>NC_080560.1:15857500-25857500 GCF_030253575.1 Rhododendron vialii
ACGGAGTAGTAGTTAATTCTCAGTTTTTATAAAATATATTTTTGACACGATACGACGCTGTCAAATTTTGGCGCCGTTGCCGGGGATAGTTTGCACGATTACATTCTTTCGATTAGTTTTTATTTTAGTTCTTAGTTAGCAATTTTTTTTTTTATTATTGTTCTTTTTGCATTAGTTTTTCTAGTGCAGGATTATTGACTTTACGAGGAGAAAAAAAATGGAAGCTGGCAACTGCTTTGTGGTGGGGAAAATTCTTAACAAAGTGCTGTAAGTTTTTCTTTTACTTTGTATAAGTTGAGAAGCTTGCACTAGGTTTTTATTTATTTATTTGATTTTTTTTTTGTCTCTTCTTTAAAAAAAGAAAAAACCAAAATCAAAAAACCAAAAAAAAAAAAGAGATGGCTTATTTTGCAAATTGCTATGGAGGGTATGAGAATCACTTTAATCGTTCAGTGTCCGCTTTACCCAATTATTGCCTACATGTGTTTGATGATTCTGTTCCTAAATTTTATGGTATCGATGGGGAAAATCTGTACTTACACTTAGACAAACTTGAGGAGATTTGTGGTGACGATGAAGTGGCTCTGTTTAGATTGTTTCCTTTGTCTCTAAGGGACGTTGCTAAGAATTGGTTTCATTCTTTAAGCCAAGACTTGAATCGTAGTTGGGGAGATATGTATACACAATTTACCAAAAAGTTTTCCCCTGGGTATGAGACTCATATGCTATTACGCGAAATCTTAGATTTTTATCAACTACAAGGTGAGTCTTTTTCTCGATGTTGGTGGCGGTTTAAATGTTCACTATTTGGTTGGCCACAACACACCTGTGATCTTGGGCGCATTCTTGATATTTTTTACAAAAGTTTAACTTTTGAGACACGTGAGATGATAAATATGAGGGGCGATTGTGAATTTTTGGATAAGGATGCAGAAGAGATTGATGCTTATTTTGATCGACTAGCTGATTCTCTTTCTTGCAATGAAGTTAAAATTTTTGAAGTGATCAATTCTTATGCATTGGAAGATGAAATAACAGAGCCACTTGTAACTTGAGAAATAGTTGATCCAAGCGATGAACCTAAAGTGCTACAATCTTCTCAAGAGCATTCTAGTACACTTGAGATGAATTTTCATGATACGACTCTTGAGAAATCAGTGCCAATAATTGTGAAAAGTCCACTTGATCTTGATAATCTAATAACCCCGACCATATATAATGTCCTTCCTCCTATTGAGCATCCACCATTACAAGAGATTATCACATTAGAACAAATTGACTTTCTTGGCGTTGATAATTTTAATATGGTTTACCACCCATTTTTTCTGAAACTCATCAACAACTTGAAAGTTAATTTTGTTTGGAATTCGCACTTGGTGGAATCTAAATTTCAAACGCGGCTAAAGCAACTGAGATACTCTAAGTATTTGAGTTTGTGGCATGGTCGCGTACAATTTTTAACGAAATGCTTGAAGTGGGGTGAGATGTTAATATTTGTTGCACTTCATAGTGTGATTAATATTTGGGTTTCACGTGATGGGAGTGCGTGTCATAAACTTTTTGTATAGTTTTTGTTTTTATTTTTTTTATTTTTTTTTTCCTCTCTTTCTTAAATTTTTTTTTCAGCCTACCTTTCTAGCCTATTTTTCTTCCTTATTTATTTATTTAATTTTTTGCTTTGTCCATTCATTTCCTTCTTTATTTTAGTGTCTTGTTTTGTGGAGTCTAATGCTTTGCAGGTTGCATTGTTTAAGTTGGGGGGAGTTCTATTTTCTCCCACATCTTTTTAGTTTGCGTGTCTCCGTGCTTGAGGTGATATTTTTCCTCTCTTTTCCGCTCTTGTCTTACCTTTTAGTGTGCTTGTTTTCAATGAGGACATTCAACGGTTTTAAGTTGGGGGGAGTGACTCTTTGGTGCTTGTTCATGTTTAGAATCTTTAAAATTTTGAAAATTTCAAAAATAGTGGGATCTTTCTTGCACGGAACTTGGAATTTGCGAGATACTTGTTGGTTGCTTGAGTTGAGACATGTTGTGCATTGGATTGGTATTCTACAAATTGCTAGTTCTTTATGCTATCTTGTTAATGCGCTTCTCAATGGCACTTGCATTTTGCATCTTTCTGCACTTCACGTCTATTTGGACTTAGTTTGCTTGTGGGTGTCGTTTGAACGTTCTCAATGGCTAGATTAGTGGAGACTTATGCCCTAGTGAGCTTTCGAGCCTTATCTTTTATTGGAGTGGTGTCACGTAACTTCTTAGTATGTCAACGAAAAGAATATACTTGTTGATGGTCTCATTATTCTTGATTACTGAGTGTTGAAACTTGAACACATAATACTATCTCTTGGTTTTGGTTTGCCACATGGGTGTTACACCCCTGGGAGAGGATTATAGGCATTTTCTTGATATTTGGGCCAATTCGTTCCTTTATTTTCACGTTTATCCCTTGCAAGCCACTTTGAGCCTTTTATACTTAGTCTTTTTTTGGTTAGCTCCACCTTCCATATTGTGTTTGGAGAAAGGCAAGAATGTAAAGGTAAATTTTTTGGGTAGATTGTGAATTTTTGTGCCTGAATTGGTGGTGTCCCTTAAAAAAAAAGAAATACAACAAAAGAAAAAGAAGAAGAAGAAGAAGCAGAAAGGGGCACCAATATATTTGAAAATGAGGAATCGTGCTTTAATGTTGAAAAATGTTGAAAGGTTAGAAGGAGAGATAAGGTGGAGTTGAAAAGAGAAAAAAAATGGGCGCACATTGTTAAATTAGCCTTGAGTTGTTTGCCTATTCTCGGACACTTGATATTTTACCCTAACCTTGAAATATTTTTCCTTACCCAACATTACTACCGAAATTAAAATCCTATTTGATCCTTGGGGTGATGGGAAGTGGATTGATGGATGTGAGAGTGAGTTCCAATGCTTGGTGTTTTGTCCATGAGACCGTGTGTCCACCATATTAAACGTTCTTTTCGTGTCATAGTGTGCGAAGTGTTTTACTTTCAATTACATAACTTCCAAACCGCACACTTGAGAGTTCATAATGCACCTTGTTTCGAGCGATTTTATTTGTGAGTGCATGACTCTGTGAGAATTGAAGTCGAAGCTCGGTCCAAAGAGAACTTTGAGTGGCATGTCATCGGTGACTAAGTCCAAGTGTTCACACACGCTAAATTAGGTGCCATAGTTTATATGCATGTCTTGATAGCATTTTGAATTGGTGTTGCCTAATATATTTGTGCAATGACTTTGTGCCTTGGCTTGAGAGACTGATGAGTTACTTGCTGGTTGTGGGTTCCGTGTAAGGGGATTCATGGTGTTTTATGGGTGATCACTGCAGAAAACCCTCACGAGACTTCACTCGTCCTACCGAGGCCACCTGGGGGTTTAAAAGAACTATCAATTTTAATTTATTTTCATTAGTTGTTTGCTAGAGGCTAGCAAAATGTAAGTTGGGGGGTGATAATGTGCGCCCATTTTCTTCTCTCTATTTTAATTTGTCTTTATTAGTTTTTCTATTATTTTCTTTACTAGGGACTAGCAAAGTGTAAGTTGGGGGGTGTGATAAGTGCCGAAATATTGATATTTTGGCCCTCTAAACTACACTTGTTAGCCATTTATATATGTTGCTTGATATTAATTTGGCTTTTATTTTGTTTATAGGTTGATCGAGCTCATTGTCCAAGATTTTGGATAAAACAAGAATTTAATGATGTTCGGGGTCAAAGTGCAGAGTTACTCAAAGTTCAATTGCCAATTAATAATTACATAAAGTCCCATGGACCTCTTATGTAGTTAATGCTTTAAACCCTACCTAAGGAGTATATAGCTGTGACTTCGGCAAAGAGGATCTCTGGGCCGGGAAAATCAGTTCTTGGACGAGCACGACGACGCACGACATCACGGAAAAGAATCCGGCTCCGATGGCCGGCTAATTCCATTCTCTAGGGGAAGATGAAACTTCGTATCAAGTAATTCTGTTTATGCGTAGGATTTTGGTTTATTATTCGGATCAATTGTCTGACTAAGAACCCGTTTTGTTTTGATCAATAGAATGATTTTTAATGGTTTTAATCTATTGAGTATTTGTATGCGCGCTTTCAAATACGAGTTATACAATGGTTTTCATTGATTGTGATTGGAGTTCTGAGATAGATTATGCTCGTAAGACGGATCGTGCCGTTAGGCGGCCTGACCGTGCTACTGAGACGGTCCGTGCTATGGGATAGTCTATGCCTTTTAACAACGCAATTATTTTCTTGACGATTATTTAAAGGGTATGCAAGTCCTAGCGATAATCTCTTCTGATTCGAATAATTAAACCGAGCCAATGTATATTGTTGTTACGTGGTCGGAGTGGATTCGAAACCCTAGATCTTTTTCCCATCAAATTTCCAACTCTTACTTTTATTGTTTTCTTTATTTAATTGGTTCTCAAAATCAAATCAATTCAACTTTTTCTGTCCGAATTAATCTAGAAGTTAATCGAATTTAGCGTAACTTAGCCATACTGTCCCTGAGGATCGACACTCGGTCTTAACCACTATTCTACGGAGTAGTAGTTAATTCTCAGTTTTTATAAAATATATTTTTGACACGATACGACACTGTCAGAGAGCAATGCTGGAATACTCCTATAACTTCAAAACACGACTCTAGATACAATTGTGTCCAAAGTTGTTCACGCATAAAAGTTTACATGCATTGAAAAACTCCGAACATAATTATTTTAATTTCTAGAGGATATAGTTATTTTCTGAACTAGTAGAGGACATCATTAGCTAGAATACTAAAAACTTGTAGGGTCTCTGTAGTTTTATACAAACTTCATAGATTTTGGGCTGCGGCCCAGCCACCATCTCCGCCCCCATTACAGAGGGGTTGATGTATGGTCGATCTGTTCACGATCAGTACAATCAGCACGAAAATTACACATAGAGCTACTGTTAATATTGCACCTTTGTACAACTGAACAACCGAGCAGGGGATTCTGTAGTGCATCCCCCGCACTACACCTTGTAGAGCAACCAAACTGCGGTTCAAAGGCAGTTACAACCGTTCTTGGAGGGAATTATGGCGTTTCAAATCTAATTGAATGAAGACCTACATTCAAGGAAAACGTAGAGAACGAGAATTATGGACAGAACCTTTGTCTATAAATAGAAGAAGCATATGAAGAAGTCCGACAAATCATCATCTGATATTCCATACAAAAAATGGTTGTTCAGAGATCTAAAATAGTTTAGGACTTAGGAATTAGTTCGAAATAGTTAATGTAGTTATAGCTTAATATTTTGCAAGTTTGGAGACTTATTTGAATGTAAGCTTACTTTTAATTAAATTCAAATTATCTTACATTACTTACTCTTGTTCTTGCTAAAGAGTAATCGCGTATAAGTTTGCTTTTGATTAGATTCAAGCACTTGTTAGATATTGGGCAATCCTTCAGCATCTCTTTTCTTTAAGGTGGTGTTGGTTTCTGCTTGTGGAGCTTCTGTTAGGCCTCAGAGTTTTGGGTGTTTGCTGCTTGACTGCTTCTTGCTTTAATTGAGGAGTTTCCAGGCTCCATTCAACCATTTATTTGCGTAAACACATTATTTTTGAGTTTGAAATTGCCTTCTTAAAAAATAAGTACTTATTGGGAGTTTTGGTACCAATTTTAAGTATTTATTTTTTAAGAAGACAATTTTAAGCTCAAAATGCTGTTTGATAGAACTCATTGAGATCTTTTGAACGGTGCAAAAAAAATCAAAAAATTATTCTTCATTTATATTATTTTTGAGTTTGAATATATGAAATAAACTGCTTATTTTTTAATAAAGTTTCTGGAACGGGGTTTAATGAGTTTATGCAACACATGGCAAAGAAGTAAAACAACATACAAGCATGTTTTGTGTACAGAAAACAGCTCTAGAATTAAGCTACGACAATGTTTTTGTGTTTTGGTTTGAAATGAAAAACTCACTAAAGGGGCCACCTCTTTTTTGAAAGATATTTTACGTTATTTCCATTTGCATATCATTACTATTTACTAAGTGAAGAATAAGGAAACACAATGAATATAATACTATAAAACAGAGAAACGGTATTAAAAGAAATTTCATATGTAAAGTAATGTGTCTAATGTGCCTATCTATCACTTTAAACCATGTACACGAATAAATTTCAATTATGGAGATTTCACAACCAGGTCTCTAGTAAACATTTTTGCTTTGAAACTATATATGTTTGTCCAAACTACCTTTCTCGTACATCAACTAATTTTAGGGGACCAATCCCACTATCTACCAGCATAGGCACTATAAGCTCCCGTGCCGGTTGTATTAAAAAAAAAAAAAAATGGGCGCAATGTTTTCCCTCTCCCTTTGTATTTTTTAGTTGACTGATTCTAAGATTGCAGTGTACTGGACGTAGTTTTTGGTCCTTTTCCTATTCTTCTATTTTAATATTGTATCGGAAATTTTAAAAGATGATTATACTGGTTGTAACGCCCCGAATTTTGGAAACGTTAAATAAACGTTTTTATTGAAAATTTAAATAGAGTCTGGCTCATTATTACAGCATAATTCTCACAAGAGTATATTTATTCATCAAGGGAGGGGAACTAGGGTTCCTATCTACTGCTCCGTCTGCTCCTCTATCCTAACCAGCTCCGAAAGCCTCCAAGGTGTAGAGTTCACCCTGCTCATCTATAAGGTCTGACACATTATACCGGCGTTGCCCCTAGTATAATATGTCAAGGTTACCACAGTAATACCATGAGCTACAAAGGCTCAGCAGAATAATCTCATACCCGCTAACCCATAAATTACAAACAATAGTTCAAAGAAATGATATGCCACCCAAGAATTTCAAATAGCACATGCATATTCAATAAAACACTTAACAATGATGCATCCACATTCGCTATTCAACTGGCATTAGTGTCCGTGTAATCAGAGTTTCTCCTACGCAACGTTTTCGTAGACCGTGTCATCATTTTCACTTTTCTTTTTCCAAATTAACATTTTCAAAATCATTTTTACACACTCAACCTTGGTTCCGCCGCTCCAGGTTCCCGAGCATCCTCACAATGGTTCCGCTGTTCCGGGTTCCCATTGGCACACAATTTACATTGGCTCCTCTCCGCGGATAACCAAGCCACACCCCCAACCTCGGTTCCGTCGTTCCAGATTCCCATTGGCACACACACACACCACACAATGGGCTACCAAGTCCGACGACATTGCTGTTTTCAAAATATTTTATTTTTTTTTCAAACACACCTTTCATTAACATCCTAAGTGTCATGTTTCTATTTTCTCGATTTCTGTGTCTCGTTTTCATGCAAAGACTCTGCGGCAGAACTTTTCACTTGGGTAATTCATAAATCATTTATTGTAATCTTGAAACTAAACTAGCAAGATCATCCAACTCTATATTACTTTATCATGCTCATGTTCACAGAATCATATTCAAACAATTACCATACACTTAAAGCATAGTGTCACATGGACGGACACCTTTGGAGTGAAAATCACTTATGCTTTATCACACATCAAAACAAGAAATTCTAGTAAACATGTATACATGCTCATAACCATCCAAAGATCAAAATACGAATACTTTCAATCAAACCGTTATTTCTTACGTTTCAAAGTTCGTTCTTTCTTTCTTTTTGGGAAGTTCAAAACAACATATTATTTTCCGGTAATAAAAGTCGATATATTCAACATGATCATATTTCATTTCAAAAAATTTAGTAAAACAAGTTTGCTATATATTTTTAGTACTTTAACTTAACATGTAATTTTTTTTAAATATGACAAATAAAATAACAAATAATTTTTACTAGAGAAAGTGAGTAGAAATATTCTACCGTTCTTCTTGGCGGTTGGTACGGCTACAGAAAAAGTAAGTACGTCGGCTATCGAACGAAGTGACTTCCTACGGTAAGCTTACGGTAGTTTCGAAAGAGAAAAGACAAGACTTTCTTTTTCTCTCGAAACTAATTCTTGACTAAACTACTAAACTTTTTGGATCGAAAGGGTGGTCGAGTGGTGGTTTAGTGACAGCCTAGGATGAGTTTCTTGAAGAACTCAAGAAGACTCAAGAACACCAAGAATTACTTCAAGAATGATACAAGAACACTAAAATTTTCTAAAGAGAAGTTGGAGGGTTTGAAGGTGTGAGTTCAAGGCAAGAGTGAGGTGCTATTTATAGCAAAAATTTGGGCTCCCCCTCTCTCTCTTTTTCTCTCATTTTTTTTTGATCCATTGTGTTGTCCAATCACATCTTTAGGCATGCCCAAGGCTTCCCCTCTCTTGTCAATCCATCGTAAGTGAAAGGCTATGTGATCATGAAGATTTCCTAAGGCTTTTAAGGAAATCCTAGGTGATTATACCCTAGGTTGCAAGTCTTACAAACCCAAGGGTAATGATAGCTAGGCTAAAAAGAATAGTCTTCCATGTTTAGTCAATCCTAGGTTAGGTTGTAAGTCCATTTCTAGGATAATTAAAGGCTAGGTTTTCAAGTGCAATATATTGTTCAATGGGTAAGACTTTTCCTAGAAAGTATATCTATGTATCTATAGGCATGATCATAGTAGACTATTATGTGTGTGTGTGTGTGTATATATATATATATATATATATATATATATATATATATATATATATATACCTAGAGAAAATCTAGGAAAGTGATCTTTGGAGAGTAATTAGGTTCAAGACTATTATTTTTAGGCTTGCATGCATGGCAAGTCTAAGTATACTACTTTTGGAAGCAAAATGATTACCTTCCTAGGTCTAAATGGTTCAATAAGGGTTTAGAAAGGTTCACAAGGTTCAAAAATAGTTGAAAAGGTTCATCTAGGGTTAGGAGAATGTAGCTAGGTTGAAATGGTAATTAAGTTTATCTAACTAATCGGTTGAAAGCTAATTCTACTTGCCAAGTAGGATTTCTAGCCAAGAAATACAATTTAAAGATTTTATTTCACTCACTAGCAAAATATACAAGTGCTTCTATAAGCATACTTGTCTTTAGAAAATGACTAGATTGTTTGGTGTGAAAAGATATAATTTTATAAGTCTCAAATCTAATTATGACGGATTATTAAAGCTTAAAAAGAAAATTATAAAGCAAATCCAAGAATTTATAAGGAAGTTTCAAATAATTAAAAGAAATTTTTATTTACTAAAAATCGGAGTTGTTACACTGGTAGTCAATTTTGCTTACAAGGCTAGTGAGGGTTTATAACAAGAGAAATACTAAGTGTAAAGAAAATTTACCTGAAAATTACCCTGAAAGAGCAAATTAATAGTACAGATTCACTTTGAATTGTACGTGTACCGTTGATTTGCTCATTCGGGATAATTTTCAGGTAGATTTTCTTTGTACCTAGCACTCCTTATAACAACGTAGCTATAGGCAACCCTACAGGCTACAAGCCATGTCCTTTTGGAATGCATATCCCATTTATTTATTGAACTCGTTTATTGTCTAAGTCATGTCAATGCATGGAATTCGAAATAGATGAAGCACATCACTATCTTCTACCACATCTTTCCCCTAAGTCGTATCCACTCGTTTACTGTTGTTCTTGTGTGTAGGAGTCAATTTACTTGTTGTTCTTGTGTGTAGGATACTTGTTGTTCTTGTGTGTAGGAGTCAATTTACTTCTTTTGTCCTCTTTGCCGGGGGGCGACCTTTCAAGCCAATAGGCCTTTCGAGAACCTTGCTGAATATTTTCGAAGAAAAGGAAACTTGCTAGCGTGCAAGACGCTCATGCTCTTGCAGTTCGGAGTAGGGACTTTAGGTTAGTAGCAAATGATATCTATAAAGGAATTTCCTATTGACCGGGAAAACAAAATGATATCTATTAAGACTATTACGCTGGTGTTTCTTCCTTAAGAGAAAAAAAATGGATGGATACACAAAAATAATAATAATCTCACTAAATGAGCACGATTGGGTATATGCAATTTACGAGTGGATCAAATATCAAATTACCTGCTGAAGAAAAAGGAAGCAGTTGTAACAAAATTTGTTGAAATGCAAGAGGACGAAATAGCGGAAAAAATCAATGCTCTTGACAACTTGGAGGATGTTGTTTGGGAAGATGATGATGACCTCAAGGAAGGTGCTTCTCTCTCTTTAGAATTTTAATTCCGTGCTTTTTGGCGGTTTATGGCTTGTCCTTTTGGTTTTCGGATCCGTTTTTCTTTAGGCTAGTCATTTGGGTTCAGGTTGTTTTTTTTTTTTTGGCTGCTTTGGTAGTTTTTTGTTGGGTTGGTAGATTGTCTGCTTTCAGAGTAGTTTGTTGGGTTGTTTATTTTGGTTTTTCGTTTGGTATCCTGAATGGAATCTTGCCGTCTTTTGGGTTGTTTCTCAGGTGGCATTTTTCTCGGTGTGCCCGAGACCCGTTTAATCTTTGCAATCCTTTTCAAAGATTAATAAAATATTTTTTTCTCAGAAAAAAAAACAAACACAGGCTAAATCCTTACAACACAAGTACACAATATTCTGCTAAGAATGAGTGCATGCAACACAAAGCAAAGAAGTAAAACAACATACAAGCATATTTTCTGTACAGAAAACAACTCTCGAATTATGGTACGACAATGTTTTTGTGTTTTGGTTTGAAATGAAAAACTCACTAAAGGCCACGTCATTTGTGAAAGATATTTTACGTTATTTCCATTTGCATATCATCACTATTTACTAAGTGAAGAATAAGGAAACACAGAAAAAAGGTACTACCTCCGTCCCAATTAAATTGTCACTTTTGGGAGTTCGTCCCACTTTTCAATTAATTATATCTTGTAATTTATAATGTTTTAGGTGATTTTGAAAACATTGTATTATTAAACAAATTGAGCTCTATCAAACAAGATCCATATTGGATATAAAATTCACTACCAATTTAAATATATAACTAGTTTTTTATCCAGTTAGAATAGAACTGGAACAAGTAAATTGGGACGGGGGGAGTATTAAAAGAAATGGCATATGTAAAGTAATGTATCTAATGGGCCTATGTATCACTTTAAACCATGTACACGAATAAATTCCAATTATGGAGATTTCACAACCAGGTCTCCAGTAAACATTTTTGCTTTGAAATTAATTATATGCTTGTCCGAACTAGCTTTCTCGCATCTCGACTAAATTTAGAGGACCAATTCCACTGTTCACCAGCATAGGCACTATAAGCTCCCATGCTAGTTGTATAAAAGAAAAAAAGAAAGGCGCAATGTTTTCCCTCTCCCTTTGTATTTTTATTTGACTGACTCTAAGATTAATTGCAGTGTGATGGACATAGTTTCTGTTCCTTTTCCTATTCTTCCATTTTAATTATGTATCGGAAATTTTAAAAGATGATTATACAGTTTACCCATCATGACTCTAAACCCAGGGCAAAAATTGACATGACATGTGTAGGAAGTGTATTTATACAGATATATATATATATATACACATTTATGTGAAGTATGTATATATGAGACCCCCTCCCTTAGCAAGTACATGTGTCTAAATTTGTGTGTTGTACAAGTGTTTTTCGAGTGCAAATACGTGCTTATGCAGATTTACTCGAGGCTCTAGTTCAACATAAATCAAATTAAGTAGGGTGATTCCATATTTATAGTATACTGTACGTACACCTCCTCCCAAGGGTCATATCCTTTAATTCAAAATAATGTCTTTTCATTTAAATCTAAATGTTACACCTTTTGGATAAAAGACATGTCTCTCTAATAAAATAATCTTTCAATGTTCTAAAACTTTACATAGTTCCAACTGAAAGTGGGTTCGGGTAGTTGATTTTGCTAACAAGGCTCATTTGCCTAGTGAGTTGGAGATATTCTAACAGCCTGTTTGGATGGGGGAGATGGAGGGCGGATTTGTAAGCGGCCGGATTTGAAGTCTTGGCCCCATGTAATTCCAGTGTTTGGGAAGCAAAAAATGCAGGTGGATTTGTCCCCGAATTTGCAAACTTGTGATTACAAACCCACCTCCAGGTGGATTAGTGAATGATAGGGGAGGGGGTGTCGTTGAGCAAGAGGGGTTCCGCATGGTGGTTGAATGACCTCTCTACCCTTGCCTTTTCTCGTTTGTTATGTGTTTTTTTTTTTTGAGGGGGGGAGGAGTTGTTGTTTGGATGAATTAGGCTGTGATGAATCAATTTTGAGCATTAAAAAAAAAAGTGGGGGTAATTTAGTCTTTTGACATTTTATCTCATCATATCTACTCTCCAAATTTCTATTCTCAAAAAATCATCCAAACACTCATTACAAATCTATCATTCTTAACATATTACCCCTCATTACATATTCACATTTCTTAACATATCAACTCTCATTACATATCCACCCTCAAATCTGTCCTCATTCTATATCCACCCAAAATAAATCATCTATCCAAACGGGCCATAGGGAGCCCAAGGTTTATAAAGTAGGCAACCCTACAAGGGAGATGCTGCCAAATTAACCCATGGAAATTAAGGCTCTGTTTGGAACCTACGGAAAGGAAAGGAAAAGAAAGGAATAAAAGAGAAGAAAAATGAGAGGAAAATAGGAGGAAAAGTTTACTATTTACTACACTTAAAATTCTTGTTTTCTTCCCACTTTCTTTTCAAATCAAACAATGGAAAGGAAATTTTGTTAATTTTCCTTTCTTTTTCTTTCCATTCCACAGGTTCCAAACAGAGCCTAAGCTTAACAAGGACCCACCCATGGAAGCATATCCACGTCTTCTAGCTACCACATCTTCCGAGAAACCGTGTCCACAATTATGACTCTTTGGTGTGCAAGATTCAATCTTGCAAGGCAATAGGCCTTTCGAGAACCTTGGTGGGTAATTTCCGGGAAAAGGAACCAGAAACCGTACGTGTTCTTCTTTTTTTTTTTTTTTTTGGTCAAGCGGAAAATCAATCGTACGTGTCCTTCACATTTCATTCTGCGTATAAGTTCACTGAAATTAAACAATATCCACAAAGGGAAAGGGAGAGATAAGTTAACTGAAACAACAATAAACACAAAGGGAAAGGGAAAGGGGGAGATACAATATTTCACATTTGTACAACCAGTGCGGAAACTGCAATCAAAGGGTAGTGGAAAATGACAGAACAAGAATTCAACCAACAGCATAAAGAATTCTTGCAAGCATCTCTTGAATCTCCTATGCCATGGATCGGCATGTATATTGCAGCAGCATCACTGGTCTGTTCCGTTGCCATGGCTGGAGATGTTATTCACGGAATCCGCCGGAAAAAACTTTGGTTCCCCAGTAAGTATTTCACCATGAATGCTGCTTCCCTCACTGTATTAGCTGTGGCAATGAAGCTTCCAGTGGATCTTACCACAGCCATGTGGGGCAGAAAATACTCGCTTGCGAAGCTTAGCAGCAATGTTTTCATGATTACGGTAATGGGAAACTTTCTAATCTCTTTCGCATCTATGAAAAATAATGAAATTTTCATGAACATTGTGGCCTTCGGTATTCTGTTGATCACCATTATCGTAAATAATTGTATTCAAATGCATACCTGGGGAGATGTGACAGACGATGATGTGTTCAAGACACATATAAAATTTGATATTATTTCCATGCTTGTGTTGTTTGTGACACTGAATTCCTTAGTTTTGACAATTCCCACCGCTAAAAGATATATAGAATTGAAGTATAATGAATTGCACGAAACTACTTGTGAGGTGGGGAAGTTAGAGGAAATAGGAAAGCTAACACATCAGAAACTGAAAGAAGTGGTCGAGAAATACTGGGTGATGGCAGAAACCGGAAGCCCCCAATTTGTGATGGCTCTTTCTGTGGTCACGGCTACTTCAGGGCCAATCTGTCTGGCCTCTGCACTTTCTTTAATTAGAGCAGATATTTTATCGAAGCGTGATGCGTACTTCTATAATATTGATGGGGGGATTGGTTCAAGTTATGGTTGGTCAATCTCATTTATTTTAATAATTCAGTATATTGGCGTGGTTGTGGGTACTATTGCCCCGGTATGTAGATGGTTTATTGCCACTAGCATCAACTGCAACAACCTATTTACCAACACCCATCACAAAGAGTTCAAATTAGTAGAAACCTATTGGATCCAAAGGTTGGTTGATTGGAAAGCGGCACCCTTACCCTTTCCAATTCGCTCTGTGAAATGCAAAAAAGTGATTGGGAGTGCAAAAATTCTTGTTCTGAACGTATGCATAGCTGTCCAGGTTGGTATTGTGGTAGCAAGTAAATTGGTTCAGTTAATCTCTATCATCATCACACTCCCATTGTTCTCATGTTTCTACTTTTGCAAGAGGATGAAGGAGGACCCTGAGTCCAATGCATCAACAAATAACAGAAGTTTATACCCAGAAAATACGAGTCCAAAGTTGGATCTTTATGTCCTACAACTTGAAGGTGAGGCAAAGTTGCCCAAAATTATTATGAAGAATATGTGTCATGAGCTGAATCAAGTGATACAGATGGGCAAAAGTAAGCAGCCAAAAAATCTAACCGAGCTTTTACAAAAAACCAACAACAACTTCAAGGGGGTTGCAGATTTTGACAAAACCAACCAGGTTCCGAAAAGTTGGACTATGTCTGTGGTGAATTTAACCAGCATCGCCATTGCACTCCCTAACATTGAAAGTTATACGGTGGACCGATTGATAAGTAGTGTGAGTGAAGGCCTTTTGTATGCCGGCCTTGTAGAGGAAAGCTTCAGTTCTAAAGGAGATAATAGGCGGAACTTGAAATGTGTAGCAGATCTCGTGTGGGCAGGAGTTGAACTTAATCGCAAGTGGCTGGATAAGGATCTTCGAAAATTACCTCTAGCAGGAAAAACCATCGAGGGGACTCTTCAAGCCCTAATTGATATTACTGAAAAGGCTACATTTGAGTTCCAAAGAAGCGTGACCGAACGTTCTAAAGTTCTAGCTACTAATTCAATGCACAAAATTAGCCAAACCATATTGAATGACTATAAAAGTAACATGGATGCGCGCACGGATGGGCACTTGTTCGAGCAACTATCCATCATGATTGCCGATATTTTGGGAGCTAGCCTTTCAAATTTGCCGCGTGTTGTAGTAAAAAAATGTTATCATGGCGCCATAGAGGAAAGGGAGAAGAGTATCAAGCTCGCGGCTCATCTTTTGGGTGAAACTGAAGAGATTTTGGAAATCATTAAACACCATCAACTCCCGAGCTTATGTGGGGATCGAGCTGCGTATATTGATGAGTGGCACGCTTACATGATGCAAAAGAACCCTCCTGCTATTATTCCTTCATTAAACAATGAGATAGTGGCTTCCAGTTCTGGTGAGTTGCATATAAATGTTGTTGAGTGAAAGCCTAGATTACAACTTGTGCGATGCTATTTTTGTATTCTCTAATTGTTTTGTTTGGATTATGAACTTCTCTAGTTTGTAAAATAAAGACATGCCATACGGTTTTTTCTTTATGCTATACCGCTAGTAATTAAAATAAAAAACAGCCATGTGGTTTATGCATATGCTATGCGATTTCTAGCCCAGAATCATTTAGAGGAACTAGTAATATTGCACGTGCTTTGCATGTGTTAGCAATGAATAACTAGGGAAGGTTTTTTCATTAGCTATAAATAGATAGGTCTTTTCTCTCACTTCTTACGAGAAACTTGGAGACTTGTGAGTTTTATTTTTTATTTTTATTTTTTTGTTAAACCCTCCTTTTGAAAGTCTCCTTAGGTTTGTGAGAGCTTCCTTGTTCATCATTTACTTCTTTGGAGCATTTGATCTGTTTGATTTCGTGGTATCCTTGTTTCTTGTAATTGCTCTTGGACATAGCTTGTGCCAAACTACGTAAATCTTGGCTCACATGTGCTTTATTTCTCCCTCTTGTTGGTTCTTCTTCATATCAAGGCCATTAATCTTTGGGTGGTTTGGATTTAATCTTTCTGAAACCTCTTTACATAGCAAATTGAAGCGGTTCTTCACGTTGGAGATCACATGTCAGCAAGAGAAATTTGGAATTAGAACCTTCCCTTACACTTCAATGAATTACAAGCAAAAGTCTCTAACTTTGATACCTTCTCCACAAGCAAAATTGCACATAATCATAGAAAAGTCCAAGTGTCCCTTTTGTTTCTCTTTCTCAATTAATCTTATCGAAAAACTACACCGATTATCATCTGAACCGTGTTCAGCTTCGCAAAACACAACCACGTCTTTCTCAATTAATCTTATCGAAAAACTACACCGATTATCATCTGAACTGGGTTCAGCTTCGCAAAACACAACCACGTCTTTAACTTCCAACCCGCACTTCTTCACAAATCAATTTCCATTCACACGTAAAATAAAATAAAAAATTATATCCTATAATATTTTCGTAAATTGCTATTCCCTCCCCCCCCCCCCCCCCCCCCCCCCCCCCCCCCTTTCCCTTTTTGTTTTCTTTTTTTTTATCAAACCCCAGCCTTCCCTTAAAATCCGGATTTTCCCCCGGCCCCCCCACCCAAAAAACATCCCGCTCCCCTCTCCCCTCTTAAAACACCTTCACTTTTTAAAATTTGTTTTTATTTAATTAATTTTATCTTATTTATTTAATTTCTACAAATACACCGGGTCAAAAATCGTATTTTTTTGATCATTTTATTTTAAATGGTCATAATAAATTTTTTGCTCTAAGACCTTTCAACAAACACCCTAAAACTCATTATTTAGTTTCAAGACTCTCTTAGGGTGTTCATTGAAAGGCCTTGGAGGCAAAAATTTATTACGACCATTTAGGATGAAATGATCAGAAAAATAACATATTTGCATCGGTTCAAACAGATTAAAAATTGAAACATTTATTTTTGTAACTATATTTTTATTAGACTTGAACCTAGAATTAAACTTCAACCATAGAGCAAATATATGGAGGGCGGGGGGCGGCCATATGGGGTGGGGAGAGAGGTCCTCGTTTTCTTATAAATAGAACCCTTTGTGAAGCCATTCAATTCACACCTTGAATCTCTCCAACTTTTCTCTCTTGAAACTTTGTGTTTGCTCTTTGTTCTTGGTATTATTGAGTTTCTTCTTAAGTTCTTCAAGAAATTCAACCCAAGGCCGCCACCAAACCACCACCCGACCAGCCTTTCAATCCAAAAAATTTATTAGTTTAGTCCATATTTATTTTCGAGAGAAAAAGAAAGTCTTTTCTTTTCTCTTTCGAAGCTACCGTAAGCTTACCGTAAGAAGTCACTTCGTTCGATAGCCACATTCATCTTCCGTAAGCTACCGTAACCTTCTGTTATATTTTATTTTTGTGTTTAAAAATGCATATTAAGTTAAAGTACTAAAGATAGCTAGCAAACTTATTCTACTAAAATTACTGATCTAAAGCATAAGTGGTTTCCACTCCAAAAGTGTCCGTCCATGTGACACTATGCTTTATGATCGTTTTTACAATTGTGGAGTAACCCGAGGCTAACACCCTCGAAAGTTTGTCAACAAGTCTGGCTTCATACCGACTAAGGAAGGAATGGTGATTCTAACTGAACTTGTCCGACCATCCGACTTGGGACTTTCCTGGTTATTTCTATGTCAAACATAATCCACAAAATTTAGAATAATGATTTTCGGTGAAAATTTAGCATGGTTACTTAGGCTTTCCTCACAGACTGTGTATCTGTCAAATTTTTTAGGAACGCCGCAGCGGAAAATTCGAGACGGAACAATGGATGATTACAACTTTTCAATTTCAGATAGTTGGTCATTTGAGAATGATGTTCGTAGTGAGGAAAGCATCTCCCACAATAGTCGCGATTATACACCAGAATTTACTACCGACCAGGTTAGTTTTTACTGTTATTGTTTTGCATATTCGTTATTTATGTTAAGACTGGTTAATGTTGTATTTATACATATTCATTTTTTTATATAGATTTTTGAAACTAGAGAAGATATGTTAGCTTGGGCGCGGAGCGTTGGTCTAAAATATGGTATTGTGGTGGTTATTTTAAATTCTGCTAAGTTAAAAGGCGGCAAATTGCCGAAGTGCATTCTTGGTTGTGAAAGAGGAGGAAAGTACGAACCGCCACGGTATCTGGTTGATGCGATTGCCCATTTCAACTGCGAGGTATACCACAACATCCATACGGTATCAGGTGGGGTTTAGAGGTTATTAGTGGTGTCCATAACCATGAAATAGCAAAACATATTGAGGGCCACAAGTACCCGTCAAGGCTAAAACCAATAGAGAAACAATTTGTGGTCGACATGGCCAACAACATTGCGCCTCGTGAGATTCTTAATATTTTGAAGCAAAAAGACCTGTCAAACACTACGGGAATCAAGAGCGTTTATAACACCATTTTTGCAAACAAAGCAGCCAAACTGGACAGTCTAACTCCTATTCAGTATGTCATACGTCAATTACTTAAGAAAGATTACCTCCATCAATTTCTTACAAATTCGGATACTAACGAAATCACAGATATTATTTGGGTTCATCCTATGAGTCTAGAGCTATCTGTCAACTTTCTGTCTGTACTGATCATTGACGCCACGTACAAGACCAATGAGTATCGAAAATCACTATTGGAGGTTATGGGTATCACATCCACATGGCGAACTTACTCGCTTATGTTCACTTATCTTAGTAATGAGAGAGAAGAGACATTGACATGGGCATTGGATAACTTAAAAAACTGGATGCTTCAAAAAGGGGCGTCGATGCTATTGGTGTTTGTTTCAGATCGGAATTTAGCGCTTATGAACGCCATTGAAGCATGTTTCCCTACGACACGTCACATCTTGTGTATTTGGCACATAAATCAGTGCGTTATGAAGAACTGCAGCCGTGTGCTTGGTCCGGAATGGAAGCGCTTCATCACGTCATGGCACTCGCTTATCAATTCATCTACACCTTCGTCTTTCGAACAGAAGTGGCAAGCCATGTGCGATGATTTTCGCCAGTTCCCGAATGTCATAACTTACCTGTGCCAAACATGGTTAAGGTCGTACAAAGAGCGGTTTGTTTCAGCATGGACAGATACATATATGCACCTCGAAAGCAATTCAAGTCAAAGGTATAATCGCTTTTTGACTTTACTATTAAAATTTTGTGCATATCTCTACTACACTAAGGGATACTTTTGATACTTTTTTATTTAAACACAGTGCATTATTCTATTACAGGGCAGAGTCTGCACATGCGAAGGCTAAAGCTATATTTGGGAGATACCATGTCATCGTTACAAACATCTTTTGATAAAATAGAAAAGATGTTGAAAAATCAGTTCGGGAAAATTAAGAAGTCGTTCGAGAAATCATTGAACATTCCACGCCACAAACAATTACGTGACGACATTTTTGATCAGTTAAGGTGTCGCATTTCATTAGAGGCAATGGAGTTCATACATGATCAGCTAGAAACCGCTTTAGAAGTATCTCCCCACATTGTTGGCTATTGCAACTGTACGATCAAAATCACACACGGATTGCCATGCATGCACAATCTTACATATTATCGTTCCATTTCCACTCCAATTCCGCTATGGAGTATCCACGCTCATTGGACTAGGTTGTCTATGCACGCAACCGAGTTTAATGAGGAGGGAGCACGACCTAACATGACATCTCAGGTCGTTGAGATATTAGATGGGATGGATCCACCTATGCGAGAGCATATCATAGACATGATTATCGATATGGCTGATCCATCTCGTAGCACAGTTCGACCTCCATCGTACAACAAACATAGAGGTCGACCTATAGGTAGAGATGAGCAGAGTACACGTCGCATCCCTTCTTTCTTAGAAGCATCCACTTCAGGATCAAAGACTGCAACATCGCGAGTGAGAGGGAGAGGGAGACGTGGGAGGGGTTCTGGGGTTCGCAACACTCAATTTATAGTTCCATCCATCACTGATCGCTACATTTAACGATTACCTCATGCTTATCAGCGTTATATTTCCCACACTGTTGACGTGCTTGGTGATGGTCATTGTGGATTAAGGGCGATAGCTGCACTAATCGGGTATAGTGAAAATGATTGGAGTCGAGTACGAGAGGAGCTTATTGAAGAGATTCGACAAAATTATTATCTATACAGTGTGTTTTATCCAGTACATGATTGGGCAAATCATCTACTAATTTTACTGAATTAGTTCAAGCCTACAGCACCAAAGGATCATTGGATGGAAGCCATGACTTTGGGAGTTGTCATCGCAACAAGGTACAACCATGTACTGCATACATTTGATGAGGATGTTTGCGGTTGTTTTACTCATTTGCCATTGAGATCCCCTCCAGTTCCAGTCGAATACCGCCGAGAAATTGTTGTTGCCCGTGTTAACAACAATCACTTTGTGCAAATTTTCTTAGAACCTCATTACCCCGTACCACCCATCCCAACATGGTGGGAGGAGAATTCATCGGACGAAGCTAAAGGATGGGCTGCCAGTTATGGAACACGTTTGCTATTGTGGTATGAAGTAATGGGTATAAGCACGCCGAGAGCAACATTTGGAGGAGATATTGATTAAAATTTGTGTTTTTACGTATTTTCATGTTTTGACAATATGTACTCAATTATAATAAAATGAAATTTTATTTCAATTTATTATTGTTCATTACAATTTATTTTTATTATTCATTATTAAGACTAATTAATTAACTAATTAAAATAATATAAATTTATTAAGTATAAAGTTAATTTTAATTGAAAATAGAATTTGAGTTAACCAAAAAAAGAAGAAGGAAGGGAGGTAAATGAGAAAAAAAAACAAATAAAGAAAATAGAAAAAATTATTAAAATAATAAAAGAAAATATTCAAAGTGGAAGAAAACAAAAGAAAATAAAGAAAAAAAAAACGAAAAAAAAATTCTAACAGAAAAGAAACAAAAAGAAACAAAATAAAAAATAAAAAAAAAACTAAATGGGCAGAGGGAGGAGCAGGTAATATGAGAAATGGGGTGTGAGGCTGGGGGTGGGTAAAGCAGGCCTCATATTTTCCAACAGGTTCAGTTTCACAAACTTGCTCCAGTTTCCAACAATCCTATACCCACCTGTTCTCGAGGCCTTATTGAATTCCATTTCCCAAACCTCTTCCTCACCGCAACAAAACCACACAATCGATCTCCGCCTTCTAATTTCCCGGACTCGTCTCGATGCACGGGAAATGCCTTTCCGCAACTCCTTTAGGAATACAGAGCTCTCTCAGATCACTCCGAGTCAAACACTTGTCAAACAGATAATTTCCCATCATTTCATTTCAATGTCCCTCTTCTTCTCTAATAATGTTGAAGAACCGAATGGTATCACTATCTTGCAAACCGTGGGTGGAAACGAATTTCTTCCAGTCGCCTGACATAGAGTAAGATTTGGTGAAGGTTGAGAAAATGATGTCCATATACCATTTGGTTTCGTGGGAGTCGAAAAATGGGAGTCTCGTGCTTGTAGAGTCCAGAGTAAGGAGTTTTGGAGAGGAGGGCAATGGGTTTTGTGCTGCTTTAGTGGGAAAATCTCGAGACGATCGGAGGAAATCTCGATAGGATCCAATTCGAAAGAGGTAGCCTAGATTGGATTCGTTGGTTTTGATTCTCTTGGGCCTTTGGGCTGATGAACTTCTTCATGGTTTCGAATGGTTATGGACCTATGGTCCTTAATGGAGGAAAATAGGGTGCCCTTCTTGTCACTCTTAGGAATGGCAACGGAGTGAGGCGGGGCGGGTTTTTGCATACTCCGATTCCGACCCGAAAATTATACACGGCCCCGACCCTACCCCAACTAGGTATTTTTTGGGTACCCCGTTCCCGCCTCGATCGGAGAACGGGTTTACCCGCCCCGCTCCGTAGAAAATTAAAATAATTATCAACATAAAACTAAATAATTATAAATAAAGTGATATTTTAGTATAATGGTGAAATATAAAAGTAAGATTGGAAGATTTTTTTATTAAAATGATAAAAATATTAGGGTAAAAATATAAAAAATTTAGTATAATGATAATTAGATTAGTAATAAAAGCATAATTTTATATATAAATACAATTCGGGGCAGATTCAGGGAGGGTATTTCGGGGCGGGATATTTTCACCCTGAACCCTACCCGATCCGACCCGGTTTTAGATTAGTAATAAAAGCATAATTTTATATATAAATACAATTCGGGGCAGATTCAGGGAGGGTATTTCGGGGCGGGATATTTTCACCCCGAACCCTACCCGATCCGGCCCGGTTTTAGATTTTTTACCTCGACCCCGACCCTATACCCGAAAATGAGGTGAAAAATCCACCCTATTCGGGGCGGGGTGGGTCCAATTGCCATGCCTAGTCACTTTAACTCGATTGTAGGGAGGAAAGCTAACGCAACGGAACTCACAAGAGACTGGTTAGTATACTAGTCCAAACGCGATAAACAACTCAAGTCCACAAGCAAACGTTGTACACAATGGAAAGAGAGAGAAACTCTGAATATTTTTGATGTAAAAGCCTTAATAATTGAATAACTTACACCCCCATTTATACTAGTAGGAGTCCTAAGGTAACTACTTAGAATGGAGACCAAGCAAAACAATACTTAGAAACCAAGACTAACAAAATTAAAGGACCGATAGGAATATGCCTAAACAAGCGGCATTAAAAGAGGAATTCCTAAATTGAATAATTCCTAAAATAAAGATTCAATATAATTGAAATCTCCTAAATTCTTGTCTTACATCATTCTCGTTTTCTTCAAAACAGCTCGACCACAAGTTCTAATGGGGAATCTGCCATCTTCCATGCCAAAGAAATACTCCCTCCGTCCCTTTATTACAGTCCAGTATTCCATTTTGGGCTGTCCTTTAATAAGTGTCCACTTTGTAAAGTTAGTGGGTAAAAGTTGGTGAATTGTCTATTTTGTCCCTAAAAGTAGATTCCATTTTGAAAACTTAGTGAATAAAAGTGTAATGATGATGGGTAAGTAGGGAAAGTGGAGGAAAAAGTTGATGTGAAAGGTATAATGATGATGTCTTTTTAATAAGTTGGAGTTACGAAGCAGGACATTTAAAAAGGGACGGAGGGAGTAGATACTTAGAGTACTTCAACCCCTTGATTCCCTTCCAAAAAAAATTCACAGAAAAGTGTTCATTCAATGATCTTTTTTCTTCATGCTTCAACTTGTTGACAAGATTTGCTACACGAGCATTGGGAATCCAATCAAATTGTTGCACTCCAAAAAAATTGACTAAAGTAACATTAATTCTGTTATGTCCTCAATTATGGTTTGAATTTATTCCATGGATGTATGCTCCAACTTGATTGTTGGCCGATTCTCTTGAATTTATTTTTTCAAACACCAATTTACTTTCGCCTGTATCACTAGCCGGACTATCCATTAGTGTCAACCACCTCCAATAGACAATTATTTTGGTTATCAACTTGATCAACATCGACATCAATTTCTTCAATGACATCTTTGGCAAGAGTAGTTTTATTCTATTGATTTGATCTGGACTTTTCCTCCAATCATTGTTCATAATTATGCGACAAAAATCTCTCCATCAGGTATTTTTTTTATTCTTGACCATGCACAAATATGACGCTTGTTTTGTTGATCTCGCAAATATTGGAAGTCTAACCACCAATTTAGTGCTGGACCTGCAAGCTTTAACAACACGTACCTCCACTTTTCTCCATTCGAGATTTTCACATACTCAAAAGCATCCTCAAGGTACTATTAGAAAAATAGATAAAGATCTTAGCCATTTGGTTTTGGTCTTTCACTTTTAATCTCTCATTCAAAATCGTGGTCTATCAAGATGTAATTAAAAGTCTATATCTTTTAACCACGAAATAGAACCATGATTAAAACTGTGACTAAAACTATAAAAATCGTGATCTTTAACTTCTTACCATCTCAGATTTTTCCTAAGATCGTGACTATGTAGCAAGAAATCATCTCAGTTTTTAGTAAAATTGTTAAAATCGTGATGTTTTAACATTATAACATCGCGGTTAATTTTATTTAAAACTGTGATATCTGGGTGGAGTTTTTGTAAAAAATAAAACAAACTATTAGTAGCCGCAAGACTCGAACACCTGTTGGGCAATTCATTCAAACACTTAACAAATGGCACACACTTTAACATCTCTAACAAAGTACAATTTGTGTAGACTATGCATACTATATTTGTATTTAATGGTTTTTCCAAACGAGATCTTTAAGTAATAATCACAGTTTTATCAAGCGAGATCTAAGATCTTTAAGTAACAATCTCAGGTTTTTCAAAACAAAATATATTCTTTCATATACAATCTCAATTTCTCACTTTTTAGATTACTGAGATTAAAAAATATTTTCATCTCAGTTTTTTTTCCCGTACAACTGAGATTAAAACTATAATCCATAATGTTTTATTATGCTTTTATAAAAAGTGAGATCTTCTTAATTTTTAGACCGTGATCTTTAAGTCATTTTGTAGTAGTTTTATAAGTATCCAATCTAGAATATTCTCAAAATATTCACAATCACTAAATTTAACTCCGTCTGGTTTGTGCTTAGAGCCTTATCATTATTTCTCAGCCGGTCCCAAGCCCGGATAAAGGAGGAGGGTTATGCGTTAGGTAACTGACAACCAGCACGTAAAAAGCCCGTCAGATCTTTATGACATGAATCAAAATATGATAACGAGACATGCACTACTACAATAATAGATAAAGGTCACACTAAGGAGGTTTACAAAGATCACGGTTTTAGTAAAAGCGTGATAAAAAATTGTAGGCTAAATTTTTAATCTCAGTTTAAATCAAAAGCTGAGATAAAAAGTAGCGCTTAATATATTTTATCTCAGTTCTTTAAAAACTGCGATTGTAGATAAAAGACCTTGCTCTTGCAGAGAGATAAAAGACCGACACGTGGAAAAGAGTGCGATAAAAAACCTCACTCTCGTGGCGTGCTATAACACTGACGCACGAAAAAAAAAAAGCAAGATAAATGACCTCACTCTTGCGGCGAGATAGAAGACTGAAGCCTAAAAAATGTCCCACTCTTGCGGCGTGATAAAAGACTGACTTTTGCGGCGAGATAAAAGACTAAAACCTAAAAATGACCTCACTCTTGCGGCGTGATAAAAGACAGACTTTTGCGGCGAGATAAAAGATTTAAGCCTAAATTTTAGATACTTTGAAGTTCCTAATTTTTTTTTTTTCTAAGAGATTTAAAGCTACGATGAACCTATATGTCTATTGTTTTACTTACTTTTTAAGTTTCTCGGGGAAACATACATGTGTCGCCATCTAGTTGGGATATTTGGATGATACACAAGTTACACTTGTCGGAAATCAAGGGTTTAAGTAGAAATCTAATTTTAGATATTGAATTATGTGTTTAGATGGTAGAAATATATTCTTCTTGCATGTGCTAGAAACGAAGTTATTTCGGATGCCTTCCAAGTGTTTGACACATTAGGTAAAAGAGCAATCATGTTATTTTGGCTTAACCTTGTCTGAAAATGATTAAAATCCAATTGGGAAGCCAACATTGAAATTGAAATTCAATATAAACACAAAATCCATGTGAAATGATTAGTTTATAAAAAAATCTAAAATTTGTCCATAATATTACAATCTGTAGGTTGTGATAATTTTCATGAAAACACTAATCGCACACTAGAACAAAAAAATACTATTGTCGACTAAATTTATTGACTAAAACTAATTTTTTCGCCACAAGAAAATTCTTTGGTGACCAAAAATTAGTTTTGATTGGCAAAAGATCTATTGTCATATTTTTTATATTTCTCAAAACAATGTATATATGTATTTTTTATATTTTTTAATATCATGTCAATTGCATTTCAATAATTCAATAAATTTCTCACTTTAGGAAGTAAGTATAAATATTCTTGTTTTCCTCATGTAACAGAAGTTCTTAACTAGCTTAGTAGTAAGTGCTTGGAAAATCAACTAAGTGTGTGTGGGTTCGATACTTGGCAATGCTAAGACAAGATGTTCTAGTAGATGCCAAGAAAAAATCACGTGCAATGGTTTTCTATCTCAGTTTAAGGCTTGATCATTTTGAAAACCGTGATCTAAAGAAGGAGACTTACGATCTCTTCCGGAAAGATCACGTTTTAGGAATGTGATTGAAGACAAACGATCACAGTTAATAAGTGTGATCATTTTGAACTTTCGATCACGGTAATAAACCGTGATCAAGTAAAAGGACTTATGATCACACCCGGAAAGACCACGGTTTAAAGACCGTGATTAAAGACACACGATCACAGTTAATAACTGTGATCATTATCATTTATTGTACTAGTGATGCTAAGGCATTCCCTTTAAGCGATGCATTGTGCCTGCCTTCGGGTGCTTCGAAAAATGAGCAAGGGGCGCTAGCAGGTATGGTGATAAATGAGCAAGGGTTCCCGCGCATGCTTGGATGAGCACGAGTAAAGAAGCTAGCCCAGGATTATAGGATTCGTTTAACAACTTGGAGTATAGGGACATTAACAGGTAAGACTAGGGAGCTAGTTGATACCATGCTTAGAAGGAGGATTAGTATGGCTTGCTTTCAAGAGACTAAGTGGGTAGGGAAGAAAGGTAAGGAGATAGAGGACACAGGTTATAAGCTTTACTATACGAGTAAGGATAGACATAGAAATGAGGTAGGTATCATAGTAGATAAATACCTAAAAGATTCGGTAGTTACAGTCACAAAGAAAGGAGATTGGATTATTTTAGTTAAGCTTGTAATCAAAGGAAGCGGAAATGAGAATATTGAGGTGGATGTGTGGTAAGACTAGACGAGACAGGGTTAGAAATGAAACAGTTCGTGAGATGGTAGGTGTAGCACCCATAGAAGAGAAGTTGAGGAAAAATAGGCTAAGGTGGTTTGGGTATGTCTACTGTAGACCAGGAGATACAGTAGTTAAGAGAGCAGATAGGATAGCTTTGGATAGCAATGCTACGGAGAGGGATAGACCTAAATTTACATTAGATGCTGTGGTGCGTAACGATATGAGTATAGTAGGTTTGTGTGAACAAGTGGCCCTTGACAGAGCTCAATGGAGGAAGAAGATTCATGTAGCCGACTCAAAGTGATTGGAACATAAGGCTCGGTTTGATTTGCTTTGGTTTGGTTATTCACAACCACTAAATTTAGGTAAAATTATCATAATACCTGAAATTTGATTGTCACTTTATCGACTTATAATCATCATGGTTTTCAAATAGCTCGCCTTCAAATTCATTCCTACTATTGTAGTAATAATAAGAATATCTTCTAGAGACATTTTGGTGAATAGGTTGGTTGCGGTTAAATCCCTCAACGCTGTTCGTATTCTGGTTAAGAGGTTGGCGATGGGCAAATCCCTCCGCGCGATCCTCCTCGACCCATTCTGGCCTTTGGTTGATGTATAGAGTCAACGCTCGCAGTAGTCCTCAGATCTCTACCAATTGTGTGCTTTGATCCTGCGACTGTGCTTTTGATCCTCCATCATCTTCCTTAGGTCAGCAATCCCATGACCAATGACAATGGGTGTGTCATCAACTATGTTTGGTGCCATCGAACAAGGCAAACCTTGCTGAAATGCCACTTGACGCAGCGGAATTCATAAGAGACTAATTAGCGTACTAGTCCAAATGTAATAAACAACTCGAGTCCACGAACAAACCATGCACCCAAGGAAGAGAGAAATTCTGAATATTTTTGATGTAAAAGTTTTAATAATTGAATAACTTACACCCCTATTTATATACTAGTAGGAGTCCTAACAATAAGATAACTACTTAGAGTGGAAATCTAATAGACATGAGTCCTAACAATTAGATGGATAAACAAGAGACTTTTTAGTGGATTCAAGCATATCTTGATTTTTCACTACCATGGATTGACATGTATGTTGCAGAAGCATCTTTAGTCTATGACCTCAGCTACTTCAGGGGCAATTTGTCTGGTCACTCATTCTTTTTAGTTAGAGCAAAGATTGAAACATACATGCGTTATAGTTTTGCGAGGATGCAATTAAGTTATCATTGGTCAGCCTTATGGCTTTTAGCGATTTAGTATTATGGGGGTGGCTGTAGATACTATTAATTTGCCCAGTTTGTATATGGTTTAGTAGTAGCTTCGACTGCAACAACAATGTACAGTCCATAGGCTGGCCTCTATTGGCAAATTCCTTGAAACACACATTTATTTGTGTCTCTAATTATCGAGTTGTAATTTATTTTTAGAGTGTCTGTTTAGGAAGTATATCAGTAATATTTTGTAAATTGTGAGGTTGAGATTGTTAGGTAGTTGGAGTGGAAGGAAATCAAGATTTTCTAGGGATTCTGTGCATATAATAGCTCAATTAGGAAAGGGAATCAAGAAGTCAAGAGTGTGGAGATATAGAAACGTTCTTCAGAAAAAGTGCTTGAGCAACTCTAGAAAGACTTTAGACAGTGTTCAAGCAACTTGCCAATTTTGTGCTGTCTATTTATATGTGGCTCATTTGGGGTTTCTACTTGACCGAACATATGAGAGCGGCCTCTAAGCACTACAAAACCCTAGAATACATCCAAGGGAGTCTTTGCTTTGTTTCTTGAAGTAAACACATGATCAAAGATCATCGAGCAACAAGATTAATTTCAAGAAATTTCTTCCAAACTTTGCTTCCACTATTTTAGTTGTCTTCCGGTGAATTTCTAGAAGCATCTCGGAGGACTTGAGGATTCAAGGCGTTCGGCAATCAAACACTTGGTATTGTGTATGTGGATTTGGGAATCGATCTTTGGTCAGTCAGTGAGGATTCACAATTGTTTTAATTAAGGTCATTTTGTAACTACACAATGATGGTTTTTATGTGTTGATTTTCTTCCACGGTTTTTACCCTTTTTAAGGAGTTTTCCACGTATATCCTTGTGTTCATTGTTTATTGATTTTTAATTCCTTTTATTTTTCTTCTTGAGTATTCGGATAGCAAAAGAGAAATTTCAAATAAATTCACCATCCACCTCAACAAAGAGTACAAATTAGTAGAAACAACAGGATTCATAAGTTGTGTTCGTAGACTTTTTCTATAGCAAGATTTTTCTCCTATGACTCGATATTTCAAGAGTGTTTATAACAAAGGAAGTGATTTCACACTATTTTTCCTATAATTGAGTAACGGTATTTCTAAACTTCTACAGATCAATTTACTAAATACACCATAAATACATGATATTCTAGCACGGAAACTGCACGGAAAATAGTAGTGATTTCACACTCTTTTTCATCTTACTACAACCAACACAGAAGCTGCACGAAGAGCTACAATATTGCAGCTTTGCAAAACAGACATGGAAATTGCAATCAAAGTGGTTTTTGAAGGAATTCAAGCATCTTTTGATTCTCCAACGCCATTGATAGGCATGAAGGAGTATGTTGCAGTAGCATCTTTAGTCGAATCTATTCCCATCGCTGGAGGTGTCATTCACGGAATTTGCCAGGAAAAGCTTTGGTTCCCATGCAAGTAGTTCGATCATGATGAATGTTACTTCCCCTGATTGTATTAACTGTGGCAATGAAGCTCCGTGTGGATCTTACCACCAGCATTGTGAAGCTTAGCAGTAGTGTTTTCATGATCATGATTTTGATGGGTAACTTATAATTTCTTTTGTATCTATGTCTGTAACTGTAACTTTCAGGTGCATCGCGGCCTTAAGTATTCTGGTGATCACCATTATTGTAACTATAAGTTTCATTGCTTGTTTTGTTTGTGAAGTTGAGTTCCTTATTTTTGATGGTTCCCACCACTAAAAGATGTATGGAATTGAAGTATAATGAATTGCACAAAACTGCTTGTGAGGGGGGAAATTAGAGGAAACTAGGGAGTTTGCACATAAGAAACTGAAAGAATGGTATCGCAATACTGGGTGACGGCAGAAACTAGAGGCCCCAATTTGTGATGACTCGTTTTGTGACCTCAACTACTTGAGGGGCAATCTATCTAGTCTCTGCACTCTCTTTAGTTCGACCAGAGATTCTAACAAAGCTTTACAAGAATGATTTCACGGGGACAGGTTCAAGTTACCGTTGGTCAACCTCATTTATGTTAATAATTCAGTATATTGGCGTGATTGTGGATACTATTGCCCTTCTATGTAGGTGGTTTATTGCCATCCGCATCAACTACATCAATGTATTTAATTACCAACAACCACCACAAAGAGTTCAAATTAGTAGAAACCTACAAGATCCAAAGGTCGGTTGAGTTGAAAGAGAAACCCTTACCCTTACCAATTTGGGTGGTGAATTGTAAAAAAAAAAAAGTTATTGGGAGAGCGAAAATTCTTGTTCTGACCTTATGCATCGGTGTCCAGATTAGCATTTTGGTAGCTAGTAAATTGGTTTGGATAATCTCCATCATCATCACACTCTCATTGTTCTCATGTTTCTACTATTCTGAGAGGATGAAGGAGGACCTTGTAATAAAGGAAGTTCAAATGCAAAAAATACAAGTCCAGAGTTGGATCTTTATATTTTGGGTTGCCCAAAATTATTATGAATATTTGTCACGAACCGAATCAAGTGATTCAGATGGGGAAAAGACAGCAGCCAAAAAAAATCGAATAGAGCTTTTTCGAAAAACCAACAACAGCTTCAAAGCGGTTGCAAATTTCGAAAGTACCAACTTGATTCTGAATTGTTGGACTATGCCAGTGGTGCACTTAACCAATATAGTTGTCGCAGTCTCTAAGAAAGTCATACGGTGGGCCAATTGCTAAGTAGTGTGAGTGAAAGGCCTTTTGTATGACTCCCATGTAGAGGAAAGCTTCAGCTACAAAGGATATAATTTGCTGAACTTGTCACTAGAAGAAAAAACATCGAGGGGACTCTTCAAGCCTTACTTAATATCGCTACAAAGGCTACCATTGAGTTCCAAAAAAGCGTGACCAAAGGTTCTAATCTAGCTGCTAATTCAATGCACAGAATTAACTTTCGTCTTTATTCAAAAAAAATTGGATTTCGGTCAAAAATTTTTACTTTTTAGATTCCTCTTGTCATGAGGATGCAATAATCCCCAAAAAAATGACAATAAGCCAAGTGATACGAAAAAAATTTGAATAAAGACAAAAAATAAGCCATTTTGGCTTATTTATCCGAACGGGCCCTAAATGACTATAAAAGCCACACAGAGGCCCACACGGATGGGCACTTGTTCAAGCAACTATCCATCATGATTGTTGATAATTTGGGAACTTGCCTTTCAAACTTACTGCGAGTTAGAGTAGAGTCTGCAATTAACATGAATAACATATTCATGAGGACTTACCAAAGTGATCATTGGTTAACCTTGTAACGATCTGGATTTTTGACCCAATTTTTTTTTAAAATTAAATATTTTATTAATTATACTGTTAAACTAAACCAATCTCCCCATTGTTTTTTTTTTTTTTTTAAATTTTCGGCGGAGGAGGAAGAGTGCATTTTTATCCATTTTTAACCTTGTATGTGTATGGGAGAAGATTGCATTTATTACCCTTACACCTCATCAAAGCTATCCTTGGTGGGCAAGAAAAACCAACTTTATCTCATTCACAAATGGGCTAGCCTTGGTTGGCAAGAGAGAGAGAGAGAGAGAGAGAGAGAGAGAGAGAGAGAGAGAGAGAGAGAGATCATGGCAGCACATGCCATGCTCCCATAACTTTAGGCCCACGCATGAGAGAAGAGAGAGAGGATGAGTGGTGCCTATAAGTACTCACTCCTTTTTCCTTCATTTCTCCACTCATTCCCCAATTGGGAAACATTACTAAGGAGAGAGAGTGTGTGAGATAGCCGATCGAGAGAGGAGAGGGAAAAGAGAGTGGTGCCGCCGTTACCCCACCCTTGCGTCGCCTTGACCACTACCACCGTTCGATCTTAGTTCCTAGTTACAAGAATTTTAGAAGTTATTTTTGATTCAAGAAAAAAAGAAATTTGATTTCTTTTTCTTCCGAATCAAACCCGATGAGCCGTCACTTCGTCCGCCATCGTACCGACGTACCATACCCGACTACTGCCAAGAAGAACGATAGAAACCTCCTATCTACTCACCTAAATATAGTAGTGCTATGTGTTCGTTGATTTTAAAAAGTATTGAAATGATGCTTCGATGATAAATGCATGTAAATATATATATATATATATATATATATATATATATATATTAATAGTGGAGGTGTAACCTCTTGGAAATCGGAAGCGTACAATTATTTTGTTAGATTTCGAAAAGCATGATTTTGATTTAATTACTGGAAATTGGATTAGTTGTCATAACATGATAAATGTTTAGTTGTAAAGTGTGATTATCAATTACTTGATAGAAGTGTTACTCATAGATTATGTGCCGTTATGAATTTTGATTGATCATGTAGAAAAGCATGGAAAATTAAGATTTATTTAATACCACGTGTTTTTGCAAGCATTGAAAGTATAAAGTGAACGTGAGAAAATGATTCATGTTTACGAGACACGAGAAACGAGAGATGGTTGACGAAAAGAAACGAGAAATTGAAATGTGAAAAAGATTAATAATTGTATGAGCATGAGAGCCCGATGGAATCTGAAAGAATGGTTAGCGGAATCATGGCTCGGGTGTGCGTGTGTGAGCATGAGAGCCCAATGGAATCTGAAATGGTTAGCAGAATCATGGCTCGGGTGTGTGTGACATAGGAGCCCGATGGAATCTGAAAGGATGGTTGGCGGACTAGTGTCGTGTGAAAATGGTGAAAGAGCCAATAAAATGAATAAGACTGAGAGGCCAATGGAATCTGAAAGAGGCGGTTAGCGGAATCACTACTTTTTGGTGGAAAAATTAGCTTGGGAGCCCGATGGAATCTGAAAGATGGTTAGCGGAACCAGTGCTTGATAAAATAAAATGGAAAGTGAAATTGATACTAATAAAATGATGACACGAATTATGATACGCTGTGTTGACTCTGAAAAGACATTGACACTTTTTGTTGAATTCTTATTTATATGTTGAACTGTTAAATCTCTGTGTTTTAATTTGCAAAGTTATATATTATTTTTGCTAAAGTATGAGACATAGAGGTAGGAGTTAGCTATTGAGCTTAATTGCTCATAGTACTACTTTTTGTGGCTTTAGCATCTTATGCCAGAGTTTAGAGATGTACAAGTGTAGTACTATTCGTCAGAAGAGTACGGTGCTAATCAGAGACTTGCTGAGAAGGAAGAAGGATACAAAAAGTAGATTACATTAGTGCTCACCTCTATCGGTTAAATATATGTAATTTGAATTTAAGGATATTTGAGTTTGTAATGACCTTATATTCATTTCTATTTAATAAAGGTTAGAAATTTATTAACATTCCCAAAAATCGGGGGTTACAAACCTTATGGATTTTAGTTATTCAGTCTATTGGGGTGGCTATGGGTTCTAAAAAATTCAAAGACCAACTGAAGTACATTAAATTTGGAGCAGTGGACTAAAATTCATTTAGCTAAACTTTTAGAGATCAATTTACTAAATACACCATACATGCTTCAATTTCTAGCACGAAAATTGCACGGGGAGCAGTTGGTTTCATATGAGTACAACCAGCACGGAAACTGCATAGAAAAAGAGTTGTGATAGCTAGCGGAAGATTTTAAATTGGTAAAAACCTATTGGGTCCAAAGGTTGGTGAAGTGGAAAAAGACACCCTTACCCTTACCAATTCGAGGCTTGAAATGCAAAATACTGTAGTTATACATGTTTGCTAAGTTGAGTAGCAATGTTTTCCAAATTACTATAATAGGAAACTTCCTAATCTGTTTTGCATCTATAAAGAAAAATGAAGTTTTCATGAACATGGTGGCCTTCTGTATTCTGTTGATCACCGTCATGGTAAATATCCATATACAAATGCATACTTGGGGGGAGGGAGGGGAGATATGCAAGGCGATGATATGTTCAAGTTACGTATAAAATCTGATATCATTTCCACGCTTGTGTTGTTTGTGACACTGAATTATTGAGTTTTCAACGATTCCCACCACTAAAAGATATATGGAATTGAAGAATAATCCATTGCAAGAAACTACTTGTGAGTTGGGGAAGTAAGAGGAAATAGGAAAGCTAACACATCTGAAAGAAGTGGTTAAGAAATATTGGGTGATGGCGAAAACCGAAGGCCCTCGATTTATGATAGCTTGTTCTGTGACCTCAACAACTTCAAGGGCAATCTGTCCGCCCTATGCACTTTCTTTAATTAGACTAGGGAATCTAACGAGGAATTACATTAATCATTTCATGAATTCAAGTTATAATTGGTCAACCTCATTTATCTCAATAATTGAGTATATTGGGGTGGTTGTGGATACTATTGGCCTGGTATGTAGATGGTTTACTGCCACCAGCCTCAACTGCTACAACTTTTTTACCAAAAACCACCAATCCAAAGGTTGGTCGAGTGGAAAGAGACACTCTTACCCTTGCCAATTCGAGCTATGAAATGCAAAATAGGATTGGGAGTGCAAAAATTACTGTTCTCAACATAGGCATAGGTGGACAGGTTGGCATTGTGGTAGCAAGTAAATTGGTTCAGTAAATCTCCATCATCATCGCACTCCCATTGTTCTCATGTTTCTACTATTGCAAGAGGATGAAGAAGGACCCTATATCTAACTCTAGTTCAAACCCAAAAATACAAGTCCAGGAGGCGAAGTTGTCCAACATTTTTATGATGAATATGTGTCACGAATTGAATCAAGTAATTCAGACGGTAAAAGTCAACAGCCAAAAAAATCTAATGAAGCTTTTATTAAAAATCAACAACAGCTTCATGGGGGCTGCAAATTTTTGCAGTACCAACCTGATAGGCGCGTAAATGTTCACATTAGCGTTCCTTAATTTATCTTTGTTAAATTCGATTTATATTATTATTCGGAGTTTAATGCTTAATTTGTGTACTGTAGGTGTTTTGAAGCTTAATACGTTAGTTGCTGATGGAAGTGTGAATTGCGCCATATAATTTTTCCTCCACTGCACAGTGGTGTTTGTCTGTGTGAAGTGAAATGAGTTGCAAAAAATATTCCAACTCACACGTGTATTTGGTGGGCCCAAAGTAAATGTTCTATTAATTGGTATGACTGAATTGGGCTTTGGCCGAAACGTGAAATAAAAAAAGAAATTGGCAGTCTTTGCTAGGGGGCCCATGAAGTACATGGCTGGGGCACCATTATAAAAGGAAAAAAAAAAAAAAGGGGTTTCGTTAGAGGATTTTTTTTGGACGCGGACGAAACAGGAAAAAAGGACGGAGGCTGCCATCCAGGATTCTTTCTTCGCACGAAGAGAGTACACGGCGCTCACGGCTGAAATCGGAAACGACAAAAGGCTTCGGGGTTTACTCCAAGCTTTTAGTCTGTTGTTTCAATGGAATTTTGTTCTTGCTTGATTATTTGTTCCAAATTTTATTTTACAGTATAGACTATATAATTTTCTTTCAGCTTTCTTTCCTTCATATTATTTGAAGTTTTGTTCAATTGTTCGCACTCCGATAACTCGTATTGATTTTTGCTTTTTATCAAAGTTGTTCGTTTGTTTTTGTTTAACTTAGATCATGTGTTTATTTTATATCCCAAGCAATAGAAGCATGATTAATTCTAGAGTTTTATTCTTTTTATTTTTAATAATGAGTGAGTAATCGTCAGGGTAGGGTCGCAGGGTGATTAACACACTGTGACTGGTTCAGATACACTTTGCTCCTATTTTGAAATAAAAATGTAAGAAAAATAATTTTAGATTGGTAAAATATTTTCCGTGGACGAACCTGGGCATTGTCGGAGCCCATGTGAACGGGGGAATGGGGGTCCAAAACTCATTCTCCGCTGCGCATGGGTAAACGGCGACCATAATAGTTCGCATCTTACGGGGTATCTTTTTCAGTCTAAAATCAAACGTTTTAAAGAACACCAATTGGAGCAAATGAGTCCGGGTCAGTTGCGAGTGCTATGAACCCTACGATCATACCTCCTTTTAATTATCTGAAAAGTTCAATTATTTCGTAAGTTTAGTTAATCTCAGCATCAAACTATAAGGGGTGGCTACCTAAGAGCCAGTTAAATTATAATCAACCCGAGTTTTTAGTCAGCACACATCACCGTCTTTGTGGATTCGACTCCAGTCGTACCGGATATTGTGCTACATCGGTCTCAGCCCTACGCTTGGGACAACTCATTATTTTAGGTTTAGGAATCGGTCAAGCACAACCAGGTTTCCAATTGCAAATGATGAACATCATTGTCCCAAACATTGAAGGTCATACATTTAAACAGTTTGATAAGTAGTGTGAGTAAAGGCCTTTTGTATGCTCGCCTTGTAGTGGAAAGCTTCAGTTCCAAAGGAGATAATATGCTGATCTTGAAATGTACAACAGATGTTATGTGGGCAGGAGTTGAACTTAATTGCAAGTGGTTGGAAAAGGATCTTTGAAAACTACCTCTTGAAGGAAAAACCATTGATAGGACTCTTCAATCCTTAATTGATATTGCTGAAAAGGCTACCTTTGAGTTCCAAAGAAGTGTGACTAAATGTTCTAAATTTCTAGTTGCTAATTCAATGCACAAAATTAGCCAAATCATACTTGATGACTATAAAAGCAACACGGAGGCGGACACAGACGAGCACTTGTTGGAGCAACTATCCATCACGATTGTTGATATTTTGGGAGCTTGCCTTTCAAATTTACTGTGTGTTATAATTCAAAAATGTTATCGCAACGCCATAGAGGAAAAGGAGAAGAGTGTCAGGCTAGCTCACAGCTCGTCTTTTAGGTGAAACTGAAGAGATTCTAGAAATCCTTGAACACCATCAACTTCCGAGCTTAGGTAGTGATCGAGTTGCGTATATCACTAAGTGACACGCTTACTTGATGCAAAAGAACAAACCCCCCCCCCCCCCCCCCCCCCCCCCCCCCTATTGTTCCTTCATCAAATAATGAGATAATGGCTTCTAGCTCTGGTGAGTTTGCAAGCCTAGATTACAACTTATGTGATGCTATTATTGTATTCCTTTATTATTTTGTTTGGATTATGAACTTCTGTGATTTGTAAAATGACATGCCATGTTTTTTCTTTATGTTGTACCAATAGTAAAATAAAAATAGCCATGTGGTTTTTGCATAAGCTATGCGATTTCTAGCCCAAAATAATTCGGAGAATTAGTCTAAAGTCCAAAACATGTGCATCATTAGCCATTTAGTCTATGTAGAGACCCGTAATTTAAATTTTTATTTACTAATCTTGATGTGGAATTATGCATTTTAATGTGATTAATGTTGAGTAAATACCTTGGGGTTCATGTGTAAAGACATGGAGAAATTAGGACTTAATGATGTATTTCATAAATGGAGGGATGATTGTGTGATATATGTGTTGTGTGTGTGTGTGTGTATATATATATATATATATATATATATATATATATATATATATAGGTGTGTGGTGTGGGAGAGGAACACACAAACATTTTTCTCCTCCTCCCCATACGTCTCTTTCTATCTCTCTCCCGCTCGCTCGCTCTCACACTCTCTTAAGCCCTTACACCTCGAACCCACGAAGATCATCCACAAACCCGCATGTCCTAGACCTTGGGTTTTGCTCGCTCAAGCTCAAAGAGGAATGCTCTCGGTTGAAATTGAGTTTGGAATTCTAGGATTTGCTTGAAGCTTGGATCCTTGATCTCAAGGCTTAAGGTAGGAATTTCTCACTCTCTTTATATGTTTTTAAGTTGTTTTGGTACCTATTAGTTGTGTTTGATTGTTTGTTTCGAGCCTTGATCGAATCTATCAGCAGGGCCGGCCCCGGGGTAAGCCCCGCAAGCCCGTCGGCTTGGGCAACCCCTGGGCTAGGGCAACCCAAAAAAAAAAAATTCCATGTAAATATAAATACGTATATATATTTTTCTGACCCAAACATAGCATAGGGTATTGTGTTGGTTTGTTGGCTAGTTGGGAATACTTAAGTTTCCTTTGCTGCACTTGCACGCAGTTCAAGTCCCGTCCTTGTCCACCAATGTGGTTTCATTGTTCCTCCTTTTAAATTTCTCTCTCTCTCTCTCTCTCTCTCTCTCTCTCTCCTCTTTTCGTTCACTGCACCCCCACTCTTCTCGCTGTTTTTTTTTTAAAATATTTATGATTTGTTCAGAATAGAAAGGCCATTTGTTGTTGTACATTTTTTATTTTAGGAGATACTTCTTTTACATCAACAATTAGGGTGTGATCCACTTACTAAAATAAGTATTATTTATTTTTAAATTAAAGGTGATGTATTGTGAGAAAATGACTTGTCTTTTAATACAGAAAATAAGTAATTAAAAAATAAGAACCTTAACGGAACGTGACAAACTCCTCCAAAAAAAAAAAGGGCAGAAACAACTACTAGCATTCGCATACTCACACAGTGACGTATGCAAATATGAAAAATATACATGTATATGTATATACTATATACACAGAACTCACCAATTTTAAAAACTTCAATGAAAAAATTAACCATTTTTAAAGTCAGGTTTGTATTTTTTCAAGTTGGTTCATAATATTTCTTTTTTCAATTTATCATTAAATATAGAACAATGATCAAAATATGAAAATAATAAAATGAAAGTTAAAATAAATAGAAAACCATTATTTTTGTTCTTTGAATCAACTCATGCTAAATCATAAAGCACCACAACCCAAATTCCATTCTAATTTTAATTTTTTGATAGAATTCAAACTAAAAGCACATTGTGACCTTGATTTTTTTGCCTTGTATTTTTTTAAAATTTTTTATGACTTAATAATAAGCGGGCAACCAAGCTTGAAGTCGGGCTTGGGCAACCCAAATATCGGGGCCGGCACTGTCTATCAGTATATGGGAAATCGTCCAAAATCTGTCATTTTGTTCCAGAACAATATTTTTGGACTTCCGGAACTAGCTGGTTCTATTCATTCCCTTCCGGAACAACATTTTTGGATTTCCGAGACTAACTGGTTCTGTTTGTTTCCTTCCGAAACAACATTTTTGGACTTCTGGAACTAACTAGTCCTGCTCGTTTCCTTCCGGAACAACATTTTTGGACTTCCGAAACTGCTTTTTCTCAGTTCCCGAACTGAATGAACTTTCTTGAGAGCTTTTCTTTGTCTTGTGATCTTGACCTTTGGTTGTTCCAAACAACTCCCGATCAATCCTAAAACCTTCTCAACATCTCTAAACCACTTCTTGACATTTTAATGCATACCTCTATGATTCCTTCGAACATTCGTTGACTTTAGACTCATATTGAATGAGGTTCGGACTTGGTGCTTACGAAAGAGCAGTTATGTAATAGTTAGTGGTATGATGGACTGAATGATAACAAGTTAAAAGACGAATGAGACGTGCTGAGTGATAATTGTTTATAAATTGAAATTGGATTGTCCTTCCTTTCCTATTGAAACTGAGATCCTATATACATACTTTGGATACGTGTTTGACATGAAAGATTGAGTTTTGATGATTAATGATGAAATGAGATACATGGACACCTAATTCAAAACGAGAACACATTCAGGATCCATCGACGGGTGGGTGCCTGGTTGGGGGTATCGGTATCTCTTAATTGGCCTGGCATGAGCAAATACTTGTGATCTATTCAGGACCTACCAACGGATGAGGTGACTGGCAAGGGCTATTGGGATCTCTTGATTCGCCCGGCAGGGGGTTTTGCTCATGACACAGAACAATAAGAGAATTGTGACACGATGTTGATTAAATGAGTATTAAGGTGATAACATGATAGATTTGTGAGACATTGGGATTGGGATTCATAATTGATTGTTTCATATGTCATGGTTGTTCCATTTAGTTTCCATTATTGCTTGACCATCCAATCATCTCATGAGCATATAAAGGTAGTGTAGAATTTTCTACTGGACTAATGTAACTCAATCTTTCATTATTTCAGGTACTAATCAGGGACAGTAGCATGGAGTGTTGTGCATGCATCGATTGGAAATCTTTTGAAAGCTAAGTTGGAAGAGTTACTTGGGCATCTTTTGTTAACCTCTTTTGAGAAGATGTATCTGTAACTTTAATTATAATTCATTTGACGATGGATGACCGTAAACATTCAACTCAACTTCTTATCCCTTTACACTTGTACTTTTGAGCTGTTGTGCCTCAGATGTAACCATTTGAAACTTTGGAAAATGAATCTGTAAATTTTGAGGTGTGATCGAAAATCTTGTGGTGGGAATTATATATGAGATTATGAGGATTTCACTATTGAAAAATATTATTTACTTTTGTAAAAAAATCGAGAACGTAACAGTCTAGACTTGGTTTTAATAAGGTTTAGGATCCATTGATTTAAAAGTCTTTTTGTATTTCCTGTATATCGTTAGCTTTGGGGCTTGGTAGTGTTTCTTTATCTTTCTATTGTGATGAAAATCTATAAATGCCGTATGAGTCGGTATGACTCTTTGAAATGATAATCACTTTGTTTGGTTGAGGTTTTAGAAAGTTATTTTTGAGAGTTGAGTGGTAATGAATGGAGAGAGATAGAAAGAGAAATTTATTGAAAACTGTGCCGAGAGTAAAAGTTACTCTCAAGATATAAATTTATTGAAATCTATATCTTCTCTTTTGTGGTCAAAAAAAATATTTAAAAGTCTTACCGTTTAAGGTTCTTGATTGGACAAAAATGTCCCGTCCCTCTTCTCGCACGCGCCTCTCCCTCTCTCCTATATTTCTCACGCGCCTATTGAGATATGCTTATTAGTCGCTGTATGGTTCTGATTGGGCCCCATGTTGGACCGAATACTTTCTCTTGGGTAGAGATATTGTCGTGTGTCCGTGTCCTAGGCTATTGTCACAAGAAGAATTCTAACCAAGTGATACTGGGGCCTATTTGAATCTTTTGTTTGGTTTTCATATTCTCAATCAAAAATGATACAATTACACCTACTTTGCACACTCAAATACATACCCACACGCACAAGTGCGTGGGTGTGTATTTTTGAATATGCAAAATTGGTGTGGTTGTAGGATTCTCAATAGCTACTGCTATTGCTATTGGGACCCATTTGTCTTGTGCTTGTGTATTGCTACTTGTAACCCAATACAACAATAACCACTCAGCTAAATTATTCAGCTAATATGCATTCATTTGTTCTGCCAGGAGACCAGGAATGTTTATTGCGTGTTGTTCACAACTAAATTAGAATAGTTTTAGTTAGTAAAAAAATTAGCTTGTTTTTGTTTTTGTCTTTATTAAAAAAAATACTTTATTTGTGTCTCACCGAATTTTTTTTGTTTATTGGTTCATCTCGACAAATAGGACATACAGCATGCAAGGGTATTTTTGAGAGTTTTGGAGTATTTGGACTGCACGTGTAAATATGTTCTTGGATGGACAAATGGTGGCAATATTTTGTACGGCTCAAGCTCCCAAAATAATTTGAAGGACTAACATATCAGCATGAAGCAGTAGTTTGTTGGTTTTAGGTCTCTTAGAGCATCCACAATGTAATTATCAAAAGTGAATAATCAAAATTTATCACATTTATTTATTTAGAGGTTGTTAAAGTTAGCAATGTCAAATCTCACATTATTTTTTTTTTTCCCAAAATCAAAATGAGTTGGCAATCTAATGATCTACATTGAATGACATTCTAGTAAAATAAGTGAAAGTAGAGAGTATAAAGTTATCAACATTGTTAAAATGCACAATCATTTGTCAAAGTGGAGAGTGAATTTCACTTACCAATAAAGCATTTGCTTTATGGAGAGTGAGTTTCACTTTTTCATGATGGTTGTATTTGAGTGAGAAGATGCCCCAATAAATTTTGTTATTGGCAAAAAATTGCTAGTTTTGATTATCCAAATGCCCAAAGCTAAGTTTGATTATTATAATGTGGGTACTTTTTTTAGCACACATTGTTAACTTTAGCAACCTTTTGATTTTGATTATTATATTGTGGATGCTCCTCTACAACCAGCTTTTTACCGTTGTTTTTAGTAAGCTTTTGCCTTTTTCAGAATTCTATAGTAGATTTTGTGGATAAAAGGCAACAAAAAATTTCTTAAAATGCTCATAACCAGCAAAAGGTACTCCCTCCGTCTCTTTTTAAATGTCCTACTTCATAACTCCAACTTATTAAAAAAAACATCATCATTATATCTTTCATATTAACTTTTTTCTCCACTATCTCTACTTACCCATCATCATTACACTTTTTACTCATTAACTTTTCAAAATGGAACTACTTTTAGGGACAAAATAGACAATGTACCAACTTTTACCCACTAACTTTACCAAATGGACACTTATTAAAGGACAGCCCAAAATGAAATACTGGACTATAATAAGGGGACGGAGGGAGTAATAGTTGTGGTTTTAAGCAAGAAGCTTCGAATGTCCATGAACTAATCTAACGTACTACCTTGAAAAAAATCCTACCCTACGCAAAAAAAAGATACAAGAAATTACACCATTCCCGACTAATAGTTTAGTCGGCAAAAATATTTCCTGACTAAAAAATTTGGTCGGTGAATTGCAGTCAGCAATAATATTTCCCGACTAAAACACATTTAGTCAGCAAATTATAACTTTTCCCGACTAATTACTTAGTCACTATATTTGCATTATTGCCGGCAAAAGTATTTAGTCGGCAAAAGTATTTAGTCGGTAAATGTTTAAACAATTAACGACTAAAGATTTAGTCGGGATAATACTACGTTTCCCGACTAAACATTTAGTTGGCAAATGTCAGACAACTTTTTCCGACTAAATATTTAGTCGGTAAATGTCACATTTTCCCATAATAGTTGTTGGCAAGTTACAACTTTTCTGACTAAATATTTAGTTGGCAAATGTTATACTACAACTATTAAATCTGATTTCAAAACCTGCTTTGATTTTTTTTTTTTTTGATTCCCAATAAATTAAATCGAGCAACCAATAATTCGATACATCTATTCACCAACCTACTACAATTAAGCTCTAAATTTCAAAAATAATCCATTCATAACTTCCATAAATAAAGGTGTTCACCAAATATTTAACAAACTGTACAAGAAATAAATTGTACAAGAAAGTTCTTCAACAATGATAAATTGGTAACGTTTTCCAAGCACGGTAGAATCCACGACAAAATCTAACTTCTTTATATATAGTCCATAATCAGATAAAGATCGATTAAAATTGAAAGATCAATCACTTCGCATGACGCATCTTCTTGGATCTCATCAGACAAACTTGAACAAAAAATATGATGCCAAAATGATATGTTAGCATTGCAACCAAAAAGAATTACTTGGTCCTCCAAAGACTAGAGCCAAATTTTCTGGTGACATATGGTGCAAGAGTGCCTAAATAAAATTCATTACAATCAAACACAAACAAGCTATTATTGACATTCAAAGATTCAAGCGTCACCATGGCAGTAACCTTTCATGCTGGTATATACATAAACAAGCAGATACAAAAGGAATCAAGTGTAAATTGCACCAACTATAACCAGACGATAAAAACTTATTGAGTTTCAAATTGGAAAGCAATGGATTAACTAAAAAAGCCGATGCAAAAGAATGCAAGTGCAAAATTGGAACTACACCGAGGCAATTGAAAAAACAGAGTAATACTATTGAATTAAAAAGTACAACTAGATTAGACCATGAAAGATTAACGAAGCATGGAGGCATTGAGAAAACTAAAACTAACCTTTGGGAAATTCCGACATTGGCTGCAAGGCTGTTTAGGACAGCTTAAACATATCCACGTACTTCTTGGGCCATCGACCTATGTTCTTCCTCTGGGTTAGCAGGTCTTTTAACCATTGTTTGCTAGATTGTGCATGTATATTTTCCTTATCATGGTGCAGCTGTAAACTTTTTCCTAATTGAACACATGGACACTCAAAACTCAAACGCCTAAGGCATCAACAGGGCTATATCTACATTCCATTCAAGCAACCCCAAGTCAGTCTCGTAACAGTTTTTCTTACCTTTTTTATCCCCCTCTCTCAATTGAATCTCAAGTTAAAGACTACAAAGTATAACTTTCTTTCTACAAGTTCCAAATATATAACACATCCCAAAAGTAAACACCCCACCTACATGTTAGCATCGTCGCCAGCCTTGAGGATCGTCGTCGCCGGAGGAACTGAACCGTGTTTGATTTTGGAACAAGATTTGGGTGTAGTTCTGATGATTTGGGATTTTGGGAAAGGGCGTGTGGAACAGGTGTAGTGTTTTTAGGGATGAAGTATTTATGATTTAACCCCCTGAAAAAGTTTGAGATCATTTCGCTCCCCGCCAATTCTTGGCGACTACTATAATTTTTTCGCGAAATTTTGAATTAGTGCAAAAATTCCTTTTTCCCGACTAGTTATAGTTTAGTCGGTGAAACAAGATCAAAATCACTTCTTCTTTTTTTCGACAGATCAAAATTACTTCAATGCGTAGATTTTATAGATAGTTGCCAACTCATTTTTTTAAATGATCGATCTAAACTATTAAAATTTAACATCTTATCAATTATATCCTTCTCACCAAAATTGGTGATAATCAGATATTGGCAACCACATGATCAGAATACATTTGGTGCTTCCGGAGGCATTAAAATCTTATAGTGCACCGCTCAAAGGCCGCCTAAGCTATTTTTTTTTTTAAATCGAAACTGTCTATCTTTTACATAAGTGGGATAAGATCATTCAAGCCGAAAATGAAGTAAATCTTTTATCCTCACATACTGGATCGGACGTAAAATATCATTCTAATAATGAATCTGCTTCCCGAACAAGGGGCTTTCAAAATTCAATAGGCACAAAAGTGACTAATACACAAAGCAAAACAAAATGAACGGTGTAGGGAGATGAAAACAATTGGTGAGTAGCACCAGATTACAACGGCTACTCGTGCCTCTTCATCGGAACCCTAATTCGTTGCCTGAACCCTAATCTGCAAAACAGACAAGACGTGAGCGCACCTTTGCCCCTCGTGGCAAAGGCCCTTCGATGCCTAAGTTAGTATCACGTACTAGTAATCGAATCCTAATTAGCAGTAGGAAATAATATGAATGCCACGTATTGCGTACCTCTTACTTCTAGGTTTACCTCATATTTATAGATTTTTGGATGCTTGTTGTCCAAGTATCCGTGTTGCTTTAGGTTTCCTACCTCGTATAGGAAACCAGAATATCTTGGACTCTCGTTCCTTTATCAGTTCATTACTGTAGTTCATTTAGAACTCTTTTTCATAGCTGACCGAACATCCCACTCTCGTTGGGTATCCCATCTAGATCCTATAATCTCGGGATCTCATTCCTTAACAGAATAACACTGCTTCTGGACCCTTCCAGAGTGTTCTCCTTTCTTCAGCATTTGATTAGAGTTCTTTCGTTGTTCGGCTCTCTCGTAACCGAACAAATTGCCTTGGACTAACTACTTCACATGTAACTGGTCCTGTATTAACTATTTGGACCAGTGTCATTGTATGTCTCTATCAGCCGAACAGATAGCTTGGACCAATGACTTCTCATGCCACTTGTCCATATCGCTGATCACCGCTCATGGTGTTTCATATCACTCGTGATTCTACATACCACGTATTTCGGTCATTTGATTGTACTTGTTCGGGAATACCTCCCTACAATCGCTCCCCAGCTTTGCTTGTTGCCGCTGTTCGGGGACTACAGGTAAAGCTAAAATAAGACCTTGAGCCGAGCTCCTTGAGTCCCGTGTAGATATAATACCTAAACCCATTGATGTTTTTGGCGGTTTAGTCATTATTTTCTCAAAGTGGTGACTCCACGTAGCACGTTTCGCACGCCTTACATTTAATTTGAACTGACATTCCTTCCAAACGGCATTTGAACAGTCCCTCTGGTAAGTTTGCTTTCCGTTACTTTTCATGTAACGGAGTCGGGAGGTGACGTTTCACCTCCGTCTTCCCTTTAAGCCTACTTTTGGGTCTTTTGGGGTTTTCCACAAAAAAAATCCAATTCCATCTTTTCTTTTTCTCAAACCAGACGAAAGTTTTCTCCTCTTCCGCCATCGCCGCCTTCTGCAACACGATCTCGTGCCTAGGAACCATTGCCACGCTCTCGTAAGATTCTTATTCCCTTTTTCTAGTTTTGTTCTGAGATTTGTCATCCTCAGACTCTTCTGCCACTAGGGTTTCGTACGTATTTTCGAATTCATAGAACTTCCAGAGTATCCATGACGGATGAAAATGAGAATCCCCCAAAACCTAGCAAGTTTAGGAAACTCTGTGAAACCCCTACTGCCATGGTGGCATTTAGGACCGAATATAGCGTTCCCGATAATGTGGGGCTCGAACTCGCCCCTTTAGGTGCGGATAGAGATGGCGGTTCATGGGATAGAATGTGTATTCCAATCATAGCCATTGTTGAGGGTGGAGTTCGTTTCCCCCGTCATCCACTGCTTCGTCAGGTCTTGAATTGGTACCGTCTTACTCCCATGCAAGTTTCGACCAACGTCTTTAGACTGGCAATGAGGATTGTAGCTCTGAATAGGATTCTGGGAACCCAGCTTGGGATTTGAGACATCCAGTGGTGGTATAGCATAGTTCTAAACCCTGAATACAACACATACTACTTCAAGGTTGGAAGAGCAGAGAAGCGTCTCATGCTGAACCTGCCAGAGATTCCGCTCGTGATTATGAGATTGATTTCCTTTATGTTACTGGTGCATTCGAACCTATAGGGGAAGATGGCCAAGTGGTGGGCCTTCACTGCCCCCACATATGAGGTTATCCACGTATGCTCCTAATTCACTTTGCCCTTAATCATAACTGTTCTCTACTGTTCTTCTGAATTTTATTTACTCCATGCTTGTATTTCAATATGCAGCAGATAATGCCAACAAGCGTCCCAGACGAGAGCCAAGTTGTGTCCAAACATAGGAGATTAATAGAATTCTGAAATACATTGGTGAGCCCGGTACCTCAACAGTTGGTCGGGGTCGTAACGCTGACGTACTATCGGGATACGATCCTTCTTACAGAGGCGTTATTGATAGAAGACTTGCCAACCTGAGTACCAGTGCTGCCTCAACATCGACTGCTCCACAGCCGAGGAATTTAAGATCCAGTGCTGGAGTGACGATCGCCGGGCAGCCAGGTGACGTTCCTATTTCAGAAGGCCTCCCCCTACCTCGTCTGGTACTTAGAAGATCCTCTCAAAGGCAGGCTGCTTTTGAACGACAGCCCGAACAGCCAATTCCTGATCGTAACACCAGCCAATCATCTTCTTCTGGCTATTCCCCATCTCCTCCAAGCTCAAGTACTATGACCCGTCAACCCCTGAATCTTAGTACCCTACTCACTGTCTCTTCATGGGGACGTGGTGCCTCTAGGAGGGCATCATCAACTGACTGAGCCCCCCCACCATCTCATCGAACCAGGGGGGTTTCAACACGATCCTCTTCCTCTCCACGGGAACGTGACAGTTCCCTTGAGGCTACCGATGCTCAGCGGGACAAACGCCCTAGGAATCAAGAAGGTGGGGATCCTGATGCTCAAGCTGCTGCATCAGTTTTAGAAACTCCCCCATCAACCATTCAAGTAACTCATGAAACCTGGGCCCCTCAACTCATAAGGGGCGATCATCCAGTAAATGTTGGAGATAGTGCTAGTTCCTCAGAGACTGCACTGGCCCTAGCACAGGGCTTACTAGTACCTGTTGACATGCAGAAAGAGTCCTCATCTCCTTCTGATCGGATTGTGTCCACTGGACTAGTCAGTGGAATCAAGGTGAGTTATTTTTATTTCGTGATTTTAAGCCTTGACCTTTTTTCGTGTTAATTGAAAAGGGAATTGTAACTCTAAGCTGTACTTGATGTCTCTTAGTTTATTCAAAAGATGGTCACACTAGGCCAAAAGCTCCAAGAAGCTGATACTGAAAGAATCAGACTGATGAATGACAATACTCGGTTGCTTCGGACAATCTCAAGATTGGAAAAGGAAAGAGATAAAGCTAAGTTCGATTTCGATAGGGCAAAAGGCGAACTTGAGATTGCCAAAGATAGCCTCAACCGGGCCTTGACAGAGATCGATAGCACTAAAAAAGCCGCTTATGAAGAAGGGTACCAGAAGGGCTTTGATGCTACAACTGCTAGCTATGTTGAACAGATGCCAGCTGTTCAAGACCAGATTTGGAGTGCATGTTGGGAGGCATGTTTAACAAAAGTCGGCGTTGCAGACGACTCCCCTCTCTGGGTTGAAAATGATTTGCCGAGTAGCCGGGCTGCAGCTCCCCAAGAGCATGAGGAGCCCCTGGAGGATGACATTGAGCAGCTAATTAAAGATTTTGCTGGTACAGAGGAGGATATTCTATCTGATACTCACCCTGTCCAATCACCTGTTCGTGATTCAATCAATGAACCTATCAACCTGGAAGAGAATCCAACTGGCGGTGATGCTACCACTGAAGTTCATGCAGAGATCCCGGATGAAACTGCTCCGGAGGTTCAAAACCTGGACTGACAGGTAAGTATTTGGTATGAAAAAGTTTGGCTGGTCCTGCGTGACCATAAGCATTAGCCCTGCGAGGCATCAGTACTTTTAATACTTTTGATAACACAGGTATTCGGCCCCTTGCAGCATAACTATACATTTTGCTCGGCTTCCTCATGTGTTTGCATGTGTTCGGATGCAAACAGTTTATCCAAACAAAGTTTTTGATGATTGACCCTTTAAACATATGCTCGTTATGTTTATTTAGCCTAGTGTTTCGTACTCGGTAATTCTGCACATCTAAGTTTCTCGTACTTAGATGATGTTTAAGTTGCTCGTACTCTAAATGAATTGTAAGTTTTGCGTACTTATACAATCCTCAGTTTCTCGTACTTGTATGTACTGCAAGTGTTCAAGCATATTTTCTTATGCGAACCAAGTTTTTTCGTACTTGTATGTATCTAAATTTCTCGTATTTAAATATTTCTAAGTTCCTCAATCATACAAGTGTTTCATACGTGTATTTGCTAAGTTTCACGTACTTTATTTAAGTTTCTCGTACTTAAACATTTCTAAGTTTCTTGTACTTGAAATGAATTGCAAACCATACAAGTGTTTCATACTTGTACTCGCTAAGTTTCACGTACTTAACAGTTTTAAGTTTATCGTACTTAGTGTATAGGTGCCTGTTCCCTGCTCTCCAATACGAATGGGGAAAACCAAGCCCGTAGTTCGTATTCTTAGAACAAATACCAAGAACGCAATATTATACAGCAAAAAGTGATTTTATTCATAATCTTTGAAACTCAAAAGGGCGTTATTCGTATCCCTTGCAACTAACAAGTAATAAAAACATAAGAGTTTTACTCGTAACTCCCACACAATCACGATATGCAGCCCTAAAAGACTGAAGGCCTTTAAATAAAAAACTTCCTTAAATTATGGACATTCCAAGGCCTTGGTGCTGGGTTTCCTTCCAAATCTGTCAATCTGTAAGCCCTTATGCCCACAACCTCGGTCACTCGATACGGGCCTTCCCAATTGGCCCCTAACTTGCCCTCGTTGGTCACCTTGGTGTTACTGAGCACCTTTCGAAGTACAAGGTCTCCAACACCAAACTCTCGTGGGTGGACATTTTTGTTGTAGCTTTTCATCAGCTGCTCCTGATATGAGGCTAAATGAACCAGAGCCTTTTCCCTCCTTTCCTCGGCAAGGTCAAGCTCAATCTCAAACGCCCTGTCATTGCCCCCATTCTTAACCAATACAGTTCTATTGGTTGGAAGGCCAATTTCTAGGGGTATAACTGCTTCTGTACCATATGCTAATGAATAAGGGGTCTCTCCCGTAGACCTCCTAGGCGTCGTTCGATGCGCCCATAGTACCAATGGTAATACATCTGGCCATTTCCTCTTTGCTTTATCCAATCTTTTCTTGATCCCGTCAAGAATGGTTTTGTTAGAAGCTTCTGCCTGCCCGTTACTCTGAGGGTAGGCTGGGGTTGAGTAGTAATTTCGTATTCGTATTGGGCACAAAAAGCTTTAAACTTTTTCTGAAACTGGGACCCATTGTCTATAATCAATGAATAAAGGACCCCAAATCGAGTAATAATACTTTTCCATACGAACCTTTCTATCATAGGTTCAGTGATCTTAGCCAATGGTTCTGCCTCGATCCACTTAGTGAAATAATCCGTACCCACCAACAGAAATTTTCTATTGTCAATTGCTTTGTGGAGTGGACCCACGATGTCCATTCCCCATTGGGCAAATGGCCAAGGACTTGTAAATGGCACCAAGTCTTTTGCTGGTGTTTGAATCATTGGTGAGAATTTCTGACACTTTTCAAAGATTTTCACATAAACCTTGACATCTTCTTGCATGTATGGCCACCAATAACCCTGGGTAATTGCTCAGTGGGCTATGGAACTACCCCCAGCATGGCTTCCACAGGTTCCCTCATGAATTTTGTGTAGGAATTTTTGCACCATCTCAGGATGCACACAAGGTAAATAGGGACCTGTAAAAGACTTCCCGAACAATTTTCCCTCTGGGGACAGCCAAAACCTAGCAGATTTGGTCCTTATCTTATGAGCCTCCTTTTTGTCAGAAGGGAATATTTCGTCTCGTAAAAACTCCACGACTGGGTCCATCCAACTGGGTCCTTGGTTCATATCCAAGACCAACTCCACACTTCTCCCAATGCTCGGCTCACTCGGATACTCTACAGCCACCTTCCTTTTAAACTCAGTTGGTACAACTGCAGCCAACCAAGCTAATGAATCTGCGTGAGTATTCTGTCCAGAACTTATCTGTTCAATACATACCCTTTCGAAGGTATCAAGCAGATCTTTGGCTGCCTGCACATAGGCTGCCATCTTTTCACTCCAAGTTTCATATTCCCCGGATAGTTGATTGACCATGAGCTATGAATCACAATATACCCTAACTCGTTTTACTTTCAATGTTCGTGCACTCCTTAATCGAGCTAGGAGTGTCTCGTATTCCGCCACATTATTTGATGCACTAAAACCTAGCCGAACAGACAGATCCAACATCACTCCATCAGGGGGGAAGAGCACAATCCCAATCCCTGACCCTGTGTTACATGCTGATTCGTCAATAAACAGCCTCCATTCTAGGGGATCCTGTTCGGCTGGGGCGTGGTTCTTCTTTGCTAGTGGCCCTATTACCTGCTCCTTTCTCGTAGGAGGTAAAGGTGCTACTACAGGAGAGAATTCTGCCACAAAATCAGCCAACACTTGGCCTTTGATTGGCGTGTGCGACTGATAATCAATATCGTATTGGCTTAGCTCGACAAACCAAGTTGAAATTCTTCCTGAGAAGTCTGCTTTTCGTAGCAGTGACTTCAATGGGAATTCAGTATAAACCGTAACTCTATGGCTCTGGAAATAATGTGGTAACTTTCTAGTCGTTGTTCTTAATGCCAGAATCAATTTCTCGAGGGGCAGATATCTCGTTTCTGCATCTAACAACGTTTTGTTCACATAATATACAGGGATTTGCTCAGATCCCTTATTTCTTAACAGGACTGCACTCACAGCATGCTCAGAAATAGCTAAGTACAAAACTAAGAACTCACCTGGCTTTGGAGTCGAAAGAATGAAGGCAGAAGCCAAATACCCCTTCAGATCCTGAAAGGCTTGTTCGCACTCTACTCCCCATTTGAATCCTTCTCTTTTCTTTAACAGCTGAAAGAAGGGTCTGCACTTGTCACTTGACCGGCTAATAAATCGATTAAGGGCCGCTGCCATCCCAGTCAACCGTTGGACTTCTTTCGTTGTCCTAGGACTCTATAGATTCTGTAGGGCCTTTATCTGATCAAGGTTTGCCTCAATCCCCCTTATGGTTACGAGGTGGCCCAAGAACTTTCCAGAATCGACTCCAAACGCACACTTCGAGGCGTTGAGCTTCAGTTTATACTTCCTCAAGATTTCATAAGCATCTTTCAAATCTGCTATATGGCCTTGTCCAGTTTTACTTTTTACCACCATGTCGTCTATGTAAACCTCCATAGTTTTGCCGAGCAGTTTTCTGAACATGATGGTTTCCAATCTTTGATATGTTGCCCTTGCATTCTTCAATCCAAAGGGCATGACACTATAACAGTACAACCCTCATGGTGTAATAAAAGAAGGCTTTTCTTGATCAGGCCCAAACATGGCAATTTGATGATATCCTCGATATGCATCGAGGAAACTCATTCGTTCGTATCCAGCAGTTGCATCAACCAACTGGCCTATCCTTGGAAGAGGGAAGCGGTCCTTCGGGCATGACTTGTTTAAGTCTGTGAAGTCCACATAGACACGCCATTTTCCATTCTTCTTCTTTACAACAACAGTATTGGATAGCCACTCTGGATAGTAAACTTCCCTTATTGCTTTGGCTTCCAACAAACGATCTACCTCTTCAATTACAGCATCAACATATTGTACGGCTGCCCTTCTTTTCTTTTGAATGACTGGCTTATGTTGTGGATCTACATTCAAGTGATGGCAGATAACATCTGCATCCACCCCAGGCATTTCCTCTGGTGTCCAGGCAAATACGTCAACGTAAGTCTTTAGGAAACTTATCAATTCAGCATCTTCCTCTGCTGGCAATGATTCCCCAATTAAAAAATACCTATCAGGATCAGTCTCGTTGATCTGTATTTTCTTCAAACCCTCAATTACCTTCTCAGTTGGGTCCTTTCCGATATCCTCGATAGTCGGTTGATCCGGGACTTCCACCGTATGGACATGGTGGGCGTTTTGGATTCTCTTTACGATGGACACCAAGCACTGTTGAGCTACCTTCTGGTTACCCTTGATCTTTTCAATCCCATTGGATCCTAAGAATTTTACCATCTGATGGAAGGTGGAAGAGACTGCCCTCATCTTGTGTAACCATGTTCTCCCTATAATCACGTTATAGGAGGATGGCACATCCACCACCAGGAAGTCAGTTTGTAGTACCATTGTCCCAGCCCGAACAGGAAAAGTTACCTTTCCTAATGGCCAAACTACTCCTGCCCCGAATCCAACCAAGGGGGTTACTGACTGTACTAAATCTGCTTGAGTCAGTCCCAACTTCTTGAATGCATCGTAATATAGCACCTCGGTGCAACTCCCTGAATCCACCAGGATTCTTTCCATGTCATATTTCCCAACTCGTAGGGTTATGACTAAAGCATCATTGTGAGGTACCTGGACTCCTCTCAGATCCTCATCTGTGAAAATTATGCCCTCATTGCATGTTTCTTCGTCACGCCCTTTTTTCTTTCCTAACCGCATCACATGTTGGTCATGTTTGATCTCTCTCTGGAGTAATCTCACCTCATTCCTCGTATAAGGCTCGGCCAATCCATGTATCATATGGATTATACCCTTTGGATTCTGCTCGTAATCCAATTCCATTGCTTTTTCTTTATCCTTGGGATCTTCTTGGATAAATTCCTTGAGATAACCTCGCGAGACCAAATCATCAAGGTGCCTTTCAAACATCTCACAATCCTCAGTCATATGGCCCCAATCCTTATGGTAGCTGCAGTGATGATTCATAGCACGTTTTGTATCTTTATTCCCACCCAGACTTGGAGGCCATTTGAAGTAAGGTTGATTCTTTATTCGATAAAAAATCATGTAGATAGGTTCCTTCCAGACTATGTTTATTGAGAAGGAAGACTTGGGATCCGGAGCTTGTTTATCCTTGTACGACTCTTTCTTTGCCTGCCCATAGTCTTTCCTCTCTCGGTAGGTTTTGGGTTCTGGCTTATCTACTTTCTTCACAGGCCCCTTTACCTGCTCGGCCGCCACCTTACCATCCTCTCGAAATATGTCATCCTCGTTTCTGGCGTGCTGCTCTATCCGCTCCATTAACTTTGTTAGTGTTTGCACTGGACTAATGTTCAGGGACTTACGCAGCTCCCCCCGAACAGGTAAACCTGTCTTGAACGTGGTTATTGCGTACTCCTCGCTGCAAATTTCAATCTCGTTGAAGGTTTCCCAGTACTTTTTTGCATAGTTCCTGATCGGCTCGTCCTTACCTTGTTTCATAAAGGAGAGGCTCTCAAAAGTCTGTGGAGCTATTCTGCTTGTTAAGAACCGTGCAGTGAATTCCTTGGCCAACTGCACCCATGTTCGGATAGAGCGTGAACCCAACTTATGAAACCAAGACAAGGCTACCTTCCCCAAACTTGATGGGAACATCTTGCACATAATTGCATCGTCTCCTTCATGCATAAACATTGCCTGCTGGTAATGCTATATGTGTGCCACGGGATCAGCATGTGTCTCGTAGAGGATGAATGTTTCGTGTTTCACTCTGCTCGGCAACCTAGCCTCCTGCAGCTTTTTTGCGAAAGGGGAGGATGCAATATTCTTAAGTGCTTTCCGTGCTGCTTCTTGTGCAGTCATGGTTTCATCCTCTATTTCCTTACCTTTGTTGGGTCTAGTCCTTTCCCAATCGGAATCAGGTCTCTCATACCTGTCCCTGTGATGTTTCCTAGTCCAATCTTCCTCAGGGGTAGAACTTCGGCTCCTGCTTCTCCTTCTTCTTGGAGAAGCCCTTCTTCGTTCCAGTGTTCGGCTCTTGCTCCTGCCCCTCTCTTTTCGTGGAGAAGCTTTACGCGCCTTGAGGTTGGACTTCTGCTTCTGGTCCTTCTTCCTCGTGAAGGGGCTTTTCTGTATTTTACTATAACATACGCGTTGCCCCTGGAATTTCTTCGAGACAGTCCGGAGTCCTCCGGGTGTTCCCGGATCCCCTCTAGCTCCCTGATCTCATGTTCTCATTTTTTAATCAGACGAGCATACTCCTCGATTTCTTGCCTCTTTTTATCGAGGACATCTTCGCTGTAGTACACACTCCTGGAGCGTGCAACTGATTCATCCCTTTGGTGGGATTTACTCCTTCTCGTGGATCTTGAAGCTGTCCCTCCCTCTTTGTTATGAACAGTAAGGGGGCGGTCCTTACTCGTGGTCCTCCTATGTCCGCCTTCGGGCTTTCTCGGAGCCCTGGGCAGAGATTTATCTCCACCTCTATCTAGCAGATTCTTTGGATCGTGTGATGTTGCTGGATCTATTTCCACCATGGTCGTTTTTCAAAGGGAACTCGTTCGAATTCCCACAGATGGTGCCAATTGTAGAGGGATGAAAACAATTGGTGTTTCGAGTAGCACCAGATTACAACGGCTACTCGTGCCTCTTCACCGGAACCCTAGTTCGTTGCCTGAACCCAAATCTGCAAAACAAACAAGAGGTGAGCGCACCTTTGCCCCTCGGGGCAAAGGCCCTTCGATGCCTAAGTTAGTATCACGTACTAGTAATTGAACCCTAATTATCAGTAGGAAAATAATATGAATGCCACGTATTACGTACCTCTTACTTCTAGGTTTACCTCATATTTATAGATTTTTGGATGCTTGTTGCCCAAGTATCCGTGTTCCTCTAGGTTTCCTACCTCGTATAGGAAACCAGAATATCTTGGACTCTCGTTCCTTTATCAGTTCATTACTGTAGTTCATTTAGAACTCTTTTTCATAGCTGGCCGAACATCCCACTCTCGTTGGGTATCCTATCTAGATCCTATAATCTCGGGATCTCATTCCTTAACAGAATAACACTACTTCCGGACCCTTCCAGAGTGTTCTCCTTTCTTCAGCATTTGATTAGAGTTCTTTCGTTGTTCGGCTCTCTCGTAACCGAACAAATTGTCTTGGACTAGCTACTTCACATGTAACTGGTCCTGTATTAACTATTTGGACCGGTGTCATTGTATGTCTCTATCAGTCGAACAGATAGCTTGGACCAATGACTTCTCATGCCACTTGTCCATATCGCCGATCACCGCTCATGGTGGTTCATATCACCCGTGATTCCACATACCACGTATTTCGGCCATTTGATTGTACTTGTTCGGGAATACCTCCCTACAAACGGTATCGATCGTCCTAATTATCCTACAATTGTTTGACTACTGTACATTAGACTATAACACAAGACTTTGATTCATAAACAAATAAGTTGAATGTATAGATTTTAAATGTAGTTGCCGGCTTATTTTTTTAATGCTCGATCGGAACCGCTAGGATTTTACGTTTTATCAATTACAGCATTGTCACAAAAATTAGAGATCATTAAATATTAGCGACCGCATGATCGAAAGACATTTAATGCGTTCAGAGACGTTTAAGTATTATAGTGTATTAACCGAGCCCCACCTGAGGTCTTTTTTGGCAATCGAAATCAACTATCTTTGACGTAATACGAACTAGATCATTCGTACCAAGAATGAAGTGAACTATATATGGATAGACACTTGATCGGATAAAAAATCTTTTTATTAAACACCAAAATTCTTTTTATTTAGGAATTTGCGTGTTGATGAAGGAGCTTCCTTAACCCAATGGAGTAAAAAATTTATGAGAATCTTATGATTAAAAAGAAAAAGAAAAATGAACAGTTTCGATCAGGAAGGTTGCATTGTGATGAATGTAATCGGAACAAATATTGATATTTTCTTAATTGGCAAAAAAAATTACCATTTCCCGACTAGATATATATTTAGTCGGTAAATTTAATATTTTCTGACCAAATAATTTGTCGGCAAATGTATTTCATTTATTTATTATTTAATGCAAAATATTGATATTTCCCAACTAAATATTTTAGTCGGCAAACATGTTGACATTTTAAAGATGACAAAAAAATGGACATTTGCCGACTAACTATAAATTTAGTCAGCAAAAGTAAACATTTACCAACCAAATGATTTAGTCGGCAAATATATTGAATTCAGAAAAATATAAACATTTCCCGACTAAAAATTTTATTTAGTCGGCAAATGGTAACTTAAGGCCGTTTAAATGTATTTTAGTCGGTAATTGTACAAAAATTGGCAACTAAACCTTTTTTAGTCGGGAATTTTAGTTGGCAATGGTGTAATTTGTTGTAGTCATATATACATCTGTCATGCTTAGGGCGTGGAAACTTTTGCACGACAACAATAATACCACTCGAAGCATACACAAAATTATTTGGGTAAAAGGTTGGCTATATCCAAACACCACACAAAAAGGACATAAACACAAGTATTATAGTCTACATGTTCAAATTGTACGTGTATAGTACCAACCAAACACGGCCAACGTGTTTGATAATCGGTGTCAACTATCAACCCATTATCGCGACCCCAACCACCACATGTATTGTTTTTCCACATCATATCAATACAACAAGCACAGAAACTACACTGAGAGCTATAATATTGCATTTTTGGACAACTAGCACGGAAACTACAATCAAAGGGTGGTGGAAGATGGACAAACAAGAGTCTTTTTAGTGGATTCAAGCATCGCTTAATTTTCCACTACCATGGATTGACATGTATGTTATAGAAGCATCTTTAGTCTATGACCTCAGCTACTTCGGGGGCAATTTGTCCGGTCACTGCATTCTTTTAAGTTAGAGCAAACATGGAAGATGGTTTATTAGTAACTTTGACAACAACAATAGATTCACTAACCACCACCACAAAGAGTACAAATTAGTAGAAGCGATTGGATCCATAAGTTGTGTTCGTAGACTTTTTGTATAGCAAGATTTTTCTCGGCTTTTTGACTTTTTTGGTCTCCAAAGTATTTCCGATGTGCCACTTTGGTCCCCAATATTTCAATTGCTAACATTGCATCCCCAAAGTATCAATTTTGTATTTAAATGGTCCCTACGGCTCACGCCGTTCATTCCCTCCGTCAAAACCAAGGGCAAAGTTGGTATTTCACCTCAAAACGGTGTCGTTTGGTTGGAAACGGCTTTTTGACTTTTTTGGTCCCCAAAGTATTTCCGCCATGCCAATTTGGTCCCCAAAATATTTTCGTCATGCCAATTTGGTCCCCAATATTCAAATTGCCAACATTTCATCTCCAAAGTATCAATTTTGTGTTTAAATGCTCCCTGCGGCTCACGCCGTTCTTTCCCTCCGTCAATTTAGTCCTCTGGGTTCTCGAGGTTTTGGTTTTTATGACCCTCTAGAATAAAATGATCAGAAAATTAAAATTTCGCACCGGTTCAAATGGGTTGAAAATTGAAACACTTGATTTTTTGAGGTTGTTTATATATTAAAAAATATGGTAAAAAAAATTAAGTGTTCAAATTTTCAATCTGTTTGAACTTGTGCGAAGATCTTAATTTTTTGATCATTTTATCCTAAAGAGTCATAATTATTTTTTTGACTTTAAAGTTTTCAATGAGAACCCTAAGAGAATTATGAATAAGAAAAATCTATGTTTCCAACAAAACGACACCGTTTTGAGGTAAAATACCAACCTTGCCCTTGGTTTTGACGGAGGGAAAGAACGGCGTGAGCCGTAAGGAGCATTTAAACACAAAATTGATACTTTGGAGATGCAATGTTGGCAATTGAAATATTGGGGACCAAATTGGCATGACGGAAATACTTTGGGGACCAAATTGGAATGGCGGAAATACTTTGGGGACCAAAAAGCCGTTTCCAACCAAACGACACCGTTTTGAGGTGAAATACCAACTTTGCCCTTGGTTTTGACGGAGGGAATGAACGGCGTGAGCCATAGGGACCATTTAAATACAAAATTGATACTTTGGGAATGCAATGTTAACAATTGAAATATTGGGGACCAAAGTGGCACAGCGGAAATACTTTGGAGACCAAAAAGGTCAAAAAGCCGATTTTTCTCCTATGACTTGATTATTTCAAATTGTTCATAACAAAGGAAGTGATTTCACTCTCTTTTTCCTATAACTGAGTAAATGTAATTTGAAGGAAAAATTCAAAGAGCAAGATAAAGTCCATTGAATTTTGAGGGGACTAAAATTAATATCTAAACTTTTAGAGATCAATTTACTAAAGTACACCATAAATACATGATATTCTAGCACAAAAATTGCACAAAGAGCAGTTTTTTCATGTCAGTACAACCAGCACGGAAACTGCACATAAAAAGAATAGTGATTTCACACTCTTTTTCATATCAATTAACCAACACAGAAGCTGTACGGAGAGCTACAATATTTCACCTTCACAAAACCAACACGGAAATTGCAATCAAAGGGTGGTGGGACATCGATGAACGAGAGGTTTTTTAATAGATTCGAGGATTTTGATTCTCCAACGCCATGGATAGCCATGTTGGAGTATGTTGCAGTAGCATCTCTAGTCTAATCTGTTCCCATCGCTAGAGGTGTCATTCACGGACTCTGCCTGGAAAAGCTTTGGTTCCCATGCAAGTAGTTCACCATGAATGTTGCTTCCCTTGATTGTGTTAACTGTGACAATGAAGCTCAAAGTGGATCTTACCATTGGCATTGCAAAGCTTAGCAGTAGTGTTTTCATGATCATGATTTTGATGGGTATCTTCTAATTTCTTTTGCATCTATGACTATAAATGAAACTTATAGGAGCATCATGGCCTTGAGTTTATTGGTCATCACCATTACTGTTACTATCAGCATGAATGGCATAAGTTAGCTAAAAACACAAAGGGAAAGGGAGAGATACAATATTGGACATTTGTATAGCCAAAACTGCAATCAAAGGGTGGTAAAAATGACAGAACAATAATGCATCTCTTGAATCTCCTATGCCATGGATCGGCATGTATATTGCAACATCTCTAGTCTGTTCTATTGCCATGGCTGGAGATGTTATTCAGAAAATCCACCGAAAAAAGCTAGCTTTGGTTCCCCTGCAAGTATTTCACCATGAATGCTGCTTCCTTCACTGTATCAGCTGTGGCAATGAAGCACCCAGCAGGTCTTACCACCGGCATGCGAAGCTTAGCAACAATATTTTCATAATTACTGTAATGGGTAACTTTCTAATCTCTTTTGCATCTATGAAGAATAATGAAATTTTCATGAACATTGTGGCCTTCGGTATTTTGTTGATCACTATTATGGTAAATAATTGTATTCAAATGCATACTTGGGGAGATATTCAAGGCGACGATGTGTTCAAGTTATATATAAAATTTGATATCATTTCCATGCTTTTGTTCTTTGTAACACTGAATTCTTTAATTTTGACTGTTCACACTGCTAAAAGATATATGGAATTGAAGTATAATGATGAATTGCATGAAACTACTTTCTAATCTCTTTTGCATCTATGAAGAATAATGAAATTTTCATGAACATTGTGGCCTTCGGTATTCTGTTGATCACTATTATGGTAAATAATTGTATTCAAATGCATACTTGGGGAGATATTCAAGGCGACGATGTGTTCAAGTTATATATAAAATTCGATCATTTCCATGCTTTTGTTCTTTGTAACACTGAATTCTTTAGTTTTGACTGTTCACACTGCTAAAAGATATATGGAATTGAAGTATAATGATGAATTGCACGAAACTACTTGTGGGGGGATTGGAGGAAACAGGCAAGCAATACTGCGTGATGGCAGAAATAGGAAGCCCTCAATTTTTGATGGCTCATTCTATGGCCTCAGCTACTTGAACGCTAATATGTCTGGTCTCTGCACTTTCTTTAATTAGAGCAAAGATTCTAACGAAGCTTTAGAAGAATGATTTCACGGCGACAGATTCAAATACATTGGCATGGTTGTGGATACTTTTGCCCCGGTACATAGATGGTTTTATTGCCACTATCATCAACTGCAACAACGTATTTACAAACAAACACCACAAAGAGTTTAAATTAGTAGAAACCTACTAGATCTAAAGGTTGGTCGAGTGGAAAGAGACACCCTTAACCCTTGTCGATTTGGCCTGTGAATTGCAAAACAAATGATTGGGAGTGCAAAAATTCTTATTCTGACCTTATGCATTGATTTGCAGGTTGGCATTGTGGTAAATTGGTTCAGTTAATCTCCATCATCATCACACTCCCATTATTCTCATGGTTCTACTATTGTAAGAGGATGAATGAGGACCCTGTATTTGAGTCAAGTGCATCAACTAATAAAGGAAGTTCAAACCCAAAAAATACAAAATTACCTTCTCTTTTTTTTTTTTTTTTTTTATGACACAAGTTAAAAAGCCGGCTGAACCAAAAAAGAAAAAGAAAAAGAGGATTCTCAATCAATACAAATATTTTCTAATCGTCCCCATGATATCACCCGTCACGTTTTTCTCTTTCAAAAATTTAAAATATAAAGGAAAAGAACAACAACATTTTTAAGATCACGATGGAATCCTAATCTGTTTCATAATTTTGTTTGGATAATTTTTTGCTACCATTTGTTTCACGGAAATGGTTTTGCAACCTGGTAGATATATATTAAATATATATAAAATATTAATTGCAGTAAATCCGGAACAGTACCAAGATACCGTCCGATACCGGTACGTACCATTCCAGTAGTGAAAACGGTACGCTGGCCGGTACGGAATTGACAACTTTGGTCGAGATAGAGAGAGAGAGAGAGGAGAATTGATTTTGTACACCCACATCACCACTTTCTTCGACACATCACCACCAAACACCATATTATTTATATTTAGAGGGAAGTTAGGATTTTTTTTTCCGATCAATCCAAGATCGAACGAAGCTGTGTTGCTGCATTCCAACTCAACCCGACGTAACTCATCCCACTACCGCCTTGAAGCAAGGTAGAAACCTCCTATCTACTCACCTAAATATAATAGTGCTATGTGTTCGTTGATTTTAAAAAGTACCGAAATTATGCTTGAATGATAAATGCTTGTTAAAAAAAAACAGTGGAGGTGTAACCTCCTAGAAAATTGGAAGATGACAAAATCGTTAATTAGAGGAAATGATCTTAAGTTTACAGTCATTTTTTTTCCTTGATTTCGAAAAACATGATTTTGAGTTAATTATTTGAAATTGTATTTAGTTGGTTAGTTGTAAAGTATGAGTATCGATTACATGATAGAAATGTTGCTTTTAGATTGTGTGCCGTTATGATTTTTGATTGGTCAAGTAGAAAGGCATGGAATATTAAGATTTATTTGATACTGCATGTTTATGCAAGCTTTGAAGTGAACGCTAGAAAATTATATATGCTAGAAAATTATATATGCTTACGAGACATGAGAAATGAAATACGAAAAGAAATGAGAAAATGAAATGTGAAAAGGGTTGATGATTGTGTGAGCATAAGAACCCGGTAGGTCCATTGAAGATGGTCAGCGGAATCATGGCTCGGGTGTACATGTGTGAGCATGGGAGCCCGGTAGGTCCTGAAAGAATGGTCAGCGGAACCATGACTTGGGTGTGCGTGTGTGGCCTACGAGCCGGTAGGTCCTAAAAAAATGGTCAGCAGAACTAGTGCCGTGTGTGCGCTGTGAAATGTGAAATGATCAAAGACTGAGAACCCGGTAGGTCCTGAAAGAGCCGGCAGCGGAATCAGTGCTTTTGGGTGGTAAAATCTGAATTTAGCCTGGGAGCCCAGTAGGTCCTGAAAGATGGTCAGCGGAACCAGTGCTCGAGAAAAAAATAAGATGGAAAGTCGAATCGATACTTGAAAAATGAGGATACGGATTTTGATACGCTGTGATGATGATAAACTCTGATAGGACACTGACACTTCATTTGTTGATTTGATTTTATGTGATAAACTGTTTTTTGCAATTTACTTTACAAAATTGTATGATATTTTTGCTAGTGTAAGGGACATAGGGGTAGGAGTTAGCTACTGAGCTTAAAAGCTCACGAGATTACTTTTGTGACCCTGGCAAAATATGCCAGGCCTAGGTGACAAACATGGAGAATTTTATGTAGAGCAAATTGTTGCAGAGGAAGACGGATGCCCTGAAGAGTAGAATTTACCATAGTACCCCTCCCCCTTTTTTTTTTGTATAAATGTAATTCGATTCAAGATTTATTGTTTTGTGAGACTAAATTATGATTTTATTTAAATAAATACTAGACTTGGTTTTACTGTATTTAAATTAACGTTCCCAAAAATCGGGGCGTTACAGATTTAGATGGGAAAAAGTCCAAAAAAATCAGATAGAGCTTTATGAAAAACTAATAGCTTCAAGGGGGTTGCTGATTTGGACAATACCAACCAGGTTTCGAATCGTTGGACTATGCCGGTGGTAAACTTAACCAATATAGCCGTCGCACTCCCTAAAAATGAAAGTCATATCGTGGACGGAGGCCTTTTGTATTCCTCCCTTGTAGAGGAAAGCTTTAGCTCCAAAGGAGATAATTTGCTAAACTTGAAATGTGCAGCAGATGTCGCATGGGTAGGAGTTGAACTTAATCGCAAGTGGCTGGATAAGAATCTTCGGAAATTGCCTCTTGGAAGGAAAAACATCGAGGGGACTCTTCAACCCTTAACTGATATGCCGAAAAGGCTACCATTGAGTTCCAAAGAAGCATGACTAAAGTTTCTAAAGTTCTAGCTGCTAATTCAATGCACAAAATTAGCCAAACCCTATTGAATGACTATAAAAGCAACACATAGGCCCACAAGGATGGGCACTTGTTCGAGCAACTATCCATCATGGTTGTTGGTATTTTGGGAGCTTGCCTTTGAAACTTACTGTGTGTTAGAGCAGAGTCTGAAATTAACATAAGTTACGGATTCGTGAGGACTTATTCAAGTGGTCATTGGTTAACCTTATGGATTTTAGTTATTCAATCTATTGGGGTAGCTGTGGGCTCTAAAACATTCAAAGAGCAAGGTAAAGTCCATTGAATTTGGAGTGGTAGATTAAAATTAATTTAGCTCTTGAATTTCTAGCACGAAAACTGCACGGGAGCAGTTTGTTTTCATATGAGTGCAACCAGCACAGAAACTGCACGGAAAAAGAGTTGTGGTAGCTAGCGGAAGAGTTCAAATTAGTAAAAACCTATTGAATCCAAAGGTTGGTGAGGTGGAAAAAGACACCCTTACCCTTACAATGAAACTAACTACTAAAAGACCATAACTACTTTTCAATGATAATTGTTTCTCCTGTTATTTTCAGAGTTAAAGGTACATACTAACTCTCTTTTTTTTACCGGCAAAAGTAACATTTTATTAAAAGATGAAAGGAAAAGGGGATTCCAACCAAAGATTAAAAAGTACAGCCCTATGGGAACAGAACCCATACACACCTATAGGGACAAAGCCCATAACACGTGTGGGCCTAAAATACTCAGATTTTACAATAAGCACAAAAACAAAAAAGGCCTACAACTACGTAGATTTAACAATAATAGCCCAATACCTAACCCAAAGGGCTAGGCCCAACCCAAGAAAATCCAAAACCTAAATCCTAATCGTCTGCACGTTCTTCAAGCACCGGGGCCCAATTGCCAACACCCACCACATCATTCTTCAAGCACCGCGGCCCAATTGCCAACACCCACCACATCAGACAGATCAAAACCACCACCACCACCGAAACAGACCTCCATAACACCACTATGCCACCACTGGCAACCCAAACGGAGGAAATAAATGGAGCATGTATACACGTTGCACAACGGAGTTACTAGAGAGTAGTATGATCAACTTCACACATTATTGCATAGTTCTCGGAAACCACATGTGCTTTAAGCAATATGCATGTTTGATTGTGTATTCTCTTGTTTGTTCGAAGAAAGTTCCACTAGGAGGTATCAAAATTACAATGCAATTTACATTAGATCAAGAAAAAATGGAATAGTCGAGGGAATCCGAAATTCGTGACTTTAAACTCGGCTCTGCTTCAGTGGAGCTATTTATTAGTCGGGCCCATGGAACTCTATCTTTCGTATTAGCTCCTGGCCCTTTATACTCCACATAAAATACTTTATCTAATTTATCTGGACCTCAACCTCCCATTCTAGCCAGCTCGCCGAGTCAATTAAACCATCAGAAAGGTGTTTATTATGACTGTTCTGGAGAAAAGAAAAAAAAACCCCACGGCCAACCTTAAAATGTGTGAAAATTTGAAATTTGTCGACGTGGGTCAGGTGCAGCTTCTATTGTACAATTTTGGATTATGATACCAGTTTTTCCATCTTCGAACTCTTTTTTGAGCTGTTATTCTATTTTTTTTAGAGTCACGAGGTTTGAGTACGTAAATCATACAATTTTGAAAAACCACTACGACACCATAGATTTCACATTCTCTAAAGAACTGGTTGTGTCTTAAGGTGTATAGACGATATCCTTTGAAGCGGCATTTGTAGAAGGCAAAAAAGCCCGCTTGTTTCCTTACAGCCTTTGTATTTTCAGTTGACCGACTTTCAGAATGCAGAGTGATGGACAGAGTTTCTACTCCGTTTCCTAGAAAAAGCAAGAAGGTTAGGGTCCATAGATTTGACTAGCAACAAGGTCCGTTCACTCAGGTATGCAACAAGAAGAAGATGATGAGCATAACAAGGACTCATTGGTTTAGTGGGAGTAACTCGGATTTGGTTGGACAAGACCCAATTTTGACTTTTGAGCCTCTTGTTGGGTCAAACCTAATCCGAACATCATTCACATGTGATGGAAGTTTAGCTTGAAAAAGTTGTGGTGCAGGCATTGGGTGCGAGTAAATTTGTGTGGTATAGATGTTTTTCACGTGGCAATATGTGCTTGTGTGTGGGGACAGTGGGGTCTCCATTGTACCAGACCTTCGGTCCATGCTTTGGATGGGAGATGGTAATTGGATCGAGTACGTTGCATTTGTATAGTTAAAGGAGTATGAGTGTTCAATTGGTAGTTAAAGGACTAAGTAAATAAAAATTGGATAGTTAAAGAGACAAGTACATATTTTACCCTTAGTATGTTTGTGTCACCAGTTTTTTCCTTATGTGAAAATCGGGAAATTTAATTTAACTGGGTATTCTCGTCTTTTAGTTCTTGTAGTGAGCACCAACATTTCAGAACTTTTCATGCTGCCGAGGTCAGTGTACATGATATCTTTATATATCTCCTCTCCGTTTGACTAATATCTAAGAGCTATATAATCTCACAATGTACGTGAACCTTATTTCTACTAGCAATACCTCATTTAGATTCCGTCCCCTTATTATAGTCCAGTATTCTATTTTGGGCTGTCCCTTAATAAGTGTCCATTTGGTAAAGTTAGTGAGTAAAAATTAGTACATTGTCTATTTTGTCCCTAAAAGTAGATTCCATTTTGAAAAGTTAGTGAGTAAAAAGTGTAATGATGATGGGTAAGTAGGGAAAGTGGAGGAAAAAATTGATGTGAAAGGTATAATGATGATGTTTTTTTAATAAACTGGAGTTACGAAGTGGGACATTTAAAAAGGGACGGAGGGAGTAATACCACAATGATAGTCTATCGTTATAAGGGCTCATTTGGATGTGGGATAAGAATTGAGATATTATTTATGAAGTAGAGATAAAATAGTATGGGATATTGGTTAATAAGAGATAACTCACATTGATATGATATTTATGGAAGGAGGATTAAATTGTAATTGGTTTGGATGAGGTATTAAAAATGGGACGATAAAATTGTAGATTTGAATGAAGGATAAAATTGGGAAATAAAGTTATTTTATAGTTGAAATGGAAGAGGAGGGGGTATTATTTCGGCCTTATCCGGGAATATTAACAAATAACACCCCAAAATTCACCCATAAATAATCTTCCCGCAAGGAGTATTAACCGGTACAAGAGAAGAGAGGAAAAACCTAATACCCCTGCATTTTTTGGTTACCAAATAAAGTGACAAACCTGGGCCCATGGTCTTAGAAGGGGGAAAACTAATACCCCTTCTCAATACCCCATTCAAACAAGCCTAACAGTAATAAGGTCAGGTTATTCTCAACAGTCAGATGTGTCAAATCACTTTCTTCTTCTTTTTTGGTACATCAAATCTTGTTTCTTTATTATTTATTGAGTGCATGAAACCTTCCGTCTTGGTCAAAATTTGATAAAATGTTAGTAAAACTTAAACCAAATATCAGTTTGACACATCGGTCGGAGTATGGGAAGACGTCAAATTTCTATATACGAATCTGCCATAGCAGCCTAAAAAACTTCGATATACATACCCATTTTTGAAGTCAGGATTGGATTCATAACCATGGTCATTTCAAGTATGAGCGTACAATCCTTAACTTGGATTACTACAGATAAAAACTATTGTCCGTCATCATGTCAAAAACTCTCCCACTTCTGAATTTCTCAGTGTTCAAAAAAAAAATCTCCCGGCATTAGTGAGCAAAATAAAAATCGTATCCACCTTTTCAGTGTGTCGTGGTTTTTCTTTATCTCAGCTATAGGTCGTCCGTGTTCTCCCAATAGGTTTAACTAAGTTTCTCTGATTCCCAGAGAGGGAAGAATATAAAGTACAAAAAGCCTATCCGGTGAGGTAATACCGCAGGAATGTGACCACACTAAAGATTGTTTCCTCTTAAGCTGCCACCTCATTTGTACCAACCAGCCAGGAACCACCTCAGCAAGAAACAGAAGCAGCAACAGATGGCCTGTGCAATAAACAAACTCAAACACACGTTAATATGAAGTGAAAAACTCAGCACAATCAGGACAGACTGATGGTGAATCTTGCACATGAAAGGGGGCAGTGCCCACTTCATCAAAAATAGCATTGGTATATCAGTAACCCATAAAACCTGTTATTTAGATCATTAAAATGCTTTTTCAAGGTGCTTCGACAGATACAGAAAGATCATTATATCTCGAGCATGCATGGAAAATGTCAAAGGTCCACAACCATTTATTATGTAATATCATTGACAATTTAGTGAAAAACATGTTCATGAACCATGGAAGGCATGAATCTGTTACCTGGAAGACAAGTAGAAGGATGCAAAGCGAATTTTCTGACTTCCTGCCAAATTGTCTTAAGAACAAGTTTACGAGTGTCCCATCATTTGTCCCAGTTAGCAGTCCGGTCTGAGGGTCAAACCTGAAGGTTCAAGGATATTAACTAATTGAGTAAGATCCACTAATCCTCCAGTAACAGTTAGAAATAACAATTGCATCAGAAACTACCTGGGCAGCCGATGTCGTGGACAAGGAATATAGCCAGAAAGCTAAAAGAGTACAAAAGGAATCAGAACATTGAAGAAGAGCATGGGAGAGAGAGAGAGAGAGAGAGAGAGAGAGAGAGATGCTTTGGTCAAACCTGAGGGAGAGATAAAAGGAAGTTCAAAACTTGAGGAATGAAGAATATCAGAAGTGTTTCACTGTGACAAATCATTCAAAACTCATCTCACACACAGAATTAATAGAGAAACAAATGAAACAGTTCAACGCAAATTAAAAGCTAAGATAAATTTTCAATGGTTATGGGCGTTTGGTGCAGCTTTTAGGGTATGCTTGTACCTTTTTTATTGGCTGCTTAGCCTGCTTAACAGTGTTTCGCCATAAAATTCATTCACAAAACATCCACTACTAGAGAATCAACAGACAAACAAATGAAATAGTTCAACACTAATAACCGAAAAGCACAAAAGTTCAATGCTTGCTGGCATTTGGTGCAGCTATTTGGGGCTCCTTATAACTTTTTTTTAGTTAAGTTTAGGAGACTCTGCCCTCCTGTTCGGTACAGATTCTGAAAACAGCTTATCACAGCTGATTACGCAGAGGCAGGGAAGGGATGCTTTTAGCTTCCGCTTACAGATTATCAACTATAAATATTAAACAATATGCACGAAGAAAGACTGAATTTGTCAAGCAGTCAATCCCATTGCAGTTTAGCCTGCTTGAGGTCGACACCCCACTGTCAACAAGTAAAGCCCCCTTAACACGATCCAAACTCATTTTGTGTGCTCATTGCTTAATAACTGTTTCCAGTGAAGATTTGCCTCACTAAGAAGCTATAGCCTACAGAAATTACGAAAATTATAGTTTCAGCTGAATATTTTGTAGAGTCAACTTTAAGGCTTTTTCCATGTTCAACTTCAACATCCTGTATATTTTGATTTTTTAGCTAATATTTTTAAGACTCATCACCCTGCAAGTAAGATGCCTAAGAATGTGCTCTACTAGGTAATGATGCTTATGTCTGCATCAAAACCATGCACAACATGAGGCACGTTTATGAAAGTAGGAAGATCACAATTTTAGAAAAACAAAAAAGAAGAAGATAGAAATATCACTAACGAGGAATCAAAGTTAGAAATAGAACAAGGGATATGAGTTCAATGTCAGTACATAACGAAGCGTCATGTATGCAGATTGAAGGAGGGATATACAAGTTAACCTATTTTAAGATTAAGAAGCCAACAACGATCAGCTACCAAAGAAACTAACTCGTACAAAACAAGATTAGGAGGGAGACACTTATTTGGCTTACATCTGCTAACAATTGGATCAGCATCTTTTTATTGAGGAAGGTGTGCTTTTCAGTGGCCATAGGTTTCACTACATGCAGATAGGGCCCTTCATAGAGGGCTGTAATAATTTATTAAGTAATAATCAATTTTACTTGTCATGATTATGGTGCAAGGTTTGAGGTCGACTGTACGCATAAATGTTCTGTCTGAAGCCAATTATTGATGAGCCAGATCTCCTTCATCTGTTTTGATTAGTAGAAGGAACTGAAACCTATTTCTCAAGGCATGATGAGTTAACAAAAAGTTTCTACATGATGAAACTACCATTGTCCATGAGACAAAGCAAGTAAAAGATGAAAGCTTGACGGATTCTAAGAGGAGCCTGAAATTGTGCTGGGAAATTACTCGCCCCAAAGTCAAAAGAAGAGAATTAAATGGAATAAAAAACTCCACCAAGCACATAATGGAGAACAGTTCATTTAACATTGTTTATTTCTCAATCATGTCCCCCGGGTTAGCTAGACAAGATTGTTTCTGAGTTTGCATGAATTTCATTTCAATTTTCCGTGTTATCAAATCAATGACATAATAATAACAAGTTTGTCACTGATCTTATAATTTGCTCCATATTTTACATATTGACGTGATTATAAATATATCAATGCTACAAAACAAGGTGCCATGAATTATGATATTGTGACCAAATGATCTGAAAATTACCAGCTCTAGTAGTAAAAGGTTAGGAATAGAAGACATACCTAAAGTGGCCTAGAATGCCAGCTACAGCCATAGTCATTCCAGCGAAGTATGTGTAGGTGTCACCAACAAAAACTGATGAAGGATACCTAAAATTCATGATAAATTCACAATTGACCTTATTATGGACTAATAATTTTTTGTAAAACCATCTTGTTGAAAATAAAATGACAATACCATTACCAGTTGTAAGAAAATAAAGCCATAGATGTAGCAAGCAATGGTTGAACAAGGTAAATAGAGAATGCATGAGCCTGTTTATACTCTGGGTCAGAGGATACTCCAATTTGCATTACATTATGCACTAGAATCTGTAAATAAAAATATGTCAGATACCACAATGAAATCCCATTCTACAGTTGTATAAGGTTTGGAGCTTACAGCACACGAAATAACAATTGTCTGCCCAACTTCAAGGCCATTTATACCAGCATGAATATTGATAGAGTTCGTGCAAAATATAGCCAGAAGCCACATATATAGCTTGTATATCCACCCTGGCCACAAGAAAAATCGCAGAGAATTAAGAAAGGAATTAGGTCCCATGATAGCAACTACAACCATATTGTGAGAGCTCATTCAATGCTGGAAAGGTCTGCATGTTGGCAAGGATAAAAGAGAGACATGGAATTAGCTCCATTGTTCATATCGACTATATATGTGAAGTGAACAATGGAGGAACTTTTGGATTTTACATTTGAGCAGCCTTGAGGAATGGAGGTTGCTTCGGGGGGGGGGGGGTTTCCTGAGTACTTTTTTAGTTGATGAAAATCGGTAGCTTTCCGTTTTGATGCCTCAACATAGACCTTTTTCAAAAGACATTTGTAAGAGTACCATAGATATGATATTTTGCAAATGATACACGAATACAAAAACTCCTATTGCATATTGTACCATAGACGTAACTCCATTAGTTCTCATAACTTTATGGAGTACTAATTGGTGAACCTAGTCACGAATGCAAAAACTTCTAATGAATATTTTACCAACTACCATAGCTCTAACTCCATTGGCTATGAAGCACGGATACTCTATTTTAGCCTACGTATCACGTACTGTACACGTATCGGATACGTGTCCATGCTCCGGATACGTGTCCGATACATTTTTTAGAGTATCCAGTTTTTAACATTAATTTTTGGTATCCCGACACGTTTTGGATACGTTCGGATACATTTTGGATATGCACGGAGTTAAAATTGTTATTACTTAAAATTAAAGGGTCAAAACTGCAATTAGGTGTACATATATTTTTTGATCTGCACTGTACGTACAGATTCAAGTCAATTAAAGGAAAAGGCAGAAGTCGATCTGGAAGTCTCTCACTCGTCTCTCATCTCTCGACAAGAGACGTTGATCTCTCTCTCTCTCTCTCTCTCTCTCTCTCTCTCTCTCTCTCTCTCTCTCTCTCTCTCTCGATCTCTCGATCGTGTATCAGTGTGTGTACCTGTATATATATAAATATATATATACACACACATGCATATATATATATATATATATATATATATATATATATATATATATATATATATATATATATATATACACAGTAAAATCTAAGTTAGGTTTTTTTTTTTCATACCTATACCTATCGTCTCTCATCTCTCTCTGGTCTAATTTAGGTTTTTTTTTTTAACAGTAAAATCTGATGGATTCTGCTAGTGCTGATACCTGTTTCCTCATCCTCACAACCTAATTCATGGAATTTTATATTTTTTGGGGGTATATATTTTATTTTTATATTCAACGTATCCCCAACGTATTGTATCTTATTTTTTGAAAAAATCAAGTATCCACGTATCCGTATCCGTGCTTCTTAGTCCATTGGTTCTCATAACTTTATAGTTAATACTCCCTCCATCCCTAAATGATGTGCAGCGCGCAAACCTAGGCTTTTAAAAAAATGCATTTTTTCGTAAAAAAAAAAAAATCACAAGCAATAGATATCAATGAGTTCTTAAGTTGTGAAAAAAAATTGAATTTTTTAATGAAAAAAATGCATCTTTTTAAAGGCCTAGGTTTGCGCGCCTAGGGATGAAGGGAGTAATAATTATTGAACCTATTCACTAGATCAAGTCCGAGGATACGAAACAAGAATGAATGCCAAAGAAAAATCAAGGTTTACACCCAGAGAAACATAGTGGTGTGAAATAAAGAGAAAAAGCCTCATTTTCTCTTCTCTTCAATGCTGATTTGCAATGTAAGAGAGCTGGGATACCTTTAGTTCAAGTAGGTATGATATAAACTTGGCAATCATGGGGGAAATGAACTACCTCAGAGTGTAGCCATAATAGAATTCCCGTCCCCTCCAACATGACTTTGGTAGTCTCTTCTTACCCATACCATGCACTTATGAAATTGACATTGCTTTCCTCTGTTTTCAACACAGTTGCACTGAAAACTTGTATTGAAAAAAAAGAGAGAAAGGAACAGAGTTATATAGTTTGCCCTTGTTAAAAAGTAGCAAAACAAGGACTAAATTTATTACGAGTATTACTAAAGAAAAATATGGGACATTTCCCATCACTCTTTTCGAATTTCTCTAATGGAGATGAACACACAATGCAAACATAAAATCTTTGAAAGACGACAAAAGTTCAATCAACGACAAAAACTTTTTGAAATTAATATGAATTAAACTGGAATTTTAGACATGGACCTAACTACATGGAACCAATACTTACAAGATTACCATCTTTCTTCAACTAAGCATCGTCAGACTACGTACAGTGTCTGTATTGTACATGATCCGCATACTATGTGCAATAATTAATTCAAATTGAGCAAAAATTTCCAAACCAAGAATTTCAACGGCAATTTACAAGAAGTCGACCGAGTACGAACAAGAAGAAGACTAAAGAACGTTCACATTGAGTACTAATGCGTGTGTGTGTGTAGTGCATGTCGAGAATGATTCAAATTTCCTTAATTCAAAGTTGTAGACCTAGTTACTTAGACGCGCAAAGGGCGTAGGTAGGTAATATCTTCTCGTATATGCAAGAATGTATTGATGTAAAAAGATAAAAAGTAAAGGAATAAGAAGAAATTGGATTGATAAAAGATGACAAAGAATTACTAACAAGTTACCTTCACGCCAAAACTTATGGCTTGATCGTTCCAACCATGCATTGGTTCAAGCCCTCCGGAAAAACCTTGACTCAATTCGACTTTGAGAAGAATATGGTAAAGACTCTTCATGGTAAACAAGAAAAGGAAACCCATGCAAAACTATATATACATGACCTGACCAAGCATCTCTCTTCTATGACTTCCTACCAAGCATTATCTCTCTAGCATTCACATTGGTGTATACCCTCATAATTCATCATCATCATCATCACGTACCATGAAGAGTCTTTACCATATTCTTCTCAAAGTCGAATCAAGTTGGATCAAGCCATAAGTTTTGTTGTGAAGGTAACTTGTTAGTAATTCTTTGTCATCTTTTATCAATCCAATTTCTCTTTATTCCTTTACCTTTTCTCTTTTTACATCAATACATTTTGCATATATAAGAAGATATTACATACATCCGCCCTTTGTGTGTCTAGCTAACTAGGTTTACTCCGAATTAAGGAAATTTGAATCATTCTTGACATGCACTATACACACACATATAGGGCGTGTTTGATTGCAGATTTCGTTTTAGGGGGATTCGTAATGAGGTGGGATTAGGATTGTGATTGAGAATGAGGTGGGATTATTAATGAGGGGATAAATCATTTATTCATGTTTGCTTTGCACATGATTAGGATTGGGATTGGAATTGAGAATGAGGTGGGATTGTAAATAACATGTTTGTTTTGGCTAGGATTGGGATTGGGATTGAGGTGGGTTTTTAAACTGATTTTGCTCAATCCCATGGGGATGGGATTCGTAATAACACCCCCCCCCCATGGGTTGACTAATCCCATCAAACGGGTGGATTGGTATTCCCATGGGATTTGTAATCCATGGGATAAAAATCCAACCAAACACACTTCTTGAACTACACTTCACTTTCGGAGTCCCATCCCAAGCCCCAATCCGGCTATCAAACACGCCCATAGAGAGAGAAGAAGAAGAAATATCCGAATGTGCTTATTAGTACTCAACATGAACGTTCTTAAGTCTTCTTGTTCACACTTGGTTGACTTCTTGTTATTACCTATGAAATTCTTGATTTGGAAATTTTTGCTCAATTTGAATTCATTTTTGCACATTGTATGCAGATCAGGTACAATGCAAACATTGTAAGAAGTCTCAAGATGCTCAATCGAAGAAAGATGGTAATCCATGTCAGATCCTTGTAAGTATTGGTTCCTCATGATTAGGTCTTTGTCTAAAATTCCAATTTAATTCATATTAATTTCTGAAATTTTTTGGTCGTTGATTGAACTTTTGTCGTCCTTCGAAGATTTTATGTTTGCGTTTTGTGTTCATCTCCATTAGAGAAATCCAAAAAGAGGGATGGGAAATGTCCCATATTTTTCTTTAGTAATACTCGTAATAAATGTAGTCCTTGTTTTGCTACTTTAATGAGGGCAAACTATAAAACACTTGGTGCAACTGTGTCGAGAACAGAGGAAAGCGATGTCAATTGCACAAGTGCATGGTATGGGTAAGAAGAGACTACCAAAGTCATGACTGGTTGCCATTGCAGGGGACAGGAATGGTCGTGATGGCCATAATATCATGGTAAACCTCAGAGTGTAGCCATAGGGGGCTGGCTCCGGTAGTAGAATTCATACCTAAATCCAAAATCTCAAGCCCGAGATACGGCACGAGGGGCTTTGGTATAACAATAGTTGTATGTCCAGCATAGGCCATCAATAGAGGAAGAGCAGCAATTGACGGCAATACTAATTTCCTGTTCTTCAAAGTCAGAAAGATCTGGTTTAGCATTGAATCTGAACACAATGCAAAGAGAAAACAGTTCTTTGGAAAAAAAGTACACTTCTCAATCCCAAAATATTATACTCACACTCTCCAAGGGACATCAAGAACATCATCTACAAATCCAAGCAAAATCATAAAGCATATGGATGCCAAAGCTGCATTATACTCGACAAGCCACTGCAACGGATTAATAATCAACAGTTGAATATCATCAGTAGGAGCACATAGTATTCTATCATTGCCACATAACGGTGCAAAAGAAAGAGAGTTTCGAAACCAATAAAAGCAAACCAAAGGTTACAAAGATAAGATATAATCAAGGATTAGAAGTATGAAATGACATGATGTCTTAAAAGTATCCTCCTCCCGCAGGCCGCCTTCAAGATTCTTAAGCCAAATCTAATGGGACAATATTCAAGTAGTGCAAGACAGAGTCCATATCCTCCCCATCTAAACAGGACAATATAATGACTGGTGGGACTACCAGGATTTTAGAGCTAATCATAATTGTCTTTTGATGCCCGCGTTCATGTCAAGAAAAAACATAGCTTATTATACTCTTGCTTTCTCAAGGGCCTTCCAATGTGGACAACTGACAAAGTGAAAAGAGAAAACGTAACCTTTATACAGTTAAGTACAGCATAAAATTGTTCAAACTCAAAGTTTCTTTTCTTTTCTTTTTTTGAAAAGTTTCTTTTATTAAGGAACTAGCCCAAAGAATCAAGGGGATGGCCTTGAACAATACACAACAAGGAAACACAGCCAAGCTAAACAGCTATGGACAACAAAAAACCAACAACAACCTAGAGCACAGACAAGCAACAGAAAGGAAATGAAGACCAAGACATCCTAACTGCTATGAAGAACCCAAGGAAGCTTGTTGGAGCACATACAAAGGAATCCCCCATGCCAAACAAAGCTCCTGATTTGCTGCAGTCCTATGAATTTTCCTCCAAGGACAGACACAAGCTCTCACCTCCTCCCAAATCCTCCTCACCACAGCATGAGAATCTGCTGAAAGATCCGACAATTCCTTTCCCTCCAAAGATAATAAACAGTGGCAGCTAAAGTCAGTTGAACACCCCATTGAACCTCAGAACCAAGAGTCCTAGAATATTTATCTATGTTAACAGGGGACGGTTAGTGCTATCCAGCATCAGGGCATGAGTTCAAGCCAAGATAATCAGAATCTTAACAAATAAAAAGGGAGGAATGCTGGCAAGGTATAACTTCTCCCAGACCCTGCTGACCCATCGGCCTTTTAATATGTTAGTAAGGCATCAAAAGGTGATGCTGCCCAAATACAAAAGGGAAAACATATAAATAACTGTCGAAAATCTAACCAGATTATCAAAAGAAATTATCAGATAAACAACTGTTGAAACAGAATAAGCTTACAATTGAATCTGATGTGAAGTTAAAATGCTGAAATAAGATTGCAAACACCAAGAAAACAATCCCAACAACAATACCCAGTGACTCAGGCCTGCAAAACACAGATGATATCCATAAGCAATAAAAGATGAAAACGAAAATAAAGAAGTCTACTATTGAGGTCCGCAACTACTCACAGACGTAAGAAACTAATCGGCTCCGAGATGACTTCAGAAAATGCATTTCTTACAACAAACTCTAGTCCAAGTCCATATAAGTAGTACCCACATAACAACACTTCAGACCTATCAAGGGATATATAATCCACCAAATTCAATAAATTGATACCTTTTTTTTACCACAACATCCCCTTAATGCAGGCTTCCCTCCCCCATAATTATTCATAACAAAATTACTTAAATCCCAATCGATGGGGGTAAGGGCATAGAGGGCTGGAGAGAAAACCTTTGTCAATATATACACCAAGTGGCTAATCTCTAAAAGTTTTACAGGTGTAGTAGCGGCCCCCTACTCCCCAAGAAGTAAGATTGTTAAAGCATCCAACTCAAAACCAATCAGCAATAAGTTAAGAGGCCGCACACAGTCTCATATACAAGTTTTGAAGGTGATAATTAACAAATGAAGTGCCACCAAATCAACTTAGCCCTATTTTCACTTAAACAACTCGTACAACCAATGAGCTCAATAATTCCAACCTTGAGTGAATCAAAACCAAGCACACCCTTAGTTGATGAAGTAAATTAAATTCCTCTCCCACAACATCAAAAATTAAACAAATCGCCACTTTAATGTTGATCTAGCTTATTCTCAGTTAATGTTGATCTTTGTAAAAGCTTGTCCCGCCAAGGGCGGGCACACCTAGAGTCAAGTGGGGTCACTTGACCCCACTGACATGGCAATCTCCCATCGGATAGTTATAGTTTCCTGGAAATATATAGATTTGCCCCATGTAATCATGTATTCTTGCCCCAAAGAGTTGGCAAAATTACAACTCTCTCTCTCTCTCTCTCTCTCTCTCTCTCTCTCTCTCTCTCTCTCTCTCTCTCTCTCTGAAAAATTAAACCCACCAATAATGGTTTTCTTCTTTGAAAATTCGAATGGAACTCTCCCGCTGTAACCAAGAATAGAAGATGAGAATTGTAGACAAAAAAAGAGCAAGAATATAAATAAGCCTGTGAGGCCTCCCCACGCATTGCCACCAGATCAACTTAGCCCCATTTTCATTTAACAAATCGTATAACAATGAGCTCAATATTTCCAACTTCTAAATGAATTGAAACCTAGCACACTCCCAGTTAATGAAGTAAATTCAAATCCTTTAGACAAATCTACAAAATCATAACAAAAACTCACACTTTGACTGAACCTTGAGGCGTGCCCTTCTTGTTGATGTCGTAGCCAAACAAATTGCGCCTCAAGACGTACCTAGAGGCCACGGGAATCATGCTTAGGGTTACCAAAAAGGCGACGGAGCTAAGGATGGCGTTGATGAGGATCGATCGCTTGAGGTCTGGCTCGATGTTGTAGTGAGAGAAGATGAGGTAGGCGTAGGGGACGAAGAAGATGAGAGAGGTTGTCAGGATTTGGCCCGCCTTTGGAGGAGCGATCGGAGGTTCGGTAGTTGAGCTCGTGGTGGCGGCGGCGGCGGCGGCGGCGGTTGGCGGAGGAGGTTTCGTGGCGGCCTCCGGTGTGGCTCTCTTTCGAGCTCCCATTCTCTCTCTCTCTCTCTCTCTCTCTCTCTCTCTGCGTGTGTTCCTTGTTGTTTGGCGCGGACTCCTCCCCTCTTGGTGATGGAGTGTGACGAAATTCTCCAATCGTAATTCTCCACGTCAGCGGAATGTGTGGGCCCAATGCCGATGTGGATTTTTGGAATTTCCTTCATTTCATTGCACAGGTGCTGACCCGGAAAGGGACAAAAATTAAAGGCCTGTTTTTTAAAACTGTAGGTAGATCTAGGGTGTTCGGACAAATAAGTCAAAATGGTTTATTTTTTATTCTTATTCAAATTTTTTTCGTATCACTTGGCTTATTGTCATTTTTTTGGAGATTATTGCATCCTCACGACGAGAAATCTAAAAAATAAAAAATTTTGACCGAAATCCAATTTTTTTTGAATAAAGACGAAAGTAAATCAAAATAAGCCAATTTTTTCGTCTTTATTCAAAAAAAATTAGATTTCGGTCAAAATTTTTTACTTTTTAGATTCCTCTTGTCGTGAAGATGCAATAATCCCTCAAAAAATGACAATAAGCCAAGTGATACGAAAAAAATTTGAATAAGGACAAAAAATAAGCCACTGTGGCTTATTTGTCCGAACGGGCTTACTCCTAAGATTTTAGAGTTCAGATTTTGCTGCTGTTTTTTTAGAGTGACTTTAAATTCTGAATTCGAATTTTGCATTTCTAAATAATTTGGTGCGAATTCTAAAAATGGATTCTCCTAAAATGCACTTTATAAAATAATCAGAGCACCAAACGCCCGTCTAATGTATAACTAAAATTGTACCTCTATTCCAATTTTAAAGTGATCATACCCCTTATAAATGATATTTTTGGAATTACACAGATTTCTACTTTGATTTTTCGAAGAGATCATGTATTTTTAGACATCCCCCAATAAAAAGTGTATATTCCTACTACATAACTCAATGGAGCAATATGCGGTTCTATCTTCTGAATGTTCATTTCCTAAAGACAAATTTCACTGCTTTTGGCTCTAAGCCTTAAGCGGCTTAATTATGCTTCTGCCTTCAAAACAGATGCATGCATAAATATTAGTATAAACGGATGCAGAAGCTAACAATCATTGATCACATTGAGCAAATGTCTGTCACCCAAACACTTGTCCCTCCTCCATAACACACCAGCATAATATTGGTGTGGAAAACAAGTTACTGTAATAAAGTTTCAAGTACTACTTCACTATTTGCTCAAAACATAAGGACAAAACCCCTTGAAAAATCTGGCCAACGTATATATAGGACTTGTTCGTTTTGGGTATCCAAAACCCTTACGCACGGTCTCCGATACATTTTCTCTATTTATGTTTCTCCACTCACTACTCTTAAAAACCTTCCACAAATTCCAAAACGAATAAGGATGAATCATAGTGAAACGATTTTCAATATTTACAGAAAACTGATATTATAAATAGCAAGAGTGTACTTTAATATTAAAATACTTAAAACACCAACATTATTTACTTCATTCACTAAAAATAATAGTCGCATGAGAGGGTGTTTTTTAAGAAAAAAACAATAACATTATCCAATACTTAGTACGTAAAAGCTTTTTGGCAAAGCATGTCACGTGACAAACCAAATTTGTCCATCAAATGTAAAGACCAAAAATGCACTTGCCGTCCGTCCTCTTGGGAAACCAAACACTTCCGGAAGTGGAAATTTCAGCCTTCTTTGTAATTGAATTTCCACCAGATTCAGACAAAAGTCGGGGTCTCTTTGACAGAGAGTAGTTTCTGCTTCTTTTTTGCTTCTGTACTACTATACTAAACTGTTTTCGAAAACATTTTTGGTCTAGAGAGCCATTTTGGAAATTGTTTTCTAATAAGTAATTACTTTTGGTGGGTTGGCAAGAGTACTCTTGGAATACTTTTTAATACTAACATTAATTCATTTATCTTTCTTCTTTCTCATCTGATTTTCATTAGCTTCCCGTTGCATAAGATTTTCAATGGTTCAAATGTATGATGAAGCAAAGAGATCAAAAGCATAACTGTTTTAGGAAAACTTATTAGTATTTCTATTTAATTTACTGGATTGGAAGTTTTAGGAAATCCAACTAGAGCGAAAGTTTCAGTTTAAATGGATAGAAAGAGCCTACAAAAGTGTACATACGATGAACTGAAAGACATCCGCTTTGCAGAGAAGCATTTTTTTTTTCTTCTAATAACCATATGTCCAGATCAGATCGCGCGCACCTCAACTTATTCCGGAACTCTTATCGACCGGACAAACCCTCCAACGGCCCTAATGTTTGGAATTTTTGGCTTCCGTAGGATTCAAACATGCTAACTCATAGAGCACAAGCACTTATTTACTTTCTCGTACGAGCACTTAATTCAAACCCCTTGCCCCTTGGTGTTCAAAGAAGCTTATTTTGTATGAAGGCTCCGTTTGTTTGGACGTAAAACGTTTTTGGTAAAATGTTTTACCTATTTTCTGGTGTTTGATTGTATAAAAAATGAGAAAAACATTTTACATGTAAAACATTTTCTATTAATTGGATGAAAATAACTTACCCTTGAATCTTCCGTAAATTATTTTCCAAAATAAACTCACTGCCTTCTACTGTAATTCTCACTAGTCAATTTCATCGATTATCAGTCAAGACTCACATTCAATTCTAATATTCTCATATCTCTCCACCATTTAAGCCTCTCCTCTCTCTCTACATTTTTTTGTCGATTCCTGAAAATATTTTTCAAGTGCCAACCAAACACCGGAGAATACAAGTTTGAAGATTGTTTTCTGAAAAAACATTTTACATGGAAAACATTTTACATCGAAACAAATGGAACCGAAGTGTAACCATTTAATTGCCATCGTTAAGAAAATAAAAGAATCATAAACCAAAGAAGAAATAGGTACCAAAAGAGGAATCTCTACATGATCGACAACAGAACGAGAAAAAAACTGAAGAAAGGTAAATTCACTAAGGGTATATCATCTTACTTCCGGTTCATATACAGTATGCAGAGCAAAACAAGACGTGCCATCATTCTTTTTCTCCAGAGAAAGATCCTCTGGACATTATTGTTTCGAATTGAATCTCTGTGTAACATTGGGAAAACCCTGGCGTTGACTCCAAAGCACCCGAAAGAATAATAGGAGGAAAAACACGGATCGCAACAAGTATCCCGCTCTATATATCCCCTGATCTAAAATCTACAATCTAAGCCTGAATATGAACACCAACGCTTGGTTAATGATCGGGAACATCCCAACGAAACTGAACACCAAAGAAGTCCCTCGAGCAAACCGGCTCCTTCAGGCAGTGTTTGAATCATGAGTTGGTAGAGGGATTTTTGAAGGAAATGAAGAATTTAACAAGGAAAAGTTAAGAGGATAGTTGAGTGAAGAAGGAAAACTCACTTCTTTGGTGATTCTTTTCCCTAAGACAAACCCCTGTACAAATCCGTGATCCATCTACTACCCTATTTTGCCGCTTCTCTTCTCCACCTCCATCTAAAACTTCTTCCATTTTCACTCTTCGAAGCAAACTATTTTTCCAGTCATAAGATAGTGATGGAAGGGACAAAAGGTAGAGAGTTGCTGTAAATAAAAGGGGGTTCTATATATCAAGGTGGATATCCTTCATACTCGGAGGAGATAATGGCGGCACTGCATAAGAATCAGTTAATGCAGTTTCCAAAACCTTCCTTGCAGTTGCTTGAGACTCTCCGCTATTGCCAATCTTTCTTGACGAAATCCCTCTAGATTCTATGCCTCTAGAGGTATTACTACTCTCAATAGATGACAAGAATTCATCCTTCGATAGATTTGTATGCGCAGCCGCAACTACAGACGTGAAAACGCCGGATTCTCTCAACTCTTGTACAATGACCTACAAATTGAGACAAAACAACTCAGAATTTTGATGATTCCTGAGCGCGACATTCTTTTACTAAAATAAAAGGAACAAAGATGAGAACATCCCAATTGAGAAATTTCAAGAATAAAACTTACCATGGGAGCATAAATGCGAGTCAAGATTCCCTTCTTTAAAAGTTTTGCATTTACTGCTTTGTCAGTCCACACGATATGTTCCCGGTACCTAAAGAAAGAGAAAAAAAGCAAAAGTAAACATAAATGACATCTGGAACAAATGTATTTCACCTGTATGTTCGCAGGACAATGAAAATGATATGCTAGAGATCTTACACTCACATGTAAACTTGACAAAGTGAGGTGATCATTTTAATGGGACAACAGAAATGGGGAGAAACAGTCAGATGGGTTTCTCGTTATCAATTGAGAGCCATTGAGCTGCGATATAAAGCACTACAGCTTCTTTGGTCCTCAAAAAAAAAGCCGTGACATTTCATTTAGCAAAATGGGACCTTCAAAGGTGGAGCCAATTGAATAGTTGGATCAAGGTTGTCATAATCTTCTATTTAGAAACTTCAGAAAGGCGCCTAGCAACTACATTCCATACTAGTTAAGAGAACAAATAGCACATACATAAGGGTCTTTGCCTAGCACATACATTCCATACTAGTTAAGTGGTATCATCACTCCAAACACAAACTGTAGAAAAAGATTCGTTGCCTAGCTTTAGAGATGGTTAAGTACTCCCCAGTGGATCATCTTTCTAAAGATTTGCAAGTGCCTTCACTTCAGTGATAACATTTGTTTATTGGTAACAAAATAAGAGCTGTGCTCATTTGAATTTCAATTAAAGCAACACTATTCTCTCACTTCCTTTCAATCAATGGAGCAAAAATCTAATCAATAGATGCAAGCATAAAATGATCTGAATGAATATTGAATGTACAGACCAGAAAATATACTAGCAAGACAATATGAGAGGCCCCTGGCTTTGATGTTCCACTAATTCTGGATAAACTTTTTTCACCTTAAATCGAAATCACACTGAGATAAATGAAGCTTAAGCCTAGTAAAGTCAATCCCAATTAAATTCATGGACCACAACTTAAGCATGAGATGATAAGTGCAAATGAAATTTTATTTACAACTGGCAAACCAAGAAAGCTACATGGACACGGCATTGAATTTTACAATTAGCACAGAAAAAGGAGTTCTCCTGCAATCACAAAGGTTTTTTAGCACTCAAAATTCTAAGCATCTATCTATTCTGTTTGATGTTTCATAGCTCGGATCAAATGAAAGAACATGCACAGAAATAACAAAGTTTAGTCTACATGAAACCATTACCAGTGAAGCATCTCCTCTTCAGTTGCGGTTGAAGCAATTATAAATGCCTGCAATGTGGAATCTCAGTAAGGCACAGTAAGCAAAATAAATTACAGATGAATACGACACTTAAAAGAAGGTGATATGTCCGGGTCCAACACATCAACAAGTGTACTTGGACATTCTCAGACGCGTGTCCAATACTCTTGCCACATGTCTGATGCTCTTTTGCAATGTCTCCGCCACTTAATTGGTGTCTAGGACAATGAAATAAATATGTAACCGAGCTTGTTAGACACTCATTAACATGTGAGCACCAGAAATTTGGGAATTTGACATGTTAGTATGATATGCAAAGTTGAAAATATAGTAACGGCTACAACTGATAATGTTTAAATCCACTTAAAACTTGTATTGAGTTTACAGATTTTCTGATGATGCCATTGGGCAAATTTTTAAGGAACTTGAGTCCCATGTCATTCTAAAATTTTCATAACTTATTGTATTTTATCTATTGTTTAATTTGAGATGTAAACTTATGATTATATATCCACACAAAACAAGGTATATATGCATATAGTTAGTATATTTATATATGAAATATATAACTGAATGTATCCCCGAAGTGTCCATGACTCCATATCCTACATTTTAGCAAAACAATGTGTCTCCGAGTCCTGTGTTCTTATCCGTGCTTCTTAGGACGGGATGATAAGGTATCATGACTTCACAGATTTACTCAAATGCAATGTCACAATATGCAAAAGTCAAGTCAAATTGACGAGAGGCTTCAGTTAAGCCAGCCAGGATTTAACAGGGAACTGCATTTCCAACTTTGTGGAAAATTCTCTCTTGCAATTGTCAGCCTAAATCATACATCACCCAGTAGATAGAATACATATAATTGGGTATACCGTAGTAATGCAATAATTGTACTTGCCAATGAGTTTAGCCATGGATCTCCAGGTGGATGCCCAGGGTTCAGCCTAGTTACACAAAGCACATGGGACATAGAATCGTTGTTTCATAGCACGTGTTTAAATATTTCTGGTGAAACCAGCCACTCACTCCAAGGGTATAAATTTATAATCATCAGGGAGTAGATCGGAATACCATACTAAATTAGAATGTCACCAACGGTTAAATTTATCTGTGGCTGAGTAATGGCTAGTAATTAGTACAAAGGGTTCAGTTTCAAAGGACGGAAGCCAAGGCTATGGGCTAGAATAGGCATAAAATCCAAGGCAAAAGATTTCGGGAATTTCATGAAATATACGTTGATGGAATCTATAAATGTAGATTAAAGCCTTGGAAGTAAATTGACAGCAGCCAACTAATTGAGATTTATTCTGCCCGAAAGAAAAAGAGAAACTAGAATAAGAGTATAGGACTGCCATAGAATATTAGGTGAACCATTGGTACAGGCTCAAAATGAAAGAAAATGCGTAAAACAAAATTCGAAAAAACAAGAATGAGAACTTACAGCTCGGTCAAATTCTAACATGAAGCATCTCTTAACGTCTTCCTTTGTAGGCTTACAACGGCAACGATCACGTCTTGAGGTCAAATCAGAGAACTTTGGATATGTATAATGCAAAACAGCAGCATCATCCAATTTGATCTCACTACCAAAAACACAAACACTGTTGAGCACTAAAAAGAAGGATGCATAAACATAGGAAATGTCTAGCTGAGATTTTGCAATTGAAAACATGGGAGTTCCACCTTTTAATAAGACCTTTATAAAAGCACTTATAACTCAACTAAACGCCAAAGAATCACATACTTCGGGGTCTTCATATAGTTGTGCCATCTGTGTGCACCATTAGGACGAAGATGATCTTGGATGCGGGCAGCTGATTTCCCATTTCCATAAGTCAAAAAGTAGTTAGGGTTACCACGCGTTGCTTCTTTGTAATTACCAAAGTATGTGTCTTTCGGAAGGTGGTCATAATTCTTCTTAAACATTGACACCTGCAGTAACATGAACAATACTCTAGATTAGGATGTATGGGGATCCCAACTGTGCAAGACATTGCAACCTGAGGTGGCATTTTCCATCCTTGATTCAAATATGATACTTCAATTTGTGTCATGTAACAATTATATATCATCACAATTATCATGAGTAAAAACAGAAACAAGATAAAGCAACACGCCTTTGTCCATTAATACCAAGAAACAGAGGTAACACAACAAATCAATGATATTTGGGCTTCTCCCCATCTGAATATGACTATGGCTATCTTTGGAGCTTGGATTTGTTGGGGGACAACAAAATGGAAGGGAAATAGAAATGGTGTACAGCTTCATTTGTATGGGTAACTAAAAGTGCTGAAAGGAGAAAACAGATCTTACCTCGCTGAAAGGTTCCTTAATGTCATCTCTCTCAACGCTGCTCTCCTGAAATATTAGAAAGAAAAAAGAACAAGTGATTATCATTTCAGTACCACTCACAAAGATTACTTACTTATAAGTGATATGATAGAATGGAAAGACGCTACAAAAAGATAAAATGAAGTAACTTTGATTTAAAAGTTGTACAGATACCATAGTATTCCATACACAATAAATGCAAAAAAGAAACAATCCACTCACGTAATTTGGAAAGATAACCATATCCACATTTCCAGGCACTTCTGCTAGCAGTTGTCTCATAGAGTACTCACGAGCACCCGCTGGATGAATTAACTCATCAGTGTCAAGATGTATGATCCAATCCATGCCTGCTTCCTTGGAAACAAATCAAAAAACATAAAAGACATATCAGGACTTGCTCACAAATAGTGTGTGGAAAACCAAAGTATTGTATGCATAATAAAGCATAAATTGCAAAATGTCATAAACAATAAGACAATGTTGTACCCTTGCCATGACGATAGCCATTTCCATATTGAGGGATTGCTTGACAAATAACTCGTAGTTGCAAGGCTTGTAGAAAAAGCTCGCCAACCAAGTCTCATTCCAGATCCGACTAAACACCACAAGAAAAAGAAGACAAGGAAAACTTAGGAGGGGAGACTAACTTCTTGATTAACTGATATCTCCAATACAGTAGAGGTTTATCAACCCAAAAGATGAAAAAGGGATATGCTACATAAGAGAAAAGTTTGTAAAGAGCCAGACAATCTGGCTATAATTGAAAATTCCACAAGCAGAAAAATACTGTGGGAAAGCATTACACTCAATACAAGGAGTACGACCTTAACAAGGATTGTCTATGAAAGATTATAGCTCAAGATACAACTTACAAGGATAATGTTGCAGCACCAAGAGTACATCATAGTGGTTATTCTCTCTCCATGTCCATGGCTGGCCATTCTCATGTTGAATGGCGAATTGGAAACGGCATTCCTCTTCTGTTCAGTTCTATAGCCATTTCAAAGCCTTTTAGGACAAGTGACTTAGTTACAACAATGTTCTGGCATTGTGTTTCTCATATCCGTTGTGATTACTCCATTCAGTGTTCAATGTCACTGTTGAATGTCCCCATGAAATGAAAAAAATACGTGACTAGAAACCAACAATCTCATCATCTTTTATCCAACCAATTTCCAGTTACCCATTAGCAAGGTGTCCTATACTACAACAAGAACTTTCATTATTAATTACGAAACTTCAAGAGAAAGGGAAAAGGCCTTCGTTTTACCTAGGTTCAAAATTACTAATTATTTGTTAGTTTCGTAGAAGGGGGGATGAGAAAACGAGAAGAAACCGCACTCGACAAATGGTGAGGATTCTAAACTGGGTTCAAGGACCTAAGGATTCTTGTATTGAGGGCAAGAAATAAACAAATAATATTTTAGATCACCAATTGTCCTAAGAGCCTGAACCGCTAGAAAATGGGCCAAACAGTGTACATCAAACCACATAATAGACATTGTGCACAGTATGTGCCTAAAATTAAGAATAATGCATCTAACAAACCAAGTAGCAAAGAGAACCACCTTCTAGTTTGTTGCTCCTCCAATTCTTTTGTTCTGTATATAACTTTTACTCCCTGCCAAAAAAATTTAAAGACCATAATTGGAAGATCTGAACCAGAAAATCAAAACAATTGAAAGGAGTAGAGAGTACTAGAGAATTAATGATTCAGACTCACTGGAATGGACTCTAGGACTTTTGATACACTAGGGGTTGCAGCTTTCCCTTCTACAAACAGGAAGAAGTTTGTAACTCCAATAACCTTATGATAGAATAGCCAAGGTAGAGTCTGCTCTAAGCCAGCTGAAGTGCTTGTAGTAATACATAACTGGAACCCAGCAAAGATTCAGAACAGAAGAATACATAAATTGCGACAAGGATTCACGAATATAAATGTACACAAGTGGGAGAGCCTGACTAAACATTGAAAGAATTAATAGTAGGATGTTTGGCAGACGTACATAAAGAATCTATGCACCCATTAAAACCCTTAAAAGGGGAAAACACCAATAAACAGCTAATCGCAGCCAAATATTTAAAAGCTCATTATGATGGCCAGTGATTTTTTATTATCCAGAATCAAAGAACCTCCATGGTCATAAAATTGCACGCCAAAAGAAAAGGGTTCAAGGGAAGCACTGAATATCGATAGTAACAACTAAAGAGACACTAAAGAAATTTGAAGGGTTCATTAAAATGATCTTGTACAGAGATTTCAACAGTTGAAATACTGTCCCCCAAATATTCAAGTAACATACACTCCAGTAGGCGGCACCAGTTTCACCTTTAACAGAGACAAAATAATGAAGACAAACAATACAACGGTACTTCTAGGGTGCTTCTGTCATATCATGTGACCGCATATACTTGGGATTATCCGAGTATCCATAGATACCATGTTCCCATCCATCGTGGACGTTTTAAATAACCACATTACAGCTGCCACCTTGATGGGATTCAGCAAGGAATATGTTACAAAGACTACTTGGGTCAGACATCTGAAAGGGTGAAAGATATGAGTCAGATTGACTTTGATTTTCTTTAGAAAGTGCTCTATTTTACTTTGTAACCATCATTTTACAATCAAATAATATTCTATAGAAGAAATCTGAAATGAAATGTTATCATAGAATCATTGGTAGGGGAATTAGAAACTTAGACATTCACATATACCCAACATTTAATACCTGAGATCATACAGCATAGATCAAGGGTGAAAATGCAGTGTGAGTCAAGGATAGCTGGAGCTCATTTATCTCGTTGAAAATGGTTGCGTAATGTATTTTATGTGGTAACAACCACAACATACAAAATGCTATGTCTTTCTGGTAGGTCACAAATCAATTTTTTTTTTTTTAATTATGTAACATAGAATTTGCAACTGTACACTCTATGGCAACTAAAAACAATATATACATGTCATCATTGCAGGATGCTTAGCTTTGATTCACTTCTATCGGTTAAACAAAGTGAAGTCATGAAACCCTCAATTTTGAGAGGCCGACGTCATTTGCATGGCCGAAGATGTATTGGACAGGAGAACCTCAAGGACTATCATGCTTCTTAATTGGTGCACAGAACCCAAGACTTTTCCCCACTTCAACAAAACATCCTCAAGTGAAGCAATACAGAACCTACGTAGCTTGATGATCTTTCCAGATTTACCATAAGCGATTCTGAACGTATATTGCTCTAATACTCTGTACACACATATACTCATCATAATCATCACTACAGCAAATGCAAGATCCAGAAAAGAACCCAAGAAACCCAGGACAATTAATTAAAACCAACGGACTTTCAATGAGACACCACCAAACACAAGACTCTTTCCCAAACCCAACATGCTAGAATTCAACAAAAAGTTCTCAAGCGAAACAATGCAGAACCAATGTGATTCAATGATTTTTCCCAATAAATTTTTCACATCCATATACCTACAAACCGATACATACATCCACACACAACATGATAATCACTGCAATAGGAGGAAGATCCAGCAAACAATAACTCGAGATAAACAATCAAGATCAAAGAGTTCAGGTGCATTTGAAACGTATGGGAGTATCGAGCGGAATGGAAAATTAAAAAACTTCCCTCCCCTATTTTGGTCACTAATTTCAGAAGAAAAAGAAGAAAAACTCCAGTAAAACAAGTGGAATGTTATTTCTTTTCCTCTTCATTTTTCCATGTCTTTGTTAAGTTGGGTTAGTAGGAATTAATCAACAATTAATCACTGGCGGGGCCTATCCGACAAGATCCGACCAATTGTTATGCGCCAATTAATCGAAGATTACTAATTGCCATGGGCCGATTAATCACCGAACTAGGTCTCAAAGCTCGAAGGTGGTCGACCACCTGACTAGTGCATAGCAACTTTAAGAACATTGTTAGTATGTCATTTCCTATTTAGTTAAAACCAATCAAGGGAACAATGTGAGGGCCAAACGCACCTCCAAAGTTATTTGATATCCATGGATTATACTAGTAAATCGTTTGTTGATTGGGGAGTTGTGTGAGGTTTCTTGCCCCAAATTAGGAGTGTTCACCCCGTCATGTACATGTGTGGTTGTTTATAGTAAGTCTGAAGGGATCATCAAACCGCATTGGTTCTGTAGAGTTTCACTTGAAGATGATTTGTCTGGGTGCGTCAATCATCAAAACTTCTGCCATTATTTTGGAACTTGTGGGGGAAGAGAAAGGACGTGAGATGAAGGGAAATATAGTGAGAAATTTGAAAGTATGGGGCACTATTTTTCTTTGTTTTGGTTTTCACAGAGAAAAAGATAGTAGAAAGAAAGAAGTAGAAGGAAAATTAATCTTTATTAGGAAACTTCTCTCATGCTCCCAATCCTTGCTCTATGCTCACACTCTCAATTCTTGCTCTCGCGAATTTTAGTGCTTGGGATACTATTAGAAGTCACTTTTACGATCACGCACACAATTTTATGCTCACACTCCCGCTCATGCACACGCATTATGGGTGAGTTAGGGTCTCCCCCATGCCCCCAAACCTCAGACTTTCCTTATTACCTTGAAGTTCATCAGCATAATGCAGTGACTTCAAATAATTTCCGGGCCGAGGTCATCCTCTAAGCCACCGGTGGATCCATCGTACATGCACACAACCTAGATAGTACCAAATCCACAAATCTTTCTCTGTGCTTCATTTTTTTTTTTTTTTGGCCAAAAAATAGGATGTTAGTTAGCATAAGTTTGATTACCATGGGGGCAACCTCCTGTCCATAGGAATCGAACCCTAGACCTCACGCTCCAAAGGAATGCTACACAACCATTGGGCCAAACCCCAAGGAAATAACCAACCACGCATGTACATGACGGGTGAACACTTAATTTGGGGCAAGAAACCTCAAAATTCCCCAATCATCAAACGATTTACTACTATAATACATTGATATCAAATAACTTTTGGGTGCGGTCGCCCTTCACATAATCCTTTAATAGGAACCTTCACTCCCAATCCTCACATTGCCCTCAAGCTCTCAATCCTTGCTTTGCACTCTCGCGAAATTTAGTACTTAGATCCTTTTGCCCCTGACGGAACTCCAAAGCAGCGATTGGGATGATTTAGGTGCGGCCTAAATTAGAGCTTGAGAAAATCCCAACTGACCAGAATGGTGCAGATATGATGACAAAGACACTACCCGCGGAGAAGAATGAAGCTTGCAAAGACACAACGGGCATGGTGGATCCCTCCACATGAGGCGGAGGGGAAGTTTGCCAAAAGGTTCACTATGACGAGGGCATGCCCGAGTGAATATTTTCCAGAATTTGTGAAGGGACGAACTCCACCATGAATTTGTAACAAAGTTGCACAGATCGGGTTGCACAATACGAGATTAGGTATTCCTTTGTTGTTAACCTACTCTCAAGTGAGTGAAGTGATCAATGGGTATTGGTAATGAGCGGTATAAGATTGTGTTGGGAGAGAATTTTGAATAAGCAGAACAGAACCAAGAGCGTATGATCCAGCAGTGAAATGAGCGAAAAGCAATCAGGGACTGCGACATTGATGAATGCGAGCTGTCCATACTCCATACAAAGCAATCAATGGAGAATGGATAGAGTCGAAAGGAATAGGTAAGGTAGGGTCAAAGGGCCGGAAGCAGGAGAAGGGATAAGTACCCTCTTTGGTCCCTGCGTTCACTAGCCTCTGGCTATAGAAGACTCAAAACATCAGACAATAACGCTACATCGTAGAAGACACTTTTATGTTTGCTCATACTTCATATTTTTAGAAGATGCTTTTACGCTCGCGCTCGAACTTGCACAACTGACACAGGCGCATTACGTGACTTAGGGTAGCCCCCATGCCTCCAAATCTCAGAATTTCCTTATCACCATGAAGTCCATTAGCATAATGCATTGACTTCAAATAATCTTCGGGGTTTGGTTAACCTCTATGCCACCATTGCATCCATCGTACACGCACATTTATGTTACAATAATCAACACAACCCAGATAGTACAAGATCCACATTCTTTTCTTCTACTTTTTTCCCCAAACGATCGGATGTTAGTTGTTAGTATAAGTCAGATTACTATGCAGGGCAACCTCCTGTCCACAGGAATCGAGCCCTAGACCTCACGCCCCAAAAAGGAGCGCTACACAACCACTATGCCAAACCCCAAGGTTTTCACAAATCAATACCTCAAAAACCCCAAGAAAACGAAACAAAAGCCAAAGGAAACTTAAAACTTACTTTGGGTCTCAGATCAGACCCGTAACTGAACTTCCAGTCCCTGTAGTACGGGAACGAAGCGGACCGGCTCCGACCCAGAAGATCCACGCAGTCGGAGGACGCGGCCGCGGAGGAGCGGACGGTTCCGGACGGGTCCATGCCCGGGAACAACGGGTCGGGCGACCAGCGGGTGGTCGGGTCGGTGAGGCCGCCGCGCCACTGGAGGACGAATGCGAAGGCGGCGAGGGTTAAGGGAAGGATTGTGAGCATCAAGAGGAGCCTGGAAGTGAACGATGATGAGGAGGAGGAGGGTGGGGTGGGTCTGAGGGATGAGTGCAGACCACCCGCCATTGGGAATCAGTGAGAATGTGGTGATCGGTTCATGTAATGGGTATTGGGCAGACTAGGGAGTCTTCGCAGAGAGAGAGAGAGAGAGAGAGAATGAAACTGACGGTAGTTGTGAGGGGAAAGGAAAGAAAGGGAAATACGAGGGTGGGGAACCTGGGGAAGCAAGAGGGAACTTGTGGGGGGAAATGGAGGTGAGGAAAAAGTGTCTAAAGAAAATTTATTCATTAACAAATGTTTTTAACGTATCTTTAAAAGGTATTAATTATTAAAACACGTTATGGATCGTCATTTTTCCATGATGAAAAATAAATTTTTATTTGTATTTTTAATTTTTTTGTTATTCTTTTTAAAACACATAATGAAAGAGAATTTTTAGACTCTCTTTAAATCTTGTGTGTTTGTGTTGGGGGTAGGAAAAAGTGTATAAAATGATAAAATCTTTAGTTATTTCGAATTTTTTGGTAATCTTCTAAACCAAATAATGGAAGAGAATTTTTTATATTTTACTTGGTTCTTTTGTTTCAGCAAATTCCGAAAAACAGCATGAAAGAAAAAAAGCTTTATTTTATTTTATTTTGGAGTTATGAAAACATAAATCCATAATAAATTTTCGTTTTGTTCGTTTTGGGTACTCAAATCCAACCTAAAGATCGAAGCAGTTAAAGAGAAATATACTGAAAAAGATAAAGAAAGAAAAAAAGTTGATTTTGACTTTTACATAATTGATATTTTTCATACCTCGTTTAAATTTAGGAATCAAATAGAGAGGATATTTTCTTTATTTTTTTCACTCTTTTATTCTCAAGTTCCAAACGAACCTTGAAGTTTGGGAGTTTGATTTATGTTTCAACACGATATTTAAAGTCAAATGTACTCAATTGACTATACAAGCAAAATGTGAATTTATGATGAAATTTATCTTCAATAATTCAAGTCATTCATTTGATAGGTTTATGATGAAATTTATCTTCAATAATTCAAGTCATTCATTTGATAGGCAACAAAAACAAATTGTGCATTGGACATCAATAGCATTGCAACAATATTTGAATTTTCAAAATACTGATAATTGATCTATTTACTGAAAATGGTGTTCACCCTGGTCTTAAAAAATTTGTTCATAGTTGACTTATAGAGTTGGACAGGGACAAAATTGCATTAAATTTTAGTCGACTTGATATTAATATTTACGTAAGATGAATTTCAGTTGAAGTGCAATCTCAACATTATGTTTGTCATTCATTTTACCGAGAATACATACTTCGGTCATAGAGTAATCAACGTCCGATTAGCTTGATTTATTCTATTCATTGAGCTCTGTTCAATATTTTAACAAAAATTAGAATCCGTTCTAAGCTCACAGCAACCTAAGGCACGGTAATAACCCAGCTCAAATTTATTCTTTCATTGATGTGAATACTTTACTAATGCATGGTTATGTTTTTTTTGTTGATCGGAATATACATGTTGTAAGTTGAGCGAGTCAAATGGTTTATTGAACGAATAAAATTATCAAATCATTCCAAAACTATTCTCGACCATTAAATCTAAATATAAAGGTTGAAAATATAGGAAATTCAAAACCTGAACTTCTTAATCTAATTATATATATATACCCATGTTAGGCATACAATTGCAAAATTGCACCTTGCAAGTTTGAATAAATCATCTATATTGGCAAAATTCACTCCAATTGATGTCATGCTCGTGTTGATATTTCTGTCTATTGATTTTAGTTTTCTTTTAATTTCTTAATCTTTTTTTTTTAAATTCGTTTTGTCCCATAATTTTTGTCACATTTACAATTCCGCTCTATTTTGACCTAAAATGAATTTTAATTGGAGAATAATTTTTAGGTTAGAAAATGACTTGAAATAGAATATTTTTTAGGTTAGAAAATGACATGAAATCCCAAAAAGGGATAAAATAAAGAGACAATGTGAGCATTTTTCTTTTGAAATGCTTTGAAAGTTTATCTTGCTGGCTTGACAAGTCCAATGAGCTAGGTTTCTGTCATTCAACCAATGCCTAATTGGTAGAACTAAACTAATATTGTGAGGGTCACTATAGTGGAAGAGTAATGGGCTTAAATAACGATGATCCCTTTTGACTAAAGAAATAAAAGGTTTATTAGTACCTATCAGCGAAATATTTTGTCTAGACTCATTCTAGAGGAAAATCAATTTTATACTACTCAAATCGTTCATTTTTTGACTTTTATTTATTCAAAGATAGGGTTGATCGTGACGTTACACAATTGTTTTTGAGAAAATTTCCTACATGGCATCATTGAAGGTTGAGATTGATTTTCAAGTTTAGGGTTTAATTGATCTAAGGGTGGTTCTCTTTTTATGTTCAAAATTCACTTACTATAGTATATTTAGTTGATATATATATATATATATATATATATATATATATATATATATATATTATGCGCCTGAAATCGCACAAAATTAATCTAAGGGGTGACATGATCAAGTCCCTAATATCACGTCTCTCACTTTCCTTATCAGCGAATACTCTATTAGCGAAACAATTTTTTCAGACCCATTCCTCAAGAAGCAATTTAGAATTTGGGGTGACTCTACTCACACACCTTCAAACACAACGCATGATAGTGTAGTTTCACAATCTATTATTACGATCCAAATCGTTAATTTTAAAACTTATTCATTCAAAAAATTGGGTTGGTCAGACATTGGTAGCAATTTGAAAGGTTTGCATTTATCTTGAGAAAAATAAATCGCTATGATTATCACTATTCATTGATTGTTTTGAGTGATCACATATTTATTGATAGCTGATCAATCTACATTTACACGTTGGGAGATACAAGATGAACGATCTGGGATCGTCAAACTAGATTGTGGGGGTCTAACCTATTGTGTAGCGTGTTTGAGAGGTATGTTCGATCGAATAGATTCGTACGCGTGTAGCGGCAACACCTATTTATTAAAGTCATTCTTTTTTTTTTCTTTTAGATAGTCACAACTACAACCGCGAAAGGGCAAAGGGCAATATTGGTGGATGATTCTATTTGTTACTTTTATTTTTTATGCGTCGACATTGGTAGTAAATTTTTTAAGGTGGTTCTATATATACACCCACTTAAAAGATTGAATATAGTTTCAGAATGCCGTCATCTTCTACAAACTTCTATAACTCGCATTTTTTACGCCACCCACCAACCACAACCAATGTACGCATGCCAAATCGCTTTTATTAATTCCTTGTAAGTAACCTGACTAATCGTCCTATGTCGACTCGATCGGGCATTCAAGATCTAATGATGAACAATATTCAAACAACCAATTAGAGAGAGTAAAAAGGATCATCATCTATGTATGGTGGTTTTAATGTTTCTTCTCTTCTATTAAACACATTACACATGCAATAGTAGTCTTCTATGTGTAGACCATATCGATTCCAGGTGAGCCGTGTGCATGGATTAAACCATTGTATATTCTGTATCAAATACGAAAAACTAGATTAACTTTAAGAGTGGCAAACATGGCAAATTGTACAACAGCTGTTTACGAAGAAGAATGAGAGTTTAGAATAGTTTGGGTTAGAGTTAATTTGTAGGAGATGAGGCATTTTACGGTTAAAATTAACTTTTTTGAAGTGGGTATAAAATGAAATTGGGTCTGGAGAAATTATTTTTTGGTTCGAAAAAAAATCATCTCTTTTAACTACTCCCTCTATTCCTAAATGAGAGTCCCTCTTAAGAATTTCAACATTTTTAATTAAGAAACATGTAATCATTAAACCTACTTTCCGGCCACCATTACCCCAATAGTCTACATATTTTACACTATTTGTATTCACATACGATGGACATTTTTGGAATTTTATCAAATTTCTACTTCTATTTTTGGAAATGGACAATCATTTTGGAACATCCCAAAATGAAATAAGGGACTCTCAATTAGGAACGAATGGGGTACTATAATTTAAGAGTAATGAAGATTTGTAATTATTATTATTGCTAATGAGGGACGACATTGGTCGTGCATCGATGATCGATCTAGACATTTCTATGACTTTGTGATAACTGAGTGAATACAGAATACATTGCACAATCTCCACTACCCTAGCTAATCTATCTACAATACCATGATTTATGAGAAAATTCAGCTTAGCGTTGGATCCAACTATAGCAGTAGCCGCTTAACTCGTTAGGCTAACTCCTAGTTTCGCCCTCTCTTTTCCTACCTGCGGAGTAGTCCGCTGCGGTCCCTGCATGTAATAGCAAGAGAGTGTTGAATTCTCTTATTCACCTTTTCTTGATTCAATTCTAAGTGCTGAACGGCTCCACATTTCTTCGAATCGAAGTTAAACTTACCCTCAACGACCAGTGGTCATTGTTTCCTTCATTGGGGTCCGCCTTGCTCGGTACTTTATTGCTGCTCTGCTAAAATTGACTGAAGTTGAGTCCTTAAATTATTGATCTTGTGTTGCTCTAGCTTGATTGTCATGAAAAGAAAAAAAAAAAGGATCAACAGAGTTGCTTCAGAGGTCACATTTGAATAGGGGCTCTCTGCCCTGGTTATAACGTAGTCATGACTCCTTTAGGCTGATATAATAAACAAAATTGTTTCTTCAAAGCTAATCGTAGAAACTCCGGTTGCGGTTATTTTGAGTTTATTGCTTGGTACCTACTTATATTGGACAATTGCAGCATTAGAGTTTTTCATTTTTGGGCGATTGTTGAATCACAACAATCAGTTAGAGGACACAATGCTTCACTTCTGGAGCAAATAGTTGGCTCAAAAGGTAGAAGGTATAATTATCTTGCATCTTTGCACCTTTTGGATTAGTAATTTGTCTAGCGACAAAAGTTTTAGCACTGACAAAGTCTTCTAGGGCTGGCGTTGAGGCTCTGCATGGGGAGTATTTGTCGTTTTCATCCATGTCGGTTGGGGAAAGCGTGCAACGTGTTGTTTCTCTACAGGCGAGGATGGGGTGTTTGTGGGTGTGGGGAGTTGCGCGAGATGGGGGATAGAGCGCGAGTGGAGAGACGGGAGGGTAGCTTCAACGAGTAAGGTTGGGGGCTTGAAGAGGTGAAGGATAGTTGAGATAACAACTAAAGAAGTGTGTGGAGAGCTCAAGGGGAGACTGGAGGGGTTGAGTGGCTACTCCGGTACAAGGTGAAAATTGTGCGGAGCAGTCACAATTATTACGATGTATTTGGCAGAAGTTTTTATTGGAACCTGTTTGTTAGAACCTAAGAAGCCAAGACACATCTACCTGCCTCACAAATTTGTGTCTGACACATGTCGATTATGGACACGACATGACACTCTCCGAACATATGTTCGGACATGCCTAAATAATTGTCTGATTGTTTTATTACGTTTTTTTTACCAAATCACATTGTCGATACTCAAGGACACGTTGGTGACACTCCTAGAACTTGTTAAGGAAACATTAAAAGGTTAAAATATAATTTTTGAAACTCAGCTCTGACCTCAGAGTGAAAATTTCCATAGATGTATAGTTCATGCATACGTTTATGTGGACCATTGATTTTTCTCTTCAGTGTTGTTCTTAATTTGATAAAAGTAATGTTTCCAGCTTTCATATGATTCATATGAATTCATAACATACCTCCATAATACAAACACATTTTACATTTGACGTGTCCGTGTCCTAATTTTCGAAGAAATGACGTGTCCGCGTGTCCGTATCGTGTCGTGTCCGTATCTTGTATCAGTGTATGTGCTTCTTAGGTTAAAACTGTCATTTTAGCAAGACAGTTGACAGTTTCGATGAGAGGGTACAAAGAAGTGCGTGCGGTTGGTGGCAATGTGTGTGCGTGTGTTGATGGCTTGCGGTGGCCACATGAGAATAACCTACAACAAGCCCACATGAGAATAACAAAAAAAAAGGCCAAGATTCTCAAGTAATTTAAGTCTGCACACTTCAGATCAATTAATTTTGAAATTAAATAACAACAGAGTTTATTAGTATAACCAGGCTTAATGTTACACCATGAATAATAATCGGAGAAAAGAAACAGAAAAGCAAAAAAAAAAAGTCGAGGCAAACGAGCAAAGAATAATAGTTGGGTAACAAATGGGTACTTGCAGCACCTTCAAGATCAAATCTGTATCATCTCCTCAGCAGCTTTAATACATCTCCAACCAAATGTATTGACCCGGTAACAAGAACCTGCTCACCGCATATTCCGAATAAACATAGCGAATCAAGCAAAGCAACTAAATTGTCAAGCCTAATTTTAGTACACAATCCATGCCACAACGATGGTATGCCAGTTATGTTTAGTTTGACATTCACCTAAAGCATGTCTTGAAATTTGAATGCGCATAAACTACGCATATTCTACTGTATTATGCAGAAAATGCTTTGTAAACATATTTGTCCAAGGAAACATAGAGCATATAATATGAAATATGACTACTTCGGCTTGTTCCCGTGTACTTGAGATGAAAATTAGATGAATCTAATGCTTAGACACTGTTAGCTCTAAAAGTGGCGCTCCCTTTTGTTTGGCAATTCCATTGACATATCACACATTTATTTGCATACCATTCTTTATCAAGTTGTAATTTCTTTTTCTCTTCTCTAAGCATAGCGAGTCTGCATAGGATTAGGGTGGAAGGATTCATTCTTGCATTTGAGAGTAGAGCGATTTGTGTTGAGGTGACGATAGGCAAATGACATGCAAGTTCAGGAGTTAAGTCGGTCAACCGAACTGTCAATCTAGAATCCATCAAAGCTTACTGATCAGATTGGTTCGCGCGGATTTGTGGAAAGTCGGTTGACCGAGTGTCGAAGTTGGTTGACCGAGTTTGTCGAAACTGTCAATCTAGAATCCACATAGGATTTTCCACATATCTGGTGTTCCGTTTATTCTTTGTTCCTTACTTTTGCTTGGTGATTGGTTAAGTAAGAACTAGGGTTGTTTAGAAACGTACCCTCACACGAATCCATATAACGTAGCTTTATCCCAATATCCAAGCTTATGAGGTAAAGAAAAGTGATGGGTAAATTTTCAGAGAGATCAGTATGCATGCTTTTTCCCTTTCCTAATTGCCGAAGCTTTTGGGCCTAGTGGTATGCTAATTAGCATTGCATTATGGGTTCAGGGAGCTCTTGGATTCAAGTCTCTCTGTTTCACTGTTTGTATGGTAAGCCATTTGACTTGCGTTTGTATTTGTGGACGAAATGTTAGCATCCCTAAGTGCAAGATTACGTCGCCCGTGAGAGTGTGTTAGAGAGCTTGATATGATTGTTCGGAGATTCCTAAGAATTTAAGCTTTTGGGACAAGTCATCATCTAATAAAAACGACATACTCTTCAGAACCCAGCACAAGTGACGAACGTAGGAAGTCATATTTCTTTCTTTGACACGCGCGCACACACAGAAAATGAACCATTTAGCGATTCTTCATGACTTCTCATAACCCCACAAGCAGTTTAGTAAGGGAAAAAGCTGAAGGAAAATTTCAATTTTCAACTTGGCTGTTTTATTTGCTCAATGCTTTGGTGCCTGGACACATTTCAGCCTCAAATACAGGAGATGACAAAATTCAACCCCAAGGCTAGGCGAGCTGTCAGCTGCCTAAATAAGAGTCTGTTCACTTGTTTGAATTTGCGTAAGACAGAAGCTATAAGTTTCGGGTTAACCCTTCATTTCTCCTACACTTAATCATGTTTCAATCCCAAGCTAGGCAGCATGTCTAAATATAAGCCACTTAACTTTTCCTACAGCTACTGCTAACTAATGAAGTTTAAAAAAGATAGCTTAAACATTTTGAGAGAGTACTCTTACCTGAATCCTAAGGGAAGGGTTTTTTCTAGCACAATCCCTTAACCAATTTATTGCCAGTGGTAATGAAGGAATCACTGCACTGCAAGCAAAATTTCGAGCCACAGAATTGCAATCAGAAAAATTATCATAGAGGAACTCGTGCGGTGGCAAGTTTTCTGGGCCATCCATCTTGGGACTCATGTCAAGCACAGCATCTGCTTATGCATCCGAAAGGGAAAAAACGAAAAAGAAAATCAGAGCATGACCAAGTCAATATTCAAATGATTAGCCGTTAGCAACATTACAGAAAGTGTATGTCCAAGTAGAGCTGCAGCGCACACACTGGGTTATAATAAGTTCCATCCATATGGTTTTTTGCTCACCTTTTCAAATAACCTTAAAATTATAACTCTCCTTCACCTCTTCGGAACGAAGCTTGATTTGGTATGACATTATGCTAATATAAAGCTTATGTTCAAGAAGATATATGGCGCAGATTCATGGTTACCAAATAACAGTTCTCTTTAAAATCAAAACAGGAACAGACATCTGACCATTGTCTCAAAGTGTCATTTTACAACATTACATAGGTGGTTGATCTTGGAGGATACACGTAGGATGGTAGGATTTATAGAGTAGGTTGTTATTTTAGATTTATCAGTTAGGGAATATTGTTTGCTTAGCCCTATATTTCTCATATAGCCAAGGTTTGCTGTAGTCTATTTAAGAAACTCTCCATATATCATGTGAATTTAGCTTATCAATGTAATGATGTAGAGTTCTTTAAGGTTGGTTTGGATACCTTTACAACCCTTGGGTGTGCATTTATAGGGTTCCTTATGTTATTGTGAAGGTTGTATCTTCATAAAATAGTCCTACATCAAATAGGCTTATATACGCATACAAACATTTGTATCTATTCCATATAAATATGAAATAATTACAGCAATCATATGAGTGGTAGGGACTCCAGAGGTAAGTGCACAAGTTCAAGAGTTTGGATAACTTCTGGTCTGGGACTCTGGGGAGAAAAGATAGAGCTGTTTCTTCAAAATTCAGTAGGTTTATTCTGGTGTGCTTTGCTAGCTTAAATGAGGTGTAAAGAAACGGAGATGTCTACTAGTGCTCTCCATGTACAAAAAAATGATAATGCTGTAAGACGATGACATAAACTCATAAACAGAAACAAAATTGGCTAAAAAAGAGGCAATTAAACAGAGGCCATCACCTTTGCCGTGAATTAACTTCTCCCATATTCTCTGGAGGTTGAGTTGCCATGACAAGTCCCTGACATGAATATCTGGGGGAATGACTGAGGCACCAGAAGTAACCTTGTTGTATGTTGACATACTTGGCACAAAAATGGCTTTAGAGAAATGAGTACCTGAGCGAGTTAACACCAAGACCTCAATGTGTCAGACTGTCAGTGCTTCCATTGTCACAAGTCTCACAACTCACAATAATGGGGAAACTATCCAGGACAAAACATTAGAGATAAAATTTACAAATGAAAATAAAACCTGAGGACCCTGAAAATTTTCATGAATAAGACAGTAGGTATGCATCTCGTATGCAATCTGGTTTTTCTACACCTACGTGAAGTTGGAAATACGATAGTTCCTTTATCGTCAACTTGAATTATTATCGGCCAGATGACTTTCTGTTTCTCCTCATTTGTCCAAAGGCTAGAAAAATTCCTCAAATAAGTCATGATGAATGCAAAAAATGCCTTCAAAGACGCCAAAAAAATCGGTCGGATGGACAGATGGACTTCAGTTACTGAAGACTGGGAATGAAAACAGAAGGATGTGGGTGCATTAAGCATAATGGAAAAACAAGATTCCGGTGTCTAATTGCAACTAGCTGTGCTATTTTTCTGTATTGTGAAGTTTTAGATGTCAAAAGAGACCAAGGTACTTCAACATTCAGACAGTTCCATATATGTAGGACCAGCACAAACTTTTCAAGGGAGAAAGCCTTACATATGACATTTTGTAGCATGACAAGAAGCAATACCTGAGGAAGCACATGCATGCACAAGCTGCGGAAGAAGAATTTGAGGGTCTCGCACCTCCATGCAATTGAACAAAAGAATCTGCAAGTATGCACATTGTACATGAGGATCCATGCTGACAAACCAATACTATTTCTCCATACCATAAATGATAAAACACAACTGAAATGTCCTATTGAACTGATTGTGGTGTATTGTACCCGTTTCGATATTTTGGCCAATTCTTCCTCGTTATCGGGGTGACAGAATCCATTTCTGTGTAGCTCCTCTACTTTCCCAACTTTAAATGAAGATGACGGAGGTAGATCCTTGTTCACTTTCACAGCGTTAGAGAACCATCTGGCACAAACCTCCATGCTCTCTGGACTATGAGCTCCATCCAAGAAGAAAATAAGATCTCCGGAAGAGCTTGCCATCCCTTCTGAAGAACTGTGAGACGTCAGAACAGGATCATAAACAGTTTGAGCCCTTCCAGAAAGATGTGCAGTTGAAAGGCCTCTCAGAAATGCATCAGGCAAGTTGTTTTCCTGGCTTTCCTGATTTGATATACACAGAGTAAGTGAGAATTTAAATATACGCTACCAAAATGGACAAAATAAGAAATATGATATTAGAAAACACACATGCTTAGATTTCAATAACATGTAGAAGGTAAATTGCTTATGTTTTATAAGGGGCGAAAGATGAAAGATAAAGGCCATTTACTTTAAGAGCAGAAAATTTTTGAACAAGAAAGCATAAATCATGTACACAAAGCAGCATGGCCATTTTGAGTGGTTGATGCAATGAATTACCCAAATGGACTTCCAAAGATGTTACTTGTCGTTCATGTACATCCACCCACTTGATAGCATTGGAGCAATCTCTAAGTAATTGTACGCATTAAATCACATTAAATCCTTTTGTTGTGCAAACACCTTTTATCCCCCTCTTCCTCTAAGCAGAGTTTTAAATTATTTGCCCCACGCTCCTAGGAACAAGAGTTTGGACTGTTCAAAGAAACCCCTCAGTCTGACAGTACCTCCCACTCTTGGAAAACAGAATACCTGAATGCACGTACTCATAAATTTCATTTCTACCAGTGCAACGGAAGCTACTCTTTCAACACCCAGGCAAGAGAACCTCAAGTTCAAAATAGGTAGTATGGAAAATTCGTGTTCTGAACTTTCCAACCCAATAAATAAGATGGGACTTCAAACATGAATGTAAGAAAGAGAAATAAAATGGGACATGGTGCAAGGATGTGCAGAGTTTATCTGACATCTTGGAATAGCTTTTCCCAGTTCCCTGTATTTCGAAGCCAGCTTTTGCAAAGGGAAACAGCAAGCCCAGCATTGACAAACTGATGATCACCAGACAAGCTTAACTCTAGGCCACCCAATGTCTTAGGGTCAAGGGGTGCCGCAACCTCCAAAGGAACCTGCAATTGGTAAGGATACATCAAATAGAGATGTTGCCACATAATTAGAAGACCTTTTTGCGAAGTTACGTAATGAAGGTTTGATGTATATACTATCTGTATCTGAATGATAACAATAAGAAACTGACATATATACTACATTATTCTTACAGACTCATACACCATAACATATAAAGCATCACTTCCCAAAACTTTAATCAGGTTTCATATTCTCCCATTTTGATATCTCTACAAGTATCTCTTCTTCAATAGGGACAAATGGTGCATACATATATACGTTTTTAGAAACTCATAGACCCGTTAAATATAAACTATCACTTCCAAAAACACTATTTCGATTTCATGTTCTCCCCTTTTGATCTCCGCTTATCCCTCTCTGCACAGATAAAGATATAATATACATTCAAGATCATAAATGTATAGCCCAATACATACAACTCAACGAAGTTCGATACTAAAATTTTCGGATGTGATGCAGATTGAATCTATCATCTCGCTACTGGAAGTCTGATATACTTGTGTCTACAAACACATATACAACACTGAACTAAATATTAACATATCCATAATTGTATTTAGAAATGGAATGGAATAACATACATAAAGAAAATCACTTTCTCCATCTGATCAAACTTGCATGATAAGTTGTATGACTAAATTCTGGCTTCAGATTGAAATTCAAGAGCAACAGAAGATAGACATTGGGTATCTCCCCAGTCATGTGATCTCCGCATGCAATGGCATGATATCGGGCAAAAAAGTAATACGGACTAATTTTACCATCACCTAAATTTACATGGGTGCAGATGATTACATGCCCAAAGCATGATCTATCTCAAACAACATGCACCGAGGAAGGTCATATTACCATCTGTTCGCGCGCTGTTTCCTGAAGAACATCCATAGCTTCAGAGAGTTGTGGTACCGTGAATGCAGGAATTTGAGGCTTCAGGAGCAGGGAAGACATCAACCCAATTCAGAAAATTCTTCAAAATAAAACTGTCAATGGGATACTCTCAAAAATACTATAACTAAAATACTCAGCAACTAAGAAAAACCCTAGTTGTGCTAGCATTTACATGAGAGCTATGTACCTTGAAAATTCCAGCTTTGTGTGAAGCAATCTTTCCAAGTGTGTCTCCTACAAATCATTTTTACTGTTACTCCCAAGTTAGAACAGCCATATATCGTGTACCCCATAGTTCTTAGTAGTAAACCTTCCATTAACAATAAGAAGAAAAAAACAAACAAGGGAAATAGACGTAAGTGCACAAAAAATGTGAGAAGTTTTTTTTTCTTTATCGAACAGCAAAAATGTGAGAGCAGTAACTGTAATATAGCATTGTCATCAGATATACATCAGAATGCAGCATTCTGAGGAAACTATATATAGACAAGTGCAGAGAAAAATTGAGAAGATGAAAAGCTCAGGAGTGGAGACATACCCAATGCTTCAATGTGATCCATACCCAAAGGAGTAATGCCACAAACAACAGGTTTCTTGATCTGCAAGATTATCACTAAATTTTAACTACTATCATGGATGTCAAAGACTTAGTTTCTATACTCATTTCAGAGAAAACAAATTGTTGGATACTATGCTTTTCATCAAGAACAAATTTTCCGCATAACAACACATATAACTCAGGAAGTAGTCAGTCTGGGTGAATCGAGTAGAAGATGGATTACCACATTTGTTGAGTCCTTTTTCCCTCCAAGACCAACCTCAATAATAGCGACATCTACCTGTGCACAGAAAATAACTTTCACAAACAGATGAATAATAACAAAACAAGAAGTTGGAAGAAAAAGTCATAACTATACACGAGCCTATATTATTCCCATATAAGAACCAATATTTTATCCATATTCAGAGGTGCTAGATGGGCTAAAGGAAATGTTCTGTCAAAAGCAATTTAGAATACTGCTTTAAGGACAAGATTATTCACCAGGATATGAGGGTCGTGTTACATGGATTCAAGTATGGCCGTATGGGTTTTGATTTCGAATTTGTGCGTCTTATCTGATCCACCAACTTTTCAAGTCTAATATCACAGTAAGGTTTATAAGTGATAGGAAAACCACCAATTAAAAACGACAGAATGAAACAAAAGTTAACTGCATCCTTTGCCAGAACACAAGAAAAATCTAAGGCGGCAGAATACAGTTGTTCCTTTGTCCACAACAATTGTAAGTGGAAGAAAGAGAGGAAACGGAAAAAGTGTATTTATCACATGACATATACGGAAACTACATTCTCTATCATTGCTCTGATAGTGATGACATTTGCTGATTATGAATATTGAGGTTCCCTGATTATAGCAATTGACACATACAGGGCATCAAGCATCAACAAATTTGAGCACCAAAACAATGAGGAAAAAATCCATGATCCCAAAATTGCCTGTTAATTAACTCCCGCAGACTAAATAAAGACACTTGAATGGAAGTAAATTTCTCACAACAAGAGGAGCTGGATCCTGAGACAGTACCACATAGCAAAATGCACTTTTGGGTGACTTCTACTAGGCCCTCTTTGCCATTTGAGAATTCTCAAGAATTTAGTAATGCACAAATCTACCATAATACCAGTTTATTGGTTCCATATTACACTAGAATGCGCCAAACTACAACAGTCAATTTCGTCCAAATGACCCAATTAATCCAGAGGACACTGAAATTGGAGGCATTCATTAAGTTCAAGAGTCAAGACCCACGACAATCGATAGACATGTGATTTTCACCAACACTAAAGAAATCAACTTTTCTTTTCAAAAATTAAGTTTGAGTTTTTCTCACATAGCTTGTATTTACTATTTATTGCTTAAGGAAAAAGGTATCTATAATTTCACCTTCAAATTGTTTTCAATTATTCCAAATTTTAGGTGGTTAATTTGAAATAAGATTCAAAGGCACAAATCATATGGAGGATTCTAACCTTTCCACAGTGATTCAACTAAAACATTATAAAACCAAATTGTAACTGCCTACCCAGTCAAGTATACCTTCATAGGACTAAAAAATGCTGTGCCCTTTATAGAGTGGAATGGCAAAAATGGAGTAGACTACCCCAATTCCAAGTAAACAACTCTCTATTCCAGATACCGACATTTTAAATGCCAATATGGCATGTAGCTCTTCTTCTTCAATTATGCATGTGCATTTAACAAGAAAATATATACAACCAAACTACCAGTCGGGGCGGTTTAGGAGACACCTAAAAAAACATCTAAAAAAAACACCCCAAATCTCAATCTCATAGTTCCCGATCAAATTTTGATGATCCGAGCCGCTTAATGTGTTCAGAACGTGATTTTAAGAGTACCCGCAGGAAATTGGCAAAAAAAATTACCGGAAAGGGCTTGATTTGAGCAGGTTTTTATTGAACCGTTCAATAAAAAACTATTCGGATGAAGCCCTTCCCGGTCATTTTTTTTCCTGATTTCTCGCAGATACCCTTAAAAATCACGTTCTGGTTACACCAAGCAGCTCGGATCATCGAAATTCGATCGGGAACTTTGAGGTGTTTTTTTAGATTTTTTTTAGGTGTCTCCAGAACCGCCCCGACCAAACTACAATGGCTGAACCAATTAAGCCAATTTCATCCAAAGAATAAATCTAATGGAAGTTCAAAGTATACAACTGACCTTTTCAGCTACAAATATCTTAAATGCCAATACAGTAAGAAACTGGAAAAGCGGAGGCATTGGCAAGCCCTCTGAAATATTTTCCTGCAAATAGAAATTCCTGAAATCAAGGCATATTCATTTTGAGGTTGTTATGCTCAGGCAGGCATCAATCGAATAAGGATGCTTCAACATAGAAATAGCTTCTGTTGGAAACTGTCCCACATCAGTTAATTATCTCATCCAAAACTAGTATATGAGCCCGGGCGGCCTTTCCACTCATTGCCAATTGGTATTGAGTTGGATGCTTTAACATGGTATCAGAGCTAGGTTTTCGGAGGCTTTTCCCCTTTGTTTGTGCGATAGTTGCACTTTGTTTCGTTGTGATCCATGTATTCTGGATCCTTTGTTGACCTCTCCACGTGCGAGTCGGGGGTCACACATGAGGGGGAGTGTTGGAAATTGTCCCACATCGCTTAATTATCTCATCCAAAACTAGTGTATGAGCCGGACGGCCTCTCCACTCATTACCAATTGGTATTCAGTTGGATGCTTTAACAACTTCCAATAGTCAGGCTAGATGGCTGGATAATGTACGGGATGCAATGCAACCTATCCCTCTAGACCAGATATTTCTAGTTGACTTTGTCATTGGTTGCATATTTTGTCAAAAATTGGAAATATGTGATCATCTATTTTTTAGTGGTATTTTACAAATTAACTTGAGAAGAGGTGTAAAAAGAATCATGTGCAATGGACTACTTGAGAATCATACCATCAACTGGATGAGAGTGAAGCTGAAAGGGAAATCCTTCCCTAAACTGGCTAATACAGTAGTCTTTTGACGCCATTGTTTATCATATTTGGATAAGTGAATTGTGTATAATGTATGCAGAATGAGGAAGAGATGAAGATTCTGACAAAGAGTAGAAAAGAGAGAGAGAGTGGTTTTCTTTCCTTGTATGCTTTTGTTTGTCACTAAAACAGCATCATGCATACACTTCAAGGTATGTAGAGCCACAAAAATATAAGAAAATCAGAGGATCTAACACAACAATGTCCTTCTCAATACGACTATTGAGATAAGGGTCCAATTAAAAGCCATAAGCAGAGATATTAGAAGCATATTTTCTATGCATGAATGTTGTGATAAACCATGAGAATTGTATCAACACTGCTGTTTACTGTGAGGAGGAAGACGAGGAGTTTTCCTGTCTCATGAACTGGATAGTTTGTTGACTTTGTTCTGGGGTATTTCTTTGAAGTGACCCTTTGAAGTAATATGGTTTGGTCCCAAATTGAAGATCTTTCTTGAATCTTTATAAGGTAAATTTTAATCTAACCTAGAAAAACAAAAAGACAAAAAAAAGAAAAGAAAAAAGACTACTCTTTTCACCATCTCTCTTTTGGGTTTTCTCATGACATACAACATGACAATTGAAGCTAGAAGTAACTCCTTTCTTATAATATCCTCCTTTCTTATAATACGTGGCGACAAATTTTTTACACTAGGAGTACCTAAAACCCCACAAAATCACTAGAGTTAGGAATTTGTTGATTAAAGAATGACGTAATCTTTTTTTTTTTGAATGGCGAAAAATTTATTAAAATGGGGATATGGGAGAGGAATCCAACCAAAGGTTGAATAATAGAACAAGACAAAGGGGCAAAGCCCTAACTCCTGAGGTCTATGTAGTTACAATCAAATAAACACATTGCAGGAGCCCAAATTACAACCCAGATAAACAATAAGCCCATCTCCTAATCCAGCCCAAACCAAAGGCCGGCCCACCCTAGCCAAACCCTACCCCAAGAATCTCCAAAACCCGCCGTCGCCGTATGAAACACCGAAGCCACACCTCGCCGTTAAGCCACGCCGGCGACTCCCAGATGTAGCGGCCGGCGGAGGGCTTCGGCCTACAAAAACGAGGGAATGGGGAAAGCAGGCTCAGGCAAACCACCACCAAGCGAAGCACAAACAGCAGCAAACAAACAGAATAATGTTAGTGATCATAAACAGAAATGAGATCCCCGCGCCGGAGTGAGCAAAAAAGCAGCCAAGATCCGAAACGAGCAAACACTCGACAGCCTAAGGACCATCCATAGGGAATCCAACCACCTCCGCAAACAACCACCAACGTCATCGCAATAACCGCCGCCGCCGCACCACCACCACCCCGACCACCAAAACCCAACAGATTCGCCACTCTTTTTTTGAAAAACCTGCAAAACAAACAAAACAAAGAACCACCCACAAATCACCACACCTCCACCACAATCATCACTCCCTGCTCCATCGCCGCTGACCACCCAAACCCAGACACAAACAGTCATCAAGGAGAGCCACAGATCGGAGCAGAGACGGCATCGCCGGAGACCCCCACCGCCCAAAACGCGAGCCTCCCACGTCGTTAGGCTATTCGGAATCACTCAGCAGTGATACGGCTGGAAACTACACGATCCACGCCCCCCAAAGCCCACGACCCAACCTTGCCGTTAGGCAGAAACCGGATACACCAAGTGTGAAATCCGGCGGTTAATCGGAGCCAAGGGCGGGATGCGATGGGAGAAGGAGCAACGGTAGGGAAAGAGATGGCCAGCAGAGATAAAGGGATGAAGAAAGAGAAAGCCCCGGGGGGAGGAGGGAAGGGGGCGGCGCCTCCCCCCAGGCGGAGAAACCCAAGGGAGTTACTGGAATATAGAGAGAGAAACTTTTTGGGAGCTCAGAGACCAGGTGGTTATAAAAAAAAAAAATTGATGTAATCTTAAGAGGCAAGCTAACCACTGTGCTCTTTAGTCTTCACAAAAAAGGGATAATCATTCAGATGGAAATATTCTTTTAGCGGAGGATACACCTCAGCCTTTTTACATTGTATCACACCTTCATTTGCTTGACCCAATCGACAAAGTTAGCTATGACAAATCCAAACCTAGTACAAATACCAGCAAAAGCAGGTTGCAAGGGAAACTAGAAAGTAGAAACCATACAAATAAGCCCATGCATTCTCAGTGAAGCCAATCGGGCAGCGCAACTGGATTGCTGTGAGATGCACATGTTTCTAGGTTCAGTGCGTGAAAACCGAACTTTTCATGCAAAATGCTGCTCTACCAAAAATAAAAGAGTAGTGTTTCAAAAAGAAAATGAAGACAATATGACATTATAGTCACAGAAAAGCATGAAATGTTACCTTCAATTGGTTCCAACAATCCCAAAAATACAGTAAAAATTTATCTTCTGATATGTTTAACCTGCACAACCAATTCAAATACCATATCAAATAACTGTTTTTGGAAGTGTAGTTATCGAAATTATATAACTGAGGACTACAATTCAACCAATAAAAAAAATCATCCATTGACAAGTGCATACTTATTGTCACGATAATCTGGTTGCAATCCACGTATAAATTTTCGAACTTTCCAGAGGCATTAATGGGAAAACTTAATTCTTTATCCCTCTAGTCTGGGTAGTCTCCCCATGTTGGAGCATGTCTTCTAAGTACACTTAAAAAGATATTTCAAGGTATAACCTTTCAGTGGAATTCACTTGGACATCGAATACCAGTTAATGTCCTTTGAGATACAGCACAAAAACTGTCCAGTTGACTGGTTGTTGATCAGTGAGCATAATTCCTTAATGGCATCAGTTTGGTTGTTATTCAACACCTAAGAAATACAGAATGTTGAGTCATGAAACATCGTATGAAGACTCTAGTAATGCATAACAAGCTCAGTAACTGGATCTCATCCTCCCTGGAAAGTCAGAAATCTAGCAAAGCGCAATTTCTAATTTCTCATCTTTGAACAGAAAGGAGGAAAAAAACAAAAATCACTAAAGCAGGACATGTGCTCCACCTTCAATTGGGAGTTTCAGCATAAAATCCAATCGAAGGCAGAGCTCCGATGATAACATTGACCCCGCTATGTTAAACGCATAATTGTCTTGGACTCTTGGCTAATTCGTAATGGTTTAAAGATGGCAGTCAAGCTTCTTGCTTGTCTCCATTAAAATCTTTACAACATATCTATATTTAATGAAGAATCTCATTTTAATACAAACTTCTATATAACTTTTAATTGCGTTTGTAGCGTCGTATACTTTCCATCTTTCTTTCTTTTTCTTTTTTTTTGTGTGTGTGTGTGTGAGTGAGGGGTGGAGGGGGGCAGTGCATGCACACAAAAGAAAGAGGAAACATGGGCCACACAGTTATAGAAGGTGATGCATTTGAACACTGACCCATCCAGACGGACTTCTATATAACTTTTAATCGAGTTTGTAGCATCGTATACTTTCCATCTTTCTTTCTTTTTCTTTTTCTTTTTCTTTTTCTTTTTTTTTTTTGTGTGCGCGTGAGGGGGTGTTAGTGCATGCACACAAAAGAAAGAGGAAACATGGGCCACACAGTTATGGAAGGTGATGCATTTGAACACTGACCCATCCAGACGGAATCTTTCTCTCACATCAATTAGGTGAGGGGAAGTAAAGAGTCCAGTTCTAAAACCACACTCCCGTAAAATTGCTTCACAGAATGTGCATGTTGAACCCTGTTACATAAATTGAATTAGCAGAGTGGAAAGAGCTTAGACAAATCTATGCATTATATTGGGTCACTAGAGTTCATTAGAGTTTACCGTAAAGCAACAAATAGAAATGTTAATTAACAACTTTGAGAAACCTACGCTATTCCAATGTGCAAAAACAAAGCCTGTGCAGTATTGCTAAGTGGAAAAATGATTTCCAGACATGTTATGATGTGTATCACATTGTGAATAGAAAATCAGATTAACAATACAAGAAAATCTGTATTGTCTGATGGTAGATGAATCTTTCTCTCTCTCCGTGATAAGCAGAGCTAGCTATCTATATCACAATTCGGGAACCATAGTTGACAGCATTTCGACTTTTGGCTATCAAAAGTCACTGCTGAAGGCAGGAGAATGGATAGCAGCAAGAAAATGCAACTACTTCAAGGAAATCTAGTTCTTTCTTTTTCCTTTCTTTTCCTTTGCTTTTTTTTTTTTCAGTTGGAAGAGGAAAGAGAAAAACCTAGGGTGCCAATAATCCTGGGTTCTGCAATGTGTCAATAATCGTGAATAGGAACTGTACGAATTTAGAGAAAAAAAGGAAATGACTACGCATATACTTGCTCAGCGCTCAAGGTTTCTGTGACCGAAACAGTACACCTGTAATTGTTTTTTTTCCAGAATGTTCGCGTGAAACTCAATATCAATATTTCTTCCAACATCTTGCATCACAGTGACTAGTAGTCAGTTAAGGCTTGACAATAGTTGCACTTTCATACTAGCTGCAGAACAAAGTTGAAACCTAGTTTGCCACATGTGATGCCATGTATCCATTTTCCTACAGCATCTGCAGTCTATATCTGTTTAACCAGGTGGCAATCAGTTCTAACTTCTAACAGTTTTCTGAGTCAGACACCATAATATTCAGTCATTGTATATACTCTTATGTTTTATGGGAAACTACAATTGATGTGGTAAAGAACATAAGCAACCATATGTGAATGAACTGCAAAGAAAAAAGAAAACAATAGGAAGATAACCCGATCCATCACCCACATGCAATTAGGACAGCTACAAAGAGGAGCGTACCTTTCCTTTAGTCCCAGCAACATGGATAATCTTAAGGTCAGCGATATGTTCCTCCAAGCCAAGAATCTGAAAAGGAAATATGCATTCTTTTTTACACTTTCCAATCACAATGACCTCAAATAACTTTCAACAGAACCAAATCATATTCCGGCTACCAAGTGGAACAACCACAAAAACTTGACATAAAGACATACTTTTCACTACTACAAGAAACGGTTTTTCCACATAATGATGCAAGACACTCTCTATCACCTACTCGATGAACAAAGCATAACAACTCGTTTTGACATTTTGGAGTTTTGAAAATGGGTGGCGCAATGTTAAACAAGATCATATCCAAAGCTTTTCCAGAATTGAGTGTCTTGAATAACTTATCAAACGCATTAACAGGTCAGTTTTAGGGAAGAGAAAATAAGAACATATCCACATTCTACAGTATCTCATGTTGGAAAAGGACTCCATGCCTCTCCCATGACTTTCCGGACCAACCAAACCAGATTCTCTTTGAACTCCAAAAAAAGGGGATCATGGACAAATATTAGTTGGATTGCACCTTCAACACAAATTGAATAAGGATTTAATCAGATAGTTTTCCGGCTATATTGAACCAAGCTGATTTTTCTGTGTCTCTCTCAAGTCAAGATTTATATTGACTTGGTAAGTTTGGTAAAAACATTCAAGATTAAAAGCTAATGGATAACGAGTGGATCTTTGATATGACAAGATTTAGGAAAAATAAAAGTAAAGAGCCATAGCTCCTAGAATTGTTACTTCACATTATAAATATGAAGAATAAAAAAATTAACTCAAAAGATGTCTTATCATCGGAAGAACTCATAGATGATCAATACAACCCTTCTCTTACGCCATCTTATTTAGAGCATGTTACGTGTCAAATTCTCGTTCTTGTTCCTCGCATCAGCATGATCCATTTACAAAGTAACATAGGTTTATCGTGGATGTAAAGGTCTTGAATGTGGTGAATTGTACTGCCCTGGCTTACTTAGATGTTCCAAACTAATGAACTACACATACAGTGGCAATTCTGACATATGTGATGAATCATACATCCAGATTGTGAAAGGACTTCTAAATGCATTCTCTTCTCAATTGTAAGCAGTTCTAAAAGTTGGATTATTTCTCCAGTTTTACCTTAATATACATCAACATCCTATCCAATTTTTCGTATGTACCCCCAACAGGAGTTTTATCACCACGTTTTTGGCGAGTAATGAGAGAGGAAAGTGCTTCCATGGCAGTTTCATATGCAGATGAAAGAGGTAAGTCACTCAAGTTTTCTTTGGTGACCACATTGCTTCCTGGTCTATCCATGATTTCAGATGACATCCTCGTATATTTAAAACCTGTATTACACCAAAAGAAGTTGGCAAGTCAAAGACATGAAAATAAACTTGAGTGCACAAACAATTCAGGTTTACCTTTGTGTACGATGTTTTCTTGAGAATGGAGCTTATTATTTCTTGTTAGATATAGGGCATCTAGGCAAGCTGGCAAATGTGAAACCGTCCATGTTAATCTGTAGGAATAATGACGTTCCCTTTGACGGAAGCACGTAACGCCAACTATTCCCTGCCTCAGATGAGTGTTCGTCTGAACAATCATTAGATAACATCCATCCTGAATGGCATAGATGTTGCCTATTAGCAGTTTAGCACAAGAGACCAAAGGTGTTCTGAAAAGGAAATTATGATGGACACCACTAAAAAAAGGTAAACCACCCCAAACTAAATAACAGAAAGATCGGTAACTAAATATGATGATCAGTATAGAATGTCCGGTAGATAAGAATGACATGTAAAATTACCTGATTGTAGCTGAGATGGGGATGTTCACTTGTTAAGATTGACGTGTGGCGAAACTAGGAGAAATAGAACTAGAAATGAAATGATAGGTGTAGTGCCAATTAAAGATAAGTTGAAGAGAAAATTGACTAAGGTGGTTTATCAAATACAACGAAGATCACGAGATGCAAGGGTAAGGAAGGTCTCAAATATTCACCATTCCCACCCACGTCTACAATAAAAATAGATTGTTCGCCATTGCCACAGGTCTACAGTTTTAACTTGCTGATTTCTGGGAGCATGATAAGCCACAAAAAGATTGGAAGAAAATACATAGAGCTTAGAAGCTTCAAATAATTAAGAAACTGCTTCTACTTCAACAAGCATGCTTGTTTGATTAACTCCAAACATCTTATCCTTTGAGAACACACTGACGACAAATATCCCTCAATTGCAAAATGAATTACATAACCATATCGTTTGGTTGAAGAAAATACACCCAAAGAGACATATATGCATATGGATACATATAAGCAGAAAGGGAAATTAGCAAACAATAGCAAAAGACATAAGCTTTCGACTTTAACAGATTTGAAACTCTCAACCTTGAACTAAAACATTTTGAAGTCAATCACTTCAGTAAACAAAAGGAACCCATTAACAGATCCCAGAAAACATATCATCTCATTAGGAAAAAAAACATACCCAAAAGGGTCATAACTGGATATCCCACTCCCACATACAAACAAACAGGGGAATAACCATTAAGCATGCTGAAAGCTAATATCTGGGTAGACAATTGTGGAACTTACTCTAGCTATGGTTGCTTGACATTGGGAGTTGGTCTGCCTCTCTCTCTCTCTCTCTCTCTCTCTCTCTCTCTCAATATGTAGTGGTGTAGTTTATGTAATGACTGTCTTTTGTGTATGTATACCGCCACTTTATCTCTCTATAGTTATCTCCTCTGTTTCTTTGCTTGCGGCTGGGATAACGTGATTGTTTAGTGGTGCCCATTGCTCAACCCACTTGACATTGTTTTTAAATCTTAGCTCAGCAACCCCATATGAATCTTGATTAACATAAGTAAACCACGTGAGTCACATATGTAGATGATAGGTTACTTTGGTTTCTTGAAGGTTTGCAGTTAGGGTTTTGTGGGCCCCACTGGTTTTTTTTTTTTTTAGACTGCTTTTCGTTGACCTAAGAATATTACGAGAAAATTAAAAGAAATGGCTAAATCTTGTTTTATCTCGTACTAATAAACCAAGAGAAGCTATTTAAAGTGTTAATTTTTTTTAATCACGGGATTGGATCCTCTCCTGTTCGGATCATTTCTGAGTCCTCCCTAAGTCCATTTCGATGATCAGAACCGTTGATACATTAAACCTTATCAAGAATGTTAGGCACGCAAAAAAATCATACGAATCAAATATCATTTGCTATGTTCTCGAAACATATTTATCTCTAAAAAATGGATTTTTTATCCAGTGTTGCAACGTTTTCTAAACCCATTTTTCTTGGGATAAGTGTGTTTCGAAAACACATAAAACGATATCTAATTAACATGAATTTTGATATCCATAATGTTCATAATGCTAAAATATTAACGATCTCAATCATCAAAATAAACTCGAAAATGTCCATGAAACGACCTTGACAAGAGCTTTCAGTCCCTTAGGATCCCATCCCTTTTAGTAGTATGATTATAATCAAGAAAAAGAAAAATGAAAAAACATTAGGAAGTAAAAAATTTCTTCCTTGTATTTGCGTTTTCTTCTATTAATTGTCCATTTTTATGGGGATCTTACAACGAATATTAATTAGTTTGTAGCCAAACCAAACTGAGTCTAGATCTCAACAATTTGGATTGGCTAGATGAATATGTTGTCCTCCTTGAGATCTATGAAGAACATTAGTGAATAATTTTTTTAATGAGCCCACAAAAATAGCGGTCATATCACACGGAATGAGTTCATTGTTAAGAATACTGTTATATGTACTCAGATTTTTTATCCATACATTTTATATGCTCAATGAAACAACGCATTGATGGATTTTGATGATAACAAAGTCATATGACAATGAATCTCCCATTAATATACGCTACGACAGCTTAACTGATACTCCATTTAATTGATACTAATCATGTTATTAGTTTCTTTGAAGGAAAGAAAAGAAAATTATAAACATATATCAGTGGGTTAGGAGTTAGGACCACATAGTAATGAATTAGTGTTTCGGTATCTTTTCTAAATATTTGCTAGTTTTACGTCAAATTTTTTGCATTCATTATTCTTCTCGACGAAAGTTGGTTACAACTAAAAAAACTATGACAAGAAGCAAAAAAAAGTTTAAGAAAAAATATTTGGAAAATTTGTCTCTATTATTGATTTATTGTCTTATCTGAACTTTTGCGATTTCGGTCCATATAATTTTCATTTCATCATCTTCTAATTTCTCTCATTGAGACCAATGATTGATCCAAAAACAAAAAAAACAAAAATCACTGGAAAGTAAATAATTCAAATTGTCTTTATGACAAATTTATTTAGGCCAAACTCACCCTTAGTCGTGAAAAAAAAAAAATTTGTGAATGAATAATAAACTAAAAATGTAAAGACTGCTCCTTTACCAGTGTTAGTTTATGGGTAAGTCTAGTTTATGGTCAGTCCTCAACGTGGATTCCATTCTCACCCAATAGATTACATTCTCACAAATTCACGTGTACTTAAAAAAATGAAAAAATTGTCACTAATTCTCTAGTTTTGTTTGTGTCTTTTATTTCTCAAATTGAAAACATGAAAGAAGAGTTAGAGTAACGGATGAAACTGCATCCAATACTTCAGCTGAGACTTCGGTTTCTTTAATGTTTTGTCTTGATTTTAAATTATAAATGTGCTACGAGTGTGGATGCCAATTTTCACTGATTTTATATGCCACTAATAACCACCAGATGAACTTGACCCTTTTTTTTTTCCCCCAAGATTGTATACATTAACGGAGTTTATCGAGGTGTTAATATGATATCTCACGAGGGGCTTCAGAGGCTATCCATAGCTCTAAATGTCAAACGCCCACAATAGAGCTCTAACCCTGGCCTCCCACATGAGAACGACCAAAAGATGCCAACTGGGCTAAAGCCCATTGGCAAATGAACTTGACTTACCTTGGACTATTTTGTAATTATAGGTCACCAAACTTATTCAACCACCTTAATGCCCTAGTGCATTAAATAAATTGATGACAAATAAATAGGGGGCGCACCTATTCGCAGCCCCATATTTTCTCCGTTAGCCTACTACATTTAGGTAAATAGTTGTTGAAAATCATACATAACATTTCGGTAAATAACTGTTGAAAACAATATTATATTTCGGTAACTACATGTCGAAAATATATTCAACATTCGGTAAACAACTGCCGAACATACATTTTCGGTAAATAACTGTTGAAAAAAATATTATATTTCAGTAATTGTATGCTGAAAATGTATCTTTCGGTAACTAACCGTCGAATATAATTGGAAAGTTTTAACGAGCTAAGGGAGAAAATACGGGGCTGCGAATAGTCGCCCCCTAAATAGTGTAGAGACTTTAACTAATCTTGGAGACTAGTTGCAACATCCATTTCTTATTCTAACTAGTCTAATAATTCGATTCTATCCAAGTTATATAATGTGATTAAGTTCGATTGATGAAGCCCCTACAAATAATATCGAACATACCCTTCTTGCGTCTATATTTATTGACATTTTCACTCCTATTTTTTGTTTCCAAGACCCAAAATGGTATCGCTGCTACCATTTTCTTGAAAAAAAACGTATTCTCCGGTAATTGTCACAGACATTTGCTAGAATTACTTGTCTTGCAAGTGTGGATTCCACAAAAAATCACCAAAACTCTTACATTTAAGAAACAATTTCATTGTGATAAAATTAGACAGCCCCGTCCTGGAAATAAGTACTCTATATTTATTTTTCAAATAAGTACTTATTTTTTAATTAAAAATGATGTATTGTAAGAGAATGACCTGTCTCGTAAAACGAGAAATAAGTACTTAAAAAATAAAAACCTTAGCGGAACAGGATTTCAGTAGAGATCCAGACCATTTTTGGGGGTCGGAATCTCTGCTAGGGTTTAAGGCCATGTAATTTGATGTTCATTATAAAATGAATCAGGAACACAAAACCCTGCGTGTCTGTGACCAACCTAGCTCTGTTGCAGTTTGCATAGAATCAATTTTCTGGAACAGTCATCAAAAAAATATTTTTGCAACTAATGTACTTATCATTCTCATTTCTAAATCGTTTTTCAGTGGAAACAGTTTCCGAGAATTTGAAAACATTTTCTCGAGACATTCTCTATGTTTTTCCAAACCAATTCCTAGAAAAACAAGTTTTGAAGCCCCGCAACCATTAGAAAGTATATTTGGCAAAACTACCCTGGAAATAGAAACCAAGTCCTCTTAAGAATTAAAGCATGTCCATTGCAAATGAATCTCCTACTTTCAGGAGTCAGTATCCGGTTTGAACTTGAATTCAATACACAAATCCCATCTTCTTTCAATCAATTTAAGCATATACAGGTAAACAAGCAGATGATTAAGGTTTTCACATCACATAAACAGGAAGAGTAACCGATCCAGTTTCAAACCATATCAACCGTATCACAATCCTGTCTGGAGTTCATGTTAGCCACAATAAGAGGTTCAATATTTCCATCCAAAACAGAATTTAGGTCCGGCAGATGAATGCCGGTTTTTACATCTTGTACAAGCTTGTGTGGGCTAAAAATGTACCTTCTAGTCTGTTGATTCCACAAATCAACGATAGAATCCTTCTTGATGCTCCTTGAATTGGAAATTCCTTGGTCTCTCAAAATCACGAGCAGTTTGGCCTTCAAGCGATTAATGGCCTTGATCTTGTTTGCAAAGCAGCTTCTTTCTCCTGCAAAAATGAAACATGTTATTATTACCAGAAAATGACTCAGGTATGCAAAGGAGAAAGGACTTTGTAGTTCCACGTATGAAACTTTCAATATCAGATGTATTTGTTTTAGAAGTGGATGTATTTGTTTTAGAAGTGTCTCAGGCATTGAGAAGTGCCACAGGTAATTTTGAGATGGTATCAAACAACTCATATCTGGGGACTTCCGCTAGTGAGCAAGAACAAGATTCTTATAGTTTATCTTAAAGTCTGTAATTGCAGCTAGTGGGTGATACAGTCCAGTTTCCTTTGGCTGGGCAACTGGCACTCCTTGGGGCATTGTTTCGGTGTGGAGGTAGGGCAGCTTTTAACACATAGAGGTCCCTGTCTACTAAAGGAAGCCTTCATTATCCAAGGGGATACTTGCAGGTAGCGTAGAATGAGGAACCCAGTTACTCCAGGATATCACTGCTAATACTCCGGCTACTCTGAATCCTCACAGTCAAGTTTCCGACAGGCTCATTTGGACCCCTACTGCTACTGGGAAATACAGCTCTTCCTCTGCTTGGCATGCTATAAGAACAACTATGCCCATCATCCCTTGAGTTCACCTCGTATGGTTCACTCATCACGTGCCTCGATGGGCTTTCATACAGTGGATGGCTTTCCATGGGAGGCAAGCTACAAGAGAGACTATAAAGTTGGGGGGTGGAGAACACTGAGGGGTATGTGTTATTGTGCTAATGGAGTGGAATCTCATAACCACATCTTCTTTAAGTGCCCATTTTCAAACTGGATTTGAAAGCTTATGCTAACCAACTGCTGGCTTCAGAGGAGCCCAAAAGGGATTAGTGCTATTTACCATATCTGGGGTGAGAGGAATAGCTGTACTTGTAAGAAAACCCGTAAGGATTTACTAACAATCAAGATGGAAGTTGAGATGGAGATAACGCTCTGTATGTCTGAAAACATGTTTTTCCCTTGACTTGCTGGTTTGGTTGGGCTCCCCTTTCTTTTTCTCTGTGTGTAAATGTCATTGCTGGCCTTGTTTGGCTTAAATTCTAGGTTTTCCTCAATTATTTGCTACTTTTGTTGGACTCCCAAGGCTACACCCTTGGTTCTTGTTCTTGGTTTGCTAGTTCTTAATGGATTATCTGACAAAAAGGAAAAGTCTATAAATAACTACAGGGGAGAGGGGTGCACGGGAAATGAGGATGTATACATCCCAAGTGTTATTTTGTATCTGATTTCTGATGTCTTTTGTAGGAAAAATGAATAGTCACTAGAATGTGCATATAGAATGACCTCAACCAAAGACTTTATGCCCATCCCAGTGAATATTGAGAATACTCCTTTATAAGCAAAGTAATGCTGATTGAGAAACTGTCTTGAATCCAAAAAATTCAAGCAGAATATTTATCTGTTGTTTAATTCTTCTCAAGTTGATTCCTAAGTCCTAACAGCTAAAAATGTTGTTCCAAGGACTTCCCAGTTTGCTTTACCATATGGCACTTAAAACCATTTAGTCTCTTCCTTGGACTTAGCAAGTAGCAATATATAGTTATGAAACACACTCTGTGACATTAATGTAGAAATACATGGGGTTCGAGCCCCCACTACATATAAATCATGCGTCCACTCTCTCTCTGCTTAGAGCGTGTGTTGTGTGTCTATTTTGTTTTCGTGTGTGTGTGTCTGGGGCATGCATGAATGCAAGCTTGCGTTTGCCACTAACATTTTCTTCAGTCTTTGCTTCCAAAATATGTAGGCATTGTACGCAAAAAATAATTATGATATTAACAATGGATATGATTCAAAGACCAAAACGATTGGGCACTGTGTTCTGAAACAGTTGTTTACCCGAAGATTCTGCTCTTAGGCCAGTTGGAATATGCTGAATGCATACTGCAGATCCACTTTGGCCCCACTGTGCTTCACAAGATGAGGGTGAGGAGATCAACAAGTCCTCATTATCAATTTCTAGGTCAGGAGCTGTTTCAAGAAACAGAGGAATAACATCTACTGCTGCCATGCCAGCCTGCAAGATATCAAAATTAGCGAGGACAGCAAGTTAAAAACTTAAAATCATGCTTTAAGGCAGAATATATGGATTTATACCTCATCGGAAACAGATGCATCACAGCGGCTAATCATAGAGTGAACACCTCTTTCCCCAGAAAGATAGCCATAGGCATACTTGGATTCTAACTCAATAGTTGCAGACTTGATACCACCATTCTTGGAAAGACATTTCTCAACCACTCGTGTTCCATGGCCCTGTTTTTCAGCCCATTTCAAGTACATTCGAAGTAGCTGTTCTGCCCATATCTGTGTTTGGAAATTTGCAAAAGTAGAGTGAGGGAAGAGAAAAGGCTATAAGGAAAAATCACACACCTATGTATCAACCAATAAACTCCACAAGCCTCGTCATGGATCATTGGAACTTTTTGTGGGCCAAAATTTACAACTAAATAATATAAACAGAACCTTCCGTAAAAAATCAACCCCAAAAGATAGAGACAAGTCCAGTGAGGTGAACAGATATGCTCCAGTACAAACCCACATCAACTCTCCGGGAGGTATAATGATCCCCCCAAGACGAATTAAAGATGGAAGGTACAACGAAAATTATGAAAGGAAAAACCCGAACGCAAGTTTATAAAAAAGAATTCATTAACACGAGAAGGGCTAGTTTATATGACAAGGTACAGTTTGACAGCAAATGAACTAATGGAAGGATCAAGCCATTTTAAAAGGTGTTAGAAATTTAGTTCTTGAATGACGAAAAAGATAATAGCTGGTAGGTTTGGCAGACGACAAGCTAACAAAATGAAATTTATGCAGCTGTGGCAAAGTGAGACTGCCTCACATTGAAGGTTCAATGTCCAAGAACAAGGACCGGAGAATCGTATAGATGCCGTGCCTACATAAAGGTTTAGCCTTCGCCTGTTGCATAGTCTTTATCATATAACAAAAATAAGAGTCGTAAATGATCTCCAAACCTTGAAATACATGCCATTTCATTTTAAAATATGTCCCCAGTTCAGTTTTATCCTTAGGCTCCGTTTGTTTTGGGTGAAAACGTTTTCCCCAAAAATATTTATCCTAATTTTTGGTGTTTGGAAGCACACTAGTTGGGGAAAACTTTTTACACATAAAAGAATTTACACCAAATCAGCGTAAAACTATTTACGGCTATAATTCCTGTAAGTCACTTTACCACTGACGATCATGTTGCTCTTTCATCATTGTCCCGCAAGAACTGAACGACTGAACTCACACACACACACACACACTCTCTCTCTCTCTCTCTCTCTCTCTCTCTCTCTCTCTCTCTCTCTCTCTCTCTCTCTCTCTCTCTCTCTCTCTCTCATTTCTGTAGGTTTAGAGCACGCGTTGCTGAATGGATTATATCGATCAGCTAGGGGCATGCAGAATCTCTCTTTCTTCCCGTGTTCGATAGCCTGACCATAGTGATGTTAATTGTGGTTACATTCATAAGTAGCTTTTCATGTAGCTAAAACACCCAGCCTTTTGCGACTTCAGGAGTGAAAGGCCTGAAACAAAAAGAGGTAAGATTGCTGGTAAAAAGGTCCCCACTGAAGACACGGTTCAAGAGTGAAATGATGACCAACACTTGGCTCACAGAGAAGAGGTTAAGGGCCTAGGCATACACCTATCTTGTAAAGACCAACAATTACATTCAACAAAACCCAATTTGTGTAACATTTCCCACCTTTTTTTTTATCGGCATTTCCCACCTTATTCTTCCAAAACCTATCACCTCCCTCTTCAAAGTTGTGTATGGGAACATTTTTATCATAGTTAAGAGCACTATTTAAGAACTTACCAAACACCAAAAATTAGAAGTTCAGAAATTGTTTCACATAAAAGATTTTCCATGAAAATGATTTTTGCTGTAAAATATTTTACGTTGAAACAAACGGAGCATTAATATAAAAGGGGGAAGACATTATGTCACACATGGACCAAAGAAAGGTTCCATATTTTGACATCAGAGATTCAGAATGAGCTGGATCCAAAATTAATTCGCTTAAGATCCCATTTGAATGGACAATGATTATCAAACCTCAGGGTAGAAGCCCGAAACTCCAGCTTTAATTATCATGCATGCTCCCTCAGTGTCATATTTCCCTCTAAGAAGTTTGCACATCTCATACTTGTCCAATAATTTGCTTACATCCAAAGAGGCACTGTAGGCTTGCTTAAAAAGCCTATAGTTTATGGCATTCGTCTCCGCCAACTGAGTAATCAACTTAGCTTCTTTGGCCTGCACAAAGCAGTGTCAATTAGAAGATACTAATGGCTGTCCTCTTCCAGGATCTTATCTGAAGAAAAAAGGAATGAATGGTGAAGGGAGTAATCATATCTTGACCACATGCAACGCCTGCTATTTTTTTTTTTAATTTTTATCATCCAAAGCTTGTTAAATCTATAAGCGGAAAACATGCATCTGTAATAAAATTCCTGCAAAAATGTTAGGCATAGAACATTACCTTATAGCACAAGTCTTTGAGAGCATCAACCACTCTGGAGCTATCAGCTAACTTTATGAGGACTTCATTTGATTTGGCTGGGTCATCCCACAAGTTAGATTGACGTATCATTTCCTCATGCTTTATGTGTATTGCTTCTTCAAGTTCCAAAGCTGCTGGTGCCAATGTCTCAGCACGGAGAACTACATCTTCAATCTTCTTTCTTAGAGAAAACATACCTGAACAAAACTCCATTATCATTACCAATTTCAAGTCAGAGAGAACTGTTGTACTGGCATATGTACCCGTTCAATGGAAAGATATAAAACGAACAGATTCCCACTGGTAAAGTACATTTAATGTCCAACTGCAGTAAAATTAAAAAATTACTCCCTCTGTCCCTTAGTTCTAGTCCTAGATTCCATTTTGGGATGTCCCAAACAGATAGTCCTCATTGACAAGTCACAGAAAAAGTATCTCGATTTCCAAAACTAACACTCAAAATTAGTAGTCTTAAGAATTAAGAGTATGGGGCAATGATGGAAATCAAAGCCAATTTTTCAAAAGTAAGGACTAAAGGGCAACATTGAAAATCAGAAGTTGGAATGCTCAATATGGACACAAAAGAAGGGATGGAGGTAGTATCAGCTATCCCTAGGTCCTGAACTCTTTTGACCAGGATATTTGCCTCTTTAGTAATTTGATAGCTTCTCATAAAGTTCGTTCAATTACCTCAACCTTTATTTCCCAAATGAATATTAGAAACAGAAAGAGTTATCCAAGCAATTTGGGGAAAGCTTGATAGGTTGAGGTTTCATCCTTCAAATTTCTAGACTACTTTATGACTAGCATTACACTAGCCCTGTTTCAACTCACACATAGCATACGTAATTTACATTATGAAATGATTTTGGAAAGGAATGGAATGGTCTCCTTGGCTCCCTAATGGAACGAACCAAGGTTTTAAATAATCGTATCGGGACAAGTAATGGTCTGTTGTATCGGTCGTGAATTTTTAGATATTATTTTTGAGAGAAAAAAATTTAAATGCCGAAATCACCCGTAACAGTCGAGTATGGCTGTAACGGCCGTGAATCGGAAATGGATCATTACGTAATGGAAACCGGCTGATACATATGCAATTTTGCCCTCCCACTGATATACCGGGGTTTAACGTTATCGGCATGCCGAAAAACCGTTACGTATCGGCCGTTAATGGCCGATTTTTAAAATCGTTATGTACCGACTGACCATTCCCCTAAATAGGGTAAGGATAACAGCATTCATAATCTGCCTTATGCTATATTTGTAGCGAGCCAAATGATGAAATGAGCATTTCGAGGGAGTTATTATTCCCTTCCATGTTCATTCCAGTCAACTAAACACTGCCTTGGTTTCTCAAGAAAACTCATTCTCATCCTGAAGATTTAATTGAATTTCATCTAAGACTATTAGTGCTTCAAGCGGCACCAACTATTGATCTACTCAATCGTTTTGCGTAGCAGACAAGAGTGCTTTAGAGTTTAGCCCTTGTTCTACTAGCAGAGTTTTAAATTCAGTACACTAGGTTTTAATGAAACTTGTCATTGACATTTAGTTAAAAAATCCGAATTCTAGTCGTATCAAAATCGAAGTAGTCCCCGTTAAAGGCCATAAGAACAGAGCAAAGCAAGCCCTAGAATTCAGTTATCCAATTTTGTCTCCTGTGCTACAGGCTGTCCAGACTCATTTTTGTGCCAAAGAACTCTAATTTCATAACACAGCTTCTGGTAGTGGATTTTGTCCAACATTCAAGGTATGTTCATGTAGTGTGGTTGTTTGGGTAGATCCTTTTTGCAAATTATGCGAACTTACAAACAAATAAATAACTAAACTAGCCCACCAGTGGACAGAAATCAGACACTTTATCGCCGTGATTAAGAAACCAGACTGCATTTTGGTAGTAAGCTCCAACGGAGTTTTTCACCAAAGGGATATCAAAATTAGAAAGGATTAATTTTTCATCAAATCAAAGAAGGTGCAAGTTCATTACCAAAATTGGTGAAAATACCTTTTGCGAATAAGGGTGGAATTTCTTTTATATATATATATGAGATTTCCAATGAGTAAGCATTGGAGCATTTCAAGTCTTTCATCAAACATGATTAAAGTGGGTTACTAAAATATGTTGAGAATATTTTTCCAAAAGATTGAGGAAGTACCCCTGAAGTGGCTCATATCAAATCACCAAATTATACTCAAATAAATTGATAATAAGCAAATGGAGTGATAGCCCAGTAGGAGGCACCATGCATTTGACTCGGTTCAAACGTCACTAGCTTGAGCTTCAACTAACAATACAGACTTTCGCAGATTAAAAAAACAAACTGTTCAAACAAATCGATAATAAGAAAAGACTAAATATGAGATGGCCATACAAACAAGAAAAGGACAAACACGTATGAAATTAGAATCTCATCTAAGCTCATGAACGTAGGACACGGTATGAGAGAGCAAATGGATACAAACCCAGTTCTTTGTAGAACTTGTCCTTGTCCTCCATAGACAGAGAAGCACGAACTGTTGAAGATAGAGGTGGGCAAGAATGTAAGCTCAACCTTCTTGAAGCCCTCCACTTCCGACTTAAACGAGGGTTTGAATGAAGTGTCCGTAGTTCAGCACCCATTTTAGCCATGAGAGCGAGAGAGAGGGGGGGGGGGGCGTCGGGGGACGGAGTCACTCTTGGCTTTCATCCGTAGCTGATATGTACGGCTATTATCGGTTGATTTTGTGTAATTTGTCATTATGTACCTTGGATTTCTCGAAATTATCAATGGCACTCACTAACTTCAAATTATTGCATTTAAGCCCAGTTTTCGTAAACAGTAGTAAGTTAGACATCAAATTCTCCATCTTTGTTACTCTATATCTTTTGGCATTGGATTGCAGCTCAATGATAAAAATTATTCCGAAATACACATAAAATTAGGTAAAGAAAATTTGAAAGGAATGAGTTAATATAATCCAACGTCTAACACATGGACTTTAAGGTGAGTTTTCCCACAGGACTATAGGGGCTAAAAGCACTACATTTAGCCCATTTAGGTTAATACAACTTTCGTTTTTGTATTAGTTTGAAAAACTTCTAACAGTAATTATCCATAAAAGACTCATATTTTTTAATTTTTTTTTATAGGAAACAATTGCTTTGAATAACATTGTTGTAAATAAACCAAGCATTACTCATCATTTTAAAAAAGAAAGAGCCTTCCAAATGGGCTTTCAATTAGAAAACTCCCACATTGTGAGGATTCTGTATAAAATGGTTGGAAGGAAGGTATTTTCATAAGGAACTGGGGAACAAACCCAAGCAAAGCCAAAAGGCATGAGCTGATAATCTACCACAAATTCAAAATCATAATAAGCTGACAATAATTTCCAGTTAGACGTTTTGATCATTCTTCTGAAGTTACATTCCAGTATGGAATTCACCCACGAATGCACACAACTGGGGAATTGACACACAAAAGGGCACCAAAAACTACTCTCTTCCCAAAAATTTGCATTGCAATTCTGACATCTGGTTATCTACACACCTTCTAGTTTGCAACATAACGTTATAAGCAATAGATACATAAGTTTATGTTGCTATTCCTGTTGACAAGTAATTATTTTACTTATTCGCGCTACTGTTGTCATGAGTTGCTCGGCTTGACTTCTGGGTGCAATTAGAGGGATTCAGCAAACTGTGGGGCGTCCAAGTCTAGTTCTTGCTTCATGATGCAGTTCATAAACCAATCACTACTGAAAGTCCATATTCCTTTCTTCACAGCTGAAAGAGCTTCCTCCATGTCCTCTTCACACACCAAAAAGATGGTCTTTGATGCTTGATTTAATTTGTCTACTCCACGGATTACCTGAATTCGTAAAAGACAGGAAGGTTTCAAAGAAACTTACTGAAAAAGGTCTAAAAGCCAGATGAATAATCACAATTCATAAACAAGTTTTTGAAAGGAGAAAAAACCCAAAGGGATCTAAGGGGAAAAAAACGAAGAAGGAACCCCAAGCCAGGCTGGTTTCAAAGAGCATAAAACATGATTAAAACAGCATATGAACAACTCCCAGTAAGAATTTCAGATATAAAAATGTGGTAAAATAGTACTGAAAATCAATTTTGAGCTGCCAAGGAAAAAAACAAAAACTCACATGATTGGTGATGAGAATCTAATAGAGAACATATGCATGCAATTGAATTGAGCCTGGAGACTGGTCGAAAGATTAAAACAAGATGTAACAAGTGTGTGGTCAAGAAAGCTGTTAGATACATAACCAGAAGTAAGCAACCAACATGAATCTAACAAACCAATTTGGCTATCTGTATACACGGTGTCAAGTCAAACATTAGGTGCATTTTTTTCAAGATAAGTTGAAAAATGATCTAATAAAGCATTTGGTCACTGCCAAAAACGTACAAAAGTAATGCAACAATAAAAATGCTACATATGCATTGGTTATGTCATGCTTTTATTTCCTTCTCTTTGTTAATTATTCCAATTAAACTTGACAATTGGATTACAGACTAAATCATCAACATTTGTATTGATACGTAACAAGAATTTGCTTCCATGGTGGAAATTTAATGCTTTTAAAGTACTTTCTGCCTTAATGCCAATACAAATGTTCCATGTGGTGGTGCAGTTCTATTGGCCAATAATCTGACTCATCCATATCCTAAGAACTTACATTTCCACCAGCAGACCTTATAATGGCTGATAGGGTACCAACTGGGGGTTGAAGATGAGCTGCAAGGCATACATTATAGCCATGAAGCAAAGCTTGGGGTCTTTCTCTTGCCCTCTGAACTGCATACTTCAACTCAATTCTATACTTCAACTCATAGTCTTCATCTTTCAAAATAAAAGGCATTTCATCTGTCCATTACAAAGGAAAACCATTATACGGGCACAATACATTTAAGTGCTCAAGTAGGCAATAAAGGAAAAAGGCCACGTGGGGCTTGTGACTCACCCACAAATCTTCCCTCCCGGAAACTTTCTTTTAGCCAACTAGGTGAAATTATCCAAGCTCTGCAAAACAGGTAACATTTACCAGTTACAACAAAACAACCAGCATATGCCGGAGCCTAATTCAAGTAAACGGTATTGGTGGGGTTTCCTAATTTTATGGACATTATCACTCACAAGAAAGTAAGACAGTTTGACTTTGACCAATTAGCATCACATAGATTCCATACATTACCCAAAATGAAAATGCTATGTACTAGCAAAGTCTAAAACTGTCCAGAAAATTGAACTAAAAAAGTACCAGTACCTACTAAACTCTTCTTTGAAAGAAAATAAATCTGTTTAGCAGTGTCCTAACCAATATACTACATGAAAAGGAGTAATGACCATAGATGAGATTTTATGAAGCCCAAATGGAGTTCCATGTGCAATTCCATATATGAACTTCTCTTCTGCTCAGCATCATTGTTAATGAGTTCTCACCCATTTTCATGGATACAAAATTGCAATAATATAAGGATGTTCTGATCATTTCAAAAAGCTGTCACAAAAATGTCTTCCAAAATTTGGTGGTAATATTTCTCCCAGTAGCTATTATCAAGCCCCCCAAACTCCACCTGCCCTTTGCAAACCCATTGTCTTGCTTTCTTTGTTTGCAATGGTACTTTTGCTGGAATCATTCATTGTTGCATCACCACGGATCAATCTTGGCACCCCTTTTTGTCTACATTTGTTTTCTAGAGTTTTCATACCTGAACTGCGCAGCACTCATGAATAAAGCATGGCTGACCTTAAAGCAGTCATGAATTTTTGTTTTCAAATACTCAACAAGCAAAATGCACTTCTTCTGTGGGAAATATCTTGTCCAATCTTCCCCCATATCAAGTAGCATAATTGATTATCTAACACTTAGATATATAACTCATAGAATTGAATCCAACTTTTATACTCCTTGCTATTTCTGAATTTGTTTCCAGAGTAGAACAAGAGCTAGCCAGATCTGCATCTGATAGCTTTTATGGTCTCAGTGTAGACTAATACATTTACTGTGGTAACAGATAGTGGTTCTGACAATAGATTTATAAACAGAAAAAAAATGCAAAAACATGGATCAGTATTCAGATTGAAAAAGCATAGTGGGCTACAACACATGCATGCTGAATATTGATTTACTAAAGATACAATAGACAGTATAGAATGCAAAAACAAGAATGAAAGAACAAAGAAGTAGAAGCAGCGATATATCATTCGAAAGATCTAAGAAACTGACCCTGAACAGAGAGCAGTGCAGAAATTCAAAGTTTTTCTCACTTTCCCTGTGACTACATGTGTGCAGAGACTTCCATCAGAGGTGACAGTCCCATTAAGGTCTTCAATAATCTATTCACAAGATGAAAGCAACAGTAAGAAAGATCAGAGGAATAAATCATGGTACTAAAAAGAGCTTTCACCAAAGATTAATGTCTGATAAAGCAAGTACTGAAATAAACAACAAAAATGTATACAGTCTCAACCGATGCATAAGGACAAAATAATCTACTTGTGGCAAGGTAAACAGACTTGCAACCAGACTTGAACTTCAACCTTTTAGTGGGAGAATGTAACCTAAGCCAGCAAATTGTCTCCTAGAAAACAATCAGGCGCATGATGAAAACAAAGTAAAGTTACACCTTTTTCAAACACCCTCCATCCATTAAAGCAGGAATTTCAAATCCAACACAAGTAAATGCTACGATTGGAAAGTTATGAAACTTATCTTCAAGAAGAGAACTATGACTCAATAAATCATCAAGAATATTCTGCGGACATTTATGGCTGTGTGGATATAAGAATTTGGAGCCTGAATCCATTGGCGAAAGTACACATTTCCAAAATCAGAGGCTGACATATATTATTTCTAAAACCATAAGTTTTGTGGTTGTTAGCAAAGATTAAGTTCACGATGAGAAGAGGTTCACATGATGTGTGCCATGTCACAAGCTTGGGAGAATGTAACATGCATGAAGCAATCGCCATTACCTCTTATCAGTCCAAATTACCCACAACTTGTGCCATGCTTAAAGAGGAAGATGGATCATTTCAAAACCGCCAAGAGAAAGAAAGTTAAAAAAAGGTCACCAATACAGATTTAACTTACTCTTCTAGCAGAATTTGGAATCTTTTGTGAGATTATAACTAAAAAGTTTTAAAAAAAAAAAAAAACTTTGAAATATTGGTAAAATTACTTTATAAGTTGTGTCATACAGGTTTGCTTCTAAGTCACAATCTCTGTACCTTACGAGGAATATATGTCTCAGTACCCAGTTTTGAAAAATACCAGAATAAATTGCATATTTTCATGAAAAATGTAAGAATAAGACGGTTACAAATAGCCAAACGTCTCTCTGAGTTTCACATAAGCCAGAATCACACAGGTACAACAATGTACTTTTTTGCTAATACTTGTGGACATCATCAAACTATATACTCCTTGGGACATCCAAATGGGATCCACGGTTAATGAAGTATAGAACTGGGCATACCTTGGATAGAGTTGATTTCTTAGCATCATTAGCAATATTCATCAACATGATCCTAAAGCTTTTTCCTCTCGATACTGGTTCCTGGTTGCCATGATCTTGTAAGAAAATATTTAGTTGGCATTCTTCAGTTGTCTTTTCCGTGAAACTATTGCTGAAGGGATCCCTAGGAGCCACTACTGCCAAAGGTCCATCACAGGATATTCCATGACTTTCTGAAACAAAATCCAACGAATCTAATTCACAGTCAACTTGATAACCGCCCTTGACTTTTTTTGACTTCAGTGATGTACATGAGGATTCCCAAACCCTCTTTTTTCCACTTCCTGAAGAACATGAGCAATGCTTCACATCAGTATCGACTCCAAATTTAGTTACTCCTAAACAGTTAGCCATATTGTTGTAATCCATGCCCAAATGAACAAGGCCACGTGTACCTTAAAACAAAATGGAAACATGACAAGGAAAAAAAAAACCATTGGTAAGAATTAAGGTTGTAACAGGAAAGAATATATGCTTGTACATACAAGTTTACTAGGTAAATTCTACATGTTAGCAAACTTTGGACTAGTTCAAATCTACCTCTTTCAAAGTGGGTCCATTTTGAACATTAATAAGGCACAAAAACACAAGAAATCCTGCAATGTGGTCGATTCCAAACATGGGGAAAGATTAATTAATTTAGCCAATTAATTTTACTGATACTGTATGTTTGAACAATAGATCTACGGATAGTTGTGGTAGAAAACGAACTAATAGTCTCACACACTCACTCCCCTGTGGTGATTAAAAAAAAAGACATTCTGCAATAATTCTTCATTAAACACAAATAATGGGATTATACGTACCATCCACTTGAAATCCATCTTTCACCGGGCCTTGAGGATGAGAGTATTCAGTTATGGCTGTTATCTGATTCACCGCCTCGGAAGGAACAGAACATACTTCCTTACTTCCAAGAGTACAATTGTGAACGGTAGCAGAGGGCAAAGAATGCTCAGTACGCCTTAATGAAGAACAAAACTTTGGCAGCTCTTCAGGGTTAGCTGAGGTGCCCATGTTAAGATGAGAAACCATGAGGGTCGACCCACCAGGAAAGCATAATGCCCTACGAATGTCAGCCTTAATAGGCAGCCTACGAGCTTTACCTTTGGAATCAACCTCACCTATCGACACAAAACCCTGTATTTGTTGTCCAACTTCAGTAAAGTTAAGTACCAATATTACACACTAGAGTGAAAACGAATACTGATTCCTAAATTTGAATGGTTAAGTACCAATATAACACACTTCAATTGTTCTTCCAAAGCAACTTCAGATTAGGAGAAAAGCCATAGTATGGCTATTGAAAAACTTTTTTTGTGTGCAAATATTGAACAAACAACTAACTCGGAGAATTTCTGCAATAAGTCTTATAATAAGCACCATTCATGACATACCTGTTTAACCCAAAATCCTTCAGATTCCTTGTCCCCCCAACAAAATATAGTACGAATACCAACACTTTGCAATCTCTTTTTCAGCTCCCTGTACAGGAGGCTTCCAATCCCCTGCAAGTTACTAAATCCGCTCAACTAACTTCAATAGAGAAACTCTTCTGCGAGTCGAATAAAGCTAATAGCATGAGACCATGCCAAAAACAAAGTTGATTGACAGGTGTTGCCAACATAATTTAAATTATAAGCGAAGCCAATTCTTCTATTAGAAACCAAAATAAGCGTTATCATTCATCAAAATACAGATTAAGATATCAGTATAAGAAAATAATAACAGAACTGCATAATAGCCACAAAGCCAACCATAGCAACTGTGTTGAATAGTATCAGAACTGGAACAAACACAGAACCTTCCTTTGGTAGATTGAGCTAACAGCTGTGAGGGGAACCTCGGCATATTGGGTATCTGCGGGAATTATTTGATAAGTAATTGCAGCAACCACCTGTGAAGAGATAAATAACAAGTACATCATTATAGGAGAAAATAGTTCAGTTCATCTTTACATAAATAAATGTACATGGCTTCTGTTTACAGCCCCATATTTCCGACAAACTCAATTTTCTTGCTACATACTTCACTGCTGTCTTTTAGACTCTTACATCCATCGGCCATCGCAAATTCGCAACAAAGTAGCTTGTAGAACTGTCCACTACAGTCGTTCGCTATCATGTAATCTCTAGTAAACTGAGAGCACATACCTAATGTCGAAATAGAAAATGAATGTCGACCAAAGCAAGCATACCTCTCCAGAATCTTCTTTAGACTTGGATTTGAGAAGTAATGTGCAATATTTACTGCAGAGAGAAACAATGTGAAACTTTCTTTATCAAAGAAGATGTGACTGGAACTAGTTAATCATTGGTCAGCAAAATTCTACCTGTGCATTTGACATGCTAAGATTTTGGGGGGAGATTTTAATGGTAGTCACCATGAGATTTGGCAAAGTTTAAAGACAAGGATTTATTACTGATGAGAGATGAGGTCAGAATGCAGCCACAAAAGGATTGCAGGGAGGGCTTTACCCATTTGAAACACATCTTTCAAGGAACATCGATTGCTTTCCAGTATTTGCAGCATAATTCATGGCAGGTAGCTCTTTCGCATATATCATAAGTACTTCCTGCAGCACCATGAACCAGAACATATAAATTGACCAGAACATATCAAGAAAGAGAGCTCACTAGAAGAGAATTTATGCAACAGAAGCAAGGTAACAAGAAGTGGAAAAGGAACTTAAGTCAAATAGAAGTAGCAACTTGATAGTTAGTACGTATAATCAAAGAAAGGTTCCAAAATTAGCAACAAAATTACAAGTACGGAAGTACCCAATAACAATAATCTGGTCCCGAGAGGCCCGAGATACAGACATAAGTGGCATACATCATTAAATAGTGAAGGCAACCAGCCTTTTTTAGACATCGATGCTCTTTAAAATACCTACTCCCGACATGAAAAGGGCATGATCTGTGTCTCTTCAAAGTACAAATTGCAAGCTACAAGCATCGTCAACTTGTCATGAGATCTGAAGTACCTCGGGCTGGTGTAATGGCATAATGTGCCCTTGTACCCAATTTTATGCAAAAAATTAAACATAACAAAAAAAATTACAAGCTACGGGCCTGGGTCGTGGATAACCCAATCCCGGTGGGGACAGGATGGTAGACCAAAATTATACCCTTCAAGGTTGAAAAACGGGCAGGGCATATGGCATATTCAGGGTTCACGGATGCGATAAGCAGGGAAACAACCCACCCTCCCGTGTTGGCATTCCTGGTTCCAATGGGTTGTAAAACAAACCAAGTTACTTCGGCTCTATGACTGTTTTTCTAAAAGCTTGTTTAGTTTAGAGTTTATTTCAAAGCACACCAAACAAGAACAAATTTTGGAAGGTCATTGACTTTCTGTGCTGGGATAGCAGTCGACAGCATAATTTATGTGCATACTCTAAGTCCGTATAAAGAAAATCAAGCTACTTGACCTCAACACGATTGAAGATTGTTTGAGATTGGCATGAAAGATACATAACCCAAGCATAAACATACTCTTGAAACCTGTTAATTTTTCAAGCCAAACTTACATGACACTATGACACTACTCAGCTCAAGTCCTCGACTAGTTTAGACCATAGCTCTAAATGCCTCATACCGCAGTGACAAACTAAACCACATTGTATATTCCAATATGAGCATCTAAGTAATAAAAGGGCACAATGCTTTTCAAAATATCTTTGCTGCCTTTGCATGGTGCTTTCCCATAGTTCATGATAAATACTAGACAGCAGCCACGCATTAGTTAAGTTCCAATCCCTATTATTTAATTTCTTAGTTCATGATATTAATTAAGTTCAAATCCCTATTCAGCTATTCCAAACAAACAACAATGAACCATAGTCCAAAAAAAACAAAGGAGAGTGAAAGTTTTACCTGAAGCTGAGACTTGGATTGGCAACCTACATCTTTGGGGTTGAAGAGCACAAAGTCACCACTCCCTAATTGAAATTATCAACTCATCAAAAGGATCGGATCTTGTTTAACAATATAAGTGAACAATTCTCACAACCAAAAAAAAAAAGCAAACAAACCATTTGATTACCTATACAACTTTCCTCAGTTCCAGGATTATGGAGATCATTGCAGCTCTTTTTATCCTTATCCTCTACTACTGCAACAAAAAATCAAATTCAAAGAATCAAAAGCAAGAAAAAGTCTGACCTATAAACAAATAAAAGGTACACCCACTTAAGTATCCATTATTGATACACCACTTAATATACCAACCACATGTTATAGACCATCATCAGATGTGGTCACTGCCATGTTTGGCGACACATCAGAAGATATCCAAATATTATCAACTTAACATTACCAAAAAAGGAAGAACAAGCAACCTAAAACATTGTGGAGCAGTAAGAAGCTAATGCAAAAGATGGTCCCTTTTGGAATTTCATCCTCTTTAGTCGCACTCCCATTCCTATTGAAAATATCAAATGTTCAACATTCCCATTTATTCTAACTTGTGAGTGCAATCATATGCAGGGATAACTTTGAGAGATTAAAACTTAGTAGTTTCGAAAAGGAAAAAAATTTTGGACGTCCCAAGATGAAAAATGGATCAACGATTTGGAATGGAAGGAGTAACATTTACTACCAATCCCTTGGAGCCCTTTGAAGAAAATAAAAAGAGAAGGGACTCAAGGTTTGGCTTTCTTTTAACTAGAAGTTGCACTGCGTACATGCTATGCGTGAATACGGGGGGTGGTGGAATACTTAAGCTTGAGTGATTTTACAGTAAAATTTTTGTTTTTTATACAAATGATGATGAAATCACTTTTGTGACACAAGCTTCAGAAATTTGTTCACACCATCTGGTATTTTGCCTTTCTATATTACTAGAAGGTGGGCACACACTATGTGTGTGCGCATTTTTAGGATGACTAGAGATCATGGGGTGGTGGTTATGATATGTGGTTTTAAAAAGATTATTGTTTTTTCCCAAAACAATTATTTAATGGCAACTTAAAATAGGGGCATTGATAATGCCACTACCCAGGGGAGTGGCAAAATCAATTTCATATCGGGTTTGATAATGCCACTCCCCAAGTTGATAACCGCACTCCCCTTTTGGTGGCATTATAAGTTTGAGGAGTGGCATTATAAATTCCCTAAAATAGCCATAAATACAAAGGCCTTGTTCGTTTGTTAGTTTTTGATATTTTAGTTTTGATAATGGGTGGAAAGAGAATTAGAGTAATGATTGAAAAGAGTGACAATGAGTAGAGAGAGATAGAGAGAGAAATGAAAGTAATAATTGGAGAAATTGAGTAATGATTGAAGAGAGAAATATGATAATGATTAAAAAACTAAACTAAAACAAAGTTAAAAAGAAAAACGAACAAAGCCAAAAGTTTTAGAGGGGCAATTATGAAATTACTTTGGTGACGGGGCTCCAAATGAGACACCAAACTGGTGCTCTACATTTATATATTATCGTTTTCCGATCATCTTCAAAGAGACTAAGCAGAGAACAATGAGAGATTAATTGCTGTCGAAAAGAAAATCCATGAAACCAGTACCTGATATTCTGATTTTCGCGTATCTGGAGAGAGTGATTTGAAGGCTGTTCTCATCCAATTTAGAGGTGAACTTCTTCGCATCAACAACAACCTCGCAGTTCCCTGAAAAAAAAAAATCTCATCAGAGAATATTAGGGCTAGAAAAGTTGGTTTTCCGTGCAATAGGATTCTAGGGTTTCTAATGAATTTTGGCAATCCTTACCGATTGAGATTGGAGATGGAAGTGAAGGCGAGATCCTTTTGGGCGCCATATTACGTGGGGAATTTTGCTTTGCTTTGGCTTTGAAAGTGGAAGGAACCGCAAAGCTATTTATATTTGTGGGCGGGAAAGAGCGCTAATTGTAATTTTGAGCGAAGTTTAGATGTAGCTAGGTAAAATCGACATACTTGCGCGAGAATTCTATTGAAATTTTTTAGTTTAGTTTGGTTTGTAACCTTGGCGCCTCTTTTTGCCCTTTTGAAATGGGGTCCAACTTTGAACATGATTACGGAGTACTACTAGTTTGTAACCCTGAAAAAAAAAAATCGCATCAGAAAACAATCACACAACGCAAACGTGTCATTAAAGAAGCAATTCTGCTACGCATACAGACTAGATAGACTGTCCGTACGTACCGATGGCACGTGGGGCTTATTTCGGATTCCGCAGAGATAATTCGATCTGTTCAGTAATTAAAAAATTTATTTAGTGGACTTGTGAAAAGTTTAATGTGATATGTGTAGGTGTTCAATCCGATCTTCTATTTTTTCATTCAAATTTCAGATCCGTGAAAAAACGAAAGATTGAATCAATCATCTACATATATCGGATTGAGCTGATTTTTCACAAAGCCCACTTAATTATTTTTTTACAATTATTGAACTATTCAAATCATCAGTGCAGAATCCAGAATGGACCCCACATGCCGTCGGTACGCACGGTCGGTCTCCCCGCCAGTTTCCTTAGACTTTTCGTTAAAGAAGCTTCCGAACTCAAAGTCCAAGTCTCAAACTTCACACCACGAAACGAACTAGAGGAAACTCTTCCTCTTCTTTGGTACAACGGGTGGGGTTCACATACGTAGGATCCGACAGATCCGGGTCGGTTTCCCCATAACGAACTTGTTCATACTCAAGTCCAGCCCATCAATAGTCGGGTTTCGTAATATGCCTAGATCCAACCCTTTTAATATTTCATTTCTCAAGTCTGTCCAACTAACCCGTACTTAGATATAAACTAACTATTCCAACTATCATAAATTAGAGTTTTTAACCATAATAAATATAATAATTATAACAAGACCAAAGAATACATGTATAACTGTGCATTAGAGAAAATTGTATTGTGTTCTTAATTTTTTTTTGAGTATCAATATATAATTCACATCATTGTCATTATTTTATATAAGGTAGACTGCACATCATTGTCATTATTTTATTTATTTTGTGATTTCACACCTTGCAAGCATATTGTGTTCTTAATTTTTTTAATTAGCATCAATATATAATGCACATCATTATCATTATTTTAATTATTTTGTGATTTCACACCTTCGAAGCACAACTCTGTGAACAAACAACGCAAAAAAACAAGGGAGGGAAGAAATTGTTAGGACTTACTAAGCGGTACCGAAGTGGGAAAAACAACACAAACCGATCGCAAACATATTAGATAATTCTAATAGTGGAGGTGCCTGTTTGGTTGCAGTTTTTGTATGGAACTACTATTAGTAGTATTATCCCATCATTATCAATCAGTTTTCTCATATTATGTATCCTCGTCCAGGAGTAATGCAGTAAACATGTACAATAGTTTGATAAGTTCGATTTCTCTTTTTTATATGTTACAGCCCCTCTCCCTCATACAATCCTCTATCCTATTCTATTGTTTTTGTATATTTTGGCCCCACTAGAATAAAATAATGGTCCTTCACATTGTCACACGTCACGTCACTTATAATCGTCCTCCTCATACTCTTGCAAAATCCAAAATAATGATATAATTAAACGATTAATTTGATTCAATTTTCTTTGGATACAAATTCATAATCTTAAGAGATTACATTTATTTAATTCTAAAATGGCCTTTGCATCCAACGAGAAAATTCTAATTTGTGATATGATATGGTGGAAACTGTAACAACCTCGTCAAGTCATGCACAACTAAATGAGGTGACATTTAAGTGCTCTTGGACAACCAAATTAAAAGATATTGAGCGCTCTTAGAGTAATGTTCCACTAGACTCACTATGAATTACATGTAACTTTGTCTCTCAAAATACGCACAAAACCACACATGGAAGTCCATCTACAAGTTCTATGCACGGTCCCTAATACATTTCTCAATCTCTCTCTCTCTTCCAAAGTCCAAAACAAACAACTGCTTCATCATAATTTACATATCAGAGGGCATAAGAAAATGCTGCAAGTACCTAAGAGCATCATCAACACTCGAATACCTCCAACACATTACGTTCATCATCCCTACACCCACCTTCTCCACCACCACCTTCCCACCGCCACCGCCCTCCACTCCCCGTAACCTCAACCTCAAGTCTGCCACCAACCCGCTTCCCGTCCCACCACCGCCGGAACAACAACCACCCGGTGGCGGAAGCTCCTCCGTAAACCACCCATCACTCCCCACGACAAACCCCCCTTTCCCCTTACAACAATCCATCATGGTAAAAACCCCTTTGTACCCTTCCAACACCACATTCCACGTGACTCTCAACCCATCAACCACAACCGAATCCCCACCACACATGTCGATATCGATATCGAACCGGAAAACCCCGTAGTTCGGATCGAAACCCAGTTCCGACACGGGTTTCACCGCGGTAAAAACGCGAGAACTCCCGTCGTGAACACTAACAGAGAAGACAAGGTTGCCGAGACAGAGGGTGGGTTTGGGGGGCTTCCGAAGGCGGCGGTCGGCGGAGGCGCGACCGAGGGTGTAGAGGCGGCGGAAAGGCACGGCGACGGAGGGGGAGGGGGAGCGGTGGAGGGAGGAGAGAGAGGGGAAGTGGGTGGAGACAATGGGTTCCCATAAATGGTCAGAGGACATGGAAACAGACCATGATTTGGACACGCAAGAGGAAAGTGCCAGGTTTTTGGGGTCTAGGTGGGTGGCAACAAGAACAAGGACTTCCCATGGACATGGAGGAGGCTGGCTGGTTCCAGAGGGTCTCTTCCTCATTGACATTTTTGGAATTTTTTTTGGTTTTTTTCCAAATTGTTTATTGTTTGTTGGGTTAGAATTTGTTGGGTTATTTGTACAGGTTTTGACAGGTTTTGTGGGATGTAATTTGGCTTTGACACGAGTAACTTTGTGGGTTGCGTGGCTGTGACACGTGGTGGTGGTGGGGCGTACTCGGATTGAATCATTTGCGTGTGGGTGACGCATGTAAGGGGTTGTTTGGCATGTGCTCGAATGGATAATCTCGTGGAAGGAGTTGTTTTGGCGTGTCCTGTCCATGCACATTTTTTCTTCCAATCATTCTACCTCTACACCCAAACACATACCTATTTATACACCATCACTCACAATAGAGGTAGAGCCCGCACACACTACACACCCAGTATATGTGGATCCCACCTCTATTGTGAGTGAATGTGTAAATGGATGTGTATTTGGACGTGGAGTTAGAATTTTTGTTTTTCTTCTTCAATAATTCAGTTGCAGCGTTTTGTTTTTTTGTCTTTAATTTTGCAGCTACTAACACGGGACCCACCCTCAGCATCGGGGTCCACAAACATTTACACAAACAAACTCATTCATACTCCGTATTTAAGTGTGGAACCCACACATGTATAGACCCCAAACTTAATATGAGTGATTTAATTTTGTGTAATTATGTGTGTAAGTATTTGTGATAGTAGCATAATTATAGTAGCATAATTATATTCTTATTTTTTTATCGTGGGTATAACGGGAAGTGAGGAAAATCAGATATTTGTTGGGAACTCTCTTTTCCCCCTCTCACTCCATTCGCCTTAAAGCATGTACACCAATGAAAATGTAAAAATATTGATTAACAGTGCATTTTTTTCATTTTACCTATTTACATCTCTCTCAACACACACCAATATTATCTATTTTACCTAACTCCAATTAAAATATATATTTTTCACTCATTTTTTTATTATCTTTATTGTTTAAAGAGAGGAGAATTAAAGGAGGGAGGAGAGAGAGAAACAAATAATAAAAAAAGAAAGGAGTATGAATAGTGCATAGGTAAAAATAGAGAACAACTATTCACAAATGCATTTTAGCTCATCTTTTAGCTCATTTGGTGTAGACTATTATTTATGTTTTTCTTAGGTAAAATAGCAAAAAATGTATTTTTGCCCATCTATTGTACTTGCTCTTATTTGTCTAGTTTTGAGCTATTCATGGCCGGTTTTGTTTGGTTTGGTTTAGGGTCGGCCAGGGGGTAAGCCTCGCAAGCCAGCGGGTTCGGGTAACTCCCGGCAAGGGGCAACAAAAAAAAATCTCGTAAATAGAAAGAAAAAAAAAATCCAACAGGAAAAAAATTTAGGGGCATAATCCAAAAAAAAATTACAAAATCAAAAAGAATTGGAAATATGTAGTTTCCACCCGCTTTAAAAATTTATGATACTTAAGAAAATTAGGAGGTTAAATACATAAGGTGTTCTATGCCTGGGGTAAATAGAAGATAAAAAGAAAATTAGAAGGGCAAAAATTAAAAAGGCAAACTAGGAGGGCATATAGCAGGAAAAAAATAAAAAAGGGGACGGGATTGCAATTTATTTGCCCCCAAATTTTCGATACCTGGTGTGGACTGTGTAGTGTAAACTCTAACTTAAATTGAAGGAGACATACCCATCAACTTTCAGGCCATCACATTGGACCACGAATAGTTTTGTTTCTCCAATCTCCATCACAGATGGGCGACCCTGCTTGAGATTCTTCGACGCCGAGTCGCTGAACGCCAAAGTTGAAAAAATTGAACTCAACTTTTGTTTCTCCAGTTCTCCTCTTTCTCGCCTCGTTATTGACGGTAAGTAAGTGAACTTTCTTTCTTTTCTTTAATCTTTATTCGGTGCTAGTCTTACTATTAGTGAAGCTTTTCTTTAATCTTTATTTCGGTTAGTGCGTGCCTTTAGTGGAGCAACGACAAAATAAATTAATATGGATTGGTTAGTTCTTTTGACTGTTTTTTGACTGCAACAGAATAATTTATTCGGTTACACGGCTGTACACATTATATTATTAATTTTGTGAGTTTTTAGTGGGATTACTTGTCTTGAATTTTTGATAGTGAGGTATACTAATACAAGTACTATGACGAAGATTGAGAATGACAAGAATAGAGTGAGAATTGGCAAACAAAAATTCGGGTCTTAAAATAGAAAAATGAGGCAACGAAAAGATGCAATGAAAAAATCACTAGTGGGTTCAATATCTAGCCTATTTGATGCAAAAAAACAAAAATCTCTTCTTTCAAGTCAAGTTGAAGAAGCAAGTAATGAAGAATTTGGAGAGGATGATTGTAATGACCCTGATTTTCAGTAAATAAAATTTTCATTAAATATTTAAATTTTGTTTTAATTACTTGTTTTTACTTTTAAAAATTCTTTTTAATTTCTAATAATCCGTCATAATTAGATTTTAGTCCTTAAAATTTATATTTCTTGGCTAGAAATCCTACATAAGTAGAGTTAGTTTTTAACCGATTAGTTGGAGAAACCGAACTACATGAAAGAATAATGATATGAGCACTAACACAATTATTTCTCAAAATGAGACGACTATTTAGATCTGAGAATGACAGAATAAAGAATGCAGAATTAATTGAATATGCTGATGTGCAAGAACAATTGAACCACTGGACAATTCCTCCAATACGTCCTTCTATTATATATGGGCATGGTATGTTCGAATTCAGAAGTAGCATGGCAATAAAAACCATGGAAAGAACAGAGAGCTTAGAGCTTAATGATAAGATAATTTTATGGATCGTAGTGATCTAGTTGCACACATGCGTAATTATAAATATGTTTATATTGGTTTAGTACAAATTGCACTAAAACCATTAACTTTGCTTGGAATGGATACTTGCCTTCAGGTAACACTTAGAGGTGGTAGGTATAATAATTGGAGAGCTTCAATAATGGAGGCTTCAATAGCTTTGAATTGGGTTTTTTTCCAAATTGTTTATTGTTGGGTAGAATTTGTTGGGTTTTTTGTACAGGTTTTGACAGGTTTTGTGGGATGTAATTTGGCTTTGACACGAGTAATTTTGTGGGTTGCGTGGCTGTGACACGTGGTGGTGGTGGGGCGTACTCGGATTGAATCATTTGCGTGTGGGTGACGCATGTAAGGGGTTGTTTGGCGTGTGCTCGATTGGATAATCTCGTGGAAGGAGTTGTTTTGGCGTGTCCTGGCCAATGGCCATGCATATTTTTTCTTCCAATCATTCTACCTCCACATCCAAACACATACCCATTTAGTACATTTACACATCATCACTCACAATAGAGATAGAGTCCGCATAAACTACACACCCATTGTATATGAATCCCACCTCTATTGTGAGTAAGGGTGTGTATTTAAACGTGGAGTTAGAATTTTTGTTTTTCTTCTTCAATAATTCAGTTGCAGCGTTTTGTTTTTTTGTCTTTAATTTTGCAGCTACTAACGCGGGACCCACCCTCAGCATCGGGGTCCACAAACAAACTCACTCATACTCCGTATTTAAGTGTGGAACCCACACATGTGTAGACCCCAAACTTAATATGAGTGATTTTAAATTTTGTGTGATTGTGTGTGTAAGTATTTGTGACAGTAACATGATTATCTTCTTATTTTTTTATCGTGGGTATAACGAGAAGTGAGGAAAATCAGATATTTGTTGTAAACTCTCTTTTCCCCCTCTCTCTCTCCATTCGCCTTATTCGGCTAGTTTTGAACTATTCAGGGCCGGTTTTGTTTGGTTTGGTTTAGGACCGGCCAGGGGTAAGCCTCGCAAGCCAACGGGTTTGAGTAACCCCCGGCAAGGGGCAACAAAAAAAAAATCTCGTAAATATAAAAAAAAAAAAAGAAATCCAACAGGGAAAAAATTTAGGGGCATAATCCAAAAAAAATTTACAAAATCAAAAAGAATTGGAAATATATAGTTTCCACCCACTTTAAAAAATTATGATACTTAAGAAAATTAGGAGGTCAAATACATAAGGTGTTCTATGCCTGGGGTAAATAGAAGATAAAAAGAAAATTAGAAGGGCAAAAATTAGAAAGGCAAACTAGGAGGGCATATAGCAGGAAAAAAATAAAAAAGGGGACGGGATTGCAATTTTATTTGCCCCCAAATTTTCAATACATGGTGTGGACTGTGTAGTGTAAACCCTAACTTAAATTAAAGGAGAAATACCCATCACAGACGGCTGACCTTGCTTGAGATTCTTCAACGCCGAGTCGCCGAACGCCAAAGTTGAAAAAATTGAACTCAACTTTTGTTTCCCCAATTCTCCTCTTTCTCGCCTCGTTATTGACGGTAAGTACGTGAACTTTCTTTCTTTTCTTTAATCTTTATTCGGTGCTAGTCTTACTGTCAGTGAAGCTTTTCTTTAATCTTTATTTCAGTTAGTGCGTGTCTTTAATGGAGCAATGACAAAATAAATTAATATGGATTGGTTAGTTCCTTTGATTGTTTTTTGATTGCAACAGAATAATTTATTCAGTTACACGGTTGTACACACTACATTATTAATTTTGTGAGTTTTTAGTAGGATTACTTTTCTTGAATTTTTGATTAGCGAGGTATACTAATATAGGTACTATGACGAAGATTGAGAATGACAAGAATAGAGTGAGAATTGGCAAACAAAAATCCGAGTTTTAAAATAGGAAAGTGAGGCAACGAAAAGATGCAATGGAAAAATCACTAGTGGGTTCAATATCTAGCCTATTTGATGCAAAAAAAACAAAAATCTATTCTTTCAAGTCAAGTTGAAGAAGCAAGTAATGAAGAATTTGGAGAGGACGATGTGAATGATAATCATCATCCTCTCCAAATTTTGGTAATCATCAAACACTATAATCGGGTTTCATTTTGATTATAAATTTTTGATGTAATTTAAGCTAAAGGCACAATATAACCTAATTTTTGTTATTGTTTTTTTTTTATAAACTTAATACTAAGTGGGCAACCAAATTCGAGGTTGGGCTTGGACAACCCAAACGTCGGGGCCGGCACTGGAACTATTGTGTACCTGATTGTTCTTGAACATAATATTGTTTTCTTACTCCTATTAGCCTTGTAACAATTTTAAGATTAATGAAATTTTTTCGCCATTAAAAAAAAAAAAAACGTCTTGCATAGTACTACGTTCAATGGCAGTGAGCCAGTGAGAACTATATCAATGATTTTTATGGGTTTGTAATAGGTCCACAACGGCCCTGGAGGATAAGCGATGCATGCGAACTAATCGTATTGTCCATAGCTTCGCATTTTAAGTGTTCTTAAAATGTAAACTGGAGTAAAAAATATACCAAAATTAACTAGCTGAATGTTTACTTACTTAATTATATTCGAATTTACCACTTCTACCTCCCCGCCTCTGCCTCCGCCACCGCCACTACCACCACCCAATTGCGATATGGCCCACCCTCCATATGGGCCACTAGAATGTACTTCTTTATGTGAGTATCGGAGTTCACGAAATTATGTGGCTCTTGCACGTGTCGAAGCAATACACTATGGGCTAGTTTTTCGTACCGTCAGGTGTATATAAGAAAGAGAAGATACAGGTGATAGAGCAATGCTAGAACCACAAACACTAGGGGTAGTCTTCTATTAATTTTTTTTATATAGATGTAAATCAACCAAGTTACTTGAAGTTTCAAACACAAGCGCGGATTAGAGATATACGCTTTGATAACAAGATATGGTGGATTTAAATTACACACAGATGGAAATCACACAATAAATTGAAATTAGGAATTTAGTAGTAGTATAATTTTGGCGTGGCGCTTTGGGTTAGAAAACCTTGTGCTTTTGGTAGATACAAGGAAGCTACAGGATTGTGGAGGTTCTCCGGGGGCCGTGCTTTTGAAAAGTTTGATGAATCAAGTTGTGCATAAACAATCATGGCCTCCGGTAATATAGTAATTCCCCAAAAGAAGTCGATTTTGTTACCCCACATTGTAGTTGCATTTGGGGAAAATATTCTTTGAACTTCCTTCACAACCCCACTGGTAGATCACCAAGAATATAATAGCCAGACCATCACGCAAAGCTTTGACAGAGAAGTTCGACATGTCAGCTCGGTAATGTGGCCGCCAACATAAAAGTGGGTTCCTGGCCCTGGAATCCTCGCTAGAGTAGGCCTTTCTCTGTATGCTTATTGCAACTTCTTTTTTTACTTCCGCTCGAACCAGCTTCACCTGGGTGTTCCGATTTCTAGAAAAAGAAGATAATTTCAAGCTCAAATATAATGAAAATGAGAAATATTTTTTTAATTTTTTTTTGCACCGTTTAAAATTTCTCAATGAAATCTATCAAACAAGATCCATATTAGTAGAAAAATTATTTGCATAAACACATAATTTTTGAGCTTGAAATTACCTTCTTTTTCTAAAAGTTACTTTTTTCAAAAAGCGGAACACCCTCTCAGTTTCGTGATCCATGCCGTTTTGGCTAGGTCGTTTGGTAGCATAGTCCATAAGACTCTTGGCAGCTGCCATGACACCACCCAAGTCTTGCATCCTGACACCACCCAAGTCTTGCATCCATATGGATAAGACAGCCGCCATGACTCTCAACTTGAGACGGGCCCATAGGTAAGCCGAGCATTATAATCCATCATCTCTGAGAAGAACTTGCATTTAGCTCATGCTTGAGCTCCTCTTCCGTACGATCACAACCCACACTGCATCTCCCTCTCTCCACACCATATCTCAAGGCTTTACAAAAAAACCTCTGCAGGTTAATCAACAAACTTGACAATGATAATAACTTTCAAATATAACATACTTCGGAAAATAGCCAAATCAAGATGGTTGTTGCACAAATCCGGGATATTGTGCATGGTCTATGACTGTCAATCGAACCTTGGAATGTAGAAAGTCTCACCACCGTGTGCCACAAACACAAACTGAATCGCTAGGAACATCAAGTAAAAACAATGGCAACAAAACAAGTTTTCCCTTTTCATTCAAATTCTACAATCCCTTTTCTTACAGTTTCTTAAAGTCTTATGGAAACTAAGACAAGAAGTCAGAATGAACAAGGCTATACAAAGACTTGAAACCTTGCTCTATACAGAAACTATATCGACAAACTACTCTGTTGGCCGGTCTAGATGAACTGCATGCTCAATTCCAACGAGGAGACATTTAGCGGGGCTGCTGAATGCGACGGTGGCTGGTTTTTGGGCCAACACTCTTTGCTGGCTTCTCCCAGTGTTTTGCTGGTTCAAGGGATTTGGGACTCTTCTCCTTGAAAGAATTTGACAAACTCAGGCTTCTCATCATCGCATCTGCCATTGCAAAATCTGTTCTCCAAACGAAAGAGTTAAGCAAGAGAAAAACTAGGGGTACGGAACACCAGAGTTTGACCATACCGAAGCCAATTAAAATGGAAGACCATTTTAAAACGGGAGGAGAGAGCAGATTTGCTCTAAGTTCTTGCTTCTGTGCTAAAATTAAATTTTGGCTTCCAAATATATAAGCACCATCAAAAGCAGTTCTGTAATTTCCAAAACATTCATACCAATTTTAGTTACTGAAGGTAAATGATTTTCTCTCCTCATTTTTCAATTTATTTTTGTCTTCGTTGATGAGAATTTAGAATACCACCTTCAATGTGAGAAAAGCGGATGGCCAAAATTGTAATCACAAAACAATAAAATGGGAGTGCGTGAAAGCAAAAGCAAAGTTAACTATCTTAATATCTAAGTACGATACCATATGAACAATGCCATCAAACACAGTCAAGGAGTGCTGGGAAAGAGTTAATGTTCCTCACCATTTTCAGGGACTCCCTTCATTGTGGTGAACGATGATCTATTTGCATTTCCAGCTTCAGATGACTGGATGAATTCTTCGAACTGAGCCTCCATACTTAGGAACTCCTCATCAATGCCAAGATCAATTGAATCCGGCAACAGAGCAGCAACATCATTGCTGCTGAACTCATCCTCAGTATTTCCATAAAATCCATCCTCTCCCTGGCGCTGGCTAAGCCAGTAGTCACGGAACCATGCCGCGCTGTTAACCAGATCCCACCATTCTGGCGAGAAATCCTCCACTTGCCGAACAGCAGCAGGGATGAAAAGAGGTGCATTAGGGTTCAACGTAGATGCCATCCCACCTTTTAGTTACTCCAAAACGTCCTTGATTAGTACAACAAAATTACCTGAAGAAGTACACATGTATCAGAAAACACAGACAGAGAATGTATCAGGTACAACTCGATGGTATCCGAGAAAAACTTCAAGTTTTCCCACAATAGGCGTAAATACGTCATGACAATTCGCAGTTTTCGGTCAACAGCATTGAGTTACGATATTCCAATTGGTTTACTGAAGTTACAGGTAATCAACATACTCAACCTCTATTAAATTCAAGCATCTTTCACATAAGTTGAGAACTTTTTAACAGATAAAAAATATCGGATGTTAGGTTCGAACCCAAGGATAACCACTTCTTGAATCCAATCCAACTGTTACATCCTACCTATAGAACTTTCCCTCTAAGTCAAGGGCTCTCTTCAACGAAAAACTATGGGCAGAATAATCAGACGAGACACACCAATGACGAAAAGAAACCCTCAAAGACAGACAAGTTCATGGTAAAATACAAGTACAGAACTAATTCAAAATTCAACTGCTATCTCAAACTCAGACCCCATCTATCCAGAGAAAAAATGAATAAAACAAAACTTGCCATTATAGGAACAACATTTTCTTCCTCTTTCATGCCTGAACGCAGACAATTAACCCAATTCAAAGCTATAAACAGCAGATCTTTCATGCCTGAACGCAAACAATTAACCCAATTCAAAGCTATAACTAGCAGATCCTAGGAACTAAAACGATAACAGTTTTGTTCAATTTGCAATCAGACCTCGCAATCAAATTAACCATCGGATCGGGAAAATTACAGCATAAGCCAACCACAAACTCTAAGAGATGAAAAACATCTGTTTGATAACCAGCATCTTGAAAAATGAAAATCGTAAACGGAACTTTGTCCGATTTCCACAAAATTCATCAATAACACAACAAATGAAAATGTAAAGAAAACAAGAGCAGAAGCAATCACGGCACCTAAGATCAGATCAAGATACAAGTATATCCAAAAAAATAACACAGATACTTACAAATACACAACAGAAATCACCATCCACACACGTATATTTTTATCAATTCAAAATATGAGCATATCAGATTTCTGGTCAAAACGAAGTCCTCAGAATTCAAAACAGTGAAAACCTAATTCGACTTCACAACAACAGCAAATCGAAACCCTAAAACCAATACAAAACTTTAACCAATCAATTCCACAACACAGAATCGGTAAAAAAAACGCCGTAACACATCAGATCTGTGGATCCAAACAAGCCAAATCGAAATCGAAACCAATCGCTACGATTCGTATATAAACTCCTATAGATATATGCGCGTATATAGAGAGAGAACTGTACGTGTACCTGATGAGAGAACGAAAATATCTGAAGGTTGAAATTCCGAAACTTTCTTTCTGACCATTCACCGCAAGATACGCGTAGCGATATAGAGTGTGTATTTATAGAGAGGGAGAGAAAGAGAGGACCGAACCTAGAATATTCGGATAACGAGCCTGAGGCTCGGAATTGCCGGACGAGCCCATTGATTACTGTGTGGTGTGTCCACCGCTCAAAAAGACTGGATTTTTGTTAGGGTATGGATCCTCCCCAATCCCTCTGAGGGACTAGATGGTCTTGTGAATTTTGTTTTTGGGTTCTTTTCAAACTCATTTCAATAATCGAAAACGTTAATTTTACAGACATCATTGAGAATATTAGTCGTATTAAAAATTATATTGTATTCGGAATACATTTATATCAAAAAAATTAGTTATTATCCAGTGTTTTAATGTATTCAAAATCCATTTTTATCAACATAAATGTGTTCCAAAATAACTCAAACGATGTCCGATAAATACGTTTTCGGCTTGGCAAAAGTTCTTGACAATGTTCGAACAATGAATGTTAGCGATTATTGAAACAAGCCAGAGAAGACCCGAAACGGGTAGAACAAGACCGTCCAATTCCTCAAGAGACTCGAGAGAATCTTATTTCATTTTTTATGTACTACATTGGATTGTTTGAGACATCTCGATGATCGAAACCATTCAATTTGTTTAAAATATGTTTTAAGGATGTAACAAAAAATTAACTCAGTCAAATATGGAGAGGAGCTTAATCAATTCGTTCATTTTTTTAGTGCCTAAATTTACAGTTACCAATATTTAGACAAATTGATTAAGCCTTTACAGATATTTAATTGAGATAAATTTTTTTTAAAATGATTAAGAAATATTTTAAACAAAAATAATAATAATACCAAAATTGTTTTTTCTTTTGCCAAAACTCGTGCATTAAAGCATTGCACAAGATTATTTTATTTTGTGCCAAAACTCTCTGTACATAAGACCTTGCATCACACACAAAAACAAAAACAATTTTAACATAAGCAACGCTCATTAAACAAAATGAACTGCTCGACGTTTATTTGTTGGAATCCAAAATGGATCAACACAATCCAATGCAAATTTACCAAATGGTGTGTATTCAGAACCAATGGGCTCTTGTCCATCAGTTGGTAACTCCATATGGAAAGTTAGGGTTGGAGCCCTGTCATGGCCGTTTGAGAATCACGACTACGAATAACTTCTGAAATTCTTATATACTAACCTAGTAACACTTTGTTAATATATATAAAGGAGGGAAAAATAATGGTGTATTCATAGTTTAATTTTGGTAATCATTCTACCACCACACTCATTTACACACCCAATTACACACCCATATTCACAATAAAGGTGGGGTCCGCACACACTGCAATGTGTGCGGTGTGTGGACCCCCTTGTTATGAGTGTGGGTGTGTGATTGAGTGTGGTATTAGAATTTTCATTCTTTTGGCAGGTGGACACACTAATCAACGGGTTCATTCGAACAATGTGTGCGGTGTGTGGACCCCCTTGTTATGAATGTGGGCGTGTAATTGAGTGTGGTATTAGAATTTTCATTCTTTTGGCGGGTGGACACACTAATCAACGGGTTCGTTCGGCAATTTCCGAGCCTCAGGCCCGTAATCGGGCTGCCCACTGGCTACACCCGGTGACTGACCGGATTTCCCGGTCAGCAGCCGGTGATGGGGTCCGCAGCTTTGTACAGTTGTGATTTACATAAAGAAAGTCTAATAAAGCGTGTGCGAGGAGGGTTGGGGGGACCCACCACTCCATGTAAGGTAGGTTTTAGGAAAAGATTAAATCAACGGATGAAAGCGACAGTCCTTTTCATCAACGGTCAAGATGGGCCGGCTGAGTTGATTGTGTCGGGTTTTTGGTGGGACCGACGTGCCCGATAATGCGCGTCATCCACATGGCATTGCCTTGCAACAACAATAATGGACGACTTTGTAAATATAAAAAATTAATGAATTGATGACGTGAAATAAAAATTGACTACCAATGCGGTGGACTCTCTAGAACCCTTTATTTAATTTCATCATCTCTCCACTCACATTCCTACACCTGTCTTTGGAGCATATATAGAAATAATATCTGGCTAAATTACATTAAACCCCCTTCAATTATGATCTATTTTCAGTTATTTTTTTTTTTTTAAATTTGAAACTCCAACACTTAATAACTCCTTCAAACTATAGGAATTTCTAGATGTCAAATATGGCGTTAACGGTAAATACGATTTACTCTATTTCCCCGTTAATTATCAGCCCACTAGATTCTTTTCACCACATCAAAAACCTATCACTATGCTTCGATGACAGCTATTCCAACCCGAACAACCTCCCACCCCGCGATGCCTCCATGACTAACCCCGACAATTAGATTCTTTTGTTCCCTTACTAGCGTCATCTAATTTTAACATTACCCTAAAATCGGAGAAAATGATAATTTAATTGTAAAATCTTATGTATCATGAAATGTTTTGCTTACATGACAATTTTTTTGTGAAAAATCCTAACAGTTTGCTAGTGGAAGGGGTTTATTGTCATTTCATGAATAATTTGAGGGAGTTAAGTGTTCGGTTTAAAAAAATTAGGGAGGTTAACTAAAAATTAGTTACAATTGAGGGGATTTAATGTAATTTACCTCACGACATTTTTTGTGTTTCAATTTTTTCCCGCAAACGCAAGATTTGCACTAAGCATAGTTTGAACCACACGCATTTTTACATTAAGGGCGTGTTTGATTGCAGATTTCGTTTTGAGGGGATTCGTAATGACGTGGAATTAGGATTGGGATTGAGAATGAGGTGAGATTATTAATGAGAAGATGAATTATTTATTCATATTTGTTTTGCACGGGATTAGGATTGGAATTTGGATTGAGAATGAGAAGGGATTGTAAATAACATGTTTATTTTGGTTATGATTAGGATTGAGATTGAAATTGAAGTGTGTTTTTAAACATGTATTGCTCAATCCCATGGGGATGGGATTACTAGTAACACCCCCCCCCCCCCATGGTATTGCTAATACCCCCATTTTGGGGGATTAACAATCCCATGGGACAACTAGTCCCCCTCCAAAAACCTAACCAAACAAGAAATTAATAGCCCCATGGGATTATTAATCCAATCCTCCCCTCCCAAACCTCCTATCAAACACGCCCTAAGGGGCTGGAGGCGGCCAAAGCCGCTGTTGGTTATTATTAATTTTTTTTGAGTTTTGCATGTGAAGTTTTTTTAATTTAACAAAATAAATCTTATTCTACTAGCACTAATTTAAGAGAAAGGAGATGAAGTTGGTAGGGTTTGAACTTTCATCTAGTGTAAGGAGCATAGTGTGTTCACTTGACTGTCACTCAATTTGTCATCTGTGAAGTGGAATAACACTCCCATAGTCATTTCAATTTTTTTTTTTTGGAAAAAAAAAAAACATCTTATGATTTTGATGGTTAAAACTTTTTTTAGCATACTTAATTAAATTTTAAACTATATTTTAATATACTTAATCAATCTTTAGAATTTCATTTTTGTCAAAAAAAAAAAAAAATTTCTCCTCTTAGTTTGGCCCCTCCCGAGTGGAGATTTTGGCTCCGCCACTGTTTACATTGATAACAAAATAAATATTTCATAAGCACGCATTGATACTCTAGGTTGGGTGATATGAGATATATATGTAGCCCTCATTTTCATTTTATAGGCACGACTGGAAAATAGTTGATATCATAAAAAAAAATTGGAGTTTTTTTTTCACATATTAGTACTTTTAGACTTTTTTCAAGGAACTTGCAAGGGCAAGTCGTAGAATTTTTATAGTTTATCCTAAAAATTAGCATAAATAGTATGAATATTTGAAGTTATGAAGGAGCCAGGCTCTCGCGCCACCCTTTGTATCCACCCTTGTTTAGAGGTTACTGAGAGGTTATGACTCGGAAGAAGAGATGAGAAGACTCAAATTTTTGCCCTTCTAGTGAAGGAGAACAATTCTGGTCAATGGCTAGCTCCAATTGATTTTTTTTAATCTTCTTAACCTTGTAATTTGTTTTGACTTAAGTATTTTTTATGTGTTGCACTTTTGGTACATTGACAGATTATGATTTGGAAGAGAAGATGTTTTTTTGAACACCAAATAAAACTTTATTAATTGGAAGAGGAGATGTTACGTGTGTCAAGACTCAAAATCTTTGACTTTCTAGTGAAGATTACAAATCTTGGTCAATAGCCGGCTGTAATTGAAAATTTTCTTTTGTCTTTGTAGAATAAAAGTTCGCAAAATATAAAAAATGACTAAATCCTTAAAAGAAATTCACAACTATTTAGACTCAAATTTCTAAGCCTTTTCGATGAACTTAATTGTTTAGAAAAAGATTTCATTAAAATATGATTGAATTGTTTGTGGTTTTAAAATTGTTTCATACTACGTGTATCTTCTTCTATTAGTGTGAGTCTTAGAATAAGGCACATATATTTCAATAGAATATGATTGACGATATTTGTTTAAAGTGGGGAACTAAATTCCAAGTTATATCATTATCATCCTATATACTCCGTATATGTTTTGTTTCTTTGGTTGGAGCTTCAATGTGTTTCCACTTAATTTTTTGGTACTTTTTTAGTTTTAGGAAAAAGTGGACGTTTTGTCTTTATTCAATTTTATTTTGCATTTTTTAGTTTCGCCCCAAATTTTTGTAAATTATTGATTCTCGACGAAACAAATCGGAAAATAAAATTTTGTTTACTTTTACCCAAATATTTTGAATTTTTGGCCCTGCTCCACTAACACTTTTTCTTTTTACTTTTAGAAAAAGTGAATGTTTTGACCTTATTCAATTTTTTTTTGCATTTGTTAGTTTTGTGATAAATTATTGTGGATTATTGATTCGTTTCAAAGAGACGAATTAGAAAAGAAATTTTTGTTTACTTTTTACCCAAATATTTTGAGAAATAACAATTTGAAGGAAAAAAAAAGGTAAAAAAAGTTGGTATCAGGCCGTAGGGAAATAGAAACACGTAGAACGCTTTTCCTTTTGTTTTATCAGGCCGTAGGGAAAATGATTCGGTGCATGTGCAACCTGGTGCCCCATTGTGTTCCTATTCCAATTAGATAGCAAAGCAAATCCATAACTCACATAGTTAGCACAACTAAACGCCAGGGGTATTACAGATATCGGGGAGTTTTTTATTTTATTTTATTTGAATGGTCATTTTGGGGTTCGTATTTGTGTTAGGCGTTAGGGGACCCATACTTTTTTTAATTTAGGAGCTGTTCGGACAATTAATTAAGCTGGCTTTCCCTCAAAAAATGAGCCAAAATGCCACCGTGGTTCAGGAGCTGCTGTGTGTGTCAGAAGAGGTTGAATGCAAATGGCTCTTTGGCAATAAGCCAATAAGCCTTGGCTTTTGGCGGAAAAGCCAGATTGGCTTTTTTGTCCGAACAAGACCTTATTTTGTTTTGATTGGACAACAAAAGCAAGAATTTAGAAGAAGTTGGATTCACTACTACAATACTTAATAGACAAGGTCGCAATAAAGAACATTACAAAGATTACGGTTATAGCAAAAACATGGTAAAGAATTACAAGCTAGGGTGCGTTTGGTAATCTTTTCGATTTTCAATTTTTTGTTTTTAGAAAATTAAAAGTAGAAACAAGTTTATGTTTTCATAAAACAAAAACAAGAAACATGTTTGATAATAATTTTTTGAAAATAGTAAAAATTGAAAACACAAAACGCGTTTGGTACTTCGGTAGAAACATGTTCGGATCAAACCCAACCTTTCCCCATTTCTTTTTATTTCGGCAGATGGAGGGAGTACCATAGTCCCACAAATTTCTCCTTGATTCACTCCCAATGCGACAACACTGGGTTAGCTGTAAGGTTTTAGGATTTGACACTTAAACTGCAGATTTGCCCTTTATCTATTGGTTCGCAGTAGTAATTTTGTCACGGTCGCCGTCGGTATCCGAATCGTCATTTCCTGACGGATCAAGTCGTTTGCGTGCTGTAACGCTGAGATGCCGGGGAGAAGACGGCGCTGCAACCGCCGTAGCTCCAGAGGAGAGAGAGAGAGAGAGAGAGAGAGGGAGGAGCATACGGAGAAGAAGAAACGATCGGGACAGGAGGCTTTCCAAAAAAAATCAGGACGGGATGAAATATTTTATGTTTTGAAAACTGTGTAAAACTCTCTTTTCTAGTTTTCACAATTTTCAGAAATTCTAAAAATATTTTTTAAAAACAAAAAAGTAAAAATATGTTACCAAACAAGTTTTCTCTTTTAGTTTTTAAAAAAATAAAAATAAAAAGGTTACCAAACACCCCCACTTTTTATCTTAGTTTAAGTAAAAAATTGAGATAAAATTGAGATTAAAAGTTGCGCTCAATATTTTTTGAGAATTGATATTTGCGCTCCAAGAATTACTTCAAGCGCTCCAAGCTATAGTGTTTTTCCAAAACTACTCTTTTGCAAGTTACTTTACTCTTCAGGCGCTCCAAGATTTACTTTACTCTTCTCCTCTACCTCCTCGTTAAAGGAAGAAAAAAGAGAAAGACTGTAACAACCCTGATTTTTAGTAAGTAAAAATTTCGTTAAAAATTTGAATTTTATTTTAATACTTGGATTCGCTTCCAAAAATTCCTTTTGTATTTCTAAAAATCGGTCATAATTAGATTTTAGTCTTTTAAAAAAAAATTATATTTCTTGGCTAGAGATTCTACTTGGCAAGTATAGTTATATTCTAACCAATTAGTTAAAGGGACCTAACTATCAATTCATCTAGTTACTTTCTCCTAACCCTAGATGAGCCTTTTGAACCTCCTTGAACCATTTGAACCTTTCAAACCCTAATGAAACCCTTTGGACCTTTAACCTTTACCCATTGAACAATAAAAGTTAGGAAAACTTTTATCCATTGGACGATAGATCTTTCATCTAAGATCTTTTGATAGATTTAATAAGTACAAGGATGTAGTTATATATACACATGTGCAAAGGACAAATATGCATTGTTTATTAGATATCATCCCATCACATTATCCATTGGTTATTAACTGCTAGGGAAATTATTGTCCATTGGATAATAACTATTAGGGAAATTGTTATCCATTGGATAATATCACTAATCTTCCAACAAGGTACAAGGTTTTTATTAAATAATCAAGTTTTGGATTTTTCATGTGATTTTGTGCATTAAAATATTGGGTAAATCTAAATCCTAGATTCTAAGTACTTTTTGTAATATAATAGTACTTGTACCTTATGGTTATTTTAATCCTAGTCCTTTATTTAAATAGGTACTTAGTACTACCTCCATATTTAAATATTAGGCATGAGTACACATTCATATCATATTATATTAGGCCCTAGATTTGGCAAGGTACATAATCTATTTGTTTAATACAACATGTGCCAAATTGGATTATTTTAATAAAAAAATTTGATCTTATAATTTTTTATTGGATACTTGAAAATCTTACTAGATTTCATAATACTATTATATATTTGATTAAAGGGACATGTAGTCATTCAAGTCTTATTCAAGTATTATCTTTTTTTTAACCATTGGTCAATACATGCTAGGGTAAATATTACCCTTTGGATAATAGATTTAATCTTTCCAATAAGTACAAGGGTTATTAAACAAACCATTTTCTAGATTTTTCATGTGTTGATATACTAATATATATATATATATATATAAGTACTTTGTAGACTTAATACCCTAGGATTCTCTATGTACAAAATCCATTATTTTTAATAAGAACACCTGTGCCAAATTGGATTATTTTAATAGGAAAATTTTATTCATTGGATAATAATTGTTAGGAAAAATTTTATTCCTTGGGTAATAGCCAAGATTTTTGCTATAAATAGCACCCTTGCCCAAGTCATTTCTCACACCTTCACTCCTTTGCTCTTACTTCTCTCTAGAAACCATTTTCAAACAGCCTACTGCCCTTCATGAATCCTCATTTTTCTTCTGCTTAAAGTAGTTTTTAGAACCAACTCCCTTCAAGAAAGTTGTAGAGCACTTCAAAACCTTCAAGTTAGACCCAAGAACCGCCCTAATCGGTCAAGAAACGACAAAGATACTGACATCCGAAGTTCAGTAAAAATCTCGGATTTCCAGTTCTAGACAGCATACTGTCTCTTCTTTTATCACCATTTTTCTCCTACCTAAAGTAGTTTCTAGGATCAACTTCCTTCACAAAAGTTGTAGAGCGCTTCTAGAGCTTCGATTTCGACCCAAGAACGACCGTATTCGGCCAGAGATTGACCGAGTTACTGCCATCCAAAGTTCGGTCCAGATTTGCGAGTTTCACCTCCCGTAGGATTTTCCAACTAGCTTATTCGGCCCCGACTAGTTTCGGATCAAGGTAGATTAATCTCTATTCATTCTCCCTAGCATAACTTTCCTAATCATTTTCTTTAAAGTAGATGAGGTTTACTATCGTTTATAATGATTGAAATGCATGATGAACTTAGCTTTGGCGAATGGAAGTATGAACATGTTGAATTATCGATCTTTACATTAATAAACATATGTTGTTTAGAATTTTCCACAAAGGAAGAAAGTACGGATTTTTTTAAAAAGATTGGAATGTTATCGCTTGAACGGAAGTATTCAGAATTTGATCTTTAAAAGCGTTATGTGCATGCTTACGTGAATTGCTTGCAATACTTGTGGTATAATATTGAGTTGGATGATCTTGTTAGTTTAGTTCCAAATTTTCAATGAATGATTTATGATTACATGCGAAGTCCTACCGTGGAGTTTATGCATGAAAACGAGACACGAAAATCAAAAAAATAGAAACATGACACCTATGGTGTGTTAATGGTAAAGTATGTTTGAAACCGCTATGTGGCCGGACTTGGTAGCCCATTATGTGTGTGGAAACCGCAATGTGGCCGGACTTGGTAGCCCATCGTGTGGATTGTGAAAATCGCAACGTGGTTGAACTTGGTAGCCCGTTGTGAGGATGAAAACTCGCAATGTGGCCAGACTTGGTAGCCCATTGCGTGGATTGTGAAAACCATAATGTGGCCGGACTTGGTAGCCCATTGTGAAGATTGCCAATGAGGCCGGACGTGGTAGTCTCATTGGTAATATGGCTTGATTATCAGCGGAGAGGAGCCAATGCAAAGTTTTGTGTGCCAATGGGAACCCGGTGCGGCGGAACCATTGTGAGGATACTTGGGAGACCGGAACGGCGGAACCGAGGTTGGTGTGTGTAAAAACGATTTTGGAAATGATGATATGGTACATGAGAAATGGAAAATGATGACACGGTCTACGACGAGTTGCGTAGGAGAAACTCAGAGAATCTTGGACACTAACGCTAGTTGAATATTGATTGTAAATTGTTAACCTTTTTGTTATGTATGCGTGATCTATGTGAAAATCGTCAGTTTTATGACCTATTGTTCGTAAGTCAAGGGTTAGTGGGTAGGATTATCCTATTGAGCGTGTAGCTCATGGTGTTGCCTTTTTGGTGACCCTGACATATTATATTGTTGGCGACGCCGGTATAATGTGTCAGATTTTGTAGATGATCAAGGTAAGCTGTACACCTTGGAGGCCTTCGGAGCCAAGAGCTAGCCCGGATGGAGGAAGAAGCAGAGCAGTAGTTAGGAACCCTAATTCCCTCATTGTTTGTTTAAAAGTACTCTTGTAAGACTTTGTGATGTAATAATGAGCCAGACTCACTTTGTTTTTTTTGTAATAAAATGTCTTATTTAACGTACCCAAAATTGGGAGCGTTACAAAGACGGTAGCCACCCACCAAACCTTAGCCGTTTGCTGCTCCCTCGGTTTTGGGTTTGCTCTGCTCTTCTAACAATGTTTATTTTGGAGAACTCTAGCTATGTATGAAGATCTTGTGTCCAGATTTTCGTTTGGTTTTGTGGAGTATTTCCGTTTGGAGTGCCTCTAGTAATTTTTGTATCTTGAAAAGGATAGTGTTGTAACTTCATTAAATTTCGAAGTGCCTGCATTAAAAAAAAAAGCCCCAAAATCAGCTCCCTATTTTTTTTCTTTTATCTCAATGTTGTTAAAACTGTTATTGTAAAAAACATATAACACTGGAAAAATTAAAATGATCTCAATTTTAGTTAAACCGTGATAAATTTTACAACTTATATTACAAGTCTTTGATATCGGTTTGGTTATTTAATCGAGATGGCAGCCGGTTTTTATCTCGGAAATTTACAAACTGTGACGGTAAACAATTTTTTGGTAAAAGTAAACAGAGATCCCCTTAACTATTACTACTACCCTTTAATATTTAAAATCATCCATAAGCTGTAACGACCCTAATTTTGGCCCTAATTTTTTTTTTAAAATTCGTAATGTTTTATTAAGACTCACTAATTAAATTAGACTAATTGATTTAATTATTGTAACCAAGTATTTAATTCTTAAAGTTATTTTGAATTTCCTATATAACATTTTAAATTTTAATATACGTTTGTGTATATATATATATATATATATATATATATATATATATACATATATATATATATATATATATATATATAACCCCCTTCATGATAAATAAGGTTATAAGAATTGATCTAGGATGATAAGGATACAAAGGTTAGAAACCTAAATTAACTCTTCTTATCTTTATCTAACAAAAACCAAACCCACCCAATCCCCTAAACCCACCCAATCCTCCATTTATTCGGCTGAGAGAGAGGAGAAAGAAAAACAATAATAACTCTCCCACTTTCCTCCACCACTCCCTCAATATACTCCACCCCTCCTTTATATTAACTACCCATTTTCTCTTCCCTACCAGGGCCGGCTTATAAGTTTTGGAGGTCGGAAGCGAACCTCTTGAATGAGGCATCTCTATATCTTCCATACAAAAGTTGGTTTGCACAAAGTTTCATAAATAAAAAAAACCATTACAAAAGAGGGGCCTCAAGGTATTCTGTATTCAAGTATTTTCCGTTGTGACGATCCAATTTTTACATTGCCTTAAAACAAATACATCTCCAATAATTACAAGTACTCAAGATATATATACATGGTGGGCCTAAAAACCTCCAAAATGATACTGAGATTTTCTAAACAATCTCTATAAAGCTTAATCCTTCAAATACTCCAACTCGGGTCCCCACTAACTTTTCTCTGCACCTGAAAAATATAAAACGCCTGAGTAGCATATGCAATACGAGAACAATAACATGGCTAGCAATAAGAATAAACTCAATAAACGAGGATAACAAATCAAGTAAGATCATTCTGAACGCTTTTCATTTGTAGCCTCATACCCGGCTCATCTCGATAACATGCCAAGCACCACCTAGGTCAAACTCTATATTGGGCACATGGGCCCCATAAACTTTCTAGACTCCCCGTGGGGTAGTCCATCGTATATCTTTCATAACTCTGTGACCCGGTGGGCTTAAACATGTATCAATCTGTTCCATAGCTTTCAGCCAAATATTTTCTGTGTCATGATACAAGAAGTGACAATAATTGAATCAATACGCTTGGACATCAAATGAGTACAAATATAAGAGAATCAAAGAATACTCTTTGCAAAGAGATTTAGCTAGGAATGTGTTGCACACTACCCGGTACCTAAAATTATAATCGCGGCTGTAGGATATGTGAATTATTGGACCAAGAAACCATAACTTTAAGTAATCTCAACGCAACTCCATCTACACTGTCAGATGAGTCCTCCTAAATGGTGAAGAACAAGCCCAAAAGTTTGTGTTAAGAAACTGAGTCCTATGATAATATGAGGCAAGGTATACTTTGTTTCTCCACCAAAGGCTTCTTTTATATGGCTAGACTAGGTTCACCTTCATGCACAGCATGAATGCATGCCCATCGAAGGGAACAAGTTTTGATATAAGCTAGATATGTCTTGTTTGTAATTTTAGAGCCGGAAGCAATAGAAGAGTATGAAAATAGCCAGGAAGATATATTACATATATTGATCAAAGTAGCAAAAGCATTAGAGCATCCGCAATGTAATAATCAAAAGTAAATAATCAAAATTTGTCATGTCAGCTTTTAATTATTCATTTAGAAGGTTGCTAAAGTTAGCAATGTGAAAAGTTAGCAATGTGAAGTCCCACATTATTACTTTTGATTATTCAAGTGCCCAAATTTGATTATTGGTTAGGAGGTTGCTAATTTTGATTATTACAATGTGAGCATTTTTTAAGTACACATTGCTAACTTTAACAATCTTTTGATTTTGATTATTACATTGTGGATGCTCTTAGATGATTTACATACAGACCACATAGAGCGTTGTTTATTTACAGACGCTGAAGGAGCATAACATCAGTAAAGCTCGCAATAGTCATAAATAGTAGTAGTCATATTAAACCACTCATTCCTCTCCTGCAAGCTCTTTATCTGCTCTTTGTCCTGAGAAGCATACGTCTGCAACTCCAAAAGAATCCATTTTCATGTGCTCTATTTATGAGTAAAACAATACAATCATCTAACCCTGGATGCGTTTCTTGTCCTCCTGCCTTAAACCACCATGTTTAAGTTTTAAAAAAATAATTTCAATCTAGGACTAATGCCTTACACAATGGTAATAATTTTAACGTAAGTAGCAATTGCACTCACATACTTAAACTTGTAAGCAAGTCCAATTCCGCACTATCATGCAATTATCCTTGCTAACATTCCAAAGCCGAGACCTAAATGAGTTAGTACTAAAGGAGCTCTCTAGGACTATGATTATGCCGAGCATTTACACAATCCAATGGAGCCCTATCACCAAAAATTATCTTAATTCTTTTCCCCATCAGACCTATTCTCAAATATGAAATATTCAACATGTAAATGAAAGAGGTGGAGTGAAGTAGAACATGACAAACAACGTAGCATATAACACCCCAACTAATCTGCTCACCCATGGACATAAATGTTTATTTGTAACGACCCGGATTTTTGAACCAATTTTTTTTTCAAATAAAAAGATTTATTGTTATCCCAAACTTTATTAATTTCTTTTAACTAGTTAGTTCAATAATTATTATGTAACAAAATTTAATCGATTACATGTTAAAATTAACTTTAACCATCTAAATATTTGTAATGATATATGTATATGTAAATATAGCAATAGTTTGTTTCTTGGAAATGAGGGATTATGCTCCATCTCTCATCTCCCGAATCTCTCTCTCTCTCTCTCTCTCTCTCTCTCTCTCTCTCTCTCTCTCTCTCTCTCTCGCCATTCGGCACCTTCCACCACCTTCACCCTTATACTCCCACACTCCAACTACTCCCACTTTTATCCCTACAAAAATAACCCACTCCACTTCCTTGTTTATCTTGGCACATAGTTACAGAGAACCCAACTCCATTTTTTTTTTAGAGCTAACCCATTTCTCCTCTTATTCTCCTTCACCATTTCGGCCACAAACATAGCCCCGTTCCGGCCTGGAAACGACGGTCCCCGAATAGCCTCGTTCCTCTTCGAAACATCTCGGAAAATAGTTCCATTGAAGCTCCCAGGAACCGGCCCAATACAACTGCAACCCGACCCTATTTAAGCTTCGAAACTGCCCAAAAACCAGTCCTAAAACCAACCCTGTTTTGGCTCTGAAATAACCTAGATGCAGTCCCGTTTCAACTTCATAACAACCCACTTCAATCTAGAAAAAAAATAGCTACAATACCGTCAGAAAATAGTCACGAATCGGCCACTTGAGGTCCCCAGTTCCCGTTGTCTTCTCTGATTTTTCTGAAATAGTCTGAAACTGTCCGAACCCGTTAACCGCTGTTTCGGCCGGAACCGAGGTATTATAATCCTTCTCCTACCTCTCCCTAAGTATATTCAGTCCTTAAATGATGATTTTAATGAGTTAGAATAGAAGAAATCGGTTCACGGATCAAAACCCAGTGATCCGAAGTTTTGCTCTGTTTTTTTTCGAATGAGCACTGTTCATGTACGTTGAAATTTTAAAGAAAGGGTACTGAAATTGCAGTTAGCCCCTCATGCTTACGTTGATTCCAGAATTAACCCTAAACTATGTATTGTTTCATGTTTACCCTACTTGTCACACTTTGATAATTAAAAATCTGGAATTAACCCTAACTTAGGTGCGCTCACCTAGGGCCCTGGTGCAGGACAAGCAAGAGGAAGGGTGGACCCATGAGACGGTTGTAGTTAGTGGATGTGGAAGGAAAGGATCTTGTGGAGAAGATCCTTAGATTTCATATAAGTTAATGGATAGTAAAGAAAATGATGATGTGTTATTATTCTGTACCTTCTGTGTATTATCAATTGTTATATTGTTGAACTGTAATTGTAGAGTAAGGGGTTGGTAGGATTGAGATTATTCTACTGGGTGAATTGTCACTCATGGATACGTTTGTATCCTGGTAAATCGGTTGCTTTGGCGATCAATTTGCCAGAGGATGCAGGGTTAAATGGTGGAGCTATTTGAGACAGGAGGAATACCAAGAGCGGAGACTGAGTATTCTTGGAATATGTATCAAGACTAGAGTCGCTCTGAAGATGTTTAAATAGAAATGTTAGATTCTTTTTGTATTTATTTTTAATGTAAATTTTGTATAACGACAAATAGGGGCCTAGTAGTTTATAAAATTCAGTGTATTTTAGGGTTAATGCTTTCGAAATTACTTGAAAAATCGGGGCGTTACATTATTTGCGAGGCAGTAATTCGAAAGTGAAGTTTTTTTTTCTTGTTGGCCAAATCAGAAGTAATACCTTACATTAGCCCTTGGGAAAAATATTTCCTGAATTCGTTGCGTGTTTCACATGAGGTCTAACATTGAGTCCATTTTTCTGCTGCAATAAATATTGCCAAATAAGGTCATCTTAAGCAATTCTGTACGGTAGCCAAATCCTACTCGTAAAATGCATGAACAAAAACTACGATTATTCCGATAAATATCTCCTCATTTACATTTTAAATCCAAATCCTTATGTATTTAATTATTAAATAATTACTACATAAACTACAATTATTCCGATAAATTTATTAATCGCACAATTCTTCACCTGCACATGAATTTCAATACCACAATCCACCATAACTTCTCATCTACGCAACAACTAAACCATCCAATTTAATGCAAGGTCTGCCAAGAACTTTTCAATACAAATATGACTAAAAGTTAATGAAAACATGACTAAACATTAATTAATAAATTAAATTCAGGTCACCATCTACATCAAAAATAAAGTTTTGGTACTATTTCCATTAAAATGCAGATTAAGGTTTCGGGTTTCCATGTTCAAAAAAAAAAAAGGGTTTCGGGCTTCCGGAAAACTACCTCAAACTCGGATCTAAGCTCGGGTAAGTGTTTCACGGTGTCCGTAGATCATTGTGGTGGTTCCAAAATTTGGAGGCAGCGTCCAGCGACACTCCAGCGGGGCCCGCGGCGGCGGCGTGGGTGTGAAACCCTCTGTACGCGGCTATTTTTTTTAATTTTAAAAATGCTGATGGAGTGAGGGAGTTGCGGCGGTGGGGTTTCGAGGTGGGTGCGGTAGTGGTGGCGTAGGGTAAACACGCTGACGGAGTGAGGGAGTTGCGGTGGTGGGGTTTCGAGGTGGGTGCGGTAGTGGTGGCGTTGGGTAAACACGTTGACGGAGCGAGGGAGTTGCGGTGGTGAGGTTTCGAGTTGGGTGCGGTAGTGGTGGCGTCGGGTGGGGTGGTGGCCGAAAGTGGTGGTGGTAGTTTGGTGGAGGGCCGAAGGACAGAGGAGACGGTGGTGAGGCCGAGAGGAGGAGGTGACGGGTGGTGGAGTTCGATGGTGTGGGGAGAGGAAGGTGGTGGTGACGTGGAGGAGGAGAGGAGAGGCAGGTGTTTTGGGTGGTCTTGGGCCGGAAGTGGTGGTGCCGTGGAGGAGGGGTATTATTGGAAAATAGCATGCCCTGGGCAATTGGTAAAATGGACGAAATCAAAGGGCAAAATTGTCCCAATTGAAAAATGGCATCCCCCTATCCGGTTCTTATTATTTAGGAGGATGGATAGAAAATAAATAATCTCAAGGGTGCAAGCATGCCACCTAGCAACCAATCCATGCCACATCCATCTTAAACATGCGGTCCAATAGTAGCTCATTCAATAATCCGAAATTAGGAGAAAACAAAAATCCAAATTGGTGAGATAAGTCCCCCACCGAATACCTCTTTCATTTTTTTTTTTCTATATTGTCTAAATATTCAACTCAAGTAAAATTACCAATTAAGGAAAACACGGGATGTTACATCCGTCCACGGTCGTCGGTTCCCTTCTCTTCTGAGTCGTGAGGCTTATTTTGTGGTTCCTCAATTTTAATTGGGCTTATTTTGTGTAAAAGAGGTTTAGTGCAAAAAAAATTTTGGGCCATATATACATACATATATATAGGAGTCCTAGAATTTTAGGGCCCTCATTTTTAGCATTTTTTGGGGCCGAAGCCCATGCTTCTCCCGCCTATGCTATCATCCTCCATGATTGCGCCCATTCGGTAGTCGTTGAAGTTTACCAAACGGCCGTCAAATTCAATTATTTATTAACCGGACTACAACTAAAGATTTGCATAGTATAGTGAGGAAGTCCGAGTCGATCCACAGGGAGTTCGAATATAGCTTGTTTGGATTAGATGTAAGGGTTTGCGGCGTTTAGGCGACCAACTTTTAGTTTTCCTTTGAAATGTGAGAAATACCCTTATGAAAAAGACTAGAAAATGAGTTTTAACTAAGAATTAAACGCGGCAAGGCATAGAAGTTCATAACACCCGTAACTTAGGCCAATCAACTTTTCTCAAATGAAAACACGGTTGAATCACACGGCATAGGTTATCAACTGGAAGGTTTAGCAGTGAAAATGGTTAGACTCAATATAGAGTTTGAATAACAAGCTAAACACAAGGCGTGACATCGCTCACGGAACCATATGAGCAAGCATATAATCACCGGAGATTAACAACGCCAAGACGTGCATTCAAACTAAATATCAAGGTCATGAACAAGAAGAGTAGTTTGGAAAGCGAGTAAGTTCTTTCGTTCTTTTGGCAAACACGAGGCGAGACATAGCTCACAGAACCATATGTGCGAGCATATAATCACCGGAGGTTAACATCGACAAGTTTTGTTACATAAAAGGCGAACCACGCACATTTCCAAACCAAACCTCAAGTCTTAAGTTGAGAAATGCAAGATTAACCAAAGTCACAAGGGGTTATTCACCCATGGCCAAGCCTTATCGACTACTCACACATAGCATGAAGATGAAGCATGCTAGAAAAATAAGACATAAGATTTAACCGACAAATTCAAAAACAAACTTGATATCATAAAAGATCTAAAGCATACGAACAACTTTAATAAACGAGAAATTAATATAAGACGAATACTTACTTGAGTTCTAAGAAAATTAACTAAGAAAGCTTGAGAGCATCAACAATGGAGAACCTAGAGCAAAAACTAACCTAAGCTAACTACTCTTTTCTAGGAGAGAGGAGAGGGATATTTATACAAAAACCAACTTCATCTCTCAAAATATCTTAAAAGGTTACTACAAGTAGCAAGTTTCCAAATATGGAAGGTTGAAAAACTGTCAGTAAGCAATCTGTATCCATACAACCAAAACGGTTGTATAGATACCGAGTTGTTAAGCCTGTGTTGGGAATTCTTCGTAGAGGAGCTGTATGGATACAACCAAAACGGTGTATGGATACGCTGGAAGCTGTCCAAAAGATAAGGCCACTGTATCGATACAACCAAAACGGTTGTATGGATATAGCCTTGTTAACTGCAGAAATGGCCTCTAGCTTCAAAACTTGGCACTTGACGCTTCCGAACTTCACCCGATGCTTCGTATCTTGCTCATTAGAGAACGGTGGCACTTCGCCACTTGGTCTTGGAAGCTCGGACTCCCTCGAGACATGTCCATGGTGTTCATACGCGCCTTATTTATACGAATTACCTGAAATACACAAAAACCTACCTTACGTGCAATATCGCATAAAAACGACAACATATATGTACAAACTCAACATACTAGAGGACTTAAGCACCAAGAATATGCATTATTGAGTGCTTATCACTCCACTATCTTCTTCTTCTTTTCTTTTTTCTTATTTTTGCCGAGAGAGAGAGAGAGAGAGAGAGAGAGAGAGAGAGAGAGAGAGAGAGAGAGAGAGAGAGAGAGAGAGAGAGAGAGAGAGAGAGAGAGAGAGAGAGAGAGAGAGCATTAATAGATTGTTATTCTTTTCTTTTTTTTTGTTTGTTGTTCTTCTAATTTTCCGAGGGGTGAGAAGAGTGACTAGAAAAGAAGAAAAGAGGAAGAAAAAGAACACCGCACGTACTGTTGCCGCCACCAAGCTCCACTTCCGAAAACATCATTTTTATCCACCCTAGCTTGAACTCCAAGGATCGGGGTAGATTTTTCATTACCCTTTAACTCTAAGTATATTATGTGATTATTGTAGGGGTTCGATTTGGCAGAACCTTGACCTGAGTAAGTATTCCTCTTCCGTTGCTCTGTTCCCCTGCCTTTGAACCTGCAACAAGTCACTAGGGCTGGAATAGCCCAGTGACCCTCCGACGATCAAGTCAGATCTCAGGGGAGGATATAGATCTAGGGTTAGGGAAAGATGGCATACCTCCCTAAGGCGAGTATCCCTTTGTATTTATAGACCTAGGTTTGCTTGTCCTCCAAGCTAGCGCGTGGAAGATACGCTCGGGTAACCGCCTCGGGTGACGTCATATGTGATGACAGGAGCGAAAGCGGTTACGGAACACATGATCAGACCTGATTCTCATGATTACGTCTGCCATGTAATCCTCACGGACCCCCCCTTGGCGTAACTTCTCCTGGAAGCTAAGGGAGCACCGAAGCGAGAGCACACCATGTCATCATTAACCGAGCCTCAAACCGAACTGTAAGACAAGACTTCTAGTCGCCACCGTCTTGACGACCGCGCCTCCAAGGGGACATTGGTTCGGAACACATGGCCAGGTTACCGTCTCGGTAACCGAGGCCGCTACAATAGCCCCTCAACTCTCTGGAGCCCCATATCTTGGCTCTGGGGAGTTGATATCCTCACGAACCCCCCCCCTGCACGAGAATCTTGCCTACTCCTACGACTGAGCGACTTTGGGAGATGACAAACAGTTAACCCTAGCCGCCGGGGCCACGTATCGAAAATTCCCGGCCTTTAAGTGGTTTGATAGTTGTCCCGGCACGTGCCGTGTCAGTTGATTAGTACGAAACACCTTCCTCGGGAACACGTGTCAGTGTGCCAATGGCCTGACTCTTCGGCGCTCTGACCTCGGCGCAGAGCCCTTAATGCCGATCGTCCAATAAGGACGCGTGTCAGAGATCTAACGGCCCTGAGCACGACGCCTCGTTTCCCGCGCAACTCTTCGACCCTCCCACTATAAATAGGAGAAACGAAGACAGACCGGCCATTTCCTCTGTGCTTCGAAGATGAACCGCCGCCGCCGCTGCCCTCCGCTTCTTGATCAAGACTTCGAGCGTTTTGGACGCAGATCTTGACACGAAACCCAGGTATGATGATTTTTAGTCGGTAGCTTTGGTGTTTTGATCATTTTCTTCAAGTCCTTTTCCCTTTAATCCACATTTTTACGCATTGTGGCTGTGCCGCCGTTCACCGCTGTCTGGCTTACGGCGGCGTTGGGCGTCTTCGGCGCTTTGTTCTTCATTTTCCCGAGGTCTAAATTCAACCCGAGGCCAATCTTCAACCCGAGACCATAAGAATAACCACTGGCCTCGGAGACCTTTCCCTGAGAAGGGTCCCCGAAAATCTACCGAGGAGCGACGACCATTCCGTCCCATTTGCTAGGTCATGTTGCCTTTCCCTGGGCATATAGCTAACGGGCTTTTGCACATTTTTTTTGCTAGGTAGGGGGCGAATGGTTGTTGAAGTCTCCTCGGACAGTTCCAGTAGCTCATCTTCTGCTAATCTTGTGGAGATCTTTGAGGAGATTCGTGCTCAGGCTTTTTACCGAATTCCTTGGGACGCTATTGAACCCTCAAACCCTCTTAGAGCTTCACGTCCCATCATAGCCTTTATCCCTTGGGAGATGGAGATCCCCAGTACATCAGACCACGGACCGGGCCCATTCGCCGATGCCCCGGAAGAGGTTCGGGGACGAAGGAGGCCGATGAGGCCGTGTCCCTATCTGAACCAATACTTCAACGGGACCTCGGCTGCCTACGCCGAGTTCAAAAGGATTTACAGCATCCCTCCGGACGTAGAGGTTTGGTTACTTCCCGACAACAACCCCAAGACCCTTCTTCACCGACCAGGGGAATTGATTTTTCCCCTGATGGCAATCACCGAGGGAGGGGTTAGATTCCTTCTTCATCAATTCGTCTGATGAGTACTCCGGACCCTTTCTCTTACCTCATCCCAGCTCACGGTAAACTCTTACCGAATTATCACCAGCGTCATCGAGCTAAGGAGGCAGTTCAACTTGACCTTTGGGGTCGAGGAACTCTTCGGCGTATATCTCGTGGGAGTCAACCGAGAGAGCAACTGATACTACCTCTCATGCAGGACGGGATACGACACGTTCCTTGTCGACCGTCTCCACGACTTCGAGGAGTGGGCGAACAGTTACGTTTTGATAACCAAAAATTTTATGTTCGGACCCGGGGAGAATGCGGATACCACTACCAGAGTGCAGTTTGGGACCGGAGCTCCTGGTTGGTAGAAATTACTCTTCGGTAGATGCTTTGCATGTTTTTGTTATGCCCTGCGTACTTATACTCATCCCTTGTTTTGATATTGCCTTACAGCCGAGGGAATCGTTTAAGAGCTTCGGGAAAGAGCTATCCAGGCCCGGATTACAGCGGCCTACGCCATTCCTAACACAAGCCGGTATGCACCAGAGCTGCTCGGGTACGTCCCAACTTACACGAGCTTTTTAAAGAAGAAACCGAGGCAGTAGGGGGTCCTGAGGGCAGGGTGAGGACGAGGCAGAGGGAAAGGACGAGGACGAGGGGAGAGGGGGAGAGGAGAGACTGCGACCGAGACCGAGGGGAGTAACTCCGGGCCTCAGGGCATCCTGCGCGAGGAAATTGACCGAGATACTCCCGAGAGAACCGGGCTGATCGAGGAGATGGCAGGTCCCGGAACTCGTGAGGTGCTGAATCTCAGGCGCCGGAGGCCGGCAGGTCGGGGCAAGGGAACAGTCCCCGGTACGCCAGGCGCCGAAACTTCAAGGGCGACTCCTGTTTCACCACAGGAGCCCTCGGAAAAGAGGGCTCGGTGTGAGGGGGGGACGGAGAAGGGGGAGATCAGGAGACGATCCTGATCGAGGAGACGATCCTGATCGAGGAGGAGCAGGGAAAACCCGGAGGGGGGATCGGTGGAGCAGAGGAAGGTTCCTGGGTCAATCCGAGGGAACTCCTCTGGGCTCCGAAGTTCCGCCACTTCGCCGGTCGCCAGATCCATCACGCCGACAGTGTCAAGAAACTCGGGGTAGCCTTCGGGATGCTCCGGGGGAGCATTCTTCTGAGGGATGCCCGGACTGTCACGGGCTTGACCAAGGACGTCACGGCCGAGATAGCCCAGGCTCTTTTCACTGTAAGTTAATGGTTTGCATCCCGCTCTTTTCAATCTGAATGTTTGCACTTGGTGAATCTCCTTTGTTCTTTGTTTGCAGGCGGGCGCTCGGGCATTGGCTATCAATGACCGGTGCAAGGCGCAGGAGAATGAAACCGAGAAGCTGAATATGGAATTAGCCCGGAAGGAGGAAGACCTAAAGCTGGCTCGGGAGAATTGCGAGCTCTATCTGGCGGACTTCCAAAGGTGTGACAGGGAGAGGGTGCAGGCAGAGGGCAGGGCCGCCAAGGCCGAGGAGGATGCCAGCACCCTGAGAGCCACCCGGGCCACAGAGGTTGACTTTGCGAGGAAAAGAGGTTACGATGAAGGTTGGGATGCAGCCGGAGTAGAATATAAGAAGCAGGTTCGGGTGATCGAGGCCGAGCTGCATCGAGACCGTTTCTTGGACGGCCTTCGGTATGGCCATGAAGCCTTGGTGAGAAGGCTCAACCTCCCTAAAAACTCTGATCTCCGAACACTTCCCGAGGCGCCTCCCGAAGAGCTTGTCCTGCCTGAAGAAGAGGAAGAGGTGGTGGAGCCCGTGTCCGAGGACCAAAACCCCGGGAACCCAGCCGATCCAAATGCCCCTGCGCCCGAGGATCAGCTCGACCCCAACGCTCGTGCTTAGGATAGTGTTTTCCTTTCCCCTTATTTTTGAGATTTCATGTCTTTTGATTCTGTAGCTTTGACTGGACGGCTTCGGACATTTGGAGTTTGCCGTTCCAGGGTTTGTAAATATTTGATACCAAAGCTGTACCTTTTTGTTTATGGTTTGGCGCTCTGACTCATGATGCTTTGTGAATGAGTACTTTCGTTTCCTGAATGTTTTCTTTGAAATGCTTGTCTGATTGGTTTACTGCTTGGGTGATAATGCCCCTGCTTCGGTGAGATTTGAAGGGTTGTAAAACAAGTTTAACCGAAGCATTAACCAAAGAATTTTGCCAAGCATAGAAAGGATGTTTATTCAGGAAAAAGTGACCTGATCTGGAGCCCTTGCTTTAGGAAGGTCGGTAGGAACCGAATTGTGGAATCAGAAGCAAGTATCTATTGAATTTTGAATGTTCACGCCCCTGCTTGTTAACGGAAATAAGCCTAGCAAGGAGTAGAAGTGTGAGATGGTAGTACTGCTTGGGGACGTGGGCTGAAGTCGCGAAGGGATATGGCTTCGGCCACAAGTTCGGGACGCAGCGAGTCTGAGCAGTGAGAGACTTTGGTGGGTCGGTGTAAGGGGCTCGGGAGGAAGCCGAGTATCCTTAAAGCGAGTGACCAGAAGTCTAGACGACCGAAGAGGCCGTGGTGACTTGGTGGGAATTTTGTTCGAGGGTATCACCTTTGAGAGAACAATATCCCTGAAGTCGGTGTAAAAACGGTCTGGGCAAGAACGGACCGAAGTGTAAGTAATTTAAACAGCAAAAGGTACAAGTAATGCTAAGAAAAGAAATTTCTCATTCATACTTGTTGGGGTGCTGTCATTACATAAGCAAGTTGCCTTTGAAACTTAAAAGAAAACGCAATAGAAAAGAAATGCATTGGGCTTCGATAACCGAGTACTATCCATAGAACTTCTTCAGGTTATTTGTGTTCCATGTTTTAGGAATGGGGGAACCATCCAGCTTCTCAAATTTGTAGTTTCCTGAGCCGAGGTGCTTGAGGACTCGGGAGGGGCCCTCCCAGTTGGGCATTAGCTTTCGCTTTTTGGATTTCTCCACCACTTTTGTCCAAACGAGATCGTCAGGTTTGAACGACCTAAGGCGGACGCTTCGGTTGTAGCCCTTTGCAACCTCCTGTTGGTACGAAGAGAGCTTGATCCTTGCGTTGTCACGTTCCTCTTCGGCTAGGTCGAGGTCCGAAGCAATGCTGTCGTTGTTCACTGACTCATCAAATTTTCTTTACGAATTGTCGGGAGTCCGACTTGGAGAGGGATGACCGCCTCCATTCCAAATGCCAAGGAGAAAGGAGTGCGACCGGTGGATCGCCGAGGTGTAGTACGGTAGCCCCAGAGTACCCTGGGTAGCTCTTCGGCCCACTTGCCTCGGCGTGACTCGAGTCGTCGCTTAAGTCCGAATGAAATTGCCTTGTTTGCAGCCTCGGCCTGTCCGTTGCCCTGGGGGTAAGCCGGAGTGGATGTGTCCCATTTGATGCCGTACTCGTCTAATAGGGCTCGGTATTTCTGTTCGATAAACTGCCGTCCATTGTCTGTAATAATGGCGAAAGGGACACCGAAGCGTGAAATGATATTTCGCCAAACGAAACGAATGATGTCTGTTTCTTCAATAATGTAGGGAGGTAATCCCAAACAGGTCCAAAGAGGGTCCGAACAGACTATGAAGGAAAGTCATCGCGCTATGGACCAGTGATATGAGAAGTCATTGGTCCAGAAAAGTTGTACGAGTTTTGGTTCAGTAAACATGAGAAGTTATTGGACCAAATAAAAGGAAAGTGACATGTGAAGCCACTATTCAAGTAATTTGTTCGGCAATGAGAAAGCCGAACATGAGGAGAGCTCCTAAAAAGGCAATGGTCCAAATAATTGATAAAGGACCAGTTACATGTGAAGTAACTGGTCCGAAGCCGTCTGTTCGGCCATGAGATGGCTGAACAAAGAGAGGAGTCCAATCAGATGTTGAAATAGAGGGAACACTCTGGAAGGGTCCAGAAATAGTGGTAATCCGTTAAAAAGTGAGATCTCGAGAATGTAGGATCTAGAAAAGATATCCAACGGGAATGTGAAGTTCGGCTTGTTATGGAAACGAGTCCTACAAGGATTAAAGTGATGAACTGATAAGGGAACGAGAATCCAAGATATCCTGGATTTCCTATACGAGGTAGGAAACCTAGGGCAACATGGATACTTGGGCAGCAAGCATCCGTAAATCTATAAATATAAGGTAAACCAAGAGGTGAACGGTACGCAATACATTGCACTCATACATGATTTCCTATTGATATTTAGGGTTCATTACCAGTACGTGATACTAACTAGTGCTTCGGAGGGCCTTTGCCACGAGAGGCAAAGGTGCGCTCACTCCTTGTTTGTTTTGCAGATCAAGGGTTCCGACGACAAATTAGGGTTACGGTCAAGAGGCACGAGAAGCCGATACATTCTAGTGCTAATTATAGCGCTTCTAGAATTTGTCCACCTACAATTGGCGCCGTCTGTGGGAAACGAAAGAGTTCCCTTTAAAATAAGACCATGGTAGAAGTAGATCCAGCAACACCACAGACCCAAAGAATATGCTAGATGGAGGAAGGGATAAATCTCCACCTGGGGCTCCGAAAAAGCCCGAAGGCGGACACAAGAGGACCACGAGTAAAGGCCGCCCCCTTACTATTCATGATGACTCCAAAAATAGAGAAGGAGAGACGGCTTCGAGATCCACGAGAAGGAGTAAATCCCATCGAAGGGATGAATCGATCACACATTCTAAGAGTGTGCACCGTAGCGAAGACGTTCTCGATAAAAAGAGGCAAGAAATCGAGGAGTATGCTCGTCTGATTAAAAAACGAGAGCATGAGATCAGGGAGTTAGAGGGAATCAGGGAACACCAGGAGGATTTTGGACTGTCTTGAAGAGATTCTAGAGGCGATAGGTATGTTATGGTAAAATACAGAAAAGCCCCTTCACGAGGAAGAAGGAGCAAAAGCAGAAGTCCAACCCCAAGGCGACACAAAGCTTCTCCACGAGAAAAGAGGAGCAGGAGCAAGAGCCGAACACTGGAACGAAGGAGGATTTCTCCAAGAAGGAGGAGAAGCAGGGACCGAAGTTCTACCCCTGAGGAGGAAGGGAATAGGAAGCATCATAAGGACAGGTACGAAAGACCTGATTCCGATTGGGAAAGGACTAGACCCAACGAAAAGAAAGGACCAGAGGATGAAACCATGACTGCATGAGAGGCAGCACGGAAAGCACTCAAGAATATTGCATCCTCCCCTTTCGCAAGAAAGTTGTAGGAGGCTAGGTTGCCGACCAGAGTGAAACACGGAACGTTCATCCTTTATGAGACGGATGCTGATCCCATGGCACATATACAGCATTACCAGCAGGCAATGTTTATGCATGAAGGAGATGATGCAATTATGTGCAAGATGTTCCCATCAAGTTTCGGGAAGGTAGCCTTATCTTGGTTTCATAAATTAGGTTCACGTTCCATCCGAACATGGGTGCAGTTGACCGAGGAATTCACTGCACGGTTTTTAACAAGCAGAAGAGCTCCAAAGACTTTTGAGAGCCTCTCCTTTATAAAACAAGGCGAAGACGACCTGATTAGGAACTATGCAAAAAAGTACTGGGAAACCTTCAACGAGATTGAAGGTTGCAGTGAGGAATACGCAATAGCCACGTTCAAGACTGGTTTACCTGTTCGGGGGGAGCTACGTAAGTCCCTGAACATGAGTCCGGTACAAACACTGGCAAAGTTAATGGAGCGAATTGAGCAGCACGCCAGGAACAAGGATGACATTCTTCGGGAGGATGGTAAGGTGGCAGCCGAGCAAGTAAAGGGGCCTGTAAAGAAAGCAGACAAGCCGGAACCCAAAACTTACCGAGAGAGGAAAGACTATGGACAGGCAAAGAAAGTACTGTACAAGGATAAACAAGCTCCGGATCCCAAATCTTTCTTCTCAATAAACACAGTCTGGAAAGAACCCATCTACGGGATTCTTTATCGAATAAAGAATCAACCTTATTTCAAATGGCCTCCAACTCTAGGTGGGAATAAAGATGCAAAACGTGCTACGAATCAACACTGCAGCTACCATAAGGATTAGGGCCATATGACTGAGGATTGTGAGATGTTTAAAAAGCACCTTGATGATTTGGTCTCACGAGGTTATCTCAAAGAATTTATCCAAGAAGATCCCAAGAATAAAGAAAAAACAATGGAATTGGATTACGAACAGAATCCAAAGGGAATAATCCATATGATACATGAATTGGTTGAACCTTATACGAGAAATGAGGTGAGATTACTTCAGAGACAGATCAAACATGACCAACATGTGATGCAGTTGGGAAAGAAAAGAGGGCATAACGAAGAAGCATGCAAAGAGGGCATAGTTTTTACGGATGAAGATCTGGGAGGAGTCCAGGTACCTCACAATGATGCTTTAATCATAACCCTACGAGTTGGGAAATATGACATGGAAAGAATCCTGGTGGATTCAGGGAGTTGCACCGAGGTATTATATTACGATGCATTCAAAAAGTTGGGACTAACTCAAGCAGATTTAGTACAATCAGTAACCCCCTTGGTTGGATTCGGGGCAGGAGCAGTTTGGCCATTAGGAAAAGTAACTTTGCCTGTTCGGGCTGGGACAGTGGTACTGCAAACTGACTTCCTGGTGGTAGATGTGCCATCCTCTTATAACGTGATTATAGGGAGAACATGGTTACACAATATGAGAGCAGTCTCTTCCACTTTCCATCAGATGGTAAAATTCCCAGGATCCAATGAGATTGAAAAGATCAAGGGTAACCAAAAGGTAGCTCAACAATGTTTAGTATCCATCGTAAAAAGAATCCATAACGCCCACCATGTCCATACGGTGGAAATCCCAGATCAACCGACCGTTGAGGATATCGGAAGGGACCCAACCGAGAGGGTAGTTAAGGGTTTGAAGAAGATACAGATCAACGAAACTGATCCTGATAGGTATTTTTTAATTGGGGAATCGTTGCCAGCGGAGGAAGAGGCCGAATTGATAAGTTTCCTAAAGACTTACGTCGACGTATTTGCTTGGACACCAGAGAAAATGCCTGGGGTGGATGCAGACGTTATCTGTCATCATTTGAATGTAGATCCATAGCATAAGCCAGTCATTCAAAAGAAAAGAAGGGCAGCCATACAACATGTTGATGCTTTAATTGAAGAAGTAGATCGTTTGTTGGAAGCCAAAGCAATAAGAGAAGTTTACTATCCAGAATGGCTATCCAATACTGTTGTAGTCAAAAAGAAGAATGGAAAATGGCGTGTCTGTGTGGACTTCACGGACTTAAATAAGTCATGCCCAAAGGACAGTTTTCCTCTTCCAAGGATAGACCAGTTAGTTGATGCAACTGCAGGATACGAACGAATGAGTTTCCTCGATGCATATCGAGGATATCATCAAATTGCCATGTTCGGGCCTGATCGAGAGAAGACCTCTTTTATTACACCACGAGGGCTATACTGTTACAATGTCATGCCCTTTGGATTGAAGAATGCAGGGGCAACATATCAAAGATTGGCAACCATCATCTTCAGAAAATTGCTCGGCAAAACTATGGAGGTTTACATAGATGACATGGTGGTAAAGAGTAAAACTGGGCAAGGCCATATAGCAGATTTGAAAGAGGCTTTTGAAATTTTGAGGAAATACAAACTGAGACTCAACGCCTCGAAGTGTGCGTTTGGAGTCGGTTCTGGAAAGTTTTTGGGTCACCTTGTAACCATAAGAGGGATTGAGGCGAACCCCGACCAGATAAAGGCCCTACATAGTTACCAAGGGTTCGGCCTTGACCCACTTTAAGAAATAGTCTGTGGCAGTTAGGTGGAACTTAAATCCTCCTGGGGCAACGGGGAGCTTACCGACAATATCCATGCCCCATTTGGAAAAAGGCCAAGGACTTGTGAGAGGGCTAAGATCCCGGGCTGGCTGGTGGATGATAGGGGCGAACATTTGACATTTCTTGGAACGTTTGACGAACTCTTCAGAATCCTTCTTCATTGTTGGCCACCAATACCCTTGGGATATGGCTCGGTGAGCGAGGGACCGCCCGCCGGAGTGGCAACCACTGTCGCCAGCATGAAGCTCTTCGATGATGCTCGAAACTTGATGTGGGTGCGCAACCAATAAGTATGGTCCGGTAAATGATCTTCGGTAAAGCTTGCCGTTGGGATTGAGCCAGAATAGAGCGGCTTTGTTTCGGAGTCGGTGAGCGTCTCTCTTGTCGGTAGGTAGGGTGTCATCGCACAGGTAACCAATGATTTCATCCATCCAACTTGGGCCGAGGTCTATGTTGAGGACCGCATGGCTTAATATGTCAAGCTCGAAACTGGGCTTATCAATTGCGCTGAAGGAGATAGATCGATGTTCTGAAGAGGAGCAGGTCGAGGCGAGCCCTGCGAGTGCGTCGGCATGGGCATTCTGCTCTCGGGCGATATGCTCGACGCGGATAGCCTTAAAAGTTTTGATGAGCTGGACGGCAGAATTAAGGTAGGTCCGCATTTTGTCGTCCCGGGCTTCGTACTCTTCCAACAGCTGGTTGACTATTAGTTGGGAGTCGCTATAGACCACAAGTTCCTCAATGCCCAGTGCTTGGGCGGTCTTGAGCCCGGAGATCAATTCTTCATACTCGGCCTCATTGTTGGAGGCTAGGAGAGTGAGAGAGAGTGAGCTTTCGTGTATGACGCCGGAGGGGGAGAGGAGTACGACCCCAGCCCCTGCGCCTCGGCTGTTGGAGGCACCATCGACGTACATTTTCCAAATATCCCTGTGAAAGAGCTTCCAAGTAGAGCTTGGACTTGTTTGGAGGGCCGCTTCGGGGTGCGGGGATGGGATCGAAGTGATAGAGTCGGTTGGAGTGAGCTCGGCGATGAAATCGGCGAGGACTTGAGCTTTGATCGCTGTCTGCGGTTGGAAGTGGATCTCAAAGTTTGCAAGTTCGACAGCCCACTGAGAGATTCGGTTGGAGAGGTCGGCCTTCCGGAGAAGAGATTTTAGGGGGTACTCGGTCAAGATGATGATGCGATGCGACTGGAAGTACGGGGCAAATTTTCGGGAGGCTGAGATGAGGGCGAGCACGAGCTTTTCCAGGGGGAGGTAACGTGTCTCGGCGGGAGTCATAGTTTTGCTGGAGTAATAGATTGGCTGGTGCTCTCGAGCCTCCTAGCGGACGAGCACCGAGCTTACAGCGTGCGGAGAGATAGCTAGGTAGAGGAATAAGTCTTCCTGGTCCCAAGGGGTGACGAGGAGTGGAGCCTTGGAAAGGTACTTCTTTAGTCGTTGGAGGGCTCGGTCACAGTCTTCTGTCCAATTGAAGCTCCGTCGGCTGCCCTTTAAGAGTGCGATGAATGGTTGGCATTTGTCCGAGGAACGGCTTATAAACCGATTCAGGGCTGCGGCCATGCCAGTCAAACGCTGAACATCGCGCTTGTTGTGGGGAGCCGAGAGCTGAGCAATAGCGAGAATCTAGGAAAGATCGACTTCTATACCGCGTCGAGAAACTAGGTGGCCAAGAAATTAGCCGGAGCCGACACCGAAGACACACTTCTCGGCATTGAGGCGAAGCTTATGTTTCTTGAGTATCTCGAAGACTTCGGCGAGGTGAGTTAGATGATCACTGGCGTGCATGCTTTTGACCACCATGTCGTTAATGTAAGCCAACATAGTGTCGCCTAGTAACCGCTCGAACATCTTGGTTATCATTCGCTGAAAAGTGGCCCCAGCATTCTTTATACCGAAGGGCATAACAAGGTACCCGAAGACGCCGTGGGGGGTGATGAAGGCCGTGTTCTCGACATCGTTTGCGCTTATGGCGATCTGGTGATAGCCCCGGTAGGCATCCAAAAAGCTGAGTCGCTCGTGTCCAGAGGTGGCGTCAACGAGCTGGTCGATACGAGGAAGGGGAAAGAAGTCCTTTGGGCAGGCGTCGTTGAGGTTTGAGTAATCGACGTAGACCCGCCATTTGCCATTCTTTTTCTTGACTACAACAGTGTTGGCCAGCCACTTGGGGTACTGGATTTCTCTAATTGCCCCTGCGTTCAGGAGCCGGTTGCTTCTTCAATAACGGCCTCGGAATGGACAGAAGAGGACCGTCGTGCCTTTTGTATGACCGGGCGTTTGTCTCGATCGATGTTGAGATTGTGGCAAATGAAGGAGGGGTAGGCCCCGGGCATCTCATATGGGATCCAAGCGAACACTTCGATGTTCTGTTTGAGAAAAGCTACCGTCTCATCGATCAGTATCACAAAGTGAGGAACTGACAAGGAAGAAGCGGGAACCGTCTTCGGTTATTGGGATGCCGGCCACGTCTTCTACGGTTTTGTCATCTGCGGGTCTATCGACGTCCTCCAAAACTGGGGCCTCGGGAACTTCAATGAGATTAACCCGGGGGGTCTATTTATTACTTCGGACGGCGTTGACGTAGCACTTCTTTGCCGCAATTTGATCTTCGTACAAGTCTTCCTGGTGCCTAAGATTTCCAATGAAACGGACCACTTGGTGATAGGTGGAGGCAATCGCCTTAAGCTTATGCAGCCAGGTGCGCCCGACAATTGCGTTGTAAGGGCTAGGGACATCTACTACCACAAATTCCATTTCAAGAGTCATCGAGCCGGCACGGACTGGGAGAGTGATCATACCGATGGGCCAAACCGGTGCTCTGTTGAAGCCGATAAGAGGAACTTCGGGGGGACGGAGGTCGGTGTCGGGAATCTTCAGATCTTTGAACAGAGGGTAGTACATGACTTCGGCCGAGCTGCCCTGGTCCACGAGGACGCGACAGACGTTGAAAGTTCCGATGCGTAGTGTGACAACAAGGGCGTCATTGTGGGGAAGTTGATGCGATCGAGATCCTTCTCGGTGAATGTGATCTTCCATTTGGAACCGTCATCGGTTCTAGGGCGTTTCGGTTTGGGACCGACCAACATGACCTGCTTGGAGGAGGAGGCCTCGTTCAGCTCGCCCCGGATGATGCGAGCGGCCTCATAGTTTAGCGGACCGTGTATGACGTGGATCGTCTGGACCTCTTCCTCGGTGTTAGTTTCGGTACGTTGTGCCCGAGCCGTTGTCTTCTCGTGATCGATGAAGTTGCCGAGGTGGCCACCCGCAACGAGCTGCTCTAAGTAGGCCTTGAAGGGCTTGCATGCTATGGTGAAGTGACCCTGCTCGTTGTGGTAACTGCATCGAACGATGGGATTCTTGATTTTCCCATTTTCGGTTCCTAGCTTTTGATTTGGGAAGGAGAAGAAGGGCTGATCCTTCACTTGATCGATGATCCGGTAGATAGGAATGGTGAAGACGATTTTCTCGGCGTTGAAATCACCTGGCTTTGATCCCCTTCTCTGCGACTGCTTGATGGTGTTGACCTGTTTCTTTGGTGTTGGGACAGGTGCGGGAACCGGTGTGGATACCGAGGTGGTTAATGTCTTCGAACTCGTAGACTTCCCGATGTCTCTCTCCGCCTTGGACTCGATGAGCTGACACCAACCCTCAATACGAGTCATAAAGTCCTTCATAGAGTTTGGCTTATGGCGAGCGAGGTCGTCATAGACTTGCTCGTCCTGGGAGGTGAGACCGAGCTTGAATCCTCGGGCTGAGATGACGCCATCGCAACCCTCTATCTCATTGAATAGTTCCCAGTAACGGCCGGCGTACTGCCGGAGCGTTTCGTCATTCCTCTTGCGGAGGGCCAAGAGGGAGTCGATCTCCTTCTCGTGCTTATTGCTAGTTACGAACCAGGCCATGAAGGCATCACAGAGGGAATCAAACGAGGAAATTGACCGAGCCGGGAGTTGATTGAACCAGGTGAGGCCCAGGTTGCCGAGGCTTGCAGGAAACACTTTGCACAGGAAGGCATCGTCCGAGGGTTTGTTCGGAAGAAACAAAGACATGACGAGCTTGTACTGAACCAAATGGGTGTACGCCTCGGTCTTGCCGTCGTATTTGGCAAACTTGGGTTGGGTGAATCCCTTGGGTGGGGTGGGGTGGGGTGGGGTGGGGTGGGTTTCTCTTGTAAAGGGGGAGGTCGTGAGTCGTGTAAGTCGCGCGTCGCGATGAGGTGGGATCGAACGTTCGGGGCCGTCTGGACGCTCTGTCGTTGTACGCTTCTTGGGGACAAGTTTGTCCAATCGTTCATATTCCTTTCTCTTTGGGGCAACATTAACTGATTTCCTGGGAAAGCGTTCTTGGCGGTGATGGCGGTAGCTGTCCCGAGCGGAAGGCTCGAGGCGCTTAGTGATCAAGCTCCTGCTGTGTGCGCCGCAGGGGTGCGAGACGATGGGACTTCTGGCTCGGGGGCCCTTCAGGCGCTCGCGGTATCCCCTAGTTTGGAACTTCATAAGGTCGTCATCTCCTCTGGCCGCCCTTGTGAGGCTAGGGGTAGATTCCCGGCCCGTCTTGCCCACTCGGACCGAGTGGGTGGAAGAGGCAGAGACGCTCTCAGCACCGAGCCTCTCGAAGGCCGATGGTCTCCTTCGAAGCTGCATAGGGGAACGGGAACGGTCCCTATGCGATGTGTCCTTTGTGGCTCAGCGTCTGCCGCTCTTGGTGGCTCGAGACGATCCTTGACTGAGGGGCGGGATCTGTGCTCCAGCAGGTGACCGACTTCGCGACTGTGAGGGGGGGTGTGACGGTCCTTCCTTCCGCCGCGACTCTCGGAGGAATGAGACGGGGAGATTTGGAGGAGGTGTTTGATCTCCGCCAACTCGTCTCGGACGTGTCTGTCGCGGTCCATCACCGTCGTGAGATCGTCGATTTTCTGCTCAAGATGGCGGATGTAGGAGTGGAGCTCGGAGGATGGGCCTGCGTTTGGAATTGACGCTCTGGCGCCAACTCCGACGGATACATGGGTCTTTCCAAGAGCGGTTGCTCCGCCGGAAGCCAGGCTGTAGTTCACGAGGGAACCGAGCCCGTGGGCGGTACCACCGTGATGCGCGTCATTGATCTCAACCATGTTTGATTTAGGAACGCTGAACGGAGCAGAAAGAGGGAAGTGGATACCGAAAGAGTGGCTAGGTCCCCAGCAGAGTCACCAATTGTAGGGGTTCGATTTGGCGGAACCTTGTCCTGAGTTAGTATTCCTCTTCCGTTGCTCAGTTCCCCTGCCTTTGAACCTACAACAAGTCACTAGGGCTGGAATAGCCCAGTGACCCTCCGACGATCAAGTCAGATCTCAGGGGAGGATATAGATCTAGGGTTAGGGAAAGATGACATACCTCCCTAAGGCGAGTATCCCTTTGTATTTATAGACCTAGGTTTGCTTGTCCTCCAAGCTAGCGCGTGGAAGATACGCTCGGGTAACCGCCTCGGGTGACGTCATATGTGATGACAGGAGCGAAAGCGGTTACGGAGCACATGATCAGACCTGATTCTCATGATTACGTCTGCCATGTAATCCTCACGGACCCCCCTTGGCGTAACTTCGCCTGGAAGCTAAGGGAGCACCGAAGCGAGAGCACACCATGTCATCATTAACCGAGCCTCAAACCGAACCGTAAGACAAGACTTCTAGTCGCCACCGTCTGGACGACCGCGCCTCCAAGGGGACATTGGTTCGGAACACATGGCTAGGTTACCGTCTCGGTAACCGAGGCCGCTACAATTATTATGTGTTAGAGTGGCTTTATATGAACCCAATCCAAAAACGTAGATTTTAGGATCGAACGTTGAAACCCATATGCATTACTCGATGTTTGGGCCGCCAAATCAAAACTCGTGCTTGCCACATGGGACCTCACGGCCGCGAGCCTCCTCCCTGGGACAAAACACGTTTTTAACTTGGATTCGATTAGTAATCTTTAATGACTTGCATTACTACTGTTAACAGTTATTTATTATTTCCTATTACGGGTACTAGATTAGTTTGTATGATAGGTTCATAAAAATATGTTATTATATGAAGTCAATGCATGTATAAAATTGTTTGGGTGAATTTTTATAAGTAATGAGTTTACAGTACTATATTGTTTTGAAAGCACATGGATACAAGACTTAAGAAGTTAACGACACTTGAAAAATTATGTAAAATATATAGTTGAAAGAATAAAGTAACAGTTAGAAGAGTTTAGGTAAAATAAAGAATTTAATCTAAATAACACTATATATGTAGTTTAGTTAGTTCAGTAGCGGAGTAACTTGTTAACGTCCATTTTGTAAAAAGAAATGTTAACAGGAATATAAGTTTTCGTCACATACATACTAAAATAATAATAATAATAATAATAATAATAATAATAAGGTTTTATAAGTAAAAGAAATATTAATTTTAGTAATATTAAGTTGTATGTTTTAGATTGATACTGTAATCGACTACATCGGTAATATTATTTGAACAAGCCTAAAAGTACTAGAACTACTAAAGTATCCCTAAGGCTTACGAAATAACTTTTCAATCCTCAAGTATTATAGTTTACTGCTTCGCCTTCAAACCTCGCCTTCCAATAAGGTTGAAACACCCTAAGCATAGGGCTAGGTCGTCGGTAGCATAATAAACCGGTAAATCTGGGATCGTACCCAGAGAGAATTCGAATATAGCTTAATCGGATTGTAGGTTAAAATGGTGGATTGTGGCGTTTAAGACGGCCAACTTGGTTTTGCTTTCAACGGTGGAAAGGCTAAAGCAACAAATTAGATACAAGCTTTATAAACTAAAAGAAGCAAGTCTAGGGATCGTCTAACCCTTGACGACTTAAGCCGTTACCGGTTCTCGATTATAACTCAGGCGAGAGTCACGACCGCGTGCTCACGCCCGGAGGATTTAACTTTAATGACTTCGTTTATCAAAAGATGTGATTAAACGGAACTAAACAAACCTATTTTTGCTAATGTATCTAACACGTAGGAGGCCACGAGCCCTCGGTATGTCGCTTGCCAAGACCGCTTGACTAAACTTCATACCATGGAGTTAACACCCCTCGCTTAGACCAAAATGGCTAGGTTAATCCAATTCCGAAAACCATGATTTTAAGCCTGAAGTTTCGAGAACCAAATAACCGCCTAGATCTTAAGGATAGATTAGCCCAAGACTTAGCCAAAAGACTACTCACACATAGGTAAAAGACTAGACATGGTAAGAAAATGGAGCGAAAGATTTAACCGAAGAAAACGAAAATAAACTTGATTTATGCAAAGATCCAAAGCATAGCTACAACATTAATAAACGAGAAATTAACATAAAGTAAATACTTACTTGAGTTCTAAGGAAATTACAATAGGAAAAGCATGAACAACAATGGAAATCTCTCCTAGAGAGAGAACTAAAACTAGAACATAAAGTAGATATTAGATAAAGTGGGAGGGAAGAGTATTTATACAACTCAACTTCTCTCCCAACAAATATCCTAGAAACATACTATAAGTAGCAACTATTCCAAAAATGGAAGGTCCAAAAAGCAGCAAATATCTGGCCGAGAGCTCCCCGTATCGATACAGATTATGCAAAGTATCGATACCACTTCGCTAAGCTGAGAAGACCAATTTCCCGTAACGCGCCCGTATCAATACGGTTTATGGCTGTATCGATACGGAACTCTCTGCCTGCCCATTTAACCAAGCCTCCAAGACTTGGCACCCGACGGCCCCGGAGCTCCACAACATCTTATGGCTGTAAAGACTACATTTTAAACCTTTCTTTTACCTTTTCTTTACTTTAATTTATTTAATGAAAATAAAAAAGTATCCCCCATTTGAAAACAATGGCATTACCAGAATTTGAAGATTCCAATTAAATCAAAATGTCAACCCCCCACTTTTAGTGTAAAATGGAAAACTGCACATTTTTCGCAAGAGAAAATGGCTCAAAACATGACCTTGCTCTTCAAATAAAACCTTGCAACTTTGTAGTTACTCTTAGAAAAATTCAAGGATCAATTACCGCCATTTTTAATTTCGAAAATCGATACTTTTTCAGAAAGTCATTTTTCCATACTTATACAGATTTTAAGGGGCCGACAGGGTCTTCGGGTACTTGGAAGCACTTGGGCCATCCATGGCGTTGAAATGCGCTTTATTTGCACGGTTTATCTAAAACACACAAAAACCTACCTTACGTGCAATATCGCTATAAAAGTTAAATAAACGCAAGATAAAACAACATAAAACGGGACTAGTCGCACCAAATGTCTACAACATTGGGTGCTCATCATTTACTATAATGACCCTATGTGCAAAATCCTAATGAAACCCAAAAGTCACAAGGACAAATTTGAATACTTTATGTGAAATATTTTTGGGTCTTTTGAATTGTCGATAATGTATTGCTTCAATGACTCTTTATGAATTGTTGTTATTATTAATCCACTTGCAAATACTTTGGTGTTGAAGCATATTGAAATTTGTTGTGAAGTTAGTTTGGACTTAAGCTCATCGGATATGGGTGTACGGTGGTTCAATTATCCTGTGTATGTGGTGATATTATGATATGTTTACTCGTCATTTGAAATAATTGCATTGTTGATTGAACAAAGAACGTGGAAAGGACATTAGAGACATTGGAGGAGTTGTGGACTTAGAGAAATTTTGTAGATGTTGTTCTGGTTAAAGGAAAAATGAAACAGATGAAAGGTTGTGGGTTTAGCAGGACCTCAGGGGTAGCCTGACAGGACCTCGTGTTATCGGGGGTAGCCTGGTAGGACCTTGAGGGCAGCTTAAAAGACCCGGTGTAGCTAGGGTGGCCAAGCAGGACCTCAGGGGTAGCCTGGCAGGACCTCAGGTACTAAGGGTAGCCTAGTAGGACCTTGAGGGCAGCTTGAAAGACCCGGTGTAGCTAGGGTGGCCAAGCAGGACCTCAGGGGTAGCCTGGCAGGACCTCAGGAACTGAGGGTAGCCTAGTAGGACCTTGAGGGCAGCCTGATGGACCTAGAATTGTGGGGGTGACCAAGCAAGACCTCAGGGGTAGCCTGGCGGGATCTCAGGTATTGAGGGTAGCCTAGCAGGACCTTGAGGGCAGCCTGATGGACCTAGAATTGTGAGAGTAACCTACTAGGACCTCGGGATGTTGAGGGTAGCCTAGTAGGAGCTGTAAAGTATATCCAGTGAAATTCTGAGTTTGGAACGTGGTGAATACTGCGGTGTTGGAATGATTATAGAAGTTGAGATTTTGGAATTTACTTAAGTTGATAGTTATATAATGAAATAAGTTTTTGTGCTCTTCGATTCTTACCTCCTTTTATTATAAATGTGATTGTTTGTAGAGTAAGGGTTAATAGGTAAGATTTATCTACTGAGTTTCAAAACTCATTATAGTGCCATTAGGCTTGCATTTCATGTCAGGTAATTAGGAGACCGAAGAACAGAATCCTCTACAAGAAGATCAATACCAGGGTAAGGACCTCCTAGCTGAGGAAGGGGAGTTTGTCGAGCCTTGGATGCCTTACCCTTAGAAGCTTTGTAATTTGGAATAAAGTTATTTAAATTTCCAAAAGTGTTATCACATTTGTCAAACCTTGTTTTATTTTTGTTGAGTTGTCAGACCATTAAGTAGTTTTGAATTTAGTATTTGAGATTTCCGCTACTAAACCCCGTTTAATAAAATTTTACTTCTTAAATCAATTTTATGAATTATTAAATCAATTAAAAATGATTTAATTAATGTGTCCGAAAATCAGGGCGTTACATAAGCACCCACTCAACTATATAAAATTAAAAATTGACTAATTCTATTAACGTAATTGGGAAAGTGATGATTCTATCCCTTAAAAATTGTCCACACTGACCTACTCTTTTTTTAAAAATGTCCATGTTGATTTGTTCATCTTAAAGGTTTTTTGGATAGAAGGATGGTGATTGGCTAACGGTTAAAGTTGATGGAGTGTATGTGAGAAAAAGTTATAGTTTAGGAGGTCTTTGTGGACTTTAACCCAATTTTTTCTCACTAACACTTTTTCCTCCAACAACCGAAATGTACGGTCCACTCCTACTTTTGGAGAATGATAGGGAAACAGTGGCAATTTAAAATCGAATGAGGGGGAGTTTCGGGTACTGAATAAGCTTTGAGAAAAAATTTGTCGCAATTAAATTGTTAGTTGTTTCTGATATTGAATAAGTTGTAGATGGATATTTAACAAGTTTTTAACCAGTTTGAATAAGAAGATAAAATGCAATAATGATTGCCTACGTTTTTGTAAAAAAATGGAAACACTACTTATGAGTATTATACTTCATGTTATGACCAAATAAAGCTAAAATAGCCATGGAAAAATGTCAGTCTTAGGAAGTATTCACTCAAGCGCCAGGTATTACAGAAATTGGTGGCAAAAACACCAATAGCCCCTCTCCTTTTCTAATTACTCCCTCTGTCTCAATTTATTTGTTCAATTTTAACATACGTGTCTTTCAAAATATTGTCTATATTTCACAACTTTCCCCTTTTCTCATAAAACCTTCTCCTTTTCACCTTTGTCCTAGTACTGCACGAACTTCTCCTTTTCCCAAGAAAGTTTTTTGAAACTATAATCACTGTGTTCGGGAACCCATTCTGAGATTTTATTTCAGGAAGTTGTTTTTGAATGCTAAAAAAGTGTGGGGCCAGAAGAGCTTTCCAAGGCCAGCAAGGACGTACTTGTTTGACTTTAAAATTTGACTGTTAAACCTAGTTGTGTACAGTAACATGGGCCCCACCACTCCCACCCTCCTCATATTGAATTGGGACGCTTTTACTCCTTCAAAAAGTAAAACTGTTTTGAGGTTTCCGATTCATAAAACTAGTAACTGGATTTTCCCAGGTTTTCACCTGTTACTCGAAAATGTTGAAAAAAATCTGAGTCTAATAAAAATTGCCATTTGAAAATTCAATTTAAAAAAATGGATTCCATTGAAAAAAATGCAATCTCAATTTCAAGCTTGCCTTCCCACCCTCCTACTCCGGTAGAACAGACATATGTGAAAAGGGAAAAATAAGTTTGTTTAGAACAGACATTTTTGAATCTCGCAGTTCGATTCTTGAGAGAGGGAGAAAAGTCGCACTATTGGTAGCGACTGGGGTAAGGTGCTCGATTGAAACACCACATTTTCGTATGCCCAACGAGGCCCCAATACAAGTGAAAATTGAAATTGATACTTTGTAAAAATAATTTTGATCCCAATAGTAGAACCTGTCTCAAATTCCATAAGCGTACATCTCAATACATCAACTATTAATAATTAAAGTTCCAACGGACAACCACAGAGTACATAACAAACCACATTTGGCCAAGTATCAAAATAGGTAAAAGATAACAGTAGTAACAACCACAATGAAACAGAACGTCATAGCAAGAATAAGCCACAGCGGAAAGGAAACTCTGCCTGGAGGAGTGTATTCCGATGACGACCTAGCCGCATCATCTAAGGATGGGAGAACATGAGGTGGGACGATCTGCTCTACTTGGCCGGTGTAAGCCAACCAAGCATTGTATGCCTCATCCCATGAGGCAAATTTGTTATGCACAGCACCTGGGAATCGAATAAACTGATCATTACAAGCTGCCCAAGAATCGTAGATGCCTGGATTCCTCCCCACGAACACAACATAGAATTTTTCCCCCTTCATTCCTATATCATTACAACGATAAATATGAATATGAGTACAGTGTGTCAACGAAAGTGCACTACAAGTGCACTAAAAACTGCAGATTTGAAGCCCAGATTAGAACAACAAATGCTCCAATTATCCTGAAAGAAAGCAGAATTAAACCCATCAGGCCGAGGGGCCTTGTCATGGTGAATAGATTTAAGAGCACTCAAAATTTCCCCTTTAGAGACAGGCCCTATCAAACCCTCTCTATACCCCAAAGGAACCTTTTTCTAAATAGCAGTAGAAAGAGTCTCAAAGGCGTCTCGCTTATGGCTAAATGGAGACCCCAAAAGGTGCTTATAATACCCAAGAATTTCAACCTCAATATAAGCAGGGTTATCCAGTGTAATACCTTAAACACTCACCCTTGCTCTCTTATTGTTTCTTAATAGGCCAACATTCTGTTCCGTAAAGTATCACTGGTCTTATGGCAGTTCCATAGAATTTTTTCTTAAATTTGTGGGTACTATTTTGTCACATAGTACACCAGTAGCGCTCCTTCACTTGAGCCACCCCACTTGGATCCTATGGGTCACATCATCGGCAATCTCTCAATTTCTACTAATAATTGAGCCTAAGTACCTAAAATGATCACTCTTTGGTATCTCCTGGTCTTGGATCATCACGCTTTCTTCATGCGCACTGCTGGTACCACTAAACTTGCCCACCATATACTCAGTTTTATTCCTATTTATTTGAAAACGCTTTGACTCTAATGCTTCCCTTCAAATTTCTAGTTTCGTATTAACACTTCTAGCGGTTTCATCTACGAGGACAATGCCATCTGCAAACATCATACACCATGGGATATCCTTTTGAAATTGTCTAGTCAAATCATCCATAACTAAGGCAAAGAGGTACGGACTCAAGGTTGACCTTTGATGCAATCCCATAGTGATTGGAAATTCACTCGTTTTCCCTACTGGTGATCTAATAGTGGTGACGACACTTTCATGCATGTCTCTAATTATCTCAATATACCCTTTGGTCACTCCCTTTTATCTCCAGAACCCATCATATGATATCTTTAGGCACCCTATCATAAGCCTTTTCTAGGTCTACGAAAACCATATGGAGATCTTTCTTCTTAATAGGTAAAAATGTCTTACTTAGGTCATGAAAATATTTTGGTGAAAATTTGGAAAAAAAGTTGTCCAGGGGCCTAGAAAATGTTGACTGGGGCCCGGGAGGGGTAAAAAGCTAATTTGGGTGATGGATTTACTGCTGTTAAATTTTAACATTTTTTTTGAAATTTCATGAAAAAAGTCAACTTGGGGCTCGAAAAAAGTCAATCGAGGCTCGGGAAGGGTAGAAACGTAATTCAAGAAACGAGGCCTCCCTCGTTGGATTATATTATCATTTCTGTGATTTTCTAGAAAAAGTTGACCCGGGGCTCAAAAAAAGTCAACCGAAGCTCAGAAAGGGTAGAAAGATAGTTCAAGCAGTGAGGCTGCCCTTGTTGGATTTTATTGTCATTTTTGTGATTTTCTGAAAAAGTCAAACCGGGGCTTGGGAAGGGTAGAAAGGTAAAAGGCGATAATGACGACTCAATTTGAGGGTGAGAGGTGTTTTACTGTCTTTTGAAAGATAGTATTTGGATATAACCCTACAAGGTGTAAAATAGTAATTTCAACATCTCCACCTGGGGAGAAGGGTATTTTTGTCTTTTTAAGATGTGGCCTTCGAGGGGCAAAATGGTAATTGGAGTTGCCTTCGAGGCGAAACAACAACTTAGAAAAAGAGTTGGATAGATTCCGACCGAGGCCCTTGTCGGACCTCTAAGTGGCTAAAAGAACTCACCAAGTCCCTCGAGTTTTCAAGAAGTCAATCACAACAATCCCATATCCTATTCATCATCAGGATGGTTCTCAAGGTGGAACCTAAGATATCTGTTTAACCAAATTGGGGTGTCTATAGGAACCAACACCGGTTCAGACCAGCTCCCCACACTCAACTCATCCTCACCCTCACATTCTGTAACACACCTAATAGGGTTTACAAGTGAGCTAATACAAGGGTTAAGGTAAATTACACCAAACACGTACCCACAACAATGGGTGTTACTCAAAAGACCCCACCACTATGGGTGGACCCCAATATGTGTGGGGCCCATCCCATAATTATCAGAGTGATTGATCCCTAATCAGGAGGTTATTTCTTGAATTAAGAACCCTATCATTGGATATGATGTACGAGAACATAAATATTTTCGATCACTAGAACATAACTTTTTTATATATAATATTCACGACATTTTACTAGAACTATTTTTGCAGTCCACATTTTTATGAATATCATACTCCACACTTTGAATTTTGGTGCTTAATTAGAACTACACACATTAAAATTCTCAATGCACACTAGAAGATAAATTTTAGAGTGAATTTCTAAAAACATGAAATGCAAAAATCGTTTCTAGTTTTATATCTGATATTAGAAGAATCACCAAATATTAAGGTTGAGTTTGGATTGCAGACACCTTAGGATGGAATGAGAATATGATTCCAGAACTATAAAGATTCCTACTTTGGGAAGGACTTGAATTGGAATCTAATTACTGATCCTCCCAATTCAAGAGTAATCATGTTCCTGAACAGAGGGGGAATTTGATCACTCCACTATCTCCTGGGAATTTGAGATTATGGGGTAATCTTATTATTGTCACACCCTCGATTTTTAACATAAAAATAAAGGTATCTTTCCATAAATAAAAATCCTCTCATTAGCTTACATAATACCCTAAAAGAATTTACTGTACTCAATCTCTAAACTTTAGTTCCAAAAGATTGCACAATTTGGTACCACAGTCCATCACTTCATAATGATAAACAAGAAAAGTGCAATAGGTGTTTGCATTACATTTCCAAAACATAATATACTAAGATGCCAATGCTGCTCTTCTAAATTATCTCTCAAAAGGATGCAGTTGGATGCCTGCCTATCACTCCATGCTAACGCTGCGAATTCCCTAAAAAATGAAGGGTTGAGCTACACTAGCCTAGTAGAGAAATCTATACAACCATTATATGCAAATGAGACTGTTAGATTACGGGTGTATTTGTAATTAGTGTATTATTGTTCTATTGTGTAACTAGTTTCATTCTCTAGGACCATAGTGCAATTAGTTTATTGTGTTGTATACATATCTCACGTTAATGAGAAAATAACCCTAGTTTTTGTGTTCCCATTCCACCTCTTTCTTCCTTTACAACTTCACATGGTATCAGAGCATCGCGATCTCCTCTGACAACCCCAACCTTGTCGATTTCCCCTTCTAGAGCTATTGCTCCTCGTTACCCAGTCATCATTAGCATTCCATTGGTGACCTGCAACCAATGCATCATCTACAGTCCAGTCCGACACCCACAAGACCTTATCCAGCCTCCAGCGAGTCTCGCAGGACATCACCCACCCTCCGGCAACCCACGAAACCCTTAGGCGATTTCCTGACGGGTCTGATTTCTGTACCTTCGTGGCTCTTCGTGAATTGCAATAGAAAATCCTTATTATTCGTGACCTGTTTGTGGGCTTTTCGTGACTGCAGGGAACTGATCTTGGTTTTTTTTACACAACTTGGGTTTGGGTCATATCGGTTATTCTTGATTAGATTGGGTAAGAATTTCCGAAGGTATTCAGCTGGTGTTTTGAAGTACTAGGGCTATTGGAACATTTGTTTATTTTATTTTTTTTGGAGTTCTAAAGCTGCTGGGAACTTGCTTTATTATTTATTTGGAGTTGTTCTGCTGTTAAGATGTCAGAGGTGTCAGAGGATAAAAAACAGGCTTTCGCTAGTGGGAAGGATGAGTTGAGTCGTGTAGGGATTATGGATAACTATTCTTTGGATATTTGCTACATTAAGTTGGATGGTATCAATTATTTGATTTGGTCTCGTACTTTTACTTTGGTTATTGAGGCCAAAGGGATGTCAGAATTTATTGAGGGCCCTGTTACTCCACCTGTTGAGGCGGTTGAACTCAAGAAATTCAAATCTCAAAAATCATTAGTCATGACTTGGTTGTTTAACTCTATGAGAGCTGATATTCGTCATACTTTCCTGCTCCTTGATACTCCATATCAAATTTGGACTACTGTAGCCCAAACCTATTCTTAGCAAGGAAATGGTGCACAGTGTTTTGAGTTGAGGAAGAGACTTCGTACATTGGAACAAAATCATTGATCCGTCGTTGTGTACTTTGCTGACTTGAGTGGAGGATGACAGGAATTTGATTATTATCAGGGGTTTTAGGCTGTTTGTGCTGTTGACGCTGCAAATTGGATGAAGAGGATAGAGAAAGAGCATGTTTATGACTTTTTTGCTGGTCTTGATATGGAATATGATCCGATTAAAGTGCAGGTGTTGGGTTGTGTTCCGTTTCCGTCTTCGGGAGAGGCTTATGCCATTGTTCAGTAGGAGGAGAGTAAGAAGGGTGCTATGGTGCATACTCCTACTTCTGATCGTTCTGCCTTGGTTGTCATTCCTCAGGGTGGGCTTGTTTCACAGAGTGGTAAATCACAGTTTGGTGCTAGCAGTGGGTCTATTGATCGAGAGTCACTCCGGTGTGATCATTGCCACAACACTGCCCATACCAGGGATTTCTGTTGGAAGTTACATGGTCGTCCCTCTCGTGGACAAGGGGTTTGACGTCGTGGTCGCGGTTGTGGTCCCATGATTTCTCAGGCTCAGGCCCATGTTTCAGAGTCTACATGGGTTGCCACTTTGCTTGATTCTGGGTTCAGTACTGGAGTTCAGGCGTTTTCTGATCATGTTAGTGGTTTTTCTCAGGGTAGATGCAAGCTCTCAAGCGCCTAATGACTCGGGCTGATTCTCCATCTACTATAGCTCATACTTCTATAGCAGGTCCCACTTCACCCTATTTTACTCAAACAGGTATTCCGGCTAGTGCATTTACTGGCTCTTCTGCTATTCCTTGAATTATAGATTCCGGTGCTTCAGATTATATGACAGGTTGTTCCTCTGTATTTGATTCTTACTCTACTTGTTCTGGTAAGAATAAGGTCATAATAGTAGATGGATCATTCTCTGCTATTTCAGGGAAATGTTCCGTTCGCTATTCTCCCTCTATTTCCCTCTCTTCAGTTCTACATATTTCAAACTTTGCCACTAACCTTCTGTCCGTTAGTAGTCTTACTCGTTCTGCAAATTGTTCAGTAACATTTTTTCCTATTCATTGTGTTTTTCAGGAACTATACACGGGTAAAGTGATTGGTAGTGGTAAAACATAGGATGGCCTCTATTTTTTGGAGTTTGCACCTCATTCACCTATGTCATGTAGTCTTGCTCTACAAGCAGATATGAGTTTAGCTCTTTCTATGTTATATCAGTGGCACCGTAGATTAGGTCATCCATCTTTTGGGATTTTAGAGAAAAATTTTCCTACTTTAATTAAGCATTGTTCTAGGAGTCAGCTTTTTTGTAAAGCAAGCTTGTGAGCTTGGAAAACATAAATGTTCATTCTATGCACCTATTAATAAATGAAGTGCCTCTCCTTTTATGGTTATTCATTATGATATTTGGGGTCCTTCTCCTATTACCTCTCTTAAAGGTTTTCGGTGGTTTGTTACTTTTACTGACTGTTGTTCTCGTGTTACTTGGGTGTATTTACTTAAGTCAAAAAGTGAAGTATTTTCTTGTTTTAAATCTTTTCATGCGATGGTGCGTACTCAATTTGACACGAGTATCAAAATTCTCCGTAGTGACGATGGCACTGAGTATATCGATAGGAATTTTAGGGCTTTTCTGGATGAAAAATGGTATTCTATTTCAAATAACTTGTGTTAACACTCCACAACAAAATGGAGTTGCTGAACGCAAAAATCGTCACCTTGCTGAGGTTGCTCGCTCTCTTTTGTTCACCATGAATGTTCCCAAATATTTATGGGGAGAAGCGATTTTGATTGCAACTTATCTTATTAACCGTATGCCATCCAGTGTTCTCCACTTTAAAACTTCTATTGAGTGTCTCCCTAACAGTGCTCGTGTCCTGACTCTTCCCCCTAGAGTTTTTGGTTGTATGTGTTTTGTTCATACTCCTCACCATTCGGGTGGCAAGTTAGGTCCTAAAGCCCATATATGTGTGTTTGTTGGGTATTCTCCTACCCAGAAGGGCTATAAATGTTATGATCCTCACTCTAGGAAGTTTTTTATCTCTATGGATGTCACTTTTTGGGAGACCATGTCCTTTTACTCAACCTCCATTCCATCTCTTCAGGGGGAGCAGCATGTTAGTCAGGAAGAGATAAGGGAGGAAGAGATGTTTCAAAATCAAGGGTCATGGTCTTTATCACTTCCTTTTCGTAGTGAGGGGGAGACGGAGAAGTTTGGAGTGGAACTAGTGTTTGTTGGTAGTGGACAACAAGACATTGGTGGACGAGTGGATGGAAACATGCGTAGACCTAGTGAATGGCCTGGTACATTGGCAACATATCAAAAGAAAGGCAAAGGCAAATCTTCATGTGTACTGCCACCTTGCCAATCACCAGCCCCTGCTTCAGTTTTGGACTCCTTAGTTAGCTCATCTGGTAATGAATCTTCTCCCATTAAACCTCCTATTATTGATTTTGATAATCTTTCTGTTGCTCTTCGGAAAGGTGTTAGGTCATGTACTCAACATTCCATTTCCCAGTATGTCTCTTATGATCGTTTATCTCTTTCGTACCATGCCTTTGTTTCGTCTCTTTCTTCTATATCTATCCTATAGAATTGGCAGGATGCATTCATGATATCTGAGTGGAAATGAGCTATGGTAGAGGAGATGATGGCTTTGAAAAAGAATGGCACTTGGGAGCTGGTGTCACTCCCAGGGGGAAAGAAATCAGTAGGATGCAAGTGGGTTTTCACTGTCAAGCAAAATGCTAATGGTACAGTTGAGAGATATAAGGCAAGACTTGTTGCCAAAGGTTTTACTCAAACCTATGGTATTGACTACGAGGAGACATTTGCCCCAGTAGCAAAGATGAACAGTGTGTGAGCTCTACTTTCTTGTGTAGATTGAAGAAAGCTCTTTATGGGTTAAAGCAATCACCTAGAGCTTGGTTTGGCAGATTTTCGAAGGCTATGTTGAGGTTTGGTTACAAACAGAGCCATGCAGATCATACTATGTTCATCAAGGGAGGTGCTAGTAAGATTGCTATCCTTATTGTTTATGTTGATGATATAATAATGACAGGCAATGATGTGATTGAGATTTTCAATCTTAAGTCTAGTCTGGCTCAAGAATTTGAGTAAGGATTTGGGACCACTGAGATACTTAGTTGGAATGGAAGTGGCAAGGCCTGATAGAGGTATGTTTATCTCCCAACGGAAGTATATACTTGATCTTTTAGAAGAAACAGTTATGTTGGGTTGTAGACCTGCAATTTCTCCTATTGAGGCGAATCATCATCTTAGTGGAGATGTGGGGGAGCACACTAATAAGGAGAGGTACCATCGACTTGTAGGTCGACTGATATACGTAGCTCACACCCGACCGGATGTTACTTATGCAGTAGGTGTTGTTAGTCAGTTTATGCATGTCCCTCGTATTTCACATCTGGATGCACTTTATCGTATCTTGAGGTATCTCAAATCAGCTTTTGGGAAAGGAATTCTATTCTCCAATCATGGTAACCTACGGTTAGAGGCATTTACAGATGCCGACTGGGCTGGTTCTGCGGATGGTAGATGCTCTACTTTTGGCTACTGTACTTTCCTTGGGGGCAATTTGGTTACTTGGCGAAGTAAGAAGCAATCTGTGGTCGCCAGGTCTAGTACAGAAGCTGAATATAGAGTTATGGCACATGGTGTTTGTGAGCTCTCGTGGCTCCAAACTTTATTACGTGATTTGAGAATTTCTGATAATGGTCCTATGAAACTCTACTGTGATAATAAAGCTGTCATTAACATTGCTCATAATCCTATTCAGCATGACAAAACGAAACATATAGAGATTGACAGACATTTTGATCAAGGAGAAGCTAAATGAGGGTTTGATATGTATGCCGTTTGTGAAATCTGAAGATCAGTTAACTGACATATTCACAAAGGGGCTTGGTAGCAAGAGTTTTCACCCGATTATGTTCAAGTTGGGCTTAATAGATATCTTCGCACCAACTTGAGGGGGAGTGTTAGATTACGGGTGTATCTGTAATAAGTGTATTATTGTTCTATTGTGTAACTAGTTTCATTCTCTAGGACCATAGTGCAATTAGTTTATTGTGTTGTACACATATCTTACGTTAATGAGAAAATAACCCTAGTTTTTGTGTTCCCATTCCACATCTCTCTCTTCCTTTACAACTTCACAAAGATGACAGGTAGAATGAAGTAAATGAGGTAATTACTATGTCTCAAGTTTAAAACGGAATGTGAAATGATAGATATCTCACCATCGATTCCGGTAGCACAACCCAATGATTACGCACCAAGGCCCTGTTTGGATGCCGAATTTGGAGCCGCTCGGATTTCATCTCCTGGTCCCACTCATATCCGGTCTTTGGTTGCATTTTTGGGAGGGTGGATTAAAACACTGTTGGGACTACAAATCTCAACAGTGTTTTGGGTGGATTTGCCAAACGGAGCTTTACCCCTGTCTGTTAGCAAATCTGGGGGATTTGGGACTTTTTTACCCCTCCAAATTCACCCTTAACCACACAGTATTTTACGCAGAAGAAGGAGAGAGAGAGAGAGAGAGAGAGAGAGAGAGATATCTTACAGTCGAAAAAGTCAGCTGAGGAATGACCAGCAACGGACGGGAGACGCTTGGGGGTCAAATCTGGGGACCGTGGGTTGGGTTTATGGAAATTTGAAAGGGAAGAGGAAGTGGCGGTGGTGGGGAGTGAATTGAGAGGAAGAGAAAATGGTTTCTGGAAAATGGAAATGGTTTTTGGAAAGTCGAAGAGTAGTCCCAAACCCAAAATGTATTAGTTTTTTTGGAAATGGAAAGGAATAGGTAGTGGCAGTGGTAAGAAGTTGGTGGGGGGTTTTTAATTTTTTTCGGAAAATATTAGTGTTTCTAATAAAAAAAATGTTTACAACATTTGTATTCCAAAATGAGATTATTTTATCCTTAAATTAATGAAAAAATCAAGTTATTGTAATTAATTTGAAATAAAACCAATTTTGAGAATCAAAAATCACAGAGGGGGTAATTCAGTCATTTGACATCTAATCACATCATATCCACCCTCCAAATTCCCCTTCTCAAAAAATCATCCAAACACCTTATTACAAATCCACCATTCTTAAGAGGTGGGACCACCTTTCTTAACACATCATCTCTCATTACATATCCACTCTCAAATCCGCCCTCATTACATATCCACCAAAAAAAAAAATCCTCCATCCTAATGGGCCGCAAGGTTCTAGACTAACCACAACGTTCTACTATCAATACGATTTACGCACGACTCCCATTGCCCCTCATCTTGTTCCCGATACCCTATCCGATGACATCTCAACTTCACCATAGTAATAACAACACCCGTTTAAAGGAAACACTCTATCGACATATGTCTCTATGGTATTGTGTTTGACAACCAATCATTTCTCTTGTACATTCATCAAACGAACCCTTACAATTATTTATATAAATCACCGTTGCAAATCAACATCACACGTCAAGAGCGAGTGCTCTTTCCCGGTTACTTATGGAGTCCCGTTACTCCCTACAAGTACCTCTCTCATTGAAGGAGCTGATTCAAATCACTGAAGGAGCTGATTCAAATCACACAGTATAGGTCACCGTTAGGGGTGTAAACGAACTGAATCGAGCCGAACCTTGTGATATTTGGGATCAGTTCGGTAAAGCGTAGGCCAGGCTTGAGTTCAGCTTGGGTTCGATTCGAGCCTAGACAATGGAGTTCGAGTTCGGCTCGTTACAAATTTTCAAAGCTCGGGCTCGGCTCGTTAGGGCTCATTAGACTTAAATGAGCCGAAATTCAGCTCGGGCTTGAATTCAGGCTCGAATACAGTTAATCTCCCGATCCCCTTTACTAGAATAGACCCTGTTTAGAATGTCATGAATTAGTTCCAATACTGGTACAAATCCAAATCAAGATAACCTTACAAACTAGAATAAAAAGAGTACAAAAATGCACATAGAACATCAAATAACCACCAATGAACAGAAATCAAGACACTCTAAAAATACAGATACAAGCCCTTCTTAAATTCTCATTAAAAAAAAAACCACATATGAAATATTAGAGGACGGGATTTCGTTCCCTTCATCTCAGAGTTTTTCGAAACCAATTTGGCACCTAAATGAAGTCTTGCAATATTAGAGGAGGGGATTTTGTAGAAAAAAAAACCCCAATCTGGAAACAAACAATAAGAGAATATAAGAATACCTGGTAGAGGAGGAGGAAAGAGGCGGTGGAGGTGGCGGAGAGAGGCGGTGGAGAGAAGCGGTGGAGAAACCTTAACTTTGAAGTCGGCGTTTGTAACTCTATATCGAGTCTTCTGACTATCGACAATATATAGGAGTACAGGAGTAGTAACATTTAAATTATACATATACCCCTAAAATATATAATATTAATGAATAGACCCCCAAAGTATTAATAATTACATTTTGACCTCAAGTTCGTGAGCCTAATCGAGCCGAATACTATGAGGCTCAGGTTCGGCTCATTTATGGAACGAGCCTAAAATGGCGGTTCAGGTTCAGTTTGTTTAGTAGACGAGTTGAACTCGTACGAGCCTTTATCGATCCGAGCCTCGAACAGTTCGTGAACGGCTCAGTTCATTTACAGCCCTAGTCACCGTACCACATTTCCCTTAGTACCTTCACAACTCTACCATTCGGCCCAAACACAAATCAGGAAGCTTTAAGGAAGATTCACAGTCACATAGAAGTGGTAAATAAATCTCATTTTAATCAACTCATAATCATCACGCTCTCGGTTTCCTATTTCATCACAAACACGTTCACATAACTCATCTTTAAGTATACTCACTCACAGTGATTCTTAATTCCTATCCTTGATCTCATTAAACCTTACAAGCTACGCAAGAGATACACGCTCTTATACATAAAGAAATGTCTCTCATATCCACACCTAGCATGATGAAACCTAAAAGGTGTGTCATACGTGTCCGTTTCTCGTACTGTGTGTCAACACATATATATCACTTTCACCCACCTATGTTCATTACGTTCTTTAAACACTTGATTCGGTGTCAATAGACTCTTACGGAACCCGACGACCACTACAAAACTTTTAAGCATACCACAAGCCTCGTCAAATCATTCAATCTAGTGCTCAGACAAACCTAAGAACATCCGTGCCCCACTCAAACGATTCTACGAAAAAGGGATACCCAACGTATACAAATATATCTTTCTTATTCTGGCTACCACATCGTGTTGGCTTTGAATTAGGTTATGAGACCACCACCGTTAGAAAGTAGACTTTCTATATATTAATTTTGATATATAATATGCCCTAAACAAGTTCCAAACGATAAAGTTATACTCATCCAAAGTTACAAGATGAATGTGTGTCTTAAGGCCCTGGTATCGATACAACCTAAGCGTGTATCGATACAACACTCTCTATCTTCGACCTTAACTTAGTAGTATCGATACAAGCCTTAATGTTGTATCGATACCACAGCGCTCCGAACAGCAATTTCCATATTTCGACAAGACCCACTAAGGCCCGAAATCAAATACGGATTCAAGCACTAAATCAACATATAAACATATAATAGAACCTCAAGCTTCCAAAGCCGAAACTCAAGATCTACAAGCAAGCTCTAGCTTCCAAACTTGAAACCCACCACGAAACTCCTCCTCTAGGCTTTACGCACGCAACCCACGAGTCAAGAACACTTCTATACGGTGGAGGGGAGATGGATCTTCAAGTATTCAAGGGGTATTGCAAAGTTTAGAGAGAGAGAGAGAGAGCGCGCGCGTGGCGTGATTGTGTGGTTCTCACACCCACACATCAACCTATACACAAATCAATTACACTTGCACCCGAAACTTCCAATCCTTACACAAAGAACCCTCAAACACATTCTACACATTATTATTCACATAATTTGCAACTCATGTATTTATTAAGAATCAAAATTGTTAAAATTTAATACGGGTCTCTACAATTATGGGAGGAAAATAGAATATTTAAACTTTCCTCTTGTACCCCTCATTCCCATATTAATTTGGTCTAACTTAATTTGTTATGGAATTATTTATTTATTTGTACTTCAATATGATTTGCTTCGGTTAGTCTTTCATTAAATTTAGTTGAATTATTTATTCATCTTGTGAGAAGAAATATAAACTATAAAAACATGAACAAGCTTGAAAAAAAAATTAAAAAATAGCTGTCGATTTTATATTATTTTTTCTTTAATACACACTATTTTCAACTTTTGGTCATTACTTTTATTTTTCGCATTTCTCTCATCTAGATAAACAAATATTTCACAGGGACTTAACAAAAATATTTACAAAAGCAAATATATTCTTCTCATTCTCCCAAGGCTGACGAAGAACGACCGACCACCAACAAAGGTCTCTCTCTCTGCCTTGATTTATTCTTCGAATCTATGTATATATATTTTTATAATCTTTGGTTCGATTCAGAAATTAGGGTTTAGCAAACGTGCCATGAATACACTACCAAATTAAAGCCAACACCCTTTTATCAGTTAATGTTCTTATTTCTTAAGTACTTATTTTTCTCTTTACAAGACATGTCATTCTCTCATAAAACATGACCTTCGAAATTATGCGGAAGCGTTCAATCTACTCCTAGAGGGGGGTGAATAGGAGTTTTAATAAAAATATACCAATTTTCAAATTTAACAGTCTTGATTAATCCAAACCAAAAAAAAAAAAGTACTGCAGTAGAACAAAAATTATAACAAGAGACGCACGATTTATGTGGAAAAACTTAGGGTCCTAAATAACCCTAAGCCAAAACCACGACCTAATACTACTGCTTTATTCTATTAATCGAAAAGAAGTACAGATTGCGAAATAGCAAAAATCTTACCCAAGCTTTTACCTATTCTCGCCAATCTCCGATACTCCCAGAGCTTTTTCAAGATCCAATAGATGCACCACGGACTTCACGCCCGATCTCCGGATTCAACCGGCTCCAAATCAATCTCCCAAATATTCGGCCACAGCAGGAAACGGCACAAAGAACCACCAACAGTGAATGAATGATATGATGAGAAGCGTGATCGAGAATACCCAAAAAGTGTTCGAAGATGCAAGAACAAATAAAAAATTGGGCTGCCAGGAAAACAGTCAATATCGCCTCTCTGTATATTTTTCCGCGCCGGTTCCTTTTATGACCTAATAGGTCCACATATATAGAGGCAGATGCAAGATGCAAAAACGAAGAAAAAAAAAAACGTCGGCTGGAACAAAATAATCTCCGTTTTCAGTCCCTTTTAAATCCATAGCTTCCTAACCTATTTTATATTCTCTAAAAAGAAGATCGTTTAAAGATCTCTACATATGGAAGCCTCCAATTTTGTTTTAAATATTTTAAAAGGAAATCTTTAAATGACATATATGTATGTATATATAAAAACGAATTTTTCGGAGATCTAATCTTGGTAACAAAATCATCATATGCATGACGTGCTGTGTAATGCTTTTATGTACCTCTCATGCAATTTGATCAATTTCGTAGCGGTCAATTTGGCGCAGAAAATGGGAGGAGAATCGAGCGAGCAACTACCCCTTACGAACCTACCCATTACAATCAAACGGAGTCGATATAACAAAGACACCAATGGAGGTTTTGAACAACCCCGGAAAGTGCCAAAATATCTAACAACCTTTAACTTAGAAAATCAATACTTATTTTTCAAATAAGTACTCATTTTAGTTAGTGGAACACATCTAACCAACTACTAAATAAGAGCAGCAAACTTTAGGTCGGATTGTTTGCTCCATCGTAAAGATCTTCTTGCGAGCATCTCTTGGCCCACCTCATCCTATGCATAAGCGTGTGAACAGTTATAAGATGAGGACCTTATATGCGGACCTTCATATGTCTCCCACTTTTCGATCGGATATCAATGATCCAAGCCGCTCAATGTGATCAGAACGTGATTTTAAGGGTACTTGAGAGAAATCATAAAAAAAAATGACCGGAAAAGGCTTGATTTGAGCAGTTTTTTTTAACCATTTAATAAAAAACTGTTTGAAATTGTTCGGAAACTCTTCCGGTCATTTTTTTTGACGATTTCTCATGGGGACTCTTAAAATCACGTTCTGATCACATTGAGCAGCTCGGATCATCGAAATTCGATCGGGATCTATGAGGTCCTTATAAGGTGGTCCTCATAGGAAGTGAACTCCAACACGTCATTCTTCTAGTCAAGCCATTTGACATGGGTCACGAGAAGAATGTTAACAATACGTAACTGTAATGCTACCTTTACACACACACATAGTGGTCCTTATGGATGTCTCTCTCTCTCTCTCATATTAATTCTTCCGGCCATCATTCGAAAAGAGAAGCTAGATGCCAGCAAAATCAGAAATGCGAAAAAGGTTTGACATAATAATGTCACGGGAGTTGGATAGAAAGGCCTGTAAGTTAATATACTCTCTCGCTCAACCTGCTGCTGCCCGTAAAGACAAAAAAATGTTTGAGAGATCGTGAGTGTATGTTTATTATAAGGTTCATTTATTTGGTAGATAGAATGGATTTTCCTTTTACTGTATATTTGTTACGTTATTAGTTCTCTCTAGATCTGTTGTGCTTTAGGAGAGAGATCATCCATCCATTCAAACTCTGTTATGGACATGTGAGTACACATGTGATCGAGGGGTCCTCCGATCCTGTCATTTTCTCTTTTGCTAGGTCTTTCACATGATGCCAATGACAGAGGAGAGCTTTTGGATAGACCTATATTTTGAACTCGCCCATATTTCGTACCTTAATTCCAAGTGTTATCAATTCTTTTAGGGTCAGTTTATAAGAGATTTTTGCCTCGACTTTGATTAGGCTCTTTGATAGTAGATGGTGAGATGAAATCCTTGTGATTTAAGATTAGTCAAAATGTGCGTAAACTTACTCGAACACTTGAGTTATAAAAAAACACGAGTCTCAGCATTTCTACTTATGGGGGGTGTCGAAGAAAAAAGTTCATTCAGTCATTTATGCCGAACACGAGAGCATCGTTAATTTGTCCATTCACATCAAGGCCTTGTTTGGTTGGCCAGGCTTCATAAGAATGAGTAATTCCATCAAATAAAAAAGAGAGAGTACGTATATTATCAACGATTTAGACGCCATCCAACACGTTTGGCATAATTCCTTCGTCAATTTTATATTCAAATTGGCGAAAGAACAATGCTAGAAACACAACTACGGACGTAACTGCGCCATCCAGAACCATCCAATGTAAAAGAGTTGAAACAATGTAAAAGAGTTGAAACAGGGTGATCCTTGTACAATAATTTATCCAGGTATTTTAATTTTTCTACCGTATCCGTGAATCGATGGAACTGGACAAGAGTAAGAGGTTTTTTTGTCTGGAGCCATAAAGAGGGTGGTGTCGTCAGTTCGTCGAAGACAAGCTTTAGCATTATTAATTGGTAGTACCATCTGGCTAGAACTATTCCATTGCAGTATCGACTTTGCAAGCATAAATAAAACATCTGGAAAATCCTCTCTAAAATTCTAATCACAGATTCATAGAGGCCTTACTACCTATATATATATAGCCATATATAACATCTCAGCCTCCATGCACCCATCATCATCATCATCTCTCTCTCTCTCTCTCTCTCTCTCTCTCTCTCTCTCTCCTGTTGGGGGAATTTAATTTCTTTTGTGAACCAAGCAATGGGAGGGAAACCTTGCGTCATGAGGTTTTATCTAATAATGGTGCTTCTCCTAGTGGAAGAGAACAATGTAAGAAAACAATTACTACATCTTACAACTTGCATCTTTCTTCGTTTGATCTATGCTGAAAATTGGTGCGAGTTTGTGTGTGTACATATATGGTTAAAAAATTGGGAAATCACGTAAAACATTTTGAATTTTTTTTATTTGAATTATTTACATAAATAGTGTTAATTGTGCGTTCTAACTTCTACGTGTTATAGTCTGACCGAATTCCAAGCAGTGGAAAACTAACCATATAAATTTAAATTCTCCAGAGAAAATCTGATACAAGAGAGAGTTGTATGCAAAGCAAATTTCACAAAATTGTTTCAGAAAATAAAGCAGCTCATTGGTTACAATGTTGTACATTTTGGGGTTGAATGATTTTGAAGGATAAGTTTAGAATATGTTTATTTCTAGAAACTTATTAGCAAATAAGTTTAGAAAACCATCAACCCATCGAGCCGAGGAAGTTTCTTTCAGAATTCGACTTATGGCATGTGTAATTGCAAGTGGGGTGCCAGTGCAGTTGGCACGGCCTCATACCCCTCGTACATTCTCCTAAAGTACGGCATGTGTAATTTGAATTGTGATTCAATAAATTTATAGTTGGCTAGATTGATAGTCCAAGAAATCAAGTTCGAATTTATTTAATTCTCAGACATCGGAATTGTGTCATTTTCAGGCTATGATGATAGCAACAGAGTCTCCCACTCCACAACCACAACCAACAGGAAACCTTCCCACGGTAAAGATTTCTCATAATCAGTACCCATGTGTGTAGTAGTATATACTTTACACCTTTTTTGCCCACTAGTATTAAAAATGCTCACACTTTGTGTGATGTTTTGTTTCAGTATGGTGCCACTCCAGGCAGTCTGCATCCTCAAGGTAATTAAGAAATTAACTTGCCAAATGGTTATCCGCAATGGGTTTAGTACATTTGTGTGTTAAAATGTGTATTAGGATAAAAATGGGTCTCAGTTAGACATTGCTAACATAGGAGTGTGTTAGAACATTCACAACGAGTTTGGTAAATTTGTATGTTAAAAATTTTTATTAGGATAAAAATGGGTTCCACATGTGTGTATTAGAGCATCCACAATGTAATAATCAAAACTAAAAGGTTGCTAAAGTTAGCAATGTTTGCTGAAAAAAGTGCTCACATTGTAATAACCAAACTTAGCAACCTCTTAGCAACTCATCAAATTTTGACCTTTGAATAACCAAACTTAACAACTTTTACCAATAACCAAAACTCAATAACCAAACCCAATAACCAAATTCAAAACTAAAAAATTAAAAAACACCTCACATTAGAATCGTCTCATCGAGACGAATAATTTGGTGTGGTCGGGTGCGCAATTGGAACTCGTTTGCAATTGGACATAGATGCATTGCGTATTGGGGGGGGGGGGGGGGGGGGGTTTATAGAGATACAAAAATAACCAATGTGGAGATCAAGTTTGTTAGGTTTGATTATAAACTAAATGGATAATCAAATGCTGACGTGACACATTTTGGTTATCGATTTTGATTATTCCCATTGCGGATGCTCTTAGGAGTAGTGGACATTTATATTTTATGGTTGGAGTTTGAATCATAGAGGTGTGACCCGCTTATTGTTTGCTAGCATAGTTGCCAAGTTTGACAATTATGTTAGCATACTACAAGATTTAATACACTCTAGCACACAAATTAATACAAGCATTATGGCACAAAAATATATTTTTATTTGCCAAGTCTTAACATACACAATTAAAACGCAAGTTAGTAAATCCATTGTGGATCGATGCTCAGAGTACTGGCGACTACAATGAATTCGACGTTCTTTCCAATGACTCGATATTTGGTCCAATGAATTGACTAATTTGAAGATCAAATTCTACCAATCACTAGCTGGGGCGAAATAAATAAAAAAAAACAGAGAACTTGGCATGGTACTTTTGCTGGAAACTATTAATTGGAGATCCTTTAAGACTCCTTGATACCGTAATGTTCAATCTGTACTCAATCTTTGACTCTTAGATCTCATTAATTAATTTGACTTAACCCGGCTAAATAGTTTAATACCCTCCATACAGATGAGGGAGCTAGCTTTTTTCCAGTGGGATTGGTAATTGCTTACTTCACATTCTTTGTACTGCGTAATGCAGATTGCAACAAGTCAGATGACAGCCAAACTCAACAAGAATTTTAAGTAACCCTTGCAATTGATCAAGTTAAGCTCTCGAAGGGGAAATCCTAGATCTGTCCCTTTTCGAAAAATGTGTAACATTTTGAGCACTGATCTATTATTGCTTGACACGTGAGTCGTTTTTTTTTTGGTAATTCAGGGTGTCTCGGGCCAGCTTGTGCGCACCTCGTACTTTTTACACGCTTATGCGTGAGAGTGAGGTGGGCCTAGGAGTTGTTGATAAGGAGAATTGAAACTGAGATCTTAAAATGGAGCAAACATCTAAGTTTCAGGCCAAGACCACTTGGCCAACCCCTTGGGGTTGCGAGTCTGTTTTTTAGTTTATTGTCGGCTTAAAATTATACTCATTTCCCCCTCCATATATAGATCTTGTGAAACCGTTCCAAATTGCGGTAGTGAGTTATTTCCGATGCTTAGGGTTATGATGCATAAAGATGGTCTTAGGCTGTCATGTTTTTTTTTAATAATACAATGTCTCGGGTCAGCTTGCGCTCATCTCAAGATTAATCTCTATAGCCCCCATCGTCCTTTGGGACGTTCTTATGGGAGCCCATGGGTGGTCCTTGGAGAGACTCGAACTAAGACTTGGAGGAGCAAACCTCAAGCCTTAACCAGCTGAACCAACCCCTTAATTAGTTTCTTAGGCTGTCAAGGTGTCCTCTGCTATAACAGGGCTGCATCTAGAAAGGCATGTTTTATTTCAAATATTGGTCCAAAACTGGGCAAGCTAGTCTTCTTGACTAAAAGGTTCATTCACTCTATAGTTTCATATCATCACAGATTTTAATCACGACCACTTAAAAAAAATGGTTTAATTCTTTTGATTGGTCATTTTTTTTCAGAGTGCAGTCCACAATGCACGACGAGATGCTCGAAAACGGCGTACAAGAAGCCGTGCATGTTCTTCTGCCAAAAATGCTGCTCCAAGTGCCTGTGCGTACCCCCAGGAACCTACGGCAACAAGCAGTTTTGCCCTTGCTACAATAACTGGAAGACCAAGAGAGGAGGACCCAAATGCCCTTGAATTACCCTTCTTCCTTTTTTTCATATTAAAAGTTGTTTGTTGAACTCAATTTTTGATTTTACGATTGTAAAATAATATTCTGCCTGTTATTCTATTTAACTTGGCTGTCCAATAAATTTGATTGTTGATTATCGAATCACCTCTGTTTTCTCTCGTTTTATTTTTCCTTTTTGTTGAGAAAGTCACGGATGTTTTCAAGATTTCGACTCTACGAATCTCTGAGGGAACTCAATCCAACTTGTGCTCAAACAGCACTTTCTTTCATGGTGCTTTAGGGCACGTTTGATTCATTGTTAGACAATATTACAGGGTAGAGGAATTTTAGAGCAAATAAATATGCATTACAACAAAAAACCAATCTGGGCCAAAATTGCCCGAGGCGGCTCTACAGCTAGCGTGGGGTATTCAGTTGAACTCCCTCGTGAGTCGTGACCACATACACTAGGTAGATATAGTTCTTAATTCTCGTTGAAACGACTGTTTTGAACACCCTAGGCTAATAGACCCAATTTCACTAAGGGAAATAAGTAGTACTTAATTTGAATTACAGGTGACGCATTTTGAGAGAATCACCTATCTTGTAGAGCAAAAAATAAGTACTTAAAAAATAAGAATCCTAGTGAAATGAGGAACAGTCAATCAGAGGCCTGGTTAAATATAGGGGAACTATCATGGACATGTCTTTAAGCTAGCGTGTAGAGTATAAAATTAACAACCACTCCGGCTAAACTAAATGGACTACAGGTTGATTGCAATAGTTAAGTTGTTTCTCCCAAATAGTATTTTAGTTGATGTAGTTGAGGAGAATGTCCTGCTTAGAAATCCCTGAAAATTTAGTTTGGCGAAAACACACCCTTGTTATGTAAGTGAATTCATTTTTCCACTCCTCCAAACTTTTTTTTTTCTTATTCATTTAGATTTATTATCTCATCTCTTGAAGTGAAATGAGTGGAGGGAGATAGATAGAGAGAATTTATTATGGACAGTGCGTAGAAATTTTGAGTACCCCAAACGAGCAAGCCTTTAATGTGCTAAAAGCTCACAATAGACCATAATATGTGATCACATGAAAAAAGATTAAAAAAGAGAGCATAGAAGGTGAAAAGGAGAGTGCAAAATTACTACCCTTTGGGTATCTAAACTATCATTGGTTATGTTAGTTTTTATTTTTTTGCTTTCTTTTAAAATTAAGGAGAGTGATTTTGCCACTCCCTTTTTTGTTAATGCTACTCTCATTTGTGTCTTTATTAGATAATTTGTTTTGTGAGAGAAAGAGAGTGACATTAACAAAAAGAGGAGTGACAAAATCAATTTCCTAAATTAAATGAAAAAAAATAGATCGGTAATTTTGGAAGCTGAACGATTTTCTAGTTCGTTTATTATTTTTTCTTACAAAAAAAAAAAGCTTTTCGAAAGACAAACAAATTGGAATCGCTAGAATATATATTCAAAAAAAAAAAAACATTTTTTCAGAAAAAATCCCACTATAGCCATGACTCATGAGCCATCCACCAAGGTCTAAATAATAGAAGGTCAAAATCATATATTATAGACCAAATTTTTTTTACAGAGTACAACAACAAACGATCTGTAAGCTATATCAACAAACATATATTATAAACATATATTCGATTACTTACAAATATTCAAACAATCTGTAAGCTATATCATCAAAAAGAAACGAAAACACGATCGAGCACAACAACAAACGCTAAAACAAATTACTTGTAATAATTCTGCTGGTGAAATCAGCAGCAACACAGTTTTGTCTCGAATTCCAATAGTTCCTCAATTACAGAGTAGTCGACCCACCTTGGTTTTTCTTAGCAACTGGAATGGCTTTCGCGTGCTTGTCGCTGGCTTGGCGAAGGCTCAGGGACTTGGTCCCCTCGCCGTCTTCAATCTTGCCGCCGTTCGGGGTTTTGATCGGAATCAGCTGCGGCCGAGCGCCGTCGCCGGCGTGTGGTTGTGGGCGAGGGAAGAAGAAATCAGTTGGGAAGAACTTGTACTGAAGTCCGGCCATGTAAATATGGCCACAGCTTTGTATTCTGTTTTTTTTTTTTTTAAGAGCACTTTTGGTTGGTTTGTCCAAATGCGTTTTGCTTGTACCATATTTATAGAGAGCAAGTCAAAGGTTTGGGAGTAGGCAAAAATTATTTGGTGGTTCATACATTATTTGGAATAGGAAAAATAAATCTATGGACCTCACAAACATTTTTTGTGGGGTTCATACATTTAAGGGTGAGTTCACATTGGAGTATATTTTTTTTGTCTGCAGTAACCTCTTTTAATACAGCTTACTTTTCATTTTTTTTTTGTTTATTTTTTTGTTCTTTTTTTTGGAATTAATTGTTTGTCTCAAAAGGAGGAATTAGAAAGTATGAAAATGTGGACCGAACTTGAAATTTTTTTATATAAGATGACGCTATATACAAAAATACCGGCTGTAAATTATTTTTTTGTCAATATCAAAAAAATTTATTTTTTCGTCTTTAGTCATTTTTTTTGGCTTCTTGTCATTATTTTTTACTTTTTAGACTTTGAACGTCGAGACGAATGATTAATTCAAAGAATAAAATGTGAACTAAAAAAATTTATAAAAGACGAATAAAAATACCAAAAAACAAAAAAAATATGAAAATATAACGTGAGTTCACCCTTAGCACCAGGGCTCTGTTTGTTTTGTGTAAATGTAAAATATTTTCCATGTAAAATGTTTTTTCAGAAAAAAAAACTTCAAATTTTTATTATCTGGTATTTGATTGGCACTTGAAAATATTTTCAGAAATCAACAAAATCGGGGGGGGGGGGGGGGGGGGGGGGGGGGGGTTTGAACGGTTGAGAGATCTAAGAATATTGGAATTGAATGTGCGCCAGGATTAACAATTGAGGAAACTAAACAGTGAGAATTGCAGTAGAAGGTAGCGGGTTCATTTTGGAAAATAACTTACGAAAAATTTAAAGGTAAGTCATTTTCATCAAATTAATGAAAAATGTTTTACATGTAAAATATTTTCCTCTTTTTTTACATAACAAATACCGAAAAATAGATAAAACATTTTACCAAAAAATATTTTATGCCCAAACAAACGTAGCCTAGGTTCCATAAAAAAGGTGGGGTGGATGAAAGTATCATGGAACTACGTAGCAGTGTTCCAAAACCACTGAATAATTACTCGGAGCATGGGAACCGCAAATCGAGTTCGAATAACTCCAAACCGTTCGATTTGGTTAAGATTTTTAGTAGGGGTGATTGGGCCTTGGCCTTAAAAATAGATAATCAAAATCAAATAGATTGGTCGGTGAATATTTGCTCATCGTGTTAGATTGTAAAGCGATTCATAACCGTAAGAACATATTAAGAAACAAGACTCAACCATAGGTGACTTTAATGGATTTTAGTATTTTTTTTGGTGATTTTAATGTAGTTGAAAATAAGTTTAATGATGTAATTTGCGAGTGTATTAATGAATCGTTTGTACACATAATATCTCGGTTAAGAATAATTGTGGTACCAAATCAGAATCAAACCATAGACCAATGGTTTCGATTGATCCAATGCTATGAATATCATGGAGTTGTTTGGTTCTTCAAATTTCAAATTCTTTAAGAGTTGATTTGATTCTTGAATTGGGACATCTCCGTAGCTCTCCGATGAGTGTGAGTCGCACAAATAACGCGTGGAATCCTAGTGTGTCAAACGATTCTGATTCCATACGTGTTTGGACAACTGTATTCTTTTTTTTTTTACCAAAACGATAACTGATGATATTATAACTTCAAAACCAATACATCAAGAGGACACTTCATCCCTTGACAAGGGATCAAGAAGCCAAACGGGTGGGGACTCAGTCCAACGACTATACCCCAACCCAATTAAACCCTTACTAGCCAACAAATGCGCAACTGAGTTAGAGGACCTATGGCTATAAGAGAAAATACAAGACGCAAAACAACTACTCAACACCTTGATATCGTCAATAATAATCTTCACTTCTTGGTTCACCACTACTAGACCGTTAATCATATTGATAACCGCTTGTGAGTCACTTTCTATAAGCACATTCCTCAGACCCAGATTTTGTCCCAGTTGGACCCCCATTCGAACAGCTAATGCCTCTGCAACCATGGGGCTAGAACACCAATTCAGTCTTCCATTTGCAGCAGCTCTAAAAACACCCAGCTCATTCCTTATTATTACCCCAAAAGCACCCAACCCAGATCCTTTTGTCCAAGCGCCATCCACATTAATTTTAAAAAAACCTCCACACGGCTTCTGCCATCCACCCCTAGATTCTCCAATTCGCACACCCGTAACAGAAGCAGAGGAGGTAGTTGCACATTAAAATTCACCCAGGCAACCCACCGCGCTAATAATCAACTTTACCATTGAAGAGCGCTCCATTCCGACCTTTCCAAATAAGCCACATAATCACAGCAGCCAATGCAAAGCAGTCATCTCTATTAACTCCCATCCTCCACTGAGATCCCAAATAATTCCAAAATGCTATAAAAGAACTGAACTGGTTATTCCCATAATCCAAAAGTAGAGGAGACCGAGACCAAACCTGTTGTGCAAACGGACATGAAACAAATAAATGGATAATCGTCTCTCCCTCCATCCCACACACAGGGCAACTCGCCTCCATCGTTACCTTCTTCCTCATTAATTCACCTTGTGGGTAAAATCTCATGGAAACACTTCCACATATGACGCCAACGCCGTTCATCATCATCTTCATAACTGGTGCTTCCACATATGATATTGCTCTTTCCGGAATCATGCATGAGTCAACAAATTGAACGAGAATAAGCATCGATATTTGTTAATACAAAATAATTTAACATGGTGATTGTTTTGCTTACATTATAAGTTCGCACATAAAAAGCTCTCTTTTTCCTTCATAGGATAATAATTTACAAAGTCGTCGAGAATGACATCAAATTGGGTTACATTACTACAGGAATGTCCAACATCAATTGTACTTGTTCGGTTGCCTTTTTTAAAATTTTTGGTTTGTTTTTTTTGAAGTAATAAGTTGAGAGAGAAATTAGGATAATAATTGAAGATATAAGTAATGAGTGGAAAGAGATAGAGAAATAAATAAGAGTAATAATTAGAGGTAGAAATAATGAGTGAAGAGAAAAATTAGAGTAATGATTGGAAGCAGGGATAATAAGTGTTTTTGGAGTTGAATTTTTTTTTTCAATGTAAATTTACAACCGAATAAAGTTCGCTAAAAATATAGTTGCATAACGACCAAGAAATCGGACTTTTTATATGGCAATAATTAATCTAAAAAATATCACTCGACTCTAACAAAAATTATGCAAAAGACTAACTAAACAAACAAAAAAACGAAAGAAAAAAAATAAGTTTACAAAAATGGAGAGCTCGCTATCTCTTCATAATTTATTTATATAATTCTTAACACTATTAATCTCGCACATTTAGATAACCAACCAAGACTAGCTCAGTTGGTCAGGATTTCGAATTTTCTCACCTACGTATAGCTATTTTTGGACCCTTACAATTTAGGCAATAACCCAAATTTACACATTATATTTCATACATGATATAAATGATATATTCTATCGATTAAAGAATAAATTGCCGCCCATTTAGATGCATTAAAGTCCAGTGATACCAATTAGTAGTGATAACGTTATTGGTTGGAATATCGTTAATTTTCGGGAAGAAAAGTCAAATAAGGCAGTGCAGTATTTTAATGACTCTCTCAGGTTGTATTTTAGATCCAGTGAATATTCGGTGATGATGTCACAGTCCACACGACGGCTACCCAACAAAAAGGAAATCCTCGTGCTCGGTTGATATCAGCATCGGTAATCAATCACGACACGTAATTTCTGGTACCGTTCGTTTGCAAAAAGTCAGAAAAAGAATCATCGAGATTGTAGCAATATTTACCCATGCGCCGAATATTCTACTCCGTATCACTTTGTTTGTTTTAGTGATGGGATACACTCTGTTTGATTTAACATTTTAAGAGTTATTTTTAATTCTTAGCATAATTTTTAATAAATTTTTTTTTTAATTTTTTTTCACTCATTATCATTTCAATTCTCACAAATAACTTTTTAAAATGTAAACCAAACAAAGCGTTTTTTCAAATTCTGGATATTTTCTTGTTATTTTTTATGCTCCAATCTCAATCAAAGAAACTAGAACACCAAAATACCTTTTTTTGGGGTAAATTATCAGAACCACCCCTAGCGTTCCTAAAAATTATAAATTGCCCCTCACATTTGAAAAATCACAAAAGATCTCCTGCCTCACAACAAATTACTCCATTGTCATGATGTAATTGCTAGGAAATTCGATGAAATTTGCCTGACGTAGTCAAATCCTAACTACAGTGGACCAAAATGTCTTCTTTTTTTTTTTTTAAATTTTGTGGAAGTCTATTTTCATACCTCTGCAGCTTTTCACAAGTTATAAATGATCAATGTGGCCCACTGTAATTCGAATTTGATGATGTCAGACAAATTCTGTCCAATTTCCTAGCTACAATACAACAAGGGAGTAATTTGTTATGAGATATGAGGTAGTATTTCTTGTAATTTAATTTATCAAATATGAGGGGAAATTGTAATTTTGAGAAACCTTGAGGGTGATTTAGTAATTTGCCCCTTCTTTTGTCTTCGCTAATGAGTCTTTGTATATTGATAATAATCTACTAAAAGTTGTCAATAAGGCAAAGAAGATGACAAAATGACATGTCCTGTAATATACTTTTTCAATTTCCAATATCATCGATCTCACACATTTTTATACATTTTTCACATATTTTAATATATTTTTCATACTTAATTAACTACAGTTCATTGTGTTGTTTTTAGCATTTTTCCTTGTTAATAATTGTCAATTTTTGATAAACTTCGTTTATTTTTAATTCAAGACGACTCAAAGAAAATTATTTGTAGAAAATTGAAGAAAGTGCACTATTGAAGATGAGTTGGATTAAATTAATTATTATTAAAGACAGTGGGTATTCTTAGTTTTTAGTGAACTTATTTTTAGGATCTTGTTATAAAAAAAACTTAAGATTGTGCAATCATCACAACAAGAAAAATCAGAAAAGAAAAAAAAAAATGGACCAACGTATAAATTAAAAATCAGAAAGGCAAAGACAGTTCCAATTTGTTTTGTTTATCATTGTTTATAGTTTAAATTTCTCTTATCATGTTGAATGGTTAGTTCCAAAAAAGTTGAAGCAAACGCAACAAAAAATTTTAAAAAACAAAGAAAAATTACACCTTCATTACTGAGCACCTCCTGCCAAGCAGGGTGCCGAGCAACATTCGGCCGTTCGTATCGGTACAGGCGGTTCGGATTGAATCTGAACGCATACAGATACGTATTGAACTGTCCATTGCTTGGTCAAGATCCAAGCCGTCGATTCCTAAGATGAAAGGCTAAATCCGCTGCTCGGCGTCGCTGCCAAGCACTCCCGCTTGGCACCATCTCCTAATCCCATTAATTTCAGGGCAAACCTACCTAAAATGATTCCCAAAAGACCTAACACGCAGAAGAAGAAAAAAGCACCAAAGAAGGCCTGATGTATTAATGCACAGAAGAGAATATTCGGATATTTGCGTTACACTTGATGACCATAAAGATGGACTGACGTGAAGGTAGGTGACAATTGGATCTGGACCATTTCTAAATCACGCACATGCTTTTCTCAACCTACGACTTTCTTTCAATTTGAGCTACTGTATGTTTCAGTTGCTCTGGGTAGGTTTGCACATGCATCAGCAACTCGAGCTCATTATATATATATATATATATATATATATATATATATATATATATATATATATATATATTAGTTTTGAGGTAAGGAGTGTTGGAACCAACTTAGGCGTACATTGACTTCTTTTTTTTTCCCTTCAGTTATCAAAACTAGGTGTCCACGCCAAAAATAAAAAATTCACGAGAGAAACTTTCGGAGCTTAATCGAACTATTGACTTAGGTGTTTGCGCTAGTGATTAACTTATGCAGAATAATTTTTTCGTTTCGTTTTTATTCAATTTTTTTTTTTTTTGCATTTGTTAGTTTTACACCAAACTTTTATGTGATATGTGTGAGTAAGGATAAGAGGAACCAAAAAAGTAAAAAATTATGACTTTTACACAAGTATTTTGAGAATATCCAAGAAAATGTCCAAAAACTGATTTTTAGAGCTTTTATTTGGATATTTCCCAAAATATACTTGGGTAAAAGTCATAATTTTTGGACATAATTTCATTTGGACATTACAAGTGCGATAACCAGAATCTCAAAGAGAGACATGTAATCTTTGGACACAATTTCATTTCCATTAATTTGGACAAATCCATATAGTAGTACATTATTTAATTATCTCTTTGTTATCTTCATCCTACGTCTCAAGCTCTTTTTGTCAAGTTTATTTTGTACTTTAACCTCTCCCCTGTATTTTTAACCTTTGTAGCTTCTTTAATTGTGATCTTGTTAAAATGATCTACTGTATTAAACAACAGAAATGGGTATTTATTGACCATGTTGTGATAGGGGTACGTACTTTATTGACCATGTTTTGAACACTTGTTTATAATAATTAGTCGCAACGAGATCATACTGACACCCAAATTTACAGTGCATACTTTTCACTAAATATCTAAAAGTTATCAGGAAAAATAAAATTTCGATCTATAAAGATTGTGAAAAATATTTTTACAAGTGATCTCGAATAAGAATTTTTCAGAATGAGATGGTTTAGTCCATGACGTTGTAGCATATATAGTTTTTCGTGACTATTAAAAAAATAAGTAAACGCCCCAAGTAGACTAACAATCTATATATTAAGGGCGTGTTTGATAGGAGGTTTGGGAGGGAAGGATTGGATTAATAATCCCATGGGGCTATTAATTCCTTGTTTGGTTAGGTTTTTGGAGGGGGGACTAGTTGTCCCATGGGATTGTTAATCCCCCAAAATGGGGGTATTAGCAATACCATGGGGGAGGTGTTACTAGTAATCCCATCCTCATGGGATTGAGCAATACATGTTTAAAAACACACTTCAATCCCAATCCCAATCCTAATCCTAACCAAAACAAACATGTTATTTACAATCCCTTCCCATTCTCAATCCGAATCCCAATCCTAATCCCGTGCAAAACAAACATGAATAAATAATTCATCTTCTCATTAATAATCCCACCTCATTCTCAATCTCAATCCTAATCCCACGTCATTACGAATCCCCTCAAAATGAAAGCTGCAATCAAACACGCCCTAAGTGACAATTGTAAAGCAATACGAAAGAAAGTCGATGCATGAAAGGAGAGGTCTAATTATTTCTAAGTTATATACTACAAGTGGTATGTTTCACGTTTATGTGTTACCTATACAATTATTCAATAATGTGTAGGGGTGTAAGTAGAATTTCACCTCGAGCTTGGAAGCGGAGCTATGGAGTATTCACTAGGGATTGGAGATCATTCTGGAGAGGAAGCTGACTAACGTATCAATCGAATCGGACTCTCTTATAGCAGTTAACTTGATTACGGAAGGCAACTCAAATTACCACCCTTAAAGTGTGTTGATAAATGAGGCCCATTACCTCTTGGCCTAGACTAACACCATGTTTGGTCACATCTACCGCTCGGCCAACCAATGTGAGGACTACCTTGCCAAATTGGGAAGGGAACATAGTGATGATCTTGTGTTTATCATGGATATTTTTCTTTTGATATACAACAAAATTTTATTAGAAACTCGATAAATGGTACATCGAGGGAAGACCAATTACAGACTTCAAAGATAAAAGCCCATAAAGAACCAAAAAAAATAAAAATACGAAAAAATTACATTCAATGATAATTGAATATTAAGCCCCATATAAAAGCCATCCAACCAGGAATGTATGTATATATATATATATATATAAGAGGTAGCAACGGCAGTCAGTCTTATATATATATATATATAGATCACAAAAACCCAGGGACTCCACAGAGAAGAGCATCTGAGGTGACAGCTCTTAGCCCTCCAAGTCATTGGAATTGAAAGAGCTGCAAAAAAACGCAGCAGATAGTCAAATATACCATCTTTTATCCCACCAAGCTTAGGGTGGGGGAGACAGTAACTAAAAGCACTGATATGCCCATTGCTACGGAGAGTTTGTGATACGTGATAGCCTGAAAATCAGATAAGTAAAGACTAAGATTAGGTTTTCTCTTGTTTTTGTAAGACTTAATCTTATGTGTGTACTTCTAATGTGGTACGTGATAGCCTGAATATCAGGCAAGTGCTAGACTAGGATTAGGTTTTATTCTGTTTTTCACTACAAGAAAAATGAAAATTGGTGACGAAAAAGTGGCGACAAAATTTAATTTCGTCACTAAATGAGTGTATATTTGGCGACGAAAAAATAAATTCGTCACTGTTTTAACAATTTCCGTGACAAAATAATTTCGTCACCAATTATACTTGTTTAGCGACGAAAAAAATATTTTCGTCACCAAAGGGTACCCATTTAGTGACGAAATACATTTTTCGTCACCGAAAGCTTAAAAAAGGTGACGAAATTATTTTTCGTCGCCAAATGAGACCAATTTAGTAATGAAATATTTTTTTCCTCACCAAATGCTTAACTTTGGTGACGAAAAATAATTTTGTCACCATTTTAACGCTTTCAGTGACAAAAAATATATTTAATCGTTAAATGGGTACTTTTCGTGACGAAATTTATGAATTACACTTTGTCACTAAATATATTTCAGACACAACTCTTTACTAAAAACTCCGATTGAGATCATTCAAATTGGGTTTGAACAATAACTCAATTGCCTACAACTTTCATGTTTATCAAAATTGTTAGTTTTAATGTTTAAAGGTTCAAAATTACATTTGAAATATATTTTCATGTTAAACATATATGTTATATATATATTAGATATTTCAAATATTTATTGAAAAGTGTGTGTGGTGTAGTTGGTTGGGGCTTATGCGAAAAACTTAAAGGACTCGGGTTCGAAACCTAGTAGGAGTAAGAAAGAAGGATTTTTTTTCCATATGAAAACGTCTTTTGCAACGATTTAGTCACCGATTTCTTATATTGGTGATGAAAATTTTCGTCACTAATGTGACCCATTGGTGATGAATTTTTTCGTCGTCAAACAGCACAATAAGCGAGGAAAAAAATTTTGTCACCAATTATTCACTTTTTGATGACGAAATATTTCGTCATCAAAAGGCACTATAGGTGACGAAAAATATATTTCGTCACCAGGTAGGAATCCTCAACAACCTTTAGTCGACAAATTTTTTTTCATCACCTATATTATTTGTGACGAAAAACATGCAATTTGTGACGATTTTCATTTGTCACCCAATGTAATGCTCCAAACTAAAATCGGATATTTTTTCTTTCCGTTCGTACAAATTTTTTTTATTTCAACAACCTATTGGGTACAGTTCAAAAAAAAAACAACCAAACAACCTATTGGGAGATGTATTGTCAACATGATACGAAATCATAATAACTTATTAAAGAATACAAAATCCCACCAAATCAGACTTTGTGTTGCCAATTCGACGAAGACTTTATACAATTGTGTCAAACACAGTGACGAAATTTATAGAACTCTGAAAGATTGTACTCCACAATTGATATATTGTGGTGGTGAGTTTTTTAATAACCTGCAGGTCTTAGCTAACGAATTATGAAGCATTGCTAATAGGTGCGTTTCAAATTTCAACGCAAGTTAACGACTTTTCTTTCTCTTTTCAAATATTCAAATGTTTTTTTTTTGCTTCCTGAAAATGCTTGAAATGTCGCATTGTGTATATGTCCGGTTTTTAGAAACTAATTGGAATCAAATAAAGCTTTTGGTTTTTTTCTAGAAGAAATCATTTTATCATATATGAAGTACTTAGTACAAATCCAGGACATTACATTAATTAATGTGAGAGTCCACGAGACAACTAAGCCCAACAACTCAACGAATATAAGAAATAAATTCATTACGGTAGAAAAGAAAGGAAAAACCCCTCTAAGGGAAGAATATTCACACGCAAGTTAAGAGGTTCAAATTTCTGACCTCATAGTGAGATGCAAGAGTTCTGATCAACTGAATTAGCCCTAATTGGTTGTCATCTTCTTTCCTTTGACAAATCGGTAGTAACTTTATTAAATTTTGGAATCAGTTCCTGTCCACACCCTCTTTACAATATACACCTCTCTCTATCACCGTGTGATTGCTAAATTAAATCTAAACCCTACTATTTCTATTACCCAAATACCGGTAACTTCCTCCACCGGTTACCAATTTTATGGTGCCCAAAACTCTCTCCCTCAAAGGGAACTATTAGAAACATGTACGAAAGATTGAGTCACACATCAGAAAAATAGAAAACAAGTTGGATCCTAATATACAGTTGAATGGGCGCTCACCAATTACAACGCTCAATGTACATCGTGTCTAGATGATGCGGTGTGGATTCCATAGGTTATCCGCAACAGATTAACCCTACGCACACACGGGAAAAACCTAGCCTCAAGCTGATCAAACTCCCAAGTCCCAACAAGTGGGATCAAAGCTGATGACAGGAAAAATTCTTAGTGCATACAAGCAAGTGGCCGGCAGCAAGGTGACTCTCAATGGAGTAAGTGTGGTAGATAAGCTCGGGTTTGGACACAATATTGGAGAATATATGATAGTAGATTAAGAATTAAGGAGAGTCAAATGGATCAAATTGAAGCGGAGCTATGCCCAGTGCATGGTTCACACATGAAGGGGGAGATAAGCTTAGGTTTGGACACAGTGTTGGATAATGGTGATAGATCAAAAAGTAAGGGGGAGTCAAATGGATCAAATCGAGACGGAGCTAGGTCCAATGCATGGTTCACACATAAGGGGAAGATTGTTTGGAACATATGTGGAAGAGTACGTCCGATGTCTTAGTATTTTTGGGTGTATCAGTTAGGCTCCCTTTGGTTTTGATTGGCATCTTGCCTTCATTTTTTCGATCTTAGTAGTGTGCCCTTGATCCGTTTAATCGTTGTAATCCTTTAAAAGACTAATAAATTTCATTTGCTGAGAAAAAAAAGAGTGAGTCCAACGTCAAATAAATAGAGAAAGGATTAGACCTTAATATACAATCGATTATTCGATTGTTTATCAAGTAGCTTGTTGTGCTAGAGGTGATAACATTAGGAATCAAGTGAGGGACAACCATGCCGGCCAATTGGAGGAAGTTTATACTCTTGATTGTACGGCATAGATGGCAATAAACATACAATTACAATACAAATTTGAAGTGTGATGGCCTATCCGGCCGACTGCTATTTGCTAACCAATTAATAGATTAGCACAGTCGAATCCTCGTACGAATTCAATCTCAATCATTTGTAATTTGGTTATCGAAACAAATATTAGCACAATCAATTTTCTTAATTAACCGCTTGTTTATCATCGTAAGTTTTATTGGTATGTACGTAGAGTATAAGCTAATCGATTTTGGAATTGGTTAGCGATCTGGATGGTAGTGGATTTAAGAATCGATTTTCCCGTCGTGGAATTGAAGATGATCAATTTTTAAATTGATCGAGCTTCAATTCTGTCTTACAATATGTTTTGGTCAAGTAATTGTCGTACGTTTGTGGTCACAAGGATGGCAATTGATATTATGGAAATGTGTAGTTTAGCTTTGAACTTTTTTTTGGAAGGCAAAAAATTTTATAATCTTTGAAATTGTTACAAAGATTAAAGGAAAAGGGATGATGACATCATATTCCTAACTCTAAGAACAACAAATTCCTAAAATTAAGAATAATCATGTGCCCACCCGATACCCAAAACCGAGATTGGCAAAAAACCAATCAAGGAAGCACCCATGAGGACAAGCCCACCCCTAAAAGGCCTAAAATGCCCGAATACAGAAATACAGGTCAAAAGAAAAATGGGCCAGGCCTAGCCCAAAGAAGGCCAAGCCCAGACCTAGCCCAAAGAAGGCCAAGCCCAGACCCACACCCCTAACCCTAATTAGAGCAGAACACCGCCGCCGCACCACCTCACCGTCAGCCACCACCCCCAACAGGCAACCCACCACCACCACAAGACTCCACCCGCCAAGGCCGTGTCTTGAAGACCACCAGACTTCGAGTGGGCCGAAGACCCACGCCGACTGATCCCATCCCACTCCCGAACCCCAAAGCCTCCGAGAAACTGCCAAGTACTAAGCTTTGAACTTTTATTGGCCTAAACTTATGAAATGACAAGTATTATTAACAAATAAAAATTAATAGTTGGTTGGCGATTTGGACAGCAGTGGATTTGAGGATCGATTTTCCCGTCGTTGAATTGAAGTTGATCAATTTTTAAATTGACCGAGCTTCAATTTTGTCTTACAATATTTTTTGGTCAAGTAATTGTCGTTTGTGGTCTCAAGGATGACAATTGATAATGTGTAGTTTAGCTTTCAACTTTTATATATTGGCCTAAAGTTTAGGCCCTAAAATTCTTCGAAAATTAATAGTTGGTTACATATGCTGGCGAACCTATGGGCTATGTTTATGACATTACTGTTTTTTGGTAAGTGAGTAATTTTATTACCACAAAGAACCTATGAGCTATGTTTATGACATTACTGTTTTTGGGTAAGTGAGTAATTTTATTACCACAAAGAGAGTTTATACAATGAAGTTCAATTCATGCATGCATATCAAAGTGCAACTCAACCTCTACAAACACTAGTAAAACTAGAACAAAACACCACCTCTTCCAAAAAAGAGAGGTATTGCACCTATAGTATAAGCAGAAATCCCAAAGGTTGCACTCCATAGAGACAACAATATGAACTCAACTCTAATTAAGGTCGTTTGTAGTCTTCATGATTAGCTGAGCGTTCCTTTCTTTTAGACTTTGGTGGCAAACCAATAAACCTCAATTGAGCATCCTCCTTGGCATGGACGTAACACACAAATTCGAGTCCTCAATAAAGAATGCAAAAAGGATGCACGCACCAAATAATAATTTTTATTTATTCGAATTAAATAAAGCGTACAATACTCTATGCTATGCAGACATATGCTCTCTTACAAGAAAAATAATAAAATCCTCTGGTTCGATCTCCAATGAAGTCGTAGTCCAATGGATGTAGAAGCTTGTTGTATAGAATTGAAAGAGTTGATGATTTATCCAAAACTTCGAGTAGAGAAGGTTGGAGAAATGAAGTTTGGTAAAGTGCTTAAACGGCATGATGTTGAACAAACTACGTGTTAGAAGCACGATCTCCACAAGGTTTGATGTGTAGAATGGGTTTTGTAGACGATTTGGCACATTATGAGCTGAGTGTTTTCTAGTTCTCCACAATGGCTTGAGAGAAGGAAAATTTAAGAACTTCGAGGAGAGCCTTGAGAAACGCTTGAGAGTGCTTGAAAATTCTCTTGGCCCCAAGGCATTTTGAGGATACTTGAGAGCTCTTGTAGAATGTCAAACAAAAGGTCCCATCTCCACCATATGAGCTTCGATTCATAAGCTCAAGGAAAAGGGTGCTAATATTCAAAAGATCTTCAACGATTAATTTTATTGAAGTGATATTTGTTCGGTTAACAACTTAGTTTTAGTTTTAGTTTACTTTTCAATCATTATCCTATTTCTTTATCAAATCATTACCCTATTTCTCCAATTATTACTTTCTCATCTCTTTCTATCTCTCTCCAATTATTACCCCTATCTTCAATCATTACTCTATTTCTCTCTCCACCTATTACCAAAACTAAATTAAACTAAACTTCCAACCAAACACAACCATATCATCTTCCAAGCGTTTTTGTTTGGTTTCCATCCATCATCTTCCCGAAAGAACTAACCTCCAAAGAGGTCTAGGTAAAACTTCAGATGAGCCATCATGGTTGATCTCCACAAACTCCTCTTCACAAATCAGAGGACCACTTGAAGCATTAAAACCCTTTACAACCACATTTTGAGTTCAGACCACTTACGTCGAAACCATCAATGTTTGATTTCTATGATATATTACTATTAAAAGTTTTTTTTTTTTTTGCTCGACTATTACTATTATAAGTTGTTCATCAGAGTTCCATTTCTTGTGGCCGAATCTTGAAACTCCTTCAAATACGATTTCCTTGAAGTTTGTGGAGTTGTGGCTACTTCAAGGAAATCGTATTTGATTATTCAACCCTCATTGGAGTTTTCTTGTCCATTAGTATACAATTTCCTCTCTTTTGTAGACTGCAAAGTTGTAAGCCACAACTCCACAAACTTGTGATAATTTGGGAGTCGGTTCCTACCCACACCCTTGTTTACACCATAATTTAGTATTTAGTCTAATATGATCGATTGGGTCAAAATGTTACACGTGTCAACACGTTTTAGACTAATTAATAAAATGTAGTATGAAGCCTGTTAAGGAAAAATCAAGTGGACTGATCGACGATTGATATTCAACTGAACACGTTTCAGAATATGCATCACATACAGATCGTGGGCATGACAGTTAATGCAAGCAGGCAGTTGAAGTAATTACAACGTTGGGAACATGTGAGATCATGGAGAAGTAACCGCCTCGTGCAGATAGTGGAGCAAGAATAGGGAGCATGGAGCCACTTAATTCAAATCGAAGGAGGGAATTCCATATGATTTGAATTTCAAGTCGATGACAGCCTATAAATACAAGAATAGAAGATATTTAGAACCCCTAATCAATCGCCCAAAGGCTTCTACTTTTATCTGTACTTTACATTTCTTGCTCTAGGAGTAGCTTGTAACGTAACTGTCTGTTCGATTGTGTTCTCATAGTCGATCGACTTCTACCTCGAGGAATAATAAAGTTCATTTTGTTGTTCTTCTTCCATCTCCATTCACTTCATTAAGTTTGCTTCCAAAGAAGTCCTGAAATACGGCAAGGAACCAAACTCCACCACCACAAACACCCACATTTCCAGCACTCTCAACAACTCTTAGTCGATTCGTCGACTATAAGTAAAATAGACAAACAATTTTGGCGCTAGAAGGAGGGCATTTACTAATTTGGAAGTAATGGCACCGGCAACAAGAAAGCAAGGTGACCGACCAACAGAGCCTCAGAATGAAGGCTTGGAAACCCAAAACGATGTGATGCATCCTGAACAAAGGATGCCAGAGAATAGCCAAGGAAACGGCTTGAGTGCGCCAACGGATATACAGAGCCTGTCCAGGTAGTTGGCACAGGTTTTGTCTAACCCAGAAGACGAAGCGGCACAGGAATTGATTACCCTAATGAGAAGGGTGGTTACACCCCCATCTATCATAGATGTTGATGCAAATGGTGTAGTTCATGAACAGTTGCAATCCGGTGATTTGCTTAGACAGGCCCCTCAACAGGTATATTCAAACCCAGTATTTGACTCAAATATGAACATGCATAGTCGACCATTTGTAGGTTCAACTGCTTTACGATCCGCAAGGCCAACCAGTTTTTATCAGAATGTTCCATCTATATATGAAGTTGGAAACAGTAGTGGGAATGGTCAAAATAATGGTCTAAATCCTAGTCAGAATCCTCAAAATGGTTTCACAGGGGTCCATGTTATGAACAATGGTCAGCACATATACAGTTCTGCACAAACTGTGCCAAATCATGGCAATTACACGTACCATACTATGCCAGCTGTGTCAAATAATGGAAATAGTGGTCAATACGTTCACAATTTGCCAAATAATGGCATTGGAAACGGTCAGAATGTCCCTTTCGTACAACCTCACGTACCAAATGTTCTTAGAGCCCAATTCCCATGAATATTAACAAGGCACAAATATTAGAAGTCATTCAAGATGTATACGGACCAGGGCTACGCAAGGTAGAGAAACCTATGTTTAGGAAGCCTTACCCACATTGGGTTGACAGTGTGCCTTTACCAAGGGGATATAAAATACCTGAGTTATCACTCTTTAGTGGTATGGAAAACCAATCAACAATCGAACATGTGGGCCGGTTTTGCCTGCAGTTAGGCGAACTGGGCTTGGATGATGTTTTTAAATTGAAATTGTTCCCGCATTCATTTACTAAAATAGCATTCACGTGGTTCATAAGTTTACCTGCAAATTCCATTCATACGTGGCAAAATATGGAAGAACAATTTCATGCTCAATACTTTAGGCACGAACCAGAGGTTTCGATTGCTGATCTGGCAAAGTTAAAACAAAGGCCAAATGAAACGGCAGAACAGTTCTTAACTAGGTTTAAGAGATTAAGAAACCAGTGCCACTGTAATGTGCCAGAGACCAAGATAGTTCGAATAGCTCAGGATGGTCTCGAGTTTAACTTTAAAAAACAGTTTAATGGATCTAATTTCAAAGATCTATTTGAGCTTTCTATGAGAGCATCTCAATTTGAAGCTATTCTGCAGGAAGAAGAGCAATTAAAGAATACATCTCTAGGAACATATTACCAAGATGTAGAAGGAGATATTGAAATCGAAGTAGCACAAGTTGTGGGAAAGACCCCCATAATTTGTGACACTCTGGTTAAAGTAGAAAAACCAATGAATATGCCTTCATCCCAACCCAATAGGCGTGGGGGGCAAGCAAATTATAGACAGTATTCGTTTGACTTAGCACAAGCTGACCAAATATTTGATGAACTGTTGAAACAAAAGTTTATCACCCTCAGTCCTGGGCATATTATTCCTTCTGATAAAGATAGAAAAGGAAAAGAATACTGCAAATGGCACAATTCATTTAGGCATAATACTAACAATTGTGTTACATTTCGGAATTGTGTACATGATTTGATCCAGAAGGGGTTGCTGCAATATGCTAAAGGTGACAAGGACCCGATGGGTATTGAATCCAATCCGTTTCCAAAGGTTGAAGTGAACATGGTGACGGCCAGCCTAGCTAGAAGGCTGGGTTCCAATATTGGGAAACAAAAGCAGAGGGATGAAAATCAAATGCAGACTGAAGAAGAGTCAGCAAAGTCTTATACTTCCAAGTTCCCAATCGATTACCTCTGTATCTGGTGTGGACACGAGGTCTAGTATGGAGAAGCAATCATAGCAGAAAAGGAGCAGAAAAGTGCATTCTCCAAGTCCGGACTGAGGTTCAACACAATGGGAGGAAACGATCTTCAAATATATGTTGGAGCCAAACTGATTTATGAAGGCATAGATCCAGGGCTTTTTAACAGAATAGAGTCAGAGCATTGCTATGGGCCAGATGATGGGCCATTCTTATTCAGAGGACACCCAGTGGTGCCTGCAAGGCCCGGGGTACCTTCTTGCCAAGACCTTGAATCAGTGGGGTACCAATTTCCCAATCGAGGGAGATACCTTAGTCAAAGGGGTGTTGGTTCCAGAAGAGGTATTGGACCACGAGGTAGAGGACCTTATGGACGTGGGTGGCACCAACCCAGGATGGTAATGCCGCCTAATCATGATCATGAAGATTGGAGCACGCTCAACCACCCAAAATTCCCAGCAGAGGGTTGGTATACCAAAGTATCCAGTTCACAGAAGAGGAGGCTTCAAAGGAAATTTGCAGCCAGGGCTTATGGTGATCCATGGGATCATGTTTTCGAACCACGAGAGAGAGTGGAACCATCAAAGGTTTCAAACATGGTGTGGACCCGAGAGCAAGGAGAAGCCAGTGTGCAGGAAAAATCAACTCTTAAGCATGGGGGGCAAGAAAGTAATGCTGCAATTTCTCCCCAGTCGACTGCCCAACCAAAGGGTAGGAAAGAGTTGAAGCAGAGCTTGAAGAAGAAAATGGAGGAATTCCAGAAACTCATGGAAGCAGACGATGATGATCTCTTTGACGAGGGTTCAGAACAGGAAAACCTGATCAAAGATGCGTCCCCATCTCCACAGAGATCTGCAACCTTTGGTGAAAGTCTGGCCGCAATCCAATTCGGGTCAGTACCTATAAATTATCAGTGTAATATGATTTTAGTTCTGCCAAAGCAGTTCAAGGCAAAACCAAATCAGCCTATGAACTTGGCAGGTGACGTCGAAGATACCACCCAATCGATTGTAAAAATAATGGATAAAGAGAAGCATTCTCAGTCACAGCCCATTAACGTCGAGACTGATGAACACGGAAACAATATCGTGGTTCTTAGAACACCTGATGATGCCTCCATAAGGCATTTGAGACCACTATATATTAAACTGCATATGAATGGCCAGCCTATTTCAAAAGTGTTGGTCGATAGTGGGGCAGTAGTCAATATATTACCCTCTAGAATGTTGAAAGTCTTGAACAAAACCGATGACGATTTGATCCCAACAGAAGTCACAGTGGGCAATTTCGCTGGAGGATGTTCTCCTGCTAAGGGGGTTATATCTTTACAACTGCAAATTGGGACTAGGAAGATGAATGCAACGTTTTTTGTAATCGATTCTTCATCTAATTACAATGCCTTACTAGGCAGGGATTGGATCTATATAAATAGTTGTGTACCATTTTCTTTGCATCAGGCTTTGATCTTTCTGAAGTAGGAGGAAGCAGCAGGAATGGAGGTCTTTTGGGCAGACCGACATCCTTTCAAAGCAGAGACCAATAATATCGAAGCAGATCTCTACAACGAACATTTGTGGCCAACAAGGATAGAAGACTCAGAAGTCAGATCTAACCAAGTTGGGGTAACTGAGAGTCAATTCCTCACATACATTAAGGAAGGATTCCAGGAGCTAAGCAAGGATTTCACCAGGCCTAACATTATATCAAGGCCTGTCAAAAGCGACCAACAAGTTTTTAATGTTTAGAAATTTATTCAATACAGGAAGTGAAGAGTTGGCTACTGTTAAAGCCACTTTTAGGAGATTGTTTTCTTTTCTTGTTGACAGAAAGTTGCAAGCAGACGAGCCTATTTCTTGTAATTGGGCTGAATGTGTTTTTGATGATAGCCCATTAAACATGAAAGAGTTAGGTCTAGCAGACTTGAAACCAGCACCGGCTAAGCTGGATGATGATGGGGCCCAAGTGAAAGATCCCGTGGAAGAAGTAAATCTAAGAACTCCAGAAGATCCTAAGATCACGTATGTAAATGCCACTTTGCCTGATGAAATAAAAGAGAAGTTTAAGTATTTGTTGTGTAAATTTAAAGATTGCTTTGCTTGGAGTTATGATAAAATGTCAGGTTTAGATAGATCTTTAGTCGAGCACAAAATACCTATAAAAGAGAATTATGTACCTTTTAAACAAGCACACAGGAGAATGAAAGATGACGTTCTTCCTCAAGTCAAAAAAGAAATGGAACGCTTATTCGAGGCAAAGTTCATTTGATCAGTCAAATATGCTGAATGGGTCTCAAATGTGGTCCCAGTGTTAAAGAAAAATGAGAAAGTTAGAGTTTATGTTGATTTCAGAGACCTAAATACCGCATCACCAAAGGATGAATATCCAATGCCTGTTGCTGATTTGCTAGTCGATGCAACGGTAGGTTATCAAATGATGTCCTTCATGGATGGTAATGCTGGCTATAATCAAGTATATATAGCAGAAGAAGATACACATAAAACAGCATTTAGATGTCCTGGATACATAGGGACGTTCGAGTGGGTGGTTATGGCCTTCGGATTAAAAAACGCAGGAGCAACCTATCAAAGAGTTATGAATTTGATTTTTCATGATTTTCTACATAAATTCTTGGAAGTTTATATAGATGATGTTGTTGTAAAGTCAAATTCAGTTGATGAGCACTTGCATCATCTTGAACAGACTCTGGAAAGGATGAGGCGCTACAATTTAAAAATGAATCCTTTGAAATGTGCATTTGGTGTTGCAGCAGGAAACTTTTTGGGATTCTTGATGCATCAAAAAGGGATTGAGATTGATAAAACTAAGGGTTGATGCTATGTTGAAAGCACAAGCCCCAACCAATAAAGAAGAGCTCCAACAATTCTTGGGAAAAATTAATTTTCTTCGAAGATTTATTGCCAATCTATCTGGGAAAACAATGGCTTTCTCCCCATTATTAAAATTGAATTCAAAAAAGGATTTCAAATGGAAACAAGAGCATCAGAAAGCTTTTTTTTTTTTAAAACAATCATTGGTAACGCCTCCCGTTCTGATGCCTCCAATAAATGGAAAACCATTAAAGCTATATATATCAGCAACACACCGTTCGATTGCAAGTCTGTTAGCCCAGGATAATGAACAAGGCTGAGAGCAATCAATTTACTACCTAAGCAGAAGGTTAAATGATTGTGAAGGAAGGTATTCATGTGTTGAAAAGATTTGCTTGGCATTATATTTTTCAGCAATTAAGTTAAGGCATTACCTTTTGCCAGCTAGGGTAAAGATCATTTCCCAAACCGATATAATAAAGTACATCTTGTCTAGGCCCATTTTAAGGGGGAGACAAGGGAAATGGATATTAGCCCTAATCGAGTATGACTTTGAATACGTGCCTCAAAAGGCAGTAAAAGGACAAGCTTTGGCAGATTTCCTATCTGAGCATCCAAATTTACCCCTGGAAGAGGATACATTTGAAGTGCATTTTTTGGAACTTAGACCTTGGAAATTGTCTTTTGATGGTTCAAAAACAGACAATGGAGTTGGGGCAGGTGTTGTTTTGACATCTCCAAAGGGAGAAATGTTGCAATTCTCTTTCCAACTCGATGAGAGTAGAGTTTTGACAAATAATCAAGCAGAATATGATGCCTTAATCATAGGCTTGGAAATAGCGAAAGATTTGAATATACGATATCTGAAAGTCTCTGGGGATTCACAATTGGTCATTCGACAAGTTACAGGGCATTATAAGTGCAATCACCCATTATTGAATTTGCAGCTTGAAAAAGTTCAACGTCTTGCTCAAAACTTTGATGAGATATGTTTTCAGCATATCTTGAGACTTCAAAATAGCGAGGCCAATCAAATGGCCCAAGCAGCTTCGGGAGTTAAAATTCCTGAAGGGGACACGAAAAAAGTAATCAGAATCCAAAAAAGGTTTTTACCCTTCTCAGAGGAAAGGGAAAAGGATCAATTGGATGTATTGGTAATCGACGTTTCCGATGATTGGATGGTTCCAATAAAGAGTTATCTTATGAATCCTAATGACAAAGTAGAAAGGATTGTCAAATGCAGATCCATCAATTATGTTCTGTTAGGACAGGATTTGTATAGAAGAACTTCTGATGGTCTACTACTGTTATGTGTTAGCAAAGACCAATCGATGAGGATCATGGGAGAGGTTCATAAAGGAACTTGTGGTGCCCATCAAGCTGGTGATAAAATGAGATGGTTGATTAAGAGACACGGGTACTATTGGCCAAACATCCGAGCTGATTGCATTCAATATGCTAAAGGTTGCCCGCAGTGTCAAAAGCATGGATCTATCCAAAGGATACCTGCTCATCAATTGCAATCGATTATTAAACCTTGGCCGTTCAGGGGTTGAGCAATCGATATGATAGGAGAAATCCACCCAGCGTCTTCATTACAACACCAATTTGTGGTAGTAGCAACTGATTATTTTACAAAATGGACAGAGGCAATACCTTTAAAAGGTGTTTCACAAAAACAAGTGATTGATTTTATCGAGGAATATCTTTTATGTAGATTTGGAATTCCTAAAACTATTACTGTTGATCAGGCATCCGTATTCAATGGTAGAGAAGTTATCCAGTATGCTCAAAAATATGGAATACAGATTTTGAATTCTACTCCGTACTATGCCCAAGCTAATGGGCAAGTCGAATCGACAAACAAAATTATAAAGAATACCTTGGCGAAGGTAATCGATGATAACCCAAGAGAATGGCATGATCTGTTGCCCAGAGTGTTGTGGGCATACAGAACATCACAAAGAGAGAGTACTAGGGTAACTCCGTTTGAATTAGTCTACGGGCACGCAGCGGTTTTGCCAGTCAAAATTAATGTTCAGTCTCTAAGAGTGGCACGTCATTATGATCCAGACTTGCAATATGAGGAAGCAATGTTTTTAGACATCGATGGATTGGAAGAAAAAAGGTTACATGCCCTAAACCAAATTCAAGCCCAAAAGAAAAGAGTAGAAAGGGCTTACAACAAAAGAGTGAAACAAAAATCTTTTGCAGTTGGAGACTTAGTGTGGAAAACAATCCTCCCAATCGATTCAAAAAGGAAGAAGGGAAGATTTGGGAAATGGTCTCCAAATTGGGAAGGTCCTTTCCGTATTGCCCAAATCCTACGAGGAGGTGCATATCATTTAGCATCAATCGAAGGGGTTTTTCACGAGAGAACCATTAATGGTAAATATTTGAAACATTATTTTCCATCTATGTGGGAGAACATGAGTTAAAACAAAATATTTCATTTCATAATCAGAAGCTGCCCATGAGTAGGGCAGCATTACAAGAGGCAGCCCAAACAAAAACAAGAGATCCCAAAAAGGATCTGACAAAAGAAAAGATCCCAAGAAGAATCTAACAGAACAAAAGAAAACCCAAAGCGGGAACCCAAAAAAGAAGAAACCCCTGTGGGGACCAACCTACAAAAAAGGAAAAGATCTCAAGTGAGATCTAACAAAGAAAAATACACCAGGACTTCCCCACAAAAGAAGGCCTATTCTTTAGGCCATTCTTTCCACTGACCAAATGTGCCAGCCATGGAGGACCTGATGTCAGCAGGATTAATCGGAGGAGGCTTGTAGTCGATGGTGTCCCAGTTGACCACCACAAGTTTGATGGCAGACTCCATCTTTTCCAGTCGAAGTGCCGTGCCCTCCACTCGATCGTGGATAGCCTAAATCCTTCGTTTGCACTCATTATGATCTTCCATGAGTGCCCACGAGAGCTCGGTGGCCAGTTGCTTGATGTGAGCAGGAGTGATTTGCGTAGAAAGAGGAGTAGAGGAGACGTTGGTGGCCATAATGTAGAAGCACAAGTATTTGAGCTTATACTCAGTGCTGGTATTTATAGACTAAGGAAGATCTAAAGACGTGGGTCGTGGACAGTTATCCCGAGGTAAAAATCAAAAGACGTGACAACTAATAGGGTTAGTGGGCTTCCCAAAGTAAGGCGGCTGAAAATGCTGCAGCACGGCATTATTTGTTGTACTTAACCGTCAGTTATTACTGTGCATGTTCCCTAAAAGTAGAGGGAAACGTCATCATAATCATAACGTAGTGTTGTCATGATTATAGGTGCCCACGATCCGGATATATAGGGATCAAGGGTTTTGATTGTATGGTTTGCTCACATCACATTTGTAAGTAAAGGAATACGAACCAATTATGTGAGGTTTATTCTTATTTGAACATTATGTGAGTTTAGTCCTTGATTCAAACATGTGAGTATTCCTTGATCCAATCCAAACATCTATAAAGTGGTGTTCAGAGTCATTTCAAACAAGAAAAGGGCCATGGAAGGCCTAACACTCGTTCAATTGCCATTCGAAATATTGGCATATCATCGGCTGATAGATAATAAACAAAAGTACTTACAATAAAACTAGTCGATTGACTGCAAAACTAAAGTCATTCATGAAGAAAAGAGGACCTAAAAGCCTCCCATTTAACTACAAGTTCATCACATTTAACTCTGTTTCTCTGCAAGTCCTCACGGGCAGCAGAGACATGAACTGAGACTCCTTTGCCTTCCTCTGCTAAGTGTTTGAAGTCTTTGTCAAGTTGGCTTGCTGTTACCAAAAGATTTCCTTTCTCAGTCTGCAGTTGACCCAATCGGTGTAACAATTCCTTTTCTTCCTGATCAATAGCCACGAGTCTCGACTTCAAAGTCGAAGCATCAGCATGCATATTCGATAACTTCACTATTAGGTTGGAAAGGTTACCAATCAAGTCCTGCTTTTGACTTATTTCCTGCTGGTAATATCGGAAGAGGCTGATGTTGTCACCCAATGATGATGCAAAATTTTCCAGGATGATTTGTTCCCTGAGGGGGAAGACATGCCTTTGTGACAGGGATTCAACACAGGCACTAAAATCTGTGGACTTCACTGTCATTAATTCCTCAAAAGGAAGCTTTAGGAAGTCAAAAAAAATTTGGATTTCTTTCTGGGTCTCTGCACTGAATTGAAGGAAGAAGAAAGAGCTACTGGATTCTGAAACTTCAGTGAGGGATCGAAAGACTTGAGAAGTCAACTCTATCTCCTCCATCAGATGGTCCAGTGAATCACTAGAAGACTTAACATGAGCAGAATCCTCAACACCCACAGGATTTGTTGTCGTTTTGTTCACTGAGCGAGGAGATGTGTTTAGAGCAAGGACCTTTGGAATACTTGCAGGGATCATACCTGCTGGTGATAGGACTTGATTTCCAGAGGGATTACCAGAAGGACTAGAGGCCACATCCTCTGCACCTTGTCCACCTCCTTGGTTAGGACTGGTTTGGGCAATGGGGGCAATCTGAACAAGACCCTCTATTGGTCCTTTCTTTTCCAAATCCTTTTCTATTGGTGCTGATGGAGCCTCCAAATTAGGTACATTTGCCACCCTTGGAGAAGTCATTTCCTCCCTACCGTCGCCCTGTTGATTTAAATCAATTTTCTGAGTTTGTTGAGGATTGGGGTCAACAGTGGTTTTCCGCCATGGTACAGCATTGACCACATCTGTTGCAGGCTGAGTTGTTGTGACAATGGGTTGTCGAATGGATTGTACACCAAGCTCAGCAACATCTGGCATCAGAATCGAGCCCTCACCAACTTGCATAAAAGGACTGTCATCCTGCAGCAAAGGATTTTTTTGGTGTAGCAGTTGTTCCTGTAACTCTGGCAACCAATCAGCCTGACCCAAAGGGTCTGATACTGCTGTATCAAAAGATTCATATTGATCAATTGCCAATTCGGTGTCAATTGTCTCTCCTGCTGAAAAGGAGGATTTCTGGACTTGTGAGGATTTTGAAGAATTTTCCTCTTCTTCCATTTCTTCAAAGGCATCTACAATTTTGGTCCCCTTGCCTTTCTGTAAAAGAAAGAAAATGAGAATAGAAAGGCTTTTGAAAAGAATGAAATCAATAAGGGAAAATAGAAGATGAGAATGTACCCTTGGAGCCAACTCTTTGTCACTCGAGCTTTGTTTCTTGGTGGGCTTTCTTGTTGGTTGCTTTGTGGGGGTAGATACTTCACCAACCTGTCTTTTAGGTCTACCAGTGGAAGGACTTTTAGAAACCTTTTGGCTCACACCTGACGTGATTTTGAGAGTCCGCGTCCGTGGCCTGGTTTCGGAGTCCTTGATCGATTCAGCTTTCCTTTTCCTAGTGTTCCCACTTGGCACAGATGATATGGGAACTGCTCCTGCATGAGGCACAATGGCCTTAGAAGGTTCATCAGGCAGTCGAGCTGTTATCTCTGTCAAGGAAACAATGTCTCAATGATTAGTAGACGCATGACTAATTGAATTGCAAACCAGTGAATAGCTGTGCTTACCAGCATTATCCTGGAGGTATTTGTATTCAGGGTCAAGCCTGTATAAGCAGTCTGAAAGTGGAGCACTGAAATAAAGGGCTCTCATAGTCGACCACCATTCATCAAAAGCAGGCAGGGTCATATTATTGGTCTTGAAGTCAATGAACTGAAAGGCTTTCACACGATGTTGAAAATTGCTGACCATCAAGGATATCATTTGCGAGTCCTTGGCCTTAATCGTTGGCCTGCTCGAGGCCATCTCAGCAATGTTGGGGTGAACGAAAGGCATTGGAATGCCTTGTGCAAGGCCAAATTGTTTGGCACATTGACAAGGAGAATAATTTTCAAAACCACAGTTCCCAAAATGAGTATTATTTTGGGCAAAGCCAACCGGGATAAGTCTTGGAAGAAGGATGCTGGCCCAGAATAACCGTTTGGACTGAGTCATTTTCTCTGCAAGCTGGGGAGAGGCTGGTGGAATACCCTCAAAACATGGCCTTAATCGTTCGAATGCATATTCGAATTTATCGAAGGGACAAAAAACAGGCCAATTCTTTTTGTTATCTTCATAGAAGAAGGTGAAGTACCTTTGAAAGGATGATTCCTCTGTCTGAGTCAGAAAACCTAAGAAGTATTCAGCATAGCTACGGCATGTTTGTAAGGCTTCATCCGATCGAAGAGGATTGTTTAGCTTAGGTTTCAGTTGGGGAAAATATGCATACAACCAAGCTTGGAAAATCCAAAAAGGACCACCACAAGAATCTGCTATCTTCTTGTCAACAAAGGTAAACAAACCCTTATACAGGGATCCTAGAACAAATGGGGCAAGGGTCAATCTTTTTACTTGAGCCATACAGATGGCCAAGTTAAGGTATTCTTTGGTAACCCTAAGCCCAGGAACTGCCATAAGAAATCGGCAAATCCAAAACAAGTAAAATGCAACCTTCTCATGAAAACAGGGTCCAAATGCTTTGGCTTTGAAATGAATCTTAAGCGATTTCGAATAACTAACCCCAGCTGATGGAACAATAAATGGGGGACCATATGGATCAGGAGAAAGTAGGGCATTTACCTCATGGCCTAAGGAAGGGAGGCCGGTCAAATGAGAGATATCCAAAACTGTCGAAGACAATAAGCCACAATGCAGAACTAGGGTATTGGATGATTTGGACCAGAAACAGGCGGCAGCAGCTAAGAGTTCAGGATTCATGTCTAAGGGGAATTGTGAGAGCTCGATTGTCTCACGAATCCCCATTGTCTTCCAATCCTCAAAAAGAAACTTCATCATACGCCTTACCCAGTCTACCCATCCCATTTCGACGGTATAAGGCTAGGAACGAAGGCAGGTGTTCTTATCCCAGCCTGACCATTCCAGCAACGGAAGCTGTAGGAGGAGTGGATCACGTTCCCCCATTGGGTAAACCTCTGGAAAGCCATCTGGAAGAGCTGACGAGAAAACTGGACCCAATATACAGTGAGAACTGACGTTATCGTCAGGAATCAGGACTTGGGTGCTCTGATTAACCCCATTTCGGTACGACTCAGGGAATCGGAAGGAATCCTCCGCCGCTGACTCGGTAGCCGGATCTTCAACTGGATCACTGACAATCTGTAGTTTGGATTTCGGTGCCATTTGAGAGATATTTTAGGGTTTGAAAGTTGTTTCAGAATTTTGTGCGAGAAGAAGCTCGATTCGTGCCCTAAAATTTGAAGTGCTCTGCCTTATATAGGTGGTAAGTTACTAAGAGAAATATTTACCAAAGTTAATATTTAACTCAGGTAAATAGGGGGGCATTGTTTACACCATAATTTAGTATTTAGTTTAATATGATCGATTGGGTCAAAATGTTACACGTGTCAACACGTTTTAGACTAATTAATAAAATGTAATATGAAGCCTGTTAAAGAAAAATCAAGTGGACTGATCGACGATTGATATTCAACTGAACACGTTTCAGAATATGCATCACATACAGATCGTGGGCATGACAGTTAATGCAAGCAGGCAGTTGAAGTAATTACAACGTTGGGAACATGTGAGATCATGGAGAAGTAACCGCCTCGTGCAGATAGTGAAGCAAGAATAGGGAGCATGGAGCCACTTAATTCAAATCGAAGGAGGGAATTCCATATGATTTGAATTTCAAGTCGATGACAGCCTATAAATACAAGAATAGAAGATATTTAGAACCCCCAATCAATCGCCCAAAGGCTTCTACTTTTATCTGTACTTTACATTTCTTGCTCTAGGAGTAGCTTGTAACGTAACTGTCTGTTCGATTGTGTTCTCATAGTCGATTGACTTCTATCTCGAGGAATAATAAAGTTCATTTTGTTGTTCTTGTTCCATTTCCATTCACTTCATTAAGTTTGCTTCCAAAGAAGTCCTGAAATACGGCAAGGAACCAAACTCCACCACCACAAACACCCACATTTCTAGCACTCTCAACAACTCTTAGTCGATTCGTCGACTGTAAGTAAAATAGACAAACAACCCTCCATTCAGGTTTTACAATATGCACATCTCTCTACCACCCTAGGATTGCTCAACATAAATCTAAACCCTCCTAGTTCTAACACCCAAATTCCTGTTACTTCCGCCACCATGGTTATGCTGTCCAAAAACTCTCCCCCTCGAGTGATCTCTTCCTTTTCTCTATAAAATACTCCCTCAATGTCCATTTTTTAGTCTCTCGTTCTATTCAAACCGGATATTAAATTGATTATATTTTATATTGATAATATTTTTTAGGGCAAATTTTCGTAGTCGTCTCTCTAGTTTTACGGTTGTCTCAATTTCGTCCATCTAGTTTCAATTATCTCAATTTCGTCCTTGTAGTTTGTTTTACGTTCCAAATTGGTAAAATCGTTAACACCGTTAATGAAACTAACAGAAAAAAATATGATTAAAAAATTAAGTGCTTCAATTTTCAATCCGGTTGAACCGGTGCGAATATCTTATTTTTCTGATCATTTTATCTTAAATGGTCATAATGGATTTTTGGCTCTAAGGCCTTTCAATGAGCACCCTAAGAGAGCCCTAAAACTAAATAACGAGTCTTCGGGTGCTCGTTGAACATTTTGTTCATTAACAAAATGTTTTTAGCATGTCTTTAAAATGTATTAATTATCAAAACACGTCATGGGTCGTCATTTTCCTTTTTCGAAAAAAAAAGGGAAAATGACGGCCCATGATGTGTTTTGATAATTAATATCCGCTAAGGATATGCTGAGAACATTTGTTAATGCTGAAAATATCTTTGGAGAGTATTAATTATCAAACACGTCCTTAGCTGTCATTTTCCCCAAAAAAAAACCCAAAGCAACTCCGGCCCAAACAGAACTAAGGCCGAAGTGACTGGTTTTGATCCAATAAACAACTGGGCCAACACCCACGTGACCCATTAACCAGAACCTCATGGTATTTGGAAAAAAAAAAAGGAAATATTGATTTCTACACTTTTCCAATTGATGCAAACACTCATTTTTTCGTTTTTCAGTTAGTGAATTTACGAAATAGTTCCTGAAATTTGTAAAAAGTGTATGCATGCAATGCATGAACTATTTCGCAAATTCACCTACTAAAAAACCATAAAAAAGAATGATTTCATCAATTAAGAGAGTGTAAAAATCAATTTTCGAAACGGATCTAAACACTAATACGGAAATGGTTTGGCTTACTACTACTATAGAACCGCGTCAATCCGTGCGCACTGATTTCACGAGCAGAAAACTATAAACGCTGAGAACGTTCAACACCTTTTTCACGTTTGAACAGAGACGGGAGAGAGAGAGAGAGAGACTTTCCTCTCTTCCTCACCTCTATTATTTCATCAGTCAATATCTATCCATCCAAGACAATCGTTACTTATATAGCGGATGTTAACGTAAAGGTCTCGCTTTCTAATCCCATAGCATGCATACTTTCCAAAATCATAATATCTTTTTGCCACCCGTATAAAACAATCCTCATTACCGTATAAAACAATCCTCATTCCATTATTGTTGCTTCAAGCTTTCTACACATCTCACCCTCTTTTTATAATATAAATTAGGTGTCCGATGCAGGTTATGTGCCAACGTATCTCACCTTAATCCGGTCTAAAATCTAACCTAGATTCTGGGTTTTGACTCTCCCTTTTTTCGCCCTGGAAATTTTTTCTAGGATCTCAATTGATAACCCTTGTGGGGTTTGATTCACAAATTTCTCAAATTGGGTTTATAGTAGAGAACCCTTTTGTCTCTTTTAGGAATTTTGGAGGTCAAGATCTCAGAAGAAGTTGGATCCTGCTTGGAATTGGAAATTCGATCTGAGATCAAGAGGTTGGCTTTTTCTTTTCTTTTTTTCCTTCCTCTTTTTGGTGAATAAGAGAGATTTCTTTGATCTTGGTTTTGTGTAACTTAGGCTTCTGATTATTTGGTTTTCCGAGTTAGTAATTATTGAGCTGTTAATTGGTTTCAACTAGTTGATTTTGAAGTGAGAACTCTCAATTCTCCTTGATTTCCATCGGAGTTTGCTAAACCAAACCAAACCAACCCAAAACTGAGCCGAGCCTCGGGTCACAATCGATTTGGGTCGGCTACCTAAATCGTATTTTTCATTGAGCTCTCCCTGACACTGTTTTAGGGCAAAATTCCATTTGGGATAATATTGTGTTTATCTATTGATTTGAGGCCAAAGAAAATCTCTGTTGTACCAAACTCAGTTCTCTCTTCCAGGGAGTGCCTAACTTAAGTTGCTTATTGCATACCCATCATTTTGAGAATTATTGCAATTATTAAGGACCACTATTTTTTGGGTGAGATATGGATATCAGTAAAGAAGTCACTGTTGACTCATTCGCAATTGGACCTTCAACCGTCTTGGGTCGGACAATTGCTTTCAGAATCTTGTTCTCCAAGTCAATTTCACATTTGAGGCATCAAATCTTTTACATGTTGTTGTATCACTTCGGTATTGTTAAGAATTATGTGAAGAACTCTTTGACATCGGTGATCTCGTGGCTTCATCCCCGAAACCCACAAGGGATCCTAGTCATGGTGACAGTTATTGCTTTCTTAATGAATCGATACGCAAATGTAAAACGGAGGGCTGAGATGGCTTATCGGAGGAAATTTTGGAGGAATATGATGAGAAACGCCTTATCCTATGAGGAGTGGGTTCATGCTGCTAAGATGCTTGAGAAAGAGAGCCCCAAAATGAATGAGTCTAACCTTTACGATGTAGAATTGGTTAGGAATAAACTCCAAGAGCTTCGTCACCGTCGCCAAGAGGGTTCTCTGAGAGACATTATATTTTACATGCGAGCTGACCTTGTCAGAAATCTTGGTAATATGTGCAACCCTGAGCTGCACAAGGGTAGGCTTCAAGTGCCCAAACTCATAAAAGAGTATATCGACGAGGTTTCAACTCAGTTGAAAATGGTTTGTAACATCGATTCAGAGGAGCTTCTCTTGGAGGAGAAACTTGCTTTTATGCATGAAACAAGACATGCCTTTGGAAGAACCGCTTTGCTTTTAAGTGGGGGTGCTTCCCTTGGCGCTTTCCACGTGGGTGTGGTGAAAACCTTGGTGGAGCATAAGCTTTTGCCCCGGGTCATTGCAGGGTCTAGTGTTGGATCGATTATGTGCTCTATTGTAGCCACTAGGTCTTGGCCTGAGCTCCAAAGTTTCTTTCAGGATTCTTGGCACTCTTTGCAGTTTTTCGGCCAGATGGGTGGGATTTTCGCTGTTTTTAAAAGGGTTATGACTCGAGGAGCAGTTCATGAGATCAGACAATTGCAGATAATGTTAAGGCATCTAACTAACAATCTTACGTTCCAAGAAGCTTATGACATGACTGGTAGAGTTCTGGGGATTACGGTTTGCTCCCCGAGGAAACATGAGCCGCCCAGATGCCTTAATTATCTAACTTCTCCTCATGTTGTCATATGGAGCGCAGTGACCGCATCGTGCGCCTTTCCTGGCCTTTTTGAAGCTCAGGAACTAATGGCTAAGGATAGAAGCGGTGAAATTGTCCCATATCACCCACCGTTTAATTTGGTTCCAAATGAGGCTTCTGGCTTAGCTGCACGTCGGTGGAGGGATGGTAGCCTGGAGATTGATTTACCCATGATGCAGTTGAAGGAGCTTTTCAATGTCAATCATTTTATAGTGAGTCAGGCAAACCCTCATATTGCACCTCTACTGAGGATGAAGGACGTGGTGAGAGCTTATGGCGGTAACTTCGCTGCCAAGGTGCGTGCTATTTAACTTGAGGAGTTGATTTCTTCTATTTTTATTCATAATGCTCAACATTTTCCTTGAACCTACGGTTGGTGCATTGTACATTCTTGAAGATGCCCCTCATTTTTCTCATTTGTTATATTTTTCTTCTCTACTGTGTTGCCCTAATAGAGGATCAAAAGAACAAGTAAGGATACTAGTGTTGCATGCTTGTTCCCTTTGTTGGCAGTGGATAGCTTTAATGTCTCGCTGGGCTGCAGAACCAATGCAGCTCAAAAAGGAGTTCCGGGATCTTGTCCGATGAGTTCAACTTTGCAATTTTAGAAGTCTAGCTCTGAAATTCTACTCATTTTATTTCTGTTTCCCTATCCTGTCATTGGATATAACTCTTCACTGGTTGCACATGTGAAAATCTGTTGTGAAGTTTCTCCTTCCTCTATTCTTTCTATTCCATGTAGTTAACATTGATAAATTAAATTAAGATTCATAAGCAAACAAATGGATGGCATGTGAAGGATAACTTTATATGGTTATCTAACTTGTCTTGTCTTAGTGTATGCTAGTGTTAGACTGCTAATTGTCCTTTTAAATTAGCTGTCAACCTTATTCAAGGATATGGTGTTGACACAAATTTAATTTAGTAATTTACAAAAAAGAAAAAGAAAAATAAAAAAAAAAAGATGTGTAACATGAGATTTGATGAAATATGCTTTTAGAATAAGAACATGGGTAGGGGAGCTCGTTGGGGTTAAGGTGTGTAAGTGTTCCCCTTAGTGTATGAAAGAAAAAGGAAAAGCATGTGCGCGTGTTTGTGACTATTTGGTGATTTATGTGGATATTGAACATCATTCATTTGATTGGGAGATAGTAGACTGGGCTTATGAACTGAATGTCAAAAGACTCAAAACCACGCCTTGGAGTGCTTGAAATTAAATGTACGTTGTTTATCATTATTTAGACTCTTCTCCAGTGTGTTTTCACATCTGACGCTTACACTGGAGACAAAGTACTTAGCCAATCATGTGGATGTCAAAGAAAGACAAAATTGTGACAAAGAAATCAAGATATGTTGTATATTTCTGATCTTTGCTTTGAAGTCTGTTACTGCTGCATTTCCTATATGGTTAAGTTGTGATTCTTGTTCTCTTTCCATGCAGTTTGCTCATTTAGTTGAAATGGAGGTGAAACACAGATGTAACCAGATATTGGAACTTGGTTTTCCACTAGGGGGCCTTGCCAAGCTTTTTGCTCAAGATTGGGAGGGTGATGTCACTGTTGTAATGCCTGCTACCCTAGCTCAGGTATGTACAAAGAAAGTTCACGATTTTGATAGAATTTTGGTCTGATAATGCTTACGAGAGAGGAGAGAACGATAGGAGAGTGAACTCTGTGTAGAATCATTGTTCATAAAAGGAAAATCTTTATCATTAGAGTTCAATGGCGTCTTTGGCCTGCACTATGGGGCTTTACCTCTGCTATGTGTATACTTTTCCACCCCATGTTCCTCTACCAAAGTCTTGGATTTGCACCTTCATCTTGAGAGAGTAACGTAACAGCCATAAGTGGGAGCAGCACACACGCGCGCTTGTGCTCACAATCACATAGAGCACACTAGAATAACAGTTACACAGATCAGATATGCAGAATTTTGTTGACTATCTGAACCATTCATAAGTCGTAGGCTCGTAGCCCACTGTATAGCATCATCACAGATCTTGAATAACCCAAAAGTTGGGAGTTGCTTTTTATTTTTATTTTTCAGGCAAGTTGCATTTGCTTGTTTAACGCCCAAAGGTGATAACCCAAAGCCATCATACAGAGATTTTAGAATCCATCTACTTGAGGGAAAATGGCAAGTGGTAATGTACCTTTTCAGGCCATTTATATCCAGGCCTCAGGTTCTGAACATTATAAGTTAATACTAACAAATAATCAAGTAGTGATGAGTTGATGAAAGAGGCTCCAAGGGCAATTGGTCCGTCTTTAACCAACAAATGATGTTTAATTTTTTTAGTTTCTCCATCTAATCATTGTTAATTAAATTCTTTTCCTTTTCTAACGTATTGAGTCATGTATTCAATTGTTCAAGGAATTAGTTGAAATCAGGTTTCTGTCAAAATGTCAATCATTACTATTTATTTGCTTTCCAAAGTGTTGATCTTGATGTGTATACGTTTGCATGCCTCTTTGGATAAGGCATTTTTACTATGTCATGTTCAATTAGCTTGTTCTTTGTTTGTTCTTATTCTTTTTTTGGGTCTCTTTCAGTACTGCAAAATCATACAGAACCCATCTCATTTGGAGCTTCAAAAGGCAGCCAACCAAGGAAGGAGATGCACTTGGGAGAAGCTTTCCACCATAAAAGCCAATTGCAGTATAGAGCTTGCTCTGGACGAGTGTGTCGCCATTCTCAACCACATGCGGAGACTGAAAAGGAGCGCTGAGAGAGCTGCTGCTTCATCTCATGCCCTAACAACCACAGTCAGATTTAATGCTTCCAAGAGGATTCCTTCATGGAATTGCATCGCAAGGGAGAACTCAAGCGGGTCCCTCGAGGAAGAAGTCCTTGCGGGGTCCACGGGAGGTCTTACCAGTCGGTACTCTTGGACCCACCACGACGGAAGTGAGAGTGAATCTGAGAGTGTCGACCTACATACTTGGACGAGATCCGGCGGTCCTTTGATGAGGACAACTTCAGCAGATCAGTTCGTCGATTTTGTCCAAAATTTGGACATTGACAGTAAATTCACCAAAGCAAAAATTGGTCCTTCCAATAATACTTCGATTCAAATTACAGGGAAGGAACCGTTGTGTCAGAGTTCAAGGGTAACGACTCCAGATAGAAGCTCAGACTCTGAGTTTGACCAGAGGGATTTCAATAATAGAGTTGCTATGCAAAATTCAAGCATTGTGGTAACTGAAGGTGACTTGTTGCAGCCCGAGAGGACCCATAATGGGATTGTGTTCAATGTTGTGAAGAAGGAAGACTTGACACCAACAAACAGGAGTCATGATTCGGAAAACGATCGGCCATTGGAGATTTCATTTGATGACTTTTCGCAGATTGACTCAGTGGGAAAGGAAATTGATTCAAGTTCAACATCTGATTGTGGTGACAATGAGGTTAACGTAGAAAATTTTGTCGATGAAGCAGGTCGTGGTGGTCAACCCGAGGCAAATTCTGTTTCAGAGGTTGGTGAAAATGAGTAGTGTACAGTTGATGGTTAAAATTTGAGGATGTTATCTAAGTGGTAATTTTGCATGATTCAACTGGGTGGAGTTGATTCAGTGCTGGAGTTAGAATTACAAGTTCCAGCCCATGTGGGAGTGGCACTTGCAAATAAGACAGCCCTACGAAGCTAAGAGCAACTCGAATGGAGATGTAAAATACATCCGAATGGATAGTTATTATAGATGAAAAAAATGGTTAAAAGTTAGTTGTATGTAAAATAAAACTCACCCCTCTCCAATAGTTAGATGTAAAATAGGGATGAATAATTACTTACTTTCCTTCCACCTTATTTTTTCTCAACTTTCTCAACCCAAATTCAAGTACTACTCCATTAAAAAATAATTATAGTATCTGGCAATCGAGTACTTTTAAAAAAAATAATTCCACAAAAAAAAAAAAAATACTTCCATTGAATTAATATATTTTTTTAATTCCGTTCAAAAATAGGAGCAATTTGGACACCAACTCCCATAATTTAGATCGTGCTTGGTTGGTACTGACAATCAGGTCTTGACTAACGAACAAGTAAGCATGGCAAATTGCTTCATCTTGATTGGAATTGATCGAATTTTCCTCTCGCACTACGACTTCCCTCTGTCATAATTGATATATTATTTTTTTTGGAAAGTGTTTGTGGAGAAGGGAGGAATTTTTTGTAGTGTAAAATCATGTTAAAAACACACATTTATAGGTGGGAAAAAAAAAGCCCGTTGCTTTAATTTGATCCGTTGATCAAAAGATCCGTTGGGCAACAGTCGGATCAAAGACCCGTTGCCTACCAAAATCCCAACTTTACTCTCTCTCTCTCTCTCTCTCTCTCTGGTTCTACGAAACTAGACACCCCCCCCCCCCTTCTCTCTCTACGACCCAGAGCTCACCCCTCTAGTTTGATCGTGAATCCCCTAGTAGTAAGGGGAAAGGGACTCGACAAGGGTTTCGGAAGGCTGAATCCGCCGCCGGTTCCCTTATGAAATCAGTGAATCGACGGTGACGACGACAACGATCGAACCCCTCTCTGAGATCAGTTTCCCGCGACCTTTCGGTGTGTTCTTGCGGATTCCGGCATGTTCTTCTAGATTCCGGTGTCTTTCCGACGAAATCAAGTAACTCCGTCCAAAAATCTGGTAGAATTAGTTGGGTTGATGACCTGTCAATTATAGTTGTAGTCAAATGGGGATGAAAATATCCATCTCCTTTTCCATTTGTGCCATTTTAGCACCCGATTTGTGCCATTTTACATCCCCAATGGAGAGTGTTTTTTTTGCATCCGGAATGTATTATAGGTTGTAAGGGTCATCTCCAACGGGAGATGTCAAATCTGATATGGAGCTTGTAACGGTAATATTCACAATGCAACTCGGGTGCTTTCTACCATTCCAAAACCTACGTGGCTTTGAAGGAAAGCCCAAGCTTGCCAACCTTGGCAGCAACCTCCTCCCATGCCAAATTTAAAAAATTGACAGTTAGAATTTTAAAAATGTGCCCGTTTGAATAATATAAATTGACATAAGGGTTGGCATAAAGGTTGGAGAGGGATAGCTTGATGTCAAATAAATAATAATTGGCATAAGGGTGGGAGAGGAGGCTTTGATGTCAAATTGAAGATGCCAAAAATGCCCACATAAGCCTTCAAAAAAAAAATAATTTGACATCTCCATTTTGAAGTCAAGGATTGGAGATGCTCAGAAGGGCCCTAGCTGATTCGGGCCACTAAACAATAACAATTAAAAGATTTGAAATAATAATTCTCTAGTTTTCGTAGTTGAATAAATCGTTCTTTTAATTCGGTAAATAGTCATTCCATTTGGATAGAACATCCTTCGTTTGTCGATGACCTAAACATAGGAATAACGATTTTGTCAAACACAAGAACAAGGATTCTATTGAAATGAACATTCCATTCCAATATGGTGATGCCATCCAACGAAACATACCCGTGGTGTAGCTTGCCGTTATCGAAGTAGTGCGACAAACCGCTAGCACCACTCTGGACATTGTTAAGTTTGTTGTGCTCGACATCAGCAAATATTGCTGCATTACCAGACAGTATACTAACCGTTGGAGAGACGTTACTTTTTTGGGGGGTCATAGTCGACAAGGTGGAAACTTCCAGGAAAAAACGTCGAATTGGGAGGGTACTGACAACCTTTTGAGGGATGGAGCAATTTCTCCACAGGGGTGTTCTCTTATTCCGCTAATATATTACTAAGTTTATTTTTTAAGTTTCTTGGGTGAAGTAGGATGTCCCGGGCCGGCTTTCGGACTAATTCCTACAACCCCTACTACAGCCGTTTCACACGCTCGCGCGCGGGGTGAGGTGGCCTCAAGAATTTATTTTTTTTAAGTTGTTACAAACGTTAATTAAAATATAAACATTGACAATGCTTTCGTATTTGGTGTAATGCCATTGTAGTCCAATCATCGATTTTTTTACTGTGAGGCTCTGAAGATTCTAAACATTGATCATATGATGAAGGGAAAGCCAATTTTTCATGTCAAATTTGATACAATAATGCCTCGACAAATTCAGAAAAGAGTTAGGTTTTTGCCCAAACCCATGCTTTTTGACCGCTCTTACCAAATTTTAGCAATTAAGGCCTTGTTCTTCTAATAGCTTTAGGGGCTTTTTGAATTTTGTCCTTATGCAAAAAAAATATCGTATTTTTTAATTTTGCGTCAAACTTTTGATTCTTCTGAGAAGAATCAAAAAATTAACAAACAAACAAAAAATTGAATAAACACACAACCCAAAAAGTCCAAAAAGCTCTTAGAGGAACAAAGCCTAAAGATTTTTTTTCCCAAGCCAATAGAGCATGCTTTTCGACCAGAAGGACCCCAACACAGAAAACAGGACAGTCCACTGCAACTTGGAAATCCGTTCTCAATTTAACAAGAAGAAGTGGACATGAAATGAACCAGAAAGTCTACACACAGACAATCCGTGCACAGATTTTATTGTGGGGCCCATCACAGATCTCACACAAATAATTCAAGCTGTTTATTAAATGTAAAACATTTTTTTAAAGGTCTTTTAAAAAATCAGCTCAATCTGATACCTATAGATGCTCGATCTAATCGTCTAACTTTTCATTCAGATTTAAGAATCATAAAAAGTTAAGACGATTGGATCGAGCATCTATAGGTATCGGATTGAACTGATTTTTTTTTGCAAGAATCCTCGAAAAATTGTTTTACATTTAATGAACGGTTCGGATCATTTGTGTGGAACCATGGTAGGCCCCATAACAAATATGTGCACAATCTGTGCATAGATTGTATATTAATTTCTTTACAATCAATTTACACGGAGCTTTGCTCCAAATTTAAATGGATTTTTTGTAATTGGGCGATGAGATTGTGTCACAAAATTAATTAAGGTGTGCGTAAGGTAGCTCAAACACCTAAGTTGTCAAGGAAAAAAGATGGATGTCAAAGAATGAGTCCAACTATGAATACCGAGTTTTGAGGTACCGAAAATGTACAATGGCATATATGACCCAATTATGGATGACACATGATTAATTCGAATCGTTCATTATTTTTATACTCCCTCCGTCCCTAAATAAATGTTCGGCGTGCAAACCTAGGCCTTTACAAAAATGCATTTTTTTATTAGAATTTTTTTCTTTCTTCATAACTTGAAAGAACTCATTGATATCTATTGATTTGTATTTTTTTTTTGTTTCTTTTACCAAAATTAGAAAATTCAATTTTTTTTTTCATAACTTGAAAGAACTCATTGATATCTATTGATTTGTGATTTTTTTTTTGTTTCTTTTACCAAAATTAGAAAATTCAATTTTTTTTCATAACTTGAAAGAACTCATTGATATCTATTGATTTGTGAATTTTTTTGTTTCTTTTACCAAAAGAATGAATCTTTTTAAAGGCTTAGATTTGCACGCTGGATATTTATTTAGTGACGGAAAGAGTTATAATTTTTTGAGTGACCTTACAAGATATCAGCTCAATTGAATTAAGTTTTGATCCAACCTTCAAATTCTTCATTCAAAATTCAAGATTCTAAATTGCGAATGAAACTTGAAAGATTAGATTAACCATTTATGCATATCCAATTGAACTAATTTTTCCAAGGCCATTCGAAATAATATGTTAAAATTAATGAACGGTTTGAAATTATTTGTATGGAGCCCAAAAATGAACCTTAGGCCATTGTGCATTTTCGGTACCCAAAAATTGGTACCAGGAACAAACCACGTTTCTGCTGGGGTCCTTCCAAACCTACTTGGTGGGTGGGCACACCAGAATTTCGAGGAAAAAAAACATGCTACAAAGTACCAAATACAAAAAAGCAGAGGATACCAAGGAGTCAAACATCTTATCGACTCTATAATACTAAGCATAGTCTGTCGATATTTCCGGAACTGATGTAGGCGTGGGATGTCTGGGCAGGGCAGCGAGAATAACTGATTAAATGAATATCCAGTTGCCGTCACCTTTTGTGGTATCCATCATGTCTTTTCGTGTTTCTTTCCATCTTGGAAATCAATCGGTGCGTAATCAGAAATGGATCTAAAAACTTAGTTTAGCGAGAGCATGTTATTATTAATCTAAATCATGAAATTATATTTTTTAGCCAACCACAATTAAATTATCCTAAATTAAGACATTCACTACTGACTAAATATAAAAAATTATGATGCCTAATTTTTATAAAAAGATCAAAAAAGGAGTACACAATCTCAGACAACATTTAGAATATGTTTCATATTTACAATTCTGTAGAACGATGGTTTTATTAAGGAATTTCTTTTAAGATATTTCTCCGCAACGCTTAAAATTAAAGACAATCAAAAGATTAATCTCCATATAGAAAAACAGTATATAAACCAATAATTATAAACGAATCAATCACTGTAGGGAGGTATTCCCGAGCAGATACATTTCGTTACCAAACACGTGATGTTTGGGAACACGTGGTAAATACGACTGGACTTATCACCAGGCAAGTATGAAGAACAGCGATATGGAACAATGACATGTGAAGTCCTTGGTCCATGCAATCTGTTCGGCTGAATAAAGGTCAATGACACGACAAGTCACTGGAGTAAACTATCTGTTCGGCAGATAGGAGACATTCTGATTACATTTGAACCAAGTTACATCCGAAGTCCTTGGTTCAGATAGTCTGTTCGGCTATGAGACAGCCGAACAAGGAAGGAGCTCTAATCGAGAGTTGAAGCAGAGGGAATACTCTGGAAGATTCCAGAGTAGTCATGTCCCATAAAGGGATAAAGATCCTAAGAATATAGGATCTGAGAAAGATACCTAACAAATATGGGATGTTCGGCTCTTAAAGGAAAGGAATCCTAAAAGGACTCTTTTCCATAAACTGATAAAGGAAACGAGACTCCTTGATATCCGGAGTTTCCTATACGAGTTAGGGATCCTATGGCAACAAGGATGCTTGGGTAACAAGCATACGAAAGTATATAAATATGAGGTAAACCTAGAGGTAAAGGACACGCAATACTTTGCATTCATGTTTTCCTACTGATAATTAGGGTTTAATTGCTAGTACGTGATACTAACAAAGGCATCGGAGGGCCTTTGCCACGAGAGGCAAAGGTGCACTCACCCCCTGTCTATTTTTGCAGATTAGGGTTCAGACGTCGAGCTAGGGTTCCGGTGAAGAGGCACGAATAAGCCGTTGCAATCTAGTTGATCCGAGGCATCAATTGTTTTCATCCCCCTACAATTGGCGCCGTCTGTGGGAAACGAAAGAATTCCCTTTTGAAATACGACCATGGTGGAAGTAACTCCAGCAACACCGCATGAACCAAAAGATGTGTTAGATGAGGGGAGGGACAAATCCCCACCTGGGGCTCCGAGAAAGCCCCAGGGTGGGCACAGGAGGAACACGAGTAAGGACCGCCCCCTTACCGTGCATCATAACTCCAAAAATAGAGGAGATGGAGAGACGGCTTCAAGATCCACGAGAAGGAGTAAATCCCATCAAAGGGATGAATCGATCGCGCACTCCAGGAGTGTGCACCATAGCGACGACGTTCTTGATAGGAAGAGGCAAGAAGTCGAGGAGTATGCTCGTCTGATTAAAAAACGAGAGCATGAGATCAGAGAATTGGAAAGAATTAGGGAGCATCCGGAGGATTCTGGACTGTCTCGAAGAAATTCTAGAGGCAGTAGGTATGCTGTGGTACAATACAGAAAAGCTCCTTCACGAAGAAGAAGGAGCAGAAGCAGGAGCAGAAGTCCTGTTATAGGGCATCATGAGGCTTCTCCACGAAAAAGGGGAAGAAAAAGTAGAAGCCGAACACCAGAGAGAAGGACTTCTTCACGAAAAAGGAGGAGCAGAGACCGAAGTTCTACCCCCGAGGAAGAGGATACGAGAAAGCATCATCGAGACAGGTACGAGAGGCCTGATGCTGATTGGGTCAAGGCTTCGGCCCACAAGTCAAAGGAGCAAGAGGATGGGACAGTGACTGCACGAGAAGCAGCACGCAAGGCCCTGAGTAATATTGCAGCCTCCCCCTTTACAAAGAGGCTACAAGAAGCAAGGTTGCCGAGCAGAGTGAAGCACGGAGCATTCGTACTTTACGAGACAAATACGGATCCCGTAGCTCACATATAACATTATCAACAGGCCATGTTTATGCATGAAGGGGATGATTCCATCTTGTGCAAGATGTTTCCCTCCAGTCTTGGCAAGGTAGCTTTATCCTGGTTTCATAAGTTGGCCCCACGATCCATACGAGGATGGAGGCAGCTAGCAGAGGAATTTACTGCTCGGTTCTTAACGAGCAGAAAGGCCCCAAAGACTTTTGAGAGTCTTTCCACCATGAAGCAGGAGGAGAACGAGCAAATTAGAGATTATGCAAAGAAGTACTGGGAAACTTTCAACGAGATTGAAAGTTGCAGTGAGGAGTACGCAATTGCTACGTTCAAAACTGGTTTGCCTGTTCGGGGAGAGCTGCGCCGTTCAATGAATAAACATCCAGTAGCCACCTTGGCTAAATTAATGGAACGGATAGAGCAACACGCCAGAATGGAGGATGACATACTCCGTGAGGATGGCAGGGCGGTTGCCGAACAGCCGAAGGCACCTGCCAAGAAAATGGATAAGCCAGAGCCCAAGACATATAAAGACAGAAGGGAGTACGGGCAGGCTAAGAAAGAGCCATACAAGGACAAGCAAGCTCCTGACCCCAAGTCCTTCTTTTCTATCACTACGGTTTGGAAGGAGCCAATTTACAGGATTCTTTATCGAATAAAGAATCAGCCATATTTTAAATGGCCCCCAAGTCTAGGCAGAGACAAAGATGCAAAACGTGCTACGAATCAGCACTGCAGTTATCACAAAGATTGGGGCCATATGACCGAGGATTGTGAGATATTCAAGAGGCACCTTGATGATTTGGTCTCTCGGGGCTATCTCAAGGAATTTATCCAAGAGGACCCTAAAGAGAGAGGGAAGGCTATGGAGGTGGGTTACGAACAAAACCCCAAAGGTGTCATCCATATGATACATGGATTGGCCACACCTTACACGAGAAGTGAGGTTAGGCTATTTCAAAGGCAAGTTAAGCATGATCAGCATGTGATGCGGTTGGGAAACAAGAGGGGGAGAGAAACTGATGTATGCAAAGAGAGCATGGCATTCAGTGATGATGATTTGGGGGAGGTCCAAATACCCCACAATGATGCATTGGTCGTAACCCTACGAGTTGGGGAATACGACATCGAAAGGATTCTAATGGACTCGGGCAGTTGTACAGAGGTATTGTACTATGATGCATTCAAAAAGATGGGGCTAGCCCAATCAGACTTAGAACAGTCCACAACGCCTCTTATTGGGTTCGGTGCAGGAGCAGTCTGGCCCCTTGGAAAGGTGACGTTACCTGTTCGGGCCGGATCAGTAGTGTTGAGAACGGACTTTTTGGTGGTCGATGTCCCATCTTCCTACAATGCGATTATAGGGAGGACGTGGTTGCACAAAATGAGAGCAGTCTCCTCGACTTATCACCAGATGGTAAAATTCCCAGGTTCAAATGGGATTGAAATCCTTAAAGGAAACCAGAAGGTGGCACAGCAATGCTTGATTTCCATCATTAAAACAGCCCCGAAGGTCCACCATGTTCACACATTAGAAGTACCAGACCAACCAACCATCGAGGATGTTGGAAGAAGCCCGGCTGAAAAAGTGGTTGAGGGCCTGGAGAAGATTCAGATCAACGAAATTGATCCTGAAAGGTATTTTTTGATTGGGGAATCATTACCAGCAAACGAAAAGGCTGAGTCGATAAGATTTCTGAAAGAATATATTGATGTCTTTGCATGGGTACCTGAGGAAATGCCTGGGGTGGATGCAGATGTGATCTGTCACCATTTAAACATTGATCCTCTGCATAAGCCGATCATTCAGAAGAAACGAAGGGCAGCCATACAGCATGTAGATGCTGTGATCGAAGAGGTCGATCGTTTATTGGAGGCCAAGGCAATACGTGAGGTCTATTACCCAGAGTGGTTATCCAACACTGTTGTGGTAAAGAAGAAGAATGGGAAGTGGCGTGTCTGTGTGGACTTCACAGACCTGAACAAAGCATGTCCTAAGGACAGTTTTCCTTTGCCAAGGATCGACCAATTGGTTGATGCAACCTCTGGTTACGAGCGAATGAGTTTTCTCGATGCATATCGAGGATATCATCAGATTGCTATGTTTGAACCTGATCAAGAGAAGACTTCGTTCATCACACCACGAGGGTTATACTGTTACAGTGTTATGCCCTTTGGACTGAGGAATGCTGGGGCTACATACCAAAGACTTGCAACCATTATGTTCAAGAAGCTCATCGGGAAGACTTTGGAAGTTTACATAGATGATATGGTAGTAAAGAGCCGAGAAAAGGGAGGGCATATCTTTGATCTGAAGGAAGTGTTCGAAATCCTGAGGAAATATAAATTAAAACTCAACGCCTCGAAGTGTGCGTTTGGAGTTGGTTCAGGAAAATTCCTGGGCCATTTGGTAACTTTGAGAGGGATAGAGGCAAATCCCGATCAGATTGATGCTTTGCAGAGATTACAGAGTCCCAAAACTACCAAGGAAGTCCAAAGGCTGACTGGGATGGCAGCAGCACTAAACAGATTCATCAGCAGGTCAAGTGATAAATGCAGACCCTTTTTTCAGCTACTGAAAGAGAGGGAGGGATTTGAATGGGGAGCAGAATGTGAGCAAGCTTTCCAGGACCTGAAGAAGTACCTGGCTGAGCCCCCACTGTTGTCAACTCCACGGCCAGGTGAGTCTTTAATTCTGTACTTAGCTGTTTCCGAGCACGCAGTGAGTGCAGTCATGTTGAGGGATTTGGGGATCGAGCAAATCCCCATTTATTATGTTAGCAAGACATTGTTGGATGCAGAGACGAGATATCTGATCTTAGAAAAACTTGTCCTGGCACTTAGGATAGCAACCAGGAAATTGCCACACTACTTCCAAAGCCATAAGGTTGTGGTTTATACTGAGTATCCATTAAAATCACTGCTTCGAAAGGCAGATTTCTCGGGAAGGATCTCGACGTGGTCCGTAGAATTAAGTCAGTATGATCTCGAGTATCAGCCACGCACAGCAATTAAAGGCTAGGTGTTGGCTGATTTTGTGGCAGAGTTTTCCCCCACTGTTGCTCCTTTGCCTCCTACGAGAAAGGAACAGGCAGCTAAGACATCATCCTTGAAGGATCAATCCGTAGCCGAACAGGATCCCAAAGAATGGAAGTTATTCGTTGATGGATCAGCGTGTAATACTGGCTCTGGAATTGGAATTGTCCTCTTTCCTCCTCAAGGAGTTCTGATTGAACTCTCTGTTCGGCTTGGATTCAGTGCGTCGAATAATGTGGCTGAATATGAAGCACTCTTGGCTGGATTAAGAAGTGCAAAGACCCTTAAAGCTGAACGGGTCAGGGTGTATTGTGATTCCCAGCTTGTTGTGAATCAACTGTCCGGCGAGTACGAGACTCGGAATGAAAAGATGGTAGCCTACGTGAAAGCAGCAAAAGACTTGCTTGATACCTTCGAGAGGGTATATATTGAGCAAATAAGTTCTGGACAGAATGCTCATGCAGATTCTTTAGCATGGTTGGCTGCAGCAGTACCAACAGAGTTCAAAAGAAGGGTGGCAGTAGAATACCTAAATGAGCCGAGCATTGGGAGGAGTGTAGACCTGGTCTTGGACGTGAACCAAGGACCAAGTTGGATGGACCCAATTATGGAGTTCTTACGAGACGAGATACTCCCTTCTGATAAAAAGGAGGCCCACAAAATAAGGATCAAATCTGCTAGGTTTTGGCTCTCCCCAGAGGGTAAGTTGTATAGGAAATCCTTTACAGGTCCCTATTTGCTATGCGTACATCCTGAGATGGTACACAAATTCCTTCATGAGATCCACGAGGGAACATGTGGGAGCCATGCTGGAGGGAGATCCATTGCCCACCGAGCAATTACTCAAGGCTACTGGTGGCCACATATGCAAGAAGATGCAAAAGTGTATGTAAAGATTTGTGAGAAGTGTCAAAAATTCTCACCAATGATTCGAACACCGGCCGAAGATCTGGTGCCTTTGACAAGCCCCTGGCCTTTTGCTCAATGGGGGATGGATATCGTGGGTCCATTGCACAAAGCAACTGGGAATCGAAAATTCCTGCTTGTTGCAACTGACTATTTTACAAAGTGGATTGAGGCAGAACCATTGGCCAAAATCACTGAGCCTATGATAGAAAGGTTCGTGTGGAAAAGCATCATCACTCGTTTTGGGGTCCCTTATTCATTGATCACAGACAATGGATCCCAATTCCAAAAGAAATTCAAGGCTTTTTGTGCCCAATATGGAATAAGAAATTTTTATTCCACCCCAGCCTACCCACAGAGTAATGGGCAAGCAGAGGCATCCAATAAAACTATCCTAGATGGGATAAAGAAGAGGTTGGACAAAGCAAAGGGAAAATGGCCTGATGAGTTACCGTTAGTTTTGTGGGCTCACCGAACAACGCCCAGGAGGTCTACGGGAGAAACCCCCTATTCGTTGGCATTTGGAACAGAGGCTGTCATACCTCTGGAAGTGGGTCTGCCGACCAACAGGACAGCTTTGGTTGAAAGTGGAGGTAATGATAGGGCCCTTGAAATCGAGCTTGATCTTGCCGAGAAGAAGAGAGAAAAGGCCTTGGTACATCTTGCTTCTTACCAAGAACAGCTGATGAAAAGCTACAACAAACATGTTCATCCTAGAGAATTTGGTGTTGGGGACCTTGTGCTACGAAAAGTGCTCGGCAACACCAAGGTGGCAAATGAAGGCAAGCTGGGGGCCAACTGGGAAGGCCCGTATAGAGTAACTGAGATTGTGGGCATTGGAGCCTATAGACTGGCAGATCTGGATGGTGATCCAATTCCGAGGCCTTGGAATGTTCATAATTTACGAAAGTTCTTTGTTTAGAAGTATTAAATTCTGTTTTGGATTTACACTACGTGATTGTGTGGGAATTACGAATATAATTCCTTTGTTCTAGTTTTGATTGTTTTTGCAAAGGGTACGGGTAACGCCCTCTTGCGTTTTACAGATTATGAATACAATCACTTCTTTCGAATAACTGTTGTGGTATTTAAATACGAACTACGAGTTTGGTTCTCCTTATTCGTATTGGGGAGCAGGGTATACCTTTTGAGTATGTGAAACCTTTTGAGTATGTGAAACTTCAGGGTATACCTTTTGAGTATGTGAAACCTTTTGAGTATGTGAAACTTAAAAGTTTTATACATTTTTAAGTACGTGACACTTAACGAATACAAGTACGAAACGCTTGTACAAAATCCCACGTATGTGACACCTGGGAATACATTTGAACGCAAGTATGAAGACACTTGTATGTATTTTCTTAAAAGTACGTGATACTTAGCAAGTATGAAAATACTTGTATATTTTTCTTTTAAAAATACAAGTACGAAATACTTGTATGGAAGTTCAAAAGTACGAGATACTTATATGGTATTTTAAGTACGTGATACTTGAGAAACTATATTGGCCTGATTTAAATGTAAGCCACATTTATTTTAAGTACGTGAAACTTAAACACAAACACTTGTGTGATGTTCTAAGTACGTGATACTTAGGCGTTTTTATGTGAGTACGTGATACTTAACAAGTATGAAACACTTGTATGTACTAAAAAGCAGTACGAGATACTGGGAAACAAATGTTTTTAAAGTACGTGACACTTAAACTTCAGAACAGGAAAACATGTGTAAGTACGTATTACTTATGCAAACGAATGATGGTTAACAGTACGAAATACTTAATTGCATCCGAACAGATGCAACAAACAGGGAAGCCGAGCAGAACATTAAGGTTATGCCACGAAGGGCCAAATATCTGTATTATCCAGAGCATTACCGAAAAAACGTACTGGTACCACGCAGGGTTTAAAAGCTACGGTCACGCAGGACCAGCTCAACTGTTTCAAAGAAAGTCTTTTTTCCAAACTTACCAAAGGTTTAGTCCAGGCTTTGGACATCTGAGTTTGCCCTGACAGGTTCTTCAGTCGTGACATCTCCTACAGTCACATTCTCCTCCAAGTTGATAGGTTCAGGATTTGAATCTCGAACAGGAGACTGGACAGTCTGAGCTCCAGAGGGAATATCTTCTTCTATTCCAGTAAAGTCTTCAATTTGTTGTTCAACATCATCTTCCAGAGGAACTTCTTGCTCTTGGGAAGCTACAGCACGACTGCTCGGTAGTTCATTGTCAATCCAGAGAGGAGAATCCTCAGAAACGCCAACTTTCGTTAAACAAGTTTCCCAGCAAGCAATCCAAATCTGATCTTGGATAGCAGGAATCTGTTCAACATAATTAGCAGTTGTGGTGTCGAATCCCTTCTGGTACCCTTCTTCATATGCAGCTTTCTTGGCATTATCAATTTCTGATAGAGCCTGGTTGAGACTCTCTTCGGCAACCTCAAGTTTTTCTTTGGTTTGGTTGAAATCAGACTTGGCTTTGTCTCTTTCTCTTTCCAACCTGGCAATTGTTCTGAGTATTCGGGTGTTGTCATTCATCAGCCTGACTCTTTCGGCATCAGCTTCTTGGTATTTCTTACCCAGAGTAACCATCTTTTGAATAAACTGACAAAAGATTTAAATAATCAGAAACAGTTGTAGCAATACAAGTTTGATAGCAAATACACGTATTGACCTTACAAGGAAAAACAAAAGTACCAAATACCTTGATGCCGCTGACAAGTCCAGTAGAAACGAGCCGATCAGGTACAGATGCATCTTCTTTTTGCATATCTACTGGGAGCAGCAATCCTTGAGCTAGGGCAAGTGCGGTTTCAGAACCAGCACTATCCCCGACGTGAACGGGACGGTCCCCCCTAGTGAAAGGAGGAGTCCACGTCTGAGGGAGGACTTGAGTGGTTGGTGAGATGGGATGATGGGTTTCGGTATCTGCTTGAGAAGCAGTACCATCTTGATCATCTACCCTTGGGCGTTTGTCTCTATGAAGGTCAGCAGCCTCTGTGGTGGTGTCCCCTTCTCGAGGAGAAGATGATGACGGTGTGGATCCTCCCCTATTACGACGAGATCGTGGGGGAGGGGCTCCAGTTGAGGCCACCCGCCCAGTCCCACGTCCCCGAGAAGAGACGGTGACGAGGGAGCTGAGATTTATGGGCTGGCGTGTCATAGTGCTCGAGATAGGAGGAGATAGAGAATAACCTGAGGATGAGGATTGGCTGGTTACACAGATGGGAGCTGGCTGTTCGGGTAATGGTAGAGAGGAGGCCTGACTCCGTGAGGATCTTCGAACTCTTATTCGTGGTAACGGAATTCCTTCGGAAATTGGGACTTCACCCGGTTGGCCGGCTACTGTCACTCCAATGTTAGCTCTTGTACTCCTAAGCTGGGAAGCAGTGGAGGTGGAAGCGGTACTGGTGCTGGGATGAGCGAGCCTTCTGTCTATAACCCCTCTATATGAAGGGTCGTATCCCAGAAGAACTTCTGCGTTGCGACCCCGACCAGCTGTAGAAGTGCCAGGTTCACCTGTATATTTTAGAACCTTGTTGATGTCCTCTGTTCGGATGTTGCTCGGAACGCGTCTGGGACGATAGTTAGCGTTTTCAGCTGTCAGATCACAATTGTAACAGCAAGATTAGACACATGTAAAGGCTATGAGAAAGCGGTAAACGAAAATATTACAAACTTATTGAAAGAGGAGTATTACGTGGGTATCCCCATATGTGGGGGCAGTGGAGTCCCACCACTTGACCATCCTCTCCTAATGGCTCGAAAGCTCCAGTAACGTATAAGAAGTCAATCTCATGATCCCGAGCAGAATCCGGCAGGTTGAGCACGAGACGCTTTTCTGCCCTTCTTACTTTGAAATAAAAGGTGTTATATTCAGGGTTTAGTACAATACTGTACCACCACTGAATGTCCCAGATCCCTAGCTGGGTCCCTAGAATTCTATTTAAAGCAATTACTCCATTTATCAGCCTAAAAACATTTGTTGATACTTGCATAGGAGTAAGGCGGTACCAATTTAGGATCTGACGTAGGAGTGGATGTAGGGGAAAGCGGACTCCTCCTTCGACAATTGCTACGATAGGGATACACATTTTGTCCCATGAGCCACTATCCATATCTGCTCCTAGAGGGGCAAGTTCGAGACCTACGTTATCAGGAACATTGTAATCCGTCCTAAACGTCGCCATTGCGGCGGGAGTATCACAGAATTTCCTAAACTTACTGGGTCTATGAGGGGTGTCATGTTCATCCGCCATGGATATACTCGAAGAAAAAGTAAATGAAAGAATGGGCGTGATTGAAACCCTAGAAATGACCACAATCTGAGAATGAAATCTCAGATGAAAACCTATGCAGAAGAAATGGAGTTAGAACGAGAGTCTTACAACGATACCGTGATGATTTCTTGGAGTGCAATCGAATTTGCAGATGGCAGCGATGGCAGAAAGCTTAGGACTGAAAGTTCGAATGTTTTGGATAAAAAACCAAAAAGAGCCCTTTCAGCGGTTTAAAGGTGAGAGACGGAGACGAAACGTCTCCTCTCACGCCGTTACAGGTAAAAGTAACGAAAAGCAGAAACCGTTCTGACGCCGTTTCATAGAACGTCAGTTCGAAGTTAATGCTAGGCATATGAAACGTGCCACGTGGAGTCATTACCTCGAGATGGTATAATGATAGAGGCGCCAAAAGGCATCGATGAGATATTGAAATTATAACTGCACGGGATCAAAAGAGTTTGGTCTAGATAGAACTCTGTTTCTAAGCATCATATATTTTCCCCCGAACAGTGGTAAATACATGAAGCTGGGGAGCAATTGTAGGGAGGTATTCCCGAGCAGATACATTTCGTTACCAAACACGTGATGTTTGGGAACACGTGGTAAATACGACTGGACTTATCACCAGGCAAGTATGAAGAACAGCGATATGGAACAATGACATGTGAAGTCCTTGGTCCATGCAATCTGTTCGGCTGAATAAAGGTCAATGACACGACAAGTCACTGGAGTAAACTATCTGTTCGGCAGATAGGAGACATTCTGATTACATTTGAACCAAGTTACATCCGAAGTCCTTGGTTCAGATAGTCTGTTCGGCTATGAGACAGCCGAACAAGGAAGGAGCTCTAATCGAGAGTTGAAGCAGAGGGAATACTCTGGAAGATTCCAGAGTAGTCATGTCCCATAAAGGGATAAAGATCCTAAGAATATAGGATCTGAGAAAGATACCTAACAAATATGGGATGTTCGGCTCTTAAAGGAAAGGAATCCTAAAAGGACTCTTTTCCATAAACTGATAAAGGAAACGAGACTCCTTGATATCCGGGGTTTCCTATACGAGTTAGGGATCCTATGGCAACAAGGATGCTTGGGTAACAAGCATACGAAAGTATATAAATATGAGGTAAACCTAGAGGTAAAGGACACGCAATACTTTGCATTCATGCTTTTCTACTGATAATTAGGGTTTAATTGCTAGTACGTGATACTAACAAAGGCATCGGAGGGCCTTTGCCACGAGAGGCAAAGGTGCACTCACCCCCTGTCTATTTTTGCAGATTAGGGTTCAGACGTCGAGCTAGGGTTCCGGTGAAGAGGCACGAATAAGCCGTTGCAATCTAGTTGATCCGAGGCATCAATTGTTTTCATCCCCCTACATATAATAGTGTGAATAATATATAATATATAATAAATATAATAGGACACTTTCATAGTTATATCAAATATGTAACATTATTAACAATTATTTTGGTTGTTAGTGGGGCACATGGCCTCACGTGCCCCTGTTTAATTCCGTCCCTACAGTTAATAGTTGTAAGAGGATGGGGAGAGGATGAGAGTCGAAGCGAGCTCTAATGCATGGGAGTATAAGGCCGTTACCCGTGGGGGTGGCACTCCATTTGCTTCAAACAATTTAGTTGGTCCTTCTAAATATCCCTACACCTCACTTTAGGTGTTGTTTCTACGGGAGTATGGGTTTGTAAAATTACTTTAGAAAAATAGCTTCAAATTTTTGGAGATCTACCAATTTATGTGGTAATTCGGCATGTTGGTGAATCATGTAAATATCTTCCTCTTGAAAAACTAATTCGCTACACCTACTGAAAGGCTGATCCGCTACACCTCCTTGTCGATACCTCTATCCGATCACAAAGTGCTCTGTGAGATTTCAAGAATAGAAGACGAACAATTTTTTCAACTTCTCCCCGGTAATAATCAACATGTCTGCAAGTCGAACTTCGAAATGTCAACAACTCAACGAAGCACGACCCGTGTTAGATCACATTTTACAAGCACAACAATTTACCTTGCGTTTAGCTAGCACATTCGTTGGAGCATTATGCGGATGCCATTTATAGAGCCCACTCCTCATTACATTTGAGACATCATAGTTGGAGTTGCAATCTTTTTTCAACGTACGGCAGTTGAAGTTGCAATTGGACACAACTTTTCGTTTTTTCCTCCCTTTTAACACCTCTCAAAAAGTGATCCATCCAGGAAATAATAAAATAGTATACTAGTAGTAAAGTTGGTGGTAGCAGAGATGAATGATATAACCGCGTGTATTGCTGTTTCCGCGTGCCCCTGCCGCAGAATCGAATTCCAGCTTTCCAAAATGTTGAAACTTGAAAGCATCAAGCATGCTTCAATGATCTCTCTCTCTCTCTCTCTCTCTCTCACACACACACACACACACACAAACAAATTTATCGATCCATGAACAACAGTATTGCCAGAATGTTTGATTGAGAATCTAAAACAAGGTGGACCAGCTATTCAGCTAATTTTAGCAAGGAGTACTTGGTGGGTTCCACTCCCTATTGTCGATTACTTAAATGTTTCCCTCTGGCACTCAATGGGTACCTAAATTAATATGAGTATTAGGTGAAAAAAGGTGTACCTAATTGATAGGAGTATTTTCAAGACACAGTACCTAACATCCCAAACAATTAAACCCTCATCCATCGAGCCATACGATTTTCGGAGGTACATATTAAATTTATTAATGGAAAATGCTAAAAACAACACAGTGTTGTTGTTAAGGTTGAGAAAGCATATTGAAATGTGTGAGAGAGTATAAAAAATTTTGTGATAGTATATAATGAAAAGTGTAAAATGAGTATTAGACTACGTGTTTTTTTGTCTTTCTGTTATCTTATTGACAGCTCAGTGTGCTCAATAGAAGGACTTATAGTTTTTTTATCAGGATTGTCGCAGATATAGTATTGATTGTATTTGTAAGCCAAATAATAGTTTTAATTTGTATAATCATGTGTCTAGGCCAGCTTGTGGGCTCCTCGACTAATCCTAGAACTCTGAAGTTAACGGTCAGACAAACTTTAGCAAACTTCTAGTGACCCTCAAATGAATTGATCACCTTGGAGGTTCGAACCTGAAAACTTAGAAGACGAAAACTCTTGAGTCTCAGGTCTTGACTGCTTGGTCAAGTAACTTTTTTAAAGGCCATCAAAACATTATAGTATTAAGTGCACAACAATTAATACAACTAGGGAAGAAGATTTTAACCGAAAAATCGGACCGACCAAACCAAACCATTTTTGACGAATTTGGTCGGTTTTAATAATAGTGTCACAGTTTGGTTCAATTATGAAACTTATGAAAAAATTAAACATTGGTTCTGTTTCGGTTTTCTCACATAAATGAACCGAATCCGAACCCAAGTGTGACACTAACAAAACTGACTAAATTCATCTGCTTTTCGGTCAGTCTGTTGGTTTCTCGGTTAAAACATCAATCCCTAGTAAAAATTGATCCATAGAGTTAATAACACATAAGAAGATGTTTCAAACCTAAAATCTAAGTCAGTTTGGTTTCTCGGATAAAATTAAACTTCAATCCCTAGTAAAGATTGATCCTCAAATTAAAAGTTACTCCCTCTGTCCCTTATTTAGAGTCCAGTATTTCATTTTGGACTGTCCTTTAATAAATGTCCATTTTGTAAAGTTAGTGAGTAAAAATTGGTGTATTGTCTATTTTGTCCCTAAAAGTAGATTCCATTTTGAAAAGTTAGTGAGTCAAAGTGTAATGATGATAGGTAAGTAGGAAAAATGAAAGAAAAAATTGATGTGAAAGGTATAATGATGATGTTTTTTTAATAAGTTAGAGTTACGAAATAAGACACTTAAAAGAGGACGGATAGAGTTATAGCTAGCACATAGGATGTCTCGAACCTGAAATCTAAGATCGAGAGAGCATACTATACACCCTCCGTCCCTTTTTTTGTGTCCAGTATTTCATTTTGGGCTGTCCCTTAATAAGTGTCCATTTTGTAAAGTTAGGGGGGGTAAAAGTTGGTGTATTGTCTATTTTGTCCTTAAAAGTAAATTTTATTTTGAAAAGTTAGTGAGTAAAAGTGTAATGATGATGGGTAAGCAGAAAAAGTGGAGGAAAAAATTGATGTGAAAGGTGTAACGATGATATCTTTTTAATAAATTAGAGTTACGAAGCAGGACACTAAAAAAGGGACGGAGGGAGTAGTAAATAGTCTACACCGAGGTGAGCTTCCGAGAATGTTACAACTCATTGTTTTGCATTGTTTGCGAAGTGGAAAGGTGAAGGGAAAGCAGATTGGCTTTTTGTTTGTAGTTATCCCGTCCCGATCAGCCAGCCAGCCAAGCTGCATCTCTCTGAGAGCATCTTCAATCCAATACTCTATTTTTACCTTCATTTTTTCATTTGAGAGTATCAAAATAATATATTTTATTGCAAAAGTGATTTTGGAGGAAATCTAACTCCAACTCAATATTCTATTTTTACTTCTATTTCTTTAAAAATTCATCCCAAATCTCAAACTTTTCTACTTTCCCTCCAAAACTCAAAATTTCATTTTTCTAACTTCATTAAAAAAATACTCAATATGGGTCTTATTTTGAAGATATTGTACATATCTTTTGATTGGTACCAATTTTATAAAGGATTCATGTATCAAAACTAATTTGATGAACAAAATGGAATTTGGTGATGGTAAATAGTGAAATGGAGGAGATCCTCCATTTTTTTCTCCATCCTTCATATTTGGAGTACCAAACTTGATCCTCTCAAATGGAGGAAAAAATAAAGGATGGATTGAAATGGTATTTCTTCCAAAAATGATCCTCTCAAATGGAGAAATAGAAGAATGAAAGATGCATTGGAGATACTCTAAACGGATCAGGTTGGAAAAAGTGAGTTTTTTTTTTTTTGAACCGCGAAAAAGTGAGTTTGAGTTCCTGCAATTTCGGAGAAAATTCGTGTGTCAGATTTTCTCCACTTTTTCCTTGTCATGCGCATTTAATAAGACGACGACCTTTTCGAGCCCAGCGACATCCAGCCAGCAAACATGCTTGACTTCCGTTTGTTTCTCTGTATTACTAGTATTTCTCACCATTTTCTTCCTAGTGGACATGCATTCCATGTTTACATGCATTTTCAAAAGACGTGTCCTAATTAACTGTATTCAAAAAAAAAAAAAAGGGGCGGAAACAGTGGCTGGCGCATGATTTTCCCTCTTTTAAATTAAACTGTGTGCAGAATCCACACATTTGAAGGTGGAAGCCACCTACTTTTTTTTTGGATTGGGAAATTTTGTATGCAAAACCTTGTAAGGCACCATGTGGGATGCATACAGGTTATCGATCTTGACAATGAACTGTTGAGATATGATTTTTAATTATGACCAATAAGAATCATTTATTACTGGTCATAATTGATTTTTAATGTGAACCGTTAATTGATGAGATCGACGGCTATATGTCGTCCTACATGTTTACTACAAGGGTGCACTGCAGCACCCCACATCCCTATTTTTAACAAAGGGAGGAGCAGTTCACCTCCACTGATCAGCACTATTTCCTAGATATATAGTACTAGTAGCTCTACATCCCTTTAATCTCAAAACACAAAACAAAGAAAAATACTACACAAAGATTTATGTATGTATGCTGATCCGAACACAGATGTATTCAAAATTATTGAATATAGACATAGACCTCATCATTTTTGGGGTTTAATACATCAAATGATTCCGGGTGGTTGAAGGTATAAAGAATTAAGTTCTCCTTCTAATAACTTAAGCTTTTAGATGAGTAATTGGTGATTAACAATCTGATATGGTATCAAAGCAAACAATAGATTATGTGTTTGTACCGCACAGTCTGCGTACCTAATGTTAAAATATTTACATGTGTTTAGTTCGCTTATGGAGGAGAGTTTGGCTGCATGTGAGGGGATGTGTTGAAAGTGTAAATAATAAAATTGCGCGTCTCTTTTGGTGCAAAAATATACTTGCGGAAGTGACGTTAAAAAAAAAAAAAATGGAAATGTCAAAATCATTTACCTATTTTTAAATAAAAAGTACTTGTGAAAAAGACAAGAGGGGAGTAGTCCGCCAAAACAACTACTACTACGAGGAAGCTTCCCGGAAGCTGCCATGACCCTGCCTTCTCTCCCACCATTTATCCTCCCCATCTTCCTCCCTCTTTCCCCCGAACTGCCCACCAACATTCTCTCTCTTCTCTTTCCCTCTCTCTCCTCTTTCTCTCTCCAATATTTCCGGCCTTCCCCACCTCAGCCATGAAGCTCGTGATCAACATCAACCCGAAGAAGCTCTTCCGGTCCAAGAAGAGCCGGTCGATCTCTGGATCCGACCCTCCTTCGTTCGGATCCGGTTCGACCTCATCGGACTCCTCCGAGTCTTCTTCATCCCACCACCACAACCACAAGTCGGACGGCGGCAAGAGGACGCCAACGAGCGTGTTGACGTCCACGGATATCCACTTCGAGTTGGTGCAGGCTCTTAAGATGACTGATAAAGAAGGTAACGTAAGAAATAAGTGCACACGTTTTTCATGAAGACATCTTGATTAATTGTTAATGGTATGTAAAAATTAGAGAGATCTTCCATGGCCTCATTTGTACTGCAGGTTTTGTACTAGGCTAGGGGCATAAGTGCAGTCTAGGTCACGTCCGCTCATAAATCCTGCTTTATGCTTGCATTCTCAATTTTTATTAATATTTTTTATACACGTTGACGCTCGATTCTTTCAACTCATGTTCGCTTATTATGTGACTTAGAAGGCAACTACACAACATAAAGAAGTATAGCATTTTCAAAGGGATAAAGGTTTGAGTATCAATAGCCGGATTAAGCCTCAAGGTTTAGATCTAATCAATGTTTTAATAGTGTTAGGGGATTGCGGCTCTGTCATCGTAAATTTTGTCTAATTTTTTTCATGTATTTTCTTATTTTTTTCACAACTTTTTGTTTAGTTTTTAATCGAATTCTTGGGTTTAATCCTTTGTCATGACAAGAAGAATCAGAAAAGTATAAAAATGTGGGCCGATATTAAAAAATGTTCATGTAAGGCTCCATTCTAGAAACCTTCTTAAAAAATAAGCAACTTATTTTATATTTTCAAACTCAAAATAAAGTAAATGAAAAATAATTTTTCAAATTTTTTTGCATCGTATAAAAGATTTCAATTTCAAACAAGATCCATATTGCATATTTTTAGATTTCAACAAGCCTATAATTTTTGAGCTTAAAATTGCATTCTTAAAAAATAAGGGCTTTTTTTTTTGTTCCGGAACGGAGCCTAAAACACACTTTAGACAAAAAAAAAAAACTGCAGTTTGGTATGTTTTCGTCTTAAGTAAACCTTTTTTTTTTTTTGCTTTTGGTTATAATTTTGTACTACTTTTTAAACTCCTCTCGTTAAGACGGATGATTTGTTCAAAAATATAATAAAAATCTAACAAAAATAGAGAAAAGAAGAAAAAAAAGTTAAGTACTGAAATGGACCCTACGTAGCTGTTGCTGTAGCGATAGTCAGAGTATTAAATGATACGCGGCGGAAATTGAATGCCGCCAGCATAAGTTTAATTAAATTATTTTTGACACCAAAAGCATCTGAAGCGATCTTAGCAGGGTGTATCACTTTTCTTTGAATTATTAATACCCGTGAAGTGAACAAAAAATTGGGTAACAAAGGAAATCGGTTGATACGGGGTGAAGTTTTGGTCGCGTTGGCTTACTAGGGTGTAACAGTACCAGGGAATTGAAAACTACTACGTAGCGGCCCGATATTTAAATTAATCCTGAAAATCTGATAAATTATCTCGTATGTGGTACAAAGAATTGCCTCTTTATTTTTTTGTCAAAAATGAGAAGATTATATTGATAAACGCCTAGCGGTACTTACAAAATAAAGATCATTACAAATAATTTGGACAAAGCCAAACTAATCATCTAACAAATACAAAACAAGTAAATCACAAGACAATCGAGATGTCTTTCTTCATAACCAAGACATGGCATAACCAAGACATGGCATGACGTGAGAGGTTGGTGCCAATTGACCTTGCTCATGTCATGTGTGGCACCTAATAATTTTCCTTAGTTCACTCATCTTCGGACTTGTTTTTCAAGTACTTTCGGCGACGAATATGGAAATTCACTACAGACATACCTTTGACCGTTTGACACTCTTTTTCCTAAAACGCAATGGACAGCTCGGATGCGTCGAATGGGCATTACGTGGTATTCACCCGCAACTGAATTTTTTTCCAGTCCTCTGGTATATTTGTCCCTCAGTGGTACTCTGAAGTACAATCACAAATGTTTATAAATCTATTTCTTGCTTATCAAAAACAGGAAGCCTACAATAAAACTCCAAATACAATTGTGTTTTATCCGTTCGACGCATGCGAATAATTTTTTTTTTGGCCACGAATCTAAGAAATGAAATATGAAATATAAAGAAAATATAGTCGTATATGTCCAACATACCCTCAATAATTAGCATTGAGTGGACCATTTGAGACTACTTTAGTTTGACTAAGACTTTTTTATTTCACTAAGAGGCCGATAGTTCGAACCTTGCCTCCTGTGTGTCGTGTAGGTTTTTTTTCCTTGTATTTGTTAGACTTATTTCATCCCTTATTGGGGTTATTGGTTGTGTCAGATTTATAGTAATTGTAGACTTTTGTTTTCTAGTTCGATGAAATTTTGATACTTATATTATTTTACCATTTTGTAATAATTAATAATAGCATTGAGTCACACCACCTTACCAGTCCTACTTGTCTTTCAGGCAACGGAAAGATAACGAGGAAGCAACTCGAGGCGGTGCTCAGCCGAGTCGGAGGTGAGCCACCGAGCGAGGAGGAGCTAACAAAGATGCTCGACGAGGTCGACAGAGACGGCAATGGCAGCATCAGCTTCGAGGAATTCGGCGCGATCAGCTCGGCTTTCGGGCCGCCGGCTTGCGACACGGAGCTCCGCGACGCGTTTGAGTTTTTCGACACGAACCGCGATGGCCGGATCACGGCGGAGGAGCTCCACGCCGTCTTTTCCGCCATCGGCGACGGCCGGTGCACGTTAGAGGACTGCCGGCGCATGATAAGCGGGGTGGACAAGAACGGGGACGGGTTCGTATGCTTCGAGGACTTCTCGCTTATGATGGAGCAGCAACAGCAGAGATGATAAGCTGTCTATTTGATTCGGTGATCACTTAAGTGTGTTATTGATGATGTTATGTAACTCAGTGCCCTCAATTTTTTTCCTCTTGTTCCTTTTTGTGTTGTTTCCAATTTGGTTTGTGAGATTAGCTCTGAGAAAATTGTCACGAAAAGGAAAAAAAAGTATTCAGTGCCCCTTGGCCGCCACGACTAAGTGTATGGATCAACAGCTAAGTGTATGGATCTATGATATTGAAAGGCTCCGAGTGATTACTCCATGGAAACGGATTGATCGATTGGACAGCTTGGCCAGGTTGATTTATGTATGTGAAAGTTGACCGGATTCTGTGTTCCTCTGCCGTATGTGTGTACGAGAAAGATTATCAAATCGTCTTTTTTCATCGTAAATGGATGCGTTGTGATTGTTCACGTTGAATTCACATTAGAGCAATATTATTATTACATGCAAATAGTTATGTGCACACCGGGCGGAGCAAATAACTCCATTCGATAAAAGTTATATGGTATCTACAAGATTTCCGTCCACATAAAGAAATAAGTAAAACAAGTCAATTATCTTGAAAAACTGACGATAAATAGGAAGCACAAAGAGGCAAACTAATATCTAAGCTCTCTTCATGTTACCGCCGAGACAGATCGACCCAATGCCGGTGTAAGTGAGATTAGGTTATCAAATGCTCAGTCGCTACGAGACGGAAGTCCATATCAGAGGCACTGAAGCAGCAACAAGCGCGGTGGAAACCATACTAGGAATCAAGCAAATAGCTAAGAATCCAATAAGCTCGATGCCCGGCTTCGGACGAGAAAACAAAGCATCGTCAACTGAGAAACGAGTACTCAAACCAAACAGCGGAGAAAACTTCGAGGCAAACCCCCACTGTCCCGGCAAGCTTTGGGCGTGAAGACCGAAAAGGAACACCATAATAGGCTATAATCCAATCCGGCAACCACGACAGATGATGACTGAAACCCATCCCTCTACTGATTCTTGTCAACAAATCGAACCAAGCCAAAGAACCAAACACAAGTCTTTATTCACCCACTGCCTCAACCCTCCGGATCAAAGGAAAATCAAGACGGAAAACAAAACAAAATGGAAAAACCAACTGGTGGAAGAAGAAAAACTAAAACTTGGCGGAAGCAAAAGACAAAACCCTAACCCCACCCTCTTCGGTTATTGACACCCAAACCCCACCACTGGCCACCCACTACTAGATTTGAGAGGACAATTAGGAGATGTTGAACCCACAACAAGCCAACTGCCCCACAACCGGTGACCTACCCGCTGGTCTACATTGCTCTTAGACCTCCACACTGGAGAGGCGGTGAGAAATAGATCAATGGGGGTAGAAGAGGGATAGAAAGGACATGGTTTGAAAATGAGTCAGCTCGGTAAAGGGTGGAGTCCAATAATACAAAGCCCCAAAACGCATCAAAAAGACGTCGTTTCGGGGCACAACTACTCGCTTCTGAATTTGCTCATAATGCCACTAGATCAAGGGTTGTCGTTTTGGGGCACAACTACTTCTGTGTTTGCTCATAGCAATCCCGATCCAGTGGCCCTCAATGGGCATCTGTGTAGGATTCTGGACAATAATTGATGAGAATTCTTAATTTTTGGAGTAGTTGCTATTTTCTGACACCAGCACTGCATGTGGCGTTGATGTGATTCCATCCTATGATGTTCTCGTTGACTTAAAATAATAACTTGTCTCATCGATTATTGTTTTTGTTTGTTGCAGTGTTTCTGGTCGGTGTGTGTTTCTGGTGATTGGCATGATTCAAAAGCAGCAAGATGTCAACACAGCAGTTAGAGTTCTAATTGCGGATGTGACCTGGTTAAGGCAAGAGTTTGAAGATACAAGAGTGAGTTTTATTCGAAGAATTGGCAATTCGGCGGCGCATGTTGTGGCCAAAGATGCTGTGAGAGGGAGTGGGAATTCTATCCCCCCCCTTGGCTTTTTTCATCCATCGTGTGAGGATGAAAGCCCTTCTTGATGTATTGATTTTATTTCCCTGAGATTAATAAAATCTATCCTAAACTTTGGCAAAAAAAAAAAGAAAAAGAAAAGAAAAAAGTGTGTGTGTGTGTGTATATATATATATATATATATATATATATATATACAGTCATTTTCAAATAAGAAGGTCCTTATTTTAGTTAAAATAAAATAAGGACCTTCCCATTTCTCCCATTTTCTGTTCGAATTTCGATGATTCGAGCCGCTCAATGTGTTCAGAACGTGATTTTAAGAGTATCTGCATGAAATCGGCAAAAAAAATGACCGGAAAGGATTTCATCTAAGCAGTTTTTGTTTGAACCGTTTGATAAAAAATAAACAAAAACTGCTCGGATGAAGCCATTCCCAGTCATTTTTTTTTGCTGATTTCTCGCGAGTACCTTTAAAATCACGTCCTAAGCACATTGAGCGGCTCGGATCATCAAAATTCTATCTGGAAAAGAAGGTACTTATTTTATTAAGTTAAGGTGTTCCTTATGAGAAGTGGACTAATATATATATATATATATATATATATATATATATATATATATATCAGTCTCAAATGAGGTGGTCTGCATTTTAATTAAAATGCGGACCATCTCATTTCTCGATCGAATTTCGATGATCCAAACCGCTCATTGTGTTCCTCGATCGAATTTCGATGATCCAAACCGCTCATTGTGTTCAGAACATAATTTTAAGGGTAACTGAGAGAAATTGGCAAAAAAAAAAAAGACCGGGAAGGGCTTCATCCAAGCAGTTTTTGTTTGAACCGTTCGATAAAAAACAAGCAAAAACTGCTCGGATGAAGCCCTTCCCGGTTATTTTTTTTGCTGATTTCTCGCAGTTTCCCTTAAAATCACGTTCTAAACACATTAAGCGGCTCAGATCATCGAAATTCAATTAGGAAAAGGAGGTCCACATTTTATTAAAATGAGGTAGTCCTTGCGGGAGACAGACTGATATATCTATATATAAAGACACACACAAACTAACCATCCTATAAGGGTAAGGGTGCCCTCAATTTAAAAAAATGCGGATGTCCATTTTGTGCCGTTGGATCTCATTCAACGACTCAGATTTAAAAGCCTAACTTGCGGGTAAGAAATGAGATGGGTCAGGTAAAATGTTCCCGGATTCCCCACACGCGGGTCATAACCCCCGAAATCCCATTTCACGCCTCATTTTGAAATCAGACAGACAAATTAAGGAAGAGAGAGAGAGAGAGAGGGAGAGAGAGAGAGAGAGGACGACGAAGACAGAAGAGGAACGACAACCCTTGTTCTTCAGATCCATTCAAAACCTCCAGGTATATCTCTCTCTCGCTCTCTATCTCTTTCACCCGAGTTTATATACTAGGGTTTTGTTTGGAACGACACCCATGATGAACAAGGACGATAAAAACCCACACCAACGAACAAGGACGATGAAGACCCGATCTTCGTCGAGGTATCTCTCTCTTTCTCGGTCAATTTGTTCAACCCCCAATTTTTAGGGTTTTTTTTTTTTTCTGAAAATCTGATTTTTTTTTCGACAAGAAGAAGAACACCCCTTTCTCCTTGCAAATCTGAAAATCTGATTTCTTTTTTTGAAAATCTGAATTTTGTTTGAAAATCTTATTATTATTTTTATTTTATTTTTGTGCATGTGTTGTATTTTATTGTGTTGAATCGGTTTGAAAATAAAGAAGTGCAGGGTACTTTATGGTATAGATAAATGATCCTAAAAAGTGTTATACTTGAGTTGACTATGAACCATTTTTTGAAACATATGAAGTTGTAGTACTGGTGCAAAAATTAACTCTATTTGAAGTTGTTGAGAACTTAGAGCATCCACAGTAGAATAAGCAAAATAAAAAATTGTTAAAGCTAGCAATGTTGGATAAAAAAGTGCTCACATTGGAATAACCAAATCTAGCAACCTCTTAACAACTCGTCAAATTTTAGCTCTTCAATAATCAAAGTTAGCAATATTTTGTCAATAAACCAATTTTTATCTCTCAATCAAGTATACCAATATTATACAAAAACCTTCTCTCTCTCTCTCTCTCTCTCTCTCTCTCTCTCTCTCTCTCTCAACATTGTTTTCAAAAAATAATTTTAAAAAACTGTAACTTTCAAATTTTTTTTTTGTTTTTCAGAAACTTCAAAAAAAAAAATTTCAAAAATTTTGAAAACTGCTAGTAAATAAAGTGTGTTTTTCAAAAAACTGTTTTTGAAATTTCAAAACTCTTTTCTAGAAAACTGTTTTTTACACAAAATCTGTTTTTAAAAAACTGTATTTATAGTTTTTAAAATTTCAAAACTATTTGTGTAAATATAATTCTTTCAAAATTGTATTTACAGTTTTTAAGTAAACAAAGTGTGTTTTTTGAAAAACTTTTTTTTTTTTTGAAAAACTATTCTTTTTGAACTATTTCTAACATAAACTGTTTTTTTTCCCTTCAAAAACCGCTTTTTCAAAAAATATGCATGAAATGAAGGGCAAAAGTTTGGAGGGCCCATTGGTTTTGATTATGGACAAAAAAAACCAATGTGAGATTTGACATTGCTAATTTTAGCAACCTCTAAATAGATAATCAAAATCTGATGTGGCATGTTTTGATTATTCACAGTTGCTTATTCCACTGCTGATGCTCTTAGAAAATCTACTAGATTTCGAAACTACTTCAAAACGAGTTCAAGAGGTACATGCCTTAAAATTAACTTGGTTTGGATTTTTCTCTTATTCGAGTTAGGGTTTCTTAAATCACCCAAAAAGAAAAAGTGTGCCCCATTCAATTTGACTAGATTTTAGAGTTTGCAAATGAATCGAGAAAATTTTGTTCATTTTTGCATGCATGTTAAGTACTAAAAGATAACATAAATCAGAAAAAAAATAAGATTTTCAAACAAAATTCAGATTTTGGAAAAAAGAAATCAAATTTTCAGATTTGCAAGGGGAAAGGGGTGTTCTTCTTCTTGTCGAAAAAAAAACCAAATTTTTGAAATAAAAAACCCTAAAAATTGGGGGTTGAACAAATTGACCGAGAGAGAGAGAGAGAGAGAGAGAGAGAGAGAGAGAGAGAGAGAGAGAGAGAGACCTCGACGAAGGTCGGGTTCGTCGTCCTTGTTCATCGTGGGTGTGGGTCTTCATTTTCCTTGCTCGTCATAGGTGTCATTCCAAACAAAACCCTAGTATAGACCGAGTTCAAAGAGACAAAGAGAGTCAGTGAGAGAGAGAGAGAGCTCGCGAGAGCGAGAGAGAGATATCTGAAGAAGAACAAGGGCTGTCGTTCCTCTTCTGTCTTCGTCGTCTTCTCTGTCTCTCTCTCCTCTCTCTCTCTCTCTCTTCGTTCGTCTGTCTAATTTCAAAAATGAGGCGTGAGATAGGATTTTGGGGGTTATGCCCGCGTGTGGGGAATCCGGGAACATTTTACCCGACCCATCTCATTTCTTACCCGCGTGTTAGGCTTTTAAAATCTGAGCCGTTGGATGATATCCAATGGCACAAAATGGACGTCGGCATTTTTTTAAATTGAGAGCGCCCTTATAAGATGGTTTGTGTGTGTGTATTTTAAATGTACGAGCAAAAGTATTACTAGTAAAAAGAAGTTTGGGTTCACCGGAGTAATAATTAATATTTTTCAAAATAAAAATAGACAAGTAGAATTTTAAAACATAGATTTTAAGTCTACTCGTACATTTTTCTGATCCGTCAAATTCTAGTCACCAATTAATTTGGTTATTTCAGTACCTATTTAGACCTATAAAATGGACAGGTGATTCAAATAGGATCGATTGTGTGACTTTTATTTCTGATCTCCACATGACTATATCAATTTAGATGATGATGACTCATGAAGTCCAGATAAAATGGCAATGTGAAAAATAGCGTTAGTATTTTACAGTCGTAAAAGCATTTGTGGGAGTGTACCTGTCCCAGAAACTAATATCAAGCCATGTCATTTCTTTCTACCATTGGAGTTGTTTTACAAATGAAATTAAGTGGATACTTTTGTTTGAAGAAAGAATTAGGGCTGTGTTTGGATTATCAACCTGTGTAGGACTGCACAAACTACAAAGAATGAAAAGAAAAACGAAATAAAACAGATACCAAAATAAAATGAAGTACAGCTGAATTTGGTTTGAGATTCCCCATCGTTTTCACACAGTTCCATAACACTCAAGGATGGAAAAAAATTCTGGCTCCGTCTTTGACACTAATATGCTGCTGCTTATAACATGGTGAAGGCAATGAATCGTTTTAATGCTGCTCTCAGCTTGTTTTATAATAACTTACAAAGAGTGTTTGGGCTTGTGCGCATTCGATTAACTTTTAGGTACCAATCTCACCATCTGTTAGCTAGGACCCCTTTTAAGTTCGGGATAGAATATTCCTTGGCCTCTGAACTAGCCTCACAAGAGTTAATAGAAAACTCTTAAATCTCGGGTGTTAGACTACGATGCCAATCTCTTGAGTTTTTTTTTTTGACCTATTAATCGATAATCCTAGAGTGACTACAGTTTATTTATTTATTTATCATATGGTGAGCATATTTGATTATCATGTTTTCAGTATCACATGCGTTGTCTTTAATGTATTGGTGGAGAATAGCCCCACATGCATGTCATGTGTTTTACCACTACACTAAAGATAGGTACTGTAGTGGCCGAACCAGAAGGCCCGGACCGCGTGTCCCCCGAAGACAGCCCGGGGCTAGTCCGGCGTTGAGCGCTCGAACTCGTCCGAAGCTATGACAAGGGGTCCCATCTCATCCGCTCGTCACGTTTGCTTAGACAGAGTGTCTCGGCTCGGCCAAGGCCAAGGCTCGAACAGAGGGGCCTCACCCCGTCCCACTCTTAGTGCCCCGCTCCCCCACACGCGCATGAAACGTGTAGAGACTCGTATTTTTGGAATTTGTTTAAAGTTTTTATTAATGTTAGAATATTGAATAAATGTGGAATCTTTTGAGTTTATATGATTTGGGGTTTGAATGATGGAATTGGAAGTTGAGGGAGTGCAAGTGTGATTTATGTATGTCCTAGTATATGTAGTGTGTGTGTGTGGAGGATAGAAAATCTTCCCTCTCCCTCCCGTCTGTCTCTCCCTCCATCTCTCTCTTGCTCCTTTGAGCTCAAAACTCACCAATCAACCTCCAAACCTTCACATTTCAACCTCCAATCCATCATCTACGCATGTTTTGGGGCTCGTGCTTCGTTGGTTAGAGCTCGGTGGAGGTGCATTGCTCTTGGTGTCGATTTTGGAAGCTACGGTTTGTCCAATCTCCTTGGTTCCGGCTTGATAGTCGAGGTAGGGATTTCTTGCACTTGTTATACGTTTATGTGTTTATTTTGCACCTTGATCGTGCTTTAGATTGTTGGTTATTGTTGGGGTTTTATTCTTAAAAATCTGCAAAAATCGTTGCTCGAAATGTCGCTGTATCGATATAAGCTTTTTGCTGTATCGATACCATTTCAATACCGCCACTTCAAAACTTCTGATTTGTTTGTTGTATCGATACAACCTTTTTCGTTGTATCGATACCAGGACCTTATGGACAATTTTGCTGTATTTGTTCCATACTACATCGTTTTGACCCATGGTCACTTTTAACACTTCTTAAACACCTATAAACCATCTCTAAGCTGGGTTGCTCGTTTAGTAAGGATTCGTTGATTGTTCTCGTTCCTGAGACACTCATAAAATGTAGTTTTGTATTGTTATAGACGAATGGTATATCGTAAGGTGTTGTCTGTCACGCCCCGCTTTATAATAATTCGGCAGCATGATTTTTACCTCAAAAAAAAAAAAAATTTTGTCCAATAACTAAAAACAACTTTCTTTTCACTCCATCATGCAATGTATTATAAGTCTTAACCAAATAAAAGAAGCATGACAAGCTATCCACTTCCAAACATTTCAATTTTTTTTTTTTGATTAGCCACCAAGGCACCCAAAACACCACTTAAACCATACAACTCCAATTACAAAAGGAGGTACAAATTTTCCTTCTTCCTTGCCTAAAAGACATAACAAAGCATTTCTAGAGGAGAGTTTAACATTTACCATTACATTCTCAAAGTCAAAAACATATACATATAGTCAAAAGATAGCTTTTAAGACCCAACAAAATATCATGCAGATCGACTCGCTCAAGCACAAAAGATATCTCCATCACCGTTTCCATCAAAGCGCATCCTTGCCTTTCGAACCTGTAAGGTAGGGGTGAGCACGACCGCCCACACATAATCTACTAGAAACTAAAAGATGCAAGTGACATGTTTGAAAATATGAATACTCATGATAGCTAGACACAACTCTTAATGAATATAATAAGTTCGAAAGGATGAAACCAAAATTCTTCAAACAAAAAAAAAATAAGTCAACACATCAAACTAAGTACAAGAAGGTAAGAGCACATAAAACCAAGGTCCAAGTTATCACATTTGTGTACCAATCCTAGGCGACTGATCAGGTCCTTAAATCATCCAAATTTATGGGCTACTAACCCAAAGGCCTATGGGGCACCTTATCCCGCGCGGGTTTACGGACTATACACCGACGGATAACTCATTATCCATGTGCTTCCGGTTACACAACGAGCATAAAATGGCCAAGTCAATCGCCAATACATGGCTCACTAGCCTAAATGACAAGTATCAATCTCAAATCAATTCCAATAAGTAAATACAACTTGTATCAACACAAATCGTAATCTTTACTTTCAAATCCACGAAGCACTAAACATAGATATACAAGTGTCTATACTTTTTCAACTCCACCCCTTAAAAATTCATCAATTATGTCAATAAGAGGTAATCCATATCAAATACAAAAAAAAATTAATGTGCTCTTCACCAAATGCAACAATTAATCCAAGTACCCTAAACTAGTATATCCATTATCAATCCAAATAAACATAAGTCAATATTTAGACACCACAAATTCCCTAGGCATAATATTTTCTCCACACCATATCAAACATTAAATCCATCAATTTCAATATACAACTAAAAATATGAAATTTACACAACCACCCAAATTAGGGCTTTTCTTCCATAATCAATTACTACTTAAATACATGAAAATAATCAATCCTCAAACACAACACTTGCATTTTTAAGATATCTAGTAGAAAAACCCTACCTCAAATGATAGCACACAAGAGAGATGGGTGAGATGGTGATGGAGGAAAGCCCACAAACTTGAAATCCCTAGATTCCTCCAACTTCTTGATGTAGATACAAAATGCCCAAGCAAAAGAAGGTGCAAGATGATTTGGTTGTGTGTGGGTGTGTTTGAGAGAGAGAGAGAGAGAGAGAGAGAGAGAGAGAGAGCACGGCTCTAGGATGGAAAAGAAAAAAGGAAACAGAGAACACACTGTTCTCTCGGCCAAAAAGGATTTAAGGTGTAAAAGTATTACACCCTACCCCCCTCAAGTCTCTAAATTATCACATAATACTTGCATGCTATAACTTCTTGCACTAGAGCCCCTCAACTAACACTTAAACAAGTAATTAGCTCTAAAAATTTCTAACATTAATTACACAACACATAGGAGTCTCCCAACACACTCAATCAAAGGGCCAATGAATTCGAACACAATCAAGAAAATGCCTACACATGCACCTGCACAACTATATTCAAAAATAATATTTTTTTAAGGCTCATAAAATTCAAAATATTTAAAATAACACATTTCACATTAAAGAAATATTAAATAAATAAACTTAGACACGGTTCTCTACATTGTCTAGGAGTACCGTAGGCTATACGAGGTGTTGTGTTGAGTATGATTGGTAGAGGTGAGCCGGCCTAGTGAATCGAAAGGTATCATAGAAATTCGTGTCCTCATGATTCGCTTTTCCTTCTAACTCCATAGGTGTTCGTTGTAACGATCCGGATTTTTGACCCAATTTTTTTTAATACAAATTTATACTATTAAATTCCTAATTCAATAATTAATTAGATTGAATAATTAAAATATATTATTATGTGTACAATTGATATTATTTGCACTATTGTATAAGATATGTATTTAAATTTTAGATATACAGAGAATCAGTGATTCATATTCATCTCTTATCTTTACTATCTAAACCCTAAGTAGAGCTCTATTCAAATTAACTCTCCACTTTTCTCTCTCATCCTATACATAAAAGCGTCCAGATACATTATCACCATGTACATACATGCGTCCACATACATTAGAATTGAAAACCCCCCAAATGTGGCACTTGTCCCCTATCTTTCTATCATTATCAGTATCACTCTCCTTCCTCATTCCACCACTTCTACACTTATCCTCTCACCTTCTCACTACCTTATTCTCTCTCATTATACATACTCACATAAATCCAAAAATTGAATACCAGTATATTATTTCACTCACAATTCTATTGTTGAGTCTAGAGAGAGAGAGTTGTGGCCATAGGTGTGTGCACACCATGAGTTTCGTGGGCACACCGCTGCTGCGGGCCCTGTCGGTGTACCGCCGGACGCTGCCTCGAGATTTTAGAACCACCACAGCGATCTACGGACACCGTACAACACTTATCCGAACTTAGAATCGCGTTTGAGGTAGTTTTCCGGAAACCCGAAACCTTTATCTGCATTTTAATGGAGTTACTTAGATTTAAAGTTTATTGAAGATGATGACCTGCTGTTAAATTGTCAATTTATATTTAGCCCTATTTATATTAAAATTTAGTCCGGTTGTGCTGGAATGATTAGTGTTATACCCTGTGAAAATTTATGATCGTTTAACAAGTGTTTGATTGTGAAATTATTATTGATGATGCATTGTTGATTTGCATTTGAGTGGACGTTTACGTGTTTAATAAATTATTGGGGTAGATAAATATTTATGAAATATTAACAAGAATATTTTACTAGTAAAAATTTATTTAGATTGTAAACAAGAAATATTTTAGATTATATATTAGTTAATCTTTAACTCTAATAAATATTGACTAAAATAGCCTCGCATAATTTTGTTGTTATAAAAATCTCATATTAATATTTAATATAGTTAGTAAATACTAAATTTAGCAATAAGTATTTTCTAATAAAAATTAGTTTGTAAAATCTATGAATAATATGAGAGTTAAATATAATGTTTAAATAGTAAAAATGTTTTATAAAATTTCTAAATAAGAGAAATAGACTTAATTTTAAGTGTAGTAATTAATTGTTTGACTAAATATTATTTTGTTACTCGCATGATTAATTCTATGACAGGATTAATTTTATCGCATGGTTATGTGTTGTTAGTACTTTTAGTTGAAATGTTGAACCATGTGATATTTTGTTGTGGCTGTAGATTGGACAAATAGGTTCCCGGGGTGGTTACGAGTAGTGAATCATGTAGACGATGATAAGTAAATGGAAAATGATAAAGTGTTGAAAGTGTGAGTACTGTGTGGATTGTGAATTGAGCCATGGCGATGGCAAGGGTAACCTATGGGACCCTATGTTGAAATAGGTTACCTGAGGGGCCCGATGTTGTGACACTAACGTATTATACGTCATGGGAAGTTTCTCTTTGAGGAAGAGAATGGGTCCCATGAGACGATTATAGTTAGTGAGACGTTAATGTATGATACGTCATGGGAAGTTTCTCTTTGAGGAAGAGAATGGGTCCCATGAGACGGTTATAGTTAGCGTGGGGTAGTGGATGTCCGACCCTAATTTACGATACGTCATGGGATGACTCGATCCTCCTGTTATGGTCTTAAGTGAGAACATACTCGGTACATAACTTAAGTGTGCTCACCTAGGACCCTGGTACAGGATAAGCAAGAGGAAGGGTGGACCCATGAGACGATTGTAGTTAGTGGATGTGGGAGGAAATGATCTCGCGGAGATGATCCTTAGATTACATGTAAGATGATGGATAGTAAAAAAAAAGACGATGTGTTATTATTTTATCAGAAATCCTATTGGTACCGACGGTACCTATAGGGAAAATGCACCGACGGCCACCGGACGGCCGTCTCCGGTCACCGGACGGCCGATCCGAGCCGTCCAAAAATTTTAAAAAATAAAACCGAGGGGCCCTACGCGAGAATCAATGACATCCGAGGTGTGTAGGGTACTTGATCCGAGTACCCCTTTTTCGTGTATATACACGTATATACAAATATACACGAAAAATGGATGCTCGGATCAAGTACCCTACACACCTCGGATGCCATTGATTCTCGCGTAGGGCCCCTCGGTTTTATTTTTTAAAATTTTTGGACGGCTCGGATCGGCCGTCCGGTGACCGGAGACGGCCGTCCGGTGGCCGTCGGTGCATTTTCCCTATGGGTACCGTCGGTACCCATAGCAGTACTCTTATTTTATACCTTCTATGTATTATGAATTATTATATTGTTGATCTGCATATTGTGGTATTGGGTTTTAGGATTTCTACTTGGTGAATTATCACTCAGGATACGTTTGGATCCTGGCAAATCGTTTGCTTCGGCGTTCAATTTGCCAGAGTGTGCAGGATTTCACAGTGGAGCAGTTGATACAGGTGGGACCCCCTGGAACGGAGTCTGGGCCAACGTTGCTTGGAATTCGTGTCAAAACTAAAGTCGCTCTAGAGTTGCTTTTGTTAAATAAATGTACATAGATTTTTATATTATTTTGAGATTGTAATTTTTGTATAAGGATAAATAGGGGCCTAATAATTTGTAAAATTCAGTGTATTTTAGGGTTAATGTTTCCGAAATCCCTTGAGAAATCGAGGCGTTACATTCATTCCCTGAGATCTAAGTTTCGATACTAGTATGTTGTATGTCGTAGAGTTGTTATGGGGGGTTGAGAAGTTCCTAAGGGTATTGTGATATACGTGGGGAAATGAGTGTATTTATTTATTGGCCTATGTTATGATATGGTTAATTGTTTGGAATGCTTTGAGTTATGAATGATCAATTGACATGTGGATATAGCGAGATTGGACACTACGGGTATCACCATTCGGTAGAACGACCAAAATGGTGAGATGATCGGGCTAAAAACAAACAGACGATTATGCGATTTGCGATTCCTCTAACCAGCGATTTATGACGTAATGAACAGACGGTTATGCGAGGTACGATTCCGCAAACCAACGAATTATGAAACATAGATTGGTGTTTGTTTATCGAGGAAGGGATAAATGAATGATTTTATCAAGATTTTGACAATAAAGGATTTTGGGTTTTGGAATATAAAAATCCTTCGGTATTCCTAAGTGAATCAACGGCTTTCGGTATTTGGGCACAAATCAACGGATTTCGGTATTCAAGTTCGAATCAACAGAGCTTGACCATTATAGGTCACGTATTTCTCTACATTACACCTATTTGAAAACAAAAGAGATTGATTCATGGGAAAGAGGATGTTGATGACTAACGATGAGAAAAGGAGAATGATTATGTGAATGAGAACGATTGTGAAACCATATGTGATGTGATGAATCGGTTGGGAAACCAAATATTAGTTAATTGTGATTGATGTGGGAATGTTAGTGGTATTGGTATGGCGTATGAGATATTAGGTATTGTATATAGGATTGTCTAGAATACTTTGGCAATTGTGAGTTACTTGTTGATAGCCATATAAACCTTGGACATATCTATCTATACTCATTCACTCTAGATGCAACACCCGACATGTTTTGTTATAACTCGTGTATAGATTTCTCTATTGAGCGCGTGTTTGCTCAAACCTACTATCATATCAGGTACATTATAGGTCACTGTCATAGAATGCTTAGAGTGCATCATGTTGTTATTGATTAAGGCTATTTTGGAGAGTACTTCATGATCTTTGTAAAACAAACCGCATTGTATTGTATTTATCTACTTGGAACTCTGCAACTTATTAGGCAGGTTTGTAGATTTGGGTACTGTATCATATTTTGGGGTACTATATGTACTTTTGTGAAGATTTTCGTACATCAAATGTATTTATTATTTATGTTAAAAATCGAGAGCGTGACAAAGCGGTTACGCCAAGCTATGACAAAGAGTCCCATCTCATCCGCTAGTCGCCTCGGCTCGGCCAAGGCCAAGGCTTAGACAGAGGGCCTCACCCCGTCCCACTATCAATGCTCTGCTCCCCCCACGCGCTGGAAACGATTACGCCAGCAGATAATGATCGGCGCACATTGGAGAGCCAGCTCACCTGGGAAACGGTTACAAAACCCTAACCACTGACGTCATAATGACACCAACCGACCTGTGTAAAGCATGTGCCAGTATTTGGAGAGCAAGCCAAGCAAACTCTACAAATGAATGATTTTATCAAGATTTTGACAAGAAAGGATTTTGGGTTTTTGAATATAAAAATCCTTCGGTATTCCTAAGCGAATCAACGGCTTTCGGTATTTGGGCACAAATCAACGGATTTCGGTATTCAAGTTCGAATCAATAGAGCTTGACCATTATAGGTCACGTATTTCTCTACATTACACCTATTTGAAAACAAAAGAGATTGATTCATGGGAAAGAGGATGTTGATGACTAACGATGAGAAAAGGAGAATGATTATGTGAATGAGAACGATTGTGAAACCATATGTGATGTGATGAATCGGTTGGGAAACCAAATATTAGTTAATTGTGATTGATGTGAGAATATTAGTGGTATTGGTATGGCGTATGAGATATTAGGTATTGTATATAGGATTGTCTAGAATACTTTGGCAATTGTGAGTTACTTGTTGATAGCCATATAAACCTTGGACATATCTATCTATACTCATTCACTCTAGATGCAAAACCCGACATGTTTTGTTACAATTTGTGTATAGATTTCTCTATTGAGCGCGTGTTTGCTCAAACCTACTATCATTTCAGGTACATTATAGGTCACTGTCATGGAATGCTTAGAGTGCATCATGTTGTTATTGATTAAGGCTATTTTGGAGAGTACTTCATGATCTTTGTAAAACAAACCGCATTGTATTGTATTTATCTTCTTGGAACTCTGCAACTTATTAGGCAAGTTTGTGGATTTGGGTACTGTATTGTATTTTGGGGTACTATATGTACTTTTGTGAAGATTTTCGTACATCAAATGTATTTAATATTTATGTTAAAAATCGAGGGCGTGACAAAATGGTTACGCCAAGCTATGACAAAGAGTCCCATCTCATCCGCTGGTCGCCTCGGCTCGACCAATGCCAAGGCTCAGACAGAGGAGCCTCACCCCGTCCCACTATCAATGCCCCGCTCCCCCCCACGCGCTGGAAACGATTACTCCAGAAGATAATGATCGGCGCACATGGGAGAGCCAGCTCACCTGGGAAACGGTTACAAAACCCTAACCACTGACGTCATAATGACGCCAACGGACCCGTGTAAGGCACTGCCAGTATTTGGAGAGCAAGCCAAGCAGACTCTAAAAATACCAAGTGATGCAGCCCCCAAAGAGGTACACCTAAACTCAAACCTAAAATCCTAGTCTGTTGCTTTACTCTCTGCACATTCTCATCCTCTCGCCGGAGGGCCTTGTCAGGAACACCCCCGGCCAGGTCTTAGTCGTGCGTTCCTTGTGCAGGTTAAGGCAAGAAAGCTAGGCACCCACAAGATCCACTGAAGAGGAGCTCAGATTCAAGATCACGGGCCACACAGGTACACTACATATATGCAATAATGACAACTAAGGCAATATTTGAGACATTGACGCTAAATGTAGTCACCCTCGTGTCTTCATTAATTGGATTAAGTTTATGATGATTTAAGGGTTTTTCAAAATAATAATAATAATAATAATAATAATATCCATTTTCCCATTTTTTAGTACATGATTGATTTATATAGTCTTTGTCCGAAGAATATTCGATAGTTGCGTTAACATTTTTCAATAGATATTTCTAGCATTGAAACGATAGTGTTATTTAGGGGCTGTAGCAGAATTCTTGCTCCACAAAAATATATCCCAGGGTCTACTATTGCAATTCCATAATACCACAAGTCCATCTTGTATTTTGAAAACACTTTCAGTCCACCACCCTGTGAAAAGAACGCTTATACCCCTTATTCTTTTTTTTTTTCGGTCAAAGCTTATACCCCTTATTCAATTCATCTCTTGCATCACGATATCTTGTGACCATGTCCGCCAATACCTCCAGGGGCCGTCCGGCAACTACCATCGGCGATATGTCGGCGGCTACCTCCGGTTTATTTTCCGGCGACTACCTCCGGTTATTTTCTAGCGACCATCTCCGGTCATTTTTGGCGACTATCTCCGGTCATTTTTCGGCGACCATTTATGTTATCTTTTTCTTTTTACAATTCCTTGAATTTAAATTTTGTTTTGTTTTTGCACATAAATACTACATAAATTACTGGCTGTTCACGATTGATCTTGTCGTATCGGTCACGTTTTCACTATACAGGACTGTATTGGGCAGTACCGGCGCCAGAGTTTTGATATTTATCAATCAATGCTACGAAAACGAAACAGTGCCGGTGGGAGTTACGCGAGGGAGAAGACAGATATGGAGTCAACTGTGAACTGAAATTTACAGCCTATGACGAGACAAAACTCTTTACAACCCATGTGTGCTTTCGTTTTTTCTTAATTAACACATAGGTCTTGCCTCTATTTCCCCCCCAATATTGTAGCATACATCAACGGAGGTTAACGAATTGTTAGTAGGTTAGTTTATAGAGAGTTTCAGAGGCTATTCATAGTCCTAAATCTCAAATGCCCATGACAGAGCTCGAACCCTAGTTTCCCACATGAAGAGGACATGAGTTACCAACTGAGACAGGAGCCCATAAAAGACTAGAAGTACCGTTAGAGGTCATATTAGAGTATTACGCGATTATTTTGAATATACTGTAGCTCAATTGGCAAGTTAGTCTTCAATTCTCGTATCAAAAGTTTTAAGCAAAATCTCTCTCCGTAGGTGAGTTTTTTCTCTACTCTTGAAAATTTCTACTGCGAATTATGAAATGAACACCAACACCAAGGAGAATTTAGACTGCAAATTTAGACACTTTTTAAATTTAGACTGCTAATTGTTAAATGAACACTAACGCCAAGTAGAATTTAGACTGCAAATTTAGGCACATTTAGGATTTAGGCACTTTATACATTTGCACTGCAAATTTAGGCACTTCTATAAATTTAGACTGCAAATTTAGGCACTTTAGAGAATTTAGGGTTTACGCACTTCGGATTTAGAGTTTATACACTTTGTCTATTTAGATTGCAAATTTAGGCACTTCTGTAAATTTAGACTGAGAATTGTTAAATGAACACTAACGCAAATGAGAATTTAGACTACAAATTTAGGCACTTTATGGTCTAGGCATATTGTGTTTAAGGTTTTACGCACTTCGAGTTTAGTGTTTAGACACTTGTGGTTTAGACTGCGAATATTTTATCAACACCAATGCTGTGAAGAATTTAAGCACTCTGCTCTTCGGATGACTGCTCATACGACAAATTGCGTATACGCATAGTAGTATTCCTTACTAGCTTATGAGTTCTCTTAGGCTCTCAATGCCTTAGAAGTTTCTACTGTGCACAGTAGTATTCCTTACTTTGATGAAGTCCATTCGTGCTTAGCAAAAGGTCCCTTTACCTAAGTCTGCTCGTAGTTTGGAATTCTTTGCCATTTACTAGACAAGTTTCCTTTGATTGCCTTTTCTAGGCCTATTGGTGGACGAGTTTTTTCAGACTTGTACACTGCTTTAATTTAAATTTTAGTAGATACTTAGCAAGTTTCTCATCATTGTCCATTGTCGTAGCCTAAACAGACTTTTCAGCATCACTCGTTTCTATGGCCTAAGTTTATTCATGCTTAGCCAAATTCTAAGTTCGTTCATATATACTCAGTCAGTATTTAGCTTTGTTTGCCGCCATGGCCTAAGTTTGTTCATACTTAACAAAGATGTAGTATTCTTCATTGCTTTAGCCTAAGTATTTTCGTACTTAACAAAAGGCCCAAGTGTTTTCATACTTAGCCAAAAGCCTAAGTTTGTTCCTACTTAGCCAATTCGTCAAGAATTATTCATTGCTTTCTAAGTTTTTCACACTTAGCGAATTAATTTATCAGCAATATTCATTGCCACTTGGTATGCCAAAGTGTGTGCATACTTTAGGTTTTGCTCGTGCTTGTTCATGCTCGGTGAACTACCTTAGTTTACCTGTACTTAGGTATTGCCCGAGCTTGTTCATGGTCGACGAATTGTCTAAGTTTACCCGTACTTAGGTATTGCCCAAGCTTGTTCATGCTCGGCAAACTCCCTGAGTTTACTTATACATAGGTATTGCTCGAGCTTGTTCATGCTCTACAAACTGCCTAAGTTTATCCGTACTTGGCTCTCTTTAGTATTATTCATTGCTATGGCCTAAGTCTATTCATACTTAGCCAAACCTTAGAATCATTCGTTCGAATTACTAAGTGTATTCGTACTTATCCAAATCTCAGCATCATCGTTCCTGTCGAACTAAGTGTATTCATGCTTAGTCAAATCTCAACATCATTCGTTGCCATCAATCTAAGTGTATTCATAACTTAGCCAAGCATTATTCATTGCTTTTGGCCTAAGTGTCTTCTTAGTTAGCCAATACTTAGCATTAATTGTTGCTTGGGTGGCTCTAAATTTTTTCACATTTAGAGCTTTTTTTTAGCATTCTTTGCTGCTTTCAAGCTAAGTTTATTCATACTCAGCAAGTTTTAAGCAATATTCGTTGCTATAACCTAAGCTTTCTCGTACTTAGCCAAATTCTGAATTTGTTCCATACCCAATGGGATTGCGGCACCTTTCATTGCCATGGCCTAAGATTAGTCACACTTCACCGAATTGTGAGATTGTTCATACCCAATTGGATTTCGGCATTGTTCATTGCCATGACCTAAGTTTACTCACACTTCACCAAATTCTATGTATGTTTGTACCCAATTGAATTTTGGCATCTTTCATTGCCATGGCCTAAGTTTACTCATTCTTAGCCACATTTTGAGTTTGTTCGTACCCAATTAGATTTCGGAAACGTTCATTGCCACGGCTTTAGTTTACTCACACTTGGACACATTCTAATTTTGTTCGCACTCAAACAAATTTCGGCATCGTTCATTGCCATGGCCTAACTTTACTCACACTTAGCCAAATTTTGACTTTGTTCGTATCCAGTTAGATTTCACCATTCACATTTAGCAGATTTCGGAATTGTTCATTTCCATGACCTAAGTTTACTCACACTTAGCTAAATACTAAATTCTGAATTTGTTCGTACCCAATCAGATTTTGCCATTCACACTTAGTCGATTTCGGCATTCACACTTAGCGGATTCCGGCATTGTTCATTTCCATGACCTAAGTCTACTCACACTCAGGCAAATTCTGAGGCTGTTCGTGCCCAATTGGATTTCGGCATCGTTTGGAATTCTAACTTTGTTCATAACCAATCGAATTTCAGTATTCACACTGAGTGGATTTCGACATTATTCATTTCCATGACCTAAGTTTATTCACACTTGGCCAAATTCAGAGTTTGTTCATACATGATCGGATTTCACCATCATTCATTGCCATAGCCTAAGATTACTCACACTTAGCCAAATTTTGATTTTATTCGCGCCCAATCGGATTTCACCATCTTTCATTTCCATGGCCTAAGTTTATCACACTTAGCCAAGTTCAAACTATGTTCGTACGCAATCGGATTTCGTCATTCACACTTAGCAGATTTCGAAATACGTACCAATCGGATTTCAACATCGTTCAATGTCGTGGCCTAAGTTTATTCACACTTAGCCAAAAACAGAAAGCAGTGAATAAGAGTACGTGCTACTACGAGAGTATGAAGTACAAGTAACGAAGTGCGGAGTGAATACAAGTATGTGCGGAGTACGAAGTGAATATAAGTACGAGCCACCATACAAAGTGGAGGCGTGACATTGCTTGCAAGGGTAAAGGAATTTCAGCCAGAAAAAGCTTCTTTAAGGGTAAAACAGCTTTATAATATCCATTCGCGTGAGGTTTCCACTACACTAGGAGAGGCTAAAAGGTCGGAGGCTGGGGGTCTAGGTAACAGTATAAGAACCTATTATTCTACCTCTTATCCAATGCAATGGTTAGTCACACTTAGCCAAATTTTGAGTTTCTTCATATTGATCAGATTTTGGCATCGTTCATTGCCATGGCCTAAGTTTACTCATGCTTTGCCAAATTCTGAATTTGTTTGTATCCAATCGAATTTCGGCGTTTTTTGACATGGTTCATTGCCGTTGCCTAAATTTACTCACATTAGCCAAATTCTGAATTTGTTCGTATCCAATTGAATTTTAGCATTGTTTTGCACTTAGCCGAATTCTGAGTTTCTTCTTACGCAAACAGATTTCAGCATCGTTCATTGCCATGGCCTAACTTTACTCATACTTTGTCAGATTCTGAATTTATTCATACATAATCAACTTTTGGCATTGTTCGGCATGGTTCATTGCCAATGCCTAAGTTTACTCACACTTAGCTAAATTGTGAGTTTGTTTGTAGCCAATCTGACTTCAGCATTATTCGGCCTTGTTCATTGCCATTGCCTAAGTTTACTCACTCTTAGCAAAATTCTGAGCTTGTTCGTACCCAATCAAATTTCGGCATTGTTCATTGCCATGGCCTAAGTTTATTTACACATAGCCAAATTCCGAGTTTGTCCATGCCCAATCAAATTTCAGCATCGTTCATTATTGTGGCCTAATATGATTCACACTTAGCCAAATTCTGCCATAGCTTAAGTTTATTCACACTTAATTAAATTCTAGTTTGTTCGTACCCAATCAGGCGATTTTAGCATCGTTCTTTGCCATGGCCCAAGTCTATTCATGGTTAGCCAAATGAGTTTTTCGTACGCAACAAAATTTTGGCATTATTCATTGCCATTGCCTAAGTTTACTCAAACTTAGCCAAATTCTGAGTTTGTTCGTACCCAATTAAATTTCGACATTGTTCATTGCCATGATCGAAGTGTATTGAGACTTAGCCAAATTTTGAATTTTTTTCGTCCCCAAATCGGATGAATTTGTTCGTACCTGATGGGATAATGGTAATATTCGTTGCCATGGTGTAAGTTTATTCACACTTAGCCAAATTCTGATTTTGTATGTTTCCAATTGGATTTCGGCATCGCTTATTGCCATGGAATAAGTTTTTTCACGCTTAGCCAAATTCTGAGTTTGTTTGGACCCCATCAAATTTTAGCATTGTTCATTGCCATAACCTAAGTTTACACACACTTACCCGAATTTTGAGTTTGTTCTTACTCAATGATATTTCAACATTGTTCATTGCCATGGCCTAAGTTGATTCACCCTTAGCCAATTTTGAGTTTGTTTGTACCCAATCGGATGAGTTTGTTACCCAATTGTATTTTGGCATTATTCATTCCATGGCCTAAGTTTATTCTTACTCATCCAAATTCTTATTTTGCTCATACCCAATCGGTTTTCAGCATTGTCCATTGCCATGGCCTAAGTTACTCACACTTAGCCAAATTCTGAATTGGTTCGTACTCAATCGGATTTCCACTGGAACTTGACAAGAGCGATACAAGAAACCACTTGGCCAAAGTTTACTCACATGTGGGCTCGCGGCCTGAAAAAATCAATTTCTTTTGTTTGGAAAATGCCTTAATTTTTCCTTTTATTGCTCTTTTTGTATTTTTAGTTTACAAAAAAGAAATGTTTGGTTGAGAGTCACCACCCGGATTTTGAAAAGGATCGTCACCCGAGAGTTGAAAATTATTGACAAGCTTTAGGAGCTACAAACCTTAAAGAAAATTATTGACAAGGTTATATTTATGGCTTGATTTCGATTTACTTTAAGGCTTATAGTTCCTAAGGCTTGTCCTAGCTCATTGGGATCTAACCCTCAATGACTAGCTTTTTTAAGTTAAAATTAGCTCATTAAGACCTTACCCTTAATAACTAATTTTTCTAAAGAATTTAAAATTTAATTATTGGGATTTAATTTCCAATGATTAGTTTTCGTCAAATTAAAACAAGCCTCACAATCAATGGCTTTTTCAAATCTAAACTAGTCGATTAAGACCTATTTCTTAATAACTAGATTTTCAAAATTAACCCATTGGGACCTAACTCCTTGTGACTGGTTTTCCAAATCTATCTACCAAAGTTATTTAAAAGAAAAAAATATTAGCTTGTGGAGGTTTTTACACTATCAAACAACTGAGGATTGAGGCAATTCTATTAAGCTTGCAAACCCATTAAGCAACGACAACGACGATGCACATATTTTGACATGTCACACTTCTCATTAAAAATTAGGGAATGCCACCCTTACTAAAATTCGCCTTTTTGTTTTACAGTCAGTTATAAGCAATTGGTTGAAAGAAGAAGAAGAATATCGTACTCAGTTGGACCTGACCTAAACAGCGATTAACTCGGTTAGAATCATTGCCAGCCCAATCAGAAATGTCAAAGTCATCAGATAAGGAGGAAAAGAGTGAGATTAAGATACTCAAAGAAGCCATTGTGGAATAGAAAGAACGCTATGATAACTAGATGGCCCAATTAATGATCATGATCCATGATCTGACTGCCCATCAAAACCATAACAAACCTCTATGGTGGCATTCCCTAATTTTTGATGAGAAGTGTGGCATGTCAAAATATGTGCATCATCGTTGTCATTGCTTCATGAGTTCGCAAGCTTAATAGAATTGCCCCAATCCTCAGTTATTTGATAGTGTATCCTTTATGAGGAGAATAAGACAAAGGAAAACCTCCACAAGCCAATATTATTTTCTTGTCAATAACTTTGATAGATAGATTTGAAAATTCAGTCACTAGAAGTTAGGTCCTAGTGAGTTAATTTTGAAAAGCTAGTTATTAAGAAATAGGTCTTAATAGACTAGTTTAGATTTGAAAAAGCCATTGATTTTGAGGCTTGTTTTAATTTGAAGAAAACTAATCATTGGGAATTAAATCCCAATAATTAAATTTTAAATTCTTAAGAAAAATTAGTTATTAAGGTTAGGGCTTTAATGATCTAATTTTAACTTGAAAAAAGCTAGCCATTGAGGGTTAGATCCCAACTAAACATTTGCATCGTTCATTGCCATGCCCTAGGGTTTACTCACAATTGGCCAAATTTTGTGTGAGTTCGTACCAAATCAAATTTTGCCATTGTTTATTGCCATGGCCTAAATTTATTCACACATAGCCAAATTCTGAGTTTGTCCATGACCAATCGTATTTCAGCAACTTTCATTATTGTGGCCTAAATTTATTCACATTAGCCAAACTCTGGCATACCTTAAGTTTATTCACACTTAAATCAAATTTTGAGTTTGTTCGTACCCAATCAAATTTTGGCATCGTTCATTACCATGGCCTAAGTCTTTCACACTTAACAAAATTCTAAGTTTGTTCGTATGCAATCAGATTTCGGCATTTTTCATTGCCATGGCCTAAGTTTACTCAAACTTAGCCAAATTCTGAGTTTCTTCGTACCCAATTAGATTTCGACATCATTCATTGCCATGACCCAATTGTATTCACACTTAGCCAAATTCTTAATTTTTTCATCCCCAATCGGAGATATTTGTTCGTACCCAATGGGATAATGGCATTTTCCATGGCATAAGTTTATTCGCACTTAGCCAAATTTTGAGTTTGTTCATACCCAATCGGATTTCGACATCGCTGATTGCCATGGCATAAGTTTTTTCACGCTTAGCCAAATTCTAAGTTTGTTCGGACCCAATCGAATTTTAGCATCATTCATTGCCATAGCCTAAGTTTACTCACACTTGCCCAAATTTTGAGTTTGTTTCGTACTCAATCAAATTTCGGCAGTGTTCATTGTCATGGCTTATGTTTACTCACACATAGCCAAATTCTGAGTTTGTTTGTACTCAATCAGATTTCAACATTGTTCATTGCCATGGCCTAAGTTGATTCACACTTAGCTAAATTTTGAGTTTGGTTGTACCCAATCGGATGAGTTCATTCATACCCATGTGGATTTTGGCATCATTCATTGTCATGGCCGAAGTTTATTCACACTCATCCAAATTCTTACTTTGTTCATACCCAATCGATTCTTAGCATCGTTCATTGCCATGGCCTAAGTTGCTCAGACTTAGCCAAATTCTGAGTTTATTCGTATTCAATCGCATTTCTGCATTGTTCATTGCAATGGCTTAAGTTTACTGACACCTAGCCAAATTCTAAGTTTATTCTTACACATTTGGATTTCGGCATTGTTTATTGTCATAGCCTAAGTTTTACTCGCACTTAACCAAATTTTAAGTCTGTTTGTACCCAATTGGATTTCAACATCATTCATTACCATGGCATAAGTTTAGTCACACTAAGCCAAATTCTGAGTTTCTTTGTACCCAATCGAATTTCGGCATCGTTCATCGGCATGGCCTAAGTTTACTCTCACATAGACAAATTCTGAATATGTTTGTACCCAATCAAATTTCCAAATTTCAGCATTGTTCGGCATGGTTCATTGCCATTGCCTAAGTTTACCCACACTTGGCCAAACCTGAATTTGTTTGTACCTAATCAAATTTTGGTATTGTTCATTGCCATTGCCTAAGTTTACATATATTTAGCCAAATTCTGAGTTTGTTCGTACCCTATAGTATTTCAGTATTATTCATTGTCGAGGCCAAAGCTTATTTACACTTAGCGAAATTCTGAGTTTGTTCGTGCCCAATTGGATTGCGGCATTGTTCATTGCCATGACCAAAAGTTTACCCCTTGTTTATAGATTTGGGTAGAGTTGTCCTCCAAGTATCCTAACTCGTTATGGAAATCCAACTCATTAGGAATCCTTCTCCTATATGGAATTCATTCCAAATAGCAACTTAATCTCTACCTCTCATGGCTGCACGATCTTTGTTTATTCACGGGATTCGCTCCTATCATGTAGGGTGCTCTTTCTGGAACACTCCAAAATAACCTAATCGCCCCCAACTCGTAGATTGGCTATTACCCTTTATTTGGCTATCGTGTCGAGTAACGTTACATGTTATCACCGATCAAGTACCTTGTTTGGCCTTATGCCTGCCGACCTGGCCACGTCTCTAGTATGTGGTTGGGGTCATCCTCTATGACGCACCCTCACATGGTGTCAAATATACTTCTGCGTGTCGCAAAGGCGGTTCTATGTAAAGCCTTTAAGAGTCAACTGAATACTTAAACAAATTTTTTTGGTTTAGAATACATGTACAAATTATAGACTAGCCTTTCTTTGAACATACAACTCAAATATCAATGAACATCCAATTCTAATAATAGTCTTAAACTATGATGCATGGATACAGACACCGACACCGATATCGACATTGACACGGATACCGTAACCGACACGGGGATATAGGAATCCTAAAAAAATAGGGACAAAAATGGGGACACGGACACAGCGGAGGACACGCCACATGTATATTTATTTATTTCTATAACTAAATAAATAATTTTAGTTTGATACCCAAAAATTCTAAAAAAATTACAATTTGGCCCCAAATTTTTTTAAAAAATACAATTTGACCCCCAATTTTTTTTAAAATTACAATTTGGCCCCCCAAAAATTTTGAAATTTTTTATTGTTTTGCCCCAGCCGTGTCCCCGTAAAAAAATTAAATGAAATTATGGGACCCGCGTGTCCCCGCCATATCCGACACTACGATACTTTGACCTCTAGAGATGTCAGTGCTTCAAAGGTCTTAAACACCTAACCCAAAAAGAATTGAACACCCAACTTAAAACCAACTGAACACTCAATCACAACCCAATTACACTCCATCAATCCTGGTAATTCATATTCGAACACCTAACACATTAACTCAAATAAAGCTCATAATCATAATAAAAAATTGAAAAAAGAAAGAGGAAAAGAAGAATCTATTGATGTAAGTATTATACTTTACGTTCTCTCTCCATCTTATTGTTGATGGTCCAAATGTATTAATTTCGCATTCATTACAATAACTACTTTTTTTGTCTACTTAGCTCATAGAATTATGGACAAAGCTTTAAAAAAAAATCAACTTCATTGCAAACCATGTTAACTTGAATAATATTCCTTCTAATATAAGACTACAATAGAAAATCTCATTATGTTATCCTAAAGAACAACATATTTTCGAGAAGGTTAGCTCCAACATACTCGCTACAATTTATTTCAAAAGGGTTTGAGAATACGCATGTTAAACATTGACACAAAATATGAGGACTGTGGTGGCTTCGGTACTAAGCTAGGTAACGGTGCCAGATACCGTTAGCCGAGGTCCCGTGAGGGTCCGATCCGTAGGTCAATGCAAATGGACTGCGATGTATTGATTCACTTAAACGTTCGGTAAAGATCCTTCAGTGCCAACCTCGGTAAGTTGCCAGCAACATGTAATTTATTTGCATGAACGTTTCCGCGGAATTCATGAAAAGAGTTTGTTATACCGGGGGGGACCAGAAGGGTTACGTGGCAAATGTAATCATTATGATCAGATCTGGTCATGTGCTCCGTAACCGTTTTTGCTCCTGTCGTCATATATGACGTCATTCGAGGCGGTTACCTGAGCGTGTCCTCCACGCGCTAGCTTGGAGGGCAAGCAAACCTAGGTCTATAAATACAAAAGGATACTCATCTTTGAGAGGTATACCATTCTTCCCTAACCTTAGATCTATATTCTCCACTGAGGTTTGACTTGATCGTCGGAGGGTCACTGGGCTATTCCAGCCCTAGTGACTTGTTGTAGGTCCAGAAGCAGGAGAACGAACCCGCGAAGGAGAACCCTAACCCAGGCCAAGGTGCTGTCAAATCGAACCCCTACAATTGGCGACTCTGCTGGGGACTCTAGCCGGATCTTGAGTATTCATCTCCCGTTCTCCAAAAGGCCATCCAGATATGGTGGAACTTGAAGAAACGCACCGTAGCGACACTACCCTAGGATTTAGCCCTCTCGGAGGCCATGACCTGACCCGTGGCGGAGCCAACGCCCAGGGAAAAGCTCATTTGTCCATCGAAATCAGAGCCGGAACCTCAACACCAGACGGCACTACATCCTCTGAGCTTCACTCTTACATCCAACACCTAGAAAGGAAAATCGACGACCTATCAACGGTTGTAGAATGGGACAAACACGTCCGAGACGAGCTGGTAGAGATAAAGCACCTCTTGCAGATCTCTCCATCTCAATCCTCCGGAAGCCGCGGCGGAAGAAGACACCATCACAGCCCTTCCCGCAGCCGCGAAAGAGGCCGACCGGTGGAACACCGGCCCCGACCCTCAGTCAAAGACCGTTTGGAGCCACCAGATGCAGTTGACGGCCGAACCAACCGGGAAGCAAGGAACAGAGAGCGTTCTCATTCTCCTAATCAACCCCGTCGGAGGTTATCCGCCTTCGAAAGGCTCGGAGCAGGAAGCGTCTCTGCCTCTTCCACTCATTCGGTTCGGATCGGCCGGGAACGGCGTGAATCCACCCCAAGCATCATAAGGCCCACCAAGGAAGCCCATAACAGAAGCCCAGTTACAGAGCGCCTAGAGCCTTCCCCCCGGGATAGCCAAAGAAACCACGAACGCTCCCCCCGGAAGTCATCAAGCATCATTCCGAAGAGAAAGGAGTATGAGAGGCTGGATCAACTTGCACTAAAAAAACGCACCGCGCCCGAGCGTCCAAACGGTTTCGACCGTTCGATCCGACCTCACCGCGATGCCAGACTCGAAAGACTCACGACCTCTCCCTTCACGAGAGAAATTGACTCGGTACCCCCCCGAAAGGATTTACCCAGCCCAAGTTTGCCAAGTACGATGGCAAGACCGAGGCATACACTCATCTGGTACAGTACAAGCTCGTCATGTCCCTTTTTCTCCGAAACGAGCCTTCGGACGATGCTTTCTTATGTAAGGTTTTCCCTACAAGTCTCGGCAACCTGGGCCTCACATGGTTCAACCAACTCCCAGCACGGTCGATTTCTTCTTTCGACTCCTCTGCAATGCCTTCATGGCTCGATTCGTTGCAAGCAACAAGCACGAGAAGGAAATTGATTCCCTCCCTGCTCTCCGAAAATGAAACGACGAAACACTCCGACAGTACGCCGGTCACTACTGGGAGTTGTTTAACGAAATAGAAGGCTATGATGGTCTCATCTCGGCCCGGGGATTCAAACTCGGCCTAACCTCTCAAGACGAACAGGTCTACGACGACCTCGCCCGCCACAAGCCCAGCTCCATGAAGGACCTTGTGGGCAGCGTGCCCTTAGAATTTTCGGATTCCAAAATGCAAGGGCCCAGATCGAGGGAGCGCGAGCGGGGAAGCAAGCGCTCGCAAAATACAGAGTCGCCACTCAGGTTTGAAGGTTCGACACCCAAGGAACTGTATTTCGAAGCACTTGCTGCGCTGATTGATTTCAAAAAGTTAAGGAACCAGTCCGTCATAACCATATCTGGGTTCGGGAGCCAGGTTACGATAGGGGAAGGGTTTTATGGCACCCCTCTCGCCCAATCCGGAGATCGGTCTCTACTTAGGCATTTGCAAAAATGTTTGTTTGCGATTCTGTTTGATTAATCAATTTTTTAGCCATTTAGGGCGGGGGAACAGTTTAAGGGGATTAAAACTGTAATAGTTTGCAATATGTGATAGATAGCATGGATGAGCAGTTAGTATCGGATGAGAACAGACTGTTGTGGGAGTTTAAACAAACTGGGAAGCCCCCGTTTTGGAATGACGTGCGCAGGAAGAAACCATCATGCACTGAACAAGTCACTGCATGCTGCTTACTCCTGCGCGCACACAATTCCAAGACAAGCGCGCGCCGGTAAGCTCAAACCCACAGCCCTTATTCTCAAACCCTCTGGGCTTTGGAAGGACCAGTGCACACCCAGGACAAACCACGCAGTTATAAAAAGCATAATATACAGTCCTAAGTGATGTTAAAGGCTAAAAAGCCCTGCAAATGAATAAAGCACCCCATAAATAGTGTGGGGATAGAATAACAGCCTCAATCCAAGTTACCCGTGCAAGGCCACTCACTGGTCAGAGGCAGACTATCGCGCGACGGAGTCAGTCTGGCGTGCGAGGGTGCGCCCTGGCGCTCTGTCCCGCGACGGAGTGAGTCTGGCGTGCGATGGTGCACCCCGGCGCGGACCAGTGTTTGGTTTACACATTTCTGGGTTCTGGGACAGGTCCAGAATGATCCCAGGGGTACTCCAAAACAGAAGACATGCAAATTGAACTACGGCTAGCAATTTCTAACAAAGGAAAGCAATAAACTTGTTTTTAACATGCTTAACAGTGATCTATATACAAAATAAAGCATGAAACAGTAGGACACCAATCCCCACGCGGTCCATCGCATGCAGCATCGGAGTGTCGCGCGAGAGAGTGGACCATCGCGCGCTGGTTCCTACGATGACAGTTTTTGAAACCTTGCCAGCTTTAGGACCAGAACTGGTATTGATTACCAGCCTTGGCCCTGCCAGCCCCCCTCAGGGATCAGAACAGAAAGCAAAACAAATGTAAGCTATACCTTTGGTTGAGGTTGAAAGAGTGTTTGAACTTCGAGGTTTGATTGTTGGAAGCTTTTTGAGTGGTAGAAGCAAGGAACAAGATAGCTTGTTGCTTGGTATTTGGGTTTGTATGAAGGATGGTGTGTGTAATTCTCCTTTGGACCTCAAAACTTGGAACCCTTTGAAAGAATAACCATGGGGGGTATATATAGGGGAGATGGTGGATCTGGTTGGTGCCAGGAAAGGAGTTCAATCAGTCCACGAGGCTGGCTGAGAGTTGCATTGGTGGCCAACTGTCCTCATTTAGAAAGATTGGTGGTAGGTTTGACCGTCACGCGACGGAGTCAGTCTGTCACGCGATGGTGCGCCCTGGCGCTCTGTTGCACAATAGAGTGAGTCAGGCGCGCAATGGTGCGCCTCGGCGCTCTGTCGCGCGATGGAGTGAGTTGGGCGCACGATGGTGCGCCCCGGCGCCGGATGGTTGCGCCCTGGTGCACATCAGTAGGGTTTTTGGTTTTTGAAGTGGCTTAGGCTAGGTTAGGTTCAAGGATTTTGTAAACACTCAAAGCTCAAACACGCTATCATTCCCGGGGTGTTCTTGATCCATTTCATCATCGGGGAATCAAAAACCGTAAGTAAACTAATCTGGAAGCCCAGATTGGGGTGTCTACAGTAGCCCCTCTTTGACGGCACTTGAAGCACCATCGACTTGGTACAAGTAATGTCAAAGAATTCTAGACACCCTTCAAGGCAATCCAGAGCAAAGCATACTAGCAAAGTAGACAAGTAAACTTAAGGAACCTGATCAGTGGAATGGACTGGCTGTCCATTGCCGGGGATGGAAGTAGAAATGGATGAGCGAATCGCCGCTTGTTGATCGAATTTGGACAGGACAGGCTGTCGTTGCAGATTTGGACGGGACAGACCGTCGTTGCTAGGGATCAAGCTATCCTCGGCACAAAGTATTCCAACAAACACGGGTAGGTCGTGTCAGGCAGGTTCAATTCCATCTGTTGAGAATCAGAGCCAATCTCCTTATCAAAGACCATCCGAGACAGAGTAATAAGCCTACTGGAAGATGCGCGTGAAGCTAGACTGAAGTAGAGGTAGTCGTTTGGGGCAGGCCGAGGCGGACTCTCCTAGGGAACAACTAGTTGCGAATGGGCGGACCATCGTACGATATCTTGATCGCTGTTGATCGGGGCGAACACAGACGATATGGCTGGTTGTCATCGCTGACTGGACAGAGACAGGCGATGTGGTTGGTTTTCATCGCTGAATGGACAGAGACAGGCGATGTGGTTGTCGTCGCTGAATGGGCAGAGACAGGCGACGTGGTAGGTTGTCATCGCTGAATGGACAGAGACAGGCGACGTGGTTGGTTGTCATCGCTGAATGGACAGAGATAGACAATGGCTGATTGTTGTCGCTGAATGGGTAGAGACAGGCGACGTGGTTGGTTGTCATCGCTGAATGGACAGAGACAGGCGATATGGTTGATTGTCGTCGCTGAATGGGCAGAGACAGGCGACGTGGTTGGTTGTCATCGCTGAATGGACAGAGACAAGCGATGTGATCGTCATCGCTGAATGGGCAGAGACAGGCGACGTGGTAGGTTGTCACCGCTGAATGGACAGAGACAGGCGATATGGTTGTCGTCGCTGAATGGGAAGAGACAGGCGACGTGATTGTCGTCGCTGAATGGGCAGAGATAGGCGACGTGGCTGGTTGTCATCACTGAATGGACAGAGACAGGCGACGTGGTTGGTTATCATCGCTGAATGGACAGAGACAGACGATGGCTGATTGTCGTCGCTGAATGGGCAGAGACAGGCGACGTGGTTGGCTGTCATCGCTGAATGGACAGAGACAGGCGATATGGTTGATTGTCGTCGCTGAATGGGTAGATACAGGCGACGTGGTTGGTTGTCATCGCTGAATGGATAGAGACAGGCGATGGTTGATTGTCGTTGATGATATGGTTGACCATCGGGAATGACTGAGTCGGACGATATGGCTGACCGTCGTTGATGATATGGCCAACCATCGGGTTGATTGCGTCGGACGATATGGCTGACCGTCGTTGATGATATGGCTGACCATCAGGTTGATTGGGTCGGACAATATGGCTGACCGTCGTTGATGATATGGCTGACCATCGGGTTGATTGAGTCGGACAATATGGCTGACCGTCGTTGATGATATGGCTGACCATCAGGTTGATTGGGTAGGACGATATGGCTGACCGTCGTTGATGATATGGCTGACCGTCGTTGATGATATGGCTGACCATCGAGTTGATTGAGTCGGACAATATGGCTGACCGTCGTTGATGATATGGCTGACCATCAGGTTGATTGGGTCGGATGATATGGCTGACCGTCGTTGATGGTATGGCTGACCGTCAGGTTGATTGGGTTAGACGATATGGCTGACCGTCGTTGATGATATGGCTGAACATCAGGTTGATTGGGTCGGACGATATGGCTAACCGTCGTTGATGATATGGCTGACCATCCGGTTGATTGGGTCGGACGATATGGCTGACTGTCGTTGATGATATGGCTGACCATCGGGTTGATTGAGTCGGACGATATGGCTGACCGTCGTTGATGATATGGCTGACCATCGGGTTGAGTAGGACGGACGATATGGCTGATCGTCGTTGATGATATGGCTGACCGTCGTTGATGATATGGCTGACCATAGGGTTGAGTAGGACGGACGATATGGCTGACCGTCGTTGATTTGAATGGGCGGATCACTATAAAAAATGATCGAGCCGTTGAACATTGGACAGGACCGGCTGTCGTTGATTTGAAAGGGCGGATCACTATACAAAATGATCGAGCCATTAAACATTGGACAAGACTGGCTGTCGTTGATTTAAGACGGGCAGATCAGTGTGCAGAATGATCGAGCCGTTGAGAAATGGACAGGACCGGCTGTCGTTGATTTGGATCGGGCAGATCAGTGTGCAGAATGATCGAGCCGTTGAGAAATGGACAGGACCGGCTATTGTTGATTTGAAACAGGAAGATCAGTGTGCAGAATGATCGAGCCGTTGAGAAATGGACAGGACCGGCTATCGTTGATTTGAAACAGGCAGATCAGTGTGCAGAATGATCGAGCCGTTGAGAAATGGACAGGACCGGCTGTCGTTGATTTGAATCGGGCGGATCACGCTTCAGGATGATCGTGCCGTTAAATTGGATTGAATTCTGATTCCCTAAAGTGCATTCCAAGTGCCAGCAGAGTAGGATGGCAAGGCTGTGTGCTTGATGGTTACCCTGGCAAGCGAGATAAGGAAAGTGGCACGTGGCACTCCCCTATATTTGCACTCTCCCAAAGAAGCAATTCTGGCTCCAGTCCCAATAGGAACTAGGCCACAGGCATGATTTCCAAAATCCTGTTTACTTGCTGCCATCGATACCGTATAGGCATGCTTTGACACTTGATAGAATTTTCCTGCTTTAAACATTTGATACACAATATGCAATGTTGTATACAATATGAATGCACAAATTGAAAATGCAGACACAAGCTAAGGGTGGCTCCTAAGAGGACAACGATGCTTAAGGGCCATCACTGAGCCCCAGTACTTTACTGTCTTTTGCTTCTGAGATGCGCATCCAGACAAAGAGACATTGAGTGGGCTGGTGTGCCTAGTTGACATATAGCGGTGTGGTATTGGGCCTGCATGCCCTTTCTTCGATGCTTGGGCGGAAAAGCCCCAGAGATTTGCTTTGCTTGGCCTTGGGCTGACGTGCCCTTGCCGTCCATTAGATTCCACAGCTTGTGGATTATAGAAGCAAGGGTAGCAATGTAAAAAATTGCATTTTCCAGTTTATTGACATGTAAACCATGCGCTAATATCTAATTTGCATTGACAAGCGAATTGAGTCAACACAGACACACATATGTGTACAGACTCGCCTAGCTCAAACGAAAAGGGAAAAAGAGCCCCAGGATGCGACACAGACTCTTAGACACATGGAAAATAATGAAATTTTGGGCATTAACGTGCCAAAACTCACAATATCCCTTTAGACAAGTGAAACTGACACTTGTAAGGTCAAACATATGTACGGTGACCTAGATGAACAAATAGAACTGAGAAAAGCATATTGACATGACAATGGATTGAAATCAAGAAAAATGCCATAAAAACGGACATAAGACGCAGATAAAGACATATATAGGCCTGGATTGAAACCGACACCCCCGTGCAGTCACATTAGGTCTGCACAGCATGACAAAACTTGGTAAAAGCCCCTCAAACAGGACTCGAAGGCAGTAGCTGACTGCTATTGATCACTGCGCGAATTGAAAAAGCGCGCGCAGGGTTGAGACCAACGCACATAACTACGAATAAGTGCGCGTGAACCTCAAACTAGCGCACATGACTGCAAAACTACTGCAACTGCTCACACCAAACTTCGCTGAACTTAGAATAAACTGTGAGCCGTTAGGCCTCACCAGCATTTCATTCTGTTTTTGATGCTTAAAATCTTTTAAGGCTTTATGCTCAGCTTTGAAATTGAATTAGTAGTTTACAATAAAACTGAAAGACAAAAGGTTTTCCCCCTTTTGCACAGACGAGGCTTGTCTTTTTCTCGACAGCAGCGATGTACCAAAGCCTTGGATCAAATTGATAGATTGTGATCGAGTCTCAATGAGAAACTGCCTACTTATCCTAAGCTAGGGAATCAGGTCAAAACGTAGTTCAGGCCAAGGTTCACTCGAGTATTTTACCTCACCTTTTATGCTCTAACTTTTGCCTAGAACCGCCCATTCGGGTTTTTGGTCTAGCGAGCTTTCAAATGTTGCCTTTACTTTTGCCTAAACCTCCTTCATAGGTTCTTGGTCTAGCAGGCTTGCTCTAACTTTTGCTTGGAACCACCCACCCTTGGGGTTTTCAGCCCAACGAGCTTCTCTCAGGGAAAAGGCTTTTGAATTGATCCATGCTAACCAAGGTATTGAATTTATTGTTGTTGAGGTCGATAATATGGCCACAGCCCCAGATACAATGGCTTTGATGACACAGGGTCAATAGTGCTTCAGCTGACATGCCTTGCTCCAGACCACTTTTGAATTTTTCCAACTTACGTTTGGCGGAACGCTGATCCTGCAAACTTGAACATGGTATGAGGCGCTGGACCTTCTGAGCTTTGCTTTACATGGTTTGGCACCTGATAGCAACAAGATTTGATGTTCCTTTATCTCATGGTCTACGTTAGGCATGTCATTTGAGAGACCGTGACAAAACATTGATGAACTCTTCGAGCCTGCCTGACCAGGCGCAAAGCTTCTCTGGGGACAGTGTTGAACTAGTTTGAACCATTTGGAGGTCTACTTCATCTTTCAAGTTTATTTGAAAACTATTATTTCAATTTATAGGCTGAGCATGCCTTTTGTCTTCCCTTTCAGCGAGGGAACACATTTCCTTGGGAATGATCCCATCAAAATCTATCCCTTCGTCGTCTGGGTCGACACGGTTTATTCACAAGCCAGCAAAGTACTTAGAAGCAAGATAAAGCATATCATAAAGAAAGCCCCTCAGGGTTGCCAAGTATAGCAGACTCAAAACGTGAAACAAAAGCTACGACGTGGAGGGCCAAGAGGCACAACCTCCGACTCAGAGCTAGACTTAGAAAACTCAAAAGACTCTGTGTCAGACTCAGACAAAATGCCAATGCAAACTAGACGCGGTTTGAAAATGCAATATTTAAAAAGCTACCCATAGCTTCCACAAAAAGAGGTAGGATCCAGCGGGTGTCAGGCCGAAGCAACAGCACTTCGGCTTCCTCAGTTTCTTCGACCAAACCTACTTGGTGCTCTTTTGATCAATGGACCTCAGCCGGTCAGTCCTCCCCTTTGCAAGCCCCTCATCACCATCAGTCCAGATGTTGGCAGAGAAAGTCCCAATTGCACAAACTAGTGCCAGGAAGCTGTCCTCAGGCTCGGACGGGATGGGTACAGTCGGCTTGGGTTGACTTTCTGGGATGATATTGGGGATAGGTTTGGATGTGGTAACTTTTGATGGAGATGGGGCTAGGATATGATGCCACAATCGATGAGATCTTGAATGGCATGTCGAAGCCGAAAACAGGCATTGGTCGAATGGCCAGGCATTTGATGGTAGGTGCAGAAGAGGTTATATTTGAAATTGGCAGAGGAATTCTTGGGCAATGAAGTTGGATTGAAGGGCTTGATGGAACCAGCATCGAGGAGCCTCTCATAGACCGAGGCTAAAGGTGCATCGAAATATGAGAAAACCCTCAGTGGGTTCCGGCGAATGAATTGAGAGTTCAAAGCAGGACCCTTGTTTGCTTTACAGTTGCAACACATTGCCTCATTAACATGATGCATTCTTTTGCCCTCGGGGCTGAATTCATCACTAAGCATGTCCTCCCCTTTGGCAATGGCTTTGACAAAGGAATCAACATCCTCCTTCGAGTGAGTCTTAGCCTCATGGAATTCAACCAGGTCGTTGAACATGTCTCTTGAGCATAGTTTGATTCCGACCGTTGGAGAGTGGTAGGCTTGAGAAGGTTCTTTGACTAGCCCCATATCTGGCTGTGGGGCTGTAGAGGTAAAGAGGCCAACCAGTCTCTGGACCATAACCATTTGTTTGTCCATCTTGTGGCTTATTTCCTTTACAGCCTTCTTCAGCTCAGCCAGCTCTGTTTGTGCTGCCATTCTGGATTCGAAAGTGACAGTGAAATAGTCCCAGCACACGTTCCCAAGTAGGTTTGGCTATTCCCTTCAGTGAGATGGCCTAGAGCTTTGGACAGCAAAGTAAACGAGAACTCAGTGGGGTTCCTGCAGCAATTAGAATGCAATGCACGTGTTGCCATCGTCGGTGTCCTCCTAGACTCTACAACTAAAGACGAGTCTATCTTATGATGCTCAGACGCTGCCAAAATCCTCGAATTTCTTTTCGAGGTGTATCCTTTGAACAGATCGATTAACACTAAGAGATGTCAAAACAGACTAATCCTTTGTCTATTTCGTTCTTGAAGTTTCAACTTAGAATTCGGAACAACTCGGTATTGATGACATGGCACCTTAACTTTGAACACCGCGGTGTATAGTGACTTCGCACTTCAACCTGGGTAGTGCCAGTGACACGACATCCATACTTTGTGGTTCCTTATTTTCTATTGAAACTTCAATCAGGCATGAGCCAAGGGCTTAAAAAGGTTTGATTTCTCAAAGTCTCGCTGATCTAAGGACTTTGAAAATTAGTAACGTGTACCATCGAGATGCATGACTCTTCATCGGGTCTAGCAGCGTCCTAATAAGCATAAGACAGACTCGAAAGAGAGACAACTTAGAAGCCACCCTAAACATGCTCCTACGCAAAACGGTATGTATGTACAGTACATGCGATAGGGAAAGCAGTAACACGTAGACAGTATGTGGGTTTAGATGCAAATAATCTTACCTTGTGGGTACCTGTCCTAGTTTGGAGAGTTCTAGTGCTTTGTATATGCAAAGGCTGGTTTTGGTTTGTAACGGGTTCCTCGGACTAGAGCCAAAATATACCTCTCGTTGCTCGCGTAATCGCAGAGCAACAATCAAACGGTAGAATGACTCATCATTGTCGAAGGTTGTCGGTCATTCGGGGTTCCCGGGCTCCGGTAAACCGTGCTGGATTGCCAAAACGATCCAACGAGACTTATCTCACATCGATGCAAATGAGAATGCTAAAAATTGATTAATGGAACAGAATCGCAAATTCGCAAATGCCTTTTCAAATTTGGCTCTCTTTATTGATCAATACTTAGAAGAAACTACACGAGAGAACAATCGGAAAAGCCCCAATCAGGATGGTTGGACACGAGGTCCTGTTAAATCACCAATCCTTTCTTTAGCAGCGCGAAGCTCACAATTTTGACAGACTTTTGTGGGATTGTTCTCAAGCGTATTAAAATCTAAGTATAGACCAATATTGATTCGATCCCCAGCAGAGTCGCCACTGTGGGCAGCGTGCCCTTGAAATTTCTGAATTCGAAAATGCAAGGGCCCAGATCGAGGGAGCGCGAACGAGGAAGCAAGCGCTCGCAAAATACAGAGTCGCCACTCGGGTTTGAAGGTTCGACACCCAAGGAACCGTATTTCGAAGCACTTGCCGAGCTGATTGATTTGAAAAAGTTAAGGAACCAGTCCGTCATAGCCATATCTGGGTTCGGGAGCCAGGTTACGATAGAGGAAGGGTTTTATGGCACCCATCTCGCCCAATTCGGAGATCGGTCTCTACTTAGGCATTTGCAAAAATGTTTGTTTGCGATTCTGTTTGATTGATCAATTTTTTAGCCATATAGGGCGGGAGAACAGTTTAAGGGGATTAAAACTGTAACAGTTTGCAATATGTGATAGATAGCATGGATGAGCAGTTAGTATAGGATGAGAACAGACTATTGTGGGAGTTTAAACAAACTGGGAAGCCCCTGTTTTGGAATGACGTGCACAGGAAGAAACCATCATGCACTGAACAAGTCACTGCATGCTGCTTACTCCTGCGCGCACACAATTCCAAGACAAGCGCGCGCCGGTAAGCTCAAACCCACAGCCCTTATTCTCAAACCCTCTGGGCTCTGGAAGGACCAATGCACACCCAAGACAAACCACGCAGTTATAAGAAGCATAATATACAGTCCTAAGTAATGTTAAAGGCTAAAAAGCCCTACAAATGAATAAAGCACCCCATAAATAGTGTGGGGATAGAATAACAGCCTCAATCCAAGTTACCCGTGCAAGGCCACTCACTGGTCAGAGGCAGACTATCGCGCGACGGAGTGAGTCTGGCGCGCGATGGTGCGCCCTGGCGCGGACCAGTGTTTGGTTTACACATTTCCGGGTTCTGGGACAGGTCCAGAATGATCCCAGGGGTACTCCAAAACAGAAGACATGCAAATTGAACTACGACTAGCAATTTCTAACAAAGGAAAGCAATAAACTTGTTTTTAACATGCTTAACAGTGATCTATATACAAAATAAAGCATGAAACAGTAGGACACCAATCCCCACGCAGTCCATCGCATGCAGCACCGGAGTGTCGCGCGAGAGAGTGGACCATCGCGCGCTGGTTCCTACCATGACAGTTTTTGAAACCTTGCCAACTTTAGGACCAGAACTGGTATTGATTACCAGCCTTAGCCCTGCCAGCCCCCCTCAGGGATCAGAACAGAAAGCAGAAGAAAGGTAAGCTGTACCTTTGGTTGAGGTTGAAAGAGGGTTTAAACTTCGAGGTTTGATTGTTGGAAGCTTTTTGAGTGGTAGAAGCAAGGAACAAGATAGCTTGTTGCTTGGTATTTGGGTTTGTATGGAGGATGGTGTGTGTAATTCTCTTTTGGACCTCAAAACTTGGAACCCTTTGAAAGAATAACCATGGGGGGGTATATATAGGGGAGATGGTGGATCTGGTTGGTGCTAGGAAAGGAGTTCAGTCAGTCCACGAGGCTGGCTGAGAGTTGCATTGGTGGCCAACTATCCTCCTTCAAAAAGATTGTTGGTAGGTTGGACCGTCGCGCGATGGAGTCAGTCTGTCGCGCGATGGTGCGCCCTGGCGCTCTGTCGCGCAATAGAGTGAGTCAGGCGCGCGATGGTGCGCCCCGGCGCTCTGTCGCGCGATGGAGTGAGTCGGGCGCGCGATGGTGCGCCCCGGCGCGGGATGGTTGCGCCCTGGTGCGCATCAGTAGGTTTTTTGGTTTTTGAAGTGGCTTAGGCTAGGTTAGGTTCAAGGGTTTTGCAAACACTCAAAACTCAAACACGCTATCATTCCCGGGGTGTTCTTAAACCATTTCATCATCGGGGAATCAAAAACCGTAAGTAAACTAATCTGGAAGCCCAGATTGGGGTGTCTACAGACCTCATGACCCGTATCGAGGTCTGGTGCCAGCTCATCGAGTCCAAGGCCGAGAGGGGCATCGGGAAATCCACAAGTTCAAAAACAGCATCTGCTTCGGTCCCTGCCCCGGCTCTCATAACCGTCTCGATCTCGAAGAAACAGGTCAACAACATCAAGCAGTCCCCATGGAAGGGACCGAAGCCAAATAATTTCAATGCCGAAAAAACCATCTTTACCATTCCTATCTACCGGATCATAGAACAAGTAAAGGATAAGCCCTTTTTCTCCTTCCCAAATCAGAAGCTTGGAACCGAAAATGGGAAGATCAAAAACCCTATCGTTCAGTGCAGTTACCACAATGAACAAGGTCACTTCACCACCGCTTGCAAACCCTTTAAGTCTTACTTAGAGCAGCTTGTCGCGGAGGGCCACCTTGATAACCTTATTGACCACGAAAAAACCAAGGCCCAGGCGCAGCGCTTAGAAGGCAGCACCGAAGAAGAAGTTCGAATGATTCATGTTATTCACGGCCCTCCCGGGTCAACTTCATCGAGGTTCCCGAGGACCCAGTTCTAGAAGACGTCGGCAAACCTGCCGACGAGAAATCCGAAGAAGACCTCGTCACTTTTCCAATCACCGAAGACGGTTCTCGTTTCTTTCTCATCGGTTCTTCACTCAGCGATTCCGACAAGAGCGAGACGTTCGATTTCCTTGAAAGGAACATTGAAGTATTCGCATGGACCCCATATGAAATGCCCGAGGTCGACTCCTCGTTTATCTGCCATGAGCTCAACATTGACCAAGCCAAACACCCCATTGTGCAAAAAGCACAGCGATCCTCTTCGATCCACTCCGAGGCCGTCATAGACGAAGTCAACCGGCTCCTAAATGCAAAGGCTATCCGAGAAGTGCAATACCCTAGATGGCTAGCAAACACCGTCGTGGTCAAAAAGAAGAACGGTAAGTGGCGAGTGTGCGTTGATTATTCCAACCTCAATGATGCTTGCCCGAAAGACTTTTTCCCCCTCCCGTGGATCGACCAACTCGTCGACGCCACGGCCGGCCACGCCCGACTCAACTTCCTGGACGCCTACCGGGGCTACCATCAGATTGCCATGAGCGAAGGCGACGTTGAAAATACAGCCTTCATCACCCCTCACGGGATCTTTAGGTATCTCGTTATGCCCTTCGGCCTGACAAACGCCGGTGCCACCTTTCAGCGAATGATAACCAAGATGTTTGAGCGTCTGCTCGGTGACACCATGATGGCCTACATTGACGACATGGTAGTCAAAAGCATGGTTGCCAGCGATCACCTATCCCACCTCGCCGAAACCTTCGAAGTTCTCAAAAAACACAAACTCCGTCTCAATGCCGAAAAATGTGCCTTCGACGTAAGCTCCGGTAAATTTCTTGGCCACATCGTTTCCCGACGCGGTATCGAGGCAGACCCTGCTAAGCTATTTGCCATCGAAAGACTCTCGGCTCCACACAACAAGAAAGATGTTCAGCGTTTAACAGGCATGGCCGTCGCCCTAAATCGATTCATTAGTCGCTCCTCCGACAAATGTCAGCCATTTTTCGCCCTCTTAAAGGGTAGCCGATGGAGCTTCAATTGGACAGAAGACTGTGATCGAGCCCTCCAGCAGTTGAAGACTTACCTATCTACAGCCCCCCTCCTCATCACGCCTCGGGGTCAGGAAGACTTGTTCCTATACTTAGCTATCTCTCCGCACGCTATAAGCTCGGTGCTTGTCCGAAAGGACGGACGGGAGCACCAGCCCATTTACTACTCAAGCAAAACAATGACCTCCGCTGAGACACGTTATTTACCATTGGAAAAACTCGTTCTTGCCCTCGTCTCAACTTCCAGGAAGCTCGCCCCTTACTTCCAGTCACATCGCATCATCGTTCTTACCGAATACCCTCTCAAGTCTCTCCTCCGGAAGGCAGATCTCTCCAACCGAATCTCTCAGTGGGCCATTGAACTTGCCAATTTTGAAATCCATTTTCAGCCTCGGACAGCAATAAAAGCCCAGGTGCTCGCCGACTTCATTGCCGAACTTACTCCGCCCAATACACCCGCTTCGGCTCCCACCACAAACACCGAGGCAGCACTCCAGGCCAACCCTAGCACAGCCTGACAACTTTTTCACGGAGATGTTTAGAAAATGTACGTCAATGGCACCTCCAACAGCCGAGGCATAGGTGCAATCGTCGCCCTCCTCTCCCCTTCCGGTGTCCTGCACGAAAGCTCACTCTCCATCAACTTCCCAGCCTCTAACAACGAGGCCGAATATGAAGCATTAATCTCTGGACTCAAGACCACCGAAGCCATTGGCATTGAAGAACTCGTGGTTTACAGCGATTCCCAATTGGTGGTTAACCAACTCTCCGAGGAATATGAAGCTCGGGATGATCGCATGCGTACCTACCTCAGCGCCGCAGTCCAGCTCATTAAACGCTTCAAAGCAATCAGACTCGAGCACATCTCCAGGGAACAAAACGCCCACGCCGACGCCCTTGCAAGGCTCGCTTCGGCATGCTCATCAACATAACACCGTTCCATCTCCTTCAATTCCATTGATAAGTCCAGTTTTGAGCTCGAAGCGCTAGATAAGGAGGTACTCACCATAGAGCTTGGCCCGAGCTGGATTGACGAAATCATCGGTTACCTGCGCGATGACTCCCTTCCCCCCGACAAAAAGGATGCTCACCAACTCCGTAACAAGGCCGCTCTCTTCTGGCTCAATCCAAACGGGAAGCTCTACCGAAGATCCTTTACCGGCCCATATCTACTGGTTGCACACCCACACCAAGTACAAGGCATCATTGAAGAGCTCCATTCTGGCGACAGCGGTTGTCACTCTAGCGGGCGGTCCCTCGCTCACCGAGCCATTTCCCAAGGGTATTGGTAGCCGACAATGAAGAAGGATTCTGAAGAGTTCGTCAAGCGCTGCAAGAAATGTCAAATGTTCGCCCCTATCATCCACCAGCCAGCCCGGGATCTTAGCCCTCTCACAAACCCTTGGCCTTTTTCCCAATGGGGCATGGATATCGTCGGTAAGCTCCCCGTTGCTCCAGGAGGATTTAAGTTCCTCCTAACCGCCACAGACTATTTCTCAAAGTGGGTCGAGGCCGAACCCTTGATAACTATTGAAGAAACAGACATCATTCGTTTCGTTTGGCGAAATATCATTTCGCGCTTCGGTGTCCCTTTCGCCATTATCACAGACAACGGACGACAGTTTATCAGACAGAAATACTGAGCCCTATTAGACGAGTACGGCATCAAATGGGACACATCCACTCTGGCTTACCCCCAGGGCAACGGATAGGCCGAGGCTGCAAACAAGGCAATTTCATCCGGACTTAAATGACGACTCGAGTCACGCCGAGGCAAGTGGGCCGAAGAGCTACCCAGGGTACTCTGAGGCTACCGTACTACATCTCGGCGATCCACCGGTCACACTCCTTTTTCCTTGGCATTTGGAATGGAGGCGGTCATCCCCCTCCAAGTCGGGCTCCCGATAATGCGTACAGAAAACTTTGATGAGTCGGTGAACAACGACAGCATTGATTCGGATCTCGACTTAGCCGAAGAGGAACGTGACAACGCAAGGATCAAGCTCGCATCGTACCAACAGGAGGTTGCAAAAGGCTAGAACCAAAGCGTCCGCCTTAGGTCGTTCAAGCCTGACGATCTCGTCTGGAAAAAAGTGGTGGAGAAGTCCAAAAAGAGAAAGCTAATGCCCAACTGGGAGGGCCCCTACCGAGTCCTCAAGCACCTTGGCTCAGGAAACTACAAATTGGAGAAGCTGGATGGTTCTCCCATTGCTAAAACATGGAACGCAAACAACCTGAAGAAGTTCTATCGATAGTACTCGGTTACCGGAGCCCAATTCATTTCTTTTATGTTGCATTTCCTTTAAGTTTCAAAGGCAACTTGCTTATGTAATGACAGCACTCCAACAAATATGAATGAGAATTTTCTTTTCTTAGAACTACTTATATTTTTTGTTGTTTAATTACTTACACTCTGTTCGTTCTTGCCCGGACCGTTTTACACCGACTTCAGGGATATTGTTCTCTCATAGGTGATACCCTCGGACAAAATTCCCACTAAGTCGCCCCGGCCTCTTTGGTCATTTGGACTTCTGGTCACTCGCTTTAAGGCTACTCGGCTTCCTCCCGAGCCCCTTATACCGACCCACCAAAGTCTCTCACTGCTCGGACTCGCTGCGTCTCGAACTTGTGGCCGAAGCCATATCCCTTCGCGACTCCAGCCTACGTCCCCTAGCAGTACCACCGTCTCACGCGTCTACCCCACGCTAGGCTTATTTCCATTAACAAGTTGCCAAGGCGCCCTAAGTCCGACGCAGGGGCATGGACTGTTCAAAATTGTTCCTCACTTGCTTCGGACTAGGTCACCCGACCCTCCCGGGTCTTGCTACTGACCGGGGCTTCGATTTTCGCCCCCCCCCCCTTTTTTTCTGGGTTCAAATTTGCTTCGGATCATGCTTCAGATAATTCTTCGGTAAAATTGCTCCAGAAGCGTAACCGAAGCAGGGGGATCATCACCCATGCAACAAGCATAAATTCATACAAGCATTACAAAGATAGCATTCCGGAAAAAGAAAGCAATAAAGCTTCGGCTAATTGTTCGGCTCCTATCACAATATCAAATATTTACAAACCCTGGAACGGCAAACTCCAAATGTCCGGAGCTGTCCAGTCAAATCACAAATAAAAAAGATTAAAGTATCTGCAGAGATAAGACGGATGGAGGCTACGCATCAACAGGAGCGGTGGCACTGGGATCAACTTGTTTCTCGGGCACTTGCAACTCCTCTGAGATCGGCACCTGCTCATCCTCTTCCTCAGGTAGCACGAGCATTGGTTAAAAGATCAGGTAATAGAGTTAAAGGTAATTTCTAAACACTGTACTACAAATTCCTAAAGCTACCATTGCATGATCTGGCATAATTCCCACCCCCCTACATGTGGAAAAGATAGATTTCCTAGACAAGTGAAGAAAAGGATTTTGTTTTCACTGTGAGAAATCGTAGCGATGCGACAAGTACCATTATTGTAGCCTTTTGTGAAGTCGTGTAAGCACCACAACTCAACCGGAAAAGAACAGAGGAAAAAATCGTTGCCTCATTCACAATCAAGCCGCCAAGCAATGAGCTCTCTGACTTGGCTCAGTACATGCTGTAGAAACTAAACTAGCAGCAACCTCCCATGATCTCTATGCTATCAGCAAGTCACTGCAAAAATTGAGTAATATGGCCCATGAACATATAAAAATATAGGACACCAACAAACATATACTACGTGTTTTGTACTTCGGACCGATTCTCTATTAAGCCTTCACGAAGAATCGCCACATGATGACTAAACTAGTAGTCAAGTCACAATTTCCTAAATCCTTATAAAGTGTATTGCCATTAAAAATGGACAACACAATTAAAAAAAATGGTTGATACGTTCCAGCACAAGTTAATTGAAGAATTATAATGTATTCGTCAGTTATATCAATGACCTTGGTAGTTAATGTCTACAAACCTAAAAACATAAATAACCGCCACTTGCAAGGATATTTACCCAGATGAAATGAAATTAGGATAAAAACTCAAGCACGCAGGAGGCAACCTAAATGGCTAGTATCAAGTTTGCATCCAAAGGTCACATATTCAAAAGATTCGTCTAGAACAGTCAATTTGATGATTGAACGACCCCTCGTTGTCCCAAAGTTAGGAATCACTGCAACCTAGACTCTACGTATATTAAAAGCTAAAAGTTATAAAATATTGCAACAAAAAATCCAAATTCAATGACCAGGATTTGATCCCCCAGAGTTTCTGAAAAATTCAGGAAGAATCTCCTTTCGGTAGTAATCCGCGTCCACGCCTTCTGTACTCAAAACACCGGCTCATTACCTTCACCACAGTTTCCTTCGTCTGAAAATCATTCCACTTAACCAAGCGAATTAAAATACCCATCACCTCTTTGGCATAGTAGGCAGCGTGTGTTGCATCCTTAGAGGGATAATGGAACCAATCGCCACCAAGAAATCACCCAATACTTTCCCGCCATACAATGAAGTACAGTTCCACAAAGTTTTGAAAACCGAGTCAAAGCTTTCGAAACCATTAGGAGCAGAAACCTCAGCAAGAGCAGACAAAGAAAGTGCTGTAATACTTTGGACCTCCTCGTTCTCATCATTCAGACAATGCCCGATGATACCAACAAGGGACTTCAAGTGGGGACGAACATCAGAGCCTAACAGTACAGCAATCTGCTGAACGGTTTTGACGCCAGTGTAACGAGCATGCCAAGAATCCTCACAGACTTCTTTCAAAAACGGCAACAAAGCCGGAACCCCAAGTGCCGAAGCCACTACGCTGCCAGTGATAGCAGCAAGATCCATCTCATCCTCATCCTTGTTATCAACATTCCGACGCAACATACAAACCATCGTTTCCAACCCAGCTCCTTTGCTGAGAGTTGAAATGATCTCTCTACAAATGTACATCAAAATCTTCGATGCGCAAAAAAAAGTAAACCCACTCCACAATCCCACATACCGCAGGATGAACCAAGTCATCTAACTTGACCAATACCCTGTTAAAAACCTCAAGCAAAAGGTGCTTCTCTTCATCTTCCAATGAGGAATGTATCAGCAACCGAAAAAAAGTAGAACGCGTACACAATGCCGGAACACCAAAATCCCGCGCGTTGTCAACGAGCCGTTTCACGGCCACTTCCCTACGGGGAGGCGTGCCGTTCTTGATTTCGAGCAGGAGTCTCAAAACCTTACGCCTGTTCTTTCTCATAAGGCGAGCCTCATCGTCGTCATGGTAATAATAATATGGTTCTTTATATCCACTCAACAATTCACGAAAGTACGAGTGATCCATTGGTTTCAGCGGTGGCAATTCATTCGGGTCATCAAACAGTTGGTCAAAGTCCATGGCGATTTTCGCAGATCGACAATCGAATTCGGATTATAATTTTGCAAAGCCCTAGACCTAAACCAAAGCCGTGTTGTAATGAATTTTCTATCTCCTGAAAACCCTGTTGTAATGGATTTTCAATCTCCTATAAACCCTATCAATAGAATTCAAGATACTAAATAGAAACCTCAGAACACAAAGGAAATCGATATGAACTACTCAAGAAGAAATAATAAAAGACTAGAAGAAGAAACTGACCTCTTTGTTTTCTGGGTTTCTGGGTGCAGTTTAGATGACAGAGACAGAGACAGAGAGGGGCAAGGTGCATATATATAGGGTTGGTGTGGCGGTTACGTTAGAGTTCTGTTTGGATTGGGAATTTGGAGCCCAATGGATTTCCAATTCCCTCTCACAAACCGACATGCGTGGATGAAGTTCTGGTGAATTGCACTAGCCTCCCTGAGGGATTTGAATGTGCTATAACTAGCCCCCTAGCCTAAGGTTTTTTGTTTTTTTAGCAAAAGTGAGAAGTTGTATTGATGTAAATTTAACGGCACTTACAATCTAGAATTTATTATAAATATATTGGATAAAGCCAAACTAATCGTTTAACTGATAACAAACGAGAAAAATACAAGGCAGTTGATGTCTAAGTTTAGATCTTTGCTTTTAAGATTTTTTTTAAGTACTTTGGAAATTATCTTGATTTTAAAGTAATGGACTGTGATGAACAAGGTTTTGAATAGTGTTTCGCTCTGGCCGGTATGCAGTACCGTATTTTTCAAAAAGCCAACACCGTAGCACTCTAATTTCGTATCGATTCAATGTCGGTATGTACCGGCCGTAGTGACAAATACAGTGGGTACAGTAGATAACGGTCGTCCTAGAATTTTTAAGTCTTATGTTTTTTAGGGGTAACTCCATAATTAATTTTTTTTAAGTTAAACAATTATAATTTTCTCTATCTCTTAATATATATGAGCTCCATGATCACTACAATAATTATTTTTAGTCCATATTTCCATGTTAATTGAGTATTTATAGCTTTTTAAGCATTTATATAATTGTACATACGAATATATCCTTTACAAACACTAAATCCGAAGCGCTATCCCAAATTATTTCGATACAGCTATCATACTAATTAAAAAATTAGTTTTGTTAATATGTGCCCTTAAGGCACATGGTAATGTTCATTAAATAATGTCAATTAAACTTCACTATTGTAGAAAGTGATTGGAATATTGGATGAAGAATAAAATTTGTTTCGAAGACCAAATGTACACCTTAATTTTTCCCTCCACTCCATTTCATTTGTTTTGCCCTTTCTCCTCCTTGTCTTTTGGCATTCACGTAACCCATGTTCCTGTAAGTACTAGTCATATAGTGCCATAGCCCATGAGCAACAACTAAAGATAAAACACGTGGCTAATGAAGAGTATGAAGTACCATGAGGTCAATAAAACAGTGGTGATCACAAGGTGTACTTATAAATACTTTATAGCAAAATAGCACTCATGGCTGGAGTGTAACATTCTGAATTTTTAAAAAATAAAAAATTTGAAATGTTAATTTTTAATTCGTTAATCAATTAGGTTCATTAATATGATTACATGATTAAATGTATAATTAAAATCAAAAATGATATTGGTACCGACTGGGTCGGTACCGAAATCGTAGAGACGGCCATATATACACGAAAAAAGGGTACTCGATCGGATCAAGCACTCTACACACCTCGGATGCCGTTGATTCTCGCGAGAGCCTCCTCGGTTTTTTTTTTAGAATTTTTGGACGGCTCAGATCGGCCGTCCGGTGGCCGGAGAAGGCCCGGTGCGGCCGTCTCTATGATTTCGGTACCGACCCCGTCGGTACCAATAGTGCTATTAGTCATAAGTATTTATACAAGATAATTATTAAACCTTACATATATATGTATATATTTCTACTTATCTTGTATTCTCTCCTAACTAACTCACGCACACCCTAACATTTTTTCATCCCATAATCTATGGGATTTCCTCTCACCCACTCTCGGCAGCCCCTCTCCCTTATCTCTCTTGAATTCCTCTCTTCCTCGCTTCCCTTCTACATTCCAGCACCTTCATCCTTATCATTCCACACCCCACCTTTCTACTACCTCCTTCTCACTCATTATACATACCCTTATAGATCCGAAAATAAAACCCACATCCAATTCACTTATATATTTCTGATACAGATCATCCCTCATTCCAACCCAAGGCAGTCCGGAACCCACTCCGTTCTTCATCTACCCCAACTTCCGTTTTTCTTTTCCTTTATTTGTCAATTCCGTTTACTTGCTTATCCGCTAGAGAAAAGGTAGAAGAATTGCTTCCCTACTCTCCCCTAAGTATATTAAGTCCTTGTATTGTGTATTGATGAGTTATAATGTTAAAAATGAAGCCCATGTATCAAAATCCATTAAACTAAACCATGCTCTGTTCTCGGAAAAGTTAACGTGACTGTAACCAAAAAAAAAAAAATTACAGTTTGCATGTTTATGATTTTTATCTTGGTTTAGACCTTGCACTATAATGTTAAGGCTAGAAATACTCCTCATCATGAAAAATCAGCCCCTCAAAGTATATAAACATGATTTATGATAATTATTTTTTGCTTATGTAAAGCTACTGTTATCATGCATGTTGCGCTAGAGGATCTCGTTCTAATTACCTTATTATTGTTTGTATGTGAGAATGATATCTTAGATTGCTTAAATGTATCATTATCATTTAGGTGTTAATTTTGTGAACACTTGCTTAAATCAAAAAGGGTCATCTATACTTCGAAAACTGTTATATATGGCTAGTAAATAAGTTAGAACTAAAACTTAGAGATCTAGGAAACAAGTTATAAGTATAGTAATTAATATTCATGGATCTAAACTAGAAAAATAATGGCTAAAAATATCACTTATAGCTAGTGTGATAAAAGATTAAAATACCCAAAGTAAAAGCAGCGATTAGTTTTTGTAAACCTATGTTAACAAGAATGGTAAACAGATTTTATACTAATTGAATAGAGTAATACGTATGATGAAATAGCTAAGACAAATTACTTTAGTGAACCATATATAATTAACCAATAAAGTATAGACTTTATACGAACGGGTTAAGTTAGTAAAAATCAAAAATCAAAAATCAAAAACTATTTAAAAGTATAATCTGTTAACTATTTTCAGTTAAAAAGTTGAACTATGGTTACTCTAGTAATTATTGTAAGTAAAGAAACATATGTCGTTATCAAAATATATTAAACAAGTTCATTAATTTTTATTTTTAAGAAACTGTCTATATATACTAATGGCTTTAGGAAAATCCGAAAACTGAGATCTACCCCTACAGTAACAATTATTATGTTAAATATTAGAACCGAATAAATAAAACTTAGATCCATAGGCCTAACTAAAATACCAGATATTCAAGAGTTACAAAATTTCTATTTTATCCTCTAAGGTAATAATTGTGAATTTCCCGGTCTGATAAAATTTTAAACAAACCAAAGGCACCGGGCTAATCATAATTACAATATTATGTGTTTACTTACTCGCACAATATTATTTGATATGTACTTTGTATCTCAATGAAATGTATCATGTTATGAATTAAGTTGTTATTGATTGTATCGTGTTGTACATGTTAGAATGGACTTAGGTTCACGAGATGATTTTGAGTAGTGAACACATAGACGTGGATAAGTAAAGGATAAAAATGGTAAAGTTGTTTGAGGATGTTGGGTCCCGGTAAAGGACTCCGGGTACAGGATTTGGGATACGGTAAAGGATCCTAAATGCGGTACAGTATCCAATGTGTGTGAGGGACGGTAAAGGATTTCGGGTACAGTATTTTGGAAAATAGTAAAGGATCCCTGAATACGGTACAGTACCCAGTGTGTAAGTTAGGGTATAGAAAGTACCTAGTGTATCGAGTTGGGAGATGGTAAAGGATCCTGACAATGAGATAGTGCGACCCCTAATTCTGAGTTGTTATGGTGAGCTGTTCCTTTATTATGATTGTAGGCAAATCCAGATTGAGTACATCATTTGGTAGTATTCGTTTAGAACCTGGTGCAAGATAGATAAATGGAAAGTTATTCTATGGGGCGGTCAAAGTTGGTGGATGTAGGAGGAAATGATCTTGTGGAAAAGATCCTTAGATTTCATGTTAGTTGATAGATAGTAAAGAAAAAGACAATGTACTATTATTCTGTACCTTCTGTGTAATATCAATTGATATATTATGGAACTGTTATCTGTAAAGTAAGGGGTTAGTAGAGCTGGAATTATCTACTGAGTTTCAAAACTCATTATAGTGTCGTTGAGCTGGCGTTTCATGCCATGTAATAATCAGGAGACCGATCATCTACAAGATGATCAGTATCAGGGTGCAAGACCTCCCAGCTAAGGAAGGTGAGTTTGTCGAGTCTTGATTGCCTTACCCTTAAAAGCTCTGTTAATTTGACGTACTTTTAATTAAATTTTCATAAGTATTATCACATTTGTCAAACTTTATTTCATTTTGTTGGTTTGTAAGACAATTAAGTCGGGTTGAATTTGGTATTTGAGGTTTCTGCTGCTAAACTCTGTTTAATAAAATTTCATTTCTTATATATCAGTTTTATGAATTATTAAATCAATTAAAAAAGATTTAATTAACGTGTCCAAAAAATTGGGGTGTTACATGGAGAGTTCATTTCAATTACACACTTTATGATCGCCCTCAGATTTTAAAGACAAAGGGGCATCCGAAGCAAATATATATATATATATATATACATATATATATATTAAAAAATTAAAGGTGGAAAGGAATTGAGAAAGCAAAAAAAATTTGTAGACTTTCCAAGCGTGTGGGCCATAATATCTCTACAGGTTCAAAGCGTGTGGATCGTAATATCTCTACATGTTCAGAGAAGGAAAATGCTACATTTTCAAGCGGAACAAATAAAAGGATGAAAATGATTTCAACGGCTGCTGCAGGATTGAACCCAATTTTTTGTTTGAAATGGTATTAGATCACTAGTACTGCTACTACCATTTTTCAATTAGCCTTTCCACCCACAACCCTTTCGTTGACTTAAGGCCTAATTGTGAGCAAATTAGGTCCTGTTGGTGGCCCCAATATGGACCCATCCTGAGCGCAAAAGAGATCCGATCAGATATTTTGTTCAGCTCGTTGAGCTTGTTGCATGTGCAAAAATCAAACTAAATGAACATCGAGAGCGATATAAACTTAATACGTTTGCCGTGTAAAAATTTAACGACTAGTATGAATTTGAGATAAAAGTTCGAAACAAACTAATATTATACAGCCTCCAAATACGAATTATTGTGATTTTTTAACGTTTGTAATAAATTCGAGAAGCCAAACTTAGATGAACAACCCAAATTAACTTTTTGGACCCACAAAATAAGCCCCAAGTTAAAAGCACAACAAAGCATACAAAGCATACTGTTATCAAAGTAGGCTCCTCCTATTTATATTTGTCCCAAAAAAGGAATGAAGATCAAGAATTTGGGATGGAGGGAAAATCCTTGTTAGTTCTTTTTGTTTTGGACCTTTGGTGCGAAGGGATAGGTTGAGATCTTGCGAGTTGCACCACTATGAGAGTCATGTGTACTCTTCGAAGCTCTCTCTATTCTTTTCTTCTCTTATTGTGCCCATTTCATATTTGGCCCTTTATGATAATGAAAATTTCTTTTGCCAGTCAAAAAAAATAATCTCGCAAGGTTTATTGTATTATCTTGCTACATACGATATGTGATATGTAGATATGAACTCCATATACGGAATGTAAATACTCGCACTCCCATTCGATTTTTTTTCTAAAAACTACTCGAGTTTTATGCAAAAGCTGATCTTCGAAGTCATATCGAGTGGTTGAAAGGCTTGAGAAAATGTTGTTTTTTTGGGAATGGATACCCGTTGGTACCAGATTGAAAAGATTCACCTTGTTTAGTTTTGGATTTATTTTCTCTCAGTTATTGATTTGTCTTAACAAGAAGAATTGAAAAACCAAAAAACTCTGATCACAATCTTTAAAAAAAAATCACTAAAGACAAAAGTATTCCAAAATCGATAGATATATTAGACAAAGCCAAGCTAATCATCATAAATATATTAGATAAAGCCAAGATAATCATCTAACTAATGTAAACGAGAAAACAAAAGGCAGTCGACATCTTTCACCTCTACTCAGAGGCGGAACCACTCATGGGCGGATGGGGCCACGGCCCCCACATTATTTCAGTTTTTTTTAATTTAAATATTAATGTTAATTTTTTTTGTTTGTTAAGAACACTTAAATATAGATATTGTATTTTGTATTGGATGTTATTCAGACATTTAAATATTTTAATGTGCTAGTTTTGGGTCAAAAACTCAATATCTCTCTTTGCGCACGGTCTCTCATGATTTTTCCTTCAATTATTAATCTCATTTCTCTTTTTATCTCTTTACACTCATTACCCTAAAAGACTTTCCTCAAAACCTAAACCAGACAAACTATTATAAATTCCTGAACCTTAAAATTTTTAAAACCGTGAAATTTCAAAATCTTGTTATTTATAGTTCGGCCCATGCGTTTACGAAATCCTGATTCCGCCCCTGCCTCTACTCAGACGTTGAGCTTGAAGGAAATAGTGGCACTCACGATCATCTGTATATTCCTACCTAGGGTAAGAACACTGTTGGCACGAAGAACACTATAAAGCAACATCATCTCTGAAAGAACCGAACTGTAAACAAATATTCGTCTAAAAACGAAACTCAACTCTTGAGAAAACGAGAAATAAAACTCTAATACATCAAACAATAAGTCATTGACCTGTGAGAGAGGGGAGTGCAATTTTGTTCACTCTCCTTAAAAAGAAGATGAACATTACTCTTCCTCTTATTGGTTGAAATGGTGTGGGTCCTACTACAAAATGATGTCATATTTATCATGCAATATACTTTTTGGTAAACATGACATCACTCTGTGGTGGGACCCACATCATTTCAATCAATAAAAATAATAATAATGTTCACCTTCTTAAGTGAAGGATGAACAAAACTCAACTCGTGAGAGAGTAGGAAGGAGCTTTGGAAAGATAACAGGAGTGTTTATGGACGCGGCTATTCGTAGCCCTTTATTTTCTCCCATAGCCCGTTAAAAATTTTCAATTATACTCGACTGTTAGTTACCGAAATTGAGATATATTTTCAGCATCCAATTACCGAAATATAATATTTTTTTCAACAGCTATTTACCGAAAATGTGTGTTCGGCAGTTGTTTACCGAAAGTTGAACATATTTTCGACATGTAGTTATCGAAATATAATCTTGTTTTCAACAACTATTTACTGAAATGTTATGTATAATTTTCAACAACCACTTACTGAAATGTAATGGGCTATGGAAGAAAATAAAAAGCTGCGAATAGCAGCGCCCGTGTTTAATTATTTGAGGATATAATTCTTTGGGAAAATTTCTTTTATATCCCTTCGACTTTGACCAAAAATTCATTTTGGTCCTTCACCTTTTAATTTCGGCATAAAAATACTTCGACTTTTCAATTTTTTTCAATGTCAATTTTTAGAAGGAATTCGTTTTCTTTAAGTCTTGCGCCGGGCCATCTCCGGCTACCGGACGGCCAATCCGAGCTGTCCAAAATTTCTATAAAAAAAATGAGAGGGTCAACGCGGGAATCAACAGCATCCGATGTGTGTAGGGTGTTTGATCCAAACACTCTATTTTCGTGTATATATGTATATATCCCTAAAGGATGACATTGAAAAAAATTGAAGAGTCGAAGTATTTTTATGCCAAAATTGAAAAGTGAATGACCAAAATGAATTTTTGGTTAAAGTCGAAGGAATATAAAAGAAATATTCTCTGATTCTTTTATACGTATACTTTTAGACAACCGCACCGCCACACGCCACAGACCCACTAGCGTTTGTCGCTGAGGACAGGAGGCCACACAAGCTTCACCTTCGAGTTCAACAGATCGACCTCCTCAGCTTCTCTCTACTCTCAGAATTTCAAACCATGCTTCTCTCTCTCTCTCTTCCCCCCACTCTCTAGTCCACCGGTAAGCCTTCAATCCCTCTACGTCCTATTGCCATTGCATCTGGTTTTCTTCCGGTACTTAGAACACCCAAATTTAGTCTCTTTGTTTCAGCAATTATATGGTGAATTTGTGACTTCTTGTACATAACACTCTTCAACTTTTGTATGGAATAAAAGTTATTTGCTTGCTGGGGGTTTGTAGTTCAATTCAAGAACTTGGAAAATCCTTGGAACCCTGATTTTGTTTGAAGGGATTTTAGTTGACCCAGTTGGGATTTTCTTGATATAATTGACCTTTGTAGTTGCAATTTCATGGATACTTTGCTCAAGACTCATAACAAGCTTGAATTTCTTCACCCACTTCATGGGTTTGTTGAAAAAACCAGTGGTTTGAGCCCTTCAAAGCCTCACGGCCATGAGCTTAAGTTTGTTCCCAAGAAACCTAATCTTAAATTGGGGAAGAATTTTTCTCTGAAGGCAAAAAGTAGTGCCCTTCTGGAGCTTGTTCCTGAGACCAAGAAGGAAAACCTTGATTTCGAGCTTCCCATGTATGACCCTTCAAAGGGCCTTGTGATAGACCTAGCCATTGTGGGAGGTGGCCCTGCTGGGCTCGCAGTAGCACAACAAGTCTCGGCAGCAGGACTTTCTGTGTGCTCTATCGACCCATCTCCCAAACTGATATGGCCCAATAACTACGGTGTTTGGGTGGATGAATTTGAGGCCATGGATTTGCTAGATTGCCTTGACACTACTTGGTCTGGGGCTGTTGTGTTTGTCAATGAAAAGTCAACTAAAGATCTTGGCAGACCTTATGGGAGGGTAAACAGGAGGCAACTGAAATCCAAGATGATGCAGAAATGCATATTGAACGGTGTGAAGTTTCATCAGGCCAAGGTTATAAAAGTCATTCACGAAGAATCGAAGTCCTTGCTGATTTGCAATGATGGCGTCACTATCCAGGCTGCCGTAGTGCTTGATGCAACTGGATTTTCCAGATGCCTTGTTCAATATGATAAGCCTTACAATCCGGGGTACCAAGTGGCTTATGGGATTTTGGCTGAAGTCGAAGAACACCCGTTTGATGTTAATAAAATGGTTTTCATGGATTGGAGAGACTCCCATCTTGACAACAATAGGGAACTAAAGGAGAGAAATAGTAGGATTCCCACTTTCCTCTATGCTATGCCCTTTTCGTCCAATAGGATATTTCTTGAAGAAACCTCCCTTGTAGCTCGACCAGGATTGTCTATGGAAGATATTCAGGAAAGAATGGAGGCTAGGTTAAGGCACTTGGGCATAAAAGTGAAGAGCATCGAAGAGGATGAGCATTGTGTGATTCCTATGGGGGGCCCACTTCCAGTGCTCCCTCAACGTGTCGTTGGCATTGGCGGAACGGCTGGAATGGTCCACCCTTCAACTGGATATATGGTCGCAAGGACTCTAGCTGCAGCCCCAATCGTTGCCAATTCCATAGTCCGGTACCTTGGTTCTGAAAAAAGCATATTTGGAAATGATTTGTCAGCGGAAGTTTGGAAAGACTTGTGGCCCATAGAGCGGAGACGCCAAAGGGAGTTCTTCTGTTTCGGTATGGATATTCTCCTTAAGCTTGATTTAGAGGGCACTAGACGGTTTTTCGATGCTTTCTTTGACCTAGAACCTCGTTATTGGCATGGATTCTTGTCTTCTAGACTGTTTCTTCCTGAGCTTTTATTTTTTGGGCTGTCGCTTTTTTCACATGCCTCTAATACTTGTAGGATAGAGATAATGGGAAAGGGCACTCTTCCTTTGGTGAGAATGATCAACAACTTAGTTCAGGATAGGGAGTAAGATCTCATGGAATGCTCTCTGTTGTATGTTATAGTTACGATGATTCTTCTTCCTCTTCAAATTTTGCTTTGCGTATACATGTCACTTTTACAGTTTGACCTCCTGTTAAATGATTGTCAGAAGCAGAGGATCCTCGTATGTGGTATGAACATAATGGCTGCCAGAATCGCATGTTGATCATAGCATTAGTCCTGACAAGGATATTGAGCATATATAGCGAAAAAATAGAACATTTGAATCAGTTTTATTTCGAGTGTAACCCGCTATGAATGAAGTTTAAACTACACCGTGATGATCCATGTACTTGGCAAAATCCAACCATTAAGCCATAGACTTTCAAGTCACATTGAGAATTCGCCGTTCATAAAAAAAGTCACATTGAGAATTCTCTTTTGTGGTCAATGAGTAAAGAAAACCTAATGAACAAAGATGAGCTGAGAATCTTTCATTTTCCTGTGGAAGTTTGATACTTGGTTAATCATGTACGGATGATTCTGTTTCTTTATCCTTTTCGAGTTTGTAAAATAGAAAAGCTATTCTAGCATACATCGAATAGCTGTCTTCTTGACCATCCGGACTGCTTGTGAAAATAGAAAGGAATCGTATTTTGTTTAAAATTATCCAGTCATTGTCTATTCTGTTTTGATTAGACTATGTTTGGATCATGAATTTGTAGAATAGTGAATTATTCCCCTCCCTCTTGCTGTGTTCAAGCTATTATGGAGGTATCGGAAAGGGTGAAAGTTGCAAACTTGTTTCACACGTCCTCGGCTATCTTCCTGACAAATCGGAAAACCCTGAGGAAAAACATGAAGAAATACAAGTTTGTTCGGAGTAATTTATATCTGTCATACATTAGAAGCATTTATATCTGCCCCTAAATTTTTGTGTTTCTTGTTTCCTTTTTGGTAATAAAATTTCTCTTTACCAAAAAAAAAAAACTCTCTCTCCATAGGAGTTGAACTGACAGCCTCACTGTACTTGTGTGGAGGACCAAGTGCCTCGCAGCCTCAGCGTGTTCGGTGTAATTCAACTAGTATTCCTTTCGGGCATGCATGTGTGTTGGTGTGTTTTTGAATCGTGAATTTGTAGAACAAATCTATGAGATTTTTGCGATGTTTTATAGTACACGAGCTAAGGCCTAAGAGCTAAAAACCAGTACTCCCTCGGTCCCAAATGTTGGTCCCTTGGAAAACTGTGCCGTTTTTCAAATCAATCCTTTTGTAGGCGTACTTCGGGAGTGACGTTTGATCAGTTGCCCTTTGAAATGGGGAATCTGATGCTATTAGGAAACAAATCCTAATCTGTTTGGGAGAAAAATTGGTATCAAATAAGGACTCACTTGATTCACTACAGAAAACAATCATGAACTCAAAAAACAATCTACTTGCTCAAATTTTAGTTATATAAAGGCCTTCTTTTATTCCCTGTAAATATACTCATCAAAGACTCACCAATCACAAAATCAAACAACTTCCTGTAAGTAAGAAAGATTAGGAGAACTAATTGCAGAAGCATTTTTATCCAACATCTCTTTGTAAAAGTGCATCTATATTTGGTATTTAAGACACGGCAAGATGGAATTCTAGTGCTTATCTGGATGGGGGGAAGACGGTGAAATATGTTTGAATGCAGCTCAGCAAAATAGCAAACACTGCGTAGAAGACAGCAATGGCGGTCCAGGGGCTCTGAAAATAGTTGCGCATCACTTCACTTACCCAAGTTGCTATCCGGTTCAGCGTCCGGCTAGGCCTGAGGCTTATCCTCACTTTACTAAGGTCCGTGGCCGAACAGCGAGAGTATCGAGCGTAGCTGTGTTGGCTAACATATTCTCGCTTAGTAAATAGATCCCACGCGGCACCTAGAAGATGATGTTCCTCGTAGACCAAATCCTTAATATAGAAGATAAAAAAAATCCAGTCTTAACCATGTCCTTTGCCGGGGTCCTTGTGTCTACGATGAACTGGAGAAGCCAGCAATAAAATTCAGGGGTCCTTAAGCCTATTTATCAGTGCGTGGAGGACTTTTAACGGAAGCTGGTTCTCGAGCAAGAACAAGTCGCGTTGTACAATGGCTATATCGTGGATCTTCATCATCATTCTCTTTTGCCTTCCGCCCAAAGTCCACTCAATAAATTGGAGAATGAAGCAACAGGGCCGGCTCATAAGTTTTGGAGGTCGGAAGCGAGCTTCTTGAATGAGGTCACCCTATATTTTTTATACAAAAGTGATCTACAAATTTTACCAATTAGGTCAACTGGTTAAGATAATAAAAAACTTACTTGGTAGAGGTGGAGAGTTGGAGATAGTAAAAGAGAGGCCTCAAAGAATTCCTTGTGCAAGTATTTTCCTTTCACAGTCGTTGGTTGTTGTCTTCCCTCCCTTTCGACTCCTCAAGCATGAAGCGTTTCTAGTTCCTGCCGTACTTGCTCCTTATGATCGGCTATATCTTCTTTTTCTTTTTTGGTTTTTTTTGATTGGCTATATCTTCCTTGCTAGTTCCTGCCGACCCTTAAGTTATTTTCTTTTTCTTTTTTTTTAATGCATTAGTGTTTCTAATGAATAATTCCACAATTTGGACTTATTTTACGGCTCCTAAATTTCAATTGGGCCTATTTTGTGGCTCCTAAATTTCAATTGGGTCTATTTTGTGTAAAGAAGTCTAGTGCAATTTTTTGTGGTATAGGAATCCTAAAAATTTGGGGGCCCTCGTTTTTAATTTTTTTTCGGAGGCCCGAAGCGCTCGCTTCCCTCGCCTTGGCTATAAGCCGGCTCTGGAAGCAACCATCTAGGAACATTATCTATCTATCTATATACTATAGAAATGTGTTTGAGCCCCACAAGCCTTCAAACCTCCATTCCAAATTTCTTAGATTTTCACTTTTTGAGAGAGAGAGAGAGAGAAATGTGGGGGGGGGGGGGCGGAAGGAGAAAAAAATTATTCTATGCCACTTGGCACCGTCACGTGGTACTCTAAATTTATTTTTCATCACACGTCTTTCAGTATATAGAATGAAACCAATGCCAGCGTGTATCGAACACAGGGCCGTATAAAATATTAAACTAGCTATCTTTTTTTTATCAACTAGCATCTTTGCCCGTTCGATACACGGGACTGAAAATAAAACGACGGAATTTTTTTATCCCGTGCATCAACTAGCGGTGTACCCATTTGATACAAGAGAATGAAAAAACACTAATGTAATTTTTTTGTCCCACGCATCGAACGGGTACAACGCTATACATACTCTACTAGTGTTCGTACCAGTTCGATGCACGAGGCCGAAAAAAAACAATGTGATTTTTTTTTGTCCCGTGCATGGAACGGGCATGAACGCTAATTTTACTAAAGGATAAGTCATCGTAGCCATTTGTTGAGCCCTCAACGTAGAACTTTCTTAGCTCATGAACCTCTTTTAGAATTTTACCGCAAATTAATTTGGCTGAATAACTCTTTTCTCGCCCCACATATGCCCTTGCGAAGTGGCCCAAGTGGGGTTTAAGTTCCTCAACCGATTGGAGCTTCAGTTCCCCGTGGTGGTAGGGACCTATGGAAACAAGGATTGGTTCATACCAGTTCTTCTCGCCAGAGGGCTGCAACTTGCGAACCCTGTCGGGAGCCTTCTGGATCGTATAACTCGGCGTTGCGTTCTTCGACGATTCACCTTCATCCATCAAAATGGAGACCAGCCATGCAAACAGGGCTCTCTCCATTCTTAGCGCACAAAAAAAGGTACTCAATGTGGGAAGGGTAGGAGGAAAATGATCTTCTCATGATCTACTTTCTACTCAATGCGCTTTGAGTTTTTATTTTATATACTTATTACAATTTCTTTTCTTTTCTTTCCTTAATTTCTTTCTCGGAGTCTATCTTAACTTTTTGCCTTTTATACAAAGTGAAAAGCATGTTTCACATATATAGGTTCCAAATTCAAGACATTTGTTTTCTTTGACGGAAAAATCAGCAATATGTTTCACATAAATTGCAAGGGTGTTGAATATAACAATAACAACATCGATCTAGCAGAGCCGCCATTTTTTGGTACATTTTAAAACCGAAACACAGTTGCATGTGTGACGCCAAGTGAGGGTGTGACCAAAACCACTGAACCCACACATATAATGCAAAACAATGACGAATTTAAATTCTTAGGATGCCTAGTAAAATTTTGACCATTTTGTCATCACTAAAAAAGCATTTTTTATTTGACCCCTTCTGAAAGTACTTCTTAATTATAAAAAAGAAATTGACGTTCTACCCTTCAAACAGAAAACTACAGTTTCAGAATGTCACTTGTTTTGAACTTGGTTGGGCCAAAGTAACCATTGGATTTGGTTACACAATGTCACTCTTTGCGACCCTTTTAAAAACAAACTTTCTTAATTGAACTAAAATATTCAAAATAGACGTGATTGCAGATGTGTCTTACGAGCCAATTCTGAGCTTCGTGGGTTCAATCAGCTTTCAAGTTTTCATAATTTAGAGCATCCGCAATGGGAATAATCAAAACCAATAACCAAAATGTGTCACTGTCCGCATTTGATTATCCATTTAATTCATAATCAAACTTAACAACCTCTACCTCCACATTGGTTATTTTTGCATCCCTAACCAAAAAAAATCCCCACAATACACAATGCATATATGTCCAATCGCAAACGAGTTCCAATCATGCCAAACCCCCACTATACCTCCATACCACCTGAGATTAGGCCGGCGGAAAGAAACACTCAGTAAGTGCAACTTTAACTACATACATACACACATCTGTATTTAACTGTGCTTCCTAATGAATCATTGCATAACGCAAACCAACTGCTCGACAGAATTACACAACTTCAACTGGTGTTGGATTAAAAAACATCCTGCCCTCCTTAGTACCAAAAAATGGGAGTTGTATTTACATGTGTGAATTCAGTTTAGGTATGCTTCTGTTCGCTCCGATGATAATAATAATGCGGAATAATATCCCAAGCGTAGGGTTTAACACGTCATTTGAAGCATAATAAACCGGAAATCCGGGATCGTACCCAAGGGAATAATTATATGGCTTGCTCGGATTTATAGATGGAAGTACGGGCTTTCGGCTTTTAGACAGCCAACTTTGTTTTACTTTAACGGTGGAAATAAAAGGGGCTAAATTAAAAAGGAATTAACTAGAGAAAAGATAGGCTAGGTCTAGGAATTATTAACACCCAAGACTCGAGCTAGATCACACTTTTCACCCAACTACACAATTTAAGATACTCGGTTAAAGTTCTCAAATCGGAAAATAAAATGATTTGAGAACCAAGCTAGCTCTAGAATTCATTTGGCAAATACCTCGTGCGAAAGAGCTCTAAGCATCATGTGTGGTGGGTAGGCGAAGCTCCCACCTACACATGATCAAAGAGGTTAACACCTCGGTGATTTGACAAACAAATCCGAACCCCACATCAATTTTCAAATCAAAGTTTAAAGCTTTATTGGGTGCAAAATGCAATTTTCGCCCGAGCCATGAGGTGCTAATCACACCATAACCTAACCCTTGAAACTACTCACTCATATCTAGAGAGATAAAAGCAAGCAAAAATCTACTTGACATAATTGAAATAACAAGACTAGAAGAAAATTAGAGATTAAGATAGATCGGGAGAAGATAAACAACTTTAATTAAGGCGACAATAACAAAAAGTAACAACTAAGGGCAGAAAATTAAAAGATAAGTGCTGGAAAAATGAAGAACAACAAGAACACTCAAGAACAATTTGAATCTAGATCTAGATCTAAAATTAGGTAAGCAAATCTAATTCTACCCTCTATCTATTCTACTTTTTTTTGTACAAAACAATGAAATAAGCTTTTATACTTCTAAGCTCCGCGCCTGGAATATTCCCTAGATGCTCCGAAAATCCCCTCCTAAGCCCCTCGGCATCGATGGCAACGGCCTTAGAGAGCTCTGCTATGGGGCTCGGCATCGATGTAAAGCATTTCATCCCATCGATGCCGAGCTGAATAAGAGACTGGACCACTAAGGGGCTCGGCATCGATGTAACAAATGGAATCCCATCGATGCCGAGCTCAATAGCTCAAAGTTCTGCCTTGGCTGCCTTCCTTTTGCTCGGGCAATGAGAGATCTGCTCGGGCAATGATGCTTCTGCTCGGGCAATGATGCTTCTGCTCGAGCAAATCAGCTTCTGCTCGGGCAATGATGCTTCTGCTCGAGCTGTTTCCACCTTGACATGCCTTAGGCCTCAAAGATTCCTTTATTTGGCGATTTATCTACAAAACATAACCAACGCACTATACGAGCAAACACGTTAATAATAACTAATAAGTAATTAAATTAGACTGAAAACTAGATACTAGCGCACCCTACATTACATTCTCGGGTGCTTATCACACCCCCCAACTTAAGGTTTGCTAGTCCCTAGCGAACGAAATGCAGAAACTTAGAATATTAGCAACTATGCAATCCTTCCGAATTCACAACTTTGAACATGCTCAATTCTGTAACCTAGCAAGAGTTCAACAATCCAGCTTTTTATTTCATTTCTACAACTCACATTTTCAGCATTCAATTAAACAGGCTAAGTATCAAGCAAGTCTAAGAGCAAGCTAAAAATGGTCTGTGTCCTCGAACAATGGTAGGATACGGGACACAGAACCTGCGAATTCAGGCTAAACCATATCCACCAAAGATGTGCTCAACAACAGGCAATAGCGAACAAGAAATACTACGCCTCAAATAACTAAAGCACTTTTATTCAACAGAATTGAAAACTAGCAGATGATATTTGGATAACGAAAGGAAAGCATGCCATTAACTAGTTATGCAACTATCAGACAGTCAATCAAAATGGAATTCAGGCGCACGAAAGATCAACTAAGGTCTTTTAAGCTTGTAATGACCTTGGTTACAAAGAACAGGTTAGCAAAAATGGGCGACGGTCTATTTCTAGCTTGGTTAACTACCCGAGTGACCGCCGCCAACATAAGAAATAAACCAAGTCAAGGCCAAACCGGCCAAACCAATAAACCAACTACTAACTAACAATGTGCAAAGCTATACTACGAAATGAAAATGCAACAAAACAAAACAAAAGGATAGGATAGTTGGCATGTCAACCAACCAAGACCCCGACCAAGTAAAGGGAATTTCTAGAGCCACCGACTCTCTATCAAAACATCACCATGACACCACCTCAACTAGTCATCCTCTCAATCTCCCAACTCCTCACTCTCATACCCAGCAAAGTCATCACTCACTTCTCCCTCCTCAACCGGCTCGGGGACATACTTTACCCCATGCTGCTGCTCCAGAATAGATGTCTGCCAGGCTATCTCTCTCCTTTGTGCTTCCTGTTCCCTCATCATCTTTCTTCTTTCAACCTTCTCCTTTCTTTGAGAGTTGATAATTGAAACCCCTTGACAAAATAGCTTCTTGAGCCAAGACCCTTGTTTCTCCTTTCTTGAGGGCATTGTGGTCAAATAATCCCCCTTTCTCGCTTGCTTACCCTTTGCAGTGTGAATCTGGGATGAGCTCTTCACCTCAAATGTGTCATCTATAGGCCCCGGAGAAAGTTCTTCCAATTGCTCATCGGCTGCCCCCCTAACTCCTTTGCTCTTGCACAAGCTAGTAATCATACATGGAAATGGCATATTGGCAGTAATCAAAGTATTGGCCCTAAAATCACGCAGCTGAGTAAATATGAACATGGCCCAGTCAACTATCAAATCATTAGCTGTAAAAGCAAACAAAATTTCTCCACTTTTCCTGGTTGGCCTACTCTCTGAACCTCGGGGATAAAGATTGTAATGTATCACTTTGTTCAGGAATCTAGAGCTGCCTTTGAAATTTTCGGGCACATGGGGCAATGAAGCCAAAACGGGATCATAATACAACGTCTCATTTACTACTTGCAAATCAATCAATTCATCCTTTCTAGGGTAATTTACAGATTCGGGAGGAGGCCTTTGAATTTTCAAATATGCAGCAATATCATCAGGAGTAATCACTATATCTATTCCCCCTACTTTCGAAAAAATTCTAACAGCCGGGTCACTTTCCCAATCACCTTCTGGAATAATCATAAACTTGTAAAATTCAATAACGGCATTCTTATTATAACCCAATAATGGCTCAGTCCAGAAATTCAAACCTTTCCTTAGGATGTATCGAAGTCCCGTGTGATCATCGGACAATGCCGTAGCATCCACTTGCCTCTCATTTTTGAACTTTCTGCCCACAAAACTATCCTCCCACACTCTCCTCTTATCCGCTGCAATTTGACCCGGAGTCCGTCTCCTCCGCTTACTCCTTGATCCCGAAGCCTCCGCGGGCTGAATTTCTTCCTCACTCTCAGCCATAAAATCATCCTCCTCTTCATTTTCTGCTTGAGAAGGCGGAGCACGATGTGCGGTTTGTTTGATTCTCGGTATTGTAGGTTGAAAAAGGCTAGGGTTTGATTTTTTTGGATTTTCGGATTTAGGCTAGGGTTTATGGGGTTTTTCAGTTTTTGAATGGAATGGGTGAATGTAGGGTCAGAATATGGTGGGGGTGGATATATGAGTGAAGAATAGGAAGAAATTTCGAATTTTTAGGGGTAAAAGATGAAAATTTCGGATTTGAGATGTGGGAAATGGGTTTACCTTGATTTTTGGTTTAGAACTTGAAATTGATGGAAGAAACCTTGAGTATTCTTGAGGGAGATGGAGGATTGGGGTGTTTTGTGGGTAAAGGTGGAAGATTTAGTGGGTGTTTGAAGGTTTGGGGCTAGGGTTTATGGGGTTTTTGGAGGAAAGAAGGGGGAAGAAAACGGGTTCAGAAGGTTGAGAAAAGGAGTTGCTGAGTTTCTGACGAGATCACACTGTTCTGTTGCCAATCGCCTGCTAATGACCTTCGGCAGCGATGTAAAGCCCTTTGTTCCATCGATGCCGAGATGGTTAACCGCCTAGTGAGATAAGCTTCTCGGCAGCGATGTAAAATATTCTCATCCATCGATGCCAAAGCTGCTATCGGCTTGCTTAGTTCCCTCGGCAGCGATGTAAAGGAATTTACTCCATCGATGCCGACCCCCTTAATCCAAAATGTTTTGCTTTGCTTCAATTTGGTCCCCAGAACTTCCAACAACTGATTCAACAGCCCCAAAAAGACCTTTGCATATTTGAACACCATACCAACAATCCTTCCAAACAACCGGTCGCCTAGGTTAAGCAAAGAATGGGAGAAAAATAGGATGCAAAATAGGACAAGGTAACTCATATGTGGTGTAATCATGCAAAGAATGCCTTGTATCCTTTCCTAAGTGTGCTTTGGATTCCAAAATGATTGAAAATCGACATTTAAACACAACTAGGCATGGACATGCGATTATTCACCTAACTACAAGTATGTTTATTGAAAGATGGGGATATGGGCCAAAACTTGCTCAAAAACTTGCTTCAACACTTAAACCATTCAATTGTCAACTAAGCATGCAAGTTAAGAAGCACAAAATTCTTAGGATTGCTACGAATTCTTGCTAGCTAACAACGATTGAGCATGTAACAAGTCATGAACAAAACTAAAAACTATGACAAAAGGAAGAAATTGCAAGTAAAAACCTTTTATTTATTTTTGAAATTTTCAATTTTTCTCTTTTTTTTTTTTTTTTTTTGGTCTTTTAATTTCTATTGTTTTTGAAATTTAAATTTTTTTTCACAAAATGCAAATAGCACATAAGCTAACCCCTCCCCCCAACTTAAAGCGATGCTATGTCCTCATAGCATTAAGAACAAGATGAAGAGAGAAAGAGTGTGCGAATGTACCGTCCAAGGGGAATGTCAACCCCTAAATACCTCGACCAAGTTGGAGGATTTTATGTCAATGTTTTGCTCCAGCCAGATTAAATGCTTCCAGGGTTTACTCCTTCGGTTCTACCAACTCGGAACCATAGCTAGTCACACAGGGCCATATCCAAAGCTTTATCGGACTAACAACCGCGGCGCTTAGCCGCACCCATGCTTAGGGCTCCTGAATGCCTCACTCACTCCGGCTTTAGACCCAATCCACCAAGGCTGGTGTGGTAGCAAATAAACCCTGCAGAAGACTTAGAAGAACGACCTTCCACAAAACAAATAACATTAGAACCACCGGCCCGGGTTATCCGGCTTCAAACCAAACAAAAACTAAAAGACAAAACATAAAGACAATGCAAAGAACAAATGAAAACATGCAAAACATAATTAAATGCACCACCCGATCATCACGCGATCACACGAGTCATACTTTTCTTCCCATTCCCTACCGGTGGGGTAAGAAATGGGTGGCTATACTAGACCGTTGAACATGTGTTATGCTAGCGCCCGTAATAAAATCTATCGCTTGACCTTGCCAAACAATGAAGTCCAGCGTCCCCTAAGATCAAAACAAAGCAAGATGCAATACAACCTAGCGTGCACTCTAGGCAATATCAAACCTCACTCACAGACCTAAGTTGCCTCCGATTAGGGGCAATCGCGGAGAGCATGGATCATTAACGATAAACTATTACCAAGAAGAACTAATAAAAGCCCTTTTTACACTAACACATTGGTGAAATCTTTTGCATGTGATGTATCTCCAAGATTTTATTCGATGCAAAACACAGAACAAAAACAAACAAAACATAACAAACAAAGCATGCATACTAAACTAAAAGAGAAACAAGGCAAGAAAGAAAGAAAAAGAGTGTTCAGCCACACGAGAACTACGAACATTTAGCATGCCATTAATAACTATTAGAAGAAACAGAGCACTCCAAGCTACACACTTTGCCAAAAATTGAACTCGACCATGCCACAAGATAAGGTACTTTGAGTAAAGCAATTGCCGAATTCGTTTTAAAAACTTAAGTTCCACCAAGTGCATAGCCCAAACAAAATCAATTTTCAATTTGTTGACCAAATCTACAATATAAAGATGATAAACCACAAGAAAATTGTCAACACCAAGAAAATCAATTGGTTCTATGATTGGTAACTTCTCAAGAATAGGCTCACATGCATCTTGCTTTTCTAACAAAGAGTGTGAAAAATCTACCTCGCCATCCATTTCTTTAGCGGTGAGAAGATCAAGGCACGGAGGATCCAAAAGGATAACTTTAAGTGTGAGGCATTTCTCCCCCGGATCATCACAAAGAGGGGAATCCACAAGAGAACTTTGGACCTCAGGTTCATCAATGGACTCATCACTCCATGCAGACTTTGAGGAGCTGTCACAATCTAAACTAATAGTTTCAACCAAGATATGCGGCTTAATTTCCTCTTTCATGGCATCCGAGTTAGAATCTTCAAAATTTTCATACAACTCATAAAATTGGAACTTTTGGGCTAATTTATCAAGGTAATCCCAACCATCTTCAGCGTTTTTATCTAAGAATTCATCATTGGACATAAAATCAACTTGACATGTTTTAGGATTTAAACCATGGCAAAAGATAGCCAAAAGACTGTCAAGCTCACAATTAAAACTTGACCAAGAGAATACAGAACATTTAAATCGCTCCCAATATTGCGAAAAAGACTCATTTTCTTGTTGATAGAAATGGGATAGTTCTTGTAAAAGCATATGAGTCTCATATGAGGGAGTGAAAGTTTTGAAAAATTGTTCTGTAATCTCTTGCCATGTCGATCCTGGACTCAAAGAATAAAACCAATCTTGAGCACTATCACGCAAAGACGCTGGGAATACTTGTAAAATAGCCCTTTCATTGTTAGCAAAAATTTTCTCAAGATCATCAACATGCGAAAATGGATTTTCTGAGGCCAAGCCATAAAATATAGGAATTGATACTGAACAATCAAATTGTTTTGCATACCCTCCATAGCACCTTGCAAAATAGGCCATAGCACCCCTTGCTACTTGAAGTAAACAGGCATACACAAAACTAATGCTACTACTAATTATCTACCAGACTAGAGGGGCTATCCCGCCACCTCAACTCAGCAAATAGAATATGCGAGGGGTTATGCCACCACCTCGGCTAAGCAATGCAATCAAATTTAAACTAACTAACTAAATTAATTACGCTAAACTAACTAAGAACAAACTCGATATTTAGCCTGGCTTCGTTACACCTCAAGTTTAGATGAACTAGGTTAGAGGTATCCACCAAACTAAATACGAACTACTAACACATAAACTACTAAATTACTACTACTAGACGAAAGCGGGATACTTACAGTGGTTTGTCGAACCTCCAAGAAAGCCATAATAAGAAATCCCCGGCAACGGCGCCAAAAATGCTTCTGTTCGCTCCGATGATAATAATAATGCGGAATAATACCCCAAGCGTAGGGTTTAACACGTCGTTTGAAGCATAATAAACCGGAAATCCGGGATCGTACCCAAGGGAATAATTATATGGCTTGCTCGGATTTATAGATGGAAGTACGGGCTTTCGGCTTTTAGACAGCCAACTTTGTTTTACTTTAACGGTGGAAATAAAAGGGGCTAAATTAAAAAGGAATTAACTAGAGAAAAGATAGGCTAGGTCTAGGAATTATTAACACCCAAGACTCGAGCTAGATCACACTTTTCACCCAACTACACAATTTAAGATACTCGGTTAAAGTTCTCAAATCGGAAAATAAAATGATTTGAGAACCAAGCTAGCTCTAGAATTCATTTGGCAAATACCTCGTGCGAAAGAGCTCTAAGCATCATGTGTGGTGGGTAGGCGAAGCTCCCACCTACACATGATCAAAGAGGTTAACACCTCGGTGATTTGACAAACAAATCCGAACCCCACATCAATTTTCAAATCAAAGTTTAAAGCTTTATTGGGTGCAAAATGCAATTTTCGCCCGAGCCATGAGGTGCTAATCACCCCATAACCTAACCCTTGAAACTACTCACTCATATCTAGAGAGATAAAAGCAAGCAAAAATCTACTTGACATAATTGAAATAACAAGACTAGAAGAAAATTAGAGATTAAGATAGATCGGGAGAAAATAAACAACTTTAATTAAGGCGACAATAACAAAAAGTAACAACTAAGGGCAGAAAATTAAAAGATAAGTGCTGGAAAAATGAAGAACAACAAGAACACTCAAGAACAATTTGAATCTAGATCTAGATCTAAAATTAGGTAAGCAAATCTAATTCTACCCTCTATCTATTCTACTTTTTTTTGTACAAAACAATGAAATAAGCTTTTATACTTCTAAGCTCCGCGCCTGGAATATTCCCTAGATGCTCCGAAAATCCCCTCCTAAGCCCCTCGGCATCGATGGCAACGGCCTTAGAGAGCTCTGCTATGGGGCTCGGCATCGATGTAAAGCATTTCATCCCATCGATGCCGAGCTGAATAAGAGACTGGACCACTAAGGGGCTCGGCATCGATGTAACAAATGGAATCCCATCGATGCCGAGCTCAATAGCTCAAAGTTCTGCCTTGGCTGCCTTCCTTTTGCTCGGGCAATGAGAGATCTGCTCGGGCAATGATGCTTCTGCTCGGGCAATGATGCTTCTGCTCGAGCAAATCAGCTTCTGCTCGGGCAATGATGCTTCTGCTCGAGCTGTTTCCACCTTGACATGCCTTAGGCCTCAAAGATTCCTTTATTTGGCGATTTATCTACAAAACATAACCAACGCACTATACGAGCAAACACGTTAATAATAACTAATAAGTAATTAAATTAGACTGAAAACTAGATACTAGCGCACCCTACATTACATTCTCGAGTGCTTATCAAGGTACGAAATCAGTTCCACTCAGTCCTGAAATTCGGCCGCCGGAAAAAATTAATTTTCTGGTATGACTATGGCCGTGAGAATGGTTTGGGGTAGTTTTCCGTGTGAATTTAATCTTCCGAACTCTGAATAATTTACTATAGCCTCTGTTTTGTGGTTTGTTATGTTTTGACCGGTCCTTTGATATGTGTTAGGATAACAAAAGGGTTTATTATTGTTGTATTCCCATGCTTACAAATGGATGTCAGCATAATGCACATCAAATGTGCAATACAATTATACAAGGAAAAATCATTTGAAGTGGCCCGGGGTTCTCATTTTGTTGTAAAGACAAACACTACAACTTACACAAAGGTAATTCCAATTGGTTCTTTGTTTCCAAATACTTGCCCTTTCAAAGTAAAACCACATGAAGTGAAGGCTGAATTCCCCAAAGAAAGACAACATGTCATACAGAAGGCTTTCCAAGCAAAGCTATATGATCTCAAACGAGAGATACACTCTGCAATTTTGATGAAAAGAATCAAAGTGGGTGAGTTCAAGAAAAAGAACTCCACAAAGCTGCATATACTACTTATCCCACATCCAATGCCAAAAAGGATAACGAAAGAGCATCACAGCAACCAACCGCCGTCAAACAAATGATACCTCATGCCCAGAATAATGCAGGACATGGTACGGTGAGTCATATGCAAGGTTCTTCAAAAAGTATCAAAATGCTTATGAAATATCTATATGGAGAACACAAAGGTATAATTTGTACTCACATTGTCAAATAGACTATTTATATTTGTAAAAAAAAGGATAAAAACCTATATTTATTTATTCATGCAAGTAACCTTGAACCAATGGACCATCAATAAAGAAGAAGAGAAAGGCAGACCCAAAAGGCAAAACCGGACTATATACAGTGGCAAAAATGTGTTCAACTTGTGGACCAATTCTACACATTTGTTTTTTTGGGTTTTTTACTCCGAGTGGTGCTATTTGCACCGACCGGAGCATACCGATGGCCGCGCACGGCCGTCTCCAGCCACCGGACGGCCGATCCGAGCCATCCAAAAATTTTATAAAAAAAATCCGAGGGGCCTCGCACGGGAATCAACGGCATCCGATGTATGTAGGGTGCTTGATCTAAACACCCTATACACGAAAAATAGGGTGTTTAGATCAAACACCCTACACACATCGGATGCCGTTGATTCCCGCATGGAGCCCCTCGGATTTTTTTTTTTAAATTTTTGGACGGCTCGGATCGGCCGTCGGTACGGTTTCCCTACATTTTTGGTCGGTACATATAGGATTTTCCTTTTACTCTTGTTCTCAAAAAATAACAATTCTACACTGATGTTTGTCCTTGTACATCAAACCATGTATTTTGATTTCATATGCTAATTAAGAATCGTTTTCTGAATGAAATATTTGTTTCACAATGTAAAAACACTAAAGATAATATGTATGCAAAAAATCACGTGCAACGCACGTGCCCAACAACTAGTTGGTAAAAGTTGTTAAATTTTGTTATGAAATGGGTGGAATTTAGTTATTTGGTAAAAGACTTGTAACTTTACTTATTACAATGTGGAGTGTTTTTTGAGTCTTCTTGTTAAATTTATTTATCTACACTTATTTGCTTATTACAATAGAGATGCTCTTAGCTTGGAAATCATCTCTACCAACACATTTCTCAAAGAGTTCGTTGTAGGATTTTTTTTTCCCTCTTTGATGGAGATTTATGGTTCATTGTTCTTTCCCCCCAGCAGATGCTTGTCCAAATGAAATATAGTCCCAACTTAAATAAGTTGTCTGTTCTACCCGTCCAATATAACCTACTCATTCTCTATCTCACTTTAAAAGGCCATGCCAAGGTAGAGAGAAAAAAATTTAAAAAAAAAAGACAATAATTTACAGGTTAATTATCAACTCTCTTGAAATAATATCAACTTAAAATGGAAAAAACTAAAAGTTAATAAACTGGATAGGAAATTGTATATATTACCACAACAAAAGGTCAGTATAATTTAAAGAAACATTCTCTTAAAGCGATCAACGGCCATAGAAATGCTTATGTTTATATGTGTAGATAAAAATCACTATGTTTTAAAATATAGATACTTCACGGTAAAATTAATTTATCAAAACTAGTGAAAATGCACGTAAGCATGATCTGAACGTACACATATGTAATAAAGAAAAATTATCAATAACAAAATTTAACTTAGGCAGACCCCTTTGGTTTTGACTTTTGACGAGAGAAAGTGAATGAATATTTTGATTCAAGTGCCAGCCAGGTGGATTACAATAGGGAAAATGACGGCCAATGACGTGTTTCAATAATTAATACCCGCTAAGAACATTTACAGCATTAACAATTGTTCTCAGCATGTCCTTGGTAGGTATTAATTATCAAAACACGTCATGGGCCGTCATTTTTCCTTTTTTTGGGAAAATTATGGCCAAGGACGTGTTTCAATAATTAATACCCGCTAAGGACATTTACAGTATTAACAATTGTTCTCAACATGTCCTTGGTATGTATTAATTATCAAAATACGTCATGGACCGTAATTTTCCCTTTTTGTTTCAAGTCTTTTGGACCCAAGAAAGAGAGATTGATGGGCTCTTCTGGTCTCGATTCAATTGCAACTTTTTTTTTTTGCCCCGCTACTTTGTATGTATTGTAATGGAAAATGACGGCTCAGGACGTGTTTTGATAATTAATACCTATCAAGGACATACTGAGAACAATTATTAATGCTGTAAATGTCCTTAGCGGATATTAAAAAAGGAAAATGACAGCCAAAATATGTTTTGATAATTAATACACCTATCAATGACATGTTGAAAATAATTGTTAATGTTGTAAAGTTGTTGAATTGAGAGCGGCCCATGAGGCGGGACGCGGGGCCTCTACTGCTGTGCCCCCTACCCAAACCCAAACGTACCGTTTTGTAGGAAAAAAAATTCTTGGACTTTTCAATTTGCAATCCTAGGAAGCAGAAACGTGATTATAAGAGTTTTAGAGATAAAATTTAATTATGTCTCTTTAGAATAATATGATCAAAATAATAAGATCTTCACACTGGTTCAAACGGATTAAAAATTGGAGCAATTAATTTTTTAACTATATTTTTAATATATAAACAGTTTAAAAAATTAAAAATTAGTTTAAAAAAATTAAAAATTAAGTGCTCTAATTTTTAATCCGAACCGTAATAATCATAAAGTGGTCTCCCACAGTTACATACTTTAGTACAGATTACACTCCAACCATAAAGTGGTCTCCCACAGTTTTGGGAGTCCCGACACTTTGGGAAGTTCCTTTCTCTAATTAATAAGAGTCCTGCTACGTACACAACAGATTGTGCACAGATTTCATTGTGGGGCTCATCACGGGTCTCACACAAATCATCCGAGCCGTTCATTAAATTTAAAACATTTTTTCAAAGGTCTCCGTAAAAAATAAGCTCAATCCAATACCAATAGATGTTTTATCCAACCATTTAACTTTTCATTCAGATTTTCGGATCATGAAAAGTTATATGGTTGGATCGAGCACCTATAGGTATCGGATTGAGCTTATTTTCTATGGGGACCTTTGAAAAAATGTTTTATATTTAATGAACGGCTCGGATGATTTGTATGGGACCCGTGGTGGGCCCCACAATAAAATTTGTGCACAATCTGTGCACAGATCTGCTGTGTGTGTAGACTTTCTGAATTAATAACCACCTTTGGAGGCAATTATTAGAATCAGTCCCGCTAATAGGTGCCGGGGCAATAGTTTAGATGCAATAAATGTACTTAGGTATATGAGTTGTGTTTATGGATACTCACAAATCATAAAGTTTCATCACTATTTTCTAAACTAGCCATAAATGTTTATATTACTTTTTTCTAATGACAGTCTTACCCTCATTAGTTGGATGAGACCTAATGAAATGTATTTCAATATCTATTCGTTCACTTCTAGTACTTCAAAGGTTTCTTAATTTATTTTCCTCTATGAAAACATGAAAATTTCAATTCTAGTGGGCAATCAATACCTCTACTAGCACTAGTCCATCCTTGTGTATCTTGAAAGAGAAAAAAAGAAACAGAACAATTTTTCATAATATATGTGGAAAATCAAACAATTGGATAGTACTACAACAAACAATAAAATTAACTCATGAGTCTCGACTTTCAAAGTCCAAAAGAGAGGGAAAAAAAATTACAGTAGCACAACAACTATACAAACATAATACCAAAAATGAAAATTGAAGGCCTCTTCTTCACTGAGAAAATATTGTCCTGGAAAAAGTTGAAAGCCATTTTTCACTAAATTGTTCCTCGTTTTGACACTGTCACCGGACTCAATATTATGGTCTTCTTGAGAAAGCTCATTCAAGTCAAAATTATTTCTTCCTTTAATTTGGTTTAACTCATGCTCTAGATATTCATCATCCATTCTTCTACCGTCCTATGTATTGAAAGATTGTTATCTATTAAACATAGTTATACAAATATATATATATATATATAATCTTCACAAATTAAACGATACTTGCCATCAAGGAAATAATCTTCATTTCCAAGATTGCTAGCAATTGACTTGGCTCTGTGATGCCTGATCTGTGCTCTGGTAGGCTTGGAACACGGCCAGGGGCATTCATCTTCAATGAGTTCAATAGGTGCGCAAATCCTACTGAATGGCCAATACCAGGAGAGATACATGACGTGTTGGCTCTGATACCATGAGGGAAGGAGGGATACAGTGAAGAACATGGGTTTATCAGAGTAACAGGTGTGTCGGTGAAGGAGAGGGAGTAAAAATACAGTTATAGCAATGATTATAAATAGTAAAAGTATGAACAGTACAAGTATGAACAATAGTTGAATAGTAAAATTCGTGAATGAATAGTAAATGAATAGTAACTTCGTGGATGAATAGTATTATGAATAGTAAATGCAGTTTACTGGTAAATTTAATACAAAAGTATTGAATAGTAAGCTGAACAAGCTCAGACTTACAGTGAATACAGAAGTAGTACTTCAACTTGACTAAGTATGGGTAAGCAATTTCTGAAAACCCAAACTTTTTTTACTCTCTCTCTCTAACTCTATTTTTACTATCTTGAATAGCCTATTTCAACCTATTTCTAACTGACTTCTCGGATCCTTTTATAGAATAAGGACCTGAGTTTTACAAGTGCTGAATGACTCAGCCATGTGACTAAAGTAGGTGACTGTTCCTGCTTTCGGTGTTGGTAGGGCCAAAAGCAGAAATGATTGCTGACTGTTTCCACTTTCGGTGCAGATGGGGCCGAAAGGTGAAATGATGGCTGACTGGGAGGTGATTTGCTTTTGGTGCTGGTGGGACCAAAAGCAGGAATGATTACCTCTTTTGACTAAATTTCCATCATGTTGTCCAGATTCTGCAACTCTTCATTTGTCAGTTTATCCCAATAAACTTGCCCATTGTCATCATTGTTGATCTCTGGGTTGGATTCTTGGTCTTCTTTGTCTTCAGTTTGATGACTCAAATTGTCCCAATAATTCTGGTATTATTTGACTAGGTTTTGGAATTTCGTATAGAAGATAAATGGAACTTCTTGAATAGGATCAGTGGATTTGATTTTTTGGATAGAATCTTCACAAATTAAACGATACTTGCCATCAAGGAAATGATGATAATCATCATTTCCAAGATTGCTAGCAATTGACTTGGCTCTATGATGCCTGATCTGTGCTCTGGTAGGCTTGGAACACGGCCAGGGGCATTCATCTTCAATGAGTTCAATAGGTGCACAAATCCTACTGAATGGCCAATACCAGGAGAGATACATGACGTGTTGTGCCAGGATCACATTTCCTGTGTTTGTCCATTCTGGCATTTTACTTGTAATTAGAACTTGACATTTCATTGATCTATGTTTAGCAAAGATATTGTTAACACACACTGCTAATTTTCTGGTGACTCGGTCGGTTTGTTCTGGGTCAGTAAAGATGATTTGCCTAAGAAATCCATGATCTAGTAGGGTCATTGGGCTGACTTGAATAATTTGTCCTTTGTATGAAAGAACAAGGTCTTGAAAGTGCTGCATATTGATGCAGGCTTTGGGAACACTAAATATTAATTGGCATGGGCAATCATATCTTTCTAATGGTGTTTCTAGACATAATGGATTAGTTTTTCAGCAGGTGACTCGGTCTTGGTCTTCATTATAGTGGGTTTCCCAAGTGATTGATAATCCTGGGGTTGGTTGACTGGCTAATTTAGCAAGAGTTTCAAATAGAAATTCCTGGAAATGGTGACCGTCTTGTCGGGTCAAATGTTGAATGTGGTTGACTATATCTAATGGTAGTGACTTAGGAATAAAGATTGTGGTAAAGTTAGGATTCTGAAAGCTTTTTCTCGGATTGTGGTAAAGCCCTTTTAAATTTTTAATACCCATTGAATCGGAATAATCTTATTATAGTGCCATTATCTTGGTACACGTGAGGCATCAAATAGTTTATCTATCCTAGGGGGGGGGGAATTCAATGTTCTCCTCACTTGGATGCAAGTATATTCAATTTCTCCTTTTCTCCATTTTATAAAAAATACAGTCAACGAATAGCACAAGTGAATTCTAGAAAAATAATCTAACCACAATGTTAAGGAAAATATAATCCCGCGTATTGCTTGGGAGTAGAGTGGGTGATGATCACTTAATAACATTTGAGACCTCTTCACTCATTGTCAATTGATTTTGAGTTGAAAATTAAGTTTTCATATGGTATGAGAGCGGGGCTCATTCCATTCCACATTTTAAAATTTCACAATTTACACTGGCACACCCATGATGACAGACAAGCAAAAAAGTTCTTTGCTCCTATTGGAGCTGCCCAGAGGAGCTATCTCTTCGATATATCAGGGCTCGCGCCCCTTCTAACCTTCATGATGCTCTCGCGAGGCTGCATCCTTTGCGAGTGCCACGTTGGCCTCCTACGTGGCATGGGTCTGCCTCGCTTTTACTGTCATGCCATGTGTCACGGCCTTAGTGTGCCATCTGTCGTGCGAATTGGCCTCCACGTGTCGGGTTCTAATTGGAGGGTCAACCGATCAGTTTGGTCAACTTCTTCTTAGACCCTGACCTCCCCCACACAAATCGTTTCGATCCCATCCTCCATAGGAAGTTAGGAACTGGTTCTTTCTCTTGGTGCGGCAGAGAACAACAGTGGGGCTCAGTGGCTAGCAACTCATTGTTTGCAATGGATCCAGCTGCATTCTTCTCCCACTGAAAGTTCTCTGATAAGTCTAGATCTTAGTCACATAATCCTTCAATAGAGTCTATTGATCTTGCAAAATTTAATACTTTGGGATTTTTGTTAAAAGAGGCTTTAACGTTTGTGCACGCTCCTACTCCTACTCACGCTCGCACGCACACACACAAATTAGGAGACTTTGGGGGTCTAGACACTCTTCTTAGCAGATAGAAGGTTTCCTAGGAGCCTTTCCCTTTTCTTGTTGTATTTATCCCCTTCAAATAAAAAAAGAAGAAGGGCTATGTTTGAGCTACGGATGAAAAGGAAAAGGTAAAAATCAGAAACCAGGACCGCAGGTGGAAAACTAAGGAGAAACTACACACGGTTCGAGCAACTCTTTTTTTTTTTTTTGAAATGGGTTCGAATAATTCATGATGATTAGATTTTGATTTCATCAATAAGTTGGCCCAGAAGTAATTGGGGGTTAATAGGATCCTATATCTTTTTCTCGAGCTTTTTATGCGCTTGGTCAATAAATATAGTGATTTCCTTATCTCCAAATTGGACGGAAAAAAAATTATAGTTTAGTTAGAAATTCCTTGTTTATAAAATAACATCTAGTCTTTTTTATCTCTTTCATCTGACTAAATTGCCAAAAGAGAGAGCCAAGGGACATGGGATCAACCCTTGATTTGGGGAAATTGATGCTTGGTAGAAATCCGAAACTGTTTTGGAGAAAATTTGGTATCTCACTTGGATCACTCCAGAAAACAATCATGAACTCTCCCGTCACAAAGCACTAAACAAAACACCAAAAACAGAATCTACTCACTCAAGTTGCTGTTATTTAAAAAGGCTTTCTTAATTTTATTCCCCGTAAATAGGCCTGTCAATTGGTCGGATTCAATCCGATAAGACTCGAATCCGATAGTGGTAATTCGGATTCGAAAATCCGGATCCGATCCGAAAACTTTTGTACTTCAAAAATTTTAGCAAAAAAATACAATTTTTCTTTAAAAAAAAATGTATTTTCCAAAAAAAATTTAAAATAAAAATACAACTTCTTACACATTTTTTTTTCAAAATAAAAAATTTGCTTTTTTTTAAAAAAAATTTAAAAAAATAAAGTTCGGAATCGGATTGATAACGGATTTAATCCGATCCGATCCATATTTGGATTACCGGATTTGAATTATCAGATTATCGGATCGGCGTTATTGGATTCGGATCGAATTTTTCGGATCGGACCCGGTCCATTGACAGGCCTACCCATAAATATACTCACCAAAGACTCTTCTCCCACATCGTCACCACACACAAGACATACATCTATATAGATGACGCAGCGGAATTCACAAAGAGACTAGTTGCGTACTAATCTAAACGAGATAAATGTTGGAGTCCACGAACAAGTTCTTGAATCCACAAGAAGAAAAACAAAAGTCTAAATATTATTGATGGAAAAACTAATAATTGAATAGGTTATAGTCTTTTTTATAAAACCCTAGCCCTAGAAATCCTACTGGAAAAAAAATTCTAAATAATGCCAAAACAAGTGACATTAAAGAAAAAGATATTTTCTAATTAATTAAAATAAAATCTTAATTCTTGTAGACCAAAAATCCTAATAAAGGTAGAAATCAAAATCAAACCGAATATGAAAAACTAATAATTCTTGCCTATACAGAAATATTTCTGGTAAAAATCTTATTCTAAAATAATAACAATAAAATATAAAAACTCCGTGTTTTTTCCTATCTCAACAGATCTCTTGGCATCACAGTAATCTCAGATGTTCTACTCTTGAAGCATTTCAGCTAAAACAAAGATCACACAAATCAAACAACTTTCTGGAATTAAGAAAGATGAGGAGATGGAAAAGAATGCAGCTGTATTTGGTATTTTATGATACGGCCAGATGGAATTCTAGCCTTTACCGGGAGAGGGGAAGACGGTGAAATATGTCTGAATAAAGCTCAAGAAAAGAACAACCACTGCGTAGAAGACAGCGATGGTGGTCCAGGGGTTCCTAAAATAGTCGTGCTTCACTTCACTAACCCAAGTTGCTATCTGGTTCCTCCTGACGCGTCTATGGTATTTTTCAATACCAGACTCAACTTGCAGATAAGCATGAGGGCTAGGAGCCAATTTAATACTTGTATCTTGGAAAAGATCCGCTACGTCCTTGTCACTCCCGAGGTAGTTCATGACTATACCCTTAGACCGCAACTCCTTCACGTCCTCATCTTGATCGATGATCGAATCCCTGAGGCATATGTAAGATGTCACCCCGAGGTCATTGGCATAATCGGGGCATGCCTCATAGGCCGCCAAGTTCGAGAGCATAGACTTTGTTGTGTCGTCGACGATTATTCTTGGAAGAGTCAGAATCCCTAAAGTGCATTTAGACTTGAACTCTATATCTGTGAACTGATAAGTCCTGCTAGGCTTGCTGTGGATCCCAACAGTCTTGAAGTCCTTTGCTGAGCGACGAGAGTACCAATTACTGCTTATGACACACCCAATTCCAAAATCTTTTGGAACTATGAATTGCCTTCGAACAAGTTCAAGAAGGTGAACGGGTTCATCATCATCTTTATCCTTCCCGTCTTGCGTTTGAACCTCGGGGTGGCTTTGCAATCCCCAAGTATGATGTCGAATGAAGTATTTTATTTATTCCATCAGCGCAACTGCTTTTGGTGGCTCTCCTCTTATGCGCTTAATGAAAGCGGTGATCATCTCTTCCCCTTGAGCAATTCCAAAACTCGCTCTCATTAAAACTCTGAGGGCTAGGAAAGGAAGTTGATTCTCTAGTAACAACAAGTCTCGACGCACCAAGGCTATTTGCTGGATTTTGTTCAAATCTTCTTCGTTCCCTTCCACAATGCTGCAAATATAGTTAAGGGTGAAGCAACCATCAAGGTACATCATACTAGTGAATTCCTCGTCATTCAACTTTTCTGTTAAGCCCTCAGCGTAGCACTTCCTCACATCACTGGCCACCTTGACCACCTTTTCATACAATTCATCAATATTCAATTTCCTTTTTGCAATATACTCTCGTACCATTGTCATTTTGGGCCTCTCAAGAGGTTGGAGCTTTGGTTTGCCATGGTGGTAGGGACCAATGGAAACCACCTCAGGAGCATATGATTCCTTGTTGGTTGAACGAGAAAACAAGGTAAAAGAAATGAAAGACCCCCGTTATGGGTACTCTATACATTAGTCTATATATAGTTGATTACATGAGCTAATTACAAGGAATGAATATCACTAATTGGTACAAATTGTGGAGCAAATCATGGGATTATGATTGGGGGAATCATGGGACTATGATTGAGGGAATCATAGGATTATGATTGACTTCCTTTACGCCCCCTCAAGCGAGATGGAACAGAGTGGAGGTTGAGCTTGCTGGCAAGGGACACAAAACGTTCGCAAGGGAGTCTTTTGGTAAAGATATCTGCTAGTTGCAATTCAGAAGGCACATACTGAATGCGTAAAGCCCCACGAGCACGTAATTCCCGTGTAAAGTGATAATCAATTTCAATATGACGGGTGCAAGCATGGAAGATGGGATTAGCAACCATGTGAACAGCGGAAATGCTATCACAAAAAACACAAGGTGGGGACCGCAGTGGGAGGCCAAGTTCACGGAAGAGATAACCAAGCCAGCGTAGTTCAGCAGTGGTGGCGGCTAGAGCTCGATACTCCGCTTCGGTACTTGATCGAGAGACAGTGGATTGTTTCTTTGCGGTCCATGTGAGTAGATTCGGACCAAGAAAAATACATGCACCTGTGGTAGAGCGTCGATCATCGAGAGACCCGGCCCAATCAGCGTCGGAAAAAGCTCGAAGGGTATTATCAGAAGAATAATGAAAGGAGAGGCCATGTTCAATGGTTCCTTTAATATAGCGATAGATCCGTTTGACGACTTGAAGGTGGGAGGTCGTAGGATGTTGCATAAACTGACATACCGCAAAGGCAATATCTGGTCGAGAAAGAGTAAAATATTGCAGACCACCGACCATACTACGATAAATAGTGGGATCATCCAGAAGGTCACCATCATGTTGCGATAACTTCGAGTTGGAGGGAAGCGGTGTAAAGCAAGGTTTGCAAGACACCATATTAAATTTAGATAGGAGGTCAGTGGCATATCGAGATTGTGAGAGATAGAGTATGTTATTGGTGCGATTGATTTCCATGCCAAGAAAGAAACCAAGTTCACTCAACCGGCGGCTATCAAAAACTGAACATAAGACTTCAATGAAGTCATTTACAGCAGTCTTATCGCTGCCAGTCACAATCAAATCATCAACATATACCAATACAAAAAGGGAATGAGTTGATGAGTGTCGAATGAAGAGAGAAGCATCTGATTGGCTATTAAAGAAGCCATTATCGAGCAAGAAGGAGTGCAGGCGATGAAACCATGCGCGAGGGGCTTGTTTAAGCCCATAAAGAGCCCGGTGAAGTTTACAAACAAAGTGAGGGCGAAAAGGATCAGTGAAACCTGGGGGTTGTTTCATGTAAACTTCTTCTTGGAGAATCCCATTGAGAAATGCATTACGAACATCAAGTTGTTGTAGAGTCCATCTACGCGAGACAGCCATGGCAAGAATAGTGCGAATCGTGGATGGTTTCACAACGGGGCTAAATGTCTCATCATAATCTAAACCTTCCTATTGATTATATCCTTTGGCCACCAGACGTGCTTTATGCCGTTCAATAGATCCATCAGCATTGCGCTTGATTTTAAAAACCCATCGACAACCCACTATATTCATTGAAGAAGTAGCAGGGACAAGAGACCATGTGTGGTTGCAGAGGAGAGCATTGTATTCTTCTTGCATGGCATGTCGCCAATGAGGAAATTTAGAGGCTTGAGTATAAGAGGTGGGTTCAAGAGTTAAAGGATTTTTAAGGTCAACGGTTAAAGCATGGGGCAAAGGATGTGGAGATGAGCCATAGACAAGTGTGTTAATACTTTTAAAATTCTTTAGTGGAGGAGAGGAGTTGGGAGTGATTGATTGGGATGGGGTAGATGGGCTAGACGACAAAGGAGTCGTTGGTATTTGAGGAGTGGGCGAGGTGGGATTTCCATTAGGAGAAGGGGTGGTATGAGGAGAGAGCGGCTGATTAGAAGTAGGAACCTGCTGTGGGGATGAGTCTAATGGTGGAGTATCAGGCGGAGGGTGTGGGAGGGTGGAGTCAAGAGACGAAAAGACTGGTTGTAAGAAGACTGGTCGGGGAGGTTTTGGTGGTGGAGACACTGAAAAACATCGAGTGTCCATGCACGGAAAATTAGATTCATCAAAAATAACATTCCGCGAGACATAGACACGTCCTGTTGCAAGGTCCATGCACCTGTATCCTTTGTGATTGCTTTCGTAGCCAAAAAAAACACATTTGGCAAACTTGGGTAATAATTTGTGTTTATTATAAGGTACCAAATGGGGAAAAAATGCACAACCAAATACTTTAAGAAAACGGTAGTCGGGTGGCCGTTGCAGCAACTTTTCATATGGCGAGAGATACTGAAGTTGTGCCATGGGTAGCCGATTTATAAGAAACACGGCAGTCGAGAATGCCTCCAACTAAAAACTAGACGGTAAATGAGACTGAGAAAGTAAACAAAGACCCATTTCGACAATGTGCCGATGCTTGCGTTCGACCACGCCATTTTGTTGTGGTGTGTGGGGGCAAGAAATCTGGTGGGCAATGCCATGTTGACAAAGATATAAGGTGAAGGGCTTGCTGGTGAATTCACCACCTCCGTCAGTTCGAACCCTTTTAATGCTGTGAACTGGAAAGAGCATCAGATTTTCCACCATTTTCTTGAACATGGTGAAAGTGGAAAGAGCATCAGATTTCCGTACAAGAGGATAAATCCATACATAGCGAGTACAATCATCCACAATAGAGAGATAATAACGATAACCAGAATGTGAAATGATCGGAGCAGGACCCCATAAATCCATATGTAAGAGATCAAGTGGGTTTTTAGCATTAAAATTCCGAGCCAAAAATGGTTGTCTACATGACTTGCCCAATGGGCAGATGTGACAAACTTTATTAGGATTAATCTTGCCAACAACAGGTAATTTAAATTTTTGATGTAGCACACGAAAAACTCCATGAGAGGTATGACCAAGACGAGCATGCCACACATCTTGATTCGTCTTTTCACCATAAAAGACTAAACGACCAGAAATAGATGGATTGGCATGGATATGATATAAGCCGGCGGAGCTACTGCCACGAAGAAGAATCTGCCCAGTCTTGTCCTTCACACGAAAACCATTACAATCCATCTCAAAATAACAGTTATTATCGTGAGAAAAACGTCGAATGGATAAGAGATTTTTTCTAATGGCAGGTACACACAAAACTCCATTTAGCGACAAAGATTTGGCAGGAGTACGTAGAACAGCTTGCCCAATATGAGAAATAGGCAATTGTGATCCATTACCAATTACAATAGAATCAGTACCTGAATATGGTTCAGCATTTGAGAGATTAGAAGTGGATGAGGTCATGTGATGTGTTGCTCCAGAATCCAAGCACCAATTTGGATTAGAAAGATCAGAAGCCGACAAGGTTCCACTTGTTGTAGACTCGGCCGCGTAAGCAAAGTTCCCACGGTCGGGGCAAACTTTTGCAATATGACCTTGCTGGTTACAGATTTGGCAAAGTGGAGAGAAATGGAATGGAGTAGGTAGAAGTGGAGGACGATTATCAGGTGCGAGAGGTGTAGAAGGTGGATGCCGATTATCTCCAGAGTGATACCTGTTGCCCCCTTTTCCACTACGCCCCCCACGACCTCAGTTATTATTATGGTGGAAATTTTGGTGCGGCTGGTTATTGTTGTGGTGGAAATTTTGGTGCAGCTGGTTATTGTTATGACGGGAATTTTGGACCAGCTTATGGGTAGAAGATGGTTGATTTTGGGGAAGGCGAGTAGCAGCAAGGGCGGCTCCAGTGGATAAAGATAGAGATGTCATCCTTTTAAGAAGGTGTTCCTCTTGAAGAAGAAGATCATAGAAGTCGTCAAAGGTATTTGTGGGGCGAAGATGGAGAGACGTGATGAACTCCTTGTATTCACCACCAAGAGCATCAATGATATAGTCAATAAGTTCAGAATCTGAGATGGGTGATCCTGCCGCAACAAGAGAGTCAGCGATAGATTTGGCTTGTAGTAGGAAATCTCCAATAGGTTTCTCCGCATCCATCTTTAAATTGCGGATTTGATCACGGAGAGTACGGATATGAATTTTGGATAGAGGAGAAAGCCTCTTTTCCAGAAGGGTCCATGCTTCATAAGCCGTTGAGCAAGAGAGGAGCAGCGTTTGAATCGAGGGTGAAGACGTGGCTTTGATCCAACTAAGAACGAGTTTGTCCTTAGAGTATGCTGGATTTACAGAACCATCTTCAAGTCTCTTGAGAGGAGCAGTTGTTTGGCTAGAAACAACATCCTTGAGATCGTGTAAATCCAATATATCCTCAAACTGTGAACGCCAGCACAAATAGTTATTTCGGTCCATTTGAGTGTTGAAGTGATGAGATATGTTGAAGGAGATAGGGAGAGAGAGGTTATTAGAGGAGGAGGCAGGAGATGATTTGGAAGCTGGAGTTAACTCGCTAGTCATGATTGATCGTCACGAGCTTTGATACCATGAACGAGAAAACAAGGTAAAAGAAATGAAAGACCCCCGTTATGGGTACTCTATACATTAGTCCATATATAGTTGATTACATGAGCTAATTACAAGGAATGAATATCACTAATTGGTACAAATTGTGGAGCAAATCATGGGATTATGATTGGGGGAATCATGGGACTATGATTGAGGGAATCATAGGATTATGATTGACTTCCTTTAGGTTTCAACCTCCCGAAGATATGGTTGAACTGGTTGTATCTTAGGCTTCAGCAAACCGGAGAGCGGATACTTGGTTCCCTCATCCATAATGGACTTTAGCCACTTCTTGGATCTGTGTTCTTCGATCTCAGTGGTTACTGATCCATCCATAGAAACAGCAACAGCAGGAAGTTGACTGCTGCTGCTCCCCTCCATAGCTTATTCTCTGGGCAGCTTTGTTGGTATAAACCAAACGACTGCAACTATCTGCCTATGTGCCTAATACGTACTATGCTATGGAAACTCTTTTGGATTAAAAGATAGCTTGGTGGTTGGAAAAAAAGTATCTTCTTTTCTTATTTTTCAATCCAAGTGTTGGATGCATTTTTCTAACAAATTCTGTGAGAATAATAGGTAGAATAAAGCATTTTGCAAGTTTCAAACGCATATACTTCAGTGCAGATTACACTCCAACCACATATTCTTGTTTGGACCTTTATAAGGTTGGTGATTTTTTCTCCAGTTTCCGTATTCCGGTGAAAGAATGTATTTTTTACATATTCAGTAACATGAGTTGCTGACGGGAATGCTTGAGGATTCTTTACTGCCTTCCTAAGCAAGGTCTAAAACAAAGACAGGATTCAGCTCCAATTTCCATTCCCAGCTATTACAAAACATACTAAGAAGGAGACGTTGGTTGCTAAAATGGTTCTCTCCCTTCTTATGTATGGAGATCCCTTCAGTTATTAATATATATAAGACAAGAATACATTGTGTTATGCTTTACAAGGAAAATAGCAAAAATCAAGAGAACTATACAAGGAAAATACAGTAGAGCAAATCACTAAGTTAATGCTAGAAATCAGCAATCTGTCAAGGCAAATCTTCGAGATCTTCTCTGAAATCTTTCCATGTTTAATACTCCCCCTCAAGGTGGAGCGTGTATGTGAGTCACGCCCAGCTTGCTAGTGAGACGACTGAAAGGGTCCTTTCCCAACGGTTTGGTAAATAAGTCAGCAATTTGGTCAGTTGATCGGATATAACAAGGAGAGATCAACTTTCATTGTACTTACAAAGTGGCAATCGAGCTCGATATGCTTCGTACGCTCATGAAATACGGGGTTCTCAGCAATGTGAATGGCGGCTCGATTGTCACAATAGAGATTGATAGGCGATGAGTGCGGAATCCCAAGATCATTCATGAGATAAGTTAACCATTGAAGTTCGGAGGTGAGGGTTGCCATGGCACGATATTCAGCTTCAGCGGAAGAGCGCGAAATAGTAGTTTGCTTCTTGGTTTTCCATGAGATTGGACTTGAGCCTAGAAGAATGCAAAAACCTGTCGTAGAGCGACGAGTTGTGGGACAACCAGCCCAATCAGAATCACAAAAACCGCTGATATTGAGTGAGCTAGTTGAAGATAATAGAATTCCTTTTCCGGGAGAACCTTTGAGGTAACGAAGAACACGAGTAGCAGCATCCATGTGTGAGGTGCGAGGGTCTTGCATAAATTGACTGAGATCATGGACTGAATATGCAATGTCTGGCCTAGTGACTGTAAGATAGATGAGACGTCCAACAAGGCGACGATAGGTGGACGGATCAGATAAGGGAACACCGTCAATTGGCGTTAAACGAAGATGTTGTTCCATAGGAAAATCAGAAGGTTTGGCACCTAGTAAACCTGCATCTTGGAGAATATCTAGCGTGTATTTGCGCTGAGATAAGAATAATCCTTTTTGTGATTGGGCTACCTCAATCCCAAGGAAGTACTTGAGTCGGCCAAGGTCTTTGATGAATAAATTCTTCGCTAAATAATCTTTGAGGTGCTGAATCGCTGTGAGATCATTGCCTATGACTATAATATCATCAACGTATACCAAAACAAAGGTGGAAGACTGTCCACTAATACGAGTAAACAAGGAATAATCTGCTCGTGATTGGGAAAAACCAGCTTGTTGAATAATTTGAGAGAACTTGGCGAACCACTGGCGAGAAGCCTGTTTCAAACCATATAAAGACCTATGTAACTTGCAAACTTAAGTCTCCCCCTGTTGAGCAAACCCAGGTGGAAGGGTCATATACACTTCTTCATTTAGATCACCATGAAGAAATGCATTGTTAACGTCAAGTTGATGAAGCAACCAATGTTTTATAGAAGCAATTGATAAGAGAGCACGAACAGTAACAAGTTTTGCTACAGGCGCAAAGGTATCGTGGTAATCAAGACCTTGAACTTGTGTAAATCCCTTCGCAACTAGGCGAGCTTTGTAGCGGTCAATGGTGCCATCAGATTGAAACTTGACCTTATAAACCCATTTACACCCGATAGGTTTTTTGTTGGGTGGTAAATGAGTCAGACTTCAGGTATGGTTCTTTTCGAGTGCATCGATTTCTGCAGCCATGGCTTCACGCCATTATGGAAGTTTAACTGCTTGGGAGAAGGACTTTGGCTCTTCAGTGGAGGTAAGGGAAGATAGAAAGGCTCGATGATTAGTAGAAAAATTGTGTGTAAGAAATGTATTGTTCAAGAGGATAGAGAATACCTGGCCGTTGCGAAGACGTAGGAGTTGGGAGTGTAACATTAGCAACTGTAGAACAATGGAAATCCTTGAGATAAGATGGTTTTCGTCGCTCACGAGGAGGACGATTGGTATGACTGGTGTCACGGGAATTGTCAATGCTCAAGGAATTATCAGCAACATGAGGCATGGTGGTAGGTTCAGTTGTGGCTGCTGGAACTGAGGGAGATGGATGAGTCTGGACCTCAATAGGTTCATTTTGGATAGGTTGGTGGCGGCGTTGGTAAATTTGGGTGATGGGTGGTCTGCCCGGGCGAATCAGATTTGGTTCTAGTAAAGAGATGGGCTGAGTTGGTGCATAATCAAATTGTGGATGATCCTCGATGGGTAAAGGAATGACCACTGGTGAAGTGTAGTCTGATGAAATATCTTTGAAGGGAAAAATTGTTTCATGAAATGCAACATCTCTTGACACATATATGCTTTTTGTTTTGATATCAAAAATCCGGTAACCTTTTTGGGCATAAGGATATCCAACAAAAACTCCGGGCTTTCCACGTTGGTCAAATTTGTGTTTTATGTGAGCATTGTGAGCAAAAACCAGACAACCAAATACACGAAGATGTGAATAGGAAGCGGGGGTGCAAAATAGTACTTCATAGGGTGATTTGTTCTGAAGTAAGGGTGTAGGGATTCTGTTGATTAAATAAGCTGCAGTGAGAATACATTCTCCCCAAAAATAAAGGGGCAAGTTGGCTTGAAATCATAATGCTCGAGCAACATCTAAGAGGTGACGATGTTTGCGTTCAACAACACCATTTTGTTGAGGTGTAGAGACACAACTACGCTGGTGAATAATCCCATTTTCAGAAAAAAAATGTTGCATTTCATTGGATAAAAACTCACTGCCATTGTCAGATCGAATTTGTTGAATCTCTGGGAGAAACTCCTCACCTTGACCAGAAAATATATGTTTAATTTGACAATGATATTGGGTTTTTACGGTGGAAAAAAAAGATTACAAATGATATTTCATATCAGACTTGAAACGCATAAGGTATATCCACGTGCAACGTGAAAAATCATCCACAATGGTAAGAAAGAATCGCGCACCACTCATGGATGGTTTGGAGAAACTACCCCAAATGTCAACATGGATTAATTGAAAAGGTTTATTTGTAGAAATGGAACTATGAGGAAAACATAATCTGGTTTGCTTTGCTTGTGGACAAATGTCACAAACATGCAGAGGGGAATAAGAAATAGAGGAAACATTCTTTGCTAGTTCAGACATTCGGTGATGGGAAGGGTGCCCAAGCCACCAATGCCAGATGTCAATGGTAGGTGTTCCAGTAACTAGGTTTGCGGAAGATGCTTGAAGATAGTAGAGATTGCCATGTACACTACCCAATCCAATCGTCCTCTTCGCGGACAGGTCCTGAAAAATACATCGATCACGCAAGAAAACAACTGAGTACTGATGGGAATTGGTGAGCTGACTCACAGATAATAGATTGAATTTAAAAGATGGAATATAGAAAACATTATCAAGTTGCAAATCTGGTGAAAGAACCACAGTTCCAATGTGGGTGATTTTTGCATCAGAGCCATCAGGCAATTGAACAAAAGATGGATTAGGGCAAGGTTTATAAGATGAGAATAGTGATAGGGAAGAACACATGTGGTTGCTAGCACCTGTATCGATAATCCAAGCAGAAAATGATGGAGCAGAAAGAGCTATACCTGCTAAGTTAGCATTGAAATCTGTGCTACCTGATGAGAGCATGGCCAAAATTTTGTTGTACTGTTCTTGTGTAACCATAGGAGCAGTGACCATTGCTCGATCATTAGCCCGAGAAGGTCCTGAAGAAAGAGAGTTCGAATGGCCCTGATTTCTGCGAGAATTCCTTGGTTTATCAGTTGGATAACCATGCAGTTTATAGCAGGTGTCTATATTATGATTGTCCAAATCACAGTAATCACAATGCATTCGTGATTTTCCTGTCCGATGATTGTCTGCACCGCTATTGCGCTGATTGGAATATGCATTTTGACGGTTCGATGGATGGTTTTGATGAGGAGCCCTGTTATTGCTGCTAAAATTAGCACGGTTTTGGATAGGCACATACTTATTTTCTGCACTATTTGTAACAGCTGAGTTCACTGCAAGAGCAGCAGCTTCTGGAGTAGTGATGGATGGTCTTGAAGAATGTATCTCTTGTTGCTTCTCCTCTTGTAGCACTAAGGCATATATCTTGGTGGCATTTGGAAATGGATCCATTAGTAGGATCTGACTTCGAAGACCGGAATAACGCCCATGAAGGCCTTGAAGAAATTCCATCCCACGATCTTGCTGTTGGAGGGCTGCATTAGCTTTCCCATGGCCACAAGTGCAAGGCATCAAAGTAGAAAGGGAATTGAGTTCATCCCATAACGCTTTCATCTTTGTAAAATATGTGGAGATTGACGAGTCTTCTTGTGTGGTGTTAGCAATAGATTGCTTCAGTTGATAGATTTTCGACGCGTTAGTCTGGGTGAATCGATCACGTAGATCGATCCATATTTCCCTTGCAGTTTGTGCGTATAGAATACTAACACGGATCTCACTTTCTGTGGAGTTGAGGATCCATGAACTGACAAGGTCATTACAGCACTCCCATTGACGTAGTTGGGTGGTTTCCTTGGGCTCTTCGATTGAACCGTCGACAAAGCCAAGTTTATTTTTAGCGCGAAGCGCCATGGTCATTGCACGAAGCCATGTTCCGTAGTTATCTCCAGAAAGAAGTGGAGAAACTAAAACGGCAGTAGGGTTGTCTGAATGGTGTATGAAGTATGGGTCATCAGATCCTAGTACATCAACCGAACTAGGATCCTTATCTTTCTCTTTGTCTGCCATGGCTATAGAGTCAAGATCTTTCACTGCTTTGATACCATATTACAAAACATACTAAGAAGGAGACATTGGTTGCTAAAATGGTTCTCTCCCTTCTTATGTATGGAGATCCCTTCAGTTATTAATATATATAAGACAATAATACATTGTGTTATGCTTTACAAGGAAAATAGCATAAATCAAGAGAACTATACAAGGAAAATACAGTAGAGCAAATCACTAAGTTAATGCTAGAAATCAGCAATCTGTCAAGGCAAATCTTCGAGATCTTCTCTGAGATCTTTCCATGTTTAATACCAGCTTACAATACAACAAAGCTTCTTCAATCCTCCCTCTTATAAATCCTGAAAAGGTACTCATTCCCCCGCACTTTGGGGAGTTCATAAACCAGGCTTAAATTACAAATCGTAGGGAAGCATCAAGAAATTTTAATTTGAATTCTCACACTCATTTCGATTCTGTCTGTATCATATTCCGAAGTAAATACCAATGTTGTTATCCTACTCTGTCCAATGCGTTGCTCAAGAGAATACTTGAGGATTCTTCACTGCCTTGTTAAGACAGGTCTAAAACAAAGATTACATTCAACTTAATTTGCCATACCTAACTTAAAGCACAACAAAGATAATTCAACAGAGCTGAAACATGGAAAGGAAATGGGTCTTCCACACTCTGGGGAGTTCTTTTGTTAAATTAACAGCCTTTGGAGGCAATATATTAGTAGTATAGATGAACAAATAAGAGAAGTATGCAAACTGTTAACTGTATTTTAAGAATGCTTTCAAGCGATAATCTATTACGAGTCCAAAAATTGCTCCATTAACTTTATAGGAGTAACTACTATCAATTAAAAAGGAAAACAAAACAACCCACTATACTAGGTTGACAAGAAAAAGAAAAGGCAATCCTTAGTTATATATTAATGGAACAATCTGGAGATATCGGCAACTTGGACAATCTGGTCTTTCTCTTGGTGCGGCAGAGAGTAACAGAGTGGCTCATCGGCTAGCAACTCGTTGGAAGCCGCATTCGTCTGCCATTGCAAGTTCTCTTGTGAGTCTAGATCTTAGTAATATAATCCTCCACTAGAGCCTGCCGATCTTGCGAATTTTATTACTTTGGTATATCTGCAATATTTAGAGAAAGTTAAAGCTGTCCCATCATTCTTTTCTTTTCTTTTCTTTTTTGTTGGAGTTTGTCTTGATTGTGAAGTATCTTTTCTCCTTTGTACGAAAGTGAGAAGCATGTTTCACACACCTAACTTGTAAACAACCAAAAATTGAACTGTAGACACATAAATCACATGAGAATCTTCTTTTTTGGTTAGGGGAGGAAGGGAAAAGAAATGGAAATAAAGATCAGTTTAAGACCCTTCATTTTCCCTGTAGAAGTTTTGCACTTTATTCTCGACTCTTACTATTGTTTGTAAGGTAAAGTGTCCCTGTGGAGGCTTCGGTAATCGTCTCGGTAATATAACCGGACCACCATCAACCGAGGCCTCATATTGACATGGGCCTGTGTATATCTTTCTATTTACTCGCTCGGAGTCAAGTCTCCTGTTTACACTTCGGCTAGTTACCGAGGTGTACATTCCGCTTGGGACTTTTGGCAGAATGCAGCATAGCAGGAGGGGACCATGAGCGATACGTGGCGAAAAGGATCATCTGCCCATGTGCTTCGTAACCGTCTTATCCCGTGGCGTCATCTATGATGTCACCAAGGGCGGTTACCTAAGCGTGACCTCCACGCACTGGCTTGGAGCCCAAGTTAACCTAGGTCTATAAATACAAAGGGATATTCATCTTTGAGAGGTATGCCATCTTTCCTAACCCTAGACCTAAAAGCAACTCTCCTTACATTTAACTTGATCGTCGGAGGGTCACTAGGCTATTCCAGCCTTAGTGACTTGTTGCAGGTTCAGCGGCGGAGGAACAGAGCAGCGGAAGAGAAGTACTAGTTCAGGCCAAGGTCCCTCCTCCTAAATCGAACCCCTACAGTCCCAACCATCATCCTTGGTTGGGGAGGCTATGACAATGTCGTAACAGAGAAAGAACCAAAGAAGGTGTCCTAAAAATTGCTAGTCGGGTGGCAAGGAGTGCCAAGCGCCTAGGCCTGCTAGAATCGCCACCTAGAGATTCGTCGGTTTTCCATATTTTCAAAGTATATTTCTTTTCTTCTCCCAAGTACTTAATTTAATTTGGTTTGAACTTTGCTCATTGAACTTTAAGACATATAATAAAAGTAAAACATAGACATAATCCCAATTCACATTTAAAGGAGCCTTATTTTTCATGACATTCATTCACAAATATTCCAAAAGAACTAGTAAAATACTTATCAAAAAAAAAAAAAGAACAAGTAAAATAAAACACACAGCATTTAAGGAAAAAAAAAATTTCTAGAAGCCAGTACATCATAAATCACATATGTCAATTCCACACAATAAAACACAACTCTTTATTTATCAAACTCACACAATTACAGTACAAAATTACAATTCACTCTCATCTCACTCTCTCTCTCTCTCTCTCTCTCTCTCTCTCTCTCCCCCCCCCCCCCCCCCCCCCCCCCCCCACACTTTGCATAAATCATACACCCATATATTTAAACACACCAAGAAACCCCACACACATGTACCAGCTAGCACTCTCACTTCGTCCCTTTCTCTTGCACACTCACGCATCACCAATAATAATTAAGTTTTTTATTCCAACAGTATCTCTAAGTCTAAATAACAAAGGATCAGTTGGACGACCCAGTGCCCGACGAGTGTTGTGTCGCCTTCTCAGAAGTGTCCTTGCTTCTTAGACCATATCTTTACCATTTGAGGGACCATCACCTAAAAAAACCACCCTTTAATCCTTTGGGGGATGGGCTGTTAGGTAAGTCTGATATGCAGCCAGAACAGTCTGAGCGACACCCAAGGTGATGGCCAAAGTTGCAGCAGCAACTGCAATACAAGTCCAAGGGCTCCTAAAGTAACTATGATGCCACTCTGCTATCCAACTTTTCCAACTGATCCGATGGTGCTTCTCAATACCACTCTTAACTTGCAGATAAGCATGAGGGCTAGGAGCCAATTCAGTAGCTATATCATTGAAAAGATCCGCCACTTGCGTGTCACTCCCGAGGAAGTTCATGACTATGCCCTTAGACCGCAACTCCTTCACGTCCTCATCTTGATCGATGATTGAATCCATGAAGCATATGTAAGAGGTCACCCCCAGGTCATTGGCATTATCGGGGCATACTTCATAGGCCGCTAAGTTCAAAAGCATAGACTTTGTTGTGTCATCGATGATTATCTTTGGAAGAGTCAGAATCCCATAACTGAATTTAGGGTTGAACTCTATATCTGTGAACAGATGAGTCCTGCTAGGCTTGCAGTGGATCCCAACATTCTTGAAGTCCTTTGCTGAGCGACGAGAGTACCAACTACTGCTTATGACACACCCAATTCCAAAAGCTTTTGGATCTATGAATTGCCTTCGAACAAGTTCAAGAAGGTGAACTGGTTCGTCATCATCTTTGTCCTTCCTGTCTTGTATTTGAACCTCGGAGTGGCTTTTCAATCCCAAACTATGCTGTCGAATGAAGTATTTTATTTGTTCCAGCAGCGCAACTGCTTTTGAGGGCTCTCCCCTTATGCGCTTAATGAAAGCGGTGATCATCTTTTCCCCTTCAGCAATTCCAAAACTCGGTCTCATTAAAACTCTGAGGACTAGGAATGGTAGTTGATTCTCTAGTAACAACAAGTCTCTACGCACCAAGGCTATTTGCGGGATTTTCTTCAATTCTTCATGGTTCCCTTCTACAATGCTGCAAATGTAGTGAAGGATGAAGCAACCATCAAGGAACATCATGTGAGTGAATTCCTCGTCATTGAACCTTTCTGTTAAGCCCTCAGCATAGCACTTCCTCGCATCACTGGCCACCTTGACCACCTCTTCATAGAGTTCATGAATCTTTACTTGCCTTTTTTCGACATACAGTAGTACCATTGGTTTTTTGAGCCTCTCAATAGGTTGGAGCTCTGGTTTTCCATGATGGCAGGGACCAATGGAAACCACCTTGGGATCATATGATTTCTTGTTGGTTTCAACCTCACGAAGAAACGGTTGAACCGCTTGTATCTTAGGCTTCTGCAAACCGGAGTGCAGATACTTGTTTCCCTCCTCCATAATGGACTCCAGCCACTTATTGGAGCTATGTGAACAGCATGAGCTCTCACCAACCTCTTTGATCTCAATGCTTACTGAATCACAGTTATTATCAACAGCAGGACGTTGATTGCTGTTGCTCCTCTCAATAGCTTCTCTCGGACACATTCTCTGAGCAGCCATTGTTGGTATGTACGGAAAGACTGTGATTATCTGCCAATGTACATAATACTATACTCTGGATACTCTTGTGGATTAAAATGTAGCTTGGTGGTTGGAACAAAGTATCTTCTTTTCTTATTTCTGAAACCAAGTATTGGAAGCATTTTTCCAACCAAGTTTGTAAGAATAATAGGTAGAATAAAGCACTTTGCATCTTCACCATGCATATACTTGAGTAAGATTACACTCCAACCACAAATTCCTGTCTGGACCTTTACAAGGTTTGTGATTGTTTCTCCAGTTTCCATTTTCCAGTGAAGGGATATATAGTGGTTCTGCGGATAACCAATTAAACACCTAAAAAAACACCCCAAATTTCAATCTCATAGTTCCTGATCAAATTTTTATGATCCGAATCGTTCAATGTGTGCAGAATGTGATTTTAAAGGTGCCCACGATAAATTAGCAAATAATATGACCGGAAAATGTTTGTTTTGAGCAGTTTTTAATTGAACCGTTCATCAAATCTAAGCTAAAAACTGCTCAAATCAAGCCTTTTCCGGTCTTTTTTTTTTCGCTCATTTCAAGCGAGTACCCTTAAAATCACGTTCTGATCACATTGAGCGGCTTGGATCATTAAAATTTGATCAGGAACTATGAGGTGTTTTTTTAAGTGTCTAATTAGTTGTCCCCGAAACCGCCCTGATATATATATATATATTACATTTACTCATGAGTTGCTGACGGCACTGCTTGAGGATTATTCTTTACTCCCATCCTACGCAAAGTCTAGAACAAAGATGGATTCAGCTCCAATTTCCATTCCCAGCTTACAATACAACAAAGCTTCTTCTACCTCTTCTTTCGCTCTATGCTTTCGCTCCAATACTAATTATGCGGTCGCGTTCTCAATCCTTACCCTTGCGAATTTTAGAAGTTGGAGATATTTTTCAAAGACGCTTTCACACTCGCGCACGCGAATTGCGCTACTTAGATAAGAACCACCTTCGGCTACAAAGTGTTTTTCGATAACCCAATGTGTTTGACCAGCTTATGTACCGCATCGTCCACTGCAATTTTCGCCCATATTTATAATGTATTTGTATACCCAATGCATTAAGTTTGGGAAAAAAAATGTGTGAAACAATGGATTGCAACTCATTTGACACAATTATCGGAAATGTAATATATATATATATTACATTTGAGGGCTTTGGGTATGAACAAAGAGGATTATTTATCACAATTTTGAGGGCTTTGGGTATGAAAGGGAAAAATATTCTCAAAAAAAGTGACGTCCCGAGAGATAAAAAAAGTGTTTGTGTCGAGGTTAAAAAGGCGGTATCCACTGTGGCGGGGAGGATATCCCAAAAACACACAAGGGACGCCGCGGGGTTGAAATTTGTCACGGTTGACACGGGATGTCTGGGCATAGCAAAGACATCCAAAAACACGCAAGAATTTATAATTGGGGGTGCGACGAAAAAGACATTCATACGGGGAGGCATTTTTCAATGTTTGTGAGGGAGTGCGATTAATGAGATAAACTGCTGTTAAAATGCACTCACCCCAAAATTTGATGGGAAGGTGGGCTTGGAAGCGTAAGCAACGGGCCACATTTAAGATGTGACGATGTTTACGTTCAGCAACCCCATTTTGTTGAGGGGTATCAACACATGTTAACTCTTGTAAAATGCCATGGTCATGAAATAATTTTTGAACAGGACGGGATAAAAATTCAGAACCATTATCTGAACGAAAAAATTTAACTTTTGTGTTGAATTGTGTTTGGACCATGTTGATAAAAAATTGAATTTTGGAAAGGGCATCCGATTTGTAACGCAATAAATACACCCAAGTAGTACGCGTGCAATCATCAACTATAGTTAGAAAATAACGAGCCCCACAAGTAGAAGGAGTATGATAGCCACCCCAAATGTCAACAAAAATACGAGAAAAAGGGACGACACTTTTATTGAAATTTAATTGAAAAGGTAGTCTAGTATGTTTGCCACGCAAACAAGCATCACAAGGGGAATTTTTATTAGGGGAACGACAATGTAAAAAGGAAGGTAAGCTAGCAGAGGCTGGATGGCCTAATCTTTGGTGCCATAGGGTAGGGTCATCGGTTGGGGATGTGAGGGCAGCAGAGGAAGAAGTGCGGAGGTAGTATAAGCCATTGCGTGCCTCACCCGCTCCAATCACAGTCTTCGATTTGAGGTCCTGAAAGAGACAGAATTTAGGAAAGAAAAAAACAACACACTTAAGATCATGGCATAACTTTTGTACAGATAACAAATTAAAACGAAAACTAGGAACATGCGAGACATCAAAGAGGGTGATAGACGGGGTGACTATTATTTTTCCGATATGAGAGATGGCATGAGTGGATCCAGAAGCAGAACGAACTGGCAAAATATTATTAGTAGCTGTATAAGAAGTAAAAAGTGATAAGTGAGGCGTCACGTGAGAGGACGCACCGCTATCAATAATCCAATCATTTGAAAATAAATGGGTGTTACCAGTGAAAAAAGCAGATGGATTATCGTAAAAGCCATAGGCTTGGGACGCCTCGGCGGGGCTCAAGCGTGGAGTGAAATCCATGTCCGGTGTTTGCGCTGCATAATTGGACTGGGCAGAGGATTGGTTGGGGAGGCGATTGAAGAACCATTCTGGATACCCAATAAGTTTAAAACAGCCCGACTTATAATGACCTGCACGGTTGCAATGAGTGCAGTGAGCGTTCGGGTCTTTGTTGGGTCGGGATGAAGTATCAGGCTGAGCATGGTGCAGTTGGCGTGGTGGATTGGCAGGCGAAGGGAATTGTTGTGGTTGCCGTCGGGATGGAGACTGCTGTGGTGGCGGAAAAAAACGTGGCCCTGGTGGATTTCGGTGTTGTCCACTGTTGATTTTGGGTTGATTGTGTTGAATTTGGAACCTGTGACTCACCATGGCCGAGTCTTCTTGAATGGGCTGAGTGGTGATGATAGGTTGTGGATTTTTGGTGTGTTCTTCCGCGATTAACAAGCCATGAACCTTTCCAAGGTCGGGAAGCGGATCCATGGCGAGAATCTGAGTACGAAGAACATGATACGGTTCGTTGACTCCCATCAAAAGCTGGTATACACGCTTATTCGACACCCTTTTTTGCCAAGCTGTGGCGGTACCACATGTGCATTCCGGAAGTGGATCAATCCCATCGAGTTGATTCCAAAGCGTTTTGAAGGCATTATAATAATTGGTAATATCAAGATTACCTTGTTGAAGATGAGTGGTCTCTCTTTGAATTTTAAAAACGGTAGCATTATTCCCTTGAGTGAATCTGGATTCAAGATCACGCCATAGTTCATACGGCGTGCGGCAACTGGTTAGGCTTGGAGTAATTGTGTTGCTGATGCTGTTCAACAACCATGAGAGAACCATCGTGGAAACTCGTTTCCACAGGGGTTGAATATCGGGATCTGTGGGGCAAGGTAGGGTGTTATCAATGAAACCCAGTTTATTTTTGGCACAAAGGGCCATTGTGATAGAACGGCTCTAGGACCCATAGTTGGTATGGGTTAGAGCAATATCAACAAGGGGGGTACGGGGGTGGTCGGCTGAATGAAGAAAATAAGGGGAAGAGAGATCAGAAATAAGTTTCTGAACCTTTTCTTGAGCCTCAACCATGTCTGTAAAGATGGATTGAAGGTTGAAACTGCTGTATTCTTCCAGTGTGTCGTCTTATGCGAAGGAGAAAGAGCAAGAACATGAACCCTGCTCTGATACCATGATAAGAGGTGCTTTGTGATAAATATGATTGATTCTCATTGATTAATTAGTGGAACACAGCCACACATATATAGGAAAAGAATACAACCAACTAGGAAACAATAATTATGGAAACAGAATAATAATCCTAGAATTATGGGAAGAGATTGCTCCTATAATTATTCTGACGGATCTCAATTGATTCGGTCCGCTAATAATAAATGCATTTTGATATCATATTAAACGATATCCGATCAACGAAATTTTTGGCGGAGTCAATGTTCTCGACGAGCTTTAAAACGTGAATGGTTCCGATCATTGTTGTGGGCCTGGAAAGGGCCCACAAATGATCCAAACTCGACCGAAGTGGTTGGAATGGGACTGGACAGGACCCTTGCCCGTACAGGCCTATACTTGTCGATACCAATCTTGTATCAGAATCTCGGCCATACAAAAAAAATTACCTATTTTTTTCCTTGAAAAATACTCGTAATTTTTAAGATAATCAACAAAACTTAGAATCTATAATATGCTAATCATCTTAATTTGTTATTAAGACCAATTTTAAGGTATATCAAAAGTGTTAGAATTTATTTTATTTCTCTACTTTGAGTGTTTTGGTTTTCAAAATTTAAAAAATTTAAAAAAAACAAAGAAGAAAGAAGAAAAGCGGTCAATCGAGAACGGTACCAAGATATAAAAGGATACCCGTGCCTACCGTCCCAATAAGGAAAAACAGTTTGCTCGCCAGGCCGGTCCAAGCCGTTGGCGGCAACCAAGTTTTTATGACACCTTCTTCAGCCACTCTCTCTCTCCGGTCACCTCCCGCCGGGAATCCTTCCTCCCCATTTGTACATAAACACAAGTCATTTCTTTGTCAAATTGGAGAGAATTTACATTCAAGAATTTTCCCATGTTTACATGTAGTCTACGACAGTCGATGACCATCGTACAGTTCAAAACTCTCGCTTCACTCCGTTGACGCTCTCTCTCAAAACCCAACTCAAAAATGGTAGCACGTTTCAGGCTCTCCATCGCTTTAAGACGACGCAGAGATTTTACCATAAACCCCCTTTTGAGATCTTTTCGAACCCCTGCACCCACGTCATGCAATCTCAATCTTCAATCCTGCCAATATCACTCAACGAATAAACCCACAAATGCCAAATCATCGATACCTCGAATAAGCGATGCAGGGTACCAAAACATGGCAATGTCGAATCGGATGATTGCAAAACTAAGCAGAGAGGGTCGAATCGCAGAAGCACGCCGGCTGCTCGATAAAATGCCCGACCCAGATGTGATCGCGTGGACGAGTGTCATCTCGGCGCATATAAATCGGGGAATGGTTAGGGAAGCAAGGGAGTTGTTTGATAGGGTGGATGCTAAGAAAAATGTGGTCACTTGGACTGCCATGATAAATGGGTACTTACGACGAACGAATGACGTTTCCGAAGCAGAGAAGCTGTTTAATGAGATGGCTTACAAGAATGAGGTTTCTTGGAACACCATGATTGATGGGTACGTGAGAAACGGTCTGATCGATTCTGCTTTGAGTCTATTTGAGAAAATGCCCGTTAAGAATGTGGTTTCTTGGAATACGATTATAAACACGTTGGGCCAATGTGGGAGGATTGAGGAGGCTAGGAAGCTTTTTGATTGTATGCCTAAAAGGGATGTGATTTCCTGGACCTCGATGATTTCGACTTTGTCGAAGAATGGGAGGATTGACGAAGCTCGGGTGGTTTTTGACTCGATGCCTGAAAGAAATGTGGTTTCGTGGAATGCTATGATTACGGGTTACGCCCAGAATTTAAGGTTGGCAGAGGGATTTGATTTGTTTGAGAGGATGCCAGAGAGAGATGTTCCTTCATGGAATGCGATAATCACAGGGTTTGTCCAAAACGGAGACTTAGAGCGGGCACAGAAGTTGTTCAACGACATGCCACAAAAGAATGTGATCTCTTGGACAAGCATGATTACAGGGTATGTCCAAGATGGTCAAAGTGAAGAGGCATTGAGAAAATTTTCAAGAATGCAGGCTGCCGATGGCGTAAAGCCTAATCAAGGAACTTTTGTGAGCGTTCTTGGTGCTTGCAGTGATTTGGCGGGTCTCAGCGAGGGACGTCAAATTCACCAAGTAATTTGCAAGACAGTACATCAAAACGATGCATTTGTGGTATCAGCACTTATAAATATGTACTCAAAGTGTGGGGAGTTGGGTACTGCTGGGAAAATGTTCAATGATGGGTTTTCAAGCCAGAGAGATTTGGTCTCCTGGAATGGAATGATTGCGGCCTATGCTCACCACGGATGTGGTGATGAGGCAATCGGTTTATTCAAAGAAATGCGCAACCTTGATATACAACCGAACGATGTTACATATGTTGGGTTACTTGCAGCATGCAGCCATGCTGGTTTGGTTGATGATGGGTTAAAGTACTTTGATGAGCTCACAAGAGACAATGCCATACAAATTAGACAAGAACACTATGCATGCTTGGTTGATCTCTGTGGTAGAGCAGGGAAGCTCAAGGAGGCTTTTGAATTCATTCAAAAGCTTCCAACTGAGCCTTCTGCAAATGTTTGGCGGGCTCTACTTGCCGGATGTAATGTTCATGGCAACACAGATATAGGGAAGCTTGCCTCTATGAAAATTTTGGACGTGGAGCCAGAAAACGCATGTACGTATATGTCACTGTCTAGCATATATGCTTCAACTGGGAGATGGAGAGAAGCTGCAAAACTTAGGATGGAAATGAAAGACAAGGGATTGAAGAAGCAACCGGGTTGTAGCTGGATTGATGTCGGAAATAAGGTTCATGTGTTTGTAGTTGGTGACGAATCCTATAGTGAGTCTAGTTTTATTTTTCCATTACTTAACGATCTTCATGCAAAAATGGAGGCTGGACATGTAATAAAAGTCGATCAGTTAATGGAAGAGGATTTTTCGGTAGGGTAATTATTTGACACACACGCTTGATTGTCTACAAACCGAGTGATACATGGAATTGACCATTTAGCATGACGGCTATGTGGTGATTCTTAGTATTTGTTCGTACACAATTCGAATTGTAATATACCCCTAACAGATGGGACAAGGTCTTCCAGTTATCTCCTTCGCTTTTCTTTGAGGCAAGGTGCAATACAACAATCTGGCAACTTGATAGCTTATCTCCATAATTGGAGTATCGGACACAATTCGTTTGGACGTTATACGTTATACTCCGTTTATTGCCGAGTGAATATGCGTGGGCTTTTCGGTCTAGAATTTCCGATGCAAATAAAGCGAAAAGAGAAAATCATTATGGAAAAGCTAAAGAGAATATCATTATCCCAGGAGGGAGAGTTGCACCAATCATCGCCTTTGCAACAAAGCTTATCCACAGCTAAATAACATGATTTGAAATGAAAATGGCTCATCTATATTTATTGACCGAGTACACCAAAATCTACAGAATCAGACCAACTGATAGGGAATTCCTACTCCTACGATTATTCAATCCAAAAAAAAAAAAAAAATTCACAAAAAAGGAAGGGAAAAGCAAAAAAGGATGTAACCGGAGGAAATTATGGCAGTACTATGTTACTCGTAATCAACCTTTTCGAGCCAAAGCTGCAGCAATCCCACCAACTATAAGTCCTACAGCAGTAGCAGTAATCCCAATTCCAATAACACCATCTGCAGAACAAAAAAAATTTGTATTCAGTTGCTTCTGTTTGGTATATTTAGGCTGTGTTTGGATTCGGATTGTGGAGGACAAGAAAATGGAAGGGTAAAACAAAGAGATTTTCTAGTTGTTTGAGCAGCTTTCTCGTACAATTCTTTCCCATTCCACAAATCTCAACATAAATTCAAGTAGTTACCTTTGGCAATTCGATCTTCAACAGTCTTCTTGAGCGTCAAAGCCTGCCTCCAATCAGGTGCAATCTGCAATGAATGATACGTAACTCGTAATTCAATTCAAGATGCATGCAAAACTTGCCACAATTATCGAATGGTAAACTAAAAGAGAAAACTATTTTCTGCACCACACTATTCAAGAAAGTCAAATTGTATGTATATTGCCCAAGTAATTGTAGTAAAAAAATCGAATTAAAGTCATTGGAGTTTTTTGTTTTATCGGAATTAAGTCATTAGAGTGGGAGAAGGGCATTTAAAATAACTGGGGGTGAGAAAATAAATATTACCTCACATCAGATGGAGTATCATGTACTGTGGCATGAATGAGAAGATGAGGAATTATGCTCGAATTGAAAAACAAAAGAATTTTGAGAGAGAGAGAGAGAGATAATGCAGTATCGCTGTATGAAAGTACCCGATTACAGGAAGATACTGATGGATGCATTCAGGGAATACCAACTATAGTAATTATCTGGAAGTACTAAAGAACTAGAAGGAAAAACAAACCTCCAAACATTGTTCTGCAAGCTGCCTGCTCCTTGGATATTCACTGCTTCGGTAATATCCAACAGCCAAAAGATAAAGTTTTTCCCTCTTTTGCAATGGACCGCTACTGTTGGCTAGTGAGGCTGCCAAAGACAAATTGTTGAGTTCTCCGTAATGGCTTAAATCCCCTTTAAACCGCAAGCGGAAACCAATAACTTTTTTCCGTGAAAGGCAACCAAAAATAACATGAAAAAAGCTGATCATGATAGATAATGATGGTGGTAACTTGAAGCCAAATGTTCTCGTATTTTTGGAGTATAAAAGCACAGTTTTCATTGACTAACTAGAGGCAATTTGAATTCAAGGTATCACAAACTTTATGAATTAACGGTACCACAGACTTTATGAATGACCAGAATTGCAGGGTTTTATGGAGCAGTATTGTTCGTAACAAGAAGCTCAATGATCAAATAACGAAGATTAGGCTACTGAAATGAATTTGTTTAAACTTCGAATACATTGAGGTCACAAAGATACGACATACTACAAATAAACGAGCAAGACAGTTGAAAGCACAAAAACTGGGCAAGGAAGACCAACAACTCCAACAGTAAAAGTGAGAGGGTAGGGAATACAAGGTTTTTATGCAGGTAAGACATTAAGTGCATGAATCCTAATATAATGGATCATGGATAACAGGCGATGTAAGCAACAAGGATGAACTCTTGCATCAAAAAGAAAATTTTAGTTGGTATTGACCAATTGGTTCTAACCTTCAAGCATAGCTATCCCACGCTGCACATCTTCTGGTTGTCTGGAATGAACGAGGGCCCAGGATAACCGCATAATGCATTCACTCTTGAGTTCATCTGAGACACCGTTCACAGCCTCTGCAACTTCCCTCTCACAGCCCTACATATACAATAGTCCTCAGAACATAGACAAATTGGTGGAAAAAGCAGGAAGAGAATCCCACGTATGTGAAAACAGCCATGTGAATGGAAGAAAAGTAAACAATGAAGCATTTTGATTTCTTCTTAAAAATTATTGAGCAAAACTCTACACGTAAAGCTATGCCGATACCATGAATTGTTACTTACCGGATAGAAATTTCCGTGGCCTATTTAGAACACTTCCAATATCTTCTACATGAAAGGCTCACATACGATGTAAACTACTAGATGCCAAAGAAGGGCTCACAGGTTCAGTGGTCAAAACGTGCATAATACCTTGAGGTTGTGGGTTCGAACGTGAGGGCAACGACTTCGTGCAAATAACGCCTAAGTTAATGTATTTTACCCAATCCACCACTCGACCTCAAAGCATCATCAATAGCAGTATTTTGTAGGATCATTTGTCCAGAGCATATATAATCAACTCCACCAAATCGTTGCATTCAAACGCCAGAAAAATGCGCCTCAACTGATTTTTTTAATAGCCATTCCTATCTAATCCGGCCAATAAAATTGGAATGCATCCCCTAAGTCCCAATGGTCGCTAACAAAGTTTTTTGTATTCTTTTTCATGCCCCACGTTTTTTTGCATTTTGATAACCAGGTGTTGGGCGCCTCGTCTAATCTGGGGACCATAAAATAAAGACAGAACATGCGGAAAAAAATACCACACACACTAAAAAGAGAAGTGGTGAAAAATGGAGAAGCTTACAGAGATGGTATCGCGATCGGACCAGGGGATGTGGTCTCCGCCGCCGAAGAAGGCAGTGACTGAGTCGAAGAAGTTGCCGATCTTGGCTTCCATTGCCTCTTCTCCTCTCTTCTCTTATGCTTCGTTACAGATTGTGATGGCGGGATGGCGGGGGGCGGTGGCGTTTGTGGTGGTGGAAACGACGGAGGAGAAGGCACAAATGAAATGCGAGGACACACTCAAAAGGGGTGAGATTTGAATTTGAACGGAAGTATATACTATTTTATTATTTTATAATGATTGTGTACGCGGCTGCCGTAAGTGGTTAGGAGGAAACTAGAAAGTTTGGAAGTTTAAATCAAATGAAACTTCATGGTTAAGCATTCCTGTGTCTTTCTGGCCAGGAATTTTTTTGGTAATTGTATTAAAAACATTAAAAAAACTCACAATTCAACGGCCGAAAAATCTCTCAATGAAAATAGGATTCACTGTGCCAAAAATATGTCTCTCTGCTCAGAGATTTTCTAGTAGTTGTATTTAAAACAATAAAAGAACTCACAATTCAACAGCCAAAAAATTCTCTAAATGGAGGCAAGATTCATTGAGCCGAAAATTCTTGTGCCTCTCTGCCCAAAAATTTTCTGGTTTAAAACATTAAAGAAACTCACAATTCACGGCCGAAAAATCTCTCAATGGAGGCAAGATCCATTGTGCCGAAAATTCATGTGCCTCGCTGCTCAGAAATTTTCTGGTAGTTGTATTTAAAACATTAAAGAAACTCACAATTCAACGGTCGAAACATCTCTCAACAAGTTAACACGGTAGGATAAATAAATTAAACTCAAATTATATGTACGAACCACACAACACTATATTGATACACTAAAGATATTTCTTCGGATTGAAAATGTAGCAGGTCTAATTAATTTTATAAACGAATAATAAAAAGTGATCGAGTTTAGCTTATATTTTATTTGAATGAATTTAAAGAAACTAAAAACCAAGCAAGCTTAACCGACCTCAAGTTCTTTGGTTCATAAGATTGGTCCTGTGTAGGCGGGTCCGGACACATAATAGTACATCAACAAAACAAAGGAATAAGGGTAAATTTCACTGACCTCCCCTAAGATTTCTGACAAATGCAGGTACCTCCCTTGAGGTTTTTGAAATATCACTAACCTCTCTAATTTTACCTGACAATGTTCAAATACCCCCTTCTGTTAAATCACCCCAAATGGTGTTAAATCTACAACTGAAATGGCAAATATACCCTCAAATTAAAAATAATATTCCTATTATAAAACTGTTGAGGACACCTTTTTAACCCTTTCTTTCCCTCACCAAGGCCACCATTGTCAACTTCACATAACCCAAAGCTCTTCTCTTCTCTCTACCTCATACGAAGTTAGAGAGAGAATTTGTAATCGTGCGGAATAGCGGCAACGTCGGCATCAGGAAAGAGGCAACGAGGGGAACAGTATCACCACCTCATCAACTCCGCCCTCAAACCTTCTTCTTCTTCTTCATCCGATCAGATTCTGTTTTGCTCAATTTTTGGCTCCATCAATTTGGGTGTTGAGTTAGGGGTAAAATTTTGTGTACGATTTGAGAGACATGAATTGGGGTTTGGGCTATTATGAACCCTCTTATATTGGTTCTGTAGAGTGTATTTACTGAATTTGACAAATACTAGCTTTCAAATAGGAATATTATGGTCATTGTTATACACTTGTGCTATTAATTGACTGTCTTTTTAAAAATTAAAAAAAGAGAGGAGAAATTGAAAGTACTTACATCCAAGTTAGAAGAACATAGAATCCCCTAACAATAGGTTTGGGTCTTCAAGCCCCACGCTCAGTCCTCGCAAGAGTATATAGTTGGTGCTCGAACTAAGGTGAACTCTCACGTGTAACTCTATAATGAGATTGTTGCAATCGAATGAGTATCAAAAGGGCTCCATTTTCTATCTACCAAAGCTTAGGATAAAAAGATTGCAATAGCTCGATATTGTTGGCCTGAATCATCAATTTAAAAAGAATTAATATAGCAAGCATTTCCAACCTTGGCTTCAAAAATAGTAGGGATGTCAAATTTTATTGGAGGCTTACGTGGTATTTTGACATGTTGGAATTTGACATCTCTACAATGTCCATTATAACCAATATGCCTAATTATTTATTTAGGAACTCATAATAGATTATGCCTTGAACCATTCTTAATCTACACTCAGTTTGTATACTTCTCTTTTTCATTCATCCATGCTACTAATATAAGGGAAAATGACGGCCAATGACGTGTTTGATAATTAATACCCTCTAAGGACATTTTCAGCATTAACAAATGTACTCAAATGTTCTCAGCATGTCCTTGGCGGGTATTAATTATCAAAACACGTTCTGGGCCGTCATTTTCCCTAATATAACGCCTCCAACGGTAGTTACTTTTGGGAAAAGAACTTCTCAAAGTGTGGGAGACCTGTTTCCTTCCCTTGCTTCAAGGCAGTTAAAGAGTCCTCAAGTATTAAGCTGGGATTGGACGTTGGAGCTGAATCCATCTTTGTTATAGACCAGCTTAGGAAGGCAGTGAAGAATCCTCGAGCATTCCTGTTGGGAACCTCGAGCATTCCTGAAGACGTAATCTTTCTCCAGAAAATGGAAGCCGTGGGAGAAATCACAACCGTTGTAAAGGTTCAAACAATGATTAGAGAAAAAGAGGTTAATCGAGGAAGCATACTCGCTCAAAATTATTGTCGTTTAAACAGACGCACGTAGCAGCAAACAATTTTAAAGATAAGAAGACAAACAACTGATATCAGTACATATGTGGCACAAAAACAAAAAGCCTCGCCATTTAGAACAATGTCACATCCTCAATTTTTAACATACATATTAATGATTATCCAGAAATAAAATTCTCACAATTATTAAGAAAAATACCCCAAAAGAATTTATCCTGTTCATTTCATAGAATTTCAGTTTCAACACCAAGTGTTCCAAAATATTACATTCATGGCACAACGGCCCCAAATTATCATTAGTACGAAGTAAGGAAAAGAGTTAAGTGTTTACATATATCCTTGGTCAAAAGAATTATAATGAAAGTTAAATTACATCTCCAAAATAAGATTTACAAAAGATGTCAAGTAATTTCTTCGTGTCAGCTTTCAAAAGGGTTTTCCAAGTCAATGCACTCCAAGCATACCATGTTATTTTCCCGTGGTCAATGCACTCCAAGCAGTCTCGGGAGGACAGACCGATGTAATGGGTGGTCGAGGAGCAATCTCGGAAAGACAAGATGACAGACCAAGATCAGCCAACATGGGTGGCTGTAACCATGCACCTGCTGGGGAATAATATGGGACGGTCTCAAAGAATGTCACGTCAGCACTTACAAAGTGCTTACGTAGCAAGGGACTATAACACCTGTATCCTTTATGTGTCCAAGTGTCACACCCCAAAATGGGAAGTGACCAGCCATGAACCGCAAGATTAAAACTCGTAGAACATGCAGCCTAAAAAGAAATTTGATTAAAAACCAAGGCAATGAACTAATAAACGGTCAACCATTTTTTTTATTAAGAACAACTCCTACCAATTAAGTTCAACAAAAAGTATGGGTTACAAACATCCCATAAACCAACCAATATCCAGTGATCTAACAATAATAAAAAGGAGTCATTATCTGACAATTGTTTCCAATGCGGAAGTGATTTATTAAAATAAAATTAGAATGAGACACCCTAAGGAGGTCAACAAAAAAAACCCCCGAGATGCGGCCAGAGTCCTTGCCTAACTCCCCAACTTGCCTGAAAGAGAAGTTGGATAAAAATCCGTCAACTAACGAGCTCAGTGATAGCAAATATGTATATTAAATGAAGTTGAAAGCGGGGATGAAAATAATTTACCGTTAAACATAATTTGGCATACGATGTGTCCAACAAAATAATAAATAAAACCAATGAAGCATATAACCATTAATCATTCTTGGTGGTGATCACAACATTATATCCATCAACAGTGGGGAACCACAATCAAATAGTACCATGGCCAAAATAATATCTCATCAAAATTGGATCCAATATCGAACTTAGAGTCACCAGGGTTGGCAGCCCGTGATACTTTTCCCTAAGATGATCCGGTGAAAGAAAGTCGTTGAACATTAGAGTCACTGGCCTAACACGGTCTTTTTCCCAATGGCCAGGGTCATCAACACGAAGAGGAATAATTTCCTGGACTTGCGAAATAAATGTTCCTATTAATATCCACCAAGTTCTCACCAAAAAGAATATTAACAATTGATCTCAGAAAATTCATCGCATGCCAATTTATAGAACAACTTATAAACAGGTCTCCGAATAACATTCTTATAAATTTCTGAAGGAAATACTTTTAAAGGATACAGGGAACTTTTGAAAATACGTAACATACTTAACTACTCACCTGGATCCAAAAGTAATGCAACTCGAGTACGTAAAAAGATGCTAACATGAACAAAAAGAATTGTATACAATCACCAACAATTCCAAATATAATTCTACCTAGACTAATTTAAGACTACCCTAAAAATAATTAACTAAAACCTTAAAACTAAAACAACTCAACTTTCCAGTCAACTACAAAACCTAAACACCAATCTCCGAGACCTCCAAACAATCTGACCCACATACATAAACCACTTCCAATGTGTCAAAACCTCTAGTTCTTATTCAAGGCATTCAACACATATAACCCTAACTAGAATATTAATTACTGGATTCCAATTACACTAGAAATCAAATTTGCACATCTCACCACAACACATACCCTCTTGTCTCGTGCTCTCTTCTCTCTTTGTCAACCACTCACGCCAAAGTCATCATTCACATCACACAAACTCCACCACTACTCCATATTTCATCAAAAAGAAAGCAAATCAATCGGTGGCAGTAAATTAACTTTTACAAAACCCATCTAACCTCTCGACAAGAAAATAAAAGAGAAGCGAGAATATTGAAGGGAACAAGAATCGCTTACCCCAATGATCACCAATCTGCTGAAACCTAGACTACGGCTTCTCTCTTGTCCGCACTAAGTTCTCTCTTTGTCAACCACTCACACCAAAGTCATCATTCACATCACACAAGCTCCTCCACTACTCCATATTTCATCAACAATAAAACAAATCAATCGGTGGCAGTAAATTAACTTTTACAAAACCCATCTAACCTCTCAGCATGGAAATAAAAGAGAAGTGAGAATATTGAGGGGAACAAGAATCGCTTACCCCAATGATCACCAATCTGCTGAAACCTAGACTACAGCTTCTCTCTTGTCCGCACTAAGTTCTCTCAACCATTTATCTCAATTGCTCTGCCTAAATAAAACCCTACACTGTGAAAATATCTTCTAACTTTGTAAAACTACCCACTACTCCCTACATTATAGCTAAATAGTTAATTAGAATTAGATAGTATGTAACACAATTTATAAAATTACCATTCGGTACCACTATTTTACCCAAAAATCAATCTCATACCCAAATATTACAATCGTGTTAACAATATCCATAGCGCGCACAAAATAATTACTTGGGACCCAACCACAACTCCAATTAATAAACGGCCAATATAATTAATTAAATAAATAAAAATGCTAAGCCGTAACACCGAGAGTAACCAAGAAATATACATTTATAAGCACGAGGATCAAGCTTATCACGACATGGAGAGAAATTATGTACGAATGAAACACAACCAAAAAGTTATGGGGGAAGAAAAAAAGATCCTTGTCAGGAAAGAAAACCTAGTAAAGAGTTTTGCCGTTCAAAGCCCGAGATGGCGTTCTATTTATAAGATAATTAGCTGTAAGAATTGCATACCCCCAAAAATATTTTAGAACATACATGTGAAGCCTAAGAGCTTGGGCAACTGCTAAAATCGGTCCATATTTTCGCTCAGCAACCCCATTTTGTTGAGGGGTGGTTACACAAGCAGTTTGATGAATAATGTCATCAGTTTCAATAAAATGAGTAAATTGATGAGAAATATATTCTTGGGCATTATCAGTCTGCAAAATACGTAATTTGACATTAAATTGAGTGACAATTTCAGCATAAAAATTAGAAAACATAGAAAATAATTTAGACCGATCTTTGAGAAGATATACCCAAGTTAAACGAGAAAAATCATCAATAAACGTAATAAAATAGCGAGCACCACATAAACTCGTGGTACAAGATGGTCCCCAAATATCCGAATGAACTAAAGCAAACAGTTCTAAACTAGGTGACTCAACTCGTAAAGGAAAAGAAACCCTACGATGTTTACTGAGTTCACAGGTGTCACAATTAAAAGGAGAAAAATTAGATAAATCAGGGACTATCTTGCAAAGATTGGCAGAAGATGGGTATGCAAAACGACAGTGCCACTGGTAAGGTGTGGTAGTAGAGTGGAAGGCAGATAACTTGGAAGGATTGGATGGCTGAAGGTAGTACAGACCATTCTTCTTCTCATACCCCCCACCAATCATCCTCTGCGTCTTGAGATCCTGAAATTTACAATGAGTGGGATAGAAGAGTACAAAACAATTGTGAGTTTGGGAAAGTTTATGAATGGAAAGTGGATTAAAAGGAAATTGTGGTAAGTATAAGACAGAAGTAAAAATAAGGCCAAAAGCACGATAAGTACCAATGCCATGTACACGAAATTTAGTACCATTCGCAATAGTAACATAAGAAGGAATGGAAGGTGTAACGACATCAATAAGAAGAGACAAATCACCTGTCATATGATCAGATGCACCATAATTGAGAATCCATGGAGCACTGCCAATACGAGAAGATGAGTGAAGGTAAGTATTACCTGATGAGACATGAGTCGCAATGGAAGTCAAAGATGCATGAACCTTGTGAAACATGGAATCATACTCAGACCTAGAGATAGTAATCTGATCCGAAAGAGTCAGCCCAGACGGCTCCCCCTCAAATGTAGCCTGATTAGCCCAAGCCGGCTTGCCATGAAGCTTCCAACATAACTCAACAGTATGATTGGTTGCATTGCAATGTGTACACTTTTTGGTGCCACGACCACCACGGCCGCCACGTCGACCACCACGTTCATAAGAACTACTACAACTGTGGGGGGATTAGAGTGGCTAAAATTCCCAAAAGATGGAATAGGACCAGTAGCAGGAGCAGCTAGGGCAGATGGAGTTGGATGCTCTAAAACCGAAGACTGAGGAGCAACCCTTCAAACATGAGCAAAAGACTCATCAACGGTAGGAACTTCCTTGCTAGAAAGAATTTGGGAACTGAGAAGAGCAAGTTCTGAATTCAGCCCAGACAAGAATTTGGTAACTCGAAATTCATCTATGTACATCTGTTGAACCTTTAATCTGTGGTTAAAGGTTGATAGACATTTAACTCATCCCACATCCCTTTTAAGGTGGAAAAGTACCCATCAACCAATCGATCTCCTTGTTGGAAAAAGAAAATATTCTGATAAATCTGATAAATGCGAGAGAGATTATGTTCAAATGAATATAACTCATGTAAAGTATCCCATACTTCTTTGGATGTGTCAAGGCATGCAACATTATTAAAAATATCAAGTTCAAGACTATTCCAAAGCAAAGTCATAATATATGAATCGTTTTAAATCCAAACATAATCTTCAGACAGGGCATCAGTGATATAGGAAGTCTCACCACTTGCTCGCAAAAAAACAGTCATAGTACGTGACCATGGCAAATAATTGGCCCCATTTAATTTAAATGAGGTGAGAGAACGACGATGAAATGGATCTCTAACAGTGTCCTTAGAGCCTGATGTTTCGGTTTGTTTATCCTTATCACCCATAATACGAGAGAAAACCAAAAAATAGGAATAAACCAAATATTATCAGAGATCTTGAGCACTGCCCAGTTGATATCAAGCCCTGAAAAAAAAGATTACCAGATCTAGTGGTCGTTGGAGATGCAACAGAGATACCTGGAGTTGATATGGTTTAGGCGAGGTTGCCGGAGTCCGACTGAGTGGGCGACGGAGTCTGTAGAAGGTCGGAGAAGGCAGTCTCAGTGTTGCTAAGGACCGAGAGTACTTCGTCGGAGAGCGAGGATCATTGAAGATGACTGGAATGACGTCGCCAATGGTCGGCGATGCAGAGGAGGGCCGGCGAGTGGTCAGAGAGGGCCGAAAAAGGGTCGGCAAAGTTGGGTTTCTCAGATTGGTCTGAGAATCTGAAAAACAAAGATCGTTCGAGAGAAAATAAAGACATGCTCCCTGGCTCTGGAAAAAAAATAAAAAGGATAAAGACGATATTTGGTCGAGAGACCAAGAAAAGAAGAGAAAGGAGAATTCAGGTTCTTGGAACCCGCTCTGATACCATGTCGAAATACTCGATTGATATATCTTATTCTTCTCACAATGAGGTACAATATATAGACTGGATACAAGGTAAAATAAGAAAAGAGAATAAAATCAAATCAAATCCCTAATTGATTCTACCTAATTGAGTATCAAATCCCTAATTGATTCTACCTAGTTGAGTATCTTCCTAATTGCATTCAATACATTAAATACAGTCAACATAAATATTGGAAATTCAACTTATAACACAGTCGCTTATTAATTTTTTTCCCTCTTCAAGTTTAGCAATTTTGCTTTTCTGAATTTCTTTAACTATCTTATGTGTTTGGTTTATGTAATTGAAGGTCTTGTTGCACTATACGAGCAAAATGACGAACCTTCTTCTGCTATCGAGTACGTTCAGTTTACGTACTGGGCATGTTTTTAATGGAATATATCTCAAATTACTTTGGGTCAATAGAAGTTCTAGATTTGGGCATAGCAGAAACTATATATGACAACCAAGCAGATTATTTCCTATGGACCAAACTAAACATCCAGAATAACAGCACATAGAGAAGCTAATTCAAAGATTGGCTTTGAAAGCTAATAGCAAGCATTTTACAAGCTGAAGTTGGACGGATAGGCAGCATATGTATCGGGACCTCTTAGTGGAGCGTGTCCTGACATGAAAAACAGTAATGAAGAGAACGAATAGGATACTCCAAGAAGAAAAAGAAGCTAAGTTGAGTTTTAAAAGAGAGAGAAATTTTGAAGACCCTGCAACTGCTGGAAAAAGAAGCTAAACTACCATATGCACAATTGTTTCTTGAATGTGGTTGGAAGGATAGGCAGCATGTGTATCGGGACCTCTTAGTTGAGGCTGTCCTCATATGAAATACAGTAATGAAGAGATCGAATAGGATACTCCAAAAAGAAGCAGTTAAGTTGAGTTTTGAAAGAGAGAGATATTGAATACCCCAAAACTATAGGAAAAAGAAGCTAAACTACCATACGCACAAGTGTTTCTTAAATATGGTCCATTTTGTTTGGAATTACCTTTCGATTTCTTTAACTATAGTTTATCTATTGATTCATCTTTCTAAACCAGTCATATATTTAATTCTCTGTACTCGTGGTTTTTCTTTTAACAGGTTCATCCAACAAAAGTTAGGTAGTACAATCCAACTGTGTCGGAGTATGAAAAGCTGCAAGCTGCAATATCGGATTTGCAAATTAGATATGATGAACAACGGGTGACACACAAAGAAAAGTGCAGGAAGGTATGGATTTGTGCACTTCTCGTCGGTTCCTATATGTTTTACTCAAGAGTTAGAGCCAATCTTTGGATTAGCTTCTCTATGAGTTATATTGGTTTACGCTATGTAAACCAATATAGTCTAACCATATGCTTTCTTGTTTTGTAGCTCGAGGAATTGAAAAAAATAAATTCAGTGGCATTTTTTCGTGCTTCAAAATGTCATGCAGAAACGAAAGAAACCCATCTCTCATAACCTAATGATTTTCATGTCAAACTCAACGAAGCTCGGAGAAAAACAGTTCAAAGTACCTGGAAGAGCTAAAGCATTTGAAGGACCAAATCCTTGTTAGGCTTGATCTTGACTACCTGACTTGGCATGAGTCAGAGGCTGACTGCTTGTGCTCTTTATCCCTCCATACTCGGCATTAAACTTAACAAACCAAAATGCACTTAATCTTAGACACCACAATATAATAAAAGCACCCCAATAACAGGTGAAGGGAAGATTAAAAACCTTTCTCTTCCATTGTTTAGTTTGGGAAGAGAGAGCAGAGAAAACAGCAAAACAAGGTATTAGGCACGGCGAAACAACAAAACTTTTTTCTTCCATTTTGTATGGTAAAAGGTGAAGGGAAGAGGCAAAAACAAGTCTCTCTCTCTCTTTCTAAAATCATTTCAGTTCCTCTTCTCTCTGTAAACCCTAAGTTTGGCCACCAGCGGGGGGGGGGGGCTCATTCCCTCCTCCCCTCGGGCTCCCCTTTTTCTCCCTCTTCTCTTTCCCCCTTCTCCTTGTGTTTTTGCTCTGCAATTTCTCCAGTGTTTCTCTTTCCTCGTTGCTTCCGTTTCTTCTTCCGTTTGTCGATCGCCCGCCGTTTACTTTCTTGGAGTAACTGGCTTCCTAACGGGTAGGTGCGGCGGCGGTGGTGGAAGGCGGGGGTGCATGTTTACGTTCTTGACGTTTTTCGGGTGGTCCTAACGGATAGGCGGAGATCCTGTTTCGCTGCAGCTTTTCACATCTTTTTCCGGCCTCCATTTTTTCCTCCCAGCATTCCTTCCCTTGTGCTCTGTTTGGTTTGGTGGTTAGAGGCGAGCGTGCATCGCCGATTTTAGCTTTGGTGGTTGCTGATGGTGGTGGGATGTGGTGGCTTGGGCTTTTGGTCAGAGTTTGGCTGGGTTAGTTGCTGGTTTTACGGTGGCTGTGGCTGTCGAGGTAGGTTGGCGATCTGGAGTGGTGGAACAGCCACTTTGGTGTAGGGTTTGTTTTTGCAGGTGATGAGCTGGTGGAGGTGGAGGCGTGGATCATTGGATTTCATGGCGGTGGTGGTCGCAGCAGCATGGATTGGTGTAGGCAGTGGTTTTGCGGCAGCATGGATTGGTGGGGACAGCGGGTCTTGCAGCTGTTTGGGGGTTTTTTTGGGCATAGGGTTCTGAGGTGGTTGATGGTGGTTGAGGGCGGTGGATTTGGCGGATATGGCAGCAAGGAGAAACAAGGAGGCAGATTGCCTGGAACAAGGAGTCGATGGTGGTTTCTCAGGTGGCTTTTCCACGTCTCAGCAGCATGACGACAGTTTTCAGCGATGCACAGTGGTGTCAACAGGTCGACTAGCAACGAAAGGATTTCTTTGCAACTTCAGGTCAGCAACAGGGGCTTGTTCCCCGAGTTCCGGTAGCGGTGACGAAGCTTTTTCATTGTTAGCAGCTGTTTTGAGTGCAATCGGCAGTTAGGGTGTTGTTTAGGTTTTGAGGTTTGGGCTTGGCCTAGTTTTGTTGGTCTCTTGGTAACGCTTGGGTCTCGGGTAGCTTTAGGTTAGTAATTTTTCCTTTTAGGTGTCCTTGTCCTTTTAATTTTTGTAATCTTTTAGAGATTAATACTTCTTTTGTTGAGAAAAAAAAAAAGAGCAGGTGAAGGGAAGACCTTTCTCTTCCATAGTTTGGGAAGAGAGAGTGAAGAAAACAGCAAAACAAGGTATTAGGCACGAAGCGGATAAAAAAAAAAAAGGTATTAGACACGGCGAAACAACAAGACCTTTCTCTTCCATTTTGTATGTTATGCTTACCGAATCACACTAAGAAAACAGGTGCAGCATAGCGAAAGTAAATCGTAGATTTTGAATGGCATTTCGAAGTTGCCGAGAGAGAGAGAGAGAAATGGACAAAACCAACAACAGGCATTATAACAGGATTAAAATAAAAGCAATTAGTATTTTGCAAATACATTCCGTAATATGGCATTTAAGGCTCTATTGATTGCACAAAACCATTTGGTAAAGATGGATTATCCATACGTGTGTGTCTGTGTGTGTGTCTTTCTCATTTTGTTGAACATGTAGAATGCATATTTTTATGAAATCCAAAATCAGCAACAGTGAAGTTAGATCATTGAAGAATAGGTACTTGCAAGCCACCAAATTGAAAAAACCAAACATGCAACACAAATGAAAAAGGGGAAAAACATCAAAAAACTCAACCTTATATCCCAATCAATTGGGGTTGGCTAAATATAAACCATCACAAAATTTATTATTTCATCACAAATCAATCAGATATCCTAAAAAAAATAAACCAAAAAAGAAATCAAAAGAATTCAAAATGCAACTCCGGCTTGCCACACCGACAATAAATCAAACCGTTCATCGACAACCTAATACGGACAATTATAAATGTCATCCATCTAGCTATTGCTTTTTGCCTCTTAATTGTGGTTGTCCTTGTTCAAAACAAAGGCACCGGTACTGGAATAAGTAGCCTACTATGTTCGGCCACGTTGTCCCTACTATGTTAGGCCCTGTAACTCTTAGTCGTAAATTAGTATGATGCTTAAACATGTCAATAGTTTGTTCTTTGGTACACAATAGCAATATTGATTCTAGATTGGAGACAATACCTCCAAGAGAAATACCACAACTAAAAGCTAAGCTCTGATATCAATTAAAAGAAATCAAACTGAAGTAAGCCACAAGCTATTCTTGCTAGAGAATGGTGTTTCGTATTCTGTACCTGGGATTGGTAAATGAGAGGCAAGTGGTTCCCAACACTATTGATTGTCATCGAGCGTCAGGCCCAAAAATGTCATCTGCATCGAACACCCAAAACTTGATAGCGAATGCTAAAAGAGTCTCCAACTTTATATACCTAAAACAGAAGATAAAATAGCAATAAACTGTAAGAAAATGAGTGAGAATAGCTCAAATCTAGCCAAATCAAACAAAGAAATTGCTTGCCTATTTGATCAATTTTCTAGGCAAATGTTCTTCACTGCCAGTTGGCATGTCTTTTATTTGTTGTTTTCGAGATCATCGTTTGTTAACATGTTATGCAGCTAAGAATTCACGAATGCAGATGTCGACAAACTAAAATTACTACCAATGAATTTGAGAAAAGATTCAAAAGAAAAAGCAAAAATTGGATTACATAGAGTAGTTGATTCACTCAAATTGACAACGACAAAAACCAACTGAGTCACTTACAAGTACATACGGATAAACTTATCTAATGTACCATGTTTAAATCACAAATCACCCAGTAAGGACCTTCCTCCCTAATCTTTCGTTGTCCTAGCAATAACAGATATATGAAATCAGGAATCATTTTCAAGCAAAGTTGCAAAAGAAAAAAAAAATAACTCATACCAAATGCATCAATAAGGAATAGTCTAATTCTTGATAATAGAAGAGAAATTATTTTAGTTTTCCCACAAGGGAAAAAATACTTTAGTGAGTGAGTCTCAACATCTAATGAAATTAGCAACTTGATGTTAAGAATACATTTTTTTGAGAAATTGATTAGGAGATTTATGTGGACCAACCTTCCGGATTCCAAACCAAACCAAACCGAGCCTTAAGTCTCAATCAATTGAGGTCGGCTACATGCATCCTTTTTTTTTTATTGAACTCTGTCAAGTGCCATTTATTCACTCAAACTCATTAGACTCATATTTTTGCACATAATAGTATCTAATATCAATTTAGGTCTTTCCCTCCCTGTAGCGTTGCCACCCAAAGCTATCATATCCGCTCTCTTAACTACTGCATCTCCAGGTCTACGGTAGACATGTCCAAACCACCTTAGCCTATTTTCCCTCAACTTCTCCTCTATAGGTGCTACACCTACCATCTCACGAACCGTTTCATTTATAAACCTATCTCGTCTAGTCTTACCACACATCCACCTCAACATTCTCATTTTCACTACACTCATCTTGCTCACTTGTTGTTTCTTAATAGGCCAACATTCTGTCCTGTAAAGTATTACTGGTCTTATGACAGTTCTATAAAAAAAATTCCCTTCAATTTTGTGGGTACCCAGCGCTTCTCCACTTGAGCCACTCAACTTGGATCTTATGAGTCATATCATCAGCAATCTCTCCATCCTTACTAATAATTGAGCCAAAATACTAGGGCTGCACAAAAAATCCGGTGAACCATGAAACCAGTCCGGACATAATTGATCCGCATCGTTTGGATTTTGTTCATGAATTAATGGTCCGGACACAGATTCAAAAATTAAAAAAACGTGAAATACAAATTAGGATTGGATTTTCATTTGAAAACCGTAAATTATCCGAACCGAACTGTTAAAAAATAAATAATATATAATACATAATACTCGTATATGTAACACATACTAGTAAATAATTATAATTTTACACATATTTTGATAAATTACTTGTAACTATCAATATAAATGGTTAAACCTACGAGGGTAAACTGAAATTTTAATAGTCGGGGGAAAAGTCGTATACTCATTTGAGCCTTTTCTTTCCTTTCAATACATGCTTTTTTTTATAGTACTTTGCTAGAACTTGGAATTGGAAGTGGAATTCTTTGATAGTTGATGACTTGATGTAATGTGTTTTAGAACTTGAAATATTTGCTAAGTGCTTACTGTAATCATCTTTTTACATTTTCGGAGTATAGAATCATGTATTTACAAGTGATGAATTATTTGGTTGATGCAATCCGTGGACAAAACCAGGACCAAACCGTGACTCACTGTTCGAATTGAAACCAAACCATAAGACTTTTGGTCCGGACACGAAATTTATTTTAAAAAAACCGTGACTCGCAGATTAGGATTGGATTCATAGAAATCCGATCCGGATCGTATGTAGCCCTACTGAATACCTAAAATGGTCATTTTTTGGTATCTCCTGGTCTTGGTACCACTAAACTTGCACACCATATACTTAGTTTTGCTCCTACTTATCTAAAAATCCTTTGACTCTAAAGCTTCCCTTCAAATTTCTAATTTCGTATCAACACCTCTAGCGGTTTCATTTATGAGGACAATATTATCTGCAAACATCATATACCATGGGATATCCTCCTTAAACTGTCTAAGTCAATTCATCCATAACTAAGGCAAAGAGGTACAAGCTTAAGGCTGACCCTTGATGCAATCCTACCGTTATTGGAAATTCACATGTGTCCCCTATTGATGATCTAATGGTAGTGACGGCACCTTCATACATGTCTATAATCACCTCGACATACCCTTTGGTCACTCCCTTTCTCTCCAGAACCCACCATATGATGTCTTCAGATTTTGTTTAAATGTTGAAGAAAGCTCTCTACTGGCTTAAGCAGGCACCGCAAGCTTGGTATGGAAAAATTGAGAAGCCAGAATTTTTCATAAGTCCACTATAGCACTTTTCAAACTCATCTAGTCCACTTCTAAGTTTTATAACCCACTAAGTCCACTAATAATTTTAATGGCAAAAATATCCCACCTAAGAAACAATGGCCTTGTTTGGCTAACATGAAAATATATATTTTTTCATTTTTTTTCGTTTTTGTTGCAATCACGCCGCCACCGCCGCCGCCACTGCTGCCTCTGCCACCACCACCACCGTCGCCACTGCCATCACACTACATATAACGTTATATGTGTAACAAAAAACGTATTCTTCATTTTTCTCGATATTTTTTATTGAACCCGTTACACTTAACATTTAACGTTATATATGTGACAAATTTCTCTTTTTATTTTTTTGCTATTTTTCTTGTATTGATTTTTTAACGTTATATGAGTGATAAAAATTTTCTAACATACAACATTATATGTGTCGCAAAAATTTTCTAACATGCAACATTTCTTTTTGGTTTTCCTTGATTTTAGTCTTTAACGTTATATGCTGGTTCATACATAACATATAACATTATATGTGAATTTTTGAATATCTAAATATCGCAAAAAAAAAAAACTCAAAACATATAACATTATATTTGAACTTTTGCAACTGTGAATCTCACAAAAAAAATAGAACAAAACATATAACATTATATGTGAGTTTATGTAGTTCTAAATCTCACAAAAAAAATAAAATATATAACATTATATTTGAGCTTCTGTAGCTCTAAGTCTCACAAAACATAACATATAAAATTATATGTTCTCAAAACAACATCATATCTTTTCAACAATATTATATATTTCAAAAAATAACATTATATGTTCACATATCATGCCACCATTATCCTTGTTTTTAGTCACGCCTTGAATCCCAAGTTGAATATTGATGAGGCCATAGGGGGTCGAGCTTCATTTTTTCACCGTTTCTTCATCAAAACCTTCATCAAATCCTTTAAAATTTGTGATTTTCTGCCTCCGAATAGCATTCCTATAACCTTTATATCTACATATATACATATTCAAAACAACATAAACAAAATTAATATATCTCAAAAACGAGATATAATATTATATGTCTAATCCTAGGAAAAACACATATTACACATAACAGAAGTTTACATATAACGTTATATGCTCCGTTGTCCATCAATTATTGAATTGGTTCGCGCAGGAGGCTCTTCGACTTGCTTCTGATAATATATGGATATATTCATATGTGTTTTTGAGAGACTGTTGCGAGAACCTATTCAATAAAAGAACATAAAACGTTATTAGTTCCTCTTTTTTTTTTTTTTACAAGACAAAATCTCATATACAACGTTATGTGTTCTCTATGCAAAATTAAAATATTTTTTTTATGTGAATACAATCTCATATGTATATAACGTTATAATCATATATATGTATATATACACGCACACATATGGTCACAAATATTCTCATATAACCATATATAATTATATATGGACATATCCATATGTGTTTTTGAGAGACCGCTGCGCGAACCAATTTAATAAGATAATATGTAACATTATTAGTTCCTTTGTTTTGGAGTTTTACAGGACAAAATTAGATACCAAGGGCAAATTGTCACATATTTTTAATCTAAAATGTTATATATAACAATATAACATTATATAACATTATATATTATTATATCTCTCTCTAACTAAGAATGTTTTAAAAAAATGATATTAAATAACAACAAAAACACACAAAAATATATTTATGACACAAAAAACACACATATAACCTTATATATTTTTTCATAATGCAATAGTACATCATTTTATAACTAGTTTTCATAAATAATAATTTCAGCGTGATTTGTAAAAGGTAAAGCAAACAAGTGGTCATCTGGTAGATAATAGCCTGTGGTTAGACTTTGCAGCTTTTTAGGTTACAGAAGTAAGCATAGATGTACGTCTCTTCTTTCTTTACCTTTTTCTGTCATACCCTTTGCTTTCTCTCCGGCCAAAAGCGAGCGGTACCAGACGGAACGATCCGGTATGACCGAAAAAGAGCACGATACTCCGAAACAAGGAGAGATCGGCCGGAAAAACAGCCGGAAGCGAACATGCAGTTTGCAATACCACTTTTGGACAAAAACGGGCCGTACCGGGCGGTACGAATCGGTAATGATAGACTACCAGTCGCCGACAGCCTGGAACTCCAGCGGGAAGGTGAGTTCGCGGCGGAGGAGGGATGAGGAGAGGGAGAGAGAAGATGGGTTGTTGTTGACGCAATCACCGCCGCTGACTATGCTGTCCCGGTATAGCAGAGAGGTGGAGATGTCGGCGATGGTGTCAGCGCTGGCCCATGTGGTAGCCGGAAAGGGGGCGGAGGGGATTAGGATGAAGATGAGGCAGAGAGAGAGAGAGACGAGGCTGTGCTGTAGATTTGTTTGTGCTCTAGGGTTTTTCTATATGACATCTTATATAGGAGGATATTTTTGTCTTGGTTTAATTTCTTTTTTAAAAGAAATGGACTTAAAGCCTTACTAAACTATATTAGTGGACTAGAGGGGTTACAAACATTAGAAGTGAACTAACTGGGTTACAAGTTTTTTATAGTGGACCCTAGACTAATTTTTTATTAAATCTATACCATTGAAAGCTAAGCTGTGCAATTATTTTTTATCAGCATTAGACTGTGTCCTTTCGATAGAATGATTGAATGGCTAGAGATCATTTTCATAACTTAGATAAATTAAATTATATGGTGTAACAATTAAAGATAACTCTTGTCTATATGTTTTTCTACAAAGACGGACCAATGGGCAAATATGTGCTCCGCCATTATATAGTAGAAATAGACTAGATGAGAGTGGTGGAGGTTTAAAAGGGGCCAACCAAAGTTGGAGCATGTGATAGAGAGCTATAAACCTCGCCCTCTAAACCACAAGGTTAGTTTGGCTAATTGGTGGGTTTGTTCCCTACAAGCCTACACAATTGATTAGGGGCCGATTCTTGAGGTCGGGACATAAGAAAATAATTTTCTATGAATTCTCTAGTCACGGTATGGATGACCTCTCTTTGATCGAATGGGAAAGGAAATTAGTCGAGGTAGGTATAACATGGCCTAAACACACCCTGAACGTATGAAAGAAAAAAAAAAATTGCCCTAATAAGTCACACTAATCCAACTACCAACAATTCGATGGCCTAAACACCCCCTGAAAGTCTGAAAGGAAAAAAAAAAAAAACATTGCCCTAATAAGTCACACTAATCCAACTACCAACAATTCCATTCCCAAATAATTACTACTTTTTTCCATTATTGTGATGTCATAGATTTTACTAACAAACGAGTGGTTCGAATCACGAGACCTGAGGTGGGGTCTAAAAAAATCACGAATGCAACATTTTTTTTTTTTAAAGAATATGGAAAAACCGACTAATTTTTACTCTTCAATTAGCTAGCCTAGGCCCTAGGCAGTCCTCTTCCGCATGAGACAATGTTTGCTATTTTCTTGAGCTACATTTAGACATATTTCCCCGTACCCCACTGCCGATAAGCTCTAGAATTCCATCTGACCGTATCTTAATTACCGGATATAGATGCACTTTCTAAAAGGAATGTATGATACGCTTATGCAATTTATTCCTTGGGCAAAAAGATAGGCATCCCCCATTATACTGTAACTCGTATTCATCTTTTCATTATAGTGAAATCCCAGCACTCCATGAAGTACAATTAAGCAAATTGCTTAAATTGGAACCACATATATCGCATGTCTTGTTCTTTCAATAGCTTTTTTTTTTTCCGCTTGTGCGTGTTATCTTGCCCCCAACAATTTCTTGTCGCTTGAAATAACCAAATTTGTCTTCAACAAATAAAAAAACAAGCAGTAAGTGCATAACCCCAAGGGATTTGCACTAATCAGATTTGGTGATCTACATACAAAGATCTTTCAAAGTGAACAATCAGAAGAGTCCAAGATCAAACCATAAGAAAAACAAGTATTTACACTTGACCATTACAACCGCAACCTCAATCCTCCTACAACCCTCCTTTGCATCAGCATACCATCACTTGTCATCAACATTGGTAGAAGTTTGTGAATCAGAAGGATCGATGAACTGCCAAAAGAAACCCAAACTACTACCCATAATGTTCATAATCACAGCAGACATGGCAGCGGGTAATGCAACCATCGATGAGGTGAAATGGGCAGTCGCCAAAACCACACCTAGTGAAGAATTTTGCATGCCAACCTGCAACGGAGTAAAGCAACAAATATAGGACAAGCGTTTCAAAAATGTCCTGCATTTGAATCTTTGGGAATTGTGTTGGAAAAGAAAAGCAAAACGAGAAAGAAATGAAAAAAAAAATGTCTTTATTCCTTCTCTTTAAGTGTGCTAGGAAAATGAATAGATGTTTGCATAAGAAAAAAGAGTTAATTGCCCGAAAAAAGTGAGGATGTACGGGCAACATTTCTCTTTTAGTTTCCCAGTACAAACAAGGTTTTGTTTGTTGCCATAAAGACAAGTTTTGAAAAAGTGCTCATTCCATATGATTAGTAGTACCTCAATTGAAATTGCCCGTCGTTGTGGCTCCTTAAATCCAACAATAGCTGCCGATATGTACCTGCAAAAAAAGACTCCTTAGATCAACATAAGATTTCTGTTACAAAATTGCTAAAGGGTGACAAGAAAGTTATTTCTGTTAACTCAAACACCACCAAACGATTTGAGCACAATATTGAGGTAGGTCCTGAATCATGTGTCCTGTGTGACAGCTATTGCAAGGTAAAATTCCCAAAAAACTTAGAAATTTAGCTGTCATGAAATGGAGAACAAAGAAACGCTTAAAGCCCAAAACGAATGGTAATATACAGCCAAAAGATAGAAAGGACAATAAACCTTATTATTGTCACAAACATACGTTCAGATATCGATGCACAACGCAGGGATTTGATATTAAAGTAGCTAAAGAAAACAAAGCACAAAAGTCTTACCCGACAAAGAATCCTGCAAAGTGCAATAAAAGCACGGAAAGTATAATGACCCCAAGTTCACCAGAAAGAATTTCTTGAGCACGAAGAAGAGGTGATGCTTCAGATGATAATGATGAAGCAAGCATAGAGGATTTCAGGCGAACAACAGTCTCTGAGAATACACTGACAGATAACCAGAAGAAGACATATTAAAGAGAAGAGAGAGAGCACCACTGAACAACGAAATATGATGTATCGAAACCAAACCTGCACGCAAGCAGCGATGAAGTTAGAACAGCAAGTAGTGGAGCAAAAGGTGTTACAACTTTCACAACTGCAGGAAATGTACTCTGTGCATAAGAACCTAGTAGAATCGGAGCAACAACCACCTAGAAATTAAAGAAAGAAATAAAATTCTCTGAATGAATATTGGATAAAAACTACAAATTTGAAAGGTTCAATTCCACTAACCTGAAGGGTGCTGATGGAAAGCTTAACAGCATCAACAGGTACGTATGTGCCAGCCAGGATTTTAGTCAAAAGAGGAGTAAGAAGCACTGCTCCAAGCGTGGTACAAACAGTCATTACAATTGATAATGGAACATCGCCTTGAGCAATCAAGGTCACCTGTAACACAAATTCACAGAAACTGAACTGAGCAGCAAATTTCCACAATAATTGACGATTGTGTTTTAACTTTTAAGTACTTGTGTTAGTATGAAACAGTTTTACAGACCCATTTGAACTTGAACAAAACATCCTTGTCCATCTCTACATATGGAAGAACTCAAAATTTTCTTGTTCAGATTGGTGTTTAGTTTCTCTCGTATATGGGCTACATTGCCAAAGCAAGTGAATGGGGTACTAGTTGTACAACACACTTATGCCGGTGCAGCAAAACCTAACAAAAGTAGGGTAAGGATACGGCTAGAATATGTCTCGGAATTTAAGTTTCTACAAAGACCACTTAAAGGATGTCTAAAAAATAAGAACAAAGAAAAATAGGATTGGCAATTTTTTGATAGGTTCCGCAAATTATAAAGACAGGATAGGAATTGCTTCTAAGCCTTACCACATTGGATGCAGTACCTCCAGGGCAACATGAAAGCAATATTAAACCAACTGAAACAGAGGGAGGAAGCCCCAAGGATTTGCTAATTATCAATCCAAGAGTTGGCATAATTGTATACTGAGCAGCACACCCAAAAAGTATCTGCTCAAAGTGGAAAACAAGAAACTGTAAGCAATGAAACCCCAATACAACTAAAGCATTCCTTAAAGAATACTGAAGCCCTAATTCTGTCAAACACTTCATTAGTCCAAGGAAAACCAATACAAGTTTTTTAATATGAGTAAAACCCTATCGAGTGAATCGTGGAGCTCAACTCCAAGTGTGTTGCCACCTCTATTTTCCCTTATCCTTGAAATGCCATATTGTGTAGTGTTCAATAACTAGCATGAACAAGCATATTGTCAGTTTGTCACTAAGTCAAACTAGTACTCCAGCTAAAATGTTGGTAGGATGCCAAATTTAACTAGTACTAGCATGAACAAGTATATTGTCACTAAGTCAAACTAGTACTCCTGCTAAAATGTTGGTAGAATGCCAAATTTAACTAGTACTCCTGCTAAAATGTTGGTAGGATGCCAGATTTAACAAGTATAATGTCACTAAGTCAAACTAGTACTCCCGCTAAAATGTTGGTAGGATGTCAAACTAGTACTACCGGTCTATTTGACATGGCATAAATTGGCATTTACACCAACTTCAACGAAGATGTCACTTGCCCATGTGTCATTTGACATCTCCTCTCTCATGTCAAATTTGACATGTGATGTAAATCTTTTCTTTAATTACTATAATGTCAAGTACTTAATAAAACAAAAGATCAAAACAAGACTAAAGTGAAAACATACCAAAACCAAAAAGAAATTCACATACTGGTTGGAGTGGGCACTTTTACATTAGTGATGTCAAATTCTAACATGTCCAGTTACCACATAAGCCTTCCAAAGAATTTGACATCCCAAATTCGACGCCAAATTTGGAGATGCCCTAAATGAACTTCCGAAAAAAAACTTTCCCAAATTCCCCCACAATTGCACCTAAAAATCCTATAGGCTACATGATCCACATTACGAAGAAAACCTCCTCCATTTTCCTAAAATGACACTCAAACAATCGAATTACATAGCAATACAGCATGACTTCTATCAAAAACCAACAACAATAACAATTTCGGAACTATATTTACAAACTCACAGAAAGAGGCCTTTGCATGAACAAGCTGAAGAAGTCCTTGAGCTCCAAAGTCAGACCCATAGCCAACATTATAAACCCGAGCGACAAGCTATACGACGTCGGTCCTCTCTCCACGAACCACGAAAAAGTGGAGGGTCTCAAACAAGCAACAACCCCTCCAACGGTCACATAGGCCGGGTACAGGCTCGCTGCGGCGGAGAGCACGTTTTCCCATCTGGGTTTTGCTACAGAAACAGGTGGGTGGACGGAATTTCTGACGACGGATCTGACGGGGCGCGGCTTTGAGAGATCTTGGGGAGCGGAAACGGTGGGGGGTTTGATGGGTCTGAAGAGGGGAATGCGGTGGAAAGTTTGTGGGGGTGTAGTGAAGGGACTGATGAGGCAAATTGAGGGTGACATTTTTTATTTGAAGAGTGAAATATTGCTGTGGATTGCTGTGGAAGAGTGAAATATTGGTTGAGATTTTTCTTTCAACGTTTCTCTTCCTACAAACGGGAATTGGATACAGGAGAAATCAAAAAGTTCAATCCACAACCCAATAGACACCAGCACCACTAATTTAGGGCTCCAAATTAAAACTCTGTAAAACAGAACTAATCAGCCATCTTTGTAGAGGAGATGAGAATGAAGGAGGGAGGAGAGAGGTTCTTAGGAGATGGTGGAGACGGCAGAGCCGCGGAGGAGAACTGAGAAGTCGGCGTCGAAAAGAGAGTTTTTGGCCGAAATGGGAATAATCTGTAATCAAATTTGAAGAATACGCATCTTCCTAAACGTTTTGTAAAATATAGGTCATCGCTCTTCTCTTTTAAAAGGCGTTATAGTGGTTAGATTCGCCGCCACGTAGGTAGCACCTTTTTAAGAGAAGCGATAATTTTAACCCTAATAGCTTTTTTTGAAAATGAGCTATATTTCTAATTCTAATAACTCTTTCTGAAAATGAGCTATATTTCTAATTCTAAAAACACATTCTTAAAATACGTTATGTTATTCCAATTTTTTTTAACAAAATGTAATATGCCAAAAGATATTAAATAGACTGGCCATAAAGATATTAAAAAATTTTAAAATTGTGTTAAAAAAAATTAGAATTACTATTAATTTGAAAAAGATTGGATATAAAAGAGTTGATTGATATGATATAGAAATTTCCAAATTAACTTCCCCAAGAAACTAGAGAGGAAAAGCCCGAATTGGTGATTTGAATGTGGTACATAGTTAGAGGGAGGAGTGGTTGATTATTAGTTGTTTGTTGATTATGTAATTTGTTCACAAATATGTATGGTGGAATGTACTAGCTAGTCTGAGAGAGAAACCCCAAAGAGAGGGAGAAGAGTTAGAGAGGGAAACCCACTACATGGGTTTGTTCTACAAGAGGGACATTTTGTTGTAGTATAATTGTTCGTGAGTACTATTAATTCTCTCTCCCACGATTACTAAGTGAATGAATTTGTTTTCTTTTAAACTTCACCTAAGTACTTAACTTACTAAACAAATTCAACTAGTGAAACACGTCCGGATAAATAATTGATTAACATAAAAGACTTGTTGAGTACAAACTTTTTTAACACAATCGTGAAATTTTTTAATATCTTTATGACCAGTCTATTTAAATATCTTTTGGAATTACATAGTGTTAAAAAAAATTGGGAACATAACATTTTAAGAATATGTTTTTAGGGTTAGAAATATAGCTCCTTTTCAAAAGGAGCTATTAGGGTTTTTTAGGGTTAGAAATATAGCTCCTTTTTAGAAGGAGCTATTACGGTTAGAAATATAGCTCCTTTTCAAAAGGAGCTATTAGGGTAAGTAGTGCTAGCTGCACCGACGGTTTCCGTAGGGAAACCGTACCGACCACCGCGCGCGGTCGTCTCCGGCCACCGGACGGCCGATCCGAGCCGTTCAAAAATTTTAAAAAAAAAAACCGAGGGGCCCTAAATATACATATATACACGAAAAAAGGGTGCTCGGATCAAGCACCTTACACACCTCGGATGCCGTTGATTCCCGCGTAGGGCCCCCCGGTTTTTTTTTAAAAAAATTTTGGACGGCTCGGATCGGCCGTCCGGTGGCCGGAGACGGCCGCGCGCAGCGGTCGGTACGGTTTCCCTACACTTTGGCATAGGATTTTTGGTTAAAATTATAACTCCTTTTAAAAAGGCGCTACCTACGTGGCGGCCACATGGCACCTTACCTCTAACGACCCTGAATTTTGGTCAATAAAAATTTCGTTCAATATTTGAATTTTATTTAAATTACTTATTTTCTCTTGGGTGGCTATATGATTCTTGTTATTTTCCGTCGTAGTTAGATTTCGGTCGTTGATTAAACTCTCGACTAGAAATCCAACGTGACCAATTTAGTTAGTTTCCAACCGACTACTTGGAGGAACCGAGCAACCGAACTCACCTAGTTACTCGATGAACCTTTTGGACCTTTTAAAACTTTTGAACATTTTGCCATTACCCATTGATCCATAATGGTTAGGGTAATCTTTGTCCATTGGACAATAGGCCTCCTATTAAAATATTTTTGGTAAGTACAAGATATAATATGTTAATGGTTTATAAAAACATGTGCAAAGTACATTTATTCTTTGTTTATTGGAGATTCTCCCACCCCTCCATTATCCATTGGTTAATAATCACAAGGGTAATTTTTGTCCATTGGATAATAAACTTTTTATTATAAAAGTACATGTAGTCTTTTTAAAATCTTATTTTAAAATAAAAAGTACTTGTACTCTTTGTCCAATGGTTATTAACCGTAAGGAAAATTAATATCCATTGGGTAATAACCGCTAGGGAAGTTAGTAACCCTTGGGTAATGAAGTCTTTGACCAAATAAAGTACCGATGTGACTAGGGAACCTTCCAATAAAGTTGATTTGACTAGTCAACCTTTTTCAACCCTAGAAATTACTTATTTATTTCCTTTTATTAATTTGATTTTATTCTTTGTCCATTGGACAATAAAAGTTAGGGGAACTGTTATTCATTGGATAATAGAAACCCAATTCTTTATATTAAAAGGGTTTAATGAAAGATTTGAACAAAATACTATTATAGACTTTTATAAAAATTCTTTAAAGTACTTTTTGATTATTTTACTATAAAAGTTTTCTAGTAGCTATTATCCATTGGACAATAAATGCTAGGGGGTTTATTATCGATTGGGTAAAGGGTTTATTCTTTCAACAAGTACATGGGTTCATTAAAACTAATATTTTCTTAAACCCCATGTGATAATGTACCAATATTGAAAGTACCCATATTTTATTATGTAGCCTTTAAAACCTAAGATTTTCCTAAGTACCATTTTATTATTTTGTATTGGAGTTTTGTACCCAATTGGATTTGTTTAATGGGAGGTGTGATCTACCTAGATTACAAAGTACCCTAGTTTATTTATTTTCAAACATGTGCCTAATTGGATTTCTTTATTGGGTATTTGATTTTGTGAATCTTTGTACTTTGTACTTTCTTATTCTTTCTTGTTATATATATATATATATATATATATATATATGTGTGTGTGTGTGTGTGTGTGTGTGAGTGTACTAGGGAGAGAGAGAGAGAGAGAGAGAGAGAGAGAGAGATTGCCGAGAGAGAGAGGGAGAGAGACCCGAGAGAGAGAGAGAGAGAGAGAGAGAGGAAGGAGAGAGGAAGATGGGTTGTACCTTGACTTGACTTTCCTACATCTTTCAAATCCTTGGTGATATCTTTCTCCTAACCAAACATAACTCCCCATTGTATAACTTTCAATTGTTTAACCAAAGAACCTTGTACCATTGTCCCCTTTCTTCCAACAAATCTCCCAAAGATCAAATCCAAGGACTAAACCTAGCCTTGCAAGCTACCTTATTAGGCCTAAGTCTATTTTGCCTAAATGACAACCTATGATGGACCTTTATGACACAATCCTAGCCTTTCTTAGCCTTAGACCTTGACTACAAGCTAAATTTAGATTATAATTACCTAGATTCACCTAAAAAGCCTAAGATCTTAGTTGATTACATAGCCTTACACCTAAGATTTGGATTGGACAAGGTATGGCTTGACATGTGAAGTGATTTGATGACTTAATGGAGCAAATCCATGGAGGATTTAGAGAGAGAGAGGGCCGGCCATAGAGAGAGGGGGAGAGCCAAGATTTTTGCCTATAAATAGCACCCCATGTTTCTCATTCAACTCACACATTCACCTAGCAACTTCTCTCCTAGAAAAATTATGTTCTTTCTTTGTTCTTTCTTTTGTTCTTCATGTTCTTGAGTTCTTCAATAAACTCATCCTAGGCCGCCACTCGACCACCCTCTCAATCCAAAAGTAGTAGTAGTAATAGTCAAGTAGAAGTTTCGAAAGAAACCTTTCTCTTTCGAAGCTATCGGAGACCACCGTAGGAAGTTACTCCGTCCGACCACCGACGTACTTTCCGTAGCCGACTAACTTTCCGTAGCCGACCTACCGCCAAGAAGAACGGTAGATTATCCCTATCTACTACTCCTAATTATATGTAGTTCATCCTTACGTACTTATCGTTTGTTTATAAGTATTTGTATTTTGATCTTTAAGATGATTAATGCATATATGAATTGCTTGTATTACTTGTGGTGTGATTAAGCATAAGTGATTTCACTCCAAAGACGTCCGTACATGTGGCGTTGTGCCTTGAATAAAGCATAAGTGATACACTCCAAAGGCGTCCGTACATGTGGCGTTATGCTATAAGTAGTGATTGAGCATGAAGAGTAATATAGAATTGGATGATCTTGTTAGGATGATTCTTACTTACGTTTGTCCTACCGCGGAGTCTTTGCATGTAACGAGACACGAGAATCGAGAAAGTAGAAATATGACACCTAGGGTGTGAGTAATGAAAGGAAATGTTTTTCGAGGAAGGAATTTTGAAACAACATAATGACCGATTTCGGGTGGCATTATGTGAGTTGTGTGTGTGCGTGTGTAAAAGACGTGTTTTGAAAAGGTTTTGAATTTTCGAAAACCGCAATGTGGCCGGACGTGGTAGCCCATTGTGTGGTGTGTGTTGAAAAACCCAATGAGAACCCGGAGCGGCGGAATCATTGTGGGGATACTCGGGAACCCGGAGCGGCGGAACCATTGTGGGATACTCGGGAACCCGGAGCGGCGGAACCGAGGGTTTTGAAATGTGTGCGTTCCCATGGGAACCCGGAGCGGCGGAACCATGGTGAGGTATAGCTTGGTTATCCGCGGTACGGAGCCAATGCAAATATTTTTGTGTGCCAATGAGAACCCGGGACGGCGGAACCATTGTGAGGATACTCGGGAGTCCGGAACGGCGGAACCGAGGTTGGGTGTGTAGCTTGGTTATCCGCGGTACGGAGCCAATGCAAATGATTTTAAAAAGGTTGGGTGTGTAGCTTGGTTATCCGCGGTACGGAGCCAATGCAAATGTTTTGTGTTAAACAAATGGTTTTTGAAAGATTATTTTGTAAATGAAATTGTTGACACAGTCTACGATGAGTCGCGTAGGAGAAACCCGAAAATCTTGGACACCAACGATAGATGATTAATGAATGTAGATGTGTCATTGATTAAACTGTGTATATACTTATCATGTGGAAATTGATGTTGTATCATAGATGTGTTATTGTTTAGCCTGTTGTTGGTAAGTTATGGGTTAGCGGGTATGTGATTACTCTGCTGAGCTTTGTAGCTCACGGTGTTGCCTTTTGGTGACCCTGACATATTATATGGGTGGCGACGCCGGTATAATGTGTCAGATTTTGTAGATGATCAGGGTAAGCAGTTCACTGTGGAGGCTTTTGGAGCTGAGGAGCTGTAGTTAGGAACCGTAGAATCCCCTTCATTTTTGTAAATATTGAACTCTTGTAGGAGTTTTGTTGTAATAAGAGCCAGACTCCATTTGATGTTATCAATAAAATGTCCTTTTAACGTACCCAAAATTCGGGGCGTTACATTACCACTATAATGCCTTTTAAAAAGGAGCGATTGCCTATTTTTACAAAACGTTTAGAAAGATGGGTATTCTTCCAATTTGATTACAGATTATGGCCATTTCGGCCAAAAACTCTCGAAAAGAGAGCAAAACGAGGAGGAAAAGTTTAAAGAGAAATAATTGAAGAGAAAATTATTGTGCAAGTGAAGTGGCATTGCACAGCCACATGGCCTCCGATTGGCGTGGAATTCGGCGGGAGTATTGTACAGTCCGGTCCAGTTTTGAGCTGTGGGCTTCTTTCAAGTCCACAATCATGATTGAAATTGTTTATTTTGTACGGTTTATCGGGCTGAAGTAGTTAGATCAAATATCACAAGCTACGTGAACAAAATATATTTGTATGAGAAAAAAACTGACAATTATGAGCTTCAATTTATTGGGTGAGAATTGGGGGCGAAGGATTTCCCTTTCGTTTTCTCTCTGATTATGGCTCGAGAAAAACGTGGATGGAGGGATGTATGATTGGCAACGGTGGCACCACCGAGTGGGGCATGGGCCCACTTCACTTCCTTCCGAAATCTAGCTAGGTGAGACTTGAGAGCATCCCCGACCTGTCTTTAAAATTCCAAAATAAAGAATAAATATGACATATTTAAGGAGAGATTTTGCAATTTAATTCATATTTTCTTCACGTTTTGGGACAATTTTAGAGGAATCCATCATACTTTTGGGTCTCCAAATATGAATACCACACTTTCATTTTGGAGACCAATGCCTTGTTTGTTTCACCTTTTGAAAAGTGTTTTTCAAAAAATATCTCATACTTTCGATCATTACTCTCCACTCATTACCCTTATTTTTAATCATTATTCTCATTTCTCTCTCCACTCATTACCCAAACCTCCAATCATTATACTCATAAAAAAATTCTAAAAAACTCATCTAAACACAGTACAAATTTTTAAAAAGGACAATAGGCCCCTCCAAGATTCTCCCAAAAAGTATAAAAGAAAAGAAAAAATGGGATAAATTACAAAATTTCCCCTCTATATATCATATTCGTTCTCCATTTTGAAGTTTTGGAGATGTTCTGAACCGTTCAATTCAGAGGTTTAGTACAAACTTATTTCGGTATTTTTTATTTTTTATAATTCTTTGTTTAATTTTTTATCGTAAATTTTGATGAGTATATTTACGGGAAATAAAAGAAAGCCTTTAAATAACAGAAATTTGGGTAAGTAGATTCTGTTTTGGGTGTCCCTATTTGAAAGTCCATGAAAAGATATATCTATAGTCAAAAGGACAAAGATATAAGAAATGTCTGCAAAGGAATAATGAAAGCCCAAGGGTTAGTTTATATGGAAATTTGCTCTCATTTTGAATGGGCTCTCACTATTGAACAGTGAAATTGTTCCCTAGATGCGGGTAGACCTGACTGTTGGAGAGGAAAAAATAGGGTGGTAGTTCTATTATTCCGGTCAATGTAGCACCAACATGGACACGTTCGATTCCAAACATCAAAATTTCAAATTGAATTCCATAGCAGGAATTCGAGCAATACTTCCAAGTTCGGTTCACAGAATTCCAAACATCAAAATTTCAAATTGAATTCCATAGCAGGAATTCGAGCAATACTTCCAAGTTCAGTTCACAGAAGCTTCCCTGAAAATGGCGGAGTATTCCGCCAGAGTCATCGTCAAACGAGGTGACAAACAAAATCTCGAATTTATTTCCTTTCCATGTTTCAGCTGCATCGAAAAATCGTTCTCATACTTCAAGTTAGGTATGCGAATGTTGAATTTGCAATCTTCGTTTTAGACCTCGCTTGGCAAAGAGTCCGCAAGTATTGTTTCTTTTGGAACAGAAAAAAAATTCAGAAAACATTTTTGTTTTAGACCTTGCATTAGAAAGGCAGTAAAGAGTCCTCAAGCATTATCCAGAAAATGGAAGCCGGAGGAAAAGAGTTTCCATGGTATAGTATGTAATAGTACATAGGCAGACAACCACAGATGTTTAGCTCATACCAACAATGGCTGCTCAGCGAATGTCTCTGAGAGAAGGTATTGACGGGGAGCAACATCAGTCAGCTTGCTGCTTCTGTGGATGGATCCGTAAGCATTTGAGATCAAAGAGGGTGGTGAGAGCTCATGGCTAACCTCCATTACGGAGGAGGGGAACAAGTCTTCGGTTCGCAGAAGCCTAAGATACAAACTGTTCAACCGTTTTTTTCGTGAGGTTGAAACCAACAAGGAATCATATGATCCCGTGGTGGTATGCATACCCTGCCACCATGGGAAACCAGAGCTCCAACCTCTTGATTGCAATGGTACGAGAGTTTGTCGAAAAATGGATAGTAGAGATTGATGAACTGTCAAGGTGGCCAGTGATGGGAGGATGTGCTACGCCGAGGGCTTAACAAAGAAGTAGATCAAGGGCGAGGAATTCACTCATATGATGTTCGTTGATGGTTGCTTAACCCTTCACTATATTTGCAGCATTTTGGAAGGGTACGACGAAGATATGAAGGAAATTAAGCAGATAGCCTAGTCAAGCAAAAAATTTCTCTTGTAATGATTGATTTTCGTTTTTGTTATGTTCGAAATAGGAAAAAGCAACCAAAAACCCGTTCCGTGCACTTGTTACGTCCATCATCCGGTAAGCTATTTTAATCTGGGAGCTATCTCAATTCAATGGACTGCCAAAAAAATAAGGAAAGAAAGGCTCAAAAAGTAAGCTGGAACATGCACCAAAAGACCCCTAAATACCCTCTCGCTCAAAATTAGACTGCAACGAAATTCACCCAGTCGAAAAACAATGAGAGGAGGCCCATTCTTCTCACTTGGTGTCCAAGTAGCGGGAGCTTCATGCACTAGGTATGTCCGTTATTACACATAAACTGAAAAGTCAAAGCAACCATTTTAGCCAAAGAAGCTCAATGACATTAGTATGTTCGGAAACATAACCTTCATTATATGAACAGAAACATTGAGAAAAAGAAAATCAACCAAGATTTGCATGAGAAGTTAAGAGAAGAACTTCAGACGGAACTAGTTAAAGTAACAGCAAAGATTGTCAGCAACTAAAATTATTAAGTTAACAGTTACAATAAACAAGCTCTATCGCGCTGAAAATCTTCTAGACATTGGCAATAGTCGCTAAAATGATTAGTCCGTGCCGGGCTTGTTACTTCTTGACAGCGAACATGGGAGTAGTTTTATCCCAACTACTTTGAGCAAGAATCTATGAATTCGAAACAAAACAGATGATCAGCATACGTCCAAATAAAAATTGAATGAATTAGCATATGGTTCCAGTATATGAGGCAATCAAAATAATGAGAAGAAACCGAAGGAAAACTAACACTTCAGCGAAAAGGAGGAGAAAAAAAAATAGTCTTCAAATGAAATTTCAAAAGTGGTTATAAGAGTTCAAATGAGAATCTTTCAAAGCAAGGGGCAAAACCTAGAATTGGACCATTTTGTCCAATAAATCACCATAATCTTATAAGAATGAGAAACTACATACCACGGGTGAACTAGTTTTAAAAGGATGAGAAACTGTATCAATCTATGAATGATATATAAGTAAATCCAAACAATCAAGCATTTTAAACAGTACGTTTGTAAGATATTTCAAGGAAGCTGAATCGTACAACACTTTGGTACAAGATTGTGAAACTGAAAACTGATAACAAGGTTATGAGACTTATCATCATCCTGTAGCTGTTCCAACCATTGAAAATGAAATTCATCAAGGCCAAAGAAGAAAGCAAACAACAACTTCTAATCTCATTACAGGATCATACAACACACAGACAAATTGTGAAATCATATATCCACAAGATGCGAATATTAGCTAAAAACCAACTGAACCTAGTGAAACAAATAATTTTCGGATGCTTTCGTTAGAAATTTAAAGTGAATTAAACAACTCAACAATGGAAAAAGTTGTGCAAATAATGTGGATCATGGCCATTTGAAGAATGGGAACGAGAACGTCAGAACATGGTAAGCCAAATGTTTTGTATCGTACCGTAGAGGTAGCCAGGCTTTGCAGATAACCCAACAAGAACTTAAGGTACTTTTTAGAGGAAAATTTCAGTTTATATTTGGACATTGATTTACCTGAGTTTGGATGTTGTGATATGAAAGGATTTGGGCTTACTAAATCTAAGTGAACAGGTGGCTCTGAACAGAGCTTAATGGAAAAATAGGATTTATGTAGCCGAGCCTAATTGACTAAGACACAAGGCACAGTTTGGTTTGGTTAGGTTTGGTTTGGTATTTGGACATCCATTTAGTTACAGAGTTTGTTTATTCAAATTAGTACTTTATTAAGTGTCTCTAGGTTTATTCAAATTAGTACTTTATTAGTACCACGTGAAATTCGCAATACAGACACATCAAAGCCTTGGTTACAACTTACAACAAAACATGGATTTTTGTAAAGACTGTTTTGATGGCTGAATGGAAGGAGATCTGAAATAAGGGGAGGGCAGATTCCATTGCTCGAAGAAGTTGATAAAGAAGATGGAAAGGAGCTATGAACAGTATATATTGAACAACTAAATCCAGAGAATGAGAGACATGTAAAAGTCTATACTCACCGTAAGCAACATTCAAATGAGAAAGGAGAATTTCTAAAGGAAATTAAGTCATTAGTAGGCACATATTATAGAACAATAAAGACATGATTAAACAAAATCACGACAAACAAGCTCTACATCAGGGGCTGATAACCTTCGGGACAATTGGAGTCCACCTCCAAAAACACTAATTCACGAACGTACTTGGTCCATGTCGTGCTTGTAAATCCTAAATAAAGAACAGGGAGATAAATTTCCCAGACACAATATGTTTGTGGCAGTTGATAACTCAAAGATCTATAAATTGGAACTTGTCTTGGAATATTATCCGATCAGAAGCCTATTGAAAAGTTTAGAGTGAGAATGTTCCAAGAACATGGAAAGAACATAAATTTTCTGAGAACGTGAAAAAAACATAGAATTGAACCTCTTATTTCAGATAAGGCCATGGCCGATAAGGAAACTTGGTCATAAACTGATTGTGCAATGATGAGCACCATAAAACAACTTGTTAGAAAAAAGGGAAACCGTATGGTTGCCAATTCCTCTAGAAACTAACCATGTAAAAAAATCCTTACGTAAAATACTCTTCAACTCGCTTCAATGCTAATTTATCAATATCATTGACCCCAAATATTGAATATCACCTGCATGAATTTGAGTTGACCATGATATAACTTCACTCAACACACCCCAAAACCTAAGTTTGAGAAATTTATGCTCAGGTTTCAATTAAAATTCTCGAGAAGAGTAATTAACCCGTGCAAGTATGAGGAAGACTCAACGATCTCGGAGGGAGTTACTTGCATTATCACCATCTTATGGGAATTATATCCTGGGAGGCCGAAGGCCTTATCCACGGCCCATGGGCTCATACAAATATCTAACATATAACATGTATATAAAAACACACAACCATAGTTCCATACACAACATGAGGTGAAATTGGAATTCCAAACCAACAAAGATTTAAAAGATTATCAATTTATCAGGCAAGTTGTACTAAAACTTCGATTTTACACCAACATCAAGTTGAGACCCAGTTGAACAATCCACACTCCAGTAGAGAAAGGAAGATGCATTATTACCAACGTATTAAATAATTTGAAACTCAAATCATCAAGGCACTCAACTATTCAGATCATGAACACCAACCTAGTTTTTGTATATGGATTGGACAGAAGGAAAAATTAAAAATCAAAAACTAACCAGAGAATTTACAAGGAGAAACCAGAGCATGGGCTTAATTGAATGCACAAATCTCTCCAAATCAACCAACATGAAAAGGACCTATACCACCGGATCGGAGGGAGATAGCGATCTCATCTGCCACAGACAAGCATGATGTGACCCACCCAATTAGGGCCACCAACACCATTCTAGCCACGAAAAGGGTCATACCCAACAGCACTGCCATGGCCTACTATCTTCTTCTCCCAATCTTCGAATTCCTTTGTCTGACAGCGAAAGTGATCAAGACCCAGCAGGGGTTTTTGGGTTCAAACGAAACCCTTTTGAGGATCAAGGCTCAGTTTTCAATTTGGATACACGAATGGGTATGAAAAACAAAAAAGCCGAAAGGATGTGTACAAAAGTACAAAATGGGTAGAGCATATCTTTCTTGGAGTAATCGGTGACTGGGTTTCGTTAGTTAACCTTTGTTTGGTACAAGTACTCATCTTCACTGAATGATTGTGCATTTGCCGATCAAAAATAAAATTAATGAACGTCAGATTGCCTTTGGCCTTTATCGGTCCATTTTAAGGTTAGGCCGCCATGTTTGGTAAGTGTATTAGGCGTTTGAGATAAGATTGCTAAGATAAGATTGCTAATTTCATGGGGATTAATAATCCCACACTTTTGCCGAATTAGTAATACCATGGGTAATAGGTATTGCCAATTCTGTTCCAAGCTCCCTCATGCAAAATGACCATCTTGCTAGGGGTGTGCACTAGTCGGACGGGTCGGGTTCGGCCCCAACCCCGACCCGACTGGTTGGGTATCGACTTTTTGGCCTCGAACCTGAATCGAATGAGTAGGAATAACCGTCCGCGTGCCCGATTTTTTTGGTCGGATCGGGTTGGGTCCGACCAAAACCGAAGTAATCTATATGAATTTGTCGTCTTTTAGTCTGGTTTGGTCGGGTCGGGTAAGAAAAACAGCACCTCGAGCCCCCGAACCAAAAACTGATTTTTTTTTCATAAAATGGACCCATACCCGACCGAACAACATGTTCGGCCCCGCCCAAAACCCTTCATGTCGGGTCGGGTCATGGGTTTTTTACGCACCCCTACATCTTGCCCATGGTTTTTTAACTCAATACCAATAATACCCTCCATTACACACCTCACCTACCCATCCAACCAAAACCCTACTTCTATTTTGTATCTCTGTAGCTGCAAAGGAGAGGACACATCCACGGCTGCTGGCGAGTGGCGACGTTCGACTTCATTTCTGCTGACGGCGACACCTTCGACCTCGTTTCTATGTGTTGTTGTTCTCTCTCTTCTTCTTCTTCTTCTTTTTCTCTCCTATTCTTTATTGTTTTCTTTTCTTTTTGGAATTGAAAACCTACAAAAAGTCCTAATTTTCCCACTAATTCAGTAGATAGATCTTTTCCATGGCAACAAGATATGTTCGTTTGTTACCGCTTTTTAACAATAGGAGAAGCACAATAACCAATTCCTACCTCTGTTTTTGCAGGGGTTTTTTTTTGCTCTTTCGAATCATTCGATTCGAGACAAACCTTTTTTCTTCTTTCATTTTTTTTTTCCGATTAGAAAATGGGTTGTTTTGAGAGAGAGAAAAAGCTTGTATCATATTTAAAATTGATAGAGGAATAGGTTTTTGGAAAACATAAAAAGAAGGAAAATGTTCATTATTATTGTCTTTGAAATCAAATTCAGTTTGCTAAGAGAAGGAAAAATAAGTGCATGAAGTTAGAATATATTAACAACTTTGTGTAGTTTGGTTATTCGGCCTAAATGATATTAACATGTGAAATGAATATATGCAAGTAAGTCGTAATTTATGTGTTTTAATTTTGTGCAAACTTAAAATTAATCTTCCTAAATATCTCTTCTTTTTTCTCATTTATTTAGGTTGTTCCACGAGTAAGGAACATGAGGCACATGCAATTTTCATATTTCGAGGACTGGCGCTTTTGCTTTGGGTGTGAATAGGTTGAGAAGAAAAAAGTTTGAAAGAATAAATTGCTACTTATGAACTTTTGTCGCCTACGTAATGTAACTCAAATAAATAATTATATTTATTTGAAAGTTTAATAGGATGTTATCTGTTTTGTTTTTTCATTTTCCTCCTTTTATGGTACTTGAATAAATAATATATGCTTGCTTTATTCCAAATAAATTCACAATGCTGTAGGGATAGTTGTCCAAATAAGTATCTGGAAATTGATTAGATGAAAAAAAATGCAAATTGTTCGAAAATGATTGGAAAATGCACCTTCTTCTTCTTCTTCTTTTTTCAATGCAATTCAATAGACCCTGTTTTCATCCATGGGTATATTTCCTATCCCATGGTATTTCAATCAAACATGGGATTGGGATTGGGATTGGTAATCACAATCCCATGATTTAATCCTTACACAATCAAACACCCACTTAGGATTACACTCGGTATTACTAATCGCTTCTCTTTACTAATCTCATCTCCTTACTAATCATATCTAATCCAACACATTTATCAAACATGGCCAGGAGGCAAAGAGGATTTGGGGTTCCCGACGTTCCGTAGTGCCCTGCTTCTGTCGCAACCCAACCTCTTAGAAAGGTTCACACCCCAAGCGTAGGGCTAGGTCGTTGAAAGCATAATAACCGGTAAGACCGGAATCGTTCCCACAGAGAAATCTTCTTTAGCGAATTTGGATTAGATGTTGCGTAGAGAGTTGTGGTGTTCAAGCGGCCAACTTTGGTTTTTGATTGAATGACGATATTAAAACTTGGAATTAAACTAGATTAGAAATGGTCGAGTCAAAGGGATTGATTTACCCACGACTTAGCCATCAAACGGTTCCTTCATCTAACTCATGAGTGAACCGAAACCGTCCGGATTCCACTAGAAGAATTAAAAGCTGAAGACTACTTATAACTTAACTCAAAGCCCTAATTCAAATTGAACTCATTTAACGCAAGTGAGAGACGAAAAAAGATCGTTCGCGCGCGTAGGATTATCAAGCTCGTAGCACAAGGCGATAAACTTCATTGATCAAAGAAGCCACCAACCCCATGATTAAAGCTAGAAATCATGGGTTTAATTCATTCAAAACCTTGAGATTAAGCTAAAGTTAAGAGAAACCATTTAATGGACTAATCCATAGGGTGAACCTCACCCTATGACCGAACCGATTAACTACTCACTCATAATAAAAAGACTAGAAAGCATGCTAAGAAAGGTAAACGTAATTAACCGATAAAAACGAAAATAAACTTGATTTATATAGAGATCTATACAATAGCTACAACATTAATAAACGAGAATTTAACATAAGACAATTACCTTAAGGAGTTCTTGAAGGAAACACAAACAAAAGCTTGAAAGACTAACAATGGAGTCCTAGGAAGAAAGAAAAGACTTAGGCCTAAAAAAACTAACTAATGGCCTTCTCTTCCATAAATGGCATACAAGACTATTTATAGGCCTTACAAAATCAGCCTTACAATGGACAAAAAGGCCCCCAAAATATCCCAAAAACATACTAGAAGTAGAAACTTTCTATTAATAGAAGGTTGAAATGTTCGGCACAAAAAGCTGCTGGCCGAAGGGCATTGGTACCAATACCTAAAAAATGAGGTATTGGTACCAATCCAACTGTCTTCTAATTCGGCATGATGGTACTAATACCTAAAAAATGAGGTATTGGTACCTTTGTGTGAAAACAGCAGACAGGGTCAGCTTGGGCCATCATGCCTTGTCGTGCCTCGACGGCCTTCCGATGCTTCATTTCATGATCAACGGGACTTGGCGGAGGTATGCCTAGTGGCCTTGGAGTCTCGGATACCCTCGAGGGCCATCCTCGATGCATATGCCTTGCTTAAACCACTTTGGCACGTTCCTTGCCAACCTTGACCTCCGGCCAATCTCCGAGGCTTCTTGTGGCACCGTTAGGCTTCGGTGACAATAAAATGAGTACCGGCGGGCATTTGGACACTTGGTTCATCCCGGAACGTTTATCGGCATCAAAATCGCCTTATTAGCACGTTTTACCTGAAATACACAAAAACGTACCTTACGTGCAATATCGCATAAAAACGACAATATATATGTACAAACACAACATACTAGAGGACTTAAGCACCAAGAATATGCATTATTGGGTGCTTATCATGCCCCGAAGCACTACACTCTTGTAGTGCCTTCGGTTGTAGGGTCTCTACAATTTATAATAGTTTTTTAAATCATTTTTTTCATTTTTTTGCTAGGATTGTTAAGTAAATTATTCATGAAAATAATTAAATTGATTGGATATTGGTGGCCATATAGTCGAATACCATTTATTTTACAAAAAAAAAAAAAATGGAAGGACAATATGATTTGAAGTTCACAATTTTTTTCCTAACCGGAAAGTCTTAAATATTATTTTTGAAAAGTTTAGAAGAAATTAAATAGACATCCTGTTTACAAGACTTATTTAGGTGTCCATCCTAATAAATTCGGATACTTATTTTTCATCCTCAAATTGTCATGTTATCTCATTATACTTATTTCTATATATTACTAATATAATTTAATTTTCTTTAATTACCATGCCCCACCCCCCATTTCACGGAGATGGATTAGTTCAAACCAATTATGTTACTGGGCCACCGTTCTCCCACTTCGGCAACCCTCATCCTCAACATTTTTTCCATCACTGGTAACCACCCATCTCTCTCTGTCTCTCTCTGTCTGTCTCTGGCCGGCCCGAGAGAGAGAGAGAGAGAGAGAGAGAGAGAGAGAGAGAGAGAGAGAGAGAGAGAGAGAGAGAGAGAGAGAGAGAGAGAGAGAGAGAGAGAGAGAGAGAGAGTCTTGTACTGGCAGTTATGACCGCAGCCGCCATGGCCGATCACCTCCACCATCTCCGCACCACCATCTCCGATCAACCTCACCATCGCCGTCAACCCCATAGTCGCTGACCGACACAGCCAAACCCATCATCATTCCGATTTCTCTCTCTTGATCGATGACCACTATCGCCACGAGGTCATTTCGGAAGATCAAGAGCGGTGGTACTGGTGTTGATTTTTGCATCAAGCAAAACAAAAACGAAAAAAAGAGAGAAAAGCTTGTATTGGTAGCCGTGGCCACCACCGCCATGGTCGTCACCATCCTCACCTATGAAAGTGACGGATAGGATTCTTCACAAGGTCGTTTTAGGAGGATTGTTTTCTAGGATCAAGAGGCGGATGCAAGTGGTGTGGGGTTTTGTGTTTGTCGTGTCCCCAGTGACTCCCCATCACCACCGATCAGACCTCTCCCCTTTTATTGGGTAATCAATAAGGATCTCAAATGTTGTAATGTTTGTAGCCGATAAAAAAAATTTGTTATCATGTTTGTTCATAGTATTTGCAAATTCATCATGATCAGTAGTGTTATGCAAATAAGGGTTATCATGTTTGTCACTAGTGTCTGCAAATTGATCATGTTCATTAGTATTATGCAAATAAGGGTAATGTTGGTTTTAGAAATTTGTGTTTGTTTGGGTTTGTTTGAAAGTTATCATGATTTTTGAAGTTTCAATGATCGAACTTCAATCAAGAATCCATTTTTTATTCCATTTGGTTTGTTTGAATTTCATGGTAGATTGGTTTAACATGAAATAAAAATATTTCATGATAGTACATTTGAATACGTGGTATTAATTTTTTTTCGAAATATGTCATTATAATTAATGATAGATTATTATAGTTTTAACCTAATTGTATCATGTTTGTAATCTCATTATCATGTTCAGGATACTCTAGGTTTATTTGTTTGAAAGTTATCATGATTTCTGTTTTTTAATAGTTTGATATTTTACGACTTGGTACTATTTATTTATTTTTTTTTTTTTTAGATTTTAGAAAATAAAAATTTGAGAGAAAAGATTAGGAGAGATAAAGAATTTGAAATTAGGTGAGAGAAATGTTTGAAAGGTTGGAGAGAGAATTGTGATAATTAGAAAAGATAAGGAGAGAGAGAGATTTGGAAGATTAGGAGAGAGAAATGGTAGTTTAGGATTTATTTGAATTTGAGGATGGAAAGATAAGTTTTTAAACCCATTAGGATGAAGACTTAAATATCTAAATTGGGGAGGACCCCTATTTAAGCTCCCAAAAATTTAAGGTAATAGTATTTGTGACGGAGTCAAAATTGTAAGGTAATATTATTTTAAAGTAAAATTACTCTAAGGTAAATTGAGAAAGAATAATGGCTAGGGCTTGATTATAAGACGAGGGAAACTTTGGATATATCATAAAAAGGTAGGGGTAATTCGATTTTTTCATCTTTGGAGAAAATCAGAACACAAAATGAGAATAGAAAAACTCTTCTATTATGTGATTTTAACAAACATTCCCACCTAAGGTTCCCAAACACCTTTTATGCCAAAATGCAAAAGGGAGAATCCGTAATCTTGCCCCAAATAGCCCCAATTGTTTTCTTAAGTTGTGGATTATAGATTATATAGGTTTTTGAATTACAAAAAAAATCTGTAAAAAGCGTTTGAATGATAAGTGGAGAATACATTTTGCAGAAGAATTATATGAGTGAAAGTATAATCAAGGAACTCGGTTTCTCTGCAGTCAACTGCAGAAAAGACCGTGTAGTTCAATCTGAACCGTTCATCTTAAAAATCAAGGGTAATTTTCAAAAAACCCCCTCCATCTACCTCCAAAAATCAATGACCCCCCTTCATCTACCAATTGAAACAAGGACCCTCCTCCATCTTTTTTCAATTTGAATTGTCCCACATTTTAACAATTCTGTTAACAAAATTAACAGGAAAGAATATTTCACATTTTAACTCCCTTAAATGCCCCTCTCCCCCATTATTCTTTTTTGGGTAAAGGAAATATATCTATTCTCATATATCTACATATCACAATCTTCTTCCTCCATGTCTCTCCCCTTCCCCCACGTCTTCTAATGCAATCTGTTTCATTTTCAGACACGCTCGTCCGGGCCACGCCAACTCCGGTTCGAACCAGGTAAACCGAAAACAGAGTATGGGTTCAGTTGGATGAATTTTGATGCATAAGTCCAAAACCGAAAAAATACTGTACATGCAACTAAACTATAATAAAACACTCTACATGCAATTGTTTTCATGTCCAGTCACGACCAAAACCGAAAAACAGGGGATAGCTACGGTAGTTTGGTTCTTGATGCATGGGGTTTGATTTTTTACTATTCTAAACATTAAACAACATACTAGGGACTAAATATACTTAGGGGACGTCAGGATAGGGATTATTCTACCTTGAATTTTGTAACGACTCGGAATTTTAATAAATAAAAATTTTGTTATATATTGAAATTTCTTTTTAATTACTTGGTATTACTTTTAAAAATTCTATTTTAATCCCTATAATCCGTCATAATTAAATTTAAGCCCTTTAAAATTATATTTCTTGACTAGAAATCTTACATGGCAAGTAGAATTAGCTTTCAACCGATTAGTTGGAGAAACCGAACTACCAATTCACCTAGTTACAATCTCCTAACTCTAGAGAAATCTTTTTGACCATCTTTGAGCCTTGTGAACCCCTCCCAACCCTAATTGAACCATTAAACCATTAGAAGTAATCATTATATCCATGACTAGTCATTTCAAGGCCATACCTATCATCATTTCCTCTCTACCCATTGGATAATAATTGTTAGGAAAATTTTTATCCCTTGGATAATGGACATTAGATTGCCAGTGAATATGTGATTTGATAAGACAAATCATGGACCATAGAAAGCAATCATTTTGCTTCCAAAAGAAGCAAATTTAGCCTTGCCATGCATGCAACCCTAAGACTAATAGCTTTAAAACTAAATTGCCCACCAAAGTCATTTTCCTAGATTCTCCAAGTACAATATGTGCTTTATATATATATATATATATATATACAAATTCAATCAGGTAAGGGCGCCCTTACCTTGTTAAGGTAAGGACCTCCCATTTTCCGATCGAATTTCGATGATCCGAGCCGCTCAATGTGTTTAGAACGTGATTTTAAGGGTACTCGCAAGAAATCGGCAAAAAAAATGACCGGGAAGGGCTTTATCCGAGCAGTTTTTGTATGTTTTTTATCGAACGGTTCAAATAAAAACTGTTCGAATGAAGCCCTTCCTAATATTTTTTTTTGCTGATTTCTCGCGGGTACCCTTAAAATCACGTTCTGAACACATTGAGCGGCTCGGATCATCGAAATTCGATCGGGAAAAGGGAGAAAAAGGGAAGCCCTTACCTTGTTAAGGTAAGGGCGCCCTTACCTGAAGGGGACTGTATATATATATATATATATATATATAGGTTTATACACCTTATAGCCTAATATAAGCATGCGTATATATGTCTATATATCCATATATGCACTTTCTAGGAAAATTGTTGACCAATGGGTAATACAATGCACTTGAAAGCCTTACCATAATCATTTCTCTTTTCATTGACTTAGTAAGCTAGACCATTTAGCACTCAAGTGTACTTATATATATATGCATAGAGAGAGAGAGAGAGAGAGAGAGAGAGAGAGAGTGGGAGAGAGAGAGTGAGGTGTGTGTTGTGTTTTGGACACTCTTACAAGCTACCTATTAACCTTAAGCCTAAATGATACTTTACAACCCATTTTTAGGCTTCCTTGAACACAATCCTAGCCATCATTTTATTCTTTCTTGCAAGCAAGCCATCTTAGGACATGACAAGACTAAAAACCCTTCATGATCACCTAGGCTATGGCCTAAAATGGACATGACAAGAGAGGGAAGGCTAGGGTTTGATTAAAGTCTTGATTTGACAAAACAATGGAACAAAAAAATGAGAGAAAGAGGGAGAGAGGGAGGCCGGCTAGAGGGAGGGAGAGGGAGTCCAAAACTTTGCTATAAATAGCACCCCACCCTTGCCTTGAACTCATACCTACAAATCCTCCAACTTCTCTCTAGAAATCTTTGTGTTCTTACCTTGTTCTTCTTGTTCTTGAGTTCTTCAAGAAACTCATCCTAGGCCGCCCCCAAACCACCACTCGACCACCCTTTCAATCCAAAAAGTTTAGTAGCTTAGTCAAGATCTAGTTTCGAGAGAAACCTTTCTCTTTCAAAACTACCAGAAGCTTACCGTAGGAAGTTACTCCGTCCGATAACCAACCCACTTTCCGTAGCCATCCTACCGCCAAAGAAGAACGGTAGAATCTTCTTATCCCCTATCTCTAAGTATACATAGAATGTCCTTACTTTCTAGTTCTAAGTATAATGTAGAATATCCCTGACCGTTTTCTCTAAGTATAATAAGTTGTTTATCACTTATAAAGTTTGGAATGCATAATGGTTAACAAATTTATTTTGCTAATGGAAGTATGAGCATGTCGGAATAACTAACTTTTACTCGAATAAACATATGTTGTTTTGAACTTCCCACAAAGGAGGAAAGAACGGCTTTCGAAAGATAAGACCTTATTGTGTGATAGAAGTATTCGTATTTTGATCTTTAGGATGGCCATGAGCGTGTATATATGAATTGTTTGTATTACTTATTTTGTTATAAAGCATACGTGATTTTCACTCCAAAGGCGTCCGTACATGTGGCGTTATGCTTTAAGTGGTGATTTGAGCATAAATAGTAATATAGAGTTGGATGATCTTGCTAGTTTAGTTTCAAGATTACAATGAATGATTTATGTTTACTTATGTAAAAAGTCCTACCGCGGAGTCGTTGCATGATATGAGACACGAAAATCGAGAAAGTAGAAACATGACACTTAGAGTGTGGTTAATGACAAGATGTGTTTTGGACAAGAGAAACAGTTTGAAAACCGCAATGTGGTCGGACATGGTAGCCCATTGTATGATGTGTGTGCCAATGAGAACCTGGTGCGGCGGAACCATTGTGAGGATACTTGGGAGACCGGAACGGCGGAACTGAGGTTGGGTGTATAACTTGGTTATCCGCGGAGAGGAGCCAATGCAAGTTTTGTGTGCCAATGGGAACCCGGTGCAACAGAACCATTATGAGGATACTCGGGAGACCAGAACGGCGGAACCGAGGTTGGGTGTGTAAAAATGATTTTTGAAATGATGATTTGATTTATGAAGTGGGGGAAAATGGTGACATAGTCTACGAGAAGTTGCGTATGAGAAACTCAGAAAATCATGAACACCAACGTTAGATTGGATAGTTAATGTGGACGTGTTATTGTTAGCTGCTTTGTCAAATATACATGTATTATGTGGAAAACGTTAATTTTATGATTTATTGTTCATAAGTTAAGGGTTAGTGGGTATGGATTATTCTATTGAGCTTTTGCAGCTCATGGTGTTACTTTTGATGATCCTGACATATTATATTGGTGGCGACGCTGGTATAATATGTCAGACCTTATAGATGAATAAGGTGAACTCTACACTTTGGAAGCTTTTGGAGCCGAGGAGCCGACTAGGATGGAGGAACGGACGGAGCAGTAGATAGGAACCGTAATTTCCCTTCCATGTTTGAATAAAAGTACTCTTGTAAGAGTTATGTTGTAATATCGAGTCAGACTCTATTTAAGTTTCAATGAAAACGTTTATTTAACGTTTCCAAAATTATGGGCGTTAAAAATTCGATCAGAAATTACGGTGAACGGTTTAGGTAAATTTTCGGCAATCGGAGAAGACGACCGGAACGGGAGACTTCGGGGATGACTCGGGATGAGTGGGGAACGGTTCCGAGATGCTCAAGGTCGTGCTAGAAGGTTGGAAGCTTCAATTCGGATGGTGAGGTAGTGTAGGTGAGAAACCCGTTTTCACTCTCTTTCTAAAACTCCATTGGAGGATCTTGGAGCTTCTCTCATTTTTCTTTCTTTCCCACTGATTTTCCAGTGGGGGTGGGGGTGTTAGTGTGTAGAAATTTTCGGATTGAAGAAGGGGTTGTATTAGGAGGGTGGAGAGAGAGGAGGTGAATTGGAGAGGAAGTAATATAATGGAGGCACATGGCCCGCTGACAAAAGTCAAGAGGAGTATGGGAGCTGCAAAAATGGCAGAGGCCAAAGGGGGGAGTTTTCCCACCCAAGGATTTTAGGACCTTTTAGGGTTAATGAGGGTAATATGGACCTTTTATGTTTTCCATTAACCAAATCTGTTAAAATGTGGGGCATTGTAAACTGAAAAAAAATGGAGGAGGATCCTTGTTTCAATTGGTAAATTGAGGGGGTAATTAATTTTTTGTGGTAGATGGAGGGGGTTTTTTGAAAATTAAAAATAAATGGTTCAGATTTGTTGAATTTGTTACCGGTTATAAATTAAAAACAAATCTGGACATTTAAAACCTTTATCCAACATCTGCGATTACTTGGATCGCACCTCTGCAGTCTAAAACTGGACTGCAGACAAGCCAAATGTAATCAAAATCCAAAAAGTTCATCCACAAACGATTGTTTGAATTTTGAATTTTGCAATTCGTTTTAGAAACTGCATTTTTGTAGAATTCATTTCATTATCAACTCCCAAATAACCGAAATAAAAAAGAATGTAAAGAATTAGGCTTATCTACGGTATGTGTTTGGAAGTTTGGATTGCATAGAGTAGTTTGTGTAATCTCATAAATTTAATATCCTTAATGGTTAGATATTGGGCGCTGCTATTCGCAGCCCTTTATTTTCTCCCATAGTTTGTTAAAAATTTTCAATTATACTTGACAGTTAGTTACCGAAATTGAGATATATTTTCAGCATCCAATTACCGAAATACAATATTTTTTTCAACAATTATTTACTGAAAATGTATGTTCGGCAGTTGTTTAACGAAAGTTGAACATATTTTTGATATGTAGTTACCGAAATATAATCTTGTTTTCAACGGCTATTTACCGAAATGTTATGTATGATTTTCAACAACCATTTACCGAAATGTAGTGGGTTCTGAAAGAAAATAAAGGATTGCGAATAGCAGCGCCCTAGATATTTTGTTGAAGAGAATAAATTTTACACGGACCCTCCGTGTACACGGGAGGGTCCGCCCAACCAATTAAAAGTAAACAACTCAGCTTTTCTCAGCTTTGCAAGGACAGTCGGCAATTTTTTTTTCCATTTAGGATCCTATAGAGCAGAAACTCGATTATGAAAGCTTTAGAGACAAAATTTAACTACGACACTTTAGAATAATATGATCAGAATGACAAGATTTTGTACCGGTTCAAACGGATTAAAAATTGGAGCACTTAACTTTTTAACCATATTTTTTAATATAGAAATAGTCGACAAAAATTAAGTACTCAAATTTTTAATCCATTTGAATCAGTGCGAAAATCTTACTATTCTGATCATATTATTCTAAGGGAACATAATTAAGTTTTATCTCTAAGGCTCTCATAATTAAGTATAATAGTGTTTGTCCGTGCCTACGGCACTATCCACACCGGCCCGTGCCTACGGCACTACTCACCCCAATTGGAATTGAAATACCCTTTGAATCTTGATAGTAGCTCAAAACATTATTTCAATTTTTAGATAGCTACAAATTGCTGGAATTAACCTCTTTTTTTTGAACGGCGAAGAAATTTTTTTTTATTGACATGAAATAAGTGAATACGCAAATAGTGTAGTGAAGAAATTAGCAACTCACAAAATTATGAAGAACGTCGTTCAAAAAGGGGAAAAAAAACCCACAAAGTCACTACAGCTCTACAAAACAGAAGAGAGTATTTAACAAACACATGGTAGGCAATAGAAAATACCTCTCCAGATTTTGGAAGAAGTTTATACAAAATAGAAGAAAGCATTTTAACAAACACATGGTGGGCAACAAAAAATACCTCTCCCAATTTGATTTCTCTTGAGGGGTTTGGCTGTCGATGAGGAGTGGACGGTCCCAGTGCTCGCCAGTCCAAGGGAGGAACCCCTTCCTCGAAGACAATCAACCCGTAAGGGAGGAAAGGTCTCGTAGAAAGGAAGTAAGGAGAATTGCTTTCCCCCCTTCTTTTGTGTCACAGAGAGAGAGAGAGATGTGAAATTTGAATTCCGATTCTTTTTTCCTCTAAGACAACAAATGTCATTTATGTAAATGATGAGCAAATGTGGATACTTTTATAAAATGTGAAAAAATGCATCTCAACCCTTGGATTAAACAAATCTAAGCCGTTGCAACAATTTGTCCCCACACTCTTCTGTTTTATAATAGAGATGCTTTTTTGTTTGGAACTCTATAAAGCAAGAACTTGATTATGAGAGCCATAGAGACAAGAATTAATTATGACTTTTTAAAATAATATTATCAAAATAATAATATCTTCGCATTGGTTCAAAAAGATTGAAAACTGGAGCACTTAACTTTTTAACTATATTTTTAATATATAAACAATTTAAAAAAATTAAGCGCTCCAGTTTTCAATCCTTTTGAACCAATGCGAAGATCTTATTATTTTGATAATATTATTTTAAAAAGTCATAATTAATTCTTGTTTCTATGACTTTCATAATCAAGTTCCTGCTTTATAGAGTTCCAAACAAAAGAGCATATACTTAATTATGAGAGCCTTAGAAATAAAAGTTAATTATGTTCCTTTAGAATAATATGATCAGAATAATAAGATTTTCGCACTGATTCAAATGGATTAAAAATTGGAGTACTTAATTTTTGTCGATTATTTCTATATTAAAAAATATGGTTAAAAAGTTAAGTGTTTCAATTTTCAATCCGTTTGAACCGGTACAAAATCATGTCATTCTGATCATATTATTCTAAAGTGTCATAGTTAAATTTTGTCTCTAAAGCTTTCATAATCGAGTTTCTGCTCTATAGGATCCTAAATGGAAAAAAAAATTGCCGGCTGTCCTTGCAAAGCTGAGAAAAACTGAGTTGTTTACTTTTAATTGGTTGGGCGGACCCTCCCGTGTACACGGAGGGTCCGTGTAAAATTTATTCTCTTTGTTGAAAGACTTTTTTCGAGAGCCTTTTTAAAATTTAAACTATTGATTATTGAGATTGACGGTCGAGAAGGCCAATTGCAGAGAGAAGCTGAATCCAAATGTAAATACAGAAAAATGATCCACATCCATTTTCCCGCCTGTTCATTTCACTTCGATTTCGAAATCAAAGCACAGAAAACTCTTCACCCATCTCTTCACTTCTCTCTCTCTTTCTCTCTCTCTCCATGGCTCCACCCTTCATCTTCCCCCCAACCCTCCACGCCCTCGAAGCCGACCACGACGACGGCCGCCTCTCCACCCAGAACCCCACCGATGTCTCCTCCCTCCGCCCCTCCCAACTCGAAGACTTCGTCAAAGGTACACTGCTACTCTCTCCTCCTCTCCACTCCCCCAATTTCCCCTAAATTCACAACAACAAAAAAAACCCTAATTCCCCACTTTGTCCTCTTTCACTCAAAAAATACAGGCCTCTCGTTCGACCTTTCGGACAAAGAGCTCTTCTGCATCGAAGAGCAAGACGTGTTCGACCGCGCCTACTCGGTCGTCAAGGGCTTTGCTGCTCTCCCTCCCGCTTGTAAATTCAATCTCGTCGAGAGCCTCCGGTCGAACCTCAGTGTCCTTCTCCCGAACGTTGATTCGCTATCGAGGAATTCTCGGGCTTTGGAGGAGGAGGAGGCCCCGGTTGTTGATCGAGTCGCTTCGCACAGAAATACGTTCAAAATCTACACATTTTTTCTTATCCATGTTGTGCTTATTGAGGAGTCTAACATTAGTTCCAATAATAGTTCCAAGGTAGTCTGTTCTTCGGGTTCAATTCCTCAATACCGAAATTCCTTTGTACCGGTGCATTTTTGGCTGTTGGATCGCATAAAAGTTTTAAAACATTAAATATTCTCATACAATCTAACGACCCAAAATACATTGGGTACACCAATTTATCGGTAGAGAGGACTTGAGGTGCTGTTTTTCAGGTGCTTTGGATTGTGAGAAAGGAAGAGAAAAGAAAAGATTGTGGCTTCTCACTCGTTTCACCTTTTAGTGAGAAAAAAAATGGACCAAGAAAAATCTTTTGTGCTTTGTTCTTTATCTTTCAAACGTTTGTATTTTCCTTTCATTTCTTTTCCCACCGTATCCTCACAATCCAAAGAAGCTATATGGTTTTGTGCACATGTATTTGCTAGTATTTGTTGCCGTTGTTTGGTTATTTTTTTGTAGGAATTTAATGACATGGATGGTTAATGGTTAACTAGAATGAAGCTGGAAGAGAATACTCATTTCTTTAGAATGCTCATTGGGATGTTTGGTTCAATTATAAATGATGTAATGGTCATTAGACTCATTACGAATGAAATCACCATTCACTAGTTTAGGTGAATGACGATTCTCATGGGAGGCCAAGGAATGGCGTGTAGTCCAAGTGCATTGCATGTCTGTTAATCCAAGTGCATTGCATGCGTAGATGGAATTTGAATTGACTATAGATATCTCTTTTATGATATTAGGTGGCGGCAACTAGTCAGAAGAAACAAGGATATATCTAAGCAGTCGTACTGTACCCGTGTGACATACTTATCCTCCTCGTGTAGTCCTAGATACGTGTATAACGTATCTGACACCTTCCAATCTAACCTTAATTTGCAACATAATTTTTTATATTTTTGATGTATTGGTACTTGATACTCTAGGTCCCATATCCAAACTTCCATATATGTGAAATAATGGAACCTCTTTCATAGTATTAGGTCTATAGTCTTCCAATACTTTCCTTACTCTTTTGAATTATGTACGTATAAAACGTAGTGGTCTTGACTCCTGAAGTTATTCCTATCATCTAAAGAATTAGAAATTTCATGGTTTAGTTGCATTCTTGAGATCGATTGTAATAAAATGGTAAAAATTTAATAATGTTATAGTTGTTTGAGTAGCCCATTTTTATATATTTCATACTATCGCATTCTAGTTGATTCTCTGATCATGACGTGCTGTATCCTATATGCATCTCATGCTTCTTAAGCTAAAATGCTTGTTGCCAATGTTTGACGGTTTTGGTATAAATTTATGAGGCTAATGCTGGGTTTCTTCTACATTTGTTTGAGTTGAGTTCGTTCCTGTATGTGCATAGCTGAAATTTGCCTGATTTTTGATGAGTTGTTTATGATCTTAGGTGGTGGCAAGTAGTCGGAAGAAACCGCTCACAAATTCATGGAATTGGGAATCCCAAAGGGGTCGAATACTAAACTTGATTGCCAATTCGTTAGAGATCAACCTATCCTTGCTCTTTGGATCATCAGACCCGGATGAAAATTATCTGTCTTTCATTGTCAAGTGAGTTGTTTTCATGCACTTCCATTAAGTTCGGATCATCTGTTATCTTTCAACTCGCATTGTAACTCAACTTTTCTCATTGGTTTCTTGTAGAAATGCTTTCTCAATGTTTGAGAATGGGAGTCTGCTAAAAGACTCAGAAACAAAAGAGGGTTTGTGTCGTATAATTGGGACTTGTGCCACCAAATATCACTATACAGCACAATCATGTGCTTCAATTTTGCACCTCATTCACAAATACGACTTTGTGATCACCCACTTGGCTGATGCGGTTGCCGGGGCTGAGAAAAAGTATGCTGATGGAAGCCTGGCCATCTCCCTTATCAGAGAAATTGGAAGGGCTAACCCGAAAGACTATGTGAAGGACACTGTTGGGGCTGAAAACATTGGGCGTTTTCTGGTGGAGCTTGCCGATAGGCTGCCAAAGTTGCTCTCAGCTAATATTGGTATTTTGGTCCCACACTTCGGTGGGGAATCATATAAGATAAGGAATGCTCTTGTTGGGGTATTAGGGAAGTTGGTTGGAAAGGCTTTCAAGGATGTTGAGGGTGAAGTGAGTTCCAAATGCATTCGTCTTCGAACTAAGCAAGCAATGTTGGAAATTTTGGTCGAACGGTGCCGAGATGTTTCGGCTTACACCAGGAGTCGTGTTCTTCAAGTCTGGGCCGAACTATGTGAAGAACATTCCATATCCATTGGGTTGTGGAATGAGGTTGCAGCAGTGGCTGCTGGAAGGTTAGAGGACAAGAGTGCAATTGTTAGAAAATTTGCATTAAATTTACTGATAATGATGTTGCAGCATAATCCTTTCGGTCCACAACTTAGAATAGCTTCTTTTGAAGCAACATTGGAGCAGTACAAGAAGAAGTTAAGCGATCTTGAACCAAATGCTACTTCAGAGAGTGTTTTGGATGGAGTTACATCAGATAATGATACTTCAAATGGAGATGGCGAGGTTGATAATGCAGATGCTGAAGTGGTGTCCAAGGAGCAGCATGAGAGTTTAGCTGATAGCTGCTTGCCTCAGGAGGATAGTTCGGTTCCAGATCTTGGGAATCTGGAGCAGACTAGGACCTTGGTTGCTTCGCTGGAGTCAGGCTTGAAATTTTCAAAATGTGTATCTGCCACTATGCCAACTCTAGTTCAACTGATGGCTTCGTCTTCAGCAACTGACGTTGAAAATACCATTCTCCTATTAATGAGGTGCAAGCAGTTCCAAATTGATGGGTCAGAAGCCTGCCTCCGCAAAATGTTGCCTCTGGTAAGACGTTACTTCTAATTGTATGTTAGGAGTTCAAAAGCTAGTCAACATTCTACCATGCAAGTGATTTTGTCTTTCCTCCATGTTGTTTGCTTACTTTTGAATCTTAGGAGATGTTTCATCCCATGAAAGGTGAGTTATGCATATTTGTTTCTGCCAACAGGTATTTTCACAAGACAAATCGATTTATGAAGCTGTGGAGGATGCATTCATCACGATATATGTTGTAAGGAAGAGCCCCACAGAAACTGCAAAAAATCTTTTATATCTTGCTATAGATTCCAACATTGGGGATCTTGCAGCTCTGGAGTTTATAGTGGGTGCATTGGTATCCAAAGGTGATATAACCACAAGCATGGTATGTCTCGTTTCTCGTCATTGAATAATCTCTCACAATTTGTGAGTTAGTTTAAAGTGTATAGTTGAGCAAATTCAGATCAGGAAAAGAATTCCTTTTTTTCCAAATTATCATGCTGCTGCATGCTTGGGGCCTAATTAGCCCAGCTCTTGCCAAGATAGCGCACGGTTGCAAAAGAACTGAGATGAACCAAATTTTGATTCTTTGAGTTGGCTAGAAGTACTTAGGGTCTGGGCCAAGCTTGAGTTGATTTGAGTTTGTGATAGGTTTTCCTGGGTAGAAAAACAAGAGGGCAAACCCTGGATCTATGCTACAACTGATATATGGCTCAACTTAACAGAACAGAAATTTAAAGAAACAAATAAAAACAAAAACAAATATTAGATGTGAGTAATGAAGACAACAAGGAAGGGATGAACTACACCATACTGAAATACTTTCATCTTCTTTGACGAGAGATGAACTAGAGAGAAGGTAGAGTTTGAATTCCTGATACAAGATGAGATGATGTCTCGTGAATTGATCCATGGGCTCCTTTAAGTTGTCAAGTTGTATGCTAAACTCAATCTCAATTCGTCTCTTAAATTTACTTTCTGCTGGGCTCGATCTTTTGCAACCCTAGAAAAGACTGCAGTATCTTGAAACCTTTTTTCCTTTCTCAGGATCCAGGTGCAATAAGTTACAGAAAGAAACCAACCCCACACTTTCATCAGACCTCTCCATTTTGGGTGAAGATAGGATCTGATGAACATGAAATGAAGAAAAACCTTTGATTGCAGAGAAAATGGTTCAGAAGTAACGTAATAATGAAAAAATGCTTACCTCTATTACGCATGCTTCAGGAATGATTGTCAACAATAAAGTTCTTTGCGGAGAATATTACCTTGAAATATTTGAGGAGAATGATGGTTCTTGTTTTACTGCGGTTAAACTTTATTCATTTTGAAATCAACAAAACTTGGCTGAGCTACAGCCATGGAAAAAATTGTTTGTTACTTTATGCAAATAAATAAGACACCAATATTACTCCTGTAGTTAGCTTTAGTACATCCTGCCATAGTGCCATTGATAAGGAGTGGAGCAGGCTGTATACTGTGGTAGTTGTAGAAAATGGACGTATGTGACGCTTATCAATTTTTTGGAGACATAAGGATAAGAAAGCACTTAACAGAGAAAAATCACAAGAAAAAACATGCTGTTAAGCTTGCCTGTTGTAGACATTATACAAGGGTTTTAGACGTATTTAGTGGAGATCATGTTCAGAAAAATGAATTTGGATTGGGTGAATGCATTACATAATTGAAGGTTTTCCGGAAACCCACAATTGTAGTTGCGGTGCTTGTGAGAACTGCTGATGAGAAGGTTGGACTGTTATGAATCCCAGTTTGATGTGGGAACATTTGTCTGCCCTTGGGTTGCCCTCTGCCCTCTACTTAGAATGGAGCTGCATGCTATTTTTCTTTATATCTCAACTGTCATTTCAGCTTTTTATGAATATCATATGTTAGTCCTTGATTTCTGTCTTTTCTTTCTTTGTTTTACTTTTTCCCATGATCTCATGGGTAAAATCCCTTTTTGTTTATGCAGATATCCGCATTATGGGATTTCTTTTGCTTCAATATTAGTGGAACCACTGCAGAGCAAAGCCGGGGTGCTCTATCTGTTTTGTGCATGGCAGCAAAATCATCTACTGCGGTTCTTGGTTCCCACTTACAGGACATCATAGATATTGGGTTTGGTCGTTGGGCAAAAGTGGACCCTTTGCTTGCTAGAACAGCATGCCTTGCACTTCAGAGATTGTCTGAAGAGGACAAGAAAAAACTATTATCAAGCAATGGCAGCCGGGTTTTTGGTATTTTAGAAAGTTTAATAACTGGCTTCTGGCTTCCACAGAACATATGGTATGCTGCTGCCGATAAAGCAATAGCAGCAATATATGCAATCCATCCAACACCTGAAACCTTAGCCGCTGATTTGGTGAAGAAATCTCTTACTTCTGTATTTAATTGTTCTGGTGGAGATGAGTTGCAAAATGACATTTCCAGTGGTAACACCAATTTCCTTACCACAGTACAAGTCACAAATCTTAGTAGATATCTATTTGTTACGAGCCAAGTTGCCATGTACCAATTGCTATATATTGAAACTTGTGTGCGGAAGATTCAAAAAGAGAGAGCAAAGAAACAAAAATCGGATTCTGAGGGCCAGAATGTTCAAAACAGTTGCACAATGTCTGTTGATTCCCCAAAGGTGAGATATGCTTTCAACAATACTTTAATAGAGATAGCATAGGGCTTTTATATTTTTTGCCTTTTCATTCAGTGAGTATTATTTCTTGCTTTAATATACATCCCTTTGGGTTTCGAAGGACAATGGCATCAATGCTGAGTTAGGTGTTGCAGCCTCTGAAGATACAATGCTTGATACCCTGTCAGAAAGAACAGAGAAAGAAATTGTTTCTGGTGGTTCCACTGGGAGGAACTTGATTGGACATTGCGCATATTTCTTGTCGAAACTTTGCAGAAATTTTAGTTTGATGCAGAAGGTGATTGCTTCAGTTCCTTCTCTATCTTCTTTATGTATCTAAAGTGTCTTTTGGATATCTTTTGTACCTGAAAATAATTCCAAAACAGGTAATAATTTCGTGTGAATTGAACCTTCAACACCCACGCTGAGTAATCCATTCAGAAACCGGCTAGAATCAGTAGGAATAACAAAGCCTACTCAAAGAAATCAATAATAAGTCTACCAGTTTGTTGTTTGGAATGCTAAGTGAATGGAAAAACAAAATTTTGATTAGGTACCTTGCTAGATATGATAGATTGAGCCCTTATTGTATCTCGATTCTTGTATATTGTGAGATGATTGGCCTGAGCTTATAAATGATGATTGTGAAATAACACGTGTATATGTCATAAACCTATTTCGCTTGTTAGCAAAAATCAGGCGAGAAACACTTGTTTAGATTTTGTTTATCAGAATGTGTTATTACTTAATTATATCGCCTTTATAGTACTGTCCGATGAACAACTGTATTTGTTTGTTGTCCAAATTTATTGACGAACTATTTAGCGTGATCCTTTTATTTGCTCTAGTATCCTGAGCTACAGGCACCTGGAATGCTAGCTCTGTGTCGGTTCATGATTATAGATGCAGAATTTTGGTAAGATCTGTCTCTGTTTATAGACTTCTTGGTGTGTCCGCACCTGTGTGTAGCAGTAACGACAGCTAACAGTCAATTGGTTTCCAGTGAAGCAAATCTCCAGCTTCTCTTCACTGTCGTGGAAAGCGCTCCATCAGAAACTGTTCGTTCCAATTGCACGTTCGCTCTTGGAGATCTAGCAGTTCGTTTTCCTAATCTGGTGGAACCATGGACAGAGAATGTATATGCTCGTCTACGGGATGCTTCTGTTTCTGTTAGGAAGAATGCTGTATTGGTTCTTTCTCATCTAATTTTAAATGACATGATGAAGGTTAAGCTCGCTTATCACTCCTCAATCTTTGTCATTTTTTTTCTTGATTGTTAAAGGTCAGATTATTACAATTTGTTAATAGGTGAAAGGATACATAAATGAAATGGCAATGCGCCTAGAAGACGAAGAAGAAAGGATCTCGAATCTAGCCAAACTTTTCTTTCATGAGTTGTCAAAGAAAGGTACATTAGCTCCCTTCTTGCTTACTATGTTCTTGATACTATTATGTGATGTGTATCTGTATTGGTTCGCATGAAATGGTCCTTAACTTGCTTTTGCATTCCTACAGGACACAACCCTGTATATAATTTACTACCTGATATTCTTGGCAAGTTATCCAATGAGAACTTGAAGAGAGAGTCTTTCTGCAACATTATGCAGTTTTTAATTGGTTCCATCAAGCGGGTATTTGAATTTTTCCTTAATCTTAGTGATAAGCTTCTATTCTTAGGTGCGATTGTACATTAATTTCTTTCGAATGTTCTTTAGGACAAACAAATGGAAGCTCTAGTCGAGAAGCTTTGCAATAGATTCTGTGGGGTTACAGGTATGAATATTTTAGAATGTTAGTATGTTACAATTATCTTCCATTGCTGAATTCTGCTCCCCTTGGTGTTGTGTCATCATTTAGCATAGTTGTATACTACGATCATAGGTAATATTAGATCAAGCATCATATCTTCAGTCTACGTTTTTGTGTTGAACAACTATATACTTGGAGCAAATCTAGTATAATCGACTGCAGTGTCACAAATTGGCAGAACAGCATCAAAAGAATTACACATGCATCATTCTCTATGAAATCCTCGCTTCATGATTTGTCTAGACAAATGTCAGATGTCAATTGAGGCAGATCACACTTGACAATTGCAGCTATGCCTCCTATGTACTATGAAATAGTACGAATCCATGTGCTGCCTAAAAAGCTTTGGATTGCAGGTACTTGCCCCATCATAATTTGGTCTGTCCAAGTATGACCCTGTTAGGGCAACGACAGCTCTCCTGAGTATATCATAATTCTTATTAGATGCTTTATGGAAATGTTTCTTAGTGATTGAAAAACTAGCAACGTTTCAATCAGCTTGCTGCCTTGCACGTAGATCAAAATTCCAGTCTATGATGCAGGCTTGGCAACTTTTTTTCCCGTGGAAAGTATCGAAGGGTTTAAATCAATTATTGAGATGAGGTTGTAAGTCTCCTGTAGTCAAGATACATATTTATTAAGGAGAAAAAGATCGTTTTAAGTTTTGAAGTGGAGAGGCTTCTGCACATTTTGCAATTACAAGGACAACAGGGGGTTCTATCCTGTTGAGCTGCTTCATCATTTAGACACATATTTGATATAAAACATAGCTACAGAAAGTTGCTCTTACATACGTGTTTTATGTTCCTCATAGATCTGCATTTCTTCTCTGCCCCTCTAATATTTTCTTTACTTTTGTTATACATATAAGTGGGTTACATACTCTTAGTTGTTTTCCGGTTTCAGTTGTGAAGAATAGAAAGAAAGTTCTTGATCACTGTGGGTTGTTTTTTGGTTCAGATGTTAGGCAATGGGAATACATTTCTTATTGCCTTTCTCAGCTGGCATTCACTGAAAAGGGTATGAAGAAGCTGATGGAGTCATTTAAATCATATGAACATATCCTGTCTGAGGATTCTGTGATGGATAATTTCAGGAATATTGTTAACAAGGTATTTAATTATTTTGTGCTTTGGCATTCACTGAGGTTAGTTATATGTTCGTTTCAATGCTTTGACACACTCTATTATTTCATGTCATCTTATGTCAGACAAAGAAGTTTGCCAAACCAGAACTGAAATCATGTATTGACGAGTTTGAGGAGAAACTTGTTAAGTTTCACTTGGAGAAGAAGGAACAAGAACGTACTGCCCAAAATGCGCAAACTCATCAACAAAAACTTAGTAGCTTAGAAAGTTTTGTGGTCGTTAAAAATGGAGAGGAAAGTGCAGAATCTGAAATTTCTCAAGGTCGGTGCACAAAATCCATCTTTTAATCATCATTTGAGCATTTTTTTTCCTGTTATTCATTTTCAATGTAGAATAAGGCATATATTGCATAGTGACTTGCGCAACTCCAAGATTTAAGCTTCTCTCTAGCCCTAGGTGAATTGTTCCAAATGAAATAGTCTCTTGGGGGATCCCATAGATCATTTATCATGTGGCCTTACAGGAGGCCTTAACATCTGGAATTTGTTAAAGAACGGATAACAAGCTTAATCGCACGAGACTGTAAATTTAGTCACGGATGGGATGTGGCTATGCCCAAAGGGAAACTGAATTTGCAGGTCTTTCTGCAAAGTTTGTTGAAGGTTACAGGATGTTTTTGTCCCATAAACTTGTATAGAGATTGCATTTCATGCATTTAATATTCTGCTGCTGTATCGGCTTTACTTGAAGATGAAGCAGATTCTGAAGTCACTGATCCATTAATGGAAGGGGCAGCCCAGTCATCGAGTGATGTATCAAAGTCCAAAGTTGAGTTGGATGAACATTCTCAGGCTTCCAGTGTGGTGACAGAATCGGAGACATTTCAGGAGGAAGTTCAATCCCCTACAATACATCCACGAGGTAGATTAAGCTCTTAGGTCCTTTCTTTGTACAAGTAGGCATTTTGTTGCCTGTATTGAATCTCCTACCATTCATCTAAGAAGACACTTCTATAACATAAATATACTTGTTTGTTGCTGTATATGTGAATCTCCAGTGATGCTTTTCCTTTTGTAGGAACCTCTAAATCATCAAAAGCCAAGAAATCCAGCATGAAAGTTCAAACGGGTGATACTTCGGCCTCTGCTAGAAGAACTATTAAGTCAAAACAAAGGTGAAATTTTCTTGCCTCCTATATGTACTATTTTAGCCGTTTAAATTAACATTTGTGGCCATTCTGGATGCGCTTGAAGTCTTTGTGTTTCCCTCGAAAAGAATCTTTTACTCAAGGCATCAGCTCTTATCAGTTCAGAAGTTATACTTGCACAGATATTTTGACGTGGAACAATTTTTTTTGTAGAAACGTGTTAAAAGACTTTATTTTTACATGATTTTCTTTAGATGCGTCCAGTGCCAGGCTTCAAGGGTGAAGGCTGGACCCGTATCACAAAGCGTTGCCATATGCTAAAGATTTTCTTAAAGCAAGTTTGAGCTTACCATAAGGTGGCTTGGAATAATCTTCTTAATTGTGTTTAGTTTACTGAATTTGTCATAATGAAATGGTGAGATTGGAATCTACAAGCCGTTGGCCGACTCCTCTGCCTTCGATGCAGTGGAACCCACATAAACAGTTGACCCTTGTAAAAAAAACCAAGAGGTTGATAAATTTTAATGTAGGGTGAATATAATTGCACTCATTGCTAGGGCTGGCTCCGACATTTGGGTTGCCCGAGCTCAGCTCCAAACTTGGTTGCTCGCTTATTATTAAATACTAAAAATTAAAATATATATATAAGTAAAAAAATACAAAATTAAGGTTATATTGTGCTTTTAGTTTAAATTACATCAAAAAAATAAAAAAAATCCCGGGTTATAGTGCTTTATGATTAGCACAATCCGATTTTTTGTTTTTGTTTTTTAAAAAATATCTTCTTATTAAGCAAATTCTTCAAATCAAACTACAAGAAAATTGACCTATATTGACATGCAAAAATTGTCATTAAACTATAATATTAGTTACAAAAAAAAAATTATCGTCACTAAAATATCATTACTAAAAAATTATTTAGTGACAAACATAAATTTTTTACTATAGTCTTAGGCTCTGTGTGGACTTGTAAAAAGAAGTGGAAAATTTTTAAAAATTTCCTTTCCTTGTTTGGTTTTTAAAGAAAAAGAGGAAAATTTTTAAATCTCAATTCAACTTTCTTCCAGGTTTTCTCTAATTTTCTTCTCAATTATTTCTATCCTTTCCCAAGGTTCGAAACAAAACTTTAGTTTCAGTTAGAAGGTTAAAAAAATTCCCATTGTTCGCAGCAAAAGTTGAACCTGTATTCAAAGCCTTTTAAGCATGTGGGAGTCGAACCTCATAAAGCAAAAAGAGAAAATCGCTTCTTGCGAGAGTCGAACCTATGTCTATTAGTTCCCAGCACATGCTGATGACCAACAGCACTGACGATTCCTTTCTGGAATGTCTTTGTCAAACAATATACTCCTTCTGTTCCTAAATAAGTGTTCGGCGTGCAAATATAAGCCTTTAAAAAGTTGCATTTGTATTGTTAAAAAAATTAATTTTTTTTAACAAATCAATATATAGCAATGAATTCTATTAGATTGTGAAAAAAATTTAAATTTTTTAATGAAAAACATGCATCTTTTGTAAGTTTTAGATTTGCTTGTCAGACACTTATTTAGGAACGGAAAGAGTATAAAATATATACTATAAACAAAAAAAATTTGGTTGCCCTAGTGCGGGGGTTGCCCAAGCCCAAGGGCTTGCAGGGCTTACTGGCCAGCCCTGCTCGTTTGGTTTCGGAGGGAGTTTGTTCCTCTGCAACAACAATTGTTAACATTGGTGTTAAGGATTTTGACCTTAATTTTTTTTTTTTTGTGATGCAGGTAGAAGTGGGGTCTAATGTTACCAAATTGATTTTGGCTTTGTTTCTCTCTCTAAGCAAAGGACGAAGCATCCTCTGTCGAGTTGAGTTGTATGCAAGTTGTCTGTTGTTAGGAAAATGGCTTTTTTTTCCTCCCCTTTTTCTTGTTCCTTTCTTTTTACTCCTTTTCTTTAGGTCTTGCATTATTACGTGCATAAATCTATTGAAAGGATGCGGATCAAAAAAAAAAAAAAAATCTATTGAAAGGATGAATACTTACGTAGTATGGCTGATTGGGATGAATATTTAATTCATCCATGCGTAGTGACAGTTGCATTGTACATGACAGGTTATTACTAACATTGAGAATTCTGTCAGTTGTGACTTTTGAACACATGAACGGATCAGATAACCATTGTACTGTAAATATTATCTTAAGGTTGGCTCTAGTTTAGGCCAGTTTAGGATTCTCTCCGGTCCCTTTAATGGACTAGACTGTTACTTCACAAACATTGGATAAGTACCCACTTTTGGCGAGATAAATCTGTTTTGAAGCTACATTAAACAATATCCGATTAACATGAATTTTAAGTGTAATGTTTTTTACAAGGTTTAAAATATATCATGATCTCGATCATCAAAATAGACCTGGGAATGACCTGGAAGTGGCCTGGATAGGACCTGAAGAATGAAGAGGATCCTGTTCCTTTCAATTAAAGCCCATACCAGAAGAATGAAGTGGATGTGATTAATGAGAATCCAAAAAAGATTAGGAACTCTGAATTCTAATAATTGCAAAGATCCACTTCTCAAACATAGCAGATTAGGAAAAGGCAGCCTACAAAGTACATTCCCTATAGCACCATTATCACAGATCCTTAATAAATGTCGTTGAATATGAAAACTCTCCAATAACAGAATTGCAGATAGAGACTCCTCCCACACCGCAAATGGCAACAAAAAAATGGTGCACGAAACACTATTTGACAAAAACAAATATCCACGAAGAAACGGTGCATCCTCTTGATTACATTTGTGAGCATGGTGCATAGAATGCATAAAGTGTTTATGTATAATAGTTCACCCACAACCAGAAATGGTGTTCAGAATTTCTTCATTCATCAACACATCCTCTGGTTTGAAAAGGAAAACATAATCAAAATATTGCACCATTCCTAGTATCAATCACTTTCACCACAACTATACCTGGAAATCATTGTCATACTTCACAAATGTGTTCTTGTAGCAAATCACGAACTCTTTCCTAAAAGCAAACCTAATGTCATCCATTATCAAACTACACCTAAGCACAATCCAATCAATAGCTTACACAAGTTTAATTCTGGAGCCTCTCCACTTCTCTGACGCTATATACAGGACTCCCATTAACGGGGTGCATTTGGGCCTGCAGCCAGGAAAACACAAACGATGTCAGGCAGGGTTTGGAAACAACAGAACTAGGAATAAGATTTTTAGCAGTGAAGAATTGTTTCCAATGAACATCGGAATTCAATGTGATCTGGTCAGTAAGTTTGTCTTAAAACAAGTCCCAAATAAATTACATTCTCTCAATTTACCGTTGTTTTCATTAAAATTATCTGTCCATCAAATACCATAATTTGAAAAGAATTTATTCTTCCAAAAATTATACAGTTACAAGGCATTGCTGGCAATACAAGATACAAAATAGTACTCCCTCCATCCCAAATTGTTAGTCCGGTCCGCAAAACGATAACTTAAAAGTAATGCAATTTTTTAAAGAATTTTTTTTTCCACAAATTAAAACAACTCATTGATATCTAGAAAGTCGTTAAAAAACTTCTGAATTTTTCTTGCAAAAATTGAACATTTTTAAGATTCCGTTTTGCAAACGGGCAAACATTTTGGGACGGAGAGAGTAACTCTTAGGAGTACAAAACTTGTATTGGAGTTATCAGTAAGACAGTAACAGTCGGACATTAGAAGAAAAATAATAGTGATAACGAGCATGCTTAACCAACCGATATTAGATGCATATTGATATTACTAGAAGACTGCGATTCAATTTGAAAATGAACCAGCCACATCGACATTTACTCGAGGGATTAGTTGGGGATTTACCCTTGTCATCAAAAAAGAAAATAAAACGCAAATAATCTACTATACATTTTGGAAAAGAAACCAGATCCTGTTCATGAAAGGAGGAGATGCAGAATTCATTCAAACACAACTCTTCATTAGTTATTGAATTATACGGAACATAAAAAAATACCACCGAGTAACTCAACTCAATCACTGCCAAAATCTTCATAACTCAAGCCTTCTGATATCGTGTCCAACCTCTTATTGTCTCCTGACGGTCCAGGACACAAATATCAGTCACGCTTTCTGTGAATAACTACAAGTACAAACTTATGAAGCCCTCACCTTGGTATTCACCCCTGACATGAGGATCCAAGAAGCTGTCCGTATCTGCGGCTAGGAAGGGTGACCTGGAGTAGTCCAATATATCTGGATAAACGGAAACGAGAGAGAGAGAGAGAGAGAGAGAGAGAGAGAGATGGTTAATACTAAGCACAACACAAGTCTGCTAATTCAAATGGTACAGCACAAACACATCCTATCAGTTGGCTCAAAATTTTCAAAGCACGGAAAGGTATTCACTCGCTGAGTCAATGACCAAATCATCGGTTAAATAACAGGACACTTCCTATCAGCTTTGACCGAGTCAACAATAGGACACGAGTTTAAAGCACAGAAAGGTAATTAACAGAAGAGCAATTTATTCTATCAGTGGGCAAAAAAATTTCAAAAATGACAAGAGAAGAAGAAAGAAAATGAAGAAAAGGAAAGAAAGAAAAAAAAAGTACAGGTGTATCATAGGGAAGCGTAACGATTTTCCATTTACTTAAATCCAACACTCAACTTGGCCCGAACAAGCTCTCATTAAGTGACAAAAAATACGCACAGATTAAAAAACCATGAGCGCGCACACGAGAGAGAGAGAGAGAGAGAGAGAGAGAGAGAGAGAGAGAGAGTACCTGAACTATTTGAGAAGTCAGCAGTCAAGTCTGAAAGGCTGAAGTTTCGAGGAATCTGCCCCAAAAATCCAAATGAGGTACCGTCGGCATCCAGAAGCGATTCATTCAGGGGATGTGAATTTGACTCTACACTACTAAAAGATGAAACAGACGGATCGCCAATTACAGGACGCGTTTCAAGGACATTGCCACCATTACCAAACATGTATCGGGAACTCCCTCCATAACCAGCTTCCGATTTGATCATTCCCCCATTCATTCCTTGCATCATTCCCACATTTGAGTTCTGAGCCAACATCATGCTTGGTGAAACATCAATCCTTCTGGCATGAGCGGACATATCAACAGCATTTTGCATGCAAGGGTGCAACGATGACCCACCATTAGCGTAAGCATTAGGCAAACTTGATCCCATATGCTGGCCCATGTTCTCTGACTTCAGACCAGGTCCAGTATGATCCAGCGTATAGCCAGCTGAGTTCTGGTGCACTGACAGAGGTTGATGCCAAGTGAGAAACAGAAGAGTAGAAATTCCTATTGCGAAAGCAGAAACGTAAACCAGATACAAGTAGAATATATAATACATACTAACTAAGACACTCCTGTAATTCAAGAAATACTTCAGAGTTGCAAAATTTAATAGGCTGGCAGAAGCTCTGAGTAATGTGTAAATGAAGATAATCAAAATTGGTGTTTGCACCCACTAAAAAATAAATAAATTATTTTTCACGACACTGGATGTTCCTAAAGTACCAATTTAACTCGAAACAAACAGTTAGCCTTCAACCTTCCAGTGTATACCAACGTACAAACTTTCTCATCCAAGACATGAATGTCCAAATTTATACACAAAATGCCTGTGAAACTATGTTTTCCCAGAAACATGTATCCATTGGCAGAATGATTAAAAGGTGTCTTACGGTAAGAAGCATCAGTGATACAAAACGGATTGGTTTATGCATGCAATATAATATTAAGTTGTATTTCAATACAAGAAAATCAGAGAAACATAACAAATAACCTTTACACATTCCTTCCTTAAAGTGATTCAGTGCAGGCTATGTGTAACTTAGGTAAGACAGCAGTATGATGCAATTGAACTGAAAGCTTTTGCGACCTAATATAAATCAATGAGACTTAGATGTATCAACTGTTGCCAATCAGCTGGCAGGTTGCAAGAAGTTGTTTTCTCAATTGAATATGTATACTATGGGTTGCTAACAGAACAAAATTTTCCTCTGTAACCACTATCAGGGAGGAAACTACCAAATTCATTTAGCTATTGGTATCGATTACAAACCTAACTATTCATTTCTGTCTTTTTACAACAACACCCTTCACACTAAATCCTCCAAAAGACAAGGATAGCTATATATGTCAGGGTCTTCAGATAACCAAAATCCTAAGGGCAAAAAATTGTTACATGGTGGGATGTGAGATCCATTAGAAATAGGTGTGGAAGCAACTCCAGCTGATATATGATGCATCAGCTCAACTTGTCTCTCAAGCAGCCGGTTGAATAGCGTTATTTGGTCCTTCACTATCAACCGAAGATGGTATGCCTTGAAAAATTCCCGATTTTCTTCTTCAAGCTTTTGCCAAACTGGAGACAAGAAACATGTTATATTTCTCAAGAGAATAAGCACAAACATAAATTATTGGTCACTTAATGGCTAAAAAGTTGAACTCTTTGCAAATTCCTCTTCCCTCTCACTGTACATGGCCCAGAAATTCATCCATGCATTAAAGACTAAGTGTGGTATAGTTTTGTCAAAACAACCATGGCAATAAGTTGGCAATTGATGCACCCAAAGCAATAAATTAAGTCATCAAACTCCAACCATGTTCCTAATGTACATAATTCCCAGCTATGATTCTCCAAAGGATATATCTTACTGGAACAGTACTTTCCTTAGAGAAATAGCAAGACTCTAGCGATTAGAGAAGATTCCATGCAATTCATTAATGAGGCATTCAAGAAGAGTTAAAATACCATTCAGTGGACCGAGACGCAGTTTATACTCACTCAAACTGTCTGGAGGTTTCCCGCAATCCATAACCGTTTGCAGCGTGGTGCATTCTAAAGTTTGGGAGTGTCTTGGTAAAAGACTACTGGACTACAACAAGGTTCTGTCATAAATTCCAAATGGGTGAGGAGCATCAGATGGGTGGTTGGGGAAGGGAAGACGAGAATATTTGGAGATACAAACCTTCCTAAACAAAATATTAGGATAGGGGGATATGTTTCAAAAAGTTACGTATGGGTAGAGAACACATCCAGAATAGAAGTTACCTGTATAGCCTGGTGTGCAACATTCTCAATTAACTTGTTGCAAATTACTTAGAAGGAACTTGAAACAAAATGTGCCTAAAAAATATGGAATTCTTATTTCCCATCCATGTGAAAGGTTAGAAATGCTTCTTTCCTAGATAACGTGAGATTCTTTTTCTTTAAATATCGTAAGCTACATTCAATGCTTGGGATTCCCGACCCATTTCGTTTCCAAAGGTAAATCCCTCGGCAAATCCAGAACCAAATAGAGCCTTAGGGATGTTACGGGGAAAAATAAATTTGAGCCTAGGCTAAATCACTTCCCAATGCAGAACATTTTGTGTGGTGTGAGTTCACTATTGATAGGGGGTATATGTGCAAACAACATAGAGAACAATATAGGAGGTATATGGGCCATTGACTAGAGAGCTTTAGGAGTTGATTCTTTGCTTGAATTCAGTGGCTATATCCTCCGGTGACGAGGAGGATAAATTTCGTAGTTCACGTGGAGATGGAGTGGGGAAGGGAAGAAGAAGATTATGTTTTTGGCTCATTTGAACCTTACGTGGCTCAACTATTTTTTCCCTTTTGGGGAAAAGAGAAGGGGTGGGGGAGTAGAAAAATAATACTCCCCTACAATTAGATTCTACTCTCCCTGCAATCTTTCTGTTCTTTCCCCTGTCTTGAATACACTAGGCACATCAATCCCGGATATTGCAAGAGAACCATTAAACGAAAAGAGGACTATACTACATGCAACAGTAGTCAGGTCATACTATATGACTTTCCCTTTGATGGTAAGTTAAGGAGACTCAAAATTGGCTTTATAAACAGGATGAGACGAAAGCAGCTGGGCACCTCCTAGGGCACTGTTACCTCACATTAGACAGATAGCTGGTTTAATGTGACAAGCCACCACAGCCCCAAAGAAAGCCCCAAAGTTAAAGAGAAAAAGGGAAAAACAACGTGATGCATGGCAATCACCGAACAATAAAAAGTAATTGACTTGAAACTAATCACTGATGCCACGCTTACAGCTGAAATCACAAATGAAATAAATGGACATGACAAACTAATAACGAGCTTACCCAGTTCAGTAAAACCAGGCTCTATTTTTGCCTGAACCAAGAGAGTATCCACAACTTCTTTTGGGCTCATGTAGAGTTGTAGACATCGCTCTATAAGATTTTGGACCTGAAATCATCCAGAGACAGATCAGAAAAGCCTACATATAAGAATGGACAGATATCCACAAATGAGGTATAAAACTGCCATATTGAAAAAAGGAAAAGAAAAAAAAGGCATGACAAGATCTAGTTAACCTTCTTGAACTATCAAGCATTTTAGTCCTACACCCTAGCACCCTAGTTGCAAGAGAACATGAATTCAACCATTATTATAGTTTGAGGGTACTGTTCATAGTGCCCACATCATCAGCCTAAGTCCAACTTTCAAATAAGTTCACCTTATTGCTGAACCTCCTGAAATCCTAAATCCCCATAGTTTGCCACCCATCCGCCCTTTGAAGACCAATTTCAAATCGGTCCCAAATGCAATATATCAGTCCCAAATATGAAGAGAGTAGAGTCCCCTACTCTTGTTGCACCATAAATGCTATGAAACATGCTAGTTACACAATATAACTGCTTCATTCTTTCTCTGAATATTCACTACGTGTATGCTTCTCAGATCATCAACCAACATAATTTGTCACTTTAGAAGTATGCAGGATATATGAACAGTGATCTCTCAGTTACTGAGACTAGGAATCTCAGATATCTGATCAATGAGGTACTTGTGTCTCTAAGAAGACTGTACATCATATGAAGCTTGGCATAGGAACTTAAAATGCACTTGAACATTGGTGACTTGTATTTTTTTTTATCCGCAAAAAACGCCTTAAAGGCATCGGTGATTTGTATTTGCTTGCATGCATTTGATGCATGTCTTTTTGCGGCCTTAAAGGCATCGATGATTTGTATTTGCTAGCATGCATTTGATGCATGTCTAAGTTATAAAGCTGTAGCGCTGTTCAACAATAGTCTTCATGGAGGAATATGAACTCACAATCTTGACATGGATATAACAAACAATCTAGAAACATTGATTTTGACAAGATGAGCCAAAAATATCATGATACAAACCCTATTCCATTTTTTTGGCCAGACAAAATCATCGCATAAGCAGGTGGTCTGTTCAAGGTGGTCTCTGTACACCGGAATCTAAGGTCGACACTGCCAACGCTACATGGTTGCAATCCAATGAGTTTAAGTACCCTTATTTTCTAAAAAGGAGGTCAAACTCAAGTTGTATGAGCTAACAAAAGATGCTAGTCATTCCAGCTTAATATCTGGTTTGTTAAATCCCATCAAAACTTATTGTACATCTATCAGAGATATCATTGTTATATGTGGTACTTCAAACAATAAACTTGTATTGGGGGACCTTACTAGTTTGATTTTTTTTTTTGGTTATGATGTTCACTAAATACTTGTGACCTTCCATGGCAACCTTCAGCCTAGCAAGTGACATGCTTGGTGAAAATGTTTCCTGGATCCACAAAACAAAAGAATTCTAGAGACTCGAAGACATTGATTATGTAACGCATATGTTTATGGGTGAGTGTGCATTTGCCATTTCTTCAAATCGGCTGCTCTATCAGTGACTCATTTTCCATATCTTCATAAAAGAAGAGATGTACAAGAATTTTTTTTGACATCACCTCTTCACATATGCGCAACCATAAAACCACCATGACAGTCATGATAACCAAAGAGCTTACCAGTTGTATGTCTTCTCGAGAAACCTTTCTGACCTCTCCAGTAGACATTTACCCAAGTACTTGAGAAATAAACTTATGGAAGTCCAGCTTTCATGCTAAAATAAGGCACCGATGGAATATTTGCACCAGCATTTGCTGATGAAGATTAGAACAAGTAATATGTATGACCTGAAACATCACAAGCATAGGCCTACTTAGCCATTTCATGATGTGAGAAAACAGTGCAAGGGGAACTTCAACAAAGGCCTAATTCATTGTTCACGAATAAAACATGTGGCACAGAGATTGGGAATAATAAACAATCACCACATCGAAAGTATTGTATTTCTTAATGCATCATTGGCTGTAAAGATTCCACACTATTATTACCCGGGAAGTTTTCACCCTCACGATAAATTGCACAAAGACTGTTAATTGCTCAATACAAAGGTTTCCAGTTTACGGACCAAAAGGAACAAATAGAATTAAGCAATTCCAACGCCACTAAGGTAAAGCCTGACAAGTAAGTCGCATCAGATTTAATAGTCCACATCATAGTTTCCAAACGGGGAATCATTTTACTCTCTGATAAATTGTGATCAAATTCGGATAAGGATTCGATGGTAATATAACGACGCAGAAAAAAAATGTCTAACCATTTAGATACTACAATAGCAAGAAATTAATAAAAACCTTATTTAGAATTGTAACGTTTTTGAAAGATGCTTCTATGGTGAGAGATGTAGATACATATGTTCCAATCTTGAATTGAACTCCACCCTAATACATAATAGCTAGTTCTTGAGGTGAAGGTAAATCCACAATTACAAACTGCACATTACTTTTGTACCTACATGGTATGGGACTTCGCGTTACATCCTCGTGTTTGTATTTGAACTCAACCCCAACTGTTAGGTTTTGAGCTGTGAAGTGTCCTCATGTTTTACCTAATATGACCTTGATTTCTTAAAGATGCAGTAATACTTCCCGTGCCCCCTACCTAGCCCTTGGTGCTCTCGACTCTAATACCATGTCACGCAATCTAGGATACATCATAGATCTCAAACCCAAAAGTTACTCACTTACTCTTTGAGGTCATGATCTCTTCACAATTATAACATGATCTATAATAATCTATAACACAACTTATTATCCTAAGGTGACAATTCAATAGGTACATGAACCTCTGTAAAAAAACAGGTACCAGGAATCAAGATTCATCACAGAAGTACAAAAAAAAAAATCTCAAGGTTTGAAATTCAAACACTACGTATTCTTTACTTGCTTCAAATGTTTCGATTGTAGCAATTGAACATTTACAAATTTTATTAGCCCATATTAAGCTATATAAAAGAGCAAGACCCAATTTTATCAAGGTTAGGGTTTCATTTCAATATCAATATTTCACAACCAAAAATAAAAACAAAAAACTCAAACAAAAAAAATATAAAAGACCCAAACTTTACCAAGATCACACCAATCAGAAGCCATGATAAGCACAAGAAATGAAAAACACAACCCTAGAACTCATCTCTACACACACCAGATCACGAACCAAACTCCACAACAACATACATGAATTTCTTTTATATGCGCCACAAAATTCGCACGACAGCTGGCAAAAAAAAACAGACTCGGAACAGAATCGTTTCGAATTGATCCTTTTTTTCCCTTTTACCTGGTGGTGATCGAGAGACGCCGCGTGGGGAGCTTCGATTCCGCCGGAGAGGGAGGAGAGAGGGAGAGAGAAAGAGAAAGAGAGAGAGCGCGCGAAGAGGAGAGAGAAGCAGTGGATTTCCTTTATTTTCTCTCCTTTTTTTGTATCAGGAGTATTTGTATCGCGAGTGGGTTTCGTTCGCCTATCTTTTTGGATTGTTTTTCGCGTTTTCGAGTATTTTTGGAAAAGCAGGAGACGTCTTTTTTTGGGAGAAGAATCGAGGGGGCGACACGTGTGCGTCTTGGGAGGAGGGAAGTGGGACCGGCTACCGGATAGATCGGGACTATCTATCTATCTGTACCTTCTCTGATTTTTTTAATTGAATTGGATACGAGTAATAATTACTGTACTTGGCAGCCGTCAATTTAATTGGTCAAAACCAGCTTGTGTTTTGTTACGGCTGATCCCGTTATTCTCTAGAGTCCAAAATCATTTTGGACTCCTGGAGAAGTACTACTGCTGTGTTCGGAATTACTCAGATACATGCCGGTTAACATGAATCGGACGGTTTCGAATGTAATTGTATTTGGTGTTGTTTTTTTAAAAACAGCGGCGGCTTCATGAATTTATAATAAGATGTTTAAAGATTACTTTAACTCAACCAGCTGTATCAACCAACAATTTATACACAAAATTTCGTATATTAGTTTGAGTAGTGCAATTAAAAAAATATATAGTAGAACACATATATATTTTATGTTGTTCTCAACAAAAATTTGTATTTTGTGCCAAACTAGATTAAATCGGTATATGGATTCACTGATATTCTTTATGGGAAAAATGTGGTGAATAATTTCATACAGATCTGTTTTGGGAATATGCTCTTGTTTTTGGAGATATAGCGTCGACCGTCGTTCATGGAAAAGACAGAGCACGACACTAATATCAATAAATTATTTTTTTTTCTTCCTATTTGTCTAATTTTTGTCATTAAGAGTTTGAACCTTATTTTGGACTAACGTAGTAAGTGTTCAATTATTATTTACTTGAATTCATGAGTGTTCATAATACAAGACTAAGTGTTCAAACAGAGCCTGAAATAAAATTTCTCAATTTCTCAGTGTTATTTCTTGTTTTGAATACCCACCCTAATACATAGAGCCGCCAACACCCACCCTAATACATAGAGCCGCCAGTGTTTTAAAGCTGCATGGGTAAACTTCTTATTTTTAGATCTCCAACTGTGAGTCAAATTCGCGTGGAGTTTGGTGTTGTGATTTAAAGCTGCATGGGTGGACTTCCTATTTTTAGAATGAACCGTGCTACTGGTACAGACAATCTGTGCACAGATTGTGCACAGATTTTGTGGTGGGGCCCACCACGGGTCCCACACAAATAATCCGAGTCGTTCATTAAATGTAAAATATTTTTTCAAGAGACCCCGTAAAAAATCAGCTTAATCTAATACCTATAAGTACTCGATCCAATTATCTAAATTTTCATTCAGATTTCCGGGTAATGAAAAGTTAGATGATTAGATCAAGCACCTATAGATATTGGATTGAGCTGATTTTTTATAAAACCCCTTGAAAAAATGTTTTACATTTAATGAACGGCTCGGATCATTTGTGTGGGACCCATGGTGGGCCCCACCATAAAATCTGTGCACAATCTGTGCACAGATTGTATGTACCAGTAGACTTTCTGTTTTAGAATATCCAAGTGGGAGTATTATGCAAGTCATTTTTATGAATGAACTAGTGCTAGTTCGTACCTACGGCACTACGCATCTCAGTTGGAAGGGAATAACAGTTGTGTGATTTAGGTGAAAATCATGGGCACTTAACCGGGGAGTGGGAGGATGCACTACAGCCTTTGGATCAAGTGAATCTAAGCCGTTCCAACAACTTGTCCTCACACTCTTCTGTTTTATAATAGAGATAGAGAAAAGATCGCACTGTGTTGTGTTGTGACTAGTTATGAATGGAGAGCTGCTACTGGTACAGCAGTACACAAACAAATAGCATGTACAATGTGCTTTTGTACCCGTCTCAGGTCCAACAAAAATCATCAGAGCCGCTCATTTTGTTTAATATATTTTGTTTAAGGTTTCCGTATAAAATCAGCTTCATCTGACATCGATATAGGCATTTACAAAACATCCAAAATTGCTTCAAAATTTAGGCTAAATTTTGAAGCGATTTTGGACGTTTCGTATATGCACTTATCGATGTCGGATGGAGTTAATTTTTTACGGGGTCCTTAAACAAAATGTATTGAAATAAATAAGCGGTTTCGATTATCTTTGTTAGACCCGAGACGGGCCCAAAAACACGTTGTATGCGCTGTCAGTGCATGTATTGTTGTACTAGTAGCATTTTCGTTATGAATATGTGTTGCTTTTTACGAGTTATTATAGCAAGTCACAAGAATTTATACCATACGGTTTAATTCCTTTTTCTTTTTCTTTTTTTAATTTCTATAGGCATGATCATTTCACCTGGCTCCCTCCAACAAAACGATCTTGGGATATGACCACAATTGATAAACTAGATAGTCCCGTTTGGGCAGCTGAAATCTTTCCATAAATTAATTCTACTAAAACAATTCAAATTGTTAGATTTGTCTCATATTGCTCATCTAAATTACCCAAGCTTGATTAATAAATTCTAGAGGCTACTCTACTTATTGCCAATTGGTTATAGGTTGGAACCTTTTAAAAAATCTAATATGGTATTAGAGTTAGGTCTTGGATGGTCTCACCTCGCGTGGGAAAATCCCTATCATCTCTATCGCTCGAGTCAGTCAGTCAACTATTGGTCTCCTGGTCTATCACCTCCACATGCATCCGGGCTGCACGTGAGAGGAGTGTTAGACTTGTCTCATATCGCTCATCTAAATTACCTAAGCTTAGTTAATAAATTTTAAAAGCTACTCCATCTATTATCAATTGGTTATAGATTGAAACCGTCTAAGAAATCTAATACAAATGAAATTTTATCGGGAGTGAGCTCAAATAATGTGTAGTTTAAAAAAACTCAGTTCACGAAAACGCAATGATAGTTTGAATCTCAAAAGGTGAACTGATGGTTAATTTCCATTGTTCACTCCGCTTTGATGTCGGTGCCTCCAAGTCTTATAGGTCGAGTAATTACCTGGTCCTAACTCTGGTGTGGATGATCTGTTTTGTTTGGATTAGAGAGGAGATTAGTCGAGTTGTGCTTAAGTTAGCTCATACATTTCTGACCGGCGAAAAATAAAAAAACATGAGTATTAGTGTAATAGGTTAGGGGAAAATGACGGCCCAGAATGTATTTTGATAATTAATATTCGTCAATAATATTTTCAACATGTTCTTGATAGGTATTAATTATTAAATCACGTCATTGACCGTCATTTTTCCATAGGTTAGAGTAGCACAAGGGTAAGCTACTGAATCATCTTCACCCGTAGAAACAACTCAAGAGGATAGACTACTTGAGTAGTTACGACCAATTTATGTGCACAATGGACTTGAAAATGGGCCAACTTTTTTTTATTTTCGTCACGTCAAAATGGGCCAACAGAGAATATGAAAAAGAGACCTTTTTAAAACAACTGATGGCTTGGATTTGGGCTTAAATTATCAAACCTTTGAATCAAATCCATTGGATCATCTCTTCATACAAAGGTCGATCATATCACATATGAATCGAAGATCAAACAGAAACATATGATTCTTATTACAAACTGAAAATTTTGGATCCGGACATGCTGCCAATCACCCCGGTGACAGCGGGTGTTGAGCAACATCCGGCTGTTTATTTCAGCTCGAACGGTTCATATTGAATCTGAGCGCATATAGATTTGAATTGTTCATTATTCAATCAAGATCCGAATCATCGATTGCGAGATGAAAGGCTCAATTGGCGGCTCGGCACCCGCTTGGCAGGGGGTGCTTGGTAGCATCCCCATTTCGAAAAATTCACACAATAAAACAAATAATTTGAGATAATTTTGGTTCAATTTTTTCGACTATATTTATTGTTTTTCACTTACAGCTTGCTTTTAGTTCGAGGCAGAAATTTGAAAACCCTCCGTAAAAGCCCTTTGCAAGTATATACTGCCTGTTCATTAAAAAAATGGCAGTTAAACAAAAAAAGGGAAATTAAAAAAGCTGGGTCCAAATTAAAAGACAAATTCATAAAAGTGTAATTATTCTATAAAAGAATAAATTTAGTACGTAGAAAATGGGGATTCCACGCATTTAATTTCTTCCTTTCTATCACGGGGACAGAAGAAAAACAAAAAAGAAAAGGTAGGACCCATCCTATTGGTGGCAGATATGAAAGTCCTCGTGACTTTTTTGTTAATTAAGACTTTGTTTGGAAAAAAAAAAATTCCGATATTTTTTGAACAGACACTATAAACATATTTGTTTTATTGTTTTTATTTATAAAATACATAATCAATTCCACTATTTACGAAAATTTAAGAAACACAAAAAATGCGTTTTCATTTGTTTTGAAAACACTTTATGCAACCGAAAAACTATTATGGTCACCAAACATATTTTTTTATATTTTAATAAATAAACAAAAACTCATTTTTTGTTTTTCATAAACGAAAAACAGGACAGAAAACTGACAACTTTACCAAACAGAGCCTGAGTGACTTAAGGCCCCGTTCTAATAAGGTTTTTATTTTTTAAATACTTATTTTCTTTTTTACGAGACAGGTAAGTCAAAAGAACTTTTAAACTTACCGGATAATTCTTACAAGGAAATTAGGCGGAGAAACAACTCAAGTAACGGTAACAAGAACCTTTGGTACGGATCGTATAATCCTTCAAAATGCTACATGCTCCCTTCTCAATCTTCACACTGCGCTCGCTCTTCGAGTACTTGCTCTCGCAAATATTTGGGAAAATGATGGCCAATGACGTGTTTTGATAATTAATACTTGCCAAGGACATACTGAGAATATTTGTTAATACTGAAAATGTCCTTAGGGGAGTATTAATTATCAAAACACGTCCTGACCATCATTTTCCCCAAATATTAATAGTTTTTGATATTTTTCAAGGACACTTTCACACTCGCGCTTGCTCTTCTGCTCGCGTACGCGCATGCTAATTATGTAACTCAGCGAACACTATAAAATAAATTTAACTTTTTTCCGTATGTTTGGTTATATATATTTGGACATTTAATCCCCATCATTGAATCTATTGCATGGAATAATTTCTATTTTATTTTGAAAGAAGATTGCGAGGGAACAAGTTTATTATTGAACCCCAAAACAATCTCTATAATAGGGTTAAAAGTCAAATGAATGAATGATCCGAGGCTGGGATGCAACTGACATTGTTTATTAAAATTAAGAACATTACACGCGCAAATCTTGGAATATTTTCTCCCAATAATAAGAAAGTACTTGTCGCCAACATTTTGATAAACACAATCAGTGATATGCTACAGCAAGTGATTTCAAAACTCTGTTTTTAAAAATAAATTAAATTAAATTACTAAATGGAGAATTTTTTATTTTCTTTTTGGGTATAAAATACGTACAACTAAAGATGCCAAAAAAGGGAAAGGGGACATGCTTAGCTTGCAACAGGAAACAAAAACAAAAAAATGTTAGCTGGATGACGGAGAAGGGAAACGATGGGCAAAGGACTAGTGCCGCGGATTTGAGTTGATGGGCAGTAGTCAACCTTCCATAGCAATCCGATGCATGGTTTTGGAGTGATTACTATTGAATAACTTCATGAGTTTAAGGGATAGAAAGGGAGGGAGAATTAAAACTATCTAAAAAAAAAAAGGGTGAAAACACTATTTTTTTACCTCTAAAAATGGTCAATGTTGAAACCGGTAGCATTTTGTTATTAGCAAAATAATTTTTGCACTCCATTTTTAATGACATGCACTCTTTTTTGTCGAAATTCATGCAATTTTGTAACTTCATTTGAATAAAAACGAAAAAAGGAATGCATGTCGATAAAAGAAGAGTGCAAAAATCATTCCCCTATTAACAATTGTTCAACCTTTTTTTTTTGGTAACTAACAATTGTCCAACTTGTTGAAAGCAAAAACCCAAAATAAAAACGGAAAACTGAAAACAAAAAAAAGGAACCAAACAGGACCCAATGTTTGTCTAAACACAAGTGTTGTTCAACAACCGGTGATTATATTTCCACTACACAGTCTTTTCCTTTCCCTCCTCTCATTTTCTTCTAATCTAAGCAAACAAAATTGGAATGGAATACTATTTTCATGTAAAATGTGTACAGACCTCTCATCTCATCATAATGATAAAGACCTTTTCTTAATTTCTCTCTCTACATCCTCCTTAATCTTGTAATAACAACATCACCCAACACATAAAAAGTGAAAAAAAGAGAGTTTATCATAATCTATTTCAAATTAATTTGAAGGGAAAAAGTTAAAAAAAAAAAAAAAATCAATTTCCAGGACTAATTAGAGGCCACAGTTAGGCCACCGCCAAATCTGGGCCTTGTTCTATCAGGTGAAAGACCTTCTTCCATAGCCTTCCTCTTGTTATTGTTGGATTGTTGTTGTTGTTGTGGTTGTGGCTGAACATCTTCCTCTGGATTTTCTTGATTATCTTGATTCTCCTTGCATTTGGTTTTCATCATATGAGGCTTAAGTTTATTCACATCACAAAGCCTCACTGGTTTGAGGAAGAATTCTTCTGCCCCTTCTTCTAAGCATCTGTTATAATTTGATCAAAACAATTAATACCCACAAATCAGTTTCACCCCAAACAAACAAAATTAAAGGGAAATAAATCCCAATTAATATTTCTGCAATTCCATATGCAAATTAAATTAAATTTCAGTCTCTTGCCTGTTTATTCTTGAAGGAACATTCTCAGATGACATGATTACTACTGGTATGTTTCTCAGAGATGAAGATTCCTGCAACAAATGGAGGTGCATTTAATTCATCAGATCTGTTTATTTCTGTTGAAAATATACTAAATTCTATTATATCTAGAGCAGCAGATTTTATTTTTGAAAACAAAAGAGGACCTTTCCCAATATGGGACATGATTTTCTTCTGGGGATATTTGCAATAGATTCTCATTGATCTGAAATGAACGGTGAGAAAAGGACCCAATATTCAATTTGGTAGTTTGGCAATTTGGTTGGGCAAGGTTCATCAGGTACATATTTCCAGGAAAGGAAAATGATGGGAGGTTGGAAAGATCTGGGAGGAGGAGAGAGAGTATGCTAATACAGAGGAAGAAGACAAAGGAATACTTGTATAAAGTTGAAGGGTACCTTCACTTTCTTGAGCAAATCATAACCAGTCATTCCAGGCATACAGTAGTCTGTAATTATCAGATTCACCTCCACTTCCTGCTAATCCCACAAAATCAGAAGAAAAATTTTAAACACAAGAAAAAAGAAATAGAAATCACTTGAATTGTCATGGAAACTAGAGATACCCAAGAGAGAAAAGAAAAGAAAAGAAGGCTAAACCATCATATATACCTGATGATTGTTTGGAGAGAAAGAAAGTTGATTTGGGTCCCTGTGCTTATCTTCATTCAAGCCAAGAAATTCTAAGGCCTTGCTACCGGAATCCACTGTAGTAACTGCCATGAGGAAGAAAAAAAACCCAATACCCATTGAGGATGAGTATCCATACTTTTGGAAAAAAAAACAAACATGAAAATCATGTGAAAAATGACCTGGGTAATTGTGTTTGGATGCCAAGAAAGTTTAATTACCTTGATACGATGAGGTCTTGAGGAGCCTCTCGATGAGTTTTCTGTCTATGATGCTATCATCAACAGCCAGGACATGAAACTGAGACTCTGTGGCCAAACCCATTTGCTCCAAATCCAAGATCCAACTCCAAAATCAGAGAGAAACAAGAACAAGCAGATGAGAAAGGGAAGATGGAAGATATATATGAAAGGATTCTCTTTTGCTTTCTTTTGTCCTTCAGCAGAAACTTTCACTTGTTTTTCTCTTCCTTCGGTTTTTTCTTCCTTTTTTGGTGTGCCTGGTTGGTTGGGAGGTTTCTATGAAATGGGAAGGCAAGATGAGCTGCTTCCTATATTGATATAAGACCCACCAAAATGCCCAACCCCACACAGCAGATCTGACCAGATTTCATCCAAAGATCTTCCCCCAATTTTTCTTTGCTGAGTTGATTTTTTGAATTACAAGGCAAGCAATGCAAAGTAAAAAATCAAATCAAATAAAGAAACAAAGGTGGAATCGATTAATAAAGTATGCACAAATCTACAAGACTGCAACACGGGGATTATTGTATTGATTCTTACGGTTGGGGTTTTATTTATATAGAGAAAGAGAGGAAGCATATAAAAGAAGAAAATTTGGTTAAGAGAGCATTTTGCTCCCTTGGGTTTTCACTAATGTTGCACATTGCACCCATTTCTTCTCCATGTGTCAGTTAGCATCCACATTTTTTGTGAAGTGTATTGGTCTTTCAGCCTATTTGATGTTCAATAAAAGGTTGTGTGGCCCAGGGATGAAGCTATAATTTTTAGAATAAATTACGGGCTAGTCCAAAAACTGCTCCTTAATTTTCATTAAGGAGTATGACCTATTTTTATTTATTTGCAAGTCTAGGTAGGAAAATGTGGGCTTCTCCTTGATAGTGCATTTTTAAATTGAGCTGAAATTCATGAGAATAGGGGCCAACTGGCCCATAATTTATCCTGATTTCTATAGAGGGGCCGCAACTCAAGCATGAAATCTAAAGAATAGTATTCTATAAGAAGAACGTAGCCATTTTCTATTCATACTTGGCAAAACATACTCAAACACATTAAAGGAAGTAATTATTTTCCACTACATCTTAACCCACTACCAACGAAAGTAAAATTCAACATTTTTTATATGACTATTTAATGTATGTGTATCATATACTATACATGGGGTAATTCGAGCAAGGTTGGAGTGACCTGGGCCCTTTACCTCCATAACTGGTGCGACTTCTTTTCAAGAGATTGCATAGGCATATTTATGTCGCTTAAACTCCGGAGTATCATGAAAGGCCAACCAACTATTATCATCATATGAGGTTATTGGTTTCTATGGTTTATTTTCAAGTATAAGGTAGTCTGGACTACTATATGTTCATCCATCTTGGGGTGTTAGGATTCTTCCTTGTTGCTTCGTTCGTTATTTCCTTCCCTCGATTTCTTGGTTGACTTCTTGCTAGCCATGTAACCATGTGGGCTCGAGCTGCATATGATTGTCGGGTTTAAGGTGTCAACCTTGCTGGAATGTTTCCCCCTCGTTGTGATGCATTTTGCTCTTGTCCTTTTAATCTCTTGTATGTGTTCCATCTGATTAATAAAATCTCTTTTTTCTCTGTTCGAAAAAAAAATCTGCCGATTAATCGAACCAAAAACAGGATGGATGGTCAACATTAACACTAGACTTCAAGTGTAAAGGTTGACTAATACCATTGAGAGTGAAGGGTGTAAAGCGAGATTTTGTTAAAACCATAGGGGCCACAAGTATAATATTCCCAAAGTTTGGAGATGAAAGCAAAAGGAAGGGGGAGGTCCGGGGTGATTATGGGGTCTTGAAAGGGGTGGTGGTGGGGCACCAAAATCCTCTCAAGAGATACAGGTGAGGTCAGCAGGGGTGCCCTTTTTCCCTGGTGTGAAATCATGTGCACTTACCATATCTTGAGCAGGTGGGGAGTGGTGCAAAGAGATGGCAATTTCTTTTGATTCCCTTTCGAGATTTGTTTCCTATGGGGGCCATGCCCCATTCAATGTCCTGTCAAATGCGGTATGTGTATGCATGTACCCCATTGATCCACCCATACATGATCACACAGGTCGGGTTTGGTTAAAAAGTTAACCAAATCCGACTGGACCCGGAAACCTATTTTCTTCACTGTTCCACATTTCTAACAAACCTATTTTCACTTTTTCCTATCTGCAAGAGTGTGAATTCTTTTGACTTGATCTTTGGTTAAGCACTTGGTTTTATAGTATACGATATGATGCTCTTGATTTGAGAAGATAATACGATATTCGTACCATCCTATTGTAGATAGGAAAAAAATTAAGATGAGAGGCAAGAAAACCGTAGGTACAAAGAATATTTTGAATGTTGCAATGCCAAATCATCATATAACTAGCGTTCGGAGCACAAGTCCGAATATAACTAGCGTTCGGAGCACAAGTCCGTGCGTGAGAGGAAAAACACACACCATTAATTGAAGCAAATAAAATGGTGGCGAATGGGTAGTTATAAATGATGATGCTTGGTTACTGGAATGATAATTGACGCATCTATCCCGAAACCCTCAAAATGAATTTTGAAATTAATTTGTGGGTGATTTTAGAATTAATCAATTGGTGATTTTGGAATTAATAGTGTGAGTCAGCCTCAGTTTTTAGTCCATACCAAAAGTTTCTCTCCCTTTGTAAATAGGATAGAAGAATAGATGACCATATAATAAACATTAATAATTAAGTTGAATGAAATTAAATTGGAACCAGATGGGTATTTTTGGTGGTTTCCTTGAACATCTCCACTGATAAGCTTGTGGTGAACACAACCTCCACTGGGCATTTGTAGAGTGAATTGCGGGATAAACGGTAAGATTGCCCGAAAAATTAATTCCAACTCGTTTCATATCATATACAGTAGATAATCAAATGGGCAAACTATCAAATAATTGAATTCAAATTCCAATTTTCCTCGAAGTTTGACTTGCCAGATTTGAGGAAATATTGTCGAGAGGACAAGTGGTAGCGGTCGTCACCACTATGTTTTTAAATTTTTTTCCGGGTACTAGATTAAATAAGTAGGAATTTTTATTTACTGATGACATAGTGTAGGTAGACCGCCACTTAAGTCCTCTTGATTGATTCTTCCATTGAATCAAAAGATTTTACCTTATCCAAACTTCTGATTTGAAAAAAGAAGAAGTCAATAGCTATCCCCTAGTACAGCTTGATAATATTGTCCAAATATTCTAGTTGCTAAATAGTAGTAGTAGTACTCATTTTGGTACAAACCCATATTTCTCAAATCTTACCATCTTACTTGCCTTTTTCTTTGCTACCTAACATTTTCCTGTTTTTACGGAGGAACTTTTTTTTTTTTTTTTTGTGGGGTATGATTTTCAAACTTTCCAAATTGTTAAGTGAAAATGAACTCATATTGATTTTTGCGCTTTCCAAATTATTAAGCGAAAATTCACTCATATTGACTTTTGCACTTTACGAATTATTAACTTTTGAGGAGTGTAGTTAACAATTGGGGAGTGTGAAGATCTTTCTCTTTTTTTTTCTTCTCTTGTGGAGTACAAATTACTTCGGAAAAATTTCAAAATGGCACCTGAACTTTGCACCAAATGTCACAGAGGCACCTGAACTTAAGTTTATTTTAATTAAATACCTGTACTAACAAAATCTCTAAATTTAGACACCTGAACTTAAGTTTATTTCAATTAAACACCTGTACTAACAAAATCTCCAAATTTAGACCTCCGCCGTTATATTTTGTCCCAAAAATTGCTGACATGGCATCTCCAACCCGTTTAAGTTGTCCTATTGCACATGTTTCTAACAAGGGACGATGCACCCAAGCGAAACCCATAGGCAAATTTCATCGTCCTCTGTTGAAAACAGTGCAACGGGGCAACTTAAACAGGTTGGAGATGCCATGTCAGCAATTTTTGGGACGAAATATAACAGCAGGGGTCTAAATTTGGGAATTTTGTTAGTACAGGTGTTTAATTGAAATAAACTTAAGTTCAGGTGCCTCTGTAACATTTGGTGCAAAGTTCAGGTGCCATTTTGAGATTTTCCCAATTACTTCAGCCTCTTCTTTTTGGCGGTGGAAACAGGGGACATGCTCTGGCATAAGATTGCAAATTATATGCACATAATCAGTTTCACATGCATGTGATTAAACTTAAACTTTCTAATTTTTTTTGTTCCTTCCATGGTTCTTTCTATATCTTTTAGCACTTCAGCATGCACAGATCTCGGAACTGACCCTCTCATGAATAGTGGGTTTGTGTCCGAGTCATATGTGAGCATAGTCTTTTTCATTTTTACACACTCCAAAAAAACAAAGAAAAGTGATTTTGGAATTACACTGATTTTGGAGTGTCTGCATTATTTTTTGAAGTGCTAATATCATTTTCTTTTTTTTAATGCTTCATCCGTCCCATCATCAGTGGCGGAGCTAGAATTTCGGCCTGAAGAGGGTGATTTAAGAGAAGTACTTTCATGTGAAAATTTACTCAATATATCGTGTATCTTTTATAGTACAATAGTATATTTTACATGATATTCTCTTGTTTGTCGACAGTTGCAATGGTGCTTATTCTCGTTTACAAAAGAAATTGATTTTTTTTACATGACATTGTAAAATAACTTCAATCTGACTAGAATAAATAAAAAATATTTAACAATATTCAGAGATTGATATACAAATTATGTAACGTATAATCACATTACACATAATTATAATTTCTCCGTATTGCGTCCCAATTTATTTTTTTTGGAAGTTCATGCAACTTTTTAATTGCTTTTAACTTTTAATTTATAAGGTTTTAAGTATTTTTAAATTTTTATTTAATCGAATTAAATGAGATCTATCAAACAAGCCATAGCACTCACAAAAAGTATTAGTATCAATGATAATCTAATAAATTATTTATTATATTAGATTAGGATGATCGAGGGATGGAAAATTGGGACAAAGGGAGTACTCCATTAGAAAGGGAAAGGATTTTGGTAGAAAGGCCATCTATAGCTTAAGCTAGTAAATCAAGTCAAGGGTTTGTCCAAGTGGATATGAGAAAGTAATAAGGTTTCGTTTCGCTAAGGGAAATAAGTATATTTTTTGAATTAAAAGCGATGGAATGTGAGAGAATGACTTGTCTTGCAAAACGGAAAATAAGTACTTAAAACATAAGAATCTTAACCTTGGAATTAGTCGAAGTGCAGCAAACTGACCCGACATCTTGTTAAAAAAAAGTTAATCAAAACAGTGTTTTAATTGTGAGGATGACTCTACATTTGTGATCGAAAAGATACTTTAGAAGAGAAAGTGCATGAAATGGAACTGCAATTAAAGTCAGAATTGGTGGATTAAAAAAAAGTAAAAATTGGAAGGTGATAAATTGTTGTCATTGTTTTTGATGGAAAAAGTAGTGGTTGCAGTAGAATGGAAATGAGAATTGTGTTGTTGAAATCCTATCATGAATTTTCTACATGCGATGGGAAAGGAAAAGTTGGTGAAGTAAAAGTGAGGAAATTTTAGTCCGGTCAAGATTGCTTTGCTGACTTTCAAATTATGTTTTAGATTGAGATCTTTGCTTTTCCTTTCCCTAAAAAACTGTCGTTGGGATCATGGATTCGATGAAAATTGATCATGAAGGGAAAGGAAAAAGGAAAAAGGAAAAAGGAAAAAGCGAAGGATCACGCCCCCCCACCACACACGAGTTTTGTAATGCACCAAATAAACTACGGAGTACTCATAGGGTGTCTGACCAATGCGACCGACTGTTTGAGATATTACTATCGCAATTTGAACCGTTCATTTTGTTAAATTTGCGGGGTACGTAATTTGTACAGCAAATAATGTGACATCTATAACTACCTAATTTAGGTAGATCATTTACCTTACAATTCAACTCTCTGAATCAGACGAGGATCTTTTGTATGAAGAATAGAACCCAACAAACTTTGTAAAATGAACTGTTCAAATCCAAGAGATGATACCTCCAGGGTCCCACAGAAGAACATTACAACACCATAGTGCCTCAATGCACTAGAGAGACCCCCTCCCCTTTCCCTTCCCACCCAAAAAAGAAGGTGAAGGAAGCAATTTGGTACTGTAGTATTTTGAGTTATCATTTTGCCCTTCTTTTAAATACTCCTGCATATTTTCATAAATTCATGGAAGGCCGACCTTTTATGTATTTTTATGGACATAAAATAAAAAGATAAATCGGCTTCATAAATAAAATTACTAGCCAGCATTAAATGCATCACTAGAGTATTTTGAAAGTACTTTTCCACAATCCGAGAATATATTGTATAACTGATAGTGAAGGTCAAGTTCCGCTAAAGGTATTTTTGGGTTGTTTCTTGTTTTGTACTTATTCAAATTTTTTTCGTGTTTGTTAGTTTGCGCTTAATTTTTGTGGATTACTGATTCGTCTTGTCAAGATATCGAAAAATTAAAAAAATTGGACTTTAATCCAAATATTTTTGAAAATATCCAAAGAAAACCTGGCTCGACTTTTTCAATGAAATCGATGTACTCTCTCCATCCCGAGTTGTTGGTCCATTTTCATTATTTGGGACCTCTTACAAAATTGTCTATATATTTCAATTTATAATATTTTTTATATGCAATATGGATCTTATTTGATAGATCTCAATTATATCTAAAATATGATTTTTCGAAATTATGTAAAACATTATAGATTTTGAGGTATAGAATTTTTTTTAAAAGACACGTATGTCAAAATTGGACAAACAAACTGGAACGGTGGGAGTAATGTTTCTACGTACATTTGTAAGACCTTAATTCAATGAAATCAATTTGATTTGACCCTCTAGAAATGCAGTAACAAGGCACTTGCATGCCCTTTGTCAAGACATGAATCAGAACTCTGCTTCATTGATGAAAAAAAGGAAAAAAAACGTTGAACATGGAAAAGATTGATGGAAAAGAAACCTGCAAAGAGCTGGTCCACATAATAAAAGATTCTACAAAAAGGTGGCCATGGTACGTAATTTTGTCACTCCATGCATGTTTCTGAAAATAAATCTAAACGATTTTTAATTTGATTTTCTGTCGGTTTTATACTGAGGTACTTCCCGGGACGTCGCATTTGAACCACGAAAGAAATTGAAGGCCTGCAGAACCAGATTTATAAATCGGTATGTGCGACAAAACGGTACGTGACAATATTCAAACAGTAAAGATATTTTGGTACCGACCACCACCATACATATATATGTGAATTGCGAAAATGGGGTGTTTGGATCGAGCATCTTACACATATCGAACGCCGTTGATTTCTGCGTTTGTAGGCCCCTCGGTTTTTTTTTAATCGAATTTTTAGACTACTCAGATCGGCTATCCGGTAGCCGGAGTGTATCTTGCGAGACCGTCGATACGATTTCGGAACGGTAATGGTCGGTTTGCATACCACTACTCATATTCAAAATCTTGGTTTAAGCTCTTTCCTGTATTGACTACTTATAGAATTTAAAACCTTCGCCCAAACACTTATCGTATATTCACTACTTGTAAATATACTATCATGTTTTCCAAAGTGGAAAGCAAACTCTACCTTGTTAGCCACAGATAACTAATTTTTAAAATCTGACAGCAAAAATGATCGATCCTAAAAAATGGTCCTAACAATGTCAAATGGAGCCAAATAATATGAAATTTCTTTTAATTGACTAGGCTTCGTTCCAGAAACCTTCTTAAAAAATAAGCAGCTTATTTCACATTTTCAAACTAAAAAATAATACAAATGAAAAATAATTTTTTAGTTTTTTTTTGCATCGTATAAAAGATCTCATCAAGATCTTTCAAAAAGATCCATATTGCATATTTTTAGATTTTAATAAGCCCATAATTTTTGAACTTGAAATTGCCTTTTTAAAAAATAAGTAGCTTATTTTGGTTCTGAAACGGGGCCTAAAGTCTTACACTAAAGATGTCTTGAACACTCAAATGGAGATGCTCAATGTGGATTCAATGGTTTCTTACTCTTGTATTTTCTCTCTCAAAAAATTTGCTTCGCCACAACCTAACTATGAAAAAAGGTTGAATTACCCCAAGCGTATGGTTAGGTCGTTGTCAGCATAATATCCGGAAGTCCGGAATTATTCCCACAGAGAACTTCGAATAGCTTGATTAGGATTTGTAGATGTAAGAGTTTGTGGCGTTTAGGCGGCTAACTTTTGGTTTTGCTTTAAAAGGTGGATAATACACTTATGAAAAAGACTAGAAAATGAGTTTGAGCTAAGAATTAAAGACGGCAAGGCAATGGAGTTACTAACGCCCGTAACTTAAGTTATCTAACCATTCTTAACGAAAACTCAGTTGAATCACACGGCTGTGGGCTCCCCGACCGGCGAGACCGAAGAGTCGCCACCAGGATTTTTAAGATGGATGCTCCGAGAAACCGAGAGTTTGTTTGAGAGGAAAATACTTTTGGTTTAGTGAAAACGTTGAGACTTTAGGTTCGGGAGCCATGTTACGAATGAGGAAGGTTTTATTGAAAAGCACCCCGCTCGCTCGGTCTCTACTTAACATTTTAAATGGGAGATTTAATATCATTTGAAAAACTTAACTTTGATTAAAACATGTACGAGAAAGAGACACAAGATTAAATATAACACATCGACGTGCTTGGGTGCACACTGTATAGTATGAAATAGATGAGTAATGTACAGAAAGTGAAATAAAAGCGTTACAACAGTCTGCCAATATCATGTGAAACGCCGCACAACGACTCAGATACATCTCACGGTGTGACTAAAACACCGTGCGATGTAGCTGTCTACACATTCTAGAATCAGTTCGCTTTTACATGGCAAATAAACCCTAGGCCCGCAAAATAGTTTTTTTTTATATTTTTCGAATCTCTAAAAAATAATTTACGAGACCATTTTGTTTATCTTATCATGTAAAACAATGTTAAAAGCTTTTTGGAATGTTGAAAGATTTAATAAAGTAAAAAAAATGACATTTAACATGAAATTTGACTCTGGAATGTACCCGCACAGAAAAGCAGTAAACAGACTAAACAGAATAACGTAAGAATGAATATGTACAAGAAATAAAATACTGCACGGTGTAACACACTACGCCGTGCGGAGTTGTAAAACGTCGTACGATGCATCGTATTCGGTACATAAACTATTTTTTTGTGCTTTTTGAATATAAAGCTTATTTGAGACCCAAACTCGGTATAGAAAGATCAAGAAGGGTCTCGATCGGCTCCCCTCAAAACTAAACGTGGTTTAGCTCAAGAAATTTGTTTATACCTTTTGACCGAGATTTGGATGTGCTTGAAAGTGGAAGAGTGGATGTTGATTTGGATTGAGTTTTGAGAGACTTGTGAGCAAATGAGCGTAGAGAGAGAAAGAGAGAAAAATCAGTTTGAGACTAATTTTGTAATAGCCCAACTTATGGGTTGATGTAGAGAGAGAAAGAGATGTATGTGGGTGTAAAGGGTTGTAGAGAGAGAATCAATGGTCTTTCTCAACTAGAAGGGGGGTGTATTTATAGGTAAGAGGGCCAAGGATGATCAACATAAAGAAGAGAGGTGGCTTCTAGGCCGAATAAATTTTATTCTCTGCACTTGTAGACGTGGCCGATAACTTTCTGCAACTGTAAGAACTTTTTCCTAAACGCCGCATGATATAATCAGAAATACCGTGCTGTATATTGAAGTTTTGTGCGGCAGAGTAATTTTTTGAAATGCTGCGTGGTGTTTCTGAAATGCCGCGTTGCGTTTTGAAATGTCGCGCAGTATTTAGAGACAGCACAACACACTGAACTTCGCGGGGGCGTCCCGGACACTCCCGAATTCGGATTTGAGTGCGGTTCGAAGCGTTGGAATCTTGTTGAGTCCTCTTTCTAACTCAATTGGTTTCACTCAAAGACATTTTATACATTGAAATGTGTGCCCATTTTACCCTCAATGTATCATGAAAAAAATTGTTTTTAACCAAGTAAACACATTTTTCTCTTTGCAATTGAATCGGGGGCCACCCTATATGTTTGGGAAGGGATTTTCTTGAGGTTTAGAGAAGGAGTGACAAAGGAGCAATAATCCAAGCCTTAAAGGTATATTTTTTCTTATTTCATTATCGAAGAACTTAAAGATTATTCGAAGGCCCAAATTGGGGTGTTTACAACGGCATAAGCTATCAACTGGAAGATTTAGCTATGAAACCATTAAAGCCTAGAAGTGTAGTATGGAAAACGATTGAGCTCTTTCATTCTTTTGGCAAACAAGAACCAAGACATCGCTTCGAAACCATGTGAGCAAGCACATGATCACCGAAGATTAACATCAGCAAGTTTTGTTACATAAAGGTGAACCCTTCTCATTTTACAAGCGAAACTTCAAGTCTCGAGTTGAGAAAGGCAAGATTAACCTAAGTCATGAAGTATTATTCACCCCATAGGCGAGCCTAATCAACTACTCACACATAATCAAAGTGCTAAGCATAGCAAGAAATTTAGTCATAAGATTTAACCGATAAACTTTAAAATAAACTTGATTTTATAGAAGGTACAAAGCATACAAACAACTTTAATACTCGAGAATTTAACGTAACGTAAATACCTTGGATTGTTTTTGAGAAATTACAACTAAAAGCTTGAAAAGCTATGGAGGAACTTGGGAATAAAAAAGACTTAAAGTAGAAGTGTATCTAGGTGCTTTTTACAATGAGAGGGAGAGCCCTATATATATACAAGGGCTTTCTCTCTCTACAAAAGTCAGCAAAAATCCCAAAAAGCTACCTATTAAAAGAAACTTTCCTTATATATACACAATGGCTTTCTCTCTCCACAAAAGTCAGCAAAAATCCCAAAAAGGTACCTATTAAAAGAAACTTTCCATAAGTGAAAAGTTTGAAAAAGCAACAAATCTGTAGGAGACAAAAGTTATCGATACCATAGGCTAAGGTATCGATAACTTCATTCAAATTCTTCCCCGGAGAAAAGAGTTATCGATAACTCAAAACAAACATTATCGATACCCTTGCTTCTGGACAACTTCTGGACAAAAGGAGGCAAATGTTATCGATACCCTACAGATTGTTATCGATAACCACGCCAAAAATTGCAGATTTCAGGCTGATGCTTTGCCTCCTTGCCAAGGAACCTCCGGGCATCTTCCGGGGCATCATCACTTGGCTTTTTGGACTTGGTGGCACAAAACCTTGTGGCCTCGGGTACTTGGTTATCCTGCAGGGCTATCCTTGGGGTCAAAATGTGCCTTATTGGCATGTTTCACCTACAAAGCTCAACGAAATACCTCACGTGCAAAATCAAGTAAAAACGATAATTCAAACGTAAATATCCTACAAATTACGGGACTAGAGCACCAAATATTAGCAATATTGGGTGCTTATCAAAATTCAAGAAAATTAATGAAGAAGAAAAATATGAAGAAAAAAAACCAGGAGGAAAAAACGAGAACATAAGAAAGAAAATGAGTTTTGTGTGGTTGCATCATCTTGGTGGGTCTGTTGGGGTCCTTCTTGTGAGGCTAGTTGGATGGTGGTGCTGGTGGTTCGGGCGGTGATGTCTCTAGTGTTTTGTGCAGCAGCAGTTAGGAAGCGTAGTTAGGGTTTGTGTGTTGGATCTGCCGGGCGGGTCCTTTCTGGGCCCGTTTGTTTTTGTTTAGGCTTATATGTATATTTGGGTTTCGGGTTGTGCTTGCTTGCTTGTTTTTAGGGCTCCCGTGTTAGATCTCAGGTGTTTGGACTTCGGCTCTATAATGACCCTGGTTTTTGGTAAATAAAAATTTCGTTAAATATTTGATTTTATTTTAATTACTTGGATTGCTTTTGAAATTCCTTTTTAATTTTTAATAATCCGTCATAATTAGATTTGAGACTTATAAAATTATATCTTTTCGCACCAAATAATCTAGTCATTTTCTAAAGACAAGTATGCTTATAGAAGCACTTGTATATTTTTCTAATTAGTGAAATAAAATCTTTAAATTATATTTCTTGGCTAGAAATTTTACTTGGCAAGTAGAATTAGCTTCCAACCAATTGGTTAGAGAAATCGAGTTACCAGTTAACCTAGTTACATCCTCCTAACCTTAGATGGACCTTTTTGACCATTTTTGAGCATTGTGAACCTTTCCAACCCTAGACTAGAAAATCATTATATCTACCAAGTGTACTTTTATTTTATTTTATTTATTTTTTTATTTCTTCTCTTTCTTTACCCTTGGGTGAATAATTGCTAGGAAAAATTTTATCCATTGGGTAATAAAAGTAAGTCAATTCTCTAGATTTTCTAAGTACTTATATATCTAGATATATGTACCTTATAAGATATTTCTAGGTACACAAATAACCTTATATATTGGTACATGTACCTTATAAAGATATTTTTCCTTGATTTGCTAAGTACACCTATATATTTATATATAAGAATATATACCTCATAGCCATTATTATATTTCTAGGGAATCCTAGACTATACTCCTAACCTTTGCCCATTGGATAATAAATACTAGGGGAATTTTTACCCATGGATAATAGAAAGCCTAGACTTGCCATTGATCTTGAAAGCTATTGTACTAAGACTTTTAGGTACACATATATGTTTATATATAGATATATGTACTTCTTAGCTTATTATATTTCTAAGAATCTTGACCATATCTTCTCCAGATTGACACTTGAAAGCCTTACTCTTTCCTAGACTAGATCACATAGTACTTAAAGTGTACTTATACATAGGTATATATATATATATATATATATATATATATATACACACACACACACACACACACACACACACACACACACTTACCAACCCAATCTTTGAACCATCTTTTTCTTCGCCATCAAATCTTCCTAAAATCTACCCAAAGTATAAAATCTAGTCTTCTAGTGATGGTTACTTGTACACTACCTTTCAACCTACCCACCAAGCCATGCTTTGACATGACAAAAGAAGAAAAAAAAATCAAAGATAGGGGAGAGAGAGAGAGAGAGAGAGAGAGAGAGAGAGAGAGAGAGAGAGAGAGAGAGAGAGAGAGAGAGCCCTTGGCCTATAAATAACAAGCTCACTTCAAGTCATTCTCACACCTTCACTCTTTGCTCTCACTTCTCTCTAGAATTTCTAAACTTTCTTAGTTCCAAAGTTCAAGTTTCTTTACGTTTCTTGAAGTTCTTGAGAGCTACCACCAAACCACCTCCAAAAACCACCCATAGATCTTTAAAGTAGCCTAGTTTAGTTAGCAAAGTTGTTTCTAGGAAGAGAAAATCCATCTCTCTTCCTTTCGAAGCACTTCAGAGCCGTTACGCCGCCGATTCACAAAACCGACGACCTATTCTCAAAACCGACCAACCGCCAAGAAGAAAGGTAGAATCCCTTGTCCACTAACTCTACGTATAACGTAGAACCGTATGTTGAAAGTATAAGTAGATTTTTCCTTACTCATTAATCCTAATATAGAAAATTGTATGATCATGTAGATTATCCGTCCTCATTATCTCTAAGTATAATATCCCTAACCGTTTTCTTTAAGTATATAAGGTTATCTATCACCTATAAGGTTTGGAATGCATGATTGTTAACAAACTTATTTTTGCTAATGGAAGTATGAGTATGTTGGAATAATCGACTTTTACTCTAATAAACATATGTTGTTTTGAACTCTCCACAAAGGAAGAAAGAACGATTTTTGAAAGATAAGACTTTATCGTTTGGTAGAAGTATTCGTATTTTGATCTTTAGGATAGCTATGAGCATGTATACATGAATTGTTTGCATTACTTGTCTTGTTGTAAAGCATAAGTGATTTTCACTCCAAAGGCGTCCATACATGCGGCGTTATGTTTTAAGTTGTAGTTTGAGCATGATGATTAATATAGAGTTGGATGATCATGCTAGTTTGGTTTCAAAATTACAATGAATGATTTATGATTGCGTATGAGAAAAGTCCTACCGCGGAGTCGTTGCATGAAAACGAGACACATAAATCGAGAAAATAGAAACATGGCACTTAGGGTGTGTTAATGACAAGACATGTTTTGAAACCGCAATGTGGTTGGACTTGGTAGCCCATTGTGTGTATGGAAATTGCGATGTGGCCGGACTAGGTAGCCCATCGTATGGATTGCGAAAACTATAAGTGGCCGAATTTGGTAGCCCATTGTGTGTATGAAAACTGCGATGTGGCCGAACTTGGTAGCCCATTGTGTGGATTGTGAAAATCGCAATGTGGCCGGACTTGGTAGCCCATTGCGAAGATTGCCAACGGGGCCGGACGTGGTAGCTTCATTGGTAATGTGGCTTGGTTATCTGCGGAGAGGAGCCAATGCAAGTTTTGTGTGCCAATGAAAACTTGGTGCGGTGGAACTATTGTGAGGATACTCGGAAGACCGGAACGGCGGAACCGAGGTTGGGTGTGTTAAAACGATTTTGAAAATGTTGATCTGAAAAATGAAAAGTGAATAATGGAGACACGGTTTACGAGATATCGCGTAGGAGAAACTCAGAAATCACGGACACTAACGTTAGTTGAATAGTGAATGTGGATGTGTCATTGTTAATTATTTTGTTAAATGCGCATGTACTATGTGGATCTCACTGATTCTATGCCCTATTATGTGTAAGTTATGCGTTAGTGGGTATGGGATTGTTCTGCTGAGCTTTCGTAGCTCACGGTGTTACCTTTGGTGACCATGACATATTATACTGATGGCGACGCTGGTATAATATGTCAGACTTTGTAGATGAACGGGGAGAACTTTACATCTTGGAGACTTTCGGAGCTGGCTAGGATGGAGGAGTAGGTGGAGCAGTAGATAAGAATCCTAGTTTCCCCTCATTTTGTTGAATAAAAGTACTCTTGTGAGAATTATGATGTAATATTGAGCCATACTCTATTTAGATTTTCAATGAAAATGTTTATTTAACGTTTCCAAAATTCGGGGCATTACAGGCTCATTTAGTGTATTATCTAACTTTTAGTTGGATTTCCCTTTTTCCTCTAAATATTTTTAATAAAAAAATTTGCCAATCAAAAAAAGAAAAAAGAAGAGAATGAGTTTTGCAGAGAACTGTAACATGTTGACCTAATTTGAACTTCAATAGGTTAGTTGTTACGCAAGGTGCGATGCTCCTCTACGAGAAAGAAATAAGTATTTGTCATTAAGGAGATCCATCGAAAGGTTTGAATCCCACGGAAGTCAAAGAATTCAAACCTTGGAAGCACTAACGGGTTTTTCCAGTCATTAATTTCAAGGCTCCAGATTTAATCAAGGTGTGCACAAACTGACTCGGGCAGGAGGTTAATTATAAAAAAATAAACCCACTACTATCAATGTTTAAAGAAAAAAGAAAAGAAGAAACTAACCAATTAATTACACATACCAAGGAAATTAGGAAAAGGGGAAGGGGAAAAAAAAAAAAATCGTTTGGTTCAATATTTTTGCGTACAAATATACAGATGGTCCGGTGTGTTGCTTTTGTTTGTAGCAAAGATTCCCCCGACACACCATAATATCGGGTACAACCAGCTGTCACACGTAGTCCGCACTACTCACTCAGGATAGTCGGATAGGATATACTGTACAAAGATGCTACTCGCACAACAATTCAAACACAACAACTTACACAACCTCTCATATATATGTGGGGCCCACACATAGTAGGTAAGAAATTGTGTAAGTTGTTGTGTTTGAATTGTTGTGTGAGTATCATTTTTGAATTACAACCAAACCAAAGTTGCTTTTGTTTTGTATTCAAATACAAGGTGGCTTATACTAGTATCTCTTCTGCCCACCCTCCACCATACATGCATACACAAATGGAGCTCAATGATCATTTCTTTCTATAACTTAGGTGTCTGAATCAACTCACACACATTCCACCTAATTCTCGGGAACCAACATGTCACTTACTTGCAGGAGTTTCGATAAAAGACAGAGCAAGACTTTGTATGGACGTCCTATCTCAAAAGAGCTGATAACACATGAGAGATTTCGAATCTGATGAGACCTAAGAAGGAAACAAACCCCCATATAATTAAGTTTCAGGCATTGATCATTAGGACAACTCCTTGGTACTTAGTATTAGTTTTACATGTAATTCATAGAAATAAGAAATATATTTACATGGAATGGTAACAGTACCAAACCAATTAACAAATATGTAGAGCAGTGCCAAGCATCTCCCAGTAGAGCGGTGCTGAGCGGCCGATCTAGCCGCTCATATCGGCAATTGACTGTTCTGATCTTATTCGAGCAAAGGACGGTTCAGATTTGTATGCGCTCAATTTGACTTGAGCCGTTCGTGCTAAGATAAACGGCCGGATCAGCCGCTCTGCACCTGCTCGGCAGAGAGCTACTCTGCAACATTCTTGGGTCTCAGAGAGGAAGATAGACTAGAACTCGTAACAATATCACGCGAAACGTAAGTACTATCACACACTTAATAAAGTGGTGATCCGTCATCCATATATGGTAAAACTTGCTAACATTTTTTTCTTCCAAATTAGAACTCTTAAGTCACGATCGAAATCGATTAATTTGACAAATAACTTTTTTGTTCATCTCATAGAACAAGTCCAATGTAAATTTGTCCGAGGTGAGTTTCCGGGATTTTTTTTTTTTTGTCATTCGTTAATCATAATCTACTCTAGCTCGAAAAAAAATATAGAAAAAAAAAAAAACAACACAAAACTGCTGCATGATTAAACTTGGGTCCTGTTTTTACCCATTTGGTTGAAGAATTATAGGGGAGGCGTACGTACCCTTTATTTGACCCAATTAATAATGGACCACCCTTTTAGGGGTTGCTGCTGCATGAGTTATTCAATTGATGGAGTGCAACAACTTGGTCCCAATCTTCTCTTGTAGTAAAGATCCTCAGCAAATCATCCAGCATGGCAGGACAACATTAATGTTCGATTTTATTATTATACACTAAGGTGGGTTCTCGTAAACTTATTTTTTTCTTCGTTTTGTGTGGTTTGTTTGTCTTTTTTGAATTTTCGTTATATTTGAGTTACCTTTTTTGGATGAATCATCCGTCTCGACGAGAGGTGTCTAAAAAGTAAAAAATTATGAAAAAAAACAAAAAAAGGTTTACCAATTATGTCTAAGGTGTTGTCTTAGATTAACTTTTTTCAGCATCGGTCCATATTTTTATACTTTTAACTTCAAACATCTCTCTATTTCTTACTCAAACATTCATACATTTTTCAAGATTGAGTATCCAAAAAAATAGAACAAAAGTTGTTTAACAAACTATCAAAGTGGAACCGATGTGTTTTCAAATCTCGAAAATTATTGCCGAGCAAAAAAAAAAAAAAATCTCGAAAATCATTTAAGATTGATTGATTCTAAACTAAATTGTCTCACAATTTCTCTTTTTAATATATACAATCACTTGTCTCCTGAAATCGAACATTAATTCAAGCCCATTCAATCAAGCAATATCAAGCTGATTCAATCAAAGAACAATACGAAAAACAAAAAGAGTCGTGGAGTTCGTAAGTCGTGAAAAATGACGGATATGTATGAATTATGTGGAAGTATTTTTTAAGGCGTTTTTCAAAAAGCAGAAAGAACAAATGGCATGGAACCTCAAAAAAGGTAATATTTGGTTTTAGAAAAACTAAAGTAAAGGAAAAAAAATTATTTACATTTTCTGTACCTGTTCTGTTTCCCTCTTCTTCTTTTGGTTTTTTTGCAGGATATATTTTTTAAGATATATTTTGTTTTTTGATGGAGAACTTTAAGTTGTTGGTTCTATAACTTTCCTATTAACTAAACACTAAGAAAGTTACAGGAAGCTAATTTTTCATGTTTTCCCATAATTTCAATGCAAATGAACGGGTTAATTAAAGAACCTACTCTAGCCTATATGTATACACGCTAAGGATCAAGTTAGGACGCCCTGATTTAGTGTTAGGTCCGAACTTTTGCTCTAAGCTATTAGATTGTCTTTTCAATGGTCCGGATCCGCGGACAATCTGTTCGTGCGAACCGATCTGTTCACGCAAACAGATTTTCCGCGGATCCGGACCATTGAAAACACAATCCAACGGCTGAGATTGTGGTCCAGACCTTACAAAAAATCTAGACATCCTGACTGGATCCGAACTATATATATATATATATATATATATATATATATATATATATATATATATATATATATATATATATATATAAAATGCGGACCTCTCCATTTCTCCCATTTTTCGATCGAATTTCGATAATCCGAGCCATTTAATGTGATCAGAACATGATTGTAAAGGTATTTGCCAGAAATTAGCAAAAAAAATGACCTAGAAGGGCTTCATTCGAATAGTATTTCATTGAACGGTTCAGTAAAAAACTGCTCAAATCAAGCCCATCTTGGTCATTTGTTTTGCCGATTTCTGGCAGGTACTCTTAAAATCATGTTCTGAAAACATTGAGCGATTCGGATCATAGAAATTCGATCAGGAAAGGGGGTATGCATTTTAAGAGGTCCTCATTTGAAACTTTCTGTATATATGTATGCATATATAAATAAAAAGGATTTAAGGCCATATATATAAATAAAATTTTTGATCATGGTTACTATGACCTACCAATGCTTGAAACATATTCACAGTTGTTGATGGACCTATGAATCCATTTCAGGATCTTGTTGTTTTATTGTTATGATTGCAATTATTTCTAAAGACAATTGGTGGAAATTCGGTGGTCGGCTCTTGCAAAACAATCGTATTCGGAAAGTATGTAGTACTGTCTGCAGGAAATGATTCATAACATGTGAGGGTAGGAGATCGAAACAAATTTATAAATATCCATGCATATATATTCTGGAGATAAAGGAAATAAATGCTCTCCGGTAACTGCCTCCGGCCTACAGATGCTGTAGCTTTCTTACAAGTAAGGGTTCCATAAAAAATTCCTGACCAATATGAGTCTATTGTGAGGTGCATAAATTGTTAGACTGTCAAGCACGTACGTGCGGTCCCTAGAGAGAATCCCGTCCCAAAGAAATGGAGTAATAATAAAGAGAAATAAAGCAAGTTAGTTATAAATTTTTCGAAAAAGATAACAAAAAAAATTTCAAAGATTTATAAAAAATTTTGCTTATAAAAAAATAATAAGGAGAAATAAAGCAAACATCAACTGCAAGCTATTTAAATTATCACCATGCATCGATCCGAACTTAGGGAAAGATATCGCAGAATATTTGTCCGTATATATTTGAGAAGAAAAATGTTAAAAGTGAAAATGTTTTCATTAGTTCATGTAAGAAGACAATAAAAATGTACACAAGTACATCATTTATATTGGAAAATTTTTAAAAAAATGAGATTTTCAAGGGAAGTGAAAACAAAAAACCAAAAATTGCATTTTCAGCCGTAACCAAAGAAAATATAAAATGTTTCCTACTTATCGATTCTGTTTAATTTACGTTCTTCCTATTCTCCTAACTCAACCAATAAAAAGCAAATGAAAATAAGCCTTTTATACTTCATTTTCGTTCCCCCAACAAATCCAAATCATTCCAATTTTATCGGATCTCCGAAGGGACACAAAGCCAAATGAATAGGATTCTAATTTAAGGTCGGGAAGTACATGATCATCCCAATTTTTCTCATTGTTCTTATACATATAATAATGTCCTCCATCATCATTTTTACCAATTAATTACAATTCGTTAAGTAAATCAAGCTGCACTTGAGATTGACCTAATGGTCAAGGCGTGGATGTAGATTTTTGATTGTGATGTCGGTTTCCGTTTCCTTTTAATCTATACAACTTTGTTTCTTAGATTAATATATAATTTTTTTCTTTTCCTGATTTAAAAAAAATGGTCAAGGTGTGGAAAATCAAGAGTTTGCTTCATCGTAAGTTTTCAAGTTCGAAACCTCCCACGTGCTATCAGATTTCTTGGGCCACTTCTTACGATGCTCTGTCCCGGCTTAAACTAGGCTTCCTGCTAGTGAATTATGGGAATTGGTCTAGTAGGAATTAGTCGAGGTTCCTGTAAAACAGTCCAGACATGCATGCACCTTGAACCATATACAAAAAATTAGAAAAAAAAAACTACATTAGGGTTGTGGACTAGTACTAGCTAGCCAGAATGGAAATGAGTATATATCTGCACAGATGGAAATTTGAAGTTGGAATGAGAGGGCATCTGCTCATCGATCACATGGCTTGTCGACACTCATTGAGGCACCTTTAAATTGACAGGTACAATACTGGTTATAAGCATTAGGGTTTTTTGTTTTGCATGCATGGTCCCCCCCCTTTTCTCATCACTGTCTTAAAGATTTGTTGGTTCAATTGGTCCCCTCTCAAATAGTAGTATCTTGATTTCTCCCTATCCCAAAAGAGGCTCCCCCTACATTAGATTTTAGGGAACAAACTTGCCTTTTTCAATCACCCATTTCCAAAGGCCATTGCTAGGTACTCATCATCAGAAACCAGAGACTTTTTTTTTTTTTTTGGGGGGGGGGAGGGGTTAAATTAGAGAAACTAGAGACACTGTCAATTTCCGTAATGGAAAAAAAAAAAAAAAACCCCAGGATTTACGATTGATCTTTGTGACAAGAGCTACCATGATGAGTTGTGTATATAAGCATCAGTGTTTGAATGAATAATCAATTTATCTATTTTTTTAATCGACAATAACATTTATTAATAACTAGACAAATGGTACATTGAGACAGCGATATAAGCCACAAAGGATGAGGCGAAACATAGGGCTAAAAGAAAGAAAGAACAATACATTCAATGATAAATTGAATGGACCCCATATCAGGATACAGTTCTCACTACAAGAAAAAGCACATTCGGCGACCAAATTCCGTGACTAAAAAAATATTTAGTCGCTGAAATCTAACAATTAGGCAACCAATGGAAAAAAACTTGCCTTTTTCAATAGCCCATTTCCAAAGGCCATAGCTAGGTACTTATGAGAAACTAGCGACTTTTTTTTGGGGGGGGGGTTGGGGGGAGGGGGTTGTGTGTGTGGGTTAAATTAGAGAAACTAGAGAGACTGTAATTTTCCGAAACGAAAAAAAAAAAAAACTGGATTTACGATTGATCTTTGTGACTAAAGCTACCACGATTCTAGAATACCTTCTTAAAAAATAAGTACTTATTTTATATTTTCAAACTCAAAAATACTGTAAATGAAAAATAATTTGTCGATTTTTTTTTGCACCGTTCAAAAGATCTCAATGAGATCTATCAAACAAGATACATATTACTAGAAAAATTATTTACATAAATATATTATTTTTGAGTTTGAAATTATTTTCTTAAAAAATAAGTACAGTACTTATTTTTCGTTTCAGCTGGAACGGGTAAGCATCAATGTTTGAATGCATAATCAGTTTATCTTGTTATACTTTCGTCTCCTTTTTTTCGAAAAGGGATCAGATCCTCTACGGTCCAAGTTTTGGACCGGAAGAAAGAGTCTAAATCCATATCGATTATTTGGATAATCAATGGTTCGGATTTGCTGAGTGACTCTTACCGGAAGAAATAGTCTAAATCCGAACTATTGATTGCAATGATGAATGGTCCAGATTTGGACTGTTTTCTCCAGTCAAAAACTTGGACAGGAGAGAATCCGACTCCTTTTAAAAACCCAAGATTTCAAAATGAAAAGGTTGATCCTAGTGACAACTTTCAACGGCTGGCTAGGGTGCCCCAGTGAGTTATATACTCGTATTAGTGTCTTCTAAGTGATCATGAATATGCTTAAACTAAGTATATACAATTATGCTTATTCGCTTTATTTTCCCACCACACTTCTGCGGAAAAGATAGCTAGGGTCTTGATCTGCTAGGTGCTAGCTAGCTAGTGTCTTCTTCTCTTGTGATATTTCCAACTTCTGCAACTATAAAAATACAATGCACTCAATAAAGATTACACCGCAACCTCGCGGCAGACTTGCACTGTTCCAAAGATATTAATCTAAAGTTCCAATCACTACCTCAAACAAACGCTTTTACTGGCGGTCAAAAACCGCCATTAGAGGCATGAAAAGTGAAAACCACCGATAATTGAAGTATGACCAGCGGTTTTTGTAGAAGTAATATGACCGCGCGCTGTTTATACAATCGTTGGGAAAGAAGGAAAAAAACGCTATTAACGTTGGCCTCTTATTAATGGTAAAAGCTACTCCTACATATTATTAACGGTGATCCTATTACCGCCTCTAAAAAACAACTGTAGTGTTGAGTTTTCGACAACCCTTTGAACGGTATCCAAGCACTGTTTTATAAGAAGAATAATAGTACTATTTATATTACAAATCATTGTTATTAGTAGTTTTTCGGTTTACCGCCGTTAATAACTACCTTTGCTGACGGTTCAACTTACCGTCATTAATATTCACACAATTACTCCCTTTTGCCAGCGGTTCATCATTAGCGCCGGTAGTAGCACCCTTTACTAGTGTTTTTTCTACTGCCGGTTAAAAAACTGGTAAAAAGGCCAATATTTGGCGTAGTGCATAAAACTACAAGCCATATGTAACTATCTATGAATACCATAAAATACGAGACACCTAACAGTGGTAACCATAACGAGGAAATTAATAAGTACTCACCCAGAAGATTACATATATATATATATATATATATATATATATATATATATATATATATATATATATATATATATATATATATATATATATATATATATATTCCCGTTGCCATTGCTTGCACACTTTGCCAATAGATCTTCTTCTATCTTTTTAATTCCCTGCGTTTTCCCCCTGCAGATTCTATATATATATATATATATATCGAGATTATTGGTCAAAATCCATTACTGTATTAATTTTTGAAAGAGAGAAAAATTCCGAATGTCAGCCATTGCAATGACACGAGGGTCTACAAAATTAAAAGAATATTGGGATTGGAGTTTGACATTTTACCTTTTGAACAATACTACTATATATATATAATAAAATAAAAGTCAATGCGCCATGGCTTCTGGCGATTCAACGTCTATGTTACGCATAGCGTAACACTACGGAGACCAGATGGAAAAGGGAACCGACCTGTTGTGGGACCCACTTTGAAGTCTCACGCAAACGATCCAAAACCGTTGACTATTTTTTAACTATTTTTTCGAGTTACCCCTGTAAATTTTCAGGTGATCAATTGGATAAATGTGAGTACGTGATCCACATGTCGAATGTTTCGTCCAGAATTTATGATCCTAAACTTTGAAACAGAAAGTGAACGTTGGATTAAGTACTTGTAGCTAGTTATCCGATTGACATGAAATTTTATAGAAATACTCAAGAAAAAATTTAAACAATAATCAATAGTTTGGGTCATTAACGCGGGACCCTTAAGTCGGCTCCACGATTGGTCGGTTTTCAATCGGTTTCCTTTTCCGTCGGTCCCCGAAGAAGGTCTCATTATGCATATTATTCCTTTTGACTTTGTTCGATGGATATATACAACTTAAAAATCCATCGGAAAATGAAGTCAGAATCAATAGGGCTAATAATTTAATGTCTTGACTTGGTGACAATGAATATAATTAGGTCAGCGTCAACTGAATGTATTTTTTTTAATTTTTTCAAAAGTCAAAAACGGTGGACAGATATTAGGGGCCAGATTAATTCCGTTACGCTGATTCAATCCACCTTCGACGATGTTAATCTCCAAATTAATAAGATTGAGCATGACCACACCGTGTTTGAATATTGAACTTGTGGAAGGCATAAAATTTGTAGGAAGACAAATCAAATAGGTATACACCCATTCACATTGATTAATTGGTTGTTAATTAATAAGCAACAAAAATGGATGGTGAACGTGAATTGTATAGTTAGTTGATCTTCTCGAAGAGATCTTAAAATAAAATGGTTTCGATCATTGAGATGCGTTCGGAAAGGACCCAGAAGGCCAAAACGGCTTGCATTAGATCCATCGGCTTCATTTGATGGACTATAGAGGATCCAACACTTGTCTTTAAGCCCAAACCCCTCTTTTCCGATTTTCTAAGGTGGCAATTCCTCATTTGATCTCTCATATTTAACGTCGAATGGGACAAACAATCCTATTTGAAGATCCGATCCATTTATTTTCGATTTAGACCTTGATGTACAAATCATTCATATAAAAAAATCAGATTAATTGAATGTTAGTCAAAGCTCGATCGAATCACCGTCCATTTGTTCTTAAGACAAATATGAATCGTCCAAATAAGTACCAATGTTTGATCAACCTGATTTTCGGCATGAATGATTTACACACAGAGAACTACAAAACGAACGCGGATAAAAAAAAAAAAAAAACTACAAAACGAACTACTTAGATATTCAAATGAAACCGCCGCGAATGCCATTTTGCATTGTTATGAAAAAAGATTATGTCTCTTAATTTCCTTTGATATATATTTGATATTTCTATTAATGTTTCTTCCACAAATTCAATATCCAGACATATCGAATGAAATCAAGAGAAAGAGGGAAAGGAAAGTAAACAATTAGAGGTAATAGTTGGATTCATTGCACCTTCCACCAATGTTACTAGTTTCTTTTTATTTATTTATTTATCATCCCAAGGTTATTAGTTGGATAAACAATAAAAGTATTGAGCAGCTGATTACATTTATGATTAAAAAATCCCGGGAGTATTGGATGCATTGAACTCTAAACAAGGTCATTAATTAGTTTATTAGATATGGTTGTACTTTGGTATCTCCTTTGACTCATATACAAATTGATCTAAATAAAAAGGTGTTTGTTTTTCTTTGTATTCTAAGAGGGTGCTTAAACAAATCCTTAATATTCTCGCGCACATAGTGTTGAAAATTATAAAGAAAATGAGGTTTACGCCATCATATTAGTCATCATATTTGTTCCCATCTCTTCGTTTTTTGTCCGAAAAACCGAAACTAAACAATTTGTGTCTCGCTTGATCATTAGTCAATTGAGGGATTTGAAATATCTCTAAAGGGAATGACTAATGGGCATTGATTTGATATTTGGTCCTTGTGGAGCGAAAAGGAGGCTCTGGTGAGCATGCGTGGCTGTCCTTATAATATCCAAACATATATATCGGTTGTAATCAACTTTTTTAGCTTTATGCATGCACAAATAGCAATACATCATACTCAATGTACACAGCTCCCGCTTGTAACTTTAATGTACAATTCGGTTCGGATTGGTCTGGTTCTCTAGGAAACCAATAACCATTTCTAACAATCCTAAAAAGTTCAAAATATTAACAACCAAAACTTAAGTAATACTCCCTCCGTCTCTAAATAAGTGTCCGGCGCACAAAACTAGGTCTTAAAAAAAAACATTTGTTTCGTTAAAAAAATTAATTTTTTTTCACTAATCAATAGATAACAATGAGTTCTATTAGATTGTGAAAAAAAATTAATTTTTTTAATAAAAAATATGCATGTTTTGTAAAGCCTAGTTTTGCGCGTCAGACACTTATTTAGGGACGGAGGGAGTATATGTGTGGAACCTAACCAAAACAAAACCGCATGACTGGTCTGGTTTTACTTTGTTCTGGTTCTATCCAGTTCGCATCTAAACACTTTTTGAAAACAAATAACTCATAAAATAACTGAGAATTTAAAGCACCAAATAACTCACAAAATAATTATAGGAATTTTATTAAGAACCCAAACCCAATTGGAAAATACTGTTTGAAGTAAATGTGCACTGGATGTTAAAAGATTATGTCAAAAAAAAATTGAAATAAACGCACGCTGGATAGTGAAATTTGGACAAATATCTAAATTGGGGATCAAATTGTCAGTTCACTAATACTTTGAGGATTAAAAAGGTAAATAAGTCCCAATTTTCCATCCAAAAATATTGGACCAAATGGGTTGCAATCAAGAAATTGAGGGATGAAATTGATGATTTTAGTAGTTTAGGGATGAAATAGTTGAAACATTTATAGTATAGATGATGAAAACATAAAAAACTCAAAAAATTAAGAACCAATACATGTGTGGAACTAACCATAACCAAATCGCAAGGCTGGTCCGATTTTAGTTTAGTTTTGGTTCTATCTAAACACTTTTTAAAAAAATAATTCATAAGATAATTGAGAATTTAAAGCACCAAACAACTCACAAAATAATTATAGGAATTTTATTAAGATTCCAAACCCAACGGGAAAATACTGGAGTAGGAAAGAATGAAATTGGATATTGGGTGTTGAATACTAAACACTCTAAGAATCCTTAATGGTTCGACTTCCCAAAAATAAAGTACTGTAGTATACAGTATTAAAGACTTTTCTAAGCAATTATGTATTTTCTCTACCAACAATTACATTAAAATACCTGAGGCTAATAAACTTAGGGTGAGTTCGGCCTAACTCGGCAATTGTTGCTTTCACTTAATCTTTACAAGGTAATTAGAAATGTAAAATTATATCATTTTTTTGCATCTCAACGAGAAGAATCTAAAAAGTATTAAAACACATATACTATAAGACAACAAAAAAAGATTCAAAAGATTTGACTTTCTCGGCTTTTGGAGAGAGACGGTTGCAGATCGATCCAGCCCAAAAGGCTGTAGATGTATTGATCCACAACAATTTGGACTCATCAAAATGTTGTGATCATTAGATTTAGAAGAAAAAAGATAATCGATTTTTAATTAGTTTTAAATACTTATTTAATGTATGTAGATTTCTAAGATAAGAGATACAACTGTCATAATATTAGTGAAATTTTTAATGTTCTATATAATCAGATACACTGCACAAGGCACGATGATCCAGGAGTCCAAAAGAAAAGAATTTAATAAAGTACAACTGCTTGAGATCTTCTTTGAGATTATACAAATAAAGTAAACTGTTTTTTTATTTGATATATATATATTACTGTACCTTAAACCAAATAAAATCTCGTTGTTAGGTCACATGTGCATATTTATAATGGACGAATTAATTATGCAAATCCTCTTGATCACAAAGAAAAAAGAAAAGAAAAGAAAATCATTTCGACACATATATCCGAATAGATGTACAGAGCGTGCTATATATTGATACTGTTACATGTACGTCCAAACATTTGTATTCGTAATATGGCACTACAACTTTAACCTAATTACTACTGCCAAGAATCTTTTGGGATATTGTCCCCCCTTTTATTATGTTTCATGCCTTTGAATTTTTCCCCTTTTATACAAACCCGTGTTGCATGCATGAGGTGAGGTAGGACTAATTGCATTTGCCATCTGGCATATCAGGAAAACAAAATTTGTGTTTACCTTTTATATCTTGTGTTGATTTTTGTTGGAAGGGAATTGATTTTCACACTTCCATTTTTTTTCTTTATCTACTTGAATTTATTATTTTGCCCTTTATTCAATACATTTTTTCACACATTGAAGGACAATATTGTAATTTCATGTGGATAAAAACAAAAAAAAATGAGTGTGGATGCATGGTTAAAAGGGGAGTGTGAAAATCATTTCCCTTGTTAGAATGACAATTCTCATGATTTAAATTCGTGTTATCTCGCTATGAGTTTAGAGCGAATTAATTGCATTTTTCATTGCCATATCACATTATTCCCAAACATCTTCAACAAGTAAACAAAGCAAATTGCACAGGCTATTATGAATTTAACGAACTAAATATTTCCCACATTAACAAGTCACACAGGTACTTCAAATATGAGTACTTTCAGGTTTCCAGTGCTGTCTATTCTTAAAGCTAACCAGTTGATTTTATGATTTTATTCCATAACTTTAGGGTGGTAATTAAGAAAATTAGTAATAGCTGAACCAATATAGACCACATTAATCTTTTGTTTTCTAAAGAAAAACAAGGCCCATGTTTGAAAGGGGACACAGAATCCATTCTTAGGTAAAATAGTGTGTGTGGAAACCTTTATTTGACCCATATATGACCCAATTCACTAGAACCCATCAAACAAAAGTCAAGAAGAAAAGAGTAAAGGACCCAAATACGCACACACAAAAAAATGTTTAAATAAAAGAGAAGTCAAGAAAAAAAAAAAAAACAAATAGCAGCAAGTTTGCTCCAACAAATTGCAATTTTTTTTCTTTTTTAGTATTTCGTTTTCTTCCTCCTGACCCGCTGAGCCATTTTGTTGTTTTTTTCCTCCTGACCCACCGAGCTTATGGCACATACAAATGGGATGGTCCCAAAGATCTTATTCCTAGAAGATTTGGTCTTGAAAAAACAAAGGGATTCTTCCTTGGATATGGAGTTTTCAAATGCATGATTCTTGGCAGGTATTGTGGGTCATGCTCTGCTTTTATAACTTGCATAAAGAACATGTGCAAAGCTTCTTGTGGGGTTAGGGTTGTTGTCTATGTGACTATTATGCCTTGTACCAAAGGGACACCTACTTAATTTTATAGGCCACTCTCAAGATTTTGTATATCCTTGGTTTTTGGTACTGACATGGACCCTTGCCCAATTATTCCACAAGACCTAAGATCAATATGCTGTGATTTTGTGTCCTCATCCTCTTCTTTTTTTACATTTTATCCTCTCTTGTTCACGCTGAAGACACATAATTCCCACGATTTAGAAGGAAAACCCTAATAATTAATTGGGGTTGGTCAAATTGGCCATTTCCGATGGCTGTCGCGTGTGAGGTAAAAGGGACCATCATTGAGAAAGGCATTGCTTGTCTAATGACTGGAAGTATTTCTTTTTTGCACGCGTGTTTGCGATAGAGGCTAGGTATAAATTTACTATCTTACGTCATAGTCTGATAGATTCTGAACTCTGGTACAGGTTGAAAAACTTCTTTTATTCAGATATGAATTAAGCTACGACAAATTAGGTTCAAATGATGCCTAACTTGGAACTGTTCTCAGAATCACCCCACACCTCATAGTCTTTTCAAACTTTGGTTTCAGGCCATTTTCCAGTGTTTTTTGGAAACTCCAAAAATCGCAAAATTTGTTGATAGTTTTTTTTACACACACTCAAAAAATGCATTTTAATAAAGTCTTAGATTTTGCTCCTAAAACTTGACACAAACACGCCGGATTGAGTTGTACTTCATAAGTTTGCCCTTTCGATTCTTTCTTTACTTGGTACTCTATGGTCAATGGTCTTGTTCTTATGCTTTAAGAGTGAATTTGGACTAACCTTTCAGGGACTTTTCCGCATGGTATTTTTGGTTATTTTCTCTCAATTCCTATCAGATTGGGATATGAATTTTACGTCATATTTTTTGTGTTGATGTCAGGAATCGAAAAAGTATTAAATCATGGACTAAAGTTGAAAAACAAGTTCATATAAAACGAGAAAAAGACCCAAAATCTTTTTGTAAGTTATTTTGTTTTGCTTATTATTTTGAATTAATTTCTCTATCTTTTCGATAAGTTCTTTTAATAGTGTTATTGAAGTAGTATTATTTTCTTCAATTATGATTTGTAGAGAAGTGCTATTATTTAAATTGCCTGATTGTGATTCTTCAATATCAGTCCGGCTCCTATCAGGGATCCTGGATTTTGTTACCATCTGCACCTCCCATTTTCCAATCGAATTTCGATGATCCAAGCCGCTCAATATGTTTAGAACGTGATTTTAAGGGTACTCGCGAGAAATCGGCAAAAAAATGACCGGAAAGGGCTTGATCCAAACAGTTTTTCATAAAAATGCATTTATAGTGTTTTTACACAAAATGCATCGGATCAAACCCTTCCCGGTCTTCTTTTTTTTTGCCGATTTCTCGCTGATGAGCACCCAATATTGTAAATATTTGGTGCGACTAGTCTCGTTTTGCTTTGTTTTATTTTGCGTTTATTTAGCTTTTATAGTGATATTGCACGTAAGGTGTGTTTTTGTGTATTTCAGGTAATTTGTATAAATAAGGTGCGTTTGATCGTCAAGGAATGCTCCGGATGCAACCAAGTACTCAAGGCCAAGTGTCACCCCGTTGTGGTGCTCAAGAGATGGTTTGGAGGTTGCTCGGGTCGCCCAAGAGTCATGGGAATTGAAGAAGAAGTGAGGATTTTACTAAAGCTACTCATCTTCCGACGTGCTGAGGGTAGAATTGTCATAACTTTTGATGTACAAATTACTTTTAATCCAAACCACTTGGGTTAGAAAGTAGGCTCGACGAGCTTTCCAACGGTTCAAAGAACGCCTAAATCCGAGTTCGGGAGTGTCCGGAGCGAGTCTGCGAAGTTGCCTAAAAAATCTGTCAATCTTGTACCGGTACTGGGCAATTCCCAGTACCGGTTCATGCTGTCCAGAGTTGGTGTTTTTCAGCATTATTGAAGGCCTTGTACCAGTACTGGGAAAATCCCAGTACCGGTTCATACTGGAGAAATATCCACGTTTTTGCTACTTTTTCAACCTTCCATTTATGGAAAGTTTCCACTTATGGAATGTTTTTGGGATATTTTGGGGACTTTTTAGTCCTTTGTAACTTAACTTTAGGGCCCTATAAATAGGCTTATATGCCATATATGGAAGGGATGACCATTTTAGTTAGATTTAGGTCTAAGTCTTTCATTTTTTCCTAGAGAACTCCATTAATGTTCTTCAAGCTTTTCTAGTAATTTCCTTCAAGAACTCAAGTAAGTAAATGTCATATGATATTTTCTCGCTTGTTAATGTTGTAGCTACTTGTTAGATCTTTACTAATATCAAGTTTATTTTCGTTTTTATCGGTTAATCATGTTTCCTTTCTTAAGCATGTTTTCTAGTCTTTTCAATATGTTTGAGTAGTCTTTTGGCTAAGTCTTGGGCTAATCTTTCTCAATGACTTAGGCGGTTATTTGGTTCTCGAATCTTCGGGCTTAAAATCATGGTTTTTGAAATTGGATTAACCTAGCCATTTTGGTCTAAGCGAGGGGTGTTAACTCCTTAGTATGTCGTTTAGTCAAGCGGTCTTGGCAAGCGACGTACCGAGGGCTCGTGGCCTCCTACGTGTTAGATACATTAGCAAAAATAGGTTTGTTTAGTTCCGTTTAATCACATCTTTTGATAAACGTAGTCATTAAAGTTAAATCTTCCGGGCGTGAGCACGCGGTCGTGACTCTCGCTTGAGTTATAATTGAGAACCGGTAGCGGCCTTTGTCAAGGGATGGACGATCCCTAGACTTGCCTCTTTTAAGTTAATTAAGCTCATTTTTAGTCTTTTCCTTAGTTTTCACTTCTAAAGCAAAATCAAGTTGGCCGTCTTGAACGCCGCACTCTACCATATAAACCTACAATCCAAACTAGCTATATTTCGATTCTCTGTGGGTACGATCCCGGAATTCCGGATATTATGCTATCGACGACCTAGCCCTACGCTTGGGGTGTTTCAACCTTATTGGAAGGCAAGGTTCGGAGGTTAAGCACTCGCTAGTACCCTTAAAATCACGTTCTGAACATGTTGAGCGGCTCGGATCATTGTAATTCGATCGGGAAAGGGGAGGTGTGGACGGTAAGAAAATCAGAGATCCCTAATAAGAGAACTAGTGTCTTCAATATATCTTAAGTGCATAAATATTATTTATATCATGATGGCCTTCAAGCTGGAAACAAGACTCCGATACCAAAAGGGGGACCTAATATGAGATTGTTAAGAATTGTAATGAGCTGTTATACTACTGGATAAAGAAAATTGTCCTTGTGGCCGTAATCTGTAACTTGGCAGATGGAGTATTTATGAAGAGGACTTAAGGGAAATGATTTTGCCACTCCCTTTTTTTGTTAACGTCACTCTTATGCAAATGTATTTTTGCACCAAAAATACACTTGCAGGGGAGTGACGTTAACAAAAAAAGAAGTGGCAAAATCAGCAGTCGGATTTAGTTGACAAATGTTGAAGAATAGTAAAACTTTAAGGACTAAATTGAAATTTGAGCAATTCTTTAAGGACTAAATCGACTTAATCAAAACTTTGAAGACCTTATTGAAACCTTTCTAAAAACACAGGGACGTCTAAAGTAGTGGATAAGCGTAAGCCTTTCTAAGTATGGACCAGGAGACCCTGCCAAGCACCCTGGCAGGGGTGCCGAGCACATCTTAACCGTCCAAAAGTGTTTTCGACGGTCCAGATGTAAAGGTACTGAACGGATTTACAAAAAAAAGAAAGGAAAAGGAAAAAGATGTTTCGATCCGGACCGTTGATTCCGAGATGAATGACTGGATTGGCCGCTCGGCACCCGCTCGGCAAGGGTGCCGCTCGGCAGGGTCCCCGGGTCTTTCTAGTATTGTGCAAAAGTAATAAAAAATGCAAACCCACTTCTTTTATTTATTTATTTATTTTTAACAGCAAAACTGGAAGCTAACCCACTCCAAAACAGGGGAATAATGTGGCCCAGCTTATAGCTTGTACAACAGCATAGGTAAAAGCCATTTTTAGCTATTTTGGAGAATGAAAACACAAAAAGCGTCATGCAGCAGCTTAGCAATATCCATAGGTAGTTTATAGAAGTGCAACTTTTGCTACAGTGACTCGGTGTGTCTACCGTACCACTGTTCACCAGCAATAGATTTTGTATTATTTTTTCTTTTCGAAAATCTCACCCTCTTCTTCCATTTCCCTCGCAGTTTTGTCTCCTTCATGACCAATTTAGTTTTCAAGTTGGCCATTCTTGTTTATAGCAACGGCTTCTCCCTTTCTTCTTCTTCTATTTTTTCTCCGTGTGTTAAACCTTTCAATTTCAAATGAAAATTAGGGCTTTAAAGTTCCAATCGACTGCACGTTCTGATCGGAGTGTGAGTCCATTGACGAGTTCCTCGGACGACAACCATCTAGATAGAAGATTGGGCTTTGGGTATGGCCGTATGGGTGTACTAATAGTTACACATATATACGTATATATATCTATAAACAAAATATTTAGGTAATATTTAAAAAATGGGGAAATAATTTTTAATAAATGATAGGTAAAATGGATAGTATTGTTGAAGTGTTGAAAAAAAGCGGGGTAGGTAAAAAGAAAAAATGTGCACTATTCACGAGCACTTTTAACTCAAAATTTGCCTAAAATAGTGCACGTGCTCTTAAAAGTAGCTCTTTGGGCCTTGTGTGGGTCTCCTCCCCATTGAGATCTCAAAATAGGAACCATAGGTGTCCCCCTAATATTTTCTGGGTTGGGCCTTGGAGTCACAATAATAAACATAAAGTATATCAAAATGTTTGAAGTCCAAAAGATAGCACGTCTAAAGCTCTTCAATAACAAACAACATATGGGAAAATGACGGCTCAGGACGTGTTTTGATAATTAATACCTGCTAAGGACAAGCTAAGAATATTTGTTAATATTGAAAAATGTCCAAATTAACTATATCCTAACATTCAAGCAAATTTTACAGTTACAATAACATATACATGCACTATTGGATATTATGCATTCACCTGCATTTTTGAAACCCTAGACTAGAAAAGCCTGATAGACACAAAGCAACCGTAATTGCAACTCTCACCATCATTTGTGAGAAAAAATATATGAATGAATATTTGCATACCATTTTTTCCAGAAAAAAGAAGAGTAGTGATCGATTGGAATAAACACTTTTGAGTTCCAAGTCTTCGCAATCCTGCAAGGACTCTCCTGGCTCAAAAGAGTTTTTTGTTTCTTCCCCGTACTCCCCATAAGTGTACTGTCAAAGACTCGAAGACAGTACCAAAGTAAAACCAAACTAACCATTAGGTACCAATAGCAATCAGCTTGAATGAAGTTTTGATGCTGAATCGTATGCGGGCTATATATCAATCTCAGGGCAAAACATTTTTTTTTTTTTCCTTTTTCTTCTCAACTTCTTGTTGGAAGTTTCTCCCTCTCTCTTCTTTCTTTTTCTTTTCTATATCTCCCTCGATGTACCCATTATCGAGTTTCTCTTTACTAATATTTTTGCCCGTTTCAAAAAAAATAGCAATGAACTTATATTGTATGCCACAATAGCAATCAACTTATAAACAGTTATTTTTTTTTCTGTTAAAAAAACACAAGAAAAGGAAGGGAAAAAATAGTATGATCTAGTACACTATAAAAGGTATACTTCCTATTTGGCAGCGCAAGTAGTTTCGGATAAGCTTGCTCAAGCCTGTTGAGTTGGCCTGGGTTGGACGATTGGAAGAAAGGTAACCTATTTACCTAGAACGGGCAACGTTCCGGTATAAGAAACAAGAATGGGAACGTACGTACTTACTTCCGAAATGGGATATCAACAGAGCAAAGTAAATTGTACTGGACGTCATAGCTAGCCTCATAGGGAAACCGTAAGCAATTAAACTGAACTTTGCTTTTTAAGCCTCAAAATCTGCGATTTGCATAGACCAAGATCAAAGGAGTCGTACTATATATATACAACAACAACAACAACAAGAACATGACACGTACACACAGGCATATAGTCTTCAACAGAATGTAGAGGCGAAAACCATGGACGATCAAGGGAGATATATATTGGCAGATGAGATTAGTAATATATATAGAAGTGTATGATATGATTGGAAGCAGTTATGTAATGCACAAACACACACACACACACACACAGGAATGTAGCCTTCAGGCTTGTTTGTGTGTGGATTTTCAGATATATTTCCACGGTGGCGGAGCCAGAATTTTAATCCTGGGGGGCCTCGACCAAAGTACAGGGGCGTAGCCAGGAATATACATCAGTGGGGGCATTATAAAAACAAAATCTCCGACGATAGCCAACTCCCGACAACATCCCACTGACCCATGACTTAGTGATGCGGCGTGATTTTCGTGTTGATTGTTACATCAGGTTATAAAAGAGAGTTTTCAAGTTTTGTAGTACTATTTTGTTCACCCATGCACTTAAACACTAGGTGAACATGTGCGTATTACTCTTCAATAAATTCACCGAATCTTTACTTTGATATGATTGCAGACATTGATTCTGTGGAGCTTATTTGTGTAACAATTCAAACAAGTCATTCGTATTTTAACAATTATTTAATCTAATAACATGTGTCTTGCTTTAAATATTTGATAAACTCAAACTACCAATTTCATAAATAAAAAAAAAGAGGTGCAGTGGGGGCAGGTGCCCCCAGTGGGAATAGGGTGGCTCCGCCACTGCCAAAGTAGACATATATTTTTATCGAAATGTATATTTATTAAATCATAAGATTTTTGCTTTTCTATTCATTACATTTGTACATTAATATGATTTTTTCGGCTACATCACCTATCATGTGCTTATTTTTTTATTCATGAAAGAAAATAAGAATATAAAATAACTTGTTATTTATCAAATTGAACCAAAATTATTAAGATTATAAGTAACTATACACGAATAATTATCAATAATATTTAAAATAAGGTATATACAAAAATAAAAATTTTAAAACTCAGACGCTCGAGGAGCCGGAACCGGGAGGGCCAGGCCCCAACATAGCTCCGCCCCTGCAGTTCCATTAGTCCATGAATGAGTCCATGACGAAAGGATGAGAAACGAAAAGAAAAGAAAGAAGAGTTCTTTCTTCTTTCACTTCAAATAATTGAGAATGGTAAAAAGGATGAGAAATATATAAAAAGTATTTTTTTTAAGGATCTATTTTGTTTCTCACCGAACTGAGAAGCCATAATTTTTTTTTCCACCCTTATTTCAGGATGCACGATCTTGTTAGTGTGCCGTGTGGGTCGGTTATGATTGAGGATCGGAGGTAAAATTAAAGCAAATGAGTTGTGTTTTGTGATGTTGTTATCGAGTGTTAGGTAGCATTTGGACTAAATTAATTTTTGACAAAGACAGTTGGGATTATTTGAATTTTAGTTACCTATTTTTTTTGGATTTTTTCTCCATAAGTTTTACATTACATAGTTCGTCTCAAAAGGAAAATCAGACAAGTGTAAAAATATAGGCCAAATTTAAAAAAAAAAATGTTCGTATAAGGCGATGCTAAATACGCTAAAAGAATATTTTTTCCGTCTTTTAAAAACTTTTCTCATTTTTTAGTGTCATTTTTTCGACTTTGGTATATGTTTCTAAACATTTCCAATTTCTCTCGTCGATACACGAATGATTAATTTCAAAAATTTGACCCGAATATAATAAAAATAAAGGGAAAACAACAAAGAAGTCTTGGTTAAAAAAAGTTTGAAAAATATAGGCTAAAGGCTACCTTACTAGAATTCTGTTTACAAAAATACGAAGTTAGACATTGTGCTCAATAAATAACTTGAGGGTTTATTTGCAGAAATACCCGTTTTCCGTTAGGAGTGTCTAGCAAACAAGGTCCTCAAAGGTGGGGGGTCTCATTGTCATTTTTAAAAACTCGGTGGAGAAGTGGATGTCATTGTCCGAAAACCTAAAGGGAGACTCGGTGTAATTTACCCGTAAACAAACAAAGTGGCAGAAAAGCCCTAGCCGCAATTCGTGATAACCGAAGGAAGAAGAAGAGTAGACCCAGCTGCTCCGACCAGCCAGCAAAGGGGAAAATCTCCAAATAAACGCAGTCGCCGAATTAATTTTCAGGTCTCTCTCTCTCTCTCTCTCTCTCTCTCTCTCTCTCTCATTTAAATTCGTAAACGAAATGATCTTCCTTGGTGAATGTCCAAATAAATATGTCAGACACCCATCCCATACGCTTATCTGAGTAAAAGAATTTAGAAGGATCCATGGAACATAGATGAGTCCTTTGCTTTCTTGTTCTGTGTCTTTTAATTCCCATTGTTAGCAAAGAGCATCTCCACTCCTTCCTTACTCTTTTACTGACTCAAACTCAAAATTTCAGTAAAAATCCTTAAAAAGGCTCCACTCCTAACTCAAACCTAAAACTCAAATTTAAACTCAAATTGAGTTAGACTCAAACCCTTACTCAAATTTTTGTAGGCAAATTTCACACCCTTATATTTACGCCTCTCCCATTAATGAAGTTTTTACCCATATTTGTGCTTGGGTTTGAGTTTGCCCATTGGAGCACACAATACCAAATGAAGCTTTCACTCATATTTTTACTCAAATCTGAGTAAGGGGTGGAGATGCGGGAAGGCACTGATACTTGTTTCCTCTTTACATGTTTATGAATAGGAATTGTAGTGCCCATGCTTATCAATTTTGTTTTTTCCCTAGATAGAAAAGCGTTGTAGTCTGGACGAAAAATGGTACGGCCTTTTGCAATAAAAGGGCGCAAACGAAAGAAGAGAGAAGATAACTATGATAGAGAAGACATTGAAGAGTTAACAAAAGAGGAGGCGGCTGGCACAGAGGAGACACTAGATGAGGATAAAGAAGCAGGTACACATGAACTTGCAGGCATTCCAATTCAACCATTTGATCGGGGGACCAAGACTGGCGCTATTTTCATTCTTGAGAAGGCTTCATTGGAAGTAGCAAAAGTTGGAAAGGTCTGCTTAAGTTTTGTAATCTTTCTCTTACATTCGTTTTCTTAACAGTTTCTGGTTTGGGATTGTTGCGCTCTAAGATTTTTGCCGCGATTTGTCTTTCTTAAGTGTCTTTTTTAGTGCTTTTAACTTTTAAGCACTTCAGGATTACTGCTCCAGCCTCTCGTCATTAAATTGTGGTTGTGATTTCTTAAGTACCTTGCAGTATTAGGCTTAAATATATCTTCACTTTCGTGTGTATGCAAGTGGGTGTGTATCTTGCATAATATGGTTTTCTTCCTATTTGCAGACTTACCAGGTATTGAATTCGGATGATCATGCCAATTTTTTGCGAAGGAATAACAAGAATCCTGCTGATTACCGTCCAGATATTGCTCACCAGGTTATTGAACTTTTAATTGCTATCAAAAGTTAGTTGCTTTGATGTCTTGAAGTTTATATCTGTACATTATCAACTATAGGTCTAAGTTGCAGTTGTCGGAAAAAACCAGCGCCAAAAACATGATACCAGTTTCATTGTAGAACGTTGAGTGAACAGTTGGAAAAAGTCCACCTTAATTGGTGTAGTATGTGCAAGCACGGTGGGAGTCTATATGCCACTTGCTTATTCATTACTAGGTGATGTAAATTGAGGCATTGCTCTTGGGTAGAATTATAATGGTCGTTCTATATGCCACTTGCTTATTCATTTCTAGGTGGTGTGAATTAAGGCGTTGCTCTTGCTTAGAATTATAATGGTCGGCCCATGTAAAGGAAAAAAACTCACATCTCATCTACCCTTGGTATAATGACCCAAACCAGATTCTGGATTGCCTAAATTGGAGCAACATGCGATTCAGTCCATGATGATTGTGTATAATACATTTATATCTCTCCAGCTCATGCTGATATCACATTAAACGTAAATGGGACATAGGCATCTTGTTAGAAGCCCTAGTGCTGCCGTTCCGCAAGTTGACAAACTTCCCCGGTTCATCACTGGGACTCAGAGGGAGGAAACATAGCTGTATTGTATAAACCGGTAGGTCTCTAATTTCTTCTTTTCCCTCTGCTTCTTCATTCTTAGTGCTCTGCACAGACCGATGTCTCTTTGTAAGACTATCTTCTTCCTCTCCTCAATTCAGTTGTGTCCGATAGAAAGGTGATGAATCCGACACGTCTCAAATCTGCATCGGTCTTATTGTCTTGTTGACAGAGGTACTTCCCCACATACTGCCGAGTCGATGTAATACACGTTGGCATATTGGGGTCCTAGTGACGCAGTTGTTTCAGGGCTTTATCCTTCATTAGTCACATGTTTCTTCCCTTTTTCCTCTCTGGGGTCCCATGATTCCATCATGCTTCTTGTCTTACATTCACTACAAAAGTGGTAATCCACATACCTTGGCAAGTGAAGATACTCATGCATACAAACTCAAACACTATTATTGAGTTTCACTTTGCAAAAATGAACTAGTAATGCAAAGTCCTTGTGAGGAGAATGCAGAATATTAGAATATCAACTGGTCTAAATGTGTTCACTGCGCTTCTTGATGTCATTGCGCACTTCCAAAGTGGAGAATAGTTTAGGATGCAGGAGTATGAAGCTATTAAATTCTTATTAATAAAGAATCTATTATGGCTATATTTTCTTGTTTTTTCATTAATCTCTAGCTCATCTAGTTGAAAACGATTACATTATTTGTTTTAGTTGGTTTGAGTTTGTGATGTTAGAATTGGGTTTAGGGCATTGCCGCGAAGCTGCATTATCTAGAACTACATAGTATCATTTACAGATTTTCGTTTGACAGTTGGCTACTTCATTAGTTAGGTTGTAGTTGAATTGTATTGGTAATTTTTTTATCCAATACTGATCTTAAAGTTGATGTTTCCCAGGCTATCCTAGCAATTTTAGATAGCCCCCTAAATAAAGCTGGAAGAATGCGAGCTTTGTATGTGAAAACAGAGAAGGGTGTTCTATTTGAAGTTAAACCACATGTTCGTATTCCAAGGACATATAAGCGATTTTCTGGTATCATGTGTAAGTTGCGACTGATTCTAATCCAATCTATTATTTGTATTAGAAGGCTATGATAATATTATGTTCTTGCATTTATGTCTCTAGTTATTCCATTCTGGGTTTCTCTTGCTTTCTAACACTCCTCCTAATCATTTCAGTGCAGTTGCTACAAAAATTGAATATCACTGCCGTTGGTAAGCGTGAAAAACTGTTGCGTGTGATCAAGAACCCTGTAACACAGTATTTACCCCTCAACTCCCGCAAAATAGGTAAGCAATCCCTTTTAGAAGTTCTGATCTGGTGAGATGGCATCAAGCCCAAATGATAATACTGCTTTCTTACATTTCAGGCTTCTCATTTAGTTCGCAAAAATTGGTTGATATAAGAGACTACGTGGCTTCTGTTAACGATGACTTGAACTTTGTTTTTGTGGTATGCTCCTTAATGTAACTTGGCCTTTGAAATTTTTGATGCACTTGATTTGATCTACAATGTTAACCCCACATGTACAGGTCGGCGCTATGGCCCATGGGAAAATCGAGAATGATTATGTGGATGATTTTATCTCGAGTAAGTTTTCTTAGTTTGCAGTTTACCCTTATTTTCTTTGACTGTGTATTCGTAGAAATTACAACAGCTATGAAGATATCAGGACTTGGCATTTAATTTTTCGTGCAGTTTGGCATCTTTGCTACTGCTATCTCGACGGGGGTGATGGTTGATGGTTTAGCATCTTACTTAGTATTTAAGGAATAGCAGTATTGTGTGGTGAGACTGGTGAATTAAGCTCCACAGCTATATGTAGCCAAGTAAAATCAGCAATGTTAGTTTTTCCTGGTCAGGGAACACCCTTGCATGGATACCAATTCTGATATTTGCATGTCCACTTGTTATGAGTTGGTATCAGAAATGTGTCTTATCACGGTACCCAAACTAAACATTGGGATTCTTAGGAGTTTAAACATTATTAGAAATGTAAAACCCCCTTCTCTCACCAAACCCCCACACCCGCCCCCCCCCCCCCCCCCCCCCCCCCCCCCAAACCCCATTTCTTATATGAAAATATTATACTAGGACGTGTTCGTGTCCCAACTTTTAAATATATATCCTTCAATGTTACCGTTGGGAGTTTGGGAAGTTGTAGCGCTTGGACAAACATTCAAACCCCGTACCTGCATAGATGAAGGTAGGTTTAGGATAGGTGTCGCTTTTGTGTCTATCTATCGATTTGCGCTGTTGGTGAGACATTTTAATATTCCGAGAAGGAGGTTGCAGTAAATATTTCAGATATTTTTTTTGCATTCATTAAGGTGCTGGGCATCTCCAATCCAATCCTCAAGTTCTTCCATTTCTTCATTTGACAGGATTCAAATATAGTTTTATGTTCTAAAAGTGGGTTTGGAGGAATTCACTATTCATATAAACTCCAACCCACATATCTCTATTTTCATCTCCACAAGTTTCTCTCCAATATTTTAACCTCCAAAACTCCCTCTGCTCACTTCCCTCCAAAAGTGCTCTCCCTCCAATCATATTCCTTACCATTTTTCGTCTCTAAAATTAAACCTTAAAACTTTCTAGACTTGACTTGTCCCTGGAAGTGTTGAACAGATTGGTCATAGCACTAGATGCTATTAAATTTCCCAACCTTTACTGCTTTGAACAAGTACATAAAAAATAAAGGGGTAGGAAAGGTGCATGTGGTGCCTAATTGTAGTAAACTTTTATTTATTGATTAAATTTTACTTAAATAATTCAAATAAATATGTTTGATGATAGTCTCATTTTAGAGATACCACTATTATGTTTCCAACGACACCAACTTTATAAATACCGAAGGTATAGACATTTTATCAAACTACAACAAAATGCATAACGAACATGGTATTTAAATTTAGAATCAAATGCTCATGAGGACAAAAGTGGGATCTGAAAATGAAAATAGTGAAATGGAGGAGATCCTCCATAAATTTTTTGTTACTTCAAATTTGGAGTATCAAATCTCATCCTCTCTCTCTCTCTTTTTATTTATTTATTTTTTTGATTAGTATCAAATCTCATCCTCTCAAATGGAGGATTGGTTGGATTTGCATTTTCCTCCAAATCTTGAAGAAATGGAGAAATAGAGCATGCATTGGAGATGCCCTAAGGTTGAAAAATCCGTCGACAGGTCTAAATATAGATTCTGCAGTCAATTGGCGGGAATGGGTTTTTGTGTGTGTGTGTGTGAGGGAGCGAGGGAGGGAGCCTTTCATTTTTATACCCATACACCAAAGTGTTAGTCTCCCAGTACAGCTACTAGAACTAGATATCCTTGAAATCATACGTATTTACACATGCTAAACAATGAGAGAGGGAGGCCTTTCATTTTTATACCCATACACCAAGGTATTAGTCTCCCGGTACAGCTACTAGAACCAGGAATCCTTGAAATCGAGGGAGCCTTTCATTTTTATACCCATACACCAAAGTATTAGTCTCCCAGTACAGTTACTAGAACCAGATATCCTTGAAATCGTACGTATTTATATACCCATACACCAAAGTATTAGTCTCCCAGTACAGCTACTAGAACCAAATATCCTTGAAATCGTACGTATTTACACATGCTAATCAATGAGAGAGGGAGGGCCTTTCTTTTTTATACCCATACACCAAAGTATTAGTCTCCCAGTACAACTACTAGAACCAGGTAATCCTTGAAACCAATTGAGGGAGCCTTTCATTTTTATACCCATACACCAAAGTATTAGTCTCCCAGTACAGCTACTAGAACCAGGTATCCTTGAAATCGTACGCATTTACACATGCTAAACTATGTGACTGGGACTGAGGCGTCATTGAGATTTCATTCTTCTTTCCTTTCTATCGCCCCTGCGTAGAACAAGGAAAAAAATGAGATTTTTGCACGGAGTTTGCTTAGGATTTTTTGTTACTGAGTTTTCCTGTTATATTTGGGCAATTATTGATGGATGCTACTGTCAGTTTCTTCGGTTGCATAGCAGTAAAAAGGCAAAATTGTCTAAAATGAAGAATAAAGGGAGCGCGAGATGGTTCATGTATCCATATTGAACGCTGCAAATAACAAAAAATAGGAGTTTCGGAAGCAGAAAAATTCAAACATGTGGACATACATACTTCGAACATTAAACCAAGTTTCATGTAACTTAGGTTTCCGCTCACCTGCCCCAACCCTAACCAGAATGTTTAAGCAGATGGTAGTCCAAACTTTGGTGCTATGTTTTTTCCGTTCTGGTGTTCATTTCAGTTGCGATTTATAACTCAAGTATTACACATTCTTTCTTGTCTTTTCTTACAACAAAATTTTCTATTCCCATCTTTTGCAGTTTCTGGTTATCCCTTGAGTGCGGCGGGCTGTATTGGAAGAATTTGTTGTGGTTTGGAGCAGAAGTGGAATATCTTGTAAACCCAGCAACCAGAATGAGGGTACCATGAACCCAGGATTTCTGGAAGTTTTGATAAATGGGAATACGCGTTTCTACCCATTTTCTAATCTTTTTTATTTTATTTTTTTGGTTTTGTTCCTTTTTTTTTTTTTTAATTCTCACAGTAGGGATATTCCTCTATCTTGCACTTGTAATATGAGGAAGGAAACAGGGATTTTTATTTATGGATTATCCTTTTAAAAACATCTGCAAGAAATTTCCTTATACGAATTATTTAAGTATAATCACGGTCATATCTGTTTGAGAGTTGATTTTTTTTTTTTTAATTTTTTTTTTTTGACGAGCACAATAAATTGCAACCTAAGATAGTGTTTGATAATGCTACGCTTAATTGAAAGTAAATTCAACTTTAGCTCATGACAATTGTTTGAATTCGCTTTCCTCGTGAAAATAATATCTTTAGCATTAAGAGAGTTCTAATCAGAAAAATAACACATCCATGTTGAGTTGAGTTTTGTTCACTTTCTTTCCTATTGGTTGAAATAGTGTGGATCTTACTACAAAGTGATGTCATGTTTACCAAAAAAACGTATTGCATGGATGAGACTTGTACCATTTTAACCAATAAGAGGAAGAGTAATGTTCACCCTCTTTCAAGGAGAGTAAAATTGTTCGGACGATTAGATGTTGGGGAAGAGCATGCAACTTGTGAATGAAGAATGATCATGATAATTCCAAGTGACTCTAGCACTCCAAATTGAGAGCATTGCGTGCCCGTAACACACTTCATGCAAGTAGATAGTCGAGAAGCCAATTACAGCGTAAAAATTGGTAAGAGAAAATGAAGAAAATAATGCAATTGTGGTTATTTTAACGTAAATTACTTATACGCAAACAAACCACCACCGAACTAAACTCCTACCTCTCCACCCCCTTCGCAAAACCACTGCCACCGAACCTTAACAAGCAACCAAATCACTTAATCAAACGTCGAACCCCAACAAGCCAACATCCAGCAAATAAGCACCAAACAGCCACATCAGAGGAGGGAAAATTCATCAATTTTAATGGGGTTGCTTCATGCTCGGGTCAATTTTAATTCGTTAGAAAAAACTCCAGAACCACAAACCAGAAGTCCAAAACACACATATATATATATACACTCATAAAGAATAGGTGTGTTATGCGTGGGCCCGGCATGCCTTGTAAGTATCCTGTTTCGAAAGTAATGTTCTCTTTCAGCACTTCTGAAAATAAAATATCCGATTTAGAAAGATTGAGCATCCGCTTGGAAAAATTTATATTTTTGTGTCTTTTATAGTATTCATTAAGAGCATCTCCAACCCAACATTCTCAATTGCTCCATTTAAGAGGATTGAATTAATAATTTTCAATCAAAAAGTGAATATAGAGAAGTTTACATTTCATACAAACTCCAATCACAAATCTCATTCTTCTCTATTTCAAAAACTTTCTCACTTTTTTTCCTATCATTATTCACTCTCAATGCAAATTTAATATTTTTTGTATTTTATATTCAAAAAGTAGTTTTGGAGGATCCTCTATCTTTTTTTCCCATACTCTATATGTGGAGTATCAAATTTTATCCTCCAAAATAGAGGAGGAAATAGATGATGGGTTGGAATGAGGATTACCTCCAAAATAAATAAATAGAGGAAGAAATAAAGGATTAGAGGATGGGTTGGAGATGCTCTTATTAATCCTTTATTTATTTTGTTATAAGTAGCATATAAGTCAAATTAAGTTTGAACTGAGACCTCCCCTGAGTACTTGTGCCGCTAGGCTAAAGTTCGTTGACAGTTTTTATCAACCTTTTCAAGTAGAGATGAGAGTGAAGACGGAAGATTTGTGTCTCGATCAGAGGACGGTCTAGCTATGATAGAGCTATTTCTCACACTGGTTTAACCGGTCTACTCACATTTTAGTTGAGTGGCTGCGATATACTAAGGGTTTGTTTGTAAAGGAAAGGAGATTAAACCTTTTCTTTTGGTCTTGCTAACCACAACTCACTAGGCAATAGACAATATGAATATAATAATGCCAAACGAGTTATAATTTTTGTACATTCTTTTATGGTTATTAATATACTTTCAAATATTATCCATTGCCTAAAGAGCTGTGCTAAGTGTTTCCATTTTTTTCCTTATTTGGTTTGAAAGGAAACGGATAAATAACAAAACTAAGAGTTAAAAACAAGAATTTTTTGCCACTGTAAAAATTGTATTTTAATTATTTTTCCTTTCGCCATGCTCCAAATGGCTCCGACATGGCATCCATGTCCATATTTTCTATCAACCGTTGGATTTTTTTAAAATCTCAACCATTGGTCGAACCCCTTTGCAATAAGTATGGTCTTACATTGTAGTGGAGTAATTTTTATCACAATAAATGGTAAGTAAAGTCAGTTAAATGATAGTAAGTAAAATTGCAATTTTTTTGCGGCTATATATCATAAAACACACACTCTTTCTCTTTTAAATAATTTTGATGTGGAGATTTAATAGTACCATTTTTTTCAATTAAATAAAGAGAGCATCCATGCCCATCAAATTGGCTGCAAACAGGCCGTAACTTCCCAAAACCTAAATTGCGACATCCACAAGCGACCATAAACCCCAAACCGCCGAACCCTCTTGCCCTCACGGCGGCCCCCAACACCACCACCACAACCCCCCCCCCCCCCCCTCTTTCTCTATCAAGCTCGTCTCTCTCCCTCTGTTCTGCTATAACAAACTATTGGGTGTGCTGTGTTTTGAAAAAAACATCACCAGAAGATGTCTACCCAAGGGGGTAACTTGAAGTCGACAGCCATAAATGGGGTGAAGATGTACACTATTTCTGGCCAACACCGTTCCTTGGCCACCTGGCTTGCTCCCAAGAAGCTCAGAGCTCTTCGCAAAGATAAAGGTACCCAGCACTTTATTTATTTATTTATTTAGACGATTACCATCCCTTCCCCTTGATTGCAGGCGTGTATCTATCTGAGTTTTCTAACTGATAGGCATTTCATTGCGTTTTAGAGGTGAACGTGTTCTAATGTAAATTGGCTACATAACTCCATTCCTAGACTCACGTATCTGTATGTTTGGGTTATAATGAATTAGAGTACAAGAAGGGTTGTCGATGCTGCTCCATCGGTTCGAATGCAGAACTTTTCCCTCATTTAAATGCAGATACAAAACTATCAGAATTCGTATGTTTAAGCTACGGTCATGCTAACAACAACCAATGTTGGTGGCAGTTGAGGTGCAAATAATGCCAAAATGCACTTCATAGTTCACTCTTTTCGATTCACTTCACCTATTCTTATTGAAATTAAGTAATTAACATACATTTAGGCATTTTTAAACGCGTGTTTTGTATATTTTGAAGTTTAATGATTCTAAGCCTTGATGATAAGCACTTGTCAATTGACAAATGAGCCCGTTATGTATGGGATCTTGAATTGGATTCGGGTGCTTATGCAAGGACAGGCACAATATCCTGACTTTGGGGTGCAAATGTATTTTGAGTGGCAGATTATGCTTGTCAGATTGATTTTGGGATGTCAGCTGCTACATTTTTCAAAAAACATGGAGTGGCAAACCTGTATAACATGAACAAATTTGTAAACTATGATCTGTAATAATTGGATTCTGCAAAGTTAGGGATAGGGCCGCTCGTGCCAGCGCCCCTTATCCATCGCTGGCGTATGTGACATTCAGACTCCCTCGTTGTTGTGCATCTTTACCTATTTTATAGTTTGCTGAAGTGACTTTCAATTGTTCTTCGATGTGGTATGGCGTATTCTTGTACAGAATGTATAAAAAAAGGTCAGTCATATTATTGGAGCAACAATGATAACGATGGAAAATGGTGCTGTACATCTTCGAATTTGGATATTTTCATTGTCACCCAACTACCCAAGAATAGTTATTTGCTATGTGCTTTGAGTACCTTCTTGTTATTTAATCCGAAAGTGGTCGAATTGGTTTTCCAAAGCTGGTATGATTGGCAACTTGATTACGGGCTTGCAATAGTTTTGGTGTTTTTTGTCGTTCAACATTTTAAGTTCGTTCATTTTACCCTGGGATGTGCTTCCACAAAAACTTTATCACGCATAAGTTGGAACTTTAAGCTGCTTCCATTTACAAATTTATTGATGTTCTCGTTATGGTAGATTATATGCAAAGGGTGGATTTGGTCCAGGATCTGAGATTTGAAACAGCGACAAGTAGAATCAAGGCAACTCCTGATGGGGAGTATCTTATTGCGTCAGGTGCTTTGAAACTGTAAACTTACACTTCCAGCTTATCGTGTTATTGTCACAACCATGTACGGTTGTCCTTATTTCTATCAATCATCCTTTATTCTCGGATTTCAGGTATTTATCCTCCACAAATCAAGGTATATGAGCTGAGGGAACTTTCGTTGAAGTTTGAGCGGCACTTCATTTCAGAGATAATTGACTTTGAGGTACCTTCCCTTCTTCTGTATCTGGGACAGTTTAGTCACCAAATTTTTTATGATACTAGTTGAAAAGATTAGGCTTGTAAGAGGCTACACATGCTGTGCAAGGAAATACAATATAGCTGTTGAAAGGACTTGTCATTGTGAGCTTTCGTTATGGATGGGAATTTTCATCCATTTGTTCCTATATCAACCAAGAAGCCGGCTTACGGTAGTAAGTTCTATACATGTACCTTTGTCAAGATGTAAACAAATTCAAGATCTCTTGATCAAAATGTTTGTCGCCCTATAAGCCATACCCGCGGTCCTTGTCTATTCGTAGTTCAAGAAACAACCTCACTTACCATACTGTTAATATGCATAGACTTCCTCCTGAATACCTTGTGAAAGGGCAAGGATTTACTCCTTTTATTAGAGAACCCCATTTATTGCTTGGTTTTGGAATGATGCTTAATTTGATTTATGTTTTGTCCTCTATTGTGCAACAGGTTTTGGGTAATGACTACTCGAAGATGGCATTTCTATGTGCTGATCGATCTGTTTGTCTACATGCAAAATATGGGAGTCACTATAGCTTGCGGATTCCAAGGTCTTTCTTTTGCCCCTTTCAATGAGCGCTTCTTTTTGTGTTTGTTTTTTTTTTTGTCTCGACTTTATGAGGTTTACCATTGTTTGCGTCTCTTTGTTCGTAATAGAAGTCAAGTCCATAATAGGAATTTTTTTGTGTCACTAGGCAAGCATTTTGTTGGTCTTATCTCTCCTCGTGCCAGCACATTCCTGTTATTGTGTTGTATTATTTAGGGAGAGAAGTTTTTAGGGTTAGTAAGTTTAACACTAATATACGCGTGACATTAATATCTAGAGCAGATTAATACGATACAAAGACCTAACTACCTCTAACTGTATTCTAACCAAAGTTTTTAGAGGCAAAAGTGCAAGGCGAGTCTATAGACCTCTCATGAGGCGAGGCGTAGGCCTCAAGGTGTTGAGGCATTAGTCTTTGAATATTTTAATGAAATTAACTAAAAATACCATAATAATAGGGGATAATGTTTGCGCCATACAAAGGTGTCTCAAAAAAGAAGAAGAAGAAGTTAATTGTAGGTAGAATTCACAAAAAAAAATGTTTTAGTGTATTAATTGATCCAACCTTTAAAAGCATATTAAATTGCCTCACAAATATGCCAAACCCTGGCGTCTTTGCCGCAACAACTTTAAATGAACCGACTCTTTCCTTACAAAAGGAAAAGAACTGACTCTTCTGAGACGTTCGTCTCCATCATTTGGGTGAAAAATGCGTGAAAAGCATATGCCTCTATATGGTTCCAACGGATTGGCGAATGCTTTTGTGGTACTCTACCTAATTATCAACACCCAAAGGTGTTTTTGCTATGCCTTTGCCTCGAGGTGCCCCCCACAATTGCCTTTGAATTATAGATTCTAACACTCCCCCTCGAGCTAGAATATAGATATCACAAAGACCCAGCCTACTACACAACAACACTAGATGCTCTTTGAACAAAGATCTGGTGAAGCTAACTGAGTTCCTGTAGATATAAAGGGTAGCCAACAATCCATTATTCACCTTTTCTCGAACAATATGATAATTTACCTATCCTGGTTCTCTTAGGAAATACCAGATTTGAAGCTATATGGTTTGCTCCCTGGTTATCCCCATACATAGGTATGGGCAATTGCACACCAAACCCTAACTCCTCAAGTAAAGCCTGCACCCATATAATCTCACATGTACTGTGAGCCATAGTTGTCAAGGGTGAAAGGCGCACCGAGGCGCAAAGTTCTGTTGGGCCTGAGGTAGTGTTTTAAATGGCAAAAGGCGCACTGAGAAGCCAAGGTCCCCTAAGTTTTAGCGCAAGACGCAAGGTGAGGTGCGCACTTTATTGACACGAAGCACAAATATATATTTTTTGCTTGGCAGCAAGGCGCAATTTATTCGAACAAGTTTCAACACAAACAAACACTTATAAAACTTTCAAATGTCATAAAACATAACAAACACAATCACTTATTTACGGATGTCATCTATGATGAACAAATAGAAAAGATACAATAAACGAAAAAATACCATAAACGGTAAACAGAGAGGTGGAAACAAAATCCGTAAAAAAAAAAAAAAAAAAAAAGAAAAAAAAAGAAAAGAAAAACAGATCTGGAAATTATTCGTGAGAAGGAGAGGAACTGGAAACAAAATTTGTAAAAAAAAAAAAATAGCACCAAGTGAAAAGAAAAACAGAGCTGTAAAAAAAAAAGCAGCCGGTGGAAGGAAGAAGAAGAAGTCCTCTCTAGGTTGAGATTGATTTACACAGAGATTAGGCGCTGTCGCGTTATGATCAATCCTCTCTAGGTTGAGATTGATTTACATAGAAGAAAGGAGAAGGAGAAGGAGAAGGAGAAGAAGATTAGGCGCTGTCGCTGAGACTGCTGAAGAAGAAGAAGAAGCGCTGTCGCTGAGACTGCTGTTATGATCGATCCTCTCTAGGTTGAGATTGATTTACATAGAAGAAAGGAGGAGGAGGAGGAGAAGGTGAAGAAGATTAGGGGCTGTCGCTGAGACTGCTGTTATGATCGATCCTCTCTAGGTTGAGATTGATTTACATAGAAGAAAATTATTCAGCGCATCACGAACCTTTTTGCATCATAGATCTAACGGCCGAGATCGATTTTGGCTGGAATATCAAAAGGCAATTGCCTTAGTGCCATGCGCCTTGGCATGAGCTTCAGCGCCTTTAGTGCGCTTTAGTGTTCTGCGCCATAGCCCACCCCCTCGAAGCGCAGCCCTTTCACCTCGCCTCGCCTCAGCGCCATGGCGCTTTTTAAATCACTGGCATGAGGCGAGAGGCGCAAGGCGAGGCATGTGCCTTTTTGAAGAGATGCGCACCTATGCGGAAAAATAATTGTCATTTGCGCTTTTTTGAAAGAAAGCACGCTTCTTGATCGATTTGGAAGAAGCGCTCTTTTTTGCGCCTTTTTGATTTTCTCGCCTAGTCACTTTTTTGCTCGCCTTTTTCAAGTTGCCTCGCCTGGGGCCAGCAAGGCGCTGGGGTTGCGCCTCGCCTCGCCTCGCCTTTGACAACTATGGTGTGAGCCATGGCTCTATACTCTGCTTGTGTGTTGGTCCTCGCAACAATCATTTGCTTTTGTCTCTTCCAGGCAGTACCAGGTTGTTGATTGCCTATTAGATGGTGCCCAATCAGTATCGGTAAAGGGTTAAACACGCAAATGCCTATTAGACCTGTAAAACAAACCACGTTTGGGATTAGCCTTAAGGTACTTAAAATGTGCGGAGACAAGCTTCCCAATGTGGTAGACGAGGAGCTTACATAAATTGATTCACCGTACTAACAAGAAGTGAGATATCAAGACGTGTGATGGTACGATAATTTAGCTTGCCAACCATGACGATATTGGTCTGGATGAGGAAGGATCTCCCCCTGATCACCACAAAGTTTTACATTCTGATCCATAGGAGTCTCTACCGGCCTTGATCCCAATCCACTAGTCTCCTCTAGAATGTCCAATGCAACTTACCCAAGTCTTTGGTGTGAAACTGTTGTTGTAAGAACTCTCTTCTAACATGTTCTATTTAAACCTCAAGTATGAACATAAGGCCAAGGGACAGTTGATAGTAAAACATGCTCTTATTTGCATCAAACTAGTGAAACTGTGCTGTATCTGTTTCGGCTGCAGCAATCTTTGTGCTAATATTTTAACATCTATACATAGGATTATGAAAGATTTGGAATTCCAGCAAGTGGATTAGGATGGTGACGTTCTTCGTCCATGTCCACACTCCACACCAATGGCAACTTATGCTAAGGTTATCTAGTTTTTCATCAAAGAAAAGGTGAAGTTTAGAGTATTGAAGTCAAGAAAGCAGTAAAATTTCAATTCTTTTCCAATAACAGATAAGGGGAAGAAGTTTGACCAAATGAGATATAGGATGGGGCTGGATAAGAGTATATTTGGCTGCTATTAGTTTATGTGTAGCTTTTCATGTACTTGTATTGGAATTTCTAGCTCTCGATATTGTAGTATAGTTTTCCTTTCCATCAGTGTAGTTTTGGTGCAACTGTGCAAAAATTAAGCTTACGTTCACTATGCTTTTGCCTTTAAGACCTAATTGTAAAGCGAGAGGTCACGACCTGAAACGATGCAAGTGCTCTACCATTGCAGCACTTTGGCGCTGGTTCGAATTGCATGAATCAGCCTCTACTCGGAAGAGTAGATTGTCCACCTACTATCCCTCCAAGACCCAGTTGCTAGCGTAAGCCTTGTGGACTGGTGAAGATCTGTTCCCTCATTGCCAAATTGCAGCTGCCTCAGTGAACTTTTTGATACTTAAGTTCGTAACGTCAATTTCTTGGATGACTAATGGCATTTCATAGAGGCTATAGCTAAGTGGACAAAAAGAACGCTTCAGCTGGAGAAAATGAATTCATGTAGTTGATGCCAAGTAATTGAGATTAAAGTCTTGTTGAGTGGATTGGCGAATGAGCTGGCCTTTTGTTGTTCTTTCCTTGATAGCCTTCTTGATGTTTGATTCACCATAGGTTTGTAAATCATTTGAGCAGGGCTAGTTAAATCATAGATTATGATTGGACTCTTATGAACTGAGTATTAGAAACTAAGTCTAGTTCTCATTTCGTTTTAGTGGTTAGAGTAGTGTACAGATGACCTGAACATGTGTTGCGATGCCCCTCTTGGTTCCCTCCAAATGCTGCCTTGGCTGGATCATCTCTAGTTCTCTACTTCTGAATAATGGTAAATATTACATGTATCACGCTATCCGGCACAAGGTTACCTGGAATGTGGATCGCTGCGGTACGAGGAGCGGAATGGGAAAGGGAACGTAGCTCCCTACCCCCTTCGGAATGTGGTACAGTAGGGGTAGGCTCATTTGGACCGCACATTCGGAACAGAATACGTTAGGTCGAACACGGAACTTTTTTGGATCTTCATAACATAATTACATGTTATACATAGTTTTGTTTATGTAGAACAGTATTTATAAGCTAACAATCAACGTTTAGTTTCGTTCTTTTTCTTTTTCCTTACCATACACATCATGAGTGGTTACGTGACAGTGTAGAACAAAGTCCAAAAAATTAATAACAAAATAAACTTAAAATAACTTAGAGGATGCTGAAATAAAGGCGTTATACTTTACTGTTATTTAGGTGAGAATATACGGCTTCCTCCCTGTGTGTAACCTTTTCAGATGAAAATATTTCGAGAATGTAAATGCAAATGTGAAGCTAATGTAACTTGAGAGACTTGGCCCCAAGACCTGCGAGAATCCGAAGCTTTGGTGCCATTTCCGATCACCATTTGGGCCTAAAGCTAAAGCTTTTAGGCATATGAACCCAATAATGGATGTTTGTTTATCGAGCTATCCACCAGCATCATCGGTCCATATGCTTTTTGTTCTTTTATTTTGCCTTATCCCACTTTATTAAAGTTAAGAACTGTATGTTGCCCTGAAGTTTTGTACTTGAATGCTTAACACTTGCACAGAAGGGTTACCTGTTATGCTGTTATCTAGTGTCTTCAGTTTCTGCATTCTGTAACCTGTTCTCTTTGTAATTTATTCTTTTTCTGGTGTTTGTTTAACCGTGTGTATGTCTGCTATAATATTAACAGGATGGGAAGGGATATTGCATATGATTGCTGGTCATGTGACTTGATTTGTGCTGCCTCTTCTCCGGATGTATACAGAATAAACTTGGAACAGGTTTTTGGCTGTCCTTTGTCGTAGTTAGTGTTTTTTTGTACGATTCTTGTTTTTATAGGAGTAAGAGATAAATAAGGAAGCTCTCTTCAATGAGAAACCAAGCAAAAGGAGGGTTAATTATTCGTTGCTCTCTATTGCTTCAGTATTTGTGTTTGGGGTGATAACTATTGAAAAATAGAACAGGAAAAGGAGAAGGGAGAAAAGGATAGAAAAGAGAAAGTAACCAATTTTTTATAGGAGCGAATAATAATAGATATAAGCCTCTGCCACTACTCAGAGTTGTTATGATGCTATTATCAGAAACTGTAGTTATTACGGAGCTCTATGTCGATTAGTATCTGCAATTTCTACAGCAAGTGAAAGTTTTGCCAAAGTGATCTGCCTCCAGCATTTTTTTTCCTTTTTTTCTACCTTCTTGCAGTTACTTGGGGGATGCCTTCTGCTTGTTAAAGAAAAATATAATTTTCATGTGTCCGAGCACTTGGAACACGGGATTTTGTCCAAGTGTTCAACCCGATAAGCTCCTGTTCACCTGGTTGGCAGCTTGAGACCTGCTGCCCTCTTTCCTTCCCCTAGAATAGGATGGTGTAGGCTTGCCTGAGATTATGATCTTGATTTTAGCAATCTTTTGTTTAAATTGCTCTCTCTACCAAGGGAAAGAAAGGTGATGAAAAACTAGAGGTATGTTATGATCAGTTGATCCTCGTTTATTTACCAGTTTCCCTAGTCCACACCTACATTTGCCTCATAATCTATAGCTCCATAGGATTCAAATCCAACTCGATTTAAGCATGCTTCTCTTTCTGATCCATTTGATTTCTTTATAAGAGATTTATTTTTTTGGTGATTCAGAATATCCTTTATAAGATTTAATTAGCTACTTGGGCCGGTTGAAAAAAATTAATTAGCTGCTGCTTGTTCTGATTTATATAACTTGAGTTTTTTCTTTTGCAGGGACGTTTCCTCTCATCACTCAACACACAGTCCCCAGCTGTAAACGTAGTTACTAGAAGGTTGGTGTAACTTATGTCTTTTTTAGTGCTATAGTTGTTAGAGGCTTGTTTGTTTTGGTTGCTTATCCAGTTGTTGTGGGAATCATATTTTCTAATTCAGCAAGCGTCACGGTTTAGTTGCATGTGGTGGAGAAGACGGTGCAGTGGAATGCTTTGACATGAGAGTGAGATCTTCAGTCGGAAGAATAAATGCTGTTGCTCCTGCTGGTGATATTGACCAGGTACCCAATCTGTTTCTTGGTACATTATTTCAATGGTATTTAGTAGTTCTACTTCTAGTTAATGGGGAATACTTCGCTACTTGAATCCATTTGCCTAAACTTCAGATGCCTTGGAACCAAAAAGTACCAAACTTGATGGGGTTGCATTTGTTGCTTACATGTAAATGCTATCATTATGGATCACCTGCTGGATCCTTGTGGCATGTCCTTCGAGCTGAAGTTCAATTGATGGCCTGTTTTTGGATATCAGTGCTCTTTTATTTTAAACTCCTCTGGTAGTTCTTTTTCATATTCCTTTCCTATGTAATTTTTGACAGGAACATATAAAAGGATCAAGGAGTAAATTCTCTGCATCATCTTTCACCATGTTATAGAAAAAGATGTTGAGCTTTAGGTTCCAATTGGTGATCAGAAATGCTCTAACAATGCCTACGGATTTGCAGGAGGTCACTGCAGTAGAGTTTGATGGGGAAGGAGGCTACCTCATGGCTGTTGGAAGTAGTGCGGGAAAGGTATGGTTAAAACATCATTTGAGATTGTTTCATATTCCCTGTGTTATATGATATCTGCCCTAGATTTTTAATCTCATTAATCATGAAAAAACTTATTAATCATCACTGAACAACAAATCCTGTCTATAAACATCCACTTGTAGTGGTTTTCGTAATTATTATGGATAAATGTTGATTGTCCTTTTGGTGAGTTTTTCCTCCACTAATGCTTGCTATTTTAAATGCAGGTATTGATTTATGACTTGCGTTCTTCACAACCAATGCGAGTGAAGGATCACATGTGAGCTACATCTACAGGCTGTCTATTTTGTCTTTGTATCCAATGATAGTTATGTTTTTCTTTGTTTCTAATGCGTAGCTCCTTGCATTTGTCAACCTTCTTCTATAGGTATGGCAGCCCAATTTCAAATATTAAGTGGCATCAAACTCTTAACTCCGAGCGAGCGAAGTTAATTACTACTGATAATAAAATTGTCAGGATTTGGGACCCAGAGACGGTAAGCAATACTCCCCAATATCTTTTGAGTGAGTAGAATTTAATAAGCTGGTATTTTGTTTTAGATTATGGACCTTGGATTTATTTGTTCTGCTTTCTACTTTTTTCATGTAATTATATCATATAAGATTGTCTCAAACTTTTGTAGTTCAAGTTATGACTGGGCACGTCTGACTATTGAATTCATATTCATTCATCGTGTTCATTCATTCGTTGTGACTCTAGAGTTTATATTACAGTTTCTTTATACGATGTTTTTTCTGCCATTTTCTTGTTTACCTCATGAAAATATGACATAACATAGTTGCTTTGAACAAGCTATTAGACTGTCTCAAAACTTATAAGATGAAGTGTGCTTAATTGTTAGAACATGTAAGAATGGCTAGACGGTGTGCATGATTTATTGGCTTATCAATACATGTACTGGTGCTAGAGGAATGGACATGGTACTGTATGTTTAGTTGGTGTGTCTTTGTTTTATAACTTATGACCATTTTGGTCCAAATTGTGGACTGAAGATATGATGCGATTTCTGCATTTCCAGTTGGTTTTTATCCTTTTGAGTTTTGCAGACAAAAAGAAGGTAATTAATGGATTTTTGTAGGTAATAGTGGATGCAGTATAGGAAGTCGGAGGAGACATCAGCTCACATTCTCCATAATTTTAGGTGGTTGGTGGGTTTAGGAGTTTCCTTTTTTCCATTTGTTGGTGTAGTGGGTTATGCCAAGACCCAAGAGTGATCCTCTAGCTTTTTGAAGCTGAGTGGGTGGGTGCCATCTGAAGAGAGTGAAACATACTTAAGACTTTAGAGGATGTAGAGATGTTGGTTCATAGATTGAACTTCTTTATTGCATAGCTTCATTTTAGCTTGGACGGACACTCTGCGGAGTCTCTCTTCTCTTTTTTTGATTATGTAGGAGACCCTATGGGCCTATAGTCTTGGTTAGATCTAGGTTGTGCCCCCTCTAGTGCTTTAGTTCTTTGTGTTTATGTGTCAAAGATTGTGGCTGCAGTATAGCTCACATAAGATTGTATAACAGCACAAGTTGAACTGTTGAAGATCTTTTTCTTAGGGTGTTCTTTTCTTTATATTTTTGCCTTGTGCGTGTAGGTAATTAATTTATGTGAATATAGGTTCACCATTCATTTGAATAGGAAAGGCAAGAAGCAGATAACTTGAATGAATACTAGTTGGTTACCGACCTAAGATTTGATGTTTTCTTTGATTTGTCATCTTAGCGTATGAGATTGGAAAGTGATTGTAACTTGTAAGGGTTTCTTGAACTTTTGGCAAATGCGATCACCATAATGCCACATAGGCAAATATGTTGGATATTGTTGATTGTATTTTATAGCACATTCCTAGATGGGAGTATTCTGGATGAGGGTTTGATTGATTTTTCTGGTACTTTCAGGGAGAAGGCATGACCAGCATTGAGCCAACAGCTGGAGCAATAAATGATATTTGCGTCTTTGATGGAAGTGGGTTGATACTGTTGGCTCTGGACTGCAGCCAGATACCATCTTATTTCATACCAGCCCTTGGACCTGCGCCGAAGTGGTGTTCTTACCTTGAAAACTTGACGGTATGATTATTGGACGATTTTATATGGGATTGTTTAAGTTGTATGTCTGAGGACCATTCCCGTTGTATCATAATTGCACTTGTAGTTTTATATTTGTGTTATTTTTCCCCCCTGCAGGAAGAGATGGAGGACGGTGCTCAAACAACTATTTATGATGATTTCAAATTCTTAACCAAAGAAGATCTCGAGAGGTTGAATTTGACAAATTTAATTGGCACCAATCTTCTAAGAGCTTACATGCATGGGTTCTTCATTGATTATCGCTTGTATAAGAAGGTGATGACTCATTATCTGCGTTGTTTTATTTTGTGATTAAATGCTGCATCTTCTGAGAAATATCAAGCATGTTGTGGCTTCTCCATGAAAAAACACTTTTGTTTCGTGTCAATGATAAAGCTTTTCCATTTGAAATTTGTAGTTGATCGTTTGAAAAATAAGAAAGATGGTCAGATCACTCAGAGCAGTTCAGTGATCGGGATTGATGTATTTAATAATGTAGCATTGTTTGAATAGGGAGAAAAACGGATATATTTGTTAGTCTTACAGACATACAGTGTGTTTGTTTTCTGGTCATCTGACATAGGTAGCTGCCTTATTACTTCCTCTATAGTGATTAACTGATTATGATCCTCGTGCTTGACATTCTATAGATAGTTAGCTAGAAGAGCCATGTAACTGGGATTTGAGTTAATCAAGTCATAGTATTGCATTAAACCTTTTCTGACTAAAATGTAAAAGGTGATTTCGTTTTTCAAAATTCTTATTTGTATGTTCATTTCTGCAGGCACAAGCATTGGCAGATCCATTTGCCTACGATGATTATATAGAAAAGAGAAAACAGGAGAAACTGGAGGCTGAACGTGCCTCTCGTATTACGGTTGGTTTTTCATCTTTCATTCCTCTATTTTTGCCTTTGCCTTCGCATTCTTGGCTTGTTATACAGATGTTTGGGCCTTTTTTTTCCTTTTCTTTTAATTTTATTAGTTTAATTTTATTGAATTAATAATTACCCACGACTACATGATCCTATCCATAGATTTGTTTCCCATCAGCCACTTGGAGTGTGAGCTACCTTCTTGGAGGGGTTGAACTTTTTGTATAATCCATTCCTTCTTACTCCCTCCAAGGCTCCACCCCTTTTTTAAAATCCCTTTTCAGGGTTTCAAATTTTGAAGGAAAAAAATGTTAAATTTGATTTCCAACATTGCCCCTTGATTCCCAGTTTTTAGAAGAACTTCTAGTCAGTTTGGAGTTATTTTTGGATATCTAAACACTTGCTTCTTCAACTTTTCACTAAAGAACAAACATTTTGCAAATAGAAGACTAACGAGGGATGGAGGGAGTTTGTGACTAATGTGACAACTATGTGCATTGTGCGCACTTGCCATTCTGGATCTCTCATTTTTTAACTCCTTGGTTTCTTCTGCAGATTAAGAGGAAACTGCCTAAAGTCAACCGGGTTCTTGCAGCTCGTCTTCTTGAAGATGAAGAAGCGGAAAATGAAAGAAAAGATGAAGATGGGGCTGATGCCAAGAAAAAATCCAAGAAAAGGAAACGATTCAGCAGTGAAATCCTCAAAGATGAACGTTTTGCAGCGATGTTTGAAAATAAGGTAGGGTATGTTTAAGATCTATCTCCCTGAGATATAGGTATTTGACAAACAGGTATCGTAAAAGCATACAAGCACTTTGAGTCTGTACAATCTATGATGCCTTTTTTCCTTCTTGTTGTCTCCAGGACTTTGAAGTTGATGAAACGTCAGCTGAGTATCTGGCTTTGCATCCTGTGGCATCGATGAAGAAACCGTCTTTGGTTGATGAACATTTTGAGGCAGTTATGGAGGATGAGGATAGTCCAAGTGATTCCGATGCATCAACGGCTTCTCATTCATCAGAAGATGACCACACCAATGACAAAAGAAAATCTAAAAAAAGATCTCGGGTTCTAAGGTTAATGTTCATACACTGGTTTATACAGAGTGTTTTTTTGTTTTGTGTGTGTGTGTGGTAATCATAAACTTCATGTTCCGGTTTATACCGAGCGGACATACGATAAAGTGGTCCAAAATGGTGTATGCGTACCCACTGAATTTGTGAAAAGTTAATCGGCGTCAATACATGAGATTTATATATGGATGTAGGAAAGGTACTACGAATGAGGGAAAACATTTGGCATATCTAATGCAACACGATGGTGTGAGATCTCGACCAAGGTGTCAATAGTGGTAGAAGAAAAAGGTAATTGTAGTGGTTAGGAGAGAGAAGAGGGAAAGAAGGCTGAGAAGAAATTTGAGGCCCACTAGAGAGGGAAAGAAGCTAAGAAATCTTGGGACGAAAAAAGAAAAAGAAGGGCCGGAGAGGGCTGAATTGAAACCAAATTAAGTATATTGGTCTACTAAGTCTTTAATAAACGCCTAGTGTGGTGATCTTGAAAAGTGAGTTCAGGCGCCCCCACTTTCCTCTTGTCCGACAGCCCTTGTCTGTATGTCCTAGCCAATAGGTGCGGAAACATCTACCATCATCAATACAACAGAAAATAAAGACAAAACAGGCATTGCATGCAACCATTTGGATTTCGTTGTTAAACCGATAATCACATTCATTTCTTTGGGTTGTTTTTCGTTTTCAAGTATCTCGTAGGAATCTAATGGAAGTGCATTCTCAACCCTCTCTAAATACTTTCCTTGACAAAACCTGTAGATTGTATGAAGTGAAGGATGAGCGACATGCAGAAGCATTTGCGAACCAGATCTCACTTGCAAAGGAGGATGCTCTTCCTTTGGGTGAAAGGGTGGCGGCTCTGACTAACGAACGGCAGGCTTCACATAGTATGAACAGAGTCAAATCGGGTCCAGGAGGGTCGAGAGAGATTTCCTTTGTTTCTAGAAGCTCAGCAAAGTACAGGGAAGATGAGGAAGACGATAAGGAAGAACGGCATGGAAAGAGAAGGGGAGTGCAGTCTTTGGGGCTCAAGCCAGATAGATCGGGCCCGTCGGGGTTTAGAGGCAGAGGAAGAGGAAGAGGAGGTAGTCGTGGAGGAGGTAGTCGTGGAAGGGGCAGAGGAAGAGGAGGGTTTCGAGGAAGAGGCAGGCATTGAATTTCCATTGAAACCGAAGGGTATTTTTTTGGTGTGTTTGCATAGGATATCACTCTTTGGTGAACCAGTTTTCGAAGACTCAATGAACAACACATGCACAAGAAAGAGCTCGACTGAAATTGCTCAATATACGTGTTCAACTTCACTCAAGATGATATGGTTTCAGACGTGCTCTGCGATCAAGGATTCAACTCACTCTCCCATTCTTTTCTACCTTATGGTTGGGAGGGTACATAAGTTATCTTTTTATGCTTTTGTTTCTATGAAGTTTTGTATGTCTGACTGTATTTCCTACCAATTTAGACCTCCGATGTTAAACTCGAAGAGATATGCAATTTCTAAATACTGACTGAAGTTGGAAATTGCAGAGCGGGTCGTAATTAAATCGAGATCTCAAGATATGTTGCAGGAAATGAATGACATCTTAATTTGATAACTCAATGACGTTCAATTCTTGGCATGTATAGGTGCATTTTGATACCCTACAACGGTGTTTTGGTATTGCCAAGAGTTTTTGGAATTCGATAGTTGATGACCGCCGTCTTGCCAAGTTGATGTCGCTGGGTTTGTAGACCTATTTTGTGAACTCGACATCTATTTCCTTGTGTTTGGAGTGAGGATCAAGTGTTTCGATTTCATTAGTGAAGCTAACCGTAGAACGGAGATGCGCACATTTGCCTATGGCCTTGAGTAATGGTACAATATGTAGCTTTCTACCATCTTGTGTGAGAATGTCTGGGGATTGAGCAATCTTACAATCACTTCCCCATCAATCCAGGTTCCTACCCTCCACAGCTAAAATGGCTCTGTACTATACTCTTTTCTTGATTTCCTCCAATTGAGCAATCTTACAATCACTTCCCGCAATCTCCAATCTTAGCACCTGCGTAAAGAAACACGGATGGGGAGAAAGGATACTTCTACTGGAGCGCATGATGTTGTCGAGCTCGAAAAGCAAATGAGCTATCCTCAATGCTATGTGATTGTTTAGTGCTTTGACCATGCCAAATTTTGGAAGGCCTTGGAATTTTGGACATTGTCAAGCTCCTTTATAGCTTTATTATTTTTGCCTACATGTCCTCTAACAAGTAACAACTTGTACTTGCCACTAGGGTTGTCTGCGGTCCGGATTGGACCGGATTGCCACGAATCCAATTCTAATCTGCGAGTCACGGTTTTTAGAAAATACAATCCATGTCAGGACCAAAGTCCTATGGTTCGGTTCCAATCCAATCCGTAAGTCACGGTTCAGTTCCGATTTTATCCACGGATTACATTTCATAATCACTAAATTTCAAATCCAAAAAAAAAAACCCACCAAATTCTTGCCACCAAAAAAACAAGTATTACAATATGCCATTATATCTAGAAAGGTAGCAACCAGGTAGCATTCAAATGAAGTAAAGTACACAAATATTATCCAGAATTCCAGATTAGTTACAACACAACATACACATGAAGTAAAGTACACAAATATTATCCAGAATTCCAGATTAGTTACAACACAACATACACGTTTTTTTTTCTCTCCTAGGACATGTGTGTGTGTGTGTGTGTGTGTGTGTGTTTTATTAGATGATTGGATGATTTTTACAAGAAAAACTGAAAACCGTGATGAGGCGAACTCACGGTGCTCCATTTTAAACTCATATATATAAATATTAGATAATTTTTACATTTATCAACACGAGTACCAACTTATGACATTATAATTGCGGAAATTATATATCGATGTGCTCCATTTTAAACTCACACCGAAGATGAGGCGAACTCACGGTGCTCTACCCCATGATTTTTTTCTTTTTAGAAAGGTTGATTCCGACGACTCTGGAACCACACCATATAGTTTGACACTCAAATCTTGGAGAAAGCTTGGACCTTTTATTTAGTGATAGATCATAATTCTATCCTTAGCCATTCACTGCGAAGCTTCAAGATTGCAAGATGTATTTACAATTCATGAGATGTCTCCTCCTCCTCCTCCTCTTTTTTTTTTTTTTACAGAAGAATATGCAAATTAGTTATTGCATTTACGCGCACCTCAACTAATTTTTAATCTTAGAATTAACAACAGACAAACTTTCAATAGCCTAAAAGACTTTTTGGCAACGGTGATCAGAATCAAATTTCCAAACTTGAGTTTTTAATATTTTTTTTATGATGATTTTATCATAAACATAATTTATGTCCACCTGTAAGAGAGAGAGAGAGAGAGAGAGATGGTTTACACCATGCATACCTCTATATGTTGATGAGAAGCCATAGACTCTATAACCAAAACACACAAGTCCAAGTTTTTAATTGTTTCTGATGGCGATGGGGATTGAGGGTGGAGTTTAATTTGGAGGCTTGAGTTGACTCAGTTGAGAGTGAGTACAAAGTGTGCTTCCCACGTGACATTGCAGCCTGTGCTCGAGCATATGACCAGTAAGCCTACTTTGGGCTTGTGCATGCCATGCATGCCACACACTTTTTGTACGTCCACACACTCAATTCTGAGTGACGAAGCCAGGATTGAATTTCGGGGGTGGGAGTGGCACTGTTCTATAAGTATTTAATTCTGTTGTGGTGTGTTGTCCGTAAGGGTGTGAAAAATAAGGTTACGTTGATATTCATATGATTAAACTTTGTCGTGGGCCTTTTTTTTTAAAAATTGAGAAGAAAAAAGTTTGGACCAACTCTTTTGTAGTCTTTAAATGAAAGCCATTGAGATATTATTGTGATGATCCAGACTGCTCATTTTGTGTAAAGAGATATATGCATTAGGTGTGTTTAAAATTTGGAGTTCTCCGAATACCGATAGGTACCTAACTGAATTTTCTTAGTGTAAAAAAAAAAGTTTGGGCTTGAAACTAGTGGTGGGGGTGGCAACTACTCCACCTCCCACCAGCTAGTTTCGCCACTCTCTCTCTGCGCGCGCGTGTGTCATTATCGAGTATTAAAGAGGAAAATTAGGGGGTTACATCAAAGGTAATTTAGATATTACATGTAGTTTATATGCCAAAAAAAAATGTTACAAATTTCTCTAGTTCAAGTTTGGATGAAGATGTTCTCGTTCCCTAAAAGTGAATAGACCATCTTGTTGAGCCATTTGTGGGTTTTTTCAGGCCACTTTCATATTTTTTTTTTTTGATCATCAATTTTTTTTATTAATCAATGAATTCGAAAATTCCAGAGATTAAAAGGATAGGAGCACAAGAAAATTAAAATTACTTAATCTCCTTTGGTACCTGAGACCCAAGCGCTCTGGTTAAGGACCAACAAAACCCAAAAATACCCTGAAACCCGAACTATTGCCTCTGAACGCCATGAAACATGCGGCCGCCTAAAACCCAGAAACAATCGATCAGGATAAGGAACGCCGCCATTGTCATGCAGAACGCCTTGAACCCGTTGTATGTCGTAGGTCCCAAAAACGCTCCGAGCCAGCTGCAAACGCTCCACATCCCAACCACCACCCATAACCGCCGCAACACCACACGACCGTGAGTGAACCGCAAAACCACCGCCGTGAACTGCCGTCAATGCTCCACCACCGCAAAACTCCTTGCAAAACTACCACTGAAGTCGCCACATGCCGCATCCTCCACCACCACCTCTAAAACTCCCAAAACCTACAATCTGCTGCCAAAAAAACCCCAATCGCCGTCGTGCCGCCGCCAAACCATTGACCTCCGACCACCAATCCGAGAACCCAAAGCACCAACCCACCTGAAACAGAAAGAAAAAACAAAGAAAACAAAACAGAAAAAGGCCCAGAAAAGCACACAAAAGGCCTTTAAGTTACTACTGTTTAGAATAAAAAACATTAGATGTTCAATCATATATATATTGATCCGAGATAATCAAGAAAATTGCAAACCCAAATCTTCCAAAATCTGACAATTAGATCTTCAATGACATTGATACATTTTCTAATACATGCTAATCATTTTTTTTTTAAAAGGTTTTAAGAGCAAGAATGCATCATTTTTTTAAGGGGGGAAAAAAAAAACAAGAAAGATGATTTAGTCTTGAAGAAATTAAATAGCCGTTGTACATACAGACACACAATACCACACATCAAATGACGAACTAGCTAATTAATAATTAAGATGTCTAATTAAACCTGTCATTTTCCCATTCATTTTTCTTAAAAATTACTAATATATCTTCCCTAATTACTGCCTAAACTTTGTTAACGCGTATCTACTAGTAAATTCTTAACATCAAGGTTTATCCTAATATATCTTCCCTAATTACTGCCTAAACTTTGTTAACGCATATCTACCAGTAATTAATTGATTAATTACGTACTTAATTGATTTTGAGTTTCTATAAATACAAGTCCTGATCATATCCACTTCCTTATCAAACTAAGTAATTGTTACTTAATTTTCAACTCTCTCTCCTCCAAAAACAAACTCTCTCTCTCTCTCTCTCTCAACAAATGCTATCTTGGTCCCCTCCTTTGTTTTCACCCTTTGGGTGGCCCTTGGAAGACTCTTCTGTATCTATAACCCATGAAGAAAACAATTTTTTCACCAGAGAAGCAGAAGCTAATTCAAGTACTCCATCATTTCTTAACTCTCCTCCTCTTTTATCTCATGAGCCCTTAATCGCGATTAATAGTTGCGAAGGCGAATGTAAGCATTCGAATGATGATGTTGATCGTGAATGCGATGACAATATCGCAACAACAACACCAACGATAACGGCGAAGAAACTCAGCCATAATGCGAGCGAGCGCGACCGCCGGAAGAGGATTAATGACTTGTATTCTTCCCTCCGTTCACTTCTTCCGGCAGCTGATCAAACGGTAAGAACCATGTACGTATATGTTTACTTAGCTTTGGTGTATTTAAGGAGTGCTTTTTTCTTTTCTTTTCCTTCCTTTTTTTTTTTTTTTTTGGTGAAAGCTATTTAAGGAGTGTTGGGAGACTAGTAGTAGTTGTTAAGAGTACTCCATATGAACCATCATTTCATTTCAGGGGTTAAGTTTCCTAAAAATGCAAAAGGTGTCATCCAATGTTAATCGAAAAATATACTCTCTCCGTTTCATTTAGAGATTTCAACTTTTTAAAGGAGTACAATGATTATATTAAAAAATATTTAACTTTTCAATTATGTCCCATCAAAAAGTATTGTAGGACGTCGCAAAATGAGATATAAGACTATCAAAATGTGACGGAGCTGGGGAGTAACTAATTCATATATGAGTTGGGAGACTAGTAAATAGTATGAAGGTCAGAGTCAGGGCAAGTTAGCCCAACCCCCTCTCTTCCGTAATCTCGTCTATGGAGGTGAGGGGGTTGGGCTAGCTTGCCCTGACTCAAGACGAGATTACAGAGGAGAGGGGGTTGGGCTAACATGCCTGGACTCTGACCTTCATACAGTTTTTTTTGAACTGCAGAGAAGGATTTTTTTATTAATTTTTAAAAATAAATTATAAAGATTAAAAGGATCCTAAGCACAAGACATCAAGCCCGGAGGAGAGCCCAACCAACTTCTTCATAATCCCAAGAAATTTTGAAATTTCTTCTTAATTCACAATACGGCCCTCCCTGTTTAAGAACTATTATAGTTCGGCCCTTTGCGCTTCCCTGGTTGTACAAAAGTTAATAGTTCATTTTGTAATAACTCATTATCTAGTTCAATATTGGACCGATAAAAGTTGCGGTTAATTTCGAATTGAATGCGACTCACATTCGCGAATTCTGCTATTTTTTTTTCCCACTTATTACAGAAGAAATTAAGTATTCCAGCCACGGTATCGCGAGTACTAAAATACATACCTGACTTACAAAGGGAAGTAGAAGGACTTGTTGAGAAAAAGGAAGAGCTCGTATCAAGAATTCACAAGTCCAGGAAAATACAAGATTCAGCTCACATCAAAAGGCGAACAAAGTGCGTGAATCAGAATGCCTTATCGGTTGTTTCGGCGAGTCCGTTGGGAGAGAGAGAAGTTTTGATCCAAATTTGCACAATTAAGGTTGAGGAGAGTATTTTGATATCGGAAATTCTGCTGAATTTGGAGGAAGATGGGCTGATTCTGTTAAACGCATCTTGCTTTGAATCCTATGGAAATAAGATTTTCTACAATATTCATCTTGAGGTACTACTACTTCTTTTCTTCTTTTTAAATTTCTTTCACTCTACTAGCTAAGTTTTGCTAGTTAGTGGTCCTATAGTTTAATCTCCATGGTACTACATATATTAACGACACATAATAAGGTTAACAATTTTTGTCTGGTACATGTTACAGATTATAATTTGGACTAAATTCAAAAATACACTTGCAGGGTGTGGCATTATCAAAAAAGGGTGTGACAAAATCACTATCTATTTTTATTTGAAGAAAAGACTTTAATGCAAATTCAGTAATATTCAGCAAAGAAAAAATAATTAAGACATTTACATTAATTTTGGATCTCATTACATTACATTGGATATACGGATATCTAATCGAGGTTCCACTTTCTTGTTCGAACCATATGGCCGCCGATGGTTTGTGCACTGATGATGCGCAAACTGGCACGTGGGGCCCATTCTAGGTTCCGCACGGATGATCCAAGTCGTTTAATAATTTTAAAATAATATTTTGAGCGGCCCTTGGAGGAAAAATCAACTCAATTCGATATGTGTAGGTGATTGATCCAATCTTTCAATTTTTCATTCAAATTCCTATAATCTGAATGAAAAATTGAAAGATTGGATCAAGTACCTATACGTATCAAATTGAGCTGATTTCCAACCGAGCCACTTGAAAAATTATTTTGAAATTATTGAAAGGCTCGGATTATCCGTACGGTACCCGGAGTGGGCCTCGCGTACAGTTTGTGCACGGTCGTGCCTATTAGGTTGGTTCCCATAGCTTTTTCAACAAGGAGTATAGATTGAAATCTCGACCAGTTTGTGCTTATTGATTGTGCATGGTTTTAAGGACGTTGTTCTTTCTTTCTTTCTTTTGATTAGCAAAAAGATGTATATTGATAACTCGATAAGGGCACTTATTTTTAGTTATAAGGTGTTTTTACTGAACCAGATACTTCAGAGATATATATAGTAGTATAAAATATAACATAACCTTGACTGCATACTGAATCATAAAGTTGATTTGGAAAGAAAAATTACGAAGTATTAATTAAAGGGCTAAGAAATAAATAAAATAACATTTTACTCCATAAATACTGGAAAACATTCTTATCAAGCTAATTAAGGTTTTTGTTTTTGAATTCAACAGGTGCAAGGAGGTCAGAGGGTGGAGTTTGAAACTTTAAGGGAGAGGCTCTTGTCATTTGTATGAGAGAGAGAGAGCGCGCGCTCTTCCTATGGATTTTGGTGGTCCTGGGTACACTGTACTTTTTGTAAATAATAATGTGAGCGTTTGAGTTTTTGTACAATAAAAAAGGGACGTCTTATATTTTCAAAACGCCAGTAATACAAGTAAATGCCGTATGAAGGTGGGAGAAAAGATAAAACAAAAACTGATTATTACTCCAAAGATTTGATAAATTTCAGAAAGATCGATGTATCCGGTTTGGTGGAAATGCCATCGAACCATGTAACGACTAATGAGTGTTTTTCCCTATTTTTCTCTCGATGTGCCTTGTTGGGTTATCAATTCAATATAATTGTTTCCGATAAAACAAAAATGCCATCCAACCATTCTTCCCGATTTGGGCCCCCCCCCCCCAAAAAAAAAAAAACAGCTGCTATGATATTTAGTTGTCGATCTTCATCTTGGGACATGGGTCAAGCTTTGGGCCCAAACGATTGCAGAATTAGACTCCTATTAGAGTGTGGTACAATATACTCCAAACAGTTCATGAAATTGTCCACGAAAGAAAATGAACCCTAAATCTGGACCATTCATTTTTTTCCTGGGCAATTTTTCTTGTATCCTAATATTTCTGCTCCTATTTTTACTCACTGAGAATTTTACGCCTCTCATGGGGCATGGGCTCAATCTATGGGGCATGGACTCAATCTATACGTTTCAGCCCAAATTGTCCACACAAAAAAATGAATGGTCCAGATTCACAGTACTATAAATCTGGATCATTCATTTCCTTTCCTAGACAGTTTTTCATGTATCTTGACATCTCTGCTCCTATTTTCACTCACCAAGAAGTTTACGCCTCTTGCTGAGCAAAAAAAAACAGAAGTTTACGCCTCTTGGGGGGCATGGGCTCAATCTACGCGTTTCAGTCCAAAAGTTTGCTACTTGAACCCATCGAAAACTATCCATAAGAAATAAACTGATCACGTGAACTTAATTCAATAAATGGATGTTCTACTTGGCTTGTATATTTTCTTATAATAGGGTTTTTAAGTTATTACTTCTTGGGTGGTAATTGTTACACCATCCGTCCTAATTTGCTTGCCCCTTTTGAGGAAGTGAGTTTTTATGGATACAATGATGGTTCTGCCACTGTAGGTGTTTGGAACCCACTAATCATGATTTCGACTAGTGGCCAGAATTTCTTCAAATATGCATGTTGCTTGAATTCAGTAAGATTGTAAGATTATAGGAGTTATAATACAGCCACTTTTGCTTGTACGGGACCTATTGCATGATTGCTTTTGGCGGCTATAACTTGCATATGGACTGAAAGATATGCAATATATTTGTTACGAGAGAAAAAAAAAAAAAAAAACACACCTTTGCATAGAACGACCTACTAACAGCAATCGTGGGGCGGCGGCGGCGATGGTTTGTCATCTTCTTGGGTGGCGGTCTACTATTGTGGTGGTGGGCGGTGAAGTTCGGCGGTGTTGGCTGGGGTGTGTTGTGTACTTGTGTTTTTGGGTTTGTTTGGGTTTAATTGTTTGGGCTAGTCCCTTGTATTTTGGACTTTTAAGGGTTTGAGCTGTGTCCTATTTGATTTAACTGTTGGGCTTGTCCCATGTATGTGGTTTTTAGGCTTTTCAAATGTTTGGGCTTGTCCCACTTTGGTGTATCCTTTGGTTGGCAACTTGCCAATTTAGGATTTGGGTCTCGGATTAAACACTATATTGTTCTCTCTTTACTTTTGTTAATCTTTGTAACAATTTCAAATGTTAATAAAATTTTCTTTTTCGCCGTTTAAAATAAAAAAACAGCAATGATATACTTAGTAATCACCTAAATGGACACTCAAACACTTAGTCTAATTGGTTTATTATTCTTGAAGCCTCAAAAGACAGATTTATTGACACTAGTGTTAAAGAACCTAGGAATACAAGTACATTAGGGTTAAAAGAATAACTAACCAAGCCTATATAAATTGTTTTTGATTTTGATGCCCCTCATCCTACACTTAAGCCTCAAGCGCGCGCGCGCAACACTAATTATTGTAATCTCACCTACACATGCCAGTACAACTTCACAATATCTCCTTGAATTAAGGATTTGGCTCCTCCTTGGGCCAATTTCACAAAATGGTATGCCAAAAAAAAAAAAAAAAAAAAAATATATATATATATATATATATATTCCCACATATATTTGCATATACATATACATACGTATATTTTGTTAGAGAGAGAGAGAGGTGAGATCATGAAAGAGCGGATTTGGTGGCAGAGTGTGGCTAGTGAATGGACGGCGAGCTCGTAAAGAGAGAGAGAGAGAGAGAGAGAGAGAGAGGTTTAAGATAGCAGAGAGGGAGAGTTGAGAGGCGAGGTAGACGAAACGGCTGTTTTGATGGTGGCGTTCTTTCAAAAGGCGATTATTCGGAGTATTATTACAATTATTTTTGAAAACAAGAGTACTTCGGCCAATTCTTCTTTTAAAAGGATTATTTTGAAAAAACCCCTAGTAAATTAACTTTCGGTCAATATGGTGGGGACCAACTCACCAAACAATTTCAACAAACCTCGATCGCCTTTAACTACACATTTGCAAGACACAATTAAGACATAATAATTCTACTAATGAATCTCACTGTCTGTAATCTGTGTGAAAATCTGAAGAATGTCCCACTTTGTCTCACCCTTTACGGAATAGTCCCCCTTCTTAGCCTTTAATCCTCGCACTTTCCCATGTGCACTAGCTAGCTGTCTCAGAACACCATTCTTTTCTCGAAATGGAAAGAGGTGCATATGCATGAGAGATTTTGTTCTTCTTTTATTCTCCTTCTGGACCATTGACTGCTTTTTGGTCTAAGCATGAGGGCACACAAAATTTGAACATCTTTTTTCTTCCTAATTTTCCTTTTTACTTTTCTCATTTCTCAAGCCACTATAGCTAGATTGTACGTTGTTTGTGATATCAATCTACAACCACAGGTTAGGGATCAGATCACATCTACTCATTTGCCGTTGTACCTCTGTTTCTTGCAATTTTAATTGTAGGGATGTTACGCATATTACCGGCCAGAGCCTTTTATGCAAGCATGCGACGATTGAAAATACGTGGGAATAAAGATAGAGGAATATTTTTGATAGACACACAAATATAGGGCGAGGACGTGAATTGTACTATTTGCCCTTTGAAGAGCCACATAATTAAGAAAATCTCTTTTCCTTTTAAGTTCACATATATAGTCAAAAGGAGATGTTAGAACTCATCATTATAAAGTAGAAGGTATAAAATGCTAAAATTATTTCGGTGTAGAATTCCACTTAAGTACTTAACAAAATATCGAAACAAAAAAAGTTTTCCAACTTTAACTAGCTATTACTTCAAGAAATTTGTAGGCTAGGCTTTTTTGAAGAGAAAATAAATTTTGTCCGAATGAGGGTTTCCGCCACCGCCATTTGTGAGTCTTACCGTGCGTTCATTGTGCGCGATAATCTGAATCGTTCATTTTGTATGACCTGTAGAGTAGTGTAGGTGCGGTCAAAATTTTTAACTTTTGACTAAGGGAGGCTATTTGACCCTTCAATTGCTTACGGACATGTGGCAACGGGGCCCGCGGAAAAGGGTGGCCTTAGTCAAATCCCCACCCGGAGAAGAATAGTTGACCACCCAATGAGAAGAGAGCACGTGTGCAAATAAGACACGAGGGTGCTCCCGCGGAAGATCACCGTAGGAAGTTACTGCGGAGCCCCACCGGTGCCGAGGAATGGTAAAATACACCCCGGAATAGTTCTAGCAGTGGGAGACCGCGTTAAGAGCCTGCGAGTCGCTGGGACCTCGTAATCATAAAAAGTTGCAATGAAGAGCTCCTAGGGTTCCCTCCTGGCCTAGAGGCAGGGTCCGGAAGGAACCCTGCGAAGAAAGTACAATCGTCGCGGGTTGCGACCTCGCTTTAGTGGGAATCGGGGAAATTCTTGAGGCTTGGTGGCTTGGGGTGGAGGTATCACCGCGGGATTACCAGTCGACACGGGAAGATCGTGGGCATCCGCGGTACTGCATGTACCATAGGCATACCAAACACCCAATTAGCGACTGTTGGTCCCTAAAGCGGCTGTTCAAGAGAAAACGAAACGCCAATGAGCTACGGATAGGGCGGCGCGACATCCGCGTGGAACCCTATCCGGCCCATGGAAACCACAACGAAGAAGTCAACATGGTGGAATGTTACCCGTTCATGTATGAGGATGAAGATGAAGCAGATAATCACTACTACCTGGAAGAAGAATAGGAGCACGGATGGGCTTATATGGTCTCTTGCCATGAGATCCTCAAAGAATTCGGGGAAGGTACGACTTCTACAGTTACACTAGACCCCAATAGTTCGGCTAAAACGCTGCAAAACAACATGAAATTTCGAGCGTTCTTCGATGGTTTTGGCTTTACCCCGGCCGCAAGATTGGAGATAGCCAAAGCAATTATCAACATCGCAGAGGTTCACCAAGAATTGTGCATGTCCGCGGAAGGGTCCGTCCCGCGGACAATCCGTGATGAATCCAACTTCGTTACCTTCTCGAATGCAGATCGGAGAATACCGTACCCTCATAACCGCCTGTTGTACGTCACGTCCCTCGTCAATGGGACAGAGTTGAAAAGAACTTTTCTTGATGGTGGGGCATCCATAAATCTCATGCCCTTTTCAACATTCAGGCGATTGGGAATCCAGGACAACCGGATAGTAGAGTCAACAATCACTATCACAAGGTTTGGAGGAGATAGAAAGCAGTCTCTGAGATATGTTGTGGTGGATTTAGAAGTGGGGGCGATTCGCTCCGCTACTAAATTTCATTTTATCAATGCAGACCCAAATTACCACATCATTCTCGGACGGAGCTGGATGCACAAGTACGCTGTCGTACCATCAAGCTACCATCAGTGCTTGAAAGGGATATAGGCAGGAAAAAGAATCACCATCCACGCATCGAAAAACCCATTTGATACCAACAAGGTACACCTTTCAGACGCGATCTACTTTTCGGAGCTAAACGAAATGTCTCAAGCAATCACCGGCAAGCCGCGCGGCGTAAAAATCCCAAAATGGGAAGACATAAAAGATGATAAGCTAGAAAATTGAGCAAGAGAGCCATCCGCGCAGAGCCCGCGGCCCTCAGAAAGATCACTAAGACAAAATAAGGGGGCAAGAAGGTGTATCACTTATGATGGTCCACCGGGGCAGCGGCTGAATGTAAAACCGTTGGCTCCGGCGGAACATGTGCTGCAATAGAACATGTGGTAATCCAAAAGCCAGAACCCGCTCCGGAGTGCATGCAAGACCAGCCCAAACTGCAATAAGAGGCACTCGAGGAAGTTGACTTAAACAATGGAGTGAGCCTGCGGAAACCAGTGTTTGTCAGTACTGAGTTGGACGAAACATTCCGCGAGAAATTAACTTCACTTCTACGCAATAATTCGGATGCTTCGCCTAGCACTATGAGGAAATGCCAGGATTAGACCCGGAGCTAGTCACGCACCATTTAGACATCTTCCCAAATTCTAAGCCAGTGAAGCAATCCCAGCGGAAATACCACCCCGATTTGGAGGGACAGATCAAGGAAGAAGTCAAAAAGTTACAAAAAAGCGGGCTTCATCCGCCCCATCCAATACCCTGAGTGGTTAGAAAACATTGTCCCCGTAAAGAAGAAAATGGTTAAATAAGAGTGTGCGTTGATTTTTGCAACCTCAACAAGGCGTGCCCAAAAGATGAATTCCCGCTCCCACATATTGATATGTTAGTATACGCCACATCGGGACACTAGATGTTCTCTTTCATGGATGGGTTCAGAGGTTACAACCAAATCAAGATGGCTTCAGAAGACGCCGAGAAGACAGCCTTTCGGACCCCGTTGGGAAACTTCTACTACGTTGTGATGCCCTTCGGACTCAAAAATGCAAGGGCAATGTATTAGCGGGTCATGACAGCAATCTTTCATGATCTAATGCACAAGATAATAGAGGATTACGTGGATGATCTTGTGGTAAAGTCGAAGGAGCGAGAGACCACCTCACAGATTTAGCCACTGTGTTTGAACGGTGCAGGAAATTCAACTTCAAGATGAATCCTCTCAAATGCGCATTTGGTGTCACTGCCGGAAAATTCTTGGGCTTTCTTGTACATCGCCATGGTATTGATGCAGATGGAGCCAAGATTAAGTCTATCGCGGAAATGGCCCCGCTGCACTCTTAGAAGACGCTCAAATGATTCCTGGGGAAGGTTTCTTACCTGTGACATTTTATTCCTGCATTGGCGGAAATAACAGCTCCCTTCACGGACTTATTAAAGGGTAATGCAAAATTCGAATGGAAGCAGGAGCACCAGTAAGCCTTCAAGCGGATTAAAGCGGCTCTAACCTCCCTTCAGACAATGGTGGCTCTAGTCGCGGGAAAATTGTTGATACTTTACCTGACCTCCACCACGAGATCCATTGGGGCCCTGCTGGTGCAAGAAGTAGATGGAACAGAACACCCAGTCTACTACATCAGTAGGAAGGTCCAAGGACTGGAAGAACGATACTGAGCCATTGAACGACACTACTTAGCCCTTGATTTCTCTGCACAGAAACTCTGACATTACTTCCTGTCCTTCCCTATACATATAATTACTAAGTGTGATCCAATAAGGTATCTCCTGTCACGCCCTGCACTCATGGGCTGGGTCGCCCAATGGTTATTGGCACTAGCAGAATTCGAAATTTCATGTGCCACATCGAAAGCAATTAAGTGCCAAGCCCTAGCGGACCTTTTAGCCCAGTTTCCAAGCGGCCAGTGCGAACCACTCAAAGAGTCTTTGCCTAGAGATGGTTTCGAAGCTCTCGCAGCCAACGCGGATGACCCGCACTGGATGCTCAGCTTCGATGGGGCCGTGGGAAATGGATCAAGAGGCACGAGAATAGTATTACAGAGCGAAAAAGGAGAGAAATTCCATTTAGCCTACAAACTGAGCTTCCCTTGCTCTAACAATGAGGCAGAATATGAGGTGTTGATTTTGGATCTAGTAGCAGCAAAAGAAAGAGGGATCAAACATCTGAAGATAGTGGGAGATTCAAAGTTAGTGATTCTGCAGACAGAAGGGTTTACGCGTTGAAGGAGCCAACATTGGTGCCGTATTGAATGACAGTTCAAAAGCTAATGAATTCTTTCAAAAGCATCAGCATTGTTCATAAGCCCAGGTCAGAAAACCATTTCCCGGATGCCCTCGCAACATTGGGAGCAAGGACGGAATTCGAAAAAGAAAAGGCTGTATAGAAATTGTGAAGATGTTTGAGCCGTCTGCTCTAAAAGACTTTTCCGAACCAACAGAGGACTGGCGCAAAGCCATCAAGATACAACTGGCTACTGGGGTAGGGCACTTATCCACCACGGAGCTTTCATGCTTTGTTATCTTGCGCGGAGAACTGTATCATCGCGCCCCGCAAAGATGGCTCGCCTGGTGTGTCGACGCAAAGGAAGCAGGTGACGTCCTAGATCGGATTCATAACAACAACTGTGCGGACAACAAGATAGCCCTATACCAAAGAATTCAGAGACAAGGTTACTACTGGCCTAACATGAAGAAAGACGTCGACTCGGTTGCGAAGAACTACACGTGGTGTTCCTTGTAGCGGTTAGGCCAGAATGTCTAATGGTGGCCACCAGTAATCAAGAGGTGGATTGGCGGCATGTCTACATTGATTATTTGCGGGAGGGATCTTTGCCTATGGAGCGGACCAAATCCGCGAATGTCATCCGTGGAGCGCTACGTTTCTTCCTGGAGAAGGGGATCCATTCAGAAGGACCCTCGAGGGGATGCCTCAAAGATGTATAGACAAAGAAGAAGCAGAGGAGGTTTTGAGAAGGACGCATGGAACTAAGCATTCGAGATGAAAGAAACTCTACGAACAGTTGGTCCATTTGGGATATTTCTGGCCCACCATGGAGGGCAATTATAAGTGACACATGCAAAGATGTCAGGCGTGCCAGAAGTTTGGCAACTTGATTCATGCCCCCTCTATGGAATTACATTCGATTCGCGCCCCATATCCCTTTCACACGTGGGCCATGGATTTAGTCGGGCCGATCAGGCCAGCCTTGTGGAAGAATAGGTAGATCCTGGCAGCCACGGAAATTTGTACCAAATGGGTTGAAGCCGCCCCATTGAAGAAGGCCACAGGGGACACGGTAGCAGCATTCATGAAGGAAAACATCATTTGCAGATTTGGGATACCCAAGGTGATCCTCTCTGACAATGGAACTCCGTTTATCAATCACCACGTGGGAAGTCTCCTTGATGAATACATAATTGAACACCATACCTCCAGCGCATACTACCCACAAGGCAACGGGCAAGCAGAAGCGACAAATAAGACTCTGATAAGGACCCTAAGCAAATTGCTAGACGAATGCAGTGGGACTTGGGCAGATCATCTGCCGATAGCCCTCTGGGCTTATCGAACTTCGAAAAGGAAGTCCACGAGTGTCCCTTCCGCGCGAATGATCCTTGCAATGGAGAATTCCACGGAAAGGAGAAGGGCAGATTTGGAAGCCTTGGAAGAGAGAAGAGTCGCTGCTGCCTTTGCTCACGAAAGGTACTAGGAGTCCGTGGCACGTTACTACAACAAAGGCGTGGTTCTGTGGGTGTTCAAGGTTGGGGACTTAGTCTGGAAGACAACGGCAGTGATGAGAGATTTGAAGACTCCAAAGTTCACTCCTAAATGGGAAGGGCCCTACGAGGTAATCAGCGCTTCCGAAAGCGGGCACTACTATCTGGCTTGCGTGGAAGACGGATTCCGGACAGGAGCGGTTAATTCGAAATATGTCAAGAAATTTTACCCGTGAGAGAAGAGGTGGGATTTTCACTTCGTCTGCAAAATCTTCTTTATGTCCTTTCTTTTCTTGTAATGATGCTACAAGGCTTAATGGAAAATGGTATCATCCCATTAGGCTCCTGGGAATCTTTTTGTAAGTTTGAACTATCAGGCCTTCTGAGTGTTTTTTTAATGAAATGAAAAGATTATCTTTCTCCCATTTTATCTATTTGATTTGCATGTAATGATGAAAAGCTTGACCACGCACAGAGAACAACTCCGCGGTTTCGCCCATCTTACAATTATTAATTCAAACTTATCGGTTATCATTAAGTCGCGAGTGGTCAGAACATGACCCACGTGCTTCAAATTTAACAGTTCTCATTAAGTCGCGAGTGGTCAGAACATGACTCGCGTGCTTCAAATTTAACAGTTCTCATTAAGTCGTGAGTGGTCAGATCATGACTTGCGTGCTTCAAGCTTGACAGTTCTCATTTAAAGATGATGTTGGGTCGCGACGTGGTCAGACCACGACCCGTGTGCCTCAGACTTAACATTTATCATTTTACATCGCGAGTGGTTAGAACGTGACTCGCGCAGCTCTGGATTTGATCATTATAAAATAGAAATAATGTTAGGTCACGAAAGGCCCAAACACGGCCCCCGGCCAAAGAATCAAACAAGACAACTTTATTGATTCACCAACATCTTTATTAAAAAAAAAACAGAAAAAAATGATAATGATAAAATGAAAAAATGATGATACATGTAAAGTCTAAACCAGCCAATCCACGAAAACGAGCTCCTTAGGGTCAGGGTCCTTAAGGTTTAGCGTCGTTGCCACCAGCTTCGTGTCATATTGTGAAATTTGGGCAAACCTGGCCTCCAGGTTCGCCACGTGTTGCCGAGCGGATTCTAACTGCGCAGAACGACTCTGAAGCTTAGGCCTCAAGGCCACCATCTCCCTCGCGGCCCTAAGTGCGGAGCTCCTCGCACTCGGCCAGCCGAGGTTGAATCCCATGATAGCCATGTCCTGTGCGACCTCCTGCAGGGCGGCTTCCGTGTTAGCATTAAAGTCGCTGAAGCGTAACTGCGTCCAAGGGGTAAGCACTTCATGGAGATCCCTGAGGAGCAGCGCCTCGAGCTGAGCTGACCATGGATTGAAAGGGGCAAATGTCTCCGGATGAGCCCAGGTTATGGCATTAAGGAGTGGGTGGTAGGCTTTGTCCACGGGGTAACCCGCGGGGAAGAGACGCACAAGCACCTCCATCTCAGTGGCCATGGGCCCCTTCTCGTGGTCCGCGGCAGGGCTCCGCCTAGGAGAGGACCGCTCCCTGGATTCCACCTCCTCCCTCTGTTGCTCACCCATTCCCGCATCTAAGTCAGCACTGAAGTCCCCAATAGCTTGGCTCCCCTGTCCTCCCAAAACATTGTTAGTTGGCAAGAAAGTCATGTCCTTAAATAGAGAATTTAGATTTGAGTCAGTAATGGAGGTGGGCTCCCCAAGGAGTTCTTCGTCTACCTCCAGCTGTCTATCTTCAACGTTTAAGGAAGGCTGAGTAGGAGGAGTCGCTGTGCGCCTCGCGGATAAGCGGGGAGAGTGAACTTGAGAAGTCAAGCACACTCGGGAATGGGAACTGGTTGCGTCCAGAGCTGTGTCCCTCCCCGTGGTTGATTGGGTGCCTTGAAGAAAAGAAGCGTTGGAAACACCCGGAGAACCGACCACAACCCTATTTAGAAAACTCTCAGTGGAGCAGATCCGGAGGCTGAAAGACTGTTGGCGGGAGCCTGAAGGGGTGGAGGAGGATGCAACTCCGTGCTGGCCCACAGAAGAATCCCTCGCAATAGGGAGGGAGAGTTCCTCGATGTCATTTTCTTCCTCTCCCCTCAGGAGTTGCACTGCTACCGCGGAGACCGGCTCCGCAGTGATATCCGCCTGACCAATGGATTCTTGAGAATCCATCTGCGGAAGGGGCTCGCAGAGCTCTGAAGTTGCTGCATGGGATGGGGAGGGGTCTCGATCAGTAGAATAGACAATGATGTGATCAGATTCCTTGGAGGAAGAAGACGACTTGATAGAAATTGTGTTGGGGTCCCCTCCGAGGTCCATGATCGAGGGTTCATCAGGTAACATACCTCCTACCACCGCGGAAGTTTCGGGTTCTGGCTGTGGATAAGGGACCGGTCCCGCGCAGGGTTGAAGCAATTCCACCTCTCTCGCCCCTGCAGCACTCCCTTCGGCAGTATCCCCCCCAAGAATAGAAAGTTGGGCTTGCATGGCTTCAAAGTGGACACTTAGCGGTACATTGTCCTGATCATCGTTGTCATCATCATCGATGTCGGCACAGACATCATCGCGACCGCCCATGCCCATGCCCCGGTCCTCCTCCTCAGACTCCGCCACAGCTGTTCGAGAAACTTTTCTTGTTTAACAAAGGGTGAGTAGGAAACCAAAGAAAAAAAGGGAGGAAATAGCCGAAGCAACAGTTGAGGTAATTGGAACTTACCAGTGAAGTGTTGCCTCTTGATAGGTGTGCTCGGTTCGTCCTCCTCGACTTCCTGCAGCGTAGCCTGTTCTGCCACTGCAGCCGCCTCTGGCTCAAACGCCACGAAAGTGCTGGGGTCTAAATCTTGCCACTGAAAGAAAGGAATGATATTTTTAAAAGTCGTAAAGGAGATCAGAGTTACGGAATGATAACCAGAAAGAAGTATACCGCGCGGAGCCGCTTACGGCGGTGACCTTCTCCCGTCGCGGGTGCCCTTAAAGAAGTCGGTTGTGATGGCTCCGTAAGAGCCAGGTGGAGCACCTTTCCTCGAGCACCCCGCGTACGAATGTGTCTCGCGGCAGTTGGAGCCACGGGTGGAAGCCCCAGCGGAAAGGCCCCATTCAAAGGGGCAGCATCTATTACCACCCACATGCTATGAGTCCCGCGCCAGTCAACCCCTCTAGCTTCCGCAACGGCCCGGAGTGAAGCATCCCGCGTGCGAATTTCGGACACCTCTGGGACCTCTGCCTCCCCGCAGACGAAAAGAAGAAAGGAATCCAAGTTTCTCTGCCAGAACTGGTGGAACTCCGAAGTATAGCGCCCAACATCGTCCTTGCTGGGAATGGGCAGATCCCCAAGCTGCGCTAGGACGTCGGAAGTATGAGGCCGAGTGAATCAAAGTTGAGAATCAATAAAGCTAGATACCTGTGGAACGTACCCGGGTACCCCTTGGTCAAAACTCAATTGCCTCGCAAACCAATCTGGCCGGTAGACCGACACCCCGTGGGCCTCGTTGTTGAGAAAGGGGATCCACCCCGGGAGGGCGATGAGAGCTGAGTTAATGACTCCACGGGCTATCGAGTTGTTCCCACCCGCGGCTGAGAGGGAAGAGCGGGTGGGCAAAAGGCATTGCCAAGGCCAACTATCCCTGGGGTGACGGAGGTGTATGGGCGCGAGAAAAAATTATCCGCGACGTCGCACATCTCGTACCAGAGGACGTCGCTGCTAGTGCTGAACCATCGCTTCGACCGGGACCGGTTGGCGAACGCCTGGAAATCCCGCGGGACCGGAGCAACGGTAGGAAAATGCTCAAAGAAGTAGGCGAGAAAGAAGCTGGTGTGAACCATAGAAAGGTGGTCACACCTTCCAAGGGACCTCGCAAGGTTAGCATGAACCAGGTTCAACTGATAGTGAAGTGACCCCAAGAATAAGGGGGCCAGTGCAATGCACTCGCTGCGGGCCAAAAGCACCGCGAGTGGAAAGACTGCTGGAGAAGGGCTGTCTGTCGGGTAGTCTGGAAAGACGAAGTAAGAAAGGAAGAAGGCAAAAAAGCCAGCCATATGGAGCCGCCCCTGGTAATCAGGACCAACAACAAAGTCTAGCGGAACTCTCGGAACCACTGTCTTCACGGGCTGAAGATCTTTGAAGAAGAAACGGATCCAGCTCGCAAAAGAGGTTTTCTTGGCATTCGTTGCGCTGTCCTTGCGGGCACTCTGAGCAGTGAACATGGGACCGGACTGAGCCAGCTTGCCCAGCCTTCACAACTCCATGGTGTCTTGTTGGTTCGCGAGAGAAAGATTGTTGAGGCCGAGGAGTGTGATCCCGCAGAGGAGAAGGCGAGTGAGAATTACTACATCTTCCAATGTGAGGCCGCTCTCACCCCATGCCCATGCAAAAGAATGTGTATCAATGCTCCAGCGCGAGCATGCATGGTTCAAGTTTCTGATAGTCGCTCCCTGCCTCGGAATGTTCAGACTTCGCGACAGCATCACGGCCTCGTAAGTACCGTCAGCCATCAGAACTTGCTTGAGAGAGACGTTGCCGAGGATCTCGTCGACCCACTCAGCCTAGTCGGAGGGTGGCGAAGCCTGGGCCCCAAAGCGGCATTCTGAATAGGGGAAGTCCCCGCGCTCTAAACGGAGGCGCAAGACAGAAGACGGATTGACCAACTCTGCATCCTCCAAGTCAGCAGGAGCCGTGAAAGAAGTAGGATTGGAGGTGGAAGGCCCTTCAGTGGTGTAGGCCCCCGCTAGGGTCCGAAAAGGGTCCTTCACAGATCGAAAGTACGGAGCCCTCCTCCATTGGTCCGCGGTGGGCACTGGCTCCTCGATGGTTACGCCCCGTGCAGCCATTTGGGATTTTTACGTGAAAAGAAAAGGACATTTCAAAAAGTAGAAAGGGAAAGTGAAAGAAGAAAAAGATTGCCTGCCGGGACGGACGGGAAAATGACAGAGCTTTGACTAGGGTTTGAACGGTAGGTGAAAAGGAAATAACGGGTGAAAGGTTTATATAGTAAGTTGGTTAATGGAGCATTTATGGCGACCATACACCAAGAGTCACGTCGGTACACGAATAGACAACTCCAACGGTTATGGCGCTTGATGTCCCTAGAGACATCCTAAAGGGGACCGCGGAAACCTACGAAAGAAGTACACACGCGGACGACATCCACCCGCCGTTTGCATGCGGGGGGCATATGTAGGTGTGGTCAAAATCATTAACTTGTGACTAAGGGAGGCTATTTGACTCTTCAATTGCTTGCGGACACGTGGCAACGGGGCTCGTGGAAAAGGGTGGCCTTAGTCAAATCCCCACCCGGAGAAGAATAGTTGACCACCCAATGAGAAGAGAGCATGTGTGCAAATAAGACACGAGGGTACCCCTGTGGAAGATCACTGCGGGAAGTTACCACGAAGCCCCACCGGTGCCGCGGAATGGTAAAATGCACCCCCAGAATAGTTCTAGCAGTGGGAGACCGCATTAAGAGCCCGCAAGTCGCTGGGACCACGTAATCACAAAAAGTTGCAATGAAGAGTTCTCAGGGTTCTCTCCTGGCCTAAAGGCAGGGTCCGAAAGGAACCTTGCGAAGAAAGTACGATCTTCGCGGGCCGCGACCTCGCTCCAGCGGGAATTGGGGAAATTCTTGAGGCTTGGTGACTTGAGGTGGAGGTATCACCGCAGGATTACAAGCCGTCTCGTGGAAAAGCATCCGCGGAAGGGCAAGTTTCCCCAAGGCCAGGAGTTACAGAGGGAACACGTGTCAGGGTCTAATAGGAGCGCTGTCTTGGGCCTGACCTAGGCCCAGGTGCCCTATAAATACCCCTGACATTCCCAATGATTAGTGACGACCCTTTTCTGAGAAAGAGTATGTGAGCACTGAATTTGAGGAATGAGAACATTCTTTCTCAGAGAAAAGAAGTGACCTCATTTACTCAAGCTTGGAAAAGGTCAGACACCCCGCGGAGAACACGAGGGACACGCTGCCTCTGTTCCTTCCGTACCTCCTGCCCCTCCCCTCACCTCACAAGATTTATCTCCCTTTCCCCTTCGCTAATCATCGACTAATCGCACCTCTCCAGCTCACGGACATTCACACATGAGCAATCTCTTGCGAAACCCACCTCCTACAAGTAGTGTATTCACGCAAAAAGTCGTCTTTATTGGACATCTATAGGTATATCAAAAATTGAATTTCGGTTTATAAATCAGACAACCTGGATTCTGTCAATAGTTTCTAAGTTAAAATGTCCATGACCGTCAACTTTATGTACCAAAAGTTAAGTTCTGATATACTTATCGATATCTGATCAAGCTAATTTTTTGTATGAACACTCTATTCTGCAGACTCTATAAGATGAACGGTTCAAATTACCGCAATTAATACACGATGGGGCCCACAATAAGAGGCGAGAACCCTATGATTTTCACCTCATCCGGAAATAACTTTTTGTCTTTTTGAAATGCATTTAATTATTATTACATTACCATACTTCATTCGTAATTTCAGAAAATTCAGAATTTTTTTTTAATTCGAAAATTCAGAATTAGACACGCATGATTGTCACAAATTAACCTTGCACCTCAATGCGAAATCAAGGGTTCAACTCTCTTCCCTACATCGAGGGTCTCTCCCTCCTGTATACTTCGAGCCGTCGCACTAAAGTTCCTCCGCTAGCTGAAAATCTAGGACGATAATGACTGGATTTGGGGACAATCATTCTCTTTATTAGTATGTCCAATATGAGAGAGAGAGAGAGAGAGAGGGAGAGAGAGGTGATGTAGATTTGAATTTTGTTTCATATGGAGTAGTTGGTAAGTGTGTTGATGTTGGAGTGGGGGGGTGCATTGAATCATTCAGAAAGTGGTCAAATATAACGGTGATGAATTCATAGGAGAGTAATTTTCCGACAAGTTGCTGTTTGACTTTGAAATCCCTGAGGCCGCATAATTATCCCTTCTTCTTCCTTTTTTTTTTTTTTTTTTATCATACGTGGATTATTATCTTTTTGACACTCGAAAAACCTACCTTAATTTACATTTGTTAAAAGTCCCTGAAAACGATTATTCTTCATGGGACGAAGTAAGTCGTAGTATCTTGTGCAACTAAACAAAGTAAAGCATGTCTATCAATTTTTGTTAGAAATCCCTGAAAACGACTATTCTTTACAGGATGAAGTAAGTAGTAGTATCTTGTGCAACTAAACAAAGTAAATCAAGTCTATTTTTGTTAAAAATTAATTCTTGAAAACGATTATTCTTTATGGTACGAAGTAAGTAGTAGTTATCTTGTGCAACCAAATAAAGTAAGCAAGCCTATTTTTGTTAAAAATCCCCTAAAAATGTTGTTTTTTTTTTCTTTAATTTTTTCTTTCGGGCTATATTCATAGAATTTGTCATTTGATTTTGAGTTTGTTCTTTTTATAAAAAATGCGTCGTAAAGATTGGGATCTCCATCACAATTATGAAATATAGAGACGAAAGGAAAATGACTCATCACCTGTGCACCAACTGTAACCAATAGCATTAAAGAATGGTAATGGAATTTAAAAATGTGAAAGTGACAGCATGCATGTAATTAGTCCTCATGCATTGTATTGAGAGAGAGAGAGAGAGAGAGAGAGACAGAGAGAGAGAGGACTCCATCAAACACCAAGATAGCAGTGAGAAAGTTATGATACATATAATTCCCGTGAACGTAACTTATTTTTTGTGTGATGCTATAAACGCTGGATATTGATATCACAATTATCACCCAATGCGACAGCAAATATATGATGTTCTTTTTCTTTAATCAATTTAAATTTCCATGCCTAAACTTATTTTTTTATCTGTAGTAAAACTTGAGAAAATTTTAGAAGACAGAAATTCACTTGAATTTGTTACAATAGAGTTAAATACCAATAACCATATCGGTATAATAATCAAAGTTAATAGTATTATCAACAGATTACTTTAATGTTGGGTGGTTCAGGCCTTACAGATCCCAACGTGATTTCCTCATTGTCTAAAATTAGAAAGGAAGCTAAGCGGAAAAGGAATTCAAAATTTTACATCTAGACAGCTAATCATAGGAGGCTGTATTAAACGCCACTGGTAAAGGGTAAGGCCCCGTTCCACTAAGGTTTTATTTTTTAAATACTTATTTTCGTTCTATGAGACAAGTTAATTATTCTCTCATAATATATAACCTTTACTTCAAAAAATTTAAATAAATACTTATTTTAGTCAATAAAATAAACCCTAATTTATTTTTATATAATCGATGTGTCCGATCTGATAAAAAAAAACAAAAGGGCCAATTGTCAAATCTCCACTTCTTTTTGAACGGGATATTTCAGAAGAAATAGGTATAGTATTATTACACGAATGTTCTAAAAATAATGCTCCCGGCCCCTCTTTTGCTACAGAATTAAAAAGAAGATGTCCAAATGCAAGGTTCTTGAACTGATAATCATTCGTGATCATTGAACTTGAATCCCATCACTGTTTAGAATGCATGCTTTTCATCTTATGGGGTCCCACTAATGGGGAAAAAATTTCAGTGCCGGGTGGGTACTACGTGGTGTCCGTTCGGCACATCTGAGCCATCCATTACGTTTTTGGACTGCTCAGATTTGGAGAAAGAAAAAGGACAGAAAGTGTTGGGATGAAAAGAGAGAGGGTTTCAATCCGAACCGTCCAAAAGTATATAGGACAGCTCAGATGTGCTAAACGGATACCACGTAGGATATACCCATCCAATACCAAAAAATTTCTCAATAGAAAGGGGCGGCTCCATGGTTTTCAGTTTAGCGGTGACAAAAATGTAAAGAAAATTTCAGCATACAAAACTCTATATATAATAAATTAATTTAATTTGGTTGATAATATATTGGGTCTGGTTTATTTTATTTTGTTGAACTATATTATCTACTCCCCCGTTTAAAAAAGAATGACAATTTTTAAAATTTGTGCCATTTTTCATATTACTTATATCTTTCAATCTATAATGTTTTTAATGATTTTGAAAACTTTGTATAATAGAACTAATCGAGAACTTTTAAACAAGATTCATATTACATATATTTTGAGATTTGTGTGGCCCGTGATTCGTTAATCTGCAACCCTCCTCCGTTGGTTCATAGGTTTCCTGTCTTCTCCCTGAGTCCTGCACAGTAAACGCACGACTAAGACCTAGCCGGGGTTGCTCGGCAATGCCCTAAGGCGAGAGGATGAGAATATGTAGAGAATCAAGTGAGAAGTTAGGGTTTTGAGGTAGTGTAGAGTGAGTACCTCCCCATAGGCGTTATCCTTTGGTATTTATAGAGCCTCCCTGACTTGCTCTCCAAGCACAGGCACGTGCCTTGCGCGGGCCAGGCGACGTCACAGTGACGTCATTGAACAGATCTGGTAACCGCTTCTGGGGGTGAGCTGGCACTCCCATGTGCGTTCTCGATTATCTCTTGGCATAACCGTCTCCGCGCGTGGGTAGGCACGTGGCCGCGCAGGTGGCCAAGCCCATAAGAACCTGTCGGTTGCCGAGCTTGAAGGGAAGCCGAGCCCGAAGGGAATTCGGACTAGGCCAACGTCATCTGCGGAGCAACCCCCAAATGGTGGCCGAGCTTGACACAAATCCTCTCCGTTGCCGGACGCAAGGCAAAGGCAGAACCGACGACTGGTACGCCTCGGATGAGGCTGAGCCCCGGTGGAGTGGGTCAGCTGCCCCGTGCGGCAGCTGGCGGTGGCAGAGGAGTAGAGGTGGTCCCTGGTGTAATTGCGGTTGAGCTCGGCCTGCTACAAGATTCATATTAAAAGATATAAGAAATTAAAATTGGCACGAATATCAAAAAGTGTTATTCAATTTGAGACGGAAGGAGTACTTGCTTACAAAGTTTAGTGAATTTTCATTTATTTTAGTTACTCTACAGTAATTCATTGCCGACAATATTAAAGAGAAATCGAAGTATGTACATTAAAAAAAGTACAAAATTTTAATGTATTTTTTGAACCCGGGTTCGATCGGCTTCCAACCCTGATAATTATATGGTGGAGCCGCCCTGCGTCTAATCTAATCATCAATACTACACTATTCATCGATAGAGAAGATATCTGCCGGAAAAAGCATGACCACGAACAAATACGGATATATTTTCTGAGAAATTGACGTTATCGATCACTGGCTCAATTCGGAACCTTCCAAGCTTAAAACCTTTTTTTCCCCTCACCTAGAATGATAGTGGTATTAAGATTTAGAGATATATTCTATTGTGTATTTTTAATAACAACAGTAGGACAGATGAGTTACAGTTATGAACTACCACTACTCATGATATATAGAGAGAGAGAGACCAAAAATATGTAATATGAGAAATCGGATGTTGCGGTCATGAATATTGTTTTTCTTTGGTTGAAAATAACTATCACCAATGAACCATTATATTAGATTAACCAGTCGTAGTGGCTGAATTTATCATAATTGGTCTGTGAACCAAAGATAAACCGATGCGTAACAGTGTATGAAAACCTCTCAGGTAGTAAAGGCTTGAGAAATAGCCTGTTTGGAACATATGGACAAAAAGAAAATAAGAATTTTAAAAAAAAATCCATAGCATAACAGCTAAAAGCAAACATTTCAACGATATTGACACCTAAGCCTCAGTTAATCATACGCCACGCACCACCTAAAAAAATTAAAAAAAAAAAAAAAAGGATTGCAAGGAGCAAACCAATTACAACACAGCCTCTGCACTTTCTTTACTTCTCTTCTGTAATTATCTTTCTTTTTCTTCTCTTCCTTTCCTTCAGAAACAAAAAGCGCATTTTTTTTATCAGCAAAAAAATATTTTTCTATCATTAATACAAATGATACAAAATATTTGTGCAGTGTTTGGATGAGTTTTTGAGAAATTTTCGAGAAATTTTTTATGAGAGTTATGATTGGAAGTAGGGGTAATGAGTGTAGAGAGAAATGAGAATAATGATTGGATACATGAATAATTAGTAGAGAATAATGATTGGAAATAGAGGAAATAAATATTTTTTGACTTGATTTTTTTTTTCAAAAAGAAAAACGAACAAGGCTTGATCACTCCAAAAGTCTCAAATGGTATCAATTCTTATAGAGTCAATTGATAGCTTTAATTAAGGGCCGACAATTTGACACTAAGATTAGTACTGAAAGACTAATTAAAGGTGCGCATTAACTGGTCTAGACACTTTAAGTTAATATTAAGAAAAATGTGTTCGATTTTCATTTTCATGGCTTTCGGTTCCTTTCATATCAGGTTGCATGGGAGAGGGCCAGAAATCCCAATTTTATACGTGAAATTGAGAGAGACAGAAAAAAGAATAAAAGAAGAAGAATACCGGTTCGCTAAATTGTCTTATTGGTTTATTCAGCTAAATATAGAGTCCTTCGGCAGCCACTGATGGTGGCCTTATCAATTCTCAACTGACAGCCAAGCAGGGCTCATTTAGGAAATTTTTTTTTGAACAGGGCTCATTTAGGATTGAGCACTACATATTAGATTATGTAACGCCCCCAATTTTGGGTACGTTAAATGAGGCATTTATTATATAATAAAGAGAGTCTGGCTCATTATTACATCATAAATACATCATAAGGAAAGGATACATTTATTCAACAAGGAAGGAAACTAGGGTTCCTAACACTACTCTGCTTGCTCTTCCATCCTAGCAAGCTCCTCTGCTCCAAAAGTTTCCACGGTGTACATCTTATCCTGTTCATCTAAGAAGTCTGACACATTATACCGGCGTCGCCACCCATATAATATGTCAGGGTCACCAAAAAGGTAACACCGTGAGCTACAACGCTCAATAGGAAATTCTTACCCACCAACCTTAATTTACAAACAAGGCTATAATAAAGCATTAATTTCCACATGATACGTATATACACAGTTAACAATGACACATCCACATTCGTTAATCATCTATTGTTGGTGTCCAAGATTTTCGGATTTTCTCCTACGCGACTCATCGTAGACCGTGTCTCCATTTTTACATATCAATCCATCTTTCGAAAATCATTTGTTTAACACACCCAACCTCGGTTCCGCCGTTCCGGGTTCCCGAGTATCCTCACAATGGTTCCGCCGCACCGGGTTCCCATTGGCACACGATTGCACTGGCTCCGTACCGCGGATAACCAAGCCACACACCCAACCTCGGTTCCGCCGTTCCGGTCTCCCGAGTATCCTCACAATGGTTCCGCCGCACCGGGTTCCCATTGGCACACAAAACACACACCATACAATGGGCTACCATGTCCGGCCATATTGCGGTTTCCAAAACATTTCACCTTTTCAAAACACGCCTTTTCGTTAACCACACCCTAGGTGTCATGTTTCTAACTTTTTCGATTTCCGTGTCACGTTTTCATGCATAGACTCCGCGGTAGAACTTTTCACAAAAATAAGCATAAATCATTTATTGAAACTACACTAGCAAGATCATTCAACTCAATATTACTAAGCATGCTCGAAAAGATCAAAATATGAATACTTCAAATCAAGCGTTAAAATCTTATCCTTCGAAAATCGTTATATCTTACTTTTTGAGAAATTCAATACAAGATATGTTTATTTAAGACAAAGTCATTTATCCAACATGTTCATACCTCCATTAGTGAGATAAACTTATTGACAATCATGCATTTTAAACGATAAGCTTATTTACTTGAAACCAAACAATAGATAATCTTATCTACGATAGTGATACTTTGAATCAAGAACATGCTACTTTTTAACGTAGATTCTATACTATACGTAGAGTTATTGGACTAGGGTTCTACGTATACTTAGGGAAGTGAGTAGAGAAAATCTACCTTGATCCGAAACTAGTCGGGGCCGAATAAGCTAGTTGAAAGTTTTCTACGGGCGGTGAAACTTGCAAATCTGGACTGAACTTTGGATGGCAGTAACTCGGTCAATATTTGCCCGAATATGATTGTTCTTGGGTCGAAACTGAAGCTCTCGAAGTGCTCTACAACTTTCGTGAAGGAAGTTGATCCTAGAAACTACTTTAGGTAGAAGAAAAATGGTGATAAAGGCAGAGACAGTATGCTGTCTGGAAATGGAAATTCGAGATTTTTACCGAATTTCGGATGCCAATATCTTTGTCGTTTCTTCACCAATTGGAATGGTTCTTGGGTCTAACTTGAAGGTTTCGAAGTGCTCTACAACTTTTCCGAAGGGAGTTGGTCCTAAAAACTACTTTAAGCGGGAGAAAAATGAAGATTTGTGAAGGGCAGTAAGCTGTCTGAAAAATGGAAATGGTTATTGAGTGAGGGTGTGAGTTGAATGGAAGGCATGGGGTGCTATTTATAGCCAACACTTGAGCTCCTCCTCCCTCCTCTATGGCCAGCCATATCTCTCTCTCTCTCTCTCCCATGGATTTGCTCCATTGCGTGGTCAATTCAAGTCTTTCAATCAAGTCATAGCCTTGCATGACTTGTCACTTCCATTTTAGGCCAAATCTTAGGCCATCATGAAGGGTTTTGGACTTGTCAAGTCTATGGGGAGGTTGCTTGCAAGAAAGAATATAATCATGGCCTAGCTTTGTACTTTGAAAGACTAGAAATGGGTTGGCAAGTGGTCAAAAATAGGCTTAAGGCTATAATGTTGCTTGTGTAAGTAATCAAAACTCATGCACACACTCCACCCCACTCTCTCCATCCGGCCCTCTCTCTCTCTCTCTCTCTCTCTCTCTCTCTCTCTCTCTTGTGTATCTATATACATCCAAGAAAATCTAGGAAAGTAAGTCTAGGATTTTAAGACTAGAACATAGGTGTGCATGCATGACAAAGCTAGCCTTGCTTCCATTGGAAGCAAAATGATGGGATTCTTTGTATGACTTGTCTTGTCATGCTTATTGACAAGTCAAAGGTCTATTAATCAAGGGACAAAAATTCCCCTAACAATTATGGACCAAGGGGTAAAGGAATATTGGTCATAATTAGGGTTGGAAATGACTTGTCATGGGGTATAATGATTACCTCTAAAAGTCTAAGGGTTCAATTAGGGTTCGGGGGTTCAAAAGGCTCAAAGACGGTCAAAAAGGTCCACCTAGGGTTAGGGAATTGTAACTAAGAGAAATGGTAGTTTGGTTTGTCCAACAAGTCGGTTGGAAACTAACCTTACTCGCCAAGTAGGATTTCTAGCCAAGAAATATAATTTAAAGATTTTATCTAACTTGTTAGGAAAATATACAAGTGCTTTTATAAGCATACTTATTTTTAGAGAATGACTAGATTGCTCGGCGTGAAAGATATAATTTTATAAGTTTCAAATCTAATTATGACGGATTATAAAAATTAAAAAAAAATTTTTAGTAGCAAATCCAAGTAATTGAGATAAAATTTAAATATTTAACGAAATTTTTATTTACCAAAAATCAGGGTCGTTACAGATTAAACTTTAGGTTCCGTTTTAGAACACCTTCTTAAAAAATAAGTATTTATTTAATATTTTCAAACTCAATAATAATGTAAATGAAATATAATTTTTCAGTTTTTTTTTGCACCGTATTAAATATCTCAATGAGATCTATTAAATAAGATCCATATTGATAGAAAAATTATTTGCGTAAGCACATGATTTTTGAGCTTGAAATTATCTTCTTAAAAAATAAGTACTTATTTTTATTTCCGGAACGGAGCTAATTTTTCATGGATCCACTCAAATATTTTTTCCTAAAATTATTAAATGGCTCGAAATTTTTTGTGTAGAATCTAAAGTGAGCTCCATGTGATCGTCAGTGAAGAATTGGTAAGTCCACTCTCGGTGGGCGTAGCTTTTTCGAATTAAATAATTAAGCACACCGATTTTCTCGTTCGATTATTGGCCTGTTAGCCAAGGTGGTTTAGCTGAAAAAAAAAGTTAATCGTGTGAGGAATTCTTTTTAGTCCATACATATGATTATTGCACTTTTTTTTTTTTTTTGAATATGATTATTGCACTTCAATAAACCAATAATCTGACTTTTTTTTTTCAAACCATGTTTACGCTAGTGATTAACTTATAAATCACGATTTTTTGGTTTTGTCCTTATTCAATTTTTTTTTTTACGTTTGTTAGTTTTATGCCAATTTTTTTTGAGATTTTCTTTAGATAGTTTTTAAAATACTCGTGTAAAAGTTAAATTTTTTGCTTTTTCGATTTCTCTCGTTCTTACTCTCTCATATCACATAAAAATTTGACGTAAAACTAACAAATGCAAAAAAAATTAAATGAACATAAAACTAAAAAATTATTCTATATAAATTAATTACTAGCTTAAACAAAAAGGAAAAAAAAAAAACCAAGGGAGCATGAAATCTTTATCCCAAAAAAAGAAAAAGAAAAAAAGAAGTAAAGTCAAGTTGTTGTAACAACTATGATATTGCCCTTCATTAAAATCTCGAAAATATCCCCAGGTACGATGTATATAGCCAGCCCATGTTTTGAATTATAAACTCTTGGGTTGGCCTGCTGACGTCTCCCTTTTGACGTTACCAACAAAGTCACATCCCTCGCTCCATTTTCCCCCTGCATTCATATCGTTTGCCAATTCCAACCCCACCTCTCTCTCTCTCTCTCTCTCTCTCTCTCTCTCTATACCTTTGCATATACAGACACCCATATAAAATCTGCGTATGGGTATATGCCCATATCAATATGAGCACACATCTGTTTCACCATCACTGTCTATTTGACGCAAACTGCGCGTTTTGGTGTTTCCATGGTGCCAAGATGGTGGAAGATGATGATGATTAACTACGAGTTTGGTCATCAACGGTCGTCACCTGGGTTGATGTTCAGCTTTGGGTCGGTGGTGGTTATGGTGGTGTTAACGGCGTCGCTCGTGGTGCTGCCGCTGGTTTTGCCGGCGCCGCTTCCTCCGCCTCCGTCCACGCTTCTCGTTATTCCGATGTTGATAATGGCACTTTTGGTACTAGTGTTTGTCTTGTCTGCTTCTAAAGTGCCCAATGTTGCTGCCTATTCTCTCTAAATCTTGTAAAGAACTAGCTCGTATCTTCTGTATCGAAAAATCCTCTCTTCTCGTGCATTTTCAGTCGCAGGATTGCACATAAGTATTTTCCAGACAGACGTATGTTGTTGGTACAAGTGATCTGGGGGCTAAATTTTGTTCACTTTTTAATTTTTCCCTCTGCATAGTCTCTCTATCTCTCTCATCGGCAAAAGGTGTTCAGTTTGAAGGATGGGCCGATTGGGTAGCATCCGATTTTGATTGTTGTGATGAAATCTATTTGTAAGGAATTTATAATGGTCTTGTAGTTTTTATTATTCAAATTTTTAGAAATACTACAAACCTACAAAAAAAATGTTTGGAAATAATTAACCAATGGTGGAGGAGTAGTTGTTTCCCTCGACATGAGCAGGTCCGGTTGGATGGATGGTATTAGTTAGTTTCTAAGCATAGGAACTTGTTTTCCAACTACTGGGCAGTCTGTTTCAAATTAACTTACTTTTTACCAACTATCAATTTTGTGAGGTTGATTGTCGGCATGATAAATACTTTGTCGTGATTTTAGCTGCGCTTTCTGCCGGTGGACGTACGATATTTTGAGGTTGATTGTCGGCATAATAAATATTTGTCTCGATTTTAACTGGGCTTCTCGCCAGTAGACGCATGATGAAATTGATCCATAAACAACTCATCAAAATATGCATAATTAAATTGATCCCTTGCAGAAGTAACTTGTAAGTTAGCCAAGAACAATTATACCATTACTCGAGCATAACTCACGTGTATGTACACACGTGTGGTCTCGTTTTACTAGTACGTAGTAGTATTTTGCAAAGAAAAACCGCCGAGGTTTTCTGTGGGCTATAAAAGTACAGTACAGTGTATCAGGACAACAATCAAAATTTTGACGTGTTATTTTTGAGGTTTAATAGGGACCCGACCCCCACCCAGAAGGTACACTGACCGATTACTTTGTTTTCGTTTATTAGGGTAGGCAGCTTGACTTTATAGGAGTATTATTCAACCTACCACTTGTACCGCGGTAGCACGGCTGTACACACCGTCATTGGGTTTATATATAATTATTTTTTAACAAAAAGGTCGTGTAGGATCTTTGGAAACTACTTATAAATTCCTAAAGTATAATGGGTATAATTAAGGGGTGAGAAAAAAACCATCTATCACGCGAATTCGGTTCAAATCAATCTAAACCGGGATTCGAACCGTATGTATGTATATATATGTACACCAAATAAAGTTAGTCTAAGTCATAGTAATTAATTTCCTAATCTAATACTCTAAATTTCTATGTTGAAACTATATTTCTATTCTATCTAAACCTGACGTAATAAATATAAATTGGCAAATTGCGTCCATATATTTCTTTTCAGGTCAATAATATGCACTCTTTGTTAGCCATTATTTTTTCTCTTAATTAGTTTTTTCTTTACATAGGAAAAAATCAAGTTTTATTCTAATAATGACTAATATAATATGTCTCTCAGTACTAATTTAAATAGTTTATAAATATAGATATCCCATTTTTAGGTAAACCGTGGTTCAAACCGTAGCCGAACCATTTTTTTTTATGGTTTGGATTGGTTTCGTTCTATGTATTCTATGGATTGGTTTGGTTTTTCAAATTCACAATCCGTATATGTTGATTTGGTTCTTAGTTTACTATAAAACCGAACCAATTCGGACCATGCCCACCCCTGGGTACATGGGAAAAGGTTTGAATGATAATAGTATGAAACATAGATTTTACAGAAGTATCGTGTGTGAATGGACATTTAGAATTAACTGAGGTGATCATGTTTTGATTCGGTTTTATATACCTCATGTCATTTGTTTATTTTTAAAAAAAAATGGAGAATATTATATATTAATAACGAGTACTGATATGGGTATATATGAGCATATACATACTATGCATATATGAATTTTGTAGGACCAATCTCGGACCCCACAAGGATAATTCGAACTACCCATTATTTTTAATTGAGTTATGTAAAACATTAGCTCAATCCGATATCGGTAATAATTTTTTCAGAATTCGTAAGGGCAAAACTAAGCAATTAAGTAGTTCCGCGATCAACAAATTCAGACAAAATTCTTACCGATATCGGATTGAGCTAATATTTTACAAGGCTCCATAAAAAAAGTTTCAAAAATAATCGGCAGTTCAGGTCATCTTTGTGGGACCCGAGGTGGGCCCCACAAAATCCATATGTGCATGGTATGTACATGCTCATATATACCCATAATGGCACTTACATAACGAAGTTCATTACAAATATTTTGGGCAAAACCAAACTAATCATCTAGTAATTGTAAAACGAGAAAAACAAAAGGCAATCGATGTCTTTCATCCCGACACACACGTGGAGCTTGATGCAAATAGCGGCACTCATAATATATCTGTTGTATAGTCCTACCTAAAATCACCAGCCTTAAAAGAGATAAAGTGATATCTAAAGACAAAAGACAACAAGTACTCAGACAATCAGATGAACTCTATCCAAGTAGGACGCACCTATAAATTCCCAAAATATACAGATCTGACAAGCCACCACGAGTTGCCCCGTCGAAAATATCATGTAGGGTAAGAACACTATTCACACAGATATAATTGTGAAACAACATCGTCCCTAAAAGAACCCGATTTGCAGATGAAATATTCGTCCAAAGACAAAATTAATAACTCTCGAGAAAACTAAAGACAAAACTCTTACAGATCAAATGACAAGCCGTTGATCTAAAGACACGGAAGAAAAATAAAACAAAGACCAAAGTTTGGGCTCTTCGTGATGGTCTATCCTTGGCATTAAATCTTGGAATCACAACTCTCGTTGTTGAAATGGATGCCAAATGTGCTATTGATTTGGTTAATTCACTCAAAATTGTAACGACGTTGAGTGCTCGGACTTGTGATTGTAGGATATTGATGATGACCCATGCAAATGTGCGGGAGATTTGCCAAAGTGCGGAAAAAAGCAAATAGGGCTACTGGCTTATTAGCTAAAGAAGCTTTCAGTTTATGTAGTTTCAATTCTAGTACTTTAGTTTATGCTCCTTTGTTTATATATGTGGATTCAACTTCATGATGACTTTGTAGAGGTTAAATTTTTCGTTTAGTTTTACATTATCTCTGTCTCACCAAAGTATTATTTTTTAATATCAAATTGTGGAAACGATTTTGTTTCTTCAAAAATAGACAACTATTCTCATGGTCATGGCCATACTTGCAATTGTATTTAGTATATATATATATTCTATTGATCCGATTATATATCAAATTTACTTTTGCGGAAGATCTTCTCCTGGATCTATATTGCAGTTAGTTTGGATAACTAAGATGGTACCGGAGTGGACCCGAAAAACTATTCGGTCTAGTACCGTAAAATGACCGAAGAATCTCATCCCAAAGTAAGTACTTATTAAATTAACTAGCTAGCTTGCAAGAAAGCATGATGAGAACTGACAAGCGATTTTTGTATAGTCTATTAATTAGGTAGCAATATAATTATTGTCTAGTCAAGTTGTCATAAGAAGCCGATATTTCTGTGGTCACGTAGGGAGGAAGAATAAATCCCCAGCATATCTCAACTTGTATGCTTTTAGCGAAAGATGCATTGAATCTCATATAAAGAATTAAGAGTACGTACCCCTCTCAAAAGTCATAACCATTACCCTTGATTTGATTATTATACCATTTAAAAATGCCAATGGTATATATGTCAAGTCGCACAGGCCGGTGGAATCTTGTACATGTTGTTAAATTGGCTTCGGGGTGTTTTCGATAGTGAAAAATTTATAAATTTTTATTTGTGGTTGAGAAGTTATTAGGTGTTTTCGGTAGTAAATAAGTTGTTGAAAAATGTCAAGTTGTTTTCGCGCGGTAGTGACTAAGTTGTTGATAGGTTTGTGGGTAGAGTTACTGTATCAAAATCAATTTTTGTTGACAATTTTTTTGTTACTGAAAACGAGATGAAATTTTTTTTGTTAATGAAAACGAGATGATAAAATGCGTTAAATTTTTAGTAATTTTTTGTTAGTGAAAACGGGACCTAAGATAATACTAATAAGTGTAGTGTTTTGAACTGATGGAAAGAAAGAGAAAAGAAAAGAAATTTAATTCACAAACAAAAACCCTTGTTCCGTTGCAACCAAAAGTGCCTCCTCCTAGGGTTTTGAGAGCTCTAAGGCGATTTTGAGAAGCCACAGCCGTCTTGCTTTTTTGCCCGGGGGAGAGGCGCCCCTCTCCCTCCTCCCCGGGCTCCTCCTCCTCCATCCACTCTCCCTCCTCCGCTCTCCTCTTGCTTCCCCCTCTTCCCTATAGTTTTTTTCTTTTCGTTTTCTCCTCCCTCAGATCTGACCCTCTCTGTTCGGCGGGCTCCGTCGTTACCGGAGTCGTTTGTCCGCATGTAATCTATTGCCAGAGTCCTTGTGGCAACAGTGAGGGTTGCAATCCGTTTGGTGGTTTTGGGCGGCTGGATTTAGAGCAAGATCTGGGAGAGTTTTGTCTCTCTTTATGAGAGTAATAAAGTTTGCCTTTTGGCGAATTGTTTACCATTCGGGCTTGAGAAGATTAATATGCATCTATTAGGCCCCGTTCCGGAACTCAATATAAGTCCTTATTTTTTAAGAAGGCAATTTCAAGCTCAAAAATAATGTGTTTACGCAAATAATTTTTCTACCAATATGGATCTAGTTTGATAGATCTCATCGAGATCTTTTATACGGTGCAAAAAAAATTTAAAAATTATTTTCCATTTACATTATTTTTGAATGTGAAAATGTGAAATAAGTACTTAGGGGTTTGCTAGAAATTCATTAGTGTGTTCATTTCTGATCGAAATTCATCTGATCGTCTGGGTTCTTGTTGTATTTTTTTCTTGGCTAGCAATGTATCTCTCTTTGAGACTGCTATAGGATATATGAATTTTCCGCTCAGCAGAAGGTGCGTCAGGCCATGCCTGGGTTGGAGATGAAAGACATCAATCGCTTTGTTCTTTCTCATTTTTTATCAATTAGATGATTAGTTTGGCTTCGTCTAAGTTATTTGTAATGAATTTCGTTGTGTAAGTGCCGTTAAGCTTTGTCAATACAGTACCTCACTTTTGTCAAAAAAAAAAAAAAAAGATAGTGGAAAAAGAGAAGAAATTAACATGAAAAAGTAGAGAAGAACGAATAGTAAATTTTTCTCCCTACTTTTTTGGCCTTTTCCTTTTTAATCATTTTCCATATTTAATTTCTCTCCCTGTCCTCAATTTCCGAACAGACCCTAAAAGAAAAATGTATAGATATTTAAACCCAAGGAGCGAACCAAATTAATGGTGGTGAAGTTATAGTTTTAGCTGGAGATGTTATTGCAAATTTTCTATAATGGTGTTAAATAATTAACAACTTACATTTAAGTCATGATGTAGAACTATCATGATTATTATAATACTGTCATTAAGCGCAAATAAAATAAACAAGAGCGGTGTACTTGGATCAATTCATGTGGAACTTAAGCGATCCCGTCATTGATTCAAGCTATTATTTGGTGGATCTCCGGGAATCAAACGGAAGGCTTGTGAATTTAAGGCAACGGCGGTTAAGCATTGAGTGTGGTGAAACAGAATTCGGCAAGCATATCTTAGGGTGATTCGTGAGGATTTATAATTGTATGTAAGATTGCTTATAACTACACATTGAGTGAAGCGTTTTAATTTATTCCCGTAATTTTTATCCATTCAGTTTTTCACATATACTGTATGTTGGTGTTCTGTGTTTGATTGCTTTGGCTTTGTTAATTTCTCATTTTTAACTTTATTTTCTAATCATTAGCGTATTTCTCTATCTAATCATTATCTTATTTATCCAATTATTACTTTCATTTTTTTCTTTACTCATTAGCGCTCTCTCTCTCTCCAATCATTATCCTATTTCTCTCTCCACTCAATACCAAAACTAAAATACCAAAAACCAGCAAACGAAGAAGGCCATGTTTGTGTGATTGGTTGATATATTGATTAGTGATTGTTGAATTGAGAGTTCATACAAAGCTGATGTATGTACCTAGGCAATCTAGGAATTTTCATAAAAAGGCTCATTATCAAGTCTCCACTTTTGACCTAGTGATCAAACACCGAAGACGAAGAGTTCGCTTCTTTTGGATTTTTGGTTTGAAACCTTTATTGTTGGACTTACCGACTTACCATTACTTTATTTTCTATATGGACAATGGACGGTGAAATTGATTCTAAAAAATTAATTGAGCTACGTGTAGCTGGCGGATCACTCACGAAAAACTTCTCTACTTCTTTTTGGATGGGATTGAAAAGAAATAGGTACAGTCAGCCCTAACTTTATGGGGAATTGAAGTAAAAATTACAGATGGAGTCTTTTTACAAGTCTTAATGTAGAAAAGATAAGTAGATAAAATTCCTTTGCAAGAACAAATAAATACAAGTATTTATCATTAAGAAAAAAATCCTTAAACAATAACCAATCAAGCTATTTAAAAATCATCACCACCTAAATATTGCTAATTCCAAAAAAATGACATTACGAGATTTTAAAATTATAGATATCAAAATATCACTCTTCATGCAGTTTTAACAATAGCAGTACGTAACTGCCCTATTAAGAGCATCTCTAATCCAATACTTTATTTTATTCATAAAGTGATTTTAGAGGAAATCACTATTCCTATTTACTCCAACCACAAACCCTCTATTTTTCCCTCTAAAATCACTTTACGGAAAAAAAACTTTTTTTTATACTCTCATAAGGATATGGTTGGTTGGTATAAAAATTTAGTAAGAAAAGCTTACAAGGATAAAAAAGTCTTTTAAAAAGGTGAATAATGTTATGGAGATGATTCTCTATATTTTCTCTTACCCTCTAAATATAGAAGATCAAAATCCAATACTCTCAAATGGAGGAGGGTTGAGAGGATGGATTGAAATACTTTGACACTCTCAAATAGAGATATAGAGTATGGATAGGAAATGCTCTAACTGTGCCCGAACAAACATCTTATCCACCATCTCATGCTCAGTAGATATGATGAGTAATCCATTCAATCTTTTCGTGAATGGAAACTCTAAGGCTATCGACGGGCATGTGGGGCTACTTCGGGTCCTGTACGGATGATCTGAGCCATTCAATAATTTCTCTTACCTTCTAAATAAAAAAGATCAAAATTCAATACTCTCAAATGGAGGAGGATTGAGAGGATGAAGTGAAATACTTTGATACTCTCAAATAGAGATATAGAGTATGGGTAGGAGATGTGCCCGAACAAACGTCTTATCCACCATCTCATGCTCAGTAGATATGATGAGTAATCCATTCAATCTTTTCGTGAATGGAAACTCTAAGGCTATCGACGGGCATGTGGGGCCTACTTCGGGTCCTGCACGGATGATATGAGCCGTTCAATAATTTTAAAGTAAAAAATTGAGTGAGCTTATGAAAAATTAGCTCAATCCGATATGTGAAGGTGCTCAATCCAATCTTTCATTTTTTTTCATGCCTTTTTCGGATTCGTGAACCAAATAAAAGATTGGATCGAACACCTATACATATCGGATTGAGCTGATTTTATACTAGCCCACACTGTTTTTTATTTTAAAGTTATTAAATGGCTCGGATCATCCGTGCGGATTCCGGAGTGGGCCCGCGTGCTCGTCGGTTCCCATGATTGGTACCCATGGTCTGTTTATGTAGAAGAGTCCTTTCGTGACATAGTTGATACAGCAACATTCTCTTCAAACTACATTTATTTCGGCAAATGACACGCTCCTCATAAAATACGTTGCCATAGTTTTAAAAAATTAATTTCATTGGTTTTGTCATGAAATAAGTTTTCGATCCTTGGGAGTTCGAAATTGAGCCGTTAATTTCTGAGTTCGAAATTGGACTATTACAAGGGACACATAATAATATTGGAGGGCCCCCTGAAATTTGTACTAAATTTTTGAAAGCCGAAATTGACCACACTTCAAATTCTAACTCAGTGTCGGCTTTGAAATTAAGTAACATAATGTTACAGGTCTAAAAATAATGGTCCCGGCCCCCCTTTGGGAACAGAAAAAGATTGTCCAAATGCAAGGGTTCTCGAACCGATAATCATGATCATTGATTAGTCTATATCGTACTGTTTAGAATATGCTTGTCATCTTATGGGTTTCCTTTAATCGAATTTTCGAAATTATTCATCGATAGCGAAAAATATCTGCTGGAAAAAAGCATGACCACGTACAAATACCTATTTTTATGTTCACTTGACGATACGTACGTCACTGGCTCAATTCGGAATCTTCCTAGCTTAAAAAACGGTTTGACATTCCTAGCTAGAATGGGTAAAACCACACCCCCAAACAGCCAAATACTTGTCCCCAAATATGCATTTGAACACCACAAATAAAACAGGACACACCACCGCCACGCACGTCATCCATCCATTAAAAACAACTATAGCAACAACGGCCCGCCCATGACCCACACAGACAACGCACCCACCCACACTTCATGCAGCGATGTTTCTCCGTAAAATTGCAAATTTGTTTTTTCTATGTACATTCCTCGGCTTCAACGTCGATCGATTTTTTTTGTAGCTAATACATCAATTTTCCCCGAAATCAACTCCCAAACGATGTCCTGCAGCTATATATTGTTCTTTAAAATCACCATAGGAGGCAGTTCTAGCTTTGCTTTTATATGCGCAAGCAAGCTAATACACAGAAAATCCTAAAAAAACCAAAATCCGCGTCTTTTTTTTCAAGCCCGACCCCTGGGCGGAACCCAAAACAGTCCGGGCCATTTTTACTGCGACTCCAAATTGTCTTCACATCTCAACAATCTCCGACATGAAGACATATTCATACATCCACCCAATCATCAACTATCATTAACACTACCAGCATCCAGCCTCCTACTCAAGGTTGGAGACCCATAGAAGCTGAACAAGACTTCAGCTTCTCCACAGTAACCACCTTCGTAAACATGTCTGCCGGATTATCCCTTGTGTGAATCTTCTCCAAAGTGAACTGTGTCCATCTTCCAACGAAGAGCTAACTAATTGATACTTTATGTCGATATGCTTGGTCCTCGAATGAAAAGCTGCGTTTTTCGCCAAATGTATTGCACTCTGACTATCACTGAATAATTTGCAATTGTCCTGTTCCTTACCTAACTCTTTCATGAAGCTCCTTAGCCATACCATATCCTTGCACGCCTTCGTGGTTGCAACATACTCCTCCTCTGTTGTGGAAATAGTTACTATTTTTTGTAGTCGTGAGACTCAATCATCCGCTGCACTTCCCAATGTAAAAACATACCCAGTAGTGCTCTTCCTGCTGTTAATGTCTCCTGCTAAATCCGAATCCACGTATCCTTGCGAACAAATAGTAGAACCCCCAAAACACAAAGCTAAATCAGAAGTACCTCTTAGATACCGCAAAATCCACTTGACTGCCTCCCAATGCTCCTTGCCCAGATTTGCCATAAACCTGCTGACAACTCCTATTGCTTGAGCAATGTTTGGCCTCATGCTAACCATAGCATACATCAAGCTACCTACCGCCAAGGCATATGGAACTTTGGCCATATAGTCATTTTCTTCATCAGTTACTCTCCCTTTTTCCCTCGAAAGCTTGAAGTGACTTGCCAACGGTGTGCTAACAGGCTTAGCACCTTCCATGTTGAACCTTTTTGGCACCTTTTCAACATATTCCTCCTGTGACAACTTCAACTTCCGGTTCATCCTGTCCCTACTGATTCGCATCCCAAGGATTTTCTTCGCAGAACCCAAATCCTTCATTGCAAACTCCTTGGACAACTGTGCCTTAAGATTAGCAATCTCATTTATGCTTAAACCTGCAACAAGCATATCATCTATATACAACAAAAGTATGAGATACGATTTACCAAGCTTCTTAAAATAACAACAGTGATCCCCATGACATCTACTAAACCCTGTATCTGTCATAAATGTATCAAACCTTTTATACCACTGTCTAGGCGCCTGTTTCAACCCATACAGACTCCTTCGAAACTTACATACTTGATCCTCCTTCCCTTTGACAACATAACCCTTTGGCTGATGCATATAAATATCCTCCTCCAAATCCCCATGAAGGAACGCAGTTTTAACATCTAACTGCTCTAAGTGCAAGTTCTCAACAGCCACAATATTAAGTACACATCTGATAGTACAAATCTTTACCACAGGATAAAAGATTTCGGTGTAATCAATGCCTAGTTTCTACTCAAAAACCCTTTACTACCAACCTCGCCTTGTACCGTTTGCTCCCATCAGATTCTTCCTTAAGCATGTATACCCATTTGTTATGTAAAGCTCTCTTCCCCTTGGGCAACTGAACTAAGTCCTAAGTTTGGTTTGATGAGAGAGAATCCATCTCATCATCCATTGTTCGCTCCTACTCTCCCTTGGTCTCCACCTGCAATGCTTCCTAAAAACATTCTGGTTCACCACTATCAGTTAACAACAAATAGTGTAAAGCAGGAGAATAACGCATTGATGGTTTAACGGTACGTTTAGACCTCCTGAGTGGAGGAGTCTTTGGATATGCCTGTGGAGTAGGTTGTATATTAATATCTTGAGGCCGTAAGACATTACTGTCAGGGATCCCCTTAAACTCTACAAAGTCTGAATTTTCAATAGCCTCATCGGTTGACTTTGTCTATTTTTATACAAAACAGACTCATTAAATGCAACTGTAGACATAAATTTTAAACTGTAGAATTTACCCACACTTCGAAATCTATATCTCAAATATCCACTGTTCAAGCGAACAGTGTTGATTGTTTATATGTAGGCTCCTATTTCCGATTTGGATTTCAAATCGTTAATTACATACTAAAAAAAAGTAAAACCTCCGATTAATGAAGAATAAAGAACAAGAAACAGACTAGAATAATTTAATTTTATTGATGATTGGGGTTTAAAACCCTTATTTACATCAAAATAGAGAATATTCGATACATTTAGAGGGATTGGAACTCTTTACCTATCACTTGGTACGCTTACTCTTACTGATCTTCGAAGTTTACTGAAGATTGTAGGTGGTAGTGAGCGGGTAGGTTGCTTGGTGGTTGTAGATTGTAGTGGTTTTGTTTGAATGGAGTATATCTTCTCTCTCTGTATATTTTCTACGTTGAGAGAGAAGAGGTATGTATAACTTTTATATTGTGGGCAGCGTGCCCTTGGAATTTCCGGATTCCAAAACGCAAGGGCCCAGATCGAGGGAGCGCGAGCGGGGAAGCAAGTGCTCACAAAATACAGAGTCGCCACTCAGGTTTGAAGGTCCGTCACCCAAGGAACCGTATTTCGAAGCACTTGCCTTGCTGATTGATTTGAAAAAGTTAAGGAACCAGTCCGTCATAACCATATTTGGGTTCGGGAGCTAGGTTACGAGAGGGGAAGGGTTTTATGGCACCCCTCTCGCCCAATCCGGAGATCGGTCTCTACTTAGGCATTTGCGAAAGATGTTTGTTTGCGATTCTTTTTGATTAATCAATTTTAGCCAATTAGGGCGGGGAAACAGTTAATCGGGCTCAAAACTATAACATTTTGCAGGATGTGATGGAAAATAGCGTGGATGGATAGAATGTTAACATAAAAGTGGGATAAAACTCAACACTTGTGATCAAAACACCAAAACAGGGCTTTGTATGAGACTGGCACGAATGATGGCTAACTTGCATGCGTGGATCAACCTGCATGCAAATGAACCATCGCGCGATAGTTCCATACACTCGCGCGAGTATTAATGCCTTACCAACAGTTTGAATTTTACCCCCTTCTGGGCTCTGGAAGGACCAGTGCTCACCCAGGTGCAAACCAAGCAGTTTATATGTACTTGAAAGTAAATAATATTACAACAGGCAGCAATAATCTAGAAATACAACCCCTAAACAGTGGGGGTGTCTAAAATAGAGGCCAAGGCCAAGCTGCCCATGCAAGGGCAGTCTCTGGAAATCAGCAAACCATCGCGTGACATAGTCAAACACTCGCGCGAGGGTTCTGACTAGACTTCCAGGAATTGCTTTGCATGCTTGGAGCTCTGAGACATGTTTAAGAGCATCCCAAGGGCATTCCGAACCAAATGAAACTTTAAACCAAGCTAAACTATGATTTTTATCATGCAAAGCAGTGAGCTAATACTAAAGAAAAAACTTGAAAGTGACTATGAACATGACAAGAAACTTAAAGAGCAGCATCCCTTCCCTGCGTGGTCCAATCTCGTGCCAACTGAACTGTCGCGCGAGTGAATGGGACCATCGCTCGAGGGATTGGTCGGCCACGGCTTTTGAAACCCTGCTAGCTTTAGGGTCAGGACTGATATTGATCACCAGCCTTAACCCAGCTAGCCCCCCTCAGGGGTCTAAACAGTAAACAGAAAGGTATTATACCTTTGCTTGAGTGTCTTGAAAATGGCTTGAATGAGGTGGTGTGATTTGGATATGAGTGATTATGTGGGAGTTAATGCAATATGGAGTGCTTGTGCTTGAACTTCCTTCTTCTTTCTTGAGAATTTTTTTTGGTAACCCATTAAGATGAACCATGGGGGGGGGGGGTATTTATAGGAGGAGATGTTGGTTGGTGGCTAAGCAAGGCAATACAACCAGCCAACAAGGCTGATTGCAATTACTTGGTGGAGAAGTGGGGTGCCAAAGGTGATGGGAGAGTGGGGGAGAGGTGGTGCAAAGGGAGGCCCCCAAAACGCTGTTCAGTCGACGAAACGGGGTTACATAGGCCTGTAGCCCCCTGATCACCACGCAATCCAGCTGGAAATTGGTGAAAATGACAGGTGTTGACCATCGCGCGAGGTACTGGATGCATCGCGCGAGTGTCAAACTAACCCCGCGAGGGTCAACAGTCAAAACTTTGACTTTGACCACCACTTGGCAAATCAACCATCGCGCGAGGGACCCAGTGCATCGCGCGACTATCAAACCTAAGGTCCAGGTTTGGATTCAAGGGTTTCAGGGCTAAGGATGGGTTCCACACACGCCAAACTCAAGCCATTTCATGTTCTCAAGACTGTTTTCGACCTGATTCATCATCGGGGAAATAAGAAACCGAAAAATGAAGTAAAACAATCGTGAAATCAGATTGGGGTGTCTACATATATTTGGGCGGAGAGTGTGATGGTGAAGAGTTGAGAGATGAGGTATGAGATCTGACGTCTTGAGGTAGATGAGATAGATGAGAGAGATGTTAGGTCTAGATGAGAGATATAGATCAGGGATCCCCTTCCTTTGATGATGGATCTCATATTTATAGGGGCTTCCTTCATCAGATGTTTGGCCGCCAAATAATTCCTTTGAATTTGAATAGTTGTTGCCAGAGGATAGGATGATATCATATCTTCTCAGTCTCTTTAAATTTTGAATGTTGGTTGCATCAGATGACATTCATCTTGTAATATTCTTCTGCTTCCACAGGAGCATTTCTTGGGTTCTACGTACCAATTTGAGACTACGTGAACCCATATTTGATTTGTAGGCCCTGCGAAATGCGGGCCTACATGGTTCAACCGAATATTTGATTTGTAGGCCTTACGAGATATGGGCTTACATGGTTCAACTGATTTGTAGTCCTGCTACTTTTTTTCGCAGGCTCATATATTCGTTAGGCTTGTCGAGCCAACACGTGTTTGTTGATTCGCGGGCTCGTCGGGCCAATATGTGTTCGTTGATTCGCAGGCTCGCTGGGTCAACATGCATTTAGGCTCTTTATATGCCTTTTAGTTCGCAAGCCCAACATATGACATATTAATAATATTCATCAATCTTTGGTTGAAATTTATGTGCCAACAACAACATCCATACTCCTGCGTGTTTTTCGATTTTCAAAATCATACAGCTTGTACCTATAGCTATTAGTACCATAGTCTATGAACACGCACTTTCGAGACTTAGCGTCAAGTTTACCCCTTTCACTTGAATCAATATGCATATAAGCCATGCAAACAAAGACTCGTAAATGGGATAAATTTACCTCTTTACCTGACCAAGCCTCCTCTGGCAATCCATTGTTTAAAGGAACTGAAGGTGCCCTGTTGATCAAATACGCCACTGTATTTATTGCGTCAGCCCAGAATTACTTAGGTAACCCAGCATGTAGCCTTATGCTTCTTGCACGCTGTAGGATCGTCTGATTCATGCGCTCAGTAACTCCATTCCGCCTTGGCTTCTTTGGGATCGTTTTCAACCTTCGAATCCCATTCGCAACCCACTAAGCCTCAAACTCACCATCACAATACTTGCCGCCATTATCAGATTTTAGACACTTCAATTTCTTCCTGTTTCATTCTCAACTAATGCTTTCCAATTCTTGAAAACACCAAACAAATCATATTTATGCTTGAAAAAATAAACCCATAATTTTCTAGTAGTGTCATCCATGAAAGTAATAAAATAACGTGAGCCACCAAGAGAAGATACCTGAGATGGCCCTCACACGTCTGTATGAACCAGCTCTAGCTTCTTCGATTTTAGAGTCCTTGCCACTTTTGTAAAGCTAACTTTCCTCTGTTTCCCGAATATGCAATCCTCACAGAAGTCCAAGTCCAGCAACTTACAACCCGACAATTTCCCCTTTGACAACATTACTTTCATCCCATTTTCGCTCATGCGACCCAGCCAACGATGCCACGTAGTACAATCAACCGCTAATGCTACCGCTGCGATGCTACAGTAAGTGTCCAAAGATACATACAATGGTGCCTTATAGTTTCGCTTCCAATGCCCCATTTGACCACAGTTCCAACAACCTTTAGGTTTCACTTCTCTACTACGAGATTTACCCATGCCTCTGTTCTTGGAACTCCCTCTTCCCTTGCTCTTGTTGCCTCTCCTGTTCGCAGACTTACCTCTTTCCTCTGTACTAAATGCTAAACTCGAAGCAACATCCTCACCCGTTGCTCTCCTCCTAGCCTCTTCTCCTAATATCAATCTAGCAACATCCTCCAATTTTATTGTTCCAGACCTGGAGGAATTACTCACTACCATGACAAGCCCATTCCAACTTTCTGGCAAACTCGATAGTAGAACAAAAGCTCTAATCTTATCATCAAAATTAATAACCATGGATTCTAACTGATTCGTGACCGTATTAAATTCATTCAGATGTTCAGCAACAATAGAAGTTTCAGGCATCTTTAGGTTAAACAACTTTTTCATAAGATATACCTTGTTCACCGTAGAAGGTTTCTCGTACATCTTTTCTAGAGCTTTGAACAAATCTGCTGTAGTCTTTTCTTTGGAAATATTCGACGCAACCTATGGCGCGAGGCTCAATCGCACAGTCCCCAAAACTTTGCGATCCAAAATATCTAAATCTGCTTGCTTTACGCCTTTTGGCTTCTTGCCGCTGATTGGAAGATATAAATCATTTTGATACAAAATATCCTCCATCTGTATCTTCCAGAAAGCATAGTTTGTACCATTGAACTTCTCGATCTTATATTTATCTTCAGCCATTGTGTAAACCCTTGACCTCCTAACCCAGAGCTTTGATACCAGTTGTTGGAGATTCGAACGTTCAAACCCACAAGCAAACGCACACAATCGAAGAACAAACAAAAAACAAAAAACAATCTAAAGCAAGAAAAGAACAAGACACAAAGATTTACGTGGTTCCGACTTAAGCTGATTACTTAATCGTACGTCCACGTGTGCTGAGGTGTTTCACTATGATGAAAGTATGTAAGAGTTACAATAGGAAACAGCCCTAGCTTTGCTTTTACATGCGCAAGCAAGATAATACACAGAAAATCCTAAAAACGCCAAAACTTGGGTCTTTTTTTCGTGCCCGACTCCCGGGCGGGACCCAAAACAGTCCAGGCCATTTTTACTGCAACTCCAAAATTGTGAACACATCTTAACAATCTCTACTGTAGGGAGGTATTCCCGAGAAGATACATTTAGTTGCCGAACACGTGGTAGTCGGGAGCACGTGGTAAGTATGACAGGACTTACCGCCGGACAGTTCGATGAACAGCGATATGGACCAGTGATATGGGAAGTCATTAATCCATGCAATCTATTCGGCAAAATTAAGGGCCAATGATATGAGAAGTTATGGCTATAAACTGACTGTTCGGCAGTTAGAGACATTCCGATTACATTGGCCCAAGTTACATGTGAAGTAATTGGTCCAAGCAGGCTGTTCGGTTATGATACAGCCGAACAGATGATGTAAAGAACCTAGCACGTGATACGAGTGATCACAGGTTTAAAGCAATGCAATCGATATCCGAATAAATGGTACGTGGGACCATAGTTTGAATATAGACAGGACGGTCATCGTGCTAAACAAGTGTTCGGCAATATGGACCAATGACATGAGAAGTCAACGGTCCAGGAAGGTTGTATGGGCTCAAGGACCAGTTACATGTGAAGTAACTGGTCCAAGCCGTCTGTTCGGCCATGAGACAGCCGAACAAAGATGGAGCTCCAATCGAGAGTAGGAGCAGAGGGAATACTCTGGAAAATTCCAGAGTAGTCATGTTCCATAAAGGAATAAGATTCCAAGAATATAGGATCTGAGAAAGATACCCAACAAGTATGGGATGATCGGCTCTTAATGGAAAAGAATCCTAAAAGGACTCTTTTCCATAAACTGATAAAGGAAACGAGACTCCTTGATATCCTGGGTCTCCTATACGAGTTAGGAATCCTATGGCAACAAGGATGCTTGGACAGCAAGCATCCATAAATCTATAAATATGAGGTAAACCTAGAGGTGAAAGGTACGCAATACATTGCATTATTATTGCTTTCCTACTGATAATTAGGGTTGAGTTTTCTAGTACGTGATACTAACAAAGGCATCGGAGGGCCTTTGCCACGAGAGGCAAAGGTGCACTCACCCCCTGTCTATTTTGCAGATTAGGGTTCAGACGACGAGCTAGGGTTCCGGTGAAGAGGTACGAATAAGCCGTTGCAATCCTGTTGATCCGAAGCATCAATTGTTTTCATCCCCCTACAATTGGCGCCGTTTGTGGGAAACGAAAGAATTTTCTTTTGAAATACGACCATGGTGGAAGTAACTCCAGCAACACCGCATGAACCAAAAGATGTGTTAGATGAGGGAAGGGATAAGTCCCCACCTGGGGCTCCGAGAAAGCCCCAGGGTGGGCACAGGAGGAACACGAGTAAGGACTGCCCCCTTACCGTGCATCATAACTCCAAAAATAGAGGAGATGGAGAGACGGCTTCGAGATCCACGAGAAGGAGTAAATCCCATCACAGGGATGAATCGATCGCGCACTCCAGGAGTGTGCACCATAGCGACGACGTTCTTGATAGGAAGAGGCAAGAAGTCGAGGAGTATGCTCGTCTGATTAAAAAACGAGAGCATGAGATCAGAGAACTGGAAAGAATTAGGGAGCATCCGGAGGATTCTGGACTGTCTCGAAGAAATTCTAGAGGCAGTAGGTATGCTGTGGTACAATACAGAAAAGCTCCTTCACGAGGAAGAAGGAGCAGAAGCAAGAGCAGAAGTCCTGTTATAGGGCATCATGAGGCTTCTCTACGAAAAAGGGGAAGAAAAAGTAGAAGTCGAACACCAGAGAGAAGGACTTCTTCACGAAAAAGGAGGAGCAGAGACCGAAGTTCTACCCCCGAGGAAGAGGATACGAGAAAGCATCATCGAGACAGGTACGAGAGGCCTGATGCTGACTGGGTCAAGGTTTCGGCCCACAAGTCAAAGGAGCAAGAGGATGGGACAGTGACTGCACGAGAAGCAGCACGCAAGGCCCTAAGTAATATTGCAGCCTCCCCCTTTACAAAGAGGCTACAAGAAGCAAGGTTGCCGAGCAGAGTGAAGCACGGTGCATTCGTACTTTACGAGACAAATACGGATCCCGTAGCTCACATACAACATTATCAACAGGCCATGTTTATGCATGAGGGGGATGATTCCATCTTGTGCAAGATGTTTCCCTCCAGTCTTGGCAAGGTAGCTTTATCCTGGTTTCATAAGTTGGCCCCACGATCCATACAAGGATGGAGGCAGCTAGCAGAGGAATTTACTGCTCGGTTCTTAACGAGCAGAAAGGCCCCAAAGACTTTTGAGAGTCTTTCCACCATGAAGCAGGAGGAGAACGAGCAAATTAGAGATTATGCAAAGAAGTACTGGGAAACTTTTAACGAGATTGAAAGTTGCAGTGAGGAGTATGCAATTGCTACGTTCAAAACTGGTTTGCCTGTTCGGGGAGAGCTGCGCCGTTCATTGAATAAACATCCAGTAGCCACCTTGGCTAAATTGATGGAACGGATAGAGCAACACGCCAGAATGGAGGATGACATACTCCGTGAGGATGGCAGGGTGGTTGCCGAACAGCCGAAGGCACCTGCCAAAAAAGTGGATAAGCCAGAACCCAAGTCTTACAAAGACAGAAGGGAGTACGGGCAGGCCAAGAAAGAGCCATACAAGGACAAGCAAGCTCCTGACCCCAAGTCCTTCTTTTCTATCACTACGGTTTGGAAGGAGCCAATATACAGGATTCTTTATCGAATAAAGAATCAGCCATATTTTAAATGGCCCCCAAGTCTAGGAGGAGACAAAGATGCAAAATGTGCTACGAATCAGCACTGCAGTTATCACAAAGATTGGGGCCATATGACCGAGGATTGTGAGGTATACAAGAGGCACCTTGATGATTTGGTCTCTCGGGGCTATCTCAAGGAGTTTATCCAGGAGGACCCTAAAGAGAAAGGGAAGGTTATGGAGTTGGGTTACGAGCAACACCCTAAAGGCGTGATCCATATGATATATGGGTTGGCTGCACCTTATACGAGGAGTGAGGTGAGGCTGTTGCAAAGACAGGTCAAACACGATCAGCACGTGATGCGATTGGGAAACAAGAGAGGGCGAGAGACTAATGTATGCAATGAGAGCATGGCATTCAGTGATGATGATTTGGCGGAGGTCCAAATACCCCACAATGATGCATTGGTCGTAACCCTACGAGTTGGGGAATACGACATCGAAAGAATTCTAGTGGACTCGGGGAGTTGTACAGAGGTATTGTACTATGATGCATTCAAAAAGCTGGGCCTGGCCCAATCAGACTTAGAACAATCAACAACACCTCTAATTGGGTTCGGTGCAGGAGCAGTCTGGCCCCTTGGAAAGGTAACGTTACCTGTTCGGGCCGGATCAGTGGTGTTGAGAACAGACTTTTTGGTGGTCGATGTCCCATCTTCCTATAACGCGATTATAGGAAGGACGTGGTTGCACAAAATGAGAGCAGTCTCCTCGACTTATCACCAGATGGTGAAATTCCCAAGATCAAACGGGATCGAAGTCCTTAAAGGAAACCAGAAGGTGGCACAACAGTGCTTGATTTCCATCATCAAAACAGCCCCGAAGGTCCACCATGTTCACACATTAGAAGTACCAGATCAACCAACCATCGAGGATGTTGGAAGAAGCCCGGCTGAAAAGGTGGTTGAGGGCTTGGAAAAGATTCAGATCAGCGAGATTGATCCTGAAAGATATTTTTTAATTGCAGAATCACTGCCAGCAGATGAAAAGGCCGAATCGGTAAAGTTCCTAAAAGATTATATGGATGTTTTTGCATGGGTGCCTGAGGAAATGCCTGGGGTGGATGCAGATGTGATCTGTCACCATTTAAACATTGATCCTCTGCATAAGCCGATCATTCAGAAGAAACGAAGGGCAGCCGTACATCATGTAGATGCTGTGATTGAAGAGGTCGATCGTTTATTGGAGGCCAATGCAATACATGAAGTCTATTACCCAGAGTGGTTATCCAACACTGTTGTGGTAAAGAAGAAGAATGGGAAGTGGCGTGTCTGCGTGGACTTCACAGACCTGAACAAAACATGTCCTAAGGACAGTTTTCCTTTGCCTAGGATTGACCAATTGGTTGATGCAACCTCTGGTTACGAGCGAATAAGTTTTCTTGATGCATATCGAGGATATCACCAGATTGCTATGTTTGAACCTGATCAGGAGAAGACTTCATTCATCACACCACGAGGGTTATACTGTTACAGTGTCATGCCGTTTGGGCTGAGGAATGCTGGGGCTACATACCAAAGACTTGCAACCATTATGTTCAAGAAGCTCATCGGGAAGACTTTGGAAGTTTACATAGATGATATGGTGGTAAAGAGTCGAGAAAAGGGAGGGCATATTTCTGATCTAAAGGAAGTGTTCGAAATCCTGAGGAAGTATAAACTAAAACTCAATGCCTCGAAGTGTGCGTTTGGAGTTGGTTCAGGAAAATTCTTGGGCCATTTGGTAACTTTGAGAGGGATAGAGGCAAATCCTGATCAGATTGATGCCTTACAGAGACTACAGAGTCCCAAAACCATCAAGGAAGTCCAGAGGCTGACTGGAATGGCAGCAGCACTTAATAGATTCATCAGTAGGTCAAGCGACAAATGCAGACCCTTTTTTCAGCTATTGAAAAAGAGGGAGGGATTTGAATAGGGAGCAGAATGTGAGCAAGCTTTCCAGGACCTGAAGAAATACCTGGCAGAGCCCCCACTGTTGTCAACTCCACAGCTTGGTGAGTCTTTAATTCTGTACTTAGCTGTTTCCGAGCATGCAGTAAGCGCAGTCTTGTTGAGGGATTTGGGGATCGAGCAAATCCCCATTTATTATGTTAGCAAGACATTGTTGGATGCAGAGACGAGATATCTGCCTTTAGAAAAACTTGTCCTGGCACTTAGGACAGCAACCAGGAAATTGCCACACTACTTCCAAAGCCATAAAGTTGTGGTTTATACTGAATATCCATTAAAATCACTGCTTCGAAAGGCAGATTTTTCGGGAAGGATCTCGACATGGTCCGTGGAGTTAAGTCAGTATGATCTCGAGTATCAGCCACGCACAGCAATTAAAGGCCAGGTGTTGGCTGATTTTGTGGCAGAATTTGCCCCCACTGTTGCCCCCTTGCCTCCTACGAGAAAGGAACAGACAGCTAGGACATCATCCTTGAAGGATCAACCCGTAGCCGAACAGGATCCCAAAGAATGGAAGTTATTCGTTGATGGATCAGCGTGTAATACTGGTTTTGGAATTGGAATTGTCCTCTTTCCTCCTCAAGGAGTTCTGATTGAACTCTCTATTCGGCTTGGATTCAGTGCTTCGAATAATGTGGCTGAATATGAAGCACTCTTGGTTGGGTTAAGAAGTGCGAAGACCCTTAAAGCAGAACGGGTCAGGGTGTATTGTGATTCCCAGCTTGTTGTGAATCAACTGTCCGGCGAGTACGAGACTCGGAATGAAAAGATGGTAGCCTACGTGCAGGCAGCAAAAGACTTGCTTGATACCTTCGAGAGGGTATATATTGAGCAAATAAGTTCTGGACAGAATGCTCATGCAGATTCTTTAGCTTGGTTGGCTGCAGCAGTACCAACAGAGTTCAAAAGAAGGGTGGCAGTAGAATACCTAAATGAGCCTAGCATTGGGAAGAGTGTAGACTTGGTCTTGGACGTGAACCAAGGACCAAGTTGGATGGATCCAATAATGGAGTTCTTACGAGATGAGATACTCCCTTCTGATAAAAAGGAGGCCCACAAGATAAGAGTCAAATCTGCTAGGTTTTGGCTCTCCCCAGAGGGTAAGTTGTATAGGAAATCCTTTACAGGTCCCTATTTGCTATGCGTACATCCTGAGATGGTACAGAAGTTCCTTCATGAGATCCACGAGGGAACATGTGGGAGCCATGCTGGAGGGAGATCCATTGCCCACCGAGCAATTACTCAAGGCTACTGGTGGCCACACATGCAAGAAGATGCAAAGGTTTATGTAAAGATTTGTGAGAAGTGCCAAAAATTCTCACCAATGATTCGAACGCCTGCCGAGGATCTGGTACCTTTGACGAGTCCCTGGCCTTTTGCCCAATGGGGAATGGATATCGTGGGCCCATTGCATAAAGCAACTGGGAATCGAAAATTCCTGCTTGTAGCAACTGATTATTTTACGAAGTGGATTGAGGCAGAACCATTGGCCAAAATCACTGAACCTATGATAGAAAGGTTCGTGTGGAAAAGCATCATCACTCGTTTTGGGGTCCCTTATTCATTGATCACAGACAATGGATCCCAATTCCAGAAGAAATTTAAGGCTTTTTGTGCCCAATATGGAATAAGAAATTTTTATTCCACCACAGCCTACCCTCAGAGTAATGGGCAAGCAGAGGCGTCTAATAAAACTATCCTTGATGGAATCAAGAAAAGACTTGACAAAGCTAAGGGAAAATGGCCAGACGAGTTGTCATTGGTCCTGTGGGCTCATCGAACAACGGCTAGGAGGTCTACGGGAGAGACCCCCTATTCATTGGCCTATGGAACAGAGGCTGTCATACCTCTGGAGGTAGGCCTGCCGACCAACAGGACAGTTTTGGTTGAAAGTGGAGGCAATGACAGGGCTCTTGAAATCGAGCTTGACCTCGCCGAGGAGAGGAGAGAAAAAGCCTTGGTTCATCTTGCTTCTTACCAAGAACAGCTGATGAAAAGCTACAACAAGCATGTTCATCCTCGAGAATTTGGTGTTGGGGACCTCGTGCTACGAAAAGTGCTCGGCAACACCAAGGTGGCCAACGAAGGCAAGCTGGGGGCCAACTGGGAGGGCCCATATAGAGTAACTAAGATTGTAGGCATAGGAGCCTATCGATTGGCAGATTTGGATGGTGATCCAATTCCAAGGCCTTGGAATGTTCATAATCTATGAAAGTTCTTTGTTTAGAAGTATTAAAATCTGTCTTAGATTTGCATTACGTGATTGTGTGGGAATTACGAATATAATTCCCTTGTTCTAGTTTTGACTATTTTAGTTGCAAGGGGTACGAATAATACCCTCTTGAAGTTTTGCAGATTATGAATACGATCGATTCTTAATATAACTGTTGTGGTATTTGTTTTTAATACGAACTGCGAGTTTAGTTTCCCTCATTCGTATTGGGGAGCAGTGTATACAGTTATACAGTTCAGTACGTGAAACTGAAGCACAAGTATGAAACACTTGTAAACTTGTAAGATTTTCAAACCTTTAAGTACGTGAAACTTAAACACAAACACTTGTGTGATGTTCTAAGTACGTGATACTTAGGCGTCTTTATGTGAGTACGTGATACTTAACAAGTATGAAACACTTGTATGGATTTTTAAAGTACGAGAAAACTTAAATGTTATCCAACACACGAGTAGTTCTAAGTACGTGATACTTAGAGGTTTTTGTGTGAGTACGTGAAACATAACGAATACAAGTATGAATACACTTGTATGTACTAAAAAACAGTACGAGATACTGGGAAACAAATGTTTTTAAAGTACGTGAAACTTAAACTTCAGAACAGGAAATCATGTGTAAGTACGAAATACTTATGCAAACGAATGATGGTTAACAGTACGAAATACTTAGGTTGAACTTGCATACGAACAGATGCTGCAAATATGAGAAGCCGAACGTAAAAGTTATGCCACGAAGGGCCGAATACCTGTGTTGTCAAAATAGAGAAAGTACTGGTACCACGCAGGGTAAAGAAGCCAAGGTCATGCAAGACCAGCCCAACGATTGAAATCAAACAACAAACTACCTGCTTGTTTTTTTTTAATCCAGGTTCTGAATCTCTGGAGGGACATCAGCCTCAGCAATGGCAGCAGCGGCAGCAGTTTGTACTTCTGGGATAACAATCTCAGTGGTCACATCCGGAACAGACGAATAATCAACATCATCTTGTGATTCTACCTGTATTTCTTCATCAACATCTGCAAAGTCGTCGATTTGTTGATCAACATCGTCAGGAGGAGCTGTAACTTGACGACTTGGTAGGTCATTCTCAACCCAAAGGGGAGAATCTTCAGCAACTCCCACCTTTGTAAGGCACGATTCCCAGCAGGCAATCCAGATCTGATCTTGAATGGCAGGCATCTGCTCGACGTAGTTAGCAGTTGTGGAGTCAAAACCTTTCTGGTACCCATCTTCGTATGCAGCTTTCTTGGCATTGTCAATCTCTGACAAAGCATGATTGAGGCCTTCTTCGGCAATTTCGAGTTTGCCTTTAGCTTGATTGAAGTCGGATTTGGCTTTGTCTCTTTCTCTTTCCAACCTGGCGATTGTTCGAAGCATTCGGGTGTTGTCATTCATCAGCCTGACTCTTTCAGCATCAGCTTCTTGGTATTTTTTGCCTAGAGTAGCCATCTTTTGAATAAACTGCGGAAATACCATATGTAGGTTATAATTTTTAACCAACACAAAGGTAGGGCTTGAAAAACAAAGAAGAAGTTTTTTACCTTAATTCCATTGACAAGACCAGTAGACACCAGCCGATCAGGCGAAGACGAGGATTCTTTTTGTACATCAACAGGGAGCATTAAACCTTGAGCCAAGGCTAGAGCAGTCTCAGATGAACTGGCACTATCTCCGACATGTATAGGACGATCTCCTCTAATAAGAGGAGGAGTCCATATCTGAGGAAGGATTTGAGCAGTTGGTGAATTGGGTTGATGAGTTTCAGTATCTGCTTGAGAAGCAGTACCATCTTGATCATCTACCCTTGGGCGTTTATCTCTATGAAGGTCAGCAGCCTCTGTGGTGGCGTCCACTTCTCGAGGAGAAGATGATGACCGTGCGGATCCCCCCCTATTACGACAAGATCCTGGGGGAGGGGCTCCAGTTGAGGCCACCCGCCCAGTCCCACGTCCCCGAGAAGAGACGGTGACGAGGGAGCTGAGATTTAAGGGCTGGCGTGTCATAGTGCTCGAGATAGGAGGAGATGGAGAATAACCTGAGGATGAGGATTGGCTAGTTACGCAGATCGGAGCTGGCTGTTCGGGTAATGGTAGAGAGGAGGCCTGACTCCGTGAGGATCTTCGAACTCTTACTCGTGGTAACGGAATTCCTTCGGAAATTAGGACTTCACCCAGTTGGCCGGCTACTGTCACTCCAATGTTAGCTCTGGTACTCCTAAGCTGGGAAGCAGTGGAGGTGGAAGCAGTACTGGTGCTGGGGTGAGCGAGCCTTCTGTCTATAACCCCTCTATATGAAGGGTCGTATCCCAGAAGTACTTCTGCGTTGCGACCCCGACCAGCTGTAGAAGTGCCAGGTTCGCCTGTATATTTTAGAACCTTGTTGATGTCCTCTGTTCGGATGTTGCTCGGAACGCGTCTGGGACGATAGTTAGCGTTTTCAGCTGTCAGATCAAGATTGTAACAGCAAGATTAGACACATGTAAAGGCTATGAGAAAGCGGTAAACGAAAATATTACAAACTTATTGAAAGAGGAGTATTACGTGGGTATCCTCATATGTGGGGGCAGTGGAGTCCCACCACTTGACCATCCTCTCCTAATGGCTCGAAAGCTCCAGTAACGTATAAGAAGTCAATCTCATGATCCCGAGCAGAATCCGGCAGGTTGAGCACGAGACGCTTTTCTGCCCTTCTTACTTTAAAATAGAAGGTGTTATATTCAGGGTTTAGTACAATACTGTACCACCACTGAATGTCCCAGATCCCTAGCTGGGTCCCTAGAATCCTATTTAAAGCAATTACTCCATTTATCAGCCTAAAAACATTTGTTGATACTTGCATAGGAGTAAGGCGGTACCAATTTAGGATCTGACGAAGAAGTGGATGAAGGGGAAAACGGACTCCTCCTTCAACAATTGCTACGATAGGGATACACATTCTGTCCCATGAGCCACTATCCCTATCTGCTCCTAGAGGGGCAAGTTCGAGACCTACGTTATCAGGAACATTGTAATCCGTCCTAAACGTCGCCATTATGGCGGGGGTATCACAGAATTTCCTAAACTTACTGGGTCTAGGAGGGGTGTCATGTTCATCCGCCATGGATATACTCGAAGAAAACGTAAATGTAAGAATGGGCGTGATTGAAACCCTAGAAATGACCACAATCTGAGAATGAAATTTCAGATGAAAACCTAAGCAGAAGAAATGGAGTTAGAATGAGAGTCTTACAACGATACCGTGATGATTTCTTGGAATACAATCGAATTTGCAGATGGCGGCGATGGCGGAAAGCTTAGGACTGAAAGTTCGAATGTTTTGGATAAAAAACCAAAAAGAGCCCTTTCAGCGGTTTAAAGGTGAGAGACGGAGACGAAACGTCTCCTCTCACGCCGTTACAGGTAAGAGTAACGGAAAGCAGAAACCGTTCTGACGCCGTTTCATAGAACGTCAGTTCGAAGTTAATGCTAGGCATATGAAACGTGCCACGTGGAGTCATTACCTCGAGATGGTATAATGACAGAGGCGCCAAAAGGCATCAATGAGATATTGAAATTATGATTGCATAGGATCAAAAGAGTTTGGTCTAGATAGAATTCTGTTTCTAAGCATCATATATTGCCCCCGAACAGTGGTAAATACATGAAGCTAGGGAGCAATTGTAGGGAGGTATTCCCGAGAAGATACATTTAGTTGCCGAACACGTGGTAGTCGGGAGCACGTGGTAAGTATGACAGGACTTACCGCCGGACAGTTCGATGAACAGCGATATGGACCAGTGATATGGGAAGTCATTAATCCATGCAATCTATTCGGCAAAATTAAGGGCCAATGATATGAGAAGTTATGGCTATAAACTGACTGTTCGGCAGTTAGAGACATTCCGATTACATTGGCCCAAGTTACATGTGAAGTAATTGGTCCAAGCAGGCTGTTCGGTTATGATACAGCCGAACAGATGATGTAAAGAACCTAGCACGTGATACGAGTGATCACAGGTTTAAAGCAATGCAATCGATATCCGAATAAATGGTACGTGGGACCATAGTTTGAATATAGACAGGACGGTCATCGTGCTAAACAAGTGTTCGGCAATATGGACCAATGACATGAGAAGTCAACGGTCCAGGAAGGTTGTATGGGCTCAAGGACCAGGTACATGTGAAGTAACTGGTCCAAGCCGTCTGTTCGGCCATGAGACAGCCGAACAAAGATGGAGCTCCAATCGAGAGTAGGAGCAGAGGGAATACTCTGGAAGATTCCAGAGTAGTCATGTTCCATAAAGGAATAAGATTCCAAGAATATAGGATCTGTGAAAGATACCCAACAAGTATGGGATGATCGGCTCTTAATGGAAAAGAATCCTAAAAGGACTCTTTTCCATAAACTGATAAAGGAAACGAGACTCCTTGATATCCTGGGTCTCCTATACGAGTTAGGAATCCTATGGCAACAAGGATGCTTGGACAGCAAGCATCCATAAATCTATAAATATGAGGTAAACCTAGAGGTGAAAGGTACGCAATACATTGCATTATTATTGCTTTCCTACTGATAATTAGGGTTGAGTTTTCTAGTACGTGACACTAACAAAGGCATCGGAGGGCCTTTGCCACGAAAGGCAAAGGTGCACTCACCCCCTGTCTATTTTGCAGATTAGGGTTCAGACGACGAGCTAGGGTTCCGGTGAAGAGGCACGAATAAGCCGTTGCAATCCTGTTGATCCGAAGTATCAATTGTTTTCATCCCCCTACATCTACCATCACTACAAGAATTTTGGGATCTCCCAACGGTTTTTTAGTAACGGTTAAAAAAACCGTTGGTATAGATGGTGTTTAGCAACGGTTTTCCAAACGTTACTAGAAACAGGACTATAGCAACGGTTTTCATGCCACCGTTACTAGATTACAAGACTATAGCAACGGTTTTCCATAACCGTTACTAAAAACCCGACTATAGCAACGGCTTTCAATAACCGTTACTAAAAACCGGACTATAGCAACGGTTTTCCATAACCGTTACTAGAAACCCGACTATAGCAACGGTTTTCCATAACCGTTACTATAAACCGGACTATAAAGACGAAAAAATTGGCTTATTGGCTTATTTTTGGCTTATTTTTTGTCTTTATTCAAAAAAATTAAGTTTTGATTGAAATTTTTTAGTTTTATGATTCCTCTCGTCATGACGAAACAATAATCCCAAAAAAATTGGCGAGAAACTAACAAATGCAAAAAAAATTTGAATAAGGACAAAAAATAATCCGAACAAGCGTAGCTATCTTTACTATGTAAAAAATAGATGGTCCAATCGAAAAAAAAAAGTAGGTGTTTGTATAGTATAAACCGAATTTAAAAACTTGGATTAAGAATAAATCGATAAAACTCTGATGACATAAGTTAGCCCAACCGGTTTGCATAGTATAAATATTAAAAGGCCCTCAATATTACACAAGTGATGGGCTAGCCCAGCTAGTTCGTACTTGCGCGCGCATACGCGAGGTCCTGGGTTCGATTCCCAGGAGAAGCAAAATTATTGTGTTGCCTTCCATGCGCCACGCAGGCGACATGGGAGGCCACGTCAGCGCCACGTGGCTGCCATGTCATATTTTACCCCAAATTTAAAAAAAAAAACTTCCCTTTAGCAACGGTTAAGAAAAAATTACCCCAGATTTAAAAAAAAAAAATTGCCTTTAGCAACGGTTGTAACCGTTGCTAAAGAAACCGTTACTAAAAAAAAATCTATACCAACGCTCGTCAAAACCGTTGCTATATGTCTACACCAACGGATATCTCGCGACGGTTTGGGCAACGGTTGGTGAACCGTTGGTATAGCTTTTAGCAACGTTTTTTGTGTTTTTTAGTAACGCTTTTGACCGTTGTTAGATCCCAATTTTTTTGTAGTGCATCTTCCTCCACCACTTTAAACTCAACTGACTTAGGTTGTGGAGTCTTGGTAGTCCTTGGATCCGGATTGACCTCCAAATCCCTGGTTGTTAATTGGGCTTGCATCTCAACAATCTTTTCTAAGCCACTGTCCTTGTCCCTTTTCACTTCATGAACTTCTTCTTCCTCGTCATTGAATCGATGATGATAAGATGTTTTGGCGGTGATTTTTGTTTTTATGAAATTATTAACACCAAAGAAGTTATATCAGATATCAATCCGTCGCGGGGGTGATCAAATTGACCGTAAACCGGCTAGTGAACCGGATACCAACCGATGTGTATGAAAACTTTTCAGTTGGTGAAGACTTGAGATTTGCTGTTTGAAACATATAAAAAAGAAGGAAACAAAGGGAAAAATAAGAAAATTTTCGCTCCCTCATTGCTTGATATATAAAGACAAAAGGAGGGGAAAACCACAAAACCAAGCATGGAGGAGTATAGTAAAATTCACTTTATTTACAACTTTCTTCGTAATTATTTTCTTCTCTTCTCTCCTGAAGTCTTAATAGCTAGCCATATATTTATATGGAGCCAGTTCTTACAAAATTTAGTATCAACTTTAATCGAGACCCAACTCGTAAAATGTGGAATTGGTCTTACAATTAAATCGAGATGCACGTTAATTTCTCCACACTTTTAAAAAACAATACTAATAATGTGTTTGATTTTCATTCTCACCTGCATAAAACCATGTATACAAGGGCCAGAGCCAAGTTGGGGACAATCTTAAATTTTGACTTTTTGTTTCTAGAAAACCAAATTTAAAAAAGTCGTCAGGGAGTGTGAAATCTCCGTTAAAAAACAGAAAAAACAAAGGGAATTTGTTGTTGTAAAGCTACAGAGGGAGTTGAGATTAATTACCAAAATATCCTTAGGTACGATGTATATAGCCCATGATTTGAACAAATTTAACTTTTGGTGGGTCTGGTACTGACGTCTCAGTTTTGACGTTACGAACAAGATTTCTCCCAGTCTCCTACCAACCAAAAACACATAACAACAAGAAAAGCACCTCCTCACTCGTTTCCTCCTGCACATTCATTTCGTTTGCCAATTCAAACCCCCACACCCACACCCCCAACCCCACCTCCTCTCTCTCGCTCTCTCTCTCTCTCTCTCTCTCTCTCTCTCTCTCTCTCTCTCTTTCTCTCTCTCTATTTACCTTTGCCTGTACGTATACCCACATACATCTGTATGGGGATAACGACTATATGAGGATATAAATGTCGCGTCTATGTTTCCGTGATACTGAGATGGTGCAAGATGATGATTTGTTACGAGTTTAATCGACGCGCGGTTGTCATTGGCTCATATTACGGATCGGAACTCAGGCGTCCGGGCCGGCTCACGCGCACGTTGATTTCTTTGCCAGGTTGGTTGATGTCAAGGCACTGCGGTTACAAGTCGGTGGCGGTAATGGTGGCGTTAACGGTGTCGCTGGTGGTGGTGCCGCTGGTTTTGCCGGCGCCGCTTCCTCCGCCTCCTTCGACGCTTCTCGTTATCCCGGTCTTGATAATGGCACTCTTAGTAGTGTTTTTCTTTTTTTCTGCTTCTAAAGTACCCAATGTTGCTGCCTATTCTGTCTAGATTTTGTTCTCTCTCTCTCTCTCTTTCTCTCTCTCTCTCTCCAAGCTTCGTATGTGAATCTCTGTTGTAATTTCTGAGTTGGATTCGGAATGAGTATGGGTTGAAGGGGTTTCTAGCAAAATTATCACAGTCGGCGTTGATTGTAATGATTTTATTTGAAGGATCTCTTAGCATCTTGAACTTTTACAGGTGAGAAAGATGTTTACGGCCGCCTCGAAACAATTAGAACGGCCAAGTTTTGCTACCAAATTGGTTCTGTTGATAGTATGACCGCCGTTCTTTCTCCCGAAACTTTCTTTTTTAAAAAAAATGTAATTTTAAACTTAAATATAATAAGAATAAAAAATATTTTTTTAATTTTTTTTCACCGTATTAAAAATTTTAATGAGATCTATTAAACAAGATTTATATTGATAAGAAAATTATTTGCGTAAACACATAATTTTTTACCTTGAAATTGCTTTTTTTTTTCTTAAAGTTCTTTTTTGGAAAACTGGAACGGCCAATCCACTTTAATCTTTCTGACGACAATGTTGATCTTAAGAAGATTTTACTATTTTGTCATTTTCAATTTTTGACAGATCAGAGGGGGCTGCATGTGGGTAAAATTAACAAGTTTCGTTTTGAATTTTCAGAACTACCCGTTATCTCCTAGCATATAATATATGGTCCCTAAAAAGTTATTTTTTCAGCTATTATTATTAGGTTCTGTTTCGCTAAAATTTTTATTTTTTAAATACTTATTTTATTTTTTACGAAATTGGTTATTCTCTCAAATAAATACTTTACTTTAGGGGGACGGGGCCTCCTTCATCTACTTTTCTTTGTATGTGATTTCTTTTTCTAAAGCAATTAATGAGGTAGGTCGGCTCCATTCTTGTAAAAAATAAAGTATATTTTTTTATTTTGTGTGGTTTGTTTGTCTTTTTTGAATTTTTATTAGATTTGCGTTATATTTTTTGGATTTATTATCCATCTTGACATAAGGAGTTTAAAAAGTAAAAAATTATTACTAAAAACAAAAAAAGTTTATTAAAGACAAAAAAAACCAAACAGCGATCTTTTTTTTTTTTTGTCTAAAGTCATGTCGTCTTATAAGAACTCTTTTAAACATCTATTCACGTTTTTATACTTTTCCGATTTCTCTTATCAAGACAAATGATTAATTCCAAAAATTACAATAGAAAGCTCAACAAAAGTGAAGTAACGCAGCCTCGTTTTATGAACTATTTGCAAGAACAAAACACAAACAAGTATGAACTAGAGGTACTTTTTGAACACACAATAATGAGACAAATCTTGCTTTTCTTTAATTCAATAACAATTCACCCTGCCCTAAACTTAGAATGAATATAAATAGGGTAAAAGAAACCGTAGACAACTTAGGAAACAATTAGGGCCGCTAATCAAACCCTAATCAAAGGAAATACGAATATTACAAAAAAAAAAATGAAAATTTTATTTTGACTAGGAAATCAAAAACTAGAAAAAAAATATAAGGTTACCAAAACAGAAGGCAACTAAAACCCTATCAAAAGTTATTAGAAATCTAAATATTACTTTAAACGGCAAAATAGGCCTTTCGGAAGGCTAAAAAGCGTGGAAACAGCGACCTACTCTACATCAAAAAGTTGCGAAAAACGCCCCGCTCTACATCAAATAGTTGCAAAAATTAGTGAAATACCGAAAAAATTTACACATAAAGATTACAAGAATGGAGCCGTAGGACTGGGTTTTTTTATTTTTATTTTTAAGAGCATACGTTGGACTGCCTTAAAAGACTTTAAATTGATATCTCTCCCAAAACCAAAACTGAACTTCTTTAAATCCTTTTTTTGCCCAATATTTGGGGTCCCCCCCCCCCCCCCCCTCTCTCTCCCCGCAAAACTCCTTTGTACTACTGTTTTTGTTTGCCTAGCATTTGGGGACCTACTTCATTATATAAGTTACGGAAAGAATTTTGTTTGATAATTAATTTTCACGCTCCTTTTTATAACCACTCTTTTTTTGCCCTTTTTGTGATGTGAATTTATAAAATTAACCTTTCGTTTTGCATACTTTTTCACACTTGGAAGGGCGTAAGTGTAAATTCAAATCACATAAAGATTAAAAAAAAAAGTGTTATTATAAAAAAGAAAATGTGAAAATCGCTATTCATTTTGTTTCCTTACACAGTACCTACAAAAACTATGGGGCCTTCCTAGATGGGGGCCTAAAGCCCATGCCTCACTTGTCTTAAGGGCAAGCCGACCCTGGCCGGGTTGGTCTGATGATTAAAGTTCTTTACATAGGAACTTTGATTTAATTTTAGCTGCACTCCGTTAGTGGACAATAAAATTGATTTTTGAAAATTTGTCTAGTTAGGCGTAAATTGGCTGGCCAAACACGATAAGTTATTTAAAAAAACATTTGTCTAAAATTAAGTTATTTTGAAAAGGAAAACCGCCGAGGTTTTCTATGGGCTAGCTACACATACATCTGTATCAGGACTAACAATCAAAATTGAATGATGTTTTTACGGTTTAATAGGGGCAGACCCCCCACCCAGTAGGGTACACTGCCCCAGATTACGTTTTTGGTTGTGTTTATTAGGTTAGGCAGCTAGCTTGACTTATTATTCAACCTTCCACTTGTAGCATGGTAGCACAGCTGTACACACCCCCATTGGGATTACACGCCGGCAAAGCCATGCATGGCTTTAAGCCCCAATTTTGACTAATTTTGGAAGTTCCAATTTTAATAGTTCGTATATAAAAATTAAGTTAATTTGTCTAAAATTTTAGTTTACTTGATGAATTTGACGCAGTCGACCGTGAAATATCGTATCCATGTCATGAATTTATCATAAAACCGCAAACACATATGAAAAATTTACCATAGAGTACGGTGAATTTAACGTGTTTGGTATTGGTAGGTAAGGTTAGAAATGGGTGTAGGGGGATGAAAACAATTGATGTTTTCGGATCAACTGGATTGCAACGGCTTTCTTGTGCCTCTTCACCGGAACCCTAATTCGTCGTCGAAACCCTAATCTGCAAAATAGACAGGGGGTGAGCGCACCTCTGCCTCTCGTGGCAAAGGCCCTCCGATGCCTAAGTTAGTATCACGTACTACAGTCAAACCCTAATTATCAGTAGGAAAGCAAGAATGCAAAGTATTGCGTACCTTTTACCTCTAGGTTTACCTCTTATTTATAGATTTATGGATGCTTGCTGCCCAAGTATCCATATTGCCCTAGGTTTCCTACCTCGCATAGGAAAACTAGGATCTCTTGGATTCTCGTTCCCTTAATCAGTTTATTGGAAAAGAGTCCTCTTTGGTTTCTTTTCCATAACGAGCTGAACATCCCATACTCGTTGGGTATCTTTCTCAGATCCTATATTCTTGGGATCTTATTTCTTTACGGGACATGACTATTCTGGAATCTTACAGAATATTTCCTCCGCTCCTACTCTCGATTGGAGCTCCTTCTTTGTTCGGCCATCTCATGGCCGAACAGACGGCTTGGACCAGTTACTTCACATGTAACTGGTCCTTGAGCCCGTACAACCTTCCTGGACCATTGACTTCTCATGTCACTGGTCCATATTGCCGAACACTTGTTTAGCACGATGACTGTCCTGTCTATATTCAAACTATGGTCCCACGTACCATTTATTTGGATATCAATTGCGTTGCTTTCAACTCGTGATCCCTCGTATCACGTGCTTGGTTCCTATTTCATCTGTTCGGCTGTATCATAACCGAATAGTCTCTTTGGACCAGCTACTTCACATGTAACTTGGTCGAATGTAACCGAAATGTCTCTAACTGCCGATCAGTCAGTTTATAGCCATGACTTCTCATATCGTTGGCCCTTAATTTGCCGAATAGACTGCATGGATCAATGACTTCCCATATCATTGATCCATATCGCTATTCACCGAACTGCCCGGCGGTAAGTCCTGTCGTACTTACCACGTGCTCCTGAATATCACGTGTTCGGCAACTAAATGTATGTGCTCGGAAATACCCTACAATTGCTCCCCAGTTTCATCTATTTACCGCTGTTCGGGGGCAATATATGAAGCTTAGAAACAAAATTTTATTTAGATCAGACTCTTCTGATCCCGTGCAACCACTGCTTTAATATTCATTTGATGTTTTGGCGCCTTTGCCTTCGTGCCATCCTGAGGCATCGATTTCCACGTGGCACGTTTCATATGCCTATCATTTATTTCGAACTGACGTTCTATGAAACGGCGTCAAAACGGTTTTTGCTTTTCGTTACTTTATCTTGTAACGGTGTAAGAGGAGACGTTTCATCTTCGTCTCTCGCTCTTAAACCCCTGAAAGGGCGCCGTTTGGGTTTTTACCCAGAACTCGAACTTTCAGTCTCTCTCTCTCTAAGCCTTCCGCCATCACCGCCGTCTACAAATTCGATTGCATTCCAGGGAATCGTCACAGTATTCTTGTAAGATTCTCATTCTCACTCCATTTCTTCTTCTTAGGTTTCCATTTGAGATCTCAATCTCAGATTTGCGGGTCATTTCTAGGGTTTCAGTCGCACCCATTCCCAGTTTTACTTTCTCTTCGAATATATCCATGGCGGATGATAATGATAGCCCTCCTAGACCCAGTAAATTTAGGAAACTCTGTGAAGCCCCAACTGCCATGACGGCATTTAGGTCTAAGTATAGCATCCCTGATAATGTGGGGCTCGAACTCGCCCCCTTAGGAGCAGATAGGGATGGTGGCTCATGGGATAGAATGTGTATCCCAATCGTGGCCATTGTCGAAGGTGGAGTCCGATTTCCCCTTCACCCATTACTCCGCCAAATCTTAAGCTGGTACCGTCTCTCCCCCATGCAAGTATCAATAAACGTATTTAGGCTGATAATGGGAGTAGTTGCTCTGAATAGAATTTTGGGTACCCAGCTAGGAATTTGGGACATCCAGTGCTGGTACAGCATTGTACTAAACCCTGAGTATAACACCTTTTACTTCAAAGTTAGGAAAGCAGACAAGCGTCTCATGCTCAACTTGCCAGATTCTGCTCGGGATCATGAGATTGATTTTCTTTACGTTACTGGAGCTTTTGAGCCACTAGGAGAGGATGGTCAGGTGGTGGGCCTCCACTGCCCCCACATATGGGGATACCCACGTATGCTCCTCAATATTTTTTGATCTTTGCAATATTGGTTTACTGCTTTCTCGTAGCTTTCCTTTGTGTCTAATTTTGCTGTTTCAATTTCGATCTTTGCAACTGAAAACGCTAAAAGGCGTCCCAGACGTGTACCGAGCAACATCCGAACAGAGGATATTAACAAGGTCCTAAAGTATACAGGCGAGCCTGGTACCCGAACAGCAAGTCGGGGCCGGAACACTGACGTGCTGCTGGGATACGAGCCTTCGTACAGGGGGGTCATTGACAGAAGACTTGCCCATCCCAGCACGAGTGCTGCTTCTACCTCCACATCAACTGCTCCCCAACCACGTATTTCAAGAATTCAAGCTGGTGTCACTCTCGCCAGACAACCAGGTGAAGTAGCAATTCCTGAAGGCATTCCTTAGACACGGGTGGCACTTAGAAGATCTGAACGCAGGCCAGTTGTCCCCGAACAATAGCCCGTTCCTCTTTATATTACCAGTCAGTCATCCTTCTCGGGCTACTCTCAATCGCCTCCAATCCCAGGTACGATGACGCGCCAACCCATTAACCTCAGCTCTCTGCTCACTGTCTCCACACGGGGACGTGGTGCTACCAGCAGGGTAGCATCAACTGGTGCCCCCCCCCCCCCCCCCCACGATCACGTCACAATAGGGGAGCAGCAAGATCATCATTTTCTCCTCGGGAACACGAAAGTTCCCTAGAGGCTACTGATGCTCATCGGGACAAACGTCCCAGGAGCGAAGAAACTGGAGACGCCCCCTCCCAAGCCACTCCTTTAGTCCAGGAACCCCCTTCATCGAGCATTCAAGTGCTTCCTCAAAGCTGGACCCCCAATCTCATTAGGGGTGATCGGCCTGTTCATATTGGGGACAGCGCCAGCTCTTCGGAAACAGCACTCGCTCTTGCACAAGGTCTGTTACTTCCTGTAGACATGCAAAAGGAATCTGAGGCTGCACTTGATCTGCTCGTTTCCACTGGACTCGTCAGTGGTATCAAGGTAGTGTGACTTGATCTTTCCATACAAGCTTTTATGTATGTTTCGTATACCACTCAATATGCATTGTTACACCCTTCACTTACTGTTTGGTGTTTTGCCAGTTTATTCAAAAAATGGTTACACTGGGCCAAAAGTTCCAAGACGCTGATAATGAAAGGATCTCACTTTTGAATAACAATACAAGGCTGCTTCGTACCATCACCAGATTAGAGAGAGAGAGAGAGAGATAAAGCCAAAGCTGACTATGAAGTGGCAAAAAATAAGCTTGGAGCTGCTGAGGATAGCCTCAACCATGCTTTGGTTGAGATAGAGAAGACCAAAAAGGCAGCTTTTGAAGATGGCTATCAGAAAGGCTTTGACGCTACAACGGCTAGCTACGTGGAGCAGATGCCAATCATTCAGGATGAGATCTGGGCTGCTTGCTGGGAGACATGCCTTACGAAGGTAGGTGTTGCTAAAGATTCTCCCCTATGGGTAGAGAACGATTTACCAAGCCGCCAGGTTGCAGCCCCAACTGACGACGTTGATCAATAGATTGATGACTTTGCAGACGTTGATGAAGAAATACAAGTTGAATCACAAAATGATGTTGTGCAATCATCTGTTCTGGAAGTGACCACTGAGATTGTTGTCCCAGAGGTACAAACTGCTGCTGCTGCTGCTGTTGCTGAGGCTGATGTCCCTCCAGAGATTCAGAACCTGGATTGAAAAAGCAAGCAGGTAGTTTTTGTTTGATTTCAATCATCGGGCTGGTCTTGCATGACCATAGCTTTTTTACCCTGCGTGGTACCAGTACTTTCTTCTTAGTATGATAATACTTTTCTGGTACGACAGGTATTTGGCTCCTCGTGGCATAACTTTATACAGTTTGCTTGGCTCCCCTTGTTTTGGAGCATCTATTCGAAATGCAAATCAGTTTAATCTAAGTATTCCGTACTTTGATCATTTTAATCATGTATGTCGTTTGTTTGCATAAGTATTCGTACTTAAGCAAATCCTACAAACATGATTACTTGTACTGAATCTAAGGTTCTCATACTTAAAATCATGTGCTTCTCAGTTTCTCGTACTGTTGACAAGTTATTTCATACTTGTATTTTTCACGTAAATACATACAAGTGTATTCGTACTTGTTAAGTGTCTCGTAATATGTTAAGTGTCACGTACTACAAATTGTTGCAACAGACTGTTTACAAACAACCATACAGGTGTTAAGTTTCACGTACTCAACCGTACTTGAATAAGTGTGGCTTAACGTATACTCATTATGCTTTAAGCCAAGCCAATAAACTTTTTACAAGTGTCTCGTACTTTAAAGTCCATACAAGTGTTTTCATACTTGTATTAAGTTTCACGTACTTAAAGAATCATATTTGCGTTTAAGTTTCACGTACTTAAACAAGGCATACAAGTGTGCTCATACTTGTTAAAGGATTTTGAAAATCACACAAGTGTTTCATACTTGTGTTTAAGTGTCACGTACTTAACTGTTTGAAAATCACATAAGTGTTTCATACTTGTGTTTAAGTTTTACGTACTTAACTGTTTGAAAATCACACAAGTGTTTCATACTTGTGTTTAAGTTTCACGTACTTAACTGTATACCCTGCTCCCCAATACGAATGAGGGAAACCAATCTCGTAGTTCGTGTTTAAAACAAATACCAACAGTTATACTAGAAAGTGATTTTATTCAGAATCAGTAAAACTCAAGAGGGCTGTATTCGTACCCCTTGTAACTAGAATAATCCAAACTAGAACAAAGGAATTATATTCGTAATTCCCACACAAGTACGTAGTGTAAATCTAAAACAGAACTGAAATGATTCTTTAACAAAGAATTTTCGTAGATTACGGACATTCCAAGGCCTTGGAAGTGGATGACCATCCAAATCTGCCAATTTGTAGGCCCCTATACCAACAATCTCGGTAACTCGATAAGGGCCTTCCCAATTAGCCCCCAACTTGCCTTCATTGGCCACCTTGGTGTTGCCGAGCACTTTTCGTAGTACGAGGTCCCCAACACCAAACTCTCGAGGGTGAACATGCTTGTTATAGCTCTTCATTAGCTGCTCCTGGTACGAAGCCAGATGGACCAATGCCCTTTCTCTCCTCTCCTCGGCGAGATCAAGCTCGATTTCAAGGGCCCTGTCATTGCCTCCACTTTCAACCAAAACGGTCCTGTTGATCGGCAAACCGACTTCCAAAGGTATGACAGCCTCTGTTCCATAAGTTAATGAATAGGGGGTCTCTCCCGTAGACCTCCTAGGCGTTGTTCGGTGTGCCCATAAAACCAATGGTAACTCGTCAGGCCACTTCCCTTTAGCTTTGTCCAGTCGTTTCTTGATCCCGTCAAGGATAGTTTTATTAGACGCTTCTGCTTGCCTATTACTCTGAGGGTAGGTTGGGGTGGAATAATAATTTCGTATTCCATACTGGGTACAAAAAGCCTTAAACTTCTTCTGAAATTGTGATCCATTGTCTGTGATCAAAGAGTAAAGGACCCCAAAGCGAGTGATGATGCTTTTCCACACGAACCTTTCTATCATAGGTTCAGTGATTTTGGCCAATGGTTCTGCCTCAATCCACTTGGTAAAATAGTCAGTTGCCACAAGCAGGAATTTTCGATTCCTAGTCGCTTTGTGTAATGGACCCACGATGTCCATCCCCCATTGAGCAAACGGCCAGGGACTTGTCAAAGGCACCAGATCCTCGGCGGGTGTTCGAATCATTGGTGAGAATTTTTGACACTTCTCACAAATCTTCACATACACCTTTGCATCTTCCTGCATGTGTGGCCACCAGTAGCCTTGGGTAATTGCTCGGTGGGCAATGGATCTGCCTCCAGCATGGCTCCCACATGTTCCCTCGTGGATTTCATGAAGAAATTTCTGCACCATCTCAGGATGCACACATAGCAAATATGGGCCTGTAAAGGATTTCCTGTATAACTTATCCTCTGGGGACAGCCAAAATCGAGCAGATTTGATTCTTATCTTGTGAGCCTCCTTTTTGTCAGGAGGGAGTATCTCGTCTCGTAAGAACTCCATGATTGGGTCCATCCAACTTGGTCCTTGGTTCACGTCCAAGACCAAGTCTACGTTCCTCCCAATGCTCGGCTCATTCAGATATTCTACTGCCACCTTCCTTTTGAACTCAGTTGGGACAGCTGCAGCCAACCAAGCTAATGAATCTGCATGAGCATTCTATCCAGAGCTTATCTGTTCAATATACATCCTCTCGAAGGTATCAAGCAGATCCTTGGCTGCCTGCATATAGGCCACCATATTTTCATTTCGAGTTTCGTACTCGCCGGACAGCTGGTTCACCACAAGCTGTGAATCACAATACACCCTTACCCGTCTTGCTTTTAGGGTTTTTGCACTCCTCAATCCAGTTAAAAGTGCCTCGTACTCTGCCACATTATTTGACGCACTAAAGCCTAGCCGAACAGATAGCTCCAACATCACTCCATCAGGGGGAAAAAGCACAATCCCAATCCCTGACCCTGTGTTACATGCTGATCCGTCAACATACAGTTTCCATTCCAAGGGATCCTGTTCAGCTGGGGGTTGATCCTTTATGGGCGATGTCTCTGTTGCCTGGTCCTTTCTCGTAGGAGGTTAGGGAGCCACCGTGGGAGAAAACTCCGCCACAAAATCAGCCAACACTTGGCCTTTGATTGCTGTGCGTGGCTGATAATCGAGATCGTATTGACTTAACTCCACAGACCACGTCGAGATCCTTCCCGAGAAGTTTGCTTTTCGTAGCAGTGATTTCAATGAAAACTCAGTGTAAACCACAACCTTATGGCTTTGGAAGTAATGTGGCAGTTTCCTCGTGGCTGTCCTAAGTGCCATGACGAGCTTTTCTAAAGACAGATATCTCGTTTCTGCATCTAGCAATGTCTTGCTAACATAATAAACAGGGATTTGTTCCATCCCTAAGTCCCTTAACAGAACTGCACTTACTGCATGCTCGGAAACAGCTAAATACATAATTAAAGACTCACCTTGTTGCGGTGTTGACAAAAGTGGGGGCTCGGCCAGATACTTCTTCAGGTTCTGGAAGGCTTGTTCACACTCTGCTCCCCATTCAAATCCCTGCCTCTTTTTCAGCAATTGAAAAAATGGTCTGCACTTATCACTTGACCTGCTGATGAATCTGTTAAGCGCTGCTGCCATTCCAGTCAGTCTCTGGACTTCCTTTGTGGTTTTGGGACTTTGTAGCCTCTGTAGGGCAGCAATCTGATCGGGATTAGCCTCTATCCCTCTCATGGTTACCAAATGACCCAGAAACTTTCTTGAACCAACTCCAAACGCACATTTCGAGGCGTTGAGTTTTAATTTGTACTTACTCAAGATTTCGAAAACCTCTTCAAATCAGCTATATGCCCCTGTTTATCTCGACTTTTTACCACCATATCATCTATGTAAACTTCCATAATCTTTCCAAGCAATTTCTTGAACATGATGGTTGCAAGTCTCTGGTAAGTTGCCCCAGCATTTTTTAGCCCAAACGACATAACACTATAGCAGTACAACCCTCGTGGCGTGATAAACGAAGTCTTCTCCTGATCAGGGTCGAACATAGCAATTTGATGATACCCTCGATATGCATCAAGAAAACTCATTCGTTCGTAACCAGCGGTTGCGTCAACCAATTGGTCAATCCTGGGCAGAGGAAAACTATACTTAGGACATGCTTTGTTTAAGTCTGTGAAGTCTACGCAGACTCGCCACTTCCCATTCTTTTTCTTCACCACAACGGTGTTAGATAACCATTCTGGGTAGTAGACCTCGCGTATCGCTTTAGCCTCCAGTAAACGATCGACTTCTTCTATTACTGCATCCACATGCTGAACGACTGCCTTTCATTTTTTCTGAATGACCGGTTTATGTTGGGGATCTATGTTCAAATGATGACAGATCACATCTGCATCCACTCCGGGCATCTCCTCTGGTACCCGTGCAAATACATCGACATATTTCTTCAGAAATCTTATTGACTCAGCCTTTTCCTCTGCTAGTAATGATTCCCCAATTAAAAAATATCTTTCAGGATCAGTTTCGCTGATCTGAATCTTTTCCAAGCCTTCAACCACTTTTTCAGCCGGAGTTCTTCCAACATCCTCGATAGTTGGTTGATCTGGTACTTCTAATGTATGAACATGGTGGACCTTTGGGGCTGTTTTGATGATGGAAATCAAATACTGTTGTGCCACCTTCTGGTGGCCTTTAAGTACCTCAATCCCATTTGAACCTGGGAATTTCACCATTTGGTGATAAGTCGAGGAGACTGCTCTCATCTTGTGCAACCATGTCCTCCCTATAATCACGTTATAGGAAGAAGGAACATCGACCACTAGGAAATCTGTTCTCAACACCACTGACCCAGCCCGAACAGGTAACATTACCTTCCCAAGGGGCCAGATTGCTCCTGCACCGAACCCAATGAGAGGTGTTGTAGACCGCTCTAAGTCTGTTTGGGCCAACCCCAGCTTCTTGAACGCATCGTAGTACAACACCTCTGTACAACTTCCTGAGTCCACAAGGATCCTCTCAATGTCATATTCCCCAACTCGTAGGGTTACGACCAATGCATCGTTGTGGGGTATTTGGACCTCTCCTAGGTCATCATCACTGAATGCCAAGCTCTCATTGCATACATCAGTCTCTCGCCCTCTCTTGTTTCCCAATCACATCACGTGCTGATCGTGCTTAACTTGCATTTGTAACAGCCTAACCTCTTTTCTCGTATAAGGTGTGGCCAACCCATGTATCATATGGATTATTCCTTTAGGGTTTTGCTCGTAACCCAGCTCCATAGCCTTCCCTTTCTCCTTAGGATCCTCCCGGATAAATTCCTTGAGATAGCCCCGAGAGACCAAATCATCAAGGTGCCTCTTGTACATCTCACAATCCTCGGTCATGTGGCCCCAATCTTTGTGGTAACTGCAGTGCTGATTCGTAACACGTTTTGCATCCTTGTCTCCGCCTAGACTCGGGGGCCATTTGAAATATGGCTGATTCTTTATCCGATAAAGAATCCTGTATATTGGTTCCTTCCAAACCGTAGTGATAGAAAAGAAAGCTTTTGGGTCAGGAGCTTGCTTATCTTTGTACGGTTCTTTCTTAGCCTGCCCATATTCCCTTCTCTCTCTATAAGTCTTAGGCTCTGGCTTATCCACCTTTTTGGCAAGTGCCTTCGGCTGTTCGGCAACCGTCCTGCCATCCTCACAGAGTATGTCATCCTCCATTTTGGCGTGTTGCTCTATCCGTTCCATCAATTTAGCCAAAGTGGCTACTGGATGTTTATTCAATGATCGGCGTAGCTCCCCCCGAACAGGTAAACCAGTCTTGAAGGTGGCTATTGCGTATTCCTCACTGCAACTTTCAATCTCGTTGAAAGTTTCTCAGAACTTCTTTTGCATAATCCCTGATTTGCTCGTTCTCCTCATGTTTCATGGTGGAAAGAGTCTCAAAGGTCTTTGGGGCTTTTCTGCTTGTCATGAACCGAGCAGTGAATTCCTCGGCCAACTGCCTCCATCCTCGTATGGATCGTGGGGCCAGTTTATGAAACCAGGATAAAGCCACTTTGCCAAGACTGGAGGGAAACATCTTGCACAAGATGGAATCATCCCCTTCATGCATAAACATAGCCTGTTGATAATGCTATATGTGAGCCACGGGATCCGTATTTGTCTCGTAAAGTATGAACGCACCGTGCTTCACTCTGCTCGGGAACCTAGCCTCTTGCAGCCTCTTTGTAAATGGGGAGGCCGCAATATTACTTAATGCCTTGCATGCTGCTTCTCGTGCAGTCACTGTCCCATCCTCGAACTCCTTGGATTTGTGAGCCGTGGCTTTGGCCCAATCAGCATCAGGTCTCTCGTACCTGTCTCGATGATGTTTCCTTGTTCCTTCCTCTTCGGGGGTGGAACTTCTGTCTCTGCTCCTCCCTTTTCGTGAAGAAGCCTTTCTCTCGGGTGTTCGGCTTTTACTTCTTCTTCCCCTTTTTCGAGGAGAAGCCTCATAATGCCCTATGACAGGACTTCTGCTCATTCTTCTTCGTGAATGGGTCTGCTTATGGACTACCAGCGTCCTTCCATCTCTTTGGGAATGCCTACGAGAGAGTCCAGAATCTTCTGGGTACTTTCGTACCCGTTGCAACTCCTGTATCTCATATTCTCGTTTTTTAATTAAACGAGCATACTCCTCGATTTCCATTCTCTTCTTATCAAGGACATCGTTATCATCGTGTATACTCTTTGAACGGGTAACTGACTCTTCTCTTCGATGAGACATACTCCTTCTCGTGGAGCCAGTAGGAGTTTTGTCTCCTTTTTCCTTGGAGTGACCTTTGTCATGTCTACCAGTGGGCTTTCTCGGAGCGCCTGGTGGGGATTTATCTCTTCCCCCACCCAACTGGTCCTTTGGACTAAATGGAGTAGCTGGATCTTCTTCCATCGTACTTACTTTTGAAAAAAAAGCTGGTTCGTTTCCCACAGATGGTGCCAATTGTAGGGGGATGAAAACAATTGATGTTTTCGGATCAACTGGATTGCAACGGCTTTCTCGTGCCTCTTCACCGGAACCCTAATTCGTCGTCGGAACCCTAATCTGCAAAATAGACAGGGGGTGAGCGCACCTCTGCCTCTCGTGGCAAAGGCCTTCCGATGCCAAAGTTAGTATCACGTACTACAGTCAAACCCTAATTATCAGTAGGAAAGCAAGAATGCAAAGTATTGCGTACCTTTTACCTCTAGGTTTACCTCTTATTTATAGATTTATGGATGCTTGCTGCCCAAGTATCCATATTGCCCTAGGTTTCCTACCTCGTATAGGAAAACTAGGATCTCTTGGATTCTCGTTCCCTTAATCAGTTTATTGAAAAAGAGTCCTCTTTGGTTTCTTTTCCATAACGAGCTGAACATCCCATACTCGTTGGGTGTCTTTCTCAGATCCTATATTCTTGGGATCTTATTCCTTTACGGGACATGACTATTCTGGAATCTTCCAGAGTATTTCCTCCGCTCCTACTCTCGATTGGAGCTCCTTCTTTGTTCGGCCATCTCATGGCCGAACAGACGGCTTGGACCAGTTACTTCACATGTAACTGGTCCTTGAGCCCGTACAAACTTCCTGGACCATTGACTTCTCATGTCACTGGTTCATATTGCCGAACACTTGTTTAGCACGATGACTGTCCTGTCTATATTCAAACTATGGTCCCACGTACCATTTATTTGGATATCAATTGCGTTGCTTTCAACCCGTGATCCCTCGTATCACGTGCTTGGTTCCTATTTCATCTGTTCGGCTGTATCATAACTGAATAGTCTCTTTGGACCAGCTACTTCACATGTAACTTGGTCGAATGTAACCGGAATGTCTATAACTGCCGATCAGTCAGTTTATAGCCATGACTTCTCATATCGTTGGCCCTTAATTTGCCGAACAGACTGCATGGATCAATGACTTCCCATATCATTGGTCCATATCGCTGTTCACCGAACTGCCCGGCGGTAAGTCCTGTCGTACTTACCACGTGCTCCTTTATATCACGTGTTCGGCAACTAAATGTATGTGCTCGGGAATACCTCCCTACAATGGGTCATAATAAATAAAAAGTTGGAGTGAGAAGTAGATAGTTGCAATTTAATTGTTGGAAATTTTACCGAATTTCAGATGAATGAAATCGAGGCTACCGGAGGGTCTCTCGAGGCAACCGAGCATGTACTGGGTTCGTTGTATCTGGACGCATCACAATCAATAGACGTATTGATGTGTGGATTCTGTAACCCCCGAAACTCCTCCATGATTGTGAATTCATTTTTGTAACCTCCTTCATTCAAATGGCAGAATTGATTTCAGCATTTGATGGCTGCAATCCATTTTCTGGAGTTACAATTGTCACCATCCCTCTATCAAAGGATCCTCACATTTTTGGAGAAGGCACCAGAAAAATTCATAGTAATCCTAACAAGTTCTGATATTCGTTCTTTGAAAGAGAGAGAGGCGGTAGTCAGTTCGCCAAGGTGGTCGACGGTGGTGTTCCGACGGCTTGTGGTTTAGCTGAGCCAACCCTGGAAGGAAGTCGCCGACGCAACCTACAACACCCACGGTAGGCGGCAAATCTTTATTAAGGAGACTGTAGTATCACACAGGACTCGGTTTGATATTCTGCAAATTCTGTTTGTATCTCGTTCTCTGTAATCTGTCTACTGCTTATGTAATTTGTAATTTGTTCAATCATGTAATTGTATTGCTATCAATGGAATTGTTCTCTGGAATTTTAAGTGATTGCCGAATTTTTTCCCAACAAATTAAGCCGTTAGGATTTTTTGAATGTAAGAATGAAAAGATAAGTATTCAATATATGACCAATAATTAAGTTCCTCTTTCAATAATAATGTGAACGCCACTCACTTTTGTGAAAGGAATCGGATGAGCATTGCTCCTAAAGCAGAGAATAACATCTAGACTCAAGTTCATTATGTGATTCAATTTGTCACCAATTCTGTTAAGAGTCTGATAATTGCACGATTTTGCCTATTAATTACAATATATATGATCCTAGTACCTCATACCATCTCGAATCCTAAAGGGACTTATGTCACCGTACATAAAAATCAGTTTTATTAGATATCTACTTTTATCAAATAGGGATAACAATTTTTATCAAATAGCGATTACAATTTTCTTTTTATGAGACTAGACGGTTATTCTCAGCATCATACTAGCCGCCCATTTTATTTACTAGTTCGATTACCGAAATGATCTTCATGGAAGATCTTTTCTTCAGGATCGGTACTACAAATAATTTGGCTCATAATAGAAAAACCATTCTGGCTGGTACCGAAAAATGACAATGGTTAGATATAGAGTATAGTCAAATTCCATGAAAAGTTAGATATAGAGTGTTAGGCTTTTCTTAAAAAATTATTATTGTCCAGTCAAGTTGATGAGAAAACGATTTTTTTATAGTCACGTAGGGAGGACAATGGTTAGATTTTGGTAAGAATAATTCCCTAGCTTATCTCAACATCCATGCTTTTAGCGATAGATGCATTGAATCTCTCATAAAAAGAATTAAGTTGCCTCTCCAAAGTCATAAACCATTACCCTTAATTAATTTGATTATTCATATCAAAAGGGTCTAATTAAGGCCAATGGTATTATTGTACATTCTTCCAGGTGGATCTAATTAAGGTCAATCAGGGCTAGTTTACGCACACTACGGCTATTTCTTTCCCGATCCGGTCAAAAGCAGGGCATCTACGTCGGAACTAGAGAATTCACAAGTGATTTATCTCTTACAGTTTGAACCCAAGAGGTTACCCAAGTTTTGAACTCAGGATGCTTGAATTTCTTGTTTGTGTCGCATTGTGTCATGTCGTGTCTTTTCGTGTCTTTTAGGTTCGTGTCAAATATCTTGACACTAACTCAACCTGCTTAAAATCATATCGTGTTTGAGTTGACACTATTAAGACCCTTTTATTTTATTTTTAATATTTACATAGAATTATATATTTTTCAATGTTTTGACCGAACTACTTATTTGATTCAGTAACAAAAACTGAAGACATGTTCAATACCATCATAATCATAGAAACAATAAAACTGCACAAATCATGACATTGAAAAATGCCTCAAGTCACAACTAGATATAGGTCTCAAAATTAAATAATTTTGTGTGATTTTCTGCTAAAATAATAAAAAAGCACCAACAACTACAGAATAAATCTATTCAAATTTTAAACTAAAAGAATAGGCCTAAATAATGAAAAATAATAATTCCGATAAGCCTAAATAAATTTTAATTAATTTTGAACTCTTTAGCATGGAGACTCAAGTGAATAAGTGATTAGGAAATTAGATATTCAATTGGTTTTGATTTTTTAAAAAATCTCTAAATGGACTCTAATAGTATACATGTCTTATCTTTCTATAATTATATTAATATGTTTCTATACACGTTAACCAAGCATGATTTTGAAAAATCAAATCTCCTACTCTTTTTTTTTTGGGATAAAGAATCTCCTACTAATTGTAAACACCGGATTTTGCCCCACCCTTAAAATCAAAAAAACAGGAATGTCAGTGCCTATCATGATGATTTGCATGTGCATAGCCTAGTACAGAGGCATGCCATTTTTGGATTAGAACAGTCCCCTCTCCGGGGGACGGTTCAAAAGTGGGCCCTAGTGACCATAACTTGGACTATAAAGCCAACATATACTTCAAGACATCCAAACCAAGATCGGCACGGTAAGATGTGCCTTTTCTACCATTAATCTAAGAGGACCTGCCAAGTCTTGTCATAATCGGTTGACGTTTCACCGTTGGATCATCACTGACCCTTTACCGGCCACCGGTAAAACACCCGATTTGACCTAGGAAGTCTTGATTGGGCAAAGTCATCTCCATACCATTCCAAACATCACACATGGTGATGTTATGGTATTTTAAGCTCTCTGGTCAAGTTTCGTGTGAAACAAAGTATAGACACCTCCAAAACGGGGCATCGCCACACAGATTGATCAATGTTTGTTTGGTTCCACTTCATAAATCAAGATTGTGGATATTTCCAAGGCTAGGAACATCGCCACATGATAACGATTATCATCAAAAATAGAGTCGCCACCTAGTTTATAAAAACTAGAAAAAACAGATAGAGATTCTGGGTATGGAAGCCACGAGTACAATAAGGGGAAGGTGTTAGGCACCCCTCTTTGCCCAGCCGTGAGACTGGCCTATAATCGTTCAACATACGATATGTACCTACTTTATTTAATTCTAAACACATAAACTAGTTTTAGCCTTTAAACAATTGATATGGTGAGCCAATATAGCAATTGAAGCATGAATCAAAACATAAAAAGACAGGTTGTCCCAACAAATGGATTCCACGGTCGGTGAATGGATGTCAGCTGAGGAATCCCACTTGATCAATGTATTCAAAAGAATGGGCTACTATTGGCTAACCATTGTCAAAGATTGCATGGAGTATGCCAAGAGATGCCATGCTTGCCAAATCCACGCCAATTTTATACATCAACTGCCAAAACTGCTCCACCCAACTATCTCTTCATGGCCTTTTGATGCATGGGGGCCGGGTGTCATGGGGCCCTTGCTGAAGTCTTCTAATTGTCACTTGTACATCTTGGCTACAACTGACTACTTCTCCAAATGGGTGGAGGCAATCGCACTGAAAGAGGTAGAGAAGAAAAATGTCGTCAACTTCATCCGTACTCATCTCATCTTTCGATATGGCATACCGCGTTGCATCATCACGGACAACATAAAGAATTTCTACAACAGTGCCATGACAAGACTTTGCCAGAAATTTGGCTTAGAGCAGCACACTTCTACTATGTACAACCCGCCTGTAAATGGTCTTGCGGAAGCATTCAACAAGACTCTTGGGAACTTATTGGAGAAAGTGGTTGCCAAAGCAAATAGGGATTGGTCTGAGAGAATGGAAGAAGCTCTTTGGGCTTATCAAACCACATATCGAACACCTACACAAGCCACTCTTTACGCACTAGTGTACGGCATGGAAGTTGTTTTGCCACTCGAACGTCAAATCCCATCTTTAAGGATGGCCGTTCAAGAAGGGCTCATGTAGACACCTCCCAAACGGGGCATCGCCATACATATATCCTCATTCCTTGATTCCATTTCATAAACTAGAATCGTGGACATTCCCATGGCTAGGAATATTTCCACACGATAGCGGTTATCATCAAGATAGAGTCGTCACCTAGTTTATAGAAACTAGGGAAAATAGGTACAAATTTTGGGTATGGGAGCCAAAAGTACAATAAGGGGAAGATGTTAGGCACCCCTCTTTGCCCGGTCGTGAGACTGGCCCATAATCATTCGACATATGATATATACTTGCTTTATTTAATTCTAAACACATAATCTGATTATTAGACTTTAACAGTTAATAAGGTGAGCCAGAACGCTAAATAGAACATGCATCAAAATAAAAAAAACACAATTGGCTTTCCCAGGGAGTAGATCCCACGACCGGTGAATAGATGTCACGGCTGAGGGATCCTTTTGGGTTAATGTACCGACTATAGGAACGATGTCTCAGCTGATGTTCTTCTTCACACCAGAATATGAACAATTAATCAGAAAATCAAACACTACGATTAAAGTACAAAAATAGAAAGTGAATCAAACCATAATCCCTTGGGCCTCACCATCTTGATCCCTTAGTTGATTGATTGCTTCGGATTAAGGGTGATTGATTGACTTGCTTCTCGAAACCCTAGGGTTAGGGTTTGTGCTTCGGGGTTTGATCGTCGGATAGCAGCTGCTTACGAGAGTTTAGGGCTTTTATAGAGAGAATGTAGGAGAGTATTTTTGTAGGGTTTTATGGTTAGAGAGGGTGAGTGTTGTGTATAATTTCGGAACCCTAAAGTCCCTTCATATAGGAACCAGATGACATCACTCCAACCAATCACGATGCATGGTTCAAATTGGAAGTGTATGGCAACTCTAACTTTGCATGGTAATCCCTTTACGTAGCCCAAAAAAATCAAAAACCGGCTGCTAAAGTTTTGAGCATCGGATCAAACAATTGACAGAACATTCCAGAATTCTGGAAAAAGACAATCTGGCGGCCGAGGAATCCATCTCGCAAGCGAGGAATCAATCTCTCAGGGAGATTTTCAAACACCAAGTTTCACGGGTGAAGAAAGGAACTAGGGACCGTGAGATCATTCTTGTGACTGACAGATTTATCTTCCTAGGATGCTATATTTCTGTCTGAAAGGCTATTTGGCTCTGAATTCGGTCCTCCAAGTGGCTAAAAGTACTCACCAAAAGTCTATGGGTTTACGAGAAATCAATCATCAATCATTGTATCCATTCATCATTGGGATGGTCCCCAAGGTGGGACTTGAAATAATCATTAGGCCAAATTGGGGTGTCTACATATGCCCCTTTATGATTGAACTTGGACAGGCTGCAAGGTGTGTCAAGTAAGAATCAAAGCCGTAAAACAACTCAATTTGGTCGAACAACTATTCCAAGGGTTTTCGAAAAATGGTTTTAGTTATGGTCGGGCTGGGAGGCTGCCTACGTATTTCTCGAGAGAAATTTAGACCAATCGTAGTTTGGGGCAATAAAAGAAAAATAAAAGAGTAGAGGGTTAAGGACAGAAAACGTACCTTCGGACTTTAAAAGCCGTAGTGCAACGTTGCTTAACACCATAACCTCGCCTTCTAGTATAAGGTTGAAAACCCCAAGCGTAGGGCTAGATCGTCGATAACATAATATCTGGAAGTTCGGGATTGTACCCACAAAGAATCGAATATAGCTAGTTTGGATTGTTGGTTTTATATGGTGGATTTCTGCATTTAAGATGGCCAACTTGGTTTTGCTTTAAACGATGAAAATGCTAAAACGAAAGACTAGAAATGAGCTTTGTAAACTAAAAGAGGCAAGTCTAAGGATAGTCTAACCCTTGACTAAGGTCGTTACTGATTCTCAATTATAACTCAAACTAGAGACACGACCGCGTGCTCACGCTTGGAGGATTTAGCTTTAAAGACTATGTTTATCAAAAGATGTGATTAATCGGAACCAAACCAACCTATTTTTTTGCTAATGTTTCTAACACGTAGGAGGCCACGAGCCCTCGGTATGCTGCTTGCCAAGACCGCTTGACTAAACGACATATCAAAGAGTTAACACCCCTCGCTTAGACCAAAATGGCTAGGTTACTTTAATTTTGAAAACCATGATTTTAAGCCCAAAGGTTTGAGAACCAAATAACCTCCTAAGTCCTTAGGAAAGATTACCCCGAGACTTAGCCAAGTAACTACTCACACATGGCTAAAAGACTAGAAAGCATGCTAGAGAAAGAGAACATGATTAACCGATAAAAACGGAAATAAACTTGATTTATATGAAAATCCAACTAGTAGTTACAACAATAATACTTGGGAAATTAACAAACAACTAATACCTTGAAATGTTCTTGAAGAAAATTGATAGGAAAGCTTGAAAGCAATGGAGCTTTAAAAAGTAAAAGACTTAAAGTGATATAATGTGCTAGATAAAAAGAAGAGAGAGGGTAGCCCTATTTATACATAGTGGCTCCTCTCTCCAAGCCAAATATCTGGAAACATACCAAAAGTGGAAAACATTCCATAAGTAGTAAGTCCAAAAAGCAGAAAAGATCTGCAGAAAAGCAACTGTATTGATACAACCCATTTTCCAGTATCGATACAACATTAAAATGGCCATTCTCCGAACTTCCTGTTTCCTTATAGTATCGATACAACTATTTTTCCTGTATTGATACCGCCTCGTTTTCCTGCAACCTCTAGGTTCTTGCCTTGCTTTGGCACCAGACGACCCCCCAATAGCTCGACGGCCTCATATCACGCTACCCCCGACACTCGGGCATACTCATGGGCTAAAGTTGGGTTTGAAAAGCGGCGTATTACGCTAGTTTACCTGAAACACTTAAGAAACACCTTACGTGCAAAAGTACTATAAAAACCGAAGAAAACATAAAATAACTAACATAAACCGAGACTAGTCGCACCAAATATACACAATATTGGGTGCTTATCAAACGTACCTGGGCTATACCAGGATTTTGGCGGAGGGTAGTTGAATGAGCGCAGAGCTACCGAAGGAGTCTTGCGGAGAGCATCTTTAGTATTTTGGGGTAGATCAGTACACAACGGGTAAGTCTATTGCTTTTCATGATTATCCTTACTTGAATTGAGGGGAGCTTGGTTGGGTAACCTATCCTTGCGAATGAGCTTGAAGGAATTGATGTAATTGGGTGGAATCCAAATCATCTTATGGAGACGATCGGACGCCGGTTTTGAGATATGGTGGCTCAATGCCAGTAACTGGAGCATGAAGCTTGAGATAAGAGAACCGAGGCGTGGATCCGGTTACAGTCATATGGCAAGAACCTGAAGGTTGGAGCTTGGAGCTTGAGGTGACAGAATCGAGGCGCGGAGCCGGTTACAATCATAAGGTAAGAGGGTGAGGGTAGAGCATGGGGCTTTTCCATCTTCCATCTTCCATAAAATTTGGCGCAGGGCCAGAGGGCCAGAGGATCGAGGCACGGGACCGATCAATAAAACTGAGCCGCAGAGCCAGTTGTATGCAGGATTGACTTGTTTCATGAGTGAGAGATGCAAAACATAGTATGTGTATGATGATGGTTAGATATGATGATGATGATGAACAGATATGATGATGCAGACTCAATCATGACAATGGTGATGCAATTAATGATTATGTACACGGGCCTGTGCGTGTGTGTGGTTTTAAGCATAGAGCTTTCTTCAAATCCTGGACTTGAGCATTCAGAGCATAGAGCTCAAGCATTTGGAGGGTAGAGTCCGAGCATTCAAAGTACATGCTTTGAGCATCCAGTACATAGTGGTTGGGCAGTCAGGGCGCAAAGCTTGAGCATTTAAAGTATAAACTTTAATCATTCAAACATGGAGTTCGAGCATCCAGTGCATAGTGGTTAGGCATTCAAGTGTAGAGCTTGAGCATTCAAGTGTGGAACTTGAGCATCCAGTACACAGTGGTTGGGCATTCAAAGAGCTTCGAGCATTCAAGCATGGAGCTTGAGAACAGATGATATCTTGTTGGATGTTACGACATGGAGCCAGTTGAGAATAAAAGCATAGAGCTTATAAGCGCGGAGCTTCTGGGTGATTTGGATAATGAGCACGAAGTTGCTGAGGTAGTGAGATTGTTTGTGGAGTTGCTGAGCTGTTAGATAAGTGTGAGTACGGGGCCGCTTGAGATGATGGTGAGCATGGAACTATTGGGTAGGTGAGCACGGAGCTGCTGAGTGACTTAGGTGATGAGCGTGGAGCTTTTGAATGATTGATAGTGGGTATGGAACCGCTGAATAAGTGCAAGCACAGAGCTGCTGAGTAACTTAAGCACGGGGCTGTTGAATGAGTACGGGCGTGGAATTGCCAGGTAAGTGATCACGGGGCTGCTAAGTGACAGTGAGCATGGGGTTGCCGAGATCACGAGCATAGAGCTGCTGAGTGAGTAAGCATAGGGCTACCAAATGATAGGGAGTATGGAGCTGCTGAGTGGGTGAGCACGGAACTTGTTTGATGAATAAGCATGGAGCTGCTGAATGATCGCAATGATGAGTGTAGAGCTACTGAGTGACTCAGATAATGAGCACGGAGCTGCTGATTGTGAGCACAAAGCTGTTGAGTAGTGAGTTTATAGGCATAGAGCCGTTGAGATAGTGGGTATGGAGCTTTGGCATAGGTTGTGACAGTTGTCGTACTTTTGGAGTACAATAATTGAGGTGCATGGCCTGAGCTTGAGGTACTAAGGATCCTTGGACTCTATGAGCAAGATCTCGGAGTTCATAATGTTGGACAATTGCTGCTTTTGAGAGAACTCAGAAAAGTCCCGAAGTGGGTTCAACACTGGTGCTTGAGATTCCATACGCTTATGGATGCCGCCAAGGCTTATTTAATTATCCCCCGTCATTGGTTCTGTTGGTCGAGGACCCAAAACTTCATAATTTGCTTGATTGATGCACTGAGTAAGATCTGATGTTGCTATGAGAGATAGATCTTTGGGCCAATAGATTGATTCAGCTGCTGCTTCGCCAAAACCTAACCATTGAAATAGGTTGATTTACCCCGAGCGTAGGGCTAGATCGGTGTCAGCATAATACTGGAAAGTCCGGAATCGTTCCCACAGAGAAAATCTTTATAGCTTGCTAGGATTTTTAGATGTAAGGGTTTACGGCGTTTAGACGTCCAACTTTTGGTTTTGCTTTGAAAGGTGAAAAATGCTCCTATAAAAAAGACTAGAAATGAGTTTTAACTAGTTTAAACAAGCGGCAAGGCGTAGAAGTTCATAACACTCGTAACTTAAGTCATCTAACCATTCTCAACGAAAACACGGTTGAATCGCAAGACATGGGCTGTCAATCGGAAGATTTAGCTATGAAACCAATAAAGACTAGAAGTGTAGTATGGAAAACGATTGAGCTCTTTCATTCTCTTGGCAAACATGAACCGAGACATCGCTCCGGAACTATGTGAGCGAGCACATGATCACCGAAGATTAACATCGGCAAGTTTTGTTACATAAAAGGCAAACCCTTCTCATTTTCCATACCAAACCTCAAGCCATAAGTTGAGAAAGTTAAGAATAACATAAGTCACGAGGCGTTAATCACCCCGTGGCCGAGCCTAATCGACTACCCACACATATTGAAAAGACTAGAAAGCTTGCTAATTGTTGAAAACATGATTAACCAATAGAACCGAAAATAAACTTGATTTATATGAAGATCCAACAAGTAGCTACAACTTTAATGCTTGGAAAATTAACAAACAACTTAAACTTTCATGTGTTCTTGGAAAGCATTAATGGAGTAAAAGACTTAAAGGTGTAATGAACTAGATACAAAAGGAGAGAGCTGGATCCCCTATTTATACAAAATGGGTTTCTCACTCAACAAATATCTATAAAGCATACTAATAAAGGCAACTATTTGATATGTACCTAATAATGCATATTCTTGGTGCTTAAGTCCTCTAGTATGTAGTATTTGTACATATATGTTGTCGTTTTTATGCGATATTGCACGTAAGGTTTGTTTGAGGATGTTTAAGGTAAAATGTGCTAATAGGGCGTGTTTGAGCACCAAGGGATGTATCGGGGTGCAACCAAGTGTCCAAGTGACCGCCGGTGCCTATTTCTTTGCTAGCGGAACCTAATGGTAGCTCAAGAAGCCCCAGAGGCCACTCAGTGGTCAAGAATGGCGAGGGACGTGCCAAAGCTTAGCAAGCAATGTAAATGCATCGAGGATGGCCCTCGAGGGTATCCAAGAGACCAAGGCCACATGGCACACCTCCGTCAAGTCCCGTTGATCGAGTATCGAAGTATCGGAGGGCCGTCGGGACATCACAAGAGCTCAAAGGCCAAGCTGCCATGTTTTGCAAATTTGCAGACAATGGTACCGGTACCTAAAAAACATGGTTTTGGTACCTTTGTGCTAAAATAGAAGACAGTTGGATTGGTACCAATACCTCATTTTTGTGGTACCGGTACCAATGCCCTTCGACCAGCACTCTTATGCTGAATTTTTCAACCTTCCATATATGGAAAGTTTCTACTTTAGGCATGTTTTTGGGGTATTTTGAGGGCCTTTTTGTCCATTGTAAGGCTGATTTTATAAGCCCTATAAATAGGCTTGTATGCCATTTATGGAAGGGATGGCCATTAGTTAGTTTTTAGGCCTAAGTTTTCTAGTTTTTACTCTAGATTTCTCCATAGCTTTGTTTCAAGCTTTTCTCACTAGTCTCCTTCAAGAACACTAGCAAGCAATTGTGTTACGTTAATTTCTCAAGTATTAATGTTGTAGCTACTTGTTGGATCTTTTATAAAATCAAGTTTATTTTCGGTTCTATCGGTTAATCATGTTTTCCAATTCTAGCATGCTTTCCAGTCTTTTCATCATGGTTGAGTAGTTGCTTAGGCTTGGCCATGGGGTGAATAATACTTCGTGAATTAGGTTAATCTTGCCTTTCTCAACTTAAGTCTTAAAGTTTGGCTTGTAAAATGAGAAAGGTTCGCCTTTGTGTAACAAAACTTGCCGATGTTAATCTCCGGTGATCATGTGCTTGCTCACATGGTTCCAGAGTGATGTCTCGGTTCATGTTTGCCAAAAGAACGAAAGAGCTCACCTGTTTTCCATACTACACTTCTAGTCTTTAATGGTTTCATGGCTAAATCTTCCGGTTGATAGCCTATGCCATGCGATTCAACTGTGTTTTCGTCGAGAATTGTTAGATGGCTTAAGTTATGGGCGTTAGTAACTCCATTTCCTTATTGCCTTTAATTCTTAGTCCAAACTCATTTTCTAGTCATTTTTTCATAAGGGTATTTTTTCACCTTTCAAAGTAAAATCAAAATTTGGCTGTATAAACGCCAAAAACCCTTACATCTACAAATCCGAATTAGCTATAAAGATTATTCCTATGGGTACGATCCCGGACTTTTCAGTATTTATGCTGACAACGACCTAGCCCTACGCTCGGGGTAAATCAACCTATTTCAACAGTTAGGTTTTGGTAAAGCACTATTCTATAAGTGGAAAGTCAAAAAAGTAACAAAATATCTGGCCGAAGGCTCGTGGTATCGATACGGATTAAGCAAGTATAGATACCACGTTGCTAAGGTAAAAAGGGCCATTTTCCCGTAACGCTTCCATATCGATATGGGTTAAGGCCGTATCGATACAACATTCTTTGCCTCCCAAGAAAACTAATGCGTATCGATACAAAATAAGGCTGTATCGATACGCGTAGCTTAACTTCAGGTCTTCAGGCCAGCCTCCAAGACTTGGCACCCAACGGCTCACTGGCTTGCCCGATGCCTTTTGCCTTCGATCTTGGGTCATCCTGGCAGAAGTTCCACCAGGTGTGGATACTTGAACTTCCTTGGGAATTAGCCTCGTGATCAAAATACGCCATTTTAAGGACGTTTTACCTGAAACACTCAACAAACTACCTTACGAGCAATATTGAATAAAAACGATAAATTATAACTAAAAACACTACTAACTAATGGACTTAAGCACCACGATCAAGCAATCTTAGGTGCTTATCACACCCCCCAACTTGAGTGTTGCTAGCCCCTAGCAACAAAATCAAAACAAAAAGAGAAAAATCTAACAATCCTTCCGACAAGCTACTTAGCACTTACTCATATCGCAGCTAATTAGCAAGAGTTAAAAAAAACTTAATTATTCCAAAACAACTCGCAGCCGAAGATTGAGCTGCCTACTAAATATTGAGTGAATTATAAACAAGTATCCAAAATGAGTGTCCAAAGACAAAAGGTGGATACGAAGTTATACTCTGCATGTAAAGTAACCACATCCCACAAAAAAGTGCTCGAATTAGGCACGGAGAACAAAAATACCGAGCCTTTTAAGTGGAGAGTATGATTAAACAGAACTTAAAACTAAACAATTTAAAAGTTGATTGCCGAAAGAAACATGCCACAAACCAAGTATGCTAACTATCATGCGATAAATCAAAATGGAATCAAGGCATACTAGAGATCTACTAAGGGCTTCATAGCATATATTGACCTTGGTTTAATCAAAGAACGGTTAGCAAAATAGGGTGGCGGCCAGGGGCGGATCCAATGCAGGCCCAGGTGGGTCACAATAGGTCAGCAGTTCGAAACCTGCTGACTATCATTTTGCTCCCTTTTAAACAAATGTTGTCTGTCACAAGTAAGCCTTTTTAACAAAGGATTTCTTGCCAAAAAAATATACAATACTTTGTACATTAAAACGTTAGTGTGACTACAGATATTTGACTTTGTTTCAATTTTTTCCTTTTTCTGTAACTTGAAACTTTTAGTTATTGTTTTACCAATTCAATAAGTATTAAATTTGAACATCACTAAAACGATTATATTCAATTTTAAAAGTACTAGCATGGACATTTTTGGAACATGATTATGGATGTAATTATAGAATCATTTTTTTATTTATTTTGTATTCTTAGCAAAAAAAAATTTGGTCCATTACATGATCTTAATTCTTTTTTTTTTTTCTTTCGGCATTAAATGATCTTAATTCAAAACTTAACGATGTTACAACAAAGGTTCAACTTTCTCGAGTGATTTTAACTTTTTCACTTATTGTCGCAAAAAATTATTGATTACCCCATATTTAAGGTTTACCTTGGGCTTTGAAATTTAAGAGCCAACCTTGTACTCGAAAAGTGACCCATCTACATGAAATTCCTAGATCTGCCACTGGTGGCGGCCATATACTAGCTAGGTTCAACCATCCTTGACCACCACCAACTCCAACTACCAAGTCATAGACCACATGCCGGCCTCAACAAAAATTTGCTAAACTACTAAGTTAGAGTTCAACTAAATAAACTAAAAACAATGAAATAAAAGGATAAGAGGTGAGCTGTCAACCACCATGCACCCCGACCAAGTATAGGGATTTCAAACTACTCCACCGACCCTACTCATCATTCGCAAACTCTGGCTCTCCCTCGGCAAAATCATCACTGATAAGTGCCAAAATATGTATATATTTTGGCCCTCCAATCTACATTTATTAGTCTTTTATATTTGTTAACTGATTTTTATTATGTGTTTTTTTTTATTATAGGTTGCTCGAGCTCGATTTTCAAGATTTTGGTTAAAGACGAAAGTTAGCAAAAGTTTTGGGTCAAAGTGCGAAGTGCTTTGAAATTTTGGATGGATAATTCAATATTAGACAAAGTCCAAGGGCCACTATGTGATTAATGCTTTGAATCCGTATAAAACCAATTTTATAACCTACTGAGGTCAGCAGCTTTTTGGGAAAAAAGTGATTTTTTTTCCTACAGACGCGAAACAGTAGAAGAAGAATGGGGATTGGTGGCGTGGAAAAGATAAAAAAAGGGGCAATCCAGGAATTAGTTTCGACACACGCACGACTGATTTCAACGGACGAAAACGAAGACCGGGGCTGCCAATTCTTGCTCTGAATGTTAGTTTTATTTAGTTGTTTTTCTTTTCAAGATTTTTTATGCTTTGTTCAATTACTCGTACTTCAGTAACTAGTTTTAATTTTTGTTCTTTATAAAAGTTATTTGTTGGTTCTTATTTAACTTAGATCTTTTGTTTATTTTTCGTATCGAGTAATAGAAGTATGATTAATTCTAGATTTTTATTCCTTTTATTTTTAATAATGAGTGAGTAGTTTTTCTGAGGTTTGGTCGCTGGGTAAAGGTGCGCCGCGACCCAATTAGGATTCGTCTCGCAATTTTTCGCACATTAATTTAATTAAATAATTTAGTTGGTGAAAACTACGTCCGTTGGATGAATCCGAGGCATTGCCAGGGCTCATGTGAGGAGGAACGGAGGACCAAAACCTGTTCGCTGCTGTGTACGGGACCGACAACCTTAGGATTCGCATCCTTCGGAGTTTCCAATTCTCCCTAAATTTAACCATTTTTTTAGAACCTTGAAAAGCGAGCGGATTCTGATTGGGTAGCGAGCGCTGAATTCCCTACGACCGTGCCTCTCTTTTTAATCGTTTGACCAAGTTATCTGTTAGTATTAGTTAATTAATCAACTAAAAGACAAGGGGTGGCTACATAAGAGCTATTTTAATACTAAAACCTGAGATTCCACAGCACACACTTCACCGTCCTTAGTGGATTCGACTCCGGTCTTACCGGATGTTGTGCTGCATCGGTCTCAGCCCTACGTTTGGGGCAACCCATTATTTTAGGTCTAGGAAATCGTCAAGCATTTTTGGCGCCGTTGCCGGGGACGGTTACGTGTGTTAGGAATTCAGGTAGTTAGGTTTATTTTTGTTTTCTTTTTAGTTTCTTTAGTTGTTTTAAGTCAACATAGGTAGAGGTAAGCAATCCTCCATCGTAGGAAAGCAATCACCTCTAAAGCTTAAGTACTATCGAGACAATACCAGGCGTCTCGTAGCCATTGAGAGAGAGCCGAGAGAAACCATGGAGGATCAGGAATCTTTTAGTGGTGATTCTTTTGATATCGGTGGCCTTTTTGTTGATTTAATAATTGAGCCACCAATAGCAGAGCCACCGATGTCGATGCGTGCACACATGCATCCTAAGAGGACCACTCCTCTCGGTCCGATAGTTCTGCCGACCGAGATGGTGGAAGCACGTAATGCTTTCACCATAAAGCCTGGTACGCACAATGCCCTTCCCTTGTTTTATGGGAAGGAGAATGAGGATCCGTATGAGGACGTCCGTCATTTCGAGGGGTTGGTGCGCACCTTGGCCACCACTACTCAATGGGAGAATGCATGCCTTAAGCTTTTCCCAGACTCGCTCAGGGACAATGTGGATAAGTGGCTGCGGATGCAGAAGCCACAGTCTCTCAGGACGTGGGCTGCTGTCCGAGATTTATTTTACAAGAAATATTTCTCGGAAAGTAAATCAAAGTACCTGACTCGCCAAGTCCAATCGTATAAGCAGAAAGAGGGCAAGTCATTTTTAAGGTGCTGGGAGAGGTTCAAGGACTTGTTGTCGTCCTTACCGCATCATGGTTTCGTGAAACACTAGTTGGTGTCATTTTTCTATTTGGCTTGAATGTTGCCACGGTCCAACAAATTGAATACCTCTGTAAGGAGGAGGATTATCTTGACAAGTCTCCAGACGATGCGTGGGACTTTCTCGACGAGTTGGCTGAGAAACACCGAAGTTGGGAACCTCCCGACCTTGGTGATAGGGCCATGGCTGCACAAGGACCCAGTGGGTCTGGCATTTTTCCTTCTAGTGTGCGAGAGCACAATGTCCAGTCTCAGCTGGACAAAATGGCTAAACAATTAGAGGACTTGAAGCTTAAGCAAGTCCATTAGGCGAATGAGGTGAGAATTAAGGAGGTGTGTGCGTTATGTGAGTGTCCGGGGCATTTAGTCACTGCCTGCCCCGCATTTCCATTGTCAAAGACGCATACCATAGTAATCAGGCTGAGGTGAACGCGCTTAACAAGCGTTGGGATCCTTATTCAAATACCTACAATCCAGGGTGGGCCCAAAACCCACTTTTGAGTTGAAGGGATCAAAAAGCCCTGGTGCAATCCCAAGCACCACCTTAGCCACAAGTTCAGCAGTTTCGGCCTCCTCAAGGCCAAATGACCCAGTTTCGTTACCCCCTTCAACAGCAGCATGGGTTTGGTCCTTCGTCTTTTGGACCACCCCTGGCATTAACCATCCCCTGCGGGATAAGCAGACTGATGAGATGATGAAGGCTCTCATGCAGTCTCAAATTAGCTTCACTGAGTAGACTAAGCAGGCAATTGGTGACATTAGGACCCAATTGACCCAGTTGACGGCGGCAGTTGGACAAGTCCAGTAGGAGAAGGGAAAGTTTCCTTCTCAACCTATAGTCAATGCCGCCGGTACTCATTATGTGGGCGATTCTTCTGGCCCAAGTAATTCGAATCTCAGTCTGGAAGAGGCTAAGGCGATCACACTCTCAGAAGTGGGAAGGTGATCGACAAGGACTCACCCCCAAAGCAGAAATCGATGCCACCCCCGGTGTCGGTAGCTATTCCAGCAGTCGTTCCAGACTTGGGAAGTGTTCCTGAGGAGAGAAAGAGGCGGAGTCTCCTGAAGTGGTGGTGCCTACAACTGCGGCCCCCGCGACTCCAACGCCACCCGTTGCTCCATATCCAAATCGCTTGATGGCGAAACCTAAGGTCAATGTGAACTTTCAAATGCTTGAATTTTTCAAGAAAGCTCAGTTTCCTATCTCCTTGATGGAAGCCATTGACGCAATTCCTCAGTTTGCAAAGGTTTTGAAGGATCTGTGCACGTCGAAGCGGAGAACCAAGAGTCAGGACAAAGTGCTTCTGACGGAGTAAGTGAGCTCCATTCTCCAGGCTGAGATCCCCACCATGTGCAAGGACCCTGGTTGTCCCACCATCCCTATAGCTATCGCGGGCCAAAAGTTTGATAAGGCTCTGCTGGATTTAGGAGCAAGTGTCAACTTGCTCCCTTATTCGGTATACTTGAAGCTAGGCTTAGGCGATTTGAGAGCCACTTCGGTCACGCTACAGTTGGCTGATCGGAGTGTGAGAATTCCAAAGGGAGTGGTGGAAGATGTTCTAATTCAAGTGGGCGAGTTTCTTTTTCCAGTTAACTTCATCGTCCTGGATACATGCCCAATACCGGAGGTCTTTAAGAAGACTTCTATCATCCTTGGCCGTCCATTTTTAGCCACCTCCAGTGCTGTTATGAATTGTAAAACTGGACAAGTCCAATTGTCGTTTGGGGACTTGAAAATGGAAGTGAATGTTTTCAATGTGGATAGTCGGGTTTAAGATGATGAGGAGGTGTACGAGGTGAGTTTGATCGACATGCTAATGCAAGGGCATGTCGATAGTGTGTTGTACAAGGATCCTCTAGAGACAGCATTAACCGCCGAAGAGGCGTCATTCTTAGATTCTCCAGAGGTAGAAAGTTTGATGGAGATGCTTGCAGTGGAGGATGTGTGCGCCGCCACTTGGAATCCAGTTCCTGAGCCACTGGGCGCCCCATCTCCTAAAGCTCTCCCATTGTCAATCGAGCCGCTTAAACCAGAGTTAAAGCCCCTACCGAACACGCTTAAGTATGCCTTCCTTAAAGGCGATGATACTTTTCGGGTAGTGATCTCCTTATCTCTCGAGGTGGATCAAGAGGCTAAGTTGCTTGCCTTGCTGATAAAGCACGTGGGCGCAATAGGCTGGACAATAGCGGATTTGCAGGGAATTAGTCCAACGGTGTGTACACACCGCATTTTTCTAGATGAGGATGTGAAGCCATCTAGGCAACCTCAACGTCGTCTGAACCCCAATTTGAAGGAGGTGGTTCAGGCTGAGGTGCTGAAGCTTTTAGATGCGGGTATTATTTACTCGATAGCCCATAGTGAGTGAGTGAGCCTAGTGCAGGTGGTGCCTAAGAAGGCAGGAGTGACCGTCGTGAAAAATGGCGAGGGCGAGCTAGTGCCGACCCGTGTTCAAATTGGGTGGCGAGTTTGCATCGATTACCGGAAGCTCAATGCGAGCACCCGGAAAGACCACTTCCCTCTCCCATTCATTGATCAAATTCTGGAGAGAGTGGCTGGCCGGGCATTTTATTGCTTCTTGGATGGGTACTCTGACTGTAATCAAATTGAGGTAGCCATGAAGGATCAAGAGAAGACCATCTTCACGTGTCCTTATGGCACGTTTGCCTACCGTCGCATGCCGTTTGGCTTGTGCAATGCTCCCGGTACCTTTTCAAGGTGCATGATGGGAATATTTAGCGACATGGTAGAAAAGATAGTGGAGGTGTTTATGGATGACTTTTCAGTTTTTGGGGATTCGTTTGACGAATGCCTCGAGAACTTAGGAAAGGTCTTGCAACGGTGCGAGGAGAAGCAACTTGTGCTTAATTGGGAGAAGCGTCACTTTATGGTGACTCAAGGGATTGTGTTGGGACACATTGTCTCATCCAAGGGTATTGAGGTGGACAAGGCAAAGATTGATTTGATTGTTAATCTTCCTTCTCCCAAGACTGTCAAGGATGTCCGGTCTTTCTTAGGTCACACCGGCGTTTTATTAAGGATTTCAGTGCCATCTCCCGACCGTTGTGTCAGTTGTTGTCAAAGGATACACCTTTTGTGTGGTCTGACGCGTGTGAGGAGGCATTCAATACATTAAAGTGGAGTCTCACTACTCCGCTGATCGTGCAGCCTCCAGATTGGAGTTTTCCCTTCGAGTTGGTGTGCGACGCTTCCGACTATGCTGTTGGGGCGGTTTAAGGGCAACGGCGAGGGAAAGATCCCTGCGTTGTGTACTATGCGAGCAAGACTTTGAATGAGGCACAAATGAACTACACCACTACCGAGAAGGAATTGCTCGCGGTGGTATTTGCCTTAGGTAAGTTCCGGTCCTACTTGGTGGGTTCACAGATTGTGGTATATATCGATCATACGACCTTGACGTATCTAATGACCAAGTAGGATGCGAAGGCTCGCCTTATCCGGTGGATTCTTTTGCTGCAAGAATTCCACCTCATCATTAAGGATAAGAAAAGGGTTGAGAATGCAGTGGCCGACCATCTGTCTCGTCTGGAGTTTTAGGATCCCACCTCTCATCTCCCAATTGTGGATACTTTTCCTGACGAGCAGCTGTTCGCTGCTAATACGTGCCCATGGTTTGCCGATGTCGCCAATTATTTGGTGACTGGGCAGATTCCACCGCATTGGTCCACAGCTGAGAAGCAGCGATTTTTGAGAGAGGTCCGGCAATATATTTATGATGATCCATATGTGTTCAAGTATTGCGCGGACCAGATAGTGCGCCGGTGTGTCCCCGAAACTGATCAAAGGGGAATTTTAGAGTTTTGTCACACCGAGGCGTGCGGAGGTCATTTCTCCGCAAAGAAGACCGCCGCCAAGGTCAGTGAGTGTGGTTTCTTTTAGCCGAGTCTTTTAAAGGATGCGTACGTCTTTTGTAAGTCGTGTGACCGGTGTCAGAAATTAGGCAAGGTTGGCCTGCGGAATATGATGCCCCTATAGAACATTTTTGTGATAGAGGTCTTTGATTGTTGGGGTATTGATTTCATGGGCCCGTTTCTGGTGTCATACGGTTATGAATACATCCTCTTGGCGGTGGATTATGTTTCCAAGTGGGTTGAGGCAGTCCCCACTAAGACCAGTGATTCCAAGGTCGTGCTGGAGTTTTTACGAACTAACATCTTGTTGAGATTTGGCATGCTACGTGCCATTATCTCTGATCAGGGCATGCATTTTTGCAATAGGTCTTTTGGGACATTAATGAGTAAGTATGGCATCTCTCACAAGGTGTCTACTGCCTATCACCCTCAAACCAACGGTCAGGCTGAGCTAGCGAATCGTGAGATTAAGGGGATTCTAGAAAAGACCGTGAACCCGAATAGGAAGGATTCGTCACTTCGGTGGACCGATGCCTTGTGGGCCTACCGAACTGCTTACAAGACCGTGTTGGGTGCTTCACCCTACCGGCTTGTTTATGGTAAGGCCTGCCACTTGCCCGTTGAGATGGAGCATAAGGCCTATTGGGCCATTAAGTCGCTAAACACGCGTTTGCCAGAGGCGGGTGCCCATAAGAAGCTCCAGTTGTGTGAGCTTGAGGAGATTAGGAATGACGCGTATGAGAGTGCAAGTATTTATAAGGCTAATGTTAAGGCGTATCATGATAGGAATATTCAGCACAAAACCTTTAGTGTTGGTCAGAAAGTGTTGCTGTATAACTCGCGCCTTCATTTATTTCCTGGTAAGTTAAGGTCCCGTTGGGATGGTCCCTACGTTGTGCATAAGGTTTACCCAAATGGTTCAGTAGATGTTTGTGACCCGAAAAATAATAATATTTCCAAGGTTAATGGGCAGCGTCTAAAGCCATTTTTGGAATATGTGGAAGTAGGTGAACCTGATGAGATTTTGGTCGATCATGTTTATTCGGACGATCCTAATGTGTAGCCATTGGGCTACATTCCGACGGGTAGCTTTCGCGTACCATTCTCTTCAATAAGAAGTGGACCCGGCTCCTCGCGATAGGGGTACCCATCATTGACTTGGGTTTTGTGAACATTTGTATACTTGTTCTTTTATTTATTGTTAAGCATTAAAATCGAAAAAAAAAAACAAAAGGAAATTGGAAAAGAAAAGAAAAATTATTAGCATAATGGTCTGGTATAGCCACCTGGTCGAAGCTATGTATGTAGTACTTAGGAGGTTGGGTCTAACGGCAGGCGCATAGTTAGCAGTGAGAATTCTGTCTGAACCATCTGACTTTAATGTCCAAACTCTGTGGAGATTGCTTCACAAACGGAGTGGTGGGTAAGGAATCTGGTAGCCCCAGAGGGAGTGACAGCCTATTAGATGATGGCACCACTTCTCAAGATATCGTTGAATCCTATGCATACTGTCCTTCCAACAACTAAGGAACCGCAGTTTTCAGCTAGGGAGAAAAGTAATACCCGTGTCTTTCGCGTGAAGAAAGTGGATGGTTTAATTTTTTGTCTTTCATTTTATTTCTTGCCTTGTTTATTTCTTTTAGTTATTTTTCTTGCTGTCGAGGCTAACGTTTTGCAGGTTGTTCGATCCAAGTTGGGGGGTCTCTCTCTATAGTTTATTCTGCTTAGCCCCTCTTTTTCGAGGTGATATCTATCCTCTCTTTTATGTTTATGTCATATTTTTATTTTTTTTCCACGTTTTCAATGCGGACATTGAATAGTTCAAAGAGGGAGGGGGGGGGGGGGGGGGGGGGGGGGGGGGGGGGATCACTTTGTTCGTTTTTTTTGTTACAAAAAAATTGAAAAAATAAAAAATAGTAGGATTCTTTTTGTATGAGAATTAAAGACTGTTGAGATTGGCTCTTAGTTGATTGAGTTTGTGATGTGATAGTCATTATTTTGATATTGTGGTGGCATAGTAGTTTTTTTTACTAGCCTGTCGCGAAGAATCTGTCATGGCATCTATTTTTAGTAAATTTGCACTTCACGTCTATTTGGGCTTTGGTTGCTTGTGAGCTGTGACTTGATTATTCTCGATGGCTAGTTTAGTGGAGACTTATACCCATGTGAGTTTAGAGCCTTATCTTTTCTTGGAGTGGTGTCAAATAAACTCTTGTTTGTCTCGAGAGAGCAAATTCGTTGTGGATCTCATTATTTTTGTTGTCAAGTGTTGCGAATATTTTAAAATTGCCTTGGGTTTGAAATTTACATGGTTGTATTGCCTATTGGAAAGGATTATAGGCCATCTTTGCTATTTTGAGCCGGTACGCTTCTTCCTTTCATATATTCATCTTTTATGAGCCCGTTTAGCATCTTGCATGAGCCTTTTTCTTGTTAAACTTCACCAACCATATTGTGTCTTGAGAATGGCAAGCTAATCATGTGAAGGTTAATTTTTGAACAGAATTGGGTAAGTGTATTCGAGAATGTTGTATTCGAGTTACGGTGTTCTTCCCCATGCTAAAAAAAAGAAGTTGAGGAAAAAAAGCAAAAAGGGAAGACACCAAATTATTGTGGAAAGGAGAAATACTTGTTCTTAATGTGGGATTGTGTTAAAGGTAGGAAAGAGAGATGTGGAGTTGAAAAGAATGAAAATATTAAAGGAAAAAAGAGGGCATACATTGTTATATTTGCCCTATGTGAGTTGTGATTAGCCTATTCTCAGACACTTGAATGTTTTACCCTAATCTTGAAATGTTTTCCCTTACCTAACGTTGTCACCGGAATTGTAGTCTATTTGATCCCAGCAGTAATGGGCTGTGAATTGGTGGATAAAGAGAGTTTCCAACACTTGGTATTCCTTTCATGAGATCATGTGTCCACTTTATAGAGCGCTCTTTTCGTATCATTATGTGCAGAAATATTTTGCTTCCATTTACATAACTTCTGTTTGCACATATTGAGAGTATCTAATATGCACATTGTTTCGAGTGATTTCATATGTTGAGTGCATGACACGGTGAGATTTGAAGTCAAGACTCGGTCCGGAGAGAAATTTTGGTTATTTTTCACTAGTGACCGAAGCCCTTGTTCACACATGCTGAGTATAGGTGTCATGAGTTATTTTTCTAACTTGATAGTATCTAGAACTGCTTATGCCCATTATCTCATCGCGATGGCTTCATATTCTTTGCTTCAGATATCATTGAGCTGTCTTACAGGTTTTCGAGTCTCATGTAAAAAAGATTCACTGTGCTTGTGGGAGTTCATTGCTGTAAACTCTCATGAGACTCCACTTGTCCTCTAGGGATCGCCTAGGGGTTTAAAAGGCTTGTTGCACAGGCTAAGTGCAATTGTGACTCCTACGAAAGTGGCGGAGTTAGAATTTGTTTTCCTTATTTTCTTTGCTCAAGGACTAGCAAAGTGTAAGTTGGGGGGTGTGATAAGTGCCAAAATATATATATTTTGGCCCTCCAATCTACATTTATTAGTCTTTTATATTTGTTAACTGATTTTTATTATGTGTGTTTTTTTTATTATAGGTTGCTCGAGCTCGATTTTCAAGATTTTGGTTAAAGACGAAAGTTAGCAAAAGTTTTGGGTCAAAGTGCGAAGTGCTTTGAAATTTTGGATGGATAATTCAATATTAGACAAAGTCCAAGGGCCACTATGTGATTAATGCTTTGAATCCGTATAAAACCAATTTTATAACCTACTGAGGTCAGCAGCTTTTTGGGAAAAAAGTGATTTTTTTTCCTACAGACACGAAACAGTAGAAGAAGAATGGGGGTTGGTGCCGTGGAAAAGATAAAAAAAGGGGCAATCCAGGAATTAATTTCGACACACGCACGACTGATTTCAACGGACGAAAACGAAGACCGGGTTGCCAATTCTTGTTCTGAATGTTAGTTTTATTTAGTTGTTTTTCTTTTCAAGATTTTTTATGCTTTGTTCAATTACTCATACTTCAGTAACTAGTTTTAATTTTTGTTCTTTATAAAAGTTATTTATTGGTTCTTATTTAACTTAGATCTTTTGTTTATTTTTCGTATCGAGTAATAGAATCATGATTAATTCTAGATTTTTATTCTTTTTATTTTTAATAATTAGTGAGTAGTTTTTCTGAGGTTTGGTCGCTGGGTAAAGGCGCGCCGCGACCCAATTAGGATTCGTCTTGCAATTTTTCGCACATTAATTTAATTAAAAAATTTAGTTGGTGAAAACTACGTCCGTTGGATGAAACCGAGGCATTGCCAGGGCTCATGTGAGCAGGAACGGGGGACCAAAACCTGTTCGCCGCTGTGTACGGGACTGACAACTTTAGGATTCGCATCCTTCAGAGTTTCCAATTCTCCCTAAATTTAACCATTTTTTTAGAACCTTGAAAAAAGAGCGGATTCTGATTGGGTAGCGAGCGCTGAGTTCCCTACGACCGTGCCTCTCTTTTTAATCGTTTGAGCAAGTTATCTGTTAGTATTAGTTAATTAAACAACTAAAAGACAAGGGGTGGCTACCTAAGAGCTATTTTAATACTAAAACCCGAGGTTCCACAGCACACACTTCACCGTCCTTAGTGGATTCGACTCCGGTCTTACCGGATATTGCGCTGCATCGGTCTCAGCCCTACGCTTGGGGCAATCCATTATTTTAGGTCTAGGAAATCGTCAAGCATTTTTGATCTGTCCTCATCCGGCTCCATTGGCGGTGGCTCATATGGTTCACTGGCTTGCCCCACCCCTCGACTCACAACCCAGTCCTACTTGTGATCTATCCTCCGTTGCCTCCTCGCATTGTCTCGGGTTTCCTTCTTGATTTTCTTCTTGCATCCCATAATGGCCACCCCTTGGCAAAATAGTAACTTGTTCCAAGAAGCTGATCGGGCACACTTTGGGGGCAAAGTAGTCAAGTATGCCCCGTGTGGAGCAACAACAGCGGCTGGTCGAGATTGAAAAATGCTCCTAGTAAGAATGGAGCTATTGATATCACCCGGATTGAGTTTCTCACGTTCCACAAACTTCGATGCTGGGACTCTCTGAGCAAAGCAAATGACGATCACCAAGCACTGGAAAAGCATCATTGAATTGGTTGGGGCTTGTGCCTTAAAATCAATCATTTCTTGAAAAATGTATTTCGCCCAATCACACACAACATTTGGATTCACAAAAGCATGTATCAAACCCCCCTTGTGGATATCCAGCTTGTTCTCAGTCCCCCTAGGGTTAAAGTTATGGTGCACGAGCTGATTAACAAGACGGTAGTCATCTTTGAATCTCCCAGGCACATGAGGGAGACTCACCTCCCTAGGGTTTTTGTACAAATCTTGAACAATGGTTTTGTCCGCAACATACTCCTCATCCGGATAATTCACATCATTAGCAGGCGGTTGGCAGTAGTTTAAAACACGTGCAATGAACCCCAGGGTAACTTCTATAGAAATCTTTCTAATTGTTGAGGAAATCTTAGCTTCATCTTTCCCTTTATCTTCTTTGGATGGAATTTTCATGTTCTTATAAAACTCTATGACTAGCTCGTTATTATAACCGGGGTTGGGGGCATGGTAATAAGACAAACTTTGTTCACGGATGCGACGAACAAATGGATTCTCAATACCAAGATTGTCAACATCCACATGTCGCTCATTCTTGAACCCCCTATTTCAGAGACTCTCTTCCCACTTCTTTTGACTAGCCGCTCGCACCTCAGCGGCCGTCCTCCTCTTAGCTTGGCCCTTTTTCGGATTCGCAATCATTTGTTCCTCCTCTTCCATTTCCCGGACTATTGCTCGGAGGAGGAGGCCGCAGCCTTGCTCTTACCCTTAGCAGCCACAGTTTTTGTTCTCACCATTGCAATGAAAACCTAACAAACAGAGCAACACCCTAAAACTTGAAACCAATTACTATGGGAAACAACCCGGAATGCAGCCAAAAACGCAAAAGTTTCGACAAAATCAAGCAGCCATCAAGATCACAAGAACTCAGAATTGTGCAAAGCAATTTCAGCCCCCAAAATTCAGTTCAATAAAAATAACAAGGCAATGTGATTCCAGCCCCCAATACAATCAAAATTTCAAAACTCCAGGATAGGGTTCATGGGTGATTTCGGAATTGGGGGTTAGGGTACATGGTGAAATGGTTCAAAATGATAATGCATGGAAATATATGGTGGGTAAACAAGGGTTTTAAACTATTATAGAGAAAAAGATGGGAAATTTCGTGTATATAGAGAGAGAAAGTGGATTTACCTTGTAAAAGTAGGATTAGGCTAGAAAACCTTGGAAACCCTTGAAATTCCTTGAAAGCATGAAGATTTGTGAAAGATTATGGAGTTTTAGGTGAAGATTTGAGGGAGATCATGGTAGTTTAGGGCCAGGGTTTCGTTGGAGGGTGGGAGTTATGGAGGATAAGAGAGAGAAAATGGGTTGAGAAGATGAAGAGATCGGCCGAAGTTAACTACAAAATTCACAATTAGCCCACGCGTATCGATACGGCCATTAATCCGTATTGATACAATATAAACTGTCTTCCCAAATAACCAATGCGTATCGATACAGATTAATGGCCGTATCAATACGGAGAGCTTAACTCCAGAAATTCAGCTTTGCCACCCGATTGCCTATGCCGATACCCAAAACCAATTCAAAACACACTCGGAGCCTTAAAAAAACTGTAGCCAGCCCGAGCAAAGCACAAAACCAACTTTCCAACCATCCACCCTAACTCCGGTTCCCTATGGATACGAGTGAGACGCAGACTTGGCTTTATTTTTAAAGGACAATGGGACTCTCTTGTGGTTTAATCAAACAAAGATTGCCTTGTATCATTTCCTAAGTATGCCATAGATTTCGAAATGATTTAAAGTAGATGATGAACACAATTAGGCATGACATGAGATGAATACCTAAACTAAGAATATAATGTTCAAAACAATGGGATATGGGTCAAACTTGCTCACAACACACCCAACACCTCATTTCTCACTCTTTCATCATGCATATGAGTTGGAATGTACAAGTTCAACTAAAGTATTTACAATGAGCTCTTGCCAATTAACGAACTGATGAGTATGTGCCAAGCAGTTTAATTCCACTAACTTTGTAAAAACGGAAGGATTTCAAAACTAAAAATGGAAAATTTAACCGAAAACATATAACCATATATATATATATACTATATATATCCATCCCCCCAACTTGAAATATGCTATGCCCTCATAGCATGGAGAACAATAGTAAGGAAAAAGGAACAAAAGATCGTACCAACAGGGGAATGTCAACCCCCATATACCTCGACCAAGTTGGAGGTTTTTGCGTCACCGGCTCATTTCGTCATCCGAACGGCTTTCAAGGTCAACTCCTTCGACTCTTCCAACGGAACCACAACTAGTCACACAGAATCATGGCCAAAGCTTTATTGGACTAACAACCGCGACATGTAATCGCACCCGTGCTTAGGGCTCCTGAATGCCTCATTCACTTCGACTTTAGATCCAATCTGCCAAGACTGGTGTGGTAGCACGTACACCCTGCAAAAGACTTAAGCTCGAACTACCTACTAAGAGCCAAACGACATTAGAACTGCCCGGCTCGTGTTATTCGAGTGCCAACGAACATATATACAAAGAAAAACATCAAAGAACACCACTTAATTTTCACGCAATCTCACGAGTCATACTTTTCTTCCAAAGTCTCACCGGCGAGGTAAGACACAGGTAGCTATACTAGACCGTCAAATTTGTTACATCAGGCTTGAAGTAAAATTCACCGCTTGACCTCGCCAAGCAATTAAACCCAACGTTCCCTAAGATCGAAACAAAGTGAGACTAGACAGAGCCTAGTACCAAAGCACGAGAATATCAAGCCGCACCCAAAGTAGGGGTGAGCATGGATCGGATTGGTCTGGTTTTATAGTAATTCAATAACCAAACCACTACTTACGGATTATGAATTTAGAGAACCAAACCAATCCATAAAATTCATAAAACCAAACCAATCCAAACCATTCAAAGGCGGTTTGGTTTCGGTTTTAAACCACGGTTCATTTAAAATTGAGATATCATTACTATAAACTATTTTAAGTACTTAAAATTGCATAGATAACTTAAACTAAAAGTTATATTGAAATTAATATATTAAAATCATCAAAACTCACTAACATCAATCAACTAAATAAGAATAGAATACATTAGAAAGTAAGTTACCGAGATAAAAAGAGTAGGAAATCACTTTACTAAGCCCAAACCATGTATGTAGCGTAATGAAATTGTAGGAATAGGAAGTTTAGGAAATTAATATTGAAAGTGAAAGAAAAGAATAGGGTGGTGGAATAGAGTATTAGATAAGGAAATTAAGTTTATTAAGTATATCTAAACAAATTATATAATATATGTGTGTGTGTCTATCACACGGTTCGGATTGGTTTGGAACCAGAACCATTAACGTAAATCCATAAACCAAACCATTTAACACGGTTTTTATTTTTTTTAAACCAAGTCCTAACCACATCATTAAAAAACCAAACCAAATTATTCAGTTTGGATTGGTTTGGACTGGATTCACGGTTTCATGGTTATTTTGCTCACCTCTAACCCAAAGACCTAAATTGCCCCCGGTAGGGACATATCTGGAAAGCATGGATCATTAACGGCAAACTACTACAAAGAAGTAAATTTGTTACATCATGCCCGAAGTAAAATTCACCGCTTGACCTCGCCAAGCAATTAAACCCAACGTTCCCTAAGATCGAAACAAAGTGAGACTAGACAGAGCCTAGTACCAAAGCACGAGAATATCAAGCCGCACCCAAAGACCTAAATTGCCCCCGGTAGGGACATATCTGGAAAGCATGGATCATTAACGGCAAACTACTACAAAGAAGGACTAATTAAAGCCCGATACAATGATGAATTGGTGAAATCTTCTAATGAGCAAATCCCAAAACATAATAAACCTGCATAAACCAGAAAAAACACTATTTACAAATGTACAAAGATTTAATATCAGAACTCGGAGCATCCAAGTCACAGCTGGACTCCGCCAAACAAATAAGTCTAACGTGTCCTAAGATCGAAACCAGGCAGGCACAAGATAGAGCCAAGTGCGGTAGTGGAGCACGGGAATACCAAGGCCAAACCTAAGATCTATACCGCCCTCGTTAGGGCTAATCTGGAAGACGTGAGTGGTGCACTGTGAATTACTCCTATCAGAAAAGCTAATGAAAGCCCTATGTCATTGATATTAAAATCGCCCTTACTAACCGGAGCTGGGCACACGATCCTTTTTTTAGTAGCGGCGTGCGGAACTACATATACCCAAGTCAATAAAGGGTACTCCCTACCCGGGGGCCGGGTTCGACAAACAGTTAAGTTCAGCGGTTACGCTTTCACTCCCCGTGCAAACATAGATAAGGTAGAACAATCAAACAACAAGGTCAACCGGATACACCAGTGCGACCAACTCCTCCTTAATTTCCTCTACCGGGAAATTTTCCAAAAATGGCTCAAGCCTTTGCCCATTTACCTTAAAAACTTTACCATTCACGGGGTTCACCCCTTCAATTGGCCCATGAGGGAAAATTGTTTGCACAATGTAAGGGTCAATCCAACGGGAATGCAACTTGCCCGGAAAAAGATGAAGTTTTGAATTATAAAGAAGAACTTTTTGACCAACTTCAAAATTTTTCCTTTGAATGTGCTTATCATGAAAATCCTTAACCTTAGACTTGTAAATATTCGTATTATCATAGGCATCTCTACGGATTTCTTCAAGCTCATTCAATTGGAGTTTACAGTGAACTCCGGCATCGGGCAAACGATAGTTTACTTGCTTAATAGCCCAATACGCCTTATGTTCTAACTCCACCGGAAGGTGGCATGCCTTACCATATACAAGCCGATAGGGGGAAGTGTCCAAAACGGTCTTGTATGCGATACGATACACCCAAAGAGCATCGGTCAACCTTAAAGACCAATCCTTCTGATTGGGATTTACCATTTTCTCAAGTATGCGTTTTACCTCACAGTTGGCAAGCTCGGCTTGACCGTTGGTTTGAGGATGATATGCGAGGGAGACCTTGTGCGTAATGCTGTATTTCTTCATCAAAGCTTCGAAAGGCCTGTTGCAAAAATGAGACCCTTGGTCGCTAATAATGGCACGCGTGACCCCAAACCGCGACAAGATATGCTCCTTAAGAAACTTGAGCACCACCTTGTGATCATTGGTACGAGTTGCAATGGCCTCAACCCACCGTGACACATAATCGACCACCAAAAGGATATACAAGTTGCCAAAAGACATCGAAAACGGCCCCATGAAGTTGATGCCCCAGTAGTCAAATACTTTAACAACTAGGAATTTCGCTTGAGGCATTTCATCTCGCCGGGTCACTCTACCCAACTGTTGGCAGCGGTCACACGATTTGCAGAAGGCATAAGCCTCTTGATTCAGAGTTGGCCAATAAAAACCGCATTGTTGTATGTTGGCGGTGGTCTTCTTTACAGAGAACTGTCCGCCACATGCTTCGAAACGGCAAAATTGTAAAATCCCATGTTGGTCAAAATCAGGAACAAACCGGCGAATGATTTGGTCAGGACAGTACTTGAATAAGTACAGATCATCATAAGAAAAGTGTTTCACTTCTGATAGGAATCACTGACGCTCATGAGAGGACCAATGTGTTGGAATTAGCCCCGTAACCAAATAGTTAACAATGTCAACAAACCATGGGGCTTTTGATACACCAAAGAGTTGTTCATCGGGGAAAGTGTCTCCAATAGGTATATACGAAGTACGATCCTCAAAATCCAAGCACGACAAATGGTCGGCCACCACATTTTCAACCCCCTTCTTATCTTTGATGGTTATATCAAACTCTTGCAAAAGAAGGATCCACCGGATCAAGCGCACCTTTGCATCTTGCTTGGTAAAGAGGTATTTTAGTGCTGAATGATCGGTGTAAACCGTGATTGGGGCACCCACCAAATAAGAACGGAATTTGTCCAAAGCAAACACGATGGCAAGCAACTCCTTCTCAGTGGTAGAGTAATTCATTTGGGCATCATTGAGAGTCTTGCTCGCATAATAAATCACCCACGGATGCTTGTCCTTCCTTTGGCCAACAACGGCCCCGACGGCATAATTGTTTGCGTCGCACATCAACTCAAATGGAAGATTCCAATCGGGCGTTTGAGCAATGAGAGGCGTGGTGAGACTAGCTTTGAGTTTAGTGAATGCTAACTCACATGCGGTGGTCCATTCAAAGGGAAAGTCTTTGGATAAGAGCTGGCAAAGCAGCCTTGAGATTGCGCTAAAGTCCTTGATGAAACGCCGAAAGAAACCGGCATGGCCAAGGAAAGATCGGATGTCTTTAACACACTTTAAGGTAGGGAGGTTTGAAATGAGGTCAATCTTGGCCTTGTCTACCTCGATACCCTTTGCTAATACGCTATGCCCGAGCACAATTCCTTGAGTGACCATAAAATGGCACTTCTCCCAATTTAGAACCAAATTCTTCTTCTCGCATCTCGTTTAGATCTTTTCCAAGTTGGCAAGACAAGACTCGAAAGAATCACCAAACACGGAGAAGTCATCCATGAAGACTTCCACAATTTTCTCGACCATATCGCTGAAAATTCCCATCATACACCGGGAAATGGTGCCGAGAGCATTACACAAGCCGAATGGCATGCGTCTATAAGCAAAGGTCCCGAACGTTCATGTAAACATTGTTTTCTCTAGGTCGGACAAGGTCACTTCAATTTGGTTATAACCTGAATAACCGTCAAGGAAGCGGTAAAAGGCATGACCAGCAACTCTCTCTAAGATTTGATCGATGAAGGGGAGAGGAAAGTGATCCTTGCGCGTGCTGGCATTCAACTTACGATAGTAGATGCATACTCGCCACCCGGTAGTCACACGAGTCGGAACAAGCTCGCCCTTATCATTCTGCACCATCGTCACCCCTGCCTTTTTAGGAACAACTTGAATGGGGCTCACCCATTTAGAATCGGCGATGGGATAAATAATCCCAATGTCAAACAATTTAAGAATTTCGGCCTGAACGACATATTTTATGATCGGATTGAGCCGGCGTTGAGGTTGCCGCGATGGTTTGACATCCTCCTCCAAGTAGATATGGTGAGAGCATAGAGAGGGAGATATGCCTTGTATATCTGCAATAGTCCATCCTATCACCTTTTTGTGCCTCCGCAAAATTTCCAACAATTTCTCTTCTTGGGGTTTCTCAAGGGAAGACGAAATGACCACTAGAAATGTATTGTTCTTGCCAAGGAACGCATATTTCAACGTGTTTGGTAATGCTTTCAACTCAAGAACAGGCGGCTTAACACTAGAAGGTAATGTTCTCCGCTCAAGAGAAGGTAACTCTTCAAACTTCGGAAGCCACGGTGCAACTCCACAAATTTTCTCATCGCCGTCTTCTCCATTGAGCGAGGAGAAGAGGGACTCCATCTCGTTGGATTCAAGAAAAGCGGCCTCTTCGGAAGTAAGAGCTAGCTCTAAATAATCTTTATACAAGAATTCGTCCATACGCTCTTACACTAATGTGTCCACAAGACTGACTTTTTGACAATCGTCATCATTACCCATTTAAACCCCGACGTTGAACATGTTGACCTCCATTTTCATGTTACCAAAGGACATGTTCAATAGTCCGAGTATCCAAGACAACAAAGTCTATGGGATATACAAATTGATCAACTTGGACCAATACATCTTCCACCACGCCACGAGGAATTCGGACTCTTCTATCCGCCAATTGAAGAGTAACTCTTGTGGGCTTCATCTTCCCCAAACCTAGCTCTTGGTACACCGAGTATGGTAGCAAATTAACACTTGTCCCCAAATCCAAGAGAGCTTGTTCCTCTGTCTTACCCCCAATAGTAATCGCAATTGTAGGACATCCGGGGTCTTTGTATTTAGGAGCTAGGTTGTTTGGATAATCTGACTGACTTGCTCGGTGAGGAGCACTTTCTTGTGCACATTAAGCTTGCGTTTTTGGGTGCACAAGTCCTTCAGGAACTTGGCATATGAAGGGATTTGCTTGATGACATCCATCAACGGGAAGTTAACATTGACTTGCTTAAACACATCAAGTATGTCGGCATTCTTGGACGGATGGGCCGGCATTTTCAGTCGAGAAGGGTCGGGTGCTGAAACGGGAGAGACTTGTGGGTTTGGAGTAGTCTTGGCTTCCTTTGAAACTTATACGGGAGATTCCCCGTCTTCCTCTGGAGTTGGCTTGGGAGGTTCCCCAAGCATTGTAGAACTTGTAGATGTCGGAGATGGTACTAGAGTAGGTGTAGTCAGCGGGTTGACAACAAGATTGTCAACCACCTTTCCACTCCTTAGAGTGATGATTGCTTGAGCTTACTCGGGCAGAGGTCCCAAGGAACTGCCGATGAGAAGTTGACCTTGTGGATTAGCTTGTGGTTGAGTAGGAAACTTGCTCTTTTCTTGTTGGAGAAGCTCGATGGATGTGGTTATCTTCCCAACTTGATTCTTCAACTCCCCCATCATTTGTGTGTTATTCTCATTGTAATTCAATTGAGCCTACATGAAGGATTGAAAGGTATCTTCCAAAGATCGCTTAGGTGGAGGTTGAAATTGATTAGATCCTGGAAATGGTCCGGATATTACAAAACCTGGCGGTCCTTGTGAAAAATGAGGCTGCCCTTGGCCTTGAGTAGGCCGCCATGGTTGCATTTGAGAACTGGGAGGGGCTTGAGAGGGGCCTCCTTCAATCTGATTGTTCCAACGAAATTCCGGATATTGTCTTTGACCTTGGTTGAGGCTTTGGGGAAACGATTCAAATCATTGGTTGACCGCACAAACTTCTTCGAGTGGGAAGTTAAGGTTGTTGTTATGTTGCCTAAGAGTGGGAAGACAAACAATTGTCAGTGGAATGGGCCGATGTTTCACATATAGCACACATCTCCTCTACCGCACGCACTTCCTTAACTTCCTTCACCCCTTTCAACTCCAACTTCTCCAACTTTTGCGCCAATTGTTCCATCTGTGTTTCATTAGCTTGGTGCTCATTGATAGAGAACTTCCCGGAGCCACCGGAGCCTTGGTTGGCCATAGCTCTATCACCGACATCCTCGTAATTCCAAGTCAAAGATTTCTTGGCCAACTCATCCAAGTAATCCTAGCCATCATCGGGAGACTTATTCATGAAACCCCCGGAGCACATGGTGTCAAATAGTTGCTTGCTTTGTTGCGAGCAGCCCATATGGAAGTAGTGAATCAGTTGATACAAGGCAAAGTTGTGGTGAGGAACCGCAGAAAGCAAATCCTTGTAACACTCCCAATACTGGTGGAAAGCTTCTCCCTCTCATTACTTGAAACTCTGGATTTGATCCATCAAGAGCTTTGTTTGGCTAGCCAGAAAGAACTTCTTGTGGAAAGCATCTTGCACTTCCCCCCATGTGGTCAAAGATTGAGGCTTCAAAGAGTGAAACCATGTCTTAGCCTTATCCTTCAAGGTGAAAAGGAAAAGCCTCAATCTTGCTTGGTTGAGAAGCACTTCCCCACTAACAAATGATTGGAGAACTTCCTCAAATTCTTGGATATGTTGGTACGGGTCCTCACGCTCCATCCCATGGAATGTTGGAATGCAACAATGATAATATGATTTGAACACGAATGTGTTTGCAACAGTGGTGTGCCGTGGAAAGACTATCGGTGACAGTTGAGTGACCCGTTTTGGATTCAAGTAGTCCTTAAGAGTCCTAATCAGAGCAGCTTTCTCTTCTGCCTTTGATGTTCTTGGTGGAGAATATGGCCGAGAATATCTACTTAGTGGAGAGTAAGCTTGAAGATTGCTTCGTACACTAGGTGGAGAGCTAGATCAATGCAGTCGGTTTGAGCAAGGACTATGATAAACCACAAGCATGAACCTCCGCTTTTACCGATTAAGAGCTACGGAACCGCTCTGCAATAAGAAAAACAGACTGGAGGGGCTATGTCGCTGCCACGATATATGTGCATACAAGAAAAGAAAAAGGCAACGGATACTAAAACTAGCTTCGTTACACCTCAAGTTGATAGTATGATCGGTTAGAGGTATCTGCTAGAAATAGTATAAGTTGCACAAAGAAAAATTAAATGGGATACTTACAAAGGTTTGTCGAACCTCCCAATAAGTTATATAAGAAAGATCCCCGGCAATGGCGACAAAATATGTTTCGCCAAAACCTAACCGTTGAAATAGGTTGATTTACCCCGAGCGTAGGGCTAGGTCGTTGTCAGCATAAATACCGGAAAGTCCGGAATCGTTCCCGTAGAGAAAATCTTTATAGCTTGATAGGATTTTTAGATGTAAGGGTTTGCGGCGTTTAGATCGCCAACTTTTGGTTTTGCTTTGAAAGGTGGAAAATGCTCTTATGAACAAGACTAGAAATGAGTTTTAACTAGTTTAAACAAGCAGCAAGGCATAGAAGTTCATAACACTCGTAACTTAAGTCATCTAACCATTCTCAACAAAAACACGGTTGAATAGCACGATATAGGCTATCAACCGGAAGATTTAGCTATGAAACCAATAAAGACTAGAAATGTAGTATGGAAAACGATTGAGCTCCTTTATTCTCTTGGCAAACACGAACCGAGACATCGCTCTGGAACCATGTGAGCGAGCACATGATCACCGGAGATTAACATCGGCAAGTTTTGATACATAAAAGGCGAACCCTTCTCATTTTCCATACCAAACCTCAAGCCATGAGTTGAGAAAGTCAAGAATAACATAAGTCACAAGGCGTTAATCACCCCATGGCCGAGCCTAATCTACTATTCACACATATTGAAAAGACTAGAAAGCTTGCTAATTATTGAAAACATGTTTAACCGATAGAACCGAAAATAAACTTGATTATATGAAGATCCAACAAGTAGCTACAACTTCAATGCTTGGAAAATTAACAAACAACTTAAACTTACATGTGTTCTTAGAAGAAATAGCCTAAGAAATCTTGGAAAGCATTAATGGAGTAAAAGACTTAAAGGTGTAATGAACTAGATACAAAAGGAGAGAGATGGTGCCCCTATTTATACAAAATTGGTTTCTCACTCAACAAATATCTAAAAAGCATACTAATAAAGGTAACTATTCCATAAGTGGAAAGTTCAAAAAGTAACAAAATATCTGGCCGAAGGCTCGTGGTATCGATATAGATTAAGCAAAGTATCGATACCACGCTGCTAAGCTAAAAAGGGCCATTTCCCCGTAACGCTCTCGTATCGATACGGGTTAAGGCCATATCAATACAACATTCTTTGCCTCCCAAGAAAACTAATGCGTATCGATACAAAATAAGGCTGTATCGATCCGCGTAGCTTAACTTCAGGTCTTTAGGCCAGCCTCCAAGACTTGGCACCCGACAGCTCACTGGCTTGCCCGATGCCTCTCGCCTTCGATCTTGGGTCATCCTAGCAGAAGTTCCACCGGGCGTGGATACTTGAACTTTCTTAGGAATTAGCCTCGTGATCAAAATATGCCATTTTAAGGACGTTTTACCTGAAACACTCAACAAACTACCTTACGAGCAATATTGAATAAAAACGATAAATTATACCTAAAAACACTACTAACTAATGGACTTAAGCACCATGATCAAGCAATCTTAGGTGCTTACCAGTGGCCGAGGGATCGAAACACCGGCCGTGAGAATGCCAAAAGTCAGAAAATCGATTTTAAGTTAGGTTTAATCGATTTGACGGCTCATTACATCCTTTCTTCTTCTCCTTCATCTCTCTAGTCCGAACCTCTCCGGCCCTCATTTCTCCAACCACCGCCGTCGTCCCCCTTCGCCATCGTTGCTCTTCTTCATTGCCACCACTCTTTCTTTCTTCTTTTCATCTTTTGACCGCCACGGCCATGCCACCTTCTTCTAAAACCATTGCTTTTCCACCATCCTTTTCTACTATGGTGCCACTATCTGTTGCAAGTTCATCTTCACATCTTCCATGCGGATGTGACCATCCTTCCGACTTTTTGGATAAGGAGGCGACTCAGGAGCTTGGCCCATTCGATACTGTTACCTACGTTCTTCCTTCTCGTAGGTTGGGTCTTGGCGCGTTCTTGTAATATCGTCCTCTTGTTGGTGACCCAGATGCCAAGGTAGTTTGTACTGAGCCTGAGCAACACCTGAGAATTCTCAATATTTCGGTAAGCTTATCGAATTCCCTGAAAAATAAAAAGTTTACTCCTTTTAGTTTGATTTGCATAATCGAAATGAATTTTTATTCATGGGATGGAATCCCTTTTATTCTCAACTAAGGGCAGTAATGAAAATGACCCCTGGCGGGGTTGAAATTGTTTTAAAGAAACTAGAATAACCTTACCCCCCCCCCCCCCCCCCGTTTAGGCAATGCATGATTTTTAGATGTTGGCTTAGTGCCCCTAGCCTTCCATTATATTCATTTATGCAACCATGAGATTAACTCCTTTTTCATTTTTGGTGGAACTTTGCAGAGAAACATGAGATTGAAGGCTCACGGTGGAGGTAAAGAAGTGCATAAATGGTTCTTAGCGTTGCCAGAGCAAGCTCGGGAGTTGGTACGTGCCGTGGGTTTTGAGGCGTTTACTCTGGGCCTCAATCTTCCAAAGATTAATTAGTTCTTAATGACCTCATTGGTGGAGAGATAGTGGGATACAACCAACACATTCCACTTTCCTTCTGCCGGTGAGATGAAGATCACTCCTGGCGACTTCTCTCTTTTGATTGGCTTCCGAGCAGGTGAAGCCCCCCTTCAAATTGACCCTCAACTTTGGCAGCGAGAGGGAGCTTTAGAATGGTTCTTAGGCAAGGTGTCTCCTCTTCATTCACGCGGTCACCTAGATGTTTCTTGGCTGAGCAAGACTTTCATGAAGGCCGACATTTTAACCCAGGTAAGCATTGAACAGTTGACACGGGCTTTCCTTCTCTTTCTCCTTGGGCAAACATTGTTTACCAACAAGGAGAATTCAGTGCACACATAGTTTTTGGCCCCTCTTGCAACATTTGGAGTCTGTTAGGGAATTTGATTAGGGGGCACCTGCTTTGGCCACTCTGTAAGGTCATTTGGGAGTTGGCTCATGGGACAAGAGTCCCATCCTTAGCAGCAATTACCGAGTGCTTGAGGTATATCCTTCTTTCTTTCTTTCCTTCCTTTCTCATTTTGATTTCTTCCCATATTGAATCATATCTATTTGCTAATTCATCGTTTAGCTTTGGGCTTTCGAGCATCTCCTTCAATTTCCTTCTAGCACTAAGCATGAGGATGTGAGCTGTGTTCCTCGCTATGAGTGGTGGTTGGTGGGCCAACGGAAGCCATGGTCACCTGTTTTGAGCCAACCTGAGTGGCTGCGAGTTCTAGACCGATTGACGGTTGATCAGGTACCTTTTCCTTTTTCTTGCATTCCTTAACTCTGGACTTTCATGTTCCTGTGTTGTGGTTGATTTAACCTTATTTGTAGGTGTGGTTTGATCCTTGGAGTGGCGTACCAGAGGAAGCCCCTCTTGCATGTTCAAGAGTTCTAGACCGTACCCGTAGTTTGCTTGAGGGCCCTTTTTGTCGTGCTTGGTACTTAGGTGATAGGGTGGCGAGTCAGTGGTGTCCACGTGCCGAAGCTCTTCAGTTCATTCCTCCTCCACCTCCGACGTCAATGAGATCCACTTCCTTACTGTCCAAGGAATATCTAAAGAATGCTCGGATTAGAGATTGGGCAGGCTTACTCCTTAAGGCGGGAGACTACATAGAGTACTGCCGCCTCTTCTTAACTCTACCTGCTGTCCTTTCTACTACTCCTATTTGGCAATGGGCCCCTACCTTTGTTTCTTTCCACTATGCTGACGGAGAGGACAAGCATTTGGCACTTACTCCATGTTCGACTCAGCTCTACACATTACCGACCGGAGCTCCGCATGTATATTTAGGTTTCCGCTTCCGCAATCCAGTTCCTATTGCTTCAGCATGTATCCCATGCGTAGATGCTTGATTATCCCCACAGGTACCTGCTGACATAGTACAGGAATGGCTAAATGCTTTTCAAAGCGGGGAGGCCTTAGTTCAAAGGCAGCGCAGTCGAATCCTCGAGGTATGATTTTCCCATATATTTCTTTGCTTTGTATCCTTTCTTGAATCTGAGCACTTATATCCTTTTTCCGCAGCTTGAGGCTGGACGAACTCCTGCTACTTGTGGGGAGGATATGGGAACTGGTGGGCAATCCCCATCTTCATCTCAGAGACCATCTCGGAGACACCGCCATGATTAGACCTAGGATTTCTTTTCCTGTTCATATATAGTTAGAAAAAAGATAGGCATAAATATGTTTATAGAATGAAAGCAACCACAATATGATGATTTTGTAACCAAACTTTTGTTTATGAAATGAGAAATATTTTTCATGTCCGAGATGCCTTGAGATGGCATGTAATAGTTAGAACATGGCTTTTTGAACAAGTATCTGCTGTTTTTGGGCAAACTACAAGAGTTGCCAATTTTAAAGATAACTTTGCAACAAACTGTTGCTCGATAGGTGTGAAACGAAATACCGGCCGAGGAATCAATGTACATTTGATATCTTGGCCAATACATCAATTCTTCGGCCGTTACTTTCATTTTCTAAAGGAAGCTAGATTTTGTTTTAGCCAAGTGGCATCTCCTTTTCTCTTCCTTCTCATGCTTTAATCCGATTTATGCCTTTCCTTTGCTTTTGCTACATTCCAAAGTCTCTTTGCCATGCTTCAAGGTTTCCAAGGTATCTCGCCCCTTGTATTCATGACTTTCAAGTCAGAGGGGATGAACGATAATTCTCATAACTTTTGCTATTGTTAATTCCTCAAAAACGGCATACTCATCTTTTGCGAGTTAAATACGCAGAGTTAGCTATACCTATCAATCAGGCCTTTTACGTAGTTCCAAGATCACAACCTTTGGGGTTGGGTTTCCACTCTGGGTTTTTCTCCTCACGTGCTCTAAATTTTGCCTAGGTTACCTAATGGAGGTTGAGTCCCTATCGAGCTTTTCTTCAAATGCCTTAACTTTTGCCTAGGCAGCGTTTTTCACAATTTCTTGTTCTAGCAGGCCCTGCTCTTACTTTTGCTTCGGTTTTTTGGTTACCCAACGAGCATCTCTCAAGGCTTCTTGTATTTTAGGAGAGGAATTTGGTGGAGATATTTCTCTGAATCTTCTCAATGTTTGCAAAGATAGCGCCTTCTTTCTCAATTTTGACAAAAACCTAGTTCTAAGCAATCAAAGCTCTTTCCTACTTTCCTTTGTGTCAGTGACACAAAGAACTCGAATATTTAAAGTCTCCCTTCTTTGGCAAAGAGACCATAGTGTATAGCAATTGCAATTCAGGAACCAAATCATTTATTAAGCATAATGTGGAAGATAAAACAAGAATTCATTCAGCAGAAATAAAATGCTCAAATAGGGGCCCAACATATGCCCTAGCTTTAGAAAACAAAAGTAATGTTTTATTGCTTTTTCTTTTTTGCCATGCCATGCCATGCCATGACTTTTCAGCTACCGCAACATCTCAGGGCTATCCTCTTTTTCCTTGTCTTTCACAGTTTTATACTCTTCTTCACCCTTTTCTTTGCCAAACAGAGCTTTTTAAACTAAATCCATCTTCAAAGCATGCACAGTGGCTACTTCTTTGATACATGAGCAGTCCCCAAATAGAAATATTAGTTTGGGTTTTCAACCTATCTTCCTCAGGCTCTACCCCTTGACTTTCCTCTTCCTCCTCCTCATTGTAAAGGAGGTTAGTTACATCCATTTGGCTAAACAGCAATGCCAAAAAGTTCCTATCAAGCGGATCATCACACTCTCCTTCCATTTCATCAAAGTCACTTTCTTCCCTTCTATATGGATCTGTGCATATGAAATCTAGATCCTCTTTTTCCTCTACCCATTGGTTATAGTAGCACTCTTCGTAAGGATTGACCCATGGTTGCTTTTGGAATTCCTCCATTTCTTTTATAAGATTGATCATTTCCCAGACAATGGGAGGCATTGGAGTTTTAGGACGGTTGATTGGTACCACTATTTGAGCAGGCTCAAAGCGAGCATGCCTGCTCATCATAATGACTCTCTCCTTTTCCTTTTTTCTATTCTCGATCCAGATACGCAACCATTCATCGTCCTCTACAAACGGAATATCCGGATCCTCCAAGTTATATTTCGCCCAGGAATGCTCTTTCCACTTCCTTATCTTTTCCTCTTTTGCTTGCTCCTCTTCATCACTTTGGTCAGTCATGTCGGGGTCGATCACCTTTGATTGATCGGACTCGTTATTTTCTTCTTCCTTCATCATGAAACACCCATCCTCCTCTGGGAAGGTCAAGTTTGGCTTAGCTTGGGTAATTTGGGAAATGTATTAGCTAGGATTATAAGTGAGGTTGTGAGATAGGTTTATAAGATTGATGTTTCGGGGTGGTGGTTCAGCATTATGAGCAGGGAGTGTGTTGGCTTGCACATCAGGTTGTGGAGGTTTTATGGCTCAACTATCAATGAGATCTTGGATGTCATGGTTGAGGCGCATGCAACCGTCTGTTTCATGCCTAGGGTATTAATGGTAAGTACACTATTTGTTGGGGTCGTGGTTTGGGCCGTAGGGTGGCTGAGGAGGTGGTTTGTTCAAGGGTTTGAGATGCCCTTGGCAGCTCAGAATGGCTTAAGCCTTGGGACAAAGTCATGTTGAGAGGGTCAAAGTTGCGGCGAGGGCGATTTGAGTTTCGAGAAGAGCTAGTTTGGAAAGGGTCTTAGGGTAAGGCTGGGTCGATGGTGTAAATAGAGGCATGAGAAGTACGGGTAAGGAAGGTTTTCTTGGGTGGAGGAGGAGCTTCTTCTTTCCCAATGAGCCCCAATTTGATTCCTTCTTCAATCTGTAGCCCAGTAGCATGCAGGCGTTTGAAATCAGTGATAGCCTGAGTGTAGATATGCCTAAAATACTTGGCCTGTAGATTCTTGACAACTATCCTCACTTGATCTTCCTCAGAGGGACGGTTTTTCATCTTAGCAGCCTTTTCTCTCCATCTAGCCACAAAGGTAGCAAAGTCTTCATTCGACTCTTGCTTGGTCATCTCTAAATCTCGAATGGTTAACTCAATCTGGACATTGTATGCATATTGTTTGACAAAAGCAATGGCAATTTGCAACCAAGTTTGATAGTGCACGAATTTCAAAGTGAGAAACCAATCGAGAACACTTCCAGTGAGAGTCCTTTGAAATAATTGAGCGATGAGCTTGTCACCCAAGCCCATCGGCTTTAGGGTGTTGATAACATGGCGGACATGGCTGGTAGGGTTTCCAGTCCCATTAAACTTCTCAATGTTTAGCATCTTGAATTTCTCGGGCAGCTCAGAGTCTGGGAAAAGGCAAAGTCCTTCAAAATCCAGAATTTGGTCCCCTTATGAACGAGCTAAAGCATGCTTGATTTCTTGGACTTGCTTGGCCAACTCGAGATTTTCTGCTGTTACCACTTTAAGAGGATTCTCATCTTCCTCCTCGTCCTCCTTGTCTTCAGCATCTCTTGCTACTTTCTCGACTAGCAAAGTGGCAATTTGAGCTAGGAGCTCGGTAATGATGGCGTCATTTTCTGAAATTTCTGAAATTGGAGTGGGGTAAGAACTTGGTGAAACTTGGGGGTTGGCAGATGATCAGGTTTGCTGAGAGGATGGTCGTGAAGACCCAGGAAGTGATTGAGAAATTTGCAATAGGGGTGTTTTGACAGGTGAAGATGACAGACGGGATGATTGTAAAGACTTCCATTTGGCGTAGCTTCGGGTGTTGTAAGAGTATAAAACTGCCTGTGGTTGCTTCCTTGACTTACCTATCGTGCCTACTTAAAAAGGTAGAATACCTGCGAGTCAGTACTTGACTGTATAGGGTTAGGATTTGGGCTGCAAATCCTAACCCTTCTACATAGAAAGAAATGTTACAACAACAATTTGTACAGAGTGTGAGGAAGAACTTCAAAGTTAAATGCAGGTAAATTCCATAACCTGCAGGTTCCTGTCCTATTTTGATAAGTTCTATGGCTTTCTAATCACATGTAAGCTTTTGGTAGTCTCAAGGGTGTTCTGTTGTCAAAGAGCACTAGTCCTCTCACTAGCCCATCATAGGCGGCGATCGGGTGATCCCCTCTTTCATATACCACTAGGTACAAGTGACTGTGGAGTTTGTTGGAACCCCTAACATAGCCCGTGACATGCCGGGATAGGGTGAACTCAACAAGGTTGCCTGCTCGATGCATATGATACAAGAATTTAATAAAGCAAGCATTAATCCTATGTCAAACTTTTTGGTTATGGCTCTCAAGTCTTCAGCAAAGTCGCCAAAAACTGTAGATACCTTCCAAACGGAGCATCGCCATACAGATATCCTAATTCCTTGATTCCACTTCATAAACCAGAATTGTGGATGTTCCCATGGCTAGGAATATCTCCACATGATAGTGGTTATCATCAAAATAGAGTCGCCACCTAATTTATAGAAACTAGAAAAAACAGGTAGAGATTTTGGGTATGAGAGCAAAAGATACAATAAGGGGACGGTGTTAGGCACCCCTCTTTGCCTGATCGTGAGACCGGCACATAATCATTAGACATATGATATATGCTTGCTTTATTTAATTCTAAACAAGTAATCTGATTATTAGCCTTTAACAGTTAATAAGGTGAGCCAGAACGCTAAATAGAACATGCATCAAAATAAACAAAACACAACAAGCTGTCCCAAGGAGTAGATCCCACAGCCGGTGAATAGATGTCACGACCGAGGGATCCTTCTGGGTTAATGTACCGACTGTGGGAACGATGTCCCATCCGATGTTCTTCCTCACACCAGAATACTAACAATTAATAAGAAAATCAAAATACTATGATTAAAGTACAAAAACAGAAAGTGAATCAAACCATAGGCCTCTGGGCCTCACCACCTTGATCCCTCAGTTAATTGATTGCTTCGGATTTAGGGTGATTGACCGACTTGCTTCTCAAAACCCTAGGGTTAGGGTTTGTGCTTCGAGGTTTGATCGTCAGATTGCGGCTGCTTACGAGAGTTTAGGATTTTTGTAGAGCGAATATAGGAGAGTATTTTTGCAGGGTTTTATGGTTAGAGAGTGTTGTAAGAGAGAAGGAAAAGTGTATAGGGTGTTAACCAACCCTAACACATAAAGAGCTTTATTTATATTATGTTGAGACCCATTACATAACATGACTACCCGATGTGGGACTAAACTATTCTAACACTCCCCCTCAAGCTGGAGAATAAATATCACAAAGTCCCAGCTTGTTACATAACAACTCTAAACATGGTTTGAATTAGGGGTGTGCAAAAAAACCGAGACCCGACGAACCCGACCCGACCTGACCCGAAGGGTTTCGGGCGGGGCCGAACACGTGGTTCGGTCGGGTACGGGTACGATTTTCCAAAAAAAACAGTTTTCGGTTCGGGGCTCGGGGTGTTGTTTTTTCTTACCCGAACCGACCAAACCCGACCCGAACCGACCAACCCGACCAAAAAGCAAAGGAATTCATATAGTTTACTTCGGTTTTGGTCGGACCCGACCAAAACCCGACTCGACCAAAAAAATCGGTCACACGGACGGGTATCCCCCCTCCTTCGGTTCGGGTTCGGGTCCCGAAAAAGTGATAACCGACTGGTTGGGTCGGGTTCGGGTTCGGGGCCGAACCCGACCCGTCTCGTGCCCACCCCTAGTTTGAACAATGATTTGGTGAAGATATCGGCCAACTGAGCTCCCGTAGACACAAACGGAGTAGCTAACACACCACTGTCAATCTTCTCGCGAACAATATGACAATCTACCTCAATATGCTTGGTTCTCTCATGAAACACCGGATTCGAGGCAATATGTATCGCCGCCTGATTGTCACAGTACATAGGAATGGGCAATTGCACCCGAAATCCCAGCTCCTCAAGAAATGATCTCAGCCAAACAACCTTACTTTTCCAGGTAACTAGGTTGCCACCAATAAAAGTATAGTAACCAGTTGTTGAACGTCTATCAGAAGGTGACCCTGCCCAATCTGCATCAGTAAATGCCTCAACATGCAGATGACCATTGGAACGGTAAAATAAGCTACGTCCAGGAGGAGACTTAAGATACTTCACAATGCGAATACAAGCTTCCCAATGTGAAAGACGAGGAGCAGACATGAACTGACTCACCACACTAACAGCAAATGAGATATCAGGACGAGTATTGGTAAGATAATTCAACTTACCAACCAAGCGACAATATTGGTCCGGATGAGGAAACTTCTCCCCCTGATCAACACAAAGCTTGACATTAGGATCCATCGGAGTCTCCACAGGTTTGGCTCCCAACAAACCTGTCTCTTATAGAATATCCAACACATATTTTCTCTGGGATAAACTGATACCATCCTTAGACCTTGCTACCTCAATACCCAAGAAATACTGTAGCTTACCCAAGTCTTTAGTGTGAAACTGACTATGTAAGAACTGTTTTAGCTCTTCGATCCCTTTCTGATCATCTCCAGTAATAATAATGTCATCAACATAGACAATGAGCAATACTTTTCCTCGAGCTGACATAAGGGAAAATACAGAACGATCTGAGTGACTTCGACGCATGCCAAACCTTAAAATAGCCTCACTAAACTTGCCAAACCATGCTCTAGGGGATTGCTTAAGTCCATAAAGTGCCTTGCGAAGACGACATACCTTATGATGCTCCCCCTAAGCAACAAACCCAGGTGGTTGCTCCATATAAACTTCCTCTTGGAGATCGCCATGGAGAAAGGCATTTTTGACATTAAGCTGAAACAATGGCCAACCAAGATTGGCGGCAAGAGAAATAAGAATCCGCACAGAGCAAAGCTTGGCAACAGGAGAGAACGTATCGGAATAATCAACACCATAAGTCTAGGTGTAGCCTTTAGCAACCAGACGAGCTTTGTGACGCTCAACAGTGCCATCAGGAAGATACTTGACAGTATAAACCCAACGACAGCCAACAATAGATTTCCCAGCAGGAAGCCAAAAGCTAGAAGACCAACACATGCCGTGATAAGAAAAGGGGGTTTGGTGTTTGCGCGAAAGACAAAGAGGACAAGAGAGTATTCAACTATCCTACTGCTCTTGCAAAAAAATTATGAGCTACACATGTACATGCGAGTGTTGCTACAGGGACCGAATTGGGGGGACCGAATTCGGACCGACGGCCGCCGGCGGGCCGTCTCCGGCCACCGGACGGCCGATCCGAGCCGTCCAAAAATTCTAAAAAAAAAAACCGAGGGGCCCCGCGCGGGAATCAACGTCATCCGAGGTGTGTAGGGTGCTTGATCGGAGCACCCCTTTTCGTGTGTATATGTATATTTATACATATACACACGAAAAGGGGTGCTCCGATCAAGCACCCTACACACCTCGGATGACGTTGATTCCCGCGCGGGGCCCCTCGGTTTTTTTTTTTAGAATTTTTGGACGGCTCGGATCGGCCGTCCGGTGGCCGGAGACGGCCCGCCGGCGGCCGTCGGTCCGAATTCGGTCCCCCCAATTCGGTCCCTGTAGCATTTTTGTGTACATGCCTAGTTTAAACTGGTCATGATCACAGGATGGAAGGGAAAGCGCTGTATTGTTCTTGCATGGGTTAAAGAAGACTATGGATAATTTTCAGAGACAAAAGGGGTTACGATCGCAAGAAAATTTTCAGAGTGGCTTATAGATAAGTAAAGAAATCCAGACACAAGTGGCATGTACTACTTCTTAAGCTATTCCGAGATTTTGTGATCTGTTAATTCTTAAACTATTCTTAAGCAAGTTAGCTTGATTCATGTGTTCATGCGTACAGAAGGAGAAGGTGACATGGTCAGTCAGCCAGGCAGGCCTCTTTCAAAAAAAAAAAAACAAACCTGAACCGGTTTAGATGATTATTATCAATTCAGAATTTCAATCATGCAAACGGTGTGCAACGCAGATTTCGTTCCGGTACAAATAAAACGCTCAAAAGAGAATATAATTTGTTGAGTGTTCAAAGTGATAACCTTCTCTGAGGACGAAACAAAAAAGCAAGACCATCCGGAATCAAACACCAAAGTCATTCAAAAAAAAAAAAAAAAACCTTTGCAAGTACAACAGAGGTATGCAACTCACGCCATGTGATACTTTTGACCCTGGGGAAAAATCCAGAAGGAGAGAGGGCCACGTTTTATAGGCTGTGCTTGGAAAATATTGAGTACATGGCGTGCGCTTGATGCAGGGACAAAGACAAAAAAAAATAGCAAAGGCAAAAAAGAAGAAAAAGAGGCTAGAAGACAAAAGGGGGTGAAAGCTCTACGTACCTGGACGGTTTGCTTTGGACGCCAGGCACAAGCATGGACCGGCCCTAAATCCGTTATACATTTTGGGCGATCAAGCATCTTACGTATCATTAAGAGACGAATCCGGACTTAAGTTAATCGGGCTATCAAACTTCAATTTGATAGGCTAAAATATTCCTTGATGGATCAAACCTTAACTTACACATAAGTTGGGTTTATCAAATATTGTCGCCTCTGAATATGAAAAAAAAAAATTCAGGGTGCATGTGAATTGATAAATTTTTAGCTCGGTTGATGAGTTGAAATTTTGAAAAACAAATTGATACCACATGTCAAGCAAAACCTCATCGCCGCATACACAAATTTTTGGCATCAAATCAAGTTGATAAATTTTTAGCTCGGTTGATGAGTTGAAATTTTGAAAAACAAAATGATACCAAATGTCAAGCAAAACCTCATCGCCGCATACACAAATTTTTGGCATCAAATCAAGTCAACATTTCAAGACCTATGCACTTTCATACATGAGCAAGTCTCGAGGGAGCATCTGTAAACATATAAAAATTCACAAATTTCTACGTGTTGCTAAGGCATACAAATTGGCCAATCAAATGTTGCCAAGTGCCTGTAAGTTAAAGTCAAAGTTTTATGGACGGACCAATCAAATGATGCCAAGTGTCCGTGGTCAAAAGTTAGAGACGTGTAAATGGACCAATCAAATGGTGTCACATATCAAAATGATACAGTTATTATTTTATCAAGTCTGGTCATTCAAATTAGGCTACTTGATGAATAATAATATATCTCTTTATATATAATTACCTTCTCTAAAATAAAAAGAAAGAAAAGGTAATTATCAAAAAATTATTATTTCTTTTAAATTCAATAAAGAAAATAATTAAAGAGATCAATATGGAAGGTTAGGGTTGGAGTCTCCATTCCACATCCTTATAAATAGAGGTGCTCCCTCTCATATTTTTTCATCTGATTGAAGCATACAAGCTTCTGAGCTCTGAAGATCAAAGCCCTCAAGTCCTTCAAAATTCTTCAAGTCTGCATCCAACAAGAAGATCTTCGAATCGAAGCTTCAAAGCCTCGAAGAACTTTCAACCCAAGTCATCAATTTCTCCACAAATCTCGGGGAAGATTCCGCTATTCGATTCGATATTAAGCATCAAGCCCTTGTTTCAACAACCGAAGAGAAGAATTAGAAGACTTTATTTTCTTTGATTAGAAAATACATCAGAGATTGTAAATCCTAATTTCATACATAAATAAAATTGACTATTGTTCAACATTTTTCCGTCTTTTTCGCAAACTCGAAATTTGTGTTCAACACATAGTCCCACACAATGCTTGGAAAAATGGAATGGATGATCACTTAATAACATTTTGGATCTCTCTACTTATTGCCAATTGCCAACGGGACTGTAGCCCTATGACACTTCCTTGGCTCTTCCATATGGAAGGTGATGGTCCAATTCTCGCCAGGAGCATGAGTACTTGGTGTGGTGGACGTTGATGGTTTTTAGCTTTGCCCTATCCATATGCCGCTTAGCAGTACTCATTTTCCATCCCCTTAGAGCATCCGCAATGGGAATAATCAAAATCGATAACCAAAATGTGCCACGTCAGCATTTGATTATCCATTTAGTTCATAATCAAACTTAACAAACTTGACCTCTACATTGGTTATTTTTGTATCTATATAAACCCCCCCCCCCCACAATACGCAATGCACCTATGTCCAATTGCAAATGAGTTCCAATCACGCACCCGACCACACCAAATTATTCGTCTCAATGAGACGATTCTAATGTGATGTGTTTTTTAATTTTTTAGTTTTGAATTTGGTTATTGGGTTTGGTTATTGAGTCTTGGTTATTGGTAAAAGTTGTTAAGTTTGGTTATGGAATGGGTGGAATTTGGTTATTTGCTAAAAGACTTGTAACTTTGCTTATTACAATGTGAGGTGTTTTTTTAGCATTGTTGTTAAGTTTGCTTATCCATACTAATTTGCTTATTACAATGTGGATGGTCTTAGGAATAGATTAGATATCTAGCGAGTGAAAAAAAAAACTGCTAATTGAATTGATTTTGAGTTGGACGCTTTAATTTAGTGGCGGGCTTGATCAACAACAAATTAAAACTAGGTCGATCTCTCAGCCATAAATGCTTTGGCACACCTAGGATCAGGTCACCAGCGTCGAACGCGTTTCGGGCTGTCGGTAATCTGAGGTGGGACTCCCCCCACTTCTCAAGCCATATCTCTCATGTAGGGAGACGCTCTCGAGCCAAGATTTAAATCTGGGTCACTATGTAGCCTCGCCAAGTAGCGTATCGGCCATTGCGTAGCGGTTTTTCGGCCCATATGTATTGCTACACCCCATTATACTTGCACTACCCAAAATTGACACTCGTATCGGTCAATTTCCACTACGTTTCATTTTTTACACGATTTTTGGCTGGTCACTATGGCTATAACAGATCGCCTGTGCCAAAAAAAATATTTAAAAAAATTTATGGTCACGACACTCGATTCTAGCTATGTATCATTCAATACTTCTTCTACCACGCTATGTAGTCCGCTCCTTGCCCTAGAGTCAACACCATGTAGATAGCAAAGTAATCCTAGAATAGTCATATCCATATTTTATTATGGCTAAATTCACTTATCCTAGTTTTCAGTTCTTCTGGCCAAAAAAAATTAGAAAGCTAAGAAAAAATGGACTAAATTTGAAAAAAATTCAAAATGACAAAACCAATTTAGAACTTTTTATCTTTTTTATTTTTTAATTTTGTTGATTTTTTTACTTATTATTATTATTTTTGAATTATTAGATTCTGCTCATTAACACAAATAAAAAAGTGAAAAACAAAAATTAGCGAAAAACTAACAAAAGTTCAAAAGGAATAGGTCCAAACAATTAGTTTAATTCAAACATTATGTTACTAAATTGGCTTAGAAATAGAATGCCATCAACGCTTCTAACATGAACTCAAATAATTCCAAACTTCCCTTTCAAAATCAAAAGATAGGGAAAAATTCAAAATAGCACCTGATCTTTCACACAAATCTCACACAGGCACCTGACCTTTTAAAATTATCAAAAAAACACATGACCTATTTAAAAATCCATCAATTTTCCACCCGCCGTTAACTTTCCATCCAAAATAGATGGAAATGCTAAAAATGTGCATTTTGGCACGAATATTGGCAAAACAAGATTAAGCTCATTTCGGCAAAACACAATATTATACTCATAAACAAGATTAATGCTCGATTTGGCTTTAAAAGTCAATTAATAACTTAATTTTTGTCTTTATTTAAAAGAAAAAAAGTGCATTTGTTAGATTTGCGTCAAGACAAATCAATAAGTTACAAAAATTACTTAACTATTCAATTCAAACCCACCCTAAATAAGGAATCAAGCTTAATTTAGTAATTAAATACCCATAACTATGCAACCAAATAAGATTACTCTGTATTAAATAAAGTAAAAGGCAAAAACAAAAACAAAAAACATAGAATAGTCATGGTTAAGTGTGAAAAGTGAAAAGTTATGGGTATTTAATTACTAAATTAAGCTTGACTATTCTATGTTTTTTGTTTTTACCTTTTGCTTTGTTTAATACTGAGTAATCTTATTTAGTTGTATAGTTATGGGTATTTAAATACTAAATTAAGCTTGATGCCTTATTTAGGGTGGGTTTGGATTAAAAAATTAAGTAATTTTTGTGACTTATTGATTCGTTTTGATGCAAATCTAACAAATGTGCTTTTTTTCTTTTGAATAAAGACAAAAATTAAGTTATTAATTGACTTTTAAAGCCAAATCGAGCCTTAATCTTGTTTATGAGTATAATATTGTGTTTTGCCGAAATGAGTCTTAATCTTGTTTTGCCAATATTCGTGCCAAAATGCACATTTTTAGCATTTTCATCTGTTTTGGATGGAAAGTTAACGGCAGATGGAAAATTGATGGGTTTTTAAATAAATCAGGTGTTTTTTTGATAATTTTAAAAGGTCAGATGTCTGTGTGTGATTTGTGGGAAACGTCAGGTGCTATTTTGAAATTTTCCCCAAAAGATACGTACAACGTCTGCTTTGTGCAAAGGCTACGTTCTTTTGCACTTAACTTAAACTTAATTTAACTTAAAATGAGTTGGTTTGTCATTATTTAATTTTTTTTCGCATTTGTTAGTTTTGCGTCAAACTTTTGTGGATTTTTAATTCGTCTCGACGAGAGGAATCGAAAAAGTAAAAAACTTGTACTTTTACCCAAGTTTTTTGATAAATAACCACTTTGAATTATTTTGATAAGTTGAATTATTTCGAGAAATAAGTGGTTATTTCCAAAAATATTCGGTGAAAGTAAAAAGAAAAATTACTTTTTTGATTCCTCTCATCAAGACGAATCAATTTTTCACAAAAGTTTAGTACAAAACTAACAAATGCAAAAAAATAAATAAATAATGACAAACCAACTCGTTCATTTTAAGTTAAGTTTAAAAGAACGCAACTAGAGCTCTTAGACGGTCCAAATCTGTACCATTTATTGCTGTAATCAATGGTCTGGATTATCCCAAATGGTCTAGATTTGTTCAGAGACTCTTTCCGATAAGAATTTTTGAACAAATCCAAACCATTGACTATCCCAATGTACAATCGAGATTTGAACTATCTTTTCCAACCCAAAATTGGGACTAGAGAGGATCCGATCCCTTTTCAAAAAAAAAGAAAAAGAAACGAAATCTATAATTCTTTTTATTTTGATTTTTGAAAAACAAGGTCACACAAGTGTGTAGTCATCTGCATCCAGGGGCGGGCCGAGTAAAGGGCACGTGAGATCACGTGCCCCCACCCCTCCCCATCCTTTTTTTTTTTTAAAAAAATTATAGTTTATTTTTTATGCAAAAATCAGTGTTTTTTTTTTTTTGTGGCAAAACTGAGTGGGAGAACAAGAAATTCATGTGAAAAACTCGACGAGGAGACTCGCTCGATGCTTGATTTACTTTGTCGTTGCTGATAGCTCGTCTCTATGGTCGTTGCCCGTCACCTCACTGTTTTCCTCACCAATCATCAATTAAATTTGGGACTACACGTCAAAAGTAACATTTTATTGAAAGGACTTTTAATTTGGAGCTACATAATTTAGGACTTTGGGGCTACATAATTTGGGGCTAAATGTTAGGCAAGTTTTAGATTAGATATTTGGTCCTTTAGGCTGGTTTGATTATCCTGCTTATTTCTCATGTTGTGAACTTGCATTTCTAGTCTTTGAGTGAAATTCCGACGTACCCAAAAATAATAATAATAATTTAGGACTTTTTATTCTTTTGTTTTAAGGTTCGTAATATGTATCTTGATTGTTTGGGAAAATTAGGCCTTCATTTCTTTACTTGGTTTTTACCCGGTGGTGAATGAAATTTATAATTCAATTTTTTTATAGTTTGTGCCTTTGCGCTTAATTTCGATTTTTGCTTAAGATTATTAGTATAATGTGTCTCCATGTGAAGCAAATCATTGATCCGCCATCGTCTGCAGCCATGCATGAATGTCTAGGCCATAGAGAACAAGGGAAGACAACAAAACATAATCCTTCCCCTCCTTCTCCCTCCCCAACCCACATTGACTTATGCATGCATGTTCCCCTCGGGCCCTCCCGAACCCATATTCTTTTCCCTCACATTCCTCTTCAAAGTAGCAGTTTAATTTTATAGAAAATTAGAGGTCGGTCCTAATATTTAGACTCGGTTTGATCCCAACCCTATATATTATTTCCTAACCTGCATAGGTTCGGATAGGTTATATCATGACTTTTTTGCCCTTTTTATTCCGCATCGCAAACTCCATCTCGCCATTCCTCCTCTCTCTCTCTCTCTCTCTGAAGACCATAAACCTCTCCAATCTCTCTTTGTCTCTCCCCTAATTTGATGCTCCTGTTCCTTTACCCAACCCCGATCAAATCCATTAGATCTCACTGCTCAGACCCAATCGCGTCTATAACTACCACCATCATCGTCGACGACGGCGATTGCTTTCAATTAGATTCGATACTGTGTCTCAACTGATAAATCCAGCAACCACGACGACAACGGACAACGGCAATTTCGAATTCCACCGATTGAGCACGACGACAATTTTGACAGACCTACACCTCTCTCTATCCCTCCACCGATTGAGCAGCTCCGACCACTGCCGTTGCCGTCGTCTCCTCTTCGAAAATGTCGCGTCGCCACCACCACACCCGGTCCTCCGGCAGAGTTCGGCGAAACCATTATTACCAACTAGAGCTCCCCGAGTCAAGATCTGAATCTGCCGCAGCCGCAGCGGCGATGACGATCTCTGGCTGCACAATGAAATGGAACACATCGACTCCGAAAGCCACGTCGCCGACCCCGGGCTCCTTCCTCTTTATATCCGCCACTCACCGCCTGTTGTCGTCGTACACAGCGCAACATCTTTGATGGTAAGACCCCTGGATTTCGTATAAGGGGCTCTTCGGTGAGGTGAGGAAACGAGACTTGATCCATTGTTGCTGCTCCTGGTGCAACCTGAGGTCACGTGAGCTTAGGATTTCGAGTTGAGGCGGTTCATGTGCTTCCGAACAAAGAGTATTGGATTCACGGTCGTTTCGCCGTCGTAGATAAGCCAGTTGTCCGATAGGCTCGGTCTTGGCAAAGAACAAAACACAAATTGAAAAGGAAATCTCAAAATTGTGTTTGTGAATTGTTTTTTTCAATCACAAGCATTTGTTTTTTATTACTTTTTTTGTTTGAGGTTGAGTATAACTATAGTTAATTTTTGTCATGTGTGTATTTTTCTATGAGAACTATCTATTAGAATCGTATATTTTTTATGATAACTATATATTTTTTTATGGGAACTGTCTATGAGAACTGTATATTTTCTATGAGAATTGTGTATTTTCTGTGAGAACTCCCTATGAGAACTGTGTATTTTATATAAGAACTGTATATTTTCTATGAGAACTGTGTTTTTTCTTTGAGAACTGTGTTTTTTGTATGAAAACTGTGTTTTTATCTATGGAAACTGTTATTGTCCATGATGATTGTCGATGAGAACTGTGTATTTTAGTGAGTGGTGAGGCTATTTGAATAGTGTATTTTTCAATTCACATAGCCATTTCACATGAGAACTATATATGAGAATTGAGTTTTTTCTATGAAAATTATATTTTTTTTCTATGAGAAATGTTATTGTCCATGATAATTGTTTATGAGAATTGTGTATTTTCTATGAGAATTGTATATTTTCTGTAAGAACTCCCTATGAGAACTGTTTATTTTATATAAGAACTGTATATTTTTTATGAGAACTGTCTATGAAAACTACGTTTTTTCTATGAGAATTGTCATTGTCCATGATGATTGTCTATGATAACTGTGTATTTTTCTATGAGAATTATGTATTTTCTATGAGAACTGTGTATTTTAGTGTGTGGTGTGATTATTTGAACGGTGTATTTTTCAGTTCACATAGCCATTTTCACATGAGAACTGTGTTTTTTTTATAAAAATTGTGTTTTTTCCTGTGAGGACTATTATTGTCCATGATGATTGTCTATGAGAACTGTTTATGAGAACTGTGTAATTTCTATGAGAATTGTGTATTTTCTGTGAGAACTCCCTATGAGAACTGTGTATTTTATATAAGAACTGTATATTTTCTATGAGGACTATGTTTTTTTCTATAAGAACTATTATTGTCCATGATGATTGTCTATGAGAACTGTGTATTTTTCTATGAGAATTATGTATTTTCTATGAGAACTGTATATTTAGTGTGTGGTGAGGCTATTTGAATTATGTATTTTGCAGTTCACATAGCCATTTCATATGAGAAATGTCTATGAGAACTCTGTTTTTTCTATGAAAATTGTGTTTTTTTCTATAAGAGCTGTTATTGTCCATGATGATTGTCTATAAGAACTGTGTATTTTTCTATGAGAACTGTATAATTTCTATGAGAACTATGTATTTTAGTATGTGGTGATGCTATTTAAATTGTGTATTTTTCAATTCACATAGTTCTCATAGAACTAACTATGAGAATTGGCAGTCCAGTTCACAGAGCCAAGGGTATTTTTGTTCGAAATAATATGTGTCATAAATTGATTCTAAAAATATAAATTTTACTAAAAATAGACACATAGACAAAAAATTAAGAAGAATGGGCAAAATAGTAAAAATGTACGAAAAGTCAAAAGAAATGACTAAAATAAAGAAGAAATATATTTGTCAGGACTATTTGAAGTCCGAACCTAAAAAACGGGGCCGGCCTAAAAATTTGCCTTAATTTTAAGGGTAAATTTCACTTACCTACCCTGAGTTTCTAACAATTACATACACCTCTCCTTAGGTTTCTAAAATTGCACTTACCTCCCTCCCCTTTGCTTTAGTTGTCGGCTGCAGGTTCTCCCCGTTAGTTGACCGTCAGTAAGTATGACAAAATTGCTGACATCATTCATTCAATCTATGATATTACCCGATTTACCCTTGAGTCAACAATTTTGTTTAAGCCATTTTAAAATATAATTTATTATAAAGTTACTCTTATTTTCAAACTAAACCAACACTGAGTTTTGATGAAGCTTTAGGAAAAATATTTAATTTTTTTGAAGCCATTACATTTGTAGACATATGTGCAAAGAAATTAGATTCCCTTTCTTTTTTATGAAGTTTCAAGATTTTTGTAAATACCTATATCTTTATTTGTATTTAGTTACAAATATTACTCCCTCCGTCCCTAAATAAGTGTCCGGCGCGCAAAACTAGACCTTCAAAAAGATGCATTTGTTTCGTTAAAAAATTAAATTTTTTTCACAAATCAATAGATAAAATTGAGTTCTATTAGATTGTGAAAAAAATTAATTTTTTTAACAAAACAAATGCAAATTTTTTAAGACCTAGTTTTGCGTGCCGGACACTTATTTAGGGATGGAGGGAGTATGATAGGTATACAAGTTAACTGAAATTCTTGTCCTAAATGTTTATTTTTCTTATGTGCTAATTTAATATTTAGCTAGTGAATACATATTACTCCCTCCGTCCCAAATTCTTTGTCTGGTCCACAAAACGGAGTGTTAAAAATAAGACAATTTTTGCAAGAAAAAATCAAAAGTTTTTCAACAACTTACTAGATATCAATGAGTATTTTTAATTTGTGAAAAAAGTTTGAATTTTTTTTTGAAAAAATTGCATTATTTTTAACACTCCGTTTTGCGGACCGGACAAAGAATTTGAGACGGAGGGAGTATAAATAATCAATTGCTCCTCTAAACTAAATCAATTGCATGCCTAGCTAATAAACATTTTTTTTTTTTTTTTTGCATTTTCACCTTAGTTCCTCAATTATGGGTTTATTATCGTTTAATATTTTTTATAAATGTTAAATTCTTTTACGACTATGTTAAATATTTTGTCCTTGATATGTGAGTATTTTACAATGTAATTCTAATAAATAAAAATGTGACAATTTAAAGTAGAAGAATCAGAATATTACCAGTCTTGTTTTTTATTGTCGTGTAAGTCCTTTTGTTAATTTTGCTTTTATTTTTTATTTAGTTGCTTTGAATTATAGGCTTGTCTCAATGAGAGGAATCTAACAATATAAAATTACGATCAAAATCTTAAAAAATTTACTAAAGATAAAAGTAATCCGTTGCCTTTATTCAAAAAATTTTGCCATTTTAAAGCTCGAAAACATGTATGATTGATATATCTTTAGAAATAGATTCACTTATTTGAATGTTAAAGTGCAATTTTAGACGCTATTAATATACTTAGCAAAAGTAAAGACAACATAAATATTTCATTAGATTCGTTAGATTTAAGAGAAGGGAAGAGGCTATTAATGCGATTGAGGACCTCGATGGAGTTGTGATTAGAAATTTTACTATTGTCGTGCAATTTGCGAAGTATTCAAAAGATAATCCTATAGTCTCTCAGAAGAATTTTGATGGCGTTAAGAAAATTAATTCGGCTCCTTCTATTCACTGTTGGCAACCTAAACCCATAGAGCTTCAGAGCAAGCATAGAGCTTCGTATAGTTCTTCCTATGCAGATATTCTTAAAGGGGGCTCTAGTGGTAGGCTGAAATTGGTGGAAGCTAAGGAAGTGGGTTTGGGTTGGTTGCAAATGAGCGCAGTGGGTAAATTGATCAATTTCTGTCATGTGAATACACTCCAAGATCTTTTCATTAGCAGTGGTATTTGGGATGCTCAGGTTCGTCGTATGGGTGGGCTCAATGTTTTAATTTCTTTTGATTCTCTTGAATCGTTGAACGATTTTCTCAATGACGAAATGAAGGTGTTATCAAAGTGGTTCTCTTCTGTTCAAGCTTGGGACAATCAAAAGATCCCTCCTTCAAGGTGTGTTTGGATCTCTTGTTATGGTGTTCCTCTTAATGCTTGGCGCTCTTCTACCTTTATTGAAATTGGAAAGTTTTGGGGTGATGTGATTAAGCTTGATGAGTTAACGGAGAAATCCATTGCTTTTGATAAAGGGCGTATGCTTATCATAACGGATTATCTTGATTGCATTAATGAGGTTGTGCATATTAAGATCAATGGTGTGATCTTTCCGGTCAAAGTAATTGAAGGTCCCATGGCAGAAACTTCATGGGAAAAGCGTGTGTTTACTTCGATTAAGATCAAGAAAGGGAATGATAAAGAGGTGAAAGAGGCCATAGTTGAGATAGATCCTGGGGATAATGAATCGCTTGACTTCGATGTAGACAAAGCCGAGGTGGAAAATGAGATGGAAATTGCTGAGGAGGTGGCAGAAACTAATGTGGAAGCTAAAAAGGCTATTGGGACAAAAGAGAGAGCATTACAGCTAATAAATATAAACTTGCAAGGATGTAATGATGAGGCAGCTAATTCTTCTTTGGGGGTTGAGGCATCAGCTTGGGGAAGTGAAAAGGTCATGGATAGTATGAGAGAGCCAGCAGCAAACAACACAACACTCAATATCAATTTGGACCCTCTAACTTTTGTAAGACTGAATACGTGCATTCAGATTCCAAGAGCATGCCTAAGTAATTTGGTTGACAATCAAGACAGTTGGGTGGAGGATTTAGTTAAAGAAAATCTAGTTATTATTGAAAATTTAAGAGGGGAAAATGATGAGGATGAAATTATTCCTGAACATCATATTGAAGCAGGACGAACTGAAAATGAACCTCTTTTTGCACCAATCAAAGCTGCAATAAATGGGGTAAAAGGGAAGAAGAAGAGGAAGACAATTGATGATATTCTGAGATTTACAACGGTCAACTCCTTCAATAACAAGAGTAGAAATAACAAACCAAAGTGTGCAGTGTATAGGTCTGCCGTTGCAGCCCTAGCACTCTCTGCATCTATCTTTTCAGATGGAGTTATTAACAGAAACAGAATAATTCTGGACGAAGCACAAGCAATTTGGACCTGCAACAAGATTATGGGATTGGGGTATGATGGTGAGGAGGATGAAGTCATAAGCAAAGTTGCAGATATGGTAGCTGAAGACTTGGACAGAGCTGACAAAGTGGCAGGGCAGACATAGTTTTCTATTTCTGTGCTTCTTGAGGTAGCGCCTTGGTGGGGTGTGTTTTGGTTTTTGGGTAGGGAGGTGTCTTGTCCTAAGTGGGGGATGAAGGTGTCTTTGTTTGTGGGTGAGCAGGGGTGTCTTCCTGTGGTTTTGGTGTGGCTTCTTTGGTTCCTTTTGGGGTGGCTCGTTTGGGCATTGTTCGGATTGATTTCTTATCAATCCTTAGAGCTTGATTAGCTTTTGATTGCCATGGTGTAGGTCTTCTTTTTTAATATATTATCTCTTTTTCACCGTTCAAAAAAAAAAAAATTTCATTGAATATTAGGGGAGGTATCTATTGTTATTAGAAACCCTAGGGGGGGTCAACGAATGGATACAAAGGTAAATTTGCTTTCCCCGTTAAAGCTTGTTAGCTCCTGACTCTGACAAGGGAGGTAAGTGCAATTTCAAAAACTTGAGAGGAGGTGTCTGTAATTGTAAGAAACCTTAGGAGAGGTAAGTGAAATTTACCCTAATTAATTTTAAAGATTTGATGAGGAAGGAATGTCGAGGTAACTATAAAAAGAAGAATGGAATAAATAATAATTTGCGTTTTTAGAGAACTTGGCCCCCTTTGGCCTAACTTTTTGTATTGGATTATTTTTATCTTTTTAAAATTTTTGTTAGTTTTCCTGTCAATTTTATTTATTTAAATTTTTTTTTTGTATTAAACATTGATCATGATGAGAGGAAACAAAAAAAATGATTAGAAGCTTAAAAAAGTTCACTATAAACAAAAGTAATAATATTTTATTTTTATAACTTTTTTTTGCCTTTTTAGAAGTTTAATCTAACTCCACCTTATTCGATATTTTTGAACAATTGCCTAATACTTGAGAAGTCAAACGAGTAATTATGTAAATGGAGTGTGCCACAATTACAAAAATTTCTTCTGATTTCTTTCTTTGAGTCAAATTAAACAGTTGGGCCTTTTGATAAAAAATAAAAAACAACCGCTAACTAGGAAAAGAAATCATTGGCTAAAAATAAATTAATTTAATCTAAACTCCACCTTACTAACTAATTAATTATCCTCAAAATTTACAACAACAAATTAAAGAACAACTAAATGAGAAAACAAACGTTGAAACCATATATCCACTATTTTAGACTAATTAATAACCGGCCTCTAAATATCTGCAAGCACCCCTAAGCCGAATAAAAATCGAAAAAATGGAGAGAGAGAGAGTATACTGTATACAGAGTGAGAAAGTGCCATGATAATCCACAAAATTGCACTAATCTTTTCAGGTAGAGTTGGCAACAACATTTGGTAGGTTTGAACGAGAAAAAGCCAGGAGTATCAGCAGGGCCATGATCAAGATTGGAACGAGGAGAAGTATCAACGGAGGCGGAGGAAGCGGCGGCAACACCAGTGGAAGCACCAGCAGCGAAACCGTTAACACCACCATAAGCACCACCTGTACTGACTCCCCGGTGAAGTACTTGGACATCAACTCTCGTGGCAAAGAGTTGAATTTCTTTGTAGTGAGTGACAATGGATAATAGCCGTTGATGATCAGACTGGTACCGTGGTACTTAATCATGATCTTCCTCTGCATCTCAGTATCATCGTTATATTCACATGTATATGAGAGAACTGTGTGTGTATGTGAGAGAGAGAGAGAGAGAGAGAGAGAGAGGTGAGGAATATAGTTGCCAACGTCAAAACAATACTTCACAGACGTATCTTGGAAGAATGGGGCTGGATACATTGTACCAATTTGCGTAATCTTTTCTTCTTTTTCTTTTGGAAAAAATTCAAAATACCCCCAATCTTTACTCTAAATTTTAATTAGACTCCTAAACTTTCAAAAAAAATCAATTTTGCTATCAACGTTATCTTCCGTTAATCAAGACGCTACCTTCCATCCAAATGACTAACGGTTTTCATTAAAGGCCCCGTTAAATAGCATTCCGGTCGAATTTTTATGATCAGAGCCGCTCAATGTAATCAAAATGTGATTTTAATGGTACCCCTAAGAAATCAGCAAAAAAAATAAATAAATAACTGTTTGGATGAAGCCCTTCCCGGTCATTTTTTTTGCTGATTTCTTGCGAATATCCTTAAAATCACGTTCTAAACATATTAAACGGCTTGAATTATCGAAATTCGATCGAGAAAGGGGAGGTGCGGACCGATCCCGATTTTTTTCAACTTAGGGTCCGGATTTTGCTTCGGTCCACACCTCCTCTTTCCCGATCGAATTTCAATGATTCGAGCCGCTCAATGTGTTTAGAACATGATTTTAAGGGTACCCTTGAGAAATCAAGAAAAAAAAAAGGACCGGAAAGGACTTGATTTGAGCAGTTTCTCATTGAACAGTTTAACAAAAAACTATTCGAATGAAACCCTTTCCGGTCATTTTTTTTGCTGATTTATCACACGTAGCTTTAAAATCAGATTCTGAACACATTGAACTGCTCAGATCATTGAAATTCGATCAGGAAAGGGGAAGTGCGGACCGAAGCAAAATCCGGACGCCCTAACTTGAACAAAATTCGGATTAGTCCGCATCTCTCCTTTTCCGATCAAATTTCAATGATTCGAGCCGTTCAATGTGTTCAGAGCGTAATTTTTGGGTACCAACTAGAAATCGGCAAAAAAAAAGGCCGGAAATGGCTTCATCCGAACAGTTTTTTATTGAACTATTCAATAAAAAACTATTCAAATCAAGTATTTCCTGGTCTTTTTTTTCTGATTTCTTGAAAGTTCTCTTAAAATCACATTCTGAACACATTGAGCGGCTCGGACATCGAACTATTTAACAGAGCCTTGAACGAAATCTGTTAGTCATTTGGATGGAAGGGGTCGTTTTGATTAATGGAAGGTAACGTTGGGAGTAAAATTGATTTTTTTTTAAAGTTTGGGAGTCTAATTGAAATTTAGAGTAAAGGTTGGAGAGTATTTTGAAATTTTCCCTTTTCTTTTTAAACAGATGTTTAGACGCACATTAATTTTAGGGCTATAAAGTTATCAACCGGATAAACAACTCAGTGGACCCAAGGTTTAGAATGTTTAGATTCCGTAAAATTCGAATATGCGATCTCATAAATGACAAATACGTGTTTGTTTAATTTTTCATACCCATTTGGTCAAACCTCCTGAAATTCCAATTTGAATAATCTTGATAGGTGACTTGAACTGACTAGGTAAATTACCAGCAATTTCTTTCAAAGTAGCATTTGTATGATTTTAATAGCAAGGTACCATGATAAGTCTTTTTTCTTCATTTCTTTTTCCTTTTTCTTTTTGGTCAAATCCAAAGAAACTGTCAAAGTTTCATGTCCCATTCAAAAAGTGGAGAGATTTTCTTGCTATGATAGTCATGCGGCACACCAAGCTAGAATATAAAATGTATTATTAACAATTAAAAGATATATAGGAGTAGGTAAAAGAAATTTTCGAGGGTCAAATAAATTGAGACGGAAAGAGTAGTTTTGATCTGTTAAAAGACTCGAATCAGTAAGAGTTTATTCCTACCGATAAGAATATTTTAACAAATCTAACCATTGGTTATCAAGATAAGCAGTACTTCAAAATGCGACTGGTTTCTATAGTCTGGTTTGAACTGTGGAAAGTCCTGTCCACTAATTTGGATCCTCTCACTTTTTTGGGTGGTACTTCGGAAAGTTCTCACATATCCTCAATGCCTGCAGTATCCGCGCACCTAAATATTTGAAGGGTCTGATTGGATACGGGATGAGGCATTATATATGGAAGGGATAAGATAGTAGGAGATATTATTAATGGATCGAGGATGGGCTCACATTAATTTGACTTCTATGAGGGGAGATAAAAAAAAAAGTAGTTAATTTGGACGATGTATTAAAAAAGATGGGATAAAATAGTATTTGATTTGGATAAGGTATAAAATAGGGAGTGTAGCTGGCCGAACATAGAAATTCATTGTGGTACGGACTGAGCCCACTCCGTGCCGAGCTTGAACCTTGTGCACAGCTCCCGGCCCTATTCTTCGTCGCCATCTCATTTGCCACGGGCTCGGCAGAAGGCCAGCTCGTTCTCGGCCACCTTCCTCGGCGGGTCCCTTGCGGCGTATCCTCCCCCGTCGGTCACATGCCAGGGTCGACAAAGGACGTGTTCGGCCACCCGCGGAGCACGGCCGCTGTCGACCACGGCTAGCTGCTGATTTGCGCGTCTTCCCATGTGTAAAAGCGGTTATAACAGAAGATGGTCATGGGCGCACATGGGTGTGCCAGCTCAGCCCTGAAAACGGTTACCATATCTTTTTGGTGACGTCACGATGACATCGCCTGGCCCGCGCAAGGCACGTGCTTGTGCTTGGAGAGCGAGTCAGGGAGCTCTATAAATACCTAGCGATGGTAACCCTAAAGAGGTACATGCTACTACATACTCACACTCATTATCTTCTGCCTCCTCTCTCTGCACAATACTTATCCTCTCGCCGGAGGGCCTTGTCGGGACAACCCCCGGTCAGGTCTTAGTCGTGCACTCCCTGTGCAGGCTAGGAGAAGACTCAATAACCATCAAGCCACCAGTGGAGGAGAAGACCGAGGATCACGGGCCACACAATTGGTGAACCCGACGTGAATTGCTTCTGATTCAAACGGCTCTCACATCCTTCAAACCCCCCACTCCTCCGTAAAAAAATGACCAAACCACTCACCATGGGCGGAGATCAGACGGATGTAGCCATCTCAAGGACGAAAGACGCTAGCGGAAATGTCATCCCCATAACACCCCATGAGAGGCACATGTCCATATCCCTCGCCCCAGGATCCAGTCTCTCACCAGTCGCGGACGACATAACGGCGGCCTATATACGTTTGCTACAGCTTCGAGACGACGAACGCGATAACGAGTTGGCTGCGCTAAGGGCGGAGGTGGCCCAAATGAAACAGCGCATGCAGCAAGAGACCACCCCCTCCGCATTCAGATCTGGTGGAGGGGGTAGGAGAAGGCGGATGCCACCTCCACTACCACCACAAAGGCGTCAGAACGAGGGAGGCCAACGCGGATCCGTAAAAGACCGCCTAGGCTTCACCCCGGCACCGGGGAACGCCAGAGAGATAATCCTTTACAAGCAACCCACCGCATCTAGAACACACCGCTCAAAAGAACACCACGATCGAACCAACACTAGGGATACCGAGTCATTTACAAGCACATACTCGACTGGTCGCGCAGAATTCTCTCGCACAACGGTTTCCCACCGTAGCCGAGATTCTGTGGAGACCAGACGCCATGTATCTGAACGACTCGGTGAAATCCCTGCAGAAAAGTTCGACAACAGCAACTGTAGGGGGAGGAAAACAATTGATGCTTCGGATCAACTGGACTGCAACGGCTTATTCGTGCCTCTTCACCGGAACCCTAATTCATCGTCGAAACCCTAATCTGCAAAATAGATAGGGGTGAGAGCACCTTTGCCTCTCGTGGCAAAGGCCCTCCAATGCCAAAGTTAGTATCACGTACTAGCAGTCAAACCCTAATTAGCAGTAGGAAAGCAAGAATGCAGAGTATTGCGTACCTTTTGCCTCTAGGTTTACCTCATATTTATAGATTTTCGTATGCTTGTTACCCAAGCATTCCTGTTGCCATAAGATTCCCAACTCGTATAGGAAACTCAGTACATCAAGGATTCTCGTTTCCTTTATCAGTTTATTAGAAAAGAGTCCTTCTTGGATTCTTTTCCATAAAGAGCCGACCATCCCATACTCGTTGGGTATCTTTCTCAGATCCTATATTCTTGGGATCTCATCCCTTAATGGAATACCACTGTTTCTGGACCCTTCCAGAATGTTCCCTTTACTCCAATATCTGATTGGATTCCTTTCTTTGTTCGGCTGTCTCATCGCCGAACAGACTATCTGGACCAATCACTTCTCATGTTTTTGGTCCATTGTCTAGCAAGATGACTGTTCTGTCTATATTCAAACTATGGTCCCACGTACCATTTTTTCGGATATCAATTGCATTGTATTACTTTCAACCCGTGATCCCTCATATCACGTGTTTGGTTTTTACTTCATCTGTTTGGCTGTATCATAACCGAACAGTCTACTTGGACCAGCTACTTCACATGTAACTTGGTCCAAGGTAATCGGAATGTTTCTATCCGCCGAGCAGTCAGTTTATACCCATGACTTCTCATGTCATTGGCCCTTATCGCTATTCAAAGCACTGACCAGCGATCAGTCATGCTCATTTTCCCATGTGTTCTTATACACCACATGTTCGGCAACTAGATGTATCTGTTCGGGAATACCTCCCTACAATTGCTCCCTAGCTTCATTTATTTACCACTGTTCGGGGGCAATACATGAAGCTTAGAGACAAAAATTTATTTAGACTAGAATCTTCTGACCCTGTGCAGTCATAATTCTAACATTCATTTGATGCTTTGGCGCCTTTGCCTTCGTACCATCTCGAGGCAATGATTCCACGTGGCACGTTTCGTATGCCAATCATTAATTTCGAACTGACGTTCTTTGAAACGGCGTCAGAACGGTCTTTGCTTTCCGTTACTTTAACCTGTAACGGCGTAAGAGGAGACGTTTCGTCTCCGTCTCTTGCCTTTAAACCCTGAAAAGGCTCCTTTTGGGTTTTCTCCCAAAACTTAAACTCGCTCCTTCTCTCTCTAGAAACCAGGTGAGAATATTCCGTCATCCGCCATCGCCACCGTCTGCAAATTCAATTGCATTCCAGGAAATCGTCACAGTATCTTTGTAAGATCCTCATTCTTACTCCATTTCTTCTGCTTAGGTTTCCATCTGAGATCTCATTCTTAGATTTTGAGGTCATTTCTAGGGTTTCAGTCACGCCCATTCTTAGTTTTACGTTTCCTTCGAGTATATCCATGACGGATGAACATGATAACCCTCCTAGACCCAGTAAGTTTAGGAAGCTCTGTGATACCCCTGCTGCCATTGCGGCATTTAGAGAAAAATATAACATTCCCGAAAATGTAGGGCTTGAACTTGCTCCATTAGGAGCGGATAGAGATGCTGGCTCTTGGGACAGGATGTGTATCCCAATTGTAGCTATTGTTGAGGGCGGGGTCCGTTTTCCCCTACATCCACTACTCCGCCAAATTTTGAACTGGTACCGTCTTACACCCATGCAAATTTCAACCAACGTTTTTAGATTGATAATGGGGACTATAGCCCTGAATGGGATTCTAGGGACCCAATTAGGAATCTGGGACATCCAATGGTGGTACAGTATAGTACTAAACCCCGAGTACAATACTTACTACTTCAAGGTTAGGAGGGCAGACAAACGTTTCGTACTCAATCTGCCAGATTCTGCTCGTGACCACGAGATCGACTTCCTCTATGTAACCGGAGCATTCGAGCCTTTAGGGGAAGATGGCCAAGTGCTGGGGCTCCATTGCCCCCACATATGGGGCTATCCACGCATGCTCTTGCTTTTATCTTTTTGTAATTCTTCGTTTACTGCTTTCTCATAGCTTTTCTATATGTCTAACTTTGGTTTTTCAATTCGGATCTCGCAGCTGAAAACGCTAACCATCGTCCCAGACGTGTACCGAGCAACATCCGAACCGAGGACATTAACAAACTTTTGAAATACACAGGCATACCTGGTACCCGAACAACAGGTCGGGGTCATGACGCTGACATATTGCTGGGATACGATCCCGCGTACAGAGGTGTGATTGACAGGAGGCTTGCCCACCCCAACATCAGTGCCGCCTCGACTTCAACTGCTCCTCAACCAAGAAGTCAAAGAGCCAACACTGGAGTAACGGTAGCCGGTCAGCTGGGTGAAGTCCTTATTTCAGAAGGCATTCCACTACCACGCTTGAGACTCAGAAGATCTACGCGTGGAACTGTTTCTGAACAACTGCCCGAACAACTGGTTTCAAATCGTGATACCAGCCAATCCTCTTCTTCTGGCTATTCTCAATCTCCTCGAGAACCAGGTACTATGACTCGTCAACCCCTTAATCTCAGTACCCTTCTCACTGTCTCCACTAAGGGACGTGGTGGTGCCCAAAGGGCGGCCTCAACTGGTGCCCCAACCCCCCCCCCCCCCCCCCCCCCCCACCCCACGATCTCGTCCACTAGGGGGGATCAATCCGATCATCTTCCTCTCCTCGGGAACAAGACAGTTCCCTCGAGGCCGTCGATGCTCACCGGGACAAACGTCCTAGGAGTGAAGAAGTTGGGGATGCTTCTGCCCAAGCCGCAGCCTCACTTCAACAACCCCTTTCTCCGAGCATTCAAGTGCTTCCACAAAACTGGGCCCCCCAGCTCATTAAGGGTGATCGGCCAATCCACATTGGCGATAGTGCCAGCTCTTCAGATACAGCACTTGCACTCGCCCAAGGACTTCTTCTCCCCGTTGATATGCAAAAAGAGAATGAAGCCACACCTGACCGGCTTGTATCCACTGGTCTCGTCAGTGGCATCAAGGCATAGTGTTCTCGTCACTAGTAGGAATACTTCAAGTTCCTTTTGTTTTCTCACAACATCACCCTGTTGATTTCCTTGCAGTTTATTCAAAAGATGGTCACTCTGGGCCAAAAATATCAAGAGGCTGATACTGAAAGAATCAAGCTGATGAATGACAACACTCGATTGCTTCGAACAATTTCTAGGTTGGAAAGAGAAAGAGACAAAGCCAAGTCTGATTTCAATCAAGCCAAAGGCAAACTCGAAATTGCCAAAGAGAGCCTCAACCAGGCTTTGTCTGAAATTGACAGCACCAAGAAAGCCGCTTATGAAGAAGGGTATCAGAAGGGATTCGATGCTACAACTGCTAGCTACATCGAACAGATGCCTGATATTCAAGATCAAATCTGGATCGCATGCTGGGAGGCATGTTTGACAAAGGCTGGAATTGCTGATGACTCTCCTCTCTGGGTTGAGAATGACTTGCCAAGCTCTCGTCTTCAAAACGTTCAAGATCCAGCCGGGCATCCAGAGGACGATATTGAACAGCAGATTGAAGAATTTGCTAATGCTGATGAAGAGACACCCACCAATGTGCACCCTGTTCAATCTCCTGCTCGGGATTCAACCCTGGAGCCCATTAATTTGGAGGAGAATGCAACAGATGGTGATGCTTCAACGGAGGAACCGGACAGAACACTTGTGGATGTCCAGAACCTGGATTAATGGTTTGGTAAGTTTGCTTGAAAACCCCCTGGAAACAAGTTGGCTGGTCCTACGTGATCATGATACTTGAGCCCTGCGTGGCATCAGTACTTTCTCTATTTTGATAACACAGGTATTCGGCCCTTCGTGGCATAACTATACTTTTGCTCGGCTCACCTCGTTTGTTGCATCTGTTCGGATGCAAATCAGTTTAATCTAAGTATTTCGTACTTTGATCATTTTAATCATATATGTTGCTTGTTTGCATAAGTATTTCGTACTTTAGCAAATCCTACAAACATGATTTACTTGTACTGAATCTAAGTTTCTCGTACTTAAAATCATTTGCTTCTTAGTTTCTCGTACTATTGACAAGTTATTTCATACTTGTATTTTTCACGTAAATACATACAAGTGTATTCATACTTGTTAAGTGTCTCGTACTGAAAATATGTTAAGTGTCACGTACTTAAAATTGTTGTAACAAACTGTTTACAAGCAATCATACAGTTGTTAAGTTTCACGTACTCAACCAAATTTAAGTTTCACGTACTTGAATAAGTGTGGCTTAACATATACTCGTTATGCTTTTTAAGCCAAGCCAATAAACTTTTACAAGTGTCTCGTACTTTAAATTCCATACAAGTGTTTTCATACTTGTATTCGTTAAGTTTCACGTACTTAAAGAATCATACTTGCGTTTAAGTTTCACGTACTTAAACAAGGCATACAAGTGTTTTCATACTTGTATTCGTTAAGTTTCACGTACTTAAAGAATCATACTTGCGTTTAAGTTTCACGTACTTAAACAAGGTATACAAGTGTTTTACGTACTTAAATATATACCCTGCTCCCCAATACGAATGAGGGAAACTAATCTCGTAGTTCGTATTTTGTCAAACAAATACCAAGAACACAACAGTTATACTAAAAAGTGATTTTATTCTTAATCTGTAAAACTCAAGAGGGCGTTATTTGTACCCCTTGCAACTAGAATAATCAAAACTAGAACAAAGGAATTATATTCGTAATTCCCACACAAGTACGTAGTGCAAATCTAAAACAGAACGCACTGCTTCTTTAAACAAAGAATTTCTGTAGATTATGGTCATTCCAAGGCCTCGAAAGTGGATTACCATCCAAATCTGCCAATTTGTAGGCCCCAATACCTACAATCTCGGTTACTCGATAAGGGCCTTCCCAATTGGCCCCCAACTTGCCTTCATTGGCCACCTTGGTGTTGCCGAGCACTTTTCGTAGTACGAGGTCCCCAACACCAAACTCTCGAGGGTGAACATGCTTGTTATAGCTCTTCATTAGCTGCTCCTGGTAGGAAGCCAGATGCACCAGGGCCCTTTCTCTCCTCTCTTCGGCTAGATCAAGCTCGATTTCAAGGGCCCTGTTATTACCTCCACTTTCAACCAAAACGGTCCTGTTGGTCGACAGACCAACTTCAAAAGGGATAACAGCCTCTGTTCCATAGGCCAAAGAATAGGGGGTCTCTCCCGTAGACCTCCTAGGCGTTGTTCGATGAGCCCATAAAACTAAGGGTAACTCGTCTGGCCACTTCCCTTTGGCTTTGTCCAGCCTTTTCTTGATCCCATCAAGGATAGTTTTGTTGGACGCCTCTGCTTGCCCATTACTCTGAGGGTAGGCTGGGGTGGAATAATAGTTTCGTATTTCGTACTGGGCACAAAAAGCCTTGAATTTCTTCTGAAATTGGGATCCATTGTCTGTAATCAATGAGTAAGGGACCCCAAAGCGAGTAATGATGCTTTTCCACACGAACCTTTCTATCATGGGTTCAGTGATTTTGGCCAGTGGTTCTGCTTCAATCCACTTAGTGAAATAGTCTGTTGCTACCAGCAGGAATTTTCGATTCCCAGTCGCTTTATGTAGTGGACCCACGATGTCCATCCCCCATTGAGCAAACGGCCAGGGACTTGTCAAAGGCACCAGATCCTCGGCGGGTGTTCGAATCATTGGTGAGAATTTTTGACACTTCTCACAAATCTTCACATACACCTTTGCATCTTCCTGCATGTGTGGCCACCAGTAGCCTTGGGTAATTGCTCGGTGGGCAATGGATCTGCCTCTAGCATGGCTCCCACATGTTCCCTCGTGGATTTCATGAAGAAATTTCTGCACCATCTCAGGATGCACACATAGCAAATATGGGCCTGTAAAGGATTTTCTGTATAACTTATCCTCTGGGGACAGCCAGAACCGAGCAGATTTGATTCTTATCTTGTGAGCCTCCTTTTTGTCAGAATGGAGTATCTCGTCTCGTAAGAACTCCATGATTGGGTCCATCCAACTTGGTCCTTGGTTCACGTCCAAGACCAAGTCTACATTCCTCCTAATGCTCGGCTCATTCAGATATTTTACTGCCACCTTCCTTTTGAACTCAGTTGGGACAGCTGCAGCCAACCAAGCTAATGAATCTGCATGAGCATTCTGTCCAGAGCTTATCTATTCAATATACACCCTCTTGAAGGTATCAAGCAAGTCCTTGGCTGCCTGTACGTAGGCCATCATCTTTTCATTTCAAGTTTCATATTCGCCGGACAGCTGGTTCACCACAAGCTGTGAATCATAATACACGCTAACCCGTTTTGCTTTTAGGATCTTTGCACTCCGCAATCCAGCTAAGAGTGCCTCATACTCTGCTACATTATTCGATGCACTAAATCCAAGCCGAACAGATAGTTCAATTAGCATTCCTTCCGGAGGAAAAATGACAACACCAATTCCAGAACCAGTATTACATGCTGATCCATCGACGAATAGCTTCCATTCCATAGGATCCTGTTCGACTAAGGGTTGATTCTTCATGGGTGATGTCTCTGTTGCCTGCTCCTTTCTCGTAGGAGGCAAGGGAGCCACCGTGGGAGAAAACTCTGCCACAAAATCAGCCAATACTTGGCCTTTGATTGCCGTTCGTGGCTGATAATTGATATCATACTGGCTCAATTCGACAGACCATGTCGAGATCCTTCCCGAGAAGTCTGCTTTTCGTAGCAGTGATTTTAATGGAAACTCTGTATAAATCACAACTTTGTGACTTTGGAAGTAGTGTGGCAGTTTCCTTGTGGCTGTCCTAAGTGCCAGGACAAGCTTTTCTAACGGCAGATATCTCGTTTCTGCATCTAGCAGTGTCTTACTAACATAATAAATTTGGATTTGTTCCATCCCTAAGTCCCTCAACAGAACTGCACTCGCTGCATGCTCGGAAACAGCTAAGTAAAGAATTAAAGACTCACCTTGTTGCGGTGTTGACAAAAGTGGGGGCTCGGCCAGATACTTCTTCAGGTCCTGGAAGGCTTGTTCACACTCTGCTCCCCATTCAAATCCTTCCCACTTTTTCAGCAATTGAAAAAAGGGTATGCACTTGTCACTTGACCTGCTGATGAATCTGTTAAGTGCTGCAGCCATTCCAGTCAGTCTCTGGACTTCTTTTGTGGTTTTGGGACTTTGTAACCTCTGTAGGGCAGCAATCTGATCGGGATTAGCCTCTATCCCTCTCATGGTTACCAAATGACCCAGGAACTTTCCTGAACCAACTCCAAACGCACATTTCGAAGCGTTGAGTTTCAGTTTGTACTTCCTCAAGATTTCGGAAACTTTTTTCAAATCAGCTATATGCCTCCGTTTCTCTTGACTCTTTACCACCATATCATCTATGTAGACTTCCATAGTCTTTCCAAGGAGCTTCTTGAACATGATAGTTGCAAGTCTTTGGTATGTTGCCTCAGCATTCTTTAGCCCAAAAGGCATAACACTATAGCAATACAACCCTCGTGGTGTGATAAACGAAGTCTTCTCTTGATCAGGCCCAAACATAGCAATTTGATGATATCCTCGATATGCATCAAGAAAACTCATTCGCTCGTAACCAGCGGTTGCATCAACCAACTGGTCAATTCTTGGAAGAGGAAAACTATCTTTTGGACATGCTTTGTTTAGGTCTGTGAAGTCTACACAGACACGCCATTTCTCGTTCTTTTTCTTCACCACAACGGTGTTGGATAACCACTTTGGGTAGTAGACTTCGCGTATTGCTTTAGCCTCCAATAATCGATCGACCTCCTCAATTACTGCATCCACATGCTGCACGGCTGCCCTCCATTTTTTCTGAATGATCGGCTTGTGCTGAGGATCAATGTTTAAATGATGACAGATCACATCTGCATCCACTCCGGGCATCTCCTCTGGTACCCATGCAAATACATCAAGATATTCCTTCAGAAATCTTATTGATTCAGCCTTTTCCTCTGCTGGTAATGATTCCCCAATTAAAAAATATTTCTCAGGATCAATCTCGTTGATCTGAATCTTTTCCAAGCCTTCAACCACCTTTTCAGCCGGACTTCTTCCAACATCTTCGATAGTTGGTTGATCTGGTACTTCTAATGTATGGACATGGTGGACCTTTGGGGCTCTTTTAATAATGGAGATCAAACATTGTTGAGCAACTTTCTGATTGCCTTTGAGCACTTCAACCCCATTCGATCCTGGGAATTTTACCATCTGGTGATAAGTCGAGGAAACTGCCCTCATATTGTGCAACCATGTCCTTCCTATAATCGCGTTATAGGAAGAGGGAACATCGACTACCAAAAAATTCGTCCTCAACACCACTGACCCAGCCCGAACAGGTAGTGTTACCTTTCCAAGGGGCCAGACTGCTCCTACACCGAAGCCGATCAGGGGTGTTGTAGATTGCTCTAAATCTGTTTGGGCCAACCCCAGCTTCTTGAACGCATCGTAGTACAACACCTCTGTACAACTTCCTGAGTCCACAAGAATCCTCTCAATGTCATATTCCCCAACTCGTAGGGTTATGACCAATGCATCGTTGTGGGGTATTTGGACCTCTCCTAGGTCATCATCAGTGAATGATATGCTCTCCTCGCACACATCATTCTCTCGTCCTCTTTTGTTTCCCAGTCGCATCACATGCTGATCGTGTTTAACTTGCCTTTGTAACAGCCTAACCTCATTTCTCGTATAAAGTGTGGCCATCCCATGTATCATATGGATTACTCCTTTAGGGTTTTGCTCGTAACCCAGTTCCATGGCTTTCCCTTTCTCCTTAGGATCCTCCTAGATAAATTCCTTGAGATAGCCCCGAGAGACCAAATCATCAAGGTGCCTCTTGTACATCTCACAATCCTCGGTCATATGGCCCCAATCTTTATGATAACTGCAGTGCTGATTCGTAGCACGTTTTGCATCCTTGTCTCCGCCTAGACTTGGTGGCCATCTAAAATATGGCTGATTCTTTATTCGATAAAGAATCCTATAAATTGGTTCCTTCCAAACCGTAGTGATAGAAAAGAAAGATTTGGGGTCAGGAGCTTGCTTATCCTTGTACGGCTCTTTCTTAGCCTGCCCATACTCTTTCCTCTCTTTATAAGTCTTGGGCTCTGGCTTATCCACCTTTTTGGCAGGTGCCTTCGACTGCTCGGCAACGGTCCTGCCATCCTCACGGAGTATGTCATCCTCCATTCTGGCGTGTTGCTCTATCCGCCCCATCAATTTCGCCAAAGTGGCTACCGGATGTTTATTTAATGAGCGACGCAACTCTCCCCGAACAGGCAAGTCAGTCTTGAAAGTAGCAATTGCATACTCCTCGCTGCAACTTTCAATCTCGTTGAAAGTCTCCCAGTATTTCCTTGCATAATCCCTGATCTGCTTGTTCTCCTCCTGTTTCATGGTGGAAAGACTCTCAAAGGTCTTTGGGGCTTTTCTGCTTGTCAAGAACCGAGCAGTGAATTCCTCGGCCAACTGCCTCCATCCTCGTATGGATCGTGGGGCCAGTTTATGAAACCAGGATAAAGCCACCTTGCCAAGACTGGAGGGAAACATCTTGCACAAGATGGAATCATCCCCTTCATGCATAAACATAGCCTGTTGATAATGCTGTATGTGAGCCACGGGATCCGTATTTGTCTCGTAAAGTACGAACGCACCGTGCTTCACTCTGCTCGGCAACCTAGCCTCTTGTAGCCTCTTTGTAAATGGGGAGGCCGCAATATTACTTAATGCCTTGCGTGCTGCTTCTCGTGCAGTCACTGTCCCATCCTCGAACTCCTTGGACTTGTGAGCCGTGGCTTTGGCCCAATCAGCATCAGGTCTCTCGTACCTGTCTCGATGGTGTTTCCTTGTTCCCTCCTCTTCGGGGGTGGAACTTCTGTCTCTGCTCCTCCCTTTTCGTGAAGAAACCCTTCTCTCGGGTGTTCGGGTCTTGCTCCTCTCTTTACGTGGAGAAGCCCTATGTCGCTTTGGGGTTGGACTTCTGCTTCTGCTCCTTCTTCTTCGTGAACAAGCTTTTCTGTATTGTACCACAACATACCCACTGCCTCTAGAATTTCTTCGAGATAGTCCGGAATCCTCCGGATGTTCCCTGATTCTTTCTAATTCTCTGATCTCATGCTCTCATTTTTTAATCAGACGAGCATACTCCTCGACTTCTTGCCTCTTTTTATCAAGAACGTCGTCGCTACAGTGCACACTCCTGGAGTGCGCGATCGATTCATCCCTTCGATGGGATTTACTCCTTCTCGTGGATCTCAAAGCCGTCTCTCCATCTCTATTTTTGGAGTTGTAATGGACGGTAAGGGGGCGGTCCTTACTCGTGGTCCTCCTGTGCCCACCCTGGGGCTTTCTAGGAGCCCCAGGTGGTGATTTGTCCCTTCCTTCATCTAACACATCTTTTGGGTCGTGTGGTGTTGCTGGATTTACCTTCACCATGGTCGTATTTCAAAAGGGAACTCTTTCGTTTCCCATAGACGGCGCCAATTGTGTGTGGAGGAAAACAATTGATGCTTCAAATCAACTGGACTGCAACGGCTTATTTGTGCCTCTTCACCGAAACCCTAATTCGTCGTCGGAACCCTAATCTGCAAAATAGACAGGGGGTGAGCGCACCTTTGCCTCTCGTGGCAAAGGCCTTCCGATGCCAAAGTTAGTATCACGTACTAGCAGTCAAACCCTAATTATCAGTAGGAAAGCAAGAATGCAAAGTATTGCGTACCTTTTGCCTCTAGGTTTACCTCATATTTATAGATTTTCGTATGCTTGTTACCCAAGCATTCCTGTTGCCATAGGATTCCCAACTCGTATAGGAAACCCAGTACATCAAGGATTCTCGTTTACTTTATCAGTTTATTAGAAAAGAGTCCTTCTTGGATTCTTTTCCATAAAGAGCCGAACATCCCATACTCGTTGGGTATCTTTCTTAGATCCTATATTCTTGGGATCTCATCCCTTAATGGAATACCACTGTTTCTGGACCCTTCCAGAATGTTCCCTTTACTCCAATATTTGATTGGATTCCTTTCTTTGTTCGGCTGTCTCATCGCCAAACAAACTATCTGGACCAATCACTTCTCATGTTTTTGGTCCATTGTCTAGCAAGATGACTGTTCTGTCTATATTCAAACTATGGTCCCGCGTACCATTTTTTCGGATATCAATTGCATTGTATTGCTTTCAACCCGTGATCCCTCGTATCACGTGTTTGGTTCTTACTTCATCTGTTTGGCTGTATCATAACCGAATAGTCTACTTGGACCAGCTACTTCACATGTAACTTGGTCCAAGGTAATCGGAATGTTTCTATCCGTCGAGCAGTCAGTTTATACCCATGACTTCTCATGTCATTGGCCCTTATCGCTGTTCAAAGCACTGACCGGCGATCAGTCATGCTCATTTTCCCACGTGTTCTTATACACCACGTGTTCGGTAACTAGATGTATCTGTTCGGGAATACCTCCCTACAGCAACCAGGCTCGACGGAACAGAAAGGGTGTGCGTATTGACGAGCCAAACAACGAGACCAAATCCCGTAAGGACAGAGGAGAAACGGTTGACGAACATCGCCGGGTGACAGCAGATTTACGAGACAAACTCCGGCATCGAAACCGCGAAAAGTCTCCAGATAGAGAGTCCAAGAGAACAAAGACGGATGAGCACGGCAGGCTGCCACGCCTTGGTTTTGAGCGGCAGTTGAAGGATCTCGGCGTTTCTCCCTTCACACCCCACATAATCAACACGACGGCCGAACCTAACTTCCACCTGCCAAAGTTTACGAAGTTTGATCCTACCACATGCGAAGCCTACACCCACCTTATCCACTTCCGTCAAACCATTGAGCTATGCACCACGAGAGACGAAATCAAATGCAAAGCGTTCCCGTCCAGCCTCGGCTCCCTTGGACTCCAGTGGTTCAACAAATTGCCCGCTGGATCCATACGGAACCTGGCCGACCTTGAACACACCTTCAACACTTGCTTCATCACTAGTAACAGGACAGCCAAGGAGCCTGAGTCCTTGTCCCAGATGAGGAAGTTCCCAAACGAAACACTCAGACACTACGCCGAGCGTTATTGGCAACTTTTCAATGAGATCCCCAGAATCGAAAAGTACTGGGCCGCGTGCACCTTCAAAAATGGGTTAGAATCTGGCAGCAAAATACTCGACGAGCTGGTTATTCGACCTCCGCATGGCATGGGAGAATTGATGCGTATCGTAGAACGATTTTGTGCCCTTGAAGAATTCTACGCGGACCGAGCTGCTCAAGGGATCCCAAGTTTAACAACCTGCCTGTCGACGACGGCTCCTCAGCTGCAGACACCAGTCGTAACTCAACAATCCCAGCCAAAGAAGCAGGTACACAACATCAAAGAAGGGAAGAAACGCCAGCCAAAAGAGCACGACTACGTGGCCGAAACCACCCACTTCAAGGAACCCATCTGGTCCTTCCTAAAGGAAATCATGAGGCAACCATGGTTTGAGTGGCCGCAAGGCAAGCTCGGCACGGACAACGGCTAAGTGGATCAGAACCCGAGAAAGATGTGCTCGTATCACAATGAGCTCGGCCACTACACAATGGCATGTGCTCCCTACAAGGCTTTGTTGGAACGTTTGGTGGCTCAAGGCCATCTCGATCAATACATTGACCGATCGAAAGTGCCCGCCCGGCCAACAAATCCCAACCCCAACGAACAACGCCCACTGATACACGTCATCCACGGTCCAGTTTCGAAGGCATCCGAAACCGCCCTCAAAGCCGACATCGACCACGCCTCAACATCCAAACAGATACTCTCAGTCGGTTGCGGATCCAAGCGTCAACGACAACAGGACGTACCCAAGTGGACGATAAGCTTTACCGAGTGTGACCTTGAACATGTTCAAACTCCACATTCTGACGCCCTCGTCGTCACCATCCAAATCGGCATCCACGATGTAAAGCGCGTCCTCATCGATCAAGGAAGTTCAGCAGAGGTCATGTATTACGACCTTTTCAAAAAGTTGGATCTACCTGAGTCAGCCCTACAACCTACCGAAGTACCCCTCATCAGCTTCAACGGTGCACCTGTCTGGCCGCTCGGCCGAATCTTCCTCCCAGTCGTCGTCGGCTCAAAAACTCTGACCGTCGAATTCATCGTCGTCAACGTATCGAGCCCATACAACACCATCCTTGGCCGAACCTGGCTCCACGGAATGCAAGCCATTGCTTCTACCTACCACCAGGTCGTCCGCTTCATCGGCGCCACAGGAAGACAGGAAGATTTGCGAGGTGACCAAGTAGCCTCCAAAAAATGCTACGTCTCTGCCATCCACAACTCCACCAAAGCCAAACAAATACAATGGGTTGAAGTCCCCGACATGGCCGTAATGGACGACATCGGCCAAAAAGCCGAAGACAAAGCAGAGGAAGACCTCGTCCAAATGCCAATCAACGAGGATGGCTCCCGATTCTTCCTCGTGAGCTCTTCCATCAGTGAGGCTGACCGCAAAGAAATGTTTCAATATCTCAAGAAAAATATCGAAGTCTTTGCTTGGACCCCCAACGAAATGCCGGGGGTCGATCCCAAATTCATCAGTCACTCTCTCAACATCAAGAAGGACGCTAAACCTGTCATCCAAAAGGCACGGCGTTCTGCAGCCGAACACGCCGACGCCGTCATTGAAGAAGTCAAGCGTCTGCTGGAGGCCAATGCAATCCAAGAAGTACAATACCCGACGTGGCTATCCAACACTGTTGTCGTTCAAAAGAAAAACGGAAAATGGCGAGTCTGCGTGGATTATACCAATCTCAATGACGCTTGTCCAAAGGATTGGTTTCCACTCCCGAAGATTGACCAACTCGTGGACGCAATAGCAAGACATGCTCGGCTAAGCTTTCTGGACGCCTACCGTGGTTACCACCAAATTGCCATGGACCCAGACGACATGGAGAAAACTGCTTTCATCACGCCTTATGGCATCTTCTGCTACCGCGTCATGCCCTTTGGACTCAAGAATTCAGATGCAACGTTCAATAGAGCAATATTCAAGATGTTAGAAGAACAAATCGGTCACACCGTGGAGGCTTACATTGATGACCTGGTCATCAAAAGCAAGAAGGAATCCAACCACCTGCGAGACTTGGCCGAAGTTTTTGAAATCCTCAAGCTACACAAGCTACGGCTGAATCCTGAAAAATGCGCGTTCGGGGTAAGCGCTGGGAAATTTCTCGGACACCTTGGCACTCGAAGAGGTATTGAGGCCGACCCCAACCAAATCAAGGCTGTTAAAGATTTGCGCCCACCAAGGACAATCAAGGAAGTACAAAGGCTCACCGAGATGGCAGCGGCTTTTAACCGATTCATTAGCAAATCCTCAAACAAGTGCCATGCATTCTTCCATGCCTTGAAGGGAAAAAGTCGACGGAGCTTTGAATGGACCCCGGATTGTGACTCCGCTTTAGCCGAGCTAAAAGACTACTTAAATTCGACCCCGCTGCTAGTAAAACCTAAGGAGTTCGAAACTCTATATCTGTATCTCGCCGTGTCCGCCCACGCAATCAGTTCTGCACTTGTACGGCGGGAAGGTGCCGATGACAAGCCCATCTATTTCACAAGCAAGACACTCCTTCCAGCTCAAACTCGCTACCTACCACTTGAAAAGTTAGCCCTAGCCCTTGCCCTTGTCTCAGCGGCTAGGAAACTCCTGCCCTACTTCCAATCACACTCTATCATCGTCTTAACAGAACACCCCCTCAAAGCTCTCTTCCGAAAGGCGGATCTGTCTAATAGGGTCTCCAAGTGGGCAGTTGAGCTAGCAAACTTTGATATCCGTTTCGAACCACGAACGGCAATCAAAGGACAAGTCCTTGCGGACTTCATTGCTGAGCTTACTCCATAAGACACTGAACTTCTCAACACACTCATCCCAACTCCCACCGTCGCCGAGCATCAATTGTCACCGAAACCTTGGCACCTTTGTCAAGGTGACATCTGGCGTCTACATGTTGACGGAGCATCCAACAGCAACGGTGCCGGGGCCGGGGTCGTCCTAGTCTCCCCCTATGGAACACTACACGAAAGTGCTATCAGCATCGACTTCCCCACCACCAATAACGAAGCTGAATATGAAGCGCTCCTAGCTGGCTTGCGCTCTGCGGTTGCGATGGAAATTTCAAACCTTGTCTTTTACTGTGACTCTCAACTCATAGTTAACCAAGTACTGGGGGACTATGAAGCTCGGGATCCGCAGATGTCAAAATACCAGGCAACCGTAACAGAACTAATCACCCACTTCCCAAATTTCAAAATCGAACAGATCAACCGCGAACACAACGCGCATGCCGACACACTCGCTGGCCTTGCTTCAGCTTCTAAAGCCTCCGAATTCAGGACAAATAGCTTCGGCAACATCGACCACCCAAGTTTTGATGCCACTCCAAAGGTTCTCAACATTGAATTCGGCCCAAGCTGGATGGACGAGATCATTGCGTTTCTCAAAAATGACACTCTGCCGGCAGACAAGAAGGAAGCTTATCGCATCAAGAACAAAGCCGCTTACTACTGGCTCTCTGAAAGCGGCCAACTCTACAGGAAATCTATCTCCGGCCCATATCTCCTCGTGGTTCACCCAACCCAAGTTCAAGAGATCCTCGCCGAACTTCACTCAGGGAGTTGTGGCTGCCACTCCGGCGGCCGATCATTTTGCCAAAGAGCATTGAGTCAGGGATACTTTTGGAAAAACATGAAGAAAGACTGCGAAGACACAGTTCACAATTGCCGACCATGCCAAATTTTTTCTCCCATACCAAAGCAACTCGCCCAGAACCTCTCCCCTATTACCAGCCCTTGGCCCTTTGCACAATGGGGGCTCGATATTGTCGGAAAACTACCAACAGCTCCTGGAGGATTCAAGTTCTTGATCACTGCAACAGACTACTTCTCCAAATGGGTAGAGGCTGAGCCTCTTGTTACAATCACAGAGGCTGACGTTCGCAGATTTATTTGGCGAAACATTGTTACCAGATTTGGAGTTCCGTACGCCATCGTCTCAGACAATGGAAGCCAATTCGTCGATAAAGACCTGACCAGCCTCTGTGAGGAATTTGGGATACACTTCTTCAACTCTACACCAGCATACCCCCAAGGGAATGGACAAACCGAGGCTACAAACAAGACCGTCTGCGCCAGGATCAAGCGACGATTAAACTCCAAGAGAGGAAAATGGGCTAAGGAACTACCACGTGTTCTTTGGGCTTACCGTTCTACACCACGGCGCTCAACTGGCCAAACCCCCTTTTCAATGGCATTCAGCATGGAGGCGGTAATCCCACTGAAGTCCAAGTTCCCCACTCTAAGGACTGAGAATTTTGATCCGAAGACTAATGAAGAGGCCGTAGAACAAGAATTGATCATGGCAGAAGAAAAACGCGACGACGCTCAGCTAAAGCTCGCCGAATACCAACAACAAGTGGCAAGAAGCTACAACCGAAATGTTCGAACCAAGACCTTCAAACCAGACGACTTGGTTTGGCGAAAGGTGGTGCAAGCTAGCAAAAAGCAAAAATTTAAAACCAACTGGGAGGGTCCCTTTCGTGTCGTCAAGATTGCTGGTGAAGGTGCCTACGTGCTGGAGGACATGAATGGGAAAGTTCTAACTAACCCATGGAATGCACAGAACCTCAAGAAGGCATACATGTAGCCGAAACCCTTTCAGTGTGCCTCATGTTCGGCCACCAACTATCCTATCTTTCTTTATTGGCTTCGGCCTAAGTCTTTACATTTCAACTTGTACTTCATGTTTGAGGAATCAAATAAATTATATGGCAGTTGTCATTTGCAATTCCAAAAATCATTTTCCTTACTTTATATTTGAACTCGGCTTAATTGTTGTTTAAACTCAGCTCAATTGGCCAACCACAAACGTTGACCTCGGTCACACCCACAAACGGCTCCTATGCCCTTGCTTCGGCCACTATTACTGCCCAAAGAAGCAAAACGGACATCAGGTCCACCGAGCCCAAAGACACACAATATGGCTGGAATTTGGGCTCCGGTTCGGCTTGGCAAGACTCTGAGGTCGGCCACAGCCTGGTTACACTCACATATTGGTGAGCAAACCACCCACAAACATTACAACACTTCACAATCTTGGCAAGGGGCTGGCACTTCGACCGAGCACAAAAAAAAAAAAAACTTTGGCGACTAACCTAAATATCGTCAGCTAAACAAGCAAAATGATCGAGCACAACACCACGCTCGGCACAATCTCCACTCCATCCTACTACTCTACTTTGGTTCAGGCTCGGCAATACCTACAACTAGCAACTTCAACAAATTGGACAAACATTCCTACTACTAGGCCGAACCCAAACCAAAGTGGGGGCTACAGGATAACTACTACTCGATTAACCAGGGCTTGGCAAACTATCACATCAACGTCTCTATTACAGCCCAGGCTCGGCTTTATTATCACTATGCATTGTTCAAAGCTCGGCAAACACCAACATGATGAAGCAGTTTCTACTTTGCTACATTTCAACATGACTCAGAAGACCCAAAACCATAGAAGGGGCTATAAGATAACAACCATTCAAACATGCAAGCATATCAAAAGTCAAGTCAAGTTTGGTTAAGTTCGGCAAAGCTGATACATTGCAATCACAGAAGTCAAGTCATTCATTCAAAAAAAAACACAGGTGTTGCAGAATACTCCTATTGTGGGAGATATTGCCAAGTTTTATCGTTCGGATTCAAATCCCCATAAACTATTACATTTGGCGCGGTAAAATCCAAGCTCGGATCCGCCCAGCCCAACAAAAAACCTCAAAAGTTCAAGATCAAAAAACAACAAAGACAACAAAAAGAAAGAAAGACGATTATCTCCTAGTCATGCTTTAGCAGCGTCTTCTTTTGCAACATCAGCATCGGCCTCGGTATTTTTATCAACATTCATTGGCTGCTGCTCAGCGTCCTCGGCCACATCTTCATTCCCGACCTCACCAGTCTCCTTTGCAGCAACCCCATCTCCACCTTCGGCATCATCCCCAGAAATATCCTCAACATCTTTATCACTCTCAGGGAACTCCTCAGGTGGAAGTGGCGCGCACTCCTCTTCAGCATATGGGAGAACAAGTTCGGGAACATCAGGTGCTGGAATCGACTTGTACAAATTGGAATCAGGCTCCAACTGAAGAGCGTTGGCAGCAGCAGCAACGCCATCTTTGTAACCCTTCCTGTAAGCCACAGGCATCCTCGACTCTACAGCCTCATTAACCATCTTCCAAGCATCCCGCATATATTCAGCTCCGGCTCGGTCAAAGCCGGCCTAATATGCCTTCTCATCAACTTCCTTCATCTTCCTCTTCTCCCTTCTCAGAACCTTGGCAAGTTCACGCTCAACCTTCTTGGTTTTCTCAGCAGCCTCATCTCTCTCCTTCTCAAGATCGGCCACCCGAGACTTAGCAGCCTTCAAACTATTCTTCAAAGACTTCATCTTCTCACGCTCGGTCTTGAGATCATCATGATATCGAGAGCGCTCGGCGGAGGCAAGCTCGGCTTTGTTCGAAGCTCGAAGCAAAGGGCCGGCCTAAAAAAACAGAGTTAGAACACAAAAAATCAATCAAGCTCGAAAACGTACTCAAACAAGTTGCTAAGAAATTAGGATATCTGTACCTGAACAAGATACGCACTCGCGTGCATCAGGCTCGGCTGAAGGTCTTCTGGTATCTTCTGCATATCGTTCGGCAGAGCCAGACCTTGAAGCATCGAAACGGCCAAACCAGGCTCCAGTTTGACATTATCGTGTATGGAAATCACTCTGCCCTCGGCTGTAGTAAGCAAGGGGGCAAACTCCTGAACAGCAAATGGTTCAGCCAAATCTGCAGACTTCTGACCCGCCCTCGAACCACTAGCAGCCGACGATTCGGTCCTCTCTTTGTCAGTCGGGCGTGGAGTCGGCGGCTTGGTCGGAAAGAAATCGTGTGTGATTTTCTGCCTCTTCTCAACAGGCTCGGACGCATCAGACTCCTTTTGCCGAACCACTGCGCCGTCCCTAATGTTAACTCGAACAACATTCCTTCTTCCCATCTCATCTCCAAACTCGGGAACAAGAGTTTGAAGAGGGACACTAATACCTGGACACTCGGATGGCTGGCTCTCACGAAACCAGAATTCAGCCGGCTTCCTAAACGTAGGGAACTTTACCCTCGGTTCCTTTCCTCCCACGCTCGGCTTTAAACGCTTGCCAACTGTTTTTTCCTTCGTACCCCTCTTCTGTCCAACGGCTGTCTTGTTCGGAACGGTTCCTCTCTCCCTCCTCTTAAGTTTCCCCTTGTAAGAAGGAACGTAATCGAGTAGCGTCGGCGCGTCCCTGCAAAGCTGTGATAGGAGGATCTCTACATGCTTCTCAACGGACAACGACTGCGGAGTCTTTGTTATGGCTCGGTGATCTGAAGAAATAAAAACAAATAAATGATTTATTAGAAAAACAATACGGTACTACACGTTCGGCAAAGTCAAAAATATCGTGCTACCTCTGAAATCTTTAACCTTTGGAACGTTGTGCCTACGGTTAGCTTGGTCGCCGAACTCGAAGTTGCCGCTGACCTCGATGTAGAAGTTTGCCCATTTATCAGTATCGGGCAACCCATCTATTAAGGGTTCCTTATCTCGGCGTGTGGACAAATACCTACGCTCGGTTTGACCATGTCTTGACATGATATAAGTGTGAAAAAGGTCGGCGACAGTGAACTGAAGGTTGTGCAACTCTTTCAAAGCAATCATGGACATTACAATCCTGTAGCTATTGATAGCAAAATAATGAGGGACAATGCTAAACCGAGCCAACAGTTCCCTTAAAAATGGGTGGAGTGGGAACTTAAGCCCGGCTTCGCAAATCGCCATCAATGGAACCGTGATGTGCTCGGGGTGGTGCTCTTTCTGGTCCCTAATACGGTTGCTGGCCACTTGACTAACCACAACGTCATCAGGGATGTTGTACGTTCGGCAAAAGTCTGCGTATTCATGGGGCTACCCGCTAAAATAATGAGCATAAGGACAGACCTGACCTCTCTCATAAAGATCAGCAATCTCCCTATCCTCGGACGCAGTGTCACTCGACCTAGGATGTGACGACGTCGTAGCCTCGACCGGGAGATGAAACCTAGACTCGGCTTCAGGCCCAAGCTCGGGCTCGGCGTCAGAATTGGTAGAAAGTGAAAAGGTGATCTCGGGTTCGATGTTAAATCTGCCGTACTCATAGTCACGCTCGGCATTGGAATCATCGGAGTCCGACATATTTGAAGTAATTGAAGAAGACTGACGTCGGCGCCTATGCCACGCCAACCACTCACGAAAAAACGTATCTCCAGAATCTTCCCCCGAGCTTTCAGAGTCAGAAGAAATAACTATGATTGGGTGAGCCAAACCTAACAAAAACAAGAAGAAAACAATGAGAAACCTTGTCGTCGGCTAGAAGGCAAGGGATCTCTATGCTCGGCTACCCAATTGGCCCACCCTACTTGTCTCTTCAAGATTCAAGCTCGGGAGATACTAAGACTCGAAGCGGGGCTCGGCCTATCAGCGCCGAGGCTGTGCTCGGCAAATTCCAACATTGGCCAAGCACAGACATCGTTAGAGACCTGTGCTCGGAAGAACAGAATGAAGGCAAAGATGAACAGTCGTTCATCTCAGCTCTCGTACTGTTCACACAGAACAGAAAACTCCCAAAAAACCCAGGAAAGATAACGAAAAAGGGCGTAAAAAATGCAAGAATGAAGAGAGAGTGATATATCGAACACATACCTGAAGATTTCAACGAGATTTGATGAAAAATCTGCTGGGAATCGAGACTGGAAGATGAACGGGCAAGGCGGAGCTCTGGCAATGGAGGTTTAGAGAGAGAAAGTGATCGTGACTTCTCTCTCTGCCCCCAACGCTATATATAGAGCTAGGGTTTGGAAGTTCGAATTTCCCGCCCATCATGACACCGCCGAACCAGTAGCCAGTAAGCGCTTGACACGTGGCAAAGAAAGGACAACCTGCAGAGCTTGCCTGCCGTCCTCTCACCAGCCGTACACAGCCATGGAGCGACACCTAGCACCCCACTAAAGTTCTCCACCAACGGCTGATATCACTTCAAAAGAGAAGATGGGTCAGGCTCGGCCAAATCTCGCCTTAAACATAAAAATCAAGTTCGGCATTCGATAAGTTCGGCCGAGGCTCGATTTCAATCCCTACCTCGCGTTCGGCATCGGCAGTGATTGAAGGGCTATTGTAGCAGTCCGAACATAGAAATTCATTGTGGTACGGACCGAGCCCACTCCGTGCCGAACTTGAACCTTGTGCACAGCTCCCGGCCCTATTCTTCGTCGCCATCTCATTTGCCACGGGCTCGGCAGAAGGCCAGCTCGTTCTCGGCCACCTTCCTCGGCGGGTCCCTTGCGGCGTATCCTCCCCCGTCGGTCACATGCCAGGGTCGGCAAAGGACGTGTTCGGCCACCCGCGGAGCACGGCCGCTGTCGACCACGGCTAGCTGCTGATTTGCGCGTCTTCCCACGTGTAAAAGCGGTTATAACAGAAGATGGTCATGGGCGCACATGGGTGTGCCAGCTCAGCCCTGAAAACGGTTACCAGATCTATTTGGTGACATCACGATGACATCGCCTGGCCCGCGCAAGGCACGTGCTTGTGCTTGGAGAGCGAGTCAAGGAGCTCTATAAATACCTAGCGATGGTAACCCTAAAGAGGTACATGCTACTACATACTCACACTCATTATCTTCTGCCTCCTCTCTCTACACAATACTTATCCTCTCGCCGGAGGGCCTTACCGGGGCAACCCTCGGCCAAGTCTTAGTCGTGCGCTCCCTGCGCAGGCTAGGAGAAGACTCAATAACCATCAAGCCACCAGCGGAGGAGAAGACCGAGGATCACGGGCCACACAGGGAGATAAGATTATTTCGTACATAGTTGAAATGTTGGGAGAGAGGGGATGAGAAGGGCCTCATCTGCCCTTATTAATTATGGATAGGTCGAAGGCCATCCAAAAATAATACCCGTGCGAAGTCATTGCAAACTCCTTTGCCCGCATAACTCATCCCCATCCAAAGGCTACCCAAACCAAGGATAAGATCTAGAGTGGGTTGTTAAAAAAATTATTTTTGCTGATTGGAAAAAAAAAAGAGTGGGTCCCACATAACTCATCCCCTCCTTTATGCAGTTATACCAGACCGGGGGCGTGCTGCGCATCTAGTGTACAACACGGTGCTATGTTATCTCAATCATCTAAAAATATTATGGATGATCTAGATTTTTAAAAAAAATTCCGGGGAAGAGTTTAACTCTTTTCTGAAATTTTTTTATTTTAATCCGGACCATTAATTACCTAGACGGATGATCTAGATGGTGCATAGCACAGTCCCCGCTTCCGTTATACCCCATCCAGTTGCTCTTTCTTGGTTTGGCTTTGATTATACTTCATATAGTATTTTCCAATTTCTTGGAGTGGTGCTATCCACACGGATAAAGTAGGAACGAATTTGACACAGATCTCAATGTGGGACTCATAACAGATCCCACACAAATAATCCGAACCGCTCATTAAATTTTAAATATTTTTTCAAGTGCCTCCGCAAAAAAAACCAGCTCAACAAAATACTTGTAAGTGCTTGATCCAATCATTTAACTTTTCATTTAGACCCAAATCTGAACGAAAATTTATATGATTGGATCGAGTACTTACAGATAGGTATCTTATTGACCTGATTTTTCGCGAGAGTACTAGAAAGAATGTTTTAAATTTAATGAATGGCTCGGATCGTTTGTGTGGAATCCGTAGTGGACTCCACCTTGCGATCTGTGTGCTTAGACTTTTCGATTTTCTTGTTTAGTTACTTAAAGAAAGAAAAGAGACCGCTCTGTGGTTGGGTAAGAAACTATTTTCGAAGAAAATATATAATTGAACCCAGTCACACAGGAACAAAGCCAGAAAATGAAAAATTGGAGTTATCAAGATAAACCTGGCAAGATAAAAAGAAGTTAACTTCTATATTAAGGCTGCGTTCTTATAAACTTAACTTAAAACTATGAGTTTTGTCCTTAATTGAATTTTTTTTGCATTTGTTAATTTTGCGCCAAACTTTTTTGTGTTATTCATTTGTCTCAACGAGAGTAATCGAAAATGTTTAAGTTAAGTTCATAAGAACATAGCCTAAATACTAATGTTATGCATAAACTGTATAAAATGATCCAATAGTAATTACACGGGAGATTATTGCATGATACGAAAATAAGTAGAGTGTTGTTTTACTTTTGCATAAAAGATAGTCATGAAATTAATAGATGCAATGAGAAGAATTTTCAAGAATTTAGGAGGTCATTTTACATACAGTTTAGTAATTTATAGGCGCTATGGAAATTTTTAAAAATGTTGGGGGTGACCATGGAAGGGCATGACACCTTCCTCCTTGTCCTTGCAGTCACATGATGGGGTCTACATAAAATAATACAGAGCAATCTGACAATGTCTGAGTCTAAGGGCTTGTTCAGTTGAGGTTTTTGAATTTGGATTTTGAATTTTGGATTAGAATTTGTAATGATTATGGTAGGGAGACGGAGGTAATTATTAAAGAGAGATAGAGATATAAATAACGGTCTTTCTATTTTCAGCCCAGTGGGTTGACAATAAGCACACAAGAGAATAAGAAAAACACATATTTCTATTTTTTTTTTTATACTTTTTAATACACATTCACACTTCTTATTGTCAGCTCAGTTGGCTGATTTTAGATTTTTCCTAAGTAGTGATTGGAGATAGGAGTAATATGTGGATGTTGGAGTAGGGTAATAATTTTGAATCCAAAATCCCAATCTCCGAAACCTTCTTAAAAAATAAATAACTTATTTCACATTTTCAAACTCAAAAATGATGTAAATGAAAATTAATTTTTCTTTTTTTTTTTGCATCGTATAAAAGATCTCGGTGAGATCTTTCAAACAAGATCCATATTGCATATCTTTATATTTCAATAAGTCCATAAATTTTGAGTTTGAAATTGCCTTATTAAAAAATAAGGATTTTTTTTTTCGTTCTAGAACGCACCCAAGTATATCACAACTTGGGTACCGTGTAAGGTGTTACGCTCATTGTATTGGTCAAATGTGCTCCACTACATAACAAGTGAGACATATTCTACCAATACACTATTACAGTGGTCACACATTACATGGTACCGAAAGTGTAGTATTCAGACATGGTCACCAAAACATTAGCGTAAAATAAAATAACAAAAATTAGCGAGTAATTATTTGGTGGTCTCTGGCCAGGCACATTCATTTTGTGCTTTAATTTTTTTACAATCACACATTCAGTGATTAAAAATTTTGGGTCTCAAGCAGAGCTGTAAATGTACTAAGCTATTCGTGAACTGTTTGAAACTCGAATGGGTAAAGATTCGTTCAAGTTTGATTTGTTTACCGAGTGATATGAACTTGAGCCTCAATATATGCCGAACATAAATTAAACCTAGCAGTATTTGGCTCGATTACGCTCGTACCACTAATAAAAAAATAGATAAAGATCTCAGTCATGTGTGGTCTTTCACTTTTAATCTAGCATTCAAAACCGTGGTCTATCAAGGTGTCACTAAAAGTCCCTATCGTTTAATTGGGGGATAAAACGTTGATTAAAATTTATTAAAACCGTGACTAAAAAGGTAAAAATCATGATTAAAAATGACAAAATCGTAACCTTTAATAGCTTAATTAACATCTCAGTTTAATTGTAAAACCGTGGTTGTTTAGAACTTGGAGTATATGTATATCATGAAAATTTTACATATGTACATAATGAAAATTTCAGAACTTGTACAAGTATAAACATTGACAAATACTAAAAACTTATTTATGTATATGTTTTTACTCCCTCCACCATTTTTTAGAGTGCAGTAGTCCATTTTAGACTATCTCTTAATAATTGTCCATTTTGTAAAGTTAGTTATTAAAAGTTGGTATATTTTCCATTTTGTTTCTAAAAGTATATGTTTCATTTTGAAAAGTTAGTAAGTAAAAGTGTAATGATCAAGTCTCGTGTAGAGGGTAAGTAGGAAAAAATTAACCTTTTAGAGTGTAATTATAATGCCTCCATAAAAAAGTTGAATTTACGAAATGCGACTCTTAAAAGGACCGAGGGAGTATCATTTTATATATGCACTAGCACATGCCCGTGCTTGAAGGCACAGCTCAAACAATCAACATATGCAAATAAATATTGAACTCGCGTGCAATATATCAACCCTCTATCTAACAAATCCAACTATGTGGAAAAAAATAACTCAACATATCCATTGACAGAGGCGGTTGTGTAGCTTAAGAAGCATGGTCGCACAAACACCCAAGAATTTTTTTTTCTTAGGATACATTAAATTATGAGTTAACCTTTCTTTGAACACCCAACCCAAATATCAATGAACACCCAATTCTCATACTCTTGAACACCTAGCCCAAAAAGAATTGAACAATTAACCCAAAACCAATTGACCACTCAGTTACGATCAAATTATAGCCCATCAATCAACATGCTACACTATGGGTAAAATATTAGTCTCGATGTATTTTTGGAGAAGTACTACAAAAAAGAAAAAGAAAGAAACAATTGTACGTAAATTTCATCCATTCAGGGCAAATTTGGTGAACTTTGAAAATCGATCATATGTCCAAGGGTTCAAAATATATGGAATTCAACAAACTCTTCTCCATTCAAAGTTCAAAAAAATATAGAAAGAATTTAAAGTTGAGTAAATAAAAAGTCTTTTACATAACAGGAAGCGAAGAAAGTATGTAAATGAGTGTATTTCGAAAATTTCATAAGAGTAAACTCGATCTTTACTTCTCCATATATGGTATACGTACATTTAGCATATTAGGAGCCTCTTTTTTTTTTTTTCGTTTCACGTACTTTTGCTATGAAGATCTAGAAAAAATCAAATCAATTGAAGGTTTCTTTTGTCTGAAATTTGAAAAAAAAGAGAGGCGGGGTTTGGAAATTAGATTTCCAAATTAGGCACGGGAATGTGTGATTGGGAATGCTCAAAAAATGTTTAAGTATTTACGGGCTTGCTATTTTGTAGAATGAAAGGTAAGATATACATTTACAATTAAAATAGCTAAGGTAAAATCTGTTTGAACATAATTTAAACTTATTTAGGCAGTCATATAGAATAGGTAAGATATACGTGTACATACAATTAATATTGCATTAGGTTTCGGAAAAGAAAACAAAATTATATGTTTAGTCTTCTGTATATACGTGTACAACTCAGTATTATACACAAAATTATATGTATACAATTAAATGTGTAAATTCTTTTTTTTAATGTGGTAAAGAAGAAAACGTGGTATTGTGAAACCATAAAAGGGAAAAAGAATTAAATGTAAAAGCGAACAAAATTAAAACAAAATCAATTGAAAAAGGAAGGGAGATATGTTTAGTCTGATTCCATATAAAGGAAACATTAAAACTTAAAAGGAATGTAGAATGAATGGAGGAGATTTATGTAGGCATGGCGATAAATCTAGACTGTTGGTTATGTATAAGATTTAAAAACCGTTCTGTTTTATTATATAGACTAGGGCTTGCCAGTGCCTGAAGGCACGAGTCGATGGTTTGTTAATTATTCAATTTCTAGTGACCTTAGCTAGGTGTGAGAGCTTAGCTAACAGAATGCCCGTGCCTGAAAGCTCTCATGCCAGGCACGGATCCAAAAATTGTTATTCAATATAATTTCGAGTGACCTTAGTTAGGCGTCAACAAACTGATCGTGCTTAATATTATGCACACAACAAATGTGACATTATAGATTATACAAACATAACATCATAGCTCAGTAGCCCCCTCAAATGTGGATAGAGAAACTCCGAAAGTAAACTAATTGTTCACCCCTTGCATTTTAAAATCCCGCTCTTGATTTTGCTTTAGCCACCAACTGTCAAGAAGACAACCACTTATTTAGACTTCCACAGTTAGCATGGTGTGTTCGCCATAGATTGCCAACTGCCAAAAAAGGTAATATTTTTTGAAAGGAGGAATCCAACAAAATGAGATTGCAAAAACAAAGGGAGAAAAACTTACCAAACAATCAATTGTATTTCAAACTTGTTGGCTACTAAATGGATATATGGTTCCTAGGAGTGTGATAAACCCTTGCCGGAAAACAAACTTAGTAGCATGGCTAGGCAGTTACGATAAATATGAAGGAAGTATATATATATTAGAGGAAAATAGAAGGTTTCTAACCCTTGCTCCAACATCACAATTAACATATACTCCTTTCACAAAAAAGATTAGTTCCTAATCCTTGGAACATAAAGAAGTGGCCGAACCAAGAATTGGTCGAATTATAATATGAAACCCAACTAAATGAATCCTAATCTAGCAGAGCAACAATCATAATCTGCAAGCCACTCATCCGTCTGCAAATTTTAGGAAAATTTTTAACTAGGTTTCCCTGTCTAAAACCTTGTCAATTGCCATGATGGTGGTCAAATAGGATGAAGGGAAGGACATCGACGTGGCATTGACATAACTCCACCCCAGTTCTTAAGTCAATCCTAAACATCAAAAGGAGAAAAAAGATCAAAGGTTTTACGATTACACAGAAGACTCATTGGGAAGCTAAGCAATAAAGTTTTATGGTTGAAGTTTCTCACTGAATTCCCCTTGAAACTTAACTCAATGAGCAGACAACGCACTCTTTGTTCTGTGTTATCTATAGCGGTATTCTGTTGCCCCACATGATTTTCTTGATGGTAGATTTTCCTTATACAATATAATCGAATCGTTATCGATCTTTTGAATTATATATAATAATAATAATCTATTTTCTTAGTTCTATTTCTGGGTAGGGGCTAGAACTATACAATTTTATACTAAAAAGCGGGAGGTGAATATGCCAAGGAATTTTAGTTATCCTGAAGCTTTTTTTATGAATCCAATATTTCAGCACTCACGAATCGATTACCTGCTAATGAAAGAATCCAAACAAAATTCACTTGGAAATATTCAGAATTAGGCTTTAAAACTTGATGATACAATAAAACATGAAGTAAGCTGTCAGCGGGTTTTTTTTTCTCCTAGCATGCGGCAACCCCGAAAGTAACCACCACCCAAACTGTCCATACTCCATATAGATAAATAAAAAATAAAAAATGGTGTCATTCTACAAACCAACCAACCAAGAAAAGAAAAAGAGGCACATAAAGAGCAAAAAGAAGAGTCACCCAAAGCAATGACAACAATTTCATTCCTATTAATTAAGATAACAAATTCGCCAATCAATCAAATAAGTACTTGCACAATCCCTGGTGTGTTTTTCTTATGGACACACACCAATTTTAAAAAGTGCATTATTCGCCTAGCAAACAAAGATATGCATAGCCACTGTTGGCAAAAAAATGAAACCGGAAACCATAATTCTTATGTTCGAATCTGAGCAAACTTGATGGAAACATACCAGAGAGATCATGAACATAAGACTTCATGATGGTGTGACACACGGAATGGCGACTAAAATTACCTTATTATGATTCCATATCGAAGTAGTCTTGTTGTATTTGCCCTTTTTATTCCAATCCTACAAATTCGAGTAGATTACAAATGAATAAATTATCGAAAATGATACTCACACAACCGTTGTGTATGTTGTGTAATCAATTCTGACCGTTCAGATGTGTTTAGACGCTCTAGATTTTAAAAAAACTCTTCCAATGAAAAGTTTAACTCTTCCAAGCAAAAGTTTGAATGAATCTTGACCATTTATTATAATAATGGACGGATGGAGATTGGTTGTGCTTGATGTTTTGCACAACCGTTGTGCATGTAGCATCTTTGATAAATTATTTGATCACGATAAGTAAAGTGTGGAAAAATAAAATAGTTATTTGATCATGATAAGTAAAGTGTGAACAAACAATGAGAATAAAAATTCGGTCATTGAAAATGCGGATTGATATTTCCAAACTGGGTTGATATGAAAATGGTAATGAACAAAGCAACCAATAAAAATTTGGTCATTACCAGCAAAATTGCATTTAGTTTAGAATTCATTACCAAAATCGAAAAAATTCATGCATTCCTTACCAGCATTATCTCTCTCCGAAAAAAAAAGCATTACCAAAACTGAAAAATTCATTACTCAATCATTTATTCTAGAAAATGCAAAGTATTTACCAAAATTGTAACGACCTTGATTTTTGGTAAATAAAAATTTCGTTAAATATTTGAATTTTATTTTAATTACTTGGTATTACTTTTAAAATTCCTTTTTAATTTCTATAATTCGTCATAATTAGATTTAAGCCCTTAAAAAATTATATTTCTTAACTAGAAATCCTACACGGTAAGTAGAATTAGTTTTCAACCGATTAGTTAGAAGAATCAAACTACCAAATCACCTAGTTACAATTCTCTAACCCTAGATGGACCTTTTTTATCATCTTTGAGCCTTATGAACCCCTTCCAACCCTAATTGAACCATTAGGCCATTAGAGGTAATCCTTATACCCCATGACTAGTCATTCAAAGCCCATACCTATCATCTTTATTTCTCTACCCATTGGTTAATAAATATTAGGGAAATCTTTATCCCTTAGATAATGGAAGCTAGACATGCCAACGAATACAAAGATTTGACAAGACAAAAGGGAGCCATCATTTTGCTTCCAAAAGAAGCAACCTTAGCCTTGTCATGCATGTCAACCTTAGACTTATAGCCGTAAACCTAATAATTACCCTCCAAGACTTACTTTCCTAGATTCTCTCTCTCTCTCTCTCTCTCTCTCTCTCTCTCCCTAGTACAATGCATATATATATATATATATATATATATATATATATATATATATATGCAACTCATTTTTAGGCTTCTTTAATCATAAACCTAGCCCATGATTTTGATCTTTCTTGCAAGCAACCCTTCCTATGACAAGACAAGACCATACCTATCATAATTACCCTTTTTACCATTGGACAATAATTGCTAGGAAAAATTTTATTCATTGGGTAATAGAAGTTAATTTTGCTATAAATAGGACCCCTCACTTGCCGTTCAACTCACACTTTGAAACCTTTCAACTTCTCTCTCTAGAAAGTCTTATATTCTTGCCTTGTTCTTGCTTGTTCTTCTTTGTTCTTGAGTTCTTCAAGGAACTCATCCTAAGCCGCCACTAAACCACCACTCGACCACCCTCCCGATCCAAATTTTTAGTAGTTTAGTCAATATCAAGTTTCGAGAGAAACCTTTCTCTTTTGAAGCTACCGGAAGCTCACCGTAGGAAGTTACTCCGTCCGATGTACTTACTTTTTCCATAGCGGTACCTACCGCCAAGAAGAACGGTAGATTTTTCCGTCCTCATTATCTCTAAGTATATGTAGTTTATCCTTACTCTCTAATTCTAAGTATAAATAGAAACTTGTATGATGCTCGTATGATGAAATGCATAAAAACTTGAAAAGCGTTTTACTAAAGTTTGAAAAGGAAGGGGAGTATGTTGAATACTCCGACTTTATTTTCCGAAGAAACATGTGTTGTTTTGAACTTCCCACAAGGGAAGAAAGAACAGATTTTAAAAAATAGGAATTTAACGTTTGATTAGAAGTAATCGTATTTTAATATTTAGGATGATTATGAGCATGTATACATGAATTGTTTGTATTACTTATTGTGTGATAAAGCATAAGTGATTTTCACTCCAAATGCGTCCGTACATGTGGCGTTATGCTTTAAGTGGTGATTTGAGCATGATTAGTAATATAGAGTTGGATGATCTTACTAGTTTAGTTTCAAAATTACAATGAATGATTTATGATTACGTATGTGAAAAGTCCTACTGCGGAATCGTTGCATGAAAACAAGACACAGAAATCAAGAAATAGAAACATGACACCTAGGGTGTGGTTAATAAAATGATGTGATTTGCAAAAAAAAATATTTTGGAAACTGCAATGTGGCCGGACTTGGTAGCCCATTGTGAGAACTGCATGTGTAAACTATTTTCAAAAACCCAATGGGAACCCGGAGCGGCGGAACCATTGTGGTATACTCGAGAACCCGGAGCGGCGGAACCGAGGGATGAATTGTGGTTTGGTTATCCGTGGAGAGGAGCCAACACAATTGGTTTAATGATTTCGAAAACTCACATGGGAACCCGGAGCGGTGGAACCATTGTGATCGAGGATACTCGGGAACCCAGAGTGGCGGAACCGAGGGTTTTGAATTGTGAATTGGTTATCCGTGGAAATGAGCCAATGCCAAATTCAATATTTTTATGTGCCAATGGGAACCCAGTGCGGCGGAACCATTGTGAGGATACTCAGGAGATCGGAACGGTGGAATCGAGGCTGGCAGTGTTAAAACGATTTTGGAAATGGTAACTTGGTAAAGGAAAGGTGAAACCAGTGACACGGTCTACGAAATGTCGCGTAGGAGAAACTCAGAAAATCAATGTCACCAACGTTAGTTTGGATAAGTGAACGTGGATGCGTCATTGTTAACTGTTTGATAGATATGCAGGTACTAAGTAGAAATTGCCCTAAAGTTTGTAAGTTAAGGGTTAGTGGGTATGGATTATTCTATTGAGCTTTTGTAGCTCACGGTGTTACCTTTGGTGACTCTGACATATTGTATTGGTGGCGATGCTGGTATAATATGTCAGACCTTATAGATGAACATGGTGAACTCTACACCTTAGAAGTTTTTGGAGCCGAGGAGCTGGCTAGGATGGAGGAACAAGCGGAGCAGTAGATAAGAACCCTAATTCCCCTTCCATGTTTGAATAAAAGTACTTTTGTAAGAGTTATGTTGTAATATCGAGTCAAACTCTATTTAGTTTTCATTAAAATTGTCTATTTAACGTTCTCAAAATTAGGGGCATTACAAAAATGCCAAGGTATAATAGAGGGTGGAGATTATTCGAATAATGTAGACTAAAAATCACAGTTTACCAATTTGTGGATGAATTTGTATATTTTGCTCTTCAACTAAAACTTGAGCATCCTCATGGAACCATGTATTTTTCAATGTGAGTAGACTAAAAATCACTGTTTATTTCTTCATCTATAAAAAAATTGTAGTTTATTTACAGACTTAAAATCACAATTTATTTCTTCATCTATAAAAAAAAAATTGCAGTTTATTCGAATAATGTAGACCCAAAATTACAACTTACCAATTTGCGGTTGAATTTGTATATTTTGCTCTTCGACTACAACTTGAGCATGAGCATCCTCGTGCGTATCCACTTGTTCAATCACTGGAACCATATTAATTTCATTCTTGCTATTCATCCTATAATTCTAGATAAAAAAAAAAAAAAAAGAGTTGAACAAAATAAGAATAAGAAAACTATCTTTTTTTTTTTTACTTTCCGTAGTCAACAATCAACAATTCTATTAGTCCATAATAGAATCTAACTCTACCTACCTAACTACATAAACCGTGCTATAATACAACACTAACTAATGTTTTAATGGAAATATGTTTTGAAGAAAAGAGAACTAACCAAAATATGATAAACCCAATCAAAAAATAAATCTTAACTCCAACTCCCACTTTTTCTAAACAACGTGAAGAGGGAACAAAGAACTGGCTGGAAAAAAAAAATTCACCATGGAGCTAAGAGTCATACCTGTGGAGAGAGAACCGGAGAGAAAGCGAGGGTCAGGGAGATAGGAAAGAGAGCTGGAAGGAAAACGTTTAGGGAGAGAGAGAGAGAGAGAGAGAGAGAGAGAGAGAGAACCGAAAATGATGAGAATAAACACCAAAGACTATATTGCTCAATCAATCTTTCATTACCAAAAATCAAGCTTCCAATCAATCTGCCATTATATTATTTCTCCCAATCAAATCTTTCCAAAAATTTGCTATGCCAATTAAGATTCCCGTAATTAGTTTTGTCGTTATATTCTTTATCCCAATCAAATCTTTCCAAAATTTGCCATGCCAACCATTAAGATTAATGTTATATTCTTGAATATTGTCTGAACATTTCCAAAATTGAAAAAATCATTTCCAGAAATAGAAAAAATCACTCTCAACCGTCGGATGAAATCAATTTGAGCCATTCAATGCCAAAGTTTGAATGAAGGGTGGAGATTTCTGCAGAAAAATATGTACTAAATCAAACGGTCAAGATTTATGCAGGAAAAATGTGTGGGCTACCACATCATCGTGAATTGTATTATAGATGAATATATTTATGTACATATTAAAAGTTTACTAATTTGCAGCTTTAGACCTCTCAATAAGAGCATAAATATATGATATTATTGGCTCGTTAAGACTCGTGAACAAGTTCGAAGTCGAGTCAAACCTAGACAAGCTCAGCTCGAATTCGGCTTGTCAAATTTTTATTGAGTTCAGCTCGAGTTTGAGTTTGCTAAAAAACTTAACAAATCTGAACATTTTAATATTCGGCTCGTTTGCAAACCTAAGGCTCGAGTAGTCTCACCGCGGATGAAAAAAATAAAATAGAAGTACTCTCCAATAATTTTTCCTTCCAAATTACTCCTAGCATCCTATGCTTGCGTCCTTTCTAAGGAATAACGTTGATTAACCACACACAACTCACCCCCCCAGTCAAAACCCCCCCCCCCCCCCCCCCCCGCCTAAAATACACATACAAATGCCCAAAAACATACGGATAAATGTGTAGAACAGCACCATTCCCGGATCCATCAAATAAAACTTGTTCCAAGCAGTGAAAGAGAAAAAATGTGTCGGACCGCACACTGATGGTGTAGTATGTGAGCCCCACATTATGCGTGTGTTTGTAAGGTACGTTTGCATTTTATGTGTGGTTCTAGACTTTTTTGTAAATGCTTTATCTGGAATTTAAATGTATGTCAATCGTCAAAAAAATGTTCGATTCGGTCGATCCATTCGGTTTTTTAGTTAAAATTTTCATCCCTAGGCATGAGGACTACTCGTAATTACATGCTCTCTTTTACTTTATATTACCGTGGGATTAACCAAATCATTTTCCTTATGGTTTCGGTAGGCAACCACCACTGGTCACCACCAATTAATCAAACCAAAATCCATTCTCTCCCCCAAAACAATGGACAAGGTAATTATGTACCCTTTGGGCTTAATTATTTACGGAGTATTTTTTTTTTCAAATTTCCAATAATTCTTTGAAGTAAACATTTCATCGAGAGGAATGTAAAATGTCAAAACTAATGATTGAGAGTTTTTAAAAAGAGTTCACTAAATACAAATAACCTAATTTCATTTGGATTTTGTGACTTTCAAAATTCACAGATCTTTTGATTGAACATGAGCGTTATGGACAATAGAATACTAGCACTTTTAGAAATAGAAGATTCTATTTTATATAAAGGTGGAGTTTCAACTAACTTTTTCTATTAATTTTGTGACTTTTTTTCGCCGTTATCGAACTTTTCTTAACTATTGATCAAAACATTTAATTTTTTGGATTCCCCTCAACAAGAGTACTAAGAAAAAGTGAATAAAATGGATGAAACTTCATAAAGGTTTAGAAAAGAAACGATAATTTTTAATTTATTTGAATTATTTTATTTTTAGTGAACTTTTTTAAAGTTTGGACCATGAATTTTTACTTTCAGCACATCTCGTCTTGATGAACAAATAATCTGGAAAAAAAATATAAAGCAAAACTAATAAAAATACAAAAAGAAAACAAAAACCCTCCACTACCACTCTCTACGCCATTCTTTGGTCTATTTGGAAAGCAAGAAATGACATTGTCTTCAAGAACTCAACTCCAGATGCTGAAGAAGTATGTGATTGACCTTATCAAACTGAGAGTGGCTCTTTGGGTAAAAGAAAGATGCAATCCTGCAGCCTATTCCGTTGAAGATTTCAGGAGCCATCTGGATGACATTAGAAAGTATAAAATCTGAATTGTCATATTTCTTTCTGTAATTGTAGGGAGGCATTCCCGAGCAGATACATTTAGTTACCAAACACGTGATGTTTGGGAACACGTGGTAAATACGACTGGACTTATCGCCGAGCAGTTCGGTGAAGAGCGATATGGACCAGTGATATGAGAAGTCATGGCTATAAATAGACTGTTCGGTTATGATACAGCCGAACAGATGATGTAAAGAACCTAGCACGTGATACGAGTGATCACGGGTTGAAAGCAATGCAATCGATATCCGAATAAATGGTACGTGGGACCATAGTTTGAATATAGACAGGACAGTCATCATGCTAAACAAGTGTTCGGCAATATGGACCAGTGATATGAGAAGTCAATGGTCCAGGAAGGTTGTACGGGCTCAAGGACCAGTTACATGTGAGGTAACTGGTCCAAGCCGTCTGTTCGGCTATGAGACGGCCGAACAAAGATGGAACTCCAATCGAGAGTAGGAGCAGAGAGAATACTCTGGAAGATTCCAGAATAGTCATGTCTCATATAGGGATAAAGATCCCAAGAATATAGGATCTGAGAAAGATACCCAACGAGTATGGGATGTTCGGCTCTTAAAGGAAAAGAATCCTAAAAGGACTCTTTTCCATAAACTGATAAAGGAAACGAGACTCCTTGATATCCTGGGTTTCCTATACGAGTTAGGAATCCTATGGCAATAAGGATGCTTGGACAGCAAGCATCCATAAATCTATAAATATGAGGAAAACCTAGAGGTGAGAGGTACGCAATACGTTGCATTATTATTGCTTTCCTACTGATAATTAGGGCTGAGTTTTCTAGTACGTGATACTAACAAAGGCATCGGAGGGCCTTTGCCACGAGAGGCAAAGGTGCACTCACCCCCTGTCTATTTTGCAGATTAGGGTTCAGACGTCGAGCTAGGGTTCCGGTGAAGAGGCACGAATAAGCCGTTGCAATCCAGTTGATCCGAAGCGTCAATTGTTTTCATCCCCCTACAATTGGCGCCGTCTGTGGGAACGAAAGAATTCCCTTTTGAAATACGACCATGGTAGAAGTAACTCCAGCAACGCCGCATGAACCAAAAGATGTGTTAGATGAGGGAAGGGACAAATCACCACCTGGGGCTCCGAGAAAGCCCTAGGGTGGGCACAGAAGGAACACGAGTAAGGACCGCCCCCTTACCGTGCATCATAACTCCAAAAATAGAGGAGATGGAGAGACGGCTTCGAGATCCACGAGAAGGAGTAAATCCCATCAAAGGGATGAATCGATCGCGCACTCCAGGAGTGTGCACCATAGTGACGACGTTCTTGATAGGAAGAGGCAAGAAGTCGAGGAGTATGCTCGTCTGATTAAAAAACGAGAGCATGAGATCAGAGAATTGGAAAGAATTAGGGAGCATCCGGAGGATTCTGGCCTGTCTCGAGGAAATTCTAGAGGCAGTAGGTATGCTATGGTACAATACAGAAAAGATCCTTTACGAGAAAGAAGGAGCAGAAGTCCTGTCATAGGGCGTCATGAAGCTTCTCCACGAAAAAGGGGAAGAAAAAGTAGAAGCCGAACACCAGAGAGAAGGACTTCTTCACGAAAAAGGAGGAGCAGAGACCGGAGTTCTACCCCCGAGGAAGAGGACACGAGAAAGCATCATCGAGACAGGTACGAGAGACCTGATGCTGATTGGGTCAAGACTTCGGCCCACAAGTCAAAGGAGCAAGAGGATGGGACAGCGACTGCACGAGAAGCAGCACGCAAGGCCCTGAGTAATATTGCAGCCTCTCCCTTTACGAAGAGGCTACAAGAAGCAAGGTTGCCGAGCAGAGTGAAGCACGGTGCATTCGTACTTTACGAGACAAATACGGATCCCGTAGCTCACATACAGCATTACCAACAGGCCATGTTTATGCATGAGGGGGATGATTCCATCTTGTGCAAGATGTTTCCCTCCAGTCTTGGCAAGGTGGCTTTATCCTGGTTTCATAAGTTGGCCCCACGATCCATACGAGGATGGAGGCAGTTGGCAGAAGAATTCACTGCTCGGTTCTTAACGAGCAGAAAGGCCCCAAAGACTTTTGAGAGTCTTTCTACCATGAAGCAGGAGGAGAACGAGCAGATCAGGAATTATGCAAAGAAGTACTGGGAAACTTTCAACGAGATTGAAAGTTGCAGTGAAGAGTATGCAATTGCTACGTTCAAAACTGGTTTGCCTGTTCGGGGGGAGCTGCGCCGTTCATTGAATAAACATCCAGTAGCCACCTTGGCTAAATTGATGGAACGGATAAAGCAACACGCCAGAATGGAGGATGACATACTCCGTGAGGATGGCAGGACGGTTGCCGAACAGCAGAAGGCACCTGCCAAAAAGGTGGATAAGCCAGAACCCAAGTCTTACAAAGACAGAAGGGAGTACGGGCAGGCTAAGAAGGAGGCATACAAGGACAAGCAAGCTCCTGACCCCAAGTCCTTCTTTTCTATCACTACGGTTTGGAAAGAGCCAATATACAGGATTCTTTATCGAATAAAGAATCAGCCATATTTTAAATGGCCCCCAAGTCTAGGTGGAGACAAAGATGCAAAACGTGCTACGAATCAGCACTGCAGTTATCACAAAGATTGGGGCCATATGACCGAGGATTGTGAGGTATACAAGAGGCACCTTGATGATTTGGTCTCTCGGGGCTATCTCAAAGAGTTTATCCAGGAGGACCCTAAAGAGAAAGGGAAGGCCATGGAACTGGGTTACGAGCAACACCCTAAAGGCGTGATCCATATGATACATGGGTTGGCTGCACCTTATACAAGGAGTGAGGTGAGGCTGTTGCAAAGACAGGTCAAGCATGATCAGCACGTGATGCGGTTGGGAAACAAGAGAGGGCGAGAGACTAATGCATGCAACGAGAGCATGGCATTCAGTGACGATGATTTGGCGGAGGTCCAAATACCCCACAATGATGCATTGGTCGTAACCCTACGAGTTGGGGAATACGACATCGAAAGAATTCTAGTGGACTCGGGGAGCTGTACAGAGGTGTTGTACTATGATGCATTCAAGAAGCTGGGCCTGGCCCAATCAGACTTAGAACAATCAACAACACCTCTAATTGGGTTCGGTGCAGGAGCAGTCTGGCCGCTAGGAAAGGTGACTTTACCTGTTCGGGCTGGATCTGTGGTGTTAAGAACAGACTTTTTGGTAGTCGATGTCCCATCTTCCTATAACGTGATTATAGGGAGGACATGGTTGCACAAAATGAGAGCAGTCTCCTCGACATATCACCATATGGTGAAATTTCCAGGATCAAATGGGATTGAAGTCCTTAAAGGAAACCAGAAGGTAGCACAGCAATGCTTGATTTCCATCATCAAAACAACCCCAAAGGTCCACCATGTTCTCACACTAGAAGTACCAGATCAACCAACCATCGAGGATGTTGGGAGAAGCCCGGCTGAAAAAGTGGTTGAGGGCCTGGAGAAGATTCAGATCAACGAGATTGATCCTGAAAGATATTTTTTGATTGGGAAATCATTATCAGCAAACGAAAAGGCTGAGTCAATAAGATTTCTAAAGGAATATATTGATGTTTTTGCATGGGTGCCAGAGGAAATGCCCGGGGTGGATGCAGACGTGATCTGTCATCATTTAAACATTGACCCTCAACACAAGCCGATCATTCAGAAAAAACGAAGGGCTGCCGCGCAGCATGTAGATGCAGTGATTAAAGAGGTCGATCGTTTATTAGAGGCCAAGGCAATACGTGAAGTCTATTACCCAGAGTGGTTATCCAACACTGTTGTGGTAAAGAAGAAGAACGGAAAGTGGCGTGTCTGCGTGGACTTCACAGACTTGAACAAAGCATGTCCTAAGGACAGTTTTCCTTTGCCTAGGATTGACCAATTGGTTGATGCAACCTCTGGCTACGAGCGAATGAGTTTTCTCGATGCATATCGAGGATATCATCAGATTGCTATGTTTGAACCTGATCAAGAGAAGACTTTGTTCATCACACCACGAGGGTTATACTGTTACAGTGTCATGCCGTTTGGGCTGAGGAATGCTGGGGCTACATACCAAAGACTTGCAACCATTATGTTCAAGAAGCTCATCGGGAAGACTTTGGAAGTTTACATAGATGATATGGTGGTAAAGAGTCGAGAAAAGGGAGGGCATATTTCTGATCTAAAGGAAGTGTTCGAAATCCTGAGGAAGTATAAATTAAAGCTCAACGCCTCGAAGTGTGCGTTTGGAGTTGGTTCAGGAAAATTCCTGGGCCATTTGGTAACTTTGAGAGGGATAGAGGCAAATCCCGATCAGATTGATGCCTTACAAAGACTACAGAGTCCCAAAACTACCAAGGAAGTCCAGAGACTGACTGGAATGGCAGCAGCACTTAACAGATTCATCAGCAGGTCAAGTGACAAATGCAGACCCTTTTTTCAGTTATTGAAAAAAAGGGAGGGATTTGAATGGGGAGCAGAATGTGAACAAACTTTCCAGGACCTGAAGAAGTACTTGGCCGAGCCCCCACTGTTGTCAACTCCATAGCCTGGTGAGTCTTTAATTCTGTACTTAGCTGTTTCCGAGCATGCAGTAAGTGCAGTCTTGTTGAGGGATTTGGGGATCGAACAAATCCCCATTTATTATGTTAGCAAGACATTGTTGGATGCAGAGACGAGATATCTGCCTTTAGAAAAACTTGTCCTGGCACTTAGGACAGCAACCAGGAAATTGCCACACTACTTCCAAAGCCATAAGGTTGTGGTTTATACTGAGTATCCATTAAAATCACTGCTTCGAAAGGCAGATTTCTCGGGACGGATCTCGACATGGTCCGTAGAGTTAAGTCAGTATGATCTCGAGTATCAGCCACGCACAGCAATTAAAGGCCAAGTGTTGGCTGATTTTGTGGCAGAGTTTTCCCCGACTGTTGCTCCCTTGCCTCCTACGAGAAAGGAACAGGCAGCTAAGACATCATCATTAAAGGATCAACCCGTAGCCGAACACGATCCCAAAGAATGGAAGTTATTCGTTGACGGATCAGCGTGTAATACTGGTTCCGGAATTGGAGTTGTCGTCTTTCCTCCTCAAGGAGTTCTGATTGAACTCTCTGTTCGGCTTGGATTCAGTGCATCGAATAATGTGGCTGAATATGAAGCACTCTTGGCAGGATTGAGAAGTGCGAAGACCCTTAAAGCAGAACGGGTCAGGGTGTATTGTGATTCCCAGCTCGTTGTGAATCAACTGTCCGGCGAGTACGAGACTCGGAATGAAAAGATGATGGCCTACGTGCAGGCAGCAAAAGACTTGCTCGATACCTTCGAGAGGGTATATATTGAGCAAATAAGTTCTGGACAGAATGCTCATGCAGATTCTTTAGCTTGGTTGGCTGCAGCAGTACCAACAGAGTTCAAAAGAAGGGTGGCGGTAGAATACCTAAATGAGCCGAGCATAGGAAGTAATGTAGACTTGGTCTTGGACGTGAACCAAGGACCAAGTTGGATGGACCCAATAATGGAGTTCTTACGAGACGAGATACTCCCTTCTGATAAAAAGGAGGCCCACAAGATAAGGGTCAAATCTGCTAGGTTTTGGCTGTCCCCAGAGGGAAAGTTGTATAGGAAATCCTTTACAGGTCCCTATTTGCTATGCGTACATCCTGAGATGGTACAGAAGTTCCTTCATGAAATCCACGAGGGAACATGTGGGAGCCATGCTGGAGGCAGATCTATTGCCCACCGAGCAATTACTCAAGGCTACTGGTGGCCGCACATGCAAGAAGATGCAAAGGTGTATGTAAAGATTTGTGAGAAATGTCAAAAGTTCTCACCAATGATTCGAACCCCCGCCGAAGATCTGGTGCCATTAACAAGTCCCTGGCCTTTTGCTCAATGGGGGATGGATATCGTGGGTCCATTGCACAAAGCAACTGGGAATCGAAAATTCCTGCTTGTTGCAACTGACTATTTTACAAAGTGGATTGAGGCAGAACCACTGGCCAAAATCACTGAGCCTATGATAGAAAGGTTCGTGTGGAAAAGCATCATCACTCGTTTTGGGGTCCCTTATTCATTGATTACAGACAATGGATCCCAATTTCAGAAGAAATTCAAGACTTTTTGTGCCCAATATGGAATAAGAAATTTTTATTCCACCCCAGCCTACCCTCAGAGTAATGGGCAAGCAGAGGCATCCAATAAAACTATCCTAGATGGGATAAAGAAGAGGTTGGACAAAGCAAAGGGAAAATGGCCTGATGAGTTACCGTTAGTTTTGTGGGCTCACCGAACAACGCCTAGGAGGTCTACGGGAGAGACCCCCTATTCGTTGGCATTTGGAACAGAGGCTGTCATACCTCTGGAAGTGGGTCTGCCGACCAACAGGACAGCTCTAGTTGAAAGTGGAGGCAATGACAGGGCCCTTCAAATCGAGCTTGACCTTGCCGAGGAGAGGAGAGAAAAAGCCTTGGTACATCTTGCTTCTTACCAAGAACAGCTGATGAAAAGCTACAACAAGCATGTTCACCCTCGAGAATTTGGTGTTGGGGACCTTGTGCTACGAAAAGTGCTCGGCAACACCAAGGTGGCTAACGAAGGCAAGCTGGGGGCCAACTGGGAGGGCCCATATAGAGTAACTGAGATTATAGGCATAGGAGCCTATCGATTGGCAGATTTGGATGGTGATCCAATTCCAAGGCCTTGGAATGTTCATAATTTACGAAAGTTCTTTGTTTAGAAGTATTAAATCCTGTTTTGGATTTACACTACGTGATTGTGTGGGAATTACGAATATAATTCCTTTGTTCTAGTTTTGATTATTTTTTAAAAGGGTACGAGTAACGCCCTCTTGCGTTTTACAGATTATGAATACAATCACTTCTTTCGAATAACTGTTGTGGTATTTAAATACGAACTACGAGTTTGGTTCTCCTTATTCGTATTGGGGAGCAGGGTATACCTTTTGAGTATGTGAAACTTGGGTATACATTTGAATGCAAGTATGAACACACTTGTATGTCTTTTCTTAAAGTACGTGATACTTAGCAAGTATGAAAATACTTGTGTGTTTTCTTTTAACAAATACAAGTACGAAATACTTGTATGGACGTTCAAAGTACGAGATACTTATATGGTGTTTTAAGTACGTGATACTTGAGAACCTATATTGGCTTGACTTAAATGTAAGCCACATTTAGTTCAGTACGTGAAACTGAAACACAAGTACGAAACACTTGTGTGATGTTCTAAATACGTGATACTTAGGCGATTTTGTGTGAGTACGTGATACTTAACAAGTATGAATACACTTGTAAAGTACTAAACTTAAAACAGTGCGAGACACTGGGAAACAAATGTTTTTAAGTACGTGAAACTTAAACAACATTAAGTACGTGAAACTTAACAGGCGTGAAAGATTTGCTAAAAAGTACGAAATACTTATGCAAACGAATGATACGTAAACGGTACGACATACTTAGATTGAAAAATTGCATACGAACAGTTGCAGCAACAAAGGACGCCGAGCAAAACATAAGGTTATGCCACGAAGGGCCGAATACCTGTGTTAACAAAGTATTTAAACTGAACTGGTGCCTCACAGGGCCAAAGTATGCTTATGGTCACGCAGGACCAGCAACCAAAACAATTCTTATACTTACCAAATCAATCCACATTCTGGACCTCTGAAGTATCAGTGTTGATCTCAGTATCAGCACCACCCTCGACTACATTCTCTTCCAAGTTGATGGGCTCAATAGGTACATCCCGAGCAGGAGCTTCAGTAGGATCCACATCCGTGGGGATATCTTCCTCAGCATTGGCAAATTCTTCAATTTGCCGTTCAAAGTCTTCCTCTGGATGACCTGCTGGCTCTGGAGTGTCTTCAATGTTTTGAACACGGGTGCTAGGCAGCTCGTTGTCAACCCAGAAGGGTGAATCCTCAGCAACCCCTAGTTTTGTCAGACAGGTTTCCCAGCTGGCAATCCAGACCTGGTCCTGTAAAGCTGGCATCTGTTCCACGTAACTGGCAGTTGTGGCATCATAGCCCTTCTGGTAGCCATCTTCATATGATGCTTTTTTGGTGTTATCGATCTCCAACAGTGCCTGATTGTGCCCCTCCTCAGCAGCTCCAAGTTTGTTTTTGGCCTCAACGAAGTCTGCTTTGGCTTTGTCTCTTTCCCTTTCAAGTCTAGTAATCATACGAAGCAGTCTGGTATTGTTGTTCAGCAATGTGATCCTCTCATTATCAGCATCTTCAAACTTTTGGCCCAACAAGACCATCTTTTGGATGAACTGACAAAACACCGAATAGAAGATAATGAGAATATCCATGGTACACGAAATATGCACAAAGACTTATGTGGAAAAAGTTAAGTCACATTACCTTAATACCACTGACAAGTCCAGTGGCGACAAGCCGATCAGGAGTAGCTTCAGACTCCTTCTGCATATCCACAGGGAGCAGTAGACCTTGGGCAAGGGCGAGTGCTGTCTCCGAAGAGCTGGCACTGTCCCCAATGTGAACAAGCCGATCACCCCTAATGAGATTAGGGGTCCAGCTTTCGGGAAGCACTGGAGTACTCGAAGAAGGGGGTTGTTGGACTACAGTAGTAGTTTGGTTGAGAGGTTCTCCAGTCTCTTCGCTCCTGGGACGTTTGTCCCGATGAGCATCGGTAGCCTCAACTGGACTATCTTCCCGAGGAGAAGATGATGATCTTGCAGATCCCCCCCTATTGCGACGTGAACGCGGGGGAAGGGCGTCAGTTGATGCTACCCTATTGGTAGCACCTCGTCCCCGTGAGGAGACAGTGAGTAATGAACTGAGGTTGATGGGTTGGTGTGTCATCGTACCTGAGGTTGGAGGTGATCGAGAATATCCGGATGAGGACGACTGACTGGTAATTTGGTGAAGAACGGGTTGTTGTTCGGCAATGAGTTGCCTGCGGCGTGATCTCCTGAGTACCACACGTGTTTGAGGTATACCGTCAGGAATAACAATATCACCTGACTGGCCGGCAAGAGTGACACCACCAGCTTGAAGCCTTGAACTGTGTGGTTGGGGAACAGTGGATGTAGACGCGGCACTAGTGCTGGGATGGGCGAGTCTTCTGTCAATGACCCCTCTATACGAAGGCTCGTATCCCAGCAGTATATCAGCGTCTCGACCCCGACCAGCTGTTCGGGTACCTGGTTCTCTTGTATATTTTAGTATCCTGTTAATGTCCCCTGCTCGGACGTAGCTCGGCTCACGTCTAGGACGTTTGTTAACGTTTTCAGCTGCAAGTTTCAAATTGAAAAACCAAATTTAGTTCATAAGAAAGCTACGAGAAAGCAGTAAATGAAGAAATTGCAAAAGATAAAAAGCAAGAGCATACGTGGATAACCCCATATGTGGGGGCAATGGAGCCCTATCACTTGGCCATCTTCCCCTAAGGGCTCGAATGCTCCAGTCACATAGAGGAAGTCGATCTCGTGGTCACGAGCAGAATCTGACAGATTGAGCACGAAGCGCTTTTCTGCCCTTCTAACTTTGAAATAGTAGGTATTATAGTCAGGGTTTAGTACAATACTGTACCACCACTGAATATCCCAAATTCCTAACTGGGTCCCTAGAATCCTATTCAAAGCTATTACACCCATTATCAGCCTAAAGACATTTGTTGATACTTGCATGGGGGTAAGTCGATACCAGTTTAGGATCTGACGGAGTAGTGGGTGAAGAGGAAATCGGACCCCACCTTCGACGATGGCCACGATAGGGATGCACATTCTATCCCAGGAGCCACCATCCCTATCTGCTCCTAAAGGGGCGAGTTCGAGCCCCACATTATCAGGGATACTATACTCAGACCTAAATGCCGCCATGGCAGTTGGGGTTTCACAGAGTTTCCTAAACTTACTGGGTCTAGGAGGGGTATCACGTTCATCCCCCATGGATATACTCGAAGAAAACGTAAATGAAAGAATGGGCGTGATTGAAACCCTAGAAGTGACCACAATCTGAGAATGAAATCTCAGATGAAAACCTAAGCAGAAGAAATGGAGTTGGAACGAGAGTCTTACAAACGATACCGTGATGAATTCTTGGAGTGCAATCGAATTTGCAGATGGCGGCAATGGCAGATAGCGGGATGCTTTCGCCTGGTTTTTAGAGAGACTGAAAGTTCGAGTTCTGGGTAAAAGACCAGACGGAGCCCTTTCAGGGGTTTAAGGGTGAGAGACGGAGACGAAACGTCTCCTCTCACACCGTTACAGGAAAAAGTAACGGAAAGCAGAAACCGTTCTGACGCCGTTTCATAGAACGTCAGTTCGAAGTTAATGCTAGGCATACGAAAACGTGCCACGTGGAGTCGTTTACCCCGAAATGGTATAATGACATAGGCGCCAAAAGGCATCAATGAAGTATTGAAATTATGACTGCACGGGATCAAAAGAGTTTGGTCTAGATAGAATTCTGTTTCTAAGCGTCATATATTACCCCCGAACAGTGGTAAATACATGAAGCTGGGGAGCAATTGTAGGGAGGTATTCCCGAGCAGATACATTTAGTTACCAAACACGTGATGTTTGGGAACACGTGGTAAATACGACTGGACTTATCGCCGAGCAGTTCGGTGAAGAGCGATATGGACCAGTGATATGAGAAGTCATGGCTATAAATAGACTGTTCGGTTATGATACAGCCGAACAGATGATGTAAAGAACCTAGCACGTGATACGAGTGATCACGGGTTGAAAGCAATGCAATCGATATCCGAATAAATGGTACGTGGGACCATAGTTTGAATATAGACAGGACAGTCATCATGCTAAACAAGTGTTCGGCAATATGGACCAGTGACATGAGAAGTCAATGGTCCAGGAAGGTTGTACGGGCTCAAGGACCAGTTACATGTGAGGTAACTGGTCCAAGCCGTCTGTTCGGCTATGAGACGGCCGAACAAAGATGGAACTCCAATCGAGAGTAGGAGCAGAGAGAATACTCTGGAAGATTCCAGAATAGTCATGTCTCATATAGGGATAAAGATCCCAAGAATATAGGATCTGAGAAAGATACCCAACGAGTATGGGATGTTCGGCTCTTAAAGGAAAAGAATCCTAAAAGGACTCTTTTCCATAAACTGATAAAGGAAACGAGACTCCTTGATATCCTGGGTTTCCTATACGAGTTAGGAATCCTATGGCAATAAGGATGCTTGGACAGCAAGCATCCATAAATCTATAAATATGAGGAAAACCTAGAGGTGAGAGGTACGCAATACGTTGCATTATTATTGCTTTCCTACTGATAATTAGGGCTGAGTTTTCTAGTACGTGATACTAACAAAGGCATCGGAGGGCCTTTGCCACGAGAGGCAAAGGTGCACTCACCCCCTGTCTATTTTGCAGATTAGGGTTCAGACGTCGAGCTAGGGTTCCGGTGAAGAGGCACGAATAAGCCGTTGCAATCCAGTTGATCCGAAGCGTCAATTGTTTTCATCCCCCTACAGTAATCTTTTCCAACTATTCGTTGGTTTTTTTTTCTCCTTTTCAGTTTGGTGGCTTGCATATGATTGGATTGGATTTTCCCTCTCAATGATGCTTGCCCTTTCTTTCTCGATGTACCCATTATCGAGTTTCTAATAAAAAAAATTTGCCTATCAAAAAAAAAAAAACTAGTAATTGATGTTAGTGATATAAACCATTACCCACTAAATATGGACAAAAAATTATTAAGACAACGACTTGTTCTGGGTAGATTATGTCAACCTCTGTTGTGTGTAGGAGAGAGGTTTACAATCATTTCTTTCTTTTTTGCTTGATTGGGCTGGAGAGTTGCATGCATTGAATCTTATGGACTCGGTTGGGCCCTGGGTGCCCATAAATTTAGTTACACAATATCACTATGTACAACCACTTTAAAAACAGACCTAAGGGTGCAATGTCGAATATCATAAAAGGACCCTCCCTAAAACCAATTTGTTCCTTATAACCAATTGAATAAATTGGTTTTAGGAGAGATGGTGAAAAAGCTGTCCGACAAGTGGTATCAGATCTAGGAAATCATAGGTTCAAGTCGTGGGAGCGTCATCATAAGGGAGAGATTGTTGGGCCCGGAGTACCTCTATGGATTTTGTTACACAATACCGCTCCCTGCGACCGCTCTAAAAACATACCTATAGGTACGATATCGAATGCCATAAAAGACTTAATTGAAATCGTACCTAACACCAATTGGTTTTAGCAAAGATGGTGGAAAAACGGTCAAACAGACCCATGCTAATTAATCTCTGATTCTACATTTCACGAAATTTTTCAATGCCCGGTGGGTATATCCCAAGTGATGCCCGCTTGGCACATCTGAGCCGTCCAATGCACTTTTGGACGGCCCAGATTAACCCTCTCTCTCCTCTCACCCCACCACTTTCTCTTTCCTTTTTCTCTCTCCGAATTTGTGCCGTCCAAAACTGCAATAGACAACCAAGATGTGTCGAGCAGACACCACATAATACCCACTCGACACTGAAAAATTATTCCTACATTTCTGCTAATGCCTGTTTGTTAGGGGCCAAAGGGTCCCACATATATTTTTTTCATTAGATCTAAATATGTATGTATCCACTTAAACGAACGTCATTTCAGCTAACTAGCTAAAGGTATGCAATTGGAGGGATTTGACGACATACACCTTTTTTTTAACCATCATTCTATAACTATAAATACTTACACAAAATCATTCACGTTAGAATCTACACACAGTACACTTTTAATATGTGTGGGACTCACCAAAATATGCGAGTATATGTGTAAAGTGTTTGTGGTTAAATATTAATTGCCTTTTCTTATGCTATATGGGGTAATCAACCCTCCAATTGAGCCGTACCCTCGGAGGGCCCAATTGATAATGGTAAGTAACCACAACATTGTGTACTTTCAATGGAGAGAATTGAGAAAGGGCCAAGATTATCAAGACCGCCATGATCATGACCGGAATAATTAGAAGCGTCATTAGAGGGGGAGGTAGTGGCGGTAAAATTGACTCCGTTAACACAACCATAACTGCCGTTGACCTCCAACTCAAGTATTTCAACGCATCACAACAAAAAAGGCTTGTCAGGGCAGTTTTGTTGGGGTAGTTTATCTATTGAGGCATTATGACTTAGTGCCGCGTGTATCGATGCAGCTATAGGGGTAATGCGGCACTTGTTATGAGGCACTTTAATGTGCCACAAGAACTCCTTCTAGCTGCACTTTCAAGTGCCGCATAATTCATTTATTAAGGCACTTATAATGAGGCACTTTGAGGAGCCTCAAGAGTTTCTTCTACCTGCACTTGTAAGTGCCTCATAGTTTACTTATTAAGGCATTTTTGGATGCCACCTCATAATTTTTTTGAGGCACTTTAATGTACCTCAAGAACTCCTTCTAACTGCACTTTCAAGTACCGCGTAATTCACTTATTAAGGCACTCATAATGAGGCACTTTGAGGAGCCTTAAGAGTTTCTTCTACCTGCACTTGTAAGTGCCCCATAGTTTACTTATTAAGGCATTTTTGGATGCCGCCTCAGAATTTTTTTGAAGCACTTTAATGTACCTCAATAACTCCTTCTAGCTGCACTTTCAGGTGTGCCACATAAATCACTTATTAAGGCACTCATAATGAGACACTTTGAGGAGCCTCAAAAGTTTTTTTTTCCTGCACTTTTGAAGTGCCCCATAGTTTACTTATTAAGGCATTTTTGGATGTCACCTCAGAATTTCATTTTTTTTTTCAATATACTTTTAAGGCACTTCAAAGTGCTGCATAAACCACTTTGGTTGAGGTCAAGAGAATAGCTTTAACGGCACTTATGAATGCCTTCTAAGGCGTTGGGAATTTTTTTTTTTTTTCCTTTTTTACTACTCTATAGTGACAATACAATAGAACCATAATAAATTGCAATTTATTTCTCAACCATGTCAAAACAGCATAAGCCATAGTCATTCAATAGAAACTACTAATTAACAAATCTCACAAGGATCCGAAAACAAAACACAAAACATTGAATAGAAACTGTTTTAGCAGAACTCTAATATTTTCAACAACAAAAACAAACTTCACTTCTAAGAAACTTACTAAAGTTTCCAGCAAAAACCTAACTTACCAAACTCTAGATCAAAGCATGAAATGCCTACCCTTAAAAGAACCACCAGTAGAAACAAAACCCATAAGACCAGTATTCTCGTCATATAACTCTGTCTACTAGGCGTCTTCCAACTGATCTCATTCATTCAATAAAGCCATCATCATCATCATCATCATCTCTCACTACTTGATCAAAACAAAACAAAATACACGGTTTTAAAAGCCATTGTCTTGCAATAAGAATTGAAAAATAGACAGTATTGTACATCAAACGTATCAAAGAAATCGGCCATGCTATTGGCGTACCAATGGCATCGCCAACGGTCTTAAGGACTACGTAAAACATGCGAGAGTGAACTTTTTAGACTTGTCCGGTTGTATTTGAGATGCAAGCAGTTGGATGCGAGTCGTTTGGGGTTGTTTGCCTTGTATCTTGCCTCATGCCTAGTTCCATCGCTCTTCGCTTTCATCCACGTCTCCTAATTCTTCCATTTTAGCTCTGAATCCATGATTTTCCACCTCCAACACCTGAAACGCAAATAAAGTGTATTAATATACAAAGTAGCATAATTATGGACTTAGCAATCATAAATTGGGGAGCTTAAATGGTCACATTAATTCAAGCTCCTAGCACATCCAAACAGAAAAACAAAATGGACAGCTTCTAATCATAGTCCAACTTCATCCTTCCATTCCAGATAGAGACACATCATGAATGTTATCCCATAAAGAGTGACACAGCAGCAAAAGTGGTAACACAGCATAATACAAAAATATAACAGCAGCAAAACTACAGCAACAGCAAGTAATTTGCAGAAGTTGCTTTCTGATAGCGGCCCACATTCCAACAGTAATCTGCAACAGTAACAGCAGTGCTAACCAGCAGATGAACAACCGAATGACTAGGTACCTCAAGGTACATTGTAGCCATGATCCAAAAGTAACCAAAACTACAATAGCAAAAACAGCAGCAATAACATTACAGCTGCTGGGTTTGGACACACAGGACAGCAACAGCAACCGTAGAAAGTTGCATTTTGCGGCCGTAGCATTCACCATCTGAGCTTGATAACAGCAGCCATAATAGAAAAAGTAACAGAAGCTATGACAGAAGCAATAACAAAACAACAGTACTGTAAAAAACAGGTAGCAGAGCAGCAGCTTCAGCAAAATAGCAGCAATAGCCATAACAGGCAATCACAATACTGATCAGTAGCAGTCAACAAAAACAATTAGGGACAAGCCCCCTAAAAAAGCTTAAACAATCCACGGGACAACCCCCCAAGGATAGGTCAAAAAATAACTAGAACAAGCTACTATAAGCAAAGCTGATATTGATACCAATACGTAACTAATGCAGCTCAAAAGCTAATACCACTAAAGAAACAGTAGAAGCAACCAACAGTTCGAACTTAACAAGACATAGCAGCAAAAGTATATACAGTACAACAAAATAGACTTTCCATAAGAGTGCCAGCAAACAAACTACATGCCAACTCAAACAAATACATCAATAAGACACTAAGAGCCGAGAAGAAAAGAAGGACACATCCTGAAAACAATCTTCATAAAACTCAATCATTTGAAGCTGCAAGAGAAGCTACACAACTAATTAATGGCAATAATGTAACCATGCATCAGTGCTTAACAAAAGCAAAGAAAATAGGTATCCACTTCAGCTAAACAGTCTTGCAAAAACTAGAGAAGTAAAACACTATGCTACTGAAATGAAATTCAAGGTCTTTGAAATAGCATCTACTTTCAAGAATAAAAAGAAAAGGCAAGGCAACATATTCCTTAAAAACATCATATAAGCATCTAGAAATGGATTCTAAATCCCCTCGACTCCATCGTCGTCTACCACTTGAGCTGTTGTTGCATCAATCGTGTCTACAATTGTTCCCAGCACATCTTCTCTAACCAAACTGATATCACCTTGATCATCTTGCAATTGACCATCACATAACTCACTCTGCAAATACATCTTCACATCATCGATGCATGACTGTGTGCATATTAAAAGCGTCTCTAGCAGTTGTTCTTATCACAACATGCCACCCTTTGTCAAGGGGATCTTCAACATAAAATGCTTGTTGTACTTGAGAAACTAGAACAAAATGCTCATTGACATGTACCAATCGTGCAAACTTGACAAGAGTGAAACCATGTTCATCTGGCCTTTTGTTTTTGCCTTCTGACATCCAGTCGCACTTAAACAACACAACATTCCTCCCTCCGAAGCAACTCAGCTCAATAACATCTGTCAAAACACCATAGTAAGCTATATCTCTAGCCACTGGATTATTGTCACTAGTACTTGAAAAACTTCTTGTTCTTGTAGTAACAACTACCCCACTATTCTGAAATTTTCTTCTCCCCTCAACTTCTCGTGTGTGGAACCTGAAACCATTATAAGATATCCTCTATATCTCTTCCCTACATCATTTGGACCCCGTGCTAGAGCTCTAAGCTCTTTAGAAAGCTGTTCATCCTCTGCAAGTTGCAAGTCTTGAACCTATTTCGAACAACTAATAGATTTTAAAAAAATGCTTATTTAAAAGAAATGAAAAAAAGAAAGTACTTATTATCCATATACTTACGTGGTTTCCAAACCATGATGCAAACTTTTCATTATACATACGTTGGATTTTCCATAAGCGCAAACGAGGATTTTGATCTCTTATCATGGTCTGGTGTTGACTACACGTTCAAGTCAATTATATGGGCAATAAAAATACAACTGTCCTATGATACAACTAAAAATAAATTATTTTTGATGAGTCTCCTACTTGGAAAATTTGTCTACCGCATCACAATTGAACAACACATATTGATGTGCCTTCACTAACATTTCCTAATCCAAGGTTCTATCATTACTTTTCCAATCCTTGTGTTAAGAAAATGGGCAACCTTGCAGCAACAATACTACTCTCATCATCATTTCTACCCACTCGATTAAACCTCGTTTCAACATCCTCCAAGTACCTAGAGCAAAACGTCAAACACTCCTCTGCCAAATATCCCTCCGCAATGGCACCCTCAGGACGATTTTTGTATCGCATATATGACTTCAATGTTGCTAAATACCTATTATTAGCAAAAGTTGGCAATACTAAGTGAAAAGTAAATGAGATATCATGAATAAATGAAATATTCTATAAGATAAAACAAACCTTTCCATGGGATACATCTAACGATAATGAACTGGCCCCTCAAGTTTGGCCTCAGTAGCCAAATGAATTGGTAAATACATCGTGATATCAAAAAATGATGGGGGGAAATCCTTTCTAACTCACATAAGGTTATTGCAATTTGCTTCTCCAAATGGATCAAGTCATGAGCATGAAGAACTTTACCGCACAATTCTCTAAAAAAAAATTGCACAATTTAATCAAAGGGGACCGCACTTGCTTAGGCAATACTCTTCGCAATGCTAATGGGAGCAATTGTTGCATCAGAATATGATTGTCATGACTCTTCAACCCAGAAACTTTATGTTCTTTGTCCTGGAAAGACCTTGAAATATTCGAAGCATTCCTATCTGGAACTTTTATATTTTTTAAGACTTTGTAAAAGATATCTTTCTCCAGTTTAGTCATTGAAAAGCATGTAGCAGGCAAGTATGTTCGACCTGATTCATCTTCTACGGGATGAAGTTCACTTCTAATGCCCATATCTTTTAAATCTTAACATGCCTTCCAATGATCCTTTGATTTCCCAACCAAATTTAACAATGTCGCAAGCACACTATCGCAAAAAAAAAATTTCTACATGCATCACATCTAGATTGTGTTGCAATAAATTATATTTCCAATAAGGTAATTCAAAGAATATGCTAGGCTTCTTCCAGTTGAATGGCAACTTAGGATTATCCTTAACTAGCTTTCCAAACTTAAATTGAATGCCTTTTAGCTGATCTTGTATCATAGACCCAGTTAAACGACAAGGTGCCTTCCGACGTTCTTCGTTTCCATTAAACAACCTTTTATCTCTGAATCTGTAGCAAATTCCTTATGTTGGAAGTCAAAAGTCTGCCAAGCTGGGGAATCGATAGGATGGCGCATGCATCCATCTTTGGTGTGACCCTCATCATGCCACTTCATAAAAGATGCAATTTTTTACAACATGAACAACCTTTGTAGCCTTGGTATCAACGGAAAATGGCGTAAAACCTTTCTGGGGACCTTTTTACACTTTTTTACTGAGGTTCCTTCTGCTCCTTCATGATTGTCAACAATTTTCTACCTCTGTTCATGACATACATGACATTCTATATCATCAATATGTTCTTTCCAGTACAACATGCAATCATTAGGGCAAGTATGAATCTTTTTGTACGAGAGACCCAATTCCCCCAACACTTTTTTAGCTTCATAGTATGAGTTGGGCAATTTCTCACCCTCTGGAAGTACCCTGTTGAATGTCCGAAGTAGCCTCGTAAATGAGTCGTTAGTCCATTTTCTAAGGCACTTATTGTGAAATAGTTCAACGAGCAATGAAAGCTTTGAAAACTCTTTACACCCAGGGTACAAAGGTTTTTGGGCATCACTTACCAACTTATAAAAAATTTTAGCATCTGCATTCGACAACTCTACATTATTTGGCACGTCATCCATGCCAATATCTCTATTTGAGATCCCGAATGTATCATACAGCATCTCAAGCATGCTATTATTTGTGCCCAAAGCATTACCAGAATTAGTGGGAATCGGGGCAGTTGTAGTAGATGACAAAGCTTCTCCATGAGCTATCCATTTTGTGTGTCGTTAGTCCATTTTCTAAGGCACTTATTGTGAAATAGTTCAACGAGCAATGAAAGCTTTGAAAACTCTTTACACCCAGGGTACAAAGGTTTTTGGGCATCACTTACCAACTTATAAAAAATTTTAGCATCTGCATTCGACAACTCTACATTATTTGGCACGTCATCCATGCCAATATCTCTATTTGAGATCCCGAATGTATCATACAGCATCTCAAGCATGCTATTATTTGTGCCCAAAGCATTACCAGAATTAGTGGGAATCGGGGCAGTTGTAGTAGATGACAAAGCTTCTCCATGAGCTATCCATTTTGTGTAACCCTTGATAAAACCGTCACATACTAGATGGTCTACTACCTCAAATCACGTCACCCATCTGCCATTTTCACACTTCACACATGGACAAACAATTTTCCCATCGATACTTGCGTTTTGGAATGCAAAATTCAAGAATCCCTCTACTTCGTTCAAATACTCACTGGTCAACCGAAATTGATACATCCAACTCTTATCCATTACGTTTCTCCATAAACTGATATCAGAACTCTGTAAGAAGGCAACATAATTAAGCAACAGGACAAATAGATACTTATACAAAAAGGAATAATGGCAGTCACATATCATGTATTAGAACAAAAAATCATCGTGTTACGAATCCCTAAAAAGATAACATAAAATTATGGCACATAGTTAAACTAAATAATCTATGTAAGGGCTTTCAAATGAAACTGGAATGTATTTTTTATACGGAGTATAGCTTCTTATGCCTCATGTTAGGTGGACTTAAGCACGACAAATTGATGGAGTTCTAAAAGCTTCACAACAATAAGATTCAGTAAAGCAAAAAAAAAACTGTTGGCTCTTTCAACCCAGTACATATATATTCCTGTAGAGTTGATGGATAGAAATAACGTATGTTAAATTCCTCTTGTGGTCAAGAATTTCATTAAACAGCAAGGTTTTGTACATAGGAAACTAAGTGAGGAAAATAGAATCTCCTCTTCTCCCACAAACAGAGATCCCCAAACCTTTTATAGTTTTTCGAAGGAAGCGATACTAACTATAGGATACATACGGATTTCTAATTTTCTATACAAAAAATTACAAGATGGGATACGTATAGTTTTTCGAAGGATATGATAACATATGCTATAGAGTAATTTTATAGAGACTACAGGAGTTATGTCTTGGGTTAAAAAACCAACAAAGAAATGAATAAATTTAACCGAGCTAAGCACATAGGCATAAAAAATTGGTGAAGTTCATATTATATTCCCATGGAGTATGGATAAAGAAATCCCCCTAGGTTTAAGAAATCAAAAATAATGCAAACACATTCCCCAAGCATGACATGACAAAAAAAAAAAAGAGTTTAAATACAGCCCCTCTCACAAAAACTAAGAAAATAGTCCTGCAATTCATCCAAAAAAAGAATTCCTGAGTTTGGTTGGAGAATCAACTATCTCTGGTGATGAGTTTGCCCATGTGATAACATTTTATAACAAGTGTGTGCTAATCTAATTTGGCAACTAAACAACTGCTAAAAATATTGAAACCAACCAAAGCAATCAGCAATGATAAAATTGAAGGGGAGATTGGTAGCAAAAATGCTTCTCAATGCCCCTACTTAACTCAATGTCCCGACCACAAAATTAGCCAATGGACCATGTTAACCAATTTATTCTTCTCTTCTTGAAAGTTGACGAACACAGTAGAGGGGGGAAAAAAAAAACGTAGAGACCAAACTATAAAAGTCTGAGAAACATTTTTATAGTGCATCCCAATTAGCAAACTGATACAGCCCCACACGGTCGGGAACATTTACCATCCTCATAGGATCAATTGCTTTGTTGCCAAACTATAAACTAACTATGCAGTCGTCGTTGGTCGAGAAAAGTCGAGAAAACAAAGAGGAGGAGCAAACAAAGAGTAGATATATATTTCTTTATTTTATTTAAGCATTCTTACAAACACCTTGAAAGCAATAATTTTAGGCATTTTTGCAAACACCTTGAATGCAATATCTTAGGCATTCTTACAAACACCTTGAATGCAATATAAAATTTCAAAAGTTCCAAGTTCTGAATGCCTAAAAATACCTGGAGTAAACAAAAAACAAAGAAATTACACTACCTGAAAGAATAAAGAAGTAGGATTATCCTTAGGCTTTGCTTTTCTTCCACTTTCTTTTTGTTTGCCATTCTTCTGGTGGTTTACCAATTAGGACTTGAATGAGAAGATAGGAGGAAGCTATATCGATCTGGAGTCTAGATCAGCAGATTGTGAACAACATTGTGGGCAAAGATGCCCTATTAGAAACGTTGACTTTAAACACAAAAAAAAACTATTAGAAACGTTGACTTTAAACAAAAAAAGAGTTCATTACAAAAATGGCGTAGTTTTATTTTTCCAATTAAATGCCCTTTTAAACCTATCTTTACGAGACACTTTCAACTACCCTATCATATTAAATTAAAATAATAAAAAATTATAAATTTGAAACAAATAAGTTTATTACAAAAACGGCGTAGTTTTATATCTCCAAATAAGTGCCCTATTAAATCCAGCTTTTCGAGGCACTTTCAACTGTCCTATCATATTAAATTAAAATAATAAAAATGTTAAATTTAGTGTCTAGACTGACTGCAACAATAGAGAGAATCAAATGGGGTACTTTAGGAGGTGGTGCCTCATTAATAACTTGATAAGACAGTGATAGAAAAATGCCTATAAAGTGTTCCTAAATCCCCATTTTGTTGTAGTGCATCAACTCCCATGGCTCAGTGTTGATTTTCTCGGTATTATCAAATACCAACCACTGATCACGAAAATTGTAATTTGTCATGTTCACACTTCAAATTGATAATGAGAGGTTCTTATGCTTCTACATACATGTGTGTGTACATTTATATATATGGAGAGAGAGAGAGAGAGAGAGAGAGAGAGTAAATAACTGCGGGCGGAGGTGAAAGACAAGTCAACATGGTTTAACGTCAAAACAAATCAAAAACAACGTTAGGACCTGATTCGTGGTACCAAGGCTATTTAAAGGAATCTTGTCTTGCGGCATTGAATTCTCGTAGTACTCCTCCGTTCAGATTTAATAGTCCCTCATTTAGTTTTAACTGAATAAAAAATGAGTTATATTTTTAAATTGATAATAAATTTTATATCAAATATATATCTTATTTGATAGATCTCAATTAATTCTATAAGACAATGTTTTAAATATTACATAAAATATTATAAATTACAAGATATAATCGATTGAAAAATGGCACGAACTTCTAAAAAAGACTATTAAATCCATACGGAGGGAGTAATTCACTTGGTAATTCTTCTTTTAAATTTTTTAACCAAAAAAAAAATTACTACGGAAAAAATCATTTGGTAAATTTTTTTTAAATTTGGAGTACAATAAGAATGTAGACTTTCAATTGGAGTATCCCCATTGTAATAAGTAAATAGGTGTGGATAAGCAAATTTAATAACAATGCTCAAAAATACCCCACATTGTAATAAGAAAAGTTACAAGTCTTTTAGCAAATAACCAACTTCCACCTATTCCATAACCAAATATAACAACTTTTACCAATAACCAAAACTCAATAATCAAACTCAATAACCAAACTCAAAACTCAATAACTCAAAAACACCCCACATTGGAATCGTCTCGAGACGAATAATTTGGTGTGATCGGATGCGTGATTGGAACTCGTTTGCGATTGGACAAATGTGCATTGTGTATTGTGGGGTTTTTTGGTTAGGGATACAAAAATAACCAAGGTAGAGGTAGAAGTTGTTAAGTTTGATTATCAACTAAATGAATAATCACGTAGAACATTTTGATTATTACCATTGCGGATGCTCTGACGTCGGCTGTGGGAATTAAATGACAAAGTAGGTTAAAGTCTCTCTACTATTTTCCTTTTAAATGGAGAGAGGATATTTACTTCTTTAAATCGATAGGATACAGTTGCATTATCAAATTGAAACAACAGCCAGGTCCAATTCGGTGGGGCCCTACTAAATGTTTTTTTTGAAAGACAAAAGAAAATTTATTAATATTTGAAATTGTTATAAAGATTAACAGGAGCAAGGAATATTGTGTTGTGGGTTCTGGAATATTTTGTACAAGTCCATACGCTATTATGATTTCCTAAAACAAATCCTTATGCGGGTTGTGGGTTCTAGAATATTGTGTTCGGAAAAACTTAATATCTGATTATAAAAAATTAAAGCTATTAGTTGGAGTGATCAACAATTATGTTATGAATTACGATAGGTAAACCAACTTTCGTAAAGTCGACATTGTTGAAAAAAGATATCCATGGATCTTTAAAACGAGCCTCATAACAAATGTATAATCGAGGTTTAAAAATACTGATTTTTACTTTCGGAAGAACACTAAGAATGATCCAATTTTGGAGAAAAATGATTGTTTTTTGTTTTCCGGAAAAAGAGATAGAAATACAAAGGCATGACTGGAGTTAGTAAGACTAGTTAAAATACTTTATACCTAGTTTGAATAAGAAATGATAAAAAAATTTATACTGTTTGGGGTCTTAAGAAAAAGTTACTGTATTTTGGTAAAATATAATTGGGCCTATAGTCAGTTCAATTTTCCCTAATTAAAAAAAGGTATTGGGCCTATAAATGATGGGCCAGATATCGGATAGGAGCTTTTAGAAAGCCCCAAGGAAGATTCTGATCGTCAATTTATTCATGGCCCATTCATATTTCTGTGGGACCATCCAACCATTAGTTTCCAACCATTTTTCATGTTTTTCTGTTTTTCATGAGACAAATGACAACCCACTCAATCACTCATAGTTAACGCAAAGGATAAGAAAAGAAAAATAAATACAAGTCAATTCTTACTCATATAATTTTCCAAAAAATGATAAGATGTATGTAACCATGGTCCAAATTTTTTTGAAAAAATCAAATTCTCCTATTGAATTGAAACTAATAAAAAACACTCGTTAAAAATTCAACTTATATGAGAGATGCCAAACAAAGCCTAATAACTTCTCTATGATATCATACACGCCTATGTCCCGGTGGAAATTGTCTCGTTTAAGTCTTTGCTCCCAAGCTATTTTTGTGAAGGATTAGTGGAAACTCTAGAAATTTTACTCAACTATAATTCATTCGAGAACTTCAATTTAAAACTTATATAAAACCATACCATTCTTGTTAATTTATAACAAAATTTCTGCGTTGTTGATTCCTAGGTGCGGTGTTCCTTCCTCTATGCTGCTCATTAATTAGTATATACTAGTAGAGTCGGATTGACTTGGAATACAAATCGCTAGGTGTAACTTTTCGCTTAATACTGAAATCCATAGTTGAAGTGTAAGCATCTGAGGCTGCATGACAAACATTAAAGCTTGTAGTATGATTCTGTATATCTATTAGGGTGTTAACTTTTCGTAAACAAATGAAAGAGATACCACACGCCAAATAAATATAATCCAATATGGTTAGGCAGCATTTAATTAAATTTCAAATTATGCCTCTTTGGGTTTATGTGTTCTTTTTTTTTTTCAATCGATAGAAGAGATCATTTATATTATATGAAGTACAAAGTACCAACCAAGGACACTACATCGATTAACAGAGTGTACGAGATAATTTTGCCCAACAACTCAACTAGGCCTGTCAATGGACCGGATCCGATCCGAATCTGAATCCGATCTGATAATGTCGATCCGATAATCCGATAGTCCGAATCCGGTAATCCAAATACGGATCGGATTCGGATTAAATCCGTTATCAATCCGAATCCGAACTTTATTTTTTTTAAATTTTTAAAAAAAAATAGTACTCCCTCCGTCCCTTTTTAAGTGTCCTGCTTCGTAACTCCAACTTATTAAAAAGACATCATCATTACACATTTCACATCAACTTTTTCCTCCACTTTCCCTACTTACCCATCATCATTACACTTTTACTCACTAACTTTTCAAACTAAAATCTACTTTTAGGGACAAAATAGACAATACACCAACTTTTACCCCCCAAACTTTACAAAATGGACACTTATTAAGGGACAGCCCAAAATGGAATACTGGACACAAAAAAAAGGGACGGAGGGAGTAATTTTTTATTTTGAAAAAAAAATGTTTAAGAAGTTGTATTTTTATTTTAAATTTTTTAAATTTTTTTTGAAAAAAATATTTATTTTTGCTAAAATTTTTGAAGTAAAAATGTTTTCGGATCGATTCTGGATTATCATTATCGAATTCGAGTCTTATCGGATTTGGATCTTATCGGATTCGGATCTGTCGGATCCGGCCCATTGACAGGCTTAAACTCAACCAATACATTAATAAGCCCATCATAAAGAAGAAACATAAAAAGAAAGAAGAAAGCCCATCTAAGAGAAGAAATGTTGGGAATTTGTTATTTAGAGTGAAGTTGCTTCACGATTGTTTGGTAATTGGTATCTTAAGAAATGTTGTTTGAAGGGAGGGGATATTAACAGGACGACGGTGCATCGGAGCAGGCATGGTTCAACTAGTTGGCCCGTCATCCGGTCTTTAGGTCATGTTCCGCTTTCTTTCTAAATCTTCTTTTTCAAAAAGAACATAATTTCAAATTTAAATATAACGAAAATGAAAAATAATTTTTAAATTCTTTTTTGTATCATTTAAAAGATCTCAATGAAATTTATCAAATAAGATCCATATTAATAGAAAAATTATTTGCGTAAACACATAATTTTTGAGTTAAAAAATGACCTTTCTTTTCTAAAAATTCATTTTCTAACGGTTCTTATTTTTAGAAAACGGAACACCCACTTAGTCCGGTCCGCTTGAATCCCAAAATCATCACTCTACAAAACCGGCCTAGTTTTGTAAAACCAGCTCAGAATTCCAGTTGAACCAGAGATCAGGCAAAACATGCGCTAGGAATAAATAAGAAAGCTTTGGCTTCTGTTAGAGTTTCATAGGCGACGTGGGATTGAATTGAAATAGTCATTTTGACTATTTTATTTTTGAGAAATAATTTTGCCACTTTTTTTTTTTGTTAACGTCACTCTGCACCAAAAATACACTTGTAGAAGAATGGCGTTAACAAAAAAGAGTGACAAAATCAGTAACCTTAAAACATTGCTGGTTTTTAAAACATTGCTGTCCACCACAGGGGCGAACACATGATTAAGGGTAAAAACATCATATAAAGATAAGAATCGTCGCACTAAAGTTATTCGTCGTGGCAGCTCCACACACACTCTCACTCTCTCTCTCTCTCTCTCTCTCTCTCTCTCTCTCTCAAAACCCTAGCTATTACTAATATATTTCTTCTCCCTTTTCTTCCCCCTTGTTTCACATCCTTGTATGACGGTGAGAGGGGAAGGTCATGGAACTATAACTTTGTCTTTGTTTCCTTTTTCTCTCGTCTCTTCATGTCAATGACTTATCGCTTAATCTATGAGAGTTTTGTCTCTTATTTTTTCGAGAGTACTTTAGTTTTGTCTTTGAAGGAATATTTTGTTCATGGATCGAGTTTCTTTAGAGACAATATTGTTTCACAACAATATCTGTGCCAATAGTGCTACGTTTTTAGCAGGTCAACTCATGGTAACTTATAGATTTGTAGTTATGTAAGCTCATTAGTATGTTTATACCTGGTTCAAATCCATCTAAGTATCGGCATATTCGTTTTTTTTTTTGGGAACTGATTTTCGCGCTCCAAGATTTACTGCAGGCGCTCCACCTTTTTGATGTTGCCGGCAACATCACAGTGTAAAAACAAAAAGGTGGAGCGCCTGCAATAAATCTTGAAACGTGAATATCAATTTCCTTTTTTTTTTTTTGTCTTTTGGCTAGCACTTTATCTCAATATTTGGGCCAAGATAAAAGACATGGACTACTTTGCGCTCGTTCGACATTAGTAGATAACCATTTTAACTTTGTTTAAAATATTTATAATGAACTCCGTTATATCTAAGTGATGCTAAACTTTACCAATATAAATCTTTTTCATCTTGTCAGAAAAAAAATCGTATATACTCCACATAGATTTGTCAAAAGTTGTAACCGCCTCTCTTGAATTAGCTTTTGACCTTTCCCCCAAACCAAAAACCGATCCATGCGCCTCTCTCTCTCTCTCTCTCTCTCTCTCTCTCTCTGAACTGCAATACAAACAAAGGAACGTGCTTTGAACTCCCTTGTCTCATTATTCTTTTTTGGGTATTTTCCAGCCGATTCATGGCATTGAGATACCACATTTTCAGAGAATATTATTTCTTCGGAATAATAATGTGGGTTTGATTTCATACAGGTGGACGGAGAGCGAGCGAGAGAGAGAGAGAGAGAGAGAGAGAGAGAGAGAGAGAATAGGTTGTTTGTGAAATGTAGATATTATAAAAGAAGTCTCTCAATTTGAAGGGTTTTCTTAGGATTGTTTTGATAATGTCTGAATTGGTGGCCAGAACTGGTCGTCATCAGCAGCGTTATGAGGCCGGTTTCCGCCTCATCTCGGGGTACTCTCTCTCGATTTCGTAGTTTGAATCCTCAATTTTTGCAATTTGTTTCTTTTTTATGGGTTTTTTTATTTTCTTGAAAATGTGGGTTCTGTTCAATGTTTATAGTTTGCGAGGATTCTGAACCATGATCATTTTCTTCCCAAGTTAGGCCCATTATATATATATGTATATATATATATATATATGTGTGTGTGTGTGTGTGTGTGTGTGTGTGTGTGTGTGTTCCCCAATGGATGGTTGTTTTTAGGCTAGCCAACAAAATCCGAGGGAAAATTAAAAAAGATACACAAGTAGAGGAAATCAGCTTTGCGGGCATTCCTCTGAGTTAAAGAGGGTTTTGAAGAGTGGAGAAGGATGCCGGAGAGCACAATCTTCCTGTACGACTATGTGTCCTCGCTTTCATGAATTTTAGTAGTTGGGGATTTTTCACAAAGGTGCTTTCACACTCTCGTTCAGGCATGCGCATTATGTGACTTAGGGCAGGATTGTGGAAATTGGAGTAGTTTAGTTGGGGGCAAGATATCCATCGATCTCATAGGATGACCAATTCTCACAAGCGGTACTACTTTCTTTGTAAATTCTAGTTTTGTTGTTTCTAGGGGATAGAGAGAAAATGCCTAAGCAGGTATCGTATAAGAACAAAGAATTTGGCAAGATTGTATCCCTGCAGGAGTTCACGCCAAGGGGTTGCTTGAGTGAGAGCATAGCAGCAAGTTCAATTCTCATCGGAGCCACTGAAGGTTTGCTCTGTTGTGCCCTTCAAGGTCTCGGGATTAGTCGATGAGCGCCTATGCTTGTCCACACACCCGGTGAGGAGTTTGGTTGGGGGAAAATTGAAGTCCTTATGCCCCAAAAGAAGGTTGACATGCGCCCTAGTTCTACTCATAGAATGACCAATGCTCTCAATTGGTATAAGTTTCCAAGTAAAATCTTTTATTTTGCTATTTGGGTGCTCGGGGGTAGGCAGATAAAGCATTTACAAGTCTCACATAGGACACTCCGGACACGATCTGGCAATAACTAAAATGCTAGCTAATTGTAAGCAGTAGTAATTCTCCTCACGTACCCGCAAATCCACCTTCCCTATTCCTTCCCAATGAACCCCCAAATTCTTGCCAGATGTGGGTTCACTTCGAGTTTGCATTCATATTTAGCTTCAATACACCTACTAGTGAAAGACATCACTTGATAAAGAATTTTAACCCTATGCAGGGACTGTGCAAAGGCTTCATGCAAATATTTACGAGGACCAAATACTTCTGGATTCTGGTTACAACATTGTTAGTAAACTGTTTGGATTAGTTTTGCTTTTGCAACGAGGGTGTAGAATCTATGTACCTTAGCCTTATTTATGTTGACTGGAATGGCCGAATGAGGATTGTTACAGTGACGGGAATGTCTAAAGTGGTACGTCAAATGATCTTAGAGGTAGACTATCGAAATCACATTTTTAGAGCATAGGCATTTCCAATGTGAGGGCAAGTGTTTTTTTATAATTCAACATCTTCTTGAATATAGTTCAATCGCTTTTTTTCTTTTTTGTTTCAGCAATATATTTTGTTGTTCCGATTAATGATGTAAAACAGTTTAGAACCATCATTGTCTTTTTTGGAATCCTGCCGAAACTCCACTCTATCTCTCTCTCTCTCTCTGGCTTTTATAATATTTTACTCCAGTAGTCCAGTGTGAGATTTGTGTTTGTGTAGAGAAGTGAATGAGTGGGAGGAGGAGGTACTGATGAGTTTGCTTGCAAGAGTGTATGGTATGCGTAATTTAGGAGAAGGGGAGAAAGAGATGCAATGGAATATCTCCAAAAATGGTGCTTTTCAGGTGAGGTCCTACTATCGCTCAATTGAGGGAGGCGGTAACCCCTCCTTCCCTTGGCAAGCTATTTGGAAGACAAAGGCGCCAATAAAGGTGAGTTTTTTGTGTGTGGTGTGCGGCCCAAGGCAAGATTCTAACCATTGATAATTTGATTCAAAGACAGAGAATCATTGTTAATTGGTATTGTATGTGCAAAAGAGATGCGGAGACGGTGGATCATCTTCTCCTTCATTGCCCGGTTGCGGGGGAGCTTTGGTCGTTAGTGTTCATGTGGTTTGGTGTGAATTGGGCCATGTCAAAAAATGTAATGGAACTTTTAATTGCTTGGAGGGGTGTTAAATTGAAAAAGAGAAGGAAGCAAACTTGGAATTTGATTCCGCTTTGTTTGATGTGGGTTATTTGGCGAGAAAGAAATTTGAGATGCTTTGAAGGGGTTGAAATACCTTTGTCTAGGATCAAGAGTTTTTTGGTGAATAGTTTGTATAGTTGGGACATGAGAGAATGCTCTCCTTCTCTTGACCAATTTCTAGATTAGTTTGAGCTTTTCCATTCTCATGGAAGTGTATAGGGCATTTTTGTCTTGTGGCCTTTTTTTGTAATTGGGTGGTATTCCCTTATAGCCTTTTTTAATATACTTATTTACTTATCAAAATACCAACTCATTACGTGGACATGAATCATGGAACACTAAAAGCTGTGATATCTTATCACTCTAAAGAAATTGTCAGTGGGCTATGTTGCACGTGATGGGGCTTGTTTGGGGAAACAAGATGCTTAATCTTTTGCAGGCAGTGGAGTTGCATTTTGTAACTTACAGAATTTTTTGGGCCGTGTAGTCGGGTTTTTAGGACCAGTGTGCATGAGGCCGTTGATCAGTTATTGGATGTGATTTATACCACTGAGCTAAGAGATGTCTAACTTGCTTCACTTTCTCTTGCTTCGTCTGGTATAGAGTGATGCCCTCTTTTGATGCCTATCTTCAATAAACTTATCCAACCAAAACGATTGCCTAGAGTAAGAGTTTACTGATTGTAGTCCTTTGATAAAGCCTATCAACTATCGACTCTGTATCCTGACAAGAATAGTTGTTGACAGGTGTATTCCTTTCAAGTACAAGATTTCGTCCGAAGATGATGGCGATACATCTGAAAAGGTTGTTGAGGTACTTATGATCAACTCAACTAGCGGACCAGGTCTTCTCTTCCCAAAGGTACAAATCTGTACTTGTTCATTCTAGTTAAATGCCTGTTTTTTTTTTTTGTTGTGTTGTTAGAACCTACTGCATGTAAAATGCCAGCAAATTAGCCTTTATTTACACCAAATAATGACGGTATATGGACAAACCTAACCGCAAATGCAATCCTGCAGCAGTGCTTGGTGCTTCCTACGCTGGGTCTTCTTCTTCCGATTCAGTCAAAATAATAATCCGGTCAGATTTTAGCACCCGAAGGCCTGAATCCTATTTGATCGCCTCTTGCAGTAGTGTTAGTTGTTGCCAATAGGCATTGTTAAAGCCTGAAGAACCTGTCTCTATGGCCATTGAATGTGGCCCAATGCCTGCTTTACCTGAAGTACTTTGCGAGTCATACTTGTGCATGACACCCAATAACCGACGCATCATCCACCATGCTTTTCGATTGCCAAGAAGCATCAAATTATGAACAGATATTTGCCAAATGTGGTAGGATAGTCTATATACCAAGTTTTCGAATGCTACAAAATGCATTTACATTACGTTTTTAAGTTTGGAGGGTTAATATGGATGCACTTCCTGTTGATGGGAATCTTAGTATTTTTCTCAAAGTTCCTAGCAAACTTAGCTTGAAAAGGAGTTGATTAGAAGAAGTCATCCTAAAATAAGGGGTAAAGGAATGAGTAGCTGCAGAAGGAAAGAGGTGAGTATTTATCTATTAAGTTCGCAGGCATCTTAGGTTGTTCCACGAGTGGTTTAGAGACTTAATGAAGCGTGGAAGCATAAGTGACCTTGTAAGCCTTTAAGGACGGACAATGGTTTCACACTTGAGGGAGATGAGGGGGAATGCACACTAACCACTTTAGTCATAGTGATTGATTGACCACACAAGTTATTATTATATTGTCCTAATTATTCTCCATGATCATGTAAAATTAGGAATAGCAATGAGAAATTTCTATTAATGATTCTGCATTTTGTTTACTTAATTAAATTTATAGGGAGGATGGGAAAATGATGAAACTGTTGAGGAGGCAGCACTACGTGAAGCTTTGGAAGAAGCTGGAGTGCGAGGTGATTTACTGGTAAGAGGTTGATTGGTTGCTTTCAACTTCTGTTTGTTTGTTAATAATCACTTAGTACCTTGCTTTCTCAAAGGCCAAAAGTGCGTGTCTTTCATGTTGTATGCATTAGTGCATTGTGTATTGCCACATTTCCCCACTTAGTTACTAGTGATTTAATTTGAAAGTATTATCAGTTATACTACTAAAGCATGGCACCTAAATATAGGAGAATAAGTAACGAATGAAAATGCAAAACAAAAATGAAAAGACAAAAATATGATTACTTGTAAGAAGGGCCCGACCACTCGCACATGCCATGATCTAGAGCATCTATTTCTTTGAGTCCCAAGTCCTAAGAGCTAGTAATTTTGAGAAAATGCAGGGCACAACATAGCACGACATGAATTATTATTATCGTCATATTGACAAGAGAGGTTGCTTCGATGCTCGTAAATATGAAAAGACATTTCTCTTTGAAAAAGCTTGTCACTTGTAACTGCACGTGACCACGTCCTCTCCTTTTCTCTTGCTGTTTTTCTTGGAAACATATTTTCTTTTTCATTTCAGACTCTATGACTCATAAATAACCATAACCAGACCCTACTGCCATCTCTGACAACTTTTATCGCTGTCCACAGACCAAAACAGCCAAATTCCCCACCATATAATCCTTAATCAACCATGAAATAGGAGACACAGTTAACCATGATTTTCTACCAACAAAACCCACACTCCTAAACTAGTAACTTGACCGATCAAACCATTGCCCGGCCTAAATCAGCAAACCACTATCATTAACAATTAAACTGGAGAAAAGAATTGTGTGTTTAGATAGAAAAGCGGATGGACTCGTGATCACACCAACGCCAACACCGGCACATTAGCTGCCACGTTAACCATCCACAGAGTTGTTGGGTATATCACCAAGGTCTGAACCACTACCACGCAATCGACCTGTACCAATATCAAGAAGCTAGGCCTTGTTTACAATGATATTAATCTGAACGTTCAGCCTACTCACCCCACATCTTTCAACAAAACAGTTCATGAATGTATATTACATCCGCGTTCAAAGTTATTGGTCAGAGCTGGGTGCTTTTGAGATTTTGATTTTGAGTTTCTAGATACCTTTGATACTGTGTATGCCATCAGTATGGAGATTAGAATTTAAATCATTAAATGCCAAGAAATTAGAAGCAACTTATTATTGGTGATTGATCTTGAGATTGTAGATTGTGAAGCGGGGATTTGCAGAAAAAGTATGGTCAGGGTGGTAGCTGATCGGTGGCAATGATGGGTGGATGATTGAGTTTGCAAAAAGGGGTATTGAAAAAAGTTTCAGAGAGACAAGGACGGTGATTTGGTTGCAAAAGGGAGATTTAAAACATGGTGAATTTGGAGTAGATGGACAAAGAGGGAATGGTTACGTGAACCTACACACACATAGTAAATAGTTTCCTGAAAGCTGAAGGTCCCTATCATATTGTCACAAGATTTTCCCTTGGTTTAATTTGTATACTGTCTTGGGTAGAACTCAACCCCAAATACTAGCAATTGAAGTGAGGGGGTCATCACGCTTTTATGTTCTATATTTCTTTGGTAACCAAGCGATGTGGGTTTGCTTCGCTCCCTCCCTCACGCTCAACATGCTCATTCGCCAGCACTTGCTGTGTGCATGCCTGAGACATGCACACTAGCCACACCTACTCAATCCCAAAAATAGCTAATGAGGTGAGTGTGCCCTCATGCTTACATACTTGATATTACTTTGGTGCCAGGCGATGTGGTACTTCTCTTCTCATAGCCATCCACAAAATCTAAAGGATAAGCGGACGTGTCCATCGTATGAAATTTTAAAGGCTATGTCCTCATAATGATCAAAAAGCTTGTAAAACTACTGTACACGAGTTACCTTGAAGAGGCTTTGTAGTTTGTAGAAATAAAGCCTATATCTATGGAGAAACGTGTGAATGTTTGACCATGGTTTAGTTTGCAGTATCAGTGAACACAACGGGTCGTAGTCGTGAGTAATAGATATCAGGTGTAATGGTCAATGTGTAACGGGAATCGGACTCTAAACTCGTAAACTTTTTCCAAGCATTTGTAAATGCTAAAAGACCCATTAATATGCATGTTCTAAGCTCATTTATAACAAATTGAATGTTTTTAGAGCCTTTTAACAGTTACAAGTATAGTTCAAAAAAAAAAAAAAACCCCGTTACAAGTAGTTTTGTAAGTAAGATTGAGTCGAAAGTCAGCACTTTAAGGCAATCAATATTGATTTATTCACAAGGAAAGAGAATCTCACTATCTAACAAACTTGAAATTGTACTAGTATAGATAAGTATTTAATACAACAAAGAAAGCAAAAACTAGAACCCATTACTACATCGAAGGTTGTTAGTGGACACCAGTGAAGAAATCGAAGGTACTTGATTCGAATTCTTTTTTTTTTTTAACAATGGTTGATTGGGTCTGAGAATCAGAAGCTATTTCAAGTGAAGAAGAGGAATAATCTTACAAAGATACATAAGTCATACTGTAGAAGAACGTGATGAGTCTAAGAAGGAAGAAAGGGGGGGAAAAAGTTGCTTTTACACAATTTGTTGATGTAAAGGTATCTGCAATGTTGAGTATCAGCCATTAAAGTCTAATACTGCACCATTAAGCATTATGTATCGGCCGTGTCATCCGATACGCATGTGTTTGTCTGTATTATCGTTATTCTTCACCGTAACAGTAACGAACCCCACTAGTGGACCGTGGGTTATGGTCCCCCGGGATTAGTTGAGGGGTGCGTAAACTGCCCCAGACACATGATTATCAAAAAAAATAACGGACCCCATATAACTGTTTGGTCCCCCGGGATTAGTTGAGGGGTGCGTAAACTGGCCCAGACACATGATTATCAAAAAAAAGAACGGACCCCATATAACTGTTACGTAACATCTGGTACGTTAATTAAAACCATGGTTTGGACACTTGGAAGTGAAATCAAGGTTGAAGTCAATTTGGTGGTGGAATATAGGTCAGTCTGATGAAACTGGTAGCAATATTCTAAAACAAGGAATTAGTTGGCGATCAATTGCTGCCTATCTGATTAGGTCCGACTTACGATTAATCGCTGATTACTAATTAATATGCATTGATTAATCGCTCGAAGGTGGCCGACCGCCCAACTAGCGTCTAGCGACTTTTAGAACATTGACCGGTAGTAGTTGTGGTGACTGGCAGTCAATATTTCTTCCAGTTGCCGGTCTCTAACTCTAATCAACTGCCTCTCCTGTCACTACTGAGCCTCAATGGTACCTTGAGCATCGTGTCTTTGCTTCATAGCCCAAATATCTGATACTGAAACCCACAATTTCAACCTTGTAACTAAAGGAAATTATGGTGGTTTCTAGCTTTAATTTTAAAAATTAGGAACTTTATCAATTTATCTCTTTCTCGTTCTGTCATATGTATTCATCTATATCTGTCAAAATAGATGAAAAATCGGGAGTGACTTCAGATTACCGTTGCTTCTAAACTTATGGGTAAGGATGATAGGTGAACACTGTCTCTACTCAGAGCTTTCATACCTTTGAAGCCAGATAGAAGGATCCAAAGGTGGTGTTATCTTTTTCTATGCCATATCCATATGGACCATATCGGACCCTCGATACTTGGTGAGGTTTAGGGATGGGATATGTGTTCTGTCATTTTTAGTTGGACATTTATCTGGAAAGCACATCCCAGTGTTTTGAGTTCAGAGTAAAGCTATGCTCTCTGTCAAGCCTCCACGAGAGTTTCCTTTGAGCCCTAGCCTTGCCCAATGCATTGAAGACATTGAGTTTGCTAATTTGGCAGGAAAAAAGAGATTTTCCCTTCATATAATTGATGTGTCTTCCATCCGACCAAAGTGTAATTTATTTCTGTTTTCCAACAAAGATTGACAATTTGGTACATGGAGGGTAATTTTTCGGTTCACATAATTTTTTGGTTCATGTTGATGTTATTTACCTGGATTTGAGCATTTCACTGAAAGCTATATTCTTGTGTTTCAGAATTTCCTGGGATACTACAAATTCAAAAGCAAAACACTCAAAGATGAGTTCAGTCCAGAAGGTTTGTGTAAAGCGGCCATGTTTGCTTTGCTTGTGAAGGAGGAGCTACACTCGTGGCCGGAGCAGAGCACTCGCCAAAGGACTTGGCTAACCATTCCCGAAGCCATCGAGTGTTGCCGGCATCCGTGGATGCGGGAGGCTCTCAAGGAAGGTTTTTCCAAGTGGCATGCCAATGGTATGATAAGCACCGTTAAGGGTGGTGATGATGAGGATCCTGTTGTTTTTTCATCTGCTTCCTCTCCAGACCGCAACATTTATCTCATATAGATGCTTAATAGTGCATTGTCGTCTTCTATTTTTTTTTTTTTTTTTGGAGGTTAGGAGCTGAGGAGAACATACAGAGGGTTGTCTCTGTAGAGATACTTTCATTTTTCATTTTTCTTTTTTTATCGGCAGAGATAGTTTCATGTTACAGAATACTGACTTTTGTTAAATGTTCCATCTAAACTTGTGAAAAGAAACTCCAGAGAATTTTAGCTTATACCTTCTGAGAAAAGGGGCAGAAAAGGTTTCATCATACAATGGAATTGTTTTTGTGACTTTGTCATATTATTAGCCTTACAAGAGCTACTAAGTATACCACTTGGTGGCAGGCCGTTGGCAAAGCAGCAGAATTTAAGTGTACGTTCTTTTCAACCCGGTCACAGAGTCGAACCGCTTGCAGTAGTAGACCTGAGATATAGATGCCGTGTGTGTTAGTGGTTTTGCTCTGTTCATGCCTTGGTGGAGTGCTAGGGAGATTAGTTCCTTGTAGGATATGACGTGGGTCTAAGAGTTCTTATGACCACCACTTGTCCTGAAGGACCACCAAGGTGGTAGCCTAGATGGCTAAGGTGTGAGGGTGAAAGCTCCTCATAGTTGCGGGTTCGAATCTTGCTTGCGGGTAGTAGTCCTCTGAACCAGATGCTGTGTGGAGGGTCCTTGTTCCGCTCTAACATTTTGGTGAGATTGTGGTGACGGGCTCGCCTTCCTAGGCAGTGCTCAAACCGGACATTTCACAGCGGATGGAAACATCTATGGTAACGGAAACCTTTATGGTAACGCTCAAGGAAATTGTTACGCTATATATTTGCCCCTTCCCAATCCCATCCTTTAACCGAGGGAAAAAAGAAAAAAACTACGGTAGGGGTCCCACCTTTTCCCTTTCAGATTAGAAAAAATACATGTAAGCCAATAGAATTGGGAAGTAAAACTTCACACCCCACTTTTCTAGCTTTCTCGACATTAATCAAAACTTGAAAAGATATCAAAAAATGCAAAATAATTAAAAATTATTATTTTTAAAAATTATTTTTCCCTTTAGTGAACTTTTTTGTCACAATTTGTTATTTTTTAGATCCCCTCGTCTATGCGAATAAATCATTCAAAAAAACTACGCAAAATTAATTGAAGTTCAAAAAAGAAACAAAGGATAAAAGAATAAAAGAATAATCAAATGATTGAGTTAGGCCAAATGGGCCATTTTTTTTGTCACAAATAAACATAATTTATTAAGGGGAACAGCTATGATGCACCCATAATATTTACTATGGGAGGTGTAACATTTTACTAATAGACATAACATTGGCGTAACATTTTACTAAATAAGCGTAACGGTGCATACCGTATGCACTCTTAACCATTGAGAGACATAACATTTGTCCAAAATAGACGTAATATATTGTATTTAGTTATACAGGGTGTGTGTTGGAGCTTTTCCCTTTATTAGGTTCATGGGAAGGAACTAATCGAAAAGAGAACTAATCAAAAAGACAACAGAAGTAGCTATTCAGACACAAGTCGTCTACAACCACAAACAAAAACATAAACTTACACACACTCACAAAGTATGTGGGGCTAACACACTACACACCTCTAGTTTGTGGGGCTTATAATTTTTTTTGAATGTGTGTATTTTAGTTTGTGTTTCTAAACTTTTTGATTTAGAAAATGTTCCACCATGTAGTTTTTGCAGCGTCAAAACGGCGTAGATTCCCCCGCACTTAATTCTTGTATGCATTACAGCAAACTGGGATGTAGTGAAATCCGAGCCGTCTATGTTGGCCATCAATGGTTTGGATTTCATTTCGGCAAAGAATGGCTTGAATTTAAAGGATGAAATCTGGATCATTGATTATTGAGATGAACGACTCATATAGCGCATTAGACCCCTATTTGTCACAAGGACCCTAGTTCAGCATCACAGCACTACATGATCCCAAGTCGTTTCTAAATACTATTCCCTCCGTCCTAATTTAATTGTCTCTCGTTCTATTCTAACCGGTTAAAAAATGAATTATATCTTTATATTCGTAATGAATTTCATATCGAATATGAATTTTGTTTAATAGATCTCGATTAGTTCTATAATACAATATTTTCGAAATCAAATAAACATTATAAATTACAAGATATAATCAATTGAAAAGTAGCACGAACTCCCAAAATGGACAATTAAATTTGGACGGATGGAGTACATGAGAATGAGAAGACAGAAATGCATATCAATTCTTTCTTCTTCTTTTTTAAACCAAATATAAACTGCATATAATATATAAGGAAACCACAGTATAATTAAACGGACACTATTGGTCCGAAAATACAGAAAACAACAAATAAAAATACACCTAAAAAACAAAACAAAAAAGAAAATCCGCCTGCACCGGAGTCGGATCCGTTGATCACACTCGTGTGGGGGGGGGGGGGGGGGGGGGGGGGGGGGTTGTTGGAGTGGCTAAGTATGGATGGCTAGGTATGAACACAGAGCAGACTCTCCTAGATGGATCCGCTGCAACCAACTTGAGCTCGTTCCCGCCGCAGACTGAAGGCTGAAGCCGCTGCAGACACCGCCACCGTCGTCGTTGAACTAGTTCCAAGAAACCAGATCTAGAACCCTATATCTGACTCCTAAGTCCAAAAATGATGGAGAGAGTGGTATATCCCTAAGGAGAGTATCTCAACCATCTTGCAACCATCGTAAGAGAGAAGAGGAGAAAGAGGGTGTATTTCCTCTTTTGTTCTATTCTAAATTTTAGAAAAAGAAATCTAACCACTTATTGTTCTATTCTATCTTTTAGATAGATAGAAAAAGAAATCGAATCACTTATGAAATACTTATTGTTTAGTTCTATCTTTTAGAAAGAGAAATCGAATCACTTATTAATCTAACATATATGATAAAAAAAAAAAAAAGATAAATGGATATGAGAGCTATCTTGACTATTCAGAAAATGAAGAAAACAATTCAAAAACCGGAGAAGAGAGGGGGATTGAGGGGTCACTACAAGAAAAAACACTAACGGCCACACCCAAAAAAAGTCACCAAAAACTGAAATTTTGTCGCCTATAGTCTTCCGCTACATGTGACAAGGTAGTCACCAAATCCATGACACTAAAAGTCAACGGCAATTTATGCACATGCCACCGAAACATACCTATGACTAAATTTATGTACATGTCACCGAAACATACCTAGGGCGACAGTGAGGTGTCGCCAAAACAACCTCAACGGCGACAACATGAAATTCGTCGCCAACGGTTAATATGTCAGAAACGGAAAAAGTTGCTCTTCAATTGACCTTGTATTTGTTCATACAAAGATTCGATCTGGCGCCTTCTCTAAGAACGCACACGAACTTAACCTCCAAGCTACAGCTATACTTAGTAAGAAGTTAAGAGGCAGGAAGAGAAAAAAAGGGGGGAACAAAGTAGAGGGGAAAGGAGGGAAGGGGGGACGGACAAGGAGAGGAGGAGGAACCCTCCCCAGGAGTTCTCTCTCTCTCTAGAACTCTCTACTGCTCTCTGGTAATGCATATCAATTCTTAAGCCGAAAAGAATAAGACTACATATATTCATGTGCAGACACCACGTATATACGGGTTCTGATCTAAAAAAAAAAAGTCCAATCCTAGACGGGTTGAATTATTTTGAACGAAATGAGCGGGTCGAATCATTTTTTTTTTTTGAAATCTTAGACGGGTCCAGAACCCGTATGTACATGGATGCATGTACCTAGAGCAAAGCCTGGAATCGGCAACAGTGATTTCCAGAAAACAGACAGTACTTTTGATGCAGCAATAACGGATGAAATATAAATACGTTTGGCCTCTACTCTACAACAGCAATCCGAAAGCGATATCCTTGTTTAGATAAATTATTATGACAAATTCACTGCAACTTGTGCGAGTGAAAACAAAATCACAAACCCTTTCACACACGTTATCAAGTACTACTCTAATCAGGCCCAGCTGTTTGGCGCATCTGTTTTTGGAGGTTGCTCGGTGCTTTTATTTTCGGAGTTTTGTTTGTTTAATTATGATGACTAAAGTAGTATGTATTTGTTGTAACTTGTAACCTCTGCTTTACCCAAAATAGCTTCAACAAACTGGAAAAATAAGTTGATTATCCACAGGTCTGTCGAAAGTTTACAACTTTTAGGTAAGCAACGACCCCGCCCACAATTGCCCTCAGTTATTTGTCAAAATCACGTTTTTTTCTTAGAGCAATGTGCAACCACAAATCAAAACATAGCGAACATGCACAATTGTAATCATTACACACATATTCACATGCAACTAACGGGTTCAGACGCAAGAAAAAAAAAACGGTTCCAGACAGAGTTATATCCAGAATTATGACTCAAAAGTGTGTGGCCCGTGATCCTCGATCTTCTCCTCCGCTGGTGGCATGATGGTTATTGAGTCTTCTCCTAGCCTGCACAGGGAGCGCACGACTAAGACCAGGCCGGGAGTAGCCCCGGCAAGGCCCTCCGGGGAGAGGACAAGTATTGTGCAGAAAGAGCAAGCAGAAGATGATGAGTGTGAGTATGAAAAATAGCATGTACCTCTTTAGGGTTACCATCGCTAGGTATTTATAGAGCTCCCTAACTTGCCCTCCAAGCACGGGCACGTGTCAGGCGACGTTACCGTGACGTCACTTGAACAGATCTGGTAACCGCTTTTGGGGGTGAGCTGGCACTCCCATGTGCGCTCATGATTATCCCTTGGCATAACCGCCTCTGCACATGGGTGGGCACTTGGCCGAGCCCGAAAGACCCTGTCGGTCGCCAAGCTTGAGGGGTAGCCGAGCCCGAAGGGTATTCGGGCTAGGCGAACCTGACAGATGCCAAGCTTGAGAGGAAGCCGAACCCAAAGAATATTCGGGCTAGGCAAACATCATCCACGTGGCCGAGCTTGACATAAATCTATTCGTTGTCGGATGAGATAAACAAAGTCAGAACCAACAACCGGCTCGTCTCAGGTATCGCCGAGCCTAGTGGAGTGGGTTTGCTGTCCCACGCGGCAGCCGACGGTGGCAGAGGAGTGGAAGTGGTCTCAGTTGTGCTCGGCCTACTACAAAAAGTGTGTTCCTAAACGTACTTTTTTTGTTTTTTTTCGTATGCATGATTTTCTCCGAGAGCATCTCCATTTGACTCTTTAACTTATTTTTAGTGTTAGATAAGATGTTTACTTAAATTAATTAAAATAATGTCTTTCAATTTCATTCCATTTGACTCGTCAGAAAGGTTTTTATGCAGAAAGTCTAAGAAGCAGGACAACTAACCCACGACACAAAACAGGACAGGCCAGAAAATAATCAGGTGTAGAAGAAACAGCTACGTGTAAAACCTTAGTATAATTACAGTACAGACCAATATTTTCAAAAGTTTTAAGACAAATTACAGTACCTTTTATATAGTTCACCGAAATTTTCAGATATTCACAGTTAGAGCCCCTTTGAATTTCTACTTTCTATTATTCATATTTCCGCCTTTTATTTACACAGTACCTCAGCATAAAATTGGTATCAAAGCCCACAGTACTATTTGTTAATTCAAGTAGCCAGATTATAGATCCTATCTTTTGTTTAGTTTATTATCTTTTATTATTGTTTAGTTTATTATCTTTTATTATTGTTTAGTTTGTTATGAATGATGAATTAATTAGGACAATCAGTTCTAGTTTGAGTGAAATTAGGTCTCAGCAGTCCAAACAGAATATTCAGATTAAGACAGGTTTTCAGCTAGTAGAACAACTCAGCTATAACATAGATAGAAGGCTTAGTTTGGAAGTTAGAGGTAATATAGTAACCAGAAATCAGTTCGAAGATTTTTCAGTAAAATCTCTTGAACAGACCACCCAGATCTTGGAAAAGATTAATAGATCTAGATTTAGCAAACAGGTAGAAAAGTTAGATTATTTCAAGGAATTACATTCAGAAATACTTAGAAGAATTAGTAAACTAGAGGAAAAACAACTAGTGATATCAGGAAAATTACCTTGCAAACAGGATATAATAGATCTAACTAGTAAGTTAGATACTACTCAGCCTAAGGATATTGAAACAGAAACTAGAAATTTAGTTGAAAGTCTTAAGATAGAAGTAGAAAATATTAAGCAAAATTCAATCCAGGTCAAGACAGAATTAGAAAGTAAACTCCAGAAAATAGAGATTCTTTTAGAAGAAGTTAAGAGATTAGCCAATGGAGAATGAATAGTTGTGATAATCTATTTTATAAAGTAGCGTTAGAAAACTCGGGAAAAGTTCAACCAGATCCCATTGGATTATCCAGTTTTAAGCCAACAGGCAAAACAGACGAGACTATTATTAAACAGAATAACACAATTATTGAACTTTTGATCAGCCTTAGCCATAGATTAATAGAAACTTCAGAAAAGTTAGACCAGTTGTCTATTAGAGTGGATAAACTCCAGGAAGGAAAAGCTTTAGAAGCTTTAACCTCCAGGATAAACCAGATTAGTATTTCAGCTTCAACCGGACATCTAGAACCCAAAAGATCTAATAGATCTTTGCAAAACCATACTTTTTATTACAATATATTTGGCACTCCAGATCCAAACAAAGGAAAGAAACCAGAAGTTCCTCAATCTTCAGGAACCCAGTAATGGCGTCTAGCAGCAAAACCAAAATTAGTGGAATTCCTTTATTAAACAAAGTATTTGGAAAACAGCCAGTCGAGGAGAATAGAATAGAAGGAATCATAGATCCAGAAATGCAGTTAGATAGATTCAGAAACCACAGTTTAGAGATATTAGATCCAGCAGTACTATACAAATCACAGAATTTCTTCAATAAAGGAGTTAGAACTTATACCAGTTATCAAGAAAAACCAATCAGTGTAATAACCGAAGACCAGTTAGAAATTTTAGAAATGATCACTCAGGATAGTTTTAATAAACTTAAGAAGTTAAGATTAGGTCTTATGCATTTAGGATTAATTACCATAGGAATCAAAGGATTAGCTAGACAAGATTTAGGAACCAAAGTATTAGTTATGATTTTTGACAATAGGTTTACAAATCAAGAGCAAGCCTTGATAGGCAGCATGGAATTAGATATGAATAATAACTGCCAGATTGTTTATTGCACACCAGATTTCCAGGTAACACTAGATGAATTCTACCAGCATATAAGAATAGGAATTAAGGCAAGAGGATATCATATGATCCCTGATGCACAAAACCTTTTAGCATGTGTAAGTTTTGTAGGAAAGCTAAGCAACCACAGTAGCACCAAATATAAGCTTAGAACAGATCAGGCTTTGAAAGCATTGGGTACTAAAGGTATTCAAGTCATAGAAGCCAAAAAACGAGACTCTGAGATGTTATCAGGACTTGAATGGAAGGTCACAAATTTAGTTTCCAAAACACAGCTTAAACCCAGTAATAATAGTTTTTACACCAATAGCTCAGGAGAAGTTAATCTCAGGTTCAGTAATTACACTTCAGCAGGAAGACATTCAGATGTAAGCAGTTCTATTCAGTCAGATATAGAAACAAAATATATCTATATGGCATATGAACAGCCTCAGTTCACTCTAGATAAATTATTTAAATTTAGTGAATCTGATATAATTAGGTTAAAAGAACTTTTGGAACCAGTCTATAGACCAGATTTAAATTATTACGACTACCAGATTTTGGAAGGATACTATACCCAAAAACTTGAGTATGAGCATCCAGAATTAGATGATGATGATTCTCAGAGACAATATCTATTACAAAATAATATATTTGTCTTGGAAGAAAAATTCTTAGAATATGATTCAAGTAGGAAAAATAATCTCTCAGTTGAAGATATGTTTTGCCACTCAGATCCTAGATCCAGATATTACCAACCACCAGTTGAAAATACAGAAAGTCATATGGTAGAAGTAAAAATGGAGACATATGATAATACTCCGCCAGTACTCCCAAATCAAGTATATGAGATGGAAAATATTCCAATCAGTAGGTCTAGAATAGAGCCATCGGCCCAAGAACTAGAATTCAGAACCTATGGGAAAAGATTACCAGTAGATAGAGATATAACTCTTATGGCCCAAGCAGGTACAGGATTAATGCTAGACATTGCAGCATTCGATCCTCAGTTTCATAAAGCAGTAATAGACAGATGGGAACAAGCCCTAGTCAGAAAACTTTTAGAAATGACCAATTGGCACTCTTCAGCAGAGATGTGGTCATATTGTGAATCATTTTTAGGAGACACAGCAAAAGGAATTGTAGAAGCCTACAAGAGAGACTTTGAAACCCAGTATGCGGCTTTAGTAGCCCAAGGACCAAATGTTTACAATTTCACCAGTCTAGTCAAAACTTTAATCATAGGAGCAGATCCTAATAGAGGAAATACCACCTACCAGAATGTAGCTATGAGACAGTTAGAACAGCTTAAGTTACATAAATGAAAATACATAGTCAGTTTTTGCAATGACTTTATAGCCCTTGCATCATAAACAGGTAGAGCATTAGACGCAGAAATCAGTAACAAATTCTTTAGGAAACTTCCAGGACCATTAGGAGAAGAAATATGGAAAAAATGGAAAGTTACCAACGGAGATGAAAATCAGCATTTAGGAATAGGCCCTAGAATTCAGTTTGTCTTTGCAGTTTTAAGAGACAAGTGCACTACACTTGAAATCCAGAAAGGCATAAAGAAAAACAAGTTAAATTTTTGTAGTCAAGTCATATATACTCCACAGCAGTATGGCTATAGTAGAGAAAAGAAAAAGAAAAAGAAAGACAAATTCCACAAATATCAAAAGAAAGCCAGCAAATACCATAAGAAAATAGTACAGACATGAAGATATAACTATGGATATCAGAAACATGGTTATTATCCTAGGAAGAAATATAGGAGGAGTCAGTCTTATAGGCAAGCACCCAGCAAACAACAATTTAGACCAAGACCTCAGAAACATTTTCGGAAAAGAGTTCAACCAACTCAGAACCGTAAATGTAAATGCTTTATATGTGATTCAGAAGATCACCTAGCAAACAGATGCCCTAATAAAGGGAAAAACCAGAAGAACACAGAGAAAGCAAATCTTATAGCAGAATTAGAAGATTTTGATAATATAGAGTTTATAGAAATAAAATTAGAAGATAGTGATACTGAGTCAATATATAGTTTGATCAGTACAGAACCAGATAAAATAAATCTTTTAGGAGTTAATGATAGCAGTAGCAGTAGTAGTTCAGAAGATGAACTTCCCAGCTATCTACCAGAATATACTTTTATGATTAAAAGTAGTATAGAATGTATACACCAGTGGCAACATAATATAGGCCAAGATAGTGAACCTTACTCAGAATGCAATGGTTATCCTTTTAGATTATTTAGAAGCATATGTGAACATTGTAAGAAAAATGTTTGCAAATTTTGTCTCAAAAAGAACCATCAGATAGACAGGGATTCAATAGATTTAAGTTGTAGCATACCGCAACCAGTTTTGAACCAGAACTCAAAATTGGCACTCCAAGAAGCCAAGTTAGAAGCAGCCACAATCAGGTTAGATTTAGATCAAACCAAATTTCAGTTTGAAAGGCAAGTAAGCGAGTTAGAAAAGAAAGTAGAAATTTTATCTATAGAAATAGAGACATATAGGATAGAAAATAGTAGATTAAGAAGCCAGTTACATGAGAAAAACCAACCCTTAAAACCAGTCGAGATATTAGAAGATCACTGCAACATTGTTGAGTCAGTCAATAGAATAGGAGAAAATAGCCTTATAGAGATAAATTGCGAGATCTTATTACCAGCTCGAGGAAAAAATCCAGGAAAAATCATAGAAACCAAAGCCATGGTCAACACAGGAGCCAGCAAAAGTCACATTAGTCGTGATCTTATACCAGTCGAATATCTTACTAAACCAAGTTACATAGCTAGAGCAGATCTCATGAATAACACCAGTATTATTTATGATACATGTCTTATGAATAGCAGTATCAGGTTTACCAATCAACTTCAACAGCAGCATACCTACCCATTACCCATGGTATGGATAGGCGATATTAATCACAGCTATAAGTTTATCTTAGGATTAAACTTTATAGATAGCATGAATGGCAGCATCACATTTAGCAAACACTTTGTGACGTTTCATAAACGTAGTTTACAGGTAGAAACACTTCATGCCCAGAATTTAGAATCAGAGTTGTCAGCTAAGCGTGGTGGAACCATAGACAAAACAACAGAAAAAACAGCAGAAGAAAATAGGATAGTAAGAGAAAAAATAGCAGAAGCATTAAGAGATGTACCATTTCCAGATACACACCTAGATTTATATGAGGAAACCATAGATGATACTGTCGAAACAGAATCTGAATGGTTAATGGAAGAATAGCTAGAAGAACAATTAATCCAGATAAACCATGATATAATAGATTTTTATCAGATAGAACATTCTCTATCAGTTCTTGATTGCAAAAAGAGAAAAAGAATAGATAAAGATCTGTTAGATGAATTAATCAGGTTAGCAAATGAAACCCAGATTTTAGGAGAAAATCCAATCAAACATAGGAATAAAACCAAAACCTTAGCACATCTAGAAAAATCCAGACTTTAAGATTAGTACTCAGAAAATAGTATACAGTCCTTTAGATATAGAAAAATTTGAGAAACAGATTAATGAACTATTAGATCTTAAGGTAATAACAGAAAGTCCCAGTCCCCACAGAAGTGCAGCCTTTATGGTAAAGAATCACGCAAAAGTTAAAAGAGGGAAAGCGCGAATGGTTATAAACTATAAGCGCCTTAATGATAATATTCGGATAGATAGTTATGATATACCAAGTAAAGAACAGCTTATCAATAGTATTCAAGATGCAATAATTTTTAGTAAATTTGATTGTAAATCAAGATTTTGGCAGATTATGTTAGATCAGTCTAGCAGACCATGGACAGCATTCACATGTCCCTAGGGATGTTATGAATGGATTGTCATGCCCTTCGGCTTGAAAACAGCCCCTAGTATTTTTCAAAGAAAAATGGATAGCATATTTAAAAATCATAATTCTTTTATTCTTGTTTACATTGATGACATTCTTGTTTTCAATAAAACACAGGAAGAACATTATAGGCATCTTAGGATAGCTTTCCAGTTATTCATTGATAGTTGTCTAATCATCAGTAAAAAGAAAATGGAATTGAATAGAGAATATATAGAATATTTAGGAGTAAGAATAGGAAAGGGAAAAATCCAGTTACAACCACACATTGCACAGAAAATATTAGAGTTTCCCGACAAAATAGAGGACAAGAAAAAGCTCCAGTCATTTTTAGGTACCCTAAATTATACTAGGCCTTACATAAAAGATCTTAGTAAAATCATAGGACCTTTATATAGTAAAACGACCCCAACAGGTCAAAAATACTTCAACCAGCAAGATATTGATCTTGTCAGAAAAATCAAAAAAATTTGTAGAAACCTACCAGAATTAGATTTACCATTAGAATCTGATTACATAGTAATAGAAGTAGACACAAGTGAGAAACGATGGGGAGCTATACTTCTTAACAAACCTACAAAGTATTCAGCAAAATCTACAGAAAAAATTTGCAGATACTCCAGTGGAAAATACAAAGAAAAAGGAAATTTAGCCAGTATAGATTGTGAAATATTAGGAGTTATTAACGCTATTAATAGCTTCAAGTTATGGTTATTCAAACCATTTACAGTCAGAACAAATTGTGAAGCAATTGTTAAATTTCATAAGCTTCTCAATGAGAAAAAGATTAGTACTCGTAAATGGCTTAATTTTATTGATACAATAACAGGTAACGGTTACACAGTAGAATTTGAACATATTAAAGGGAAAGAAAACACTTTAGCAGATTATTTATCCAGAGAGACAAGGACTAATATTTCTGATTTTTCAGATGGCATCTTCCAGCAACATAACCAGTTCAACCAGAACAGATCAGAAGTTTTTAACTTTTGAGAGTGTAACTCTCAGAGTTTTTCCTGAACAATCCAGATCTAAATTCAGGTACCTCATCCATAATATCAGTGAGGAACAGAAGTGTCTTTTAGATAATCTTTGGGACTCTCACAAAGATGTTCCGAGATTCTTAGCTTGTTTAAATGCTTTAAATATTTTCTTTAATCAACAAAATGGGTCAAACCCAACAAAAAGATTTTCATTTTATTGTGTAGCTATAGGCCGTGTCCCAGGAATTTATTCTTATTGGCCAGAAGTTTTAAAACAAGTAGATGGAATCCCTTCCTCAACATGGAAAGGTTTTCATACTTTTGTAGAAGCAAATCAATGGGCAAATCGCGCCATTGGAAACAACTTTTATATTTCAGAGTCTTCCAGAAGATTAAATACTCAGGCAGCCCTTGAGACTGCAGGTTTTGAAAATAACCAGAATTTCAACCAACCATCTTCAATCCAGCCAGTTTCTCAGCAAATAAGATTTTGTGGTCATTGCGAAACAATGACTAGAAATTTCAGACTTTTAAATAAAAGAAACCAAGATTTTGAGCAGGCCAATCAACAGTTGATCAATAATCAACGAAAGCTCGAAGAAGAAATAACAACTCTCAAAAAGAAGTTGTTAGAATCAGAGAAAGAACTCAAGAAAATTAGAAGCCCTTTTACCCCACTGGTAAAAGTGAGAAAGCAGTCTTCCCCACTGGAAGATGAAGAAAAGAGTGAGTGGAGTAAGGCACATGATCCTATAGAGCTTTTGCAACCAAAAGCATTTACGTTTCTTTCAAAATTTCCCCCAGATGTTATCAACCATATTCAGCACTTAGCCAGACAAGATAGAGCTCATTTCCAGGAATTCTTATTCTCAGAATTGATCAAGATCAACCAATATGAAGGTTGTATTCCGGGACTCACTATTTCCTGAAAAACCCTTTATTTACAAGAAGAAGATGTTGTCCCATGTCCAAAGATCAAACCAACTTGCATTCAAACACCTTTGGAACGGATGACCTGTACTTGCCAACTCATTTACAGCATTCCCACGGCCAACATAAACATGAAGCATTTCAAACCCTTTTATCTTAATTTCAAAGATAGAAAGGTGAAAATTACAGAAGCAACTCTTTTGGATTTTGGATATATTCAACAAATTATATTCCAAGACCCAGAAGATACTAACAGATTTGGAAGGAAAATTGCAGCATGTGTTCTCAATTCTATGGCAGAACAGGGTACAGCAGTTGAAGCCGTGGTGGAATCAAAACTTCCAGAATGGACTTCTACAGGATAACTCATTCCTGCCTACCATAATATCCACATCAACACGAATCCTACAAATACCATCCTCAGAAGAATTTATCATTGCGACAATGATAATCCATGGATTTGCGAGGCAAATTCAATAAGAAAACAGATCAGGCATGCCATTGCCTTCACCATCGCCGAAGGATTTTCTTATGACAGTTTATATGAGTATGGGAAGGCACCATTAATATGTGAAGACCTATTTCAAAAAATTAGGTTTAATGATCACATTCCAGAACTAAAATTTCACTTTGAAACAGGACATGATAATTTAGTCAGGTATTATTTAAAGAAAAAAGACCAGCAAAGAGCCATGCTAACAGGATAAGATTTATCCAGCCCATCCGATCATGGAGAAGATGAAGATTATGATTTTGATGAAGAAGCCGTCCATAATCTCAACAATACCATGGAAGGATAAGAAGTAAAATCGAAGTATCCCACCATGATGGACAGCAACCCTGTCATCACATGGGTCGATACTTTATGTAATTTGGAAGTATTTGCCGAAAGCAAATTACTTTTGCCAGAAAGTCTCAACCACTTTCACTATTCCAACCACTCTTCACCAGCCGGACAGCTTTTACTATTTCAACTACCTTTCACCAGCCGGACATTATTAGTCAAGCTACTTTTGGTCACCAGTCTTTGTAATAATAATGGAGGGTCTTCTTTTTCAAAAGAAAAGTTGAAAGATGCGACGATGCGGGCCCAGTGATCACGCGACATCTACTATTCTCTTTGAGAAACCGGATCTCTTTTGCCAATAGGTTGCCAGTCATTTTAACTTTGAGTCAGTCTATAAATAGCCTAGAATATTTCATTTGTAGACACGACTCTCCTAGCATTTGAACACTTGCTATCTGTAAGCACTTGTTGCAATTGTATTTGGTCGAGTCAATCTTCAGCAGTGGATCTTTTGATCTTTGTAATTATCAGTTTGCAGTAATAATATTGTAAGTTTCTCTTTAGCTCTTTATTGTTCTTTAGGGACTCCCGAAAGGGAAAACCCCTATGATCATAAATAAAGTGAATATTGTATGATTCATATGTCTGCATTACCCAAAGATTCTAATCCAGTTTTGATTATCATCAGTATTTAAAATCCAAAATTTTAACGAAGTAATGACTTCAGGCCTTTAAACCATAAAGCCTTCTTGAGTCTTAAACCCGTTTTGCCAGAGAGTGGCGTTGAGGGAACATAGTATTCGGAGGTAGGTTAAGAAGGAAAGTAAGGAGTTCCTTTGAAAAGATTTTGACACATAAAGTAAAGTGATAATAAAAAAAAAAAGATTAATCAATGGGTAATCAGATATATCATTCCATTTACAATATCCAATTTATTTTAAACAGTTTATCTGGATCATGTGGTGGTAAGTACCGAGTAGGATTTACAAAAATTGATTACAAGTTTATATCTTTGTATGCATGAACAAGAAGGAGCATATTTTAATTCATATTCGCAGATTAGAGGAAGAAATATTTGCTCAGAGATTTTTAGTAAACGGGCTTTCAAATACACCCTTATATATCCACAGACCTCAATATAGTAGTACTTTCATTAGATTCATAGAAAAAGAGCAGGATAAGCTTAGAGAATTAGAGCAACAGTTAGCCGAAGCACAAGGTCAGTATCATAGAGCAAAACCTTTCCAGAATTAGGATTAAACTGTAATTATAAGAAGTAGTAGAGAAAAAGGATAATTAGTACCTACAGGTGCACCACGTACAATCAAGTTATACCACACAGGATAATAACTTGAACCAATCATAGAGATCATGGGTTGGAGCGTGCGCTGATGTCCTGGTCTGTAGCATTACCCGTTTTTATGTAACCTACTTTAATGTTCTTGGTTAAAGGGTTTTTTTTTTCTCTTTTTAAATTGAAATGTTTGTAGAGAGTGCTGGGAAAAGGGCGAAAAAATACCGACTATGCTATAACCACACACAAACTCACAAACACGCGTACAAATACAAGTTTAAGGGCCTCGCACACGCTAAACTGTAAATTGTGGGTTTGTGTGTTGTTTAAGGCCCCGTTCCGCATTGGTTCTTACTTGTTAAGTATTTATTTTTCGCTTTACGAAATATGTCATTATCTCACAATACATGCATCACCTCTAATTCAAAAAATAATACTTATTTTAATTAGTAGAACACGTCTTTGTCCAAAACAAGCCTGTCGGGGCAATTGCTGTGGTATGGAGCCAAAGAAGATTTTATTAAAATCCCGACTGTGGTCCTGCTTTTTGCCTGTATTTGCAAACTATCCGCCATAATTTCTCCATATCTGCAGAAGCGTTAAGTAAGTTAGTTGGCTGCTTGGCCTAACATTCATCCACCTTAGTGAGATAACCATCTTTTCAATTGACAAGTTCTTCCACATTTTCTGTCCTTATAATTACAACCTGCCGTTGGTCTAGAAAATGAAACCTTGAAATGCTTTGAAGTAAACAGAGCCTGGTGAAATCCTTTAAAAGTTCTTTTTTTTTTCATAACAGGACGTCCGCGTCAACTTGCGCAAACCTCGACTAATTTCAAAACCCTGAAACTAACTACCGGACAAACCCTCCAGTGACCCTGAGGCTTAAAATGTTTGGCCCCACTGAATACAAATATGCAACCTCATGGAGAATACATACTTATTTGCGTTCTCATGCTTATATCCTTGTTATGGTACAGTGTTGCATGTGGCCATCTGTACTAGATTACAACAAAGTTGAAATAAAGCACGGTGACCCGAGTACTTATGATTAGGACATAATGGTCACAAGTGTGAATATTATATACAGAAATGATTCGTGCACAGCAAGCTGTGCACAGCAGCCTTTTTCTCCCGCCTCGGGTCGCACAAAGATGATCGGAGCCGCTCATTTTGTTCAAAATATATCGTTTAAGGTCTCTGTAAAAAATGAGCTTCGTTCGATATCGTTTGAGGCGTTAACAAAACACCCAAAATCACTTCAGAATTTAAGACTAAATTCTGAAGTGATTTTGGGTATTTTGTTAACGCCTCAAACGATATCGAACGAAGCTCATCTTTGTGCGACCCGAGGCGGGAGAAAAAGGCTGCTGTGCGCAGCAGTCTGTGCACGTAGCACAGCTCTATTATATATCTTCGTTAAAGTGGGCTCGAATTCTCTGTCCCAACTTTCTACTTTGGCTTCTGTACTGACACATTCGAGGCCGGGACCTAGACGCAGGCTAATGAGACCTGAAACTAGTCCTCTGAGTTTTAAGGTTTAGGCCCAAAATAGCTAGGCCCCAAATTTGGATGGGTAGGGTTGAAAAATGAATCAAGCCACTCGAATTTGAGCTCGTATTCACTTCTTAAAAGAATGCTCAAGATAGGTTGACTGACCGGGTGGATGGCAGTGGTCGCGAGCTTCAAAGGGTGACTTCTCGATTGTGGTAATCGATGGCGTATGGAGCCCTAGTTCTCAGATTTCTTGGTTGTTTGTGAGATCCCAATCGGCGACGTCTTGGCAGTCGATTCTTGGGGTCCGAGAATGTGAGGGGCTCACGGCGGCGGGAGCCACTGTCAAGATGTTTGGTGGTGATGTGGTTTGCGGCCAGGGGTGGTAGTCGGTTCTTGTGTGGTGGTGGTTTGGTTGGTCTGGAGTAGTGGTCGGCGGCGTGGTGGTGGTTTGCGTCTGATTTGTTGTGGATTAGGGTTTGATTTGGGATTTGGGTTGATTTGTTGCCCTTTGGTGTTGAGTTGTAATTTTTTTTTTTTTTGGACTTTTAGACCTTTGCCATTATCTGTTTTTACTTGTCTGATTTGGGTATTTTAGACCCATGACTGTTCCGAGCTTGATTTGTTTTCCAAGCTTTGGCCCTTAGGTGTTTGGGATTCAGCTCTTTAGGTGTTGTCCAACCTTTGGTTGGATCCCCCTCCCTTCTCCCCCACTTGATATTCCCTATTGAGTTTCTTAATAAATTTTTGATTGTTTCAAAAAAAAAAAAACCAAGCTAAGCTTACATGTTCTGAAACTTGTTAAATTTTTAAAACCAAACTTAAAACAACTAATTGCTCAGCTCATTCGGATCATTTATCATGCTTGCGGATATGTAATATGGATATTATAGTTCAGCATTTGGGGTGCCTTCAATTATGTATCAGCAATAATTAACCCATAAGTTGCTTGCTTGACAACGTTCTCATCACTTCAAAATTTGTGTTAAATCTTGGACAGAAATATTTATTCCTACTCGGGTGACATTTAACGGACTGACATACTAAACAAATACAGATGAAAACAGTGGCATTTGATTAAATATTGAATGAGATTGATGTAGTTCTCATGGTGAATAGAAAAGTGGCGGGAGATGCTGACCAGTGCTTGGCAGCGGTGCCAAGAGCATCTAGATCTGGATCCTCTAAACGTGTTTTCAGCAATTTGGATTAAAAACAAATTTTTTCAGAAAAGAGTCAACTCTTTTTTGGAAAAGTTCGTTTTTAATCTAAACCATTGATTACAGAGATAGACAGTCCAAATGGACTCGACACCGCTGCCAAGTGGAAACCTACTTGGCCGGGTCCCCGTGTGTGTGTGTGAGAGAGAGAGAGAGATTATCTATACTATGACTAGATACTATATAAAATGCAGCTTCAATGATGGGTCATCCGAAAAGGGATCCGGGGATCCAGCAGCTCTTGGGGAACTATAGGAAGTATAGGGCACCAAAACTACGTCGTTTTGGTGCCAAATGAGAATGCCACTCAAGTCAGCCAAGGCAAAAAACCAACTGGATACCTCAGTGCTTAGAAGAAAAAAAATTTAAATGTTCTAAATTTCACTCCGTTTGAATCGGTGGAAAGATTTTATTTTTCTGATCATTTTATTCTAAAGAGTCATAATTAAATTTTGAATATAGGGCTTTCGTTAATTAGCCCTAAGAAGGTTATAGAACTAAATATCTCTTAGGGCTAATTAACGAGAATCCTAGAACAAAAAAATTAATTATGACCCTTTAGGATAAAATGATCAGAGAAATAGGATCTTCGTACCGGTTCAAATGAATTAAAAATTAGAGCACATAATTTTTTATATTTTAATTTTTCAACGTCTACCTCACAGTTTATATATTAAAAATATGATTAAAAAATTAAGTATTCCAAATTTCAATCCGTTTGAATCGGTGGGAAGATTTTATTTTTCTAATTATTTTATCCTAAAGAATTATAATTAATTTTTGGCTCTATGACTCTAGTTAGTTAACCCTAAGAAATATTTGAATCTACGACTTTCTTAAGGCTAATTAACGAGAGTCCTAGAGCCAAAAATTAATTATGACTTTTTAGAATAAAATGATTAGAAAAATAAAATCTTTCCACTGATTCAAACGGATTGAAATTTGGAACACTTAATTTTTTAACCATATTTTTAATATATAAACTGTGAGGTAGACGTTGAAAAATTGAAATATAAAAAATTATGTGCTCTAATTTTCAATCCGTTTGAACTGGTACGAAGATCTTATTTCTCTGATCATTTTATCCTAAAGGGTCATAATTAATTTTTTGTTCTAGGGTTCTCGTTAATTAGCCCTAAGAGATATTTAGTTCTATGACTCTCTTAGGGCTAATTAACGAAAACCCTATATTCAAAATTTAATTATGACTCTTTAGAATAAAATGATCAGAAAAATAAAATCTTTCCACCGATTCAAACAGAGTGAAATTTAGAACACTTAAATTTTTCTTCTTCTAAGCACTGAGGTATCCAGTTGGCTTTTTGCCTTGGCTGACTTGAGTGGCATTCTCATTTGGCACCAAAACGACGTATTTTGGTGCCCTATACTTCCTGCAGTTCCCCAAGAGCTGCTGGATCCCCGGATCCTCCGAGAAGATCGAGCTGATATCTTTTTCTCCTTTTTTTGCCCCGCAGAAATGCTCTTTGTAGGGTAAATTCATAAATGAAACCATTTCATTTGCATGTCTCATTGTCTTGGATGACCAATCAAACATGTGAATCTGATTTCCACCACTTATTTTCCTTTAATTACGCTAGCAGCTGCCACTTGAAATCTGGATGCCTATAGTAAAAGTAATCATTTAGTAGATTTGTGCACATGATGTCTAAGGCCTCATTCATCTAAAGTTTTTATTTTTTAATATTTATTTTTCGTTTTATAAGATAGATAATTTTTTTATAATACATCACATTTAATTCATTAAAAAATACTTATTTTAAAACATAAATACTTATAATATTTTCCTTAACAGAACGGAAATCTTTTACCACCACACATTATATAAGATTCATTCATAGTATTATATCTCTCGCAAATGTATAATTGTACTCACAGAATTAAAAAAACTACTGTACATGGCGAGCATTCAATATTTTTTCCTTTGACACGGTTAAACCTAAAGCTATTTCACTTTACCTTCTACTTTCCACTTGTCTCGTTAATGAAGAACATGTTGGGTCCCCACCAACAGTATCTTGCTCTTTGCTCCAATTTCTGCCAACAGTTAAACCTCATATTCTATTGAGTTCAAGCTTAGGCGGTTTGGAAACCCTTGTTTATAATTTATTTATATGGATGCTGAATCTTTGTTTATTGTATCTCTTATTTCAAAAAAACAAAATAAATAAATAAGCAAGAACTACCAAACACATGATACCTAGACCTTGAATAACATGGATTTTGTGAGAAATTGCGAGTAATGGTAGGAGGAGGGTATTGCGCACTCTCTGAGACTCTCTCAGTGTGTTTATTTTCTTATTATAATGATTTCATTTTATTGGTGATGAACGAAAAAAGATTTGATAAAAAAAAAAAAACAATGACACATTCAAATAATTAGGCTCTTTTTGGTAAAGTTGTCAATTTATTATTTTTCCTTTCTGAAAAATAAGAAATGAATTTTTTTTATTTATTAAAAAATAAAAACAAAAAACATGTTTGGTGACCATAATAGTTTTTGTTTATTTATTTGTTGAGCTGCTGAAAGTGTTTTCAAAATAAATGAAAACATAATTTTTGTGTTTCTAAAATTTTCGTAAACTAGTGGAATTGATTATATCTCTATTATAAAACACAAGGGTGTAAGCCTTATACAAACACAAGTTGTTAGAATAGTTGAAATTCATTTGATCTAATGGTTGAGAAGGAACTTGAAAATGTAATGCAAGTGCCCACATTTTTTTGTAGTAATTGCGCAAATGCCACTGATCTTCCAATTCCAAAACCTAGGCACAGACAATTCCAACCGGAATGCGTAGTGCCATAGGCATGAACAAACACTATATTTTATAAAAAAAAACAATAAAACAAACATTTTTATGGTGCCTGTTTCAAAAAATTAGAAATACCTAAATTTTTTTTCCAAACAGAGCTTTAATATTTCCTGGCCTTTCATTCGCTATTCAAATATCTGGGCCAGTAGAAATGTACGAAAGGTGGTCTTGTCCTTTCCTTTCCAACTACTCCAGTAGTAGCTAGTAGCTCCGTCGTTGATCGATTTCTCCTCTTCTCGGCCGGCTGTGAATCGTATGTCCGGACAATGTCCGTACCAATCCACCATAAATTAGTACTAGTAGCTAGATTCATTTAAAGCAAAACACAGTCATCAGTAACAATACGATGATAGAAGCCAAGGCATTTGTGCCAACAAGAAACATTGCTAGAAGAAGTACCAAAAACCAACAAAAATAACTTAACTCATTCGGTCCCAATTTAAATGGTCCTCACAGTTTTTCGTGTGTTTTCAAATCTCAAAAAAATGTACTTTTACATTTTATTTTTTTAATTTTCTTACACTAAATTAAAATACTCAATGAACACTTTAATTTGGTATAAGAAATTAAAAAAAAAAATGCAGAAGTATGTTTTTTTGGAGTTTGAAAATGTACAAAAAAACTGTAGGAGACAATTTAAATTGGAACGGAAGGGATAGAATCTACGGGATACAATTTATTTGTTAATAATTAACATAATAACCACAGGCTACTTCTAGTCGGAATTTACACGGCGTCTACAGACTTCTGAGCACATCAACATGAGGATCGAGATCAGCACAACAAGTTTGACGGGAAAAACCCAGTAAAGTTCTCGAACACCTGAGGCACAAAAACATCATCGTACGGCTCAAATGCGACTTCATGAGACTCAGACCTCTTCATGAGCACTTCACGAGCAGCTGGTTCCGCTATCGGTACTTCAGAGACCGCATCATCATGGTCCTCACCGGCAATGATCTCCTCGGAGCCGTCGATCTCCGGATACTTGGTGGGGTTCGGCTTACCGGAGTCTCGGCCGGTGAGTTCCTGAACGAGAGCCCGGAATTCTGATGCAGTGGTCTTCACCTTCATTGGGTTGGAGATGTACACAATCTTGACTGATTTGGTTTTCTTGGTCTTGGCTTGTTTGGTTCCCTTCTTTTCGTGCACGCTCAAGAGTTTTTCCATTTTTAGAGAGAGAGAGAGAGAGAGAGAGAGAGAGTAAAAGAGGGTTGATTTTTATGGAGAGAGAGAGAGAGAGAGAGAGAGAGAGAGAGAGGGAGGGCGGGGGGGTTGATTTATATGGGGTGGGATTAATCAGATTATTATGCGTTTACGGAAGTGGGTATTTGAGAGGTGAAGAAGTGGTTACCGGGAAAGGAAATTAATAGGAGATAAAAGAAGAGAGAAAAAATGGGAAGAGAAAAATGAAGGTCTTGATAGGGAAGGGTCTGAGTGTGTTTATAGAGATGGATGCATATGCTAGTCCCAAACTCAGCGCGTTGAGATAAGAGTATTGATCGTCCTAGTGGTCCTTTCTTATGTTCTCTAAAATAAAGGCACCACTCATTTAATTATTCCCTCAAAAACTATGGGAAAAATTCCACACCACATGCTTGGTTTCCTTCTTTATAAAAAAAAGTTCATTTAAATATTAGCACTCAACTTTATCTTGAACGACATGCTATTGGCACTCTATTACTTTTTGTTACCCACAAAGCCACAACGTTGGTCTGAGATCCCTAGTATGCGATACACAGAGGAGAACTTTGTTGATTCTTGGGAATCCCTAATTGTAGGAGAACAAAATCGTAACTCTGATACCATTGGTGGGTTTAGTTAAAGACAAATTGATTAATTACGCGCTCAAAACTTACTGAGAGACAAAAAAAACTCAAGATAGATGTTATGAATCATAAAAAACAAATCAGAGAAATAGAGGGATAGATAGAAAGACAGAACACATAGATATACGAGGTTCAGCAACTACTTACTCCTCGAAAACCACACCAATTCGTTAAAACCAATAGAAAAAACTCTCAAAGTCACTCTCTACAAATACTATAGCTTTTTCTCTCAAGAATATGATGTTCTGAATGTTCTAACACTAAAAATATGAATCAGAGCCTTATAAATGTGTTCTGTCTGCGTACAAACGGTCCTGGCTAACTTGAGCTCGATCGGTCCTGACATACTTAAAAACAGTCCTGACCGTTGTTACAGAAACTTTAGAAATTGCTCAAGATCACGACCACCCTGTCCATCCTCAAAACGGTCTTGATCAAAGGTGCTGAAACGTCAGAAATTGGTTTTCGTTACCCTAACATCGATTTGGGATAAAATCATCTGGGTTCCTCCCTCTTCTCCGAAAATCTAATCCGTCCCAGCCCTCTCTCTCTTTGCCAGAACCTTGATGAAGTAGGCGATTTGGGAGGCAACCATGTTGAGAGATTCTAAGTTCTCTGATTAACCACGATTCCATCTTGGTATTGAAAGGATATCCCATTCTTCTTTCTTTAGTGATTTCTACGAAGGTACAGTGAGGATGGTGTTGGGGATAATTTTGGTTCAACTTACTGATCTTTTCGAAAAATACCATGAACTTTTTTATCATGCATATTGTGATGATGAGTATCCCTTAGGTTTGGATATCAAAATTTACGATGAACGTATTATGATCAATATTGACAACTTGTGTATTATGGAAGATTTCCTTTGGGTCTTCATATTTTGTGTTATGCTAAAGTTATAGAACTTGTGTTCTGTTTAGTTTGTGTAATGGCTAAACACTATGGCCGAGCAAAAAAAAAAAAAAGGCTAAACAATATGGCCGAGCAAAAAAAATAAAGGCTAAACAATATGGTAATATTATTTTACTGAAATTTGTCATGCATTTCTGCTTGATATGCGCTTGTGTTTTTTGTTTTTTGTTTTTTTTATCGACAAAAGAGAAATTTTATTAAATTTATTGTTGTTATAGAAGTGACATCGCGATCGAGTAAATTAAGAGGGGCAGTGGGTTCAGACCAAAGTTCTCACCAACTAAGCTTAAAGCATTACCTTATTAAGCATTTATCGATGAATTAAAAGATTAGCGTCCATCTCACACGAATAGGAATTGATAAATGTAATTTTTTCAGGAATCAATGTCAAATATGATAATTTCGTCCATCAAACCTATCATGACTTGTGGTAAATTTGTACGGACCCTAAATTATTGAAAAAAAAAAACTCGTGCATAATAGTAATTCTAATAAATTTGTGACAATGCAAGTTTTTCCAGGGATCATGGTTAAAAAATTTGGGTTTGTAACCTTGATTTTATTACCAAGCTATTTATTTTGGAAAACAATAGATTCTCTTATTGTTTTGAATACGTACCAAGCCAATTTGAAATCTGCCTTACTTTTTCTTTAATTAAAATTTTACTAGGATTAATCATATCCCACCAAATTAGGCAACAAATTCATCTTAATAACTAAATAAGGATAAAATTGATAAACCACGCGTGAAAAGGATGAAAATATAACCCGTTAAAGTGATCGGGATGAAAACTTACGTGGTATCGCAAATAGGACCGTGATTTAATTAATTCTTATAAAAGTTCTGTAACTTGAATGTTTTTGCTGTCATAAGCCTCGGGTTAGCATGTTCTTAACTACTTTTTCAAAAAGTCAATTGAGGTACTTCAGATTTTTCTAAGGCCAATTATAACTTGTATAGCTTTATGTTCGTTAGACACCTTCATTTGTAACACTAATTGCGCGCTGTCTCAATCTTTGATATATACACCTTAATCTTTGAAAAGATCAATGTTACGGTGACCTTATTTTTTGACCATGTTTAGAATAGCACGTGAGTTGTCATTTTTTTGCATAGACGTTGCAGTGATAAGAAACATGATAGCTAGGTAGAACCCTGCATTCCGACAATATTCTGAAACATAGTTACCAAATGTGATCATCATAGAATATTGTTATGCATGAAAATTAAAACAATACCATTTTAGGGGGTCTGACTCTCTCGATTTTGAGTAGTTTCCCAGGGTTCCAATAACTGATAATTGCATTAACTTTACAAATGAATGAGATATGTTCAATTTGATCGTGCTATATATTGACGCGCGTTAAGGAGAATTGTTTGCAAACGCGATAAGAGCTCCATTATATTAGCAGGGGTGAGTGGGGATGCAAGATCTAGACAAGTTAATTTGCACTCTTGCTTTCGCTTTGGAATGCTTGTATATTATTGTAAAACATAATCTCTGTATCTATTTCAGTTGAAACTGGGGTGTAGATCATCTCCAAACCCTATTTACTGTAAATTGAAAATTTCAGGGCAACGTGAGCAAACTAGGTAACGGGTTAGTTAAGGATTATTATTAGAAAGAAACATCGAAGGATAGAGTGTTCCTACATGATTAATCCTTCGATTCTTTCATGAGATCGATTAAATTATTTACAGCGCCGGTGTAAACATTTGTTTTTTTTCAAATCAATTACATTGCACTGCATTGAAATGTCCAATTAATAAAACATTTCAATGTGATGCAATGTAATTGATTTGAAGAAAATAAATATTTACATGGTGTATATGATTTATTCTCAATGGGGTGTTGGCTCGGGTTCAAAAGCTTGAGAAAATGGCTAGGGTAATGTGTGGAGAGGACTTGTGTACAAACGCCCCCTTGATATTGATTTTTCACTTTTTTTTTTGGAAATTAATATTTGCATTTCAATTTTTACTGATGGCGCTCCACTTTATTTATGAAGTTACTAGTAACTTTACATTAAAATTAGAGTGTTATCAATAAAAAGTAGAGCGCGAAAATCAATTTTTTTTTTGGATAAATACCTCGACATTGATGTTTAGTGTAACCTACAAATGTACGTGTAGGCACTTGAGTGCCCAATTATTGAGATAGTCTCAGTTGACTAAGAAAAACTTGCCATCGTATACAAATTTGTGATGCAAACTAAAGGTCTTTTTGCTAAATAAATAATTAGTTTATTTTTATTTTTTATCTTTATTCAAAATTTTCCGTTTATGTAGTTTTGCTTCAATTTTTTATAAATTGTTGGTTCGACCCGATGAGAAGAATTGAAAAAGTAAAAAAAAAATTATGGTCCAAAGCTAACTTTTTTTTTTAGTAAAATCGAAAAAATCTGACTTTTTGGTTGATTTTTATCTTCATTTGTTAATCTTTTTAAGGGATCTTTTTGCCCAAACCTGTGATATTAATGAATCTTTTAGCTCATTGCAACAAAGGAATTTGACTACGTATTTTTTTGGTAATTTAGCGTAAAAATATTCACTATTCAAGACAACCCAATATATTTTGTTAACTATATTGTCTAAATAATATTTTATTATGACGTTTATCCGAACACAAAAGATATAGCGTGAACCCACTTTTTTATGCCATGAGTTTGGATTTCTTGATAAATTTTGCATATTGTCATCACCGAAAAACAATTCCAAATTGGAAATTAATTTTGGCACTCTTGTTTAAGCCGCTGGCGACCACTTTGTGTCTTGATCATGTGAAATTATAAAATAAAATGTGGAGCACCACTGGCTAATACTGGAGTGCCAAAATCACATCCCTTCCAAATTAGTAATTACCTATCTATCTAATAAAACACAATGGTGTTTAAGAATATTCTCTCTTAACGGTTCAAATTTCTCCCTGACACAAATTTTATCTACCCATACAAACAAATCTAACAGTCCAGATTTCTCCACACTTCACATACAAACCAATGGTATCTTCGTAAATAACTTACATTGTTTGGCCAAATTTTTTATGGCCTGTTTCGAAAATAGTGTGCATTTAACGCCCGGATCCCAAAGAGTTTTATATATTAAAAAAATAGTTAAAATATTAAGTATTCCAATTTTCAATCTATTTGAATTGGCGTGAAGATCTTATTTTTCTGATCATTTTATCCTAAAGGGTCGTAATTAATTTTTAATTATAAGGCTTTTATTTTATCTTAATCTTATAACTATATTTGGTTCTATAGTTATCTTAGGATTCTAACATAAAAGCTTTAGAATCAAAAATTAATTACGACCATTTGGGGTAAAATAATCAGTTAACTAAGATCTTCACATCGGATCAAACGAATTAAAAATTGGAACACATAATCTTTTAACTATTTTTTTAGACTTTTATATATTAAAAAATAGTTAAAAGATTAATTAGTATTTCAATTTTCAATCCATTTGAACTGGTGCAAAGATCTTATTTTTCTGATCATTTTATCCTAAAGGGTCGTAATTAATTTTTGATTATATGGCTTTCATTTTAGTATCTAAATCTTTTAACTTTGTTTGGTTCTACAGTTATCTTAGGGTTCTAACAGGAAGCTTTAGAGTCAAAAAATAATTACGACTCTTTAGAATAAAATGATGAGAAAAATAAGATTTTCGCACCGGTTCAAACGGATTGAAAATTAGAACACTTAATCTTTTAACTATATTTTTAATATATATAACTCTCAGAATGTTATGGCGCCATTTCGATACAAAACTGACGAGATTATAGTATTAAAAAATACTTAAAATATTAAGTGTTCCAATTTTTAATCCATTTGAACCGGTGCGAAAATCTTATTTTCCTGATTATTTTGTCCTAAAGATTAACTGTTACAATTTTCAATCCATTTGAACATGTGCGAAAATCTTATTTTCCTGATCATTTTATCCTAAAGAGTCATTATTAATTTTTGATTGTAAGACTTTCATTTTATATTAATCTTTTAACTATATTTGATTTTACAATTATCTTAGGGCTCTAACAGGAAAGCTTTAGAGTCAAAAATTAATTATGAACTTTATGGTAAAATAATCAGTTAATTAAGATATTCGCATCGGTTCAAACAGACTGAAAATTATAACACTTAATCTTTTAACTATGTTTTTAATATATAAAAGTCTCTTCAGACAGCCACAATTAATTTCAGATCAATAGCTGAGATCACTTCAATCCTACCCTTAACAAAGTGCTCGTACTTTCTTAATTTATTGCACAAACGCCATCAGTCTTACTCAAACTCATTTTCAAATTCTAAACCCAGATCAGATCAAAAAAAAAATTTAAACATAGGTTATCTAGCAGAGAGACGAGAGGTGAACCCCCACAAACCCAGGTTATCACTTCACCCTTCATCCCTGTCGCTGCCTCTTGATCGCAGCCCACTCACGTTCACCAACCATGGATTGTTGCTGATTCAAAGCCTAGGTCTACCTCCACTCCTATAAGTTGGGGGAGAGCCGTAAACACGGATAATTCTCTTTTGTGAATCGATTTAGTGTTTGAACCACTAGCTAGCAAGTGCCGTAGACAAGGGTAATTCCAACCGGGTGCGTAGTACCGTAGGCACAGGGAAGCAATCGATTTAGTGTTTGAACCATTAGCTAGCAAGTGTCGTAGACACAAGCAATTCCAACAGAGGTGAGAAGTGCCGTAGGCACAAACAAACACTAGTATTTTTATATCTTGTCTAGCGAATGCGTTTCACGCGCCAAGAGAATGCGTATGGAGCAAAAAGGGCTACCTTAGAGGCGGTGCTAGCTAGTGTGTCAATAATTCTACCACGTGGCTGTCCTGTCTGGACGTTATGACGTCTTCCTAACGCCATTCGAATGACGTGCTTGACTAAAATATCAGATCAGCAACAGTTCATAAATAAAAAAAGATAAAAAAAAGATCTGCCAATTGGATTTTAGCGTCGGCTTAGGTGGGCATGATCCAGTGCTCCTCATTACCACCGGAAAATTTTGCGTAGTATACTTTATACTACTCGTACTATACCTTGAGATGCATTTGAGCTCGTGATGCAAGTACAAACCGGAATGGGGGATGTTGGCAAGCACCCTTGCCAAGCTAATGTCGCATGGCCGATTCGGCCATTCATTTTGATAATTGACGGATTTGATTTTGATGAGCAATGAATGTTTCAGATTTATATGTCTTTAGATTCAATTCGAGCCATCCGTGTCAAGATAAATGGCCGAATTAACCGCTCAGCACGCACTTGGCAGTCTAAGGGTGCTGGCCAGCATTATACATCTTTCAAATATATTGCCAAATAATGTGAGAGTCAATAACTTACATGGACAATTCGAATCCTTCATTTTGTAGGTTTGAATATGTAAATGAGTAGTGCAAAAAATCAAATTGATCCAAAATCAATGAGTGTCTGATTTCCATATATTAATCAAGAAATAGCAAGGATTATAATGGTTCATTTTTGTTTCAAGAAAATACGATTTTTTCATACAAATTTGATCGAATTGATTTTTTTGTATAATTAATTTGCATGTTGAGATCCGCACAAAATGAGTGATTCAAATTTTTAAAATAAATTGTGAAACTCATGCAATTAAGTGGTGTGTTTGAGATCTGTAATTTAAAAGTGTGTGAATAGTAGTACCCAAAATAGATAAAATCTATTTCCAAACTATGAATGTGATTTCAACATTTTTAGCATACCTATGCATTTCAACAAAAAAAAAAAAAGAGCATAGCTATGATTTTCATTCCTCTTATTGTAATAAATCATAAAAGTTATAGAAATTTCTACAAAATAAATTAGTTTTAGGGAAACCAAATATGAAAACTAAGAGCACGACAAATGAAGCATTGTCGTGGATCCTAATTCCTAACTAAAAGTATTTTTTATTGTGGAGCGAAAAGATTTATAAAAAAAAAAAAGAGAAGAAGAAGAAGAGGAGAGTAACATGGTCATTGGTAGAGTGATTGAAGAAAATATATCATTGCCTTTGGCAGAGCAAGAAATACATTAAAGGTTGTGTTCTTATGAACTTAACTTGAACTTAATCTAAAATTTTTTTAATAAGGGCAAAATTTTCAGATTTAAGTTAAATTTAAGTTAGGTTCATAAGAACGCAGTAACAGTGACAATGACAATTACAATTTACTGTGTGCAATTTATACATGAAAATATTATAAGCGACCTAATGCACACTATAGGGACTGAAATCAAAATACGTCAACAAACATTAATATTAAAACAAAACGTTGTGATTAAACAAAGAATAAGTCTATGGATACACCAACAAGCTTTGATACGGCGAGACAACAATGTCAGGAAATTGCACATGCATGTAATGTCAATGAATAGCCGCTACAGTTGTTCTATAAATGACGAGCTTTTTCATAGGAATTTACCAATAACCACCCAGGTGCTGAACACCAGGTAGATAACGCCGCATGCATGGAAAATACTTCGGTCCCGTTCGTTTTGAGATTTTGAATTTGTAAATAAAGTGTAGAAAGAGAAATAGAGTAATAATTGAAAATAGGAATAATAATCGAAGAGAGATAGAGAGAAAAATGAATGTAATAATTGAAATATGGGTGATAATAATTAGAATCCAAAATCCAAAACTCTTAAAAGAAACAGATCTTCTTGCTTGCATGAGGTGTTTTGCAAGAAAAGTTGTCGTGATAGTATGTAATGTATACAGGGGATAGAATCCTTTGACGCACGTGCATTGACTAGCTTGTGCAACGGATAGGGTAACACGTAAGACAAGGGACAGCCATGAAATAAAGCCTGGACGCAATTGAAAAGTGTACAGTGGGTGCAGTACTCTGATTAAAATTAGGATAAGAATGAAACTCTATTCTTTGATTTTCGTACAACTATTATTCTCCTATTCCTTTGGCCTGTTTTTGGCAAAAATAATCCAAGTAATTTATTTTGTTGTCTTTATTTAAAAAAAATTATATTTATTAATTTTGCGTTAAATTGTTTTGAATTAATTTTCTTTTCTAGAGAGGAATAAAAAAATAAAAAATTATGACAAAATTTATAATTTTTTAAATACAAACACAAAAATAGGCAAGACGGATTTTTTTGACTTAGTTTTGTCTTTATTCTAAAAAATTTGAGTTTAAATCATATTTTTTTTATTTTTTCGATATCTGACGTCGAGACGAATCAATAATATACAAAAAATTGACGAAAAAATAAAAATTATAATTTTTTTAAATAAAGACAAAAAAAATTAACTAGTTGACCTATTTTTGCCAGAATGGGCCCTAATAACCCTCTCTGCCAAAGGAGTAATTATTCAGTGCGGTCACCGAGGTACTTCATTCTCTTTCATTATCACACATTGACGAACGTTTTAATTATAGAATTACTATTGAGTCTTACAAGAAAATGCAGTGATAGAGTTTTGTCAAGAACACCACGTAATAGTGCTTCAAGATTACTGATTAATCTTTATTGAAAAACTTGCTTCAAATGTACTTAAGTTTATTGGCGAGGCAAGGGGTAGAGATATTCAGGACCTGAACTCTACAAATATTGCATATGTTAATGAGATCTATGTGTATCTAAATGCTACAGTACACATCCATACTATATATGCACCCTTATAATTAAACTATTGAGAATCGTAACTAAATTATTGAGGGGCGTAACAAAACCATTGAAAAGTGTAACCAAATTATACATATAAAGTAATCATTCATACTGTACACACGGTGTTTAATTTTTCTTCTAGCTCTTTTTTTGTTTTTTTGGTACTTCAGAAATTTTAAAACTAGGCAAACAACAAGTTTTGCAACAGAGATGCAGGCATGATAAAAGTATTACAAACCCAATACAACAAAAGAGAACCAACGAAAACACCCTAATCGATGATCTACCTTAAAATTAAGGCACTCCCTGATCCAGAATTCTCTAATTGAGAGTGGTTTTTCCACTAAAACCACTAAGTTCTCGTTCTGTTCGGCTCCAACACTTGCTAAGTGGTCCACACATTGATTGGCCTTCCGAAATATGTGGTGCAGTCATGAGTTTGTTCTGTTTAGAATAGCATGAGCATCCTTGATCAGCTCTCTTTGTGGGTCTCTGTGGGTGATTATTCGCATTACCCTCGTCGACTAGCTTCACATGTAGCCACAAGCGAATCAGGCTCTTATCCTAATTCCTGTCATTCCTTTCTCCAAGATTATAGTCAATCCTCTGTAAATTCCACAGATTTCTGCTTCCAGGCTAGACTCACACGTGGCTTTTCCCCCATAATCCATTCACCTCCTTCGTCTCTGAATAGTCCTCCAAAACCTGCATTTCGGTTGGGTTGATACCAACACCCATTTGTGTTGAGCTTGGTCTGACCTGCACATGGTGGTACCCACTTAATTTAGGGCCGTCAATGGACCGGATTGGATCCGAATCCGAATTAACTCAAATCCGATCCGAATCCGAAAAGTCGGATATCCGATCTGAAAATCCGAATCCGATCCAAATACTTTTTACTTATACGAAATTTTAGCAAAAAAAAACTGGAAAATTTTTATTTTTTCGAAAAAATGGGGAGAGAGAGGGAGGGAGACGGGATAATCAAGGATTTACAGCTACAGTACACCATAACAATGGGGGGAAAGACTACAATACACATTCCTTATTTGGGTGGGTATCATATGCACCGCTCAAAATGTTATGAATTATAGAGAAAATGTTACGAATTGTATTGCTAAAAAGTTATGAATTGTATAAAGGTTACGAGATACACGAAAATGTTATGAATTATAATGAAAATGTTACGAATCGTACTGCTAAAAAGTTATGAATTCTTGGACAAAAGTTACGAAACATGCTAAAATGTTATGAATGAACTATAAAATAGGTGCACATGGTACACCCTTTTAAGGGGTGTGTATTGCAGACTTTCCCACAATGGGAACGCCTTCGAAAATAGAAGAAAGCGGAAATAATTTAGGTATTCATATCTTAGTTTCATCAATTCTGCTTAATCTTAATCTCAATCGATAGTTCCCACTCATGTGCTTCAACTAGCATTTTGCCCCATGCATCAGAATTTGGATCAAGATCCACTGCAGCAATGGTAATTTTGAGAAATAATGGGTTTGTGGGAAGCCTGTTTTATTCGATTTAAGGAGAGAGCGGAAAATAGAAAACAGAGAGAGAGAGAGAGAGAGAGAGAGAGAGAGAGAGTTTTGTCTTATGTTTTTTATTTTTTTCGAGATGGAGAGGAGGGTAAGTTTTTTTTTTGAATGACAAACAAAGAAACAGAAAATAAAATAAAATACGATAAAATAAAAAAACTAAGAGGGTTTTTCTCTAGCAATGAGATCCTCAATCCCATGCAGGATACAACCTGGATAAATACCAGAATTCCTATCAAAACTTGAAGAAGCAAGCCTGTGACCTACACGATTTTGTTCCCTGTAGACCCATGAGAACTTCCAGTTTCTCCCTTTAGCCCAACATTTGACATCAGCAACCAGAGAAGAGATTTCCCATTGGCAGTGGTGGCCTTCCTTCAAAAAACAGTTGATCAGCTCCTTGCAATCAGATTCAAAAATTGCATCCATAATGCCCATAGCAGTAGCAACCCCACACGCTATACGAAGGGCCCAAGCTTCTGTAAAGAGTGCCGAGGAGGCAATGATTCGTCCAGATCTCTAAAAAAGAGCTTGTCCACCACTATCTCTGGCTAAACAACCAAAGGCAGCTTTGCTGCGGGAAGACGAAAATGCTCCATCACAATTGAATTTAACGCAGTTACTAGGGGGTGGAACCCACCTTTCCATTCTTCTAGGATTATTGAGAACCCCCCTACCTTCACTAACCTTGTACATGGCCTGGAGGTAATCTATGTTTGCAAGGTTTACCATGGCAATTGTTCTATCAGGATTAGGAAGGTTACCATTGAAAACACAGTCATTATGCGCCTTCCGTATGGACCAGCATACTTGAAACACCAGACCTACCACCTCAGTTCCGGCTTCATTAGCCATGCTACCACATAGAATATCTTCCACCCATTTATCCATCGTTACTGTCGATTGCTCGTTAATCCAGAAAGTTAGGCCACACCCAAACCAAACAGCTTTAGTCCATGGACATTTGAACAGAATATGCTCAATGGATTCGATTTCATTCTCACAGATCGGACAAAGTGGAGAGTGAGCACATTTCTTCATGTAGAGATTTTCCTTAGATGCCATCCAATTACGCACAATTCTCCATATAAAGTTACGTACCTTTGGAATGGTGGGAATGGACCAGAGCTTTGTCCATACTTTATGAGGAATATTGTGAGAAGAAGAGGGCCTTTGGATTCTCACTCTAGCTTTCAAGTTGTAAGCTTGGACATATCCTAACTTGACAGTATATTTGCCAGACTTGTTGGGGCCTCAAACTACTTTATCTTCAGACTTCGTGATGCTAATAGGAATCTTCAATATGGCATTGGTTTCATCTTTGGTAACACAACTTCTGAGTTATCCTTCATTCCATGTCATTGTAGATTTGTCAATAAAGTCTAAAACTTTACTCCACAAACAGTCATTTGATGGGTTAGAGGTGATCTTCCCTTCTTCCCAGCTAGGAACCCAGCAATCACCCCAAAATTGAATGTTATCCCTAGTGCCCACAACCCGTCTAAGCCCCTTATCAAGGAGTGCCTTACCTTCCAAGAGGCTGCTCCAAAGCCATGATGGTGAAGGACCCTTCTTGGCATCCATACATGAATTGTTAGGGAAATAAAGACCCTTCAAAACATTGACCCAAAAAGCATTAGGATTCGTGATCATCCGCCGAAATTGTTTTGCTAAAAGTGCACAATTGAAGGATTCGAAGTCACGAAAACCCATACCACCACAACTTTTGGGGGCTGTCAATTTCTCCCATGATCCCCAGTGAATATCCCTACCATTTTCTCCATTCTCCCACCAAAACTTACCAATAACTGAGTTAAGGGCAACGCACAGTGACAACGGCATTTTAAAACATGACATAGGGTACATAGGCACAACTTGGACCACAGATTTTATGAGGATTTCTTTGCTTGCTTGAGGGAGGGTTTTCTTATTCCAACCCTGCACCTTTCTCAAAATTTTGTCCTTGATATATACCATAGAGTCCTTCTTTGATCTCCCCCAAAAGGTGGGAAGACCTAAGTACTTAGCACCATTATCCATCTCATTCATTCCAAAAATCGATTTTACATCTTCTCGCAAACTAGAAGGAGTGTTTGGAGAGAAAAATAAACTCGATTTATGGGGATTAATTGTCAAACCTGAAGCATCGCTAAAACATGACATTAAATGGAGGAAGTTGGTGCAGTACCTTGGATCAGCTTCCAGAAAGACAAGGGAATCATCCGCAAACAGTAGGTGAGACACCATAGGGCATTTCTTTCTCATTCGAATACCTACCAATGACTTGTTACTAACAGCCTTGTTGATCATGATGGAGAACACTTCGCCACAATGAGGAACAGGTAGGGAGAAATGGGATCACCTTGACGAATCCCCCTGCTAGGGATGACATTACAAATCTGCTCTCCATTCGCATTGATGGAGTATTTAACCGTGCTAGTACATTCCTTAATCCAGTTGATCCAAATTGTACTGAAGCCCATCCTCTCCATGACTTGAAAAAGGAAATCCCAACAGATTCTGTCGTATGCCTTATTCAAATCCACTTTAACAGCCACATACCCTTTTTTCCCTATTTTCTTCCACTTTAAGAAGTGAAAACTTCATGTGCTACCACCACATTGTCATGTATTTGCCTTCCCGGAATAAACACTGATTGTTGCTCTGAAATGAGATCATGGATGAAAGGTTGCAACCTATTAGCAAGGATTTTGGACACGATCTTGTAGTTGAAGCGGCAGAGACTTATTAGACGAAATTGACTTATGTCCTTTGGGTTGTTCACTTTGGGAATGAGAGTGACGTTCGTGTGATTTAGCTTCCTTAACATGTGACCTTCTTGGAAGAAATTTTGGACTGCAGTGAACACACCCCCACCAACCACATGCCAGTATTTCTTATAGAACAATCCAAGGAAGCCATCAGACCCTGGGGCTTTTAAAGGCCCCATTTGAAAGACAGCAGCTTTGACTTCCTCCATAGAAACAGGCCTAGTAAGGGCAGCATTGGCTTCTTCTGAAATGATGGGGTTCACCAAGGAGATAACATCATCAAAATTTCGACAATGAGGCATGGCATACAGTTTTCGGAAGTTATTCTGAATGACATTTGCAATAAGGTCTGGGTCCATTTGCCACTCACCATTTTCATCTTTCAACTTGGCAATTTGGTTCCTTTGTCTCCTCTGGATAGTAGTCAAATGGAAAAATCGAGAATTCCTATCCCCCAAACGAAGCCAATTGACACGAGATCTTTGATGCCAAAACATGGAATCCTTTTGCCATAGATCGGCCAGCGTAGTAATCAAAACCTTTTCTTCAATATAGAGCTCTGAGTTGAATCCTCCTTCCTGCCTTTTCTGTATATCTTCCAAGTTATCCTTAATCGTTGCAATTTGAAAGCATAAATCTTCAAAATTATTTCTGTGCCACTCTTTAAGTCTGTCTTTACACCCCCTTAATTTCTTACACAAACGAAACATGTTAGACCCTTCCACCCTTTGGTTCCAGGATTCAGAGACAATCTCCTGGCACCTATCCTCAGTGGTCCAAAATGACTTAAATCTGAAGGGTTTTTTTGACTCTGTTCAGGTTGAAAGTAGTATTTAGAATCAAAGGGTTATGGTCAGACCCTACAGCCACTTCTACAAATAACATTCCTGTGTCAAACACCTCCCTCCATCTCGCATTGTGTAGCAGGCCGAGCAGAATGGCTCGTTCCATTCCGAGCGTGATCTAGTAACCGTGGCCGAAGGTCAGCAACCGTGGCCGAAGGTCAGCAACCGTGGCCGAGGGTCCCTGTTGCCGAGGGTTCCTCTAATTACTTCTTCTTTTATACTCCATTCCCTATACCTGCTCGGGAAGGAGGATACGATCGTTTCGATAGCCGCCGAAGGTCCCAGAACATGCTCGGTGCCGAGCATGGCTTGGCCGACGGTCCAGCTCATCCGCATCAGAACAGCATCCATGGCTATGATGATGGTCGTGACGTCATCCGAACGACTATGAGAACAATGATGGTGGCACGTGAAGGTGCCAGCTCATCATGAAAACGGTTGCAAAACCCTAAGCGTGATGCAACAGTGACATCAGCCAACGCGTGTCGAGCGTTGGTGCAATCTTGGAGACCAAGCGAAGGGTTTCCTATAAATATCCCATTATGCCTTCTTGGATGAGGTACGCAAAAACAAAACCCTAGCTCCCAATCTCTAACTCTTCCTGGCAAGCAAACTGACTCTTGCACCGGAGGGCCATCCCGAAGAACCTCCGGTGTGGTTTCTTAGTCGTGCTTCGTTTTGCAGGACTGAGCAAAGGAGACAAGAAGCTAACCCCGAACCATCATTCAAAGAGGACGAACCACCCAAAATGGAGCCCCACAATTTGGTGAACCCGACGTGAAACTTGATTTTCAGATCCACGGCGGCTCCTCCACCTCGACCGCCTCGTTCGTACCTAAAAAAACCTCACCCCCTCGAGATCTCCACCACCAGTCTCCTCCAAAGAAAAATGGGCGGAGCACCACCACCACCTCCTCTCTTTCAACCCCTCAGCTCCTCTTTGCACATCACCTCTGAAACCGGTATCAACGCTGCCTCCCCATCTCACCCTCCTGGATTTACTCCTCCAGGCGTAAGCTCTTCCATCCAGCGTCCAGTGGGCCTGAGTGAAGATGCTCTAGCATACGTACAAATGCTAGAACAGACCAACGCTGATGTAGCCATCCTACGAATGGAGATCGAAAAAATTAAGGCCAAAGAATTTCCAACGGTTTCCCACTCTGGATCTCAGGGTCGGCGCCGGAGAGGAAATTTGCCGCCCCCTCCGCCTTTGGGTATTGATGCACGGCCAAAAAGAATCTCAGTCCACGACCGCCTGGACCCACCATTGACAGACCATCGAACTGGGGATAGCGCTCGCCTTAGGCAGCAGCTCTCACCAGTTCATAAACGTCTCGGCAATGGTGCGGGACATAGAGGCAGAGAAGGACGACGAGAGGGGAGCCCGCATACTGTTTTCTCCAGTTCATCGGCAGGAGACGAATACTCCCAGGGCTCCCAAAGCTACGATACCGTGGAATTTCAAGACAACGATCAGGCTCTCATCCCATACAAATCCGAACGGCAAAGAAGCCGAACGCCGAGAAGAAACGGGAAAGGTCCCCAGAGCCATCAGATCGAACACGATGAAGTCCCTCGGGAAAAGGCCTATGAAGGACGAGCAACAAATTCAGTCAGCGCTCGGAGGCTAAACCGTGAAAGAAGTGTAAGTATCGTCGTTCGGCAAGACGATCGCCCTAGCCGACGAAGAGTTTACCATACCGAAAATCTTCCAGAAGAAGACTACGGAAAGGTCCCCATAGAAAAGAGGGAGAGGGGATTCCAACGTCGGCAGGATGAGAACGAAGGAAAACAAAGAGAACAGGAATGCCGAGCGTCAAAGAAATCTCGAAACGCTCGGGAAGGCCTTCCCCCTCGGCCAACCCATGAGTACCAATTGAAAAAACTGACAGAATCACCCTTCTCGGCAAAGATCCAAGCCACTTTGCCGAAGCTAGGTCTACATCTTCCAAAATTCTAGAAGTTCGACCCCAGCACGACCGAGGCATACACCCATCTCATCAGCTACAGAAGCACCATCTCATGCGTCACCGACGATGATGCCATCATGTGCAAAGCATTCCCCTCAAGTCTTGGGCGCCTCGGCTTACTTTGGTTCAACCAATTAGAGGCTGGATCGATCCATAGTTTCAAAGAGCTTGAAAGAGCTTTTAACTATCGGTTCATCACTAGCAACAAGCAAGCTAAGGAAGAAGATGCCTTAGCCCAGATGAGAAAGAGGCCCGGCGAGACGCTTCGGAAATATGCCGAACGTTACTGGCAGCTATTTAACGAGATACCCGGTGTTGATCAATACTGGGCGGCAAGGAATTTTAAGAATGGGTTGGAAACTGGAAGCAAGATCTTGGATGAGCTGGCAATAAGGGCGCCTCATGGAATGAATGAGCTAATGCGGACGGTAGAACAGTTCTGTTCCTACGAAGAGTTCCTTGCCGAACGTGAACTTCAAGGTGGACAAAACTCAATTATACCTCAAAGCCTTCACGTCCCCACGCCCCAAATCGCACCACCGAAGCCTGTGGTCGCTGTCCAGCCGAAGAAGCAGGTCAACACAGTCAAGGTGGCAGACAAAAAGGGGCCGAAAGCTCATGACTATGTAGCTGAAACCACAGTTTTCAAAGAGCCAATTTATTTCCTCCTCCGTACGATCGAGAGGGAACCGTTCTTTGTCTGGCCGAACCCTCCCAAGTTGAACACCAAAGAAGGAAACAACAACAATCGGAAGAGATGCTCGTACCATAATGAGCTCGGGCATTACACCACTGCTTGCGCTCCCTATAAGGCACTTTTGGAAAATCTGGCGGCGCAAGGACTCCTTGATGATCATATCGATTGGACAAAGACGCCGAGGAGACAGCCGAACGCTGTCGGACAAAACCTTATTCCGCGTCCAGTCGGAGTAATCAATGTTATTCATGGGTCAACATCAAAGGAGGCAGCAAGACAGCTTCGGCAAGAGCTTGTCAAAGCTGAGAAAGTTACCCAAATTTTTTCCATCAATCGTGCTCCAAAAAGGGTCAAAATGCTTGAGCGTCCTTGGTCAATCACCTTCACCGAGCAAGATTTACAACGTATCCAAACACCCCATAGCGACGCTCTGGTGGTCACAATCCAAATCTCAACTCACTCTGTCAAAAGGGTGTTGATTGATCAAGGAAGCTCGACAGAAGTAATGTACCTGTCTCTCTTTAAGGAACTCAAAATTCCTGAATCGTGCCTTCTCCCCGCTGAAGTTCCTCTGATCGGATTCAGTGGCACTCCCGTTTGGCCTCTTGGACGGATTACCCTCCCTGTTGTTACAGGCTCGGTTGCTTCTAATTTGGAGTTTGTCGTTGTGGACGCCCCGAGCCCATACAACGCGATCCTCGGCCGAAATTGGCTTCATTCAATAAAAGCCGTCGCCTCAACCTACCACCAGGTGGGCAGGTACATCGGCGCCAACGGCAGACAAGAAGACCTATTTGGAGATCAATTACAAGCCAGACAGTGTTACGTCTCGGCCATTGGAAAGTCATCATGCACCAGAAGAGTACATTGGGTTGAAGTCCCTGACAAACCAGTTCTTGAAGACGTCGGATCTCTTCCTGAAGAGAAATCAGTTGAGGATCTTACCAAATTCCCTCTTAACGAAGATGCATCACGTTATTTCATGCTCGGCGCTGGTCTATCCCAAGCCGAGAGTGAAGAAACCTTGCAGTTCCTAAAAAGTAACATCGAAGTTTTTGCATGGACACCGTACGAAATGCCAGGCATTGACCCAAAGCTTATCCAGCACTCCCTCAAAGTTTCAAAATCAACAAAACCTGTAATTCAGAAGCCTCGGCGGTCAGCCAGCACTCACGCCGACGCAGTCAATGAGGAAGTCGGCAAACTCCTCGAAGCGGGCGCCATCAAAGAAGTACAATACCCCACTTGGCTCGCAAACCCTGTGGTGGTGAAAAAGAAGAATGGAAAATGAAGAGTTTGCGTGGACTACACCAACTTGAATGATGCTTGTCCGAAAGACTGCCTTCCCCTTCCAAAAATTGATCAACTGGTAGATGCAACGGCGGGTCATGCTCGGCTGAGTTTCTTGGATGCTTACCGAGGCTACCACCAGATAGCCATGGATCCCGACGACATGGAAAAGACGGCATTCATCACACCCAAGGGCCTCTTCTGCTACCTAGTTATGCCGTTCGGCCTTAAGAATGCTGGTGCCACATTCCAAAGAATGGTATACTTGTTGTTCGGCATTCTCATCGGCGAAATCATGGAAGCTTATATCGACGATATGGTGGTGAAAAGTCTCAAGGCTGAGAATCACCTCTCTCATCTTGCCGAAGTCTTTGCAATCTTGAAAAAGCACAAGCTACGGCTTAACGCCGACAAATGCGCCTTCGGAGTCAGCTCAGGGAAGTTCCTCGGCTACTTGGTTACTCGGCGCGGTATCGAGGCAGATCCGAACCAGATCTTAGCTATTCAGCAATTAAAACCACCATCCACTCCTCGGGAAATTCAGAAGCTCACTGGGATGGCAGCGGCTCTCAACAGGTTTATCAGCCGCTCGTCGGATAAGTGCCATGTCTTCTTTCAAACGCTTAAGAAGCAAAGCCGACGAAGTTTCAAGTGGACGGAAGATTGTGATGCAGCCCTTGCCGAGCTGAAATCTTATCTCAGTTCGGCCCCTCTTCTTGTCAAACCGGTAGCCTTCGAAACTCTTCATCTCTATCTAGCTGTCTCTCCACACGCTGTGAGCTCGGCACTTGTCCGAAGGGAAGGCCTTGAGGACCAACCAATCTACTTTTCTAGCCGAACCTTGCTCCCGGCACAGACTAGATATCTGCCACTGGAAAAGCTTCTTCTAGCATTGGTTACAGCAGCTCGAAAATTGCTCCCTTATTTTCAAGAGCACCCCATCATAGTTCTCACGGAGTTTCCACTTAAGAACCTCTTGAGGAAGGCTGATCTATCTAGCAGAGTATCTCAATGGGCGGTCGAATTAGCAAATTTTGATATCCACTTTGAGCCTCGAACTGCAATCAAGGCACAAGTATTGGCAGACTTTATTGCTGAATTCACCCCTGGAAGCCCGGACGAGGAAACACTGGTAAAGCCTAATTACGGGATGCTGGAACAACAAGAGGCTCGAAAAGTTTGGAACTTATTTAGCGGAGACGTTTGGAAGTTGAACGTTGACGGGGCATCCAACAGCAACGGCTCGGGCGCAGGGGTCGTTCTTGTAAACCCTTGTGGCGTCCTTCATGAAAGTGCTATCACAATCAACTTCCAAGCTACAAACAACGAAGCCGAATATGAAGCTCTGCTTGCTGGTCTCCGAGCCGCGGCAAGTTTACAAGTTGAAGATCTACAAGTATTCTGCGACTCTCAGCTGATCGTCAATCAAATAACAGGTGATTATGAAGCTCGGGACCCAAGAATGATTAAGTATCAAGCTACCGCTCTAGAGCTAATCCGAGGGTTCAAAGGATTCCAAATCGAACAGATCAACAGAGAGAACAACGCTCATGCCGATGCTCTTGCTAGTTTGGCCTCGGCAAGCAAAGCATCTGAATACCGACATATCAGCCTCGGCGAGATCCACGAGCCGAGCTTTGAAGTATCGGAAGAAGTATACAACATTTCCCTCGGCCCAAGTTGGATGGATGAAATCATCTCATTTCTCAAAGATGATACTCTTCCCTCTGACAAAAAGGAGGCCCACCGTGTACGCAGCAAAGCAGCCTACTACTGGATCTCTGAGCTCGGCCAACTCTACAGAAAAAGCTTCACTGGGCCATACCTTCGGGTAGTTCACCCAACCGAGGTCCCGATTATTTTAACCGAGCTCCACTCTGGCAGCTGCGGTTGTCACTCTGGCGGCCGTTCCCTATGTCAAAGAGCTCTAAGTCAAGGATACTTTTGGAAAGGAATGAAGAAGGATTGTGAAGAAGTGGTCAGAAGGTGCAAGCCTTGCCAACTTTTCTCCCCCATACCAAGGCAGCCCGCTCAGTCTCTCAAACCTATCACTAGTCCTTGGCCCTTTGCTCAGTGGGGCTTGGATATAGTAGGCAAACTTCCAACTGCTCCTGGGGGCTTCAAGTTCTTGATCACTGCAACGGATTACTTCTCCAAATGGGTGGAAGCCGAACCGTTAGTCACAACTACTGAAACTGACGTTCGGCGATTCGTTTGGAGGAACATTGTCACAAGGTTCGGCGTGCCTTATGCTATTGTATCGGATAACGGCTCACAATTCGTCGGTAAGGAATTAACTGGACTCTGTGCTGAATTTGGAATTAGATTCTTCAATTCAACCCCATCCTACCCCCAGGGCAACGGCCAGGCCGAAGCCACTAACAAGACTGTTTGCGCTGGCATCAAACGTCGGCTGGACTCTAAACGAGGAAAATGGGCCGAAGAACTTCCTAGGGTCCTCTGGGCCTACCGCTCCACCCCCAGACGCTCTACCGGCCAAACTCCCTTCGCAATGGCCTTCGGCATGGAGGCTGTCATACCACTGGAATCGAAGTTCCCGACCCTGCGCACCGAAACTTTTGATCTAGAATCTAACAATGATGCAGTGGCAACCGAGCTAATCTTAGCCGAAGAAAAGCGAGACGATGCTCAGCTCAAGTTAGCCAACTACCAGCAAGAAGTTGCTCGGGGCTACAATTGAAGCGTAAGGCTTAAAAAGTTCAGAACCGATGACTGGGTCTGGAGGAAGGTTGTCCGAGCCAATCAAAAGACAAAATTCAAACCAAATTGGGAAGGACCCTACAGGGTGATTAAAGAGGTCGGCAATGGCTCGTACAAGTTAGAAGACAAAGAAGGAAGGGAAATTGAGAATCCCTGGAATGCTCTGAACCTCAGGAAGGCCTACCTTTGAACACTCGTCGGTCGCACTCTATCACACCACCTATCAAGTCTATTACTTTTCCCTTACCAAAGTGCTGTACTTGTCTTGGCCGTCTTCTTAATGAAAAGTATCTCCTACTTCTGAAGCATCAGTGTTCTTCATATTTGATTACAATAATTCAAAATATCAAATCAGTATAAAGCTCGGTATTCTAACAGTTATAGCTACGTTCGGATTTCTTTACTGCAAACACGATTATGGCTCGGACAATTTGATTTCCAGTCACAACTCGATCAAACAAATTGGTTCGGCAATGTCCACCCTTAGAACATTTACTTGACAAATTAACTTGGTACAAGGCTGGCATTTTGAGCCGAGCCTTATACCAGCATTGGGGTTGTTTCGAGTAAATCATAAACAACTCTAGCAAATTAGAGTCCAAACAGAAAGCAATAGATGAACTTGAAAGTTTATCCTCAGTACGGCTATGTTCATAATTTGACTTGAACTAAATGGCCACATCAAACAATTACTCTACCTATTACCTTGGCATAAGACTGGCATTTTGAGCCGAGCCTTACACCAAAGTAGGGGCTACCATAAGTAACTATCAAAACTTTCAAAGCAAGCCAAGGTTGCTTAACCCACGGCAGTCAAAATCAAAAAATATTTCTAAGGCATAAAGAAATATTCAGTGCAATAACACAAACTTAAAATTCAGAACCTCCTACCAAGAGGGCTCGGCTTGGTAAAACGTTCGATGCCGATCCCCATTAAACTATTACATCTGGCATGGCAAAATCCCAAATGTTCGGTGCCATCTAGTCCAAAAGCAAAATTCAAAATACTTTGAAACAAAATAAAAGCCTAAGGGAAATCCTAAACAGGGGTATCTTGAGCAGCCTTGTCTTGAGCCTCGGCATGGCTCTCATCTCCTCCAGCCTTCTCCTTCGGACTTGCCACAGCTGCTTCGGCCATCTCTTCATCATCATCTTCGGGAGGCAAGGGTTGGCACTCCTCCTCAGTATAAGGAAGGTCAAGATCGGGCACGATCGGCTCGGGCAGCTGCTTAAGGAAGCCAGACTCAGGCTGAATTGCCATGACACCAGCCATTGCGTCGGCACCAGCAGCATATCCAAGCCTGAAGAAGTCAGGCAAACGAGCTTCAAGCTCGTCGTTGACCATCTTATGGGCAACCTGAGTGTACTCTAGGGCGGCTCTTTGGATCCCGGCCTCATAACCACGGGCGTCGGCAGATGCAATCTTCCCTTTCTCCTCCCCCTTCAGCTTTATCACCTCAGCCTCAGCAGTCTCGGCAGCAATTCTAGCTTCAGCAAGCTCCTTCTTCAACCTCTCCTTCTCGATCTCCTCGTCCTTGACCTGTTGCTCCGAGATCCTAAACTTGGTTCGCCAAGAATCTCGGTCAGACCTATACCTCTCTCGTTCGGCAGAGACCTTGGAAGCTTTGTCATACGCCTTCAGCGCAGCCTGCCCAGCCTAATCAAAAAAGCAGAAGTTTACAAAAAAGGGGAGGAAGGGAGAGGAAATAGATAGAGGAGAGAAAGAAGAGAACAAACCTGAACAAGGTGAGAACACATCTCACCAAGACCTGGAAGGAGGTCGGTTGGAACTTAATCATAATCCCTCGGCAGGGCCAGCCCCCTCAGAAGTGTGATGGCAAGGTTCGGCTCTTCTTTCACTGAGTCATTCTGAAGAAGAACCCTGCCATCAGCCATCGTGTATGAAGGGCTGAATTGTCGAAGGACAGCGGCCTCGGTTATCGGATCGGTAAGATCAATGTGGGGTTCAACCAAATTCCCCTGATCCTTTGTTGAAGGGGCTTGAAGAGTGTCAAGAGGCACGGGTTGTGAGATGGTCGGCAGAACAACGTCCTCTGACGTTTTCTGTCTCTTCTCCCTCTGGCTTTGCTGCTCGGAAGAGCTTCGGCTTCGGCCAGGATTAGCCGTCTTCGTTGGAATCACAGGCCTTGGAATGTTCCTTCTTGACATATCTTCGAAAGAGGGCTGGGGAAGTTCGGCAGAGTCAAACGGAGTAAGCCACTCCTCTGCCGTAAATCCGATCTTCGGCAATCTCACCCCTCCTTGCTGCCTCTTCTTTCGGAGTCCAACAGAAAGAGAATCTCCTCCCTTCTTTTGAACAGCCTCGGCAGCGGGAGCACTGGATGTCTTCTTCTTGCTTTGAGCTACCTCTTTTCCTTTCTCCTTCCTCCTCAGCACTCCTTTATAGGAGGGTCGGTAATCAAGAAGGGTCGGAGCGTGACGGCAAACCTGGGCAAGCAACGTCTCGGTCTCCTTCTCCCGAGAGTTGGTGTTGAGTACCTTGGAAATAGGGCCGAGCTCTGCAAAAAGCGTAGCAATTCAAGAAATACCCAAAGCCGAAGAGAAGAGAAAGTAAAGCGTAATAGATAACTTAAGCACGTTCGGACAAATTACCTCTTGTATCAGCCACTTTTGGAACGGCGAACCGACGAAGACCATCGCCGAACTCAAAATTTCCATGCACTTCAAGGTAAAAGTCAGCCCACTTGTCAGTGTCCGAAAGACCGTCTATCAGTGGCTGCTTTTTGGGACGCGTCGACAAATATCGACGGCCTGATTTCCCGTGTCTAGACATAGTATATGTGTAAAAAAGGTCCGTCGGCGTAAAGTCCAAATCTTGACTCTCGATCAAGGCAATTACCGAGATGATGATTCGGTAACTATTGATCGCGAGTTGATGGGGGGCTAAACTGAATTTCCAAAGAATTTCCCTAAGGAAGGGGTGAGTGGGGAACCGAAGCCCGGCCTCACAAATGGCCATTAAAGACACGGTTATATGTTCGGGACGGTGATCCCTATGGTCTTTTATGTCTGTGCTTCTGACTCTATGTATCAGAACGTCCTCGGGAATGTTGTATTTCGTTCGGAAGGCTGCGTACTCTCCAGGGCTGCCGCTGAAATAATGAGCATAGGGACATAGCAAGCCCTTGTCGAAAAGGTCGGCATCGCTTACAACCGATGTCGAAGCTTCGGCTCCTGACATAAGCCTTGACTTGGCTTCTTGACCCACTTGTGGCTCGGTTTCGGATTGGGTTTCTGGAGAGAAGCTTATCTCGGGCTCCGTAAGGAAGTCGTCGGCAGCGTACTCATAATCTCGCTCGGCGTTGGAATCGTCGGACACAGGAGAAGTTGCCGACATCCTTGTAGAAGAAGATACTACCGCTCGGCTATTCCTCAACCTACGCCACTCGATAAGTTCGCTGAGGAATTGACGATCGGATTCGGTTTCTAAGCAATCCGAGTCTGATGACACGTCGATGACCTCGTGAGCCAGACCTAGGAAAAGAACAAAGGGGTATTAAGCTGGTGAAATCCGCGTCGGCAAAAAAAAGTCGTTTGGAAGTTCAGGATTCATCTTATCGGCTCACGAGTCACATGCTAACCTATAGTGGGCTCGGTACTCCTACAAAGACTCTCCTACGTTCGGCAAAATAAGAAGGCTGGGGAACGTTCGGTAATTTATCCCCAATAAATAAATCGTTCGGCTGAGCCCCAGATGTCCTATGGGGGCTCGGAAGAACAGGATGAGTTCAGGGATGAACATCATCGTTCTCCCAGAAATCCACTATTCATACAGTACAAAAAACTCGAAAATCATCCCAAAAACCCAGAAAATAAGCATAAAAAGCGAGAGAAAGACCAAAACGACAAGAATCGATGACATACCTGGAGATTTCAGTTGATTTGGGGCTTGAAGTTGAGGATTTGGATTCAAGCTGAGCTCTGGAACGGAAATGAAGAGAGAGAAGGTCCAAGCGCTAGAGAGAGAAAGTGCAGAAGAACTTTCTCTCTCCTCCTTCACCGGTATTTATAGGCAGAGCGGGCCTTTTCGAATTTCCCGCCCATCATTTCACCACCGAACCCCTTGCCAACCTCTACGTGACACGTGGCGACTGAAGCCCTTGCCCATGCCAGCCGTCTCCTCGTCTGCCTAGATGTCCTTTCAACTGACACACCCGTTCGAATACTCGACAGCTGTTACCCAATGTGAGGCTCGGATTTTTCTGCCGAAGGTTCAAGCTCAGCCAAGTTTTGAATCAACCCATACCGAGTGAAAAGCTTCGGCATGGGTTGAGGGGCTATTGTAGCAGGCCGAGCAGAATGGCTCGTTCCATTCCGAGCGTGATCTAGTAACCGTGGCCGAAGGTCAGCAACCGTGGCCGAAGGTCAGCAACCGTGGCCGAGGGTCCCTGTTGCCGAGGGTTCCTCTAATTACGTCTTCTTTTATACTCCATTCCCTATACCTGCTCGGGAAGGAGGATACGATCGTTTCGATAGCCGCCGAAGGTCCCAGAACATGCTCGGTGCCGAGCATGGCTTGGCCGACGGTCCAGCTCATCCGCGTCAGAACAGCATCCATGGCTATGATGATGGTCGTGACGTCATCCGAACGACTATGAGAACAATGATGGTGGCACGTGAAGGTGCCAGCTCATCATGAAAACGGTTGCAAAACCCTAAGCGTGATGCAACAGTGACATCAGCCAACGCGTGTCGAGCGTTGGTGCAATCTTGGAGACCAAGCGAAGGGTTTCCTATAAATATCCCATTATGCCTTCTTGGATGAGGTACGCAAAAACAAAACCCTAGCTCCCAATCTCTAACTCTTCCTGGCAAGCAAACTGACTCTTGCACCGGAGGGCCATCCCGGAGAACCTCCGGTGTGGTTTCTTAGTCGTGCTTCGTTTTGCAGGACTGAGCAAAGGAGACAAGAAGCTAACCCCGAACCATCATTCAAAGAGGACGAACCACCCAAAATGGAGCCCCACACATTGGCAAGAGCCATATCGATTCTTTCCATAATGAACTCCCCATTAGCCTTGTTATTTCTCCAAGTGAACTTGGGACCCTTCCATTCGAGATTAGTCAAACCACAATCTTCAAGAAGCTCTCGAAAAATCCTAATTCTTTCCAGATTGGGGGTATTGCCCCCGTTCTTATCCTCCACACTTAAAACTTGATTAAAATCTCCAATGCATAACCAAGGAAATCTCTCTAGACAGGCAATGTTCCTAATTTCATTCCAAGCCAGCTCTTTACCTGCATGTGAAGGGCACCCGTAGACGAAGGTGGCCGCCCAGCATGAGGAATCAACTTGATTAGAGAAGACGGTATGCATCAGATTTTTATTCATGAACTCGACTTGAATAGAAACGTCGTTATTCCACCATAAAGCTAGCCCTCCGGATAGCCCTTCGGGATCTACATATGTACCGAAATTAAATTGTAATCTACGGCGGATGGTCTCCATTTTGACCTTATTATTTTTTATCTCCATCAGGAAAACGATGGAGGGACGATTTTTACGCACCATATCACCTAAAGCCTGGGTTGTCAGGGTACGCCCAACTCCTTGACAATTCCAGATTAGGATCATCATTGGGGTGGTGGCTGTTTGGGGCCGGCCACAAGCCCTTTTGCAGCAGTAAACTCCTCCATAACAACTTCCACTGGGAACAAATTAATCTCACCAGCCAAATCTTCATGACTCTTTTGAGCATTGATATCACAGAGCTCCAAGTTGATACTTTGATAGTAGTTGATTTTCTCCGAGAAAAAGCGTAATTTTTTGTTCGAGAAAAAGTTCGGATTCGAATTGTTACCGGATTAAATTTGACGAATCCGGATCTGATCCAATTAGAATTCGGATTATCGGATTGATGTTATCAAATTCGAATCAAATTTTATGAATCAGATTCAAATTGAATCCGGTTTATTGACAGCCCTAAGTTAATTAGTTTGAATCTTGTGGACTATTTATGGAGAGGAGATTTAAAAGGAAATTTCTGGCCATTCCTTCTTTCTTTTTTTGGGTTCCATGGAGACCTCCTTTTGTAAATGCAATCCCACCTAGGCCCTGTTTAAAGATGTCATTACTAGTTTGCCTTATGAATAATTTATATTTTGTTTTTTTACAGAATTTTTGGAGGTGTGAATTTTGGATGAATTCTTGATATGAAGTCTGGGTGTGAATTCTGGGTGAAGTCTTGGTGTGAATTCTTGATGTGAATTCTGGGTGAAATCTTGGTGTGAATTTTGGGTGTGAATTCTGCATTTTGGAACGTGTGAATTCTGTATTTTGGGACAGAATCCACATCTCCAACTAAAGAATTCACACCTGTACAAAATTTGTAATTCAAGCAAAAGCATAACACTCAAATTAAAAAAACAAACTACAAAGAATTCACATCTCCAAATTACACGATTCATACCCAAAAAAATTTTAAAAATGTTGTGAATTTATTCACTATCCACCATGATTCAACTCTGCAACTAAAAACAACAACAAAAAAACACAGAGCCGAAAAGAAAATCAAGAACATCCATTTGTGTGTACTACTCTAAATCAATCCCTCCACCAGAGATCCACCAGGACCTCCTCATGGCCAGGCATAGCCACCGCCGTCTCCATCATCATCTATTCTATACTACGAGATCATCAATCTGTACTACGAGATCCAACAAGACCTAACGAGAATCTTCCCCTGGACTACCACCATCGCCTTCCAAGAAGAAGGCTCCATCATTATTGTTGAGCCCTGTTGAGCCCCGGAAACCGACCCAACCCACCGTCGTCCTCCACTCGAAATCAAAATCAATGGAGAAGTTGTTCGTAATCCTCCCCTCCAAATCGACGCCACCCACGATCCAAAGTTGTTCTCCATCATCAACCATGATGACCGCCCACCCAGCGATGGAGCTAGGGAAGGGCCAATAGGGGCGGTCGCCCCTGCAAAAAGAAAAAAAACTTTACTTATTATATGTAAAATAAAAAATTTCTATGAAAGTATAGAGGCTTGCCCCCCCTCTAGTATTTTGGGGGAAAAGAATCAAATGGTAGTAAGTAATTAGTAACCTTTGAAATGCAAGAATACCAACGTTAATTTTGTAAACGTTACGAGTTAAATAAAACAAAACATAGTGAGGGTTAACATAGTGAGTACTCAAATATTTAACTCTCAGATTTTACCCACAAAAATTCCTAATCGTTAAGAGGATTTCATACGTTTTCTTCTCTCTGCCTAAAAAATCTCTATGGCACACTAGACCTCTCTCCCTCTTTCTTGGCACAAGAATCCCACATCGTCAAATCTTTGAAGATAGTTTCAAGAAAATAAGAACTTAGGATAAAAGATTTTGAGAACTCTAAGTAATCTTGGTGAAATCTAAATTGTAACTATGAAATGAGTGAATACTAGACTCCACAACACGATGGGGGATGAACTTTAGCAAGTTTCTAAATCACTTGCATGGAGAGGGATAATGCGAAAATGTTTGATGCCAATTCTATCATCAATATTTTTAATGATATGAAAGAGCGGAATGCAATTGAAGATGCCTCGTTTTACTAGATAAGCTGAGGTAAGTCGTTAATACTTTTGAAATATATATCAACTTCCGTGGTGGCACTGTTGATAATGATCATCATTTTGTTGTCAGTAGTAATCTTAGCTTTATCACTTTGGATTTTTGTGTTCCATGGTTTGAGAGGGGGGAAACATACTGATAGACCTTCCCAGGGAGTAGCTCCTTGCGTAGGCAATGTATAATCAATTTCTTTCATATGTTTGCCGGTTTATCTTTTTTAATGTTGTTTGATTTTCTATCTTGAAGGTATGGTGCAAAGGTCGTCGCCACAGCAGGCATCCCGCATAGGCACAACACGTTTAAGAGTGCCACGCTATGACACATGCACAACATGAGCACGAAAAAAGCACAAGCATGACACATCATGATTAAAAATTTAAACATATAAAATAATTAATCACAAAAATATATGTGTAAGCTATGTGTACACTCTTTGTCCTATAATTGATGTGTCACAATGTTGATGATTACAAATAAAAAAATATTACATTCATTTTTAAATTTGAAATTGATAGTTGAGTAGGAGCTAACTTAGTTAAAATGTACTCAAATTATAGTAATGCAACTCTTACCTATTTACATTCATTGTATTACGAAATTGCAATTTTTCATAATATTTTTGTATTTTTTCAGTTTAATTATTTTATTATAGTATTTTTATGCAGGATTGGTTGCATATTTTATTTAAATTCTTTTGGGAGCATAATTAAGTATGGAGTAGTCATGTTGCTATTTTTTTTTAACATTTTTGAGTTTTAATATATTCACGTTGTTATGCACGTTTTTTTTTTTGTCCCCCATACATGGTCACCCCTGTGTAGTGAATTTCCTGACTCCATCCTTGGATACAGTACTACTAGCTAGTAGCACGACATTCAAGATCAGAGATGCATGCTTGCTTCTTTGAAAAAATCTCTGGGTCTTCTTTTTTTTACGTATGATTTTACCACATAGTATTATGAGTTGGAAAAACAAAAACAGCATAGCCAGACCTGTGCATCCAGGACTGAGATAAGAATTGCCCTCGTAACCATTTTTGCAAGTGCAAAGATATCCTCCAAAGCCATTGTCCGTATTATCAGTACACAAACTATTATTCGGCAGGCACAAATATGCACTTGAGTTTTGGGCTTCAACACAACTCTGGCTTTCAATCACAAAATCAAGTATTATGGGTACTTGGTTCACGAAATTGGGGTCTGAAATATTTGATAGATCACTACGGAAATGAAAGCTATCCTGCTCTCCCATAAACGCGTAGCCACATTTGTTGTATAACCAAACCTGTAACAACCATAAGAACAAGATAGAAGAGAATGACTTTTTCAGGTGGTTATGACTTTAAGAACAAGCCCGGAAAAAGGAGAAAAATGGTGCAACTTCTCTTCGAAGGGATGGAACGTCCAATTTTACCCAATTTTGGGCCGGCAACAATCGGTTTGTTAATCTTGCTTAATATGTTCAATTAATATTAATTCGTAAATTATATGTTTGTTTATCAACAAAATAACAATTTATTAGAGAACTTGATAAAGCGTACATCAAGATCGAGAAAAAGGGGAGGGGAATCCAATCAAAGTTGGATTAAAGGGCAAAGCCTGACGGCCAGAGGGCATGACTCCCAAACACCTGTAGGCCTCAAATCCCAGATACAACAATAAAAATCAAACACAAGCAAAAGGCCTACAAATGCCTAGATTAAAAAATAAAAGCCCAAAACCTCTTGAAAATCTAACCCACTAAATCGAGCCCAAGAATACCCAAAACCTACCCTAAACTTCTGTGATTGTTCAAAGCAACACCGCCCCACCACCGGTGGCCAAATAACTAGACAGAATCACCAAACAATCGAAACAGTGATGCTCTAGAAAAACCACCACGCCACCATTGGCCATCACCGAAGAAGACACCAAACACGCACCATTAGTCTGTTGCGGAAGCTCGCCAAGCCGTTAGGCAAAGATCGATGCTTCTAACAATGCAACTGGCGGGAGATCGACACCAATCATGCCCATGCCCAAGACCACTAGATCCACCTAGTTGTTAGGCCGAGAACCAGAAAAACCCAACAGAGAGGCCGACAATATATGGATCAGAGACGTGGATGAAACATGACCGAGAGGGCCGAGGAATGCCGGAGATACAACGACAAAGCAAGAACAACCACAGAGAGGGAGGGGGTCCAAAAAAAGAGGAAATGGGATATAGAGATAGAGGATCAGAGAACCTTACCATCTGCTAATCCCGTTGCCGGTTATAACCCCCCAAAACGGACGCCGAGAAACCGTCGATCCGGCCCTCATAAACGACTAGGAGGAAGACGACCGTAAATTATATGTTTGTATAAGAATTTTCACTCAAAAAATACACATAAAAGTTCTTCTACCTTTCTTTCGGTAAAATTAGCGCTTTCGGTAAAATTAGCGCGCTAACTGCCTAATCCAACAATATGTATACTAGCTAGCTAGCTCCCATTTATCATCTCGTTAATCTTTCATGTTCTCTCTAGTTTCATTCATAATCAATCTCATTGTTTTAAATCTAATCCAAACCTTATTTGATAATGCAACATAACTGTTACGTTTTGGTCAGTAATTATGCAGTGCTCCTACGGTATGGGGCACTGCCATGATACTCAAGTTTGTGATAATTAAGTGAATTTTTTTTAATGATTTCCTTAATTATTTTTCATGTGTTGGTTTGAAAAAAAAGAATACACAAGTCAAACCTACCCGCATAGGCACGACACGTTTAAGAGTGCCACGCCACAACACATGCACAGCACGAGCACGAAAAAAGCACGGGCATGACACAACATGATTAAAATTTTAAACATATAAAATAATCAATCACAAAAGTAGATGTAAGCTACGTGTACACTCTTTGTCCTATAATTGATATGTTACAATGTTGATGATTACAAATAAAAAGTATCACATTCATTTTTAAATTTGCAATTGATTGTCAATTGATAGTTGAGTAGGAGCTAACTTAGTTAAAATGTACTCAAAGTATAGTGATGCAACTCTTACCTATTTACATTCATTGTATTACGAAATTGCAATTTTCCATAATATTTTGTATTTTTCAGTTTAATTGTTTTATTTTAGTATTTTTATGCAGAATTGGTCACATATTTTATTTAAAAATTCTTCTAGGAGCATAATTTATGAAAAGCATAATTAAGTATGGAGTAGTCATGTTGATATTTTTTACATTTTTGAGTTTTAATGTATTCACGTTGTTATGCACGTTTCTTTTTTCTTTTTGTCTCGCATACATGATCGTTCCTGTGTAGTGAAATTTCTGGCTCCATCCCTGCGCCCCCACCTCCCCCATTGCTGATTGCCCCACCGCCCCACTGGATGCCATGACCGATTCAAGGAGGTGCTTGATCTTGTCGCTATAGACATCCACCGCCGCACAAGGCGTCTCCTTCATCAACTTCTCGCATAGGAGTTTCTTGCATAGGTGAGACCCCTTATCATGCGCGAGGTATTTGTGGTAGTTTACTTAAAACAGGGCTAATGTAGAATGGGTTTGACGGGGGCTAGGTTTGGACGGGTAGAGATTGACAAAACGGGACCGACCAGGAAGAACCCCGAGATTTAAAGGCATGTGCTCTCTCCATGGCATATAGGATAAAATAGCCTTGGAACTAACAGATGCATGCAACACTCTCAATATTATCAAAACTCTTTACCTTTGGATCTTTTCATATTTTCCTAAGTGTCACACAAAAGACAAGGGTAATTCCAAGGCAGTTTATCCAAATTGAAAAATTTTATTTTGGATTTTACTGTAATGACCCGCATCAGCTGACCTTTTTAACCCTTAACCTAATTATGTGGCTCAAAAAAATTAATCTAGGATTAATAGTAGCTGGGTGGGCCTTTACCTTATAAACCATTTCAACTTTTAATTATTTTCGATGTGGGACTTATCTTGCATAGAGTGGATTCTCACAATTAAATGAAAGGAGATCCAATCGATCAGCAACGGGACTATCATATCTGTCTCCCCACAAACTATTTGCCATAATCTGTCCCATGATCTCTAAAGATTTATTGCATCTTCTAAAAAGCTGATCTAAATCTTCAGTTTGTTACACCGGAGGCAGAGAGATCACATTGGATAATTCCTCTGTGAGCTCTCAGTAAATTAGTAGGCAATTTATTAAGCAAGATCAACCATATGAATGTCTTCAATTTAGCAGTAAATTTAAGTTTCCAGAACTAACTCCATCCCTCCAGCTCCATATCCTGTTTGCTAATTAAGTCATGTGCGGAAGCTAGCTATGGAAAACATACCCGTTGGAGAACCCTTCCAACAAGGATAATCAGTGGCATTAAAGTCCAAATTAAGGAATATTGACACCCATAATGATATTCTTAGTTAGTAGGATTCTGAAAAAATAGACTTCAAATGTTGTTTGAGAAAATGTTTGTTCCATCACAAAAATGCTCTTCATGTACCTCGAAATTACCTGATGAGCATCTTTTTTTCTTTTTTTTTTAACTTACCAAAAAAGATGCTCGTCTGGTAATTTCGAGGTATATTTTTTTGAATACTTAAAATTATTGTCATTCAAACCGTTCGGTCAGAAATATAACCTCATAAGGTACATAACCTTTTTGTTGCGTTGCCTGTGTATAGGTGAGATAGGCTTACTTGATTGGGACGTTAATTTAGTTTTAGTGGCGAGAGCTGCTACACACACAGCAGATCTGTGCACAGATTGTGCACAGATTTTGTTGTGGGGCCCACCACGGGTTCCACACAAATCATCCGATCCGTGCATTAAATGCAAAATATTTTTTCAAGGGTCTCTGTAAAAAATAAGCTCAATCCGATACCTATAGGTGCTTCATCCAACCATCTAACTTTTCATTCAGATTTTCGGATAATGAAAAGTTATATGGTTGGATCGAGCACCTATAGGTATCGGATTGAGCTTATTTTTTACGTGTGCCCTTGAAAAAATATTTTACATTTAATAAACGGTTCGGATGATTTGTGTGGGACCCATGATGAGCCCCACAATAAAATCTGTGCACAATCTGTGCACAGATTGCTGTGTGTGTAGACTTTCTGTTTAGTGGCGGAGTTGTAGTGGGGCTGTCCGGCCACGACCTCACCCATTTTTTTAAACATTAGTAGTATTAAGGTATAAGTTTAATAAAATCCTTTTTTGTTATTCAAAAAACAAAAGGTATAAGCTCAATTATGGTTTTGGTATAAATTTGTACAATAGTATTTTTTAATCTATGATAAATTTAAGGCTAAAGTACGGATTACATTTCTATAATTTTGTCGTTTGGCAGATGAGCTCATTGAGTTTTGTTATTGACTAATTCACCTTCTTGTGATTTTGGAGTAAAGTACATCACTAACACCGTTAACAGAAAATGCTAAAAATGACTTTAGTACCCCTGTACTTTAATTTGGGATAAATTACCTCTAATTTATGTTCTCTCTCACTCTCTCTCCTTGCTTGGAAAATGTAAACAAATCCGAGCTCCACCTCCCTTGCGATTGACCCATCGAAAAACAGCCGAAAATCGACAGAAGAGACTGATCATCTGGAACGTAGCACCAAAAAATCAAAAGCACAAACATGTACTCCCTCCCCTCTGAATCTGACTGCCCCATGGATTCAGAGGAGAACCCAATAAAGGGGGACAATGCAAATCCACTGGTATCAACTGATATCAACATGAAGGAAAAGAAACAGAGCCAACGACCAACAATCGAAGCGAGATCGTTCAAAAAGGGGTTAATCAATGTACGGGAACCGTCCTTAGAAGATATTGAAAAAAGATTAGCAGAGTTCGCCGATAGCAATGACGAAATGGACAACGATGAACCCCCTAATGACGAAATCTACAATTAAGGCGGAATTCTCCATGGAACACCTGAAGCGCATCATGAGCTAGCCTTTGGAAGGATGCCTTATCATCAAATTATTGGGGAAAAATATCGGATTCAAAGTCCCTATGGAAAAAATCACACGTTTATGGGACTTGGAAGGGACTTTTGACCCAGTCAATCTGGGATTGGGTTTCTACGGTTCTACCTAATTAGATTTGAAATGAAAGCAGATTACAATAGAGGGTATACAGGAGGGCGACGGTGAAGAGTGGAAGGGGTGCCGGAAAAGGAGTCGACGGGATGCGACAGTGGGCGGATGAGGGGGAGTTGGACAGACGGTTGTGTTGTTTGGGAGGATGGTGTTGGACAAGATGATGGAGAAGGATAGTCCTGTCCTTTTACACCGAAATCGACCTTTTATTTAGTTTTTTTCTCAATCCCAGTCTCATAATAGGCAAGTGTTTACACCTTCCGTTAGTTTGGATGAAAAATGGAACGGCAGCACTTTACTCCAAAACCATAGAGAGGTGAATTGGTCATTAGTAAAATTCACGGAGGTCATTTACCAAACGGCCAAAGCATAAGAAGGTAATCCGTATTTTGTCCTAAATTTAAATCATTTAAAATCACCTTATGAAATATTGTAGATTACTCTCATACACAAGAAGTGTGTGTGTGTTTTTATTAGTTTCCGTGGAAAAATTAAGTACAACAAATTCACCTAATTATATTAATATAAATAGTATTACATAGTATTTTTTTCTATATTGATTTGTCTCTTCGTCTAGCTCTGTCAAATTAGAATCATGTCTCCCCAGTGATTAGTTAATTTAGTGTGATGGGGTTCAGTAGAGGTGGCAAATGATCGGATTTGGATATGTTGAAACGGGTCGCGGGTCAAATATGGACGGGTCAAATATGAATCAAATAGTAAACGGGTTGAAAAGGATCGGGTCAAAGATGTTTAGTATATTACTATATGTCAAAGATGTTATAATTAATATTCCATAGGGTTCAGACTCGGTACCTAACATATTAGTATATATATTCCCTTCATTTCCCTTTTTCATTCATGCTGATGTTTGTTCGATAATGAAAGCTTTTTTGTTATCCTTTTGTTGTGTTCCGTGACCTCATTTTTGGCATGTGCAATAAGATACCAAAAAACAAATCAAATATATAACGTTAAAGAAAAAAAATGAAAATAATTTTTTAGTAGAAATTTTGATTCTTCTCTCTCTCTCTCTCTCTTCTTTTGGTTCGACAATCAAGGGTGCCGGATCAATTTACACGCACCTCAAGTGATCCTAGCTCTCTCTGCTCTGGTCAAATATCTCTATTTTTGTGAGAAGCCAAATAGTCTCATTCCCTACAATATCGAATCACTACAAGAAAAAGTATGTTTAGTGACGAAAAAGTGACGACAAAATTTAATTTCGTCGCTAAATGAGTATATTTGGCGACAAAAAAATAAATTTGTCACTGTTTTGATAACTTCCTTGACGAAATTATTTTGTCACCAATTATAACTATTTAGCGACGAAAAAGATATTTTTGTCACCAAAGGCTCCTATTTGGCGACGAAATAAAATTTTCGTCACCAAAAGTGTAAAAAAGGAGACGAAATTATGTTTTGTCGCCAAAGATAACTATTCGGTGACGGAAAAAATATTTTGTCGCCAAATGAACCAATTTGGCGAAGAAAAATATTTTCTTCTTCTTTTTACGTTTTCAGTGACGAAAAATTTATCCTTTGGTGACGAAATTTATGAATTACGCTTTGTCACCAAATATATTTCGGGCATAACTCTTTGCTCAGAACTCCGATTGAGATAATTTAAATTGGGTTTGAACAATAACATAAAGAGCTACGACATTCAAGTTTATTAAAATTGCTAATTTTAATTTTTAATAGTTCAAAATGCCGTTCAAAATATGTTTTAATGTTCAATGTATGTGTTATATATTAGATATTTCAAACATATGCTGAAAAGTTTGTGTGGTATAGTTGGTTAAAGCTTGCGTGCAAAACTTAGGAGACTTGGGTTCGAAACCCCGCAGAAGCAAGAAAGTGAGATTTTTTTCACATATAAGAATGTCTTTCACGACGAAAAATTTCATCACCGATGGGTCACCTTTGACGAGCCAAAGGGAATAATTTGTGACGAAATTTTTTGTCATCAAAAAAGCACAAAAGGTGATGAAGAAAATTTTGTCACCAAGTCATTTTTCCGTGACGAAATTTTTAGTCACCAAAAGGCACTATAGGTGACGAAAATAGATTTCGTCACCAGGTAGGAATCCTCGACAACCTTTAGTCGACAAATTTTTTTTCGTCACCTATATTATTTGTGACGAAAAACATACAATTTGCGACGATTTTCATTCGTCACCCAATGCAATTTTCCTTGTAGTGAGTGTACATCAGAGCGTGTTCAAGAAAAGTATAATGCCATTTACGTGTAGGTATAGAAAATTAAAAGTAATTCCCACCAAGTCAGGCTCAAATCAAGAAATACATGCCTAAGGTAAATCAAATTTTTATACCTCAAATACTCCTCCACCACTATTGTTAAGAATATATATTCTCAATTTCTTAATTTTTTGGATTGAGAACGTTGAGATTATTCTCAACCCAAACAATTGAGAATTTTTAAATTTGAGAATACCCTCAATCCAAAAAATTGAGAACATTCTCAATCCACACAATTGAGAACATTCCCAAAGTACATTGGAAGCGGCGGCGGCGATAGACTAGAATTTTTAAATTTGAGAATATTCTCAATCCAAAAAAGTGAGAACATTCTCAACATACTTGGTAGCGATGGTGGTGAGGTGGTGGTGGTGAAGTGATTTTGGTGGTGGTGAAGTGAAAGTGGTGCATGGGGTAGAGAGTTGAGTTGTGGTGGTGGTAGTGGTGGTTATGCTGAAACGAGATGATAAAAGTCATATGATACTTCAGGGTGGAGTTAGTGGTAAATAAAATTTGTGTCATTCCTTAATGAAAATTATTTCCTTCTTTCCTAGACCCACCGGTAAAAAGCTAACCATTAATTCTATCTAGATGGGCCAATCACCGTCCTGCGACATTGGCCTTAATGTCTGACAAAGTTAGAGCATCCATAATGGGTTTACTAATAGTGTTTTAATTGTATGTATTAAAATTTAACAAATAAAAATGTATTTTTTGTGTCACAATACTTGTATTAGTTTATGTGCTAGAGTGTGTTAAATTTTGTAGTGTACTAGCATGTGTGTCGATTTTGACAACTACACTAGCAAACAATAAGTGGTTCCCATCTCTATAATTCAAACTCCAACCATAAATATAAATTAAATGTTCACTACTCCCAATACACATTTGTGAGACCCCTTTTTTATCATAACAAATATTTTAACACACAAATTTACCAAACTCATTGTGAATGTTCTAACAGATTCTCATGTTAGTAATATCTAACACACTTGTGATACCCATTTTTATCGTAATACACATTTTAACAAATATTTAACACACAAATATACCAAACTCACTGCGGATGCTCTTATTACGAATATTCTCATTGTTTGAATATGAATATTCCTATCAGGATGGTGCTGTGCAGTAGTGTGCTGCACACCTCCGAGCCGTCAGATCGTGCACCCGACGGGTCGGATCTCATCTCGGCAATGAACAACTCCCAATCGTTGATTGCTAAGATGAGATCCGAGCCATCAGATGCACGATTCCACGGCTTAGAGGTTCGCAGCATGATGCAGTACCTCACTGCACAGTACCAACCGAAGTCCAAAAAATAAGATTATAAAGAATACTCTTCTCTTTATTATTATTAGTATTATTTTTTTAAAGGTGAACTCTGCAAGTTTTTTTAGAAGCATAAGAACTTCATTAATAACAAAAAAAAGAAGAAGAAGAAGGTACAATTGTGCTATTGCCGTAAATTGGAAGAAGTCGGCAACGAGTGAAGATCAACAACGGCTTAATTAAGGAGCAGAGCACACTGATCTTCAAAATACACAAAACACAAAATTATGCTATTGAAAAAAAAAAAAAAAAGAGTGCCGATGACATGCGAAGGCCAACAAAAAGCCTAAAAGGGACAAAGCACAATGTGAAAATGTGTGTACGGAAAAAGTAAAAAACACCGGGGGGGGGGGGGGGGGGGGGAATACGAAACAAAGCAATGTGTGTCAAGAAGAACCGCAACCATTGAACTCATAGAAGATGTTCATATAAAGGCATGTGTATTCTTTGAGAAATTTTTCAGTGTTGGGTACGTGGTACTCGTTCGGCACATTTGGATTGTCCAATATATTTTTGGATGGCTCGACTTGAAACCCTCTCTTTTCTTTCACCCCAACACTTTTTCTCTCATTTTTCTCTCTCCAAATCTGAGTCGTCCAAAAACGCAATGGATGACTCGGATACGCCGAACAAATACCACATGGTACGTACCCACCCGACAGTGAAAATTTTTCCGTACACTTGCATAGGAGATTCAGGAATTTGTTGGGATCATCACGTGCAATGGTTATTGCCTCACATGGTTGGGACAACCTTAGAGGTCAAATTAGGTCGGGAGTACCGCCACGTGGTACTCCAACTACTCAACAATCACACATTCTCGTTGGGTCTACGACTAAATCTATTTACCCCATATGAATATGTGGATCTAAATCAGGCATCGCATATATACCAAAATTGAAATGTAAAAAAAAATGTTCTATATTGATAGAGAAATGTAGACATAGGAAAATTGAAGAGCCTGTTCCGCTTAGCTTTTAGCACTTTTTGTTCTTAGTCAAATTTTTTTCGCATTTTTTAGTTTTGCGCTAAATTTTTGTAGATTATTGATTCGTCTCGACGAGACGAAACGGAAAAGTAAAAAAAAAATTACTTTCACGCAAATATTTTGAGAAATAATCACTTTTTAGCCAAAATAAAAAATAAAAAAAGTTGGGTTTTTTTTTTTTTTTTGTGTGTGTGGTTAAAAGCGGTTATTTTCCAAAATATATGGATAAAAGTAAAATAAAAAATTACTTTTCCAATTCCTCTTGTCGAGACAAATCAATAGTTCATAAAAGTTTCGTGCAAAATTAATAAATGCAAAAAAAGAATTCAAATGACACCCCCTAGGTTCATTGCAAGGCACGAAACATCATAAAGGTTAAGCACAAAAGACTTATTAATGGGCCAATTTGTTTTGGGCTCTGAATAAATACAAATCCACGTATAGGGCATTGACTCATTATGTAATAAGCTCCCTAACTCAATTTGAGGTAGAAAATATACTAATAGCAAATTTGGAATAAGGAACACGTACAGTTTGTTTACTATCATCAGCTCAGTCCCAGAAGAGTCCAATCTGGCCCAAATCATAGGCTTGGAGCACATGCAACTAATGAAAAAGCCTTTGGGCTCAACTTTAATAAACTTGGACTTTTAGCAGCCCAAAAGAGTGAATTTTAGTGTACAAATTGGGCTGGTGTGTCGCAGAAACCCACCAACTTTAATAAGTGTCCAGTATTTTATTTTGGACTGTCTTTTAATAAATATCTATTTTATAAAATTAGTGAATAAAAATTAGTATATTTTCCATTTTTTTCCATAAAAGTATATATTTTATTTTGAAAAGTTAGTGAGTAAAAGTGTAATAATAAAAAGATAAGTAGGAAAAGTGGAGGTAAAAGTTGATATGAATAGTGTAATAATAATGTCTCTTTAATAAGTTGGAGTTATGAAATTGAACACTTAAAAAGGGACAGAATGATTATATTGTTTTATCTGCATATTATTTCCTTTAGTAACGTAAAATTACACCTATTGGCTTTCCATGTGTAAAGAGATTAACAAATAGGACGGAAATACAGTGAGGCTATTATTATATCAATAAATTAAGATAATCAAAGAAGAGAAACGTAAACCTTACTAATTTCGTACTCCTATATTCTAAAACAGAATAACAGAACAAATATGAATGTCAATGTATTTTCATACATTTAAATGCACTTACCACAAATATCATTGTACATTATACACATTTTAAGACGTTAGTTTGGTATTTTCTGTCTTAATCATTAACAAAGCAAAATATTGTTTTCATGTACTTTCCTATTCTACGTAATTAACAAGAACATAAAATGGACTTTATTCATGATAATCTGTCTTCACTTTTGTTCTAGATGAGAAGTTTGATGGTTGGATTATTGTGAAAAATAATTAGGAAAGATGAGATTAATGTGGGCATAGAGAAGACATATAAAGTCTACCAGAAAATTTGATAATAAAAATGATGTAAATTCATGAATTAATTACATTGTGTTTGGTTAAATTGCAAAGAAGATAAGATAAATATGTAATAAAAAATGATATTTAGTTTTTTCCCATGAGATACTAAATGGACAAATTAAAAGTATTTTCAATGAGATTAGTCAACCCGAGCGCTTTGAATTATAAAAAGTACAACCTTCAATCTTGTGTACATAAAAAACATCACTGAACAGCCCTACATCCACACAAACCTCGTATTATAAACAACAGAGAATATGTGGTCCATTATGTTTCCTCACCCCTAATACCAGTTATCAAATGAGCACAAGTGTCATTTCATAATAAGACCTTCTGTAAAATTCTTGGATAAATTTTACTTTTATCCCCTTTAACTATTCAATTTATGTCTAATTCAATTTGTTCTTAATCTATTGATTAAACCAATTGTGTCTTTAAACTTTTAAAATAGATATCGACTAAGTCTAATTTTTGACTCCTCGTCTATGCTATTGAATGATAACCATTGTTCTACTACTGAGGTCGCTATTAAAGGTCATTATCGTCATTTGATCTAGTGGTTAATGGGTAAAATTATCGCCAAATGGGAAGTATGTATGCATTGTGTATATACGGACAAGAAAAAAATTACTCTTTTCCTTCTTATAAAAAATGATAAAAGTATTATCCCTAAATTTAAAAAAACGCACCAAAATAACATTGATCCTTGAAAAATGTGCATTTTCGATCAATAGTTATTTATAATTGAGCACAACAATTTTTTGATGCCTTGAAAGGAACAATTGTTGTCGTTTAGTAAGTGGAAAGGGAATTCAAAATTAGGCTTAATGAATATTTTTATTTAAAAAGTTTAAGAGCTCAATGAGTATAATTGAGAGATTAAGGACGAATAAATAGAAAATTGAATAGCTGAGGGGATAAAAGTGAAATTTAGACCAAAATTCTTGGCAGGCGGCGGAGGAAAGGGAATCATCATAAGCACGATTTCTAATAATCCTTCGTCAGCACCATTTCCCAATCAATCCAAATGACCTTTCAGTTGGCTATAACCACAACCATGCCACTGTATAGTCCGGTGTGCTTGGCTCAGTGTTATTTTCCCACGGGGCCTATTGTAATTTACATCAAATAGAAGGTTAATCAACAATGATGAATTGCAATGGGGGTAACATAAAATTTGTAATTCCAGAAGCTTCCCTCGTGTTTATATAATTTGCAATGGTCACCCTAACACTTCTCACCATACCGTTACATATTGTTCTAACTGTTTATCTTAAGATATATTAATCATCAATGTGTAATGATGGTTGGCAGAAGAATAAAGTTGAAGATGACTAGTTGTTTTTAACTATTTTTTTTTTGACCATTTTTTAAAGTTTTCTCCACTTGCATGAGTGGATTTTGTTTTCAAATATCATTATAATATTTTTATTTTACCGAAAGAAATGAGAGCTTCTATTTTAATTGAACGAAAACTAAGTGTATAGCTTCCCTAGGTTATGATCACAAAAAGTTATTTTATTACTCCTAAAATTCAATGTAATGCAGAATAGGAAGACAAGATGATTACAATACTAAACATAAAATGGAAGACCTTAGGTTTAAAGCTTGCATTTCGATTCATCATATTTTTGCCTCTCATTATTGAAATATGAACTCCTGGATCAAAAACTAAAGTTAACCACTTCGAAGAATTATTAAATATTAATATCATATTAAAAACGTATTTTTTCTTATTTTTATATTTTTATTGATGTTTTATTTTTAGATTTTCTAGGTTTGAAAAATCAATAATTCATAAATATTTGATAGAAAACAAAAATATTATATAAGACAAAAATATTGTAAACAATAATACTCCAAACCTAAATTCTGAATACTTCTCAAATGGAGATTTTCTAATTCCAAGGTATGCGAGATGAATATGATATACTCCAATTTACTATATACTCAATTAATGAACTTCAAATTAATAAATTGGTTCTTCTGACATTCGAAAATTAATTCTTTTTAGTACTTAAAAGTAAATAGATATCAATAAATTTTATCTTTTTCGTTCAAAACAACTCTTCCAATGTGTAAAAAAAAAAGTTATTTTATTCAAAATAAGTGAGTATTTAATTACTTTTGGCTCATTTTATCACATGTTTGGACAAACAACTGTTGATTGGGGTGTCATTGAAATATATATAGAAATTACAGGGGGTTTATTGTTATTTCTCATAAAAAGGGAATTTCTGTTATTAAGGTAAAGGTAAAATTTATTCAATAAAAAATGGTGTGGCTTTCAATATTTTCAAAAAGCTCCAAAAGAAAATGACGTATGAAGTTGCTTGGAATGCTCTGAACGTCATCTCTCCCTCTCTCTCTCTCTCTCTCTCTCTCTCTCGCCTTTGAAAGAGAGGAGCTTTGAAAGATTAGAGTTTTATACAGTGGGAAAATTGTTTAGTACTGTAGCTTTTTAAAATAAAGGGACTTGATTAATATACGGCCCAAAGTCAAATGGAGTCGGTTTTTATCTTCAAAAGCTTCAAAGCTAGGGGTTTGTGTTTGTTTTAGCTTCTGTGTATTGCTCAATTGGTACTTGGAGCTGTGATAAACTGAATATTTACCTAGTCTTGGATGAGGTATGCTTTTCCTCCCCTAATTATGGGTCTTTTGTGATTACGATTGTGTTAATTGGGCTTCGATTAAAAGTGGGTTGACTTTGGAATAAAGGGTTTATAGGGTTTTGCCATCTTCTTGTGTTTTTGTATTTTTTTTTCGTGTGATTCTGAGGGCATACTTTGCCGGTTGATTTGGTTTTGGAATTGGGTTCAGAGTTTATGTGGTGTTTATTGTGTGGAACTGGGTTTATGAAATTTAGTTGAATTATAGCGGTTTGTGGTAGATTCAAAATATTCTGGTTACTTGCTGGACGTAGTTGGTGATTTTGAGTTTCTGCTGCTTCATTTATTGCTGCCTTTGGTTTTACGGGTTTAAAGCTTACTCTGTGGGTTTTGGTTGTGGTATTCAAGGTGGAGTTGGTGGCAGTGATGATGGTGATTTATCGGCAGCAGAACATTGAAGGTCGGTACGAAAAATGATACAAGTGTCTCTGCCGTGATGCCGAGCTTTGTTCCTCAGATTACCATTCCAGAGACTATGTAAATCTTCATTCACAACTATCTTCTTATTTGTGCTGATCAGTTAGGATTTCTGTTAATTTGTTTAAGTTAGGCAATTGTTTGTCTTTGATTGCTCCGTTTCCACCTTTATCTGATGGTTACCTGTTGGGTTTTGGAGAACTTTCTCAACAGTGGTTGTAGTCGTGGGTATCACTGATGGCTGTTGTCATCTATTCACATCTTTGCATTGCTAATGGTCTCTTTGAACGTTGTTGTTGTTTTTTTTTTTATGTGAATATATGGGTAGGCGTTCATAGCATGGACATTTCAAAGGAAGCATTGTCTCCGTGTTGGTCGAAACGTAATTGGTGTTCAAATCCACGTGAACATATCACAAGTTTGAAAAACTTCATGGGGAGCAAATGTTCTAAATACCTACAACATGAATGATACCTATTTATCCTTCCTTTAAGAATTTTTAGTTCAAGGAACCCTCTAACTTAAACTTCGAAATTGTTTTCTTTTATGGAGATTGATACTGGGACGTGTGCTCAGATTTCTTTTCCATGAGATTTTTCTTGAACAGCTTCCATGAGGTTGAAGGTAGAAAATGAGTACTTATAATTTTGACATGTTATATAAAATGTATACTGCTTGTTGGAAGTTATGCCTTCACCATATCATATCCGTATCCTCATTTTATAAATGTTACAGGGTCAGCATACCCTTGTCGTGTTCTATTTGTGACAGATTCATATCCTCCTTTGCGAGAATTGGAATAATGTTGAGATGGTAGGTTGATGCAATCCATATGTAGATATGGTATGACAAAAGACTAGTACGAAATAAAGTAGCAGGCAATTTCATCATTCATGCCACATTTCAAGAAGGAAACTAAGGTTGATCCCTGTAAATCTCACACATTTGTGATCTCTCTCGAGTTTTTCTCTCTCTCCCTCCCGAAACCCTAGCCTCCACATTTACCTTTCTTCTCCCTTCCCCTCCCCTCTCCCATAGGGTTTCACAACCCTAATACGTTGGCGGGAGGGAAAGGCCATGATACTAGTTCTCAATCTCCTTGGTTTGTGTTTCTCGTGTCTCTTCAGATCAATGACTTGTCGTTTGATTTGTGAGAGTTTTGTCTCTCCTTTCTGTGACAGTTTTGTCTCTCCTTTTTGTGAGAGCTTTTAATTTCGTCTTTGGTCGAAGATTATGTCTACAGATCGGTATCGGTTTCTTTCAGATGATGTTGCTTCACAACTGCATCCGTTTCAACAGTGCTCTACTACCCCCGCATGATGTTTTGGTTGGAGCAACTCATGATGGCTTGTCAGATCTGTAGCTTTGGGAGTCATTGGCGCGTTTATACTTGGTTGGAGTTCCTCTGATCGTTTGGATATTTGTTGTCTTTTTTTTTTACTAGCACTTTTATCTCTTTTTGAGACTTCTAGGAAATATGAAATTTATGCAGAATGTTCGTCAGGCGATGCTTGGGTTGGGGTGAAAGACATCAACCGCCTTATACTTTTCTCGTTTTTTTACCAGTTACACGATTAGTTTGGCTTTGTCGAAGACATTTGTAATGAATTCTGTATTGTAAATGCCGTTAGGCTTATATCAATACAACTTCTCACTTTTGTCAAAAAAGAATGTCCTTTTTATCGGTAGGTTTATAATAGAGCATATTCTGCAAAAGAGGGAGCTCAAATATAATGGCTTGGTTATGCCCGAATTGCGTACTTCCTGCCAAAGCGTGCAAACATGGTCATATGTATAAACATCATACGAAACGAGTAACAAACCTACAAAAATATACTTCCTCTTGTAGCAGCATACACAACACTTGGAAAATTCATTTGGTCAAGCTTCTTCCAGCCAAAGCCTTCTATTTGAAATTTTAACTTCCAACAAATTTGTGTTGCTACCACGGAAGAATTGATCTAAGCATCTCAGAATCTTTTTCTAACATCATATGAAGAGTGAAGAACTATTGACTTATTATCTCCATGATCATTTTCAAAATCTACTATTGTGTGCCCTAAAAAATGGTAAATTAAGCTTCAAAAACTATTCTCTTAACTAAGGGAAGCCGGGAACTGTAATTTAAGGACTTATAAATAAACCTTTACACCTGATTGATGCTGATTGACACCCTGTATGCGGTAGTTGTCATATTCTAGTTTTGTACTGGTGCACATAGAGCCTTAGCCATTTCAACTATTTACATAATTGAAACTGCCACCATTGCAAAATTGAAGTGTTGATCACCATTACCTGCATGTCTTGTGCATATCTTGCTGTTAGACTTGAACTTGCTTTTCCACTATCTCCTTTATGTGTGCCTCAAAACATGGACGTAGTTTCACTAGTTATGAAGTTTTGGTTTCTTCAGTTTTTTCGGGCGTCAAAGGACCTGAAATGTGATCCAGCAATCTTGTGAATAGGTTATTCTAGCTTGTAAGTGCTGCAGAAATTGAAAGTGGTTTGATACAAAGGAGTGTGTCGGGGCAAGGGAACCTTTGGTAATTGTCACTAGGAATTCTTGGTTGTGTACTGTTCTTGTGATTTTTTTTTTCCATGGAGAAGGAAAGAAAGGTTGATGGAAAACTGTAATTTCTGAATTGCATTAATCTGTGGTGGCAATCTAGTGGTTCTCATAAGTTGTGGCTTTTTCAGTGGCACAGAGGGAGGCACCATCCATTCTTCTCGAATTTCTGACTTCAGGGCGCTTGAGCAATCTCTCGGATTTCGCATAGCTGAAGCTGCTAACATTGGTAGAAGTATGTATTTGGAGTTATACTTTCCTACTTTTCTAGGACTCTTTTATTGGTACATAACAATTGTCAACTAGTAACTTTGAATCTTGTTCTTGCCTTCGCCTCTTTAAACTCCAAGTTTGGTTAACCTGATCATACATCACTACATGCCCTGCTGGACTTTTGCAGTTAAATTGGCTGCTATCTTGTTTTTATCTGGCCCAACTCAAATATTCCTATGCACAGAAATTAAGAATGATACGCTTATGGAACACAAAAGACCTACTAGAGAAGCAAAGAAAGTCAAGAAGGAATTCCAGAGCAATCGGCGTTGGAATATTCTTGATTGCTTGGATAAAACTTAGTTAATGACTAGAAACTCCATTAAGAGCTGAAGGCAGAAAACTGTCAGTGACTTGTTATAAGGGCATGCTGGTGGGTGGTCATTTCCATTGATCCCTGGGAATCCACTTCAGAAGTGTTTTTGTTTGAAGTCTAATAGACCTATTCAAATGCGTACATGTCCCGTATTCGAATCCATACTTAGAAGGGAGAAGAAGTCTAGCTCTTTATTTATCAACTTTTTACCTGTTAATAATAAGATTTTCCTTTTTACTCCGTACTATCTAATTGTGGCTTTATTGATATAATATTGGAGTATAATATATTTTATCATTGACGTTGTTTCTCTGTCATAGCTGATCCTAGTTTCTTAGGTTTAATTGTATCATACCCGTATTGCATATCCGTATCTCTGTGCTTTCTAGACATGTTCTAGGTTGTACTTTCAATGGCATTGTGTTTTTGAACAAAGTTGATCTTGTATGGAGATTGGGGTTTTGGTGCTTATTTACCTCTATTGTTCTTTTTTGTTTCCCCATAATCTGACCATTTATTTGACTGACCATTTTGTTCTCTTCAGACACTTTATCCCAACCATCAAGTTCAAGTAGTCCTCTAGGAGGCTCTGATTTCCAGTTTGGCTCATTCAATAAGGTAAATTTGTTCTCTACCTATTTGTTTGTGATTCCAAACTTAATCAAAATCGAAAGTTTCTTCATTGTATGGTCTTACTCTTTTGGATATCCAGTCACTTGCTTCCTTCAATTCAAATTTATCTGCTGCTATTGCGGGATCTCAGACGCTACTGTTGCAAAAGGGACAGCAGCCAAACTTTGTTACTTCATCTGGCAGTCAACGTGAGAACGAAGAGGAACTGAATATGGAAGACGCCAGTCCTCGAACAGATACCTCAACAGATGGAGATGCAGAGGACAGAAATCAGGGGGTATGTATATTAAAATTTTTGATATCTAAGGGTGCATTTGGTAACGTTTATGTTTCCTGTTTTCTGTTGACGCGTGCCTATGCAATTGGGTCGAATGATTCTAGTTTTTCTTTTTCTTTTTTGGTGAAAACACGTAAATTGTGTTTTGTGTGTTTTCAAAAAAAATGGGAAAACACACCAATGGTGTTTTCCCTTGTTTAGTTGACGTGTGCCTATGCAGTTAGGAAAACACACAAATGGAGTTTTTGTGTGCCTATACTTTTGTTGACGTGAGCCTATGCAATTGGGTCAAATGATTCTAGTTTTTTTTGATAACCTGATATTTTGGCCAGTTTGCGTGTACCTCAACTAATTCCCGGGGGCCTTGAAGTTAACAACCGGGCAAACCCTCAGTAACCTCGTATAGGTCAAATGGTTTTAGTTGATGGGTGTAGAAGGTTGGCTGTCCGTGAAATACATTTTTTTTTTATCAGCAAAGAAAGGTTTCCATATCATTAATAATAATGATACAAAACAGAGACCCTGTTGTGATACACCAGGGAACATCATGCACACAAACGGTAGTACCGCACCTATCACTACACCTCACATCACCTCACATTTTTTTTAAAACAAAACAAAGAAAAAACACCCAAAAGTTGGTAAGGCACCAACGCACACCAAAAAGGAACCCAACCCAAACAAGTGGGCTAGGCCCAAACCCCCAAACCTAACAGCAAAGAAAACCAAAACACCTAAACCCTAAACCCTAAACCTAACACCTGCCACCCCCAACGGCAAACCATCACCACCGCCTCCGCAAATCCGAGAACCACTGGAAGACAAAACCAACCAACATTCCGGCCAAAACCACAAACTCTGCCGTTGTCCAAGAGCCCATAACCACATCCCACCTCCATCTATAGCCACCAAAGCTGACAAAACGATGATGCACGCTCACGCCCTCCACCGAACATCCAGAGCACAAAGAAACGACCACAGAACAGAAGCGGCACGACCAGAGAGGAAGATTGGAACCACTAGTGGCCGTGGTAACCCCTCGCCATTAAGCATAAACCAGTTCATCCCAGGAAAAAGAACTAGCAGGAGAACCCACACGCCCAAAACAACGACCACCACCTGCAGCCGAAACCACCAAGCTGTTAAGCTTAAGATCGGATCCAACCAAGGAAAGAAACCAACGGGCAACGACGGATCAGGGATCTCCGTCGGAAGGAACGCGGAAGACAGAGAAGAGGAAGGCACAGAAGAAAGCAAAGAGAAGGGAGGGAGAGCACCTGGGGGGAAGAGGAGGAGGCGCCTCCCCCCGGCCCAAAAGCAGAAAACCAAACGGCGGTGAACCAAGAGAAAGTCGGGACTGGTTCTAGAGAGAGAAAGGGGCAGACTTTAAAAGTTGTCAGCACATGCAGATTACTGCTCAGTCAAATACTTATTACTGAGTTAAAGATTGATCGATTTTATTCGTCTGTAGTTGGAAATTTTATTCTGTGTTTGGATGAGTTTTTAAGAAATTTTTTTGGGTTATGAGTGGAGAGAGAAATAGAGTAATGATTGGAAGTAGGGGTAATGAGAGAGAGATGAGAATAATGATTGAAGATAGGGGTAATGAGTGGAGAGTAATGATTGAAAGTAGGGGTAATGAGTATTTTTTGAGTTGGAAATTTTTTTCCAAACATCAAACTGAGCAAGGCATTATTCTGTTTATTATTCTCTCATATGTTTCAATTGTAAGGACGGCAAACAAAAAAACAAAATGGTACACCAAACATGTTTTATGTTATTTTCATTTTCAACTGTTTACAAAAAATGTACATTTTTTTGTTTTTGTTTTTCTTAAAAATAAACATGATTCTACTTTCAGTTTTTTACAAACTCAAAACGTTTCCAAACGCCCCCTAAATGTTTAGCCTTTGCTCTATGGCACACGTGAGATGCGACAACAAGTAATGGTTGTTCCATGCCATAGTTGTATTATTTCATTTTATCTTTATCTTTGCCTTTTAGTTTTATCTTTTATTTTTTCAGTAATAGTTTAGAAAACAGTAATAACTAATAAGGTTTGGCAGTGCAAAGCTGCAAATACTCTTAGTTTGCTGGGCACATAGGAGTTTTCTGTGTGTTTGTAATGGTCAAAAGATATAGGTTATCGAGAAAGTTCTCTTTGTTAAAAACAAGCATGTAAACAGTGTTTAGAGAGAAGAAGTTGGGAAGAGTTGATATCAGTTTTTGTTCGCTTTGAAATATTGCAGTGAAAATGATGTGGTTTTGTGGCTGGAGTCACCTTATGATAAAGAGATCAAGAGTCAGAGTGAATTTAGTGTGTTTGTGTGTGTGTACACACACACACTTACTTTGACACAGTTTTAAAAACCGGGACCAAACTGTATTACTAAAAAATCGAACCAAATCATTTGGTTTGGATTGGATCTTAGTTATAGGAACCTCCTATGTGGGTGGTGAATCCACCTCGGAGCCTCGCTCCCGCGCTCCTTCCTAGGAACCTTGCTCCCATTGAGAAAGGAACCCGCTCCCAATTAGGATAGTGTGGCATAACATATGGGAGAGAAAACTGATCCATATTACTGAATATTGAGAGTATATATGGTTACAATGCTATCACAAACTTAAATAGAGAAAAGCCTAGAAATCTATACCTAAAATGGAAGATTACAAAGAGATATGATTATGATATTATCACGATACGATTCTATGCCTAAAATACAAGATATGACGAGATCACGATGCATAATACTTTCGCACCGTCCCTCAAACTCATGATGCGAGCCTGGAGATTGTTATTAGAGATGAGGAAAAGTGTATAGGGTGTTAATGAACCCTTACACATATACCTTTATTTATATTACTCTGGAGAGTTACACATACATAAGATAGACGATGTGGGACAAACCCACTTTCTCTAATAAACACTTCTAACACTCCCCCTCAAGCTGGAGAATAGATATCACAAATTCCCAGCTTGTTACATAAAAATTCTAAACGAGGTTTAAACAGTGATTTAGTAAAAACATCTGCTATCTGAGCACCTGTGGACACAAAAGGCATAGCCAACACACCAGCATCAACCTTCTCTCGAACGATATGACAATCTACCTCAATATGTTTGGTTCTCTCATGAAACACAGGGTTCGAAGCGATATGTATTGCCGCCTGATTGTCACAATACATAGGAATGGGTAACTGCACCCGAAATCCCAGCTCCTCAAGAAATGATCTCAACCAAACAACTTCACATGTAGTATGAGCCATGGCACGATACTCTGCTTCTGCACTAGACCTTGCAACAACAGTCTGTTTCTTACTTTTCCAAGTAACTAAGTTGCCACCAACAAATGTACAGTAACCAGTTGTTGAACGTCTATCAGAAGGTGACCCTGCCCAATCTGCATCAGTAAATGCCTCAACACGCAAATGACCATTGGAACGGTAAAATAAACCACGTCCAGGATGAGCCTTAAGATACTTCACAATACGAATACAAGCTTCCCAATGTGGAAGACGAGGAGCAGACATAAACTGACTCACCATACTAACAGCAAATGAGATATCAGGACGTGTATTGGTAAGATAATTCAACTTACCAACCAAGCAACGATATTGGTCTGGATGAGAAAATTCCTCCCCCGATCAACGCAAAGTTTGACATTAGGATCCATTGGAGTCTCCACAGGTTTGGCTCCGAGCAAACCTGTCTCCTCTAGAATATCCAACACATATTTCCTCTGGGACAAACTAATCCCATCCTTTGACCTTGCTACCTCAATACCCAAGAAATATCGTAGCTTACCCAAGTCTTTAGTGTGAAACTGACTATGTAAGAACTGTTTCAACTCACCAATCCCTTTCTGATCATCTCCAGTAATAATAATGTCATCTACATAGACAATGAGCAATACTTTCCCTCGAGCCGACATAAGGGAAAACACAGAATGATCTGATGGACTTCGATGCATGCCAAATCTCAAAATAGCCTCACTAAACTTGCCAAACCACGCTCGAGGAGATTGCTTAAGTCCATAAAGTGCCTTGCGAAGACGACATACCTTATGATGCTCCCCCTGAGCAACAAACCCAGGTGGTTGCTCCATATAGACTTCCTCCTGGAGATCGCCATGGAGAAAGGCATTTTTGACATCAAGCTGATACAACGGCCAGCCAAGAGTGGCGGCAAGAGAAATAAGAATTCGCACAGAGCCAAGCTTGGCAACAGGAGAGAACGTTTCGGAATAATCAATACCATAAGTTTGGGTGTAGCCTTTAGCAACCAGGCGAGCTTTGTGACGCTCAATAGTGCCATCAGGTAGATACTTGACAGTATAGACCCAACGACAGCCAACAGTAGATTTCCCAGCAGGAAGAGTAACCAACTCCCATGTGCCATTAGTATGAAGAGCAGACATTTCATCCACCATAGCTATCCGCCACTCAGACCGAGATAATGCCTCCTGAACAGTTTTAGGAACAAAAACGGAGGAAACAGTAGTAGTGAAAGCACGAAGGGATGGAGAGAGATGAGCATAAGAGAGAAACCGAGAAATAGGATGAGAAGTGCTAGAGAGATTAGAAAAACCATATTTTGCCGGGGGACGACGATTCTCACGAGTCGGATATCGAGGAGCAGGTGGATCCGGCGACGGGGAAGAAGACGGAGACGTGGGCACTGAGAGTTCGCCAGACTGTAATGGTTCTGTAGGCGGAGGTGGTGGCGGTGCTTGAGGCGGTGGCGGTGCTGATGCTGGGAAACGACGAACATATACCTGCAAAGGTTGGGGTGAAACAGTGCCAGTAGGAACAACCATAGGTAATACAGATTCGAGTGTAATAAGATCATTGATAGCAACAGGGTCCGAATAATATGGCAAGGACTCATTGAACGTGACATCAGCACAGACAAAGTGACGACGTAAAGTAGGAGAGTAACATCGATAGCCTTTCTGGGTGTGTGAGTATCCCAGAAAGATACACCTAAAAGATCGAGGATCAAGTTTACTCCTATCAGGATCAAGAGCATGAACATAACTAGTGCACCCAAAAACTCGAGGGGGTAAAGAGTGGAGAGGCTGACCGGGAAACAAGACCGTATGAGGAACCTTACCACCTAAGATCGTAGAGGGCATACGGTTGATTAGATAACATGCAGTGAGAACGGCGTCACTCCAATACGACCTAGGAACCTGCATTTGAAATAATAAGGCACGCATAACCTCGGACAAGTGCCGAATCTTGCGCTCAGCAACTCCATTTTGTTGTGGAGTCCGAGAGCACGACGATTGGTGAATAATGCCATGATCATCGAAAAAATGAGAAAGAAGATGGTGAAAATATTCACGGGCATTATCAGAACGAAATATCTTAACACAAGTATCAAACTGATTTTTGACTTCCATGTAAAAAGTTTTAAAAATAGATTTCAATTCAGACCGCTCTTTCATTAGATAAAGATATGTAAGACGAGAAAAGTCATCCACAAAAATAACATAATACTGAAAACCAGAAACACTAGGCACATGAATAGGCCCCCAAATGTCTGAATGAACTAACTGAAAAGGACGCGACGCACAACGCTCAACCCTAGGTAAAAAAGAGACTCTACGGTGTTTACTAAACTCACAAACTTCACAAACCAACTTATTAATGGAACGACAGGAGGGCACAAGGTGCTTCAAACTCTGAAGAGAGGGATGACCAAGACGACAGTGCTGTTGGTATGGAGACTCTGATGTCTGAAGAGCTACAGGCTGAGAAACAGTCAAGTAATATAAGCCACCTCGCTCAATGCCCCCACCAATCTTCCTCCCCGTCTTGAGATCCTGAAAAACACAGCCATGAGGAAGAAATGTGACGGAACAATTTAAAGATTTTGTAAGACGACTCACAGACATAAGATTAAACGGGAAACGAGGAACATGTAATACAGATGATAAAGTAAAAGAGGAAGTGACAGGAACTGAACCGAAGCCAGTAACAACAGTGGTAGAGCCATCGGCTAAGGTGACATGAGATGTTTTACCAACCGGTTGGTGATCAAAGAAAGCAGATGTACCAGTCATATGATCTGTGGCTCCTGAGTCAATAACCCAAGTAGAGGAAGAACATGAGGCAACACAAGCAACGGATGAACCGGTCTGAGCGAGCGTAGTAGTAGAGGATCCTGTCGCAGCCTGAAATGACAAAAAACGTTGGTACTCCTCGGCTGAAATAGCCACATCGGCAGAGGATGGAGTAAACTGTTCAGTATCCTGAGAGATAGTAGCCTGATAAGCCTGGGGAAAGCCGTGAAGATTATAACAGAACTCCACCGTATGATTTGTTCCCCAACAATGAGTGCAAAATCTTGAATCACAGCCGCGACCGTGGCCACCCCCCCCTGATATGCGACCCCCACGATTATCAAAACCAGAGTCACAGCCACCAAAGCCACGACCACGACCAAAACTACGACCTCCAGAATCACGACCACGACCTCCAAACCCAGAATCACGGCCGCCAAAGCCACGACCACTCACCCCATAATTGCGGCCACGACTACTAAATCCAGAATCACGACTGCGACCGCGACCATGGCTGACAGACAAAGCAGAGCTGTCAGAAATAGCGGAAGACAAAGCAGAACGACCAGAAGTCGGTGCAGAAATAGACGATGACTGTCGGAGACGATTGAATACCTCGCTGAGTGGAGGTAAGTCACGATTTCCCAAAATCTGATTACCCACAGGGCCAAAAGTGGATGATGCACCGGATAAAAAACGAGTAACCCTCATACGTTCACGATGGCGCCGTATAACCTGAATATCAGCAGTAAGTGGCTCACATATATCCAATTCATTACAAATGCGCCGAAACTTAGCATAATAATCCTCAAAAGAATCATCACCCTGAGATATATTAAAGAAAGACTGATGAAGATCATATGTGCGACGGAGATTGTCGACACCTGAATACAACTCCTGTGCCTGTGTCCACACCTCTCTAGCTGTATCACAGAACATCAGCGTACTAGCAACATGTTCCGTCATACTATTCCATAATTCTGAACGAACACGGGCATCAACAGCTTTCCATGCCCTATATGTAGGTTCAGCAGTAGCAGAAGGCTCATCAGTCAAAAAAGAGTCCTCAGACTGACCCATATAATACACCTCAACAGCTTTAGCCCAAAGAACATAATTGCCTCCATTTAATGGTGTGGAGGTAATAGGGCGCCTCTCGCGAGACCAAGAACCACTTGATACGCTACCAACAGGAGTAGAATTAGGGCTAGAAACAGTACCAGAATCAGAATCCTTCTTCTCAAACATTCTATCGAACAATGGAGGGGTAACAACCAATAACTAGCAAATAACCAGTACGCAACCAAAGCAAAATACCGAGAACTACTGATCAACAAAATCAACTAATAGACTAACATCGAACCAGTCACCAGGCTGGATAGATACCCGATATCAACAACCCCAACATAATATATTCTTCACAACCACTAGTCCACCACATGACGGAGATACTTGACAAGAACAGTATAGAAAATAGTTACCAGAATGAGAGAAACATCAACGGAAATTGCAAAGACGAGAAAACAGGGTTGGTGATGAAGATGGTCGCCGAAACAGGGATGAACAGTAACTGTAAAGGCGATGAACAGTAACGTCGGGAACAGTAACTCGTGAACAGTACGCGATGAACAGTAATCGTGAACGTGAACAGTACGCGGTGAACAGTAATCGTGAACAGTACGCAATGAACAGTAATCGTGAACTAGGATTAGGGTTAGGGTTAAGGCACGCAATGAACAGTAATCGTGAACTAGGATTAGGGTTAGGGTTAAGGCAGAGGCTAGGGTATGGTTTAGGACTAAGGTTAAGATGGTGGTGTATTAGGATTGTGGTGGTTTAGGATTAGGGTTAAGGTTAGGCTCTGATACCATGTTATTAGAGATGAGGAAAAGTGTATAGAGTGTTAATGAACCCTTACACATATACCTTTATTTATATTACTCTGGAGAGTTACACATACATAAGATAGACGATGTGGGACAAACCCACTTTCTCTAATAAACACTTCTAACAGAGATTATCATGAGTTTGCCAAGAAAGTAGCAAAACCAAGCAGTGGTGTGCGCCAATCAGAGGTCCAAAACCGAGTGCCACAACCTGCAAAACTTGAGACTTTTCAAACGGAGCCGCAACTATGTTGACTAGTACCAAACTCTGCAGAAACCTGCTGCTGATGACAGATTGCGGTGAGCAGTGCCGCAGTGAACAGATGGCTGATGTGAGAGAAGATAGAATGGGTGGGAGGAGGAGAAGATGCAAAGAGAAAGATGCAAACATTACCGAATAAAGCATAAGAGTGCCAAAGCCGAACAAATATCAAATGCAGAACAGATGCAAATATCAGAATAGTTGCCAAACAGAGGCAAAGTAAAGGAAACAAAAAGTTTCAGATGCCAAATAGATGCAGAGTAGAGGAAGAACAAATGCAGATTCAGAAGATACATATTCAAAAGATGAAGATTCGGATGATTTTCGAGAAGAGAGAGTTCCATACAGATTTTAGATGCAAAACCAGAGAAACACAGTCAGGAATAAGAAATACAGAACTACAAAGATGCGAAATCAAAAAAACGTAGCCTCAAATAATGCGAAAGCGAATAAACAGCAGTACCAGAGTTTTCAGAGGACAGATTAAGAAGAGAGAGAGAGACTGAATAGAGAGATCGGCTCATAGAGAAGCGAAGAGAAGAGAAGAGAAGAGGAAGATCGATAATAGAGAATGCTATGGTGGTGGCAAATCTGATACCATATGACAAAACAGATGAGTGCCCGGTGGATGGCAGCAAGGCATAAGCTGCCCGCCGGAAAACAAATATCCCACAGGCCTAGATCTTAGGCTCTGATACCATGTGACATAACATATGGGAGAGAAAACTGCTCCGTATTACTGAATATTGAGAGTATATATGGTTACAATGCTAACACAAATTTAAATAGAGAAAAGCCTAGAAATCTATACCTAAAAAATATATGATTACGATATTATCACGATAATTCGATATGATTCTACGGCTAAAATACAAGATACGACGAGATCACGGTGCATAATACTTTCACAGATAGAACCTCTTAGGCATGTAAATCCCAAAAGAAACAAAAATAAAAGACACCAAGAGAAAAGACAAAGTAGTGATAAGATGTTATAAAAATATTAACTTAAATTTGCTCAATTACTTAATATAACCATATAATATTACTTAGTCGCTTAGACAATCTTTGCAATTGACATGAATGACGCATAATAATATTTACTTGCATTACATATTTTCATGTATTACGTTTACGCCTAAACGCTCCCCATCCCGAAAGAGGAACTCATATAATCCTCCGCCACCGATCCCGCCCCCGTTTCGTGCAACTAAGATATGGAGAACAGCTGGAATCACATATTAAAATTATAAACATTTTTATGTTTAACAATTTAAGTGGTAGAATAATATTTTCTTTTTGACATTTAACTATAGTAAAATACATACAAATATCTTAACTTTAATATTTTTTCCTAAACGCTCCTGACGGCGCTCCCACACTTCTATGATCATCTGCTCCTGCTTTGTGCAACCAAGGATTGGAATCACGGTTTAATGGTTATTTTGCTCACCCCTACTTCCCTGTCTATTTGTAGTAGTATCACTAAATGGGCATTTGTTAGTGTCTTTACCTAGCAGCACTTTCTATGTTGATTTCATATTTTGTAACTGGAGCGCTGATACATCTTCCTTATTTGGAAGAGCTGGCCTCTGGAATATGTTAGTTGTTAACTTCAAATAGTTCTTTCCTGTACAGTATGAAATGGGTATATCAAATGCTATTGCGGCCTCCGATTCCAGTGACAGATCAAAGGACAAAACATTGGATCAGAAGGTTACACCATTTAGACTTGTAATGTTCATAATATCTCAGCTGGTACGATAATTTTTACTAACCTTTTTTTTTTGCTTCTCGTTTTCTTTCTGAAACAATTACTTTCAGACATTAAGGAGGCTTGCTCAGAATCGTGAAGCTGCCAGAAAAAGCCGATTGAGAAAAAAAGTAGGCTGTCTTACTTTAAAATGTCAAAATTCATTCACATTTCATGTATTGCTTGCTGTTTCTGTGAAAACATACGCATACTGGTAATTATATGTTTGGTAGACTTCCTCATGAAGTCATCTGTTTAAAGTGTGAAAAAATTTGCAATTGCGTTCGTAAATCCAAAGATATTAGAGTTTAACTTGTACTTTTCCCCGTTGTTCGCTTTGTAGGCCTATGTACAACAGTTGGAGAGTAGTCGGCTGAAGCTGACCCAACTTGAACAGGAGCTGCAGCGAGCCCGTCAGCAGGTTTATTTGTTTTATTTAGTTTATGTTGCAAATGTTTTGTATAATTTCTATTTTTCTGTTTATTTTCATCTATCAGGTGGAATACTGTGCTTTCCACACTTTTCGCTTATTTATTTGTTTTTTTTTCCCCAGGGAATATTCATTTCAAGCTCAGGAGATCAACCTCAGACTACAGCTGGAAATGGTATGGGTACCTTATTGTTCTACTCTTTCCGTTTTCAACTTGTGCGAGCTGTTTATTGGTCTGAGCAGTTCCTATTTTGGTGTTCTTATACTTCCTCAGCTTGTTCAGGCCAAAATTTGCTTGAATTGCATGCCTTGTTATGAGAGGATCGAGCAAGCTTTGGCTCCTCTTCATGTTGATCTATTTACATAATATTGTTGGTTCGGGGACAATCAGTAAGAAGTTGAGTGGGCTGGGCTCCATAAACATGTTTAAATACTGTTGCAGCTTTGGAAGGGTTATCACATTTTAGTAGGAAGTAGTTTAGCTACCAGTTGTTAGAAATTTGTTAACGGTTGTGTTTGGTTAGCATTTTAGTTTAGTTTTACAATCATTACTCTATTTCTTTCTCCAATCATTACCCTATTTCTCCAATTATTACTTTCTCATCTCTCTCCAATCATTACCCCTCTCTTCAATCATTACCCTATTTCTCTCTCCACCCACTACCAAAACTAAACTAAACTAAAATGCCAATCAAACATTACAGTTTCGGCTGTCAAGATTCAAGTGTAACACTTTAGCCACTATGACTAACCACCACCTTCACTAAACCACCTTCAGTGGTTGTGCACACACATACACACAGACAGTGGCCGCACTGGTCCAGGCACACAGACAACTTCAATCAGACACCTCTCTGATGCGCGCGCGAGCAAGCAGATGCACAATTGGTTTGGCTTTTTGGAAGCACACACAGATCACCACTTACCAGGTGTATAATTTCAGGAAGAAAGTTGGTGGCAGACGTGGTAAACCAGAATTTATCTCGACTGTTAATCTGTTTTTTTTTTCCTCCTGGGAAGGGAGGTACTGCTGAACTTCTTCGACTACTTTGGTGACTGGCTCTATGGTAGATTGTTCTTGCTCTGATTGTCGATTTTCTCTTGATTGGAGTTCCCTTTGGGTCCTACCACAATTGTGACTCACCACATATAGCTTTCTTTCTTAACTCTCCTCTGCTTGTATCGCTTCCCTCTTGGTGCTACTGTTCCTGTTATTGGATTTATGAAAGTGTGATGTTAATAGTAAATATGACCTTGCTGAGTATGCTTTTTTGTGCAGGGGCCTTGGCATTTGATGTAGAATATGCAAGATGGTTGGAAGAGCAAAATCGGCAGATAAACGAGCTTAGGACAGCCGTGAATTCACATGCAGGCGACACTGAGCTTCGCACTGTTGTGGACAGTGTCATCACACATTTTGATGATGTATTCAGGCTGAAAGGCAATGCAGCGAAGACTGATGTCTTCCACATCTTATCAGGAATGTGGAAAACGCCATCAGAGCGGTGTTTTATGTGGATTGGTGGCTTCCGCTCATCTGAACTTCTCAAAGTGAGACTCTGCTTGGCTCCTCTCTTTTTATCTTGTAAACTTTTTGGCGATTGACAACTAATAATCCATGAGTAGCAGAAAAACTTGTGGCATATGCATACATGAGTGTTCACTGTCCAAGATTGTTTCATGCAAACTTATTCTTTGAGGATGTGTAGTTGTTTTGATCGAGTCTAGGATTGGGCTAGAGATGAGATTAGTAGATATAGGAAGTATAGTTTTTTTTTTTTTTTTTTACAGTTCTTTTTGTCCAGGTGTGTTTCAAAATGTTTGCTGAACGTTTTCTTTTCCAATTTAATCATAACAAGGTACCAGTATGATATTTTGATACCAGGGTGTAGCGCCACCCCAGGAGAGATGCAGACCAGGCTCCGCTCAAGCAGAAGCTGGTCTCAGTGGCCTTAGGAAGTTGCAGGAGTGGTGTCACAAACCTAAGCTTTGAGTGAGGAGAGCAAGTACACTAACCACTTCTGCCCAGGGATTGATGGGGTCTGCCCTGTTGTTGTGATGGTGGGAGTAGATAGAGTTTTATTTCCCGTTTTAGTTTGGATCGGGTATGGTTTCAGGGCTCTAAGCTTCTCCCCACCTTTGCCCTGTTAATAGGATGATAATTACCTCTATGCCCCTTAATGTTCTCATACAGGAAATACCCAACAACGTGTTAGAGAGATACAGTTAGGATTTGCTTCTTTTTTCCGGTACACAACCATTGCCTTTTTTCTGCTTTTCTGGGGTTGTGTTATGTTCATTCAGTTTTCCTTATCGATTAAATCAAACATCAATGCAGCTCCTCGTGAATCAACTGGAGCCTTTAACTGAACAACAGTTAGTGGGCATCTTCAACCTACAGCAATCATCGCAGCAGGCGGAGGATGCTCTCTCACAGGGTATGGAAGCATTACAGCAATCTCTGGCTGAGACATTAGCCAATGGCTCTCCTAGTTCATCAGGATCTTCAGGAAACGTGGCAAATTATATGGGTCAAATGGCAATGGCCATGGGGAAGTTGGGAACTCTCGAAGGCTTTGTCCGCCAGGTTAGTTTCCATTTTTATAAATTTGTTTGGTAATCTTTTGTTTATCGTCTAGGGCTCCTATGTGCAGTGATTGGTTTATGAGAGCGCTTAATTAGCAATATAGTAACTTGGATGCTTATAATCGTTGCTTTCTGACAACCTCCTTTATGTTAACGTAGACAGATCAAGCTTAATCATATTGATGTTGCTTTGTCTTTGTTGCACTTGATAACAGAAATGGATAATGTGCATCAAACTAGGTGTACTTGGCCTAGGGTTTGAAGCATCACCTTCAAACAGCCTCTTTTCGTTTTTTGATTTAGCATATGGTTTCTTTTGTTGCATCTTTGTTCCATTTTTTAACGCAGCTATTCCACTTGATATTCGTAACAGTGTTGAGTAGTGGACATCTGACAAAGCCAAATCGTATTTTATGCGTTGTCAATTTATGTAACGCTGGTAATCAAGTTTTTCCTAGATGAGTCTATTTTCATAATTGGTCTCTTTTGGCTATTACCAGGCTGATAATTTGCGACAACAAACACTACAACAGATGCACCGCATTTTGACAACCAGACAATCAGCTCGTGCCCTCCTTGCAGTAAACGACTACTTCTCCCGTCTTCGAGCCCTTAGTTCTCTCTGGCTCGCTCGACCACGAGAGTGATGGACAATGGGTTCTCAATTGATCATACGATCTGGAAGTTGGGATCTAATTGGAGGACAAGTTTTGAAATGGATGATGGAGCAATACTAGGACAACACATTTTACGGTGCATGGGGCCGGGTTGATTTATTGTATTCACAACCCAATCTGCACATGTAAATTAATCATGTTGAGTCGGTGTTGTATGCATATTTCTTACATGTGGGTTATGTTGTTGATATCTAAAAGAACTAGGAAGGAATTGTAGCAGCAGTGGTTTTTCTTGTTTTGGATTTTACCTTTAGTTTGTATACCTAACCCGAATAAGTTCCAGCTGAAAAGGGATTTTATTTATGGTTTATTGTTCAGACATATTGCTGTAAGAAATGTTTCACCATTGATTCTCATGCTTTGATTGAATTTCGTAATTTGACAAGCACGCATTGTAGTTGAGATTTTCTGCATGTTGTCGCTGATGGATTGTTTTTGCCTTTGTCGAAAATTGTTGTCTTGGCTTTCGAAATTAAGGAAGAAGAAACGTTGTGCTCAGAATGTAATCAAACAGCTGTGGTTCCCATTCTTATTCCTCCAGAGAATTGTCTCCTAGAACCAAATGATGCATTGCCCCATGGATCCATCTTTGCGGTCTTCCCCTGATCACAAAACCTATCCAGGTTGAACTCTGGCTGATTCTCTGACACACAGGTCTCGTCCAATGATGCATTCCGTGGCCGACTGGCGTGCAGTAGTGATCCAAAGAAGGTTAGCCAATTGATCGGAATTGGGTTGGGAGTTTGACCTGGCGGAGCTTGCTAAAGGTTTTGAGTGCGGTATCCGGGATAATAAGTGGAGACTGCGAGATAGATGAGTGTATTGGAAATTGTGTTGAGAGAGTGGCGGTGGTTCTGGGAACCCCAAACAGGGTGGTTCTAGACTCACTAGACATGATATCATCACTTCTAACGGTTTCATGCAATACCCTACCTCATTACTGATACGACGGCAAAGGGGATTGGGTTTTCCTTGGCATGCAATAGCAATTCAGCTCAAGTGCACCTATCAATTCTAGCTCAATTCCTCTGGTAAAATTGGATGTCAATGAGAAACACATTACCCGCTAAAGTTGAATGATATAAGAATTTCCAAAAAGGTTTTTCTTCAACCACAACAATAAAACATATCAATCACCAATGCTTTCTCAAAATTGTCCGACATTTTTAATTGGTTGTCCTGGTGGTCTTGGCCTAAGATCCTGTTCAGTTGCACGGAAAGATGGAAAAATCAAGTTTCTTGTAACTTTCTGTGTGTTCAGTTACCATTGCGAAATACTTTGTTGCAAAATAGGTCTTACTAAAAAGAAGAAATTCTTGTTTTTCTGCATATTTTTTGTCAAGAGAACATACACAGGAAATAAATTTCATTTTTAATTACTTCATCTCACTTCACTTATCCTGAAAACCAATTTTCCACGTAACATTTTTGACAATTGAACTCAGGGGTTTGCTCCCTCTTGGGCTTTGTTGGGAACCGACAAAAAAGAAAAGTAATAAATTTTCCTTCCCTTTGGTTCAGAAAGAAAGTGAGAAAGAAACCAAGTTGTTAACATAGTACAGTTTCCTTAACATTTTTCACACTTTTTTTCATAGCCATTTTCCTTTCTTTGTCTTTCATTTTCAAAAGTTTCAAACGGAACCTTAAGTTCTTAGGTTCGATTCTTATTGTCAGCGATTTTTGCAGTCACCTCACGTGTAAGCGTGTGAACCAGCTATGAAAGGGCTACAAAGATTAGTGATTAGTTTGAGGCGCGCGCAAGCTGGGCACGGACGCCCTACATTATCAAAAATGGAAAATTTCAACATTTTTAACCTATCTTCATTCAATTGTTGGGAATGTTACAATTGGATTCTCAGGAAAAATGAAGTGAGGTACTCCTAGTAAACTAAAATAAAATTTATTCTTTTGTATTTGTTCTCTTAACAAGAAATCATGTAAAAAAAAAACTAAAATTCTTTCCTTTTAGAAAAACTAAAACTAAAATTTATTCCTTCTTTTAAACGGGGGCATAAATAACGCAACTTTTCCAGCCACATTTTTTTAAACAAAGAGAAAACCCTTGAGTTATTATTATTTTTTTATCCTAACAATTGAGTTGAGTATCATAATTTACTACTTACTCTTTTTTTTTTTTTTTTAGTATATTTCATTTGTTGACAACACCTCATTTAGGAAGCAACAAAATAGGGTTTTTTTTTTTTTTTCGGGGGGGGGGGGGGGTTTGGTGGGGGTTGTGTGGGTTGTTATTTGGGATTAAGCCCAAATTCAATGGAAAATGTTCAAAATTCAAATGTTGTTTCAGAAGCTGAACACAAACCTCTAGTCCTCTAGGCTTGTGGAAGAAGAGGTAGCAGCCGATTGAATCTTTCTCTTGCATGCGGTAACCTTTAAAGCTTCTTCTTCCCCTTCAACAATGAACAATCTATGTGTGTGTGTGTCGAAGATTGTGATGTTTAATGGGTTATTCCATCTCGGTACGAGTTTTCTGTTGTTATGTTAGTGTAGTTGTTTCGTCAATCGTGTTGTTAGAGGAAATATATACTCGGGTCATGCAATTCTAAATATATACTCGGGTCATGCTATCTTTTGGGTTCATTCGATTGAGAGAGAGAGAGAGAGAGAGAGAGAGAGTGACAGTTGCAATCTCAGTAAATGGGCCATCTAAGTGTTTGAGAAAAATCCCCAATGGGTTCCACTGGCTCTGGCTAGAATTGGGCAGGCACACGCTCTATTCACTAGCTTTGTTTTCAAGGGCGGGTGCTGAATTTTAACTCAGCAGTGACAAAAAAGTACTATTAAATTTATTTTTGTATATAGAAAACCTTATAAAATAATGATATTTATTTTGATTGAGAACTTATCAGTCCTAATTTATTTTGTTTTGTTGAGCTATATGGTCTACTTATACAAAATTCTAATTTAATTCTCATCTACTTTGACTTTGTATGAATGATTTAGTGCAGACAATATTAAAGAAAATAAAATAAAATCGTGTGTGAAAATAGAACCCCCTCAAACCCTAATAGAGCCGTCCCTATTTGTTTTGGTAGGTGAAAGTTGATAAAATTTTGGCAAGAATATGAGCTAATGGGCATAACATTGAGTGGGGAGTTGATAGTGAGTGTCTGGTTGTGGAAACCTCAGGAAGTTATGATAGCCATTAACCCATTAACATGGCATGATACGACTGAAGGTGGAAAGAGTGGGTGTCGAGGCTATTTTTAGATCTAACTGAGAGAGTGGCAGTCAGGGTGGGAGCTAGGCTGTCTATCATGTGAGAGCGTGGTGTGGAGCTCTGCACTTGGTTGTGGGGGATTGCATTCTTGTGCAGAGTGCAATTGCCTATTGGCTAGAGAGTCTGACCAAGTAGAGACTTCAGTATAGGTGAAGGGCTTAGAATGAGATGGGGAGTCGGAGATGAAAGGGAGAGCTAAGAATAGGGTTTGACACTTCTGATGGATTAAGCATAACATGGGCGTTTGTTTCATCTGACGATCGAGATTTCTTAGATTAATCCAATAGTTAACCTCAGATGAATGTTTAAGTAAGAAAATTTTCAAACTGTCCTCGGCTTGGATTGTTCAGGGTGACCTAGAAGCCTACCTAGCACCAGAACCGAAATTCAAGTCCGGATCAAAGAGTTATGTCCAATCCCTTACTGAGTTGCATTATATGTTTGCTAGGCCCTTAACTGGTAAGAGTTGGGTTTAGGCTTTTCGGGTTGGCTCATACCAACTTGCGCCCCAATGCCTGACTGTGGGCAGGTCATGCCAGGTTTAAAGGAGCTTCTTAGAACCCCAATAGGTTATGGTTTGTACTCTGGAATCTATTAGTCTGTCCTGCATTGGTAATAAGGAATCCTTGTTATTGACCACGTAATATTGTTTTCCTTTTGAAGGATGACCACATAGTATATGGAGGAATTTCTTGAAGTCAGGGGACCATGGCCCCCAATGGTCTGCATGTGGGCCCTTCATTTGTGGCAGTGAAACTTCTATGCTTTCCAGGGAATAGAATAACTATTCTTCTCTATAGATGATGCTTGTTAGTTGTTGCAATGGACTGTGGTAACTTCTGCATATTCGGGAAGTTCTCAACCTGACCATATAGATTATTTTGAGCTAGGAGATGTTCATAGATTGTAGTACCAATGGCAAAGTGTGTTTGAATATGGCAGGAGGATGTTATGAGGTTAGTGGAACCGGCTTCTAAGGGTAAGTGCAACAACTAGGCAAAATAACAATCCAAAATCTAGTTTAGCTTGATAGTTTTGCATCAAAACTCCGACAACCCTAGTCAAAATAACAAGCTAACATCTCAAGAAAGAATAATTAAAAAAGGTATTGCTTGTGAGCAAGGCCTAGGAAAATATACCTAGGTACTATAGCTTTAGCAACTTTACCTAGTCTTTTACCAAGACTCTTGGAGAGCCCATTTTGTAAATTTAGATAGATAAAATAGCTAAAATGTCTTTTTACCTAATCTGTTGCTCTTGCTCTAAGCGTAAAATGCCAGTTCCCTGTATGCAGTTTCTCATATGTAATTTTGGGAAGTATAGTTTCTTGCGTGTGTCTTTTGTATTTTCTTCCCTGGCTGCCAATGTTGCCTCTCTAGACTAATGGATAACAGGGAGTGTGATTTTAGCCTCTTTTTTCACCTATATGCAAACATTTCGTATCTTTTTGGTTGTCTCCCACTGGCTATCAATATTGCCATATCTGGATTGTAATGTCACTAAAGAAAAGCCCTTTTGATGCGGGACGATATATGAAAATAAATAAAGGAAGATAACAAACCTTGGGCATCCCTGTATCATCAAAATCAAATATGTGTCATCAACTAACTGAATAGAATGAGTAGAATCCTTTAAATAGGCTCTTCAAAAGATAATAAAAATATAAACATGACCTAAATTTTTTTATAAGATAACTCCTAAAATACCAACGAAATATACTAAGTCAAAATCCTAACATCTAAAGAGATAATAATTAAGGGATAATGAGAAAGGAACAATGATCACATACATCAATATCCTCCCAAGTCATATACGAATATCTTGTGGGGTCCATGGGGTACTCCTTTCTGTTGCCTGTCTTTCTTGAATGCTATTTTCATTCAGTAAACCAATTGCTTGTTACTAACTTGCTGCAAATTGGATTGATTCTTCTGGTATTAACTATATTTTCTCTCTGCAACAATTTCTTATTTCCTTTCTAGAGATTTCAAGTTGTTCTTGTTGAATGTTGATTACATTAGTCTATATCTTTGCCTTCAACTTCTCTAAGGGTCCATTTGTTTGACCAAATATGAGTCGGCGTGAACTATATGTCCAAAGGGATCACTTATCCGATGTTTGGTTATGATTTTTACTACTCGGATTGAACACCCATCGGCTATATAATCTTGTCAAGTGTGGGATATACAGTACCATGAGGGGGTGTGGTGTTATTAACATGATCACTATTAATTCATGGGATTACTTAATCCTATGGGACTATGTATCTCTTCGCTGCCAGTAACAAAAGGACCCGAAATATATTTAGCTTACTACAACGAACTTTGTTTAATTTTCCTTAAGCTGATTACTAGCATGTTGTATGATCTTGGTTGCAGGGCAAGAAGCTTGTTAAAATCAAAGAAAGATGCCACATAGAACCCGGCCCATGACAGCGCTCTTGTTGTTTACTGGTCTCAATGTCGTTTTAGTATCAACCATTACTCCAGTCTATGATTTTGTATGTTTTCTTCCATACTGGGAAAGAAGGGTACGTTTCCTATTTCCCTATTGTTATGTTAATTATTTTGGTTTTCAGAGTACATTTCGCTACAAGTAATTTGCTATATAGGGTGCATAATCCATGTACATTTGCAATATAAAAGAAATCTATCTACGTTTTGTAAAATCCAAGTAAAGTTGGCTTATGAAAGAGATTTATCTTCTACTATCTTGAAACAAATCTTTTGTATCCAACTTAACTGAGTAATCCTATGAAGTCTAGGGCATGGATGATGGATCTAATGATCTATTCTTCCTCATTTTGCACTTAAACAAATGGAGCTCAATGGAAAATATTTGCTGTAAAATGTTTACCCATTTCCGCTGTTTGGTTGGTTGGAAGAGGTGTTATATATTGTTTGCAAGTGTTAAGCATAGAGCTGGTTTCCTATCATAAGATAAAAAAATGTTTGACCTGTAGAACCCAGTAAGGGTGTTTTTGTTTATTTTGACCACTTAGTTCTCCATTCCCTCTTATACCAGTTCTTCCGGAAATTCCAAAACACAGAAACAAGACGAGTGAGAGGATGCTTCATCAATCCCAGTTTTTTAACCCCTCTCTCTCTCTCTCTCTCTCTCTCTCTCTCTCAACCAAACACCAGAGAGCAAAAGGCAAAAGATTGTATTTTTTGCAAAATTATTGTACATGTAGAATCTCCTTCATTGTAAAACATTTTACTACGGAATGTATGGAGTCCGGAACAAACGGAGCCAGAATATAGTAACATTTAGAGCAACTGGGGGAATAAACTGCATGTGTCAAAACTGGGTTGACAAAGTTTGTGCTTACTTTCATGTTGTTTCAACTCGACGTATTTGATGGTAATCTGTCTCTCAGTCCATTTATTGATGTGACTACTGGTGGATTTATTTCTGTTTTCCAAATCCTTATTTTTATTGAATTCATTCAGAGAGAACATCGTCGTGAAGAACGTGAGGCTGCCATGGCAAAGGGTCGTGAAGAACGTGAGGCTGCCTTGGTAAAAGGTTCTTAATCAACATGATCGTGACTCCATGTTCAAGCTACAGAGACGATATGTGATTTGGTTTGTGTGCATATAGCTAATTGGCTATGTATTGTTGGAAAATGTTTCAGCGATAAAAATTAAAATGTTACCCAATTTTCATGTGATAATATCCTCTCTAGCTATTTGAGTCAAGCTTATTAATCATTTCTTGAAAGGTTAAAATTGTGCAAGGGGTGATCTTTGGTACGTATGTGCATCTAAATTTTACATGGAAAGGTTAGGCTTGTCAATTTTGTCAACTCTGACAAGGTACAGCAAATGTAATCTTTTGTTGAATTACTTGCATTTGCCTGTGAAACTTCTGTTAAATTGTGAAGTGTTTCTTGTCCGGACAAGCTTAGAGTATGTCTAGTTCGATGGAATCGATGTTGGAATGAAATGGTCATTCCAATGGCATACTTATTCTCATATTTGGTTCACCATTTATTTTAGTAAAGGAATTGTCATTTCATTTCTCTGTCACACCAAAATTATTAGTGTCATTTCAATATTTATTATTGCCATATCATTTCATTGTGGATGAGAATGATTATTCCTAATCACAACTAAGCTTAAAAATGGGAATGGATATTTCAATTTCATTTCCTCCATTTTCATTCCAACCTCAATTTTATTTAATTGTTAATTTCATTCCATCGAACCAAACATACCCTTAGAACATTTTATTGTGAAGATATGATGATCAACGTAATAGACTTTGTCAAAGTTTGTAAGTGGTGATATTAGGGAGAAGATTTTGAGGGCAAGAGCGGAGTTCAAGCGAACCCCTTGCATTTAAAGAATGTACTAAATTTAATATTTCTTCAAATATATTTTAATTTGTTTTCAATATGGCATGCCGTGGATCATTCATGCCAAGCCGAAGTACATGAAGATTACTTAAAGAGAAAAAGTTCTTTCCGGATGATCCAAACAAGGGGCTGTCCGGACAGCTCCGTGTGGGCCCTTATGCGCTTTTTTTTTGAAAAATTTGAATCATGCATCTTGTAGGGCTTGCAAAATAATATACCTACGCAAAAAATTAGCTTGTCCGGATATCGATACGTATGTCAAAAGTTGAGTTTATACACGGAAAAATGGACGACCGTGATCTGTCAACTGTTTTTAAAGTTAAATTGTTCACGGTCGTCCATTTTTCCGCTTAAAAACTCAACTTTTGACATACCTATCGATGTCCGAACAAACTGATTTTTAGCGTAGGTACATTATTTTACGGGGTTCTACAAGATGCATGGTTCGGATTTTTCAAAAAAATGCACGAAGGAGGCCCACATGAGACTGTCCAGACATAACTTATTCTCTTACTTAAATTGGTGATTAAGTAGGGCAGAAAACTTTGCAAAGCCAAATAAACTGGCTCCGATAAGTTTTCAATCATAATAGATACGTATTTTATTTTATTTACAGTTTTGTATACAAATTTTGTCCTATACTACATTTTTTCACCGCTAAACTAAATTCTTGCAGCTCCCTCTGTTTGAGGGAGTAAAGACTTGGGACATTTCAAAAAATAATACTCCAATAAATAAAGATTTGCCATTACCCGGGGAAAGGGGCCTCTCAGCTCATAGATTTTTCGCTCACTTGAGAGTTTCCCACTCGGAAGTTGTTTGTAACGCAAGTGTAAAACAAATCAAGCTGCTCCATCTCAATGCGCTGTAAAATGCGAAAGATTGGCTCGGAACATAAACAAGCCGAACTTACATTTTGCAATTTGGTTATTTTAGAGTAACTCCAACCCATCTCCATTTGATAAAAGCCATTCTGAAGAATTCATGCCTTCCAATCCATCTCCATTTGTTTAACCGTCCCTACTGCTACTCAGACTTGGGAAATCTGGACTATAATTGAAGACATTGTTGACTGGGCTAGCAATAGAAACTGGTCTTTCCTTTGGTGTCCCCGAGAAAAGAACAAGGTGGCACATTGGCTAGCAACTAACTGTCTCAATATAAAAGTTTTATTTTCCTCGGGTTGTATTCCGCCTGATTTGCATACTCTTTTGAACTTTGATGTACTCAGCTGATTCTGTTTTATGTGATTATGATCTTTTCAAAAAAAAAAAATCCATCTCCATTTGGGATCTCTAAAATGGATACTCAATTTCCATTCTCCATATTTGGAAGGTCTTCTCCTAAATGGATACTCATCTCCATTTCTCTCTTTTTTCTTAGAATCACTATTTTAACCTTTTGATCTATTAACAAATTATAATACCAACTATATCCTATTTACTTTTTGCTAGAATTTCAAAAATTACATATAACTTTCACATTATGCATCGTATTTCCATAAAATCAGGATCATTGAAAAGATATTAATTGTACCTTTAAGATGAGGTTGTGTCCCACTAACTAAAATAAATACTTATTTAAAATAAGTAAGTATTTTTTGAATTAAATGTGATTTATTATGAGAGAATGACATGTCTCGTAAAACATAAAATAAATACTTAAAAAATAAGAATCTTAGTGGAACGGGGCCGCATCTAATGTTAAATCCTCTTTCTGTCCCATAAAGTCAGTTCCCTACGAAACTACGTGCAATTTTTGAACTTCAAAATAACATTCAATTAAAGAATTATTTTGCACCATTCAAAAGATCTCATCAAGATCTATTAAAGAAGATCCGTATTGCATAAGCACCTTATTTTTCAGTTCGAAAATTGCACGTAATTTTGTAGGGGGCCTAACTTTATGGGACAGAGGGAATATATACAAATACATTTTGAAATAACATTAAATGTAAATTCCAACCATTTGAACTCATAAATATTTTTCCTCATTTACACTATCCTTCTACGAAATGTATCTTCCCTAAAGGTGGGTTCACTGAGAAGTAATCATTCCAAAGCTGATGCTCCCTTATTCCCTTCCATGATTGATCACAATATGCTCAGGAACTGATTCTTCTCGCACTGGTTGTTCCATTTGTTTTGCATAATGGGTTAAGAAACTGGCCGTTGTTGGAGTCATACAAAATTTAGTAGGCTCTCCTGTTCCTCTTCCATTTCTTTCTCTACAAAACTAAGAAATGGTGGCATATTGCTTTCTGGTAAACTCATCTTGGAACGGTGGGATGGAAACGAGCAATCAGCGGGCTGTAAAATGATAGATACCCGAGTTCTTATCACTTTAGTGATCAGTAGTCAGTATGTAACTACCTGGTTCCACAACCACTACAACGTAGAAATAATGAAATTTTAATCATCCCACACCGCCGACCATGCGCCAACAGCCAACCTGCAACACAAACCCCCAGGAGGTATACAATACGATGAGAATAGATACGCTCACAATAAATGAGACCAACCAATTAGCGACATAGAGTCAACAACAATTCACAAAATACGGCCTCATATCAGGTCCTCCTCAGTATATGACTGATGACCGGCCTCACCTGCCACACCCAACCTATTATGAGGCTTCTCGAGCCGTTAGCACAATAGGCAAATTTACTCGGTCACACATACTAAACAGCCCCCATATATATCACATAACTTGACACCAACAAAAAAATTCATAGATTCCAATAAATAGCACAGGGTATTCAAAAGGAATGCGAAACAGGACCACATGAAAATACACCGGAGATTTAGAGCATATTATATACTTCCTGGCTTGGGTACCTTAACTTTTAAGACCGTGATCATAGAGAGTGTTCAAGCCATGGCCGGACGTCACCCGTTCGAAATGCCTTTGCCATCAGAGACCACTTAATTCATAACAATAAGTGCTCACTGCCTCACGTCCCTCTCTCTCTAGCCTTTTACATTAGAGAAGCTTATATAATCAAGCACTTCTTCATGCCTTTATTAACAATCTTCCGATACCTCTCGCTTTTTTTGCACACAACTTGTATAGTCGAACCAAATCACAAGTTTGAATGGGTGAGCTAACTGTCTATGTTGCAAATTACCAAACCATCTAAATGCATTCCTTTTTTTCCCCATTTCATTTGTTTAACCCCTGGCCTCCAACATGTATAATCGTTTCTCATCCAATCCTTTCCGCATAAATTTACTCGTCAATCAACATAATTTTCTCATCCAATCCTTTCCGCATAAATTCACTTGTCAATCTTATAATTAGGGCTGCAAACTAGTCGAGCCAAGCTTTGTTGTGCTCGAGCTTGGCTTGGCTGTAAACGAGCCCAGCCTACTTTTTCGAGCTGAGCCAAGTTTTGAAGTGTTAAGCTTGACTCGTTCGGTAAACGAGCCAAAAATTGAGGTTGACTCAATTACTAAACAAGCTGAGCCTTATTCATTCACTAAGCACGTTATTCTTTCAAAACATGACCCTGCGCAGTCAAGTTTCTAGAGAGAGAAAAAGTCCGTATGGTCTATACAAACACTGGTGGGTTGATTCCTTGAGAGATCTGATGAGGTCTTAGAACCTATATGCTTACATAATCTCTCTCAAGGTAGTTTGTTCATGTTCTACATATTGAGGAATTCTTTGAAGAAGTTCAAAAGCGATTGGAGGTTGATCTAAAGGAGGAGTCTTGCGATTAGATCAAATATTCGAAGAGTTGAATACGAAGGAGCATTTATTGGAGCGGTTCATGAGGAATCAGCAAAGAGGTTCTTAGCTAATATTGAGGAATCATAGCGTGGTTGTAAGAAACTCTTTGTTTCCGCGTTTTGCGTATAGTGCTCTCTTCCCTCCCGTGGTTTTTTCCCCCATCTCGGGGTTTTTCCATGTATATATGTGTGTTATGCTTGCTTCTTTATTTATTCCGTTAATTATCTTCCATAATCACATAGATCAGGGTTTGATTAAATTAGTTGGTTAATTTAATTTCTTCACCATAGTAGTAAATTGCGAGGCAAATCGATCTTGGTTTTTTCAGTGATTACTGAAATAATAGTCCCTTTAGGCAAGGACTTTGCTAAAAGTAATAATCCAAAGCAAACGGATATATAACCAACCTGAAGAGGCTCATGATTTTCATCATCAGTAGAGCCAAAAGCATCTCATTCACAAGGAGCTGCATGCGTTCAGCAGGACCGCCAAAAGTTAAAACATTTCTCCACAACATTTGATGCAAATTAACTTCGATCTGCTGGCTCGCTCTTTTGAACTATATCTTACCGGCTAATTCCTTGATTATAGTGGAACGCTCATGAGGCTTTCCATGCTCCAATACATGCTATTCAAATACAACCATGAAAAGTATTTTTATATATCTCCAATCCAGTCGTGCATACCACACAACAAGGAAAGAGAATTTTTTAGAAGTCTGGTAAGGAATCAAGTGATTTTTCTGGCTCGCTCTTGTGTATTTTTTCCAGTCGTGCATACCATACTTCGATCTGCTGGCTCGCTCTTGTGTATTTTTTTTACTGTTGCCTACTTCTATTACGTACTAGAATTATCTGTGTTCACAAAATCTTAAAGAAAGGATTTTTCTCACATTCTCTTTCATTCATAAACCCTAAAAGATTAGTATATAGAATTTTATTCTTTCGCACCGACTCGCTCACTATTAGGAAAGGTAGGTAGCTCACGTTTCTTGTTCATCTTGCATACCATTTTCCTCGCTCGGTTTATCAGTGTCAATATTATGCTAAACTTATATATGGATAGTTAAAAAAAATTTTATTCTTTATATTTTGTGGCTTTACGTAAGTTTAAAAATTCTTGTCAGGATAATCTAGCTGCCGATTAAATGTTTGGTGATCCGTGTATGTTACCTACTTCATGGTAAGATGCTCCATTGTCGCTCCAAGCAACTTCGTTCTATGGAGTGTGGATGAAAAGTTTTTGGACAAATATATGCTTCACTGCTGAATAACTAGATTCCAGGGTTCAAACTGTTGTACAAAATGTTTCAATCAGAAATTCAGAATACGAATTCTATTACATTTACAGAAACAAAATTACAACGGAATGGAAAAACAGATACAGAAACTGCAAACCCAATACGAAATATAGTTGTGAACCGAGATCCGTGTTTTTCACACGATATCCTCAAAACAGATTCACCGCCTACTGGAGGGTGTTGAGGTTACTCGGCATCTGTCTCCCAGAATTGATCTGGCTCGGACCACAAACGTCGGAACACCACCGATGAATGTCTTGGCGAACTAACTCAGTGTCGATCCGTCTCTCTCTCACACAAACAATAAACTTAGGAATTTCTGATGAACTTCTCAAAACTGTGTGCAGAAGCAGCAGAACTTGTAAACGGGATGCTCCTTATATAGGCTGAAGGAGACCCTTGTGTTGCTGCCATGGAATGAATACGGGCCTTGAATGCCTGAAATGAATATGGGAAAACCCCCACAATGAATAGGAGAAAACCCCCACCATGAATATAGGGTAGTAAAGGACACCCCGGCCAATCCATTCAATTTTCCAACACAAACTTCATGTCTCTTCAAAAGTTTTTTATCTCTGGAAATTCAAGATTTAGTGATTGGGTTGAATAAATTAAGCTAATTTTTTTAAATATGTATTCTACTTTTATGCTTTTTCCTTTGTCATATTCTCCATAGGAGGTGATACTATTGGCTTGGAGGAGAGATCAATTTTGGGTTAACCGAACAATGTGAGTTATAAATATTTGTCTCTTCTTCTTAATTTAATAAGAAGTATTATGGTTGAAATTGTGAAACTATATAATCTTTTCAGTCTTTTTAATTTTTTCAAAATTAAGATGAGGGGAACTCGGAGTGGAATTGTAACGCCCCAAATTTCAAAGACATTATTAAAATATTGAAAATAGATCTGCAAAAATGATTTCCTTTTTCGAGGCATTAAAGTTGCAAAAGCCTCGCCAATTCGAGTAACAATATTACAACATCTCAAATTCAAATGTACTATGCCAAAATACCTTATTGTACAATTTCAAAATACTTAACTAAAATCACAGAGCAGATAAAAAACAAAACTAAAATTATAGATCAACAAGGGGTATCAAATCCCAAGGTTCGACAATTTCTTCATCGGTCAACGTCACTTCACCTTCTTCATACAGTCCTTCTGTTCCTTCTTCAATACATATATCTTGGTGTTTGAATACCCGGATAACATAGCTAAAAGCCTAAAGCCTACCCGAAACCTATAATTTACAAATAACAGGACATATAATGCAATTTAAATAGAAACACTTGATTTTATTCCTACTCTTTCACTTATGTAAAATCTAGAATCTCTATCTAGAGATCTGTCCTACCCTTTAACCTCTAGCATAGGGCAAACCTAGTGTGAGTCAGACAACCCCTTGCCATTAAAGACCCGATGATAGCTATACCAGGTTATCTACCCAGATCTACGATTAGTTATATTCAGTTAAAATCTCATAAAATGTCAAGTTCGGGAACTATGGGAGAAAATTCATCAAAGTCACAACAGCATTAAACTCCTTAGAAAACTGTTACTTACACAATCAATATTACAACGTACTTCCTATAAATTCACCATTTTTAAGCAACATGCACATACAAATAAGGGAAAATTACAATAAGCCCCCTTCAACTATACCTCGGTAACGAGTTGCCCCTTCATCGTTTAACTTGGACACTTAACCCCTTTCATCGTTTATCGCGTACGTGACACTTAACCACCATCCGTTATTGAGCAGTTAGTCAAGAATACATACAATGGTACACACACACACTCTCTCTCTCTCTCTCTCTTTCTCTGCCCCTCCCAACGGTACTCTCTCTCTCTCTCTCTCTCTCTCTCTGCCCCTCCCAACAGTACTCTCTCCCTCTCTCTCTCTCTCTCTCTCTGTGATGGAAGGTAGCACTAGGTCTCATTGTATTTATGGTTGCAGACAAAATTCGGTTGTGGATTTTTCATCTGGGTCAACCCACCAAAATCCGAGAGCACCCAGTCCAACATAGAGAGCACCCAGAATTTACAGATCCGTAAGTCAGAGTTGCAGAGAAAGGTTGATGAATTGGAAAGTAGAGTGGAAGTGTTGGAAGCAGTGAAAGAACAAATGCATAAAGAAGTTCAACAAATGCAGAAAAAAATTTGGACAAATGCAGAAGGAAGTCCTATGCTTGAAGAAGGAACCGTGGTGGAAGAAAATAGGCTTCCTTTTAATTGTTCTCTTCTTTTTTTTATCCCACATGTACAAGAAAATGGAGACTGAAAAGTACCATGTTTTGGCTTAGGTACAATATGAATGAGTATTGGTTGATTAATGTAGCGCATTCCAATAAAGATTACAACGCAGAAACAAAGTACTGGAAATGGTAGTTGTTACCAAAAAAGACAACCTACTTTTTTTAATTGTCCCGTGTATCGAACGGACACAACGCTAGAACGGGTTAGTTTTGTCCGTGTATAGAATGGGTTGAACGCTAGTATGGAATTTGTTGGTAGGAACTACAGTGGGAACTAGCAGTTAGAGGTCATTTTACACTAGCCGGTTGACAGAGTGGTCGACCGAGTGGACGACTTGGTGGTCGACCGAGTGGACGACCGGTTTGTCATCAGGGCTGAAAGAGGGTAAATTGGTAATTTCAGCAATTCCGTTAACGACATCTTCCATTTTGCGCGAGATAAAAGATGAAGGGGGTTAAGTGTCTGAGTTAAACGATGAAGGGGGCAACTCGTTACCAATGTATAGTTGGAGGGGGCTTAATGTAATTTCCCCTACAAATAATTAGGAAGGTAGTAGAATTTAGCTACCTCGGTCCGATAGTTCGAGCGCGTTATGGAGTGGAGATGGAGTTGGGTCCGCGGATCAAACGTACGAGCGCGGGAGTTCCGTTGGGGCCGGTTCGGGACTGTTTTGGAGTACTTTCCAAACTGTTTCGCGGTTGGTTTTGGACCTGTTCTGGGGGTGTTTTGAGGTGGAAACGAGGCTGTTTCTAGAGCTGTTTAGTAGCTGGTCCAGTGGTGGTTTGTGGGGGGTTTGATTGATGCGGTGATGGAGATGATAAGGATGAAAACAAGTGATATCCTCTCACACTTCCCCTCAGCCGAAAATGGAATAGAAAATAGAAACTGTGAAACCGAGAAGTTTCGTCTCTACAAATTCAAAAAACATACCTACTAATATTCGTTGGAGGTGATTTTTTACAATACCTCAAAAATAATTATTTTAAAATTTATGAATATTTTTTTTGTATTTTTTGGGCCCAGAGTAAGCTCCACACGGCGTGCGGTAGCTCAAGCGATGGACCAAGTGCGGTAGTCCTTGATTTTCTAATAGTTTACTCTGCCAAGGTTACAACCGCTATTTTTTCAACTATCATTCCTCTAAAGAGAGAGCACCTCTCTCTAACCCTAAAACAAAACAGCCGCCACACTTCTTCTTCTCCTTCCCCTCCATCCCCCTTGGGTTTATACCCAATTTTGGGCAGCGTGAGGGGAGGAATCAATCTCTGCTTTCATATCTGGTTTTCCCTTTTCCTTCTCCACCCAAACTGCTTGCCGTTCATCGCCCCACTACTTCTGGGTTTGCAGCCGCGTGGTCCTTAATGGCTTCTTGAGTCATCGGCTTCAGAACTTTGATCGATATGGGGTTACGTAAGAGAAGGGCTGCTCAATGACGAAAGGGAGTGTATGTTTTGTTTTACTTCATTTTTGTTCGGATTCAGTCTGGTTTCTATTCGAATTTAATCTGGTGGGTTGTTGATTTCGATCCATCGATTTTTTATGCTATCTTTGATATGGAGCTCCGCCATCCCGAGGCGTCTGGTGTCTGGGTACTATAGCTCCATGTAAGCTGATCCTTGTTGATACTCCTTTCGTCCCGATTTGTTTGTTCCCTTTTTGACTTATACATGTCCAAAATTGACTGTCCAATTTCAAAATTAATGGATTAGATTTGGTTTCCTTAATAAGTTGAAAAGTCGAGATTGGACAAACAAATCGGGACGGATGGAGTAACGGTGTGGAATGAGCGATGGCTCTTGCTTAGGCGACTCTTTGTTTTTCCTGCATTAGCTTTAGGACATGACTGTGTCTCTGTTTTTTTGGGTGGCAATTTGTTAATGCCATATAGCCTGATCTGTATTCCGGTGATAATCTGTGAATGTTGTATGACTTTTTTAAATGGTATGCTTCTTCCGTTGAAAAAAAAACCCTTCTGCGAAGGAGTGCAATTTTGTTCACCCTCTTTAAAAGATGGTGAATATTACCCTCTCTCTTATTGGTTGAAATAATGTGGAGCTCATTACAAAGTAATGTCATGTTTACCATGCAATACATTTTTTGGTAAGCATGATATCACTTTGTGGTGGAGTTCACATCATTTTAACCAATAAAAAGAAAGATAATATTCACCCATTTAAGTGGAAGATGAACAAAACTCAACTCCTCTGCGAAGGTCCCTCATTTTAGCATTTATGCGGCCAAGAATCTTTTTCCTTTTGTATTTGAATTTTTTTTTTTTTTTACACCAGATTGTTGTACCCTTCCCCTCAGCAACTTTTTATAGAAGCCAAACTTCCTTCATGGTACTGATCGGTTTTGATAGATTTTAAAGAATGAGTAGCAGTTTAGTTTAATACTCTCTTCATCCATTTTTAAGTGTATTACGATTGTGTGTGTCATTTTTAATGATCTATATCTCTAAATGTATATTATATTTTATGTTTTTAAAATTATTATCTTATAAAAATAATCGAGATCTATCAAACAAGATCCATATTACTCCCTCCGTCCCTAAATAAGTGTCCGGCGCGCAAAACTAGGCCTTCAAAAAGATGCATTTGTTTCGTTAAAAAAATTAATTTTTTTTCACAAATCAATAGATAGCAATGAGTTCTATTAGATTGTGAAAAAAAATTAAATTTTTTAATAGAAAATATGCATGTTTTGTAAAGCCTAGTTTTGCGCGCCGAACACTTATTTAGGGACGGAGGAAGTATATATTTTTAACAATATACGTGTAGAGTTATAAGCCATTAAAAATGACACAAAACAATATGTGACTTAAAAAAGGACAGAAGAAGTATTAACTAGTGGCCGAGGAACACACGATGCATGTTCAAATCAAATTCCGCATATTTTGACAAAATTGGATCAAATAATAAGCAGGAACTTATTGGGAATATTTCGTCAAAATTCGACGATGCATGTGCCCGGCCTATTGTGAATATTACTCGAGCATTTTCTTCTTCTTTTTTGGATGTACTTTGTTTTTTATTGACATAACCGGGATGATCTTAAGGGCTGAAATGTTAAAACTTCAACAGCAGCACAAAACAGCAATAGATGATCCCAACTGTTCAACCTAAATCACACAAGTTTGATTAAAGCATCAAGTACCAAACAACTTAAACACTAAAAGTCATCGAGTGCCCGGAAATCCTCAATCGAGCAAATCTGATACCGCAGACTTCCTAAAGGCATCAACAGAAACCAACTGGTCTGCCACTGCTTTATTTGGGAATATATTATCTGCCTTCATCCTCTCCCTCATCCCATACGCTGGAGCCTTGGCAACAACATAAGCCTGGATCAATGACTGGAACTGCCGGATCCGACCCATGTATCCATCTTGCCTCATCCGATGAAACATCTTCTCAGAGTTACGTATATCGCCTCTTCTTGAATATTGGTCCATAATAGTCATGTAAGAACTGAACATTGGTTTCATACGGTTCTGTTGCATAGCCTTGTGAAGAATTGAGTCTGCCTTTTCCACCTCCCCAGCCTCTACATATAACTTCACAACTGCATCCCAAGTGAAAGGGCCAATTCGACACCCACTATCTGCCATCTGCTTCACAAGATCTTTTCCCTTACTTAACATCTTATGATTCGCGTAAACTTTCAATAACGTAGAATAATGCTTCGCATTTAGCTTTTTCCATGTATTTTGCATCCGGCCAAACACTGCCTCTGCTTCAACAATTCTATTCAGTTTCCCCCAAGCTTCAATGGCAGCTAAGCACTCGTCAATTCTAGGGTTAGACTCACAAGCTTTCCAAACCCTCTCCACTTCATCGCCCTTCCCCATTGCTGCATAAAGAGGAAGCAAAGTCCGACAAGCCCGCCGGTTCTTTTTTATGTTACCTCCTTCCATCTCTTTCAAAATAGACTCTGCCTTTTCTTTGAGCCCTCCGAATACATAGTGCTTAGCCAGTACGGATAGTGTATTGATGTCAAGTTCGATCCCTTCAGCTTTCATGGTCTCAACAATCTGATCCATCCCATGTATGTCATTGGATTGGCCTTTTGTGTCTATAAGGAGTCTATAAGTGAAGCGAGAAGGTCTCACGTTCTCTTTCTCCATAAGTAACAAAACATCGGCTATTTTCTTCTTGTCAAGTCTCTTATAAAGGAGAAGCAATTGATTGCAAGCAAAGCAAGTGATTGGGAATTCTAGGTCTTTCATCTTGTTGAACACTTCCTCTGCTTTCTTCACGTTGTTGGCGGAAACACAATTGGCCAAAAGGGTTCGGTAGACTACTTCTCCCCTAAAGGATTTCGGAATCTTGTCAATGTAGCTCTCAGCCTTCAGGAGACCGCGTACCTTGGCAATCAAATCAAGTCGAGAAGCATAATCTCTCTCAGTGAAGTCAAGCCGCTTCGTTGACTCAAGCCACTCTGAGAGCTGCAAAACATAAGTATGGATCAAATGGAAAATGGCAACAGTAACATACATGGCAAACTATCTTTGAAGATCAAAGTTAATGGAACTTCTTATGAGATCAATGTAGAGGTACCACGAAACCCCAAGCATGTACTAAATGTAATTCCTTTATCCATTCTTCACCATAATCCTCCTTTCAAATCTTCACATCAAGTTTGGAGGGTGAAGGAGAAAAGGATTGACGGCACTCTTAACTAAAGGCAGGAGATTAGTAGTAAAGGGAATGAAAATAAGAATGGAAACGGGGATGGAAATGGGAAAGAGGCTGGCGACAATATACGAGTGAAAGCCTCTATTTCTTCCATGTATCCAATTTTCTGCAAGAGGAAGTCTCAAACTTTTTCAGCAAAGTGCAGGAAAATATTGTGAAGGATCCATCTAAGTACGTGTACAGGATGACTGTATCAGTAGTACTTCAAATAGAAGGGATCTTAAAAGGATAAACTGCATCAAATGAGTCGTGCACAAGCTAAGACGGGTTTACTACAAGGATAGTTGGTCCTCCTCACCTAAAGGTAGAGCATTCTCAAGTTGGAAAGTTTTGCCTTTTGTATTTGGATGCTTATGTTGTGTGGCAAGTGCTTTTTAGTTCTTCAGATTAAGATTTACCTTTGTTTTCTTTCTTGGATACCCAATAGGCGCTTATTCTCTTGTTTGCAAGAAGAGTGTTTTGTTCTAGCTTAGCTAGAGTCTCTGATTATTCTTGTAATATCCATTTTTCAGTTAATAAAATTTATTACCAATACACAAACACTTGTGCCAGACTGGGAATCAAGCACAGGTCAGACAATAAATTAGGTAAAAATTTCAAGCAGAAGAAGCCATAATGAGTTAGTATATGTTTCATCAAAGTAGACTACAAAAAAAGAATAGAGATAAATGAAAATAGTTTTTACGCAAAGGGTGTTGCTAATGCCAAAATTGTTTTTGTTTGTGTCAAAACTATAGTGCATAAAAATCTTGTACCATGTGCAAGGTACAAGAGTTTTATGTACTACAGTTTGGCACAAACAAAAAAGGTTTTGGAATTATCATTTCCCTTAAGCAAATAAATAAGGCTTTAGATTTTCACTATATGTTCCACATGATACAAACGACCGGCCAATACTTCAAAAATCAAGCAACTGACAAAAGAATCGTCAATACTTGTACCAAGGGGAAATCAATTGGGTTCACCGCACAAGTTCTTCTTGAATCTTTACAGTGAAATTATGCTCCAATAGAAAAACAGAGTTCAATGGCAGACATGAAATGCATACATGGGCTATACACAAGCGCGCACACAAAAAAAAAAAAGGAGCCTCTAATACAGTGGAACAAGCAAATGCAATTGAATGGGAAGGAAACATGAAGCATCACACATGAGAGAGAGAGAGAGAGAGAGGTACAAATAAATTTACAAAGAGACACATTTGAAGCTCAAATAAATCTAGTAGATTCATTAGAATCTCATAAGAAAGAACCAGGGACAGACTACAGAGAAGGAAGCCCTTTTTTGGTTTTCACCACATGAAGCATATATTTGACTTTCTTATGGTAAGGCTTCACCGAAAAACCAATAGTCAATGCTATCAGATTCATTTTAGCAGAACTCATAAAGACAATACCAACCCACCTAAACAAGGTGGTCTTTTCTATCTCCAACAGATGGCCAGAATTAACAGCCAAGTATGTGACCACACAATCATGATCTGACCATTAACCCACATTGTATCAATAAAACAAACATCAAAACCTGCCACAAACACTTCAGTACATGGAACTTGAACCGAAACGTAGTACGCCCACATGCTCTTAAGTATGATGATAAGGATATACTTGCATAGGTTACATGTGCCATTTAAAAATAATAATAAAAACATTGGCGTGCAAGGTACTTAATTTTCTTCTAACGCATAGACCTAATCTTTAATACACCTTTTCGGGTCAATAATAATGGTCCAAAAGAAATACACATCTGCGCCACATTATAACTCCTTGCCTTTTCTTTTGCTTGTGTCGTGAAAACTCCACTCGTCACTTCGTACTTTGGTTCTTTAGATATACTTATTTTTGTCTCCTAAAGAAATCTGTAAAGAAACAAAAGAAAAAACATGTAGATTGTAAAGTTTTGGAATGCACGTATCATGTTTCAGAACATGCATCTGCTACGCAAATCACATGTGCCATACGTAGGAGGCAATTGTTTGCTAAAACGCAGTATTCAGTGCTCTAAACCTCAGTACCGGGGCACGCAACAGTATCGGTGATAGAGCCGAATATCGTCCAATAGTGGACAACATGGACTGATATACAAGTGAATAACCAAATGGAAGTTCAAAATCCCGTTATGTACTTGCTGATACTATACATAACAACCAACATTTAAAGAAACATGGTGGTACGATATGTAAGCGAGGGAGAACCAAGAGACAGCTAGAGGAAGAGAGAGCAGTCTAACTAAAAGAGGCAGTATGAAGCTGAAGTACGAAACCTTAGGTAGTGTCGACAAGATCATGACCAGAGATCTCTCCATACGATGTAAGGGGAGGAAATACGAAGTTCTACCCATAAAAGATGTCGAGTTTCCTATCTGACTCCCAAGTCCTAACCATAGTTCCAAACCCGTTAGGTTCCGACTGACTATCAGCTTGTGACAATCTCGATCTTCATGATCCATGCCCGAGTCAGTGGCATGGGCTAGCCCTTAGTTGGATTGACCTAAGATACATGTACCTAAGGAGCACAAAAACTCGAAAAAACTCTATCTCTGGCCTGCAATGAGGGCACCAAGTTCTGTCTACAGGCACAGGTATCTGAGAAGCATGGCTAATCATCACATCCTCTGACTGGCAATAGGACTATAATTTAATTCCCAGTCAGGCCATAGGACTATAATTTAATTCCCAGTATAACCCCGATGCACAATGTCAAAACTATGACAAAGGATGGTCATCTCCCCTTGTCTCTCCTGGAGACATGGGTTCTTTGTGTTTCTCAGAGTCAAGTTTCAGGACTTGGGCACCTATGAAAACCTGAAGTCCCTAAATATGGTTTGTCTGGGAATCAAATACGTCCAATGTACACATCTCCCTATCCACCCGTCTTAACCAGTCCCTGAAAGCCCTTACGGGGGCTCACTCGATTTTTTTTTTCTTTGAAAATTTCTCAAACGGATTGGATTATCCATACGACGCCTGGAGTGAGCCCGCGTGATGGTCAGTCTGTAGCAAGGTTGAAAAAAACAAACAACGGTTAGGTGCATAATTTGTTACCAACGAATCGAACGACTCTGATGCTCAAGCCATAAAAACATCAACAATGCGACATCTAGCTACAGAATTGAATTCTCTTTGAAGAGATCCAACATTAAGGAGTTAATACAGGCTAGTCTTGCCATCAAAAAATATGGTAAATGTCTGATTAATTAACAATGCTATCATCTCTCACAGGGAAAGTGGGAAACACCGTTTACTAATCATCAAGTAAATTTTTTAACAAAAGAACACTTGGAAACACGGAAGCTGAAGATGACAAATTGAATCACTATGCCAGACTGAAGCCCAAGGCTGCAACAAGAGACTATTGACAAAGATACTAATCTGATTAAATGTTAGCAATAGAAACGAAAAAGAGAGGAATATAAGAATAAATAGTCACTAAAAGGGACAGTCTCACAGAAAACATGATTAAATGAAGACCAATGTACACAATCAGCGTACCTTCCACCTCCTCAAGGAATATAAGATCATATTGCAAGATTATACAAGGACATGACATGAGTAGCCACACTTCATGAGGTACTGGCTAAGATGAGAAAAGGCAAAAAATAACATTCAACTTTATCCTCATGAAATCGCGATTAAGCCATAATGTATGGACTCTGCGAGGAAAAGGAAACAAAAGACATATCCCTTCCAACACGAGAAATAGGCATTAAGACTTTGTTGAGCTCTGTTCTACACGGAAACCATCATGAGAGTTATCTTTAGGACCGTAGTAAACTTACAATTCTAGTCCAATCTAATGAAATCAAATCCAGCAATAATATCCACGGTTGACAGTTTTTTTAGAGGCCTTCATCCAAGAGTTTTTTCAACAAGATGATTCAGGGACAGTATTTTTCAGAATAACCGAAAACCAATCTAAAGACGAACAAACACATGCGTACAAATTAAAAATGCACTTATAGGTGCCAGGTGATCCACGTTACATTGATTCTAAAACTAAATACACAAGCCAGGATACTTGTAATTATAGCTAACATAGTTGACATATATGAAACAACAATAATAATTGAGTTAAATACCTGCAAAGCCCTCCCGTACATTTTACGCTTTCGAAGATTAAGCATGGCCAAGGATATTTCGGACCGAGTCAACTCATTTCCCCCCTCAACCCAATTATCCAAAGCACTTTGGACAGATAAACCTGGAGCACGCATGATAGCGTCGAACAATGCTGAAGAAGCTCCCATCCGTGCAGATCTTTTCTCAGCAATATCTGCCTCAATATCAGATAATTCAAGCTCATTTTGAGGACCTTCAGCATCATCATCTTCGTCTTCAGAGAGCTCTGGTTCAGAAATCAATTCATCTTCATTTACTTCATCCACATGCTTCTCTTTAATTACATCAGCATTAGCCGGAGTTTCAAGCTCAGAAAAACCATCCTCCAAATCGTCTTCTTCCTGTGTGCTGCTTTCTGAATCAGCCTGAGAAGAAAAACTGCACCGTCCCACAAAGGGTCTTGGAGAACCATGACTTGCTCTATAAAATGTCTTCAAAGACATATATCCCTCAGATATCGCTAGGCAAGAATCAGCATTACTAGCTTTGTCATCCAAATGACAACTTGGCACTTCTGATTTTACACAGCAAGCTCTAGAAGTTCTGATGCTGAGTCCTCGATTCCTGAATGCGGACAAAATTAGCCAAAAAGTAAAACTTTAGGATATAAAAGTAGGAAAAACAGATGAGAGATCGAAAATACCGGCTCAAGTTTTGCTACGTCTACCAACTACCATCATTTACAGATGCAGGTGTAGAAAATGTAGTAGTAAAAGACAAGTGTGCAAGTCTTCTTCAGACATTATAGAGCAGTATTAGAGAGATCACAATTAAATGATCTCTTAGTACTATTATTCTTCATCATCAGCCTACCAAACTAATAATCCAAACAAAAACGTATGACAATAAAACACCTTTACTGCTTCTATTCCTACCAGAATATCAACAAAATGTGTGATATTTCAACAAAAGAAATCAAAAAGAATAGTATTCGTCACGAATAAAAGTATAGACCATCGCTGTCATAACAAGTCAACGACAAGAACCAGGAGATAAATACAAAAAACCAGTTCTGCCACCAAATTGTAAAAACATAACTAGCAGACGTGCAAAGAATGAAGTACTCATCCTTCCAATAATTTCTTCATGCAGGCACCAAACATCAAAGAAAATCTGTTTCTCAGCATTTCAATGCCCAATTAGTGCTCTGTCACTAATAGTTTAAATAGACCAAGGCCTGCTTTCCTGTGTCGATCCTGGCAAGGATTTTTAAAAAGACTTGATAGCCATCGACCTAATAACCAAATAAGAATCAAGCAAATAATAAGGCTACATTTGTTATAACTCTAAGCAAGCCATGTATAAGTTTGCATTAGAACGGTTAACACCGAGAGGCAAGAGCTAATGTCACCCTAACTTTGATCTTGTAAAGAAAATATTTTAAGTTCATGTGCGTGTTCGCAAAATAAAATGTCAAATAAAGTCAATGGAAAGTGAAAGCGATAAGTAACAGGAAAATTATTTCTTGAAACTGTGGACACCTAAAATTAACCTAAAACAAGAAAATACCTGAGAACCTAATTCACATAACCATTCTAAATTACTAAGCACCCAAATTTTATTATTGTTACTGAAAAATGGCATCCCAAGACAATGACAGCCCCTTTGGATTGTGCGAAAGGGTGCAATAAGAAAGGAGGATGAGCCAAATAAAAAATCATTTTCGTACTTTTCTCTCTGTTTCTCACCAAATGACTTGATTCAAATGCGTGATTTGACAAAAACACTCTAATTCTTTCTTTTCTTTTCTCATCAAATCCCTCAATCCAAAGGAGAAGAACGCGAACAAATGATACCTCTACTCCATTAAGTAGTTACCTGGCCACTCATTTCACTCAAGTCGAGAGGAATACAACTATTTGCTAAAGCTGGGACTTTGTTTGGGTATCCCAAACAACGACGGAGATTAACTTACAATCAAGAATATACCACAGACGATTGCATATATAACCCTCTTAAATTGCCAAGCACCCAAAATAAAATAGAAATGGTATATCAGGATTCAGGACTATAAATAAGATCCTAAAATGTTGAAACATCTTCATTTCGCACCACGCACCAACTTATGTCAATGCTCCCGATTGAGTGCAATAGAACGTCAAATGGAGCTCAACTATTTCATACTCACAAAGCTAGCCCTAGGAGTCAACATTTATGTGTGTGCGTGTCAATATATCTTTATACATATCTATATAATAGAGAGAGAGAGAGAGAGAGAGAGAGAGAGAGAGAGAGAGAGAGAGAGATTACTTGAGAGGATTGGAGGCTCGACGAAGTGCCCACATCGTGATGTTGGAGAAAACCAGAAACCCTAACTTGATGAAATGAGAGAGAGAGAGAGAGAGCGTTTAAGCAAGCTCCGCCACTCTTAAACCCTAAAACCCTCGTCTGATAGTCTGCTGTGCCCTTTACCCTTTTGAGATATTTTGCCGAATTGGATAACTGCAGTGTCGCCAAATAAGGGACAAGTACTTATATACTACTAGCAAGTCCATGAAAATGTGTATATTTATGAAGGCTCCTTCAGGTTTTTCGTACTGCCATTTAACACCAACCTATTGTTTCTTGTGGGGGGGGGGGGGGGGGGGGGGGGGGGTTTGCAGATATTACTATCTCCGTCCCTGATCCACCACCCCTACCTAATCCTCTCTTTGCCCCAATCTCCATCAGAGATTTTTTTTTAACCTTCATCCCCACCCTAAACGAAAAATTAAGGATCCTCACCTTAAGTACGCAAAGCCAATATACGAAAAAACAAACTATAAATTACATAAGTACTCAAAGTCTTAGAAATAGTTGGGGAAACATAGAGCTCATGAATGAGAAATGTGATGTGTGAAAGTGAGACCCTAACCTAAAATGCTAAAACTAATATGTGGATATACATATAACGGGGTTTTCGGGGCGGGCGGGGATTGAAGCGGGGGACCAAAGTGAAGCAAGTTTGGGGTAGGGAAAGACACATATCCATCCCTAACCATTACTCAACTTTTTAAAAATTCATTTCCGAATCCTTCTTGATAACCAAAAAAAATTCCGAATGCTCTACCCATTTAGGGCGGGTGGGGTCGGATCAGCCGAAGTGGTCATCCCTATTTCCAGCTTTCACCAATTCTTTTACCCATATATATGGGTCAAAAGCTTCATGTTTTATTTATTTATGTTTTTCCTCCAATATATAGGTCAAAGTGGCACATTTGTTCATAAAAAGAAAGTGAAAATAGGTATTGAGAAAAAAAAAAGGTATGGTTTTGGGTCTCTCCACATTTTTGGATAAGAAAAATGGGTAGAAAAAGGGTAGGACATTGGAGATGGATTTTTAGTTTTTTGTACTCCAATTTTGGGTTTAGGTATAAAAAAAATGAGCCCAACTATAGCAATTAGGGCTGCTCAAAAAATCCGGTGAACCGTGAAACTGGTCCGGACCGAACTGATCCGTACCTTTTGGATTTTGTCCGTGGATTAATGGTCCGAACACGGATTGAAAAATAAGAAAACCGTGACTCGCGGTTCGGTCCACGGATTTTCATTATGAAACCGTGGATTAACCGAACCGGACCGTGAGATATTTATTTTATATAAATAATATATATGTGTATTTTTATATAATAAATTGTTAGTAATGTTAACACTTTTTTCCACCAATTTTAGTATTTTATCTTAATAATGGGATATAGTGTAGATGTACATAAAATATAATGAGTAAATCGTAGTTTTTTCGTATAAATTACGGGTAACCCTAGTTGAGTTTCAGAAGTTTGTTTCTTTTCCGGTTCTTTTATGTTATGTAATGTACTATAATGATACAATTCTACTAGTGTTTTAGATTCTTTTGAATTTGATTTCTAAAGTAAGCCTTTAGTAGTTTATGTAACAAGTACTTTCTGGTGGTGTTAAACTTAATTCTGAATGTAACCTTCTTCCCTTTTTATTGTGAGATATATGGTTAAGCTTTATTTTTTCTAAAATCCGTAGACAAAACCGTAACTGATCCGCGAGTTACGGATCGGATTGGAACCGGACCGTAGTACTTTTGGTCCGGACACGGATTTTATTTTGTAAAAATCGTGACTAGCGATTCAGTCCTCAGATTTCTAGAAATCCGAACCGAACTGGACCGCGAGCAGCCCTAATAGCAATACCATTTGGTGTACACCAAATTTACAAAGCGTTGTGTAGGACCCATCTTGAAATTCCACACAAATGATTAGAGTTGCTCAATTTGTTTAAATCATTTTTAAAAAAATATCAGCTCATTCTATATTGATAATGGCTTGATTAGTTCTTTGCTCAATTTTATGTTTTTATTGTAAGAAAATTGGTAAGAATAAGAGATGTTCTTGTATTGACTATAACTTTGCTCAATTCGAAAAGGGGAAGTCGATGGCAAGTTCCTTAATTTGTTTCCTCAACATATTCGTATTACGCCATGTTTCCAATAGCAAAATATGGGGGAAAAAAAAATTAGGTTCATCTAGTTTACATTAATTAATAAGTTTTAGCATTTTACCAAATCTCGTTCACACTAACAAAAAAGTTGTCAATAAAAAAAAATTGCTACAGTAACTTTACTAACAAATTCATCTACAACTTATTTACTACCGGAAACAACTTGACATTTCTAAACAACTTATTCACACCTAACAACTTGATTGCTAGAACACCCTCTTAAATATACTCTAGCATTCACTTAATTTATTTTTTTAATCATTCTACAACCACTCCACTTACATAAATACTCCACTCATATTGGAACTTACATACACTACACATCCAATTTCTGAGATCCACCAAAAGATATGAGTGTTTGTAAAGTATTTGTGGTTGTATATTGTAATTGTTATCTTTTTCGAACACATGCTCCTATCCGGTTTTAAATAGTTTAGGAGATGGCTTTCCTGCAGTTGGGTAGCAAACTGTATGCCCTACAGTTCTCCATTTCGGTGTTTTTTTCGGGCCTCGTTTGATGATCGACATCGTTCACATAGAGCTCGGCGATTACTTTTGACCATGAAAAAAAATCTTGTTAGTAAAATTCCGATCAGTATCGGATCGAAACATGTTTCTCTTTGAAAAAGTGTACCATGCACGCTGGATTAAACTCACTTCAACCAATCCGTTTGAAGAGAAACTTATTTCGGTTGGATACTTATCGGACTTCGATTAACATGATTTTTTTCATGGTCAAAGTACTCACCGAGCTCTATTATATGAACGATTCTAATCATCGAACGAGGCCCAGAAAGGACACCGAAAATGAGGACCGCATGGCGTGCAGTTTGCTTCCCAAGTGCAGGAAAGCCATCTCCTCCTTTTAAATATATATATTTTTTTTTGACAAAAGAAGAGAAGTGTTATTAATCTGAAAGGCATAAAAGCCTAAACATCATCACTTTTGTCCTACTTGATAGCCCTAACTTTGGGAAAAATATTTATTCCTAAAATTAAATAAATTAGACATTGCAAATCACATCTCAACGATTTATATTTGCTTTGAGAAGATGGACGGTTCGAACTAGGCCTGTCAATGGATCAGATTCGAATCCGATAAGACCCAAATCCGATAAGACTCGAATTCGATAGTAGTAATCCGGATCCGATCCGAAAACTTTTTTTACTTCAAAAATTTTAGCAAAAATTTTTTTTTTTTCAAAAAACAATATTTTCCGAATTTTTTTTAAAATTTAAAATAAAAATACAACTTCTTAAACATTTTTTTTTCAAAATTAAAAATTTAATGTTTTTTAAAAAAAATTAAAAAAAAAAAGTTCGAATTGATAACGGATTTAATCCCATCCAATCTGATCCGTATTTGAATTACCGGATTCGGATTATCGAATTAACATTATCGGATTCGAATTTGGTCTATTGACAGGCCTAGTTCGAACTATGGGGGTTCATCTAAAATTCGACCCTCGTGATACGATTCGAACACGCATTTACCGATATTGACAAATTTGATTCTTTCTATGAGTGATTAACACAATGGACCGTGAATTGATCAAACCAAACCCTTGGTGAGTCTTATTTCTCCTCACATTAGGATTATTGTCAGGATTTTTTTTCGCACTCTCCCCATATTCTATCCAAACTTCTTTTCTCTCTTTATACGTACACACATACAGGGGCGGATATAGGGGTGTAAGCGGGGGCCCAGGTCCCCTACACATCTCTCAATTATTCCACTAATTATACATATTTTTAGGTTAATTTGGAAAGTTTTATAGGATCGCCCCTGCAAGTTTCTTGAATGAAAAAACAAAAAGTTTATAAAGTTTCTGTACATGTGTGAAATAAATCCCCAAAATCTCAAGTTATTGACTTTTTGGTCGTGGTTATAAAATTAAATGTGATTATGCATATGTATACAATCTCGACTTCTCAAAACTAATAAGTTGCAATATTTATATTATAAACTATATTTTTTGTTATTAATTTAAAAATACATGTGGTTCAGGCCTCCGCTGAGTACAAATTATCCGTCCGCGACTACACACATATATGCTCAACATTTATCACTCAGGTTTAGTAAATAGTTATTTCCTGAAATTCGCTTAGGATTCTGAAATCACCCAAAAATTTAAACTCTGGTAAATTAATGTAATATTTTTGGCTTAGGAGTAACATTTTTTGCTAAGCAAAAAGATATTATTAATCTTTAAAAAATATTACAAAGATTTAAACGGACCTCAGGCATACCGACAAAACATCACCCGAGAATCAAAACCAAAAGAAGGTAAGAAGCCAACCGATCAAAAACCTGAAACCTACAACCAAAACCAACGCCGCCAAAAAACATCATAAGCAAAATCTGAAACCAATAGCCAAAAACCAAACCAAATGCCAAAGTTAGGAGTAATATTTTTACAGCATACAAATAGCATTTATGAAAATGTAATTCTGAAATTAAAGTCGAACGTTATTCATAATGGAGGTTTTCAAAGAGGAGCTCATAGCAGATCAATCAAAAAAAGTAAAAAAGAGAAGCTCATAAATTAGTGACTGAATCATAATTTGAATCACAACTTTGCCTAAGTTGGAAAAGATAAAAAAGGGGTGAGTTAGGAAATTATACTAAGTTCATGGGCCCAATGCATAATATAGGGATGCACAAAAAATCTGGTGAACCGTGAAATCGGACCAAATCGATTCGTATCTTTTAGATTTTGTCCGTGGACTAATGGTCTAGACACAAATTCAAAAATTAAAAAACCGTGAAATACGGATTATGATTGGATTTTCATTTGAAAACTGTGAATTATCCGAACCAGACCGTGATATATTAAAAAAATAAAAATATATATAATACATATGTAACATATAGTAAATAATAATTATTTTACACATATTTTTATAAATTAATTTTATAAAAATCTACGTTGATGTTTTTTTCATTGAAGTACTTCCTTACCGCTGTGGGTTTTTTTTTTTTAAAGTACTTTGGTGGGTTTTTTCATTGAAGTACTGTAATGTGCAATGAGTTTACTTTTATTTAATGACTTGGTGTAATGTGTTTACTTTGCTGGGAACTATTGAATTATTGAGTTACTGTAATGTGTAATGTATTTATTTTTATTGAAGCGATTTTTCTTATTTCTTTGGGAACTATTGAATTATACGTAAAAAATTGAAAATTCAGATTTTTTTGTATTGTTGGTTGATGCAATCTATGGACAAAACTCACAATTCGAATTGAAACCGAACCATGAGACTTTTAATTTGAATACGAATTTTATTTTTGAAAAGTCATGACTGGTGGATTAAAATTGGGACTAATAGAAATTTGATCCGAACCATTCGCAGCCTTAGCTTAGCATAATATGGACACCTTAACCAAAAAATCGCCTTGCAAAACAGCAGCGCCCCTAAAGCTTCGATAGTTTTTTTTTTTTTTTTTATCCGCTCGAAAGTCATTCATATTTAAAAAACGCCATACGGCATCTACAGATTTCAATCAAAACCACGAAAAGGGTATTACAGGAATAACCGGAAAGACTAATTGAAGTCTGGGAGCAGGGACATCTTCACACCGCCACATACTCAAAGGCAGGGTCGGGACACGTAGAGTATGCAACCAGACAAACAATTCCCTTCACAATCAAAACCCTAATCGCAGTAATCAAAGCAGCACAGAGAAATCTGTCTTCCCCAATACAGTAATCCAAAGCCAAAAATGCCGGCGAAATTGCAAAACAAAAACACAAAAGTGGTTTTCCTTTGGGCAGACCACTGATCAGAGGCAACAACCAAACCAAACCAGACACAGAAAAACTAGACGCAAAGTTATTTGCCTACCACCGCACACTCCGGATTTAGGGAAATCCAGACCGAAAAACAAAAAACCGGACTGAAAAAACAGCCGGAGAAACAGGGCTGAAGACAGCCAGAGGAACAAGAAAAAAAAACTTCAACCCAACCGCACACCTTATTACTCGCCGCCGCCCTTCGAGAACTTCAGATCTGGAAACTCCGGCTGAGAAGACAGGCAGGGGAGCCCAAAACGCCGCCAAGGCCGGCGTTAAAAACAGCACCTCGCCGGCTGCGACAACACCGCCGCCCCAAACTGGGGATCTCAGAAAGAGAACGAACGGGATAGAGAGGAGAGGCGAGGAGGGAGGAGGAGGGGAGGAGGAGGCGTGGTGGCGCCCCCCCCGCCCAAAACCAGGCGCTGAAGTCTGAGGAAAACCAGGGGCGAGAGGAAGTTAGAGAGAGAAACTTCGATTAGACAAGTTTTGCAGTACCTCTGGAACCCCTAGGTTTCGTCGTCCCACTCCATCGATTTGCACCCAATGCTGAAACTAGCAATGTCTCGACTTTCGGTTCCACGGGGCTTCATCAACCCGTCGCTCTCTCTCATGAGTAATGCTGCAACCACCACAAGCTTCAATTCTCTCTCTTCCCCCACTTCATCCCCTCCTCGTATTCCAATGGTACGGCGTTTCCCCTTGTATCCGTTTCTGTATCTCCTATTCACTTGTTTGGTTGTTGAGAAATTGCGGTAAAACCAATCCAACTTAATTGCGTACTATAAACAGTGAAAACTTTTTTTTTTTTTTTCCAGAACTTAGTTTGGGCTTGTCGGCAGTTCTCCGGAAGCTGCACGGTGCAGTTGCCGGACCTATTTCAATAATCGGTTGCCACCACATTGAGGTTTAAAATTATGTTAATTGGATACCAATTTTACTATGTGATTGAAACCCCAAGGGGTTGGCCTTGTGGTCGACTTAGGGGTTTGCTCCCTCCTAAGGTCTCAAGTTCGAAATCTATTCGGGTCTGAGGTTCGAAATCTATTCAGTGCTATCAAGTATCAACTCTTTTGGGGCCAGGCCATCTAGAGGAAAGCTTTGGCTTTAATTGGGACACCTGTGTGTTGGCGGTGGGATTGGTCCCTAGGAATAGTCAAAGTGCGCGAAAGCTGGTCTTTCAAAAAATATTAAGTGATTGAAACGCTAAAATAGCAAAATTGGATTCTACACGCTGGATTGGAACTCAGTGAAATTCAATTATGAGTTGGTTTGGTGTTCCGATCACATAATAATTGGTATCCAGATAATATGGTTTTAAACCTCAAGGAAGCGTTTCAACAAACTGAGTATTGAATAAGGTCTGGCGAGGGGCCGGAAAATGGCCAAGTGGAAGGGGGTGTAGTTTTGGGAGAACTGCCGACAACCTCATTCCTTCTTTCTTGGTTTAGTGTAATGGTTACTGCCTTACTGGTATCAGTCTTCGTTTGCAGTATCTCGGGTTGAGCATCAGGGGCATGCGAATGGGAGGGAAGGAGATTCCGGACAAGAAGCTGGTGGAATACTCTTTAAAGTACATCCATGGAATTGGCCACACCACAGCGCGCCAAATCCTCCGTGACCTCAACATGGAGAATAAAATCACAAAGTACCTGTCCAAGCACGAAATCATTTCTCTCCGGGATGCAGTTTCGAAGTACTTGATTGATTGCCAACTCGTAATATTTCTTTCTCAAAATCCCTTTTTTAGTTGGATAGATCTCTACTTCTGTTTAGACTAATTCATATTTTAAAGCAAGTATGAACACATCTTTGAAGCTTGGCCGTTTCACATTCTTATTATTTTATAGCTTCATTTCCCACACACCCCCCCACCCCCCGTTCTTCTCTCCTTTTAGTACTTCCACATTCCCGGCGACAGGGCTGGCTTTGCCCTTAGGCAAGTGCAGCATGGGCTTTAAGCCCAATTTGGGAAGGCCCCATATTTGCTATAGCTGTTATATATATGTAGATTGAGAAAGAATTCTACATTCAAGACAAGCATTGCATTTGCCCAGATGCAAATAAATTTATAGTTGCACGTATATACAAGACTGTGTGCAAGTTTGTAAAATTATGTGGTTTTGGGTGCTTCAGAGATTATCCAATGGGCTTGCAATTAAGAGGTTGAAGGAAATTCAGTGGTACAGATGGAAAAGGCACATTCAGGGGCTTCCTGGAAGAGGACAGCGCACGCATTAGCTGGAAATGGGTTTTTTTCTCTCTTTCTGTAGCCGGACCTGGTCGTAGTTGAAATTAAGTCTTATCTGTATATTGATATGGGTTTTGTCGCTGGACCTGGTCGTAGGCGAAATTAAACTGCTTTAAATTGATGATATTAAATTGATGATGTTTGGAATTGCAATTACTTTTGGTTGTTTTCACTTTTGAGACTATCATGGTTAAAACTTGAAATGCATTGTCCTCTAGTCCTTTTGGAGTTTTGGGAGGAAATTTCCTGCTTGATTTTAGTTCTCGTTCACTTTTTCTTTAATATGTTTATCAACTTATCGTCCCATTTTACTCATAGTCTTAATATTCTGGTTTATCTATCGTTATTATATGTGTAACTAAGTTGTAGAACTTCATACATACGAAAAAAAAAAAAAAAAAATCTGTGCATGGTAGTAAGTATCTACCATCAAGAATAAAGCTATTAGGTTCGCACACCTCATCATCGCTTTGTTGCTTTCATTGCCTTCATCTAGTTAGCCCGCCTTATTGTCTACAGCTCTATGCCATGATAATAATGAATCCTTCTTCAGTTTCTCAAAATTACCTCATGGTAAAGTCGAGCTTCTCTTTGTGCCGTGGTTCCTTGTACCGGATGCCATTCTGCATATGCAGCAAATACCAGATCTGAAAGGCTTTTCCAGGATTGTAAGAGTTAAACTTGTGTCTTAATTAGATGTTTTAAGTAGTGGAAGTATATCTATATAACAGGAATGTTTCATTCTGATAAGGACAATATTCACTTTGGGGACATTCCATAACTTGTAGCTCTTTAGTGGTCTTACATGAAGTATGTTGCTCTCTCCATGTGTGCTTATCCAGAATTTGTTCTCTACACATGCATTAGTGTTAAACTTGAATTCGATTGCTGAAATTGTTGTTTGGAGGGGGCGGTGGTTCATTTTGGGAGGGTTTTTTTTTGGCTGTTTTGGGAGTGGTGGTTTTGTTCGTTTTGGGTCTCAAAACCATTGCGAATGATCTTCAATAAATTTTCTCAATCTATTTCTCTCCACTCATCATTAGCACAAAAACCTCCTTCAAAAGCCAAATTCTTGAGTCGAGTCTCATGTGCATATATTTTCTATTTTCAAGTGTATGAAGACTTCCGATAGTTTAACAACATTTGATTAGGCACTCAACGTCTAGTGTCAAACTAATGCAAATATGGATGGAGCTTGCAATTTGCAAAAGACTAATTTGAAACTATTTTGCTCTGTTTGGAACTTAGGGAAAATGGGAGAACGGAAAAGAAAAGAAAAGAAAATGGAAGAAAGAAATTTACTATTTACAAAACTTGAAATTGTTATTTTTTTCTGTTTTTCTCTTCCAATCAAACAATAAAAGAGAAATTTTTTAATTTTTATTTCTTTTCTTAAGTTCCAAACAAAGCTTAAACCATAATATTAGGCACTCAACGCCTACGACTAGGCCTGTCAATGGGCCGGATCCGATCCGGATCCGACAGATCCGGATCCGGATCCGAATCCGATAAGACACAATCCGATCCGGATCCGATAAGACTCAAATCCGATAGTGAGAATCCGGATCCGAATCCGAAAAATCCGGATCCGATCCGAAAATCCGAATCCGATCCGGAAACTTTTTTTACTTCAAAAATTTTAGCCAAAAAAAAATATTTTTTTCAAAAAAATACAATTTTTTTTTCAAAAAAAAATTATTTTCAGAAAAAAAAATTAAAATAATTAAAATAAAAAATAAAAATAAAAATACAACTTCTTAAACATTTTTTTTTTCAAAATAAAAATTTTACTATTTTTTTTTAAAAAATTAAAATTTTTAAAAAAAATAAAGTTCGGATTCGGATTGATAACGGATTTAATCCGATCCGATCCGGATCCGACCCGGATCCGTATTGAATTATCGGATCCGGATTATCGGATTATCGGATCGATGTTATCGGATTCGGATCCGGATCCGGATCGAATTTTTCGGATCGGATCCGGATCGAATCCGGTCCATTGACAAGCCTACCTACGACGAGTCTTATTTATCCACACACTAGGAATACCGTCAGAATTTTCCTTCACCCTCTCCCCATTCTCTCCAAACTTCTCTTTTCTCTCTTTGTATACACACTCTCACGCTCCATATTTTTTAGTCGAGTTGAGTAAAGACTTATTCCAATAAATTCTCTTAGAATGTATTCTAAAATCACCCAAAATAATATAGAACTCTGCAAACTAATGTAATATTTTTACCTCATAATTAAAAGTACTACTCGGTACTTAAGAAATGTAATTCTGAAATTTTTGTCGAACGCATTTCATATTGGAGGTTTTTCAGAAGAGAAGCTCATAAATTAGTGACTGAATCATAATATGATTCGACCATGCATTTAACGATATTGACAAGCTTTAATTTTTCCTATGGGTGAATTACACATTGGACCATTGAAATGAATGATTTGGATTATCAAGACAAACCATGGTAAATCTTATTTCTCCTCACATTTAGATTACCGTCACAATTATCCTTCAACCTCTCCCCATTCTCTCCAAACTTCTCTTTTATCTCTTTATTATACGTGCACCATTATACGTTTAATGTTTCTAAGCTAGGTTTAGTAAAACCTTATCCTATAAATACTCTAAGAATTCTAAAATCACCCAAAAAACATTAAACTCTCTGCAAACGATTTTAATATCTTTACTGCACTAAAATAGTACTCCAGCATTTAAGAAATCTAATTCTTGGATTTCTGTCGAACGAATTTCATAATGGAGGTTTTCAAAAGAGAAGCTCATAAACTAGTGACTGAATCATAATTTGAAGAGTTTTTTAATAAAAAATATCCCTCGAACTATCATCACTTTTTCTACTTCGTCCTCGACCTACCAAAACCACCAATTTCGTCCTCGAACTATCCAAAATCCACTTATTTCGTCTCAGCCCTAACTCCATCCACATTTTCCGTCAAAAACATAGCACTTGGCATATTCCCCCACCAATGTAAGGGCAAAATAGTACTTCCACCCTTCCCAACACATCTGGTGGCAAACCACCAAGACTGTGGCACAAATAATGATCTAGTGATGCGCCACCGCCACAGCATATGATGAGCTTGCTCATTTCCAGCACACGCTGCCACCACCGAGCCTCTTTTTTTTTTTTTTTTGCCACAATAAATAAATAAAGCATAGTATCACGCACATTGTGTCTGGTGGTTTTTGTGTGTGTGTGAGAGAGAGAGAGTTAAGCCGTATTTGGGAGTTAAGAGAGGAAATCCCATTTTTGCCCTTCATTATGTCATTTTCTTGGCATGTGCTGTGTATTTGGATGAAAAATGTGGATGGAGTTAGTGCTGGAACAAAATAAGTGGATTTTGGATTGTTCGAAGATGAAATAGAAAAAACGGTGATAGTTCGAGGGATCTTTCTTAAAAAACTCTAATTTGAATCACAAGTCTGCCTAAGTTAAAAGGATTAAAAAGGAGTGAGTGAGAAAATTATATTTAGTACTAATGCCTTGTCTGGTACGAATGAAAAACGAAGGAAAGAAAAAGAGAAAAAAAAAAACGAAAGGAAAAAGAATAAGAAAGTTTGAGGAAAGTTTATTGCTCGTAAGCCTTATTTTATAATTGTTTGATTATTACAGTATTTTTCTCTTTTTCATCACAAACCAAAAAAAGGAGGAGTTTTTTTTAATTTTTCTTTCCTTTCTTTTCCATAGTTACAAAACAAGGCATTAGTAACCTCAACCTCAAACCCCACCTGACGGCTAACAGCCGCCCCTACACTACACGAAGGAGAAGGCTGCGATTTGATCCGACTTTAAAACCAAGTTTAGGGTTTCTTTCGTCTCTTTCTTTCGATTTCCGCCCAATGCTGAAATCAGCAACGTCTCGACTCTCGGTTGCACGGGGCTTCATCAACCCCTCCCTCTCTCTCACGAGTAATACTTCAACCACCACAAGCTTCAATTCTCTCCCTCCTATTCCTAAGGTATCGCATTTCCCCTTCTCTCTGTTTCTGAATCTCCAGTTTCCGGACCTGATTCAATAATGGGTTCCGAAACGCTAAGTTTGAGGTTTAAAGTCACGTTAATCGGATATCAATTGATATGTGAAAACAAATCAAAATTGGTTTCTACGCACTCTATTAAAACCCAGCAAAATTCAATCCTGAGTTGTTTTTGTGATTCTATCATATTTTAGTTGGCATCCGACTAACATGATTTTAAATTTAAGCTTTTCGACGATTTCTACAATGTGAACGGAACTTATAATTAGGTCCGGCAAGGGCCAGAAAACCAACTGCATGGGGTGCATTTTTCGGGCAGAACTGCGGACAATCCTTCTGGATTTAGGGTAATGGTAATTGATATCATTTTTCGCTCGCAGCATCTCGGGTTGAGCATCAGGGGCGTGCGAGTGGGAGGGAGGGAGATTCCGGATAACAAGCGGGTGGAATACTCTTTACAGTACATCCATGGAATTGGCCGCACCAGAGCGCACCAAATCCTCTGTGACCTCAACATTGAGAACAAAATCACAAAGGACCTGTCCCAGCAGGAAATCAACTCGCTCCGGGATGAAGTTTCCAGCTACTTGATTGATTTCCAACTCGTAATACTTCTCTCTCACAAGCCCCTTTATTGATAGTTCTCTAGTTGTATTTATAATAGAGATAAAATTCTTTCCACCTGTGGAGGAAACTTTGGTTTTCCACCACCGCCCATTACGGGCTTCATCGGGCATTTTTTGTTGTAATCTGAATCGTTCATATTGTATGGCCTGTAGAATAGTATATTCACGCTAAAAATGAGCTTGATCGGACATCAATAGGTTTATTAAAAATCGAATTTCGATTTAGGAAATGGACAGTCATGGTAGTTTAACTTCAAAATCTATGACCATTTATTCTGTAAACCAAAATTCAAGTTTTGATATATTTATCGATATCCAATCAAGCTAATTTTTTTTTCGTGGATATACTGCTCTACTTACCCTACAGAATGGACAATTCAGATTATAACAAAAACAGTTTTGTGGGGCCCATAGTTGGTGGTGGAAACCATGGGATGATTTCCACCCATGGTGAATAGAATTTACTCTCTTTATAATAACTTCATACTATAAACTAACACCTCAGTTTGGTATGAGCAAGTTTTTGAAACTCGGTCACTATGTTTCAGGCATGCATTGCATTTTGGTAGAGGCTAGTAAATTTATTGTTCATGTACACATATATCTACTACCAAGTGATAGGTTCAATGGATAAGTGCTAAGTGCTAACTCGCTCAATTTTTGGGTTCAAGTCTCCATAACCATTTGTTGTGGCGAAATATACTATTTATTGCCTGTAGAACGCGATGTGAGTCATGTGACCTTAGCTTTGGCCTTGACATGAGTTTGGCCGGTCCTCTACAAATGACTCGGCGGTGCCAAGGGCAATACTCTTGGTTGATATGTGGAATATAGGTGGAGTATAGATATGTGGAGAAGTCCATATGCATATCTTTTGTTATTAGGAATATATTATGGCCCCTTTGGCCTAAATTTTATGCGTCTTTTTGACCAAGTCTCTTTTGTTTCTGTTAAATTCTACTAGATTCGAGTCAAATATTTAGATCAATCATTTGTCTCGACGAGGGGAATCAGGAAAAGTATAAACTATGGATCAAAGTTTAAAAAAGTTCATATAAGACGACGTAATTAGGGACGATGTGATGTAAATATTGTGACGGAAGCTAAAAAAAGGTAACTAAACAGTTGAATAATACCGACTGTCTTTCATTAAAATTAATTTAGTCCCTATGTACTCTATGTACCCATACATCTGTGAATAGACTATAACTCGTGGTTTTGGGTGCTTCAGATGCGATCCAATGATCTTGCCATTAAAAGGTTGAAGGATATTCAATGCTACAGGGGGATAAGGCACATTCAGGGGCTTCCTTGTAGAGGACAACGAACGAAAACCAATGCTCGGATCTGTCGGAAGGGAATGCATAGTGCATTGGATGGAAAGAAGGCACCTCGTTAACAGAAAATGGGTTTGTTACTTCTCTCAACTGATGGAAATTGATATGGGTTTTGTAGCTGGACCTTGTTGTAGTTGAAATTATACTGCTTTAAATTGGTGAAGTTGAATTATGATGTTTGGAATTGCAATTTGTTTAGTTTGTGTTCACTTTTGAAATGCAATGGTAAAATGCTTTTTCCTCCAGTCCTTTTGGTAGGAAACTCCTATTTGATCTGATTTCTGGTTGTTCACTTGTTCTGTAATTGGTTCATCATTGCAATGTACTTGTCCTGTTCTGTCTTCTGTTATGACATGACTAGACACAAGCTTTGGAATTTCATAGCAAAAGTTAATAAAAAAAAAAAATTAATGCATGTGATATACAGTAAACCACATAGGATCAAGAAATAAAGCTATTAGGTTTGTAGCCTGACTCATTTTCTGCAACTGTATACCTTGATAATTTATGAATCCTTGCTTAGTTTTCCCAATTCTCAAGATTTTCTTATGGTGGAATCCAGATAATGTCTCTGTCCCATGCCTTTTTGTAGCAGATGCCATTTTGTACGTATGTATAAATGTTTTGAAAGTTCTTGAGGCTTTGGATCAACCCCTGGATGACTTTTCCAACAGTTCAACTTCTGTCATAAATAGTGGAAGTTTATCCTTATATGGAAACGTTTTATTCTGATAATGTCAGTATTCACTTTGGAGACACTCCATAACTTGAAGCTCTTTTATTGCTCTTATGTGAAGAATATTGGTCGGTACATACATGCTTTTTCAAAAATTTGCTCTCTACATATACACTAGTGAATTTGTATTCAATTGCTGGAATTGTCGTTTGGAGGGTGGAAGTTGTGGTGGTTGGTGGGGGTGGGGTTGGGTGGGTTGAATAGGACAATTTAGGTTTGTATCTTTTCTGTTTACTCCTAAAATCCGTAATTCATGTATTCCTGATTTGACCACTAGGCCAGTGTTGTTGGTTCTTTGCATCTAGTTTTGGTGTGCATATGTTTTCAAATCTCAAATGTATGAAGGTTTTCCATAGTTGGTTTCAGACTTGCAATTAGGCACCAACTTCTAGTTTGCTGCTAATCTGATATGCAAATATAGATGGAACCTGCAAAAGACTAAATCATAATCCTTGAGGAAAAGAATTTCCACTTTCGATTCCTTTCCTCATTGTTTATCTTACAAGAAGAGATAATATCCGGACATCTTTCCACAACAAATGCAACTATGCTTCCTTTGGTATTTGCCATTGGCGACCTTTGCTTTGTTGTTTGTACCATCCTGTTCATCTGTTTGCTACGTAAGGTGGAGATGAAATAGCTTAACCTCTTGAATGATGCAAAACTGTCCGGTGTTACCCTAGATTGCATATCTAAATGTGAGGTATTGAAAGAACTGAGGCCCTTGAAATGGGGCTATGGGAACTGCCTCATAGCTTTCCTAACAATGCGTACATCTGTTGGTTTTTTGTAAACAAAGAAATTCACTGTTCTATGTTTCCATCAAGATACCTGTGCTGTGAAATTTATCCGCAGTTTATGACCTTATTGACCTTTTGGTGTTGAAATCTGCTGCATTACTTGAAAGCATAGGTAGTCATTGTAGGAGGATTTGATCTCCTATCATTTAGAATAAGAATGTAGTATGTACCTTCCCTCTCCTTTTCAATCAGAAGAATACTGGCTAAATCAGTAATTTAGTTTTGTTATGTATGGAATGATGCAGCAGGGCTTCATATAATTCACTAACACAAGTGAAGATTATGGTTGAGAACTTGAGATTAGCTATACAGGTTAGGACCTTATAGTGATTAGTAGAGATTTTATGTCATGGTTTTGCAACTTCTATGTTCCTTCTGTCATGCTTTTGGTCGCATTTGGCACTTCTGAGAATCCTGTCCTTGCCGTTACTGAGTAGCAAAACAACCATTGGGAACTAGGAGAGACTCAGCTCCAAAGTTATCCATGTAGACCACATAAGCAAACATCTCAGTAAAAAACCAGCTTGACAGAATAAAATTTGTTTACGTTCGAGGTTCAATCAACTTGATTTTCTGCAAAAGTATTCTTCTGCACGACACTTTCAAATGAAAGATAAAAGTTCAGCTCATCATCGTGGAGACCGTGGTAGAGCCCACAAATGAAAGTTTAAAAGACACGAAGGAGTACAGTGAGAGAAAGGGTGCATGGAGACGAATCGATCCCCTCTTCATGTCATGATTAGGAGGTTTCTAAACTGTGGACATAAGTACGAGGATACCCCACCTTGAGAATGATAGCGTTCTAGTATTCCATCATGGGGATGACGAGTAGATTTTAGCACCCAGAGTACTTGACGCCCCACTAGTACATGTGGTTACTAAAGGACTAAGTGTATGAAGCTTCTGCTGGTGCAGGTTTTGAGGAATTTGATGTCTAAGCAAAGAGAACGAAAATGTTATGATTCCAATCTCGAAATACTTTGTGGAAACAGTTGTGTGACAAGTAATTTTACCATTTGCCCGCTTCTGTCACAACCCTTTTTGTGCGCCCTTATCAGGCCTACTTCAATGTTCAAATATTTAATTTGCTGTGTTTGTTTCCCTTCTCAAAAAGAATTTTTCAAAAAATACCCCCTAGATTCCTCCTATTTCCAATATTTTTCTCTTTATCTCTCTCCACTTATTACCCCTACTATTTTTCAAAAAACTTTTCAAATTTCAATCCAAACAACTGCGATAGGAATATCACCAAACTTCTTAAGTCATCTTTCAGAAATCGTTGAGAATATCAATTATGTCTAAAATCATGCTGATAGGAAATCAATTGACACGTTTCTTTCAATGTGTTAAAAGTCAATTGAATTAGGCAAGTCACACATTCCTTTGTCCCCAAGAAGATTTGCACACTAGGATTTAAAGTCTTCCCGCCTTTAAGGATGGAGTCCAATTGTGTAATCGAGTATTCACGTTCAGAATTAGTACCAGTATTGCATATACACCTCAACACACACACACAGATGGATCAACTCGATCAATTCAAACCACCAATCTCATTTATCTCATCAGTTTATTGGAAGACGTTTACTCCTAAGTTCCGCCTTGTTTTGCTTCTTGTTCTCTTACTTTTACTTAATTCTATTCCATTCCTGATGGCGGCACGCTTCTCTGAAAGTGGTAAGCATAGAAATACTATGATGTTCTAAATCAAAAAAAAGTCGTGTACGCGAAAGCATGATCTAATGACTAAAAAATCATTAGAACGCCACTGTATGTAAAAATGAGTACAGATAATTTGAGCCCTTTTAATGTTAAAACCCTAATGTATGGTGGTTGTTTAGGATATTGATACTTAGAGCTGCTTTGGTTTAAATGACAGAACGCAGGTCAAGACTAGCTGGGGTGAAACCAAGTCAATTAGGTCAGAAACAATGGGGGCTGTTGTGATTCATGAGTTCACCAGAGCACCGTATCTCACCCTGCCTCTAACTATCATTACTAAAGAAAATGCTATACATAAAACAATCCAATATGCCTGGCCAAAGATGACTTAAGAATTTACTATCATGTGGGTTATCAAACTGGTGTTTTGCCTTTTTTTTTTTTTTTTTTCGTTGAGGAGTTTGTGTTACATGGTTGTGAACTGATGTTGGTCTTGTTTGTTGGTTTATGTTTTGTTATTGGAAAGATGTAAACTCTACCATATAAAAAATGTGATGTGTTACCAAGATATTGGTTGGTACGAACATGGAGCAAATCAATCTTGTCATGTACTATATAAATGTATTAAGTGAAACATCGTATGATACTCATAATATGATCACCAAATGCGATCATTGTTGCATTATTGTTGAGATTAACGTCGAGTAAGTGATGGGACATTTGATTCACAAAATTAAAGGCTCCGTTCAGTTGTCGGGAATTTTGTGTGAAAAATAGATTTCTAGGAAAAGTGAAGTGAGATGAAGTAACAGAATAGAATTTATTTTTCTGTGTGATCTTTTGACAAGCAATCTTGTAGGAAAATTAAAATTCATTTCTTTTGGCAAGATGTATTTTGCAGGGAATTTTTTTTTTTCAGTGAAAAAGTGGATTTTTTCATCCTTCCCATCCTTTTCGTGCAAGTGAACGGGGTCTAAGGAGATCGTTTGGGTAGAGTTTTAAGATGGAAACGCCTAACTATCATGTGGGTTATCAAACTGGTGTTTTGCCTTTTCCCATCCTTTTCGTGCAAGTGAACGGGGTCTAAGGAGATCGTTTGGGTAGAGTTTTAAGATGGAAACGCCTAACTACTGTGCCATTTGATGAACTCCATGGGAATGCATTTGGTGGCACGTCAATGTAATGCATGAATTTTGTGGCCGTGACATTGTTGTTAAACCATATTGTGGAAATTATTTGTCTACTGGGTTCACGTCGATAAGTGAGACGAGATTTAAAGTAGGAGTGCAAACGAGCAAGAGCCGAACCAAACTTTATAGTATTCAAGCTAGGTCTTGGAAGAGCGTTTTTAAACGAGCTGCGCTCTTAAGGAACCGGCCCAGTTTATTCACTAAACGAGCCTCTGCAAACGAGCCAAGCTTTTTCGACTCTTGTTGAGCTTCTACACAAGCCTAAAACTCGACCTCAAGTTCGGCTCGATAAATAAACGAGTCAAGCCGAGCCGCACTCTTAACGAACCGGGCCTCGAGCTACTCGCAAGCAACTCTGTTCATTTGCGTAACCCCTAATTGTAAGAAAGCAACGAAAGATTGGGTCTACAAGTAGTATAGTTTTTCAATCACAGAATATAGAGAGAATTTTGCATATGATTCCAATTTCGTAAAAAATTGATTTGTTACTCATTCATATTATCTTAATGGTCGTGAAGTAGTGACGAATCCAAAAATTTAACACAAGCCGGAGGGGCACTTATTAATCAAAAGTTTGAAAAAGCTCTCTCCATAATAATCCATTATTTCAAGTCCAAGTTTTATATGCTTTAGAGAGATGCGGTTTTTCATACAAATTGAAAAGCAATAATATCACACGAAATGAACAAATAAATTTGAAGATAGCAAAATCATACATTAAAACAGAAAAGAAATTAGGATTCAATGTTTTAAATTTCAAACAATAGTTTTTTTTTTAAAATATCAATCAAAATTGGGCAATCAAACGATTGGCCATAATAGATCAATCAACCCACAAATACTATCGTACACGTATAATTTATACTTCCTCCATTCTTTTTTAAGTGTCTCGCTTCGTAACTCCAACTTATTAAGAAAACATCATCATTACACCTTTCACATCAACTTTTACTTCCACTTTCCCTACTTACTCTCTATGGAGACATCATCATTACACTTTTACTCACTAACTTTTCAAAATGGAATATACTTTTAAGAGCAAAATGGAAAATGTACCAACTTTTACCCTCTAACTTTACAAAATGGACACTTATTAAGGGACATCCCAAATAGAATACTGAATTTTAAAAAAGGGACGGAGGGAGTATCTTATATTATCTTCACAGTCCAATACTTTTGTCTAATCTGTTTTTCTTATTAATTTCTTCTAGTCCCCACCAACATTTCCGACTTGTAGCTTTCTTTTTCCATTCGTCATATTGGGAGACACAACTACCGACCGATGAGAGTGAGCAATGAAACATAGATTAATATTGGGTAACTGCACTTACACTTCTGTACTATCACTGATTTGAAGATACATTCAATGCACTTCAAATTTAAGCACCTACATCCCTTTACTTTGAAGTGAAAGAAGAAGAATTTGCAATTATACCCCTTGTATTTTTACATATAAGAGGTGTAAGTGCTTAAATTTGAAGCTCAAGAGGTGCATCTTCAAATCAGTGATAGTACAGGAGATGTAAGTGCGAATTCCCCTTAATACTAGTATTAACTCAATCCTTCATGTCTCAAGGCATAGAAAGAACTCATAATTCCACCTTTGAACTAATTAAGATTTAAGTACTCTTGTAGTCCTCCACTCAAGGCTCCACCTTCTTAATTTGGTGCGCCCAGCACTTCATCTCCAAGCATCGAAAGTTTGGTCGCCTGCGCGTCAAGCACTCTAACTTCTCCTTCTTTGGTGGGCCACCAACCACTCCTTTGGTGTGCCAAGCATTTAAAGTCTGGTCGCATGCGCATCAAACACTCCACCTTCTTTGCCAAACATCTAAAGTCTAGTCGCCTGCGCGTCAAGCACTCCTCCTTCTTTGGTGCACCAAGCATCACAAGTCTGATCACCTGCGCGTCAAGTACTCCACCTTCTTTGGTGCGCCAAGCATCTGAAGTCTAGCCGCCTCCCAGGAATTGGAAGACCATTTCGAGATTTTCGAACATATTGATCAGAGTCATGATTTTTAACAAGCGGGATCACATATCTAGATTATGAGTTTAAATTATACACAACGTACTTCCGTGTATCCATATTCCATCCCTTGTTAAACGGTTGTCCACTAATTGACACCTCACCTGATATTTAATGAATCTATTTTTTTGCTAAGCCAGTCCACAAGGGGGATAAAGGGTTAGAGGATAAGACACAAGCATGTTTGTGAAACCATAGTTTGTGATAAATGATTCTGCGTGAATAGCTTTAATGGGCCTGGGTGGGCCCGGGGGTAAGTGGTGTTTTCAAGAGTACGTGGCTCTAGGATTTTCGGTCAACGGTTACAAAAATATAGAGAACTTTTTGTATACACGGCTCTATGCAAAATAAATGTTTTTATTTATATGCTTTAAAGTTTAGAGTGATGCGTTTTTCATACAAATTGAAAAGCAATAATATCACACGAAATGAACAAATATATTTGAAGATAGCAAAATCATACATTAAAACAGAAAAGAAATTAGGAATCAATGTTTTAAATTTCAAACAATAGATTTTTTTATATATCAATCAAAATTGGGCAATCAAACGATTTGTAGGAGTATTATCTTCATAGTCCATTAATTACTTTTGTCTAATCTGTTTTTCTTATTAATTTCTTCTAGTCCCCACTAACATTTCCGACTTGTAGCTTTCTTTTTCCATTCGACATACTTTGGAGACATAACCACTGATGAGAGTGAGAAATGGTTGTTGAAAATCATATTCGGCAGCATCCAATTACCGAAATATAATATTTTTTCCAACAGCTATTTTCCGAAAATGTATATTCGGCAGTTGTTTACCAAAAGTTGAACATATTTTCGACATGTTACTGAAATATAATTTTGTTTTCAACAGCTATTTACCGAAATGTTATGTATGATTTTCAACAACCATTTACCGAAATGTAGTAGGTTATGGGAGAAAATAAAGGGCTGCGAATAGCAGCGCCTGAAATGAAACATAGATTAATATTGGGTAATTTGCACTTAATCCCTGTACTATCACTGATTTGAAGATATATCCATTGCACTTCAAATATAAGCACCTACATCCCTTTACTTTGAAGTGAAAGAAGAAGAATTTTCACTTATACCCCTGTATTTTTACATATAAGAGGTGTAAGTGCTTAAATTTGAAGTACAAGGAGTGTATCTTCAAATCAGTAATAGTACAGGGGATGTAAGTGCAAATTTCCCTTAATACTACTTCACGACCATTGATGTCTCAAGGCACAGAAAGAACTCATAATTCTACCTTTGAACTAATTAAGATTTAAGTACTCTTGTAGTCCTCCACTCAAGGCTCCACCTTCTTAATTTGGTGCGCCCAGCACTTCACCTCCAAGCATCTAAAGTTTGGCTGCCTGCGCGTCAAGCGATCCAACTTCTTCTCCTTCTTTGATGGGTCACCAACCACTCCTTTGGTGCGCCAAGCATCTAAAGTCTGGTCGCCTGCGCGTCAAGCACTCCACCTTCTTTGCCAAACATTTAAAGTCTAGTCGCCTGCGCGTCAAGCACTCCTCATTCTTTGGTGCACCAAGCATCTTAAGTCTGGTTGCCTGCGTGTCAAGCACTCCACCTTCTTTGGTGTGCCAAGCATTTGAAGTCCAGCCGCCTCCCCGGAATTGGAAGATCATTTCGAGATTTTCGAACATAATGATCAGAGTCATGATTTTTAACAAGTGGGATCACATATCTAGATTATGAGTTTAAATTATACACAGCTTCCGTGTATCGATCCCTTGTTAAACGGTTGTCCAGTAACAAATTGACCCCTCACCTGATATTTAATGATTCTATTTTTTTGTTAAGCCAGTACAAGATAAAGGGTAAGAGGATAAGACACAAGCATGTTTGTGATAAATGATTCTGCGTGAATAGCTTTAATGGGCCCGGGTAAGTGGTGTTTTGACGAGTGGCTCTGGGATTTTCGGTCAACGGTTACAAAAATACAGAGAACTTTTTGTATACATAGCCCTATGCAAAATAAACGTATTTATTTTGTTTGAAAATTTATTGGGCCTAATTTATTTTGTTATGGTTCAGCTATGTTATCTAGTTACAAGCTTGATGCGGACGGCGAATTCAACTATATAAACTTGATGACGAGTTTCTTCAAGACGGAGAGAATGATGCATGCCAATATTCTAATTAATCTAGAAATCTACACTACAAAAAAAAAAGTATATTCGGTGACAAAAAAGTGGCGACAAAATCTAATTTCGCCGCTAAATGAGCATATTTGGTGACAAAAAAATAAATTCGTCACCAATTATATCTATTTAGCGACGGAAACAATATTTTCATCACCAAAGGTACCCATTGGATGATGAAATACATTTTTTTTGTTGCTGAAAGCATAAAAAAAGGGACGAAATTATTTTTCGACGCCAAAGATAACCATTTGGTGACAAAAAAAATATTTTGTCGCCAAATGGGGGGTCATTTGGTGACGAAATATCTTTTAGTCCCCAAATTGTTATCTTTGACGACAAAAATTATTTTGTATCCCTTTTTACGCTTTAGCAATGAAAAATGTATTTCGTTGCCAAATGAGTACCTTTGGTGACGAAATTTATAAATTGCGCTTTGTCACCAAATATATTTTGGGCATAACTCTTTGCTCAGAACTCCGATTGAGATAATTCAAATGAGATTTGAATAATATCCTAGAGCGTTGTAACTTTTATGTTTATCAAAATTGCTAATTTTAATATTTAAAGTTTCAAAATGACGTTCGAAATATATTTTAATGTTAAACGTATATGTTATATATATTAGATATTTCAAATATATTTAATATTGGGTAATTTGCACTTAATTCCTGTACTATCACTGATTTGAAGACACATCCATTGCACTTCAAATTTAAGCACCTACATCCCTTTACTTTGAAGCGAAAGAAGGAGAATTTGCACTTATACCCCCTGTATTTTTACATATAAGAGGTGTAAGTGCTTAAATTTGAAGTACAAGAAGTGTATCTTCAAATTAGTAATAGTACAGGGGATGTAAGTGTAAATTTCCCTTAATACTACTTCACGACCATTGATGTCTCAAGGCACAGAAAGAACTCATAATTCCACCTCTGAACTAATTAAGATTTAAGTACTCTTGTAGTCCTCCACTCAAGGCTCCACCTTCTTAATTTGGTGCGCCCGGCACTTCACCTCCAAGCATCTAAAGTTTGGCTGCGTCAAGCAATCCAACTTCTTCTCCTTCTTTGGTGGGTCACCAACCACTCTTTTGTTGTTCCAAGCATCTAAAGTTTGGTCGCATGCGCGTCAAGCATTCCACCTTCTTTGCCAAGCATCTAAAGTCTGGTCGCCTGCGCGTCAAGCACTCCTCATTCTTTGGTGCATCAAGCATTTAAAGTCTGGTCGTCTGCGCGTCAAGCACTCCACCTTCTTTGCCAAACATTTAAAGTCTGGTCGCCTGCGCATCAAGCACTCCTCATTCTTTGGTGCATCAAGCATCTCAAGTCCGGTCGCCTGCGCGTCAAGCACTCTACCTTCTTTGCCAAACATTTAAAGTCTGGTCGCCTGCGCGTCAAGCACTCCTCATTCTTTGGTGCATCAAGCATCTCAAGTCCGGTCGCCTGCGCGTCAAGCACTCCTCATTCTTTGGTGCATTAAGCACCTCAAGTCTGGTCGCCTGCGCGTCAAGCACTCCACCTTCTTTGGTGCGCCAAACATCTGAAGTCCAGTCGCCTCTCCGGAATTGGAGGACCATTTCGAGATTTTCGAACATAATGATAAGAGTCATGATTTTTAACAAGTGGGATCACATATCTAGATCATGAGTTTAAATTATACACCGCTTCCGTGTATCGACCCCTTGTTAAATGGTTGTCTACTAACAAATTGACACCTCACCTGATATTTAATGATTCTATTTTTTTGCTAAGCCAGTACAAGACAAAGGGTAAGAGGATAAGGCACAAGCATATTTGTGATAAATGATTCTGCGTGAATCGCTTTAATGGGCCCGGGTAAGTGGTGTTTTGACTGGGGCTGCAAACGAACCAAGCTGTTCGCGAGCCGATCGCAGCTCGGCTCGTTAATAACTCGTTCAAACTCGGTTCGAAAGTTAAAAGAAGAAGCTCGAGCCGATTTTTTCAGCTTGTTTTGTAAACGAGCCAAACTCGAGTTAGGATCAGCTCGGCTCGAGTCGGTTCACGAGCCAGGATATATACACTTAAGTTTAGGATTTTTATTGTAATTTCATAATTTGTTCTTTTCGTTTTCAGTTTCCAGTCAACCAAGGGAGGCGAGAGCACACGCACACCAACACCAGTACACCTCCGCTCCATAGGAGAATGAAAGATATATACCTTCACAATCAAAATATTTTTGGCTGTATTAAGCCTATGCGAGGATATATATACATTTTTCGTTGGTTTGTTGAAGCTCGTGAACAAGCTCGAGCTCGAGTCAAGCCAAGGCCCGCTCGACTCGTTAAGTTTCACTGAGCTCGAGCTCGAGCTCGTGTTCGTTAAAAACTTAATAAACAAACTTGAACATAGTAAAACTCGGCTCGGCTCGTTTGCAGCCCTAGTTTTGACGAGCGGCTCTAGGATTTTCGATCAACAGTTACATAAACATGGAGAACTTTTTGTATACATAGCTCTATGCAAAATAAACGTATTTATCTTGTTTGAAAATTTATTGGGCCTAATTTATTTTGTTATGGTTCAACTATGTTATCTAGTTACAAGCTTGATGCGGACGGCGAATTCAACTATATAAACACGAGGATGAGTTTCTTCAAGGCGAAGAGAATGATGCATGCCGATATTCTAATTAATCTAGAAATCTACACTACAAAAAAACAGTATATTCGGTGACAAAAAAGTGGCGACAAAATTTAATTTTGCCGCTAAATGAGTATATTTGGTGACAAAAAAATAAATTCGTCACCAATTATATCTATTTAGCAACGGAAACAATATTTTCATCACCAAAGGTACCCATTGGACGATGAAATACATTTTTTTTGGTTGCTGAAAGCATAAAAAAAGGGACGAAATTATTTTTTGACGCAAAAGATAACCATTTGGTGACAAAAAAATTATTTTGTCGCCAAATGGGGGGTCATTTGGTGATGAAATATCTTTTCGTCCCCAAATTGTTATCTTTGACGACAAAAAATATTTTGTATCCCTTTTTACGCTTTCAGCAATGAAAAATGTATTTCGTTGCCGAATGAGTACCTTTGGTGACGAAATTTATAAATTGCGCTTTGTCACCAAATATATTTTGGGCATAACTCTTTGCTCAGAACTCCAATTGAGATAATTCAAATGAGGTTTGAATAATATCCTAAAGCGTTGTAACTTTCATATTTATGAAAATTACTAATTTTAATATTTAAAGTTTCAAAAGTACGTTCGAAATATATTTTAATGTTAAACGTATATGTTGTATATTAGATATTTCAAATATATACTGAACAATGTGGTGCAGTTAAAGTTTCAAATATATACACCTCAACACACACACACAGAGATGGATCAACTCGATCAAATTCAAACCACCAATCTCATTTATCTCATCAGTTTAATAGCCTTGTTTTGCTTCTTGTTCTCTTACTTTTACTTAATTCGATTCCATTCCTGATGGCGGCATGCTTCTCTAAAAGCGGTAAGCATATCAGTACTATGATGTTCTAAATCCAAAAAAAAAATCGTGTGCGCAAAAGCTTGATCTAATGGCTAAAAATTCATTACAACGCCACTGTGTGTAAAAATGAGTACAGATAATTTGAGCCCTTTTAATGTACCAGTATCATTTCTGTTTAATGTATGGTACTTAGAGGTGCTTCGGTTTAAATGACAGAATGCAGGTCAAGACTAGCTGGGGTGAAGCCAAGTTAATTAGAAGGTCAGAAACGGCTGTACGTTATGATTCATGAGCTCAAAAGAGCACCGTATCTTTCTTTTTTCTTTTTTTTGTCCAAAAACACACTGAATCGAAACCCAATTTTGAATTTTTTTTTTGTGATTTTCATGTGTGCCAATCATGTATCAAATAAAATCCGATGAACACGATTTCTAGAATGAACGAGTTTTCGCCGAACTCTACAAAATGAACAAAGCCGATCATTAAAAAGTGATTGGAAAATGGCTGAAAAATGTGAAACGCACCGGAGGAGATACCAACCCCCTTGGTATCCCCGGTGTACATAAAAGTTTCTCCACATATCATATATTCCCCAGTTTCTAAATGAGAGTCTATATTACTATTCTGGACACTTCAAAAAATTGTTTACATCTTTCAATTCATAATGCTAAAAATATCCAATATGGATATTTGTTTGATAGATTTCAATTAGCTTTAAAATTATAAAAAATATTATAAATTGAAAGATATAAACAAGATAAAAATAATAGAAAAAGTGAAAATAGACTCTCATTTAAGAACGAAGAGAGTATATCTTATATTATCTTCATAGTCCATTCCTTTTGTCTAATCTGTTTTTCTTATTTCTTCTAGTCCCCACTAATACATTTCCTACTCGTAGCTTTCTTTTTCCATTCGTCATACTGGGAGACACTACTACTGAGAGTGAGAAATGAAGCATAGATTAATACTATTAACTCAATCCTTGATGTCTCAATGCACAGAAAGAACTCATAATTCCACCTTGGAACTAATTAAGATTCAAGTCCTCTTGTAGTACTCCACCTTAATTCTTTGGTGCGCCCAGCACTCCACCTTCTTTCGTGCACTAAGTATTTAAAGTCTGGTCGCATGTGCGTCAAGCACTCCATCTTTTTTGCCAAGCATCTAAAGTCTGGTCTCCTGCGCGTCAAGCACTCCTTCTTCTTTGGTGCGCCAAGCATCTAAAGTCTGTTTGCCTGCGCGTCAAGCACTCCACCTTCTTTGGTGCGCCACCACTGGCGGACCCAGAATTTGCCTTACGTGGGGGCACATTGTACCAATAGCCTTAAGCAAAAATCAAAATTAAGCGCAAAGCCACAAACTATGAAAAATTGAATTGTAAATTTCAATCATTGAGTAAAATTCAAGTAAAGAAATGAAGGTCTAATTTTTTCAAACAATCAAAATATATACTACAATCCATAAAAGGAAAGAATAAAAAGTCCTAATTTATTTAGCCTCAAATAAAAAATTCTTTCAATAAAATGTTACTTTTGCTGATCAAAAAAGATTTATGTAGCTCCAAATTTAATTGATAATAGATGAGGAAAATGGTGAGGTGATCGGCGATGACCACAAGACGAGCGATCGACAACGACGAAGTAAACCGAGCGTCGAGCGAGTTCTCCCCGTCGAGTATTCTGTGTGAATTTCTTGTTTTTCCACTAATTTTCCCCTAAAAAACTCTAATTTTTACCTAAATAAAAAACTGTAAATTAAAAAGAAGGGAGATGAGGCGGGGATATGTGACCCCACGTGCCCCTAGGTGAGTTCGCCACTGTGCGCCACCAAGCACTCCACCTTCTTTGGTACGCCAATCATTTGAAGTCTCGCCGCCTCCCCGGATAATGATTCTATTTTTTTTTGGCTAAGCTAGTACAAGATAAAAGGGAAAGAGAATAAGACACAAGCATATATGTTTTGTGTAACCATAGTTTTGGAAGAGGGCAAGAGGGTAATTTCACATATCAACTCACCTAGGCAATTGCTTGTGTAACCATAGTTTGTTATAAATGATTCTGGGTGTGTAGTTTTAATGGGCCCAGGTAAGTGGTGTATTCACGAGTGGCTCTAGGATTTTCGGTCAACGGTTACAAAAACATAGAGAACGTTTTGTATACATAGCTGTATGCAAAATAAACGTATTTATTTTGTTCGAAAATTTATTGGGCCTAATTTATTTTGTTATGTTCAGCTATGTTATCTAGTTACAAGCTTGATGCTCTTCAAGCTGGGGAGAATGATGCATGTCAATATTCTAATTAATCTAGAAACACTACAAAAAAAATATATTCGGTGACAAAAAAGTGGCGACAAAATCTAATTTCACTGAAATTAGTATATTTGGTGACCAAAAAAATAAATTCGTTACCAATTATTCCTATTTAGAGACGGAAAAAATATTTTCATCACCAAAGGTACCCATTTGACGATGGCATACATTTTTTTGTTGTTGAAAGCATAAAAAAAGAGACGAAATTATTTTTCGACGCCAAAGATAACCATTTGGTGACAAAAACAATATTTCATCACCAAATGGTTAACTTTGAGGACGAAAATACTTTTGTCTCCTTTTTACGCTTTCAATAATGAAAAATGTATTTTGTTGCCAAATGAGTACCTTTGGTGATGAAATTTATAAATTGCGTTTTGTCACCAAATGTATTTTGGGCATAATTCTTTGCTCAGAACTCCGATTGAGATAATTCAAATGAGATTTGAACAATATCCTAAAGCACCGTAACTTTCATGTTTATCAAAATTGCTAATTTTTCCGCTAAGAACTTTTTATTTTAGTACTTTTTGTCTTTATTCAAATTTTTTTTAGCACTTGTTCTCTTTGTGTCAATTTTTTTTGACATTTTGATACGTCTCAAAGAGACGAATCGGAAAAGTAAAAAAAATTTACTTTTACCCAAATATTTTGAACAAGGACCACTTTTAAGTAAAAAAAGTGAAAAAAAGTCAACTTTGTTTTACTTAAAAGTGGTCCTTATTCAAAATATTTGGGTAAAAGTAAAATTTTTTTTACTTCTCTAATTCGTCTCGTCGAGACGAATCAAAATGTCCAAAAAAATTTACGCAAAACTAACAAACGAGAAAAAAATTTAAATAAGGACAAAAGCCTAAGAAGTCCTAAAAGTACTTTTAAGCCTTAGTGGAACAAGAATTAAATACATTAGATATTTCAAATATATACTGAAAAATGTGTTTGGTGTAGTTAAAGTTTCAGAATGACGTTCAAAATATATTTTCATATGAGACTTTTTTTTTCATATGAAAACGCCTTTTGTGACAAAAAATTTCGTTGCGTATTATTCATTTTTGGTGACAAACTATTTTGTCATCAAAAGGTACTATAGGTGATAAAAAACAGATTTCGTCAGCAGGAGGGAATAGACGACAACCTTTAGTCGACAAAAAATATTTCGTTGCCCATACTGACTTTTCGTCACCCATACTATTTGTGACGAAAAATCATGCAATCTGTGATGATTTTCATTCGTCTTCAAAGACCAAATTTCTTGTAGTACTAGGAATTTTATTTTATTATTTCAAATTTAGTATTTTAGTAGGAATTTTGTATTTTAGTCAAGATTTGCTAGAAGTATTTTAGTCAAGATTTGTTTCGATCTAGCATTCCTATACGTAGAGTGCTTAGTCAGGACTTAGGAAGTATTAGGGTTGATTTTATTTTCATATGTTTTATTTTCGTTTTAGTATTTCTGTAATGCTACTATTTTAAATAAGGATGTAAGCCTTAAAGAAAGGGGAGTTGTTATTGAATTAATAAAATTGAGAGTTTTTCTCTACTCGTATTTGTGTTTCAAAGAGGGAATCTTTAATATAACGAAATTCGTGATACCTTCTTGCAAATAGTTTCGTAAAAGGAGTTTGCGATGCATCAGTTGGCTTCAGAACTCTCATTCCAATTCTGACTATAGTCAAAGGACGTGTGATCGTCCCATTCGGTAGTCGTTGAAGTTTACCAAACGGCCGTCAAATTCAATTATTTATTAACCGGACTACAACTAAAGATTTGCATAGTATAGCGAGGAAGTCCGAGTCGATCCATAAGGAGCTCGAATATAGCTTGTTCGGATTTGTAGATGTAAGGGTTTCCGGCGTTTAGACGGCCAACTTTTAGTTTTCCTTTGAAAGGTGGAGAAACACTCTTATGGAAAAGACTAGAAATGAGTTTTAACTAAGAATTAAAAGCGGCAAGGCAATGGAGTTACTAACGCCAGTAACTTAAGTTATCTAACAATTCTCAACGAAAATACAGTTGAATCGCACTGCATAGGCTATCAACCGGAAGATTTAGCTATGAAAATGGTTGGATTTGATATAGAGTTTGAATAAGAAGCTAAACACAAGGTGTGACATCGCTCCCGGAACTATGTGAGCGAGCACATGATCACCGGAGGTTAACAACGCCAAGACTTGCATTCAAACTAAATATCAAGGTCATGAACTATGTGAGCGAGGACATGATCACCGGAGATTAACATCGACAAGTTTTGTTATATAAAAGGCGAACCACGCACATTTACAAACCAAACCTCAAGTTCTAAGATTGAGAAAAACAAGATTTACGAAAGTCACGAGATGTTAATCACTCCATGGCCAAGCCTAAAACACTACTCACACATAATGAAAAGACTAGAAACCATGCTAAGTAGTGAAAACATGATTAACCGATAAAAACGAAAATAAACTTGATATTCACGAAGATCCAAAAACTAGCTACAACTTTAATACATGAGAATTTAACAAACAACTAGTATCTTGAAGAGTTCTTGAAGAAAAAGACTAGAAAAGCTTGAAGATGACAATGGAGAAAAGACTAGAAAGAAAACTAACCTAGAGCATAAAGTAGATTTTTAGATAAAGTGGAAGAGAAGGGTATTTATATAACTCAGCTTCTCTCCCAACAAATATCCTACAAACATACTATAAGTAGCAACTATTCCATAAATGAAAAGTCCAAAAAGCAACAAATATCTGGCCGAAAGCCCGGAGTATCAATACTAATTAAGCAAAGTATCGATACCACGCTGCTAAGTTAAAAAGGGCCATTTCCCTGTAGTGATCCCGTATCGATACGGATTAAGGCCGTATCGATACGGATTAAGGCTGTATCGATACAACATTTGCCGCCTTCCCACTAAGCAAACGCGTATCGATACGGGGAGCTTATCTTCAACCTTCAGGCCAGCCTCCAAAACTTGGCACCCGACGGCTCAACGGCTTGCCCAACGCCTCATGTCTTCGCTCTTGGGCCATCTTGGCAGAAGTACCACCGGGCGCGGATGCTTGAACTTTCTTGGGAATTAGGCTCATGATCAAAATACGCCTTTTGAGGGCGTTTTACCTGAAACACTTAACAAACTACCTTACGAGTAAAATCACATAAAAACAACGATAATAAATAAAAACGCCACAAGCTAGGGAACTTTTAGCACCACGATCTTACAATCTTAGGTGCTAATCAACGTGCTGGAGGTCAAGGTGGAAGAGGAGGTCATACAACTTACGTTGATGAAGTCTATAAGCGAGATGAGGTTGCTCGAGATGCTCGAATGGGGGAAAGGTTTGCCGACATCAAAGCAATGCTTGGTGGTCTTGTCCAACGCATGGAGGCTTTAGAAGTTGCGAACTCACCTCGCCGTCATCTGGTTAAAACCTCGGTGTCCAAAGGAAGAGGGGGTGTCGGATGACGTTTTTATCACCAAACCTTCGGCTAGTAACCATCAACTGAGGGGGAGGACAAGGGCAGTCAAGATTTCAAATCATGATCAGAGACTTTGAAAATCTGGTATAAAGATCAACTTTTTCTAAGTTCTAGGGAGGTATGACATGCACCAAGAAAAATCCTAGAGGTTGATGAGGCTAACATTGGGTGGCTTTCTACTTTAAATATTATTTCAGATCCAGTAGTGGATTGCAGTAAGTCACCAATTTTTGACGAAGAATCGGTGGAAAAAATTACAAAAGGATAGAATAAAAAAATATTACAAAAAAATTGTTACAATGTTGGCGTTGCTACGAACTGAATTTGTTGATTCGTTTTGCAAATTTATTGAAGACACTACTACATGCAAGAGTCAGTGTGTTTCGATCTGGGAGAAATGTGGATTTGTTTATTTGATGGAAATTATTTCTTCACACTTTTTAGACTCTTGTTTACAGTTTGAGTTGGAAAAAATCAATTTGAATTACAAACTTGATGCGGACAAGTTTCGGCGAATTCAACTTTATAAACTCAAGGACGAGTTTCTTCAAGTCGGAGAAAATGATGCAGGCCAATATTCTAATTAATCTAGAAATCTAAGAATTTTATTTTATTATTTTAAATTTAGTATTTTAATAACAATTTTTTATTTTAGTCATGATTTGCTAAAAGTATTAAGTTTACTAGTTTGTTTTGATCTAGTATTCGTATTATTTAGGATGCTTAGTCAAGAAGCACACGAGGGTTGATTTTATTTTTATATATTTTATTTCTTTTTTAGTATTTCAGTAATGCTACTATTATAAATAAGGATGTAAGCCTTAGGGCAAGGAAAAATGCTATTGAATTAATAAAATTGAGAGTTTTTCTCTAATCATATTTGTGTTTCAAAGAGAGAATATTTAACATAAGCAAGTTCATGATCTCTTCTTGCAAATAGTTTCGTAGAAAGAGGCTGCGTTGCATCAGTAGTTAACAATTTTTTGTAGAACGTAGGTTATGAGATTGTGAATATATTGTCGGTTAAGAGAAGGTAATTTCTGAACACTCTCGAGCAAATTTCTAGAGCTATTACTGAAAACAATGAGTTTTTGGCAACCCCAAGGGGTTGTTGAAGTGCATGGTTGATCTAATTGCCTCGATGTAGTTAACCACCCCAAGGTGGCAAGGTCGATTCTTCTCGGCAAGGGTTTGTCCTTGAGAACAATATGGGTTTTGGTATTATTGTCACTCTGCCGAGTAAACTGTTTGATTTTTTCAAAATTTAATCTCTCTCTCAGTCTCTCTCTCTCTCTCTCTCTCTCTCTCTCTCTCTCTCTCTCTCTCTCACACACACACACACACACACACACACACACCTTCTGTCAAATGTAACCAGTGGCCAGAGGAGAGCACGGATCTGGGATTGAACCTCTGCGTACAACCATAATTGGAAGTGATATTGGAAGCAATGATATTGATTGCAAGTACGGGTGAAAGGCTTGACGAGGGTATAATGGTCTTTTACGTCATGGCACTAAAAAATTCTTCCGTGTCATTAATATTTTTGACCTTTACAAAAACAATGTAAAGGTATCATGATAATATATATATCTTAAGAACTAACATTTGAAGATCACAACAGAATCGGATAAAGTCTTTAATTATTTTGTTTTAATCAAGAAACGTCTCAAAATAAAGCCCAATGACAACATATATATTTTACATATATGTAGCCTTTCTAAGCACAAATATGCAACAATACATATGGAGGATTTCATCAAATAGCATCACCCCAAATTCAATTTAGGGTGACGGCCTTCTCTTGCGCATGCCAACTGCATCCGAAACTGCATGAGGGACTAGCGGATTCGATGTACTTCCACGAGCAGCAATTAACCTGTGCCCTGTCACTCCAACTATAACATCATGTGTACTACAATTAAATCAAATCTTTAGAAAGGGGAAATATATATAATATATGTGAAAATCATCTGAAAATGGTATGCATGCCCGAAAATCCATATTAGGAGATATTTGTAGCCAGCCTAATGATCGGATCAAACTTCTTTTAAGAAATTAAAGAAAAAAAAATTGTTTTCAAAATCAAAGGTGCCATGTAATGTGATTAACGATGTATGGATCAACCAAAGTTTTTATATGAACAATCTTTTAAGTACAATGTTAAAAAGAATAAATCTTTATAATCTTCCGCCGTTCAAAAAAGGAAAAAAAAATCTTCTTGATCACACCATTCTGAGCATGTAATATATAGTTCGTGGTAATTTCTTCACCTCAATTAAATTAGGAAAACATAAAATAACATCCATGTAAACATTGTAAAGTAATGGATGAACTAGGTGCTTAACTCATTAAAGTAATCCTTTTCCATCACATCATTCTGGTAAGAAATTTTGGAAAAAAAAAAGAAAAAGAAATTTTACTTTTCCGCCGATCTGAAAAAAAAAAGAAGGGAAATTTTGCAAGAAGAAATTTGAATAAAGGGCATCGACCTTTTATATATATAGTGATAACAAGAAATGTTATTTAGGATAAATATTCTCCTAATTAACTGTGTAATATTGTTATTATGAACTACACCCGCAGACGTCCGCGATCAAAGGCAGAGAAAAAGATGAAAATTTATTAATTTAGGGAGGGACAAGCTAAGTATCAGGTTATAATTAAGAATTAGGAAAAGTTCCGGAATTAATCTTTATAGGAAATCCATCAATCGAAATGCAGAGAAGAATTATTAAAATTAATAGAGAACAATACATATAAGAAGAAGAGACTGGTAAAAGGATAGCTTAATTTAGAGTACAATTGGCATATATACGTAGGATGCTTACTGGCTGGAGAGACGTCCCGTGCGACGACGACCGAGGACGGAAGAGAATGAATTGAAAGCAAGAGGAGGAGGAGTACCACATACGAAACAAGAGACGACACTTTAGGATTCAACATCATCTTCTTCTTCGGTTGGAGAAAAAGGGATGACGAATTAATTATAAGCTAGCTAGCTAGCTTGGTGGGTTTCTGAAGTTAAACCTTTTTTTGGCTACAATTGTTATGCATATATATAGGTAGGAATAAGATAGACAACCGATACATCCCACCGATATCCATGGTCGTTAAATAAGTCTCGTGAGCTAAGTTATTGCACAGGACAGAGACGGAGCCAGAATTTTTGTGTAGCGGGGCGAATATACACAATTAAAAATTTCCTTTATAAAAATAGGGTTTTTAAAATTGTAAGGAGGGCAACAGCCCCCATTAGATCCTCTGGCTCCATCCCTGGGGAAGATTTTTTCTGTGCATGGGTCCCCAATCTAGTTCGCCAATACATTACGTGGTGGTTGTATGTAGGGGTGGGAATTTCCGACACGACACGACACGACACGACACGAAGTTAGTGGGTTAGGGTCAGGTATTTCTGATACGAAGCACGAATATGACATGGACACGATAATATGAAAAGCTAAATAGGACGGGTTAGAGTTGAGAGAATTCTGACATGACACGAACACGACACGACACGAGAATTTATGAAATGACACGATAACCCGACACGAAGTTAGTGGGTTCGGGTCGGCTATTCCTAATACGAAATACGAATATGACACGACACGACACGATAATACAAAAAGTTAAATAAGTCGGATTAGGATTGAGAGAATTTTAACAAGAATACGAGATGACATGATACGAACACGATACGACATGATGCGAACCCGTAGTTGTATGGACCGTCCACATTTGACTCTAAAAATTGTTTGTTACATGACAAAACGTGTAGAAAGTAGGCCCCAAAAATTATGTGTTGGAGAATTATTCGGTAAAGAATAAAAAGGTTGTTGGCAAAGTGCGCGCTTTACTTGATGTCTGAAAGTCCTGAACTCATAATTCCACATTGATTTTGGTTAATTCAATGGTCTTCCATAACCCATAAATTAACCACGCGGGATCAAGTGGGTTTTAAGTGGGAGAGATGAAATTATAAGGGAATGTTTGGGAGCCATGGATATTTACTTATTCTGTATCGTGTGATTCGCATTTTAGATGTTTTGGAGCATGCAGTTTGTAGAGTAAAATTCTACGATGATACATTTGTGAAAAATAAACTGGAGAATATATGTGGAATTCAAGAATCATCTTCAGAAAATTCTCGGACTCTAATTGCATTTTTTAACACCACTTTATTATTAAATAAAAAACTTTATTCTGCAGATATTATCTAAGCATGCAGTTTCCCAAATTCTGATTAATTATATAATCTATGATAAAACCAAAATATTGTAGTAGTGCTCCACTCAAGTCTCCCACCTACTTTAGTGCGCCAAGCACCTAGAATAATCTGGCCGCGTGCACCGAGTCACGATGATATATACGGAGTATTTAATTAGCAAGTGGGATCATAGCGTCAGATGTACACTATACTCTTTTTTTTTTTTTTGAAAATGGTCAATATAATATATCAAAATCATATGGCATTACAGAAAATCATCAAAGATAAAGAAATGAACCGAAACTACCAAAATCTAGACATAGCCACCTATTGCAAATGCAGACCCGACGAAACGTCGGTACTTAAGAATTAGTCGCTGAAAAGGCAATAGATCGAGAATCTTACAAGAACACCCAGCTCAAACCTAGAAAGCACATATGAAATCTAGAGCACGGTTCCGCCATCCCAAAGAGCCACACTGGCGTGTTCAAGACCCATAGACCTGATACACAAGCTTACAACCATGCACAAAACACAGGATGTTATTTCAAGGCAAGCCTCCGCTGACACGGCGGGCTCTAGCCACGAGAAGCAGAACACCGGTAAGCTACAACCCCACCACCGAATCCTCGCAGCCACGGTGGGCAAGATAACAATCTGAGAAGCACAAAACCAACCAAACACATAGCCAAAACAACGATTCACCAACTAACACCTAAATTAAACTAGATTATTTGCCCACCAACCTAACTACACCAAATCTAGGGAACAACGCAAATCGGTACAAGCCGAACTAGGGAAATCAGTAAGTAGAAAAACCTTCGACAAAGTCGCCTCTAAAAACAGAAAAAAAACTAAAACTGAAGCTCTACTCTACCCTCCTACCTTTGTTATTAACCACACCGCTGCCACAACACACTGGCTTTGGAGAAGACAAAGGGGATAGGCAGGCTTGGAGCAACCCCACACCGTCGATCAAAAGAATGCCACCGGCACTAGAGAAAGCCCTCGCTGGAGCTCAACCGAACCTGAATCTATCCAAAAGGGGGCTTTTTTGTTGAGTACGCTATACTCTCGAGCATGCACGCCAAATAAGAGAAGGGAAAATTAGCCATAAGGATGGTAAAATAGTTTTCATTTAGAAGAAGGGTGCCAACAAAATAATTTTCAATAGAGGTCCTTCAGCTTTTTGAGTTTTTTAGCCATAAGGCCAAAACATGTTTAGGTACTTTTATAGGGTTTTAGGTAGCACTTTCCTATTATAGGATTTTAGTGATTTAGGCACTTTCATAGGGTACCCTAGGGTTTTAGGCACTTTCATATATAGGGTACCCTAGGATTTTAGGTACTTTCATAGAGCATATTTGTCCTTATATTTGATTGCAAAATGTGCTTGTCCATTGTTTCTAGTTCTTCAGCTAAAGCCGATCAAATATTATGCCATGGCTAGTACTTGTTGCAAGATTACGTGGTTATCCACTTTGCTCAAAGACTCTGGTATTCACATCCAGCCATCCTTTATTGCGACAATCAGGTTGCCCTCCATATCGCCGCTAATCCTATTTTTCATGAACGAACCAAACATATATATTGAGCTTGATTGCCATCTCATTCATGAGAATCTTCAAGCTGGTCTTGTTCACACTTGTCTTTTTGCCTTCACAACAATAACTAGCTGATGTTTTTACTAAGCCTCTTGGAGCATCTCATCAGTTTAAGACTTTGATTTTCATGTTGGGTGTTAATTTTTTTTTTGGTCACACAATAGGATGTTAGTAAGTTAGATTACTGCGGCAGGAATATATTGCTCCATTAACTCGATCCTGACACCTGACACCTTAACACTTAAGTGCCCCATCACGACCACTTGGGCTAGAGCCCTAGGTCGATTACACTATCATGGAATCAAGGGATTATGACCCCCGAAATCACTCCACAATCACTCTAGAGTCAATACGCCTTAATCATAGGTGTTTGTTGATTCTTTGTAATGTATATAATTCTCTCTCCATTTTTCCTTTATGAAATTTATTGTAGGTTTGTAGGACTCGCGGTATGTAGTTGACGTGTAAATCTTCATGAGCTGGAGAGGTGTGATTAGTGAGGGGAAAGGAGGAGCAATCTTGTGGGGTGAGGGAAGAAGCGAGAGGTACAGAAGAGACAAAGGCAGCGCGTGTCCCTTGACTTTTCCGCGAGGGGGGGGGGGGGGGGGGGGGGGGGGGGGGGGGGGGTGGGATCTGATAGCTCTATCCAGAAGGATTGGGTGAGGTCACACTGAAAAGGATGTTCTCCTTTCTCAGAATCTATGCTCACTGTTACGAAAAATGCAATACGCTCGGATAATTCCAGAATGCAAATTCCATTACGATAGATGAACAAATAACAAATTACAAGTTGCATGTACATATTATGGAAATATAGAAATATGTAACATCAAACCGTGCCCTCAACCAGACTCCTTAAAACAGATTCACCGCCTCATCGTTGGGTGTTGGAGGTTAACCGACATTTGTCTCCCAGGATAGAACAGTTAGACCACAGCTATCGAAACACCACCGAAAAGCCGCCTTAGCGAACTGAATGCTACGTCTTTCTCTCTCTCTCTCACACAAGAACAATATCAGAGTGGATTTGTGTATACTTGAACTCGTGAGTGACTTCTGAAAACGAGATGCTGAATATATACACCTTAGGTAGCCCTTTGTAACAGTCTGGAATTCAATTTCATCCTTGAATGAGGAAAATCAATACACGAAACTGCTGAAATGAATTGGTGATATAATTCTGCCATAAATCATGCATAATGCGGCCAATAACTGGCCGAAAATTGCTGGAAATTAGAGGGTCTCGTCTAGATACAATGAACCCAAAAGAGGGACCTTTTGGTGCCTCGATGACCCTTCGTGTGCCCCAATTTCCATTCACTAATTTGGAAAATTTTCCAACAGTCTCCCACATAAATGAAATTGGCAGAGATCTGATGTAGAGTACAAAGTTGAATCAGGAGAGAGAGCACAACGGATAATCCATGTATAGGATAGGTAGCTTTTGGTTTTGAACCTTCCCTTGTGAAAGCCCATCGGGTTTAATAGCTGTCTAGTGAACGCGATGTCTTGAACTGTCCTTCCGTTGGTGTAATTAAACCGAGTCAACAAACTCCACACAGGAACTTCTCCTAACATAGTTCAGTTATCACTGTTGGGTTAATTTTGGCCATAACACCCCCGCCTGGTTCTGCAAGTAGAGGTGTCAAATGGGCCGTGCTGTGCTGGCACAGCCAGTTTAACTTCGTTCTGTGCTGTGCCGGTCCGTTTACTGTATTTACTTAAATCATGTCTTGTAGTGCCGTGCCGTTTGTCAATTGTGTCGTGCCGTGCCTGCCCGTTTACTTAAATTGTGTCATGTCGTGCTGTGCCATTTGCCAATCGTGTCGTGTCGTGTCGTGCCGGCCCATTTTTTTAAATCGTGTCGTGTCGTGTCGTTTTCAATCGTGTCGTGTTGTGCCGGCCCGTGTTCTTAAATCATGTCGTGCCGTGCCGTTTTCAATCATGTCAAAATGTGCCGGCCTGTTTACTTAATCGTGTCATGTCGGATTGGGCCGTGCCGTTTTAGTCTGCCCTAACATGTGTGGGTTGACTTAAAGCATAACTAATCTTGCATCAGACATGCAACCATTGTATACATTTGGTTTTTTGGCATATTGGAAACTCAGCGACATTGGGCAAGGATAGAGATCCTTGCATTCGCTGTATCCTCATAAAAAACAAGGGATGAGTGTGCATGTGTTTGACTCATTTGAGAGAGAGAGAGAGAGAGAGAAAGAGAGAGAGAGAGAGAGAGAGAGCGCGAAGTTGCTATTCAACTTCGATTGCCCCTTCTTTTTCCTTTTTTTTCTTTGAACGTCCCCTCTTTTTCCTCGCTTTCCTAACTTCCTACTAGATAAATCTTAGACAACTTTTCAGTTAGTATACAAGCGAGTTTGGTAAAGGGCTCAATCAATTTGCACTTGCCCTTTCAATCCTTATTGTTGCACATTTGAATAGTTTGGGGTGTTTTCTTAAAGACGCTCTTACCGTTTTACACTCATGAGAATTATGTTAGGCAAAAGGTCTACTTTTAGTCTCAGTTTGAGAATATTGTAATCACTCTATAACTTGTAGAAGAGAAAAAGAAGAGGACAATTCACAATGAAAAGAGAAAGAATAACAATGGACAGCAGCATTTTCATTTACCAATTCTTCTAGATTAGATGGCACGCCAAAAAAATTTAACAATTAAAAAAATAACATATTACAACCCTTAATTAAAAAGGAATTATTGGTCTTAATGACGTAAAATTTAACAATTAAAAAAATAACATATTACAAATGGTCCTATTGTCCTAACTGCCCTTAATTAAAAAGAAATTCTTGGTCTTCCATCATTTGCTGTTTTTTCCCTTGGGACTCGGTAGCGGAGTGTTTGGATACTTAGATACATGTCGAACTCGAACACTTGTTAACATTTGGCTAATAGGCTCAGATAATTTGTGAGTTATAGACCACTTTTTGAAGGACCAATAAGCTACAACATTAGTTGCCAATTTGACCTTCAAATGTTGCCTTGCCTAAGTCCAACATATTTTACAAAACTTTATCATCATAGCCAAATAAATCTGGAAAGGGCCTGATTGGAACACACACATACATACCAGGTGGCTGCTGTATCTTTAACACACACACACACACACACACACACACACGCACGTGCTGGAACAAACACACACACCTGCACTTTTTTGAACCAAAAACGGAAAACCTGCCAAAACCCTCCAAACTTTGAACCAATAACCAACTAAAAACTGCACATTTTGAAACCAAATGGCTGTTGTATCTTTAACACACACACACACACACACCTGCTGGAACAAACACACACATGACACACCTGCACTTGGCTCAACCAAAAATCTGCCAAAACCCTCCTAACTTTGAACCAAAAACCTACCAAAACCCTCCAAACTTTGAACCAAAAACCAACTAAAAATTGCACATTTTGAAACTAGCATAAAATTGCCCCAAGAACAGCACCAGAAGAAGCAGCAGACATAGACACATATGCACCTGCACTTCACAGTAAAAGTGCAGCTTCTCTCAAACACACACAGAGCCCAGTTTTTCATCACTAAAAATTGCATATTTTGAAACCAGCAAACACACACACACACTTGGGACACTAAAACTTGCATTAAAAGACACCCACACACAGAGTTGTTCAAACTGCAGCAGCAGCATACAAAGTCATTTTGCTCAATTTTTGCTCAGTTTCTGCTCAGTCTAATAACAAATAAAAGCTTGAAGTATAACACCAATTTGGCTCAGATTATATCATCATAACCATGCTAAACACCGAAGGCTCAGATTATATCATCATAGCCACACTAAACACCAATTAGGCTCAGATTACATCTCATAGCCACACTTAACACCAATTTGGCTCAGATTATATCATCATAGCCACCCTAAACACCAAGGCTCAGATTATATCATCATAGCCACACTAAATCATCATAGCCACACTAAATACCAAGGCTCAAATTATATCATCATAGCCACACTAAACACCAAAGGTTCAGATCAGATTATATCATCATAGCACACACTTAGATATATAAAGAATAGCACTTGGATGCGGCAACATTAAGTTGCCATCATTTAAGTCCTATAATGCATTACTTGAGGGCCGCCCAAGTTATTTTTTAAAAATCGGAACCATCTAACTTTTTATGTGGGAGGGATCAGATCATTCATGCCAATAATCAAGTACAATGCTTATTGCTACATACTTGATCGGACGTAAACAAAATTCAGTCAAACAATGAATTAGTGTGCCGATGAAAGAGCTTTCAAAATTCGACGCACGAAAAAACAGGATCCCATGATTAAAACACTAAGCACAACAAAATGAACGCATTAAATGGTATCGATCGTCATGATTGCGTTGCGATTGTGTGGCTACTGCTTGATGGCCTCGTTTTATGTAATAGAGCTACATATTGTATACTAATTTTTCAAATCTATAACACAAGTTAATTAGTTGCATAGTGGTTTGTTTGTGTATGAAAGAACCTAATTAAGGACTTGCGTTCAAGTCCTAGTCTGGTCAACACCTTTTTATTTATTTATTTTCCTTATTTCTACTATGTATTTTGTTTTCTTTTTTGTTTGACACTTTTTTTTCTTATTTCTTGTTAGATTTAAGGTAAATAATATATGACTCTTGCATATTTCAAATCTTGTTTTTCTTTTTTCTTATTTCTTTTTTTAAGAAATTGTTTTTTCTTAAAATTAAATATCTTAGTTGTTTAACATTAAAAAAGGTAAACAAATATTTTTTACCGAATAAAAATTGTTTAATTTTTTTAAATTAAAAAAAAGCCATTTGGCTTATTTAATTTTTTTTTGTTTTTTCATGGCTCGTGTCATGCCCTTTCGTGCCCATGTTGTGCCGGGTCGTGCCCGTGCCCGTGCCCGTCCCTTGCTAGAACAGTGCCGTGCCATTCCTGTTCACTTTCTGTGCCCGTGCCCGTGTCGTGCCAGTCTACGACCATGTTGTGCCGTGCTGTGCTAGGCCAACTTTCGTGTCGTGCCCGTGCTCTGCCGCCCACTTCCGTGCCCGTGCCGTGCCCTGGGCCCACTAAAACCGTGCCTGTGACGTGCCGTGCCGCCCCGTGCCCGTGCCGGCACGGCCTATTTGACACCTATATCTACAAGTATTTTCTCGAGAATTTCGCGTTTCTAAATTCTCAAAGAAGCGGCTCGACTTCAAACTCACATAGGTGACCTCCTTATAAAAGGTATCCTACTATACCTCGCCCGGCAGTCCAGCGTATAGGAGTCATTAAGAGCCATGCTCAACCTTTTCCCATTGTAGGCATCACTGTTTCACACCATAAGAACGGGTAGGAGAGCTCGTCTCCTCTGTGATCGTTCTCTATCACTCGCAATTAGGTTGTCCCATTGAACCTAGATCTTGGGATCTCCAGTTAACTAGGTTGGGTTTTCCTTCACGGTCACGTGAGCGTAGTAGGCTTAAGCCCCATTCCCATCGATGTCAACTTAACTGGTTCTCTATTTAACCCTTTGGTTAGCAGATCCGCAATGTTGTCCTTCGACTTGACATAGTCAAGAGTGACAACCCCACTAGAGAGTAGTTGTCTAATGGTATTGTGTCTTCGACAGATATGTTTAGACTTACCATTGTACATATTACTCTATGCCCTTCCAATCGTAGATTGACTATCACAATGTATGCAGATTGCTGGCACGGGTTTTGGCCTCCTTGGAATATCTTCTACGAAATGGCATAGCCACTCTGCCTCTTCAGTTGTTTTATTAAGAGTGATAAACTCTGATTCCATCGTAGAGCATGCAATGCACATCTGTTTCAAAGATTTCCAAAAGACTACTGCACCACGCAGTGCAAAGACATGTCCATTCATGGATTCAGAGTCTTTTATGTCTGAAATCTAGTTCACATCAGAGTGCCCTTCTAGTATCGCCGGATATCTATTATAGTGCAGTCCCAAATCATGAGTGTAAGTAGCAAAGTACTCTGATTATCACATTCCAGTGACCATGCCCTAGATACTCATGTACCTACTCAGTCTACTGACTGAGTAAGCTATGTTAGGCCTTGTACAGCTCATCAAGTACATCAAACTCCCAATTATCCGAGAATACTCTAGTTGAGCAACTCATTCCCCCACATTCTTGGATAAATGGAGTTGTACATCCATAAGAGTATTCGTTATCTCCTTATCAGACTTGTTGAATCTCTCAAGAATCTTATCAATGTAATGAGATTGAGACAAGGCAAGTTCGTCAGATGTTCTGGTGATCTTGACACCAAGTATCACATCTACTAGGCCCATATTCTTCATGTCAAACTTTGAATTCAACATCTTTTTGGTAGACTTGATAACTTTATCATTGTTACCAACAATAAACATGTCATCAACGTAGAGACACAAAATAATGTAGCCTTCATTTGTGTCTTTGACATATACACAATTGTCACATTCATTAATTTTGAAACCACTTGACAACATGGCATTGTTAAATTTCTCATGCCATTGTTTCGGTACTTGCTTTAGACCATACAGAGATTTAACCAGCTTATAGACTTTCCCCTCTTGCCCTGGCGCTGAAAACGGTTGTTCTATGTAGATCTCTTCATCTAAATCACCATTCAGGAAAGCTGTCTTGACATCCATCTGATGTATCTCAAGATTTCACAATGCTGCGATGGCGATTATCATCCGAATGGAAGTAATCCTCGAGACTGGTGAGTAAGTATTAAAGTAATCTAGGCCTTGTTTTTGTCGGTATCCTTTGATAAGAAGCCTAGCTTTGTACTTGTCAATTGACCCATTTGTTTTCATCTTCCTCTTGAAGATCCATTTGTAGCCCAAAGGCCTACTGCCCGGTGGAAGATCCAGCAGTTCCCATGTATGGTTCTGCAAAATGGAGTCAATCTCACTCTTGATAGCCTCCTTCCACAAAGGACCCTCAGGAGAGCTTACAGCTTCCTTAAAAGTTTGAGGCTCACTTTCTAACAGATACGTCAGAAAGTCTGGACCAAAAGATGTAGAAGTTCTAGCCCTTTTGCTACGTCTTGGCTCGAATTCAACTTTTTCCTCTTGGTCATGACTACTTTCACTAGTAGTCCTCAAAGTACGCTTAGCCGAACTGGACTCTCCAATGGATCTATAATTAAATATGTGTTCAAAAAACGTCGCATTCCTGGATTCCAAGAGAGACTTCTTGTGAATATCGGGTATGGCAGATTCATACACAAGAAACCGATAAGCACTACTACCTTCTGCATAACCGATGCACACACAATCAATGATTTTTGGACCAATCTTCTCCTTCTTAGGTGGAGGTATGGCCACCTTTGCGAGACACCCCCACATTCGTAAGTAATTGTAGGTAGGCTTCCTACCCTTAAACAATTCATATGGGGTTTTATCAACTTTCTTGTGAGGGACCTTGTTGAGGATATAATTAGTAGTGAGAATCGCATCTCCCCAAATGTTCTAAGGTAGCCCAGAATTGATCAACATAGCGTTCATCATATCCTTCAAAGTACGATTTTTGCGCTCAGCAATCCCATTAGACTGTGGTGAGTAAGGCACAGTGGTCTGGTAAATAATCCCGTGTTGGGCACAGAATCCACCATAAGGTGATTCATACTCACCACCTCAATCACTTCTCAATGCATTGATCTTCTTGCTAAGTTATGTCTTGACTTCATTCTTGTAAATAATGAATTTTTGCAGGGCTTCATCTTTACTCTTTAGCAAGTATACATAGCAAAACTTGGTGCAATCATCGATAAACGTGGTGAAGTACTTGTTGCCTGCCCGTGATTGAACGTATTTCAAATCACATACACCTGTATGGATTAGATCCAACGGTTCAGTGTTTCTTTCTATCGCTTTGAAAGAAGATCTTGTCATTTTGGCCTCTACACAAGTTTCACACCTGTGCTTCTTATCAATTTGGAAAGCTGGAATATGATCCAGGTTAATCATTCTACGCAGAGAATCATAATTAAGATGACCTAGTCTACCATGCCATAAGACTCAAGCACATACGCAACTAGGGATTTCATTTTATTCTCATAGGGAATTTAGTCATTACATTCATTTTGAACAGACCATCACCCATATAACCTTTCCCTACATACATTCCAGCCTTAGTCAGAGTAACCCTATTATCAGCCTCGAAAACCAGACAAAAACCGTGCTTGCTCAACAGAGAACCAGACACCAAATGCTTGCGAATATCTGGCACGAACAGGACATTATTCAAAGTTAACTCTTTTCCCAAAGTCATCTTCAGGACCACTTTCCCCTGCCCTGCAACATCCGAGGTAGCTGAATTCTCCATAAACAACTTCTCACCATTAGCAACCGGCTCGAGGTAGTGAACAACTTCCTGTCGCAACAGATATGGCGTGTAGCCCTAGTGTCTATCCACCATTTCTGTGGATTTGAACCCACCATGCTCACTTCAGATACCATAGCCGAGAGGTTGATAACAGACATTCCTGCCTCCACTTGTGCCTGAGCACAAGGGTTTGGTGGCTTCGTACACTCCGAAGATTTGTGCCCAAACTTATTACAGTTAAAGCATTTATCTTGAAACTTCTCTCTCTATTTCGTGGCAACACCACCTCTCAGTCCCAGATCGACACTTTTGTCCTTCTGTTTACCAGCTTGCTTGTCAGACCGGTTGTCAGTACCCTTGTCATTCTGGTTCCTCTTCGTGCCCGAAGACTGACCATGCTCCACCACATTTGCCTTGGCCATGTAAGAGGACTTGAAACTCTTGTCCATATCCCAATTCTCCTCTTCAATACGGAGCTTGAAGTAAAGAGCCTCCAAAGTCATCTCCTTATTTTTGAACATGAGATAGCTCTTGAATTCTTTCCATGCTAGAGGCAGCTTATGGATGACAGTAGCCACCTGGAATGCTTCACTCAGAATCATCCCTTTAGTCCTGATCTCATTGAGCAAGAGCTGCAGCTCTTGGACTTAGACCCCCATAGATTTGGAGTCCACCATCATGTAATCAAGGAATCGGCCCACAATGAACTTTTTGGACACATCACCCTCGATCTTGTACTTCATGTCTAAGGAATCCCACAGTTCCTTAGCTGACTGAGCCTCGTCATACACAGAATATAGCGAATTGTTCAGAGCATTCAGGATATAATTCTTGCACATGTAGTCATGCTTTTTCCATCTGGCCACATCAATTTGCTTCTGGGTGTCGGGGTCGTTCTCATCAATAATAGGTGCTTCCTCAACAAGCCACTTTGCCAAGTTCAAAGTGGTGAGATAAAATAACATCTTTTGTTGCCATCTCTTGAAATCAACCCCGACAAACTTGCTTGGCCTCTCCACATGAGACAGTTGGCCAGAGGGAATCCCAAGAGCAAGAGCAATAGGAGCAGGAGTTGAAACATCACCATTCCCACTTCCACTGACATTTCCAGTGTCTTTGCTAGTGATGGTAGTTTTCCCTTGCTTAGTTGTCATGTTTTCCTGAAATTAGGAACAACCACATATAAGACAACAAATCTCAATCTCAAAAAGACAAGCTATAGATTAACAATCTATTAAACAAGCTAAGTCTGACATCCCCCACAATACTACGCACCCCGGAGGTCCCAAAGTGCGTGCCCCTTGGTGGGGGTCTTAGGGGGCAGTGCCCCCGGACAGGAGTCTGAGGGCTGGCCCTCAATGGGGATTGACCTGACCGGTCAGGTTGAGGGGGTTCGGGGGCAGCGCCCCCAAAAGGTAAACGGTATACACAATCTGTTATGTGCAGGACTGTGACTGTCCGACTTCTCCTTACTCGAATAGACTAATTTGTGTACTGGCCATACAAGGCCGCGTGCTATGATTGAGTGAAACAACCCTTCCACTAGGATGCTTAATCCAGACATATCACAAATAGCCTTAACCCGCCTTCCATTGGCTGTCCATAAGGCCAGACACACAAACTGCTTCCATCGAGCATATCACAAACATAACAGATTATGGCAAAGCAGTGTCACGGTAGAAATCGAGTAGATTGCTCCAGAGGCCCATCCATCCATCAATCTTAGGCATAATCGCGCACGACCAGCCAAGGCCGTAGCCATCCTGTTTACCAACAAACCATGATCGAGTTGCACACGACTGATCTAGCCAAAGCTTTTCTGTTACCAACTTGATCCAGTCGCGCACGACTGATCTGGCCGAAGTCGAACAGGTTATAAATATTTCTTATCCCGCTGGGCAAACACCGAGTAATCAATGTACTGCAAAACAAATTACTCCTATGGTCTGGATATATCTATCACATCCTGTCATGAAACTAATATGCACAAGATTGTTATAACCAACAGAATATGTGGTTTGGAATACTGATTTCCGAAAGCAAAATTGTTTTAAGCTTGTTGCGAAAAATGCGATACGCTCGAATAATTCCAGAATGCAAATTCCATTACGATAGATGAACAAATAACAGATTAGAAGTTGCATGTACAGAATATGGAAATACAGAAATATGTAACACTGAACCGAGCCCTCAATCAGTCTCCTTAAAACAGATTCATCGCCTCACCGTTGGGTGTTGGAGGTTGACTGGCGTCTATCTCCCAGGATAGAATGGTTAGACCATAGCTGTCGAAACACCATCGGAAAGCCGCCTTGGCGAACTGAATGCTACGTCTTTCTTTCTTTCTCACACAAGAACAATATCAGAGTGGATTTGTGTATACTTGAACTCGTGAGTGACTTCTGAAAACGAGATGCTGAATATATACACCTTAGGTAGCCCTTTGTAACAATCAAGAATTCAATTTTAGCCTTGAATGCATGGCCTTGAATGAGGAAAATCAATACGAAACTGCTGAAATGAATTGGTGATACAATTCTGCCATAAACCATGCATAATGGGGCAAATAACTGGCTGAAAACTGCTGGAAATTAGAGGGTCTTGTCCAGATACAATGAACCCAAAAGAGGGACCCTTCAGTTGCCTCAATAACCTTCTGTGTGCCCCAATTTCCATTCATTAATCAGAAAATTTTTCGAACACTCACCACTTTCTCTCTCTAGAAAAAGTTGTCTGTGTCAAATCTGAGAGAATGTCGGGGGTATTTATAGGGCACCTAGGCCTTGGTCAGGCTCAAGGTAGCACTCCATAAAATCTCGACACGTATCCCTCCTGTACCTCCAGGTTGCAGAGGAGACATCACCGCTCGCGGGTCATCCCTGCAGGCACGATCGCTTCTCGCGATGAGACCTCTTTTGCAAGCCACCAAGCCACAAAATCCTCTCCAATTCCCGCAGGAGCAAGGTTGCGACCCACGGCGTTCGTTTTGTCTCGGAGTCCCCCCTCTGGCCCTGCCTTACGGCCAAAGGAGGAATCTTTACGGCCAAAGGAGGAATCTTTACGCTCTTAACGAAATCCTTTTTACGACCTTGGAGTCTCACGACTAGCGCGGCTACCACCACGATGGCTCTCGTGAAGGCCTTTCGTCTTTCCGCAGGACCCACTGCGCCTCGCAGACCCGCTTGCGATGGCACGGGACCTCTTCCGCGGGGACCTCCTGCCACGCATCGGTCCCTTGTTTCCTGTCGTATATGCTTCCCCATGATTGGGTAGTCAAAGGTCTCCTTTTAGTCAAAAGTTTGGCTATTATCCTCTTGCCTCTGGCCATGCATCCGATGCCGGTTGGCTGGTCAGAAGGTCTTCTTTGGATAGACAGTCGATACTTTGACCGACCCTACATTTATCAGATAGGAAGGCATCGAACTGCATTGCAACACATATATGATAAACCCAGTCCACACGCTATCACTCAATATTATAATGACAAGATGATACGTATCGACCAAAATAATCGAAGTGGAGAAAATAGAAGCTCGAGTAAAGCATAACAATTATGTTGTTGCGGACCTGAATTCAGCATAAAATTAAGTCTTCAAGGGATAAAAAAGAAATTTGTTAAACAAGGGTAAAAGAAGGGTAATGATTCCATTAGAACCCTACACAAGTTCAGTTTAGTCAAGCCGTGCCCAGCTAGCCATGGATTTTTTCAATCTGATTTGATAGGGTAATTAAAAAGCTTGAAAATTGTAAGAGCACTCATGCCAATCCCAGACTTCCACTACCTAATAAACTTTGTAAACGTACACTTTCCATATACTCCAAGTCAAGCACTAAGTGCACTCTTCTCTTCCCAAGTCAAGCATGACGAACACTTCAATAGGTGTCTGAAAAACCTTCCCTAATTCAGGCTTGAATTTTCCTAATTTTATGGGATTTGAATAAAAACTTTATATTCGCTCGAAATTAAACATTTCTACCCTTTCGCAGACAAGAGATTGAAGTTCCATAAGCATTTTTTTTTCCAAATTTCACGCGTAAAAAGTACAATACAAACAAGAGTCATTGTAGATGTTTTCTAGATTGCGGATTTAGTTGCTCCAATATACGATGTTGTAGATACTTAACCCCACTGCTAGTAAATCCTGACTCCGCCCCTGCCCAGAACATGCCCTTGCAGTCGTGATTCGATCTTGTGTCTACTTTCATTCATTCATCCATTTCAAATTTACCAGTTTTTTCTGACACGCATTTCTATCCTCCTCGTTGTCACGTACACCCGCCTATCACATATTGTTGAAGAATGTAGGGACCTACGTCTCTTTCCTCCGGCAGATCAAGTCGTCTCTGCCATAAAACTTGCATTTGAATGCATGAGGCTTTAGTCCGAAATCTCGGCCATCCATGAACCAAGTTTCTTAAGACCTATCAGGATTTAATTTCTAACAGTACCCTCTAACCTATTGGTTGAAATTGTGTGGATTCTATCACAAAATAATGTCATGCTTATCAAAAAGTGTATTGCAAGGATGAACAAAATTGCACTTGAGCTATCAGCTCAAAAGTAGCCTCGAGCAGTTAATTTCTTACGGCAACTTCAATATGGAATACTAATTTTTCCTAAAAAGCTACTCTTAGTGGAGGAAATTTTCAGTGCCGGGTGGGCACGGCCACGTGGTGCCCGTGTGCACATCTCGGCCATCCAAACGTGTTTTGGACAGTCCAGATTTGTTTGGGTTGATGGGGTGTTTTGGTAATTTTGCACTAAAAAATTACCCAAACAAATCTGGACCGTTCAAAACACGTTTGGACGGCCGAGATGTGCGCATAGGCACCACGTGGCCGTGCCCATACGGCACTGAAAAACTTATAGAGTCGTTGTATTACATCTGCTTCCGTAGGGGAAAAATTGAGCTAGTTATATTAGCATAACAGAATACGAGATTTTGAATCTTTTTGTAGATATTCCCACTTCCCGGGGTTCCATTTACACAATCGAAGCCTTTCTTTCAAAACTGGGCCAAAGTCCAGATCAAATTTAGCTGCAGGAAATCAGTATTACCAAAACCAACAGCAGTGGATGGAATGCGATTAAATGAGTGGCAGTGAGTGATATTTCCATCAAAGGAAATTTTAATTGATGAGAAAGAGCATTGCAGTACATCAAACAAGATAATTATCATTTAAGAGCATCCGATAACCAATAAGAAGGCCTAACCTTCCAAGAACAAATAGCAAAACCTCGCAAACCCAAAGTTACAAAGTTTATGCAACTACATTTGCCGATCTACGAATAAAAGGAAAATCGCAAATCCTAAACCAATCAACTTTTCGACTAATATCTTCGATGACAACTTCCATTATCCTTGGGCAAAATCTTTTGCTATCCAAATTTTGAATCAACTAGCGCAAGTCCCCTTCAACCATAAGTGCATCCAAACCCAACAACTTAGCAAGTTGTAAGCCGTTCCTGCACGCCATGACCTCTGCACACAGAACCAATGACACCCGCCCCAAATTGAATTGATCGGGAAGCCAATCCAACCTATTTGATTCGTCATCAGCTTCCCGATCCGACCATTCGTCATCAGACCACCATTGCCGCTAAAGGACCATCACCACCATCATTGTCGGAACCCAAAACGGTACCTCGATGGTGAAGCAGAAGCCGAGAAAAAGGAAAAAGAAAGAAAAACACAAACAAATTCCTCACCTCATACTCGTTTCCGAGTCTACGTGGCGTTGCCTCTATTTAACCACACGACATTATAACCGCAATGACAGATGATTTGCGAAAAAATTAATTGTACAGACATAACCAAATCAAATTTCTCACAACGGAAGTCGCAAATGTATCACTCGGTTTCCCATCGGAAATTTGAACGCGGGTGCGTATGCAAGTTCGGCCATTATCTCCACCCACTAATTTCTTCCAGCATTCATGTACCTGAACTTTTTTCCAAGTAACTTTTCAAAACCATTGAAGACCAACCTTTTTTCTTTCAGGTCCTACAGGTGTGATTCTCAGTTCTCTCATTTTACTGTTAATTCCAAAGTCTACAGGCAAATATAAAAATATGGGGACACTTACCCAAATGCAAGTGCCTATAAATTACAACATTTGATCACCATCAAATATAAAAACATGGAGCTTTTGCAGAAACTACGCTGCCCTGTTTCTGTAATTATTTTTGCTATACTTTTTTCCTCAACGGATAGTGCCTTTGGTTCGGTTGAAGAGGCTAATGCTCTCCTCAAGTGGAAAGAAACCCTTCAGAGTGCCGATAGTTCTGTGCTAACCACATGGATGCTGAATCAAAAAAATGGCTCCAGTTCAAGTGCCAGTAGCCCATGCAACTGGTTTGGGGTTTCTTGCAATGCTGAAGGAAGCGTCACCCGGTTGAACCTCACGAATTCAGGCGTGAACGGTACTCTCGAAACCTTTTCATTCCCGTCATTTCCTAATCTCGTTTATCTTGATCTAAGCATGAATGAACTCTCTGGTCCTATCCCACCTCAAATCAGTTCACTCCCGCTTGTTTACCTTGATTTGTCAATTAATAAGTTTTCTGGAAATATTCCACCAGAAATTGGCCTCTTAACAAATCTTGAAATACTCCATTTCCTAGAAAATCAATTGGAAGGCTCAATTCCTCGAGAGATAGGCCAGTTGAAGTCTCTTTCTGAGCTTGCTTTGTACACCAATTATCTTAGTGGTCCTATCCCTTCTTCTTTGGGCAATTTGAGCAACTTGGTTGCTCTATACCTATATGACAATCAACTTTCTGGCTCCATCCCTAAAGAAATAGGAAACCCCTCCAATCTTGAGCTGGTTTTCTTGGATAACAATAGACTAACTGGTCCCATTCCATCAACTTTTGGAAACTTGAGTCGCTTGACTGTGCTGCACCTGTTCCACAATGAACTTTCCGGCTCCATACCCAATGAAATAGGAAAGTTGAAAGGATTAGTCAGCCTAAGCTTCCACACCAACAATCTTAGTGGGTCAATTCCACCGTCCTTGGGTAATCTGACCTCCCTCCCTCTCCTCCATCTATACAAGAATCAACTTTCTGGTTCCATTCCCAAGGAATTTGGAAACTTGAAGTCTATTGTGGACTTAGAAATGAGCTATAACCACCTTAGAGGTTCCATTCCCGCTTCGTTTGGAAACTTGTCTAAATTAGCACAACTGTTCTTGAGTGTAAACAACCTTTCTGGTCCTATTCCACAAGAATTTTGCAATTTGAAAAACTTGGTCACTCTCCAACTGGACGGAAATCAATTTTCCGGCCATCTCCCAGATATTTTCCAAGGAGGGAAACTTCAAAATCTCAGCGTAGATGCCAACCAGTTAACGGGTCATATCCCTAAAAGTTTGAAAGACTGCTCAAGCCTAGTCAGAGTCCGCCTTGAAGGAAACCAACTAATTGGAAGCTTATCAGAAGATTTTGGGGTCTACCCACATCTCTACTACTTGGATCTAAGTCACAACAAGTTCTATGGTGAAATCTCTGAAAACTGGAGCAAGTGCCCGAAATTGCAATGCCTGCGGATGGCAGGGAACAATATCTCAGGCAGCATACCGCCGGAGTTTGGAGATTCAACCCAACTACATAGGCTTGATCTTTCTTCGAATAATTTGATAGGAGAGATTCCAAGTCAATTAGGGAAATTGAGTTCTTTATGGGAACTATATTTGAATGGCAACCATCTTTCCGGTGGTATACCAGGAGAAATCGGATTACTAACTGAACTAGAAAAGCTTGACCTGTCTAAAAACATGTTAAGTGGGCCAATAGCAGCTGGAAATCTAGAGAATTGCATCAAACTGAATTACCTGAACTTGAGCCACAACCATTTTAGCCAAGAAATCCCAGGTCATTTTGAAAAGATATTTCCTTTGAATGAAGTGGATCTCAGTCGAAATTCACTTACAGGGGAGATACCATCGGAGATCCAACGTTTCCAGAGTTTGGAGCTGTTAAACCTCTCCCACAACAATCTGTCTGGCTTAATTCCAAACGCTTTTGAAGACATGAATTGGTTGGTGCACATTGACATATCCTTCAATGAGTTGGAGGGCCCCATTCCCTTAAGCAAAGCCTTTATCAATGCTGCCATAGAGGGCCTCCAAGGGAACAAAGGCTTGTGCGGAAATGTCACAGGATTCCAGCCATGCAAAAATCATTTTCCAGTGAACCACCGGATGCTTGTTCTTGTAATCGTGCTCGCTCTTGGTGGAGCACTTTTACTTCTAGGTGCATTTGTCGGATTTTTATTCATTTCTGATCGAAGAAGGAGAAAATCACAAGCAGAAGATCCCTCCAAATATGAACATCTCTTCTCTATAGCAACCTACGATGGAAGAGCAATGTACAAGGATATCCTAAAAGCCACAAAGGATTTCGATGCCACGTGTTGCATTGGACAAGGAGGATATGGAACGGTCTACAAAGCAAAACTTGCATCAGCCAATACAGTGGCTGTGAAGAAGCTTCACCCCTTGTCTACTAAGGATGATTGTCGAGGTTTCTTGAACGAGATAAGGGCACTAACTGAAATCAGGCATCGCAACATAGTGAAGCTTAATGGGTTCTGTTCACATGCCAAGAACTCTTTCCTGGTTTATGAGTACGTAGAAAGGGGAAGCTTGGCTTCGATTTTAAGTAGAGACGAAGAAGCTAAACAATTGGATTGGCCAAAGAGGGTGAATATTATCAAAGGGGTTGCATATGCTTTGTCATACATGCACCATGATTGCACCCCACCAATTGTTCACCGTGACATATCGAGCAACAACATTTTGATTGATGAGGAGTATGAGGCTCGCGTTTCAGACTTCGGCACGGCTAAACTTTTGAAGTTGGATTCCTCCAATTGGAGTGCACTTGCAGGCACATATGGATATGTTGCACCAGGTAACCATTGCTTCATATATAGGGTAAAGTACATTTTGCAACCTTGCACTTTACGCTTGGTGTCATTTTGCTCCACACACTGTCAATTTTACTTTTCAAGACCTCACACTTTTGGTCAAATGTTGATGTCCCCTTCCCATTAGATTCCATTAGTTTTTGTTAGAGAACAATATTAATTCAGTGGTCCAAGATTTAAATATTTTTTTTTATCATTGAAGAATAGAATATAGCTACAACAATAAACATATGGACACTTTTGTTTAAAGACAGTGGATACAATCATTTATCCTTTTGAAATTAAAATGAAATTCACACTCCAGTTTCTTATATATGCACTTCAAAAATTGCATTTTTGTGTGCTTCGAAAACTGTTTTGTACCATATAAATTTTGAAACACTAAAACACATATTCAAAGAAAAAAGTGGCGTGAAATAATTGGTTTCTTTTTTTATGATCACTTTATTTGCAAAAATGAAAAATTGTCATAGTTAAGAAACTACCTTTTTATTTACCCAAAAAAGTATGGATATTTTTTTTTGCAAAAAGGGGAAAAAGTATGTTCAATTACTATCTATTGCAAAATGAGATAACACTAAGTGTAGAGTGTAGGGGTGCAAAGTGAAGCGAATCTAATAAAGCATATGTACATGATCACCTCTGTAATAGCCGACCCAATAAAAAGTCAAGTATACCTCCAATGTACCAACAGATAATAGATTCCAAAATTGGATACCTAACTTGCTTCCCCTCATTTTCTTCTCTATATTCCAATTTCATATACCTTCATATTGTTGACTTATGGCCTTTGTGGCTCCCATCCTCCTGTTGCTATGCAGTCCAAATGTGAAACTTAGCCGGATCTCACCATCACTCCATGTCCTTCAGCTACCAATAGTAATGCACTCCAAATGTGAAGCATATGTACATGATGTGCAATATGTCTAACGTTTTGCCTATAATACGGTTAAGCAATGTAAACAAAGAAAGTCTAGTGAGTTATGTAGGCATTTGGTTTTAGGGATCTATGCAGTTGGCAGGCTCTGGCTCCTTCATTGGTAGCTCCGCTCTCCTCCGCCGCTCCTGCAACAAGTTACTAGGGTTGGAACAACCTAGTAACCCTCCGACGGTCAAGTCAGTACTCAGGAGAGGGAAGGTGGGTTAGGGTAGAGAAACATAGCATACCTCTTTAGATTGGTATCTCTTCCCTTCTATAGACCTAGCTTGACTTGGTCCCCAAGTAAGCACGTGTAGGATACGCTCGGATAACCACTTCGGGTGATGTCACATATGACGCACCGGATAAGGCGGTTACGGAGCACGTGGACTGAGCTGGCTGCAATAATGGCTCTCGTGTCATAACCGTCTCCGCTCACATCATGATAACGTACGAGGCTCGGGGGCTCGGGCACACGAGGTTAAACCCTTGCTTCCAAATTGTTCAGCAGTCAAGGATCCCAGTCCCGCCCGGCGTACCGAGCGATATGGCGACAGGGTACCGAGGCGCTCGGGTGCCACACGGGGCCACACTCTGTGTAGGCCCACGAGGCCAACCTTGGTCGTGCTCGGTGGTAACCTGGTTCGGGAACTGTCCGAGCCCCATTTATGGGGCCACTACAAGTTACAAACTCCACTTGTAAAGCTTTGTTTTGTTTATAGTGAGAATGTTTTGATTCCTCCATGGATGTACCCGCTCTTAGGGCACGACACATGTTACAAGACCACACAAGGTCCTCCTTAAAAGAGCATACCTTTTGTATATTCGTACATGAACCGTATACTGCTTAACTAAAGTACAACTGCTTAGATTTTTCGAAAGACAGTGTTGCAAACTCAAATTGATCTCTCCTTTTGCAGAGCTTGCATACACAATGAAGATAACGGAAAAGTGTGATGTGTATAGTTTTGGAGTGTTAGCACTTGAAGTGATCAAGGGAAAGCATCCGGGAGATTTCATTTCCTCCCTGTCAACACCAGCTGTTGAAAATGTACAGCTGAGACACGTATTGGACCAACGCCCTTCAACCCCATCTCCTGAAGTTGAGGAGGTAGTGATGTGCATTGTGAAGTCGGCAATTGCATGCTTGCATTCCGATCCACAATTTAGACCAACCATGGGCATAGTTTCTAAACTGCTGTCTACAAGAACAATCCCTTAGAGCCGCAAATATTCATTCAAGGACGAGAGATAAAATCCCCTTTCCAGTTAGTATAAACCTAATGCTTTTTTTTACTTTATGTGGGCTCAATAGAACTTTGTATGGTTGCAATTTTTCCAATCCTAATTATGATAAAAGAGACAGGAAGCAAATTTGATGTGTTGTTATACTATGGGGCAAATGATGACAAAAGTGCGAGTAGTTTTTCCATTATGTTAATACCTTTATATCATATTAATTAGTACTCCATCTAAAACCCTCGCTAATACCCAATTAGTAATTGTTTTTGACTGTGTCATTCCGTGTCAAAAATATATTTATAAAACTTTGGAGTTAACTACTGCTCCGTAGAACAGTAGCTAAGACCGAATGCCAATCCGTAGCAGTGTTGTGAATCTCGTACCGTACCGGCCGGTACGTCCCGGATTTGTGAGATTCCGGTACCAGAAGCCTCCAATACCGTTCCGGTCTAAATATCGGGGCTTACCGGTCGGTACCGGACTTCTCGGAAAATACCGGACAAGACAAGGTTACCGGAAATTTCGGCCGGAATTCTGTAGATCTAAAATTTCGTTTTGCAACCAGGGAAAAAAAAAATCAGAAATTGTCCGCTGGAATGAGCGGCGGTTCGGAACGGCAACGGAACTCGTCGGTGGTGCTGGCTTGTACGGCAGTGGAGACCCAGTTGGTGTTGACTGTTGAGGAGTGGAGTTAACCGGTGGTGATGATGATACACGGCTGGGGTTGGAGAATGGAGGAGGTGGTGTGATGGTGGTTCGGTCCACGGTGGTGTGGAGCTATGGTCGTGATGGAGGAAACTGGCTGGTGGTGATGGCAGCGGGATGTGGTGGCGATTGGTGAAGATGCCGGCCTCTCTCTCTCTCTGCCGAAATGGGAGAGAGAGTTGGCTGGGAAAAGTAAAAGGAAGAAGGGGGTTTCAAAAAGGGTTGGGTTGGATTTAATTACATGGAGAGTTTTACATAGTGGGTAAAAATGAGTTGTCAAATGGAGAGGGTTTTAGGGAGGAAATTAAGGGATTTGTCACTCTTGTTGAAATTTTTTGAAGGATGGGAAAGGATTGGGTTGAAAAAAAATGCTCCAGTGCAACCCCATTTTTTTTAGCGCGCGAAATCTCTCATTGGATTCTCATTCACAAGCCTATTATGTGCAAAGTCATTTAAGATAGAAAAAAAGTTTTGTAACTAAGTAATATAGGACAAGAGGAAAACACAATGTTTTATAACTATACACCAAAGTCCCAACAGCAACAAACCAGGTTTGGATTTATTTATTTTGATCGTGAATTAGCAACAACATCTTATGACTTGTTTATACACTTGAAATGTTTGATTTTGGACTCAAAATGGTGAATTTTGTTGTCTTAATATAGGTATTTTATGATGAATTACATGGTAGGGAGATTTTTTTGAATTATAATTATATATAATTATTATATATATTACAATTACGGTAAATCCGAAACGGTACCCAGTATTTGACCGGTACCGGTACGTACCGTACCAGTAGAAAAATCGGTACCCTGGCCGGTACGGTATTCAGAACATTGATCCGTAGGGACAGTGAGACCGAGTTACTATAGTTTCGATTAATTTTTAGGTTAATTTGGGACGAAAAGAATTTGATTGTTTGATTTTGGAGAATTGATTAAACTAGAAAAGCAATTAAATTCGGAGTTTGTGAACTGGTGGAGAGGAAATCTAGGATTTCGAATCCAACTTGACTGCGTAACTACGACATGCATAGGCTAGGTTAATTATTCGAATCAAATGGGATTATCGCTAGGGCTTGCAAACCCTTCCAATAATCGTCAAGAAAATAATTTAGTTGTTAAAAGGCATAGACTATCAGAGAGCGAGACTTATGGCTAGAGAGAGAGAGAGAGAGAGAGAGAGAGAGAGAGCGAGAGAGAGAGAGACCATGAGAGGGTCAGAGCGAAAGGGAAGGTCCATGACCTGGAGGCATCAAACAGAGACAATGGCGGATGGGTCCCTGTGATAAGGAACTACAGACCTTGTAATAGAGGTTGGAATATGGTCAAAGAGGAGCATTTCACTTTGTTTGTCGACAATATCCCTGACGATAGAGATCAACACTGGCTATCAAGGACTTTCAATAAGTTTGGGGTAGTAAAAGATGCTTTTATGTCAAGGAAGAGAAGTAAATGCTCTGGCAATAAATTTGACTTTGTTAGATTTGGGTGTCATGTGTCGGAGGGCATGCCAATATCAAAAATGAATGGTGTATGGGTGGATGATAAGAGGTTGTTTGTCAAAGAGGCTAGCTTTGATCTTAAAGGCGAAAAAAGAAAGCCTACGCTGCCAAGGTTCCATGGAGTTAGGGTACAAGGATCGGGCCAGAGGGTTAAACAGAGCAACATCAGTGTTAAAAGTGGAGGCAACAGTAATGATCAAGGTGGTTTGTCATGGAATAAGACTAATCCAAGGAGATCCTTTGCTCAAATGTTGATGGGCGAAACCTCAAACCCATCTGCATCCAAGGCTCATTATCAAGTCTGATGGGGTGGGTAATGGCTGGCTAATGCGGAGTGCGATAGCGGTATTGAGAAGGGTGGTTTCGCTAAATTCGTTGAAGGCCAGTTTTAGCAAGGACCATTCCGAGTCCGTCCAGGTCCGAGCCTTGGGTGGGAGATCCATGCTTCCCACTTTTCAAGACAGTGAAGTTAGAGATAGCCTTATCAAGGGGCCATGGATGGAAAGGTGGTTTGAAAAGGTGAAACCATGGCAAGGAGAACCGGCCAGCCTTGAAAGGTTTGTGTGGTTGAGCTGCTCTGGCGTTCTTCTGAATTCCTGGAATGCTGATACTTTTAGGCGCATTGGGGAGGCTTGGGGATATTTCATTTCAATGGATGAGGAAACTCTAAAGGACCTCTCTTTTGCCAAAGGAAATATTCTTGTAGCAACAGAGGAAACCTCAAGAATAGAGAGATGGATCCAAAAAGTGGTGCACGGGGTCAAATACGAAGTGCTAATTAAAGAAGAAGCCTCTTTCGTTAATTTAGACGAGGTAGGAAAATGGGCCTGGCCTTTCAAGCATCAGGTGTCAATGGTGGAGTTGCAGGCGAAATATGGTAGGGCTTCAAAGTCGTTGGAGATGGAGGTAGAAGACGATGACGTGGAAAGTAATTTTAAAAATCCAGCCAATGAGAAAAAGGGAGCAAGTGAGAGTTTCAGATGGGATAGTACAGCTAAGGTGAAAATTTTTCAGCGGAAAGGGATGGGTCGGGGTGAGGTTGGGGGCCCGATGTTGCTGGGAGCTGCCGAGAATTTAAGGGGGAATTTCATTTCAGTGGAGAGTGGGGCAAAAAATGCCCAACTCATGGACCGTGTTTTTGGAATTGCTCAGTCATGGGAAGAAAAACAATAATTCCCAAGACATGGAATTGAAGACAAAAATACCCCTCCCTTCTGTCATGAATCAGGGGCAACTTAGGGTCATACACTGGGCAGTTTAGATTCATACACGGGGCAACTTAGAGGGCAACTTAGGTTCATACACGGGGCAACTTAGAGGGCAACTTAGATTCATATATGGAGCAATTTATATTCATACACGGGGCAACTTAGAGGGCAACTTAGGCTCATATATAGAGCAACTTAGAGGGCAACTTAGATTCATACATGAGACAATTTAGGTTCATACACGGGGTAACTTAGAGGGCAACTTAGGTTCATACATGGGGCAACTTAGGTTCATACATGGGGCAATTTAGATTCATATACGGGGCAACTTTGAGGGCAACTTAGGCTTATACACAAGACAACTTAGATTCATACATGGGGCAATTTAAATTCATACACGGGCCAATTTAGAGGACAATTTAGATTTATACACGGGGCAACATAAATTAACACGCCTTGATACCTTGATACAAGGTGCATCTTATTTTCATAAAAAGAGCAACTTAGGAGCAACTTAACTCCTTTTCTTTTTTCACTTTCCTGATGTGGGACTGAACCAAAACAGTAACTTAGAACCCTCTCTCTTTCTCTCTCTCCCTCCATAAACAGCTCAGATTTGGACTCCGTCACCTATTGGAGCAACTTAATTTTGAAACTTTTCGTGGGGAAGAAGGGGTTTAAATCTCTGCTGATGTCGATGCCTTCCTTGATGCCGTCGACAACCTTCTGCCCCTCATCCACAATTGGACTCCCGCGTCCGACGATAAGCCCGTCGCCGACGACCTCCTCCAGCAATCCATGTTCCGAAGAGGGGGAGGGGGGGTTGACGGCTTACATATCAATTTGGACTGGTCGGTGGTTTTGGCCCACAGCGGATATGGCGTCAACAGTGTAGTACACAGAGAGAGAGAGAGCAGCGTTGACTGCGGAATGGGAACCCCCCCCCCCCCCTTCCCCTTTAATTTCTTTCTTTATTTAATTACTTTTATTTAATTTATTTAATTTCTATAAATACACCCTATCTATATTAAAAAATATAATTCAAGAATTAAGTACTTCAATTTTCAATTTAGTTGAACCGGGGCGAAGATTATATTTTTTTTGATCATTTTATTATAAATGATCATAATGAATTTTTTGCTGTAAGACATTTCAACAAACACCCTAAAACTCATCATTTTATTCTCTTAGGATGCACATTGAAAGGCCTTAGAGCGAAAAATTTATTACGACCATTTAGGATGAAATGATCAAAAAAATAATATCTTTGCACCGGTTCAAACAGATTGAAAATTGAAACACTTATTTTTGTAATTATATTTTTTAATCTGTAAAGGACAAAAAAAAGAAAAAAAACTGTCGGATAGAAAGAGAGAAAAGGAAATAAAGAGAAAAAAAAAGAAAAAAAAAGATTCAAACTGGAAAGAAAGAAAAGGAAAAAAAGAGAAAAAAAAAAGAAAAAAAAATTCAAACAGGAAAGAAAGAAAAGGAAATAAAGAAAAAAAAAAAAAAAAAAAAAAAAAAATGGCAAACCGGGGGGGGGTTGTTAAATGTGAAAATGGGGTTGTGGGGTTGGGGGTGGGGTGTAGAGAAAAAAAGTACAAAGTACGAACTTAATTTTTAAGGTTTCAAATATGTGTGGGTATAGTAGTCCTTTTACATAGCCCTTTCCATCCATTGGGAGTTACTTTTCTCCTTTTCATATTTAGATGAATTTTCAAAAAAGTGGTTCATGAGTTGGGTATTTTTTGCCCCTCTCTCCACTGAAATGTAATTCCTCCAGAATTTAATGCTCCATAGTGCCAGAGACAGGGATGACGTAGCTGATGTTAACTCTGCTATGGAGGACTCAGTGGAGTTGGGCCGTCTACCTCTACCTCAGATGATGGGCCAAAATTACAATGGGTTTAAAGAGCTTGGACCGGATCGAGCCCAAGAGGGGAGCGAGTTGGGCCTCTCACAGAATCAGGCCTAAAAAGTGGCTCAGGAGCCCACATCTATTTTAAATGGTTCGAAGGCTAGGGTGGAGGAGTCTTCATTGTCAGAGGCTTCATCCCTTGAGGACGATAACCAGATGGTGGCCTGTTCTCCCCAAACCTCTATTGTTCCAAGCATAAACCTCATGGGGGACCTCAACGATGCTGGATGTCGAAGGAGAAGATGAAGACAGTTATCGAACCTCATCCAGATTTATAAGGAGCGCTCAAGGGAATTGGAAGGGGACGAATCAGAGTCAACCTCTCCTTCTAATTCCATTCATAGCTCTCAGCATATCATCGATGAGGTAAGGGCTACAATGGCCATCGGTTCTCAATTGCATGTCAATTTTCGTCCTGATGATGATGTGATATTGAAAAAGATGATTACTCTTGAAAATAAGGAGGCCTCTCTCGTAAGAGAGAGGCAGGCTGGTAATTAGTTACCTTCGTAACTAATTTGTGGTGTCCATTTTTCGGCCAGTTAAGGTTTTAATGCTCATAATTTCTTGGAACATAAGAGGTTTAGGAAGTACGGTTAAAAAGAGATTTCTATCGAAGTTAATTAAGAAACAAAAACCAGATATGATGTTCGTTCAGGAAACTAAGATGGAGTCAGTGGACCGCATAGTGGTGCAACGACTGTGGGGAGCTAGTAATTTTGAGTACGCTTGTTCTAATTCTGTAGGTGCGTCAGGGGGGTTGATTACTATATGGAATGCTGCTTTCTTTAAAGCCTTTACGGTGGTTGTGCATAGATATTTTATTTTGGTCGAAGGGACAATTGACGATTTCCTTTGTACCTTGGTAAATATCTATGCTCCTAACTTAGTGGTTTCTTGAAGAGAACTTTGGGAGGTTTTGTTAGTGCTTAAAGTCAGCTCCCAGGTTCCGTGGTGTATTGGGGGCGATTTCAACGAAATTAAGGAGGTCCACGAAAGAGTGGGGTGCTCGAGGGTGGACAGAGGCATGAGGGATTTTCGAGAGTTCTGTAACTTTATGGAAGTTTTGGATATTCCTATGTTGGGTAGGCAATTTACTTGGTCAAATCACCAAAATCATGCAATACATAGTCGTTTGGATAGATTTTTGTGGTCTCAATTTTTCCTTGACAGGTTTAAGGTCCTTCAATGGGGACTTCCATGGCCAATTTCAGACGACTACCCTATTATGTTACTTGATGATAATAGGGACTGGGGGCCTATACCTTTCAGATTCCAGGATATTTGGCTGGATGACCCCAATTGCATGAAGCTAGCAAAACAGACCCGGGACGAGTTTCAAGTGATGGGGTGGGCTGGGTTTATCATTGTTCAGAAGCTGAGAGCCACTAAAGACAGGTTGAGGGTGTGGAATAAAGAGGAATTTGGGGATATTAATGATGCACTTCAAGATACCGAAGCCAAACTACATCATTTTGATATTCTAGCTGAAAACGGGCCATTGAATGAAGAGGAAAAAGTGCTGAAATGCCTAGCAAAGTCAGAATTTTGGAGACTATCAAAGCTTTCGGAGTCCCTCTGGAAACAAAAATCTAGAGTAAAGTGGCTACAGCTGGGCGATAGAAACACCAGATTTTTTCCAGTCACAGCAAACAATAGATTCAAAAGGAATTTGGTGGGATCAGTAGAGGTTGCTGAAGTGACGATTGTCGAGCCAGAACTAATAAGAGATGCTGCCTCGAATTTTTTCCAAAACAATTTTTCAGAGGAAAGGAGGTCCAGACCACTGTTGGGAGGTTTGTTCCCTAGGAAACTCAGCTCGGAGATAGCTTCTCACATTGAGAATCGTTTTGAGGAGAAGGAAATTTTAGTAGCTTTGCAAGGGTGTAGCAACCTTAGAGCTCCGGGCCCCGATGGTTTCAAATTTTCCTTTGTTAAGAAAGGTTGGAATTTGATGAAAGAGACGATCGTTCAATTCTTTTCGGAGTTCCACGCCAATGGGAAGCTTACAAAAGGTATCAATTCCACCTTTGTCGCCTTGATTCCTAAGGTAGCTTGCCCTATGTCTTTCAATGATTATAGGCCTATTAGTATGGTGGGATGGGTCTACAAGGTCCTCTCTAAAGTGTTGGCAAATAGAATCAAGGTGCACTTGCCATCCATTATAGGCGAAGCCCAAGCTGCATTTGTGGGTCCGAAACAAATTCTGGATGGTGTTCTCATAGCCAATGAGGCTATCCATAGCTAGAAGCATAGTGTGCATGGAGGACTTATCCTAAAACTTAACTTCCAAAGGGCGTACGACTGTGTTAATTGAAATTTTTTGATTGATATGCTAGCAAGGTTTGGATTTGGGGATAGGTGGTGTGGATGGATTTTGGAGTGTGTTTCTTCAGGGTCTATGTCCATTCTGATCAACGGCTCAGCATCTAAGGAATTCTATATGCAAAGGGGTCTTAGACAAGGTGACCCCTTATCACCTTTTCTCTTTAATATAGCAGCAGAGGCACTCAACTTAATGCTAGAAAGAGCTATGGAGAGCAATATAATCAAAGGTACTAAATTGGGGCGCAATGGGGCCTCTATTTCGCACTTACAATTTGCAGATGATACCATTCTCTTCTGCAACAATGATCCGGAAGAGATGGCAAATATCAAAAGAATTCTAAGGTGCTTCCAATTGATGTCAGGTTTGAAAATCAACTTCTCAAAGAGCTCTTTGAGAAATTGTTTAAAATGCCAGTTACAAACAATTGATGTCAGGTTTGAAAATCAACTTCTCAAACAACTTCTCAAAGTCTGCCATTACAAAGAAATTTTTTTTTGGGGTGATACGGCAGACAAAAAGAAGATGCACTTGGTTAAATGGGATGAGATAACAAGGAGCAAAGACAACGGGGGTTTGGGGGTGAAGAGGATGCTTCAGCAAAACCTAGCTCTCCTGGCCAAGTGGTGGTGGAGATTCGACAATAACAAAGAATCCCTCTGGGCGAGAGTTATTAGAGGGAAGTACAGGTTGGTTGCAAACTGTTGGCTCCCATATTCTCTTGGTTCAGGTTCAACGTTAAAAATTTGGGCATATATTTTCTCTCTGGAGGATGCATCTTCTCATCTGGGCTATTCCGTGCGAGAGAGCTTTAGAATCAAAGTCAATTCCGAAAATGCGACCTTGTTTTGGGAACATTCCGGGCTGGGTGAGACTTCGTTGAAAGAAGAGTATCCGAGAATGTTTCTCCTATCAGATCAAAAGATGGAACTGATTAGTAATATGAGGAGTGAGGCAGACGGGGGCTCCTGGGAGTTGCTGTTCAGAAGAAGGGCATTCGGGTGCTTAGCCTTCAAACCTCGCCTTCAAATAAGGTTGAGAAAAACCCCAGGCGTAGGGCTAGATCGTCGGTAGCATAATAAACCGGTAAGACCGAGATTGTACCACAGGGAATTCGCAAGATAGCTTAATTGGATTGTAGGTTAAAATGGTAGAATGCAGTGTTCAAGACGGCCAACTTGGTGATGCTTTGAAACGGTAAAAATTGCCAAGGCAAAAGACTAGGAAAATGCTTAATTAACTTAAAAGAGGCAAGTATTGGGATTTTCTAACCCTTGACAAAGGATGTTACCGGTTCTCAATTTAACTCATGCGAGAGTCACGACCGCGTGCTCACGCCTGGAGAATTTAACTTTAATGACTACGTTTAATGAAAGATGTGATTCAACAGAGGCGAGCCAACTTGTTTGACAAATTTATCGAACACATAGGATGCCACGAGCCCTCAGTGAGCCGCTTGCCAAGACTGCTTGACAAACGCCTTACCAAGTAGTTAACACCCCTTGCTTAGACCAAAAATGCAAGTTAAGCTCTATTCCGTAAATCATGCTTTTAAGCCTTAAAATTCGAGAATCAAATAACAACCTAAGACCTCGGGAAAGATTATCCCGAGACTTAGCCAATCGACTACTCACACATTTTTAAAGCATGAACCAAAGTATAAAAACAAGACATAAGTTTTAACCGACAAAAACGAAAATAAACTTGATTTAATAAAAGATCTAATCCATACGAACAACTTTAATAAACAAGAAATTAACAAACGAGAATTACTTACTTGGGTTCTAAGAGATTACACTATGAAAAGCTTCAAAAGCATTAATGGAGTCTAGGAACAAAAGGTGTAATGAGCTAGCTCCAAGAGAGAGAGATGAAGCCCCTATTTATACACAATGGGTTTCTCTCTCATCAAATATCTAAGAAACATACTATTAAAGGCAAGTATTTCATAAATGGAAAGTCCAAAAAGTAACAAAATATCTGGCCGAGGGCTCCCCGTATCGATACAGATTATGCAAAGTATCGATACCACATCGCTAAGCTGAAGAGACCAATTTTCCCGTAACGCGCCCGTATCGATACGGTTTATGGCCGTATCGATACAAAGCTCTCTGCCTGCCCAATTAACCAACGCATATCGATATGGATTATGGCCGTATCGATACGCAGAGCTTATCTTCAGAAAGGAAAGCTAGCCTCCAGAACTTGACACCCGACGACCACTGGCTTGCCCGACGCTTCTCGCCTTCGTTCTTTGGTCACTTTGGCATAAGTTCCACCGGGCGATGATACTTGAACTAACTTGGTGTACGCCTTTTAAGGGCGTTTTGCCTGAAACACTTAACAAACTACCTTACGAGCAATATTGAATAAAAGCGACAAATAATAACTAAAAACACTTCTAACTAACAGACTTAAGCACCACGATCAAGCAATCTTAGGTGCTTATCACACCCCCCAACTTGAGCGTTGCTAGCCCCTAGCAACAAAATCAAAACTAAAGGAAAGAAAGAAAAGCTGACAATCCTTCTGACAAAACTACTTAGCCCCTACTCAAACTGCAACTAGTTGGCAAGAGTTAAAACAATTGAATTATTCCAAAACAACTCGCAGCTGGAGATTGAGCGATCAACTAAACATGAGCAAGTTATAAACAAGTATCCAAAAAGAGTACGGATACGGAGCTAAAACCACTTGAACGCAAAGTAGCCATATCCCACAAAACAGGTGCTCGAATTAGGCATGGAGAACAAAAATATCATGCTTTTTAAGTGGAGAGCACCATTAAACAGAACTTACGACTAAACGATTGAAAATTTGATTGCCGAAAGAAAACATGCCACAAACTAAGTATGCTAACTATCAAGCAATAAATCGAAATGGAATCAAGGCATATTAAAGATCTACTAAGGGCTTCATAGCATATACCGACCTTGGTTTTAATCAAAGAACGGTTAACAGAATGGGGTGGCGGCCATATACTAGCTTGGTTCAACTACCCTTGGCCGCCTCCAACTCTAACTCCAACTACCAAGTCATAGGCCACATGCCGGCCTCAACAAAAACTTGCTAAACTATTAAGTCAGAGTTAAACTAAACTAGACTAAAAACAACGAAATAAAAGATAAGATGTGGGCTGTCAACCACCAAGCACCCCGACCAAGTAGAGGGATTTCAAACTACTCCACCAACCCTACTCATCATCCACAAACACAGGTTCTTCCCCAGCAAAATCATCACTATCCTGATCTGGCTCCTCTGGCGGTGGTACATACTGCTCATTGGTTTGCCCCACAACTTGACTCAGGACCCAGTCTAACTTGTGATCTATCTTCCGCTGCTTCCTTTCATTGGCTCGGGTCTCCTTCTTAATTTTCTTCAGGCGTCCCATAGTGGCCACCCCTTGGCAAAACAACAATGTATTCCAAGTAGCTAACTTTGCACCCTTTGGTGGCACAGTAGTCAAGTACGCCCCCCATGGAGCAGCAACAACGGTAGGTCGAGACTGAGAAATACTCCGAGTAAGAATGGAGCTGTTGATATCACCCGGATTGAGTTTCTCACGTTCCACAAACTTTGATTTCGGGACCCGCTGAGCAAAACAAATAGCGGTCACCAAGCACGGGAATGGCATCCTTGAATTGGTTGGGGCTTTTGCCTTAAAATCAATCATCTCTTGAAAAATATACCTCGCCCAATTACACACCACACCAGAATTCATGAAAGCATGTATCAAACCCCGCTCGTGGATATCCGGCTTGTTCTCTGTCCCCCTTGGATTTAAATTATGGTGCACAAACTGATTGACAAAACGATAATCATCTTTGAATTTTCCGGGCACATGAGGGAGAGAAGCCTCCCTAGGGTTTTTATACAAATCCCGGATGTTGGTTTCATCAGCCACATATTCCTCCTCCGAGTAATTGACATCATCAGGTGACGGTTGGCGGTAGTTCAAGACTCGCGCAATGAACCCGGTGGTAACCTCTATGGAAAACTTCCCAATTTTCGAGGTAATATGAGCATCATCCTTCCCCTCGTCCTCCTTGGACGGAATTTTCATGTTCTGGTAAAATTCTATGATTAACTCTTTGTTATAGCCAGGGTTGGGGGCAAGGTAATAAGACAAACCTTGTTCACGGATGCGGTGAGCGAAAGGATGCTCGATGCCAAGATTGTCAACGTCCACATGCCGCTCATTCTTGAACCCCCTGTTCCGAATCCCTTCTTCCCATTTCTTTTGACTGGCCGCTCGCACCTCTGCGGCTGTCCTCCTTTTAGCACGGGTCCTTTCCGGATTCGCAATCATCTCTTCTTCCTCCTCCATTTCCCTAACTATTTCATCCACTTGCCCGGAAGACGAGGCTGCAGCCTTCCCCTTTCCCTTGTTAGCCACCGTTTTTGTCCTTGGCATTGCAATAGAAACCTACCAATCAGAGCAACACCCCAAACCTTGAAACAAAGTACTACAAAAACAAACCGGAGTGGAACCAAGAACACAAAAGTTTCAACCAAATCAAGCAACCAATCAAAATTCCCCAGAACTCCGAGTTGTGTAACACAAATTCTGCCTCAAAAATTCAGTACAATAATGGTAACAAGGCAGTGTAAATTCAGTCCCCAGTCCAATCAAAATTTCCAAAATCCAGGTCAGGGTTCATGGGTGATTTCGGATTGGGGGTTAGAGTACATGGTAAAATGGTTCAGAAAGATAATGCATGGCAATATATGGTGGGTAAACAAGGGTTTAAGCTATTATAGAGAAACAGATGGGAATTTTATGTACCTAAAAAGGGAAAATGGAATTACCTTTGTACAAGCAGGACTTGACTCAAAAACCTTGAAATCCTTTGGAATTCCTTGAAAGCTTGAATGTTTTATGGAAGATTATGCACTTTTGGTGGAGAAAATGGTGGTTTTGGGTTGGGGTTTTGTTGGACTTGGATAGTTATGGAGGATAAGAGAAAGAATAGAGTTTGGGAAGATGAAGTGATCGGCCTGAGTTAATTTGTAAATCTCAATTTTAACCCACGCGTATCGATACGGCCCTTAATCCGTATCGATACAATACTCTCTGATCCCCTACGAGCCAAACGCGTATCGATACGGATTTCTTGCGTATCGATATGGGGAGCTTATCTCCAGAAATGCTGTTTCGCCACCCGATTGCCAATGCCACTGCCTTAAACCACTACAAAACACACCCGGAGCCTGTAAAACCTGGATCTAGCCCATTGCAAAGTACAAAACCAAGTTCCAACCATCCACCCGAACCTCCGGTTTCCTATGGATAAGAGCGAGACGCGGACTAGGCTTTATTTTAAAGGACAATGGGACTCTCTTGTGGTTTTAATCAAACAAAGATGGCCTTGTATCATTTCCTAAATATGCCATAGATTCCGAAACAATTTAAAGTAGATAACGAACATGTTTAGGCATGACATGAGATTTTACCTAACTAAGAATATAATGTGAAAAACAATGGGATATGGGTCAAACTTGTTCACAACACACTCAACACCTAATTTCTCACTCTTTCAACATGCATACGAGTTGGACAGTGCAAGTTCACCAAAAATATTACACGAACTCTTGCCAATTAACGAACTAATGACCAAGTGCTAAGGTTCTCCATTCCACTAACTTTGTAATAACGGAACGATTGATCTACCAAAAATGAAAAATTTAAACAAAAAGCATAAAACATAAATATCCGATTTATGTCCCTCCCCCCAACTTGAAATATGTTATGCCCTCATAGCATGGAGAACAACAGTAGGGAAAAAGGAACAAAAGATCATACCTACAGGGGAATGTCAACCCCTTATACCTCGACCAAGTTGAAGGTTTTTGCGTCACCGGCTCCTTTTGTCATCCGAACGGCTTTCAAGGTCGACTCCTTCAGCTCTTCCAACTGAACCACAGCTAGTCACATAGGATCATGGCCAAAACTTTATTGGACTAACAACCGCGACACGCAATCGCACCCATGCTTAGGGCTCCTGAATGCCTCAATCACTCCGACGTTAGATCCAATCCACCAAGGCTGGTGTGGTAGCACGTTCACCCTGCAAAAGACTTAAGCTCGAACTACCTACTAAGAGCCAAATGACATTAGAACCACCCGGCTTGTGTTATCCAGGCGTCAACAAACATGAATACAAAGAAAACAACAAAGAACACCTCCCGATTTTCACGCAATCTTACGAGTCATACTTTTCTTCCTGTGTCTCACCGGGTAGACAAGACACGGGTGGCTATACTAGACCGTTGAAACTTGTTACATCATGCCCGAAATAAAATTCACCGCCTGACCGCGCCAAGCAATTAAGCGCAGCGTTCCCTATGATCGAAACAAAGTGAAACAAGACAGAGCCTAGTGCCAAAGCACGGGAATATCAAGTCTCACCCAAAGACCTAAGCTGCCCCCGATAGGGACATATCTGGTGAGCAAGGATCGTTAACGGCAAACTACTACAAAGAAGGACTAATTAAAGCCCGATACAATGATGCATTGATGAAATCTCTTGATGTGGAAATCCCAAACGAAACAACCAAGCAAATATGTACACGAAAAGAAACATTGCCCTTACTAACCGGAGCTGGGCACACGATCCTTTTTTTAGTAGCGGCGTGCGGAGCTACGAATACCCAAGTCAATGGTGGGTACCCCCTACCCGGGGGCCGGGTCCGACAAACAGTTAAGTTAAGAGGTTACGCTTTCGCTCCCCGTGCAAATTAAAGTAACACAAACTAAACCGATGGGCCATCCGTGTAAACGGGATCGGCCAAAACCTCATCGGGCTCGCCAGCTTCAAAGCCGCCAAGGAAAGGCTTAAGCCGTTGACCATTAACTTTGAAAGAGGAACCGTTACTCATGCTTTCTACTTCTATTGCCACATGAGGGAAAACAGTTTTGACAACATAAGGTCTGGCCCAACGTGAGCGCAGCTTACCGGGATGCAAATGCAACTGAGAATTATACAATAACACTTTTTGACCGGGCTCAAAGTTTTTAATCACAATTTTATTATCATGCTTGGCTTTGAGTTTAGATTTGTAAGCGCTAGAATGGTCGTAAGCATTGTACCTCAACTCCTCGAGTTCCGTCAATTGAAGCTTGCGGCGGGCACCGACTTTGGCCATATTGAAATTCAGCTTCTTAATGGCCCAATATGCTTTATGCTCAAGCTCTACCAACAAGTGGCACACTTTCCCGTAGACCAGCCGATACAGTGACATCCCCAAGATAGTCTTGTACGCAGTACGATAAGCCCACAAAGCATCGATCAATCGAGTTGACCAATCTTTACGGGTAGGATTAACCGTCTTCTCCAAAATATGCTTAATCTCTCGATTCGCCAGCTCCGCTTGGCCATTCGTTTGAGGATGATATGCCGTTGAAACTTTGTGAATGATGGCATACTTCCACATGAGGGCCGCAATGGACCGGTTACAAAAGTGAGATCCTTGATCACTAATGATAGCCCTCGGCATCCCAAACCGTGATAAAATGTACTCCCAGAGAAACTCCACTACAACTTGGGAGTCATTGGTACGAGTGGGGATGGCTTACACCCACTTAGAGACATAGTCAACGGCCAACAAGATGTAGAGGTACCCAAAAGACGTAGGAAATGGCCCCATGAAGTCGATACCCCAGCAATCAAACACTTCAATAATCAAGATGGGCGTAAGCGGCATCTCATTCCGTCGCGTCACACACCCCAAAAGTTGACAGCGTGCACACGCCTGGCAGAAAGCAAAAGTATCCTTATACAACTGTGGCCAGTAGAACCCGCTTTGCAAAATCTTGGCGGCGGTCTTCTTGAATGAGAAATGGCCGCCACAGGCCTCTATATGGAAAAATTTAATAACACTCTGTTGCTCAGAATCAGGCACACAACGGCGAACAAGTTGGTCGGCGCAATACTTAAACAAATATGGGTCATCATAGGAAAATCGTTTCACCTCCGCTAAAAATCGACGCTGCTCTTGCAAATTCCAATGGGCAGGCATCAGACCGATAACCAAGTAGTTCACAATATCCGCATACCATGGAGCCGTGGAGATTCCAAATAACTGCTCATCGGGAAAAGAGTCACCGATAGGAATGTGCGATGTATGATCTTCGAATTCTAGCCGAGACAAGTGATCGGCCACCACATTCTCTACACCTTTCTTGTCCTTAATAGTGAGGTCAAACTCTTGTAAGAGTAAAATCCACCGAATCAATCTCGCCTTGGCATCCTGCTTCGTAAAAAGGTACTTGAGAGCGGAATGATCGGTGTACACGGTGATCGGAGCTCCCACTAGATAAGACCGAAACTTGTCCAACGCAAAGACTATGGCAAGCAACTCCTTCTCCGTAGTCGAATAGTTCATTTGAGCCTCATTGAGCGTCTTACTTGCATAGTGGATGACGTACGGCTCTTTCCCCTTCCGTTGGCCCAAAACAGCTCCAACAGCGTAATCACTGGCGTTACACATTAGCTCGACGGGCAATTCCCAATCCGGAGAGCACACAATAGGTGGAGAAGTGAGACGTGACTTTAACTTGGCGAAGGCAGCCTCGCAAGCCGGCGTCCACTCAAACAGCACATCCTTGGCAAGCAAATGACACAATGGCCGGGCGATGGCACTGAAATCTTTGATAAAACGCCGACAGAAATCGGCATGCCCCAAGAAAGATCAGATATCCTTTAAACACTTAGGAGTCGGAAGATTCCCAATCAAGTCAATTTTTGCCCGATCCACTTCGATACCTTTCGAAGAAACAATGTGGCCAAGTACAATGCCTTCGATCACCATAAAGTGGCACTTCTCCCAATTGAGCACTAGGTTCTTTTCCTCGCACCGGGCTAACACGAGCTCCAAATTGGTGAGACAAGCCTCAAATGAATCACCGAAGACAGAGAAGTCGTCCATGAATACTTCCATAATTTTCTCCACCATGTCGCTAAAAAGGCCCATAATACACCTTGAGAAAGTACCGGGGGCGTTGCAAAGCCCGAACGGCATTCGACGATACGCAAATGTCCCGAATGGGCACGTGAAAGTAGTCTTCTCTTGATCTTCCAAGGCCACCTCAATCTAATTATACCCGGAATACCCATCGAGAAAGCAATAAAACTTGTGGCCCGCCACTCTTTCCAAGATTTGATCGATGAATGGAAGAGGAAAATGGTCCTTCCTTGTGCTTGCATTTAACTTCCGATAGTCTATGCACACCCTCCAACCGGTTTGAACACGCATTGGGATTAGCTCATCTTTGTCGTTCCGCACCATTGTCACCCCCAATTTCTTGGGCACCAGTTGAATCGGGCTCACCCACTTGGAATCCGCTATCGGGTAAATTATACCAACATCCAACAATTTAAGAACTTCTGCTCGCACGACATCCTTCATGATGGGGTTCAATCGCTGTTGAGGTTGGCGAGATGGCTTGACATCATCCTCAAGATAGATGTGGTGGGAGCAAAGGGAAGCATCAATGCCTTTAATATCGGCTATAGACCACCCAATGGCTTTGGGATACTTCCGTAGCTTAGCTAGCAATTGAAACTCTTGGGGTTCGGTGAGGGCGGAGGAAATCACCACCGGGTATGTTTGGCCTTCGCCAAGATAGGCGTACTTAAGTGTATCCGGTAGCGGTTTAAGTTCGAGTGTCGGGGGTTCCACACTAGACGGAACAACTCGCTTCTCAATAGGAGGTAGCTCCTCAAATTTTGGAACCCACAGATTAATAGCACACACCTCCTCATCATCTAGCAAAGCACACAAATACGCAACTTCAGGGGCATCAAGAAAATCGGCCTTGGCGGAAGTAAGTGCGAGCTCCAATTCATCCTTGCAAATAAACTCATTGACATGATCTTGGACAAGCGAATCAATCATGCTAACTCCACAAACGTCCTCATCATCTCCCATTTGGCTCCCAATATGGAACATGTTGACTTGCATCTTCATGTTGCCAAAACTCATGTTAAGTCGGCCATCCCGGCAATGAATGACGGCATCGGATGTTGCTAAAAATGGCTGGCCAAGAATGATCGGAACAGATGATTGAGCCGCCGGTACCGGGCACATATCAAGAACCACAAAGTCAACCGGGTACACGAATTGGTCAACTTGAACAAGCACGTCCTCGACCATCCCTTTGGGAACTTGGATACTCCGATCTGCCAATTATAAAGTCACCCGAGTTGGCTTCATTTTCCCTAACCCGAGCTGTTTATACACTGAGAATGGCAGGAGATTCACGCTTGGGCCCAAATCAAGAAGAGCTTTCTCAACAACCTTACCCCCAATAGTGATGGATATTGTAGGACACCCCGGATCATTATACTTGGGCAGAAGGGTTGACTGGAAGAGTGAGCTCATTTGTTCGGTCAAGAACACCTTCTTCTGCACTTGGAGTTGCCGTTTGTGAGTGCACAACTCCTTCAACATTTGGCGTACGATGGAATATGTTTAATAGCATCGAGCAAAGGAAGGTTAACTGTCACTTTCTTAAGCACTTCATAGATATCCGTATTTAAATTTGGCTTGGCTGGCTTCCGGAGCCGGTTGGGATATGGTGCGGGCACAGTGAAAGCTGGTGGAACATCGCTCTCTTTTGCCTTTCCCTTCTCTTCTTCTGTAGGAGCCGGCTTGGGAGATTCCCCATCTGATAATGTCGGCTTTGATGGTGCCGAAAAAGGTAGCATGATTGGCACTACCGGCGGCTCCACTTGAGCATTATCAACCGTCTTCCCACTTCTCAACGATATTATGGCCTTTGCTTGCTCGGGGAAAGTCACCGAAGAGCTTTGTGCAAAGTGCTGGCCTTGAGGGTTTGGTTGAGGTTGAGATTGAGTAGGTAGTTTGCCTTTCTCTTGTTGCAATACCCCGATAGTCGTTAATTTACCCACTTGATTACAGATGTCGTTCGTTCATAGCTTGAGCAGTTTGCTCGTTGGTGGTAGTTTGCATCTGACAAAAAGCATTCATAGTATCCTCTAAAGAACGACGCGGAGGTGGTGCTTGATGTTGTGGAAATTGATTTTGCCCTTGGAATTGGCCCGATGGTATGAATCCTGGCGGGCCTTGGATTGCAGGAAAACGGGGTGGACCTTGAAGTTGAGGTTGCCTCCATGTTTAGTTTTGAGGGGGTGGAGGAGCTTGAGAAGTTGACGAATTTCCCATTTCATCCTGATTACTCCAACGGAAAGCCGGATTAGACCGCAACCCCGGATTATAAGTGTTGGAGTATGGATCCCATCGTTGATTCAGTGAACATACTTCTTCGGGGAGTTGATTATAGTGCTGTCGGAGGGTGGGGATGGTATGACAGTTGTCGGTCGAATGACCTGTAGTCTCACAAATGACACACACTTCCTGCACTTGTCGAACCTCCTTTACTTCTTTAACCTGGGTCGAGTCTAACTTCATCTTATCCAACTTTAATGATAACTCATCCAACCTTGTTTCAAGTCCATTATGCTCGCTTACCGAAAACTTGCTAGAACCGCCCGGACCTTGATTTCTCATTGCTTGCTCGCCCGGATCAATGTATTGCCAAGTTTGGGCCCTTTCTGTCAAGGCGTCCAAGAATTCCCATGCGGTATCGGGATCTTTCCCCATGAAATCTCCACTCCCCATAGTATTGAGAAGTCGCTTGGAATCCCTATCACAATCCAGATAGAAATAGTTGATCACTTGGTACATGGGAAAATTATGGTGTGGAACAGCGGCAAGTAGATCCTTATATCGCTCCCAAAACTTTTAAAAGGCCTCCCCTTCCTTCTGCTTAAAGTTCTGAATTTGGTCCATGAGAAGCTTAGTTCGGCTAATGGAAAAGAACTTTGTGGTGAACACGTCTTGCACTTCCCCCCATGTGAGCAAAGATCAGGGCTTCAAAGAATGGAACCGTTGCTTAGCCTTGTCTTTGAGTTAGAAGGGAAATAACTTCAGGCGAGCTTGATCTAGCTATCCCGGCCCGATCACGAAGGTGCTAACGATAGTCTCGAATTCCCGAATGTGAGCATAGGAATCCTCCAATTCACGCCCCCGAAACTCCGGTATAACCCGATAATACTCTGGCTTGAAAGCAAACGCATTGGCGGCAGTGCAAGTGGGAATGGCTATGGGGGAGACATGTGGACCTCTTTTTGGCGTTAAATAATCGCGCAAAGTACGAGCTGCCGGTTGATCTGCCATTGGCCTTAATGGAGGTGATAACTCACGAGATGCACATCGATGTAGCCGATTCGATAAAGGGCTATGATAGATATTGAGCATACAACCTGCATAGTCCAATTAAGCAGACTAGAGGGGCTATGCCGCCGCCTCGTTCTCAAATAGTCCCGTGGGGTTATACCACCACCACGGCTATATAAACAATAATAAATAGAAAGTAAAAAGGTAATTGATGTTCGATTAGCTTCGTTAAACCTCAAGTCGAATTGGTGGCTCAGTTAGAGGTATCCGCTAAGTCGAGTTCAAAGTACACAAAGGAAAAATAAACGGAGTACTTACAATGGTTTGTCGATCCTCCAAATAAGCTATATAAAGAAGTCCCCGGCAACGGTGCCAAAAATGCTTAGCCTTCAAACCTCGCCTTCAAATAAGGTTGAGAAAAACCCCAAGCGTAGGGCTAGATCGTCGGTAGCATAATAAACCGGTAAGACCGGGATTGTACCACAGGGAATTCACAAAATAGCTTAATCGGATTATAGGTTAAAATGGTAGAATGCAGCGTTCAAGACGGCCAACTTGGTTTCAAGGTTTGTAGGAAGTTTACGTGAGCAATTTCAGTTTACATTGAATATGTTCGATCTGTATTCTGTTTTGGATGCCCATCAGAGGGCCTTGCAGTTGGAGAAGCAGGCAAACTGCAGGTCTGCTACTCCTGCCTGGGGTGTCACTTCCCGTACAACGACCACCCCAGCGCCAGTTCGGCCTACGGGCAATTCAATACATGTTGTTCCGCAGGCTAATAGAATGGGTGCTTCGGGGTCTAAGTGCTTCAAGTGTGGGGAGCCCGGTCATTGTGCTGTTGAATGTCGGAAGGGGGATAGACCGGGTAAGGCCCTGTTTGTGGATGCTAATGGAATTGTTAGCGAACATTATGAGCAGTATGAGCAGGAAGCGGTGTATGACGAATCCCAACCGTCGTCGAACTCACCGGATGGAGTCGTGGAAGAAGTTGTTGGGGATGTCGGGCCATTATTGGTGGTTTGAAGGTCTTGTTATGCTCCTCGAGAAGTTGAAGGCGATTCTTGGCTGCGTGGTAATGTTTTTCAATCCACCTGCACAATTCATGGAAAGGTGTGTCGTTTTGTAATAGACTCGGGTAGTTGTGAGAACGTGGTGTCTGAAGAAGCGGTGCAGAAACTCGGGTTGAAGACGGAGCCACATCCCAACCCATACAAGCTGGCGTGGCTGAAGAAGGGTAACGAAGTTAAGGTAACCAAGCGTTGTTTGGTTTCTTTTTCTGTTGGTTCTAAGTATAAGGATCAGATTTGGTGTGATGTTGTGGGAATGGATGTGTGTCACCTTTTGTTGGGAAGATCATGGTAGTTTGATCATAAGGTGATGCATAGAGGGGTTTTTAACACGTATACCCTTAAATCCGGGGGTACGATAATTAAGTTGCTTCCTTCCAAGGAGGTTGTGTCCAAACCACTTAGTGGAGAGGGTACTAACCTTCTGACAAAGGTGCAGTTCGAAGGAGAGTTCTCGGCCACAACAGTCGTGTTTATTATCATGGCAAAAGAAAGTTCACCGGCAGTTTTTGAGCAGGAAGTGCCAATTAAGTTCCAGCCCTTTCTTGCTGAGTTTGCGGATGTATTCCCGACTGAGTTACCTGATGGGTTGCCTCCATTGCGAGATATTCAGCACCAGATTGATCTGGTGCCGATTTCTAGTTTGCCCAATCGACCCCATTATCGGATGAGTCCGAAGGAGCACGAGGAATTGCGAAAACAAGTGGAGGAGTTGCTGTCTAAGGGTTTTATCCGGGAGAGTCTTAGCCTTTGTACAGTTCCAGTCTTACTGGTTCCCAAAAAAGATGGGTCGTGGAGGATGTGTGTGGACAGTAGGACAATTAACAAGATCATAGTAAAGTATCGTTTTCCTCTGCCAAGGTTGGATGATTTATTGGATCAGTTGGGGGGTGCTCAGATTTTTACCAAGCTGGATTTGAAAAGTGGTTACCATCAACTTCGTATCAAACCGGGAGATGAGTGGAAGACAGCAATTAAGACCAGAGAGGGGCTTTACGAATGGCTGGTTATGCCGTTCGGTTTATCCAATGCGCCGAGCACTTTCATGCGCGTGATGAACCAAATGCTGCGGCCTTTCATCGGTAAATTTGTTGTCGTTTACTTTGATGATATTTTGATTTACAGTGCCACTCCTGAGTTACACTTGTAGCATTTACGTGAGGTTCTTTCTGTTTTGCGTGCTGAAAATTTGTATGGGGCTATTAAAAAGTGTGTGTTTATGACGGATTCTGTGCTTTTTCCTGGTTATGTTGTGTCGAAGAATGGGATTTCGGTAGATGAGTCTAAGGTTGGGGCAATTCGAGACTGGCCACAACCTCGGACCTTGTTCGATAATTGCAGTTTTCATGGGTTGGCTTCTTTTTACCGTCGTTTTATTCCGCACTTTAGCACTATTATGGCTCCTATCACGGATTGTATGAAGGGTGGAAGGTTCTCGTGGAATGAAGCAGCTACCAGGGCATTCCAGTTGATCAAGCAGAAGTTAACTTCTGCCCCCGTTCTCGTGTTACCGAACTTTTCACAGCCTTTTGAGTTGCATTGTGATGCGTCCAAGGTTGGAATTGGGGCTGTCCTTAGCCAAGGTTCCAAGCCTGTGGCTTATTTTAACGAGAAGCTGAATGGGGGAAAGTTGAACTATAGCACTTATGATGTGGAGTTCTATGCTTTGGTTAAGTCATTGAAGTATTGGTATCATTATCTCATACACAGCGACTTTGTTTTATATTCTGATCATGAGGCGTTGAAGCATCTCAACTCGGAGGATAAGCTTTCCAGTCGGCATGCTAAATGGGCTGCTTATGTACAACAGTTCTCTTTCTCTATCAAGCACAAGTCTAGTGCTTTGAATAAGGTTGCCGATGCCCTCAGTTGCCGCATCAATCTTCTCACAGTTATGCGTAGTAAGGTAATTGGATTTGATGCTTTTCGTGAGTTGTTGTTGGCTGACCCGTATTTCTCTACTGTGCTTGGGAAGATCGCATGTGGTGATCAGTCTGACTTTCATGAGCATGGCGGTTATCTGTTTAAAGGGAATTCGTTGTGTGTTTCGGATAGTAGTCTTCGTTTAAAAATTATTAAGGAGTTGCACGACGAGGGGCATGTGGGGTGTGACAAGACCTTTGCGTTGGTTTCCGCTTCTTATTTTTGGCCAACTCTACGGAAGGATGCTTACAAATTTGTGGGAAGCTGCCACACTGGCCAAGTCTCCAAAGGTACGGCTTCTAATACGGGTTTATAGATGCCTTTGCCCATCCCATCACAACCTTGGGCCGATGGCAGTATGGACTTCGTCTTGGGTTTGCCGAGGTCACAGCGTGGCAATGATTCCGTCTTTATGGTGGTGGATCGATTTTCCAAGATGGCTCACTTCATAGCTTGTAAGAAAACGATCGATGCGGTCAAGGTGGCCCAATTATATTTTTCGGAGGTTGATTGCTTGCATGGACTACCCCATCCCATTGTTTTTGATCGCGATACGCGGTTTTTGAGTCATTTTTGGTGTTGCTTGTGGAGGATGGCGAACACCAATCAGGCTTTTAGCATGGCTTATCACCCTCAAACAGATGGCCAGACTGAGGTGGTAAACCGGTCTTTGGGCAATTTACTCCGTAGCTTGTTTGCAAACCATCGTGGGAGTTAGGATCAAAAATTATGCCAAGCTGAGTTTGCTTTCAACAGTTCGGTTAATCGGAGCACGGGTCTCTCTCCATTCCAGATTGTTTATGGCTTCAATCCACGCGCCCCGATTGATTTGGGTCTTGTTCCCTCTTTGAAACGAGCCAGTGTGAAAGCTGAGGAGTTTATGACCAATCTGCAACAAATTCATAAGGATACTGAACAGCGTTTGCACAGTGTTACTACGAAATACAAAGAGGCCGCAGACAAGAAGTGCAAGGTTTTGGAGTTCGAGGCTGGTGATTTTGTTTATACTATCCTAACAAAGGACCGGTTTCCTGAAGGGGAGTATAACAAGCTGAAGGCCCGCAAGATTGGTCCTGTGGAGGTTATTGAGAAGATTAATCCGAATGCCTACTGTTTGAAGCTTCCCAGCCATGTTCGTACTGCCGATGTGTTTAATGTTAAGCATCTAGTCCCATTCCGGGGTGATAATTCTTGTGATGAGGAATGCCAATTCGAGGGCAAATTTCTTTATAGAAGGGGAGGATGATGCGGTGCGCATAGAGGAGGAGTTCCACCTCAAGCCTATTAGTTGGTCTTTTCGTAAATAAATGACCGAGGCCCTTGGTTTTGGGCCCACATGGATTCGATCCGGAACGGCCCAACGGTCAGAACACATCGCCTCCGGCCATGTGCCGTGTGTTTTTTTAACCTATTTCGGCCGTTTAGGGCGGCTCCCAATGGCCAATTTTGCCGTTTTAGAAAATAATCTTTTAGCTTATAACTTTTGATAGGAAAGTCCAATAACGTTCATTCTTGTTGGAGAAGTTTTTTTTTTTCCTTATATTTTCAGAATATGTAATAATTTCGAAACTTTCCGAAATTAGTGTTTTTTCCTTTTCCTAGTAGGGTTAGGGTTTGTTTTCGTATTTATAGTGTTTTTCCTTTTCCTAGTAGGGTTAGGGTTTGTTTTAGTATTTAAGGAGTTGTTAGCCTTAGGGCTGGTCAGTTTTTGATTAATTATTGAATTACAAAGAGTCTAGAGAGAATTTTTCTATATCTATCTCGTTTGTGATTGTCCTTGTTGCACATTAGTTCTTTGATTCATAGTTCTGCCATGCATCAAATTCATTAATTCATACCCGAAGGCAAAGATTACATCGTAAGAACAGGAGTGCACCAAACTACCTAATTCGAGACATGTGTACTGCATTAAGCACAACAGGCTACATACTCAAGGACACCTTGCAAAAGCACCCGGCACAAGTGTCGGCCTAGAAATCCCGTCCGGGACTAGGTAGAGAGATACCAAAAGAGGATCCCAGCACAAACCATTAAACACTAAGCACAGATGTAATCACACAACAACAAATACAGACGAAACGAAATATCTGTTCCCAAGGATACGCCTCAACGGCCGCCGGCCGGAACTAGACCAGGAGACCCAATCCAGAGCTGTGGAGTCCAGGGGGCTCCGAGGCAAAATCTCCGCTACCACGCGAGGCACCGGGCGCGAAGACCAAGGCAACACCGAGGAAGAACTCCGGCAGGCCTAATGCGCCCACGGCGGTCGAAGAACAAAAACTCCATTCCGCAAGATCTGTTGCTGACCACCAACCAAATAGGGAAACCACAGCTAACCAGAGTACCAGATCAAATCCCGGCACACCCTAACATAACCGCTGCCGATGCTGAGATAAACCAGAACACAACCAAAACTCTTATTGAACCATTGGAAACCACTACTCCGGCCAGCCACCAAACCCCTAACTAAAAAATTTATTCACCCACCACCCAACACCCACCAGATCTAGCGAACTAGACCGGCACAGACCTGACAGGGGAGACCCGCCGGTAGAACCTGAGCCAAGAACGGCCGGAAAAAAAAAAAAAAAAAAAGAAACCCTAACCCCAAATAACCGCACACCTTATTACCACTGCGCTGGCCCCGAGCAACACAGATCTGGAAACGCCGAGAGGGCCAACTAGCTGGGGGACACCACCGGTCGGCGAACAGAGCCGTTGTAATGGGACCACGCCGGGCCAAACTCAACAGACGCTCCAGACAGGAAGAGTGAGATACCGAAGACGGTGGAAGAGAGAGAGGCGAGGAGGGGGAGAGGGAACAAAAACGGGGGGGGGGGGGGGGGGGAGGAGAAGGAGGGGCGGAGGCCTCCTCCCCCAGCGGCGGCAGCTCAGAAGGGGGTTTTTCTTTTAGAGAAAGAGAGAGAGGTTTTTCAGCTCAGAAAGAGAGAAGTCTCATTCCCTTCTTGTTTAAGTAATTGAACAATTGAATATGATTTATTTTGTGATGAGACAATACCAAATTCAACATCTTGAATGGCATGGACAAATCACAACCCATTTTAACATTTTCGAGGTGTCTAACTAACTACCCTTGTGCTGAAATTTGGTGAGTTGACATTATAAGAGGCAGAATTAAAGAAACAAACGGATAAAAAAGTTGGTTCTTATCTGGAGATGCATATCCATTGGTTCCCTTTATTGCAGTTGAACTACTAGTACTTGGAGTGGTGAGCTCTGCAAGAAACCTTGTCACACCCCAAATCAGGGAACATGACCGGCCATGAACCATGTAATAATCATGGAACACGAAACCAAATTAAAAATAATATTTTAACAACTCGCAATCAATAAAGGAAAATTGGATATTTTATTAAAGCAAAATATGCAACTTAAACCAATATTTTTCTTAAGCAAATGACACAATATCTCATATTTTCCAATCTCCAAATTCTACAATGAACTGCCAATAAATAAAAGTGCGGAAGCTTTTTGACAATAAAAAAGAAAAAAAATGCAGACGCTCTAGAGGTCCAAACAGAAGATCCCAACAATGCCACGGAGTCCACTACAATGCCCCATGCACTAACCTGAAAAAAATGTGGAATAAATCCATCAGCTGACGAGCTCAGTGAGTAGTTAAGCATGCTAAGGGTAATAATACAAAGTGACATACGTATAAATGAACGATATCTGAGGGTTCCAAAGAAGTGGTTTCAATTAATGATAGAGGTCGATGGTTCAACGAATACTATCAACAAACCGAATATTGAACAAAGAGATCAACAGCTCAACAAATAATATCCACAAGATGAATAACGGATTAACGAATAGCAATAACAATAATCGAATCACCACAATAATTATACCAAACAATGAATCCAATAATATCCAAATGACGAACAACGATAACGGAAGTATAAACTAGAGTGAGAACCATAATTACCAATTTTCAATTACCAATTACCAAATACCAAATATTTTCTCAGGGCTTCGCCCCGTTGGATCCAGCACAGTACTTAGAGTCACCACAGGATAGCACCTGGGACCTTTTCCCTAAGCCGATCCGGAATAAGGTCACAGGGTTTTTCACAAGTCTTTTCCCTATCCGTTGAACACTAGAGTCACAGGGTATTTCATAAATCTTTTCCCTAGAGGCCAAAGTCACCACAATATCTCACGGGTCTTTTCCTTGGACTTTCACAAATATAAACATAATCCATGGTCCCAAACACATCAGAACAACGGCGAACCAGAGTCACTTGCACCAAGAATATTCTCCGTGTCGTTGCAAAGTCAATAATATTATGGAGCAACAAGAAAAATATGGGCAATCCAACAATTGAAAATATCATCAATAAACCTTTTATTTCAAAGGGTACGTCAATCATCAATAATTACGAGAGCGAAGAATAAGAACATCACTTATCGAATTACAACGAGTAAACGAATTGTCAAGAACAAATACGCTCAAGGGGATTCCAAGAAAGGAATTACATGCTTAACCACTCACCTCGATCGAAAATGATGATATCACAATGTGCCACGCAAGTGCATGAACCACCTAATCTGAATTAAAGATGTACAAAATGATAATTAATTTACATGATAACTATTAGAACAGACCACTGCCAAAACTATTTGGTAATATAAAACACGTATTAGCATTAACTTAGTAACTAAACAGCTAAGCCCAAACCTAGAACTAATTCACCGTGTAAATGACCACCATCCAAGTCCATCGTTCAACATTCCAGGAGTATAACACGACACACACACTACAACCAGAACCACATGCATGCACAAACTGATCACCATTGCCGCCCCTCTTTCTCTCTCCTCCGCTCACTCGACACCACCAATCAAAAACCCAACTAATTAAACTGGTTCCCAAATCAATCTATAAAGACAAGAAGAAAAGGGGATTAATAGAAAAGAATTACCACTTCAGGAAGCCAAGTAAAACCCGACTGCCGTAGCTCTCTCGTTAATCTCACTGCCTGGAATAAAATAACCCTAGTTTTGTATATGTATATAAGAATATAGGGCTCTCTCTCTTATGTATGAAATAAAATAACCCTACTTCTCAAACATTTTCTCATCCTAATAAACTGCCCACGTTCAAACTTAAAACTTATCTTGTCTTACACACTCAACCCAATATTATTCTTCACGTTAACTAATCACTTGCGGGGACCCATTCCATTTCCAATTTAACCAAACTTAGGATTTTAAGCAATACGTGTAACTGATGCAAAAAATAAGCAGTCCAACATATATATATATATATATATATATATATAGCAAGAAGTTTGAAAAGAAAAAAAATAATGAAAGATTTAATTATTTGCATAAAAAATATTATTTTTTTTAAACTGAAAAAGTAGGATGTCACAAACCTAGCTAGACCCAAATCTCCAACATGGGCAACCATGTCACCATCAAGAAGAATGTTACTCGGTTTTAAATCGCGGTGAATAATTGGCCTTTCGCATTGGTGATGAAGATAATCGAGTGCACAAGCCATGTCTATGGCAATGTCTATTCTTTGTAGAAAATCGAGTCCCAAGAGCTCATGTCCCCATATTTTGCTTTCGGAATAGGATGCAACCAATTATCTAGATTTCCATTCGTCATGAACCCGTAAACTAGAGCTTTAAACTTTCAATAATGGATCTTTCAACGATGAAACTGTAGGTTTGGTCTTTCTTCTCTTCTTGAAAAAACAAATGATGAAAGACAACATTACAATTACACCAACGAGTATCGAAGCTACCGTGATTCCTAACATCCATGAAAGAGACTTCCTATTTCTTGATTTTTTTCGTGGTGCACCGAGGTAGTCGTAGTTCAAAAATGCCACCACAAAGCCTATAGTTTCCGGCAACTGATATTGCACTTACATTTGTAAAAGCACCCTTCATTGGTAACTCACCTTTGAAATTATTGAAAGACAAATTGAGATTCTTAAGGGAAAAAGTCCCCAAAAATATCGGAATTTGACCAGATAAGTTGTTGTCGGAAATGTGTAAATTCTGAATACCTCTCAAGGATTCCATTGGTGAAGCAATAGATCCTTGAAACAAATTTTGCTGCAAATACATGTTTTCAACGCTAATGCAGCTACGAAGAGTGCTAGGTATTTCACCAGACAAACCATTCTCGGAGATATAGATTTCTACTAAATTTCTGAGGTTTCCCACCTCAAGTGGCAAGGATCCAAACAAACGGTTGTGAGCTAGATCCAATAAAATAGACAGTGAAGAGACCATCAAAAGTTGTCTTGGTATGCTACCATTAAGGTTATTATCAGAAAGTGTCACCTGTAACAAATTCCGACTATTGCCAAGACTCGTGGGTATGGCTCCCTAGCTCTATTCTATTTTGGCGCAAGCTAAGTTCTATTAGAAATGACAAATTTACAATAGAGTCTGGAATACTTCCTCCAACCAATTGTAAGAGGCACTAAAGTTTACCAGAGAAATAAGATTTCCAATCGACAGGAGGAATCCCTCCGGTCAAATTGTTCTCAATAATGTAGAGTGATACGAGTCTGGGCATTGAATAAGTAAGTTCTTTTGGAAACTCTCCAACTAGCTTATTTTCCCATACACTAAGGAACCTGAGATTGGAGCAACAAGATAGGCTTGTTATTTTCCTTTTCCCTAACACCATTTTCATTTTGAGGAAAACATGCCCACTTGGATAAGCAATGCTGTATTTTTTTCTGGATTTTTTCTTGAAGCTTATGTTCCACCTTTTTGGAGAGGAACCATTGTTTCGTCACGTGTTTTCCTTGTTCGTTTTATTGTGGTACTTATATCTGATTGATTTACTTAATTTTGTAGGCCCCTTACATTCAGTAGCCTCTGAGCTTTGATTACTTTCAAAACCATTGATTCATCAGATAAGAAAGTTTGTATTACCGGACTAAATATAGTTTCTTCTCCTATTTAGAATTGGCGTTATGTTAGGTTACTTGTTGCTTAAGGACTTCACTTAGCATATTTGAAACCACATTAGTCCGAGCGATTTTCTTTTTTGGTGTGTCGATGTTTGGGAAGGATCCAACTAGTTACTAATGAGTTGTTCTTTTTTGTTGGCTTTAATCTATCTTATTTTGCAGTCTCATATGTTTGGTGTTGTTTAAGAGATATATAAAGTTTTATCTGATATGTTGTCCCTAGGTGATTGGATATATAATACTGGACTCCCCATGGTATTACACCTTTTTGGATTACGCCTAATATGGATTATAATATATATTTTTTATCATTTCACTTATATGTAGTTCCCTCGGATAGATAGTCTAACACCATATTTAATCTGGTTAAACAAATGGGGTCCATAAGGTTGTACTTAGAAATTGTATACGGTGACGTGGTTGATTTCTTGCTTGTGTTTGAAGTGAGCATAAGCCTAAGCCAAGTTTGGTATATGTTCCAAGGAGAAAACAAAATCCCAAGGATTTGAAAACAATGTCTTTAGGGATAATACATGTGAATCACAACTCATTTACTTCGGGGTTGATAAATGGTCGACTGGTGGTGAAGCTTGTGGGTACTCTCGACTGAACTCGAGCTTTGGATGTGAGCTCTTTTTGGGTGTCGGGTGCGAGTACATGAGATAAAACACAATCAAATTAACATTCTCCAAGCTCATTGATGCCCTCAAGCTTGGCTCGAGTTAAGAAAACCAAGTCTCTTAACATCTAGAACTGGAGTCCAATAAACCGAAGGGGGTGTGGCTAATCTTATGCAGATCAAATATGTTCAGTCGATTGGTAAGCTAACTTGGAGATTGCTTGGGAAGTTTTTGCTAATAGCTCATGGATAATAGGTGTATTATGGAACCCGTAAAGATTAACAGTTGTTTACCTATTCATTGCCCAGGCAATCCACCAAGCTAAGGCAATGGCATGCTGTGGATGAGGGCGAAAACCAGAAATTCCAATTAATCTTTGTCACTTGTTTGTTACTCCATGCTTATCTCAATTGTCTCTAATATTATGATCCTTGTATGTTACTAATTATCAAACCCACGTTCTTTTGTATTTTTATTTGTCAATGGAATTTGTGTTGCTTCCAATTGCATGCTTGTACCATTGTGGATGCATCAACATCTCTAGGTGTGTGCAAATTTTTATAGATTTGTCATGGACATAGGGTATCGGTTATGATAAGGCAGTTTTTGAATTGATTAATGTGTTATCCATCACAGTTAGTCAATTAGTCACACTAAAAGCAGTCTAATACCATCCGAAGAGCATCCGCAATGGTAATAGTCAAAATCAATAATCAAAATGTGTCACGTCAGCATTTGATTATCTATTTAGTCCATAATCAAACTTAACAACCTCTACCTTCACATTGGTTATTTTTGCATTCCTAACACAAAAAAAACCCTCCACAATACACAATTCACATCTGTCCAATCGCAAACGAGTTTCAATCACACATCCGACCACGCCAAATTATTCGTCTCAATGTGACGATTCCAAAACTAAAAAGCCAGTGCCCAAAAACATTTTCACGTGCCTCCTAAAGAGGCTGCGCGTGATATCACACGCCTTTACTCGATTTGGCGCGTTCGGCGTGTGATGCAAGTGGATCTCACGCACATCCTTTTTTGGTGGCGCATGAAGAGGTTTACGGCGACCGGTCTTCCAGTTTTGGAATCATCTTGTCGAGACGAATAATTTGGTGTGGTCAGGGTGAGTGATTGGACCTCGTTTACGAAAAATCCAAATTTGGCTATTGAGTTTTGGTTATTGGTAAAAGTTGTTAAGATTGGTTATGGAATGGATGGAATTTGGTTATTTGCTAAAAGACTTGTAACTTTTGCTTATTATAATGTGGGATGTTTTTTGATCATTGTTGTTAAGTTTGCTTATCCACACTCATTTGTTTATCACAATGTGAATGCTTTAAATTGCTGTTTTTAAATGACAAAAGGCGAAATCTACTCCAATCCCTAATAACGAGGTGTAAAAAAATTATGAAAGTTCAGCAACTAGCTAAGGCTTTGGAAGGGCCATTATAACCCTAGACACGTAACAATACATCGCTATAATCTCTACTAACTATTTTCCAATGAAGCAACGACAAACACAGAAATTGCAATTTGCAACCGAAGGTTGCCTTACTTGCCTAGCAAAATAATAAAAAATAAAAAATGCAACCAAATGTGATGCGAATGCCATGGCCGAGGAGTATCTTAGGCATTTCAAGCCTAAGATGGCTTGTTACGTGACCGTGGAATTATGCGGTGGGCCAACTTGGGTTCGATTCGAAACGGCCCAACGGTCAGGACACATTGCTTTTAGCCATATGCCATGCGTTTTTTTTAGCCGTTTTTGGCCGTTTAGGACCCCAAAAGCCCAAATTTGCCGTTTAAGGAAAGATTTGACTTGCTAATAACTTAGACAAGAAAAATCCGAATTAAGCCGTTCTTTTGGGAGAAGTCTTAGAATTTTCTCTATTTTTCAGTTTTGCAATTATTCTGTTTCTTTTTTGTTTTTGCTAATTTTCGATATTAATTGATTCGGCTTCCGTTTCGGCCGAATCAATTAGGGGCAAGACAGTTTTTGATTATTATTGAATGAAAAGAGTCTTAAAGAGCATTTCTCTAATTCTATCCCATTTGTGTTAATCTTTGTTGCATGATTATTCCGTAGTTCATATGCTTCCATGCGTCAAAAGGTTGCCTTACTTGTCTAGCAAAAAAAACAAAAAATTTGTTGCAACCAATGCTACAGAAAAATCAACACAGGCATGTTGATATAGTGAACTTCGATTATTCTTTAATTACATAAGTGTAACTTGCTTTGTTAAGAAAAAAGGAAAAATGTAGCAACAGGCTTAACAACTGTGTTGTAAGACGTGTAACATTTTTGTGTGATCCACATAGAGGGGTCGTTTTGGTGATAAATACAAAGTGAGGAACTATATAGGTCTAAGTCAGAAAACATGACAAAAACAAGAGAATGGTGAGATATTTTCCGAAACAATGCAGGTATCAGACAGAATCAAAATTGTTCACAAGACGACGTAGGAGTGAGGAAAATTAGAGTGCAACATTGGCAATCAAACTGCAAGTGCTTACAACATGCATTTTGAGTTTTGTCTCTTCCAATCCCTACTGTTAAGACTGCTTAATACATTGTTAAGGAAAAAAGCCCCTTCAGCGATGGAAAAAGCATTTTTGGTACTTTTAGTATTTTTAGCCAAAAAGGAAAACCACCCCTTAGTCGAGGTGTATATAAATTGATTTGAGAATTTGAATTATGAAAAAAATACCATTTTCCAACACGTACGTAGACAACCACCACCACAACAATGAAACTGTTTAAATCCCAAACTCAAAGAAGTTGACAGCAACATCCACAAAGTGTTACTGCAGAATTCAATTACAAGAGAGGTAGAAGAGAAAAGACAACAACCACCCAAATTAAATTTAAGCACCCAAGATAGGAAAATAATGAGCAACATCATCACGGATTGCATGACCTCTACATACAAAGGTATAGCCCTGTTCATTAATTGGTGTCGCCATTCTCGCCGCTATTTGATAAACGAAATGCTCAAAGCTGCTACGGGGACAAATGTGAAGTAATGATCCGATTTGGGATGAAATTTACGTCAAAAATCTTCGTTTCCTTAATTTCCATCCAAGAGATGGTTTTATGCTTGCATTGTAAAATATGTATCGGAAATTGCCTCATCACGACCACCATTCATGCTCTGGATTAGTTGATCGATAGCATCTTGTTCAGATAGCATCCATTATATCCCATCATCATCCTCTTCTTCATTCTCCTCTTCATCCTCTTCAAGTGATCTGGACCAAAGACGCAAAATCCAATCCATTGGACCTTTCAAAATAGAAAGTGCCATGCTGCCTTATTCTATTACGGAGTGCATACAAACATACATGCACTATACCTAAAGAGGCTTGTTAGTGGCTCATTTTTTTTTTAATAAGAAAGAGATTTATTTCCATATCAAGTCTAGCTAGCAATATATATATAATCGAATTCTTCTTTTGCTTTAATTTTATTGCTGTTGGAAAGACGTTATTTTGATTGATCCACGTGCACCTACCAATTCAATGCAGAATTGAAGCCATTTTTTCATAGAATCATAGATGCCGCACTTGTCCCTTGACTAAATTCCTATTCTCAGAGAAAAAGAAATTTCGCTATTGTCTTTATCCCTCTAGCCGGATTGATTGTATGTTAATTTCCAAGCTTAGTGCGAGATAGAGATAGACTTATCTTAACATTGGGTGAATGATGAATCAATGGATCAAAGTGGACAAATGAATTTCAAACCCCTTTCTTTTGTTTTCTTTTTTTTTTTTGGTTTCTAACGGACATCTCACTTTGGAGAGAATTCTATCTTTGACATTATCTCTATGTTTCGTTAGTGTATTTAGCTATCTCTATGTTTCATTAGTATGTTCAAAATCAATATAAATATTTTTTCGTGGATTCTACCAGTATATAAAGAGAAGAAAAATAGAATGGATGCCAATTAGATTATAATAGAATATATTAGATGTATGAATGATGATGTTTGGAGAGTACTGTACCATTCCTAAACTTATCCTTGCTCGTCAATTACGTGTTGGACTGCCGAAGGGAGTGACTCCAATGCAGGACAATCTCGTATTCCCACTTTTTTCAAAAACGATCCTTGGAAAGCGCAACCCTGGGGGCAGAAATTCATCAAGATTTGTAGATTCAAGAGCCCAAGGAAAGTTAGTTGAGGAAAGATGATTATATTTGTTCTTATCCCGTCATCTACTTCTTCTTCCTCCCATTCAACGATTGCTTCCATCGTATCACATCTATCTATATTTAGTTGTTTTAGGTTCACAAGAAGTCTGGCTACGAAAGGTGAGACCAGAATTCTCAAACTGCCGCAAGAAGACACATATAGGGATGTCAAATTCTGAAAGCCTTGACATATTCTTGGTGGATAATTCGCCCAAACATGCCTCAACTTTGGTAGACTCCGAAGACTCAAAGAAGCTAAGCAAGGGAATATTGCTATGGCTATATTCCCATTGTCTTCTCCACCAATATTTAGTTCGCCCACGTCAAATGCTACTTCCACTGATCCGCACGACCTTACCTCAAGTCGTTCTAGCTTTTCCATGCATTCGATCAAATTAGATGGAAAAAGAATATTCGACAACTTGTGACATCTATAAACTTTAATCTTCCTTAGTTTTGCTTGAAGATCCCCAGGCCATATTTCTCTCAGGTCTTCCACTTCATTCAAATGCAATTCCTCTATGCTAGTCAATGCATCCTGCAATTAATTAAATCCACCACGTTAAGAAAATCACTGCACCTAAGTCCTAACAAACTTGGAGTAGAATTCAAATAAACCCACTCCATTGAATGTCTCAGTAAATATGGTCCAAAGTTTAAGTACAGTTAAAAAGTTTTAATTTTAAACAAAAGGGCAGCCATTAACGACAACATTTCATAGAGAAATATACTTTTTATTTGATTCTTTAATCTTTTTCAATCCAACAATACACTTACTAAATATAAGAATTGAACAAGTCCAATATTTCCTGCGATCTCTAGCTTATTTTCTATAACAAGGCAGTTTAAATCAATCTTTTCTGTAATCCCGTTGAGCATGTTGTGAAGATGGATTTCGACAGGGCTTTCGACCAACACTGAAAATGCGGTGGAATTGGAGTTGCAGCAAGAGATGGTCAAGGGAATTTTTCAGTGGCCCGTCCTTGCTGGGTGGAGGCCGGCTGCTGGAAATGCAAAAGTTGTGGAAGCCTTGGCGCTAAGAGAGGCCGTGATGGTTGCTCTGATACTCGTTACGTACAGGAATGTCCTCATTGAGGAGGACGTGAAGGCTTTGATTGACATGCTCAATGGGCATAAGCATTCAACAGGAGGAAGCTAGGAATTAAGGGGCTAAGCATTCAACATGCTCAATGGGCATAAAGCACAGTATAATTAATCGATGATTTTCGATCGATCAAGTACAGTGCAGGGCTTTAAGGTCGAGCTGTTTCCAATTTGTTCACAGTTTGGGTAACAGAGTGGCGCCCCAATGGAAAATTATTCAATACTCCCGGTGTAGACTCCCTCCTCTCACATAACATGTGGGGCTCATGCGGGATCCACATGTAGGCCCCATATGTTATGTGAGGGGAGGGAGTATACATTAAGAGTACCGAAGAATTACTCTTCCCCAATTGTTGTGATGAGAGAGTGTCAATGAAGCTCAAGCAGCATATCAGTTGATGAGGAAGGAAGCTATGTACCGGAGTACTCAATGATCGAGCAAACTGAAAACTTAGTGAGGCAGTCAAGCAACTAAGAGTTAGTCAGACAGTTAGAATTTGTTAAGCTCATTCCACGTGTAATTCTGTGATTGGGTGAGCCTCATCGGTTAGCTAGTGTATATATGTAGAGCTCAGGCTCATTTCTGTTGTAATCAAGATTTATATTTTTCACAATGAAATGAAATGCAGTTTTATTTCTCTCTCTAAAAGTTGTTAGAGAGTCATTTTGCTATCAATGAATCTGTTAACATTAGGGGAAAAAAAAAGAAAGATGCATAACATTTTACTACTAGCACTACAACAAAATACACAATTCCCGACTAAAATTTCCGACTAAATAATGTTTAGTCGGAAAATATAAGCAAATCACCGACTAAATAATTTGTAGTCGGTAAAATATAAAATAGTTGCCGACTAAATTATTTTAGTCGTGAAATATCATTTTTTGAATTTAATAAAATAGAAAATGGATTCTGAATAAACAAATTTAGTCGTGAAATATCATTTTTTGAATTTAATAAAATAGAAAATGGATTCTGAATAAACAAATTTAGTCGTGAAATATCATTTTTTCGAATTTAATAAAATAGAAAATTAATTCCGACTAAAAAAATTTAGTCGGTAATTTACATTTTGCCGACCAAAGTTAACTTTAGTCGTGAAATATCATTTTTTCGAATTTAATAAAATAGAAAATTAATTCCGACTAAAAAACTTTAGTCGGTATTTTACTTTTTTGCCGACCAAAGTTAAATTTAGTCGTGAAATATCATTTTTTAGAATTTAATAAAATAGAAAACGAAATTACATTTTTCGACCAAATATATTTAAGTAGGGTAATATCATTTAATCCGAATTAAGAAATCAAATACATTTCCAAACTAATAGATTTAGTCATGGAATATCAACTTTTCCCCCTTTTAAAAAATTTCAAAGAAAGGAAATATTTGTTCCAACGACATTGATCACGATGCAACCTTTTCGATCACTCCCGCTATATTTTTTTTTCCTTCTTAATCATAAGATTCTCGTAAAATTTTGGCTCGATCGGGCCAAGGAAGCCCTTTTATCGGCACAGAAATTCTTAAATGTAAAGAATCTTGTTGTCCGATTATGTGCCTATCCATATGCGGTTAACTTCATTCTTGGTATGAATGTTTAAATTCGTATTACGTCAAAGATAGATGATTTCAATCGTGAAAAAATACCTCAGGCGGGGCTCAGTTAGTTCACTATAACAGTTAAACATCTTCGAATGCATTAAATGTCTTTCAATAATGTGGTCGCCAATACCAAATGATCTCCGATTTTAGCGACAATGCTATAATAAGTAAGACGTGAAATCCTAACGATTCAAACCGATCATTGTAAAAAATGACTTGACAGTTACCTTAACTATATATATGTTTGATGTATTTGATAGTTAACTAATTCTTATGTTGTACTTGTTATTACATTAGCCACAAGATCGCGAGACAATCTTGACGATCAAGATCGTTGATTTTCTTGCACTTGTTGAATTATTCATTCCCGTAAATTTGCGGCTCGATCAAGTTTAGAATATCTCTTTATTGAGATGTGAATTCATTAGAAAAATAATATTTTTTGTTCGATCAATTGTCGAACGGAAAAAGATCAACTGTAATATTAGTAAGAATGATGTAATTGATAATATTAGAGAAGATAAATGGTTCTGATTATGCAAAAAAATCTCAAGTGGGGCTCGGGTGATGTGTTATAAGACTTTAATATTTTTGGACGTAATAAAAGGCATTCCGACTCAAAGAATTATTCCTGACTAAATATTTAGTTAGCCAAGAAAAAAAAGTCACCGACTGATTAATGTTTGGTTGGGAATGATACAATTTTTTGCGCCAATCTAAAATTTTCACGAAAAAAATGGCGGGATTTAGGTAATTTCCGACTAACTATTTAGTCGGCAATCCTTTTACAATACAAAACGGCTCCGTTACACCTTTTCAAACCCATCCAGTTATACGCTTCCCCCATCTCCCTCACATTGTCAATCAGTCCATCCCCCTCCCCTCTCTCCTTCGACTGTGGTCTCAGATCCTCCTGCTCCTCTCAATCAAAACCCCCCGACGAAAACCCCTCTCCTCCGACTTTGCATCTGCAGCCGTGGTCTCTCTCTCTCTCTCTCTCTCTCTCTCTCTCTCTCTCTCTCTCTCTCTCTCTCTCTCTCTCTCTCTCTCTCCGCTACAATCTGGGAAAACATCAATATGTTCATTACCAGACTAGTTGGTTCTCATCATTAGTGTACTATCAATTGCATCCTGATGAACGTGCTTTCTAAACTCGATTGGGCCAAAATTTCATCGGAATGCCTTAACCAACAAGCATAATGAAATCAACAATCTTGATCATTATAATTGTATCACGATCGTGTGGCTACAATATATTCAACTACTGCACAAGTTTAATGTCAAGTTATGTTGAACATATATGTTATAAAGGCAGTTGTCGAGTCCATTTTTATAATGGTCGATCTGAACCATTAGTATGCAGCGATTAACTTATTCCCTCATTTCTAAGAAACTTGGAGATCATTGTATATCAACAATCACATTATCGAAAAGCATTAATACGTTCGGAGGCACTAGTCTTATGGTGCATCACCCAAACTCACATTGAGGTCTTTTTTTTTTTGCTATCCAAACCGTCTATCTTTTACACAATATGAATTAGATTAATTTGCACCAACATGAAGTTAATCGTGTATTGTTAGACATTTGATCAGATGAAAAATATCATTTTATTAACCAACATTTAGAGCCCACCAAATATTTTCCCCAAAATCTAAAATAAAAAATGCGCCGACTAAACTAAATGTAAATTTAGTCGGGGAATATAAATTTTTAAGCGGCAATTGAAATTTTCACGGAAAAACTAGGCGGCATTTTTGTAATTCCCGACTAAGTTTTAGTCGGCAATGTATTTTTTTCCAAGTGAAACGACACCGTGTGGTGTACACCCGATCTAAACCCCATCCCCAAAGTACAGGTCCTCTTTCTTCTCTTCGTCACTTCCGCTCACGCCGCCTACTGCAAACACACACACACACACACTCTCTCTCTCTCTCTCTCTCTCTCTCTCTCTCTCTCTCTCTGCGCCATGGGTTCTGATTTACGCCGCCCTCCGCTAGTTCTCAAGCTTCTCATACTTGCTTTTCATCAATCGAAACAAGCGGGCTTTCTCCTTGAAATCGAGTTTCATCCACCGAATCTTATCGGACACCGCCCTCCGCCTCCGTCCTCTACGCATTCAGGTGAGAGAAATCATCTTTACCTTGATGATTCTATAGTCTAGGGTTTATTTGACTGTGCCTTGGAATGGATTTCTTGAGATATTGAAATCTGTTGTTTTCTTAAGAAGATTTCTATATCTATATTATACTCGGCCGAATAGAAATTTATAGTATGCATGTAAGAAATCCCAATAACTAAGCTTTGTTTTACTGATGGTTTACCATCGGGATTTATCGAAAATTCGTAAATGGTTTTTGTTTGGACATTGGATTTTTTAACAGGAAAGACTAGGGTTTTGTGAAGCTAAATTTTTCTTCTTTATTGGTTGAAGTAGTTGAGTTCTTGTATTTTCTTGGTGGATAATTGTGTGGTTTGTGTCCTCTGTTTATTTGCCATTTTTTCCCCATACGTTTGACGTGTTCATCGAGTCAATGCTTATTGTGTGTGTGTGTGTGTGTGTTTTTTTTTTTTTTTTTACGTATTCCTTAATTAGGATGCTAAACAAGGCCGTATTGCATTTTTTACGTATTCCTTAATTAGGAAATTGGGGCTTTCTGGAAAGAGTGAAACGATTTCAAGAATTGAAGGGGAAGAACAAACCTCATTGGATGCTTGTGCTTGGTTTCACACAATTGCAATTCGACGCCATTTTTTAAGGTTCTGCCTTTAGCTTGTGATCGATTTTCCCCTTTCTTAATTCTGTTTTTATCAGATTTGATTGAAATAAGATTGTGGAAGAACAGTTATGACGAAAGGTCTTTCATGACTGACCGAATTTTTTGGGCAATTCATGGAGATTCTTGTTTGCGATTAGATTTGCTACTTTCATCTAACTTTTCGATTTGGGTAATTTAGGGCATAACCCTTCTTGTGTTGAATCATTTCTGCCTTCATTTTTTTAAGAAAAGTTTGAAATTGATTGAAGGATTTACCAAAAGACATATCCTTGTTAAGAGAAATCTAACTGGTATTTGTTTGTTATTTTAAGGACGAGTACTAGTATTTGAAGAATATACTGCCTAATACTAATCGAGCACATAGATTTTTTGGTTTTATTATCGTGGAGGGGCTGTAATGGGGAAGAAAAGGAAAAATGGTTGGTTTTGCTGCCTTTTGGTTTGATACTAATCAAGCACATAGATTTTAAGGGGAGTGCAACTGGAGGACTTTTGATGGGGTGGAGGAGCTAGTGTCCTTGAAATTGCATAGTTGAATTTTTTCTTGTTCATGTAGTATGTTCTTGGGTGTTGACGTGGTGTTCATTTGTCCTTGAACCAATTGTCAGACTTCTTTAAGAGTCTTTAGAGTAAAGAACAAATATGTGCTAGTAAAGGCATTAAAAAATGTCCTAGTTTATGTTATTGAAGTTTAATTTCCTTTGAACGGGTTTTGGTTTAATTTGTTTTGTAATCCATGTGCATGAGAAACAGAGAACGCATTTTTGTCCTTTTCTTTGGTGTTTTTTTGGTCCTCTTTTAGTTTGTTTTTTGACCATCCATTGTTTGACAATCCATGTGCGTGAGAAGAGTACTCACATCTCACCCACATTCCCCAACATCAAACCGTCATTTCTTGCCAAAAGTTCATACAATATGCTTGTATGAACTCTTCAGGTTCCTCCCTCTCTTTCTCAAACAAGTACATTGTTTGTTTGTTAGCATGTGTATTGATTGTTTCTTTTGGCATTTAAGGTTTGGCATGGTCGGTGGACAAGAAGAGATTGAAGGATTGCTTTAGATTCTTGAGGGGATGTCACTAAAGGTTAATGACTCGATTTATTACTCATAATTTGGTTTCCTCTATTTGAGTTGGTACGAGGGCCGTTCAATAATTATTCATCACTTTAATTGTTATTCGTGAAAATTATTGCACTAACATTGTTTAAGAGAGGGATTAAAGTCTGTTAACTGATCAAGACATGGGTAGATGATCACCAAAACTTGGAAGAGTGTTTGGTTTGATTAAGTAATTTAGAAAAAGAATGAATATTCATTGGCCACATTTTTTGTTATTGTTTGATTGTTTTAGTGTCACATCATTGTTGGCATGTAGTGGAACTCTAAAGGACCCCTGTTGGAATTTTCTATGAGGACGTTTCTATGCCATGGTAACATGGTTGAGATTCGAGAACAAGTATGAGGGCTCAATAGGTCTTGTTTCAATGCTTTCTCTGCCATGATCTTCATTACTTACATATATCGAAAATGGGGAAACCATTTCCAATTAGATGGAAATTCTAGATGTCTTTTGTTTGTTTCCTGGATGGTCTGACTCATTTGTTTTTCCTTATTTGAGTTGGTTTTGAGGCCATTTAAGTTATCATAATTCACCAATTTAAGTGAATGGCCATTCCATTGAGAGTCCAAAGTAAGAATGACCATTCTATTTAGGCTCCGTTCCAGAACACCTTCTTAAAAAATAAGTACTTATTTCACATTTTCAAACTCAAAAATAATATAAATGAAAAATAATTTTTTAATTTTTTTTTCACCGTATAAAAGATCTCAATGAGATCTATCAAATAAGATCTATATTGATAGAAAAATTATTTACGTAAATACATGATTTTTAAGCTTGAATTGCCTTCTTAAAAAATAAGTACTTATTTCTGTTTCCGGAACGGAGCCTTATTCTGCTGCAAACTAAATACTACACTAAGATGGATACTCCATTACTCTTTGAGTTCTTCTCTCCATGTAGAGTTCGCTGGAGACAAATGAAACTAAAAATCTTGCGACTTCTTTTTATACCATTGATCTAATGTTAGCTACTCTTTTATTATTGTTTTCCTATTATCTGTACGAAAATGAAACTAAAAATTGTTTGGAGGACAGATAGCATGTTTTGTTTTGAGTGGTATTAGCTTGGCTCTTTGATGTAGTTAACTTGTGTTTTATATATTGTGCAGCAACTGATGCAGCCACTCATCTTCCATGGTCTCCGGCAGATTGTCCATGAATAACGTGAACATCAATTCAAGGAATAAAGTTAAAGAACTTGAGGTGTTTTCAAAATCTACAACGCAGATGGAGAAAGATAGAACTCAGCTACAAGAGCTTTTTAGATTCTCAGTTTGGAGTTTTTCAGGTTTGCATCAGCTGTCACTTTTGTTATTTAATAATGCCTCTTTGCTTAGTTTGTGACTAGAAGTCATTCCACTGAACTTCTTAGGATCTAAGGGTGGCCTCTTGAATCATAAAGCGAAAAGTTTTGAAGACACAAAAGGTCTACTCTGAAGAATTTAATCACTTTTAGGTAGGAGTGCTTAACTGAGTTTCAAATTGGATTTTTCTACTACTTAAGCTTGTGCATTTGTTATGGGCATGACATTCCTCATGTTTTAAGCCTCTAACATGGACAGGGGTGAAGCTTAAGGGACTAATTGATGCTGCTGAGAATTACCATAATGTCCTGGCTGAAAATAGGAAGCTGTATAATGAGGAGCTGGATTTGAAAGGTACAATGTTTAGCTGCACAATGGAGTTAAAGGACTTGTCTTGGTATTGGCATATCTTGTTCTGATTAGAGTAGTCCCTGTTGGTGTTTCACATTGCTAGCTCATGTTTTGGTCTGTTAATTTTATCTGATCTAATGCACTTTGTAATTACTGATAAGTCATTGTAACGACCCGGATTTTTGACCCAATTTTTTTTTTCTAAATATAATAATATTAGAATTATTTTCCTTAATGCAATTCTTTTTTTTTAAATATAATTATGCGTACAATATATACATGCATTTTTTTTTAATTTTCCTACACATACATGCGTACATGCACACTCCTTCTCTTCCCTCACCTCAAACTCCTTCCGTCTCTCCGTCTCCTACTCAGTCTCTACTTCCTCCCTAACCCTAAAACTAAGCCAAATTCGTCCATTCCAAATTCCATGAACCCAACCCCATTAAATTCACTTTTATCTTCTTCCACCAAAATTCTCCTATAAATACCCCACCCCTTTGACCCACGAAATTTACACCACAAATATTCCCCACGCCCTACCAGTCCAAAAGAGAGAGAAAAATCAGAGAAACCCAAGCTTCAATCAATGGAGTTTTAGAGAGAGAAAGAAAGAGAGAGAAAAGTGGGTTTCGTACCAAGACCCAATCAAAACTCAATCCGACCATTCCAATCTCTTCCTTCTACTTCTAGCATCACCAAGCATCGTCCAATTTGATTCCAAAGTCTCCCGATCAAAAAAATCCGAAGTCTTCTTCCCCAAAATTCAAGATTCGTTTTTAAATCAATTCGATCCGATTAAAGGTATTATAATCATATCCAACCTCTTCTCTAAGTATATTAAGTGTTTATATGCTTAACCCTATGTCCCGAACGAAAAAATATATAGTTAACCGCGCGTTTTCTGCCGTATTCACCAAATTGATATTATTTTTGAGCCCGACACTTTATTTGTAATTATTTGCAAAGAAGATGACCTTTCTGATATTTATTTTACAATCCGTATGATATTATTATTTTGAATAACTACTGCTCTGATATTATTTTCTTACAATGTAATATCAACGTAGTATAAAACGTATTAATAATATCAGTTTAATTTATCTGGTAGATTTAATTGTTTTTAAATGTTTCGAAACAACTTTTCGACCTTCCGAACATTGTTTTGACCCCCGAACTATTTTTCCTAGACTTTTCACACCTGAAAGATCATAACTTGTTTAAATCATATTTTTTTTTTATTTAATTATCTATTTATTGAATTATTTATTAGTTATCTATCAAGTCTACTAACGAAAAATCTTTGCGATCTTCCAAACAACGTTTTAATACCCAAACTAATTTTTTTTAGACTTCTTGCATCTCAAAGATGATATCTTGTTAAAATAATGTTTTTTTTAATTTAATTTACTATTTATTGTTATTTCTATAGCGTTTTCAATCAAAAATTCTTTACGACCTTATAACCTTATTATAAATGCCCGAATAATTTTATTTAGACTCTCTATATTCTGAAGATGAAATCTTATTAACAGTAGTATATTTTAAATTTGCAAATTATTTATTATCTATTTACTTCACTTTCGGCCACTTTATTTAACGTCTTTATTTAAATAAATCCCGTGACCCTCCGAACCCAACTTTCGACACTCAACTAGTTGCATAGGACCTTTAGGACTCTTATTAAAGTCATGATAAATGTTTCACTATTTTTATCTATTTAATGTATTTAATTAGTTTTTAATTAATATATTATCTTAGAATTAATTAATAAGAGCCCAGAAAATTTTTCCTTTTAATTCTTTTTAAAAACTCTTACTTGATATTGACATTGTGACCATACAAGATTAAGGGCAACGGCCCGTTCATAATAAGTTGCGTGATTACATTGTTTATTAATTGTTTTAATTATTATTGATTTGTTGTATATTGCATCGATACTTGATTTGAGTGATAGATTGGACCCTAGAGACATGGGGTGGTATGCGAATAGAGTTCACATAGACGATACTAGATAATGGATGAATTGGAAAGTTTTATTTCTAGATTGCCTGCAGGCGTGATGTTGAGATTTGTGATGAGATTGAAACTGGCGGGTGTCCAGTGATAAATTGATAGACTGGCGGGTGTCCAGTGATGAATTGATATACTGGCGGGTGTCCAGTGGTGATTGTGATGTGGTTTGTGAAGTGGTACATAAGATAAGCGAACCCTAGTCGTGATTCAGGCATGATAAGCTTTCCCCTTGTTGTAGTTATTGGGATGCATACTCGGTACACAACTTAGATGCATCTGCGACAGCAAAGGGAAGTGATCTCATGGGACCGAGCATGGCTAGTGGTTGGGGAGGAAAGATCCCGCGGAGGAGATCTTAGATTACACGACTAGTTAATGGATAGTAATAAACTGGTTTATGTGGAACAAACTTTGTCTTGCTTTTTCGCACTATTATTATCCTGCTGCTTGCTATCTGTAATGTAAGAGGGGTGGTTGGGTTGGATTATTCTATTGGGTGATTTATCACTCACGGATACGTCTGTATCCTGGCAAATTGTTTGCTTCGGCGATCAATTTGCTAGAGGGCGCAGGATTCACTAGAGATGATTCGAAGATGTTGCAGTTCAACACGGAGAGAATATCAGGAACGAAGATCGAGTATGTTTCGGATTTGTATCAAGCTTAGAGTCAGCTCTGAAATTAATGTATTTTGAATCAACAAATTTATCTTGTGACTGTAATAGTTAAACTTTATTTTGAAAAATTATATTTATTTAGCGAATGTTTTTAAAATTTTATTTTATTTTACTTCCGAAAAGTCGGGGCGTTACAGTCATGCACCGACTTTCAATTTAAGGTTCTTGTTTTCAATATATTTGTTTTTGTTACAGATATTAGAGCATGAGCTATATATGGACCAAATGCCTATATGAAAAGGCACTGAAAATTCTTCATTTTTTCTTTGCTCTTCATTTATTGTCTTGCATGCGAGTAGTCTTGTATGTTATATCGGCTATAGAGATTATTAAAATTTTCTACGTGTGAAAAGTGCTTATGTGGTGGTTCTTGTTTGGTGGAATTTGTTATGTGTGGATGTTTAGCTAAGGAAACTTTGGGTTAAAGTGCTTCTATGGTGGTTCTTGTTTGGTGGAATTTGTTACTTGTGGATGTTTAGCTAAGGAAACTTTGGGTTATAGCTTTAGTACAAGACATTTTTTTCTATATACATGAATTTTTTGGGGGTTGAATGAATAAGATTGGTTTGTTGTATTATACTTTGGATTTGTTAGTTGAATATGTTCTACAGGAAATTATAAGAGGTTGAATGAAAATTGATTTTCACAGTATTGAAGGTAAATAGCATTAGATTTTATGAGGCAAAGAGGAAAAATTATTTTTTTTCCCAGCATTAGATTTTTTTTCCCGGCATGTACCCCGACGCAAAAAGATAGTATTTGTGACGACATGTTCCCGACGCAAAAGATAGTATTTGCGATGGCAATTGCATCGGACGCTAACTATTTCACGTTTTTGTTTACTTTTGAGTTGGGGAAAAGGGCAACTGCATCGGACGCTAACTATTTCACGTTTTTGTTTACTTTTGAGTTGGGGAAAAGGCCAACGCAAAAAGTGGTTTTGCCGTCTCAAAGAATTTGCAACGGGTGCTTGCCGACGCAAAAAACTTTTTGAGACCCCACCAAAAGTGACCCCCCATCTGCCGTCGCTTTGCCGATGCAAAAACTATTCCCGTCGCAAATGGTGCCCTTGCCAACGCAAATGGGTCGACGAAAAAGGCCTTTTCTCTTGTAGTGACTACATCTTTTTTACTACGTGTTGTAGGTTGTGTGGCTCTAATCTTATAGTTATTTTTGTATGCATAATTTATGTCAAGATAATTTTTCGTTCTGGCTTCTAATTAGTTACTCCCTCCGTTCCTTTTTAAGTGTCCTGCTTCGTAACTCCACTTTATTAAAAAGACATCATCATTACACCTTTCACATTAACTTTTTCATCCACTTTCCCTACTTACCTATCATCATTACACTTTTACTCACTAATTTTTCAAAATGCAATCTACTTTTAGGGACAAAATAGACAATGCACCAACTTTTACCCCCCTAACTTTACAAAATGGACATTTATTAAGGGACAGTCCAAAATGAAATACTGGACACAAAAAAAAGGGACGGAGGGAGTAGTATTTACCATGTTCATGCTTTGTGCAATGTGATACATTAGTTCATAAATACTAATGATAGATTGTTCTTTTTTTTTTTTTGGTTTTTTTACAGGGACAGCGTTTTAACGGAGTATCGCGCAGAATGTTGGTTGTTGACCATGAAGATCAAAGTTGGATTTTGGTTATGGACGTGCTTGGAACATGTGCTTGGACGTGCTTGTATTTTGCGGTCCACGGGGTTTGGATATATTTTGTCACTAAGCTTGGATTTTTTTGATTTTCCCCCAGTGGTAGACGTGTTGTTATTTTGCTCTCTAGGAATTTGGATACAAGTTGTTTTTTAACTATTTGGTGGACACCTCTATTTATGAAAGTTTATATTTATTTCTTGGAATTTTTATTTTGTATTAATTGCATTAGGTTGGCAATTTTGTGGATGTAATAATTGTTGGTTGAAATTTACAGGGAATAATAATGTAGAAAAAATTTGTAGAAAATACTGGAATTATCAAATCGTATGGAACATTTCCCGACTAAAGTTTAGTTGCCAATAGGCTACAATTAGTTGATTCGAAAAGACATTTGCTGACGAAGCTATTAGTCGGTTGATTCGAAAAGACATTTGCTGACGAAGCTGTTAGTCGGTGATAATTATAACACATTCCCCGACTAAATAATTAGTTGGCCAATAGGTAACACATTCCCAGACTAAACGATTAGTCGGCAACTAGGTAATACATTTCCCGACGAATTAATTAGTCGGCCAATAGGTTAAACATTCCCCAACTAATCCATTAGTCGGCAAATAGGTTATAGATCCCCGACTAAACAATTAGTCAGCCAATAGTAATACATTCGCCGACTAAACAGTTAGTCGGCAAATCGTCCAATATTTACCGACTAAACTTTTTTTAGTCGGCAACAACCTTTGCCGACCCTCTTCCACCGTTAATGTGCCGACCAAAATTTTTAGTTGGGGAAGGCTTTTGCCGACTAAAATCCCTACAATTGCCGACTAAACCATTAGTCGGGAATGGTGTTTTTTCTTGTAGTGTATTTCATTTCCTAGTTTGATTTGATCTAGTATTCCTATTATGTAGGATGCCTAGTCATGAAGAATTAGGTTTGATTTTTTTTTTCCTAAATGTAGGTGGACAAATTCAAGTAATGCTCTGATCAGCACTAGATTGTGTCGGCTTATTCGTGCCTTTTTCACCGGAATCCTAATTCGTCGTCGGAACCCTTATCCTGCAAAACAGACAAGGAGTGAGTGCACCTTTGCCTCTCGTGGCAAAGGCCCTCCGATGCCTTTGTTAGTATCTCGTACTTAGCAGTAAAACACTAATTATCAGTAGGAAAGCAATAAGAATGCAGTATATTGCGTACCTTTTACCTCTAGGTTTACTCTGTTTATATAGACATTAGTATGCTTGGTGCCCAAGCATCCCTATTGCCATAGGATTCCCAACTCGTATAGGAAACCCAGCACATCAAGGATTGTTGTTTCATTTATCAGCTCATTAAAAGAGTCCTCTTTGGATCCTTTTGCATAATGAGCTGAACATCCCATTCTCATTGGGTATCTTTACTAGATCCTATATTCCCGGGATCTTATTCCTTTACGGGACTTGACTACTCTGGAATCTTCCAGAGTATTCCCTATGCTCCTATTCTCGATTGGAGCTCTTTCTTTGCTCGGCCATCTCGTTGCCGAACAGACTGCCTGGTCCAATGACTTCTCATGTTACTGGTCCATATTGCCGAACACCATCTTGCACGGCGACTGTCCTGTCTATGTTCAAACTATGGTCCCACGTACCATTTGTTCGGATATCAATTGCATCGCTTTCAACCCATTATCCCTCGTATCACGTACTCGGTTCTTACTTTATCTGTTCGGCTGTATCGTAACCGAACAGTTCTGTTTGGACCAGCTACTTCGCATGCAACTTGGTCCAAGGTAATCGGAATGTCACTATCTGCTGATCAGTCAGCACTGACCGGCGATCAGTCATGTTCAATTTGAACACATGTTCTTATACACCACGTGCTTCCGAATATCACGTGTTCGGCAGCAAAATGTATGTTCTCGGGAATACCTCCCTACTCTAAAGTTTATTTTTAGTATTTTAGAAAGGCTAGCTAGCTAGGTTTAGGAATTCTACCATTATAAATAATGATGTAAGCTCTTGGCTAGGGGAGTTGATTAATATATTGAGTGTTTCATAAGAGAAAGTATCTCTTTTTTCCTATAATTCTATTAATCTACGGGTCATTAGATTGTGGAAGAGTTGTTCTATACTAGTGAGGGTGATTCTGTTCTTGTTTACGTTTCTAGCTGCATCAGTTGGTATCAGAGCTCTCTTTCCAATCCTGACTATGCCCGGAGGACGTGCTAAAGGTCGAGGTGGAAGAGGAGGTCATACAACTTATGTTGATGAAGTCTATGAGTGAGATGATGCTGCTCGAGATGCTCGAATGGAGGAGAGGTTTCAACAACTTGAGCAGCAGATGGAGGAGGCATTTAGAGTGCTGACTGATCATATTGTTGTCTTGTCTGTTGGTGGAAACCCGCCTCATTGTCGTCCAGTACTAGTTCAACCTCGATTTTCAAAAGAGGAGGAGATGTCAGATGATGTTTCTATCACCAAACCTTTGGCTAGTAACCATCAGTCGAGGGGAGGACAATGGTGGATGAAACTATCATTGGATAACCATTCACATCAAATATTATCCTAGATCCAATAGTGGATTGGAGTAAGCCATCAGTTTTTGATGAAGAATTGGTGGAGAAAATTACAAAAGGAGAAAATAAAAAATTACAGCAAAAAGAAGTTGTTACCGTGCTTGAAGATGGTTAAGTTGACCGAATTAATAAATTTGTTGATCCATTTTGGAATTTTATTGAAGGTATTATAAAGAAGAATTGTTGGATTGCGTACTTAGAGCACGTTGTGACAAATAATTTTGCTTTTATTTTTCAAGACTCATCTCTACAGTTTGGGGTTGAAAAAATTAATTTGAAGAATAAGCTTGATGTAGACAAGTTTCGGCGTATTCAACTGTATAAACTCGAGGATGAGTTTCTTCTAGACAAGGAGAATGATGCAGGATGAATTCTAAAAAAAGTCGTATTTTATTTTAATTAATTCAGGCTTAGTATTATAATTCATTATGTTTTAATTTAGTCAAATTATTTTAGAGGTATCTACTTTCCTAGTTTCTTTTGATTGAGGTTTCCTATTCCATAGGTTACTTGATCAAGAGAATTATGGTTGATTTTGTTTCCTTATGGCTTATTTTTCTTTTTCGGTATTTTAGGAATGTTGGCTAGGTTTAGGAGTTCTACTATTATAAATAAGGATGTAAGCCTTAGGGCAAAGAGTTATTTATGATTTGATTATTGAAAATTAAGAGTTTATCTCTATATGTGTTTGTGTTTCAAAGGAAGAACCTTTAACATTAGCAAGTTTGTGATCTCTTCTTACAATTAGTTTCGTAAAATGAGGCTCATCTTGCATCGGAGAGAGAGAGAGAGAGAGCTAAGATAAGAAAAGAGAGGGAGGCGTGTGAGGAGGGAGAGAGAGAGAGAGAGATTTTTGGTGTTATAATCTCCTACACACACTCCTATATATACTGGCACATACACAAATCACGCAAGCACACTTCCACTAATAATTTCATCACTTTAGATCCCAATTAACATAACCACATCACTTTTCAATTTTTCCGTCAATTTCTAACATTTATATGTCCTTCGAATAATTAAAATTCATACGAGTCTCTACACACTGTGTGTCGGCATAGGATCCGTCATTGAAGCTACGATGGCATTAAAAGCTTAATTGGCCAACACAAGAAGTAAACATTTACAGGTACACAAAATCTCAAGGATCTTAGAAATGTTCAGAATGTAGATGAACCTTGAAGAGTGCACAAGGTTTGTACAGAAGAAGTATGGGACGATGGGATTGTGTATCAACTACCAAGAATAAGTACCATCCACCTAGAATTGTGGACCTATTTGATCCCTTGCAAAAAGCCCGTATATTTTCAAAAGGTCAATGGCGAAACCTGAAGATGTTGAGAAATTTATATTTTGCACGAGATATGGGCACTGAATATTTTTTATTGGAATTTCTAGATCTTTTCTCTAACTTTTAGCAAAAAATTCATGGAAAATTTATAGAAATGGTCCTCCTAGTTTCACCAAAGTCTCATTTTCATCCTCCAAGTATCAATTGTAACTCTTTTGATCGACCTTCAAGTTTGATTTTCGTACCAAGTTTATCCAATTGATAACGCCAGTCAACCAAACTGAATGGAAAAAATCAGATTGAGAGAAGACGTTATTAATTGGACCAACTTGGTACGAACTGTTAAAAACTGCCTAATTGATTTTTTCCATCCAGTTTGGCTAACAGAAGTTATTAATTGGACTAATTTAGTACAAAAACCAAACTTGAAGGACAAAAGAGTTGTAATTGATACTTGGAGAACGAAAATGAGACTTGGGTGAAACTAGGAGAACCATTTCTATAAATTTTCCCAAATTCATTACTCTTCTCTATTGGTTTTAAGTCGGAGAATCAAAAAAATAAAAAATAAAAAAGAATGTTTAGCGAAGTGAATATATGATCACTGTCTTTTCACTTTCTTAGTTCTTTTAGTTAAGATTAATTGAGAAAGTTGAGTTTTGACCAAAAGAACCAAAACAAATTCTAAAACCAACAAGATTCGAAAAATGATTAAAAGTAACATTGCAAACATAATCTAATACTTGCTGATGAGCGATGGACTGCAAATCCATGATGATCCCGACACTCACACGACGCAAAATAACTCTCACTACGGGTTTCACTTGACGATCCAAGCAGTTCATTTTGCAAGCCTCATATATTTTTTTACCTATGTAAAAAATCAACTTAATCGCATCAGTATCCTCGTATATTTTTTATTATTTAAATATTCATCCCAATTAGTCATACAACGTAAGTATTCATCCCATCCACTTTTCGTGCTTATGTTTTCATCTTTTTAATACATGAATTACCCTTATTACCCTTTTACTATGATATCTATATAGATATATACATTTATTGTTTCCTAAAGTAAGGGGATTGGGATGATATCAATCTCTTCAATTAAAGGAGATATCATAGGAGGATTTCAAATTTTCAAATTTTCAAATTATTTTAAACGATGTCTAAGCCAATTTCATGTTAAATAAACCATCTGCATTTATAACATGAAATATTTAGAACATAGACAAACAATTAATTAACCATAAAACAGTTTCATGGTAAACAGTCCAAATAATTAACCATGAAATGATAGAAACATAGGCAAACATATTTCATGGTAAATAAAGTAAATAATTTATTAACTCCGACCGTGGCCACCATCACAACTGCGTCGTTCTTCTTCCACAGACTTCGCAACAATGGAGGCCGGACTAGTGTGGATTTTTGCTGGACTAATGTGGGTTTGGTGTGAACATAGACAAACAATTAATTAACCATAAAATAGTTTCATGGTAATGGTCAAAATAAATAACCATGAAATGAATTTATGGTAAACGGTCCAAATAATTAACCATTAAATGATAGAAATAATTTACCATGAAATAGAATAAAACTAAATAAAACCCAATCACCAACATAGCGGAGTGAAATGGCAAAACCAAAAAAAAATATCACGATAAAGAGAAAGCATTCCAACTATGTTCGTACCCAAGCTCTTACAATCATATAACCAATCACGGACCCGAAAGAGAATAAGTTGACAAGTAGTCAACAAATGATAAAAACCATTCGCAGATGAACTTACAACCAAACTGAATTACACCCCAAATAACTAACGAAAATCAGAGAAAGCATAATTGTTCCCTTCTGTTCTCGCAACCGATGGCAGCAGATACAAAGAAAAACAAACCAAGATCCGCTCGACGAATCGTCTACGCCAGCCTCTCTGAGCGGTGATGGTGGAGGAAGTGCAGCAAGTGACAGTGGTGGTCGAACAAATCTCTCAAGCCGTTCCATCTACCTCCAATCTCAGTCGCGCTCCGACCATTTCAAAAATTTCAGAGAGGGGAGCATCGGAAACCTGCAAATGAAAATGGAAGTTTCAAAGTGGGGGTGGGGGGTTGTGTGTTTAAATAGTTTTCCGAGAGTTTTGGAATTTGTTAGTGGTGCTTATCCTAAAATTATGCTACAGGACTTTAAAGATTAGCTTTTAGTCCCAAAAATCTCTGCCTATATATACATATATTACATCTAATATATAGTCAATGTATCTATATAATAAGGGCAAACCTGAGATTTTTTACAAGCGGGAATGGAAACATAAGTGTTCAAAATGGACAGGATGAAACATAAGTTAGTTGAGTTTTGAGGATAAATATTTAAGTCTTCCTATTTTTTAAGGTTTTGATCATAGTTTTTATATTTTACTTTTTTCTTGTCGAGCTGGATCAATAATTTACAAAAAAAAAAAAATTGACGCAAAACTAACAAAGGCCATTTTTTAATAAAGTCAAAAAAATAATCCAAAAGGTTTATTAAGCCAAATGGCCATGTCATACAAGGGAATATATGTCAATCTACATAAGACATACTCTAATTTTCTTAACTTCGCGGATGATATTTACTAAGTCATGCCGTTGTTTTCATTTACTTAGAACAATTTATTTACTATGTTATGGTCTTTAAAATATGTGCAGATCATTCAAATATTGAAGCGTAATCTTACTGTCAACCTAAAATTTTGTATTTCGATTATTAGGATAGACAGCCCTAGATACATTAAAATTAAAATTTGATTTATTGAATTCATTAACCTTCAAAAAATGCTACTGCTACTTTTTTTTTCTAAATTAGGCTAGTTATTCATGCTTATTGCATACATACATACATATATATAATTCTTTTTGTTCAACTGTAAATGTAATTAATAAATATAATTAGATAATCGAAACGACATAATACGATGATCTTATACTCCATTGTGAAATATATGAGGTGTTAGCCCCACATGAAAAAGAATGGAGAACGCTCATTCCACGTTTTTTGCAAGCGCTTGTAGAAAAAACGTTGGTGTTGATCAAATTTCCAAATTAATTATGTCTTATCTTGTTCTACATTCTACACTAGCTACTACCATGTTACTCAAGACTTCTTAGATCGAGTTTGTCTTCTCTATATTTATGGAAAGTCGATCTTGCTAGTTCTTGCCACAAGAGAAATGGTGCAGACAATTAATAAGTGACTAAAATTGTGAAAAGCAAAAACACCAAGGATCCGATATTTATTATGTTACGAATCCCGTTTAAGTGGAGGCTTAAAGCATATTTATTTTTCAATTCAAGGGCGTCGGTAGAACCGTAGAATTGCTCTATTTGAGAAGACTGAGCTTGTCGGCAACGGAGAGCAGGTTGGTGCAGTGCCTCAAAAGTGCTGCACCTACTGCATCTCACCGTCTAAAAGTAATTTGAACAGTCTAGATTTTAGAAAAATTTGTCCAGAAAAAAGTAAACTTTCCTTGGAATTTTTTAAAAAAAAATTTAGACTATTGATTCCCGAGACGAAAGAACAGGATCAAGCAATGTAACTTGGAGCACTAGGGGGCGCTACGGGGTCCCAAGGTCAGTCGGCAACATGAGTTGCATTTGATAAGATATTTGGCTGTTGATTTCGAAAATTCCTAGAACGTGCGCGCCAGATGTCCCAAATCACAAGGGAAATATCCATCGAGCAATTTTAGAAACACATTTTTAGAACACAATTACGAACACAACTCTATCCGGAGCTGTTCGATGTACATAGATTCATACACATTGGATGGCTACATTAGACTATTTCGAACACAATTGTATTCGAACTCATGTTCTTTATGTTTGTAGACGCTTTGATATGCATATGGTATCCACTCTATCGCAAGCCAAAGATAATGTAGTGGTAGATCCCACAAATATTTAAAATTAAATCTCAAACAAATAATAGTATAATAATCAGTTGTTCTGAAACAATTGATTGGTCGGGTGCGAGTTTGCTATCTTAGTTGGGATGCCAGTTTTTCTGCTGTGATACCTTGTACTTAATTTGTATCCTTTTAATTGTTGTAATCTTACTTGAATGACTAGATCAATATATCCATCGAGCAATGTTAGAAACACACTTTTAGAACACAACTACGTACTGACATAACTGTGTTCGTGATGCACATAGATCTCGCACTCGCAAGCATCCAATCTCCCATATACATGCGTATGTTGTGCCCCAAGGATCAAAAATCAAATACACACTACACAGATATTTACGCGGTTTTCCAAAATCGGGTACGTATATCCATGGAGGAAACGGAGCAATCTCACTATGAATTGCGACAAGCTAGCTTTACAAGTGGAGTTCTCTCCAAACTCATGACTACACTCTCTCTGATTACATATATTGCTGATAACCTCACTGATATCACTCACAGTGAGATACAATATATTGGTACATTGCAAGAGGCTCCAATATATAGAACAAGCATGGCGCTCTAAAGTTTTCCAACGCCGCCAGACAATGGAGGAGCCCAAGCATAAGTACTCCTAGGGGTTAATTGGAATAGTATTTATTGCAGGTGAGGGGATAAGGTTGAGGCAAGTGGCGGATCAAAAAAAAGGTTGAGGCAAGTGGATGGGAGCCACGTACACTACAATAATGCAGTAGTATACGTAGATAGATCTCACAGCCGCCCACATGTTCATTGCGATGAGAAAATCTTTATTATGGAGATTCCGTAAATAAATGTTTACGGAGTTCAATCTCGACCGTTTAAAAGTGTTTTGGATGATCCGGATAAAAAACAATCTATTCACGTGAATAGATAATCTGTTTGCGCGAATAGATTATTTTTAATCTACGTCGTCTAATACTAAAACGGACGGCTGAAATCGTTTAACTCAATCCGTGGAGAATATTCCATATGGACTAAAAAAGACTATTCCTACGTGAATAGATAATCTGTTTGCGCGAATAAATTATTTTTAATCTACGTCGTCTAATACTAAAACGGACGGTTGAAATCGTTCAATTCAATCTGTGGAGAATATTCCATATGGACTAAAAAAGACTACTCCTACGTACGTCAATCGACTCAAAACATGATACTTTCATGACTGAGTACGTACGGACGTCCACTGAAATCACTCCAGCAGTCCAGCCCTATAAATAGACATCGAAATTCTCCTGCAATTTCATTCCATCCCGTCTAGTCTAATCTTGATCCATCCAATTAAGTTATAGGACAAAAATGGGTTCCAAAACTAATGTTTTCCTCGGCCTTTTTCTGGTCATTTTCCTAATTGTCATGTCCTCGGAGGTGACTGCCATTCCACCCCCCCCCCCCCCCCCCCCCCCCGGCCCCACCTCCCTTTCCCAGATTACCCCCCTCCCTCTCTCTCTCTCTCTCTCTCTCTCTTTCCCTCCTTCCTTTTCTTTCTTTCTTTACAGTTTATTCTTTTCTTTTTTTTTTCTTTTTTTTCCGGTTTGGTTTTTTTTTTTTCATTTTATTTCCTTTTTTTTCTTTTCGGTTTGAATTTTTTTTTCTCTTTAATAATACGTTCAAATCTAATTCTAGACTTTGTAAAGTAATTGAGAGAAAAAAAAGTGTTTCAATTGATTATGTTTATCCGACTGTTTTATTTTTCTTTTTTTATCCTTTATAGATTAAAAAATATAATTACAAAAATAAGTATTCCAATTTTCAATCCGTTTGAACCGGTGCAAAGTTGTTATTTTTCTGATCATTTCATCCTAAATGGTCATAATAAATTTTTGGCTCTAAGGCCTTTCAATGGACACCCTAAGAGAGTCTTGAAACTAAATAATGAGTCTTAGGGTGTTTGTTGAAAAGCCTTAAATCAAAAAATTCATTATGACCATTTAAAATAAAATAATAAAAAAAACGATCTTTGCTCTGATTTAATTGAATTGAGAATTAAAACACTTAATTTTTGAATTATATTTTTAAATATACAAAGGGTGTATTTATAGAAATTAAATAAATAAGATATAAGTAATTAAATAAAAAAATAAATTAAAAAGTATGGAGGACCCGGGGGCTCTGCTGCCATCATTGACACAGTAGCCCCTAAAACGTTTCCGTTTTAGTTTAAAAAAAAAAAAAGAAATCAGCCATTTGCAATCCTATGGAGTATAAACGTAATTTGAAGCAACATACTACTGAATCAGTTAAGAGGATCTATGCTAAATAATGGTTAACAAATTTATAAAATTGTACTATAGTTAAAAAAAAGTAATCCTAAATATAACATTTGTATTCTGGATTAGTATGTCGTTTGCAAAATACATTTCGTAATTAGTTTCCGAACACTAATTGTAATCTTAATAAATTTTTTGCTTCACGGCCTTTCAACGAGCACCGACAGGGCTGTCCATCGGTCCGGTTTGGTCGGGTTCGGCCCGACCCGATTATTTGTCGGATCATGAAATATGCACCCGAAACCGACCGAACCACTGGTCGGGCTCCGACCGAAATGAGATCGGGTTGTAGCTGTCGGGTTCGGTCGGGTTGTCAGACCCAAAAAAAAAAAAAAAAACAAACTTCATAGCTCATACAGAAATCAGCAGTAAGAGATCCGGATCAAAAAAAAAAAAAAAGCAGTAAGAGATCGAGGAACCCATATACATACAGATCGAGGAACCCATCAATATCAATAACATCACTTGCTATTTCAAAACATAAATACACTAATGATCAAGAACATCAACCTTCAAAAACAACTGGTCGAACAAGTGCACTGAGAACGCCATCGTTGTCAACAGAGTGCCGCCGCTGTCGATCAAAGAAGACGAGAATGGTGACCAACGAATCCCAGGAATCCATGCGCAGATCTTGCGATTTTTTAGGCGAACGGAGGAATCTTGGTGAGGGAATTTGAAAACCCTGGGATTCAGTCAAGGACTCAAGGTGGAGATCGAGAGGGTGAGGGTCGATTGGATTGGGACTTGGGAGAGAGAAGGGGGCGGGGAGATTAGGGTGGGGGCTGGTCGGCTGGGTGTACTGTTTATGGAGAGAGAGAGAGAGAGAGAGGCGGACCTCAGGAACTGGAAAAGAAGTGGAAAGGGGAGGTACTGAGGTAGGCCTGTAGGGTATTAGGGTTTTTTTTGTTTTTATAATAGAAATATCGGTCGGGTTCGGGTCGGATGGAAAAATAATCCCCTGCATTCGACACCCGACCGACGCACACATTTTTTCTCAGATTTGGACCCGAACCCGAACCGACCACCCGATCAGAACCGTCTGATAGCTGTATTTTGGGTCGGGTCTGGTCGGGTTGTCGGGCGGGCCGGGTTGATGGACAGCCCTAAGCACCGTAAGACTTATTATTTAGTTTCAGGACTCTCTTAGGGTGTTCATTGAAAGGCTTTGGAGCCAAAAATTTATTACGACCATTTAGGATGAAATGATCAGAAAAATAACATCTTTGCACTGGTTCAAACGGATTGAAAATTGAAACACTTATTTTCGTAACTATATTTTTTAATCTATAAAGGATAAAAAAAGAAAAATAAAACAGTCGGATAAACATGATCAATTGAAACATTTTTTTTTCTTAATTACTTTACAAAGCCTAGAATTAGACTTGAACCTATTATTAAAGAGAAAAAAAAATTCAAATCGGAAAGAAAGAAAATGAAAAAAAAACTGGAAAAGAAAAGGAAAAAAAAAGAAGAAAAGAAGCAAACGTAGAAAGAAAGAAAAGGGAGAGAGAGAGAGAGAGAGAGAGAGAGAGAGAGAGAGAGGGTAATCCGGGAAAAAGGGTGGTGGGGCCGGGGGGGTGTGTGTCACGGGGGGAGGGGGGGAGTAGCAATTTTCTTTCCACCACTGAGAAAGCTAGTAGTAAGTTTATTCATCACTATATATATATATATATATATATATATATATATATATATATATATATATGACCTTTCATTAAGGCAAGGATAATATTGCTTTAGTATTTCACTATTAGTTTGTCCCATTTTCAATTGTTTTTCTTGACGGATATAGGATCAGACCAAGAGAAAATGGCATGAAATTAGTTGACATTGGTTCTCTTTTCCATTTACCAAACTCATGATATATACTAATCACTTCCGGTGTTTATTTATTTATTTTGCGATGAAAGTGATTGATCTTAATGCTTTTATTTCACTATATATATACATATATATATAGAGTTAGGTTCCGGTGAGGGATCCCTTATTTTATTAAAATGCGAGACTCCCCTTTCCGATTGAATTTCGATGATCCGAGCCGCTCAAAGTGATCAGAATGTGATTTTAAGGGTCCCCGTGAGAAATCAGCAAAAAAAATAACCGGGAAGGGTTTCATCCGAGCAGTTTTCATTGTACGGTTCAAAAAAAAACTGCTCGAATGACGCCCTTCCCGGTCATTTTTTTTGCTGATTTCTCGCGAAGACCCTTAAAATTACGTTTTGCACACATTGAACGGTTCGGATTTTCAAAATTTGATCGGGAAATGAAAGTCTCTCATTTTAACAAAATGAGGGATCCCTCACTTGAAAATTCCTCTATATATATATATATATATATATATATATATATACTAGGCATTGCCCGTGCCTGAAGGCACGGCACAACATGTTCTTAACGCAACTGAACTCAACCACCCTTCCTTACTGTTGATCAACAAAACTAACTTCGGGCGAGTTTGCTTTTCAACGATTTCAAAACTACCACATAATAACAATAAACTTCCATGATGAAAACAACGTTTAGTAATCAAAAACCATGGGCAAGATGGATCTATAATAACATTGAGCTAGTATAATGGTCTGAACATCAATTCCAGTACTTATACACCAACTTGAGCATCCCAGCTACTACTTTCAGTCCTTTTTTCAAGGCCTACTTTTAAACAAAAGCATCAACAACTAATTCATTTCAGCATGATCTCAGCTTTTGTAAATATATAAAAAAAAGGAACCCATATAAATAAAGAGTAGTTAAAACAATTCCTAGTTCCGCACCCTAATCACTTGAAGATCCACCATCATCATCTTCATGGTCTCTCAGAACCTTTTCTATAAGCCTCTACTGAACGCCATCCAGAATTGCTTTTCTTGATTGATTGCTTCCACTTTGCCCATCAATGAGAACAGGATTGGATTGGCAGAAGACCGAGGTGACACCTACCAATTCGAAAGTCATAAAGATGGGAAACATAACTGAGTACTTAAATCACAATGAACACCAAGCACCAGAGGGCATTTTATCGGTAAAAGTAGGCCCAAGACCAATTTAAGTTGCAGGGGAAATAAAGAGTTAAAAAGAAGGGGAAAATGTTGCAAGACTTGGTTTCATGCTCCATGTTATGAAGATCAACTGAAAAGTTTGTGATCACATAACCAGTTAAAAAGCAGTGAAGCAATGCTAAGGAAACTTTTTTTTTTTTGCCCACACAATGCTAATGAATAACTATACTAATCTCACACCCCTTACCCCAGGAACTATCAACAATCAACAGGAAGCCATATCTAGCAAAATTTTCACCTGCTTTTGCATCTCTTTTTTTCACCTTCATCAATTAATATATTGCTAACCAGATCTCAGTTACTTTTGGCACAAATTAAACCCAATTTATAGAGAAGAAAAAGAAATACCGTCAATACCGTATCCATGACGGTTCTCATGAGACGCAGAGAATGGCAACGATGTTGGTTTGAGACAATAAAACCTTGGACAAAAATATAAACCTTGTTAACAAATAACCAAGTTGCATTTAAAACTTAAGAAGCAAAGCACTTCCCATAATTTTGTTGCTCTCTTGCACCACCGTCACATCCTTATTGTGGAGGATGCTGTTGAAAGCATACCCAAACAAAGGTTGCAACCAACCAACATTAGTTATAAAGTTGATATTAAAAAAATGAAAAAAGAAGAAGAAAAGGTTAAACAAAACGTAAATATTTGAACCTGAACCATCTCTATAGCATCCAAAGAAACTAAAGGATCTTTGAACAATCATGGGAAAAGACAGTAAAATGCAGTTTCAATTTATAAGGGAAATAACACAATAAATATACACAACTATTGTCAAAATGCTTTACAAAAAGTGGCTTCCCATTGACCACACCCAAAGGTCGGTTAGAAGACTTTACAAAAGAGGGTCATAAATAGGGTCTTCTTGTCAAAAAATACGTGTTTGCTTCACAAAATTCCATACGCCTCTAGACTTTCTCTTCTCAAGAAAAGCTTAGACTATTGAGAGGCTCAAACTTCCTTTCCATGACTCTCCAAAATCTTTAAGTATCAACTTCTATATACCACCAGTTTGTAGCATATAGATACTGCTCTAAATGTTGTATATCAATCTGAAGTGTAAAACTCATCTTACACTATTCAACAGCCACCAACGCAATCTAGTGGAATTGGTCCTCTTTAGCAAACTTAGTATTAGGAATGAAATTGGAAAAGTATTGTACCATTTCGTGTATAGGCATTGCCCATGCCTGTACCACGGTTTATAAGCACAACCTAAATGAAATACCCGTCCCTACTATATGACCACCCCAGCCACCAACCCTATTTCTTCCGAAATCTTTTTTCTAAATCCAGCAAATCTAAGTTAAATTCAGGATGGGCCATTGCTAAGAGAAGAAAAGTGTATTAATTACACAAAATAAACAGCAGACGCAAAACAAAATTTTAAAGCCTATGTTGGTACCTTGATTCTTAAAGCCACTCTTAAAGCCTAGGAGCTGCATCCACCAGCTTTGGGATGATCAAACTGAGAAATTCCAAAAAGAGTAGAGTCCTTCAAAGATAACGCATTCTCCATTAGGCAAATTCAAGAGCTTATAACTGTTATTCAGGTTTTCAAAAGAATAAATTCCGTCCACAAATGTATCCAGAAATGTCTCATGAACCACGATCCTCATTATTATATTGTGTAGCCCACATTGGATTTCCCAAATTTGAAACACCCACCCCATTGGATTTCCTTCTAGAGGCCAAAGTCCAGCCCTTCATAGAATCAGAAGTATGGAGACAAAGCCTCAGCCGCCCAACAACAACGAAAAACAGCCACAAACAATGGCACTAAAACAGATGCAACCAACAAAAGCAAATGCAGCAGAAAAATTGCAAAATCACAAACCAATGAAATTTGTCATTTTCTCATTCCTATCGTTAGTCTGATCTAGTATGTTTTGCAATATTCTCCTATATGTAGTCTCAGGGCACATAAAAAAAAAATTAGCAAAAGGGGAAATAGCAGTCTGATATGATCTAGTGTGCCTTCAGGCACGGGAAATGTAGCCTCAGTGTATGCCATTGGGCATGTCCTATACATGTCTCCAGCGTGTCACATGTTCCCGTAGTGATAGAGCGATCTCCAAGAGTGTCACAGTGGAAGGCATAAAAGCAAATTAGCAATCTGAAAGCAATAAGTTCTAATCAAATGGGAATGACTAACGAATCACAAAATGGTACCAAATTAGATAAATATCCTACCTAAAGCAATTTTAAGGCTTGTTTTCAAGAGAATAAAAAGAAACTAATACTCCCAAAGCCTTTTCCCTTTTTGGCAATATTTAGGATCAAACTTTGAATATGTCTGAAGAGCCATAACCATGCATACCCGTTCATAGTATCAGCAAAAAGCTAAGCGTAATGCAATTCAGACTACCGAGCAAACAGATAAAAATGCAATTCAGACTTCATAATCTATAGTAGAGCATCATTTACTGAGCATAAAACCAAAGATCACACCCAAGTCCTTATTTCTATCTGCTCTCTGTAAGAATAGAGGTTAGATATTGAAGTTATATATACCAACACCAGTTTATGTTCCTCTCTGTATCCAACAACTCAATCACTGCTATCCTCGAATTCTTGAAAAATAATCAATGCCCAAAATGGTGAGTAAGCAGTTTCAATCATAGCTTAGTATGTTGATTTTCAAAAAAATAAGAATCTTTTACTAATAGTATACAGACGTTGAGTAAGCAAGAAGTGTAACAGATGAAGCAACACTAACAGTGAAGCATGATGCTCGGGGTTGGTTCAATATGGTTATGGTCGACGGTTACCCAAAATGATAGCCGGTTACAGAATACGCAAAATGCCAACCTGAAGTTCTGATGTTAACCGCCGACGCCTTTGTCAACCCTTCGTTCCCTTTGTAAACCCATTACTCTGCAGCCACTGTTCTTTCAAACAGGATAAAAGACAAATCTGAAACAAAATCCAAATCCAAGATAAAAATAGAGCGGTTTAGTAATTTACCTTTGCACAATTGAACTCGACAATAATACGTCGGTTGATTTGCTCTTTCCGGTTTGGGGAGATTTTGGTTTACATGAATACAGAGAGAGAGAGAGAGAGAGAGAGATAGAGAACCCTGAGAGCCCCGAACGGTGGTAGGTCCAGTGGTGACTTGTCGCGCTGGTTGGTGGTGCTGGAAGAGCAATCGAAGAGAGAGAGAGAGAGAGAGAGAGAGGGAGAAGGAGAGGGAGACGGGGAGCGTGAGGTACGGGGCTAGGGTTTCCACAATCTACGTTTCATATTTTGAAAATCTAATCAAAATTTCATTTAGGATAGTCATTGGATGGATTAGATATTTACGGGCATGCCATTTTGTAGAATGGAGGGCAGAAATTTATGTAGAAAGAGGGGATAAATCTTAGACGTTGGTTGTCTTTTGAATTCAAACACAGCTCTATTTTACTATATAGATATATATAGATATAGATATATATATATATATATTGCTTTAATTACTCAAGATGGATTCAACTTATTTATTAACATGAGTGCATGCATTTGTGCAGCTGACCAAAGAGGAGGCAATTGTCGTTATAATTGCTGCAGGGGTTATGGTTTTGGTGGGGGTTGCACCCGGTGTTGCTCTTATCTAGGTGAGCCTGTGGAAATAGAAAACTGATCACTGAAGCCATGCATGCCTGACGACTGGATCAGAAAAAAGCCATGCATGCTTTAATTATAGTACGCAGTTAGTTCTCCTATGGGAGAACTATGTATGCTGTAAGAACGTGTATCTGTTTTCCAAGTTGTGATGCTTTAAATAATAAGTGATGGTGTCTTAAAAGCACTTTCAAAACATTATGCTCATTATACTGTTTGTTTTTTTTATAATGCCCATTGAGAGGATATGGACAAAATTAATTATCAAACTAGACAAAGACATTTCAATGGGGTTGGCACTCATACACCAATTGTATGCTCATTCAAACCCAAAGATAAGAAGAAGACATCCACCAAAAAGTTGATTAAAACTAAGGAAAACAAAAGGAAGGTAGTTAACTTTTCAACAGTCGATCGAATCCAACTCAAAGACCTCCTAAAATCCTCCATTGAATCATCACTGATGTTGAACCAAAGTTATCAATATTGTATCGGCGAACGTACCAATTTTTCTCCTGGAACAGTTTGAATCGGCATCGATTTGTATCTCGGTACCGTTTTAGACGATATATTTTTAGGTATTTTTAATATATTTATGTATAGTTGCAAAACTTAAAATAGAGAAATAAAACAAATTCTAGCATTTTGATACACTGTAATACTAGTTCTAATAACAAATTAACATGATTAATATAAAATGGACTTGAAATTTTGTAAAAATATCTTAAAATTCATGCATAATATGGATTTCGTACCTTAAAATTCCTTTAAAAAACCTTAAAAGTTCATATTTAAAAAAATAAATAAATAAAATTTTGTACCGGTCGGTATCCAGAAAATGACCGGTACTGACCGGTATAGGCCCGGTACGACCAGTATAGACCGGTATTTTGGCCGATACGGAACACCAAGGGATGTATACCATTTTATGGCCGGTGTGTACGGAATTGATAACTATGCGTTGAACTTGCCATTATGCCATTGCTGCATACCACATTGTTCCCAGCTAGCCACAAAATCGCATACTCCAATCTCCTAGTAGTACTGTTTTTCCAGATTGCAAAAAGTGTTGCCAAACTATAAGCTTTGAATTTGACTCAAAAGTACGTAGCAGGACAAACCCAAGTGACTTTTCCCACCATTGCATAATTTTTTATCAGACATTCAAATAGAATTTGGCAATGGAGTAGAAGATGGGATGAGCTTTCTTCTTCTGAATGACATAAAGGACACTCTGTTAAGCTACTATCAGCAATGAAATTCCTGGACTCCAGCACTTACCTTGTGGCTATTTTATCTTGAACAGCTTGCCAAGCAAAATTTTTTGTAAAAGATTTCCAAAAGCCCTTGTGCTTTGCCAGCCAGAAGTCCATCACAACACAAATATAATCGTTCAATTTCGTTTCAATTTTTTGAAACCTCTATTGCAGTAAAGCGGGGTTGTTAGGAAGCCAAAAAGCTTTTTGACTTTTGGCGTTTTGGATTATGGTCAGAATGTGTTTTGAAATATGAAGGAGTGTTTGAGAGATATGTGCATAATGTATTTTAGAACAGTAACAGTGTTTGGTAGATGAATGATGAAAATGAATTATGGATTGATTTTTTACCAGATTGTCCTTGGCCTTTATTGTGTTAAAAGATGTAAAACTGGTAAATAAAGGTAGGAGAAGTTGGTATTTTGATAATTCAACAGAAAATGGGAAAAGGCAAAACAGTGTTAAGGAGCTCAGGAGCTTATTCAAGGTTTTTGCTTCTTTTGTCAAAATCAGAGAATGGGTTTTGTGAAATGAGTTTTGAGAATGGAGTCCCAAACACCCCTATATATGTGTTAATATAGTTGGGATATTGATAAGTGCTAAAATGTACACATTTAGGCCACCTAATTTATGATTTGCTTTGTCCTTTACTATTATTATTCAATGTCTTTTGTTATATATTTTTGAGATTGTAGGTACAAGAGTGTTTGTATCAAACTTGGCCTTGAATTCAAAGCTACGGTGATAAGAGATGACCAACAGGTTGAATAAGCAATCAAAGCCATTGAATCAAATTAACCCAATTTGCTAGTTGCTAGGAGCCATCCCATTCGGGCAATATTTTTTATCCAAGAAGTGGCCACTTCTTGGAATTCTCCTCCTAGAAGTGGCCAGCATCTTCGGGCAATAATTTTCATATAAAAAGGAAAGGAAGCTTAGGATTTTCTTGCATGTGGGAACAATAAGATAAGAAGGCAAACTGTAAGAATTCATGGCCGCCATGACAAAAAGCTACTTTGGCTTTTTCTTCATGACAACAGTAAGAATTCATGGCCGCCATGACAACTGTATTTATTGCATTTTATTTCTGGTTTCTTTTGTTCATTCAATTAATTAATGTATGGCTATTTATCTTTCATTTTGTTACATAATTTTCTCGAGTATCTAAGATTGGGTGTTTGATTTTTGTGATTTCAAACACTACGCCATGCAATAGTTTTCACATAAGATATAATTAAGAAATGAACATTGTCTATTCTGAGAAGACGGATCGTGTTGAGGCAAATTTAGTGTTGAATTGAAGGCGATTCATGACAGGTCGTTCTTATATTATACCTAGTGAATAGTCGAAGCGGATTAGTGACAGGTTGTGCTTAGATTATTAGTTAGAATCAAAGGTGGTCTGTGCCTAATCAAGGTAGACTGTGTTGATGATGAATTATATTTTCTAACCCTTAGGCTTTGTTTGGAACATAGGGAAATGAAGGAAAAAGGAAAAAGGACAAAGGAAAGAAAGTTAAAAAATTCTCTTTTGACAATAGCAAAATAGAGTTACATGTGAATAGTAAAATTCCGGCCGCCATGACAACTGTAATTATAGCATTTATTTCTGGTTTCTTTTGTTCATTCAATTAATTAATGTATGGCTATTTATCTTTCATTTCGTTAAATAATTTTCTCGAGTATCTAAGATTGGGTGTTTGGTTTTTGTGATTTCAAACACTACGCCATGCAATAGTTTTCACATAAGATATAATTAGGAAATGAATATTGTCTATTTTGAGAAGACGGATCATGCTGGGGCAAATTTAGTGTAGTTTAGTGTAGAATTGAAGGCGATTCATGACAGATCGTTCTTATATTATACCTAGTGAATAGTCGAAGCGGATTAGTGACAGGTTGTGCTTAGATTATTAGTTAGAATCAAAGGTGGTCTGTGCCTAATCAAGGTAGATTGTGTTAATGATGAATTATATTTCCTAACCTTTAGGCTTTGTTTGGAACATAGGGAAATGAAGGAAAAAGGAAAAAGCACAAAGGAAAGAAAGTTAAAAAATTCTCTCCTTTGACAATGGCAAAATAGAGTTACATGTGAATAGTAAAATTCTGGCCGCCATGACAACTGTAATTATTGCATTTATTTCTGGTTTCTTTTGTTCATTCAATTAATTAATGTATGGCTATTTATCTTTCATTTCGTTAAATAATTTTCTCGAGTATCTAAGATTGGGTGTTTGGTTTCTGTGATTTCAAACACTACGCCATGCAATAGTTTTCACATAAGATATAATTAGGAAATGAATATTGTCTATTTTGAGAAGACGAATCATGCTGGGGCAAATTTAGTGTAGTTTAGTGTAGAATTGAAGGCGATTCATGACAGGTCGTTCTTATATTATACCTAGTGAATAGTCGAAGCGGATTAGTGCCAGGTTGTGCTTAGATTATTAGTAAGAATCAAAGGTGGTCTGTGCCTGATCAAGGTAGATTGTGTTAATGATGAATTATATTTCCTAACCTTTAGGCTTTGTTTGGAACATAGGGAAATGAAGGAAAAAGGAAAAAGGACAAAGGAAAGAAAGTTAAAAAATTCTCTCCTTTGACAATGGCAAAATAGAGTTACATGTGAATAGTAAAATTCTGGCCGCCATGACAACTGTAATTATTGCATTTATTTCTGGTTTCTTTTGTTCATTCAATTAATTAATGTATGGCTATTTATCTTTCATTTCGTTAAATAATTTTCTCGAGTATCTAAGATTGGGTGTTTGGTTTCTGTGATTTCAAACACTACACCATGCAATAGTTTTCACATAAGATATAATTAGGAAATGAATATTGTCTATTTTGAGAAGACGGATCGTGCTGGGGCAAATTTAGTGTAGCTTAGTGTAGAATTGAAGGCGATTCATGACAAGTCGTTCTTATATTATACCTAGTGAATAGTCGAAGCGGATTAGTGACAGGTTGTGCTTAGATTATTAGTTAGAATAATCAAAGGTGGTCTGTGCCTAATCAAGGTAGACTGTGTTAATGATGAATTATATTTCCTAACCCTTAGACTTTGTTTGGAACATAGGGAAATGAAGGAAAAAGGAAAAGGAAAGAAAGTTAAAAAATTCTCTCCTTTGACAATGGCAAAATAGAGTTACATATGAATAGTAAAATTCTCTCCATTTTCTCTCATTTTTCTTAATTATTTCCCTCCTCTTCCTTTCCTTTCCACAATTTTCAAACAGAGCCTTAAGTAAAAAGAACGGTGGGTGAAATTAGGGCATCTCTAGTGGTAGAGTGAAGGGCTTGGTTTGGTCAGAATTTTTCTGATTTAGTTAACTATCTCTAGTTTGGGCTCCCTAGTGGTTTTGTTAACACTTTGCAAACTTTAAAAAAAGCTAATTGTGTGGTTTAACTGTAACAAAGCTACATGTGACAGTCTTTTACAGGAGATGTCGCTACCATGTTGTCGTTGAAAAGATAGAAAGGGGGGGATGGGAAGGAAGAGAGAGAAGATGATGGGTCCACATATATATATATATATATATATAGAGAGAGAGAGAGAGAGAGAGAGAATAAGTTTCTAATGCGGATCTATCTCCGCATCCAAGCAAAGTACAGACCATCCCATTTCTCCCCTTTTCCGATTGAATTTTTATGATCCGAGCCGTTCAATGTGTTCAGAAAGTGATTTTAAGTGTACAAATGGGAAATCGGCAAAAAAAATGACCGAGAAGGGCTTGATTTGAGCAGTTTTTATTTGAACGGTTTAATAAAAAAATTGCTCAAATCAAGCCCTTCTCGATCATTTTTTTTTGCTAATTTCTCACAGTTACCCTTAAAATCATGTTATGAACACATTGAGCGGCTCAAATCATTGAAATTCAATTTGGAAATGGGGAGTTACGGACGGGAAGGGTGTGGATAGGAACCAAACTCTGTGTGTGTGTATATAATATATATATATATATATATGTTAATATCTTTTTAATTCACACTACCAAACATCTTAAATACACAACTACAACACATGTTCACTTCTTAAATTTATACACTCTTAACAAACAAAAATAGGGATCCACTTTATACACTTTATGTCATATAACTCACAATTTTTAAAACCACCACTAGAGATGCTCTTAGCGGCTTGTTTGGATGCGGAGAAAGAATTGGAGGTATTAGTTAAGAAGGGGATAAGATAGTAGGGGGTATTGGTTAATAAGAGATGACCCATATTGATGTGATATTTATGGAGAGAGAATTAAATAGTAGTTGGTTTAAATGAGGTATTAGATAAGGGAGGTTAAATAGTACTTGATTTGGATATGAGATAAATACAGGATGTAAGGAATGGTGGATGATGTAAAAAGCTGTCAAATGACCGTTTTGCCCTTGTGCAGTTCCAAACTTAATTATGTATTACATGATATATATAATTGCAAATATAATTAATCTTTCAAACTTTAAGCCATAATATTTAATTTTACTAACAAATTAACTAATTTAATAATATTACAAAATAAAAATAAAATTTTTAAATTTGATAAAATTTAGTTATTTAAAAAAATCATTTTTTTTTTGGAAAAATACATTGTTTGGTAGTTAAAAATGTGTCCAACAAATTTGTTTATTAATAAATTATATAATTTATTATGTATAAAAAATTAAAATTCTTTTATTTAAAGTTTTTTTTTTATAATTTCGTTTTGTTTTTAAGTGTGGATGGGTGGGATTGTATGGCGCACATGGGCACACATGCATGCACATAATAATTTCATTTGTCTTTAAACCTCGTTCTTATCTGCAATTGTAGAGAGAGAGAGAGAGAGAGAGAGAGAGAAAGGTGAAGAAGAGGAGGAAGAAGAATAAGAAGTAGCAACCACAAGTAGCAATAGCAGCTACGACACAACAGTAGCAACAACAGCTACGATCACTGGTTTGATCCCTCCTCTTTCCAATCTGTTCGTTTTTTTCTTCTTGTTCTTCTTCTTCCTATTTTGTTGGTTTGAATAGCAACCCGGGGGGTGGTATCTTAAATATAATGTGAAATTTAAAAACTAATTGCAATAATAAAATAAAGAGAGTAGGAAAGAGAAAATCGATTGCAAAGATTTATAATGGTTCGGTCCGCAACTTCACGGCTTAGTTCACTCTCCAAGTGTCCAACTCGGAATTTGCTACACTATCTCCAATAGTTACAATCTTCTAGCTTCGCATGTGCTAGACAACATTTATAAGGAGTAATTTATCCCCAATTGCTCTGACTACCCAATAACTGAGGGGATTGAGGGGGGAAACTTTTTTTACTCCGGTGCTAGCTACACCTAACCCAACTAGTTTTGACTCCGGTGCTAGTAACACCTAACCACCAAGTGATTCTCCTCAAAATCACTCACAAAAAGTAATCACTCACAAGAGTATGAATAAGGATGTATAATCCTTTTTACAATAAAAATCAAAATAAGAGCTCTCTCACACAAGTGTAAAATTATCAATTTGAAGAATATAATATGAAGAGATCGATGTATTCTTTGGAGTATTTCCCCGAAGATCTCTTGGGTAATCCTGACTTCCCTTTACATACTCCAAGAATGCAACCAGTGCTTCCATCCATATTCCACTGGCCTTTAGGACAATCTTCTAGTCAACAAAAATGTAGCCAATCAATATCTTATTTTCGTCCTCCAATTTTCCCAATTGGGCCCATCAATTGGATTTGCTCTGGCTTTGTGGCTTGCCCGTATTAATGGTAATTTCACCCGCGATTTGTGGTGGCATGCACGATTTCTGCCCATATGTGGTGGGCCAGCTGCAGTACTTTCTCATGGATATGTACACCAATAAAATGTAAAATGGCTATTCAAAATGTTATCTTTTTATCTTGTGTTGTGGAAATCTTTTTTTTTTTTTTTTGGGTAAATCAACTTGAAATTGAAAAAGAGACTAACCGAATATACAGCCTACGAAGGGCATATCCCAAGAGGAAAAGAAAAGGAAAAAAGAAAACAAGAGAAAATAACAAGAAAATTGCCTATGCCAAATGGCTACATAAAGGTAGATAAAACACGATGTTTTCAATCCATCTTCCTAGAGGGAGGGAAAACATACTACAAAATAAAACTGAATGCCGTATAATGACTTCACTAGAACTAGATAGATACAAAAGAAAGAGCCTTGGACAACCCCTCAGCTTAGAAGGAATCAAGAGTGTGTTTTCTCCTCACTATGGCAGAGCATGAACTCCACAAAGGTTAGAAGAGGCTTGATAGGATACACCATCTGCCGAAATATTACAAAACAATAGAACCGCAGCTACAAAACAGCCGGCTGTACACAACAGAACAGCAGTAGATAGGATACACCATCTTTGATTGAAACAACCATAACAGAACAGAGATGCCATAGCACAATGGGTGGACATTACTGGACACATCATGGTAAGCCGATTGGTGAAAAGATCACTTAAGGCACAATTACAGTAGATGAACCATCAGCTGGGCAGCAACAAGCAGTTAGCAATCCAAATCAATTGCAGTACACTAACCAACAGCAAGGATCTGAAGACAACAAAAACAAACCCAAAAGAAAATAGAAGAAGGCTAGGGACAAGTGCCCTAGAAAGGCATAAACAGCCCAAGGGACAACCCCCCTAGGGTAGGTACGAAACAAACAAATGCAGAATCGAAGCCATTACAGGCAGTCCTGACTCAGCAACTGACAGCAGAACAGAGATGTAAAAGAAGTAAAATAGAGCTAGGGGCAAGCCCCCCTAGAAAAACATAAACTTTCCAAGGGACAACCCCCCAAAGATAGGAAAAAGCCAGCAAAATCAGAATCGTCATAACCATGGTCCAACAAATGAGACCAGTTACAAAACAGCTGCTAGCATCTAATATTAACCTTCGTAACCATGGACCAACAAAAGCAGGGAATGAAGATAAGCCAGAACAACTAACAATTAGCCGCCAGAACAACTAGCAAATAACAAAAGCAAGGTATGCAATGGAGGATTGACTCCATCCAGCCAACTCCATAACATAAGCAGCAAAGAAAGCTAGCAAAGAGAAGAATTTAAGATCATAGCAGCAGCAGAAAAGAAAAGAAAATGCTTTATCTGCTCCCCTTCGAACTCCCTCGAAACCCAACTCACCGATACTCTAAAAGCAAAAGGGAGGTCCTCAACTCCCTCGACTCTCCCTCACAAAATGACTCCCACTAACTTTTACCTCCACTCTCAAGGAAGTTGAGGCTCAAGCACACAGCTCAAAGGTTCACACATATGCTGGCACACTCAAACCAAAGGAAAGAGGCAGAGAATTAAGGTTTCCAGGTCTGGAAACACCATCAGTAGCTGCAGTAAATAACCATGAGATAAGATTAAGGTAAATACCTTATAAATAGAAGTATTAGCAGCCAGTATCCCTATTGTTGACCTGTTGCACCTTGCCTAGCTAGCACAATAGGTAAACAAGTGAGATGCAAGAGGAAATTGCAAGACTAGACACCAATCACCAACAATTACATTATTGACCAATGTTCCACTCATGTATAACCCAATCTGCTTGTAATGATTGTATATTGGATAATGATAAAATTCTTGCTCTAACCATGGAATAGATTTTGTGAACAACTACCTCACAAGAACAAAATTTCCCTTGAAATTTCCTCATATTCCTCTCAATCCATACATGATAAACAGAGGCAGTAAATACCAATTTGGTAATGACAGCTTTAATAGACCTGCCTCGTATGTTAGAGAGAAAATTGACCCACTCGGTCCAAGCTCTAGAGGGGCAGGAAACATGCAATTTGGAAAGGATGGTGTCCCACACTTGTTTAGAGAAGGAACAATTGAAGAAAAGGTGGTCGTGGCTTTCACTCCCATAGCAGAAGCTGCACTGTGAAGAGTGATTAAGGCTAAAAAGTGCTAGCCTATCTGCAGTGGATAACCTATTTTGAATGGCTAGCTAAGTGATAAAGCTACATTTTGGGATGTGGGCTGAAAACCACACCAATTTATGCCACAACTTTTGGAAATGGAGTTCTCAATTTGTTCCAAAGGGAGGCAATTGTGAACTGGCCGTTAGGATTGAGGGTCCATATAATGCGGTCAGGCTCACTCAATCTGGATGGAATTAATGGTGGCAAGGTTCTTCTGATCTCATTGAGCTCCCCATTTCGGGTACTGGGAAAAGCCCAATTTGTATTGAGAATGATGTAGGACACTGAAGCATCTCTAGGGATGCCAGAGTCAATTGTAAGTCTGGGGCCGACCTTGTCTATCAAAGGACCAAGTGGATGCCAGTTATCATGCCACAGAGAAGTGGAATGGCCATTCCCTAGCACATTAAGAATAAAGGGCTGCACTAAAGGTCTTATACTCAAGAGTTTCGTCCAAGCCCAGGAGCAATCACCTGGAATTTTTAGATTCCGAAAATTCCTCCTTTTAATTAAATATGATTTAACCCATTGGCACCACATGGACTGTTCTCCCCCCGAGATGAGGAACCAAATGTGTTTGGCAATGGCAGCCTTATTCCAAACTTGCATTGACTTGAAACCAAGCCCTCCTTCCTGTTTAGGGGAGCACAGATGTTCCCAAGAGACCTTAGCACCAGATTTTCTAAGGTCAGGGCCAGACTAGAGAAAAGCTCTAAGGATTGACTCAACTTCCTTTATGACCTTTTTAGGAATGATGAAAAGAGAGGACGAATAGGTTTGCATGGAGAATAGAACATTCTTAATCAACTGCATTCTACTAGCATAAGTGAGGTCCCTATTTGTCCAAGACTTAGTTTTAGCGATAATGCTATCCACTAAGCGTTGACAGTCAGAGGCCTCGAGTTTAGTGGAAAGAAGAGGCACTCCAAGATATCGGACAGGCAGAGTACCTTCCGTAAACCCTAAGACACCCAGAATAGTTAACCTAGTGCTTATGTTGACCCCTGAGAAATAAATGCTACTCTTTCCAGGACTAGGAGAGAGACCTGACAAACCCTGAAACTCAGTGAGAGCATCTTTAATGTGATTGACTGAGCTCAAATCTCCCTTGCAAAAGATCATAAGATCATTAGCAAAACAGAGGTTCAAAATCTTAGTAGCTCCACATCTCCAGTGATAGTGGAAATCAGGAAGAAGGGATTTCTCCTTAAGGAGACAAGTGAGAACCTCCATAACAATGACAAATAGGTAGGAGGACAAAGGGTCTCCTTGTCGGAGCCCTCTTTTCCCATGGATGTAACCTGTAACTTCCCCATTAACGCTAAGAGAGTAGTTGGCAGTGGTAACACAGGCTTGGAGCCATTTGATCATTATGGGATGAAAATTCATGGAAGATAGAGTATCCCACAGAAAATCCCATCTCACATTGTCATAAGCCTTCATGATATCCACTTTCATAGCACACCTAGGAGAGGATGAGGATTTGTGATACCCTCTCATAAGTTCCTAGGTAAGAAAAATATTGTCTGCAATCCTCCTACCTTTAACAAAACCTGATTGAACAGGATCAATTAAGGTAGGGAGAGCAGCCTGCAGTCTTTTAGCAAGAATTCTAAAGATGCACTTGTAGATAGTATTACAACATGAGATGTCCCCAACCTTGGAAGGATTAGGAACTTTCGGGACAAGAGCTACAATAGTAGAGTTTGCTCTTCTAAGCATTTGACCAGACCTAAAGAAAGTTTTAACAGCACCAGTGACTTCATGACCTATGATAGGCCAAGCTTTCCTAAAGAACTCAGCATTGTAGCCATCAGGACCAGGGGCTTTGGAAGGATTGAGAGACCATAATGTATTCTTGATTTCAAGGTCAGTAACCTCCCCTATCATAGCCAACTTTTGACTTTCAGTAAGTCTCTTGTTGACTAACTGTTGAATCCTAGGAAGAGACCCTGATAAGGAGATGAATGAGTTGTTCCCAACAGATTGGTGTAAAAGTTGACAAAACTACTCTTAATAGTCTTAAGGTCATGAGTGAGAGACCCATCATCCAAAACTAGACTAGTAAGCTTACTTCTATTTCTGGAATTGCTCAGACTTAAAGAAATAAGAGGTACACTGATCCCCCAATTTCAGCCATTGGATTCTGGATTTCTGCTTAGCTAGGCTCTCCTTAGCCCTAAGCAATGTGAGAAATTGCTTATGAACAACCTTCTCCTGACTTATAATGGATAAATTGGTAGGATGAGCAACTAGGTCTTGCTGCAGGGATTGAAGAAGTCGCCTAACGTCAGCAACCCTCTTAGAAATATCACTAAAGTCTCTAGTATTAATCTGCTTAAGCTCAGTTTGTAACAACTTAAGCTTCTCACAGACACAGAACATAGGATTCCCAATGATCACCCTCCTCCAAACTCTTTGTATCACAGGTAAAAATTAGGGGTGATCAGCTAAGAAATCAAAAAACTTGAAAGGTTTGTTAGATTTCTTAGGATTAGGAATCATGTAGGCAATAGCTGGAGAATGATCAGAAATTCCAGGGGTGAGAAAATGTGCAGAAGAAGAGCTGTAAGCCTTCATCCAATGTTCATTGACTAATACTGTATCTAGCTTAGTACTAACAAAATGTGCAGAGTCTTGCCGATTGGTCCAAGTGAGAAAACAACCAGAAAATCTAAGATCATCCAGTTCTAAGGCATAAAGGCACCGATTGAACTCATTCATATGGGGGGGCCAATTAGTAATGCCCCCTACTTTTTCATTAGGGAACCTAATGGCATTAAAGTCCCCAAGCACAATCCAAGGGGATGAGGAATTAAGCTGTTGGAGGCTAGACCAAAGTGTCTGCCTGGACAGATAACTGTTACCTCCATACACAAAAGTTGCTAAAAAAGGGCCCCCCTCACACTTAGGATGCACCTCACAATGCAAAAACTGGTCTGATCGATCTAACACTTGAACTTGTATTACATTAGGATCCCAACATACTAGAATTCTGCCCAAGGGAGCTTGAAGGTAATTATTCACAAAATTCCAATGGGGACAAATGTAACTTATTATTCTTGAAGCTGAGGCTTCCTTTATTTTATGCTCTAGCAAACCCAATAGTGATAACTTCTTGTTACTCAAAAAACATTTAACTTCCTTTTGTTTGATTGGATCGTTAAGACCCCTAATGTTCCAAAAACCAATGTTCAAAGGTTGCATAGACATAAAACAAATTACAAGCAGAACTAGGTAATTAAATGGCAGAAAATGGAAGTATTAGAGTACTGCCCTGACAAAAAGGATACCATTGAGTGAATTCCCTTATCTGATCAAGGAACAAGAGGATTGCTCCTAGCTTGCTTCCTCAGTCTTTTCAAGGCAGACCTGGAAAGTGCCTTATTTGCATCCAATGCAACAGTTGCCTTCTTAATTCCTTCAGGAGGATCAGGGGCTGGAGGAACTTTTATCTCAGAATTCTTTGGTACAATAGAATTCTGGCCATGTAAACCAGTGAATTTATGTGTGCTAGTGGACTCCACTTCCAGTGAGGCTACTGCCTCTGCCCCTTGATCGCTACTCACCACTCCTTCTAAAACTTCCAGTAACTCCTCCTCAGAATCACTAGAGTCCTCCCCATGTAATTGAGTAACAGAGGTATTAATTGGAGCGCTTGATTGCTGAGGTTCTGATGTTGTAGGATTGAGTACAAAGTCAATCAGCTGCCCTTGATTGGTGTATTCACAGCCAACCTTTTGTTTTCCATTACCCATTGTAGTCCAAATTTGTGAGTCGGGTTGATGTGGAAGAGAAGATGTGGAGGCTTCCTTAGCACATTTACTTGTGTGATGACCAAATACATGACATATATTACACATGGGGGGGAGGACTTGGTACTCAACAGGAATAACAACAGACTCTCCTTCAACAATGACTGTAACCTCATCAGGTAGAATTTGCTCAGCACTTACCTCAATGCAAATTCTAGCTTTTGTTGATTTGGTTTGTAGTAGCCCTGGTTGTCTAGCTGTCTTGGCGGTGGCTTGATCTACATGCAGAGGTCTCCCAATTGTGCTAGCCACCCTACTCAAGCACTCCTGGTTCCAAAGCTCCAATGGCAGATCATGTAATTTCACCCAAGCTGGGATTTTGGTAGGCTGATCTCGAGCAGGCTTCATCATCCTGTGCCAATCCTTGAGGACAAGGTATTTTTGGGAGAAAAAGTAGGGGCCCCCTTCAAGGACTTGCATTTTAGCTTGTTCATCCTTGAATTCAAACAGATAGAATCCTGCCACATCAGGTTTGACAGCAACAAAAAGATCTTTCCATTGATTCCTCGCAGTGGAAACTATGAGGGGGTAGGCCATTTGTCCATCAAGAAAGTGCCCTACCAAGTACTTGTTCCATTTGCCCACATCAATCGATTCAATGTCTATTTCCACCAGAGCTTCTTTTCCTCTTTGCAGGTCTGGAAAATACTCCAATTTCATGTCCATAGAAGGGCTCTGTGACTGAAGGAGCGAAGCCCAGTATTTGGGCTTAGGTTTAATTTGATTTTGACCTAACCTGGGTTTGTAGTTAGGTTGATTAGGTTGATGTGTGTGGGTGTAGGTTTTATTCAGTTGGGGTGGTGGGGCGGTTTTGGAGTGGGCTCCTAAATTGAGTGCAGAGTCTGAAGGAAGATGGGATGATGTCGGATGTAAGTAGGAGAACTGGGTGCAGTCTTCGACTCAAGTTTGTGAGCAGAGGAACCAGAAGAACGACTGTCATATCGAGGTCTGGTGTCCTCTAGGCTATAACCCATATTAGGATCCCCTTCCACATAGGGATTTCCTCTGGCATTAAACAGGATCGAAGGTTTAGGGTTAGAAATTTGTACCTTTTCCTGAACATGAATGTCATGTAGACGAGTCGCTCGCTCCTCCGCTTCCCTCTGTAGTGCTTCTTCAAAAACCTGTTGAAGTTTTCGAGAAGGGCTAGGATTCTTTGAAGATTTAGGACTGAATGTCCCAAAATCAGTTGCAGACGATGTAGGAGCGCATTTCTAAGGTTGAAACTGAGAAGTTTTGGAGAGATCAGAGATGTGCTGTTTCCGTCGAAGTTCATTGGAGTCTTGGGCTTTGAAGCCCAACCCATCGGCAAGTGATATTGTGCCGTCTGCCATAGTGGAGCACTTCTTTAACAAACGAGAGAGCAGAGATCACATAGATCGCCCCAAGTCGCCGCAATCGCCATCTATGTTTTCGGCGTGTGTTGTTGCGGAAATCTTGCTCTTCTTGATGTACTATTTCTCCTATCAATAAAAATTTAAAAAATTATTGGAAAGTCCACTATAGCATATTTGTAACCCACTAAATTCACTTCTAAATTTCATAACCCCTCTAGTCCACTAATTAGGTTTTGGTGAGGCCTTAAGTCTAATTCAATTAAAAAAGGAATTAGTTCAGGACCAAAATACCCTTACGTTTAAAAACTGTTAATCTGATATATCTCACTCCTATAAAATCTCCCATATCCTACTCCTATAAAATCTCTCATATTCACGTTGTTCCCATATCCAAAAAGGAAACAGAGTCCAAACGAGAGAGAGAGAGAGAGAGAGAGAGAGAAGATTACCCTTTCCATTCAAATCCCACATTTTTAGTCCATTATCCGTTCTACGTTTGAAATCCCAGCAGTTACGTTGAAATAAAGCGACAGAAGATTCTCATTTTCTGATACACTGTATATATCGTAATTGTACATATATAATGTTATATACTCGTTTATCAGTTCTCATTTAACGTGCGATACTTACATTTTACGTTATATACTCATTCATCGGCTCGCATTTAACGTTATATGAGTTTTTGAAAAAAAATTTTATTATAATACAAGAACATATAACATTCCACGTTTACATCTGAACGTACATATATTAACATAAAATTGTATATGTTCTATAATTTTTTTGGAGTTTTGCTGCACAAAAACTCTCATATAACATTATATTTTTACTTTATTGAATTGGTCCGCGCAGCGGCCTCAATGACTTGCTTCGAGTAACAATATATGTTCTTTTTTTGTTGGAAGGTACACAAGTCAGCAGCTTTCATATAATGTTATATGTTCTATTTTTTTAGAGTTTTACAGCATAGAAACTCACATATAACGTTATATGTTTTACTTTATTGAATTGGTCCGCGCAGCGGCTTCATTGACTAACTTCTGATAACCGTATATAAATAATCTTATATATGTTTACAATGCAAAAACAAACAAAGAACTTTATATGTGTATTATTTTGCCACATAAATAAATACACACAAAAAAACGTAATAATAAGTGTGACAAAAAATAAACATATAGCCTTATAACATTATACATGAGATTCTGTCCTTTCTAACTCTAAAAAAAATGGGAAAAAAAAGAAGAAGAGATCTTGTAACTTCTTTCCCTTTGTCGCCGTCGCCTTCTTCACGGTCGATTTTGCATCACATGTAACTTAATACTCTTCACCCCTTGAACAACTGCACAAATAATAAGTCAGTAAGGCCGCTGCGCGGACCAATTCAATAAAGTAGAACATATAATGATCAGAGTTTGATATAATCATATCTACTCGCAATCAAAACCCTAACTTATATATTATTAACTGTTCAATTGTGCTTTGCTAATGAGTTCCTATATATACCTTGAACTGGAGTCAGTTACCAACATTGATATAACCATATATAACCCTATATATTTGTTGAACAGAACATCATATATAATGTCTCACGAGATAGTAGATCGTATATAACGTTATATAAATCAGAAACTATATATACATATATGCAAAAGAGACAGAACATCATATATAATGTCTCACGAGACAGTATATTGTATATAACGTTATATAAATCAGAAATTCTATATACATATATGCAAAAGCAACAGAACATCATATAAAATGACTTACGAGACAGTAGATCATATATAATGTTATATAAATCAGAAACTATATATACATATATGCAAAAGCGACGAAGGGCGGCGATCGACGACAAAGGACGACGGCGAGGAGGAGTGCGATGTCAGCGACGAAGGGTGATCGACGACGAAGGAAGTCTGGGACGTGGGTTGATCTCTGTTTTTCGTCCGTTGATCTCGTCGTTGGAGTGACGACGGCAATCGAGTGCTTGACGACGGCGACGGAGACGACGCCGGTATTTGAGTGCTTGAGAACGGCGACAACGATCGAGTGCTTCTCGCCGATCGAGGACGACGAAGAAGGGCTGACGCCGAAGAAGCCCGACGATCGAGTGCTTCTCGTCTAGGTTTTGTTCTTCTGGAAAAGGTGTTTCTCGTCTGGGTTTTGTTCTTCTGGTTTTGTTCTTCTCGTCTAGTTTTTGTTCTTCTGGAAAAGAAAAAGGGGGGAGGGGGGGGGGGGTTAGGGATGGGTTTTATAACGGAGGAATCCGAAAAAAAAAGGGGAATGGAGAAAAAAACGGGATAAAAGATTTTTTGAAAGCAGTGGTATATTAGACTAACCAGGGTTATTATATTTTTACTAATAGGTTAGTGGACTTAGGGGGTTATAGAATTTAGAAATGGACTTAGTGGGTTTGAAAAGTGGTATAGTGAACCTGTGAAAAATTCTCCCATAAAAATTTCTAACATTTTGATAAAAAAAAACCTTATTTTTCCTCACCTCTACAACAAAGGTAGGTATTTTACCGATATTTGATACAAATATTACTATTTAAAAAAGCTGCCACTTGTGTAGAGGGAAGAGTGAGGAGTAGTAACATATACATAATCTGGTGATGTTCCCCTAAGGTAGTACTCCCTCTATTCTATAATGTTTGTCCGCACCACAAAACGACGACGTAAAAATAATACATTTTTTACAATAAAATTTTGAATTTTTTCAAGAATTTATTAAATATCGATGACTTCTTTTAATTTATGAAAAAAATTAATTTGAATTTTTCTTACAAGAAATGCTTTATTTTTTAATTATCGTTTTACGAACCGAACAAATATTTTGGAACGGAAGTAGTAGAAACTTGGAGGAAAACTCAAGTCTCTCTCTCTTCACGTCTACCTCACTGTTATCCTTCTCTCTCTCTCTCTCTATCTCTCTCTCTCATCCATAGACGAAATATACTAGCCAGCTAACTAATCGCGTGAAATATTTTTGCCAACTAACAAAACGGCGTGGTTTAATTGTTTTGCTTTTTCCTACCACGTACGGAGTATTTGGTCCAAGTTTTTTTTTTTGACAAAAGTGAGAGGCAGTGCATTGATAAAGCCTAACAACACTTACACAACGAAATTCATTATAGATAACTTGGACAAAGTTAAATTAATCATGTAATTGATACAAAACGAGAGAGAACGCAGCGATTGATATCTTTTATCCTTAGCCCAGGCATGGCCTGAAGCACTTTCTACTGAGCTGAAAATTCATGTATACTATTCAAAAATAGATACATTGCTAGCCAAGAAAAAAAGACAACAAGAATCCAAACGATCAGATGAACTTCGACCAGAAATGAACGCGGTAATGAATTTCTAGCAAACCACCAATAAATGCATATTAATCTTCTCAAGCCTTAATAGTAAACAAATCACTCAAAAGACGAATTTTATTACTCTCACAAGAAGAGACAAAACTCCCCCAGATCTTGCTCTAAATCCAGCCGCCCAAAAATCGCAGAACGGATCGCAACCCTCACTGCTTCCACCACTCCGGCGACGGATTACATGGGGACAAACGACTCCGATACGGCAAAGCCTGCCGAATAGAGAGGGTTAGATATGAGGGAGGAAAAAACGAAAAGAAAAATACTATAGAGAAGAAGGGAAAGAAGAGGAGAGCCGAGGAGGGAGAGCGGACGGAGAAGGAGGAGCCCGGGGAGGAGGGAGAGAGACGCCTCCCCCAGGCAGAAAAGCGTATTTGGTCCAAGTTCAGCCCCCTCTTTTATGCGAAAGCCAGCGGTAGGAATTAGAAACTGCAGATTTTTCTTTGCTCGATCGGTATACTCAGTGAGGTAACCTCGATCTTCTGCTCGTTTTTTCCCCTTGTTTTCCGTTTATCCCCGCATTTCCCATGTGTTCAGTTATTAAGATTTGTTAAGTTGTTGTCTCGTCCTTATAACTTTATGGGAATGACTTCCGTGTCTCCACTCATTTCGGAGACACCGTAATTTTTGACATAGCAAAACTATTATCACTACAAGAGAATATGCTTTTTTGTCGACCTTTTTGCGTTGGCAAAAAATACTGACGCAAAAAAATATTTAATTTCGACGGCATCTCATCCCGACTCAAAAGTCATCAATTTGCATCCGCCACGTTGCCATCGCAAAAACCTAGTAGCAAATAGATTTTTTTTGCGTCTGCAAGGTACACCCCGATGCAAATAGTAACTTTTTAGCGCTAAAAAAGAGTACGCGGCGGATAAGAAATGGCGGAGGGAGGGGGCGAAAAGTTCTAAATTTTTTGAAAGGATTAAATTAATATTGTTTCTTTTTCCCCAAAACCCCAAATCAATCTCTCTCCTAATTATTTTGCTGGGTGTGTTTCAATCGGTAAGAATCCTACCGAAACTCCTTTTCCCCAAAACCCCAATTCAATCTCCTCTCCTTACTTTGCTGGGATCGGCTTAAGAATCCTACCAAACCAAATCGATCTCGGTGTTTTCCAAGTCTTAATCATCTGGATGTGTTTCAATCGGCTAAGAATCCTTTCGAATCGAAATCGATCTCGGCAAAGAATCCTACCGAAATCAAGAGGATATACTGGTAAGTTTCTTAATCTGCTGGGTGTGTTTTAATGCTTCTTCTTTTCTTGGTTCCTATTGAAACCCTCTTGATTTTATTTTTCTTTTGCCCTAGCTTTTCTCTCATTAAAGATAACAGAGCACCAGAGCACCTCAACGACGACCACACAGGAGTTTCCGACAAGACAATGAAGACAATTTCTCTCACGTACATGATTCTACAAGGCAAACTCTCTAATGCTTCAATTTGAGGTTCAAGAGTCGATATTCCACCAAGCAAACTCTCTAATCCTCAACTCTCCCAAGAATCTTTTCCAGGGCTGAACACTGCATACGTCTTCCCTACTACCTCGTGATTCCACCATTGGTATGCTCCAAGGGGACCTTTATTCAACTCTTTTATTTCCAATCTCTCACCAGTTGTGGTTTTGTGTATTTTGAATCTTTATTGCTATTTATTACATGTATGCTACTGTTATTAGGAACCCAATTCAATTGGGAGTTATTTTAATCGGACCTAGAGAAGCCCCCATCCCAGTGTGTGTCTGTGTGTGTGTATATATATATGTGTGTATATATATATATATATCAATGTTCTAAAACTCGGTACTCGGTACTCGCTCGGCCGGCCACCTTGTACCTTGTAGGCCGAGTACTCGGCAATTACTAGGCGAGTAGAAATTACTTGGTATTTTTTTTTATATGTTCCCCAAATGATATTCATAATGCATAATGAGAAGTTCAATGTTCATAGTTCAAACCAAATGAAACTAAGTACAAAATTACTAGTCCATTGCAAAGCTTAACGTTCAAACCAAATGAAACCAGGTACGAAATTAATAGTGAATTACAAAGTTCAATGTTCAAACCAAATAAAACGAAGTACAAAATTAGTAGTCAATTATTCCTCCTCTTTTTCTCGAAGAAGAAGAAGAATAGCAGCAGCCGCTTCGGACAGCAGCAACTTCGAACAGCAGCAATAGCTTGATTGGTGTGTTCACTCGATTAGGGTAAGTATAAAACTATACTGAAATTACACTAACGACCTTTCAAATTTAACATATTATGTATTTTACCCCATTTTTCGGTTTTTTTTCGATTTTCTCCCCACTTCCGAGTAATCTCGTTTTACCGAGTAATCGGTACTCGCCGAGTAATCGGCTGGCCGAGTAATTCCACCGAGTAGCCCTAACTCTACTCGGCTAGGCACCGAGTACCGAGTACTCGCCGAGTATTTCCGAGTTTTAGAACACTGATATATATATATATATATATATATATATATATATATAGTACGGATCCCATAAGGGATCCCGCACGGTGCTACTGTGCGAGACTCCGCTTTTCCGATCGAATTGCGACGATCCGAGCCACTCAAAGTGTGCAGAACGTGATTTTAAGGGTACTCGCGAGAAATCAGCAAAAAAATGATCGGGAAGGGCTTGATCCGAGCAGTTTTTTTCTGAACCGGATCGAAAAAGGAGAGTCCAGCATAGTAAGGCCGTAAGGGATCCCTTATGGGATCTGGACTGATATATATTCATAAGAGTTCTTTAAGAATTTTTAGTATTTTAGTTTTGTTGTTGAGATTGAAGAATCCACTTAGAAATAGAAAGAAAAGAATACCTATGCGCAGGTGGGAAAGACTCGAACTCCTGACCTCCTAGTGAGATGTAAGAGTCCTGGCCAATTAAGCTAGTCCCAGTTGGTTCCCTAATATCTGTTTGACACTAGTATAATCTGAATTCTATTTAAATAGATCAAGGGTTTTTTTTTTCCCTGAAACTAGTTTATCAAAGAAAACGGAAGACACAATGGGGTTGTTTGGAAGCCTCATTTTTTACTTTTTGGCATTTTGGATTATGGTGAGAATGTAATTTGAATGTTGTAGAGTGTTTGGAAGAAATATGCAGAATACATTTTCAAACAGGAGTAATGTTTGGAAGATAATGATAAAAATAAATTATGAGTTAATTTTTTACCATGTTACCCACGATTGTTTATTATGGTACTATAATGTGTATTAATAGTTTTTGATCAATTTTGCTAAACTTGTTCCGACACCTGAGCTTATATATTACAAGGAACCAAAAAAGAGAAAAACATACTCATTACATGCAATTACAATGTTATGGACGTCCAAATTATGAGTTTATTAAAAAAAATTACACAAATTATAAATTATCGATACAAAATACGAACTTATTAAGAAAAGGCACTTTTTTTTTTTTTGCTAAAATGGTAGTAAATTTCATTGATGCGAGATAAATATACAATCAAATAGCGTTAATTATCCTAGACAGAGACAATAACCAGAAGGTCTAGATTCGCAAGCTTATAACTCCAGAATCTCACAAACTAACACAGCAATCCCTTGATCCTCAGCTAGCTTCTAACAACTGGCTCCTAAAACCAACAAATGAAATTCCAACAAAACCACCGAATTGAGGTACACCTAGCCGGGAGAAAGACTCACAACAAGAAATCGGAGAAAAAAATTTAGAAAAATACAGCAAAACAAATAAAAAAGCAACAGAAATAAAATCTCACAAACAACACCCAAGCAATCAATTAAGCACTGCTACTCTGGCGAACCAATCCAAAAAAGGCACTTAAACGGGGGTTTTCTCGGTATTATCAGGCTCCTCCAATGGTGTTTTGGGCTTAAGAGAAAGAGAAAATGGGTGCAAATTGTGAATTGTTAAAAAGCGGAAAAGGAACCTGCCCCTCTTTTTGACTTCTGTTTTAGAAAGTGGAAAACAGAAAAAGTCATTCTACCACTGCACTCATTCACATACCCAATCACACATTCACAGTGTATTGCATGGTAACTATAACATTATTTTGTGATGGGATCCACACCATTTCAACCAATATGAAGTAGGGTAACGTTCACCCTCTTTTAAGGAGGGTGAACAAAATTGCACTCCCCATAATAGGGGTAGAGCCTGTGCATGCTACACACCTAGTGTGTGTAGGCCTCACCCTTATTGTGATGAGTGGGGGTATGTGAATGGGTGTGGTGTTAGAATTATTGAAACAGAAAATACGTTTTACAGAAGAGTCTAAATTCTGTCCTGCTCATCTAGACAGAGGGAGGTTTTTCGCCACCCCCTATGGGCCCCCTTCACATATTTTTTTGGATAATCTAAACTGTGCATCTTGTAAGGCCTGTAAAATAATGTATCTATGCAAAAAAGTAGTTTGTCCGGACATCAATAAGTAAGTCAAAAGTTGAGTTTTTAAACGAAAAACCAGTTGACAGATCCATGCCATCCATTTTCTTCGTTTAGAAATCAACTTTTGATACCTATTGATGTCCGGACAAGCTGATTTTTTGTATAAATACATTATTTTACAGGCACTACACGATGCACAATTTGAATTACCCAAAAAAATGAGTGAAGGGGGCCATGAGGGGTGCTGACGGAAAACCCCCTCATCCGGACAAAATTTAATCTCTTTGCAAAAGCCCATTTTTTCTCAAACAGCCAAACACTTGAAATGGGAATCTTATGGGATGATAGGGTCCTTCAAGGAAGTTTTGGGTTTAAGAGACACAAAAATGCTAAAGGTTCGTGCCCAAAACCAAGGAGGAGTAAATTCAGCCCCTAGTTTCCAAACTCAGGGGCATTTTCGTCCTACCGTGGCAAAGTGTAAGCCACTTCCTGGAAAGTACTCCTTCCATTATATAAAGGTTTGTGGAAACACGCCTAATTTGGGCTAGAGCATGCCCATCAAAGTTCACAACTTTGATGCTTTTTCACCTTCCAATTAAGCACACTCACTTTGAAAAACAATTTCTTATTCGTTTCTCTTTTCTTCATTCATATCGTAATGGACTTTGATTTTCACCAGCTTAATTAGGTTTTTTTTTTTTCTATATAAATAAAATAGATAGACTACCGAGAAGCCCATTTATCTCATCAGCTCAATACTTATCTGAAAGATGTTTCCTACGAAGGTCTGCTTTGTAGTCTTCATTGTGCTCGCTCTATTACTTCATTCAATTCCATTCCTGACAGCGGCTAGAGTCCCTGCAAGCAGCTGTAAGCATCATTATCAACTCTCTATTTAGTATTAATTAGCAGTATATATATCATATGGTTATATACTTATTAAAAAATGTATGATATGATTATAGCAACTGATCGAATTGAATAATCTCTTTGTTAACAACATCGAAAATTGTTCCGAAAAACTCATTAATTGGTATCATGTCTTACTACGTTGTTGAGTACGTATATCTGGGTTTTCAAGTTCTTGATAAACGATCAGGATTTATGGACTGGCTTATTACAGGCACTTAGATTCATTCTTGGGAGACTAATCCCATCGTTTGCTAATAGAGAGCCAGACCTTCGGGTTGGATTTGAAATTTTGAGTAAACGTCTATGTTACGTTTCTTTTTTTTTGTTTCTTTTAAACACTGGCTTTTTCTACTTCAGAGAGCAGCCAGGAAAATGTTTTTGAATTCAATCAGTTAAGCAAAAAACAAGATTATTGAGCTACTTAATTCCCGAAAGCGACTACAAAAAACTACTAATGGTCGGGACACTAATAGTGATCGAGGTTGGCCAAACCAAACCAAGCCTTTTGTTCCAATCAATTGAGGTCGGCTATATGAATTTTATTTAATTCAATGAGGTTAATTGGCCAATATTATTTTTTTAAAACGAATCGGTATTATTAATCTTTAATGATCTTGTCTTTCGTTTTTAGTAATTTTTTAGAGTAATCATTGGCCTCAATGAGAGTAATCTGAAAAGTATTAAGAAATGGATCCAAAAGGAAAAAAGTTCAGATAAGATGACAATAAAAAAAAATTTGAATCATTTTTCATGTTTAGAGAACTTTTTCTTGCTTTTGGTCATTAATTCAAAAAACAAACATAAATCGCTGAAAAAATAATTAACGCTAAAGCACCTCTTAGTAGTGCATTAACTTATGTAAGTAGTAATGTGTATCTCACACCACTCTATTTCGGGGGGTTTTTTTTTAATTTATTCTTCATTTTTTTTTTTTAAACTTTTTAGATTCATCTCTTCAAGACATTATTAATTCAACAAACATAACTCAATCCAACAAAACCAAAGAAAAATGCACAAAGCAAAAAGGGGGGGGGGGGGGGGGAGGTGGGGCGGGGGAAATTACGTTAAATTCTCTTAGTAGCTGGATTACTACTATTTTATGGCTGTGGCATTACTCAGAAAAAAAAATTAACAAAAAAAGAAGAAGTTGTAACTCAGATGTTAAATTAATCCATGTAACTCATTAGTACTATTATATGTGCATGTTGTGGTTGTTGAAGTTACAGGACGCAGGTCAAGAATATTAGCGAAAATAGACCCAAGTGTGTCGGAAAGTTACGGGAAAGGGCATTAATTGGAATTGAGAACTGCGCGCGGGCAGATAAGCAGGGCTGCTTCAACAAACAATTTGCTAGCTGAATTAAACCAAGGAAACCAAATTACTGCTACTAGCTAGCTAGCTTTCAGTCATGTTTAATTAATATATTCCATTCATTCTTCATTGATTTATGATTTACTAGCTAGTAGCTAGATGCGGAGATAAATATTTTTGAATGTGAGGGAAAGTTTTTGTACTTTTGAGTGAGAAAATGAACCGAGAGGAGAGGAGACTATAAGCCAAGGAAATTGATTTGTAATTAATTTACGTGTATATGTTGATTCTTTCCAAGTATTATGTTTAATTAAGTCGGACAATGGACAATTGGACATGAGCAATTGATGAGTGTGTTCTCTCATGTCAATAATCTATGTAATACGATTTTTTAATATGCTATTAAAAAAAACATACTGAATGTTCAAACTAGAAAGCAAAATTACTAAAAATTGTCCCTATTCTTACAGTTCCTTTAGTGTTTATAGATACGAGTATATATAAATAACATTTTTGTACTTAAAACAATAGCAACATAAAACTATTTTATCTTATGGGCAAATCAATTCATGATGATGTGATATATTGAATAGATACATATTATGTAGGGGGATGAAAACAATTGATGCTTCGGATCACCTTGGATTGCAACGGCTTATTCGTGCCTTTTCACCGGAACCCTAATTCGTCGTCGGAACCCTAATCTGCAAAATAGACAGGGGGTGAGTGCACCTTTGCCTCTCGTGGCAAAGGCCCTCCGATGCCAAAGTTAGTATCACGTACTAGAGAAACCCTAAATATCAGTAGGAAATATTGAATAATGCAATGTATTGCGTACCTTTCACCTCTAGGTTTACCTCATATTTATAGATTTGCGTATGCTTGCTGCCCAAGCATTCCTGTTGCCCTAGGATTCCTATTTCGTATAGGAAACCCTGAATATCAAGGATTCTCGGTTTCCTTATCAATTCATTATAAAAGAGTCCTTTTAGGATTCTTTTCCATTAAAAGCCGAACATTCCATTCTCATTGGGTATCTTTTTCAAATCCTATATTCTTGGGATCCCATCCATGACTACTCTGGAATCTTCCAGAGTATTTCCTCTGATCTTGCTCTTGATTAGAGCTCTTTCCTTGTTTGGCTGTATCGTAGCCGAACAGTCTTCCTGGACCAGCTACTTCACATGTAACTTGGTCCAAATGTAATCAGAATGTCTCTATCTGCCGAACAGTTAGTTTACACCAATGACTTCTCATGTTATTGGCCTTTATCGCCATTCAACGCACTGATCGGCGATCAGTCCTGTTCAATTTTTCACGTTTTCTTATACACCACGTGTTCGGCAACTAGATGTATCTGTTCGAGAATACCTCCCTACATATTATGCAATTATAGCATGATTCTAAAATCTAAAATTGGTCTGCCCATTCAAAACATGAACTAAAATTCAAAATCTTGGAGATTTCAAAAAAGAAACTCTACCCCTAGCACTTTTTTGATTTCAGCTTCCTCTAGTCATGCATAAAGATATACTACCATGAATTCTTTTACAGAAATCCTATACGTACTGACAGTTTCCGTAGGAAAATCATACCGACGGCCGCGCCGGACCGTCTCCGGCCACCGGACGGTCGATCTGAGCCGTCCAAAAATTCTAAAAAATAACCGAGGGGGCAACACGGAAATCAACAGCATCCTATGTGTATAGTCTTCGAACATAATAAAATTCATTACACCGGGCATAGCATGGGTCAGTACTTGCAAGTATTATTTTCTTGAGAAGTAGTCTTCTAAATGCGACAAGTGGCATAAGCTAAAATTTGGAAGTTTTATGCTTTTACTATTTCAGAATCCAAATTGGTCCAACCAGTGAGATAACTTGGAATTTGATCATAAAATGATTATTAGTTAGGGATCGATCAAACTATTTTATCTATCTATCTCAGTTTGCATCTATTACGGTAAGAAATACGATCTTGAAATCGTTTTTCCTTCATTTTTTCTTTAAATCGTTGTGCAAAGCATAGATTCATTTTTTCTTTCAATTGCCGTGCACGGGAGAAACGAGGATCACCCTGTGGAAGGACTTGACTTGACTTGAGGTCGAAGGTCTTTGTTCAATTACCGACAAAGATTGGACATTTCCATCATCATAATGCTTTTGGAAAGCACTTAAAATAACTACAGCTACATGAATATTGGAAGAAACTTTGTAGAAGTAAGTGGCTTTGACGACTTGACTAGCATACGGTGCATTCGCTTTCAAACTTGCAGCTTGCACGGTGAGGAAGTCGATTCGGGTATTGGTTTAAGAAAGAAAAAAAAATTCACAAGGAATTCTTGTCATTAATGGAAGAGACGGCCATGGTTGAATAATTACCAGAGATTGGTTTGATAGCAAGCGGATGATAATAGAGTCAGTGGCTAATCAAAATTTGGATTGAGAGGTCACGATATTTGATGGGAGTCTACTTCTATTTTTACATACTGTTTATAAGAATATATAAATGAAGAGAAATCATGTTAAGTCAACAGCAGACTTTGTCCTGAACTTTTTTACTTCAAGAAAAATAAAAGCTTGATTCAATCGTCTAGTGATCTTGAAATAAGAGCCATCGAAGTGTTATGTTTATGATTCGAATCGTCCACTTTGGAATCGCTACTTTTTCTCCATTTGTTCTAGAAACCAAATTGTTCAGACACCAACCATTGCCTAATTGACTTTTGTTCGTGTAAAATATTTAGTTTTTAAAACTGGGGATGACACGTGTCACTCCGCGTCTCTGTACAGTTTCGTCCATTAGTAGACCCATAATATATAAACGTGAATGTAAGAAGAGTGATACATTAGTAGATATACTTGAAGCCAATTCTTCCTGAACTTTTGTTTTGGTACTATTTATTTGTCTTTTACTTTTGTTAGATTCTGTTTATACCCATTTTTTGCACCAAATCATGAGCTAGCATTTGAAGGCTATTTAAGTAAATATTCGTTAAATTGGGCCGATATTTAGGAGTTTTTGGGCTAAAAATTAATGGGCTACATTAATTTTGTGATTTGAAACAATGCCCGATTAATTAAAATCCAAACTAAACGAGACGCACGGAATAATTTTGCCTCATCCATGGAAAAGGGAAGGTGGGTGCGTGTTTTTCTTCTGGGAAGAATATTGAAAGGCCATTCGAATAGTCAAGACCCCATTTTCGTGTATTTAGGAAATGGGAAGTTAATAAATAACTACTACTACTTTTTGGTGCTCCGCGATCAAGCATAACTTTCAAAAACCGTTAATAACCGCCAACTCAAGCAAGGGGAACAATCGCGGACACTTGTCGACACATGGTGAGAGCGGAAAACCTGATTCAGACCTGAAGAAGTTCGTTTTTTCTCTATAAATACCAGTTTGGAAGACAAAAAAATGGATCCAACACCACATAAAGCCCAAGGCTTACCCAATCAACCAAACTTTCCAAGCAAACTTTGTTTTATCTTTACTTGTACCGGTCAAGTTTATTATTTCGATATAATAAAGTTCTTTTTTTTTATTTGTGTTCTCTACTTTTTCTCACACGATTGAAAAATTCTAAGTCTACTTCGTTGTGGCAAACCACGAACCACGTTGTGGCCTCACCCTTTGGTTCATACGCAATCACATTACATACGGAGTCAAATCGAGGCACTCTCGCCTACAATCGTTGGATGTTGACAAGTCCTGGCACACCCGTGCTCATACAGCACACGCCATTGATTTTTGCTCATGCCTACGCGGCGAAAAAGTGGAAAATATTTTGGGCACGCCCGGTGGGACCTGATAAGCACCCAATAATGCATATTCTTGGTGCTTAAGTCCTCTAGTATGTTATGTTTGTACATATATGTTGTCGTTTTTATGCGATATTGCACGTAAGGTGTGTTTTTGTGTATTTCAGGCAATTCGTATAAATAAGATGCGTTTGAACGCCAAGGAATGCTCCGGATGCAACCAAGTACTCAAGGCTATGTGCCACCCCATTGTGGTGCTCGAGAGATGGTTTGGAGGTTGCTCGGGTCGCCCAAGAGTCAAGGGAATTGAAGAAGAAGTGAGGATTTTATTAAAGCTACTCATCTTCCGACGTGCTGAGGGTAGAATTGTCATAACTTTTGATGTACAAATTACTTTTGATCCAAACCACTTGGGTTAGAAAGTAGGCTCGACGAGCTTTCCAACGGTTCAAAGAACGCCTAAATCCGAGTTCGGGAGTGTCCGGAGCAAGCTTGCGAAGTTGCCCAAAAAATCTGTCAATCTTGTACCGGTACTGGGAATTGCCCAGTACCGGTTCATGCTGTCCAGAGTTGGTGTTTTTCAGCATTATTGAAGGCCTTGTACCGGTACTGGGATTTGGCCAGTACCGATTCATACTGCAGAATACAACCACGTTTTTGCTGTTTTTTCTACTTTCTACTTTTGGGTTATTTTCTACTTTTGGCTACTTTTAGGATATTTTTGGGATATTTTGTGAGGGATTAAGGCCACCTTGTATAAATATGGTCTCCCTCTCTCATCTTTAGTAAGTTAGTCTTTTTTCACTTTAAGTCTTTTTTTCATTTTCTTAGAACTCCATTAAAGCTTCAAGCTTTCTTGGTTATTTCCTTCAAGAACACTAGTAAGTCTTTCTCGTTTGTTAATTTCTCGTTTATTAAAGTTGCTTGTACGGACTAGATCTTTACTAATATCAAGTTTATTTCCGTTTTTATCGGTTAATCATGTTTCCTTTCTTAAGCATGTTTTCTAGTCTTTTCAATATGTTTGAGTAGTCTTTTGGCTAAGTCTTGGGCTAATCTTTCCCAATGACTTAGGTTGTTATTTGATTCTCGAAACTTCGGGTTTAAAATCATGATTTTCAGAATTAAGCTAACCTAGCCATTTCGGTCTAAGCGAGGGGTGTTAACTCCTTGATATGAAGTTTAGTCAAGCGGTCTTGGCAAGCGACGTATTGAGGGCTCATGGCCTCCTACGTGCTAGATACATTAGCAAAAATAGGTTTGTTTAATTCCGTTTAATCACATCTTTTGATAAACGTAGTCATTAAAGTTAAATCTTCCGGGCGTGAGCACGCGGTCGTGACTCTCACTTGAGTTATAATCGAGAACCGGTAGCGGCCTTTGTCAAGGGAAGGACGATCCCTAGACTTGCCTCTTTTAAGTTAATTAAGCTCATTTCTAGTCTTTTCCTTAATTTTCACCGTTTCTAAGCAAAATCAAGTTGGCCGTCTTGAACGCCGCACTCTACCATATAAACCTACAATCCAAACTAGCTATATTTCGATTCTCTGTGGGTACGATTCCGGACTTCCGGATATTATGCTATCGACGACCTAGCCCTACGCTTGGGGTGTTTCAACCTTATTGGAAGGCGAGGTTCGAGGCTAAGCAGGACCCTATTTGTTTTTAGGGAAATTTATAGAAATGGTCCTCCTAGTTTCATCCGAGTCTCATTTTCATCCTCTAAGTATCAATTACAACTTTTTTGACCTTCAAGTTTGGTTTTTGTACCAAGTTAATCTAATTAATAACGTCTGTCAGTCAAACTGGATTGAAAAAATCAGATTAAGAGAAGACATCATCAATTGGACCAACTTGGTACGAACTGCTACGTGCAAACTGCCATTAATTAGATTTTTTCCGTCCAGTTTGGCTGATAGAAGTTGGTACGAACTGCTACGTGCAAACTGCCATTAATTAGATTTTTTCCGTCCAGTTTGGCTGATAGAAGTTATCAATTGGACCAATTTGGTACAAAAACCAAACTTGAAGGTTAAAAAAGTTGTAATTGATACTTAAAGGACGAAAATAAGATTCAGATGAAACTAGTAGGATCATTTCTATAAATTTCCCTTGTTTTTATTACGTCACCAAAGAGAGGACAGCTACAGCAACAAGGCTTTCTACAAACGGATCCTCCAAGCAACATTGAAAGAGTTGTTTTTGACATACCACTGCTCGAGGAAGCCGCTCCTCAAATCAGCACACAAGATTTAAATGATGCTACGGACAGCATCAAAAATTATATGTTTATGATAGGACTTGAGATTTCACACGACGTTACGCAGTCAATCTCGCAGTTGTTCAATCAGCTTTAGTTCCTTTCACTCTAGCAATTAACGACATGGTTGCTATAATCGAAGAGAGATTACCGGTTGTCCCTCAGCAACAAGCTTTTCATCAATTTGGAGTCTTTGGCAATGGCTAGGACCAAATGGGAGTAAGGGAAGCAAGGCCACCTTCACAAGCCTTCTACAAGGCCTCTATTTCAAACAGCCCTACACTTAGGGGGCAAAGAGGCCAAGGAATTGGACTAGGGGCAAAAGTCTCACTTTAGGCCTTTGAGAATTCCTGAATAGCGTCAAGGCCTAAATGATAAACATCGAAATAATCTTGGCAACAGTTTCAGGCCTGATCGTAGTAGCAAACATTCATGAGTTTTTCAAAAACTTTTGGATGGTAAGCTAATTCCATGTCTAGAGGGGCAAAAAGATAGGTCTGTTGCGATGAAAGAGAAACAAGATCTCAAACTTGCAATAGGCTAAAACATGGAAAGTCCTATTATAAGGCAAGATCAACTTGTTCTCTCCTCGCAGAAGTTTTCTCAAGTGTCTGAGGAGTTACGACATCCAGATTCACTCCTGAAGAGTAAGCAGATCACTAATGCAAGTTAGGAATGATCTAGTCCTACCATTGGCCATGGGGCCAGGTCTGAATTGCACATTCCACTTGTTCTAGAACAAGGGGAACAAAATGAAGTGGAGGAAATCAATGACACTCTAGAGCTTGATCATGATTCATTTGTAATTGGGGACTCCCCTCCTCCCCCAGTTAATGAAGGCCTTTTCGGCATTTCTCGAGATGCCGAAAGGCATTACATGTCTAGGCCAACTGTAGGCCTTAAACTTGTTGGATTGCACCTACAATATTAGACTTGTGGAAAAGCGAGTGTTATTCACTTGGCTTACCAAAAAACATCAAAGTGGTGTCAATAAGGGCTAAGTAGAGAAAAGTTTTTCAAAGGCCGGATAAGCATCTCTAAAGTGTTTGGCCAAAGCCTACCATTCATTGAGTAGGCCTTATCAAAGTATATAATTTTCTCTTCTTGTTTTGATAGAGTACCCCTTGTGGGAAGATTTTACTCCACGTACTATATATTGGTGGTGGTGTTATATATAAATTGGAGATTGTTGAGATAGTAGTCTCTCATGCTTCAAGACCCAATAAAACAAAATTTGAGAGGCTTGATTGTGATTATCTGGAAGCAGGGGAAGGCAGCCGACCCCACTGGCTGTCAAATTTCCCTGGGGATAGGTATAATTTTTACTCCATTTTTACCAATTTGACACCAAATTTTTATAAGAATCGGTATAATTTAGCTATTTTGACCCCACAAAAAATCTTTAAATAGCCCCAACTTATTTTAAGTGCATAGAAATCCCAAGCGTTCTCTTTTTTTCGAGAGTTTATAGTGCTATAAATGAGACTATCATATTATTTTTCAAATATAACAAGTCTTTTGGGGCCAATTATGAGGCAAAAATGAATTATTAGTGCATATCGATCTTATAATTAACCTTTTAGTTTTGTTATTTTTGAACTTGTGCATAAAAAAAAAATTTGCATATGAATCTAATTTTTTACCTTACTAACCAAAATTCCTGACTCCTCCCCCGTGTGGAAGTGTTTGATCTGATTGCTTGCCTTTCGATATATAAGTATCGTTTCAAAACATGAGACGAGGTTTTGCAATGCCATTCTTTTGTGACCTGAGATATCTAGATAAGGTGGATACATATGTTCAAAACATGCCGAATCGTAGTAAGGAAGCAGAGTCATCCTTTTCAGCCAATAAACAAGTAAATCTATCATCCAGACAAAGTTATATAATTTAATACGTCCATATTTGGGGTGTCAAATGGACAGGTTTGAGCCAAATTAGGTAAGTTATTAATGCGCTGGGTCTTTAATGGGTTATTATACCATTTAGACCCAATTAGTTAGGAGTCCAATTATTTGTTGAGATAGTAGTCTCTCTTCTAAATTGTTGGTGATTATTATGTCCAGATTAGCTTCTTTAAACCTTCTATCAGATTGGGGCAAACTTGTGGGCTATCTCCACCCTCAATCTCTCTTATAACAGTAATGTATCTTTAACAATCAATATTCAATAGTAGCTTGCAAAATTGATTTAAAGAAAAGAAAGTGTACGGAAAAAAAGAGTGAAAGTCGTTTCCCATCTCTTTTCTTTCCATGTTCTCTCTTTCAAACACGGCATTATAAGCACCATCAACATTAATCTTAATCGAACCATCATCGATCTGGTGGCACCCGTCGTTCTGGATCTGACGCTTGGGATTGGGAAATGATCAATATGATTAATTATTGCTAAGGATGGGTTTGGATTAAAAAGTTAAGTAACTTTTTTTTTTGTCTTTATTTGAATTTTTATTTTATTTTTGCATTTGTTTGTTTTGCGCCAAACTTTTGTGACTTATTGATTTGTCTCGACCAGAGGAATCGGAAAAGTAAAAAAATTTGATCGCAACTCATAATTTTTTGAACAAAGACAAAAATAAGTCAATAAGTCAACTTATTTTTCTTATTCTTGTCCTTTTGAAAAAAATTGTGAGTTTTGATCAAATTTAGAATTACAAACAGATTAGGAATTATTTGATTGATCAAATTATGAGTTTTGAACATGTGGAAAATCTGCAGCCAGCAAAACTTCAAAAAAAACGAGCAGAGTACGTGACAAGTTTTCTCATTGGACAAACTTCAGTAGGTTTAGTTTTAACCATTATCCTTTCGCCGATCATACGATACAGTGGCCCGAATTGAGTCGAGTTCAAACTCAAGTTTCAGGCTCGTACAGTAAATGAGTCGAGTTCAACACTGTAAATCCTCGGCTCATTTTGTATAAGCTTGGCTCGAACCTGACTCGGCTCGTTTACAAACAAACAAAGTTTGAGTTTGAATTTTTGGTTCGTTTAGTGTACAAGTTCATTACAAAACTCGGCTAGACTCGGCTTGTACTGTAACTGGAATTCGAAACATGAAACCGTTCAAACCAAGTCACCAGTTCCCGATTTGACCAAGAAAAAGGTTTGTTTCACGTAACATGTTTATTTTTGTTTTTTTTCATTTATGTGGTAATTCTATTATTTTGTTAGGTAATGTTCATAACCCATTGGGCATTTAAGTTGACCAAATTAAAACCCAATTAAGACCCAATAATAAATGGGTTAGATGGGTTGGGACTCATTCTAACCCAATTAATAAATGAGTTGGGTTGGGTCTATTTTTTAATAGATGGATTTGGATTTTTTAATAGGCCTGGGTTCAATTTGCCACCCCTAGTCCATATACAGGCAATATTACTTGGGGAAATGCCTTAACCGGTTCCTCTATTACTAGTTTTGCCAAAACCACGACAGAGGAGTTGGGTGTTTTCCAATTGGACTTGATAGATTAAATATAAGGCGTACTAACAAAACGGGAAAATTTCTCGCACTATTGTCTATTGCTGTCATTTGCCCCGTGGTACAATTCCACATCATAATGGCTTCGTGTCTCTGTCGTTATAATTAAAGCGTAAATATCAAAACCATACAAAGTTTTGTTAAATTCACAACTTCGCAACATTGCTATTTCAATACTCACAATACTAAAAGTACAAGCCCCGTGGTATGTGCCCGTAGAGCAAGAAACACTATTCTTAGCTTAAATGATGCCAATGGAAACAGAGTTGAAGACCCTGAAGCAGTTAAAAAGCTTACCCTTAACGACTACATTAGACTTTTCGGGTCAGCTCATGATGGTAGAGTGGATGCAACAGATCAACTGCAGCTTGCTATCACTAATAGGATTTCTGCTACAGAACAACTCATGCTAGTTCAACCAATCACTCGAGAGGAAATTAAGAAAGCATTGTGGTCTATACGTGGGGATAAAGATCCAGGACCAGATGGCTATAATTCTTTGTTTTACTAGAAGAATTGGTTGGTGGTGGGTCCTAGTCTAACTGTTGCAGTTTCAGCTTTCTTCAATACAGGATTCTTGTTAAAGGAATGGAACACTACTGCAATCTCTTTAATTCCAAAGGTGAGTGCCCCTCTGAGTGCTAAAGACTTTAGGCCTATTTCTTGTTGCAATGTTACACTTAAATGTGTTACTGAAGTCTTAGCAAATCTACAAGCCATTCTTCCTAGAATCATAAACAAGTCCCAATCTGCCGTTATTAAAGGCAGATCTATCATTGATAATGTGCATCTTATGCAAGAGTTAGTGAGACAGTATCATAGAGATAGTGATGTCCCTAGATGTGGCATTAAACTTGATCTGATGAAAGCCTATGACTCAGTGGATTGGTTTTTCTTATTTGATACCATGAGAATTATGGGCTTCCCAGCTTTGTATATCCACTGGGTCCGTCAATGTGTTACAACAGTCAGATACTTAGTGGTGATAAATGGGTCTTTGGAGGGATTCTTTCAAGGTCAAAGAAGTTTAAGGCAGGGAGATCCAATTTCCCCTAACTTATTCCTTATAGTCATGGAAGCATTCTCTGCGTTGTTGACATACAGAGTTGCTTTAGGTCAGTTTACCTATCATCCCAGATGTAATGAGATTAATCTTCACCATCTAGTGTTTGCTGATGATCTATTTGTTCTTTGCGGTGCTACTGGTCTTTCATTCTCCCTTATTAACTAATTGCTCAAGGATTTTCATGACTATTCTGGTATTCAACCAAATATGGCTAAGAGCTCTACTTTTTTTGTCGGGGTTTCTAAGGATATTAAGGGGTCCTTAAGGGCGATCCTACTTATTCCTAAAGCTACCTTTTCTGCGAAATACCTAAGGGTTCCCCTCATCTCTACCAGGGTAAGAGCTGCTGATTGTCTTGTGCTTAAAGAAAAGATACTTAGTCGACTTCATGGGTGGTCCCACATGCGTTTGACATATGGAGGGAGAGCTCAACTAATTCAGTCTGTTTTGTTTAGTATTCAAGTCTACTGGAGTTCTATCTTCATCATCCCTAGTAAAATGATAATTGAGGGTACTCTCATGGCATTTCTCTAGTCAGGTTTGACATGAATCACAAATCAGGTAAGGTTAAATGGGAGCATGTTTGCTGTCCAAAAGCAGAAGGAGGCTTGGGGTTTAGAAGGATCAAGGACTGGAACAAAGCTGCAATGATACAACATCTATGGGCCTTGTGTATAAAGGCAGACACCCTTTGCGTAAAATGGATTCTTACCTATATCATAAAAAATCAGAATATTTGGACAATGAAGACTCCCAGTGATGCCTCATGGACCATCAGGAAATTGTTTGGCATTAAGGGCTTGGGGCAACCTTTGATCCAATATAGAATTGGCAACGGTGCAGGGACTTTCTTATGGTATGACAATTGGCATCCCTTAGGGCCTTTGCATAAGAGATTTGGGGAAGAAGTGGTTTTCAATATGGGGCGATCTCTTCAAGTTAAAGTGCCTTCGATTATTTTCCAAGGAGAGTGGAGATGGCCCAGAATTCGTAATAGAGTTGCTCAAGAGATAATCATGTATACTCCTAGTACTCTAAAGCCAGATAGTTCGAGGGAGGATTATGTTATTTGGGTCCCTCATCCTAATGGCCATTATTCTGTTGCCTCTGCATGGGAAGCACTTCGAATCAGAAGGCCAAACCCACCTTAGGCAGCAATTGTATGGTCCAAACAAATGGTCCCTTGATGGGCCTTCGTATTATGGTTGGCCGTTCAAACCAAGCTGTGTACTAAGGGTAGATTTGCTAATTGGGGGATGCAGCTGGACGACAAATGTGTGCTTTGCAATAACGCTAGAGAGACCCACCACCATTTATTTTTTCAGTGTCCCTTCACCTCTATGGTCTGGCAGCAAGTTCTAATGAGGACTTTGGTGCCAGGCATTCCTAACACCCTCATAGACATTGTGGACTGGCTTGTCCAGTATGGGACGTCCAAGGTTTTTAAGAATTTAGTGTTATGTAGACACCCTAATCTGGGCTTCCAGATTAGTTTACTTACGATTTCTGATTCCCCGATGATAAAATGGATCAAGAACACCCCAGGAATGTTGAGTGTTTGAGCTTTGGGTGTTTGTCACCCTTTTGAACCTATCCAAGCCTAAGCCACTTCAAAAGCCAAAAACCCTACTGACGAGCGCTGGTTTGAAGCCTGCGCGCGTAGATCAACTTGACAAGTATCGGTCAATGGTCAAAGCTTGACCGTTGACCAACGCAAGAGTAGGTTGTACACGCGGGCTAGGGCGCAACCATCCCGCACCAGGGCGCAACCATCCCACGCCAGGGTGCACCATCGCGCGACGGTCAAACTGCCAGGTGGTGGTCAACAGTCAAAGCTGCCAGGTGCACCCTGGTGCACCACGCGCCAGGGTGCACCCTCGCGCGATAGACTAACTCCATCGCGCGTCGGACCAAACTGCCGCCAAGCTTTTTTGAGGAGGAAACTCGGCCACCAATGCAACCTCAGCCAGGCCTCGTGGACTGGCTGAACTCCTCTGTTTGCAGCCCAGACCTAACTCCCTTGTTCTCCTATAAATACCCCCATGGTTCTTCCATTAAAAGGGTTCCAAAAATATTCAAAGGGTTACAAAAAGCCTCACATACCATCCTCACACCTCATCAAGAACAAAACTTGTTCTTTCATTTCTGCCTTTTCACACCTCAATCAAGCCTTCAAACATCAAAGCTCAAACACATTTCAAACTCAATCTAGGTATAGCATGCTGTTTTCTGTTCTGAACCCTGAGGGGGCTGGCAGGGCAAAGGCTGGTAATCAATACTAGTCCTGGTCCTAAAGCTAGCAAGGTTTCAAAAACCATCGAGGCAAGAACCAGCACATGATGGAGCCACTCACGCGCGCGACTGTTCCAGTCTGCGCGCGATGGTCCGCGTGGGGATTGGTGTCTTGCTGTTTTTGTGTATTTATTTACATATAGATCACTGTTAAGCATGTAAAAAAACCAGTTTATTGCTTTTCTTAGTATAAACTGTTAGCTTTATAGTTAATTTGCATTTCTGCTGTTTTGGAGTACCCCTGGGATCATTCTGGACTTGTCCCAGAACCCAGAAATATGTAAACCACACACTGGTTAAAAGGCTCAGACCATCGCGCGCCAGGGCGTGAGCATCGCGCGCTGGAGTGCACCATCGCGCGCTTGAATGAGACCATCGCGCAATAGTTTGCCTCTGACCAATGAGTGGCCTTGAACGGGTAGCTTGGCTTTAGGTCATTATTTTGTCCCCACGCTATTTATGGGGTGTGTTGTCAATTTGTAAGGCTCTTTCAGCCTTTAAACTACTTAGAATTGCTTATCAACTGCTATATAGACTGCTTGGTTTGTCCTGGGTGTGCACTGGTCCTTCCAGAGCCCAGAAGGTTTGAGAATAAGAGTTGTGGGTTTGAGCTCACTGGTGCGCGTGTGTCTTGGAGTTGCACGCGCAGGAGTGAACTGCATGCAGTGACTTGTTCGGTGCATGCTGGCTTCTTCCTGCGCACGTCATTCTAAAACAGGGGCTTCCTAGTTTGTTTAAACTCCCACAACAGTCTGTTCTCATCCCATACTAATTGTTCATCCATGCTATCATTCACATCTTGCAAACTGTTACGGTTTTAATCTCCATTAAACTGTTCCCCCGCCCTAATTGACTAAAGAATTGATTAATCAAACAGAATCGCAAATATTTTCGCAAATGCCTAAGTAGAGACCAATCTCCGGATTGGGCGAGAGGAGTACCTTAAAACCCTTCCCCTCTCGTAATCTGGCTCTCGAACCCAGATATGGTTATGACGGACTGGTGCCTTCACATTTTTCAAATTAAACAGCGCAGCGAGCGTTTCAAGTTCGGTTCCTTGGGTGTCGGACCTTCAAACCCAAGTGGCGACTCTGAATTGAGTGCTCGTCTGCCAAAGAAAGCGCGCTCATCGATCTGCCCCTTTTTTTTCTGAGCACGCTGCCCACAGTGGCGACTTTGTTGGGATCGAACCAATATTGGTCTATACTTAGATTTTAATACACTTGAGAACAATCCCACAAAAGTCTGTCAAAATAGTGAGCTTCGCGTTGCTAAAGAAAGGATTGGTGATTTAATAGGAACTCGTGTCCGGCCATCCTGACTGGGGCTTTTCCGATTGTTCTCTCGTGTAGTTTCTTCTAAGTATTGGTTAATAAAGAGAGTCAAATTTGAAAAGGCATTTCCGAATTTGCGATTCTGTTCCATTAAATCAAATTCTTTTGCATCTTAATTTGCATCGATGTGGGATAAGCCTCGTTGGATCATTTTGGCAATCCGGCACGGTTTACCGGAGCCCGGGGACCCCGAATGACCAACAACCTTCAACGATGATGAGTCATTCTACCGTTTAACTGTTGCTCTGCGATTATGCGGACAGCAGGAGGTATATCTTGGCTCTAGTCCGAGGAACTCGTTACAAGCCAATACCAGCCTTTACATATACAAAGCATTAGCACTCTTCAAATTAGGACAGGTACCCACAGGGTAAGATTTACTTGCATCTAACCCCCATATACTGTCTATGTGTTACTGCTTTCCCTATCGCATGCACTGTACATACATACCTTTTTGCGTAGGAGCATGTTTAGGGCGGCTTCTAGGTTGTCTCTCTTTCGAGTCTGTCTTATGCTTATTAGGACGCTGCCAAGGCCCGATGAAGAGTCGTGCATCTTGATGGTGCACATTGCTAATTTTTGATGTCCTTAGATCAGTGAGACTTTTGGAAATCAAACCTTTTTAAGTCCTTGGTTCATGCCCGATTGAAGTTTCAACCGAAAATAAGGAACCACAAAGTATGGATGTCGTGTCACTGCCACTACCCAGGTTGAAGTGCAAAGTCACTATACACCGCGGTGTTCAAAGTTAAGGTGTCATGTCATCAAATATCGAGTTGTTCCGAATTCCAAGTGGAAACTTCAAGAACGGAATAGACAAAGGCTTAGTTTGTTTTGACATCTCTTAGGATCAGTCGATCTATTCAAAGGATACACCCTTGAAAAGATTTCCGAGGATTCTGTTAGCGTCCGAACATCATAAGACAAACTCGTCTTTAGTTGTAGAGTCTAGGAGGACACCGACGATGGCAACATGTGCATTACATTCTAATTACTGCAGGAACCTCACTGAGTTCTCATTTACTTTGTTGTCCAAAGCTTTAGGCCATCTCACTGAAGGGAAGAGCCAAACCTACTCGGGAACGTGTGCCGGGGCTATTTCACTGTCACTTTCGAATCCAAAATGGCGGCACGAATTGAGCTGGCTGAGTTGAAAAAGGCTGTAGAAGAAATGGGTCACAAAATAGACAGGCAGATGACTCTCGTCCAAGGGCTGGTTAACCTCTTTACCGCCATAGCCCCGCAACCGGATATGGGGCTAGCCAAAGAATCTTCTCAAGCCTACCACCCTCCAGCGTTTGGAATCAAGCTGTGCTCGGCAGACATGTTCAAAGACCTGGCTGAATTTCATGAGGCTGGAACTCACCCGAAAGAGGATGCTCGATCATTTTTCAATGCCAGTTCCGAAGAGGGAGACATCCACGGTGATGAAATCAATCTCAAAGGTAAAAGAGTGCATTCTTTCGATGGTGTAACGCAATGCAGTTGCAAATCAAGCAAAGGTTCCGGTAACCTTCGTCCCAATCGCAAAACCCACCAAAACCAACCTCGGAGTTTCTCTGTCTTCGAGGCACCTTTATCCGCAGTGATGGAAAAACTTGTCAAGTTAGGGCATCTCAAACCTTTGACCCCAACTCCCTTACCAAAAGTCCTATCTGTTGGCTGCAACCCAAATGCCTATTGTGCTTTCCATCAAATGCCTGGCCATCTCACCGATGCCTGCTTCTGCCTGCGACACGAGTTACAAGACCTCATTGACAATGGCACAGTTCAGGTTCCGCCAAAGCCCAATGTCATTTCCAACTCCTTGCCTCAACACAACTCTGACCCTTTGGTTGGTCAGATATCTATCACCTCCACTCAAATCAACCCCAACTCCACCATATTCAACCCTAGCCACTATATCGTCCCAGAAAGCCAACCCAAACCAATCATATCCATCCCTTTTGAACCGGAGATTAACATGATGGCTGTAAGTTGGGCATTTGAGGTATTCACTGCCAAAACCTGGATTGACAATAATGAGGAGCTTACAATGGAGCAGACTGATGGGCTGAGATCCATTGTTCATGGGAGCACCAAGTAGGTTTGGTTGGAGAAGTCGAGGAAGCTGAAGTGCTATTGCTTGGGCCAGATATCCTCTAGATTCCACCTCTCTGTGAGGAAGCCAAGGGTAACTATAAGAGTTGCATTTTCAAATCGCGTCTATTTTGCATTGACACTTTTGAGTCTGAGTCTGACACAGTGTTTGTCAAGTTGTTTAAGTCTAGCTCTGAGTCGGAGGTTGTGCCTCTTGGCCCTCCATGTCGTAGCTTCTATTTTCAATTCGAGTCTTTTGCTGTGCTTGGCAACTCCGGGGGGCTTTCTTTCGAATGCATTATCTTGCTTCTAAGTACTTTGCTAGCTTTTGAATAAACTGTGTCGACCCTGACGTCAAAGGGATAGATTTCAATGGGATTATTCCCAAGGAAATGTGTTCCCTCGCCGAAAGGGAAGACAAAAGGCATGCTCAACCTATTAATTGAAATTGTAGTTTGCAATAAACTTGAAAGATGAGGTAGACCCTCGAATGGTTCAAAACTGGTTCAACACTGTCCCTAGAGAAGCATTGCGCCCGGTCAAACAGGCTCGAAGAGTTCATCGACATCTTGGCACGGTCTCTCAAAAGACACGCCTGGTGTTGATCCTGAGATAAAAAAGCATCGAATCCCTTTGTTACCGGGTGCCAAACCATGTAAAGCAAAACTCAGAAGGTTCAGCGCCTCATACCATGTTCAAGCTTGCAGGAACAGCGTTCCGCCAAGCACAAGTTAGAAAGTTCAAAAGTGGCCTAGAGTGGGACATGTCAACCGAAGCACTTTGGACCCTGTACTATTAAAGGCCATTTTATTTGGGGCTGCGGGCAAAGATCATCGACCTTGATAGCAACAAATTCAATACATTGGTTAGCATGGATCAATTCAAAAACCTTTTTCCTGAGAGAAGCTCGTTGGGCTGAAAACCCTAAGGGTGGGCAGTTCTAAGCAAAAGTTAGGGCAAGCCTACTAGACCGAGAACCTATGACGGTGGTTTAGGCAAAAGTACATAGGCAATATTTGAAAGCTCGCTAGACCGAAGACCTGAATGGGCGGTTCTAGGCAAAAGTTAGAGCGTAAAAGGAGAGGTAAAACACACAAGTGAATCTTAGCTTGAACTACGTTTTGACCTGATTCCCTAGAATGTGGGATACGTAGGCAGTCTCTCTTCGAGACTCGGTCATATTCTATCAACATGGTCCATGGTTGACATTTTTGGTGCACACCAAGGGTCGAGAACAAGACAAGCTTCATCTGTGCAGAAGGGGGGAAAAACCTTTTGTCTTTCAATTTTATTGCAAACTACTACTTCAATTTCAAAGCTGAGCAAAAGCCTTAAAAGATTTTAAGCATAAAAAACAGAATGAAATGCTAGCGAGGCCTAACGGCTCACGGTTTGTTCTATGTTTAGCGAAGTCTAGTTTGAGCAGCTGCAACAGCTTTGCAGTCACATGCGCTGGTTCGATACTCATGCGCGCTCGTTCAACATGATGCGCTTTGGTCTCAAACCTGCGTGCGCTGCTTCAATTCGAGCAACAATCAATAGCAGTCAGCTACTGCCTTCGAATGTCATTCAAGGGGCTTTTGCCAAGTTTTGTCATACCGTGCAGACCTAATGTGACTGCACGGGGGTGTCGGTTTCAGTTCGGGCCTATATGAGTCATCATTTGCGTCTTATGTCTGTCTTTGTACATTTTTTCAGTTTTTCAATCCTTTGTCGTTTTGGGATGCTTTTCCCAGTTTTGTTAGTTCGTACAGGTCATTATACACCTATGGGACCTTACGCGAGTGTCAGTTTCACCTGTCTAAAGGGCTATTGTGAGTTTTGGCACATTAATGCCCAAAATTTCATTATTTTCTATGTGTCTAAGGGTCCACGTCGTATCCTGGGGCTCTTTCTCCCTTTTTGTTCGAGCTATACGAGTTTGTACATATGTGTGTCTCTATGTATCAACTTAGTTCACTTGTCAATGCAAATTAGATATTAGCGGATGGTTTACATGTCAACAAACTGAAAAATGCAATTTTTACATTGCTACCCTAGTATCTGTAACCCACAAGCTGTGGAATCTCGTGGACAGCAAACACACATCAGCCCAAGGCCAAGCAAGGCATATCTCTGGGGCACGTTTGCCCAAGCATCAAAGAAAGGGCACGCAGACCCAATGCCGTTACTATATCAATTGGGCACGTCGGCCCACTCAATGTCTCTTTGTCTGGGTACGCATCTCCGAGGTAATAGACAGTAAAGTACTAGGGCTCAATGATAGTCCTTAAGCATCGTTGTCCTCCTAGGAGCTGCCTTTAGCTAGGGTCTGCATTTTCAATTTGTGCATTTTGTTAGTATACATATTTGCATATTGTGTATATCAACTGTTGAAAACAGGAAGGTGGCCAGTTTGTGGGAGTTATGCCAGAATGGTAGCCATCATGCGATTTGTTTACCAAAGGGCTGTGATGTAATCTCCTGCAAAACCAAATCAACGACAGCTAGTCCTGTCCAATTTCTCAACGGTTCGATCATTTAGACTGATGATCCGCCGATCCAAATCAACGATAGCCGGTCTTGTCCAATTTCTCAATAGTTTGATCATTCTGCAAACTGATCTTCCCATCTCCAAATCAACGACAGCCGATCCTGTCAAATTTCTCAACGGCTTGATCATTCTGCACACTGATCTTCCAATCTCCAAATCAACGACGGTCAGCCATATCGTCCGACTCAATCATTCCCGATGGTCAGCCATATCGTCAACGATGGTTAGCCATATCGTCTGACTCAGTCATTCCCGATGGCCAGCCATATCATCAAATAATGGTCAGCCACATCGTCTGTCTCAATCCATTCAGCGATGACAATCAGCCACATCATCTGTCTCAGTCCATTTAGCGATGACAATCAGCCACGTCGTCTGTCTCAGTCCCTCAACGATGATCAGCCACATCATCAACGACGATCAGTTATATCGTCCGATTAATCCTCAACAACGGTTAATCCCTCAATGATGGTCAGCCACATCATCAACGACGATTAGTCATATCGTCCGATTAATCCTCAACAGTAGTTAATCCATCAACGATGATCAGTCATATCGTCCGATTAATCCTCAACAGCGGTTAATCCATCAACGACTGTCAGCCATATCGTCCGTTTCAATCATTCAACGATGGTCAGCCGTATCATCAACGACGGTCAGTCATATCGTCCATTTCAATCATTCAACGATGGTCAGTCGTATCATCAACGACGGTCAGCCATATCGTTTGTTTTAATCATTCAACGATGATCAGCCGTATCATCAACGACGGTCAGCCATATCCTCTGTTTCAATCATTCAACGATGGTCAGTCGTATCATCAACGACGGTCAGCCATATCATCTGTTTCAATCATTCAGTCAGTCGTATCATCAACGACGGTCAGCCATATCATCCTTTCAATCCGTCAACGATGATCAAAATATCGTTCGTGTCCACTTCATCAACGATGATCAGAATTCATCCTTTTAGGCCCCAACGACGATCAGAATATCATTGGATGGTCCACCCATCCACAACCAGTTATTCCCCAGGAGAGTCCGCCTCGGCCTGCCTCGAACGACTACCTCTACATCAGTCTAGCTTCAAGTGCATCTTCCAGCAGCCTTATTGCTCTGTCTCGGATGGTCTTTGATAAGGAGATTGGCTCTAACTGCCCGTCCATTCAACCAATCAGGTTCCTTAAGTTTACTTGTCTACTTTTACTAGTATGCTTTGCTCTGGATTGCCTTGAAGGGTGTCTGGAATTCTTTGACGTTACTTGTACCAATTCGATGGTGCTTCGAGTGCCGTCAAAGAGGGGCTACTGTGGACACCCCAATCTGGGCTTCTAGATTAGTTTACTTACGGTTTCTGATTCCCCGATGATGAAATGGATCAAGAACACCCCGAGAATGTTGAGTGTTTGAGCTTTGGGTGTTTGTCACCCCTTTTGAACCTAACCAAGCCTAAGCCACTTCAAAAGCCAAAAACCCTACTGACGAGCGCTGGTTTGAAGCCTGCGCGCGTAGATCAACTTGACAAGTATCGATCAATGGTCAAAGCTTGACCATTGACCAACGCATGAGTAGGTGGTACACGCGCGCCATGGCGCAACGATCCCGCACTAGGGCGCAAGAGCCTATGTTTTCTTTAGTCTTGAGAGAGAGAGAGAGAGAGAGAGAGAGAGAGAGAGAGAGTATATGTAGAGACCCGTATATTTCTAATTATCGAAATGTCTTATTAATGCCTAATTGGGAAGATAGGATTTATGTGATAGATAATTGAATTGGGGTTTAAAGTGAAAGAATGGGAATTAGAGGGAGTAAAAGTGTGATTTGCTTTTGAGGTAGTATAAATAGGGTGTGTGTAGTTGTAGGAGATCATTTTATCTCCTTAAATCTCTATCCTCTCTCTCTCTCTCTCTCTCTCTCTCTCTCTCTCAAAGATCCATCTCCATTTCACCTCTAGAACACAACCTCGAGCTCGTATCGTGTTGGGTGAGGCTCGGGGAGAAGATCCCAATTGATTTCAAAGAAGTTTGGAGCTAGGGCTTGTTCGAATCTCTTAGGTTTCACTCCATGTTGCGAGGTAGAGACTTTTTTGTCTCTTTTATGCATTTATATGTTGATTTGGTATGTAAATCAAACCTTGATCGTCTTCCTTTGCTCTCTTAAATGCTGTCAAAAATCTACAGAAATCGCCCAAAATCGCGTAGGGATCCATCCCTAGACATCAAGGATCGATCCCCCATCATTTTCTTCTCAGCCAGCAGCTCTAGGGATCGATCCCTAGTCATGGGGGGATCGATCTCCCTCTCCTCTGGACAGCTTTTGTTGTTTTGTGTTTCCCTCGACCGTATTGACTCCCGATCGCTTCTAAACCCTTTTGGATACCTCTTAACCTATTTCAAGCATGCTTAATTGACTTCCTTTGATTAATCGATGTTATCCTCGTCCCATTGGTCGACCGTTCTCAAAGAAAGATTAATAATTCACTAGATCAAAGTTATGTCAGAATGCATCTTATGTGATTGATTGTATGTGGAAATGATTGTGACGTGTTTATAAAGTCTTTGGCTTATCATTTGATGACACGTATGAGGATGTGAATAAGGAAAGTCTTCGTATGCATATTGATTAGTGTGAGTCAAAAATTGGGGTAAAGAGTCTTGTAACGCAAAGGGTGGTAATACAGAGACTCAAGTGGGTCTCGTAACGCAAGTGGTGGTAATACGGTGATTCAAGTTGTTAGGGTTCACTGTAACACAAGGGGTGGCAATACGGTAACTCTTGAGTCATTATACTGTAGTGCAAGGGGTGGAAATACAGTTGAAGGAGACTTGTGATAGAGCGTCATGTCATGGATGTTGGGGTTAGTTTTGGTCTCATGAACCATACGATTATTTGAGATTGTGTCATACCATGAAGGGAAACATATTGAATGTTGACATACTTGTTGTGTATTAAACAACTTATCCACTTGATGTCTTGGGCATTGCTTGACTCTATGGAATGTACCGACCATGCTATCGTTAAAAGAGTCGTGAGTTTATTGCTTCTCTGTCAATTGAACTATATTCCCATGCCTTTCATTCCATTGCAAGTATCTTCATATTTGCATATAAAATTGGTAGAAGATTTTCCTACTGGGTTAGTGTAACTCAACCTATCATCATTTTCAGGATCAAACACCAGGAAACAACAGCATGCACTGTAAACTTGGATGTGGAAGAATATTTTTGGAAGCTAATTTGGCTAGTTAGCCATCTTTGTAATGGCTTCCTTTTGACAAAGATGCATTCGTAACTTATCTTTCTCACTCTCTTTTGATTTGTAATCACTAAACTTAATCATACTTGTACTTAAGTATTTTGGGGCCAGAGTGCCAATGAGTTAATTTCCTTAAACTTTGGAGTTGGATTGTAAGATGAACGATTGGGAACTTGGAACTCTTTTGGGTATTATCTATGTAATGCGAAGATCTTATTTCCGAAAAGGATTATTTATTTATGTTGAAAATCGAGGGCGTGACAGTATAGAGTCTATATATAGACTCGTACACTTTGTGGAGAGAGAAAAGACATTGAGTTCTTCGCATAATGTCACAATTAAAGAACGCAAGAATTGTAAATTCCATGGGATCTTCAGGGCAAGAATATTATCCTTTGGGGCAACATTACAAAATACTCCTCAAAACTATACCTGCTGTAGGGGTATTTTGGAACTCAGTGGGGTCAATTGTCACCGCTTGCCCTAGTGTGGGTCCGCCATGGGCCTTACACTACAATAGACCATTCCCTACGGATCGATCTCGGTCTTACTGAGTAATTATGCAAACTACTTGAGAGCCCTACACTTTGGGCTAGACACTCAGGAATACTATCTTTAGTCGCAAGCACCTCACACCTTCTGAGCTCCACAGCATCGTGTGCTCCATTAGGATCCTCTAATATGGATCTTTTGCAGGTGCTAGAATGGGCGATGTACCTTTGTGTGCTATGTTGTTTTTGCAATCCTATTGGAGTTCGCTTTTTGGTTGGTTTTGGTTTGTTGGTTCTAATTGTCTCCCCATGTGTATGCTTCTTGTACTTTCATAGTTTCATATTGTCAATGAATTTCTTTCTCTGCACCAAAAAAATGGAAAATAACACTAAAAAGATATAATATTTAGTAATTGTACTAATTTATGGAAATTGATATTCACGTTCTCTTTTTTTATATTCACACTCCCTTTGTCTTTTATGACACAGATTAAAAAATTAGAAAACCGTAAGATATGGTATGGTCTACGGATTTTTATTATGAAACAGTGGATTAACGAAACCGACCATGAAATATTATAAAATTAAAAATTAAACATATATATATATATATATATATATGTAATATTTAGTAAATAATTATATGTTTTACCAATTGTTATAATTTTTTAAACAATTAGTAAAATAAAATAAAATTGCATACTAATTTTACATGTTGTGTTGGTGGAATCTGGATAATACTTGTGTACTTCACTTCATTCGGTTGCTACTTTGCTGGATGTAATAGCAGTACAGTATAGTAATACAGTATAGTAATACTTGTGTTTTTTTTATTTGGGGGGGGGGGGGGGAGGGGGAAGGGAGGGAGGGAGGGGAGGCGGCACAAGAATTAGGCTTTTTTGGGTGGATTTGCAATTTAGTGTTTATAGAATGTAATCCATGGATAAAATCGGAATCAAACCATGACTCACGGATTGGATTGGAATTGAACAGTAGGACTTTGGTTTGGACACGGATTGTATTCTCTAAAACCCATGACTTAAGAATTAGTATTGGATTCATAGCAATCCAATCCAATTCAAACCGCAGACAGCCTTGGTCCCAATCCCCTCCTCGCTACCGGTCCACTTAATAGTCCTTTACAACACTATAATTTAGAAACTCATTCCCTTTCTAACTAAATTATGTAGTCTGCTCCCCAATTTATCCCACACGAATGGTGATCAATTTATCGAATGTGATGATAATTTTGAATAGTTTAACAATACTCACGAGTGTCCTGCCTCTAGTATTTATAAAATTACTTTGCGGTGGATTACACGGAGAACTGCTTCTAGATATCCATCATGGTGTTTGGGAGCCCCATTTTGTATTTTTTGACTTTTTGAATTATGGTAAAAATGTATTATAAATCTATAGAGTGTTTTGAAAAATATGTCCAGAATGAATTTTTAAAGTACATTAGTAGTGTACGAGAGATATGTGCAACATACATTCTGTAGGTCTTTTACATTAGCAAAAATGAAAAAAAAAAAAAAAAAAAGGAAGTAAAAAATGAGTAGTCAAAAAAATCCCCCGCTACTTTTTGCATTTTGCTCTCTATCACCCAAATTGAAGAATGCATTTGGAGAATACTCATTATGAGGAGGGATGGCCAAACGCTCAAAATGCCAGAAATGAGAAAAACAAAAATCAAAAAGTTGAAATCCAAACAGGTTCTAGGTAGATAATATAATAAATCACGCCCAATAAATTTTTAACTAATTAAAATGGGAAACCTTATTGCATAGAGTATTGTATGACAATAATTTCTTATACATTTTTGTCACCGCAGAACCTCGCGGGCAACTGAAACAATATCCAGATGACCCACTTCCGTTTAGTCCAATTAAGGATCTCCCCCGCAATCACTTCCACAACGGTGTGACTGAGTTCCTCCTACTGCAATTAATCTTGACCTGCGTCCTGTTACTTCAACAACCACAACAGCATGGATGTGTGTGTGTGTTAGGGGCTGTTTGATAAAACTGAAAATTGAAACTGAAAGTTGAAAAATTAAGTACTGGAAACTTAATGCTGAAAATTTTAAGCTGAAAAGCTGTTTGATAAAAATATATTAAGTACTGAATTAAAAAAAATAATGAATTTATTTTGTTCCAATTCTCTCTTAATTTACTAACAGTCACAATATACTTCTGGTAATGGTGGATGAGTGGTGGAGGTGGTGGTGGGAGTGGTGGTGGTGAAGTAATGGCGGTGGTGGTGGAGTGGTTGAGGTGGTAGAGTGGTGGTAGGAGTGGTGGTGTAGTGGTGGTAGTGGTGGTGGTGGAGGAGTGGTGTGGTGTGGTGTGGTGGTGGTGGTGTAGCGATGGTAGTGGTGGTGGAGTGGCGGTGGTGGTGATGGTTGTGATGATGGTGGTGGAGTGGTGGAGGTGGTGAAGTGGTGGTAGGAGCGGTGGTGGTGGTGTAGTGATGGTAGTGGTGGAATGGTGGTGGTGGAGGTGGTGGTGGAAATGGTGGTGGTGGTGAAGTGGTGGTAGGTGCCGCGGTGGTGGTGTAGTGATGGTAGTGGTGGTGGTGGTGGTGGTAGAGTGGTGGAAATGGTGATGGTGATAGAGTGGTGGAGCTGGTGGTGGAGTGGTGATGTGGTGGTGGTGGTAGTGGAGGAAGTGGTGGTGGTGATGTGGTGGAGGAGTAGTGGAGGTGGTGGTGGTGGTGGAGTGGTGGAGGTGTTGGCGGGAGTGTTTATGGTGGTAGTGTGATGGTTGAATATAAGTACATAAATGTAAGAACATAAAAATTCAGTCAGAATTAAGTAGCTTAAAGCTACTTAATTTTTTTCAACTTTTTGGCCTATATTTTAAGTGATACTTAATTTGTTAAGGAATGTAAAATGTGGTTATCAAACCTACTGAATCACTTATTACTTAATTGATTCAATTTTAAGTGCTAAATTTAAGTTATCAAACAAGCCCTACTCCTACATGGATCAAACAATGGAGTATGAATAATTCTCATTAAGGATGAACTCAATTTTTAATTACATCCAATACAACCTCATGTTAAAATTACCCTTTGATCTTTCAAATACTATTAAAATTCACTAAACCTTACGGAAGTACCTAAATCCCAGAGTATCCTATCCTAGGGTACCCTACGGTAGGGTAGGATAGGGGTACCCTACCCCAGGGTTTAGGCACTTCATAAAGTTTTATGATGCACTTTCTTATTATAGCGTTTTAGTGGTTTGAGAACTTTCATAGGAGTTGGGTTTTAGGCACTTTCATAGAGTACCATTGGGTTTAAGTTTAGGCACTTTCATAAGATTTTAAGGTGCACTTTCCTATTATAGAATTTTAGTGGTTCAGACACTTTATAGGGGCAATTTTGAGAAAAATTCAGTGTTCAAAAGAACATTACATAGATGTTTTCTCAAAATTTCAAATCCGACCCCAAGGTTTTGGTTGTCAAGGGGTTGGACTGAAGTTTTTTATGGGGTTAACTCGGTGGTTGAGGCTTGAAATTTAAGAGTTGACTCGTTTCTAGGTTTCCGGGTTGAAATATCAAAGTTGTTATCAACACTTATGGGACTGGTCTATTTGGGGCTGTCCTAGCTTCAAATGGGTTCCCAGCTTGGTGATGGTGTGGTTATTCTCTTCGGAACAAGAAATTAATTGAGGTGTGTATAAAGCTGACCCTTTTTTTTTTAACAACAAATTTTTTTTTTATTAATTCTTGAAATTGTTACAAAGATTAAAAGGACAAGAGTGCGTAAGCTAACCCTGATTGTTTTGTCTTGATTTACAACCACCCTCAGCGTGTCAGGGAGTAACATGCATCTAATAGTTTCCTTTGCTTAGTTCAGTAAAGATTTTAAGTGGGTCCGCTTGGAATATGCTATGTATGAATGATCGATCTTTTATATTATCATCCTGATTCGTAAAAATCTTGAAAATGCAGTTGTACACACACAACAAAAATATACGATATGGTACCAATGAGTTTTTTTGAAATGATGTTCTAAGAGCATCTCTAGCAGGGCTAACAAAAACCAAATTTGTTACCTCTGAAAGCGTTTAGGTGCTCCAGTAGAGGTATCAAACATCAAATTGAACCCAACCTTCAAATCTATTTTCTTTTTCTACGAATTTGTAATGTGGGTACCAACCTCCAACACTAAAGTATAATATTCTATTTTCTTCAATCATATATATTTACAAATAAACATTTATAATTTTAAATATATATATATATACACACACACACACGATATTTAAATACATACACACGTTACAAATTAATAGTTGGGATCTAGTGTCAAAAGTTTTGGCAAACGCTTATACCATGTGCAATGTACAAAACTTTTATGCTTTGAAATTTTGGCACCAACAAAAATAATTTTAGCATTATCACTACCCTAGAGTGAGACATGTATACATTATCAAAGAGATTAAACTGGTAAGCTTAGAGTTGATGAGGATGCTTACCGAATATTTCAGAGACTCTGGCCGCTATCATGAATGGAATAGAATGAAGTAAAAGTAAGAGCACAACAAACAATACAAAGCGGACCTTTGGAGAAGGAAACATCTTTAGATAATTTTGAACTGATGAGGCAAATGGACTTTGGTTGCCCATCTATTTATACGTGAAAAACACCTTAAATAAAGATGTGTGGACACAAAGTAGTATTCGCAGTTTTTCTATGTGGGTGGGGCCTATGGTATCAAATGGCTATGGACACATCCTCATATATCATTCCACACACACATATGTATATATATACTGTGGCGGAACCAGAATTTCATTACACTGGGGTCAAGCCGTCGAGGGTTTCAAAAAAAAATAATTTCCTTCAGACTGTGAGTTCTTCATTCTGCATTTTTTCCGGAGAGAGAGAGAGAGGAAAAAAGTGGCTGGAAAACCAGGAAAAGGGGAAAGTGAGAGAGAGAGAGGGAGGAAAAAGTGGCTGGAAAAAGAGATAGTGAAAATGGCAACACTTGTAATTTGGTTGGTGTATAAGGGCAAAATGTTTGGAAGACATATTCTAGGGGGCAAGTTTACATAAATATCCCCAAAATTGCAATACTCTCCACATAAATTTTCTAGTCAGTGGGGTCAAGGACCCCCCTTGCCCAACAGTAGTTTCGCCCCTATATATATATATATATATATATATATATATATATATATATATATATATAGTTTCAATCAGGTAAGGGTGCCCTTACCTTGTTAAGGTAAGGACCTCCCATTTTCTGATCGAATTCCGATGATCTGAATCGCTTAATGTCTTCAGAACGTGATTTTAAGGGTACTCGTAAGAAATTGGCAAAAAAATGATCGGGAAGGGCTTGATCCGAGCAATTTTTGTTTATTTTTTATCGAACGGTTCAAATAAAAACTGCTCGAATGAAGCCCTTCCTGGTCTTTTTTTTTTGCTGATTTATCGCGAGTACTCTTAAAATCACGTTCTGAACACATTAAGCGGCTCGGATCATCGAAATTTGATCGAAAAATGGAAAAAGGGAAAGCCCTTACCGTAATACGGTAAGGACACCCTTATTAGAGGTGGACTCTATATATATATATATGTATATATATATATATATATATATATATATGTATATATATATATTAAAACATGAACAAATACAACACAAACAAAAACTTGAATTCGGTTCTTGCACGTCATAGAGTTTAGATGCCAGTGTGCGAAGAGTATAGATGCCAGCACTGAGTTCCAGTGCTATACATAGTGTCCAGACTGTCCTGTCCCTTCCAGTTTTTAACTTTTTTGGGTCCTTCCGGGTCAAAAATATAATCAGAATCGTCAATTTTTTGAGATATCGTCGAGAAGAACACTCGTGCCGAAAATCAGTTTGATCGGATTTTGTTTGATATACGAACAAGTCATGTTTGTGCAAGGGAAAAAAAAGACTTTAGTTTTAAACTATATTTTGCTGCTGCTTTTTTCTCGCACAAAAACAATCCGTTTGTTTATGAATCAAAGTCCGGAAAAACCATTTTTTGGCAAGGAGATACTTCTCCACAAGTTCTACAAAATGAACGATTTCAACATATTCTTTGGTCCTGAACAATCCCAAAAGATTGAAAACTGTGTATACTGGATTGAAATTCCAGTCCGGTCTAGACGGCTTCCAAGCTAGGCGTATTTCATGGGGGAACCAAAGAAGGAGACGTGTCATGTAAGTTTGTATTCTCATTTTTTCCAATTGTCATCCCGGCCACCGGCCCAGAGAGAGAGAGAGAGAGAGAGAGAGAGAGAGAGTCCAAGGAAGGAACATCCTGAACTTTTGCGGTTGTGTATGAGAGTACTTATCCAATAGTCTAATTAGATCTGTACATGTTCTTGACCTTTTGAATTGGATCAATGCACCATACACAAAACACCAAATGGAAGTGCACAGGTCCGGGTAAAAATGTGTTTGGAATTGTCCGATGCACTTCGAATCTCACGCGGTAAATGCGGCCCACACACATCAGACATTTATAGTCACATTTGAATTCGCATCTCTACAATTGTGCTTGTGTCCACAGTATTTTTGTTTAAGTTAGGCTCTTTAACATCTATTACAGTTCTAAAATAGCTCACAAGTTTTTATTATTACATGTTTAAAAGGCATTTAATATTAAGATTAAATAAGAACAGCAACACCAGCAAACTATGTAGAAAAATAAAAAACCAAAGCCAGCAGAGATAAATTCAAAAGCAGCAGAAGAAATTATTTCATTCCCAAAATGTTGATGGCAAAAGCTAAGAGCATCTCTTATGCACCCTCCATTCCTCTATTTCTTCATTTTAGAGGATCATTTTTGAAAGAAATATCATTCCAATCCATCCTCTATTTTCTCATTCATTTGAGAGGATCAAGTTTGATACTCTAAATATGAAAGATAAAGAAAAAAATGAAGGATGTCCTCCATTTAACTATTCACCCTCACCATTCACTATTAGATTGGAGATGCTCTAATGAGCGCTATGTGGCCTTCCATAGTGAGACTCACGCCTGCTTTATTGGCACTGAGGCAATGGCTCATTATTACAATGTCCATCACATCTGACAGCGTTGATGGGTTTTAATCAAATTACAAAATTAACCCTTGCACTCCTTTCTTCTATTTTCTAAACTGGAGTATTCAAGTGAGTAAAAAAAAGGAAAGAGCATGTCCATCGGTAGTTAGCAAAAATTGTTCAAAAATTGCTAATAAATATATTTTATATTTTACCTACTTACATTTCTTTCAATACTACACCAATACTCTTTATTTTACCTACTCTCTATAATTATAATTTTAGTTTCTCTCTCTGAAATTAACCATACTTTTATTATATAAACAGTCTCAAAAATTTATGGTAGTGATAATGTCAAAATAATTTTTGTTGGTGCCAAAATTTCAGCACATAAAAGTCTTAAATAATGCACATGATACAAGTCTTTTGTGCACTAGAGTTTTGACACCAACAAAAATAATTTTGACACTATTATTTCTCAAAAATTAAGTGTTCAAATTTTCAAACTATTTGAACCGATGCAAAGATCATATTTTTTTAATCATATTTTTTTGAGTGCCCCAGAGATAAAAATTAATTAGAACCATTTAGAATAATATGATCAAAAAATAAAATATTTGCACCGGTTTAACGGTTTGAAATTAGAGCACTTAATTTTTTTTGAGACTGTTTATATACTAAAGTAATGAATATTTTAATATCAGGAAAACTTCTTTGCAAAAGTTTCCGTAAAGTAAGTTTACGAAAGTGAATCACCACCGTCCAAAATACTTTTGGTAAAAAAATTTCAGGAAAAACTTTACTTTTTTCAAAAAATGTTTCATTAAAATTTGGACAGTCCGGAACAAAAATGGACGCACGTGATTAGGGGATGTTTGGGAGCCAACTTTTTGACTTTTCATTTTCAACTTTTTATCTTTTTGGCTTTTGGGATTATGATCAGAATATATTTTGTATTTAGTAGAGTGTTTGGATGATATGTGCAGAATGTATTTTGCAGTTGAAGTAGTGTTTGAAAGATATGGAATGAAAATGAATTATGGATTGGTTTTTTACTATATTGCCCCCGATTATTAATAATAGTGTATAATGTATATAAATAATGTTTTAATCAATTTTTTTAAATTTACTTATGAAATTGGATATACATGACCAGAAAGTGTCCCCCTTTTTATAATTATATATTTTTTATTTCAATTATTGTTTGCTGTTATGTGAAGAATTGGTGTGAGGTGAAGGAAAATCAGTTGAGAGATAATGTTCCAAAACGGATCCGGGGCTTTGCTGCCTCCATGGCACAACAACCCCTACCATGACTAAAAACGGCAACGTTTTGGTTTTAAAAAAAAAATCCTTACCATTTATTTGCAATCCTATAGAGCAGAAACATGATTATGAGAGTTTTAGAGACAAAATTTGATTATGTGTCTTTAGAACAATATGATAAGAATAATAAGATCTTCACACCCGTTCAAACGGATTAAAAATTAGAGAATTTAATTTTTTAACCATATTTTTTAATATATAAACAGTCTAAAAAAATTAAGTGCTCAAATTTTCACTCCGTTTGGATCAGTGCAAAGATCTTATTATTCTTATCATATTATTCGAAAGAGTCATAATTAATTTTTATTTATAAGACTCTCATAATCACATTATTCTCTACAGAGTCCTAAATGAAAAACATATATTTAATATGAGAGCCCTAGAGATAAAAATAAATTACGACGCTTTAGAATAATACGATCAGAATAAACAAGATATTTGCACCTATTCAAATGGAGTGAAAATTTGAGCACTTAATTTTTGAGACCATTTATATATTAAAAAATATGGTTAAAAAATTAAGTACTCCAATTTTTAATCCGTTTGAACGGGTGTGAAGATTTTATTATTCTGATCATATTATTCTAAAGAGACATAATCAAATTTTGTCTCTATGGCTCTCATAATCACGTTTCTACTCTATAGGATTGCAAATTGATAGTAAGGTTTTTTTTTATAACCAAAACGTTGCCGTTTTTAGTCCCCAGGTCCTTGAAAACCGAAGGCAAAGCGGAGATTATCCGGTAGAGGGTATGGTTATCTTTTTGGCATGACTTGATTCCAAAATGGAAAAATGGGAATTGGAAAAGCTCCTATTACCAGATTTTGCCTTTTATTTTAGAAACAAAAAATCGAAAAATCCATTTTACCCAAAAATCCATTTTCCCTTTTTCTGCCAAACACCCAAAAGCCAAAAATGAGAATTTGAAAACGTAAAAAGAGGCCGTCCAAACACCCCCTAAATAGCTCCGTGAACAAGTTTCTCTCTTTCTTAATCTTCGGTCGAGCGCTGCATGCGTCCATCTTTCTCCTGCTTGGGTGATAAACTTTAAAGTGATTGTGGTTAAATTTGTCATTTTATAACAAAATAAAGGACAGACAAGACAAGTAATCAATGTTCGAAAAGGAATCAATGGCAGAAAATAGAACCGTAACTTTGGATCGAAATATAATAATAAAATAATATATTTAACTGGTGCATGTATGCACCCTTTAGTCGGACTGAATGTTAATTACCAATATCAGCAAGGCCTAACTAAATCTGAACCATTAACTAACTTCATATGCAGTAACTTCATATGCAGCAAATAATAGGCATATCATACCAGCACCTCAGACAAGGAAAACAAGTATAGCTTCCAACCTTCTACTCCAATAGGATATATGGACTAAAAGTATTTTTTTTTCCGGTCAAACGGAAATTCTATGAACTAAAAGTATTGATAAGCACAGAAATAGTAATAATTTGACCCTCTGAACTACATTTGTTAGCCATATATTCATGTTAATTAATAATTATTTTGTTCTTTTCTCTTTATAGGTTGCTCGAACTCGTTGTCCAAGATATTAGATAAAAAGAAGATTTAATGGAAGTTTGGGGTCAAAGTGTAAGGAGCTTCAAAGTTGCATTGCTAATCTATTAAAGGATGAAGTTCAAGGGCCTATTTGTAATTAATGCTTGAAACCCTATATAATATCAACTGATGACTTGGCAGGGAGAATAATGTGAACGGGGTTTTTCGGAATAGGACTTCTACGGCAGCAGAAGCAATTCGGTCGTGAACGGGGTTTATCCGATGTCCGGCTAAACCCTCTTTTAAGGTGTAGATGAAGTTCGCATTTTGAGTAACAATATTTATGTTTTGACTTAGTTTTTTTTTCGAATCGAGGTTGTGTGACTTTCAAAGATTTATTTACAATATTAATTCTTTCCATAATATCTTGTGTATGAATTTCTAGGTTTTATGCACATTCATATAATGATTCTTAATTGTTTTGTGATAACTAAGTAAGATGAGTTATACTCCGTAAGACGCGTCATGTTATTTGACGACTCGTGTCATAGAGATGGTTCGTACTAGGCGGCAATATCCCATGCTATTTGGTAATTCATAAAAATCTTTTGGCTATACCATGATGACTTGCGAACTCTAACGATATCCGAATTGATTCAAATAATTAATCTTTATCATAGCATAGAAACTGTTACAACGGGTCGAGTGGATTCTTAATTTGGCTTCTTGCCAAATTTGGATTTGGGTCTCGGATGAGTATAGAATTACCCTTTAGCTTTGTAGCTCTTGTGTAGGTCTGGAGTTAGGAATATGATGTCATCACTCCTTATTCCTATTAATCTTTGTAACAATTTCAAAAATTAATGAAAAAAAATTTGCCTTAAAAAAAAAAAAAACCGAGAGCACTCAGCTTAATTGCTATCCAGAGGAGAAACTTGTAGTCAACACATGTAGGTTTCTTTGCTGGGTGGATTTGGTCTATTTCCTTGTTTTTGGTTGATTACCGAAATGACTTTCCACATTTTTTATTTTGTCCAACTTGTAGCCAATCGCGAGCCTCCATCGCCGTAGACATGATGTATTGGATAGCATATTTTTCATAAATATTGTCCTGTATGACTTTGACCTTTGCAGCATGGTTTGACAGACTCTTATAGCATGCTTTCACTGACTCTTATTTCCAAGTGCCTTTGACTGACTCTTATTTCCAAGTGTATCCCATTTCCTAGAGCCAACATCCGAGAGTAATAACTTTCTTTAAAAAAATATTCAAAGTTTTTCCTTCCTACTCTTATTATTGTAACAACATTTTAGAAGGGAGTTTATTAAGCAAAGTGTAGGGATCGATGTTATTATGGTGATGCTTTGATTTCTCTTACTTGTACAAAGTATGTATAACGCCCCAAGCAGACCACTGGCCCAGTACTCTGATTTTGATCCACAAGCCATACCACATGGCCCAAAAGCTTAAGCACAAGGTACTAGTAGTAGCCTATAAGGTTTGTTATATGCCCAAGATCATCCATGTAGACTTTCGATGTGGGACGGGGTGTTACAATCTCCCCAACTTTATAGCCTCGCGCCCTCGCGAGGGGTTGAGCACTATAATTACCATTATAAATCAAACCAACAACCAAATCAAACCAAACTCCAAGGGCCCACACGGTCGTGTACATGGATGGCTCTGATACCACCTGTAACGCCCCGAGCAGACCACTGGCCCAGTACCCTGATTTTGATTCACAGGCCACACCACATGGCCCAAAAGCTTAAGCACAAGGTATTAGTAGTAGCCCACAAGGTTTGTTATACGCCCAAGATCATCCATGTAGACTTCCGATGTGGGACGAGGTGTTACAATCTCCCCAACTTTATAGCCTCGCGCCCTCGCGAGGGGTTGGGCACTATAATCACCATTATAAGCTTTTGGGCCATGTGGTGTGGCCTGTGAATCAAAATCAGGGTACTGGGCCAGTGGTCTACTCGGGGCGTAATAGGTGGTATCAAAGCCATCCATGTACACGACCGCGTGGGCCCTTGGAGTTTGGTTTGATTTGGTTGTTGGTTTGATTTGTATTGGTGATTACAGTGCTCAACCCCTCGCGAGGGCGCGAGGCTGTAAAGTTAGGGAGATTGTAACATCCCGTCCCACATCGGAAGTCTACATGGATGATCTTGGGCATATAACAAACTTTGTGGGCTACTACTAGTACTTTGTGCTTAAGCTTTTGGGCTATGTGGTGTGGCCTGTGGATCAAAATCAGGGTACTGGGCCAGTGGTCTGCTCGGGGGGGTTGAGCACTATAATCACCAATACAAATCAAACCAACAACCAAATCAAACCAAATTCCAAGGCCCACATGGTCGTGCACATGGATGGCTCTGATACCACTTGTAACGCCCCGAGCAGACCACTAGCCCAGTACCCTGATTTTGATCCACATGCCACACCACATAGCCCAAAAGCTTAAGCACAAGGTACTAGTAGTAGCCCACAAGGTTTGTTATATGCCCAAGATCATCCATGTAGACTTTCGATGTGGGACGGGGTGTTACAGTATGAGTTAACTTTATTCCTTTTTTCTTGCTAAGCAAATTAATTTATTAATATTTATAAAAAATTACAAAGATTAAAAGGATCAAGGGCGCACACACTGACAATAAACCACCCGAGACCTAAAAGAAAAAAGATGCCAACTGAACCAAAATACCCACAAAACCCAACATAAAATAGCCAAAAACAAAGTGAGCCTCATACCCTACATAGAAACCCCCTGAGCACCAATCAGCCCAAAAATTTAACTTTAGTCCTTTAATTAAACCTGTATTGTTAATTTGATAATCCCTTATCAATTATATACCTAAAGACAAAGTTTCTTGTTTTATAGATAATGTCGATTAATTATCAAAAGTATGGAATTTAAATACTCCATCGTTGCTGAAAGGGAAAATGATACTTTGATGAATAATCACAAATCTTGGTCAACCAATGCCAGCCTAGTTGTTAAGGCAAATTTATACGCGTCATCGAAACCATTATCATGGACTTGGATTTGGCCACCATTTCCACGTATTATGTTTAATTGAGTTGGACAATGGACATGAGCTGTGTGCTCTGAAGTCAATAATCTATGTAATACGATTTTTTTTAATATATTAAAAAAACATACTGAATACTAAAACTAGAAAGCAAAATTAACTACCGAAAATTGTCACTATTCTTACAGTTTCTTTAGTGTTTATAGATACGAGTAGATATGAGTAACGTTTTTTGTACTTGAAACAATTAATACCAACATAAAACTATTCTATCTTATGGGAAAATCAATTCACAGCGATGTGATATATTGAATAGATACATACTATTATGCAATTATAGCATGATTCTAAAATCTAAAATCGGTCTGCCCATTCAAAACATGTACTAAAATTCAAAATTTTGGGGATTTAAAAAAGAAACCCTACCCCTAGCACTTTTTTAAGCTTCCTCCCATCATGCATAAAGATATACTACGTACTATGAATTATTTTAAAGGAAGAAGAATAAGAGCATAGAGAAGTAGAAAGTTCTATTTTACCGAACATAATAAAATTCATTAGACCGGGCATAGCATGGGTCAATGCTTGAAAGTATTATTTTCGTGAGAAGTCCTCCAAATGCGATAGGTGACCTAAGCTAAAATTGGTAAGTATTATGCTTATACTATTTCAGAATCCAAATTGGTCCAACCAATAAGATAACTTAGAACTTGATAAAATAAAATTAGTTGGGGATCAATCAAACTGTTTTACCTATCACCTATTGTGGTAAGAAAATACGATATTAGAAATCGTTTTCACTTCATTTTTTAGTACATATCATTTCACAAAAGATGAGACCACACACTTTATCCTACTACATGAGTGGGGTGGTTGTAGACTTATCACAATCAATATCAACAATCGAGAATCCTACTACAGAAGCTTTCCCTTCTTTCGTTTTTTTACCAACCACATCGTTGATATCTAAACAAGAGTGAAGGAAGATGTAGGGCATTTGGTTTGGAAGTTGGAACGGGACCATTTTAGCCTACACCATTTGTCAAGCCACCTTTGTTGATTATTGCAGATATATATTTCCACAGCAATAAGTCTACAACCACCCCACGCTTAATGTGAGAGATATTGTTCGTGTGTTTGTGGTTGTAGATTTATTGGTGGTGTAAATCACCTTGCATAGCATGGGTTCATTTTTTCTCTCAATCGTCGTGCATAGCACGGGAGAAACGAGGATCACCTGTTGAAGGACCTTTTTTCTTTTTTTTTTGAGGTCAAGGTCTTTGTTCAATTACAGCTACATGATTGTTGGAAAAAAACAGGTAACTGGGTGTAACGACTTGACTAGCATATGACGCATTGGCTTGCAGCTTGCATGAGAGAGTCGATTTAGGTACTGATTTATGAAAGAAAAAAATCGTAATGAATTCTCGTCATTGTGAAAAAGAAAACAAAGAAGTAAAGATGAGAGCAGCTGCGATATCAATGGAAGAGATGGCAATGGTTGAAAAATTACCAGAGATTGATTTGATGACAAGGGGATGATAATAGAGTCAGTGGCAAAATCAGAATTTGGATTGGGAGGTCATTCTATTTGATGGGAGCCCACTTCTATTTTTTACAGAGTGTTTATAAGAGTATGAAGAGAAATCATGTTAGAGTGGATTTGGCTTTAAAAGTCAAATAGTAACTTATTTTTTTGTCTTTATTCAAAAAAAAATTCGCATTTGTTAGTTTTGCGTCAAATTTTGGTGGCTTATTGATTTGTCTCGGCGAGAGGAATTGGAAAAAGTATAAATTTTTGATCAAAATGCAAAAAAAAATTAATAAAGACAACAATAAGTAAAATAAGTTGTCTTTTGACTTTTTTTTTGTCTTTATTTTAAAAATTATGAGTTTCTATTTTCTATTATATTTTTTTTCCTTTTTCGATTCCTCTCGATGAGACGAATCAATAAGTCACAAAAGTTTAACGCAAAATAATTAAATGCAAAAAAATTTTTGAATAAAGACAAAAAAATAAATCACCGGATATTTTAATCCAAACCTACCCTTATCAACAACAGACTTTGTCCTGAACTTTTTTTTTCTTTTTTGAAAACGTCCTGAACTTTTTTTAGTTCAAGAAAATAAAAGCTTGAGTCAATTGTCTAGCTAGTGGTCTTGAGATAAGAGCCATCGAAGTGTAATGTTTAGGATTTGAATCGTCCAGTTTGAAAATGCTATTTTTTCCCCATTTGTGTTAGTAACCAAATTGCTTGGACACCAATCATTGCCTGATCGACTTTTATTAGTGTAAGATACTTTTTTTTAACAAAAATGCTACTTGCACAACCGTTGTGTTGGTTGTGTACATAATTCTGACCGTCCAGATGTATTTAGACGGTCTAGATTTTAAGAAAACTCTTCCAATGAAAAGTTTAACTTTTATGGGGAAGAGTTTGAGCGAATCTTGACCATTTATTATAGTAATGGACAGCTAGAGATTGGTTGTGTCTTGTATTTTACACAACCGTTATGAGTGTAACACTTTTGTGTTTTTTAAAATTTGGGATTTCACTTGTCACACCGCCTCTCTGTATAGCTCCATCCATTAGAAGACCCATAATATAAAAATGTGAATGTAAGAAGAGTGATACATTAGTAGATAAACTTGAAGCTTGTTCTTCATGAACTTTTTTTGGTATTTATTTTGTCTTTTGCTTTTGTGAGATTCACCTTACACCATTTAAATTGGCTATTTGTCTGACGAAAGGTGTCTAAGAAGTAAAAAATTATGACTAAAAAGAAAAAGAATTATGAGAGCAAAAATTTAGGAAGAACAGGCCCTTGATGCAAATGAAGAATTATAGAAGAATGTCTTGTAATGATTTCTTGGCTCCCCGAATCAAAAACTAGTGGTTTGATTTTCTTTGGACAAAGGGTTTAACTCACCATCCCAATGTACGGAAGAATTTATATGGCAAAGGGAGTTGGAGACATCCCAACTAAGAAACTACTGCAAACTACTCCAAATGGATTATTCCAAAATCCAATGACCCAATTCTAGTGGAGTAGTAAATAATTTTAGGCCCCAAGCCCAAACCCAAGAAAGCTTAGCCCAAGACCCAAAGACTATGGGCCTTATAGACCCACCTAATTTTCTTTCCCCTAGTACTGTAACACTGAAAGTTACACACCTTTTGACAGAAGGCACACCACCACACTTTGAATGTCAATTTCTCATTCAAATGTTAATGGTTTAAACAAGACCATTTTCAACAGTTCACACACAGAAAAAATATTCTTTGTTGTAAGCCATTAGCTTCATCACGTGGTGCTCAACTCCTTTACAATCACAAATTTCGCGTGATTGAATGCAATTTTATTGAATTGCTACTCACATGAAACACCAAAAGTTTGGGATATCCCATGGGCTTTCACTACATACTTACAGTCTTCTAATTTTAGGAAAATTTAAATAATCATCCTATTTAGCCTTGCCATGTAAGAATTCATTCCGCCTATTTTTTATACTTATGTTTTCATCCTTTCATTATGTAAATTACCATTATTACCCTTTACACTATTTTATAATACACACACACACACACACACACACACATATATATATATATATATAGAGAGAGAGAGAGAGAGAGAGAGAGAGAGAGAGAGAGAGAGTTTTACTGATTCCTAAATTTGTGGGATTTGGATGAATATGGAAGCATATGCAATTAGGTGAGATATAAAAGGGAAAGATTTTCAAAATTTCAAATATTCCAACAAATCCTACTGATTTCTCGTTCCATTTAGTGCGGAAGTTATCTTAAGTTCAACCCGGTTTTATTTTCATGGTAAATTATTTGTATCATTTACCATGTGTAGTAGGCCGAACTCGGCAAACCAACTCCATCAAGGCTCGGCCTGAGCCGAGGAAACCAGTCGTCGGTTCTGCGTTTGCATTGCGTCGGCGACCTAGTGGATTCATGTCAAAGTCGGCCACCATTTTGGGGTTACCTCGCAGACAATGTTCGCCCAGCCTAAATTCGCTTCGGGCTCGGCCTACCTTCGAGCTAGGCAGCCAGCAAGTTCTTCTGAGCTCGGCCACCCGCGCGGCCACGTGCTTACCCACGTGCGGAGACGGTTACGCCGTGGGGCAATCATGAGCGCACATGGATCATGCCAGCTCACCCCCAAAAGCGGTTACCAGATCTGTTCGGTGACGTCACAGTGACATCGCCTGGCCCGCGCAAGGCACGTGCCTGTGCTTAGAGAGCAAGTCAGGGAGACTCTATAAATACTGAAGAAGAACGCCTCTGAAAGGTACGCACTCATACACGCGATTACCCACACAAAACCCTAAACTCTTCCTACTCTTCCTGCTCATACTTATCCTCTCGCCGGAGGGCCTTGCCGGGCAACCCCCGGCCAGGTCTTAGTCGTGCGCTCCCTGTGCAGGTTAGGGGAAGAAGGTTCAATAACCATCGAACCACCAGCGAAGGAACGAGGATCAAGGATCACGGGCCACACACCATGAAACAGGTTTTTCTATTACGTCCATTTCATGCTAAATGATTTGCACCGTCACCATGAAATGCCTGTTCGAATCATGAAAAAAAAATTAATGTATCCATGGTGTTTTACGTCTGAGCAGATTTTGCTTTTGCTTTTCTCCCACTGCACTTATGATGGTTTTAATTTTCATGGTAAATTATTTGCATCATTTATCATGAAACGGATTTATCTGTTATCCCCATTTCAATTGACCATCAAGTTGCGCCACTTAACAATGAATTATGGTTCGCAACCTTATTTAATGAAAAATGGACTATTTTCCATCAAAACTGACATTGGGGTATATAACATGATAATTTGACCATATTTTTTGCATGTATTGATCATGCTAAATTGCTTATCCACAAAGGTCATATTTTTTATTTTATGAAACATGGTTAAATTATCATCAAAACAGGTATTAACATGGTTAAATTACCATCATGATTCCAGCGTTTCATGACCATTCCTAATTTAGCTTGAAACCGATTTAACAAACATGACATACTCCCAAAATATTATCATTGAAATCATGAAATATAATCCACACAATTGAGAATCAAATTCATTTAGGAAAACATGACATATCTACATCATGACATGCTTCCAAACAACAAACCCAACACGAACTCTTTCAAACTCGACTGTGGCAACAATGTACGGGTGGGTTAACCCGAAACACGAACTCTTTCAAATTCGAACACGATGAAGCTCGGATCGACTCGTTTGCACCCTTTGAATAAGCAATCAGACATATACACAAAACCAAATAACCCAAAACCATAAAATATCCAAACCAAAAGGAACTGGAAAAAAAGAGAGGTTAAAACCCACCTTAGCTTGGTACTCGTGATGCTTGCCGGAGGCCACAGGGACTTCTTTCTCCGCAACGGCGGCCCCAACGACGGCCTCACAACAAACCACCAACCCCATCTCTCTCCTCTCGACCTTCCACTTCGGTCCGGATTTAGAGAAGCTGTTTCCGGTGAAGGGTGGGATGGAGGATGGCGATATGGATGCAGTGTACAGAGACGGAGTTGTGAGGGATGATGACGGGGATGCGGAGGACATCGACGAGGATGCGCGGTGGGGATGGTGACGGATTTGTGGCAGTTATGGGCGACAAGGTGTCCGAACTCATGTCCATTTATGGATTCCAAAACCCATTTCAGAAATATTCAAATTTCTAATGGGGTTTCCATTTTGTGGGGATCAGATAAGGATGGGAGGAGTAATTCATGGGCTTAATTTATTGATGGGATTTGAAATCTTATGATTTCATCCCAACTTTCGGTTATATATTGGGAGGAGTAATTCATGGGCCTAATTTATTGCTGGGATTTGAAATCATATGATTTCATCCCAACTTTCGGTTTTATATATATATATATAGGCTATGGGTATGTGTTAAGTGGGGTATGTCTTTATCAGGGTAATTTAGGATTAAAACACTAAAAGAAAAGACTTTAGGAGTAAATTACTAAAAGAAGAATCCTTAGGAATAAAACAATGAACAGATTATTCAAGTGTAGTTCTTCAGCCAGTTCTTCAATGGCTAATTTATCAGAGTTGTCGGACATAGTCAACCAAGAAGAACATGAATATCAGGATCTAGATACAGGATTAACTAATTGGAATATTCCCAAAATCCCAGTAAAAGAGATTTACACTGAGTAAACTGTAAGTTGATTTGTTCCCCCTGATCTTTCTTTTAGTTCCTTTATTCCTGCTGTATTTTCAATTGGTAGATTAATTCTAGTTACCTTCGGTCGAGCACCTTGCACTGGCCACCCACTTTGAGCCACCCTGTAGTAATCCGTAAAAGTCCCCGTGAGTAAGTCCCAGGTGGGCAGTTAGGGGTTGGGAAAAAACTTAGGGTATGTGTTCAGTAGGCTATGGGTATGTGTTAAGTGGGGTATGTCTTTATCAGGGTAATTTAGGATTAAAATACTAAAAGAGAAGACTTTAGGAGTAAATTACTAAAAGAAGAATCCTTAGGAATAAAACAATGAACAGATTATTCAAGTGTAGTTCTTCAGCCAGTTCTTCAATGGCTAATTTATCTGAGTTGTCGGACATAGTCAACCAAGAAGAACATGAGTATCAATATCTAGATACAGGATTAACTGATTGGAATATTTCCAAAATCCCAGTAAAAGAAGCTCACAAATTTAGATCACAAGTTAGTAAACCTAATTATTCTACACAGCCAAGTCTACTTGTTTTACACAAAGACTTTGAAATTAATTTTGCTAAATTATACAAAGAATTTAAGTCAAAAGAAAATAAACAAAAAAGAAAAGACTATGCTAATAAATACTCACAATCTAGACAAACAAAGATAATTACTCAATGGGAAGAATTCATGAAAGATACAAGGACTGAAATCTACTTTTTTAATTACTTAGAAAACTTTTATAAAAAAATTAATACCATTACAAAAACAAGATGGAAAAAACCAGATAACACCATTACAAATTCTAGTCATCCTCCCTTAGAACCCATTATTATTGATTACAAAAATGCATCTATTACTGCATCTCCATTCAAATTACCTAGTGAAAGAATAGAATGCAAACAAATTGTTGAACAAATTAATTACACCAATCAATGTCTCAAAACTATAGGTAACCAATTAGATAAAATAGAAACCAAAATTGATGAAAGATCTTCTTGCAGCTTCCCATCCTCTAGTAAACATATAGAAGCACCCATTATACGTCTTCCCGAAAAAAGAGAGAAAATTAACATAAACCAGAATCAAAATATTCAAATGATTGATGAAATATTAACAAAATTAACCATTAAATCTGAACAAGAATCACCCCAAGTTTCTACGATCACAAAAAATTGTGACACTAGTACTTCTAGTCAAAAAGAAGAATCTTCTTCTGATGAAGAAATCACGCAACTCCAAAACCAGTTCTCCAGTCAAGGAATTAACCGTCTTATTAATCCCGCAACCAACCATACCACTCTTACCAAAAATTGGTATTCTAGACCAACTCCTCCTGATTTACAATATGAGAAAACAATCTATCCAACCAATTTTCTGTTTCTTCCAATAAATTATATGAATGGAATATTGATGGCTTGAGTGAACACCAAATATTAGAGAAATTAAACCACATGTCAATGGCTGCTAACAGCTACTTAGGTAATACAGATCTTAATCAACTACAAATAGTTGATCTACTAACTTCTGGCTTCACTGGAATGTTAAAAGCATGGTGGGATAAATATCTCACCCATGAGTCAAGAGAAGAAATTAAACATGCTGTCCAACTGGATGAAAATGGTCTCCCAATTTTTGACAATGAAATTGGAATGGGAGCACCAGATCGAATAAACACATTAATTTATACCATCATTAAACATTTTATTGGACAACCTAGTAACATTACTTCTAGAATACATGATCAGCTAAGCAATTTGCATTGTCCAACATTAAGTGATTTTAGATGGTACAAAGATGTTTTTACATCTAGAGTCATGCTCAGAGATGATTGTACAAAATCATTCTGGAAAGAAAAATTTATTAATGGACTTCCTAATTTATTTGCTCACAAAATTAGAGATGTTCTTAGTCAACCAACAGGAGTCATTGAATATGATAAATTAACGTATGGCGACATTATTAGTACCATTCAAAAAGAAGGTCTAAGAATGTGCATTGATATGAAAATTAGTAAACAAGCCCAAAAGGATAAAAATAAAGCCAAGTATGAGTTAGGCAACTTTTGTGAACAATATGGTCTACCACCAATAGCACCATCACGAAGGAAACCCAAACACCATACTAAACCAACCTACAATAAGAAAAGTCACCGATACTCAAAATATAGTAAACCCAAATCATCCAAAGAAAAATATTACGAAAAACCCAAGAATCAAAAGAATAAAAAAACGATTGATGACAAAAGTAACATTACGTGTTATAACTGTGGTAAAAAGGGACATTACAAAACTGAATGTAAAGTCCAAGCCAAAATCAGTCAACTTAATATACCTGATACTGATAAACAGCATATCTTGGAGATTTTCAGAATTGCAAATCTAACCAATTCTGACCATGAAGAAGATATTAGTACATCCTCTGATTACCATTCCCTTAGTGACAGTTCAAGTGAAGATCAAATTAAAATTGGTTGTACTAATAATTGTTGTAAAAAATTAAATGTACTTACTAGAGAATTACCAGAAGAAGAATTATTAATTGATCTAATCAGTAAAATAGATGATTTAGGATTAAAACAACAATATATTAAAAAACTCAAACAACTCTTGCTACAACAAGGAAAACAACCCCAATATAGTAAACCAACAGTAAGTCTTAATGCTACTATAGAACGTTTTAATAAAATTAATAAAGAAGTCACTATGCATGATTTACAACATGAAATAAATCTTATTAAAATAGAAATTACGAAGATTAAAACCCAACTTCCAACATTAGTTAACAAATTCCTCAGAAAAGAAAAAGACAGTTCCTCTTCTGAAGAAAACTTCGAAGATGATAGTCATGACCAAAATCCCAGCCAAAATCTTGACGACCTAAATAGTGATCAAGATATTGACCACCCAAACATTAACCAAAATAGTCACAGATTAAATATAATCAATCAAATAAACATACAGAAATGGCATGCCCGTATTAAATTAATAATAGGCGATTATAAATTACAAGTCACTGCTCTCATTGATACAGGAGCAGATCTAAATTGTATTCAAGAAAGTTTGATACCTGTTAAATATTATCAAGAAACAACTGAACGATTAAGTTCTGCAAATGGAAGTAAAATGATAATTAAATACAAATTACCCGAAGTCAATATTTGCCAAAATAAAATTGGTTTCAAAACCTCTTTTGTTTTAGTCAAAAATTTAACTGACAAAGTAATTCTAGGAATGCCCTTCATTTATTTACTCTATCCATTCACAGTCACTAGTAACAACATCATGTCTTGTAATCAACAAGTCACTTTTGAATTTTTATCAACACCAGAAAAAAATGAATTAAGTCAATTACAAAATTGCTCTATTTATCCTACTAATGATTTATTTGATTATTTTACAAATGGCTCAAAGTCAATAGAAAACAATTCCCTTTGGGAAAATCCTTCTGCCCGTATTCCCTGAAGGAGCAAGCACAAAATTTAGGAAACTAAATTACTTAAAGAGCATGGATGAAACCCAACAATGTCTTCTGGACAACCTCTGGAACACGAGAGGGGATCACCGTAAATTATTAGACAGCTTAAATTGTTTAAGTATTTATTTTAATCAGCAAACTAGTGGAGTTGTTTTCCCTAGTTCTCTTGATGGAGTTTCGATTAACCCATCTTTAGTCAGCACCAGTTCATCTACTAACCCCCCTTCTTGCAAGTATTGCGAATCAATGGCTTGCAAATATTTTGATTTAAACTGCAGGTATTACCAGCAGTCAACTTAAAATAATCAGCTCAAAGCAGAACTCACTGCATTGAAGAATCAGTCAATTGAAGCCAAGAAGACCTCTTTTATCCCACTGATAAAAGAAGTGAAAAAACTATCATCCCCACTGGATGGTAGTAAAGGTGTACATTTGCAGTCATCCCTACTGGATGATGGTGAAAGCGTAAGTGTATTTGAAACTTTTCAAGAAAAAGCTTTCAAAACCATAGCTTTACCACAATCCCAATCCCTACTCCCCAAGTCACTACCATTAGATGTAGTCAGCCATATTCAACATTTGGCCAGGCAATCTGGTCACCATTTTCAAGAATTCCTATTTGAAACTCTTACTAAACTAGCCAGTCAACCAACCCCAGGATTATCAATCACTTGGGAAACTCACTATAATGAAAACCAAGACCGAGTCACCTGCCCCAAAACTAATCCTCTATGTTTAGAAATACCTTTAGAAAGGTATGATTGTCCTTGCCAGTTAATATTTAGCATTCCCCAAGCCTGCATCCATATGCAACACTTCCAAGACCTTGTCCTTCCATACAAAGGCCAAGACATTCAAATCAGCCCAATGACCCTATTAGACCATGGTTTTCTTAAACAACTCATTTTTACTGACCCAGACCAAACTGACCGAGTCACGAGAAAGTTAGCCATATGTGTCAACAATGTTTTCAATAAACATAGGGTAATGAAATGCCAAGTTCTAATCTCTAGTAAAATGCCCGAATGGACCAACACAGGGAATGTGATACTAGCACAACATATCATGTATCTCTCTACTAATTGGCCTTTCAGCAGATTACATGCACCTATTGATCTTATTGAAGATGAATGCCCGTGGCCGTGTTTTGCTCCTATTAGAGCTCAGATCAGACATCACAGGGCAAAGTCAATTACAAGTAATCTTGGAAATGAGGATTATTTCCAAGAAGGAAAGTATCACTTAATTTGTGAAGATCTTATTCAAAAAATCAAGTCCACTGATCATCTTCAAGATGTGGATTTCGTTTTTTATACAAAATTCCAAAATCTAGTCAAAGACTACAAATTCTATTGGGATCACAATATGAACCCAATGTCTGAAGATGATCTCGAATCCGGCCCAGACATCAATAATGAAGACGATGGGCAAGATTATTGGGATAATCTTCCCAATGAAGAATTACAGAATTTGGACAACATGATGGAGTCCTAGTCAGCAGCCAATTATTCCTTATTGGCCATTCTCCACAGTCAACAACTGCTTTGGCCATTTGCACCGAAAGCAGCAACAACAACCAATTATTTCTACTTTTGGTCCCACCAGCACCGAAAACAGGACTAGTCAGTCACTTTAGTCATCATTTCTCCACCGAAAGGGGAAAAGTCACATGCTAGTACTATTTGTAATACTCGGGACCTTAGTCTATAAAAGGATCCAAGAGTAATGTAGTAAGCAGAGGCAAATTAGAGGCAATTACAGAGTTAGTTGCATTCTTGCTCTCAATAGTTAACTCAGAGATATTTTAGATACTCTTCTACAAAGTTATTAGAGTTCTGAATATACTCTTCTATCCCAGTTAATTGCTGAGTATCAATCTACTCCAGCATCCTTTGTAAAACCGGTAACCCATTCATGTACTGTTTTTAATTCAGCAATTGAATTACAGTTCCAGTAATTACTTCTGTTCTTACTTTTGTTCATACTTTGTTCATATTAAGTTATTCTATACTCAACTGCACTATTTATTACTGCACTATTCATCCGAAGTACTATTCATTACTGTTCATACCACAGTACTATTCACTCACGGATTTACTATTCACAATTGATTGCTTTTCAATTAAAACGATTTATTCAACTTTCCCTTTTTGCTTTTACTATTGCTGATTTACTGATTGATTTCTTTAGTCACTATCTATAAATATCTCAGTCACCTCCTTCCTTTGGATCACCTCCCACTCTGTATCTCTCTACTACTCTGATAATACCCATGTTCCTCTACTGGGCATTTTTGGGATTAAGAAAAAGTGAGGATGAAAACATAAGTGCCAAAATTAAGCAAGATGAAAACCTACGGAGAGTGGGTTCTTAGGATGGTTTTTTAAGTCTCACTTTGTATTTTCTTTTCTTTCTTTCTTTTTTTTTTTACAAATTCTTAAGAATACCCTTGGGGCAGAAGTTAAGCAACGTCAATAACATACTTTTTCTTTCTATTACTAAAATCTCTCAATAACGACCTTCAGAATATGAAATATGACATTGAAAGAAATGAAAAATATTAATATTTCAAATGTAACCAAAAAACTTCCCACATTGTTCACCCATGTGTAAATAAGAAAAACAAAAAATTACTTCCCCTGAGGTTTTCGATGAATATAAGAACTTCCCCTGTGTTTTTGAAAATGTATTGTCCTCCCTTGCTTTTGAAACTAATCTCGAGATTCCCCCCTCTTGTCATCTCACAGCCACAGTGGATGTTGTTAACTTTAGTGATTAAATTACCAAAATGCCCTAAAATTAGAAAGCATAATTAAACCATACATCCACTGTCTTCCTTACCCCTTCTTCTTTTTTAAATCTTAACTTCCTTCCCTCGTCACTCGCCATCTTCCATCACCACCAGTGGCGAATGCATGTAGAGTCCACAAGGGTCACGTGACCCTCCTGCCTTTTTACATCCTTACACTTGTGCCCCTACAAAATAATCCAACATTTCAAGTGTTCCCCTAATTGTACCCATCCGTAATTGTGTAGGATCCCATGATATCCTGAAAAAACTTGAAAGGCCATCCTATTATCAGTTCCTCTCTCTAAAGCTTTGCTTGAGATATATAAAACGTTTAACTTTTATTGTATGGACTAAATTTCTATGCTTTTTTCAATTTGTATGGACTAAATTTCTAAAAATAAAAAATAAAAAATAAAAAATAAAACAAGCTGAAAATAGTAATGATGTATTCTTCTATTAGTTAATGAAACCCATGACATATCGTTACGTTTAAGGAAACATGGTTATGTTTAGAATTTGTGCCCTTCTACCTCAAATTTCTAGATCCGCCACTGATCACCACAGCCATGTGCATGACAATGACCAACCTGATAACTACAGCCATGTCTAGAGAGAGAGAGAGTTAAATACAATATGTAGACATGTAAAAATTATAGCCTATTACAAATTGCCACGTGTTGCTAGGGCATAAAAATTGACCAATCAAATGTTGCCAAGTGCCTATAAGTCAAAGTCAAAGTTTCATGGACGAGCCAATCAAGTGATGCCAAGTGTCCGTGGTCAAAAGTCAAAGACATGTAAATGGACCAATCAAATGGTTCCACGTGTCAAAATGACACAGTTATTATTTTATCAAACCCGGCCAATCAAATTGGGCTAATTGGTGAATAATAATATATCTCTTTATATATAATTACCTTTTTCTAAAAAAGAAAGGAAATTATTATTATTCCTTTTTCAATAAAGGAAATAATTAAAGAGATCAATATGGAAGGTTAGGATTGGAGTCTCCTTCCCACATCCTTATAAATAGAGGTGCTTCCTCTCATATTTTTCCCATCTGACATTGAAGCACACAAACTCCAGAGCTCTGAAGATCAAAGCTCTCAAGCCCTTCAGAAGTCTTCAAGTCTGCATCCAACAAGATGGTTCTTCAGATCAAAGCTTCAAAGCTCCAAAGAACATTCAAGTCAAGTCCACATCAAACTAGGCAACTAGGCGATTCTTTAGATCAAAGCTTCAAAACCCTGAAGAACGCTCAAATCAAATCTCCATCATCAAATTCAAACTCCAAAACTCTGAAGATCAAAGCCTCCAAGCCCTTCAGAATTCGCATTCATCCATCACACGCAAGTTTCTGGAGTTCTGAAGATCAAAGCTGCGAAGGCCCTTCAGAATCTTTCAAGTTCACATCAAGCCAGACGCTCTTCAGTTCAAAGCATCCAAGCCCTGAAGAACGTTTAAGCCAAATCCACCAATCATCAGTCTTTTTCTACCAAATTAAAGAAGATCTCAAATATCGATTTGAGTCAACATCTGCAAATCTGCATCTCCTTCAACCAAATTGAAGAAGATATCAAAGACTGATTTGAGAAGAAGCTTCAAAGTCCTCAAGTCAATATCCACAAATCCGCCATCTTTTTCAACCGAATTGGAGAAGATCAAGCAATTCAACTTAAGAATAAGCTTCAAAGCCATCAAGTCAAAGCCCGACAAAGTCGCCGTCATCTTCACAAAGACCGCAGAAGCCGTTCAAATCGAGATCAAGCTATCAAGCCCTCGTTTCAACATCCAAAGAGAAGAATCAGAGGATTAATTTTCTTTGAAAATTGCATCAGAGATTGTAACCCTAAATTTCTCAAATTAATAAAATTGACTTTGTTCATCATTTTTTCGTCTTTTTCGTAGACTCGAAATTTGTGTTCAACAGATTTTGGCACGCCCGGTGGGACAATCTCTGCCTCTCATCTCTTCTCTTTGCAAATCAAATTTGAAGGTTGCGCATATTATCAAATATGTCTGAAGGAAGTAAGAGTGCATCTTCTATGACGCCACGCAAATCAAGCCTCTTCTCAAGCATGTTGGGGCAAAAGAAGTTGACAACAATAAGAGCGAGCAAGTGTTCCTACACCCGTCCATCCTTCGAAGGTCGAGGAAAAGCAACAAATATGCACCTTCCCTTCCTTATGAAGATATGCACTACACTGATGATGAAGTCATGCCGATCATGATGGTGCAATCGTTCTTCTCTTGAGGAACAACTTGCGGCATTAACCAAGACACTTGAGAAGCTTGTGAAGTACGATCAACAACAAGAAGCTCAACTTAAAGAGCTTTCAGATAAGGTGGATCAAGTGAGAATGTCAAGGTGCAATGAGAAAAAGTCATCTGGATCTATGACCGAAGTAGCTTCACGCATCGTCCTTAAAACTTTGCTTAAACCTATTCAGCAAGACGTTCTCAAAACCTCGCACAAAGCTATGCCAGAAGAATTTTTTTTAGTCTCGCGCGAAGGTATTTCACACAAAGTACTCAAAGTCTCAACAAACCCAGAGACTTCAAGTAAAAAGATGCAAGTCTCCATTGATGGATCAATACCTGCTAATCAATTGAAGGAATTCATCATGGGGGCAATTGCAGAAAAAGATGCAAGGGGATCTCAAACTTTTTGATCATACGCCAAGCCGTACACACGAAGGATCGAACAATTAAAGATGCCAGAAAATTATCGACCTCCGAAATTCCAACAATTTGATGGCAAAGGCAACCCCAAACAGCATCTTGCGCACTTTGTGGAAACATGTGGTAGTGCTGGAACGGATGGAGATCTATTCGTCAAACAATTTGTAAGTTCGTTGAAAGGTTATGCTTTTGACTGGTACATAGACTTGGAGCCGAATTCCATAGACAGTTGGGACCAATTGCAGCGGGATTTCCTCAATAGGTTTTTTAGCACACGATGCATTGTCAGCATGGTTGAACTCAGCAACACTCGTCAACCAGAAGGCAAGTCAGTCATTGACTACATCAATAGATGGAGAAGCTTGAGACTCAATTGCAAAGATCGCATGTCAGAAGCCTCGGCCATTGAGATGTGTACCAAAGGGATGTGTTGGAGCCTTCAATACATTTTGCAAGGCATACAACCAAAGACTTTTGAAGAGTTGGCCACACGAGCTCATGACATGGAGCTTAGCATCTCAATTTCTGAAAAAGAAGACGACTTTTTTCAAGAACAACATCAATGGTGCCAAGAAAACTCTTCTTCAAGTAAATTGAAAGCAAGTGGAGAGCTTTCATCCCAAGAGTCTGATTCTTCTGTTGGGTCACCAAAATCAGAACACAATGACAAAGAGGACAAAGATGAAGCAACATCGTACTTGGTCTCAACGATCTTTGAGCGTTCAAATCTCATAGCTCCACCAAGTCAACAAGCTATTCCTCCAAGAACGTCAAATTCAAATATGCTCCTGGATACGAGCCTAAACTTTCTTCCATCTTCGCAAGTTTGAAGATACTGCAACACTCCAAATCGCATGAGCTTAAACTGCATGATACTCCTGACCCGCATGAGTTTAAACTGTGAATGGCAAATGACAAAAAAAAAAAAACAAACCACAAAAAAAAAATATGAACTACGTTTGACTTGATCCCATTTTGGGTACGTAGGCAGCTTGAAATTTCGAGCTCAGTCATCCAAAATCAAAACAAAAAAAAATCTCCTTTTGAACTACGTTTGACTTGATCCCATTTGGGTACGTAGGCAGCTTGAAATTTCAATTCAAAGCACAGTCATAACAAAAAAATAATAATGTTTACTTTATTCTTCAAAGGTTAAGTAGACTAAATGTTGAATTTTATTCATCAAACAAATCAAAGAAAGCAACATGTGGTGGATCGTGTGGATGTATTGTTCATTTGGCTCTTCAACAGAACTTGTATATCCTTAGTCTCATACTTCAAATTGAGACTCCATGCTTTGAAACATCTTCAATGCTTAAAATCGAGACCTGAGGCGCTCAAAGCATTGCTATGTTGAAGTGTCCCTTCCAATTTGATGGATGATAGAAGGAAGAAGAGCTGCTTTATTGCCTTTGCTTGCTTTTGTGTGAACCCTCTGGCTTCGCGAGTGATGGTAGAAGGTTGCTTCGTAAGTGATAGCAGAAGGTCGCTTTGTGAGTTATGGCAGAAGATCGCTCCCATGCTTTGGCTTGGTCTTACACATGGCTGTCAAACTTCAAAGGTAATGGCAGAATGTAGAGCCGTTCCTTGGCTTGCTTCTGCAATGATCCCTCGTTGGCCATGAATAAGGTAGAAGGCAGAAGGTCGCTCTCTTGCTTTCGTTTGCTTCTACTAAATCCCTCTAACTCCATGGGTGATGACAGAAGATAGAGTTGCTCACTTCCCTTGGTGTGCTCCTATTGTGATCCCTCCAACTTAATGGATGATTGCAGAAGGTAGAGTAGCTCGCTTGCCTTGGCCTGCTTTTGCATGAATCCTTCAAACTCCAAGGATGATGGTAGAAGTAGAGCCGCTCCCTCGCTCTCATTTGCTTTTGTTGTGGTCACTCCAACTTCATGACATAACATAGGCAACAGCTTCAACATCGTGGCATGCTTCAAGAACCATCCTAGCATGGTAGAACCTTCATAGCATGGCATTGACTTGCTTGTTCATTGTGGAAAACTTTGAGAATCCCCCTAGCATGCTCGAAGAAATAACAGCTGTGGAGCCTTAAAGCTCGAGGAAGTAGTCGTGGAGCCTAAAAGCTCGAAGATGCTGCAGAGCCTTAAGCTCGAAGAAATAGTAGCCACAGAGCCTAAGAGCTCGAAGAAATAGTAGCCACAGAGCCTAAGAGCTCGAAGAAGTTGCGGAGCAGAGCTCGAAGAAACAGTGGAGCCAGAGCTTGAAGAAGCTACGGAGCAAAGCTCGAAGAAATGGCGGAGCAGAGCTCGAAGAAGCTGCAGAGCCTTAAAGCTCGAAGAGATTGCGGAGCAAAGCTCGAAGAAGTTGTGGAGAAGAGCTCAAAGAAACGGCGGAGAAGAGCTCAAAGAAATAACAGTAGCGGAGCCTTAAAGCTCAAAGAGGCAATGGCTGCGGAGTTTAAAACTCGAAGAGGCAGTGGCCACGGAGCTTGAAACTCGAAGGAGCAATTGTAAAGCACCAAATCTGCAAAAGAAAATAGTGACACAACATTAGTAGAAAATTCAAAGGTACGGTTATGCAAAATAAAAACTCAAGGTGGTGTTAGAATTTGAAACCCAAACTCTTTGTTGTTCACTGGTCATGAAGGTTTTCTTGCACCTACCAAACGGGAAGAATATGTCAATTCGAGATTCACTAGCCAATAAATAGAAACAGAAGTTGACACCCATGGGAAAATAAAATACTCACACATGAAAACAACTTCAGAGGGTTGTATGTGGCCGGGAAGGTAAAGCCACGCAAAGATAAAGCTAGTGGACAAAACACTTGTAGGCAATTCTATTGTTCTCACAAGTTACTAGCCGGCAGCCAGCAGTCAAGTGACAAAAGGAGCACATGCCTAGTGTTTCTAACTAAAAGGGGTATACTCAGAAGGGAACAAAATATTTTAATAGGTTAAATTCCTTGGCTCCTAATTATGTGCGGTCAAAATTTGTGGTCCTAATATTTTTATCAACAAAGCCTCCAAAATCAGAAAAAGCAAATTGGTTCTGGTGATCATAAGCTATGAGTTCAGAGGAAAGCGAAATTATTTTTCCGTGAAGACTGAGTCGTGTGCTACGGGAAGACAGTGTACTCCATGGATTTTGCACTGGTATTTAGGAAGCTAATAAAGAAAAGGTTAAAAAAGAGGACCACGTTGCTTTGCCTAAGAAGAATACAAGGCATGTTTCCTTTTCTTTCTCTGACAAGAAACAATAAAAGGGAAAGAGAATGGAAATGAGACAAAGACAAAAAAAAAAAAAAAAAAAAGACCAAGCAACAAAGAAGGAGAGGAGCACTTACGGGGTTTCTCCGTTGGGTGTGGTGAGAATCGGCTTCTATTGCTCTCAATTTATAGAACCAGTTCAAGCAAATCAAAGGAAAGTAAATTTCAATTCCTAATTCGTGAGTTCCCAAATTCAAGCACAATAATACCGCAAGCGGTGTTTCAATGGAAAGATTTGAGGCGGTGAAAATAATAACAGGCCAAATGGGTCCACTTTTTCCGAAGGAAAAAATTTTTGAAGCAAGAATTGCCAAAGTTTCCTATGTTGTTAGGATTTGGTGCTCAATCTCAATAGGCAATTTACTGGCAAGCCGGCTATACCGAGTAGACTCGCAAACAATAGTTTTCGCGGGTTACATTAGTGGGCTATCAAATTTTAGTCCATAAATAAATTGGGCTCTCACGTCTTTATTGCCTCTGAAGGAAAAATTCAAGTCATGCAAGACCATGGATTAATTTTAAGTTCAGCTAACTAGTTCAACTTTTGAGATTCAACTTGACACCGAATGTCAAGCCAAAAAAAAAACCTTTATCGCCGCATACACAAATTTTCGGCATCAAATCAAATCAACATTTCGAGACCTACTTACTTTCATACATGAGCAAGTCTCGAGGGGGCATCTGTAGACATGTAAAAATTCTAGCTTATTACAAATTGCCACGTGTTGTTAGGGCATAAATATTGGCCAATCAAATGTTGCCAAGTGCCTATAAGTCAAAGTCAAAGTTTCATGGACGAGCCAATCAAGTGATGCCAAGTGTCCGTGGTCAAAAGTCAAAGACATGTCAATGGACCAATCAAATGGTTCCACGTGTCAAAATGACACAGTTATTATTTTATCAAATCCGGCCAATCAAATTGGGCTAATTGGTGAATAATAATATATCTCTTTATATATAATTACCTTTTTCTAAAAAGGAAAGGAAATTATCAAATTATTATTATTCCTTTTTCAATAAAGGAAATAATTAAAGAGATCAATATGGAAGGTTAGGGTTGGAGTCTCCATCCCACATCCTTATAAATAGAGGTACTTCCTCTCATATTTTTCCCATCTGACATTGAAGCACACAAACTCCAGAGCTCTGAAGATCAATGCTCTCGAGCCCTTCTGAAGTCTTCAAGTCTACATCCAACAAGAAGATTCTTCAGATCAAAGCTTCAAAGCTCCAAAGAACATTCAAGTCAAGTCCACATCAAACTAGGCAACTAGGCGATTCTTTAGATCAAAGCTTCAAAGCCCTGAAGAACGCTCAAATCAAATCTCCATCATCAAATTCAAACTCCAAAACTCTGAAGATCAAAGCCTCCAAGCCCTTCAGAATTCGCATTCATCCATCACACGCAAGTTTCTGGAGTTCTGAAGATCAAAGCTGCGAAGGCCCTTCAGAATCTTTCAAGTCCACATCAAGCCAGACGCTCTTCAGTTCAAAGCATCCAAGCCCTGAAGAACGTTCAAGCCAAATCCACCAATCATCAGTCTTCTTCTACCAAATTAAAGAAGATCTCAAATATTGATTTGAGTCAACATCTGCAAATCTGCATCTCCTTCAACCAAATTGAAGAAGATATCAAAGACTGATTTGAGAAAAAGCTCCAAAGTCCTCAAGTCAATATCCACAAATCCGCTATCTTTTTCAACCGAATTGGGGAAGATCAAGCAATTCAACTTAAGAATAAGCTTTAAAGCCATCAAGTCAAAGCCCGACAAAGTCGCCGTCATCTTCGCAAAAACCGCAGAAGATATCGCTGTTCAAATCGAGATCAAGCTGTCAAGCCCTCGTTTCAACATCCAAAGAAAAGAATCAGATGATTAATTTTCTTTGAAAATTGCATCAGAGATTGTAACCCTAAATTTCTCAAATTAATAAAATTGACTTTGTTCATCATTTTTCCATCTTTTTCGTAGACTCAAAATTTGTGTCCAATCTAGCTATAAGACCACTCATCTTTTACCCAGCTACAGTGGAACTTTTACATGTCTGTCTATTAATGTCCTAACCTTTGCGGTGCTGTGAGGTAAGATTAGGCCCGTACAATATCAAACTCAAGATTTGCAGAGAGAGATTCAAAATTTATCTGATTAGATGAGGGGGTGTAAGTGATAAAATGTGATAGATGAGGAGGTGTATCTGCTTTTTACCCAAAATATATCCAAAACAAAACGAGGGGGAAAGCAAAAGAAAGAATGTGAAGCGTCCTCTGCCAATTGCTTTTCAGCATACATTTTGGCCTCTTCTACGTACATATTTCCGGAGAGGATCACCAGGTGTAAATATATTTCCTATGTTAGGGAAGACCCGGATTACAATATCTAATTTGGAATCTCTATTCCTTTCTCACTTGGTCCTTTGCGTTAGAGTGGTCTCATTTCAAAAATCATGTTGCATAACCTCTTTATATTACAAAAAGTTTCTTTGAAGACAGGGATGGAACCAGGATTTCATAAACGTAGGGGCTGAATTATGAATCACAAGATTTTGAAATTTCAAGGTTCCGGAATCTTTATAGTTTGTTTGGTATGAATTTTGAGGAAAGTTTTTTGGATGATAAGCAAAGAGCAACAGAAAGATAAATGAGATTAATAATTGAAGGGAAAACGAACACATTCTTAAAGTATTTAAATGTCTGAATAACATACAATACAAAACACAATATTTAAATGCTTTACCAAACAAAAAATAACTAATATATAATATTGAAATTTGAAGAAAAAACTCTGAAATTACGCGGGGGCTATGGTCCCCATTAGCCTAAGAGTGGATCCGTCTCTGCTTGAAGAGAAGAAGTTCAAGTAGTTCCCTAAAAACACATGAAAGATAACCGCGACTAATAATTCTAGTCAAACTAAAACTATTCTTAAGCTGATGCACACTAGTATATATTTTTTTTCCTATAAACCAATCAGCAAATTCTAATTTCACTAATTCACTCCAATTCCACTCCTTGTGGTGTAAACCCGAGTGCAAATCAAAAGTTATCATTCATATAGCGTATTAATTACTACTTTTTTTTTTAGAAAAGCTATACGTACCGGCAGTCACCATAGAGAAATCGTACCAACAGCCACGCCGGGCCGTCTTCGGCCACCAGATGGCCGATCCAAGCCATCCAAAAATTTAATAAAAAAAAAAACGAGGGGCCTTACGCGGGAATCAACGGCATCTGATTTGTGTAGGGTGCTTGATCTAAACACCCTATTTTTCATGTATATATGGATTAAACACCCTACACACGTCAGATGCCGTTGACCCTCGCGTTGGGCCCCTCGTTTTTCTTTTAAAAAAATTTTGGACGGCTCGAATCAGCCGTCCGGTGGCCGGAGATGGCTTGGCTCGACCGTCGGTACGATTTTCCTGCGGTGGCCGTCAGTACCTCTAGCAAGACTCCTTTTTTTTGCCGCTAAAATCCCCGGAGGCCCCTGGCTTAAGTACATTTTTCCCTTTTTTCTTGAGGCTCTCTCTTTCGGGAGAGTAGTTCTCCCACTCTCCCCATTATATTTGGACTCAGAGACCTAGATCTGGAGTTTTAGATTTGGGTGCTAACTCTTGAATTGATCCGGGAGACGATGTTCTTGGGCTCTCCAGCGGCGACGATGAAGGCGTCAAGATGCAAGCCCTATGCAGATCCAATGGCGGGACCAGATCTAGTGGCGATCCTCCACCCACCTCCACGAGCGGAGTGTTGGGTTCAACATCAGAACTGATCGGCATTTCCTTTTCGTTTTTTTGTTCTTGTTATTTCTGTGTTTGTTGTTTTTGTTTGTTGTATTTGTTGTTTTTCAGCCTATGGGCAGCGCGATTTGTATCTGATTTGTATCAATATAATTATATAACTTGCGTTTTCTTTCCGGTAAAAAAAAAAGTGCATTTTTTATAAACTCGTATAAATAATTCATTATCAAATGGGACCCATCGACGGGGACCTCATCTCAACTTCACATTTTAAACTAAGTTCGACCTGATTATCCTCCTTCGGAAATACATAAGCAGTTGTTGATCAGGCTCGATCTCTTCTTTTCCTTTCCTTGGTGATTACTTGATTGTTCGAATTGAATTTGGCAAGGGAGATGGAGACATTCCAACTCAAGCTTGATGAAACTTGGTGGAAGAATTTATTTTGGCAAGGGAGTTGGAGACATCTCAACTTATTTTAAACCATTACAAATTAACTTCTCTTTTTTTTTTTTTGAACTGCAATACAAATTAACTTGTATCCTATTTTTGGGTAAGCCAACCAAACTCATCTACGCCGAAAACCAACCAAGTCCAAATGGATTAAACCCAACTTCAATGACCCAATTCCAGTGGAGGAGAAAATAATATAGGCCCAACCCCAATCAAGCTTAGCCCAAGACCCAAACCCACCAAATTTTGTTTCTTCTAACAATGTAGCACTGAAATTTCCACGCCTTTCGACACAACCCCCATTTGAATGTCAGTTTCTCGTTCAAATTTTAATGGTTTAAGCAAAACCATTTTCAACAGATCACATACAAAAAAAATATTCTTTGTTGTTCGTTATTAGCTTCGTCACGTGGTGCTCAACTCCTTTGCAATAATATATTCATGTGATCGTATGCATTCTACCAATTAACTACTCACATCAAACACACAAAAAAAAAAAAAAAAGGAATATTCCTTGGGCTTTCACTGCATCCTTATAATATTTTAAAATTTTTATCACTATATTTTTTACTTCCACTACTAAAGTCTCTTAATAATGACCTTCAGAATATGAAGCATCGCACCAAAAGAAGTGAACAATATTTCAAATGACATAAGTGACAAAACAACATTTCATATTATCCCACATTGATCACCCATCTGTAAATAAGAAAAAAAAAAGGAAAAGGAAAAGGAAAAAGCAAAAGGAAGAATGAAGCGTCTGCTGCCAATTTCTTTTCAGTATATATTTTGGTCTCTTCTACACATCTCCACAGAGGATTACCGGGTACAAAATATGAAGTTTATTTACTGTGAAAGGGAAGGCATGGATTACAATATTTTATTTGGAAACTTCTAATCCTTTCCCTCGTGGTCCTTTGTGATAGTGTTGTCTCTGTTTAAAAATCTTGTTGTGTAAACCTCTTTATAATACCAAGGTTTTCTTGAAGAGAAAAAGTCCTAGTAGTTAATAGTTCCCTCAGAACACGTGGAAGATAACCGCGACTAAGATCCCGTTCTGCTAAGGTTCTAATTTTGTATAGTAACTATTTATTTTTCGTTTTACGAGGCAGATCAATCCAAACAAGTGGAATCTACAGAGAGAAAAATTATGAATAAAATCTTAACAAAAGTTCACTAAAGACAAAAATAATCCAAAATGTACAGACTTTTTGAATTTTATTTGCTATTATTCAAAAAAATTAATTTGGTTCCTACTCTCTTATTTCTCGAATTCTTCTCGTCAAGACGAATCAATAATCTGTAAAAAAAATTAAAAATTAAAAATTGGCGCAAAATTAAGAACCATAAGAAATGAATAAAACATTAAAAAAAAAACGATCCTGAATTTCATCTCTAATTATTTTATTAAGCTTAAATAAACAACCGTGAGTGGGAAGTGTATCTGAGAGAATATTGATCTCTCGTGTTGAACACAGACAAAATCACACTTCATTCATTAATTTGGTTTGCAAAAGCAACGTGTTCATTAGTAATTAATAATAACACTGCCAAGTTCCAACCGTAAATCACATTGACCTGTCTCACTCTCAATCCGCTACCTCGTGCATCAAAAAATTGCCAGGAAAATTTTGACATGGGTCAGTTGCCGTGGCCCTTTATTGAGTTGCTAAAGTTTGGTGGAGGTTAGGCCAAAGACTGGTGTCAGCTCTGAATTAAACGCCACACTGTTGAGCTGTGACACCCACCCATAAGTCTCCCTTTCTTCTTCTTCTTCACCATTTCTCTAAATTCCCCAAACCCTAATAACAATCACATATAAACTCCCTCCTCTCTCTCTTTTCCCTCACCACAGGGATTGCAGCATTTTGGATGAAATAGTGAGGGCCCACTTCGAGTTATCCCCATCTTTCATCAATCCTCTGTTCCAATTTCGTTTTCTTGCTTCTTTTTTCTTTGGTTCTTTACCCTTATTTAGGATGTTAACGTGCCGAGTCGAGCTTTGTTGGGTTTTCAAATAATTGGTCCCTTTTCTTGTGTTCTCGACAAAGAGAATAGTTGTGACAGTGATATTCTTTGCCTGTCTTTGATTTGGACAAAGATATTGGGTTGTGGATTCTCAGATATGGCCTACGGGTCTATGTATTGGCACCCATGCATTTGATGGGTACAGGTTAGTTTCTTTTCTTTTTGTTTTTTTAACCTAGTAATTTTCACTCAATTATTACTTGTTTGGTTTATGTCCTAATTCTCTTTTCCTCTTCTTTACCCAGTACCCACATTGGTTTCTCAGATAGTTTCCCTTTTTCTTGTGCTCTTGACAAGAATCGTGATAGTGATAGTATCTCTTTTTCAGTCTTTGATTTCCACAAAGATATTGATTCGTTATACCAAAAGTTGGCAGGTAAATGTTCCAAAATTAGTCGAACATCCTGTGTTAAAAAAAAGTTTGACAGATTCTGCTGTGTATTTCCACTCATTTTGTTTGAGGAGGGCATATCAGTTTATTTAATCTGGTGAAAATTGTTTGATATTAACCCGTTCCTTTGTAACCCTCCAATCTCTAACTGACACCTGCCCCCACTTTGTGTGGCCTTGTGATTCCCGTTTCTTCATGGTGGGTGGCAAATTCACTGTATTTGGATGCCAAAAGCATTTAACAAGAAGCACCAAATGTGTTTTTGATCTTTGTTCTGTCAGCCTCTTTTTACTACAAACAATCAAAGCTTGTCGGCTGCAGTGTCTACACATGTCCCTCTCATGAAAATCACTAACCATTAAAAGGACCACTTGTAATTTCCGTGAATTTCTGATGTCCATGAAACTCTTGCTTTCACTATAAGAGATCAACAGAAAAGACAGAAAATCATTTCAGTTTCATCTTCGCATCTTTATATATACTCCGTATATAGCTGCAACCAATATTTCCTTATTTGTTTGCGATCACACCTCTTTTCTTTTCAGTCCTAAACCAAGAACCCATTTCTGGATTTATCCTAATCCAATGATTTTCATCATGATATACTGTTTTTCTTTCATCCTACTTTCCAAGTCCTCTCTCAAGACACTCCCAGTCTTGAATAGAGGGGTGAAGAAATTGTCATCAATTCCATGGCTTTGTAGAGAATTGCCTCATTTCCTCAGAAAGAGTATGATTGCAATCACTTCTTTTCAAGTTTCCTCAATTATGCCTTTCCTGGAGCCCATCAGTTCAAAACAAGAAAATGTGCAACAAATTGAGGAGATTTCTCTGTTGGATTTGCCTGAATTGGCCTTGGAATGCATTCTTGAACGGCTTTCGCCGGCCGAGTTATGCAACTTATCAGGTGCTTGTGTTGCTCTGAGAGAAAAGTGTACAAGTGATCATCTATGGGAGAGACACATGAAACAGAAATGGGGTAGGCTAATTGGTGATGCTGCTTATAGAGAATGGCAATGGCACATTGCATCAAGAAAGAGGCCCACCCTTTTGAATGGCACAAAGCAGAAAGAAGTCTTTGGGTATGTTTTAAACCTGTGGCCACTTACGTGGAAAAGATCAGAAAATCTGGGAATCGGTAGTGGGAGAAGGAGTTGTTTACCGATGGATTCGATCATGGGTTGGTATCTTGCTATGGAGACTGGCAAATTCTGGTTCCCAGCTCAGGTCTATAACAGAGAGGTACTTGGTTCTGACTACATATTGTGTTTTGGACCATTAGCATTTTTCAAAATCAATTGTAAAAATTACATAACAAACTTGTTTGGTTGACAATTTTTCAAAAAGAAATTTTTGGAAAAGATAATGAATTTTGTGAAATCTTTAGAACATTTTCTTTAGTTTCTCGAAATTTTAACTGTTAAGAGATGAAACCATATGAAAATGATGAGTCAAAGAACGATTCTTGAAACCAAATTCTAAGCTTATGACAGTTTTGTTGTTCAAATACAACAACAACATTACCCCTGTAATCCCTAAACAATGGGAGTATGGGAGCCACAATTTTACTGATAAAACTTTCTAGGAGGAGCCACTTTGTGCATATATTGCTGTGAAACCATGCCCCGAAATTAAAGCGGAAGGGCATCAGAGAAGGCCTAGTGACCAGATTCAATTTATGTACTAATTATCTTGCTTCTTTCAATTTTTTCTGTTCAAATAAAAAAAATAAGCTAAATTTCTTTTATTCTTTTGAGATGCAGAATGGGAATGTGGGGTTTATGCTTTCTTGTTATGATGCTGAACTTAGCTACGACTCCAGTGCAGACAACTTCAAGGCAAGGTATGGGGACCCATCAAACATTAATAGGGTTGAACTTTCTTCCATCCAGGCTTGTGTGAGACCATATGATTGCTTGCACTTATGGTTGAGAAAATAAATTTCCTCAACTGCCTCCTATTTTAGTAGCTGGCATTCATCTAATTTCTAATCTTTGGAATTTTGCAAGGGTTGTTATGTTAGAATTATTATTTTTTTGATAAGTGTTGTTATGTTAGAATTATAAGTTTATAACCAATTTGCAGTTTTTATTATGAGAACGTTTAGTGTTCCAATGGAATTTTGAAGAGTGGCAATTTTCAATTTTTACCTAGGAGATGTCCACCCAATTTCAGAAGCCTAACATGCTTGTTTGAGGTTAACTACTAGTGGGATAAGCAACAATATATAGGATAATGGGAGAATTATAGTTTCATATACAATATATGATTACTTGTACTATGTTTGGTAATGGCTGGGATAAAGAATGGGCTATGGGGAGAGGATTATTTTTGTCCTTCTATGGTGTGGGACTAACTATTCCCAATTCCCATATGCGGGTTGTCCCCTTTAACAACCTATATGTGGATCCTACATGGTTTTCTTTTTTGGTTAATTCTGATCCCTTCCTTTATCCATTTACCAAACATGGACTTAGAGTTTTGATTTAATTTCAATGAGATACTGTGCAACTTTTTACCTGACATTTTAAATGGTGATAACAGAAGTTAAGTCTTAAAACTTGTTTATTGCCCTTTATTGAACTTCAAGTGGATTGTGGCATTGTAGGTACTCACCGCGCGGAAGACGGACAATTGAGGACAATATAGAGTGGGATAGACTAAGAGGACCCCCTGTTGATACTCCTGCACATGTTCTTCATGTATCCGATTGTTTAGACGATTTGAAACCTGGCGATCATATCGAGATTCAATGGAGAAGAAATGCGGAATTTCCTTACGGTGTGTTTTCTGGACCATTTTGTCATGCACTATGCAGTCTCTACTTTAAATTCCTACTTCTGAAAAGCAAGACTATTTTTCTGTCTGGGTAATCACACCTGTGAATTATTTGCTTGGTCTAAAACTCATTTCCCTGCCACTAAGAAATTCGTTTTTTTGTTTTGTAAGAACAAGTAGAGCTTATATAGAATTTTCACGGGACATAGTAACCATTCGTTTGAACTACTAATCTGTGGTCATTGTGTTGCAGGTTGGTGGTATGGAGTAGTTGGTCATTTGGATTCATGCACGGGGAACAAATCCCATTGCCAATGTTACAATAGCGGTGAGTAGATCATCTGATTTTCAATGTTGTCGCTTTCCCTTTGATGTTTTTGTTTGGTTTGGGACATAGATTCAACTTCTAATTCTTAAGTACAAGAAAAAGGAAAATGTATTGGTAGAGATAGACCAGAGAAAGCAAAGAATGCCCCAAAAATGGTGCTACCATGGTGTGATAAGCAAGTTCACTGAACCAAACTAAGCCTTATGTCCTGATCAAATGAAATCGGTTACTTGAATTCTTTTTCATCATTCTGCTCTATACAAGGTTGTATGCTGATATGCAAACTTGAACCACTTGAAACAGGCCTTTTAATGTCGTTTTCAATCTGTGTAGTGATTTTGTAATGTGCTTTCCTTGAAAATGCTTAACAGGTCGACAAAACACTAGGCACCTCTGATGAATTTTTTTTTTTTTTGAAAACTTATTTGATCACCTTTGCTTGTAGGCCGAGCTAAAGTAAAGTACACCCTTGTTTGTGTGTTGTCATTTTGTTTAGACATTTTAGATTCTTTGTTATTACTTTATTGGCTAATTTTACCTGGACTTAATACTGGTTGGTGCACAATGTGCTTTCACCATAGTGGCTACTGGCTAGTATAACTTTGAGTGCAGAATCTAGGCAAATCTATCTCTCTCTCTCTCTCTCTCTCTCTCTCCTATGCAAGTGTGTACATCTACCAACCGGCACAATTAAGACACAGGGTACATGGTGGTGTTATTTTCTCATGTACATGGCCATGTCTCCAACTCGAGATTTGATCTTGTGAAGTATTGCCTTATGCAACATCTTGTGTCACTCCACACAAGCCACTTAATTAAACATCTTATCTTGGTATCAACCTTTTCTTTCAGTTAATTGTGTTTTAGCCCAGATTTGGGCATTGTCAGCTCAGCCTACATGTAGTTGTGCGTTGCCACACGCTTATGATTCCCAGACTAAGTCAAGTACTCTTATGATTCCCAAATGTTGACTTTTTATGGCTTTGTTTGGATCTTAGATTTTCATGGGATATCTGGAGGGTAAAGAAAATGAAAGAGATTTCTGAAGCTGTTTTTTTCTCTTCTCTTTTCCCTTTGCTTTCCCCGTTTAGACCATCGCTTACACTCGTAGATTATGAATTCAACATTCGGTATTCCTACAGATGTCCCTAGAAGAAAATTAGAAACCCAGAAGAAACATGGTTTTGTGATCCACAGTGCAGTCTATGTTGTCTCCAGATTTGCTTAGTTCTTAAAATACGGAAGCTTTTATTGCAAGTGATGTGAATAATTGGCAGTAAAATGATCTCTTCACTGTGTTCTATGTTTGTATCAGGAGGTTGGGAAACCAAATGGAAATAGGATCGGTTTATCGTGCTTTAAAGTTAACCATGTCTTCATGCTAATACGAATCTTTGCTTCCCTGTGAAACAATTTTGCATTTTTAATGAGCATTAGTTATATTTTTTCTTAGATCTAAAGCTCAAAATATGCTCATGCTTACAGACACCGTAGTACTAGAGTTCAAGCAGTACACCCCAGGATCAAGATGGAGACAGACAACAATAAATAGAAAGGACCATAGAGAAATAGGCAATGCAGCAGATGGATTTTATGGAGGAATCAGGAAGCTTTACCGCGAGGAGGAGATCTCAGTTTGGAAGCGCCTGTGGCCAACCCAAGTTGTGGAATAGCACCATGACAAACTTCATCACTCAAGAATCCTCTATAAATCAGCTCCTTCCTCTTCTCAAGGTTTTTTTGCCCCTTTGGTCTGTACGAATAGAAATCTTGATCATACAAATGTTGTACGATGGTAAGTTTTGTAGGGTATATATCTCATCTGAATCATACAAGCGTCGTCTTGGACATACTTTGACCTCAGTTTGTTAGATGCAGAGGCCTTGAATGGTGCATATAGTGTAACACTTGCCCTTTACACATATCTCGTTTTGTGAGTATTGCAAAGGATTCAGTTACCCTGTGCAGTAAAATCATCTTGTTTATTCCCCATTTATCTGACAAGTTCAATGGACATACATTTTCTTCTTCTTCTTCTTTATCTTCTTTCATGGAGGTATAGATGCAGTTGATCAAATATTTTTCCTCCAAGAATTGGGTACACAAATGATGATTTATTTGATGAGATTTGGGTTTAATAATCAAATATGCATCACTGAAGAATGAAAAGATGTATTTTGAGGTTAAACTTAACTTGAAAAATGCGAACCAGGATGAAGTAGGTGGTTATGTACTCCCATTACCAGCATTGTGGCAGGCACAAGTTTGAGAATGGGAATCAAGTTTAAGAAAATGTGGGATAAGGTTGTGTACTGAATGCCTTACTCGGACGCCACCATAAACGGAAAGTCTTGTGTGCTTTGGGCTTCCTTCCTTGTCTTCAAAACTAATCCATATTAGTATATGTTTTTTTCGATTCATCTCATTGAGACGCATTGCAAAGGTTGAAACTGGAGTCGGAATTGAAAAAGTTGAGAAGGGAAAGAAAATAACCCAAAGTGAGGTTAAAGTTGACTTAGGGTTTAACCCGAATTGGTAAAAAAAAAAAAAAAAGTTCAAAATTGACCTATCCTCTATTTTGTTTTCGTTGTCAAGCAGTAGGATGTTAACTCTCTCTTTTTGATAACTCAAGTGTTCCGGATCAGCTTATACACACCTTGACTAATTTTGAAAGACCAATGTTAACTCCTTAATACAAACAAACAAGTAGAGTTCAACCCTCAAATCTCTCCTCAAAAATGGCATCTTTATAATCTGTAGAGACTCTCCCGTTGATGGGAGAAATCCTCCTTTAGAACTTGGTAGACTGCGGGTGCACACATAAAGAAAATTGTTACTATTTACTTTTACTTTTTAGTGAATTTTACAAAATTACTTTATTGTGTATTTTTAGTTTACCAAATCATCTCATCAAGATGCATTGAAAAAGTTTAAATTCTTACAAAGTTAGTTCAAAAAAAAAGTTTAAAACATGCCAAAATAAGTTTAAAGAGTTAAGTCAAAATATGATAGGTTTGACTTAATCTTATCTATAGTAAATTGTTTCCAAATTAAGTTATATTTTGCTTATTCTCCTGTTTGGTCTCATGCAAATTGTAAAAGTGATTTTTCTTGTTTTAGTATTTCTACCATTTTCAAAGATTTGTTTTTAAAAATATTAACTTTTTTTAAGTTATGTATTCTAATTTTGAATATTCTTTGAAAGTATTTTTTATAAGTTCTATGTAATTCTATATTTATGAGAGAAAATTAGAGAAAAATTATCTTTGGAAAAGTTTTTTTTAATTCATAAGTATAAAGCTTTTACCATTTGGACTATTTTTTTTTTTTTTTTGCTCTCTCTTTTTTTGGTGATTAGGGAAAGTTAGCATTATTAGAATATACTTAGATTAACACATTGGAAGAAGAGTTGAACTCTTAACCTCCTTTTTTCATGCGACTCTGTTTGCCTTTTTTTTACTTTCTGTGAAATCTACGTTCTATTTTTTTGGATTAATCATGGTCTTGGTAGAAGAGGTCTTAAAAAGTAAAAAAAAACTAAGAGCAAAGTAAAAAAAAACACAACACTCCAATAAGACAAAAAGATTTTAAATAGTTGTTTTTATTATCTTTAGTATCGTCTTACCTAAACTTTTTCCATTTTGATCCATATTTTTATATTGCGTAAAAAATTTATAACGAAAAGCCTAAACACAAGATGTAAATAATACCGACTATTTTTTAGCCCTTGTTCCACTAAGATTCTTGTATTTTTTAAGTACTAACTTTTTGCTTTGCGAGACAGGTCATTTTCTCACAATACATCACCTTTAATTTAAAAAATAAGTAATTAGTGGAGCATCCTAAAACAAATTAATTTAGGGAATTGATTTTGCCACTCCCTTTTTTTTTAATGTCACTTCCCTTCCCTCACAAAACAAATAAAGATACAAAAGGGGTAACATTAACAAAAAGGGAGTGGCAAAATCACTCCTCTTAATTTAGAGCAAATGCAAAATAGGGGAAAAAACCGAAATGGTCCTTATAGTTAAATGTTTGTGTCAACTTAGTCCCTGCAGTTATAATTGGCTCGATTTACACTTTGTACTTTCCATTTTGTTCCAACTTGATCCAATTGCTAACTGCCGTTAGCCTTTTTAATGCCAAAATCGAATGGGCCCCTTTTCTAGGGTTAAAATAGTAATTCTCTCATTCTCCTGTTGCCCTAATTTGTTTCCCGCTCGATTTGGTCCTCTCATTTTGAAGCAGACGATTTTGGAGGGAGAAGAACATCCAACACCTTGGTTAACTTCAAGAGATGAAAGAACTAGATATGGCTTGCTGTAGATTCGACCGAAACATGCCTACCTCATGCTTGATCATGAAAATGCTAAATTGGAGGGCAATTTTTTGCAAAAAACTATAACCAAATTTTGCTCATTACCAAAATCCAAAATTAATACTAGTGGTAAACATTAGGTAAAACATACAGTACATGCAACATCATTACAAACTACATTAGCATCCCAACATCTACTAATAAACTAAATTTTCCCACACTGCCATTTTTTTTCCCTTCTGCATTTTCATTTGCTTGGAGGTTGCATCTCCCTTTCCTTCACTTGTGAAAGCCCACCATGCAAAGAACAACCATGAAGCAGCCAATGCCAACACCAACTTCGTCTCCCTCCAGTTCTTGACTCTGAGCTCATTCTCCAGCATTACATTTGTCCTCATCAACTCAGGAATCACAGATGGGGGATCAAGCCAAATAAAAAACTTGCACAACATTTTTTGTGCCTGCAAACATTAGATGGATTCAATAACTACGCATTCACCTATCCAAAGTAACAGGATTATGAGAGAAATTGGGGCTTACACCGTATTTAGGGCATGCAATGTACCTCCTCCCAGGATTCACTTCACTGTTGGATGTTCTTACATGCGCATTCAACCCACAGTGGATTCATGGCTTTGGTCTTCTTCGATTTTCTTCTCAAGTGCCTCATTATGAATGGAGAATGAAAGAATAAGCTGTGTTTTGATTCAAATGTATATTAGGGCAAGAGGGGTATGAGAGAATTAGTGTTTTAATCCAAAAAAAGTGGCCCATTCAATTTTAGTGTTAAAAAGGCTAATGACAATTAGTAATTGGACCAAATTAAAATAAAATAAAAAATACAGAGGGTAAATCAAGCCAATTGCAATTACAAATACCAAGTTAACACAACCACTTAATTAATTGGATGGACCATTTCGGTTTTTTTCCCGGCAAAATAAGTGCAGTACTTGGGATTAAAAAGAACGGTTCAGAAGGAGATGAACCCGAAGGGGTTTTATTTGCCACGGCGGGTAATTGCACCCCTGACGACTTCCCTTCACCCGACGACTCTCGCCGCTCACAGCTCGCCGCTTGTCTGGATCTCTCTCTCTCTCCGAACTGTTTACGATTTCCCTTCACACCACTCTACTTGCAACCTAGAAGCCCATACTACAGAGGTGTTCAGGATACTACCTATTGATTGGTGAGTTTCATAAATTTCTTGATATCAACTTATTTTTTGATTCCAACTTATTTTTACTTAACCAATTGGAGTTAGCTCAGTTAGCCATGACTTTTGCATCTGTTAAAAGTCTGAATCTTTCCACGTGAGTGTTCTTTCCTTAGATGGGCTTTTCCTTTATTTCTTCTCTGTGATGACTTATTTCTTGTATTAGTTGAACTGTTGTGCTTGGTTATCTCGTTGACTTTCACAATGGATATAGTATCCGGGTTTGTACTTCGTGATTTGTACATGACGTAAATGATCTCTCCTGTAGATTAAAAAAAAACTTATTCGTACTTAATCTGGAACCAATTTTGACTGTCTTCCATGGTTTTGGTCTGAATACAATAGCGCTGGTTTTTGGGACCTATTGTAATTATTAATTAAAAACTGAATTCCCGTGTTATTAGTGGCAGGATTTATGCTAATCTACATTATTTTGACTCATTCAATTGCAGAATAAATTTCTTGCAAGGGCCATGGCCAAGGAAGATCTTCTGCGTGATTGCCTGATTGAAGATGTTCGCTGGCTTTGTTCCCTATCTGAATCCGAGATTGTAAGAATAAAACTTTCCTTTATCTGAATTCTTCAATTATTTTCAATGTACTTCCTTTTAGAGAATAGAAGGACTTACTTGGGTAATGAAATGGGAAAACATCTCTGCACTCACTGCCAGTTGGTTTTGGGTATGTAAAGTTTTCACATCATGCATCGTTCCAATTGTCAGGACTTGTTGATTAGCTTAAAAGAGATGGTGGTTCGACGGGCGAAAATAATTGGTCATGATTCTCTAGCAAAGAAATTTGATTTGAAGATGCTTCGAGCACTTGGTATGTATATTCAACTGTGCTCATACACCATTCTTTTGTGGAAGGACAGGAGTGTATAGTCTCCCTTGTTCCTAAAGCTGGTAGATATTTGTATACTTTTCATACTATATTGTGATCAAGTCTATAGTTTCTGATGTTCTTTACCCATTACGCCTTTCTTCACTAATTATATTTTCTGAAATAATCTTCATAGGTAGGACATTATGCCACAGTTATGAAAATTGCCGTTCTAACTTGTTTATTGAAGCTTTTTTTGTTTTATCGTGTTCTATGTTATGATTCATGAGCATGAATTATCTGACCATGCTTGTTTGTCTCTGGAAGTGGTGTGAAGTTTTGTATGGCTCAGTTAGTACTAAAGTTCTTTTTCATTTTGATTTTTAACTTTTTAATCCCACCTCCCCTGCGGTTAGTTGTCGCCTGTTGATATGTATTGACAAAGATACTGTTTCACATTAACTACGTTGATTTCTTGAAGTTATTTCATAAACTGTTAGTATTTCATAAACTGGTATTCTGTGGTTCAGAATATTTGCAACAATTAGGAATTTAGAGCTCTCGCCATCATGGGCGACTGACGCGCCCTGCTCCGGCGTAAAGTATAATTTCTCTTTTATGAACTCTCATGTTATGTCTCTACCCACTTAGATTTCACTTCAAAAATGTCCTGGGAATACTATGAAATGATTTTAGTAATGTGTGATGCTTAGTTGCTAGGTACTCCTATTGGGGTAACGACTTTACCCCGGAACCTTGCTCATGTGCTCCCAAGTCAATATGTCCTTAGGATCTCGCTCCCAAGTCAGGATATCCTAGGAAGAAAGATGCACAACTGGATTAGTTGTCTACACGGCCATGCATTTCCAAGCTGTATACGGAAACTGTATGGAATTTAATGTGCCACTGTATTGTTTGTTCTAGATAACATATGGGCTTAAAAAAGCACCTCTTTAAGTCATTCAACTGTTACCGCATGATGATGAATGGAGATTGCTGTAAGTGAAAAATAGGAACAAATTAGGATCTTAAAGTTGCTCTAGTCGTACTTTAGGCATGAAACCAGATAACATTGAAGTTAGAAGAGCTGATAAGCAAAAGAGGTTAGTGCTAGTTGATCACCCGAAAATATGAATAAGCTGCAGTGCTCTTGGCAAGTTCCCTCTGTCCATGATGTACTTCTGTCGACAAATTCATAAGTAAATGAGCAAGGAATTTCTTAGTGATGGTTTTGTTGACCCTGCGCTTCTTACTTGGACAGCTTTAGGTAGTAATTGGCATTTGCTTCTGCCAAATATGAAGAGATTAGGATTCGAATTCTCCTGTAGCTTTTATGGCCATCTACTTATTATTGTCTGCTACACTTATGACTCATTCAAACTTATTTTGCATTTTATTGTTTAAAATCTTACCTATGACAGGTTTCATTCTGATGGAGCATCTAAAAGGACAACTTAAGGACGTCTCAGTCATTCCAGGCTTGGCTGAATCTTCCAGTTTTTTAGATGGATGCAATTTCCTAAATTCTAAACTCAGTGACACTTTCAGCACTATGGACATTGAAGAGTTGAGGGCTTATGTTGGCACAGATCAAAGAAAGAGACTAGCAGAAATGTAAGTTACTATAAAATTTGACGGGTTAGAACTAAAGTACTGGCAAGGTTTGACATGTGTTTGGTGTAACAGTCTTGCTGAGTTTTCTGAAAAGCTTTTTGGATTTAGTAGATGAGTTAGTTACAAAAGTAGCAACATACGTGAGAGCACCTTCCATAAAGAAAAGGATCGTACATGTGAGGGAGGAAGCACATCTGCTTCTAGCGGGTCTGCGTATGTGTGTGGACATTAGCAAGCCGAATTGTAATTCCCAATATATATCTCTGATGCTTTTGTTTTCATGAGATGAACTAGCTAACATCGTTGCACCACACATTAGACCACTTTTCATCAAAAAAGAGAAAAGTTATGAGTTAGGAAGCATATACGCTCCTTGCGGGTTTGTGTATCCATGTCCGTATCATCATGGACACAAGAGGACACCTATCTGGTGCATCTACTTGTGCGTCCCATATTTTCAAGACTGTTAAAGAATTTCTCACATGGAACAGTAACAACAGTTTACCTGCGGCTCATTAGCATTTGTATTGAAAATATGGGGAATGTTGTGTCATCACTGTTCAATTTCTGATTTCGTTGGGAAACCACGTTTTCCTTGACTGAGTGGTGGAAAAAAGTCGCAATGTGTACGTTGCTGGTAAAACCAGCAAGGCTGTTGCTTTGAACTTAGTTCCTCTATCGCTTTTTTTCTGTCCCACTACCCCGTCTTGGGAACTCTTGATTGTCTATTTTGAGAATACACGGAACTTGGTCTTATGCTTTCGGTATATTACCCTTTTCAAGGTGTTCGGTTACCGAGGTCTGAACACTTTGATGTTTGTGCGTTTTAAAATAATCAGATTTCCTTTTCAAAAAGCATTAGTCATTTCCCATATGGTTAAAAGAAAATGGGGAGTAGGGATTAGGGAGTATAATTGGTTCTTTGTTGAGTTTCTTGTTATTGCTATTTTCTGTCATTTGAGAAATGCCAGGTTGTACGTTTTCCATAGTGTCTATTTTCCTTCGTACTTCTGTCATTTGAGACAAAATTCAGAAATGCATATTTAGAGAGGTTTCTATTTACTTTGCTTAAATTGGATATTGGGATATTATTGATTGGCAAACAGTTGTTTGTGAGTAAGCAAATTTGGACTCTTTTTTTTTTTTTTTTATAAGTACGATTTTTTTTTTGGGACTTTTGTTCTAAAGTTAGCTATAACTAGTTCCATAATTTTCTGTTCTTCATCATGGTAAGAATAAGTACTGATTTGAGGTTTATTTACTTATTTTTGTTAGATTTGGCGAGGATGGAGCTCATGATCAGAAGAAGAAATCTTATGTTTAAAGATCATTATGAGGTCTGCATCTCTTTGGGCTTATATTTGCACTTAGGCGGAGCTGCTACTGTCTTCAATTTTTTTTTGGAGAGATGGTCTGTTGCCGCATTCTGATGATTTTTATTTTCATGCCTTCTCTATTTATTTCCATCTCTGCTATTGCCTCAAAAAATTTTGTACATTTTCATAAAAATGAAATGGACTCTTCATCGTTAACTTCTCCTAGTTTTCGATTACAAAGGAGATCGTGCCTGATTCTGCACTCGGATCACCCATCCATATTTTGTCAAAAAACCTTACTTTGGATCACAATTGTTTGCAAAAAGTTTGAATTATGCACGATGTGTTACAGGGTTTGGAACTGTCGTCAGATGTCGATGAATGCTTTCATTTCTTCTCAGGATTCATTAAACTGTACTCCGTACTATTTAGGAAGTTCTACTGCAGCTACTGCCACTTGGGTTTGCCTTTCGATTTTTTAGTATCCAACGAGATAACCCTGGCCCCGGTGAAACATTTAGCAGCTCTTCCCTTTTCTATGCCACTGCCATAGAAGTATGTTAGGATGTTGTAACAACGGAAATGAAGAGAAGGATTGAGAGGTTGCTGATACAACTAAATGATTCAATCGTTTCTTCTGTGCGATACAGCTTCACAAAATAGGCTTTATATGAAGAGGTTTTTTCTCATATTACGTACTTGTAGTTTTTTCATTCAACCAAAAGAAATGTTTTCATATTACACACTTGAACTTCATAAATGCAAGAGATGGATACGAACTTAGCATATTTTGGAGCAAAATCCTACTGTTTTTTTTCCCTGCGTATCCATTTGCTAGTGTGACTGTGCAATGTGATATCAGATATCACGGGTGGAAGGTGATGTGACATCGCTGTTGCATAGAAGTTTTTTTTGGTAGCGACAAACATATTGACATTATTACTTATCAAAAAAAAAAAAAAACATATTCACATCAAATAGGTTTGTTGCTCCAAGAATTGATTACCATACATGGATTTGCCTCTCTAGAAGTAAAATCTTGCATCCATCCATGGGGCGGAGGTTGGGAATAATTTTTCGTAAGTGTTTTTTTTTTAATGTTTCCTGTAAGCAATTGTATTGTATTAAACAATGAAGTTTTTGGATATACTTTTTGGAAAGTGTTCTCTGATGAGGACTATTCATCAAGAATTTTCGCATGGTCAATTTTTATGGGGATCTAAACAATGTCGCTTCCAAAATAATGGTGTTTATGCTAAACGATGGCTTTACAAGAAAATGAAATTCTATAGAAAGGGCTACGGCAAATCAGCTGTCATTTCTTGATTTCCACTTTGGCATTTCTTGGATTTTGTTTTTAGTTCATTTTCTCATTTTCACTGCTACAATCTATACTATATATTAAACAAAAGTGTCTATTAGTGAGAAGGCTCACGACAAGTGACGACATTTGATTGGGTGCAAAAATAATAAATGTTAAATAAATAATTTCTATTAGGTTAGTGTAAATAAATTCTCCAACAAAAAGAAAAAGAAAAAAGGTAATGCGAGAAAAATCCTAAATTGGCCCATTCCAAATTTGAATTTGATCAAAAATTCCGTGATCAATGTTCATGGAAACGATTTCCAATTTTTCCATATCCTTTTTTGTAGAGCTACTGATTTTAGTAGGAATAATAGTATGTAAAATTCTAAAATCAGCCTAATGGGCTGACAATAGTGAGTGTGTGAATGTGTATTAAATGGTATAAAAAGAACACAGAAATATGTGTTTTCCTTGTCTTCTAGTGTGCTTATCGTCAGCCCAATGGGATGACAATAGCAAGACCGTATTATTTTTCTAATCATTTTATTCTAAATGGTTATAATTAATTTTTTGGCTTTAGGGCTTTCATATGAGAGCCCTAAGAGAGTTTGTATAACTAAATGAAGAATATGAACTAAAATATGAGAGCTCTATAATCAAAAATTAATTGTGACTTTTTAAGATAAAATAATCAAAAAATAAGACCTTTATGCTAGATTTCTGATCATGCAGGTAGCTTTATGCTAGATTTCTGATCAAAAACGATTTTAAATTGATTACATTATTCAAATCATGTGTAGATATTATTTTTAAATTTTCAATACATTTGAACCGGTGTGAAGGTATTATTTTTCTAATCATTTTTATTCTAAATGGTTATAATTAATTTTTTGACTTTAGGGCTTTCATAAGAGAGCCCTAAGAGAGTTTGTATAACTAAATGAAGAGTATGTACTTAAACATAAGAGCTCTATAGTCAAAAATTAATTATGACTTTTTAGGATAAAATAATCAAAAAATAAGACCTTTTCAAACGGATTCAAAAATTTAGCACTTAGTATTTGTAGACTCTTATTTTTATGATCATTTTATTTTATAGGGTCATAATTAATATTTGTCTCTAGACTCTTATATATATTCTACATTTGGTTCTACGACTATCTTAAGGTTCTCACATGAGAGCCCTATAGTCAAAAATTAATTATGATTTTCTAAGATAAAATGATCAAAAAAATAAAATATGCATACCGGTTCAAACTAATTGAGAGTTAGAGTATTTAATTTTTTAACCATATTTTTTTATTTTTGGGGGGCCATTACGGGTCTTGGATCGAGTTAATTTTTTTATGAATCCTCAAAAAAATATTAAGAATAATTAGCATTTATGGGGACTCAAAATGAGCCCCACAAAATCATCAATACACCACTTCATTTATTGGCCATAAAACATCCCTAAGGATCGTCCTTCTCGCTCCCTTACATCAAAGGAGCGGAAGTTTTGTCGGTCAGAGTATCATTTTTTGGCAAAAATAATGAACTTAGCAAAATCAAAAAATATGCAATATATGAATCTATAGATATCGATAATATCTTTTGCATGATTAAAAAAATATTTTCGTAAATACATTATTTTTAAACTTCAAAATTGAAAATAAGTTCTTGTTTTTTAGTATTTTGTTAAGAAAGGAAAGTGGCTTTTCAAAAAAAAAAATGGAAAGTATAACGGGTCCGGATAAACGGCTCTTAAATATCAGCAGTTGGATCAATGGATGGTCAAGGAGCTGAAACTTGAACTATGCGCGGGATCAACATCCAAGGAAGGCCAGAGGCGCTCCGCTCCTCTCTCTCCTCTCTCTCCGGTTTCCATGGCTCCAGTCCAGTACCCTTCATCTTCCCCCAACCCTCCACGCCCTCGAAGCCGACCACGACGACGGCTGCCTCGCCGCCCAAAACCCCACCGACGTGTCCTCCCTCAGCCCAGAACCCCACCGACGTCTCCTCCCTCTGCCCCTCCCAACTCGAAGACTTCATCAAAGGTACACTACTACTCCCTCCACTCCCCCAATTTCCCCTTAATTCACAAAAAAAAAACCCTAATTCCCCCTTTTTGTTTCCCTTCTTTCACTCAAAAAATACAGGCGTCTCGTTCCACCTTTAGGACAAAGAGCTCTTCCGCATCGAAGAGCAAGACGTGTTCAACTGCGCCTACTTGGAGGACGAAATTTGGAATCGCCAGGTTCGGCTCTTCTCTCTCTCTGTTTTTTTGTTTTTTGATCGGCTTCTCTCTCTTTCACTTACTGTTTATAGAGGATAGGTAGTTTTCGGTTCAAATTCGATAAAGGTTTCTACGGAATCGAGAGGTTTGGTGGAGTCTTTGTTAGAATCGAAATTTTGGGGTGAAATTAGGGTTTTGATGGTTGGTTTCCGTCGCTGATTAGATGACTTATACTCAGGAGGACTAAATTCGGAATGCTGAGCCTTGAGCGGCGCAACAAGGCGGCGGGGAAGGGTATTGATTTCTCAGAAGAAGAGGAATGATGGGTATTACAACGTACCCATAAGGAGCTTCGATCAGATACACGGCGGCGTAGGCAACTTCGGCCTCGTGGGTTCTTGTCATGAGGGAGTGTCATATTTCGACTGTAAAGAAAGCCCAGGAAAGTCTTGTTGACAAACCCATATCTCTCTCTCTCTCTCTCTCTCTCTCTCTCTCTATATATATATATATATATATATATATAATGTGTGTGTGTTGATTGAGTTTGTGGATCTGATTTCTAGGACTTTTTAGGTTTGATTTATGCATAATTTTTAAGTGTAGTGTTCTCTGTACAATTTTGAAGACCGTGGGTGTCACAATGCTTGCTGCACCGCATGTGTAACTAGGCCCTGGCGTTCGCAGCGTAAAGTTCTTGGGGAGTCTCTCTTCTCCTTTTTTGATTATGTAGGAGACCCTATGGGCCTCTAGTCTTGGTTAGATATCGGTTGTGCCCCCTCTAGTGCTTTTTGTTCTTCATGTTTAGGTATCAAAGATTGTGGCTGCAATATAGCTAACGTAAGATTGTGTAACAGGCTAACAGCACAAGTTGAACTGTTGAAGATCTTTTTCTTAGGGTGTTCCTTTCTACTTATTTCTTTATATTTTTTCCTTGTGTGCATAGATAATTAATTTACTTGAATATAGGTTCACCATTCATTTGAATAGGAAAGGCAAGAAGTAGATAACTTGAATGAATACCAGTTGGTTACCAACCTAAGATTTGATGTTTTCTTTGATTTGTCATCTTAGCGTATGAGATTGGAAAGTGATTGTAACTTGTAAAGGTCTTGATTCTTGAACTTGTTGCAAATGCGATCACCATAATGCCACATAGGCAAATATGTTGAATATTTTTTTTTTGAAAGGCAAAAATTTCTTAATCTTTGAAATTGTTACAAAGATTAAAGGAACAAGGACTTGAACGTCACAATATTCATAAACTAAGAAGTAAGAACAATCCTGTGCCCAAAAGTCCGAGACCCAAATCCGAGATTGGCAAGAAGCCAGCCGGAAATACCCATTGGGACAAGCCCACTCCTATAGGGTCAAGCCTAGAACCAAAAAGAAAAACCATGACCCTACAGACAGCAACCCATCCGCTAATCCTTCCGATCAACCGCAGCCACTACACCACCACTGCACCGGAAACTCCTCCAACAAGATATTGGATATTGGATATTGGATATTGTTGATTGTATTTTATAGCACATTCCTAGATGGGAGTCGTTTCTGATGAGAGTTTGATTGACTTTTCTGATACTTTCAGGGAGAAGGCATGACCAGCATTGAGCCAACAGTTGGAGCGATAAATGATATTTGTGGTAGTGGGTTGGTACTGTTGGCTCTGGACTGTAGGAAGATACCATCTTATTTCATACCAGCCCTTGGACCTGCGCCGAAGTGGTGCTCTTACCTTGAAAACTTGACATTTTATATGGTATCCTTTAAGTGGTATGTCTTAGGACCATTCCCGTTGTATTATTATTACACTTGTAGTTTTATATTTGTGTTAGTTTTCCCCCCTGCAGGAAGAGATGGAAGAGGGTGCTCAAACAACTATTTATGATGATTTCAAATTCTTAATCAAAGAAGATCTCGAGAGGTTGAATTTGACAAATTTAATTGGCCCCAATCTTCTAAGAGCTTATATGCATGGGTTCTTCATTAATTACCGGTTGTATAAGAAGGCGATGACTCTGATTATTTGTGTAATTTTATTTTGTGATTTAATGTTGCATCTTATGAGAAATATCAAGCATGTTGATGATAAAGCTTTTCCGTTTGAAATTTGTAGTTTATTGTTGGAAAAATAAAAAAGAGGGTCAGATGACTCAGAACAGTTTGGTGATCGGGAAAATGGGGAGAAAAACGGATATATTTGTTAGTCTTACAGATATACAATTATTGGATTTTAATTGGCATTTTCTTGTTACAATTGTTGAACTAACTCTCTAACCTCTCTATCTATGTGAAAAGGGGTTATTGAGCCATCTCCATGTTCTTCCAAATAGAAAGCAGCCATTAACAATCCTCAATGATGTTAGTGGTAACATCAAGCCTGGCAGGTGAGAGAGAATGAAAATTCACTTCTTAAGCGCGAAAGACTTGCCGGACCAAGCGCTCATCCAGTGTTGTTACCCTCCAATCTGGTTCAGTTTGGATTTTTATGGCCCTCTATTAGACTCACAAGATAATGATCGCTATCATTCATTTTGTAGAATTTTGCGGGGCAGTATATATACACGAAAAAACAACTTGATTGAACAATGAACAAATTTTATTCATGTGAGGAATAATGATATGAGAAAATATGATTTGAACCTTATACCCCTCATTTTTTCTTGCAGAAATCTAAGGGAATTGATATTCACACTTTTTTTTTTTAATTTTATATCCACTCTTTTTTTTTTTTTTTGGTCTTTTAGCAAAAAAAAATACACATACTTTTAACACTAAAAAATAAAAAACGAAGTGTGGATATCAAAATAGGAAGTGTGAATATCAATTCTCAAATCTAAATATATTTTGTTTTTTTATAACTATTGATGTTCGATCAAAGCTATTTTTTCATACGTATATTCTACTCGATAAGCTCTGCAAAATAGTCGATGTCAACGATTACTGTGAGCCAAGTAAGAGTCCAACAAACAGATGAGAGTTCGGTCCGAGAGAGGCCCTCTCCATAATTAGGGATGGCAACGGGGCGGATCGGAGTCGGATATTGCAATATCCGAATCCGAACCCTCCACCCGCCCTCCGAATCCGCCCCGAACTCCGAACGGATTATATTTTTGTCCTCCATCCCCGATCCAAACGGGGAACGGATATCCGAATCCGAATTTGGAAAAAAAAAAAAAACAAATTAGAACTCGATAAAAAAAAAACTCAGATTGAAAAAAAATAAAAAAAAATAAAAGAAACATGGAGAGGGAGTCTCGCTGCCGCGTTCCTGAGGGGAGATTGTCGCATCTCTCCGTTGCCGGAGAGTTTTTTTTTTAGAGAGGGGGAGGCGGGTTGGGGAGGAGAGAGAGAAGGGGGAGAAGTCATGGGCGAGGAGGGTTGTGTGAAGTGAAGTCAATTGGGTAGGAGACTGACTATTGACTAACCAAAAAATAAGAGGTATTTATATAGTCGGATATTCGGAGGTGGATCGGATATCGGATTCGGGGCGGATCGGATCGGGGACGGATCGGATCGGAGGCAGACTTACCTCCAAATCCGATCCGATCTCCGAATTTTTTTTGAAAAATAAATCCGAATCCGCCCCGATATCCGAAAAATCTCCGAAAAATCCGATCCGTTCGGGACGGATAACGGATCGGATACGGACGGATCGGCCGAGATGGCCATCCCTATCAATAATCTATTTGGTACTTGTGGAAGTGAAGCGAAAAAAGGGAAAATAATTACTAAGAGAGAAAGTAGAGGAAAATTTGGAGGGAAAATAGGAAAAAAAGTACTGTATTCATTTTCCTTCTCTTTTCATAGGGATCCTTGTATTCATTTTCCTTCTCTTTTCATAGGGATCCGAACAAGGGAGGAGGAAAATAATTTTCCCTTCCAAATAAACAAAGCATATATCTCTCTCACCCTTTCTTCCCTGCCCTTTCTTTAGAACTGCTCTTCATTTATCCAACCAAGCCCCATTTCGCAAAAATCTGGAACCTCTCTCTCTCTCTCTCCGATATTGGAAGCTAGACCTTGAACGGGACGCAAATTGCAAACGATCTCGTTTCACTGGTCAGCCACCACTCCTTCTCCTTCTTTTTATGATGGATTCTTTCGATATATTTTGGGTTTCAAATTTGAGGCTTTCGTGAGGGGTTATGTATTTTCTCACTCAAATATCACTGCAATCCACTTATTTGTGCCAAAAAGCTGAATTTTTTAAGCAATAAGTAAAGAACCCGCTCCAATTTAACCGCAAGACCGTGACATTACATAAACTATAAACTCGTCAAACTACAGATATGTACGTGTATGCGATTATGTGCAAACCCAGTGTTTGATGTTATCGCTGCGTTCTTAAAACTGAGTGTGATTGTGAGAATAAGTAGGTTTGGAGACGTTGTGGAGACCCACTACTGATTTTGTTCAGTCTTGATTGAGGTGAATATGGAGGTGGTTGTGGTGGCTTAGGGTTCTTTGGCCACAGACTAAAATGATAAGCAAGCCGGTAGACAGGGTTAGGGTTTGTTTTTTTGGTATAAAAAGGAAGATGCAAGGATAATAGGTAGAACTCTAGAAGGGTAAAATGTTCAACTCATACTTTGCGTCAAGAGTCGTTACCCGATAGTTTTCATGAGGGAGGGTGGTGTAACTTCTGCGCGCACACATGTATTTTGATTTTGATTATCCTCTCGTATAGTACTTCCATTTTTCACGAAGTAATGCCTATTTGAGGCTGTGGAGAGTTGTTCATTTACTTTATTTTCTTTTCAGTGCAGTTGGTTCAATGCTGGCAGCTAAAACTTCACATAAACTGTCAAGTTTAAGGTCTTTCTTGCCCCATACAGTTGTTCCGATATCATCAAGTTCGGAGGCATTGGTTTCTGCTCCGTTGTTGAGAACCGGTGATGATATACCTTGGAAGCCTACCTTTGGTGCATTTTTAGGCAAAGTGAATGAAATAGAAACTGAAAATGTAGTGCCTGAACGGGAGAGCCATTGCCCATTTCACCGAATGGGGTAAGTAATGAACTTTGGCTCTTTGATAAAGCTTGCCCAACTGTTTTCTGGGCACTTTTGTGGGAATTCAAATGTTTTAGTGTTTTCTTCTTCCAGCTTTAGTACCATCAGATATGTTTCTGAGATAATTGCGGACATGCCAAGCTTTCTTCCTTCCGTAGCTCATAGATATGGATTCTTGTTATTGCATCAGAACATAATCTCTACTTAACACAAAGGATGGGTTGTCCATCCTACCAAATGTGTGACTTATGTTTCGTTTTTCAGTCATTCTTTGGTTATCCGTTTCTTATAATCGTACGCATCAGATGATTCCAGTGTGAATGCTAATGCAGAATTTACAAAATGACTACTGACTTTCTTTTTGCAGTTAGTTCATGATGGCCACTTGTTTTTCTGTTTGATTTCTTAAATAGAGAAGGAACAATTACTTCTTATTTTGCAGTGATAAGAATTCAAGACAGGCATCAGTATGGGAAGGACAAATAAGGAGTCTTCCCAGGGAACATTTCTCAAATCAAGCACTTGGAGTGGTTGGAACTTGCCCTTATCCTTCATTTACTACAATTCCCCATTTCAACTCTCAATATTATGACCATCAAATGACAGGGGTAACAAATAAGGTTTGTATACCTGAGGAATGACTTTTCTTCTACTACAGTTTAACCCTTGCATAGATAAGGCTCTCTAGCAAGTCAATTTCTAGCAGAATATGCTTTTACATGTTTTATTTTTATTTTTTTGATACATAAATAATTATATTAGCAAAAAGGCATAAAGGGAATGCCGCCCGTATACAAAAAGAGGCCACAAACAAAAAGGCCCTATACATTTTAGAGTGAAAAAGCTCACAACAATCTTTAGATTGGTCAAGAGAAAGATTACATTCTCTCTTGTCCCAACCATACAAGCTATTCATCAAAAAACTTTTGATACTAAACAAAGGCTTTTTGATTCCTTCAAAAACTCTCGATTTTCTTTCGTGCCAAATTACCCACATCAAACAAAGAGGAATCATAGCCCAAATTCGCTTTCTTCTCTTTCTCACTCTTGCACCTCTCCTAAGCAATTAAGAATTCCATAACATTCCTAGACATGACCCACTGAATTCCAAACCACGAGGAAACCAAACTCCATAGCTCCCAAGCCACCGGGCAGTGAATAAGGAGGTGATCTACCATCTTCGTGTCTCTTTTGCACATACGACACCAATTCACGATGATTCTCTGCCTTCTAAGGCTTTTACATGTTTTATACGACATGTCTCAAATTAGACTCCTCAGGAAAAGAGGAAAAAAATAATCTTATTGGTACAAATGTGAATGGGACACCAACATTCTATCCTTCCCATTCACAAACCCTTCAATTATATGTACTTCTGTTCCCCTGTCCATCTATCTTTCCCTTCCCTAGACATTAACCACCAGTGTAAATCAAAAGTGATACAATAAGTAACCAAACTAATGGGCCCGTTGTCAAATAACTTGGCGACGCTAAACAAACCATCCTCGACAATTCCCAACACCATTAATGGCGACAATGGTTAAAATTTGTGGCCTCTTGACTTATCTCCATCATTAAAAGATGCCTTCCTAACTTCTATATCCTCAAAAGTCTTTCCAACCATTGAGACCACTTTCTCCGAACCCTTTAACCCAGTTTGGCATCCGATGTGTGTAGGGTGCTTGATCCAAACACCCTATTTTCGTGTATATATGTATATATCCCTAAAGGATGACATTGAAAAAAATTGGAAAGTTGAAGTGTTTTTATGCCGAAATTGAAAGGTGAAGTACCAAAATGAATTTTTGGTCAAAGTTGAGGGGATATAAAAGAAATTTTCTCTAAAAACATATTTCGTTTACCATTTGGTCCTCTCTATCTACTTTCCTCTCACAACCAATCTCAAGTTTTTGTAGGAACTATATTTTCCTAGCAACCTTGTGGAACAACTAAAAATATGACCTCCCATCTTCAATTACCTTAGTAGTTTCGCCTTCTGGCTCTGAGAAGTTCCTTCCCTAAAGACAGCCTTCTCCAATTTCATCTGTACTCCCAACCGCCCCTAACAGAGAGAATAATTGAGCTATTTGAGCTCACCATCACCTCAATATTATGTGGTTCTTCAATTCTTTTTGGCAATTCCTTCTTCACCTCTTCTAAGTACCCAAACGCCTTTGCTACAAATTATTTTCTATTTTGTTTCTTGGTAATGTGACTTCCATTGAAAGAGCAAACCTTTAGAGAATTAAGGGGAGCCATACCTTCCAGATACAAACTTTACAATGAACAGACAGTACAGGAAAAAAGACAATCTAAGAAATACAGTGAACTAGGAAACCAAAGTTATTTGCTTCAACCATTATAAGTTTCTTAATGAATTTGAAAGCCCCCCAACCCTTGGTTCCATTACATTTTACAAAATTGTCAAAATACACAATGATCAAGCCACATATTATCATATCTTCCAAGGGGTAGGAGTCAGGACTTATCAAATATGACAAGTCGCTAAAAACCTCAGGGCGATGACCAAAATCTATTCTAGGCAGTATTTCACACGTAAAGCTGGATATCAAAAGGACCACGTTCTTTGAAGGTGGACGATAAAATGAATTGTTATTTATTTTTGTATGATATATAGTTATATACAACGAGCTGATCTAATCTCAAATATGATTTGCAGTTTCTGAGTTCCATACCAAGATATGTGAAGATAGTGGAAGTTGGTCCAAGGGATGGATTGCAAAATGAGAAGGAGATTGTACCTACTGCAGTAAAGGTTAAGTTGATAGAGATGCTAGTCTCTTCGGGGTTGCCTGTTGTTGAGGCTACTAGTTTCGTCTCTCCAAAATGGGTACCACAGGTAAATTGTGCTCAGTTGCATCAGATGATTGATATGCTAGTGGTAGTATATGTGCTTAACCACGTGTTTCTACCTTGATTTTGTGGTTCCCATTTAGCCTTCTAAAACAGTAAAACGTATCGATTTACAAGCAGATCAAAATAATACCACCAAAACGAGTTTTGATTCTCGCTGACTCCTTAATATTAATTACCATTATAGATGCATATTATTGGGCTCTTTCATTAAATGTTTCTCTTGTTAGCATAGAATAATAGATACAAAGGATATGTTTTTGTTATAAGCTATATTGAAACTGTGAGAGACATATGGTTCCCTCTATTGATCTAAAATTAGACAAGTGCAATGAAACACAAGGCACTGCCTGCAAAGGTTTTTAATTGAAAGAGTGAAAAAGATTAAACTGAGATTCGAAGATTGAAAAATGTGGTCATGTTTAGATTTGAACTGGTGTTGACTTTATCAATTGTGAGTTGTGATTATGAGAATAAAAAATAAGTGGGGATAGTCAACCAGTGAGATAATCTGACGTGTTTCGACCTCTTGGCAAGAACTCATTTTATTTTATTTTATAATTTTTATCATGCTGGGGCATCTGTGTTGATTGTCAAAGAGAAAATTTGACTAGATCAAAATGAGAAATGTTTTCTTCCAAGTTTCACTGAACTTATATGTAGCTGCTTCTTTGTACAGTTTTAAGACTTCTTACTTTGTACTTTGAGATAAAAAAGACAAAACAAAAAAAATTGTACTTTCCTTCCAAGAAGTATGTAGATACTGTTGATATGGCACTCCAGCATGGCAACTTTTATAAAATTAGAATGTGAACATGATGATAATATGGAAAAATACATTCATTTATATGGGAATAAGAAAAATTAGTGTTTTACTATTATGTAGTTGCTGATGTTGTGAATGTTGAAAAGAAGTGAGTTGGAAAATTCCAATTCTCTTTTTTAAAATTCCCAAGTACTGACGGACAGTTTTTTTGTTGCAAAAAGTTTAGAGTTTCAAAAACTATACACCCAATGGATATGCAATTCATTGTTTTTGAGAAATACAATACAAACTTACCCTTCGTTTGAAACCCGGACTATAAAGGTGGGATTAGGGCTCTAGGGAACATCTTTTGCAAGGCCACTTAGCCGTAGGCGCAGAGGTCTCTAGACTGGTTGGGCCAAGCTATTGTTCTGGAGAAGCCATATGAGACAAGTCCATATTGATATGGCCCGTAGCCTTGTTCCATACGAGATGATAAAGAGATAAATGTCAGGAAGGGACTTAGGGTAACATTATTACACGCTCTTAGGTAGAATTCAACTCCAAAAAGCTAGCTGTTGAAATGAGGGTACCCTCTGTGTTATATAGTTCGCATTACTTAGGCTAACAATGATTAAAGAAACCGATTTGTAAAATTTTGCGTTCATGTTGGATATTATACTAATTAGCATTCTCAACGACTTTCATAATTTTAGTCTAGCAAATAACTACACTTTAAAGACATTGAGCTTATAACATAGCTAGAGGATTTATTTTTAATACTGGAGAAAAATGAGAAAATATGGTTTTTAACAAGCTGCAAAAAAGAATAAGTATTCTAATCATCAAAACATGAACAAATTTTGCATTGGTATACAGTTTCTCCTAACTTAACACTATAAAGTTATGTTCTTGTTTTCCCAAGAAAAAGGTGAAGGTAAAACTTAAAAGGATTTTCATATTCGTTGAACGCAACAATTGTTGTACCTATCGAATTGTGAATCGTATTGTTCATCACCAACTCTGTTTAAATCCTGATTCACCTATAGATTCGTATTGTTTTGCATGAATCGTGTATCAAATTTTGAATCGTGCGATACTTAGCTCTGATACCACCTTAACGGGTTCAATCCCAAAAGTTAGCTATTGAGGTCAGAGTGCCCTCGCAATTGTATACTTCACTCAGTGTGCCTGTGGGATGGGAGTGATTCTTTTCATAGCTAATAAACTTGTATAGATTGATTTATTTGATACGCAGCGATGCTTCAATGTTACACTCAAGGAAGTAAAATTGGAAAAGATTTAAGGAACTCATCATATAACAAAATGCCTGATACCGCCTAAATATTTACAGATGATCACCCTAAATTACCAGGATTTGGACATAAAATCAAACGTCTTGGGGACTTCAAAGTAAGATTGGTAATTATTTTTTGATTGACTTCTAAATTCAATTATTTAGCTAGACACTTCAAAAAAAAATTATTTATCTTGAAGAGGGAGAAACGGGTGGATTTTAGGTTATTCTTTTCGAAAGCTAATTTGGAGTTTAGGTGCTTTTGAGTTTTGATATTCACTCAAATCTGCACCCCTTCTCAGGTTAAAATCATACACACTTCTTTCGAGTTTCTAACTTTTTTACAATTCATTATCCGTATGTTATTACTTTGCTCATATAATCATAGGCAAAGGTTTAGAAGTCATGTATTTCATTAAGGGAGATTTTCCAAAGGAAAAATACCCAAATCTTCAACTATCATGCTTTCAGAATATTGCCTCCTTGACTTATTCTAGCTTTTTTCCTTGGATTGTGATTTTGGCACTCCAAAAATTGATGGAGGGGCGCCAAAACTGAATTGTGTTGATATACAAAACGACGTCGTTTTGGAGCCCCTTCATCAATTTTTGGAGTGCTAAAATCATTTTCCTTTTTCCTTTTTTAAATTGCTAAATGGGTCTATATCTTTTTTTTTCTTTTTTTTTTCTACCTTTCCTATTTCTAGAAAACTGAAGGGAGAGGAGAAGAGAAGGAATTGTGAGGGAATTCCAAGTGGAGTTTTAGGATTTTTAAAAGGGAAAAAGAGGGAGAAAAATTGCTCCTATGTAGAGATTACGTTCGTACCTAGGTGATGTAGAACTTCGTTTCACAAACACTTGGCCTGCGAGGTCAACCCAACGCTTGGGTGTGATATCCAACCTAAAACCTATTGAGCATGGATGCATAGAATTTTTCACTTTTCAAAATGTCAAAACCATCAACATCAATCGGATGACCACAGAGTCATTCACTAAGGGTAACCTCATAAGACATGAAGCCTAGATTTTCTCTAAAGCATGTTTGCCTCAGTTATAACGCAATTGCATTTTCTGTTAGTTTGCAGTCTATATCCTTTTTTGCCTAGTTTGTCTGGTAGTGCGCTGTGCTCCTATCGCTTGGTTAGTTCCTTGACGAAAAGGCTTCATTGGATTAGTGTTTTGTCAATGAATGCAACCTCCGATATTCTCTTTGCTATACTTTAGTGCAGTCTGTGGGTGTGTTTCCCTAGGTTATATCGGTGCTTTATTCTTGATAGGAAAATGAAGTTTGATAAAAGTTGAAGGCTCAACACCTATGATGCACCGACACCGGGACACGGGAATTCTAAAAAAATGGGGCACGTCACGTGTATATTTATTTATTTAAATAATTATAGTTTGACACCCAGAAATTTTTAAAAAAATTACAATTTGGCCCCAAAAATTTTTAAAAAAAATTACAGTTTGGCCCCCAAATTTTTAAAAAATTACTGTTTGGCTCCTCAAAAATTACAGTTTGGCCCCTGCTGTGTCTCCATCAGTGTCCCCAGCCGTGCCCCCCTAAAAAATTTATATTAAATTATGGGACACGCCACGTGGCGTGTCCCATACGTGTCCCTATGTCTGACACTGCGATACTTCGACCTCTAGAGGTGTCGGTGCTTCATAGCTCAACACACTTAAGAAATTTCGTCATCAAAATTGCAGCTAGCAGATGCAAAGGATGTTATTGAAGCAATTCAGGGTCTTGAGGGAGCTAGGTTTCCTGTTCTAACTCCTAATCTTAAAGTGAGTTGCTTTTTCATGTGAATCCTCTTGCAAAGAAATATGATATTTTTTGGAAGGCATATTTGTTTTAGTGTTATTTTATTCAGGGTTTTGAGGCAGCTGTTGCAGCTGGAGTTAAGGAAGTGGCCATCTTTGCTGCAGCCTCAGAGTCCTTTTCAAAGTCAAACATAAACTGTAGCATTGAAGATAGTCTTGCTCGATATCATGATGTTACTCTTTCTGCTAAAAACCTCTCAATACCTGTCCGTGGGTATGTCTTGTAACTCGTTGTTAGCTTCTCACCTTTCCTTGGGATTTATAAAACATGATTTAAGTTTGCAATTTTCTGTTCTAGTGATGTTTTGTTCTAAAGTTTTGCAGTAGGACTTGAAAAGACATCATTACTCAAAAGAATTAGGCACTGAAATTCCAATGAGGTCCCCCCAAGTTTGATGCTGCATTTTCCAAATATTTGGCATAAGTAAAAGAAAAGCTTCAAAATCCTTATACCACGAGTCCTAATTGGCGCAATTGTTCTCATTCGAATGTAGAAATCTTATATTTCCTGCATGTCTGCCTTTTGTTTATCTCACTGCCTGCCTTTTGTTTGCTATATAAGTTGCTAAAAGTGTAGATTTGCCTCTGTTGTACGGTGATATCCATTTTGTTAAATGTTAAGTAAAGAGTATTGATCTGTAAGGAATTAATTTCTTATTTGATATTGATTGATATTTGGGACTAGTATTGGGACTAGAAAATAAGGAAATTTCTTATTTGATATTGATCACCATGTTTCTTCATGACACACAAACACATTCATACCTTGTCTTTCAGTTTCGAAGCAAAATGGTGTGTGATATTTCTCTTTTATATACTATGTCCAAATAGTGTTAGCCTGATTTTATCTCCAAAACATGTATATGAAATTGATATCTGATTTTTTAGGTATATATCATGTGTTGTTGGGTGCCCAGTTGAAGGAGCAGTAGCCCCATCAAAAGTAGCATATGTAGCTAAAGAGCTCTTTGAAATGGGATGCTATGAAATTTCTCTCGGTGATACGATAGGGGTTGGTACTCCAGGTAATACTAAAGGAGCTTTAAATTTCAAGGTTTTTCATTAATTTTCTACTTTTCGGAGATGCTGAAAATCTCTGAGGACATGCATCTGAATTAGAGATTGTTGCCAACAACATTGGATTCCAGCTCTGGTTCAACCAGTTGACCTGTGAATCAATCACTGAAATTGGTAAATGTCTGGTCCATGCGTGCAATTGCTTCCTGATCACTCAACTTTGTCTTGCATGATGTGACGACTTGATTAAAGTAGATTTGAAACAAATTGCATTTATGTGTATTTTCTTTTTCACCCTCGGGTTGAGTGAGACCATTGGGTTAACTTTATCGTGCATATAAACAGATGTCCTTTTCATGTGATATTTCGTACTCTTTCGTCAATTACTTTGTCTTTCCATCTCTCATTATACAGCTCAAAGCTCAATGTACTAGAGTAGTAGTAGATTAAAAACCATGGGTGTAGGAATGAGAAAGTTCTTGATCTTTCACGGATCTGAAATCGTATGCACATGGGGGAAATGGAGGAGTGTAATTCAACTTTTTTTTTTCCCTGGAAGAAGCAATCTGAAAAAACACTAGTTGCTAGGGTCTGAAAGATGAGGGAAAGAGCAGTAAAGACTTATTTTGTTCATAAAGGAAAATTATTCACATTGCTCACTCCAATGGATTGGCAACCGGTACTCTTGTAGTCTTGTTTAGCACGGTAGAGAGTTATTGGATTATGAACAGGCACATTCAATGCAGAAGATCTATAATTGATTCCATTACCAAAAAAATAATCTATAATTGATTCAAGGGAAATTCAAAACAGCATGGACACAAATACAGATACGCATATTCTCAATTGATGGTGAGTCGGTGACACAGATATGGCGGGGAATATGGCCAAAAAAAAACTACCTCCGTCCCAAATTTCTTGTCCATTTTTCGGTATGCTTGTCATTTGTAAATTGCTTCTATTTTCAATCTATAATGATTTTTAAGATTTTGAAAACGTTGTTTAATAGAAATAAGTAAGATTTATCAAATAAGATCCACATTGCATGTAATAATATATTACATGTTTAAAAATATAAATAACTTTTTGAGATGCCCAGAATTGTGAAAAAGTGGACAAGAAATTTGGGAAAGACGGAGTATATATTTTTGTATATTTTAAAATAGTGATCAGAATTCTATTCTGGATTTGCAAACCACCGAACTATTGGAAACCAACACTCACTGAGCACAAAAATGAATGTTTGCACTACTTCCACATAATTAGAGGTGATCCTTTAAAAGCACAAACCACGAGCTTAACTGACAAGTTTGTGATAAATTTTAACCCTTGATGTCCCAGGCATGTCCTATATTATATATTACTGTAATTTGTAAATAATTGGAACTTGGCATGTCCAATATGTATCCCCATGTGTCCCCAACGTGTCCACTGTGGATATGGCATCCACTTAAGTGTGCCGCTGCTTCATAAGAGGGAATTGATAAAAAATTCAAGATCGGTTTTAATGAGGACGGACACAACATTTTCTTGAACTGGGTAGTGAATTGGATACAACTCTTCATGTTTGTTCTTGCATTTCAATAATCTTAATCCCCAAATCGCATATACCCTGTCATGAATTGCATGCAAATAGACACCAAAACAAGAATTAGGAAATTAGATCCCTAGGCACCAATGAGATACAGTCTAGCTCAATCTAACCAACTTTTGAAATCTGACCCTCCAAAATCACAACTCATGGAACAATCCAAGAAATGTGGTTTTTTTTTTTAAGTACGAAACTACGAATTTACCTTGGAGGTGATGCTAGGAGCAGGGCTGGCCCAAGGTATTTGGATGCCCAAGGCTTGTTCTAAGAATGGTGCCCTACACACTTATTTTAATAAGGACCACCTCATTTTAATAAAATGCGGACCTCCCTTTTCCTATCGAATTTTGATGATCCGAGCTGCTTAATGTGTTCAGAACGTGATTTTAAGGGTACCCGCTAGAAATCAGCAAAAAAAAGATCGGGAAGGGCTTCATCCGAACAGTTTTTGTTTGTTTTTTATCGAACGGTTCAAATAAAAACTGCTCAAATCAAGCCCTTCCTGGATGTTTTTTTTTGCCAATTTCTCACGGGTACCCTTAAAATCACGTTCTGAACACATTAAGCGGCTCGGATCATTGAAATTCGATCGGAAAATAGAAAAAATGAGGAGGTCCGCATTTTAACTAAAATGACCCCATCATGGGAGACTGACTGTATGTATGTGTGTGTGTGTGTGTGTGTGTGTGTGTGTATTTCAAAATTTGGAATTTCTCTTCAAAACAATTTTAATTTTAATTCCGATACTTGCTGCCCACGTGTTGCTTTCACGTGCAACCACTCTGTGAGCAAGTGGAACATGTGGAGTAGAGGGCTTTATAGATGAGCACTTTGCCAATTGAGCCTTTGCTCTGTCGATGTGGGACAAACAAATTGCAAATAAAGCCTCCCACCTATAGTCCCGCATCACTAGTTGAAGGAAACAATGAAGGCAAAGAATATTTTATAAGTAGAAAATCCTACTGCCTCTGTGCCTATGCTCAAGAGACTAGACCTTGCTTCTGAAAATTGTACTAGGTCTTTCCTAAAAAGAGTCCTACCCAACCCAAATACTAAAAACAATTGGGGTGCCCCAAAAATTGGGCATCTTGGGGATGCCCAAGGCCCAGGCCTTGAGGGCCTTGTGCCTGGGCCAGCAGTGTGTGTATGTGTGTGTGTATATATATATTTCAAAATTTGAAATTTCCCTTCAAAACAATTTTAATTTTAATTCCGATACTTGTTGCCCACGTGTTGCTTTAACGTGCAACCACTCTGTGAGTGAGTGGAACAAGTAGAGTAGAGGGCTTTATAGATGAGCACTTTGCCAATTGAGCCTTTGCTCTGTCGATGTGGAACAAAGAAGTTGCAAAATAAAACCTACTACCTATAGTCCCACATCGCTAGTTGAAGGAAACAATGAAGGCAAAGAATCTTTTATAAGTAGAAAATCCTACTGCCTCTGTGCCAATGCTCAAGAGACTGGACCTTGCTTCTGAAAATTGGATTGGGCCTTTCCTAAAAAGAGTCCCACCCAACCCAAATACTAAAAAACATTGGGGTGCCCCAAAAATTGGGCATCTTGGGGATGCCCAAGGCCCAGGCCTTGTGCCTGGGCTGGTAGTGGCTAGGAGCAATGTTTTCAAAGGCGATTCTGGGACTTGCCTCAAGGCAAGGTACAACAAAAGTGCCTTTGGGTGTTGATTTTTGGGCGAAGAACCACAAAAGTGTCCGCCCAACGCCCCAACTGTTGGAGGCATACAGAGGCGTATATTTTTCATGCCTTTTTCTCCCAGATGACAGGCGAACGCCCGAGAAGAGTCGGTTCTTTTCTTTTTGTAAGTAAAGTGTCTATTCATTTAAAGTTGTCGGACAAAGACGCCGGGTTTTCACGTAAAAAATTTCTCTTTGCTGAATAGTTTAGTTTGACTTCAAAGAATAGTAAATATTGGTTTCTCTTTTTCAATGTAACTTATTTCTAGTTTTATTTCCTGCCCCTAACCCTTCTTTTCGCTCAGGTACTGTCATTCCGATGATTAAATCTGTTATCGACGTTGTACCTGTAGAGAAGCTCGCTGTTCATTTCCATGACACGTATGGGCAAGCTCTTTCTAATATTCTTGCATCACTCCAAGTAAGCCATCTCTTCATGTTAATTAATACATATCATTTGAAATCGGCTGTCAGATTAGTAACTCTACTGTCCTAGTGGTTCAGCACCAAAGTTACTGTTTATAACGCTTGTCCATCCACACATGTTGTGAAAACAATTGAATCTCATCTTTCAACAAATTTGCTATTGGTTCTCTGGTCAGGATAATTTTAATCTACTCTAGTGACAACCAATAGAAATTGAAACCCAATATTGATATAGTAATTTCCTTCAGCATTCATCAATTAGTCTGGCTTCCCGTGGAGGTTTTCTCACCCAATCTAGACATCTTTAGCAAAATTATTAAAGAGGGTGGTAAGTGTTTCTATGTTTTTCATTTGCCATGTTTAGATCAGTGGGAAGTCAAATACATGATATCAGAAAATAAGGTAAGTGGTTATAAATATGACTATATGAGAGAAAAAAAACGTCCAAGAGGCAAAAGCAGTGATAATGTTATATCTTATCTGATATAGCTGCTAGACTAACTTTGGCCCTTGAACAATGGACTGTTATGAAGAAACTCCTAATTGGCCATCAAACATATATTTGTTACAAGTAAAGACAGAATGCATCAATAAAATAGTAGCAAACAAAATGTTAGAGGCAGCCAATCTCTGGAGTAGTTGCATCTTTTTGGGAGAGACCCAAGTTTTGCCATGTAACCTTTTCTTATCTCAAAGTATGGGGAGGTGTCTTTGTCAGTGAATCGCTGGAACTAGTCTTCTTTGTTCAAAGGGATCTTCAATCATCATTTAACTACCACCATTAGCTCTTACAAACTGGCTGGGCTTGACACGAGTAGAAAGTGGTTTTATTATTGGGCCACCAGATAAGAAAAATAACCTATCAACAGTTTCTCCTACTGTGGTGCTAATCCAGTCCTATTCGTGAAGTCATTTTAGCATTTTGTTGATCCTCTTTTAGAACTTGGCAGAGCTCACTGTCTAGTGGAAGATAGTGCCCCTAAATTGCACTAAATTTGTTTCTTTTGTGTGTTATTGAGGAACATTAACTGATACGTAAAACCTATGTTACATGGACTTTTGTAAGTGGTTGAAGTACCAGTTATCAGACATTTGACACTCAAGTAATGTTATGAGATTAATGTCTACCATGTTTAGTTGGACTAACCTGGACTAAGCTAGCAAGCACCATGAGCTATGCATAGAGCTCCAGTATTATGCATAAAATGCCTTGAGACACTTCGTAAAAACTGTTCACACTATCAAGTAAAAGAAACATGTTAAGGTATAGGAATATTTTGGCATGTTCTGATATCTTTATTAAGGAAATTAAATGAATCCAGACACTTGGACATATACCTGCATCCAACACCTGTACCAGGGTCCAGGACGATGTCACTTTAGATAAAAGAATATGATTGCACTTGTTCTTTTCAAATGAAATAGCAGTTCATCATCTGGGTTTCTGATTTCGTTTATACTGAGCTAGCTAAAAGATGATGCAAGTTAGACACTTTATTGATTGACATGTTTTGCTTTACTATATTCATTTGTTTGGAGGCAATATCCCACTTTCTATCATGTTTATCTCATATCAGGTGGAGGGACATTGTAGTTTATAAAACACTATTCGTTATTCTTCTAGAGCAAAATAGCTCTCCTTTACTTATTGCAAATGCTAAAAGTTTCTTGGTACATTCAGAATAGGGAAAATGATGCCCAAGACGTGTTTTGATGATTAATACCTGTCAAAGACATGCTGAAAACATTTGTTAATGCTGAAAATGTCCTTGGCGGGTATTAATTATCAAAACACGTCATTGGCCATCATTTTCCCTTCAGAATATTACAGTTTGGTTTGTATTTCGCTACATTACTTCTGCTCAAACTTTCAAACACATTTCTTTTTCTCAATCCTCGAGCCTTATGTGCATCTTTTTTTTTTCTGAACACTTTTAACGGATTTTTCCCCAGATGGGGATCAGCACTGTGGATTCATCTGTCTCTGGTCTTGGAGGTTGCCCGTATGCAAAAGGTGCTTCTGGGAATGTTGCCACAGAGGATGTTGTATACATGCTAAACGGACTCGGAGTTGAGACCAATGTGGATCTCCAAAAGGTAATTTTGGCAGGGGATTTCATCTGCAAACATTTAGGCCGGTCCTCCGGTTCGAAGACTGCTGTTGCCTTTTGCAGAACCACAGCTCATGTTTCCAAGTTATAATGAGCTACACAGGAGACAAATTCAGTCACGGCTGGATTGTTGCATTGCTTATTGCCTTAGAAATAAGCTTGTTTGGTAGTTGCTTAATTGCTTATTGAAGAACTCCAACCACCAGAATAAACAGACTGGTGGCCAAACAAGAAAGTTGAGAGTTGAGCTAGTAGTATATCATTATCTGGAACTAAACAATAAAGTTTATAGAGAGGGACAAAACAATGTACTGCATGCTCAGAGGTGCTTAGTGGATGAGAACTAGTGAAGTTTTATTTTTATCAATGACAATGGAGTGTAAAATCCTATCTCTCATCTTTAAAAATCAAATACTGTCTTAATTTACTTGGTAAACTGCAATTAAACAAATCAACTTTAGAGAAAGAGTGATTATTCAGTGCCCCTGGGGCATGGTAGGTGGGTGCCCCGACTCTCTCCTCACTCTTTGTGGTGGACTTCTGTCAAATGTATGGTAAGAATGGAGTTTGGGACATTCACCTCTTATGTTGCAGGTGCATCGAATAATGTTTCGTTAAAGTGGGATGAGAACCGAACATTTAGTGGGACCTGTCATAATCAGTCATTATGCCTAAGATAGAATATTTGGGAGGGGAGGTTTTCTCCAAACAATCAATCGGACGGAAAATTATTCAATGCCTTGAAAGGATGTCGTTACCTGGTGTTTCGATTTCTCACTTCATATATTTACTTGATTATCTTTTAAGTACCCAATGGCATACATGTAAATAAGAGAGACGAGATCATATCCGTGCACCTTCGAAGCTCCAGAACTCTGGCGAAGCTCAACATATCGAATTACCAGCGAAACTCAACATATTGAATTACCAGATCGAACAAAGCTCCGGCCATTCAACGTCCACCGTCGTCTGTTTTTTTGGCCGGGTATCTTTCTCCACGGGTTGTTCAATGGCACATTTGTAATTAATAAAAAAGTAAAAAGAAGGAATTAAAAATGAGTTTGGGTCTTTCTAAATTTTAGGTATGATTTTTATCGGACATGAAGGGGAAAACAATAAACCCAAAAAGTTTTTTGCCTTTATTGATTTTTGGCCGAAAGACAGAGCTCTCTATCTGCGAGACATTTACTTGCTGGGCCCCAATATTTGAATGTCGCAGAAGGTCACACTGACCACAAGAAAAAGAAAAAAAAGGAACTGGTTCTAGGTACCCCTGTTCAGATTTAAAAAAAAAGGTAAATTTAAAAATGATCCCTCTAATTTGCTTGAATTCTCATTTTTATCTCTATAGAACTAATTGTGTCAATCTTAACTCTATAGTTTATATTTTGTCTCAATGTTGTACGTCTTGTTGACGGTGTAAATCAAACAAGCGGAATTAAAGGGCAAAATTATCATTTTTTCTCAAAGAGATGAAATTGAGATTTTATGTAAACTAAAGGGAATGTTCCTAAAATTTTACATTTTGTTTTTGTTTTTGCAAGTAAAACTAAAAAAACCATATGTATTATATTTGGCGCCTGAAATATTTTTTATTGGGTAATCAAAATAAATTGAGAAAAATTAAACTTATAATATTTTATTACATATTACAAATATAATACTCCCTCCGTCCCTTTTAAGTGTTTTGCTTCGTAACTTCAACTTATTAAGAAAATATCATTATTACTCATTTCACATCAACTTTTACCTCCATTTTCTCTACTTACCCTCTATGGAGACATCATTATTACATTTTTCCTCACTAACTTTTTAAAATGGAATATATTTTTAGGGGCAAAATGGAAAAAATGTACCAACTTTTACCCACTAACTTTACAAAATGGACACTTATTAAGGGACAATCCAAAATAGAATACTAGACTATAAAAAAGGGACGGAAGAAGTATAAATTTTGAAAAGCAACCCTTTTGTTAAATGTCATGTTATCGTATTTTGAAAAATGAACTAGAAAATACAGACTTCAAAAATCACCCTTGTAAACACTTGTTGGATTGTGACTATATTTTCACTCACAAAATACTTTTTGCAAAATCTATTCTGCACATATAATCAAAACATCCCATTATAATCCAAAATTCCAAAATCTATAATCCACTATTTGCAATTTAAAACATACTTGGCCCCCAATCACCCCTACAAAAATAGTGTAGGAGTACAAGTATATGTGGAGGGATTCATTTGAACATTGCACAAATGCTAAATGGGGGCGCCCTTTTGGTGAGCAAGCATGACATTGACACCAACTATTCTTAGAGAGTATAATAAACTTGTCACATGCGAACCCTGTGTGTCTTTTCTTTCTTTTCTTTTCTGAAAAGTTCGAACACCATTTTAAAGGGCATGTTTGCTAAGCAAGACCCGTTCGAACAGGAGTAGTACACCGTGCTAATCTGTCTCGGATGATCCAAGTCTTAGGGTCAGGCGTTGAACACATTGAATATTCGAAAATAGAAAAGTAGTGTGTTATATAATGATCAGTGACTTTTCTCTCTAAAGTTTCAACTGTATCAATTTCGTCTTAATAGTGCAGGAGCTTTGTTTAGATGGCCCAAGTATAGAAAAATGGCAAAATGTAAATGTAGATCGACTTTCTACCATTGGAAATAGGAAGCTTCCTTGTCAAAACTGGAGTTATTTTCACAAACTCGAGCATCAATATTTCTACTGGGAAAGTCTTTTTTTGTTTCAATGTAATTGGTAAAATGAATAATACATTCCTACTAAGAGTTTCACTACCACTTTGGTCCTCGATCGATGGCTCAAAAGGTTTGGGTGATTCAAGAAAATTGCATGAAATGAAATGTAAGGATCATTTAAGTAGCGGCCAATCCGGTGCCTATCAATTTTCAGCCTTCTGATACTGAAAAATTCACACGTGTATAGACTAACTCCCGATATATAATGCTACGTATCCAATTTTTCACTCACTTCATGGCCACTACGAGTCTATGACCATTTTTAATAGTTTGGCACCAAAGATGATTTTAAAACAAGGTGACGATGGCTATATCCTATTCCTCCCAGTAACAAAGCACTTTGTCTATGGGCGTTCTAGTAAAGACCTAATCATTCTTTCGAACCGCTTCAGTAAAATGAAGCAAGTGGGAGCATATATATCGTTTGATACTTGTTACACTTTTGCTACCGCTATTTAAAACCAATTAATAAGATAATGGAGTATATATATATGTAGCATAGATAATGGATCTCAATACAGGAATAATACATATATATGGTACTACTCATACAAGTTGTCATCTTATGTGTGGTCAATGAATCATAACTCGATCGAGAGTAATTATTCAGTACACCAACCAACAAAGAACATAAAGCAGCCAGAAAAACATTCATTACACCACCAGTCACATTAACTCCAGTAATTGATGTTCATTGCAATATATTCAAAAATAATGTACTCTTTCTTCCCATTTATAATTAAATAGAAATTTTAGAAAAATAAAACTATTTTCTCATCAAAATCTCAAAAAAAAAAAAAAAAAAAAATAGAAGAAACTTTTTCCATATACAATTTAATCTGATATCATCATAGCACTTGAAAAAATTCTATGAACGGTCCAGCGAAGTCTCAAGCACATTAATAAGTACAAAAAAAAATTGGGAAAGAAAAAAAGCAAGAAAAGATTTCATTGCTTGAAAGAGAAATTCAAGTTGCCAAAAACATTAAAAAAAAAAAAAATGAAATTCAAAGCGTATATAGTTTGTAAATTTCTCCCTAGCTAGCTACTACTTATCTGTTGTGAAGAGGATTTGGACCAGTGGAGACTTTCCTCTTCTCAGCACCAAAAACATCACCACCATTCGTACCTCCATTCAATTCTTTGAAATCTTGATGGGTTTTCAGAGAATTCATATGATGAGATCTTCCTTTGAATCTGCTGAATTTGTTAAACCCATTACTACTATCTGCAAAACATGGAGCAGTAATCTCCAACTCTATTAGCATCATCATCACAAGAAGAAGAGATAAGCAAGCCAACTCTGATCTCTTCATACCCACGTCGTCGTCTTCTTCTTCTTTCTGTATATTCTCTCTCTTTCTAGGTGTGAAAATTGAAATGAGAGGTGGCTCTGTGAGGTGGGGTTTTAGTGGAAAAGGCTGAGGAGGTTTTAATGTCTGAAGAGACTTTTTTTGTTTGGTACTTGTTTTAGATGCCTTCGAATTAAAAAATGGGAGAAGTCAATAAGAAAGAGGGTGGAACTCGTAAGGTTTGCTGCAACTTCAAAACTTATTAAGGAATTAATGTTTGAGCCACGAGCGGATCGGTGGGTTCTTATACCAGAGTTGTTTTTTCTCTACGGCTTTTCTTTGTATTTTGTTTTTCGTTTCTTTTCTTGTCAGAATAAATTTGACAAGAGAATACTGTTTGGAGCATAAATCGGAAAAAAAGACAATGATGTATTTTTTTACCGTGTTGTCCTTTCCTAGAAATTATGAACAAGCTAGCTTGTATGGATTAAAGGTTAACTTTTAATCTTTGATTTGAAGTTGGTTAAAAAATGCTAAATGAGAATCCAAAAAGCTAATCTTAGGCTATCTTTTGGATTGTGGATGTACTATGAAGCAAAATGCAAATAGTCAAAAAGAAAAGAAAAGTGAAACAGTAAAATTCCAAATTCAACAGTCTCCCAAACACACCATAAATTTTGGGTGGTGGGTTTTATCTTAAGTTCTTTTATTATGTCTGAGACAACGTAAGCGGTTGTTGTTGTTTTTATAATGAGTAGCGATTCTCACACTTTATTTTTTTTCCTAAATTCACTCTCTTTTTGTATTTGATTAATTTGAATTCGCAACACTACCCTCTTATTGGTCCAATTTTTTATCTATACCAACCATGATTATTAGCTCATTTGACCTCCCTTCCCTTATACACTTTCTTTGAAAAACAAATATTGATTATATGTGTGTTCTTTGTTTAATTATTTGTTCCCTTACTGAGACTATCAATTGGCCTTAATGTGTGGACTTACGTTAATTTCAGTTTGATGTAATTGAGATATTTGTATTATCTTACTGCTTGTAATAAATAAAAATTCACGGATCAAAGCGTATCAAGAACTATAAAAGAGGAATGCAAAAGTTAATGCCCTTTTGAATTTCTGGTACTGATTTCAGAGCCTAAAGTTCTTCTTTTTAATTTTGTGGGGTAAATCACAGCCTAAGTTTTGCTGTTGTTAATTGGAGAGAGAGAGAGAGAGAGAGAGAGAGAGAGAGAGAGAGAGAGAGAGAGAGAGAGAGAGTTAACTTATGTGCAAACTCAAGAGCAATGTGTGACCATATAACCATCAATCATTTTTCTTTTCTTTTTTCTTTCTATCTTAGATTACTTGATGGAGGGTTTCTTGCTTTAGTAGGGGCGGGTGTACCCTACTTTTAGAGTGACAAGGTCTCACTTTATTTTGCACAGAATTTATATACATTCTACGGAAAATTAACCAAAAGGAGGTACCCTTTTTATGATCTTAAAGTAGTTGTCTAGATGTAGGTGTAGAGAAACATATATACGAGGGACTGGTTTAGTAGTGCAAACTCGAGACTTGGATAGATAAGGCATAGGTTAAAGTAGCCATAGCTTAATATTGGGGCTAAATATACTCTAACTAACACATCGGGGGATTTTAGTTTTGGTCTCGATATAGGTGTGATGCGATGTGATCCCACACAGAAAGTTAGGGCCGGCTTATAAAGTAAGCCAGTGAAGCTTGAGCTTTGGACCCCCAAAAAAGACTTAAAAATGAGGAGCCCCAAAATTGCATGACTTATATGTATATATGTATATAGTCCCAATTGAAATTTAGGGACCACAAAATAGGCTCATTTAGATAGAAACAGTGGAATTAGAATTACATCCCATTATAGCATTCTGTTCAAGGTTGACAACAGATAACTTAAGGAAAAAGCTTTTCAAAGTTAAAATTGATAAAAAAATTATCTTCGGTCAACTATGTCTCAAGAAAGATTAAATGATTGGCTATATTGTCTATTGAAAATGAATTGGTGAAGAAGCTTGACTATAGAGACTTAATTAGTACGTTTGCAGTAAAGTGTGAGAAATCTAATATTCAAATGATGGATTTTGAGATATTGTAATGGTTGCATTTTTTTGAGATAATTATATGCTTATGATTTGTAATGGTATTGTGAAATTCTTTGTAGACCAACTTTTATATAAAAAATATAGAGAGACCTCATTCAAATGGTTCGTTTCCAGCCCCCAAAACTTATGAGCCTACACTGCAGATAGTGGTGAGTTGTGACGGGGCAAAATTTCCTAGCGACGGTACAGTACTTCCATGTATGTATTGGGCCACAAAGAGAGACATTGCCAGCAAAGGAGGTGGTTGGGTTTATAACACTAAATTAAATGCCTGACAGAGTTTTGTGTAAGGTTTTAGTACTACCGTATTTTTTAAGACGAGGAACGATTTCAAGGTCAAGTTACCTGTACTTGTAGGTTAAACCTTGGATGCGTGCAACACTGCTGCAAGTCCTGCTAGTAGGTCATAGATATCGATTAATATCTTAGTAATTCAAACGCTGGCAGCGGGAGTCGAACACAAGGAGGTAAATCTTAAAACGATATTTTAAGGTCATTTTCAGAATAGTAGTCGATCGGAATCATTTCTATTTGACTCGGACATGAAACTGATTAAAACAATTAGACCAATTAATTAAATTGAAGATGATCGAAGATCATTAGCATAGAATTGTATCCAAGTAAAAGAGTTTTTTATAATGTTTTCCTCATGATTTCTTTCCTAGCTCCCTCACCCCACCCTAATATTTAGTATGATATATAAAAGTAAAGAGATTAATGATGTCTTTGCTTTTTATTTTGTGTTTGCGCTTTCCCTTGCGAAATCAATCCATGAACTATATGATACTCCCTCCGTCCCTAAATAAGTGTTCGGCGTGCAAAACTAAGCTATACAAAATATGCATATTTTTTATTAAAAAATTTAATTTTTTTTCACAATTTAATAAAACTCATTGTTATCTATTGATTTGTAAAAAAAATTAATTTTTTAAACAAAACAAATGCATATTTTTGAAGGCCTAATTTTGCGCGCCGAACACTTAATTAGGGACAGAGGGACTACTATCTAGAGTACAATAATTGAACTGGTAAAACTTCAAATGGCAAAGAAAGAAGTAAATGCTCATGTCTCCATTAGAGTACGTACAACTATTTGCAAAGCTAGCTACATGCACAAAACCATGATGTATAAAAGAGCACATTAGCTACATACATATATATATATATATATATATATATATATATATATGCGAAAATGGGGTGCTTGGATCGAGCACCCAACACGCATCGGATGCCGTTGATTCTTGCAAGGGCCCCCTCATTTTTTTTATTGAATTTTTGGACGGCTCGGATTGGCCGTCCGGTGGCCGGAGTGGGCCCGCCAAGGCCGTCGATACGATTTCGGTCCGGTTTCCGTCGGTACCAATATCTTTACCGTAAAAGAAATGGTACCCATGAGAACTATAATGGAGAGCTCACTTCATTATATTTAAATACTAGTAATTGCCCGTGCCTAAAGGCACGGTGCAACACCTTCTAAGCACAACTAAATGAAATTACTCTCTTTTTTGACCAACCCAAAAAAAAATTCCAGATTTCGATCACGATCTTATTGTTATTTTAAATAAGCTTCAAACAATATCCATCTAATTAGATTCAATTAAGCAGATATATGAAGAAAAAAATCAATCTACAACAACGAATAAAAAGAAACCTGTCTAAATTTCAGGACAAAGTATAGTCACAACTTAGGCGAATTAAACCACTGCATAATGACATGCTCTTTCCAACCGCCCTAACTTCCGCCAAAACATATATGCAAAGGGTCAGGACAATGACTACCTACTGTTTTTTTTTTTTTTTTGCTTCAACATACAATGCCACAAAATCAGTTCATCACCGATTTGAAAACCAAGAAAAATTAAAAGAAAGATGAATATGGGAAATAGAGTCGAAACTAATATGATTACAATAGCTCGTATGTTTGGGCGCGGATATAAATTCTCGTCCTTGAGGGTCTTCTTAATGGGTGATCATAGACATAGAGGCACGATTTCCAATTTGAAGGAGGCACCTCCCTCGAAGCCCCAAGCTATCTAAAGATGACATGACATAACACAACCGAGCAACAAAAGCAAAATACGTTGAGCACATTATGAGAGTTCAAAAGGCTGAACACTTACAACTCCACCTCAATTTTCCTCTATCTATAAAACTTTCTAGACCAATTAAAATTTTCAGCATACATTCAAAGTACCTACCTGTGTTCGATCCAAATACTTCCGACTTCAAACTTTCTACTTACACTTTTTCAATGCACATACTTTCGACATCAAACTTCGTACTTAACGTATTTACTTAACAAATGATCACTAAGGAATATTTCAACAACCTTGAAATGCTACCTTTGAACATTGCCTTCTATGCATTCAATTTCAATCCTGGCTCATTTGCATTCCTTTTAATATTGCATATCTGACCATGAATAAAGAATTACCTTGAGTATTCTGTTTAAACTTTAAAATTTTGAGAGAGAAATATTTCTCTTCACCAAGGTTATAAACAAATCTAATTTGATTGAACTATACATAAGCAAGAGAAGGAGATACATTCATTATGCTTGAAAAATGAGATGTAAAATTGGTTGTTTTTTTCCTACCAAAATTTGTGTTTTAAAATAAGCTTCAGATATCCAAATGGTCAATTCAATGCAAAGAATATGAGTAGCAATATATCGGAGACGAATCCAATGCTACCCATTTTGCTCTCTTTTTAATCACATGCAAAAGTCAATCAATGATTTAAATTTTCTTTCCATTAGTCGGATTTCTTCAACATTGATATCAAAACTTTAATAGAAACATACAACAATTTTTTTTAATCCTAAAATAGACATCAATTGAATTGATCAGAACTCAAGAACAAAAACTAATGAAGAACTCGTAAAATAGAGATTCTTAACGTTAATGATGGATTAGTGAAGCTGATTGCTATTGTGTGAAGTTCTTGATTCAAGCTTCATTTTGCCAGTTAAATCCCAGGGCTACAATAAAAATGAAAGTCTGGGCCTTATCAAAGACATTAAATGCAATGAAAAAGTTAGATTGATTTTTTAAATATAACTTAAAGTGTCATTCCCATCAGATTAAACGTCATCATAGGAACTTGCAAAGTAGGAAATAACATTCATTCAGTATTAAAGCAATTATCACATATTGTGTAAACGCACAAAGATTCTCATTACTAAATGGTGTTTCAATGTAGTATACTACGACTAAAGGAAAAATAATAATTGGACACGGAAAAAATGGCCATAATCGATTTGCAAAGAAAAAGAGAAATTATAAAGTCAACTTTGATAATGGACTTTAACGTTAATATACGAATATGTTAATTCTAATCGTGGTAAGATTTGGCCTGATTGGTGGTTTTTTTTTTTTGAAATGTATTTTTGTGGTGATATATTTTTCATTGAAAATGCATAAATAATGGTTGCGATACATTAATTTTCCAAAACATTTCTAAATTATAAGCATGATTTAAGAAAGGGGAGACGTATACCAAATATGTGCCCTAACACCTTTGACCTGAAAATCCATTCAATGCATGCATAGGTATAATACACACAGATATTTTCTAATAAATTCCAGAACTGATTGTTCTACTTCCATAATAAATAAAATCACTCAAAAAATCATTCCTTTTGCAAAAAATGGAAGGGGAAACGTGTAAGACTTAAAAGGAATGTTGAATTAATGGTCTAGATTTATGCAGAAGGAAGGGATAAATCTTGAGCGTTGGTTATCTATTGGATTCAAAAGCAATTCTGTTTTATTATATAGATTAGACCATGTAACAACTTCTTCTTCTTTGTATGTTTATAACATGTGATCATGAGAAGGTTGTTGAATTTTTACATTTTTACACCACTAAATTAACATAACTTATTCTAATTTTTTGTTACAAGAAAACATAGCTAGAGCCCAACTTATTGCACGAGGCTTCCGTCATTGTAGGCCTTGAAAAGGTTAGAACTCTCGAACTTGTATCAGACATGAAAAAGGATCGGAACAAGTGTTAAGATAGTGCATGTGGACCTCACGATATAGTTTGGGCTCGTAGGTTCACTATGAGCCTATTTCATATATGGTCGATTCACGGGCCTTCTTGTGTAGACGACTCCCAAAAATTGTCGTTCTGATGCAATACTTCCAGCCACATGATTTCATCACATTCGTCCGGCAAATGAGATAAGTATCTATTTATTTTTTCAATTTAAATTCTTCATCCGATTTTTCTTTTTATTTGTTGACAATAATAGATTAATTAAGCAAAACCATTTGGCCGTGGTGCCAGATCAAGCTTATAGTACTATATGGAGTTTCATACTACATCAGAACGTACAAAATGAACATTTAAACGGGATTATCAAGCAAAAACTGTAAAGCAACGTGAAATGGATTGACTGGGAATTCATTTCCCAAAGAGAGAGAGAGAGAGAGAGAGAGAGAGAGAGAGAGCCTGAAATGGAACCAGCTAGCCAAGAGCTCACCTCCTAAACTAGTTGGAATTGAAGTGGGTCATGATATTAATAGTCTAATATTAGTGGGACTTGTGTATGGGTCAGAAATATAAATATGGAGTGGTTACTTTCTGATAGGAAATGATGGTGTCGATCTCTTGTTAACTTTTTAATCCCAAAACAAATAACAGGACATTAAAGTCATGGAGAGTTCATGATTTCTGCACCCAAATGGGGACCTCAGTATTCCCAAGACTTTGCTACCTATCTCGATCTCGCCAAATAATTTTCACACTTTCTTCTTACCATTGGCGCTCTCTTTGTTGTCTTTTGATGTGAATTTACTGAATAGTAGTCCATGCAATTGGTAAAAAGTTTATTGCATTGAGGGGTAGTTAAGAAAATTTACACACTAAAAAGCAAAAAAGGAGAGTGTCAGTGGTAAAAAAAAAAAAAAGTGTGAAAATCGTTCCTATAGAGAAAATCATGTTTTAGTTAATACACTCCACATATGTTCTCCCATTGAAAAATACCCACATCGATCAGTTGTAAATGGCATGCACCTATGATCCCAAAACAATACGCTCTTTATCGCTTTGGTCCTTGAAGTTTCACTTTTGTCAATTGTGGCACTAAGTTTCTAAACTTTAGTCCACAGTTTTCAAATTCCTTATTCCGTAAAGTCAAGCATTAGGATAGGAAAACCAAAACATAGGAGAGATACTACAATTTCTAATGGGCTATGCTACCATTAAAATAAAATCCTTTATTTTTTCACTGTTTTGCTCAATTAGAAAGGGAGGGGGCGATTTGCAATAGTAACCTACTAAGCGTTGCTATAGGAACTCGAAATCTGTTGCCGGTCCTGTTTGGGCCCAATCACTCATAAGTTTCTACTATCTCGGTAGGACTAATGGTTCAGAGTCGGACCAGAATATATGGTTGCATGCATGCACACTTCTAAACCCACAACTTTGCGAATACAAATTTTAATGTTCTTTTATGAGTAGTAATTTTGCCCCCTTTTTTTACTTATTTATTTTATGTTTGTCAAGTTTTTCTTATGTCTAAATCGTTTTAAAGTGGTGGCAACAGCATATATATAAGATCAAATCCTTTAGATTGACAATGCCGGTATGAGTGCATGCTTCATCATTAGGGCAAAGAAAATGTGATGAATACGTTACTCTGCAAGCAATAAGGGTTGTTTTCTCTTTATTCTCATGTCTTCCCCTATAGCTTTCTTTTTTCCTTTTTCCAATTCCTTTTATCATTTGGTCAAAGGGACAGTATTAGCATCATTAGGACATGAAACAACTCCAAATAGAGAAAATTTCTCATGATTATGGGTTTCGTATGGCTATCTCATTAATGTTTGATCATTATCGAAGAGCCCCATTTTGACTGCCTTTTCTCTTGGAATGTATTTATTTTTCAATAAAACTTCCTTACCTACTTTGACAGTCCACTAATGCTTAATATCTCTCGTTCATGTGTAAACGGAACACAGAAATGCTAGGGACAAAGAAAATTTATTCCGAAAGTACCCCGAAAAGATCAACTAGTGGTTGAGATTCACTTTGATGTGTGTGACATAATTATCAAAGTGATTTTCAACCATTGATTGTTGTTTTCGGGGTACTTTCGGGATAAGTTTTCTTTGTACCTAGCATTCCCCGACTACAGACTATCATCAAGGTTTTAAATAGAAGTATGATCGTGAATTTTTTTTAGTTATTTTTTGGGCCAAAGCACCTGAAGCAGCTATGAAGCGGGAAAAAATCAAATACAAAGCGATGCGTATTGAAAATCGGGCTACACATGTGAATTTTTGGTAGGAGTGGTATACTGGAGTGTAGCGGTATATGAGGGCCGGAAAATCACTACGTTGTGGCCGACATTTAACTCTATGTCTATTATTCAAGAAAAGCTATACTCCTGAAAACTGTATGTAGGCAGATTTGATGGTGAAGGCTTTTGGGAAAATGAAAAATATATGACATGCATTTTACCCACATGATCATGTAAAGAAATCCTCACTTTTTCGCTTGTACAAACTTAAAAATTCGTAAATCTTGTCTATGGCTGGAGTTATTTTCTAACATTGTAGTAGAAATCAGAAAAAAAAGACCGGAAATGGTTTGATCTGAGCAGTTTTTAGCTTAGATTTGATGAACGGTTCTATTAACAACTGCGCAAAACAAACACTTTCCGGTCATATTTTTTGCTAATTTCTCGCGGGCACCTATAAAATCACATTCTGCACACATTGAACGGTTCAGATCATAAAAATTTGATCGGGAATTATGAGATTGAGATTTGGGGTATTTTTTAAGGTGTTTAACTGGTTGTCCGCGGAACCGCTCCTTAAGGTGTTTAATTGGTTGTCCGCGGAACTGCCGGCGGTTCCACGGACAACCAATTAAAACGCCTAAAAAAATACCCCAAATCTCAATCTCATAGTTTCCGAACAAATTTTTATGATCCAAATCGTTCAATGTGTGCAGAATGTGATTTTATCGGTGCCCATGAGAAATTAGCAAAAAATATGACCGGAAAGTGCTTGTTTTGAGCAGTTTTTAATTGAATCATTCATCAAATCTAAGCTAAAAACTGCTCTGATCAAGCCATTCCCGGTCCTTTTTTTTTTTTTTGTTGATTTTTCGCGAGTACCTTTAAAATCACGTTTTAATCATATTGAGCGGCTCGGATCATTAAAATTTGATCGAAAACTATAAGGTATTTTTTTAGGTGTCTAATTAGTTGTCTCCGAAACCGCCTTATATATATATATATATATATATATATGAATTAGAATTGACCTGACTTCCGTTACGGTCATCATTATTCAAGTCAAAGAATTTCTGTTTAAAAAACGAACGCGAGAGTTTCTTCTCATCCGGCTACTCGCGAATAAAAGAGGCTGGCTTCTATGTAGGGGTTTGGCATCGGCTGGGTAGCCCGCCAGCCTGTACTCATTTCAATATCTCAAGGGCTTGGACTGATGTTTCGGCCCACAAAAGCTTGGATGCATGGAATTTATTTTTTATTTTTATCATGGGCATTGAATTTTCTTAATTATCTATCAATTTAACAGGTTTATTATGAAATTTCTTACCTTGTCTCACCCAAAAAAACAGAAGAAAAACAAAAAAAAAAACCAGAATACTTAATATGTGGAGATCCTATTTAAAAACTCATTCAATATTTTTATGAATAAATCCAAATGTCCAGGCCAACTTATGTTTGCTTCAACTAATTCCGAGACCCAAACTCACCGTATAGTAGTGGTAAGCTCGATTCAAGCCAAGATTATAGCCACATATGGGGTAGCCCTTAAGGCCCTGTTTGTTAACCGATTCGGCCTTGGGATTGGACTAACAGTCCCTCCGGACCGTGAATTCCTTGTTTGGTAACACAAATGGCTCCGGATTGTGAATCTCATAGGATGAGGAAGCCGGGCTTTAGGGGGCATTAGCAATACCCCTTGGGACTTGGTATTCATAGTCTATTCCCAACCCATTCTCATTACCAATTTCTTCTATTAATCAAATCTTATCTCAAACAAACATGATATTAATAAGAGAATAAATTTTTTACACCGCCGGTGTAAACATTTATTTCCTCCAAATCAATTATATTGTGTCACGTTGCAAAACAGTGGTCCCAATTAATAAAACATGGCGACGTGGCGCAATTTAATTGATTTGGAGGAAACAAATGTTTACACTGGCGGTGTAAAGAATTTAATCTCTATTAATAATCACATCATCTAATCCCATCACAAACAAACATACTCATTATCAATCTATTCTCATTAACAATCTCTTCTCATTATCAATCACAATTTTAATCCTATCTCCTTACGAATCTCATCAATCTATCACTGTTATCAAATGAGGCCTAAGAGGTAATACTGTTTGAGAGGTTTCAAATTTGAAATCCGAAGGAGAGCAAACGTCTGCCCGATTGTGATTTTCCTAGCAATGTAAGTGAAAAAACTTAAGGCACCGAATAGCTAAAGATTATACTGTACTATTACTCAATATGGACACTTCTCTAGGATGTCCCATGGGCTTACCACCTGTCATCAACCGACTGATGCTCAACGAAATATGAAAGCTGGGATAACATATTTGATTAGGTGCTAAGAAAACAAATTCAAGGAGGAAAAAAAAATGTTTGAATTGTGCTTGTTCGTTTTGGGTCTCAAACTCTTGCGCACGATTCTCAATAAATTTTGTTTTATCTCTCTCTACTCATTAGTTTTAAAAATCTTCTTCAAAACCCAAACCGAATAGGTGACTTAAATGACTTAATTTATTGATTGTATCACAGATATCTAGATTATGCAAAGCGTTATTAAACTACAAGTGTTTACCCGTGCCTACGACACTACGCACCTCGGTTGAAATTGCCCATCTAACATGGGTAGAGACACCATTATATCACAAAGAAGCAGAAATGAAAGAAATGTTTTAAAATGGCGATAGGGACGAGAGTCCAGTTCTTGGCAGAGGGGATGAATGTCCAGTTCTTGCCGGGGGGAGCGACGTCGTTGGATAAGAGAGAGAGAGAGAGAGAGAGAGAGAGAGAGAGAGATATATATATATATATATATATATATATATATATATATATATATATATTTATATATATATATATATATATATATATATATATATATATATATGAAGAAATGGTGCAATGAGTTTTGAAATACTGAAATGTTTTGAAATGTGCAAATTAGTGTTTGCTAGGGCAAAAGTGATTTGATGGCAGCTTTGTAATATATGAAAAAAAAACATGGGCACTTTAATTTCTTGGGGAGAATGCATTGTCAGCTCTTAGATCAAATAAATCTTAGCCCTTCTTTCAATTTGTTTTTGTGTGGTCCCCACACCCTTGTGTTTTATTAGGTAGATTTGGAAAATATTTTGGTATTTGTTTCCACCTTCTTGTCCCGCTCTCTCAACCATGTAGGCATGATAATTTGTAGTCCCTCCGTCCCTATTTAATTGTCCACTACGGTTTTGCGTGAATTTTCAACGGCTTATATCTTTCGATGTATATTGCTAAAAATATGCAATATGGATCTTGTTTGATAAATCTAAATTTTTTCTATAAGACCACTATGGTTTTTCGTGCATTTTCAACGGCTTATATCTCTCGACGTATATTATGTTTTATGTTTTTGAAATTATTGTCTTATAGAAAAAATGAGATCTATCAAACAAGATCCATATTGCATATTTTTAACAATATACGTCAACAGATATAAACAGTTAAAAATGCATGCAAAACCATAGTGGACAATTAAATAGGGACGGAGAGAATAGTAATTAAATAACATGGTCCTCGTTTGGTCTAAATTGGGCCCCACAATATATAGAAGAGTCACAATCTAATTCTGACGATTCGAGCCATTCATTTTGTAGTCTTAATGTGCTTATCATACATGCCAAAAATTAGGATCATAGGACATCAGTAAAAGCTTTGTTGACTCATATTTGTATGTTCGAAGAAAATAGAACGACTGGACCACACATTAATTTATTTACAAACATGCTTCGTTCAGATAGATGTCAATGTCCGATCCACATAAGTTTTTGCACCAACCATTGACATATCGATGTCCATAAAGTGAATGGTTTAGAATATCAAATGAATTCGCAATGCGTATTTTTCTACATTAGACATGAGAAACACATGACAGGTCATAACATGAGATCATCTTAATTCACATGGTTTCCCTAGGTTGGGTCAATTCACAGTCACTAACCAGATGTCAATGACAAATAAATAAAAATATGTATAAAATTTTTATACGGTTCTATGATTTTTATTTGTCAATGTATCATTTGGTACATTAATTGATTGATATTAACAAGGAAAGATTAGACTATCAAAAGAGAAGTGAACCGAATAGAGGTGAAGTCATGCTGATGTAAAGAACAAATAATTTTGTTACTTGGATTTAATAAGAATTATTAGTCGTAATCTTTTTTGTGGGGCTTATTAGTGGAGTACCATTTGGAATGAGAGGGGGTCAAATTTACCATTATTAAGCAAGCTGTATGCCAACGGGGCTGGGTCCTAGTGGGGCATGGGAGGGGAGCCTTAAGTGTCTAGGTGAGAGGTCTCGGGTTCAAGCATATGGAATTACGAGTTGGAGGATCTTGTAATATATGCTGAACTACAGACTTTGTAGGGCACCATGAAACTGTGCCGTTTTGCATGGTGGGTCTAGCATCAAAACAATCAAGGCAAGCAAAAGGTAAGGATGAAGGAATATGTACCCCAACTCTCTCTATCTGATAAGATATATTTGTTTACCCAAGTGAGAAAAAATGTTAATCAAAGATCGATAACCACATGATCATGTCCAAAAAAATGGTGCATATACACCATTTCATCATTTTCACCATATTTTATAATATATAAATAGTTTCAAAAAATTTAAGTGTTTCAATTTTCAATCCATTTGAACCGGTACGAAGATTTTATTTTTCTGATAATTTTATCTTTAAGAATCATAATTAATTTTTGTCTCTAGAGCTCTCGTAATCAAGTTTCCACTCTTTATTGATCAGAAAAATAAGATCTTCATACAGATTCAACCTGATTGAAAATTTGAGTATTTAATTTTTTAAACGTATTTTTTAATATATAAACAGTCTCAAAAAAATTAAATGCTCTAATTTTTAATCTGTTTAAACCAGTGCGAAGATCTTATTTTTCTAATCATTTTTTTCAAAGGATCATAATTAATTTTTGTCTCTAAGACTCTCATAATCAAATTTCTGCTCTAAAGAGTATATATGAGAGTCCTAGAGACAAAAACTAATTATGACCTTTCAGAATAATATCATCAGAAAAATAAGATTTTCGCACCGGTTCAAATGGATCATCAGAAAAATAAGATCTTCCTACCAGTTCAAACGGATTGAAAATTGGAGCACTTAAATTTTTTTAACCTGTTTATATATTATAATAAAATATGGTGAAAATTGGAACACTTCAAATTTTATCCTCTTTCCTTCTCGTGTATAGATAAATTTTCTGAGGATTTCAAAATTTTTGTTCTGAGCAATGCATATTTCTCAGCCTTGTCATTTTCCCTTGCTTGCCCCACCATGCAATACATATTTCATGGTGGACAAAGTCTGTTGTGCAACATGCATTATAGGATCCCCCAATCCATGGAGTTGTTGGAAAAATTCGGCAATAACAAAAAATTCCAGAGAACAATTCCATAATTCGAAGTTACAGAATACACAACAATAGACAGATTATAAAACGAGATATAAACAGATTTCTGAATCAAGAACCGAGTCCTGTGTGATACCACAGTCTCCTTAGGAAAGATTCGCCGCCTACCGTGGGTGTTGTAGGATGCATTGGCGTCTTCCTCCAAGGGTTGGCTCGATTAAACCGCAAGCCGTCGGAACACCATTGTCGACTGCCTTGGCGAACTAAACAACCATTTGTCTTTCTCTCACAAGAACAATATTCAGAGTATATGGAGCAATACGAATCTCTGGTGTCTCTACCAAAACGTGATACACCAATATAAAGGAAGGAAACCTCCTATAATGAATTCGGGAATTGAATTACATGTAACTCCCACAATAAATTTGAGAATTCAAATCTGCCATTAACCTCATAATGGGGAGGAGTAAACCAGGTTGTAACTCCTGGTCCTTAGCACACATCTAGATTCGTTGAAACACCGAACCAAGCCCTGAATCAGTCTCCTTAAAACAGATTCATCGCCTCACCGTTGGGTGTTGGAGGTTGACCGGAGTCTGTCTCCCAGGATAGAATGGTTAGATCACGGCTATCGGAACACCACCAGAAAGCCGCCTTGGCGAACTGAATGCTACGTCTATCTCTCTCTCACACAAGAACAATATCAGAGTGGATTTTTGTATGTCTGAACTCGTGAGCCACATTTGAAAATAGGATGCTGAATATATACACCTCTAATTGCAATTTGTAACAGCTAGAATATTGATTTCGGGCCTTCAATACCCAGCCATAAAGTGGGGAAAACTGTTGACATGAATAACCAAATGAATTTTGCCATAACCCATACATAATGGGGAATAAACCAGCTGATAACGGTTAGAACATGTAAGGCCACGTCTAGATATAGTGAACTTACGAGAGACATTTCGGTTGCCTCGGAAGACCCTCCGAATGTCCCAATTATCATTCACAAAAATGTGGAAAATTTCCAACAGTCCCCCACATGAATGAAATTGGCAGAGATCTGACGAAGAGTACAAAGCTGACCCAGAGAGAGAGCACAACGGATAATCCCTGCATAGGATAGGTAGCTTTTGGCCTTGAACCTTCCCATGTGAAAGCCCATCGGGTTTACTGGATGTCCAGTGAATGTGATGTCTTGAACTGTCCTGCCGTTGGTGTAAACCGAGTCAACAAACTTCACACAAGAACTTCTCCTAACGCAGTTCAGTTCTCACTATTGGGTTCATTTTGGCCATGACACCCCCGCCTGGTTCTGCAAGTATTTTCTTGAGAATTCTGCATTTCGAAATTCTCAAAGAAGCGGCCCCACTTCATACTCACATAGGTGACGTTTTTATAAAAGAGTATCCTGCTATACCCCGCCTGGTATTCCAGCACATAAGAGTCATTAAGAGCCATGCTTAACCTTTTCTCATTGTAGGCATCACTGTTTCACACCAAAGGAATGGGTAGAAGAGCTTGTCTCCTCAGTGATCGTTCTCTGTCACTCGCAATTAGGTTGTCTCTTTGAACCTAGATCTTGGGATCTCCAGTCAGCTAGATTGGGTTTTCCTTCACGGAAACGTGAGCGTAGTAGGCTTAAGCCCTATTCCCATCGATGCCGACTTAACTAACTCTCTATTTAATCCTTTGGTTAGTGGATCGGCTATGTTGTCCTTTGACTTGACATAGTCAAGAGTGACAATCCCACTAGAGAGCAGTTGTCTAATGGTATTGTGTCTTCGACGAATATGTCTAGACTTACCATTGTACATATTACTCCGTGCCCTTCCAATCGTAGATTGACTGTCACAATGTACACAGATAGCTGGCACGGGTTTTGGCCACCTTGGAATATCTTCTATGAAATGGCGTAGCCATTCTGCCTCTTCAGTTGCTTTATCAAGAGCTATAAACTTTGATTCCATCGTAGGTCGTGCGATGCACGTCTGTTTCGAAGATTTCCAAGACACTGCTGCACCACCCAGAGTAAAGACATATCCACTCGTGGATTTAGAGTCTTTTATGTCTGATATCCAGTTCGCATCAGAGTACCCTTCTAGTACCGCCGGATATCTGGTATAGTGTGCTTAGCCTCCGAACCTCGTCTTCAAATATAAGGTTGAAAACCCCAAGCGTAGGGCTAGGTCGTCGATAGCATAATAACCGAAAAGTTCGAGATCGTACCCACAGAGAATCGAATATAGCTTAATCGGATTGTAGGTTTTATATGGTGGTTTCGGCGTTTAAAACGGCCAATTTGGTTTTCCTTTAAACGGTGGAAAAGATAGCGAAAAAGACTAGAAAAGAACTTTATGAACTAAAAGAGGTAAGTCTAGGGATCATCATTCCCTTAACAAAGGCCGCTACTGGTTCTCAAAATAACTCAAGCGAGAGACACGATCGCGTGCTCACGCTCAGAAGACTTAACTTTAACGACTACGTTTATCAAAAGATGTGATTAAACGGAACTAAACCAACCTATTTTTGCTAATGTATTTAACACGTAGGAGGCCACGAGCTCTCAATGTGCTGCTTGCCAAGACCGCTTGACTAAACTTCATATCAAGGAGTTAACACCCCTCGCTTAGACCAAAATGGCTAGGTTAATGAAATTTCGAAAACCATGATTTTAAGCCCGAGGGTTCGAGAACCAAATAACATCCTAAGTCTTTAGGAAAGAGTCGCCCAAGACTTAGCCAAGAAACTACTCACACATATTGAAAAGGCTAGAAATTATACTAGGAAATGAAAACATGATTAACCGATAAAAACGAAAATAAACTTGATATTAGTAAGAATCTAATCCGTACAAGCAACTTTAATAAATGAGAAATTAACAAACGAGAAAGACTTACAAGTATTCTTGAAAGATTTAACTAAGAAAGCTTGGAAGACATTAATGGAGAAAGACTAACCTAAACTAACTACCTCCCTCTTTACAAGTGAGAGAGAGAGGAGTATTTATACAAAAAGACTCTCTCTCTCCTCCAAAATATCTAAAAACACACCAAAAGTAGAAAGTTGCCACTTATGGAAAGTTAGAAGCTGTCAAAAAGTAAGTTGGTATGGATTAGATCCAACGGCTCAGTATTTCTTTCTATCGCTTTGAAAGATGATCTTGTCATTTTAGCCTCTACACAAGTTTCACACATGTGTTTCTTATCAATTTGGAAAGCTGGAATATGGTCCAGGTTAATCATTCTACGCAAAGAATCATAATTAACATGACCTAGTCTACCATGCCACAAAGAGGAAGACTCAAACACATACGCAACTGGGGTTTTTATTTTATTCTCATAGGGAATTTTAGTCATTACATTCATTTTGAACAGACCATCGGTCATATAACCTTTCCCTACAAGCCTTAGTCAGAGTAACCCTATCAGTCTCGAAAACTTGACGGAAGCCGTGCTTGCTCAGCAGAGAACCAGACACCAAATTCTTGCGAATATTTGGCACGAACAGCACATTATTCAGAGTCAACTCTTTTCCTGAAGTCATCTTCAGGACCACTTTCCCCTGCCCCGCAACATCCGAGGTAGCTGAATTCCCCATAAACAACTTCTCACCGTTAGCAGCCGGCTCGAAGGTAGTGAACAACTACCTGTCGCAACAGATATGGCGTGAAGCCCCAGTGTCTATCCACCATTCCTGTAGATTTGAACCCACCATGTTCACTTCAGAAACCATAGCCGAGAGGTTGATATCAGACACTCCCGCCTCCACTTGAGCTAAGTGCGCCTGTGCGCGAGGGTTAGGCGGCTTCGTACATTCCGAAAATTTGTGCCCGAACTTGTTGCAATTGAAGCATTTACCCTGAAATTTCTCCTTGGGTTTCTTGCCAACACCACCTCTTGGGCCCAGATTGACACCTTTGTCCCTCTGTTTACCAGCTTACTTGTCAGACCGCTTGTCATGTTGGTTCCTCTTCGTGCTTGAAGACTGACCATGCTCCACCACATTTGCCTTGGCCATATATGAGGACTTGATACTCTTGTCTATACCCCAATTCTCCTCTTCAATATGGAGCTTGATGAAAAGAGCCTCCAAGGTCATCTCCTTATTTTTGAACATGAGATAGCTCTTGAATTCTTTCCATGCTAGGGGCAGCTTATGGATGACAGCAGCCACCTGGAATGCTTCACTCAGAATCATCCCCTCAGTCCTGATCTCATTGAGTAGGAGCTGCAGCTCTTGGACTTGAACCCCCACAGACTTGGAGTCCACCATCATGTAATCAAGGAACCGGCCCACAACGAACTTTTTGGACCCGGCACCATCGATCTTGTACTTCCTGTCTAAGGAATCCCACAATTCCTTAGCTGACTGAGCTTCACCATACACAGAATATAGCGAATCGTCCAAAGCATTCAAGATGTAATTCTTGCACATGTAATTATGTTCTTTCCATCTGGCCACATCAATCCGCTTCTGAGTGTCGGGGTTGTTCTCATCAATAACAGGTGCTTCCTCAACTAGCCACTTCGCCAAGTTCAAAGTGGTGAGATAGAACAACATTTTTTGTTGCCATCTCTTGAAATCCACCCCGACAAACTTGTTTGGCCTCTCCACGGGAGACATTGGGACAGAGGGAATCCCAGGAGTAGGAGCACTCGGAGCAGGAGTTGAAACAACACCACTACCACCGACGTTTCCAATGTCTTTATCTTTGCCAGTGCTAGTAGTTTTCCCTTGCTCAGTTGTCAAATTTTCCTGAAATTAGGAACAACCACATGTGTGAGAACAAATCTCAATCTCAAGATGACAAGCTATACAATAATAGATTAATGATCTATTAAACAAGCTAAGTCTGACATCCCCCACAATACCACGTGCCCCGGGGGTCTCAGGGGGCTGTGCCCCCTGACGGGGGTCTTGGGGGCAGCGCCCCCGGGCGGGAGTCTGAGGGCTGGCCCTCAGCGGGGATCGACCTAGTAAACGGTATGCACAAGCTGTTATGTGCAGGAATGTGATTGCCTAACTTCTACTTACTCGAACAGACCAATCTGTGTCCTAGCCATACCACATAGGCTGCGTACTATGACTGAATGAAGCAATCCTACCACTTGGATGCTCAAACCAGACATAGCACAACGAGCCGTAACAACCTTTCCACTGGCTGTTCAACAAGGCCAAACACACAGATTGCTTCCATCGAGCAATTCACATAACAGATTACGGCCGAGCAGTGTCACGGCAGAAATCGAGTAGACTTCTCCAGAGGCCAATCAAACCACCAATCTTAGGCGTAATCGCGCACGACTAGCCAAGGCCGTAGCCATCCAGTTTACCAACAAATCATGATCGAGTCGCGCACAACTGATCTAGCCGAAGCTTTCCTGTTACCAACGTGATCCAGTCGCGCACGAATGATCTGGCCGAAGCCGAACAGGTTATGAATATTTCTTATCCCACTGGGTGAACACCGAGTAATCTACTGTGAAACAGATTACTCCTATGGTCTGGACATATCTATCAAATCCTGTCATGAAACTTGTCTGCACAAAATTTTTAGAACCAACAGAATACGTATTCTGGAATTCCGATCGCCGAAATGTGAATCTGTTTTAAGCTTGTCGGGAAAAAATTGCAATATGATCGGAAATTCCAGAGTACGATACCACGAATAATAAAATGAATTACAGATTACATTTCCATGAACAGAAACAAAATATACAGAAATTCGTTACACCAAACCGAGCCCTGAATCAGTCTCCTTAAAACAGATTCACCGCCTCACCGTTGGGTGTTGGAGGTTGACCGGCGTCTGTCTTCCAGGATAGAACGGTTAGACCACGGCTATCGGAACACCAGGATAGAACGGTTAGACCACGGCTATCGGAACACCATCGGAAAGCCGCCTTGGCGAACTGAATGCTACGTTTGTCTCTCTCTCTCACACAAGAACAATATCAGAGTGGATTTTTGTATGTCTGAACTCATGAGCCACATCTGAAAACGGGATGCTGAATATATACACCTCTGATTGCAATTTGTAACAGCTAGAATATTGATTTCGGGCCTTCAATACCTAGCAATAAAGTGGGGAAAACTGCTGACATGAATAACCAAATGAATTCCGCCATAACCCATACATAATGGGGAATAAACCAGCTGATAACGACAGGAACATGTAAGGCCACGTCTAGATATAGTGAACTTACGGGAGACATTTCGGTTGCCTTGGGAGACCCTCCGAATGTCCCAATTATCATTCACAAAAATCTGGAAAATTTCCAACAGTGAACTTATGGGAGACATTTCGGTTACCTCGGGAGACCCTCCGAATATCCCAATTATCATTCACAAAAATCTGGAAAATTTCCAACGGGAGTTACAGTCGGCCAGCGTTGTAATCTAACTATTAATTGACGCTACTATGACAAAAAAAAAACGAGGTGGATAATGCATATGATGATGCCTTCTTTATCCAATATCTCTTTTCTTTGTCCTTTTGGAAAACTCTATCTAAGATTTCTTGTTCAATTGGCTCTTCCAATTCCTTCCCCCCATTCAAACACACACATTTTGCGGGTTTTTGGCCGAAAGCTTGACAATGACTTGCACACAAAAAAACGAAAGAGAAGAATTAAGGCAACTCCAGTAAACTCAAGTATTGTTGGACGAACTCCTGCTAAAGCATTCTTGCAATCACTAGAGAAAAGTGAAAATGGAGGCACATATGCGGTATATTTTCGGAATGTGTTCATAACTACTCCATTAAAAGTAGTTATGGTAGTTGTGTTTTTAAACCAAGAGGTATGATCAAATGGTCACAACTCGCATGTATGTATAAGGCAAGGGTTTTGCATTTGGAGTACATCTATCCATTGTTGATGTTGTTACTACCGGGATTAGATTTCCAAAGCTCAAGAAGTTCAAATGGAATTAGACAGCAGATATAATAGTGGAGAAAATTCAAAGATTAAGTATACTTTGAAAGAAGAAAAAGGAAATAAAACAAAATGCAGGCACAATCTGATTTATAATAGTGGATAAAATTCAAAAGGAGATAAGTACTTTAAAAGAAGAAAAAAAAAACAAAAAACAAAATGCACATTGTTAGTACTAAGGTTCTGTTTGGAAGCTCTTTTTTTCTTTTCTTTTTTTAAATTATTGTTGACTCTTGGCTATTTTGAAGCTAATTGGGAAATGGAGTATCTACCTAATAAAACACAATGCCATTTATTTTAATGGTGGAGAGGCATTCTTCTCATTTAATTAAAGTGCCCACATCCCCACATTTATTACAACAATGCCATCAGAGAACATGAAGTTCCTCCACAATCCATCTCAATTACACATCCCTACCGTGCGTTCTTTTAGGCAGATTTTGCTAAGGAATTTTTGGGCTTTTGGATTTTTTTTTTTTGGATTATTGATTTATCTCGACGAGAGGAATCGAAAAAATATTACAAGATAAAGCTCCAAGTCGGCTTTAACTTGGATATTTAAAAAAAATTTGAGTACAAGTCATAATTTCATACTTTTTTGATTCCACAAAAGTTAGGCTCAAAAAATCCAAAAATCTAAGCGGAACAGGGCCCCTCTCTCTCTCTCTCTCTCTCTCATGTGTGTTCGTGTGTGATGTCATTTCTTCTATTTAATTCGTGTAATTTTTTTTTTTTTGGTATTTCGGAAATCTTTTTGAAATAGTTTTTGATACAACAATGATTCCCACAGATATTTTTGCACATATCTTGCACATACATTATTGTGGGGCCCATGGGCCCATGTCGGGGTCCCACAAAATTATCCAAACCTTTCATCTTTTTGAAAATATTTTTTAGAGGGTTCATGTAAAAAATCAGCCCTAACGGATATCGGTAAGAACTTTCTCAAAAATCGTAAGGCAAAAGTGCCCCCCTCTCTCTCTCTCTCTGATGTAATTTCAGAAATCTTTATGAAAGAGTTTTTGATGTAGCAATGATTCCCACACAAATATTTTTGCATGCATCATGCATATATATTTTTGTGGGGCCCATAACCTTCCAAAAAATATTTTAAAAAAGATGAGTTGTTCGGATCATTTGTGGGACTCCGATATAGGCTCCACAAAAATGTATGTGCATGATATGTGCAAAAACATCTGCACAAGTAGCACAGTTGTTTTTTATGCACATGCAAGGGGGGTTTATGAATTAGTGGAGAAGTTGACTTAGTTCTAACTATGATTGATCAAATTATCTCTCTCAAGTAATTTCTTTCGTGAATCGATTTAGTGTTTGAGCTACTACGGAAATTCAAAAGGTAATTCCAATCGGATGGGTAGTGCCGTAGGCACGGGCAATTCGCTAGTTACTACTAAAGACAAATTGGAAAATACAGAATTTAAAAATCACTTTTGAAGGAGCTTTTATAAAATTTTGATTTTACTTTCACACAATTTTTTTTCTTCCTGAAAATGGTTTTACACGTATCATCCAATTCATTTTTTTGCAGAAACGTATACAACGGTTTTTTTTTCCGATTTGACCAACGAAAGCAGCATTGAAAACCATAATTCCCAAATTCTGTACAGGGGTTGGGGTTTCTCAGCACCACTCTATTCTGGCTAATAACCCAAACTCAAAGCCGTTGTGGACGCCATGAAAGGAGGAAGGAAGAATCTGAAGAGGGCAGCAAGGGAAGAGACCTTTACTCTTCAACAAGGCCAGAGCATCATGCAAGTCATCTCCCTCCGGGGTTCCAACCTCATCGAGGTAACATCTGCACAACTACATAAATATACTCCACTATTTTCCGATCTCATAGCACCATTACAATTAGCATCGGAACACTCAAATGTGCTGAATAACTAGCTAGAAGTGGATGGTGGGAACAATCTATCTACCGAAAAACGTCTTGCCAATAAATGGGAAAAATATCCTTTATTTTCTTTTCGATAGCTACATGATACCCTAATGGCATGTTTGTTTAGTCAAATATTAGCATCGGATTGAACAATCCCAAATGAGTTTTACGGTCTGCAAATCCAATATATATACATATATGTGATTTTATTTTCTGCAAAAAATAAAATGTGGTGCCATAGGGGTGTAGTATATGATTTTTTTAGCTTGTTATTCCGTAATAAGGGGATTAAGGACAACAGGTTGGAGAAATGGAGGTTTGGGCTCTAGAGGGATTTGGTGATTGCTCAGGGTTGGATAATCTGTCCAATGCTGATTAAGTATGGAGGATATAGGTTGTTTAAGATAAGAAAGATTAGGAGCTTTCACTCGCTTATTGGATGAGGTGGGGGTCCAAAAACTCGACATACCCTTTTTTTTAGAGCGTATAAGGCGAGCAAAAAGAATTGCTTTGATAGTTTGTGAAAGCAACAACCAGAGTGATAGTAGCGGGTGTCTGCAAACAACTCTGAGCTAAACTGATTACAGATAGGTAGTGCGGACTACACTACTTTTCTGTAATCACCTCACTCACTTTGAGGTGAGTGAAGTGCCCTACTTCTATCTCACGTCGCATTGGCGCAGCTTGCCTTGGTCTAGGTTTGAAGGAAAGGAGCCAAAGCCTTTGTCAATGAGAAACTAACTTTTATCAACCCTAAAAGTACATGTATATAGTTCTAGAATGGAGACCTAAAACCCCCTTAATTCATAAGAAATAAAGAATTAGAGCTAAAACATTCGGTTACTAGTCTTTGCCATGTTTATTGTTGCAGAAATCGTTACGCAACAGACAAGAGCAAAAACCCACCCTTGAGCCAAATCCCATGCCGAAGCCGAAATTTGGCATACCACCCTTGTGGCCTTGTGCCAAACCCGATGACGAATTTTGGCAATGCCATTCTTGGTGCCGAGTTTGGCGTTCAGTTTTGGCAATGGCCAAACTTGCCTCATCATCCAAGCCATTGAATTTGAAAAATGAAATGGGTTTAGTTTAATGGTGTGGATTTGAGAAAGTGCCCAAAATGGCACCAAATTAGTGCAGGGATATTGCAATTTTTTGGCTTTTTGACACTGTAGCAAGCCAAAATATGACTGGGGCGATGCCATTTTGGCACGGACGGGTGGACTTGCTCTTAGTTGCTAGGAGAAATTGCAACGATATTTCCCTCAAGAGTTCCCCTAGTCGTCTCCCTCCGGAGTTCCAACCGCATTGAAGTAACATAAAGCAAAATACATTCACATACTATTCTGATCCCTTAACACTGCCGGACTGCCCTTCTCTCACTTCCTCTTTTAGATTTCCGTCAAACGTGGGCTTGCTATGTTGATTAACCAAATATATAGTACTGCACTTCCTGCGATGTTTCGTTTTGCTTTCAAATCAACAAGATGACTCAAAGCCCTCCAATTTAAAGCATAACAGATTAAAGCAATTAAAAAAATGTAATTTCATCCACCTCGAAATACAGTGAGCGGAGAGTCTGCTCAGCTTGTAATACTAGTTTTGGAAGTGATGAGCTCTAACAATAAAATGAAACATCGTGGAAGTTGGAGTAGTTTAGAACAAAAAATGGGAGCAACAATTTGAATCAATTATTTGGGGGAAGTTTTGACATGAGGGGAACACTGCAATGGTTTTCTCCCTTAATGAGTTGACTATTAACACTAGTAGAACGGGGAATTCTAAAATTGCTGAAGTGTTAAGAGTGATGGGGAAGCTGTATGCTCACAACTGCTTGAGAGTTTTAAGCAGTTATTGTGAGTTATATAGCTAACGGAATGAGTTTATACATTTGTGGATTGACCCTTTAACAGACATTAAAGCAATTTTTTTATATTAGAATGTATGATTGGATTTCCCTGGGATGATTTGTAAAAGTGAAGGACATCCACAGCTTATATTTTGGGGAGCACCAGGCTTGTGTTCTCCCTTATGTGTTTCGGTATATATCCTGCACAAGTATCTCGAGTGCGAGTTTGATTTTTCATTTTTACTCTTACCTGTCTTAAAAGGTCATGGATACAAAAGGTGAAAATGCATTGGCATTGTTTCCAGCTAAATTCCAGAAAAGCACGTGGATAAAGCGAGGTTGGTTCTTGAAGTAAAACATTTGTATATTATCTGTTTGGACGGACTCTTGGCCAAGTTCCATAATACATCCAAAATTTTTTTTTTTTTCCTATTCTTAGCATTCTTACTTGCACATGTAGTATTTTATACAACACTCTTGTAAGCAACTGTGGGATATATGTTACTTATCAAAAAAAAAAAAACTGTGGGATATGTTTGGTACACTGTCTGGTAATTGGTAAAGGATGTGTGTTTTTTGGGAAACCACTGATAAAGTAAGCTACATGGATTGAAAGTGAAATTTAAGTCTCTTTTCCTAAGAGCAGGTAGCTTTGTTGTGGTTGATGACAGTGGAAGAGGAGAGGCCATTGATTCTGGTAGAAAAGTGACATGTATTGTTTCTCAAGTCCTCTTTCATGAACAAGTTCGTTTGCTTCAGAAATCTCCAGAATGGTTTGTGTTCGAAATTTACATTTCCTAACTTTTTGTTGTGTCCTGTTGTATCATTAGCTTTTTTTTATACAAAGGCTGTCAAGTTTGTCAGATGAACCCCGTGGCCTGTCCACTTGTTGCTCTATAAAAATCTGAACACAAGTATCGAGTGTAGTTAATAAAGTTTAATCATATCTCACAATCATAGTTGTATGGAAGTGTAGGGACTAGAGATTTGTTCCCACCCAGTAGCGTTTGATTGTGGCCGTATTCATTATCGGATTCTGATTTAAGATATTCATATAGCGATTTAATTTACAAGGGGGAGGTAGTCTTTATGGAGTGATGTTACACATCAGCACGCATTTTTGCCTTACATTTTCTTTGTTAGTTTCTTTAAAAGCCAACAGCCTGCCATTCCTTAGCATGCCTCATGTTTTAGCTCTTGAGCAACTGATCTCTGATCACTTGTATATAGACAACATTTAACTTTATACGGAGTTTGATAACTAATCAAGTTTTCCATGTTCTGGAGATCGCATGAAAAACTTGTGGTCATTTTGTTTTCTTAACTTGTGAAGAGGAAATTCCTTTTTGCTTAAAAGTGACCAATCAATAGCCTTGAGCTAGTGAAGATGAAGTATGTACTGAAGGGTGGACCCTCCTTTAACTTCATTCTTTGTCTTCCCCCCTTTTCTTTCCTCAACCAAATTGTTCTTATCAACTGCTTGTCTGCTTTATTTCTTTGATGAATTAAAACTGGTTCTCTGCTAGTCACTTATTCTTTTTCTCCAGGTGGTTATATCATTATATTGCTTGCTGCCCAATTTTGCGGGTCAGAAAATTTCAAGTCCTCTATCCTAGACAATTCGTGGGAAAAAGTCGAGGGGGACTCTTCCACACAGGATGAGACTGAAGTCAGGTCAAGGGATGATGGCGATGAACTTATTGCAGCCGATGATGATGAACTCCCACCGATAGAAGCCAATACAAATAGAAGGAAGCCTTCAAAGTTGCAATCGGATACAGAGTCTGATTCAGAAACAGATTCTTGAGTCATAATGCAAATACCAAGACACTGGATCTTGCCAAATTTACATTTTTGCTCGTGTAGGAGTAAGATTGTGAGCTCCCTTCTTCTCTTTTCCTTTTTCCTTCTTCTGATTTTTTGGGTTCGATTTATGTTGTTAGTAGCAGTATTCTTGGGTGTGTCCCATTGATGTTGAAGGATTAATACACTGCTAACAGAGTTTATATATTGGCCGAAGACCTTATCTATGATTGACAATTGGAGATTCAACTGTATTGTATAAAAAAATCTGATAAAACGCAACTTTTAATCGAACTCTATACGTGATGGACTGGTTTAGGTTGATCCTAACTGGATGGCTATGAATTACTTCTGTTTAATAGAATGTCAAATTCGGTATAACGAAAATTATTGTCTCAAAAACACAGCTCAACATGAATTATATACATAAATAATTTCTTGAGAAAGTGTCAATGTTCCAAATCATTTACTGTATATGTTTTGTAGCAATTCCCCCTAACCGTGTTTCCCACTAGGAATTAAATGCTTAGATTTACTTTTACGGAGCTTAATGTAGAGAGGCGAGCTTACTCTTTTTCCGATAAAAAAAAAAAACTTGTTCTTTTTTGAAATATATTTGAATGTTGCAAGTGTAGAACAGTATTTGGAATAATAGGGTTCAAAATTTAGGGTTTAGGTCATGAGTTTCAAAATTTAGGGTTTAGGTCAGTTTCTCTCATGTAATTTTGTTATGAAACGTTAAAGATAGCAAGGCTACTGAGGTCTGATTTAATAGCGGATAAACTCAGAAGGACATAAAGTACATTGAAAGAAGAAAATAAAACAAAATGCACATTGCAAGTACTGAGGTCGTGTTTAGTAGCCGATTTTGGATTGTATTGTTTGAAAGCTAATTGTGAGCATTTTGCATTGTATTGTTTGGAAGCTAATTGTGAAATAAATACTGCAAAAATACATTACTATTACAAATAAACTGGAAAATATAGAATCTAAAAATTACTTTTGGAGGAGCTTTTAAATTTTGATTATACTTTTACTAAAAAAAATTCTACAAAATCTATTCTCCAAATATTATCCAAATATTTTGGCAAATTCTAATTGTACTCTAGGACAAAGTTCACTTTGACCCCCTATGGTTTGACTCATGTGCAAATATTATCCCATATAGTTCAAAAATGTGCACATAATACCACGTGGTTTGTAAAATGTGCAGACACACCTCTTGTTATCATGTTTTCCATATTAACATATATATAGCATTAAATGCTTGATTATGCTCTCATCTTCTCCCTTAATTCTTCTTCTTCCTTGAATCAATCTAATCCATCCCAAGTGTTATCGGACTCTTGTTGAAGCGTTCGAAAAGTGTTCGTAAATATTAAAAATAGCTATGGTAGTTGTGGGTTTAAACAAGGGTTTTGAATGTGGAGTACATCTATCCATTGTTGAAGTTGTTACTACCGGGATTAGATTTCCAAGTCCTTCTATAATTAACATTTGCGTTTCAATTTTCCACTCGAAAGACAAAAAATTAAAAAAGTTGAAGTTTTGGACCGTTTGTGCAAATGGAATCAGACAACAAATAAAATTATGGCTCGAAAAGTTCAAATTTTGTACCGTTCGTGCAAATAGAATCAAATTTTTGCTCCATTGTATCTTGAAAACGGTTCCGTACCAGCCCAATGAACGCAGATTCGTAGGAAGTAAACATAGTCATGGTTTGAAGCAACCTCCATTCTTCGATCTTCTTCTTCCATCTTTATTGCGAAAGTCTTGCACATGGGTACAGTTCATTCCCAGTAGATAATCTTAGCTGATCGACCCAGATTAAAACTAGACCAATTTTTTATTAAAGGTAACTAAACTATAGTGAAAGTCTCCAGTGAAAGGAAAACTGCCAAGTACGACTCATTTTTGCTAAGTACAGTACTATTACAGTTCAGGTCTCACGGCCTTGGAGTCCCGGCCTGCAGCAAGGGAAACTCACTGCAATTTGCAGCGGCAGAAAACGGCCACGTTTTGTTGGCAAATCAGGCAGTCTCACTTGCACATTTGTCCTCTCTTTCTCTCTTAGTTACAAAAGTTGTGCGGGGCCTACTTTGGAGCCTCACACAAATAATCAGAGTTGTTCAATAATAAACATGTCCTTCCTAGTCTTATCTAACTGGGACAATCCGCTTTCATTCAAGGCAGAAGTCTTAGTGACAATATTCTTTTAGCTCAAGAATTGATGAGGAATTAGCATAGCAAGAATCTTACTCCAAGATGTGATGTTAAGATTGACCTGAAAAAAGCTAAAATAATCTTTCGAGTGGTCTCGTAAGAAATCGGCCCAATCAAAAAATTGTGTATGGTTGATTCAATTTTTAATTCATAATTTAGGATCCTGAATACTGAATGAATTTTGAAAGAAAGTTAGACAATTATGTGTTCGGTATCTCGTTGATCTGAACCACATATATTGTAAAGCTTGTTGAGAAGAGCATTTATCAAAAAGATTATTATGATCGGACATCGATAAGTATCAAAACGCAATTATTTTACAACTATAAACTGTTTCGATACCTAGCGATGATAATTTTTTTAGAGTTTTTTTTTTTGTTTTTATCTCCCAAACTATGCACATTTTCTCTACTTAGTCCCTAAACTATTAATTTGACAATTTCATCCCCTCAACTATCATACTGTTACCTATTTAGTCCAACAGATAATGGGAGTTAGGAATTTGGAAGAAAAATGCCATGTAAGGCCTGTTTGGGACCCTGTAGAGCAGATACTTGATTATGAGAGCCTTAAAGATAAAAATTAATTATGACCCTTTAGGATAAAATAATCAAAAAAAATAAGATCTTCACACTGGTTTCAACAGATTAAAAATTGGAACACTTAATTTTGTAACCATATTTTTTAGTATATTCTAAGAAAATTAAGTGCTCAAATTTTCAATCCGTTTGGAATGGTGCGAAGATCTTATTTTCTGATCATATTATTCTAAAGAGTCATGATTAATTTTTATCTCTAGGGCTATCATAATTAAATATCTTTTTTTTATTTGGAACCCTTTAGAGCAGATACTTGATTATGAGAGCTCTAGAAAGAAAAATTAATTACAACCTTTTAGCATAAAATGATTAGAAGAATAAGATCTTCATACCGGTTCACACGGATTGAAAATTAGAGCGCTTAATTTTTAACCATATTTTTAATATGTAAACAGTCTAAATTCTATGTAAAGAATTCAGTCTTTTTTAAAAAAACATACGTATGTGTTAGTCTCTATAAAATGCCACGTAAAATTCTAATATATGAACTTTGTAAAAAAAAATTAAGTGCTTCAATTTTTAATCTGTTTGAACCGATGCAATGTCTTATTTTTCTGATCATTTTATCCTAAATGGTTATAATTAATTTTTATCTCTAAGGCTCTCATAATCAAGTATCTGCTTTACAAGATCCCAAATAGGGCCTTACGTAACATTTTCCGTCCAAATTTCTAATTTCCGTTATCTATTGAACTAAGTAGGTAACGGTATGATAGTTGAGGGGATGAAATCATCAAATTGATAGTTTAGAGACTAGTAGAAAAAAATGTGCATAGTTTAGGGAAAAAAAAGAAAAGAAAAACTCATTTTTTTAGAAAGTGCTCTTCTCAACAAGCCTTGTAATATATGTAGTTCAAATCAAGGAGACAACGATCACGTGTAACTTTTCTTCAAATTTCATTCAATATTCAGGATCCTAATTTTGAATAAAAAATTAAATGATTGGATCAAACACATACATTGTCTGATTGAGCTAATTTTTTACCAGATTCCTCAAAAAATTATTTTTAAATTATTAAACGACTTTGATTATTTGTGTAAGGCTCCAAAGTAGGCCCCAAACAATATTCTGTAATTAAAGAAAAAGAAAGAGGATAAAAGTGCAAGTGCGGCTACCTTACTTGCGGACAAAGCGTAGCCGTTTTTCTGGCACTGCAAAGTGCAGCGAGGGAAATTCGCTACAAGGACTCCAAGTCCTATGGGTCCCGGGTCTTACAATCAAACTCTGACAAAGAACGAAGTATGTAGGCACTAAGAGCATCTTTAGTGGTGTGGGGTGAGTCTCTATTTTTATTTGTTAAGAGCGTATAAATTTAAGAAGTGAATATGTGTTATAGTGGTGTAATTAAGATGTATGATAGTGTAAGTTAAAAAATATAAAATTATATAGTATATGTGTGCTCATGTGGACCCACCCCTCTCTCTTCCCTCCCTTTCTCTCTCTGCAACGGCTCATTGATGATAGCGACAGCTCTACAAGAGTCAGGCCTCTCTCTCCTCTTCTCTCTCCTCTCCTTGTATTGTTAGTAGATTTATTAGAGTTAACCACACAGTTAGCTTTTGTTAAAGTTAGCCAAGTGTTAACAAAACCACTAGGAAGCCCAAACTAGAGTTAGTTAACTAAGTCAGAAAACTTCTGACCAAACTAAGCCCTTAACTCTACCAATAGAGATGCTCTAATGAACTAAGCAAAGAAGCGGATCAAAAAAAACCTAAGCAAAGAAGCAAGGAGTGGTGAGATATTTCTTTCCTAAGCTTCTACTTGTATATGAGTAAACAGCTAATGTGTAAATGAGAATGAACAATGAACAAAAACACGTATCTTATTGCCGGAGAACTAATTGGATAGTACTTTACATATATCACTGATGGGCAGAGGCGCAAAATAGACTGAATAGTACAAGAATGGAAGTATTAGAAGCAAGTTAGCCATTCTACGGCGGTGCAATTGATACGACAAAATCCAATTGCTAGTTGTAAAACAAAGCTCACATCTCTCCTAGCTTGAATATGAAAATCCTATCCCTCATACAACTCGCTTGCATGATTTCCACAAACGAGGTGCAAAAGGCAAGACATAAGAAAGAAAATATTTTCTCTCAGTAAGAACTAATAAACTTGTAGAATGATTCGTCACAAAGTGGGACCAATATGATCATCATGGTACGCATGTACAAGACCAACACCAAAAGATTCACGACATCGGTTTTCCTTTTGCACCAACTGTTTTCATTCCAGCTTCAGTCCCAGGCTCCCAGCACCAGAATGTGATGTCGTAGCCCCTTACGTGAACTCCATCCCAAAATTAAGATGATCATTTGGCAAATAGGTGGCACATGGCCAACCAAATTCAATCAGATGAATATGCTGAGAGAAAAACTTAGGCAGTTAAAAGTCAAGTATCCCTGTCTTGGATAACCCAGAACAGCTACCAGAAGTGCCATAAGAAGTCCCACTTGAACCATCAATGGGGGCCTGATTTAGACATTCTAGAACCAATGACCTCCGCTTTTTCAGTTTTATTGAGAATGTGGTTGCCTCTAGAATAACAGGAACCTGTGAACAGAGTTTGATCAACTAGTTGCAATTGCATATAAATAGAAGGACATACTCCCCAAGATAAATTACTCCACCAATTTCTGGATTTATTTAGAAACGAAGTTGGCGCTCAGCACCGACTGTAATAAGTAAGGAAATAACATATGAAGCAGAAGACACTAAGATAGCACCAAAACATGAACTAGTTGCAGCAAAAGATATTCAGTTGAGACTACACATTTATTCTTAAAGGAGACATAAAGGACAAGACGTGGACAAGCCTAAACTCAAATTGGCGTAACATTACGTAACAAGATGAAATTTTTCAAGCAAGAATTTTTTATTTGCAATCCGAAGTAGTAATTTACCGTTATCCAAAGACTTCCATCAAGCTGGACATTCAACTATGCAAGTACATCTACCAACACAGACTCAAACTCGGAGGGTCAATGGATTATTCTATAACAGAAACCCCAATAAACAGAACCATGGCAAATAAAAGTCCCAGAGCACAACAAAAAATCCTCAGAGCTGCAGAGCATAGGAGGGAATGGAACCCCTGACGTCTTAGTGAGAAGAAAGGGTTCAGGCAACTTGGTCAATACGTATGGGTAACTTAGTGCAAAAGTCATACATCACCTACCTGGGTATTAAAATGGGCCACTTTGTGCACATTGAGAAGCCCAACCATGTCATTATAACCCGTGAGGAGGTTCGCCAGTTCCTTGTCCTCATCTGATAAAAAAGACCACTTTAAGGATCATCTTTCACATAGGTCACTAAATGGTACCAAGAGAACGGTATACCTGGAATAGCTTTGACGGATAGCAAGGTGTCAGCTAAATGCTGCCATCTCTTTGAGAAGGATGGTGAAACAAGGGACGGCGGAAAGGTTATAACAGCAACTGCATTTGAATATCGTACCATACTTTTCAAAGATCTGATAAAGGAAAGTATTTCCCATTCCTGCAATGTCAATACAAGAAAGTTGTATTTAATTATTTATAAAGCTTCAAGTTGTACAAAAAAGCCACCAGGATACCCACTGGCAAGGCATATTGAACAAGGGTTTAAGCTTTTTAAGTAAGCGATAACATTTCAAAGAGCAAAATGGTACAAGATTAACAATTCAACCAGAATCTCTTTGCCTAACCCTGTTGGAATATTCACATTGTGGAGCATAGAATGACTGAACAGCGATGCGACCTGCACTTGTTAAGTTGCCATCATATCTGGGAACAGAGCATAGCTATAGTAAGAACATAGTTCACAAAAGTGACTCACATAACCCAAACAGATTGCAAACAGAGAAAGAACTTCAGCAAGATTGATCAATTAGAAGTTATTCCTGAATAACATCAAAAAATAGAGAAAGATGTTTACCTCCATAAAAATTTAAAAAAATTAAAAAAAAAAAAAAGGAAGGGGGGGGGGGGGTTGGGGATCAATGCGAGAAAAACAATGAAAGATTTGGCAGAAGCTAACAGAGTTAAAACTTGAGAAGATAACATAATGGAAGTTAGGCACCTTTTGATGGAACTTCAAAGCAATATAATGAAGTAAAGTAGACTGAATAGACGGAATCATGGGAATCTTTCTGTTCTCTCCAGTTTAACATTCGGTTTGTAAGAGTGTGTTCCCTGAGTCAATTTTTTTGGCCTTCATCTATCAGCTTAGGGGCTCTTTGAAAAATCCTGATCAGCTTAGGGGAATTGTCCTATAGACCAAAACCGTGATCAATAAAGAGTACCTGAAGGTCCCCAATACCAGAATGCAATCGCAAAAGACCCCAAAAAAGATTGAATGAACTAATTTTATTGTCTTTTGGGCCTTCATATAGACCAGTACTTTTTTTAAATCTAACACCAGAAGGTCCCAAATACGTTTGGTTAAGTGCAGAATTACATTGGAAAATGGTGTTAGGACCCATATCCCTAGATGGCCTTCATTGAGTGGATGATTATGCAGGGGAGACTACCTATAAAAGAGAGATTGATAACTTGGGGAGTTTCTGCTGATGATGGGTGTTGCCCTATACAGTATGGATCAGGAATCCCATGACCACTTATTTTTTGATCGTCTCTTTTCTACTCAGGTTGGTTCTATATAAAGCAGAAAATAAATATTGGTGGTGCTCCAATGAATCCGAGGGGTATGTTTACATGGGCAAATCAGGTGGTTAAGGGCAAATCATTGAAAAGTGCTAATATTAGGTTGGCTCTTGCTGCAACAATCTATCACATCTGGTGTCAGGTGTGCGAGAAACTACAGAATTTTTCAGCACAAGGCAGCAAGTGTTGATTGTGTTATCATGAAAATAGAAGGGGATGTCAGGGCTTATCTTTCTTCATGGGGGAGGGTTCCCCCCAAGTCACAAAGCGTGAGCGCGCGCTGGTGCGAGTGCGAGAGCACGAAAGTGTCAATTTTAAAAATAACTGAGATCGAGAGCGCCATGAGAGCACCTATGTCTTATATTATAGTACTTATTTCATTTTCGTATTATTAGCAATTGTATACGTGTGTTATAGGTTTTGTATGGGAATCTGTAGGGAAATAACAAACAAACAAATTGTTTAACTAGTGGCCCAGTGAATGAATATTACATTTTCTTACGTGAAATTAAAAGTGCTTTTTTCTTATCAACATATATCAACCAAAGCAGCAAACTCCTATGAAAAACAATAAAAAGCTAACCATATTCAACAGAAATATCAGTGGCGCTGTCACTTTCACATTTTACACGGCTGGGAAAGTGGGTGATGTCAACTTTTTCCTTTTGCATGGCTGGAAATGAGCCAGGCGTAGCCATCATCAAAACAAACACGGATCTATAGACTAAATACGTAAATAGTGAAAAATAATGCGCGAATTTGTCTCGAATTTTAGGTAAGTGCACCAATCCGCGTCCTCAGTGCGCGCGCGTGACCCCAAACACGTGAACTGTGAGACTATGGTTCCCCTCACTGATGAGAATAGGATGCTCTGTGAGAAGTGATCTCTGCACAGTCAGATCATTGAGTTGGCTGTAGTTGCTGGTGAGTATAGGACCTCAGAGAGCAGGGGGTAGTCCCAGTTTTTCAGTAGATGGTATTGCTGTTTGTTTTCCTGCGGCTGTTGGGTGTTTTGCTTTTCTGTATTGTTGTCTAGGCTGTGTGTTGGTTTGTTGTTTACGTTGTGCTCTCTGGTCGTAGAACTCTCAATGTTATACCCTTGGTTCACATTATTGGTTTATTCATTTTCATTAATGAAATCAGCTTACCAAAAAAGTTTGTGCTGGGAAGTGCCTTTAGGCACGAATAATTTGCTATGTAACATGAATTATAACATTATTTGGTAGGGCACGACAAACTATCTATACAAATCATCCACAATAAGTATTGCATCGTTAGGTTATGTGCCTTTAGGTATGGGGTACGGGCACATTGCTAGTTCCGTATTATGTTAGAGAGGCTTTTCATCACATAACGTTCTTAGTTCCTGAGGGTCACACTTAATCATCTATGTAGGAGAGACCGGAACGTGAACCATAAAATTACACCCCAAGGCAATTGAGGCACAGTAGAAGGTGAAGCATCGTGATTAGAATCCTTTTAATAATTCCATGTTTTAAGATTATGGAAAGTTCAACAGAGAACGAGGAAGGAAGATTTTGCAAGCACAACTGAAACTGCTCACAGTAAGACATATCTTTCTGAGGGTGTTCTGTGTAGCTGCAGCTCAATAATAGAAGAACTGTAATCCCTATTCCATTTCCTTAACAACCTCAGAGTCTTATGGTATCACAAATTTCCAACATCAAAATGCCCCCCTAGGAAGATTGTGGTTTCATGTTTGTCATGCAAAACTGGGGCAGACATGCAATTGGAAGAACAATTACACAAGACTGCTGAGTTGCTTACCCATATCGAAACAACTTGAAAACTCAATGTGTACTGCAACTTTCATGCCCACACAGGACAATTAAAATGAAACTTTTTATGCATCAAACAATACATGGAGATTTGGAAAGAAAAATACTGTAATACGATGGAGCATTCAATCCTGGACAGGAAAATTAAGAAGAATCTTTTATGCATCAAACAAACAACAATAACTGAGAATGTATTGTCTAATTTGTCTTAATTCTTTTTCGCGTTAATGTTACCTAAACAAGGACCGGTAAATTGACACAGCTTATGTTTCCCCCAACGTCCAACTCTTTCTTTCTGTCTCCAACACTAACACACCATATCAACACAAATAGATGAGCTAGGTTGACACTTCCAAGGACCAAGGTGGTGTATCACAGGTATGCAAGTGTAAATATTAATGCAAAATACATAACAAAAAGTACCTTGGAAGTTGAGCCAAAAATGTTGAACAACGGTCACGGAAAGTGTCCAGACTGGGAGAACCTGCAAGGCTAACACACTCAATGCGCTGGCCACTGAGGAAGCGCCTCTCTAAAGGCTTCCGCAAGTCAAAGTCGGTGCAGTATTCTGGTTTTCCATCTGCAAAAAAAAAAAAAAAAAAACCCTCTATAGTGGAAAACTCCAGGAATCACAGATTCAGACAGCAACACCACAGGATACGACAGTGACACGTAAACACGATATTTCTGCAAAATATACAGGACATGATTCGGTTGGGACATGTCAAAAAAGACATCATATAAATACAGGAAACCAATAACCACTTGGTTCCTTTTACACTGCAAGTATATGCTTTTTTACCATCTCATAATAGCAAAATATATTTTTCACGTTCTAGGTACTAGGGGAAAAAAGTATAAAAAGGAGATGTGATTTATCTTGTAGATGCTCGTTTCTTTGAAGATAATAACTCAAGTGCTAGTGACTAATTATAATCTTATAATCCCATTCACGAGTGTCCCTCCAAGGTGTCTGAAACTTGTTGCGTCAGACATCACAGAGACAATGGTAGAACATGTTTAGACAAGTGTCGAGGAGTGTCAAAAATGTGTTGGGGTCAAACATGGATCAAACACTCCACCTTCTTAGAAGTGTTCATCCTTCCTAGGGAAAAACTCCTCAAATCCACACCTTCGTGTACTTGCCAACTAGATACTTCGGATCACCCTTTCTTTTTACCTTTTTATTAGTGGGGAGGAGGTTGCTTGCAACTCCCTAGTACTTAAGTTGCTGTGTTCGCCATATTTCCAATTTTATCAGGTCTATCCCCATATCTCTATAAATATAGACAATGTAAATTCTGTCAGCAGTTCTCACTCAAAAAGGGGGCATCAAGCTTGGGATTTATAAACATATGATGTTTCCTCATTTTGGTCGAATAACCATTTTAGGCCAATGCATAAATATGTAGTTGAAATCTCTTTGGCCTTTACTGTAGAAACTATGACATAGTCCTTCATAAACCCCGTCTCATGCTTCCGGCTGGTTGAGAATGCTAAATAAATCCATTTCTCCTCATCTATGATTCTTAAAAAAGCCCCTCCAGAAAATTCCTACCAAAGGGATGCAGCTAAAGGAGTACACAATCCTAAAGAAGCTTACCTCTCTGACCCTCCATATTTTGTTGATGTTCCCCAAAGTACTTCCTATATTGCCACGCTATCCTCAACCCTTTTTCCTGCAAACAACAGACAACCGCAATACTACAAACTCGACAGTACACAAAACATGCCAATCCAACAACAAATGATACATGTGTGGGTACAAGTGTTTACACACACATGTTTGAGAGACAGGAGAAAGAGATACCTGTTCTGGGTCATGATCACGAGATTTATCATCTTTAGACAATACTGGACTGGGCAACGTACCAAGAAAAGATTTTGGTTCACTCGATGGACTTGCGTAAAGAAGAGGTTGGTTGTGAACCAATCCTTGAGACATGAAATTCCTCAACAAAAGCATATGATGAGGCGCTTCAATGTCTTCCATCACCATGACTAGGCTTCCCAAAGGGAACCCACCTCCTAAAATTTCTACAAAAGTACATATGAAGAGACAAATCACTTGCTAAACAAGTAACTCAGGTAACTACCCCAGGAAAGAAACAATATAATCGACTATACAGAGATTGATTGTGAGGGGAATTACTGTCAAGATCAGGTATTCCGGAGGAAACAAAGATTGTGCCATTAGGTCCACACTTGAGCCCAGGGATTTGAGGGGTGGATGCAACTGAAATGTTGCGAGAGAAACTACTTGACCGAGTCTTGGTTGCAGCCATGGAAGAAACAATGTCTTCCACTATGCCTGAGGAAAAGAACATCAACATCAGAACTGGTTATATCTTTACTGTAAGGAAAACAGACAGTTAGCCGTAGCTTGACTGTGAAGATAATAATCTGGAACATGTACTCATTCCATTTATGTGGAAACAATAAAAAAAGGCCAAAAGTAGATGTACTACAACATCATTAAAGTAATTAAAAACAGGGAGGGATATGTGAGGGAAAAAGCTAGACCTTACCGGAACAAGTCGACTATTTAAACTACCAACTGTTAAAAGATTCACAGAATGACAGAAGAAAAACGGAAAGCCAATTAATTTATAATTTGCAACACGTGCAGAACAGTCTACAAAACTAAGTATTCTTCCAATGAAAGACAAATGTAAACCAAGTTCTCCATTTACCAGAATACTAGCACAGTAGCACCCCAAATTCCTACTCCAGAGAGAGAGAGAGAGAGAGAGAGAGAGAGGACTCCTTATGACAACTGGTCTGACAAACAGATTTGTATTTCATGCTCCACTCTCCCACCAGCTTTATTAACAAAGTTCTATCAACATAAAGAAACTAACACAGCATACTACCACAATTATTCTTGCTTCACTTGAATAAGTGCAAGCCGCAAAAAATGATATGTCAGTAGCCAAAATATTAGCAGATTCAGTAACAATTATAACAACAACGACGAGAAATATATACAAGAAATTTGGTAACATATGTCATCATAAACTAAAAACTCAGATAATGACAACAAACACAGGACTTATCATTCCGTAGATTTAACGCAACAGATGGAGAGTTACTTGAATGATTGAAAAAATAGGTGCGACGGATTTAAGGTTTTAAATAAAGGCTGTTACGTAACAGTATTCGCAACTCATATACAATTTACAAACTTATCATTCCATATTGGCCGATATATGGCCATATCACCGATACCTTTACGTTTCCCAATACCGCGACTTAAAACCCTGCCTAGGTTATAAATACTTTTTTTTTTTTTGAACAGCAAAGAAAATTTATTAATCTTTGAAAACAGATTACAAAGATTAAAAGGATCCGAAGCACGAGGCATCAAATAGAGCAAAGAGAACTCTGACAATCATATGCCATGCCGCTAGGAACCAGAAGGGAAAATAACCACCCGTGAATGGCAAGAAGCCAACCTAGGCCAAAAAACCCAAGGAAGAGACAAAACACACCCAAGACCCAACCACCTGCCCTTGAGATGACTAATGATCAATCATGAGTTTACTTAAAACTTCCTCATCATCACCCAAATAATCTTCGGCCAAGATTTTGTCGATAGACCGAGCAACCTTTGCATCATCAAAGTGAAATCTGTTAGTGTCTCCGGAAAAAGCGGATAAAGCCGCAACAGCAATCGCAGATCTAAACACAAAGCTTTTTTGCTTCTTTTTTCCGCCTGTCTTCTTGGATTTGTGATTCTTACTTGCACCCCTCTTCTTGGGTTTTGGAATGCCCAAAATATTGTCTACTGACTTCTGTTCCCATTTTTCTTTCCCTGAATTCTTAGCCTCCTCAACTGGGTTGAGGTCAACAAAAAGATGGATGCCCTCAACTTCCTTGTCATTTAAAAAGCCTACTTCTGATAGGTTCCAAAAGCCTTCATTAGGTTCTGCAACCTCTGAAGCAGGGTCATATACCATTGCACCATCTTCTGAACAAGGAGTATTATCCCCTGCAACAATTGCTCCATCATAAAAGGTTTGGGATTTTTCCTTTGCAGCTATTTCACTATCCTCACTACCCTAAAAAGACTCCGAAGGTTCAGAGTCGGCCAAAAGCATATTATCCTCATCAAGATTGACCTCATTGAGTCTAGTATCGACGCCACCACTTACTGACTTGCAATGGGATTCGCTTCCATGAACAGCGTCCAGCTCCGCATCTGAAGAGGACCCATTGGTTTCACTCATAGACACCGGAATAACCCCCACATCGTCCTCTGAATTCGAGGAAATATCTAGACTAACTCTTGGAATCTGTTTCTCCGCTTCATGTGGTTGGTCACACGGATCTTCCATCACCTTAACTTTGTAGCTCTTACCTTCGACATCAATGGTAATCCACTCGTCAATTTCCTTGAAAATATTTGTGGTGATTAGAATCTTAGCCTCCGCAAAAGATGACATCTTCAGTGTCGATTCGTCTGTAGATATGAAGGAACCCCATAATTCCCCAATAGATTGGTAGGAAGTATTACTCCATACATTGAGCGGAATCCCATAACAACACAACCACACAAATCTTTCAGTGCACGCCGCTTGACCATCCCATGGATTAGTTTCAGAAAACCACCTTTGAAGACAGCGTTCTTAAACCATTTTCTCCATTTCGTCTCTGCTAGAACAAGTTAAAATCACAGACCTTCCACCCAATGCCTTAATATCAATATTGTCAAAGCCCATCCCTGCCATCTGGACCTTCAACTCATTGATTGAGATTAACTTGTGTAATTTTGCCACGGCACTTCGGCTTAGCCACCCATTACCAGCGGGTTTTTATGACACCTTTCGACACATTTGATCACTAGTACTTTCAAACCCCTTCTCTGTCTCCATCCCATCGCTACCGCCTTTATTTGTTTCACCTGTAACCATTTGGGCATAAGATTTTCCATGAAAGTAGCTATTTTGCCCTATTTTGTCTACATCAAAATGAAAACCTTGATTTCTAAGAACCCCATGGGAACTAGCACCCACATCTGGTCGCTGGAAAAGAGGGATCTTCAAAGCAGATTTTTTCTTATACTGATCAAAAGATGCTTCTTTGACAAAAATCTTTTTGTCACTGACCCACAACCCATTGGATTTTCAAATTGCAACCCCTGCTGAGACATGACAATCATATCTAACAATCCAAATTTGGAACCAGTTCTTTTGCTACGCTTATTAGGCAAAAAAGCATCTTTGACAACACCATAATTAGTGAAAGTTTTCCTGAGCCAACCTTGATCAGCCTCCTCTGGCAAGTTGTCAATGAAAAGAGTGAACAACGGTTGATTATTACTCCCCAACCCACCATTTTTAATCCTCTGTTTGTTAATCACAGGAACCCATCCTCCCACGCTTGGTCCCCGAATTGCCATAGTCGCACGATTTACATCATAACGCAAGCAAGCAAAATCGAAACCACAGCCAGCCAAAGCTCACGCAAGCAGAGCAAGCAAAAACAGACCCAAAACAGAGTTGAAACAACAAGCAGATCAACCAATCAAATTCGAAACAAACTGACCTTACGGTGGAGATCGGGCGACACAGAGATCCCTGCAAAACAGACAGCAGCGCCGATGAAGGAGCAGACCCAGACCGGAGCAAAATACCGTCGGCGGTGAGGCACTGTAATGGCCCCTGGGGAAGCTTAGGCGGACTACGATGATGGCCGTTGAGAGGCTCCCGTTGCCCTGAGACGAAGAGACCCGAGTCTGGAAGAGGCGATGCGGGATGAAGCAATTAAGGGGAAAAGGGTAAGATCTAGAGATGGGGAGAACGAGGTAAGGGGGATATCAGGGAGGGAGGCTACCGCCGGGCGACGGCCGCTGGGGGCTAGGGTTTTGAGACCATTCAAATCGCTTTCTCGGTGAAGAAAAGTTAAATCCACCGACCGTCCTATCATATGTAAGGCATCATCGTTTTGGTTATAAATACTTGCTATACGCAGCCTATGTAACATACTTCATTCTTCATTCCATTTTCACTTGATAGATACCTAAAATTGGTGTGACCCGTGTATGAAAACAACTACACAAACTCCACAGTTGGAGAACCAACGCATTCTCTCTGTTTCTTTTCTTGATTCAAGCATTGTTTGTTTGTTAGTTTGACCGATTTTGCAATAATACCGGTTAATTCGCACGAAAAAAATTTAACAAACTAGATGAAACGCTCAAGTTCAGTTTCACAAGAAGCAACTAGAAGAAGAAACCCAATGAGACCCACTACTACCTAAATCCGCAGATTAATTTGAATGGAAAAAAAAAAAAAAAAACTCGGGTTGGAACTTACAAGTCATGCAGATAAAAGTAGTATGGTTCAGGAACTCCAACTAATAGGGAAAAAGGAGTGAGAAGAAACTAACCTCAAGTTTGACGAGGGGTACTTGCTGTTGCTGATAGAGAAAGGGGTCACACGAAAAGCTGGGAGCGAAGAACAAAATGAGAAATCAGCGGGGAGAGCAAGCAAATGAGAAAGCGAACATAGTCAAGCTTGTTGAAGGAGGTTTGGTTTTAAGAAACGATTGAGAAAGAGATATGGACAGGGGAGTTGCACAAGGGCTGCACCGGTTGCAAATAATCGAGCCGTTTCACGAGGCTCGCTTAAGGACTCGTTTCAGCTTGTTTCTCGTCTATTAAACAAATCGAATTCTAGTCTCAGTTTAAACTTTTAAGCTCTTCTAAAAAATTGAGACAGACGGTTTCACGGAGCGGCTATAAAATAGGTTGTTTACGGAGTTTAAATTCTTTCCTGGAAAAATTTCATTAATATCCGAACCGTTCAAAACACTCTTGGACGGTCACAATGCTCCTCCGTAAATAACTGTTTATAGAACCTTCCGTTAAAAAGATTTTCTCCTTGAAAATTTAGTGCAAGTCCAACATCATCTCTTTTGGCATTGATTCATAATAATATTGCCATTTTATTCTTGTCCTAATATATAAATTGTTGTTTCCGTATTCAAGATGCAAATCGAAATAGATTCGCCCAAAGTTTGACTTCAAATTAGCCTCTTCTCAATCATGGTCTTTTTGTCAGAGCCTCCTCTTCCTTTTGAAATTGTTTTATGCAACCTAAATCCATTCGTCCACCAAAAATATAAATATTAAATTCGTTAAAGTTCGTAAATAAACTTGAGTTAAAGCTGGACTAGTCAATTTTTCTTTGTACTTGAGCTTCAACTCGTTAAAACTTAACATATTAACCTAAGCATGCTAAAATTTGGCTCGACTCGTTTATTGCCCTGACTGTTCCTAATGACTGGGTGAATAGTACCCATGTATGTGATTAGGCTTTTGTTTGGTTTGTCTTACTGTTTTTTTCCTGGTGGGTTTGTTTTTGGACTATTTAATTAGGTACCAAAAGCAACCTAACTTGTCCTCTCCATGTCAATAAATAAATATCAAGTCGGTATACCATTACTTTGTGAAAAAATACCTAACTACCGATTCTTTCTCCAAAAAAGCGGAATACAGGGGACAAATTGACGAAGACTTCGACATTCCGAACAGTTTAGGGTTTTAGCTTGGTTTTGTGGCGGAACCAAGATTCGGATAAAAAGGTGCCGCCGATCGACAGGAGTTTACTATTATTTGTTACATGTTCATAAAATTTTAAAAGGAAATTCAATGTAAAATCAAGCTTCGTCTAGGATTTTGTTTTTGTTGAAAAATAATAAAGACTTTTTTCTTTGTCACTCGTTAGATGTTTAATTTATTCCTAAAGGGCTATATAGGGAAACAATCACCTTCCATGCAAAAAGGATGAGGAAGTGTCATTGAGCTACAAGCCTCTTGGCTTAAAGACTTGGTTCAACTATCCTGTGATCAATAAATGAAAGTCTTTGAGATATTATTTTATGATTTGTTCTTTAAATTAGTATTTATGTATCACTTGTTTAAAAAATTAAGTTATTCAGACAACAATAAATACTAATTGAATTCTTCTAAAATAAAAACAATTTCAGAATTAAGGGGTGTTACATGTCACTCCTCCTCACTATACCGCTGCCCCTACTTTTCAGCAAAACATGCAAAAATATACAAACTAAACAGTAATATGCATTCTATGAAAAAAAAAAACAGTAATATACATTCCAAACAATGCCTCAGCTACAATAGTTAGGGGTGCACGCCCAACGGTCAACCAAACTGCCCAAAATCGAATCGCCCATGAACTCATCCAAGGTATGGTACAGATGGATACAAATCCTAATGTATAATTTTGGCGAATCAGATTCAATTCGATTTGGACGGTTTTGAGCAATTTGCTAATATATGAACAACCCAAAGTGCATCTGATCCAAAAAATACTCATAGACTGAGAAAATGACAAATTGTGGTGAGCAAATCGGTTTCAAAACTGAACTGAAAAAGCCCAAAACAGTCCGTTGGGCAGCCCTAACAATAGTTAAGTAGAGTCTACTTTAGGAAAATTATTCAATGCCCCCGTCGCACACATGGTGGCTAGAGCCCTTTACCACAACACTTTTATATGGCCTCTCGAGTAAGTGTAAAGGTACAATGTAAATGTGTGATGGTATATGTAGAGACCTGTTACTAATTTTAATTTATTTAATTTAATAATGTGGATATGTGTAACTATTTTAATAATTTTGTGAACCATGGATTTTTTTCTGTATATATGTGTGGATGTACAGTATGCGTAATCGATCAGACTCAATTTTGTGTGCCATGGATGAGTTATTGGAACCACATGTTATGGACATTTTTTTTTATATAACTTTTTAGAGTTGATTATTATTGATTGTTGGCTTTAGGGTCCTTAGCGTATTGGCTTAAAACATTTTAAAAGATGAAGCAATAGCTTTATTCTTGGAGGGGCCGTAGTGCAATTGTGCAATTAAAAATAGGAAGCTACCAGAGAACTCTTGCGTTCTCTGTTTTAATTTTGTGGGCTCCCCTACCGGCGCGCTCGAAGAGTCGCCACTCGGATTTTTGAGATGGATAATCTGAGAAACCGAGAGTTTATTTTGAAAAGAAAAAGGCTTTTGATCTAGCGATTTTGGATCTGGGAGCCACGTTACAAGCGGGGAAAGTTTTGTTGAAAAAAGCACCCCACTCGCCCGGTAAAAACCAGTCTCTACTAGGCATTTTAAATGGGGGATTTAATATCATTTGAAAAACTTAACTTTAAAACATGTACGGGAAAAGGGACACGAGATTAAATATAACACATTGGCGTGCTTGTGGTTCAAACTGTACAGTATGAAATGGATGAGCAATATACAAAAAGTGAAATAACAGCATTATAGCAGTCTGTCAATATTATGTGAAACACCGCGTGACGGACTGGATACATCACACGGTGTGACTAAACCACCGTGCGGTGTACCTAACTACGCCTTCCAACATCAGTTCGCTTTTACATGATAAACAAACATAGGTCCGCAAAAATAGTTTTTTATATTTTCCAAATCTCTGAAAAGTGATTTACAAGACTTTTTGTTCATCTTATCATGTAAAGCAATGTTAAAAACTTTTTGAAATGTTAAAAGATTTAATAAAGTAAAAGAAAATGACTTTTAATATGAAACTTGATTCTGGAATGTACCCGTATAGAAAAGAAATAAAGAGACTAAACAAAATAACATGAGAAGGAATATGTACAAGAAATAAAATAATGCACGGTATAATACACTACGTCGAGTGGTGTTGTAAAACACCGCACGTGGTAGCGTATTCCAGTGCAGAAACTGTTTTTTTTTTTTTTTTGTGCTTTTTGAATATAAAGCTCGTTTGAGACCCAAATTCAGTATAGAAAAACCGAGAAAAGCCTTGATCGGCTCCACTCAAAGCTAAACGTGGAAGTTTAGCTCAAGAAATTTATCCATACCTTTTGATCGAGGCTTGGATGTGCTTGAAAATGGAAGAGTGGATGTTGATTTGGACTGAGTTTTGAGAGACTTGTGAGCAAATGAGTGTGGAGAGAGAAAGAGAGAAAAATTAGTTTGAGATTGATTTTGTAATAGCCCAGCTTGTGAGTTGATGTAGATAGGAAAAAAGATGTATGTGGGTGTAAGGGGTTGTAGAGAGAGAATCAATGGAGAGGGATCCTTTTTCTGTAAGAGGAGGGGTGTATTTATAGGCAAAAATATGCTTGGAGTGCACCCAAAGGCAAAAAAAACGTGAAAAACGTGCTTTAAACAATCTACTGATGCGCAAGGGAATTTGTTAGACGCTTCTCCTGACGGTGTTTCAAATTTCAAAAGGTCGAGCGGTGTATTGAAATCTCGTGCGGCGGAGTCATTTTTTGAAATACCGCGCTGCATTTCTAAAATGTCGCGCCACGTTTTGAAATGCCCCGCAGTTTTTCGAGATAACTCAACACACTGAACTTCGCAGGGGCGCCCCGAACACTCCCGAACTCGAATTTGGGCGTGGTTCGAAGCGTTGGAAAGCTTGTCGAGTCCTCTTTCTAATCCAATTGATTTCACTCAAAGACATTTTATACATTGAAATGTGTGCCCATTTTACCATCGGTGTGTCATGGAAAAAATTATTTTTGACCAAGCAAATACGTTTTTCTCTTTGCAGTTGAACCGGGGGCCACCCTACATGTTTAGGAAATGGGTTTTCTTGAGGTTTAGAGTAGGAGTAGCAATGGAGCAACAATCCAAGCCTTGAAGGTATATTTTTTCTTATTTCATCATCGGGGAACTTAAAGATTATTAGGAGGCCTAGATTGGGGTGTCTACAACTTTACTTTTCTTTTCTTTTGTTTTTTTTTTTTTTCCGTTCTATCTTTTTCATTCTCTCTCTACAACTCCATACAAAACCTTTTTGTTCAACCTCAAAATCGGAGACCAAGATTCGAGAATCTCGCAAAAAAGGCAAGAAGAAAACGTGATCTACGGATAAAGAGCTACGCAGCGATCCGAACAAAATCTTGATCGGCCAACTTTGGGATTTCTAGCTTTTTCGAAATTTGGCTCTTTTTAGATAGGATACACGACTAACCCTCTTGATATGTTTATTTTTAGTATAAATGTTGTGAATTTGTTGTAAAACATGAATATTCCTTAGATTAAGTGAAAGATTGTGTTAGGGTTTTAAGATCTCTCATAAAAAGGAGTGATGCTACAGGTACCGACCCCGTCGGTACCGAAATCGTAGGGACGGCCACGCCGGGCCGACTCCGGCCACCAGACGGCCGATCCGAGCCGTCCAAAAATTCTATAAAAAAAAAAACGAGGGGGCCTACGTGGGAATCAACGGCATCCGAGGTGTGTAAGGTGCTTGATCCGAGCACCATTTTTTCGGATCAAGCACCTTACACACCTCGGATGCCGTTGATTCCCACGTAGGCCCCCTCGTTTTTTTTTATAGAATTTTTGGACGGCTCGGATCGGCCGTCAGGTGGCCGGAGTCGGCCCGGCGCGGCCGTCCCTACGATTTCGGTACCGACCCCATCGGTACCAATATCATTTCTGCATAAAAAGTATGGGTTCTTGTTGATACTTATTCAATTCTTGAAATTTATGTGTTATTGAGGCGTAAAGATGACTAATGTTGGGAATAGATGTTGTCTATATGAGAGTACCTTGTATCCATGTTACGCGTTGAACATCTAGAGAAAGAAAAAAAAAAAGACTACTTGAGAAATTAAGTTTAATTTGAGATGCAAAAATTATGACTCTTGCACTTTGTGATTTATTTTTATGACTTGTGAAGGTTATTTGTATTAATGAAAGAGTTTGTGTGTTTGAAGTTTATTGAATGCTTGGAGCTTGGATACTCGATAAGAAATTATGTGGATGATGTTAGGATGGAAGTTATCCCGATTGGTGAGATAGATAGAGATATTTGAACCCGAATTATGTTGGTCTAGATCTAGATGGTGAACCTAGGAAAAGCAAGCTAGGCTTAGGGAGCTCCTCGGTGAAAGATTGAAAATTGTTGGGGTGGTACATTGTACCCGATTACCCTGGTGCAAGGGTGGTGCTTATACCCGATTACCCCCGTTCATGGGGTGATACTTGTACCCGTCTACCCTTGGTTGTGAGGGTGGTGCTTGTACCCAATTACCCCAGTTCATGGGGTGGTACTTGTACCCGGCTACCCTCGGTTAGATATTAGAGTTAATGCATGGTTATGAATTTGGGTTGAACTTAGGAATGTTTGTCTAGGTTGATTAGGCAAGGAACATATGAGGTCATTAATATGGTAAATTTATTGACACTTGAGAATTATGTGTAGATTTTTAACTTGTGCTTGTTTCACGACATTTATGTTAAACTTGAACATATTATTTGGTTTAGTCTTGTTTTCTACGGGCTTCAGCTCATGTTGTATAACTATTTCAGGTGACAATGAGGCGCCGAATACTTAGTGAAGTGTAGCTATATGGAATCTCTTTTGCGTTGTTATTTTGTTAGCACATGTCATGAAACGTGTAAGGCCATATTTGATACAATGTCTTTTGTAGTTTGATTGTGGAACCGAAAACTTATGTTATTATTTTGGAATTGTAAAATTAGGAGTTATGTACTCATCTTTTGAGAAGCTTATCTTATGGCTTGGAGAACTTATTTTTGGCACTAAAGATTATGGAAAGAATATGTCGTTCTTGGGACTTATGAGAACAAAGCTAAATAGTTTGATTCTATTGAGTTTAAGATTGGTGAAATATCCTTCGTAGTACAACAAACTTCTCAACCTTTTGTGAAAAATATATTCGTTACGAATATCCTTATTTTTTAAAAAGATAAATTGCTTTAAGGTTTTCAAGAAAGAAAAGTCTTTTATTTTGGTCAACCCTTCCAATGTTTGATGAAGACTTGACTTTTCAACGCGATATTTATGCATCTATAGCACGTGTTAAGGTTGAATTTTTTCCGGGGCGTTACGGAATGGTATCAGAGCTATAGGTTTGAATACCTAGGAACCATGGGAGGAGACATAGTCTCATTTGGGCACCCTTTTTTTATTATGTTAGATGTGATATGTGCTTATTGTTAACTTGTATTTTTGGGCTATGTGCTTGGAGCTCTAGCTTAGAATACTTTAGGACCATGGGGGAGAGGCTTAACCTCAATCGGAGGCATGCTTTAGGAAAAAAATAAATATTATGTGATTGTGTGTTTATGTTTATGTGAGTAACATGGATAGAATTATGCATGTGCTTGTGTGAACCTTTTGGAAGCTATGTGTTTACATGCTAAATGACGTGGTTGATAGGTTTATCAAGATTACTCTAGAAGATTCCTTTTTCTTGGCTCAGTTGGTTTCTTGTCTTCACTTTGTGTCTTAATATGCTTGCCTTGATCTGAGGTCCTATGTATCTTTGTCTAGTCTTTTCTTGGGTATCTAGATTGGCTGTCACAGTACCATTCCTTAGATTATCTTATGGTGTTTGGATCCTTGCTATTCCAATATTCTTTGTTGTGTGTATACTTTTGTTGATGGCTCTGGTACATCTAGCATGTGCTTCTTGCTCCCTCACTCTAGTTCTATTGTTGATACTGTTACGTTTTGGTATCCATTTTGTTGGTTAATTTTGATCTCCTTGTAACTTGCTATTTCACTCAAATTCTAGTGTTACCATTGTTACTTATTGGAGTCAAATTTGATGGTGTCACATTGTTTCATATTCAATGATGTAAACTTTTTAGTGTTATCATTTTCTGATTTTGTTGTTATGGTTGCCTTCGTTGGTATCGAAATCTAATGTTGTTTCTTAGCTTTGGAGGCAAGTTGCTTGTCCTAGATTGTTCTTATGCAACTTGTTAGGGAATCTTACCCATTCCTAATTTTGGCCTTGAATTTCTTTGCTTGCTTTGGCTTTGTCCTATTGTGTTGATCTGTCATCAACTCAAAAATTACATTTTTACCTTGTAATTGTACGATGCTTCTATAGTCAATATATTTCTCTTATCGGACACAAAAATAGTGTTCCTTTTCCTTGACTTGAGGTCATGGCTAATCCTTCATATTTTGATCATTTGTCTAATTTGTAAAAGTTGGTATATCAAGTTCATTGTTTAGCCTCCATTGAGCTTTGACTTGTTCATTCTAGTGGCTGGTAACCTTATAATCTCCTTAGTCTTGAGTTCTTTCGGGCAACGAAGCTTGGATATTAAATTTGAGGTGCGTTCGGCCGGCGCGACTTCAAGTTTGATATCTAGCTTACTTGACCACTTTCATTATTTGCCTTGGTTAGATCATTTGATTTTGATGGGTCAGCCTTATCCTTGAAATCTCCTTTCAACGGTTATTTGCACATCATTTGAGCGTCATATCGATACTTGTGTCAAACCCTGAGTTAAAATTGTAGTGTTTGTTGTTGGACTTATGCGCCATAGCTTGGATGTTATTTTTGAAGTTCTTGGGATTACTTGCGGTAGTAGTTATCAATCAAGTATCCAGATGTCATCATGTGAGAGTTTCTACGGAAGTCACCGATTTGAAGGACCAATTGGGAAGACGACAACTTAGGGCCAAACTTAGTACGAGAGACCTTCACGAAGATTGCTACATTTCAGCAACAACTAATTATTGTTCGAGATCGCCAAAGAACCACGCAGATTGAAGGAGATAAACTTGACGATTGAGGTCTGAGACCATTTTTCTTTGAAGTTACATTATAAAGGGCTTCAAGACGTTTGGCTAGATTGGAAATTACTACTGCGTTTTTATTAGGTCATTTTAGATACTTGAAAGAATTGAGAAGGTAAAGTTCGTCTTTGTTTGTACCATATCTGTAATTTCTTATATTCTTTGTCGATTGAGTGACAAGTGGGATAAATAGAAAAGTATTATTGGAAATTCAATAAGATTTATGGTCTGATTAGTTAATATGATTATTATGAAGCCATAATAAGGCTTTATAGATTAAATATAAGGTTTGAGTTTGTCCGTCGATTGGTTATTACAGTTTCTTGCCTCTAACGATTGAATCACAAGTGTCAGAAGGTAATATGTTCAGTTCTCCCAGGATCAAAGAAGCAGTTCTCCCATGATTAAAAGAGCAGTCATCCAGATATGTTCAATGTTCATGGAAGTTATTTGCAAGGGAGATAAAGGGAAGAAGTAACTACCACGTTGGATTGGAGGGAAGATTCAAATTCAAACTTAGGAGGGCCTATTTATGCTTGAAATCGTGAAAGTTTTGAGGACACACAAACAATGCCAGCAGGCCTTTATCTTTTCTTTTCTAGGAGTAGTTATAACTTGTAATCATTCACTCGACTATCTCAGTCGGTTGTACTTCTACTTTGGAGATTAATAAAGTCCATTTATTAGTCTTCTTCCATATTTCATCCACTTTATTGTTTGTTTCCAAAGAAATCCTGAAAATGGCAATGAACCAAACTCCACTTTTACACCCCACATTCCAGCAAAATCACGAAACAGTTTCCCATCGATTGATATTCTCCGTCGATTAGACTGAAATCAGAAAATTTGGTAACAATTTTGGCACTAGAAGGAGGGCTCTTACTAATTTGGAAGCGATCAATGGCACCAAAGACTAGGAATCAACTGCCAACAGATGGTAGCAATGACAACAACAATTCCACCAATGCTAATGGTGTGAACAATGTAAATGGGATGAATGTAGTGAATCCAAATCAAAGGGTTTCAGAGCGAGGCCAACCAAATGGCTCAAAAATTGAATCATTAGATTTGATTCAACAATTTGCAAGAGTTTTAAATGATCTAGAGAATGAAACAGCCAAGGCATTGATGGCTATGTTCAAGGCTGCCATGGCACGGGATCAACCAACAGTGGAAGTGCCAATTAATGTAAATGTTAACCCTGGATAAAATAGTGGACATCCACCGAATCATGCTACTGAAATGCCTTCTTCTCAAGTATTTGATAATCTAACTTTTAAAACTGTTTTTATTGGAGTTAAATAAACCTCACTTGGAAATTACAAATCTGGGCAAAATCAAAGTTTCTATCAAAGCATACCAACCACAATTCCTAATAGTGTAGGGGTTGGAAATAATGGGAATAATATCCCAAACCTGCATAACATAGCGATTGGGAGGCAAAATCTTAATGCAAATTTAAATAGGAATGATAACAGAAATATTCCAAGTATGGCTAATGTTGACCCAAATATGTATGAGTATGACCCGCCAAATAGAAGAAGGTAGGATTACCCTTATGGGTATGACATGAGGCCTGAAATTCCTCCTAACCAAGCAGGAAGAATGCAGGAGCCTTATTTAAGGGCTCAGCTCATGAATATCATGCAGGATATGTATGGTCCTGGACTAAGAAGGATTGAAAAGCCTATGTTTAGGAAACCATATCCAAATTGGGTTGATAATGTGCCTTTTCCTAGGCATTATAGAATTCTAGACCTAGTTCTTTTCAATGGAGAAGAAAATCAGTCAACTGTGGAACATGTGGGAAGGTTTTGCCTACAAATAGGTGAAGCAGATGTGGATGAGGCTTTAAAGTTAAAATTGTTCCCTCATTCTCTTACTAGGACTACCTTTTCATGGTTCATAAGTTTACCTCCTAATTTTGTTCACTCTTGGAAAGAAATGGAAGAACAAATCCAAACTCAATTCTTTAGGCATGCACCAGAAATTTCAGTAGCGGACTTGGCCAAAATTAAACAGAGGCCTGCAGAGTCTGTCAAACAGTATATAACTAGGTTTAAAAAGATCAGGAATCAATGTCATTTTTATATTCCAGAATCTGAGATAGTTTAAATTGCCCAAGAAAGGCTTGATTATGACTTTAAGAAACATTTCACTGGAACAGAATTTAGAGATTTGTTTGACTTTACATCAAAAGCCATAGGATACGAGGCTATTCTTATGGAAGGTGAATATAGAAAGAACAAATTACTTGGCACTTATTATCAAGATATATAGGGTAATGTAGAAATTGATGTTGCCCAGGTAATTGGCAAGGCTCCAATCGTATGTGATACTCTAACAAAGGTTAAGAAGCCTGTGAATATGCCTTCATCTTATCCAACTAGAAGGAATCAAGCAAAATTTAGGCAATATTCATTCGATTTGTCTAAAGCAGACCAGTTGTTTGATGAACTAATAAATCGAAAGTTCTTAACTTTGTCACTAGGACATGTGATTCCTCCAGAAAATGATAGAAATGGGAAAGATTATTGTAAATGACATAATTCCTTTAGACATAATACTAATAATTGTGTTACATTTCGAAATTGTATACAGAACCTAATTAAAAAAGGACTGTTGCAGTATGCTAAAGGAAACAAAGAAGTTATGGGGATTGATATCAATCCATTCCCTTTAGTGGAAGTCAATGTGGTGACTGCCAAATTGAAGAAAGGAAAAATGGCATCCCAAGTTGAAAGAGAGATTCAGGAAGAAGAGATCATGGAGACTGAAGAAGAATCATATGTGAAACAGAAGTTTGAAAATTATTTCTGTTTGAGGTGTGATAAGGAGATCAAATCAGGAGAAGAAGCTATTGCAGAGAAAGAATATAATGGGACTTATGCCAAAGGTTCCATAAGATTCAATACTATGGGGAGCAATGATTTACAGATTTATATGGGTCCAAAGTTGATATTTGAAGGTGAAAATCCTGGAATTTTCATACCATCTGAATCACTTAAGTGGTATGGGGAGGATGATGGACCATTTTTTTTTAAGGGGTATCCCGTGCTTCCAGCATTGCTAGAAAAACCAAATACTAGTTTGATTTATCCACCTTTGTTTACGAAGGGAAAAAGAAGAGGTTTCTACCCAAGTGGTATGAGATCAAGAGGAAGAATTCCTTTTGTCAAAGGTGGTTACCAAGGGAGAATGGTCATCCCACCAAATATTGAACATCACAGGTGGGATACGGTGAGACATCTTAAATTTCCAAATGCAGGGGAATTTATTCCTATTACCAATACTCAGAAAAGGAGGTTGCAAAGGAAAATTTCAGAAAGGGAAAGAAGAGACCCACGTATGATGATAGAACCAACATAGTGGCTGGAACCAAAGGCCAAAGCAATACCAAATCAATCGATTCCTATGGTTTGAACAAGGGAACCAAATATGTCAACTATGCCTAAACAGAAGGCAAAGGAGATAAAGAAGCCTGGAGGGCAAACAAGCAAACCAACCCTTGCTCAAAGACTTGGGGGGCAAGGCCCAAGTTCATCTGGAACTTCTGTTCTGTCAATTAAGGAACAAAAAGCAGAATTCAAGAAGAGCATGAAAAAGAAGATAGCAGAGTTTCAACAGGTGTTGATGGAGGATGATGAAGATGATGACTTGCTGTTTGTCGATAGTTCAAACATCATAAAAGATGATTTCAAAGATGATAAGAATGAAGTAGACTCTCAAAAGTCTACCACTTTTGGCCAAGCATTGGATACCATCCAATTTGGGCCAGTTTCTCCTACTAAACTTCTTTACAATATGATTTTAGTCTTGCCAAAAACTTTTTAGGCAAAACCTAATCAACCAACAAGTTTGAAAGAAGATGTTGAGGATAAAATAGATGCTATAGTTAAAACAAATGAACAAGAGAAAGATTTTCAGCAGGAATCTATATTAGTTGAAAAAGACACAAAAGGAAAAGATGTTATTGTATTAAGGTCTCCTGATGATGCCTTGGTTAGGCATTTAAAACCTTTATATATTGTCACATATCAATGGTCAACCTGTTAATAAGGTTTTAGTTGATATTGGGGCTATCGTTAACATCTTACCTTCAAAAATGATGAAGGTCTTGAACAAAAACGAAGTAGACTTGATTCCAATAGAGGTAACAGCTGGTAACTTTGCAGGAGGATGCTCATCTGCTAAAGGTGTGATCTCTTTGCAATTGCAAGTTGGAAATAGGAAGATGAACACTACTTTCTTTGTTATTGATGGCCATGATCGAATTGTACCTTTAGTGCTCCAACCAGTTCTATGCAGGCCTCGAAGTGAAAGAAGTAAAGGCTCATCATAGTTTACTGGGTAATAAGTGGGTAATTCCGTTGGTGCAGTAGGATAATAAATGGTTCCAAGCACAAAATTCGTGGGATTATCAACTATTGAGATAAGGTATTGGTTCACCTGGTCTGTCTCTCTTAGGCATTGGGGGTACCGAGGTAGATAGTTCTCTGTAGAAACTTTTGGTTTTGGTGAGCTCTGTTTCTTAGCTTTGCTTCGCGAAGCTGATGTAGCTTTGCTTCGAGAAGTTGTTGATCCAAAAGGCGTTTTTTGTTTGGGTGCCATTGTTTTGCTCGGAAAAAACTTTCAAGGGAGAGCAAAGTAAAAGGACTGTGAACCCTAACTTTTTACAGTAAAGGGATATCTACATTTAAAACCCATGTGCCAGTCACGTGTTTGGGGGAATTATTTACTTGAGTTAATTGTTTTAAACTCAATTAAATAAGGGGGGCATTGTTTGTACCATATCTATAATTTCTTATATTCCTCGTCGATTGAGTGACACGTGGCATAAATAGAAGGGTATTATTGGAAATTCAATAAGATTTATGGTCTGATTAGTTAATATGATTATTATGAAGCCATAATAAGGCTTTATGGACTATATATAAGTTGAGTTTGTCCGTCGATTGGTTATTACAGTTTCTTGCCTCTAACGATTGAATCACAGGTGTCAAAAGGTAATATGTTCAGTTCTCCCATGATCAAAGAAGCAGTTCTCCCATGATTAAAGGAGCAGTTATCCAAATATGTTCAATGTTCATGGAACTTATTTGCAAAGGGAGATAAAAGGAAGAAGTAACTACCACGTTGGATTGGAAGGAAGATTCAAATTCAAAATTAGGAGAGCCTATTTATGCTTGAAATCGTGTCAATTTTGAGGACACATAAACAACGCCAGCAGGCCTTTATCTTTTCTTTTCTAAGAGTAGTTATAACTTGTAATTGTTCACTCGACTATCTTAGTCGGTTGTATTTCTACTTTGGAGATTAATAAAGTCCATTTATTAGTATTCTTCCATATTTCATCCACTTCATTGTTTGTTTCCAAAGAAGTCCTGAAAACGTTAAGAAACCAAACTCCACTTTTACACCCCACATTCCAGCAAAATCACAAAACAGTTTCCCATCGATTGATATTCTCCGTCGATTAGATTGAAATCAGAAAATTTGGTAATAGTCTTGCATTACTATCACGCTATAAAAAGTTCACGATGTTTCATGTGCCTATGTTTTGATATTACGAACCGAGTCCTTCACGAATATTTGATTGGGCCGAACTTGACTTTCATCATGACATTTGTTACAAATAGCTACCAGTGAATATTTTGGATACTAGAGAGCAAGTCGTGTTAGGCAGCAAAGTTTCTTTGTTCAAGTCTTGTGGCATCGCTGCAGAGTCAAAGAAGCCATGTGTGAATGAGTTCGAATTCCATTTTGATTGTCAAGCTTGTTTTTCTTCTTGAAGGGTGTGGTGAATTTCGGGGACGAAATTTCTTAAGGTGGGAAGATTGTAGAGACCCTTTCCTAATTTGAATTTATTTAATTTAATAATGTGGATATGTGTAACTATTTTAATAATTTTGTGAACCATGGGTTTTTTTTAATGTATATATGTGTGAATGTACAATATGCGTAATCGATCAGACTCAATTTTGTGCGCCATGGACGAGTTATTGGAACCACATGTTATGGACATTTTTTTCTATAACTTTTTAGAGTTGATTATTATTGATTGTTGGCTTTAGGGGCCTTAGTGTATTGACTTAAAACATTTTAGAATATGAAGCAATAGCTTTATTCTTGGAGGGGCCGTAGTGCAATTGTGCAATTAATAATGGGAAGCTACCAGAGAACTCGTGCGCAAAGTTCTGAATACCGTACCGGTCAAGGTACCGATTTTTCTTCTGGAACAGTACGTATCGGTACCGGTCAAATACCGGGTACCGTTTTGGATTTACCGCAACTACGATTATATATAATTATAACTCCAAAAACATACAATTACTTATAATATGAGTACCATTTAGCATCTCATGTGGGTGCATATTTATTACTATGGGCATGGATACATGGGTTCAAGCCCCCCAAATCACCAAATTCACTGGTCACTTCTCGTTCCCATTCCCTGATCAACAAAAACCCACTTCCTTCACTCTCTCTAGAACCCTCTCTTTCTCTCCCCCTCATGGCCTCGCGCCTCTCTCTCTACATCCCTCTGTATCTATATCTAACATCCCAATCCTTCATTTACAACAAACAATCGATATCCTCATATAACACATGTTCCCTTTTCTGTTTTTCATCGACGAGGTAAACGAGGCCGCTGGGGAAGAAACGAGGTCACCGGAGACGAGACGACGTTCACCGCAAATGGTTTGACGTTCGCCGGAGACGCAAATGTGGAAGATCTGGGGCTACACCAGTGCATACAAGTGACATTGAGGCTGGGTTTTGGAAGTGCAGAGATCTCAAAATTCTCAACTCAAACGGTGAAACATACCGGACGAAATCAGCGGTACTGTCATCTTGGCCGAGATTGGCCGGAAAATCCGGTACTCTCCGGTAACTACCGGTATAGGTGCCGGGGCAGAATTGGAAGGCTAGATTACCGGTTTCACACTATTCCGGTACGGAACGGGATTCATAACATTGCTCGTGCGTTCTCTGTTTTACTTTACTTTACTTTTCTTTCTTTTTTTTCTGTTCTATCTTTCTCATTCTCTCTCTCAGCAACTCCATACAAAACCTCTTTATTCAACCCCAAAATCGGAGACCAAGATTCAATAATCTTGCAAAAAGGTAAAAAGAAAATGTGATCTATGGACAAAGAGCCATGCAGCGATCCGAACAAAATCTTGATCGGCCAACTTTGGGGTTCCTAGCTTTTTCGAAACTTGGCTCTTTTGAGGCAGGATACACGACTAACCCTCTTGATATGTTTATTTTTAGTATAAATGTTGTGAATTTATTGTAGAACATGAATATTACTTAGATTATATATGTAAAAGATAGTGTTAGGGTTTTAAGATCTCTCATAAAAAGTACGGGTTCTTGTTAATACTTATTCAATTCTTGAAATTTATGTGTTATTGAGGTATAGAGATGACTAATGTTGGGAATAGATGTTGTCTATATGAGAGTACTTTGTATCTATGTTGCGCTTTGAACATCTAAAGAAAGAAAAAAAAAATGTTTACTTGAGAAATTAACTTTAATTTGAGATGCAAAAAATATGACTCTTGCACCTTGTGATTTATTTTTATGACTTGTGAAGGTTATTTGTATTAATGAAAGAGTTTGTGTGTGTGAGACCCTATCTTGAATTTAGGGGTTAAAAAGAAAGGTGAATTTAATTTGTGTGGTTCTTATGAAGTTTTTGTTAACTTAAGGGGTGTGGGTGTAATAAAACTAAAAAAACCCTTTATGTTTTGTGTGTGCACGTGTAAAACAGTGGAGGTGCTAAGGTGCATGTGTGTATATGTATCACATATCTATTGAAATAAAATAAAAAATAAAAAACCCAAAGCAGAGAACTTCTCTTCTACATTTCAAAGAGAGAGAGAGAGAGAGAGAGAGAGAGAGAGAGAGAGAGAGAGAGAGAGAGAGAGTCGGCAAGGGAGAGAGAAGGTTGGGGAAATTGGAGACCCTAACTTGGTAAGTAACTCATACTTGTATTTTTATTATGTTCATGGATTGAGTTTTTAGGTTTTAAAATCAATTGGGTTCTACTAATTAGGGCTATTCCTTGTTGCTTTTCTCTAGGAAAATGTTTATCTTTACTAGAAGCTAAATTGAGTTTTTAGGGTTCTAAAATCAATTGGGTTCTACTAATTAGGGCTATTCCTTGCTGCTTTTCTCTAGGAAAATGTTTATCTTTACTAGAAGCTAAAGGATTGAATGTTAGGGCTTGAACTTGGCAACTAGGTTGCTATAAGTTGTGCTTTTGCAGGAATTTTACTGTGGAGACTGTAAATAATGGATGTTTTAAGTGCCTAAACCAAGTGGTTATTGCTAGAAATTGCTTGTAAGTGCTGAATAATAGCCTATAAGTGCTGAAACTGGAATTATGATGCTGAAACTAGAAATAGGTGCAGGAATTATAATAAAGAGGTGCTGAATAACTGCTGTTTGGATGCTGGAATCGCTTAAATAACTGCTGGAAATCACTAGAAAGAGCAGGAAATATGTTTTATGTGCAGGGAATTGATAGTGAATGCTGAAAATAAGAATTATAGGTGTTGTAACTCTGCAATAGTTGCTGGAAATTATTGTATGTCCTGAGAACATGCCTCAAAGCGATGTGATATGTGTTTAAGTGCATAAAATGAGTAAAGCATGCTAAAAATTGACTGTATGTGCTACAACTTGGTGAATAGATGATTTAAACTGATCATACTCGCTTGTAATGTGATCTAAACTGTTGACACGCTTGCTAGAACTGTTGAGAGTTAATTAAAGAGGGGTGTTGGAGCTAGTAGTAGCATTTGATATGATTATTCATTTCTTTTCTATAACTATTTGAGTTTTGTTCTCATATGTGTGGATTAAAATGCTGGGTTCGGAGGCGACAACGAGTACCGCAACTCCACGTAGGGAGTGACTGTGTTGGTTTTCCTTTCGTTGGAGACCGAGGTGAGTGTTCGATTCATTGATGTTCTTCAATTGGATTGAATTTGTGATATTGGACTGTGACTTCGTGTCGATTGGCAACAACGGCCAACAGCCAGACTTTGTGTCGTGCCTTTGACTTCGTGTTGATTCAATGGCTTTATGCCAAAATTATGACTTTGTGTCGAGCTAGTGACTTTGTGTCGATATATTGGCTTTAAGCCAAAACAATGACTCTGTGTCGAGATAATGACTTCATGTCGATCTAGTGACTTCGTGTCGGATTAAGGACTATGTGTTGATTGTTTACTTTGCACTTAGTTATTGATGATGATGGATTATTTACTGCTTCCATTGAGCAACATCCATTTCTCATATATATTCCTGGAACTTGTTTGGGGTTCCAATTTTGTAGGTATAGGTAGGTGTCCACTACAAGTTGCGTTTTGCGTTTTGTGACTCACTCGAGGAGTGCGTGGTTGAGGCCTGTGGGAGTCTTGTCTCCTGGCCGTAGATGATATTTGCCTAGTTTAGTTTTTGGATAATTATTGGTTATGTAAAGTTTATTTCTTGACAGACTTCCGTTGTAGTTTGTAAATGACAATTATTTTGAGATGTAAATAAAATGCGGCTGTTGAACTTCAGTTTTTAGTTATTCTTGGAATTGCTAGTAGCTGGTTGTTGTTGGGTTGTTGTCACGTGTCGTATTGGGATAGGCCGATGAGGTGCTATTCTGAAACGGGGTGTGACAGTGTGTTTGAAGTTTATTGAAAGCTTGGAGCTTGGATACTCAATAGGAAATTATGTGGATAATGTTCGGATAGAAATTATCCCGATTGGTGAGATAGATTGAGAATTTTGAACCCGGATTATGTTGGTCTAGATCTAGATGGTGCACCTAGGAAAAGCAAGCTGGGCTTGGCGAGCTCCTCGGTGAAAGACCGGTAATTGTTGGGGTGGTACATTGTACCCAATTACCCCGGTGCAAGGGTGGTGCTTGTACCCGATTACCTAGGTTCATGGGGTGGTACTTATACCCATCTACCCTTGGTTTGTGAGGGTGATGCTTGTACTCGATTACCCCAGTTCATGGGGTGGTACTTGTACCCGACTACCCTCGGTTAGATATTAGAGTTAATGTATGGTTATGAATTTGGGTTAAACCTAGGAATGTTGGGCTAGGTTGATTAGGCAAGGAACGTATGAGGTCATTAATATGGTAAATTTATTGACACTTGAGAATTGTGTAGATTTTTAACTTGTGCTTGTTTCACGGCATTTATATTAAACTTGAACATATTATTTGGTTTAGTCTTGTTTCCTACAGGTTTCGGCTCATGTTGTATAACCATTTCAGGTGGCAATGAGGCGTCGAGTACTGAGTGAAGTGTAGCTACATAGAGTCTCTTTTGCGTTGTTATTTTGATAGCATATGTCATGAAACATGTAAGGCCGTATTTGATACAATGTCTTTTGTAGTTTGATTGTGGAACCGAAAACTTATGTTATTATTTTGGAATTGTAAAATTAGGAGTTATGTGCTCATCTTTTGAGAAGCTTATCTTATGGCTTGGAGAACTTATTTTTGGCACTAAAGATTATGGAAAGAATATGTCGTTCTTGGGACTTATGGGAACAAAGCTAGATAGTTTGATTCTATTGAGTTTAAAATTGGTGAAATATCCTTCGTAGTACAAGAAACTTCTCAACCTTTGTGAAAAATATAATCGTTACGAATATCCTTATTTTTTTTAAAAAGGTAAATTGCTTTAAGGTTTTAAAGAATGAAAACTCTTTTATTTTGGTCAACCCTTTCAATGTTTGACGAAGACTTGACTTTTCAACGCGATATTTATGCATCTATGGCACGTGTTAAGGTTGAATTTTTTTTCGGGGCTTTATAGTGTAGGTTTTGAGGCACCATGTGGCGGTGCCTAAGGGCACTGAATAGAGCCCTGCTATCCCCACCAATGGTGACCCGATGGGCCCACTCTGGGTCCCACACGAATGATTTGAGCTGTTCAATAATTTAAAAAAATACGAGTGGCTCTTTGAAAAACCAACTCAAATCTAAAATATGTTGATGTTCGATCCAATCTTCAATTTTTCATTCATTTTTCAAATTTACCATTAACTTTAATTAATATGTTTAAGCGCTTAACTTGTTTATGTGACGAGCTCTAATCAAGTTGAATATGAGCCGTCGATTTTCGAGTAATTTGAATTTTGTATGCAACCTAAGCTAAACAAGCTGACTAGCAGTTTTTTACAATTGATTTGAACACTTAAGGAGCTTTAAAAAGTTCAAGCTTGGTGTATAAATTTATGCTACAACCAATCTTGAATGAACTCTTAATATGTGAGCCAAAAATTCTAGAACCTCATTCAAGGTGGCTGATAATGCCACGATGCATTTGTTTAATGCCACGACTGTGTGCTTTGTCTGACAATTATACCCTCATTTCCTCTTCTGAGTTCTCTCACTCTCTCTTAAAAAAATTTCTCAAAACTCATACGCAGAGGACCCTATTGTTCCCCTCTCTCATAAGTTCTCTTGCCTTCTTCTATCATCATCGTCAACTCAATAATTATACTAGACTGTACTATAAATTTCTAGGAACCATTGCCTCTACACTCCTCCCATCTCTCCTTGTCCCTCTCTTCCGCCACCACAAGACCCATTTTTATATCATCCTCCGTCCCCCAACAGCCCTAACCTCCTTTCCACACTTGTAGATCATATTAAAAATTTCACTCTCCAAACCCTCAATTAAGCTTACGACATATAATCGACCGAGAGATTTTGATTATTTAGAAGCAAATCAAAAAACATAATCCTCCCTCTCCACATTTGAGCGTTTGGTATGGTGGTTCACTAAAGAGGGAGATAAAATTGAGACAACCACTCCGTCCCACTGCCGCCGCCCTATCGGCTGTACTAGACTAGATCCACTAGATCGAAGCATTGAATTGAAATGAGAAAGGGAAAAAAAAGAGCCGAGGATAGGAAATGTAAAAAGAAGTGGGTTTGGTAGTGGGAGTATGGGAGAGTAGTACTCCCTCCATCCCATAATATTTGTCCGGTCCGCAAAACGAGGACTATAAAATAATATATTTCTTTCAAGAAAAAATTCAAATTTTTTTCATAAGTTAAAAGAACTCGTCAAGATCTAGTAAATTATTGAATTTTTTTTCAACGTATCTTACAAAAATTGTATTATTTTTATGTCTCCGTTTTGCGGACCGGACAAATATTATGGGACGGAGGGAGTATTAGTATAGAGGGAGAAAGGTTAAGATAGTCAGAACGTTGAAAATGTCGTGGCAGTAAAAAATAATGTCGTGGCATTATCCCCTTCCCTCATTCAAAACACATACTCAAATGCACAAACACTTAAATTAATGTCCGGGAATCACACACACTACACCACTCACTAAACATTTAATATGTGAATGTTTTGGGTGTGGTTATAAACTTCTTGTGTCTTCGCAAAAATTTGAACTTGAGTTGCTTGAATCGTTTATCATCCCCAGAAGAGTCGCCACTGTTACCACAGTCCCCGAGGGGGGCGTTTCGGATGGCTCAAAAAAAAAGTCTTTTTGAAAAATGAAAGAGTCGCCACCCGGATTTAAGGTCCGCCATTCAAGAAACTTTTTTGATTGGAAGATGATTTTTGAATTTGAAATTAAAACAGAGATTGTTTTGGGTTCGGAAGTCAGGTTATGAGAGGGGAAGAGTTTTACGGCACCCTTCTCGCCCAACATGGGGTCAGTCTCTACTCAATGTTTATGGAATTTATCGAAAACATTTTATTTCATGAAAACAGTTGGCATGCATTTATAAAAACAACAAACAACAGTGTATACATGTGATTGTGTACAAGGTATGCATGAGACATGAAAGATTAAAATGAAAAAGTACTTTAGAACGAAACAAACACCACTGAAAACAGTCTTGGGCGCCCAACATTGTTCCTGAGCGCCTATGAGTGGTCTTGGGCCTATAGGAATGGTCTTGGACCCCCAAAAGTGGCTTCTAGGCGCCCAAGACCACAGCTGGGCGCCAAATGCACAAACACTTAAATTAATGTCTGAGCAGAAATTTAATATGTGATTGTTTTGAGTGTGGTTATAAACTTCTTGTGTCTGAGCAGAAATTTGAACTCGAGTTGCTTGCATCGTTTATCATCCCTAGCTATGCGAGAGTTCTCAAAGAACTACTAATAATCAACTGTGGAATAACGCAGAGTGGGAAAAGAATCAAAAGATTTAACAACACAGAAAGGCTTCAATTGAGGTACTACTGAAGACAATTAATATTTTAAAACACAAAGGTACCGAAGGATAGGCCTGGTACAATACATGAAAAGAAAACATCAATCTGTCTATGGAAGGCTTCGATTGAAGCTTAATTGAAGCCTTCTATGGACAGTTTGATGTTTTCTTTTAATGTATTCTTGGTTGTAAATCGGGCACCATGTGGCACTCGACACGTCTATTTAGGCCGTCTAAAAATGCAACCGACGGTCCGGATTAAAAATATCGAAAGAATTTATAAAAAAAAAAAGAAAAATGTGTTTCAATCTGAACCGTCAATTGTATTTCTGGACGGTATGCATCAAGTACCACGTTAACTGTACCCTATTTGCACACCCAAGAATTTCTCGCTAATCGGTGGTCTTTTTTCTACCATTATCCTCGAGAGGGAGAAAATGACTTTGCAGATGGACCATTTTCTCTATGCCTTCCACATGTGGTACTGTCATTTTCCCTTCCTAAAAAGTCTCAAAAGCTCATCCACCACTCCATCGATCTCCTCCTCTTTTTTCAACCCCATACTCTCACTAAACTTTCTCGCATTTGTCCTCACGCCCTCCCCATCTTTTTCCACCACAACTCTTCTTATCACTTGAGCTATTTCTTCTCTTTGGAGCCCACCACTCCCATCTCTTCTAACCTCAACACCAACTCCGGCCAGCTCCTCAATCAGCCTCGCATTCAACGGCTGGTCGAGCTGCATCGGCACGCCTATGATCGGAACCCCGAATTTCATGCTTTCTATAGCAGAATTCCATCCGCAGTGGCTCACGAACCCACCAGTGCTTGAGTGGCGTAAAATCTCGACCTGTGGTGCCCAACCCTCCACAACTATTCCCCTCCCTTTCACTCTATCGAGGAATCCCTCCGGGAGCGCTAGGTCGACGCTGACTTTTTCGCCCACAGGAAACCTGACAACCCATATGAAGTTAACCTCGCTAAGCTCCAGGCCAAGAGCTAGCTCTTCGATCTCTTCTTTTGTGAGGAAACACTCGCTACCGAAAGAAACAAACACGGTTGATGACTCATCTTTCTTGTCGAGCCACTGGATGATGTCCTTGCTATTCTCATCCTCACTTATATCAACAGGGTCTTCAACAAGTGGGCCTACCGGTACAATCTTCTTCTCGGCCAAAGTAGAAAGATAATCGATGTACTTCCCTTCTATCTCCCTGAAAGACTTGACGAGAATAATGTCGCAAGACCGGTCCAGCGACTCTAGGAAACGATGCACTTCTTTCATAATCTCATCTCCAGAAGGCTGCTTACCTGTTGACCTTTTGAAGTTGCTCGAATGGGTCATTTCCGGATACGGGAACGCTTCGCCTGGATTCTTGACCATATGAAGGCCAAAAGAAACAACCGCCGCTCCGAAAGTGAGGAACTGAATGGCCGGAATGTTGTGTGAGGAAGCCACGGCCGGAGCCCACGGCTGGTTTTGGTCGTAAATGACCAAGTCTGGAGTAAGGGTTGTTAAGATTTCGGGGAAATCTGAGGTTGCGGCCGTGTCGAAGGCGGTTTTGAGGGTAGTCATGAGGTGGGCGGGTAGGCCATTGGTGGTGTGGTGGCTGGGAGGAAGGTCCGGCAAGGAGGGAAGATGGAGTTCTACTAGTTGGATTGAGAGTAGGTACTTGTGGTCCAGTTTATCCCTAACGGTACTGAGATTTATTGGAGTGGAACAAAAGTATATGTAGAAGTTTCTGTCTGAGAGTTTTTTGGCTAGCTCTAAGTAAGGAGATATGTGACCATAAGCTAGCCATGGCTGCATTAAAACCTTCATGCTGTACCCTTTATTATCCATGGACTCCGGCCCTCTCTCTCTCTCTCTCTCTCTCTCTGTGGTGGAGTTAGAAGGATGAGGCTCTTTGTAGTTTGATGAGTGATGGGGATTGGTGAATGATGATAAGAACAATTATTAAGCGTGGTATTCAACACGTGACATTTCCATGTTGGTCTACCAAAACTATTGAGTATTATCAATTAATCAATTATTCCTCCACTATGTTGACATTTTCGTACAAACATTGTATCTTGACAAGTTTCTGGATTCATTGTTTTTTAAAGTTGGTTGGTATTTCTGTATCACTAGATTGGCGCCTGCCACTGGGGTTTTGAGCAGTACTGATGGAACTCAATAATGGGCTAATTACTTTATTATTATATCAATATATGAAATTACATTTTATAGAATTTTCGTGTTACGCGAAATTTCATTATTTTTTGGTCAACTTTTTAATATCCCTACAACAACCCCGGCCCCAACCAGCCTTTAGGACGTTCTTAGGAGAGTCCATCGCTGGCCCCAAGTTTCTGTTAGCGCAACAGAGTGAATTTGCGAGTTCCGGAGGGGGAACCTTGCAATCGGCCGACCAATCACTCCAACAACCCCTTGGAGTTCAATATTGGAATTTTCAATGGAATGATAGAAAATTCGGAAAATAGCAACCGTACCATTCTGTTAACTCCCTCTGTTCCAATTCTCTAGTCCTTGTTGAGAGTCTGTATCACTTTTAAATTGATTATATCTTATAATCTATATTCTTTTAGGTGATTTTGAAAATATCTTTTAAAAGAGCTCATTGACATTTATCAAACAGGATCTATATTCCATATAAATAGTATTCCATTATCAATTAAAAGTTATAATTGATTTTTTATCCGGTTGAGATATGACGATGGACAAAAGAATAAGGACGGAGGGTGTAAATTGGATTTGATTTGGTTTGGTTCCCACGGTTCTATTCTATCGATTGTTCTTAATTTTGTGGGAAGTGGAAGAAAAGAAAGGAAAACGATTAAAAAGAAAAATTTATCGTTCTCAACTTTGTGGGAAGTGGAAGAAAAGAAAGGAAAACGATTAAAAAGAAAAATTTATCGGAGAAAATTAAGGGGAAAATTTAAGTACACATTGAACTCTATTTTGCAAGTTTCTTTTTTTTTTTTCCTCTCCCAAACTAAACAAGAGGAGGAAACTTTTTTTAAAATTTTCTTTCTTTTCCATAATTTCTCAACAAACCCCAATGACTGTCTAAATCTACAAATAATGATTAATTGAATGCCTTTTTTAAACAAAATGGGCTACACTAAAAGTACGTAGAAACAATTCGATAAACTTGTATATCTCCCTTCATTTTTCAATTATATTTGTCACCCTTCATTTTTTATCAAATAGGAGTATATACATATCTGTAAGTTCATATTGAAAAAATAGGAGTATTTAGCAAAGGTAGTGATTTCCATACTCTATTTTTTTTATAAATGCGATTTCTCTTTTTTTCCTTTAGCGCGATTTTGATGTGTAATTTTTTCACTAAATGACAAAATGTGAAGTGCATTTATCAAAAAAACAGAGTCTAAAAATCATTTCCCCTTAGCAACTGGGGATTTAAAGTTTTGAAGACAGGGATAAACGAGAAATTTTTGGGTGCAAATATAGTATAGTCCATGTGGTACCTGAGTGCGCATCTAAGTCGTCCAAACATGTTTTGAACAGCCAGGATTTAGAGACCGAGAAAGAGGAGAGAGAGTGGCCGGCTGAGTAGGAGAGAGATCCACAATTTACAGACCGAGAAAGAGGAGAGAAAGTGATCAGCTGAGTAGGAGAGAGATCCACAATTTACAGACCGAGAAAGAGGAGAGAAAGTGATCAGCTGAGTAGGAGAGAGTGTGCTCAAATCTGGACCGTCCAAAATACATTTGGAGGGCTCGGATTCACGTGAGGCACCGTCACATAGTACCCAATTTGCACCCAAAAATTTCTCTAAGATAAACAGTGCCCCAATGGGCTCACAGGTTGGGGATAAACCAAGATAAGTCTACCTAACCTGACCCTTCTCTATGGGCCCTTTTAGTTGGCCCAACTGCACCTCTACAAAATGGGCCCTTTTAGTTGGCCCAACTGCACCTCTACAAAAGGGCGTTCATCTATAACCACTTCTTAAACCCTACAGAAGCCAAAACCCCAATTGAGGCTGCTCTGAGTACACGAAGGTCTCAAGTTCTTTTCCTCAGCTTTCTTCCTCAGTCAAATGGCAAAGCGTTTGATCCCTTGTCTGAACCGCGTTCTGGTGGAGAAAATCATTCCTCCATCAAAGACCAATGCTGGAATCTTGCTCCCGGAGAAGACCGCTAAGGTGATGCACTCCCAAGTTCCTTCGTTTTCTTGTCGCTGTTGAATCTTAACGATGTTTTTTTTTGTTTGAAACATTTGTTTCCTGTTTCTGGGTATCGCCTAAATTTGTATAATTTGAAAGCTTATTTCACATGGGTTCGGCGAAATGACCTATTATTAGATGTTTTGATTGTTCGTTACTTGATAGGGTTGATTGGGTTCTATGTGAGTTCACGGTTTGGGTAGGGTTTAAGTTACTTGAACTTCTTCTGCGCGTCCGGTTCAAGTTTTATTGAGATAAAATACGTTCTTCTTTCTCATTCTTGGTGATCGTGACTCACGGATTTTTACACTATCATCACGTCTATAAGTCGACGAACTAATAAGCCACACGTTAAGGTGGGAAAATGGCTCAAGAGAAAGATGAGATCATGATTTGTCATAAGTGAAGAAAACAAATGAATGTGATCTCTCACGGCTTTGGTTCAGTAAGTAAGAAAGATGAGAGCATGATTGTTTAGTGCATCCTATTGTTCAGTAACTTCGGTTAGACTATTGTAGGTAATAGAAAAGAAAAGACTTATTAAGCCTTCGTTAACAAATTAACCTTTCAGTTGTATTACATGCGGTAATGCTTACTTATATTTTGACCTAAGTATTCATAAAATTTACGTTTTGGATTTTTTTCACGTAAATTGTCTCTAGGAGCTCTTACAAATTATATATCTACTGAAAGGATATTGACCTACCCTTGTCCTTAAGGATAACAGAAAGGCGGTTGAAATATGTTTGTACTTTGTACAATGTAACATTTAAGAGTGAGGCCATCAATACCTTACTTCTACACTAGCAAGCGTGCCTTAGCACACACATCTAATATACTAACGGCATTTTCCCTAGCTAGTTGGATTCATTGCTCAACTCTCATCTCCCAATGTAAACCTCTAACTTCACCACTGTAGCTGATGCGCCATTTTTGTCGTGTTTCTTAAATAAATAAATTTTTTGAGCCTGAAAACTTCTCCGATTGATGGGCATACCTATTACCTACTCTATCTGAGTTGCCCGGACATAGTTTAAACTTTAAACCCCTTTCCAAACGGTATTTCGAAGTTCTAACCATAAATTATGCATACTGAGTACGCTCTTTTCCTTTTTGAGTGGGTTTACTTGCACCACTCAACTCTACCAAATTTTACGTCAGTGGTTTCTCTCATATTATGTTATTACCAGAATGAGTTTTTTGTTTCTGGAAACCAGAGGAAATGGAAAAAAGAGAGAGAAAGGGAAGAAGAAGAAAGTTTTTTGTTTTTTGTGGTTCTTCAGATAACAAGATTATCATCTGAATCTAGCTAAGCCCTTAGTTAACTTGTTAGGGTCGGATGGATGGACTATTGTTTGGGTTCTAATAAGAAAAGCTTCTAGGTGTTAAATGTCAAAAAAATTCTCCAAGTCTCATATGAGCTGCCAAATTGAGTGCAAGCATTATTTCCCTCCTTATAGTTTCTCTGTTGTAATTATTAAACACGAATTTGCTTTGAAACTTTAGAATGTGTTCACATTTCTTTTGGGGTTCTTGGACTGGACTCAGAATTATTTAGCGAATTTTGCTTTTCAGTTGAACTCGGGGAAAGTCGTTGCTGTGGGTCCTGGCATTCATGATAGGGATGGAAAGCTGATTCCTGCTGGTGTGAAGGAAGGAGATACAGTCCTCTTGCCCGAATATGGTGGTTCTGAAGTAAAGCTTGGTGATAAAGAGTAAGTTTCAGTTTGGTTTTTTTGGGCTATGTTGCCTTTAGTTTCAACTTTCAAAGCTCCCTCTCGATAGAGAATATTGGAAGTTCTAGGACTAATCTAATTCACTGCCAAAGGAGTTCTGCTGTTGACTCTTTGATATCTTCTTTCCCCATTCATAAGCATCAGATTGGACTATATATCCACGCTATTAGGTGTTTGGTTAAAATATTTATGAGCCCGATTAAACATTCCACAGATGTATAATCCATCAAAGTGTGGGATATACCATACGAAGGGGATGTTGTATACGTAATTTGATCACTATAATCCGGTGGAATTATATTCACTATTCTATTAGTCCCCTATCAAACAAACAGACCCTAAGATTATAAGAACAGGAAGCCATTCGCGCAAAGTCATAAGCTTTGAAATAGGCTGAATGCTTCGTCTTTTGTTCTTCTATTAGAACTCCAGGAACTTTATCCGAAACCCTAGAACACTATATCTTCTTTTACCCACTTTTACTTAGACGTTATCTGACTATAGTTCCCCCTTAGGACCTTTTATTGATATCTCCAATATTGATGGTGTTCATTACGAGATGTCCTAAACTATTGGTACCTGTACAGCCTCTAGCTATCTGATGTGTTAAGTTCATCGCGTTATGGATTGTTCAATAAGGCTAAAATGCATTGGATTACTCAATAAAAGTGCAACATGACTGGAATTTGTTTGTTGTGAATAATGTGCATCTCTTATAGGAAGGCATATGCTGCCAACTCCAATTCTTGATTAGATGGTTTCAGCAATCAGCAAGTTGTTTAGTGAAATTTCAAATACAATCCCAAATTAAAATATTTATGAACTCTGCAGGAGTCTGGGAATACAAGGTTACAATGCGTTAAGGCACTCCTCTCGTACTTGTTTTTTGGGAACTTTTTCCCCTCTTGGTCCAGAGTTTGAGTCAGGACAATCTCGTTTCTTAAATGGTCTGTGGCTAATATCCTTAGTTGCCATGGCTAGTTTTCTTTGTTTCCCTACTTCCTAGCAGTGAAAAATGATATTCCTAGACAATTAGGTACCATGCAAATATGATGTAGGACAGATTTAGAACCCTTAGCGCATCGCTGTCGTGGTGGTTTTGGGGAAATAAGAATATTGCTTGAATAAAGTGCGCAAAGTAGAAGAAATGAGAGAATAGAAGAAGTCGAGAGAGAGAGAGAGAGAGAGAGAGAGAGAGAGAGAGAGAGAGAGAGAGAGAGAGAGAGATGTGCTTCACCCTCGCAAGGGCTAGGCAGTTTCTGCAAGGAAGGACCGCAACCCAAACCCCAATTACAAGGGCCTTAACCTTGTAAACTCAATTCATTAATCAACTCTATTCCAAATGAAAGATTACATCTCAATTTATAATCCATGGGAAAGACTCTTCGAATTCCTAGAACTCTAAATGAAATGAACCTAATTAATGAATACATCCAAAAAGATGTGAGGCCGAACCTAGATATATGCGTGCATTGAACCTACTAGCATGTGTTTAATGCATCTAGATGAGTAATAATTCAAACACTAAATACATGATGACCCTTTTAACTATCAATGAATATTAATGCAAACACTTAATTCATGATGACCCTTTAACTACCAAACTACCATAGATGACCCTTGAACTACGAACTACCAAGGACACTTATTTTTGGACCAAAAAGCCTTCTTGATGCTCGTGCTATCCTTAGCCTTTGGTGTAGGCTTCCAAAGCCTATGAAACTTGTCTAACCACTCCATGGCTATGTCATCAAAATATACCTAAATCATAGAAGAGTCCCATTGTAGTATCATCGCATTTCCATTACCAATGACAATTTGATCAGTTGCAGCAGCTTGTAATATGCAAGAACTTGAGTTTCAAGGTTTTGAAGTAGTGAAAACCAAATCAAGGTGTAGACTTGAGAAGCCTATTGGTGTAATGGTGAAACCAAATTAGTCTCTGGAAGTTTTGCTTTAAGTGAAACTGTTTCCAACAGATTTCGCTGATTTGGTGAAGCAAAGACCTTGATGCTAAGCAGAAATCCGCGAAATGTACCGACTTGCTTTCAGTCATCCAGAATCCGAGCTTGTATACTTTTAGTTGCAAAACAGTAAAACGATACTAGGATTAATACTTGATGTTCTGCACAGTTATAAAAATAGGGAATACATATGCAGATTTTGGGTAACGATATGGGTTATCTGGTGGAGATAGTTTTACTTTCTTTGCATTCTATTCCATCCATCTATTAGGATAACTATAGACAAACTTGACTATTTGGTGCAACTTTTAGAAGTGTAGAATATCCCCCCTCCTAATCCCTCCTCCTCCATTTCAACTACAAAACAACCTTATTCCCCCGTTTTATCCCTCATCCAAACCAAATACTATTTTATCCCCCCTTTTTTAATCCCTTATCCAAACCAACTCTTTTTACCCAAGCTTATCCCCCCTTCATAAATAATACCACCTATTATCTTATCCCCCTCCATATTTAATCTACCCAAAACTGATCCTGTATCCAATCGGTCCGAGCAGTCTTCGCAATGTATTCAAACAAACAGTATCATGGATTGGAGAAATTTATGCCAGCACTAAATAACAAGGCTTACTTCTGATTCTTGTTACCTTTTTATTTAAATTAGCCCAACAATTTGCAAAACTGGTTGTTAATTGCAATTGGCAACTGGTGTTGGCAATTCATGCCTTCATTTTGCCAACCAGTCTTTTGATGCTAAACGGCTATAATTCTTTAAATTTGTTTCAGGTTCCATCTGTATCGAGATGAAGATATATTGGGGACACTGCATGACTGATGTAATTTTCCTTCCCATCATGTTGAACACCTTCTCAAACATGCTTTTGGGTCGCAGCTATATTTTAGCAGTAGTAGAGTTTGGCCATGCTTGGCGGCGAACAGTTAAGAATCGTGTCCTGAATTAATTGGGAACAATGTAGTTTCCTATTGTTGGAGAAACAATTCCCAGAAATACCTCGATATTTCGTGTCTTTCTAGTTGTGACTATCATTTTGTTTTGCCTATTTTCTTATCCCTGTGAAGTTTGGAAACTGTTATTTTGGTGATCGCTTTCTCATCTTATATTTTTTATGCCACGAGCAAATCTTGAGTGAGCCATTTTTCTTAAAGACTGTTCAACAAACCTCCATTTAACTGAAACCACAAGAGGCGGTGAAACTGGGTTTATTTCCATTGGCATAGCCAAGCTCACAGTGACCGATTTGCGAAGCGAAAGCAAGAGTGAGAGCGGGATAGTTCTAATAGATCAGGAGTATTTTCTGGTGGCTTATGTGCATATGGTGAACAACTTAGCATGTGCCCAAGCCATTTATTGGTTTGCTGGTTACCTACAGGTTGATTTTAAGAAAATGCGCAAAATGGAAGAGAGAATATATCAAATAGTCCTCAATCTCTATCCACGTAATCAAGAAAAGCAGATGTAGATCTAGACCTTGCGCAATTTCTTTTCTATGCTGCTTCTAAAGACGGCCAAAAACACTACTAAGAGATTGCCTATTTAAAATTATTTTAAACTTTCGTCTATAGTTTTATACTTTTCGAAATTTCCCTCGTCGAGTCAAACAATGTGATGAAAACAAATAAATGATAAAGTAGTGTTTAAGCTCGTAGAAACAAATCTGAACAATTGAGCAGATTGTTCAACGAGTAGTGTTTACGCTCCCCAGGGATGAGTTCTCTGTCCTGAATGATTAGTGTTTAAGCTCCCCAGGGAGGCAGGGTTGAGTTCTCTGCCCAAGGCATCTGTCCTGATCAATCATACTACGGTGTCGTGTTTAATTGTGCTACGGTCACCACATGGCTCGCAGTTTTGCTCTTACGAATCGAGAAAACATACCTACTGATAATCATTGGAGTTGATTTTTTACGGAGTCCAAAGTGGACCCCACTAACCGTGGGGTGCCCACATGCAGTGGCTTTAGACTCTGTTTTTTCAGCATGCTTCGCTGATACAATTCCCTGAAGTAGGATTTCCTGTTGAAAACACACTTGCAAGGACAATTTGATATGAGCAGGAACCTCCAAACCGATCTCTAAACACCAATGGGCTTGTAGCCCAGTTGGTAACTCATGGCTCTCCCTTGTAGGAGATCAGGATTTGAGTTCCACTATGGGCAGTTTGTGGCTTCAAGGCTATGGATAACTTTTGGACTAACTCACTAATTTCCCTTGGTAACTCCCGCTGATGTATACAATATTGGCAAAAAAAAAAACGACCTCTAAACCGATCTTACGTAGAAAGCAAAATTGATAGTTGAGTAAATGGATGGTTTAGTAAATTAAAATTCAATATTTGATATATGTAGCGATGACCAATCAAGTTGATATTTTGCATGTATAATCTATATGGCGAGTTCTAAAAGATGAACGATTTAGATTACTGGAACAAACTGGTTTCCACTGCCGCCTAAAAGAATTTAATCTCTAATTAAATTAGGATGGTTAATCTACGGTTCCAGGCGTGTTTTTATCGCTAATTTTCCGATTTGTTTTGGCCTTTGGGACCAGACCAGAGAGTTGGGGACAGAAGATTCGTTGTCCCTGGGCACGCCTTCACTCTTTATACACTTGGCCGGCTTCGGGTTCCAGTTCCACGCTTCTCTTCTTCTCTGTTTCTCAGATCGGAGAACGTAGGCCACCAAGTTCCCTCTCTCTCTCTCTCTCTCTCTCTCTCTCTGAGGTACTCTCTCTCCGAGGTACAAAGTTGGGGCTGCTGTGTGTGTGTTGCACGAAGTTAGGGCTCGATCAGCTGAAGTCCTTGTCGATTAGGGCACGAATCTGGTACACACACACACACTCTCTCTCTCTCTCTCTCTCTCTCCCTCCATACGTGTATCTATCGTTTTAGGTGTATACACGTGTATCTATGGTTTCAGCGCAATAGATGGGCACTTCGAAAACCAATATGCATGAGCCATTTTCTTTCGTTATCAGTCGTTCGAAATCAATGAAATCAAAGCTACGTAGATGATACCAAATCAATTTTTTCGAAATCACGATGACCCTTTGGCAATTGGGCTTGAAGTTGGAATGTCTATAACTAGTCTGTTCGAGCTGCTCTAGCTAGCACAGACATCGGAAAAAATTGAAGTTTGTTGTTTTAGTTTGTCAGACTGTGCTTAATCGGATTCTTACACTTTACCTAGCTCAAGCTTGAGCCATATGCTCATAACATAAACGAGTTATATCGAGTTGAGCTCGATATCCTCAAGCACCAGATTAGCTGAGCTAACCTATATTCTCTAAGCTCGAACAGTACCAGTTTTCATCAAGCTGTGCTTGAACACTTTTTATTGCTTGCTTGGCTAATGGCTTGTTTGCAGCTCTATATTGGTTATTTGACTACACAATTTTTATTCTTTCATTTCCTTATGAGGTGTGTGCAGTGTGCCTCCTGATAAGGATTTTAATGGTTACCGACTTACCACACTCTATTGGTTCACAAGTATAATCTATTCTGTCATATCCCGCTTATTTTGAAAAAATCTAGGTCGTGCAGAAAAAATTTCGCTTTAATTGTTCCACGCATAGGAAACCCCTTGAGGATCAAATCGCGGCAGGCTGGTTAGGAGGGGAAGCTGATAGTTCAAACGAAGGAAAATAAATGTGGGAGAAACCTCAAAGCAAACTTAGGGAGATTCACTGTGCTTGTTCCAAACATAAAAAACCCCTTGGGAGTCATCCCGAGGCAAGGCAGGCTTTTTAGGGAAATAAATATGTGGGAGAAAACACAAAGTAGAATTAGGGAGAAGTTTTATCTCCAAGGAAAATGACTTAGCTGTCTAGGAATCTAGGATCACATCCTCTGTAGTGCCATTTTTCTGCCAGGAGTAGTTTCTAGTCTTTCTCATCATACCTTTTTTATCTTCTTTTTTTTAAAGGAAAAAAAAGTTTCATTAATCATACCTTTTTTATTTGATCTGTCATATATGCAAACATGAAGAATGTGGAGTTTTAGGAGTTAATGGAAAACATCTTGCAAGGAGAACATACTTGGTTGATGATATTGAGAAATGAGAATGTATGTTCCTTGTTGTAAACCATCATACTCAAAGGCAATTGGCAATTTATGGAGGTGTTGTCCAGTCTCATATATTAGATTGGAGTTATAATTGACCAATGTAGGATAAGCTCCGGTACTTGTATAGAAGCTTTATTAGAAATTTAGCAATCATTGTCACATGTTTATGTGCTTTCCTTACCAAAATTTCTCGCAAATGTCTGCCTTTCAGTTGAGCATGTAATTTTTCTTTTAATGGGTGAATTTTCCTTCATGTATCTTTTTCTCGTTTTCCCTGTTATTGCCCTTTTCCTTAATTCTGTTGTTCTCTTTCTTTATGCATAGATTCCTTTTATGTTATCATGTAAACGACGGCAGATACATCACTCTCTTAAGGCGCATGCCTCCCAAAAAGTTACTCGAAAGCCCTTCAACTGCTGGAAATTTTGGCAGCATGAAACTTATTTTTTCCTTGATGAAAGTGTAGAGACTCGTATTTTATTCCCATAATTCTTTATGTTTTATGAAGGCATGAGTTGTGATATAAAATGGAGAATGAGTTCGGATGTCGAATGTGCTAGAATTTAGAAGTCAGGGATGCAAGTGTAATATGCATGGGTGTATAAGTGCAAGTGTGTGTAGGGGATAATTTTCCCCCACCTATATTTCTTTTCTTTTCCACGCCACACACACACACATTTCTCTCTCTCTCTACTCACTCGGCCAACTCTCTATCTCTCACCTCTCCTCCAAACTTCTCTCTTTGATTTCATCGCCTTAGAATGAGATTTTGGAAAAATCCCAAGAACTAAAGTTGATCTACTCGACGAGAGCTTCCTATCCATCCGAGAAAATTCATGATTGGAGCACTTCGAAGTTTCCTCCATGTTCGGGCGCTTCTAACCTTCGAGGTAGGGATCTTCTGCCTTCTTTACATGTTTAAGTGTTAGTTTTATGTACAAGAATCAAGTTTGATCATCTATTTTGAGTCTTGAATGAATCTGGTATATGCTGAAAATTTCGTGGGTTCTGGTAATCTGTCTTTTGGGGGCCCTTCTGCTAGGAATCAATTTTTGGTGTCTTCATAATAGTTAAAGTACGTTTCAATACGAAGATTTCGGTACCAAGATCATGAAAAACCGATAATCACACAATTAGTTATGAATTTTTGAATACCGGATGTTTCCTGGATGTGCAAATCTGTGCGTGGCTGTCTTCTTTTAACTTTCCGGGTATGATGAACAATTTGAGTGGCTTTGGGTCTTTTACAGGAGCTGCATATTTAAGTTAAGAAGGGATTGGCGTTGGAATCAAGTGATTCGGTTAAGTATACAATTTTTGGTGAATTTCTAAAGCAGGGTTGATTAACTAGTGCGAAAATGGTTGCGAACATGTTTTTCTTTGGAGGGTTGGGTTAATTTCCTCTCGTTCCAAAACCTGGGATTTTTATTGAGTGTAGGGCTTGTAGTGGTGCAAATTTTGGCATTGGTTTCAATATTTTTGGGTTTAAGATGGAAGAGTTATGATTTTTCAATCAATTTTACTTATTCCCGCGTAGAATCTGACAGCACCAGCGGACTTTGGTAAAATGGCCATAACTCCTAGCTCGGGACTCGAAATGACGCAACATTTGTTTTGTTAGAAACTAGACACGGAGAGCTTTCCAACGACACATCCCATGCATCATGGGTATGTCCGAGCAATAACAAATTTGCATCCAAAGTTGACCCAATCCTGCCTTTGCACCAGTTTCACGGTTACGTTGAGCCATAATTGCAAGGCCGTAGTAAGGTTACTTGAACTCCGTTATTTTTTGATGTATGACCTTCAGATCGAAGAAGAAGAAGTCTACTTTTCAATGGTTTAAATGTCGTTCTTAAATTTATGTTATTTGATCGGATATGGTCGGATATGGTCAGAACTTGAAGTGTGAATGATTAATTTCACCCATTGGATATGTGGGGATATGGTGAGTTGATCTAGATGATTAATTATTGGGATATGAGAACTAGTGAGCATAAGGGTTAAATACTTATAAACGATTGGAATAGAAAATGGATTAGATGGATAATACGATCGATGATAAATTAAGTTGTAGAATGTTTGACGTGATGTGTAAATTATTTGATGTCTTTCCATGAGATTGAGACTTTGGGCTTGCGGGATACTTGCAGTGAGTTAAACAAGATTTGGTGAATCACTTGGCATGAGTGCATGTTTGCTAAGCATTGATGGGTACTACATAGAGAGGATCTTTATTAGTATTTGCAAATTAGACTCTAAATGGAGATGTTACAAAGGGGGTCCAATAGGTGGTAAAATGAGATGTGAAATAAAGGGTCGATTTACTATGTGAAGGATGTGGGTTTTTGTGCTTTCTTTATTGAGATGATGAAGATGAGATTATTTACGTGTAACTGAATCTAAGTATTGGTTTTATTGAAATGATGAAGATGAGATTATTTACGTGTAACTGAATCTAAGTATTGGTGTGAGAGATATGTTTTGCTATGTGTGGGGATTAGAGAAACTGTGGATAAAGAGATTGGTTGCTCAGTGAGAATATGTGACACTAATTGAACGATAATGAAAGCCACGGATCCACCATAAGGTGAGTTGCTGGAACGAAAGCCACGGATCCACCATAAGGTGAGATGTCGGAATGAAAGCCACGGATCCATTGAAAGGTGTGATGCCGGAATGAATATGGGACGCACGGGGTCCCTAATGCCTGGAAGTGCACAAGAAAGCCACGGATCCACTGAAAGGTGTGATGCCGGAATGAACATAGGACGCACGGGGTCCTTAATGCCCGGAAATGAAATCGAGACATGTGACAGTGAAAACGGAGAATCGTGTTATTATTTAGCATCATACTAAGATTGAAATGTCAGTTTGAGTTGGTAACTTAGATCGTCTAAGATGTCGATACTAGCTTATTTTCCTTCTCATAGACTTCCCAAATCATTGGAGCTCGTTGTACTAATATCGGTTTGAGTAAAAGACGTGTGTGTGTGGGTGGGAATATCAGTATTTGATAAGTGGAGTTAAATATTTTTCAGCATGAGTATGGTATTTTGAGTTCCACTTTTTGGCAAAACAAATATGCCTCTTCTTTTTTTGAAAATGTTTTTCCTTGGGATTTGTCTTCACTTTTGCATGTAATTTAGATAAGGATATCTCTACGAGCTAGTGTAGCTCACTCTATCCTTTCAGGTACTTGCCATGGCACTTAGCTTGAATTGCATGGAGTGCACATTGAGTCGTCTCTTGAGGGCTTCATTGGAAACATTAAGGAGGTGTTTATCATCTAGTCTAATTTATGTTGTGTACTTTACTCGCAATTGAAGGTTGTACCTTTTGGTTAGAACATATGTAAAGCTATATATAAACTCCTCTCCTTGATTATTGTGAAGCCCCTTTTAGTGGATGACGTTTGGGAGACTTTGTGTAAAAAAAAAAAAATTAGAAGAAGAAGAAGAAGAAGAAGAAGAGACTTTGATTCTTTGTTGGATTGGCATGACATTTAAGGGTAAATATAGTTGAGAGAGATTTTTTTTTGTTTGTAGAAAATTATTATTATTTTGTTGAAAATTGAGGATGTGACAGAAAGTCAGTATTGTTGTTAGTGAGGTTTAAACCCTGTCAAATGCATGGGAGTATATGGTGCTTACCATTAGGCTACCACTCCACTTGCCCAGCCGCATGAAACTTTTAGTAATTTCCTTATATATTTATCTTCGCTACGCCCATCGTGCAAGTTTGGCACTGTCGATGTGAATATTCAATGGTGGTTGAACTTTTTGTCTGAGTTTGTACAAGAGTCTTCATGCATTGCAATATTGTATTCTGTTAACTGCAACGAGCTCATAGGCAGTATGTTTCATTTTTCATTGCTTCCGCAGTAATTATGTCATACGATGGTTGTGTCCAATGACCATAAAAGCTTTCTTTTGTGTGTTTCTGTGAAGATCCATAATGCTTGCATGCTTTGTCATCCCTATAATTTCATATAAATAGCATCCTGGATTTGACCCCTCTCGTTTTTAATTTTTCAGATTTCTTATTGTGAGGTTGTGCTGAACTAGAACACCTTTTTCTTCCGGACAGAAATCAACTGTTAAAGTCTTTTCTCATGGATCCAGAGGCTGCACGCACCGCCCGAGAATCTCTAGACCTAGCGTTTCACATGTCGAACATTCTTGACACTGGACTCGATCGTCACACCCTCTCTGTCCTCATTGCTTTGTGTGATATGGGCCTCAATCCTGAGGCATTGGCTGCTGTTGTCAAGGAGCTCCGAAGGGAACCTCCTTCCTCATCTTCAATGCCAACGACGTCGTCATCCATACCCTAGAAGTTGTTATTTCTGCTACTTATAGTCTCTTTTCCCTTGGCTATGGCCTTGTATTTACACAATGTTCGCCTGGTTGGTGTCATTTTCATCATTGGGTAACCATGATTACTACGTTTTGCAAACACGTGCAGACACTTTTTTATTCAGAATGCTCTTTCTTTGCTTCTGTGCATGCTGTTCTGTCTTTGTTTTGTTCAGTTGAGCTGTTTATTTCCCTTTTTTCCACATGTACGGACCTGTGTCTGGTGTTTTCCAAGATTTAAAACATGCAATGTGTTCTGAGATTACTTAGTGAGAGCTTGATCATGCGAATATAAGCTTTTGAGCACTGATCCTTGCAAGTCAGTTTTCAAACGTGAGTATTAAGATTCTGAACTTAACCCTTTTGGTATTTAGAGCTATCACCATTCTGCAAATTGACCCATTTTAAGATTTTGAATTTAAAATGTGATGTTATATGACAAAAAGTCAGGATAGTAGAATTATATGTCGGGGTCCATGGTGAAGGGAGTGATACAGAAGGCCAAAGTAAATTCTTTTAATCTGCATAGTGTAACGCGTTGAATGCTGATAGGTGGGTGAAACTGTCGTGTAGAAAAATGGCATTCTTGCATTCAAATGGTGGATACAGTTCTTAGAGATTCATAATCTAATTTCCAAGTCCAAGATTTTTGATAATTCGTTCTTAGGTGATCCCACTAAAAAACACTTGTTTGGCTCAGGGAATTGATAGATTTGAGAAATGGAAAGAAATTCAAGCCAATAAATTTATTAAGGAGACACTCCATTTGAATGACACATCTACCAATAACTGGGGCACCAATCTTGTGATTGGAAGTGGTGGTGTTTTTTTTTTTGATTTTTTGGAACACCCAAACTAAATTACATTACGATAACAGAGTTCCAAGAGCGTTGCATTTTTGCAATACGAGGAGCAGTGATGCTACAACTATCATACAACAAAACATGAGTCAAAGAACTAAGGGGCGAACATTGTAAAGACCCGATATTTTTAATAAATAATAATAATTTTCAAAAAAAAAAATATATATATATATATTATTTTGCTCGTTAGTTTATTTAATGCGAGAAATTATTTTCAACGTCACACCAAATTTTATTTCCGTAATCGATCATGCGTGCTCGTACCCGGCGAGTATATTTTTTTTCTTGTGTGCGTGTGTTGCTGCAGACCAAATCAAACCCTTCCTCATTTCTTGCAAATTTCGGCTGAGTATTAAGGGGAACAAAATCCCTCATCTCCTCCCTAAATTCCTCACTAGTAGACAGCACATAATCTTCCATGGGTCAATATCCTTAAGGCAAATCCAAACCAATTTTTAAAACCCCTGCCTCCCTTTTGTTTTCCCACTTCGGCAGAGAGAGGGAATTGTAGAGAGAGAGAGAGAGAGAGAGAGAGAGAGAGAGAACAGCCAGCCGGGCCTCCATTTCCAGCCACCACCGAGCACCTCTAACCACCGTAGCTCCACTCCACTCACTTTGCTCACCACCACCTTCGGCCACCAGTACCTCCTCATAACCACCTCCTTCCTCCATTACAGCCGGGTCACCACAGCCGTAGCACCATCACAACTATCGAGTTCCGCCGCCGCTCCGACCCGCCACCGAACCTCTCCGAAACCCGTTTCGCCGGACGAAAGGTAGTTCGGAACTCACCTCCCTAAGTATATGTCGTGTTTCTATTATGATTTTAGCATTACGGTATGATATTAATCGAATCCGACGTCGCCGGTTGAGGTCCGGCGGGAGCCCATTGTTTTCCGTTGAAAACAGTCACTGGAAAATCGAAATGTTAAATTAGAAAAATTACAGTTTGGTCCCTCAAGTTTGTTTAGCTTGTAAATTTAACCCTAGTGTATTGGAATCTAAGATTATAAGCCCCAAAGTTAATTAGTTTTGGTTAAATCCTAGTTTTTATTGCGATCATGAATTATTTTAGTACTGACAATACTCCGCGACGATTAAGAATAAATGTAGACTTTAGTTTTGATAAAGAAAAGAGAAAATAAAGGAACCGCTTAAATTATTTTTCTCGCAAGATAAATTTTATCGCATGATTATTTTTATGGCAATATTAGTTGTATCGCACGATTATTTTATGGCATTGTTGTGGCATCACATGATTATTCTTTTTGGCATTGTTAGTTGTATCGCTAGATTATTTCTGTGGCATGATTAATTCTATAGCGAAATAAATTTTATCGCTCGATTGAACATTATTAGCATGTTAGCCTGTATCATGATAATGTTGAATTTGTGAAATGTTATTGTACTGATAGATTGAACAAATAGGTTCCCGGGGTTGGTTGCGATGTACGGATTTAACATATTAGACGTGAAAGTAGGTTTAATGGATAATGTGAGAGGATGTGATTTTGGATTCCGGGCAATCCTGGTTTGGAACCCGTGGTGTTGTATTATTGATGAATGATTGGTGGTGATTTGTTGAAAGTATGGATTTACGAACCCTGGGTACGGCATGGTGGTGATCGGCTCTCGGATGTTTGGGACGGGACATAAGGGTGGTATTGTGCTTGTGTCACGAACCGGGACAGAGTGTGCTCGCGTGCGCACCCGGGAAGTTTTATCCGAACTTATGGTCACGGATGGGATACCGGGTATATAACTTAGGTATTTTTCATCCGGATCTGGAAAAGGGGAGTCGGATCACATCAGTGCCTTACGCCGGAGGTTATGGGTAGGAACGGATCTGTGGATAAGATCCGAGATTTCACTTAGGTTGAAGAATAGTAATAAAATGATTAATTGTTCTCTTTTTATGCTATGTCAATTAATGCACTTCAATTATATTTTCTTATTGCTTGTAAGTTATGGGTTCGGGTGGGTTTTGGCTATTGAGCGTCATCGCTCAAGGTACTATGTTGCCCTGGTGACTCGAACGCCAGGTACAGAAGATGGAACAGAAGTGTCGTACGATTCGATCGAGTTAAATCCTAATGAGGAAGAAGCTGAAAACCTTGGTTTCCGTGCGCATAGTCGCTCTGATTAATTTAAGTCGATTTTATTTTGGAAGCTTCTAAGTTTATTTGAAAATTGTAATATGTTGATTTATTCAAAACGGTTGTGATATAATGACATTTGCTTTTGAAATGGTGACGCAGTAAATCTTTGAATTTCTTTTGTGAAAATAATCTTTTCGTTATTATTTTTAATGTCTCCGAATTTTCGGGGCGTTACACGAACTATATACAACAAAACCATTCTGCCCTAGCGCGGCGTGTTTGGCCAAAACATCCGCTACTTGGTTGGCCTCGCGATTGCAAAAAGTCAGCTTCAAACTAGAGAAGCTATGCACTAGAGAGAGGCACTGATGCAGAAGGCCCTGCATACATCAAATCCTATGAAAAACAGAAGTTCTTAAAGCATAGCCTACGATCGCACTACATTGTCGCCATACAGTCAACACGTGCATAATTAAGGATTTGGTTTCGCTTGTGCCATTATCATAGCAGCCACATGCTCAGATTGAATGAACTTCATCCTCGTGTAGTCATTTGGAAAGTCCACAAACACGTCGAGTTTCCTGGGAATGTCCTGCAAATACCGAACCAGCCACAGATACGTCGGTGATCCTTCTTTTCCCGTAAAACACTCCATGTTTGATATAACCTTTAATGCTTCTCAATGGTGTGGGTAGGCCTCATGTGATATTTCCACCCCATGATTGCCAACATGGTTTGCACCACATCCGATATGTCTGTCTCGCTTGAAGGGGTTGTCTTCTTGTTCTTCCCACTGGACCCACTACCGGGGAAGATGGGCATGGCTCTAGAATACTGTGGGGTGTTCATTTTGCCTAGCGGGTGTATACCTTCATTCCTGACTTCTCCTCCACCCGAACCACCAACAGTATGGCTCTCTTCTTCATTAGGAAAATCCCTATCCAATTCCATTTGACGCTTCCCTCGATGGCCAGGAGTTTGTACAAAGCAGCCTCTGTAACTGTGTTGAAGACACGAAACATCAACTCCTCATGCTCCAAGGCCTTTCACGAAACTTGCTAACAAGTTCATTTTGCTGCAATAGAACAAAGGCTCACAAAGGAACAACTGCAATAGGAGAGTGTTGTTGAAGTACCAGCATAATTAAATTAGAGCAGACTATAGATCACATTTTGCTGCAATAGAACGTGGAAATCTGGTGGTATAAATACAATACCGCCATTAGGCATGATAATCAGGAATAATGCGTACGATTTTTTCGAACATTAGAAGTAGGGGTGAACAATTTATTGCTAAATTATGTGAAAAAGATAACTATAAGCATATTACATGGCTAAATTTTAGATTAGGCGACAGTTCTTTACCAAATTACACACTACATTGTCTTCCTCTTATTCCATGTCTGAATGTAGAATCCAATAGACGTATATATAGGCTATCAAAAACTGCAAACTCACGTGACAAATAGTAACACTTATGCCCTACACACGTTCAAAACAGTGGAATTAACAGCTCTTCTATATCTAGTTGGCCCAACACACATGCAAAATAGTACTAGTAACTTGTATAGCTACCAACTAGTTTACTGTAACTTTGTTGTATGAGTTAAATGAGTATAGACGTAGTTGTCCTTCGGAGATATTAGTGCAAACTTTGTATATCTTCTTTACGGAGGTTTCCATGAAAATGAGTTTACGGAGGTGAATTGCTGCTGTAAAGAACTTGTTCCCGGCTCCGACGTGAATAAGCTTCTCTCGTGAGTCTAGACTTTGTTGTCCTTACATACACTATCATATTATTCAAACTCACATGACAAATAATAACACTTTTGCCCTACACACATGCAAAACAGTGGAATCAACAGCCCTTTGTTGTGTCTAGTTGGCCCTACACACATGCATAATAGTAACTTGTATAACTGTAAATCGAGAAACTGACAGGACAAGGAAAATCTATCCTTATAGTAACTTTATAGGCTGCATATTTCAGTTGATTCTAAGACCTAAATGAGGACAAGACCAAAAACTATTCACCACAAAATCGGATGGTATATCTGCAGCCCAAACACAAATCCAACAAGATATCACAGAATATTTGCAAAATTTAGCATTCTTTCCCCATCCTCTCACAGTTTGTTCAACATAGAATCTTCATAACCAGAAGCCCAAAACCCTTTTAATGTTCCCCATTATTTTGTTGCTACAAAGCATGTAAATCTATGGAATTAGAGCCACAAAGTCGAATAGAATAACCAACAGTACCTAGTTTTCCAGTCTCGAAGAACTGATAAACTAAACAAAGCTCTCACCAAAGATCTATTATGTGAAGTAGTTATACGTGGCAAAAAGTGCAATGGCATGCACAGTATACAGTGTATACAGTGAGTACATTAATTAGAAGTAAGGAGACTCACTACAATCGAAATATCCCAGAAATTGTCAGGTGCTATGAAAGCTCCAGTAATCTAGTTTTCTACCAATAATTGGTTGCACCTTTCCTCGCATTCGCAAGTAGCTGTCATGCTTGCCACTCCTGCTTCAACACAAATAACCTGTTCTGCAATTGCTTGGCATTGAAGACTTGGTTGGTGAGGTCAAATATTTGTTTGCATATTTTTACCATTGTTGGTTTGATAGTTGTCTGGTTCCTCGACCCCCTTCCTCAATCTCCTTGGCAGCAAGCTCACAGAAGTGCGGTCAAATTTGAATCCCAGTTAGCTCGTGGAGCTTTTTTCATGTTTGGATATGCCAGGGCAAGTTGAATGGAGCACTTGAGCTTCCTCCCCTCTTTCTAGGACTATAACCCTTCCAAGGTGAAACCATTTCTTCCATTTTTTGGACAACAAATGAGGCACACCACACGTTAGTAATAAGGGATGGGGTATAATTCAGACAAGTTACAGCTACAAATAATGATGAATTTAAAGAAAACACATAGAACCATAACAAGATAACATCTGACATTTTCATAATTTCAACCAACACACATTAAGAGTCTTTGTAACAACACAAATTCCAGACATAGTTACAAGTACTAAAATACGACACAAACTACATTAACCCTAGTCGGAGACCTCATAAAACAATACACAAGTTCGTTAATGTCCTTGGTTATTAGAAACCATAAGCATATTACATACGGATTAATTAAATGACTTGTAGAATACATATTACAATAAGGATTGTTTCATCCCGAAGGATTGTCACCTCAGCCATGCGACTACCACGTTCAGGTTCTTCGTCATGTGGCAAATTGTCGGATCCGGATCCTCTCCACATCTCTCTCTACACACATCTACCACAACTTTTAACCAACAACTGTCACCTCATTAATGAGTTGATCCTACGCTCCAGATTAAATCAAAGTTCTAGGTCTTCACCCTTTAAGTTACACGACACCGTTTCATTTAGTTTTCCCAAACGGCATCTCTAAAACGCTGCACCGTTTCTCCACTTTATTACAGCTGTCCATAATTTGGGGGGAAAACAAAACACAACACCCTTATCCCCAAACACAAACCCGACGCTCACTTTCTCAGCCCTTCCATGAGATCAGTCCGGCGAATATGATCAACTCTCCATGCGATCAATCCGGCGATGATGTAGCCTCTCTTCATCTCGACACCGCAAAGATTTGATTTCTCCCAACTCACCATTTGATTTGTTTTGTTTTCGTTCTGGGCAAAAAAAAAGGTTTCATTTATACTTTAATTTGATTTGATTTTGTTTGGATTCTTCCCCTATGGATTCCGATTTTGTTGAACCCATTTTGATTTTTGATGAATAGAATGGTCCTTGTTCTTATTTTATCCTACCATTTCTATTTCCATTTATACAAACAATCTCATTTTTTTGTTTTTTCTTTAAATTTTCATATGCTGAACTCTTGGTGTTCTAGTGGAATCAAAGAGAGAAGGTATTCCCCCCCAAAAAAAATAAAAATAAAAAAATAAATAATAAAAAATAAAAATAGAGAAAGAGAAGCTTTTAACCTATTATTTGTGTGTTCCAAAATTAAGCTACGTAGAAAAAGTAGAAAAATTACAGCCTTGTTCGTTTTCAAATTTTATTTTGTTTTTCAATCATTACCCTATATCTTTCTCCAATCATTACCCTATTTCTTCAATTATTAATTTCATTTCTTTTTCTATCTCTCTCTACTCATCACCCCTCTTTCCAATCATTACCTTATTTTTCTCTCCACCCACTATCAAAACTAAAATGCCCAAAGTTACAAAACGAATAAAACCTACATCTTTTACAAATAGTTTGGGGGGGGGGGGGGGGGGGGGAATTGAAGAAAATGCTTTATGTTTAGGTTTATCCAAAGTTTGAATCATTTGGGATTGCAGGGGAATTAAAGAAAACGTTTTCAGGGCCACACACCAAGAGAGAGAGGTAATCGGATTCCATAGCTACTTGGAAGTTGAGAGATAGAGAACTTGTAAACCCATTATTTATGTTGGGTTGGGATGAGAAAACGGTGAGCATTAGCTGCCGTTTGGGAAGAATAAGAAACGGTGTCATGTAACTTAAAGGGTGAAGACTTGGAACTTTGGTTTAATCAGGAGCATAGGATCAGCTCATTAATGAGGTAGCAGTTGTTGGTTAAAAGCTGTGATAGGTGTGTGTAGAGAGAGATGTGGAGAGGATCTGGATCCCAAATTGTCAGGGTGAATTTGGGTCATGTTGGCTGCGTACTCGTCGCACCAACCAATACATGTAGTTTAGGGTTGGTTAAACTAACAAAAGGTTAGTGATGGCGGACCCAGGATTTAGTCACAGTGGGATCAAATATCTACGACACATATAATTTATTTTTTGTAAATAAAAATCGGATAAGGAATTGAATTATACGAAAATGAAAAAGAGCAGAAACTATTCATATTAGCATTTTTTGGAACGGCTTAGATTCATTTGATCCAAAGGCTGTAGTGCATCCTCCCACTTCCCGGTTAAGTACCCATGGTTTTTACTTAAATCACACAACTGTCATCCCCTTCAAACCGGGATGCGTAGTGCCGTAGGCATGGGCTAGCACTAGTAGTACATAACTCATCTACTGTTGCTAAGAAAAATTGTTACTTGTAAAAATTGATGATTCATATGGCATTTTTTTTCCAAATATTTTCTTTAGAAACATAACACATTTCAATAAGATCTAAGTTTATCCTAAATTCCTAATTCCTCCATCTGTCCTTTTTTGTTTGTTATTTTCGATATCTTTACCTGTTTTCAATCGCTTATATCTTCTAATATGAATTTCCAAAAATTATGTAAAATATTATAAATTGAAAGATATAAACAATTAAAAAATAGAACAACATTCAAAAATGAACAAACAAAAATGAGAGGGAAGGAGTAACAAATTGGACAACGCTAAAAGATTGCTTACCACAGTGCAAAATGCATCGAGTTTTTTCACATTAATTGGTAATTGTCTGACCTAGTTTTCTATCTAGATAGACTGCTTGCTTTTGTCTTTGCAGGAGCTTATGCTTGCTTTTGGGGAGTGAGAGAGAGAGAAACAAACCATAGAGAATAGAAGTCTAGACCTTGTTCGGTTCGAGATTTTGGATTTTGAATTTAGGAGGAGAGAGATAGAAAGAGAAATGAGAGTAATAATTAGGGAAAAAAGTTTTTGGGGACCGCGCACAAAGAGAGGTTTGGGTCTAGAGACCCAAACCGAGCATGGCCCTATAGATTCGTAAACTTTGTGGAAAGAGAAAAAACGTTGAGTTCTTTGTGTAACGTCACAATCAAAGAGGGCAAGAATTGTAAATCTTATGGGATTTTCAGGGCAACAATTTTATCATTTGGGGCAAAATTACAGAATACTTCTCAAAATTATACCTGCTCTAGAGATATTTTGAGACTTAGTGGGGTCAAGTGACCCACCTTGACCTAGTGGAGGTCCGCCCTTGGTTAGTGTGCTATAGTTAGGTAGTCAACTGGAGTCGTGCTATACGAAAGATTATTTAACTTACTTGTTCTTGCAGACACACTTATAATAAAGATGGCCCGGCCGGATTTTTAGATGAGCCGGAAATCTTTACAATGCACGGTCCATAACCACAATTGCAGAATCGTCTCACTGAACCGGAGGTTGCAATTGACATGTGTGACACCATAGATGTTGATATCGTTTCACTTCAGTTCCTAAAGTTAATTGTCCAGCCGTGGGCTCATATATATTGGTAAGTTCACATATATTGGTAATCAAGTACAATCTGTATGGTATAAGTAAAATCATTCTTTCTATAACGGTCTGTATGGTATAAGTAAAATCATTCTTTCTATAACGGAAGAGAAATTAGCAGCCACCAACCCAAGATCACTATTTGTAGATTGGAAGGGTTTGACAACCAACGGAAAACAAATGACTGATGTCTGAATACAAATGACTCCATGTGATACTACAGGAGGAAAATTAGTAGGGAATCTGTCTTTTTGGAGCAGAATTTATAAGTTTATAATTGTTGTCTGCATACCAATGGTGAAATGTGATAACCCCTCATCCATGTTACAAACATGCAATATGCCAGTACAAATTTTTTCTGAAAAGAGGATGATATACTCTGTGCAATACTAAACAAGGACGCGTGATATTTTTATCGTTTTGTCTGCTTAATTGAAAAAAGCTGGACTCACCCATGATACTACCTATTGATAATCTGTGTCTTCATAGAGGATAATCTCACAACTAAATGTCATAGACTTGCAGAAATTGAATAAAACATGGAAAAAAAAAAAAAAGAGTGTTAGATTAGCAAATCGAGAAACTGAACACCGATATCTGTTAGTATCCTCCAAGAGTCCCGGTGCACTGTACTTGTGCAGATAGATATAAGCATAGAAATACAATTTCATAACTACATTGCATGGAAGAGTATACCAAATTCTCAATTACTTTCCAATATGAAGCTATCCTAATCTCATCTATTGAGTTCAGAGAATGGGATTTGGACTCATTAAAGGACTAATTAGACTCATTTAACATAATTAGTTTATTAGGACTGATTGGATTCAATGGGGCGAGGTTTCCAGATATAGGGTTTCCATAGGCTTGGTTAGTCTCAGGGGTGTTTTTGTGGTTTTTGTGTTCGGGTGCTGGTATGCGTGTGCGTGTGAAATAGCCGGCACATTTCATAAGCCAACTTTTGGACCTGAATAACAACTTATCTATTCAAGCCAAAATTAGCCTAGGTGGTCTATATATGACGGGCATTGATTTTAAATTTTCGTTATTAAAGAATTTGGCACGAATTTTAGAAAATAACATTATCGGAATAAAGAGTTACTGAAAAATAGGTTTCTATTAATTTTTAAATTCTTGTTCTAAATTCTCAAGTTTTCGAGATTAGTATTTTTTTTTTTTTGGTTTCGATTTTCGAGATTAGTTTGCTCTTCACAGTTTAACAAATTGCTTGAATACCAAAGTATATATGAAATATGAATGCAATGTGTTTTTATTGTTTACACACACACACACACATATTTGTAGGATATATACGTATTCATATTCACATACCTATTTATTTATATATTTCTTTATATAGATTTCTTTATATAGAAATTATACTATTTGTATTATACATATTTATTTAGGCGTATTCATATAAATAGATACGAATATTAATTATCACTACGCATATTAGATATTAATTATGTACTTACTACTGTATATATCAACAAACAAATAGATATGTCACAATCCATAATTTCTTATTCGGAATCACAAAAATAGTTTTTCCAAAAAAAAAAAAAAACTTTTACTAGTAATATAATACTATAAAAAGCTGCGTGAAAAGATACTCCACTCCGTACTACTACTAGCTTTTTCTCAAAGCTGGCTTTGGAAAGCCTCTTGCAAAGAAAGCCCAAAACCGTCAAAATACACTACCAGGCAAACGCGGCCTTCTCTCTCGCTCCACCGAACTCCCATCACTCTCTCTCTCTCCTCAGATTTCTCTCTCTACCCGCCTTCCCCTTTTCAAAAAACAACAAATACCACCACCACCACACCGTTTCCCCCACTATTCCACGCACTCCCCAAAAAAATCCACAGCCAAGGAAACCTCTTCAATGGACGAAGAAGGCGACCCAGTGAACTTCTTCATGACCCTCGACTGCTGGCCCCAATCCCCGTCCCAGCCCCCCGACGACGACACCTCCGAGACCTTCATGCTGGGCTTCACCATCGCCAACATCGTCGGCCTACAGTACTACTCCGGCCGGATCAGCGGCCGCGAGATGGTCGGCCTAGTCCGCGAGCCCCTCAACCCTTACGACACCAACGCGATCAAGGTGCTCAACACTAGAACCCTCCAGGTCGGCCACATCGAGCAGTCGGTGGCTAAGGTTCTTTCCCCCTTGATCGATGAGAATCTCATTTCTGTCGAGGGCATTGTTCCCAAAACGCCTAATAGGGGTTTCCGCTACAAGATTCCGGTCCAGGTACGCAGGGGCGGAGCCAGGTTTTTAGTAGGTTTAAAAATTAGATTAATATGTAAGTTTTTTTTTTTGTTTTTTTTTAAATTAAGAGGTGTGTATATATATATGGCTGCTGATTTTGCCACTCTCTTTTTTGTTAACGCCACTCCATGTATTTTTAGTGCACTTGCAGGGAGTGGCGTTAAAAAAAAGTGGCAAAATCATTTCCATATATATATGTATTTTTAGTGCACTTGCAGGGAGTGGCGTTAAAAAAAAGTGGCAAAATCATTTCCATATATATATATATATATTGATAAATGTAATCTTGGTTTTCTCCGAGACTTATCCTTTAGCGCCAATATTTTTTTCCGGTGTCCGCTTTCATTACTCATTAGTCTGAACATCTCAAAAAATGGTTTATATTTTTAAATGTATTATGTTTTTATATGTTATTTGATAAATATCAATTGATGGGAAATGATTTTCACACTCTTTTTTATGCATGCACTCCTTTTATTGTCTTTAGTGGAAAAATTAAATATTAAAGTTTCACTAAAATAACTAGAAATGGTGTCCATACATGAAAATGGAAAGTGAAAATCATTGCTCTAATTGTTTCTATTAAGCAAAGTTTTCAAAATTATAGAAAATATACTATTTTGGGAAATATAAGTAATTTAAAAATGACATTCATGCCGAAAGAAGAGGATGCTTGAAGTTTGCATGCATTTGGGGCAATTTAGAGTTTTTTTTTTGTGGGGTTATAAGTAGCGAAAATTTTGGCTGCAAACTATGAAAGGTCCTTGTGAGAAATCACCCACTTGAACCTTACACCCTCAGCCCTGCAGGTGCACGTGTTTGCTCGGCGGGAGGCGTTTTCATTTGTCCAATCTGCGATTTCGTTAGGTGGGTTGCAGTTGATTTCGAATGAGGAGGCGGGGTTTGGGTTATCGGAGGCGGTAGTGGTGAAGGAGAGGAGGAGTGAGGATGGGAGGAGTTTGGATGATATATTTAAGTTGGTTGATGAGAATGTGAGGAGGAAGGGGGCAATGGAGGTGGTGGAGCCGCCTACAGAGGTTATAAAATCAGAGCTTTTTGTGCACCAAAAGGAAGCTCTGGGGTGGATGGTTAATAGGGAGAATGGTTGCGAATTGCCACCTTTTTGGGAGGAGAGAGATGGGGGTTATGTCAATGTGTTGACGAATTATCAGACCGATACACGACCACAACCAATAAGGGGTGGGATATTCGCCGATGACATGGGATTGGGTAAGACTCTCACATTGCTTTCTTTGATTGCTTTCGATAGGTATGGTAGTGGTAGTGTTATTCCCTCTTCAATTGATGGTGGTAGAGTAAATGTAGAACAGTGTGAGGAAATAGGTGAAGGGAATGATGGATTGGTTGTTTCGGGCAGCAGAAAGGCGAAGCGGGGGAGGGAGAGTAAAAATTATAGCAAGTCACGGAAGAAAAGGAAAACTGTAGATACCCATTTGGAAAAAATGTTGGAAAGAGGTACTCCGACTGGATCTTCAGTTTCGAAAACGACGTTGATTGTTTGTCCTCCATCTGTATTTTCAACATGGGTGACACAGTTAGGGGAACACACTAGACCAGGAAGGTTGAAGGTGTACATGTATTACGGAGAACGGACTTCCGACGAAGAGGAGCTTCAGAAGTATGATATAGTTTTGACAACTTATAGCACTTTAGCTAGTGAAGAAAATTGGCCTGATTCACCTATGAAGAAGATTGAGTGGTGGCGAATCATACTGGATGAGGCTCATGTAATTAAGAATGTCAATGCTCAGCAGAGCCGGGCTGTCACTAGCTTGAATGCCAAGAGGAGGTGGGTTGTAACGGGGACACCTATACAAAATGGCTCGGTGGACTTATTCTCTCTCATGGCTTTTTTGAGGTTCGAGCCATTCTCAATTAAAAGCTATTGGAATAGCTTGGTTCAGAGGCCACTTGCTCAGGGAAATGAGAAGGGTCTCTTGCGGTTGCAAGTAAGCACATAATACCCTTTGGTTAGTCAGCCCATGACATACTCTTATTTGGACTATAACTGCATTGCCTTCTTCATTCAGAATAACAAACAGCTTCTTATTGTTTGAAAACTGTCACTTTAGGGAGTTAGTGTGGTCTCTTTCATATATATGGTGCAGTCAGGAGTTGTTCAGAACCTATTTTCTGAAGAATTCTGGGAAACAATCTTTGAACTTCTCCATCTCAAAAATTATGCTTCTCTCTCACATATCTCTTGTGCGTAGGCAAGCAATTATGAACGCATGCACTGCAGTTGCATACATCCATAAATGGTGAATGGAGACTTGACTCTCAATCTGATCTGCTTGATTGGTCCCACTGCCCCTCAATCCTCATTATTTGAGGATCCCAGAGATCCAATCATGTGGTTCTTGCAGTCTGTTAGGGCCTTTTGGGAGCCGAGCCTGCTTATTCTTGACATTGTCAAGTTGATGATGGTCATTGTTCTTTCGAAAGAGCTTTTCGCTGATATAGGACTGTTTATTGTGTAGATGTGGATGTATACTATTTTCTGCTTATCTTCTTTGGTTGCAAGTGTCGTGTGGTGTCAATTCCCAGTATTGCTAGTCATCGCATACTTACCTGTTTGTTCCTAATGTAGGTATGTGTTCCCATCATTTCTTTCTGCGTATATCGTTTTCTCATGCAGTGAAACATTTTGTTACGAAATAAATTGTACTTGTGTCTTTTTTGTCATTCGGTCTATATTTTACCAGCTGAATCAGTCTGTATGAGAGAATACCTCCTGTTTACGGTGCCAATAGATGAAATATTTTCCCAGTACACTACTGTATAATAGTGAAATAGTCCACTTCAATTATATAAAGAACTTGGTTTCTAGAGCAAAGTCAGATGAAGGATAAATTTATCTTTTGGAAAAGTCAAAAGCATTTGACTGTTAGTTGGTGATCAAAGCAGTAATGATAAACTTAGTTTACAGGAACGTAACTGTAGGTTGCTAAACCTTCTGCGACAGTTGTGTAATGGTGTGTGATCGGAGTTGTACTTATGGGAACCCTATTATTGATTCCAATGGTGTCAGCGCATGACTGTTTTTCATTTTCCTTCCTTTTCCTTTGTTTCATTCATATGTGACTTTTTGTTTACCTACTCTTTTGTTACGACAATGTGTCTTATTCATTGTCCTTGTTATGTAATAGGTGCTAATGGCAACCATTTCTTTGAGGAGAACAAAAGATAAGGGTTTAATTGGCTTGCCACCTAAAACCGTCGAGACTTGTTTTGTGGAACTTTCTGCAGAAGAACGTGAGTTGTATGACAGGATGGAAAGTGAGGCAAAGAGTGTTGTCCGAAACTATATACACACTGGTAGTGTGACTAGAAATTACTCAACTGTGCTTAGCATACTTTTACGGCTTCGTCAGATTTGTACAGATTTAGCCTTGTGCCCTTCAGATCTCAAATTATTGCTTCCATCTAACAATATTGAAGGTATTTCACCTGATTTCTTGTACATTGATTCATGTTCATGCGTTGGCATAACTTTTTAGAGGCATCCCATGAGAGCTCCGCTAGTATTATCTTGAAGGTGGGTGTTGAAATATGCATTATTATCTTAAAGAGGGTGTTTGGATGCTTACTTTTTTGGCTTTTGAATTGCGCCTTTTCCACTTCTCATTTGTGGTTTATGATAAAAAGACATTTTTACCCTTGTTTGTACCTTATTTGGGATTGTTAGAATTTTGATCTCTGCCCTCTATGATTTTATTTTCTATCTCTATCACAAAATAGTTGTAAATGGTAGCATTTGTTAAGGTAATACTTGAGACTTTATGCTTAGCAAAAAAAAAATAAAAAAATCGATTGAGACTTTCAAATGTGGGACACAAGTATTTGTAAAGTGAAAGGACCAAACATATTTTTTTTTAACAATATCCAAAAATATGTATGTCTAAAAGGGCTATTCATATATAGCATAATACCATCATAAATGACCAAGGGCAACATGGTAAAAAACTAACTCAGAATCTATTTTGATGATTATACACCCAAACACTACTATGTTGGAAAATCTATTCTGCACATCTCATCCAAACACTCTACATATTCATAATATAAAAATTCTTCAATTCACAATCTAATCTAAAATACTAAAAGAAAAAAGGACTCCCAAACAGCCATACATTCGAAGGAGTGTTCTACCATTGGTACTTTAATCTTTCTATTTCGCAATATCCTTCTCATTCTCTTTTTTTTGTTAATTTATTGTTTTTATGTTCTGTATTACCTCTTAACTCTCACATGTCTTTTTTCCCCTTATCAAAATTGGTTGTTGCCCGGCTAATAACACTAACTTTAGGATTCTCTTACTTATTTGGTACTCTTAGTTTCTCATAATCTTTATATGGAATTTTCATTCTTATTGTATAGGGTAGTATCTTATTTGAGTTCTTCTTGTCTTATTGTTTTGGTGAATGAATCACCCTCCTATACCCTTTTTGTTCTTTCTTTCATTCCTGATTCTTATGAATATTGTGTAGTGCGAGGAAGAGATGATATTGTGTTACTATTTAATGGGATGAAACACATTCATAAGATTAGGTGCATGGGCCCATGGACTGGGCAGATGAAGGATTTATAGGTAGTTTATCTGTTTGTGATCGTAGAAGTTCTTGTTGACTTTCACTTGCTAAGAGTGGGACATAACATGTTGCACGAATTAAATTAGGAAACGTACGAGGCATGAAAAACTGGCCTCTTTGAGATCCTCTATAGAAAATATTAGCAGTGTTAGCATAGAACAAGGATTTCTTGATAAGTTTTTCCCCTCAATACCAAAACTAATTTGGTATCAGAGCAGGCAATAGATCTTATGTTCGAACCTCACCGCCTACCTAATGTTAAAATATTTACACGTGTTTAGCCCGCTTATGGAGGAGAGCCTTGTTACACGTGAGTGGGCGTGTTGAAGGTATAAATAATTAAGTTTGCCCTCTCTCTAACAACTTAAACTTTAGATGAGTTGGTGGTTAACAATCTAATATTTCCCAATTAGGAAGGACATCTTTTGGGCATATTTAAACCAAACATGCTCATAAGCTTCCGTCAAGGAAATTTGCCAATTAAATCGGTCCATTTTGTTAATTTGGGAATTGATGGGATCACTAAATAAAAATCATAATCATGTTATAGATCAACAGTGGTCATATTCTATGGGTGCTTTGAGTTTGCATGCCGCTGGTCTAGTTTTCCAGAGGTAGGTCCCTATGCCAGATTTTTAAGATGGTTAATGTGTTGTTCGATGGGTCCTGGTTTGAGCCAAGGCATCTTATTGGACTCCACATTTTATCTTCAATCTGTTTTGATGGAATTTCTATTTGAAGCCTTAACTTTCGAGTAACAGTCCTAGTTCTGCTAGGAGATATCTATCTGCTTCTGCATACTTCTGTTTCACCTGTAGTGAACTTTGTTTAGTGGGTTTCTATTGAAGCATTCAACCTAAAACCAGTTGGCAATGAATTGAGAGACCACCCAGATTCATATACTAGTTTTGGAGCTAATACTTAATCAATGTGGGACAAGGTCTGCTCTAACAATCCCTTGCACATGCGACCCTGACTTACAACTGGAAAGGTAAATAAAGAATCCAAACAAAAGGATCACTAAGAAACAGGGTGCACTTTAAGGCACAAACAATGAGGCAATCAAGGGAGTCTTGTTCAAAAGCCTCTAATACCCTTGCTCTGATACTATGTTAAAACATCCAGGCTCTTATATTGCTTCGGAGGTAATGTTCAATCAATTGGGACAAGCTCTAAGAGTTTTGCTAAAATTAATTCTATCCCTCAATTTCCCCGAATTAACTTAGCAGTAGTACAAGTAGTTCTTGTAAATGTATTGATCTAGACCTACTTCGGGTGCATATAACCATTAATAAGTATTTGTAATTGCTTCCAATAAAGTTTATTCATATTTCTGTAATCCCCACTTGGAAAACATAAAAGGTTTTTAGAATTAATATTGTAATGTCATAAAACCTATTTAGGTTATGTTTTTGAATAGTTTATTTTTTTTATTACCAGCCTGCACTCCACATGATTTCTTCTGTTGTGTACAAGTTCCCTCTCCTCTTTATTGGGGTGTGTCTACAGATACCATCCCTTACCAGTCAAGTGTTCAATAAGTATCCTTTCTTACTTCATAATCTCTCTCTTGTAAACGTCATTACTGTAAGGGGAATAAATTCTCTTAGTGCTAGTAGTAGCTTTTTTTATTGAACAGCCTCACGTGCTTCCTCGTCGGAACCCTAATTCTTTGCTGGAACCCTAGCTGCAAAACGGACAGGGGTGAGCGCACCTTTGCCTCTTGTTGGCAAAGGCTATCCGATGCCTAAGTTAGTATCACATACTAGAGAAACCCTAATTATCAGTAGGAAAGTGATTCAATTGCAATAAACCGCGTACCTTTATCTCTAGGTGTACCTCGTATATATAGACGTGTACATACTTGTTGCCTAAGCATCCTAATTGCCCTAGGTTTCCTACCTCGTATAGGAAACCCAGAATAGATTGGATTCTCATTCTCTTATCAAGTTACTGCCTTAGTCCTCATGTGATTCTTCCTTATAGCAAGCCGAGCATCCTCCTTTATTCTTGGGATCTTACTCCATCACGGAGTATAATTGTACTGGAATCTTCCAGAATATCCTTACCGCTTTGTCACTTAAGGCAATATGGGTTAGGGCTCTTCCCCTGCCCGGCCTCCATACTGCTGAACAGTTCATATCCTCATCCGGCCCTTCGTGCCGTTTACATCTATCGCCGATCATCTTCTTGATTGGCAGTAGGGTCCAACCTATTTACAACATGGACCCTTGTGTCACGAGCTCGGATAATTATTTTGCCTGTTCGGGAGAGACCTCCCTACATTTACTTATACTCGTTATGCAGTAACCCTTGCTTCTCTTTCTTGCATCCGGGCACTGATTAGAATATTTATTTTTATGGAATGACCTAGCTGTCCCGTTCCACGGTTTTAGATAATGTGTTGCTCAAGGTGAATATCCTAGCATCTGCTTGGATACTTTTTGGCTTTGTGGACGAATGGTTAACGTTCACTGTTAATTAGTTGGTGTAAATCTCCTTGACATTTTTTGGACTAAAGTTATGACCGAGTAAGTTATAAATTTTGGAGAAAATTCTCGAATCATTGAGAACCATTCAAACATTTTTTTTTCCAGGTAAAATTATTCATTCAAACATGTTGGATTAACTAAAGATTTGTTTCATTTGCTGAAAGGTTGCAAAACTTTCTTTTCTCAAACCAGACAAAAAAGAAGAGAAATAATGAAATATTATTGGGATTCTAAAGAGTTTAAATATAATAATGAAGTCGGGGTAATATGTTACTGATGGCCTGACGTTGAAGTGTTTAAATCTTTACTTACCCAAGAGCTATTATTGTCAATTGAGATTTTAAACGTCGGCTGGGTTTGGGCATCTGCTCTCTTCCTCCAAAGCAGTTCGTTGTGGAAAATTATTTGCTTCTGTTTACCTGGCGTAGGCAGTTCTGTATTTTTCTGGTAATAATGCTCGTTACTTTTCTCATAGTCCTTAAACAGTTAGGTTATGCTTGTGGCACCCATTCCAGACCACCATAATTTAAAATGTCAACCACTATGCCACAATACAGTTATGTGTTTGTGTGCAGTATCTCGACTGCCTTTAAGTGCACATTTGTTCATTTGTTTGGCAAATCTTTATCGGTCTTTGTCTATGGATGCCAAATAAATGTCAAATGCTGATAAAGTTGTTACCTACTATTGTTGCTTTCTTAATTTACTTTCTTTTAAATCAACTTTTGATCATGTCATGGAAGAAAGCTCCTAAAATAGTTCCAGCTTTCTTGAATTGTTCCTTTTCTTTATTATTTAACTATGTTGAGCTCTCATGACTATCGATTGAATCTAGCAGATGTATCCAACAATCCAGAATTGCTGACAAAGCTGGTTTCATTGCTCCAAGATGGGGAGGACTTAGACTGCCCAATTTGTATTGCTCCTCCTACAGATATTGTTATCACATGTTGTGCTCACATCTTCTGTCGATCCTGCATCTTAAAGACCCTCAAACGGACCAAACCTTGCTGCCCCTTATGCCGCCATCCATTGTCAGAGTCTGACCTCTTCTCCTCCCCACCGGAACCTTCTGACACAGACAATTCCAGAGCCTCCGAATGTATAACATCTTCCAAAGTTTCTGCTCTCTTGAAACTTCTATCAGCATCAAGGGATCAGAACCCAAGCACGAAATCAGTCGTTTTTTCCCAATTTCGGAAGATGCTGATTTTGCTTGAAGAACCGCTAAAAACAGCTGGGTTCAAGATTCTGCGCTTAGATGGGTCAATGAATGCAAAAAGAAGAGCTCAAGCAATCCAAGAATTCGGACTCCTTGCACCGGACGGACCCACAGTTTTACTAGCAAGCCTGAAAGCTTCAGGGGTTGGTATAAATCTTACTGCTGCTTCTAGGGTGTACCTGTTGGAACCATGGTGGAACCCTGCCGTTGAGGAGCAGGCTATGGACCGGGTCCACAGGATTGGACAGAAAGAGGATGTTAAGATTGTGAGGATGATTGCTCAAAATAGCATTGAAGAGAGGATTTTGGAATTGCAGGAGAAAAAGAAGAAACTTGCAAGAGAAGCTTTCGGAAGGAAGGGCCCAAAGGATAGGAGGGATGTTAGTGTAGATGATCTCCGGACCCTAATGTCCTTGTGAGTTACCCGTACTCTTGCATAAAATACTTCTAAACTTGCATGTTATATGCGCAGTTTGTAATTTTGTGTAAGTTACAATCTACGCAAAGCTTTTGTACCTCTCTGGTATTAGGTGTGCACATCTTTCAACACATACAAAATGTGGCATATGTAATATGACCTCTTTTGAACTTTCCGACTTACCTTTTATCACTGGTGGGAAAGGAAGAATGTCAAAAAATGGATTTGAAATAAGTCATTTTTTGTGTGATAGGAAGTTCAAAGAATTATTTTTGCCTTTTCATTTCTATTATGAAACTGGTTGTGTGAGAAATGAATATTAGAAATGGAAACCAGGAAGTATACTTATACGGGGAATAGTGGTTTTAAGGCACTTTCTTAGTTTTTTGTGTTGACAGAGGAATTATATTCTGTGCTCTAATGTTTCATGGACTCGGGTGTGACTATTGGGTGCGGGTGCAAGTCCAAGCGTCAGACCTTCCTAAACTTAAATCTTAGGATACGTGGATGTGTCCCCAACTTGGGTACGGGTACGGGGATACGTCCTGAACTCTTGTTTGTATTATATATTGCATAATTTTCACAGATTATGTGCCGTAAACTATGTTTACAAATGTATTTAAACAAGAAAGGGTTAAAAAAATTATGTTTTTGCTATTTCCCTATGTGCCGTAAACTATGTTTACAAATGTATTTAAACAAGAAAGGGTTAAAAAAATTATGTTTTTGCTATTTTCCTATTTCTGTCTGTGTGAAATACTCAAAATATTGCTTTTCTTGCTAATTTGATATTCCTTTTCTGTAAGTATCTTACGCCCTCCGTTCCATAATATTTGTCCGGTCCGCAAAACGAGGACTATAAAATAATGTATTTCTTTCAAGAAAAAATTCAATTTTTTTTATAAGTTAAAAGAACTCGTCAAGATCTAGTAAATTGTTGAATTTTTTTCCAACTTTTCTTACAAAAATTGTATTATTTTTACGTCTCCGTTTTGCGGACCGGACAAATATTATGGGACAGAGGGAGTAACAATTAGAGGACCCGAGTGTCCAAAAGGATACGGGTGTCAGACACACTGACACGGGTACTTGAGCCAAAATGAAGGATCCATGTAACATTTCACTGCTCTTTTTTGAAGACTTCTGCAGGAAGTGTGGGTTGGTTGCTGTTAAGTTAAATGAGAAGCTTATACCCTTGCTTTCTGTTGGCATACGTGTAAGGCTTCCCTTCTCATGATAAAAATCTTGTCTTGGTCTTGGTAATTGGGTCTCACATAGCCAAGACATCACGGCAAAAGGTATTGTCTCGACAGGATGAGGCGTAAACCTGGCATCATAACAATGTTGCACTAATTTTTGACTTTTGCTGAAGTTTCCATGTCCCGACACATGTACTTGTGCGGGATAGGGGTCAGATCCTCTTTTTCTTTAGTTTCCTTTTCACAAAAACGTTGATCCTCTTTCTCTGTAGTGTCCCTTTTACAAAAACGTAAAAAGAGAGGTTAAATCATTGCCAAATGCCAATTATATATTTTAAAGTTAAGCGCTTGGAGAATTACATTTAAAGCTAGGAAGCACGGATACAAACATGGGACATGGACATTGACACTGACACAACACTACATACATATGTGGACATGTGATTTTCCCAAAAACTAGGACCGGCACACGTTGGGAACTTGGGGCTACGTTAAATACAAGTATTTAATCCATTTAGGATCCCGAGTTTCCGGACACGCCGCACTTTCGCTCTGGTCGAGGCTGCCATTATATGTATGTACAAAATGCATATACTATATAATGTGTATTTTCCATAATATAGGGTTGGGATGAAGATGAAGAGGAGAGAAAGCAGACAGAGAGAAGCAGATAAATACTTCAACTAGGGTTTTTGGAGGGCTTGATTTGGTCTCTCTCTCTCTCAATTGATCTCTGTTGATGTTGGCTCTTGGTTGCTTGTCCAAAACCTGTCTGACTCGTAAAATTATTTAAATACTTGTACACATATTTTTCACTTGTCGAAAACGCGTCTGAGCATGTCTGTGTCTGACCCATCTGGGATACAGATATGAGAGGCCTGGAAATGCTTCTTAGATTCAAAGAGCTATAATATGGGACCCTATGTGAGGTCCGCAAAAAAATTAAATCAAGACCAATGCAGAACAACCCAAGAAATAGCATCATACGGGAAATTAATTAACTTACAAGTAACAATGAAGGACTCCCATACAGGAAAATTAGTAATCAATTCTTCTTGCCTTTGGCAAGATTTGACCTCTTGACCTCTAAGTAGAGAGTGTCCGAGGGTGGCCACTATACTAGCCCTAGTTGGTTTGCCAATGTACTAGATTTGGACAATTGTCATTGCATTCTATTCTTTGTGTTGCCCGTGTAGTTTATGTATGCGTACATAACGATATATGATGAACAAGTTTTACTTTCATATATAAGATAGTTTTCTCCCATTCGATGATGTATCCCCCAGATCCAAATCTTTAGACCGGGTTGCATCTTACAATTTTGAGTTTGATGTGCCTGATTCTAGATACAAGCACATACAAGACACCCGTGCCTGATTCTAGATACAAGCACATACAAGATACCCACACCAGTACTCACCTTTGGACCTATGGTGGGCCCTCAGTCCTGGGATGTGTGAGTAACCCCTGAACCCATACTGGATTACCTGAGGCCTTGTTGATTTATAGCAATGACAGGCTGAAGAGGGTGTCATTATAGACGTCCATACAGTGCAAGTACTGAGGTAGTGAACATAGTTTTGCTTGAAATTTCCTGCTAAACTCTTGATAAAAGAGTTCTGAACTTCTGGGTTTTGATGTTCTTTGGTAGCGAGCACCCTTGTTTTATAATCTTGTGTACGACTTGTTAATGTACACAATTGAAGTGTTTTATTGCTATTTGTCTTGAATATGAAGTGAAGCGGGTTTTTGACATATTAGTTGGAGTCCAGTGGTTAGTTTTGCTTCCTGTTACCTTTTCATCATATAAACTAGTTTGTTTGTTGCTGCCTTATTCCAGTATTATATTTTATTGGTAATAATGATTGGCAACCCTTAGGTATCTGTGTTCTCATGTTGTTCGTATGGGAGCTGAGTTAGTGGTGATAAGGGTTTTCTATAATGTGTGTTGTGAATTTGTGTTTCAGATATCCATAGATATCCTTGGCGTGGAGCCATGGACAACATAGTGTTCAGAAATTTGCAGCTGGTTTTCGTTGTTAGAAAGGATTTTAGATCCAGTATAACTGGACCCGTTGTTGCATTTGACCATGTGGGATGCTAATAGCTACAGGAAAATGAGTGAGACTAATTACCTGTTATGGGAAATTGAATTGTATCATACTCATTACCTGTAGTTGTCCAATGTATTTCCAAAGTTCCAATCCCTTTGTGCAAAGGCTATTACTATACATAACATCTGGTTGATAAGTTGGTTCGTCCTCATCTTTCTAGCAATTACCCGTTAATTCTTGTCTACTGTCTTTGTTCCACCTTATTTTCCTGTAGCATTTTTAAGAACCCTGACCTCATCTGATAGGGTGTTGAGTCTTACATCAGAAGTTTACATGGGAGATCCTGGGTTTAAAGTAGGAGCAAAGATCGTGGTTTTTGGGTGGGCGTTGGAGTTTGTAACAACCTTATCTGTTTTGGAGTGTCTAGTCGCTTGGAAGCATGCATTTTGGATTCTGGGTATATAAGTAGGATCGATGAACCAAATTGTCTTTCCCATGATAATCATTTTGACTGAGCCTGTACAGTTATTAGTCTCCTTAGTGTAAATAGTCAATGGATGAGGAAAACACCCCTTGCCATAATGATGTTTGAAAAGTTGGTTGGTGCTTGATTTGTGCAGTCAAATAACCATCCTAATGGTAATACTGAGAACTTCAAGGTTCAGTCAGTTGCCAGGGTCATACATTTGGGATGGATTAACTCGAGACATTTTCCCTAGTCGCCAGGCTGAACTCAGTTAGGTTTTACGACATTGTGTTGTTCGTTCGAGATGGCCTTGATATCCGCTCTACCTGTAGTCTAGCACAACAAGGTGTATATCGAGCAACCTCTTTTCCAGGGGGAGTCGCAAAAGGTTCACAGGTTAAGAAAAGGCAATCTTATGGCATGGTTTGATATGCAAATGGCGAATGCCTGCTTTTGGCCTCTCAATAATCTTTTGAGTTTGAAATATCTCTATGAGTATGAGACATGGGTTGGAAGTTTTGACATGCATGTTTTAATGTGCATAGAGAGGCTCTATTTGTGACTTGATGCCAAATGATTTCCTTAAAATGCAGTGAAAGAAGAAAGTTATTCCTAGGTCTGATCTTCTGAACTTGGCTTGGTATATAGCAGCAGATTTCATAGATTTTTTTTCTTCTATTTTTCCTGTCCCATCTGTTTTTGACTTTGTTTCCACAATGCTTCGCACTTTTCAGAATCTGTTGCTACTTCTGTAAAATCCTAGATACATTCTTCTTATGTTTTTGATAACGGGGGGGGGGTCAGTTTAGGCGCACCTCGACTAATCATGGATACCTTCTTTTTTTGTACTAAGCCAAGGGAGTGCTGAACTATGCAGCTCTGGGCCCCTGGGGAAGTTAAACAACAATGCTTCGTTGAACGTTGTAATGGACAAGTTATTGAATGCTTTAAGGGGCCCTTCCCACCATACATTGGTGTGGATTTCGCTACGAAGTGCAAGTTTTTTCCACCATAGATTAGTGTGGGGTCTATGTGCTTTCCAATGAGAATTCCTAGATTTCAATGACCTCTTATTTTCACTAGCCAAGATGTGACACTCACATGTATTGCATTTTTGAGTTGTTTTCATGTGTCACATTACATCTAATCAACGGTTGATAGTAAGGTCAAAAAGATTGTGATAAGGAGATATATGGTGCCCTATGTTTTGATCTCAAATTTATGAAAAGAAAAAGAAAAAGAAAGTAATTGTACATATCGCCCATGTGTTTCTCCTAGGGGAAAAAAATGAACTTGTTTGTACCTCTTGACTGTATTCTCATCATAATCACGTGATAACTAAACTCCATTTTCATCTTTTTGTGATGTCAATTTACAATGTTGTCTTTCTAAATGTGAAAGAGTATATAAATGAAAGGTTAATGTTATAAATTCACATTGCAAAAAGACAGTATGATTGTAAAAAAGGACGTATGTGTAAGAATCAATTACCTTATCTAAACCTAAATACTACAGTATGAGGAAAGAAATTTGCTCAGTAGTTTTTTACTTCATTGTTTTGTTATCTCTTTCTTTTTGTCCAAACATGGCCTTGTTTAGATCAACATCTTATCGTCATGTATTATGTGCTAAATACGTCAACTTTTATTATGTGCTAAATACGTCAACTTTTATTTTGATAACACGGTATCCCACCTAATGGTCCCGACTAATAAGAGATCAATTTCACCGTTCGCTAACTGAAGGTCTAATACGTCAATATCTGCAGATGTGCATGGGTGTTCAGTTACTTAAACTGGCTAATCATTGTTCTTGTTGGTTTATCGACGTCGTGAATCCCCAAGTTACTGTTTCAAGAGGAAGTTTGTTTCTATCAAAACACATTTATATTCGTATTAACTATGAGGGATTTGGTGGGCATGAGAAAATAATACTTCATTTGTCCTAATTTATTAGTCCCTTTTGGAGGATTTAGGGAAACACTATCATTGCACTTGTCATATTTTTTTTCTTTTGTACTTACCCTTCAAAACATCATCGTTGCATGTATTTACTTTCAAAAATTAAGGATAAAAGAGTAAACTCATTACTTTTTGTCAATTACTTTTCAACTTGGACAATCTTTTTAGGAAACTAAGAAGTATTAATTGGGACCAAAAACTCGGGTTGGAGGGAGTTATTGTTTGTCCTCCATGAGGTCATATGCTTAAATCCTACGGAAGCCAAACATTCCAAACCTTGGGACCACTGAGGGGCAAAGTTTGCCAGATTGTTAACTTTAGAACTTCGAAATTAGTCGAGGTGCGCGCAAGCTGGTCCGTATATACGGTTAATAAAAAAAAGCATTAATTTATAGCTGTGTTGTATACAATACTTAAGCTTAGTTGACTTTGGTTATTCAGTTTTTTGTTTGACAATGGCTGCAATTCCCTTGCTCTTCAAGACTTGGGATGGTTTTGACGAATTCATTGCACAGGAGTTGAACTTGGAATATTGACCAAATTCCCAAAACCATTGGCATTTTGACAGATGCATGAACACAAATAATTGTGACCTTTTCAAGTTCCACCAAGCAGAAAACCACAAAGGACGGGTCTGAAATTGACCTCCGAATTGGGTTAAGTTTGGTGCAGAGTTTCAAACGTTTTCTTGGCTTTGAATTTATAAGCACAAAAGGTAAATAAAAAGACATTGCCATAGGCCCATCTCCAACTCCTCATTGCTAAACTCCCTGCCCTAGAGACCTACTCCTTTACAAAATATTATTTTCGTCTCTGTTAAAAAGTTAGTTGGTAAAAGTTAATAAATTTCCTATTTGGACCCTTACGGTAGATTCATTCATGAAAAACTAGCGTAAAAATATGTAATGATGATGTCTCTAATTAATGGGTCATTGTAGTATGTTATATTGTTTGAGGTGTAATGATTATGTTTCCATATAATGTTAAATTTACAAAGTAAATACTTAAAAAGAGACAGATGAAGTATATTGTATTGAGCTCAAGTTAGTTATAATAGTAAATGATCCTTCCGTCTCATATTATTTGTCTTTTTAAACATTGTGTCACTTTTGACTTTAAAAAACAAAGCTCATATACACCAATTAAAAGATCCCAATTACTACTAGTTATTTAAATTGGTGCAACAAAAACCTACTTATGTAAATTTTTTATCTGAAAAAATCCCAAAAAATTGACATCATCTTTTAATAAAAAAGGCAAACAATATGGGGGCGTACAAGGAAATTATCTCTAGTTAACAAGAGGTGTGGTTTTCTTTTCTTTGATTAGTTACTAGATGTTCGGGCTACTTTGTCTCATCTCGACTAATGCTGGAACCCTGAAATTAACGACTACACAAATCTCCAGTGGCCTCAGGTTACTACGTTTTAAATCTACAATTGATTCGAGGTTAAGGATTTGAGCACTTCCTTTAAAGTTAGGCTTGATAGGATGAATCTTGGGGAAAAAGTCATAAGAGCATGTGAAGGAATATCAAACCTTTCTTTGGTTTGTATGATAAGATGTTGGTCTTGGATTTGTGTTTCTCAACAAGTCAAATATTCGTTGTCTGTAATTTAATAGCCCTCATAAAATAACTGGGGTTGGGATCAATCTTTTATTAAATTTGTTTAAGTTTTGGTCTTAAAAACTCATCAAAATGATATTTGAAATGCTTTTTTGAATATGCTGTTGTAATGATTTTACCTATGCCAATTTTCTTGAAGTTTTAATACTAATAATTTGTCAAAATAATGTAGAGATTTTGTTATTATAGTGTTGCAAGCTACCGCAATTTTGAATGTTACTAACTTACTATGTGTCTAATATTAATACTTGACATAAAAATGTATATATGTGGATCCATAGACAGCAAGAGATGGAATAATAACAGAGTTACTATTCGATCGATGATAATAAGAAAAGAAGCATCTACTATTTGCGTAAATGAAAAAGAATTGAATAACTGAATGAAATAGTACATGGTAATTAAGCTATGAGCTATATATCTATCAAAAAGTTAATATTAGAATCTTAAAAATCATTAGGATTTTCCTGAGGATTTGTCCTCCACCCAATATCTCTCACTTCGAGATTTCGAATTTAGGTTGAACTAGTCAGACTTCATGTGGGTATACATCCGGTCTGTATCCATGGTAGAGCACTTGAGAGTCGGGAACCATCTTGGAATTCAAATCATGCCTATTCGCGGACTCAATTTTTTTGACCCGCTTTGTCGCCTATTATCTTTTTTGTGCGAAGGAACGATAAGTTTGAAAATTTATTACCTAACTTTAACTTGTTTTCCAGTATTATGGTTGTAATGTATAAATAGTTGTTGCTCCTACCGCAGTGTATTGATCTTAAAAGTTATAGATAAAAATACCGTTTTTAATCATTTTACTCTTGCACGTGGCAGTTTTTGGTTCTGAACCATAGTGATACTAGGCTCCATTCCGGAAACTTTCTTAAAAAATAAGTACTTATTTTGGAACTTCTCATTAAAAAATAAGAAGGGTCATTCCACAAAACCCAAATAAAAAGTTCTTTTCACATTTTTAAACTCAAAAATAATGTAAATGAAAAAAAAATTCAATTTTTTTTTTGCACCGTATTAAAGATCTCAATGAGATCTATCAAACAAGATCCATAGTGATAAGAAAATTATTTACGTAAACACATGATTTTTGAGCTTGAAGTTGCCTTATACAAAAAATAAGACTGTTGCTATGAGAATGGGCGCCGGCGGAAGGAAATCGTACCGACGGCCGCGCCGAGCAGTCTCCGGCCACCGGACGGCCGATCCATACACGAAAAAGGGGTGCTCGGATCAAGCAACCTACACACCTCGAATGCCGTTAATTTCCACGTTGGCCCCCTCGATTTTTTTTTAGAGTTTTTGGACGGCTCGGATCTGCCGTCCGGTGGCCGGAGACTGCTCGGCGCTGCCGTCGGTACGATTTTCCTCCCCGGCCGGTCGGTATCTATATAAATTCTTCCAAAATAAGTACCAACCTTCTTATTTTCCGAAACAAGGCTTCTTATTAGACAAAAAAATAAGTTCTTATTTCGGTTCTGGAACGGGCCCTAAAGTCCTCCTCCTATTTGGTTTTTATATTCAAGTTGTCATTTGTATTTTCAAATAATTCCTAAACTAACCTCCCATTTACAGGATGAAAAAAATAACGCATTATGATGTCATGGACTACTAGAACTTAAGCAGGAGCTGGATGTAGAATGCCTATTTAATTTTCTCTAAAGTTATATTCACGAATATTTGACGAAAAGGAAGAAATATATTTGTGGCATTACCATTGGATATCAAAAGATGACAAGGGTAAAATGGTATTTTAGGGACCTCAAAAGGGGTTGGAGCTTGTTAAAATGAAAATTTATAAAACGTGGAATTGGGTTAAAAGAATTGGATGAGTTTAAGATGAGTCCCACTGACTTTATTGGAAAATCCAAAATACACGTGTCCAACATTTATTTTTACAAAACACGTTTCGTGTCCACTTTGTACTGTTAATAGCACGTGTCAAATTTGCTGGTCAACGTGATTTACGGCGTTTAATTACATTTTTCTTGAAGCTTATTATCTAGAAGAGAAATTTAGATACGCAATATTGTCCTCTGTCCTCTGTCCTCTGTCGTCTTCTTTTTTCTTTTTTCATTCGACAAACCTAATCTACTCTATTTTCTGAGATTTGGGAAGAGGGATAAGTACTTACGGGAATCGAACCCCACCCATGTACATGAGAGTGTAAAAGAAATACCAAGTGTACTTTACTCCACTTGCAAATACGCAATATTGGTCAATTACTTAAATTTATTGTACTCACCCATGAAAGTAATACAAAAATATAACAAATTTACTCTGTATCGTTATGCTAACAAATGTCCGTTGTGATAAAATTTTCATATACAATAAATTAATCATAAACGCAAATAAAATATAAAAATATTATCGTATAAGCTACAACAAATAACCAAAGGGCTTGTAGCTCAGCAGTTATCTTCTAATCCTCTCACAAGGAAGACCGGGGTTCGAGGCTCATTAGAGGCGTTTGGGGCGTAAAAAAAAAAAGTACAATAAATGCCTCTTACGATAAATTTATTATATTTGACAATGGCTACGTAATGTAATAAATGGAAGATTAGTTTACGAATTATTTGAAAATGAGGATGACAACTTAAATTTTTAAACCAAATATTTCTTCCTTTCCTTCAAATATTCGTAAAACATGTACTCCTATCTATTACATTTTTTGACACAAACTTTTTATTACGCTAAGATAATAAAATTATACACAAACTTTTCCAATTTCAATGAAAGACAACAATGTTAATCTTTTGAAAGCACTACCTAAAGACGTCGGTGAGAAATTAAATACAAAAAAAAAATAAATTTAAAACTTCTTTGAATATCTAAATAAACAAAATGACAATAAATAAAAACAACTGCATAGAAATAGTAATATTCTTTTGAAAATCACCCTTTGAATCTTTCTCGATCGTAAAGAAAAGAAATTTGAGAATCAGTGTGTAATTATCAATCTTATCCTTTCTTTGGAGAAGATTTTTCTAAGACGTACAAAGGGGCTTGCACCAAATATAATGCTGCACCGATAAGGATAGGATACTTGTTTTTAAGTGAGTGGATCAATCCCCTGTAAATTGTAATAGCTAGGGCTAGCAGATCAGATAAACAAATCAACCCCTGTGACTGTTCAAGCTTGATTTGAAAATTTAATAAGCTTTAAAATTAAAATTTAGCTTATTTATTGCCCATTAAAAAAAATAAAAAACGTAGCTTATGTATGAAGTGAGCCGATCTCAATGAGTTGTATGTGGTTTGAGTACGTTTTATGAGTCGCACGAACCGAGTAATAATTTGTTAAAACGAGATGCAATCAGGCAAATAATCTAGTGTTACTGAATTACTATTTCAGAATAGACTGGAACAAACAACAATAGAGGATATAGAGCACTAGTATAGAATCGGAAGGCTCTCTTGCTTTGGTTGGGCGATGTGTTCCCTTTTTTGGCATATCGCTCTTGTATTTTGCCTTCATTCTTTTTCTCGGTGTATAAAATAAAGTTAATAAAATTATCGGGAGCCTCAAATGTTAATTCGGTTGGTTAGTGGATTTGACACAACTTATCAAGGTTCAACTTATCTTGGCGTGGATGAGGCATGTAAAATTTCTAGCCTATCACAAATCGCCACGTCTTGCTAGGGCATACAAATTGGCCAATCAAATGTCGCCAAGTGCCTTTAAGTCAAGGTCAAAGTTTCATGGACGGGCCAATTAAGTGATGCCAAGTGTCCATGGTCAAAAGTCAGAGGCATGTAAATGGACCAATCAAATGGTGCCACGTGTCAAAATGACACAGGTATTATTTTATCAAGTCCGGCCAATCAAATGGTACCACGTGTCAAAATGACACAGTTATTATTTTATCAAATCCGGCCAATTAAATTAGGCTAATTGGTGAATAATAATTTATCTCTTTATATATAATTACCTTTTCTAAAATAAAAAGAAAGGAAAGGTAATTATCAAATTATTATTATTCCTTTTTCAACAAAGGAAATAATTAAAGAGATCAATAAGGAAGGTTAGGGTCGGGGTCTCCACCCAAATCCTTATAAATAGAGGTGTTTCCTCTCATATTTTTCCATCTGACATTGAAGCACACAAGCTCCAGAGCTCTGAAGATCAAAGCCCTCAAGCTCTTCAGAAGTCTTCAAGTCTGCATCCGACAAGAAGGTTCTTCAGATCAAAGCTTCAAAACTCTGAAGAACATTCAAGTCAAGTCCACATCAAACAAGATGGTTTTTCAGATCAAAGCTTCAAAGCCCTGAAGAACGCTCAAGTCAAATCTCCATCATCAAAATCCAAGCATCCAAGCAAGCTTTAAAGTTCTGAAGATCAAAGCTGCGAAGGCCCTTCAGAATCTTTCAAGTCCACATCAAGTCAGACGCTCTTCAGTTCAAAGCATCCAAGCCCTGAAGAACGTTCAAGCCAAATCCACCAATCATCAGTCTTCTTCTACCAAATTGAAGAAGATCTCAAGTACCAATTTAAGTCAACATCTGCAAATTTGTATCTTCTTCAACCAAATTGAAGAAGATCTCAAAGACCGATTTGAGAAGAAGCTCCAAAGCTCTCAAGTCAATATCCAAAAATCCGCCGTCCTTTTCAAGCGAATTGGAGAAGATCAAGCAATTCAACTTGAGAAGAAGCGTCAAAGCCCTCAAGTCAAAGTCCGACAAAGTCGTTGTCATCTTCGCAAAGACCGCAGAAGATATCGCAGTTCAAATCGAGATCAAGCTGTTAAGCCCTCGTTTCAGCATCCGAAGAGAAGAATCAGAGGATTAATTTTCTTTGAAAATTGCATCAGAGATTGTAACCCTAAATTTCCCAAATTAATAAAATTGACTTATTCAGCATCTTTCCGTCTTTTCCGTAGACTCGAAATTTGTGTTCAACAGATTTTGGCACGTCCAGTGGGACAATCTCTGCCTCTCATCTCTTCTTTTTCCAAATCAAATTTGAAGGTTACACCTTTTATCAAATATGTCTGGAGGAAATAAAAGTGCATATTCCATGACGCCACACAAATCAAGCCGCTTATTAAGCATGTTGGGGGCAAAAGAAGTTGACACCAATAAGGGCGAGCACGTGTTCCTACACCCGTCCATCCTCCGAAGGTCGAGGAAAAGCAACAAATCTGCACATTCCCCTCCTTATGAAGATCTGCACTACACTGATGACGAAGTCATGCCGGTCATGATGGTGCAATCGTCTTCTCTTGAGGAACAACTTGCGGCATTGACCAAGACACTTGAAAAGCTTGTGAAGTACAATCAACGACAAGAAGCTCAACTTAAAGAGCTTTCAGATAAGGTGGATCAAGTGGGAATGTCAAGGAGCAGAGAGAAAATTTCGTCTGGATCTATGACTGAAGTAACTCCACGCATCATCCTCAAAACTTCGCTTGAATCTATTCAGCAAGACGTTCTCAAAACCTCGCACAAAGCTACACCAGGAGATATTTTCTTAGTCTCGCGCGAAGGTATTTTACACAAAGCACTCAAAGTCTCAACAAACTCAGAGACTTCAAGTAAAAAGATTCAAGTCTCCGATGATGGATCAATACCTGCTCATCAATTGAAGGAATTCATCATGGGGGCAATTGCTGAAAAAGATGTAAGGGGATCAAAAACTTTTCGATCATACATTAAGCCGTACACACGGAGGATCGAACAGTTGAAGATGCCAGAAAATTATCAACCTCCAAAATTCCAACAATTTGATGGCAAAGGCAACCCCAAACAGCATCTTGCGCACTTCGTGGAAACATGTGGTAGTGCTGGAACGGATGGAGATCTACTCGTCAAACAATTTGTACGCTCATTGAAAGGTTATGCTTTTGACTGGTACATAGACTTGGAGCCAAATTCCATAGACAGTTGGGACCAATTGCAGCGGGATTTCCTCAATAGGTTTTTCAGCACACGACGAATTGTTAGCATGGTTGAACTCAGCAACACTCGTCAACAAGAAGGCGAGTCAGTCATTGACTACATCAATAGATGGAGAAGCTTGAGCCTCAATTGCAAAGATCGCATGTCAGAAGCCTCGGCCATTGAAATGTGCACCAAAGGGATGTGTTGGAGCCTTCAATATATTTTGCAAGGCATAAAACCAAAGACTTTTGAAGAGCTGGCCACACGAGCTCATGACATGGAGCTTAGCGTTTCAATTTCTAAAAAAGAAGACGAATTTTTTCAAGAACAACAAGATCACCGGTGCCAAGAAAACTCTTCTTCAAGTGAATTGAAAGCAAGTGGAGAGCCTTCATCCCAAGAGTTTGATTCTTCTGTTGGTTCACCAAAATCGGAGTACAATGACAAAGAGGACGAAGATGAAGCAACATCGTACTCGATCACAACAATCTTTGAGCCTTCAAACCTGCTAACTCCACCAAGTCAACAAGTTATTCTTCAAAGAACGTCAAATTCAAATATGCTCCTGGATACGAGGCTAAACTATCTTCCATCTTCGCAAGTTTGAAGATTTTGCAATACTCCATGACGTATGAGCCTAAACTGCATGTTGCTCCTGGCCCGCATGAGTTTAAACTGTGAATGGCAAACCAAAAAAAAAACATAAAATATGAACTACGTTTGACTTGATCCCATTTTGGGTACGTAGGCAGCTTGAATTTCGAGCTCAGTCATCCAAAAATAAAAAAATAAAATCCTTATGAACTACGTTTGACTTGATCCCATTTTGGATACGTAGGCAACTTGAATTTCGAGCTCAGTCATCCAAAAATAAAAAAATAAAATCCTTTTGAACTACATTTGGCTTGATCTCATTTTGGGTATGTAGGCAGCTTAGAATTTCAATTCGAAGCACAGTCATAACAAAAAAATTGTGTTTACTTTATCCTTCAAGGGATAAGTAGACTAAATGTTGAATTTTATTTTCTCAAACCAAATAAGAGAAAGCAACATGTGGTGGATCGTGTGGACAGATTGTTCATTTGACTTCTCAAAAGAATTGGTATATCTTTAGTCTCAAAGTTCAAATCAAGACCCCATACTCCCCAACACATCTTCTATGCAAACGTAGACCTAAGGCGCTCCAAGCATTGCCACGTTAGAGTGCCCCCTCAAGCTTCATGGAGGATGGCAGGAGGAAGAGATGTTCTTTGCCTCAGCTTGCTTTGGCATAAACTCTCCAGCTTCGTTGGTGATGGCACAAGGTCGCTCTCTTGCCTTCGTTTGCTTTTGCTAAATCCGTCTGACTCCATGGATGATGACAAAAGGTAGAGTCGCTCCATTGCCTTGGTGTGCTCCTTTTGTGGTCCCTCCGATTCACAAAACATGCAAAAGGTAGAGTCGCTCTCTTGCTTTCGCTTGCTTTTGCTACAATCTCTTCAACTTCATGGGGGGGGGGGGGGGGGTGGCAGATGTGTTGGCTTGCTTTGCATGAATCCTCATGTTGCACGGATGATTGTGGAAGGTAGAATCGCTCCATGGGTCTGGTTGGCTTTTGCACTAGGCTCTCCAACTTCACGGATGACTACAGAAGGAAGGGTAGGTGGCTTGCCTTGGCCTGCTTTTGGCATGAATCCATCAAACTCCAAGAACGATGGTAGAAGGTAGAGTACGTCGCTCCCTCGCTCTCGTTTGCTTCTACTGTGGTCGCTCCAACTTCATGGCATAAGCTTCTTAGCAAGGCGGTGGCTTCAACATTGTGGCATGCTTCAAATGCCATCCGAGCATGACAGAAGCTTCTTGGCAAGGCATTGGCTTCGGCGTTGTGGCAGGCTTCAAGAACCTCCTAGCATGGCTTCAACATTGTGGAAAGCTTTAAGAGCCATCAAAGCATGACAGAAGCTTCTTGGCAAGGCGTTGGCTTCGACGTCATGACAGGCTTCAAAAACCTTCTTAGCATGGTATAAGCTAGATTTAATACCGCGGCGACCTTTGATGAGCTCTTCCTTGGCAGAGTCCTGACACATCGCAAAGTAGCAAAAGCCACGGAGCCTTAGCCCGAAGAAACAGCGGCAGCAAAGCCTTAAAGCTCGAAGAAACAGCAGCAAGATGGGGCTAGGATTAGTAAACCGGCTCGAATACCCTTACCGGTGGAACCAAAAATGAAAAAATAAATTCAAACGCTCCCCGTTGTTGATAATTGACGGCCACGGGCCCACGACAATTTTGGAGTAATTTTTTTTTTTTTACTTAATATGTCTAGCCTATTCCTAAGAAGATGAAGAAGGGGTACCGCAAAGCGGCATACGGGTGGGGCAATTCCGAAGGACTTTAACTACCGCACTAAGCACTCGCACTCGCACTCCTGACAAGAATCGAACTCTCAACTTTCATATAAAAAAAGATGAAAAAGTGTCATTGGTTGCAAATTCGTTGGCAATTTTGAAGTACGGATATGAGTTATCCGATGCGTACGCGTCAGGAATATGGGAAAGCTTTAGAATCTAGTTATCCCATTCCCCCCACCTATCCCAATGGGACCCATAATCATTATTTCGAAATACCGATTCATCGGCATGGTTTTATATTATTGTCTTATTTTGTGGTCCCATTTTCATGGGGTTTTTTTTTATTAGACCCCGGGGTGCATCAATTACTCCTACTATATAAAAATTAAAAATGAGTAAGTCTCTCTTTTAAGTACTTCACTAGCATTTTTTATTTTCTTCTAATTAATATAAGACCGCTTCTAAGATATTAATAATAAAAAATTAAACCGTCATCTTGTACAGTTTGGGAATTTTGAGCCACAAAAAACGGGTACTTTTGTGAATTGATATTTAATTACTATTTTTTGGGATAAAACTTATGCAAGACTAATTAATTTAGAGCATGTCTCATGAAAGATTTGTATTATGTCAAAATTCATTCTAGAAAAAAACGAGCTAGCTAGAGAATGCAGATTGAAGAAAATCTCTACAGGACCTTTTTGGATTCACTTGCACTCACACAAAATATATTTTGTTCATATCATTCAAACTCTTCACAAATCCTCATAATAATTTAAAAATCTATAATCTCAAAAAAATTTAAAAATAACTGGCTCCCAACTTGAAGATTCACTAAATGATATCTTGGTTAAACAAGAATAATAAAATGATATTTAACTCATATGAAAGTTGTTATCTCCCACATAAAAGTTGTGATAATCTCAATTGAAATGCTTTTAGATTCGGCCTGCAAAATAATAATGCATTCTCAAGCACGTAAACTTTTGAAAGATCCCGCACTAAATGAGATTAAATTTAGCGTAATGTGTACTATAATTTTAATTAAGGTTGTAAGCAGTTCTATTTGGTTGATTTATATAAGATAATTTATATATTACTGAACTGATTAAATATAATTATATATTTTTTTAGACCAAAATCGATCGACGATTCTACTTAAAAACAAATCCATTGTGCATTGTTCGGTTCGGTTTGGTTCGATGTGGTATGATCAATTTGGACCTAAAAGTTCAAAAATACAACAACGTTTTTATATTACTCCTATTTGGTTGGAAAATAAACTTTAAGTCCAATTACATGGTTAAAAAAGAAAAAGAAAAAAAGTAGAGGTGACAATCTCAACCCATATTTTTTAACCCGCCTACTTATAACCCAACCCAATCCGTCAATATTTTATAACGGATTAATATGGGTTGAACTCATGTAAACCCATATTTATATGAATTTAAATGGGTTCAATATGGGTTGGAATAAAATAACCACCCTGCAAAAACATGAACTACTGATCTCTCGTTGATCTCTCGCTCGACGCTCCTATACGCTGTATCAGACAAAACAAGGAACTACGGTTTTTTTGCTAGAAAAATGTTCCAGTGAGATAAAAACACACACACACACACCCACACTCTCTCTCTCTCTCTCTCTCTCTCTCTCTCTCTCTCTCTCTCTCCATTTCAAAAATCTCCAAAACCGACCACTCTAAACAAGGCCCGTTCCCAGTGGCGTAGCCAGGAATCTATATAAGTGGGGGTACATTTCGAACACATTTCAACCAAAAAAATTTATACCAAACAATGTTAGAATAATAAATAATTAACGTTTGTGCTAAGAATTGAAAAACCAAACCTATTTATTAAGAAAGTAGCATACATAAAATATAAAACAAACAAATTTGAATTGTCCTAGCGGATCAAGTCTAAGAGCGATTTACTACACAATATTTAGCAATCTTGCTTCCATTGTTAATAATTCTAAATTATAAAACCCATAGCTCATGGTTTAGGTACTTTTGAACTATGGACATTATGCATTAGAGAGTTCCAAAGAATAAGTGGCCGCTATTATTTGCATTAGATATCTCATTTCGCAAGTGTAATGACATTATTCTAATATGTGAAATAAGATTGAGAATGAATGATATTCGAAATGTCTTAGAGTGATTAAAAGTAAATTTATGAAATACAATTACCAAGACAAAATGCCAAATATAAATTTTTAAATTTTGAATTAAAAAAAAAATCAGCGGGGGCACTCGTCCGTTACTCCCTTCGCCACTGCCCGTTCCGCTAAAAACTTTTTCTTTTAGCATTTTTTGTTTTTATTCAAAAAAATTTCGCGTTTATTAGTCTTGAGCCAAATTTTTATGGATTATAGATTCGTCTAGTCAAGACGAATTGGAATAGTAAAAAAAATTTACTTTTACCTAAATATTTTGAGAAATATGCACTTTTAAGCCAAAAAAAAAGTCAATTTTTTTTTTGTTTAAAAATGGTTATTTTTATCCATTATCCTTTTTTCCTACCAACATAAAGATTGAATAACCCATGACCTTTTTTTTTTAATTTTTTTATATCAGAAAATAATGAGTATTATTACTCAAAGACCATACGGCACTTACAGAAATCCATCCGACAACAATCATAAGAAAAACTATACTCAATCCATGGCACTAATATAAATATAAAAATGGAAATCTAATGTCCAAATTAAGGAAGATTCCACACACACATATATTTTTTTGCCAAAAAATAACAGATGATATTATAACTTCAACCAAAAATTACATCAAGATGACAATTCGTCCTTAGACAAAGGACCAAGTAACCAAGACGGCGGGGATTCATCCCGCAGACTATACCCCAAACCAACTAAACATTTTCCTACGGAAACAAGAAACAACCCAAAACAACCTAACTGGGATAAACCCAATCGAGAGAAAGGCTCACGGCAAGGAACCAGAGAGAAAACCTCCACATGCAAAAGGTAGAAGAATAAGAAAAAGATCGCAAATCAACAAGAAAATGAAAAAACCTCACCATCATCATCTAGGGATGGCAATGGGGCGGATTGGGTCTGATTTAGCATCCGCCAAACCTGCCTCGTTCTATATCGGAGTGGAGCCAGAGCGGGGGAAATTGGGGAGGTGTTGGGGTTGGGAGAAAATCGGGTCCCCATACACCATAATAATTTGACTAGTTTTGTTCTTTTTAGATTGTTTTGAAAAAAAACAAGATATTGATGATTGATGAGAGTTGAAAAAAAAATAGAAATAAAAAAACAAAGACATAAATTAGTGTTTTATTAATTGGTATATTGCTCTTATTATATCAAAACAATAAAATTTATTTAGATATATACATACAAAAATATAAATATCTATAATCGGGTTCGGATCGAGTTAAAACTGGGTGGGGGAAGCAAATACCATACCCGCCCCATTTGCCTATCGGATCGGGGAATACCCGCTTGGATCGGGGCGGGGACGGATCGGAGGTAATTGCCATCCTTATGACATCATCTAGTAACCTAGATCTCCAACTCAGCCGCAAATCTGAACCCACCACTAGACGAGTCATCGACGAACGACGAATATGGAGGAGATCCGACGGTAGAGGAATCGAGAAGGCCAAGGCGTCGAGAGGCTTAAGGGGAGGATGAGGGTGGAGAGTGATGAAAGGAGGGGAAACGAGATTTCGATCAGAGGCCGACGAAAAGAAAAACTCTATAGAGGAGATCGCCCCCCCTCCCGCCGCCCATTTTAAAGTGGAAACCCTAAGGGGAGGGAAGGGAAGGGAGAAACAAAGAGGTGCGACGGCTAGGGTTAGGGGGAGAGAGAGAGAGAGAGAGAGAGAGAGAGAGAGAGAGAGAGAGAGAGAGAGAGAGAGAGAGTAGAATAGTAGAGAAATAAAAACCCGCGCGAATTAGCCGGCACTTCACAGAATTTCGGTTCCTAATGCCTACACAAAATGATAAAATAACTAACCTGAAACCAACACAAAAGTTAATCCAAATATTAAGGAAAATGATATTGGCACTCCAAAATCAGTGTAATTCCAAAGCCACTTTCCTTTGTTGTTTTAGAATGCCTCCATCAATTTTTAGAGTGCCAATATCATTTTCCAATATTAAATGTAAAAATAGAAAAATTTATTGACCCCAATAATGTATCGTCTTGAGAGGAGATATCGGATATAAAGCTTTTAGAATTGTTTCTTTCATTAAGTGCACCTCATATATCTTTAATCCTAAACCGTCATGATTTTGGATTATAGAGGACGTGTTATCTTGTTTGATTCGCGAACTGAAAAAGATATATGGAATTAATAGTCTCTGATCCCTAATTTCACCCAATCCCACATTTGATTCGCGTGGGATTACTTATGGGATAGGAATAGTATTTTTAAAAAAACTTATCACAAAACAATTTGGGAAAAGTTGTTTTAAGAACTAATTTTTTATTCAAAAATTTAAAATATTTGAAAACAGATTTTTGAAAATATAAGCTTGTTAAAAAAATTTAAAAAAATTGTTTTTTGAAAACATTTTCAAACAAAATAGTTTGTGAAATCATTTTTTGAGAAAAGAAAGTTTTAAAAAATATATTTTTGTAGTATTTTTTTTAACAAAAATAGTTTTTGAAAAATAAGAAAGTTTCAAAAAAATAAATAAATAAATAAATATATATATATATATATATATATATATATATATTTTAAAAGTGTTTGTAAAACAACTTTTTGAAATTAATATTAAAAAAAATAATTCTGAAAATACTTTTTAAAATCAATTCCTATGTCATCGAAATATTTTGAAAACAATTCCTTTTTTGTTAATCCTATGTAATCCCACCTCCCTTGAGATAATATAATTCCCCCATATAGGGATAAAATTAATACTAAGCTTAATATAGTAACCACATGTTCATCATATATTTTCCTATTAATAACTCTATGCCGATAAATTTCAGGAATCAAAAGTGTACAAAAGCAATATTCGGGTTCACATCTAGTCCCACACAAAAAATTGGATTTCATTTTGGAAAGAATAAATTCTCAGCCTCCCTTGTAAAAATCAATCCTATCGGATACCGATAAGTGCTTGATTATTCATCCATATTTTGATTCAGAATTTGCAGTTCAAAATTCTGAATTGAAAGTTCAATGAATGGATAAAAACACTTATCGTGGTATCCCATTGAGTTGATATTTTCTTGTCAAGGTTTAAACAATTATCCTCTGAAAAAATGAACGACTGAGGTTATTTACATGGGGGCTAAGGTGAACCAAAAATTCCATGTGACTCGAGGATGCTGCCAAGCACCCCCTTGTCAAGTGGGGTGCTGAGTGACATCCAACCATTCATCTCGGTATGAATGGCTCTGATTGAATTTAAGCGCATACAAATATGAACCGTCCATTGCTTTCTCTATCAATATCCAAGCCGTTGATTTCCAATATGAATAGCTGGATCAACTGCTCGACACCGCTACTAAGTGAAAACACCGCCATTTGACAGCATCTCCCAATCGACGAGACGAATCGGTTATTTGAATAAGGACAAATAAAAGTAAAAAGTAAAATTCTTATTTTTTCCAAAATATTTGGGTAAAAGTAAAAAAAAAAATTACTTTTTCGATTTGTCTTGTCGAGACGAATCAATAATCCACTAAAATTTGGCGCAAAACTAACAAACATGAAAAAAATTCGAATAAGGACAAAAAGGGCTAAAAGTTAAGTGGAACGGGATGTCTTTTTTAATTTTATTTCAAAATTTTTAAAAAGTAATGCACATAAAAAATGTTGGGTTGTGAGTTTTTTAGGTGGTAATTTTTTGTCTTTAATCAACTTTCCTTGCTTAATTTTGCCAATTGTTTTTACCTTTTAGTACATTTAGTCTAGACATACTTGAAAAGTGACAAATTATAATAAAAGTTTAAATGAAATGACTAAATAGCCAATTTTGACTAGTCATATTGAACTTTTTTTAATATCCTTCTCATTGTAGTGAATTTGTTAGAATTCTCAAATTATGAGCAAAATCAAAACCTGTCGCAACTTGGCTTTTTCTTAAAAGAATTTGAATTTTGGACTTAATTTTTTACTTTTCTGATTCTTCTCGTCGATACAGACCAATAATTCATAAAATTTTGGTGCAAAACTAATAAACGAAAAAAAATAATTGAAAAAGACAAGTTGGATTTTTGGGAACACCCAGCCTAAAAGTGGAATAGGAAATTAGGAAGGAACTATGGTGAAATTGGGATGTAACTTGGTATGGTGTACACCAATAATGGTTGCAACCATTCAATAGGGCGGTGGTGGAGAACAGGTTAACATCGGAAGCGATGTAAAAAAATAAAGAGATCAGGAAAATGGAACAAGAGGAGGTGCAGATCATAGAGGGCATTTAGGTATTTTTCTCTTAAAAACTAACACCGTTTAGGTTTACTTGACTTGATGGGGAATCTTGCTATTTGTTTCAAAAGAAAGGGAGGTCACTGGTATTTCAGAAACCTCGAGGGAGGTATGTGCTTTTGTCAAAAACCTCAAGGGAGGTCAGTGAAATTTACCCTATTTTTTTTTAATAAATCGGTTATCCATACACACCAACCCACAGTTTGGCCACACCGTCCATTTTAGTAGTGTATAAGGAAGGGTAGGTCCCACTCTAAATAGGTTGTTGGCGATTCTCTCTCAGCTTCTCCGTGACAGCTGGGTTGTTTCTGTTGGGGAAAATTGTTCAATGCCCTGCGACATGGTGTTCTTTTAACTCTTTTTTCACAACACATTTATACAAGGTCCGTTTCACATTTCTATTTAAAAAATAGGAAAAGATCTATTTTCAAACTTAAAAATAATGGATATATAAAAACATTTTTTTTAATTTTTTTTACAGAGTTTGATAGATCTCATTAGATTTATATTGCATTTTTTTTTAGTAAGCCTATTATTTTTAAACTTAAAAATTGCAAATAAGTAATTATTTTTAAGGGGGTAATTCGGAATGGGGCCTGAGATTCACAGACTTTGTAGTGAAGACCACAAAAATGTGTGGTAGAAAGGAGTTTGGAGCACCGACACGTGGTGCCCCATGGGATGGAATAATTACTCGTTAGGGAAAATTACCTCTTCGTTATTTTTTGTTGCACGAAAATGAATCACCGAGTTTTTCTTGTAATCGGCGTCATAAGTGAGTAATTATTCAATGGTCTTTGGTCGCCACCATGTGATGTTTTCACACCTTTATTCACCGTCAATTTTCGTAGAGTTCATATATACTGAGTACTAAAAACCACTAAAATGTGTGATGAATTTTTGTGAAATCCATACACTTTCGACTAAAATTCACCAAAATGACGGTAAATAAAGAATTTGGCGCACAACATGACGGTATCACCAAGTAATTTTTTGTCATGAGTATATGACACCCTCCTCCTAACCCCAACCCGTAACCATTCTTTACTTTTTCCCTCTTTGTTTCCGTAGAAGTGAATCCTCTCCAGAGTTCTACGATCTTGTTGGACTATTTGTGAATTCCTCTCTAATAATCAAAATTGTTCATTTTTAAAAATTGGTAGAAAATATAAACCATTTCAAAAGTTATGTATATTAGATTTTTGTCAAAATGGTTTAAACATACATTTAATGAAGAAATAAATTCTCTCGGAATCCGAACCTATTTACTTCAAGATAAATGTGTTGCGATCATACATTTTTTTTTACCATTTGATGTATATATCTTTTGACATGATTAATGTTCTCCATGACTTTTCAAATAAATACAGTTCGATCATCAAGCGGGTCCAACAAAACCCCAGAAGGACCCTCACATGACGGCCAATTAAGGATATCCTTTCTCTCAATCTAAAACAAAGCTTTTCTTTTTTTCCAATCTGAATCCACCCTCGCAATCCAAATCCAAACTACAAAAACAAACGCATCTCGATCATTCATCTCAATATTGACGGTCATGTTTGTTAAACCATTTTAATCAATAAGAGTATCTTACCGAATCTAAACACAAAAAATATTTTTAGATGTCGCAGAATGTCTCTATAAAATTTGTCTACCTGCGATTCTCCCTTTGTTTTCTATAACATAATTGAGAATAAATTCTATCAACTGTCGGTGGAAAACACTTTTTAGGCACTGCCATTGTAGGCCCCACCCGGGTGTTTATTGCTGTAATATGAACCGTTTATTTTACAGGGCCCTCACAGTAATATATCCATGCAAAAAAATTAACTTGATAAGACATCGATAAGTGTATTAAAATTTGAGTTTTCATTTATAAGATGGACGGTCTAATTTCGTCAATAATTTTAAAGTTAAATCTATCCCTGACTATCCATTTCTACGAAACAAAATCTAATTTTTGATATGTCTATTGATGTTTGATCAAGTTGATTTTTTGCGTGAATATACTATTTTGTGGGCTCCACAAGCTGATCATTTAGATCAATAGTAAGCACACGGTAAGATTGACAATGGAGGTGGTGGAAAACTCACGATTTTTCACCAATAGTGGAAAGACACGGCAGATAAATTGTCTACGAGTGTACCCTATAACATTAATCTGAAATGAATGAAAAAAGATACTCCATTTGTCTCAAAAATTTTGAACTTTTTCGATATTTGTGTCATTCTTTAAATTCTTATATCTTCCAAAATGAATTTTCAAAAATATGCAATATAGATCTTGTTTGATAGTTTTCGATTAGATCTATAATACAAAGTTTTCAAAATTATTAAAAATGTCATAAATTAGAAGATATAAGAGTTTAAAGAATGACGTGAATATCAAAAAAAATCAAAGATTTTGGGAGCGTTGAGAGTATAAAGAAATTAAGAACAACGGAAATCCTTGCGGCAGACACGTGAAATTCTTGTTGAATTTTTAGGCCGTTCGAAAATTTTCTTTTCGGAGTAATTTCGGGAAACCATTTTATGAGTTTAGTCTTTTCAGACATGAGACATGATTTCCATGGACAAATCGCTCCCCTTGTACAGTAGAGACACGGAAACGTGAATTGCGAGTCCTAGAATGAGTCCACCGCTTCCAAAATCCAAACGCATCCCGCTCAATTCTCCCCCCCAAAATCCCCTTTCTCTCTCCAAACAAAGCCTTATCTTTATCCACTTTCTCCATCGATTCTCCCCAAAATCTTCCTCCTACGCTATCCCCTCTCTCTCTCTCTCTCTCTCTCTCTCTCTCTCTTCTCAATCTTAAAAAATAGATTTACGAAAATGATTTTTTAATTTTTTTAAAGGTTTAATAGGTCTTATTAAAATTTATCAATCAAAATTTATATTACATATTTTTTAATTTCAGTAAATTTATTATTTTTAAGCTTGAAAATTATAAAAAAAATACTTATTCTTTAAGGGACAAAATTGAAATGTCACCTGAGTCATATAATTTGGGATTCGCACGCCCTCTCAATCTTTACACTCAATAAATTTTAATTATTTGAAAAATTTTTAAAAAATGTGTTTGCGCTGGCGTTCATAATCCCGCACCCTCACTCGTCTGCGTATTATATGACTTGGGCTGTGATCCATCCAAGCCAAGTCCAAATCGTTATTTTAATAAGTCACCAAACTAAAATAAAATATTCAGAACCCGCAGGTAAATGTAAATCCGCTTTCGACTTGAAACTTCTGTGAACCCCCCGGTAACTTTGTAGTTTGTGCTCCTCACCTGCCCCCCTCCAAAAAACCTCCTCTCTCTCTCTCTCTCTCTCTCTGTGTCTTTTTTTTTCCTTTTTTCTTTTGGTAAACTCTTCGGCTTTTTTTCGCAGCACCTGATATCATTATTCCTGGAGAGAGAGAGACACACACACACACACACACCCCAAGAATATAATCTGATTTCTTCCAACTTTTTGCCCTTAATTAGGAGTACATAAATATTCCTCCACCCAGATTTTTCCTCCGTTTCAGTTTCTCGTTGATTTGATTAATACAGACGGACTTGAGAGAGATTGCTTTCCCATTTCATAATATCCCAACATAACTGCGTTTTATTTTTTATTTTTTATATATACATATATATCGAATTTGGAAAAAAATTCAGAACTAGATTGTGCTGTTCATGAGAATCTGATCGTATTTTACGATCATATCACAAAAGTCTTATTGTCTGTTACGTAATCCATTACCTCATCGAAAAAAAATTCCTGAGTCAAAACCGGTAGGAACTCCCCCTAAAGCTCTGTTCCTCGATCGTTCAACATCAAGACCGATCATTCACGAGAGAAAATCCAAAATCCAGTTTCTGGGTATTGAAAAAAACCTCGATTTTTCGATCTGGGTTCGTCCCGGTTACGGCTAAAAGTCCAGTCTCCGATCATGGGTCTGAAACCAGGAGCCCTGGATGACTGGAGGGATTATTTCAGGACGTCAAGTTCTGATATTTTCGATATAATCGAGCATGCGATTATGGTCGCGGCCTCAGATTGCCCGCAGGAGTTTAGAATCAGGAGGGATCGAATTGCTGAGAAACTTTTTTCATGTAAATTGGCTAAGTGTGTTGTGTGTGACAACGTGGAGCTGTCGGTTCCGGCCGGGGGCGACGGTGGTGGTGAGGAGGGAGGAGGGTGTTGTAAGATTGTGAAATTTGAGGAGGTTGGTGGTGGTGGGAGTAAGGGGAGCAAGGTGAATAGTTGTAGAGATGATCAGGTGGTGGAGATGAATGTGATGATGAACCAACTGAGCAATTACAGTTTCGGAGAGGCTGAGGCATTGACTGATGAGATTGAGGAAGAGAGCCAGATTGTTGGGGAGGTTTTGAGGATCAAAGAGATTCTTGATAATTGTCAAGATGAGGTTTATTTCCTTGAACTTTTGTTAGACCTTTTTGTTTTATGTAAATCCAATTAGTATTTCTCTGTGCAGTCCAGTTATTCTGTTAAACTAAAGATTGGTCTGTGAAGTCTGGTCAGCATCTGTGTTACCATAGTTTTTATGGACCAAATTTTGAAGTTTTTAACCTCTTGTAGTTGATCAAATCATCGATTTTGTTATTCTTTTGAGTTTTGAGCTTTCTGCTATGGCAGATGAAGATTTTGAAGTATTTTTTGTGTTATTTGGAAGATTGTTGGGTTATAGTTATACTTACCTGATAAGGATAGACTACAGAGCCCTTCAATTTTTTTGCCAAATCTGGTTGTTGACAACTTCTGCTTTTCCTTTTTGCGACAGTCTGATTCTGTACTGTTTGAGTCACTGAGGAGGCTTCAATTGATGGTTCTGTCTGTCGATTCACTGAAAGTAAGAACGTTATTTTGTTGGTCCTTAACTTCTTTTGCTAAGAATGTGAAGCTGCTTAAATGCTTTAGTTCATTTTGTTTTGTTGAGTTTTCGAGAGTGTCCTCACTTACCTAGTGCTTTTTATGCCACAGGCCACCGAAATTGGAAAGTCTGTCAATGCTCTTCGAAAGCACAGTTCAAAGGAGATCCGTCATCTTGCACGGACGCTCATCGAGTATGTTGTTCTTGCTTCTGGCTAGGCATCAGTTTATGTTGCAGCTTGACCATTTTAAAATGAGCTGATGTGCAATTGTTTGCTTATGGTGGATACCTTCTGAATGCTTTTGTCATGTTTTCCAATGAAGAATCAGCATTTAGTTTAACCATGCTTTTGTTTTGGAAATAATCCACACTCACTTAGCAGAGCTACCATGCTATTGTCTTCCAAATTATTTGTTCTCTATTAAAGATTTGCAATTCTGTTTGCCTTATTTTTATAGTTGGCATTATTCTTGTTAAGCCAGAGGTTGGACTTTACATCTTTCCATCTCAAACGATTATCAGCAGAGAATTGCACTGCTTCTTGAATTAGACCACCTACTTTTTTCCTTATAGCTGTGCTGATTTCGATTGCCCTGATGGAGGTGATGGTTATGATTGCCTTATTCGAGCAATTATCATTGTATCCTTTCACTATAAGAAACTATCTCATTTGCATTGTTCCAATTTTCTGTTCTTATGGCCACATTCGTTGACAAAATTCAACTTGTTTGGAAACATAGGAATTACTGAAAAGCTTTCATTGTTTTTGTGTTTTCCCTTCATTAAGTAGCTATCTAGTTTTATGCTGCCTATTTGATACTTCGGTGTCTTGACGGAGGAGTGTTTGTTAAAGTGCTCTAAATTGATGTGCTCTACAATTTTCTTTTTGTTTTTGCTACATTAGATTTGTAATCATGCCTTCCATCCTAATTGAAATATTGTGGATGGATTGCAGATTTTGGAAAGACATGGTAGATGAGTGGGTCAATGCTACAGCAGCTATTGGAGGTAGGGATTTGTTTGTCAAGTATTAGTTGTTTTAGATGCATATTTTCTGGTCTCTCATTGTATTCTTTACTGAAACTGAGTTCTAAACTCCTAGTATTGATATTGTACTTCATAGGTACAGAAGGTACTCCGGAGTCTGTAAACCCATCTGTTGTGGATGACGAAGAAGGCCTCCCTTCTCCTCCATTGGATGAAGGAGTTTTCTTTGCTACCAACACTACAATGGAGTTGTCCCAGGTATGTGTGAGTGTGTGTTTGTTTCTTGTATTCTTCACTTTTTCCTTAAGAAATTAAGTTCCTTTATCATGTTTCTGGTTAGAAGCTGACGGAAGTTTTTTTATTCTGTTTCTCAACTGTGCTTACCAAAGTTCTTTGACGGGATGGATGATGATGGAAGTGAGTTGAAATCCCAATCCTTTATGCTTTTATTATAAAAGCTTTTGCTATTTCGGTTCTTTATTGGAATTCCCCACTTTTTAGAGATTCATGGTTTTGAATTGGGGATGTTGTTTCAGATCCTCGGAACAGTGGGGAATTCAACAAGAACCGTGAAAATGGCAGGAAACCTCCAAGGGAGGACCGAAATATTCCCAAACAGAAGCCTCGCGAGACTCATGCACCTGTCATTGACAAAAAGGGTGATGAAATGAGACCTGCATTGAAGAAACAAGGCGCTGTCGCAAAACCCAGTAAGCCCTCATCAAACACTGAATCTGGGCCTGGGAGACCGACAAAAGCTGTACATGTGGAGCGAAAGGTTAGCAATGGGACAAAATTCCAGGAAAAATCAGACAAGGCTACAATAATCCAAAAGCCACTGGCTGTTCAACAAGATGTTAGTATAACACCAAAATTATGTCACGTAGTTCATTTCTTGGTTCATCAACTTTTATCTGATTTTTGGTTATTTGGTTTTGTTTTTAAACTACTGCAGAAGTGTTTGGACGACACTGCAAGACTTGAAGCTGCAAAGAGGAGGCTCCATGAGCGATACCAACAAGCCGAGAATGGTTCGTCTATCTTCCTTGGAAATTGCTAGTGTAGTTTTAGATTTCTTGAGATTCTTGTTTTGATATGATTTAGGTCCTGGCGTCCTGGAAACGAAACTTTTTTATTCTACGTTTATGTTCTCTGTTGCTTACCCAAATCTCAACGCTGGTAGAGACGTCTTTTTTTTTTGAACAGCAAGGTAGAGACGTATATTTCGATTGTTGGCCTTGCAATTGAAACTCCATTAACATTTCGAATCTGGTCATATTCAATTCGGTGGTTGAGTTACCTGTTTTTTTGGTTGTTTTTTCTGATGGTGACCTCTTCTCATTTTGACAGCCAAGAGGCAAAGAACAATCCAGGTTATGGAATTGCATGATCTCCCCAAGCAGGGGCTTGGTAGCCATAGAAATGCAAACATGAGACCTGGGAATCACAACAGGCATTGGGCAAGCGGTCGACGTTAGTTTTGTCCACTTTCGGGAACTCATCTGCTCTTTGACTTTCTCAAGTTTCTTCCATTTTGGAAAATCCAGAAAGTGGAATAACCCGAATAAAAAGTCGCTGGCTTACGATTGGCTGCACGACTTCAGCATTGCTGATGATTGAGAACTTTGTCCGCGGAGATTGCCAGAGATGGACGAATTTGGTAACTTTTCTTCTAAATTGAGTCCAGTTTGAGGTATAGACTTTCTTTTTGTTTTTCCATTCGACTGGGAAACTGGTATATAGGTTATGTGGTCTACATCCTTGGTTTTGTTGGAGGAACCTGATTTTCCCAGTCCCATATGTTGAGTTCTCTCCTCCAGAACAAGACTGGATCAGATTTATATATCTGCACAGAATAAGTGCATTTTGTTAGATTATATCAACTGTATAAATTGACTTCAATGTTAGAAGAAGTAATATTCACTTGTAGCATGAACTATCTGTCTGTTTATTTTCTTGCATACATTTTTTCCTATCATTTGTTAAACCTTGTCTATCCTATCCTAGGGGACTTGGGGAGGGGGATAGGTGCTTACGGGAATCGAACCCTACCCACGTGCATGAGAGTATAATCACCCTAACTACAACCAACTCTACCGACTAAGATTCAAACCTTACCTAACTACAACCAACTCTACCGACTTTCGCCGAGGGAAAAAAAAAAAAAAAAAAACTATGGGTGCTCTTACATTTTGTAGAACTTGAACTCTTGGCATTATCTCTGATTTCAGCCTTCATTGGTTATTTAGACACGTGTCTTCCTAGGAACAAATAAACTTCACTGTTTATGTAATTTTTTTGGTCGATTATCTTGTTTATTTTGTTATGAGATATTACTCGTACTTTAGGAGTAATTTCTTTCATTATGTTTCTTCGTGAATGAGAATAAGTACTTTATTTTCAAATAAGTACTTATTTTTTGAATTAAAGGTGATATATTAATTGTGAGAAAATTACATATCTCGTAAAATGAAAAATAAATACTTAAAACATAAGACCTTTAGCGGAACGGGGTCTAATTAATGAATTGATAAGGCCCTAAAGTTAAATAATTAAAAGCGAATCGAGCAATGAAGACAATTAAACACGACTAGTGTTTTTGTCCGACTTTAAGAAAATTATATAGTGATAAAATAAATAAATTAAAAGAAGATAAATGGAATCCCCCTATCCAATTTTCTTAGTGGTGCCGCATTTACAGATTCTCTCTTTATTTATTTATTTTTTTAATATGCGAGTGATTCGAAATGGTTGATCGTGGCGGAACAACAATGGGCCGACGGGGCTGGCTCCACTCAAATTTAAAATAATTTTTACAATTATATATATAGTTATATTTCTTTAATTTACTCTTTTACAAATTTAGAATGATTTTAGTTCAATCTAGTAAAATAATTAATTATCTGTTTGGAATTTAGGAAAAATGAGAGAAAATAAAGGAAAGTTAAAAAAGTTTTGTTTTACCGTTATTTGGTTATAAGAGAAACTGAGAAAGAAACAAATTCTAGATTTGTAAATTTTTTCTTTCATTTCCCTTTCTTTTTCTTTTCTTTTTTCTCACTATCCCTAAGTTCCAAACAAAGCAAAATTTAATTATACAATCATTTTGTGTTTTCACTATATTTCATACATAAAATTAGAGCTTGTTTGATAACTTAAATTTAGCACTTAAAACTGAATCAATTAAGTAATAAATGATTTAATAGGTTTGATAATGCTATTCTACATTGCTTAACAAATTAAGTGCTACTTAAAATGTAGGCTAAAAAGTTGAAAAAAATTAATAAGTAGATTTGAGCTATTTAATTCTGGCTGAATTCTTGTGTACTTCCATTTAATCATCATACCACCACCACCACCACCACTCCTACAACCACTCCACCACCACCACCACCACCACCACCACCACTCTCCTATCACTTTATCACCACCACCACCATTACCACACTGCCACCCCCACTACCACACCGTCGCCGCCGCCGCCGCCACCACCACAATGCCACCATTGCACAACTATCATTCCACCAACAACACTCACTGTCACCATTACACCATCACTCCACTGCCACCACCACCACTCACTGTCGCCGTTACATCACCATCACTTCACCACCACCATTACGCTACTATCGCCAGCACTCCAATACCACCGCCGCCGTTGCCGCTCCCACCACCACTCTATCACCACCAACACACCACCACCGCCACCACAATCACCATTCTACCATTATTATAAGTACATTGTGACCATTAGTAAATTAAGAGAGAATCAGAACTAAAATTAATTTATTATTTTTTTAATTCAGTACTTAATATATTTATTAAATAGCTTTTCAGCTTAAAAAATTCAACATTTAGCTTTCAGTACTTAATTTTTCAACATTCAGTTTTAATTTTATCAAACAGTCCCTAAGTATATAGATATTTTAGTTGTCTTACAATTCATTATACTTGTATTATACCGAAACAAAAACCATGAACGATTGCATTTCAAGTGAAAATATGTCTCTTAAGTTGCCCCCTCCAACCAAAGTTATGACTCCGACTTAGTGGCGGCTCTAGAAATTTATAGCAGGGTGTTCAAAGATTATCTCAATTCTACTGGCTGATCTATTCACCAACAATATATGTGCATAACCTCATATGCTAGCATAAATAGTGCAGAACAAAAAAAAATAAAACATCTATTCGAAATAAAAAATTTATTTGGCATGCGAAATGAGAACTTAAAAATTTTCTATGTTTGTCAAAAAAATATACTCCTATAAATTTGTCAACAGAAGTTCTTTTTTTTTTTTTTTTTTTTAAGTTATCATATTGTGCAGTGGACAATGTTTTGAGCATGCATGTATGAATTAAATTTTACAATTGTCCTAAAAGAGTTTCTCATATTTTGTGCTAACGTTAAATTGACGTATTAAACTACTAGTATTTTGTTAAAAGAAATTGGAACGAATAGGTTGGAGAGGTGTTTTTTTTTTTTTAAGATAAGCTCTTCTATAGAAGGAATATTGGCCAGGTTAACGGGCTTTGTAATGTAGTTGAATTTTTTTGAAACTTGTCTATAATTCTATAATCTAATCAAACAAAAAAGAAACTAATGCAATTATTGTCATGAATACGAAGTCAACAAATCTAGACTACAGGTAATGAATGTAGAGCACAATTAATACTTACCCCAATAAATTCTTCTTATTGGAAATGTTTTTTTTTTTTTTTCCTGAAAGAGTACTGTTCAATTGAACCTTGTGTTGGCTGACTGTGAAGCTGCCACCTCTGCTCCGACTCCTAATTGTCCATTTTAGCATTATGTGTCCACTACGAGTCTTATCACGATGATTCATGTCGCAAATTTAACAAACAGTCGAGATATGATTATTTATTGAAGTTAATATACTCATATTAGCCTAAAACTGGAGTGTATAACAAGGACGGAATCAGGATTTTATTCTAGCAGTGGTGAAATGTATATTAAAAAAATTTAGTGATGGTGAGACTATATAAGTTGGGAATAATTTTTTTTTTACATATAATAATTATATTTTCTAAAATTTTTGTCGTGACGGTTGCCGCCATTAGACTCCCCCTGATTCCATCCTTGATGATTATGTGTGCAAAAGAAGTTCGTTGATCTCCGCTCCACCCCACTCCACCCTACTCAATCGAGTCTTATCTTTTATAGTACTGAAATTACTACTCCTACTAATAAGAGAAAGTGTTTACACATGCAGTACTCCCTCCGTCCCTTTTTTTGTGTCCAGTATTTTATTTTGGGCTGTCCCTTAATAAGTGTCCATTTTGTAAAGTTAAGAGGGTAAAAGTTGATGTATTGTCTATTTTGTCCCTAAAAGTAGATTTTATTTTGAAAAGTTATTGAGTAAAAGTGTAATGATGATGGGTAAGTAGGGAAAATGGAGGAAAAAGTTGATGTGAAAGGTGTAATGATGATGTCTTTTTAATAAGTTGGAGTTACGAAGCAGGACACTTAAAAAGGGGACGGAGGGAGTAATACTTTTACCCGGTAAGTGGTAACTAACACGTAGTCGGTGAGTCAGTCATTCAGATCAGAGAATTGAATCCCTCAAAGGAGCGCGTGCAGACTTTGACTATTTCCAGAAGAGAAGAGAAGAGAGTTTCGCATGTAGGGTCCACGCGTTCGGATAGATAGATAGATTATACTACTGTAGATATTCCTCCTTTGGGACTTCAGCCGGCGACGCCACATGTCATGTCACTGTCCTACCATACTCTTTTTGCGCACATGTCTGCTCCCACCTTTTTACAATCAGAAAATTTCAGCGTCTCACCTTTCACGCAAATCATACATGGACACATGATCTTAACAAAACATCACATAAATACTTGACGTATTAAAAAATTTATCAATTAAACCCCAACCGTTAACCTCCGTCTAAAAATTAACTAACTGAAAACATGTTTCTCTCTCTAATTTTGCCATCCACACTGACTTTTTTTTCACATATTTTGCACATATTTTGTGGGTCTATTTTTGGACCCCACACAAATTATTCGATTTGTTCACTAATTTTAAAACATATTTTCAAGCGATCTTGCAAAAAATCAGCTCCATAAAGTAAATGTAAGTGTATATCCAATCGTACAACTTTTCATTCTTAATTCTGGATTAAAATTTTGAATAAAAAGTTGTAAGATTTGATCAAATACTTACATTTACCCTGTTGAGCTGATTTTTTTACAAGGTCACATAAAAAATATTTTAAAACTATTGAAATGATCAAATCATTTTTAGGGACCCAAAAGTCGGCCTCACAAAAAATCTATGTAATACTAACCTGTGTGGGTACATTGGGTAGCGTTACTTGCTCCGGCAAAAAATAAATTAAAAAAAACAACTCAGCACTATGCGGGAAAGAAAAAAAGAAAATAATAACGCAGAAGAAAAGATTTGTATTACAAATTTTTTTGTGGGGACCAAAAGTGAACCGATCCGCTCATTAATCTTTTTTTTTTTCATGTTCCTATAAAAAAATCAACTCAACGGGTAAATGTAAGTGTTAGATCAAATCTTATAAATTTTCATGTAGAATTTTGATCCGAAATTCTGAATAAAAAGTTGTATGATTGAATCATATACTTACATTTATCTGATGGAGGTGATTTTTTGCAAAGGTTCTCAAAAAAATATTTGACATAATCAATAGATCAGATAATATGCGTGAGACCCAAAAATGGGCCTCACAAAAAAAATGTGCAGAATGTGAAAAAAAGTCAGGCAAGTAGCAAAATTGGAGAGAGAAACATGTAGCAAAATTGGAGAGAGAAACATGTTTTCCGTTTGTTTTTGGACTGAGATTGACGGTAAGGGTTTAATTGATGAGTTCTTTAATACGTCAGGTGTTTATGTAATATTTCGTTAATGTCAGGTATCTATGTGTGAAAGGTCAAGTGTTAATATGAAATTTTTCCATTCATTTTGCCACCCCATTTTCTCTAACGTCACTCCCGTTGGTGTTTCTATTAGGTGATTTATTTTGTGAGAAAAGCGCAAAACGGATGCGGTTACAATAATGGATAAATTTCACTGACGTCCCTTGAAGTTTCTGACAAATGCAAAGACCTCTCCTAGGGTTTCTAAAATGACACTAACCTCCCTTGCTTTTGAAAGTATTATTCAGATTCCCCCTTCCATTAAGTCTACAATAATGCCGTTAGGATTTGCAACTAAATGACTAAAATGCCCTCAAATATATGTAAACTAAAAGATCAACGCTTCTTGTTCTATTTTTCCCTAATTGGTGTTTTTAAGGTTAAATTGCAACTATAAATATTTGGTCAAATTTGAACAACTAGTAATACATCTTATATTTTAATGATCATTGTTTTCATAAAGTTAATTCGTTTTCCTTCATGTTTCTCATTTTATTTATAAAGTTATTGCTTTGTATATTTCTAAGTCATCACATCCCCAAAAAAAAAAACAACCTTGATTTCTACCTCTTTGTTATGAATGAAGTCAATGTATATTTTCTTTCAATTTTTTTAATGTTTGTATGTTGGTTTTTTTCTTTGACTTGCAACTTAATATTTAACAAAATTAGACTTGAGTTATACATACTTTGGTCAAACTTGTATAATGAGTTATGCATTTTATATTTTGATAATCATGGTCTATTTTTTCCTCTCCTAAGTGGATTTTGAAAAATTAAAGAGGCATATAAATGCCTAATCCAACATACAAAAAAATTATCGTGTATTTTTAAAATTTGTTTTTCGACGATATAAAGTCGGTATAAAAAATTATCGTGTATTTTTTAAAATACGTTTCTTAGAAAAATTGACATAAATAGTCACTTTTTTTTTCTGATCGCAAAGCGTCATGTTTTTTTCCCCTAGTACGGTGGATTAGATATCTCTATGTATCTTCCATTTGGAAAATTACACTTTGAAGAGAAAAAAATGACTGAAAATGAAAAATGCATGATTAATTATTCAAATTCGACAAAAGTTTGTATAATTGGGTCTAATTTGATATTGAAATTAAATTATATAACCAGTACAATGTTACTTTTAATATTTGAAACTTCAATTAAAGTACAAGAAAGAAGAAAAAGACTTGATTGTTTAGTTCAGTAATATTCGAGGGCATATCAGTATATTAATTTCAAAAACTTACGGTGTTAGGGTGAATTTAATAGAATGATGGTATTTGAACAATAGTTTGTAAAATAAGGGAGATAGTATAATTATTAGAACATCAGGGGATGTTTCTGCATTTGTCAGAAACCTTAGAGGAGGTCAGTGAAATTTACCCATTAATTAAATCATGGGAGCCATCACTTTGAAAATCGAAAACATTCATTTTGTAAAACACGTCAAAATAATATCATCATAATTCATATTTATCAGATCACATCACATTTATAATTACTAACTCACACAGAAGATGAATATGTCTTCACATGCATTTATTCATAAAAGATAAATCTGATTTTTTCACGTAATTAATATTCATAATGTTCTCTATAAGGTGAAAGTTTTCGAGCATCAAAATGATGAAACTCCTATGCCAATGTGACAAATCGTTTTTTAAATTTGGTGGTAGAAGTGGAAGCCAGTGTGAATAGCTAGAAAATTTTCTTATTTGAACTGGTATTTCTTCTTGGAAAACACTAACCACGTGCGTTCCTCCTCAAGGAGATCAGAAACAATATGGGTAGGGTGCCTGCATTCTCGCACATGGATAACTTTGGGACCTGTCTCGGGTCCGACAAAGATGATTAGAGCTGTTCATTTTATTCAAAATATCTTATTTAGGATACCTGTTAAAAACCAGCTTGATTAAATATCGGTAAGAACATTTATGAAATATCCAACTTTGTTTCAAAATTCAATAGATTAGAACATTGATATTCTAGAAAAGTATTTTGATATCCGTGAAAATCTATTAGTACCTTAACTTATTTGGTATGAGTCCTACTTTGGGTACACCATTTGGTGTACGCCAAATATATACCGCATTTCGTTGGACCCATTCACATAAATTATCATAGCTGTTCAATTTTTTGAAAACATTTTTTAAGGGTCACTGTAAAAGATCAGCTCAATTAGATATCGGTAAGAGCTTAATCAAACCTTTGCTTAATTTCATGTCAACAAATTGGTTATAGAATCGATCAAGCTTTTATCGATATTCAGTTGGACTGATTTTTTTACAGTTATCCTTAAAAAAGTATTTAACACAAATAGAGTGGCTCTGATAAGCACCCAAGATTGTATGATCGTGGAACTTTAGTCCTTTAAATTGTAGCGTCTTTATTTCTAATTCTTCATTTTTATTTGATATTACTCGTAAGGTAGTTTGTTTGGTGTTACAGGTAAACATCTTGAAAATGGCATGTTTTGATCACGAGGTTAATTAACTCCCAAGAGAGTTCAAGTATCCGCGCCAAGTGGAACTCCTGCCATGAAGACTCAAGAGCGACGGCATGAGGCGTCGAGTGAACTCCGGGGCCGATGGGTGCCAAGTTTTGAAGGCTGGCCTGAAGACCTGGAGATAAGTTTTCCGTATCGATACAGCCTCTAGCCGTATCGATACACATTAGATTAGTGGGAAGACAGATTTTGTTGTATCGATACGAATTAAGGACGTATCGATATGAGCACTACCGGGAAAATGGCCATTTCAACTTAGCAGCGTGGTATTGATACACACCATAAATAGTATCAATACCACGAGCATTTGGCCAGATATTTGTTGCTTTTTAAACTTTTCACTTATGGAATGTTTTCATTTTCTAGTATGTTTTTAGATATTTGATGAATGAGAAAGGTCATTTTGTATAAATAGGATCCTCCCCTCACCTCTTTAGCATCTAGCACATTACACTTTCAAGTCTTTTTCTCCATTAAAGCTCTTTCAAGCTTTTTAGTCTTATTCTCCAAGAACACTTGTAAGTTTTACTAGTTTGTTAAATTTTCAAGTATTAAAGTTGTAGGTACAGACTAGATCTTTACTAATATCAAGTTTATTTATGTTTTTATCGATTAATCATGTTTTCACTTCCTAGCATAATTTCTAGTCTTTTCAATATATGTGAGTAGTTTCGTGGGCTAAGTCTTGGGATACTTTTTTTTCCTATGACTTAGGTTGTTATTTGGTTCTCGAACCCTCAGGCTTAAAATCATGATTTTTGGAATGAGGTTAACCTAGCCATTTTGGTTTAAGCGAGGGGTGTTAATTCCTTGATATGTTGTTTAGCCAAGCGTTCTTGGCACGCGACATATTGAGGGCTCGTGATCTCCTATGTTTTAGATACATTAGCAAAAATAGGTTAGTTTAATTCCGTTTAATCACATCTTTTGAGAAACATAGTTGTTAAAGCTAAATCTTCCGGCGTGAGCACGCAGTCGTGACTCTCACTTGAGTTATTTTGAGAACCAGTAACGGCCTTTGTCAGGGGAAAGACGATCTTTAGACTTGCCTCTTTTAGTTCATAAAACACATTTCTAGTCTTTTTCCTTAGTATTATCACTTTCAAAGTAAAACCAAGTTGGTCGTCTTAAACGCCGAAATCCACCATATACAACCTACAATCCGATTAAGCTATATTCAATTTTCTGTGGGTACGATCCCGGACTTTCCGGTTATTATGTTACCGACGATCTAGCCCTATGCTTGGGGTTTTCCAACCTTATATTTGAAGGCGAGGTTGCGAAATTAAGCAGGCTCCGTTAATTTGTTTGGGATCTCGAAATAGGTCCCAAAGAATGCGGTGTATATTTTGCATACTCCAAATAGTGTACCCTTAGTTTGTTGATTTGGTATTATATGCATCTTATTCACCGGCTACTGAACAACAGTTAGAGTATCCATAATGACATAATCAAAACTAAAAGATTTCTAAAGTTAGTACTGTTGGTCCAAAATATTGTTTACAATGATATAACCAAATTTAGCAACCTATTAATCAATAACCAATTTTCTTTGAAAAACCAAAATTAGCAAACCTTTTCGATTTGGATAACAAAATTTAATGGTGACCGCACTCTCTCCTTTTCCTTTCTCTCTTCTTCCGTCACTAACAATGGACCCACCTATTTACTTTTATTCTCAATTTTCTCTATCTCTATCTACTAAAAACAATTTTTTGATTATGGACTATTGTGGATCTCAACATTTTGGACATATGTTGCGTTTTTTAGGAGATATAGAATCGAATGTCCATGAGAGAGAGCTTGATACTACCAATACCAATAGATCTCTCTCTCTCTCTCTCTCTCTCTCTCTAATTAAGAGTGTGTACCTTGTTTGTTTTGGGCAAATGTAAAGGTGTTCAATTGTAAATTACCAAAATTAATGGTTGTTCATAATATAGGACTGAGTGTTAAAAAAAAAATAAAATTAGAGTGTTCCAGCTGCACACCCCACCCATGCCTGGGTGTGAAGTCGACACTGAACCTCATACACGTAATAATAAACATAGTTTGGGAATGTCATCTTCCTTAATTAAGCTTGTACAAATTATATCTACTCGATCGCAGGTGTCGAAATGACTTGGTATTGTATCATCTTTTAACCAAAAAAAAAAAGCCCGGCAGAATTACTTTGCCAATGCAAAGTCATTTTGAACTTCCTCTTTTTTCCTTTCCAACACGTTTCACCAACTGACCTTTCTTCAATTTTATTTACCAATTACAGTTTCTTTAACCAATATTTTTTCAATTACTTTTTTTTTTGTTGTCTCGTCATGCTATTTTTCCTAAATACAATTTCTTCAACCCATGCCAAAATTCTATTTTTAATTAAACTATACAATCAAATTTCTACAGTAGTTTTAACAAAATGATAAAAGTAAACAAAAAAGAGTTATGCTAAATTTTAACTCGAGCCGCCTAAATGACTTGTGCTAGACTTGCTAATAGTACAACAACAGTTTCCTTAAAGCTTTTTCCCATCTTTTTCTTTCATTTAAAGCGACTCGTGTTTAATACTTTCCTTGGCCCACACTTTTGGTGGTTAATTTTTTCTTGAACCATATACTTTAAATTAGAGTTTGGTAGCTCCTTTTTCCATTCGCACATATGGAGGACCCAAAACACGTATGAAAGCTCTTCTCAGTTTTTTATTTTTATCGGCAAAAAAGATTTTATTAATCTTCGATAAGGAATACAAAGATTAAACGGATCTCGGATATGCCAGCAAAAAAGCCAACCGAGAACCAAACCAAAAAAGGACGGCAAGTAGCCAACTGATACACCACAGGCAAAGCAAAATCCTCACATCCACTAAAATACCCTCCAACGTTAACATACACACAAAACAAACTTACCCAATATATATACCCAAAACAAACTAAAGCCCAAAGGGGAAAAAAAAAAAAAACTACTACTACTATTTATCATCATTGACAATGAACCACTATTATAATTAATTAATTCAAATCAATAAAAAAAATCTTGCTTACTAGGAAATTCTCAAAGTGTGTGAGAATTAATATATTCATGACCTAATGCATGACCTCGTAATTACTAATTACATAGTCAATTACTTACACTCATCAGACTAAAGGTTCATTAATATAAACATAGTGAATAATTTAAAAGTGGAAAGTTTGCGTAAATTTTTTGATCGGAAACTAAATTTTATTGAAATAAAAAATACCCTAACATTTTCCGAAAACACAAAATAATCTTGTTTTGCTTAGCCCTCATATTCTGCAAAAATTTGCAAAAAGCACCTAAGATTTTCCGAAAACACAAAATAGTCTTGTTAGGCTTAGCCCTAGTAATCTGCAAAAATTCACAAAAAGCCCTTAAGATTTTCCTGAAAACATAAAATAATCTTGTTAGGCTTAGCCCTTGTATTCTGCAAAAATTCGCAAAAAGTATGAAAAGTTATATATATAAAATGCTTCATTGGTCACATGACAAGAACACAAGGAAGAAGGCACAAACATAAGGCATGCGTAATAACAGATGCAGTACAATGTTGTACATTGTTCTCTCATATATGCATTCTAGCGTTTCCCAAAAAAAAAAAAAAATATTGGTGTTCGAATCCACAATCAAATATTGGTGTTCGAATCAATTGTTGAAATTCTCTCTCTCTCTCTCTCTCTCTCTCTCTCTCTCTCTCTCTCTCTCTCTCTCAAATTATCATGTTCATGTTTTTGTTTGGCTAGCTAAGAAAGTGACTTCAAAATGTATTGATGATATATTTTTTTTAATATTTCCGATCTATTGATGATTAACCCTCATTGGTTGTTGAGATATGAAAGTTTAGGTTGACAATGTTTTCTATATATATTAATGAAGTACGAACAAGACCAAGAACATGGATCGAATAGGTAGGTTATGTAGATATAGTTGGTAGAGGAGGTTTAGGTGTCATTTTGGGAGCTAAGGAAAGTTGGTGGGATGGTAAGCCATGCTTATCTTCCTCGCTCTAAACTTTTGATTGATATTGTAGGCAATTATTGGATACTCCTGAAGTACCATGTGACGCTGTCATGGTATTCTTCGCAATTAATGGATCCACACCATGCAATATGGGTGACTCCTTATCTCCCAATACCGTACCCAACAAAAAATGAATGATATATAATGTCCTTACTGTACAATTATTTGTTGCTACGTAAATGATTAGGAGTATACCACGTAGACAAACAACATATGGTACTCCGGAAACACTGCATAATTACTCGATATTGCAGTGGTCTCTCTTTTAAATGGACATTACTGATTGGACCAAATTAAAAACAAATTTCAATTTTCAGGGTTACGACTGCCAGAAGTAAACATATGAGGAGCTCATAAAATTGATTGCTCCATCTTGCGCCTCCAACAATGCTAGTGGCGGCATACTTTTATTCACCGGCACACTTGAGTGCCTTTACGCTATGTGTGAACATGTGTCTCTAGATTAGTCCCTGTTTGTTATCATTCGTAAGTTCAATTTGTACTCCTATAATACGTCAAAATTCTGTTAACTACAATCGACTTTCGGCGGAGGAAAAAAAAGTTGCAAAACAATTTATTAGCATGTAAATATCTATATTGTCCGATCATATCCTATAAACATTTGTCAAATTGCTGGCAAAAAAAAAAAAAAAACCTTGGAAAATATTTGTGGAAAACCAAATCAAAAATTGGAAATGGCTCACAGTTATTATGCCCAAATTACTATGTTGCATAAAAGATTGTCATCCAGGGCCAACAAGTAAAAATTCCAAGCATCAAAAGATTCAAAACTACAAATGGCAATATCTTAGCATATTCTATGGCTTTTTGCACACAACAAAAAGCCTCAAACCTCAGACACATACTTCCACAAGTTGGGTGGTTGGAATATTTTTATTCACTTGATTTAAAGGTCAAAAGAAGAGTTAGAAAAGCAATTGCTTATGTGGGTGATTGAAAAGTCCTTTTCCATTTTATTTGGTATAGTGGGTGTGGCAAGAGATTGCTTGACTTTCCTTTGTTCCATAATTCCATTTGATATCAAGTGAGATTGCAAGGATAAGGATCTTTCATATTCTTATCCTTTGCCAACCCATCCCCTCTCTCTCTCTCTCTCTCTCTCTCTCTCTCTCTCTGTGCACATATCAATGGATACATGGTGGCCAAAAGGATAATATTTTAAAAGGGTTGGAATAGTTTTGATAGTGAAAGCAATACGGAATGCCACCTAATTAAATGAGCAACAAATAGCCCACAAGGAATAGATTACCCAACAACATGTTTGTAAAGTAATTGCGTTTTTGGGCACTTGGATCACCATTATTCGCGGCTATGTTATCCAAGTTGGATAGGCGTTACCATCTCATTACATCAAATCCAAATAATTTCACAATTTTATGAATAATATTGAAAATCAAAATCGTCATATACTCGTACCATTCCGACCAGAAATTTGGTACGTAAAACATTTTTGCCCATGACATTTTCCCCAATGTTCAGGTGCCCGGCACTTCGTAATTTTCGATGTGATTGATGTCGTGTACAGAACATGTGGACTCCTTTCTATTTTGTATATTTTTGCCTCTATTATTTAAAGTGGATGAGAGAAGTTAGTAACTCTCAACACAAAACACTCAAACAAGAGGGCACTATCAATCCCACGAGTTTGGTTCAGTGAGTAGGAGAGCAAATAAGTGTTTGTTCTACATGAGGTTTCATGTTCGAACACAACGGAGGTCAAACACTTTAAACTTTGGAACCATCGGAGGATTTGCCCCTGGTCGTTAATCGAGGTGCACGGAAGCTAACCCGGACATTATCAGGAAAAATGAAAAACCAAACAAAACAAGAGGGCACTATCGTTTCACAAGCCGGCCATAATTGAATAATCAAATATGTTCCATGAGCCCTTTTAGGTGATGTGATTCACAGATATCAAAATGATCTAATTTGACACCCAAATAGATCGCCACATTATTTCATTGGCAAATCCTAGCCCAGTGGCGTACTCAATTTAGAATGTTATAAAGCCCAAGAAACTCATAGAGAAGCCCATCTGGCTAATCAGTATATTTCAGTTTTAAGTTTTGCTATCTAAACCCTTTTGCGTCCCATAATCAGTATAATCAGTTTTAAGAATTTTTTGCACCAACTTAAATATGTCAATTATTTTAAAAAATTGATACAAAATATTTGAAAATTATAAATAAAAGCTTTTTTTTAATATATTATTCAAAAACTAGTGAAACCTTTCATAAAGAACTCTAATTATAGGACGGATCACAGAGGACTACTTTGTTTTTCATGCAAAATATGTGAGGGGCTGTTCGTACCTATCTTCAAATCTCATGGGGTGTTTGTGAAATTTACCAAAAAAAGAAATGGGTAAAGGTTTGGTGACCTAGGTAGATGTTTAAGTCATAATATGTACTTTCTTCGTTTTTACTTCCAAAGTACAAGTTCATTTTCGCTACTAATATTGTTGATTATCTGATATTTGTGGTGATTACTTTTAGTTTATTGATAATTCTAACATAAAATTGCATATTTTTAAAATTGTGGTTATACATGAAGTTTTGAAGATATGCATGACATAGGAACTTTGTTGAGTTATTAGATTGGATCAATTGGAAATAGGCATGATAAATGATCACGTTGTATGTACTTTTTTTTTTGGGGAAATTACAGTAAGCCCCCTCCAACTATACCTCGGTAACGAGTTGCACCCTTCATCGTTTAACTCGGACACTTAACCCCCTTCATCTTTTATAGCGTAACACTTAAGCACCTCTCGTTAGTTAGCCGTTATGAATTTAAACGGAAGTCATGTGAGCAGTACATGAGCAGTACCTTGGTAACGGTACTCTCTCTCTCTGATAGAAGGTAGAACTGGGTCTTCCAATGGGGATCCATGTGCTGTGCAATTGTGGCATTAGAGCACCATTGATTAATGTAGTGCATTCCAACCCAGACATAGAGTACTGAAAATGGTAGTGCATTCCTCATGAAAAGATAGAGCTGATCAAACAATTCCTTTGGAAATAGATTTTTCAAATCATGCCTGTAAATTTGAAATTGAGTGTGGCAAATAACAAATATAGATGTGAGAATGAAATCTCCATATAAAGATTTATAAAAACAAGTATGAAATGGCTTGGACCCATAATAGAACATAGAGAGAGAAAGAAAAAACAGAGTGCTCTGTTTTTTTTTGCTTTTTGGCAGCCCCCGGATGAAGGCCCGGTGGCCGGTTGACCTATATTCCAACCATTACACCATTTGCAGAGGAACCAGCAGTTAGCTGCACTGAACAGACAGCAGCTAGCAGTATCCAATCTGCTGATCATAAACAACAGTAGCCGAAGTAACAACAGAATTAACTAGAGCTTTCTCGAAGTAGCAACAACAGCTACATCCACAAGTTTGTACTCTATCTTCTCACAAATCTAGATAACACCTTGAAACATACAGTTCATGATGCAAGGAAGCGTATAAGAAATTGAAAATAGAGCAACAAGGACAATCACCGAATATATAGGACGCAACTCTAACTCTAGAAAGTGTAAAGTAACCATACTAAAATTATTATAGACCCATAAAATAGAGGAAAAAACAAGAGTTCTGAAAAAAGAACGGGCTGAAACAGAGTTTCCTACGAAAAGTTATAAGCGAAACAAAAATAGCCCAAAACGGTTCGAAAGCCCGTTCGGAGGCCTAAATGGCCTCAGAAGGCTAAAAAACACGCACCACATAGCCAAAGGCAATGTGTCCTGACCGTTGGGCCATTTCAGATCGAACCCAAGTAGGCCCAAAGCCAAATTCTTCGGTCAGTTATTCACAAAAATACCTATTAGTAAGCCTTGGAATGCTTAAGGTGATACTCCTTCTCTTTGACAAGAAGCCGAAGGAACAAAAACAGCAGCAGCATCAAACATCCACAAGAGCGAAACTAAAAAACTAAGCAGAGGACAGAAATTAACTGAACACACTGCATACTAATTTAACCACCAAAGCTACATTCCTGATAATAACCAGTTACATTCCATAACAAAACACCAGTTACATTCCTGATAACAACCAGCAATAACAAGTCTGTTTGCCAAAATATGACCACCAAAGCTAGAGCTTTCCGAAATAGAACCACCAAAGCTAGAGCTTTCCAACAAAACAACCACCAATCCTACATAAGTGCTTAACTAATAGGGATAATGACAAGTTTTCCCAACATTAGCATGACAACATAAGCAGTCAAAAGGTTGTCAAACATAGCATGACAACATAAGTAGTAATAAGAAGTCTTCCCAACATAGCATAATAATTAAAATGCAGCATAATCAGAGTTTCCATGGCTGGATTGGGATGGAAGCTGCAACATGCTTATGGGGCTGCTTGATGATGCTTGGGAGTTTTGGAACTCAGTATTGCCTCTGCCCCTCCCATTGCTTCTGCCTCTGCTCCTCCCATTGCCTTTTCTTCTGCCCCTTCCATTGCCTCTCCCTCTGCCCATCTCATTGACTCTTCCAGGACCAGCTTCTATGTTGGTATTGTGGTTCTGTAAATTGGCCCACTAAAAAGTTCAAGTTATTAAGTGTTCATGTGCATATATTTAACTAAGCACACAAGTTGTAGTAGAAAACGTACCATAACAGATGTCATTCCAGGGCTTAGTTGTGAGGTGTCAACTGTGATGGCAGAGGTTTGTGAAGCCACAGTGCTTGCATTTCCCCCTGCTCTTCCCCTGCCTCTACCCCTTCCTCTACCCCTCCCTCTTACTCCAATCCTTACCCCAGCATTCTTTGGCTTCACTGGACCTTTACAAGTCCTTGTGTTAGGCCCAAACTCTCTGCATTTCCCACACCTTAGTGACTGGTATTGCTTCCTTACTTGGTTGGGATTCTGAACTTCATCAGCAGCCTTCCTCCTTGCTTTCTTTGGCCTTCCTGGTGGCCTTCTAAGTGGAGGAGGCATGATAGGGTCATAATTAGCTTGGACCCACATGGTCTCATCAGGTATTGGGGTGATGAAGTGAGAGTAAGTGGCAGTGTAGGTATCGATGTGGTAGTATTGGTGCACAAAGTTCTCGGGCAGTCTTTTATCTACCATTATAGCAGCAATTCCATGAGAACATGGAATGCCAGTCACATCCCAACGCCTACAAGAGCATGTGTGCCTGTCAACGTCACAAATGAAAGTCTTCGAACCAACCCTTACCTCATAAATGAAGTTCCCAGAGTATGTTACATCAGTACCCCTTGCTTCCACTTTCAACTCCTCCAATATGTTTTGAATCTTGGGACATAACTTTCCATTGCATGTAGTGATCCAATTCCTTTTCTGCTCATACCTACTCATGAGTTGCCTCCTTATCATCTCCATCATTGTGATTATAGGTTTATCTCTAGCATCCTTGATGTACTGATTAAAAGACTCTGAGATATTGTTGGCTAACATGTCACACTTAGATCTTGGACTGAACATGGACCTACTCCACCCAGTTGCTGGCTCTTTAATTAGCCAGTCATATGCTTCCTTGTTGATGTCTTTGATCTTGCTCATCTGTCTTTGCCATTCTTGAGGTGTAAATGCACAAGCAGCTGCCCACACCAGGTCTTTCAAATCCTTTCCCTTAAACTGAGTCTTGAAATTGGCATAAAGATGCCTCACACAAAACCTGTGTTCAACCCCTGGCAGCATTTGCTTGAAAGTCTCCACCAATCCCTACAAAAAATTATGGAATCAAATCACAATATAGAAATGGCAATAACTTAAAGCAAGAATAGAATGCAAGTATATTATGAAATCAAATTACATTTTACCTTTTGTCTATCTGATATGAAAGTCCATCCCTTTTCTTCAGGTCTTCCAATTACATCCAGTAGTTTTTCAAGAAACCACATCCAACTATCTTTAGTCTCAGCTTCCACTACAGCCATGGCCAAGGGGTACATTTGATTATTGCCATCCCTTGCAACAGCATGCATGAGCTGCCCCTGAAATGGGCCCTTCAAGTGACAAGCATCTAGTCCTATCATAGGCCTAATACCAGCTAGAAAACCCATTTTCTGTGCACCATACATCACAAACAACCTTTGAAAAACAGGTGCACTTTCAGGTAAAGGCCTTTCCACCTTAACCATTGCACTACTTCCAGGATTCTGCATCCTAATCATTTCACAATAATCCCACAACCTCCAATATTGTTGCCTATGATTACCCTCAATAGCTTCTAGTGCAGCCCTCTTAGCCCTATACACCTGACTGTGTGACACATCAACCATCCAATCTCTTTTAACTGCCTTTCTCATTGCACTCAACTTCCAAGAAGGATCATCACTTAAACTGTCCATGTATTTATTCGCTATCCACCTGGAATTGGCATGTTTCAAGTGATAACTCCTTGGACATTGACAAGGATGACCATATAAACTTTTAATCTGAAAGGCCTTTGTGTCTTGGAAAAATGAAGCATGCACCTTCCACCCACACTCATTCTTACAAACTGCAGTTACTCTATCACTATCATTCTTTTTAAACTTAAAGTTAGTTCCATTACGTATGGAATGTTCCCTAAGTGCAGCCCTGAATACTGTAGCAGAGGAGAATAGCATCCCCAACTTCAACTCTGGTTTGCCCATATCCCTTTCCTCATTGAACTCAGGGTAGTCAAGACCACCCTCAGAGTCAGAATTCATGGGACTATTAAGATCATCATTTTCAACCTCATCTATGTCCACTATGTCCTTTCTTGAATCCTTACCCTTTCCACTGCCACTTCCAATCTCAAAGCATTTTCCTTTCCCCTTAATTTCTCGCTCTTTTTTACCCTTCCCAACATTTTCATATTCATCAAAAATCATATCACCATCAGCAAAATATTCCAAGTCACTCTCACTAAAACTACCACAATCACTGCTAGCATGGAAATCACTGTCACCGTCACTATCCTCCTCCTCTTTGTCACCCAAACTCACCCTATCCTCTTTGTCGCCTAAACTCACCATATCCTCATCATCTCCAGCATGTAAATTTGGGTTCTCTACATAAATTGGAATTCTACTCCTTCCCACATGGATTGCAAACATGTCTAGGACATCAACATCAGTTTTAATCTCCCTCAAACCTCCATCCAAATCACAATCAGGCAACCTATGGTATATGATAGATATTTCTGGGCAACCTAACTGTTTTACTTCACCTAAAATCTCAAAATAGGACATCCTATCAGGGTCTACATCCTCAATCAGTTCAACCTTGTCACTTGCATAGATTTTCTGTGGTATGTAAGCAAATAAGCCCCCATGGTGAAACTCCAATGTGAATTTTTGATCATCCATCCTAAACAAAACGTTACTAGCTATTAAATAATGATTAAGGAATAATAAAAGTAGGTCAAAATTACCAAATAAATAAATAAATAAAAAGTAGGTCAACAACAGGAAAAAGAAAAAGTAACAGGAAAGGGGGAAAACCTAAGATTCTTTGGGACCACTGACAAAATCATATTCAAGCCTCACACCAACACACACACATTAAACGACACCAACAACCAAACACATGCACAATAAAGAACTCTTTGGGACCACACTTTTTGGTTGAAAACTGCAATCTTCTCTTATTTTATACCAGAAGCAACAGAGTATAAATACACGAGAAGCAAGAACCATTACCCACTCGTCTGCGTGAGAGATGAAGATGATCGATGGTTTTTCTTATAGAACTTCACTCGTTTGATCTCCAACTTCTTTCAACCTTCAAGAACCCTAGGTTTTCTAGTCATCTCCAAATCGGCTGTGTTAGGTTATGATGTTAGATTAGGGGAAAAGGGTATGACAAAGGGTAAAATACGCGGGAAAAGGTGAGAATTTCGAGGTCAAATTGGAGGGAAAAGGTGAGAATTGGACGGAAGTAGGTTTGGTTTCCCGCCAATCTCCCGTCGTGAATGACTCAGTGATCTCAGGGCATCATCTTATTTTGACTGAAAAAGGGTAAATTGGTAATTTCAGCACTTCCGTTAACGGCGTCTTCTATTTTGTGCGAGAGAAAAGATGAAGGGGGTTAAGTGTCCGAGTTAAACGATGAAGGGTGCAACTCGTTACCGAGGTATAGTTGGAGGGGGCTTACTGTAATTTCTCCTTTTTTTTTTTTATCTGACATTGTATGTACTTTCCATGCTACATTTTCATACTTAATCTATATCGTCGAAAGTATAGATATTTGTGACCATGGATAAGTCCTGTCATGATAAATATGGCAAAGCTCACCGTGATCATATATTTATGTTTCAATGGAGCAGAAGTAGATTGATTTGAGCTGACATTCATAAATTTTAAGAAAAAAAGTTTGAGATCCTAAGCTTTACAATGTCTAATATTAGGATGACCTATGTGGTCCATGTGGGAGATTGTAAGCAATTTTTTGTAGGTGGGCCTACATGGATCCTAAAATTAAATATTGTACATTGTCGAATAAGGTTTGAGTGATATCAGTATTATCCATTAAGTTGTGGTCGTTTTATAAATGGACCAGATAAATTGACAAGTCTCAATTAGCACGTATTTGGGTCATATCACATGCGTTAAGGGTTGCGGGCTTATTATTATTTGTATAGACCATTAAAAGGCCCAATATAATTCATCTGTTTTTTTTTTATCGAATGATTTCATCTGTTATGATGGGTTATGATAGAATTAGAACTTATAAATATGTGGTTAAGGTTCTCACTCCAAACCCTATTCTCTTTCTCTTACCATCCCATTGTGTGTGTGACAAAAGGTCAAGATCAAAAGAAAGGTTCTAGAGGTGGAATACAAACGACCACCTAAAGGTTTTTATTGTTCATGGCGACAGTTACGCATCCGATTTAATTTTCTTCAATGGTTTGACATGAGATTTTGGATTTGTATTTTCGCTTGAAATCCAACAACCAATTGATCTTGGACAAATTTTTAATGATAAACTAGAGCTCGAACTTGAATGGTTTGGTTTTTTTAGTGACCCTAATTCAATTGTGATAAATGTGCGCATAAAGATTTATATGCGCAGATTCTACACAGCTGTGTGTGGTTGACCTCGGGTCCTAAACAAATGATCCGATCCATTCATTTTGTAAAAACTAATTTTCTACTATGCCTTTGCATGAAATCAGCCCAATCGGATATGCGTAAGAGCTTGATCAATTCATCCAAATTCTGAATTAAACATTGGATGTATTGATCTACACTTACGCAAATATGATTGATCTACACTTACGCAAATATGATTGAGCCGATTTCTCTGAAAGCACTTAAACTTTCTAACAAAATGAGCAGCTTATATCATATGTATGAAATCCGAGATGAACCCCACATGCAGAATCTATGCATAGTCGTGTAGATTCATTGAGGTATAGCCCAACAAGAAAAAACTGCATCACTCTTGAATCCATGAATGTGGACTACAGTAAACTAACAACTTACCTTTCACGAGGTTTCTACCTCACCCTTCTAAGATCTACCTCAGCTCGCAGGTCCGATTCCATTGTCAACAAAAAAAAAAAAAAAATCTTGGGGCCACTGTAAACTTACTTAATCTTATGAGCTTCCAAATTAGTCGAAGAAAAGATTGGTCAAGGGATGGATGAACCTAGACGATCGCCCTACCTAAATTCAAAATTTCTTTAATTTTTTTTCTTCTGTAGATTCTAAAATAATGTTTAAGTTTGTCCGCCAAGATTATTGCCATCTAATTAAATTGAGACGTAGACCAAAGTGTAATTTCATTTTTGATGTCGTTATCTAATATGGTATTATGTAGACTTTGGAAGAAGGTGGGCCTAGCTAGGCCCAGCCTCAAGGAAATTGGGCAGTGGGTTAGGTGATATGAAATGGTTACTTTTAGTGCAAAGTCCATTAATGAGCCTGGTTGGTTGGGTTGGTTGAGACATCATGGTCATTCGACTTGCTTCTACGGGAGTTCTGTAACCAAATAAATTTTCTTTTGACTCGAACCAAATAAATTAGCATGGAAATTTATTTTAAACCACCGCGTCAATTATTATTATTTTTTGGGTCATTCTTTAAAGGGTACTTTTATTGATACAGAAATTATACGCCGGGAACGGCCAGCCACCCCTAATGAGGAAGGAAAACAAATTACAAAGGAGGCCTAAACGGTTTTTTATTTTTTATTTTTTGTCATGCTATATACATCAGCGGAGGTTAGTGGAGGGTGTTAGTATTAGCATGAGGGTCCAGAGGCTATCCATAGCCTTGACCCTCAAAGGGCCTATCTCATGTGGGGCTTGAACCCAAAACCTTTCACAAAGGGAAGACAACAACTGGAGCACCAAGCAGTTGTTGTCCTGTGGTTTCAATGTTACTAACAAATTTCCAAAATTAGTAGTAGCCGGCAATACTTGTTATCAGTTCAAACACAAAGGAGATTTCAATCCCAACATAATTATAAATTCTGAAACACGGACAGGATCTAATAAAGTTATGCAATCTCTCCAAAATGACCACCTTCAAGTGATCGTTTCAATCATGATCAGAAAGAAAAAAGTGATCGTTCTGCAATAGGCATGGCTGAAAAACCTTGACTAGAAAACGGGAGAAATCAAAATCTGAAAACGTAAGCAATAACATTGAGGAAAGACAAAATAGCAAATGATGCATTACATGAAACACAAAACGTTGACAAATCTGAAACGCAGACATAAGTTAGGGTAAAAACCAGACACAGTTGCCATTACCAGCCCCATGTCCACCCATTGCTTAACTAGGGGAGATTTTTCAAAACATAAGCAAACCTGAGTCACTAAAATTCATGAGAGCGGGAATGGGGGATTCTATTGGAAGATTATGTAACCTAACATGAACCCTAATGTTCCATTCCCATGGGTGAAACCTCAAATAGAAAAAATACAATTAGAGAAAACCAAAAGCCATAATTGAATACAATAACATTGAAGATTAGAATATAGAGCAATGATTCACTACATAAAACACGAAACGTGGATGACTCGGAAATTCAGACACGAGGTAGCAAAAGAAAAGGTAGCAAAGAACCAGAACATGCAACCTACACAACCTTATTTGCTCAGTCGCCATTATAGGGTCACAAATAAACTGAATGGTTTCAGACTGCCCTAGCCGGACTACCATAAGACCCATCATCAAATACATAATAGAGTGAACATACCCCAGTAGCATCGGGTACTCATATTCTCTTCACATTTGCTCCATTCCTTCTTCCTCCTCATCCTCATATTCTCCCTCCTCGTCAGCAGTTGCATCCTGATACTGCTGGTACTCAGACACCAGATCATTCATGTTGCTCTCTGCTTCCGTGAATTCCATCTCGTCCATTCCTTCTCCAGTATACCAATGCAAGAAAGCCTTCCTTCTAAACATAGCAGTGAACTGCTCACTCACTCTCCGGAACATTTCCTGAATGGAGGTTGAATTCCCTATAAAGGTGGACGCCATGGAAAGTCCCTTGGGCGGAATGTCACACACACTGGACTTCACATTGTTTGGAATCCACTCCACAAAGTAAGAGGAGTTCTTGTTTTGAACATTGATCATCTGCTCGTCCACCTCTTTGGTGCTCATTTTGCCCCTGAACATGGCGGAAGCAGTGAGGTAGCGGCCATGGCGGGGGTCGGCGGCGCACATCATGTTCTTTGAGTCCCACATTTGTTGGGTCAGTTCAGGGACCGTGAGGGCACGGTATTGCTGGGACCCGCGTGAGGTGAGGGGAGCAAAACCCACCATGAAGAAGTGGAGACGTGGGAAGGGGATCAGGTTTACGGCAAGCTTCCGGAGGTCGGAGTTGAGTTGACCAGGGAATCGGAGGCAGCAAGTGACCCCGCTCATGGTTGCGGAGATCAAGTGGTTCAGATCACCAACTACAATTAAGAAAAAAATGATAAGGCCTTGGTAAAATCAAAATGAAATGAAAGGATAACCGATAACATTTCCCCATTTTATGATACTAGTACCACCATATTTGAATATGACAAGAAGTCAAATGTGTTATATACTGGACCTTCACCTGATGAGGTATGTATCCCATAAGGCATCACATAAGATGGAAAACTTCAAACACGCCGCCAAAATAAAGATATGTATGCACCTTAGTAGCAGGATCCTTCTAAAATAGGTGCGCTCCCAAGACGAGAGCTCGAATCGGCGCTCCCAAGATGGGAGCTTGACGGGAGCTCACTCTCAACTAACATGGAAGCTTATTGGGCGTTTAAGGCAACTATTCTCTTACTCTTAAGGGATTTATGCCATTGTGGGAATAAAAATATGAAAATCTTATCAATCAAGAAGTTTTGCAAATTGAAAATATCGAACTCCCTATAAGTACCCATTAAGATCGTGAAAATTCTCAAAAGTAATCACTTTTCCTTCAATGTAAGTATTTTAAAGATACTTCATATACGTAGTTATATGAAATCTATATACACTTCTTAGGCGCTCCCAACCCTCGGAGCTTCTAGGTGCCTCCGCTCCCCCGCACCCGCTCCCGCTTCGTGCTACTAAGGTATGCACACACATATATGTAAATGAATTGTTCTATTCATGAAGATAAGTTATTCAGACAATCAAGAACATGAAGGTCAAACAAAACAATTGGCAAGCTGTAATCAGAAAACTAAAAAGTAGCAATATCTCAATCAGGAAAATTAAACCAACTGACCTATGCAACACTGACACACGACAAGAGTGTGAAGTATACTCACAGCTAGGAGTGGTAAGCTTAAGAGTCCTAAAACAGATATCATAAAGTGCTTCATTATCAAGCACCATGCACTCATCTGCATTCTCGACAAGCTGATGAACAGAAAGTGTAGCATTATACGGCTCAACCACTGTATCTGAGACCTTTGGTGAAGGGAACACAGAGAATGTGAGCATCATCCTGTCAGGATATTCCTCCCTAATTTTGGAGATAAGCAAGGTACCCATCCCTGAACCAGTTCCTCCACCCAGCGAGTGGCAAACTTGGAATCCTGCAAAAACACAAAACAATTATGCAGCATTAGCAGATAGACAGTCTTAAACAACAAAAAAATGTTGACAAACTCTTCAATGAACCAAAGCTGTCCAGAAAACAGTAGGGGCCCAATTGTTTGTCTCGACTAATAGTAAAGCGATAAATAATCCCATAGATAAGTTACCTCGTTGGACTCACAGTACGAGATGTAATAATATTCCATCATCCATGGTATTTCCATGTTTTGCAGGATTTTATAACCAACGGGTATCTAAACCTGACCAAAATCTCGACAGACTAATAGTTCAATCCTGTACTATGATCCAGATAAAGCAAACTGGCCTGGGGGTAAAAAGAGTAAAACGATTTTCCCTCCACATGAAAGGAGGATGCAGGCCATACAGGGTTCTAAACATTGGTAATTACCATATTCGACAATTTAACAGCCCAGAGTTTCCCATAGTAAAATTTTAAATTCTTCATACATAAACCCTACAAACTTCCAAATAGACAGCAAACCCCTGAAAAGAAGGGGGGAAAAAACATGTAAATATTATACCTTGAAGACAGTCACAGTTCTCAGCCTCCTTCCTCACAACATCAAGAACCGAATCAATAAGTTCTGCACCCTCGGTATAATGTCCTTTTGCCCAGTTGTTTCCCGCACCAGATTGACCGAAGACAAAGTTATCAGGGCGGAAGATCTGGCCATAGGGACCAGTTCGGACACTATCCATGGTGCCAGGCTCAAGATCCATGAGCACAGCACGAGGAACGAATCTCCCGCAAGAGGCCTCATTGTAGTATACATTGACACGTTCTAATTGTAAGTCAGAGGTCCCAATATACCTTCCAGTCGGATCTATGCCGTGTTCATCACAGACAACTTCCCAGAACTTCGATCCGATCTGGTTTCCACATTGGCCTCCTTGAACGTGAAGGATTTCTCTCATTTTTCCTGAAAATTATTGAGAGGTAATGAACTCAATACACCAACACCAAATGAACAATAAAAATCTTCTGAATTCCAACTACACTTCATAACTTAAAGTTAAAAATTATTTAAATGCAGTGATGTTATAATTTTAAGATCAATAATGGGAAAACATACTGTGAAGTAATTCAAATTAAAAGGCTCATCCTTAGTACTATCCATTTGATATTGAATTGATCATCCATAAGATCTACCAACCCAATGACTATCGACCAGAAACAACAGCTCTCAGTTAATAAATGATATAGCGTACAGTACCTAGATTAACTGAAACTCTAAAGATAGAGCATTCTCTATCACAATTCACAGGTATGATGCAATGCAGCAAGAGACAAGAGGATCTAACATCCTTCATTAGCATTAAATGGAAATGTACATATACATACATGAGCAGCAATATCTAGAAGTGTTATTCGAAGTTATTAGATCATGCCAGGCGCCAACCCCAATTTTCATCAACCAGTTTGGTCTATTATAGTGTCTATGGTGTACAGGTCCCAGTATGTACTCTAAAATGTACCTTACTAGTAAAATTTGGAACATCTTCACTAGATCTGCCACTGTACCTCACTCAGAATCGTGTAAAAGGTTCTCGTTTAGTCAAATCAAAGACATCCATGCAATGAGGTCCAAGTTAGGAGATCTGACACTATACATACACTATTATAAGCCTACATATGATCTATAAGACGGAAACTCAAGAGATCTGTAATAGAACTCACTCAAACCATGAAATTCTACTCAAAACAAACGAAATTCTACAGGTCCCGGTACTCAACAGTCGTGATCTTCCGCCCTGCATGGAGAGCGATCCCAAGGCCCGGGAATTTGATCACTGGCCGTTCATTTTACAGAGTTCGTCAGACTTCGGTAGTTAACTAGTTATATAACCTTTTCTCACAACACAGCCATCCAATTTGTTAACAACAAAAGTAATCGGATCTAACAAAATGAACGATTCCGATTACATCACGGACCCAAGGCCCGGGATCTAATGCGTAACAGGTAAAGAGATTCAATGCAGTACAAGATAAGAGGATCTAACAAGTAACATCATTCATAAGCATGTAAATCCAAATGTAGGTAAACATTACTGAGCAATATATTCAGAGAAATTGAGAATCTACAACTGATGTAAAGAACTCGAGAGAAATTATTTACCTGTTCGGAGGAAATGAAGAGACAAGGAGGATCGATCGACGGAGAGAGAGAGAGAGAGAGAGAGCGAGCGAGTGTGGGTGGGGAAGAGGATTAACCGATTTATATGCGAGTGGGAACTGTGACCGTGAGATCCAACGGCTGAGGTTTTCTCCCTCTTATTCCTCATGATCCATGTGATGCCGTCGGATGGTAGAGCTGGACGGCCACGATGAGTTTGAAGGAGGTTTGATTGTTTATAAATGGATATAACTCGATTTACGTAAATGACCTTTGTCAAATGACGGGAATATCCATTGACTTGCGTCTAGGCAGATGATGCGTGCGCGGTAGTGGGAATAATTTATGGAGGCAAAAAGTGTGTTAATCATAGATGTCTCTAAGTTGGGATCTGATCAGCTATTTTTCATATCTCTTCCCACCATCTATCTAATAAAACACAAGCGTGTGGAGACTATACAAACATAAGTTAAAAGAATGGCTGGGATTCATTTGATTCAAAAGTTGATGTGTAATCTCCAACTCTCTTAAGAAAACACTCATACTTTTACAAATATATTACAAAAATGTCATCGGTTCTTTTTACCCACCGCTTGGCTTCTGGCGTTGGCATAAAAAAACAAAAATATTTACAAAAATGCCCGTGCCTATGACACTACCGGGGTGCGTAGTGTCATAGGCACGGGCAAATACTATCTACCTAATAAAATATAAGGGTGTGAGGATCACACAAACACAAGTTAAAAGAATGGCTGAGATTCATTTGATCTAAGGGCTGATATGTGCTCTTCAACTCTCTTAAGAAAATACCCACACTCTTACAAATATATTACAAAAATGCTATCGGTTCTTTTTACCCCCTGCTCGACTTCTGGCGTTGGCATAAAAAACAAAAATGTCCTTGCGCACAGGCAAACACTAGTAACTCTATATGGAGTAATTTATATTCTCATTTCATGAGCCTGATATGATATTGAACTGTTCATCTCGTAGAATACGCAAAAAAAAAAAAAAAAATTAAGCATGTCTATAAAAAATCAAATTGATTAGATATCGATTGATGCATGCATAAGTTACATTTTGTTTTGTTAATCGTAAAATGTTCAGATTTACTATGATATATGTGGTATTTATTTTGTATAATAGAATGTAACTAGTTCACCTGTTATATATCGATCTTCGATCAAATTATTTGTTCGTAAAAGTGTGCATTTCGTGTTTTCTGTGATCTGAACAATTGAATCATTATTGTTGATTAGAGCTGATCGAACTCAGATGGTAGTGCAGATCGAGCAATATGGAGGGATGCAGATGGGGGCAACAAAAGCCTCATGTACGTATGTATATAACTAGATCGTTGTTTCAAAATACCATAGATAAACAAATGAAAAAGAAATAAGCCGTTCAATTTCCTTTTTATTTTAAGTTTATTATAGTCGTGCAATTAGAAAAGATCAAAAGAATCATCTATCAAATTATCAATTCTCGCTACCTCCTCTTTTTTCGTAACGCATCTCTAATCACACGTCTTTTATAATAAGTAATGTTATTGAATAAAAGCACATAAAAAGGTAAAAAGTGGCAACATTCATAGATTTTTATTTTGGTATTTTTGTTTATCTTTTATAAATTTTTGTTTCGTCCACGTTATATTTTTTGAATTAATTATTTGTCTCAACGAGAGGGATCTAAAAGTAAAAAATTATGACCAAAAAGTAAAACAACATTTTTCTAAACACAAAAAATACCGGGTATTTTTGTCTTCAGCATCATATTATATGATTTTTTTTTAAATTTTGGTTCATTTTTACACATTTCTAATTTCTCTCCTTGAGACCTATTATTAGTCCCAAAATTACGACAAAAATATAAACCAAAACTTACGAAAAGTAAAAAATGGAAAAAAAAAAAACCAGACTAAAAAGTTAGAGAGAGTGGGAAATAAGAGTTCACTATAACTAGAGGTTAAAAAAAACAAACTTAAAAATAAGTCGGCTACAAATGTTGTTGTAAAATGAAATACTTAGCCAGAGGCAGGGGTACTGCCATGATCACCTTAACTTTCTGAGAGATCTCTTGTATACATTGCATAATTGGCCAATAATTTTTTTCGTGTGTGTGTGATGTTTTGTTGTATCACTGTGAGGCTTATATTGTCCTAATGACTCTCTTGTTTTGTTTGGTCTATAAAAGCGCTATTCAAAAAAAAGAAGAAGAGAAGTTTCTTTTTTTGCTCATTTCAATGGTTAGAAAAGGCGGATCAAAAAAAAAAAAATGGTTAGAAAAGGGACGATTAGCGTGGAGACCCTCTTTGGTGTGACCATAGAGGTTTTTAATCGTTGTGGAATGTTCCGTAGGGAGAGCTATCTTGCAAGGTAATTTTGGTCTTGCAAGGGGTAGTCCGTCACCACAATCCACTATTGGGCGTGACTCAAATAAAGGTGCTCTCACACAAAGTAATAAATGGTTTACGAAAATTAGCACCACAAGCATATTCAAACTTCGCATGGAAAGGATAAAGCTTCAAACCGCACCTCTACCAACTCAATTATAACCTCGGTGGTTAGCGTGGCAATTATGCTTCCATGAAAAATTCTCAAATCCCTAAATCTAGCTAGATTTTAAAGGAACAGAAAAGAAAATGGAAATTAAAACTACTCTAGAAAATGGAAATTAAAACTACTCTATATAATACGTTGGAGCAACCAAAGGAGTATTTTGATTTTCCATATTAATTCTTTATGCACTCATTTTGCTATTCTAACAAACAAAATAAAAAAGTTCAATAATTCTGTCATCCCCCAAAAGAAAGGAAAGATTAAGTTCAAAGCCATCCCAAATATAAAAATGGCGTAAGGGTGCACGTTAAGCCATCAATAATTTTCATGCCTAATGATAGACAGGAAAGGCCCAACTAATTGATTAAAATATCACATGACATGGCTAAATTCGTCATTCCATACAACACAATGCATGTGAATCTCAAAGAGACAAGGATAAAAAGGTCACTTCATAATTATTAGTAGCACATTATCATCCATCTGGTCTGGGAATTTGTTGAAGATTTTTATGGGATCTAGACAATTGAGAGATCTATGAGACATGCAGCGAGTGTCAATCACGACCTCATTGATTGGAGGCCAACAGTGTACCAAGAGGACATGTGTAACTTCTAATTGACGGCTTGGGTTGATCGGAGACGGACCTAATCTTTGATAATATATGAACAAAGTGATTGATTTGTAAAGTCTTACCACTGGAATAATGACCCCTTTAAAAATCAAGACATTCAAGGAACATTATGCTGTAGAATTACTCTTCTAGATCAAAGTTAAAAGACAACAAAGAAGTTAGACATAAAGACTTGCGGATACAATTTTGTGCTGATAGTCTTGCTTTCTTCATTCAAAAACTTGAGCATCAGTAACACTTTGGACACAAACATTCGAATACAAGTTCAACCACCAATGAGACGTTCGTGCATGTGGATCTCAATCTATGTGCATCAAATAATTTCAGATGCATATGATACTATGGAATATCATTGCTATAAGGATTTCTTAGTGTTACTGTATAATAATGCAACGTGACATGAAAGTCACATAATCCTTCAAAATGTTATGCTCTTCCGTTCTCAATTCTCGTATTGTGATTGCGCTCTCAATCATTATTCTCGTAAATTTTAATAGTGTATTTTAAAAATGTTTGTGCTTTTGTTCTCGCTCGCACACGTGGACACGAATTATATGACGTACGGCATGACCGGATTTGTTAGAGGTGTGCTCTAGCTTAAGTGATTAGGCGCGTGTGGTTGGAAGACGAAGGAGACAAAACTGGTCCAAGTAATTTGCAGCAGCTCACATGAGATGGGGGTTGTCGGCATGTGGGATTGCCAGCCAAATCCAATCTGAGGTATCTGAATTAACCAAGTGGGTAACTCCATTAACTAACTCTAGTTAGATTCCAACCGCATCGTGTAGTTAACCTTGTGGATCCCATACCATGATTGCTTTTGGTGGGGAGTTAAAGATCCCTCATAAAAATTGTCTCGGTCCATCTCCTATTTGAGGAGCAAGTAACAAGAAGTATAGATTCACACACAAATAATTACACATACATATTTACAGTAGGCGGTGGACCCCACATATATTGAATGGGGCGGAGCTAGTATGGGGAGATGTCACGTGCCACTCTGAAAAATCCTAGATCACCTAGGTATATAGATTTGCTATGATTTATCTCTTTAATTAATTAACCCACCAACTGAAAATTAAATCAATCTCACCGATGGAAAGCAAACAAATAAAGAACGCCAGGATATACGTGAAAAACCCTAAAAGGGAAAAAACCACAGGAAGGAACCAAGCACTATAAACATTGTGCAGTTACAAGTAATCTTACCTACGATTTGAATCCTCACAATCGAGCCTAAGACCTACTTGCCGAATCCACGTTCACCACACCCAGTGCTTGACCACTGCTGCCTTGAATCCACAAGCCTTCCGAAATACTTCCAGAAATCCACCGGAAGATGATTCAAATAGTTGAATCAAAGATGTGTAAACTTCTTGAAGTTGTCATAGTATATCGATGATCGAAGATCGATCTCATTGTACTCCAAGACTCAAAGTACCAAACCGCTTCCAATTTCTGTCCCTCAAAAGTGGCGTCTCAACAATGGTTATTTTACCTTCGATTATTTCATACGGCTGTATGATGTCAAAAAGAGCAACCCTCCTGTTTTCCTTTCTCTCAATATATTGACCACTTTTCTGGCGAGCAATTGTAAGAAGTCCTGCAATCTTTTTTATAACGAAAATTGGAAAGCTAAATTGCACGATCAATTGGAAAGATAATCTCGTGATTTTGTCAGCCACCTAGCCAATGATCCGCCTTGCTCTATCTTTCCATTTGGAGCGGTTTCTTCCCTTACATAAACAAATCTTTCCTATTTTATCCGCCTAATACGCTCACTCTCAATTACATAACAAGATTCCTTCCACTCTAATCTTATACAGACTCGCTAGCTTAAAAAAGATAAAAAGAAATTACAACTCGATAAAGAATGGAATACAAAAGAAAATGTGTTTTGTCAATTGAATTGCCAAATAAGAGAGACCACAGAATATGGACCTTACAATCTCCCCCTTTGGCACTTCCATGACAAAACACACCTAACAAGGATAACCTATCCCCTAACAGATTGTGAGCACGATCTGTAAAGCTTCAAACATCTTGAAACACACAATTTGTTATCGTCAACAAAATTCTCCCCCTTTTTGTCACGGAAGGACAAAGGTAGAAGAAGAAATCAAATGCCAACTCAAAAAATATATAGAGAGAGAATGAATAACCCAAATGCCAACTAAAAATAGGGTAATGGCGCAAGTGTGGCTCTAGCAGTACAATAAGTTGGCTCGAGCGAAATTTTTAAGGCCTATGTAAAAACATCTTGCAGCAACAAAAATAGATTCTCCAAAGAAAAACTCCATCCACCAAGAAGCAAGCTAGAAACGAACAATCTGAACCACAAAACTCATAGATAGACAATATCATGTCATGTAAATTAATAAATAGGACCATGCTCACAAAAATTGATGTCAATCAATGATAAAGCCTCATAGACAACATATGGGGATGCTATTTGACATAGATAGAGATCAACGAGCAAAAGTGAGTATGAGCAACATTAGGAGTGAAATGGCTCAACTCAAGAATGACTCGAGAATCTCATGAAAATCAACAGATCAAGCAATTGTCCAATCAAGAAGTCAAACCATACTAGGTCCTGCTAGATTTTTTGTTGAATAAGTGAATGGCGGATTCTCCCCCTCAACAAGGACCCCTTAGAACATAATGCCAATAGTCTCATGATGATATTTTTTTTTTTTTTTAATATGGCCTTTGCTAACTCTTGCACTATCATTGGCGGCTTTCACACAACTGAGAGCGGTAGCCATCTCTGCTTCAAACAGCCGCCTTCCTTTCTCTTATAAGCCGTGAATATATATGTGTAGTATATGCCGCCCTTTTCTTTTTCTTGTGACCGTGTATATGCAGTGTGTGGCTCTCCCTTTTTTTTTTGCCGTCCTCGTCTTTTTATAAGGCAGAGCTCTAAACCTAACTAGGAAATAACAAGTCCATATATGGACCTCTTTTCACGTTGCCTTAATTTTACAAAAACAGTAAATGCCGATTGATAATAGATTGATTCCTCCATCGATCCGTCTTCACCAAAATCAATATCGCTGTAGTCGACCTCCATTTTATCCAATTTGCTTACCCAAATAGGTCTTGTCTTGACCTTCTCAAATTTCTCTACAATTTTAGGCACATGTTTAAACATAACATTCGTATTCTTTCCATGAGGAATTACCCAACACCTAGGTTTTTGGGTTCTATCACAATCATAATCAAAATAATTGTGCCTACGCTCATAGTTATTAATACGACGATATTTGAGAAGAGCAATAGGGTACCCATGTAGTTTAAAGCAATTTGGCCAAATGTGACCTTTCATCCCACAAAAATGACATGTGGGAACAAATTGGGCATGTTTTCGCAAATTCATTTTTCCAGGTGCATTTGAAATACAAGAAGCATGTAATAATTTCTTGCAATGTGGTCTTATATGTCCAATCACTCCCCAATTATGACAAGTAGGCTTAAATTTAAAAGAGCTTACCTCACCATGCTTGGTGGTGGATTTACCACTAACGCCTCTTTGAATCCTCGCATCGGTGGGAGTGGGTTTTTTGAACACATTGGTATCACCAATTTTCTTGATGGTTGTTTTGGCTATATCTCTTGGCGAGACAATTTGTTTTTCAGTGGGCTTTACAATCTTACCTTCCGCCTTTGACTTTGAAAATACTTTTACTTCATATCCAAGTCCACTTCTATCCGATGCCACCTTTTGATATAACAAAATTTGATCTAAAACTTGTGAACCTGCATTTAATTTCTTAAAAGTAGCATTGGCTTTGTCAAGTTCAACTTGCAAATTTGCTACCTTTGATTCAAGAAGCTTGTTAGTCTTAATAAGGCTATCCATATCATTTTCAACATTCATATGTTTTCGCTTAAGCACATCAAGTTCATGCAACGCATCAATTTTCTCTTTCTCACATTGTTTTAGCTTTGTGGCTAACCCTAAATCAGGTTTTTTCTTAAAAGAACGTTTAAAACTTTTCATAACCAAAGCCATAGCTTCCGTATCATAGTTATCTTCTCCATCGCTAGTTCGGTTAGTCTCAACTTCACAAAAAATATTATTGGTACTCTCACTGTCAGATAGAATACTATTACCACCTGGAAACATAGTTGTAGCACATGCTACATATTTGGAGCTGTCAAAAATCGGAGGTTTCATAATGAATTTTTTTCTTGGTGAATCCATAATAGCAAATTAAAAAAAATAAGGATCCGCTCTAGGAATAAACCTAATATTACAAGCGACCCGCTCTGATACCAATTGAAAAATCCTAGATCACCTAGGTATATAGATTTGCTATGATTTATCTCTTTAATTAATTAACCCACCAACTGAAAATTAAATCAATCTCACCGATGGAAAGCAAACAAATAAAGAACGTCAGGATATACGTGGAAAACCCTAAAAGGGAAAAAATCACGGGAAGGAACCAAGCACTATAAACATTGTGCAGTTACAAGTAATCTTACCTACGATTTGAATCCTCACAATCGAGCCTAAGACCTACTTGCCGAATCCACGTTCACCACACCTAGTGCTTGACCGCTGCTGCCTTGAATCCACAAGCCTTCCGAAATACTTCCAGAAATCCACCGGAAGATGATTCAAATAGTTGAATCAAAGATGTGTAAACTTCTTGAAGTTGTCATAGTATCGATGATCGAAGATCGATCTCATTGTACTTCAAGACTCAAAGTACCAAACCGCTTCCAATTTCTGTCCCTCAAAAGTGGCGTCTCAACAATGGTTATTTTACCTTCGATTATTTCATACGGCTGTATGATGTCAAAAAGAGCAACCCTCCTGTTTTCCTTTCTCTCAATATATTGACCACTTTTCTGGCGAGCAATTGTAAGAAGTCCTGCAATCTTTTTTATAACGAAAATTGGAAAGCTAAATTGCACGATCAATTGGAAAGATAATCTCGTGATTTTGTCAGCCACCTAGCCAATGATCCGCCTTGCTCTATCTTTCCATTTGGAGCGGTTTCTTCCCTTACATAAACAAATCTTTCCTATTTTATCCGCCTAATACGCTCACTCTCAATTACATAACAAGATTCCTTCCACTCTAATCTTATACAAACTCGCTAGCTTAAAAAAGATAAAAAGAAATTACAACTCGATAAAGAATGGAATACAAAAGAAAATGTGTTTTGTCAATTGAATTGCCAAATAAGAGAGACCACAGAATATGGACCTTACACACTCCATTTCAAAAATATCAAAAAAATAAAAAAAATACACATAATAAGGTTTTTTTGAAATGAACATAATAAGGTTAAATATTAATACATGAAAAATTTTACACAAGCAGCTTGCTTGGTCAAGTGACAACATGACTTCTTTTATGCTGTGTTTGAATAAGTTTTTGAGAATTTTTTTAAGAGAGAAATAATTGGAAGTAAGGGTAATGAGTGGAGAGAGATAGAAAGAGAAATGTGAATAATGATTGGAGATAAGGATAATGAGAATAGAATAATGATTAAAAGTAAGAGTAATGTATATTTTTTTAGTTGAATTTTTTTTTTCAAAAAGGAAAACGAACAAGGCATTAAGGTTTAGACTGCCGGGGGTTCTAATCCTCTGGTAGCCTATATTTTTGTGTTTTCCGAACACACTCTCTCTCCCTCCCTCTCTTTGGTAAGCTGGAAAACACACAATCTCTCTCTCTCTCTCTCTTGTTGCACAAGGTCTTACAAGATTTGTAATTTTTTTTCCACTAATCGGAAAGGAGGGTGACCGATTTAAAAAGTCAATGATCCATATAATAGTTGGGTAAATATTTTGATCAAGAAGTGCCCCCTCTACACTTAATTCCTGGCTCCGCTACTGATAGAGATGAAAGGTTTTGAATATTCCTGGACAAACAGAGCCTTTTCATTGTATTTTCAGAGTGAACATACTTGCGCAGTGGAGTAGATATTTAGAAGCAAAAATGTGATCTATAGTAAGTAATGAGATAGGGTCTATTGATAGAGTGCTAAAAAATTGTTTTGCAGGTGCAGAATTTGAAGCGATTTTTATGCAATTGGTGGTTATACCAACACTCGTCGTAGAAGAATTCTTTCAAGATTTGCATGATACAATTGGGTTACGTTCCAAGAGATTGGGTGTACAAAGCTGCTATGAGTACATATGTTTGAGTATATACCCCATGTATCCTACAAAGATGATCGAAGTTGTTCATTTTGTCCAAAATACTATGTGTATATTCTCCACACAAAAATTAGCTCAATCGAACATCGACAAGAGTGCTTACGAAATATCCAACTTTGTCCCATGCCCGGGAAGCTTGGCCCATGCATGTGTTTACTTGTTTTTCCCCTCAATCGAAAGTCGACAGAGATTTCGGAAAAAAAAGTCAACAACACAAATACGAACAATGCAGCTTGTTCCCAAAGGTGAATCCATGATTCCTCGCCATATTTTAGTACTTCATCGAATGCGTAGTGGCAAGCGAGTCAAATGCAAAATTGATGGTAAGAAGAATAATAGAAGACTAACTAAAGATAATTTCATTAATCTTCAAAGGTGTATCGATACATAAAAGTAAATCGGTGATTCAAGGCAAAAACCAATCTTGAAGAATGAAATTGCAACAACCCGTATTTTTTTTATTTAATAATATTATTAATAGCATTAATAATAGTATTATTAAAATTATTTTCTTAATACATTAATACAAACATGCATGCATTTATATTACATGCACACACATGCATGCACATAACATGCATGCACCACTCTATCTCCTTCACCTCACTCTCTCATGCAATCTCTCTCTGTCTCTCCCTCTCCCACAGCCCACCAATTCCCATAGCTCACTCTCTCTCCATTTCTTTCCCTCCAAGAAAACCACATTCATTCCCCCACGCGTAAACCAAAAAAATCCTTCACAACTGAGAAAAAATCTGAATTCAATTCATTCATATCCATTCCTTGCTTCCTCTCTAACTCTGCCCCAATTCGTCCATTTCAAGTCCCATGAACCCAACTCCATTAAATTCGGTCTTATCCTTCTCTTCCAAAATCCACCTATAAATACCCCACCCCATTGACCACGGCCACACCACGATACTCCCCACACTCCACCAGTCCGAATAGAAGAGAAAAGCAGAAGAAAACCTCTAACCCATGGAGTTTTAGAGGGAAAAAGAAAGAGAGAGAAACGTGGGTTTGTATCCTAGACCCAAACGAAATCCAATTCAACACTTCTAATCACTTCCCTCCACTCCTAGCATCACCAAACAACCATCAATTCGAGCCCAAGGTCCCCCGATCAAAGAACTTGAAGTCATCTTCTCTAAAATTCAAAGTTTCGATTTTGAATCAATTTGATCAAACCAAGGTATTATAATCCTATCCAACTCTTCTCTAAGTATATTTGAGTGTTTTTAAGCATAACCATGATTCCCCCATAGTCCCATGCATCAAAACCAAAGCAAATGAAAAAAAAAAAAAAAAAACAGTTCCAATCTTGCGGCACCCGCAAGGTCCAGAAAAAAGTAGCAGTGAAGGCTCCAACCGCAAGGTTAACCGGGTCAAACCTCGCAACCGAAGCTCAAGCCTCAAACTCCATTTGGTATTATTAAAGAATGATCGAAACGATTTTGGGACCTTCCGAATAACGTTTTTGACACCCGAACTATTTTTTGTAGACTTTTCGTATCTCAAATATGATATCTTGTTAAATTCAAAATTTTTTATTTAATTATCTATTTATTTTTTATTTTACCAAGTTTTCAATTGAAACCACTTTGCGACCTCACAAACCATTTCATTAATGCCGATTAATTTTTTTTAGACTCCTTACACTCCTAGGATAAAACCTTGTTAACCTCAACATATTTTATTTATTAGATTATTTATTAGCTAATTATTTTACTTTCGGTAATTTTTGGTAATATCTTTATTTAAAATAATCTCGCAACCCTCCGGACCCAATTTTTGACACTCAATCACGTTATGTAGGACCGTAGGAATCCTTTTAAGGTCATGCTAATTATTTTTGATATTGTATCTATTTATTGTATTTATTATGGTTATTAATCAATCTAAATTCTTAAACAAAACTAATACAAGCCTAGGATTATTTTTTTTTATAAAATTCTTTATTTAATAAAATTTCTTGTATCAAATTTGATTTCTTGGCCACACAAAATTAAGGACAATGACCCATTCATAAAATGTTTCGTGGTTGTTCCGTTCATTATTTATTTAATTTATCACTCTGTTTACTTGTTTTTTTTTTTTCAACTCTTGATTTATATGCTAGATTGGACCTAGAGACATGGGTTGGTTTGCAAATAGAATTCACTTAGATGGTGCTAGGTAATAGATAAATTGTAAAGTTTTATGATTTTAGAGATTGTCTGCATGCGGGATTTGAGATGTGAATTGAGATGGGTACTAATGGGGACCCAGTCTCCAAACTGGTGGGAAGTACAGTGCTGATTTGAAACTGGCGGGAGTCTTGTTGTAACGCCCCGAAATTTGAGAACATTAAATAAACATTTTTATTGGAAACCTAAATTGTAATGCCCCGAATTTTGGGAACGTTAAATACTCCCTCCGTCCCAAAATATCTGGTATTTTTCGATACTCGCACCGTTCTTTAAACTCTTATATCTCCCAATTTATGATATTTTTTATTATTTTGAAAACTTTGTATTATAGATCAAATCGAGAATTATCAAACAAGATCCATATTGCATATTGTCGGAGATTCATATTGGAAGATACAAACGATTGAAAACTGACACAAATATCGAAAAAGTCCAAATAATATGGGACGGAGGGAGTAAACAATTTCATTGGAAACTTAAATAGAGTCTGACTCGTTATTACAGCATAACTCTCGTAAGAGTACATTTATTACACAAAGGGAGGGAAACTAGGGTTTCTATCTATAGCTCTGTTTGCTCCTCCATCCTAGCCATCTTCTCGGCTCTGAAAGCATCCAAGGTATACAGCTCACCTTGATCATTTATAAAGTCTAACACATTATACTAGCGTTGCTCCCGGTATAATATGTCTATGGAAGGTTGAAAAACTATGAAAAGCTGTCAGTAAGCAATCTGTATCCATACAACCAAAATGGTTGTATGGACACCGAGCTGTTAAGCCTGTGTTGGGAATTCTCCGTAGAGGAGCTGTGTGGATATATACAACCAAAACGGTGTATGGATACGCTGGAAGCTGTCCAAAAGATAAGGCCACTGTATCGATACAACCAAAACGGTTGTATGGATATAGCCTTGTTAACTGCAGAAATGGCCTCTAGCTTCAAAACTTGGCACTCGACGCTTCCGAACTTCACCCGATGCTTCGTATCTTGCTCAATAGAGAACAGTGGCACTTCGCCACTTGGTCTTGGAAGCTCGGACTCCCTCGAGGCATGTCCATGGTGTTTAAACGCGCCTTATTTGTACGAATTACCTGAAATACACAAAAACCTACCTTACGTACAATATCGCATAAAAACGACAACATATATGTACAAACACAACATACTAGAGGACTTAAGCACCGAGAATATGCATTGTTGGGTGCTTATCAGAATGCTGATGGCACTATTTCTAGATATAAAGCCAGACTAGTGGCTCAGGGTTTTCAGCAAACCGAAGGTCTTGATTATAATGAAATGTTTAGTCCAGTTATAAAGTAGCCTACTATTAGACTTTTATTGTATCTGGCTCTTCATTTTGGGTGGGACATTCGACAACTTGATGTTTCTAATGCTTTCTTACATGGTACTATTCAAGAGCATGTCTATCTTAGACAACCCCAAGGTTATGTCAGTTCTCAATTTCCTCATCATGTATGCAAGGTTCACAAAGCTTTATATGGTCTTAAGCAAGCCCCCAGGGCCTGGTATGATATGTTATCCACAAGTCTACTTAAAAAGGGGTTTCATAACAGTTTAGCAGATTCTTCATTGTTTATTCTCTCTCAAGGCTCAGATCTTGTGTATGTGTTGGTCTATGTTGATGATATCTTGATCACTGGTAACAATCCATCATTAGTGACTCAAATAATTCAAAGTATGGGCATAGATTTTGCTCTCAAGGATCTTGGCCACCTCCACTACTTTCTGGGCATTGAAGTAGTATCTGTACCTTAAGGTCTCATGCTCTCTCAAGCTAAGTACAGTACTCTAGATTTACTTAAGAAGGCAAGTATGACAGATTGTAGGCCATGTGCCTCCCCCTCTTCTCTCAAGCCTTCTCCTATCTTACCTGATGTTCCTTTCTCTATTCCAAAGTTTTATAGAACCTTGGTTGGGTCCTTGCAGTATCTCACCCTAACTAGACCTGAAATATCCTTCTTTGTGAATGCTGTATGCCAACATATGCATAATCCACTAACTAGCCACTTCACTGCAGTCAAATGCATCCTTAGGTATCTCCGGGGTACTATTAATTTGTAACGCCCCGAATTTTGGGAACGTTAAATAGACATTTTCATTGAAAATCTAAATAGAGTCTGGCTCAATATTACATCATAATTCTCACAAGAGTACTTTTATTCAACAAAAGGAGGGAAAACTAGGCACTACAAGAAAAAAACACTTTTGCCGACTAATATAATAGTCGCCAAAACCTTTCCGCGACTAAATTTTTGGTCGCCATTTTGGTCGGCGACACTTGGTCTGGGAAAGTTTTTGCCGACCAAAATTTTTTGTCGCCGAAGCTTGGTTTTCCCGACAAAACACTTTTGTCGCGAAAAGTATTCGCGACAAACTTTAGTCGCCATATGTAATTAATTCAAACCCCTTTGCAAAATCATATTTACATACGGTGACCAAACTTTTGGTCGCCGAATACAACTTTCCCCGCCTAAAACGAATTTGTCGCCAAATGTCATGCGAAATAAATAATATTAAAAAAATTTTGAGTGCCACGTGGCCCCCATCTTTGAACCGCCACGTCGATCATTTTGGATCTTCCACGTGGCACGCGTGGAATAATCCAACTTCATGCCTTTGCCAAGAATCAAACCGCCGACCTCCCATGCCTTACGAGGGCGCACAACCGCTGGGCTACATGCTTAACTTGTGCTATATTCCTAAAGATAATATATTTATTACATAAGAAAATAAAATAAAATATATAAAACAATATTTATATAATATAATATAATATAATATAATATATTATATATTATTTGTGAAAAATTATATATATAATATAATTATGTTTATTATGATACAATATATAGTAAAAATATGGTTAAATTAATTACATTTATAATTTACCCTTAAATAGTCATAATTAATTTTTAACTTTATGCTCTCATACTAGAGTCATATGACCAAATGAAAAAAATATACTTAATTAGAAAAGCCCTAGAAAAAATATTAATTATGGCCCGTTAGCATAAAATGATCAGAAATCCTCTTCGTATATTTTTCATTATTGATATAACTATTTTTTTTATTAAAATTCAGAAATTCCTAAGGACCTAATCTAAATTGATACTCCACTATCGCAAGACCCCAACCAAAATCCTTTCTTCTACCAAAAAACGACTCTCTAAAACACTACCTTTGAGTCTTCGACATCTAAAAAAAAATTCTAACTTCTAAAAAAAATTATCCTCATCTCACTCCATTTCTTTTTCACATTGAAGCTACCTTCTTCTTCTTCTTCTTTTTTTTATAATTTTGTTACATGCCTAAGGTCATAATAGTCGAACATGTACCATATCAAATGAGTTTAACGCAACTTTTTCCTGTCTTGCTTTTTTTTTTAAACGCTTCATGGAATGCATTTTTAATTGTAGACATTGTAGACAAGAATATTTATTTTAATTTTCAATGGCTGTGGATCTGTGGTTATGTCTTACTAATGGACCTGAAAAGCGTAAATTAAATTAGTGTTTAATTTTTTTAGTGCCTTAGTAGCATAGGAGGATTTTTTTTTCATTTGAGTTAAAAATAGAGAAACCATGGCCAGATAGAGATTTGAGAAGTTCTTCGTAATTCATTTTTTTTATAGGGGGGTTTTATGACGAGAATTTGTGCAATGTACCAATGAGCATCTTAGAAAAACTAAATGACCCATAAACAGCATGTTATTTTCATCCGCTCGGGTACATTTTGTAGATGCACACTATTTTGATTAGATGATGAACGTGGATCTCCTCCTGGCCCGGTAGGAGGACTTCCTTCAACCTCAGACACACGACAACCTTTCATTGGCCTAAGCTAGCTCCTTTCTCCTTAATCTCCCTAACCTCTACCTAACGGAAGTTAGCCCAACCCATATTCCACCGTAGGGAAATTAATTCTTTTCACCATTAACTCCAACAATTCAATGTCCTTTTTTTTTCCTCATCCATGAATTAGTTATAAGGCTAGACAATCTTTCTTTGTCTGAAAATATAACAGAGAAAATATAAAAAGACCAATAAAAAAACATGAAACAACACATATCCAACAGATGAACGCCAACAGAAAACCTTAAAAAAGAAAAAATTGGAATAGCTAATTTGAACGTTCAATCAAATTTAAAAGAGTCCGGAGCAAAAATGTCATTGCCTTTTGAATTCCAACAATGTCATGCCGCAATTGAAAAATATTTTCATCGGTGTAGATGGGGAAAATGATATCGGTAACTCATTTTGCAGTGGCTAAAAGTTGGACTATATATGATTCATTGAATAGCAAGATCATTCAATTTGATTGATTCTTGTAAAGATTAGCGTAAGAGTTAATTGGATAAATTTTATTAGATTTTTTCTCTTCCATATTTTAAACGAAGGTTTTCTCCATTCATAGGAGCATTTTTTTTGTTTTTTTGCTTTGTTGAGAATATATGGAACAGAGACAAACTGAAATTTAAAAAAAAAAAAAAAAGTGTAAGGAGAAAAGTGAGATTTAATTAAGGAGCCTTTTTTTTTTTTTGCTTTGGTAGCATTTAACATTTGATTTAAGGAGTTGCTATTTAAAAAAAAGTGAGATTTAATTAAGGAGTTAACGGTAGAATATGGGTAAAACTTCAGTTAAGTAGATGGAATAAATATATAAGTTTATTATGATATAATATATAAATTGTCATCGACAAAATGACCTTTGGTAGCTAAATGGTAGCCTTTTGCCGACTAAAGATGTTTTAGTCGCCAAAGGCTCAAACAAACAGCGACAAAACAAATTTAGTCGCCAATTGGTAGCTTTCTCCGACTAATATTTTTGTCGCCTAATGTTTTTTTTGCTGACTATTGGTTGGTCGCCAATTGTTTGTTTTCGGTGACCAAATTATGGTTGGTAGCCAAATGGTAGCACTTCGCCGACTAAAAATGTTTTAGTCGCCAAAGGTCTACAAAATCGGCAACAAAAAAGAATTTAGTCGCCAAATGTCTACGATCGGCGACGAAAAATATTTTAGTCGCCAAAAGTTGACAATCAGCGACAAAAAATAGTTTGGTCGCCGAAAGTTGGTTGCCAAATGTGTTTTTTTCTTGTAGTGAGGGTTCCTATCTACTGCTCCGCCTGCTCTTCCATCTAACCAGCTCCTCGGCTCCGAAAGTCTCCAAGGTGTAGAGTTCTCTCTGTTCATCTACAAAGTCCGACACATTATACCAGCGTTGCCACCAGTATAATTTGTCAGAGTCACCAAAGGTAACACCATGAGCAACGAAAGCTCAGCAGAACAATCTCATGCCCGCTAACCCATAACTTACACATAATAAGGCATAGAATCAGTGAGATCCACATAGTACATGCGTATTTAACAAAATAATTAACAATGACACATCTACATTTACTATTCAACTAACGTTGGTGTCCGTGATTTCTGAGTTTCTCCTACGCAATATCTCGAAAACCGTGTCTCCATTTTCCACTTTTCATTTTCCAAATTGACATTTCCAAAATCATTTTTTTTACACACCCAGCCTCGGTTCCGCGGCTCCGGGTTCCCGAGTATCCGCACAATGGTTCCACCGCTCCAGATTTTCATTGGCACACAATTGGCATTGGCACCTCTCCGTGGTAACCAAGCCAGACACCCTACCTCGGTTCCACCGCTCCGGATTCCCGGGTATCCGCACAATGGTTCCGCCGCCCTGGGTTCCCATTGGCACACAAAACACACGCTACACAATGGGCTACCACGTCTGGCCACATTGTGGTTTTCAAAACATTCTCGATTTTCGTGTCTCATTTTCATGCAACGACTCCGCGATAGGACTTTTCACATACGTAATCACAAATCATTCATTGTAATCTTGAAACTAAACTGGCAAGATCATCCAACTCTATATCATTCTATCAGGCTCATATCACAACTTAAAACATAACGCCACATGTACGGACTCCTTTGGAGTGAAAATCACTTATGTTTTACAACAAGACAAGTAATGCAAGCAATTCATGTATACATGCTCATAACCATCTAAAAATCAAAATACGAATACTTCTATCAACGATAAGTCTTATCTTTAAAAACCGTTCTTTCTTCCTTTGTGGAAAATTCAAAACAACACATGTTTACTAGAGTAAAAGTTGTTTATTCCAACATGCTCATACTTCTATTAGTGAAAATAAGTTATTAACTATCATGCATTTCAAACCCATAGGTGATAGATAACCTTATATACAGAGAATCTACTTATACTTCCAATATACGGTTCTACGTTATACTTTCCAACATACGGTTCTATGTTATACATTGAGTTTAGTGGATAAAGGGACTCTACATATACTTAGAGATAGGGGATAAGATGATTCTACCATTCTTCCTGGCGGTAGGGCGGCTACGGAAAAGTAAGTCGGCTATCGGATAGAGTAACTTCCTACGGTAAGCTTCCGGTAGCTTCGAAAGAGAAAGGTTTCTCTCAAAACTAGTTCCTGACTAAAAACTACTAACTTTTGGATTGAGAGGGTGGTCGGGTGGTGGTTTAGTGGCGGCTTAGGATGAGTTGCAAGAAGAACTTCAAGAAAAACTCAAGTTGAATAAGAAAGAACAAAGTAAGAACTCAAGTATATCTAGAGAGAGAAGTTGAAAGGTTGGAAAGTGTAAGTTAAATGGCAAGGATGAGGTGCTATATAGAGCAAAAGTCTTGGTTATTACCCAAGGAACAAAATTTTCCCTAGCAATTATCGTCCAATGGTTAAGATTTTCCTAGAAAAATAATAGGCCAAAAGGTACATGTACCCATATATAAATATATTTGTGTACTTAGAAAATCTTGTAAAATACTTTACAAAGTACTATATAATCTTTTAAGATTTTCAAGTATCCAATGAAAAAAATATAAAATCAAAATTTCCTAATAAACTAATCTAATAAACACATGTTCCTATTATATTATATATATATATATATATATATATATATATATATATATACATATATATATATACACACACACACACACACACGTCCAAATTTTCAAATATAAATGTAGGTACTATTAGGTACCATATGATCCATCAAGATTTTCAAGTATCAAATAAAATATATGGCCAAGATTTTCTTATTAGAATAATTCAAGAAGCACTAGTACTTATATATTTATTAGTGTACTTAGAAATCTAGAAAATTAGATATTCACATATCTTTAATGCATATAAACACATGGAAAAATCTAGGAAGTGATTTATTTAATAAATCCTAGTACTAGTTAGTAAGACTAACTTATTATCCAATGGATAATATTTTCCCTTGCATTTTTTGACCAATGGATAAAAGGAATAAGGTAATATATATTTGAATAATTTTTAAAATAACCAAATGTCCTTTAGGCATGTGTATATAAGTCTATATACAACTATATATGAGTACTTTATCAAATCTAGCACAAAATATCTTTGACAGAAAATCTAGGTTTTCTATTGTTCAATGGATAAAAGTTTTCCTAACTTTTATTGTCCAATGGGTAAAGGTTCATCTATGGTTAGGAGATTGTAACTAGGTGAATTGGTAGTTCGGTTTGTCCAACTAATCGATTGAAAAGCAATTCTACTTGCCAAGTAGGATTTCTAGCGAAGAAATAATTTTAAAGGACTAAAATCTAATTCTGACGGATTTTTAGAATTAAAAAGGAATTTTAAAAGAAACTAAGTAATTTAAAATAAAAATTCAAATATTTAACGAAATTTTTATTTACCCAAAAAAAAAAGGGTCGTTACATAATCAAGGTCTTCTTTTTACAAAGGGTGCTTTGAAGTTTTTTGCATTTTTTGATGCAGACTAGGCCGAAAATAGTGTTGACAGAAGATCAACAAGAGGGTATTGTGTTTATTTTGGTTCGAATCTCATTTCTTGGTCTGCTAAAAAGCAACCAACGACGGCACGCTCTTCCACTGAGGCAAAATATAAAGCCTTAGCCAATACAGCTGCTGAACTAGTATGGTTAATGCAATTAGTTAAAGATTTGCATTTACCTACTCCTGTTCCTCCTCCTTTCTTATGGTGTGATAATGTTTCTGCTATCTCTTTAGCCTCAAATCCTGTTTTCCATGCCCGAACTAAACACGTAGAAGTTGATTTTCACTTTATTCAAGAGAAAGTGATTCAACATCAATTGGTTATCAAATATGTTCCCTCTCAGTATCAAGTTGCAGATATTCTTACAAAGCCCCTAACTATTGCCAGATTTCAGTTTCTCAAGACCAAACTAACACTGTCACCTCTTCCAGCATTAGTTTGCGGGGGTGTGTTAAAGGAATTATCTTCATGTACTCCAACGGCTGTAACAACCTCAACGGATGGTGATGTAAGCTGACATCAGCTTAGTGGCCAGCTCATCCCACTTAATCTTTAGTTAGTGCGTTTCTGTTAGGGATTCTGTTAGTGTGTAAATGCAGTTTTAGTCTGAGCTAATGACTATCTTGATTTTGTATAAGTACAGAGCTAGGGCGTGGTTGTATTGTAACTTTGTAACTCTGATAATCAATTCAATGAGAAAAGTTACTTCAGTTTACAAAAGTTTTCACAAACCCTTACGTTTCAATACTTGTTTTGTTATGTTCTCTCTTCTTTCTTCTCAAAGCAAACAATCGAAGAGAAAATTTCCTCTTCTCTTCCCTTGCGTTTACATTATTTAAAAAAAAAAAAAAGCAATAGAAACGAAGGTTTTGAATATTCCTAGAAAAATAGAGCCTTTACATTGTAGTTTCACAGTGAACATACATACGCATTGGAGTAGATTTTTAGAAACAAAAATGTAATCATATACTAAGTAATGAGATATGGTCTACTGATAGAGTGCTAAATTGTTTTGGAGGTGCATAGTTTGAAGCGATTTTGATGCACGGGTTATCGGGCTTGGATTACTGAACAGACAGCTCTGATGGTGCACAGCACCGTCCCCTAGTTCCTTCGAATTGGTGGTTATATCCATCTTTAGGTTGGGTCTTTGACAGCGGCTTACAGTCACAAATGCGAGCACCTAAATTCACATGAATATATATTTGAGTACCATCACTGGTTGTAGAAGAATTCATTCAAGATTTGCACCATACAAATGGTTTGCTTTTTGTGTGTATTTAAACAAAGCTGCTATGAATACATACGTTTGAGTACATACTCCATGTGCATATATGGCTTTGGAATTCGTATCGGATTTCACAAAGATGATCGAAGTCACTCATTTTGTTTAAAATATTTTATTTATAATTCTAATAAAAAATTAGAACATCTAACTTTATCCCATGCTCGGAGAAGCTTGGCCATGCCTGATCTCAAAATTGCTCCACTGTAAAAGGAAAAGGAAAACAATCCCAACTTTATAAAATTATTTACTTGATAAATGTGGATGTGAAGTTAAAGTGGGAAATTATTTGAAGGGTGTGGTTGTTTTCCACGGCGAAAGTTTGCCCAGAAGGACAAAGACAAACCCTTCTCATAAATCAACTCCAATCTTATATATCGGATGAGCCAAGCACACCAAATATACACCAAATTTCGTGATATTAATTTGGAACGGAGTTTTCATACCAATAACCTGAGCCGTTTAATTTGTTGACCACATTATTTACCTTAAAAAAAATCCAACTCGTTAGAATATCGGTAAAGATTTTGATCAATTCATTTAATTTTTCTCCTGGCAAATTCAGAGACGAAAATTGATCAACCCTTTACTGATATCCGGATGAACTGGTTTATTACAGAGACACTTAGAAAAATATTTTTATAAATGAAACGTTCTGATCATTTGTGCATGTATGTTCCCGAGATGAGTTTATCTTGGTGTATATTTGATGTAAACCAAATGCTTTAATCATAGTTTTTAAAAAAAAAAAAAAGGAAACCAAAGCCAGCATTATTTATACTACCTCTTTTAAATGTACGAAGATGTTTCCTCCTTTTCCTTTTCCACAAATGCCCCTACCACTTGCAATTAATACCTGCCATATCTTGCACCTCTTCCCAACCGACACCATACATTGCTTCAAAGAAAACGACACACCCAACGAGTTCCGGCACACCCATCTACAGGGCAACCCAGCCCACGCTTCTTCATGGAAACGATTCTTCACGGAAACAACACCTCCAAAAGAACAAAGTGGCACAACGACCACACGACCGTCACAAATCAAACTGCAACAGAACTCTAGGTGGCTCTCTCTCTTTGGCGGCAAAGGGTAAACGGTTGGTTCTTCGTCAACTTCACCATTAGTTTATTTTTTGATCTGCACTCTCTCCCATTAGATTATGATGATTGATGTTTTCGAGTTCTTTCTGATGAGGGTAACGTATCCCTCATGCAAACTTAAACCAGAGCTTCCATGTGATTTGCCTACCATGTGTTTGATATAATGTTTCAATGACAATAACAGAATTCAACATCACACACCCACACATCAAAAAGTTAATTGAATTTGGCTACAAAGATACAAAACAACAGCGGCCGACGAGCAAGAGTGAAAAGGCGACCCCATTCACGTACTCCCCTTCCTCGCAGATTGACTATACGCAGAGAAATACAACTGCAAAAACTTTTCCGAACTGAACTCAATCTGTCTCTGCAAAGGTAAACGGTGGGTCTTTGCTTCAATTTCACCATTACTTAAATTGATGTTCTCTGACTGTTTCATGATGAAGGCAACGTATTCCTTACACATACCTTGTGAACAAAGTTCTCTTATGTGATTTGCATACAAACTGTTTGATACAATGACGCAATAATTACTCAATTTCATCATCCCTTTATCTTTGTGTTTTCTGACAGTTACCTAATGAAGGCTACATATTCCTCGTGCAAACATAAGGAATCCGATAAATTTCCTTCAATCGTCCCAAGGTATGCGCTCATTCCTAATCAAAGTCTCAAACGCTGGGCCTTCAACCATTTGATGACCTTTCCGTGAAGGGATCAAAAGTTGAAAGGCGTTGATAGAGTAAACGACTGTGCGTACATGTTAATTTATAGAGTAAACAGTTGTGACCTTCCACACCACTCCTCCCAAAGACAACGATCTGTTACGAAACCGTTAGCAGGCTCGGCACTTGAACATGTTTTAGGTAGTTGTCCCCCGGAAACTCCGTACTGAGAGAGAGAGAGAGAGAGAGAGAGAGAGAGAGAGAGAGAGAGAGAGGAACTTTGAAGAAATTGCGTTGTGTAAATTCGAGGATGACGTTGATCGCTAGCGGCATTCAAAGGGAATTTTACATCTGATTCGAATTGAAGCTCTTCCTCGACAAACAAACTCTCACCATCTTCACATCTCACCTTTCAAATGAATTTTGGGACTGTAATTAACCCATCTTGTCACGGGTCGTGTGCCGTCGAATGCGAGCACAACACACAACATCCATATTCTGCGAATTAAGACATTGAAAGCGCATGGACATGGTTTGTTTGGGGTTTATTGTTCAACCATTGGGACAATCCTTTGAAGAAATGGTTGCTTAATGACCTTTCATGATCAGAATAACTCAAATTGGTGAGAACTTTTGGTTATTTTTTTTAGGTTTTTTTTTTTGCCAAAATGTATCTGGAAGCATCTGCCAAATCCATTTTATTTACCACTCCATGGCGATACAGTTTTTACTTTGAAAGTTGAAATTGAGTGTAGTTACTCCAATATTGCATTGCCCATCTTTTATCTCCCTGGTTTCATTCCATTTGTAGATGTACCTAACCTTGTGGACTTCAACTTCATGATTCTTGGAAATGAAAATTTTGAAATTGGGTTTTTGGGATGCCCAAATTCCGCCGCCCAAGAGTATTCGCATAGTAAGTTCAATAAACATCCATTGTTAGGATGTTATGCCCACCAACTATTCGGCGAAATCCCTAAAAATTGTTGGTTGTTTCATTTGAGGGCTTTCTTTTATCCGGTGGGTGATTTTTTTTGCAGCCCTCTCAGTTTCTATGCATTTTGGATTTTGGGTGGTAGGAATGGTGGACAAAGAACCTTTTTGCCATAGCGAGAAGGAGTGGGTGAGGAGAAACCGGTGGATTTGATGGTCGTTGGTGTGAAGCATGTGCACAGCTTCGGTTTGGAGGAGCGAGTCAGGGTGAATTTTGCTTCGGTTTGGAGCAACAGGAAACTTCATTGCAACAAAACTTTGATTGTACATGGTGAGTGTTGCCTCAAAACTTCATTGCAACAAAACTTTGATAGTATACGGTGAGTGTTGCTTCAAAACTTCATTGCAACAAAACTTTGATTGTATACGGTGAGTGTTGCTTAAATTTCACCATTACTTTAGTTTCTATTTTCTGGCTGTTTTCTGATTAAGAGACCATGTTGGTCATGTAAACTTAATGATCATAGTCCTTCGGTCCTTCCATGTGCTTTGCTTGTTGTTTGATTCGATGATCCAATGACAACTCATTTCATCATTACATTGTTTTCATGAGTTCCGACAGTTTCATTGTTGGGTGTTGGATTTCATGGGTTTATTTTCCTGCGGTGCGAATGGACCACTAATTTTACCGTTTCATCATATTATATGTGCCTAAATTGTTCGACAAAATGTCCGGTCTTTTTTCCATTTTGAGTAACAAGAAGCCTTAGATATCATATTAGGCCCAAGAAGATACTCATCGATGAGTTCAATGGAGGGTTACAACCCCACGAAAATGTCTAAATAGAAGATTGGGATTTTGAAGGGAGTGAAAATTCATAGTGGAGGGAGTTAAGGGATCTCTCCAACATGCGTGAAAAGGAGTCACTTTATTTGTTTGTGTGTTTGCATTGAGAACTCCATCACCCAAAACTGCCTTCATTTCCAAAAATAATACCTGGGCATAGTTTTGCATAATATCTTGCAGAACTCAGTACCTGGTGAATATGGGTGTCTTTGCTCTCTAATAGGTTGTTCTCGCTAGCATGCTTCCTACGTCAATTAATTTCTTCTTCGTATCTACCAATGTAAATGTGTGTTGCTACTTACTAACTATTTTTGGTTTCTGCATATGCCACATACCCATTGCCTTGAGAGAGCTATCCCTCCAGGTGAAGAACATGATTTCATTCTGCAACTTTTATGTATAGGTCGCTTTGTTGCTTACATCAAGGACATTGAGGCTTGTGTCATCAGTCCTCACAGCTACAATATCATTTCTTTGACTTAATTAGCTGTGATCCGTTTACCCATTTCATGCCATTTTCTCGATTAACTATGATCTTTCATTTTCAATTTTCTTTTTACTGGGCATCCATCCAAAGGGGCCTGGCCATTTTATGAGAGGACATAAAGAAAGTGGATACTTATTCTCAGCATTCAGCATTAGCAAACACATTAGCATTTTGCATGAAGTTTTTGTCCCTTACTTACCAATCTCAAAAGACGTCCAAACATAAAAGCACCCTATTATTTGTTCACGCATTTAAATGTCCTGTTATCCTTTGTATTTATCAAGCTTTATGACTGAAACCAGTTAGATTAGTTCTGCATAGATTTAAGAACTTCATCCCCCCTTAGGACCCAAAAAAATGCCTTAATTACCTAAAAAAAACACCACGTGGAACGCATGTGTAGTTATACAAAAACTATCGGAAGACAAATCTAATAACAACACAATCTAAGATCAATTAGTAGATATGATGACCCAAAAGCATCGCAACCTATACCAGAAAAGTTCGAGCAGCACTGCAAATTTTTTTGGATTCAGCTAAGTATTGTCATGCTTTATTCGTGTGTGTTAAAAATTTCGGCTTCCCAGGTACAATCTGCAAGGCATATACATTACCATTTGAAGCTCAATGAGATCATCCCATTTGGGATTGCCTGAAATACATACCCCACAGGTATCATACTTACTCTAACGCTGGCTTCCTAATTATCCCCTTGTCATCTATGTGAGTTGTATTGATATTCTTTGCTAGAGAGAAAAGGTCAACAAAAAGGATAATTCCTATTAATTGTGGCTAACCTATCTTTCTTGTCCAGTATTCCCATAAAGCCTTGTGTCGTGGATTTATTTTTCAAAGGTAGATGGATGTTCTTTTAGTTTTTGTTCTTTTCTTCTATGAAATAGGGTTGGTAGTTGCCACAAACTTTTTTGTAATTCTCTATTTGTAGCATTTACTGAAGGCAACAATCTTGTTTGGTAAGAAATTGAAATTAAAAAATCAATACTCCTGGTCATGGTCATTGTGTGGCCCGTGATCCTCGATCTCCTCCTCCGCTGGTGGATTGGTGGTCGAGTCTTCTCCTAGCCTGCACAGTGAGCGCACGACTAAAGACCAGGCCGGGGATTGTCCCGGCAAGGCCCTACGGCGCGAGGATGAGTAATGTGCAGAGAGAGTAGGCAGAAGATTACGAGAGTGAATATGTAGTAGCGTGTACCTCTTTAGGGTTTCCACCGCTAGGTATTTATAAAGCTCCTTCACTTGCTCTCCAAGTACCAGCACGTGCCTTGCGCGGGTCAGGCAGTGTCATCATGACGTCACCAAATAGATCTGGTAACCGTTTTTAGGGCTGAGCTGGCACACCCATGTGCGCCCACGATCATCTTCTGTTATAACCGCTTTTACATGTGGAAAGACATGCAAATCAGCGGCTAGCCATGGTCAGCAGTGGCCTTGCTCCGCGGGTGGCCGAACACGCCTTTGCCGATCATGCACAAGATTGACAGGAGAGGACAGTCACAAACGACCGCCGTGGAAGGTGGCCGAGAACGAGATGACCCGACGACGAGTCCGTGGCAAAAGAAATGGTTGACGTAGAACAGGGACGGAAGTCGTGCTCAAGGTGCGTGCTCGGCAAAGCACGGGCTCGGTCGTTATATAGCGAACTCATGTTCGGCCTGCTACAATAGCCCCTCAATCTCGGTCGTCGCCGAGTGCACGGTTGGGATTGATGTTAACTTTGGCCGAGCATGGAACTCGATTATTGGGCAGAATTGAGCCGAGCCTAAAACCCTTTTCAATAAAACGGCCAACGACGGGGACCAATGGGGATTCGCCAGGTGTCGATTTCTTGTTGGGTACGGCTGACAGGGAGACGGTGGGCACGCGTGGAGCTCTGCCGGCCCGTCTCATCAGGCCACGCGTCAGCTGTTTATTGGTTGCAGGTTCGGCGGTACAGTGACATGGGCGGGAAACTCGAATCTCAAAACCCTACGTCTATATAAAGAGCTGGAGTTAGAGAGAGAAGCCACCGCTGCTTTCTCTCTCTAGACCTCCATTGCCAGAGCTTCGTTCCTTGCCCGTTCGCCTTCCAGCCTTGATTCTCAGCAGATTTTCATCAAATCTCGTTGAAATTTACAGGTATGTGTTCGATCTTTATCTCTCTTATAGTTCGTGTCATTTTTCCATGCTTTCCTTTCTGCTTTCTTGGGTTTTTTGGGAGTTTTTTGTTCTGAGTGAACAGTAAGAGGTCTGGAGATGAGCGACTGTTCATCTTCGTCTTCGATCTGTTCTTCCGAGCACGAGTTTTGTAACGACGCCGTGCTCGATCTTTGTTGGGATTTGCCGAGCCCAGCATCGGGCGCAGATAGGCCGAGCCCCATTTCGTGTCTTTAGAACTTCCCGAGCTTGAATCTCGAAGGGACAAATAGGGTGGGCCAAATAGGGTAGCCGAGCATAGAGATCCTTCCCTCCTTGCCGATGACGAGGTTTCTCATTGTTTTCTTCTTGTTTTTGTTAGGTCTGGCTCACCCAACCATTGTCATCTCTTCCGACTCTGAAAGCTCAGGGGGAGACTCTGGGGATACGTTTTTCCGAGAGTGGTTGGAAGAACACAGACGCCGACACCAAATATCGTCCATTGCCTCAAATATGTCCGACTCCTCTGACTCGAACGCCGAACGTGTTTTTGAATACGGTGCCGACGAGTTCATAACTGATCCTGAGATATCATTCACACCATCGACCCATTCTGATGCCGAGCCTCAACTGGGACCAGAGGCCGAGTCCAGATTCATCCCTCAGGCCGACGCCCCAACCCCTATCCTTTCAGGGCATAGTGAATCCCAATCCGAGGGTAGAGGGTTAGACGATCTTTATGAGAGGGGCCAAGTTTGCCCCTATGCCCATTTCTTCACCGGAAGTGCTAGGGAGTACCAAGATTTTTGTCGAGAGTACAGCATCCCAAACGACGTAATACTCAACCAAGTGGCGAGCAACAGAATCACGGATACGAGGGGGGACCATCCCGAGCATATCACTGTCCCATTGATGGCGATATGTGAGGCTGGTTTGAGGTTCCCTCTCCATCCCTTTTTGAGGGAACTTCTTGCTCGGTTCAGCATTGTCCCACATTATTTTGCCATCAATAGCTACCGAATAGTAATGTCGGTGATTGAGCTGAAGGAGCTTCACAACCTTGAATTTACCGTAGCCGACCTTTTCCATACTTACATTATGTCTAGGCACGGCCAAACCGAGCGTCGGTACTTGTCCACACGTGGCAAGAAACAACCATTAGTAGATGGTTTGCCCGACACTGACAAATGGGCAAATTTTTATGTCGAAGTGAGGGGCAACTTTGAGTTCGGCGACCAGACCGTACGTAAGTATACAGTGCCGAAGACGAAAGATTTTCGAGGTAACTACGTTTCTTCTGCTCAGCCGACGTTAACTTTTCTTTCGATGCGTGTGATTTTCCTAACAGTTGAATACTTTTGCAGATCACCGAGCCATAACAAAGACTCAGCAATCTTTGTCTGTTGAGGTGCACATTGACATACTCCTGTCTCAGGCTTGTAGGGATGCGCCGACGCTTCTTGGCTACGAGCTGTCTTACAAGGGCAAGCTAAGGAGGAGGGGAAGGGAGGCGGCGCCGAGCACAGAAGGTCAGGGCCGAGGAAAGAAAGCGAGGCAGACAGGAGGCAGTAAGCAGCCGAGAGTGAAGTTACCGTCGTTCAGGAAACCAGCTGAGTTTTGGTTCGAAGAAGATCAACAAGCCGAACACCCAGGAGTTATCGTTCCATTAAAAACTCTCGTGCCCGATCTTGCCAGTGACATGGGTCGCCGAAACGTTGTCCGTGTTAATATACGAGATGGCAAAGCGGTTCGTCAGGAATCCGGGTTTGCCGAGCCTAACGAGAAGAGGCAAAAAGTCACCCATGACTTCTTCCCGACCAAGCCGCCGAGTTCTAATCCGAGCGAGAGGGAGAAGACAGAGTCGTCAGCGGCTGGTGGCTCAAAGACAGCCGAACGGCCTTTGGGTTCGGCTGGTCCTGTCGTTGCTCAGGAGTTCTCTCCGTCATACGCCTTGGCCGAGGGCAGAGTTGTGACGGTGGAGGACTCTGTGAAAGCTGAACCTGGGTTGGCCGCTGCCATTCTGCAAGGTCTGGCATTGCCGAAGGATATGCAGAAAATCCCTCAGGGTCTCCAGCCAAGTTTGGTTCATGCTGGTGCTTATCTTGTTCAGGTATCATCCGACCTTGGTCATTTTATTTCACTTTCTATCCTCGAGTATTTATATGCCGACGCTTTTTGTTTACCAGGCTGGACAGGCCTTGCTGCGCTCATCAAAGGATGCCGAGCTTGTGCTAGCCGAGCGCGCTCGCTTTCATGACGATTTGAAGGTCGAGCGAGAAAAAGTGAAAAGCTACAAGGGTAGTTTGAAGACGGTGAAAGCGCAGGTGACCGAGCTTGAGAAGGAAAGAGATGAGATGGAGGAGAGGATGAAGAAAGCCGAGGGCGAGGTGGCCAAGGTGCTCAGGAGAGAGAAAAGGAATATGAAGGAGGTGGACGGGGCGGCATATCAAGCTGGTTTTGACCGTGCCGGTGCCGAGTACATGCGGGAGGCTCGGTCCATGGTCAATGACGCCATCCGAATGAGGATCCCCATCGCCTACCGAACAGGATACAAAGATGGGGTGAATGCAGCTGGAGGCTGACATGAATTTGACCAAGTCTATTCCAGCCCCAGTCACTCCCGAGCTTGTATTGTCGTATACCGAGGAGGAGTGTGCACCTCTTGCTCCTGAAGAATTTCCCGAGAGCGAGGATGAAGTTGAGGACCTGACCGACGCCAACGTCATTGCGCAAGATCTGACTAGTTTGGAGAAAGATAGTGATGGCAAGACAGCTGCCCCTGATGCCGAGCAAGAGCCTGTGATCGTCAATCAGGATGCTCTTGCCGAAGATGGTGCTGGTGCAGATGTAGCTGGGACAGGAGTTGCAGTTGGAGATGCTACCCAAGGTTGAGAGAAGTTGTATGCGGATGCTAGTTTCGGCAAAGATGTTGCTGTAGTTAATTTCTTTTTATTTTTCGTACTTTGTTGAACTCTTGGACTGGGCGGGTCCAAGTTCGGACTTTACCGTTCCAGATGTAATGGTCTTTGGCTGTAAAGTTTTTGCCGAGCTTGCGTTACTTGATCTTTTGAAATGAATGACTTCTATTCTGCAACGCTTTTTTGAATGTCATTTTTGCTCGATTTGAAATTTGTTTGAGATTATTTTGGTTTTGCCGAGCTTGAATCAATGCATAATAGAGCCGAGCTTGGGCCACATTAGATGTGTTGATGTAAAGAGTTGCCGAGCCTTGGCTAATGGTAGTAGTTATCTTGTAGCCCCCACATTGGTTTGGGTTCGGCCTATTTGTAGGAATGCTTGTCCAATTGTTTAAGTTACTAGCTCTAGGTATTGCCGAGCTTGAACCAAAGTAGAGTAAAAGAATAAAGAGAGCTTGCCGAGCGTGTGTTGGTCTCGGCTAGTTGCTAGTATAGTTGATAGTGAGATTGTTCGCCAAAGTTGTGGAGGGCATACAACCGTAGTTTGGGGCTCGGTAAATTTTTTTGGCCTTAGTCTGTAAGTAAAGTGTCTAATGTTTATGGGTGGTTTGCTCACCAAAGCGTGAGTGTAACCGGGCTGTAGCCGACCATAATGTCTTGCTAAGCCGTACCGGAGCCCAAATTCCAGCCGTATTGTGTGTCTTTGGGCTCGGTGGACCAGATGTCCGTTTTGCTTCTTTGGGCAGTAATAGTGGCCGAAGCAGAGGCATATGAGCCGTTTGTGGGTGTGACCGAGGTCAACGTTTGTGGTCGGCTAAGTTAGCCAAGATAGTATATATAAAGTAACAAGGAATAGCTTTGAATTGCAAAATGAAAGCTTTGTCAGATAAAATTTCTTTGATTCTTCAATCATGAAGTACATGTTGAAATTGTAAAGACATGGGCCTGGGCTGAAGCCGAAAGAAAAATAGGATAGGTAGTGGCCGAACATGTGGCACACTGTTGGGGTTTCGGCTACATGTATGCCTTCTTGAGGTTCTGTGCATTCCATGGGTTACTGAGAACTTTCCCATTCATGTCCTCTAGCACGTAGGCACCTTCACCAGTGATCTTGACAATGCGAAAGGGACCCTCCCAGTTGGGTTTGAACTTCTGCTTCTTGCTAGCTTGCACCACCTTTCGCCAAACCAAGTCGTCTGGTTTGAAGGTCTTGGTTCGAACACTTCGGTTGTAGCCTCTTGCAACTTCTTGTTGGTATTCAGCGAGCTTTAGCTGAGCGTCGTCGCGCTTTTCTTCTGCCAAAATCAATTCTTGTTCCACTGCCTCTTCATTAGTCTTTGGATCAAAATTCTCAGTCCTCAGAGTGGGAAACTTGGACTCCAGTGGGATTACTGCTTCCATGCCGAATGCCATTGAAAAAGGGGTTTGGCCAGTCGAGCGTCGGGGTGTAGAACGGTAAGCCCAGAGGACACGTGGTAATTCTTCAGCCCATTTTCCTCTCTTGGAGTTCAGTCGTCGCTTAATCCCGGCGCAGACAGTCTTGTTTGTAGCCTCGGCTTGTCCGTTCCCTTGGGGGTATGCTGGTGTGGAGTTGAAGAAGCGTATGCCAAATTCCTCACAGAGGCTGGTTAGGTCTTTACCGACAAATTGGCTTCCATTGTCTGATACGATGGCGTATGGTACTCCAAATCTTGTAACAATGTTTCACCAGACAAATCTGCGAACGTCAGCTTCTGTGATTGTCACAAGTGGTTCGGCCTCTACCCATTTGGAGAAGTAGTCCGTTGCTGTGATCAAGAACTTGAATCCTCCTGGAGCTGTTGGTAGTTTTTCGACAATGTCGAGCCCCCATTGTGCAAAGGGCCAAGGGCTGGTAATAGGGGAGAGGTTCTTGGCGGGTTGCTTTGGTATAGGTGAAAACAGCTGGCAAGGTCGGCATTTGCGGACAACTTCTTCGCAGTCTTTCTTCATGTTCTTCCAGAAGTAGCATTGGCTCATGGCACGTTGACAGAGGGAGCGGCCACCGGAGTGACATCCGCAGCTGCCTGAATGAAGTTCTGTCAGAATTGTGGGCACTTGGGTGGGGTGGACGACGAGGAGATACGGTCCGGAGATTGATTTCCTGTATAATTGGCCGCTTTCAGAAAGCCAGTAGTAAACGGCTTTGTTTCTCACACGGTAAGCCTCCTTCTTGTCTGTGGGCAGGGTGTCGTGCTTTAGAAATGCAACGATCTCATCCATCCAGTTGGGACCGAGTTCAATGTTGAGTACCTCTGGATTGGGCTCAAAAGATGGACGTCCAATGCTGCTGAAGTTGATGGTTCTGAATTCTGAGGCTGTGGATGCCGAGGCGAGGCTAGCAAGTGTGTTCGCGTGTGCGTTGTGCTTGCGGTTGATTTGCTCAATTTTGAAGTTAGGAAAGTTTGTGATTAGTTCGGCTACGGTCGCCTGGTATTTTGACATCCGCGGATCCCGAGCCTCATAGTCCCCAAGTACTTGGTTAACTATGAGTTGGGAGTCACAGAAAACAACAAGGTTGGAGATTTCCATGGCAACGGCAGAGCGTAAGCCAGCTAGGAGCGCTTCATATTCGGCTTCGTTGTTGGTGGCGGGGAAGTCGATGCTGATAGCACTTTCGTGTAGTGTTCCGCAGGGGGAGACTAGGATGACCCCGGCCCCTGCTCCGTTGCTGTTTGACGCTCCGTCGACATGCAGACGCCATATGACGCCTTGGAAAAGGTACCAAGGTGTTGGTGACAATTGATGCTCGGCGACGGTTTGTGTTGGGATGGGTGTGTTGAGGAGTTCAGTGTCTGCTGGCGTAAGCTCAGCAATGAAATCTGCAAGAACCTGTCCTTTGATTGCCGTTCGTGGTTCGAAACGGATATCAAAGTTTGCTGGCTCAACTGCCCACTTGGAGACCCTGTTAGACAGATCCGCCTTTCGAAAGAGAGCTTTGAGGGGGTGTTCTGTTAGGACGACGATTGAGTGTGATTGGAAGTAGGGCAGGAGCTTCCTGGCCGCTGAGACGAGAGCAAGGGCTAACTTTTCAAGCGGTAGGTAATGAGTTTGAGCTGGAAGGAGGGTCTTGCTTGTGAAATAGATGGGCTTGTCATCGGCGCCTTCCCGCCGTATAAGTGCAGAACTGGTTGCGTGGGCGGATACGGCGAGATAGAGATAAAGAGTTTCGAACTCTTTAGGTTTTACCAACAGCGGGGCCGATTTCAAGTAGTCTTTTAGTTCGGCAAAGGCTGAGTCACAATCTGGGGTCCATTCAAAGCTGCGTCGGCTTTTGCCCTTCAAGGCGTGGAAGAATGCGTGGCATTTGTCTGAGGATTTGCTGATGAATCGGTTGAGAGCCGCTGCCATCCCAGTGAGCCTTTGAACTTCCTTGATCGTCCTGGGTGGGCACAAATTTTGAACAGCTTTGATTTGGTTAGGGTCGGCTTCGATACCTCTTCGAGTGACCAGGTGTCCGAGAAATTTCCCAGCGCTTACCCCGAATGCGCACTTCTCAGGATTCAGCCGTAGCTTGTGTAGCTTGAGGATGTCAAAAACTTCGGCCAAGTCTCGCAGGTGGTTAGATTCCTTCTTGCTTTTGATGACCAAGTCGTCAATGTAAGCTTCCACAGTGTGGCCGATTTGTTCTTCCAACATCTTGAATATTGCTCTGTTGAACGTTGCCCCGGAATTCTTGAGTCCAAAGGGCATGACGCGGTAGCAAAAGATGCCATATGGCGTGATGAAAGCAGTTTTCTCCATGTCGTCGGGGTCCATGGCAATTTGGTGGTAGCCACTGTAGGCGTCCAGAAAGCTAAGCCGAGCATGTCCTGCCGTTGCGTCCACAAGTTGATCAATTTTCGGCAGTAGGAACCAATCCTTTGGACAAGCGTCGTTGAGATTGGTATAATCCACACAAACTCGCCATTTGCCGTTTTTCTTTTTAACAACCACAGTGTTGGACAGCCATGTCGGGTATTGTACTTCTTGGATGGCGTTGGCCTCCAGCAGACGCTTGACTTCTTCGACGACGGCGTCGGCGTGTTCGGCTGCAGATCGCCGTGCCTTCTGGATGACAGGTTTAACGTCCTTCTTGATGTTGAAGGAGTGACTAATGAATTTCGGGTCGACCCCCGGCATTTCGTTGGGGGTCCAAGCAAAGACTTCGATATTTTTCTTGAGGTATTGAAACATTTCTTCGCGGTCAGCCTCGTTGATGGAAGAGCTGATGAGGAAGAATCGGGAGCCGTCCTCGTTGATCGGCATCTGGACGAGGTCTTCCTCTGCTTTGTCTTCTGCTTTTTGGCCGACGTCGTCGGTTACTACCATGTCGGGGACTTCAACCCATTGTACTTGTTTGGCTTTGGCGGAGTTGTGGACGGCAGAGACATAACACTTTTTGGAGGCCACTTGGTCACCCCGCAAATCTTCCTGTCGTCCTGTGGCGTCGATGAAGCGGACGACCTGGTGGTAGGTAGAAGCAATGGCTTGCATTCCGTGGAGCCAGGTTCGGCCAAGGATGGCGTTGTATGGGCTTGGTGCGTTGACGATGATGAATTCGACGGTCAGAGTTTTTGAGCCAACGACAACTGGGAGGAAGATTCGGCCAAGCGGCCAGACGGGTGCACCGTTGAAGCCGATGAGGGGTACGTCGGTAGGTTGTAGGGCTGACTCAGGTAGATCCAGCTTTTTGAAAAGGTCGTAGTACATGACCTCTGCTGAACTTCCTTGATCGACTAGAATGCGTTTGACGTCATGCACTCCAATTTGGACGGTTACGACGAGAGCGTCGGAGTGTGGTGTTTGCACACGTTCAAGATCGCGCTCGGTAAAAGTAATCGTCCATTTGGGCAACTCTTCTGTTCGTGGACGTTTGGATCCAGGTCCTACTGCGAGTACCTGCTTGGAAGTTGATGCGCGGCTAAGGTCGGCCTGAAGAGTTGATTCAAATTCTTTTGACACTGGGCCGTGGATAACGTGTATTAGTGGGCGCTGTTCATTAGGGTTGGGATTTGTCTGCCGGGTGGGCGTTTTTGATCGGTCAATGTATTGATCGAGATGGCCTTGAGTCACCAAACGTTCCAACAGTGCCTTGTAGGGGGCACATGCCGTCGTGTAGTGGCCGAGCTCATTGTGATCCGAGCACTTCTTTCTCGGGTTCTGATCAGCTTGGCCATTGTCTGTGCCGAGCTTGCCCGTCGGCCACTCGAACCATGGTTGCCTCATTATCTCTTTCAGAAAAGACCAAATGGGTTCCTTGAAGTGGGTGGTTTCGGCCACGTAGTCATGCTCTTTTGGCTGGCATTTTTTCCCTTCTTTGATGTTGTGCACCTGCTTCTTGGGTTGGGGGTGCTGGATGATTGCCGGTGCCGGCAGTTGGGCTGCGGTCGAGGTGAAGGATGCTGTCAAGCTCGGGATGCCCTGGGCCGCACGGTCCGCATAAAGCTCTTCAAGAGCACAGAATCTCTCCACGACGCGCATTAACTCTCCCATGCCGTGTGATGGGCGAATAGCGAGTTCGTCTAGGATCTTACTGCCGGTTTCCAGACCGTTTTTGAAAGTACGCGCAGCCCAATATTCATCGATTCCAGGGATTTCGTTGAACAGCTGCCAATAACGTTCAGCATATTGTCTTAGCGTTTCATTTGGGAGCTTCCTCATCTGGGACAAGGATTCAGGTTCCTTGGCTGTCCTGTTACTGGTGATGAAGCGAGTGTTGAAGGCGCGTTCAAGGTCGGCCAGGTTCCGTATGGATCCAGCGGGCAAGTTTTTGAACCACTGGAGTCCAAGAGAGCCGAGGCTGGATGGGAACGCTTTGCATTTGATTTCGTCTCTTGTAGTGCATAGCTCGATGGTTTGACGGAAGTGAATAAGCTGGGTGTAGGCTTCGCATGTGGTGGGGTCAAACTTTGTAAACTTAGGCAGGTGGAAGTTGGGTTCGGCCGTCATGTTGATTATGTGGGGGGCGAAGGGAGAGACGCCGAGATCCTTTAGTTGCCGCTCAAAACCAGGGCGTGGCGGCCTGCCGTGCTCGTTCGTCCTTGTTCTTTTGGACTCTCTATCTGAAGACTTCTCGCGGTTCCGGCGCCGGAGTTTGTCTCGTAGATCCGTTGTTACCCGGCAATGTTCATCAATCATTTCCCCCATGTCCTTTCGGGATTTGGTCTCCTTTGGCTCGTCAATACGCACGCCCTTTCCGTTTCGTCGGCCACGGTTGCTGTTTTCGGGCTTTTCTGCAGGGATTTCTCCGAGTCGTTCAGATACATGGCGTCTGGTCTGGGCGGAATCTCGGCTACGGTGCGAAACTGTTGTGCGAGAGAATTCTGCGCGGCCAATGGAGTAGGTGCTTGTGAACGACTCGGTATCTCTTGTGTTGGTTCGATCGCGGTGTTCTTTTGAGTAGTGTGTTCTGGATGCGGTGGGTCGCTTGTAAAGGATAATTTCTCTGGCGTCGCCCGGTGCCGGGGTGAAGCCTAGGCGGTCTTTCACGGACCCTCGTTGGCCTTCCTCGTCCTGACGTTTTTGTGGTGGTGGAGGTGGAGGTGGTGTTCGCCTTCTTCCACCCCCTCCTCCACTAGATCTGGATGCGGCGGGGGTGGTGTCTTGCTGCATGTGTTTTTTCATTTAGGCCACCTCCGCCTTTAGCGCGGCCAACTCATTATCGCGTTCGTCATCGCGACGCTGCAGCAATCGGATGTAAGCCGTCGTCACGTCATCCGTGACTGGTGAGAGGCCGGATCCTTGTGCGAGGGAGATGGACATGTGCCTTTCATGGGGTGTTGTGGGGATGACATTTCCGCTAGCGTCTTTAGTCCCTGAGATAGCTACACCCGTCTGATCTCCGCCCATGGTGAGTGGTTTGGTCGTCGTTTCACGGAGGAGTGGGGGGTTTGGAGGATGTGAGAGCCGTTTGAATAAGAAGCGATTTCACGTCGGGTTCACCAATTGTGTGGCCCGTGATCCTCGATCTCCTCCTCCGCTGGTGGATTGGTGGTTGAGTCTTCTCCTAGCCTGCACAGTGAGCGCACGACTAAAGACCAGGCCGGGGATTGTCCCGGCAAGGCCCTCCGGCGTGAGGATGAGTAATGTGCAGAGAGAGTAGGCAGAAGATTACGAGAGTGAATATGTAGTAGCGTGTACCTCTTTAGGGTTTCCACCGCTAGGTATTTATAGAGCTCCTTCACTTACTCTCCAAGCACCAGCACGTGCCTTGCGCGGGTCAGGCAGTGTCATCATGACGTCACCAAATAGATCTGGTAACCGTTTTTAGGGCTGAGCTGGCACACCCATGTGCGCCCACGATCATCTTCTGTTATAACCGCTTTTACACGTGGAAAGACATGCAAATCAGCGGCTAGCCGTGGTCGGCAGTGGCCTTGCTCCGCGGGTGGCCGAACACGCCTTTGCCGATCGTGCACAAGATTGACAGGAGAGGACAGTCACAAACGACCACCGTGGAAGATGGCCGAGAACGAGATGACCCGACGACGAGTCCGTGGCAAAAGAAATGGTTGACGTAGAACAAGGACGGGAGCCGTGCTCAAGGTGTGTGCTCGGCAAAGCACGGGCTCGGTCGTTATATAGCGAACTCATGTTCGGCCTGCTACAGTCATGCTCAATATCAAATCTGTCATCCACTATCTCAAGATTTGACAACTAAATTAATCCGTTCTTTTCTTTATTGCTTTTGTTGGTTAGGTTAAGCATTGGTTTCTCATGGCACTATACAAGAACTGAAGGATCCACTACGGAATCAAGTTATCGGGTGGCGACTGATCTAGAAGGCTGGAGTAGGATCAAATTGCCAAGGTTGGAGATACTCTGTGTGTGTGTGTGTGTGTGTGGGGGGGGGTAGACGGTGAGTCTCTGTGTGTGTGTGTGGGGAGACAGTGAGTCTTGCTTCATATGTACCATTACTTTATTTATATGTTTCCCAATTGTTTCCTGCTTGAGGCGACTGATATCCCTCATGCATACTTTCGAATAAACCCCTCATACGTGATTTACCCACTAAAAGCTTGTGCACATTCAAAAGCTATTAAAATGATATGAAGAAAAAAACACATGCAAACAATTTGAGATCGGATATGTTTGTTGGAAATGATAAATAGACTATATTGTGACATTTGAGCCTGTCTTTTACTGCAAATACAGGTAATTGAGGAATTTGCAAAGATTGATATGCTTCTCAAGCCCAAGAGGGGGGAGACAAAGAGGAGAACAAAAAAAGTTCAGGTGCACAAGAACAATGAAGTACAAATTTATGCCTGAATTAGATGGAGTTGGATCACTCTTAGACTCATTCAGAAGTAAAAAGACAAGCAGCAACTTGGCAAATTAATCACAATTGGAGTAATTTCCCTTGCTCTTTTTGGCGGTTACAAATGTCTTTGACTTAATTTTTTTCCCTCCAATCAATGGATGGGTCAACAAAGATGGCAATGTGTACATGGGCCTTGTATCCCTTGTATAATGACTCTCTTTCTAACATGTAAGGATATTTATACATGGGTAAGTTTCATAATGCTAGATTGTACATACAAAGCTTCAAAGAAGTTAGGAAAGTTTCTTTTAGAATCTTGCGCATTCTTTGATTACATTTTGAGTATTATTTGGATACTAATTTTGCAGTGTAGTATTGCATTAAAATAATGGATACATAGCCACAACCTGAAATTCAACTCCGGCAAGAGATCTTTGAATTCTCAATTTTCGGCTTACAATCACTCAAGAACGAAAGGACGCAATTACTCCATACCATTCTTCCACTGGGTTCGTATTGATCCGGTTTTGTAGAAATTGAAGTTCCGAACCATTACTTACAAATCCAGGAATTGGTGTTCTATCATGATCAAATCCCAACAGCCTGAACCAACGACTCCGTGAATTACAAAAACCTTCAATTGTCTGGTGTAGGTTATATGCAGGGCCGGCCCAAGGTATTTGGATGCCCTAGGCCAAGTGGTGAAATAGTGGCCTACATAAATTTTCTAATTTAAAAACAATAAACAAAAATACTTTTCTATATATAATTTTCATTCATGCTATTTAACATGGTAAATATTTTGGCCTTAATGGCTTGTACGGTTGCAATAATATTTAGTTGACTCAAGTTTGAATCACAGCAGCTCCAATTTGTGTGATAGGAGGAAATTTAAAAAGACACTACAAAAAAGTACCTTACCAGGATTTGAACCTACGCAACTAATGTGAAGAGCAAATACTCTACCGTTGAATCATCAAAGGAATTTGTATTATAATTACACACAGAAAATATATATACTTATCTAGAAAGGGGGTGCCCCATTTTTGGGCCAAAATGTGGAGGCCCAAGGCGGCGGCCTCTTGGGCCTCCCCATTGGGCCGGCCGTGGTTAAATGTACACATGTGCCCAACCATGTGCAACGCACGTACCCAACCACTAGTTAAGGTAAATGTGGGAGGTGAAGTAAAGTGGAGGGTTGGACTTCTCCAACCCATCATTTATTTCTTCAAATATAGAGGGTTGCCTTTTGAATTTTCCGCAAAGAGTCTCAAAGTCATAAAGGGCAAAGTTTCTCCATGCCTTGCTTCGCTGTTATTATTAAAGGAAAAAGGAAAACAATGGCAATTTTATTAAAGTAAACATGGGATGTGAAGTAAAGTGGAAAATTAATGGAAGGCTATGATTGTTTTCCATAGGAAAAGTTTGCTCGGAAGGATAAATCAAACTATTTAAATCAAACTATTCTAAGGTTTCGCACTAAGAGTATCAACAGTGGAATAAGAAAATGTGAATAATCAAAACATGCCACATCAAATTTTGATTATTCATTTAGATGTTGTTAAAGTTAGCAATGTCAAATCCCACATTGGTTATTTTTTGCCCATAATCAAAACCAATGGGCCTTCCAAACTTTTTTCTTTCATTTCACGCATTTATTTTGTAAAAGTGATTTTTGAAGGGAAAAAAACAGTTTATGTTAGAAACAGTTAAAAAAAAAAGTTTTTTCAAAAAACAAACTATGTTCACTTAAAAACTGTAAATACAATTTTGAGAAATTTTGAAAGAATTATATTTATACAAATAGTTTTGAAATTTTAAAAACTATAAATACAGTTTTTTTAAAACAGATTTTGTGTAAAAAATAGTTTTCTATAAAAGAGTTTTGAAATTTGAAAAACAGATTTTTGAAAACAAACTTTATTTACTTATAGTTTTTAAAATTTTTGAAAAAATTGTTTTTTGTTAAAAAAAAAATTTCTGAAAAAAATAGAAAAAAAATTGAAAGTTACAGTTTTTTAAAATTATTTTTTGAAAACATTGTTGAGAGAGAGAGAGAGAGAGAGAGAGAGAGAGTGGTAGAGAGAAGGTTTTTGTGTAATATTGGTGTACTTGATTGAGAGATAAAATTTATTTATTGACAAAATATTGCTAGCTTTGATTATTGAAGAGCCAAAATTTGATGAGTTGTAAAGAGGTTGCTAGGTTTTGTTATTCCAATGTGAGCACTTTTTTGATCCAACATTACTAACTTTAACAATTTTTTGTTTTGCTTATTTCACTGTGAATGCTCTAATGCACTATTTTAGATTCCTTCAAAAAATTAACTTATTCAAAGGTCCTAAAAGTTTGATTAATTTACTCAATTTTTTTTCCTTGCGAATTGAGACAAGAAAATCGATCAAACTCTTAACGAAATTCAAATGAACTGTTTTTTTACTGGCACTTTTACAAATATAATTTAAACCAATTGAACGGTTCTAATCAATAGATTGTGTGGGATCCCAATAGGAATTTTACACAATGGATGCATATTTGGTGTACAACAAATGATATACACAAATTTTTTTTTTTAAAGGGAAGCAAAGCCAACATTATTAAAGTAAATTTGGGATATGAAATAAAGTGGAGAATTATTGAAAGGCTATGATTGTTTTCCACCGGTAAAGTTGGCTCGGAAGGACAAAGACAAACCCACCAGATATAGTAGAGCCATTCTCATTCCCCGGGTATTGGATTTTGCTTTTCCTGCTTTCCTTTAATCTCATCTAAAACCCACGATCGATTGATTGCTTTGATAATATCGATTCAAAGGTTTCATTGGGAGACTGTTTAGTGAATAGCTTTGGTCTTCAAATTCACCGTGTTCATCAACACAGAGGTACATTTGCAGAAGTCTTTAATTTAGTTCTTTCCTCATTCCCCACTTCCTCAATTACGTTGTAAGAACAAAAAACAAAACCAAAAAAAAAAAAAAAAACGGAACTGAGCTTTCTGTTGAATTGTATATTGTAGCTTCTCTGTCTTCAACCATTTTTTACACCGCAAAGAAAAAAGAAAAGGAAGCCACCCTAAATCCTCTCTTGGGTTTTAAATTAGTTATATGGTCTACTTCTCCACCTTTTTTTTTTTTGGGTGTGTTTGCTTCTCCTTTGTATTCCCTTTTTATTCCTAATTGTCTTGTACAATTACCAAAACAGTAAGTATTCTCTGCACTTTGTTCTCATTTCCGAACCTCACTTTCTTCGTTTCTGCGCGTTTTGTAGAAAAGCCTTGTGTTGTCTTCTTCCGGTATTACACAGACACAAAGAGAGAGGGGTGAGAAATGGCTCTCGATTGTGTTCTTTCCATCGGAGGGAAGACAGCAGAATATCTGATTGACCCAATCGGTCGTCAGTTTGGTTATCTGATTTACTACAACAGTAACCTTGAAAGACTTAAAAATCAAGTCAATATGCTGGAAGGGAAAAGAGGCGCGGTTCAACTATTGGTTGATGAAGCAAAAAGAAATAGGGAAGTCATTGGACCCGATGTTAATGAGTGGCTGGCAAGAGTAGATGTACCCTGCAGAGAAGCCAACAATATTCTCATAGAAGGTCAAGCAAACAAAGGGTGTTTGAATGGGTGGTGTCAAAACCCGAAGTCATGCCACTCAATCAGTCGGAAAGCAAAAAAGATGGCAGAAGAAGTGGCTAAGCTGCACGGCGATGGAAACTTTACCCAAGTGTCGTACCCTGCACCTCCACCCGGGATAGAATCTAGACCCATTGACGGTATTAATGGTTTCGAATCAAGGATTTCGATCCTGAAGGAAGTAATCGAGGCGCTTACGGAAGATGGCGCCAGTAATATGATTGGGATATGTGGCTTGGGAGGTGTTGGTAAGACAACACTGGCAAAACAAGTTGCCAAGAAAGCAAAGGAAGAGAAATTGTTCGATGACGTTGTGATGGCGACAATTTCGCAAAAGCTTGAGGCGAGGAAGATTCAAGGTGAAATCGCAGATTTGTTGGGTTTCAAATTTGAGCAAGAGAGTGACTCTGGAAGGGCGGATGTGTTGCGTGACCAACTCAAACAAAAAGAGAGAATTCTTGTCATATTGGATGATGTTTGGAAGAGATTTGAACTGAATGATATTGGAATTCCATTCGGAGATGACCATAAAGGTTGCAAAATTTTGGTGATTTCCCGAAGTGAAGAGGCCTGCAACGATATGGGAGCTCAAAAAAAATTTCCAGTTCAAATCTTGCAAAAAGAAGAAGCATGGAATCTTTTCAAAGAGATGGCGGGAATTCCAGAAGACGACACTAATTTCCGATCCACGAAGATGGCAGTTGCAAATGAATGTGGAGGCTTACCGATTGCTCTTGTTACAGTTGCAAGGGCACTCAAAGGCAAGAGCAAATCATCATGGGATTCTGCTCTTGAAACATTACGCAAGTCAATCGGAAAAAATGTTAGAGAGGTAGAGGATAAGGTGTTTAAATCTCTTGAGTTGAGTTTCAATTTCTTGAAAAGTAAAGAAGCCCAGAGATGTTTTTTGCTTTGTTCATTGTATTCGGAAGATTATGATATTCCAATCGAAGACCTTGTGAGATATGGGTATGGACGAGAGTTGTTTGAGCGCATTAAAAGCGTGAGTGAAGCAAGGGCTAGAGTACATGACAATGTTGATCACTTGAAGAAATGCTTTTTATTGATGGATGGCAAAAGTAGAGTACACGTTAAAATGCATGACGTGGTACGTGATGTCGCTATATCGATCGCATGCAGAGAGGAACATTCGTTTATGATTAGGTGTGATGACACACTGATAGAATGGCCAGAGAAAGAACGACGCGGGAACTATGGTGTAATTTCGATGAGATGCACTGGTCTGGAGTGGGGGCTACCCGATAATTTAGAGTTTCCAAAGCTCCAACTTTTGCGGCTGGAGTCTGACGATAGTAGATTTCTCATAGAATCCCCTGGGAGTTTGGACCAAGGGATGAAAGAACTCAAAGTGGTAGCTCTTTCAAGGATGGTGATCCCTTCACTGCCGCCATCACTCCGATGCTTAGCCAACCTTCAAACCATGTCACTGTCTGATTGCGATTTGTTGCATACAGATTTGTCAGTAATTGAAGGGCTAATGAATCTGGAAATTTTGAGCTTTACTAGATCTAAAATCGAAGAGTTGCCAAGAGAAATAGGTAACCTTACTCGTTTGAAGCTACTAGACTTGTTGCAGTGCGCAAAGACAAGGATTCCTCATGGCGTTTTGACAAGTTTATCGAAGCTAGAAGAGTTGTATCTTGGGAAGACCTTTACAGGGTGGGATGTTGTTGAAGAGGGAAAAGATGTGCTATTAACTAATGCGTGCATAGCTGAGTTAGCATCCTTGCCGAATTTGGTGGCTTTGGATATTAATGTACCAAAAATTGAGTGTTGGGTCTGGCCGAGAGATGTGGTGTTCCTTGGGAAAATAAGGGCATTCGATATATCTTTGGGGTCATCAGGTTATAAAGTTAAGTGTCAATGTTTTCTTCCGTCAACTAACCAATTGGTACTACGAGCTCTTGACATCAATCGTGGTGCTATGGAGATACGTGGGCTTAAGATGCTTTTGAAGGTCACTACAAAACTGCACTTATTTTCAATGATTAGGGCGGGGCACGGTATCAGCGATTTGGATGAAGATGGTTTTAAACACTTGTCAGAGCTGAGAGTGGTTAATTGTTTAGATTTGGAGTGCCTCGTCAACACAAGCGACGACCAGCTAGAAAAGGTGGCCTTCTGTGCGCTGGAAACTCTGTACCTATACGACTTGCCTCAACTGAAGCATTTGTGGAAGGGTTCCACTCAACTTGGATGCCTCCGCAATCTGACGCATGTATGGGTGGGTCAATGTCCAAAATTGGGATATTATGTGTTCTCACTTGCCATAGCTAGAAATCTAGTGCAATTGCATAGGCTTGTGGTATGGAGTTGTAGCGAATTGGAAGTGATTGTTTCTAATTCTAATGGAGGAGGAGAGCAAGAGATGGAAGCAGCAGGAGAAGATGATGATATTGTGTTTCCGAAACTGGAGTCATTGCATCTTGAAGAGCTGCCAAATTTTACTGGTTTTTGCAAAGGCATGAATGCAATTAGGATGCCTCAATTGAAACTGTTGGGACTTGAATCCATTTCAATGCTCAATTGTCTATGCCCTGCCTCAAGGAGTAATAATGATACCACCATTCAGCCACTGTTCAACAACAAGGTATGCTTCCGATCCAAGAGTTCAATTAATTTATGCTCAATTATTTTGTGGAAGGCTTTTAATTTAGCTTATTAGTTCTATATTTTCAGTGGAGATCGATTTCAGGTTATATCGTGCTTCCTTTATTTTGCTTTGTTTCAATGAATGTGTAAATGTGAATTATAAACTTAATTTTTATGGATGTTACCAAATTAAATTTTTTTTTTCTTGTACTTTTTCCAGGCAAATAAAGCTACTATAGTTTTCTTATACCTTCTTACTCATTCCGTCCTTTTTGAGTGTCCAATTTCGTAAATCCAAAATTTCAAATATCGCAACATCATCTTTTACTTCAAACGACCGAAAACTTTCCAAAATTACCCTTTTATGGAGAGATTACTTTTTCCCACTAACTTTTCATAGAGTAATCTAATCAAAAGGGCCAAATGAAAATTTTACTAACTTTTAAAAAGTTTTTTTTTAAAAAAAACTTTTTAAAATGAACATTTATTAAGGAACAATCCAAAATAAAATACTACACTTAAGAAGGAACGGAGGGAGTATATATTGATAAAGCAACGTGAGACCCAGAACTTGATATCCAAGATACTGCATGAGATCCAATTGCGAAATCTTGAAAGCCTTTTATTTTATTTATCATCTCCTAAAAGCCTTTAAGCCACACTTTTACATACAACAAGTTTAGCAATATCATGTATTCATTTTGTGTAACAACTCATTATAAATCTCATCATAAAAACATACGCTAACATATATTATGCCTCCTATATAATTGGATCGTTTTTCTGTTTATTTTTTTAAGTCAAGAAATAAGCCAAGAAATCTATTTTCCTTCCATTGCTGGGATCAAAGTTGTCAAATCCGTTCCGTACCGGCCGGTACCGGCCGGTACGTAACGTACCGGTGCGTAAACGGAACGCAAAAAGTCATGTTCCGTTCCGGTTGAAATACCGGCCTGTTCCGGCCAATACCGGGTGTACCGGACAATACCGGCCTGTTCCGGACATATTCCGGTGTTCCGGCCGGTACAAAATTACCCTCTTTTTTTTTTTTTTTTTTACATTTTATTTATGTTTATACTTAAAATATGGTAGATATATATTAAATATATATATAAAATATTAATTGCGGTAAATCCGGAACGGTACCGGGATACAGCCCGGTACCGGTACGTACCATTCCAGTAGTGAAAACGGTACGCTGGCCGGTACGGTATTGACAACTTTGGCTAGGATAGGTGTTCATAATCAAATATTATATTCTAAATTGCTATCAATTCCGTCCAAACTAAACCTATCCTTAAAACAATTGGCATCAGCTAGATGAATTCTTTTCTCTATTGTGCTCTATCAAGAGCATTATATTCCATGGTATCTAGCAAACCTAGATCCATTGAAACTACCGCTCCTAAAGTCAACTTTGGTCTACCTCTTTTCTTAATGCTACCATCAACCATAACTTTATCACTCCTTCCAACCGCCACATCAAACGATCTAGGAAATCAATTGATCAACACATTTACTTGAATTTTGTTTCCGTACATATCCTTGTGTGAGTTGTATAGTATAATTATTACTAACTGCATGCATACACAATATGTTTTAGTATGAGGTGAAATGAAATTGCTCTTTATGGGTGAATTGTCTGCGTCAAACCTATCCTTAAGTCCCAAACAATTGGCATCGGCTACATGAATTCTTTTGATCTCCACTGTGCTCTGCCAATGGCATTATATTCCACGGTATCCAACAAATTAACCTAGATCCATTCAAACTACCGCCTCTAAAGTCAATTTTGATCTACCTCTCTCCTTACTGCTATCATCTACCATAACTTTATCACTCCTCCTAACCGCTATATCAAACGATCTACGAAATTAATTCAACCCATTTACTTGAATTTTGTTTCCGTACATATCCTTGTGTGGGAGTTATATTGTAACACCCCTAATTTTGGGAACGTTAAATAAACATTTTCATTGAAAATTAAATAGAGTCTGGCTCAATAATACATCATAACCCTTACAAAAGTACTTTTATTCAAATAAGGGAGGGAACTAGGGTTCCTATCTACTGCCCTGCTTGTTCCTCCATCCTGGCTAGCTTCTCGGCTCCAAAGGCTTCCAAGGTGTAGAGTTCACCATGTTCGTCTATAAGATCTGACACATTATACCAGTGTTGCCACCAATATAATATGTCAGGGTCATCAAAAGGTAACACCGTGAGCTATGCAAGCTCAATAGAATAACCCATAGCCACTAACCCTTAACTTACAGACATTAGGACATATTATTAACAAATTCTACTTAGTACATACATATCTAACAAACAAATAACAATGACACATCCGCATTCACTATTCACTATCGTTGGTGTCCATGATTTTTGAGTTTCTCCTACGCGACTCCTCGTAGACTGTGTCACTGGTTTCAACTTATTTAACCATATCACATTTTCAAATTTGTTTTTAACACACCCAACCTCGGTTCTGCCGTTCCGGTCTCCCGAGTATCCTCACAATGGTTCCGCCGCACCGGGTTCCCATTGGCACACTTTGCATTAGCTCCTCTCCGCAGATAACCAAGCCACACACCCAACCTCGGTTCCGCCGTTCCGGTCTCCGAGTATCCTCACAATGGTTCCGCCGCACCGGGTTCCCATTGGCACACAAAACACACACCACACAATGGGCTACCACATCCGGCCACATTGCAGTTTTCAAAACATTTCACCATTTCAAAACACGCCTTTTCATTAACCACACCCTAGGTGCCATGTTTCAACTTTCTCGATTTTCGTGTCACATTTTCATGCATAAACTCCGCGGTAGGACTTTTCACAAAAGTAAACATAAATCATTCATTGCAATATTGAAACTAAACTTGCAAGATCATCAAACTCTATATTACTGATCATGCTCAAATCACCACTTAGAGCATAACGCCACATGTACGGACACCTTTGGAGTGAAAATCACTTATGCTTTACAACAAGACAAGTAATACAAGCAATTCATGTATACATACTCATAACTATCTTAAGATCTAAATACGAATACTTCTATCAAACGATAAAGTCTTATCTTTCGTCATGCTTTCCAAACATTATAAGTGATGAACGAACTTTATATATACTTAGAGTTAAAGTATAAGAATAATTTATTTTCCAACATACGGTTCTACGTTATACGTTGAGTTAGTGGACAAGGGACTCTACCTTTCTTCGTGGCGGTAGTGATGACTACGGAAAGTAAGTTGACGATCGGGCGGAGTAACTTCCTACGGTGAGCTTTCAGTAGCTTTGAAAGAGGAAGGTTTCTCTCGAAACTAGTTCTTAACCAAACTACTTAAACTTTTTGGATCAAAAGGGTGGTCGAGTGGTGGTTTAGTGACAGCTTTGGATGAGTTTTAAGAAGAACTTCAAGAAACTTAAAGAAACTTGAACTTTGGAACTAAGAAAGTTTAGAAATTCTAGAGAGAAGTGAGAGCAAAGAGTAAAGGTGTGAGAATGACTTGAAGTGAGCTTGCTATTTATAGGCCAAGGGCTCTCTCTCTCCTCCTCTCACCCGAAATCTCTCTCTCTCTACTATCTTTGATTTTTTTCTTCCTTTGTCATGTCAAAGCATGGCTTGGTGGGTAGGTTGAAGGGTAGTGTACAAGTAACCATCAATAGAAGACTAGATTTTGTACTTTGGGTAAATTTTAGGAAGATTTGAAGGAGAAGGAAAGGATGGTTCAAAGATTGGGTTGGTATGTATGTGTGTGTGTGTGTGTGTGTGTGTGTGTGTGTGTGTGTATATATGTATATGTATATATGTATAAGTACACTTTAAGTACTATGTGATCTAGTCTAGGAAGGAGTAAGGCTTTCAAGTGTCGATCTAAAGAAGATATGGTCAAAATTCTTAAAAATAAAATAAGCTAAGAAGTACTCATATCTATATATAACCATGTATGTGTACCTAAAAATCTTAGTACAATATCTTTGGAGGTCAATGGCAAGTCTAGGTTTTCTATTATTCATGGGGTAAAAATTCCCTTAATATTTATTATCCAATGGACAAAGGTTAGGAGTATGGTCTAGGATTCCCTAGAAATATAATAATGGCTATGAGGTATATATTCCTATATATAAATATATAGGTGTACTTAGCAAATCTAGGAAAAATAACTTTATAAGGTACATGTACCTATACATAAGGTTATTTGTGTACCTAGAAAATCTAGTAAAATACCTTATAAGGTACATATATCTATATATAACCATATATGTGTACTTGAAAAATCTAGGAAATTGACTTTGGTGAAAATCTAGATTTAGGGCTACAAGTCTAGGTTTGTCCAAGGGATAAAAGTTTCCCTAACATTTATTAATCAATGGATAGGAGATAAAGGCAATAAGTATGGCCTAGGAATGACTAGACAAGTGATATATATATATATATACTAGTGCTAACCCGTGCCTACGGCACTACGCATCCCGGTTGAAAGAGGATGGCAGTTGTGTGATTTAAGTAAAAATCATGGACACTTAACCGGAAAGTGGGATGATGCACTACAGCCTTTGGATCAAATGAATCTGAGCCGTTCCAACAACTTGTCCCCACACCCTTCTGTTTTATAATAGAGATATATACACTATTTTGGTCCAAGGGGTTCTATTAGGGTTGGAAGGGGTTCATAAGGCTCCAAGATAGTCAAAAAAGTCCATCAATGGTTAGGAGATTGTAACTAGGTGAATTGGTAGTTCGGTTCTTCCAACTAATCGGTCGAAAACCAATTCTATTTGCCACGTAGGATTTCTAGCCAAGAAATGTAATTTAAAGATTTTATTTAACTCGTTAGGAAAATATACAAATGCTTTTATAAGCATACTTGTCTTTAGAAAATGACTAAATTGTTCGGTGTTAAAAGATATAATTTTAAAAGTCTCAAATCTAATTATAACGGATTATTAAAGTTAAAAATGTAATGATGATGTTTTAATAGAGGGTAAGGAGGGAAAGTGGAGGTAAAAGTTGATGTGAAATGAGTAATGATGATGTCTTTTTAATAAGTTGAAATTACGAAGCAGTACTCTTAAAAATGGACAGAGAGAGTATAGTATAACTAATACTAACTGTATATACATACACGATATCTTTTAGCATGAGGTGAAATGAAATTGCTCTTTATGCAAGAATTTTCCGCGTCAAACTTGAGATTATGCTTGCAGTTAGTTCAAACAATGGTCTTTTTAGAGAAATAATTTTTCTTAGTACGTTGACCCTTTTATTTAAAAATAATCTAACCCTTTTATTTTAATATGCACGAACTACTTTCAGCCCTTTAATTTTAATATGAAACTACTTTAAACCCTTTTATTTTAATATAAAACTCTTTATTTTAATTTAAAAATAAAACTCTCAGAACATGAAACTACTTTCAACCCTTTTATTTTAATATAGTTTTTGAATGAATAATATGGAAATAACATATTATTTCACCTGAATTTCTTTTGAACCAGGAAAAACGGGGAAATGATAGTTAAAAATTACTCCATCCATCCCAATTTGTTGTGCCCTTAATCTTTTTTGGGGTATCCCAAAATGATTTGTTTGTTTCAAAATTTTCCATTTTAAGATATCTGTATTACCATTTTGCCCGTCCTTTTCTTTTACATTTAAAGAGGTTATGTTTTCAAGAAACCAAAACATAGCAATCATGGACAAATCAGTTTCTGAGCATGGCAAGGAAACTTCCCGCCTTATTCAAAAGGAAAATTCTAAAATGGGCTGACAATAATAAGTGTGTAAATGTATATTAAAAGATATAAAATGTACATAGAAATACATGTTTTCCTTGTCTTCTAGTGTGTCTATCATTAGCCCAGTGGTCTGACAATAGCAAGACCGTATTTAAAAAGATTAGAATTTCACTTTTTGCATAATTTAAATATTCTGTCAAGGGGTAAAATGGTAAAATTGACAAAAAGTCAGTGTAATTATGAAGCTTTCTTGAATTACGTGAAAGTCAATATAGGTGCAACAAATTGGGACGGAGGGAGTAACATTCTAGGCTAGAATACATACATGGAGGCATTCACAAGTGAAGTGTTGGACACAAGGAGCGGGACAAAAAGCGTATTGTATAAGTCGGACTCTAGAGGCTTATATTAAGTAAAAGAGAAGTTTGATAAAACTACACCCCTCTTTCATTAGAAAACTAAGGCCTATTTTGGCCAAAAAAGCAAAATAATTTATTTTTTTTGTCCTTATTCAATTTTTTTTTTTTGCATTTGTTAATTTTTTTTTTCAATTTTTTGTAGATTATTGTTTCTTCATGATGAGATGAATCTAAAAAAGGAAAAAAAATTGAACGAAATTCAAAATTTTCTAAATAAAGACAAAAACAATCCATTCTTTTCGTCTTTATTAAAAAAAATTGGGTTCCGATCATAATTTTTAGATTTTAAATTCCTTTCATCATGACGAAGCAGTTATCTGTAAAAAAATTGACACAAAACTAACAAATACGAAAAAAATTTAAGTAAAGACAAAAAATAAGCCTGGCTTATTTATTTGGCCAAACAACCCTTAAATCTTTTCACGAGAGGTTAATTCTATGATATATGAAATTTATCATAGAGAGTAATTCTAATTCTATCATCTATGAATTTTTTTTTGATAGGCAAAATTTTATTAAAAAACGGAGAGAGGGGAAGGGGAAATCCAACAAAAAATTGGATAGTACATCACAAGGGCCGAAACCCAGCCCAAGTGGTCAAAATCGGGAGCCCAAAAAATAATCCAATCTAGCCCACTTGGAACCCAAAAATACAATAAATCCCAAACAAAACAAACAGGCCAAGGAAGACCCGCCCAGCAAATCCAACCCCACAAAACCCTAACCTGCTCCCAAACTGCCTCTGCACAAAACACCGAAAGCGACACCGCCCAGACCAACACCACCACGCAACCTCCTCGCCGTTAAGCATATCCGGTCACTCCCGGATGTAAAACACTAGCGGCAGGAAGGGACCCAACAGACCCACCAAGGTAGAACTAACGGCCTACGACGACGGAGAGGACAACAAAGAGAGGGCAGTGGGAGATCAAGATCTGCAGCCTAACACCGCCTCTCCACGAGCCCCCAGGATCACGAACACGAACAAAAACTAGAACCATCACCGCGAAGTTGACCACTCGATCGGACTGCACCTCAAAAGCGGTCGCCGGCCGAAAATAGCACACAAAGATGACCAGAGACTGCAAACCATTGGGATCGCAAACCCTTTGCAACCATACCTCCAAACCTCTGCCACCACCGCGAAACCCAAATTGCCTATCAGATCGGAAAACCTGCAAAAAAGAGTTAGAAAGCCTAAAAGCCCAAAAAGGAACCGGGCCCAACCCAGACATCACAACCTACACCCTATCATAGCCCAAAACAGAACCGAACCGAACCATGGCCACTACAACACACCGCCGCCGTCCATCAATCCCCGACGCACCACCACCACAAGCAACCCACGGGCCACAGATCCATATCCCCCAGATCCAAAAACAGAGCTTCGTCGCCAATAGCTAACGTCACCAAAAACCCATTAAAACGACGAGTGCAACAGCAACATGGCCATCGTCACCGAACACCGCCGTTGCCGGAACAACCCAATGAGCACAAGAGCAGTAGCCCAGATATGTGTCACTCCAATGCCAAACGCGAGCCTCCATTGCCGTTAGGCTGAACCGTACTCACTCAGGAATGAGCCGGTTGGAGACCACGTGATCTACACCCCCTAGGCCTCGCGACCACACCTCGCCGTTAAGCCAAACCGATTCCACCATGAGTGAGAACCGGCGGTGGATTGACGGCCAAAGACCATTGAAGCCGAGGGAAGCGAGGAAGGAGAAGAGACAAGGAAGGAGAAGCAGCAACTAGAGCCGAACCGCAAGGAGTAAGGGAAGGGAACTGGGGGAGCCCGGGGGAGGAGGGCAGGAGGCGGCGCCTCCCCCTAGGCGGTGAAACTTGGTTTGGGAAAGGTAGAGAGAGAAAGTAGAGTCTATGAAATTTATCATATTCAAATGAGATCCTGATCATTTTCATCATAAAGCCACTAGATACCATTGTTAGGGAAAAGCTCCAATACATACCACGTATAACTAAAGATGTTACGCTTATTTTGGACTAATGTTATGCCTCTAAGTGGTAAATGTTATGCCTCTAAATGGTAAATGTTATGTTTCTCAATGGTTAAGGATGTATACGGCATGCGCCGTTATGCCTTCTTGGTAAAATGTTATGCCTATGGGTAAAATGTTACGTCTCTTGGTGTTAAATGTTATGTCACTCAGTGGTAAATATTATGGGTGGCATATCGTACGTTAGGTGTGGACTATAGCCGTTACCCCATTGTTATGTTTAATCAATGGACATTAGAAATTTTGATGATGGACATATTGTGTCTATTATGTTACGCCAAATGTTACGCCTAGTAGTAAAATGTTATGCATCTTTTTTTTTTGGCCAGATAATAAAGGTCCATTGATAGTAAAACGATAACAACATAAATAAAAAACAAGGACTCTCTTAACAACTTTTAGAAAGAGAAATAATATATATCTTGATTACAACAGAAACGAGCCTGAGCTCTACATTTATACACTAGCTAACCCAATACACTTGGACACTCTCATCACAACATGGAATGAGCCTAACAAATTCTACCTGCCTAACTCACTCTTAGTTGCTTGACTGCCTAACTAACTTTTCAGTTTGGTCGATCATTGAGTACTCCAGTACGTAGCTTCCTTCTTCATCAACTGATGCTGCTCGAGCCTCATGGGCATTGACCAATACACTTAGACACTCTCATCACAACAAAGGGGGAACTGATATCCAGTTTTGTACGGCTCCCCACGCCAAACCCCTTCCTTTCTAGTTCATGCGCGCATCACTTTGTTATTGTTTACATCCAATTTTGGCCAAAATTTAATCATGGTTTAATAAGATAATCTCAGGCTTATAGGGTGGGTTTATTAAAATCACCTTTCAAGTGGGCCAAAATAAATTTGGTTGAGCCGAAGGAATAACCCAGCTAAATGCTAAATATGTTTAGTATTTGGCCATATTAATGTCCAAAATTTCATTAGTAAGGAGGCCCAGATTTACAATGGCCCAAAAGAATGCTAGGCCTTACAAGGCCCAAATTCAAATTCCATGGAAACCCATGGGATGGATTGGTTTTGCACGAAGAACAAAGGGCTGGGGAGCAAGCTTCCCATCAGGCCTGAAAGTAGGTCCAAATCAATTAAAGCCCATGGATGGGCCCCATTTGAAGGAAAAGGCCAAAAGGCATACGGTGGAGAAGCAAGCATGGGATAGTTAAATCCTGTGCAACCGGCGACCTTTGGGGTAAATTGAAGCCAGGACACTTGGCAGCCATGCAACTCACCAAGGGTGATGACTCAGGCCAGAAGCTGATTCGTAAATCAACTTGCTCAAGCCTGGGTGAGCAGCTCAAAGGCTGAGCCAGCTGAAAAGAGAGGGAGAGTTCCAAGAAATTCCTTTGCCTTGAATACTTAGCAAGGAACGAAGGTATTTCAATATGGAAGGCCCACAATAGAGGGCTAAAAGTTATTTAAAAGTAACTTTTAGTCCATGAATTAGGGGAAAAACTACTTCGATCTGCTTTTTATTTTTGTAACCACGAAGAGCCAACTTTGGAAATCCCTAGGGCTTCCAAGAAGCTCTAAGCTGCTCAAAGGCCTGAAAAACAACCGGTATTGTCTTCCAAAAACAAGTTCCCATGCATGCAAATGGCCTTGAGGTTTAAGGCCGATTTCTTGGACTAAGATGCAAGAAAGAGGGGTACGTGGCAGGCCCACATAGGCTGGGATTGGGCTGCTTGAAGGAGAGAATGGAGTCTATAAATACCAGCAATGGAGGCCAAAAAACAGGTCCCAGCACCAACGAACCCTGCACTTAATCAATCAAAAGCTTTCTCAAGTTCATTCTCACTTTCCAAGCAAAGTGAGCCCTTTTTATCTTTTGGTTTGAACTAGCCCAGCCTAGTTTCTCATTGTATCTTAATCATTTGTATCGATCAACTTCACTAAGCCATTAATGGAGTTTGTTTGATTTTCATCCAGTTTTGCTTCCTTTCCTTTGTTTATCAATGATTAGGAAATCTTTAAGTCCTTATCCTGCAAAGCCAAACCACTAACCACTATATGGCTTTCCCCTTTAGATCGTACACAACCGCTTTATAGAAGTTAGATCTAAGGTATTTGGGCCTTGGCACAAATTTGGACTACGAATTTTGTCTTGGCACGCTGGTAACCAAACCACCCAACCCGCACGTGGTACTTTGTGGTTTTGCTCATTTTTGATGAAAACAGTTACCCATACGGTGAACAAATTGGAAACAGCTTGGACTTAAAGCCCTGGACTGTACTTGATCGATCGAACATCATAGGTTAATAATACTACGGTTATGCCCATTGAACAAGTTGAATGCTTAGCCCCTTCCTTGCTTCCTCCTGTTTAATGCTTATGCCCATTGAGCATGTCAGTCAAAGCCTTCGCGTCCCCCTCAATGAGGACATTCCTGTAACCGTAAGAGAGAGCATCAGAGCAACCATCACGGCCTTCCTCAGCGCCAAGGCTTCCACTACTTTTGCACTTCCTGCGGCCTCCACCTCGCAGGAACGGGCCACTAAAAAATTCCCTTGACCATCTCTTGCTACAACTCCAATTCCACCGCATTTTTGGTGTTGCCTTGGTCTCGAAAGGCCCGTCGAAGTTCATCTTCACAAAATGCTCAATGGGATTACAGAAAAGACTTAAACTGCCTTGTTATAGGAAATACGCTAGAGATTGGGAAATATTTTACTTTTTCAAATCTAATAATTAGTAAGTGTATTGTTGGGTTGGAAAAGATTAAAGAATCAAATCAAAAGTATCTCTATGGAATGTGGTCGTTAATTAATAGGCTGCCCTTTTGTTTAAATAACTTTTAACTGTACTTGAACTTTGGACTATATTTACTGAGACATTCAACGGAATGAGTTTATTTGAATTCTATTTTGTTAGGACTTAGGTGCAGTGATTTTCTTAACGTTGTGGATTTAATTAATTGCAGGATGCATTAACTAGCATAGAAGAATTGTATATGACTTCAATGGAAGACCTGAGAGAAATATGGCCTGGGGATCTTCAAGCAAAACTAAGGGAGATTAAAGTTTATAGATGTGACAAGTTGTCGAATATTCTTTTTCCATCTAATTTGATCGAATGCATGGAAAAGCTAGAACAACTTACCGTAGAGTCCTGCAAGTCAGTGGAAGTAGCATTTGACTTGGGCGAACTAAATATTGGTGGCGAAGGCAATGGGAATATAGCCATACCATTCCCTTGCTTAGCTATTTTAAAGCTTCAAATGCTACCAAAGTTGAGGCATGTTTGGGCGAATTATCCACCAAGAATATCTCACAGCTTTCAGAATTTGAAATCCCTATTTGTGTCTTCTTGCCGTAGTTTGAGAATTCTGGTCTCGCCTTTCGTTGCCAGGTTTCTTGTGAACCTAAAAGAACTACATATAAGTGAATGTGAGGTGATGGAAGCAATTATTGACCGGGAGGAAGAAGAAGTAGATGATGGAGTGAGAACAGATACAATCGTCTTTCCTCAACTAACTTCCCTCGGGCTTTGGCAACTTCAACTCCTGACGAGTTTCTGCCCCCAAGGTTGCACTTTCCAAGGATTATTTTTGAAAAAAGTGCAAATTTGGGATTGTCCGGCATTGAAGTTTCTCCCTTCGGCAGTCCAACGCGTAATTAACGAGCAACGGTAAGTTTAGGAATGATACAAGTACTCCGATTCAAACATCATCATTCTTACATTAAATATATTCTATTATAATCTAATCGGCATGCATTATAATCCAACGCGTAATTAACGAGCAAAATGGTAAGTTTAGAAATGGTACATATATTTCAAATATCATCAGCCACACATCTAATCTATGCTATTATATTCTAATTGCCATGCATTATTGCATTCTATTTCTTCTTTTATATGCTGTTTATTAGATTAGATGTACAGAATCCAAAAATAATAATCTATTGATTTTGAATATAATAATAAAACATAGAGATAACGTTAGAGATAACGTACGGAGAAGTGCTACAATACACACCCTTTATTTGGGTGTGTATCATATGCACCCTCTTTAATTACCATTAGATGCTTGAAAAATGATCTGAACCCTTTAAAATATTACGATAAGTTACTAACAAAAAAACATGTTACCAGTGCTATAGGTAAACCCTGTGAATTAACCAAAATGGAAAGAAAATCTCACCCCTCACTTTCTTCCCAACCAACGTTTATCTTTCTTTTCCTTCGACGAAACCAGCCCAATTTTATTTTTGATAATTAATTTATGTTAAAAATAATAATTTTATTTTTTAAAAATTTTAAAGCTAAAATTATTTCAAGTGGAAATAATTTACTTCATTAAAATAGGTTCTCGATAATTACTAAAGGAAAAAGATACTATCATTATCATAATGTAATAAAAAGTCAAGGCATTTTTTACAGGATTTTTAAAGTGTTTCATATTTGTAGTCATTTTTTTTGAATTTTTTAAAAATATTATGATGTTTAATATTTTTCACAATATCTTTAATTGCATAGTGAATTTTCACATAAATAGTCCAACTAAAAAGAATAGCGAAGTCGATCATCTGTATTAATAAGTAGGAAACACTAACAAAAAAGTTAATGGGTGATCAAGAGAGTGATGGTGACGAGATAAATTTACCAATACATTTTAGGTTACATGTAAAAGACAACAATATTTAGGACGTGCTATTTATTTTTTGGTCAATAGACGTACTACTAGTATTTAATTTGTGAATTAGTGCAAGCATCCAAATTATAAATAACTAATACTCGTACTTGATAATGTAATCGATTACAAGCGTTATCAATACCAATCAATTACGTAATTGAAACCGCATAGAAATATAATCTATCATGTAATCAATTATTTGTGTTATTTAGAACAATTGATTTTTAAATCTATTGCAATGTTGTTTTTAACTTATTTCGCAATTGATTAGAGGACTTATTGAGGCCCATCAATTATCAAACCGATTGAGTAATTGACTTCACATTGTTACCCAATCATACTCAATTCAATTACAAAATTGATTATATTGTCTTATCGATTACATAATTGAACATAATAGAATTGATTACATATTTGATTATGATGTCTAATCGAATATGTAATCAATTGCAAAATCAATTACTATATATTTATTATAATATCTAATCAATTGAAAAATTAATTATAAAGTCTAATCGATTATGGAATTGAACATTCACATAATAGATTACATATTTGATTAACTACCGTTCAAAAAAATTTGATTAAGTAATCGATTGCACAATTGATTATAGAAAAGTTATGAAATGGACTAAAATGTTACGATTCTGTAGTGAAAATGTTACGATTTTTTTTATAAAGTTATGAAACACACCAAAATGTTATGATTCTAAAAATGTTATGAATTTGTCGCTAAAAAGTTACGATTCATTCGTAAAAGTTACGATATGCACTAAAATGTTATGATTTGTAAGAAAAATGTTATAAATCAAAAGTTGCGAATTTTTGGTATAAAAGTTACGATAGACCTAAAATGTTATGAATGACAGGTTCAGCAAGTAATTTTTTATGAGGTAGCACAATATGGACCACTCAATAGATGTGTATGATATGCACCTTAAAGAGGTGTGTATTGTAGATTTCTCCTAACGTTAGAGGTAGAATTCTCTTGAGTTGTCCGTTAGAAACAAAAAAGGAAGGGTTTGAATTTTATTTGTCCACTTTGCATGATTCATTGACTCATCATTCATCCATGTAAAAAGCTACTCCCTCCGTCCATTTTTTAAAGTCCAGTATTTCATTTTGGGTTGTCTCTTAATAAGTGTTCATTTTGTAAAATTAATGTGTAACGCCCCGAATTTTGGGTACGTTAAATAAAACATTTTATTGAAATAAAAACTGAGTCTGGCTCTTTTATTACAACAAAACATGAAAGAGGAGTACTTTTATTACAAACGGAAGGAAACTAAGGCTCCTAACTACAGCTCCGCTTGTTCTTCCATCACAGCTAGCTCCTCGGCTCCGAAGGCTTCCAAGGTGTAAAGCTCGCCCTGCTCATCTATGAGATCTGACATATTATACCCGCGTCGCCACCGGTATAATATGCCAGGGTCACCAAAAAGGCAACACCGTGAGCCAAAAAGCTCAATAGAACTATCCAAACCCTCTAACCCTTAACTTATGAACGAGGAACATAATAACAACAATTTCCACTTAGATCATGCATATAGTCCATACAAGTATTCAGATCCACAATCCTTACTTGTCTAACGTTGTGTTCATTACTAAGACTCATCGTAGACCATGTTATTACTTCACTTTCCTTTTTACCCAAAAACTCCTTTTTAACTCACCCAACCTCGGTTCCGCCGCGCCGGGTTCCCGAGTATCCTCACAATGGTTCCGCCGCGCCGGGTTCCCATTGGCACACAACCGCATTGGCTCCGTACCGCGGATAACCAAGCACACACCCAACCTCGGTTCCGCCGCGCCGGTTTCCCGAGTATCCTCACAATGGTTCCGCCGCGCCGGGTTCCCATTGGCACACACACACACCACTCACATAATGACTCCCAAAACCGGTCATTATGTAGTTTCAAAATATTTCTTCCCTCGGATACACATTTTTATCTTCGTTAACACACCTTAGGTGCCATGTCTCTATTCTCTTGGTTTTCGTGTCATGTTACATACATAGACTCCGTGGTGTAGGACTTTCCACATAACAAGCAATTTATAAATTTCCAAAATGAATACAACAATATTATTCAACTCTTGACCACACAACATGCTTGAATCACAATAACAACATCATGCATCTTATGCATCTTTAAACAAAGATAACCTTATCTACATAAGCTTATTAATCAAAGTTACTTTCAAATGAACTTATTTTAGAGTTATGATACAAGACTACTTATACTTAGGAATAGAGATAAGAAGTTCCTACACTATATTTGGGGTGGATGATAAGAATATTCTACCTTGCTTCTTGGCGGTAGTAGTCGGCTAAGAAGATTTGTTCGTCGGTTTTGGATTTCGGCGGCGTAACGGCGTCGGTTTGCTTCGAAAGGAAGAGGGTTGTACTTTCTCTTCCTAGAAACAACTTTCTAACTAACTAAGTTACTTTAAAAGATCTAACGGTGGTTTTGGGAGGTGGTTTGGTGGTTTCTCTCAAGAACACTCAAGAACACAAGAAAAGAAGAACTTTGAAAGCAAGAACTTTTGGAATTTCTAGAGAGAAGTTGGAGCAATGGTTTGAGGTGTGAGTTTAAGCTTTGGAATGAGCTTCTATTTATAGGCAAAGGCTCTCCCTCTCTCCCTCTTGGCCGGCCCCTCTCTCTCTCTCTCTCTATGTCACACTTTATTTCACATGTCAAGGTTTGATTGAAAGGTTGGAAGCTAAATTGGTAGGCTTGCATGGCTATGTTAGTCCTTGGATGGGATTCTTGGAAGATATGTTGCAATGGAGGAGACATGGGTACAAGATTCTTGGCTTAAACAATTGAGTTTTGTACAATGGAGGTTAATGGGGTTAAGATTTGGCTAGGAAAGGAATCACCAAAGATTTGAAGTACTTTGAAAGACTAATGTCACACATCAAATCCACCTTCTTCTTCCTTCCTCTTTCCTCCTCTCTCTCTCTCTCTCTCTCTCTCTTTCTCTCTCTCTCTCTCTCTCTCTCTCTCGACCTCTCTCTCCTCTCCTCTCTCTCGGCCTCTCTCTCCTCTCTCTCCCTCTCTCTCTCTCATGTACTAGCTATATATGTATATATATGTATGTACTAACATGTAGGAATACATTTAAACAATAGGTACTTTTGGTACAAAAGGGTAATTTAGTCTTTAAAGGGTCAAGATTTCCCCAATAAACAATTATAAAGTACGAGTACTTTAATTAATAAAATAATGTACTTTTGTACTCCCGGAAATCTTAACAAAATATTATTTTAATGGATTAAGTACTTTGGTTGAAAGATGAGCCTATTACCCAATGGTTAATAGAATCCCTAATGGTTATTATCCAAGGGATAATAAGGTACGGGTACTTTAAATATTAAATTAAGTTTTTGGAAATGACTACATGTCCTTTTTATTCTTACACATGTGATATATATATATATGTACTTACAAAATAAAATAAGAAAAATGCTTTTGTCCAATGGGTAAAGATTACCCTAATGGTTATTATCCAATGGTCCATAGTTACTTGGGTACTTTTATTAGTAAAGTAATTGAAAATTACTTTTCAAAATAATTATAAATGTCAATCATAGTACTTTGCTTAAATCTTTCAAAATCCTTATAATATAAAGAAATGGGTTTCTTTTATCCAATGGATAATAGTTCCCCTAACAATTATCGTCCAATGGATAAAGAATAAAATCAAAATAATAAAAGAAAATAATTAAACAATTATTAGTCTAAGGTTCAAAAGGTTTAACATGGGCAAAATGGTCCATCTTCGGTTAGGGAAAACGTAACTAGGTGACTTCCTAGTTTGGTTACTCCATCGAGCCGGTTAGAAGCTAACTAGGCTTGCTAGGTCGGGCATATAAGTCAAGAAACGATCCTTGAGGATCCAAAGTGCGATTAGGGTTTCTAGTCGAGAAACACGATGATAAGGCGATCGATTGTTTAAATACAAACCACAAGGAAATCAAATAAGAGATTCAACGAGCAATAAAGAGAAATTAAGAAATTTCAAATAACAACGAGATTTTTATTGAACGAAAAATCGTAGTTGTTACATAATGGGTAAAGTTGGTGCATTTTCTATTTTACCCCTAAAAATGAATTTCATTTTGAAAAGTTAGTGAGTCAAAATGTAATGATGATGTCTCCATAGAAAGTAAATAGGAAAAATAGAGGTAAAAGTTGATGTAAAAAGTGTAATGATGATGCATTTTTAATAAGTTGGAGTTACGAAGCTGAACACTTAAAAATGGACGGAGGGAGTATTATATCCCCTTAGCAAAAGGGACACCGTAATGAAGATTTTGACCGATCAAACAGACATAACGAGTATAACATGCATTTACCATGCGGAGGTATAATAATATTTACCACAAAATAGGCATAGCATAAAAAACAAGATCACTCAATGGCATAATATAAAACCAAAAAATTAAAGTAATAACCTTAGCCACAAAAGGCAAAACATTTTAAGGAACCAAAATATTAACCATTTGAAGGCATAACATTCTTCAACCAAACCACTTGCATAATTGCATATGTAACATTTACTAAAAATTAGGAGTAGCATAACATTGACACACCTCGATTCTAGTGCATAGTAAAACCATGAATAGGTATAACATTAAAACATTTAACCACATTCAAGCATAACAATAACCAACGCTAAGCGTAAGATATTGCACAACCTTTCATAACACATAAATATTCGATGGTTATTCATGGCCACCTTACGGGTATACTATGTTCTCATTTATGAATATTCATTTTTATAAAGTTGAGATGTATTTTCATGGCATTTTTTTTTACAGAAATATGCTATGATTATTTATGATCATTTTAGGGAGAGGAACTTTTGGGTGCAAATAGGGTATTGCTGACTTGGTACCCGTGTAGTGCATCCAGACCGTCCAAAAATGCAACCGACGGTCCGGATGCAAAGGTACCGAACAGATTTTTAACAAAAAGGATAAAGAAAATGAAAAGGTTGTTTCAATTCAGACTGTCGGTTGGTCGGCTTGCACAGCTCGGATGCACTAATCAGGTACCCCGTGGTACCTTATTTGCACCCAAAAATTTCTCCTTTACAGATATACATTATTGTTTGTGAATATTCATTTTCAAATTTATGCTAGATGTTATTTTATTTTAAATTTACTTTTTAGATTTTAGGCAAGAGAAAATTGGGGAGAGAAGTTTAGGAGATTAAAAGTTATATAGGAGAAATGGGGGGATTCACAATCCTCTTGGATTAGCAATCTGGCCAATCAAAACCAAAACAAACAAGACTTTCGAATGCCCCTTCACCTTCGTAACCATATCCCACCCCTTAAACCGGCTATCAAACACAGCCTAAGTGTAGAGCAATCACTACATCTAAGTGTATGTCAACAGGACATTGCCTAGGCCATACGTTGCGTAACATCAATCGACTTCGACTTTGACTGTCAAATGCTGCAAAACTCTTGGATTTGTAGTTGTGTTTAACTAAGTATTGTCGGTTTGGTTTTCTTATCATTTTATGTACAATATTATATGGGCGTTCCACAGAGGAGCCCCCTACCCAGCCCTCCAAAAATACAAAAGTACTCATTTGTTCACGTACTGATTTTCTAATTGAATGAACCTGCCATTTTGTGGCGTGGACAAAATTCTGAGGCTGGCTCACACTTTTGATTTCCCAAATTGTCACCGATCGATAGAATTTAGGATTCACATCTAATTAAACCTCCAACACAACATAACTGTAGGGGCAAAAGTGTACAATAAATTTACACAATCCTTCCACGTATAACCTCAAAACAATTTCAACTACACGTTGACATGGCCATCGTAGCAATTCATACATGCATTTCGTCCATGCTCTCCCATTATGATTCATATATACCGATGTAAGTTTCATTTCCTTTTCCCATCTTATACTCTGGTCATTTTTTTTATTTATTTCAATCTATAATCAACTATCAAATTTTACGAGTACGTGCATTGCGTGGACACCGGCCGCTAGTTGCTAATTTTATTTTACTATGTTGATTATATATGGCAAACTACGTAGAAGTAAGCAAATAAAGTCCATTTTACTTGTATTGCGTGCCTTCATCAACATCTTTTCGGAATCTCATTTCTTCCTTTCACTTTGTTGTGAATTGGTTTAGGTAACTTTTTGAACCGAGCATTGGAGATCTCTTCCTCTGAGTAAGGGGGCTCAATAATGAAATCCAAAGAAAGTAAGAATTTGGTACGACTCCTCCAACACATACCAGAAGCCTGTAAACCCGTGACATTCACTTAATTTAATGTATTGCAAATATCTATAGTGACATACACACATACTAGTCGACAAGTTGTGGATTCAATTATATATATATACACACACACACACTAGTCGACAAGTTGTGGATTCAATTATATATATATATACACACACACACTAGTCGACAAGTTGTGGATTCAATTATATATACACACACACACACACACACACCGACAAGTTGTGGATTCAATTAATGCTTAAAAGGTGCCCTGGTATTTACTTACTTTATTTATCTTTACCTTGATCAATTAATGGTAAATGGGCAGTTTGGCCATGTTTCTAACAGGAGTAACTGAGGACAGCACCGGTGAAGAGGACATGGAATTTGGAATGAGTGCGCGTACTCCGTGCAATCAGCGATGATCTGCTCCCTCTGGTTTCAACTGTAATGCTTTTCGGCTAATTGTTGTACCTTCTCTTATAATTATGGATTCTGGTACACTTTGTGGATGTTGGAGTAAACTTCTTTAGAGTTTGGAATTTGACTTGTTTTGTGGTAGTTGATCGATCGACATGTTAAGTATTCTAAACAGTAGGAGTTGGAAGAGTGAAAACTCAAAATGTTATAAGCACTTGCAGTTTGATTGCTAATGTTGCACTCTAATTTTCCTCACTCCTACGATGTCTTGTGAACGATTGAACAATTTTAGTTATGTCTGATACCTGCATGGCTGCATCCTTTCGGAAAATATCACCATTCTTGTTGCTTGTCATGTTTTCCGACTTAGATCTATGTAATTCCTCACTTTGTATTTATCACCAAAACGACCCCTCTGTTTGGATCACACAGAAATGTTACACTTACGTAATTAAAGAAAAACATAAGTTCACTATATCAATATGCCTGTGTTAATTTTTCCGTAGCATTGGTTGCAACAACAAAAATTTTCTGCTACGTAAAAAGGCTAGGGCAACCTTAATTTGGTTGCAAATTGCAATTTCCGCGCGTGTTGTTGCTTCATTGGAAAATAGGTAGTAAATATTATAGCGTTGTACTTTTTACTTGTCTAGGGTTATAATGGCTCCTCCAAAGCCTTAGCTATTTGCTGAATTTCGTAATTTTTTTACACCTCGTTATTAGGGGTTGGAGTAAATTGGCCTCTTGTCATTTAAAAACAGCAATTTAGAATGATATTAGACTATTTTTAGTGTGACTAACTGTGATGGACAACACATTAATCAACTAAAAAACCGTCTTATCATAATCGATACCCTATTGTCCACAACAAGTCTATAAAAATTTGCACACACCTAGAGATGTTGATGCATCCAAAATGGCACAAGCATGCAATTGGAAGCAACACAAATTTCATCGACAAATAAAAATACAAAAGAATGTGAGTGTGATAATTAGTAACATACAAAGATCATAATATTATTATTAGAGACAATAGAGGCATCACTTTTTATCGTTTCATTATTATTATGGCCTTTCATATTTTTCTAAGGCTGTAGTTTGAAGATGTCGGAACAGAATCCCTGATCACCACGATGACCGTACCACATTCCAATGATTGATCACTCGTCTTCTTTTTTCTTTATTTTTTATTTTTGGGTTCTAACTGGCCGGCCCCGTTTTGTCTCCATGTTTCCGTTCAGCCCTGTAACGATCTGGATTTTTGACCCAACTTTTTTTAATACAAATTTATATTGTTAAATTCCTAATTCAATAATTAATTAGATTGAATAATTAAAATATATTATTATGTGTACAATTGATATTATTTGCACTATTGTATAAGATATGTATTTAAACTTTAGATATACAGGGAATCAGGGATTCATATTCATCTCTTATCTTTCTTATCTAAACTCTAGGTAAAACTATATTCAAACTAACTCTCCACTTCTCTCTCTCATCCTATACATACACGCGTCCAGATACATTCTCACACTGTACATACATGCGTCCACATACATTAGAATTGAAAATCCCCCAAATGTGGCACTTGTTCCATATCCTTTTATCATTATCAGTATCACTCTCCTTCACTCTCCTTCCACATTCTACCACTTCTACACTTATCCTCTCACCTTCTTACTACCTTATTATCTCTCATTATACGTACCCACATAAATCCAAAAATTGAACACCAGTATATTATTTCACTCCAAATTCTATTGTTGAATCTAGAATAGAGAGAGAGAGAGAGTTGTGGCCGTAGGTGTGTGCACACCGTGAGTTTCGTGGGCACACCGCTGCTGCGGGCCCTGTCGGAGTGCCGCCGGACGCTGCCTCGAGATTTCAAAACCACCATAGCGATCTACGGATACCGTACAACACTTATTCGGACTTAGAATCGCGTTTGAGGTAGTTTTTCGGAAACCCGAAACTTTAATCTGCATTTTAATGGAGTTAAGACTTAGATTTAAAGTTTATTGAAGATGATGACCTGCTGTTAAATTGTTAATTTATTTTTAGTCCTGTTTATATTAAAATTCAATCCGATTGTGTTGGAATGATTAGTGTTATACCCTGTGAAAATTTATGATTGTTTAACAAGTGTTTGATTGCGAAATTACTATTAATGATGCATTGTTAATTTGTATTTGAGTGGACGTTTACGTGTTTAATAAATTATTGGGATAGATAAATATTTATGAAATATTAACAAGAAATATTTTAGATTATATATTAGTTAATCTTTAACTCTAATAAATATTGCCTAAAATAGCCTCGCATAATTTTGTTATTATAAAAATCTCATATTAATATTTAATATAGTTAGTAAATACTAAATTTAGCAATAAGTATTTTCCAATAAAAATTAGTTGTAAAATCTATGAATAATATGTAAGTTAAAGAAAATGTTTAAATAGTAGAAATGTTTTATAAAATTTCTAAACGAGAGAAATAGACTTAATTTTAAGTGTAGTAATTAATTGTTTGACTGAATATTATTTTGTTACTCGCATGATTAATTCTATGACAAGATTAATTTTATCGCATGGTTATGTGTTGTTAGTACTTTTAGTTGAAATATTGAACCGTGTGATATTTTGTTGTGACCGTAGATTGCACAAATAGATTTCCGGGGTGGTTACGAGTAGTGAATTATGTAAACGATGATAAGTAAATGAAAAATGGTAAAGTGTTGAAAGTGTAAGTACTGTGTGGATTGTGAATTGAGCCATGACGATGGCAAAGGTAACCTATGGGGCCCTGTGTTGAAATGGGTTACCTGCGGGGCCCGGTGTTGTGACGCTAACGTATGATACGTCATGGGAAGTTTTTCTTCGAGGAAGAGAATGAGTCCCATGAGACGGTTATAGTTAGTGAGACGTTAATGTATGATACGTTATGGGAAGTTTCTCTTTGCGGAAGAGAATGGGTCCCATGAGACGGTTATAGTTAGCGTGGGGTACTGGATGTCCGACCCTAATGTATGATACGTCATGGGATGACTTGATCCTCTTGTTATGGTCTTAAGTGAGAACATGCTCAGTACATAACTTAGGTGCGCTCACCTAGGATCCTGGTGCAGGATAAACAAGAGGAATGGTGGACCCATGAGACGGTTGTAGTTAATGGATGTGGAAGAAAAAGATCTCGCGGAGTTGATCCTTAGATTACATGTAAGATGATGGATAGTAAAGAAAAAAACGATGTGTTATTATTCTGTACCTTTTGTGTATTATGAATTATTATATTGTTGATCTGCATATTGTGATATTGGGTTTTAGGATTTCTACTCGGTGAATTATCACTCAGGATACGTTTGTATCCTGACAAATCGTTTGCTTCGGCATTCAATTTGTCAGAGTATGCAGGATTTCACAGTGGATCAGTTAATACAGGTGGGACCCCCTAGAACGGAGTCTGGGTCAACGTTGCTTGAAATTCGTGTCAAAACTAGAATCCCTCTGAAGTTGCTTTTGTTAAATAAATGTACATAGATTTTTGTATTATTTTAATATTGTAATTTTTGTATAAAGATAAATAAGAGCTTAATAGTTTGTAAAATTCAGTGTATTTTAAGGTTATTGCTTCCAAAATTTCTTGAAAAATCGGGGCGTTACATGCCCCACCCTGCGTCAAGCCTGTTCCGCATAAGCCCTGTTTTGAGCAAACTACCTGAAATACCCCTTCCCACCTAACTCACCGCCATATCCATACATCTCTTGACCCCGTCCCCTCCTCTCCTCGCCTTCTTATATGCCACCGCGGAAGATTTCTGTGGCAATTGCGATCGTCGGCGCTCAATTTTTTGTGGAAATCGTGTCCCAGTCGACCATGAGGGACCAATCGTTCCTGTTCACACCCCTAAACACAGGTAAGAAACAATAACGAGAAGAAGCCTTGCCGCCGACCCCTAATCACCTACCAGAGGTGACGGTGATCTTGTTCATCTCGCGAGTGACGGTGACGGAGTCAGCTAGAGCACCAGCCTTGGCACCGACCTTGATTCTCTCCTGGAGGAATTCTCCTAGAGAAATTACTCTCTCTCTCTCTCTCTCTCTCTCTCTCTCTCTCTCTCTCTCTCTCTCTCTCTTGAGATTCCTTTCTTTATCTCTTTCTTCCCATCTGATTGTGTAGCTATATCTATATGTGTATGCATTGTTTGAAAGAGTTGAAGATCACTTCTCTCTCTCTCTCTTAATTTTCGTTGTATTTGTTCTTATCCGACCACTTTCTTAGATATGTTTGTAAGCATGTATAGGTTTTATTCAAAAATAAATAAAAAATTCTCAGCTTTGAAACTTTGTATTCACATTAGTTTTTTGTCGAGCGGAAAGCCGGGCGAAAGCATGAAAAGAATTCACATCATGTATTTTTTTTTTTTGGAGTGGTGTGAGTTCATTGAAAAGATACGTAAATTCTACAAGGAGATGTGAATTTTGTGCAGAGGTGTGAATTATGTAAACAAATTAAAATTTTCTTTATCGGCCTCTAAAAATGAATTAATTTGGTTTTACTAGCTGTAATAAATTGTTAGTAACTGTAATAAATCGTATTCTTTCTTCTAAAGAATAAATCTCGATTTATATGATGGATAGATATGTAAAGAAGATTTTCCCTTTGCTTTGGGCGTTTGTTGATATGAAGTTTTGGTTTTGATTATGTTTCTGGCTCCATATTGGTATTATTTCCTTGCATTTTATTTTCTTAGGGCTATTGTGGGCAAATAACCCGAATTCACATCCAGAATTCAAACCAAGATTTTACCCAAAATTCACAACAAGAATTCACACCAATACTTCACCCGGAATTCAAGCCAAGACTTTATCCCAAATTCACACCCAAAATTCACAGCAAGTCTTCACCCAAAAATTCACACCAAGACTTATCCAAAATTTCACACCAAGAATGAGTGTGAATTTTTGAAAGGGATGTAAATTCTGAGGGTATGAATAGTGCAGATGGGGCATGAATTCTGCAAAAAAAATGTGAATTTTAGAGGTGTAAATTTTACAAAGGGATGTGAATTCTTGAAGATGTGAATTCTTGGCATGGGGATGTGAGAATTCTTGGGTATGTGAATTTTGAGAGATGTGAATTCTTAAGGGTATGAATTCTGAGAGGTGTGAATTCTGAGAGGTGTGAATTCTGGAGAGTGTGAATTCTCGGGGTATGAAAAGTGATAGGGGCAAAATAGTAAAAGCATCTTTAAAAAAGGTCTAGATGGAATAGCACTTTAAAAAAGAATTTGCATGGAACCCGCGTAAAATTTGAGATCGGCCAAGAATTTCCCCTATTCGGAGGTGGAGAGAGAGTAAGGTTTTCTCAGACGATTTTCGGTGGAACATTCTAGCTGAGGCCCAATTTGACCAGCTCAGCACTGGACGGTGCACTGAACTTAGACTTAAGAGAAGAAGACAGTGTTTGGAACATAGATTTATGGAGGGATTACATTTTTACACACACAAGCTGAGAAAGGGAAAACAGAGGAGAAACGAAATATTTCAGTGGTTTTGGCCTTGGGGCACCTTTTTTCCCGATGGCTTCAATTCTTTTTCACAATGGTCTGATGCGGATGACCCAAACCAGATTTGAGGTCAGAGATCTTGCCTTGTTCTCTTTAGGATTCAAAAAGCATTTTTTAAAAAATTCCCCTTAGATTTCCTCTACTCCCAACATTTCTCTCTTTATCTCTTTCCACTTATTACCCCTACTATTTTTCAAAAAAATTTTCAAACATCAATCCAAACATTAATTTGCCATGTTAGGTAGTGGGTCCATATTGGATTTATACCTGACTTTGGTGAACAGAAATACAGGATCTCTCTCTGACTTTGGTGAGAGAGAGAGAGAGAGAGAGAGAGAGAGAGAGAGAGAGAGAGAGAGAGAACCTGTGCGTGTGTCAAATAGGGCAATTGCATGCACAGTCGTGAGTATCCTAAATGAAATGGGGTCCGTGACTGGTAAGGCTGCACTAAAAATTAAGTGGGGTCTGTGACTGGTGAGGCTGCGCTAACTCTTCCGGAGGTTTGAATTGCACAGTCGGATCTGTATAGTGGCCTAGTTATAGGGTTGTTCCACCGTTAAAAAAAAAAAAAAAAGAAGAACAAGAAAAAGACAACGACGACTAACGACTATTTAAATGAACCATAGTGATGTAATTCAACTTTTTTCAACATGTAAAACACTCTTTCAAATTTGTCTTGTTATGTAAAAGATACATTCTTAAAAGCCGTTAAGTTTTATGACCAATTTTGAACGGTCACTACTCGACTCGGCAATCGAGCATCCACTGCGCATAGGTTAAATTTTTGCATGTTAAAGTGCTCTTATAGCTAAATTTATAGTAGTTCATTTTAAGTTAGTTAGGTAATGAACTCATATGATGCATTATGGACGAGTAAAAAAGTTCATTAGTGAAAATAACTACCTCCAATTAAAATTTAAATTTAAACCCCCAAAAAATATGTTTCTCCCCCATCGGCTCAAGTTTGTTCCATGCAACAACTCTATATTTTTTAATTTGAGACTTCTTTTATTTAATTGCAAGTGATATTATGCAATTGTGATAAAGTTCCCTTCTTCTTTTTTTCCTTAACGGCAATGTGATTAAAAAAAGTGTTAGGAGTATTTGGAAGTGATTATAAATACAGATCAAGTGGACGTACGGCTGTTGAATTCAATTTTTTCAGATGTTAAAAATTAAATTAATGCATTAATTTGTTGGAATTAATGGTCCATTCTTGTGATGATTAGAAGGTTGGCCAAAACACTTTATCACTTGCTAGATTTAACACATATACTCACTCCGTCCCTTTTTAAATGTCCTACTTCGTAATTCCAATTTATTAAAAAAACATCATCATTATACATTTCACATTAACTTTTTCCTTCACTTTCCCTACTTACCCATCATCATTGCACTTTTTACTTACTAACTTTTCAAAATGAAATCTACTTTTAGGGACAAAATAGACAATGTACTAACTTTTACCCACTAACTTTACCAAATGGACACTTATTAAGGGACAGCCCAAAATGAAATACTGGACTATAATAAAGGGACGGAGGGAGTACATATTATCCATTGCATACTAAAAAATGTCCACCTACTAGCTAAAAATAATTAAATATCCCCCTACTCTTTTATCCTTAACTTGATTACTAGTTAACTCATCCATAGTGGATGCTCTAATGTTTTGGGACAAATACTAAACTACTCAAACTCAGTTCGATTAAAATGCACTTGAGATCCATTGGAGAAAACACCTTGCTGTAGAACATTGTTGAATTTGTTATAGAATTAACCAAACATCACCACAAAATTGCAAATATATTATATTATATTATATAGTACAAAACAGAAGGGTGTGGACCTCACATAAGTTGTTGGAATGGCTCAGATTAATTCCATCAGACCAATGGCGGAGATCTCTTCAATCCTACTCTTAAGAAATCGCCCATACTTTCTTAGTTTATTACACAAATGCCATCAACCTTTTACTTCACTGGTTGAGATCCAATGTACAAAATTAAAAAGGTAATTCCAATTAGGGTGAATAGTGCCGCGGGCACAGGCACTTTGCTAGTGAAGCAAATAACACAAACCCCCCCCCCCCCCCCCCCCCCAAAAAAAAAAAAAAAAAAAAGAAAGAAAGAAAGACAAGAAAGGGGCGGGCAAAAAAATTGGGCCGGACACCAACCGGCCATCGGGCCAGATGAATTGCAGAAGCTGGCCTCTCAAGGACTCAATTATTGGAGTTTACGCACGAGGTCACGTGGGTTCCCTAGCATAATGGGCTATAAATCTCAATCATAAGGCTTTTCATAGGCAGCCAACCGAGAACCCGCTAGGGCCTGCGTGATCTTTTATGGTTAGAGTCGTGCCTTCGACTCGGCACAACAGATTTGGCCCGTCTGTGCCCCCCGACGGTGTATAAGAGTCTGTGGCTCGGGTTATGGGCTTGCACCACCAAGCCTGGGCAATAATAGCTTGTTACGTTCACCCTTTTAAACTACTCAAATATTTTTAATTTTTTCAATGTGGGAACAGTTCTCTCTCTCTAAAAAATAAGATCTCAAATGTATAATAGATAAGAGCAACGCAGTAAAACGATCTTAATAAACAATTTCTGACATTCAAAACCGTTACGATACATGTGAGTCTACATACCTCGGACAGCTCAAAAGATGATTGTGTCCGAAAATTCCTAGACTGTTTTGGTGATCTTTACACAACCAACAAAACCCAGCATTGGAAAACTGTATTTCATGAACCAATTCTCACACCCTATTACCATTCTGAAACAATTACACACATTCCTATCGATTGCTTTCTCGAAGAAAAGAGTCTATATATCCCACAAGCAAGGAAATAAAATTAGCGAAAACGAAAGAACGAAAAAGAAAAAGAAAAAAAGGGGGTATTATATTCGAGGGGAGGAATAAAAATGACGGCCTGCAGCATGAGGTAAATTTCAAATCAAAACAACATACCTCCCAATCCAATGTCTCAATGCCGAATTCTAATCCAACTATTAGTATTTTCGGTCCATCTACAGGTGTGCTTCCTTTGGAACACCATAGCTTCTACTCTCGGTCAGGTCGGCCGAGGACCTCCGGACCAATTTCCCAGCTCCCGCTTCTCCTTCCCAAACTGGACCGTCATGTGTCCGACAGTCGGACTCCGACTGAGATTGAACAGTAGGGGGTCGGCGATCGGAACCCAAAACAGAATCAATATCCGATGAATCATGGCGAGGCACATCGCTTCCTCTGCTGCGTATATCGGCTTCGATATCTTCAATACTATGACGCTGTGAGATCTTTAATAGATCTCCGCCGATGTCCTGGTCATCTTCCACCTTGGTACGCCGATCATCCCCAAAATCCTCTGATTCTGCTCCCCTGATGGAGGGCAAATAAGGTCTTTGTATCTCCTCCAGCACAAAGGATCAGAAATTGTTTCTTGATGGCTTTATTGCCGTGCAAAATACTTCTAGAAAATTGCTTAAACAACCCCGGTTGTAAACATTGATTCTATTATCGGATCTATATCGGAAATTTTCATAGGTAGTCTGCAAAAAAAGGTAGATAGAAAAAATCACGCGCATGATACAAATGTGTCAAGAGAAAGCCTGTCCATGAGTCCCATCTATTTTTCGTACATCTGTAGTTGCTAATTATGTTTAGCAGATCTCAGGCTACATTATACGGACTCTTCTAAATGTAAAACTGTGTTAGACGCTTGGATAAGTGATCAGATGTTCCAACAAGAGCGGTTAAATGTCCACCAACAATCATATTTTTATATCTATGCCTAAAGCTCTCAGATTATGCATAAAATGTCTCAATGTACCTTGAACACATTGTTATCAAAGAAAATAAAAGGACTAAAGTAGAAGATTATGGAAATTTTCCCCATTTTCATGTGTCCTAGACAAAGGAATTGGACGCTCTGTTACTTAGACACATATACGCACTTGACACATCTACTTAATACGATGTAACATAACGTAGATCTTAGGGTGGATGTGTATGGAACCCAAGACCAGTCCATTCAACAAGAATTCGAAATCTACATTACATATTTCAACATAACTCGTATTCGACGAACCTATAATTTCTTTAAATAAATAACACGATTACTGGACATTTATGAAATGTCCATTGTGTCTCGTTGGCCGGAGATGCATAGTAGTAGTTAACTGACCTGGTTTGTGCTAATAAGGTACAAATGAAAGCTCGTCAGTCCACCTACAAACCATAGAGAGATGAAGCAATAAGCCATTAGTATCACCAATGCAGGAGATTTCTTCATTGCCTCCCACACAGTGCCTTGATGATCATCCATCAAAACCTTGATGTAGAAAGCTGACATGGAGAACACATAGATGCAAAGGAGCATTGAAGACGACACGAAACAAAAGAAGAAACGGTAGTTGCGCTGCACATAATCAGAAATGGTTAGATTCAAGATCATACAGCACACAGAAGCAAAATGTCAACTCAGAACATCAATTATGAAAGAGAAAAAAGTAGGGGTAAGAAATAACAGGGTTAAAAAATAAAGAAAAGAGAAGTTGAGCGGATGTCAAGATACCAATCCGACGCATTGGCCCACCCAAGGACAATGGTGATCAAATCGCTCCACACAATTGTTGCAAATGGAACAATGTGAGCAACGCGGAGGGCGATATAGCATGCAGGTGTCACAATATTTGACTCTCACGGAAATGCTATTAACCATTACTTCTTTTGTCCTGGGAAACTGTAGGCTAGGTGTTCGTCTTCCTCCAACCTCAATCGACTGCGCAGTGAACTCTTCCTCCGGTGGATGTGAATTACGAGGAACAATGCCTGGATCCCGGACTGAAGTAAGAAAAAGAAGCCCCAACACCTACCGACAGAAAGAAAGAAATATACATGTACGGTAATTACAAAACAAAAGAAATCATTCAAATGACATTAGACAAAAAAAAATGCATTAACGCGAGCAAAAGTATGTGAAACAGGAAACCTAGAGCTATGAGTATGTTAGAATTTAGGATAAATCTGGTAGACCAACACATTATATACTCCATAATATTGCCTACATTATTAGTTAATGCACTAACAACCCAATTCTATACTAGAAGGTGAATTTCTTCAAGAGATCGGGCTGGATATATTTTCCAAACCAAACACTGCAAAATAACCTGATGACCATCACAACCACCTAAACCGACGAATTGTAGAGAACAAGTCCAGTGAAACATGCGCATAATTTAGAAGATTCTTAAAAATAATTTAGAACCTATAGTCCGGTGACTCTGGTCTCAAGACTCAGGTGTCAGGTAATGATTTAGAACCAAGTACCCAATAATCAGCTCATTTTTTGACAAACTCTGAGAGATGATTGATATTCAACGTCAAGAGAAGAGGACTAACAAAGATAGTGAAGATGATTGGTGCCACCAAAACTGCATATCCTGAATTATGTGGTGAAAACTGATGCCGAAGATGCCATGCAACACATACGCAAAAGACAATAATTGGAGCAATTATCAGCAAGAGGGTGAAAATCATTGACCGGGCATCTAGCCCAAATATCAATCTCCCACCAAGGAGGAATTTCTGCAAGACAAAAACAATAAGTTAAGTCAGTACTAGTAACCATAGAATTTTGTTTCTGACGTGATTTCATTATAAATCCTCACACAACAAAAAGATAAAAACCAACAAGAAAGGACAAAATCAAATGAAAATTTAAGAAGAAAAAAACAGAAACAAAGTTCCCTAAGCAGATCCTTTTCTTTTTCTTTTTTAAAAAAAGTTATATAGTTTTACATGTTATACATAGATTGAATGTAAGATGTGAAGTTCCACCAGCTGAAGAATGGGAAACAAAAGAGTGGATATCATTCGCCCGAACCAGAGAAAATTAGAGAGGCCATGGTAATGAAGCAACCATGCTAGTGGACAGTTGCACCTCAGGTATGAAGCACATATACTTCTAGAAGGGAGTCATATCCATATTACAGATTCAGCGATGCTCCTTGGATACTCAACCTTTACGGGGGGGTTTCGGCAAAAGTCAACATTGTTAGTTTAAGTTAGTGAGTTTTGAACTCTTGTCAAACACATAGGAGTACATGGTGCCCACCACTCCACTTGCCTACTCAACCTAAAAGTTTCCATAACTTGAAAGTAATTTTCATTAATTAAAGGAGTATATGATATTTTTGGAATTATCCAAAACATTTTGAGTATATGTAGCATATTTTGAAAAAAGAATAGTATTATTGTCCCGAAGCTTAAGCCATTGGGAAATGGTTCATTATACATCTACTTATTCCAACTCTTCGCAGTTTGCACCATAACATCTTGAATTCTAATATCCACTCTTTTTCCCTGATCATTAAGAAAACATTACTTGTAATGTCGATTAATAAGCGTAATTGATAACAATAGTTTTGGAAAATCAAATCTCCAAGCGGAGATAAGGTTGGGTACATATAGTCTGCATGGCATAGCCTGGTAACATTTCATGACATAGCCCAAGAATAGATTTTGTAAGCGTTTGGAGAGGAAAATTTTATCTTTCTATTACTTTCTTTACGTCTAAGCAGATGACAACAGTGCAGTTAACATAAGAGTCAGAATAGTTTGAATTAACAAATTCTTGTTAAATTAACAAATTTTATTTTTCTATTACTTTCTGTACATCTAAGAAGATGACAATTGTGGCTGTGTGCATCCATATTCCAACAGATTGGATAGTGGCTCTTCAGATAGTACCTACTTCCTAAAACGTTAAATATGTGTATCAAGAATTGCTAAGAAAAGAACATAAAAATGTATTCAATTTCAATGTTTCTCGCTAAGCATTAAATCTGCTTCATTGTGGCTATGAAATGCATGCATACGAAATACCAACGTATCTTGGCCATATCAGTATAGAAGATGATGCATGCATGCATATATTTGGTATCCTTATTGCACATATAAAACTTTTTTTTATTTTTTGTATCGGCGTATCTGCTTCGTTGCTTCATAGACCCTCATCCTGATTCGATATTGTTCTCCTTATCAGCATACCAGCATGAGTGAACATCTTCTCATACAGTCCTTCGGAGAACTCTACGTCAATGTAAATGCTAAATAAAGAAGCATTGTAGTTGCCGGACCATTTTCCTACTCAGTGCTAGACTGAATATTTGCAGAACTTGTACTCTACTGTGGGAAGTATTAGATAAAGAAGAGGTCCTTGGCCCCTTGGAAGTGCGCTACACCAGCCTTACACAAAGTAACCTTCCTTGTTGCTCGAAAGTAGCCTTGAGAGGGGAAATTAAGGAGGAAGAGACAAAATTGCAAGGATGGATTCTATTCATAATTCAAGGGTTAAAGGCTCAAGACAACCAGTTCATGTTCATTCCCAGTGACAAGAAAGGTCACAAGATCACCATATCAGTCATCGTCGTATAAGAAACAAGCACAGATCCCGCAAAGTAATACCATGAGAGTGATATTCAAGCATTGCGTCGACATTACTGCATAACTGCAGCAATTTGAGGAAATGAATGTGGGAGGAAAGGGTGGGAGCAATTTATGGAGAATAGGTTTGACGCATAGTTTTAAATCGCGGTATCGGTCGCCGTATATCGGTATCGGGACATATCAGTGATACGTCGCGGGAATCAGGTGTCGCGGTTGTGAATTTTTCAAAATCATCAGCAACATGTATAAAACTTGAAAAATATACTTTTGCGGCTTTTGCCTCCAACATTAGCTTAAATTATCACATTTTAATTAATTTAAGACATGTAATAGCTCATTATCTTCATGTGAAATATCCGATAATTTATCAAAACCCGCAAGTCAATAAAATTTTACAAATATGAGAAAAATGTGACATTATAAATTTTGATATAATTAACATAAACAACAAAAGTAAGATGAAGACGTTAAAATAAACACACCATAAACCTTTTCTCGAAAGGGATACAAACAAACAGACAGCAACGTGTTTTATTTATACAGTATAAACAGGAGTAGTAATTAAAGTCTTTTTTCCTTTTTCTTTTGTTTTGAAAGGGATACAAACAGACAGCTGTATAGGACTAAAACTTTTTGCTGTTAAAAAAATAGGACTAACTTTTTGTCTTCCCCAAATCTGTCCTGATCGTCAACAGAGCTTTTGGAAAAACAAAACAAAATAAGCTTTGAATCCAAACAGCCCCCTCTCTCTCTCTCTCTCAACAACCTCACCCAGAGATACCACGAAAACCCAAAATCTGTCGCCGGCGACCGCCTGTGGAAATGATGATTCTATGCCTACGAGTACAACCAAACCGATTTCGCCAACATCGATCTTCAAATTGAAGTCGTCAGTTTCAGATCTGTACGTTTGGGTTTATCATCGTAAGTGTTTTGATTCGTTCATTTTGAAACCTAGTCAGTGCAAATCCTGGAAACGTTTTTTTTTCCCCTTCCGGCAACGTTTTTTCCCCGAACCGGACGAACCGGCCCAAAATATCCGTTACAGACTGATACGTATCGAAAATCGGTCGGTTCACCTGTGATTTTCGGTCTCCCTATTATACCGGCCTATATCCGAACCGAAACTCTCAAATCCCGGTACGAACCGGTTGATACGGTTCGTACCGACCGATATTTAAAACTATGAATTGACGCAAAGTGGGCCTAGATGGGTACACACTTACAAAAGTGGGCCAGCTTGGAAGAACCCCCTTCGAATATCTAATGGACATGCAGACCGTCCAAAAGTTCGACGATGCCACCTCCTCCTCGCTGTCTCCGCCTCCTCCGCCGTTACCACCGCCACGTCTCACCGTCAACTTTTCTGCCTCCGATCCCTGTCGCTCCTCAAGACGATGAGATTGACCTTTCCGCACATGCTGAGCTTATTGTCGTAGAGGGATTTCCTTTGCGGGTCGGATAAAACCGCCCAGGAATCGTCGGGGAGGCAGATCGCAGCGTTGGCAAAGGGGAATTCGTTCTTGTCGGGGTGGAGGAGCAGAGCGAGGCGGCGGTATTGCTTCTTTATGAGATCGGTGTCGTCGAAGCGCCGATCAAGCTACAAGACAGCATACCTAGTCGCGGTGGTTGTTGATCCACTGAAGGAGCTCGAGAGCATCTGTAACCCGATCATCGCCAAGATGTACCAGGTGCAGGCAATGCCGACATGAGAGGTGCTGGTATGGATGATGATATTCCTTCTGCTGGTGGAAGCAGCGGTGATTTTTTATTTGCCGTTGATAAGCTTTCGAGGATATTGGTTGTTGTTCAAAACCAGTTTGGAATTAATGGTTTATGTTTTCTAATTTTAGTTTTCATTCTCGTAAATTCCTTTTTGTTTCTTTTTCTTTTGATGTTTTTGCTTGAATTATAAATTTTGTCAGGTGCTAAAATATGTGTGAATTCTTCGTTTAGGGATGCCTCTGTCTTTTTCAAGGGGTGAATTCTTCATTTGAATGTGAATTATTGTGAATTATGTCTTTTTCGAATGTGAATTCTGCATTTAGGGTGTTAATTGTGTAAGTTAAAGGGTGTGAATTTTTGCAAATTAGTGTGAATTTTTGAGATGTGAATTCTAAAAAAATGTGTGCATTCTTAGTGTGTGAATTCAGTAAAGAACTGTGAATTTTGAGGTGTGAATTCTTAGAAAGGGATGTGAATTTTGCAAGAATTGATAATGAAAACATGGAAATTTGAAATGGAGGACTTTGAATTCTGGGGGTGATTTTTTTTTATTATTCAGATTAAGTGTTTGCTTGTTTGTGAATTATTTTAGAAGGGTGTGAATTTTGAATTTAGGGTTGTGCATTGTGTAATTTGGATGAGTATGAATTCTGCAAAGGGCATGAATTCTAGATGTTGTAAAGGGGTGTGAATTTTGAAAAGGAATGTGAATTGTGCAAAAAAATGTGGATTCTGGAAAGAAGCGTACTGAGAAAAAGTGTGAATTCTGCAAATTAGTGTGAATTTTGGGGGTTGTGAATTCTTGTAAACAGGTGTGAATTTTACAACGGATGTGAATTTTGGGAGGTGTGAATTTTTGGGGATGTGAATTCTACAACGAATGTGACTTCTGTGGGGTGTGAATTTTTGGAGTGTGAATTCCGTGGAGTGTGAATTCTTGGGGTGAATTCTTCAAAGTGGTGTGAATTCTGGGGGTGTAAAAAGTGGTAAGGGCAAAATTGTAAAAGCATATTAAAAAAGGGTCTTGAGAGGATAGCATGACAAAAAAGGGTTAGAATGGAACCGCAACAAAAAAAATAGGACCGGCCTATCATTTCCTGATGATACAGGATAGAACCAAAACTTCCAAAGCCCAAACACAAGCACTACTACTAAAGCAGACCATCGAAAATTGTGGGCATAGAACCCCGTCAAACCTTGATAGTAGAAGATCCCACAAGATCTACAGTTCAAACCAGACGGAGCACAAATAAAATCATCGGTGGATATGCTATCCACGAGCGTCAATCACCCGTGCTCTTGCCGAAAAACCATGAAACATCGGCGAGCAAACACCAACAGAAGCAACCTCTCCTCTCAGACAAGAGCAAACGGATTGCACTTGTCTGGCCAAGTTGCAGGAATATGGAGTTGGGCTCTTGCCTACATATATGCTTACTGTTCTAGGACAAAACTACCCCTCCAATTGGGAAAAAAAAAAGATTCCAAAATTGGACAGATTCCAAAATTGGACCCTAGCCCATTACTCATTTACCTCAAGATGGGTGAGTTCCAAATTAGGAGTAGCAAACAATATCGGTTCAGAGTGTTTGATGTTGTTGTCCACAAGTTCTTCAAAATACAATGATTATGATTATTGAAGTACTTAAAAAGAACCACAGATGAGTTTAATTGGATCGTCATTCCATTTTATGAATCTTAGAGGATCCATTTCCTAAATTAATATCACTCGTAATCACCATCTTCAGTGCTGCCACTACCAATTAAAAAGCTGAAAGAAAGAAACAAATGCTCTTTACAATAGTAATTTTATTGAACCATATACTAACATTTTACCCATGATCTTGCCTCACCCTTATGCTACTAACAATATGCTAGAAATCGAACTGTCTTCCCGCAAAAGTCTTTAGTTTTTATTTTTTTTCCTCATTCCCCACTTCCTCAAATACGTTGTAAGGAGAAATTTTTCAGTGCCGAGCGGGTATATCCCACGTGGTGACCTCTCGGCACTCCCGAGCCGTCTAATACACTTTTGGACGGTTCAGATTAAAACCTTATCTCTCCTCTCACCCCTCCTATTTCTCTCTTCTTTTTCTCTCTTCAAATCTGAGCCGTCCAAAATTCCATCGGACGGCTCGGATGTACCAAGCAAGCACCACATGGTACCACCCGGCACTGAAAAATTTCTCCATTGTAAGAGTATCCACAATGCTATAATCAAAAGTAAAGGTTTTTAAAGTTAACAATGTTGATGCAAAATAAGGCTCACAATGCTATAATCAAACTTAACAATCTTCTTAGAAATAATCAAATTTTGAGTTTTGAAAAACCAAAATTAACAACCTTTTCACAATAACCAAATTTAATAGACCATACATATTCTCAATCAAATACATCAATCATCATATAAAAACGTTCTATCTCTCTTCCTTTTTCCTCTCTCTTTCTTTTCGAACAATATTTTTGAAAAAACAAATATTTTACTAAAAAAATGTTTTTTTTAGAAAACAGTTTTTTTAAAATAGTTTTTTTTCCCCAAAAAAAAGTTTTAAAAACTATTTTCAACCTTCTGTTGAGTTGTTCTCTATTTTCAAACGTTTTTTACACCGCAAAGAAAAAAATAAAAGGAAACTTGCTTGCTGTTTAATTGTCCTCTCTTGTGTTTTTAATTTATGCTCCGTTTGTTTGGGCGTAAAATATTTTTCGATAAAACGTTTTACCTATTTTCCAATATTTGGTTGTGTAAAAAATGAAAAAAATATTTACATGTAAAATATTTTTCATTAATTGGATGAAAATGACTTACCCTTAAATCTTCCGTAAGTTATTTTCTGAAATGAACATGTTACCTTCTACTGCAATACTCACTACCTAGTTTCCTCAATCGTCAATTCTGACCCACGTTCAATTCCAATATTCTCAAACCTCTCCACCGTTTAAGCCCCATTTCTCTCTCTCTACACTATTTTGTCGATTTCTAAAAACATTTTTCAAGTGTCAACCAAAAATAAGAAAACAAAAGTTTGAAGTTTTTTTTCGAAAAAAACATTTTACATTGAAACAAACGGAGCCTTAGTTATTTGATCTACTTCTCTCTCTTTTTCTGGGTGTGTTTGCTTCTCCTTTGTATTTCATTTTGATTTTAAAGTTTTGTTTGTCTTCTTGTCCAGTGCTACTTCTTCATTGCTAAGTGTCTTGTACAATTACCAAAACAGTAGCATTCTCTGCGCTTTGTTCTTATTTCCAAAGAGAAATGGCTCTCGATTGTGTTCTTTCCACCGGAGGGAAGAAAGCAGAATATTTGATTGACCCAATTGGTCGTCAGTTTGGTTATCTGGTTTACTACAACACCAACCTTGAAAGCCTAAGAAATCAAGTCAAAATGCTGGAAGAGAGAAGGGACAAAGGGCAACTATTGGTTAACGAGGCAAAACGAAAGGGAGAAGTTATTGGACCTGAAGTTGAGGTGTGGATGGAAAGAGTAGTTGGACCGAGCAGTAAGGCCAATCACATTCTCGATGAACGTCAACCAAACAAAGAGTGTTTGAATGGGTGGTGTCCAAACCTGAAGTCACGCCACTCAATCAGTCGGAAAGCAAAAATGATGGCAGAAGAAGTGGCTAAGCTGCACGGAGATGGTAACGTTACCCGAGTGTCGTACCCCGCACCTCCACTCGGGATAGAATCTAGACCCATTGACGGTATTAAATGTTTCGAATCAAGGAGTTTGATCCTGAAGTAAGTCATGGAGGCACTCAAGAAAGATGGCTCCAGTAATATGATTGGAATATGTGGGTTGGGAGGTGTTGGTAAGACAACACTGGCAAAACAAGTTGCCAAGAAAGCAAAGGAAGAGAAATTGTTCGATGACATTGTGATGGCAACAGTTTCGCAAAATCTTGAGGCGAGGAAGATTCAAGGTGAAATTGCAGATATGTTGGGTTTCAAATTTCAGCAAGAGAGTGACTCTGGAAGGGCGGATGTGTTGCGTGACCAACTCAAACAAAAAGCGAGAATTCTCGTCATATTGGATAATGTTTGGAAGTGGGTTGAACTGAATGATATTGAAATTCCATTCGGAGATGAACATAAAGGTTGCAAAATTTTGGTGACTTCCCGAAGTGAAGAGGTTTGCAACGATATGGGAGCTCAAAAAAATTTTCCAGTTCAAATCTTGCATAAAGAAGAAGCATGGAATCTTTTCAAAGAGATGGCCGGAATTCTAGAAGACGACACTAACTTCCAGTCCACGACGATGGCAGTTGCAAATGAATGTGGAGGCCTACCGATCGCAATAGTTACAGTTGCAAGGGCACTCAAAGGCAAGGGCAAGTCATCATGGGATTCTGCTCTTGAAGCATTACGCAAGTCAATTGGAAAAACTGTTAAGAGAGGTAGAGGATAAGGTGTTTAAATCTCTTGAGTTGAGTTTCAATTTCTTGAAAAGTAAAGAAGCCCAGAGATGTTTTTTGCTTTGTTCATTGTATTCGGAAGATTATGATATTCCAATCGAAGACCTTGTGAGATATGGCTATGGACAAAAGTTGTATGAGGGCATTAAAAGCATGGGTGAAGCAAGGGCTAGAGTACATGACAATGTTGATCACTTGAAAAAATGCTTTTTATTGATGGATGGCAAAAGTGAAGTACACGTTAAAATGCATGACGTGGTACATGGTGTAGCTATATCGATCGCATCTAGAGAGGAACATTCGTTTATGGTTAGGTGTGATGAAGCACTGAAAGAATGGCCAGAGCAAGAACGACGCGGGAACTATGGTGTAGTTTCAATGAGATGCACTAGTATGGAGTGGGGCTACCTGATAATTTAGAGTTTCCGAGGCTCCAGCTTTTGCTGCTGGAGTCCGACGATAGTAGATTTCTCATAGAATCCCCTGGGAGTTTGTACCAAGGGATGAAGGAACTCAAAGCGGTAGCTCTTTCAAGGATGGTGATCACTTCACTGCCGCCATCACTCCGATGCTTAGCCAACCTTCAAACCATGTCACTGTCTCATTGCGATTTGTTGCATACAGAATTGTCAGTAATTGGAGGGCTAGTGAATCTGGAAATTTTGAGCTTTACTGGATCTAAAATCGAAGAGTTGGCAAGAGAAATAGGTAACCTTACTCGTTTGAAGATACTAGACTTGTGGTGCGCAGAGACAAGGATTCCTCATTGTGTTTTGACAAGTTTATCGAAACTGGAAGAGTTGTATCTTGGGGAGAGCTTTATGGGGTGGGATGTTGTTGAAGAGGGAAAAGATTTGCTATTAACTAACGCCTGCATAGCTGAGTTAGCATCCTTGCCTAATTTGGTGGCTTGGGATATTAAAGTACCAAAAATTGAGTGTTGGGTCTGGCCAAGAGATGTGGTGTTCCTTGGGAAAATAAGGGCATTCGATATATCTTTGGGGTCATCAGGGTATCGTTTTGGTGATGAAATTGTTTCTCAATGTTTTCTTCCATCAACTAATCGATTGGTACTACAAGCTCTTGACATCAGTCGTGGTGTTATGGAGATTTGTGGACTTAATATGCTCTTGAAGGTCACTACAGAACTGCACTTAAGATCAATGATTGGCGTAGGGCACAGTATCTGCGAATTGGATGAAGATGGTGAAATTCCTTTTTCGCTATCAAATACTCAAAAGCAACGTAATAAAGGAACGAAAAGCAATAACGGGTCAACACAAGAATATACGTGGAAAACCCCTTAAAAAGGGTAAAAACCACGGGAGGAAATCGAACCACTAAAAGTAATCATTGTGCAGTTACAAACGATCTTAATTAAACAATTTGTGAATCCTCACCAACTGACCAAAGATCGATTTGTCGAATCCACGTATACTGCACCAAGTGGTTGATTGCCGCACGCCTTGAATCCACAAGTCCTCCAATATACTTCCAGAATCCACCGGAAGAAAGTTTCAAGTAGTAGGAACAATATAATGGTTGAAAAAGAACACTTGGAGTTTATGTAAAAAGGTTCATGATCATAGAATCATGTGTAACTCCAAGTGATAAGAACCAGTCACCATTTGATATTACTCGGTATTGGAGACAAAGATGAATAGCTCTCAAATCTTCGGTGCCTTCGAAATCCCAGCCAACCGTATATAAATAGACAGAAGCAAAAACTGTCCAATTGCTCAAGCAACAGGAGATAACCCTTTCAAAATTGCTCAAGCATTGAATAACTTGCACGTTCCTTTATTTTCCCCATTGAGTGCACGATCTCCTTTCCTTAAACAACTGCTACGACCGCCGAATCCTCGTCAAAAAGAATTTCCTTACAAATCTACTTTCCTTTCATCCTCTGTTTATCAATTACACAATATAATTGAAAGGCTTTCCTAAAACAGGTGCTCTAGAACAATAAAGTTACAGCACAATTAATGGGATACAAATCAAGAAAGATTTTGTCATGGGATTTGCCAAAATATAGACTTTACAATCTCCCCCTTTGGCACTTTCATGACAAAATAAGCAAAGCACGATTAACCTATCCCTTAATAGATGGAGCACAATTGTGAAGAGCTGCAAACACAAATTTGGAAAAGATAATCGGTTAATTAATAAATTACTCCCCCTTTTTGTCACGAAAGGACAAAGGTAAAGCATATAGAAATAAGCACCTATTAAGAAGTCGAGAAAGCAACACCATAAAAACATAAGCGAACATTCGCAAAAGGCCACGTCGGGCATTTATTAGCATAAGTTAACTAAGTTGCAAAAACGAGCTACTGAGGAGAGCAGGTGGAAGTGAGGAGATTCCTCATCTCGGCTATGAATGTGGCAAACTGAGCAGCATGTTTGGTTTGGGCCTCTTGAAGCTCAAAAAGATGAGCACTTTGGCGCATTTGTTCTTTGCGCATCACCGCTAGCAATTTCCCTTGGTCAGCCAACTCCTCTTGTAAATGCCAATTGTCAACTTGCAGATCAACCAGCATATCTGTGGTGTTTGAGTTTTCCCCTTCAGTCGTATCATTCACATGGACACTAGTGTCATCTTCACTAAGTTCTGAAGCATGTGCAGCACTAATAGAGATAGAGTGGATATTAAAAGGCTTACGTTTTTCAGTAGATAACTTATATTGATCTCCAGTGATACCCGGACGGTGACAAATTTTGGTAAGAAAGATAGACAAGACAACCCCATACGGGAGCTTTCCTGTTGGAGGATTACGAGGAGAGCCAAACTTAGCAATCTCAGAGAAGGCAATACGACACCAATCAACTTTACGACCCAATCCAATAAACTGAAGAGCGAGACCCCTATAAGCATGGATGGAGGATGTGTGACTACAGGGCTCTACAGTTGCACAAAAAAACAGATTGAGGAGACGATAAGAACTATATAGAACACCCTGCGAAATAGCATTCTTCTCCCAATTACGAGATGTCCCAGTCAAAGTATAAGCAACAGAGTCCCGAATGGCCGGAGACACAGTGCGCGAGTCACGAGGGTAGAAATACTCAGATAGGGGAGTCAAATTGACAATTTTACCAAGTGCTGATGGAGTAAGTGTAATTGGCTCGCCACGCACAAAAGAAGTAATCGTTTCAGAGCTATAATCAACAGAGGTGATATTACAGAAAAATTCCCGGACCATGGTTAAATTAACAGTGGCCTCGATCATAGCTAAGATTTCCCATTCCTGTTTTTTAATCCAATTGACAACTTCGTGATTACCTAAGGAGACGACATCTAACTGACGCTCGAGGGCAACGGGTCGATTGCAAAATAACTCATACTTTTCTTCAAGCTCGGAGGAGGGAAACCTACGGATGGGGTTACGACGAGAGGCACGAGTTGCCATTGTAGCGCTGCAAGAAATAAACCCAGGTATAAATGACAGCAATAAATATGAAAGAAATTCCGAAGGAACGAAAACAGAAACCCCTCTTGACGAACCCAAACTGTTAGAGAACAAAAACTCAGAGCAAGCGGACTTACCGTTCTCGAAATGAATGGAGCGTGAGAAAGATAGATGGGTCTGGAGTGAAAGGAAATGGGAACGGAGTGAGAGATTTTTAAAGAGAGCACGGGGTTTTAATTTGGCAACAATGCAAAGGATTGATCAAGATGTGGGTTGCCATAGAAGAGAGAAAGGATTAAATCGGTAAAAAAAAGAAATGTAAGAGAGAAATGATTTTTCCAAATCCCCAAACAATAGAAGATATGCAAGTGATATGGAAAAGATAACAGGGGATCATAGCACGTGATATGGAAGATATGCAAAAGAGGATATGCAACTGAGGGATTCTTTATTTTTTTTAAAAGCTCTAGTAACAACGGACTAAAAAAACTCTGTTTTTTTAAAAATATAAGCAAGACAAGCACATGAATCCAAGAGATGAACACGCAACCATGAGAATCAATAAAAGGCACTTCAAGTTTTTGAAATGCATGAATGAACTTTTATGTTTTCCAAGCATGAATAAATCTGGAATTAAGTACAACATGCAATATGCATCTATGACAATTGTGGGTGTGTGACACGTCAGAAATATTAAGACCACCATTTTCGGATACAAGATTTCTCGTGTTCCATGAGAATGGCAACCACCCTTTCTCCCACGAAGTCAAACCAGACACGATGATACGAAGGCCTAACAAACTCCCCCTCAACAAGTAAATACTCCCCCTCAACCAATGAGTATTTTGCCATATCAATTTTTAATGAATCTTCCAAACAAATACACGTGTTTTAGTATTTTTACCCCACTGCCTTTTGACACGAATATTGGAAATAAGAATACCTCATACCCAATCCCCGGTTACTAAGCGAGTGGTCCAACACGGAAACTTTCACAAAGTCTATTCATTTTGTGACACGAACACTCAGAGGGAGAGTGCCTCACCCCAAATGTCCGGTACTCGATGAACGCCCGGATAAGCATTAAGATCTCACACGTAGACAGCCCCTTTTTTTTTTTTGAAAACAAAACCAAGAGAACAGAGTATCCAACCAAGATGCCAAAAGGTCAATCGCCGAAGAAACAAAATGAGGCATTCCAATGGACATGAGAACCAACTATCCAATCTGAATAATCTCTCTAATCCTGACGTGGAAATGTGGCGATCATAGAGGCATAAGACATGATGCAATTAATGTCCTAATAGAGCACATGAGTGGAAAACAACAAGAAGGACACAGGCATTTGAAAAAAAATGTGCATTTATGTGAAACCCATGGATGATTACTCACACTTGAAACCACATGCTACATCCAACACAGAATTTTAGTTGTTTCCTTTTCTTTTTTTTCTTTTTTTTTTTTTTTCGTTTTTTTTTTTTTTTTTTTAAAAAAAAACATGGTAAAACAAAGAAATGAGGATCAAAAATAAACTTAATCAAGGAGACATACTCCAACTGACTTGCGGAGAAAATCAAAACGATGGAAGTCAAGGGGTTTGGTGAAAAGATCAGCTTTTTGATGAGTAGTGTCAAGGTATTCAAGTGTGACCGTACCATCTTCTACGAGATCTCGGATAAAGTGGTGACGAATATCAATGTGCTTTGTGCGAGAGTGTTGCACAGGATTTTTCGAGATGTTAATAGCACTTGTGTTGTCACAGTAAAGAGTGATGCATTCTTGAGGTAACCCGTAGTCGTCTAGCATTTGTTTCATCCAGAGAAGTTGTGTACATGCACTACCCACTGCGATGTACTCCGCTTCGGCGGTAGATAAGGAAATAGAATTTTGTTTCTTACTTAACCATGCTACAAGATTATTCCCAATGTAAAAACATCCCCCGGAAGTACTTTTACGGTCATCAGCGCACCCAGCCCAGTCAGCATCAGAAAAACCGGCTAAGTTCGAATTAGTATCTTTTGACAACCAAATACCATAACCCATGGTTCCGCTAATGTATTTAATAACACGCTTAACAGCTGTAAGATGAGACTCTTTAGGATTGGCTTGGTAACGAGCACAGACTCCAACACTAAATGCAATATCAGGCCTACTTGCAGTCAAATAGAGGAGACTACCAATCATGCTACGATAAAGAGTCTGATCTATAGAGATGCCATCTAAATCTTTTGATAATTTTGTAGTAGTGCTCATCGGTGTGCGAGAGTGTTTAGCAGAGTCAAGACCAAATTTCTTAACTAAGTTTGAGGCGTACTTAGTTTGAGATACAAAAATCCCATGTTCAAATTGACGTACCTGTAACCCAAGGAAAAAAGTAAGCTCGCCCATCATGCTCATCTCGAACTCGCTTTGCATAAAATCAGAAAATTCATTTACAAGAGAAGGAGATGTGGACCCAAAAATAATATCATCCACGTAAATTTGAACTACAAGTAAATGCTTTCCCTTATGCTGGACAAAAAGGGTTTTATCGACACTTCCTCTAACAAAGTCTTTACTTAACAGAAAAGTTGTCAACCTCTCATACCAAGCTCGGGGAGCTTGTTTTAAGCCATAGAGAGCTTTGTTTAAACGATACACATGATCAGCTTTGTGTGGGTCTTCGAACCCCTTAGGTTGGGAAACATAGACTTCTTCTTTTATGACACCATTGAGAAAAGCACTCTTAACGTCCATTTGAAATAATTTAAAGCCCAAAAAACATGCGACAGCTAGCATAATACGGATAGACTCTAGCCTAGCAACAGGAGCGAATGTTTCATCAAAATCAATTCCCTCAACTTGTGTGTATCCCTGAGCTACGAGACGAGCTTTATTTCTAACAACAATACCCTGTTCGTTAGATTTGTTTTTAAAAATCCATTTTGTACCAATAATATTAGTGTGCGGGGGTCTTGGAACTAACTCCCAAACATTATTACGCTCAAATTGATTTAACTCCTCATGCATAGCATCAACCCAGCACTCATCAATTAAGGCTTCTTTAATATTTTTTGGTTCCACTAATGAAACATAACAAACGTATGATACCTCATCCCTGAGCTGTTTGCGAGTTTTCATCGGGTCTGCAACATTTCCGATTACCTGACTCGTGGGATGATTGAGCTTTACTCGAGCTGTTGGATTCAATGGCTCGTCGTGACTTTCACATTCTTGCTCATCATCTTTGTGCTCTTCTTCTTTTGAAATATCTGTATCTTCATCACTTGAATTTGCCTCTACTGCATCACCTGTATCCTGATCACTTAAAGTCTCATATACATCATTAGAGACAAAATCTGCTTCATTTAATGGACTCTCATCAACAACGACATTTATGGACTCCATAACACTGTGAGTACGATTATTATAAACTCTAAATGCTCTGCTATCTGTGCAATAGCCTAGGAAAATTCCCTCATCACTTCTAGAATCGAATTTACCTAAGTGCTCCCTATCTCTCATGATAAAACACTTGCTACCAAAAGTTTTAAAGTACTTAACATTTGGTTTTCTACCTTTCCATAGCTCATAAGGTGTGTTCATAGTACCTGGTCTAAGATAAACACGATTGATCACATAGCAAGCAGTATGAACTGCTTCGGCCCAAAACCTACGAGCAATTTTCTTAGCATGTAACATAACACGTGCCATTTCTTGTATCACACGATTTTTCCTCTCAACCACACCATTTTGTTGTGGAGTTTTAGGAGCAGAGAACTCATGACGAATACCGAGTTCATCACAAAAGTTAGCATATTCTGAATTTTCAAACTCTTTTCCATGATCTGAACGAATACGAGAAATACAACCAATTTTCATTCCTTTCTCATTCTGAATATGTTTAACAAGAACTTTAAACATAGATATTGTCTCTGATTTTTCACGAAGAAACCTCACCCAAGTGAAGCGAGAAAAATCATCTACGACAACAAAAATATATTTTTTACCTGCAATGCTTTCAACTCTGGAAGGACCCATCAAGTCCATGTGAAGAAGTTCAAGGGGCCTCTTAGTAGCTATCCCAGTGGTTTTTTTGTGAGCTGCCCTGGTTTGTTTACCGAGTTGGCAAGGACCACAGACATGATTTTTCGGTTTGCTGAGTTTCGGCACACCTCTAATCAATTCACGTTTAGTCAACATAGATAAATCCTTATAATTAATGTGACCAAGACGTTGATGCCAAAGTTCAGTGTCGCTTAATGTAGTAGAGTGACAAGTTATCTCACTAGAAGGGAGTATACCATAACAATTATCATCAGTACGAGTACCATGCATGACACTATTTCCTTCCTTATCAAAAATATAACAGTCATTTTTGGAAAATCGAACTTCATGATGAGAATCACACATTTGGCTTATACTAAGTAGATTAGCTTTTAACCCATCCACATATAATACATTCTCAAGGCGAGTTATTCCAGGAGCTTGTATGGTTCCTTTACCAACAACTTTCGAAGTGTTTCCATCACCAAAAGTCACTATACCTCCGTTATAATTTTTAAAATTAATAAACACGGACTTGTCTCCAGACATATGGCGAGAACAACCACTATCAAGATACCACACATGAGAATTACGAGCCTTAAACGCAGTGTGAACAAACATGCAGCTCAAATCTCTTTTTCTAACCCAAATATGTCTAGTTGGAATTTTACTCAAGTTCTTTTGATTTTCAAACAATGGTTTTGACTGCAAACTCCTTACCCTTTTATATTTATCATGACTAGACATACCATTTATATTGCCATTCTTGGTAGCATTTTTAAAATGACGAAAACCTTGAGGATACCCATACAATTGAAAACATTTTGGTTTAATGTGTCCTTTGACCTGGCAGAAATGACAAGTGGGAATGAATCTAGTAAACATGCCCTTTTTAATGTCATGAGTCTTTCCAAACATATTTTTTGCATTATCCGTACTATGGGGTTTGAGCTTTACCTTCTTTGATTCTGACTCATTTGCAATACCTCCGAATGTTTTTGAGGACGAAGCTTCATAAAAACCAAGCCCTGTTTTGTCACTTACTGGTCTTTGTATACTCAGAATCTCATCCAATGTCTTTGACCCTGTATTCAAACGCTCAAATAGAATATTAGCTTTATCAACCTCAGCTTTTAGCATAATTATTTTTCCTTCTGAGACGGTATTTAACTCCGCCAAGACTCTATTTTTATCTTGAAGACTCTTGACCTCCTGACACAAACTATTCTTCTCACATGTGATATTGCTCAACAATCCTTTTAATTCTTCCATTTGAGTTTTAAAAGTCACTAACTCCATGTTAGACTTATTATAATTCTCTGCCATTTTCAAATTTGACTCATTAATTTTAATACTCTCCTTAAATAGCATATTGTAGGATTGTTTTAACTCATCAAAACTAAACTCCTCATCCCTTCCCTCATTCTCACTATCGTCTGAGGATTCATGATCACTAAGAGTCGACTTTAAAGAAGCCCCAAACGCCATAAAGTTAGTGTGATCAACTTGTTCTTCTTCGGAGTTATCAGACTCACTATCGTCATCCCAGGTTATGTTGGCCTTGAAGTTAGTTTTTTTCTTTAATTTATTTATGCATTCATGAGCAACATGACCATAACCTTGACACTCATAACATTTAGGGCCTGCAGGAGGACCTTTTATCCCTTTCTTTTCTTTAGCACTCGAAAACTCACTTTTTCCTCTATTTCCGAATTTCTTATTCCCATCACTATCAGTCACTTTCTTCTTGAAAAATTGTTTGAAATTTTTGGTAAACAGCGCCATAGCTTCAAGATCATATTCACCATCACAATCAGAATCCTTAGACTCACTTTGAGAGCTTGAAAAAGCAATCGACTTAGCGGAAGGTTTAATTTTAGATTTTTGGGACTCAGGTTGTAACATATCAGCCTCATACGTTTGGAGGATGCCTACCACTTCTTCAACAGATTTTTCATTTAGCTTACGCTTACCCTCAAGCATCGTGACCTTCATCTTAAATCTTTCTGGCAAGGATCTCAAAATCTTTTTAATCACCCTAAATGGAGGAATAGGCTCACCAAGGGTTTCGCAACTATTGACAATAGCGATTAATTTAGAGTAAAATTGATTAAACGTCTCGTCTTCTTGCATCCTAATTATCTCGAATTCAGTAGTGAGTCTTTGCAACTTAGATTGTTTAACCACATGTGTTCCTTCATGACAAGTTACAAGAATGTCCCATGCCTCTTTAGCAATCTCGCAATTCGCTATCTTACGATGTTCATTAACATCAACAGCACTAAATAATATGTCTAAGGCACGATTATTAGCTTGTAAAGGAGCTTTTTCCGTGGCACTTAATTCAGAAGTAGCTTTAGGGACCTGTTTTCCTTCTACTGTTTTCATAGGACAACTATATCCATTAATGCAAGAATTCCAAATTTCCTCATCCACAGACCTCATGATAGCTTTTATTCTAGATTTCCAGTAATCAAAATTTTCACTATCCAAAATAGGTGTGCGACTCGATGGATGATTCATGTTAGTGTTCATATTCATTATTGCTACAGATCCGCTCTAGGACGAAATCCACAAAAAAATGAGCGACCCGCTCTGATACCAATTGAAATTCCTTTTTCGCTATCAAATACTCAAAAGCAACGTAATAAAGGAACGAAAAGCAATAACGGGTCAACACAAGAATATACGTGGAAAACCCCTTAAAAAGGGTAAAAACCACGGGAGGAAATCGAACCACTAAAAGTAATCATTGTGCAGTTACAAACGATCTTAATTAAACAATTTGTGAATCCTCACCAACTGACCAAAGATCGATTTGTCGAATCCACGTATACTGCACCAAGTGGTTGATTGCCGCACGCCTTGAATCCACAAGTCCTCCAATATACTTCCAGAATCCACCGGAAGAAAGTTTCAAGTAGTAGGAACAATATAATGGTTGAAAAAGAACACTTGGAGTTTATGTAAAAAGGTTCATGATCATAGAATCATGTGTAACTCCAAGTGATAAGAACCAGTCACCATTTGATATTACTCGGTATTGGAGACAAAGATGAATAGCTCTCAAATCTTCGGTGCCTTCGAAATCCCAGCCAACCGTATATAAATAGACAGAAGCAAAAACTGTCCAATTGCTCAAGCAACAGGAGATAACCCTTTCAAAATTGCTCAAGCATTGAATAACTTGCACGTTCCTTTATTTTCCCCATTGAGTGCACGATCTCCTTTCCTTAAACAACTGCTACGACCGCCGAATCCTCGTCAAAAAGAATTTCCTTACAAATCTACTTTCCTTTCATCCTCTGTTTATCAATTACACAATATAATTGAAAGGCTTTCCTAAAACAGGTGCTCTAGAACAATAAAGTTACAGCACAATTAATGGGATACAAATCAAGAAAGATTTTGTCATGGGATTTGCCAAAATATAGACTTTACAGATGGTTTTAAACACTTGTCAAAGCTGGGAGTGGTTAATTGTTTAGATTTGGAGTGCCTCGTCAACACAAGCGATGACCAGCTGGAAAAGGAGGCCTTCTGTGCGCTGGAAGCTCTGTTTTTAGAAGAATTGCCTCAACTGAAGCATTTGTGGAAGGGTCCCACTCAACTTGGATGCCTCCGCAATCTGATGCATGTATTGATACAGAAATGTCTAAAATTGGGATATTATGTGTTCTCACTTGCCATAGCCAGAAATCTCGTGCAGTTGCATAAACTTTGGGTATGGTGGTGTAGTGAATTGGAAGTGATTGTTTCTGATGGAGGAGGAGAGCATGAGATAGAAGTAGCAGGAGAAGATGATGATATTGTGTTTCCGAAATTGGAGTTTTTTTACTGGTTTCTGCAAAGGCATGAATGCAATTAGGATGCCACAATTGAAACTGCTGGATCTCGAAGACATTTCAAAGCTCAATTGTCTAAGCCCTGCTTCAAGGAGTAATAATGATACCACCATTCAACCACTTTTCAACAAGAAGGTATGCTTCCGATCCAATAGTTAAATTAATTTATGCTCAATTATTTTGTGGAAGGCTTTTAATTTAGTTTATTAGTTCTATATTTTCAGTGGAGATCAATTTCAGTTTATATTGTGCTTCCTTCATTTTGCTTTGTTTCGATGAATGTGAATTTAAAACTTAATTTTCAGAGACGTTTTCCAATTTTAAAGTATTTTTTTCTTGTACTTTTTCGAGGCCAATAAAAGCTGTAGACCTTCTTACTCTCTTCGGCCTTTTTGAGTGTCCAACTTTGTAAATACGAATTATATCATCATTTAACTCAAACAAACCTAACTTTCTAAAATTACCCTTTTATGGAGATATTACTTTCTCCCATTATCTTTTCATAGAGGAATCAAATCAAAAGGGCGAAATGAAAATTTTACCAACTTTTATCTACTGACTTTGTAACATGAACATTTATTAAGGGAAAACCCAAAATAGAATACTAGACTAAAAAAGGAACAATAGAGTATATATTATGCTCCTATATAATTGGATCCTTTTTTTGTTTATTTTTTAAGTCAAGAAATGTATGCTCATTGCATTACTAGGATGAGATTAAATTCCTTACACCGTCGGTGTAAACATTTGTTTCCTCCAAATCAATTATATTGCGCCACGTCGCCATGTTTCATTCATTGAGACCACTGTTTTGCAACGTGGCGCAATGTAATTGATTTAAAGAAAACAAATGTTTACACGGGCGGTATAAAGAATTTATTCTCTACTAGGATAGGTATTCATAATCAAAGATTCTAAATTGCTATCAATTCCCTCCAAACCAAACCTATCCTTAAGTCCCAAACAATTAGCATCGGCTACATGAATTCTTTTCTCCATTGTGCTCTGCCAATGGCATTATATTCCACGGTATCCAACAAATTAACTTAGATCCATTCAAACTACCGCCTCTAAAATCAATGTTGATCTACCTCTCTCCTTACTGCTACCATCTACCATAACTTTATCACTCCTCCTAACCGCCGCATTCAATTCAACCCATTTACTTGAATTTTGTTTCCATACATATCCTTGGGCGGGAGTTATACAGTATAATTAATACTAACTGTATAGACTTACACCATATCTTTTAGTATGAGGTGAAATGAAATTGCTCTTTATTCAAGAATTGTCCGCGTCAAACTTGAGATTACGCTTGCAGTTTGAGATTACTTTTGCATAGTTCAAACAATGGTTTTTTTAGGGAAATAATTTTTCTTAGTACGTCTTTAAAAATAATTTAACCCTTTTATTTTAATATGCACGAACTACTTTCAACCCTTTTGTTTTAATATAAAACTCTTTATTTTAATCTAAAAATAAAACTCTCAAAACATGAAACTACTTTCAACCCTTTTATATTAGAGTATGCACGAACTTTTTATTCAGAAGGTTTTGAATGAATAATATGGAAATAACGTATTATTTCATTTGAATTTCTTTTGAACGAGGAAAAACGGGGAAATAATAGTTAAAAATTAGCGTTCTATCCTAGAATTAATACATACATGAACTCATGGAGGCATTCACAAGTGAAATGTTGGACACATGAAGCGGAACAAAGAGTGTATCAAAGTATAAGTCGAACTACAGAGGCTTATATTAAACAAAAGAGAAGTTTGATAGAACTACACCCCAATTTCATTCGAGGCCTATTTTGGCCAAATAAGCAAAATAATTTTTTTTTTTTGTTAGGACTTGGGTGCGGTGATTTTCTTAACGTTGTGGATTTAATTAATTGCAGGATGCGTTGACTAGCATAGAGGAATTGTATATGACTTCAATGGAAGACCTGAGAGAAATATGGCATGGGGATCTTCAAGCAAAACTAAGGGAGATTTATGTTTCTTATTGTCACAAGTTGTCGAATATTCTTTTTCCATCTAATTTGATCGAATGCATTTGACTTGGGCGAACTAAATATTGGTGGAGAAGGCAATGGGATTATAGCCATACCATTCCCTTGCTTAGCTTCTTTGCGTCTTTGGAGTCTACCAAAGTTGAGGCATGTTTGGGCGAAGAATCCACCAACAATATCTCAAGGCTTTCATAATTTGAAATCGCTATATGTGTCTAGTTGCGGCAGCTTGAGGATTCTGGTCTCGCCTTTCGTAGCCAGACTTCTTGTGAACCTAAAAGAACTAGATGTACATGGATGTGATACGATGGAAGCAATCATTGACTGGGAGGAAGAAGAAGTAGATGACGGGGTCAAAACAGATACAATCGTCTTTCCTCAATTAACTTCCCTCAAGCTCTGGGATCTGCAACCCCTGAAAAGTTTCTGCCCCCAGGGTTGCACTTTCCAAGGATCATTTTTGAAAGAAGTGCAAATACGAGATTGTCCTGCATTGCAGTCACTCCCTTCGGCAGGCCAACGTGTAATTGACGAGCAAGGGTAAGTTTAGGAATTGTACAGTACTCCAAACATCATCATTCATACATCTAATATATTCTATTATAATCTAATCGGCATTCATTCTATTTTTCTTCTCTTTATATACTAGTATTTGAGATATACAGAATCCACGAAAAAATATTTATATTGATTTTGAACCCACTAATGAAACATAGAGATAACTAAATACACTAACGAAACATAGAGTTAACGCTAAAGATAGAATTCTCTCTAGAGTGAAAAAATGGCTTCAATTCTGCATTGAATTGGCAGGCGCATGTAGATCAATCAAATTAATGTCTTTCCAACGGCAATAAAATTAAAGCAAAAGAAGAAAATCATTCGATTATATACAGTACTATTTGCTAGGCTTGATAGCGAAATAAATCTCTTTTCTTATTGCTAGACTTATTTAGGTATTTTGCATATATGTATGTTTGTATATACTCCGTACGTAATAGAATATTATAGCAGCATGGCACTTTCTATTTTTAAAGGTCCAATGGATTGGATTTTGGCAGTCGTCGGTAGGCCAGATCACTTGAAGATTATGAAGAAGAGGATGATGATGGTGGTGAAAGGATAACATGGATGCTATATATCTGAACATTTATCGACCAACAAGTCCAGAGCGTGAATGGTGGTCTTCATGATGAGGCAATTTCCGATACATATTTTACAGTCCGAGCATAAAACCATCTCTTGGATGGAAACTAAGGTAACGAAGATTTTTGATGCAAATTTCATCCCAGATCGGATCAGTACTTCACATTTGTCCCCGTGGCAGCTTCGAGCATTTCTGTTATCAAATAGGGGCGAATGGCGGCACTAATTAATGAACAAGTCTATACCTTTGTATGTAGAGGCCGTCATGCATGCAATCCGCGATGATGATGTTGTTCATTATTTTCCTATCTTGGGTGCTTAAATTTGGGTCTTTTCTGTTCTACCTCTCTTATAATTAATTGGATTCTGCTGCAACACTTCGTGGATGTTGCAGTAAACTTCTTTGAGTTTGAAATTTAAGCTGTTTCATTGTAGTGGTGGGGGTTGTCTACGTTCGTGTTGGAAAATGGTGTTTTTTTCATAATTCAAATTCTCAAATCAATTTACGTGCACCTCGACTAAGGGGTGGTTTTCCTTTTTGGCTAAAAATACTAAAAGTACCAAAAATGCTTTTTCCATCACTGAAGGGGCTTTCTTCCTTCACAATGTATTAATCAGTCTTAACAGTAGGAATTGGAAAAGACAAAACTCAAAATGCATGTTGTAAGCACTTGCAGTTTGATTGCCAATGTTGCACTCTAATTTTCCTCACTCCTACGTTGTCTTGTGAACAATTTTGGTTCTGTCTGATACCTGCATTGTTTCGGAAAATATCACCATTCTTGTTGTTTGTCATGTTTTCTGACTTAGACCCATGTAGTTCCTCACTTTGTATTTACCACCAAAACGACCTCTCTATTTGGATCACACACAAATATTACACGTCTTACGACACAGTCGTTAAGCCTGTTGCTACCGTCTTCTTCTTCTTTTTTCTTAACAAAGCAAGTTACACTTATGTAATTAAAGAATAATCGACGTTCACTATATTAACATGCCTGTGTTAATTTTTCTGTAGCATTGGTTGCAACAATTTTTTTATTTTTATTTTTTTTGCTAGGCAAGGCAACCTTTGGTTTCAAAAATCTTTTGCACTTGTTAATTTTTCGTCAACTTTTTGTGGATTATTGCTTCATCATGACAAGAAGAATCTAAAAAGTACAAAATTATGATCGAAACCCAAATTATTTTGAATAAAAACGAAAAAATTGGCTGATTCACTTATTTTGTGTCTTTATTTAAAAAATTTAGGTTTCAATCGTTATTTTTTACTTTTTAGATTCCTCTCATCAAAATAAAGCAATAATAGTTGACAAAAACTAGCAAATGCGGAAAAAAATTGAATAAGGACAAAAAAATAAGTCATTTAGCCTATTTAGCCAAACAACCCCTTAAGCCTCTTATCATTTAAAAACAGCAATTTAGGATGATATTAGACTGCTTTTAGTGTGACTAACTGTGATGGATAACATTAAATTTCTATAATATTGTCTAGTTTACCAAAAAAAAAACTGTGATGGATAACGCATTAATCAATTAAAAAACCGCCTTATCATATCCAATACCCTATTGTCCATGACAAATCTATAAAAATTTGCACACCCTTAGAGATGTTGATGCATCCAAAATTGGTACAAGCATGCAATTGGAAGCAACACAAATTTCATCGACAAATAAAAATACAAAAGAATGTGGGTATGATAATTAGTAAACATACAAAGATCATAATTTTATAGACAAATGAGATAAGTACGGAGAAACAAATAAGTGACAAAGATTAATTGGAATTTTTGGCTTTGGCCCTCATCCACAGCATGCCATAGCTTTTGCTTGGTGGATTGCCTGGGCAATGAATAGGTAAACCAGCTTGTTTCTTCAAACTATTAATCTTTACGGGTTCCATAATGCACCTATGATCCATGAGCTATTAGCAAAAACTTCCCAAGCACTCTCCAAGTTACCTTACCAATCGACTGAACATATTTGATCTGCATAAGATTAGCCACACCCCCCTTTGGTTATTAGACTCCAGTTCTAGATGTTAAGAGACTTGGTTTTCTTAACTCAAGCCAAGCTTGAGGGCATCAATGAGCTTGGACGTCGGACTTAAAGAGGAGTGTTGAATGTTAATTTGATTGTGTTTTATCTCATGTACTCGCACCCGACACCCAGGAAAGAGCTCACATCCAAAGCTCGAGTTCAGTCGAGAGTACCCACAAGCATCACCACCAGTCAACCATTTATCAACCCCGAAGTAAATGAGTTGTGATTCACATGTATATTATCCCTAAAGATATTGTTTACAAATCTTTGGGATTTTGTTTTCTTCCACCCTTGGAGCATATACCAAACTTGGCTTAGGCTTGTGCTCACTTCAAAGTTCAAACACAAGCAAAACATCAACCACGTCACCGTATACAATTTCTAAGTACAACCCTATGGACCCCGTTTGTTTAACCAGATAAAATATGGTGTTAAGACTATCTATCCGAGGGAACTAAATATACAATGTTATGATAAAAAATAAATAAAATCATAATCCGGATTAGGCGTAATCCAAAAAGGTGTAATTCCATGGGGAGTCCAGTATTAATGTATTATATATCCAATCACCTAGGGACAACATACCAAATAAAACTGTATATATCTCTTAAACGACACCAAACATATGAGACTGCAAAATAAGGTAGATTAAAGCCAACAAAAAATAACAACTCATCAGTAACTAGTTGGATCCATCGACACACCAAAAAAGAAAATCGCTCCGACTAATGTGGTTTGAAATATGCTAAGTCCTTAAGCAACAAGTAACCTAACATAACGCCAATTCTAAATAGGAGAAGACACTGTATTTAGTTCTGTTATACAAACTTTCACATCTGATGAATCAATGGTTTTGAGAGTAATCAAAGCTCAGAGGCTGCTGAATGTAAGGGGCCTGCAAAATTAAGTAAATCAATCAGATATAAGTACCACAATAAAACGGACAAGGAAAACACGTGATGAAAAAGTGGTTCCCCTCCAAAAAGGTGGCACATAAGCTTCAAGAAAAAATCCAGAACTATACAGCATTGCTTATCCAAGTGGCATGTTTTCCTCACAATGAAAATGGTGTTCGGGAAAAGGAAAATAACAACCACATTTTCGACAACATAACCAGATTGGCTACCAGCAAAATATTTAAGTGTTTTTATTTTAGAACATATTTCAGGATATATTTCTTCAAAAACCTGGGTTTATAGTAAGAACACCATGCTCAAACCTCCACAGACCAAGCGTATGCTAGTCAGTGGAGTTCATATGCATTTCATAAACAACCAAAAAGTTCCGGAAAAAAATGAGAAGCTACCATTGGGAATGAGTGATGTCACCCCATAAACATATAAAGTAACTGTCAAGTACCGTTTCTGGGTTTTTATCGACATGTATTAGGCTGGTTTTCACCCTCAAACACAACATGAGAGAGCTTACAAAAAGCACCAAGGTTCCCAGACTAGTACCATATCAGAATCAGGCATTCTCATTCCCTTAATAGGATGGAAGCAGCAGCACAAGTGACATGGGGAGAGAGCTAGAAATGAAGCCAAACAAAGGCCTATACACCGCTATGTAAATCAAAAGGCTCCACAAGGTCCATAAATTACCTCCTGTCTTCCAGGCTCCCAGCTATCCAGAAACTATAACGGGTTTGCAAGTTCGGGAGTATGCTGTCAAACGAACTCAACCTCAACAAAATTCCACACTCACGCCTGAACTCAGGATTCTGGGAGGTGTGACAACTGGACAGCTATCAACACCAAATACATGTGGCTAAGTCCATTTACCATAGGTTCTATGCGATACGATGCCAAGATACAAATTCTGAGGGAAGTGCAGTTCAAATCAACTGTATTTTCATTAAGTTTCAAATAAGTATGGACGATCAAGCACTCAACTGAACCATAAAATGTGTGACCACTAGGACTTTGTTCACTTTGGGTCTGTAGACCCACCCTTTCTCTCTGCGCAGGTCCCCAAACAAGTTCTCTCTCCAATCATTACTCTCATTTCTCCATCTATCTCTCTACTCATTACCCCAAAAACTTCCCTCAAACCAAACCAAACAAAGTCTAGGGTTTTGAGTCTTTCAACTAATTGACCCTTAAAACAGTTGCCTCTTCAGCAGCTCTTAGTCAATCACGCCACTGTATTGTACTAACTGTAAACAACTTCCAGAGGGAACTCAACATTGATACAGAGCAGGATTGTGTCTAGAAATGGAACAATTGCAGTAATTGGCACGTTATGCTCAACATTGATACAGAGCGGGATTGTGTCTAGAAATGGAACAATTGCAGTAATTGGCACGTTATGCTTCTCTCCGCAGATGTTTCAACGAATGGATAGTGATAAGCCTAGAAACTTAAGACCTACACTGCAGCTAGTAGTGAATCTAAGAGAAGGCTGATTGTACAAGAGATATCAGCATGCTAATCACTACGTTTCTAGAAGCAAAAGCAATAAAACTCGCAAATTGTTCAAAAGAAGGAAGGTGAACAAACTAGGAATCTTAGGAACTGCAACTCACCTGAAAAACAGCATGTCTAAATTGTTCATATGACTGTGCATACATCATAGCAGAAGTCGGCCACTGCATATAGACAGCATCCCTAGATGTCTGATTGAATCCTGTGGAACATAAAGGTCCCATGATAGGGGTTCTGTAGCTTAGAGAAGCTTGGGTTCTGGGCATCTGACCCAAATGAGGAAAACCAGTATCATATTGCACAAATGGAGGTTGAAACTTCTGCATATCGAATGGCACCATGAAGCTTTGGTTGGCTGGAACATTCTTAACATACCTGCAGCATTTGAAAAATGAATTTAGCTTGCATTATCCAATGTTACTTTTCTTGATCGACAAAGAGGCATCTATAAATGAGGAAATCAGATAATGGGTGGCAATCTATGAAGCACCGACACTCCTAGAGGTCGCCATGTCCGCATATTGGACACGGTGACACGCAAGGGACACAGCTAGAACATATGTGACACGCCACACAGTGCGTCCCTTAACTTAATTTTTGGAGAGGGACTTGGCTGGGACACGCGGGGGATGTGCCTGGGACACATATGGGGACACGGCGGGGGTATATCTGTACATTTTTAAAAAAAATTGGGTTAAATATGTTATTACTGTAAACATTGGGGCTGATAGTAATTAAGTTCATAAAATAAAGATTAACTTAACATATCCATAGAGAACATCTCAAAGGAAAGAAGGCAGACCTGTTCTGCAGCACCAAAACCCTAGATCTGTCGATCTTCAGGTTACTCTCTCTCCCTTGATCTTGACCCCTCTCTCTCTATCTTCTCTTTCTAACCTAACATCTGGTTGTATATCTATACATTACTATGTATCAGTATGTATATATTCCACATATCACTATATCAGTACTTGGAATAACATATGATACACGGGCGGTTCTAAGAACAACTAATTAGACACCTAAAAAAACACCTCATAATTCCCGATCAAATTTTAATGATCCAAGCCGCTCAATATGATCAGAACGTAATTTTAAGAGTACTAGCAAGAAATCAGCAAAAAAAATGACCGGGAAGGGCTTGATCTAAGCAGTTTTTAGCTTCGATTTGATGAACGGTTCAATTAAAAACTGCTCAAAATAAGCACTTCCCGGTCATTTTTTGCTAATTTCTCGCGGGCACCCTTAAAATCACATTCTTCACACTGAACGGTTTGGATCATAAAAATTTGATCAGGAACTATGAGATTGAGATTTGGGGTGTTTTTTTAGGTGTTTAATTGGTTGTCCGTCGAACCGTCCCGATATACTATATACACACACACATTTGCAGTGTCCCCCACCATGTCCTTATTCTATTTAGAATTCTCGTGTCCGTATCCGTGTCCATGCTACATAGGTGGCAATGAACAAGTTTAGACAAGTGGGATATCTAGGTAAAAGTACAGCATAACCTATAACCAACACGTTAATATGAAAGATTGTGAAACTAAACCTCAACACACCCAGATAAAAATTTCAGCAGCAAACCCATAACCCATCGACTCTTTCAGTCGGTGAATTCCATGATGTCAATGTGAATCAAAGAAATACTTAATTCCAAAAACATTTTCCAAGAATTCCTCAAAAAACACTTACAATCTAGAGATATTGACATACGCCAATGTGCAATAACATAGCTACCACAAATAACTTCATAAATAGATGTTTTAAGTTTTCAACCAAACAAAGAAAGATCGTATACTAAAATACTTAAAATATTTCAAACAAAGCTGGCTGTCAAGCATTGTCAGACCAAGATTCCAGTGAGATACAAACTACCAATAACATAGGGATACAGAAATGAATATCTACCTTTCGTAACTCCGGTCGTAATCTGGATCAATACGATCCTTCTCCCTATCTCTGAGAATGGCGACACGAGAAGAAGTACAACCATCCCTTACACTGAGGGATTTCTCTAACTCAAACATGTAATTTCTGGAAGCTTCATTTTCTTCTCCATTTATACAGATATTCTTCCCATCTAATGGAGCCTGATACATGTATTCTTCTAACTCGGGGCTGCTAGGGCTGCTGAAAATGCGGGCTCGTGCCCTATCGTACTCCTCCTTCCTCTCTTCCACAGTCCTCAAGGAACTCCGTTTGACTCCTGTTTCACTCTCTCCATTTAGGGAAGCTTTATTATGCCTTGGCCTCATGACAATTTTAATGTGCTCATGTTTGCCATCTTCTGTCTGTTTAGCACGTACTTCTGATAAACGGACAGCAGGGTATCTGCTTTCTGGCAACTTTTTGACCACAATTTTAGTACCAAGACCATCTAAGATATTATCCTGAACCAAAGTCTGCAGGCCATAGTGCTGAGCAACACGATGTGCTGCAAGACGGAGGTAGGAAGTAGGGAAATGTTGAAACTCAAACTGCTGCTGCTCGGTGTTCTGCAAAAACTTCTGAATATCGAGTTCCATCCGCAGAACTGGTAAAAACAACAAAGAAGTAACATATAATACATTAAGGTGAGAATATAAAGAAAATATCTTCTACACCCGGTCCCCTATAAAGCCCACTCGTTATCCTGGCTTCCAAAATCTCCTTATATTTCAGGCTGAGGGCAGCCATAATAACTCCATAACTAATATGACAAATAATGCCAACCCCATACTACACAAAAACCAAATCTTCCAAGTAGTCAATCTATAATCTAGTACCATTTAGTCAATTACCACTCCATACGGCTAATGAAGCTTTATAGAGAGAGAATAAACAACTCAGATAATATGTTCACACAGAATACAACACTTAATGCTGACCCAATACTACACTCAGCCAGTCCATTCCAAATCACCACCAAATCTCCAAAAAGGCTTAACCCTATGAGTAATGGACTTGTAACGCGGCTAATCCCCAATAGGGTGTACCATAGCATAATCCATTTCCAAATAGCAATAATCCATCCAAAACCTACAAAAATCCAGTTGTGTATGAGCTAGTGCGTGAAAACGTGTGTTGCCGCCCACAAGGCAGACGGAAGGGGATGACCCAACCCCTGCACAACTCCAAGTGGTCGTTTTAATTTTACTACTTTTCAGGTTAATTTAGAAAGGTTCTGTAAGATTGGCCCATGCAAGTCTTTTGGTTGGAAAAACTTCTTAAACTGAATGTGTGGAAAAAACTCTATAATTTTAAGTTATCAACAATATTGCTGGTGTACAGAATAAAATATCTGCTACGTATAAACGCATAAACTTAGACCTACCAAGTAGAAATACATAAATATATCTATGGAATATAGTTTTGTTATCCCTACAGAACTACACATGGTTCGAGCCCCAACTAAGGGCAAATCCTGCGTCTGGCCCCCCAATAGAATCCTCCACTACATGAAATGAGCTATATAGTCGTAAAACAAAACAGTTCTCAAAAGCCACAACCAAATACTACAAATCTTACAAACAATAACACGATACTCACCACAACTCCCTCCAGATCTGAGCTCCCCAAATCCAACTTTACTCTACCCCTAACCCTAACACAGTACAATCAAACCCGAGAATTCAAACATCTCTACACAACACATAAAGCTAAAACTAGGGCAAATCATAAACCCAAAAACAAGCAATTGAACAGATACCACCAAATCCACGAGCAAAAAAGCTAAAATAGGGCAAATCACAAAGCGTAACAACAAAGGGGGTAATAACTTACTGGTGAGACGATGACGAGGGTTTTGCAGAGCCTCAACCAAGAAGGGATCGACCGCCAACGCGTAGGCCTCAACATCTTTGTGAGCGACGACGACCGAGCCGTCGTTGGGTCCGGTTGGAGGAACTGAATCCATGTCGTATCGTACGGGTCAGCCTTCTCTCTCTAAAAGGGTGCAAGTAACTTCTTCTCTCTCCTCCCAAGGGGAAGGTTCAAGAAGAAGAAACTTTCCTTTGCCGCCCGCCCTCTCTCGCTGCTCCGTCTTCTCTTATCCTGCGGAGGTCCAACCCAAGAGAGAGAAGAATACGCGGAGAAGATTGGGATCTAATAATAATATATCTTGTCGGAGAGAAAAAAGAATTTTCATTACTCTACATAGCAATTTGTCTCCATTTGGTAAATTTTGTAGATTTTCTGATTTTCGTATTCCAATATTCATGCTTTATTTTAAAGTAGCCCGTAAACGAATACTCCATTAACACTTTTTCTACTTTTTTTTATTTCATTTTTATTTAAATTTTTTTTAGACAAATCAGAAAAGTAAAAAAGTGAGGTATAAAACTAACCAACGCAAAAAAAATTCAATAAGGACAAAACTCAAAAAAGTCTTAAAAGTCCATATTAGAACCCATGGCGGAGTCAGGATCTCCACTCGAGAAGAAGCCGAACTAAGAGACGAATTTTTTTTTGACAAAAATGAAATTTTAAAGATTGATTAAGTATATAAAATAGAGTTTAAAATTTAATTAAGTATGCTAGAAAAGGTTTTAACCATCAAAATGATAAGATGTTTTTTTTGTTTCTTTTTTTTTCCAAAAAGAAAATTTTGAAATAATTATGAGAGTGTTATTTCATTTCACACGTGGCAAATTGGGCGACAGCTAAATGATGAACACACTATGCTTTTCTTACACTAGGTGAGGATTCAAAACCCCCACCAACTTCATCCCCATTCTCCTAAATTAGTACTAGTAGAACAAGATTTATTTTGTTTAAAAAAAAAAAAAAACTTCACATGCAAAACTAAAAAGAAAAGAATAAATTAAATAGCCATCCTGTTTGGGGAACTTATTTAGGTGTTCATCCTAACAAGTTTGAATACTTATGTTCTCATCCTCAAATTTTAACGTACCCCATTATACCCCTATATATATATATATATATATTTGTATATTGAATAATTAAATTTTCTTTAATTATCATGCCCCTACCCCCCATTTCAGGAATTAGGAAATCCCATTTTCTCGTCCTCGTTCAAATCTGATCTTTTAGGGATATAGGTTTCCTATCCCCACGATTAAAGGGATTATGCAAATCCTATTTCAAACCATTTCTATTCAACTTACCCACAATGATAGGAATTCTGCAGAGTTTGTAAGTAGCCTTTCAATGAGTTTTCTATCCACCATACTGTCATGATCTAACAACTAAAACATGTGGCCTCTTCTCATTATCATCCACACCCTTGATTAACGTGGCATAAACTCGATGAACACGCCATTTTTCTATTCAAAAGCAGAAGAAAAGTTGTTCAAAGAAAACAAGAAGCAAAAGAAGAGAAAAAAATATCCATTCTCTCTCTCTAGCGTTACAAAACACGGCGGATTGATGGGATATGAAGCCGTCGTCGCGGCAGGCAATGACGTCGATCGTGCGCTCGAAATTAATCATCACGAACTGATGTTGCACAAGTTACAATGTGGCGAAGGTACCGGTGCCCGAAGTTTAACAAGTTCGTCAAGACCCTTTGGTAAATAAATATTGGCATACTCGGTAAGAGCAGTTCATGGCTTGGTGCCGTATCTCTCGAGAATCCGGTAGATCTAGAGTGTTGATCGGAGGGTGAGTAGCGATGCAAACCAAAAAGGTAGCAGACGAGCAACAAAGGGTATTGGATCTACCCCTACGAAGCCCCATGGCAAATCTACCCCATTAATTGGAGCATCAGTCTCTAGGAATTTTGATGAAGTCATCGAAGTAACGTATAGAATTAATATTCCAGTTTTTGATTCTCAATGGTTTCTGTGTTTGTTTTGAGTTTCATTGTAGTTTAGTTTTTTTTTTTTATATATATATTGTGAATTGGTTTTGATTGATTTTCAACCACGGCTGGTGGTTCGAAATTTACGAAACGCGATGAATTTGCAGAACTATGTCATGTTTATCATGATGTATTTGTGGGATAAGTTTTTGATTTTTGTCATGTTTGTTTGATGATATTTTGTTATCTACCTCGATTGAAACCTACACTTCTTAAAACTTGTCATTTTTTTTTTCTGATTTTTGTCATGTTTTTTATTTGATCATGTTTTATTCATTTACCTCGTTCGAAACCTACATTTCTCGAAACTTGCCATGTTTTTTGATTTTGTCATGTTTTTTAATTGATCTTGTTTTGTTCATGTACATCGATCAGGTTTTGCCATGTTTTGTTAATTGATCATGTTTTGTCATGTTTTTTGGCTTACACATTCGTTTTTATAAGAGTCGTGTTTTATTTTCAGATTTTAGGGGAATGAAAATATGAGAGAAGATTAGGAGAGAGAAAAAATTTAAAAAATTAGGTGAGAGAAATGTTTGAAAGAGGAGAGAGAATTGAGATAATTAGAAAAGATTAAAAAAGAAAGAGAGAGATTTGAAAAGTTAGGATAAAGAAAGGGTAGTTTAGGATTTAATTGAATTTGAGGATGGAAAGATAAGTATTTAAACACATTAGGATGAACACCTAAATAAGTAAGGTAAAAAGGATGGCTAATTAAATTCCCCAAAAAAAAAACAAAGTGTGAATTTTTTTCCTCTTTTTGTGTAGAAAGCGTTCGAATCGAATGAGTTGTTAGAATATAAATTTGTGTTGAGGATTGAAAAGAATACATAAATTCGTGTTGGGATCATTAAGATATACGTATTACTCCCTCCGTCCCTTTTTTAGAGTCCAGTATTTCATTTTGGGCTGTCCTTTAATAAGTGTCTATTTTGTAAAGTTAGTGGGTAAAAGTTGGTGTATTGTCTATTTTATCCCTAAAAGTAGATTTCTTTTTAAAAAGTAAGTGAGTAAAAGTGTAATGATGATGGGTAAGTAGGGAAAGTGGAGAAAAAAGTTGATGTGAAAGATATAATGATGATGTCTTTTTAATAAGTTGAAATTACGAAGTAGGACACTTAAAAAAGGACGGAGGGAGTAGTTCAGATTGATTCTTTTTGAAATTAAAATTGAGCTTGACTATTTCTAAAAATTTGTTAAGCTTTAGAACTAATTTCCGCTAAATAATTTAAGATGTTTATTAAAAACTTAAGTAACTGGAAATGAATTTGTGATTGACTAGATTGAAACTTATTTGTGATTGACTTATCTCGTAAAGAAGTTATGTACGAACATATTTTTCGAATTTGTTGAGTTTTCTAATTGAACTTGAACACTTTGTTATTCGCCTCATTAGAGTATTTCATCGATCCTCAAATTTGAAGAATAAGTTCCTTCCGAATCATTTAATGTTGAATAACTTTTTCCTTTAATGAAATTTTTACTTTTGAAATTCATGTCTACCACGTAAATCATTATAGCGCGAAAAACAGAGATCGTATTTAGAAAAAATCTCAATAAAGTTAGTAAAACTAAAACCCAAAGAAAATTAGTCATTTGTCTTAAGTCACTATTTAAAAATATTTTTTGTCCTCTAAAATATTAGCTCCCTGTCCATAACTAACAAGTGAAACTTTCTTTAAATTCGAAAAAAAGAAATGTGAGAAACTAACTTTTTTAAAAAAAAAAACCTCATACTGATCGAAACTTTAAGATTTGATCATCAAATACCTTTTATATGTATTTTTTACCATAAAATTATTTCAACAAAGTCCTACTTTTGAATTCTCAAGTATTTGGTAAGTTCTTGAAGGACTCGATGGAGGTAGATTTGGGCTCCATTTGTTTGAGCGTAAAATATTTTATCTATTTTTTGGTGTTTGGTTGCATAAAAAATTAGGAAAATATTTTACATGTAAAACATTTTTCATTAATTGGATGAAAATTACTTACCCTTAAATTTTCCGTAAGTTATTTTCCGAAATGAACCATCTATTTTCTACTGCAATTCTCACTACTCAATTTCCTCGATCGTCAATCCTGAGCCATGTTCAATTCCAATATTCTCAAATCTCTCCACTGTTTAAGCCCCCTTCTCTCTCTCTACATTATTTTGTTGATTTTTGAAATATTTTTCAAATACCAACTAAATACCGAAAAATAGAAGTTTGAAGTTTGTTTTCTAAAAAGCCATTTTACATGACACCGAAACAAACGGAGCCCTAATTGTAGGCCCGTTGCTTAAGTTTCATTCTGATACTGGATTTTCCAACTCTAAAATCATCTTGAAGAAAGGTAGTAAAAATAAAGTCAGATCAAATTTGAAAGCCAAATCAACAAAGTAGGGCTGCTCGCGGTCTGGTTTGGTTCGGATTTCTAAGAATTCGAGGACCGAACCGCTAGTCACGATTTTTACAAAATGAAATCTGTGTCCGGACCAAAAGTCCTACGGTCCGGTTCCAATCCAATCCGTGACTCACGGATCGGTTACGGTTTTGTCCACGGATTTTAGCGAAAATAAAGCTCAAGCAAATATCCTACACCAAAATGAAAGAAGGTTACACTCAGAATTAAGTTTAATACCACCAGAAAGTATTTGTTACATAAACTACCAAAGGTCTACTTTAGAAATCAGATTCAAAAGAATCTAAATACTAGTAGATTGTATCATTATAGTACAGAACATAAAACCAAACAAAAAAGAAAAAAAAAACAACGGGGGACAACTATAACACCAAAGAGATAGAATTGTATCTTCCATCCAAATGCAATGCACGGCAACAATTTAACATTAAAATACTAAAATTGGTGGAAAAAAGTTTTAACATTCCGAACTATTAATTATATAAATAATATATGTGTGTGTGTCTATATATATATATATATATATATATATATATATATATATATATATATATACATATTTATTTATTTATTTATTTATTTAAAATAAATATCTCACGGTCCGGTTCGGTTAATCCACAGTTTTGTAATGAAAATTCGTGGACCGAACCGCGAGCCACAGTTTTCTAATTTTTCAATCCGTATCCGGACTATTAATCCACGGACAAAATCCAAAAGGTACGGATCGGTTCGGTCCGGACCGGTTTCGCGGTTCACCGAATTTTTTGAGCAGCCCTAAACAAAAGGCACTTTTTCACTAGTAATGTAGGGCATCAGTTGATCGGGATCTTGACCGTGGGTCGGTTTTAGTTCTGTCATCCGCTGCTCCGCGCGCCCGCCATCGGACTTGCAACAAGTCACTAGGGCTGTGGAAGCCCAGTGACCCTCCAACAATCAAGTTAGATCTAGAGATGGTGAATAGGTCTAGGGTTATGGTAGAATATCATACCTCTCTAAGTTAGAGTCTCTTTGTATTTATAGACCTTACTTTGCTTGGAGTATGCTCGGGTGATGTCATAGGCGATGTATGGAATAAGGCGGTTTACGGAGCACACGGCCACATCAGCCCCAATGACGATCCTCGTGCTGTAACTATCTTGACTTACGTCATGGTGACGCGTATGCCCGAGGGTCCACCGAGGAGGGAGATCGTATTCGAGACACTATGCACGATCACTTCGTGATGTACCAAGTAGCATCTCACCAGGTGCCCGAGACCTCTAAGGACATTGCTTGGAGCTATGCGCTAAGGGGCACCAGGGGCCAATCGGAGGCACGCAGCGGTGACTGCCTCGGGGTCGGCCCGAGCCCGCTTGTTCCAAGCCACTACAAGTAGTAAACTTGTTGCATCATTTTCGATACAATTATAAATGACTTTTCAAATTGCACATCATCAGATAATATTTATGATAAGTGCATTAACTAATTAGATCTGAACCAGGGCCGACCCAAGGGTTTTTAGTGCTCAAGGTCAACAAAAAAAGTGTGCCCTTAAAGAGTTAATACTTAACAATTTTTACAGCAACAATCACAATACTATAAAGCCAAACAAATATAAAGTTCTACTAATCATTACATACGAACACAAAAATGCAAAGTCTCCAAATAGACAAATACATATTGTCTCAAGAACGCATGAGTATCACTTGAATATTACTCATCTTTCATTTCTAGAAGCAAAAGTATCAATTAAATTTGTATAATCCACCTCTTTCACCAAGTCATTTTTAATTGATAACATGGCTAACTCATTTAGTCTTTCTTGTGACATGGTTGATCGAAGGTAATTTTTGATTAACTTCAACTTTGAAAAGCTTCTTTCTCCCGTGGCAACACTAACCGATATAGTTAAAAGCACTATATACGCATTCCATGCATTTGGGAAAGAGTCTGCCATAAGTTTGATAAAACTAAGCACTTCAATTGGTTTCTGCACTCCTCTTGGCAATACTTGTTTCAAGCATTTCAACTCCACATATAAATCTCTCCCATCAATATCAGAAACCCTGCCATGTTTTAAAATTTCTTTAAGGTTGGTATAATGATTTTTCAAGCATTCATCACTCGAACTCACCTTTTCCAAATCAAACAAGAAATCGAAATTTTTCTCATACACTTCAAATTTTTTGAACCTATTTTTGAAGAAAGAAAGAGCTTTATCCACAATTACCAAGAAGTAATTCACTTTCATTGATTCTTCAGCAGAGTGTGTCACCTCGTCCCTAACATCTTCATCAAATTGCTTCTTTCTTTGAATGATGCGCTTTTCAACAAACTTAGGTTCAATCCTCATTTCATTCACCATTTCGGTAGCATCAACCATTGCCTCCGCAAAAACCAACTTTTCTGTAGTTCTCAAAATAATCAATAAGGCCTTTTAACTTCTCGATAGCAAAGTCTATGTACATGTCTTCACTTTGAAAAAACTTGCTCACGATGTTAACAGCAAACAACAACTTGTACCAAATAACCATGGCAAACAAGAACTCAAAATTCTCAAGTTCGTTCTTTGCAAGGGATTTAACTTCACTTTGTGCTATCGACTTTGTCGTGTCATTCACCAAGTCTACCAAAGCATCTCTTAGTTTTGAGAGATGTATCTTATCGGCTTGATGCTTTCAATGCAACTTTCCCAATGTGTTTGTGACAATGGCTTAAGCATGAGACCTTTCACATCTTTCAAATTGTCTTTTAAAATTGCCCACCGTGGGATTGGAGAGGAAAACAACACATATAGATGTTGTACCACTCCGAAAAATATTTTTGCTTTAGGATTAGAGTTGGCCATATCACAAAGAACAAGATTGAGACTATGGCAACCACATGGCGTATAGAATGCTCTTGGATTTACTTCAAGTACCCTTGTTTGCACACCATTATTTTTCCCTTTCATGTCAGAGCCATTATCATAACATTGTCCCCTTAAGTCACCAATATTAAGCTGAAGGCTAACTAATACTTCTTGAAGTGCACAAAATAGTCTCAATCCCGTCGTGTCATCCACGTTCAAAAATTTTAAAAAGAACTCATTCACACTCACCTCTATTGCACTTGTTGTAATATCCACAAATCGTATGACAAGGGACATTTGTTCTTCATGACTTACATCTGAGGTACAATCAAGTATAACTGAATAATATTTAGCGTTTTTTATTGTTGCAACAATTTTACTCTTCACTTCCGCCGCTAACATCTATATCAACTCGTTCTGGATTTTGTGACTAAGATAATGGTTATGAATCTCACCCTTTTCAATTCGCCTCAAGTGCTCTTGCATTACTAGATCAAATTTTCCCATCATTTGAATAAAACATAAAAAATTCTCATTATTCCTTTGGTAAGACTTCTCATTTTCTCCACAAAATGGTAGATTATTCTGCGCAAGTGATTCCACAAGAGCAATTTGTCTCAGTAATACCCCTCTCCAATGTTCCCTCTCTTTAATAACTCGTTCTTGAACACTTTTGTCAATTATTTGATTCTTCTGAAATCTTCTCTCCTACTCAATCCATTTGTTCATCCAAGTGAGGTGCTCCCAATTAGTTTCATGACCTTTAAGCCTATCACCAATATTTTTCCAGTCTTGAAATCCATCATTAGTCAATCGAGTCTTGTTTCCTTCATTCTTAAATAATTTACAACAAAAGCAAAATACTTTATTCAAAGCCTTCGAGTATACTAGCCATTTTTTATCATGTTTCTCTCCATTGGGTAAATGGCGAATATAGTGCACAGAAGAGAAATGTCTACTCTTCTCATTGTCATCCTTAGGAAAAGTAACATCACCATTTTTTCTTACGGGACATCTTTGAACCAATAAGTCCCTTAATTTTTGATCCATGTTATCTCAATTACATGGATCATCAATGTTCATAAGAGTGCATTCAACATTCAAGTCTTCATTTTGATTGACATCCCTCGAACTTTCATTGTTGCTCTCATTAATACATTGATAGGCTTCCTCACTCCCCAAATCCCCACATTCTTCTTCTACTTGTTCTTCATTCACCAAGTTTTCAGCGACATCAATCACCCAATTTTCGTGTTCTTCGACTGAGCTTTGTACATTTTCGTTACTTGAAAAGAACTTTTTAATAGCCCATTTTTGAGAATTTATTAATGCTTCTATCTTTTGCTTCTTTATTCTTTTCTAGATAGTCAACTAAATCAGCACAAAACTAAGCACCACCAGCCAGGGTTCTGCATTTAACAACATAAGTACAAATCTAAGCACCACCAGCTAGGGCTCTGCATTTTACAACATATGTACAAATCTAAGCACCACCAGCCAGGGCTCTCCATAATAAGAGAATACTTATGAATTTGAAGCCTTGCAAGTTGCAAGCGAATGGAAGAGATATACTCTAAGACTCCACTATGTGTATTATACTAGTATATACTAGACTTGCATTTCAATTTCGAATAAGCTTAAACACAAATCAAGTGGAGAATAAAAAAAGCCCTAATATCACTATCACTACTCAACTGAACTTAATTAAAGAGAGTCTCACTTCTCATAAGCAATATTAAATTACAGACTTCAACATTTAAGCAATATAAAATAACCAACAAACCAACTGTTGAAAGCTCCGACCAGAAAAAAAATTACCTCGAAGTCTCGAACACAGTGCCCTTCCCCCTTCGCTTGGTGAAAGTGACATCACCAACAGACCAAGTCTTCAATTTCAGGGTAAAACGTGGGAGAATCGTTTGTTCGTTCGAACGAATCGTTCTTCGAATCTTCGTTCTTCGTTCTAATCGTTGTTTGTTCGAATCGTTCGCTCTGCGTTCTTTGTTTTTTCTTCAGTTTATTTTTTTGTTTTGTTTTGGGCAAATGGGCAAAACGTGAGATGGTGAGAAGAGAAGGGTTTGAATTAAATGGACCATTTAGATCTCTTATTTACAAAAGTGCCACCGAGTGTGATAGGCTCGTAAATGTTCACATATGTGCCCCCTAATTTATCCTTGCTAAGTCCGTTTATATTGTTACTCCGAAACTTAATGCTTAATTTTTGTATTGTAGGTATTTTGAAGAATATATTGGAATACATTCCTAGTAATGGTTAGAGCTACAAGGATTGGGCCTTAAAAATGTTCTTACTATGCACATGATCGTGGAGCGCGTTATTTGTAGCAGAACAATACAAGTTATCCATGTTTTTGGTGGGCCCAAAGGGCTACTACTCATTACTTTATATTTGACTTAGTCTTTGACCTGGCAAGAGTATGAGACCCAATGGGCATGGCCCATGGCTTTGACGAAAAGCAAAGGAATAGGGTTTTGTATTTTAAAAGGAGTACAGCAGCATATATAAAAAGGGGAGCTGCGGTATATATTTTTTTCCCAACAGATTTTACTTCTGGAGGAACGAACAAAAGGAAGGAGGCTGCGGTGATACCTTCTTGGGTCTCACGCACAACTTTATTTCGAGCTGATAGAAAAAGAAAAAGAACGGGGGCTACGATCAGGAGGATTTGGTTCCGAATATTGGTTATTTTTTTTCCGAGTTTTCTTCTTTGAAGTTTTCAATGTTTTGTTCAAGTATTCAAGCATTCGATAACTAGTTTCAATATTTATTCTTAATTAAAGTTATTCATTGGTATTCAATTAGTTGTTATCTTCCGTTTATTTTCTTTCTCCGGTTAAAAAAAAACATGATTAATTCTAGGGTTTTATTCTTTTTATTTTTAATAATGAGTGAGTAATTTTTCTGAGGTCTGGTCGTTGGGTAAAGGCGCACCGCGACCCAATTAGGATTCATCTTGCAGCTCTTCCGTTCATTAATTTAATTAAATAATTTTAGTTGGTGAAAACGTTGGACGAATCTGAGGCATTGCCGGGACTCATGTGAGCGGGAACGGGGGACCAAAACCTGTTCACTGCTGTGTACGGGATCGGCGACTTTAGGATTCGCATCCTTCGGAGTTTCCAATTCTCCCCAAAAATTTAACCATTTTTAGAACCTTGAAAAGTGAGTGAATTCTGATTGGGTAGCGAGCGTCGGATTCCCTACGACCGTGCATCTCTTTTTTATCATTTGAGCAAGTTATCTGTTAGTATTAGTTAATTAATCAATTAAAAGACAAGGGGTGGCTACCTAAGAGCTAATTTTAATACTACAATCCGAGGTTCCACAGCACACACTTCACCGTTCTTAGTGGATTCGACTCCGGTCTTACCAGGTATTGTACTACATCGGTCTCAGCCCTACGTTTGGGGCAACCCATTATTTTAGGTTTAGGAATCGGTCAAGCAAGTGTTTTTTGGGACCTTATTGGATCTGTGTGGGCCACAACCGGTTTTAGCTTAGAATGGGTCTCTCTTTTTTTTCTTTTTATTTTCCTTCTATTGGGCCAAAAAAGACTTCTACTCAAACCCAAATAGAAAAATTAGTAAAGTGCCCCTAAAATTTGACCATTTTAGAATGCCCAAAGTCCAGGCCTCTTGGGATTGGGCCAGCCCTAATCTGAACCACCAAAATTAGAGACAACTCCACCAGCGGCGACATCCACGACAACAATTATGACTGATGATGATTTTGCCAACCAAGAATATTCCATTGAAAATAGAATCACAAAGTATGTTTGACTTCTCCTTCAAGGTATAGATATGGAGTTTTTTACACACTTTTTGGGACCCGAGGGTGCTGTAGTGCACCCCCTTATTATACAAGTAGTGCGGTCAATTCGATCGTCCATCTCAGCAATGGACGGCTCGGATTTTCATCCGAACAATAGACATGTAGAATTTGTAGAAGTTCAAATTATATCCAAGCTGTCCGTGCCGAGATGGACGGTCGGATCAGCCACACTACACGATGTAGTGAAGAAGGTGTACTACAACCCCTCCCATTCTCACTTTTTCTTTTCTTTTCTTTTTTTATTTTATTTTATTATTTTTTTTTTTTTTTTTTTTGGGGGGTGGGTGGGGGGGAATGATCTTTTACAAATCCATAAGATCCTTTCATTTTGTTTACTCTTTGTTTCACATCATTTGGCTATTCATTCATTTTATGTTCTTCTTTCTTTTATGGATTTTTATGTTCTATTTTGTGAGAGGTTTGCAAATATGTCTGATCAAATTGTTGGTGATGATAAGAGAAATTTTGATTGGAAGCCAATTAGCTAAAATTTAGCATGCTATTTGATTTAAAAGACAAGGCACATGAGTTCTATAACAGGTATGGAGGGAGAGTTGGGTTTAGTGTAAGAAATGATAATGCTTACAAGAATAAGCATACCAATGAATTAATTTCAAGGAATGTTAGATTTATTCCATTTTTGTTGACTAGCATATTTTATTTGTGTTAAAAAGTTTTGGATTACTTCGACTATCAAATATATCGGAGTATTTGTTTAGATCCATTTGGTTAGTGATCACCATTTTGTAATGGGTTATTTTGATGCACCTAATTTTATTAGTATATAGTCTTGTTAAGTATGGGCTGGTGTTATATGTTTAATTTGGGTGGGGGGGTTCTTCCCGACCGGTCCTATGGGAGTGGACTTCTTCCCTTCAAGTCCTAGCGCACAAATAAAAAAGGATGCATAGCTTACTAGGTCCTGGCCATATTTTGTTGTGCGCTTGTTTATTGTGAAGTTGTAAGGAAGAGAGAGACGTGTGGAATGGGAACCTAGAAAATTAGGGTTATTTTCTCATTAACGTGAGATATGTATACAACACAATAAACTAATTGTACTATGGTCCTAGAGAATGAAACTAGTTACACAATAGAACAAATAATACACTAATTACAAATATACCCGTAATCTAACACTCCCCCTCAAGTTGGTGCGAAGATATCTATTAAGCCCAACTTGAACACAATAGGGTGAAAACTCTTGCTACCAAGCCCTTTTGTGAATATGTTAGCTAACTAATTTTCAGACCTCACAAACGGCATACATATCAAACCCTCGTTCAGCTTCTCCTTGATGAAGTGTCTGTCAATCTCTATATGCTTCGTTCTGTCATGCTGAATAGGATTATGAGCAATGTTAATGGCAGCTTTATTATCACAGTAGAGTTTCATAGGACCATTATCAGAAATTTCCAAATCACGTAATAAGGTTTGGAGCCACAAGAGCTCACAAACATCATGTGCCATAGCTCTATATTCAACTTCTGCACTAAACCTAGCAACCATAGATTGCTTCTTACTTCACCAAGTAACCAAATTGCCCCCGAGAAAGGTACAGTAGCCAGAAGTAGATCGTCTATCATCCACAGAACCAGTCCAGTCGGCATCTGTAAATGCTTCTAACCGTAGGTGACCATGATTGGAGAACAGAATTTCTTTCATGATTGGAGAACAGAATTTCTTTCCCTGGAGCTGATTTGAGATACCTTAAGATATGATAAACTGCATCCAGATGTGAAGTATGAAGGTCATGCATAAACTGACTAATAACACCCACTGCATAAGTAACATCCGGTCGGGTGTGAGCTAAGTATATCAGTCGACCTACAAGTCGTTGATACCTCTCCTTATCAGTACGCTCCCCCACATTTCCATTAAGATGATGATTCACCTCAATAGGAGAAATTACAGGTCTACAACCCAACATACCTGTTTCTTCTAAAAGATCAAGTATATACTTCCGTTGGGAGATAAAAATACCTCTATCAGACCTTACCACTTCCATTCCAAGAAAGTATCTCGGTGGTCCCAAATCCTTAATTTCAAATTCTTGAACCAGACTTGACTTAAGATTGAGAATCTCAGTCATATCATTGTCTATCATTATTATATCATCAACATAAACAATAAGGACAACAATCTTACCAGCACCTCCCTTGACGAACATAGTATGATCTGCATGGCTCTGTTTATAACCAAATCTCAACATAGCCTTTGAAAAACTGTCAAACCAAGCTCTAGGTGATTGCTTCAACCCACAAAAAGCGTTCTTAAATTTGCACACCTTTCCCTCAGTCTCAGAAGAAGAAAAACTTGGTGGTACATCCATATACACCTCCTCCTCTTACTCTCCATAAAGGAATGCATTTTTCACATCAAACTGGTGAAGAGGCCAATTCAAATTGGTAGCACAAGAAAGCAGAGCTCGCACACTGTTCTTCTTTGCTACTAGAGCAAACATCTCCTTGTAGTCAATACCAGAGGTTTGAGTAAAACCCTTGGCAACAAGTCTTGTCTTGTACCTCTCAACTGTACCGTCAACATTTTGCTTGACAGTGAAAACCCACTTGCCTCCTACTGATTTTTTTCCCTCTGGGAGTGACACCAGCTCCCAAGTGCCATTCTTTTTCAAAGCCGTCATCTCCTCTACCATAGCTCATTTCCACTCAGGTATCATGAATGCATCCTGCCAATTCTGTGGGATAGATATAGAAGAAAGAGACGAAACAAAGGCATGATACAAAGGAGGTAAACAATCATAAGAGACATACTGGGAAATGGGATGTTGAGTACATGACCTAACACCTTTCCAAAGAGTAATAGAAAGATTATCAGAATGAATAATAGGAGGCTCAATAGGAGAAGATTCATTACCCGATGAGTCAACTGAGGAGTCCGGAACTAAAGCAGGGGATGGTGATTGGCAAGGTGGCAGTGCACTTGAAGATTTATGTTTGCCTTTCTTTTGATATGTTGCCAAGGTGGCAGGCCATTCACCAGGTCTACACCTGTTTCCATCCACTCATCCACCAATGTCCTGTTTTGCACTACCAACAGACACTAGTTGCACTCCAGACTTCTCCTTCTCCCCCTCACTACGAAAAGGTAGTGATAGAGACCATGATTCTTGATTCGGAGATGTAAACACCTCTTCCTCCCTCATCTTTTCTTGACTAACATGCTGCTCCCCCTGAAGAAATGGAGTGGAGGAAGAGTAAAAGGGCTCGATTTTCCAAAAAGTGATATCCATAGAGACAAAAAACTTCCAAGAGTGAGGATCATAACATTTATAGCCCTTATGGGTAGGAGAATACCCAACAAACACACATTTATGGGCTTTAGGACCTAACTTTCCACCCGAAGGATGAGGAGCATGAACAAAACATACACAACCAAAAACTCTAGGCGGAAGGGTCAGGACATGAGAACTGTTAAGGAGACACTCAATAGGAGTTTTAAAGTGGAGAATACTGGATGGCATACGGTTAATAAGATAAGTTGCAGTCATAATCGCTTCTCTCTATAAATATTTGGGAACATTCATGGTGAACAAAAGAGAGCGAGCAACCTCAGCAAGATGACGATTTTTGCGTTCAACAACTCCATTTTGTTGTGCAGTGTCAACACAAGTTTTATGAAAAAGAATACCATTTTCATCCAGAAAAGCCCTAAATTCCTATCGATATACTCAGTGTCATTGTCACTACGGAGAATTTTGATATTCGTGTCAAATTAAGTACGCACCATTGCATGAAAAGATTTAAAATAAGAAAAGACTTCACTTTTTGACTTAAGTAAATATACCCAAGTAACACGAGAATAACAGTCAATAAAAGTGACAAACCACCGAAAACCTTTAAGAGAGATAACAGAGAAAGAACCCCAAATATCAGAATGAATAACCATAAAAAAAGAGACACTTCGTCTATTAATAGGTGCATAAAATGAACGTTTATGTTTTCCAAACTCACAAGCTTCACAAAAAAACTGACTCCTAGAATAATGCTTAATTAAAGTAGGAAAAAGTTTCTCTAAAATCCCAAAAGATGGATGACCCAATCTACGGGGCCATTGATGTAACATAGAAAGAGCTGAACTCGTATCTGCTTGCACAGCAAAACCACATGACATAGGTGAACGAGGTGCAGACTCCAAAAAATAGAGGCCATCTTGTGCTTTACCACTGCCAATCACTTTGCCCGTGTCCAGTTCCTGAAAAACACAATGAGTAAGGAAAAAGGTCACTGAACAATTTGCAGAACGAGTAAGACTACTAACGGACAAAAGGTTAGTGGCAAAGTTTGAAATATGTAGAACGGAAGAGAAGGAAATAGAGGGAGAATAACGAACGAAACATTTCCTTGAAATAGCAGAGAATGATCCATCTGCTTTTATGACCTTATCCTTACCATAACAAGTAGAGTAAGAATCAAATACAGAGGAACAACCTGTCATATGATTTGAAGCACCAGAATCTATAATCCAAGGAATCGCAGAAGAGGCAGTAAATGCACTAGTCGAAATACTTGTGTGAGCAAAATAGGATGAAGTGGACCTGCTGTAGAAGTAGGAGCTATAGTAGATGGACAATTAGCCCGAGCCATTAGGCGCCCGAGAGCTTGCATCTCCCCTTGAGAAAAACCACTAACATGATCAGAAGACGCCTGAACCCCAGTACTGAACCCAGAATCAGGCAAAGTAGCAACCCATGTAGACTCCGAAACATGAGTTTGGACCTGAGAACCCATGGGACCACGACTGCGACCACCACGTCCACCCTCTTGCCCACGAAAGGGACGACCATGTAATTTTCAACAAAAATCCCTGGTATGACCGGTGTTATGACAATGATCACACCGGAGTGACTCACGATCAATATGCCCACTGCTAGCACCAGACTGTGATTTACCACTCTGTGGAAACAAGCCCACCACTAGAATCAAACTGACCCTGAGGAATGGCAACCAAGGCAGAACGATTAGAAGTAGGAGTATTCACCATAGCACCCCTCCTACTAAACAATGGCATAGGCCTCTCTGGAAGACGAAAACGAAACACAACCCAACACTTGCATTCTAATCGGATTATATTCCACATCAAGACCAGCAAAAAAGTCATAAACACGCTCTTTCTCTATCCTCTTCAGCTAATTAGCAGCATCAACAGCACAAACAGCCTGAAACCCCTGATAATAATCAAATTCCTGCCATGCTCCACTCAAATCAGCAAAATACACAGCGACGGATCGATGATTTTGTTCCAATGTACGTAATCTTTTCCTCAACTCAAAACACTATGCATCAACCTTGCTGAGAATAGGTTTGGGCTGCAGTAGTTCAAATCTGATGTGGAGTATCAAGAAACAGAAAAGTATGGCGAATATCAGCTCTCATAAAGTTAAACAACCAGGTCATGACTAACGATTTCTGAGATTTAAACTTTTTGAGTTCAACCGCCTCAACAGCTGGAGTAACAGGGCTCTCAATGAACTCTAACATCCCTTTGGCCTCAATTGCCAAAGTAAAAGTACGAGACCAAATCAAATAGTTGGTACCATCCAACTTAATGTGGCAAATATCCAGAGAATAGTTATCCATAGTCCCTACACAACTCAACTCGTCCTTTCCACTAGCAAAAGCCTCTTTTTTATCCTCTGACATTGTGACAGAAAACTCCGCCTTGTTTGTGCTTAGAGTTTTATCTTTATTTTTCAGCCAGTCCCAAGCCCGGATAAAGGAGGAGGATTGTGTGTTAGGTAGCTGACAGCCAGCACGTAAAAAAAAACTCATCAGATCTTTATGACATGAATCCGAATATGATTACGAGACATGCTAGGGCATTCCCTTTAAGCGACGTGTTGTGCCTGCCTTCGGGTGCTTCAAAAAATGAGTAAGGGGCGCCACACCGGTGTCCGGGTGTAGTGATAAGTGAGCAAGGGTTCTTGCGTGTGCCTAGACGAGCGCAGGTAAAGAAGCTAGCTAGCCCAGGACTATAGGATTCGTTTAGCAACTTGCAACTTGGAATATAGGGACATTAACGGGTAAGACTAAGGAGCTAGTTGACACCATGCTTAGGACGAGGACTAGTATAACTTGCCTTTAGGAGACTAAGTGGGTAGGGGAGAAAGCTAGGGAGATAGAGGACACATATTATAAGTTTTACTATATGAGTAAGGATAAACATAAAAATGGGGTAGGTATCGTAATAGATAAACACTTGAAAGATTCGGTAGTTACAATAACGAGAAAAGGAGAATGGATTATTTCAGTTAAGCTTGTGATCGGAGAGAGTATAGTTAATATTATTAGTACTTACGTATCCCTAGTAGGCCTGGATGATCTTATTAAAGAGCAATTCTGGGAGCAAATGGATGACGTGGTTCAAGCGATACCTTTTGGGGAGAAGCTATTTATACGAGGGGATTTCAATGGTCATGTGGGAGTGCATAAGCAAGGGTATGAGAAGGTGCATGGTGGCTTTGGATTTGGTGACCTTAACGAAGGTGGTAGGAGGATTTTAGATTTCGCGGTAGCTTTTGACCTTATAGTTGAAAATACTCTCTATAGGAAGCAAAAGGAGCATTTAATTACCTTTAAGAGTGGAGCCAATGGAAGCCAAATCGACTATTTTCTTGCTAGAGGTGCAAACCGCTTGACATGTAAGGATTGTAAGGTTATTCTCGAAGAGTGTCTAGTGGCACAACATAGACTTTGGGTGTTAGATATTTGTCTTAAGGGTAATAATAGAAGGAGAAAGGAAACTAGATGCCCACGGACTAAATGGTAGGGCCTAAGAGGGGAGAAACTAGAGGTATTCAAGGAAAGAATGTCTCAAGAAGTACAGTGGGGAGTGGAAGGCGATAGTGACAATATGTGGAATACGATAGCTGATGATATTAGAAGAATATCGAAAGAAGTTCTTGGCGAGTTGAAGGGAAAATGTCCAATTTCTAAGGAGACATTGTGGTGGAATGCCTAGGTTCAAACCATGGTAAAAGCAAAGAATGAGTGCTTTAAAAAGTGGCAAAAGGACGGGAATGTGGAAATTTTTCAAGGTTATAAACAAGCTAGCAAGAAAGCTAAGAAAGCCGTTAGTGATGCTAAGTTGAAAGCCTATGAGAACTTCAACGCTAGACTCCATAGTAAAGATGCAGAAAAGATTATTTATAAACTTGCTAAGTTACGAGAAAGGAAAGCTAGAGGCGTTTCTCAAGTTAAGTGTATAAAATGTATTGATTCGGTGGTGTTGATGAAAGACGAGGTGATCAAGGATAAATGAAAGTCATATTTCGATAAGTTGTTAGACAAGAAACATGAATGAGGCTTTGGTGGAGGGAAGTGTATGTACCTGGCGAGAACATAGAATATGAGTTTTATCGGAAAATTACAAAAGTTTGAAATGGTTAAAGCTTTGAAAAGGATGAAACTGGGTAAGGCCATAGGACCAGATGGTATCCCTATTGAAGTGTGGAAAAGTCTAGGTGACTTGGGGGTGACTTGGTTGACAAAGTTGTTCAACAAGATTATTATGACTAGGAAGATGCCTGATGAATGGAGAATGAGCACCTTAGTACCTATCTATAAGAATAAAGGGGATATTCAAAGCTACAACAACTATAAAGGTATTAAATTGATGAGTCATACGATGAAGTTGTGGGAAAGAGTTATTGAGCATCACTTGAGGATGGTGACTACGGTGTTAGAGAAACAGTTTGGGTTCATGCCTGGAAGATCAACCATGGAAGCTATCTACCTATTAAAGAGATTTGCAGAAAAACACAGAGTAATGAAGAAGGATCTCCATATGGTTTTCATAGACTTAGAGAAGACTTATGATAAGGTGCCTAGGAACATCATATGGTGGGTTCTGGAGAGAAAAGGAGTGACCAAAGGGTATATCGAGGTGATTAGAGATATGTATGAAGGTGTCGTCACTACCATTAGATCACCAGCAGGGGAAACAAATGAATTTTCAATCACCGTAAGATTGCATTAAGGGTCAGCCCTGAGCCCATACCTCTTTGCCTTAGTTATGGATGAATTGACTAGATAATTTCAAGAGGATATTCCACCGTATATGATGTTTGTAGATGACATTGTCATCGTAGATGAAACTACTAGAGGTGTTAATACAAAACTATAAATTTGGAGGGAAGCATTAGAGTCAAAGGGTTTTCGGATAAGTATGAGTAAAATTGAGTATGTGGTGTGCAAGTTTAGTGGTACCAGTAATGCGCATGAAAAAAGAGTGATGATCCAAGACTAGGAGATACCAAAGAGCGATCATTTTAGATATTTAGGCTCAATTATTAGTAGAGATGGAGAGATTGCTGATGATGTGACCCATAGGATCCAAATGGGGTGGCTCAAGTAGAGAAGCGTTATTGATGTACTATGTGACAAGAGGGTACCCACAAAATTGAAGAAAATTTTTTATGGAACTGCCATAAGACCAGCGATACTTTATGGGATAGAATGTTGACATATTAAGAAATAACATGTGAGCAAGATGAGTGTAGCGAAAATGAGAATGTTGAGGTGGATATGTGGTAAGACTAGACGAGACGAGATTAGAAATGAGACAGTTCGTGAAATGGTAAGTGTAGCACCTATAGGGGAGAAGTTGAGAGAAAATAGACTAAGGTGGTTTGGGCATATTTACCGTAGACCAGAAGATGCAGTAGTTAAAAGAGCGGATATGATAGATCTAGGTAGTAATGTTACGGGGAATGGTAGGCCTAAATTGACATTAGATGCTGTAGTGCACAAAGATATGAGTATAATGGGTTTGTGTGAACAAGTGGCCCTTGACAAAACTCAATGGAGGAAATGGATTCATGTAGCTGACCCCAAGTGATTGGGACGTAAGGCTCGGTTTGGTTTATTGAGACAGTAGAACAACTCCAAAATAAACAATAAATCAAATTCCCAGCAGCTTTAGATCTCCAAAAAAAAGAATAAACAAAGATTCCAATAGCCCTTGTAGTTCAAACACCAATTGAATACCTCTGGAGCACCTTCGGATCTGACTGAATACCTTCAAAAAACCTTACCCAGTCCAAACCGACTCCAATCCGAGGGCAATCAGCCCAAACCCAACTCCAACTTATACAAACCTAACTCCAAACTGTGTATATTGACCTTTTCCAAACCAAAAAGCCACGAAATCACAGGGGTCAGCCACCACGAAGGCCGCCAGAAGGTTACCTTAGAGTCGCGAAGATCGCCGGAGGCTAGGTAATGGTTGGCAATGGTCGGCAATGGTTGCTGGACGCTAGGAGATGATTGTTGACAATTGCAAGATGTTGGGCAATGGTCAAGAGAAGCTGTTGGCAGTTAGAATGAAGGTAACGAGGAGCAATAATATGATGTTGGATCCATATGCTTTGATACCATGTGAAGTTGTAAGGAAGAGAGAGACGTGTGGAATGGGAACCTAGAAAATTAGGGTTATTTTCTCATTAACGTGAGATATGTATACATTACAATAAACTAATTGCACTATGGTCCTAGAGAATGAAACTAGTTACACAATAGAATAAATAATACACTAATTACAAATACTCCCGTAATCTAACATTTATTATGGCATTATAGGTGCTAGAATCTAAGATATTTTGACCCAATCTTAGTAGACACAATGTCTTGAGCAGACACATGGATCTTGTGAAAATTGATGTGATGATCACCTTTTGTATATTTTCCACACCACACTTTCATACTACCATCTATGTCATGGGTTGTAAGTGTTTTGTTGTGTCCTTTGCATCTAGTTGATGCATTGATTTACATGACCGGATACTTATGTACCCCTTATGGATACAGGAATGGTTTTGGGTGCTGACTCACGTTTGATAGTCTATGTTTATTAGCCAATTCGGATATATGTTTGCATATATCATTATAAAGCATTTTTGTGTCATACATAATGACATATGTTGTCCAAGTGGGAGAATGTTAGATTTATTCCAATTTTGTGGACTAGCATATTTCATTTGTGTTAAAAGGTTCCGGATTACTCCGATTATCAAATATATTGGAGCATTTGTTTAGACCCATTTGGTTTGTGATCACCATTTTGTAATGGGTTATTTTGATGCACCTAATTTTATTAGTATATAGTTTTGTTAAGTGTGGGCTGTGTTGGGAAATCGGAGCGTCGCGCTCAAACTCACAACGAACAAAAAAACACTTCAGGATCTTGGGATACTATCGTCACAGAAAACAAACCAGAGAAAATGAAGAGAAAGAACAGAAAAAATAGATCACACGGATATACGAGGTTCGACAACTTGCCTACGTCCCCGGGAGCCACACCAGTCCACTATGAACGAAAGAAAACGAAAGATTACAAGTCTTTTCCTTCCTCTTTGAGAAAAGTTTTCTCTTGCACTTTCTCTCATTAGAAACCCTCTCTAGAAATTTTCTTTCTGTATAGCTTCTCTAGCAAACTGCTCAAAAAATAATGAATACAACAACTAATATTTATAGGCAAATCCTAAGTGATAGCTGGACCCGACCAACCAACTTGGACCGCGGCCCACGGCCCATCTCAGCCGCGAGCCTGACCGCGCGCCTACCTGCCGCGAAACTTTCCGCGCTGGTCGCGGACCACTTGCCACGGAACCCTCCGCGTAGGTCGCGAACCTCTGTTGCTGAAAGTTGTCTGCATCCCCAACAGGCTGGTGCTATATGTTTAATTTGGACCCATAATGGGCTGAGCCATTTTATTAGGCACAAGAGGAGATCCTACTCTCATCCTATATATATGTGTTTGGCCCACTGAAACACATAACTCCAAAACACTAGGAGAGTGTAGTTCTTCCCACCTCTCTCTCTCCCTTTCAAAGAAAGGGAACGACGTTGCACAAGTCGTGCTTTTGGTCCAATTGATCCACAAAGAAAGGTTAGCTGTTGCACTTGAGGAACATGGCTTCTTCATCTCTAACAGGTATGAGATTAGGATTAAGTTTATTTCACATGCCATGGATTGGAGCAAGATATTAGGGTTTGTTACATTACTATGTAAATCTAACATCTTTGTATGTTACAAGAGGGCGTTCACCTTCCTGACAAGCGAGATCCTTTTAGTATTCAACCGAGGCATGAAACAAGAATTGGACGTTGTGAGGCTTGCGACTTGCAAGAACTGGTTGTGAGGGTCACGACTTCGTATCAAATTCAATAGGTCTTGTAGCAAATACTTGGTTATGTGTTTAATGAGGAGCACAACCTTGTTCTTGCAATATCAGAGTGCACATATATATATATATATATATATATATATATCTGTGTGTGTGTGTGTGTGTTGCGATCTTGCCGAAGAATATTCGTTGCATGTACAAGCAATTGAAGTAGAATTGGCTGAACAATCTAGCTAGGATTTCTCGTGGGCCTGCGTATGAGCTCAGTAGAGTAGACAAGCTGGTGGAAGGGGTTCTCTTGTGTTCTTAAAATTGGATCAGAAAATTAAAATTACATTCGATCTAGGAGAGGAAAAGCTTTAATTAGCATATGGGGAAGCTAGTAGTATATTTTGAACTACTTTCAAAGAGCCATGGAGAATCCATCTTCTTCTTTTTTTTTTTTTCCAGGCAATCCAGTATTCCAGTTAGATAATGAGGAGCAAAAAACTACTAATTAATTAGGAAAATCATTCAATGCCTCAGGGCATTGCCACGTGGTGTCCTACCTCATCTTCTCACCAACATTTGTGTGGCCCCATTACAAACTGTATAAAACCGACACAAATGTGTTTTGGGGAGAGAGATAGGGCACCACTTGCCAATCATCATTGCCTTTGGGGTGCTAAATAATTCCAATTTCAGCTAATAGTAGCTGGTGCACATGCTATTTATAGAAATGAGAGAGAAATCCTGTTTGGCCACAAATAAAAGAAAAGAAAAGAAAAGAAAAGAAACGAGAATAATCACAGTCCCGTAGAATAATGGCAAAGTCGTAGCGTAACGGGTGGGGGAAGTCTTTCGTGAGAGACTCGTGACTAGGGAGGGAAGTTTCCAGATATAAACAAACAAAAAAAAACACGCCGCGTGATTGCATTTTCCATTTGCTATAGAGAGAACTGATCGAGAAGACCTTTTGTTCATGGGAAATTCCACTCTCTTTCGCCCTACACGCGCTTATTTACGCAAGTTCCAGCATACAAACACCAACCCTTTTCTCTTTACATCCTGTTTCTTTGTTTTCTGTGTAGGCGGAGAAATTTTCAGAAAATACTCTAAGGCTGCGTTCTTATGAACTTAACTTAACTTAAATTTAAGAATTTATTTTTATTTGATTTTTTTTTGCATTTTTTAGTTTTGTATCAAACTTTTTTGAGTTATTGATTCGTTTCGGGAATTGGAAAATTAATTTTTTTTTGCTAAAAAGTGGTCATTTTTCAAAATACTTGGGTAAAAGTAAAAAAATTTATTTTTCCGATTCCTCTAATCGAGACGAATCAATAATCTGCAAAAGTTTAACGCAAAAATAAAATGTAAAAAAAATTCAAATAAAGACAAAACTTTCAGATTTAAATTAAATTTAAGTTAAGTTCACACTACAAGAAAAATTGCATTGGGTGACGAATGAAAATCATCACAAATTGTATGTTTTTCGTCACAAATAATATAGGTGACGAAAAAAAATTTGTCGACTAAAGGTTGTCGAGGATTCCTACCTGGTGACGAAATCTATTTTTTGTCACCTATAGTGCCTTTTGGTGACGAAAAATGACTTGGTGACGAAATTTTCTTCGTCACCTATTGTGCTTTGTTGATGACAAAAAATTTCATCACAAATTATTCCCTTTGGCTCGTCAAAGGTGACCCATCGGTGACGAAATTTTTCATCGCGAAAGACATTGTTATATGTGAAAAAAATCTCACTTTCTTGCTCCTGCGGGGTTTCGAACCCGAGTCTCCTAAGTTTTGCACGCAAGCTTTAACCAACTACACCACACAAACTTTTCAGCATATGTTCGAAATATCTAATATATAACACATACATTGAACATTAAAATATATTTTGAACGGCATTTTGAACTATTAAACATTAAAATTAGCAATTTTAATAAACATGAAAGTCGTAGCTCTTTATGTTATTGTTCAAACCCAATTTAAATTATCTCAATCGGAGTTCTGAGCAAAGAGTTATGCCCGAAATATATTTGGTGACAAAGCGTAATTCATAAATTTCATTACCAAAGGATAAATTTTTCGTCACTGAAAACGTAAAAAGAAGACGAAAATATTTTTCGTCGCCAAATTGGTTCATTTGGCGACAAAATATTTTTTCCGTCACCGAATAGTTATCTTTGGTGACAAAAAATAATTTCGTCTTCTTTTTTACTCTTTTGGCGACGAAAATTTTATTTCGTCGCCAAATAGGAGCCTTTGGTGACAAAAATATCTTTTTCGTCGCTAAATAGTTATAATTGGTGACAAAATAATTTCGTCAAGGAAGTTATCAAAATAGTGACGAATTTATTTTTTTGTCGCCAAATATACTCATTTAGCGACGAAATTAAATTTTGTCGCCACTTTTTCGTCACTAAACATACTTTTTCTTGTAGTGTCATAAGAACACAGCCTAAAACAAAAACAGAGAAGAGAAGAGAGATCTTTGACTCCAGTCATCTCAAAATTTAGTCCGAAATCAACCCATTTTCATCACTTGTTTCTCTTTTCTCTGAATTGGGGATTTAGGGCGTGTTTCGATGTGGTGAAAAGAAAATGATATGAATGGAAGAGACTAGAAGCAAATTTGTTAGAAATGTCGGCTATTTTCCCTTCACTTTGAAAAATTATTCAATGCCCTCGTGGCGCATCATGTAGCGATGCCTAAAACTCTTTCTCCACTACATATTTGTACAATCCTCACCACAAAGTGTGTGAAATCCACATAAATATGCGGTAGAGAAGCATTCGGTGGTGGTGTCCCAGGGCCAAGAAATATTTTCATTGGAAATTTTGAACCATGGACATTACTCAGGACCAGGTTAATTAGGTAGCCCAACGGGTGGAGCTTCAAACCTTCGATCACAAGCCCTACCCATAGAGATCGGGTGGGGCCTACGCCCGGGCTGGTGATGTTTACGAGCTAAGTAATTCCTCGATTTTGATTTATGGACTGTGAATTATAGATTCGGGATTTATATTGAGATTTCGTAAAAGTGTTTCAATGATTTTTGAAGAATAGATTTTGTAAAAAGGTTTTGTGAGTGAAAGTAAAACTAGATCCCAAAAACTCCTTCAGATGTGATTTTTGAATTATGCATTCGCTAATTTGTTTCTGATAATATATTCGTATAGAATTAATTTCATGATCGGGGCCAAACACCCAAAATGTGAAGTATGTGCAAAATCCAGAAGAAAAAAAAAGGAGGGGGCCAAACATTCCAAATTACAAACCATAGTCTAAATAGAAATGCTATTTTTTTCCCCACCCACTACTCAGTTTCAGCTTTCAACTCTAAGAGCATCCCCAATGGGGATGTATTTTAGAAGTGGATGAATAGTTATTTTAGATGTAAAAAGTGGTTAAAAGTTAGTTGGATGTAAAATAGAACACATCCCTTTCCAATGGTGAGATGTAAAAAAGGGATGGATAATTAACTAATTTTCCCTCCTCCTTAATTTTTCCCAACTTTCTTAACCCTAATTCAAATACTACTTCAATTGAAAAATAATTTTGATATCCGGTAATCGAGGACTTACAAAAAAAAAATACTTTCGTCCCAATTTCTTTTTTTTTACTTCTCATCCAATTCAATTACACTATTTACTTTCGAGAAAATTTTTGTTGTGTAAAATTCTATTCAAAAAACACATTTATAGGTAAAAAAAAAAAAAATTACCGTTGGTGTGTCATTTTGTGATCCGTTGGCTAAGCCAACGGTGATCCTCATAATAAAAATAAATAAAAAACCCCAACGGTTGGATCAAAACAGACGCAACTTTACTCTTTCTTTTTCTTTCTCTCTCTCTCTCTCTCTCTCTTTCTCTCTATACGAACAGATGAGAAGAAAAATCCCCCTGAACCCAATTACTTTACTCTCTCTCTCTCTCCTTCTACAAATCACCATCACCGTCGCTATCTCTTCTCTGGTTCTACGACCAGCCCGTCTCTCTCTCTAGTTCGTAGAACCCCCCCCCCCCCCCCCCCCCCCCCCCCCTCTGTGAACCGAAGGGAAATCACAGCCGGAAGGGCACAGCAACCGAGGGTTTCAGAAGGGCACAGCCGGCAGCATGCATCTGCGCCGTCCATGGATCATCAAGAATCAGGGTCGGAAACGATGATCTCCGGATTCCGGCGAGTTCTACAAAATTCCGACGTGTTCTTCCAATTTCCGACGAAATCAGGTAACCTTCGGCTGTCCAAAATTCTAGTAGAATTAGTTGGGTGATAACCTGTCAATTATAGCTGTTGTCAAATGGGGATGGAAATATCCATCCCCTTTTCCATCTCAGCCATTTTACATCTCTGAAATTGCTATTTTACATCCCCATTGGAGCAAGTTTTTTTAACATCTGGGTTGTATTATGACTATAGCACCTGGTTTACATCCCCATTGGGGATGCTCTAAGAGCATCCACAGTGGAATAAGCAAAATAAAAAATTGTTAAAGTTAGCAATGTTGGATCAAAAAAATGCTTAGAGCATCGGCAGTGGAATAATCAAAACATGTCACATTAGATTTTGATTATTCGTTTAGAGGTTGCTAAAGTTAACGATGTCAAATCTCACATTGATTATTTTTTGCCCATAATCAAAACCAATGGACCCTCCAAACTTTTTCTTTTCATTTCACGCATTTTTTAAAAAAATCCTGTTTTTGAAGGAAAAAAAAACAGTTTATGTTAGAAACAGTTCAAAAAAAATAGTTTTTCGAAACAAAAAATAGTTTTTCAAAACACACACACTTTGTTCACTTAAAAATTATAAATACAATTTTGAGAAATTTTGAAAGAATTGTATTTACACAAATAATTTTGAAATTTTAAAAACTATAAATACAGTTTTTTAAAAACAGATTTTGTGTAAAAAACAGTTTTCTATAAAAGAGTTTTGAAATTTCAAAAATAGTTTTTTGAAAAACACACTTTATTTACTTACTGTTTTTAAAATTTTTGAAAAAATTATTTTTTGTAAAAAAAAAAAAAAGTTTCTGAAAAAAAATCTGAAAGTTAGTTTTTTAAAATTATTTTTTGAAAATATTGTTGTGAGAGAGAGAGAGAGAGAGAGAGAAGATTTTTTTGTAATGTTGGTGTACTTCATTGAGAGATAAAATTTGGTTATTGACAAAATATTGATAGCTTTTATTATTGAAGAGCCAAAATTTGATGAATTGTTAAGAGGTTGCTAGGTTCCAATGTAAACATTTTTTTGATCCAACATTGCTAACTTAATTTTGTTCCCTTTTCCAAATTGGAGTAAATCAATGCTGCTGATTTTGCCACTTCCTTTTTTGTTAACGCCACTCTCCTGCAAGTGTATTTTTGCACAAAAAATACATGTAATGCCCCGATTTTTCAAATATTTTTCAGAGGCATTAAATATTAATATAAGAAAAAGTTTGCTTTATTAATGACGAAAACAGATAATTTGTCATAAGAAATTGTTTTTTACAACCGAATGTGGAAATACTAAATTTGACTGTGGTATTGAATTTTGACAAAACTCAGAGCTAATTCCTAAGCTTGATACGGATCCCAAGCATACACTAGCTCAGTCTCCATCTCCATATTCACTTTAGATAGTACTGCCCTCCTTCAGGGTCCTGAGTCTCCACCTGATTTTGTAAAATCTGACACGAATGCTAGACAATTCGTGCCTGAGTGAAAGAGTTCACTCCGTAGTATAATCCAACCCAATCACCCCCCTTACATTACAGCTAGCAAGTAACAATATATTATCAATGCAAAAAAAAATAAAGTAGAAGTAGCTCACATAAACCTATTCATTACTGACCAATAGCCTAAGGGAAAGCTAGTCATGCCCGGACCATAACTAGGGTTTGCCTGCCTTAATCACCACATCAAAATCACCACCGGACTCCCACCAATTCTATCATCACAAAATATCACTGGACCACCCGCCAGGTTTTATTATCGCAAAATCTCACTGGACCAACCGTCAAGTTTTATCATCGCAAAACATCTCTGGCCTATCCGCCAGGTTTTATCAAGTACAAAACATCTCTGGACTACCCACCAGGTTTTATTATCACAAAACATCACTGGACTACCTGCCAGGTTTAATCATCACTGGACAACCAGCCAGTTTCAAATCACATTACTAGACTACCCGCCAGTTTCAAATCACTTCACACAATCTGCCTGCAGACATCTTCTAACATCTCTTTCTTCCAAATAACTATTGCCTAATAACATCTAGGTGAAATCCTATTTGTGAACCACCCCATGTATTAAGGGTCCAATCTACCACAATAAATCAAGAGTCGGAGAAATAAACAAATAATCAAAGTGATAATTGAAATAAATAATGAGCGGAACAATCACGTAATTTTTTATGAATGGGCCGTTGCCCTTAATCTTGTATGGCCAATAAGTTAAGTTCAATGTAGGAAAATTTATCTAATAAAAGTTTTACAAAGAAAAATAAATCTAGGCTTGTTTTTATAAATCTATATTGATTAATAACTAAATTGATTGCAAAAAAATAGATAAACATGTTAAATAATTGACATGACCTTAATGGGAGTTCTTACGGTCCTACGCAACATGATGGAGTGTCAAAAATCGGGTCCGGATGGTCGCGAGATTATTTTAAATGAAGATATTACCAAAAATTACCGAAAGTAAAATAATTAGATAATAAACAATCTAATAAATAAAATATGTGGAGGTTAACAAGCTAGGTTTTATCCTAGGAGTGTAAAGAGTCTAAAAAAAATTATTCGGGCATTAATAACATGGTTTATAAGGTCGCAAAGTCATTTCAATTGAATACTTTATAAAATAAATAAAAAATAGATAATTAAATTAAAAAAATTTGAAATTAACAAGATATCATCTATAAAGTGCGACGAGTCTAGGAAAAATAGTTTGGGTGTCAAAAATGTTGTTCGAATGGTCGCAAAGTCAATTCGAACCATTTTTAATGAAAACCAAACGTAGTTTGCGGCCGTAAGGGTTGACTTGGTCAACCTTGCAGTGGGAGCTTCTACCGCCACATTTTCTCTGGACCTTGTGGCCCGCACCTCGCGGCTGTGAGGTTGAAACTGTTTTTTTTTTTTTTTTGTTCGTTTGCTTCGGTTTTGATGCATGGGACAATGGGTGTAACGACCCGGATTTTTGACCTAATTTTTTTTCCTAAATATAATATATTATTAGAATTATTTTCCTTAATGCAATTCTTTTTTTTAAATGCAATTATGCATGTAATATATACATGCATTCTTTTTAAATTTTTTCTACACACATATGCGTGCATGCACACTCCTTCTTCTCCCTCACCTCAAACTCCTTCCGTCTCTCCATCTCCTACTCAGTCTCTACTTCCTCCCTAACCCTAAAATCAAGTCCAATTCGTCCATTCCAAATCCCATGAACCCAACCCCATTAAATTCACTTTTATCCTCTTCCACCAAAATTCTCCTATAAATACCCCACCCCATTGACCCACGAAAATACCACGATATTTCCCACACTCCACCGACCAGAAAAGAAGAGAAAAACAGAAGAAATCCAAGCTCCAATCAATGGAGTTTTAGAGAGAGAAAGTTAGAGTAAGAAAAGTAGGTTCATAGCTACGTTTAACCGAAACCCAATTCTCCCGTTCCAATCACTTCCTACAACTCCAAGCATCCCTAAACGTCATCCAATTCGGCCCCAAGGTTCCCCCTCGACAAAACCCGAAGTCATCTTCTCCAAATTCAAAGTTTCGGTTTTTGATCTAATTCTACCAACTCGAGATATTATAATCCTATTCAACCTCTTCTCCAAGTATATTAAGTGGTTATATGCTTAACTCATTGTCCCGAACAAAAAAATATAGTGCACGGCGCGTTTTCTGTCGTGTCCATCTATTTGGTACTCCCTCCGTCCCATTTTTATTGTCCATTTTCGTTTTTCGTGTCATTCTTTCAACGCTTATATCTCTCAATCTACAATGTTTTTCATAATTTTGAAAACTTTGTATTATATATCTAATCGAGAACTATCAAACAAGATCCATATTGCATATTTTTGGAGATTCATATTGGAAGATATAAGCGTTGAAAGAACGGCACGAAAAACAAAAATAGACAATAAAAATAGGACGGATGGAGTATTATTTTTGAGCCTGACACTTTAATTGTAATTATTGACGAAGAAGATGACCCTTATGCTATTTATTTTACAATCATTTTGATATTATTATTATAAAAAACTACTAATGTGATATTATTTTCTTACAGTGTAATATCATATTAGTATAAAATATATTAGTTATATCAGTTTAATTTATCTGGTAGATTGAGTTATTTTTAAATATTTCGAAACAACTTCGCGACCTCCCGAACACCATTTTTGACACTCGGACTATTTTTTCTAGACTTTTCACACCTCAAAGATCATAACTTGTTAAGATCATATTTTTTTTATTTAATTACCTATTTATTAAATTATTTATTAGTTATCTTTCAAAGTTTACAAACAAAAAATCTTTGCGACTTTCCAAACGACGTTTTAACACCCAAACTAATTTTCCTAGACTCCTTGCATCTCAAAGATGATATCTTGTTAATTTATTTTTTTTAATTTACTATTTATTGTTGTTTTTAAAGTGTTCCAATTAAAATTACCTTACGACCATATAAACCATATTATTAATACCCGAGTAATTTTATTTAGACTCCTTACATTCCAAAGATGAAACTTTATTAACCTCGTCCTATTTTATTTATTAAATAATTTATTATCCATTTATTTTACTTTCGACAACTTTTGTTAATATCTTTATTTAAAATAATTCCGCGACCCTCCGAACCCAACTTTTGACACTCAACTGGTTGCATAGGACCTCTAGGACTCTTATTAAGGTCATGTTAATTATTCTAATATTTTTACCTTATTAATGTATTTAATTAGTTTTTAATCAATCTAATTACTTATAAATAATTAATGAGAGCCTAGAAAAGTATTTTTTTTAAATTCTTTTAAAAAGGTTCTTACTTATTATCATCATGGCCATACAAGACTAAGGCCAACGGCTCATTCAAAAAAGGTTGAGTGATTGCTTTGCTTGTAATTTGTTTTAATTATTATTCGTTTTAATTGCATATTGCACCGATACTTGATTCGAAATGCTAGATTGGACCCTAGAGACATGGGGTGGTATGCGAATAGAATTCACCTAGATGATATTAGGTAATTGATGAATTGGAAAGTTTTATTTTAGATTGTCTGCAGGCGTGATTTTGAGATGTGATGGAATTTGTGATGAGATTGAAACTGGCGAGTGTCTAGTGATGAATTGATAGACTGACGTGTGTCCAGCGATGATTGTGAAGTGATTGTGAAGTAGTATATAAGATAGGCGAACCCTAGTTGTGATTCAGGCATGATAAGCTTTCCCCTTGTTGTAGTTATTGGGGTGCACACTCGGTATATAACTTAGGTGTACCTGCGACAGCAAAGGGAAGTGACCTCATAGGACCGAGCATGGCTAGCGGTTGGGGAGGAAAGATCTCGTGGAGAAATCTTAGATTTCACATCAAGTTATGGATAGTAATGAACTGGCTTATGTGAAAGATATCTGTTTGGCTTCTTCGATTCAACATTATCTTGTTACCTGCTAATTGTAAAGTAAGAGGGGTAGTTGGGTTGGATTATTCTACTGGGTGATTTATCACTCATGGATACGTCTGTATCCTGGCAAATCATTTGCTTCGGCAATCAATTTGCCAGAGGGCGCAGGATTCAATGGAGATGATTCAAAGATGGTGCAGTTCGACACGAAAAGAATATCAAGAACGAAGATCGAGTATGCTTCGGATTTGTATCAAGTCTAGAGTCAACTCTGAAGTTAATGTATTTTGAATCAGTAAATTTATCTTGTGACTGTAATAGCTAAACTTTATTTTGAAAAATTATATTTATTTAGCAAATTTTCTTAAATTTTATTTTATATTGCTTCCGGAAAATCGGAGCGTTACAATGGGGGAACCTTGGTTAGGCTTAAAAACACTTCAATATACTTAGAGAAGAGTTAGATAGGATTATAATATCTTGGTTTGATCGAATTTGTTCAAGAATCGAAACTTTGTTTTTGGAGAAGATGACTTCAGGTTCTTTGATCCGGTGACCTTGGGATCGAATTGAGGCTTGCTTGGGGATGATTTTGGTTGTAGGAAGTGATTGGGATGGTTGAATTGGGTTTTGGTTGGGTCTAGGCACGAAATCCACTTTCTCTCTCTAGAACTCCATTGATTGGAGCTCAGTTTGACCACGGTTATCTTTTTTTGGCTCAGTGGAGCGTGGGGGGAATGGTGGTGTGCTCGTGGGTCAATGGGGAGGGGCTTATATAGGTGAATTTAGGAGAGGTTGGATAAGAACGAATTTAATGGAGGTTGGGTTCTTTGGATTTGGAATGGATGAATTTGGGCTTGGTTTTAAGATCAGGGAGGAAGTAGGAAGTGGATAGGAGGGAATTGAATTCGGATTTTCTTGGGTATGAAGGAATTTTATTTTTTTTGGTTTGTGTGAGGGAATGAATATAGTTTTTCTTGAAGGGGAAGGAAGAGGAAGAGAGAGTGAGCTATGGGAGAGGGAGAAAAAGAGACTGCAGGAGAGAGAGGCTAAACGAGAGAGAGATGCATGCATGCATGCCGTGTGCATGCATGTATATATGTACATATATATTATATGTGAAAAATAATTAGAAACTAATATGAATTCTTTTAATAAAATTAATGTTATTATTATTATAGCAAAAAAAAAAGGGTCGAAAATCCGAGTCGTTACAATACACTTGCAGGGGAGTGGCGTTAACAAAAAAGGGCGTGGCAAAATGATTTCCCTAAATCAATTGATTGACCCTGTTCAATAATGTAAATGTTTTGAAACGTTTCCGAAATGTTTCTCTGTTCCATTTTCCAATTGATTTTCCCATTTTCAATTGATTTAATTTCTACAACTCATCACCACGTCTCTCTCTCTTTCTGATTCAAATGCAGCACCTTTCGGAAGTTACCACAACCATCGCCACCAGCACCATCGTACAACACCACAAACCACCGTTGTCAGCAACAACAGCCACAAGTCCTTCATCGTCAGTCATTTTCTCAATTAGGTTTTTTTCTTTATAGATTTTTTTCTCAACTGTAATTTTTTGGGTGCTTTTGTAGTAATCTGCAGAGAATGTTTGATTCACTTAAAAATACCCCAAAATAAGTATTGATATGATAAGTTCAACCTTTTCTTCTGGGGATTGCATTGTTCTATTTTGAGTAGAGTTATGTTGGTTTCATTAGAGATTTATTTTGACCATAATATTTATTCAGAGCATTCCTCTCTCATTTACTCATCCGTGTTTACCAATGTTGGCTCCTCCCCAATTGGAGCCACAGACCACAGCTCCGAATAAACAATAACTACTGTGGTATCTATAGCAATTTTGACTTATTCGTTGAATCCCACGTTCTCTCTATTTATCTCACTGTTTGTCTAATTATGAGTTTTGTTTCATTTTCTTTTTAGTTTGGAAGGCACTCTACTGATGGTGGGAAAACTTTTTCATGTAAGTTATTAAAGAGGGTTAATAACTCTTACGAAAAGGTTATATCCTTACCCTTTTTTTCGGTAGGCAAGTTTCACGACCTCTCTGCATTGATTTACCTTTGGTAGAGTGCACAGATTTAGCGACGGCGTTATCCGTGAGGTTTGTGCCTGAGTTCTCTAACTCCCTCACTCAATCCCTCTCTATGACAGCGTTGTCCATGGAAAAATCACTCACACTAGATCGATCCATTTGTATACGTCGTATACTCGTATAATACCTCACTGTTATATACTCCATTAATTTTCTTGAACTCAAATCTAAATGCAAAATATACAAGTAAAAAAGTGACTTTTCGGATTTTTACTACCCTTCGAGACTTTTTGTTATCTTTAACTCATATTGTTGTGCCGATTAAAAAAAATGCTAAATACACATTCTATTCTTCGTCTACCAGAAATGAATGGAATCTCTTAGTTTGGTGATATTTGCTTATGTCCTGCTTCTTGGGTGGTACTTTAGACATAATTCTTTTGCAAGTGTGTTGGGCTTTTCATGAATGAAAATAAGTTTCCCTTTGATAAAAAGTAAAAAACTACAATCATGAGTTGTGTTGAGAAGGGCCAGATATGTATCTGGATTCACATTACTCTCCAAAATGATATGGTTTCAAAAACAAAAAAGGAAATGGAAAAGGAGGTATTATAACCAACGACCTACATCCCAAATTTTATTTTTGATCTGTTTCGTTTTACTACCTGTTAGTATTCCCATGACATATTTGCTTATGTTTGAAGTATTTTTACTACAACTTTTATACATTTTTAAAGGGTATTTTGAATTGATGTATGCCACGATTATTTATGTAGTTGATTAGATAAACTATGTTTAAACATATTTAACTGTTAGTCAGCTTGGTTGGCGAGGTGGTCAGCAACATTCATTTAATATATGGAATTTTTTTCAAGTACTATTATGCATTATGTAGTCGCCGTGAAAAAAGTTCATGCATGTTAACCCCAATACAACTTAGGATCGATGTATAGCACAGGTTATTGTGTATTTTGAATTTTGCGAATGGGGTCTTGGCCTTCAAGAATTTAGAGGGACAAAAGTGAATAATTTGTTGAATACTAAAATTGAGCCGTGCCTTCAGACACGAACATGCACTAGTATATATATATAGTTTCTGCAGAAATTGAAGTATTTTACTTCAAAGAAAACTTGAATGGGCGGTCGTCAAATTATATTGAAATAGTTTGACAGGCGAATGCTTTAATTTTTAAATAAAGAAACTACAATAATTCTAAATATTTTAGACTGTGGATAGGGCGGTTGCTCAGACTCATCATTTTCTCGATCCATCTTTGTTCGCAAGGTTGACTTTGAGATAGTGAAAGAAAAAGTCTTCCTACCACAAATTAATCTCGTTTTTGGTAAGTACTTCCTCCGTCCTAACTTAATTGTCCTTTTTTAAAATTCGTGTCACTTTTCGATTGATTATATCTTGTAATTTAAAATATTTTAGGTGATTTTGAAAATATTGTATTATAGAACAAATCAAGATCTATCAAACAAGATCCATATTAGATATAAAATTCATTACCAATTTAAAGATATAATTAGTTTTCTTATCCAGTTAGGATAAAATTGAGACAAGTAAAATTAGAACAGAGGGAGTATAAGTATTATTATTTAGGTGGATGAAATCACAAAACTAACTCGAAAGCGTCATGACAACTCTCCCTATGTTTAGACGGCAGGAATCACGGATCACCAATGGATTCCTCATTCTTTAGGAATCAATCATTCCCAACTATAGAATATACTCCTACTTGCCTCGGTATTTTATTTTAACCATTTGATAAGGCAGTAATGCATTTTTCTTTTTTGTCTTAAACACCCTTCTCGGTATTTTGCATCCGCACCAGAAAATCATTAAGGCCTCGTTTGATTCGCGGACTGAAAATGATGGGATTAATAGTACTGGGATTAATAGTCCCTGGATTATTTGTCTTGGATTAATTTCATCCCTAATTTCACCCAATCCCATGTTTGATTCGTGTGGGATTAAATATGGGATAAGAAATAGGATTTTTTCTTAAAAAAATTTCAAAAACATTTTTCGAAAAAATAAATTTTTGAAAAAGAAACATTTTAAAACAAATTTTTTTGTGAAACATTTTTATTACAAAACAATTTGGAATTTTTTTTTCTTTTTTGAACTAATTTTTGAAAAAAAAATTTCTTTAAAAAGTTGAAAATCAATTTTCTGAAAGAAAAAAAAACTAGTTTATGAAACTTTTTTTTGAAGAAAAAGGTTTTTTGAAACCATTTTTCAAACAAAATAGTTTTTGAAATCATTTTTTGAGAAAAGAAAGTTTTAAAAAACATTTTTCGTATTTTTTTAACAAAAATAATTTCTGAAAACATTCTTGAAAAACATGAAAGTTTTGAAAATATTTTTTTTAAAATTTTTTTGTAAAACATTTTTGAAAAATAAGAAAGTTTTGAAAAATATACATTTTAAAAAAAAAGTTTTTTCAAAACAATTTCTGAAATTAATATTTTTTTTAAAAAAATTTAAAAACATTTTCTGAAATTAAAATTAAAGAAAATAATTCTGAAAATACTTTTTGAAATCAATCTCAATATCATCGAAATATTGTTGAAAACAATTCCTCATTTGTTAATCCTACGTAATCCCACCTCCCCCCCTAGGATTATTTAGTACCCCCCATATAGGGATAAAATTATTCCTGGGATTAATAATCCCGACAGTCATTTCGGGAACCAAACATGGGATAACTCAGGATTAAGTACATTTAGTCCTATCCCAGGCAGTTAATCCGCGAATCAAACGAGGCCTAAAAGTATTTGTAATTCGTAATGCTTGCTTCTTTGCTCAAGGTTTTTTTTTTTTTCCTTTTCTTTTTTAGCAACTGAAATCCAAGTTGTGGTTTTATAATGTATAAGCTAGCTATGTGAGTGATTTTAATTAGGAGAAGTTTAGAAACTTGTTTGTTGCAATGCAGCGTGAAAATTACAAGAATTTCATTTATTTATTGAGAATTTGTATTGCAGGATTTCAAAAGGAAAAAAGGGGTCAAGCTCCAGTCCAGTACAAGTTACTATCCAGTCCGTGCTAGTCGCGCATTTTCCGGTTCACATGGGTCTCGTTCAATGATTGGAACCGTTCATATTATAGAACCACTCCAAAAATTATGTCCATCGCATATCGTTCAATACACGTTTGTGATCTATTTATTTTGGAAAAAAATACATGTCCACACTGAATTGAAATCCTTTCATCTATTTGACCAAAATATAAATGAGTTCCGATCATGTATTGAATGATATCTGATAGACATGATTAAAGATATACTGTACTTACGCGGAAAGGCACCCTCAATCCATTGGGAATACCGTGAAAGAAACGCGCTAACATGACGCGTGAAGAACTCCCGTCACACGGCCAGTTAAAAAACAAGGAAAGAAGGACTCTAAACCTTAAACCCGATGACTTCGTCTTCGGTCTGTAGCAAAGGTGAAACCAAAACACAACTCCCCCAAACCCCAATCTCTCTCTCTCTAAAATTCAACCCAATTACTCAACCCTCCGGACAAACCCCATCCAACAATGCCCAACCCATCGCCACCCGATCCGACCCCCACAAACCCTAATGACCCCGCCGCCGGAGAATTCGACCCCCTCCCAATCCCACCCCTCGACCCCACCTTCTTCTCCTCTGACGCCTTCGCCGGACCCTTCGACGCCGTCGACTATCTCGACGATTTTGACTTCAACTTCGACAATTTCGATCTCCCCTCCGATACCGAGGAGTTCCTCAATTACCCTCTACCCTCCCCGGTCGACCCGATCGATTCGGACCCGCCAGGTTTCTCCGCCGATCCGGTATCCGACGTTACTTCCGGTAGGTCGTGTGAATTCTCTGGGGATCGGTGCTCGGATGTTGCCAAGTTTTTGAACCTTTCGTCTGTGGAGTGTTCGCAGGAGTCTGGAAACAAGGGGTGAGTTTTTATAATTATCTGGCTATAGTTATAGGAATTAGACTTTACTCTGAATCCATATTGGTGGAGTTTAATGGTGATGCAGTGTGACGGGGCAATATTCCCTGGCGGAGGTGCAGGGAGGTGACAGGGTACCTCCATTTGGGGCCTGGTCTTCCTAACTGTTTTTTTTTTTTCTGTATTATTTGATTTTCTTAATTTTTCATTTAGCTTCCTTTGTAATTTTTTCCATTATTCATTTGTCAGGACGATAAGAATCAAAAAAGTATAAGAAAGGGTCGGACAAAATTGAAAAAAGTTCATGTAGGACAAAAAAGACGGTTGGTATTTTTCAATGTGTAATTTTGTTTTTTTTAGCTGGTAAATTTTACTTTTCGGACTCTTTCTCGTCGAGATTAATAGCCTATCCAAAAATTTTAAGGTGAATCTAACCAAAATTTGGAAAGGTTGAAATTAATTTCTAAAAATAAATTTAGGAAGAATGGAGATGTTATGTGAAAATACTTGATGTGAATTGCTGAATCTCAATGTCAGCTTTATTGGTCTGAGCAAGATGCTGTGTTTTTCGAAATTTGTAGTTGAATTTCACAATTCAGGAAAAAGGGAGTTTTTGGGTGGTATTCGGCTTATTCTTTAGTTACTTACCGTGTCAAATACCGGGTTGGATTTTGTAGGGTTTTGGATTGTCCATCACCAGAGTTGGAAACTCAACACCGGGAAGTTTCTGGGCCGGAGTCGTCTCAGGGTTCTGGCAATTCTGGATCTGCTGCGTCGGAAACTCTGAGTTATCCGTCACCAGATTCGGGTAATTCACCAACTTCTGCTAGCAACTCGAAAAATGGTTTTGGTGATCAGAAGATTAAACTGGAGGAAGAGGGCAACAATTGCTTGTTGAAAAGGAAAAAAGCGAGTGAAGATGTGAACTCTGAGTTGAGGACGAGCAAGTACCGTCGGTCAAACGCTGTGGGGAATGCCGACCCACCTTCTGGTATGGATTCAACTGGTGATGACGAAGATAAAAAGAAGGCGAGGTTGATGAGAAACCGCGAAAGCGCCCAGCTTTCTAGGCAGAGGAAGAAGCATTATGTGGAGGAGCTTGAGGATAAGGTGAGATCAATGCATTCCACTATTCAAGATTTGAACTCTAAGATTTCGTACATAATGGCTGAAAACGTGAGTTTGAGGCAGCAGTTGAGTGGTGGTGCCATGTGCCCACCACCCCCCGTGCCGCCTCCGGGCATGTACCCGCATATGCATATGGCACCCATGGGCTATCCATGGATGGCTTGTCCTCCTTATGTTGTGAAACCACAAGGTTCTCAAGTTCCATTGGTCCCAATACCGAGATTGAAACCACAGCAACCTGCTTCAGCGCCAAGAGCTAAGAAGGTTGAGAGTAATAAGAAGGGTGAGGGTAGAACTAAGAAGGTTGCAAGTGTTAGTTTCCTGGGTTTGTTGTTCTTTATCCTCTTCTTCGGTGGATTGGTACCAATGGTGAATGTGAAATTCGGAGTAATGCAGGGAAGGGTTTCTGGTGGGTCAGATTATTTGGGCAGTAGGTTTTATGAAACGCAACGCGGGAGGGTTTTGACTGTTAATGGCCACCTAAATGGTTCTGACCGAAATGTAGGAATTGGACCAACCAATGGGATGTTCAGTGGTGCAAGGGGTCACCTTGGGAGAGCCAAGGCAAATGTTGTGAAGCCAGGAAATTCTAGTGAGCCTCTTGTTGCCTCGTTGTATGTTCCAAGGAACGACAAACTTGTGAAGATTGATGGCAACTTGATTATTCATTCTGTCATGGCAAGTGAAAAGGCCATGGCATCTCATCAAGATCAGGGAATGAAGAATAGTAAAGAGACTGGACTGGTAGTTCCTGGGAATATGCCTCCAGCTATCCCTCTTGGAGGAAGGAATAATGGGAGACATCCCAACGTATACATGAGTCCATCTGAACAGCGTAGGGCTCTTGGTCCTGGTTCTGCAGATACAGAGAATTTGAAGTCAGCAGCGGCTGATGGTAAACTGCAACAGTGGTTCAAGGAAGGTCTTGCAGGTAATGATTGCTCACTCTCACAGTATTATTCGACTGGTTTTCTTTTGTCCATTTGGGAAATTGGCTTAACTGAGAGGTGTAAGTATTTACCTGTAATGTCGGAATCATCCTGGTGTTCTCATTCTAAGCCATGCTTGTTGAGTGTTGACGATTATGCAAATGACTGCGGGCTACTTGGATATGTGTTTACTTTTGGACATCTAGAACAATCTAGGGGTCCGGGTTGTTTTCGGTTTAAGAGGCCATGAATAATGATATTCTATTTTCCCCTTGATCCACATTCTTTGGTTGCCTTCCTTCTCCATTAGCCTTCCTTTAACTTGAATGAAGTCATACCTTAGGCCACATGGTTCATGGTTATCATTGTCCTTCATTTGACAAGATGTAAGATGACAGTTGGTCCCCACTCTAGCTTCCCATGAATGTATCACTTGCATCCACATTCACACACATAGACACCCGAACATGCATTATCGTTCGGCCCATAGTTAGATTTTATATGGTTTCTCAAGAGTCCAATTTGATACCGAAATTGGCTGGCCTTGTATCGGACCTTAACTATCAGTAACCTAGCTTATGTCAAGGCTGCTAAATATATGACTTGTAACAGTTTCTGCAACAACATTCAAAAAGTAAAATAAGTTGCATGCGTTTTTCTAGTGTTTTGTGTTCAATTCCTACTTGTGAAAATCAAAATAGTGTTGTAATTAGAGATATTTCGCATGAGATACATTATGGTTGGTTTTGCGGCATTACTGTCTGGTCACTGTACCCAAAACCTACATTCAAGTTAACATATGTTTCTTATGCTGCTTGTAAAGAGACTCCTCTTTTTTTACCCCCTCTTTCAGGAACTGATGGAAAAGACTTCGTCTTATGTTACTTTTTTTTTTCTTTTTTTTTTTTGAAAAAGATCCCTATCTAATTTCTAAATATTACAATGATTGTGCATGTGGCATACTGCTACACTTTTTTCTGTGCCATTTACCCATTTAGGGCACGTTTTAGTTAACAAAGGTCGTAACTATGCCTTTTATTGTTTACCAAAACTACTTGGTGAGTATTTATCGTTTCCTATGAGTCTATCATTTAGGGCACGTTTTAGTTAACGAAGGTCGTAACTATGCCTTTTATTGTTTACCGAAACTACTTGGTAAGTATTTATCATTTACTATGAGTCTATGACAACATTGGCAAGCAATATTTACGTGTTGCACTTTTGGATGAAATCTGGTCTTGAGTGTTGGACGGGGAAGATTAATGGGACAATACAGTTTATTTCATTGTACGATACAGGTAACATTGTTTACAAGGTCAAAATCCGTTTTACCTACCTGTGTTTTGCCGCATTTTATCAGAGTACAAAAGAAGTTGAGTCAAAGTCAAACTCATAAGCAAAAATACCATCTTAACCTTCTCTCTCTCTCTCTCTCTCTCTCTCTCTCGATTTTCCTCGATTACTGGGCTCCTCGGCAAATCAGAACTTAAGACGGGTCAGACCTCGGCGCCTAAATCACACTGGAGGTGGGTTGTGGCGTTGATGGCCATAGTTGCGTTCAATGATGGAGCGCGAAGAACTCCACAGCACGTCTGTGTGTATGTATTCATGGATTTTTGCTTTTTTGGCATATATGTCGGTATGTCTCAGTTTATGTTTTTGTATATATGCGACGAGAATGAAAACGAAGAAAATAACAGGGTATTATGGCTGTTTTCTGTATTCCGTTAACAGAGTTACAATTTTGCTTTAGTCCCAAACCATAAGAGGATCATTTTGCATATTTCCAAGTGATAAGGCGTAAGTCGCACATGAGGCAATGGATTTTGCCCTATTATACAATGTGTACAATGAAAATTATCTTATTACTTTGTCCAAGCTTTTGCAAATATGACTTTCTGAGATTTGATAATAGACATGTAGCAATGAGTAGTGGATCCTCAAATTTTGCATTTACTTGGGTAAAAATTATCTGCATGTAATAATTCACTCCATTTATTAGACACTATTAGCATGATTATGTTTAGGCGCGTGTGCGGGGGGGGGGGGGGGGGGTGTGAATGTTTTTTTGATGTTATTTCTATTCTAGTTTCAGTAGTTCAAATAAAAACCAGTTTTGTATTTAGCGTTGGTTTTTTGTATCTGTCAAAATAGTGTTTAGAAGGATTTAGTATGTGATAATCCATGTTCTGCGCAGGGCCAATGTTAACTTCTGGTATGTGCACTGAAGTTTTCCAGTTTGACGTCTCACCATCGCCAGGAGCCATAGTTGCTGCCGCCTCAGTCATGAACATTTCTGCTACACATCCCCAGAATTCTACGCACCCCATTTTGAAGGGACGGAACAGAAGGATCCTCCATGGTGTCCCCATTCCCCTTGGTGCTGCTGGATCTCACAACGACTCCACTAAAGAACACCGGGATAGAAATCCAGGCAAAGAAGATAGCTTCCGTGGGAACAAGTCTCGTTCGTCTATGGTAGTATCTGTGCTTGTTGACCCAAGGGAGGCTGGCGATGGTGAAGGTGATGGTGTGATGGGACCAAAGTCGCTCTCTAGGATTTTCGTCGTCGTTCTAATAGACAGTGTTAAATACGTCACATATTCGTGCATGCTTCCGTTGAAGGGTTCCGGTGCTCTCATTTAGTGTGACATCTAAAGGATGTGAAACGATGGACTGAAACAGTATCCATAACGGGATCCAGTTTTGCACATAGATAAGGTTTCTGTAGTTCTTATAGAAGTAACAAAACAATATCCCTTCATGTCTCTGGCTTTATGAAACTGCCATGAGTTTTGACCAAGATGGACTAAGTTATCAAGGCAATACAAACATGGACTTCATTGTCACTCCATGTGGAGGTGTCTTAACTTTTTACTCAGCTGTTATTTTATAAAATGATCATGAAATATTTTGGACTTTTACTAGTGGCAAGGTAAGGACACGAACTTCACGGTGGCATCACAAATTGTTTTTATAACTTGGTCTCGGGCCCGTGGACTTATTAATTCTGGGACGTATTCTACCTTCCACTAGTAGGGGTTCATTTTAATATACTCGCTTATTACCTTTCAACTATTGCGTGGTCATGGTGAGCAAGGAATCCTCTATCTCCTTATCTCGATGCCTCTGTCCAAATCAAACACTGCTCTGCGCAAGTGTGGTAAGTTTTGAAGGCATTGGAGTGAAATTCAGAAATGTGACCTGCTGTACATTTACAAAAATTGGTGCCCTTGTCAGCTTAATAAAATATCTGGAGTAGTTTTGGGATAGCCGAAGTAGATTTGGGCCTTTCGGCCTTTTAAATTAGACCACAAGCAACTTGAAATGGTGTCTCGGTAACAAAAGGTATTGATCAAAAGTATTTTCATTTTGGACTTTTACTCAAACTTCAGGGTCCTGATTTTTACACAAAATTTGAAAGCTTAAAGAATAATGGCTTCCCGGGCTTTAGCTCAAGGTGATCCTACATTCCTACTTGACGTCGTCCTCTACAATCATGCAATCAAAAGAATTGATTTTATTGAAAAATCGATGTCTTACTCCATAACTTTGAGGGAACAAGAGAACAATAACTGGACAAACGGTCCGGGCCTAGGCAAATTGAACCTTCGCTACTTGTATTCATTCTCAATTTCTCGATAAAAGGCCCTTTCGAAGAACATCAAAGAAATTTTCTTTTTCCTTCGGTTTATATTTGATCTTTCCAAACCTGCTTTTGCGGAAGCGGGGGCTGCTGCGCCTATGCATCACCGTTTCAAGCAAAAATTTGAACATTATCTCATGACTTTAATCCTTTTTCAAAACACACCATGTTTCATGATTGTGGGGGGCCTATTTTGTGTCCCAAAAAATGATTCAAACCGCAAATTATCTTTATAATATTTTTCTCTGAGCTCTTGTAAAAAAATTAGCTCAATTCCATATCTGTAAAGGTTTTTTCAGCATTCGTGAAGACTATGAATTCTGAAAAAGCCATAGACTAACAACCAAACACTCAATTTTAGATTATGGATTGATTAATTTTTGTTGGGATCCATTTCGGGTACCACAAAGATAACCGCTCATTTCATTGGTTCCTTGGGAAAAAAAAAGCTCAATTCAATATCACTAAATTTTCAGAAGTCATGGGCCCCAACGGATGCTTAAAAAACCTTTATAGATATCGAATTGAGCTAATTTTTTACAAGAATCCATAGAAAATATTGCAAGAGTAATTTGGGGTTTTTGAATCATTTTTTTGGGACCCGAAATTGGCCCCACAAAATCATGGAACATCGTGTGGTGTGAAGGGTTAAGCACAATGCCAACATAGGAGCACAAGATGAACCAAAATGGCCAAAAACACTTCTTTTGAACGTAATTCAGCTTCAATGCCAAAAGTGCCTCACATTGGTGAAAAGAAGTGAAACCCCATACTTATTACAACAATCTACTGCATCTCCGTCTGTAATGCTTCCTCCAGGCTCTGCCGATGGGCAAACAAATTCCAAATTAGATATGGAAAGAAACCATCATGTGATTTGATTAGCAATAAGTGATTCCCAGTATGTAGTACTATAGCTACTTTAAGACATGAACTAATAATATACACCAAATGGAAAGAATGCATCACTAGCCAAAGCTGCTCCCATGACTTCGTCTCCTGCTTTCCTTAAAGCAATACTCAAACTCTCCAAGCGATTTGGTTGTCCACTTCCCATACCCAACATACAGTTTTCCTGCACAGTTATGACTACCGTAAAATGCTATTTTACGGCCTCAAATTCCACATGAAACAGTTTTCTTTAACGCGGAGTCAAGAAAAGTGCTAACCTTAGCAATTACAATGGCGTTGCTCTTGACATGCTTCACGCATAGCCATGCAAATTTCGCATCAGAAAGCTCATTCTCTTGCGGAGTCTTCTCAGAAACTAAATTAAATTCTATATCTTCTGGTGTTAAATCATCTGAATCCTGAGCTAGCCAACCCCCACCAACTTGTCTCAGAGAAAGCTTTCCTTTCTTATTCTTGCTTGCCTCAAGGATTCTCAAAGTCTTTGACTTTCGGCAGAGGATCTCAATTCCCTTTCTCACCGTCTGTCGGACTTCTAAACTCTCGTATTTCCTTTGCAAGATCCTTCAAATATTGCAAAAGGGAAATTAGTTTCTTTTCGAGAAAAGGAATCCATGATAAAAGAGTAAACTTCTCCTTGTGTTGGCTTCTTTAAGAAATCAAAGCCCACCAGTTATTGTATTATATTAAGGCATAGGGAAAAGCTTCTACAGGTCATTGATGAAACAAGAAGTTCCACAGAAAATAATGCTAGGCTCATGCTTTTTCGTGGAATACAGTAGTTATTTAAACTTGATGAGATGCAAAGTGATTTCCAGCCGTAACATACTTGTGAAGATCGAACTTTGGATGTAACTCGACGGATGTAGCTCGACAAACAAGAACACAATACAAATATAAATCAATGAAAAACAGAACCAGTTTTTTTTTTTATCTGCTAAAAACAGAGCAGAACCAGTTTACCTCATCAACTTCAATGTTGAAGGCCTATGTAGCACCGACATTCCAAAAGGGCGCCGTGTCCACGTATTGGACGCGGGGACACAGCGGGGACACGCCCAAATACGTATTGGATACGCCACGTGGCGTGTCCAATAATTTTTATTAGTTTTTGATAGGGGTCACGTGGGGGACACGGCTGGGGGTCAAAATATAATAATATATATTTTTAATTTTGAGGGGTTAATATGAAATTATTCAAAAATGTTTGGGTTAAACTGTAATTATGCCTTTATTTGGACCATGGTAATCTTATACATTCATATAGGACATGTCTTCATCAACAAACATGGAAGAAAAGAAAAAATATATGCATATATGTATTTATATATATTTATTTATTTATTTATACACGTGGCGTGTCCCCCGCCGTGTCCGTGTCCCCATTTTTTTAGAATTGCCGTGTCCCGTGTCCCTGTCCGTGTCCGTGCTACATAGTTGAAGGCAACAATCCCACCAAATGCACTGACTTGGTCCGCTTTTACAGATAATTAGTAGGGTTCAATGATATCATCACATGAAGCAACACCAAAGGGATTTGTGTGTTTTACAATTATGCAAGTAGGTTTATTAAACTCGCCCACACAATTCCAAGCTGCATCAGCATCTAAATAGTTATTGTATGACATATCCTGCACCAACAATGGGAAAATGTGAGTGATTTTAATCCAACATCCATGAAACTCCCTCCATGTATGGAAGAGATGCACCTGTACTAGAACAACTACTGAGGACTGAGGAGCAACCAACAAAAGAGCTGATCCTTTATTTTCTTTTACAAAGTAGGGAGTAATGCCTCCGCAGATCTCTACTTTACAACAATAACAATTTACAAGAATAATGCAGAATATTGAAACTTTGCACCTTGTGCTAGTAGCGGTAAATCAGACAAATGAGCATAGGCAGCCTAAAGCAAAGGTATATGATTCGTATATGATTCCCATAACGCATATGATTCGCTAACTTAACCTTTAGTTACAAGTCAGAGTTAGATATACTTTTGTAGCAGCTGCTGAATTGGTCGTGTAGAAAAGAAAACTTCGTAACAACAATAACCCAGAGTATAGTTAACAGAAATTAAATATATCAATTTAATTTAACTACTAAACTAAATTATGTTTTCTTAAATAAATAAATATATATGTCTATCAATCTTGTCCATTTGCCATTCTGTTCAAAAGAATCAAAACCACCTTAGTAGGTCCAGCACTAATAAAAGAAGTTAGGAGAGACATTTTAACCAGCATTATACTAACAAACAGGGCACACGTACAGATTAATGGTAACAGCAACTACACGATCCTGTGTGAAACAAAGTTGAAGGTATGCCTACCCACTATCAAGACATGGAGTTAACTACCTTAACACACCCATACACTTAATAAGAATCTTGCAGATTATATTCTCTATTGGAACCTCAAACAAACATATCATTGGCCATAAAAACATATTGACAATGTAGATATGGCCTGGAAATCTTTAGATGATAAATTCTATTGGTATTGCTCACGCACCATCCCATGGTGTTGAATAGCAGTTGCAATCCCACCACCATTAACCTCAGATAGACTTTTATCAACATAAAATGCTGCCACTTGATGAGGATTTTCACCATAACGCAGAGAACATTTGAGGTAGAGAGGCACAGTTAAGCTGGAAGGGAAATCATCTTCCAACGTAGAGAACGAACAACAGCAATTCAGGGATTAAAGCATTAGGAAACCACATGAAATTGATTTTTTTTTATTTGATGACATAGAATTCCAACTGATAACTGACATCATTTCATCAACATGCAAATTTCTCATTCAATAGTTGCAGAGTGAAGCTAAAACAGAGTTGAAGTGCGTGCCTACAACAGTCTGCTTCCGCAGCCACTCTGAAACTGCAGAATCATAAGAAGCAACATGTTGAACAGCCTTGGCAGCGAGCTTCCTTCGAAACTGCTGGTCATCCTGGTTGCGTTGCAGAAATCCTAGGAGTTCAGGATAGTCTTTTGAATCAACCACAACCAAGACATCATTGTGATTCTGATCAACAGCCAGAGGTTGGTTACTTAGCTGGAGATAGAGGCACATTAACAATACCAATGGTCGTAACAGAGAAAATAATAACATACATATACAAGTACCGCAACAGGGTTATGTTTCTCGTGGTGTTTAACTGAGAAGCACCTGACACATCTATTAAGTTGCAACTCCAAGAGGAGTCAGACACTCGTCCCAAGTTCTGAGACTGGTTTACTATTTTGTTACTCCTGTACTTTTGGAATCAGACAAATGGTGACACACATGAAATAACTAAGACATAGATGAAACACATTATAAGTTATACAAATAATAATAATAAGTTGAGATATATAGTTAATATGATGTCAGGCTTGAGGGACAATTTCTCCCATAGAAGACATGGTTTATTTGATTTTTGGTGATAGAATGCAAGTACTGTGTACGATCTAGTGGTGTTCAAGTCATCATGTTTTGAGTTTGTTAATCTTAATTAGTGTTACCGTGCACATTTAAAGCTCTACGAGTAGAGTACACAGGTGACATTCCCTTAATGGCTCATGCACTTTTTATCTTTAAAAAAATTTACTAATCAAGAAAAGAGTATAGTTACCAATACATTTCATGTAAAACTTAACACATGCGTGTTTACTCGGCGTGACAGGATGCTTACACTGACACCATAGGATTCATGCAGGCATTGCCTGCAAAATTCAAAAAATCAATTGAAATAGATTCTCTACATGCTTAATATTAGAGTGGTCCAGAGGACAACATAAGCTTGCCAACATGACTAATGTTGGGTCAAGGATAGATAGAAGTGTAATGTCTAAGGATTTAAGATATTAGAGTTTAATGAAACAGTTATAGACGATAAGAAATGTGTGACTGTAATGCACGTTAGGTGTCACACTGTAATGCACGTTAGGTGTACAGAAACAACTGTAGAATCATGAATAATCAATAGTATGTTCCTCAAACATCAACCGTAACATTTGATTAAGAAGAATAACCTCTGCAGCAGCTCTAATCATGGCAGGACCACCAATATCAATGTTCTCAATTCCATCCTAACGCTATTCCTCCAGCAGAGGAAACTTTGTCATGGAAGGGATACAAGTTCACCACCACTACATCAAAGGTACCTGCAGGAGCACTGCCTTAGAAATAGCAAAGTAACAAACTAAAGTTAATAACAGCAAACTCTGGCCAAATTTGTTCCGTGAACTTGGTATAGCACCCGATAGGATGTACATCCTACTGCACATGGATTGGTTGAAAGCTCTTAGTATTACCAGGATATGAAATTCAAAGAATATCAAGATGACCCATATGAGGAATGATACAGTCAAACAATCACTGGCTAACTTATTTCCAGAGGACTTCCACTCCGTCCATCACTCATTATTGAAAGTTGCCCACCCAGTTATGATGGATTATTTCACCTTATCCTCATATGTCACTCCCAATAATCAAAGTTACTAGGGATTTGATTATCAGTTCAAATGCCACCAATGCTTCAGGGTACTGCACTTCCATAAACGTGAAGTCTTGAACTTTTGATACTTACTTTCCTGCTTTAATATCCTAACATCTTTTTATCAATGAGCCTTGTTGTGAAAGTGTTCTACACCATCACTCTTAAGTCTAGAACGGCATAGTTGCTATTAATCCAATAGCTTTAAATTTTGATTTTACCCTTTGTGAGGGAATTTGCTCAATTGCCTGTACATAATTGAACTAATACTACCAGTTACTATGTCACAACTACTTTTATTGTCTATTTATGTTCCAAAAGGTATTTACATTCATACCAGATACCACCAATTGCTGAAAATACTTGTATGACAAACAAACTTCTTCAAACTACACCCATGGATAATCCCTCTAATTCCAATCTTTCCCTTTAACAACCAATTTTGATATAACTGAGATCAAAATATACTACTTAATTCCTACCCATGTTAGTGAAATTGTTATTCATGTGCCTTTATCGTTGCTTCCGCTTATTTTTCCTCTTTTCCATCACGTCTAATTTCCTGACTTCAATTTACGACTGCTGTCTATATCTTATGATTCACAATAAGTATCTTCAGATTCGACTTGTTCAAAGGATAAAACCGATTTCTGGATAAAATATCGAGAAGCACTTTATATCTTATGGAAGAAGATGATGAAGAAGGTGGCGAAGGTATGGAGGAAAATTTGGGAAGAGATACGTCTCTTGAAGCGTATCTTAAGCTTAAATAAATCTTCAATCCACATGTGATAGTAACATGATGTGTATCTTACAAATCAGCACATTCGGCGGTAAAACCAATATGTATCTCCAATCGTATCCCACATCAAAATTAAATTCTCTCGCAATGCTCTTACAATCCCTGTTGCGATACACAATACATTACAGGTGACACGGTGCAGGAGTAAAAGATTAATTTCTTTTGTAGTAAGTTGGACTTATATGTGGAGAATTCATATCGGTCTATCTTCTCCATAAATATCTATCCCTTGTTACCAAGCATCTTATGTAATTCATTGGTAGCCACCCAAATCTAACAACTTTAAAACAAGAAAATCATGGGCAAATCAGTTGAATGCTTAAAATCCTACATAGAAACCAAAAAGACGTATTAATACATTTAAATTGTGGATGAAGAGCAAACTTGATCATCAACAGTTCAACATACACTTGGTACTTTGCTTTCTTTATCAATTTTAAGTTTTCTCACTAGCAAATATGTTAAAAATATTATAAAAGATGCAAGTCAGGCAGGTATGGTTAAAATTTGGATTGGAAATACTTTTCTTACTAGATCATGTTATGTGGATTAATTCTTCAAATTCTGTATCATCAAAGCTTATTTTCTAGTTATGCTATACATTTTGCATTTCACAAAGGGTATACCGTATACCTATTTTTTTTACTTGTTAATTTACTTTTGTTAACTTATTTTTCGATATGCTATACCTATCTCAATAAAATATACACACCGGAATAAATGATACAAGACTGTATCCCATTTTGACAACCTATTTGTATATCCCATTTAGTGAGGAGCTGGGGCTTTTCTAGGAAGACATTGAGAAATAGATGATGTACTTGAAATCCTACAAAACGTTAAACAATTCTAACTAGTTAAACTTAGTCTACCATAATGTGGTTAATCTACCTAGCAAACTAGATGGTCAATTGATCAAAAGACATTGTACAGAAGGACCAATAATTCATTTTTATCATGCCTTGCTGATGAGCGATAAGTAATAGAGCTCACCAATTCCATGCTTGCTTAAAGCTTCCATGTGGTGCTTTTGGTCTCTTTGAGCAAGAATACCTCCATGTATGCTAGGATGCAATGTTTTTACATGACCATCAAGCTGTAATTAAATAGAGAAAAATAATGATCAAGGGAACAACAAGAAACCCTATATAAAGAATGCTGACTAGAACAACCTAGCATGCATCCGTCAATTTTAAGAAGTTGAACAGAAAAAGCTTTATACACATTTGATTGGACTTCGGAAAATGAATCATGGAAGAAACAAAATGATTCTTTTCAACAAGTTAAAGTTTGAAGTCTATAATTCAAAGAAAAATTACAAGAATAATACAACATTATACCAACTCCATTTGTCAACCTAACTAGAAACAGAATCGGAAAACAAAGTTTGCATGCAGAGATCAATGGAAAATGAACTATGTGCAGGATAAAAGAAATTGAACAAAAACCAGCTTACCATTTCTGGAAAACCAGTAAGCTGTTCCACCTTGGTGACAGAGACACCAGCATTCTGTAATGAAGATGCTGTCCCTCCAGGCTCCAGTTGAAACAATTGTGTACCTACATGGTTAAAAGAAACGTCATCGGTAAGCAGTGAACACAACTGCATGTGTGCTGCAGGATAGCCAACTGAATGAAGATGACATATCTATTTGCCAAAAAATAGCATCAAATAACTCTTTACTTTTCAATATTAGTATGATGTAAGATGCATCATACAGACCACCAAGAATAAGCCAAAAAGAACTATCACAGAATCTGCACTGCAGACATCTTTCAAGAAAGAAAGAAAAAGCTGACCTTTCTATTGAGGAACAAGAAAATCCCATGAAATGTTTTGAAAACTCACCCTAATTCCTGAAGCCCATTGCCAAGGAAAGCCAAATCCTTCTTGTCGGACAATGATATTAGTGCTTGTTTGCTGCCTGAATCAAGTGACCAATAACATCAGAGAAATTCTAGTGCGGAACAGAGGAATGATGAGAAAGAAAAAGGGAAAGCACCCACTGCACGAGATAACTGAATATGAAACCGTCAATGAAAGCTTAAGTTGTTAAAGAGAGGGGCAACATTGTTATTTACACCTTCAACAAACTTCAAAGACCACCTCAACCCACTACCTCTTTTCCCAATTAACCATGTTAATCGATGCCATTACCAGCAACATAGTTAACTAAAGCCCAACACATACTTAAACATGCACACAACACAAGCTTAAACATGCACTCATATTTTCTTACATATGTATTCATCTATACATACCTCTATAAATATGCACATATAAACACCCCCACACACGTAAATCGTGTTAGGCAAAAAAGATGGAAAGAGGAAGATCTTGAATGGAGATTAATCTTTAACGAAATCTGGGAGAAAAGAGGGGAGAAGAAGTCAAAGATGGCACTTTTATTCTCTTCTTGGCAGTGTTTTTAGGCAGTTAGACAAGGGCGGCTTCACTGTCACCTGAGAGGGCTCATGTGAACCCCCTTGGGTTCAACAAACGCACTAACTTTTGTATTATTTTTTTTTTACTATAATTGGGTTTTTCTTTAATACTATCGGCACTGGATCACTCATATCTAGCCAAAGTAAATAAAAATTGACTTAAACTTGTGAGCAAGAAGATAATATAACTCAACAAAACGAAATAAATTAGAGCCCAATACGTTTTCGACCAATAAATATGCCCATTTTTCATGAAGTTCCGTATACAAAAAATTTCTTCACGCTTTGCTAAACTAATTCTAGAGCAGCCCCTGAGTTTAGGGATAAGTAGCGTGAGCCAACCTCAAAACTGAGGTTCAGTGTTACCTTATAATAGTAGTAATATTAGACAATAGATTGAACCAACTCATCTCAGCATAATGGAACTTCTGAATCAACTTCATCTCCTACCTTAATCATTTCAAAACCATAACTTGGGAAACTTTTTAGACATAAATCCTCATAGAGAGGAAAAAGAGAAAAAAGTGTGACAACTACATTTTTGTCATGAGAGAGAAAGAAACACTACTACCAGAACCAGAGGCTTGAGAGTCAGCCATGAGAATTGAAACTGTATCAGCATCTGCCATAGCTTTATCTGGATAATACAACTTTGAGCCACATGACACTGTAAACTGAACCGACAAAAAAAGATTAGCAAGATATCAGGAAACCCAAATGGAAAAATTTATGAAATTAAAATGAGGTGCCTCAAATATATAAAGAAACCCAAATGCAAGAATGGTACCAGGTGAATGTTGTAACTCCTATGAAGAAGACGAGTTGGGATGTGAGCCGATTTGATAGCGGTGGTCGAAACGGCGGCGTTGGCAGAGGTGGTTGTGGTGGCGATGGAAGTCTGAAACCCCAACACCATGTTACAACTTCGTTACAGTGTTGGTTAGGGTTTAGACTCCCTGTCCCTGTCTGTTTTTGGAGTTAGGGTTTGGACTTCAATGAGAACATCGGCACTGTAGAGAGTTGATATACCTGAGAGAGAATCCCTGTTGCAAACTACTTGTCAACTCATTATGCCGTGTATAATTAGAAGTCAATTATTTTTAAAGTTAATACTAATATTTGTGCAAAAGATGGCTTATAATCAAATTTAATAACATTCTTATAAATAATTAAATTTTAGGTTTTGGATAACCAAAATTAGCAATATTTTTCAATAATCAAAATTTGTCGACTCCACATCACATAAGTTAACTAGTTTCAAAATTTGTATACACGCATGTTTCAATTGGTATTTTTTTTTTCTTCTTCGCAAACTCTATATCTTCTCCACTCTACCCACAAACTATTTATCTTTCTTTCCTTCCAAAAGTGAAGTTCAAATCTCTTGATCATCTACATTCAACTCATCGTTGCCGGATTAAGGTATTTCACTCTTCTTTCTTGTTTCTATATTTCCTCCCAAAAAAAATTCATAATAGAAGAAAAGGAAGTCACCAATTTTTTTCTAAAATTAAGGGAATGAATTGATATATTTTTGCCCAAAAAAAACGTAAATGAAGAGAAGTGAATGGCGAAAAACAAAAGGGGAGAGAAAGAGAGAGAGAGAAATTGTTGTGAACCTCTTATTTTAGTTATGGACTAGAAGTGACCATTGTGAACCTCAACATTAGTAAGCTTGGAAATCTCTTACATGAATAATCAAAAGTTGATGTGTTAACTTTTGGTTATCCATTTTTTATTATATCACTGTGTATGGCCTTATTACTTGTTCTTTGGAAATAACATCCTGCCACATATTCAGGAACGGAACTAGAATTTTATCCTAACAGTGGCGAAATATATATTAAAAAAATAAAAAGATGCATTACAATATTAATAGTCATCAGCTCCAGGAAAAATTAAAATAACATAACAAAAACTATAGTAAATAATATTTTTCAATTGCACAGGGAGTATGAAAAAAGACTAACTTTGATTTTGGACATCAATAATGTCACTCCTCAAATTTTTAATGTCACTTCCCAAATCCCTATATGGATTTCCCAAATTGATAAGTGCACTCCCTTTTAAGAGTGACATTATAAATTTTGGGAGTGGCATTATAATTAAATTTCCTTAATTTTTTAGATTAAGTTATTTTAGGGTTAGAATGTGGAGTTTTTTTTTTCTTAATTACACATCATCGTTTATATTATTTCACTTTGGCCGATTGAATTTAGTTTTAGAATATTTTTTTGGGTCTCCTTTCTTGAAAAAAAAATAGAAGATTTACAACTAGTATATAATAAAAATAACGAAAAAAAATCTAGCAGTGGCGAGACTATATAAGTTGGAGATAAATTTTTTTTTCACATGTAATAATTGCATTTTCTAAAAATCTTGTCGTAACGACCGTCGCCACTAAACTCCCCTGATCCCATCCTTGCATATATTTGGTGATTAGAACATTAAAAAAAGGTGATATTGATTTAGGCCACGTTTGTAACTTAAGGAGGAAAGGAAAAAAAAGGAAAAGTAAAATTTTTTCCCTCCTATTGTTGGGTTGGAAAAGAAAGAGCAAAGAAAGTAACAATTTTAAGTTTTGTGAATAGTAAATTTTACCTCCAATTTTCCTCTCAATTTCCTCCCCTTTAATTTCTTTTCCTTTCCTTTCTTTTCCTTAGGTTCCAAACAGAACTTTAGATGTGGATGATGTGTTGTGTGTTTCGAGGCAATGTTGGCCCCCTCCCGAGCCTAGTAATTTGATCAAACTCATTTATTTCCTTGAGTTCATTGAGTTAATTGTTCATGAAAAGGTTAGGATTCATCGAACGCTAAGATGTTACACAATTAGTCCACTTTTGTCTTTAATATATTGAACGGTTAGGATAATTTTGGTATTAGACTCTAAAACTTTAATGGCTAATACATTGATGTTCAATTCACTGGAATATGTTACATGAATTACGGAACGAGTGAAATTAAATGAATGACTCGTATTACGTAATTGGCCTCTGGTGGGCCTGAATGCTATCTCACAGACTATTGCACAAATATCTACCCCAAATCTAATGATATCTGGCCTTTATTGTGCTAACAAGTTTTATAACAAAGCATATATACAACTAGACAAGGTAATACATTAAAACACAGGCCAGCATTTGGTGGACAAAGATATTCACACACCTGTTAAAAATCATTTCTTAGGCCATCCACAGTGGTATAATCAAAAAAGGATAACCAAAAGTTGACACATCAGCTTTTGATTATTCACTTAAGAGGTTGCTAAGTTTAACAATGTTAAGCTTCACTATGGTCACTTTTAGTTCATAATCAAAATATGGGGTTCACTACAATTTCACTCTCTCTCCTTCTCTGTTTCTTGTCATTCACTTCCCTCTATTTACGTTTTTTATGGGTTAAAATATATCGATTCCTTCTCTTAATTTTGAAAAAAAAATCGATGACTTTCTTCCCTCATATTATGATTTTTCCTTTTTTTTTTCTTTTTTTGGAGGGGGGGTTAGAAACAGGAAAGAAGAGTGAAACACCTTAATCCGGCGACGATGTGTTGAATTGTAGATGATCGAGAGATATGATTTTCACTTTTGAAGGAAAAAAAAGAGAAATAGTTTGTTGGCGAAGTGAAAAAGATATAAAGTAGGCGAAAAAGCTTGGCTACATAAAAATTTTATTCTTCAATTTTATTTTTTAATTAAAAAAAAGAGTATGCGAAGAAGAGAAGAAGAAAATATTAGTTGAAACACGTGTATACAAATTTTGGAACTAGTTAACATATGTGGTGTAGGATCCACAAATTTTGATTATTGAAAAAGGTTGCTAGTTTTGATTATCCAAAGCCCAAAGTTTGATTATTTCTAAGGATGTTGTTAAGTTTGATTATACCATTGTGAGCAATCTTTTGCACCAATATTGTTAACTTTAAAAACAATTGGCATTTGATTATACCACTGTGGATGGCCTTATGAGGCAAGTGTTTTATGTCACTAAATTAACCTACCATTTTTCCCCTCCAAGAACCTTATATAAATACCCCCTTTACTCTCTTCTTCACATATCAACCCCCTTTCACAATAGCACTCACTTCATTTTCAGTATATACCCTGTGCCAGTTTCTTAAACCATGCTTTCAGCATCACCAAATCTTGTTACCATGATGCTAGTCATCGCAATTTCCATGGCTATGTTAGTCTCACCCGCGCAAGCCCGAGTCCAACCCCAAGCCCAAACGAACGTCCAAGCCCAAGTCCAATTCGTGTTACCGGACCCACTCCAATGCTGGGCCTCCATCAAAAAGGCCATAGGGTGTTCTAATGAGGTTGAGGATTTAATTTTGAGTGGCGAGATTACAAGTACTACTGCAATTAGCCCGATTTGTTGCACAGCTTTAGCTGACCTTGGGCAAAATTGCTGGTCTAAGCTATTTCCTTTGAACCCCTTTTTGCCAGCGGCGGTCGGAAGTTATTGTGCTGCGGTCAATGGAGGTGTTGACGTTGCGCCGGGACCCACAGAGAGTGGTGCAGAACCGACCGCTGCAACCAATGGAGGTGTTGACATTGTGCCAGGACCTGCAGAGAGCGGTGCAGAGATGGGCTCGGACTCCGTAGCCAAGTCTTTTTTTTGGGGTGCTTAGCTAACTTCAAGTCAAATCATTGGGGCCTTTTTTTTTTCAAGAAAACGTTATGTTTGCATCTTAAAAGTGAATGAATGCTCATTTATCGGTATTGAGTGATGAATTACAAGCTTTTTATTTTTATTATATCAGACATTTTATGTAGTTTATAGTTTATCTTATATCGGTCATGTCACATGACAAGACCCGACGGCAATATTCATATCGCTAGGACCCTTCGACCAATGACATTGCGGATAGATATTCATCCACCCTAACGCTTTAGTCAGTTATTAGGAGTTTCATACAACAACCATCGGACACTTACTATACTAAGCAAGTGGTCGGTAGAAATCATCATGTGTTATTGCATTTAATCATTAACAATTAGTACATACAAACACCATATAGAGCAAATGACTTTTAAATGTATGACATAAGTACGAAAAGATTTTATTTTTTGAATTATATCTAAGACCACCTTCAACAGCCACAAATCTTGTCCAAATACCATAGACATAATAATAGCTCCATTTTACGAAATCTATATGTTGTTGAGGAGGCATGATCCTTTGTGTTGAAATTCCTATTCCTCTGTGCCTAGGGGTTTCCCGGCTATTGGTTTTAAAACATTAAAAAAAAAGAGAGCACACAATCCAACATTCGAAAACCCCTCGGCAGAGGGGTTTTCGGGACAGAAGAGATCGGACCCAATTGTTGAGATGCATCATCTTACATATCAAATTTATGTCACTAATGCGATTAAACACTTTCTATTATTTTTGTGCGTCTACATAGCACTGAATCAAATTTGATTTTTATTTGAAGTGCATCAAATGACGATTGAACGACAAATATTATATAGAGTGTATATATATATATATATATATATATATATATATATATATATATATATATAAAGTAATCTTGAAAAAAGTGAGTTCTACAATGGGAAAAATTGAAGAAAAGTATAAAATACTATTAATTATCTGAGGTGCCAATTAAATTGCAAGGATGTTTGTGGAAAGTTAGATTATAAATTTCTCCCAATGACTTCTCTCTTTTTTTAACGGAAAAAAAAATTTCATTAATCTTGAAATTGTTACAAGACAATTTCCCACGACGACTAACTTGTATATAGCAGAAGCAATTTACGAAAGAATATTTCATACATGTTTTCCTCACATATAGAAAATAAAAAGAATTTATGTTCTCATTTTTCATTTTTCATACATGTTTTCCTCGCATATAGAAAATAAAAAGAATTTATGTTCTCATTTTTCATTTTTCTTTTTCCTTTCCTCTCCCTTCAATTCTCATCAATCCATATACCAAGCTGGTTTGATGAATCGGTTTCAGTCGAATAATTATGATTTGCAAACAAGAACAAAGGACATGCCGATAAAAAAAATACTAAAAACTAAGGACAAAAACAGGTGTGGTGTCAACCGACATCCATCTGATCCATAATTCAGTCAGTTTGTGGTGGTATAACGACTTGGATTTTCGACCGGATTTTTTTTATAATAGCTTTAATAATAATAATAGAATTATTTTTCTTGATTATATTTTTCAATTATGCATGCAATATATACATGCATGCATTTCTTATACCTCTCTCCCTCCCTCCTGCAGCCTTTCTCTTCCTCCCATAGCTCTCTTTCTCCAGCCTTAACTCTCTCTCTCTCTCTCTCTCTCTCTCTCTTCCTTACCCTCCAAGAAAAACCAAATCCAACCCCCTTGCCCAAACTGAAAAATTCCTTTATCACCAAGGAAAAATCCGAATTCAATTCACTCCTATCCAATCCCTGCCACCCCTTTGACCCCAAAAACAGGTCCAATTCGTCCATTCCAAGTACCATGGAGCTAACCTCCATTAAATGCCATCTTATCACCTTATTCAAAATTCTCTTATAAATACCTCACCACTTCACCCACAAGCACACCCTTGCGACCACCACCCTCCTCTGAGTTAGAATAGAGAAAAAATAACAGAAGAAAACGAAGCTCCTATCCATGGATTTTTAGAGAGAGAGAGAAATGGGTTTCCTAGTTACGACCTACCGAAACCCAAACCGATCATTCAAATCACCTTCTACAACTCCTAGCATCACCAAACAACCCTCAATTTGATCCCAAGGTCCCCCCTCGACCAAACCCGAAGTCACCTTCCTCAATTTCGAAAATTTCGATTTCAATCCAATTCGATCAACCCGAGGTATTATAATCCATTCCAACCTCTCCTCTACGTATATTAAGTGTTTTTAGGCCTAACCCATAGTCACACTTGGACCCATGCATCGAAACCATGAAGAAAAACAAAAAAATCCGAAACTGCCTTTGACCTTGCGACCGCAAGGTTCGAGCCGCAAGAACCAGGTTCGACCTTGCAGCAGAAGGTCTAACCGCAAGGTTGACTAAGTCCAACCTTGCGGCAGGAACAATTTTGGTTCGAAAGCATTTTACGACCTTCCAAATTTGGTTTTTGACACCCAGACTATTTTTCCTAGACTTTTCACACCTCAAAGATCATGACTTGTTAATATTATATATTTTTTATTTTATTCTCTATTTATTATATATATTTTTTACTTGTTTTCATTCAAAGTTTACAAACGAAAAATCTTTTTGATCTTTCCAAGAACGTTTTTACCACCCAAACTATTTTTCCTAGACTTCTCGCATCTCAAAGATGATATTGTGATGGGATGAAAACAATTGATGCTTGGAAGAGCACTAGATTGCAACGGCTACTCGTGCCTTTCCACCGGAACCCTAGTTCGTCGATGGAACCCTAATCTGCAAAACAGACAAGGGGTGAGCACACCTTTGCCTCTCGTGGCAAAGGCCCTCCGATGCCTAAGTTAGTATCACGTACTAGCAGAAAAACCCTAATTATCAATAGGAAAATAATATGAATGTCGTGTATTGTGTACCTTTTATCTCCAGGTTTACCTCGTATTTATAGATTCATAGATGTTTGCTGCCCAAGCATCCCTGTTGCTCTAGGATTCTTATCTCATATAGGAAACCCGGGATATCTAAGACTCTCGTTCCCTTATCAAGTCATTAAAAGAGTCCTTCCAGGACTCTTTTTTCATAGCTGGCCGAACATCCCATTTTTATTGGGTATCTTTCCCAGATCCTACATTCTCGGGATCTTTATGCCTTAACAGAACATCACTGTTTCTGGACCCTTCCAGAGTGATCTCCTTACTCCAACACTTGATTGGGGCTCTTTCGTTGTTCGGCTATCTCTTTGCCGAACATATTGCCTGGACCAGTTGCTTCATATATAACTGGTCCTTTTGTTAACTATTTGGACAAATGTTATCTCATGTCTTTACTCTTATCTATCGAACAGACTAATTGGAGTAATGACTTTTCATGCCATTAGCCCATATCGCCGAACAGACTACTTCGCACAGTGATTTCTCTTATCGTATTTATTCCTTGATCCCACGTACTACATGTTCGGGCCCTATTTGTATCTGTTCGGAAATACCTCCCTATAGATATCTTGCTAATTTCATATTTTTTATTAAATTTACTATGTATTATTATTTTTAAAGTGTTTCTAATCAAAATTACTTTACGACCTTATAAATTATGTTATTAATGCCCGAATAATTTTTTTTAGACTCTTTACACTCCTAAGTTGAAACTTTGTTAATCTCAACATATTTTATTTATTAGATTATTTATTATCTATTTAATTTATTTCGACAACTTTTGTTAATATCTTTTCTTAAATATTTCCGCGACCCTCCGGATCCAACTTTTGATACTCGAACATATTGCATAGGACTGTAGGACTCATTTTAAGGTCATGCTACTTCACTCAATATTATCATCTACTTTTTTTGTATTTATCATGGTTATATATCTATTTTAAATTCTTAAATAAAACTAGTATAAGCCTAGGCTTACTAATTTTTGACCAAAATTAATATTTTCCTTCTTATTAATTAGACAAAAGTTTCTTGCTTAATTATTAACTTCTTGGCCATACAAGATTAAGGGCAACAGCCGATTCATAAAAAGTTATGTGATTGCATTGCTTGTTATTTGTTTTAATTATTATTTGATTAATTATCTATTGCACCGATACCATTGCTTGCTATTTGTTTTAATTATTATATTACACCGATACTTGATTTGAATGCTAGATTGGACCCTAGAGACATATGGTAGTATGCGAATAGAATTCACATAGACAATGCTAAGTCAATGGGAAAATGGTAAAGTGTTGAGATTGTGAAATTGTGGATTATGATTTGGCCATGGCTAAGGGTGACCTGTGGGGCCAGGTAATGTTAATGTGGTGACCCTAACGTATGGTACGCCATGGGAAGTTCCAAAGGGTAATCGTGTCCTTGCAGGGGCCAGCAAGGGGGGATTTCCCATGACACGGTCATAGTTAGTGGCTTAGGAATGGTGGCGACCCTAACATATGGTACGCCATGGGAAGTTCCAAAGGGTAATCGTGCCCCTTGCTATGGTATTAAGTGAATTCATGCGAAGTACATAACTTCGATGAACTCGTTTAGAACCCCGTGTGCAGGACAAGCAAGGGGGAGATTTTCCATGACACGGTCATAGTTAGTGGTTATGGGAGGAAAAGATCTCGTGGGTGGGATCTTAGATTTCACGTAAGGTTAATGGATAGTAACAAACTGGTTTATGTGTAAAATCTCTGTTTGACTTCTTCAATTCAATATTATCTTGTTACCTGCTAGCTGTAAAGTAGGAGGGGTAGTTGGGTTAGATTATTCTACCGGGTGATTTATCACTCACAGATACGTCTGTATCCTGACAAATCGGTTCCTTCGGCGATCAATTTGCCAGCGGCTGCAAGATTCAATGGTGGAATGGCTTTGAGACAGGAGGAATACTGGGAGTGGAGATCGAGTGTGCTTGGAATCTGTATCAAGACTAAAGTCACTCTGGAGTTTTTCAATAAAATTGTATTATTTTTAATGCCTCTAAAATTCTTTGAAAAATCGGGGCGTTACAAAATGGTATCAGAGCATAGGTTCAACACTTGGCCTTGGGTAGACCACATTCTGATAGAGTAAATCCGAGTAGCTAAATGTTTACCGTATCTATTACTCCTCTAAATCATGAGATATCCTACCTAAGTAAATCATATAAATATTTATTTACCTGTCGCAATTCAGACTCCGAGAAGTGATGAAATCGACATTGACTCCGATTAGAAGGAAGTGACAAAGGGACTGTTCCTTTTTATAATTGGTGGACGTATCAAACGAGACGAAGAACCCCAGTCCGAAGAAGGCAAGGAGACAAAATCTTGACAATAAAGGATAAGGAGGCTATTCAATAAATAGAGTATCTATCGAAAAAGAATTTCCTTTTTCAAGGCAGATAACGATCGAAAATAGATCAAATAGAGAAGGATTAGCGAAAGAACGTTATTACACTCACTCCTTTTGGAGAATTAGATATTTAGAAACCCTCAAGACCCTAAACCTAACCTCGTGGAGCAGTCGTTACAAGATTGGCACAAAAGGTCAACGGCATCATTCTCTACAGTCATTTTGTCGACCCCACCAGCAAGGACAATACGCGTAGCCGTGATTCCAATGACAACGTTGCCTACGTCAACGACAATGCTTACGTGAATCCCGAGCTCAATGCCAACTCAAACCTCAATGCAATATGGAGTATCAACAAGGATGTGCAACTCATATAAGTGATACCGCCACGACTACACCTACACTCCAACCTCAAGTTCCATATGCCTCTCGATGGATAGATTACAGTAGAAGGAGCCTTAGGCCTACGTTTGGCTTGTGATTCTAAGGTCACAAAAAGAATTGATTTCGACGTCAATGGACGGCTATTAGCCCACCGTGCTATTATCAAAAGTGATAAGAAAAGCGAAAAATTATTTTCAATTGAGGTCTTACCCATTTAAGGGGGGTAAACAAGACCTTTCTGCATCCAACACGCACAAAGCAAGGTTGCGTGATAAGCCCTCTAAATGGTTAGCGAGACTCAAGTTGAAAGAAACGGATTGTATGGAGTTGGGCCTTCCTCGCCTCATCTACAAATACGAGGACGTGTTCCCTGAGAAATTGCCAGGATTATTACCTCCAAGAGAAATGGATTTCACCATTGAGTCATAGCTCAGTACGGCACCAATTTCCATGGCCCCATGTCGGATGGCTCTGACAGAACTATGAAAGTTGAAAACACGACTGTAGGAACTTTTAAAAAGGGTTTTATTTGACCCTGTACTTCACTGTGGGGAGCCCAGCCTATTTGTCAAGAAGAAACACTCCGACTTTGAATCAACTACCGCTAACTCTCAACAAAGTCACGATCAAGAACAGATACCATATATTGGGAATAGACGACTGGTTCGACCAATTGAGAGGGTTGACTTATTCTAAAAGATTGATCTAAGATACGGATACCATTAAGAGATTGTGACATATCTAAGGATGACATTCCACACACTACGAGGTTGTAGTCATACCTTTCGGACTAACCAATGCCCTTGCCATTTTCATGTGTCTGATGAACCGGATTTTCACGCCGTACTTGGAGAAGTTTGTGATAGTGTTCATTGATGATATTCTTGTATACTCTCCAACGGAGAAAGAACACGAAGACCACTTGAGAATTGTCCTACAAGTACTCAGAGATAACATTTGTATGCAAAAGCTAGCAAGTGCGAATTTTGGATGAAAGAAGTCAAATTCCTAAGACACGTAGTGTCAGAGAAAGAAATCTTAGTTGATGACAGTAAGGTAGAAGCGGTCATGATTGGCAAAGACCCTCAACGGTGTTCGAGATTAGAAATCTCTTGGGATTAGCTAATTACTACAGAAGATTCATTCGAAATTTCTCCGTCTTGAAAAAATCGTTGATGTGACTGACCCAAAAAGAGGTTAAGTTCGAGTGGAACGAAGCATGTGAGAAATCGTTCCAAGAACTTAAGAAAAGACTAACCAGCACCCCTATACTAATCATTCCCGAACGAGACGTGGGGTATACAATGTACTGCGACGCATCCAAAGATGGATTGGGAGCTGTACTCATGCAAAATGGAAAGGTCGCTTACGGATCCCGACAATTGAGGCCGCATGAAAGGAACTATCCAACTCACGATTTGGAGCTGGCAGCAGTAGTGTTCACCCTAAAGTCTTGGCGGCATTATCTATACGGAGAGTAGTTCGAGGAAAGGCAAACGAGGTCATTGATGCACTGAGTCGCAAGAACTGAGGACAAGTGGTTATTTAGCTGTAAGAGAATGAAAGATGATGTAAACCATTAGCGGATTCAAGCTACAACCAACCGCAAAAGGTACAGGCACTTATCCCCTCGCCTTGGTCGTGACCCTCGCCTTACGCTAAGAAATTCTTTTGGCTCAAATTTTGACGAGGAATGTGATTTCATCGGCTATCAACTATCAATTGGAAGCGCAGAAGTCGGATGGGCAATCTACGTTGATAAGAATATTTGCTTCCAGGAAAGAAATTTTGTACCAGACATTGGTACCCTTCAGGAAGTAGTACTTCAGGAGTTTTATTATTCCAATTTCGTCGTCCACCTAGGGAGCACCAAAAAGTACCAAGATCTCTGCCGACAATACTGATGGGGCAAAATCAAGAAGGACGTGGCCGAATATGTTTCGACATATCTCACATGCCAACCAGTAAAAGCAGAACATCAGAAGCCCAGTGGGAACTACAACCATCACCTATACCGAATGGAAAATAGGAACGCATCACCTTGGCTTTTGTGGCAGGACTACCTCGGTCTCCACAATTGAACATTGTCATTTGGGTGTGATAGTTAACCGTTTGACTAAATTCACTCACTTTTTACCAATAAAGATGACAGAATTGATGGACACTTTCAGTCGACCTTATATTCAAGGGATCGTACAGTTACACGGCGCACCGTATCCATTGTATGCAATTGTGATTTGCGATTTACGTCTTTTTAGGATAGCCTGCAGAAAACTTTGAGAACCGATCTCCGTCTCAGCACTGCCTTCCATCCACAAACAGACGGAATTCTAAAAGGATGATCTAGATCTTAGAAGACATACTCCGTGCTTGTAAGGAAGCTGTGAGCGACATCTGCCTCTAGTCGAGTTTGCTTACAACAACAGCTATCAATCCAGCATGGAAATGGCACCATACGAAGCTTTGTATGAGTAACCCTGTCAATCGCCGGTTTGATTGGACTAAATTGGGAGAAGCGAGTCTATTAGGACCAAAGAGACAAAAAAAAAAAGTCAAGATTATTCGCCAAGCGACTTCTAGTTGTGCAGAATTGGCAAAAGAGCTACAGCAACAAAACGAGCAGACTGTTGGCATTTCAGACTGGGAAAAACATCGAACATAATGAAGGCACCACTTTCAAAGAACGACTAGGATCATAGTGAGAAGTGAATCCAAGGCAAAAACCATTCAACTCGTCCGAGTTCTTTGGCGGCATCGAGGAATCAACTTAAGAACGAACCGATACTATGCGCGCCGACTACCCAAATCTAATACGCCCTAATTTCGAGGATGAAATTATTTTAAGGGGGGTAGATTATAACAACCCGGATTTTCGACCGTATTTTTTTATAGTAGCTTTAATAATAATAATAGAATTATTTTTCTTAATTATATTTTTCAATTATGCATGCAATATATACATGCATGCATTTCTCATACCTCTCTCCCTCCCTCCTGCAGCCTCTCTCTTCCTCCCATAGCTCTATCTCTCTCCAGCCTTAACTCTCTCTCTCTCTTCCTTACCCTCCAAGAAAAACCAAATCTATCCCCCTTGCCCAAACCAAAAAATTCCTTCATCACCGAGGAAAAATCCGAATTCAATTCACTCCTATCCAATCCTTGCCACCCCTATGACCCCAAAAATAGTTCCAATTCGTTCATTCCAAGTACCATGAACCTAACCTCCATTAAATGCCATCTTATCACCTTATTCAAAATTCTCCCATAAATATCCCACCACTTCGACCCACAAGCACACCCTTGCGAACCACCACCCTCCTCTGAGTCAGAATAGAGAAAAAAAAAACAGAAGAAAACAAAGCTCCAATCCATGGATTTTAGAGAGAGAAAGAAATAGATAGAAAAGTGGGTTTCCTAGTTACGACCCACCGAAACCCAAATCGACCATTCAAATCACCTTCTACAACTCCTAGCATCACCAAACAACCATCAATTTGATCCCAAGGTCCCCCCTCGACCAAACCCGAAGTCACCTTCGTCAATTTCGAAAATTTCGATTTTAATCTAATTCGATCTACCCGAGGTATTATAATCCATTCCACCATCTCCTATACATATAATAAGTGTTTTTAGGCCTAACCCATAGTCCCACATGGACCCATGCATCGAAACTATGAAGAAAAACAAAAAAAATCCGAAACTGCCTTCGACCTTGCGACCGCAAGGTTCGGGCCACAAGAACCAGGTTCAACCTTGCGGCAGAAGATCTAACCGCAAGGTTGACTAAGTCCAACCTTGCGGCAGGAACAGTTTTGGTTCAAAAGCGTTTTGCGACCTTCCAAATTTGGTTTTTGACACCCGGACTATTTTTTTTAGACTTTTCACACCTCAAAGATCATAACTTGTTAATATCATATTTTTTTATTTTATTCTCTATTTATTATATATTTTTTAGTTGCTTTCATTCAAAGTTTACAAACGAAAAATCTTTGCGACCTTCCCAAGAACGTTTTTACCACCCAAACTATTTTTCTTAGACTTCTCGTATCTCAAAGATGATATCTTACTAATTTCATATTTTTTTTATTTAATTTACTATTTATTATTATTTTTAAAGTGTTTCCAATCAAAATTACTTTACGACCTTATAAACTATGTTATTAATGCCCGAATAATTTTTTTTAGACTCTTTACACTCCTAAAATAAAAACTTTGTTAATCTCAACATATTTTATTTATTAGATTATTTATTATCTATTTATTTTACTTTCGGCAACTTTCATGAATATCTTTTCTTAAATATTTCCGCGACCCTCCAGATCCAACTTTTGATACTCGAACATATTGCATAGGACTGTAGGACTCATTTTAAGGTCATGCTACTTCACTCAATATTATCATCTATTTTTTTGTACTTATCATGGTTATTTATCTATTTTAAATTCTTAAATAAAACTAATATAAGCCTAGGCTTACTAATTTTTGACCAAAATTAATATTTTCCTTCTTATTAATTAGACAAAAGTTTCTTGCTTAATTATTAACTTCTTGGCCATACAAGACTAAGGGCAACGACCGATTCATAAAAAGTTATGTGATTGCATTGCTTGTTATTTGTTTTAATTATTATTTGATTAATTATATATTGCACCGATACCATTGCTTGTTATTTGTTTTAATTATTATATTACACCGATACTTGATTTGAATGCTAGATTGGACTCTAGAGACATGGGGTGGTATGAGAATAGAATTCACATAGACGATGTTAAGTCAATGGGAAAATGGTAAAGTTGTGAGATTGTGGATTATGATTTGGCCATGGCTAGGGGTGACCTGCGGGGCCCGGTGATGTTATTGTGGTGACCCTAACGTATGGTACGCCATGGAAAGTTCCAAAGGGTAATCGTGCCCTTGCAGGGGCCAACAAGGGGGGATTTCCCATGACACGGTCATAGTTAGTGGCTTAGGAATGGTGGCGACCCTAACGTATGGTACGCCATGGGAAGTTCCAAAGGGTAATCGTGCCCCTTGCTATGGTCTTAAATGAATTCATGCGAAGTACATAACTTAGATGAACTCGTTTAGAACCCCGTGTGCAGGACAAGCAAGGGGGGGATTTTCCATGACACGGTCATAGTTAGTGGTTATGGGAGGAAAAGATCTCGTGGATGGGATCTTAGATTTCATGTAAGGTTAATGGATAGTAACAAACTGGTTTATGTGTAAAATCTCTGCTTGACTTCTTCGATTCAACATTATCTTGTTACCTGCTAGCTGTAAAGTAGGAGGGGTAGTTGGGTTGGATTATTCTACTGGTTGCTTCGGCGATTAATTTGCCAGCGACTGCAGGATTCAATGGTAGAGTGGCTTTGAGACAGGAGGAAAATCGGGAGTGGAGATCGAGTATCCTTGGAAACTGTATCAAGACTAGAGTCGTTCTACAGTTTTTCAATAAATTTGTATTATTTTTAATGCCTCCGAAATTCCTTGGAAAATCGGGGTGTTACAGGTGGTGTAGAAAGTTGAGGTGCCCCGATCTTAGGGGGATGATTTTATAGGCCCTTTAGGATTAAGAATACCCGTGGGCATTGGACTATTGGTGGTTATCTCCCTATAGATAGACCTTTTCCCATAGGGATAGGAGACGGTTACTAGGAGCCCTTGCCTGTTGAGAAGGACCCCTTTGGGGTGGTCTACTTAGTCACTGTGGTGAGGGATAGTGCTCAGCCTTTCATGATTCAAGTAGGGATTAGCCCAAGCCAGGTTGCTTTGGTCTATCTTTAGTTTATACCTATAAGACTTTTCTTTGAAAGGGTCTTTACATATCAATGTCTCCCCGCTTTCCGTCAAAATGATGTTGTTTCTCTATTTGGCTGAAATAAAAGACTTTAGACTGTAGAATGCCAAAAAAAAAAAAAAAAGCAACAAAGAAAAATGTTCGGAACTCCATATATTTGACTATAGATTGAATAAGTACGAAACAAAATTGTATTCTTTCTTAAATTACTTATTTTGGAATAGACCTTTCCCCATAGGGAGGAGACGGTTACAAGAAGCCCTTGCCTGTCGAGGAGGACCCCTTTGGGTTGGTCTACTTAGTCACCGTGGTGAGGGCCGTGCTTGGCCTTTCATGATTCAAGTAGGGATTAGCCAAGCCAGATTGCTTTGGTCCATCTTTGGTTTATTCCCATAAGACTTCTTTGAAAGGGTTTTTACATATCAATGTCTCCTCTCTTCCCGTCAGAATGATGTTGTTTCTCTATTTGGTTGAAATAAAAGACTTTAGACTATACAATGTCAAAAAAAAAAAGCAGCAAAGAAAAATGTTCAGAACTCCAAATATTTGACTGTAGATTGAATAAGTACGAAATTGTATTCCTTTTTAAATTACTGTACTTATTTTGGAATTTTATTACTAAAAGTTTCGCTAGTTACCATGAAATCCTTGATTAAAAAAACCCAAGAATTACGCCCTAACTAAACCCCATATATTAACGGTACCATTTGTAAATATTGCGAGCGTATGAGGATTATAGTCATATAAAATGTCAATTACTACTAGTGGGCGGAATGAATTCTTACATGGCATGGATAAAAATGATGATTATTTAAAATTTTCAATTACTAAGTTCTAGACAATCCTAGGCCACAAACTTAATTAACAATACTGTCGTTCAAACTAAAGACTTTTTTTTTGTTAGTAATTTTTTTATTTTTTCTGTAAACATTTAACTTTTTAGATGCTTCAGGAAAGTAAGATATAAGCACAAAATTGGTAAAAAAGGATTAAAAAATAAAAACACATGTTGCCCGATTTTGTAGTTATAGATACCCAATCAACTTGATATTTTAGAAAATAAAATGCTTTTGAGTTATGATGACAGCATTCGAATAAGGGAAAATGACGGTCAAGGACGTGTTTTAATAATTAACATTCGCTAAGTACATTTTCAGTATTAACAAATGTTTTCAGCATGTTCTTGGCGGTTATTAGTTATCAAAACACGTCTTGGGCCGTCATTTTCCCTTCGAATAATCATTTCGAGCTATACTTCAAGTCTTCAACTGCGTAATGCATTGCTACTGTAAGGGGCTCTGAATCCTCGAATTGAAACATCGAATATCGGACACTACAAAATATTAATATAGCTTAAAAATACCATAAAAAATGACTTGAGGGATACGTATACCTGTGGCTTTATAGACTTTCAAATGTCTAGGCTCCTCCGGTGGGGGAGATAATGAATGATTAAATTGAAAACTTTCGGACAATTAATGAATATATATATATATATATATATATATATATATATATATATATATATATATATATTTCCTTCCTGTAAATCCATAAATCATGGAATTTAATTGCCCAAGTAATGGATATGATCAATTTAATGAGCAATAGGAAATTTTTAATGTCTAACGAATGAAATCATTGGACTTGTATGCTTGTCCAGTTCAAAGGGGGAAAAAGTATAGTCTAGCCATTATTTCAAAATTTCGATTAAAAAGAGGTCATTATTTTCCATATTTGTTTTTTAGTTAGATACATTCGAGGATACCTATCTCAAAATAGTTCCTATTCACAGATTAATTAGTTCAAGTAAAACGGAAAAAAACTACTATTTGAATCTACTTTTTATTTTTGTATAGCCCAACTTAAAATCCCACTGAGAGCAATCTTGGAAAAATTGTGGAAAAATATTGATTTTTACAATAATTGCATTGCTTCTATACCAATATAATTTTCAATTTGTTATCACGTGTCGCATTTACAAGCCTTCTCACTAAAAGACTCTTTGCTTTAATATATAGTATAGACACATAGATACCATTAGGGCAACGGCGAAAATTAAAAGAAGCGAAAATTTAATGATATCCCCCATTATGTTCTAGGGTAAATTATGAATTCCCTTCCTATAGTTTGGTTTTTTTGGCAGATGTTCACCTTGAATTTTACTTATTACTAATACACCATCCTATGGTTTTGAAGTAAAGTGCTATCGTCACATTTTTCATCCCAACGCGGAAGGTGAAAAACACATGCCTATTATGAGACTGGATTAGGAAAAAAACTAAGGGGGTAAATGGTTACTTCATTTACTACTTTCATTATCATTTTTCTCATTTTGCATGTTTGGCATCCTCATTTTATAATCCATTTCTCAGAAAATGTGGCTGGCGGTTTTGAGGTTAGAGGACATAAGTCAAAAGGAGCCCAATAGGTCTTTTTTGTATTCTTGAATTTTCCCATTTCACGCTCAATTACAAAAACACCCTGATTCAAATTGGGATATTACAACAAATCCCAATTTTACATAACTGCTATCCACAAATCCCAAATTGGGATATGTGCAGAATGTAGCATTTTTGTACCTTTGTTCTTGTCTTAAATTTTCAATTTGTTTGAATTAGACATGGGTAACAGGTCGTGTCGGGTGGTGTCACAAACCATCCAACCCGAACTTGACCCATTTAGAATTCGTGTTTCTCAAATCGTATCATTTTCGTGTTTCGTGTCAGAAATGCTCAATCCTAACTGTTAACTTCACGTCCGGTTTGTGTCGTATTATCGTGTCCGTTGCCCAACTCTATATAGAATTACATATATACCATATATATATATACACACACAGTCAGTCTTAAAATGAGGGAGTCCTTATTTTAGTTAAAATGCGGACCTCCTCATTTTTCCCATTTTCCGATCGAATTTCGATGATCCGAGCCGCTCAATGTGTTCAGAACGTGATTTTAAAGGTACTTGTAATAAATCGGCAAAAAAATGGCTGGAAAGGGCTTCATCCGAACAGTTTTTGTTTAAACTGTTTGATAAAAAACAAACAAAAACTGCTCGGATGAAGTCCTTTTCGGTTATTTTTTTTGCTGATTTCTCGCGAGTACCCTTAAAATCACGTTCTGAACACATTGAGCGGCTCGGATCATCGAAATTCAATTAGGAAAAGGGAGGTCTGCATTTTATTAAAATGAGGTGGTCCTTACGGGAGACGGACTGTATATATATATACACACACACATAGGTTCGTGTTAATGGGTGACACAAATTAGTAACCGTGTTGGTCTTGTCAATTTCGTGTCTCGTGTGTTCAACCCAAATCCGACCCATTTAAAATTCGTGTTCCCGAGTCGTGTCATTTTCGTATTTTGTGTCAGAAATGTTCAACCCTAACCCGCTAACTTCGTATCCGATTCGTGTCGTGTTATCGCGTTTTGTGTCCATTGCCCCACTCTAGTTTGAATATGTGTTTAATAGGGTCCCAAATAAAGAGCAAGTATTTAATTTTGAGAGTTTTAGAGACAAAATTAAATTATGACCTTTTAGAATAATATGATCAGAAACTAATTAGGGCTAGCTCAGTTGGCCAAAACTCTTGTATCTCACTAGGATGTTAGAAGTTCGATCAGAGTATGTACTCTATACTTCATATCTAATTTGGCAAAAAAAGAAAGAATAACTCGTTCAAAAGAATTGAAAACTCCTGTTGCAAAATGCATTCTATACATATCGTCTAAACATTTTATCATATTCAAAACACATTTTGACTAAAAGTCAGAAAACTAAAAAATGAAAAATAAAAAACCAAAAAGTAAACTACAAAAGGTTTTGCTATTGTTAGCCCACTAGGCTGACGATAAGTACACTAAAAGACAAAGAAAATACATATTTCTGTATATTTTTTGCACCATTTAATACACATTCACACACTTATTATTGTCGGCCCAATATTTCTGTGTATTTTTTGCACCATTTAATACACATTCACACATTTATTATTGTCAGCCTATTGGGTTGATTTTAGAATTTACCAACTACAAAATACCCCTAAATAAGTGTAGATTTCGGTGTAAGAAGACAACACTACCCTTCTCCATCATTCTCCCAAACAGCACAACCCTCTGTCCAGCTCCTCCTCATCCCACCATCGCATACCGTCGACTCCTTTTCCGGCACCCCTTCCACTCTCCACTCTCCACCGTCGCACCTCCACCCGCCCACCGTCACAATCAGTCTCCTTCTCATCCGAAAAAATCAACAGTGCCCTACTTTCCTTTTTTTGGTAAGTAATATTGCCCGACTTATTTTTTGTCTTCTCACTAATCATTGCTTGCATTTTCTTCTGGTTCTTGTTTTTCCCTCTCTGTTTGGGTTCGATTTTTGATTGGGAAAGAACCAATGTACAAACCATTTGCGATTCAATTCGAATTCTGATTGGGATTGGAAGATTTGGGTTTCAGATCGGGTGTGCTGCCCAATTTCTGATCGGTAGAAATTGATTTGGGTATAATTTTTATTTCCATTTTGCATTAATTGAATTGATTTCTAAGATAGAAGTTGGGTGTCAAACTAATTCAATGTCCATTTGCTTTTAGTCTGGGTGTCATTGGAACTTGTAGAATTTTGGTTTGGGCTTTAGATTGGGGCATGTCTGATTGAAATTGGGTGTCAAACTAACTAAATTTCCATCTCTCTCTCTCTCTCTCTGAAGTCTTAACTACATTTTCGCAAATTATGAAAATTAAAACAGTAAACAAATAGGCTAACATATTTAAAAAAAAGTAATTGATTTTTGTTGTTGTTGTTGTTGTCAATTTACGTTTCCTAAGCAAGGAGAGAGAGAGAGAGAGAGAGAGAGAGAGAGAGAGAGAGAGAGAGAGAGAGAGAGAGAGAGAGAGAAGAGAAGACATGGATTGAGAGGTAATTTATCCCAAATTAAAATACAGGGGTATCGTCATTTAACTTTTTTTGTTAACGGGGAGTTAGAGATGCACTTTACTCCAAAACCACAATGAGTCAAATTGATCATTAGTAAGACTCAGGGAGATCATCTGTCAAATGGCCAAACCATAGGGAGCTAATTTGTACTTTGGCCTTTGTTCTATGGTAATGAATTTTCTTGTTCAATGATGAATAAAAGAGAGGAGCCTACAAAGAATAACTTAACAAAGGTAGTGATCTTGATTGATGTATGACCTCAGGAACCAATTCCAACCCGCAGATTATCGGCTGAGGTGTTTGTCCTCGTGAGTTAGATTTCTTCATTTTCTTTTAATGAATTGCAGTAGTTCCACCAAAGTGTTGGAGTTAGAGTTTTCCGTTGGATTTCGGATCCTCACCAGACACTTTGGTTTAGCCCCATTTGTTGGCCTTGGGCTCACCATGATGATTGAAGCTAATTACTTTTTACAGCTCGTTGAAAACATTAACCTCATCAATAATATGTTTTTTGGACCTCATCAATAATATGTTTTTTGGATACATAATACATTCATCATGAAGAAGAAAAAATATCAATATTAGATAGAAAGGCAGACATAGTAGTGTATTCCGACACTCTTGAGGAGGTCCATGTATTTATTTGAAACATTGAGGAGTACCATTGAAAACAAGCAGAAGCTTGAACCAAATACAGACGATAAAGAAAGGCCAAGAAAGTGACGGAAAATCTAACGGCATCCATATACTCTCCTCAACCAAATCCCCTGGGGATCAACCAAGTTAGGAATTTACCTGTCTCGCGTGACCTTGTTCGGCTCCATTTTACCGCAACCTTCAGTCCTTGTCGCAATCTAGGTTTGAATGCGTTTGATTTTCTTCTTTCATTTTTTGGGATTTACCTGTGGCATTTGGTCCATTGTTCTGATTTGAATATGGGTTTTGGGGTTCAATTTGAATGGTGTTTATAATAACTGGTAACCCATTATATCGCTAATTGAATGTGCAGATGAAATGGGGTGTAATCACCATTTTCCTACTAGTGACAAGGCATTCGGTTCTTTCGGCAAGTGTTTTCCAAGAAATGAATCGATAAATTTCCCAGAACATGAATTGTCTTTCGATTTTTGTTCTTGGCAAGTGATAAAAATAGATATATGTGTGCTATTACTGTACAGATACATGAAGAGAGGAGACATTGATCTCTCTCTCTCTCTCTCTCCTATGTTTCTCACCCTCACTTTTTTCTCGAAATTTCTGACCAGATAGTTCACAAGGAAAGTTGTTTTCGTTTTCGATCTACAATTTCAACTAAGTTTTGCGATTTGATTCCGATTTTGTAGGATTTGATTAGTGAACTTTTGAGCTACAGAGATTTTCCTTCTTTTGTAAATTCATCTCCTGTGTTGTTTTGGGTTTTTCTTCAATCAGGTGTTACAACTGACAAACTTCAAAGTGGGAGTTCCGGTTAAGGTTTGCTTGTTTCATTGGTTATACTAGTTGGCTCTATCTTGTATAATGACCTGATGTATTTGATATCTATCATTATTTTGTTATATTCAAGACTTCATGTTGATCTAGCATGGAATTTTTTTTGCTATTTCCATAAACATGTTATTTTGGTGGTTTCGTCATATTTGTAATTTTCGTTTCGTCATATTTGTAATTTTCGTGTCAACTAAACACTAGAAAGGAAAACAATTTCTTGTCACAACTGAACACTGCAAAACAAGTTATTTTTTAGAAAAAGTTTTCCATGGAAAAGATTTTTTGAAATCGTATTTTGCCTGAAACAAATGGAGTGTTAGACACCCATATGTGTTCATGATATTTCCGAAAAGGGTCTAAATTTTCATTGTTTCTTTCTATTTCAGTACTTCAGTTATATGATAGAACTACTCTTTTGTCTGGTTCAATGGATTTGTTTGCCTGTCCATATGTAGGTAATTGGAATGATGAGTGCAAAACCCAAGAGGAGAATTGTAGCAGAGAATGGGGATGCAACCGGTGAGGACTTGGTCCTCGCAACTTTGATTGGGAATGGAGAGGATCTGGGTCCTATGGTCAAGCATGCCTTCGAGACGGGGAGGCCTGAAACCCTCCTTCACCAACTCAAGATTGTAGCCAAGAAGAAGGAAGTTGAAATTGAGGAACTCTGTAAGCTCCATTATGAGGAATTCATTCTTGCAGTCGATGAGCTCCGTGGTGTGCTGGTCGATGCTGAGGAGCTTAAGAGTGAACTTGCTAGCGATAATTTTCGTGTACAAGAGGTTGGGACTGCTCTTCTTCTCAAACTTGAGGATCTCCTCGAATCTTACTCAATTAAGAAGAATGTAGCTGAAGCCATTCAAATGTCGAGAAATTGTGTTCAAGTGTTGGATCTATGCGTCAAGTGTAACAGTCACATTTCTGAAGGTCGGTTTTACCCTGCTCTAAAAACCATTGATCTGATTGAGAAGAATTATTTACTGAATATTCCTGTCAAGGCTCTTAGGGTACTTATCGAGAAGAGAGTACCGGTAATAAAATTACACATTGAGAAAAAGGTCACCAGTCTAGTTAATGAATGGCTAGTTCACATCAGGAGCACTGCAAAGGATATCGGACAAACGGCGATAGGATATGCCGCTTCAGCTAGGCAGAGAGACGAGGACATGCTAGCTCGACAGAGAAAAGCTGAGGAACAGAGTTGTTCAGGGTTTGGAGATATTATATACACTTTAGATGTCGAAGATATTGACGAAGATTCTATTCTGAAGTTTGATCTTACACCCCTTTACCGGGCATATCACATACATGCTTGCCTAGGGCTTCAAGAGCAGTTTCGCGAGTACTATTACAAGAACCGATTCTTGCAGCTAAGTTCAGACTTGCAAATATCTTCAGCACTATCATTTCTTGAATCCCATCAAACCTTTCTAGCACAAATCGCTGGGTATTTTATAGTGGAGGATAGAGTCTTAAGGACTGCTGGCGGGCTATTGTTGCCTAATCAGGTTGAGACCATGTGGGAAACAGCTGTTGCTAAAGTGACCGCAGTGTTGGAGGAACAATTTTCACATATGGATTCTGCAAGCCATCTTCTCCTGGTCAAGGATTATTTGACTCTTCTTGGAACAACACTTAGACAATATGGTTACGAAGTGAGCCCAATTCTTGATACCCTGAACACTAGCCATGAAAAGTACCACAACCTTCTTTTGGCGGAGTGTAGGCAACAAATCACTGATGTCCTTTCCAATGATACATTTGAGCAAATGGTAATGAAAAAGGAGTCAGACTATCAAACAAATGTCCTGATGTTCCATCTTCAAGGCTCAGATATAATGCCTGCTTTCCCATATATTGCACCCTTCTCTTGCATGGTACCCGATTGCTGCCGCATTGTTAGATCATTCATAAAGGACTCGGTCAACTACTTGTCTTATGGGAACCAAATGAATGTCTTCAATTTTGTTAGGAAGTATTTGGATAAGCTCTTGATTGATGTTTTGAATGAAGCTATACTCAATACTATTCACAGTGGCACCACAGGTGTCTCTCAAGCAATGCAGATCGCTGCAAACATAGCTGTTCTCGAAAGAGCTTGCGATTTTTTCCTGCAACATGCAGCTCAGCAATGTGCGATTCCCATCCGATCGGTTGAAAGGCCCCAGGCTAGTTTAACGGCAAAGGTGGTACTTAAGACATCCAGAGATGCAGCTTATCTTGCTATGCTCAATCTGGTGAACTCCAAGTTGGATGAGTTTATGGCTCTTACCGAAAATGTGAATTGGACTCCGGATGATACGCCGCCAAACGCACATGACTACATAAATGAGGTGGTTATTTACCTTGACACTGTTATGTCAACCGCTCAGCAAATTCTACCGCTGGATGCTTTGTTTAAGGTTGGGAGTGGAGCTCTTGAGCATATTTCCAACTCCATTGTGGCTGCTTTTCTTAGTGATAGTGTGAAGAGGTTCAGCGCTAATGCAGTTATGGGAATCAACAATGATCTCAAGGCATTAGAATCTTTTGCGGACGAGAGGTTTCACAGTGCTGGATTGAGTGAGATATACAAGGAAGGTAGTTTTCGTGGGTGCTTGATTGAAGCAAGGCAATTGTTAAACCTTCTGTTGAGCAGTCAGCCTGAGAACTTCATGAATCCTGTTATAAGGGAGAAGAACTACAATACCTTAGACTACAAGAAGGTGGCTACTATATGTGAGAAGTTTAAGGATTCTCCAGACGGGCTCTTTGGAAGTCTTTCAAGCAGAAATACCAAACAAAGTTCTCGCAAGAAGTCAATGGACGTCCTGAAAAAAAGACTCAGGGATTTCAACTAAGACAGGTTGCAGATTCATTAGATTTTTTTTTGAAAGTTATTCATTAGATTAGGAGTTGCTGAACCTTTATTTCTTAATTTTTTATGATATGTAGGAGTCTTTGCTATTACTGCTGGATAAATTTAAGGTTTGTTAATATCACTTTTTGGTTTTTTTGTAAAATTTGTTACTATTGCATTTCGCAATTTGTTCTTGAGTTTTTTGAGTCAGTATGAAAGTTTCTTGTTTTAAATGCACAAACCTTATATTTAGATTGAGGTCAGACTTATAAGCTCAATGAAGGTGCCAGTGGCATTCAACTGAGTACTTCGAGCTTCAGGTACACAGCTGCTACATTAATTACGTTTGTAGTGATATGGTTACTCTCTAATCCGCTATGGTCTAAGCTTCTGTATATATGCCAACTGTTGCTTTATTACATTGTATTCTGGAAACAGATTTCCGGGTTTGATTTCATGATCTTTTGTCAGTCGAGGAACAAAAAACTGCAATCTGCAATTAAACTGGAACTCTGTCGCATTGGTTTGATCCATTCTAAAAGAGCAACAAGTATTTAATACTCAGACCTGCAGCTTTTGTCAATTGCGTCTAAAAGTATTGTTCATTATCGTTCTACTATTTGGTGCATACGGATTGATCCCTTTAACACTATTCTTATTTGGTGTTACTGTTGAATCGTACGCATTAACATTGATGACCCATTACCACATCCAAATGGTAATCCTCTAGTGCATCTTTTGTTGCTTTGGACAAGTTCTTGTTATATGTGATGTATTGCCATATTGAATTGAGGCCAAGGGTTGATTTTAATCACAACGTTTTACAATTGGAGTAGACATCTTGCACCTTGTCATTGGCTGTGCTTGTTCTATGAGGGGCATTTCTCTACATAATGCATGTAGGATTGTTGACACATGTAGTTTTGTTAGTTTAGAGCATCCACAGTGGTATAATCAAAACTAAAATGTTGCTAAGATTAACTACATTTGCTCAAAAAAGAGCTCACATTGGAATAATCAGATTTAGCAATCTCTTAACAACTCATCAAATTTTGGCCCTTGGATAATCAAAACTAGCAATTTTTTGCCAATAATCAAATTTAGTTGTCCCCATATTTCCTCAATCAAGTACACCATCATTACACAAAAACATTCTCTCTCTTCCATTTTCAACATATTTTAAAGAAAAATACTTTTAAAAAAAGTTATTATTTTTTTTGCAAAAACTTTTTTTTTTGCGAAAACTATTTTATTATTATTATTTTTTGCAAAAACAGTTTTTTTATTAAAACTTTTTTTTCAAAAACTGTTATTTTTTAAAAAAAAAACTTTTTTTTATTCAAAAACTGTTTTTTTTTTTTTAAATCAAAGTTTTCCAAAAACTATTTTCTCTTTTTCTAATAACCTGTTTTTATTAGTTTGAAACCTATTTAAATTTTTTTTTTCTATGTTCACAATTTTTAAATTTTTATAAATTAAAAATGTGATGTGACAAGTTTTGATTATTCAAATTTGATTGTACCATTGTAGACCTCTACATTGCTAGTTTTAGCAATCCCTTAAATGCATAACCAAAAGATGATGTGGCAACTTTTGATTATTAACTTTTGGTTATTCCACTGTAGATGCTCTTAAGCAAGTTGACATTTGGTATATGTGCCAGCTAAAGGAATCTGTTTCACTGAAATTTCTTCGTTAGGTTTAGCTGTTCAGTGAAGCTGAGCAGCCATTGGACAGTACCAATGACAGCAAAAGGATTGGTTAGTAAGGCAGGATTTATGGCACTCAAGTGTGTTTTTTCTAATAACATTATTAGAAAAACAGTGTTTACTAACAGGAATATGCTTACTAGGCGTCTGTGATAGGAATGATGACTACACTGGAGAGTTCTTTATTCCACTCAGCATACACACATAGTTGGATAGTACATATTTCATTTGTTTCTTCTTTACTGGAGTTACAGAAAACAGTGTTTCTTGATTTTCAAGGTAGTTGCTGGAAAGGAATATATGAAGACAACGGTTTATCTTCTGAAATCATGAGACACTCTACCCTTGTCTGCCCCCAGTGGAGTAAAATCTGCTTTAATGTGGATACTTCAAGGCTCTCATTGATCTCTTTCCTTTTCCGGCAAAAAATTCTTTGGTGAGTAGACATTAAACTCTTTGTCCCGATATATCTTTATGTGATAGTGAGTTTGTATTCTCCATGGAAGAGTGGAGATTCTGTCATCTTCATGTTTTCGAGATGGGTAGATTTAACAGTAAGGAAGAGTGATAACGGAAGTGCTAGCGGGAGGCAAGTCTTCAATTAACATTAGATCTTCTACTGAGGAAGTAAATGGATTTACTAATTTAACTACTCATATATCTCTTTGTAGTCTTGAAAGAATCCACTGCAGTTGTTCTGTAATTTTAGGGGGTCCAATTTACTAATTGCAAAATTAGCCTTTACTGTCAATGTGACCGTTATACTTCTAAGTGCGCATGTATTGTGATTTGGCTACACTAAATTTGAGGTTGTGAGATGCCTATGGTGGACCAATTCTTGTTAAACTCAAGTATTTTCCCTTTACTAATTCAAGGATACAAAACAATGTACTTTCGTAATTAGTAATCCCTTCTTTTGATGATATTTAATTCTAAATTTCTACATTTTCATACTTTGGATTTCTTTGGAATATTAAATTTGAAAATAAATATCAGGTTTCACACTTATTTTTTCTAAGATGTAAACCAATCCAAACCGAGCCTTGTGTCCCACTCAATTGGGGTTGGCTTACGCTACATGAATCCTATTTTTCCATTGAGCTCTGCCCAGAGCTACCTGGTCACCTAGATTTATTTTCTAAGATGTAGAATGTGAAATTGTTTTTATAGTATTATGAAATGACAACTTAATAACATGCTTGGAAAAAATGAAGCAGTGATAAAACTCTTGTATGTACATTCGATACATTAATTTATCGATTGTGAAGTAGGAGTTGGAAGTTGTGTCCAGTTGTATATGTGTCTCATGTATGGATTCATGCTCTTTAGTCATTTAGTTTAATTAGTTCTTGCATTTTGGAAAAGATTTTGTACGATCTTTTCTTCTGATTACCATCAATAACCTTCTTTTACTTATTGTTATGCATGGAATGGCTCAGGTAGGCGAAAGATTTAGTTTTAATGTTCTGAAGGAAAAGAGGGTTATGGTTAATGCTTTCTTGTCATTCAAAAGAAGCTCAACCTGGTTGTCAAGTTAGTTTTGGCTTTGGTTTGGTCTTCAAATGCTGAAATATACATGTTCTGGTGAAATTTTGGACGGGGTGGTGGTAACAACATCAGAGGGGGAAAATCTTAAGATTGATTAGTGGGATAAGCTGCCCCATTGTCACTTGAAGGTCACGGGTTCAATTCTTGGAAACAGCCTCTGTTTGATGGGGTAAGGATGTGCAATAAACCCTTCCCAGACCCTGTATAAGAAAGTACTTTTTTTAATTTTATGTATCCAAGAGAAGAAACTTTGAGCAAATTTAACGAACAATGTGATATGTCAAGTGTATTTCTGGTCTTTAGACCTATAATCACAGTTGATCATTGGTGGAAGCTAGGTTATAAATTTTGTTATTCATGTCCTTGCGACCAATATAAACTTTGAATTAGGGTTTTAAATAAAGGCCGTTGTGCATCTTAGTGACTGTTATGTAACGGGATTTTGGACCTCCGATACCGTTATTTACCTATTTAGTGGCCGATACTGTTCAATATAGGCTGACATATAGCCATATCACCAATACTGTTTCGTTTCTGGATACCGTGATTCAAAATCCTCCTGCTTGGAATAAAAGTGTGGAAATCTGTACAATTTATTCATTGAAATCCACCGTCGTTAGTTTTCTTAATGCCCTAGTCATCTATATCAGTTTTGCACCCCTTCCTTTATCCCCCCTTGGGGTTCAATTTCAGTTTATATAATCCATGTTCTTAGCTGCCATAATTCACTGTATTTTCTATGAAACAGTCTCATGCATATCTTTTGCGGCATTTGGTTTTTCTAGTTCACTTCCATTGGCTTGTCCATTATTGGCAGTCAGTTAGGGCTTACTTGTTTGTCCTCTTGGGAATTTTTTTATCTCGACAAGGAATGTTATGGCTGAACAAAACAAAATTTCTCCTTCTTTGTTTGCAATGCTTCAAGGTCAAGGTGGTATTTTATTGCCTATTTCATTCTGAATATGTAGGTGTTCTTCGTGGGACCATTTCACTTGACAGGTGATGTTTGGTCAAGTGCCATGCTGATAAAATCACCATTTCTTTGGAGTGGTCATCCATGATTTCTGTACATATGCGGTGCAGTGCTTGAAGTGTTTTGTGCACATGTAATGGTGTGTATTAGCAATTTTCGCATTTCTAGTTCTTTAAGCCGTTAAAAAATATAAAAATATTTGGTGTTTTTTTCAAAATTTTTTTTTTTTTTGTGAGAGCCAAAAGCGGAACAACTGTTTAGGTGTTTTGATGGGGTAGATCATTTGTGAGGGTGGAGGAACGTGTGGTAGATTGAAATATCAACTTTGGAGTCTATTGCGTTTTTTTGGTTGGCAATCGTCTAGAGAATCACTTCACTTCTAGTTTCTATTAATTTCAGTATTCTTTTTCACTACGTGCACTGAAATGGGTTCCGTCTGTGCTTCAAAGCAGTTTGAACGTTTGGTTTGCAGGCGATGTGAGGAAAGCTGCAGATTTTTTAGAAGGCAACAGGGTGGCTCATCCATGTTCTTTGCAAGTTAAATCTAGTATTCTGAAATCGTTCTTCTTTGAAGAAAAAAGGGATGCAAAATGCTGTGGAGATCAATCCAACATTTTGGAGCCGAACCAGATAAGGTATCTAGACCTATTGATGGTTTCCCAGGCTAGGAGCTATTGTTTCCAACGATGCCATTCCCATCAAGGAAAATAATGTAGTGTTTGTTTTTCTTGTTCTTGCATGGTTTTGGGCAGTATGGAGAGAGAGGGATTGCTTTACATCCTACTTACCAAAGCCTGTTGATAAGAGCTGTTTATCCAAGTTTAATGAAATTGAGATAGCCACGTAAACTGATTTTAGATTAGGACTTTCGATCTTGCTTTGGATTCTAGATACTAATATTCAGAACTTGTTTCTTCAGCTGTGAACCAGCTTCTACAAAGTCATATTTCGAGCCCATTTGCGAATCTGTAGAATCCATAATCTGGCTGGGAGGGATTTTTTCGCAAACGCTCCAAATTTACCTTGAAAATGCTAGAATCTAAAAGGCTATTTCCAGAATTTTAAGCAAACATGCATAATTGCATATGGTAGCATGTGTGTTGGTATTTCTGTTCCTTGCAAGAGACTGTAATCGCATAAGAGTCATCCACAACCAGAAAAACCCAATCCTTTGATTCTTATTCGGTGATGGGAATCGTTTTATTAACGCTCACTCATGCGTGGAGTGGCCCAAACTCTTCTCCACCACGCATTTTATTCCATGACCCAAGGGTACAACGTGGCAGGACCAGAGGCATTGAATAGTTTTCCTGCATGCATCAACAATGTCTCCCTCATGTGAGGATCTCCCAACAAAGTATGTCAACAGTTCATTTCGTTTCAGTTCTGATTTGGACAAAAAACCAAAACGAAACCCGAACATTATAAATGAAAACCGGAACCGTTAATGAAACCGTCGGGTTACTTTTTATATCTCCTGTAATCAAAATCATCCGGGACCTGTTCGATTTGATGTTTCTACGGACTTGGCGGTTAACCTGTTTAATAACCAATCTGATCCGAAATCATCTCGAACTTGTATTGACATTGAAGATTAAACCATTGAATTCAAACAGCTCAAAAGCATGAACTGCTACCAAGCCAAATGGCTCACAATCTCACAAGAACAAACAATAACCAAACTTAGGCAACACAGAATGTAGTAAATAGAAAAGTAAATCCAACTTAGTTCACAACACGATTAACGTAAGATAATTTAGGGAAGTAGTTTACCCACATAAAATTAAAACGCCATAGTGTTCAAACTCATATAGACAAGACAAGACAAAACGCCATTAAGGCACTTTTGTGAATATATAGCGGTTCGGTTTCGGATTCGATTACGGTTCAGGTTTCTGGGCGGTTATCATATACTAAAACCGAAGGAGCCAGTTTTTCTTATTTGTGAAATTTAAAAGGAAAACCGAAGCCGCAGTTATAAGATGGGGTAAACATCCTCCCCAACGGGTTGGTTGGATTCAAGTAACCACTGGTTGTCCCCTACGGGTTGGTTGGATTTCAAGTAACCATTGGTTGTCCCAAACGGGTTGGTTGGATTCAGGTAACCATTGGTTCGGATAAGAATGCCATTCCTAGTGATTAGATGACGCCAATGTCCGCTTGACCTTAGGCCCGGGTTAATTAAATTGGTAATTGGGTTGTAGATGAAGCGGCATCCACACCTGTGACAAATGCTCAAAAGAAACAAACAAACAGCCGATTAAATAATTAGATAGCCAGAGTTAGAAAAAGTATAATGAACCATCATAAACGTCAATGAATGGAAGTTTGGCAAAGCTTAAGAGCAACTAAAACCACACCAAGAACAGAATGCTTTCTATAAACCAAACATCCAAAAATAAGTCTGATCAAGTGCCTTCTTCAACTAATAAATAATAAATAAATTTTAATCGTCAACTGAATCAAATCGAGAGTTGCAAAAGATTTGGTGATAAATTCTGACAAAAGGTAAAGGTACGTATTTTTTCTGAGAAAAAATTTACATATATTTCATATATTGCTGCCCCCAAAACAAGTATTACATGTAATCATTGGACAACGTAGCCATTAGTGCGTATTAACAAAACTAGCGCATATGTATCCGTTCGATGTATGGGATAATAGAAAAGGTTTATAGTTTTTTTTTTTCGGTTTCCGTGTATCGATCGAACAGGAACAAATGCACTTTATTTTTTTTAGAATAGAATATCGTCGAACCATATGCAAGTTGGAACCGAAGCGTTATTTAAATTTTTGTAAAAAAGACTGATATCTCCTTTTGTGAATTAAAATTTTAAAGTGTAAACAGAATTAATTTAAATTAATTTACGATTTTGAAAATCTGTAGGATAAAATCACCTAATAATTCCTTGTGGTGCCCTAAGAATACCCAATTATATCTCTCTCCCCATGCTCTCTCTGTCAATTCCCCTTTTCTCTCAACCCCCATCTCTCAATTTTGCAAAAAAAAAAAAAATGGTAGGAATTTAGGATGGTGGATTTGGAGACTTTTGAGCTTACCTGAAAGGGACTGACTATTTACAACCACAAATTTTCTATACCACAAATTTTCTATTCATAACTTGTTTAAAATAAACAATTTTTGGACAAAAATGCCATTTAAAAAATGGACAAAAATGCCCTTAAGATTACTAAACACAACCCGCTCATCTTCCTCCCTCCCACCGGTTCCACCATAGCCACCCATCTTCCTCCCTCCCTCCCACTGGTTCCACCATAATCACCGGTTCTAAGCTCCGCCGCTGGTACTGATTGGTTTTCTGGCGAGGATGTGAGAGACATGGCATGCTCTTGTCGATAGATAGGACTACATATTTGGACAATTTTTCAGCAAGTAGGAGAGAATATTGTGCAGTGCTGGGGTTTATGTTAGGGCTCAATGGACGCAGAGGTGGAGAGTTTTCATTTCTCCGCTGACGAACCAGTCCTATCGCGCATTAGGAAAATGTGCGATGTTAATCGCGCATTCATGAAATGCGTTATATGGAGCATGACGCATTCTGAAAATGCGTTTTTACCTGGAAAAAAAAAATGACACATCTTTAAGATGCATTATAAAGTATTCAGGTATTAGAATCCGAACTTTTCCCACATTTTCAAGTTTCAAAATATGAAATTTTCTAAACTTTTAGAGAATGTGTATCCGAATGCTTGCAATATTTTTTTGAAGGAGGTGGTGATGGCGGGTCTGGTGTGGTCCAGTGCAAACCTTTTGTTAGGGAATCGCGCTAGCAGTGGTGGATCGGAAGAAGGGCTGTTGTTGGTGGTTGCATGGAGGTTGGTCGCAGAATTGAAGAAAGAGCGAGAGCAGATGTGAGAGAACGCCGACCTTTCGTGGTGTTGGTGTTGTGCTGGAAAAATGTTTTGGTGGTGAATGGTTGGGATTCTTGGGAATAAAACCGGTGGTGCAAGTGTGGCGTGGTGGTGGTTATGGAGGAAGAGAAGCAGGTGTGGCGTGGTGGTGGGGAGGAGTTCAAAATTAGGTTTGGATAGGAAAGGGTATTTTGGAAAGTTCATGGATATTTGTTAGGTTACATATAATAAATTGTTATAAGATATGTGGGTTGGGCTTAAAAAAGGCTATGTATAGAAAATTTGTAATTCCGACGGAAACACTCACAAAATAACCACACACAAGAAAAAAAACCCACCAAATTTACGTAGTTTGGCCCTAATTGCCTACTGAGAGAGTTTTCAACTCGACAAAAATAGAAGATTACATTGTGATGTGCACAAAATATGTATCCCACACCCATACCAAAGCCCGTCTTGCTCAAGCCGGTGCTTATTACTAGTATATTTTTCCTCACTCTCTTACACCTCTCTCTATTTTTTGCCCAACCAATCTCTCACACCTCTATAGTGTCCATCGTTTTTCGCCCGAAGCAACCCAAGCCCTAAGATCTCCTCTCTTCATTTAGGTTGCCTACAATTAAGGACTCTCAAACTTGCCAAAAATGATTTTGGCTATATTCCCTTTTTCAACAAAGACTCATTTCGGCATGAATAATTCCTTAACTAATTTGGTTTTGAATGATGTATAATTCCTTAATTAATTTGTATCCAAACAGCAGATTACTATCATGCTGGATTGAAAACAATGGAGGAGCATCCAAGTACAAATTATACCCGGGAACAAGAAGCGATTATCACCCCAAGTAGGTATGAGTCATGCTAGGAACAAAATTTAAAAATGTTACCGCGCACACAATTTTAAAATACAATCTTGGATACAGTTGCAGTTATGGCTGTTTCATGAATGTTGACTCACATACATTGAACGACTCTAGCACACAATTATACGTCGGGAAGTTGTGTTCCTAGACTTTTTAAATACGTTATGACCTCATCAAGTGCCAATAGAGAGCTCATCTAGAACTAAGTGCATTTCACACTAATAGTAGCATGTAGACAAACAAGAATGACAAGATATTCATTAATTATTCACATTTCAGAAAGCTAGCAAGCACAATTAACCAATATCAAACAGAATCGCAGAAAGATCATTCAGTTAACCAAAGAAAATTGCAACAAGAAAGCAAACCTGCAGACCATAGTCGAGCAACCCATCGTTTTCTCAACAAAAATCTTGCAACTGGGACACCTCGCCCACATCCTGTCCTCGGCAAGATTCATCAACATTATATCCTCTCTTCCTCTCTCATCCTCGTCCAGTTTCTGATACTCGGAGCACTCAATCCCCGGATGCCACGGAACCTTACACCGCGCACAAAACAGTCTGTTGCAGTTGGGACATTCTGCCTCCGCAATAGCGCCACCGCCATCGTCAATCATAAGGGCCGAGCAATCCTTGAAAGGACAGTAGAATTTCTCGGAGGCTATAAAAACAGACTCGCAGAGAGCACTGCCCCACTTATCAAACACCTCCGGCGGCAGGATCGGACGGCAGTGCTCTGGGTCCAATGCACCCTTGCTGCAATCCGAAACGGGGCAGGAGATGCGGGTGATGTTCTGGTCGAGCTTTGAGCGTACGTACTTGACCATGCAGTCGGAGCAGTAAGAGTGGGTGCAACCCATTACGGTGAACGACTCGGAGTTGGGTTTGGTCTCGATGCAGATTTCGCAGACGAAGGTAATAGTGGTGGTGGAAGGGGACGACTTGGAACCGGAAGACTCGCCGATTTCGAACCGGGTTTTCTTGCGGGAGGCTAATGAATATTGGAGGGGTTGGAGTTCATCATTTTCGTCGTTGGCATCGAGGTCGATGATGGTTCTCTTTTGCTGGGCACGGCCGGTTTGGAGGAGAAGAGACGCCTTTATCGCCTCCTGGAGATCGGTGTCATCGTCGGTAAGGTCGATTATCTCTACACGGTTGTTGATGCTCATTGTTGGGTTGTGACTTGGTTTTGGCTTTGATTCTGATTTGGGTGTGGAAGCGGACTTGTTCATTTCTAGATTAGGGTTACACGGTTGTCTTCAGGGTTTTTGAGAATATTGCATGGTGGAATTCTGGGGGGAGAAGAACGGAAAGGAGGGTAGGGCTTTGAGATATATTCTAGCCTTTTCATTTGCCAGAACAAGGAGTCTATGATTGTTGAGAATTTTTTCTGTGCCGGTTGGTATAATATTCCACGTGGTCGTTCGGCACATTCAGATCGTCCAATGCACTTTTGAACAGCGCAGATTGAAATCCTCTCTTCTCTCACCTCACCACTTTATCTCTCTTTTTTTTCTCTTCAAATCCGAGCCGTCCAAAATCACAATGGACGGCCCGAATGTGTAGAGTGGACACCATATGATACCCATCCGGCATTGAAAAAATCTTCATTAATGATTTTTGAATTTTGAAAAGTTTGTTATTGTGCCCTTGAAAAATGGTAAACTTATGATTAGATGAGTACTGTGATTGATTCAATCCATAGGAAATTAATGCCTCCCCGACCAAAAATTGGTTGTTAGTTCAAATATAAGATTACATTTCCTAATAAGTAGCCAGAACTCTTTCATTTTCAAATTTGAACCTATGGATGTCGTCCCCTATGCTGAACTGAAACATCACTTTCTAGACTCTGTTCACGTGGCATTAGTGATACCTTTTGACAGAGAAATTTTTTGGTACCGGGTGAGTACCACGTGGCCGTGTTTAAATCAGAATCAAAACCAACAAATAAACTCATTATCCATATTTTTTCGATTACATAGCACGTATATATTTCATGTTGATCTTGTAGGGGTTTCATAACCTAGAACTGTTAACTTTTAATTTATGAATGAATCGTCTTTTACCCAAACGAAAGAGAGAGAGAACGCACGATATGAAAGGAAAAGAACGATAGCGCTCTCTCCTGATCGATTCGATTTAAAGTGTAAAAGTTACACTCTTCCCCCCTTAAGAGCCCGTTCCAGAACATCTTCTTAAAAAATAAGTACTTATTTCACATTTTTAAACTAAAAAATAATGTAAATGAAAAATAATTTTTTGATTTTTTTGGTACCGTATTAAAGATCTCAATGAGATCTTTCAATCAAGATCCATAGTGGATATTTTTAGATTTCAATAAGCCTATCATTTTTGCGCTGAAAATTGCCTTCTTAAAAAATAAATACTTATTTCACGTTCCACGTTCCGGAACGGAGCCTAAGTATCAAGACACTATTCTACTTAGCGTGTTATAAACCCTCGCACAAAGATTGAAACCCAAAACTAAGTAAAAAAATTAATTCCAACTGTTTCTAACACCCATTACACAACGCGGCGGGACCTATGACACTCGGTCAATGCGCAACGAATTTGGGCACGGTCGATCAAATACCTTAACATGTGTATAAGCGCACATACATGCAAAAGAATAAAAATTAAAATTGTTAAGCACATAAAATTAAGTCAAGCGTGCATAATTTTCACACAATCACAGTGTTAACCTCTTTAATAAGTAAAATTAAACACGAATCTCTACCATTGCTGTATTTGAAGGTGAAGGAAAAGGCTTTGTAAAGCTTAAATCAAGGGATGGAAATCAGCATTTTAATTAGTGCCCAGATAAGTCTAGTTACTGCTGAAATTTTCAGCTCTGATTCTGTTGTTGGAAAACTGCGTATTTGTAATTCATTTGTGTGCTGATCTGGTTCTGCTGCATTTCTGCTGTGTTTTTGCGCACTTTAATGACTGTTTTGAGGTTGTATTTTTGTGTCGTTTTGCGCCCTTGTTTTTTCCAACTGGCTTGTAAACGACGTGGTGTCGACACCTGTGACAAATGCGCAAAAGAAACAAACAACCAATCGATTAAACAGATAGCCAGTGTTAGAAAAGTATAATGAACCAACATAATCGCTAGTTAATGGAAGTTAGGCAAAGTTAGCAGCAACTATAACAACACCAAGAACAGAATGCTTTAATTATATGAACCAGACATCCTATATACGTCTGATCAAGTACCAAATTAAATATAAACCGGCTATAGTTGTGTTTGGTGAAGGTTTTGAAGGAAAGATTTATTATAGTAATAAGTGAAGAGAGATAGATAGAGATATGTAGATTGAAGAGAAAACTTATTAAAAACTGTGCTGAGAGAAAATCTTGGGTTCGAACTGTTTGAAACCCCAAGTGCACAAAGAAAAGTGGCAGGATCATTCAAGGTAGAAACAAAAAACTTCGAGTAAACAACACCCCAAGTACTTAAACATTGAGAAGTGTTAGATGATGGATCTATTTGTATCTAGTGCAATTATGTGTCTTATCATGTAATTAGTTTAAGTATCTAGGACCATAGTGTAATTATTATACACCTTGTACATATATATTTTACGTTGAATGAAATTAACCCTAATGGGTTTTCTCCCTATTACGATTACCCTAAAATTGAACATGGTACCAAAGCGATAGAACCTGGGCGACCTACGACGTTCTTCTTGTTGCGCGTGAACAGTGTTCGTGAACAGTCGCGTGAATAGTGCTCGTGAATAGTACTCGCGTGAATAGTGCGCTTCAATCAAATTTGCTGCTGTCGCCGTCTTTTTTCTAGCCGATCGGATCTATTTTTTCTTCTCTCACGAAGTTTCAACATTGTTTTAGTCAGATTCGAAGGTATTCAGTTGATTTTTTTTGAGGTTCTAGGGCTTTTGAAACCTTTATTTATTATTTTTAGAGTTCTAAAGTTGCTGGGAACATTGTTTATTGTTTATTTGGCATTATTGTTCTGCTTTCAAGATGTCAGAAGAGAAAAAACAGGCTTCCGCTAGTGGCAATGATGAGTTGAGTCGTGTAGGGACTCTGGATAACTCTTCATTGGATATTTGTCCCATCAAACTGGATGGCATAAATTATTTACTTTGGTCTCGTACTTTTACATTAGCTATTGAAGCTAATGTCTGAGTTCATTGAAGGCCCTGTTACCGAGCCTACTACTGATGTTGAACTCAAGATGTTTAAGTCTCGTCGATCTTTAGCCATGACCTGGTTGTTTAATTCTATGAAGGCTGATATTCGTAGTCCTTTCTTGCTTCTTAACACTCCATATCAGATTTGGACTATTGCCAAACAGACTTATTCTCAGCAGGGCAATGATGCTCAGTGTTTTGAGTTGCGTAAGCGACTTCGTACTATGGATCAACACAATCGATCTGTTGCTGTTTACTTTGCTGATCTCAGTGGGGCTTGGCAAGAATTTGATTATTATCAGGGGTTTCAAGTAGTCTGTTCTGTTGATGCTGGTGCTTGGTTAAAAAGAATAGAGAAAGAACGTGTGTATGACTTTCTTGCTGGTCTTGATGTGGAGTATGATCCAATTAGAGTGCAGGTGTTGGGTCATGTTCCGTTTTCATCTTTAGGAGAGGCCTATGCCATTATTCAACAGGAGGAGAGCAGAAGGGGTGCTATGTTACAAGCTCCCTCTTCTGATCGTTCTGCATTGGTTGCTATTCCGCAGGGACAGTTTGGGTCTGGCAGTGGAAAGTCTCAGTATGGTACTACTAGCGGGACCATAGACCGTATATCACTCTAGTGTAATTATTGCCACAACACTAGACATACCAAGGATTTCTGTTGGAAGTTACATGGTCGTCCTTCCCGTGGGCGAGGCAGTGGACGTGGAGGCCGAGGTCGTGGTCCCGGGCGTTCTCAGGCTCAGGCACATGTTTCAGAGTTTACTATCTTGTCTGATTCTGGGTTCAGTACAGGAGTTCAGTCACCTTCTGAATCTGTTGGCGGTTTCTCCCAGGGGGAGATGCAAGCTCTCAGGCGTCTTATGGCTCGAGCTGATTCTTCCTCTACTATAGCTCCTACTTCCACAGCAGCTCCTACTGCATCCTATTTTGCTCATTCAGGTATTCCAGCTAGTGCATTTACTGCCTCATCCGGTATTTCTTGGATTATCGATTCTGGTGCTTCAGATCATATGACAGGTTGTTCCTCTGTTTTTGATTCCTATTCTACTTGTTCTGGTAAGGATAAGGTTCGAATTGCCGACGGGTCGTTTTCTGCTATTTCAGGAAAAAGTTTCGTTCGCTATTCTCCCTCTATCTCTCTTTCTTCAGTCCTCCATATTTCAAATTTTGCCACTAACCTTCTTTCAATTAGTAGTTTTACCCATTCTGCAAACTGTTCAGTGACATTTTTTCCTACTCACCGTATCTTTTAGGAACTGGAAACGGGGAAGGTGATTGGCAGTGGTAAAGCACATGGTGGTATCTATTATCTGGAGCATGAACCTCATCCATCTCAGCCGTCTTTATCATGTGGACAAGCTTTACGGGCAGATATGAGTTCCACTCTTTCTTTGTTACATTGGTAGTACCGTAGATTAGGTCATCCCTCGTTTGGGATATTAGAGAAACTCTTTCCTATTTTAGTTAAACATTGTCCTAGGGATCAGTTTTTTTGTGAAGCCTGTGAGTTTGGGAAACATAAACGCTCTTTTTATGCACCTATTAATAAACGAAGTGATTCTCCATTTATGGTTATCCACTCTGATGTTTGGGGTCCTTCTCCTGTTATTTCTTTAAAGGGCTATCGATGATTTGTTACTTTTATTGATTGTTATTCTCGTGCCACATGGGTGTACTTACTCCATTCAAAAAATGAAGTATTTTCCTGTTTCAAATCTTTTCATAAGATGATGTGCACTCAGTTTGATACAAATATTAAAATTCTTCGGAGTGATAATGTGACTGAGTATATTGATAAGATTTTTCGGACATATCTAGATAATAATGGTATTATTTTTCAGACGACTTGCGTTGACACTCCACAACAAAATGGAGTCGCAGAGCGTAAAAATCGTCATCTTGCTGAGGTGGCTCGATCCCTTTTGTTCACTATGAATGTTCTCAAATACTTATGGGGAGAAGCTATTTTAACTGCCACATATCTTATCAACCGTATGCCATCCAGTGTCCTTAATTTTAAAACACTCATTGAGTGCCTGCCAAGTAATTGTCGAGTTACGACTCTTCCACCTAGGGTGTTTGGTTGTGTGTGTTTTGTTCATGCCCCAAAACCTTCTGGGGGCAAGCTAGGACATAAAGCCCATAAGTGTATTTTTGTTGGATACTCTCCTACCCAAAAAGGCTATAAGTGTTACGATCCTTATTCGAGAAAGATGTTTGTCTCTATGGATGTTACCTTTTGGGAAACAGAGGTTTTTTATTCTCCCTCCAAACCATCTCTTCAGGGGGAACATTAGCAGGAGGAAGAGATGTTTACCTTTTATAATCATAGTGAGGGGGAGAAACTTTTCTATGATCATAGTGAGGGGGAAAAGGAAAACACTGGAGAGGAACCAATATTTGTTGAAAGGAAAACACATGATATTGGTGGTGACATTGAGGAACAATTACCTGCACGACAACGACTGCGGGGAGCTGGCTTACAGAGGTATGCTAGACGGAAAAATGGAAAGTCTTCATGTACGTTACCACCTTATCAATCACAATCACCCACTCCAGTTCCAGATTCCTCAGCTGACTCTTCTGGTAATGATTCTTCTCTTATTGAACCTCCTCCTATGGATCCTGACAATGTTCCTATTGCTATTCGAAAAGGTGTTAGATCTTGTACTCAACATCCTATCTCACAGTTTGTTTCTTATGACCGTTTGTCTCCTTCGTACCATGCCTTTGTCTCTTCTCTTTCCTCTATATCTATTCTACAGAATTGGCAAGATGCATTCAAGATACCTAAGTGAAAAGGAGCTATGGTAGAAGAGATGACAGCTTTGAAAAAGAATGACACCTGGGATCTAGTGTCACTTCCAGGAGGGAAGAAACCAGTGGGCTGTAAGTGGGTGTTCACTATTAAACAAAAGGCTGATGGTACAGTTGAGAGATACAAGGCAAGGCTAGTTGCCAAAGGTTTTACTCAAACTTATGGTATTGACTATGAGTAGATGTTTGCTCCGGTAGCGAAGATGAATTCTGTGTGAGCTCTCCTCTCGTGTGCTGCCCACTTGAATTGGCCTCTTCAACAGTTTGATGTGAAAAATGCATTCCTCCATGGTGATTTAGAGTAGGAAGTTTATATGGATATTCCACCAGGTTTCTTTTCTCCTGCAAGTGAAGGAAAGGTGTGTAGATTGAAGAAGGCACTTTATGGGCTGAAACAGTCACCTAGAGATTGGTTTGGTAGGTTTTCTAAAGCTATGTTAAGTTTTGGTTACAAGCAAAGCCATGCAGATCATACGATGTTCATCCGGCAAAGTAATGGTAAGATTGCTGTCCTTATTGTTTATGTTGATGACATAATAATGACAGGCAATGATGTGAGTGAGATTCATAACCTTAAGTCTCGTCTAGCTCAAGAGTTCAAGATTAAGGACTTGTGATCATTGAGATACTTTCTTGGAATGGAAGTAGCGAGGTCTGATAGAGGTATTTTTATTTCCCAACGCAAGTATATACTTGATTTTTTGGAAGAAACAGGTATGTTGGGCTGTAGACCTGCAGATTCTTCTATTGAGGCGAATCATCATCTTAGTGGAGATGTGGGGGAGCGTACTGATAAGGAAAGGTATCAGCGACTTGTGGGTCGACTAATATATTTGGCCCACACTCGACCAGATATTACTTATGCAGTAGGTGTTGTTAGTCAGTTTATGCATGATCCTCGTACATCACATCTAGATGCAGTTTATCGTATTTTGAGGTATCTGAAATCAGCTCCAGGAAAAGGAATTCTATTCTCTAATCATGGCCATTTGCGATTGGAGGCATTCACTGATCCTGACTGGACTGGTTCTGTGGATGATAGGCGTTCTACTTCTGGCTATTGCACTTTCCTTGGGGGTAATTTGATTACCTGGCGAAGTAAGAAGCAATCGGTAGTCGCTAGGTCTAGCGCAGAAGCTGAATATAGAGCTATGGCTCATGGTGTTTGCGAGCTCTTGTGGCTCCAAACTTTGTTACTTGATTTGAGATTTGCTTACAGTGTTCCAATGAAACTCTACTGCGACAATAAAGCTGCCATTAACATTGCTCATAATCCCGTTCAACATGACAGAACGAAGCACATAGAGATTGATCGACACTTTATCAAGGAAAAGTTGAATGAGGGTTTGATATGTATGCCATTTGTGAGATCTGGAGATCAGTTAGCTGATATATTCACAAAAGGGCTGGGTAGCAAGAGTTTTCATCCTATTGTGTTCAAGTTGGGCTTGATTGATATCTTCGCACCAACTTGAGGGGGAGTGTTAGATGATGGATCTATTTGTATCTAGTGCAATTATGTGTCTTATCATGTAATTAGTTTAAGTATCTAGGACCGTAATGTAATTATTATACAGCTTGTACATATATATTTTACGTTGAATGAAATTAACCCTAATGGATTTTCTCCCTATTACGATTACCCTAAAATTGAACAGCATATCCCAAATTGAATGATAACACCAGCTATCAAATCGATTGTTAAACATTTGATAATAAATTCTGAAAGAAGGTAAAGATGTGTATTTCTTTGAAAAGCTAGATATAGTTTATATACATGCATGTCACATACTATAAGCAATATCATGCTCTGCTGATCCCCTAAAACAAAGGACTATTATTAGAACGGTCTTTCTATTGTCAGCCCAATGGGTTGACAATAAGCACATAAGAGAATAAGAAAAACACATATTTTTATATATATTTTTTACACTTTTTAATATATATTCACACTTCTTATTGTCAGCCCAATGGGCTGATTTTAGATTTTTTCCATTAATAGAATTACTAAGCCGTCATTGAGATTTTTGTTTTCGATGTTCTAATTAGTTGTTGCGAACTATTAACCCCTGAATCTCATCCAAGCTAATAAAAACACTCACAAAATAACCACGAACACACGTAAGAAAGAGAAAACCAAGTTTATGCGGTTCGACCGAGAGAGAGAGTGTGTGTGTTTTCACCACGACAAAAGTAGGTAATCACATTGGCCTTGTTCGTTTGGTAACTTTGGGTATTTTAGTTTTGGTGGTGGATGAAGAGAGAAATAAGATAATGATTGGAGGATAAATAATGAGTTAAGAGAGATAGAAAGAGAAATGAAATTAATAATTAAAAAAATAGGGTAATGATTGAAGAAAGATATAGGGTAATGATTGAAAAATAAAATTAAAACAAAGTAAAATTTGGAAACTGTCAACTTTATAGGATCGAAAGCTCATAAATCACATAAGACTTACACGTACGATTGAAGCGTAGCGGAATTGAATTGCTTCAAGTTTTTCACGATCTAAGACCCGCTCTACAAGCACCGATTACGTTCACGAACACCGTTTTCTCTTCGCGCCGGGTAGAGGAGACTACTAGAGTCTACTCTTGATATCCACACCGCAAATCCTAGGGTTCTTTGATGGAAACCCTAGAGAGAGAAGATATTTGACAGGAGAATTTTTCTCTTGGAAAATGAGAGATGGAACTCTAACTCTTTTGTATTGTGCGTATCTCCAAATATCTGCAGGACTATATTTATAGATTAAAGTCCAAGAGTTCAAAGTCTTCTAATAGATGGAGGAGATCTATTATCTTTGAACTCTCCTAACAGATAAAGATTAGAAGTTGTCTCATCCTTCTAACCAGCTCATTCACATAACTCATGTGGACGACCCATGTGGGTTGGGTCCGGTCCGAACCGACCCATTTTTCTAACATCGAACAAGGCCATTGTGTTGTGGACAAAATACGTATCCCATACCCCTACCAAAGCCCCTCTTACTCAGGGGTTGTTGATTTCTCGCTCACTCCAGTCCTTAAGTATATATTTCCTCTCATACATCTCTATTTTTCACCTAACCAATGTCTCACACCCCTGTCACTTAACTAGTGGTATATTTATAGTGTCCATCGTCTTGTGCCCGAAAAAACTCGAAGAAACCCAAGCTCCGAGATAAGGGGCATAACTTGGATTCACTGATAGTGGGGTCAATTATCTATTGTATATAAATTTTTTTGTACTTGATAATCGGCAAAAAGGTAAACGAAAAGGAGAAGAAAAAAAATGAATTAACAAAAAAGATTTAAGAAGACAACTACCGATGTTGTATACAATTCATGGGGAACACTACAAATATGAAGTTCTTTTTTGCATTCCTCAAATTGTTAACCTTAGAGTGCTGTTAACAATTTAGAGAATGCGAAAATCACTCCGATATTTCATTTACAATAGATCTCCAAATATTACACTGAAATGCCATACAAAAAGTAGACAAGTGGATATCTCAAAACAAAAAGGGATATCTATTTATAACATAAGATTACAATTTCAAAAGGGTCATAATTTTCGCACTCTCGTTTTTGATAAGTCCACTCATTTTCTTGTGTTTTAGTGAAAACAAAAAGTCTATTGGCACAGCAAATCTGTGCACAGATTGTGCACAGATTTCTATGTGGGGCCCACTAAGGGTCCCACACAAGTGATCCGAGCTGTTTATTATGTTTAAAACATTTTTTCAAGGGCCTCCGCAAAAAATCAGCTTAATCCGATACCTATAAGTATGTATTTGATTTAATTGTCTAACTTTTCATTCTCTAAAAACTTGAATGAAAAGTTAGATGATTAAATCAAGCATTTATAGGTATCGAATTGAGCTGATTTTTCGCGGAGGATTTTGAAAAAATGTTTTAAACATAATGAACGGCTTGAATCACTTGTGTGGGACTCTTAGTGGGCCCCACATAGAAATCTGTGCACAATCTGAGCACAGATTTGCTGTGCCAGTAGACTGGTTCTAATGAAAAACACACATAAAAGCTTCACTAAAAGACAAAAATTGAAGTGCTTTTATAAAAAAAGAGGATGTGAAAAATATTGTCATCCAAAAATACACAACAAAAAGAGAAATTATAAAATTATTCAATGCCCCTGAGACATGATTGAGCGCAAACTTGGATCACACAAATGTAAGAGGTCAACTCCCAAATGCGCAGACCTCACATAAATATAAAATATGTGATCCAGATTCGTGTTTAACCTATTCAGGGCATGAAATAACTTCACAAAAAAGTCACATGGCCGAGTTCTTTTGAACTTAACTCAAATTTAACTTAAATCTGAGAAATTTGTCCTTATTTGAATTTTTTCGTATTTGTTAATTTTGCGCCAAACTTTTGTGAAATATTTATTTGTCTTGACTTTTTTTTTTGAGGTTAAAAAGTAGTTATTTTTTAAAATACTTGGGTAAAAGTAAAAAAAAATTTACTTTTCCGATTCCTCTCGTCAAGAGAATCAATAATCCATAAAAGTTTGACGCAAAATTAACAAGTGCAAAAAAAATTCAAATAAAGACAACACTATCAGATTTAAGTTAAATTTAAGTTAAGTCCAAAAGAACGCAATCTTAATCCATTTTGCCCAAAGTCTATGTCTTTTATATTGAGAGAGAGAAAATTATCCAAAAATTCTGGACAATTATTGTACTTATGGGGCAAGAACCAAAGGTATAGAATTTATGGGACAATTATATTATCCTTGGGGCAACAACCACGTGTTCAAAAGTTTGTGGGGTAAAATTACCAAAATTGTCCGTATACATATTTAGGAAAATTCTAACACTACATCTATTTACACACCGATATTCACAACAAGGGTGGGACCCATACACACTGTGTTTATGTATGCGGGCTCTACCTTTATTGTAAGTGTGAATGTGTGATTGAGTGTGTAAATGAATGCGATGGTAGAATGATTGTTTATTATCTGGTGGGTTTCTCAACTAAGTAGACACCCTTGCGCGCATACATAAATCCACCCATGCCTGAGATCTCGTCAAGTCTTGGTTGCGGGCCTACAAGGTCTCTCAACTTGCCAAAACTCTTTTCCCAATTTTCCTTTTTCCAACCAGATTCCTTTCGGCATGAATGAATCCTTATTTAATTTGGTTTCCTTTACCAAGTCAATAAGCACAAGTCACCGATAACAATTTCTGGTGTTAATTTGTGTCTCTCGAGTCTGGTTTTTCTTTTTCTTTTTAGAGCAAAAACAACATTTTATTAATCCTTGAAATTAACAATATAGGATCAAAGATTAAAGGGAAATGCATAAAAAACATCACCCCAAAGAACAACCATCCCAACTAGGTTAGTATGGAGGCCTTGGACAATCACATGCCAACCAAACCCCGGAGGTAGAAGTGCTGGCGAGAGGCCAACACAACCAAAAGAAAGAGAAATATACAATGTAGTAAAGAAAATAATCTCCAAACAGGTAGAACAAAAACCTCCGAGATCCCATATTACATAGCAGATCCAATCTCAATTCTCACGTGAGCCAAGAGAGTACTTTTTTAGCCAAAACTAGTAGGCACAACAGCAGCTAGAAGATGACTTCAGATTTCAGAGAAGTATAATTTGAGTAACAAGAATGCAACAGTTGAGGTGACTTGAACTCATCACAGAATTGCAGCAGTAATTTCCATAACAGAATCCAAGTGTTTGTCTTCAATAACATAAATTTTCAGACTTCAGAATTTAGAAAACAGGCCTTGAGACAAGTTTACAAATGAATGCTCTGAATATTCAGAGCCACAAGATTAGCGTCCACAAGAAGACAGGACTCGAGTCTGGTTTTGTTTGTTTGTCAATTCCACACGAATAATATATATAGACAAACAAGAATGACTTCATATTCACGTTTCAGAAATTGCTAAAAAAAGATCTTCAATTAAGCAACTCAAAAAAAGAAAAAAGAAAAAAGAGAGAGATTAATAATCATATGTATGAGGAAAGCAAACACAATTGCAACAAGAAAGCAAACCTGCAGAACATATTGTTGCAGCCCCCCTTTTTCTCCACATAAGCCTTGCAATGGGGACACCTAGCCCACTTCTTCTTCTTAGCAAGTTTCAGCAACTTGATATCCTCTCTTTCTCTCTCATCCTCGTGCAGTTTCTGAAACTCCGAGCAATCAATCCCCTTATGCCACGGAACCTTGCACTGCGCGCAAAAATATCTGTTGCAGTATAGACACCCCGCCTTCGCAATAGCCTTACTTTCTCCATCGCCATCGCCATCATCATCGTCTATCATAAAGGCTGAGCAATCCTTATAAGGGCAGTAAAATTTCTTGGAGGCTACAAAGGCAGACTCACAGAGAGCACCGCCCCACTTATCAAACACCTCCGGTGGTAAAATTGCACGGCAGTGCTCCGGGTCCAATACACCCTTGTTGCAATCCGGAATAGGGCAGCGGATTTGGGTAAAGTTTTGTTCGAGTTTTGAGGATTCGAACTTGATCACACAATCGGAACAGTAAGAGTGAGTGCAACCCATCATTGCGAACGACTCCGAGTAGGGTTTTGTCTCGATGCAGATTTTGCAGACGAAGGTTTTCTTTTTTGAACGACGAAGCTTCTTTTGTTTTTTTTTCCCAGACGAAGGTATAATGGTGGTGGAAGGGGAGTTAGAAGACTCGCCCATTCCCACTCGGGTTTTCTTGCCGGAAGGTGATGATAAAGGAATTGAAACTTCATCATGGTGGTCGTAAGCATCACGGTCGATGATGGTTCTCTTTTTCCGACGGCGGGTTTGGGGAAGGTGAGACGCCATTATCGTCTCTTGGAGCTCTCTGTTATCGTTGGCAAGCTCGATTATCTCTGCGCGGTTGATGCGCATTGTCTTTTTATGACGTGGTTTTGGTTTTGAATTTGATTTGGGTGTGGAAGCGGCCTTGTTCATGTCTATTGCGTTTATACGTTGTTCTTCAATGTTTTGACAATTTGCATGGCTTGGTGGTGGCTTGGGTGAGGAGAGTATACATGTATAGTAGGGTTTTGAGATTCTTTTTTTCCGGTATATAGGGTTTTAGATTCTTGGCCTCTTCATTGCCTTGTTTCGGCAAAATTATGATTGTTGCCATGATTTGGAATTCTTGAAAGTTTGTTATTGTGCCCTTAAATGATGGTAACTTGTAATTAGATGACATGATTTATTTAGTCCATTGGAATTTAATGTATCCCCGGTAAAAAATGGGTTAATTCAACTATAAAATTCTATTTCGAAATTAGTAATTCATTACTTCTCTTTCATTTTCATATTCGAATATAAAATTAGTAAGAGCGATGATTGAAAGCGCAAGTGCACGACCTACTGATTCACTGAAGAATTATGTGACTATTGAAGGTTGACCAATCATTAAGCGTAGTCACTTTGAATTTTGTGTCGGCCTTTCACCCTTTTCAACTACTTATTGGTTCTCAGGAATTAGAATGAATCATGAAAGGTCTATATTCGATTTCACTAAGCAAAATAATTCTTTTTCAAGAACTTGATAACTTAAGGAAAAAAAAGAAGAAGCCCAAGTGAAAGAGAAATGCATCAAGATGACACATATTGCACCAATGAAAGCGATGTGTGGAACTAAAAGGGAGCCTGACTTTGTCCAACCATCTAAAAAGTGAGTGTTCATTACCCACTTTCTTATTGGTTACTATTAACAACATAAATCCCACTATTATCTTAAAAAGAGAGAAATAAAACTAAAAAATCTAAGATTTACTAATGTATTTGCTCGTCTTTTTGTTTTCCTTTCCTTAGCCTTATGCTTTGCTTCATATATACTTTGAGGCCTATATTTGGGCTTCCTCGATGTATCATTTGTCAAGTTATGAATAAATTTTTTTGCCAATCAAAAAAAAAAAAATCTAAGATTTGCCGAGCAAAATAAAAAAAAAAACTTTTCATCGGAATCGATATCTTGCAACTCTTAAAATTGCACTCTCAAATCTATTGAAAATGTTGAAACGAGTGTAATCCATTGAAAGTGGACTAGATCTTTGGAAGAACACTAATGATGGCGATGTTGATCCAACTTACTTTAAAAGTTTAGTTGGAAGAAGTTTCCAGTATCTCACTTGCACTAGGCTAGACATATATACTTTATCGTGTTGAGTTGGTTAGTAGATACATGGAAGTATGCACTGAATCAATCACATTTCAATGCGGCGAAGAGAATTATTTGTTACATCAAAAGTACACTCAATAACGGCTTGTTTTACTCTTGTTGTGATGATTTTAAATTTATTGGCTATTCTGCTAGTGATTGGATAGGAAATTTAGATGAAAGGAAAAGTACTTCGGGCTTCGCTTTTTTTTATTTTTATTTTTATACAAATGTCGTTTTTACTTAGTCTTCTAAGAAGCAACCCATTGTTACTTTGTCCACTTGTGAAGCGAAGTATGTGGCCGCTAACTCTGCTGTTTGTCATGCTATTAGGTTGAGAAATTTGTTGGAGAACTTGGGATATCCACAAGTAAATCTCACGAAGGTACATGCATATGCATATTGATAATAGATCGCCAATCTCCTTGGCATAGAATCTAGCATTTCATGAAAGGAGCAATCATATTGACACTCATTTCCACTTCATCCGGGAGCATGTGAAGCAAAAGGAAGTGGAGATTGAAGTTGTCGATATTTTCACAAAGCTTATGATCAAGTTGTCTATATTTTCACGAAGCTTTTGAAGCATGACGTGTTTGGGAGATTCAAGTTGATGCTTGGCATGAAGACTTTTGGAGATTGGTTTTAAGGGAGGATGTGAGAAATTTTTAAACCCAATTTGGGTATTTTGATTGTCTTACTTTTTGGGGGCATTGTTGTAATTTCTTTATATCTTTTATACTTAGTAAGTAATATGTGAAGTGCGTGTCTTGAAACTTGTACCGAAATATTTATATCATTGTAAAAAATTTAAAAGGGGGTCTTTGTTCTTTGTAAGAAGTAGAAAACTGTTGGGGTGCTTAGTTAGATTTTGAATGAAATTGGACAAGAGAAGTAAGTTGTAAAGAAAAGAAGGGATGATTGATGCAGTTGTACAAAGGAGTCAAAGGCTTTATAGAAGTGCTTTTCATTACTTCACAAAAATGAGTACAACTTAGCTCTATTTATAGAGCCCTAGCTTTTCCCATTTCTAGAATAGTCTAATTAAAATTCATGTGCTTAATTACAAAACATCTCTTATGCTTTTTCTAGAATTATCTAGTCATACTCATGTGCATAAATACAAATATCTTCTAATGTAATTATTACTTCTATACACTTTTAATTATTTTAAACTTAGATATTTAAATACTTATTCTACATTATTCTAGAAGATTTACAAATTACTTTTTCTAACAAAAATGCTGTAAGAAGAAAAAGAAGAAGGAAAAAGTGGGTCTTCGTCTAGCCCTATGTTTCAGTATTTGAAAGTGAAGAAAAAGGCTATGTAAAGCTTAAATCAAGGGAAGGAAATCAACATTTTAGTGCCCAACCCAGATAAGTCTAGTTACTGTTGAATTTTTCTACTCTGTTCACTGCATATTTGTCGTTTATTTGTGTGTTGAACTGCTGATAATCAGATCTGGTTCTGCTGCGTTTTTGCTGTGTTGTTGCGCACTTTGAAGACTGTTTGAGGTTCGACTATTTGTGCGCCGTTTTGCGACCTTGTTTTTACCCTAATAGTTTGCTTGTAAGAGAATAAGCATCCACACCTGTGAGAAATGTGCAAAAGAGACAAACCATCAACCGATTAAATAGATAACAAGCGTTAGAAAAGTATAATGAACTATAGACACCCCAAACTAGGCTTCCAGATTAGTTTACTTACGGTTTCTGATTCCCCAATGATGAAACGGATCAAGAACACCTCGGAAATGTCAAGTGTTTGAGCTTTGAGTGTTTGCAAAACCCTTGAACCTAACCTAATCCTAAGCCACTTCAAAAAGCAAAAAACCCTATTGACATGCGTTGGTTGAGAAACAATGCACGCGGATCAAGCTGCCAGATGTGGTCAACAGTCAAAGCTTGACCGTTGACCCACACGCGGGTTGGTTTGGCATGCGTGCGCCAGTATGGCACCAATGCGCGCAGGTCAAACGGACAAGTGGTGGTCAACAGTCAAAACTTGACCGTTGACCCATGCGTGCCAAGGCGCAACCCGCGTGCGCCAGAGTGCCACTAGCGCGGGCCGTTCAAAACCTGTTCCCATCACCTTTATGGGCTGGTAAGCTTAACCACCAAGCAACCTTCGCCAGGCCTCGTAGACTGACTGAGCTCTTTTCTTTGCACCATATCTACCGCCATCCCTCTCTATATATACCCTCATATTTAATCCATTTCAAGGGTTACCAAAAATATAACCCTAGCAAGGGGTTACAACATTTAACAAGCCCTAATCCTCAAGAACGACATTCCTTGTTCTTCCATCTCAACATTTTCAAACACCTTAAATCCTATTTTCAACCCCAAACCTTAAAACTCAAGTACTCTTTCAAACTCATTTTAGGTATAGCTTACCTACTGTTTTCTGTTCTGATCCCTGAGGGGGGCTGGCAGGGTCAAGAATGGTAATTAATTTTCAGTCCTGACCCCAAAATTGACAAGGTTTCAAAAACCGTCCTAGTAGGAACCAACGCGCGTCGGTCCCATTCTCGTGCGCGCCACTCTATGGCTGCGCGGGCAGGATTGTGTGAGATTGGTTTCCTACCGTTTTATGCATTTTCTTGTATATAGATCATTGTTAAGCATGTAAATAACCAGTTTACTGATTTCCTTTGTTAGAAATGCTAGTTGTATTTCAATCTGCATATCTGGGGCTGTGGAGTACTCTTGGGATTATTCTAGATATGTTCTAGAACCTAAAAACATATAAACCAAACACTGGTTAAATGGTATGATGCGCGCACCGGAGTGCAACACGCACGTGCCGGAGTGCCATACACGCGCGCCAATCTGTCTCTGACCAGTGAGTGGCCTTGCACGAGTAACTTGGCCTTAGGCCGTTATTTTGTCTCCACACTGTTTATGGGGTGTTTTGTTCATTTGTAGGGCTTTTCAGCCATTAAATTGTATATTATAACTGATTGGTTTATCTTGGGTGTGTATTGGTCTTTCTAGAGCCCAAAGGAAGATAAAAATAGAGCCTGTAAGAAAGGCACATCCGTGTGCGCGTGTTGCATTTCGGCGTGCGCGTGTTGGAACTGCGTGCAGTGGCTTTGGTCAGTGCAAGCAAGTTCTTTCTTGCGCATGTCAAATTTGGAACAGTGCACTGAGTTTGCTCTTCTAAACAGAACCTGATTTTATCCTATTTACTGCTTTTGCATCCATGCTATTCTATCACATCCTGCAAAATATTACAGCTTTAATGATGAGCACCTGATTATGCAAATAGAGGGTGCGCTAGTTATTTAGTTTTATTTTATTTTATCGCTTAAACTTAGTTGTTTTGATTACTTTCTACTCGTCAGGTGTATTGATTTTGTTTTGTAGAAAATCCCCTAATAACAAAGTTTTAAGACCCGATGGCTAAGGCAAGGTGACCCGACGGCTCGCTAAGGCCAGACATGGCCAAGGTAGAGAGCAAGACCAAGAGCTGGAGATAATTGATTCGGCATCGGTAGGACATGACAGGAGCCATCGGTACCGAAGTGATCAAGCACAGGAGTTTAAGTTTCTCGGGATCGGTAGGAGACTATTTACTCCATCGGTACCGAGGGGCTTTCATGGGATCAGTTCAACTTAAGTGGCTCGGCATCGATGGACCATTCCAACTTCAATCGATACCGAGCAATCCATGCCCAACTCCTAACTGTCTCGGCATCGATTGGAAGGAATTCTTTCCATCGGTATCGAGGCCATTAGCACAACAGCTTAAGGCCTTCGCAATCGATGCTGAGAGTCTTGGAGGGTAATTTTGAAGCATCTTTTGAAGAATATTCTGGGGGTACCTTGGAAGTAGAATAGATTTTGATTGCATCATTTTTAGATCTAGATCTAGATTTTGGAATTGTTCTTGGTTGTTCTTCAATTTTTCAGCTTTGAATCTTTATATTTCTGTCTTAATTAGTTAGTTTTTGTTACTCTCATCTTCATTAAAGTTGTAGCAAATCCCTCGATCTATCGTTTAATCTAATTTTCTTCTAGCTTTGTTATTTCAATTATGCTAAGTAGATTTTTGCTTACTCTTATCTCAATAGATATGTGTGAGTAGTTTTTCAAGGTTAGGTCATGGGGTGATTAGCATCTCATGACTCGAGCAAAAATTACATTTTTTTCACCAATAAAGTTTGAATTTTTGGTTCGATCATCGATGTGGGGTTCGGGTTTATTTGTCAAATCGTTAAGGTGTTAATCTCCTTGATCATGTGTAGGTAAGAGTATCGCCTACTTACCACACATGATGCTTGGAGCTCTGTCGCACGAGATATTTGCTAAATAAATTCTAGAGCTAGCTTGGTAATCGAACCATCATTTTCCGGTTTGGGAATCTTAATTGAGTATCTTAAACCGTGTAATTGGGTGAAAAATGTAATTCAACTCGAGTCATGGGTGTTAGTAATTCCTAGATCTAACCTGTTTTTATCCTAGTTTATTTGCTTTTTAATTTAGCCCTTTTTCTTTCCACCGCAAATGTAAAACCAAGTTGGCTGTCTAAAAGCTGAAAATCCGTGCTTACATCTATAAATCCAGCAAAGCCATATTAATTATTCTCGTGGGTACGATCCCGGTCTTCTGAATTATTATGCTTCAATTGGACGCTTATACCCTACGCTTGGGGTGATCTTATTTGATATAGCGACGAACGAAGCATTTAATCCCCGTTAAACTGTTCCCCCACCCTAAATAGCTAAAGCATTGATTAATTAAACAGAATCGCAAATATTTTCGCAAATGCCTAAGTAGAGATTGATCTCCGAATTAGGTGAGAGGGGTGCCTTAAAATCTTTCCCCTCTCGTAACCTGGCTCCCGAATCCAGATATGATTATAACGGACTGGTTCCTTCACTCTTCCAAATCAAATAGCGCAACAAGTGCTTCGAAATACGGTTTCTTGAATGTCAGACCTTCAAAATCAAAGTGGCGACTGTATTCCGAGTGCTTGCCATCCGTGCTCGCGCTCCCTCGACTATGGGCCCTGCTTTGGAAAGGAATGAAATCCTTCCTAAGGGCATGCTGCCCACATGAACCAACATAATCGATCGTCAGTTAGTGGAAGTTAGGCAAAGTTAAGAGTAACTAAAACAACACCAAGAATAGAAAGCTTTATTTATAGGAGTATTAACCAAACATCCTGTATACGTCTGATTAAGTACCAAATTGAATATAAACCCTATGGTTGTGTTTGGTGAAGGTTTTGACTTTTGAAAGAAAGATTTATTATAATAATAAGTGGAGAGAAATAGAGAGAGGTAGCTAGATTGAAGAGAAAATTTATTGAAAACTGTGCTGAGAGATAGGCTTAGGATTTGGAACCCCAAGTGAACAAAGAAAAGTGGCAGTTGGACTGTTCAAGTAGAAACAAAAAACTTTGAGTAAACATCACCCCAGGCCAAGGCATGGAATTACGTCAACTCCCAAGTGTGTATACACCATCTAAACATGTGATTCAGGTTCATGCTCAGCCGCTCTGGGCATGGAATAACTTTAGAAAAAAGTCACAGTCAATCTATTTTGCCTAAAGTTGATGTCTTTCTTATAGAGAGAGTGTGTTACTTAAAAATTCTTGGCAAGTATTTTACTTATTATGGGACTATTATACTATTTTCTTTGGGCAAGAACCACATGTTCAAAAGATCTTTGGGCAAAATTACCAAAAATGTCTGAAAACATATGTATTCTCTGGTGACTGGTGGGGTTTCCAACTCAGTGGTGTCAATAAACTCCCCTTCCTATACATAAATGGGAAAATTGCATATAAGCCGAGAAAGGGGTAAATAATGCCCAAGTGATGGAGAGGTTTTTTCGAAATTGCATAAATATGAAATGGAGGAAAAAAAATTCCCCATACATGAAACAGAGGAAAAAATATTCTCCATACATGGAGTCCGAATCTGGAACTCCTAAGTTGCCCCCTCTATGAATTTAAGTTGCCCCTTTTATGGACCTAAATTGCCCATTCTATGAATCTAAATTGCCCCTTCTATGAACTTCCCGGGTATTCAATTTCTTGAGTATTTCTTCAATATCCTTACAATTTTTATTATTTTTTGAGAAATTTGGGATCTTGGTTATTTGTAGATTTGCATGAAACGGACCAACTGAAATTTTCCATGCATGAAACGGAGGAAAAAAAATTTCCAAAACATGAAATCGATTTGTAGTCAAATATGAGTTTAAACCTAAGTTGCCCTTTTATGAATTTAAGTTGTCCCTTCTATGGACCTGAGTTGTCCCTTTTATGAACCTAAGTTGTCCCTTCTATGAACTTCCTAAGTATTTAATTTTTTGAGCTAGCATTTCTTTAATTTCCTTACCATTTCTTTTATTTTCTGAGAAATTTGAGATCTAGGTTACTTGCTGATTTGAGTTTTTAAAGTATTTTGAGATTAATGTATTTTGGGTAATTTTTTAGAAAGAGAAATGATAGAGAAAATAAGATGTATATTTTCTAGCATCCACTTTATATTTTTGCTTTTAGATTCTAGGAATTGCCACTTGAAATTTATTGTTTGGTTTTACTTGAAAATGTGAAGAAGTTATGCTACTAGCTAATTAAGAGACAACTTAGATTCATAGAAGGGACAACTTAGGTCCATAGAAGTGGCAACTTAAATTCATAAAAGGGGCAACTTAGGTTCAAACTCAGATTTAACTACAAACCGACTTCATGTTTTGGAAATTTTTTTTTCCTCCGTTTCATGCATGGAGAATTTCAGTTGGTCCATTTCATGTAAATCTTCAAATAATCCATATTTCAAATTTCTCAGAAAATAATAGAAATGGTAAGGAGATTGAAAAAATGCTCAAGAAATTGAATACCCAGAAAATTCATAGAAGGGACAACTTAAGTTCATAAAAGGAGCAACTTAAGTCCATAGAAGGGGTAATTTAAATTCATAAAAAAGGCAATTTAGAAAACCCAGATTCGAGCTCCATGTATGGGGAATATTTTTTCCTCCGTTTCATGTATGAGGAATTTTTTTTCCTCTGTTCCATATTTATGCAATTTCGAAAAAACCTCTCCATCACTTGGGCATTATTTACCCCTTTCTCCACTGATATGCAATTTCCCCTACATAAATCCGCCCATGACTAGGAGTGGAGCTATGTTGGGGTCTGGGGGCCCCCGGCCAACCCAACCCTGACTCTCCAAGCGTTCGAGTTTTAAAATTTTATTATATATATATATATATATATATATATATATATATATATATATATATATATATATATATATATATATATATATATATATATATATATATATCGGGGCGGTTCAATGGACAACTATTTAGACACCTAAAAAAACACCTCATAGTTTTCGATCAAATTTTGATAATCTGAACCGCTTAATGTGATCAGAACGTGATTTTAAGGCTACTTGCAAGAAATCAACAAAAAAAAAGATCGAAAAGGGCTTGATCTGAGCAGTTTTTAGCTTAGATTTAATGAACGGTTCAATTAAAAACTGCTTAAAACAAGCACTTTCAGGTCATTTTTTTTTTGCTAATTTCTCGCGGGCACCCTTAAAATCTTATTCTGCACACATTGAACGGTTCGGATCATAAAAATTTGATCGGGAACTATGTGATTGAGATTTGAGGTGTTTTTTTAGGTGTCTAAATAGTTGTCCATTGAACCGCCCCGTGTGTGATTTTGAATATTATTGATAATCAGTCATATATAGCTAATTATAATATTAATAATTTTGATTTAATTTGATAAAAAATAAGCACGTGATATTTGAAGTAGTCTAAAAAAAATTATAATAATTGTTATATTTTAACTGCATTATGCTAGAATTATTTTAATATACAAATAAACCTTATGATAGTAATAAATATACGTTTTGATAATAAATATATCTCTATTAAGCCGGCTCCACCCGAAATCAATATCCTGGCTATGCCGATGTCCAGAGATCTCGTCTCCCATTAAATCTTGATTGCGCTCCCATTAAGTCTTGGTGGCAAGCCTACAAGGACACTCAACTTCCAAAAATCTTTTGCCAATTTTCCTTTTTCAACAAGATTCCTTCCGGCATGAATAAATCCTTAATCTGGTTTCCTTTACCAAGTCAATAAGCATAAGCCATCGATAACAATACTAAACATTTTATTAATCCTTGAAACAATAGAGGATCAAAGATTGAAGGGAAATGAATAAAAGACATCATAACCAAAGAACGAGAATTAAGTTATTCACGGAAGTGGCTCAATTTCGGCGATTCAAAATTGTTTTGAACAATTCGGATTAAAAACAATCTATTACCGGTAATACTCTATTACCGGTAATAAATTATTTTAATCCGGAGCCGAGATTGAGCTCCATACTAACGAGCTTCATGAATAAGTTATTCTCAGAAACCATCTCAACTAGGTTGGCGCAAAAGCTTTGGACAACCAATGCCAACCAAACCCTAGAAGAATAGGCGCTGGCAACCGAAAGAAAGAGAAAGATACATAGATGTATAAAGAAAATAATCTCCAAACAGGTACATCGAAAACCTTTGAGATCCCATATTGATTACAAAGCAGAACCAATCTCAAGTACGTGAGCCAAGAGAGAGTACTCTTTAGCCCTTAACCTATCGCAACAAGTGTGCAGTAGTTGACTTGATCAACTCATCACGTACAGAATTGCAGCAGTAATTTCCATTACATATATAATCCTAGTGTTTGTCTTCAATAACAGATTTGCAGACTTCATAATTTAGAAAACAGAACTTGAGAGACAAGTTTACAAATGAATCCTCCGAATATCCGCAGCCACATGCAAGATTAGCATCCACAAGAATAGTAGTACATAGATAAACAAGAATGACTTGATATTTGCATTTCAGAAATTGCAAAAAGATCATTCAATTAACCAAACAAAAAAAGAAAAAGAAAAGAAACTAATATGATGAGGAAAGCAAACACAATTGCAAGAAGAAAGCAAACCTGCATTTCATACTGTTGCAGCCCCCGTTTTTCTGGATATAAGCCTTGCATTGGGGACACCTCGGCCATTTCTTCTTCTTAGCAAGATTCATCAACATGATATCCTCTCTTTCTCTCTCATCCTCGTGCAGTTTCTGAAACTCCGAGCAGTCAATCCCCTGATGCCACAGAACCTAGCACTGCACGCAAAAGTATCTGTTGCAGTATGGACACTCCACCTGCGCAATAGCCTCACCTTCCCCATCACCATCGTCATCGTCTATCATAAAGGCTGAGCAATCCTTATAAGGGCAATAAAATTTCTTGGAGGCTACAAAGGCAGACTCACGGAGAGCACTGCCCCACTTATCAAACACCTCCGGTGGTAAAATCGCACGGCAGTGCTCCGGGTCCAATACACCCTTGTTGCAATCCGTAATAGGGCAGCAGACTTGGGTAATGTTTTGGTCGAGTTTTGAGGATACGTACTTGGTCACACAATCGGAACAGTAAGAGTGAGTGCAACCCATTATTGCGAATGACTCCGAGTAGAGTTTAGTCTCCATGTAGATTTCGCAGATGAACATAACGGCTGTGGAAGGGGAGTTAGAAGACTCGCCAATTTCTACTCGGGTTTTCTTGCAGGAAGGTGATGAATAAAGGAGTCGAACTTCATCATGGACGTCGTAAGCATCAAGGTCAACGATGGTTCTCTTTTTCCGGGTTTTGGGAAGGTGAGATGCCATTGTCATCTCTTGGAGCTCTCTGTTTTCGTCGGTTAAATCGATTATCTCGACGTGGTTGATGCGCATTGTTTTTTTGTGACTTGGTTTTGGTTTTGATTTTAATTTTGATTTGGGTGTGGAAGCGGCCTTGTTCATGTCGTTTATATGTTCTTCTTCAGTGTTTTGAGTCTTTTGACAATGCGTGGCTTGATGGTGGCTTGGGTTAATTAGGAGGGTATAGAAGGGTTTTGAGATTCCTTTTTTTCGGTATAGGGTTTTAGATTCTTGGCCACTTCTTTGGTTTGGGTTTTAGATATGCATCAAGATGACACATATTGTACCAATGAAAGGGGTGTGCGAACATGAAGGAGGTATTTTGTTCAACCACCTAAAAGTGAGTGTAGATTACCAATTTTTTTTATTGGTTACTATTAAAAACATAGATCACACTATTTTATCATAAAAATAGAGAAATATAATAAAACTAAAAATCTAAGATTTAGATTACCCATTTTTTTTTATTGGTTACTATTAACAACATAGATCACACTATTATCATAAAAAGAGAGAAATATAATAAAACTAAAAATCTAAGATTTACTTAATTAATTACTTTTGATTGGAATCGATACATCTTCCAACTCTTAAAAGAGATAAAATTGCACTCTCAAATCTATTGAAAATGTTGAAACCAAACACAACGTACCAAAAGTAAGTACGTAGACTACTAGGAGTATTCCAGAACTCGAGCTTTTATTTTATCTTTAAGGAGTATTATACAGCATCATTTAGGCTCTGTTTGGAACTCAGGAAAAAGAAATGAATATGAAAGAATTTTTCCTCCTATTGTTTGGTTGTAAAGAAAGAGAGAAGAAAATAAAGATTTTGAGCGTAGTGAACAATAAATTTTTCCTCTCATTTTCCTCTCATTTTCCTTCTCTTTTATTTCCCTTTCCTTTCTTTTCCTTTCCATAAGTTCCAAACAGAGCCTAAATATATATATTTTTTGTCTACCATACTATATTATGTGTATCCTAGGGGAACTTTATTTATTTATTTTTTCAAAAGTACAAATGTGCATCAACTGAAAGGGTTGGCTTGCTGGTTAAACCTTTCGATTTAGAGGCTTATTCAGTTCTAAGATTTTATGTACGAAAAAAATATGGTGTTTGGATCGAGCACCTACACATATCGGATGCCGCTGATTCTCACTTGGGCTCCCTCGTTTTTTTTATAGAATTTTTGGACGGCTTGGATCGGCCTTCCGGTGACCGGAGTTGGCCTGGCGCGGCCGTTGATCCATTTTCGATATGATACCCGTCGATACCAATAGCACTACTTGAAATATGCACATTTTAGTGTCTAGCAAGGTGTGCACCTCCTAAAAAAGAACAATTTCCCTGCGCAAAGAAGGCAATGAAGGGGCCAGAAGGGGGAATTACTGGACAATGGGAGGTGGGGCAAACATTTTGCAACTCATGGAAAAGTTTTCATAAAATTGCTCTAGAAATAAAAGGAAGAAAAATAATTGAGAATACATGGAAAGGGCCAAGCAAAATGTCTAATATACCCCCACACGTCCCAAACCCTAACCCAAATCAATTTCTCCTCTTTTCTCCCTTTTCCCTCCCCGCCGCCAAACCAGAGAGAGCAGTGGCTGCTTTTGGCTAGGCCGTGAGAGCAGCCGGAACGATGACGGAGAAGACGACGGGGACAGTGGCGTACGGAGAGTTTGAGGCCAAACCCAGATCTTTTCTCGCCTTGAACACCACTGAGTGGACTGGCGATTTGGGGCCGAAGGCTAAGCTCCGTTTGGAACCTATAGAAAAGAAAAGAAAGGAAAGGAAAAGAAAAAGGAAAGAAAATAGGAGGGAAAATTTCCTATTCACTGAACTTAAAACTTTTATTTTCTTCTTTCTTTTTCTTCCAATCAAACAATGAAAGGGAAATTTTTTTAATTTAATTTTATTTTCCTTTCCTTTCCATAAGTTTCAAATACAGCCTAAGTGAATCATCTCTTTCTCCCCGTGGTCTTGGATTAGGAGGAGGCCCATGATTTTCGAGGCATTTTCTAGGTCCAGGTTCTGGATCCTCGAGAGCACAATTCTTGTTGCTCATATGTATTCATGTCTTTGGTTTTTGGGCGCAAGAGAAGTGGAAGAAAGCCCCCCGATTTTCTTTACCACAGACCATACCTAACAGCTAGAGAGAGAGTTTGAGTGAGTATCTTCTCACTCCTGTTCCTGCAAAATAAAAAAATACACGAAAAAGAAAGTAAGGGAGAAGGGGAAAAGAGAGTTGGAAAAAGGAGCAGACCCCTTTCTTTTTTTTAGTTGGGTTTCTTTGTAAAGCGGTCAAGGATGGGATAGGGGGGTCTAGTGGCGGCGATCGCTACGACAAAAATTTAAAAAAATGCAATTATTATATATATAAAAAAAATTATGCCCAACTTATATAGTCTCGCCACCACTAAATTTTTTTAGTGTATATTTTGCCACTGCTAGAATAAAATTCTGGTTCCGTCCTCGAAAGGGGTGCCATTAGAAGTAGAAAGCAGAGGTAGAGGCAGTATTTTCCACCAAAAAGAAAGCAAAAGGAAAAGAAAAGAAAAGAGGTTGAGGTGAGAGGTCAGTTCTCTTCTTTTTTCCGAAATTTAAAGGTAGGGCTTTTGTGCACAACTGACAATGTATTTTGGTTGTAGAAATGTTAATAATGCTTATGAATCTAAGTTGTACATTGTATGAACTTAAGTTACTCTGTGTATGAATTTAAGTTGTTTTAATTTAAATTGTTTCGTATATGAACATAAATTGCCTCTTAAGTTGCTTTGTGTATGAACATAAGTTATCCCGTGTATAAACCTAAATTGCTCCTTAAATTGCCCCGTGTATGAATCTAAATTATCCCGTATATGAATCTAAATTGCACCTGATTAAAGACAAGAGGGATATGAAAGTGTAACAATTTTAGAAAAGAAATATTTTTGTCTTCGCTCGGGCCAGAAACCCTTTTCGAGTCAAAAAACCCAGAATCAGAGGAGAGGAACATCCCCCTTTGTGTCATCGCAGAAGACGAATCGAAAATAAAATCCCAAATCGAACATGAACAAGGACGCTCCTCCCACCCCCAAAACCAGAATCAAGGAACCTCTTCTAGACACACCAATGGCCACCAACCGCGCAGGAACAACAATCGACATTCCCGACGACGTGTCGATACTCTGCGCAACGCCACCCGACGATGTGATCTCCGTGGAGCACTACTCCGACGACGGCCTAGACCTCCAGCTCGCGATAATGGCCTCTCTCCTCCCATAAACCCGCGGCCGTCAGAAGAAGACAGGAATTATCGACCTCGACGACCCGACGGACGACGACGACGAAGTTCAGTTCCTTTATTCATCAGATTCCTTCGAACGAACCCACTCGGTCATCGAACCCGGCGAGTCTTCTAACTCCCCTTCCACCACTGTTACTGTTACCTTCGCATGTGAAATCTGCACCGAGACCAAACACTTCTCCGAGTCATTCACCGGAATGGGTTGCTCTCATTCTTACTGTTCCGATTGCATTGTCAAGTACGTATGCTCAAAGCTTGACCAAAACATAACCCATGTCCCCTGCCCTGATTCGGGTTGCGACAAGGGTGTACTGGACCCGGACCACTGCAGTCGGATCCTTCCGCCGGATGTGTCTGATAGGTGGGGCAGTGCTCTCTGTGAGTCCGTGATTCTAACCTCGGAGAAATTTTACTGCCCTTTCAAGGATTGCTCGGCCCTTATGATTGACGACGGCGGTGGCAATGGAGGAGGAGGTGGGGGTGGGTGTGGTGAGGCTATTGCGGAGGCGGAGTGTCCCAACTGCAATCGATTGTTTTGTGCGCGGTGTAAGGTTCCGTGGCATCCGGGGATTGAGTGCTCGGAGTATCAGAAACTGAACAAGGATGAGAGAGGGAGAGAGGATATCATGTTGATGAAGCTTGCCAAGGACAAGAAGTGGACGAGGTGTCCCAAGTGCATGATATATGTTGAGAAAACCGAGGGTTGCTTGTTTATCCTCTGCAGGTTTGGTTTCTCGCTGCGAATGTGTTTGCTTTTTTCATCATATATAACCTTGTTTTCATATGTTTTGTTAATTGAAATGATGTTTTTGCGAATCTGTTTGATATGGTGAATTGTGCTTGCTTTCTGAAATGGGAATATGAAAGCCATTCTCGTTTGGCTATGTTCTACTATTGATGTAGAATGCTCTTGATTTTAGATAACATCTATTGGCACTTCATGAGGTTATAATGCACTAGAGGTGACAATTGGCTCTTGTTCCTGTACTTGGGTCTTTGTACTTGGATGCTCCTCCATGTTTTCAATCCAACATTATAGTACTTTGTTGGGATACTGAAAACTCTCGTTTTTGACACACGTACGCCGAGCAAGGCGCAGATGCATTTACAGGCGTTGGTTGGTTGAGTGCGGGCATGCCAAGACTTGTAGCGCCTAACTTCGGATGGAGATTGCCGTGAATCGTGACTTCCAACTTGTAAGGCAATTGTGTGTGACCTGAAGGGTAATGAATAATGATCACAAGGAGGTTCGTGGTTTGCCACACAGTTGTGGACTTAGAATTTCCTAGTCGTATAGGAAATGGAACGTAAATGGTAAATTTTATTATACTGGGATAATAAAGTGGTACAAGAAAATTAAAATTCAGACTACTTAAAGAAGTAAGTTCGAATGGGGTTTGAGTACGAGGTACTCGATAGTCTACTTTGCTGAAAGTAGGAAAGTGTTTTGAAGCGCTGGGCTTTGATTGGTGTTAGACCCCTTTTTCTTCTTTGATTTTGCTATATATAGGCAAAGAAGTGAGCTGGTTTAGGCCTGAATCTGAATTTCTGCTTGCACCACAGGCCGACAAGTGTCCCATAATTTCCCTTTTTTGCTGCGTGAGTGGACAGTTATCAAAAACTAAGAGCAGTTACCAAGATCATGGGTTCATTTGATAACTACCACACTCCGTCATTTTGTGCTACTGCTTGACATGTGGCCCATTGGCTGAGTCAATAGCCTTTGAACTTAGAAGGAAAATAACTGCCTCCAGAATAACTACAACAACAACATAATAGAACTCATCTAGTCCCCAATCATTGGGGGTATGGGTGGGGAATGATTGGAGACAGACATAACTTTTGGCAATATATGCACAAAGTGGCTGCCTCCAGAATAACCCTTAATCCATGGGCCTTGCTCTTGATCCAGATTGGCTCCATCCTCCATGGGCCGTGTCTTCTATGGGATGTGTTTGGTTATTGGGCCCAAATGTAATAGAAAATCCATGGCCCAATAAACTTAACAACCAACAATCGCATAACTTCGGCCCAATTTAATTAAAAAATAATTAAATGGCCCTCCAATGCTAGTCCTAGATTTGGTGCCAAAAATGGATATAAACAGATACAAAATCGAATTTTGCCATACAATTTAAATCCAGTTTTCCGGTGATTTATGTCTGAAAGAAAAGAAAACACTTGCAGAACCAAGACAGAGAACTGAAGGGACAAATTAAAATACCAAAAGAAAATCAGACCCAAGAAAAATACTACACAAGAAGTTATGAACATGGAAAGCAAAGATCACAATGAGGAGTCAGTATGCTACTGATACCCATGGCTTCGTTCTTTAATGATCAGATAGAAGAATAATAGGGTGCCGACCACCACCACATCTTGATGTTGTTTAGAATCTCCTCCAATTGAAACCATTCTGGTATCCCACCATCAAGCTGTGTTTGGATCTTGGTAAGCAGCGACTTGTGGTGTTTTTGAGTGGTGTTTATTTTTTGTTTTCCGTTTAGCTTTGTTGGTAGTTTTAGGAGTAAAGTTGAATGGTCCAGTGAGGGAAACAATTCAAGCCTTGTTGCGACGGATGTAACCTAACCATGGGACGTTGACAAAGTTTTTATCCGGCATTGCCAAGAGGTTTTCTGCTTGGTAGAACTGGACATCCCTGCTCATTTCATGCATAGTCGCTTGAATGCAATGTGGAAAGAACCAGAGATATGAGGGGTTGGGAGAAGGAAATTTCACTGCAGGGCCCAATAGTTTGATTCTGCGGCATTTTCTTGTTGGCTACCCATCAAACACTTGTTTTATGGGGCAGTAGTGTATAATTTTATCAGTTATAGTATTTGATATGTGTAGGAAACATCTTCTCGGAAATACATATCTTAAACAGATTCAGAAATATTACCAAATCTTAAGACTCTCAATTTGTTTCAATTCATGAATCACAAAAACGTAATTTTGGTCATCGATTTGACAACTATGGTTATATCCTTACTCGGGATGCTTTATGGTCTTGTTTCGAATGATCCTGCCATGTTTTCCTTGAAGAAAAAAATTGCTGTTTTCTTTAGGGAGGCACATGATCGGACTTAATTTGATCATGCGGTTCATATAACCAGTTCTGTTATTGATGTAGTTGTAGTTGTTTTTTTACCTTTGCCAGACTCCATTGCGGTATCCCAATGATCATTACACTTTCTAACTCATGTTATCTGCTTAATTTTGCTTCTCTCTTTTTCCCTTTCCCCGAGGATTGATCACAGGTGTGGACATTCTTTTTGTTACAACTGTGGAGCTTTCATGATACAGCACTACTGCGATATATGTAAGCATTGAGCACGCTTTCAATCTTTTGTCAGTAGCGAGTAAAGGGACTTCTACTTTTTGGCTTGAAGAGGGATCAAGAGCGGGCTCCTTCAGCCAGGCAACATGCACAGTCTCAAGTACAAGAGCGGGTTGTATCCTCTTCAACGTCTCTACACTTGTTTGCCTTATTTTGTTCTCTTCCCAAGTCGTCACACATGCCTTTCTATCTACCCTTTTAAGAAGACCATGCGAATATACTAGCTTAGGGGACTGGGCTAATTAGGTCATTATAATCCAAGATGCGAATTGACAAATAGGAATTATGGTTTTTGGAGGTGTTTGAAATGTGAACACTTCGTACCTCAGTTCCTATAAGGGAGACAAACTTCCTGATAAATATGGTTACAATTTAGGGTTTTGTCTTGTCTAGCTACTTGTGCTCTACTGGATTTCTTGCAATACTTTCACTTCTTTAGAGGCAACGGATCCATTTAGCTGACCTCGTGTGATTGGGATTTGAAGGGCAATACTTTCACCTCTTTAGTTGGTGGTTTGATTTTCACCTTTTGTACATCGCTGTTACTATTGGCTAGAGACGGCACAGCCCGTTTAGATTCGTGCCAACTGTGCTTTGTGCTGTACCGTGCTAACCGTTTATTTAATTCTGCCGTGCCGTTTTTTAATCATGTTGTGCCGTGCTGACACCGTTTACTTAATCGTGTTGTGCCGTGTCATATTGTTTTTTAATCGTATCGCACTGTTCTGTTTTTTAATCGTGTTGCCAACCGACTTTTGTCCAAAAAAATTCTTGCAACTCTGAAATCTTCCACAGAGTAGATCCTTATGTTGAATTTAGATTTCATTCGTGGCAACTCTGTTTTTTAAAAATAAATTTGCAAAGAGAGAGAGAGAGAACAGATGCTAAATCTAGGGGCACCGGATCCCTGTCCGAGCTTGCTTGTCCCACTCCCCTGTCCCCGTCCTCTCCTTGCACCACGTATCCACCATTACTTGCCCACTTAAACTCTAACTACTCCCTTTCACAATTTAAGCGTAATTATTAAACATTTTTTTAAAATTTGGTTTTGGTAAAAATTAAGTGTTCAAATTTCAATCTGTTCGATCCGGTGGAAAGGTTTTAGTTTTTCGATCATTTTATCATAAATGATCATAATTAAGTTTTGACTCTAAAGCTTTCGTTGATTAGCTCTACGAGATATTTGATTCTACGACTTTCTTAGGGCTAATCAACGAGAGCCCTAGAGTTAAAATTTAATTATGGTCATTTAGGATAAAATAATCAGAAAACTAAAATTTTTCCATCGGTTCAAACGGATTGAAATTTGGAACTCTTAATTTTATAATCATATTTTTTAATATATAACTCTCTAAAGAGGTTAAAAAATAAAGTGTTCCAAATTTCAATCTGTTTGCACCGGGAAAAGATTTTAGTGTTTTGATCATTTTATTCTAAATGATCATAATTAAGTTTTGACTCTAGGGCGCTCGTTGATTAGCCTTAAGAGATATTTGATTTAACGACTTTTTTAGGGCTAATTAACGAGAACCCCTAGAGTCAAAATTTAATTATGACCATTTAGGATAAAATAATCAGAAAACTAAAATATTTCCCTGATTCAAACAGATTGGAATTTGGAACACTTAATGGTGGATACGAGGTGCAAGGAGAGGACGGGGACAGGCAAGCTCGGACAGGGGATCTGGTGCCAAATCTAGGGTGAGTGAGAGAGAGAGACGTGGCTTTGGGGTGTTTGTGTGGGATCAGCCGACTCAGCCCAAGATTTTGCTTGTCTTTTGGCCCATGGTTTTGAGCTTTTATACTGTGTGGTATTTACTTGGTTAAATTGTTTTTGCATTTTTAGGTAGGGAAATGATTTTGCCAATCATTTTTTTTTGTTAATGTTACTCTTCTGTAAGTATATTTTTGCACAAAAAATATATTTGCAGAGGAGTGACGTTAACAAAAAAAAAGAGTGACAAAATCAGCAGCCTTTAGGTAATGGTTTAAGTAAATACTTCTTTCGTCCCTTTTTAAGGGTCAGGGGTTCTGCTGTGCCTTTTGAGGGATAGCACCTGCTGTCCTGGCCGAGCGGGGCTTGCTCCGGTTTTGCTCCAATAATTAGAAATGTTCACTTCATAGAGTTCGTTGAGTAGAACAGTTATGCAAAAAATCAACTCGATAGGATATCATTAAGTACAATATCAAAACATTTTTATCTTGATAGGAATGGATTCGAAACACTAAATCAAATCCATTGGAACCCATTATTGGCAAGTTGTAAGTGTTCTGATCAAGCACTTAATGATTTCGGTTGAGCTGATTTTTTTGTAAAGTTCTACTCGATGAGCTCTACGAAGTAAACGTTTTTAATCATCAGAGCGAGACTGGAGCAGGCTCCGCTCGGCCAGGATAGTTGAGTGCCTGAGTCCCTTCCTTTTTAAGTGTTCAGTTTCGTAACTCCAATTTATTAAGGAGACATTATCGTTATACCTTTTTACATCAACTTTCACTTTCCCTTCTTTTCTCTATGAAAATATCATCATTATATTAGATTTTATCTCATAACTTTACAAAATGAACACTTATTAAGGAACAACCTAAAATGAAATACTAGATTTTAAAAAGGGGATGAAGGGAGTATTAGGTTTGTATTTAAGTATGTATCGTAATTAGCTAGTACTCTGTACTACTTTTAGTTTTTTTTTTTAAATGAATGACACAGCGAGTCAGCTTATTTAATAAAATTAAAAAATTAGCATTTGTATCAACTTTTATTCGTTATAACTAACTTACTGTACTTACCTGGAGATATTATCATTATACTTTTATTCACTAACTTTTTAAAATTGAATGGCAAAATGTATTAAGTTTTACCCACTAACTTTATAAAATGGATACTTATTAAAAGACAATACAAAATGGAATATTGGACTTTTAAAAAGTTGGATACTTATTAAAAGACAATACAAAATGGAATATTGGACTTTTAAAAAGAGAAGGAGGGAGTAATGTTTAATAAATTCGGTTTACCATAAGGTGGGGGACAATAGCATATCCCCAAATATTAATATTGAGAACATGTTCTGAGCATTGATATTAAGAGTATCCACAATACTACAATCAAAAGTAAAATATTTTTAAAAGTTAACAATGTTGGTGTAAAATATAGAATGTTATGATTAAACTTAACAACATCCTTACAAATAATTAAATTTTGGGTTTTGAATAACCAAAATTAGCAATCTTTTGACAACAACTAAATTTAATAGACCTTACATATTCTCAATCAAATACATCAATTATTATTCAAAAATATTCTATTTCTCTTCTCTTTTCCTCTCTCTTTCTTTTCGAACAATATTTTCAGAAAAAAAAATTGTTTTACTAAAAAATTATATTTTTTAGAAAATAATAGTAGTTTGAAAAGATGATGTAACAAGTTTTGACTATCCAAATTTGACTATGTCATTGTAGATATCTACATTGTTAACTTTAACAATTTCTTAAATGAATAATTAAAAGCTGATATGGTAACTTTTAGTTATCAATTTTTGATTATATCATCGTTGATACCCTAATACTTACAAAATAGTACTAACAAATGGTCCAAGTGACCCATTTTTGTTTGTCGACCCCAGTTGCCAGCTACCACCGGAAATCCAAAGAAAACAACGAATTATGTTTGGATTGGGGGAACCTAAAAGTCAGAATTCTGTGCTCCACAGAAGAAAGAAATTGGCCTTTTCGTTTCAGTATCATTTGGCAGTTCATGGCAGATGATATGCTTTCTTTCTACTCAGTTTTACTGCTTCAGTAAACAAGACGACTAGTCTTTTTCTTTCCAAGTCGAGTTTTCGTAAGCTGGTGCGTCACCTAATTTCGCTCAATTTGTGCAAATTATCATCCCATGGCCCTGTATATTCCTCAAGTCTATCTCGTTCGCCGACCTGTTTGGCTCTGTTTGGTTGCAAACCAATAACCAAATCAATACTTACCGTTCTAAAATTTCAGGATTCAAAACCCAACAGTGAAACCATTTTTTCCTTCTTTGTAATCCTTTTTTTTTTTTTACCGGCAAAAATAATTTCACACGAATTAATATCCTTCTTTGTAATCCTACACATGCTTATTTGTAGTGTGTGTTGTGAGTGGTGATGAATTGAAAGTGGTAGATAACCGAGGGGGGCATGAGGCAGACCAGAGAGTGAGAAAGAGAGGATTCCCCTTTTGGAGTCAGTTATTGAAACAGTATATTCATTTCGCGGAGAAAACATTCTAGCCGAACCATGTATATTTTTTGGTACTTGTGTCATGCATGTGAATGATCTCCGATTCCCTGCAGAAAAAAAATATTGGTGAGCCCCGAGTGGTAGCAGCGAGGGCTCAAACATCATTGAGCAAGGGTTCGAGTAGAGAGTGTGGTTTTATGCATTTTATCCATTTCACATGTTTTTATTTATTTATTATTCTATAGTGAAATATCGATCTCTCGCCTATGGACGTAGGCAACTGTGGTCGAACCAACTGTTTATCTTCTTATTTTTCTGTTATCTCTTATGAGTGTTTTCCTTAGTTCGGATCGGATATCCAATTTTACGGATTTGGATTCGGATTACCACTATCGGATTTATGAAGTTCAGATTCGAGCCTTATCAGATTCGGAGTCAATCGGATCCATTGACAAGCCTAACTTGTGGTAATAACCTCAACAATCAACATGGTGAACGATGGCAAAAGTTATGCGGTCCAGTACCACCGCAAAATGAAAAATACAAGTGGGCAAACCTGAGGGCTTTGATACCATATAGTATATGTTACATTTCCAGGGGACTAGGGGATTGTATTGAACTACTTGTTTCTTAAACATTACAATCAAGGCGTTAATTGGAAACCGAATTACAAAATAATTCCAACTCAATTATAGAGAATCGAAAATATAAATTTTGTCAGTGTGGGCTAATTAAGGTCAAAGTTTGTTCGCTAAGTGTGTAATGTTTATGGGTGGGTTAATATTCTTTTGATCCATCATGTGAAAGGAAAGATTTAGATTAGAACCATTCGGCTAACTTTAGATTAAATAGTAAGGGAAAAATATACTAATTGAAGAGTATATACGTACGTAGTAGACAAATGAAATACTAAATACATTCACTTCTCATGACAATGCCATCTCTGTATCTTTTTCTCCCTTCTGTAAAGCACTTCAAAAATCACGATTCGAAAAGGAACTAGCTGGTCTTATTTAGATTCCTTCCTGGACGTACTTTGAGAATTGAGACTGTTACTTTTTAGACATCATTAAGAGCATCAGCCACGTCAGAAATTATGTTGATTGAACATTGTTTTATTGACTTGAAAATGCATGTATCATTGGGAAAAAAAATTATTGCAAACTGGATCAAAATTCATTTTTCTCAAGGCTAGATATGTTCCAAGAACATATTAAATAACATTCGATCAACATGATTTTTGTTGTGAAGTTTTCAACGAGGTCTAAAAATTGATGGAACATATTAAATAACATTCGATCAACATGATTTTTGTTGTGAAGTTTTCAACGAGGTCTAAAAATTGATCCGTCCCGATTATTGAAATTGGCCATGTAATGCCACATAATTGGGCTAGATAGGACAGGTCAGTCTCTTCGAGAGACTTGATAGGAATGAGGATGCAATACCATACACGAATGGGGAAGACCGTATTGATCAGTCGAGTAGGAGAGAACTGGTTCTATTTGAATAAAAAAAAATTCTCTTTAGCCCCACATCTTTTAACACCCGTTTAGAAAATTTAATCTGTTAATTTACATTTTACACTTATCTCCTCAATAGAATTCCGAACTTTCACAATACCTCGAATCTAATTGCTATGAAGTTTTCCAGAAAAATAATGGCAGCCCCAAAGTAGTGTTGGAATTCACCCATGTGGGTGATGCAGGCTGAAGATGGTGGCTGGGCAAAGAAGTCAAAAACGGATTGGCTTGATCAGCCATTGATGACTTTTGAGCCTCACCCGTGAAGAGCATTAGTTGCTCTTTGGACTGATTCCATTCTTTTTTCCCTATATATATGCATATGTATGAGAGGTGAGAGGTGTGTGCGTGAGCAATGTAGTCCTGTGAGAGGGCGAGGTTGATTCTGTTGAGAGGGGGAGCCGGTGGTTCTCCACCCCGAGAGTTTTCATCTTTGTATGTGTGTGTATATACAAGGGGAGTTTTTTCTCGAATTCGATATATATGTGTGCTGTGTGCATCAGTGCCCCCGGGGCACAACATGTAGGGCCTTAATTACTAATTATAAATTAATACCATAGAGTGAACAAAGGAGACCAAAATGGTTTAAATGAAAATCCTTATCCTGGGAGCTTCACCTCGTATATAAATCTATTCTATTATTGGTTTGTCCTGGAACCAGCTTCACAAGGATAAAGTAAACCACAAAGCCACTCCTTTCATACCAATATCATGACTCAATTGAACTGATACATCCACCAGAACTACAGGACTTGATTTGGGACAACAACCAACGCTGATTCTTGGTTTCTGGGAAAATCAAATACTAGAATAGGTTTTGGGAGTTGGGTTGGGGAGGGTTAAGGGTTGATGGTGGTTATTGGGTAAGTGTGGAAAAACTGGGTTCAAATTGTTTTTAAGGGTGTGTTCCACTAACTAATTAAAATAAGTACTTTTTTGAAGCGGGAAATAAGTACTTAAAAATAATTAAGAACCTTAGTGGAAGGAGGCCTTAATTTGAAGATGAGGGTTCTTTGCAGAATGGGACCTTAATTGGAAGATAAGGGCTATTTGGTAAATGAAAAATTATTTTGGGTTCAGAAATGTCAAAATAACTCACACACAAAAATATGCCATTTTTGTTGTTGAAAATATCACGACTTCAAAAAACGAAAATGAAATGAGAGAGAAGGGGTCAGTTTGAATCTACACCATGAAAAAAGTAGTAGTTTTTTATGGACTAGTAATTGATTGCTAGCTTTTACAACATATACCCCGTGACACCCAATTACGTTGTGCTCTCGATCTATGATTAATCACAAAAAACACTACGTGGGCTATTCCTTATTTCCTGTAAAATTAATCGGTATGATTTGTAAGGAGTACTACATACTCGTATATATGACACATGACTTTTTGTTGTGTTTAAATTCTATTTAGATTCCTAGCTATCATCAGGTAAGACTAAGGCCCCTCGTGAATACAACTACCACTATTATTTTATATCATATACTCTCTCATAAAAAACTATGAAATGATTAAAACCATCCAAAATTGGCTTCAAAGTCGTTCAAACCATACTATATATTACTATATAAATGAGCATTTTCTCAACCTCCACCTTTCTAGAAATTGATTTCACTAAAGACAACTTCAATAACATAGAAGATGACATAAGACAACACATCACTTAGACCCCACTTTCTTGGATCATTATTTTTCAGTGGTTCACTCTCTTCTTATCTCTCACCTCTTGTTGCCCATAAATACAGCGTCCACTGGACTGTAACATGGAAAACAGGATGGAGCCAGAGGAGAAGTTGGCTGAAAATGGCGAGGGAGAGAAACATGAGCTGGAAAACAACAATTTCAAGAAGAAGAAAAGGAGGAGGAGGGAGGTTGGAGGGATCAAAACAATGCCGTTTATCCTCGGTGAGGTTTCGGGCTTTCCATGTTCAAATCAGTCTTTTGTTTTGTATAAGTCCATTTCTGTTGGGGAAATCAGGGCAGCCTTGAACTCTGTGGGTGCTCTTAAAGGTCCCAGGCTTGACGGTACACAAATGAATCAGCATTCGCTGCTAGTGTACATGTTTGTCACCTCTTCTGGTGTTTGTATTAGCGAAAAAACAACTTTAAATTGCTAGAAAAAGTTTATGCTTGAAAATTTCCATTTTGAGTTATGCTTCTAATAATAAGCTTCCCTAATGATAGTTCATTATGGTTTAAAAATTTGGAAGATTTCCTAGAGTTTGTGTAAAGAGAATGAAATGAGGATGCTAACAAATCTGATGTTGTGTGAAATTGACAGCCAATGAAATATGCGACAGATTTGCGTCCACCGGTTCACATGCAAACATGATATCATATCTGACAAACCAGCTGAACATGCCCCTGGTTAAGGCTTCCAACACCCTCACAAACTTTGGCGGCACTGCCAGTTTCACGCCGTTAATCGGTGCTCTCATAGCGGACTCCTTCGCCGGACGATTTTGGACCATCATCGTTGGTTCCATCATTTATGAACTGGTCTCTCTCTTTTTTTCTCTCTCTCTCTCTCTCTCTCTCTGCAAATATGAATTCCTTGTTAAATTTTACTATTTGTCCGTTGGAATATTTTCGGTTGTTGTGAACCTTGAGAAGAAGGCAAAAACAAAAAAATTGACTCTCAGCCAGAGGCTGATTGCAGACAAGCCATGTTATTGTTCATAAAAGAGCCAATTGATTTTAAGGATAAGGCACTAAATAACATGCAACATGTTGTATGGGTCTATCTTCTCTATCCCCAATCTCTATACGATTCTTTAAGTGAAGCCACGTAAGTCCACCCTGGATAAGCTATCCCCAATCTCTAGGCTTGCGGATACAATAAATAGCGATAACACAACTGACAACATGTGTCCCAACAAGATTGGCATAGGTAGCGAAGCGAAGCCCAATCATATTCTTAAGACACAACCAAGAGAAGAAAAGACAATCCGACCAAGAGTTGGAGAGTGAAAGCAAAATAGAACAATTCAGATACAACAATAGGCCTAAATCCGGATTTTCCTAACGCCTTACCAAGCATCTACTGAAATCATTAATGGAATAAGACTTGATCACGAACTTTGACTTGATCCACATTGCCATTCTCACCTTCAACAAGTCTGCAATTTCTCCAAATTCTGCGCTTTTTTTTCTGAGAAAACAATGTCATTCCTTGCTTCCCAAAGTGACCAAATTATTACTGCAAAAAAGCATGCCTCCCAACAGTGCTTCTCCAAGTTAGAACAATCGTTTGATAAACACAAGCACATATGGTCCTTAAGATTTGCAGGGGCAGAACCAAGATAGCTGCCACCAATTCGACTAATATGGATCGCCAAATAATCTGCCGTTGGTCCCAATAGTGTTGATACGCAAAATGATGTTTCATTTAATGTTATAAATTACAAGAACAATTTTTTGCCATAGCTCTGAATCAGTTACTGTATATGATATATTATGTACAATTTGCCACAGGGATTGGTGAGCATCACCATATCAGCAACACTACCACAACTCCGCCCCCCACCGTGTCCAACTCAAGAAAATTGCAAGGAAGCCTCATCCAACCAGCTATGGATCCTCTACCTCTCTCTCCTCCTCTCATCCCTGGGCTCGGGCGGAATCAGGCCGTGCGTGGTCACGTTCGCAGCCGACCAATTCGACATGTCCAAATCGAAGGTGGAGACTCGAAAGTGGAACTTCTTCAACTGGTACTATTTCTGCATGGGAATGGCATCGCTTACCGCTCTGACGGTTGTCGTATACATCCAGGACAACGTCGGGTGGGGACTCGGTCTCGGAATCCCAACCATTGCCATGGCGATTTCTGTAGTAGCATTTGTTTCGGGCTCTCCTCTTTATAGGAGAGTGAAACCAATGGGGAGTCCTTTAGTTAGATTGGCTCAGGTGATTGTCGCTGCTGTGAAGAAGAGGAAAGAAGTTGCACCTGAAGATCCAGCAATGTTGTATGAAAATAGAGAGCTTGATGCTGGTATTTCTTCCAATGGAAGGCTTCTACATTCAGGCCAATACAAGTAAGACACTGAGTGAAATTAATACAAATAGAGTAGTTTTAGTGTTCTTGGGGCACCATCACGTAGTGGCCCAAGTACTCCCTCCATCTACAACCACACGTTCAAGTGGGCACATACACTTTAATCACGGGCTCCTCTTCATTTTTCTAACAAGCAGAAAATCTTGCTCAATTTTTCTCCAACTAGTAAGAGGATCAAAGAAAATAGCCAAACTCCTGAAGCGAAAAGCCAGCTTAAATCTTTGTTGCTAAACATAGTTTCTTTTTTTCTTGCCTCCTGTTTTGTTATCAAAAACAAAAAACCACCTTTCATATATACTTGGACATTGGATTAGCTGAAACGTTGTTGTTCCGATTTTCGAAGGTGGTTTGATCGAGCTGCTATCGTGACTGAAAAGGATGAAAAAGATAAAAACTCGCCAAACCTCTGGAGACTAGCCACGGTCCACCGTGTCGAGGAACTAAAGTGCATCATCCGGATGCTGCCCATCTGGGCAGCCGGAATACTCCTTGTAACATCGCATTCCCATCAGCACAGCTTCGTCATAGTACAAGCTCGCTCAATGGACCGTCACCTCTCCCCGTCCTTCCAAATCCCCCCGGCTTCCCTCTCAATCTTCAGCATCCTTACTGTCCTAATTGGACTCGTCCTTTACGATCGCCTATTTGTTCCCTTTGCTCGTCGGTTCACCAAAAATCCCGCAGGCATAACGTGCTTGCAGAGGATGGGGGTAGGCTTCGCAGTCAACATTCTTGCCACCATAGTCTCAGCCCTTGTCGAAATCAAGAGGAAGCAAGTGGCTGCACATCACGGCCTACTCGACAAGCCTACTGCCGTCATACCCATAAGCGTTTTTTGGCTGCTCCCTCAGTTCTGCCTCCACGGAGCAGCAGAGGTTTTCATGTCCGTGGGCCACTTGGAGTTTCTGTACGATCAGTCGCCCGAGAGCATGAGGAGCACGGCTGCTGCGCTCTATTGGACAGCGATATCGATCGGGAACTATATCGGTACCCTGATGGTGTCATTGATTCACGAGTATACTGGAAAAGGAAAAAAAGGGAATTGGTTGCCTGATAGGAATCTCAACAGGGGAAGATTGGAGAACTACTATTGGCTTGTGAGTGGTATACAAGTGTTGAACCTTGTCTATTATGTAATCTGTGCTTGGTTTTATAGGTATAAGCCACTGGAAGAGGTCAGTGAAAGCAATGGAGAAGGGGATGTTGAATTAGCCAAGGAAAGTACAAAAGAAAATGCATTGAAGGATGCCAATGGAAATGGAGAGGTAGTTGTAGTGACTAAAGGTGAGACAAATTAGGGCGGTTGATTAGAATGTGTGGTGATGAAGCATGTAGAGATTGGTTACACCTGCGTTATATAGAATAAACCAGGTGTATGAGAAGGAAAAAAATTTACTAGTAAGATTCATCGTCATCTCTTTTATGAATTTGGTATCCCGAAAAAAGAGGGAAGAACTTAAATCTGTGTTACATAGCCTCGGGCACTAGCATCACCTGTTGATGCATCGTCCAAGCATAAATCTTCTAGAGCTCAAATTGATAAACCAACGTGGGAGAATCAAAATAAATGTTGAGATATTCACAAATGCTTTTAATCAACGCAAGCTCTCCTTCATGTATTGTGGAGAGCAATGGGTAGGATTTTCAATCTATTCTATACAATGTTAATTAGCCCTTGTAACTTGATGTAATCATAGGCCTGAAATAAATAGATCGAGATATTTTTCAAATGGACACAACTCTTCATAAAGCAACTATTCATGAATAGTTATCAAGTCTGTATAGGAATAATCACAAAACCTATTCATGAATAAGCACCATATATTTATTCCTAAATAGACACTAAGAGTATCTCCAGCTTTCACCCATATTTTTCCTCAAATTTGAGTCAAATTTTGGGTAAAAACCCATTTTGGGTAGACACAACTCTAACCATCAAACCCAAATTTTACACATCTCCCTTTTTCTCTCTCTCTAACTAGCCGTTGGATAAATGAGTCAATACAAAAGTTGTCTCAGATTTGGACAAAAAAATAGGTAAAACCCAAAATGGGAAAAGGTTTGGGTCAAAGATTGGAGAGAGATTTTTGTGATTTTTGCCCCATTTTTAAATTTGAGTCTTAAAATGGGTTAAGGCTGGAGATGCTCTAAACCTATTCATGAATAGTCACAAAGCCTATTCACCACTTGCTACCAATTATTTAGACAATGCATTATTTAAATCTGATACATATATTTTAATAATTCCTTCGTGTCCAATAAATGTCCGGCTAGCAAACATAGGTTTTTAAAAATATGAATTTTTTTCTTTGAAAAGTTCAAACTTTTTTCCTCAACTTGAAATTACTCATTGATATCTATTGATTTTTGGAAAAAAAATTATTTTTTTAACAAAAAAATGCGTCTTTTTAGAGGCCTAGATTTCCAGTCCGGACATTTATTTAGGGTCGGAGGGAGTACAAGACATATGTCTGTGTGTGTATGTTTAAAACATGTATATGTATTATTTAAATCTAATACCCGTTTAATTTGTTTAAAACATATTTTTAAAAGTTTTGGTAAAATATATACTCATTCGGATATCGGTAAGAGCTTAATCGATTCATACACTTTTTATTCAGTCAATTTTTGGGACAGATGTCGATCAAGCCTTTACCGATATCCATCCAAATGAGTTAATTTTGTGGGAACTCTTGAAAATATGTTTTGAACAAATTAAGGGCTCTGATTATTTGCGTGGGACTCCAAAATGAGTCTTGTACAAAGTTTTTTGTTTTTTGTATCAAAATTTGTGTTAGAGGTTGTGTTTCTTGAACGCTTCCCTATATATATTAAAATTGATGTGACATTTGAGCCAAATAAAATTAATGTTCTCTGACTTGGCTTACATGACAAATCAACTTCAAAATTTATGGGTAAATGATAGTATTAAGTATCTTATATGGCCGTACAATTACAACTGCTCAAATAATGGTCTTTTAGTTGAGAGACAGACCACGAGAATCATGGCGGTTGCTCTTTCAAGTAAACACTCCCTTCCAAGTATTAAGATGGACAAATCTCTTAAAAAATTTCCTCCTATGTGGTTGTTGGGATCAAAGGGACACCATGCACACAATTCATGCACCGATTTCAGAGAAAAACTCACCATTTTCGTATATATCCACAAACACACATAAACACCGGGAGATTCGGATTGAAAAAACTTTCCAGAAGCCACATTTCGACATCTCGCTCTCCCTCACCCCTCAGCCTCAGCTCTGTCTACTCCGAGTGCTCTCTCCGGGGGAGCCACAACACCGGCTCCCCCACGCACACCACTCTCTCTCTGCAATCTCACACAATACACATAGGCAGAAAAGAAGAAAAAAGAAAATCAGTGGGCAAATGGAGATGGATTCCCTACATCTCACACATGTGAGAAACCCAACAATGTGGTCACCTCAATTCAAGATCGTGATCATTTTTTTTTCTTTTTTGTCAAGCGTTAAGAGAATACAAGCAGGGGCGGACACAATAAGAAGTTTTTTTTATTTGTATTTGCTATCCTTTTAGATTTTATCCCTCACCTTTCAAAGAGGAATTGTTCCACAACAAGCTAACCTGTCGCAATTTTGGTTTGATAACCAGATATCCGGGTCAGCTTGGGCGCACCTCGACTGATTCTGAGATACTGAAGTTTAACGACTGGACAAATCTTCTAGTGTCCTCAAGGGTTTGGAATGTTTTTCCTCCACAAGATTCGAATCATGAAGGACAAACATCATTAACTTTCTCATTCCCATTTGGCCAAATTCGAAACCCGGGGTGGTCTTTTGTTTAATACATTACATATTGACTACTGTAACTTGAAATTGGAGCTTTGATTTTGATCTTGAGTTGGGAATTCTTGTTATCTATATTAAGAGTACCTTTTTTGATAAACAGATCACAACTTTCTATATAGAAAAAATTAGGCCTTTTAATGTATTTTGTATCCTCATTTGTACTTGTATTTTATCATTTATAAGGCTTTTCGTCTAACTAGGTAGTATTTGAAGTTTATCTTATTTGTGTAAAGTTAAGGAGAACTATTTTTTTTTATTGAAAGCATAGAGAAATACCTTAAAGGTACATGTATTGTAGAAACTTATTTGTAAATATACATATTTTATAATTTTATTCGGTACTAAATATTTAAACTTTGTGTCATTTATTTTTTTAAAATTTTTTTCTCGAAGATTACAAAACAATATCATACAATCACTATAAGCCTGACCCTACATCAAGCTTCATTAGAGGGAAAAATAATCCCAACAAATACGAAGGGAAGAACATTCACACACACACACACACACACACACTCTCTCTCTCTCTCTCTCTCTCTCTCTCTCTCTCTCTCTCTCTATATATATATATATATATATATATATATATATATATATATATATATATATACACACAAATACTTAGGGTTTCCTCCATCTGGGGGGAGGTGCTGCCTTCTTCCTCCTCCCCCTAGGTCTCGTTTCCCTTTCCCCTTTACTTTTTTTCTTTTGCAGGTTTTTGTTTGCGGCAGTTTTGTTTTCCTCAATAAGTTTGAACCACTCTCTTCTTCATTCCACTCTTGTTTCTCTAGTTCGTAAGGGTTGCACTCTGGTGGCAACGTAGGGGCCATTTCTTGATCGGCGATAGATGGTAGTGATAGGCGGAGAGGTGACCAAATATGTGCAGGGGCAACGACAAGGTGAGGCGGAGAGGTGGTTTTGCAGGGGTAGCGGCATGGTGGTGTTCGCCCATGAAAGCAGCAAGGTGGTGGCGATCTGGATGGGTAGCAGCAGGTAGGATCTAGGAGATTAGTGGCGGCGACGGTCTAGCGGCAGCAAGGGATATGGCGTCTGTAAGGGGTTTTGAGGGGTTGTAGTGGCGGCGGCAGTTTAGGAGTTAGAGTAGGTTGGTGTTTTTAGGGGCGGTGACATCAAGGCGTGGTTTTGGCCATGGGGTCGGAGGGCGGCGGCTCACGGTGTAGCGGAGGCAGTGAGTTGGGCAGCAAGGGCTGTTTTCAGCAGCAGCAACAATCAGAGGAGGAGCGGCTTTGAAGAGTTGTTTCAGAGGAGGAGGAGCATCGGCGGAGCAGCAGCGGCAGCAGTGGTTCTTTTGTTGTGCGGAAGCCGAACAAACAGACGGTGATTATGAATATTGAATCAAAGAAAAAAAAAGATGTGTAAAGCAAACCAAACTAATCAAACCAAACGTGAGAGAAGGAGAGAGAAATCAAACAAAAGGAGAGAGAGACACACAGATATACGTGGTTCGGTCTTACTTACTTTGGGATGTAAGCCTAGTCCATGGGCAGTCGATCGATGGCTTCACTAATCAAATACAAATGCTCAAAAAGCTACAAAGAAGAAGTCTGTAGAACTCTCCTACCAAAAGCCAAAACAAGGAGGCAACTCTGTCAAACCCTAATCAAATGCCTAATAATTGCTCTCACACCAATACAGAGGCATAATAAGTGTATTTATACCCAAAGATAAGTTGCCTAACAAGTCCTAACCATATTGGGCTTTTGAGCCTCCAAAAAACCCTAAAAACGAAGTCAAACGCACTGTTTCGCGTGTTCGCTGGTCCGGACCAAGTGTACGGTGGTTCGGACCAAAAAATCAAAGAGCGACGATCAAATCTAGAACAATTGGCCGAAGTTCGTCCGGATGAAGTCGGGACGGGGTCTGGACGCCCGAAGGTGCCGAGGTTCGTCTGGACGAACTGGTCCAAACCAGACTGCGGGCCAAAGTAATAGATTGCTCTAGAAATGCGTAACAAGCACTGGTCCGGACCACCAAGGCATTTGTCTGGACTAACCAAGCTGCGAACTCCAAAATCGAGCCGAAATTCAACAAATCTCCTCCTCGGCGAGATATCCAAACCCAAATACCAAGTGAAGCCAAAACCAAAGTCAAAACCAACTGCCACAAACTAAGCTCTCTCTAAAAGCTCCAACCAAAAGAGAGTCAAAAAGGGGACAAATCAAATCCAAGGAAGCAGCCAAGTCCTCAATGAACAAACCAAACCGATCACCGAACTGCAGATGAACCCAAAAACAAACCAAGCATCGGAACAATCCCAAACCAATTTCTGAAGTTTCGAGCAATCTTCAGAACCAAAAACAAAGTTGCAACAACTCCAAATTCCAAGTTCCAATAGTGAAATCCAAATCCAAAACCAAAGAACATAACCAAACCAAGAGCCAACCCCAAGACGCAAAAGAACCAAACCGTCTTCAAGGTTGCCCCAAACCTGCGCCCTAAGGCACGTGCACCCTGAAGGGCGCTTAAACGAGTGGAAGGCGGATTAAGTCCAAAACATCTTTGAACTTAACCCCATAGACCATGGTCTTCAAATCTGCAGTACTAAATATCAAATACAATGTTCCAACTCGCCGTTGAAACCCAAGTTAGTCTTTAGATGATCTATCTCCACCAGCAGAAAATACCCGAACAAATTCCCAAAACCAAAAGCTGAAGTATAGATCCAATAGCAGTGAGAATAAAAAATGACTAACAAACCAGATTGATACGTACCTTCAAGAGAATCAACATTCACCAAAGTAGACCCCCAAACAAAGTCAAGTGCTTCAATGAAGCAGTCGACTGCCATGCCGGACTTGACTCCAAGTTGCTTCTCTAAAACACAATGCTCCCCAAAACAAACCCCAGATTGCTTCCCTAAATCATCAAAGCATTCGTGCACCAAAGCAATAGTATCCAAAACAGATTCCCCAATATCCAAAGCGCCAGTGCCTGCTCCACCAAACACTGTACTCCCTTCAAGAAAATACAGATTATTGCGCCTAATGCCCTCTATCACAACCAGATTGCCAAATGAAACCTTTAGAGCTCCACCCTTCAAAGTGATCACCGAATGTGCAGACTCTAAGGCACCCAAAGAGATGAGATTATATTTCACGCTCGGTACATATCGAACATTATCCAATGTCCAAATGAATCCATCATGCATAACCAAGCTGATTGTACCTATCCTCAAAGTCTTGCAAGCATGGCCATTACCCATAAGAATATCACCACCATCTAACTCTTTCAAGCTAGAGAACCAATCCCTATTGAGACACACATGACAGCCACAACTAGAATCCAAAATCCACTTTGACTCTCTCAAGTGGCTAACAGGCATGAGACTCACCAAAGCTTTCAAATCATCATCCTCGTCAGAAGCATAATTGGAATTGGAGTCCTTCTTCCTCCTTAAGACAGGACAATCCCTTTTCCAATGACCTTTGTTGTGATAGTAAGCACACTCATCTTTTGCAATATCTGTTGTATTTGCATAAGAGGGAACTTTACTCAATTGGGGCCGAGTCTTATTCCTTACAACCAAACCCTGACTGAATGTGTCCTGATGGGTCTGCTTATCTCTTAAACGATACTCATTATTAACTAGAGAATTCGACACATCCTCAAAACGAATTTCTTCCTTACCATATAACAAAGTAGTAACAAGGTGATCATACGAAGTAGGAAGAGAATTCAACAAAATCAAAGCCTTATCCTCGTCGAGAATATTAGCATCCAAATTTTGAAGATCAGCAAGTATTTTATTAAAATTAGACAAGTGCTCGTTCATAGAACTACCTGCACGGAATTGGAAATGGAAGAGCTTCTTCTTCAAGTAGAGGCAATTCTCTACGCTCTTGGTCATGAACTTATCCTCGAGCTTCTTCCAAAGATCCTTCGCCTTCGTCTCCCGCATAACAAAATACTTTTGATCTTTTGCGAGACATAGCCAAATGGAACCACAAGCCTGACGATTAAACTTATCCCAATCCTTATCGCTCATGTCCTCCGGTTTGTCCTCTAGAGCAAAATCCAAACCTTGTTGAATCAAAACATCCAGAACTTCACACTGCCACATACCAAAGTTGTTCGTCCCATCAAAATTTTCAACTTCAAATTTAGCATTCGAAACCAAAGACCTCACCGCGTAACCGGTGCCGGACCCGGTTGGTACTAATTTCTTGGATGACTCCTCAGACATCTTCAATCCAATTTCCTAAATCACCAAACCAAAAATCCAAAGAATCAAGCAGAACAAATCGAAGCCTAGGTCGAAAACCTACGCTTTGATACCGGTTTGTTGTGCAGAAGCCGAACAAACAGACGGTGATTATGAATATTGAATCAAAGAAAAAAAAAGATGTGTAAAGCAAACCAAACTAATCAAACCAAACGTGAGAGAAGGAGAGAGAAATCAAACAAAAGGAGAGAGAGACACACAGATATACGTGGTTCGGTCTTACTTTGGGATGTAAGCCTAGTCCACAGGTAGTCGATCGATGGCTTCACTAATCAAATACGAATACTCAAAGAGCTACAAAGAAGAAGTCTGCAGAACTCTCCTACCAAAAGCCAAAACAAAGAGGCAACTCTCTCAAACCCTAATCAAATGCCTAATATTTGCTCTCACTCTAATACAGAGGCATAACAAGTGTATTTATACCAAAGATAAGTTGCCTAACAAGTCCTAACCATATTGGGCTTTTGAGCCTCCAAAAAACCCTAAAAACGAAGTCAAACGCACTGTTCCGCGTGCTCGCTGGTCTGGACCAAGTGTACGGTGGTCCGGACCAAAAAATCAAAGAGCGACGATCAAATCTGGAACAATTGGCCGAAGTTCGTCCGGATGAAGTCAGGACGGGTCTGGACGCCCGAAGGTGCCGAGGTTCGTCCGGACGAACTGATGCGAACCAGACCGCGGGCCAAAATAACAAATTGCTCTAAAAACGCGTAACAAGCACTGGTCCGGACCACCAAGGCATTTGTCCGGACTAACCAAGCTGCGAACTCCAAAATCGAGCCGAAATTCAACATCTTTCAGTTCTAGGGTTTGTGGGTGTTGGTTGTTTGGTGTGGGCCGGAACAATTGCAAATGCACTTGGCCCAATTAGGTTTCAATTGGAATGCTTGGTTGCGATTAGGGTGGTTTAGGTTTGGGGAATTTTTAGGTCAGCCCCGTTTTCTAGGTTCGGATTTCAAATAGTCCTGACAAATATATTTTTTCTTTATTTTAGTCATTTCCTTTGACTTTTCATACATTTTTACTATTTTGCCCATTCTTCTTAATTTTTTGTCTACTTTTCCATTTTTAGTAAAATTTATATTTATAGAATTAATTTTTGACACATAATATTTCGGACAAAAATACCCTTGGCTCTGTGAACTGGACTGTCAATTCTCATAGTTAGTTCTATGAGAACTATGTGAATTGGAAAATACACAATTCAAATCGTCTCACCACACACTAAAATATATAGTTCTCGTAGAAAATACATAATTCTCATAGAAAAATACCCTTCGCTCTGTGAACTGGACTGTCAATTCTCATAGTCAGTTCTATGAGAACTATGTGAATTGGAAATACACAATTCAAATCGTCTCACCACACACTAAAATACATAGTTCTCATAGAAAATACATAATTCTCATAGAAAAATACACAGTTCTCATAAACAATCATTATGGATAATAACAATTCTTATAGAAAAAAACATAATTTTCATAGACATTTCTCATGTGAAATGGCTATGTGACCTGCAAAATATATAGTTTAAATAGCCTCACCACACACTAAAATACATAGTTCTCATAGACAATTATCATGGACAATAATAGTTCTTATAGAAAAAAACACAATTTTCATAGAAAAAAACACAGTCCTCATAGAAAATATACAGTTTTTATATAAAATACACAGTTCTCATAGGGAGTTCTCATAGAAAATACACAGTTCTCATAAACAATTCTCATAGACAACCATCTTGGACAATAACAGTTCTCATAGAAAAAAACACAGTTTTCATAGAAAAAACACAATTCTCATGTGAAATGGCTATGTGAACTGAAAAATATACCGTTCAAATAGCCTCATCACATACTAAAATACATAGTTCTTATAAAAAATACATAGTTCTCATAGAAAAATACACAGTTCTCATTGACAATCATCATGGACAATGACAGTTCTCATAGAAAAAAACACAGTTTTCATAGACAGTTCTTATAAAAAAATATACAGTTCTAATATAAAATACACAGTTCTTATAGGGAGTTCTCACAGAAAATATATAATTTTTATAGAAAATACACAGTTTTCATCGACAGTTCTCATAGATAATTATCATGGAGAATAATAGTTTTCATAGAAAATAACAATTCCTGAATCATATTATTTCAGACAAAAATACCCTTGGCTATGTGAACTGTCAAGTCTCATAGTCAGTTCTATTCTCATAGAAGAACTGGCTATGTGAACTGAGCTATGAGAATTGAAAGAACTGACTATGAAAACTGTCAATTCTCATAGTCAATTTTATGAGAACTGCCAACTTTCATAGTCAGTTATATGAGAATTGACAACGAGAAGTGACTGTTCTCATAGAAAATTACCTTTGTGAACTGGTTATGAGAGCTGGACTATGTGAATTGAAAAATACACAGTTCACATAGTTTTATCATACACTAAAATACACAATTCTCATAAAAAAATATATAGTTCTCATAAAAAATACATGGTTCTAATAGAAAAATACACAGTTTTTATAAAAAATATATAGTTCTCATAGAAAATACACGGTTCTAATAGATAGTTCTCATAGACAATATACAGTTCTCATAGAAAAATACGCAGTTCTCATAGAAAAAATACGCAGTTATTTAAAGAAAAAATACATAGTTCTCGTAGAAAATACACACACGAACAAAAATTGAAAAAAACAAAAAAGGTAATCAAATTGGAGTGATTCTATTTTTGATTTGTTCTTTCGTACATATTCACCCAAAAACCTCTCTCTCACCTCAAGTTCAGATCGGCGGACAATCAATCTTTTTTCACTTCTTTCTCACAGAATCTTCAGCATCCTTCCACTCTTCCGACACCATTTCCACCACAGTAACCAAGAAAGTTCAACAACAAAGCATCAAGTAACCACACAAAAGAAGGCATTTCCGTAAAATTAATCGGAATATTTTCAATTTATCTAAAGTATCAAATAAAATACTTAAGTATACATTAGTGGAATTTACAACGGTACATATAAACAAGATATAAACAAGCAGAGTGGAGAACACCAGCACAACCAGCGCCGCCACCGTGTGCTGGAACTTCCAGCGCGAGTTCCTTACCTCGCCGGAGCACTCTACCGACACCGACTTCTTCCACCGCTTCCTCCAGAGCCGGCGCGCAAACAATCGACGACTCCACCACCAGTCTTCCTCTCCATCCTCGTCGGGGAAAAACTAAGGGAGACGCTGAGATCCAATAACTTCGCCAGTGATCGGCTCTGCCTCGACAGGTTGAGCCCTCCATTGCTGTTGCCGACGACAGATTCTGTTGAGGGAGTGTCGGTGAAGGATGTGAAGAGGATTTTGGTGTTTTCGAAGTTGGAGAGGTCGAAATCGGTGATTAGAGAGAGGCCGACGAACTCGATTTCGTATGGAAAGGTTGTGAAGGATCTGTCGGAGAGAAAGGGTTGGCGTTGGAGAGAGAGAGAGAGATTGGCATTCGGTGGGATTTGTGGGAAGATCGTGGCTCTGGTTTTGAAGGAGCTTGGTTGGATTGAGGGTATAAAAGTCAGGATGCAAATAACCGAGCCTGTGCAGGTTTAGAAAAATATTTCAGGGTTGGGTTCAAATCGAACCTAAAAAACAGGGGCGGCCTCTAATTTTCTATTTAGGTTTTGGTTCAAACATTAAGGTTCAGGCTCTATTTTTTTTTGGGTTTTTAGGTGCTGGGCTTGGCCCAAAAGGTGTTATGGGCTTATCCCAATAAGTATTATAGGCTTTGTCTCAATAGTGTTTGGATTGGTTCCTTACCAACCATGGGGTTTATTAGGGTTTTTCCTAGTGATTTGGGTTCAACCTGTTGGGCCTAAATCAATTTCATCTGTGCGTTTAGAAAAGAAGGTCTTGGGTGGTCAAGCTGATGTACCCAAGCCCTTATTATCTCTGTACTTCGTGTTATAAGTTAATGAAATTTATTTTTGTTGATAAAAAAAAAAAGATTTGAACTCTTAATTTTCTTATAAATTTTGACCAATTAATCTAATCCCAATTAGTTAGATCGTAGCCATTAGATGCATTGATTTCATCGCCAAAATCAATATACCGAAACTTGACCTCATTCGGATTTGATTTTAACCGTTAATTTACATCTTGAACTTTCCAGTCACTTGCGTATTCTCACGAGGCAAAACTAATGATTTCGTATGAGTAAAAAACTCTACCCTCATGGGGCAGTTGTCTCCTGCCTCACTAATGCAGCCAATGCTAAGCTCAAGAATGTCTCTGAAAATAAAAACAAGCCCAAGAATGCTATTTCCTTCGGTTAGTTGGAAACGGGGTGTAGAGACCCGTCCCAAATACAAATTTATTTTATTTAATGTGGTTACGTGTAATTACATTTAGTAATTAAGGCATGGATTTTTTTTTACATAGACGTTTATATACGTGTGTATGTGTGTTTGGTTGATTGGGCTTGAGTTGTGTGCTATGGACCGAGTGCGTGGGACCCATATGTGATGGAGTTTTTTTTTTATATATATAAACTTTTAGAGTTAACTATTATTAATTGTTAGCTTTATGGGCGTTAGTGTAATGACTCAAAGCATTATAGAAGATGGAGCAATAGCTTGATTCTTGGAGGGCCATAGCGCAATTTTGCACTTAAAATGGGAGGACAGCCGAGAACTCTCCAGATTTCTTTGCTTTTCTTTTTTTCCTTTCCGTTCTCTCTCTCTCTCTCTCTCTCTCTCTCTCATTCTCTGAACTCCATAATAAACCTCTTTGTTCAACCCCAAAATCGGAGACCAAGATTCGAGAATCTCGCAAAAAGGCAAGAGGAAAAGCTGATCTACGGACAAAGGGCTACGCACTGATCTTAACAAAATCTCGATCGGCCAACTTTGGAGTTCCTAGCTTTTTTCAAAATTTGGCTCTTTTGAGGTAGGATACATGACTAACCCTCTTGATATGTTTATTTTTAGTATAAATGTTGTGAATTTGTTGTAGAACATGAATATTCCTCAAATTATGTGAAAACTTGTGTTAGGGTTTTAAGATCTCACATAAAGAGTATGGGTTCTTGTTGATACTTATTAAATTCTTGAAATTTATGTGTTATTGAAGTGTAGAGCTGTTTAGTGTTGGAATATACCAAGTTTATTTGAGACTTTGTATCCATGCTACGTGTTAAACATCTAGAGAAAAAGGAAAATACTTACTTGAGCAATTAAGTTTAAATTGAGATGCCAACAATTATGACTCTTGCACATTGTGATTTATTTTTATGACTTGTGAAGGTTATTTGTGTTAATGAAAGAGTTTATGTGTGTTTAAAAATTATTGGACACTTAATGCTTGGATACTTGGTAGGAAATTATGTGGTCAATGTTTGGATATGAATTATTCCATTTGGTAAGATAGGTTAAGATGATTGTGCTCAGATTATTTGGTCTAGATCTAGGTGGTGCACCTAGGAAAAGCAAGCTGGGCTTGGCGAGCTCCTCGATGAAAGACCAGAAATTGTTGGGGTGGTACATCATACCCGATTACCCCGGTGCAAGGGTGGTACTTGTACCCGATTACCCTGGTTCATGGGGTGGTACTTGTACCCGTCTATCCTTGGTTTGTGAGGGTGGTGCTTGTACCCGATTACCCCGGTTCATGGGGTGGTACTTGTACCCGTCTACCCTCGGTTAGATATTAGAATTAGCGTATGGCTATGAATTTGAGTTGAACCGAGGAATGTTGGCCTAGGTTGATTAGTTGGGGAAAGTATGAGGTCATTAATATGGTAAATTTATGGACACTTGAGAGCATTATGTGTGGATTATTAATTTATGCTTGTTTCACGGCGTTTATGTTAAACTTGAACATATTATTTGGTTTAGTCTTGTTTCCTATGGGCTCTGGCTCATGTTGTTTAACCATTTCAGGTGACAAAGAGACGCCAAGAACTTAGTGAAGTATAGCTATGTGGAGTTCCTTTTGTGCTGTTGTTTGTTTAGCATTGGTAATGAAACATGTTAGACCTTTAGACCAGATTTGTAATTATGTCTGTTTTTGTATGATTGTGGAACCGTGACCTTATTTTACTATTTTAGAACTGTAAGACTATGGGTTATGTAATCATATTTTTGAAGCCCACCTTATGGCTTGTAGAACTTATTTTGATAGAAAGAATATGTTGTTCTTGGGACTTATGGGAATAAAGTAGGATAGTTTGGTTCTATGAAGTTTAAGATTGGTGAGATATCTTTCGTAGTATAGGAAACTTCTCAAGCTTTTGTGAAAAATATATTCGTTACGATAATCCTTATTTTTTTTAAGAAGACTTGACTTTTCAATGCGACATTTATGCATCTATGGCACGTGTTAAGGTTGAACTTTTCCGGGGCATTACAGAATGGTATCAGAGCTATAGGTTTGAATACCTAGGAACCGTGGGAAGAGACTTCATCTCATTTGGGCGCCTCCTTTCATTAAGTTAGATGTGGCATGTGCTTTTTGTTAACTTGTGTTTTTGGGCTGTGTGCTTGGAGTCTTAGGTTTGAATACCTTAGGACCGTGGGTAGAGGCCTTATTTCGGTTGTGGCGTTACTTGCTACATAAAAATATCTTTGTAATTGTGTGTTTATGTGCAAGTCAATAATATGAGTAAAATTATGTCCTTATGTGCTGTGAGAACCCAAAAACATTCATAACATTATGCATCATGTGGGGAGGTTAATGAAATTTTGAAAAGAATAATTGCATGGGTTATTTTGTATAATTAGAAAGTATGGGGATTGGTTTGGGATGTTAAAATTATTGTGAATATAACGTCATGTTTCACTACAAGAGCAGCAGGAGGTGTCTTCACCTCAGTTTCTCCCTACGTATATTTCTCTCTCTCCCTCTCACACATTTCACTCTTACTCTCTCCTGATCTCTACGTTTTTCTCTCTTTCTCTCTCTCTCTCTTCGGAGTTCTTTCTTCTCCATTGAAAAAAAAAAAAACCCTAGTTTGGCTTGAAGAACTTGAAGTAATCTCTTGGAGTTTGACATATAATCTGAAAATTTCTCTTCTTGTGGTAAGAAATCTTCCTTAAACTGTGAGTATAACAGCGAGAATTGATGAATATGTGCATATAGAACCAACCTACGTGGAAGAGATTTAAGAATTAGGGTTCTATAGTGCTTACATGATGATTTCATACCTAATTCATCTTAAATTCTCAAATATTGTTAATTGGTGTGGATGATATGATTTTGATCATGGAAACCCAAGATTGATACATGTTAGTTGGTATATAGATGGATTATGAGAATGAACTTGTAGAATTTTGAAGTTGCTTACTGCTATTGATGTTGAGAAATTCTGAAAAATCTGAGCAGCATCTAGAGCTGCATTTTTCATAAAATTTGTTATACTTAGACAAGTTTGTTGGTTATGGGTTCTTTTGAGTTTTAAAGATTGTTAAGTTGGTGTTGTTTTGGCGTTAGAATCATCGAAAAATATGAAGTACACAATTTTTAATGAATATTCGAACACAGACTGCTCTGCTGAAAAAAGAACTGTGTTTCCTGCACAGAATTTCTGACTTTGGGAGTGAATTTGACTTGGTTCTCTTACTTGTAAAATTCCGGGAAAAATCAAGGATGAACTTTGATGTGTTCTTATGAGCTATACCAAATCCCAGGTCATTTGGGTGTATACTTTAATCTTGGCGGATTTTACAAGTTAGTGCAACACTGCTGGAAATAGTTTGACCGCAGCATGTGGTCTGAGTTTGTGGAATTGATTGAGCAACCTAAAGAGGTCATATTGTTCTAATTTTTGGAGTAGTTGTTCTATATGTCTAATTTGATCCTAAAAAAAAAAAAAAAATATTTGGTTCTTAACTCTGTACGGATTAGTGTTTAAAAATACAACTTTGAGTCTTGTATCTGGGAGGGACATGCATTTCATGCATTCATATGTTGCTTTGTGCAAGTAAACTTGATTTTCTTTTCGTAAAGGTGATTTGGCGATATCAATTGTGTACTAGGTGTTAACGAGGTTCCGAGCTCATCCGAGATATGTAGGCCATGAGCGACGTGTCGGTGAATTTTTTGTTTAGAAGTTAGAGGTGGGGTTTTCTTGACACTTGGTTCATATTTTATTACATGTGCAAGTCTTATGCCAATTTAATGCTTCTTTTATGAGTTTGAAAGTAAAGTTTTATTGATGGAAACTTTTTGCCATGTTACCATGGATGGATTCTGATATAATTTTATAGCCAAGGTTTATGTGGCCTGTCGTTGGTAATGGACATGGTAGTTGTGTCATGGTGATGTTATGGCACGAAAGTATGGTTTAGAGCTCTTAATGAGCAGTGATCGACGGCCTTGACCACCAACCAGATAATCGTGTTGGGGTAGATGCAGGGTTACAGTACTGTGGGACTCGTGGTCAAGAGTTGACCAAATCGGTGGCTATTTAGATTATATCGACTATTTTGATTAACTCAAATGGTGGATTTGAACTGATATAAACTGTTTGGTTTATGGAATGTCATTTGGATATAACTTTGCTGATAAAGTATTTTTCGTTAACATGTGATGGTAATATGTTGCTTGTGTCTGTGAGCATGTTGATTTTAGCTCTCCCCCACACAGGTTTTGGTTTTCAGGCTTTGAAGGTACGACGTAGAAGGGATGGTCCACTATGTACAGTTTAGCTTGGTGTGGATTGCGAGTGTGTGGGTCCTACCCTTTTTTTTTTTTATAGTTTTTATGTAACACATTGTACAGTCAGGTGTGGCTTGTAAGGTGTTTTGGATCACAGAACAGATTGTACAAATGATAGTTTTCCTATTATATGAAGTCGTGGGTTGCTTTATTCATCTTATTTCCACTAGTTTGATTTATGAATTTGGGAGTATTATAGAGCAGGTGTAGTTCGTTCTTTGTTACACTTCGTTTTGGGTGTTTTTAGATGCGGGGTGTGACATGTGCTAAGAGAATGACATGTGTATGTTAACTATGCATTGAATGAAATTTCATGTTTGGATGCTATGTATTTACATGCTAAGTGACATGTTTAGTAGGTTTATCGTCATAGCTATTGAAGTAATCACTTTCTTTGGTTCACTTGGTTCTTGTCTTAGCTTAGTGTCTTAATCTGCTTCCGTTGGTTAAGGCCTTTTGTGTCTCGCATCTTGTCTTGGTTTTGGCTCTTTGAATTGGATGTCACACTACTATTTCTTGGATTATCTTGAGCTATCCTTTCCTTTAAATGTCTTATGGTGTATCTGCTATTGTTGTTTATGGCCATTCAATTGGCTAATGGTTCTTGATCCCTGATTCCAGTTTGGCTGCTAACATCGCTACATTTAATATAAATTTCGTTGATCAATTGGTTTCTTTGTAGCTGTTGTTGGTGTTTACTGCTCCCATTGCTATTTCGCTCGAGTTGTAGTATTGTTGCTGCTTATAATTGGAGTCGAATTTGATGGTGTCATATTCAGTGATTTTAATTTGTTACTGCTATTCTATTCAGATCTTGTTGCTACTGGTGCGTTCCTTGGTGTCAAAAATCTAATGTTGTTTCTCTACTTTTGAGGCAAATTGTGTTTCCTATGTTCATATGTAACTTGGAGGAGTCTTAGCCATTTCTAGTACTCGCCTAATTTTGGCCTTGTATCTTTTGCTTGCTTTGGCTCTATTACATTGTGTTATCTCTCGTTGGCTTAAACATTTTGTTTACCTTATACTCATCTCCTATATTGAAGCATTTCTTTGCCAAAAAAAAAAGGGGGTCTTTAATTCCTTGACTTGTGAAGCCGTAGGCAGGCCATGGCTAATTATTAATATTCTGATCCTTTGGATTTCTATTGAAATTTTAACAGCTGGTACCTTTAATTCATCGTTTAACTTCCTTTGGACTTGAGTTGTTCATTCTAGTGGCTAATATATTGTAATTTGTCTTTGAGTTCTCGATCGGTCTTGTTGAGCTATTGAGCTTGGATATTTGATTTGAAGTGCATTCGGCCGGCGCGATTTCAAATTCAATATCTAGCTTACCTCTAACCTCCGTTATTTCCTTGGTTTGATTGTATGATTCTAATGGCCCAACCTCACCTTTGAATCTCCTTTGATTTGAAATTTGCACATCATTTGAGTGTCATACAATTGATTACATCAAACCACAGGTTAGAATTGTGGTGTGTGTTTTGTGACTTATGTGCTACGAGCTTGTATGTTAGATTTTTAGGGTTCTTGGGATCATTTGCGATAATAGTTATCAATCAAGCACTAGGCCGGTTTCATGTGAAAACTTCCGAAGATCATCGATTAGTTGGACGGATTGGGGAGACAACGGTTTTGGGCCAAACTTAGCACGAGAGACTACTGACGAGATTGCTTTGGTGTGAAAACAACTAATTATTGTTCAAGATCGCCAAAGAACCACGCAGATTGAAGGAGATAAACTTGACGATGGAGGTCTTAGATCATTTTTCTTTGAAGTTACATTATAAAAGGTTTAAAGACATTTGGCTGGATTGGAAGTTACTGCTGCTTTTTTATTAGGCCATTTTAGATACTTGAGAGGATTGAGAAGGTAAAATTCGTCTTGCATTATTATTATCATGTTTCAAAAGTTCACGATGTTTCATGTACCTATGTTTTGATATTACGAACTGAGTCTTTCATAAGTATTTGATTGGGCCGAACTCAATTTTCATAACATTGTTACGAAGAGCAACCGGTGAATATTCTAAATACAAGAGAGCAAGTCTTGCCGGCAGCAAAGTTCATTTGTTAAAGTCTTGTGGCATCGTCGTAGAGTCAAAGAAGCGATGTGGGAGTTAAAATCCGAATTCCGTTTGACCTATCTAACCTTGTTTTCTTCTTGAGGGGTGTGGTGAATTTCGGGGACGAAATTCCTTAAGGTGGGGAGATTGTAAAGACCCGTCCCAAATACAAATTTATTTTATTTAATATGGTTACATGCAATTATATTTAGTGATTAAGGCATGGATTTTTTTTACATAGACGTTCATATACGTGTGTATGTGTGTTTGGTTGATTGGGCTTGAGTTGTGTGCTATGGACCGAGTCCGTGGGACCCATATGTGATGGAGTTTTTTTTTTATATATATAAACTTTTAGAGTTAACTATTATTAATTGTTAGCTTTATGGGCGTTAGTGTAATGACTCAAAGCATTATAGAAGATGGAGCAATAGCTTGATTCTTGGAGGGCCATAGCGCAATTTTGCACTTAAAATGGGAGGACAGCCGAGAACTCTCCAGATTTCTTTGCTTTTCTTTTTTTCCTTTCCGTTCTCTCTCTCTCTCTCTCTCTCTCATTCTCTCAACTCCATAGTAAACCTCTTTGTTCAACCCCAAAATCGAAGACCAAGATTCGCGAATCTCGCAAAAAGGCAAGAGGAAAAGCTGATCTACGAACAAAGGGCTACGCACCGATCTTAACAAAATCTCGATCGGCCAACTTTGGAGTTCCTAGCTTTTTTCAAAATTTGGCTCTTCTGAGATAGGATACATGACTAACCCTCTTGATATGTTTATTTTTAGTATAAATGTTGTGAATTTGTTGTAGAACATGAATATTCTTCAGATTATGTGAAAACTTGTGTTAGGGTTTTAAGATCTCACATAAAGAGTATGAGTTCTTGTTGATACTTATTAAATTCTTAAAATTTATGTGTTATTGAAGTGTAGAGCTGTTTAGTGTTGGAATATACCAAGTTTATTTGAGACTTTGTATCCATGCTACGTGTTAAACATCTAGAGAACAAGGAAAATACTTGAGCAATTAAGTTTAAATTGAGATGCCAACAATTATGACTCTTGCACATTGTGATTTATTTTTATGACTTGTGAAGGTTATTTGTGTTAATGAAAGAGTTTATGTGTGTTTAAAATTTATTGGACACTTAATGCTTGGATACTTGGTAGGGAATTATGTGGACAATGTTTGGATATGAATTATTCCATTTGGTGAGATAGGTTAAGATGATTGTGCTCAGATTATTTGGTCTAGATCTAGGTGGTGCACCTAGGAAAGTAAGCTGGGCTTGGCGAGCTCCTCGGTGAAAGACCAAAAATTGTTGGGGTGGTACACCGTACCCGATTACCCCGGTGCAAGGGTGGTACTTGTACCCGATTACCCTGGTTCATGGGTGGTACTTGTACCCGTCTATCCTTGGTTTGTGAGGGTGGTGCTTGTACCCGATTACCTCGATTCATGGGGTGGTACTTGTACCCGTCTACCCTCGGTTAGATATTAAAATTAGCGTATGGCTATGAATTTGAGTTGAACCGAGGAATGTTGGCCTAGGTTGATTAGTTGGGGAAAGTATGAGGTCATTAATATGGTAAATTTATGGACACTTGAGAGCATTACGTGTGGATTATTAATTTGTGCTTGTTTCACGGCGTTTATGTTAAACTTGAACATATTATTTGGTTTAGTCTTATTTCCTACAGGCTCCAGCTCATGTTGTTTAACCATTTTAGGTGACAAAGAGACGCCGAGAGCTTAGTGAAGTATAGCTATGTGGAGTTCCTTTTGTGCTGTTGTTTGTTTAGCATTGGTAATGTTGTTTGTTTAGCATTGGTAATGAAACATGTTAGACCTTTAGACCAGATTTGTAATTATGTCTTTTTTTGTATGATTATGGAACTGAGACCTTATTTTACTATTTTAGAACTGTAAGACTATGGGTTATGTAATCATATTTTTGAAGCCCACCTTATGGCTTGTAGAACTTAGTTTGATAGAAAGAATATGTTGTTCTTGGGACTTATGGGAATAAAGTAGGATAGTTTGGTTCTATGGAGTTTAAGATTGGTGAGATATCTTTCATAGTATAGGAAACTTCTCAAGCTTTTGTGAAAAATATATTCGTTACGATAATCCTTATTTTTTTTAAGAAGACTTAACTTTTCAACGTGACATTTATGCATCTATGGCACGTGTTAAGGTTGAAGTTTTCCGGGGCGTTACACGGGGTGGGTGATGTGCAGGTTGCTGTGCACCATTCGAGTTGTCTATTCAGAAATTCAATTGTCCAAATTTTATCTTGGCAACGAGCGACTCAGACAGGGACGGATCCAGAAATTCTCTCTAGTGGGGGCACCAATTTTTACTATACTTGGACAAAAATTTACAATCAAGCACAATATAAATTTAAACGTCATCATATGAGAAAAGGAAAATAATTTCAAAAAATTCCTAAAAATAAACGCAAAAAGGGTTTTAACCCATTTATGGCTTCTCTAATGAGAGCCACCATCAAGGGGCAAAATTGAAAAAAATAATGCTCATGTTTTTTCAATGCTCATGTTTTTTCATTAGTGAATTATTTATAATGTGATTGTGTGTGCTTATAACATTGTCCAAAAAATTAAGTGCGCCAATTTTTAATTAATTTGAATAGATACAAAGATCTTTTTTTATCACATTATTTTAAAAGGTCATAATTAATTTTTGTCTTTAGAGATCTCATATGAGAGCTGTTGAACCAAATGAAGAGCAGATACTTAAGTGCTTCAATTTTCAATCCGTTTGAATCGGTACGAAGATCTTATTTTTCTGATCATTTTATCCTAAAGGATCATGGAGAGTTTTGGGAGTACTTGTTAGCTGAAGGGATTATATCCCACTTATCAGCATCATGTATCCACGTCAAAATGGTTTAGCAGAAAGAATGAATATGACTCTTTATAGATATGGTGAGATTAATGATGAATTATTCAGATTTACCAATTTCGTTTTGCGGACATGCACTAGAAACAGCAGCGTGCATTCTTAACTTGGTACCATCCAAGTTAGTACCATTTACACCCACAGAACTGTGGACTGGGCGCAAACCTAGTCTGCAGCATGTTCGGATTTGGGGTAGTCCAGCATATGTGCTGAATGAAAACGCATATAAATTGGAATTAAGGACATAAGTTTGTCTGTTTGGGAGTACCTTAGAGGGATGAAATGTGGATTATTTTATAGTCCTAAGAATCAGAAGGTGATTGTTAGCACCAATGCCCGATACTTAGTGAAGGACTATGTAATAGACTACGAGCTCAAAAGCAAGATTGTTCTAGAGAAATTGAGAGGAGAGGGACCGACAAAGACTTATTCAACACCAATAGAACAGGAGGTTACACTGGGAGAAATAGTTGTTGACACACCGGTGCCTCATCGTAGTGGGAGGGTTATTGTCCCACCCAATTGGTATACGTTCGTGGGAGAATCTTATGATATGATCCCTGAAGAACAACTTCCTGAACCCTGCAACTACAATGAAGAACTAGAAGATAAAGATGCGGAATTTTGGCAAAAAGCTGTGAAATCTACATTCCTTAATGAGATCTGGATGAACGCATCCACATAATGGAACTGAATGAATTCATAGCAAAGGGTCAAGAGCACATGTTGTGCAAGCTTAAAGAGTCTATTCATGGACTCAAACAAGCATCTAGATCTTGGAACATCCATTTTGATCGCAATCAAGTTTTTTTGGTTTTGATCAATGTCCGAATGAGTCATGTGTGTACAAGAAGCGCAACGAAAAAGTGGTGGTGTTCCTGGTACTATATGTAGACGATATTCTATTAATCGAAAACGATGTGGGAATGTTGTTTTTGGTAAAGGTGTGACTGTCTAGCCAGTTCGATATGAAGGACTTAGGAAAAACCGGTCACATCATTGGGATTAAGCTTATGTGAGATCGCAAGTATAGGATGTTGGGCTTATCATAAGCTACTTATATCGATGAGATCCTTGCTCGTTTTAGCATGCAGGATTCCAAGGAAGGGTTCATCCTTTTTTTAGACATGGAATCAACCTATCAAAGGATCAGTGTCGTAAGACACCTGCGGAGATGGAGAAGATGAAGGCAGTTCCTTATGCCTTGGCAGTAGGAATCCTCATGTATGCTATGCTATGTACTAGACCTGATATTTGCTTTGTCGTTGTCATGGTTAGTAGATTTCAGTCTAATCCAAGGCAAGCGCGTTGGACTGTAGTGAAACATATTTTCAAGTATCTGAAAAGAACTAGAGATTATATATTGGTTTACCAGTCAGATAGTCTGATACATTATGGGTACACAAACTAAAATTTTATGTCAAATAAGGATTCCAGAAGTATACCTCAAGATATGTGTTTACCTAGGAGGTTGAGCCATAAGTTGGAGGAGTATCAAGCAATCGAGCATTAATTGATTCCACCATGGAGGCTGAGTATGTGGTATCTTCTTAAGAAGCCAAAGAGGCCGTTTGGCTTAGAAACTTCTTGATGGATCTAAAAGTGATTCCTTTAGTGCAATTAGCTATTACATCTATTGTGACAATAGTGGTGGAATTGCTAACTCTAAGGAGCCATTGACTCATAAGAAGGAAAACACGTCGAGCGTAAGTATCACCAAATTTGAGAGATCGTTCAGCGAGGTGATGTAGCTGTGTCCAAGATCGCATTGGTAAACAACCTAGCAGATCCTTTTACGAAGAGCTTACAAGCTAAGACTTTTGATAGTCATGTAGAGGGAATGAGAATGAGATGCGTGACAGCATGATTTTGAGTCTTAGTGGGAGTTTGTTAGAAAATTATACCAAAAGTCATGCTTTTGTATAATGGATTAATATTTGATTGCTATTTATTAATCAGTTTTATCCATTTTTTTATGAGAATCTTTTATGGGCAATGTTTGCATAGTATTATTGTATGTTGTGCATGTGTGTCTTTTATTTTACAAAGTAGATGATCCGGTGTGTAGAGTTCGGCTTACACACAGAAGATTAGGTCATTGGTTCTTGTGAAATATAAGATACGGTTCACAGTCTTAGACGGAACTGGACACACCATTGGTATGACTGTAGTACAATGTTTAGTAGGTCTGTCTTGACTATAGCGAACGGTCTAGTTCTAACACATTGTGCTAGTACACTTTGTGTGTATTGAACAGGACCGCATTGAGGTAATTGTCTTTGTACTAACTTTATAAGGCAATTGGAACCTGATGGTTATTATGAATGCTTATGCTCTTAATCCAAAGATAATTATTAGAGGTATGTATTTAATGTTGTTGACTTTGATTCATTAAAGAGTAAGTTTTTTATATGGTCAATAGTCTTGGTGAGTTGGGTCGCAACATTATGTATATGACAACTATTAATTATTAATGAAATTCACGTCTCGAAAGGGATTGATGACCCCTTGAGTAAGCTTATATGTTTCAAATATGTCAAACCTTGCAGGTGAATTTTGTATCCGACATATCGAATAAGTTAAGTGGATAGTCTCAAGATATGATGTTGATTAAGTGGGAGATTGTTAGTAATTTATTTTAATCAATGGGTATCTATAATCTTAACGTGGGGAAATTAATAAGTATTTAATATCATGGAGTTCAAAATATAATTGAGATAAAAACGGGAGTGCAATTACAATTCTGTAATGGGGTGAATTGTAATTTGTGTAATAAGAAATAGAATCCAGATGGGATTAGGATTTCTTATTTACACAAAGAGCCCAAATTCATTTCTCCTTAGGTTCCTGCCCCAACCCTATAAATATACCACTTCGTTCTCTAGGTCGATGACATATTTTTGAGAGATCAGAAAAGTGTGCTATGAAAGAGAATAAACAATCATGTAGGGTTTTCACAAACAGGTACGTGATTCGAGGTATAAGGGAATATGGCAGAAGATCGTAAGGTACGGCCAAGTAGTATTTGTGGAATACACCAAGATGTGCTGTAACAAGTTCAACCAGCGTTCGTGATGCGGGAGTTGTGGTAAAACTGTAATTCTGCCTTGTTGGGTTTTTTCTAATTTTTTGTTGTTTAATCTGTACGCGTCATTACTGGATCTTGGGAATTCGATTTCCTAACATTTGCATCAAAGGAGAGATTAATGTATTTGTATTACCTCCAAAACGGTCATAGCATCTTGATTAATCCCTTTTCTTCCTTGTTGGGTGAACATAGATATAAACCTGGATGAGCCTTTCACCCCCACATTTGCCCCTGCACAATGTGAATTGTGTATATCTATATGATCATCCTCTTTTTCAGTTCTTGTTTGTTTCCTATTATGCACCTCCTCCACCATAGACCCTTCAATCCTCTCTCCTTACCTACAACATGAACCCATTTCGATGAAAACCAGAGCCAATGCAATAGATTTGTGTCAAGTCCCAATAACTTGAGGGGAAAAAAGGATTTTCTTGGGGACCCAGATGGTAGGTAACAAAAAAAAAAAAAGAAGTTTCTTGGGGATAGAATGGAAAAATGGGTTGAATTCAATGGCAATCCCATTTTTATGTGTGGAAATGAGTAACAAACAAAACCGACTGGAAAACATGGACAAAAAGGCCAAATTGACAATTATATATTCCCAACTATATCCAATTGGATAAAGACATGTTCCAAATTTTGGAGAAAGACCAAATTCCGTTGTTATCTCAATGCCATGTTAACTTAAGCTAGCAAGCTATTTTGGTTGTGCTATATCATACTCCCTCCGTCCAATTTTAGCAGTCCCTTTAGGATTTCCAACTTTCTAAAGGGTATGCATGCATTTAATGCATGTCTCCTTATAAAATCGATTTTCAATCTATTGTTGTCCTTAAATTCGATCTCGCTTTTAAAATTATTTTTACACATTTATAAGGTTTAGTTCAGGAAATCTAGACACTTTTTTCTTTGACTTTTCAAACAGGACTCACATTTTAAGAATTTCTAAAATAGAATAAGGAACTAACAAAATAGGACGGATTGAGAATATATCAAATTTACACTTGTGACTTGTGTACCGTTTTTTTAACTTTCCTTATCTTTATCCTAATACAAATTGGAAATCAAATGATCATAATATGGAAACTGATAATGCTAGAACAATTTTTTTGTTAACGTCGAAGTTTCATTGTGTAAGGCCATCCATAGTGGTATAATCAAAAGCCAATTGTTATTAAAGTTAACAATGTTGGTGCAACAAAGTGCTCACTATGGTATAATCAAACTTAACATCTTTAGAAATAATCAAATTTTGGATTTTGAATAACCAAAACTAGCAACCTTTTTTAATAATCAAAACTCTTATTGGCCTCCCACTTTTCCCTCTCGATCAATGTAGCATCTTTATGTGTTCATTGCTTTTCAAGTACAACGTTGACTCATCATCCTTCCCTTCATTCTCTTTTTTTTTTTTTTGCTTTGGTTTTTTGTCTTCCTTCTGATCGGATTTGGTTGTTTGCATCATCCTGGAAAACAGTCTCGCCAAGGGGAGTTGAACTTGGTGCATAGTGATGGAGTAGATAATGGTGGACTACCCATATTATCCAAACCAATGGCTTGACTTTGTGGGTTTGATGATTTTTTGGATGTCTTGGTTGTGTTTCAAATAAGAACTTGATTGTTCCACTTCGAACTGTGCTTTAAAGTCAGCCAACAATGCTCATACTTGAACTAATAAAATTGCACTGGTTTCGATTTTAATGGTCCCTCAATCTGGGCATTTTAGTCATGTCTTGAGGAAAATGAATAACCGATTTTTATTAGTATGCATACTAATAAAACTATTTGCATACTAATAAAAAATCATAATAGGAGGGAATTGGAAGTCACCGATTTTTTTCCCAAAATTAAGGAAGGAAATCAATATTATTTTGCGCAAAAAAACGTATTGGTGGGAAATGAATGGCGTAAAACAAAGGGGAAGAGAGAATGAAATTGTAGTGAACCCCTTATTTTGGTTATGGACTAGAAGTGACCATTGTGAACCTCAACATTGTTAAATTTAGCAACCTATTAAATGAATAATCAAAAGCTGATGTGTCAACTTTTGGTTATTCATTTTTTATTATACCACTGTGGATCGTCTAAGAGCTTTGTACCTTATACATGGTACGTACAAATATTTTATGCCCTAAAAATTATGACTTTAACAAAAATAGTTCATCATCAGCATTACTTTAATATATTTGGTATATTCCACCAAAAATAATTACTTTCAAATTTGTAAAATGAAACAAAATGATATCTTTTCATGGGGCATGGAAGTGTGCTCCCTCTCCAACTTGACCTCCAAGGCAGGCACTCCTCTATAAATACTACAGTGACAAACCCTAATAGGTATGCTCTCTCCTCTACTAAGTTTGGATTTCCTCTTTTTGAGTTGGAACTAACTTAATCATCGGAGTGCTCGCCGGCCACCTTCGGCCAAAAGGCACTAACCGTTCACTACTTGTGCAGTGATCGTTAGAGAGAGAAATGGGCTAGCAAATTAAACCCAAGACAAGTAAACCTAGATTAGAGAGGGCAAGGTACAGTAAAGAAGAGTGAATGGTCCCCACATAATTCATGATAAACATGCTCGTTTTAAATATGTGGTTTGAATAAGGTTATGCTGAAATATGTCATGATAATATACAAATTAGTGCCTTATTGTCATGTTAATTACCAAAAGAAAGCCTTACAGTAATTATTATCGGTGGCTAAAGCCCAAGGTATAGCTGCTTAATTTAGGCTCCAAAAAATATACAAATTTTAAGGCTTCTCTATTTTGGTATCCACAATAAATTTTTAGAAAAATTAGAAATAATATTTTGGGTATGATACCTTAATTGTGTGATATTTTGTAACGACCCTGATTTTCAGTAAATAAAAATTTCGTTAAATATTTGAATTTTATTTTTAATTACTTGGATTGCTTTTAAAATTCCTTTTTAATTTCTATAATCTGATTTAAGCCCTTTAAAATTATATTTCTTAACTAAGAGTCCTACATGGCAATTAGAGTTAGCTCTCAACCGATTAGTTGGAGGAACCGAACGACCAATTCACCTAGTTACATTTCCCGAACCCTAAATGGGCCTTTTTGACCGTCTTTGAGCCTTATGAACCCCTCCAAACCCTAATTGAACTATTAGGCCATTAGAGATAATCATTATACCCCATGAATGGTCATTCAAGCCCATACCTATCATCTTTATTCCTTTATCCATTAGGTAATAAATGTTAGGGAAAATATTCTCCATTGGATAATAGATTTTAAGCATGCCAATGAATCTATATTATAAAACAGAGCGGTTTTTTGTCTACCCATACAAATATGAGAACCCCTCTAATCGTTGGATCGCAATTTCAATAGGTTACGACCGTTGGATTAAATCATTGATTCTAACCTATTTCAGTTTTTTGTCTACCCATACAAATATGAGAACCCCTCCAACCGTTGGATCGCAATTTCAATAGGTTACGACCGTTGGATTAAATCATTGATTCTAACCTATTTCCCATGAATGTCTACGCAGTTTTCCTCTTCTCCATCGTGTTTCCTCTCTTCTCTCCCCTCTTCCTCCATAGTTATACTATCTCCCTCACTCCATTCCCCCCCCCCCCCCCCCCCCCCCTCTCCGCAGAACCCACTCCTCAGAGCTCCAAAAAAGAAAAGAAAAAACAGTGCCCACAAAGCTCCTCCACCAATCAGCCGTCCTGCACACCTACCAATCAGCCGTCCACGAAATCAATTCCTTAGGGTCTTCTTGTGGAAAAATTAATGTGGCCTCAATTGCTGTTTAGAATGAGAATTTTTTTGATGAGAGTCTTATCGAGAAAAAAAATTGTTGTTTAGAATGAGAATTTTTTTGCTGTTTAGACTAGGAAATGGATTTTGTCTTTAAAAGATGCTCACTTTGTGTTTGTTAAAATGTATGTTTGACAGAGTGAAAATAGTGGAGAGTGAATTAATTCTTTATGCCCACTTTTGTGTAGCTCTCTTAATTTTTGGATAGACTTTGTGGTCTGACATTGCGAGGACATGCGACATGACGGAAATAACACGTGGAGAGAATTTTTTTGCTGTTTAGAAAAAAAAATTGATTTTGTTGTTTAGGATGGGAATTTTTTTGATCTATAACTTTTGTTATTTGTCTCTAAAAAATGCGCACTTTGTATTTGTTAAAATATATGTTTGACAGAGTGAAAATAGCGAAGAGTGAATTAATTCTTTATACCCACTTTTGTGTAGCTCTCTTAATTTTTGGATAGACTTTGTAGTCCGACACTGCGAGGACACGCAACAAAACAGAAATATGTGGAGACATGTCTGAACACACCACATGAGGTATCATTACCAAGGTAAATGCTGTAGACATGGCAAAGTGAATTCAACACTTTTTAAAAGCTTTACCAGGATAACATATGTATCTTAAAAAGTATTCTAATTGAGAGTTTATTTGTTGTGGACTTTGTTCATCTTTCCTTTTAATGGTATTATTCGATCAAATCACTACAGGACCAGCACATCCTTTTCCCTAGGTAACAATGTAATCAAATCCTTACAGCAAATCCTTACAGCACCAGCACATCCCTTTCCCTCGCTCTCTCCCCTATCGCCAAGCGTATGACCGAAACATATTGCACCGTGCCTTCAGGCACGGGCATGCACTAGTGTATATATATGACAAGACTAGTCATACCTTAGTAATCATCATCTTGTTTCCAAAAGAAGTAAGACTAGCCATGCCATGCATGCAAACCTAGTTTTTAGCCTTAAGTCTATTATTCTATGGTTACCTTCCTAGATGTACATATATATACATACTTATATATATATATATATATATATATATATATATATGTTTGTACATAGTACTAAAGGGAGAGAGAGAGAGAGATAGAGAGAGAGAGAGAGAGGGAGAGAGTGTGGTCTGTGCAAGTGACTTTGTTCACTCCCACAAGCTACCATTTTTAGCCTTAAGCCTGTTTGACAACTTGACAACCCATTTCTAGCCTTCCAAAGTACAATTTAGCCTTATCATTTTGTTCTTGCTTACAAGTTAGCCCATCCTAGGACATGACATGACTAAAAACCCGTCATGATGGCTAGGTTATGGCTTAAAGTAGAAAAGACAAGTGAAGAAAGACTAGGATTTTGGTTAAAGGCTTGATTTGACCAAACAATGGAACAAATTCATGGAGTAAAAGGAGAGAGAGAGGGCCGGCCAAAGGAGGAGAGAGGGAGCCAAGTTTTTGCTATAAATAGCACCCCCCATTCACCATTCAACTCACACCTTCACCTAGCAACTTCTCTCTCTAAAAAAGTCTTGTATTTTTGCTTTGTTCTTGCTTATTCTTAGTGTTCTTGAAGTTCTTCCCAAGTTCTTCAAGAAACTCATCCTAAAACACATTTTCGATCTATAAAGTTTAGTAGTCTTAGTCACAATCTAGTTTCGAGAGAAACCTTTCTCTTTCGAAGCACTTCGGAGCCGTTACGCCGCCGATCCGCAAAACCGAAGACCGAATCTCAAAACCGACCAACCGCCAAGAAGTAAGATAGAAACCCTAGCCCACTAACTCTACGTAAAGTATAGAATCGTATGTTGAAAAGTAGAATGTCCATAGTTCAAAGTATAACTTTCCTTAACCGTTTTCTCAAAGTAGATAAGGTTATCTATCGTTTATAAAGGTTGAAATGCATGATTATTAACGAACTTATTTTCGCTAATGGAAGTATAAGCATGTTGGAATAATCAACTTTTAACTCTAAATAAACATATGTTGTTTAGAACTTCCCATAAAGTAAGAAAGAACGGTTTTCGAAAGATAAGACTAGAATGGTTTTCGAAAGATAAGACTTTATCATTTATTCGAAGTATTCGTATTTTGATCTTTGAATAGTTATGAGCATGTATCTGTGAATTGTTTGTATTACTTATTGGTGATAAAGCATAAGTGATTTTCACTCCAAAGGCGTCCGTACATGTGGCGTTATGCTTTAATTGAGCATGATTTAGTAATATTGAGCTAGATGATCTTGCTAGTTTAGTTTCAAGATTGAAATGAACGATATATGTTTACTCTTATGAAAATTCCTACCGTGGAGTCTATGAATGAAAACGTGACATGGAAATCGAGAAAGTAGAAACATAGCACCTAGGGTGTGGTTAATGAAAATGCGTGTTTTGAAAAGGGAAAATATTTTGGAAACCGCAATGTGGCCGGACGTGGTAGCCCATTGTGAGGTGTGTGTTTTGTGTGCCAATGGGAACCCTGTGCGGCGGAACCATTGTGAGGATACTCGGGAGTCCGGAACGGCAGAATCGAGGTTAGGTGTGTAATATCTCAAAATTTTTAATAAATAAAAATTTCGTGATATTATTTCAAAAAAAAAAAAGTTATTTCCATTACTATCTGATTTTTTTGAATAATTAATTTGATTAAATAGTAGATATACTTTTAAATTTGATTTGGGTGTATTATTTTTCTCTAAATATTTCTTTCGATCAATGAGATTTTTTCTTCGTAAACCGAGACCGTAGTTAGTGTCAAAATATTTTGTTTAGTTTACGGTAATATTTTCAAATTTTTCTTAAACCAAAAACCGAACCGTCGTACACTGCAAAGCACATTCCCGCGGCCGCGAGAAATAATTCTTTCTCTTAGTTCCTACCTACACCAGCACATTTCCATCGTCCTTACCCCCACCGACAGTTCAAAAAGAAAATGGAAAGAAAACAAACCGCCACACAATTTTGTACACATATATGCACCTCACTCCCCCACATTTATTCCTCCTCTTATACACATATATGCACCCATATCACCACCACTCCCACACACACCATTGTGCACTGTGTTTTCTTCTCAGAGAGAGAGAGAGCACCTCTCGGCACCACCACCTCCTCCATAACCACCAAAGCGCCACCACTGTAGCCACCCCACACCACCCGAACCCTCCTCCAGTCGTACACCGCCACCTTGAGACCACCCAGTCGCAACTCACCTCCTCCGGCCGTACCCACCACCTGAAACATCTCCCCCACTCCTCCAAATTACATCCCTGTGGTTTAAAAAAAAAAAAAAAAAAAACAGCGTGTGTATGTTGCACCGCCATCGCACGGCCCCGACGCAGAGCCGGCTTATAGCCAAGGCGAGGGAAGCGGGAGCTTCTGGCCCCCGAAAAAAATTAAAAACGAAGGCTCCCAAATTTTTAGGATTCCTATATATATATATATGTACGTATATATGGTCCAAAAAAAAATTACACTAGCCTCCTTTACACAAAATAGGCCCAATTGAAATTTAAGAGCCACAAAATAAGCCCAAATTGTGGACTATACCAATTACAGTTGCATCGGGGGAAAGAAGCTTTTCAAAGTTGAAGTTGATCAAAAATTATCTTCGGTCAACCATGTCTCAAGAAAGATTAAATGGATTGGCAATGTTGTCTATCGAGAAGGAATTGGAGAAGAAGCTTGACTATGGAGACTTAATCAGTGCGTTTGCAGCAAAAAGTTCGAGAAAAATAATTTTCAAATGATGGATTTTGAGGTATGGTAAAATCTTTTGTATTGGGGTTTTTTTTTTTTTTTTTTGACTCTTTGTAGACCACTTTTATATGAAAAATATAGGGTGGCCTCATTTAAGAGGTTTGCTTCTGGCCTCCAAAACTTATGAGCCGGCCTTGCCCCGACGGAGTGCCACCGGACGCCGCCTTGAATTTTTGAAACCACCACGGCAATCTACAAACACCATACAACACTTACGCGTTTGAGGTAGTTTTCCGGAAAACCGTAACTCGATTTGCGTTTTAATGGAGTTAGGACTAAAATTTAGTTGTTGTTGTAGATGATAACCTGTTTGTAAATTCCAGAAGTTAATTAATTACTGTTTAGTCCTATTTTCATTAATATTTAGTCCTGTCTGTGGTAGAAAGTCAGTGGTAAGGCTTGGAAATGATACTGTTCGTAAATTGGTAGATTATTGTGAGAAATTAAAGGATTAATATTATGATGTAGTTTGGTGTTATTGAATTTCGAGATCGGGAAATAAGAAATTTGTAAAAAGAAAATATAATATTAATTATTTGATTTGTTTAGTACAACCTACAGATTTCTGATGATGTTGATTGTTATGTAGATTATGGCAATTTGAATTGCTACGTGATTGTAGAAATTGGACAATAGGTACCCTGGGGGTAGTTGTGGCCGAATTGAAACTGAATAGACGTTAATAAGGCAAGTGACACAAAAGAGATCAGTGATTAAAGATTGTACGTTGTATGCGAGATTTTGGGAGGAATGTGTTGTATGTGCATTTCCATGTGTTGATGCGAGTTCTCGAGGAGTGTTGTTGTATGTGCATCCTCATGCGCTGTATGTGCATCCGGAGGAGTGTTGCTGTATGTGCATCCTCATGCGCTGTATGTGCATCCGAGGGAATTGTGCTCTGTGTGCAATGTCCTAAGGGGGGAGAATGAGTTGATACAAGAGATAGTACACGAGATGATATCGGATATGAGATTGAGATTCTGGTTATGACAGTTATGATTAACTTCGGTGGGACCTTTACCTCTTGCCATGGTAATAAGTGAGTCCGCTAGGTAAATAACTTAGATGCACTCACTTAAGACCCCGTTGCAGGACAACAAGAGGGAATTTAATCATGGGATAGTCATAGTTGGAAATTATTGGGAGGAAAAAGATTCTCGATGGAGGAGAATCATAGAAACTATTTAAAGACAAGATAAATCCATAAAATGCTACTTGTGACTGTGTATTGTAATTGTTGTATAATTTTGTGTTAATTCGTTGAAACTGCATATTGTGGTATTGGATTTTAGGATTTCGACTTGGTGAATTATCACTCAGAATACGTTTGTATCCTGGCAAATCGTTTGTTTCGGCGATCAATTTGCCAGAGCGTGCAGGATTCTACAGTGAAGCAGTTGATACAGGTGGGACCTCTAGAACGAAGACTGGGCCAACGTTGCTAGGAATTCGTGTCAAAACTAGAGTCGCTCTGAAGTTGTTTCTGTTAAATAAATGTACATAGATTTTTGTATTATTTTAAAATTGTAATTTTTGTATAAGAACAAATAGGGGTCCAGTAGTTTGTAAAATTCAGTGTATTTTGAGGTTAATGCGCCCGAAATTCCTTGGAAAATTGAGGCATTTCAAGGTGTGTGGCTTGGTTATTCGCGGAGATGAGCCAATGCAAAGTGTGTCAATGGGAACCCGGTGCGGCGAAACCATTGTGAGGATACTCGGGAGACCGGAACGGTAGGACCGAGGTTGGATGTGTTAAAAATGAATTTTTGAAATGATGATTTGGTTAATGAATTGTGGAAAATGGAGACACGGTTTATGAGATGTCGTGTAGGAGAAACTCAGAAATCTTGGGCACCAATGATAGCTTGGATAATGAATGCGGATGTGTCATTGTTAACTATTTTGTTAGATATGGAACTACTAAGTGGAAATCGTTAAATTTTATGATCTATTGTTTGTAAGTTAAAGGTTAGAGGGTATGGGTGATTCTATTGAGCCTTCGTAGCTCACGGTGTTACCTTTGGTGACCCTGACATATTATATTGGTGGCGACGCCGGTATAATGTGTCAGATCTCATAGATGAATAGGGTGAACTCTACACCTTGGAGACTTTTGGAGCCGAGGAGCTGGCCAGAATAGAGGAAGAAGCGGAGCAATAGCGGAGCAGTAGCTAGGAATCCTAGTTTACCCCTCCTTTTGTTGAATAAGAATACTTGTTTGAGATTTATGCTGTAATATTGTGCCAGACTCCATTTTTTTGAAATGAAATTGTCCATTTAACGTTCTCAAAATTTGGGGCGTTTGACAGGGTTTCTACCTTACTTCTTGGCGGTTGGTCAGTTTTGAGATTCGGTCGTCGGTTTTGCAGATCGGCGGCGTAACGGCTCCGAAATTCTTCGAAAGAGAGAGGTTTCTCTTGAAACTAGATTGTGACTTAGACTACTAACTTTATGGATTGAAAAAGTGTTTTAGGATGGGTTTCTTGAAGAACTTGGGAAGAACTTCAAGAACACTAAGAATAAGATAGAACAAAGCAAAAATACAAGACTTTCTTAGAGAGAGAAGTTGCTAGGTGAAGGTGTGAGTTGAATGGTGAATGAGGGGTGCTATTTATAGCAAAAACTTGGCTCCCTGTCTCCTCCTTTGGCCGGCCCTCTCTCTCTCCTTTTACTCCATGGATTTGTTCCATTGTTTGGTCAAATCAAGCCTTTAACCAAAATCATAGCCTTCCTTCACTTGTCTTTTCTACTTTAAGCCATAACCTAGCCATTATGAAGGGTTTTTAGTCATGTCATGTCCTAGGATGGGCTAACTTGTAAGCAAGAACAAAATGATAAGGCTAAATTGTACTTTGGAAGGCTAGAAATGGGTTGTCAAGTTGTCAAATAGGCTTAAGGCTAAAAATGGTAGCTTGTGGGAGTGAACAAAGTCACTTGCACACACCACACTCTCTCCCTCTCTCTCTCTCTCTCTCTTTCGGCCTCTCTCTCTCTCTCTCCCCCCCTTTAGTACTATGTACAAACATATATATATATATATATATATACATCTAGGAAAGTAACCCTAGAATAATAGACTTAAGGCTAAAAACTAGGTTTGCATGCATGGCATGGCTAGTCTTGCTTCTTTTGGAAGCAAGATGATGATTACTAAGGTATGACTAGTCTTGTCATATATATACATTCATTGGCATGCCTAAAATCTATTATTCAATGGAGAATATTTTCCCTAACATTTATTATCTAATGGATAAAAGGAATAAAGATGATAGGTATGGGCTTGAATGACCATTCATGGGGTATAATGATTATCTCTAATGGCCTAATGGTTCAATTAGGGTTTGGAGGGGTTCATAAGGCTCAAAGACGATCAAAAAGGCCCATTTAGGATTCAGAAAATGTAACTAGATGAATTGGTCGTTCGGCTCCTCCAATTAATCGGTTGGGAGCTAACTCTAATTGCCATGTAGGTAGGGGTGTCAAACGTGCCTGTCGTGCCGTACCGTGCCATTTTCTTTCGTGCCAACCCGTGCTTCGTGTTGTGCCGTACCGTGCCTGTTTACTTCATCGTGCCATGGCGTGTCGTGTCGTGCCGTGGTGGACCATTTTGCTTTGTCGGGCCGTGTCGGGCTATGCCTTTATAAAATCGTGTCGTGTCGTGCCGTGCCCGATTAATTAATCGTGCCACATCGTGTCGTGCTTTTTTTTGTCGGGTCGTGTCGTGCCGTGCCTTTTTTGTCGGGTTGTGTCGTGCCGTGCCTTTTTTTGTCGTGCCATATCGTGTTGTGCCTTTTTTCGTCAGGTTGTGTCGTGCCGTGCTTTTTTTGTCGGGTCGGGTCGTGCCGTGCCTTTTTTTTTTGTCTATTCGTGTCGTGTCTGCCCTTAATCGTGCCATCGTGCCACTATTCACCTTCTGAGTACACTATCCCATATGCACACATCGAGTACTGCAATCACACCCAAAAAAAAACCCAACTGTTAAAACAGATCAAACCAACAATTCGGTAAAATAAAAAAATAAAAAAAAAAGAAGGAAAAAAAGAAACATACAGAAGAGAAGGGCTTTGTCCCATCTTACTGGCTTTGGTACGAGGAGTACAGATTCCATCTTACCGGCTTCGAGGAGTATGAGAAGTACAGATCCCATCTTACAGATCAAAACAGACGAACGAGAATCAACGGACCAAAACTGTCCTAGAGAGCAATCAGTGTTCGACAATTCATTAAAATTTTCGTACCCAATATTTTTCAATGATTCTAACGCCAAAAGTTCACCAACTTACCAATCTTTTAAACCCATAAGGACCCATAACCAATAGCATCGTTTAACCATAGCAAACGATGAAAAACGAAGCTCTGTACGCTGCCCAGATTTCCAGATTACAGGGCAATCTTCTAAAAATCACTATAAATTGAGTTCTTAATACTTTTGAATGATTCTAGTCCCAAAAGTCGCGTGAGTGAACGAAGCTTAAAAGGTATGAAGGAACCCTAGTCAAATCTGCACTCTAAGGATGGTTAAACAGGCATTTATCGAAGCAATACGAATCTGTCACGCATCAACGTGACAGATTGACACACCTCCACTCAAACGATCATAACTTTCGGTGTACTCTTTTAAGGCGATTCCAGTGGCAATACAAAGCTGACTTCAAGACCTTGAAATCGATATAAAGTTTGCATGAATCGGATATCATACAAGAAAGTTACAGCCATTTGAAATTGGGCGCAAACCAAAAACGAGCAGAAACCGAGACAGATTCGTGACCAAACTTCTAAAATCCATCATTAATTCAATTCTCAACGGTTTTGAGTGATTCCAGCGGCATTAGAACGGGCTTTAAGTCTACTCTATTTCATACGAAGGAACCAGTCTGATATTCGTGCAAAGGACGAAAATCATATTAACTCAGAATCTACATCTTTGACAGGCAAACTATTTCTCTATCTATGCTAATCCATGAACTTTTAAAACCAGTCTGATATTCGTGCTAACGGGTGAATTTAAACCTTTTCCCTTGTGTTGGATTCTCATATTAATACTAGGGCAAGGGAAAATGACTTCAACTCGTGCATAGAACCAGTAACAAGTTACAGTACCTGGGAAATGAAGTAAAGATTGGGGACAAGTACCGACTGCGGAATGATGGGCATATTGGAGGTGTAGAACAGCTTGATGGGATATGAACCCTGTTGTCCACGGGCATTCTTTGACCTCACAGGCAACACCACAAATTGCACCAAATCGCAAAAAATAAAAAGTAAAAAAACTTTCCAAAATCCCATGTACAGTCGACAATCAGTGCATATAGACTTGGGAGAGAGAGAGAGAGAGAGAGAGAGAGAGAGAGAGAGACGCACCACTGTAGAGTATCACAGTCGTAGATCGCTGGAGTCACGATTGACAGACTCGACACCCACGGGAGTGAGAGAGAGAGAGTGGGCTGTGAGTGAGAGTCCAGTAGTTGAGTCTGAGAGAGTGAGAGACAGAGACGACTTGAGAGTTGAAAGTGAGAGACAGAGAGAGTGGGCTGCTACTGCTAGGGCTTCATCTGAATCATCTCTTTCTATTTATACTAGTGTGTGATCATGTGCATTAGTTGCACCATAATCCATATGCACTCAATAATGGAAATTTCTCGTAAAGTCTTATAACGCATTACTCGAGGGCCGCCTGAGCTGTTTTTTGAATATCGGAACTGTTTACCTTTTATGTGGGAGCGATAATATCATTCGTGCAAAAAACATGAAGTAAATTGGTTATTGATATACTTGATCGCACATAACAAAAAAATTCCTATTAATGAATCTACATTCCGATGAAAGGGCTTCCAAAACCCGATAGACCCGAAAATTTGGTAGAGTGATTAAAACACTAAGAACAACAAAATGAAAGGTATGGATCGTCACAATTATATCGCGGTCGTGTGGCTAGCATACAATAGACTATAGTAGAATATATAGGGATAGAACTAAGTAAGTTCAGTGTGTAGATTTGAAAGATAGTTACAAACTCATTTTTCCTAATGTTCGATCTAAACCGTTACGATTTAACATATTATCAGTTATATCAATTTGGCCCAAAGTGGAGATAATTGAATGTCGGTAACCATACGATCAGATCACATTCGGTTCTTTTAAAGGCATTAAAGTCATATAATGGACCACTCTATGGCCGTTTGAGCTATTTTTTTAAAATCGAAACCGTCTACCTTTTACGTGGGAGGGATTATACCATTCATGTCAACAATCAAGCAAATTGTTTATCGTTACATACTTGATCGGACTGATTCGAATGTCAAAAAAACCATTCAAACAATGATTTCGTGTCTCGTTGAAAAAGTTTTCAAAATCGGATAGACCAAAAAATTAATGAGAATGATTAAAACACCAAGAAAGACAAAATGAACGATATCGATCATCGTGATTGTGTTACGATCATCATCATCGTGATTGTGTTACGATCACAAGCCATTTGATGTCACCCTCTGTCCAATTTGAATCACTGGTTCTACAGCCCACCACTGCCCACCCCTCGGCCTCGCAGGTTGTGATTAAAGTATTTTGATCGTGATTGTGTTACGATCACACACCTCATTTTTTTCATGACTTCATTTTTTTTTTAAATTGATCTTTTTTATAATCATTTTATTTTGAAACTTTTTCTCCCCTTATTTTGATAAGTTTTAACTTGATATAATTCACTAACACAAACAAAAAATAATTTATTTTCACAAAAATATTGATACTTTTTTAAAAAAAAATCTTTATTAGATAAAACGCAATGTATATGTGTGGTAATTGGTATATTATAATTTTGATTCAATTTTTTTTAATCATAAAAAATATTTTAAAAGCTTATTTTAGTTAAATAAAAAGAAAAGATTAATAAATTATTGGATTATCAAAAAATACATAGAAATAAAGTAAAGTATAATCTAAAATCCATTGTTTATTTATTAACACATATTTTTTGGTTTTTTCATGCTTCGTGCCATGCCGTGTCCGACGAGAACCGTGTTGTGTCGAGCCTGTGCCCGACTAGAACCATGTTGTGTTATGCCATGCCCGTCCTACTTCCGTGCTCGTGCTCGTGCCGTGCCTGGCTAGAACCGTGTCGTGCCCCATCCCACTTCCATGTCGTGTCCTTGCCGTGCTCGTCTAAGACCGTGTCGTGCCGTGCCGTGTCAGGCCAACTTCCGTGCCATGTCCGTGCCGTCTAAGACCGTGCCGTGCCAGGCCAACTTCCGTGCCATGCCGTGCCCGTGTCTTTCCCTCTCACTTCCGTGCCCGTGCCGTGCCGCGTGCCCACTAAGACTGTGTCGTGCCGTGCTCTGCCAGGATTAAACCGTGTTTCTGCCGTGCCGTGCCACCTTCAAACGGGCCGTGCCCGTGCCCGTGCCCGTGCCGACCCTACCCGTTTGACACTTCTACATGTAGGACTCTTAGTTAAGAAATATAATTTTAAAGGGCTTAAATCGGATTATAGGAATTAAAAGGGAATTTTAAAAGCAATCCAAGTTATTAAAAATAAAATTCAAATATTTAACGAAATTTTTATTTACTGAAAATCAGGGTCGTTACATATTTTGTTTGCAATTTTTATAAAGGGCATCATCATTAATTTTTGGTTTAGACTCTCAAAAAGTTAGTCAGGGCCGCACTGACTATAGGTATGGATACAATTGATCCCTTGGATTCTTAATGAGCTTCTATATTTTCAGTTAAAGGAAATTCAAAATATTAGAAAACTACATAAAGTTTACTAGCAACAAATACGTAGTCACAGAAAAATTATAAAATAAACTATATATGCTAGTCCAAAATTCAAACTACTAGAGCAAATTGTAAGCACATCAATATAACACGCTTTTAATGATCCAAAATAACAATACTAAAGTACAGTATTTCATGACCAGTAGAGATGCATCATTGAGAAGAGAGAGGGAGAGAGTAATTGTTTAGAGTTGGTTAAAGTTGAACAACTAGTACATATTTGACTATGCTAAAATGTGCCTGGAACTTGCTGGATTAGGATGGGCCCGGCCGTCAATGGTTGGTATTGGCCCAAGGATTGGAGAGCCAGCTCTTGACAGCTAGAAAACGCCCATCACAACAGCTTCGTACATTAATAAAGAGGGCAAATTTTCGTAGTCGTTCCTGTAATTTTACGGTTGTCTCACTTTCGTCCCTTTAGTTTCAAAGTGCTCTAATTTCTTCCATGTAGTTTGTTTTACGTTCCCAATTGGTAAAATCGTTAACACTGTTAACGAAACTAACGGAAAAAAAAAATAAGTGTTCCAATTTTCAATCCGTTTGAACCGGTGCGAAGATCTTATTTTTTTGATCATTTTATCTTAAATGGTCGTAATGAATTTTTGGCTCTAAGGCCTTTCAACGAGCACCCGAAGACTCCTTATTTAGTTTCAGGGCTCTCTTAGGGTGCTCATTGAAAGGCCTTAGAGCCAAAAATCCATTATGACCATTTAAGATAAAATGATCAGAAAAATAAAATATTTGCACGGGTTCAAACGGATTGAAAATTTGAACACTTATTTTTTTTTCCCGTTAGTTTCGTTAACGGTGTTCACGATTTTACCAATTTGGAACATAAAACAAACTACAGGGACGAAATTGGAGTACTTTGAAACTAGAGGAACGAAAGTAAAACAACCATAAAACTACAGGGATGACTACGAAAATTTGTCCTAATAAAAAAGAAGAAGAAGAGGAGGTTCTGAACATTTGTTCTTTTCAATTTTTTTTCTTTTATTTCTTGGGGTTACGCAGCTCAATTTCCCGGCTTAAGACCCATGTGGGTAGCTTGCAAGTTGCAACTAAATGGGCCTAAGGCTGGTTCGGTTGGGTTCTATCATGGTTCAGTTGCAACGAAAGTGAAAAGACGGCGTGTGCAGCCCATTGTTGGATCATATCTTACACAAATAATTCAAACCGTTTAGAATGAAATTTGGAAGCTAGATTGTATCAATCACCCACACATATCCAATGAGCTAATTTTCTGCAGGGTCATTCAAAAATTATTTTAAATTTTATGAACGATTCGAATTATTCGTGTGGAACCGAAGAGTGAGCCCCATAGATAGTCTTTAAATTATATTTTCGGTACCCTAGCAAAGCATTATGCTTAAGCTGTTGGATGCAACTTCTTTGCTCCATGCACAATATGTGCAATGTGAGGCCTACTATGAAGCTCATATCGGAGGTCTTGATCGTTCAACGTACTATTTTTCGAGTGGATCCTCAATGCAAAAGTTTGGGATGATTAGACATGACCAATCTCTTGTTCAAATCAAATTTATCCCGGCGAACATGGACAATCCACATCCTGATGAACTCATATTTGACATTAAGTACTTATCAAGTTCGTGAAAAAGAAGGGAGAAAAACAGCTGTTCGAGAAATTTTCCGTACACAAGAAGCAATTGTACGTGTGTAACCCAGCCTTTTAATTTCCACCAATATGAACGTTGAAGTCTACAAGAGGTTGACCAAATAACTCTCCTCTTTAAGTCGTTTTGTTAGGCTTTTAATGGACCTTACTCCAAAGCCGATAACAAAAGGTCCTTTTTTTTTTTCAAACTTTAATAATCGAAATTGTTCATGTTGTAGAACTCATCAAGACTATTAACTATATATGCAGAAAATGTCACCAGTTTTCTATTAATACGTTTCCAAATGTTTTTTGTTAGAAAATAAAAATGGAAACATTGAATTAAAACCTACTTTTTTCGTTGAGATGTGTGAAATTTATATGATTCTACCTACGAAGACAAAATTTAATTTGTGGTAACTAGAACAAGAACCAGGGTGGGTGCTGCGCAGCATGCTGCGTGGCCTTGCCGGCATCGGTCCGACGATCGGAGACGTCATTGCGTAGAGCTCGTCGAGTACTATAAGTATACCAAAAATCAACTCAATCAATTATCGTTAAGTGCCTCATCGGAACACATATAACTTGAAAAAAATGGATTTAGTAGTTTTGATCCAATGTTTCGTATCCATTAGGATTTTTTTTTTCAAGTTATATGTATTCCGATGATACACTTAACGATATTTGATCGAGTTGATTTTTGGTACACTTGTAGTACTCGGCGAGCTCTACACAATGGACGTCTCCGATCGTCGGACCGATGCTAGCAAGGCTGCCCTGGTGGCCGCATAGCACGCTGCGCAGCACCCACCCCGGTTCCCTAGAACAATCTCTTTCGTCTCTGGGTAGGCACGGCGATTATCTTTTAAGTCTCTTAATAATAATAAAACCTCATGCCATTGTGTGATTCAAATTAGGTCACATAATCTTCTTTTTTAATAATTTATTTCAAAAACGAATGGCCGGGTCAAATTGAGCACGTTAAAATTAGAGAACAATCTCTTTCGTCTTTGGGTAGGCACGGCGATTATCTTTTAAGTCTCTTAATAATAATAAAACCTCATGCCATTGTATGATTCAAATTAGGTCACATAATCTTCTTTTTTAATAATTTATTTCAAAAACGAATGGCCGGGTCAATTTGGGCACGTTAAAATTAGAGAACAATCTCTTTCGTCTTTGTGTAGGCACGGCGATTATCTTTTAAGTTTCTTAATAATAATAAAACCTCATGCTATTGTATGATTCAAATTAGGTCACATAATCTTCTTTTTTAATAATTTCTTTCAAAAACGAATGGCCGGGTCAAATTGAGCACGTTAAAATTAGAGAACAATCTCTTTCGTCTTTGGGTAGGCACGGCGATTATCTTTTAAGTCTCTTAATAATAATAAAACCTCATGCTATTGTATGATTCAAATTAGGTCACATAATCTTCTTTTTTAATAATTTCTTTCAAAAACGAATGGCCGGGTCAAATTGAGCACGTTAAAATTAGAGAACAATCTCTTTCGTCTTTGGGTAGGCACGGCGATTATCTTTTAAGTCTCTTAATAATAATAAAACCTCATGCCATTGTATGATTCAAATTAGGTCACATAATCTTCTTTTTTAATAATTTCTTTCAAAAACGAATGGCCGGGTCAAATTGAGCACGTTAAAATTAGAGAACAATCTCTTTCGTCTTTGGGTAGCCACGGCGATTATCTTTTAAGTCTCTTAATAATAATAAAACCTCATGCCATTGTATGATTCAAATTAGGTCACATAATCTTCTTTTTTAATAATTTCTTTCGAAAACGAATGGCCGGTCAAATTGAGCACGTTAAAATTAGAGAACAATCTCTTTCGTCTTTGGGTAGGCACGGCGATTATCTTTTAAGTCTCTTAATAATAATAAAACCTCATGCCATTGTATGATTCAAATTAGGTCACATAATCTTCTTTTTTAATAATTTCTTTCAAAAACGAATGGCCGGGTCAAATTGAGCAAGTTGAAACTAATTTTAAGATCTTAACCACTAGACAAATTTTCAGCGGCTGAAGTTGAATACTAATATTTAAGTGAGCTTGTATGACGTGATCTGATCTCGTAACACCTACTGATTCTTCCATTCCCGCCGGCTGATTTGTCAAAGAAGATGACAATGAAAAATAGTGAGGAAAAAAAAAACGATTAATTATCTGTCCTTGTAGTCTTTGTTTTGAAATAGAGTCCATCCCTTTGATGTTCGTTCAAATCACATCTTTCCCTCGTAATTGCTTAACATTTGACTTTGCTTTCGAGAAAAATGACTAGTACCGATGATCCGATTCCAACGAAAACTGCCTCAAGTACTTCGCCCGAGCTGACGGCACCGCCTGCTAGAAACGTGGAGAACCAGACGCCGGCGTCGGGGTTTGGGGCTCCGGGGATCCGGGAACGATGGAGGACACAGGATCAGCTGAAGATAGGGTCGTTGGCTTTAAGAGGATTGGGTTTTCTGTTTTCATTTCTTGCTTTTATTATCATGGCCACCAACAACCACGGCAGTGGGGAAAATTTCGACAATTATGAAGAATACAGGTCTCACCCAATCAACTCTCTTCCACCATTCCATTCTCTCTCTCTCTCTCTCTCTCTCTCTCTCTCTCTCTCTCTCTCTATACAGAATGTATGTAACATCAATATGTTTGGAATTTGGAATTTAGGGTCATGATTTGATGAGTTGACTTTTAGTGATGGAAAAAGTATTTTGTACACATCCTCTTTACAAATTTTTGAAACATATTTTACGAAATTTTGTCTAATGTTACGAATTTTGTGGGAAATTTTATGAATATTTATGGCTTGAAAAATAATTTGTGTGGTGGTTTATTAATTTTATGAATTTTCATGCTTCACTTTTATGAATTTCGATGGTATTGTTTATAAATTTTTGTGGTGGGGTGTGTGTGTGTATATATATATATATATATATATATATATATACATACATACGAATCTTCACACGTACATAAGGGCGCCCTTAACTTATTATGTTAAGGACATCCCTTTTTCGACCAATTTGTGATGATCCGAGCCGCTCAATATGTTCAGAACGTGATTTTAAAGGTATTCGTAAGAAATCAGCAAAAAATAAAAACCTGAAAAGGCTTGATCCGAGTAGTTTTTGTTTGTTTTTTATTGAACGGGTCAAATAAAAACTACTCAAATCAAGCCCATCCCGGTCATTTTGGCTGATTGATTTCTCGTTGGTATCTTTAAAATCAGGTTCTGAACACATTGAACTGCTCAGATTATCGAAATTTTATCAAAAAATGGGAGAAAATGGGACGTCTGCATTTTGTTTAAAATGAAGGCGGCTTACCTGAAGCTTACACACACACACACACACACATACACACACAGTTCTCTTCTACTAAGAGCGACCTTAACTTGCTAAGTTAAGGATCTCACGAGTTTGACATTGTTCCTGATCAAATTTTGAGAATCTGAACCATTTAATATGTTTAAAACGTGATTTTTTGGATACACGTGAGAAATCGGCAAAAAATATGACGTGAAAGGGCTTGATCCGAACAGTTTTTCATAAAAATATATTTATAGCATTTTTTATGAAAAACTGCTCGGATCAAACCATTCACAGTATTTTTATAAAAATGTATTTATAGCGTTTTTATGAAAAACTGCTCGGATCAAACCTTTCCCGGTCATTTGTTTTTCTAATTTTTTCGCATGTACTCTTAAAATCACGTTCTGCACACATTGAACAGTTTGGATCATCAAAATTTGATCGAAAAAGAGGAAGTTCTTAACTTGACAAGTTAAGGGTGAAATTGTGGTAAAAAATACATAGCGAAAGGTCAAAAAAGACTGCTCAAAACAATCAAAAATTTTGTGGTATTGTTTACAATTTCTTTTGGTCCCAATAAACAAATTTCTTGGCATTCAATTACAAGAAATTTGTGGTGGTTCATGAATTTTTGAGTTTCAACATATAAAAATACATTCCGTACACCAATTTTTTTAGGTGTGTACCCTAAACTTTTTCCCGCACGTATTAATTAGGATCCAATAAAGCTTCCAAATACAAATATATAGGTGCATTTACAAAAATGAGTTGTTTTTTTTTTTTTTTGGGTAAATCAGCTTGAATTGAAAAAAGAGGCTAACCGAATATACAACCTACAAGGTGCATGCCCCAGGAGGTAAAGAAAACAAAACAAAACAAGAGTAAAGAAAATTGCTTACTTCAAGTGGCTACAAGGCTAAATGATATGCGTTGTTTCCAATCCATCTAGTAAGAGGGAAGGAAAACAACACCTTCATGGCACCAACAAAAGATAACATAATACCTAGAAGCCTAACCTACTGAATACAAAACAACTGCCGGACTGAACGTACAGCCTTCTATTATCCCATAACGGCAGAGGACAGCAGCAGAATACAGCAGCAAGACTGCATCAGAAGCGTAAACTTAGCAGTCCAACAACACTTCAATTACTGGATTGTTAACTAGAGCATGAATGGAACTTATGGAAGTATATGTAAACAATTAGGAATGCGGATATATGTAAACAATTAGGAATGCGGATATGAATTTGTGACGCTGTGATTGTTCACAGGTATGTTTTGGCGATAGCGATTATGTCAACCATATATACAGTGGCACAACTTGTGCCGCAAGTTCACGAACTGTTTACTGGAAGACAATTATTTCCGCCACGGAATTTGGCGTTGCTTGACTTCTTGGGTGATCAGGTAGGTACCAATATTCATATATGCCTTTAATTTGGTTCGATTTTACAAGTATCCCGGGTTTTTTTTTTCCCCAGATCCGCAGTACTCCGTTTCAATCAATTGAATTTTTCGGATAACAATTCATAGCTTTTGAGAGTTTTTTTTTTCCCACTTTGGGGGAATATACCGAATCACGTTTTAGGGTTTACAGTATTTTAGTTTTTTTTTTTTTGTTCTCAGTAAAAAAAAATTATTAATCTTTGAAAATGAACAAATATTAAAAGGAACGAGGGTAGATAAGATCTACCCGAGTACCAAAAAGACGTTGGCAAGAAGCCAACAAAAGAAAAGAAACAACCCCTACACACCTATTCCTGAGAGGAAAACACCGCCAGCACTCCAACACTGTGCATAATGAAAACAAAGAAAAGAGAACACCTCCAAAAAAAGAACTTAAACTAGCCCCCACAGAAGAAACTGGAACAAGCACAGGCAAGCAACAGACAAAAAATAACCTCAAAACACCCACACCAAGCCACCAAAAGAACAGCAAAGCAAACCCAAATAGAGAAACAAAGCCAAGACCAACCCTGGCTAGGCAACAACCAGCATTAGAAAAAAAACACAGCAGAGATAGCAACGAACACCCAAACAGAGAATCCAATCGAATCAGAACTCCACAGAGAGGGAGGCACCATCCTCCAACTCATCAAAATCCCCAATCTCCTTTTCTGAAATTCCAACCCCCTCTAGTTCAATATATTTCTTGATATTAAAATTCTCCCCCCTTGGTATTTAACTCCACACAAAGCATCAATATTCATACACTTACGAGCTTTATTAATTAACAAGGAGTTTCTATTACGAATGTCACTAGAAGAAAGAGAAGATAAATGAACCACCTTGTTCTTCTTCTTCTCCTTGACCACCTTTAACCAAAATCAAAGAGAGATTTCTTCTTACTGTTTTTTCTTCTTGATCTTTTCAACCTCCTATCCAATTTTTGGATTGCTCATGATCGACTTTTCTCCTGGAATACTGAGCCCAACACTCCTATCCATCACTTTGGGCCTCAAAAGAGAAATCGAACTAGTAATAGAGTGGCACTCACAGTTGGAAGAAGAGACAAAACCATCAACCTTTCTTGTATGGGCTTCAACATCCTTGACAACAATATGTTTCTCATTCGCCAAAAACCCAACCTCTATTTCTACTGCATTTGAGGAAGAAGGAATCTCTCTAAAATCATCATTCACTTCCTTTGCTTCATCAACTTTATCCTTCTCACTGTCTCCGTCAGACTTGTCTTCGAACCCCGGATTAGAGTCCATGTTATCCTTGCAAATGAAGTTGGCCTTCATGATGTTATTGACAATCACCTGTGCCACGCCCTCGATTTTCAACATAAATAAATAAACCTTTTCGACAAAAGATCCTCACGTAAGATAAATAATACCAAAAAAGCGTTCCCACTTGTTTAATTTACAAACAAGTCCCTGACTTTAAGGAATATACAATATTGGCACACCGGCCCTGAAATGAGATTAAATACAAGTTCGAACAAGTTATTTGGTTACAAACGGTTTAGTCAAAGAGATTCAAGAATAATTAGTTACAAAACCATCTTTAACAAAAAGGAAGTCATTACAAGATGATTAAGGTAACTAAACGTAGTTAGTTTCCAAAATGTCTTCCCATCCCAACACACGAGGCATGCAACCTATTGTCCGGCAATGGAACCTGAAAAGAAAGATTTGGTTGAGCTACACAAGCCCAGTAGAAAATTCTCTACAAAATCTATATGTTGATGAGATGATAAACATGGACACAGTGAATCAGGATAAATGGTAAACTCGACAACAACGCATTTCAACACCATTTACTAGTATCAGACACCCACATACACGCACACATATTCCTTCCATCAAATTTTCCACCCCTTGCGTCACATTAACCCTACCCCTTGCGAATTTGTGTTTCCACCCCTTACGTCACAATAAAACTCCACATTCCACTTCACAACTACAACCACATTACTATCACTATCAAATACCGATACCATATACTCATTCCACGCATGCCAACATTATCAAACACGTCACAAATAACTCATGAATCTCATGTCTCAAGACAAAAGTATATCATTCGTAAGAATATGAAATCCATAAATCCTAGGATGTTCCACCTGTACCATATATAGCAATCAAACACTAATGTCACATGAAATCACCACATAACCTGTAGAGAAATAGAGAAATCCCTACCAAAGTGGGTTTTGAGCAAAACCCTAAGTCTACCAATTACTATATGCTTGAATCCACCAAAAACAAGCTCCATCCAAGCTTGGCTACAAGAACTAGGGTGAATACAACCCAAAAACAAGATAAACAAACAAGGCTCAACAAGTGATTGAGAGGAGAGAGAGGAAAAACGAGTTTGAGAGCCAAAAATTGAAATCAAGAACACAAAACTTACCCCTTATTCATTAAATGCAAGAATCAAGTGATTTTGAGGAAGGAATCTCTTGGATCTTCAAGATTTGAGGTAGAAATCAAGAGTTTTGGGTGAGATTGGAGTGGAGTAGGTGAGAGGGGGTGTTTCCAGATCTATTTCATGGGTTTTGGGTGTTAAAAATTGTAAAGGGGGGTATTTATAGAGGTCCAAAAAGCGTGCCAAAGTTTCTGAAAAACGACAGCGGGTATCGGTACTAGGCGATTCCCAGTACCGGTACTGGAACCCCCAAATGCTAAGAAAACACAACTTCTGGACACTGGGTACTGGTACTGGGCAAAAGGCAATACAGGTACAAGTTGGATAGAAAATAAAATTTCACTAACGTTCACCAAATCAAACCTCAATCGCTACCAACACTTCCAACCATCATTACAACCTCAAACTCACATTTTACTATTCTCCGAGTGTCCAACACACAACAGTAAACATATATCTGTACACCCCCACAAACTAACATACATCTTTATTAATAGTACGATTCTTTCATGCATTAAAGATTACCGAAAGTATAATAATTTACGGGGAATTTGTTGCAAAACTCTCCTGCTTCTTCATCTTGTTGTTGAGCCTCAACTACTCGAGTCGACAAGGTTGATTGAACAGTCAAGTTATACAAGGTGACTCCATCATGGACCTCTTCAAAATGCAACGCATATGAGCCTAAGTAGTTCATCGTTTTCCACTCATGGATGGCTAAACTCTCAAGATGTGTCGATTTTCTACTTAACGCATCTGGATGTGTCGATTTTCTACTTAACGCATCTGCTACCACGTTCGCCTTTCCCAGATGATATTGTAACTCAAAATCATAGTCTTCTAAATGTTCCATCCAACAGCGTTGTTCGCAAATTAAGCTCTTTTTGAGAAAACAAATATTTTAGACTCTTATGACCGGAAAAAACTTCGAACTTTTTTCCATCAAGATAATGACACCAACTTTTGAACGAGAAGACGATGGCCACAAGTTCCAAGTCATGGGTAGGGTAATTCCGTTTGTGAGTTTTCAATTGCCGCGATCCATACGCTACCACTCGCTCCAATTGCATCAACCCACACCCCAATCCCTCTTTCGAAGTGTCACAATACACGAAGTAACCAACTCCCCGTTCGGGTACAATCAAAATCGGTGCGGTAGTCAACCTTCTCTTCAATTCCTCAAATTTCTTCTCACACGCGTCAATCCAAACAAAACGAGTCCCCTTACAAGTCAATCTAGTTATTGGAGCCGCTAGACGAGAGAAATCAAGTACAAAATGATGGTAGTACCCAGCCAAGCCCAAGAAACTAAGAATCTCAAATACGCTCTTCGGTCGTTGCCAATTCATTACGGACTCTATCTTCCCCAAATCAATAGACACCCCATCCTTCGACACAACATGACCCAAAAACTTAACTTTGGACAACCAAAATTCACATTTACTAATCTTGGCATACAAACGGTGTTCTCTCAAGAGTTCAAGGACGATGGAAAGGTGGATTTGATGTTCCTCCTTTGAAGGCGAATAGATAAGGATATCGTCCACGAAAACGACCACAAAACGATCAAGATAGGCACAAACGATACGGTTCATCAGGTCCATGAATGTTGCCAGTGCGTTCGTCAATCCAAAGGGCATAACAACGAATTCATAGTGACCATAACAAGTACGAAAAGCGGTTTTAGGAATGTCCTCCCTCCGAACCCTCAATTGATGGTAACCGAACCTCAAACGATCTTAGAGAAACAAATTGCGCCTCGAAGTTGGTCGAACAAATCATCGATTTTAGGCATTGGGTACTTATTCTTAATGGTGACATGGTTCAACTTTTGATAATCGATACACAGACGAAGCGATCCATCTTTCTTCTGCAGCAAATAAGGCTGGTGCTCCCCATGGCGACGTACTCGGACGAATAAACCCCAAACTCTCAAATTCTTGCAACTGAGTCTTTAATTCCCTCAGTTCGGCAGACGCAAAACGATAAGGAGGTACAAAAATAGGTGCGGTGCCAGGAAGCAAATTGATAGTAAATTCAATTTCTCTCTCGGGTGGTAAACCGAGTAACTCCTTCAGAAACACGTTCGAAAAGTTATAAATGACAAAAGGTAACTCCCCATGTGCGGATATGTCCTCATCTAAGGCCAAACTCGCTAACAAGGCATACACCGTTTGTTGTTCCCAAGGCCTACACAAATACGATTCTAATGGTTCCCGATGCTCCCCAAAGAACTCAAAACAAGCACCCTGAGGTGGACAAACACGAACTCGATGCTTGAAGCAATCTATGGTGGCATGAAACGTGGATAACCAATCCATTCCCAAAATAAGGTCGAACCCTGACATATTAAACACGATAGAGTAAAACGACGGTCTCGAATGACAAACTCACAATTCCGGCAAATACAATCTAACCGTGACCTACCCCCTATAAGTGTCTCAAAGAATAACGGAGGATTAATATTCTCGATTTCCAATTCCAAAGCACAAGCAAAAGATGCAGCAATGAATGAATGCGATGCTCCAGAATCAAAGAGTACTCTAGCTAAGGAGTTAAACAATAAAAATGTACCCCTCACAACTCCGGGGTCTGAGAAGTAACAGGAGGTGGTGGAGGCGGAATAGCAGATGTGATAGTGAAAGCCCTTCCTTGAGTCATCTGACTCTGAACATGTCCACCCCGCTGATCGGAGCCCTGAGTAGGTGTCAAAGAACTTGCTCCTCTCTTAACTTAAGATCCCTGAGTTGACGTGGTCTAACGGAAGTGAGATTGCTGCTGCCGTTGAGTACCCCGAAATGACTGCTGACTAGAACTCTGACCACCCCTTGGCTGCTGCACCGAACCAGATTCGCTTCGTGTATTTTCCCTAAGCGGACAATTTCTTGCAAAATGACCGGCCTTCCGATAAGTAAAACACGTACCCAAGAGCCGCGGACACTGAGCACAAATGTGCCCCGCTTGACCACACTCGTGACACATAATCGGAGGCCTATTCGAATTTCCCCGAGTCCCAAAAGAAGAAGATGACGGAGGCCTAAAGTTCAACGGACCTTGCGAAGCTGAAAATTGATCTTGCTGCCTCTTCCTCCCCTGACTGCCAAAACTCTTTGAAGAAGAGCTCACACTCCCTACCGGTTGCCTCAGTTCCCAAGCCTTAGGATTTCGTGGTGCCTCCTTAGGTTTCTCAATGCTTTTTGCACACTCGACGACATCGGCGAACCTCCCTTTGCATTGTGCCATCACCATTCTCTTCACAGTCTCATCCAACCCCATTTTGAACCGCCTACATTTTCTCTCGATAGCTACCAATTTCGGCGTGAAAAGGGACAAAGATTGGAACTTCAAAGTGTACTCCGATACGGTCATATTCCTCTGCTCTAGCTTTTCAAACTCTTCTCTCAAAAGGTCATGACTAGTTTCTGGAAAGTACTGCTCCTCGAAGAGCAACTCGAATTTGGCCCAAGTTAAGTTCTCTACATCTGGCTCATTTGCTTGAGCTATGGTCTTTGTCGCTCTCCTCACATCTTTTCTCGATTCCAAGACTGACTCCCACCACTCGTTAGCTTCCCTGATAAGATGAACGGCCACAATGTTGACTCACAAGTCATCCTCTGTATTCTTAAGGGCCCTGAAAAGTTTTCGGATCTAAGCCAACCAATGGTCGGCTACTAGAGGATCACTACTCGACCCGTCAAATGTTGGTGGATTCCTACGGCTGAACTCCCTCATTGCCGACAAGGCACGACTGTCTGCACTCTCCTTAGGAGCTGGGTTTAGAAGATTTGTAGCCGCAAGTGCCGCAACGAAATCCCTAGCAAAAGGATTCTGAACGATCGGAACTTCCTCTCCCTGACCGTGCCCAGCCCCTTCCCCCGGATTTCCATTAGGATTCTCCCCATGAAAGTTAACCTTATCCTCAACCGGTGGCCTTCGGCCACGGCCACGACCCAGACAACCCCGACTCTCTGACTCACCGGCTCTAGCACACGTTCTCAAAGGCATCTTACTACAAGTTATAACAACATCACTTCATCACTTCATGAGGTCTAAGCCCCCAACTATCCCAACACGAGTCAAAAAAACTCCTTGCCACTCTACGATATTGAAATGCAATGCCACATAAGCCAAGTAATGTCAATTCACACAAGCACACATATGACAAGTAAGAAGACGTGACATTTGGAACCCATGACACTAAAAGTCTCCCCACGGTTTCAAAGTATTCAAACCTAGACGCTCTAATACCAATTTGTCACGCCCTCGATTTTCAACATAAATAAATAAACCTTTTTGACAAAAGATCCTCGTGTAAGATAAATAATGCCCAAAAAGAGTTCCCACCTGTTTAATTTACAAACGAGTCCCCAACTTTAAGGAATATACAATATTGGTACACCGGCCCCGAAATGAGATTAAATAAAAGTTTGAACAAATTATTTAGTTACAAACAGTTTAGTCAAAGAGATTCAAGAATAATTAGTTACAAAACCATATTTAACAAAAAGGAAGTCATTACAAGATGATTAAGGTAACTAAACGCAAATAGCTTCCTAAATGTCTTCCCATCCCAACACACAAGGCATGCAACCTATTGTCTGGCAATGGAACCTGAAAAGAAGGATTTGGTTGAGCTACACAAGGCCAGTTGAAAATTCTCTACAAAATCTATATGCTGATGAGATGATAAACATGGACATAGTGAATCAAGCCAAATGGTAAACTCGACAACAACGCATTTCAACACCATTTACTAGTATCAGACAACCACATGCACACACACATATTCCTTCCATCAAATTTTCCATCCCTTGCGTTATTTTGTTTCCACCCCTTGCGTCACATTAACCCCACCCCTTGCGAATTTGTGTTTCCACCCCTTGCGTCACAATAAACTCCACATTCCACTTCACAACTACAACCACATTACTATCACTATTAAATACCGACACCATATACTCATTCCACGCATGCTAACATTATCAAACACGTCACAAATAACTCATGAATCTCATGTCTCAAGACAAAAGCACATCATTCGTAAGAATATGAAATCCAAAAATCCTAGGGTGTTCCACCTATACCATATATAGTAATCAAACACTAATGTCATAAGAAATCACCACATAACATGTAGAGAAATAGAGAAATCCCTACCAAAGTGGGTTCTGAGCAAAACCCTAAGTCTACCAAGTACTATATGCTTGAATCTACCAAAAATAAGCTTCACCCAAGCTTAGCTACAAGATCTAGGGTGAATACAACCCAAAAACAAGATAAACAAACAAGGATCAACAAGTGATTGAGAGGAGAGAGAGGAAAAATGAGTTTGAGAGCCGAAAATTGAAATCAAGAACACAAAACTTACCCCTTGTTCACCAAATGCAAGAATCAAGTGATTCTGAGGAAGGAATCTCTTGGATCTTAAAGATTTGAGTAGAAATCAAGAATTTTAGGTGAGATTGGAGTGGAGTAGGTGAGAGAGGGTGTTTCCAGATCTGTTTCGTGGGTTTTGGGTGTGAAAAATGGTAAAGCGGGGGCCGGGGGGGGGGGGGTATTTATAATAGTCCAAAAAGCGTGCAGAAGTTTTTGAAAAATGACAATGGGTACTAGTACTGGGCGATTCCCAGTACCAGTACTGGAACCCCCAAATGCTAAGAAAATACAACTTCTGGACACTGGGTACTGGTGCTAGGCAAGATGCAGTACCGGTATAAGCTGGACAAAAAATAAAATTTCATTAACGGTCACCAAATCAAACCCCAATCGCTACCAACACTTCCAACCATCATTACAACCTCAAACTCACATTTTACTATTCTCCGAGTGTCCAACACACAACAGTAAACATATATCCGCACACCCCCACAAACTAACGTACATCTTCATTAATAATACGATTCTTTCATGTATTAAAGATTACCGAAATTATAATAATTTACGGGTCTCTACAACCTGCTCCTCCAATACTACACTAGCAAGGTATGAGTTACAATTTAATACTAAACAAATCTCATGGTTAATATTTTTGAAGATACCAGTAAGAATTTTCACCTTTCCAACTGCAAAAGAAGACCAGTACGTTTGAAGTTGCTTCATCTAAAGTAATGAAATCACCCCACTTTTTGCCAATGTTTCTGAAAGTGTCCGAGTTCCAGAAATTCAACGGAACCCCATAACAGCTCAGCCAGACCTCTTTCTTACTATCTATCTTGAAATTAGGATTCCACTTCTTAATTACATCCACAAACCAATTTCTCAACCAACACATACCTGATTCTTCTAGCATTAGCGACATATCCTCCATGGAATTGAAAGTCAGAAGAACAAAGTTTCCCCCCATATCACGCGCCTGAATGTATGATATTCCCTCCGCAATGAAAGCTTCTCTTAGTAACACCACATTTCTTGGAGAAGGAAGTATTCCAATTGTGCTTCTATGTAACCATTCAAATTTTCTAGTTACAGTGTGATAGATTGAACAAAGTCAAAGGCTCCATCCGATTCATCTGCTAACTGGTTTTTGTAAAATAAATTTCAAATCTTACGTTTTGTGTCATTTATAGTGGTTATACATTGGTAATTTGTTTTTTTTCCTCGAGAATAGAATTGCAGAGGTGTAGCAAAAATATTTTGAAAATCGAAAGAATAAAATTTGAGGAAAAATTATTTAAATTGCTTTTTGAAATAGAAATAAATGAAAATTATGTGAGAAAGTCTAATTGATAGAGCAAAGCCGAAAACTAGATAGTACAATGTAAGCTACAAATTGTCCAGAAAGATATGTATAGTAATCTTTAATTAAGAGTTTTCAAATGACATTTGAAAATTTATGGAATTGGAGATTATTCACTTCAAGGGTATATTATGTATTCTAGGAACATTGTAACATATAATTGCAAAAGCTAAAAAATAAAGGCTCCAATCGAGTTCATCTCCTAAGCTATTCAAATTACTTTTTGTTTAGGTCATTTACAGTTGGTACATGGGAATTTTTTTCCTAACAAAATAGAATTGAATAGGTTTTGAGAAAATATTTACAAAAACTGAAACAAGAAATTTAGAAATAATATTTAAATTGCTTTATGAAACAAAAAATTATGTCAAAAAGTCCAATCAAGTGAAGCCGGAAAAGCCAACTTTCTAGATTCTAAAAATTCCTTGGCATATTCACCTCCCGGTTTTTAGTATAAAATTGTATAGTTCTATCCCCTACCTAGGAATAGAACTAAAAAAATAAATTCTTATTATTATATATAATTCAAAAGATTGTTAACGATACGATTATACTGTATAAGGAAAATCTCGAATTTGTATTTGGTATCGTGCCGCGATAATTTCGAAGTGATAAAATGCGGCCAGTTCTTTTAACTAGTTTTTTCTTACATTTTATTTCATGAATCTATACTTTTCAAAAATATAATGGAAATAATAAGTCGGTGAAAGGATCTAGTAGACCCAGGAAAACAAGCACGAAAAACCAATCAGAAAAAGAATGCTTAAGAGTGGGAACAAGATGTAACTTATTCATCCCCCACTAAATAAGGAAATTAGAAATAAATACATATATCTCTATCGTATACTTAGGAGACGAACAAGGAAGTTATAAGTCAAAATATTCATTACATTACAATATTAATCTATATTTATACAATAAGATAGAGAATCAGATATTTCTATAGACCTTGTAACTTGACGCAGTGGAATTAAAAAGAGATTAGTTGCGTACTAATCGAACGAATGATAAACTTGAGTCCACGAGTGAAAAAGACAAAGTCTGAATATTATTGATAAAAAGCTGCCTAAACATTAGGTTACAACCCCTTTTATAGGGAAAAGGAGTAACCCTAGCAAAACCCTAACTCAAAAACGAAAATTCTCAAAATTTGGGGAAAATAATGAAATTGGAAAAAAGGAAAGAAAAACATGATTTTCCCAAAAAGAATCAACTTCTACAGAATTATACGCTAAAAGTTATTAACGAAACAAATATTTCCTAAAACGGCAAAAACGTCCAATTGGAGGCCTAAACAAAGGAATTAGGCCGAAAAACACCATTGATCATGAACCTGGGTTGATGAGCATTGGCCGCAGCATGAAAATAAGTCAGCCTACCAAGTTTGGGCTCGATCCAAGCTCGTTCGAAAGTTACCCAATCGAGTAATTTGCAATTAAACAACGTTTGGGCTTCCGAGGCTTCGACCAGTCCAATTGATCATGAAATTAAGTCTCCACATGTTCTACATTAGTTGTAACTAGCAAGGATGCTTCGGGCTCTTGAAGTTACTTTGATGCTCTTGGTTTAGCCGATTGAGTAGTGATACATTGTATATATGCTAAAATTGTGTAGAAAGATATGACATTTGAAAATTCATGAAATTGCAGATTATGGCATACTTGTTGATATCTGCATTATCATCAGCGATTCCCCAAACAAATAGGATGCGAGAGCAGGAAGACACCATATTCACGGACAACTCTGCTGCAGCAATTAGCATGGAATTCTTTGCATTCCTCGCACTTGCATTTTCTGCCCTTATCTCTGGTTATAAACTGTCCAATGATTCCAATCAATCATATGTCTAAGGAAAAGGGAAAAAAAATCTTTGTTTTGTAACAAATGTTTTTCTACGCGTTACTAGATTCAACTCGCAGTGCTAAAGAGTATGATTAATCTTACGAAACAACTTTGAAGACTTAAACTCAAGTATTCAATGAGTTTAATTTAGTCGAATTTCTAATAAAAATTTTATTGCCGATCAAAAAAAAAAAAATTCAATGAGGTAATTAGTTAGTGGTAGAAACCTGACTTTGATTGCTTTAGGGGTGGGGAAAAAACTGTCGAACCATAAATCTTATGCGAACTAGTCCAACCGATCTATTTGGTTTGATTTTTTAGTAGTATGATTCGGTTGCAGTTAAGAGAAATAAAAAAATCGAACCAAATTGCATGGTTTGAGGATTTATTTTCACGGTTCTGAGTCCAAACCGATCCGAACCACAATTTACATTTTTTAATTTAGTTGATACAATTTAATTGATAAGTTATTTAGGTACGTTGCATAATAGGGTAAAATATGTACTTGCCCTTGAACTATTTAAATTTTGTTTATTTCGTACTTTAACTATCAATTGTACATTCTTGCCCCTTTAACTAAAAACCGCTACTTACTTCATCCAATTCCCATCTTCTACCCGTGGAAGATGGGAATTAGATGAAGTAACTAAAGGTTTTTAATTAAAGGGACAAGTGTGTACAATTGATATTTAAAGATCGAAGTAAACAAAATTTAGATAAGTTAAAGGACAAGTACATATTTTACCCTTGCATAATAATAAACTCAACTATCATAGATTTTCTTCCTATGTAATTAATTATATTTTGTTAGTGACTTACAGTGAGTTTGAATGCATTTTAGTAACTTTTAATGCTATTTTATCGTAATTGGTTCTAACACAAGTTTTACATTGTAGATTTTATATGGAAAAGTCTAGGATACATATCCTTAAAAGTGTGTACCATATGCACATATTGTATAGTTTATTCATAATATTTTAGTGTGTTTCGTAACTTTTGTTCTAGAACTCATAACTTTTTAACAATACGATTCGTAACATTTTCATTATGATTCATAACATTTTGGTGCATTCGTAACTTTTATACTAAAATTATAACTTTCTAGCAATACCATTCGTAACATTTTCTCTATAAATCATCATAACATTTTGGGGGTGCATATGATACACACCCAAATAATGGGTGTGTATTGTAGCATTTCCCATTTTATACATGCAAATTCTTCATTGCTTCAAATACTTATAGAATATAGCTAGTATGTCAACCTAAAATAAACCGTGGATTGAAACTAAAACCAAATCACAGTCTAATGGTTGGGATTGGTTTGATTTTATACATTTTGTGGATTGTTTGGTTCTCAAAATCTTTAATCCGTAAGAATTAGTTTAGTTCTTGATTTATCACAAAACTGGACCAATCACTCACCCCTAGATTGCTTTTGTATAATAAAGTTTTCGGATCTTCTAGTACTAGAAATTGTTTTATTTGTCAAGATACTATATTTAAGAAGCGTTGGAATAAAACATCTGCAAGAAGCCACACAATCCAGTTAGGGGAGCAACATAAATAAACCACTATTGGTTAAAGGTTGAAACAATTGATACTTCATCAACATGTTTGTATTTATTGATTTATATATAGGAAGTCAAATTTTGTTAGTAGGATCATCTATTTTATTTGTGGATTAAGTGCTAGCTAGTAGCTCCTAATTAATTATATACATGATCTATAAGGATTTCGTGATGATTTATTTGGAATAGATATTATATATGTCATGTGATGATGTATCATATGTTTCATCATCTAACATAAAATGCGATCTACAACGATTTCATTCGCTGATCCAAATAGTTCATTTTGTAGACTGTGATGTGTTTATGGCCCATGCTAAAAACTAAGTCGAGTCGGGCATAAGCAAAGACTTGATCGAACCATGTTTATCTGAAGAGAAACAAAGGATCAAAGTTTGATTGTTCATTTCTTTCTTTGTGACAAAATATAATTTCTTTAGACGGCTACCAATGCGGATCGACCTACAAAGAAAACAGAAACACCGAGAGGATAAGCAAATGAAATTGTGGTGGATCTATTTTGTGTCACATGATCGAGGGACCACACGAAGAATTATATATCTTCACATGAGGAAATCTTGATTCTCCATATATGTAACTTGAGGAAAGAAAGTAGTCGAGTTTAAAATCCTTAAAAAGACAACCGTATTGATAAGGTCATGGCCTACGAAATTTGATTTTCTTGGTGGACTACTAGCGTTGTACCCATTTACTGTGCAGGACAAAAAGAAATTTACGATTGTGTTTTATTCTATTATCATATATCGAGCATGTACTACGCTAGTTATATTTCTAAAATCAAGAATAAACAGACAGTATTCCAATTCTGATTACCCCAATAGTCCCAAATTAATCAGTGAACTTCATCATTATGTGTATTAGTGTTTTGTTATGATATTGATATTGATAATGTTAAAATTATTTTTGTTCATCATTATAAATTAGTAGTGCATAAATGACTAATAGCATGTGCATGACTATGAAAGTCTTGTGTATTGAAAATTTAGCACTATCATTTTCAATATTGTTACTGTTTAATTTGATTATACCAAAGTAACGGAAGTTATGTTTGCCAACGCAAGCGGTAGTAACTTCGTTAATTTTTATAACCAATTAATTAGATTTTGAACACTTGGCGGAATTAGAAACATGGTGCATAGAGTTGGAACACCATTTCAGTACAGGGGATAGCCCCTCCCACTTCCTACTCTCCCACTTCCCACTCTCTCCTTCTCCCATAGTCCCACATACCATCTCTCTCTCTCTCTCTCTCTCTCTCTCTCTCTCTCTCTCTCTCAATTTAAAAAATCAAAAGTCTAGAAAATTAATTAGGAATGAAAATTTAGAGACTTTTGAATTCAAATACATTTGTATATGGTATTGATTAATGGATTGATTGATGTTTGCCGGACAGAGAGAGTACTTGTTTGGGAGGACATAGGGTTTGTTCCGCTTTCTTTTTAAACATTATTTTTCAAAAAGAAGGTAATTTCAAGCTCAAATATAATGAAAATGAAAAATAAATTTTAAATTTTTTTTGCACCGTTTAAAATATCTCAATGAGATCTATCAAACAAGATCTATATTGGTAGGAAAATCATTTGCGTAAACACATAATTTTTAAACTTGAAATTACATTCCTTTTCTAAAAGTTCTTTTTTAAGAAACTGAAACACCCCCATAGCGGACATATTTGTCCTTTGGAAGAATTTTACGTGGACAAAATGATCCAAGTTTTGAATTATTACCATTAGGTATAGAAAATAAAAAGTATTTCTCATTAAGGTAAGATAGAATACTTAATTATCATTAGGTCCACTTTTTACAAAATACATTTACCTTTAATGGAAGTGTCATCCTAGGACACCATAGGGTTTTAGAGTACCCTAAAACCTTATGGTACCTTAGGATTTTAGGATACCATAGAATTTTAGGGTACCCTAGGGTTTTAGGGTGCCCTAGGATTTTAGGGTTTAGCGATTTAGACACTTTCATGCGGTACCCTAAAGTTTAGGCGCTTTTATAGAGCCCTAGGGTTTAGGTTTAGGAACTTTTATAGGAGTTTTAGAGTGCATTTTCCTATTATAAGGTTTTAGCGATTTAGACACTTTCATATGGTATCCTAGAGTTTAGGCATTTTCATAGGATACCCTATGGTTTACGCACTAATATAGAGTATCCTAGGGTTTGGGAACTTTCATAGAGTACTCTAGGGTTTAGGTACTTTCATAGAGTTTTGGTGTTTCATTAATTGGAGGTGACCTGATGGGAAATACTTTTTATTTTTTGTACCTAGTGGTAAAAAGCCCTTTTAAGGATTTTTTTTTATCATAACGATTAATTTGAGTTGTATGATTAAAAAAATAGGTAAAACGATTTGAGTCTGAGTTGACTCACTATGTTCCACATATCTGAGGGGAGGATCCTACCCAGTTTTGGACCAACCAACCTGGTCTAGGTTTGTGCTATCATTTGTGGGCTCCTTTTGGGCTAACAACAATGATTGAAACTGTTCACTTTTTTTGTAAGAAAAAAAACGAGTAAATTGGATTGCAATCCGTTTGACACAATTATCTGAAAATCAATGCATTTTGATATCATATCAACGACATTCAATCGACGTGTTTTTTTGGTTCTCAACGAGCTGTAGAAAGTGAACGATTTCGATCATTATTGTAAGGTTGGAAAAAGTCCACGAATAATTCAAAATTGGACCGAATTGATTGGTAGGGAAACTTGACGGGATCCTCTCCCTCGGCATGACAGCTTCAGACGGTACCAGCCGAACTTCATTTTACAGTTCACAATCCTTGACTGTTAGTCCAGTGGGTCATGAGGAGATAATCCTCCACAGCCGGCCCACGGTCTACTAAAAAATCTGCACAAAAACGAGCTACAGAGTATGCCACGTCATTAATCAAAAACCCATCAAACCTTGTCTTTCACGAACAATCACGATCAAAGAGCAATTCCATCAGCATTCTTATGGATTTAACTTAAATCTGAAAATTTTGTTTTTATTTGAATTTTTTTCGCATTTGTTAGTTTTACGCCAAAATTTTAACATTTATTGATTTGTCTCGACGAAAGAAATCGAAAAAGTAAAATCTCTTTACTTTTATCCAAGTATTTTGAGAAATAATCATTTTTTAGAGTAAAAAGTGACTTTTTGCGCTAATAAGTAGTTATTTCTCAAAATACTTGGGTAAAAGTGAAAAAATTTCCCTTTTCTGATTCGTCTCGTTGAGATGAATCAATACCCCACAAAAGTTTGGCGCAAAACTAACAAATGCGAAAAAAATTTAAATAAGGGCAAAATTTTCAAATTTAAGTTAAGTGCATAAGAACGCATAACTATCAGAACACTCCACCTCATTTTCCTAGTCACTTCTGCACCCCGTGGGACCATTAATCCTTATATAGAAGAGCACATTGTGTGCGCTTTGTTTTTGTTAACACAACCAAAAGGTATTAAATTTTGCAGAAATGATATTGGTACCGACCGATATCATACCGACGGCCGCGCTAGGCTGTCTCCGGCCACCGGATAGTCGATCCGAGCCGTCCAAAAATTCTAAAAAAAATAACAAGTGGGCCAACGCAGAAATCAATGGCATCCGATGTGTGTAGGTGCTCGATCCAACACTCCATTTTTTCGTATATACATGTTTATACATATTGTAGTAGGCCAAACTTGCCCCCATGTCCAGCAGGCGCAGACTGAGGTTAATGTCGAGGGAGTCAGCCGTATCCATACTCAGGTTCGGCGATAACCGAGACCTGGGGAAGGATCTTTCCACACTTACTCGACGCCTCAGCTAAGGGGAAAGGTCTTTAGGTTCGGCCATCATTAGGATCATCCACTCCATTGGTATCATCCCTCTTTCGAGTCACCTGCCCTCAAGCTCGGCCGAGGGTGGGGCTTGGCCAATCACGGCATCACATGTCATCCTACGCGCTGAAGCCGTTATGCTGGAAGATAATGATGGGTGCACATGGGGGTGCCAGCTTACACCGAAAATGGTTACCAAATCTTATCAGTGACGTCACGATGACGTCAGCTGACCCATGCAAGGCACATGCCCGTACTTGGAGAGCAAGTCAAGCAAACTCTATAAATACCAAGTGAAGCAGCCCTAGACAGGTGCATGCTATTCAATCCCTAGAACCCTAGTCTCTTGCTTTGCTCTCTACACATTCTCATCCTCTCGTCGGAGGGCCTTGCCGGGCAATCCCGGCCAGGTCTTACTCGTGCGTTCACTGTGCAGGTTAGGGTAAAACGGCTAAGAAACACCCGAACCAATCGAAGAGGAGCTCGGACCAAGGATCAATGGGCCACACAATTGGTGAACCCGATGTGAAATGCTTTTGATTCAAAGCGGCTCGAATTTCCTTCAAACCACCTCCCTCTTCCCAAAAACAACCACAATCTCAGCCACAATGGGCGGAGAACTGACGAACGTTACCTTCTCGGGGGCCAAGGACGCTGATGGAAACCCAATGATGAAGCGGTTTTTGGTCACCTCCGGAGGAAGGGTTCCTCAACTGTCCATCTAGTCCTCCAGCGAATGAAGCGGCTTCCGACGTGCTCGACCGACAACCTATAAAACAGAAACGGTAAACTACGGGCACCAGCTTGGCTGGCGCCATCGCCCCTCCGATGCCTAAGTCAGGCGAGATATGGAGAGAATGGACTGAGTATAAGTTTCGTATTGTTTGCATACCTTTGTGATATGGATGTGTGATCTTTATATAAGCATCTTGGGAGGAATCCCTTGGGACCAGGACTCTTAAGTCTCATCCGCTCGTGGCGGGTATAGATAGGTGTTGGAGTGTCCTCCTCACCTTAGGACTCCCCTGATCCTTATCAGGTTTAAGGAGTCCCTTCACCTTTGGACTCTGCGATTGTTATCAAGGTTAGGAGTCCTCATGGTGGACGGATCTCTATGGTTATCCTCTAAGACTTGTGACCTAATCTCTTCAGACGAGATAAGGTCCTAGTTGTTCTATGAGTCCCATAGATTGTACGAACTTCTGCCGTGGAGTGTTTTATAAGTCTCTGGTTGCAGGTTTGTCATATTTGTTGAGCTCACCTGGTGAGCCTGAGCTCGGTATTCTTCTATGAGCTGCGCTCATGAGCTGGCCTTCTTCTTCGGGCTGGTTAATAAAGGCTAATTCTTATGGGCTAGATTCCATGTTCTTGGGACTCTAGCTTTAGCCCTTAGCGCTATGCTGGGCTCTTAGCTTCGGCTAACCTTGGGAGGTTAATTTATACTTATCAGCTACTCCCCTGTTTCCAAGTAAGAACATAAGGGAAGATGAGGAAACACTATTTGTTTTGGAATCGACGACTATGCCTGCCTATCATGTTCATCGTGTGTGATGTTCATCAGGTTTCGAGCATGGCTCTGTCTTTTGTTAGTTCCCTTAGGAATACCTTGGAATAGCTTCGATGTGAGGGTACTAAGTTATTTCAGGTAGTCCCCCAATCCTTTAAGCGTGGGTTTCAACAACCTGGTACTTATGAATTTGTGTCCTTTTAGGACTGATCTTACATCGACACTTTGCCTCGGCAATTTGTTTGGCACATCAATAGCTTTTCATGTGTATTGCTTGCTGGCTATATGCAGCCATTTTTTACATTTGGTAGAGAATGCTTGAGAGTTGTGCTAGGACTTTTAGGTCCCTTAGGGCTTAAGTAGTTCTTAGGCTTCAATGAAGCCTAAGGAGTTTTGACAAAGTAGGTGTGAGCACCATGCTTCAAAAATTTCATCTTGTATAACTTAGGCCCTTTTGCAAGACCTTGCTGAGCGGATGTGTGCATCGTGCCTGAATCTTTTGCATTTTGGTGGACATAAGCCTCTTGTAGGGCTTTTTCCAAACAGGCGTGAGTACCTTGCTTGAACCTTTGTGTCCCATAGGACTTGAGACTCTTGTAATCTTACAGAGCTTTTGAGAGCTTAAGCAGACCTGAGTGCCATGCTCGAACTTCTTAGATTCCTTAGAATTCGGCAAAGTTGTGTAACCTTTGGCCGAGCAAGTTTTGGAATCCGTGCTCAGGTCTTGGTCTCAGAAGACCTAGCTTTTGTTGAAAAAAGCTTCGAGAGCTTTGGGCCGAGCTGAGCTTAAGCTCTGGCTTGGCAGGTCATGAGAGTTGTACTCAGACTTTTTAGGTCTTTTAGGACTAGGCAAAGTTTGCAAGTTTTTGCTTCCAGTAGGATTCTTAAATTTTGGTCTCTTGGGACCTTTTCATTTCTAGGCCTTATGTTGAATTGTGGCCTTGCTTGTTTTTAGCTTTTGTTCCTCAGGATAATTTGATGCTTTGATATCCAAGCTGACCTATGGCCTTGATGCTCTTTCTTTGCTTCCATCCATGGGGTTGGATTTCTGGGAAGATTTAACTTCTGCCCCTTAGGATCCATTGAGATGGCCATGGTATGGGTCCTTTTCTCTTTTTTCTCGATCCCTTTTTGGATAAGATAGCCTGGTGGGATGGCCTCTTCTTGAGGGTCGTATAATGGAAACACGACTAGTCTAGCTTGCCAATGAAGAGCGCTAGGCCAAGGAGGGTGCGGCTTTGGCTACGTCATGGAGCTTAGAGGAGTCGTTAGAAGGTCAAACAAAATATCAAGACCTTGTGGCATTTCTCAGTTTAACGTTATTGCCACTATCTTACCTGAAAAGCTTAAAAGTGCTTTCAAGTTGAGGCGATCTCTCGTCACAAGGGCTCATGTTCTGTGAGTTGAGGTTATCTCTTGTCATAAGGGCTCATGCCCTGATATCGACTTCTCCAAATTCAAGGCTAATAAAGATCTCCAGTCGTTCATAAGTGGTAAGGAGAAGGATGAGGATGTTGAGCCTGAAGATGTCGTTTCCTCAGCACAACCTAAGGAGGCTGATCCCTTAGCTCAGCCCAATGAGGTCATTTCTGATAAATTCTTTTTAGAGAATGGCACCCCAATTTCGACTGTGGCTGATGGAAAAGGAAAATAGGATGACCCCTTGGTGGTCTAACGAAGGTATCAACCTTGCATAATTTTCTTTTCCTTTTGCAGTGGAATGCCTTTGGGTATTGTTGGAATGGCCACGTTTGGCCTTGACCTCTGTTTTCATATATCACCTCGTGCCTTAGCATAATATTTTTAACACATCTTGGAACTTTTCCTAGCCTGATTAGCTTGTAGGGCAAGCTAATGGTAGTCTTGCATTCTTATATGCTTCAATTTAGGGCATGTCAATGGTGTTTTCCTTGCATGCTTCAGTACACTCTTAATTTTGATTGCCCATGCTGATTTGGGTTTCTCTTGTCAAGTGTACTTGTCACTTGTGTTGTGGAGTGCTCAATACTCTTTAGAACTATCCTTGGGCTGTTAGGTCCTACAGGACTTGGCAAAGCTAGTGATCTTTGCAATGCTTATCTCGGCCAATATTGGGCTTTCCTGTTCGCCCAACTTTTCTTCGCTCAGGGATTTGTGTGGGCTAGTATGATTTGCTTGCCTTATACTTTCTGTATGCTTTATATGCTACTGTCTTGCGCATTGGTCCCTTAGGACCTTTACATTCCGATTTTGCCGAGCCAAGTCTTACACAGTCCATACTAATTTTTAGCCTAATTGCTCATTTTAACCTTCATCCCTTAAGATTCAAAAATATTTGCTTATTGCTTTGAATGCTTTGTCATTCTTTCTGGCTTAGTGGCTATAGGGTGTGCTGAAGTGTCCTTCCTACATACACACACACACACAATACTATTCTGCTTTAGGTTTTCTTGTCCGAGCTGACCTATGACAGCCCATATTGAACTCTGGTCCTACAACTCATCTCAAATCTTATCCCATGGGATTTAAAGTTTGAAAAACTTCTTCATTCTTTGGGGCTAATCCGGGTTCCTGCCCATTCCACTCCCCTAATTGTGTAAGTTATTTGCATCCAGGCTATTTTTACATTCATATTGTTCAGCTTCCTCAGGATACTGATGCCCAAGGTAAGGAATTCTTACTTAGGTTTCATAGTCCAGAGCACATTAAGTTCGACTCAAGTGGGCTTGTAGGTCACTTTCTCGAACTTATAGTCCCTTAGGACTCTCCAGTGCTCTTTGAGTCTTGGTTGAGTGGGTTGGTAGGCTACTTTCTCAGACTTGTTGTGTTGTAGCACAAGCACTTGGTGCCCTAGCACTAATCGGTCAAGCTTTCACTTGAATTTAACAGTTGTAGATGCTGCTAATTCTTATGCAAGATGCTTTGGCACTCATTTTCTTGTATTAGCTACCTTAGCAACAATGCTATTAAATAGACTGAATAACTGATTTTTCTTTTTGATATCCGCTCTCTACTCCCCCAAGTGGAGAGGTGTGTGAACAGCTTTGCACTTATAAAGTTGTGGTGTTTGCCTTAGCAATATTGTCATCCACATCATTGAAGCTGTGGTGGGTTGCGGTTGGGGCAACCTTGTGCCTTAAATTATGGCCATGTTTGGCCTTAGTTATTGATAGCATTGGGCATTGAAGCATATGTTTCAGTTTGTTGGAGGTTTTTACCTGTTGGAGTGCCTCCATACCCTGGTTGTCATGTGCTTCATGCTTCTTGCCTCAATGTGATTGCCATACTTCTATGCTTTAGCACCTCATCTGAGGTTTATTTGCTATGTGCCCTAGCGTAGCACTTCACGCTTTAGCATGGTGTTTATATCATCTCATGTCTTCGCATGATGTCATCTCATGCCTTTTCAAGAGGTTTAGATCATCTCATGCCTTCGCATAAGGTTTACTTTGAAGGCCTTCACATTTCTCTTGGGCCTAACAGCTAGTGAGCTGTTGAGGTGTATTACAATGACCTCATTGAATCAGGTTGAGTTCATTTATCTGGTCCTTCGATCTACCGAGCTCACAACTGAGCTTGAATTTTTGTGTCGGGTTGCCTTAGCTGGCCTATGGCCTTTAGCCTCGACATAGTTGTTATCTTTGTCTTCTGCCTTTTTGTACGTTGAGCTACTGTGCATTTGGTTTATCAACTGGCTCAGAGTCTTTTATATTTATCGAGGTTTTTATTTCGCTTGAACTTGTTGGTTCAGTGCTCATTGAGCTGGGCCGAGTGGGCTTGTAGGCCACTTCCCTCGAATTTGCAGCTTAAAGCTCATCGAGCACTGGCCGGGTGGGCCTGTAAGCCAAATCCCTCGGACTTTAAGCCCCTTGGGACTCTTCAGTGATCAATTGATAAGCCATGGTGCGAGCGGCTCAAAGGCCAATTTTTGAATATTATAGTTTGGAGCTCTTTGAGCTCTACTCTTCAAGGCTCACTTGATAAGCCCTAGAGCGAGTGGCTCATGGGCCACTTTTTGAGTTTTATAGTCTGGAGCTCTTTAAGCTATGTGTAACGACCCTGATTTTTAGCTAATAAAAATTTCGTTAAGTATTTGAATTTTATTTTAATTACTTGGAATTTGCATTTAAAATTCCTTTTTAATTTCTAATAATCCGTCATAATTAGATTTGAGACTTTTAAAATTATATATTTTCGCACCGGACAATCTAGTCCTTTTCTAAAGACTAGTATGCTTATAGAAGCACTTGTATATTTTTCCTAGTGAGTGAAATAAAATCTTTAAATTGTATTTCTTGGCTAGAAATCCTACTTGGCAATTAGAATTAGCTTCCAACTGATTAGTTAGAAAAACCTAATTACTATTTCAACCTAGTTACATTCTCCTAACCTTAGATGAACCTTATGAACCTTTCCAACCCTACTTGAACCTTTTAGACCTAGGATAGTAATCCTTTTTGCTTCCAAAGGTAGAAAAACCGAGATTGCCATGCATGCAAGCCTAAGAATAATAGCCTTGAACCTAATTACCCTCCAAGGTTACTTTCCTAAATTTTCCTTGATACATATAAGAGTATATATACATACTAGCCTACCATAATCATGCCTATGTACACATACATAGACTTTCTAGGAAAAATCTTACCCATTGGACAATGTTTTTTCATTGAAAGCCTTACCACTCATCATCACCCTTTAAACATGAAATCTAGCCCTTAATCATCCTAGAAATTGACTTACAACCTAGCCTAGGATTGACTAAATGTAGAAGACTACACTTTTAGCCTAATCATCATAACCTTAGACTTGTAAAACTAGCAAATATAGGATATAATCACGTTGGATCTTCTTTTAAGCATTAGGATCCTTCATAATCACCTAGTCTTACACCTAGGATGGATTGACAAGGCTTTGGCATGCTTGAAAGGATTGATTGGACAATACAATGGTGCAAAAAAATGGTAGAGAGAGAGAGAGTGAGAAAGTGGCCGGCTGTGAGAGGGAGAGAGTTAGCCAAATTTTTGCAATAAATAGCACCCCACTCTTGCCATTCAACTCATACCTTCAACCTTCCAACTTCTCTCTCTAGAAATCCTTGTGTTTGTTCTTTGTTCTTTCTTGTTCTTGGTGTCCTTGAGTTCTTCAAGAAACTCATCCGTGGCCGCCACTAAACCACCACTCGACCACCCTTTTGATCCAAAAAATTTAGTAGTCTGGTCAAGAACTAGTTTCGAGAGAAAGAAAGTCTTATCTTTTCTCTTTCAAAACTACCGTAAGCTTACCGTAGGAAATCATTCCATTCGATAGCCGACGTACTTTTTCCGTAGCCATGCCTACCGCCAAGAAGAATGGTAGAATATTTCTACTCGCTTTCTCTAGTAAAAATTATAGTTATTTTTGTTGTGTTTAAAAAAATGCGTGTTAAGTTAAAGTACTAAAAATATATAGCAAACTTGTTCTACTAAAATTTTGAAATGAAATATGATCATGTAGAATACCTCTACTCTCTACTCTAATTATAAGTAGAAATGCGTATATTGTTTGTATTGTTTGAAATGCATGAGAACTTGAAAAGTATTTTTCTAAAGGCTTGAAAAGAAATATGACTATATTGAATAACTCGACTTTATTTTTTGAAAAAATATATGTTGCTTTGAACTTCCCAAAAAGGAAGAGAGAACGGAATTTGAAAACATAAACTTGAATGAAAGTATTCGTATTTTGATCTCAAGGATGGTTATGAGCATATATATGTGATTACTTGAATTACTTGTTTGATGTGTGATAAAGCATAAGTGGTATCCACTCCAAAGGTGTCCGTCCATGTGATACTATGCTTTAAGTTGTGTGCTAAAAGTGAGCATGATTGCGTGAACTTACAGATAATATGAGCATGATAAGTAATATAGAGTTGGATGATCTTGTTAGTTTAGTTTCAAGATTACAATGAATGATTTATGTGTACTTATGTGAAAAGTCCTGCCGCGGGGTATTTGCATGAAAACGAGACATCGAAATCAAGAAAGTAGAAACATGATACTTAGGGTGTTGTTAATGAAAGGTGTGTTTTGAAAAAGAAAATGTTTTGAGAAACAACAATGTGGCCGGACGTGGTAGCCCATTGTGTGTGTGTGTGGCAATGGAAACCCAGGCGGCGGAACCATTGTGAGGATACTCAGGTACCCGAAACGGCGGAACCGAGGTTTGGTGTGTGGCATAGTTATCCGCGGAGAGGAGCCAATGCAAATTATGTGCCAATGAGAACCCAAAGCGGCAGAACCATTGTGAGGATACTCGGAAACTCGGAACGGCGAAACTGAAGTTGGGTGTGTGGCTTGGTTATCCGTGGAGAAGAGCAAATGCAAATTGTATGCTAATGGGAACCCGGAACGGCAGAACCATTGTGAGGATACTCGGGAACCCGGAGCGGCGAAACCAAGGTTGGGGTTGGGTATGTAAAAACGATTTTGGAAATGTTGATTTGGAAAAAGAAAACTGAAAATGATGACATGGTCTACGAAAATATTGCGTAGGAGAAAGTCTGATTATACGGACACCAACGCTAGTTAATATTGAATATGCATGTGGTATTTAGAAATCGCTAAATTTACATGAGCTAGTGTACTACTTCTTTGCCCTGTTGTTTATGAATATGGGTTAGCGGGTATGAGATTATTCTTCTAAGCTTCTGTAGCTCACGGTGTTGCTATTGTAACCCTGACATATTATACTGGGGGCGATGCCGGTATAATGTGTCAGACTATGTAGATGAACATGGTGAACTCTACACCTTGGAGGCTTTCATATCCGACGAGCTAGCTAACATGGTGGAGCAAGCGGAGTAGTAGATAGGCATCGTAGTTTTCCTCTCTTGTTGAATAAATGTACTTTTATGAGAATTATGCTGTAATAATGAACCAGACTCTATTTAGGTTTTCAATAAAAATGTTTATTTAACGTTCCCAAAATTCGAAGCGTTACAACATGGTATCAGAGCCATAGGTTCAAAACCTCGGCCATGGGTAGTATGGGTAGACCATAAGATAGTTCAACCATTGCACAAACGTGAAATGAGTTTAAGTTTACCGTCCTAAATTGGGTGAAATTCTGATGGAACAACCTCCAGGTTGAAGCAAGGTGTGGAAATTGGCAGTACTACCGAGCTGAAAATTTCTGAACAATTGGATGATGACTTAAATTAAGGATTGAATGTGGAACTTAGAAACTCGAAAGTTTTCTCTAGAAGCTAATAAACCTTTGTCTTAAAACATTACTAATTGAGGTTTAAAACTCTTTCCTTGTAGATGAACCACCTGAATCCCCACCTAGTCAACATGTTTGCTGGAGCTCGCCAACTCAAAAATGCCATAGAAACTATGACAACCCAACTGGTGGAGGATCCTAACTACATTGTCACTTTACTCGCAGAAATACGAGATTTCAAGAGAGTGCAGCAGAATACTCCTGTTCCCGTTGAAGAGGATCTCTGGTTTCCTGAAATGTTTTCAATCCTGTATGCCTTCTATGGATTCTTCGGTGCCCTACCCCCGATGCAAAACTTTGAGGTTGGGGATGAGGAGGAAGAAATCGATGATGAGGGGGACACCAATGAGATGACTAAGGAAGAAAACCTGACAGATGAAGAGAATCTCGAAGAGGACAAGGCTCCAAAAGACCCGTGAAAGCCAAGATACTACTTAGGCGTACCTAGAATAAATCTAGTAACCATTGTAATCCTTCAGGATGTAGGATGTCGAAGATCAGGATCACCGTTGTCTGTTTTTCTTCGGTTGTACTCGTGCTATGTTTGGTAATAAAAAGGCTTGTTTTAGTTACTTCTTATTCTTATATGTTGCTTTTTGATCACTATTTGTGTACGCACACTTATCCTTATGTCTGCCTACTGTTTATGCACAATTTGTACCCCACACTGATAAGTCTAATATATAATTTTCTTATTTTGTAGATATGGATAGCCATACCTCTGCTGCCCAGACCACTATAGCAGACCTGTTATACTACAAGGCCCTGCTGGCACCTAAGATCCTTACCCATGTACCTCACCTAGGTATCTGCGACCCCGAGACCGGCTGTCAGCTATACGAGTCAGTCGTAATGGCACCCCTTCTCAATGAAGACCAACACATGGTTGTTGAGACCCAAGACCTACCACTTGAGGAGCTAGCCGAGCAATTCCGCCAGAGGGGAGAACGTTGGCTCAAAATAAGGGAGAGGGAGTGGTGGAACTGTTGAGAGAGTTCTACAGACTCATTCCACCCCGGTAATAGAGTAGTAGTAGTATGTAGGATCGTTTCAACTTGTACTAGGAAAAATCTTATCCTTGTCCCTACTTGCCATTGTAGTGGAACTCTATGCTTATGATTGTATTTTTCTGCGTATCTATGAAAAGCTTGCTTTATTAAAGAGTATGGTTATATACTACTTGATAAACTGATTTCGACCCGTAGAAAGAAACACCATTTGCAAAAGGTAGTTTGTTTAAGTAGACTGAATCTCCCCTTTCAATTTTTTTTTCTCGTAGATGGTGAACACGCGAAACGGATTAGGATATGATAATGGGGGACCCTTTAACGCAAACCCCAACCTAACCCAAATCATTCAAGCATTCATAACCGCCTTGAATGCCAACTGCCAAAACCAAAACCACAATGACGGACCAACGACCCGAACTTAAGCGATGAACGAATTCTGCAAACGCCGACCCCCGACCTTTCACGGAGACACTAACCCTATCATAGCTGAGACGTGGCTGAAAGAAGTCAAGGTGATTCTTGGAACCTTAGGAATTAACCTGGACGGAGACCGAGCGGCACTGGCCACTTACCAGTTGAAAGGAGAGGCCCGCTATTGGTGGGACCTGATGGAGGCAAGCCATACATGGCCAAATATGAGGAACTGTCCCGTTACGCCCTAAACTCCATACCAACCGAAGACAAAAAGACAAGGAGATTTGAGTGGGGACTAACGATTGCTTAAAGGGCTGTGGTGGCTCAATATTTTACCACCTATGCAGAAGTGGTGAAGTGTGCCCTCCGGCTAGAGAGTGAGGAGATGGACTTCAAAACTCGGTGGAGTAAAGCGACTGGCAGCATTGCTGGACCAATCCAAACCCAACCACCTAACAACCATGGACCCTACCCCACCAAACCCACTAACCCGCTTAAAAGCAACCAACCCTGGAAGACTGCTACACCAGGACGTGGCGAACCACAGAGAGGGCGGTCGGAGCATAACAACAGTGTGCCATAACTATCAGGCTTTGGGTCACTATAAGTGCGACTGCCCCCAACCTCAAAGGGGGAGGAATGAGAGTTTTGGAAATCAGAAAGCTCAACAACCTAGACAGGCTGGTTTTTATAAAGCAAAACCCAAGGGGCCCATCTCATCTGCAGAATGGGCAGAACAAGGGAAAATAGCCCATGGGAACCTAGCAAAGCACCAGAGGGCGTATCTTTGCGCTGCAGGCTGAGGAACAAGAGCAGGATCCCTCTATGATCCAAGGTACACTACTAATGTATAGTACCTGCGTACAAGCTTTGTTTGACTCTGAAGTATCGCATTCATTTATATCTGCTGCCTGCGTATCTGCACTAGCACTAAAAACAGAACCCCTAAGTACGAGTGTGAAAGTAACATCACCGTTGGGGGGGAGTATAGCTGTTAGCCTAGTGTGTAGAGGGTGCGAGCTAGAAGTAGCCAACCTGTGTCTGACCTGCAATCTTAGGGTGATCAACATGGCGGATTTCGATGTAATCCTAGAGATGGACTGGCTATTACCACATTGAGCGGTCATAGACTGCCATCAAAAGATGGTGACCGCGTATATCCCCGAAGGGACTCATTTTCGATTTAAGGGGGATAGACAGACGACGAATTCGATGACAAGAAGGTCAAGGTGGTAGAACCAACTGTTTGGATGGCTAGCTAGCCTCCAGTTGGGAGAAGTCGATAAGATGGAAGTGGGATTACCACACATCGTGTGCGAGTATGCCGATGTTTTTCTTGAAGAACTTCCTGGCTTACCACCCCAGAGAGAGAAAGACTTCTCTACAGAACTCCAACCGGGAACGGCACCAATCTCTATGGCGTCGTACCAAATGGCCCCAGCTAAGCTAAAAGAGCTCAAGACCCAATTGCAAGAGCTGTTGGACAAAGGGTTCATCAGGCCAAGCACGTCACCATGAGGAGCGCTGGCATTGTCCATGAAGAAGAAAGAAAGGATGCTTCGACTATGCATTGATTATAGGAAGCTAAATCAAGTTACAATCAGGAACCGGTATCCATTGCCTAGGATTGATGATCTATTTGATTAATTGAGAGGGGCAACCTACTTCTCTAAGATCGATCTTCGAACAGACTATTAACAGTTAAGGATCCGGGATGATGATATCGCCAAGATAGCCTTTCGTACTAGATACAGACACTAAAGTTTGTAGTGATGCCATTCGAGCTGACTAACGGATCCGGCAGTATTTATATGTCTCATGAACGAGATTTTTCAATCCTACTTAGACAAATTTGTAGTGGTGTACATTGAGGACATCTTGATATACTCCATCAATAAGAAGGAGCACGAAGGACACCTTCGAATAGTACTACAAGTACTCCGAGATAGCAGACTTTATGCCAAAGCAAGTAAATGCGAGTTTTGGCTGGAAATGATTCTTGTGACACGTAGTATCCAAAGACGGAATCGCGGTGGACGAAAGTAAGGTCGAAGCACTACTGAATTAGAAACAGCCGACCTCAGTATTTGAAATAAGGAGTTTTCTAGGATTGGCTGGATATTACCATAGATTCATACAAGATTTCTCAACCCTAGCAAAACCAATGACCAGGTTGACTCAGAAAGGAGTGAAACTGGATTGGAATGAAGCCTGTGAGAAATCCTTTAAGGAATTGAAAAAGAGACTGACCAGTGCACCAATACTCATCATTCCCGAGTGGAGTGTTAATTATACGGTCTACTGCAATGCGTCAAGAGATGGTTTGGGATGCGTGCTGATGCAGAATGAAAAAATTGTAGTCTACGGATCTTGACAACTTCGACCACACGAAAAGAATTACCCTCACCTATTCGAATCCGAGCGTGCACCTAATTTCAAGGACGAAATTATTTTAAGAGGGATAATTTGTAACGACCCTGATTTTTAGTTAATAAAAATTTCGTTAAGTATTTGAATTTTATTTTAATTACTTGAAATTTGCTTTTAAAATTCCTTTTTAATTTCTAATAATCCGTCATAATTAGATTTGAGACTTTTAAAATTATATCTTTTCGCACCGGACAATCTAGTCCTTTTCTAAAGATAAGTATGCTTATAGAAGCACTTGTATACTTTTCCTAGTGAGTGAAATAAAATCTTTAAATTGTATTTTTTGGCTAGAAATCCTACTTGACAATTAGAATCAGCTTCCAACCGATTAGTTAGAGAAACCTAATTACCATGTCAACCTAGTTATATTCTCCTAACCCTAGATGAACCTTATGAACCTTTCCAACCCTACTTGAACTTTTTAGACCTAGGATAGTAATCCTTTTTGCTTCCAAAGGTAGAAAAACCGAGATTGCCATGCATGCAAGCCTAAGAATAATAGCCTTGAACCTAATTATCCTCCAATGTTACTTTCCTAGATTTTTCCCTAGGTATATATATAAGTATATATACATACTAGCCTACCATAATCATGCACAACACCCACCCTATTCCCGGTTATTTATTGAATCAGCAATACTATGAACATAGATGTAGGTGCACAGATCAGAACAAAAATAGTTCTTACCGGCCAATGTACATGGGTCTCAAAGGTTAAATATGGAACCATACACATTGGTTGATTGGAGGGTTTTGGATATAATGGTATCCGGATATGTTCACAGACATATGTGTCTGTAGGCATTTTAGTTATTTTGAATATGCAACACTAAGTATGAGTGCACGGATCAGAATATAGATATTTTTTTAACGGTTGATATACATGGGTCTCAAAGGTTAAATATGGAGACATATGCATTGTAGGGTTTTGAACACATGGGTATGCAAATATGTTCACAGACATATGTGTCTATTAGGCTTCGTTTGTTTGGGCGTAAAATATTTTCCGATAAAATGTTTTACTTATTTTCCAGTGTTTGATTGTGTAAAAAATGAGAAAAACATTTTACATGTAAAATATTTTTCATTAATTGGATGAAAATGATTTACCCTTAAATCTTCTGTAAGTTATTTTCCGAAATGAACCCGCTGCATTCTACTGCAATTTTCACTGCTCAGTTTCCTCGATTGTCAATCCTGACCCACATTCAAATCCAATATTCGCAAATCTCTCCACCGTTTAAACCCTCATCTCTCTCTATACACTATTTTGTCGATTTCTGAAAATATTTTTCAAGTGCCAATTAAACATCAGAAAATAAAAATTTAAACTTTGCTTTCTGAAAAAACATTTTACATCAAAACAAACGGAGCCTTAGTATTGGCATTTTAGTTATTGAAAATATGCAATACTTCTGTTATGTAGGAGTTTTAATTAATACCTTATACAATACTTAATGCAAACCAACTCTAAAAACATAGGTGTTCTGCACCTTTCAAAGTGTAGGTGATTTGGGCTGAACATGGAGACTTTTGTGTGTCTGTGTGTATGCGCTTGTTTGTTATTGGGGTTGTTTCCGTTGGTTCGGATGGAGTTGTGGTAATAATCCCAGCAGGACGAACAGTGTCAAAGATTACGCCGTCCGCACCGGTAAATGGAAAATATAGGTGGGCGAACGTTAGGGTTTCGATACCATGTCAGAGTGTAACTACTTACTACTTATCTGTTGATTCTAATGCATTACAATGACGGCCTTTATTGACAACCAAAAATCACAAAAGGATTATTACAAATGAATCACGGAGAATCTGATACAAATTTTAGTGAGTGTGAGTTAAGCCGTTAAGGTCAAAGTGTATGTGCGTTTGACTATCTTCGACAAATCTAAATCTCAATATTCTAACAGGGTTGACCATAATGTAAAAGAGAAGTTTATAGGTAAATAATTAAGGATTAATGGGATATACTAATTGAATAGTGAAAAGCTTTCAATAAAATAAAAAAAAAAGAAGCAAGAAATTAAAGCATTTATTCCTCATGACTTTCTAATCTCTCTATCTCTTTCTTTTTGTTTGTTTTTCGCCCCTTTTATGAAACCCTTCAAAATTATGATGCAGGCATAACCTCAAAGATTTTGAAACTTCCAATTTCAATGTAAAATTAATCGTCAGTTTCAACTCGGATGCACATGCGCATACTCCGATTTTTATTTCGATACCAGAGCACCGAGAAGGAAATCCCTATCAAGCAGGGGAAGTGAAGAAGAACGAGGAGATGATAAGAAAGTGAAAAACAAATTAAGCAGGTAAATCTGGAAGAAGGACGAAATCTATAGGGAAAATCATAGTTGCATGGGGAACAGGGCATAGTTGCTATGAAATCTTTCAGCAAAATAATGAGAGCACTAAAGTAGTGTCTTGATTAGAGCCTAAAGTGAAAAGGTTTCAACGAAAAACCCCCACCCCAGAGACTTCACCCTGGGCAAACATGTCCGGGGACCAGCGTCTTATCTACCAAGGATAAAACAAACAATAAGTCTACGTATACTTCTAACGACTATTTCCCGGCCACTCTTTTCTCACATTTGTGTGGGGTCGACTCCATAATTAAATGTGCAGGATCGATACATATATGAAAGAGGATTGGTCGGTAGGATTACAAAACACTGAAAAATAACAATAAAGTCCACGGACACTCTACCGAGTGACCACTTGTGTTCATTACCAAAAGGTTAACAATAATTCAATTGGACTGATCCGTCCGGCAAAACTACTAGCTAGACTTGATTTGGATCAACAACCAATGCTGATTCTTGTTTTTAGGGCAAAATCTAATAGTGTATTAGAATAGATTTAGGGAGGGTGGGTAGGTGGGGGAGGGTTAAGAGTTTATTTGATGGTGGTTGTTGGGTAAGTATAGATGAAACTCGGTTAAATTGTTTTAAATTTTGAGATGAGGGTACTTTGGGATTGGATTTAGTTTTTAACTGGGAAAGCTCTCTTGGGTTCAACAATGTCGAAAACTTATACGCAAAAGTAATTTCGTTTTTTGTTTTAAAAGAGCGCAATTTTAAAATGAAGACAAACCAAATGGTCGAATGCAGAATTTGTCGGAGAGAGGCATTAAGAAATCGTTCGGTTTAGGTTTTGAGAAAAGTTTTCGAAAGTAATGAGTGTAGATAGATAGATAGGAAAAATTTATTGGAAACCATGTATAACATCCCACATCGGCCAGCCACTTGAGAAATTGGTGAATGATATATAAGTGATTGCGAACAACTACTGTATATCTTGAAGTTAATTTTTTGAGCTACATAATTAGGTCAATGGTTAGCGGGTTAGCTGGTGCGGATCGTTACAGGTGGTATCATAGCTTGCATGGACTTCCTCGTTGCAATCCTAAGTGGGGGACATTGTAATATTCCACATCGGTCACTTGAGAAATTGGTAAATGGTATATAAGCGATTGCAAACCAGCTATTGTATAATTTGAGGTTAACCTTTTAAGCCACGTGATTAGCTGAATGGTTAGTAGATCTGCTGGCGCGGATAACGAAGCCGCATCTCCACCATGCATGAAAAAGATATATATATATATATATATATATATATATATATATATATATGTATATCAAAAAAACTATGAGCAGAGACAATTTGCAGAGAACCACGCAGAGACAAATGCGTTTGGCCTCATTTTGGGTCCCAAAAAAATCTAGAAAAATATCCATAAATTTTTGAATATTATTTTATGGGGTCCTGTAAAAAATCAGCTCCAGTGAATATCGGTAAATATTACTTTTTGATTCGTAAGGGCGAACTGAGCAGTTTCGCCCCTACGAATCAAAAAATAATACTTACCGATATCCACTGGAGCTGATTTTTTACAGGGCCTCATAAAATAATATTCAAAAATTTATGGATATTTTTCTAGATTTTTTTGGAACCCGAAATGGGGCCAAACGCGTTTGTCTCTGCGTGATTCTCTGCGAATTGTCTCTGCTGTTAGCAAAGTTGATATATATATATATACACACATACACACACATACTTAGGATCCAATGAGGGATCCCACACGGCCTTACCGTGAGGGACTCCCATTTCCCGATCAAATTGCGACAATCCGAGCCGCTCAAAGTGTGCAGAACGTGATTTTAAGGGTACACGCGAGAAATCAGCAAAAAAAATGATTGGAAAGGGCTTGATCCGAGCAATTTTTTACTGAACCATTCAATAAAAAACTATTCGGATCAAGCCCTTTCCGATCATTTTTTTTGCTGATTTCGTACGGGTACCCTTAAAATCACGTTCTGATCACTTTAAGCGGCTCGGGTCGTTGTAATTCGATCGGGAAAGGGGAGTCCCGCACGGTAAGAACGTGCGGGATCCCTTAGGAGATCCGGACTCTATATATATATATATATATATATATATATATATATATATATATATATAGTCTCATTCTCCTAAGGACCACCTTATTTTAATAAAATAAGGACCTCCCTTTCCCGATCAAATTTTGATGATCCGAGCCGCTCAATGTATTCAGAACGTGATTTTAAGGGTACCTACGAGAAATCAGCAAAAAAAAAATCGGGAAGGGCTTCATCCGAGCAGTTTTTGTTATGTTTTTATCAAACGGTTCAAATAAAAACTGCTCAAATCAAGCCCTTCCCGGTCATTTTTTTTTCGATTTCTTGCGAGTACCGTTAAAATCACGTTCTGAACACATTGAGCGGATCGGATCATCGAAATTCAATTAGAAAATGGGAGAAATGGGAAGGTCCTTATTTTAACTAAAATAAGGACCTCCTTATTTGAAAATAACAATATATGACATTGTTTAATTACTTGGTGCTCTCTACCAATAATTTATTGCTAATACACGCTATGTGGGTCATCCCTTACCTCCCTAATATCCAACAAATATATTTGTTGATCTTCTATCTGCAAATTCATCAGTTTAATTAATTTGTTACCCATACTACGTGAAAATGTTGCTCTAAAAGTCTCTAACAATAGTCAGATGTATGATGCGTCCATTTTTGTCTTTCAGTATTAAAATTATGTTGATCCTATCCTGTAATCAAGACTCAGACCACATGTCAACACAACTACTCCGCCTACACTTTAGAGTATCTCCAGAATACTATAAAATCAAACTTAGCTTCAAACCCGTACGATATAAAAAAATTGTTAGCATGGGGAAAAAAATCATTTTCTCTACCTTCACTAGAACACCACGACCTAGCTAGACATTGATTTCGGTAAAGACAACCTCAATAACATAGCTTATGACATAAGATTGTTCATCAGCACTGCCCAATGTGGTCAACTCTTGGACCCCTGTTTCTCTCTGCATTATTTTTCATGTAGTCGTTTTCTCTCTCTCTCTTTCTCTCTCTCTCTCTCTCTCTCTCTCTATATATATATATATATATATATATATATACACACCACGGATCAAGTGAGGGATCCCTCACTCTGTTAAAATGCTGGACTTTCATTTTCCAATCAAATTTTGAAAATCCGAACCGTTCAATATGTGCAGAACGTGATTTTAAAGGTTCTCACAAAAAATCAGCAAAAAAAATGATCGGGAAGAGCTTCATCCGAGCAGTTTTTTTTTGAACCGTTCAATGAAAACTGCTCGGATGAAGCCCTTCCCGGTCATTTTTTTTGCTTATTTCTCGCGAGAACCCTTAAAATCACGTTCTGATCACTTTAAGCAGCTCGGATCATCGAAATTCAATCGGAAAAGGAAGTCCCGCATTTTATTAAAATGCGGAAAATGCGGGATCCGTCCCTCATCACTTGTTGCCCATAAATACAGTTTGTGTTGGGGAATCTATCATTCAGCTGTGAGATGGAAAACAGGGTTGAGCCAGAGGAGAAGATGGCTGAAAATGGTGGGGGAGAGAGACAGGAGCCGCAAACCAACAATGTCAGGAAAAAGAAAAAGAGGGTAAAAGGAGGGATCAGAACAATGCCATTTATCCTCGGTGAGTTTTTGGCTTTTCATTTTTCGATGTGCTCATATTTGTATCAAGTTTTTACAACTCAATGGTGTCCGAGCCAGATGCGACGAGCACATGGACTAATTCTTGAAGGATTAGTTCCAACATCGTCAGTTCACCAAAGGGCCCATCAAAACCCGGGCAACTTCAAGTATGTACAAGCCTCACAAGAGTTGATGTCATCGAAGAATCTGAAACCTTAAAAAATCAAATCACTTAGGACATCTCCAGTGCTAGAGTTAAAATAGTGTTGTAACAGAAACTAAAATCATTTAGCAAACTAAACCCATAGGTTTTTGTCTAGTTCAAGTGTTGGCGCGTTACCAATTGGGCAAATCATCTCCACATTTTGCTTGTTGGCTCCCAATTATGGATAACCCTCTCAACACGAGAGAGAGAGAGAGAGAGAGAGAGAGAGAGAGAGAAGGAGGAGGAGTGGTCCAATACCTTCCTTTCAGGATATACAAGAATCTCACTTACTTAGATGTCTCTCTTAATGCACTAACAGGTGAATTTTTTTCCCAAAGAGAGAGAGGGAGGGAAGGGGATAGAGAAGATAACTTCTCTAGCATGTTGCTGGAGTGAAAAGAGATGAGATGGAAAGATAGATAAGGAAAGAGAGAGAAAATGGATTGGGGACCTCATGTAACCTATTTGTTTATTGTTTTCTTAAAAATTGGGATCCACTATGTATACTTTTTGCCATATTAATTAATATTTTTGAAATTGATATTCGCACTTCACTTCACTTTAAAATTGGAGCGTCATCAGTAAAAAGTGAATTGCGAAAATCAATTTTCATACTTTTTTGTCATTTTGAATTACAGAATGAATTATGTCCGGATGAGGCGGAAACAGTAGGATTTCTGCCACCGCCATTTGTGTCCTCTATTGTGCATTCATTAAGGTAATTTGAACCGTTAATCTTGTAGAGCTCCAAAATCATGTGTCCACGCAAAAAATTAGCTTCATCGAACATTCATAGATATATCAAATATTGAATTTTGATTTATAAAACGGGCAGCCTTGATTCTTACAATAGTTTTTAAGTTAAAGTTTGAATGACCATCCATTTTAAAAACTAAAATTTAATTTTTGATATACCTATTAATGTCCGATAAAACTAATTTTTTGCATGGATACACTATTTTACGAGCTCTACAAGATGAATGACTCAGATTACTGCAATAAATGCACAATGGGGCTCACAATGGGAGGTGGAAAACCCATGGTTTCCCCCACATCCAGGAACAATTTTTTCTCTTTGAATTATGCTCTTAACACTCAGCTTGTCTGGTGGGTTTGTTTGATAAAGGTTTTGAGGGAGGTTTTTGGAGATAGATATATAGGTAGAGAGATGAGAGTAATAAGTAATAGAAAATTTATTGAAAATCGTAATGAGAGAAATGAGTTAGTTCTGGAAAACTCCAAGTGAATCCAGTCAGGACCTTTTCTTTAATAATACCTTTCATTATTGGCTAATTGAATGACTCAATGCTGAATATGTCCGCATATCGTTATTATAAAGGGTTCGCTTATAAATTATTTATAAGAGAGCCTTTTCGCTGTTTCCTTCTGGTAGAAATGATTTGCTGAGTGTAATTTACACATCATTTGCTTAGCTGAAGATGAGCAAAGCAAAGATCCATTGGCAAGATGGGAAAAAAATGCAATGAAGTTAAATTGACAAGGAACTCTTTTTTGGTTGAATTAGTTTACCCGACGAGAATCAAAGATAAATTGATCTTCATCACATTTGATATCATAAAGCATCCAGGAAAATCTCAATAAAATGGTAGATTCTGATTTGGAAGATTTATTACTACTAGTTTCCCCCCTGAATTCCAGCACAAGCTATCTGTAGTTTGTGTGAAGACAGTGAACTGATCAAGGAGCTAATGAATCTGATCATGATTGTGTGAAATTGGCAGCAAATGACGCATGCGACAGATTTGCGTCCAGCGGTTCGCACGCAAACATGATAACATACCTGACCAATGAGCTGAACATGCCCCTGGTTAAGGCTTCCAACACCATCACCAACTTTGGTGGCCTTGGCAGCTTCACACCGTTGATCGGTGCTCTCATAGCTGACTCCTTTGCCGGACGATTTTGGACCATCATCGTTGGTTCCCTCATTTATGAACTGGTCTATCTCTGTCTTTCTTTCTCTATGAGCAAATATGAACTATTTTGTTGATGTTATATGTTAACTATTTTGTTTATTGGAAATAATCAGTTATATATGTTAGAAATTACAACTTACAAGGATAAATTATTCTGTTATTGTATGGCATTATGTATCTACAATTTCCCACAGGGATTGGTGAGCATGACCCTATCAGCAACGCTGCCACACCTTCGCCCCCCTCCGTGTCCAACTCAAGAAAATTGCAAGGAAGCCTCTTCCAGTCAGCTAGGGATCCTCTACCTCTCCCTCCTCCTCTCATCCATCGGCTCGGGTGGAATCAGGCCGTGCGTGGTCACATTCGCAGCCGATCAGTTCGACATGTCCAAAGCCAAGGTCGAGTCCAGAAAGTGGAACTTCTTCAACTGGTACTATTTCTGCACGGGGACGGCATCGCTGATTGCTCTGACGGTTGTAGTTTACATCCAAGACAACGTCGGATGGGGACTCGGTCTCGGGATCCCGACCATTATCATGGCTGTTTCTGTGCTGGCATTTGTTTTGGGTTCTCCTCTATATAGGAGGGTGAAACCAAGCGGGAGTCCTTTGGTTAGATTGGTCCAGGTGATTGTTGCTGCTGTGAAGAAGAGGAAGGCAGTTGCACAAGAAGATCCATCACTGTTGTATGAAAATAGAGAGCTTGATGCTGGTATTTCTTCCACTGGAAGGCTTCTACATTCAGGCCAATACAAGTAAGACATTAATAGAGATATGCTCTTCAAAGTTTTAGAATGAATAGGAGTAATTATTTAGTGGTCTTTGTAGTGCCCCCGGCCCTCAACCTCCTTCACAATGACCCACTGATGTGGGCTCATACACTTGGTCCTAGGCAAACTGTGTACGGGTCCACGTGAACGTGTCATTGTGAAAGAATTTGGGGCACCAAAAAGCGGTGCCTCTGTTCGAGAAGAGAAGACCAAAAGAATAAAAATGTGGAAATGCATTGAGACCTCCTTTGCCTTGCTCAATATTCCTTTTCTGATTCAAAGTAGCAAGAGAAGAGGAAAATCATTGAAAAAATCAAAAGCAGCTAAAAATCTTTGTTTGATTTTGTTGTAAAAAAGAATAAAGCCACCTTTCAAGCTTCGATGTTTGATTTGCTGATTTTCGAAGGTGGTTTGATCGAGCTGCTATTGTGACCGAAGACGATGGTAGAGATCTAAACTCCCCAAACCTCTGGAGACTAGCCACAGTCCACCGCGTCGAGGAACTAAAGTGCATAATCCGGATGCTGCCCATCTGGGCAGCCGGAATACTCCTCATAGCATCAAATTCCCATCAGGGCAGCTTCGTCATAGTACAAGCTCGATCAATGGACCGTAATCTCTTCTCTCCGTCCTTCCAGATCCCTCCGGCTTCCATGTCAGTCTTTGGTACCCTTACGGTTCTAATTGGACTCGTCCTATACGAGCGCCTATTCGTTCCCTTTGCTCGTCGGTACACCAAAAATCCTAGTGGCATCACGTGTTTACAGAGGATGGGAATAGGCTTTGCGGTCAACATTATTGCCACTATAGTCTCAGCCTTCGTTGAGATCAAGAGGAAACAAGTGGCTGCACATCACGGGTTACTCGACAAGCCTACTGCCACCATACCCATTAGTGTTTTCTGGTTGCTCCCTCAGTTTTGCCTTCACGGAATAGCAGAGGTTTTCATGTCCGTTGGTCACCTGGAATTTCTCTACGATCAGTCGCCCGAGAGCATGAGGAGCACTGCAGTTGCGCTCTATTGGATGGCGACATCGGTTGGGAACTATATCGGTACTATCATAGTTACATTGGTTCACGAGTATACTGGAAAAGGAAAAGAAGGGAATTGGTTGCCTGATAGGAATCTCAACAGGGGGAAACTGGAAGACTACTATTTGCTTGTGAGTGGTATCCAATTGCTGAATCTGGTGTATTTTGTAATTGCTGCTTGGTTTTACAAGTATAAGCCTCTGGAAGTTGTAATTGAAAGCAATGGAGAAGGGGATGTTGAATTAGCCAAGGAAAGTGCAAAAGATATTACATTGGACGATGCTACTGGAAATGGGGAAGTTGGGGAGAATAAGGTTGAGACAAATTAGGGTGGTTGATTAGAATGTGTGGTGGTGATGTGTGTAGAGATTGGTTACACCTGCTTTATATAGATTAACCAGATTGTGTAAGTGGAAAAATAAAAGGTTACTTGCAAGATTCATCTTCGTGTCTCTAATCAATTTGGCAGCCTGAAAAAGAGGAGACAACAGAAATCTATGTTAAATTGATTCGGGTACTAGTAGTGCGTGCCTGTGTGTGGTCAAGCATAAAACATATCTCTTTTATGTTGTCGGAGTTTGATCTAATGTAAAACCCCACACCGGCTACGCTGGTGACTTTGGAGTTGATTAGATGGTAATGCAAGAGATCTACCGAGGCTGGCGATCAACGATGAAGAATCAATATGTTTTTTTTTTTATAAATCTTATGTGTTTGTTTTTGCACGTCCCTCTAGGGTTGTATTCTTTCGTATCTTTATGAATTTCATTTGTGTCCGTTTTTACGGGTTTGGACAGCCCATTTGTTGGGTTCTCTATATCTTTTTTTCAAATTGTTGAAGAAAATTTTCATTTTTCACAAAAAAAAAAAAAAAATGAATAGTGCACTAGACTCTCATATCACTTTTCTGTTTTTGGTACTGGAATCTTAGTGATGGCTTTGATTTTGAAAGAATCGACTTTGGTTCCTCGCTGGGGATAAGTAATCCCAAGATTACTAACAAAATCTCAACCTCACTCTCAGCCATCCTTTTTTTTTCAAAAAAGAAACCAAAAAACACAGTTAGCAATGAACTAATTGTTGGGGCAAAAGTCGTCGTAGCCGATGAAAGTGGATAAACAGAGATGCTTCAAGTCACATTTTTTTGCCCTTGCCAATTTGAGAGAATTCGATGTGCACCGGGTTACAGCGAAGCCGCCTCCAAGATAAATTGAAGTCCAGTTTCCAATTGTTGTCTAATTGCGTTATGCACAAACGAAGAGAGACCCGAATACCTTTGGATTTAGCGAGCCCCACAAGTATAGTCGTAGGAGATAATTCTAGAGAGAAACAACAATCAGAATGTTTCTGATTATCTCTCCTCTCTTTCAATTGGTAGAACCATTTGCCTTTTATAAGCATAGATCATGACTGTTAGCCAAACATCACATCTCTTGATTTAATCCCAATAGTCATACCTTTTGATTAGATCATGTTTATTCATTTAACCTGAATAGACACATCTTTTGTATTTAAATCCAATAACTATGTCCATTCATATAAACTGAATACACACACCTTTTGGATTAAAACCGTTCACCAATATTCACATTTAATATCCATTAAATATTTTGGAAATGTTGGTAGCACGGAAATGTATTATGTGACTCTTTATGAGCAATGTTGATGGCCTTGATCAAGAACCAAATAACGTGTGGGGGTAAGTACAAGCTTATAGTACTATTTGACACATGGTCTACAGTTAACCGAATCGGTGGCTATTTAAATTATCTCGAATGATTTGCTTTATACACATTGCTAGATATAGAGTATTCTGAAATCTTGGTTTTGGAAGCCATTTCCAAAACTGGACATACCATCATTATTAATTTTGAATGCATGTTATTTGCATAAGGAAATCAAAATGGTGGTTGTTGTGAATTCTTTATATAAATGGGTTTGTTTTTATGAAGAAAATAAAAACTGATAGGACCCTTCTCTTGCCCTTTATCAAAATACACTTTGATATATACATGTAAATGCATATAGAGAGACAGAGAGGTTAAGGATAACCAAGGGATGTGGTATTTGGATTAAAATGAAAGAGTCATGATTATTCCAAGAAGTATGAAATGTGGTTTTCAATGGAAGGAATGTTGTTAATGTGACCTTTAGGTCATGTTCTCCAATGTATTGGAGAGTAAACAAAGATGTGGAATAGCGGATTCCGATTATCTTGGTTGCATAGTTGTTCCAAACAATTATGGCCCACAAGTTAATTAAATCCAAATTAGTTTATTTGATGGAATTGGTTTATATGCTTGTAATTGGTATTCATCGGTTATGATGGATGCAAAGGCGCCTGATAGAATTGAAGTATGAAAACCTTGAATACATAATAAGTCTATTATTTTTGGGGTTTTCTCTCTTGAAATTAAACTGAGGATTTTACGATGAAATGAGGTGTCATGGTATTTTCTCACGGATATATTTCTCAGTAAGTCACTTAAGAGAGAAAGACAATTGTTGTGACTGTGGTGGTAGTCCGGACAAGTGAATCACGTCATAAACTATGGTGATATAGCTATGGAAAATATTGCTTATACGGCAATGATTTTATTTACTCTTGCAAGGGGGTTGATGTGGCAAACATCAACAGGGATGGGATTTTAGCCCAATTAGTTTAATCACTCCTGGTGGAAACTCGACTCAACGCTTGAGCCATACCTCAAGTCTTGAGTTCAATGAGCAAAGTACACCATATGTCGTAATTGTGAGCACTTAATTTTTAAATTGATCCATCCAAAGGTAAAGTGCTTGGTACCTGTAATGTTGAAAAACAAGAGAGTGAACTACTTAGTTCTTAATAGGATTTTTGTGTTGTAGTTACAGGAACACTGACAAAATCCTACCTATATGAGTGTGGAGGTGGTGCCGCTTCCTATAGGTGTCGGGTGCTTTTGACTTTAGAGCACTCATGAAACCATGATATAGATCCAAGGCCAATACATGAGTCGGCTTTTATGAATTGCCTAAGAAGAAGAAAATTTTGTGTATGAGACGTGTCCGGTTAGTCAACAAGGATTGCTAGTTCAAAGACAAGTCTACTATGCTCTTCCAACTAACTTTGATGTGTCTTCACTAAGTGAATGGTTCAAATCGTAAGATACCTTCATTTATGCACAAATTTTTCGAGCTTAAACAAGTTCTATTTTCAGTATTTTGTAAATGGTGGGGGATCGTTGGAACATTTCCAAAATATTTAATGGATATTAAATGTGAATATTGGTGAACGGTTTTAATCTAAAAGGTGTGTTTATTCAAGTTATATGAATGGACATAGATATTGGATTTAAATGTAAAAGATGTGTCTATTCATGTTAAATGAATAGATATGATCTAATCAAAAGGTATGACTATTGGGATTAAATCAAGAGATGTGATCTTTGGCCAACAGTCATGATCTATGCCTATAAAAGGCAAATGGTTCTACCAATTGAAAGGGAGGAGAGATAATCAGAAACATTCTAATTGTTGCTTCTCTCTAGAATTATCTCCTACGATTATACTTGAGGGGCTCGCAAAATTCAAAGGTATTCGGGTCTCTCTTCGTTTGTGCATAACGCAGTTAGACAACAGTTGGAGACTGGACTTCAATTTATCTTGGAGACGGCTTAGCTGTAACCCGATGCACACCGAATTCTCTCGAATTGGCAGGGGCAAATATCGTCTTAAAGACAGCGACATAATAACATGACTTGAAGAATCTCTGTTTATCCACTTTCATCGGCTACGACGATTTTCGCCCCAACACTAATCATACAACCTTATAGTTGTCGCTACCCCAAATGGATCTCATATTGACCTTATAGTGTCATGACTTTTCATTGACACTCATTCCCCGTGGACCGACGCTTCCTTATAAACAAATGCGTCCCTTTCCCTAGTGACCTAGTTGGTCTCTATAAATTATCATTTCTCTCATTCAGTTTTAGTTGGTTAATTTTTCCTTCCATTCATATAAGATAGTGCAAACACATGTACAAGATGGTTAGCCAAGCCCTCAATTGTAGTGCTGCTTTGGAGAAATTCTGATCAAGTAGTGCTGGGAGCCAAACATCCAATGCAAATGACCGTGAGCATCATAGCGGGGGCGAAATCTGGATTAAGTACAGAATGCCACACTCGCCTTGATTACAAATTTATTTTCATCAATTTTCATGTTTTGTGTTATGATTTGATTGCATTGATGCAAACATATTTTCCAACGGCTCCTACCATCCTTTTCAATATATTAAGGCCATGTTCTAGATTTTCAAAAAAATACTTAAAAAATAAGAATTTATTTTCAAACTTAAAAATAATAGGTTTACGAAAATAATTTTTAAATTTTTTTGCAGGATTTGATAGATCTCAATGAGATCTATAAAATTAGATCCATATTGGATATTTTTTTTATTTCAATAAACCTATTATTTTTAAGCTTAAAAATTGCAGATAAGTACTTATTTTTTAGGGATAATCCGGAACGGGCCTAATAACATCCACATTTTTCTCCCCAGCATCACACCTAGTGGCGACTCCATACATTTCTTTTTTTTAATGAGGTCGAATTTTTCGGCTTCAATAAATCGTGGAGAGAGGATTGAGTTTTACAACCCATGCTTAGAATTAGAATAAATTATTATAAAAGTATTATAAAGTAGAGAACGAAAAAGGGCGCTGCTATTCGCAGCCCTCTATTTTCTCCCATAGCCCGTTAAAAATTTTCAATTATACTCGACAGTTCGTTATCGAAATTGAGATATATTTTCAGCATCCAATTACCGAAATATAATATTTTTTTCAACAGATATTTACCGAAAATGTATGTTCAGCAGTTGTTTACCGAAAGTTGAACATATTTTCGACATGTAGTTACCAAAATATAATCTTGTTTTCAACAGCAATTTACCGAAATGTTATTTATGATTTTCAACAGCCATTTACCGAAATGTAATGGCTATGGGAGAAAATAAAGAGCTGCGAATAATGGCGCCCGTGAAAAAATGATCTATAAACAAATACACAATGTGGATAAAATATGGTGAGATTGTCCATGAATTACATTTATTTGCCTCTCCGTGCAAGTACTATTGGAGCACCCAATTATAATTTCCAACCTAATTAGGCCCTGGTTCCGTTAAACTAAAACTTGTATGATACAAAAATTTCAAAATGACATCTGAACTTTGAACTTAATGTCTCATAAACACCTAAACTTACTTTATTTCAATTAGGCACATGTACTTTAAAAAATCTTTAAATTGAGACACCTACTGTTATATTCCGTCCAATATGTCAAGAAATGTGGTGATGTGACATGTTTCTTCCATTAAGCTCCATTGGCACATGAGATCTAGCCCTTGTAAGTTGCAAAGCACATAATCAAAGCCCATTCTTCTTCAACAACCTTGATCGCAAAACCCTGCACTGTCCGTGGTTTTTAACTCGAGAAATTCAGGGGATCTACTGGTTTCAAGTTTTCGGATTTGTTCGGGTACAACGACGACTGTGCCAGAGAGGGGTTCAAGGTTTTTGGCCTGTAAATGCGAGACTTTGCGGAGAATCCGTGGAAAACGGTGTCGTAAGTGTGTATAATGTGAATGGGGGTTTGGTCAGGTGGTGGTGGTTTGGGCGGAGAGGGAGGTAAGGGTAGTATATTCATACCAGTGCTTGTGGGTTGTGCTACAGTTATGAAAACCTCTCCGTTCTACCTTAAATTTCGTATATACTAGAAGATTCAAAGAAAAAAAAAAGGAAAACAGTGACAGGATATGTAGATATAATACAGATAGATTTGGATACCTTTTAGCCAACGGTGGAATTGAGGTATTGGGCAAAATTAAAAAATCTGGGGTGGAATTTGAACCCTGGTTTGTCTTTTCGTTTACAAGAAATCCGTGGAGAGAGAAAGGATGGGAGAGAGAGAGGTGGAAGAGTTGATTAGTCGGAATCGAGAGATGGGTGGGGAACTCACTAGAGAGGAGTTGATTCGCCGGGCTTGGAGGAGGAGGAAGAGGAGTGGGTGAGTTGGGCCACTTGGGCGGCTATGGAGAACGCGGTCGAGGGGTGGGTGAAGGGGGGGAGGGGGGAGGGAGGCCATGAGAGAGTGAGAGAGAGAGAGAGACAGGGTGTAATGTCCTGAAAAAATTCAACCTTAACACGCATCATAAATGTATAAATATCGCGTTGAAAAGTCAAGTTTTTGTCAAGTTTTTGTCAAATATTTAAAGGGTTCACCAAATTAAAAAAATTTCTTTCTTTAAAACTTTAAAGCAATTTATCTTTTTTGAATATATTTTTTCACAAAACTAACAAGTTTTCTATGTCTTGAAAGATATTTCATCAATCATAATTCTTTATAATCAAACCATATAACTTTATTCCCATATATCTCCAAAACAACATGTTCTTTACATAATCTTTAGTGCCAAAAAGAAGTTCTACAAGCCATAAAATAAGCTTCCCAAAAGATGATCAGTACATAACTCCTAATTTTACAATTTCAAAATAATGATATAAGTTTTCGGCTCCACAATCAAACTACAAAAGACATTGTATCAAATACGGCCATATGGCCTTACACGTTTCATGACATATGCTAACAAAATAACAACACAAAAGAGACTCCATGTAGCTACACTTCACTAAGTACTTGGTGCCTTATTGTCACCTGAAATAATTTAAATAACATGAGCCGGAGCCCGTAGAAAACAAGACTAAACCGAATAATATGTTCAAATTTAACATAAATGCCGTAAAAAAAACATAAATTAAAAATCCACACATAATTTTCAAGTGTTAATAAATTTACTATATTAATGACCTCATACGTTCCCCAACTAATCAACCTAGCCCAACATTCCTAGGTTCAACTCAAATTCATAACCATACGCTAACTCTAATATCTAACCGAGGGTAGCCGAGCACAAGTACCACCCCATGAACTAAGGTAATCAGATACAACCACCACCTTCACAAACCAAGGGTTGACAGGTACAAGTACCACCCCATGACTGGGGTAATCGGGTACAAGCACAACCCTTGCACCGGGATAATCAGGTATAGAGTACCACCCCATCAATTTTCGATCTTTCATCGAGAAGCTCGCCAAGCCCAGCTTGCTTTTTCCTAGGTGCACCATCTAGATCTAAACCAACATAATCCGAACACAATCATCTCAACCTATCTCTCCGAACGGGATAATTCATATCCAAACGTCATCTACATAAGTCCTAACCAAGTATTCAAGCCCCAAGCATTCAATAAACTTTAACCATACATGAACTCTTCCAAATTGACACAAGTAACTTTCACAAGTCATAAGAAAATAAAATCTAAAAGTGCAAGTGTCATCGTATTTGCATCTCAAAACAACCTTAATTCCTTAAGTAAATTTTTTTTTTCTCTAGATGTTCAACACGCAACAAGGATAGAAGTGTTAGTCCCATATTGGTTGATGTAGTCTTATGTTATGATTTCCCATTATATAAATAAGAGTTAATTGTGTTAGGGTTAGTTAACACAATACCCTATACACTTTTTCTATCCTTCTTTCTCTTACAACATGGTATTAGAGCGGGTTCACCATCCACCTTAGATATACAAAACCCTAGCCGCCACCCACTATTGCCATCATCATCTCACTACAAAACCCTAAATCTATTGCCAACAACATCTCTACTGTAGCATCGTGAACTGTGCTTGCTGGTTTCTCTCTCTCGTGTGATCTCTGTTTTTTCTAGGCGATCATCGTACGCTCCGGCGGTGATCATCGTACCCTCCGACAACTGTTTTTCTTGCCCGTCAGCCCCAAAAACTCCAAATCGTGGTTGAAATCCCTCAAAATCGATTACCCAATCCCTAAATTGTACTCGTCGGCACCTGAATAGCCTCGTGGACGCCTAAACTGTAATCGTCGGCCATAACCCAATCACAGCGACCCTCGCCGGCAGTAGCCAAGTCTCCAAAATCTCCAAAACAGCTCTCATTCACTTCGAAAATCCTTGATCTCCATGCCCAAGGTGCCATCAACCTCTGAAATTCCCTAAGGAGCATTCGAAATCATCACACCACCACTGGGTTATGTTCGAAACAGTCGACATGTATTAGTTGGTTGTCTCTTATTACACGATGATATATTTGCAATGAAATCTGATTATGCTTCTGTTGTCTCTGTTGCTGTTGGTTCTCCATTCTTTCGTGGACATGGTCATAATTCTGGGTTTCCTAGTCAGATTTTTGGCCATGCTTTTGAGGAGCGTGGTAACATATCTTGTTTTGTTGTCTATTTCGTTGAAGTTGGTGGTTGTTGGTTAGTAATTGAAGTTGGTTGTTATTGGTCATTGAAATTGGTTTTGTTGGTCGTTGAAATTATTTTGTTGAATTCGTTTGTTGATTCGTTGGTTGTTGAATTTGTTCATTGATTCGTTGGTCGTTGAAATTATTTCATTGAAGTCATTGAAATCGCTGAAGTCGTTTCGTTCATTGAAATCGTTGAAGTCGTTTCATTGGTCGTTGCTATTGAAAGTTGTTTCATTGGTCGTTGCTATTGAAAGTTGTTCTATTGTTTTTAACAAGTTGGTTATTTTTCGTTATTCTTGATTAGTAGTTGAAGTAATTGTTTCGTTGGTTGATATGTAACAAGCTAGAGAGTCTCCATCTTGTGGGGGAGTGTTAGAATATAGTATTGGTATTAGTCTCACATTGGTTAATGTAGTCTTCTGTTATGATTTCCCATTATATAAATAAGAGTTAATTGTGTTAGGGTTAGTTAACACAACACCCTATACACTTTTCCTATCCTTTTTTCTCTTACAACAAGAAGGTCTCAGATAAACTTCGCATATTCCCAACACTAAACAACTCTACACTTCAATAATACATAAATTTCAAGAATTTAACAAGTATCAATAAGAACCCATACTCCTTATGTGAGATCTTAAAACCCTAACACAAATTTTCACATAATCTAAAGAATATTCATATTCTACAACAAATTCACAACATTTATACTAAAAATAAACATATCAAGAGGGTTAGTCATGTATCCTACCTTAAAATAGCCAAATTTCGAAAAAGTTTGGATCTCCAAAGTTGGCCGATCAAGATTTTGTTCGGATCAATGCGTATTCCTTTGTCCGTAGATCACGTTTTCTTCTTGTCTTTTTGCGAGATTTGTGAGTCTTGGCCTTCAATTTTTGAGTTGAACAAGGAGGGATTATTGAGTAGAGAGAATGGGAGAGAGAACCGGAAAGGAAAAAAAAAAAGAGAAAAGAAAAGCCGCCATTTTAAGTGCAAAATTGCACTATGGCCCTCCAAGAATCAAGCTATTGCTCCATCTTCTAAAATGTTTTGAGTCATTACACTAACGCCCATAAACCTAACAATTAATAATAGTTAACTCAAAAAGCTTATATAAAAAAAAAAACTCCATCACATATGGGTCTCACGCACTCGATCCATAGCACACAACTCATGCCCGATCAACCAAACACACATACACACGTATATGCACGTCTATATAAAATAAAAATAAAAATAAAAATCCATGCCTTACTTAATTACTAAATATAATTACATGCATCCACATTAAATAAAATAAATTAATATATGGGACGGGTCTCTATACAGGGGATGGGTTGTGATTTTGTGCTTTGCAAGGACTAGATATCATGTGCCAATGAGGCACTTAACATAAGAAACATGCTACGTCTCCACATTTCTTGACATATTTGACAGAATATAACGGTAGGTGCCTCAATTTGAAGATTTTGTAAAGTACAGGTGCCTCATTGAAAATACAGTAAAGTTCAGGTGTTTATGAGATATTGAGTTCAAAGTTAAGATGCCATTTTGAAATTTTCTCAAATTCAGAGGGAGAGTTACCCAAGTTTACATGCATGATCTGTTTCTCGACTTTCCCTCCCTCCCTCCTCTCTCCATTCCGCCGTTTTATTTTGCCCCTAGTTCCTTTTTAACTCTTCGTTTTAAGATATGTTTTCCTTTCTCTTTCTTCGGTTCAGTTACATAAATTTTCTCAAGCTGAGTCTTATTTTTTCCCGGTAAGGATACTTTTCATCGGAAGATTAAACCAAACGAAACAACCAGAGTTCAAGGGACAGACCCCTTGCTTAGTCCATGGGCTGGATGAACACTTGGTCAATTTAGAGCAATCATGTTGGCCTTGTAATTGTTCTTGATTTCTGGTAAAGATGGACATGTATTAGAAAACAAGATTTCTAATTGCCATTAATCACCCGCTAACACCTCCGTTACATATGTTGGACGGTGCCGTCAATGCAAGACGGATTTTCCATGGAATTAGCGACAGGTACCACGTGGCCTATTACCGACCACCTTTTTCCTCCAACCTTGCCCTTCTAACGAACAAAAAGTTATGCCGAAGGGAAAACAGTACAAAATGGGGGCATTGCATCATCTCGCGTCTCCTGGTGGTAAGGGGCACTTTGGGACGGTATTGTCTTATTCCCAATTTCTTCCTTATGGAAGAAGATTTGACATCCATCGACAAAAGGTGTATTTTGGTCTTTCTTTTCTGCACCCAGTGATATAGTACTTGTTTGTTTTTTGTCCCTCATTTGCTGAACTCCTGTTCATGTCATATAAGCTTTTTGGTAATTGATGTCAGGAAATTATTGATGACGAAGACGAAAAATTGAAAGTCTGAAGAATGAATGCAGTGATGAAGTCTACGAGGCTGTGACGAAAGCCTTAGCTGAGATGAACGAGTACAATCCGAGTGGTCGGTACCCCCTTCCGGAGCTATATATGGGATTCCAAGGAAGAAAGAAAGGCTACACTAAAAGAGGGAGTGTCTTTCATGTTGGAACATGGAAAACGTATAACCGAAAGAGAAACTGAAGTCTGATACTTGTTTCTTGGAAACATCCCAATATAGGTTTTCAGATGACAAAGACAAGTTGTAACTATGGGCTCTAATTTTTTTTTTCAATTTTTAGTAGTTGTTCTCCTTTTGACGAGCTGAAGTGGGACAGCACTGATGTGGAAAGAAAACATAGAAGTATAGTAGAACATTGCAGATAGCTGTCTAGCAAGAACTTGATTTGTAACTTCTCCTCTAGCAATCAATGCAGGAACCCGGCTTCACCTTCTTGTTTGGTTCCTAATTTGGAAATAACAAAACAATCAAGAGAAAATAGGTGAGAGATTTCTTTTTACCCCTTATTTCTTGTTGAACTAGGTTATATTTTCCCTTTCTTTTCTTTAGAACCGAAAAAGGGAAATTCTTCTTCACTTGCTTTATTTTAATTTTTCAAAACCAATCAAACAATAATGATCACAGTTCATCCAAAATTTATCGATCACTTTCTTTCTGAATGCTTCTCTTCTATTTTGCATTTTCACAAGTTCCAATTCCAAACGGAGCCTAAAAAGTTTGAAGATTTTGGAAGGGGCTAGGATTTTGATTTGATACTCTCATCAGTGTTACGAATACAGAGACACTGCGGAAAGTGATGGTCCTGTGAAACCTATAGCTTGTGTTTGTATGGCATGCATCTTACAGAGAAATAAGAATGTGATATCGGGTCTCTCACCATTAGATAAAGTTTGAAAATGAATGTTGCGTATAATGACCTAGCTTTTCTAGGATAAAAGTTCAAAATACATTTTATTTTATACACTTCCAGCCCCAATCTCTCCATATACAAATTTACATCACCAAAATTAAACAAAAATCTCCAAATAAATAATCTTTTAAATATTCCAAAAATAACTCTACCAAGACTCTCCAAATAATCCTTAGTTGCTATGGCTCAACCTCTATTAATTCAGCTCCAAATCAAACCTGAAAAATAAAACATCCAGAAAGTATATAATACAACAAGAATAACAATATTCATATACAAGTGAAATCAACAAAGGATGACTACCAAGCCGAAGTCAACAAATCACTAGATTTGCTGTAGATGTCGCCACCATCGCCGGTTGAACCACTCAAATATCTGTTGACAAGGCTGGTCAGATTCAAGAGCCAAAATCCAAATTTGATTATGCAGATCTTCCATTTTCAGTCAAAAATGATGGAGAGAGTGAGAGATCTTCCCTCCCCAAGAAGAGAGTCTTAATCATATATCTCATGACCGTTGAGGTAGAAGAGGACAACAAAGAGAAAAGAGAAAAGAGAGAGTCCAGATCTGAGGGGGACTGAGGAGGAGGAAGAAGGAAGAAAAAAAAGGGGAAAAAATGTGGGGGAAAGAAGGGCGGGTGGGGTGTGTGTGGTGGGGGTTGGGAACCCTCACTAAGAGTCTATCTAGAACTCTCTCCCCTTTTCTCTTGTGCTTGCATAATATTCCTCTGTTCCAATTTGTTTGTCTATTTTTTCATGTCCAAACCTGTTTTTAATTTTGTATATCTATCTACCTGTGATGTTTTTTTGTTATTTTGAAAACTTTATATAATAAAACTCATCGACAACTATCAAGTGAGGTCAATATTGCATTTTTTTTAGATTTATATTGAAAGTTATAAGCAATTGAAAATTGGGACAAACATAAAAAATAAAACAACAAATTGAGACGGAGGTTGAAGAAAGGTATTATCACTCGTTTGTTAGTTTTTTCCTTATAAAAGGTAGAATACCTACCCCTTATTCTTATGATTTTTCATCAATCAAAATCATTGGATTATTCTAGAAAAGTAGAGATAGAGAAGAAGGTGAGCCAAAAATTAAAGTTTCACCTAAGGGGTTTGTTCTCTCTAATCTCAATGGCCAACAAAAGTATGTTATTTATTGTTCTTGAGATGTGTTGAATTCAAGATCCTTGTTATATCTGTTTTCCGCATTATAGTTTTAATATATATATAGATTTACAGTCGATATCAGAGCATTATTTTTCTGAACCAATACATCTTGAAATTTAATCACGTTAAACATAATGCCATGCGTCGAATTATTGCCTACCGAGTAAACCTAAACATCCGACCCAACTTCATGCTACTGTGATACTCACTTGTTTTCAAGTAACCGACGTTCATGATTAGCAGTTTATAATATGACAAAGGTGATCTTTGGTCTTTATTGGTATTTGAATTTTATCTGTTATGGTTCATGAATTAATCTCAGTCAGGGAAAAGTCTATAATACATACTCCTTAAAAAGGGTATACCATATGCACATATTTTATGGTTTATTCATAATATTTTAATGTGTTTCGTAACTTTTGTTCTATAATTCATAACATTTCAGTAGTGCGATTCGTATCATTTTATGATGATTCATAATATTTTGGTGTATGTCGTAACCTTTATACAATTCGTAACTTTTTAGCAGTACGATTCGTAACATTTACTCTACAATTCATAATATTTTGGCGAGTGCATATGATACACACCTAAATAAGGGATATGTATTGTAGTCTTTTCCCTCAGTCATACATGCCTTCCAAAGATTTATTTCCATAGTTGATAATGACACATGGAGCATATTATTGATTTTACTCCTTATGTAACTAATACTAGTTTATTGCTATTGCGTGCGTCGTTCTTTGGTGGGATAGAAATGATGTTTTTCATCTAGCTCGTTTATTGTCGACGATGATTCAGGGGCTAATATTGGTAGATGGACTAATATGTGTTTTCGCACATAAATTTAATTGTAGTTCACATTTTGTTAGTGCTACTGGTTGCATGATGATTGAGTAAATCAGTTTGTGCTAAATTTATTGAATCTCTACCAATTTTTTATCATGATCATTGGACTAGAAAATCACATGAATGAACGAATATTTTTTGTATTTGTGGGCAGCGTGCCCTTTTAAAAGGATTTTGTTCCTCTCAAAATGCCGGTTCAAGGGAGCGCTTAGCTGGACGACAAGCGCTCGCGAAAATACAGAGTCGCCACTCAGGTTTTGAAGGTCCAACACCTAAAGAACCGTATTTTGAAGCACCTGCCGTGCTATTTGATTTGAAAAAGTATAAGGAACCAGTCCGTCATAACCATATCTGGGTTCGGGAGCCAAGTTACCAGAGGGGAAGGGTTTTAAGGCACCCCTCTCGCCCAATCCGGAGATCGGTCTCTACTTGAACATTTTGTGAAAAAGTTTTGCGATTCTTCTTTTATTAATCAATTTCTAGCCAATTAGGGAGGGGAATAATTAATCGGGGATTAAAACTGTAACACTTTGCATGATGTGATTTGAAAATAGTATGGATGGAAGGCATGCTTGAAAAATAAACGAGATAAAACTCAACACCGTTGGCGGGTATCAAAACAATGTGTTGATATGAATGTGGCACAGGCAGCGGCCAACTTGCATGCATGGCTCTGCCAGTATGCAAATCAACTATCGCGCGACCAACTCAAACCGTCACGCGATGATCATATCCCTCCAACAGGTTCAATTTTACCTCCTTCTGGGCTCTGGAAGGACCAGTGCACATCCAGGACCAAACCAAGCAGTTTATAAGTACTGAAAGTAAATAATAATTACAACAGAACAAATGAAATTGAGATACAACCCCTAAACAGTGGGTGTATTAAACCAAAGATCATGGACCAAGTTGCCCCATGCAAGGGCAGTTCCTAGAAATAAACAAACCATCGCGCGATGGAACGAAACCGTCGCGCATTGATCCTGACTGGACTTCCAGGAATTGCTTTACACGCCTGGGCTCTGAGACATATTCAGAAGCAACCCAGGGGCATTCCCAAGCTAATGACAAAGAGTTCTAAGTTAAGCTACAAATTTTAGCATGCAAAACAGTGGGTCTAGTTTTAAACATGCTTCACAGTGATTTAAAATACTATAAAACAGAAAATAACCAGCATCCCATCCCCACGAGGACCGTCACGTGCTGGCTGAAACAATCGCGCGATATAGTGAGTTCGCCGCGCGTGGGTTTGCTTGTAACACGGCTCTTGTAACCCTACTGACTTTAGAACCAGGACTGATATTAATTATCAGCCTTGGCTCTGCTAGCCCCCCTCAGGGATCAAAACAGTAAACAACAAGAATTATACCTTTGCTTGAGTGTCTTGAAAATGGATTGAACAAGGTGGTGTAGCTTGGAAAATGAGTGTATGGATGTGGTTAAAGTGAGGAGATATCAAATGTGCTAGGGCTTGTGGAGTCTTTTTTTTGCTTGAGAATTGGTAACCTTTTTTTGTAACCCTTTGGAAGAAAAACCATGGGGGGTACTTATAGGGCAAGAGGAGGTGTATGGTGGGCGGAAGGCTTGGCCTAGCAACCAGCCAACAAGGCTGGCCACCTTCCCTTGGTGGAGGAAGAGGCCAACAAGGTGATAGGAGTGGTTGCGAGGGTGGTGCAACCCATGCACCTGCAGAACACTATTTAGTCGACGAAAATGGGGTTCCTCAGGATGGTGGCCCCAAGATCATCACAAAATTCAGCTGAAAAAAGGTGAAAGTGACGGATGTTGACCATCGCGCGACAGTTAAACAAGCCCCGCGATGGTCAACAGTCAAGGTTTTGACTTTGACCAACACCTGGCAGATAACGCATCGCGCGAGGGATCCAATAGGTCGCGCGATGGTCAAACCTGAGGTCAGGGTTTTGATTTAGGGTTTTTGGATTTAGGATGGGCTCCACTCACTCCAAGCTCAAACCATTTCACTCTCAAGACTGTTTTTTATCTGATTCATCATCGGGGAAACAAGAAACCAAAAAACCAAGCAAAACAATCGAGAAACCGGATTGGGGTGTCTACAGTAGTCCCTCTTTGACGGCACGCGGAGCACCATTGACTGGTACGGGTAACGTCAAAGATTTCTAGACACCCATCCAATTTACCCAAAAGACGATAAAATAGAAAAATGCAAATGAGTATATACAAATACCGTGCACCAATGGATCGAAGAGCGGATCAATCGCTGAATAAACTCTCCTGGTGAGTAAATGAGTTGGACGGATGGATCGTCGCTGATTGAAAATAGATGGATAGATCGCCGTTGATTTGATAGTTGGACGGATAGATCGTTGTTGATTGATAATCGGACGAATGGATCGTCGTTGATTTGAAATTGGACGAATAGATCATCGTTGATCGATAGCGGACGGATGGATCGTCGCTGATTGAAAATGGACGGATGGGTCGTCATTGATTGATAATCGGACGGATGGATAGTCGTTAATTTGAAATTGGATGGATAGATCGTCGCTGATTGATAGCGGACGGATGGATCGTTGCTGACTCAAAATGCGACGGATGGATCGTCGCTGATTGAAAATGAACGGATAGATCGTCGTTGATTTGATAGTTGGACGGATAAATCGTCGTTGATTAATAATTGGACAGATAGATCGTCGTTGATTTGATAATTGGACGGATAGATCGTCGCTGATTGATAGCGGACGGATGGATCGTCGCTGATTGAAAGTGGACGGATGGATCGTCACTGATTGAAAATGGACGGATAGATCGTCGTTGATTTGATAGTTGGACGGATAGATCGTCGTTGATTGATAGCGGACAGATGGATCATCGCTGATTAAAAATGGACGGATGGATCGTCGTTGATTGATAATCGTACGGATGGATCACCGTTGATTTGAAATTGGAAGGATAGATCATCGCTGATTGATAGCGGACGGATGGATCGTCGTTGATTGAAAATGGACGGATGGATCGTCATTGATTTGAAATTGGACGGATAGATTGTCGCTGATTGATAGCGGCCGGATGGATCGTCGCTGATTGAAAATGGGATGGATGGATCATCGCTAATTGAAAATGGATGGGTAGATCGTCGTTGATTTGATAGTTGGATGGATAGATCGTCGTTGATTGATAATTAGACGGATAGATCGTCGTTGACTTGATAATTGGACGGATAGATCGTCGCTGATTGATAGCAGACGGATGGATCGTCGCTGATTGAAAATGGACGGATGGATCGTCGCTGATTGAAAATTGATGGATAGATCGTCGTTGATTTGATAGTTGGACGGATAGATCGTCGTTGATTGATAATTGGACGTGTGCGCAGGCAGACTACCGCTGGGGATGCAAAAAGTAATCCGGATTTGACAACCATGCAATTCATGGCGATCATCAAGAATTGCTGCGGCATCATACCCAGAGACGATTGGCCTTTGTAAGAGAGATAAACATGACCGGGCCTGTCTAGAAGCTGCATTGGGCCTAGAGGCCCAACCAAACCATCGCGCGACAGAGCCACTCCGTTGCGCGAGGATTCCTGTTAGGGCTTGGGCTTGAAAAGAGCCCAGACCCGGCCTACACCTATTCCACACCTTTAAACTTCCCAGGGACGTGACAGAAACAGTTCCAGTCAGTTTAAAACTTCTCTCAAACCTCAAACTCTTCTCAAAACTCTCCCAAACCCTTGATTTTCTCCCAAAATCAAAAGCCCCAAACTTACTCACCCATCCATGGCAGATCACGATAATGGCAGTAACGAGGGAGACGTGGTTGATCGCCCGGAAGACCAAGGAGGACCAACGGAGGTCGAAATAGGAGACCAACGGCCAGTGGAGGCTGTCTTGGGTACTAGTGCAATGGTAACAGGCTGCGGCGATGGCGTATAAGGTCGTGAGCAGGAGGTAGATGGCGGCGACGAGCATTGCGCGATGGAGCTAGATGGCAGCGTCCGGCGGCACTCCGACAGGGCTCGCAGCAGCGGTGTGCCCACGAAACTCACGGTGTGCACAAACCTACGGTCACAACTCTCTCTCTCTCTCTCTCTCTCTCTCTCTCTCTCGCTCTCTCTCGCTCTATTCTAGACTCAACAATAGAATTGGGAATAAAATAATATACTGTTCAATTTTTGAATTTATGTGGGTATGTATAATGAGAGAGAATAAGATGGTGAGAAGGTGAGATGATAAGTGTAGAAGTGGTGGAATGAGAAAGGAGAGTGATACTGATAATGATAAAAAAAATAGGGGACAAGTGCCACATTTGGGGGGATTTTCAATTCTAATGTATGTGGACGCATGTATGTACATGGTGAGAATGTATCTGGACGCTTTTATGTATAGGATGAGAGAGAGAAGTGGAGAGTTAGTTTGAATAGAGTTCTACTTAGGGTTTAGATAGGAAAGATAAGAGATGAATATGAATCACTGATTCCTGTATATCTAAAGTTTAAATATATATCTTATACAATAGTACAAATAATATCAATTGTACACATAATAATATATGTTAATTATTCAATCTAATTAATTATTGAATTAGGAATTTAACAATATAAATTTGTATTAAAAAAAATTGGATCAAAAATCCGGATCGTTACAATCTATCCTCCTTAAAATAATTTCATCCTCGAAATTGTGTGTTTAGGAATTTCAAACTAAAACAATAAAAAAAAATTTATAACTCATTTACGTTGATAAAAGATATTTTCAATTTTTTTTTTTAAGTTTTTGAAAAAGAATCCATTTTAAGAATCCCTGAAAGATATATTTAGATTCCAAAAAGATATTTGTTCAAAGAAATTAAGGATGATGAGTAACTGTATGTTAAGTAAAATTTTTTAATAAAAATTAATTATGATAACAACCATGAAATTATAATTTCCAAATTATTATTTTTTGATCTTAAAATCATTAGAGTCAAACGACAACACTACACTCAACAAAAAAAAAAAAAAAAAGGTTAATGTATCACATAAAAGTCAAGCAAGTAAGACCTATGTTTTCTCACAGTACGCTCTCGAAGTCTAATTTGAACGACGGCTAAATAATACTTATAGTTTAGATTTTAAATAAATAATAACCACAATTAGTAACTCAAGTTTACGCTCTCAGAAAGTGATCTACCCAATCTACCCAAGGCCGAGAGTTGAACCTATGCTCTGATACCATTTTGTAACGCCCCGATTTTACAAGGGATTTCGGAAGCATTAACCCTAAAATACACTGAAATTTACAAACTATTAGGCCCTTATTTATCCTTATACAAAAATTACAATTTCAAAATAATACAAAAATTTATGTACATTTATTTAACAAAAGCAACTCCAGAGCGACTCTAGTTTTGACACAAATTCCAAGCAACGTTGGCCCAGACTCCGTTCCAGGGGGTCCCACCTGTATCAACTGCCCACTGTGAAATCCTGCACACTCTGGCAAATTGAACGCCGAAGCAAACGATTTGCCAGGATGCAAACGTATCCTGAGTGATAATTCACCAAGTAGAAATCCTAAAACCCAGTACCACAATATGCAGATCAACAATATAATAATTCATAATACACAAAAGGTACAGAATAATAACACATCATCTTTTTCTTTACTATCCATCATCTTACATGTAATCTAAGGATCATCTCTGCGAGATCCTTTCCTCCCACATCCACTAACTACAATCGTCTCATGGGTCCACCCTTCCTCTTGCTTATCCTGCACCAGGGTCCTAGGTGAGCGCACCTAAGTTATGTACCGAGTATGTTCTCACTTAAGACCATAACAGGAGGATCGAGTCATCCCATGACGTGTCGTACATTATGGTCGGACATCCACTACCCCACGCTAACTATAACCGTCTCATGGGACCCATTCTCTTCCTCAAAGAGAAACTTCCCATGACGTATTATACATTAACGTCTCACTAACTATAACCGTCTCATGGGACTCATTCTCTTTCTCAAAGAGAAACTTCCCATGATGTATCATACGTTAGCGTCTCACTAACTATAACCGTCTCATGGGAAGTTTCTCAAAGAGAAACTTTCCATGACGTATCATACGTTAGTGTCACAACACCGGGCCCCTCAGGTAACCCATTTCAACACAGGGCCCCATAGGTTACCCTTGCCATCGTCATGGCTCAATTCACAATCCACACAGTACTCACACTTTCAACACTTTACCATTTTTCATTTACTTATCATCGTCTACATGATTCACTACTCGTAACCACCCCGAGAACCTATTTGTCCAATCTACAGCCACAACAAAATATCACATGGTTCAACATTTCAACTAAAAGTACTAACAACACATAACCATGCGATAAAATTAATCATGTCATAGAATTAATCATGCGAGTTACAAAAAAATATTCAGTCAAACAATTAATTACTACACTTAAAATTAAGTCTATTTCTCTCGTTTAGAAATTTTATAAAACATTTCTACTATTTAAACATTTTCTTTAACTGTCATATTATTCATAGATTTTACAAACTAATTTTTTATTGGAAAATACTTATTGCTAAATTTAGTATTTACTAACTATATTAAATATTAATATGAGATTTTCATAACAACAAAATTATGCAAGGCTATTCTAGTCAATATTTATTAGAGTTAAAGATTAACTAATATATAATCTAAAATATTTCTTGTTTACATTCTAAATAAATTTTTACTCGTAAAATATTCTTGTTAATATTTCATAAACATTTATCTACCCCAATAATTTATTAAACACGTAAACGTCCACTCAAATACAAATCAACAATGCATCATCAATAATAATTTCACAATCAAATACTTGTTAAACGATCATAAATTTTCACAGAGTATAACACTAATCATTCCAGCACAACCGGACTGAATTTTAATATAAACAGAACTAAAAATAAATTAACAATTTAACAGCAGGTCATCATCTTCAATAAACTTTAAATCTAAGTAACTCCATTAAAATGCAGATAAAGGTTTCGGGTTTCCGAAAAACTACCTCAAACGCGATTCTAAGTCCGGATAGGTGTTGTACGGTGTCCGTAGATCGCCATGGTGGTTCTGAAATCTCAAAGCAGCGTCCGGCGGCACTCCGACAGGGCTCGCAGCGGCGGTGTGCCCACGAAACTTACGGTGTGCACAAACCTACGGTCACAACTCTCTCTCTCTCTCTCTCTCTCTCTCTCTCGCTCTCTCTCACTCTATTCTAGACTCAACAATAGAATTGGGAATAAAATAATATACTGGTGTTCAATTTTTGAATTTATGTGGGTATGTATAATGAGAGAGAATAAGGTGGTGAGAAGGTGAGATGATAAGTGTAGAAGTGGTGGAATGAGAAAGGAGAGTGATACTGATAATGATAAAAAGATAGGGGACAAGTGCCACATTTGGGGGGATTTTCAATTCTAATGTATATGGACGCATGTATGTATATGGTGAGAATGTATCTGGACGCTTTTATGTATAGGATGAGAGAGAGAAGTGGAGAGTTAGTTTGAATAGAGTTCTACTTAGGGTTTAGATAGGAAAGATAAGAGATGAATATGAATCACTGATTCCTGTATATTTAAAGTTTAAATATATATCTTATACAATAGTGCAAATAATATCAATTGTACACATAATAATATATGTTAATTATTCAATCTAATTAATTATTGAATCAGGAATTTAACAATATAAATTTGTATTAAAAAAAATTGGGTCAAAAATTCGGATCGTTACAAGGAGATAGCCCAAGAGGCTGTGGCGCGCGCAAAGGAGCGATACCAAATCAAGATGCGCCAAAGGCCCTCGCAAGATGAGCCGGCCCGCAAGAAATGACTAATCCTGCCTGAGGTCTTTGAGGAGGAGGATGAAGAAGAGGAGGAAGAACAAGGAGAGGAAGAAGAAGAGGGAGACAAGGGGGAAGAGGGGTCGTCCAACAACAGTGGTTCTAACGACACCGCAGACGATCCCGGATACAAGCAAGATCCTAGGGAGATAGACGACGACGACGGCGACGGTGATTGGCCTGGAGAGGATTGAGGGCTACTAAGGAGCCTCATTTACTTCTTGCACATTTGATTTTTGCTTTCGGGCCTGCGTGCCCGAGTAGATAGATAGATGATGGGCGAATAGGCCCCAGCTGACATGCGATAGCCGTTTTAAGGCTTGCGCACCTTTTTGATTTGTAGGCGGATGTGCCCGAGCAGACATGATGATTTTGATTGGCTGAAGTGCCAAACATGCAGTAGTTTTCTTCATTTTGACATGGATAGAGCATAGTTTAGCTATAAAATTTGCATTTTCACGGTTTATGTACCCTTGCACTAGATTAGAGCAGATAAAACTCACCACTAATACCAAACTTGCATTCTTGACATGCTGAGACTGCTAACAGACACACATATATGCATAAACGTGACCAATTCAGAAGAGAAATCAAGGATACGACCTAGGACACTACCAGGATACGAGGATACAGGACATATAATGAAATTTTGGGTAACAACAAACCAAAACTCCAAATACTTCAATTCTGATGAAGCCGATGCTTCTATGAGGTCAAACACACACCACACGACCCATACGAATCAACGGAACTGAAAAATACATTCCGGAGCAAAGTTTAGACCAAAAATTGCTAAAAAGACACAAAAACGGACATGAAATGCAAAACATGACTCGATTATGTTTCGTACTGAAACCGACACCTCCGTACAGTCACCTTAGGCCCATATGACCCGTACAGTGTGAGAGAACGGGGTGAAAATCCCTAAAGCACATTTCGACCACTCGAAATCCTAATTTGTACTTGAAATGGGCCACCGAGGGTCCAAAATCTCCGTTAAATGCGACATTCCGAATCCGACACTGGGACACAGTCACATATAACGATAGTGACTTACTGGAATCATCACAACTACAAAATAACCACCGAAACGAAAAATGACCAAAGTTGGTCAGTAGCTGCTGCAAACTGTCAAATTGCAGACGAAACCATCACGCGATGGACTGGTAAGATCGCGATGGAGGAACCATCGCGCGATGGAGTGAGACCATCGCGCGATGGAAAGTCCATGCTAAGCTACCTTTGTTTGACCAATCTTGAATCTGAGACGTTGGATGCCTTATCACTGTCCTTGGCCGTCCAGAATACGCCTGGGGCAGTTCACAGATGTGTCCTTGCATTGAAGGGGGCAATGCCACGTTGCTTGGATATTTTCCTTGATAAAAGGAGATATTTCATCATGCCTTGGATATAAAAGAGTCTTTCCCTGGAAATGTGAGGCACACCCCCCTAGGGCAAGCACTTCCAACTCCCCTATAATGGCAAATAACCTTCTAGTCTTGATCAGCTCGTGGCTAACGGCTTTTGTAGCCGGAGATTGGCTATCCTTTCGCTTTCACGGGCTGGCTGCTTTTCATTTTTCTTCGAAACGTGAGAGTCTGACCCGAAATTCTGATGGCAGCGCTACAATTTTGGGACCCAAAGGTTCATGTTTTCAAGTTCGGGGACAACGAGCTGTGCCCAACCGTAGAAGAATTCCAATCATATCTTCAGGGGTTTGGTTCGAGCGTGATTGTGGTACCACCTTATAGGAAGAGCATGCCAAAACTTTTGCAATCATGTCTCGACATTTCAAGAGGAGCAGCCGAAAGTCTGTTAACTGAGGGGCAAATCAACATCATGCGTCTGATGGAGTGGTACAGGCCTAAAGGAAACACATAAGACGCCGCTTTATAGGCCCGACGTCAATTTGCCCTAATGATCAGTGTATTGGCCGCTTACTTACTAGTATCACCGAATGGGCGAGTCAACCCTTCACTGGTGAGCATTGCCGCTCAAATGGGTACTCGAAGGAATGTGGTGCCGTTGGTTTTAGCAGAGACACTCATGGGTTTGGATTTGGTTTCTATTGGCCAAACAAACATATTCAGCGGTAGTCCACTCCTACTGCAGGTAAATTCTCACTCAGCTCACCTTTTTCGAGTTTTTGCACACTTACCTTTTACCTCATCTCTCGATTTAGGCCATATCGGGGCTCCTCGCTTGTTTTCTCACTCAAGTCTTATATGCCTCCTTACTTGTCTTTTAACTCTCTCATACAGCTATGGCTATCTGACAAATTGGGATTGCTCACGGCATCAGAGGCAAACTGGCCTCACCTGCCCGGTCGGATGCATCAATACGGGATGATCTATCCGGAGATGTCCATGAACCAGTGGTACACATTCATGAATGAAATGCACCCGCATGAGATTATCTGGAGGCATGAGGCCCTGGACATCCCAGACATGGCCCTTAATTCTGCAGGTTTCGAGAGGATGGTGATAGTCGGCCTGACCGCTTTCACATTCTACATTCCCGGTCGCATTCTCTGTCAGCTAGGGATAAGTCAAGGATTGCACCGAGCTGGAATCGAAACTTTCAATATCCCTGCATTCACTACATAGAACTTGGCTGGATACGAGCGCAATTGGGGCCTACGGCAACTTGGCGGAGCAGAACCAGACTTCAGCACAGAGCTCATGCATCGATACAAAGTGTGGCTAAGAAAGGAAATTGCAAGAAGACAAAGTGACAACTGACTCCTGACAGACTCTAATGATCTAGAATAAATTGTGAGCCTGTTAAGGCCTTTAGCATTTTATTTTGTGTAATAGAAGTAGTAGTTTGAATAAAGTCAAAAGATTTAAAACTTTCCCCTCTTGACCTAAGTGTTGAACACCACGCCGTTTTGAATGTTGAAGAGAAATCCCAAAATGGCAAACCATGGATCAAAATGATGGAATGTGACCGAATCTCACGAAGAGACTGCCTACGTATCCTTTTTCAAGGAATCAGGTCAGAACGTAGTTCAAGCTAAGGTTCGCTCGAGTATTTTACCTCTCCTTTTACGCTCTAACTTTTGCCTAATGCCGCCACTTCGGGCTTTAGACCTAGCGAGCTTTTGAGTATTGCCTTCTTTTTTTTTGCTTGAATCCGCTTCACAGGTTTTCAATCCAACAGGCTTGCTCTAATTTTTGCTTGGAACCACCCACCCTTGTGGTTTTCGGCCTAACGAGCTTCTCTCAGAGGTAGTAATGCTTGAGTTGATCTAGGTTTACCAAAGTGGAGAACTCGTTGCCATCGAGATCTATAAGCTGAGCTGCTCCCCCAGAAAGGATGGTCTTGATGATGTAAGGCCCTGAACGCTTCGGACGGAACTTGCCACGGGGATTGAATACAGGTGCCCGAATCTCCTTTGTAACCATGTCTCCTTCAACCAAGTCCCTAGATTTCACCTTCTTGTTGAAAGCCCGTGCGATCCTTCATTGATAACCTTGAACATGGTATAAGGCACAGAGTCTCCTGTCATTGAAAAGCATGAGTTCAACAAACCTCCCGCTGAGCCATTCAGATTCTGTGAGCCCGCACTCCACCATGATTCTCAATGACAGCAACTCAAGTTCAATAGGGAGTTCTGCCTCCATCCCGTAAACTAAAGAATAGGGTGTCGCTCCTGTTGATGTTCAAATTGACATCCGATACCCCCAAAGTGCTAGAGGTAGTTGCTCATGCCAATCCCGGGTGGACTCAGCAGACTTTTTGATAATTGTCACAATATTCTTGTTTGCCGCTTCAACAGCTCCATTCGTTTGGGGGCGATAGACAGTTGAATGATGGATTTGGATTTTGAACTCTTCAAACAATTCCAATACCCTGCCTTTGAAATGAGTCCCACTATCCGACACAAACGCTTGAGGTACACCGTATCGATAAAATGATGTTCTTCTTGATAAAATGGGCGACCTAAACTGTAGTTAGGGTTTTGTAGGATTCGGCTTCCACCCACTTGGTAAAGTAATCTATCGCCACCAAAATGAACCGGTGATCATTCGAAGCAGACTGTCTGATCATGCCGATGACATCAATGCCCCACACAGAGAAAGGCCAAGGAGAAGTCATGCCAAATAGGCTAGAAGGGGGAACATGCATTAAGTTGGCATGGATTTGGCACTTATGACAACGCCGTACGTAATCTACACACTGAGACTCCGTGGACCAGAAGTAACCCTGTCGTAGGATTTTCCTAGCAAGCATGACACCACTCATATGAGGACCACAGACTCCCTCATGAACCTCCTCCATAATCCTTGTGGCCTCAGAGCCATTGACACAGAGCTTGTGCATCCCACAATGGGATCTCTTGTATAACTTTCCTCCACAAAGGATATATTGGGCCGTTATCCTTCGTAATGCAAGTTGATCCTTCTTAGAAGTTTTAGCCGGATACTCCCCATTTTCAACAAAATTCCATATGTTGTGTTACCAGGGTAGGCCATCATCTACATCATCGATGATGTTGACATACTGATAGGCAGGACAGTCCCGCTGTTCGATCAGAATAGGGCGGAGTTTGACACCCAAAGGAAGTTCGACCACGGAAGCCAAGGTTGCCAAGCCATCCGCAAATTGATTCTTCAACCGGGGAATATGAGTGAAAGTAACCTTATTGAAACGAGGAATGAGATCTTCCAAGTCCTGATGATACAGTTTCAACTTTTCTTCGCGAACTTTCCAATCCGCGTTGGCTTGAGATACGACAAGGTTAGAATCACCAATGACCTCGAGTTTTTCCACACCGAAGGTAAGAGCGGCCTCCATGCCAACAATACAGGCCTCGTATTCAGCTTGGTTATTTGTGACATCGAAGTTGAGCTTGAACGCAAGCGGAATGTGAGAACCATCATGTGTAATCAACAGCACTCCGATCCCATATCCCTTCTGGTTGGCTGCCCCATCAAAGTAAAGTGTCCACACGTCTTCGACAACTATTAGCACTTCCTCATCTGGGAACACAAAATCTGAGTCCTCTAGTCCATCAACGGGATGATCGGCTAAGAATTCCGCAACTGCTCGTCCCTTGAGAGATTTTTTTATAATGTACTCAAGATCGAACTCTGCCAACAAGAGCAACCAACGTGCTAACTTACAAGTAAGCGCTGGCTTCTCAAAAAGATACTTGAGAGGATCCATTCGGGAAATCAACTTCACTCGATAAGCCAGCATGTAGTGTCTCAACTTCTTAAAGGCCCAAACAAGAGCCCAACACGTCTTTTCCAAAGCTGTATAGCATTCTTCACACCCTACCATCTTCTTACTTAAGTAATAAATGGCCTTCTCGACATCCTTATTTCCTTCTTGAGCTAGTAAATACCCCATAGACGAAGGATTCACAGAGAAATAAAGTATCAATGACTTCCCAGGAATCGGTGGCACAAGGATCGGAGGATTCTGCAAGTATTTTTGAATGGATGTGAAAGCCGCTTGGCACATGTCTATCCATACAAATGGGGTATTCTTCTTTAAAAGACGAAACATCGGCTTGTAAGTCAAAGTTAACTTGGCGATGAATTTGCTGATGAACTAAACCTTCCCCAAAAAGCCCCGCACTCCTTTTTCAGATTCTGGTGGCTTCATTTCAAGTATAGCCTCAATCTTCGATGGGTCAACTTCAATCCCACGAGTAGTGATCAGAAAACTAAGCATTTTACCTGTCGTGACCCCAAAAGTGCACTTCTGCGGATTGAGACGCATTCTATACTTACGGAGTCATTCGAAGAACTTTCAAAGAATAGGGACATGCCCTTCACGAGTTTTTGACTTGGCAATCATGTCATCCACATAAACCTCAACTTCTTTGTGCATCATGTCGTGCAGAATGGTTGTAGCAGCGCGCTGATAAGTAGGACCGACATTCTTCAACACAAACGGCATGACCAAATAGCAGTAAGTCCCCCATTCAGCGACGACAAGTACATCAATATGCGGCAGGGGAAAATCGTCTTTTGGGCTCGCCCTGTTCAAATCCCTGAAATTAACGCATACCCGGATTTGTCCATTCTTATTAGGAACCGGCATAATGTTGGCGACCCAGGTGGGGTATTGAGAAACCATAAGGAATCCAGTGTCGATCTGCTTAGTGACCTCATCCTTGATCTTCTGTGCCCAATCCGGCCTCATTCGCCTTAGTTTCTGTTTTACAAGTTTGGCATTCGGTAGTAGAGGAATTCGATGCTCCACTATCTCTAGGTCAATGCCGGACATGTCTTGATGAGACCATGCGAAAATGTCACTGAACTTCGTAAGCAGTTCTTTGAAATTTTGATATTCCTCTAGACACAAAGTGGAGCCCACCCGAACCATTCAGGGATCGTTTTCATCTTTCAAATTTAAAGAAACCACTTCTTCTTTTAACGGCTGAGCATGCCTTTGATCTTCCTTTTCGATGAAAACACAAACTTCCTTGGGAATATCCCCATCGAAATCTATCCCTTTATCGTCGGGGTCGACACAGTTTATGTATAAATCATCAAAGTAGTCAGAAGTGGATTCTTTCATTTCAAAAGGCCCTTCGGGGTAACCAAGTACAGTAGAGTCAAACTCGAAATAAAAGCTATAACGTGGAGGGCCAAGAGGCACAAACTCCGACTCAAAGCTAGACTCAGAAAACTCCGTGTCAAACTTAGACTCAGACACATCATCAACGCAAGTTAGGCGTGGTTTGAAAATGCAATTTTTAAGGCTACCCTTGGCTTCTGTAATAAGAGAGATGGGATCCTCAAGGGTATCCGGCTCGAGCATGAGCACTTCGGCTTCTTCAGCTTCCTCGGCCAAACCCACTTGAGAGAACTCGTGGAACAGCTGCTCCAAGCTTCCCTGATTGAAAGATCCCAACCAGTTAGTCTTGATCTTGGGCTGATTGAGCTTCTTCTTGAACTCCACCCTTGCTGGCTCCTCATCACTATCCGACCAGGTGTCGTTAGCGAAAATCTCAAAACCTGACAGTATCTCCCCAATCTTTGAGTCAATAAAGGGCTCAGCCTGCCCTGTGTAAACAGTATTTCCCTTCTCGCAGACAAAATAGCTATCGGGATCACCATAAAGAGTTCGAGATTTTCCCGTACATTTCCTTCTTTTGGCATCATTGGCTAAGGCGATGTACCCCAAACCAAAGCGGCCCTCGCAGGAAGGAAAGGTAGGGAACTCCGAGATCCCTTGCTAGTGAATCCCTAAGCCCAAACCAGGTAGATAGGACATTCTCCTCATAATGTCTAAAGCGACAGAACTTATGATGAAGTCCCCATCCACATTAATGGCCAAGACGGAGCCAGATGTATCAAAGGAGAAACCTTGGAGATCCACGTCTTCTTCACCATGCATAATTCCCAAAACTAGAGTACCATCCTCCTTGAGCGGGCGAATGCCTGAGTCCCCGCAAATTGTTAACGTGCCAATAGGAAGTCCCAGCATGACCTTTTGGTGGAGAGTTGATGGCACAGCCATGATATCAGATCTATGGAGCCACGGCCTACCGAGGAGAAGGTTGAAAGTGGCAGGGATGTCAACAACATAAAATTCAACATCCATTTCAAAGCCCTCAGCATCGAACTTGAGTATCAGCGTGCTTTCGACCACACGACGAGTACTGTCGTATGCCTTAACGGCTAGATTAGAAGGCGCAAAGTCCTTTTTGGTCAAACCCAAACGGTAAGCCACCCTCAAAGGGCAAACATTGATCGCTGAACCATTGTCGATGAGGACGGTCGAAACCCAGAGCCCTCGGCATTTGACAGTGATGTGCAATGGGGCGATTTTGGTCGACTCCTTCAACTAGTAGGTCCTTATCTATGAAGATCATGGTGTGCTTGGAGGTAGGTGGGAGGATGAGAGATATCATTGCCTCGGAAGTGATATCAGCTGGAATCTCAAGACGAGCAAGAGCGTGACAAAGTTTTTATCGATGCTCACGGGAAGAACAAATTAGTGCCCAGATCGATATAGCAGCGGGAATCGGCTCAAGTTGTTTCTGAATCACATCCGTATCATTGGTGCCGGCAGGTACCTCAAGCGGTGCAGACTTGGGAAGGTAGAGGGCTCGTTCCTTTGGTTAAAAGGGTTGGATGAGCTTCCAGCCTGCAGATTAGCCGGCTGAAAAATTCATCCATTCCTCATAACGTTGTGAACACTTCCCAAAGAGGGCACGACCTGAGGTTCTTGATCAATATCCCAGAGATCAGCAAGGACTTCACCTAGCTTGCGCTACCCTTTGTCGGCCGTTGTTGCCATCATAGGAACTTCCAAGTCTAAACCCAAATCTTTAACCAAGTCATTCACTAAAAGCATGTCCCAAAAGTCCAAATCTTTGACTGCCGCAACCTCTGCAACAGGTTCTGCGTTGGCGATGAAGGGAACATCCCAAAGTCTGCTTTCGGCTAAAGAGCGATTGACCGTCCAAACGTCTGCCCCAACTTGAACATTAACTATATCGTCAACATCCCAAAGATCGGCTGGCGGGATAAGGTCCATCACCATGATACTGCAGTCTTCCCTAGCCGAAGAAGAAACTATAGGACGTGGCAATCCTTCATCAACAATGTAGAAAGTGGGGTCATACTCGACGTCAGATATCGAACTGCTGAGCCTGTTGACCGTAGAAGGGCGGAAACATTCCCCCAAGACATGAGGTTCTTCTTGAATGAAATCATCCTCCACAAAGTAAGTCATGTAATCTGGTAAAGCATAGCCTTGAAGAGGATTAGTGTCGAAATCCAATGAAAATTGCCAAGTGGGTTCGGGATCCCAATAATATTCCTTTTCGGGAAGCAAAGGTTCGGGTTGCTGAAACAACATATACAAGGAAATGCCATCCAAAGGATCGAGCATCACCTGGTTGTGTCCGACCTGCCATTCTTCGTCCCAAGCTTGGTCATGCTGAGGGAGCGGGAGATACTCGGGGTGTAACGGGAAACCTTCTAGCTCGAGCTGGTTCCATTCTTAGATTATAGGAGCGGCGTAATCATCACCGTCGGCTATGGACCAACCCACGGCCTGCATGCTGAGCTCAGGCTCTCGCTCAAAGTATGACGGTAGTGCAGCCCTGAACTGGCTTTCAAAATTCTGAGAAGAACTAGGATCCGTTATGACCAGGATAGGATCACGACGAGTCGAGGTGAGACCAAGTCGTATAGGCTGAATAGAGTTATCGCGGAGATCACCCATGATTTCGTTGAAGAGATCGAAGCTTGTCTGGAGAAGTTGAAGGCTTGGATTAGAATAAGAAGGTTCTCCAATGTACATGAGTTCTGCTTCCGACTCCAAAGGCATAGATACAATCGGTTTGGGCTGGTTCACCGGGATTATATGGTCAGTGGGGTTGAATATGGTGGAGCAAGGGTCGATTTGAGTGGAGCTAGAGGATATATGGTTGATATGGGGAGCAACATTGTGCTTTGGCATAGAATTAGAAAGGATGTTTGGTTTTTGAGACGGGGGAGGTGGAGCCTGAAGAGTCCCTTCATCTATAAGATCCTGAATCGCATGACGGAGGCAGAAGCAGGAATCTATAAGATGACTAGCCCCTTGGTGATAGGAGCAATAGAGATTGGCTTTGAAACTGGGTGAAGGATTTTTGGGTAGAGGAGTTGGATCAAGGGGTTTCAGATGTCCTGATTTGATTAACTTTTCCATAACAGAGGACAATGGAGCCTCAAATGCGGAGAAACTATGGGGTTGGTTACGAGGATAGTTGTTCTGTGGAGTCTGCACTTGATTGACATCGGCAATGTGATTGGCAGTGTTGGATGAGGCGTTAGTGCCACTGGTTGCTATGTTGGAGAAAGTTCCACTCCCAAATAGTGCATTGGTGTTGCCAGAGTATGCCCGAGGTTTTGATTTCGGAGGGTTAGAAGATTCTCCTTTTGATAGGATGCCACTTTGCAGCGCATCCTCAATGGCCAGGCCGGAGTCGAGGCAAGTTTCAAAGTTTGCCGATGCCTGAACAAGAACTAAATGCTTAGTATAATCTGGCTGAAGATTGTGGGAAATGATGCGGAGTTGATCCCTCTCGCTTGGACGATCGGTTATTAGGGCAGCCTTAGCCCTCCACCTCTTGACAAAGTCCGTGAAGGACTCTTTGGCTTCCATCTTAGTAGATTCAAGTTCCCGAGTCGTCACTTGCAGCAAGGAATTATAACTGTACTACGAAATAAATGCAGCAACAATATCCTCCCATGTCTTCCTCATGGCAATGTCGAGTGACAAGAAACAATGAAAAGCCGGACAAGAGAGAGTCTGAGGGAACAACTGTGACATGGCTTCGGGCTCGACTGACAAGAGCTTCATAGCAGCGTGATAACTATATAGATGAGTCTTAGGGTCACCACTGCCGTCAAACTTGGCTAGGTTTGGCATTTTAAACTTGTCAGGAAGCTTGGCATTGGGATACAAACAAAGGCAGTCTAAGTCAATTTCCCCGGCACTGATCCTTTCAGATTTAGAAACAGATTCCTCCAGCTTGGTGATTTTGGCCATGAGAGCAGCCAAATCAGGATTTTGAGTAGGCCTAATGACAGCATGGTCTAGGTTTGCGGCTATTGGGCGAGCTTCTCTCGGATTGGGCTGAACTATGAGCCGCCCAGCATGATTCGGGTCTTCGACAAAGACAGGTTTTGCATAAACATCCTCATCGACCTCGCCTCCCATTTCTGCTACTGGTGGAAGACGAGTGTTGAAGAGGTCATTCAAACGGGAAACATTGGCATCTGTCTGAGCAGCCCTCTGTTGCATGATGGCGATGCTATTCTGAAGGCTTGTGAACATTGCTTTCATAGTGAGCGGTTGAGGTTGATCTGCCATAACCGGTGTTTCAAAGGAACTTGATGAACATGAAGGGGTTGGCGATGTCAGAGGTTTAACATCTTGGAGAACTGAAGACGAGCCTGACTGAAGAGTAGCCAACAGAGAATGCGGAGAGTCTTCCGTTACAATTGACTGGGATTATAACCTGATTAGCCTTGAATCGGATTCTGATGCAGACATTCCTAAGTGGGGTTGCCTTTCTGCTTCGATACTCTCCGTGGTGGTGCAATGATTCAGAACTTTGCTTGCAGTAAAGTAAGAAAAAGGCTTAATCGGGGTCTTGCAATAACTTTAATCCAAATAAAAGACTAAAGCGAAAGCGCAATCACCGTCGTCAGTGTCATCCTAGACTCTAGATCTAAAAGAGAAGTCCGTCTCAAAAATGTTCGGACACCGCCAGAATCCTCAGAAATCTTTTCAAGAGTGTATCCTTTGAATAGACTGATGAAGACCAAGAGATGTCAAAATAGCCTAAGCCTTTGACTATTCCGTTCTCGGCGTTTCAACTTTGAACTTTGGAACAACTTGGTGTAGATGACGTGATACCCTAACCTGGGCGGCGTAGATGGCACAGCACCATAGCCTAAACGATGTACGTGCGTCGCACGATGAATAAGGAGGTGTAAGTATCACGGCATTTTCTCCGTTGTTCCTTATTTTTCTGTTTGAAATTTTGATTGGGTATTAGACAAAGATTTAGAAAGGTTTTGATATCCCAAAGCCTCATTAATCTAAGGATTTTGAAAATTGATAACATGCACCATCAAGAAGCATGACTCTTCATCAGGCCCGAAGCAGTGTCCTAACATTTTAAGTAAGACTCGAAGACTTGAGAACCTAGAATCCACCCTAAAACATGCTCCTACGCAAGCGGTATGTATGTACAGTGCATGCGATAGGGAAATCAGTAACACGAATACAGTATATGGGGGTTAGATTCAAGTAATCTTACCCTGTAGGTACCTGTCCTAGTTTGGAGAGTTCTAGTGCTTTATATATGTAAAGGCTAGTTTTGGCTTGTAACGGGTTCCTCGGACTAAAGCCAAGATATACCTCCCGCTGCCCGCGTAACCGCAGAGCAACAGTCGAACGGTAGAATGACTTATCATCATCGAAGGTTGTTGGTCATTCGGGGTCCCCAGGCTCCGGTAAACCATGCCAGATTACCAAAACGATCCAACGAGGCTTATCCCACATCGATGCAAATGAGAATGCTAGAAAGTTGATTAATGAAACAGAATGGCAAATTCGCAAATTTGCAAATGCCTTTTCAAATTTGGCTCTCTTTATCAATCAATACTTAGAGGAAACTACACAAGAGAACAATCGGAAAAGCCTCAGATCGGATTGGCCGGACACGAGGTCCTGTTAAATCACCATTCCAACCTTCGGTAGCGCGAAGCTCACCGTTTTGACAGACTTTTGAAGGGTTGTTCACAAGTGAATTAAACTCTAAGTATGGATTAATATTGATTCAATGTATCCCCAGTAGAGTCGCCACTATGGGCAGCGTGCCCTTTTAAAAGGATTTCATTCCTCTCAAAATGCCAATTTGAGGGAACGCTTAGCTGGACGACAAGCGCTCGCGAAAATACAGAGTCGCCACTCGGGTTTTGAAGGTCCGACACCCAAGGAACCGTATTTCGAAGCACCTGCCGCGCTATTTGATTTGAAAAAGTTTAAGAAACCAGTCCGTCATAACCATATCTGGGTTCGGGAGCCAGGTTACCAGAGGGGAAGGGTTTTAAGGCACTCCTCTCGCCCAATCCGGAGATCGGTCTCTACTTGAGCATTTTGTAAAAAAGTTTTGCGATTCTTCTTTTATTAATCAATTTCTAGCCAATTAGGGCGGGGAACAATTAATCGAGAATTAAAACTGTAACACTTTGCAGGATGTGAAAAAATAGTATGAATGGAAGGCATGCTTGAAAAAAAAACGAGATAAAACCCAACACCATTGGCGGGTATCAAAACAGTGCGTTGATGTTGGGGGATGAAATCAATTGGTGTTTCGAGCTGCACCAGATTGTAGCGGCTACTCGTGCCTCTTCACCGGAACCCTAGTTCGTTGCCTGAACCCTAATCTGCAAAACAGACAGGAGGTGAGCGCACCTTTGCCCCTCGTGGCAAAGGCCCTCCGATGCCTAAGTTAGTATCACGTACCAGTAATCGAACCCTAATTATCAGTAGGAAAATAATATGAATGTCACGTATTGCGTACCTCTTACTTCTAGGTTTACCTCATATTTATAGATTTTTGGATGCTTGTTGCCCAAGTATCCGTGTTGCTCTAGGTTTCCTACCTCGTATAGGAAAACAGAATATCTTGGACTCTCGTTCCTTTATCAGTTCATTACTAGTTCATTTTGGACTATTTTCCATAGCTGGCCGAACATCCCACTCTCGTTGGGTATTCTATCTAGATCCTGTAATCTCGGGATCTCATTCCTTAATAGAATAACACTGCTTTTGGATCCTTCCAAAGTGTTCTCCTTCCTTCAGCATTTGATTAGAGTTCTTTCGTTGTTTGGCTCTCTCGTAACCGAACAGATTGTCTTGGACTAGCTACTTCACATGTAACTGGTCCGGTATTAACTATTTGGACCACTGTCATTGTATGTCTCTATCTGCTGAACAAATAGCTTGGATTAATGACTTCTCATACCACTTGTCCATATCGCCGATCACCGCTCATGGTGGTTCGTATCACCCGTGATTCCACGTACCACGTATTCGGCCATTTGATTGTACTTGTTCGGGAATACCTCCCTACAATCGCTCTCTAGCTTTGCTTGTTGCCACTGTTCGGAGACTACAGGTAAAGCTTAAAATTAGACCTTGAGCCGAGCTCCTTGAGTCCCGTGTAGATATAATACCCAAACCCATTGACGTTTTTGGCGGTTTAGTCATCATTTTCTCAAAGTGGTGACTCCACATAGCACGTTTCGTACGCCTTGCATTTAATTTGAACTGACATTCCTTCCAAACGGCATTTGAACAGTCCCCCTGGTAAGTTTGCTTTCTGTTACTTTCATGTAACAGAGTCGGGAGGTGTCGTTTCATCTCCATCTTCCCTTTAAGCCTACTTTTGGGTCTTTTGGGATTTTCCTCCAAAAAATCCAATTCCATCCTTTCTCTTTTTCAAACCAGATGAAAGTTTCCTCCTCTTCTGCCATCGCCGCTTTCTGCAACACGATCTCGTGCCTGGGAACCATTGCCACACTCCCGTAAGATTCTTATTCCTTTTTTCTTGTTTTGTTCTAAGATTTGTCATCCTCAAACTCATCTGCCACTAGGGTTTGGTACGTATTTTCGAATTCGTAGAACTTCCAGAGTATCCATGACGGATGAAAATGAGAATCCCCCAAAACCTAGCAAGTTTAGGAAACTCTGTGAAACCCCTACTGCCATGGTGGCATTTAGGGCCGAATATAGCGTTCCTGATAATGTGAGGCTCGAACTCACTCTTTTAGGTGCGGATAGAGATAGCGGTTTGTGGGATAGAATGTGTATTCCAATCGTAGCCATTGTAGAGGGTGGAGTTCATTTCCCCCTTCATCCACTGCTTCGTCAGGTCCTGAATTGGAACCGTCTTACTCCCATGCAAGTTTCGACCAACGTCTTTAGACTGGTAATGGGGATTGTAGCCCTGAATAGGATTCTGGGAACCCAGCTTGGGATTTGGGACATCCAGTGGTGGTATAGCATAGTTTTAAACCCTGAGTAAAACACGTACTACTTCAAGGTTAGGAGAGCAGAGAAGCATCTTGTGCTGAACCTGCCAGATTCTGCTCGTGATTACGAGATTGATTTCCTATATGTTACTAATGCATTCGAACCTATAGGGGAAGATGGCCAAGTGGTGGGCCTTCACTGCCCCCACATATGGGGTTACCCACGTATGCTTCTAATTCACTTTGCCCTTAATCATAACTGTTCTCTACTATTCTTTTTTATTTACTCCATGCTTGTATTTCAATATGCAGCAGATAACGCCAACAAGCATCCCAGACGAGAGCCAAGTTATGTCCGAACAGAGGAGATTAATAGAATTCTGAAATACACTGGTGAGCCCGGTAACTCAACAACTGGTCGGGGTCGTAATGCTGACATACTGTTGTGATACGATCCTTTTTACAGAGGCGTTATTGATAGAAGACTTGCCCATCCGAGTACCAGTGCTGCCTCAACATCGACCGCTCCACAGTCGAGGATTTTAAGATCCAGTGCTGGAGTGACAATCGTCGGGTAGCCAGGTGACGTTCCTATTTCAGAAGGCCTCCCGCTACCTCGTGTGGTACTTAGAAGACCCTCTCAAAGGCAGGCTGCTTCTCAACGACAACCCGAACAGCAAATTCCTGATCGTAACACCAGCCAATCATCTTCTTCTGGCTATTCTCCATCTCATCCAGGCTCAGGTACTATGACCCGTCAACCCCTGAATCTTAGTACTCTACTCCCTGTCACTTCACGGGGACGTGGTGACTCCGGGAGGGCATCATCAACTGGCCGAGCCCCCCCGCCATCTCGTCAAATCAGGGGGATTTCAACACGATCCTCTTCCTCTCCACGGGAACGTGACAGTTCCCTTGAGGCTACCGATGCTCATCGGGACAAACGCCCTAGGAATCAAGAAGGTGGGGATCCCGATGCTCAAGCTGCTGCATTAGTTTCAGAAACTCTCCTATCAACCATTCAAGTAACTCATGAAACGTGGGCCCCTCAACTCATAAAGGGCGATCATCCAGTAAATGTTGGAGATAGTGCTAGTTCTACAGAGACAGCACTGGCCCTAGCATAGGGCTTACTACTACCTATTGACATGCAGAAAGAGTCCTTATCTCCTTCTGATCAGCTTGTGTCCACTGGACTCGTTAGTGGAATCAAGGTGAGTTATTTTTATTTCACGATTTTAAGCCTCGACCTTTTTCCGTGTTTAATTGTAAAGGGAATTGTAGCTCTAAGCTGTACTTGATGTCCCTTAGTTTATCCAAAAGATGGTCACGCTGAGCCAAAAGCTCCAAGAAGCTGATACTGAAAGAATCAGACTGATGAATTACAATACTCGGTTGCTTTGGACAATCTCAAGATTGGAAAGAGAAAGAGATAAAGCTAAGTCCGATTTCGATGGGGCAAAAGGCAAACTTGAGATTGCCGAAGATAGCCTTAACCGGGCCTTGACAGAGATCGATAGCACCAAAAAAGCCGTTTATGAAGAAGGGTACCAGAAGGGCTTTGATGCTACAACTGCTAGCTATGTTGAACAGATGCCAGCTATTCAAGACCAGACTTTGGAGTGCATGTTGGGAGGCATGTTTAACAAAAGTTGGCGTTGCAGACGACTCCCCTCTCTGGGTTGAAAATGATTTGCCGAGTAGCCAGGCTGCAGCTCCCTAAGAGCATGAGGAGCCCCTGGAGGATGACGCTGAGCAACAAATTGAAGATTTTGTTGGTACAGAGGAAGATATTCTATCTGATACTCACCCTGTCCAATCACCTGTTTGTGATTCAATCAATGAACCTATCAACCTGGAAGAGAATCCAACTGGCGGTGATGCTACCACTAAAGTTCATGCAAAGATCCCGGATGAAACTGCTCCGGAGGTTCAAAACCTGGACTGATAGGTAAGTATTTGGTATGAAAAAGTTTGGCTGGTCCTGCGTGATCGTAAGCATTGGCCCTGCGAGGCACTAGTACTTTTAATACTTTTGATAACACAGGTATTCGGCCCCTTGCGGCATAACTATACATTTTGCTCGGCTTCTTCATGTGTTTGCATGTGTTCAGATGCAAACAGTTTATCCAAACAAAGTGTTTGATGATTAACCCTTTAAGCATATGATCGTTATGTTTATTCAGCCTAGTGTTTCGTACTCAGTAATTTTGCACATCTAAGTTTCTCGTACTTAGATGATGTTTAAGTTGCTCATACTCTAAATGAATTGTAAGTTTTGTGTACTTGTACAATCCTCAGTTTCTCGTACTTAGTGTATAGGTGCCTGTTCCCTGCTCCCCAATACGAATGGGGGAAACCAAGCCCGTAGTTCGTATTCTTAGAACAAATACCAAGAACGCAATATTATACTGCAAAAAGTGATTTTATTCATAATCTTTGAAACTCAAGAGGGCGTTATTCGTATCCCTTGCAACTAACAAGTAATAAAAACATAAAAGTTTTACTCGTAACTCCCACACAATCACGATATGCAGCCCTAAAAGACTGGAGGCTTTTAAATAAAAAACTTCCTTAAATTATGGACATTCCAAGGCCTTGGTACTGGGTTTCCTTCCAAATCTGTCAATCTGTAAGCCCCTATGCCCACAACCTTAGTCACCTGATACGGGCCTTCCCAATTGGCCCCTAACTTGCCATCGTTGGCAACCTTGGTGTTACCGAGCACCTTTCGAAGTACAAGGTCTCCAACACCAAACTCTCATGGGTGGACATTTTTGTTGTAGCTTTTCATCAGCTGCTCCTAATATGAGGCTAAATGAACCAGAGCACCAAGTCTTCTGCTGGTATCTGAATCATTGGTGAGAACTTCTGACACTTTTCACAGATTTTCTCATAAACCTTGGCATCTTCCTGCATGTGTGGCCACCAATAACCCTGGGTAATCGCTCGATGGGCTATGGATTTGCCCCCAGCATGGCTTCCACAGGTTCCCTCATGAATTTCGTGTAGGAATTTTTGCACCATCTCAGGATGCACACAAAGCAAATAGGGACCTGTAAAAGACTTCCTGTACAATTTTCTCTCTGGGGACAACCAAAACCTAGCAGATTTGGTCCTTATCTTGTGAGCCTCCTTTTTATCAAAAGCGAGTATTTCGTCTCGTAAAAACTCCACAATTGGGTCCATCCAACTTGGTCCTTGGTTCACGTCCAAGATCAACTCCACACGTCTCCCAATGCTCGGCTCACTCAGATACTCTATTGCCACCTTCCTTTTAAACTCAATTGGTACAGCTGCAGCCAACCAAGCTAATGAATCTGCGTGAGCATTCTGTCCAGAACTTATCTGTTCAATATTTACCCTTTCGAAGGTATCAAGCAGATCTTTGGCTGCCTGCACATAGGCCTCCATCTTTTCACTCTGGGTCTCGTATTCCCCGGACAGTTGATTGACCACGAGCTATGAATCACAATATACCCTAACCCGTTTTACTTTCAATGTTCGTGCACTCCTCAAGCCAGCTAAGAGTGCCTCGTACTCCGCCACATTATTTGATGCACTGAACCCTAACCGAACAGATAGCTCCAACATCACTCCATCAGGGGGAAAGAGCACAATCCCAATCCCTGACCCTGTGTTACATGCTGATCCGTCAACAAATAGCTTCCATTCTAGGGGATCCTGTTCGGCTGGGGCCAAGTTCTTCTTTACTGGTGACCTTGTTACCTGCTCCTTTCTCGTAGGAGGCAAAGGTGCTACTGAAGGTGAGAATTCTACCACAAAATCAGTCAACACTTGGCCTTTGATTGCTGCACGCGGCTGATAATCAATATCGTATTGGCTTAACTCGATGAACCAAGTTGAGATCCTTCCCGAGAAGTCTGCTTTTCATAGCAGCGACTTCAATGGGAACTCAGTATAAACCACAACCTTATGACTTTGAAAATAATGTGACAATTTTCTTGTCGCTGTCCTTAATGCTAGGACCAGCTTCTCAAGGGGCAGATACCTTGTTTCTGCATCTAGCAATGTTTTGCTCACGTAATAGACTGGGATTTGCTCGGATCCTGTATCCCTTAACAGGACCGCACTTACAGCATGTTCAGAAACTGCCAGATACAAAATTAAAGACTCACCAGGTAGTGGAGTTGACAGAAGTGGGGCTTCGGCCAAATACTTCTTTAGGTCCTAGAAGGCTTGCTCGCACTCTGCTCCCCATTCAAATCCTTCCCTTTTTTTTAGCAACTGAAAAAAGGGTCTGCACTTATCACTTGATCTGTTGATAAATCTGTTGAGTGCTGCAGCCATTTTAGTCAATCTCTGGACTTCCTTTGTGGTTTTGGGACTTTGCAAATTCTGTAGGGTCATTATTTGGTCAGGGTTTGCCTCAATCCCTCTCATGGTTACAAGGTGACCCAAGAACTTTCCAGATCCCACTCAAACGCACATTTCGAGGCATTGAGTTTTAGTTTGTACTTCCTTAGGATTTCAAAGGCCTCCTTTCAATCTGCTATGTGTCCTTGGTGAGTCTTACTTTTCACCACCATATCATCAATGTAAATCTCCATGGTTTTACCAAGGAGCTTTTTGAACATGATGGTTACCAATCTTTGGTATGTTGCCCCCGTGTTCCTCAGTCCAAAGGGCATGACACTATCTCGTGGTGTAATGAAAGAAGTTTTGTCCTGATCAGGCTCAAACATAGCAATTTGATGATATCCTCGATATGCGTCGAGAAAGCTCATCTGCTCATATCCAGCAGTGGCATCTACTAACTGGTCAATTCTAGGAAGAGGAAAGCTATCTTTTGGGCATGCTTTGTTTAACTCTGTGAAATCTACACAGACACGCCATTTTTCATTCTTCTTTTTCACTACCACTGTGTTGGATAACCATTCTGGATAATAAACCTCTCGTATTGCCTTGGCCTCCAAAAAACGATCTACCTCTTCGATAACAGCGACAACATGCTGCACGGCTGCCCTTCTTTTCCTCTGAATGACTGGCTTATGTTGTGGGTCAACGTTCAAATGGTGGCAGATGACATCTGCATCCACCTCGGGCATTTCCTCCAGTATCCAGGCAAATACGTCAATGTATGTCTTTAGGAAACTTACCAATTTAGCCTCTTCCTCAGTCGGTAATGATTCTCCAATGAGGAAATACCTTTCTGGATCAGTCTCGTTGATCTGTATTTTCTTCAAACCCTCAATTACCCTCCCTGTTGGGTCCTTCCCGACGTCCTCGATAGTTGGTTGATCCGAGACTTCCACTGTATGAACATGGTGGGCATTCTGGATTTTTTTTATGATGGACACCAAGCACTGTTGAGCTACCTTCTGGTTACCCTTGATCTTTTCAATCCCATTGGATCTCGGGAACTTTACCATTTGATGGAAGGTGGAAGAGACTGCCCTCATCTTGTGTAACCATGTTCTCCCTATGATCACGTTATAGGGGATGGCACATCCACCACCAGAAAGTCAGTTTGTAGTACCACTGTCCCAGCCCGTACAGGCAAAGTTACCTTTCCTAATGGCCAAACTACTCCTACCCCGAATTCGATCAATGGGGTTACTGACTGTACCAAATCTGCTTCAGTCAGTCCCAACTTCTTGAATGCATCGTAATATAGCACCTCGGTGCAACTCCCCGAATCCACCAGGATTCTTTCCATGTCATATTCCCCAACTCGTAGGGTTATGACTAAAGCATCATTGTGAGGTACCTGGACTGCTCCCAGATCCTTATCCGTGAAAACTATGCCCTCGTTGTATGTTCCTTCGTCACGCCCTCTCTTCTTTCCCAGCCGCGTTATGTGTTGGTCATGTTTGATCTGTCTTTCGAGTAATCTCACTTTGTTCCTCGTATAAGGCTCGGCCAATCCATGTATCATTTGGATTATACCCTTTGGATTCTGCTCGTAATCCAATTCCATTGCTTTTTCTTTATCCTTGGGATCTTCTTGGATAAATTCCTTGAGATAACCTCGTGAGACTAGATCGTCAAGGTGTCTTTTAAACATCTCACAATCCTCAGTCATATGACCCCAATCCTTATGGTAGTTGCAGTGCTGATTCGTAGCACGTTTTGTATTTTTATCCCCACCAAGACTTGGTGGCCACTTGAAGTAAGGCTGATTCTTTATTCGATAAAGAATCCTATAGATGGGCTCATTCCAAACTGTGGTAATGGAAAAGAAAGATTTGGGATCAGGTGCTTGTTTATTCGGCTCTCTCTTAACCTGCCCATAGTCCTTCCTCTCTCGATAGGTTTTGGGCTCTGGCTTGTCTACTTTCATTGCAAGGCCTTTAACTTGCTCGGCAACTACCTTGTCGTCTTCTCGGAGTATGTCGTCTTCGTTTCTGGCATGCTATTCTATCCGTTCTATTAACTTTGCAAGTGTTCCCACTGGACTCATGTTCAAGGATTTACGCAGTTCTCCTCGAACAGGCAACCCGGTTTTGAACGTGGCTATCGCGTACTCCTCACTGCAACTTTCAATCTCATTGAAAGTCTCCCAGTATTTCTTTGCATAACTCCTGATCGGCTCGTCCTCGCCTTGTTTCATAAAGGAGAGGCTCTCAAAAGTTTTTGGAGCGCTTCTCCTCGTTAAGAAACGAGCAGTGAATTCTTCGGCCAACTGTACCCATGTTCGGATGGAGCGTGGTTCCAACTTATGGAACCAAGACAAAGCTACCTTCCCCAAACTTGATGGGAACATCTTGCACACAATTGCATCGTCTCCTTCATGCATGAACATTGCTTGCTGGTAATGGTGTATGTGTGCCACGAGATCAACATCTGTTTCACAGATGACGAATGTTCCGTGTTTCACTCTGCTCGGCAACCTAGCCTCCTGTAACTTTCTTGCAAAAGGGGAGGATGCAATATTCCTCAATGATTTTCTTGCTACTTCTCGTGCAGTCATGGCTTCATCTTCTAGTCCCTTTGTTTTCTTCGGTCTAGTCCTTTCCCAATCGGAATCAGGTCTCTCGTACTTGTCCCTATGATGTTTCCTAGTCCCATCCTCCTCAGGGGTAGAACTTCGGCCCCTGCTTCTCCCCTTTCTTGAAGAAGCGCTCCTTCATTTCGGTGTTCGGCTTTTACTTTGCTCCTCTTTTTTCATGGAGAAACTTTGTGTCGCCTTGGGGTTGGACTTCTGCTTCTGCTCCTTCTTCCTCGTGAAGGGGCTTTTCTGTATCTTACCATAACATACCCGTTGCCCCTGGAATTTCTTCAAGACAGTCCGGAATCCTCCAGGTGTTCCCTGATTCCCAGAGCTCCCTGATCTCATGCTCTCATTTTTTAATCAGACGAGCACACTCCTCGATTTCTTGCCTCTTTTTATCAAGGACATCTTTGCTATGGTGCACACTCCTAGAGTGTGCGATCGATTCATCCCTTTGGTGGGATTTACTCTTTCTCGTGGATCTCGAAGCCGTCCCTCCCTCTCTATTCTTAGAGTTGTCATGAACAGTAAGGGAGCGGCCCTTACTCGTGGTCCTCCTTTGTCTGCCTTCGGGCTTTCTCGGAGCCCCGGGCAGAGATTTATCTCCACCTCCATCTGGCAGATTTTTTGGATCGTGAGGTGTTGCTGGATCTATTTTGTAGGGAGGTATTCCCGAGCAGGTACATTTAGTTACCGAACACGTGATGTTTAGGAACACGTGGTAAATACGACTAGACTTACCGCCGGGCAGTTCGGTGAACAGTGATATGAGAAGTCATGGCTATAAATAGACTGTTCGGCAGTTAGAGATATCTTGATTACATTGGACCAAGATACATGAGAAGTAGTTGGTCCAAGCAGACTGTTCGGTTATGATACAGCCGAACAGATGTTGTAAAGAACCTAGCACGTGATACGAGTGATCACGGGTTGAAAGCAATGCAATCGATGTCCGAATAAATGGTACGTGGGACCATAGTTTGAATATAGACAGGACGGTCATCGTGCTAAACAAGTGTTCGGCAATATGGACCAGTGACATGAGAAGTCAACGGTCCAGGAAGGTTGTATGGGCTCAAGGACCAGTTACATGTGAAGTGAACTGGTCCAAGCCGTCTGTTTGGCCATGAGACGGCCGAACAAAGAAGGAGCTCCAATCGAGAGCAGGAGCAGAAGGAATACTCTGGAAGATTCCAGAATAGTCATATTCCGTAAAGGAATAAGATCCCAAGAATATAGGATCTGAGAAAGATACCCAACGAGTATGGGATGTTCGGCTTGTTATGGAAAAGAGTCCTACAAGGATTAAAGTAATGAACTGATAAAGGAAACGAGAATCCTTGATATCCTGGGATTCCTATACGATTTAGGAATCCTAGGGCAACACGGATGCTTGGCCAGCAAGCATATGTGAATCTATAAATAAGAGGAAAACCTAGAGGTAAAAGGTACGCAATACATTGCATTATTATTGCTTTCCTACTGATAATTAGGGTTGAGTTTTCTAGTACGAGATACTAACAAAGGCATCGGAGGGCCTTTGCCACGAGAGGCAAAGGTGCACTCACTCCCTGTCTATTTTGCAGATTAGGGTTCAGACGTCGAGCTAGGGTTCTGGTGAAGAGGCACGAATAAGCCGTTGCAATCCAGTTGATAGGAAGCATCAATTGTTTTCATCCCCCCACAATTGGCGCCGTCTGTGGGAAGACGAAAGAATTCCCTTTTGAAATACGACCATGGTGGAAGTAACTCCAGCAACACCACATGAACCAAAAGATGTATTGGATGGAGGAAGGGACAAATCACCACCTGGGGCTCCGAGAAAGCCCCAGGGTGGGCACAGGAGGGACACGAGTAAGGACCGCCCCCTTACCGTGCATCATAACTCCAAAAATAGAGGAGATGGAGAGACGGCTTCGAGATCCACGAGAAGGAGTAAATCCCATCAAAGGGATGAATCGATCGCGCACTCCAGGAGTGTGCACCATAGCGACGACGTTCTTGAAAGGAAGAGGCAAGAAGTCGAGGAGTATGCTCGTCTGATTAAAAAACGAGAGCATGAGATTAGAGAATTGGAAAGAATTAGGGAGCATCCGGAGGATTCTGGACTGTCTCGAAGAAATTCTAGAGGCAGTAAGTATGCTATGGTACAATACAGAAAAGCTCCTTCACGAAGAAGAAGGAGCAGAAGCAAGAGCAGAAGTCCTGTTATAGGGCATCATGAGGCTTCTCCACGAAAAAGGGAAGAAAAAGTAGAAGCCGAACACCAGAGAGAAGAACTTCTTCACGAAAAAGGAGGAGCAGAGACCGAAGTTCTACCCCCGAGGAAGAGGATACGAGAAAGCATCATCGAGACAGGTACGAGAGGCCTGATGCTGATTGGGTCAAGGCTTCGGCCCACAAGTCAAAGGAGCAAGAGGATGGGACAGTGACTGCACGAGAAGCAGCACGCAAGGCCCTGAGTAATATTGCAGCCTCCCCCTTTACAAAGAGGCTACAAGAAGCAAGGTTGCCGAGCAGAGTGAAGCACGGTGCATTCGTACTTTACGAGACAAATACGGATCCCGTAGCTCACATACAACATTATCAACAGGCCATGTTTATGCATGAGGGGGATGATTCCATCTTGTGCAAGATGTTTCCCTCCAGTCTTGGCAAGGTAGCATTATCCTGGTTTCATAAATTGGCCCCACGATCCATACGAGGATGGAGGCAGCTAGCAGAGGAATTTACTGCTCGGTTCTTAACGAGCGGAAAGGCCCCAAAGACTTTTGAGAGTCTTCCCACCATGAAGCAGGAGGAGAACGAGCAAATTAGAGATTATGCAAAGAAGTACTGGGAAACTTTCAACGAGATTGAAAGTTGCAGTGAGGAGTACGCAATTGCTACGTTCAAAACTGGTTTGCCTGTTCGGGGAGAGCTGCGCCGTTCATTGAATAAACATCCAGTAGCCACCTTGGCTAAATTGATGGAACGGATAGAGCAACACGCCAGAATGGAGGATGACATACTCCGTGAGGATGGCAGGGCGGTTGCCGAACAGCCGAAGGCACCTGCCAAAAAAGTGGATAAGCCAGAACCCAAGTCTTACAAAGACAGAAGGGAGTACGGGCAGGCTAAGAAAGAGCCATACAAGGACAAGCAAGCTCCTGACCCCAAGTCCTTATTTTCTATCACTACGGTTTGGAAGGAGCCAATATACAGGATTCTTTATCGAATAAAGAATCAGCCATATTTTAAATGGCCCCCAAGTCTAGGCGGAGACAAAGATGCAAAACGTGCTACGAATCAGCACTGCAGTTATCACAAAGATTGGGGCCATATGACCGAGGATTGTGAGGTATACAAGAGGCACCTTGATGATTTGGTCTCTCGGGGCTATCTCAAGGAGTTTATCCAGGAGGACCCTAAAGAGAAAGGGAAGGCTATGGAGCTGGGTTACGAGCAACACCCTAAAGGCGTGATCCATATGACACATGGGTTGGCTGCACCTTATACGAGGAGTGAGGTGAGGCTGTTGCAAAGACAGGTCAAACACGATCAGCACGTGATGCGATTGGGAAACAAGAGAGGGAGAGAGACTGATGTATGCAAAGAGAGCATGGCATTCAGTGATGATGATTTGGGGGAGGTCCAAATACCCCACAATGATGCATTGGTCGTAACCCTACGAGTTGGGGAATACGACATCGAAAGAATTCTAGTGGACTCGGGCAGTTGTACAGAGGTATTGTACTATGATGCATTCAAAAAGATGGGGCTGGCCCAATCAAACTTAGAACAGTCCACAACACCTCTTATTGGGTTCGGTGCAGGAGCAGTCTGGCCCCTTGGGAAGGTGACGTTACCTGTTCGGGCCGGATCAGTAGTGTTGAGAACGGACTTTTTGGTGGTCGATGTCCCATCTTCCTACAACGCGATTATAGGGAGGACATGGTTGCACAAAATGAGAGCAGTCTCCTCGACTTATCACCAGATGGTAAAATTCCCAGGTTCAAATGGGATTGAAATCCTTAAAGGAAACCAGAAGGTGGCACAGCAATGCTTGATTTCCATCATTAAAACAGCCCCGAAGGTCCACCATGTTCACACATTAGAAGTACCAGACCAACCAACCATCAAGGATGTTGGAAGAAGCCCGGCTGAAAAAGTGGTTGAGGGCCTGGAGAAGATTCAGATCAACGAGATTGATCCTGAAAGATATTTTTTGATTGGGGAATCATTACCAGCAAACGAAAAGGCTGAGTCGATAAGATTTTTGAAAGAATATATTGATGTTTTTGCATGGGTACCTGAGGAAATGCCTGGGGTAGACGCAGATGTGATCTGTCACCATTTAAACATTGATCCTCTGCATAAGCCGATCATTCAGAAGAAACGAAGGGCAGCCGTACAACATGTAGATGCTGTGATCGAAGAGGTCGATCGTTTATTGGAGGCCAAGGCAATACGTGAAGTCTATTACCCAGAGTGGTTATCCAACACTGTTGTGGTAAAGAAGAAGAATGGGAAGTGGCGTATCTGTGTGGACTTCACAGACCTAAACAAAGCATGTCCTAAGGACAGTTTTCCTTTGCCTAGGATCGACCAATTGGTTGATGCAACCTCTGGTTACGAGCGAATGAGTTTTCTCGATGCATATCGAGGATATCATCAGATTGCTATGTTTGAACCTGATCAAGAGAAGACTTCGTTCATCACACCACGAGGGTTATACTGTTACAGTGTTATGCCCTTTGGACTGAGGAATGCTGGGGCTACATACCAAAGACTTGCAACCATTATGTTCAAAAAGCTCATCGGGAAGACTTTGGAAGTTTACATAGATGATATGGTGGTAAAGAGTCGAGAAAAGGGAGGGCATATTTCTGATCTGAAGGAAGTGTTCGAAATCCTGAGGAAGTATAAATTAAAACTCAACGCCTCGAAGTGTGCGTTTGGAGTTGGCTCAGGAAAATTCCTGGGCCATTTGGTAACTTTGAGAGGGATAGAGGCAAATCCCGATCAGATTGATGCCTTACAAAGACTACAGAGTCCCAAAACTACCAAGGAAGTCCAGAGGCTGAATGGGATGGCAGCAGCACTTAACAGATTCATCAGCAGGTCAAGCGACAAATGCAGACCCTTTTTTCAGTTATTGAAAAAAAGGGAGGGATTTGAATGGGGAGCAGAATGTGAACAAGCTTTCCAGGACCTGAAGAAGTACCTGGCCGAGCCCCCACTGTTGTCGACTCCACAGCCTGGTGAGTCTTTAATTCTGTACTTAGCTGTTTCCGAGCATGCAGTAAGTGCAGTCTTGTTGAGGGACTTGGGGATCGAACAAATCCCCATCTATTATGTTAGCAAGACATTGTTGAATGCAGAGACGAGATATCTGCCTTTAGAAAAACTTGTCCTGGCACTTAGGACAGCAACCAGGAAATTGCCACACTACTTCCAAAGCCATAAGGTTGTGGTTTATACTGAGTATCCATTAAAATCACTGCTTCGAAAGGCAGATTTCTCGGGACAGATCTCGACATGGTCCGTAGAGTTAAGTCAGTATGATCTCGAGTATCAGCCACGTACAGCAATTAAAGGCCAGGTATTGGCTGATTTTGTGGCAGAGTTTTCCCCCACTGTTGCTCCCTTGCCTCCTACGAGAAAGGAACAGGCAGCTAAGACATCATCCTTGAAGGATCAACCCGTAGCCGAACAGGATCCCAAAGAATGGAAGTTATTCGTTGATGGATCAGCGTGCAATGTTGTCCTCTTTCCTCCTCAAGGAGTTCTCATTGAACTCTCTGTTCGGCTTGGATTCAGTGCATCGAATAATGTGGCTGAATATGAAGCACTCTTGGCTGGGTTAAGAAGTGCGAAGACCCTTAAAGTAGAACGGGTCAGGGTGTATTGTGATTCCCAGCTTGTTGTGAATCAACTGTCCGGCGAGTACGAGACTCGGAATGAAAAGATGGTAGCCTACGTGCAGGCAGCAAAAGACTTGCTTGATACCTTCGAGAGGGTATATATTGAGCAAATAAGTTCTGGACAGAATGCTCATGCAGATTCTTTAGCTTGGTTGGCTGCAGCAGTACCAACAGAGTTCAAAAGAAGGGTGGCAGTAGAATACCTAAATGAGCCTAGCATTGGGAAGAGTGTAGATTTGGTCTTGGACGTGAACCAAGGACCAAGTTGGATGGACCCAATCATGGAGTTCTTACGAGACGAGATACTCCCTTCTGATAAAAAGGAGGCCCACAAGATAAGGGTCAAATCTGCTAGGTTTTGGCTGTCCCCAGAGGGTAAGTTGTATAGGAAATCCTTTACGGGTCCCTATTTGCTATGCGTACATCCTGAGATGGTACAGAAGTTCCTTCATGAAATCCATGAGGGAACGTGTGGGAGCCATGCTGGAGGCAGATCTATTGCCCACCGAGCAATTACGCAAGGCTATTGGTGGCCACACATGCAAGAAGATGCAAAGGTGTATGTAAAGATTTGTGAGAAGTGTCAAAAGTTCTCACCAATGATTCGAACGCCCGCCGAAGATCTGGTGCCATTGACAAGTCCCTGGCCTTTTGCTCAATGGGGGATGGATATCGTGGGTCCATTGCACAAAGCAACTGGGAATCGAAAGTTCCTGCTTGTTGCAACTAACTATTTTACTAAGTGGATTGAGGCAGAACCACTGGCCAAAATCACCGAGCCTATGATAGAAAGGTTCGTGTGGAAAAACATCATCACCCGCTTTGGGGTCCCTTATTCATTGATTACAGACAATGGATCCCAATTTCAAAAGAAATTCAAGGCTTTTTGTGCCCAGTATGGAATACGAAATTATTACTCCACTCCGGCCTACCCTCAGAGTAATGGGCAAGCAGAGGCATCCAATAAAACTATCCTAGATGGGATAAAGAAGAGGCTAGACAAAGCAAAGGGAAAATGGCCTGATGAGTTACCATTAGTTTTGTGGGCTCACCGAACAACGCCTAGGAGGTCTACGGGAGAGACCCCCTATTCGTTGGCATTTGGAACAGAGGCTGTCATACCTCTGGAAGTGGGTCTGCCGACCAACAGGACAGCTTTGGTTGAAAGTGGAGGCAATGACAGGGCCCTTGAAATCGAGCTTGATCTTGCCGAGGAGAAGAGAGAAAAGGCCTTGGTACATCTTGCTTCTTACCAAGAACAACTGATGAAAAGCTACAACAAACATGTTCATCCTAGAGAATTTGGTGTTGGGGACCTTGTGCTACGAAAAGTGCTCGGCAACACCAAGGTGGCAAATGAAGGCAAGCTGGGGGCCAACTAGGAAGGCCCGTATAGAGTAACTGAGATTGTGGGCATAGGAGCCTATAGATTGGCAGATCTGGATGGTGATCCAATTCCCAGGCCTTGGAATGTTCATAATTTACGAAAGTTCTTTGTTTAGAAGTATTAAAATCTGTTTTGGATTTACACTACGTGATTGTGTGGGAATTACGAATATAATTCCTTTGTTCTAGTTTTGATTATTTTTGCAAAGGGTACGAGTAACGCCCTCTTGCGTTTTACAGATTATGAATACAATCACTTCTTTCGCATAACTGTTGTGGTATTTAAATACGAACTACGAGTTTGGTTCTCCTTATTCGTATTGGGGAGCAGGGTATACCTTTTGAGTATGTGAAACTTAAAAGTATTATACATTTTTAAGTACGTGACACTTAACGAATACAAGTACGAAACACTTGTATAGAATTTCAAGTATGTGAAACTTGGGTATACATTTGAACGCAAGTATGAAAACACTTGTATGTATTTTCTTAAATATGTGATACTTAGCAAGTATGAAAACACTTGTATGTTTTCTTTTAAAAAGTACAAGTACGAAATACTTGTATGGACGTTCAAAGTACGAGATACTTATATGGTATTTTAAGTACGTGATACTTGAGAAACTATATTGGCTTGACTTATATGTAAGCCACATTTAGTTTAAGTACGTGAAACTGATGTTCCTAAGTATGTGAAACTTGAGGAAAACCTTTATGATCAAGTGTTTGTATGACAACACTTGAAAGACTTTTAAAACATAACGAGTATATGTTAGCCACATTTGTTCAAGTACGAGAAACTTAAAAACATTACGTACGTGATACCTAAACACAAGTACGAGAAACTTAAAAACATTAAGTACGTGATACTTAAACACAAGTATGAAACACTTGTGTGATTTCCAAACGGTTGAGTACGTGACACTTAAACACAAGTATGAAACACTTGTGTGATTAAGTATGAGCACACTTATATGCCTTAAAAACCATTCAAGGTGGAACGCTTTTAAGTACGTGAAACTTAGAATTCAGAACAGAAAATCTTGTGTGAAAGATTTGCTAAAAGTACGACATACTTATGCAAACAAATGATGCTTAAACAGTACGAACTACTTAGATTGAAAATTGCATACGAACAGATGCAGCAAACATGGAAGCCGAGCAAAACATAAAAGTTATGCCACGAAGGGCCGAATACCTGTTTTAACAGTAAAATATTGATAGTACTGGTACCACGCAGGGTAAAAAAGGCTATGGTCATGCAAGACCAGCCGGATGATTTTTAAAAAAACTTCCTGTTTACTATCTTAATCCAGGTTCTGAACCTCAGAAGGGACATCAGCCTCATCAACAGCAGTAGCAGTTTGTACCTCTGGGATAACGATCTCAGTGGTCACTTCCAGAACAGATGATTGCACAACGTCATTTTGTGCTTCAACTTGTATTTCTTCATCAACATCTGCAAAATCATCAATCTGTTGATCAACATCGTCTGCTGGAGCTGCAACTTGGCGACTTGGTAGATCATTCTCAACCCATAGGGGAGAATCCTCAGCAACTCCTACCTTTGTAAGGCACGCCTCCCAGCAAGCAACCCAGATTTGGTCTTGAATATCAGGCATCTGCTCGACATAACTTGATGTTGTGGCGTCAAAACCCTTCTGATAACCATCTTCAAAGGATGCCTTTTTGGTGCTGTCCATCTCGGCCAGAACTTGATGCAGACTCTCCTCCGTGGTCACAAGCTTGCCCTTTGTCTCAGACAAGTCAGCATTAGCTTTATCTCTCTCTCTCTCTAATCTCGTGACTGTTCGGATCAACCTGGTGTTGTCATTTAAAAGCCTGATCCTCTCGGCTTCAGCTTCCTGGAATTTTTGGCCCAGTACGACCATTTTTTGGATAAACTATAGCAAAAACCAAAACTGGACACAAGCCGATCAGGGGGAGACAAAGACTCTTTCTGTAAGTCAACAGGGAGTAGCAACCCTTGGGCCAGAGCAAGTGCTGTCTCCGACGAACTAGCACTATCCCCGACGTGAACGGGACGGTCTCCTCTAGTGAATAGAGGAGTCCATGTTTGAGGAAGTACTTGGGTAGTTGGTGAAACGGGGTGATGTGTTTCGGTGTCTGCTTGAGAAGCAGTACCAGTAGGGTCTTCTGATCTAGGCCGTTTGTCTCTGTGAGCATCACTGGCCTCTATGGTAGTCTCTACTTCACGAGATGAAGTGGAGCGGTTCGAACCTCCTCTGTTACGACGGGGTGCAGGAGGGGCGTTCCCTGTGGAAGCTACCCGACCAGATCCCCGTCCCCGAGAAGAGACGGTGAGGAGAGAGCTGAGGTCTAAAGGCTGACGTGTCATGGTGCTCGAGATTGGAGGAGATAGAGAATAACCTGAGGATGAGGATTGGCTGGTTACACAGATGGGAGCTGGCTGTTCGGGTAATGGTTGAGAGGAGGCCTGACTCCGTGAGGATCTTCGAACTCTTATTCGTGGTAACGGAATTCCTTCAGAAATTGGGACTTCACCCGGTTGACCAGCTACAGTTACTCCTGCGTTGGCTCTTGTGCTCCTAGGCTGAGGAGCAGTTGATGTGGAGGCAGCACTGGTGCTGGGGTGAGCAAGCCTCCTGTCGATAGCGCCTCTGTACGAAGGATCGTATCCCAGAAGCACATCAGCGTCACGACCCCGACCACCTGTTCGGGTACCAGGCACGCCTTTATATTTTAGGACTTTGTTAATATCCTCTGTTTTGATGTTGCTTGGTGTACGTCTGGGACGATGATTAACGTTTTCAGCTGCAAGTTTCAAATTGAAAAACCAAATTTAGTTCATGAGAAAGCTACGAGAAAGCAGTAAATGAAGAATTGTAAAAGAGGAAAATCAAGAGCATACGTGGGTAGCCCCATATGTGGGGACAATGGAGCCCCAACACTTGGCCATCTTCCCCTAAAGGCTCGAATGCTCCAGTCACATAGAGGAAGTCGATCTCATGGTCACGAGCAGAGTCTGGCAGATTGAGCACGAAGCGCTTCTCTGCTCTCCTAACTTTGAAGTAATAAGTATTGTACTCAGGGTTTAGTACTATACTATACCACCACTGGATGTCCCAGATTCCTAAATTGGTCTCTAGAATCCCATTTAGGGCTATAGTCCCCATTATCAGTCTAAAAACGTTCGTAGAAACTTGCATGGGTGTAAGACGGTACCAGCTCAAAATCTGGCGAAGTAATGGATGAAGGGGGAAACGGACCCCTCCTTCGACAATGGATACGATTGGGATACACATTCTATCCCATGATCCAGCATCCCTATCCGCTCCTAAAGGGGCAAGTTCAAGCCCTACGTTTTCAGGAATATTGTATTTTTCTCTAAATGCCGCCATGGCAGCAGGGGTATCACAAAGCTTCCTAAACTTACTAGGTCTAGGAGGGTTGTCATCCGCCATGAGTATATTCAGAAACGGAGAAATAATGGAAGTGGATACGAATCGAAACCCTAGAAACGACCCACGAATCTGAGAAATAAGATCTCAGATGGAAAACTAAGCAGGTGAAATGAAGTGAGAACGAGAAATCTTACAAGAGTACTGTGACGATTTCCCGGTTTGCAATCAAGTTTGCAGAAGGCGGCGATGGCGGAAAGCTTAGAGAGAGAGAATGAAAGTTCGAATGTTTTGGGTAAACAACCAAAAAGAGCCTTTTCAGGGGTTTATGGTTAGGGGACGGAGACGAAACGTTTCCTCTCACGACGTTACGGGTAAAAGTAACGGAAAGAAGAAACTGTTCTAACGCCGTTTCGTAGAACGTCAGTTCGAATTTAATGCTAGGCATATGAAACAAGCCACGTGGAGTCATTACCTCGAGATGGTATAATGATAGAGGCGCCAAAAGGCATCAATGAGATATTGAAATTATGACTGCACGGGATCAAAAGAGTTTGGTCTTGATAGAATTCTGTTTCTAAGCATCATATATTGCCCCCGAACAGTGGTAAATACATGAAGCTGGGGAGCAATTGTAGGGAGGTATTCCCGAGCAGGTACATTTAGTTACCGAACACGTGATGTTTAGGAACACGTGGTAAATACGACTAGACTTACCGCCGGGCAGTTCGGTGAACAGTGATATGAGAAGTCATGGCTATAAATAGACTGTTCGGCAGTTAGAGATATCTTGATTACATTGGACCAAGATACATGTGAAGTAGTTGGTCCAAGCAGACTGTTCGGTTATGATACAGCCGAACAGATGTTGTAAAGAACCTAGCACGTGATACGAGTGATCACGGGTTGAAAGCAATGCAATCGATGTCCGAATAAATGGTACGTGGGACCATAGTTTGAATATAGACAGGACGGTCATCGTGCTAAACAAGTGTTCGGCAATATGGACCAGTGACATGAGAAGTCAACGGTCCAGGAAGGTTGTATGGGCTCAAGGACCAGTTACATGTGAAGTGAACTGGTCCAAGCCGTCTGTTTGGCCATGAGACGGCCGAACAAAGAAGGAGCTCCAATCGAGAGCAGGAGCAGAAGGAATACTCTGGAAGATTCCAGAATAGTCATATTCCGTAAAGGAATAAGATCCCAAGAATATAGGATCTGAGAAAGATACCCAACGAGTATGGGATGTTCGGCTTGTTATGGAAAAGAGTCCTATAAGGATTAAAGTAATGAACTGATAAAGGAAACGAGAATCCTTGATATCCTGGGATTCCTATACGATTTAGGAATCCTAGGGCAACACGGATGCTTGGCCAGCAAGCATATGTGAATCTATAAATAAGAGGAAAACCTAGAGGTAAAAGGTACGCAATACATTGCATTATTATTGCTTTCCTACTGATAATTAGGGTTGAGTTTTCTAGTACGAGATACTAACAAAGGCATCGGAGGGCCTTTGCCACGAGAGGCAAAGGTGCACTCACTCCCTGTCTATTTTGCAGATTAGGGTTCAGACGTCGAGCTAGGGTTCCGGTGAAGAGGCACGAATAAGCCGTTGCAATCCAGTTGATAGGAAGCATCAATTGTTTTCATCCCCCCACATATTTTCACCATGGTCATTTTTCAAAGGGAAATCGTTCATTTCCCACAGACGGCACCAATTGTAGGGGGATGAAAACAATTGGTGTTTCAAGCAGCACCAGATTGCAACGGCTGCTCGTGCCTCTTCACCGGAACCCTAGTTCGTTGCCTGAACCCTAATCTGCAAAACAGACAGGAGATGAGCGCACCTTTGCCCCTCGTGGCAAAGGCCCTCCGATGCCTAAGTTAGTATCACATACTAGTAATCGAACCCTAATTATCAGTAGGAAAATAAAATGAATGCCACGTATTGCGTACCTCTTACTTCTAGGTTTACCTCATATTTATAGATTTTTGGATGCTTATTGCCCAAGTATCTATGTTGCTCTAGATTTCCTACCTCGTATAGGAAAACAAAATATCTTGGACTCTCGTTCCTTTATCAGTTCATTACTGTAGTTCATTTATAGGACTCTTTTCCATAGCTGGCCGAACATCCCACTCTCGTTAGGTATCTTGTTTAGATCCTATAATCTCGGGATCTCATTCCTTAACAAAATAACACTGTTTCTAGATCCTTCCAGAGTGTTCTCCTTTCTTCAGCATTTGATTAGAGTTCTTTCGTTGTTCGGCTCTCTCGTAACCGAACAGATTGTCTTGGACTAGCTACTTCACATGTAACTGGTCCTGTATTAACTATTTGGACCAGTGTCATTGTATGTCTCTATCTGCCGAACAGATAGCTTGGACTAATGACTTCTCATGCCACTTGTCCATATCGCCGATCACCGCTCATGGTGGTTCGTATCACCCGTGATTCCACATACCACGTATTCGGCCATTTGATTGTACTTGTTCGGGAATACCTCCCTACAGTTGATATGAATGTGGCATAGGCAGCGGCCAACTTGCATGCATGGCTCTGCCAACATGCAAATCAACTGTCGCGCGACCAACTCAAACCTTCGCGCGATGATCATATCCTTCCAATAGATTCAATTTTACCTCCTTCTGAGCTCTAGATGGACCAGTGCACACCCAGGACCAAACCAAGCATTTTATAAGTACTGAAAGTAAATAATAATTACAATAGAATAAACGAAATTGAGATACAACCCCTAAACAGTGGGGGTATTAAACCAAAAATCATGGACCAAGTTGCCCCATGCAAGGGCAGTTCCTGAAAATAAACAAACCATCGCGCAATGGAACGAAACTATCGCGCGTTGATCCTGACTGGACTTCCAGGAATTGCTTTACACGCCTGGGCTCTAAGACATATTCAGAAGCAACCCAGGGGCATTCCCAAGCTAATGACAAAAAGTTCTAAGTTAAGCTACAAATTTTAGCATGCAAAACAGTGGGTCTGGTTTTAAACATACTTCACAGTGATTTAAAATACTATAAAACAGAAAATAACCAACATCCCATCCCCACGAGGACCGTCACGTGCTGACTGAAACAGTTGTGCGATATAGTGAGTCCGTCACGTGTGGGTTTGCTTGTAACACGGCTCTTGTAACCCTGTTGATTTTAGAACCAGGACTGATATTGATTATCAGCCTTAGCTCTGCCAGCCCCCCTTAGGGATCAAAACAGTAAACAGCAGGAATTATACCTTTGCTTGAGTGTCTTGAAAATGGATTGAACAAGGTGGTGTAGCTTGGAAAATGAGTGTATGGATGTGGTTAGAGTGAGGAGATATCAAATGTTCTAGGGCTTGTGAAGTTTTTTTTTTGCTTGAGAATTGGTAACCTTTTTTTGTAACCCTTTGGAAGAAGAACCATAGGGGGTACTTATAGGGCAAGAGGAGGTGTATGGTGGGTGGAAGGCTTGGCCTAGCAACTAGCCAACAAGGCTGGCCACCTTCCCTTGGTGGAGGAAAAGGCCAACAAGGTGATGGGAGTGGTTGTGAGGGTGGTGCAACCCATGCACCTGCAGAACACTATTTAGTCGACGAAAACGGGGTTCCTCAGGACAGTGGCCCCTTGATCATCACAAAATCCAACTGGAAAAAGGTGAAAGTGACGGGTGTTGACCATCGCACGATGGAGTGATACCGTTGCGCGACAGTTAACGATGGTCAACAGTCAAGGTTTTGACTTTGACCAACACCTGGCAGATAAAGCATCATGCGAGGGATCCAATAGGTTGTGCGATGGTCAAACCTGAGGTCAGGGTTTTGATTTAGGGTTTTTGGGTTTAGGATGGGCTCCACTCACTCCAAGCTCAAACCATTTCACTCTCAAGACTGTTTTTGATCTGATTCATCATCGGAGAAACAAGAAACCGAAAAATCAAGTAAAACAATCGGGAAACCGGATTGGAGTGTCTACAGTATTCATGGTTTTTTTATTTTATGAGGTCAATAATAGAAATAAAGATCATGATCACATGCTTACAATAAATTAATCTGTTTTGTCAGATTATGTTTTCTGCAATAATGTATGATTATTTTGAAGCATTTATTGAGAAATTTTTTCTACTACTGTGTTATTGTATATGTGAGAGTTATGGTTAGAGTAAATGTCATTGAACGGATTATCAATCACATAAAAGAATACTTGGTTGTGAATATTTTATTTTTATTAGGAGTGATTGAGTAAAAGAATGACATCAGCATAACTCGAATAAAAGAATAGAGTATATCATTCGTTAGTTTGATACTAATAGAGATTACTAATTTGATAGTCACCAAAGTGACCTAGTTTAGTGAAACTTATGAATATTAAACTGCGTTAAAGTTTGTTAAAAGGGTAACAATTAAGTCAATGATATTCTCGATTGCAATCATAATTATAAAAATGGAACTAGGCTCAAAGGGGAGTCACATTTAAATAATTATGAACTGGTTAGGGTAAGTAATTTGTGCAACTTAGCGGGTTAGGATTGGATACTCAAAGGTAACATGACTAACTAGATAAGTTGTATAAATTATTTAGACCTACATATATAGGTGATTATGTTGCACCTTGTTAATGAGTGAACAATAGATATGCTTAGGTTTCGCCCAAAGGAGGACATAGTTGATGTCAATAGTTCATCATTATAAATGTTTATATTTCTCAAAGCATAAGTATTGACCTATTTTGTTTCCTGTTACAGTTCTTTATTTCAATGCACTAGAATACCTAAAGGCTAGGGAAAATTGCTTTTAAGTCTGTTGATAAGTCACTTGTAGGTACAATTATGGCTAAATTAACCACCATGAAATATGATGGTAGTCGTGGAGTTCAAGAGCACATCTTGAACATGTATGACAAAGTTACAATGCTTGCAACCTTGGGAATTCAAGTGGATGAGTCTTTCCTTTGTTCAGGCTATACTTAACTCAGTTCCAGCACAGTTTGGCCCATTCAAAATTCACTGTAATGTCAACAAGGAAAAGTGGAGTTTGAATGAGCTAACAAACTTGTGTGTTCAGAAGGAAGTAAGATTGAGAAAGGAAAGGCGTCACACTGCATTAGTAGTGACTCAAGTTGTTATGAAGGAAAAGGGTAAACTGAGAAAATATTCACCAATGAAAGTCAGTAAACCAGAGAAAAGTAGTCAGGCTCATAATGGTTTCACTCTCAAGTGTCACTTTTGTGGCAGTAAGGGACATGTGAAGGAAGACTGCAATAAGTGTAAGGCTTGGTTCAAAAAGAAGGGTAATAATCTTTCTTTTGTATGTTACGAATCAAATCTTGTTGAAGTTCCTTCTAATATTTGGTGGATACATTCTGGAGCTACGACTCACATTACGAATTCCTTCTAAGAATACCTTTCAACCTGAAAATCGGAGGAAAGTAAGAGATTTGTCTATTTGAGGAATCGTCTCAAAGCTGGGGTGGTAGCGATTGGTACCTATCGCTTAGTTTTAGAGACGGGTCATCAGATAGATTTTGAAGACACTTTCTATGTTCCTTCTAAAATTTTGGTTTCTTTATGTAGATTAGATTGTTCTGGATATTCGGTTTTATTTGGTTATCGAAAACTCATATTGATGTTTAATTCAATAATAGTTAGTTCTGGTGATTTATATGATACTTTATATAAACTCGCCTTGAATCATGAGTTTGCACAATCATTAGTATCTCTGCATTCGGATGTTGGTTTAAAACATGATCAAATTGATGAAAAATCATTTATCCTGTGGCATAGATGATTTAGGGCATATCTCCAAGGATAGAATTGAAAGATTGGTGATGAATGAGATTTTAGAAGACCTAAACTTCACTAATTTTCAAATTTGTGTGGATTTCATTAAGAGAAAGCAAACCAAACACATAAAAGAAGGTGTCATTAGAAGCAATGCACTTCTTGAGATAATCCACATTGATATTTGCGAAATTCCTATTCCATACTTTACTGGACAAAAATACTTCATGGTCTTTATAGATGACTTCTCACTTATGGTTACGTATATCTAATTTATGAAAAGTTTCAAGCCATTGACATCCTTGAGGTGTACATTACTAAGGTCGAGAGACAATTAGATAGAAAGGTCAAAATAGTGAGATTGGATAGATGTGGTGAGTTTTATAGAAAATATGATGAGTCAGACCAAAATCCTGGCCCATTTGCCAAACTATTAGAAAAGCATGGTATTCATGCTTAATACACAATGTCTGGTACGCCACAACGGAACAGTGTTGCTGAGAGGCATAATCGTACACTTATGGATATGGTTAAAATTATGATGAGTTCTTCAAATATATCCGTTTCCTTGTGAAGTGAAGAATTAAAGACCGTTATGTATCTCTTAAATAGGGTTCCTAGTAAGGTGGTTCCAACTACTCCTTTTGAGTTATGGACTGGTCGCGATAGGTAAGGTCTTCCCAAGTGCGTTCTCAGGAGCTGAAGACGCGATTTTGGTAGGGTTGTTTGTGATTGTGTTTTGATTTCTTGGGTGGTTAATTAGGCAGTTGTGTTTAGTTCCCTAGTTTTATTTGGGGCCTGTAGGGCTAGCTCCATGGTCGTTGGCCATTTTTTTCAATTGTCAAGACTATCTCCCTTGGTTTTTCGTTTCGTTGGTTAATTAATTATATCAGCTCACTTTTGCAAGATCAAATCTAAATTATCCATGAAATCAAATCATATATGTATGTCTACGTCAGTGCAATCTTTCTGACAGATAATGTACATTATATTCATGTCAAGATATTTCTCCGTATGACAACTTATCCACACCAACTGAGAATATTCGGTCCATCACAATCTACTTTAAAATGATGGTAAACATCAATACATGTCACGTGTCCTTGTTACTTAGTTGTTGGTTTTGAAGGTTGAAAGATCCATAGATTTATCATAGTTTTTGTTTTGACGTAGCTAGTTTTTTAGTCCTTCATCATGGTGGACTACAATCAGACGCTTACGTATGATGTTTTACATTCTTATTTTCGTAGGAATATAAAAGTAAAATATGCAACCAAGAACATTAAGATAATGTACCTAAGAAGCTCATCATCTTATCAAATATATATATATATATATATATGAGAAGTTATACAACAGTTCTACATGTGAATATTCGCTACATCGATCGATCGCAATTTTTAATTTTTTTTGGAGTACTGCATAATATCAAAAGAAATCATCTGTGCTTAAGTTATTAAAAAAAATCTTCTATACTTCTTTTTTAATTAATTTAACTAATCGGTGATTTTGAAGGATAAAGAATCCATAGATTAGTCGTCACATGTTTTTGAAGAATCCTAATTACTTACACAAAGTATTATGACCAATGTTGCCAATCTTATATCAGCCACGTATTGTTTCCTTTACTGGGAGGGTACATACTTTATTAGAAATACTTTATACATTTCTAGTATGTATAAGTAAAATTGCAAAAGTTGAAGTGGAGAAACGAAAAAATTGTCACTTATAATGTGCATTGATATCAGTTCTAACAACAAATGAACATGATCAATATATTATATATGGACTTCTAATTTTGTTTAATTATCTTAAAATTAAGCCTCTCGTCAAGAAAAAGACATGAGTAATTTTGAACCAATTGATATTCTCCTGGTATAGGCCAGTATCTGATCAGTACAAACCAGTATTTTTTACGGTACAGAACACCATGCTACTATTCTGTTTGGTGTGTGTACAGCGTGGGATTGGCAACCCCGTTGGCATAGCATATTGAGGTAAGCAACTAAGACAAGATAACATGAGAAAATTTCAAAAAAACTCTTGAATTTTTAGGAACTAGAGAAAAAAACACATGAACTTTAATTAATAACAAAAAAAATATCTGAACTTGTCATTCCGTTAACAAAAAAACCCCCGCCGTCTAATTTCGTCAATTTGTAACGGATGGAGTTAACGGAAGGCGTAAACCTCCCTTTTTTTTTACTTTCAACAATTACTTTTTAACTCTTTCTTTTTTAAGTAGTAAATAAATAGGCAATAAATTTTTTTTCCTTACTATTTATCAAAAATTACTAATTTTAAACTACATTTAAACATTTTAACGAGATCTAAAATATGAAACAAATCGATTATTGAATTACGTTTGGCAAGGGGCCGGGAAACGCCAAATTGCACAAGGTGCAGCTTCAGGTAAAATTGAAGTTAACCTCCTAGCTCAGGTAAAACTGAAGGGGCCTCCGTAATTTTTTTTTTTAATCAATAGAAGAGATCGTTTTTTCATCAGATATGAAGTATATTGTACAAATCCGGGACCCTACATCAATTGTGAGAGTCCACGAGACAATCAAGCCCAACAACTCAACCAATACAAGAAATAAACCCATTATAGGGTAGAAACAAAGAAAGAAAGAAAAAGTCCTCTGAGGGAAGAAAACCAGCCCGCATATGAGGAGACTCGAATTCCTAACCTTTTAATGAGATGTAAGAGTTCTAACCAACTGAGTTAGCCGCAGTTACTTCCTCCTCCATGATTAGATGGGGAAAGTTCTTTTGCTAGTTCTTCAACTTCTCAAGAGATATACTCCGCATATACTGAATGACTAATTATGGCGGTGGAAGTAAGAATTAAAACTTCACCCATTGGTGAGGTAAGATCCTACGGCATCATAATTATTTATACCGTCAAACAAATAAGTCCTCAAACTTATCATTCATTGGTGCAATTAACAAAGGGGAGATTTAGCCAAACATCTCTCGTATTTTTATTTTTTGAGTTTAAGGACAAACACTTTTTGCAATCAAATATAAGGATAAATGTGTCTATAAAAATGTCTAAAACCCTAAGATACTCTATGCATGAAAGTGCCTAAAATCCTAAGGTACCTTATGAAAGTGCTTAAAACTTTATGTTATCCTATGAAAGTATCTAAACCACTAAAATCCTATAATAGGAAGTGCACCCTAAAATCTTATAAAAGTGCCCAAACATGTTTTGGCCTTATAGCTAAAAAACTCAAAAAGTTGAAAGATCTTCACTGAAAACGATTTTACCGGTGTCTTTCCTTGAATGAAAACTATTTTTCTGTCCTTATGGCTAATTTTTCCTTAAAAAAAATTATCGTGATCACATTGAAGAGATTTCCGTATAGGTTTTGTGCAAAGATAATTAGTAGTTATTTTCTCCCAGCTAGATTGCCCAAAAATTAGAGGGAAAACAAAATTGGGACAAAAGGGGCATAATGGGTTGCGATTGATCGACTTAATTTCTTCATATTTATATGAAATGATGATAAATAACCTAGGACGGTAGAGAACGTATATGTGAAAATGCCTGCTTAATTTTGTGGAATTGAATCCTATTTAAAATTGAGAGACTTAAAAATTCGTTCTTATTGCTCTCCTCACTTGTGAATTCATGATCATCATGTCATTTTCAACAACTTATAATTTCTTTTTTCTCATACTTTTAATACCTCTATTGCCCTTCGAGTATTGTTAATTGTATATATGTATATATTTTAAACCATATATATAGGCCTGATTTTAAACCATATATGTAATACAAACTTTTCGATTTTATGATAAATTATTTATAGCATTTACCATGAAATATGTTTGTATATTCCTATCATTTCATGGTTAATTATTTGGACCATTTACCATAAAATTTTATGGTTAATTATTTGGACCGTTTATCATGAAACTAGTCCTGCGAAATCTGTTAGGCTGCTACGCGGACCAATTCATATAAGGATAGTTTGAAATGTACAAATACTTATGTTTACATCCTAAAATTCTTGGCCTATATAGACAATAATTTTAGGATGTAAATTACTTATGTTTACATCCTAAAATACTTGGCCTATATAGACAAGAATTTTGGGATGTAAACATAAGTATTTGTACATCCCAAACAATCCTTATATGAATTGTTCCGTGCAGCAGCCTAACAGATTTCGTCGAATTAGTTTCATGGTAAACAGTCCAAATAATTAACCATGAAATAGTTTCATGGTAAACAGTCCAAATAATTAACCATGAAATAGTTTCATGATAAATGGTTCAAACAATTAACCATGAAATGATAGAAACATACAAACATATTTCATGGTAAATGCTACAAATAATTTACTATGAAATAATTTACCATGAAATCGGAAAGCTTGTATCTCATGTAATTGCAGAGATTGATATTCATCCCAATCCTTTTAGTTTAGAAAACCGTAAATGTATATATTTATATAGATATCATAATAAAGAGGTAAGAAGGGTAATTCAGGCATTAAAATGATGAAACTATAAGCATGCAAAGTGGGCAGGATGAAATATTACGTGACATGGATAAAGATGATGATTATTTAAATTTTCCTTTAAAGCTTCAACTATTTTTATTTAACTAAGGGAGCGAAGAAGTGTTTTTTGCATTGCTTGATTGTATTTTTAATAACTAAAAATAATCTGTTCTGCATGAGCTAGCATTGCCTTGGCTAGTACACCTTTCATAAGTAATAGAAAAGAATTAGAATAATATCTAAATCATTCATTAATGATATTTGCACTTTATATTTAATTCAAACCATTTTCAAGTTTCCTATAGCGCTCTCAGGGTTGTCCTTATCGAAAATCACAATGTGATACTATATAGTATACGTTTTATAATATTTGATTCCATTCATTTCTAGTCAACTAGCTGGGTTTTTTTTTTTTTTTTTTAACAGCAAAGAAGAATATTATTAAGGATGGGAAGAGAGAATACATAGGTAGATAAAGCAAAAGAAAAAAAAAAAAAAAAAAGGGCATCACAACGCCAAGGATATATCCCAACGAGGTTGGCACCTATCCCGGCGACAATCATATGCCAACAAACCCAAGCCAGCTGATAAGGAGTCAACTAACTTAGAGAACAAAAAACAACCCAACAAAGTTTCCATCCAAATGCCATTTTACCCTTGACTTTTGTCACCACATTCTGTCTATAGTCCCACATGTACAGTTTCCACATTTCTTCTCTCAGCAGCTTCTTCCTTTTGATTCTCCCCTCGTCATCAATGCTCCCAGACTCAACTTGTATATGATCAACTAGCTGTTTCAAGGCTCTCCTCACGCAAAGACGCCATACAACACCACAGAGTACTGTACCGATTTCATATTGTTAGTAGAATACTTTCCACAATTGACTATATATTCAAATTGGAATGGCGAAATCAAGGAAACATTGATTAAATTGGAACATACTTAGGTTATTCTCATTATAAGTTCGAATGTGAATAAGATATTCAATTCATTGAATTTGAATTTTATTTTCTATTCCAACCATTTCATGCCTCTTGATGATATCAAAGGCTAGTTCTTCACACAAAAAGCTACCGATAATACTATGTAGCAGTACATGTTTTTTTATTCCAACCATTTCATGCCCCTTGACTCTCTGAGGGTTCTTCCAATGAAAAGACGTCATGCACGCAATACAATAACCCCATATACGACCGGAAAAGACTTGATCCAAACAGTTTTTCATAAAAATACATGTATAGCATTTTTATTAAAAAAATTGTTTGGATCAAGCCCTTTCCAGTCATATTTTTTACCGATTTTTCATAGGTATCCTTAAAATTACGTTTTAAACACATTGAATAGTTCGGATCATCAAAATTTGATCGGAAACAATGTCAAACTCATAAGGTCCTTAACTTAGCAAGTTAAGGGGATCCCTTAATAAAAGCTCACTCTGTGTGTGTGTGTGTATATATTCTAACAATTTCATGGCACTCGCGCTCTTAAGATTTTCTGCACAAGAAGTGGTCATGCAATACGATAGTATATAAATTGGTACATTGGTGAATCTCCGCTCAACTTTTGACGAGAAAAAACACAACATGGAAAATTAACATGATGGTATCGGAGAACAACATGACTGAAAATGGGGAGGGAGAGAAACATGAGCTTGACATAATGGTGTCGGAGAACAACATGGCTGAAAATGGGGAGGGAGAGAAACATGAGCTTGAAAGCATCAAATTCAAGACCAAGAAGAAGGTTGGAGGGATCAAAGCAATGCCGTATATCCTTGGTGAGTTTCGGGGTTTTCATGTTCAAACTACTTACTTAATTCAAATACTTGCTCATTGGTTTTGTTTTCTTGACATGAGCTTGAAAGAGAAGTTAACACACACACACACACATACACATTCTCTTGATCATAAGCATATATTGAATTCACAGTGTCATCACACCTAAGTGCAGCTATATATACAATTGTTGGCCAAGTGCCCTAGTCAGTCATGGTTTTTTGTTTCACCATACAAAAATGCTATAATTGTTTCTGCTGATGTGCTTGCAGGGGCAAAGCAACCTTTGGGGGTGGGGGACCGGGGTCCCGGGCCACCTTCAACTTTGCTAGTACCACTCATGTATAATATATACACACTCACATTTATATTGTAATAATTTGCTTTATCGACCAACACCCGCAAACCTGAAAAATTCAAAATAAGCTAGACACCATAAGTAAAAGTGAATAATTTTGTAAAAGGAAGCAAAGATTACTAATATTTACATTCATTTGTTATGAGAGACTCAAAGGTAAAATAAAATTATGAAAAGCTTGAATGAGATTGATTTTAGCACTCCTCCTAACATAAATTTGTTAATTAATACCACACATGAAAAGTTTTACACAAAAGAGTTTGAACTATGAGAAAGACATCGCTGATGCATATTCATCATCTCCTACCATTTCGCTTCCATTAGGTGAGTGATTTTTATTTAAGTGTTAAATCAAATTTCATGCTTAATTTTTAAAATATATGATATGAAAACGTACTTAAAAATTCATGTAATCATGTCAATACATGGAATTTTAGGTTTTATGTTTCGGCCTCTCCTCCGTGTAAATCCTAACTCCGTCCATGTGTGCTTGTCGTACTTGACTTCGTCTTAGGCTGTTAGCCCAAAACAACTAGAAAAGCTGTAACTGTTGAGGAACTTTATTTTGAGCGTTTGCATTTTGATTTCAATAATCAGCTTTTAGCTCAAGTAATGCTACGTACGACCAAAAAACCATAAATATATATTTCAAATCAAGACCTTTTATTCAGTACATAATACCTTTCATGATTGGTTAAATTCACATTAAACTACTTTTTGGTTGAAAATTAATTAGCAGAAGAGAAGCCAATTCTGTAGTATGAGTTAAAATTATTTCCACCTGTGGTGGAAACCTGAGCCCCACGAAGCATTTTTTGTTATAATCTGAATCGTTCATATTGTAGAGCCCGCAGAATAGTATATGCATGCAAAAAATGAGCTTGATCGGACATCAATAGGTATATTAAAAATTGATTTTCGGTTTAGGAAATGGACAGTCATAAACAGTTTAACTTCAAAATCTGACCCTCCATTCAAGCTGATTTTTTCATGGGTATACTACTCTATGTGCTCCACAAAATAAACGGTTCGGATTGTAAGAAAAAAAATCTTGTAGGGCCCACATGCGGTGGTGGAAACCATGGGGTTTCCACCTATGGTGGATAGAATTTACTCTCCTGTAGTATATAGTATCTTGTGAAACTTTACTCAAATGGTATACTATTTTTCCAATAGATCATAAGAAATAGCCAAACGTGTGTTACTACGTACGTACACTTCAAATTATCTTTCTTTTACTAGTGGTTCTAATTAAAGGATTCTGCACCGACGAAATGTGTGGGGTCGATCCACTCTGGGTTTCGTACAGATGAGGTACCGAAGCCTTTGATTACGTATAATTTTATAAAGTATCATTGTAAAAATCAACTCAATCAAATATTAGTAAATACTTCATCGATTCATCTTCTTCTTTTTTATAAATTCTGAATTGTGAATTTTGGATCGGTGCCCTTAGGAATATTTAATTTGTGATAGAAAATGTAAATCTCTCATTGAATTATTGAATGAATCATACGGATGAGAATCGATATTCACTTATACTGCTAACAACAAAACACAACAGAATACCTTTTACTACTTTACTAAACCGACTACCCAAACTACTTTACTAAACTGACATTCCACTAACTAAGTTTGTTACAATAGAAACTTAATCCTCTACACTTGCATCCACACCATATGAACTACTCTCAGCCAGAAGTCTTTGCTGAGAAGGCTTTGTATACACATTGAGAGTGAGCAGTGAGACGTAAATCAGTGATTGGCCTAACCTCATTAACATGCCCCCGCAAGCGAGTGGGTGAGGCACAAACCAAGAGCTTGTCACGAAGATAATGAAAACGAGAGGTTGGGAGAGGTTTGGTAAACACATTAGCAACCTGATCCATAGAAGAGACATGACGAAGTGCAAGCTTCTTAGCAGCCACCTGTTCTCAAATGTAATGGTAATCGATTTCAATGTGTTTGGAGCGAGCGGGAAACACAGGATTTGTGGCAAGAGCCAAAGCACTGAGATTATCACACCATAGAACTAGTAAAGAGGAAACAGAAATAGTAAAGTCCCGTAACAACATCTGTAACCAGTTTAATTCGGCCACAACATGAGCAAGAGCCCTATATTCGGCCTCCGTAGAGGAACGTGAAACCGTTGGTTGTTTCTTTGCGGACCAAGAAATCAGATTACTGCCCAAAAACACACAATACCCCGAAGTAGAGTGGCGATCAACAGAATCTCCAGCCCAATCAGAGTCAGAAAAGGCTTGGAGAGTGAAGGGACCAGATGTAAAAGTAAGACCATGATCAAGAGTACCCTTGACGTAGCGAAGAAGCCATTGGACAGCAGTAAAATGAGCAACAGTAGGAGAAGCCATGTGCTGGCACGCGTGATTAACAACATAAGCCAAATCAGGTCGAGTAATAGTTAAATACTGTAAAGCCCCAACCACACTCCGATACAAAGAAGGATTACCAAAAGGAAGAGAATCCGAAGCAGAACCAGCAGATTTAAGAGCAATTGGAGAAGCACAAGGTTTACATTCCAACATACCAGCTTTGGTGAGAATCTCAGTAGCATATTTGCGTTGAGATAAGAAATAACCATGTTCCTAAGACTGAACTGATATACCAAGAAAATAAGAAATAGAGCCAAGATCTTTCATGGAAAAAGTACTTTGCATTTGCTGAAGAAGCATGTCAATGGCAGCAGAATCACTACCAGTAAGTAGAATGTCGTCAACGTAGACAAGAACAATGAGAATAGAAGTAGAAGTTTTGTGAAGAAAAAGAGAAGAATCACAATGACTAGTAAGGAAACCATGGGAAAGGAGAAAAGAAGAGAAAGTAGAGTACCAAGCGCGAGGAGCTTGCTTAAGCCCATAGAGCGCTTTATGAAGTTTACAAACCAGGGTGAGAAGGATCAACAAAAATAGGTGGTTGAATCATATAAACCTCCTCGTCAAAAGTACCATGGAGGAAGGCATTAGAAATGCCGAGCTGTTTAATAGACCAATGAAAAGAAAGAGCCAAACTGAGTAGAATTCGAATGGTTGGTTGTTTAGCAACAGGGCTAAAGGTCTCATAATAATCAATACCTTCCTCTTGTAAATAACCTTTAGCTACTAATCGTGCTTTATACCTAGCTATAGACCCATCAAAATTTCGTTTCAACTTGAAAACCCATTTACAACCAATAGCATTCTTATGACTGGGCAGAGAAACCAAGGACCAAGTACCCTGTGTTTGAAGAGCGCGATACTCTTCTAACATTGCTTGAAACCATTGGGAAGACTGAAGAGCTTCTTTTACAGTAAGTGGCTCAGTAATAGAAGAGGATGAAGTGACAGCAGTGAGACAAGGAGTAGAAGAGATGACAACAATTTTAGACCTGGTTTGCATAGGATGAGGTGGAAGTTTAGGTTTAGGAGGAACAGAGGACAGAGATGGTTGAGCAGAAGAAGAAAAGGGTAAAGCAATGGAAAGTGAACCAATAGGAATATGACCAGGAGGGACAGAAGTAGTAGTATCAGGAGCAGGAACGGACATAGCTGTAGAAGTAGGGCTAGAAGAGGCAGAAGAAGAAGGAAAATTCGGAGAAAAAGGTGTAGTATAAGGAGAATGAGGGTCTACAGAAGATGTAGTGGATACAGTGGAAGAAGAAGGCCAAAAGAAAGTGGAAACCTGAGAAAGAGACTCAGGAGCAGAAGAAGATGTAGAAGATTTATATGGAAAGATATGTTCATGAAACACAACATGTCGGGACAGATAAACCTTACCAGAGTGAGGATCTAAACACCTGTAACCTTTGACAGTGGGATGCTAACCCAAGAAAACACAAGGAATAGATTTAGGTTGAAGTTTATGAGAAGTATAAGGTCGAAGCCAAGGGAAACATTGACAGCCAAACACTTTAAATGAAGAATAGTCAGGAGAAGTCTGAAACAAAACTTCATAAGGACTAAGATTTTGAAGAACAGAACTAGGCATACGATTAATGAGAAAAGTAGCTGTAGCTATAGCTTCAAACCAATATGTAAGAGGCACACCAGAATGATAGAGTAAAGCAATTGCAGTGTCAGTGATATGTCTATGTTTTCTCTCTACAATACCATTCTGAGCAGAAGTGTATGGACAGGTTTGTTGATGCACAACTCCTTGGGAAACCAAAAATTGATCCATCTTATGATTGACATATTCAGTACCCCCATCTGTTCGAAAAATCTGAAGGGAGGTTGAAAACTGTTTTTCTGCAAAGGTCTTAAACTCTACAAACTTATCAAATACCTCACTTTTGTAGTGTAAAGGATAAAGCCAAGTAAATCTACTAAAATCATCGATAAACAAAACGTAGAACCTGAAAGTAGATGTTGATTTATTAAATGGACCCCAAACATCGCTGTGAACAAGAGAAAGAGGCTTGGACACAGTTGAATTGGACAATTTGAAAGGGAGTCTATGACTTTTTGCCACACAACAAGATGTGCAATCAAGAGCAGCAGACTTGTCACAAATAACATTCAAACCCTGAAGAATCTGTTGAAACTTTGTGAAAGAGGGATGACCCAAGTGCTGATGCCATATGACAGGAGAAACAGCAGTAGAACTTGAAATTGCAGAGGTAAGAAATGCCTTTGAAGAAGGTGAAGAACCAGCAGATGATGTAGAACCAACAGGAAACTGATAAAGACCATTCACTTTAGTGCCCGAATGAAGAACTTGTCTCGTAGACTTGTCCTGAACCACAAAGGAATCAGAATCAAAGGTTACCGTACACCTGTTGTCCTTAGTTTACTGATTCATAGAGACCAAGTTGGTAGACATGGTAGGGATATGAAGAACCTTGTTCAAACAAAAGGAGTAATGTGGTGTGGGAAGAATACCCTTACCAGTGTGTTGAATAGGCAATGAAGCTCCATTACCAATCACCACTTGATCAGTACCACAATAAGGTTGATAATCCTCAAGATTTTGAAGATCATTAGTAATATGATTTGTAGCAGCTGAGTCAAGATACCAATGAGAGGGTCCAGAAACACCAAAATTAAGAACAGAGTTCCAAGAGTCAGAAAAAGGCCCTGCATTCCAAGAACTAGAAGCAACAAAGCTCTAGGTTGAGAAGAAACTGAATGAGGCTGTGAAGCGACATTCACACAAAACCAACAAGTTTTGGCACTATGCCCAGGCTTGTCACAAATTTGACACACAACAGGAGCAGCAAAAGAATTGGATCGAAAATTTGGTCTGAAACCACTTCCTTGAAAACCATGACCTAGAGAGCCACGTCCGCTTGGAGAGAAACCACCACGAAAACCAGAACCTCCTCCACCACGAGGAGAAAAGGAACCTCTAAAATTGTTAGAAAAACCACCTCTAGTAGAAGAAAAACCACCAAAAAACCACCTCTAGCAGTAGCAAAAGCCACAGTAGGATCGACCGAAGACTTCTTGGCCTTAGATTCAATGTGAATAGATTCTGAACATAACAAAGCGGAAACCTGTTCCATAGTAATTGTTCCTAATTGAGCCCTAATAGTAGTAGCAAGAGGATCATAGTCAGTCGGCAAACCATTCAAAGCAGCAAGAACCAGATCATCATCATCTACTGAAGTAGTAACCAGAGCCAATTGATGGGCAATAGCCTTAATTTGTTCAAGATACTCCTCCATAGGTTTCGATTTCTTCGAAACACTGCTTAACTTATTCTTAAGCTGATGAACATGAGAGCGAGAACGAGAAGTGAAACGCGTCGAGAGGAAGGACCATACCTCATAACTAGTGGAGAGATGAAGAACAGATGTGTAAATTGCTGGACTGAGAGTTGCCGTAATACAACTGAAGAGGTGACCATCAACGAGAGACCAGGACTGAAAAGCTTCGTTGGACACCTCCTTGCCATTAGCATCTGTAATCTTCAATGGAGGGCGTGAGATTGAACCATCAATGTAACCAATCAAGCCATTTGCCCTCAGAATATTCTGAAATTGATGATGCCAGATGAGGTAATTGGTAGAATCAAGTTTAACGGTGACAAATGAACTAAGATTTGAGATGAGAAGAGTTAGGGTTGGAGGAAGTGGAGAAGAAAAAGAGGACGACGCCATTGATAGGATCGCTAGGGCTCGGTGGAGCTTACGGGCTCTGATACCATGATAGAAAATGTAAATCTCTCATTGAATTATTGAATGAATCATACAGATGAGAATCGATATTCACTTATACTGCTAACAACAAAACACAACAGAATACCTTTTACTACTTTACTAAACCGACTACCCTAACTACTTTACTAAACTGACATTCCACTAACTAAGTTTGTTACAATAGAAACTTAATCCTCTACACTTGCATCCACACCATATGAACTACTCTCGGCCAAAAGTCTTTGCTGAGAAGGCTTGTATACACAATGAGAGTGAGCAGTGAGACGTAAATCAGTGATTGGCCTAACCTCATTAACAATTTGCAAAGCAAAGAGTCACATAATTTTGTGAAGAGATGCCACGTACCCTCCTGGGTTGGCATTGATTGTGTTCTTTGAGTTCTAATGATGAGAAGAAAACTATAGGAACTGTTGATTACCCGAGCTTGGAGAATGATCGACTATGAATCGTTGATTATACTTTGAACTAAATTTTGTGAAGAGATTTGTCCGTACAACTTTCATATAATTGTATGGCTAAAGATTGATATCTTGTGTAAAGCGAGTGAAGTGTGAGACGATTGATCGAGCTCATGAATTGAATGTTATCTATTGTGTAAAATTTGCCAGCAAATGACATATGCGACATATTTGCGTCCGTTGGTTGGCGATCAAACATGATAACATACTTGACAATGGTGCTGAACATGCCACTCGTCAAGGCTTCCAACACCATCTCATACTTTAGTGGCGCCGGCAATTTCACGCCGCTGATCGGTGCTTTCATTGCCGACTCCTTCGCCGGACGGTATTGGACCATCCTCGTTGGTTCTATCATCTATGAACTGGTATCTCCCTCTCTCTCTCTCTCTCTCTGTGCAAATATGAACTATTTTGTTTTTCATTATCCCGAACTGATTCCACGAGCCGCAATTTATTTTCGATAATTTGGGGTGGCCCGTGGCCGTGAAGGGTTGAAAACGCCAATTAAATTTAACTACTGTATATAGGTTATAAACACTAAATTTGTATAACAAAAATACACTCACTATCACTCAAAAAAGATGACTCTCACACCAATAGAGTTGGTACAAAACTCACTATTAGCAAACTTTCTTACACTAATTTTGACTTTTTTGGTCCCCAAAGTATTTCCGCTGTGCCACTTTGGTTCCCAATAGTTCAATTGCTAACATTGCATCCCCAAAGTATCAATTTTGTATTTAAATGGTCCCTACGGCTCACGCCGTTAATTCCCTCCGTCAAAACCAAGGGTAAAGTTGGTATTTCACATCAAAACGGTGTCGTTTGGTTGGAAACGGCTTTTTGACTTTTTTAGTCCCCAAAGTATTTCCGCCATGCCAATTTGGTCCCCAAAATATTTTCGTCACGCCAATTTGGTCCCCAATATTCAAATTGCCAACATTTCATCTCCAAAGTATCAATTTTGTATTTAAATGCTCCCTACGGCTCACGCCGTTCTTTCCCTCCGTCAATTTAGTCCTCTGGGTTCCGAGGTTTTGGTTTTTATGACCCTCTAGAATAAAATGATCAGAAAATTAAAATTTCGCACCGGTTCAAACGGGTTGAAAATTGAAACACTTGATTTTTTGAGGTTGTTTATAAATTAAAAAATATGGTAAAAAAAATTAAGTGTTCAAATTTTCAATCTGTTTGAACTTGTGCGAAGATCTTAATTTTTTGATCAATTTATCCTAAAGAGTCATAATTATTTTTTTGACTTTAAAGTTTTCAATGAGAACCCTAAGAGAATTATGAATAAGAAAAATCTATGTTTCCAACAAAACGACACTGTTTTGAGGTAAAATACCAACCTTGCCCTTGGTTTTGACGGAGGGGAAGAACGGCGTGAGCCGCAGGGAGCATTTAAACACAAAATTGATACTTTGGAGATGCAATATTGGCAATTGAAATATTGGGGACCAAATTGGCATGACGGAAATACTTTGGGGACCAAATTGGTATGGCGGAAATACTTTGGGGACCAAAAAAGCCGTTTCCAACCAAACGACACCGTTTTGAGGTGAAATACCAACTTTGCCCTTGGTTTTGACGGAGGGAATGAACGGCGTGAGCCGTAGGGACCATTTAAATACAAAATTGATACTTTGGGGATGCAATGTTAGCAATTGAACTATTGGGGACCAAAGTAGCACAACGGAAATACTTTGAGAACCAAAAAGGTCAAAAAGCCGCTCTGTTTGTTTCGATGTAAAATATTTTTCCAGAAAACAGACTTTAAATTTTTATTTTCCGGTGTTTGGTTGGCATTTGAAAATATTTTCAAAAATCGACAAAATAGTGTAGAGAGATAGAGCTAGAGGGGACTTCAACGGTGGAGAGATCTGAGAATATTGGAATTGAACGTGAGTCAAGACTGGCGATCGAGGAAACTGACTAGTGAGAATTGCAATAGAAGGCAGCAAGTTCATTTTGAAAAATAACTTACGGAAGATTTAAGGGTAAGTCATTTTCATTCAATTAATGAAAAAAAATTTACATGTAAAATATTTTTCTCATTTTTTACACAACCAAACACTAGAAAATAGGTAAAACATTTTACCGAAAAATATTTTACGCCCAAACAAACGGAGTCTCGCCTGCTGGTCAAGAAATGAACCCATTAAATTTGGTTGATGACCGCATCCTAGTTTATATGCAAGCTGAAAGGTACTTAGAGATGGAGTATTATTCAAAGTATTCGTGCACGGTTACGCACACCTTAATTAATTTCTGGGGACTCAATCTCACCGTCTACTAGCAGGAAGACTTTAGTCACCTCACACTTCACGCTCAAGACTTTGAGTCTCAATCTCTTTCTTGCATCTTGCATAACCAGGATTTTGAATGGAGAAGACCCATTTCGACAATTGAAGTTAAAATGGCCTGGAGGTATCCAAGATATATATATCCAGAATGAAGTTCTTGGAGATATAGTTTTGCTTTTTCTTAGTGCAGTTTCTAACCAAGATAATGCAAATTTACCAACCGCCAGAACGAGGGCACGCCGGTCCATTATTTTTCACATCATCATTTCGGCACTGCCACATAAACGACAAGAAGCTTAAGATAAGCAACCTCATCCAACATTAGCCACACCCCAACTAATGATACTAACATACGAGAGATTTTTTGGTGCCGAGCGAGTATATCCCACGTGGTATCTATTCGGCGTATTCGAGCCATCCGATACACTTTTGGACGGTTCGAATTGAAACCCTCTCTCGATCTCCTCTCACCCCAACACTTTCTCTCTCATTTTCTCTCTCCAAACCTCATCCAACATTAGCCACGCCCCAACTAATGATACTAACATACGAGAGATTTTTCGGTGCCGAGCGAGTATATCCCACGTGGTACCTATTCGGCGTATTCGAGCTGTCCGATACACTTTTGGACGGCTCGAATTGAAACCCTCTCTCGATCTCCTCTCACCCCAACACTTTCTCTCTCATTTTCTCTCTCCAAACCTCATCCAACATTAGCCACACCCCAACTAATGATACTAACATACGAGAGATTTTTCGGTGCCGAGCGAGTATATCTCACGTGGTACCTATTCGCCGTATTCGAGCCGTCTGATACACTTTTGGGCGGCTCGAATTGAAACCCTCTCTCGATCTCCTCTCACTCCAACACTTTCTCTCTCATTTTCTCTCTCCAAATCTGAGCCGTTCAAAAATAAAATTGATGGCTCAAATGCGCGAGTAGGCACCACGTGGTACCCACTCGGCATTGAAATTTTTTTCCTAACAAATGGTTGATAGGATACCTGACTTATAGGTTTTTTGTTCGTATAGAAAGCAGATTCGAAATTCTCTTTCATTTCAAAGACATAACTTGTACCCAGGCACTTCATATTCGCCCAGAGATTATCTACCTTTTACAATGAAAAAAGTTGTGTAGGGTTGTATAGATCTCGATCAAATCTATATATGCCAACTCTTTTGATTGTACAAATCTCCTCCGCTTCGAACTGTGAGGATCCTTTATGATCATTAGAAGATCCTCGATGGAATAGATTTTTTCTTCCATAAAGAAACTAGTTATTTGGGTAGATAACCTCAATTCTAAAATAAAGAGAAAAGTCAGATGCATAAGGGAAAGATCGATAGGCAACCGGCGGACATTATATAAAGATTGATAGACTGATGTACATTATTTGACACTGACTACGCACGCACAATATATGTCACCATAATTCAGTCGACTCCCACATAAATTATAAGCCCGAAGTAGGACGGATGTGCTATATTGAAACAAGAAAATTCTCAAGGTCAGTAAAGCATTATGACAAACCAAATAAAAAAGCTTGAAGTATTTGAGGTATTTCAAGCGGCATACCCATCTCCAAAGGTAGAAGAGAATAGGCAGTGCAGGAGTGAGTCATAAGAAGTAACCTATTAAAAGTAGGGTTGTGATATTAGCCCAAGATTTGCTAGTAAAAAAACTTATACATTAGGATTTATTGTGCGCAACAAAGATAAGTATTTTCTGAAATTGTCTTCTTTTGAGACTTGCCAAAATGATTACATCATGATATTTTATTTTAAATTGATGGTACATCTAGATAGGACTAACCCTTGACCTTCCAACTTCTTGGTAGGACAAAATAACTCCAACAAATTCTATATCATTACACAAACTATGTTGTGGGAAGACTCTTCAAACTTCTAGAAAAAAAAACTGCAAATTAACTTAGCTTCAAGGTAAAACCCATTTGATTAACATTCCAAACTTTGCGGCCACCAAAGATTTGCCGGGTCGTTAACTTCAGGGCCCAAGAATAGTTGAGGTGCACACAAGCTGACCCGGTTACTAGGTTATCAGAAAAAAGATACACATGCATAGCTCGTTAACATCTCCATTTAGCATGACATAGAGTAAGTCAGCCAACTCCCTCACCTTAAGATTACCAAGATTTGCCTCATGAGGTTGCGATACATTGTCTTGCAACAAGAATGGTGCAACACAATATCCAACCAAACTGATATCTTCTCTTTTAGCTCCAATCTGTTACATAAGTACTAGTCAAGACATGACAAGAACACCACGAAGATGAATGACCTTTAGAGGGTCAGTAAGTATATTGACCATTTCAACCATATACAAAAAAACACAAAGAAACTGAAACATAACTTGAAGACAGATTTAGGCCTTGTCTGGCCTGGGAGAGGAACAGGGGTTTCTCTTTTGTGAGAGTGAGATTATTTGTAATACCTCCCTTTCAAATAATAAATCTGCTTCCCCTCCGTCGCTGTAATCCGAATTTGGAGAACCAGGTAAATCTCTGTGTTCATATGTGCTTTGTGTTTGTGTGTTGTTTGGTTTACAATCCCAACGCACTACAGGTTCTAATTGAGACACGGCAAAAAAAAGACAAAACCAACAGGAGAAGATTTAGAATTTGGTAAAGTTATACCGACATTTTGGAAGGACTTGTAATCTGTGATTCCGAGACATACCAATACCGATATAAACAATTATATTTAGTAATTACAAATTTGGAATCAGTTTATACTATTTGGTATGTATAATATATAATTTGCACAGGGATTGGTGAGCATCACCATATTAGCAACACTAACCCAGCTTCGCCCCCCTGGCTGCCCATCTCAAGAAAATTGCAAGGAAGCATCATCCCAACAGCTATTGCTCCTTTACCTTGCTCTCCTCCTTACGTCAATTGGTTCAGGCGGAAGGAGGCCATGCGTGGTCACATTTGCAGCCGATCAAATTGACATGTCCAAATCGAAGGTCGAGTCTAGAAAGTGGAACTTCTTCAACTGGTACACTTTCTGCCTCGGAATGGGATCACTAGCTGCTCTAACAATTGTGGTTTATGTCCAAGATAATGTAGGGTGGGGACTTGGTTTCGGCATCCCAACAACTGCTATGGCTATTTCCGTAATAGCCTTTGTTGTAGGGTCTCCTCTCTATAGGAAAGTGAAACCAAGGGGGAGTCCTTTCGTTAGATTGGCGCAGGTAGTTGTCGCTGCTGTGAAGAAGAGGAACGAAGTTGCACCAAAAGATGCAGCCATGCTGTACGAAAATAGAGAGCTTGATGCTGATATTTCCAACAATGGAAGGCTACTACATTCAGATCAATACAAGTAAGACATTGCATGAAATAGATACTAAAGCTCTTCCAATGTTTAGATTAATGGAGAGACCCCCTGGTGCTTCCATGTGAATAGTTACTATTCGTAACTTCATTCAGAGATGTCGATTGAGGACGGAGTCAGGACTTTCAGATAATGGCTAGGGTCAACAAGATGCTATAGAGCAGTTATGGGTTTGAGACAATTTAAGTGTTTAAGTGGAATAAAAAATTATACAGAATATATCCATAGAGGATACTCATCTGGTAAGTTCTTCACCCCACCGGTACCCATGTCCCTTCACCTTGATGTCGAGGGATTTATGGTCTGTTCTCAAAATTCTTGCCTTCTTTGTCACAAAGGCTATTTTGACTGTGTGATTCGTATAAATATCAAGACTCTTGAATCTGAGCAATCATTGTGTCACTGGGATGCATTAGAACGCCAGACATGAATTTTGTGGCAGAAGATCCTGTGCCCTCAAAGATGGAGAATTTTCCAATCTGGCTTCAGCTTTTAAGTAGCCTCTCCTCCGCATGTTTTGATTCCAATGTGTAGAAAAGCTTGGCTCAACCAGTTTCGCTCTAACTTCTAAGATGACAAGAAATAAGGCTAAAAATCAGAGAAGCCATTAAGAAAAACTAAACGCAGGTCAAAAGCTTGGTTCCAGACATCATACTTTTTTTAACCACTGTTTTCCTATTAAAAAAAAAAAAGTAAAAGCAAAAATAAGAATTACCTATTAAGCTTAGATGTTTGATTTGTTGAAATGCGTCTTATTGTCATCTTTCAAGGTGGTTTGATCGAGCTGCTATTGTGACTGAAGACGATGACAAAGATCTAAACTCCCCAAACCTCTGGAGACTAGCTACTGTCCATCGAGTCGAGGAAGTAAAGTGCATCATCCGGATTCTGCCAATCTGGGCAGCCGGAATATTAATTGGAGCATCCCATCAAGGTAGCTTCGTAATAATACAAGCTGGCTCAATGGACCGTTACCTCTCTCCGTCCTTCCAGATCCCTCCAGCTTCCATGTCTATCTTCGCTAGCCTTACTTTGGTCATTGGCATTATCCTTTATGAGCGCCTATTCGTTCCCTTTGCTCGTTGGTTGACCAAAAATCCCACAGGCATCACATACTTGCAGAGAATAGGGATAGGCCTCACATTCCACATTCTCTCCACTATAGTAGCAGCCCTTGTCGAGATCAAGAGGAAAAAAGTGGCTGCACATCACGGCTTACTTGACAAGCCAACAGCTATCATTCCCATAAGTGTTTTTTGGTTGCTCCCTCAGTTTTGCCTTGAGGGAATAGGCGAGGTTTTCGCGTCCGTTGGGCACTTGGAGTTTCTCTACGATCAATCGCCAGAGAGCATGAGGAGCATGGCTGCTGCGCTCTATTGGATAGTAACGTCAATAGGAGACTATACAGGTTCATTGATTGTGTCATTAGTTCACAAATATACTCAGAATAATGGGGAATGGTTGCCTGATAGGAATCTCAACAGGGGAAAACTGGAAAACTACTATTGGCTGGTGAGTGGTATACAAGCCTTCAATCTTGTCTACTATGTAGCATGTGCTTGGTTTTACTCTTATAAGCCACTAGAAGAGGCGGCAGAAACAAAAGTTGAAGGGGATGTGGAATTAGCCACTGGAAAATATATCAGATGATGCTAATGGAAATGGGGAAGCGGCAATGAACAAGGTGAGACAAACCAGAATGGTTGGTTAAGGTGCACTGGTTTAGGGCTTAATCCACCAGTATTTCGTACATTTATCTACTAGTACCTAGGGGGCGGAAAATTAAGCATCTGTATCTCTTAGTTTTCTGTACTTCTTTGATTCAGCTTCATCCCTCTAATGATTTGGCAGCCCAGAAAAGTAGAACTTCAAATCTAAAGCTATGTCATGATAAGAGTGCGTCGAATTTCTGGAACATTCTAAACTTAAATACCAAAATATTGGGATGAATCTACAAGCGCACCACCCTTTTGCATGTGTGTTTGTTGTGTACTATTCGTAGCTAACATGTTATTCATGTATTATTAGTTAATTGTTTAGAAATGTACTTGAAATGAACTGTTAGGGAACATATAGGATCTATTTGGTAACACTGCCAATGTTTATTTTTTACTTTTTATCGTCAAGAAAATTTTTTATATGTTTGTTTCAAAAAACCAAAAATAAGAAAATAAATTTTTTGTCAACTAATTTCCGAAAAAAAAACAAACATTTTTTTGGCACGAACAAAATAAGTCCTCATATGCTATGCACAAACTTTACTGCATTAAAAGTGAACTCTCAAGTCACAACAACGGTGATGAGCCTCCCAATCAAGGTTCTTACTACCGGTAGTGCTTCATGGTGCCAGAGCACTTAAAACAAGTCGTAGAGGTGAAGTAGAAGCCGTGAAGCGGGCAAACAATAAAATACAAAATGATACTTATATGTATCTGGAATTAGCTGCTATGCGTGCAAATTATAATATACCAATTTTCAGCTTAATTAAGAAAATTCCATGGGATTGGCCCCTACAAGTTCTTTGAGTGAAAATAAACTTCTTAAAATTTCTCTGTGGGGTAAAAATCTTTTTATTTTCAAGTTATCAATCATTTTTTAGGTTTCGTATATAAAATTAAACAGTGGCTAAATACATACATATAATATCGTCTCTTCTTTGGACCTTACGAGTAGCAACATATACTTATAAAAATTTTATTTTTATCATGAATATGAAAATATACATGATTTGGCCCCTGTGTCTGCTAGGTACGTCTAAGTGTTAACTATATCGGGAGGCCAACAAACCCCATCCTAGTCTAAAAACCGCTATGTAGGATACATACTATTCACGAGCATCCCAATGCAACAAATTTAAGCTAAAAATCACATTTTGATGACACTACTTCCGATCACCATCCTAGTCTTAAAAATAAGACCCCCAAAATAAAAACTTCCATATAACACCGGGCATCAGCATGTGCATATATACCACTACATATGCGTATCACAACAAGCGACAGATTCACAAATGAAACCGTGCATCAAAAAAAGAGAGGGAAGAAGACCTCCAAAAAGGGCAAAATTTGCAGTGAAATTAGAGGAGAAAAAGATCGGGGTTGACTCACCATTTTTGGGAAATTGACACGGTTTCGCTTCTTCTTGGGCTCAGTAGCAGGAGCAGAGGACGAGGATGGGGGTTAGGGTTTCGTCCGGGCAGGAAATTTAGAGCGGGAATGTACAAGGGAGATTTAGTGATAATCCACCGTAGATATTTCATAAACCCATAAGTCTACCTAATAGTTTTGTAAAGCCACAAGTCCACACAACTTAAGTCCTAGAGTACCATATGAAAGTGCCTAAATCCTTAAGCCCTATGAAAGTGTCTAAATTACTAAAACCCTATAATAGAAAAGTGCACCCTAAAATCCTAAAAAAATGTCTAAACTCTAGGGTAACCTTCTCTAGAGTACCCTACGCTAGGGTAATCTACGCTATCCTAAGTTACCATATCCTATAATAAAAAAGTGTACCCCAAAATCTTATTAAAATACCTAAACCTTAAGGTACCATACTCTACTCTATGGTACTCTAAAATGGTCTACTCTATGATACTCTAAAATGGACTTAAGACCTTACAAAATTAATAGGTGGACTCGTAGACTTATAAAGTTCACATAATGGATCTAAGACTAATTTTCTAAATGCACACAATGCAAAGGTTATGGTAGTAGAAGAGTACGGGTAAATTTCACTAAAACCCTCCAGGTTTTCTCTGTATACATATATTCAATTGTCTGTGCATGCAGACTTTTCTCACACAGATCGCGCACAGATTCATGTGAGGGGTTCACTATAGGTCCCACGCAAACGATCATAGTCATTCATTAAATGTAAAACATTTTTTCAAGGGTCTTCACTAAAAATCAGCTCAATTCAATACCTATAGGTGTTCGACTCAATCATCTAACTTTTTATTATTCTAAAATCTAAATGAAAAGTTGGATGCACCTGTAGATATCGTATTGAGCTAATTTTTCGTGGGAGCTCTTGAAAAAATATTTTTACATTTAATAGATCCAATCGAGCCGTGATAATATTCCCTTGGGTACAATACCCGGTCTTTTGGATTATTATGCTTCAAATGACGTATTAGCCTACGCTTGGGGTGATATATATATATATATATATACAGTCCGGATCCAATGAGGGATTCCGTACGGTGCTACCGTGCGGGACTCCCCTTTCCCGATCGAATTGCGACGATCCGAGCCGCTCAAAGTGATCGGAACGTGATTTTAAGGGTACTCGAGAGAAATCAGCAAAAAAAATGATCGGGAAGGGCTTGATCCAAACAGTTTTTTATTGAACGGTTCAGTAAAAAACTGCTCGAATCAAGCCCTTCCCGATCATTTTTTTTGCTGATTTCTCGCAGGTACCCTTAAAATCACGTTCTGCACACTTTGAGCGGCTCGGATCGTCGCAATTCGATCGGGAAAGGGGAGTCCCGCACCATAAGGCCGTAAGGGATCCCTTATTGGATCCGGACTGATATATATATATATATATCGACGGACGAAGCTGTCTGATTCGCTAAGGTCTTCCCGTGCGCGCGTAAGCCCAATCTGTTGGAGAGTATCCACTCAGTCCATACCAGATCACTTGGATCTAATACACATTGAATGACTCATATCTACTTAAAAGGCTAAGCTTGTAAGTGATGAGCCACCCAATTGCCTATTAAGTGTTAAGAATTTGTGTGATGAACTTCGTCTCACATTGAATAAATAAAAAAATGTGTTGGATTTCAATCATAGGAATCAGACATACAAGCTATGCCTATCAGACTTCAAACAACTTCTAACATTAGTCTGACTTCTAATAGAAAATAGAGTGATTTTTCTTCCCCTTCCTATACGAGATCTAGTAGTGTCGACTCTTTCATAGAAGATTACGGTAATGGTCCTTAGCTAAATGATGATGACTGTTGAACATAAATTTCGAGTCTACGAAAAAGACGGAAAAATGTTGAACAAAAGTCAATTGTATTAATGTATGATATTAGGGTTTACAATCTCTGATCTATTTTCTAATCAAAGAAAATAAAGTCTTCTGATTCTTCTCTTCGGTTGTTGAAACGAGGGCTTTATGCTTGATCTCGAATCAAACGGCGGAATCTTCTCCGTGATTTGCGAAGAAGTTGATGACTTGGGTTGAATGTTCTTCGAGGCTTTGAAGCTTTGATTCGAAGAACTTCTTGTTGGATGGAAACTTGCAGAATTCTGAAGGGCTTGAGGGCTTTGATCTTCAGAGCTCTGGAGCTTGTGTGCTTCAATGTCCATATGGAAAAATATGAGAAGGAGCACCTCTATTTATAGAGATGTAGGATAGAGAGTCATGACCGATCTCTACTTCCTTCATATTTATCTCTCTTTAATTATTCTTTAATGTAAAACAAATAATTAAAATTCGATAATTATCCTTCTTTCTTTTATTTTAAGAAAGACAATTATTTGAGAAGAGAAACACAATTATTATTTTACCAAGTGGCTTAACTTGATTAGCCGAGCTCAATAAAAATAATAACTGCATCACTTCGACACGTGGCGCCATTTGATTGGTCCATTTGCGTTATTTTAACTTTTGACCTAAAGACACTTGGCAACTTGTGATTGGCCATTTATTGTGCCCTATTTATTAGGTCCCGCAACACGTGACAACTTGTGATTGACTGTAAAATTTACATGTCTACAGATGCCCCATCGAGACTTACTCATGTCTGAAAGTGAGTAGGTCTCGAAAATGTTGACTTGGTTTGATTTGATGCCGAAAATTTGTGTATTCGGCAATAATTTCTTGTGCTTAAATTTTAGAATGAATTCGACTCTTCAAAAGTTCATCTTTCAAGCCGAGCAAAAATTTGAGGCTAAGGAATTGGTTAGCTCAATACTCGAAACCCACATGAAGTGAATATAGAATCTGATGCGATCTCCTTTCTGATGAATAAACTTGATTTTGGCCCGCGATACTTGACGTCAATTTGACTTGTAAAATTTTAACTCATAGGCCAAGTTAAAATTTCGGGTTCCAATTCTCTAATGCAATGAAATTTGGTGACCCAAATTATTTAAACCCAAGAGAAAAGCTTAGATCAAGCCTAGATGGATTAACTGACCCATTGAAAAGATATTCGCCACTTTGAATATCCCGTGCTCGGAGACATCACCGTGTTCGTATAGGGGTAGAATATTTGATTCCTTTTCCAATTAGGAGTCAGTCTAGTTTTGTCCTATATATTGAGAACAATAGCAGCCGAATCCCATAATTGAGTTCATCGTAGCTTGCAAAGCAATTCTTGACTGTAAGTATCTCTTTTCCTTTTTCTGCTTCTTGTCTTTTATATTGGTTGGGGCTTCCCTTACCAGACACATGATACGTACTTCGTCTTTTCCCAAGCATAGCCATGTGTCCAAAAAAAAAAAAAAGTAACGTGACAGGTTTGTTTTTTTTTTTTCCCCCTTCTTTTACACGTTCCATTCTGCACAGTTTTGCTCTCTGTTTTTCACCGAACATACAATAATTTTTCCAAAGCACACAAACAATTGCACTCTGATTTGTTGTAAATTATAACACCACTGTATTATTAATTTTTCCAACGAAACATCTGAATGCTTTCCTATAAACGCATGTGCTCTCTGATCGAACAAAATTTTGGCATATATCTATAATCCAACTTGTACAATTTGTTGCCTGTACCCAGATCTCGACCCGCCACATATTTGTACTCCCTAATACTTTCGTGCTTGATTTTGCAAAACATAGTCAATGGAACCACGTAACTGTTAGATTGCACCGAAATATTAAAGCGAATTCCATCTCCAGAATGAGTTCCTTTTGTTTTACCTCTTTGAACTAATGGATCAGAACCCCTTTCCCTTGTTGTATATATAGAGTATAAATTATCATTGTTCCCGTACCGCAAACAGTAACTTTGCGATGCTTATATCCATGCAAAAGAAACAACAATAGTATTTCTTAATTAGAACACTAGGCATGTGCTTGCTTTTCGGTTACTTCGTCGTCAACAGATAACTTTGTAATTTTCCAAATTTTCCATGGACTTCTGAACAGTATTTGACCCACCTTAATTTTAATAGCCACGCATTGAGTTCCTTTACGTTTCTGACTATTACTTTTCCCTGCCTTTTTGTTGCAAACTTAGGATTTGTTGCTTCTTCAAGCTTTGAGCTCCGTAGCCACTGCTTTTTCGAGCTTTAAGGCTCCGCTGTTTGTTATTTCTTCGAGCTCTGCTCCGCCGTTTCTTCGAGCTTTAAGGCTCCGTAGCTTCTTCGAGCTTTAAGGCTCCGCTACTGTTATTTCTTCAAGCTCTGCCCCGCAGCATCTTCGAGCTCTGCTCTGCCGTTTCTTTGAGCTTTAAGGCTCTGTTGCTATTATTTCTTCGAGCTCTGCTCCGCTGCCTCTTCGAGCTCTGCTCCGCAGCTTCTTCGAGCTTTAAGGCTCTGCTGCTGTTATTTCTTCGAGCTCTGCTCCACAGCCTCTTCGACCTCTGCTCTGCAACTTCTTCGAGCTCTGCTCCGCCGTTTCTTCGAGCTTTAAGGCTCTGCAGCTTCTTCGAGCTTTAAGGCTCTGCTGCTGTTTATTTCTTCAAGCTCTGCTTCGCAGCTTCTTCGAGCTCTGCTCCGCAGCTACTACCTCTTCGAGCTTTAAGGCTTTGCTGCTGTTATTTCTTCGAGCTCTGCTCCGCAACTTCTTCGAGCTCTGCTCCGCAGCATCTTCGAGCTCTGCTCCGCAGCTTCTTCGAGCTCTGCTCCGCAGCTTCTTCGAGCTTTAAGGTTTCGCCGCTTCTTCGAGCTTTGCTCCACGAAGAGATGGCCTTGTTCAACGATTGTTTGGTAGATGATCATCAAATTCTGTCCATTAGTTACGAAGGTGCTGCCCCAGCCACTCGAGTTGACCTCTGGGTTCATGATCCAGCCATTGGAGCTCTTGCACAAGACTGGGATCTTTCTCCTGATTCACACCACCTCTCAAGATGGTATATTGAATCATCTCGAGAACTATATGACCATGGGAAGTCTACTTTTGTCTCCGGCGATACACTATTACTGCGATCATCTCTACACAAGAAGTACAATGATTCTGAGCACTTCTTCTTGTTAGGCGATCGAATCATCAACGGAGCTGCTAAATGGGGTAACACGACTCCTCAGTTTGGGGAAATTTCTTTCATCGACGGATATTGGGAGTGGTTAGAAGATGTGCTCACACGGAATAAAGATATGCTAACTAGTGCGAAGATATATGACGCTGTCTTTGCATCCTTATTTACTTATGTTCGCAACACAAACCTTATTAGCTCATTTTGTGAGCTTTGGTGTCCCTCAACAAATAGTTTACACGTACCAATCGGAGAAGTGTCTATTTCCCTATGGGACCTACGCCTGACTGGGGGACTTTCAATTGATGGAATCTTCTATGACGAGGTCGTGCCTTCTGCTAGAGAACTCACTGGTGTTGACAAAAAGGGTGTGCCACTTCTTGCTCCAAGTTGCAAGTACTTATTTTTGGCATACCGCAAAATTTACTGTGCGAGCGAGACTTCAAATGTTACTATCCATGACTGGGTAAAGTTCTGGTTTAAAGAGGAATCCCGTTACAAACAGCCGCCCGCTAGAGTTCAAAAGAAAAGGTTGGGCGAGCCCAGGACATCCAACAATCCAACTGGCTTTATTGGAGAGAGAAAGCCGCACTCCCAAGATACAGAAAAGGTCTTTGACGACTTGGGTGTTGAGAAGGACGTGAAAGAAGAAACTAATTTGGCTGCTCTTCTATCTTGTTGGCTATGTGTTTTTGTGCTGCCTAACAAGGAAATTGATCAAATTCGTCCAGGCGTCTTCAAAGTAGCAAGTATGATAGCTCATGGAAAGAGGTTTTCTTTGGCAGTACCTATCCTTGCAAGCATATACCATGGTTTGAGAGAGATCACATCTTCACCTAATCCAAGCAAATGTGGCGCAGCGTTTCCCATCCATTACGTTTATGGGTGGCTCGGTCGTTAGTATGATAGTTACTTCTTGTCTGCTTCCACAAAATTTGATTCTGGTGCCCGGATGGTGAGACTTGCCGGGGAAAAGAAAGCTAAACATTTTAGTTTTCAAGAAGCTTGTGATCTTTTGAAGAGCATCATGCCATCGACTCTATCGCTCTTAGCCTTGGGTAAACCACAACAAGGAATTGTCACTGACCATGGAAGGCATTCGGACTCTTGGAATGATTACGTCATCAGTCTCAGATCAAGCTACTTAACTCTTCGTCGTGGTAATGAGCATATTGTTGAGCCATATAGCCCTAACCGATTTGCTAGACAATTTCAATTTTGTCAAGATATTCTTGGAAAGTTAAGAGAAGAGCTCTCAACCGGAACTTTGAAGGCAATATACCAACTTTGGGAGTCTTGCACAAGATTAAACACGAGGGCTGATTTTATGATTCCGTCGCATTCATCTGAAGGCCTTGCCACTAAAGAGTATGCTGAATGGTGGGAAAAATCTTCAAGCGGCTTCTGCAAATATAAGCTTGCATGTGCGAAGCCAGATCCATCTCCCGCTGCTCCAAAAGGGAAGAACCTTATCAAAATATCCACTACGAAGTCAAAATTGGCTTCAGAAGTTACTCAGCCTCTTTTAAAACCTAAGGAGAAGGAAGTGACCAAAGCAATGACCAAGGAAGCAGCAGTTGTTATGGCAGTCAGGACAAAAACTCCTTTGAGTATTCCATCTTCTGAGCCAAAGCCTGCTGTTACCAAGACTCCAGAACCAAAGGGTGGAAGGAAGAGGGCTACTGTAGTTCTTTCGGAAGGCAGTAGTTCTGATCAAGGTGAGCGCCATTGGAAGCGTTTGAAAAAGAAAGTAGTAGATTCTGATTCGCAATTGAAAGAGACAGTGACAGTTTCTGATTTAGCAAAATTGGACTTTAATTTACATGGCGTCCTTGATGATTTGCCTGACACTTCAGACCACCTTGAGGTATTGGGTAAACGAGTAAGCTTTAACCACTGCCTTCTTTTGTTCTTTACTTTATTTACTCTTTAAAGAAGTTTGGACTTTTTCATCAAATTTCTTAATGAGTCATTTCCTTCTACAGTTGGGAAACCAGTTTGCATCAGATGAGCGTGAAGGTTCTGTTGATGGTCCAGATTCTTTTGATCTTGCATTGCGTTCAAAAGATAATTTTGTATCTGGGACAATCCATCTTCCATCTACTTTCAAGCCTCCTATGTTGGACCGTGCGGCGCCGTCAACTGTTACCTTATTTGATACAGGGAGTACCATCCATTGCGGTCGTCTTTTGGCCGCGAAGATTTATGATAGCAGTATTAAGAGTATCTTGGGAAAAACTCCTTTTGAGAAGCTGGCATCTTTAAGACCAAAACTACAAGTGATTTATGCCGAATTTTCGAAGCTTGAATTGGATTATTCCCCGCTCCAAACTCAGGTAGAGAAATATATACAGAATACGACCAACTATGTTTCCATGAGATCGAATTTTGCTAGCGGGATGACTTCAGAGGCGAATGAGCGACGATTGGCAGATGTTGATACCAAGAGAGGTCAACTGATGGAGGAGTTAGAGCAGTTGGACTTGGAGGCGAAAAAGCTCAGAGAATCGCTCGAAGGGATTGATGCACAAAGAGCTCAAAAGCAACATGTTGTCTCAACTTTACAGGCAGAGCGAGCCAATATAGAAGCGACTGAGTTGATGGAGCCAGCGGACATGGAAGTGGCTAACAATTTGGAGCAACTTCTGAAGTCCGAGCTGGAAGAGATCCAAAATTTGGCTTGGCTGGACTAATGCTTATTCCGCTTTCCTTCGTCGTATTTTTTGTTTAGACTTGTTTAGTTTACTAAATGGATGTTCCATTTTTAGCAAACTATGCCTTTGCATTTATGATATTTTAGCATAAGACAATCACTTTATTTTTTTTAAATAAAGTTTTCCTCATACTTTTAGCTATTCATAGTTAAATCTCTTGCGAGCCATGAGTAGCGTAGTTGTGGTTGAATGTTTTTTTTGTTTTTTGATGAATTGACTGAACTTAAGAAAAATTCTCAAGTTGCCTACGTACCCTTGGAAGGGATCAAGTCAAAAACGTAGTTCAAAAGTAAGACAATTTTTTTGAATGACTGAGCTCGAAATTCAAGCTGCCTACGTACCCACAAAATAGGATCAAGTCAAACGTAGTTCGTATTTTGGATTCTTTTTTTTTTTTCTCTTTTTTTTTTCTTTTTTTTTGGTTTGCCGTGCACAATTTTAGCTCATGCGGGCCAGGAGCAACATGCAGTTTAGGCTCATGCGTTATGGAGTAACGCTTGCTCTTCAAGGGTAGTAGCGTTTCAAGAATTTGCCGTTTATGGGGCCAACTCTTAAGCCATCTGCAGCAACCACTTTGTAGGCGCCACTTGAGTAAACTTCTTGCACCACATATGGTCCATCCCACTTGGAAATGAATTTACCACCAATTTTATGAGTCGTATTAATGGGCCTTCTTATAGCAAGAACCAAGTCTCCTTTCTGAAAAGAACGAAGACGAACCTTCTTGTTGAATGACTTTGACATGCGGGCTTGATAGCATTCAAGACGTTGTTGTGCCTCGAGCCTCTTTTCGTCAAGTGCCTCTAGTTCTTCAAGGCGCAAGCGAGCATTGTCTTCATGAGTGAGGCCTTCTTGAACGACCATCCTTAAAGATGGGATCTGGCATTCGAGTGGCAAAACAGCTTCCACACCGTATACTAGCGCATATGGAGTGGCTTGAGTAGGTGTTCGATATGTAGTTCGATACGCCCAAAGAGCTTCTTCCATTCTCTCAGGCCAATCTCTATTTGCTTTGGCAACCACTTTCTTCAATAAGTTCCCAAGAGTCTTGTTGAATGCTTCCGCAAGACCATTTGCAGGCGGGTTGTACATAGTAGAGGTATGCTGCTTGAAGCCAAATTTCTGACAAAGTCTAGTCATGGCACTGTTGTAGAAATTCTTTCCGTTGTCTGTGATGATGCAACGCGGTACACCATATCTAAAGATGAGGTGAGTACGGATGAAGTTGACGACATTTTCTTTCTTTACCTCTTTCAGTGCGATTGCCTCCGCCCATTTGGAGAAATAGTCAGTTGCAGCCAAGATTTACAAGTGACCATCAGAAGACTTCGGCAAAGGCCCCACGACATCCATCCCCCATGCATCAAAAGGCCAAGAAATGATAGTTGGATGGAGCAGTTCTGGCGGTTGATGTATAAAATTGGCGTGGACTTGGCAAGCATGACATCTCTTGGCGTACTCCATGCAATCTTTGACCATGGTTAGCCAATAGTAGCCCATTCTTTTGATGCGAATATGAAGTTTTGGGCCAGATTGATGAGCGCCACATATGCCAGAATGAGCTTCTTCCAGAGCTTTTTTGGCTTCATTTTCTTCAAGGCAACGGAGGAATAACCCTTCAAAAGATCGGCGGTAAAGCATGTCTTTATAGTAAATGAATCGAGGGGCTCGACGCTTCACATCCGCTCTCTTATGTGGATCATCAGGCAGTTTTCCATGTTGCAGATAATCGATAAGGGGTTGACGCCAATCTTCAGTTTCAATTTCCAAAACTGAGACGACGTTCACTTCCCTTTCACCATTGTCTTCATCGTCAAAGATTGGAGGTATGACCCAACTTCAGCATATTGGAACGTGCATCTCTTGGTCAGGGAAAGTAAGTGTAGAAGCAAGCTTTGCAAGTGCGTTTGCTTGCCTATTTTTGCCTCGCGGTACATGTTCCAGAGTGACACCACCAAGCCATGCAATCAAGCGACGTGCGTAGTTATTGAAAGGCATGAGCTCAAGCTTCTTCACTTCATAGATGTCGAGGAGTTGGTTGATGATCAACATTGAGTCTCCATATACCTTGAGTTGCAGATGCTTTGCTTCAACTGCCATCTCCAGTCCAAGAATGAGAGCTTGGTACTCGGCTTCATTGTTTGAACAGTTTTGTGTGAGGGTGAAAGCATAAGGCAATACATCTCCTTCTGGGGAAATAAATACTACACCAGCACCTGCTCCACTTCGATGAGACGCGCCATCAAAGTACATTGTCCAAGGGGGACAAACTTCTACTACCATAACGTCCTCATCTGGCAATTCTTCAGACAACTCCCATTCGGCTGGTATAGGATGGTCTGCCAAGAAGTCGGCCAGAGCTTGCCCTTTAACGGCTTTTTGCGGCACATAGATGATCTCGTATTGTTGGAAAATGAGTGACCATCTTGCTAATCGATTAGAGAGGACTGGCTTTGACATGACATATTTGATTGGATTAGCCTTGGAGATGAGATGCACTGTATGAGCTTGAAAATAGTGCTGCATCTTTTGGATTGCGAAGACGAGGGCGAGGCACATCTTCTCAATCACGGAATAGTTTAACTCATGTGGCAACATCATTCTGCTCAAATAATATAAGGCACTTTCTTTCCCTTTATCATTCTCTTGAGCGATAAGAGCTCCAACCGAACGCTCTTACGCAGCAATGTACAAGATTAGTGGTTGTCCAGGTATAGGAGCAGTGAGAACTGGAGGGCTCGTTAGACAGGATTTGATACTTTTGAAAGCATTGTTGCATGCTTCATCCCATTCAAATGGAGCCCCTTTCTTCATGAGACGGCTGAATGGTTGACATCGACCAACCAAATTTGATATAAAACGGCGGAGGTAAGCCAATCGTCCTTGAAGACTCTTTAGCTCATGAATATTCCGAGGTTCAGGCATTTTTCGGATAGCGTCGATTTTAGCTTGTTCAATTTCTATGCCGCGGTGGCGCATAATGAACCCAAGAAATTTTCCAGATGTAACCCCAAAAGCACACTTTAAGGGATTCATTCTAAGTTGGTACCTTCGTAGCCGTTCAAACACTTGCCTCAAATCATGAAGATGGTCGGTTCGTTTCGCTGTCTTTACGACCAAGTCAACGACATAACACTCCACATATTTGTGGAGCACATCGTCGAAGATCTTTTGCATCGCTCTTTGGTACGTGGCTCCCGCATTCTTCAAGCCGAATGGCATAACTTTGTAACAGTAAATGCCTTTAGGTGTGCGGAAAGCTGTGAGCTCTTCATCTCGCGGAGCCATGCGGATTTGATTGTAACCAGACGAACCATACATGAATGACAAAACCTCATGTCCAGTAGTGGCATCAACCATAAGCTCGGGTATAGGGAGCGGAAAGTCATCTTTTGGACAAGCGTTGTTCAGATCGCGAAAGTCGACACAAACTCGTGTTTGCCCATTTTTCTTCTTTACTGGGACGATGCTTGAAATCCAGGTGGGGTATTGGACTTCTCGAATGAAACTAGCTTCGATAAGTTTATTGACCTCTGCTTCAATCTTGGGAACCAAGTTTGATCGGAAGCGTTTTTGAGATTGCTTGACAGGTCGAACGCCGTGCTTTACTGCGAGATGGTGAACAGCGACTCTTGGGTCTAATCCTGGCATTTTCGTGTAATTCCAAGCAAAGATGTCTTTATACTCACTGAGAAGTTCAATGTAAGCAATTTCTTCTTCAGGAGTAAGTGAGGCACTTATGTAGGTTGGCCGTGGGTCATCTTCAGTCCCTAGGTTGATCACTTTTAAATCGTCAATGGTAGACTTCACGCCTTCTTCCAACTCTGGTGGAGCACCTTCAGCATCCTCTTCTTCTTGAACTTCATTACAAGTGGCCGTGATATGGAATGAGGAAGTGGCAGACTCTTCATCGAGACAACAATCCAATTCCTTAAAAGGCGCTTTGGTCAGCACCACAGTTCGTCGCCTTACTCTTAGTAATGCATCATCAGTTGCCATAACGAGAGTAGTTTGGCGCTTCATGCGAGAGGGTATTTGACTCTTCAATTTCTTGTCATCTTCTGACAAAAGAACAGTCCTCCGTTTTGAAGCCTTCCCGATGGCATTGCTCGAAACACCCAATCGACTTTGGACAGACTTTTGTGGAGCGTTTGTTGAAGATATCTCATTTGGTAGACCCAATCTACTTTGGATAGGCTTGCACAAGATAGAAAGTATCGAGCTCTTGCTTTGTGACCCTAATCTATCTTGAATGGGTCCTCTCATGGGGATTGGTGAGACCACTTCTTCTTGAGGAGTTAATCTGTCAAAGACTGACCTTTGTGATTTCGGAGGACTCAAGCGATCGAAGACCGATGCTTTTGGCGGTGAAGTGCATTCTTCCGCCATAATGTGATTGTTGCTCGACTTCTTTATGAAGATGCGAGCAGGAGCAGGTGCAGTGTATCCAACGCCTGCTTGGGACTCCTTGATAGAATATCCCTTTTGCTTGAGCATTTTCTGAGTCTGATTCAAGCCGTGTATCTTTTTGCCAGTCACTTCAGGCAGGAGTCTCTTTAGAGTGGTTGAAGCTTTTGGATTATGTCCAGCCTTTGCGAACAGCTTGTAGGCATTGGGATCGAAGCCATTTATCCGCTGTGAAGGCAGATATTCATGCTCCACTTGAGGGCCATGTGTGGCTCGAACGAATCCTTTCAGGGGTGGAACAATCTTTGCCTCGTTAAAGTCGGTGACTGGGAGTGTTAATCCTTTCAATGCCGACTCTTCATTTTTTTGCAACTTTGGTACATAACGAAGTATTGGCGTGCCTTTCTTCTTTGATGGATCTTCCACGTGATGTTTGCCCCCTTGACTATTTTCCTCCTTCGCTTTAGTAAGAATGTTGGTTTTACCAATTTGAAGGTCATTAGCTTCAGAGGGTTTGTAACTTGATGAAGAGGCAGCTGGCACTAATTCTGTCAACACCATATTTGCCAAGTAGAATTTAGCATCAGCAAAATGGGATTCAGCTTCGCTAAAGGGTTTGTCATCGGCTACCACCTTCTTTGTCACACCATCTTTGCAGTACTTGAAGCATTGATGGAGGGTTGAGGGAACAACGCCATTCTCATGGAGCCACGGCCGCCCTAGCAATATATTATAAGAGGTTTTGGCATCAATGACATGGAGCAGTGCGCTTGAAGTCATATCATTGATGAGTAGGTCCAGACGAAGGACGCCAATAGCTCTTTACCCCCCTTGATTGAATCCTTGGATCATGAGACGACTAGGTGCCAGTTCTTCCATAGAGATGCTGAGTTCCTTCAGGGTACGAAGAGGCAAGATGTTGACCGTAGATCCGCCATCTAGGAGCATCCTATTAACTCTTTGTTCACACGTATATCCAGAGACAAAGAGTGGACGATTATGTGGAGTTGCGCCAAGCAATAAATCTTCGTTAGAGAGTGTAATGGCTCCAACGCAAGCAGAGCAATCTTTGGCGCAAATGGTAGAGTTAATACGGATTGGAGAGTGCTTACATGCAGGAGGCGACTCTAGTTCCGTCTCTTCAGTTTCTTCACAACTCACAGTATTGCATGAAGCTTCAAAAAGACTGGTGTTGTGAATTGATTCGGGTAAAAAATCCCATAAAGTAAATGGAGTGCGTAGTCTTTGGACATGGATGTCTTCTTGCAAGTTTGAAGCTATTTTCTTTAGCTTCTTCCTTCTTTGTTGCCTTCTTGTATGCCTCCTTCTGGGACTAGGCTTTGGGGCCACGGATTGAGGATACTTTGCACGTGGCTCGCGCTTCTTCTTTCTGCGAGTAACAAGGGTCCATCCTTCGCCATCCTTGTCATCTACTTTTGCCTTGGCACAAATGTTGCCCCCAAGCTGTTGAATAGCATGACATCGGACTATCTCAATTGGATCGAATGACCCAAATTGAATCTTCACACTTTGTGGCAGTTCAGGCTGTTGAGTCTCATCTTGTAAAGTAGCCACAATTTGATTTGTAGCTACGGTTTCTTTTTCTTCCTCTAAGACAATCTTCCCTTGGCTAGCGAGCTCTACTATCTTCTCTTTAAAGACGAAGCACCGTTGAATGGGATGGCTAACCAAGCGGTGGTACTTGCAATAGTTCTGATCATTCACCTTGTTAGCCTCCTCGGGTAGTTTCATCTCTGGGAGCTCAATGAATTTCAGATCCAGCAATTGATCAAACATTGAAGAGACCTCTGTATCTGGAAATGGATACACCTTTTCTTGCATCTCTTTCAACGTGAGCCTCTTTTTCTCCTTCACCTCTGGAGCAGTAAACTTTTCTACTTGCTTTGTCTTAGGTCTAGTAGAGATTTTGAAAGGTGCAACATTCACTGTCATGGAATCCTTCTTTCCTCCTTTGACTATGGGTTTACCCCCTTTGTGAACGTCTGGCTTATTTCCTACGGTGCGAGAATCTTGCGTTTTGCGAGAGTCTTGTATTGGTTGGCCTTGCCTTCCATTTGCTACAATGGTGAGTTCCATGTCATGAGCTCGAGAAGCCAACTCTTCAAAGGTTTTAGGCAGGATTCCTTGAAGAATGTATTGTAGATCCCATTGCATGCCTTTGATGCACATCTCGATTCCGGAAGTTTCAGACAGTCTATCCTTGCAATTTAGACTCACGTGTCGCCATCTATTGATGTAATCAATGACAGGTTCATCCTTCCATTGGCGAGCATTCGTAAGCTCGAACATACTGACAATACGGCGAGTGCTGTAAAAACGATTAAGAAATTCTTGTTCCAGCTACTCCCAACTTTCAATCGTGCCAGGCTCAAGGTCGCAATACCAGTCGAAAGCATTGCTTTTGAGCGTTCAAACAAACTGCTTGACGAGAAGATCACCATCAGTTCCAGCATTGCTACACGTTTCAACAAAATGGGCAATGTGTTGTTTTGGATTGCCCTTGCCATCAAATTGTTGAAACTTGGGTGGTTGATAACCAGTAGGCATCTTCAAAAGGTCAATCCTTCTAGTATAAGGTTTAGCATAAGTAGAAGAAGATTTTGGCGCCTTCTCGTACTTCTGCTTGATAGTGCCTAAAATGAAATCCTTCAGCTGGTCCATGGGAATTGAACCATCACCAAAAAGCGAAAATTCTTTTGGTACCTCCTTATGTTTGTTTGAAGACCCAATTTGACTTGAATCCCCCATAGTTTCTATTTTGTTCTTGAGGAAGGCAATTTCTGAATCACGCTCTTCTACGGTTTTTGACAAGCCCTCAATTGCTTTGGCCAAGGAAGCAACCTGCTCTTCTAGATTGACCGCATTTATTGTCATAACATCCATGATTGAAGAACTGACAGACTTGGTGAAGGCATTGAGGTTTGACAGAGGAGTGCTTCGAGAAGATGTGGAATCAGAACTGCATGAATAGCCTTCTTCCGTGTTCTTCTGAATTTCTGAAGAAGACTTATGAAGCATGGGAGGATAGACAAAGGGATTCTCAATGATGGTTGCCATGTCTTTTGCTGCCTCCATGGTAGAGACGCCTTTCTTCCCTTTTGGTGAGCTTGTGAAGGTTAGCGATGCTTTCGGTAGATCAGCACCAACGGCAGAGTTTGGTTTAGGTTGAAGCGAGGCTTGTGCATATGCTTGAGCTGCAGCCTTTGACTTGCTTCGAGTTATTGGACCACCACTTCTAGCATCAGATCCAGAGCCAGGATTTGCAATGGTTGAAGACTTGAAACATATAACCTTAGCTTGAAAGGCCTTTGAACTGTTGTTCTTAGGAGCCTTTGAAGCCTTGGAACTGTTCTTCTTAGCGGCCATTGAGAGTTTGCTTGATTTGTTGAAGAGATGAGATGAGATGAGAAGCAGAGATGGTCCCACCGGGCGTGCCAAAATCTGTTGAACACAAATTTCGAGTCTACGAAAAAGACGAAATAATGTTGAACAAAAGTCAATTGTATTAATGTATGATATTAGGGTTTACAATCTCTGATCTATTTTCTAATAAAAGAAAATAAAGTCTTCTGATTCTTCTCTTCAATTGTTGAAACGAGGGCTTTATGCTTGATCTCGAATCAAACGGCGGAATCTTCTCCGTGATTTGCGAAGAAGTTGATGACTTGGGTTGAATGTTCTTCAAGGCTTTGAACCTTTGATTCGAAGAACTTCTTGTTGGATGGAAACTTGCAGAATTCTGAAGGGCTTGAGGGCTTTGATCTTCAGAGCTCTGGAGCTTGTGTGCTTCAATGTCCAAATGGAAAAATATGAGAAGAAGCACCTCTATTTATAGAGATGTAGGATAGAGAGTCATGACCAATCTCTACTTCCTTCATATTTATCTCTCTTTAATTATTCTTTAATGTAAAAGAAATAATTAAAATTCGATAATTATCCTTCTTTCTTTTATTTTAAGAAAGACAATTATTTGAGAAGAGAAACACAATTATTATTTTATCAAGTGGCTTAACTTGATTAGCCGAGCTCAATAAAAATAATAACTGCATCACTTCGACACGTGGCGCCATTTGATTGGTCCATTTGCGTTATTTTAACTTTTGACCTAAAGACACTTGGCAACTTGTGATTGGCCATTTATTGTGCCCTATTTATTAGGTCCCGCAACACGTGGCAACTTGTGATTGACTGTAAAATTTACATGTCTACAATGACCAATATCAGTCGGCCATAAATTTTGTGTTTGGGGATGGAATCTTCCGAGAAGGTTTAACCCTTTTTTCAATTTATCTAATGTGAGATTCAATTCTTCACACATGTTTCTAACACTTAATAAACAATTGGGTGACTTACCACATAGACTTAGCTTTTTAAGTAAATATTGGACATTCAATATATATTGGGATTAGCCTGGCGTTTACTAGAGTTTAGTTCTTGTTTTCTCTTGCACCGAAAAGAATCGGGGAGATCTTTCATGTAATTCCAAATTATCCCCATTTAGTATACATCTACGTACGATCTACCAACCACCAGAGAATACCAAATAATGCAGCTTTATTGCATAGGAACAAAAAAGAGAAGTACTCTAATCCTTCGAGTTGTATTCAATTTATCTGAAGCATATTCAAAGTTGTTATGTGAAGGATGATGTCGCAGGCTAAAATAAATAAAAAAACGATAGGATCTGCGAGAAGGATCTAGGAAATTGTCTAGAAAAGAAAGTTGGACGGTGTAGATTCACTACTTTTTTTGGGCAGTTTTCTGAAACATTTTCCCGTAGAGGAGTGCTAGGAACAAAGAAAATGCTCTTAAAATATATATGAACGGTTCAGATTCATTGTGCAGTCATTGCTGGCTCTGGGCTAAGGCCCAAAAGGCGTGGGCCTTTAGCCCCCCAAAACTGTCAAAAAAGCAAGGCCCCCACTTATTTGTAAGACCTATTATATATGAGTTAATTTAGGGCCCAATTTTAAATCCAAGAAGACATTTTACACTTAAGGCCCAATGGCCGAGAAAAATGGAACACGGAACGCAAGAAAAAAACAAAAAGGAGGAATAACAAAAGGTCATAGGATAGCCAAAATCTCTAAGGCCCTTCAAAATTATTCAGTGTGATGGGTGCATGAATACATCTTCTTCTTTTTTGCCTTAAACGCTAGTACTCTGAGTACTTCCCATTACAAACAAATAGAATGAAGAAAGAAGAATAACAAAGAACAGGAAGGTGTGGTGGGTGCATGGATGCATCTTTTTTTTCCCCTTAAACGCTAGTACATTGAGTACTTCCCATTACAAACAAATACAATGAAGAAAGAAGAATAACAACGAACAGGACTAGTGTGGTGTATTTTATTTTTTGTGGGGTTTTCTGCCTTGAATACATGTATTTGGTTTTGAAATTAAAGTTCATTTATCGACTTTTATTTTATTTTCGTTTACAATTATCAAGGGTCTTACTTTCGAAGATTTTCTTTGGCTTCCAAAATCTCAGAATCAGCCCTGTGTGCAGTGCATCTGAACCGTTCATATACACTTTAAGGGTATTTTCTTTGCACCTAGCATTTCTCATTCCGGTATTGTACCAGCCTGAAAATAAATACATCTAACCATTAACCGTTCAAGTCTTGATAGGATTGAAGAATGAAGATTAGGTGAATCTCAACATCACATGCAAGTAATTAATGAAGTCAGAACTTGACTCTTGTTTTATCACAATTCTCACCGAAAACTAAATTCTCCGCTAAATGATTTTCACACTGTACTTTCTAGTTTCTTATTCTTTTGTGCGATTTTTCCGGAAAAAAAAAAGGTTTTTTCTTTGCTAGTCTATGCTATATTGCTACTGTTGCATTTTTGGTCCCTCTAGTCATAAATTTCTAGTTTTGCGTGCCCCTGATCCGATCCATATATAGTTGAGGCATAAGTCTATTTTGGGTAGTGATACAATCTGGCATTAATTGAGAAGAAGAAGATGGAGCAGGAGAGAAACATGAGTGTCAACGAAGAGGAGGAAAGGAATATTGGGATTAAGCAGAAGAAGAAAAGGGAACTCGGAGGAGTCAAAACACTTCCATTCATTATCGGTGAGTCTCTCTGAATTTGGTACTTTGAGGCTTTGTTACTAATAATAGAGAGAACCGTGAACAAGTTTTTTATGGCAAAAACCGGACCGTTCAAGACACTTTTGGACGGTCACAATTGGCTCCATAAACAACTATTCACAGCTCCGTTGTTAAGAAAGTTTTTCTCCTAATAGTAATAATGTTGTATTTTCTGTTTTAACGTAATGAATTACTAGCAATTTTTTGTTCAGCCCTGTTTTGATGTTTTTGACGATGCCTTGGAAATGCACGATGGAAGGCTCATTTTCTTGTAATAAATGCATGAGTTCTTGAAACTTCAGACTTAATTAAAAAGTAGACATTCCCAAGAAAGAAAGATGAAAAACGAGTTTTTTTTTTTTCTTCCCTTTTTTTGGGTTAATGACTAATTTGTACAATCTCTACCATAGTTTTTTCACACGTTTATGCATAAGGTAAGGTCACTCCAAAAGTTATCGGTAAGGAGAATTGAACATAAGACCTTAGGAAAGAGCAAACTTCTACGTCGCAGGCCGAGACCAACAACCTTGGGAGGATGCTAAACACGAGTCGATTTCTTGTTCTTCTTTAATCAAGTTAATGTTGGGAACATGTGTGAAAGATTAGTCTCACATCGGATAAATAAAAAAAATAGTTGCACGTTAATATACAATTGAATAACTCACCACTTACAATATTTAGTCTTTTAAATAGACATGGATCATTCAATCTATATTGGGTCCATGCAATGTGATGTAAACTTTGTGGGTATTCCCCAACAAATTAGACCTACGCGCACACAGAACTTACAAACTTTTGGGGATTTGCTTTTTCCTGTTTGGAATGCCCAAGGATGTGGAGAAATTTTTGGGTGCCGAGCGGGTACCACGTGACAGTATCCGTCGGCGATCCCAACCGTCCAAACCTGTTTTGGACGGTTCATAATTATTCTCTCTCTCTCTCCCCACCCCCCCCCCCCCCCAACCACTCTCCTTTTTTTCTCTCTCTAAAATCTGGATCATCGAAAATACATTTGGATGGTTGAAATCGCCAACGGAGTTTCACATGTGTGGTATCTGCCCGCCATCCAAAAACTTCTGGAGGATATGGGCTAAAAAAAATTTATTTTGTTTTGGCTTACGCTATCTATTGAAACTTTTTTCGAAAGCAAATACAGAGGAAGATATTTGACTTCAAAAGCCTGATGGAAGTCGGTATAGATGGGAAGTTGCGGTTACTTAATACGGTCCATGAATATGAAGACGAAACGAATATTGGTTTTTCATCTTCCATATGCGTTGTATAAACTTTCTTTGAAGTCGGTCCATACGGATTCTGCTCCGACTTTAATTAAGCCCTCACTAATGGACAGTAAAATGTATCCCATGATTAGTCCGGCATGAGTAATTAAACTGATCCGAACACCTGTTTTATAAAAACAATCACCAATTTTTTTCAATATCGTAGGGTGCAGTTTCGTTATTAGCCTCACCATGAATTCGACATAAAATATTCCAGCCGTCCATTTCAAAGATTTGTCAACAGGTAGTCAAAACACTTTTATCTCAATAAAAATAGGTTTTATTTAGGTGAGACAATATTAATTATTTTAAAGGAGTAGAAGATTGACCCCGTTCATTTTGGGATTTTGGATTTGGATTTGTAGGTAAGAGCATGTACACCATTAAAATGTAAAATAGCTATTCAAAATTTTGTCTCATGTATTTTACCTAACATTTCTTTCCTCACCTCTACAACAATGGTAGGTATTTTATCTCTATTTGATAAAAATATTACTTTACATAGTTGTCACCCGCATAAAGTAGAGAGAGAGAGAGAGATAGGGGGTGCAAAGTACTGCAAGAGGCTAAATAAACATTTTTTTATTCTTTACCTTTTTAACAATTCATCACTAAAAGTGCCGAGGTTTTTTAGAAAATGTATGATACCTGGGGTAATACCTAAGCTGCTGTAAGACTCTTTTCAAGATTTTCCTCTCTATTTTTCACCTAAAAATTAAGAAATACAGAATCTGATGTACTTGCTCTAATGAGTGTAGAGAAAAATAAAGTAATGATTGAAAATAAAGGGTAATGATTGGAGAGACATAGAGAGAAAAATGAGACTAATAATTTGAAAGAAATAGGGCAATGATTAAAATCCAAAATCCAAAATTTCAAAACGAACAGGCTAGTGATTGTTGGTTCTCTTTTTTTTATTCCTATGTATTGCAAAAAGTGCAAAATCACACATAGTAACTAATTTGGGGTAACGTATTTGACAGCAAATGAAATCTCAGAGAGATTTGCAACAGTGGGGTTTCATGGGAATATGATAACGTACCTAACACAGGAGCTGAACTTGCCGCTGGTGAAGGCATCCAACATCCTCACCAATTTTAAAGGGTTTGCTGCTTTCACTCCCCTCGTCGGCGCTCTCATTGCCGACTCTTTTGCCGGTCGATTTTTGACCATCATTGCCAGTTCGATTCTCTATGAATTGGTATATATCTAACTCTCTTTCCTCTCCGGCTCCCTTTACATATATATATATATATATATATATATATATATATATATCGGGGCGGTTCCGAAGACACCCAAAAAAATACCTAAAAAAACATCTCATAGTTCCCGATCAAATTTTGATGATCCGAGCCGCTCAATGTGATCAGAACGTGATTTTAAGGGTACCCACGAGAAATCAGCAAAAAAAATGACCGGAAAGGGCTTGATCCGAACAGTTTCAAACAGTTTTTTATTGAACGGTTCAAATAAAACTGCTCAAATCAAGCCTTTTCCGATCATTTTTTTTGTTAATTTTTCGCGGGCACTCTTAAAATCACATTCTGCACACATTGAACAGTTCGGATCATAAAAATTTGATCGGGAACTATAAGTTTGAAATTTGGGGTGTTTTTTTAGGTGTTTTTTTGGGTGTCCCTTGAACCGTTACTTTCACTCAACATCCCCCTTTCAGTGTTGGCTTTCAATTTGTAAACAAAGATTTACCACAACCATCTACAATTACTACTCACTCAACACACTTAAAAGCAGGGTCGGCCTCAGGGTAAGCTCCCAAGCCTTCGGTTTTGGGCAACTCCGGGCTGAAAAAACAACAAAAAAAAAAAATTTAAGTAACATATATATTCAAAAAAGTTTCCCATACAAGCACAGGCAATTACCTTTGGTGCGGTGGTCATGCAAGCTTTTAAAATTCCAGGTGGATTGAGTTCGATTTTTAGAATTGCATCGTGCTAATTATAAAACACTATAATCGGAGTATACATTTTGATGTTGATTTTTTTATGTTATTCAAGCTAAAATAACAATGTAATTTTAATTTTTTTGTACTTTATATTTTTTTATTTTGTATGACTTAATTGTAAATGAGCAACAAAATATGAGGTTGGGCTAGGACAATCCAAATGTCGGGACCAATACTACTTAAAAGCCATGTGACTCTACTGAGCACACAGTTGTGACTGATTGTGATGAATTTTTGTGTATGTAGCATTATTAGAAAGAAAAAAAAAATGGTGTCACATGCTCAGCAGATTCCTTCGTATCCATTTTTTTCATGTGAGAAATTTATGAGGCAAGAATAGAAGACACATATTATTGACCAAGAATAAATTAATTATACGAGACCTGACCCGAGGGAACATAGGAATACGAGACCTGACCCGAGGGAACATAGGAAAGAAGGGATAAACAGATTTGCTTCTCTAAAATGGCTACTCTCTATTTGGCGATGGCTGTGGTGTGCACCAGTTGTAAGTCCTGTTCCGCTAAGAGTTATTAAAAAATAGTAAGTACTTATTTATAATTTTTAAATTTAAGAAATAATGTATTTACAAAAATAATTTTTTGACTTTTTTTTTTGCCCGGTTCAAAAATCTCTTATAGATCTATCAAACAAGATCTATATTGCACACATAAAAAACTACTTCTCCATAAAGGAGTTTTTAAATATCCATCCTCAGATCTCATTCTACGTAAGTATTCATCCATCATTTTTTAAACAGTTATGTTTTCATCATTTTAGATAGTGAATTACCTACTTTACCATTTTAATAAGATATATATATATATATATATATGTCTGTATATATTTCCTTCCTAAATTATTGGATTGTAGTAATTACAGTCACCTAAAATCATGGGATCATTAATGGATAGGAATGAGAAAAATTTTGAATTCTCAATTTTTTCAAATCCTTCATGGATATATTCTATAAACCATTATTCTCTCCTTAATTTTGTGAATTTCGTGAATTTTTGTAAATTTGTTATATAATATTCCAAACTTAAGTGAATATGATTCGACCAATTTCGTAAAAAATAATTTTTTCTACAAAATTACCATGAACATATTTTTTGAAATATGGTGGATAATCAAATCGACCATGTTTATCATGAATACACCATGATTTTATTTTAAAAAATACAAATCCAAGCCATAATTTCATGAAACTAAACAGAATATATACACCATGATTTAATCGAAAAAAGGATGAATAAAATATACTATGAAATCATGGTTTATAAACCATGAAATACATAAATAAACATTGAAATAGTAAATACAAGTCAATTTACTTAAATAAACCATAAAATCCTAAATAAACCATGACATCCTTAACCATGAAATTCTAAACCACGAAATTGTAAATTCAGAAAACCTACAAATTGGAATAGAACCAGTCATGGAGGCCGGCCATCGGCAGTACCGGAGGGAGATTTTTGTCGGCTTCATCGACGATGAAGGATGGTTGATTGGCGAGAAGGAGATTCCTTGTGAGTTGAGGATTTCCTATAGATCCCCAATTGGACTGTGGGGTGAAGTGCATGCGTTGATTTTCTTCACCGAATGTCGAAATAATGGAAACTGGTTGTATTGTCTTCTTCTCCATCGTTTTCTGTTATACTGCACAACTATGGAGGATTCGAAATGGGTCTTGGCGGGTGGGCAGAGACGGTGATAGAACACGTTTGTATGATTTGTGGACAGGAGGATGGCGAGAATGATGGAGTATTTTTTTTTTTTTGATCCACAGAATGATGGAGTTGGATTGTGGGTCATGGGATCAATTCCGTGATTAGGTGCATGCTCCAGTAATGGAGATATGGATCTGTTTGTTGCCGGATTTTGTGCAATAAATTATATCCCATAATCACGATTGGGACTCCAACTTTAGGATTCCGTCCCAAAATTCAATGCATATATTTGGTATTAAGCTATCACGGAAATAATGAAAAATGACACTTTTGGAATTAAAAAAAAAGTGAGGATGAAAACATAAATGTCAAAATTGGACAAAACAGCCCAGGTAAGCTAAAACTACCCCAAATGCCCTCTCTCCGTGAAGCACTTGAGTCGACCCTGACCACAGACCCCCACTGCGGCGGTGCTGCACCCATAACCGCCGCCACCGGTCACCGTTCGATGACTTAATTCTTAACCTACCGCGTCCTGCATTTAACTTTAATGTGTTTCAACACCTAGCCGTCACCACAAAAACCAGCCGGGAGAGGTAACTCGCTGCAGTCTGATTTGTGAGATTGAATTGACTTCTGACTTTATTAGATTTTGAACTTTAATTACGCGATTATGTGAGTGGTTGGGGTCGAACTTTGGTGTATTGGGGTGTGGATTCGGTTTACACGCTGGAAATTCGTGTTGGGTTTTCGTATAGGGTTCCTGTAATTCCAACTAGCCTTCTATGAATTCCCCGCATTAGTTGGAGACATTAATTTTGAACCGTAGAATTTACCCACACTTCGAAATCTATATCTCAAATATTCTATATATCAAATATACTATATCTCAAATATCCACTGTTTAAGCGAACAGTGTTGATTGTTTATATGTAGGCTCCTATTTCCGATTTGGATTTCAAATCATTAATTACATACTATAAAAGTAAAACCTCCGATTAATGAAGAATAAAGAACGGGAAATAGACTAGAACAATTTAATTACATCAAAACAGAGAATATTTGATACATTTAGAGGGATTGGAACCCTTTACCTATCACTTGGTATGCTTACTTTTACTGATCTTCGAAGTTTGCTGAAGATTGCAAGTGGTAGTGAGCAAATAGGTTGCTTGGTGGTTGTAGATTGTAGTGATTTTGCTTGAATGGAGTATATTTTATGTCTCTCTCTGTATATTTTCTACGTTGAAGGAGAAGAGGTGTGTATAGCTTCTATGTTTGGGCGGAGAGTGTGATGGAGAAGAGTTGAGAGTTCTGGCAAAGAGTTGAGAGATGAGGTCTGAGGTCTGAGGTCACTTCCTTTGATGATGGACCTTATATTTATAGGGGCTTCCTTAATCAGATACTTGGCCGCCAAATAATTCTTTTGAATTTGAATAGTTGTTGCTAGAGGATAGGATGATATCATATCTTCTTAGTCTCTTCAAATTTTGAATGTTGGTTGCATCAAATGGCATCCACCTTGGAATATTCTTCTGCTTCCACGGAAGTGTTTCTTGGACTCTACGTACTACCTGATTTGAGACTACGTGAACCCATATTTGGTTTGTAGGCCCTGTGAAATGCGGGCCTATATGGTTCAACCGAATATTTGATTTGTAGGCCCTGCGAGATATGGGCTTACATGGTTCAACTGATTTGTAGTCCTGCTACTTCTTCTGCCAGCTCATATACTCATTAGGCTTGTCGGGCCAACATGTGTTTGTTGATTCGCGGGCTCGCTGGGTCAACATGCATTTAGGCTCTTTATATACCTTTTAGTCCGCAAGCCCAACATTGTTAATTTGACGTAATGCATCAAATTTTAGATGAAATTTGTGTGCCAACATTAGTGTTATGTTTTCACATAGATAGGTGTTTGTCCTTTATTAGAAAGATGGGTTAGGATGAAGATTAAGATGCGTTGCTGTATTAGTCACAAAATTCGCACGCGCTAGTGTGAAGGTGTCTTTGAAACACATTTGAAACTTCTAAAACCTGTGAGAGCGAGGATTTAAAGCAAGAGTGCAGGGCATTTTGAAGGATTATGTCACTAAGATTGCAGTGCTGGAGGTTGAATGTGGTAATAAAGTTGGGGACAAAAGGGTGACTGGTTTTAAAAGTGTTTCCTGAGGAAGAATGATAGTTATTATAGGCGATATGCGCAATAAAGCCCAATGGTCTGTTGGGGCCTAGACACAACGCGAGGTATTGGCCTTATTGAAATGTTGCGCACCTAGTCAAGAAAAAATAGCACAGACAAATAACCAAAGTTGAATATAGAACTGTCCAAGAATAGCTGATGAAAATGTCAGTATGTAAACTTTGGAAAATGGGTTTAATGGTTCCAATTTGAACTTTTCATCCCATTGCATTGCAGTGTAATCTTTTTCGCATGGATCGGCATGATATATCTTTAAGAAAATATTGATGAAAAATGTAGCTCTTACCACAGGGATTGGTTAGCATCATCCTATCTGCAATCCTACCCGGGCTCCGTCCCCTGCATTGCCCTGCTCAAGAGAACTGCAAGGAAGCCTCTAAGTTACAGCTATGGGTCCTCTACACCTCTCTTCTCCTCACTTCCCTTGGATTGGGCGGACTCAGGCCTTGCATAGTTACCTTTGCTGCAGACCAACTCGGCATGAGCAAGAAAGAAATGGAGTCTCGGAACTGGAATTTCTTCAACTGGTACTTCTTCTGTCTGGAATTAGCATCACTAGCTGCTCTAACGTTTGTGGTATATGTCCAAGAGCATGTGGGTTGGGGTTGGGGTCTTGGAATTCCTGCTCTTGCCATGGCCTTATCAATCACAGTCTTTATCATTGGATCTTCTTATTATAAGAAACAGAAGCCAGAAGGGAGTCCATTAATTAGATTGGCTCAGGTTATTGGTGCTGCTCTGCGTAAGAGGAAAGAAGTTGCACCAGCGGATTCGGGAGTGTTGTACGAAAATGACGAACTTGATGCAGCTATTTCTTCCAATGGAAGGCTTCTCCACACCAACCAGTTCAAGTAAGTTGCCTTTCATATTTAGCACTAGAACTTAGAATAAATGGTAATGATCTCTATTAGCCATAAAGTTGCACTGTCTCTATTATCCATTTCCTTTGCATAGGTTGTGCTGGTTATAGCTTGTTCTGGGGTAGGTTGGAGACCTTGCGTATAGCCAGGGGTATGTCCCTGTGTAGCTTGTATATTTGTTTGGGAGTTTAAATGAAATGTGTGCTTATCAAAAAAAAAGAAAGATGGTGGTAATTTGCTATGGTACAAGACACCGTAGTTTATGCGTTAAATCTCACTGCAAACACCATAATTATACTTTACACGTGTTTGGTTGGAGTGTCTGGTCATGGGAAGAGACATAATGTTGGTTCGTTAGTTGCAAGAACCTCCTATATAATGTTGGTTCGTTAGTTGCAAGAACCTCCTATATAATGTTGGTTCGTTAGTTGCATGAACCTCCTATATGTGTGGCGAATCCACCTCAAAACCTCGCTCACAAGCTCCTAAGTCTCCCTGGAACCTCACTTCCATCGAGAAAGTAGCCCGCTCCCACTGGCATAGAACCTCTTAGGTATGTAAATCCCAAAAGAAACAATTGTAAAAGATATAATGCAAGAGAAAATATGACACAATGATAGGATAATAGAAAAATATTTTAAATTTTCTCAAGTAGTCAGGATAAACATAATTTTTACCTATATTCACTAAAACAATAACTATAGTTGACATAAATTACGAATTATTATCTACTTGGGTTACATAAGTACATTTTTGTAGTATTCCCCAAAGATCTCACCGGCGCTCCCAAGCGAGGAGCTTCTATGATCCTCCGCTCCCTTGCATCCTCCCCCACCCCTGCCTTGTGTAACAATGTTTTATACTATATAGGCAGGTGTTGGTAATTATAGTTGTGATAACTCTGAGTAGAAGTTGCCTTGCATCCTCCCCCACCCCTGCCTTGTGTAACAATGTTTTATACTATATAGGCAGGTGTTGGTAATTATAGTTGTGATAACTCTGAGTAGAAGTTGGATTGATGCGGGAGCATGCATCACACTCTTGAGTAGAAGCCGGATTGCCACTCACACAGTAAAGCAACCCCTTTGTCATATGTTTGTTTTACTGCTATATTTCACCAGGGTATACTTTTAAATCACGGTATTGGTCAGTGTAACGGTCGTGAGTAATGGATATCGGGAGTATCAGTCAATGTGTAACGAAAATCGTAGAACGCACTCTTGGATTTTTTTCAAGCACTAGCAAATGTTAAAAATTCATTGATACACATGCTCTAACCTTACTTATGACTAAATTGAATGTTTTTAGGCAATATTTGACTTTTAGAAGGAGTTTTAAGAAAGATTTGATCAAATGTTCTGTTTTACGAGCGAAATTGAAGTTTTTTTTTTTCCCCCTTAGTCTCTCTGAACCAAGTCAAAATAACGATAGTGTGATTCTCAAAATACCCATTTTAGTGAAGGTAGTGTGATTCTCAAAATACCCATTTTCGTGAAGGCAGAAGAATTTCATAAAGTTGCTGTTGCTCTATCGTTATTCTCAAAATACCCATTTTAGTGAAGGTAGTGTGATTCTCAAAATACCCATTTTCGTGAAGGCAGAAGAATTTCATAAAGTTGCAAAGAATACACTGTAGGATCACATGGAGGTTTGAGAAAGGAACCAAAAAAAAAAAGAAGAAAAGATTTTCCCTCTGTTATGTAGGCGTAACGGTCCTATAATGAGGTGTAACGGCCATTACGGACCGTTACGCAATAAGTAACGGCCGTAGCAGCCGATACACACGAGAGTTTTCGTAACGCCGTTGTTTTCACCAGTAACTGTGTTGGACCTTCAAAAACCCATTACGTAAAGACCCTTACCTTATGAACTGCCGTTTTTATAAAAACAAGCACCAGGGTATGTAGCAAGAGGTACATATATATATATATTTAGGTAAAGTAAGATATAATCCGACTTAACCAAGGTCTTCATAGTTATCTTGAGACAGCAAGGATCCAGTCACACGAGTATCTGAGCAGGTGGTGATACGAAATACTGGGGACATATGACACTGTTCTATACTTTATAGAGAGTGAGATCACAGAGTTTTGCGCTTATAACTTTACAAGTATGCATAGACAACCTACAGAACTCTGTTATTTGTTTAAATCGCACGTCTAAGGGGTCCACAACAAAGCTTGAGAAGTTTAATAGGCAGTTTTGATGGAGGTCATAATTTCTGCAATCCAAACACACCAGGAACCCTACATACGATTTATTAACCCTGTTTGTCCACATGTTTGTAGGTGGTTTGACAAAGCTGCAGTAGTAGCAGATACTGATAACCCATCCTCGAACCCACCCAATCTATGGAGGCTCTCCACTGTCCACCGGGTTGAAGAACTAAAGTCCATTGTCCGAATGCTACCCATTTGGGCATCTGGAATCTTACCCATCACCGCCTATTCCCACCAGGAAAGCTTCAGCATCCAACAGGCTCGCACCATGGATCGTTCCCTTTCCCCCTCCTTTAAAATCCCCCCAGCCACTATGTCTAGCTTCGAAATCATTAGCATTCTCATTGGCCTCTTACTGTACGAGCGGCTATTCGTCCCCTTCGCTCGCCGTTTCACCAAAAAGCCTAACGGGATCACGTCCCTACAGAGAATTGGAATGGGTTATGCGATCAGCATTTTCGGTACCCTTGCTGCAGCTCTGGTGGAGATCAAGCGGAGAGGTGTGGCGGCCAATCACGACTTGATAGGAAATCCGGCTGCTGTTATTCCAATAAGTGTGTTTTGGTTGGTTCCTCAGTACTGGATCCAGGGGACGGCTTTGGCTTTAATTACTGTTGGGCGAATAGAGTTCTTTTATGACCAGGCACCAGAGAGCATGAGAAGCACTTCTGCGTCCTTCTTTTGGATAGCAATAGCTTTGGGGAATTACACCGGTACGTTTGCTAGTACCATGCCCTAATAGTCTCTGTAAAATGTGCTTTGCATGTTTTGGTAACAATCTTATCATGTACTTGCATTTTATTTTAGCTAAAATGTTTCCTGAAACATATCTTCTAGTATTTGGTGCAATGGAAAAGGTCAAATTAAGGGAAAATGTTTTCCCTAGCCAACAGAAAATCAGTTGATTTTGTCTTAAAATGGTTTCCAGTTTTTAGTGATAGAAAATGTTCTCCAGATCAGCACCACACCACCACAACTACCACCTCGCCCTACTTTTGTCACCGCAGCCCACCGCCATCACTGCTGTATTCACTACCACTATCATTTTTTTTAGGGTTGCGACAAAAAGCTGTAAGCTGGATTGTCATTGGGGGAAAATGTTATATCCCAAAACAATCAGAGCGTGTTAATTGACAACATGGGTGTGTGGTTCTTAACAGGTACCCTGATGGTATCGTTGATTCATGAGTACACCGGGAAAGGGGGAGGGAAAAACTGGATTCCAAATCGGAACCTCAACAATGGAAGATTGGAGTACTACTACTTGTTTGTGTCTGGACTGCAGCTAGCTAATCTGATATACTATATGATATGCACCAAATTTTATGCATATAAGGCCTTGGAAGAGGTAAGTGAAGGTGGAATGGAAGCAGGAGATGCAGAGTTAACTACAAATAGAACCCCATCTGGGTCAATGGGTGATGGTCATGACAATGGAGAAACAATGAAGTAAAGAGTTCAGTGTGTTTTAGTCAAATTACTTTCTCCTGATATCAGGATTGAGGTGTAATCGGTGTATGGCTGATATCAATTTTTGCTGACCACTTTTTGGAAAATTTGCCATGATATATTTAGATATTGGATATGTGAAGAAAAAATTGGAAAATGAAATGGATATTAATTATTTCTAGATGCTACTAATTTTTCTTGGTCAAAAAATGGATTTTCTTAGGCCCCGTTTGATAACAGTGATAGATGGTTGGGATTCGTAAGGAGATGGGATTGGGATTGGTAATGAAAAGGGATTGATAAGGAGATGGGATTGGTGATGAGTATGTTTATTTGAAATGAGATTATTAATATCATGTTTGTTTCACATGAGATAGGATTGGATTGATATTATACATTTCCGTTGTTGCCCTTCACATGGGATAAGATTGGTAAGATGATGAAATTGGTGAAGGCTATTTTCGTATTTGTGCATTGGCAAGGAGGGGATTGAATTATTAATACCAAGTCTGGGCCCCGTTTGATAATGGGTTTGAAGGTTGGGATGGGACTACTAATCCCATGAGAGTATTAATACTTTGTTTGGTAACAAAAAAAGGTCTGGACTATTAGTCCATTGGGATATCCAAGCCGGCCATTAGGGGGTATTAGGAATACCTTCTTGGAGATGGTATTGGTAATCCCAACTCAACCTCTTCTCATTATCAATCCCTTCTCATTATCAATCTCTTCTATCAATCCAATCCCATCATCTAATCACATGTCAAACAAACATAATATTAATAATCTCATCGTCGAATCTCATCCCAAACAAACATACTCATTATCAATCCAATCACAATCCTAATCTCATCTCTTTACGAATCTCATCTATCTATTACTATTATCAAACTAGGCCCCAAGGTATTGGTAATACCCCTAATGAGGGGATTTATATGCCTACGGGACTAATAGTCCACACCTCTTTTTGGTTACCAAACAAGTTATTGTTAAACCCATGGGATTGGTAGTCCAATCCCAAGGCCTAATATGGTTATCAAACGGGGCCTTAATGTAGATTGTCTCATCATTTTCGTACTAACTGTTCATTATATTTTCTCAATTCTTTCCATGTAGAAGTCTCCCTAGTCCTTTCCATACGTCAACAGTTGGTTAGACACCAACTGTAAAAGCCAGGAAATGAAGTCATTCACATTGTGGGCATTTGATCTCCACTTCATTTTCACCCAAAACCCTAATCTGATCTATGTAAGTTCTGCGACCTCCTCCCGTTTGAGACTCTCATTCTGAAACACACAATCAATTCCTCTTGTTCCAAACAGTGCACATGAGAACAAATGGAATGCAATCCGAGATCACCTTCTTCTTTGATATATATGTCCAGCTCTTCTACCTCTGCAGTAAATTCACTAAAGATGCTGGCACCACCTATTGACCGTTGTGCTTCACTGTTCTATATGCACTTGCATTTTAAGCCAAGCATATAAACAGAAATGCTATAGAACAGAATTGACCAGAATCAACCTTCCTCCCACACATGAAGTTAACACGCATTCAACTTTGTCTATAACTGGTTTTCATATGGAAGTACTTAATTGGCAGTTTTTGAGCTTTACATCTTAGAACCTGGCGGGGCAAAGCTTCCAAGTCGTCCCTCATGTACTACAATATCACACACTATAGTCTTGAAAAAATTTGTTCTAGGCCCTGACATCACTTCAACACATCTTAGTAGCATCTCAATAGTTGTTACTTCATTTGGCTTCACAAAAAATTGCTTCGTTATCAGCAAACTACAAATGAGTTAAGCATCACTCCCATTCTTCCAACTAGAAGCCTCTAATCCCCCCTTGTTGGACAACCCTTTCGGGATAACCAGTTAAGCCCTTCTGCTCCAATTATGAACAAAAAATGGATAAGGATCCCCTGACCTAACACATTTGTGCATTTTGAATTCATTAGTAAGTGACCCATTTCCATTTACCAGCACAAACACCCAAGCTCTTTGGTTGTGTTATTTCATACAATGAAGTTCTTGCTTTTCCTCTCAAAAGAAAAGAAAAAGAAAATATTGTCAATCTAATACAACACAGCCAAATAGCTACAGAGGAATATAAAAATCAGCATAAGCTCTCTGGAACAGGTGATGGTCTCTTGTCACTGAATGCTGATCGAAATTTGTCAAAAGCCCGTTTAGCGAAACAATGGGCACACCGGATGACATCCTTGCGATCCATCTTCTGCTCCAACTTGAAAAGAAAGTTCCAATCAAATGATCGTATGCTTTTTCAAAACCAGAACTGCATGATCAAAACTATTTCCCCATTTTGTTTCTAAGCAATCCACCAATTCGTTAGCAATTAAAATGTCTTGTAGTAGCTTTTTACCTCCTGTAAATGCAGATTGGACCTCGCCCACAACTCTCACAATGGTACTTTTTAAGTCAAGCTGTTAACAAAAGTTAGAAAGCATCTTCTATGTGCCCACTAATTAAACTCATTTGTCTGGAATTAGGTTTGCTCAATGCGGTTAAAAGAGGAAAAACGCCGCTCTTACCTTTGCAAGCTTAATTATGAATATGTCAAATATCTTATGGGTGTCCCTCTTAAGTTCTGTTTTCTTTTCTTTTCTTTTCTTTTTTTCTCCAGATACTAACATTTGCTCTGTGACCATTTTTCTCACATGTATCTACACTAGGAAGGTAAGAATCTTGTGTCCGTTTGGACCGTTTCATTCTGCAAGGGCTTAGATTGTAGGAATGGGAAAAAACACAAATTAGACGCTGTATTTGATGTAATCTAAGGTGTAGGTATACGTCATTTTCAGAGGCGGATCCAGTGTAGGCATAAAGGGATCACATGACCCCCCTAAAAACATGAAAATGTCCATGAAAGAAAATTGACGGCTCGAATTCACACTCCGAGTCGTCAATAATTGCCATCTTTATGGAATTTGGCTCTTTTAGTTTTTTTTTTTTGACTGAGAAAAAGGGTGGGAGGGGGCGACCAGCATAACCTCCCTTAGGCGTGACCATTGGGGCTCCCCACCCGCTGTAGAATGTCTGGTTCAAGCCATAGAAGGGGTGGGAGGGGGCGACCAGCGTGGCAACCCCTTGGGCGTGACCACAGGGGCTCCCTACCCGCTGTGGAATGTCTGGTTCAAGACATAGCTACTGTCTGTGAGGACAGGCCGTCACCACAGCACCACATAGGTACAGGATGACAAGAGAACAAATCTCTCATTTCCTTGCCACTGACAAGACTCGAACCAGAGTCTTGCTTGGGAATGATGGTGGCTTTGGCCATCAAGGCTACCACCATCGGTGGTATTGGCTCTTTTAGTTTGATGGATAGGGAAACACAATCATTTCCGTTGGAACAAAAAAAAAAAAAGGAACGGTGGAAAACAATGCCTTTTTTTCGCTTTTGTCAATGGTGTTGCTTTTTCCCTCAGACTTATTCCATGTCCTTCCAAATCCTACAAATAAACAAACCATCTATTTACTACCAACCATATATAAATAAATATATAAGTGATGCAACTTGCTTACATAGGAACAACGCAGAGAACAAGAATCTCACAACATTAATATTTTTTTCAATGGATGGTCTCACCTGACGTGGTCGATTCTCCGCCCGAGTCAATTGCCTCACCTCGTCGATTAATACCTTTATGTGCATTCGAGATGCGCCTGAGAGAGAGTGGTAGACTACGAATTTCCTGTTTTGCCATCTACTCAACAAGCAAAATAAAAGAAATCAAAAAACAATATTAAACGATGAAAACAAAGATATACGTGAAAACCTTCATTAATTAAAAAGGGTAAAAAACACGGAAGGAAATCGACACACTAAAAATGGACCTTACAGACTATATCACACATCCCACACCTCAACCACCCAAGCTTGGTTAATATAGTCTAGAGATATAAGATTGGAACTTAGAACCTTCCAAGAAATCTAATAGAATGAATGCAAAATATCTCAAGGCTGATATCAGAAGCTACAATAGTACTCCCTCCTTTCCCAAATAAGAGTTCAATAGTTCATTTTGGATTGTCCTATAATAAGTATCTATTTTGAAAACTAATGCGTAAAAGTTTGTACAATTATGATTTTATCATATTGCAAAGTTAATGGGTAAAAGTAAAGAATAATATTGGAAAGTAAAGGTAAAAGTTGATATAAAAGATCAAAGATGTAATGATAATGGTAGTGTTTGGTTGAGAGTTCAGTTTAGTTTAGTTTTGGTAGTGAGTAGAGAGAGAAATAGAGTAATGATTGAAGAAATGGGTAATGATTGGAGAGAGATAGAGAGAGATGAGAAAGTAATAATTGAAAAAATAGGGTAATGATCGGAGAAAAAAGTAGGGTAATGGTTAGAAACAAAATTAAATAAGAAGAAACAGATGTGTATACTCGAGAAGAAACAGATGTTTCTCAAACGGATGGAGTACTATATATACATCAAGTACTGCTCAAGTCTTGATAGGACGTAGAAGATGGAGTTGGAAGAAAACATCCCTGTAAATGAGGAGGGGAGGCGAGAGATTGAGAAGAAGAAGAAGAAGCTGCTGGAGGAGAAGGAACTTGGAGGAGTCAAAACACTTCCATTCATTATTTGTAAGACTTAATTTGAACTTGCTTCTTTGAACTTTTTCCCTTCTCATTTTTTCCCGTGGACAAGATTGAAAACTTGTTTTGCTGAGAGTATTAATTAAATTCGTCGTCTAATTTTCAAATTTTTATTCGGGAAGGTGAGCATAATTTGGTTTTAATTTGTTAATAAAAACTAGTTCTTGCATCCCATGGTGTCTTTTTTGAAAGTTCATGTTCATGCAATTTTTCAACTGTTTATATCTCGTAATTTTATACTGTTCTTCTATTTAACAAAGTTCATAGTGCACATAAAAAGAATTGTTATCATTGGAAAACATGTTACCCCAATGGGTTGGCCTAGTAGTCAAGGCCTGAAACTCAAGAGTTTACTCTCTCATAAGCCCCTAGATTCAAAATCTCTGACGTGCTATTAACTCCTTTGGAATCAATCCATAGCTCGGGTTTTAATTAACTGGAACCCCCGCAAGTGGGCGGTGGGATTGATTATAAGGATTAGTCAACGTGCATGCAAACTAGTTAGGACATCTGAGTTATTCAAATACTGAAAAAGCATGACCAATTTATATTCCGTCAGGATAGAACGAGGGGCAATTGGCAAACGAACCGGGACAGAGGGAGAATTAACGAAACTAGTTCTTGTTCGTTCAAAGGAGTGTTTATGTTGCTCTAGTTTCAAAGTTTTTGAACCAATTTTCAGTTTCCAGATAGTATCTGTTGTTGTCTCCGAGTAGCAAAGGATGTGAAATGATTTGCGCAAACCGTGATTTATGTAAAATATGAAATTAATTCTGTGACCGAGTGAGAATGTCCTAATTAAATTCTTGAATATTCCCAGTTTTCGTAAATACATAAATTTGAAAATAAAATGAAAATGTAAGAAGAGCTAGAACATGTTTAATAGCTAGCAAGTTTTCGTAAATACATAAGTTTGAAAATAAAATGAAAATGTAAGAAGAGCTAGAACATGTTTAATAGCTAGCTAGGCAATACTACTCTGTTTAATTTAATTGTGTATAACTTGTACTTGACACAGCAAATGAAATCTCCGAAAAATTCGCGACGGAGGGGTTCCATGGGAACATGATAACGTACCTAACACTAGAGCTGAACTTGCCGCTGGTGAAGGCATCCAACATCCTCACCAATTTTAATGGACTTGCTGGCTTCACTCCCCTCGTCGGCGCTCTCATTGCTGACTCTTTTTCCGGCCGCTTCTGGATGATCATTGCCGGTTCCAGTCTCTATGTTTTGGTACCTCTCTGTCTTCCCTCTCTCACTGGTTTCCCAATACATTGCCTGCGCTCCGACAAAGTGCTAAGATAAATTTAAATCGAACTTCAATTTTTTTCTCGAAATCCAACTTCGTGAAACAATATTTGGTGGTTGCCAGAGAAAAACTTGTCTTTTCGAAACTAATAATATTTTTGTTTTGTTTTAGTACTTTTGCGATATACCGTTCATTACAGGAGTTTGAATCCCAAACTAATAAAGAAAAAAATGGAAATAAATATCTTAAATTTGAAACATCAGGAACGTGATATGTGTGTGCAAGAGCTTATGTACGTGTGTATAGTGGTAGCAGTGATGTATTGGTATATAACTTCATATTGAATACGGATCGTGTGATTTAAATCATTCACTTTGCAAGGCTCTCTAACGATATCAATTGTAAAAATAATCAAGTTAATGTTGGTTCCATGTAGCTAGATAGCGTACACAATCAGATTACATTGTTATCTAAAAGGAATAGACAATTAATTCTCAAAATAATTATTGATGCAATGCGTTTTCTTGAAAACAAAGTAATCATCTACGTGAGTAGTCTTGTGACGAACTCCTACAAATAGTAAAATGTCTTTGCGGGCCGTCACGTGGTGCACCGAGCCATTCCACCACCACATACCCAAAATTAATTACATTAAAACCTCATGTCAATGTGTTATGGTACAGAGAATCGATCGATCTGAGTAGCACGTACTGTACCAAATTCAGGATAGCTCACAATGCTTCACAGTTGCATCAGTACTTCTTCCTTAAATATTTATGATACTCCACTTAACCCATCCTTCAAATTGTTACTACATCTTACAAAGTCAGTAAAATAGGAACATATTAGTGAAAAATACTATAATTTGATCGGATGCAAATCGATATATGAACAAGTTACATTTCTCCTTAAAATGAATAATAAAAAGAAATGTAATTTGTTCATGCTTCTTTAATTGTTAGTTGTTGGTAGGGCTGTAAACGCGCTGAGCCAAATTGAGCTTTAAAGTGTTGGACCTTAACTCCTTCAAAACTATTTTGGGCGAGCTCGAGTGAAGCCCAAATAATCGAGCTCGAGCTCAATTCGTTTAGTATTAGGTGTTTGAGCCCTAATTTGTTTACTAAAAGAGACTCTATAAACGAGCTGAGCCGAGTTTTTATCAACGATCCGAGTTACAGCTAACTCGAGCTTAGTTCGCCAAACAAACTTCAAACTCTGAACTTGGCTCGTTTATTAACGAGCAGTGTTGAGCGCATAACAAGCCGAGCCTTAAGCTACACATGAAAAGCTTGGTTCGTTTGCAGCCTTTCCTAACCAATAGGAGATGAACGCCTTAAAAAATTTCAAAATTATGTTTGCGAGCCCATGGCAGATCCTCAAAATGGACAGGTGGAGTAGCTGATCCCACCAAAACCCCCACCATTCCAATAGATTCCAATAGATTAGGTAAAAGAGCATCTTAAGTATTTTATCTAGGCAAAAATCCAAAATCAGCATTGCAGTAGGTTAGCAATAGCCTCTTTTGAGTAAAGTAGATTTTGCTCCCGTGCTTAGATAAATTTATCTAACAACTATTCACTATCTATATATTTTATTTTATTTTCTCTCTCCTCAAAATTCATCCCTGGCCCCTCTTTCTCTCTCTCCAACAAGAATAGTGAAAGGAGAAGAAGAAAAAGAAAATGAAAGAAAGTATAATTTTAATATAGAATAGGTAAAATAGATAGTATAGGTGTAGTATTGAAAAAGATATGAGTAGCTTTGACCCAAGAAAAGAAAAAGAAAAAGATATGAGTAGCTATAGGAAAAATGTGTACTGTTCACTAGCATGTTTGACTCAATTTTTGCCTAGTCTTGGTGCACTTGCTTTGCAGAGAGAAGTACCACCCATCGCCATTGAAATCACCACGAATTACACACCCGCAACCCAATCACCAGCCATCGACGCAATTCAAGACACACACACACACATAAACTAATTCAAAACCATGCAGTCATAACCACAAAAACCAGCCGGAACTACATCAAATGCAACCACTACACCACATTCTGCATTATTGTTAAATTGACATTTGATTGTAGTGCTTAATTAGCTTTGGGGTTTTTTTTTTGGTGTGTGTGTGTGTGTTTTGAATTGGGTTTTCGTATAGGGTTGCTGTATTTCTATTTCTTAGCCCACCTTCTATGAATTATGCATTCTAGTTAGACCTTCCGCTTTATCCTAATCCTAGTTGTCTATTCCCGTGAGGTTGGTTTTCGAGGTTGAGGTTGTGTGTTGAAACTGATTTTTCGTGGACCCATCGTATTAATCTAACTTTGGAAAAATAAAATTGGTGTTTGTTTACACATAGATAGGCTTTTGATCACCTATAAAAAGGGGTAATGGGGGAGAAGAGGAAGATTATGATTTATGACATAGTTGCGGTTGAACTTGGTAATCGAGATGGTTATAGAGGTGGAGACGAGCGGTGTGTCTGGTTTTTCATAGGGATTGCGCGCTTATAGGATTGCGAGTTGGATTATGGGACGGTGGTGCCATGGTGATCTGTAGTGGCAGAGCCAAAAATTCAACATGGAGGCCTACCTATTGATCGCAACCTTGAATGACCAAATTCTCACATGTCCGTTTAATTTTTTTTTTTTTCTTCCAGCATTCGACAACAATGAAAGTTACTAGACCTAAACGTCCATTCGTAAGCATCATAGTTACGAAAGGTGACTGACACAACAAAGCGCCAATGGTTGTTGGCGCCTAAGCACAAAGGAGAGGCGAGGGTCTTATTGATGCACGTTAATCTAGTCGAGCAAAAATAACATAGACAAATAATCAGAGTTCAAGAAATGCTGATGAAATGTGAGCGTATATAGTTCGGGAATTGGGTTCAATGGTTGTAACGTGAACTTTTCTTCCCATTTCATAGTAGCAAAATCTCTTTCATTCAGCATCAACATGAGATATCTTTCAGAAAAATTTGAAATAGTACAACATTTGCCGCAGGGGTTGGCTAGCCTCATCTTATCAGCAATTCTACCAGGGCTACGGCCCCCACACTGCCCAACTCAAGAGAACTGCAAGGAAGCCTCTGACTTACAGCTATGGGTCCTTTACACCTCTCTTCTCCTCACTTCTCTGGGATTGGGAGGAATCAGACCCTGCGTAGTTACCTTTGCCGCGGATCAACTCGGCATGAGCAAGAACGAAGTAGAGTCTCGGAGTTGGAATTTCTTCAACTGGTACTTTTTCTCTCTCGAAACAGCAGGGCTATTGGCTCTGACATTTGTTTTCTACGTTCAAGACCATGTGGGTTGGGGTTGGGGCCTTGGAATTCCTACTATTGCCATGGCTTTATCGATTATAGTCTTCATTATTGGATCTCCATATTATAAGAAACAGAAGCCAGAAGGGAGTCCGTTGGTTAGATTGGCTCAGGTTATTGCTGCTGCTCTGCATAAGAGGAAAGCAATTGCACCAGCAGATTCAGGACTCTTGTACCAAAATAAAGAACTTGATGCGACCATTTCTTCTAATGGAAGGCTTCTCCACACCAACCAGTACAAGTAAGTTGCTTTTCATATTTTTCCACCAAAACCTACTATTAATAGTAAATTATCTTAGTTACCAATAAATCATCAAGTTATTTAACAAATCTCTGTATGGCAATTGTTGAGAATAATCCTAATCAAGTTGTGGCTCTCTACAATAGTTTGAGCTTATCTACAAGATCATGGTGGTAAGTAATTAAATGTGGTATAAGAAACGAAAGTTTAAATGGTCAAATCCATTGAATACCTATATACCACTAGTGTTTGGTTTTCTTAATGAGTGTTGTCTGGCCATGGGAATTATAGAGGTGACTGCTCTGAGAGGAAGTTGGTATTTCCAAGGGAGTGGCTTGAATGGCAGTGTGATGAATTGGGTCTGGATAAAAAGTTGGATTATTCGCAGTTAACTTGTTGATTGCCGGGTTAAAGAAATTTGGGAATAAGGCTTTTGTGAGGGTTGTGTGGAAGAATGTTGTGCCACCATAGGTTCTGTTCTTCTGCTGGCGAAAGTTGCTACTAGGGTATTGTCTTGACAATGGATTTAGTCTGCCTGGATCCTGTGAAGTGTTACATGGCACAGAAGAGAATCTGTTGTCGATTATCTACTTTTCTGCAACATTTTTTGGAAGATTGTGCCTTGTTCCATGGTGCAATGGTGGCTGAGGCCTGTCCAGGGTGTCTCCTGGAATCTTTGAGATATAACATCTGTAAAAGGAAATTTGGTAACCTTTTTTTTTTGGCAGTGATATCGACCTTGTGGATATCAACAAATGGGTATTTTATTAAAACAAATTTAAAAGTTCAATGGGATGATGAGTTTCCTGATCAGATTAAACTCCGTGCAGTGTTTTGGGGAAAAGAGAAGTTTGCTGGCCTCTCAGTTACTATGAACGATTTCCTATTCAATATTGCAGGACTATGGTGCTTCCATACCAAGAAGGCTGGAGTGAGTAAAAGATATATAGGCATGATTATGCTTTTGCGAGGATGGGGGGTTAAGGTATCTATGTACAAACACTATATAGGAAGGAAGTAATTCGGGTCTGTTGTTGGTTAGTGGCAGATTGGTTGTTGAGGTTGTGTATCAGTTGGCACTGTTCTAACTGATGAGTTTTGGTCTGCTTTTGTGTCACATATGAAAGCTTAGTTGGAAAGCAATGGAAGTGGAGGAGGGAGTTTAATGCGTTGCTCTTGTGTTTCGGGTATGACATACCTTCCCTAATATTAGTACCATACAAACTTTTTCACCGTACAAAAGAAATTCAAGTAGAAAATTGAGAGCATCGCTATACATACCAGATTACTTTTGCAGTTTTATTACACTGGGGTATGTGCCATGATATTATTTTGCTTCGCGGTGTACTTAGTTGATATTTGAAAACAAGGAGCCAATCATGAGTATTCAGGTAGGGGATGGTGCAAAACAGTGATATAATAAAAGGTGACATGTAGCATTTTTCCTAAAATTGGAGAGAACAATATGGCTGAGTTCTGCTTTTATAAGTACAGGCAAATAGTTTTAAAAAAACTGACAATATGATTTGTTTAATTCATTCGTCTACTGGACCCATAAATTTTTTTTTTTTTTTTTTTGAGATATGAAGTTCATCCTTTCTGCATCACGAATGAAACAGTTCATCTTACGTACAATATGTTAACCGTCTTTATGCTCATGCTTCTAGATGGTTTGACAAAGCTGCAATTGTAACCGTTGCTGACAAATCAGACTCGAACCCACCAAATCTTTGGAGGGTCTCTACAGTCCACCGCGTAGAAGAACTGAAGTCCATTATCAGAATGCTACCAATTTGGGCGTCTGGAATATTACCTATCATTGCCTATTCCCACCAGGGAAGCTTCAGCATTCAACAGGCTCGCACCATGGATCGTTCCATCTCCCCCTCATTAAAAATACCTCCAGCCACCATGTCTATCTTCCAAATCCTTAGCATTCTCATTGGCCTCTTACTATACGAGCGGCTATTTGTCCCTTTTGCCCGTCGTTTCACCAGAATTCCTAGCGGAATCACTACCCTACAGAGAATGGGAATAGGGTATGCGATCAATGTTTTCGGTACCCTTATTGCAGCTATGGTGGAGATGAAGCGGAGAGGAGTGGCGACGAATCACAACTTGTTAGGAAAACCGACAGCCATTATCCCAATCAGTGTGTTTTGGTTGGTTCCTCAGTACTGGATCCATGGGATGGCTTTGGCTTTCGTTAATGTTGGGCGAATTGAGTTCTTTTATGATCAGTCGCCAGAGAGCATGAGAAGCACTTCCACGTCCTTCTTTTGGATAGCAGTAGCACTGGGGAACTACGCAGGTACATTTTACTAGTACTCATATCAATGTCCAAAATTATCTACGCATATTTCCGTAACAATCTTATCAGGTATGTGTGATTCCTTTTGGAGGGAAAGGTAAATCAAGGGAAAAACTTTTACTTGGTCAACGGAAAATGAGTTGATCTTGGCTTCAAATGTTTTCCACTTCTTGAAGGAGGAAGAAATATTTTCTGGACCATCACCACAACCACACCCCCGCAACTACCACTCAACCACAGCCACCACCGCCACCCGCACCACCTTTGTCGCCACCACTCACCAGCATCACTAACACAGTCAATAGACTCAGTACCAGTACTATTGTTTTTATCGTTGCAACCAAAACCAATAAAATTGTTTTACGTGGATTTTCTTCAGCAGGAAAATATTGTTCAATTACCAGAATGGGTATGTGTTTCCTTACAGGTACCCTGATGGTATCATTGATTCACGACTACACGGGAAAAGGGGGAGGGAGGAATTGGATTCCCAATCGAAACCTCAACAGTGGAAGATTGGAGTACTACTACTTGTTTGTGTCTGGACTGCAAGTTGTTAATATGATGTATTATTTGATATGCACCAAATTTTACATTTACAAGGCCTTGGAAGAGGTAAGTGAAGGAATAACGGAAGGAAGAGCTGCGGAGTTACCTACCGATAAAAAGACACCATCTAAATCAATGGCTGAATGGTAATGACAACTGAAAAAACCATGAAATAATGACGAAGATGGAATGGTAATGACTACTGAAAAACCATGAAACAATGACGAAGCTGGCCGGAATGGTATTCGACGCTAATAATTACTGGTGATGGTCAAGTTACTTTCTCCTTATATTAGAAAATTATGGTGTAATGGTTATGGCTGATCACGGAACACAGCAGTGACAACATAAGTAAGTATATAGTCCTTTTGCAATCAAGCTGTTTGCAGGTCAGATTGATAACAAGCATATGTATATCTATCTTAGTTCTAGCCTCGTGCCTTTTGAATAAAATAAACACCTGTCAATTGTGCCTCGAAGATAGCGCAGGATACCGTTTAACTCCATTCCGTTATAGCTTATGATTGGACAAGAACTACATCTAGCCAATAAATTGACTGAAAATGCAATTTCAGCCCATGTGCATTAGCCATATACATAAGAGCACCGATTGCACTCGAGTAGGGGTTACTTTAGAATCAACGATTTGTTCATCTTCTTCTTGAGGATGAAAAAGATCTTTGTTCACATCAAGTGATCGAACAACCGTCAGAAGGCTTAAAGGAAGAGAAGAGCTTTCAATCAATTTTTTCAATATAAATGTGTTCCAAAATCACATTAAATGACATGCGATCAATTTATTTTTTGGCATGCTAGCTTGGTTCTCTAAATTAATTGAAAAATGAACGGTCACAATAATTGAAGTGGGCTCTGGAAAAATGTTTTGTCAGTTTGAAATTGTATTTTCCAATCCTTTTGACAGAGTCTATTAAGTTTGGAAAAGTAAGAGAGGGAAAAGGAAAACACAGCTTTATTAGTTTCTCCTCTTAAAAAAACTTAACTGTAAAATTTTTTTTACTGCTTTCGCTGTTCGTATTTTTTTGTCCTTAATAAAAAAATTATATTTTTTATAACTTGTTTTTGACTCTTTGGATATGTAAAGAAAAAAAGCATTGTTTAAGCACCTCTTACAAAAATTCACTAAAAACAAAAAAAAAAGTTATTCGGAAAGTAAAATAGTCAGAGTAAAGCCAAAGCTAGCTAATTTTTCCATTTTTATATTTGTTCAATACTATAATTTTTTATAATTCTTTTTGTACCCTTAGTTTTATTCGGTTTTTTTTTTTTTTTTTTTTTGTGATCGCGGTTGAGAAGTACTCCTAATATTCAAAAAAAAAGAAGAAGAAGAAGAGGAAGGGCGGTTAAGAAGGAGAGATAGAAGCCCTCTCTCTCTACCAACTCTCTCTCTATCCAGGTGATTAACGTAGGGCTTTTTCCTTGTCCGCCGCCACCAACATGGGGGAGGTGCCCTCCTCCCCCATGTCCAATCTCCTCTCCTTCCCCTCTATCTCTCTCTCTCCTATCCTATTCTCCTCCGGATCGCGCCTCTTTTCCTCTCTTCTGTTCTCAATGGGGTTCCGCCCTCCCCGACGTGGGAGGGTGTGGCGTTTCGCCTCCATTGGTGGTCTCTTGATTCTGTCGGAATGCCTAGCGGTGTGGGAGCCTCAATTGGTTGTTTGGTGGTCTGTTTTGGTGGCGGTTGGTTCGGACAAAGCCGGCTAATGGCATAGGCAGGAGAAGCACGGGCTTCGGGCCCCCAAAAAATGTTAAAAATGAGAGCCTCAAAATTCTAGGATCCCTATATATATGTATGTACATATGGTCCAAAAAATTTTTTGCACTAAACCTTCTTTACACAAAATAAGCCCAATTGAAATTTAAGAGTCACAAATAGGCTCAAACGGTAGAATTCCTCATTAGAATCATTGCGACGATCGAAACAAAAGAAAAGAAAAAGAAATGCCAATTCAAGGGATAGAAGAATGCATGAGCCGATCCAAAAAAGAAAGAAAGAAAGAAACTTTGCTTCATGCTTGAGTGAGTCATTGGTGAAGCAGCTTAACTATAGAGACTTAATTAGAATGTTTGCAGCAACAAATGTGAGAAGACTAATTTTCAAATGATAGATTTTGTGGTATTATAGTAGTTGCATTTTTTTTGGATAATTATATGCTTCTATTTTGTAATGGGTAAATCTTTTGTAATTATTAATTTTTTTTTTGTGAGACTTTTTGTAGACCACTTTTGTATGAAAAATATATGGAGGCCTCATTCAAAAGGTTCGCTTCCGACCTCCAAAACTTATGAGCCGGCCCTGGGTTTGGATCCGGTGGTTGTATAGGTGGAGGGCGGTGGAGCGGTGGTGGGGTGGTGTCCCGTTAGTTTTGTTTTTCTATTTTTGTTTTGCAGGTTTTATTCAAAACAATCGGTGAAGATTGCGGAGTGTATCGGCTATGGTTTTCAGTCCGGTGGTGATGAAGTGGATGTGGCCCCCATGGTGGTTTTGCTCAAGTCGTTTTGCATGCCGAAGACCAGTCGGCGGCCATTCCAAGTTCTCCTCCAGGTGCGGGGCTGGCGGTTCATCATTCCAATTTTTTGTTGTTGTTTGGTTTCTCCGGTGGTGCCGAAGTTAGGTTGGGGCAGCTGTTTGGTGGTGGTGTGCTCCCTTGCCTTGAGTGTTGTGTTCTTCATTGTCGTAGGCCAGTTTCCGCCGCCGGTCTCTAGATCTAGGAGGGGTCAGCTCAGCTTAACAATGAGACTAGTTTTCCAATGGTTTGTGCAGTGGTGGAGTATATAGCGTTTTGGGTGTTGGATTGGGTGGGCCGGTCCTTGGTTGGACCGGATTTGGGTGTTTTGAGCTTTTATCTATTTTATTTGGGTGTTGGATTGTGCTGTCTTTTTTATTTATTTGTTGGACCCTTGTAGACTTTTGGATATTTTGGGTTTTGCTGTTAAGGTGTATCGTCCAACTTTTTGTTAAATTTCCTTTTCCTTTTCTTGTTTTTAATAAAATTTCATCTTTTATCGAGAGAGAGGTAGGGGTTTTGGGCCAGCGTTCCTATATAATATATATACTGCTATATATACGGATCAACTAGGTGCGGCCACGTGCAAAGCACGAATATCATTTGCCCGTTGAAGATGACATACTCCCTCCGTCCATTTTTAAGTGTCCTGCTTCGTAACTCCAACTTATTAAAAAGACATCATCATTACACCTTTCACATCAACTTTTTTCTCCACTTTTCCTACTTACCCATCATCATTATACTTTTACTCACTAACTTTTCAAAATAAAATCTACTTTTAGGAACAAAATAGACAATACACCAACTTTTACCCCCCTAACTTTACAAAATGGACACTTATTAAGGGACAGCCCAAAATGAAATACTGGACACAAAAAAAGGGGACGGAGGGAGTACTATTTTGTTTCAGGGCAAAGATTAATGTTGTTTTTGATGGTCAAGATGGAATGCAGGAATGATAGTAGAAGAGTTATGAATGTATATTACATTGCTTAAGGAAGCAAAAAGTCTAGCTGATGCACATGTAAATTATATATTGCCTACCTTAATTACAGATGGGAGAGTAGTTTCTTTGTAGAAAAGTTTATGGTAGTTAGGTAAACGATTCAAAAGTACTTAGAAAGCAAATCATGCACACCAAAAGAGTTATGGCTTGAGATAATGGGTCATTTGTTAACTCTTTGAAATCAACCACACAAATTTTTGTAGGGTTAGTTCTCGCGCCAGCTTCCATTGCAGAAAGAACTTTCAAGCCCCAATGCACACATGCTGCAAGAAGTGCCACCTATTACACATTAGGAATGCAAAAATTGTAAATTGAAAAGTAAAACCTCTATCATTCAATTCTCACAAGGCATTTGAACTCAAGATAGACAACTTAATAACTGAATTGCAGGTAGAACAAAATATTTTTTCGTTGAAAGCCAATCATTCACAAGTTCCAATCCATAAATTCTCAAAATGCATCATCCAAGGTACAAATTATAATGGAAGACCTCTGCAAGTCCAATAATTTTCCAAACCCGATGGCCATTAATGCTATTATGTGCTCTTAGTCAAATAATTAAACATGGCAATTCGCAAACAACCATACATGTGCCTATAGACTGATAATAAGGAACACCACAAATGTTAGAATTTTCCCATCTTCTCAAAATGGTCGTCCCTGCCCTATTGGAGCCATTCAATTTCATATTACTTAATCAAACTCTAGGATCATGGACAAAAGAATTCAAATGATGACATGCGAAAGCCTAGCTCTTGTATAATAGAATCATAAAACTTTGGGAGAGTAAACTAAACTGATGAGATCAGGGCATCAAATTGCACAAATCAATCAGCTCTAGGAAATGGAGAGAAGCATAATAATCAGTAATTGGAGATAATGCATACATGGTAGATCAACAAGAATATAAAGCAAGCACATAGAAAAGCATGAAGCAAGCCTAACTCAAAAGTATTATTGAATGCAAGAATTTGCACTCCTACATTGACCCATAAATTCTCTAGCTCTGTCTTGGTTGATTAAATCCTCGACTCCTCAATTTGCATTTAATAAGTTCTGATTGCGTAACCTGAATCTAAATATAAAAGCAAGCAGCAAACTGAGAATATATTGCGAACGGCAAATCACCTAGTTCCATAAAACGCTACTAAAGAGAAGACAACCCCAAGTGATTGACTTAGCTCGTTCAGCTGGCATGTTAAAAAGTTTGGACTTCACATAGCTGATTAGCATCCTTGTCCAAAAACCTAAGTTCAGCAATCCTCAAATTCTAAGATACTTTAAGTCCTCTTTTTCAAACATGTTTATGTAAGAACTATGAGTACAATTGTAAGCTTTCAAGTGAAGTACCAACCAACTCTAGTAATCCACCAATTACTAAGCTAGCTAATAGTACTGGCATAATCTTATACTCTTATTAGAAATTCTTGCAGTATTTTTCACAAAAAAAAAATTACTGGTTTGATAGCTTACTTAGGGCAAGTGTAGAGCAAGAGCTCGACAGGGTCATCCAGAGGATGCCCAAGCTTCTACTCCTTTTCCTGTTCAAGTTTTTTTTAGCCACAAAATGGCATGCACCCTCTATCCCATAATCCTGTAATCTTTAGCCAACTTTAAAAACGTGTACACTTCTGGATTCTCCTTATGAAACTGATATATTCCTGCTTTCTTAGAATCCTTCAAATATGAGCCTCTAAGTCTAGGCTCTCCCACTTGCTTCAACACTGCACTAATTTACTGCATTGTCTTAGCCTACCCATCAACAAATGGTTTGCCCTGGCAATTTTTTTGCATCCAGTTGTTTAAGATAGTCTCTCTTCCGAACTTATGATTTTACAGAAGCAAATTCTCAATGTATTTGGGAAAAAAGGCCAATACCCAGCGAAACTCAACCCAAGCTACATTTCGAAAGGTAGTGATGTTAACAACACTTTTCATGTACCATGAGCCACAAACCTCTTTATTTACTCAATCTATCACACCAAAAAGGTAGATAGTAAAAAAGAATGTAATGGTTTGATTTGAGATGCAAAAAATCCCTCCACAACCAATTCTAACATTAAATTTTGAACCACTGCAGCAACTCAACAACATGACAACGCGAACATAAGAAGGAAGTGAACTAAAAAGTAGATATTAAGCATGGTAAACAACAAACCTCCTTTTGTATTCCTACAACAAATCTTTGAATTAGCAAGATAGAACTCTGTAAAACGTGGGGAAAAATTGAGAAAGTATGTGAATAATCCCCAAAAATAAGTAGGAAAATGGATTTGTCTGTTCAATTTTTTGGATTCTAGAAACTAAGCCATGTACAATATGGACCCAAGCATTCCTATTACTTTACCTTTCTTAACTTTGCATAACAATCTCCCTTAATCGACGGCCTACAAATAAATAAATAAATCAAGCGCCGCATACTGCAGATTTCTTCGTGATGTAAAGATTAATTGGTTGTGTATATTAACCTAGAAACTATGAGCAGAAAGGACCAAATTCATGAAAAACAACCAATCAAATTTCTCTTTATTAAGATATAGTACAATATTAAACAATCACACACAACACAAAATTAAATGCTCATGATTGTAAAACAGTAATGGACATTTGAATAGTGTGTGTGTGTGTGTGTGTATATATATATATCGGGGCGGTTCTGGGGACACTTAAAAAACCCCCCCAAAGTTTCTGATCGAATTTTGATGATCCGAGCCGCTCAATGTAATCAAAACGTGATTTTAAAGGTGCCCGTGAGAAATCAGCAAAAAAAATGACTGGGAAGGGTTTCATCCGAACAGTTTTTTTATTGAACTTTTTTTGAACGGTTCAATAAAAAACTACCCAAATCAAGCCCTTCCCGGTTAGTTTTTTTGCCAGTTTCTCGCGGGCACCCTTAAAATCACGTTCTATAAACACATAGAGTGGCTCGGATCATCAAAATTTGATCGGAAACTATGAGATTGCAATTTGGAGGTTTTTTTAAGTGTTCCCGGAACCGCCCCGTGTGTGTGTGTGTGTGTATATATATACATAACGTACTGGAAAAATATCCATTCAAGATTTAGAAGATTCGAAAGGGAAGCCCAACAACCATACCTAATGCCAGAATCCTTCCATGTCCTTTAAAATCCCTTTGCATGTACTTCTCTTACGATTCCTATAATGTGTCTGAAATGAAACAGACAGAATCATAAAGGTTACTGTAACACCCCATCCCAGAAATTACCACAATATACTGTTTTCCAAATGGGATGAACTCACACCCTAGCACCGCTCAAGTATAAAGATAATGGACCAGCCAGCCAGGTGTCAAACCCCCCCAAAAAAAACTCAACCCGCGAATATTCCGGAAAATATGAAGCACATGATAAGCTCACTGGTATTTACAACATTAAAGAAACCCAAAACTATCCACATATGCAAGGGAATCAAAAGTCTGAACTACACTATCCACAATCTTGTCTAGACTCTGCAGTGGACCCACACACCTGGAAAACAAAGATTTAAGACATAAGCGCGGTGCTTAGCGGATGAACCAACTCATTTAAGCTAAAGGCATGTATTGTGGCAAGATAACACCATAACTTTGGCCCAAAATATCAAACTATATATAAACCAAGACTTTAATAACCTCCCACCAATCATAATACCAAGTACTTAGTATGAATATTGTGTCCAGTCTAAGTGATTCATTTTGTCCATACCATTGTATATATATTGCAATATACTTGCTTTTTAGAGAAGTCCATGTGTTGCTTTTCCAAATTTCTAAATTTACTGAATTTTGGTTTACCCTTGTTTTGCATTTTCCATGCCTGGTCCAACAATAGCAATAAGTTCAACAACTGCAACGGAACATGAACCATGTATGCAATTTATCACATTTCTATTAAACTTTTAGCTATCTGCAATATCACTTGAGATTGAATATACTAACCTCTAAACTTTCACACAAGCATACTATCCGACATCTCCATAGGTACACATTTTAACTTGCAATCCATAAATAATTTTCCCTCTAAAATTCTTATTCCTAATTCTAAAAAATTGAATGTAGGCGCAGCAGTTGGAACTCTAATGCCAATGCCAGCTGTAAAGTAACGTTCAATACCAACTGAGACATTAAGATTACCATCAATGCAGCCTTGCCGATTTTGCAGAGCTAAAAAGTTTCCCTATGAAACCATAAAATTTTGCTGCTCTAGTGGAGAAGTTTCTCTTTACAAATATGTTATTCTGCCTGAGTTGCTGTAGCTTTACTCTGGTTCTAATACAGATTCAATTCATTTTTTGGCAGTACATAAACCTATACAACGATATCTTTGCATTTACATCAATGGGTGTCCATCTAGATCCTACGTTTGCCAAGCGAACAAATGGCATCTACACTTTCCGAGCACAGGGTCAAATCTATCATTGTATCAATGGTCTTTATCCTTCCAACCAAGTGCCATCATATTTACAGCTCTACTTTTATGACACAACAAAGGAAGTCACCAACAGGAAAGGTAAAAAGAACAAACTCAGGGATGATACTATAGCACAATTAATTGAAATATTGAAGGGCAATCCGTACTCCCAGTTTTTCTGTGGTCTAGGTCAGATACCAAACCTCGATGGCTATGATAGATGATACCATCTAACCATGCTATGAGCTGACATCTAAAGTTCCATTCCAGCGCAGCATTCAAAGGCAAAATATTATCATACTCTTGGAGGAAAGCAGGCAAAGGTCTATAAATCATGTGTTTTCCTTGCCCAAAGATACCAGCAACACAATCAACCCTTTGACCTTGAGTTGTTTCTAGATAATAAATACCTGCTCTTGGGTTTGGGGAAGAAGCATCCCTATCTAAGTCCCAACGGACAAAGGGTGCATGGACCACCATTTTATTACAAACAAATGAAGCAAAACAACAATTAGGAACACGAGATGAAAATATCCAGCCAACAACAGCCAGATAAATTGGGCGTATGCTGAGACAGAATCATTTGCCACAAAGACAAGTTGGAAGCATCTCGGTTACATACATTTTTAGCGAATGGTCACTAACCGAGAATAGAATGCAGTAAAAACTATTGAGCAGGAAGAACTGGCACTTTAAAGAAAGCAAAAACGTAGAAGGCAGAAAAAAGAACATCTGTAAATGCAAGAAAATATTGAAGAACCAAATGGGATGCACATACGGTTCCTTCTACCAGCATCAGCACACATAATCAGGGCAAAATAAGCAAGTAGTTGTCTAAGCTTCTGTAAACAAAACAAATGACAACAAACTACACCAGTAGGAGTACAAAGAGGACAACAAAACCCATAAACCGATAGCAAAGCTAATGTCAATGAAATGATATACAAACTCATTAGTATAAACCTAGCAAAAAACGAAACGTACAAATTTGCAGAAACGTTCGAAACCTACCAAGGACCAACACATCAACGCCAAAACTATCCCTGTCCCTGTAATAAAAATGTGATCATATTTTGCCACAGAAACCACGGATTTTATGGCCCTTTTCCCCTGGAGGTCGTAGCTCGATCGGGGGCCTAGTTTTTTGGGGTGTGTGTGCTTGTGCGTTGAGGCATATTGTAAGATTGGCCAAGATGAGGCAGCGAAGGATAACGAAGTTAGGAAACCCTAAACGAAACCACAAAAATTGCGAGAACAGACAAACCACCACACAACAAAAACTGCGGCCAACGGATTTGCGGGTAGATACAGCAACTCAGGGAAAGGGAAAATTGGAAGAGTTACCCGTACCTGCAAACCAAAACGGAGAATAGCTTCGCCCTAGCAAAGGAAGAACTTGCAGAGAAGAACCAGTCCAGTGGAAGCCAAAAAAGATAGCCACTGAAGAAGTACCAGTCCACAGTCTCAGATCCCCACACCGGCGTACTCTACCACCAACACCTAAAACCCACCAATGGCAGAGGGACATCTACGCACACCTCCATGAACAGGAGCACAAATCGCTGAGATCGAAGAAGGAACAGGACCGCTCCTGATTTTCTGGGTTCTTTTCCTGTAACCTACAGCCATTATTCGATCTGATATTTTGGCTGGGGGAGACATCAATGAGAGGGGGAGAAGTGGAAGGAATAGCCCTAGCCCCACTCACAGATGTCGGCGATAACGTTGTAGAACGTGCATGTCGATGAAGTCTGGGACGCTCTCGGTCACCACCGCCATCTATCGCCACCAACACCACCTTCTCTCTCCTTTTCGTCTTCTGCTGACTCTTTTCTCTCTCTCTGTATTTCTCTAACCAGAGGAAGAGAAGAAAATGAGCGGGGAAGAGGTACCTACGTGGCCTGATATGGTCCACGTTTTTTGCCTGGACCGAAAAGACAGGATTACCCTCTTTCACTTTGCCTAGCCAGTTGCTGCGTTTTGTGTTTGGGTAATTGGTAAAATGGCAGAAATCAAAGGGCAAATTCGTTCGAAATTGAAAGATGGCATCCGAAAATCTGAATCGTTTTATATAAGTAGGTGCTCCTTCGTGCATAGCACGAATGCATGCCTGTTGAAGGGAACAAATTTTGATATAGATGTGATATGTCTTGTTTGTATATCAACCCTTCCTCTTCAAGTGTTCTGATAGATTCACTGGCAAGAAAACAATAAGAAAGATAATTAAGGGCATGATTGTGCATAATGTGAGTGTGTGTGTGTGTGTGTGTGTGTGACAGAGAGAGAGAGAGAGAGAGAGAGAGAGAGAATACATGATCTTCTCCATAGAAAGTTTTAGCTTCTGGGACAGTTCATCCCTATGTACCCTTTTGTAGGGAGGTATTCCCAAGAAAATACATTTAGTTGCCGAACACGTGAGGTTTGGGAGCACGTGGTGAATACAACTGGACTTATCTCCGGGCAGTATGAAGAACAGCGATATGGAACAAATGACATGTGAAGTCCCTGGTCCATGCAGTCTGTTCGGCTAAATAAAGGCCAATGACATGACAAGTCATTGGTGTAAACTATCTGTTCGGCAGATAGGAGACATTTTGATTACGTTTGGACCAAGTTACATGTGAAGTCCCTGGTCCAGGTAGTCTGTTCGGCCATGAGACAGCCGAACAAAGAAGGAGCTCCAATCGAGAGTAGGAGCAGAGGGAATACTCTAGAAGATTCCAGAATAGTCATGTCCCATAAAGGGATAAAGATCCCAAGAATATAGGATCTGAGAAAGATACCCAACGAGTATGGGATGTTCGGCTCTTAAAGGAAAAGAATCTTAAAAGGACTCTTTTCCATAAACTGATAAAGGAAACGAGACTCCTTGATATCCGGGGTTTCCTATACGAGTTAGGAATCCTATGGCAACAAGGATGCTTGGGCAACAAGCATACGAAAATATATAAATATGAGGTAAACCTAGAGGCAAAAGGTACGCAATACTTTGCATTCTTGCTTTCCTACTGATAATTAGGGTTTAATTGCTAGTACGTGATACTAACAAAGGCATCGGAGGGCCTTTGCCACGAGAGGCAGAGGTGCATTCACCCCCTGTCTATTTTGCAGATTAGGGTTCAGACGACGAGTTAGGGTTCCGGTGAAGAGGCACAAATTAGCCGTTGCGATCCAGTTGATTCAAAGTACCAATTGTTTTCATCCCCCTACAATTGGCGTCGTCTGTGGGAAACGAAAGAATTCCCTTTTGAAATACGACCATGGTGGAAGTAACTCCAGCAACACCGCATGAACCAAAAGATGTGTTAGATGGAGGAAGGGACAAATCACCACCTGGGGCTCCGAGAAAGCCCCAGGGTGGGCACAGGAGGAACACGAGTAAGGACCGCCCCCTTACCGTGCATCATTACTCCAAAAATAAAGGAGATGGAAAGACGGCTTCGAGATCCACGAGAATGAGTAAATCCCATCAAAGGGATGAATCGATCGCGCACTCCAGGAGTGTGCACCATAGCGACGACGTTCTTGATAGAAAGAGGCAAGAAGTCGAGGAGTATGCTCGTCTGATTAAAAAACGAGAGCATGAGATCAGAGAATTGGAAAGAATTAGGGAGCATCCGGAGGATTCTGGACTATCTCGAAGAAATTCTAGAGGCAGTAGGTATGCTGTGGTACAATACAGAAAAGCTCCTTCACGAGGAAGAAGGAGCAGAAGCAGGAGCAGAAGTCCTGTTATAGGGCGTCATGAGGCTTCTCCACGAAAAAGGGGAAGAAAAAGTAGAAGCCGAACACCAGAGAGAAGGACTTCTTCACGAAAAAGGAGGAGCAGAGATCGAAGTTCTACCCCCGAGGAAGAGGACACGAGAAAGCATCATCGAGACAGGTACGAGAGACCTGATGCTGATTGGGTCAAGGCTTCGGCCCACAAGTCAAAAGAGCAAGAGGATGGGACAGTAACTGCACGAGAAGCAGCGCGCAAGGCCCTAAGTAATATTGCAGCCTCCCCTTTTACAAAAAGGCTACAAGAAGCAAGATTGCCAAGCAGAGTGAAGCACGGAGCGTTCGTACTTTATGAGACAAATACGGATCCCGTGGCTCACATACAGCATTATCAACAGGCCATGTTTATGCATGAAAGGGATGATTCCATCTTGTGCAAGATGTTTCCCTCCAGTCTTGGCAAGGTGGCTTTATCCTGGTTTCATAAGTTGGCCCCACGATCCATACGAGGATGGAGGCAGTTGGCAGAGGAATTCACTGCTCGGTTCTTAACGAGCAGAAAGGCCCCAAAGACTTTTGAGAGTCTTTCCACCATGAAGCAGGAGGAAAACGAGCAGATCAGGGATTACGCAAAGAAGTACTGGGAAACTTTCAACGAGATTGAAAGTTGCAGTGAGGCGTACGCGATTACTACCTTCAAGACTGGTTTGCCTGTTCGGGGAGAGCTGCGCCGTTGATTGAATAAACATCCGGTAGCCACCTTGGCTAAATTGATGGAACGGATAGAGCAACACGCCAGAATGGAGGATGACATACTCCGTGAGGATGGCAGGACGGTTGCCGAACAGCCGAAGGCACCTGCCAAAAAAGTGGATAAGACAGAGCCCAAGACATACAAAGACAGAAGGGAGTACGGGCAGGCTAAGAAAGAGCCATACAAGGACAAGCAAGCTCCTGACCCCAAGTCCTTCTTTTCTATCACTACAGTTTGGAAGGAGCCAATTGACAGGATTCTTTATCGAATAAAGAATCAGCCATATTTTAAATGGCACTCAAGTCTAGGCGGAGACAAAGATGCAAAACGTGCTACGAATCAGCACTGCAGTTATCACAAAGATTGGGGCCATATGACCGAGGACTATGAGATATTCAAGAGGCACCTTGATGATTTGGTCTCTCGGGGCTATCTCAAGGAGTTTATCCAGGAGGACCCTAAAGAGAAAGGGAAGGCTATGGAGCTGGGTTACGAGCAAATCCCTAAAGGCGTGATCCATATGATACATGGGTTGGCTGCACCTTATACGAGGAGTGAGGTGAGGCTGTTGCAAAGACAGGTCAAACACGATCAGCACGTGATGCGATTGGGAAACAAGAGAGGGCGAGAGACTGATGTATGCAATGAGAGCTTGGCATTCAGTGATGATGACTTGGGAGAGGTCCAAATACCCCATAACGATGCATTGGTCGTAACCCTACGAGTTGGGGAATATGACATCGAGAGAATTCTAGTGGACTCGGGGAGTTGTACAGAGGTATTGTACTATGATGCATTCAAAAAGCTGGGCCTGGCCCAATCAGACTTAGAACAGTCAACAACACCTCTTATTGGGTTCGGTGCAGGAGCAGTCTGGCCCCTTGGAAAGGTAACATTACCTGTTCGGGCTGGATCAGTGGTGTTGAGAACAGACTTTTTGGTGGTCGATGTCCCATCTTCCTATAACGCGATTATAGGGAGGACGTGGTTGCACAAAATGAGAGCAGTCTCCTCGACTTATCACCAGATGGTGAAATTCCCAGGTTCAAATGGGATTGAAGTCTTTAAAGGCAACCAGAAGGTGGCACAACAATGTTTGATTTCTATCATCAAAACAGCTCCAAAGGCCCTCCATGTTCATACACTAGAAGTACCAGGTCAACCAACCATCGAGGATGTTGGAAGGAGCCCGGCTGAAAAAGTGATTGAAGGATTGGAAAAGATTCAGATCAACGAGACTGATCCTGAAAGATATTTTTTAATTGGGGAATCACTACCAGCAAACGAAAAGGCTGAGTCGATAAGATTTCTAAAGGAGTATATTGATGTTTTTGCATGGGTGCTAGAGGAAATGCCCGGAGTGGATGCAGATGTGATCTGTCACCATTTAAACATTGACCCTCAGCACAAGCCGATCATTCAGAAAAAACGAAGGGCAGCCGTGCAGCATGTAGATGCAGTGATTGAGGAGGTCGATCGATTACTGGAGGCCAAGGCAATACGTGAAGTCTATTACCCAGAGTGGTTATCCAACACTGTTGTGGTAAAGAAAAAGAATGGTAAGTGGCGTGTCTGCGTGGACTTCACAGACCTGAACAAAGCGTGTCCTAAGGACAGTTTTCCTTTACCCAGGATTGACCAACTGGTTGATGCAACCTCTGGTTACGAGCGAATGAGTTTTCTCGATGCATATCGAGGATATCATCAGATTGCTATGTTTGAACCTGATCAAGAGAAGACTTCGTTCATCACACCACGAGGGTTATACTGTTACAGTGTCATGCCGTTTGGGTTGAGGAATGCTAGGGCTACATACCAAAGACTTGCAACCATTATGTTCAAGAAGCTCATTGGGAAGACTTTGAAAGTTTACATAGATGATATGGTGGTAAAGAGTCGAGAAAAAGGAGGGCATATTACTGACTTAAAAGAAGTGTTCGAAATCCTGAGGAAGTATAAACTAAAACTCAACGCCTCGAAGTGTGCGTTTGGAGTTGGTTCAGGAAAATTCCTGGGCCATTTGGTAACTATGAGAGGGATAGAGGCAAATCCCGATCAGATTGATGCCTTACAGAGACTACAGAGTCCCAAAACTACCAAAGAAGTCCAGAGGCTGACTGGAATGGCAGCGGCACTTAACAGATTCATCAGCAGGTCAAGCGACAAATGCAAACCCTTTCTTTCAGCTATTGAAAAAGAGGGAGGGATTTGAATGGGGAGCAGAATGTGAGCAAGCTTTCCAGGACCTGAAGAAGTACCTGGCCGAGCCCCCACTGTTGTCAACTCCACAGCCTGGTGAGTCTTTAATTTTGTACTTAGCTGTTTCCGAGCATGCAGTAAGTGCAGTTCTGTTGAGGGATTTGGGGATCGAGCAAATCCCTATTTATTATGTTAGCAAGACATTGTTGGATGCAGAGACGAGATATCTGCCTTTAGAAAAACTTGTCCTGGCACTTAGGACAGCCACAAGGAAATTGCCACATTACTTCCAAAGCCATAAAGTTGTAGTATATACTGAGTATCCATTAAAATCACTGCTTCGAAAGGCAGACTTTTCGGGAAGGATCTCAACATGGTCCGTGGAGTTAAGCCAGTATGATCTCGAATATCAACCACGCACAGCAATCAAAGGCCAAGTGTTGGCAGATTTTGTGGCAGAATTTTCACCCACTGTGGCTCCCCTACCTCCTACGAGAAAGGAACAGGTGACAGAGACATCATTCATAAAGGATCAACCTGCAGCCGAACAGGATCCCACGGAGTGGAAGCTATTCGTTGACGGATCAGCATGTAATACTGGTTCTGGAATTGGGGTTGTCCTTTTTCCTCCCCAAGGAGTTCTGATTGAACTATCTGTTCGGCTTGGATTCAGTGCATCGAATAATGTGGCTGAATATGAGGCACTCTTGGCTGGATTAAGAAGTGCAAAGACCCTTAAAGCAGAACGGGTCAGGGTGTATTGTGATTCCCAGCTTGTTGTGAATCAGCTGTCCGGCGAGTACGACACTCGAAATGAAAAGATGGTGGCCTACGTGCAGGCAGCCAAAGACTTGCTTGATACCTTCGAGAGGGTATATATTGAGCAAATAAGTTCAGGACAGAATGCTCATGCGGATTCCTTAGCTTGGTTGGCTGCAGCTGTACCAACTGAGTTCAAAAGAAGGGTGGCAGTAGAATATCTAAATGAGCCGAGCATTGGGAGGAGTATAGACTTGGTCTTGGACGTGAACCAAGGACCAAGTTGGATGGACCCAATCATGGAGTTCTTACGAGACGAGATACTCCCTTCTGACAAAAAGGAGGCCCACAAGATAAGGGTCAAATCTGCTAGGTTTTGGCTGTCCCCAGAGGGAAAATTGTACAGGAAATCCTTTACGAGTCCATATTTGCTATGCGTACATCCTGAAATGGTACAGAAGTTCCTTCACGAAATCCATGAGGGAACATGTGGGAGCCATGCTGGAGGGAGATCCATTGCCCACCGAGCAATTACTCAAGGCTACTGGTGGCCACACATGCAAGAAGATGCAAAGGTGTATGTAAAGATTTGTGAGAAGTGTCAAAAGTTCTCACCAATGATTCGAACACCCGCCGAAGATCTGGTGCCTTTGACAAGTCTCTGGCCTTTTGCTCAATGGGGGATGGATATCGTGGGTCCATTGCACAAAGCAACTGGGAATCGAAAATTCCTGCTTGTAGCAACTGATTATTTTACAAAGTGGATTGAGGCAGAACCACTAGCCAAAATCACTGAACCTATGATAGAAAGGTTCGTGTGGAAAAGCATAATCATTCGTTTTGGGGTCCCTTATTCATTGATCACAGACAATGGATCTCAATTCCAGAAAAAATTCAAGGCTTTTTGTGCCCAATATGGAATAAGAAATTATTATTCCACCCCAGCCTACCCTCAGAGTAATGGGCAAGCAGAGGCGTCTAATAAAACTATCCTTGATGGAATCAAGAAAAGACTGGACAAAGCTAAGGGAAAGTGGCCTGACGAGTTACCATTGGTCCTGTGGGCTCATCGAACAACGCCTAGGAGGTCTACGGGAGAGACCCCCTATTCATTGGCCTATGGAACAGAGGCTGTCATACCTCTGGAGGTAGGCCTGCCGACCAACAGGACCGTTTTGGTTGAAAGTGGAGGCAATGACAGGGCCCTTCAAATCGAGCTTGACCTTGCCGAGGAGAGGAGAGAAAAAGCCTTGGTACATCTTGCTTCTTACCAAGAACAGCTGATGAAAAGCTACAACAAGCATGTTCACCCTCGAGAATTTGGTGTTGGGGACCTCGTGCTACGAAAAGTGCTCGGCAACACCAAGGTGGCTAACGAAGGCAAGTTGGGGGCAAATTGGGAAGGTCCGTATCGAGTGACTGAGATTGTAGGCATAGGGGCCTATAAATTGGTAGATTTGGATGGTAATCCAATTCCGAGGCCTTGGAATGTTCATAATCTACGAAAGTTCTTTGTTTAAAAGAAGCATTCAGTTCTGTTTTAGATTTGCACTACGTGATTGTGTGGGAATTACGAATATAATTCCCTTGTTCTATATTTTAGTTGCAAGGGGTACGAATAAACGCCCTCTTGAGTTTTACCGATTATGAATAAAATCACTTTTTTAGTATAATTGTTATGTTCTAATCTAGAATATTGGTATTTGTTTTAAATACGAACTACGAGATTAGTTTCCCTCATTCGTATTGGGGAGCAGGGTATACAGTTCAGTACGTGAAACTGAAACACAAGTATGAAACACTTGTAAGATTTTCAAAACTTTAAGTACGTGATACTTAGGCGTTTTTGTATGAATACATCCAATACACAAGTAGTTCTAAGTACGTAATACTTAGAAGTTGTGGTGTGAGTACGTGAAACTCAACGAATGCAAGTACGAGACTCTTGTAAACGTTTATTGGCATGGCTTGAAAACATAACGAGTATATGTTAGCCACATTTGTTCAAGTATGAGAAACTTAAATACATTAAGTACGTGACACTTAAACACAAGTATGAAACACTTGTGTGATTTTCAAACAGTTAAGTATGTGACACTTAAACACAAGTATGAAACACTTGTGTGATTAAGTATGAGCACACTTATATGCCTTAAACTTAAAGAACCATTCAAGGTGGAACGCTTTTAAGTGCGTGAAACTTAACATTCAGAATAGGAAATCATGTGTGAAAGATTTGCTAAAAGTACGAAATACTTATGCAAACAAATGATGCTTAAACAGTACGAAATACTTAGATTGAAAATTGCATACGAACAGATGCAGCAAACATGGAAGCTGAGCAAAACATAAAGTTATGCCACGAAGGGCCGAATACCTGTGTTAAACAAAGTATTTGATTATACTGATGCCTCGCAGGGCCAAAATATGCTTATGGTCACGCAGGACCAGCAACAGTTTATATACTTACCAGCTTAGTCCACATTCTGGACCTCAGGAGTGTTAGTGTTGATGTCAGTATCAGCACCATCTTCAACTACATTCTCTTCCAAGTTAATGGGCTCAATGGGTACATCCCGAGCAGGAGCTTCAGTAGGGTCCACATCCATGGGGATATCTTCCTCAGCATTGGCAAATTCTTCAATTTGCTGTTCAAAGTCTTCCTCTGGATGTCCTGCTGGCTCTGGAATGTCTTCGATGTTCTGAACACGGGTGCTAGGCAGCTCGTTGTCAACCCAGAAGGGTGAATCCTCAGCAACCCCTAGTTTTGTTAGACAGGTTTCCCAACTGGCAATCCAGACCTAGTCCTGTATAGCTGGCATCTGTTCCACGTAACTAGCAGTTGTGGCATCATAGCCCTTCTGGTAGCCGTCTTCATATGAAGCTTTCTTGGTGCTGTCAATTTCAGATAAAGCCTGGTTTAGGCTCTCTTCGGCAATTTGCAGCTTGCCCTTAGCACCGTTAAAATCCACCTTGGCTTTGTCTCTTTCTCTTTCAAGACGAGCAACTGTCCGAAGAAGTCGAGTGTTGTCATTTAGCAATCTGATTTGTTCGGCCTCAGCTTCTTGGTACTTTTGCCCCAGGGTTACCATTTTTTGAATGAACTGGCAAAAACAGCGAGTGGTAAGTGACAAGTGTAGCAGTATATGATATGTGGTATACGAAATATACATAAAGACTTATATGAAAAGATTGAGTCACATTACCTTAATTCCATTAACGAGACCAGTAGACACCAGCCGATCAGGAGAAGACAAGGACTCTTTTTGCAAATCAACAGGGAGCATTAACCCTTGAGCCAAGGCTAGAGCAGTCTCAGATGAACTGGCACTATCTCCGACATGTACAGGACGGTCTCCTCTAATAAGAGGAGGAGTCCATGTCTGGGGAAGGATTTGAGCAGTTGGTGAATTAGGATGTTGAGTTTCATTATCTGCTTGAGAAGCAGTACCATCATGATCATCTACCCTTGGGCGTTTGTCTCTATGAAGGTCAGCAGCCTCTGTAGTGGCGTCCACTTCTCGAGGAGAAGATGATGACCGTGCGGACCCCCCCTATTACGACGAGATCGTGGGGGAGGGGCCCCAGTTGAAGCCACCCGCCCAGTCCCACGTCCGCGAGAAGAGACGGTGACGAGGGAGCTGAGATTTAGGGGCTGGCGTGTCATAATGCTTGAGATAGGAGGAGATGGAGAATAACCTGAAGACGAGGATTGGCTAGTCACACAGATCGGAGCTGGCTGTTCGGGTAATGGTAGAGAGGAGGCCTGACTTCGTGAGGATCTTCGAACTCTCACTCGTGGTAATGGAATTCCTTCAGAGATTGGGATTTCACCCAATTGACCAGCTACAGTTACTCCTGCGTTAGCTCTTGTGCTCCTAGGCTGAGGAGCAGTTGATGTAGAGGCAGCACTGGTGCTAGGATGAGCAAGCCGCCTGTCGATGACACCTCTGTACGGAGGATTGTATCCCAGAAGCACGTCAGCGTCACGACCCCGACCAGCTGTTCGGGTACCAGGCACGCCTTTATATTTTAGGACTTTGTTAATGTCCTCTGTTCGGATGTTGCTTGGTGTATGTCTGGGACGATGATTAACGTTTTCAGCTGCAAAATTCAAATTGAAAAACCAAATTTAGTTCATGAGAAAGCTACGAGAAAGCAGTAAATGAAGAATTGTAAAAGAGGAAAATCAAGAGCATACATGGATAGCCCCATATGTGGGGGCAATGGAGCCCCAGCACTTGGCCATCTTCCCCTAAAGGCTCGAATGCTCCAGTCACATAGAGGAAGTCGATTTCATGGTCACGAGCAGAATCTGGCAGATTGAGCACGAAGCGCTTCTCTGCCCTCCTAACTTTGAAGTAGTAAGTATTGTACTCAGGGTTTAGTACTATACTATACCACCACTGGATGTCCCAGATTCCTAAATTGGTCTCTAGAATCCCATTTAGGGCTATAGTCCCCATTATCAGTCTAAAAACGTTCGTAGAAACTTGCATGGGTGTAAGACGGTACCAGCTCAAAATCTGGCGAAGTAATGGATGAAGGGGGAAACGGACCCCGCCTTCGACAATGGACACGATTGGGATACACATTCTATCCCACGATCCAGCATCCCTATCCGCTCCTAATGGGGCGAGTTCAAGCCCTACGTTTTCAGGAATATTGTATTTTTCTCTAAATGCCGCCATGGCAGCAGGGGTATCACAAAGCTTCCTAAACTTACTGGGTCTAGGAGGGTTGTCATCCGCCATGAGTATATTCAAAAAAAGAGAAACAATGGAAATGGGTACGAATTGAAACCCTAGAAACGACCCACGAATCTAAGAAATGAGATCTCAGATGGAAATCTAAGCAGATGAAATGAAGTGTGAACGAGAAATCTTACAAGAGTACTGTGACGATTCCCTGGGTTGCAATCAAGTTTGCAGATGGCGGCGATGGCGGAAAGCTTAGAGAGAAAGACTGAAAGTTCGAATGTTTTGGGTAAAAAACCAAAAAGAGCCCTTTCAGGGGTTTAAGGTTGAGAGACGGAGACGAAACGTCTCCTCTCACGCCGTTACAGGTAAAAGTAACGGAAAGCAGAAACCGTTCTGACGCCGTTTCATAGAACGTCAGTTCGAATTTAATGCTAGGCATATGAAACATGCCACGTGGAGTCACTTACCCCGAAATAGTATAATGACAAAGGCGCCAAAAGGCATCAATGAAATTTTGAAATTATGACTGCACGGGATCAGAGGGGTCTGGTCTAAATAACAATTTAGTTTCTAAAGCATCATATATTGCCCCCGAACAGTGGTAAATAGATGAAGCTGGGGAGCAATTGTAGGGAGGTATTCCCGAGAAAATACATTTAGTTGCCGAACACGTGAGGTTTGGGAGCACGTGGTGAATACAACTGGACTTATCTCCGGGCAGTATGAAGAACAGCGATATGGAACAAATGACATGTGAAGTCCCTGGTCCATGCAGTCTGTTCGGCTAAATAAAGGCCAATGACATGACAAGTCATTGGTGTAAACTATCTGTTCGGCAGATAGGAGACATTTTGATTACGTTTGGACCAAGTTACATGTGAAGTCCCTGGTCCAGGTAGTCTGTTCGGCCATGAGACAGCCGAACAAAGAAGGAGCTCCAATCGAGAGTAGGAGCAGAGGGAATACTCTAGAAGATTCCAGAGTAGTCATGTCCCATAAAGGGATAAAGATCCCAAGAATATAGGATCTGAGAAAGATACCCAACGAGTATGGGATGTTCGGCTCTTAAAGGAAAAGAATCCTAAAAGGACTCTTTTCCATAAACTGATAAAGGAAACGAGACTCCTTGATATCCGTGGTTTCCTATACGAGTTAGGAATCCTATGGCAACAAGGATGCTTGGGCAACAAGCATACGAAAATATATAAATATGAGGTAAACCTAGAGGCAAAAGGTACGCAATACTTTGCATTCTTGCTTTCCTACTGATAAATAGGGTTTAATTGCTAGTACGTGATACTAACAAAGGCATCGGAGGGCCTTTGCCACGAGAGGCAGAGGTGTGCTCACCCCCTGTCTATTTTGCAGATTAGGGTTCAGACGACGAGTTAGGGTTCCGGTGAAGAGGCACGAATTAGCCGTTGCGATCCAGTTGATTCGAAGTACCAATTGTTTTCATCCCCCTACACCTTTTTCCCGTCCACTGCAAACATAAATTGTTCTCACAAGCAGACAATCAATTACTCACAAGTTTGAAGGTTGCTGCAGATAATCAAGCACCATTTGATCAAATCCCTTCAATCCGTCTACACTAAATCGTCCAGAGAACTGGGGAGGAAAAACAACAAAATAGGATATTTACAATACTAAAGATATCACAACAAAAGTTAGTTTTCCCAATACGAATCTCATACATGATTTGGTGGTGTTGACTGATATCCATTTGATCCATCCCTCGAAACTGTGTTTGTAGATGGAGTCACAGAATGAGACTGAGTTGTGGCATCTCCTTGCTGGTTTAAGCAGAATAAAGACAATCAGCTATACAAGAGCAGGGAAGGCATTTCTGAAAACAAGCAAGGTGCTAATTTGGTGTTTTTTTTTTTTTTTTGAGACAATTAGAACCTTGAAGGTGTTAAATATTTATACCTTTGTTCTGGAATTTTGCACTTGGAAATGTATACACTCGACGAAGTGGAAGGTAAGCTCATCGAAGTTTGTCACGGGCCTGAAATGAGTCCAAAACAGCTCTTTAAAATTTAAATTATTGACTTGTGATAATTGCAGAGGAAGTGCACCGCCAATTGATGCATGCTACAGAAACGTAAGGTAGTGCGATGAATAGTTAAGATTTCCTTGACTAATCATTGCACTTCCATATAGACGCAAGCGATGACATACTCCATACATGCATCGCTGTCTATCCGCTCCACTATATAAATGCATGCTACCACAAACATGGTTAAAGTACGTACAGCCACAGATGACAGAACTATAGACTACAGACAGACTACAGACTTTAAAGGCATTTGCAGAAAGCATTATACAATTTAAAAAGCGACGACAATCTTCAAAGCTGTTCATGTAATTCTACAGCTTGACAATGATATAACAGTCAATTTTTTCAAGCTAACACTAACAAATATGTTTGTCTATCACAATCAAATCTCAAGCTCCTCAAACACGGACATTGATACGGATACGGGGCAAGAAAATTGTAAATAAATGGGGACACAGTAAAAATTTTGTATACATATACTGATATTTAGTTGTTACTTATGTGAACATTACATCCAGAAACGATCATAACTAATATCTTTCTAATTCTTATTGTTTCCTTTTGAAATATTACAAGTCAAACAAGAGTTATTTTATCAAAATTAATTTATTCGTACTTTTTTCATTATATCTTTGGATTTCATATCCTCAAAATGAACTTTTAGTATTATAAATTGATCCTTGTCATGCTTCCATTCAGGTTCAAGATCAGACATGGCTATGGCTGTCCCCAAAGTGTGCCCTGGTTAAAAATAACTAAATTGATTGGATGAACCATGGTGCGTCTCATACATGTCCCCATTTGTACGTCGAAGCATGTCACATGTGCCCCAGTGTCAATACAGATACAACAAGCAAGTAGGTGTGTTGGTGCTCCATAGGACATATCTAAAAGGCGAAAAGGAAGGAGGACAACAAAAAGTTAGGCAGAAAGCCAAACTGAAATGTGAAGAGAAGAAAATAGAATGAGAAAGTGAATCTGGCAAGTTATGACTCTTAACCAACCCAAGAAAAAATGGGGGGAAAACAAACTAATAAAATCGACGAGAATTGAAATAGTGCAAAAATTTAAATTCAATAAAAGTAACCCGCCCCACAAACTGTTTCAAAGTTTCCTCCAGATGATCAGACATTTTGCCCCTTTTGAAGCAAATTAATGTTGCAGACCCCTTTATCAGTTTTCAATCATGAAGTGACTATGCATAGCAATTGACTCAATTATTGGGAAAATGGAGTAAAGCCATCTTTGCATACATACTTAGACACAGGAAACAAGTAAACGAATGTTTCACACTTAAAAATTTTCCAAAGAATTGGAACTCAAGTACATTGCATCATGTATGTATTTCAGTCTAAAATCTGAAACATTAAACTTGTAACTATATTTAGTAAACAATTGACTAATAGAGTGTCACTTGAAAAGGACAACCGTCTCTCACCTCTAATTCTGTAATTCATGTGGGCATGCTTTTACCAAAGTTTACACCACAATGGTTGACAAAATAGAAGACTCTTGCACGTTATAAATACTCTAAAGCATATTCCATAACAAAGTCCATCTAAACAACGCCAAATACAGATACAGATGTTATGAAAACCATCCTTTGCTTCCATCGACATGTATAATTTAACTCAATAAAACCATGAATGGAAAAGAACTGACTATCGACATAAAACAAAAATGCCACACCCAACAGATGGAATTATTTTGAATTAATAATTAAAACAGAAATTCAAGCAATAGATATACCTAACAAAAAAAGTAACTAATTGCTTACTGCCTTTAAAGATTTTTAGGCGCCCATTGACACGAACATATATTCCATCTCTATGCAAAGAAAAAGAAATCATAAACAAAACACCGTGAAAATAACACATCCTATTTGGAAATCAACAGACTCAATTCACAAAGTTAGACAACAAATATCCATAAATTTGTATGAGATTGGAAACCTACTGTATGTCTTCCATTTCCTTGGTATTAAAAGCAGCATGGGATAGATATTTCACATTTAACAATGTGTCACAAACAGCTCTAATTACAAATAGTTCATGTTATTATTTTCCATGAGTTCACCGCACCAACAGAAATTGTATTGCCACAGCGTTGGAGTATAAAACCATAAATAACTAATTAATTTATGAAATCAACAATCGATAATCACAATACATCAGCACACAAATCTCTCAAGCCATCTAAACTGACAGGCAAAATAGAAACTTTATATATTTAAAAACAAATTCTAGTTGGAAATCAAATTCCATATGCATAGAATATAAAACTCTGAATAAGTAATCAATTTATAAAATTGACAATCGATAATTGCAATATATTGACAAAACAAGCGCCACAATTCCCTCAAGTCCTCAAGACATATAAACTCGTAGCAAAAATACAAACTTTATTCATTCAAAGACAAAATCCCTACAGAAATCACAGGTATATACATCCAACTCAAAGAACTCAGACTTTCTCAATACACAAACTGTAACTGTAGAGGGATGAAAACAATTGATGCTTCAGATCACCTTGGATTACAACGGCTTATTCGTGCCTTTTCATCGGAACCCTAATTTGTCGTCGGAACCCTAATCTGCAAAATAGACAGGGGGTGAGAGCACCTTTGCCTCTCGTGGCAAAGGCCCTCCGATGGCAAAGTTAGTATCACGTACTAAAGAAACCCTAATTATCAGTAGGAAAATATCGAATAATGCAATGTATTGCGTTCCTTTTTCCTTTAAGTTTACCTCATATTTATAGATTTGCGTATGCTTGCTGGCCAAGCATCCCTGTTGCCCTAGGATTCCTTTCTCGTATAGGAAACCTTGGATATCAAGGATTCTCGTTTTCCTTATCAATTCATTAGAAAAGAGTCCTTTTAGGATTCTTTTCCATTACAAGCCGAACATCCCATTCTCGTTGGATATCTTTCTCAGATCCTATATTCTTGGGATCTCATTCCTTTATGGAACATGACTTCTCTGAAATCTTCACGAGTATTCCCTCTGCTCCCACTCTTTAATTGGAGCTCTTTCTTTGTTCGGTTATCTTGTTGCCGAACAGTCTGGCTGGACCAGCTACTTCACATGTAACTTGGCCCAATGTAATCAGAATGTCTCTATCTGTCGAATAGTTAGTTTTACACCAATGTCTTCTTATATTACTGGGCTTTGTCGCCTGTCAACATACTGATCGGCGGTCAATCATGTTCAATCTTTCACGTGTTTTTATACACCATCTATTCGGCAACTAGATGTATCTATTCGGGAATACCTCCCTACAATTGCTCCCCAGCTTTACCTATTTTCCACTGTTCGGGGGTAATGGGTGAAGCTTTTAGAGACAAACGTTTAGACCTGAACTTCCTCTGATACCGAGCAGTCATAGTTTTTAATACTTATTGATGCTCTTTGGCGCCTTTGTCATTATACCATTTCGAGGTGTAAACTCCATGTGGCACGTTTCGTATGCCTATCATTAATTTTGAACTGATGTTCTATGAAACGGCGTCAGAACGGTATTTGATTTTCGTTACTTTAACTTGTAACGGCGTGAGACGAGACGTTTCGTCTCCGTCTCTCTCATTTTAAATCCCAAAGAGGGATTTTCTTTGGAATTTTTTATCCAAAACACTGTGTCCCGTCTTTATCTTCCTTAAAAGTCAGGCGAGAAAAACTCCCTTTCTACCACCATAGCCGCCGCCTGCAACTTGCTCGTGTCACAGGGACCTTTTAAACTCGTAAGATCTCTATTTCTTCTGTTTAGGTTTCCCATTAAGATTTCTCTCCTATTCCATTTGTTTCCATCTGAGATCTCATTTCTCAGATTTTGGATCACTTCTAGGGTTTCGATTCGTACCCATTTCCAGTTTTTCTTTTTATTTGAGTATACTCATGGCGGATGCACATGATCCCAAGCCCAGCAAATTTAGGAAACTCTGTGACACCCCTGCTGCCATGGCGGCATTTAGAGCAAAATATAACATTCCTGAAAATGTAGGACTTGAACTTGCTCCATTAGGAGCGGATAGAGATGCTGGCTCTTGGGACAGGATGTGTATCCCAATTGTAGCTATTGTTGAGGGCGGAGTTCGTTTCCCCCTACATCCATTACTCCGCCAGATTCTGAACTGGTATCGTCTTACTCCCATGCAAGTTTCAACCAATGTTTTCAGGCTGATAATGGGGATTATAGCCCTAAATGGGATTCTAGGGACCCAATTAGGAATCTGGGATATCCAATGGTGGTATAGTATAGTACTAAACCTCGAGTACAATACTTACTACTTCAAGGTTAGGAGGGCAGACAAACGCCTCATACTTAATCTGCCAGATTCTGCTCGTGACCACGAGATCGACTTCCTCTATGTAACTGGAACATTCGAGCCTATAGGGGAAGATGGCTTAGTGGTGGGGCTCCATTGCCCCCACATATGGGGCTACCCACGTATGCTCTTGCTTTTAACTTTTGCAATTCTTCGTTTACTGCTTTCTCGTAGCTTTTCTATGTGTCTAATTTTGGTTTTTCAATTTCGATCTTGCAGCTGAAAACGCTAACAGGCGTCCTAAACGTATACCGAGCTACGTCCGAACAGAGGACATCAACAAGATCTTAAAGTATACAGGCGAGCCTGGTACCCGAACAGCAGGTCGGGGCCGGAACACTGATGTGCTTTTGGGATACGACCCCTCTTACAGAGGTGTTATAGACAGAAGACTTGCTCATCCCAGCACCAGTGCTGCCTCCACATCAACTGCTCCCCAACCACGTAATTCAAGACTGCAAGCTGGTGTTACCGTTGCTGGTCAACCTGGTGAAGTTCCCATTTCAGAAGGCGTGCCGCTTCCCCGTTTGAGACTTAGAAGACCCTTGCTAAGACAGGCTGCCTCTCATCCACAGTCCGTACAACCAGCTCCCAGCCGTGTAACCAGCCAATCCTCCTCTTCAGGTTATTCTCCATCTCCTCCAAACTCTAGTACTATGACTCGTCAACCACTAAACCTCAGCACCCTTCTCACCGTCTCTTCTCGGGGACGTGGAACTGGTCGGGTGGCCTCCACTGGGAACGCTCCTCCTGCACCCCGTCGCAATAGAGGAGGTTCTACTCGCTCCCCATCAACTTCCCGAGGAGCGGATTCTACTCTTGATGCCAGTGACGCTCATCGAGATAAACGGCCTAGGTCTGAGGACCCAACTGGCACTGCTTCTTAAGCAGATACTGAAACTCATCACCCTACTTCTCCAACTACCCAAATTCTTCCCTAGACGTGGACTCCTCCATTTACTAGGGGAGACCGTCCTGTTCACGTTGGAGACAGTGCTAGTTCATCAGAAACAGCACTTGCCCTGGCTCAAGGGTTGCTGCTCCCTGTTGATTTGCAGAAAGAATCCGGATCCCCACCAGATCGTCTCGTAGCCACTGGTCTCGTCAGTGGTATTAAGGTAAGAACAAAAACTTTTCCTCAATCAAGTTTCAAACCTAATATTATACGTGATTACTAACTCTTTTTGGTAATCCATAGTTCATTCAAAAAATGGTTGTATTGGGTCAAAAATATCAAGAGGCTGATACTGAAAGAATCAAGCTGATGAATGACAACACTCGGTTGCTTCGGACAATCTCTAGGCTGGAAAGGGAAAGAGACAAAGCCAAGTCTGACTTCGATGAAGCTAAAGGAAAACTCGAAATTGCCGAAGAGAGCCTCAATCAGGCTTTGTCAGAAATTGATAGCACCAAGAAAGCTTCCTATGAAGAGGGCTATCAGAAAGGCTTTGACGCCACAACGGCAAGTTATGTTGAACAAATGCCGGTTATTCAAGATCAAATTTGGATCGCCAGCTGGGAGGCCTGCCTGACCAAACTAGGGGTTGCCGAGGACTCACCCTTCTGGGTTTACAATGATCTGCCAAGCACTCATGCTCAAAGCATTCAGGATCCAGCGGAGCATCCTGAAGACGACATTGAGCAACAAATTGAAGAATTTGCTAATGCTGAAGAAGACATGGTTACTGATGTGCACCCTGCTCAATCACCTGCTCGGGATTCAACCCTTGTGCCCATTGACTTGGAGGAGAGTGCAACCGATGGTGATACCACTGCTTCGCCGCAACCTAACCTCTTGGAAAGGTTCACACCCCAAGCGTAGGGCTAGGTCGTTGAAAGCATAATAACCGGTAAGACCGGAATCGTTCCCACAGAGAAATCTTCTTTAGCAAATTTGGATAAGATGTTGCATAGAGAGTTGTGGTGTTCAAGCAGCCAACTTTGGTATTTGATTTGAATAATGAAATTAAACTTGGAAATAAACTAGGTTAAGATGGTCAAGTCAAAGGGATCGATTACCCACGACTTAGCCGTCAAACGGTTTCTTCACCTAACTCAAGAGTGGACCGAAACCGTCCGGATTCCACTAGAAGAATTAAAAGTTGAAGACTACTTATAACTTAATTCAAAGCTCTAATTCAAATTGAACTCATTTAACGCAAGTGAGAGATGAAAAAGGATCATTCGCACGCGTAGGATTATCAAGCACGTAGCATAAGGCGATAGACTTCATTGATCAAAGAAGCCACCAACCCCATGATCAAAGCTATAAATCATGGGTTTAATTCATTCAAAACCTTGAGATTAAGCTAAAGTTAAGAGAAACCATTTAAACGATTAAGTCATAGAGTGAACCTCACCCCATGACCAAACCTTTGAACTACTCACACATAGCAAAAAAGACTAGAAAAAGAGTTAAGCATGGAAAACATGATTCACCGATGAAAACAAAAATAAACTAGATTTTATAGAAGATCCAAACCATAGCTACAACATTAATACTTGAGAATTAAACATACAACCAATACCTTGAAGTGTTCTTGAAGGAAATGACAAGAAAAGCTTGAACAAAGCTATGGAGAAACCTAGAGAAAAAAACTAGAAAACTTAGGCCTAAAAACTAACTAATGGCCATCATCCCATAAATGGCATACAAGCCTATTTATAGGGCTTATAAAATCAGCCTTACAATGGACAAAAAGGCCCCCAAAATATCCCAAAAACATACTAGAAGTAGAAACTTTCCATATATGGAAGGTTGAAAAATTCAGCAAAAAGGTGCTGGCCGAAGGGTATTGGTACCGGTACCTCAAAAATGAGGTATTGGTACCAATCCAACTATCTTCCATTTTAGCACCAAGGTACCGGTACCATGTTTTTGAGGTACCGGTACCATTGTCTGCAAAACTACAAAACATGGCAGCTTGGCCTTTGAGCTCTTGTGATGTCTCGGCGGGTCTCCGATACTTCAATACTTGATCAACGGGACTTGACGGAAGTATGCCATATGGCCTTGGTCTCTTGGATACCCTCGAGGGCCATCCTCGATGCATATGTCTCGCTTGAAACACTATGGCATGTTCCTTGCCATCTTGACCACCGAACGTCCTATGAGGCTCCATATGATGCCGTTAGGATCCGGTGACAATGAAATGTATACCGCCGGGCACTTGAACACTTGGTTGCACCCCGGAACGTCTCTTGGCGTTCAAAACCGCCTTATTAGCACGTTTTACCTGAAATACACAAAAACGTACCTTACGTGCATTATGGGATAAAAACGACTACTTAAACATATAAAAGCTACAAATTACAGGATTAAAGCCCCAAGATAATACAATCTTAGGTGCTAATCAACCACAACGGAGGAACAAGACAGAACACAATCAGATGTCCAAAACCTGGACTAATGTTATGGTAAGTTTGCTTGAGAACTCCTTTAAACCAATTTGGCTGGTCCTACGTGACCATGATATTTGAGCCCTGCGTGGCATCAGTACTTTTTTTTTTGGTAACACAGGTATTCAACCCTTTGTGGCATAACTATGCATTTTGCTCGGCTTCCCTCTTTGTTGCATCTGTTCAGATGCAAATTAGTTTAATCTTAAGTATTTCATACTTTGATCCTATTTGTTTGCTTTCAATACGTAGCAAATCTTGTGAATCATCATTGCTTGTACTCTTTCAAGTACTTAGAAACAAATGCTCTAAGTATCTCGTACTTGTGAACTGCAGTTAAGTTTCACGTACTTATGAATTTCTAAGTATCTCGTACTTTTTAAAAAATACTTGTGTTTGAGAACTTTTAAGTTTTTACGTACTTAAAAATCCATACAAGTGTTTCATACTTGTTAAGTTTCACGTACTTAAAAACGTTCTAAGTTTCTCGTACTTAAAAACGTTCTAAGTTTCACGTACTTAAAAAACAAGCATACAAGTGTTTGTTAAGTTTCACGTACTTAAGAACAAACATACAAGTGCGTTCATACTTGTTAAGTTTCACGTACTTAAAAAAACAAGCATACAAGTGTTTGTTAAGTTTCACGTACTTAAGAACAAACATACAAGTGTTTTCATACTTGTTAAGTGTCACGTACTTACATGTATAAGTGCCCGTTCCCTGCTCCCCAATACGAATGAGGGAAACCAAGGCCATAATTCGTATTCTTAAGACAAATACTAAGAACGCAATAGGTATACTGCTAAAAGTGATTGTATTCATAATCTGTGAAACTCAAGAGGGCGTTATTCGTACCCCTTGCAACTAAAATAACAAAACTAGAACAAGGGAATTATATTCGTAATTCCTACATAAGTACGTAGTGCAATCTAAAACAGAATTTTAACACTTCTAAACAAAAAAAATTCGTAGATTATGGACATTCCAAGGCCTCGGAACTGGATTACCATCCAAATCTGTCAATTTATAGGCCCCTATGCCTACAATCTCGGTTACTCGATACGGGCCTTCCCAATTGGCCCCCAGCTTGCCTTCATTGGCCACCTTGGTATTGCCGAGCACCTTTCGTAGCACTAGGTCCCCCACACCAAATTCTCAAGGATGAACATGCTTATTATAGCTCTTCATCAACTGTTCCTGGTAGGAAGCCAGATGGATTAAGGCCCTTTCTCTCCTCTCCTTGGCGAGATCAAGCTCAATTTCAAGGGCCCTATCATTGCCCCCACTTTCGACTAGTGCAGTCCTATTGGTCGGAAGACCAACTTCAAAAGGTATAACAGCCTCTGTTCCATAGGCCAATGAATAGGGGGTCTCTCCCGTAGACCTCCTTGGCATTGTTTGGTGAGCCCACAGCACTAATGGTAACTCGTCAGGCCACTTCCCTTTAGCTTTGTCCAGCCTTTTCTTGATCCCGTCAAGGATAGTTTTATTAGACGCCTCTGCCTGCCCATTACTCTGAGGGTAGGCTGGGGTGGAATAATAATTTCGTATTCCATACTGGACACAAAAAGCCTTGAATTTCTTCTGAAATTGGGATCCATTGTCTGTTACCAATGAGTAAGGGACCCCAAAGCGAGTGATAATGCTTTTCCATACGAACCTTTCTATCATAGGTTCAGTGATTTTGGCCAATGGTTCTGCCTCAATCCACTTAGTGAAATAGTCTGTTGCAACTAACAGGAATTTTTGATTCCCAGTTGCTTTGTGTAGTGGACCCACGATGTCCACTCCCCATTGAGCAAATGGCCAGGGACTCGTCAAAAGCACCAGATCCTCGGCTGGTGTTCTAATCATTGGTGAAATTTTTTGACACTTCTCACAAATCTTCACATACACCTTTGCATCTTCCTGCATGTGTGGCCACCAGTAACCTTGGGTGATTGCTCGGTGGGCAATGGATCTGCCTCCAGCATGGCTCCCACATGTTCCCTCATGGATTTCATGAAGAAACTTCTGTACCATCTCAGGATGTACGCATAGTAAATACGGTCCTGTAAAGGATTTTCTGTATAACTTACCCTCGGGGGACAGCCAAAACCTAGTAGATTTAATCCTTATCTTATGAGCCTCCTTTTTGTCAGAAGGGAGTTTCTCGTCTCGTAAGAACTCCATGATTGGGTCCATCCAACTTGGTCATTGGTTCACGTCCAAGACCAAGTCTATACTCCTCCCAATGCTCGGCTCATTCAAATATTCTACTGCCACCTTCCTTTTGAATTCAGTTGGTACAGCTGCAGCCAACCAAGCTAATGAATCTGCATGAGCATTCTATCCAGAACTTATCTGTTCAATATATACCCTTTCGAAGGTATCAAGCAGGTCCTTGGCTGCCTGTACGTAGGCCACCATCTTTTCACTTCGAGTTTCATATTCCCCGAACAGTTGATTGACCACAAGCTGTAAATCACAGTACACCCTAACCCGTTCTACTTTTAGGGTCTTCGCACTCCTTAATCCAGCCAAGAGTGCCTCATACTCAGCCACATTATTTGATGCACTAAATTCGAGCCGAACAGATAGTTCAATTAGTACTCCATCAGGAGGAAAAAGGACAACCCCAATTCCTAAACCAGTATTACATGCTGATCCATCAACGAATAACTTCCATTCTATAGGATCCTGTTCGGCTGGGGACTGAATCTTCTCGGGTGATGTCTTAGTCACCTGTTCCTTTCTCGTAGGAGGTAGGGGAGCCACTGTAGGAGAAAACTCTGCCACAAAATCTGCCAATACTTGGCCTTTGATTGCCGTGCGTGGCTGATAATCGAGTTCGTACTGACTTAACTCGACGGACCACGTCGAGATCCTTCCCGAGAAGTCTGCTTTTCGTAGCAGTGATTTCAGTGGAAACTCTGTGTAAACCACAACCCTATGGCTTTGGAAGTAATGTGGCAGTTTCCTTGTGGCTGTCCTAAGTGCCAGGACAAGTTTTTCTAAGGGCAGATATCTCGTCTCTGCATCCAGTAGCGTCTTGCTAACATAATAAATAGGGATTGGTTCGATCCCCAAATCCCTCAACAGGGCTGCACTTATTGCATGCTCGGAAACAGCTAAGTACAAAATTAAAGACTCACCTGGCTGTGGGGTTGACAAAAGTGGGGGCTTGGCCAGATACTTCTTCAGGTCCTGAAAGGCTTGTTCACACTCTGCTCCCCATTCGAATCCCTCCCTCTTTTTCAATAATTGAAAGAAGGGTCTGCACTTGTCACTTGACCTGCTAATAAATCTATTAAGTGCTGCAGCCATTCCAGTCAACCTTTGGACTTTCTTAGTGTTTTTGGGACTCTGAAGCCTTTGTAGGGCAGCAATTTGATCGGGGTTAGCCTCAATCCCTCTCATGGTTACCAAATGGCCCAGGAACTTTCCTGAACCAACTCCAAACGCACATTTAAAGGCGTTGAGTTTCAGTTTGTACTCCCTCAGGATTTCGAAAGCTTCTTTTAAATCAGCTATATGCCCCCGTTTATCTTGTCTTTTCACCACCATATCATCTATGTAAACTTTCATAGTCTTTCCAAGGAGCTTTTTGAACATGATGGTTGCAAGTCTTTGGTATGTTGCCCCAGCATTCTTTAGCCCAAACGGCATAACACTATAGCAGTACAACCCTCATGGTGTGATAAACGAAGTCTTCTCTTGATCAGGCCTAAACATAGCAATCTGATGATATCCTCGATATGCGTCGAGAAAACTCATTCGCTCGTAACCAGCGGTTGCGTCAACCAACTGGTCAATCCTTGGAAGAGGAAAACTATCTTTTGGACACGCTTTGTTTAGGTCAGTGAAGTCTACGCAGACACGCCACTTCCCATTCTTTTTCTTCACCACTTGTAGGGGGATGAAAACAATTGGTATTTCGAATCAACTGGATCGCAACGGCTAATTCGTGCCTCTTCATCGGAACCCTAACTCGTCGTCTGAACCCTAATCTGCCAAATAGACAGGGGGTGAACGCACCTCTGCCTCTCGTGGCAAAGGCCCTCCGATGCCTTTGTTAGTATCACGTACTAGCAATTAAACCCTAATTATCAGTAGGAAAGCAAGAATGCAAAGTATTGCTTACCTTTTGCCTCTAGGTTTACCTCATATTTATATATTTTCGTATGCTTGTTGCCCAAGCATCCTTGTTGCCATAGGATTCCTAACTCGTATAGGAAACCCCAGATATCAAGGAGTCTCGTTTCCTTTATCAGTTTATGGAAAAGAGTCCTTTTAGGATTCTTTTCCTTTAAGAGCCGAACATCCCATACTCGTTGGGTATCTTTCTCAGATCCTATATTCTTGGGATCTTTATCCCTTTATGGGACATGACTACTCTGGAATCTTCCAGAGTATTCCCTCTGCTCCTACTCTCGATTGGAGCTCCTTCTTTGTTCGGCTGTCTCATGGCTGAACAGACTACCTGGACCAAGGACTTCACATGTAACTTGGTCCAAATGGAATCAGAATGTCTCTTATCTGCCGAACAGATAGTTTACACCAGTGACTTGTCATGTCATTGGCCTTTATTCAGCCGAACAGATTGCATGGACCAAGGACTTCACATGTCATTATTCCATATCACTGTTCTTCATACTGCCCGGCGATAAGTCCAGTCGTATTTACCACGTGTTCCCAAACATCACGTGTTCGGTAACTAAATGTATCTTCTCGGGAATACCTCCCTACAATTGCTCCCCAGCTTCATGTATTTACCACTGTTCGGGGGCAATATATGATGCTTAGAAACATAATTCTATCTAGACCAAACTCTTTTGATCCCGTGCAGTCATAATTTCAATATCTCATTGAGGCCTTTTGGCGCCTCTGTCATTATACCATCTCGAGGTAATGACTCCACGTGGCGCATATCGTACGCTTTTACATTAAATGTGAACTGGCGTTTTATCTTAACGACGTCAATACGACGTTAGCTTGATCCCTTTATCCCGTTACTTAAAAGGTAACGGTGTGAGACGAGACGTTTCGTCTCCGTCTCTGGCATCTAAACCCCAGAAAGGGCTCATTTTGGATTTCCCCACTTAAAACTCCAAAACTCCTTCTCTCTCTAAGCTTTCTGCCATTGCCGTTGTCTACAAACTCGATTGCATTCTAGGGAATCGTCACCATATTCTTGTAAGATCCTCGTTCTTACTTCATTTCTTCTGTTTAGCTTCTTATCTGAGATCTCTATTCTCGATTTCGTGAGTCGTTTTCTAGGGTTTCAGTTGCACCCTTTTTCAGTCTTTCTTCTTTCCTGAGTATACCCATGGCTGACGATGGTGAGAATCCCTTGAGACCCAGTAAATTTAGGAAATTATGTGAAACCCCTACTGCCATGGCGGCATTTAGGAGGGAATATAACGTTCCAGAGAACGTTGGTCTCGAACTCGCCCCCCTGGGCGCAGATAGAGACGGAGGTTCCTGGGATCGAATGTGTATCCCCATTGTTGCTATCGTTGAAGGCGGAGTTCGATTTCCCCTTCACCCATTACTTCACCAGATCCTAAACTGGTATCGTCTTACCCCCATGCAAATATCAACAAACGTCTTTAGGTTGATAATGGGTGTAATAGCTTTGAATAGGATTCTGGGGACCCAGTTAGGAATTTGGGATATTCAGTGGTGGTACAGCATTGTACTAAACCCTGAATACAACTCCTATTACTTCAAAGTTAGAAGGGCCGACAAGCGTCTCGTGCTAAACCTGCCAGACTCTGCTCGGGATCATGAAATCGATTTCCTTTACGTCACTGGAGCCTTTGAGCCACTAGGAGAGGATGGTCAGGTGGTGGGTCTCCACTACCCCCATATATGGGGATACCCACGTATGCTTCTTATTTTGCATCTATGCTATTTGTTTGTTTGCTGCTTTCTCGTAGCTTTCTATTGTGTCTAATTTTTGATTTAATAACTCCGATTGTTCAGCTGAAAACGTCAACAAACGTCCAAGACGAGAGCCTAGTTACGTCCGAACAGAGGACATCAACAAGATCCTTAAATATAAAGGCGAACCTGGTACCCGAACAGCTGGTCGGGGTCGAGACGCTGATATACTGCTGGGATACGATCCTTCGTACAGAGGGGTCATTGACAGAAGACTCACCCACCCCAGCACTAGTGCCGCGTCTACATCCACTGCTCCCCAACCACACAGTTCAAGGCTTCAAGCTGGTGTCACTCTTGCCGGTCAGTCAGGCGATATTGTTATTCCTGACGGTATACCTCAAACACGTCTGGTACTCAGGAGATCAAGCCGCAGGCAACTCATTGCCGAACAACAACCCGTTCCTCACCAAATTACCAGTCAGTCGTCCTCATCCGGTTATTCTCGATCACCCCCAACCCCAGGTACGATGACGCACCAACCTATTAACCTCAGTTCTTTACTCACTGTCTCTTCTCGGGGACGTGGGACTGGGCGGGTGGCTTCAACTGGGGCCCCTCCCCCACGATCTCGTCGTAATAGGGGGGGTCCGCACGGTCATCATCTTCTCCTCGAGAAGTGGACGCCACTACAGAGGCTGCTGACCTTCATAGAGACAAACGCCCAAGGGTAGATGATCATGATGGTACTGCTTCTCAAGCAGATAATGAAACTCATCATCCTAATTCACCAACTGCTCAAATCCTTCCCCAGACATGGACTCCTCCTCTTATTAGAGGAGATCGTCCTGTACATGTCGGAGATAGTGCCAGTTCATCTGAGACTGCTCTAGCCTTGGCTCAAGGGTTAATGCTCCCTGTTGATTTGCAAAAAGAGTCCTTGTCTTCTCCTGATCGGCTGGTGTCTACTGGTCTCGTTAATGGAATTAAGGTAATGTGACTCAATCTTTTCATATAAGTCTTTATGTATATTTCGTATACCACATATCATATACTGCTACACTTGTCACTTACCACTCGCTGTTTTTGCCAGTTCATTCAAAAAATGGTAACCCTGGGGCAAAAGTACCAAGAAGCTGAGGCCGAACAAATCAGATTGCTAAATGACAACACTCGACTTCTTCGGACAGTTGCTCGTCTTGAAAGAGAAAGAGACAAAGCCAAGGCGGATTTTAACGGTGCTAAGGGCAAGCTGCAAATTGCCGAAGAGAGCCTAAACCAGGCTTTATCTGAAATTGACAGCACCAAGAAAGCTTCATATGAAGACGGCTACCAGAAGGGCTATGATGCCACAACTACTAGTTACGTGGAACAGATGCCAGCTATACAGGACCAGGTCTGGATTGCCAGTTGGGAAACCTGTCTAACAAAACTAGGGGTTGCTGAGGATTCACCCTTCTGGGTTGACAACGAGCTGCCTAGCACCCGTGTTCAGAACATCGAAGACATTCCAGAGCCAGCAGGACATCCAGAGGAAGACTTTGAACAGCAAATTGAAGAATTTGCCAATGCTGAGGAAGATATCCCCATGGATGTGGACCCTACTGAAGCTCCTGCTCGGGATGTACCCATTGAGCCCATTAACTTGGAAGAGAATGTAGTCGAAGATGGTGCTGATACTGACATCAACACTAACACTCCTGAGGTCCAGAATGTGGACTAAGCTGGTAAATATATAAACTGTTGCTGGTCCTGCGTGACCATAAGCATATTTTGGCCCTGCGAGGCATCAGTATAATCAAATACTTTTGTTTAACACAGGTATTCAGCCCTTCGTGGCATAACTTTATGTTTTGCTCAGCTTCCATGTTTGCTGCATCTGTTCGTATGCAATTTTCAATCTAAGTATTTCGTACTGTTTAAGCATCATTTGTTTGCATAAGTATTTCGTACTTTTAGCAAATCTTTCACACATGATTTCCTGTTCTGAATGTTAAGTTTCACGTACTTAAAAGCGTTCCACCTTGAATGGTTCTTTAAGTTTAAGGCATGTAAGTGTGCTCATACTTAATCACACAAGTGTTTCATACTTGTGTTTAAGTGTCACGTACTTAACTGTTTGAAAATCACACAAGTGTTTCATACTTGTGTTTAAGTGTCACGTACTTAATGTATTGAAGTTTCTCGTACTTGAACAAATATGGCTAACATATACTCATTATGTTTTCAAGCCATGCCAATATAGTTTCTCAAGTATCACGTACTTAAAATACCATATAAGTATCTCGTACTTTGAACGTCCATACAAGTATTTTTTAAAAGAAAACATACAAGTGTTTTCATACTTGCTAAGTATCATGTATTTAAGAAAATACATACAAGTGTTTTCATACTTGCGTTCAAATGTATACCCAAGTTTCACATACTTGAAATTCTATACAAGTGTTTCGTACTTGTATTTGTTAAGTGTCACGTACTTAAAAATGTATAAAACTTTTAAGTTTCACATACTCAAAAGGTATACCCTGCTCCCCAATACGAATAAGGAGAACCAAACTTGTAGTCGTATTTAAATACCACAACAGTTATTCGAAAGAAGTGATTTTATTCATAATCTGTAAAACGCAAGAGGGCGTTACTCGTACCCTTAGCAAAAATAATCAAAACTAGAACAACGGAATTATATTCGTAATTCCCACACAATCACGTAGTGTAAATCCAAAACAGCTTTTAATACTTCTAAACAAAGAACTTTCGTAAATTATGAACATTCCAAGGCCTCGGAATTGGATCGTCATCCAGATCTGCCAATCTATAGGCTCCTATGCCCACAATCTCAGTTACTCTATACGGGCCTTCCCAGTTGGCCCCCAGCTTGCCTTCATTTGCCACTTTGGTGTTGCCGAGCACTTTTCGTAGCACAAGGTCCCCAACACCAAATTCTCTAGGATGAACATGTTTGTTGTAGCTTTTCATCAGCTGTTCTTGGTAAGAAGCAAGATGTACCAAGGCCTTTTCTCTCCTCTCCTCGGCAAGGTCAAGCTCGATTTGAAGGGCCCTGTCATTGCCTCCACTTTCAACCAAAACGGTCCTGTTGGTCGGCAGGCCTACCTCCAGAGGTATGACAGCCTCTGTTCCATAGGCCAATGAATAGGGGGTCTCTCCCGTCGACCTCCTAGGCGTTGTTCGATGAGCCCACAGGGCCAATGGTAACTCGTCAGGTCACTTTCCCTTAGCTTTGTCCAGTTTTTTCTTGATTCCATCAAGGATAGTTTTATTAGACGCCTCTGCTTGCCCATTACTCTGAGGGTAGGCTGGGGTGGAATAATAATTTCTTATTCCATATTGGGCACAAAAAGCCTTGAATTTCTTCTGGAATTGGGATCCATTGTCTGTGATCAATGAATAAGGGACCCCAAAGCGAGTGATGATGCTTTTCCACACGAACCTTTCTATCATAGGCTCAGTGATTTTGGCCAGTGGTTCTGCCTCAATCCACTTTGTAAAATAATCAGTTGCTACAAACAGGAATTTTCGATTCCCAGTTGCTTTGTGCAATGGACCCACGATATCCATCCCCCATTGAGCAAAAGGCCAGGGACTGGTCAAAGGTACCAGATCTTCGGCGGGTGTTCGAATCATTGGTGAGAATTTTTGACACTACTCACAAATCTTCAAATACACCTTTGCATCTTCTTGCATGTGTGGTCACCAGTAGCCTTGAGTAATTGCTCGGTGGGCTATAGATCTGCCCCCAGCATGGCTCCCACATGTTCCCTCGTGGATTTCATGAAGGAACTTTTGTACCATCTCAGGATGTACACATAGTAAATATGGGCCTGTAAAGGATTTCCTGTACAATTTTCCCTCTGGGGACAGCCAAAACCTAGCTGATTTGACCCTTATCTTGTGGGCCTCCTTTTTGTCAGAAGGGAGTATCTTGTCTCGTAAGAACTCCATAATTGGGTCCATCCAACTTGGTCCTTGGTTCACATCCAAGACCAAGCCTATACTCCTCCCAATGCTCGGCTCATTTAGATATTCTACTGCCACCCTTCTTTTGAACTCAGTTGGTACAGCTGCAGCCAACCAAGCTAAGGAATCCGCATGAGCATTCTGTCCTGAACTTATTTGCTCAATATATACCCTCTCAAAGGTATCAAGCAAGTCTTTGGCTGCCTGCACGTAGGCCACCATCTTTTCATTTCGAGTCTCGTACTCGCCGGACAGCTGATTCACAACAAGCTGGGAATCACAATACACCCTGACCCGTTCTGCTTTAAGGGTCTTTGCACTTCTTAATCCAGCCAAGAGTGCCTCATATTCAGCCACATTATTCGATGCACTGAATCCAAGCCGAGCAGATAGTTCAATCAGAACTCCTTGGGGAGGAAAAAGGACAACCCCAATTCCAGAACTAGTATTACATGCTGATCCGTCAACGAATAGCTTCCACTCCGTGGGATCCTGTTCGACTGCAAGTTGATCCTTCATGGATGATGTCTCTGTCACCTGTTCCTTTCTCGTAGGAGGTAGGGGAGCCACAGTGGGTGAAAATTCTGCCACAAAATCTGCCAACACTTGGCCTTTGATTGCTGTGCGTGGCTGATATTCGAGATCATACTGGCTTAACTCCACGGACCATGTTGAGATCCTTCCCGAAAAGTCTGCCTTTCGAAGCAGTGATTTTAATGGATACTCAGTATATACTACAACTTTATGGCTTTGGAAGTAATGTGGCAATTTCCTTGTGGCTGTCCTAAGTGCCAGGACAAGTTTTTCTAAAGGCAGATATCTCGTCTCTGCATCCAATAATGTCTTGCTAACATAATAAATAGGGATTTGCTCGATCCCCAAATCCCTCAACAGAACTGCACTTACTGCATGCTCGGAAACAGCTAAGTACAGAATTAAAGACTCACCAGGCTGTGGAGTTGACAACAGTGGGGGCTCGGCCAGGTACTTCTTCAGGTCCTGGAAAGCTTGCTCACATTCTGCTCCCCATTCAAATCCCTCCCTCTTTTTCAATAGCTGAAAAAAGGGTCTGCATTTGTCGCTTGACCTGCTGATGAATCTGTTAAGTGCCGCTGCCATTCCAGTCAGCCTCTGGACTTCTTTGGTAGTTTTGGGACTCTGTAGTCTCTGTAAGGCATCAATCTGATCGGGATTTGCCTCTATCCCTCTCATAGTTACCAAATGGCCCAGGAATTTTCCTGAACCAACTCTAAACGCACACTTCGAGGCGTTGAGTTTTAGTTTATACTTCCTCAGGATTTCGAACACTTCCTTTAAGTCAGTAATATGCCCTCCTTTTTCTCGACTCTTTACCACCATATCATCTATGTAAACTTCCAAAGTCTTCCCAATGAGCTTCTTGAACATAATGGTTGCAAGTCTTTGGTATGTAGCCCCAGCATTCCTCAGCCCAAACGGCATGACACTGTAACAGTATAACCCTCGTGGTGTGATGAATGAAGTCTTCTCTTGATCAGGTTCAAACATAGCAATCTGATGATATCCTCGATATGCATCGAGAAAACTCATTCGCTCGTAGCCAGAGGTTGCATCAACCAGTTGGTCAATCCTGGGTAAAGGAAAACTGTCCTTAGGACACGCTTTGTTCAGGTCTGTGAAGTCCACGCAGACACGCCACTTACCATTCTTCTTCTTTACCACAACAGTGTTGGATAACCACTCTGGGTAATAGACTTCACGTATTGCCTTGGCCTCCAGTAATCGATCGACCTCCTCAATCACTGCATCTACATGCTGCACGGCTGCCCTTCGTTTTTTCTGAATGATCGGCTTGTGCTGAGGGTCAATGTTTAAATGGTGACAGATCACATCTGCATCCACTCCGGGCATTTCCTCTGGCACCCATGCAAAAACATCAATATGCTCCTTTAGAAATCTTATCGACTCAGCCTTTTCGTTTGCTGGTAGTGATTCCCCAATTAGAAAATATCTTTCAGGATCAGTCTCGTTGATCTGAATCTTTTCCAGTCCTTCAATCACTTTTTCAGCCGGGCTCCTTCCAACATCCTCGATGGTTGGTTGATCTGGTACTTCTAATGTATGAACATGGAGGGCCTTTGGAGCTGTTTTGATGATAGAAATCAAACATTGTTGTGCCACCTTCTGGTTGCCTTTAAGGACTTCAATCCCATTTGAACCTGGGAATTTCACCATCTGGTGATAAGTCGAGGAGACTGCTCTCATTTTGTGCAACCACGTCCTCCCTATAATCGCGTTATAGGAAGATGGGACATCGACCACCAAAAAGTCTGTTCTCAACACCACTGATCCAGCCCGAACAGGTAATGTTACCTTTCCAAGGGGCCAGACTGCTCCTGCACCGAACCCAATAAGAGGTGTTGTTGACTGTTCTAAGTCTGATTGGGCCAGGCCCAGCTTTTTGAATGCATCATAGTACAATACCTCTGTACAACTCCCCGAGTCCACTAGAATTCTCTCGATGTCATATTCCCCAACTCGTAGGGTTACGACCAATGCATCGTTATGGGGTATTTGGACCTCTCCCAAGTCATCATTACTGAATGCCAAGCTCTCATTGCATACATCAGTTTCTCGCCCTCTCTTGTTTCCCAATCGCATCATGTGCTGATCGTGTTTGACCTGTCTTTGCAACAGCCTCACCTCACTCCTCGTATAAGGTGCAGCCAACCCATGTATCATATGGATCACGCCTTTAGGGATTTGCTCGTAACCCAGCTCCATAGCCTTCCCTTTCTCTTTAGGGTCCTCCTGGATAAACTCCTTGAGATAGCCCCGAGAGACCAAATCATCAAGGTGCCTCTTGAATATCTCACAGTCCTCGGTCATATGGCCCCAGTCTTTGTGATAACTGCAGTGCTGATTCGTAGCACGTTTTGCATCTTTGTCTCCGCCCAGACTTGGGGGCCATTTAAAATATGGCTGATTCTTTATTCGATAAAGAATCCTGTAAATTGGCTCCTTCCAAACCGTAGTGATAGAAAAGAAAGACTTGGGATCAGGAGCTTGCTTGTCCTTGTATGGCTCTTTCTTAGCCTGCCCGTACTCCCTTCTGTCTTTGTATGTCTTGGGCTCTGTCTTATCCACTTTTTTGGCAGGTGCCTTCGGCTGTTCGGCAACCGTCCTGCCATCCTCACGGAGGATGTGATCCTCCATTCTGGCATGTTGCTCTATTCGTTCCATCAATTTAGCCAATGTGGCTACTGGATGTTTATTCAATGATCGGCGCAGCTCTCCCCGAACAGGCAAACCAGTCTTGAAGGTAGCAATCCATACTCCTCACTACAACTTTCAATCTCGTTGAAAGTTTTCCAGTACTTCTTTGCGTAATCCCTGATCTGCTCGTTTTCCTCCTGCTTCATGGTGGAAAGACTCTCAAAAGTCTTTGGGGCCTTTCTGCTCGTTAAGAACCGAGCAGTGAATTCCTCTGCCAACTGCCTCCATCCTCGTATGGATCGTGGGGCCAACTTATGAAACCAGGATAAAGCCACCTTGCCAAGACTGGAGGGAAACATCTTGCACAAGATGGAATCATCCCCTTCATGCATAAACATGGCCTGTTGATAATGCTGTATGTGAGCCACGGGATCCGTATTTGTCTCATAAAGTACGAACGCTCCGTGCTTCACTCTGCTCGGCAATCTTGCTTCTTGTAGCCTTTTTGTAAAGGGGGAGGCTGCAATATTACTCAAGGCCTTGCGCGCTGCTTCTCGTGCAGTTACTATCCCATCCTCTTGCTCCTTTGACTTGTGGGCCGAAGCCTTGACCCAATCAGCATCAGGTCTCTCGTACCTGTCTCGATGATGCTTTCTCGTGTCCTCTTCCTCGGGGGTAGAACTTCGGTCTCTGCTCCTCCTTTTTCGGGAAGAAGTCCTTCTCTCTGGTGTTCGACTTCTACTTTTTCTTCCCCTTTTCGTGGAGAAGCCTCATGACGCCCTATAACAAGACTTCTGCTCCTGCTTCTGCTCCTTCTTCCTCGTGAAGGAGCTTTTCTGTATTGTACCACAGCATACCTACTGCCTCTGGAATTTCTTCGAGATAGTCCAGAATCCTCCGGATGCTCCCTAATTCTTTCCAATTCTCTGATCTCATGCTCTCGTTTTTTAATCAGACGAGCATACTCCTCGACTTCTTGCCTCTTTCTATCAAGAACGTCGTCGCTATGGTGCACACTCCTGGAGTGCGCGATCGATTCATCCCTTTGATGGGATTTACTCCTTCTCGTGGATCTCGAAGCCGTCTCTCCATCTCCTCTATTTTTGGAGTTATGATGTACGGTAAGGGGGCGGTCCTTACTCATGTTCCTCCTGTGCCCACCCTGGGGCTTTCTCGGAGCCCCAGGTGGTGATTTGTCCCTTCCTCCATCTAACACATCTTTTGGTTCATGCGGTGTTGCTGGAGTTACTTCCACCATGGTCGTATTTCAAAAGGGAATTATTTCGTTTCCCACAGACGGCGCCAATTGTAGCGGGATGAAAACAATTGGTATTTCGAATCAACTGGATCGCAACGGCTAATTCGTGCCTCTTCACCAGAACCCTAACTCGTCGTCTGAACCCTAATCTGCAAAATAGACAGGGGGTGAGCGCACCTCTGCCTCTCGTGGCAAAGGCCCTCCGATGCCTTTGTTAGTATCACGTACTAGCAATTAAACCCTAATTATCAGTAGGAAAGCAAGAATGCAAAGTATTGCGTACCTTTTGCCTCTAGGTTTACCTCATATTTATATATTTTCGTATGCTTGTTGCCCAAGCATCCTTGTTGCCATAGGATTCCTAACTCGTATAGGAAACCCCAGATATCAAGGAGTCTCGTTTCCTTTATCAGTTTATGGAAAAGAGTCCTTTTAGGATTCTTTTCCTTGAAGAACCGAACATCCCATACTCGTTGGGTATCTTTCTCAGATCCTATATTCTTGGGATCTTTATCCCTTTATGGGACATGACTACTCTGGAATCTTCCAGAGTATTCCCTCTGCTCCTACTCTCGATTGGAGCTCCTTCTTTGTTCGGCTGTCTCATGGCCGAACAGACTACCTGGACCAAGGACTTCACATGTAACTTGGTCCAAATGTAATCAGAATGTCTCTTATCTGCCGAACAGATAGTTTACACCAGTGACTTGTCATGTCATTGGCCTTTATTCAGCCGAACAGATTGCATGGACCAAGGACTTCACATGTCATTATTCCATATCACTGTTCTTCATACTGCCCGGCGATAAGTCCAGTCGTATTTACCACGTGTTCCCAAACATCACGTGTTTGGTAACTAAATGTATCTTCTCGGGAATACCTCCCTACAAACGGTGTTGGATAACCACTCTGGGTAGTAGACTTCACGTATTGCTTTGGCCTCCAGTAAATGATCAACCTCTTCAATTACTGCATCCACATGCTGCACGGCTGCCCTTCGTTTTTTCTGAATGATCGGCTTATGCTGAGGATCAACGTTTAAATGGTGACAGATCACACCTGCATCCACTCCGGGCATTTCCTCTGGCACCCATGCAAATACATCAACATATTCCTTCAGAAGTCTTATCGATTCAGCCTTTTCGTCTGCTGGTAATGATTCTCCGATTAAGAAATATCTTTCAGGATCAGTCTCATTGATCTGAATTTTCTCCAAGCCTTCAACCACCTTTTCAGCCGGACTTCTTCGAACATCCTCGATAGTTGGTTGATCTGGCACTTCTAATGTATGAACGTGGTGGGCCTTTGGGGCTCTTTTAATGATAGAAATCAAACATTGTTGTGCCAATCTTTGTGGTAACTGCAGTGCTGATTCGTAGCACATTTTGCATCCTTGTCTCCGCCTAGACTTGGAGGCCATTTAAAATATGGCTGATTCTTTATTCGATAAAGAATCCTATAGATTGGTTCCTTCCATACTGTAGTGATAGAAAAGAAAGATTTGGGATCAGGAGCTTGCTTATCTTTATACGGCTCTTTCTTAGCCTGCCCATACTCCCTTATTTCTCTATAAGTTTTGGGCTCTGGCTTATCCACCTTTTTGACAGGTGCCTTCGGCTGCTCGGCAACAGTCCTACCATCCTCACGGAGTATGTCATCCTCCATTCTGGCGTGTTGCTCTATCCGTTCCATCAGTTTGGCCAACGTGGCTACTGGATGTTTATTCAATGAGCGACGCAGCTCTCCCCGAACAGGCAAACCAGTCTTGAAGGTGGCAATTGCATACTCCTTACTGCAGCTTTCAATCTCGTTGAAAGTTTCCCAGTACTTCTTTGCATAATCCCTGATCTGCTCGTTCTCCTCCTATTTCATGGTAGAAAGACTTTCAAACGTCTTTGGAGCTTTTCTGCTTGTCAAGAACCGAGCAGTGAATTCCTCGGCCAACTGCCTCCATCCTCTAATGGATCGTGGGGCTAGTTTATGAAACCAAGCCAAAGCCACTTTGCCAAAACTGGAGGGGAACATCTTGCATTAGATGGCATCATCCCCCTCGTGCATAAACATAGCCTGTTGATAATGCTGTATGTGAGCCACGGGATCCGTATTTGTCTCGTAAAGCACGAATGTACCGTGCTTCACTCTGCTCGGTAACCTAGCCTCTTGTAGCCTCTTTGCAAAGGGGGAGGCTGCAATATTACTTAGGGCCTTGCGTGCTGCTTCTCGTGCAGTCACTGTCCCATCCTCGATCTCCTTAGATTTGTGAGCCGTAGCTTTGGCCCAATCAGCATCCGGTCTTTCGTACCTATCTCGATGATGTTTCTTTGTCTCCTCCTCCTCTGGGGTGGAACTTCGATCTCTGCTCCTCCTTTTGCGTGAAGAAGCCCTTCTCTCCGGTGTTTAGCTTTTATTTCTGCTTCTCCTTTTTCGTGGAGAAGCTTCGTATCGCCCTTTATTAGGACTCCTGCTCCTTCTACCATGTGAATGAGCCTGCTTATGGACTACCAGAGTCCATCTGTCCTTCTGGGAATTCCTTCGAGAAAGTCCAGAATCTTCTGGGTGCTCTCGTACCCGCTGCAATTCCTGTATCTCGTACTCTCGTTTTCTAATCAAACGAGCATACTCCTCGATTTCCCTTCTCTTTTTATCGAGGACATCGTTATCATTGTGTATATTTCTTGAATGGGTGACTGACTTTTCTCTTCGATGAGACTTACTCCTTCTCGTGGAGCCAGTAGCAGTTTTGTCTCCTTTTTCTCTGGAGTTATCTCCGTTATGTCTACCAGTGGGCTTTCTCGGAACACCTGGTGGGGATTTATCTCTTCCCCCACCCAACTGGTCCTTCGGACTAAACGGAGTAACTGGATCTTCTTCCATCATGATTATTTTTCTGAACAATTGTTCGATTTCCCACAGACGGCGCCAATTGTAGGGGGATGAAAACAATTGATTGCTTTAGATCACCTTGGATTACAACGGCTTATTCGTGCCTTTTCACCGGAACCCTAATTTGTCGTCGGAACCCTAATCTGCAAAATAGACAGGGGGTGAGAGCACCTTTGCCTCTCGTGGCAAAGGCCCTCCGATGGCAAAGTTAGTATCACATACTAAAGAAACCCTAATTATCAGTAGGAAAATATCGAATAATGCAATGTATTGCGTACCTTTTTCCTCTAGGTTTACCTCATATTTATAGATTTGCGTATGCTTGCTGGCCAAGCATCCCTGTTGCCCTAGGATTCCTTTCTCGTATAGGAAACCCTGGATATCAAGGATTCTCGTTTTCCTTATCAATTCATTAGAAAAGAGTCCTTTTAGGATTCTTTTCCATTAAAAGCCGAACATCCCATTCTCGTTGGATATCTTTCTCAGATCCTATATTCTTGGGATGTCATTCCTTTGCGGAACATGACTTCTCTGGAATCTTCTCGAGTATTCCCTCTGCTCTCACTCTTTAATTGGAGCTCTTTCTTTGTTCGGCTATCTCGTTGCCGAACAGTCTGGCAAGACCAGCTACTTCACATGTAACTTGGCCCAATGTAATTAGAATGTCTCTATCTGTCGAACAGTTAGTTTTACACCAATGTCTTCTTATGTTATTGGGCTTTGTCGCCTTTCAACATACTAATCGGCAGTCAATCCTGTTCAATCTTTCACGTGTTTGTATACACCATCTGTTCGGCAACTAGATGTATCTATTCGGGAATACCTCCCTACAGTAACCAAGACTGTAATTCTGGGGAAGAAGGAAACGCATTTTAACCACAAATCCCTTAAGCCATCTAAACTGTATTCAAAGGCAAATTCCAAACGGAAATTACAGGTATATACATCCAAAGACAAATTCTGAACGGAAAACGCAGCTATTCACATCCTAAGACGAATTCTGGGCGAAAACCACAGCTACATACATCCAACCCAGAGAAATTAGTACTAACAAACAATTGTGGAGCCGACAAATCAAATAAAAGTAATAAAATTCAAAGGAAACCCCAGAAAATAGCAATAGAGACAGGGAGAGGAAGGTATTATACAGGGGAAAACTCCAGGAAAAACATGCTAATAACAAAGACATGGAAAGCCAGCAAATCAGAAAAGACAAACAAAATTCAAATGAAACCCCAAAAGACAGCAAGAAGGACTGAAAGAGTAAGAGATATACGTGTAAGAAAACTCCAGAAATAGCGTGAAAGACGCCAAGATCTTGCATCTACCTCTCCCTCTTTCGGTCTCCAAACCTGTTCGACTTTCGCTTTCTCTGTTCGTCTGTGTTGTGTGAGGGCAAAAAACAGAGACGTGGGCGAAAGGGAAGGGGTGCGCCGGTGGTCGCCGGAGGTGGCGGTGGTCGTCGCCGGAGGTGGGTGGCTCGGTGGTGGTCGGCTATCGTTCTTCCTCCTCTCTCTCTCTCTCTCTCTCTTCGTTGAATCCGCGAATGTATGTGTGCGTTGGTTGTCTGATAGAAAGAGAGAGAGGAAGCTGGTTACATGGCAGCATGTGGTCCACTACCCCAAGCCCACGGGAAATTACGATTTTAGACACCGAAAACCCTCCAGCCTGGAACCTCCGGGGACAATATTGGAAAAATTGGACCAAAAATGGCATCCCCCAATCCCGTTCTTATTATTTAGGAGAATGGAAATTATGACCAGTTTTAGTACATTTTGTCTAGCTAAAGGCCCGTTGCTTCTAATTCTTGAGCTCATCACATTTGTTTGTTTTCTTCTAAGCAAAATGATGAGCAAATAAGTAACAGATTAACATTGGAATTTGTTTAATCGATAAGCTCCCTGTTATGGAACCGAGGTGTATAATGTTTACGAAAGCAACGTTCTGACACGTAATTGCTAGGTTATTACAGTTTCCGGTAATGCAAGTATTAACCTAAAGTAGGTGAATCCCAGGTCACATAGTTAAATCCAGCCCAATATTACAACCCAAGTCAAAAAATGGGGAAAAGAAAGTTGTTAGCATACCGGACAGGCATCTAGGGCACAACGCGCAACCGCTGTCCGCAAGCATTTGATTGCAGAATCACAACCCTCGGCAGTTCCTCTCCTCAGCAGCTCAAAAAATTTCTACGAAAACATAACAAATCCAGTTCAATAAGCAAAATAATAAAAAAAAATTGGACAAAATGGTTCACCACTAAACTAATCTTTGGATGCCGTGATACGAAATTGGTCCGAAATTGAAAATTGTCCTTTGGAAACCCATTCCTTTTATTTAGGAGGAGGATATAAGGCTCTTGGATATCTACTGAAACTGAAGCTTCGTTCAGATTTTCGAATTAACCATACCAGCTGAAAAAATTTATACATTATATCACGGTTCAAAAAGATAGAGCCTTCTTGATCCCTTTCGGACGTACCACCATTATGAGAAGAGAAGACGAAAAGCGAAATAATCAATGACAAACACACTAACCAGCAAGCCGACGACGAAACCCCAAACCCACAACCCTTTCGAGCAGATGACCAACAAATCGATGACCAAACCCAAAACCCACAACCCAAAACCCTAACATAGCCTAACATGCACAGAGCACGCACACGATCCAAACCAAAAAAGAAACAATAAAGACCCACTAAAATGGCGGCAATGCTTTAAGTGAACGGGCAAACAACAACATCAACAAATCGACGGAACCCGGAAGCAAAACCCACCCCAAAAAAAAGAAGATGGATAAAACGGGGGAAGAGAGAAGCAGAAAGACAGATACCCGATGGCGATGCCGTTGACGGAGTAGAGAGGCAGTGTGGTGGTGCGATGCAGCGGCGCTGGATCGGAGGGCCAGAGAGCAAGTGAACAGAGAGGGAGGCGAGAGAGAGGTGCTGTGAATGGAGATGAGCACAACACGCAATACCCTGGGCAATCCGTAGAATGGGCAAAATTAAAGTGGTGGGCTCTACTGGGAGCGGTGGTGGTCGTCGCTGGGGATGGGTGGCTCGGTGGTGGTCGGCAATCCTCCTCCTCCTCCTCTCTCTCTTCGTCGAATCTGCCGTACGTATGTGCGCGTGGGTTGTGACGTTGTGTGAGGAAGAGATAGGGTAACCTAATCTGGTTACGTGGCAGCATGTAATCAACATGTGGCCCTCACGACGAAAAGACCCTTTTGCCCCACACGTTGGGCAATTGGTAAAATGCCATAAATTAAAGGACAAAATTGTCCCAATTGAAAAATAGCATCCCCCAATCCGGTTCTTATAATTTAGGAGGATGGATAATGGTTGGATATCTTGTCACGCTACTGGACTGGAGTATATCAATCAATTCAAATCAGTCCTAATAAACACAAGAAGTCAATAATGGTCGAGTTTTACCATATGGTGGCGGCTCTTAACGTCCTTCGGAGGAGGAGGAACGGGGATTCCACCCCCCCATGGCCTGGCATCACCAAATCTATATACAGAGGACTCCGATCCAAATTCCAAGCACTCACCCACACTGGTAATTTCGTTCGTTCTCGCTTCTCCAAATACGTACGTACTGTACTAAATTTCTACTATTGTACGTGCTTCAGTGCTATTTTGTTACATAGGGATGGGCAATTTCCCTAAATCCGATCGGTACCCGCCCCGCCTATTTGGAGGAGGAGGATATTTGTTTACACCATAATTTAGCAAATTAATCAATAGTGATCGACTAGGTCAAATCGTGATATTGCCCGATTTTTCACCCAATAGGAACGGGTATGATACAGCTTACAAAATTTCACTTTGATATGGAGCAAATATGAGTTTTCAATACCCGCTCCCCAAATACCCGTAATCGCCTCAAATCAATGAAACATGTGTGTATATAACTGGATGTATATAATACTACATATGTGTAAGTATACTTAAGTTATGCTTATCCAAAAAAAAAAAAGTATACTTAAGTTAAAAAATAGGTTCATAAATGGTATTGCCTTGTTAATCTTTTGTTTGTAAATAGTGTTTGTCAATGACCTATTTTATTTTGTACTAATGACGCACCCCGGTTAAAATTGCTCGTGCCTAAGGCACTTACTAGCTAGTGGCTCAAACACTAAATTGATTCATTATTGTGTAGTATGTGACCTTCTTCCTTATAGCACAAAAGAGAATTACTCGTGCTTATGGCACTCTCTAACTAAACTTTTAAGCTAACTACAAAGAACTATCAATTTGCGTATAGGGTTTTGGAATGGGAAGATCGGTGGTATTTGTGCAATTACTACAAAGAATGTGGACACTTACATTACATTTGCAAAGTTCGTTGTCAACCCTTGGATCAAATGAATCTTAGTCATTCTTTCAAATTTGTGTTTGTGTGATCCCCACACCTTTGTATTTTATTAGGTAGATTTTAATGTTATTTTTGTTGTTGTACATGTAGCATACATGAATTATTTTTGTTTCGATCATATCGATTCTTTTTTGTTCAAGTAGATTGGATATGAATTTACCCGAGTATACCCAATCACCAAACCAAACGGAGGCGGGTATTGTTGATTTTCCAATAACTTCTTGGGGTATTGAAGCAGGGATGGGAAAGAGTTTCCTAATTGGGGGATCGGACTGAAATAGGGTCCCCAACCCCATACCCTAACCGTTTCCATCCTTTGGAGTATAGTGTGTATGTGGGTTTTTTTTTTTTCCCTTAATACTGCAATATATACTTTCTCTCCCCAGGGTGGGATTTCGACAAGATAGAAAAGTTCTTCTATGGACCAGGCGGTAGAAAGGCGTGGCTTGGATACGAAGCGAAGATGAAAGGCGCATCTAGGGTTGATCTTGTTTCTGCTCGTGCTCCTACTGCTGCTCCCCCTCCCAGTGGTGCCTCCAAAAATTATGAGAAGAGTGTTCAAAAATCTCTAATGTCTCTAGAAACCACAATCATATATACAAAAAAAAAAAATAGGCAAAATGAGAATGTCAAAACTGTTTTTGTTGGTGTCAAAATTCTAGTGCACAGAAAGCTTGTACCATATGTAGTGTACAAGACTTTTATGCACAGAAGTTTTGGAACCAACAAAAATAGTTTTGGCATTATCGCTACCCAAAAATTAATCTATTACTTGGGTTGTATACATTGGATTGATTTGTGACCTGATTTTTGGATTGTATGTTCAAATATTTTGGGTAGGGTGTTCAGATATATTTTGATAGGGTATTCAAGAAGGGCTACTAAGCTAAAACTAAAAATCTTACATGGATTCTATGAAAAAATAAATTTTTGGGGTGTTCAAGTGACTACCCTTGGCAAAAGGTGAAGCTGCCGCTGCCCCTCGCCCGGGTTCTCAAGCCTAATTCATCATCTCCTCACCTGTTATAACTCGATCCTAGTACTAGTATTAATTTCCCTAAAATAAATTTCTCTAAAATAAGAAATGCCTATTGCTTGTTGTTTGGGCTATGTTTTTGTTTGTCAAGTTAATCACAAACCCGTGAAAGATGTGCACGCTTTTGACCTCGCAGCTAGGATTAATGCCTAGTCGAGATCCGTTGGTTAGTTTTATATCTATATTTTTGTCACAATGTCTACTCAGAAGAAAAAAAAGCTAGAACTAGCGATTTAAAAGAATTCTCAGATATATTACGCCAATACTCCCGAGAGACCACAAACATATTAATGATGATTAATCATCACGAGGGAGACATTTTTGTTGTGGTACGTACTACCTGTAGTAGCTCTGCTATTCTACCCAAGCCAAGAAGAGTTACGGGGTGTAAAAAAAAGAAAAAGAAAAAGAAAAACTCCAATGAGCCGTGGAGACTTTGTTTAAAGATTCTACCATTAACAAAAAATATGAAATCAAAAGAAAAAGTAAGGTCATTCCATTTTGACAAAAGAACCACACCCAATTTGATTTTCCTTCTCGTCGCCCTTTAATTCACCATTTGTTTTATTTTCATTTCTATTCATTCATGTTCTTAATTTTAGGAATAATTTGAGACTACAAACTGTATTTTTTGATAATTCAAGTATCCGGACTAGGTTATTTGCACTTCTGCTAATCCTAGTGAACCAATATTCCAGGCATGGCTCATGGATTGCTAAATTTCAGAATGGTTGAGAAAGAAGTGGTAATTGTTGTTATCTTCATGTAACACCATGATATAGCAGTGACACCACCGTAAATATACATCACGTGTGTGATTGAGCTCTATGCATGTCAGATAGATAACAAGCATTTCTATATCCAACTAGTTTCGGCGTCAAGCCATGTGAACAAAATAGGCTCACGTACATTGTGCCTCAAAGATAGTGTAGGACGTGTTTAACTATATTAAAAAACATTGTAGCTGGACAAAAACTATATCTAGCTAATGAGCAAATGAGGTGAAAGAACAGGCCGGATAGTCGATGGAATGAAGAATCGGCTCATTGTGTTATTGTTGTCTTCATTACCTTATGCGTACCATTTTATATACATTTACGTATATGAAGGTTTGGTGAAGATTGTTTGTTTGAATCCAAGAGGGGTTGCAAAAGATTAATTGGTTCAATCTAAGAGCGAGATTGGTCAAATTTATGAAGAGATCGATTTGGTTAATTTAATACAACCATTGTTGACAATTGAAGCATCCAAAAGAGATTTTTCTCCTCCATGTAGTGAAATAAACTGCCCGTAGGCGATTTTGAAGCACGTAAAAATCCTCTGTTGGTGTTTGTACAGGGTGTTCTTGAGTTTCCATGGTATTAAAAGGCCTGTTATTAGCTTATTTTCTGCAGGAATCTTTTCGTTTCGGTGGATTTTTTCCTGTATTTCCTCGAACTTGGATATTTTTTCAGTTCGCATTTGAAAAGAATTTGGAAAAGTTAAAGATTTTGACCAAATTTTTTTAAAATACTCATCAAGATGCTATTGTAAATATTATTTAATTAGGAGTTGCCGATAAAAGAAATTTTATTTAGGAGTTTCTGTAAACTCAAACAGGGAACGTGCAACGATAAAAACAGAAATGATACTTGTATAGACATAAATCTGTATCAGTGCATACAAGTGCCTTTTTGGACATGTCTTGGGTCAAAAAAAATGATCGGAGCAGTTCATTTTGTTTAAAATACTTTGTTTATGGTCCTTGCAAAAAATAAGCTTAATCCGGTATCGGTAAGGACGTTTACAAAATATCTAACTTTGCTTTAGAATTCAGGCCTGAATTCTGTGACAAAGTTGGATGTTTTGTAAATGTCCTTACCAATATCAGATTGAGTTTATTTTTTGCAAGGATCATTAACGAAGTATTCTAAACAAAATGAGCGGTTCTGATCATTTTTTTGAGACCCCAAAGAGGTTCAAAAAGTCATTTGTACTCACTGGTACAGATATTAAATCTGTACTAGTAGCGCCACATCACAATAGTTTGAGAACAGAGAAGCATCTAGATGGAGGCACGCGAAAACGCGCTTTTCTTAGAGAAGAGAAACACCACCTCTTGCCACCGGGTAGCTAGAATGGCACTCCACTCCCAAAATACAAGGATCTTACAAATGACTTTGTGTGCAGCTAAAGTCCTCCCACAATTCAATTAAGAACCAACCGAATGCTATCCCAGAACGAAGAACTCCAAACCGTTCCTCAAAACCCATAGCTCCATATAAAACGAAAACAAACTGAATCGAGATGCCAAAAAATACGGTTGTTCTTAGTTAGGTTCAGGTTTTGCGCTTTTAGATGGCGTTTTGCCGTCCTTTTTCGGTCTTGTGTGATTTATGCAGGTGTACACTTGTTTCGTTTAATCTTTGTAAAAGTTTATGAAGACTAATTAAATATTGCTTTTGCCGAGAAAAAAAAAATCTCGAAGTATGTATGGCATATTTCATTAAAATCTACATCCTCAACTTTTGTGCTAGCCACCTATAGATATTAGATATTAAGCCAACCATAAATGCATGCCAGTAACCATAGCACACTCTATGATATTGAATACATTACTGAAATGAATGCGAGTTGCAAATGATCAAGAGTTTAAAATGTTACTATTAGTATCCATTATAAGGCTTTTGTATCTCCAAACTTTTCAAGAGATACAATTTAGACTTAATTAAATCATGATCCTGAAACAATACATTACTCTTATTTATTTTGATCGGCAAAAAAGGTTTTCATATTATTAAATGATCATAAAAGACCTATTAACACAACAAGAGGAGTCATACATTGAGGTAGCTTTGACAAGTTAGAGCTCGTGATAACTCAACCTATCCCCTCAGCTCACTTTTTTTGATATGAAATAACAATAAGACACCAAATACAACCTGTTAGCAAGATACCAACAACATCCTATTGGGCCCAGCCTGATGAAGGGATTTTTGTTTGATTACTAGGTGGTAAGCCTTGTGCGAAACACGAGCATCATGCCCGTTGTGTGTACTTTGTGGAAGCTATTTTACTCACTTCGGTGGTGAAACCGAAGCAAACATTTATGTAAAGTTTTGAAATTGAAGCATACAAACTATATAATTTGGGTTGGGTTAAGGGTGGTCTTATTATATCCTCTTAGCAAATAAGAGAAAGTGTTTTGTTCACCCTCTTTTATGGAGGGTGAACAAATTGGTGCTCGAGGCGAAGTAGACCAAGTCTCAGTTAGTCTGTTGATGCTTTAGCTTTGCTACGTGGTATGAGGAATTAAGAAAGTAGCGTCTTCACTAATACATGTAGGGTGTTGGTGAGATGGTAAGCTCTAGCTTAATTGATCCTAACAAAGTGAGAGACGCTTTTTTTTTGTTTTTTTTTTTTTGTAGCATTTGGATATATCTAACTGTATTCATACTGATAGTACAATTTTCTTAAATATATTCCTGTGATTTTATTGTATTACAGAACTTGTATTTTCCAGTAACGTCTTTTTTCTTTGGTAAGTAAAAAAGAAAAGAAGATAAATTTGACTTTCACCAAACAAAAACCTATTAACTTCACATAACCATTGATGATGCTCATACAATGGACTTGTGCTGATGAGAGAGCAAACCATGAAAAGCATAAATTATTTTATGGGAAATGATATAATTGCCACTCCTTTTTTTGTTAACGTCACTCCCCTGCAAGTGTATTTTTCACCAAAAATACACTTGCAGGAGAGTGGTGTTAACAAAAAAGGAAGTGGCAAAATTAGGAGCATATTTTATTTGGCACTTAGCTTACTTGCAAATCAAACGTAAAATGGTACGCCTGTGATGTTGCGCGCATCATCTCTCACCATATATAGGTGTTCATTAATTCCCAGGAGTTCATAAATGAATACAATAAAACCTCTCAAAGATTATATCATGATGTGTCAAGGGGAGAGAAGGCTTGGAGAAGGCTTGGTGACTTCAGTGATATTATAAAATCAATTGGGGAAAGGGTGGGATGTGTGAGAATAGAGAGAGGGATGAGGGACATCCATGATTTTCCTTAAAAAATATGGAGGTGTTTGATCTTACAACGAATCGGAGAAATCCACATGGTCAAATTTCCAGGAATCTAATCTAATATTCATAGTAGGATTGATAGATTTCTTTTGTCTAGTGGATGGTTGGATAAATTCAAGGTAGTCCAATGGGGGTTGCATGCACAGGCCAATATCTGACCATTGCCCAGTGATGCTAGCTGATGATTCTAGGGACTGAAGAAAGCCTTTTAAGTTTATGGACTTCTGGCTCTCCAAATATTATTTCTTCCAGTTACTACACTATTTTTTGAAGAGACTGTTAGTAGGCCTAAGTTGGGAGGTCAGTTGCCTAGCTAGATCTTTGTCTACCGAACAAGCTGCGTTTTGGAAGCAGCATTTACAGAAGAACTCAGTGCAATAATGGAGGACTTTGGCAGCCGTAACGCTAGTTGATCTGGATCTAACATTTCGCAAAACGGAGATAAAATATAAGGCCCGCCCCTCCCAACACTCAATGTAACATCGGGGGATGACTCGTTTTCTACTTCCATGTGATCGGAGCTCCAACGGACTATTCAGAACTGTAAAAGAGAACGAAATCAAGAATGCAGTATATGGCTCGTTCTGCTTTTGTACATAGTGCTTCATATTCCCTTTCAGAGGATGGGCAATAGACATGATATGAATGATTTATCCACCTTCATCTGGTGAGCATAAATTTATCATTTATCCTGGTGCCACTGATAACTCCAATTTTTCTATTAACAAAAGAGAAAGGAAACAAAACCCATAGACTACATTAATCCAGCCCTGTAATAATCAAACACTTCTACATTAGTACTACTCAAAACTTAATTAACCCATACATCTTTCCCTTACCTTCACAGGCAACCCCCCTTTCATCCGAAGAGTCAAAGACAACAAATGCTCTGGACTCGTCTCCTTGTCACCCTGTACATCGAACTCAAACCTCTCCATCACCGACGCTGCAATTGACTTCATCTGATTATACGCCATGTCCTTCCCCAGACACATCCTCGGACCCGCGTGGAAAACCGGAAACCGAAACGGGCTCTCTTGCCTGCAAAATCCGGTCCCGTTTTCCAACCACCGGTCTGGCTTATACTCACAACAATCACTCCCCCAAATACTCTCCATTCTCCCCATTGCGTACGTATGGTACGTCACGAACCAATCCTTCAACACGAAAGTCCCGTCCGGCATGACGTCATCGTCCAGGCAAGCCTTTGTGTCGATAGGCACCGGCGGATAAAGCCGCATCGCCTCCGATATCGACGCATGGAGATAATGCATCTCTCGTAGCTCGTCGAAGCTGTACGTATCGCCGATACATTTCGCATTGCGGTTTCTAATCGTTTTGAGCTCGTTGAGGATTTTCTTCTCCACTTCTGGGTTGGAAGCTAGTACCCAAAAGAACCAGGTGAGAGCAGACGACGTTGTGTCGCGCCCGGCTAGAATGAAGCTTATGACGACATCTCGGAGGAGCTCCGTCGACATCTTGTCTGTCCCGATAAACCGGGAGAGCAAATCTTCGTCTTTGTTTTCGGATTTCTCTTCCATTCTCGACTTGATGATTTTATCTGCGAATTCGTGAACTGTTGCTATTGATTTCATGAGTTTGTGCTCTGAACCCATGTTGAAATACTTCTTGATTTTGTACAATTGGTGGAATGCGTACATGAACCTGTGAAGGGTATTAGAGAATGAATGAATTAACAATCAAATAGCATCGATCACAAATACAAAATAGGAACCAAGATACACAAATCATGGAACTCAAGGGACCGCTAAAATTTCCACTATTTGGGAAGAAGAGTTGAAGAAACTAGCAATTTAATAAAGAAACTAGCAACTTCTTGTGCTCTCAATTTGGGTTTAGTACCGAGCTTAAGAACATAATCTGAACCGTTCGCATTGTAGACCTTGATGCGTGCAACAACTCTATTAGAAATCAAGACAGTCCGACATCGGTAATTGAGCAACAAATCATGTGTTTTTATCCAACAAATGAACAAATATAATTTACAAAATATACAGGCATGATTACTTGATTCGGTAATGAAGATACTGACTCTCGATCGACTTAATATTGAACAGTTCAAAATTTTGTTTTTGGCTCTAATTGTTGAACAGTTTAAATTGTGAGTTCAGGACGAGGTCGGAATTGAGAGCACAGTCGAGCCACTGTCTTTGAAGATATGCAAAATGAAGGGAAGACTGGAGTATAGAATTGATAGGCCCAAATTGGTTCTTGAGCAGGACTTGACTGAACTGACCTTCCCTACTCGGGAAATCCTAGGTCTGCTCAGCAGCTCCGAGAGCAGACAAACATCAATTCCATCCTGCTCTGCTTGGCAACTCCAGGCTCTGAGAGCAGATAGACATCAATTTCATCCTGCTCTACTCGACAGTTCCGCACTCCCTGAGCAGATGGACATTGATCTCGTTTTGCCTAACTCAAATACATGATAGAAACAGATTCACATGAAATCCGGAATGACCGGTTTCTCCTCTCCGGAGTTTGAAACTCAATACTTTGATACTATCCCTAAACGTTTCAACGTGAGAGTTACTGTTCCCTCAGGAGAGTTCGAATTCAAATACAAATGGCCGCTCCAAGCGGTTGAAGGAGTCCCCAGTATATCCTATCCCACTTTTCTCCAAAAACCTCACCAGTTTTTTAAATGCTCAGCCTTACCGGTCGCCTATAAATAGACAGACCCATCAACCAGAAGGAGGTAACACATTATCGACATCTGCCCAACTCTCTAAACATTTCCAACTTAGGCATCAGAGGGATGTTGGTCAACACCACACCGGTGTCAAGCACTCTGTTTTGTAGGTCATCGACCAGACTCGCCAGAACACGACTCATAAAGACACATTTAAGAAACAATGGGAATGATCAGTAACCCTATCCAAACTAACAAATACAGGACAACTTATTTTTAGACGTATTTCCGGAGGGACTTGTGTTGAATTAGTAGCTAGCGAAGTCTTAAATCTATAAGTGGATGTTCTCCGACTCAAACCTCACAACAACCTAATAGGATGACATGCTTGAGTTTTTTGACAAGTGAACTATTACCCAAAGGCCAAAAGGTACGTGCTTTAATTTTTATATGGTCGTTTTTAAAATAATGTAAGAGCCCGGGGGAAAGCAGGAGGATAATTTTATCTTCAAATCTTAAATTCAATAAATTTAATGTCACTAATCAAGTTTTCAAAGATAATAAAATTATTAGATCATATTATCACTGAACTGATATTTTTTCCTAGGCAGAAACTAACGGAATATAACGGTAAAGTAAGGGACGTTGACACTTGATCAAAAGTGTAAGGGCTTTATGGGGGGATGGGGGGACATTGGCACTTGATCGAAGGTGTGAGAGCTTTACGGGTGAAATTAAAAGTGTAAGGGCAAAATGATACTAAGTGCAAAGTGTACTTTACCCCCAACTTACTTATTTATTATGACTGATTTTAGCTAATTAATTACAAAAAAAAAAGAGTATAAATTACAAATCATATGAAGTTAATTAGAAAGAACTTCGACTAAAATGTGTACCATATGATTCTATCTCCCACCTTCATTTAAAGCAACATAAATCAGACAGAATAAATTATAAAGATATTAATACTGCAAATAAATTTTAATCTATTTTTTTTTTTGAAAGAGAATAAAATTTAATCTCGGAAAACATAATCTCAAACCTTCCAGAGCTGAGCGTGGCCGCCTCCTCAAACGCCCTCATGAACTCACCGCCAGCAGTACCATCACCGCCAAGACACCCCGGGTCCACATTGAACGCCACCTTACATATATTATCAAACGCGAACCGCTCCAACACGTCCTGCACGTCCAGGACCCGGCCCGATTCTGCCGCCTTTTCCAAAATCGGAACCAACCGGGTCCGTATCTCGACCGTGGCGGTGTCGATGACGAAGTTCCGGAGGGACTTGGTGTTGAACTCGTAGCTGGCGGTCTTGCGCTGGACCCGCCAGAGGTCTCCGTCGGAGTTGAAGATGCCGCGGCCGAGGAAGTCTTCCAGGAGGGAAATGAACTTGGTGCCTTTCGGGTAGTTCTCGAAGTTGGTCTTGAGGACGTGTTCCACGTTGGCCGGGTTCGCCGTTATAATGCCGTGGACTTTGCCGGGGCGGCGGAAGACGGCGGTGTTGGAGGGCGTGGCGGAGAGGACCCCGGTGGTCCAGTCGAGGAAGCGGTGGCGGTTTTTGAGGAATTCGGGTAGGGTGCCGAGTAGCGGGTAGGATTTGAAGCCGGTGATTTTGGGTTGGTTGGGGTTTGGGCGGAGGAAGAGGAGGTAGACGGAGAGGGAGAGGAGGGAGAGGAAGAGGAGGGAGAATAGGTCCATGGGGCTGGGGTTTGTGAGAGGGAGAGAGAGAGAGAGAGAGGGGTTTATAAACTTATAATAAGAGATGACGTGAGTGGTGGATATCTTCCGCTTGACCAAAACAAAAAAAAACGAAGTGAGTGGTGGAGGAGGAGGCTGTCTATTTAAAATGGATATTAATCTTGGGAGAAAGTTTTGCACTATAACAATAGGGGTACTATTCGCAGTTTCGTATTTTCTCTTTTAATCTATTACATTTCGGTAAATAGTTGTTGAAAATTATACATAATATTTCGATAAATAACTGTTGAAAACAAAATTATATTTCGGAAAATACATGTCGAAAATATGTTCAACCTTCGGTAAACAACTGTCAAACATACATTTTCGGTAAATAGCTATTGAAAAAAATATTATATTTCGGTAATTGTATGCTAAAAATGTATCTTAATTTCGGTAACTAACTGTCAAGTATAATTGAAAATTTTTAACAGGTTAAGGGAGAAAATACGGGACTGCGAATAGTTGGCCCCATAAAAATGGACACAGTATATATTCTCCTTATAAAATGAATAAATAAAATAAATTACTTATTTAGAAGTCTTGGAGAGAAAGTTTTGTAGGAAGGTATTGCCGAACAGATAAAACAATAGCCGAACACGTGGTACGAAGAATCACGGAATAAATACGATAAAAAACATCATGAGCGGTGATCAGCGATATAAACAAATGGCATGAGAAGTCGTTGGTCCAAGCTATTTGTTCGGCAGAAAGGGACATGAGGTGACCAATCCAAGTGGTCTGTTCAGCAAACACCATGAGAGAGAGAGGGGGAGAGAGAGAAGGGGTTATAAACTTATAATAAGAGATGAAGTGAGTGGTGCATATTTTTCGCTTGACCAAAAAAAAAAAAAAAAACGAAGTGAGTGGTGGAGGAGGAGGCTGTCTATTTAAAATGGATATTAATCTTTGAGAGAAAGTTTTGCACTATAAAAATGAGGGCGACTATTCGCAGTTCCGTATGTTCTCCCTTAACCCACTACACTTCGGTAAATAGTTGTTAAAAATTATACATAACATTTCGATAAATAGTTGTTGAAAACAAGATTATATTTCGGTAACTACATGTCGAAAATAACTCACCGCCTCCTCAAACGCCCTCATGAAAAATTTCTCCCCGAAGTGACTTGCCTTTTCCATTCCTGAGTACTCTTCTGGACCAAAGAATTAGAACGTGTTCGATTCCGGGGATTGGGGATGGGATTGGACTAATAACGGAGTTACAGGGGGCTAATAGAGCCATCGCACACTTCAGCCCCGTTCCAAAAATCTTTTTAAAAAATAAGTACTTATTTTGGAACTTCTCAAAGAAAAATAAGAAGGGTCATTCCACAAAACCCAAATAAAAAGTTCATTTCATATTTTCAAACTCAAAAATATTGTAAATGAAAAAAATAATTTAATTTTTTTTGCACCGTATTAAAAATCTCAATGAGATCTATCAAACAAGATTCGTATTGATAAGAAAATTATTTTTGCAAGCACATCATTTTTGAGCTTGAAATTGACTTCTTAAAAATTAAGGAGTCGTGCTATGAGTAATGGGCACCAAAGAGGAAAATCGTACCGACGGCCGCACCGGGCAGTCTCCGGCCACCGAACAGCCGATCCGAGCTGTCCAAAAATTCTAAAAACAAAAATGAGGGGGCCTCAGTGGTTATAAATGGCATCCGAGGTGTGTAGGGTGCTTGATCCGAGCACTCCTTTTTCGTGTGAAATCATATACACGAAAAAGAGGTGCTCGGATCAAGCATCCTACACACCTCGTATGCCGTTGATTCCCATGTTGGCCCCTTCGATTTTTTTTTTTGATAATTTTTGGACGACTCGGATCGGCTGTCCGGTGGCCGGAGACGGCCCGGCGCGACTGTCGGTACGATTTCCCTCCCCAGCGCCCATTGGTACTTATACAAATTCTGAAAAAATAAGTACCTTATTTTTATTTTTGTGGAACAAGCCTTATTATTGAACAAAAATTTAGTTCTTATTCGGTTTCTGGAACGGGGCCTTACTATTTTTGAAAAATCTATTACTAGATTGAAAAAAAATTTATCATCAAATTACATAGCTCCGTCCTCCTCCATTATTTTTGTTTAAAAAAAAACATAACAGTAACAATTATAATATATATTTGAGGTACGAAACAACTTTGTAGTTCCTCATCACTTTTTAAATATCCTGTTTCGTAATTTTAAATTATTAAGGAGACATCATGATTATACATTTTAGCATCAAGTTTTACCTCTACTTTTACCAAGTAACTCTTTATTCTTTAATTTTTCAAAAGAAAAAAATGATAATTGTACAAATTTTTACTTATTAACATTTTTTATAGGACAGACCAAAATGGATTACTGGACTCTTATTTAAAGAAACTAGGTACATCGCGACGTGCAAAGCATGTCTGTCATGCTCGTTGAATAATTGAATAGTGTTGGATAATATAAACTGCTAACAAGAGGAAGAGACCTTCACATTTTAAGACAACCAATGAGTGACCCTTAAATCTACAACTCTAACTAAGCTGATTAGAACTGGAAAATGTCTTTGAACCGTAGACAAGTTTTCAACAAAAAAAAAAAAACAATTTCACTTGAGCAATTGAAGAGGGGTACAAAGAAAAATTTCACTGTAGATGCTTCACATGTCTACTGTTGAGGTCGCTGCCATCTAGGAAAGCCTTATTGCAATGGTTGCTGCCAATTGCGGAGTGCTTGCTGATCCTAGCAATGTACTGCAGGAGTTTAGTCAGGATAGAGGAACAACTTTCCTTCAAGTATTCAAACCCCTCCATCTGCATCACAGCTGAAAAAAAAACAAAAGGAGGAACATGGTTCACCAGATCAGTCACACTCACAAGGTTTCTAAAACATTTCCAGGGGAAAAAAAGTTTAACGTGATCATTCCGGTCCATTCATTAACTAAAGATGAAAGCATGGAGAATTGACCATTAACTAAAGATCGTTTGTATGAACCGGTGCAGACACACTTTCCCCGTCATATTAACCAGAAAGACTTGATTGTCAACCAGTTAAAAAGAACTACAAGGTCATAGAAAGCACAATCAAATTAAAAAGAAATCAATATTTATCTTGATTTGGACCCTAATCAGTCCTAAAACAGGGTTGGACCACAAACTACTTATGTTGTCCAACACATCAAGATGGTCTATATGCTCTAACAGCTAATTTTGGTCCTGGAAATAGGTTTTGTACTGAACCAGCTAGCTCATAATCAAATACCAAACAAAACAAGGAGAAAATTGGGAAACTAACCTGAAAAAGTTCAGCGCAGCCATGATACGCTGAGGTATCTCTCACAAGGCCAAGACTGAAAGCAAGATAAGGTTGGACTAAAACTCGTAACCTGTAATGGAAAAGTTAATTTCAAATCAATCATTGGGCTATGAAACATTATGACATATCCCTGTTCTTGCATGTTTTGTGCACTTATGAAACATCTACTTCTACAACACTTTTTATCATCAAAAACTGCCCGAAGGGCCTTCTTTCTACAAATTGTTAGTGAATAAAGAACCTCTGATCGAGCCATAACAGATTACCCTTATTCATTTTTATCCTTCAGTCTATTTGAAAACTTGGGTGCATAGTAGTTCATGAATGCTTAATCATGAGTAGAGTTTTGAAACATTTGGCGTTAGTGTCCTAACAGAGGAATACAGATGATTGAAGTGAACCAACAAATAGCATAGAGCATGTGAAAACAATACTATTATTTTTGCAGTGAAATCCAAATCCTTCACATGGACATGATCCAAATCATCCAATGTTCAAAAAAGCCTATCGTGGTTTCTCTCAATACCTAGTTCGATGTGCTCTAGATCTATAACCTAGATCATTTCATCACCGGTTTATCTCACATTTAAAATGCAAATAAACATGTGAACCGGAGCAAATTGGAAGAAATTTAGGAAATTTTCTTACCAAATATAAAAGCAGTTCGAAACATGGACCACTCTTGCAGGCTGTTCCGGAACAAAATGGTATTCTCATTGATGCATTCTCAATCCACAACCTCATTCTTAGCAACCTCCTCGTCACTCAAAGGCTTCAATCTAACCAACACAAAAATCTTCTCCTCACCATCACCACTTCTCACTTCCCCTTGCATCTTCTCCAACACCGAGAAGAGCGCTTTTCAAAAAAAAAAAAACTGCCCGAAGTGTTTCATAGAAAACACTTCGGATATGTCATAATGTACTCTGTGAATCAGAAAATGAATTTACGAACTTACTTTGATATTTCCATGGAACACTGAACATTGAACGATACTCCTTCATTCTAGCTAACACAAGGCTGCAATTAATAGATAGGAAGAGATTAACAAAAACTCGTTTATAAAATGGCAAAACACATAGCTATTTTAATCCAGTTGAAATATCATACCAGCCTTCTAAGCAACTATCAATCTAACGGGTAAGGCTCAAGTAGCAAACTTTGCACAACTTTATTCAAGATTGTCTGTAGTTCCTCCTACCTTAATCAAAATAGAGGTGTGCAATCAGCAATCAGTAAGGCACAAAATACAAATCAATGGGATTGTGGGAAATTGAGGATAGCCCATGTAAACTCTATCATTGAGCCAGCTGAGAATTTATGCATTTTGGTAAGTAACATTTAGATTGCACCCTCTGCAAAGAACTCCGGAAAACAACCAGAAAAAATACAAAGTTTATTCAAAGACAAATTCCAAACGGAAATCACAGATATATATATACATGCAACCCAAAGAAATTAGCACTAACAAAGACATGCAAATCAGATATATAGAAACAAAATCACACATGCACGATAAATCACATACAAAAAATACATGGGAAACTAAAAATCGATGCTGCGAATAATAACAAAAAGAAACAGAATAAATTAGAGCTGTGGAAGATCAAACCTTGATCACAATAGTAGACTCCATATCCAGTGTTCCAGGTAAACCGTCAAAGAGATTTGTGCACTCCAACCGAACAAATAACCGAAACCTAAACCCTAAAATCAACGAACGAGAAATAGTTCAATAATTAGGGATAAGAGAGACATGCGTGCTCAGGGCACAAAATCCAAAGCACCCAAAACGCAGAGAAGTCTGATCCCATTACAACACAGAGATGTTCTTTTTTCTGAAAATTTTCCTAATCTGAATCAAGTCAAAACCCCACATGCAACACACAAAACTTTCTAATTACAAAAAAAAAAAAAAAAATCCACTTACCCCCTAAAAAATAAATCAATCCACACGAATTTTGGTAGTGAGATCGGGAGGCAGGGCCCAAACGACGGCGTTGTGCATTGTGGCACGCTTTTTGGCAGATCTCTTATGGGCTTTGAGGAGCACAGATCCCATCTTCATCGCTCGCTTGACCATATCGTTCTGGTCCGAATCACAAGGCCTGGACTCGAGTAGGCGGTCGAAGGAGAGGTCTAGATAGAGCGTCGATGTCGAATCGGCTAGACCTAGGAATAGTTCCAGGAGCCGGTCCTTTGATCCCGTTTGGAAATTGAAACACTGGGCCTCGCAGTAACGACGAGCGGATCAGATGGTGGTGAGCAGCAGGGGCGTTTGGCCGTGGATGGGTAGTGGAGAGAGAGAGAGAGAGAGAGAGGATGGATGTGTTATGCGTGGTGGGGAGGAGATGATGTACGTGTGAGGTGCGGCGCCTCTTCGCGCCACGTGGGTAAGAGCCAAATTACAATTCTGGACAGTAGAGACAATTCACAAGGCCAACAATCGAGGGCCAAAATTGTCCAAATTGGACAAAAATTGTCAAGCGAAAATCACTCCAAACTTGATCTTCTTTAAGAGAGGTAGGACATGGAGTACTAAAATTGGTCTGAATGAGGTTTAATACAATCATTTAAAAAAAAAAAAAAGGATACCGACAACAATTACTTCAAGTCATTGACTAAAATAAAATAAAAGAGTAAAGTAATTGGTTGTGGGGATTGGTGGTGGTGTGTAGTCGAATTTGAAGAAGAAGAAAAAAAGGGAGAGAGAGGAAAAGGTAAAATTGAAAGTTAAAAAAAGAGAGCTTTATTACATATTTATTTATTACTAAAAAAGAAAGTAAAAAGTAAAACATAAAATAAAGGTTAAAAAAATAATTTCAAAATTCTAAAATGAGGGCTAAGGCTTTGGCGATTGGTTGTGGGGTTGATTGGTGGTGTGGGGTTGAATTTTTTGAAAAAAAAGGAGGAGAGAGAGAGAGGAAGGTAATATTTGAAAGTAAATAGTAAAAATAGAATTAAAGTAATTTTTGATAATTAGTAAGGAAAAAAAAGAACTTTATTGCCTATTTATTTACTAATAAAAAAAGAGTAAAAAGTAATTTTTGATAGTAAAAAGAAAAAAAAGAAAAAGAAAAGAGGAAGGTTACTGCATTCCATTAGCTCCATCCATTACAAATTGACGGAATTGGACGGCGGGGGCTTTATTGTTAACGAAATGGTAAGTTTGGGGTTTTTTTTTAATTACTTAAAGTCCAAGTATTTTTTTGTAAAGTTCCTAAAAGTTGACGGATTTTTTTTTAAATTTTCCCATATGAATATCATATTCTTAACTCTCTTTTTTTCTCTTCTTATTAAGTTTAAGAGATGTAGGAAAATGTGGATCCAGATTTTCTGTGAGGATTTTTCTGTGAGGATCTTATGAGGCTTTTGTTGTGACCTGTGAGCTTGACAACACACCAGTGAGAAGATCTAATGGTCCACATCAACCTTCTTTATTTCTAAAGCAAAACGGTGCCGTTTTAGACAATAAAAATGTAACGGAGTAAATCACCGTTTCTTTTTCCGTTTTCTTCTTCCTTTTGTTTCTTCTTCCATTTTCTTCTTCCGTGGTCTTCCTTTCTGAAGTGTAATGTGATTAGTAGGCTTGTTGTTTAGTGGTGTTTCCAGTTTCTGGGCTGTAAATTTGGGCAAGGACTAGTTCCTTTTATGGGTGTAGTTGGTTTGCTTTATAATATTTGAGTTCACTAAAAAAAATATTCATCTCGACGAAAAAAATCGAATAAGTAAAAAATTATGTTTGAAACACAATTTTTTTTTGAATGAGAACAATTATAAATCAAAAGTACAAATGTTTTGAGTTTTTTCGTCTTTATTAAAAAAATTGAGCTTACATCGTGATTCTTTACATTTTTTATCCCTCATCGAAATGATCCAATAATCCACAAACATTCGACATGAAACTACCAAATGCATAAAAAGATTGAATAAAGAAAAAAAGAAAGAACATCTAATTGACTTATTTATACATGCTAGACCTTGAGTTTTTATCCATACTAGGTGCACCACATGCTAGACCATGAGTTTTTATCCATACTAGGTGCACCACATGCTAGACCTTGAGTTTTTATCCATACTAGGTGCACCTTCGTGCATGGCACGAATGCATGTCCGTTGAAGGGAATAAATTTTGATATAGGCTAGATATGTCTTGTTTGTAATTTTAGAGTCGGACGCAATAGAAAAGTATGGAAATAGATAGGAAGATATATTACATAGATTGATCAAAATAGCGAAAGCATTAGATGATTTATATACGGACGACATAGTGTGTAATCTATTTACAGACGCTGAAGAAGCATAACACAGTAAAGCTTGAATGTCATGCTCGTTGAAGGGAATAAGTTTTGATTCAGGGTAGATTAGTCTTGCTTCTAATGGTAAAGTTGGAATTGGGAGGACACGAAAATAGCTATAAAGGTACATTATACGGATTGATTAAAGTAGCAAAGGCATTAGATGATTTACATACAATTTATTTATTGCATAGTCTATTTATAGATGGTGGAGTAACATAATTGCAATAAAGTTTGTGGTAGTAATAGATAGATTGTCCAAAAGTACTGAGAAAGGAAATTATGCATAGCAAAACATTTTCTATGGAAGTTTCTCTGGCTTTCGTCCAGTGGCTGCAAGCAGCACAGAGGAACGGAAGGAACCCCCAAAACTCTCTCTCTCTCTCTCTCTCTCTCTCTCTCTCTCTCTCTCTGAACCAGGCGAAGGAAAGGAGAGGGGGAGATGTGGCTTAATATCGTTCACGTTTTTAAATAGATATGCCGAAGAAGTCTTTGGATTATAAGTTCTTTGGATAGCTCCTCTTCATCAAGTTTTTGATTGGCCAAGGTACCAATTTGGGCATGCTGGCGTTGCAATGAAGAGCAAAAGATTTAGATTCAGTATTATCATGAACGCTAAGAGTACAAAAAAATACTCCATATCTAATTGTCGGAAAGAGTTTATGTCCAAAACATAGACCAAACAAGGCAAACAGATGGCCCATTTCAGCTTCCAAACTGGAGCATAAAAAAGAAATACACCTCAGGCCCTCAATTAAGAAATGAAATCTGTAGCGGTGTGTATCTGCACCATATGTCGCCTTGCCCCTCTTCCTTTTTCTTTCTCTGCTAGTTAAACTCAGTAAATGCCTTAGAAAGACGAAAGTGCCCACAAAACAGCAAGAAATTTGTTCAAACTCATCAGACATTCTACATGAAACTTGGCCCTCAGGTTATACTTAGGCAAGAGCAAAGCCAATTGTGTGACATAGACCTTTCAATCTCTTCTTTAAGCTGCTATTACTACAAAAAAGTTTAACTACAGAGGTAATTACCATCTAAAATCAATGTCCATGTTAACTTTTTCGCAAGAACTTATAAAAAGATTCATATATCCTTGTTAAAGGGCAATTATGCTAATCAATGTATTTCTTGTCAAAGTTTCGTCATTACCTTCCTCTTCTTAAGAAGAAAAGATTCAGTGTCTTCAAGGTGCCTCTTCTTGTCTTTTCTCGCTTTATCCAAAGCACCATCAGCCTCTGCACAATTATCGTAAATCACATGCTATCTTATTAGGTAGCTTCACAACAAAGCTGGATATTACAATGTAAAGAATGCAAAAAAGGAAGAAAAAAATTAGATTGCAAACAGTATCCAACACCATAACCCATTCCTCATCCTTCAACAGAACAACCAACTTTTTTTGTTCAATTCATTACTATTTTCATGCAGGACAGACTAAATTCACATGAGCAGCCACAGATATCCATACACTGCATAGTAATTTGAAAGGACTGACTTGTCCAAAACCATGAAATACGTACTGAACGAAATCACATGCATTTATTCCACATCACGCTAACGGATTGCAATCAGCTAGACTAAGATAAAGTCAAAAGTAGGGAACCCACTTAGAAATTAAAGGCAGACTTGAGAAAATTAAGTGGCAACCACGCTCAAAGCTAATCAATATAGCACATGATTGAGCAACATTCTATACCATTCCTGGTCCTTCAACACAACCACTCATTCTTGCTATAAAATTGACTACTGATTTTGCATAAAAGAGAGTAAATTTATATGAGAACTCGCCGACCTTATTTTTTGAAGGTGAATCCAATACTACTGGAATAAAGTCTGGACACAAAATTCACCCGAATCACAACTCAAATCCAACCTAAATCATGGAAAAAGAACTCAGAAAATTACCTTTAGAATATCTGAATCCTTGATCTGAAAATTTCACAAACACAAAACCCTATCTGCTCAAACCCAAATATCTGTAGCCAAAATCCATATACACAAATAAGGGAGAGGATAGAAGCCCTAGAGTTCCCACAAATTGAAATAGGAGTGGATAGTGATGGAGTTATTTGATTATGCATGCTCTGAACAGAGCAGCGAATAAACATGCAAGCTCGAAACAAAGGCCATAGACACAAACTGAACTTATGAGTTAACAAGAGTAAAAAAATAGATTACCATTAAAAACACAGCAGGTGCATGTATTTCGTGGCAGAGTTAAACCTGATGGTCAAGTTAAATATGCATAAACTAAACTTGTGTGACAAACTGATCAATGCGATTAAGGGGCAATGTTGGGAATCAAATCTACCTTTCAAAGGAAACATAAGTAATGTGTGTCCCCTTAAAAAATTGGAAATGGCAAAATGAAAAAAAAGAGAGGAGGGAGGGGATATCACTTTAGTTGCTAAATCATTACTCAAACAGAATAAAGTGATCAAGAAAAAAGAATTATTACTCTCCATTGCACGGTACTGTGTTGCCTCGTGTTTGTCGTTCTAGTTTTTATTTTTTTAAAGCAAGTATATGTTCTTTAAAGTTGTAGATATTCAACTGCTACTGTAATGGATTTGGAGTTAATCGTAGTCATAACTCATAGGCTCCTGGAGTTCATCAAAACGACGGAGTGAATATGTAGATGATTTGACATTTAATCCCGCGACTAATGATGTAACTGTAAAACAAAACAGTGCAAGAGTGATGAGCTTTTAGAGCCCCGATTGGACACCGTTAAAAATTAGTCGAGAGCATCACAAAACACATGAGCCATTCAACCCACGGTTGGGCCACACATGTGGCAAGTGTTGATGAGTTGTGTTAACCAAATTGATGGTTCCACCTATCAAAGGGTGATCTGGAAAGTCAAGACTTATTCACCTAAAGACTGATGGCTATTTGCGTTCAAATCGGTTGGCAACTACAAAAATTTTGGATGTTAGAAAAGAGAGCCTCCTAATGTTTCTGAAAAGCATTAGAATTTCTATAGTTTCTATAGCAATAAAGATAAACAATACCATGTGTGCCTAGGCCCAAAACTTAATGCAGCATGACGTTGACGATGATGTACTCTTCCTCTTTCTCTACTAAAAATCCTTTCGAACTTCTGAGCTCGCCCTCGAGCAACTCGATGAAATCAGAATCCTTCTTCATCATGTCTGCCTAAACTTAAAAAATCACAGGAAACAAAAAAAAAACCCCATTTAGTTAATGAATTTCATGTAGTTTTTGATAGGATATACATTTAATGTCTAGAAGACATACTATCGTCTTTCTATATTTCAAAAGCGATAATGATAGTATCACCTGAGGTGCAGCTTAAAGATGTCCTTTGGATAAACACAAGCTAGCTATCATTAATCTCTTGATACCCCAATCAATTTTCAAAACCATTTTTTGGTCTTATCGTGTGATATTGAGCTCCATGTGTTGCGAAAGCAATATTTTTCCTTCCTCCAAAAAAAAAATTACACACCATATACAAAACCATCTCCAGAAGATCAGAAAAACCCAACGATCCAGAATAGCGCAAGGGAAAGAATGTACTTGCATTTATATATAAGATCCAAACACATGCACACAACCACAAACTCCTTTTTCTTCCAAATGTTAGGAACATCAAAACGCCCCAAAAATATGCACAATCAAAGCCATCTCTAGTAGATCAAAGCCATATTTTCCCTTCCTTTAAAAAAAACACACATCATATACACAAAAGGAAAAATGCACCACAAACAGCAAAAAAAAAAAAAAAAAACACAAAAGCACAAAATCCTAACAAACATATAGCGGCAAAATGCTTTAAAATTAAATCAAGCCGTACCGTAGTCCTTAGCTATCTAGGGTTTGGTCGTCCTTCAAAATCCTGCCTTTGTAAATCAACCTTTGTTGCTCGAAGAAAGTAATTCTGAGCGACAACAAACTTGAAATTTTCTGCACTTGCATAGCTAACTCAATCGCACAGAAAATGCTTACACAAACAATTACTTTCAGTGATTAAGAGAGATAACCCTAAAAAACACTTTGAACAGGAGGTCAAAAGGCCAAGAGAGATTACCCATGAATCACGATCGAAGCGTTGACGATCTTCGTTCTTCAAAGTTCAACGCACGGAGGGGATGAGATCTTCTTCCTTTATATCGACAGGGCAAGAGACCGGAGCACGAATTCATACGCCCAGTTGGATCACTAATTCGTAAATGGTCTCTGAAGCTTCCGGGGGGAGGGGGGGGGGGGGGATGAGAGAAATGTTGCTGTGGTGTGGAACTTCGAGAAGGGATAGAGAGTAAAGTTGGTGAGGAATACTTGGACGTGAGAAGAACACGTGCACTTCCACAGAAATGGCACATTTTCCATTGCCCTCTAAAACACACGTAATTACCAAAATAGAAGCAAGCAAATGGACCCAATTACCCTCAGCCTCCAGCATTGAGGCTGCCCAATTGAGGGACGTAATTGGAAAAATCAAGCCAAAAATGACCATCCCTCAAACTTGTTCTTATTATTTAGGAGGATGGATAAGACCTTAAAAGTTTGATAATGTCAAGTTGGTAACACAGAAGAAGAACACGGAAGAAGAAACGGACGGAAGAAGAAAACGGTGATTTACTCCATTTCATTTTCATTGTCCAAAATGGCGCCGTTGGGCTATAGAAATAAATTAAGAACGTTGTTGTGGACCATTAGATCTCGTCTCTGGTGTGTTTTTTTTTTTCTGGTAAATTCATCTCCGGTGTGTTGTCAAGCCTATAACAAAAGCCTCATAAGATCTTCACATGGGAATCCCCACAGAGAATCCCAATCCGGAAAATGTGGGATCCAAAAACTGCTTTTGGAAAGAGTAGTCTTACAAAGAAAGAAATCAAGCATACAGAGGATTCAAGCAAAGCAACTCATCCAACAGAAAGAAGAAATTACCAGACCATCATTTTGGATGAACCAGAAACGACAAGAAATAGCAAAAGAACAGAATACATGAACAAAAATTCAGTGCTTTAGAACTAAAGTAGACTTCCCCCAAACTGCTCTAATCTGTTGGTTTTCCACTTGTTAGTGAAATTCACACAATGGAAAATCAATAAACCACATTTCATAGTGTGAAAAATTCGCATTACAAGTACAAAGCCTTACTTCACATATCAAATTACATTCTTTGATAATTCCATTCAACAACTTCAATTTACAGGTCAAATTAATACGGAGTATTAAAATTTTCATAGTACAACCCACCCATTTTCCATCTTAAGTACTAATCATATGAAAAAAATGAAAGGGGAAGAAATCAAATCAACAAAGAAACAACAAAACGGCTACGGAACGGCACCGAGCGGCAATCGGACGAATGGCGACGAGCGATGGAGGCGACGATTCAATCTTTTCTTCTTCTTTTTTATATATAACAGAATGTTCGGACTAACTTGCACACGCCTCGATTAATTCTAGAAACCTAAAGTAACAAACGGGAATGACTCCAGTAGCCCCCCAAGATTTGGAATGTTTGATTTCCGTGGGAATGGAACCTATGAGCTCATGGATGAGTATTTATTGCTTTCTCGTAAACTGTGATGGTATGACCATGCGGAGATGTCAATTCAATCTTAAACATGTTTGTGTTACTATTTTCATTTACAAAGGACTTAAACAATTGCAGGAATTTCCAAAATTTCAAGAAACGGAAAAAATGAGTTTTCACTTGTTTTGGAATCAGATTGGAAACAAAAGAAAAATGGCACTGTAGCAAAATCGGCTAGTAAAAAAATGCGCTACAGTGATTTTGAGCACTTGCCGTGGCCTATGTTCGAATCCTGGGAGAGGCATATTAATTTGTTCAGAGACCTTTTCTTTAACTCTACATCTCCATCCATTTGATCTCTACTAGCACCAGAAGTTTCGAAGTATCATCTCAAACAATGAAGATCAAGCAGCCCAGATCTAGGATTGGAGAGCTTTTGCGTCGTTTCACCTCTGCGGTAGGTATTTGAGGCTCTAAACTCGCTTCTAAGATGTTATCTCTTCCATTACTATCACGCACCATGGAATATCTATCCCCAACGAAGACCAAGAAGCCCAGATCTAGGGTTTGAAACGGTGTAATTAGGGATGAAACATAGACTTTATTGTAATAAGCTCTCATTTCTATCATTGGCTATTTCGTATTTTATTTTAATGCCATGATTTCATTTCTTGTGTAAGTGTTGACCAGTTTTCACAATAAATTTCTTGCATCTTTGATGAGCACCAAATTTCTTGTGGTTTGTTTTTATAAAATTTTACCTTACTCAAAAAAAAAAATGTAGATTTTTGGTGCTTAAGTCCTCTAGTATGTTGTGTTTATACATAGATGTTGTCATTTTTATGCGATATTGCACGTAATGTGTGTTTTTAGTATTTTCAGGTAAACTGTGTGACCAGGTGCCCAAGGCCACCTCATTTAGGGTTGGCATTCGGGACAATCAGGGTGGAATTTGGGTTTTTCGTACCCGATCCCCCAACCCGAAGTTCCGCTCATATTCGCCCCGATCCCCGATCCCCGAACGGGGCGGGGGGAATGAAACCATTTCCGTGCCATTCGGTTTTTGGGTAATCCCCAAACCGAATGGAATAGAAAAATATGTTTACTCGAACCGATCCAAACCTACCCGAACCGAAATATTATCAGTTTTCATTTTTCAAACATTATTGATTGGCTTATAAAAAAAACTAGCCACAGAAGTAGGAATTAAACACCAAAATAAAAACCATCATTACAAAATATGGTCTAACAAAAAAACATGAACATATCAGAGAAAGACTACAACTTGAAGCTTGAAGCTTCATTACAAGATTACAACTTTTGAAATTGAAACTTAAAGTTCAATTACAACTTAAGTTTCTGAAACTAAAACTGGTCTTGTTCTTGCATCCACATCCAGAGAACATTCACCACAATAATACCCCTGTTCTTGCATCTACATCCGCAGACCATTCACCACAATAATACAACTTAATGTTCAGTTGCATATTCTAACAAGGCAACCACAAGCACACCCAACAAAAATAAGTCACATAGTTTTCCAAGAAAACAACAACCACAGTAGCAACAAGTTAAAACCACAGAGAAATTGTTATAGTTCAAGCACCACAGAGATGAAAAAAAAACTTCATTTTGAGCTTCAAATGTCAACTTCATTTGCAGAATTCATGCCTGTTTAAATGGACAACAAAAAAATTCAATTAATATGAGCAATATACAATGTTAAAATCACAAAAAACGTAAAACAAATGCCAATTACCTCACGAGTCACGCACAAATCCCCCGATTTCGCGTCATCATATATGGTGGCGTACCCTAATGTGGATTCCCCTTACAAATATAAAATAAACAAATTCATAAGTACTAGTTTTATTTTACTAAAGGTAGAAAAATACAAGATACTAAGTTGATTACCTTTCAATTCTTTAGCTCACAACCAACTTTGAGTACACATCAAGGCTTCCATCGTATCAGGATGAAGTCTACTACGATATGGACTCACCAACCTACCACTCGTGCTAAATGCAGACTCAGAAGCAATCGTCGATACTGTTATAGCTAACAGATCTCCAGCCATGGCGTGTAAAATTGGATACTTGGGTTGATGTGATTTCCACCAATTCAATACATTAAATCCTGCTAATTTTGGCAAGGCAGGTTCGGACAAATAATGATCCAACTCCAATTTTGCAGTATCGATTGTACTACTTCTCTTCGACTCCCGAAGCATATAGACATCATACTTTGATAGTGACTCTTCTTCAATAGAACTTAACTGGGAGGAAGAGTCGCCAATACTCTCCATCATTGAACTAGGACTTTAGTCGTCCTTAACCAATTTATAACAAAGTGCTCGAACTTTCTCAACTTTTTCCTTATAAGTTGCTGGAAACAATAATTTAAAGTAGAACTCCAACACGTTGATCTTGTACCTAGGATCCAACACCACACAAACCCCCCACGACACCATGTACCACAGACCAATACTTGTGAAATTTTTTCACCATTCTTTTGGTCACTTCCCTAATCACCTGATTCTCAGAACGGAGCCAATCTCTCAATTCAAGTCTAATCTCACATATATTTGGAAAGTATTGATTAGTAGTGGGGTATTTAGTTCCAGAAAACAACTTTGTCACCTTAAAACAAAAATTGAGCTTCTGACAAACATCTCTAGCAAACCCCCCTTCACGTTCACTCGGTAAGGAATTATATTGATCATCCCATTTGCTTAAGCGATTGAATACATCCTTATAAATTAGGGCTATTTGAAGCATCAAGAATGTTGAATTCTACCTAGTCGCACAATCAAGTCCTAATTTCTTAGTACTACCCACATTCAATTGGCGAACTGTTTCTTCAAATTTTTTCTCTTTTTTGTGATATTGTCTAATAAGCTACGCTATCTTGGATTTTCTCAATACTCACCTTGATAACATCCAACCCATCTTTAACAATAAGATTAAGAATGTGCGCACAACAACGCATATGAAACAAATCCCCACCCAACATGAGAGATGTATTATCAAGTATGTCCCACAAAAGATCAATATGACATCATTGGTAGAGCAATTATCAACCGTTATACTTGAAATCTTCCTATCAATGTTCCAATTCATCAAACAATTCAACAATTGATCTCATAGAACTTCTTTTGTATGAGGACATGACACATATATGAACCTAACATGCAACACTGATATTTAATTAAAAATGGAAAAATAAAAATTTACATTGAATATAGGAATAAAGATAACGATGTTAGTTAGAAATACCTCAAAATGCGACTTTGCAAAGTCCAAGAATCGTCAATAAAGTGTGCTGTGACAACCATGAAGCCTTTTTTTTGATTACTCGAAGTCTACTTATCCGTTGTGATAGCCAATCTATCTGCATTACTCACCACCAAACTCAATATCTTCCCCCTATGGTGCTCATATATCTTAAATATTTCACTCTTCATCGTGTTTCTACACGGCACATTAAATAAAGGTTGAAGTACATTTGAATACCTCTTAAATCCAACATGGTCCATGCAATTGAAAGAGAATACTCATACATGATTATAGCATTTGCAAGTTCTTTCCGTGTCGTACCATGATTAAAGCTATATGAAGTTAGTAGCGGAAGACGGTCTTTGTTCATGAAATTGTTTGTTAGAACTTGCTGCCTCATGGTATCCTTCTTTTGGTATTTTCGAATATAGTATTGTAATAAATGTGATGTTCCATTATTTGTTTCTCCATTTATTTTGACTCCACAATACTTGCAAACGGCCTTATAAACCCCTGCAATTTTCACCCTATTATAGTGAGCCCAATAAAAACTCCTGAGCTTTATATTGTCATCGTCATCAGAAACTTTATCTGATAGTATTTCGACTTCTTCACCCGCATTTTCATTTGTATCATTGTTGAGAGGGGATGATGATTGTAAGGGGCTACTAGTTGGTTGTGATGGTCCAGAAGGACCAGAAGCGTCAACCGGATTTGTTGAGTGAGCACTCGAACCGACAGGTGATTCAGACATCTTTAATCCTTAGAAAACACCAGATGATTCAACATATAAAGCTTCCAAAGTACAAAGCTAAATGCATTCCATTAATCTGATCTTGACTTTTGGGGGGATATTAAAACAAGAAAGGAGTTGATAACTAGATAAGGAACACGCCTTCATAAATTGAGATCCTAAGATGCCAGCAGCATCTGGAAACTTTGAAATGGGCGAAAGTGAAATTTTTGGACATCTGACAGCTAAACAAAACAAACTGCAGGGGAAACTCTCATTTTAATGAGGCACCTACCACTAACAATATGAAACAGAGACTCAGCAAAAAAATATATATATGAAAAAGAGAAGCCTCAAACAGATTCTCATCAAGGCACGCCAGTATTGCAGTCCACAACAAGTGAATATATCAGCAATTTTAATTTTTGGTTGCCTCCCAGTCCAAGGACATGTTTCTTATAGTGCAGAAAATTAACGCTTATGCAATGCTACTATGCACTCAGACAATTACTCCATTCATTTTGTCTCTAGACAATTATATGCAAACTACTCAATTGTTCAACAAGAAACCTGCTTCAAATGATAAGAAATAGAAAAGTAACCACAGACAATATTAGGTTCGAAAAAAGAAACTACCACTTAAATTTTCCTCAATTTTCTAGGCAGCTCGATTGAAAATTGGGCTTCGGTACACAGGCATACACAAGCAAATACTACTAACTAACTACCAATAAACTAATAGACTGGAGGGGCTAGGCCGCCTCCTCAACCCATAGACTACATTAATCCAGCCCTGTAATAATCAAACACTTCTACATTAGTACTACTCAAAACTTAATTAACCAATACATCTTTCCCTTACCTTCACAGGCAACCCCCCTTTCATCCGAAGAGTCAAAGACAACAAATGCTCTGGACTCGTCTCCTTGTCACCCTGTACATCGAACTCAAACCTCTCCATCACCGACGCTGCAATTGACTTCATCTGATTATACGCCATGTCCTTCCCCAGACACATCCTCGGACCCGCGTGGAAAACCGGAAACTGAAACGGGCTCTCTTGCCTGCAAAATCCGGTCCCGTTTTCCAACCACCGGTCTGGCTTATACTCACAACAATCACTCCCCCAAATACTCTCCATTCTCCCCATTGCGTATGTATGGTACGTCACGAACCAATCTTTCAACACGAAAGTCCCATCCGGCATGACGTCATCGTCCAGGCAAGCCTTTGTGTCCATAGGCACCGGCGGGTAAAGCCGCATCGCCTCCGATATCGCCGCATGGAGATAATGCATCTCTCGTAGCTCGTCGAAGCTGTACGTATCGCCGATACATTTCGCGTTGCAGTTTCTAATCGTTTCGAGCTCGTTGAGGATTTTCTTCTCCACTTCTGGGTTGGAAGCTAGTACCCAAAAGAACCAGGTGAGAGCAGACGACGTCGTGTCGCGCCCGGCTAGAATGAAGCTTATGACGACATCTCGGAGGAGCTCCATCGACATCTTGTCTGTCCCGATAAACCGGGAGAGCAAATCTTCATCTTTGTTTTCGGATTTCTCTTCCATTCTCGACTTGATGATTTTATCTGCGAATTCGTGAACTGTTGCTATCGATTTCATGAGTTTGCGCTCTGAACCCATGTTGAAATACTTCTTTATTTTGTACAATTGGTGGAATGCGTACATGAACCTGTGAAGGGTATTAGAGAATGAATGAATTAACAATCAAATAGCATCGATCACAAATACAAAATAGGAACCAAGATACACAAATCATGGAACTCAAGGGACCACAAAAATTTCCACTATTTGGGAAGAAGAGTTGAAGAAACTAGCAATTTAATAAAGAAATTTCATACAATGTCCTCTCATTGCCATGATGGAAGATGGTAATACTAAGTTTTCTCAAAGTTTCTCAACTGAAACAGGGAAACAATGTCAAGTAAAAACAAGAGAGTTTCAGACAGGGGCATTGGAGCACAGCAACTTCTTGTGCCCTCAATTTGGGTTTAGTATCGAGCTTAAGAAGTAGTTTTAAATCGCGGTATCGGTCGCCGTCGCGGTATCGGTCGCGGTATATCGGTATCGGGACATATCGGTGATACGTCGCGGGAATCGGGTGTCGCGGTCGTGAATTTTTAAAAATCATCAGCAACATGTATAAAACTTGAAAAATATACTTTTGCCCCAAACATTGGCTTAAATTATCACATTTTAATTAATTTAAGACATATAATAGCCCATTCTCTTCATGTGAAATATCCGATAATTTATCAAAACTCGCAAGTCAATAAGATTTTACAAATATGAGAAAAATGCAACATTATAAGTTTCGATATAATTGACATAAATAGCAAAAATAAGATGAAGACATTAAAATAAACACACCATAGAGGTTTTACATTACATAATCGCTAGGCACAACTAGTTTCAAGCTCATAGCTTTTAAGTCAAACATAATTTTGCTAATACAACTTCAATGCCAGAATGAATGACGTGGGGGTACCAATACGTACATGAATGACGTGGAAGCAAATATATACATATGTGTGGAAGGAGCTCTGTTTTTTGATTTTTTCTGTTTTTTTTTTTTAGCTCTGTTTTTTGGTTTTTTCTGTTTTTTTTTTTTTTTTCCAGAACCGATACGTACCGGCCGTACCGGTCCAAAAATCGGTTACAGACCGATACGTATCGGGAACTGGCCGATACGCCTGTAAATTTCAATCTCACCGATATATCGGCCTATATCCGAACCGGGAGTCGAAAATTCCGGTACGAACCGGCCGATACGTACCGTATCGGCCGATTTTTAAAACTATGTTAAGAACATAATCTGAACCGTTCGCATTGTAGACCTTGATGCGTGCAACAACTCTATTAAAAATCAAGACAGTCCGACATCGGTAATTGAGCAACAAATCATGTGTTTTTATCCAACAAATGAACAACAAATATAATTTACAAAATATACAGCCATGATTACTTGATTCGGTAATTAAGATACTGATTCTCGATTGACTTAAAATTGAACGGTTCAAAATTTTGTGTTTGGCTCTAATTATTGAACAGTTTAAATTGTGAGTTCAGGACAAGGTAGGAATTGAGAGCACATTCGAGCCACTGTCTTTGAGTTTGACGAAGATATGCAAAATGAAGGGAAGACTGGAGTATAGAATTGATACGCCCAAATTGGTTCTTGCGCAGGACTTGACTGAACTGAACTTCCCTATTCAGGAAATCCTACGTCTGCTCGGCAGCTCCGAGAGCAGACAAACATCAATTCCATCCTGCTCTACTTGGCAACTCCAGGCTCTGAGAGCAGATAGACATCAATTCCATCCTGCTCTACTCGACAGTTCCGCACTCCCTGAGCAGATGGACATTGATCTCGTTTTGCCTAACTCAAATACATGATAAAAACAGATTCACATGAAATCCGGAATGACCGGTTTCTCCTCTCCGGAGTTTGAAACTCAATACTTTGATACTATCCCTAAACATTTCAACGTGAGAGTTACCGTTCCCTCAGGAGAGTTCGAATTCAAATACAAACGGCCGCTCCAAGCGGTTGAAGGAGTCCCCGGGATATCCTATCCCACTTTTCTCCAAAAACCTCACCAGTTTTTTAAATGCTCAGCCTTACTGGTTGCCTATAAATAGACCCATCAACCAGAAGGAGGTAACACACTATCGACATCTGCCCAACTCTCCAAACATTTCCAACTTAGGCATCAGAGGGGTGTTGGTCAACACCACACCGGTGTCAAGCATTATGTTTTGTACGTCATCGACCAGGCTCGCCAGAAAACGACTCATAAAGACACATTTAAGAAACAATGGGAATGATCAGTAACCCTATCCAAACTAACAAATACAGGACAACTTATTTTTGACAAGTGAACTATTACCCAAAGGCCAAAAGGTACATGCTTTAATTTTTATATGGTCGTTTTTAAATAATGTAAGAGCCCAGGGGAAAGCAAGAGGATAATTTTATCTTCAAATCTTAAATTCAATAACTTTAATGTCACTAATCAAGTTTTCAAAGATAATAAAATTATTAGATTATATTATCACTGAACTGATATTTTTTCCTAGGCAGAAACTAATGGAATATAACGGTAAGGTAAGGGGACGTTGACACTTGATCAAAAGTGTAAGGGCTTTTTGGGGGGACATTGACACTTGATCGAAGGTGTGAGGGTTTTACAGGTGAAATTAAAAGTGTAAGGGCAAAATGATACTAAGTGCAAAGTGTACTTTACCCCCAACTTACTAATTTATTATGAATGATTTTAGCTAATTAATTACAAAAAAATAGTATAAATTACAAATCATAAGAAGTTAATTAGAAAGAACTTCGACTAAAATGTGTACCATATGATTGTCCCACCTTCATTTAAAGCAACATAAATCAGACAAAATAAATTATAAAGATATTAATGCTGCAAATAAATTTTAATCTTTTTTTTTTTTGAAAGAGAATAAAATTTAATCTCGGAAAACATTATCTCAAACCTTCCAGAGCTGAGCTTGGCCGCCTCCTCAAACGCCCGCATGAACTCACCGCCAGCAGTACCATCACCGCCAAGACACCCCGGGTCCACATTGAACGCCACCTTACATATATTATCAAACGCGAACCGCTCCAACACGTCCTGCACGTCCAGGACCCGGCCCGATTCTGCCACCTTTTCCAGAATCGGAACCAACCGGGTCCGTATCTCGACCGTGGCGGTGTCGATGACGAAGTTCCGGAGGGACTTGGTGTTGAACTCGTAGCTGGCGGTCTTGCGCTGGACCCGCCAGAGGTCGCCGTCGGAGTTGAAGATGCCGCGGCCGAGGAAGTCTTCTAGAAGGGAAATGAACTTGGTGCCTTTCGGGTAGTTCTCGAAGTTGGTCTTGAGGACGTGTTCCACGTTGGCCGGGTTCGCCGTTATAATGCCGTGGACTTTGCCGGGGCGGCGGAAGACGGCGGTGTTGGAGGGGGTGGCGGAGAGGACCCCGGTGGTCCAGTCGAGGAAGCGGTGGCGGTTTTTGAGGAATTCGGGTAGGGTGCCGAGTAGCGGGTAGGATTTGAAGCCGGTGATTTTGGGTTGGTTGGGGTTTAGGCGGAGGAAGAGGAGGTAGATGGAGAGAGAGAGGAGGGAGAGGGAGAGGAAGAGGAGGGAGAATAGGTCCATGGGGCTGGGGTGTGTGGGGGTGGGGGGTTATAAACTTATAATTAGAGATGAAGTGAGTGGTGGAGGAGGGAGGGTGTCTATTTAACATGGATATTAAACTTGGAGAGAAAGTTTTGCACTTTAAAAATGGAGCGACTATTCGCAGTTTCGTATTTTCTCTCTTAGCTCACTACATTTCGGTAAATAGTTATTGAAAATTATACATAACATTTCGGTAAATAGCTGTTGAAATCAAGATTATATTTCGGTAACTACATGTCGAAAATATATTCAACATTCGGTAAACAACTGCCGAACATACATTTTTCATAAATAGCTATTGAAAAAAATATTATATTTCAGTAATTGTATGCTAAAAATGTATCTCAATTTCGATAACTAACTGTCGAGTATAATTGAAAATTTTTAACGGGCTAAAAGAGAAAATACGGGGTTGCGAATAGTCGGCCCCATAAAAATGGATAGAGTATATATTCTCATTATAAAATGAATAAATAAAATAAATTACTTATTTAGAAGTCTTGGAGAGAAAGTTTTGTAGGAAATATTCCCGAACAGATAAAACAATGGCCGAACACGTGGTACGTAGGATCACGGAATAAATATGATAAAAAGCACGGGGGGGGGGGTTATAAACTTATAATAAGAGATGAAGTGAGTGGTGGATATTTTCCGCTTTGACCAAAACAAAACAAAAAATAACAAAGTGAGTGGTTGAGGAGGGAGGGTGTCTATTTTAAATGGATATTAATCTTGGAGAGAGTTTTGCACTATAAAAATGGGGGCGACTATTCGGAGACCCGTTTTTTTTCTCTCTTACCTCACTACATTTCGGTAAATAGTTGTTGAAAATTATACATAACATTTCGGTAAATAGCTGTTGAAAACAAGATTATATTTCGGTAACTTCATGTCGAAAATATGTTCAACCTTCGGTAAACAACTGCCAAACATACATTTTCGGTAAATAGCTATTAAAAAAATATTATATTTCGGTAATTGTATGCTAAAAATGTATCTCAATTTCGGTAACTAACTGTCGAGTATAATTGAAAATTTTTAACGGGTTAAGAAGAAAATACGGGGCTGCGAATAGTCGGCCCCATAAAAATGGATACAGTATATAATCTCATTGTAAAATGAATAAATAAAATAAATTACTTATTTAGAAGTCTTGGAGAGAAAGTTTTGTAGGGAAGTTTTCCAAAACAGATAAAGCAATGGCCGAACACGTGGTACGAAGGATCACGGAATAAATACAATAAAAAACACCATGAGGGGGGGGGGGTTATAAATTTATAATAAGAGATGAAGTGAGTGGTGGATATTTCCGCTTGACAAAAAAAAAAAAAAAAAACAAAGTGAGCGGTGGAGGAGGGAGGGTGTCTATTTAAAATGGATATTAATCTTGGAGAGAAAGTTTTGCACTATAAAAATGGGGGCGACTATTCGCAGTCCCGTATTTTCTCTCTTAGCCCACTACATTTCGGTAAATAGTTGTTGAAAATTATACATAACATTTCGGTAACTAGCTGTTGAAAACAAGATTATATTTCGATAACTACATGTCGAAAATATGTTCAACATTCGGTAAACAACTGTCGAACATACATTTTCGGTAAATAACTATTGAAAAAAATATTATATTTCGGTAATTGTTTGCTAAAAATGTATCTCAATTTCGATAACTAACTGTCGAGCATACTTGAAAATTTTTAACAGACTAAGGGAGAAAATACGGGGTTTCGAATAGTCGTCCCCATAAAAATGGACACAGTACATATTCTCATTATAAAATAAATTACTTATTTAGAAGTGTTGGAGAGAAAGTTTTGTAGGGAGGTATTCCCGAACAAATAAAACAATGGCCGAACACGCTGTATGAAGGATCACGGAATAAATACGATAAAAAACACCATGAGCGGTGATCGGCGATATAAACAAATGACATGAGAAGTCGTTGGTCCATGCTGTTTGTTCGGCAAAAAGGGACATGAGGTGACTGGTCCAGGCGGTCTGTTGATAGCCGAACAAGGATAGAACTCCAGTCAAGAGTAGGAGAGAGGAAGTACTCTGGAAGATTCCAAAACCATAATATCTCGTAAGGGATGAGATCCCGAAAGTATAGGATCTGGAAAAGATACCCAATGAGAATGAGATGTTTGGCCAGTTATGGAAAAGAGTCTCAAAAGGACTCTTAAGTATTAAACTGTTAAGGGAACGAGAATCCAAGATATCCAGGATTTCCTATACGAGATAGGAATCATCGGACAACAGGGATGCTTGGGCAGCAAGCATCTATGAATATATAAATAAAGAGGTAAACCTAGAGGTAAAAGGAGAGAAAAAACATTGCATTCATACTATATTTTCTATTGATATTTAGGGTTTTCTGCTAAGTACATGATACTAACTGAAGCATCGGAAGGCCTTTGCCACGAGAGGCAAAGGCGCACTCATCCCTTCTCTGTTTTGCAGATTAGGGTTCCGACGAGAAGTTAAGCTTTCGGTCAAGGAGCATGTGAAGGGTATACCAACATACTGCTATTTACACAAGACAGTTTTTGTCCGCCTACAAGTTTTTCATGCAAAGGGTATATTGCCATGAAAATCTTGTTTGTAGATCGGTTGTAAACAAGTGTCTACGGATTGAAAAGAATCTCTTAATGGTAATAGATAAAAGATAGTCTACTATCGTTAAAAGATTATTTTTAATTCCGGTCGTCCAATGCCGAAATGGACGACTGAGATCACTCAGCTTCGTAAAGAGCCGTTTTGCAGCGGATCCACTCGTATCCCTTTTTCCTTTGAGGAGATAGTTTTTCATGTTAAGGGATTTGTTTAGTGAGAGGCGTACTGTATTGTGAGAAGAGGTGGATATATACCATAACATGAAATATTCTCTCAGTTTCTGGGCACTGCGGCTTGGTGCTCCAACACCATTCTCTATTCACGTCGAGGTGCATTCAAACCACTAAAAATATTTTTGTTTGAAAATGAATGTGTAGTGAAAAACACAGGAGTGTAGTAGTTAAATTTTGTTAGTCTACCTAAAATTTTGGATACCGTTACTTTTTTTAATTAGTGGTTATAATGGATAAATTTCATTTTAATTTTACACCTCACATTTTGCTTTTAAATATTGTCTAGTTAAACTATAGTTAACTTCTTATTGGAACAATAATGATAGAGTATTTTTTTTTCTGTAATCTCCTAAAATATACACATATTTTCTACTTAGTCCCTAAACTACTAATTTGACGATTTCATCCCCTCAACTATCTTATCGTTACCTACTTAGCCCAATCGATAACAGAAATTAGAAATTTGAACAGAAAATGCCACTTAAGACCCTATTTGGTACTCGCAAGAAATTGATATTTTTTTTATTTTTGTGGGGCCCATTATGGGTCCTACAAAGATAATTTAAATCGCAAGTTATTTTTAAAATATTTTGTTATGGATTCCTAAAAAAAATTAGCTCAATCTCAGTTCCTAATTTCTACTTTTTCAGCGCCACACACACCTTTTTTGCTCTATTGCTCTCTGTTGTTTGGTTGCCTATATTGTAAGCAAATTTGTGCTCATTTTATTTCAATTTCAACTATATAAAATTTCGTTTTTACTTCAACTTCAGCTATAAACTCCTTAATGTTCTGCATCTTATCTTGAATCTTTTCTTTATTAGAAGTTCATTTTTTTCTCTCTGTTGTCTAGCAAATTTGTCTATTTATTATGACTATTTATGATGAAATGATCAGAAAAATAACATTTTTGCACCGGTTCAAACAAATTGAAAATTGAAACACTTATTTTTGTAACTATATTTTTTAATCTATAAAGAACAAAAAAAAAAGGGAAAAAAACAGTCGGATATTTTTTACGACTATGGAGTAACCCGAGGCTAACACTCTCGAAAGTTCGTCAACAAGTCTAGTTTCGGGTTGACTAAGGAAGGAATGGTGATTCTAACTGGACTCGTCCGACCATCCGACCTCGGACTTTCCTGGTTATTTCTATGTCAAACAGAAGCCAGCAAAATTTAGAATAATGATTTTCGGTGAAAATTAACGATTTATTAATCTAATAAAAAAATGTGGTTTTGGACTTTCCTCAAAGGAAGAAAGAACAGATTTTTGAAATGTAAGAAATAATAGTTTGATTAGTAGCATGGTTACTTAGGCTTTCCTCACAGACTGTGTACACAAAAAATTTTAGGAACGCCACAACGAAAAATTCAGGGCAGAACAATAGATGACTACAGCTTTTCAATTTCAGATAGTTGGTCATTTGATAATGATATTCGTAGTAGGGAGAGCATCTCCTACAATAGTCGCGATTATACACCCGAATTTACCACCGACCAGGTTAGTTTTTACTTTTATTGTTTTGCATATTCATTATTTATGTTAAGACTGGTTAATGTTGTACTTATACATATTCGGGTTTTATATATATATGGATTTTTGAAAGTAGAGAAGGTGTGTTAGTTTGGGCGTGGAGCGTTGGTCTAAAATATATATCCTATGAACCTAGAGCTATCTATCAACTTTCCTTCTGTATTGATCATTGATGCCACGTGCAAGACCAATGAGTATAGAAAATCACTATTGAAGGTTGTGGGTATCACATCCACATGGTGAACTTACTCGCTCATATTCACATATCTTAGTAATGAGAGAGAAGAGACACTGACATGGGCATTGGATACCTTAAAAAACCGAATGCTTCAAAAGGGGGCATCATTGCCATTGAAGCATGTTTTGACAATATGTACTCAATTATAATAAAATAAAATTTTGTTTAAATTTATTATTGTTCCTTAGAAGTTATTTTTATTATTCATTGTTAAGACAAATTAATTAACTAATTAAAATAATATAAATTTATTAAGTATAAAGTCAATTTTAATTGAAATAGAATTTGAGTTAACTAAAAAAAAGAAGGGAGGTAAATGGGAAAAAAAACAAACAAAAAAATAATTGAAAATTAAAAAAAAAAAGATTCAAACTGGAAAGAAAGAAAATGAAATAAAGATTAAAAAAAGAAAAAAAATTCTAACCAAAAAGAAAGAAAAGGAAATAAAGAGAAAAAAGAAAAGAAAAGAAAAGAAGCAAACTGGGAAGAAAAGAAAGGGAGGAGGGGGGAGGGTAATAGTGGAAATGGGGTGTAGGGTCAGGAGGGGTGGGGTGTCAGAGGGGTGGGAAAAGCAGGGCTCCTGTTCTGGACCAAAGAATTAGAGCGTGTTCGATTCCGGAAATTGGGGATGGAATTGGACTAATAACGGAGTCGCAGGGGGCTAATAGAGCCATTGCCCACTTACTATTTTTGAAAAATCTATTACCAGATTGAAAAAAATTTATCTTGAAACTACATAGCTCCGTCTCCCTCCATTATTTGTGTTTAAATAAAAACATAACAGTAACAATTATTATGATATATATTTGAGGTATGAAACAACTTTGTAGTTGCTCTGTCACTTTTTAAGTATCTTATTTCGTAATTTTAAATTATTCAGGAGACATCATGATTATACATTTTAGCATCAAGTTTTACCTCTACTTTTACAGTAACTCTTTATTCATTAATTTTTCAAAAGAAAAAAATGATAATTGTACAAATTTTTACTTATTAACATTTTTTTTATAGGAAAGACCAAAATGGAGTACTGGACCCTTATTTAAAGAAACATGGAGTACTAAAATTGGTCTGAATGAGGTTTAATACAATCATTTTAAACAAAATAAGGATACCAACAACAATTACTTCAAGTAATTGACTAAAATAAAATAAAAGAGTAAAGTAATTGGTTGTGGCGATTGGTGGTGGTGTGTAGTCGAATTTGAAGGAAAAAAAAAAGGGAGAGAGAGGAAAAGGTAAAATTGAAAGTTTAAAAAAAAGAGCTTTATTACATATTTATTTATTATTAAAAAAATTTAAAAATAATTTTTGAAAGTAAAAAGTAAAACATAAAATAAAGGTTAAAAAAATAATTTCAAAATTCTAAAATGAGGGCTAATTGGTGAGATAAACGATCTCACTCTTGCGGCAAGATAAAAAGCCTACTTATTTAGGCGTGCAGTTTGAATTTTCACATGGGTGGGCTGGTACTCATTTAGGCAGACTTTAAAAAGTTATGTGAGAAAAATGATGTCGTTTAAGAACTTTAAATAGTTTTTCTTTTCTTTTTTACAAAAGGTAAGAAGATAAGCCCTAATTACACTTATCCCAAAAAAAAAAAGCAATTAAAAAAAAGTAATTATATTATTAGTGAAATTTAGCTATTTCGGATGTCTTCCAAGATACATTTGGCACATTAGGTAAAAAATCAGTTATATTATTATGGCTTAGCCTTATTTGAAAATGATTAAAATCCAATTGAGAAGCCACCATTGAAATTGAAATTCAATATAAACACAAAATCCATGTGAAATGGTTAGTTTATAAAAAAAAATTATATCTAAAGTTTGTCTATAATACAATCTGCAACAAAAAACACTACTCCCTCCGTCCCTTTATTATAGTCCAGTATTCCATTTTGGGCTGTCCCTTAATAAATGTCCATTTGGTAAAGTTAGTGGATAAAAGTTGGTATATTGTCTATTTTGTCCCTAAAAGTAGATTCCATTTTGAAAAGTTAGTGAGTAAAAAGTGTAATGATGATGGGTAAGTAGGAAAAGTGGAGGAAAAAGTTGATGTGAAAGGTATAATGATGATGTTTTTTTAATAAGTTGGAATTACAAAGTAGGACATTTAAAAAGGGACGGAGGGAGTATTGTCTACTAAATTTACTAGCTAAAACTAAAATTTTCACCTTAAGAAAGTCTTTTGGTGACCAACAACTAATTTTGATTGACAAAAGATCTGTTGTCAAACAATGTTTATATAAGTATTTTTATATATTTTAATATCATGTTAATTGCATTTGAAAAATTAAGTAAATTTTAAGAAAAAAAAAAGTTTTTTCACTTTAGGAAGTAAGTATAAATATTCTTGTTTTCCTAGTATAACAAAAGTTCATGGCTAGCTTAATGGTAAGGGCTTGGGAAATCGATTAAGGATGTGTGGGTTCGAAACTTGGCAATGACAAGAAAAGATGGTCTAGTGGATATAATGAAAAGATCACCCGTAATGGTTTTCTATCTCAATTTATGGTGGTGTGATTGTAACGCCCCGATTTCTCAAGGGATTTCGGGAACATTAACCCTAAAATACACTGAATTTTACAAACTATTAGGCCCTTATTTATCCTTATACAAAATTTACAGTTTCAAAATAATACAAAAATCTATGTAACAAAAGCAACTCCAGAGCGACTCTAGTTTTGATACGAAATTCCAAGCAATGTTGGCCCAGACTCCGTTCCAGGGGGTCCCACCTGTATCAACTGCTCCACTGTGGAATCCTGCACACTCTGGCAAATTGAACGCCGAAGCAAACGATTTGCCAGGATACAAACGTATCCTGAGTGATAATTCACAAAGTAGAAATCCTAAAACCCAATACCACAATATGCAGATCAACAATATAATAATTCATAACACACCGAAGGTACAAAATAATAACACATCGTCTTTTTCTTTACTATCCATCATCTTACATGTAATCTAAGGATTCTCTCCGCGAGATCCTTTCCTCCCACATCCACTAACTACAATCGTCTCATGGGTCCACCCTTCCTCCTGCTTGTCCTGCACCAGGGTCCTAGGTGAGCGCATCTAAGTTATGTACCGAGTATGTTCTCACTTAAGACCATAACAAGAGGATTGAGTCATCCCATGACGTATCGTACATTAGGGTCGGACATCCACTACCCCACGCTAACTATAACCGTCTCATGGGACCCATTCTCTTTCTCCAAGAGAAACTTTCCATGACGTATCATACATTAACGTCTCACTAACTATAACCGTCTCATGGGACCCATTCTCTTCCTCGAAGAGAAACTTCCCATGACGTATCATACATTAGCGACTCACTAACTATAACCGTCTCATGGGACCCATTCTCTTCCTCGAAGAGAAACTTCCCATGACGTATCATACGTTAGTGTCACAACACCGGGCCCCTCAGGTAACCCATTTCAACACAGGGCCCCATAGGTTACCCTTGCCATCACCATGGCTCAAATCACAATCCACACAATCACACTTCCAACACTTTACCATTTTCCATTTACTTATCATCGTCTACATGATTCACTACTCGTAACCACCCCGGGAACCTATTTGTTCAATCTACAATCACAACAAAATACCACACAGTTCAACATTTCAACTAAAAGTACTAACATGCTAACAACACATAACCATGCAATAAAATTTATCCTACCATAGAATTAATCATGTGAGTAACAAAATAATATCCAGTTAAATAATTAATTACTACACTTAAAATTAAGTCTATTTCTCTCATTTAGAAATTTTATAAAACATTTTTACTATTTAAATATTTTCCTTAACTCTCATATTATTTATAGATTTTACAAACAAATTTTTTTATTGAAAAATACTTATTGCTAAATTTAGCATTTACTAACTATATTAAATATTAATATGAGATTTTTATAACAACAAAATTATGCGAGGCTATTTTAGTCAATATTTATTAGAGTTAAAGATTAACTAATATATAATCTAAAATATTTCTTGTTTACAATCTAAATAAATTTTTACTAATAAAATATTCTTGTTAATATTTCATAAATATTTATCTACTCCAATAATTTATTAAACACGTAAACGTCCACTCAAATACAAATTAACAATGTATCATCAATAATAATTTCACAATCAAACATTTGTTAAACGATCATAAATTTTCACAGGGTATAACACTAATCATTACAGCACAACCAGACTAAATTTTAATATAAACAGGACTAAAAATAAATTAACAATTTAACAGCAGATCATCATCTTCAATAAACTTTAAATCTAAGTAACTCCATTAAAATGCAGATAAAGGTTTTGGGTTTTCGGAAAACTACCTCAAACGCGATTCTAAGTTCGGATAAGTGTTGTACGGTGTTCGTAGATCGCCATGGTGGTTCTGAAATCTCGAGGCAGCGTTCGGCGGCACTCCGACAGGGCCCGCAGCAGCGGTGTGCACACACCTACGGCCACAACTCTCTCTCTCTCTCTCTCTCTCTCTCTCTCTCTCTATTCTAGACTCAACAATAAAATTGGGAGTGAAATAATATACTGGTGTTCAATTTTCGGATTATGTGGGTATGTATAATGAGAGAGAATAAAGTAGTGAGAATATGAGATGATAAGTGTAGAAGTGGTGGAATGAGGAAGGAGAGTGATACTGAAAATGATAAAAAGATGGGTGACAAGTGCCACATTTGGGGGGTTTTCAATTCAAATGTATGTGGACGCATGTATGTACATGGTGAGAATGTATCTGGACGCTTTTATGTATAGGATGAGAGATAGAGAAGTGGAGAGTTAGTTTGAATAGAGTTCTACTTAGGGTTTAGATAGAAAAGATAAGAGATGAATATGAATCACTGATTCCCTGTATATCTAAAGTTTAAATACATATCTTATACAATAATGCAAATAATATCAATTATACACATAATAATATATTTTAATTATTCAATCTAATTAATTATTGAATTAGAAATTTAAAAATATAAATTTGTATTTAAAAAAAATTGGGTCAAAAATCCGGGTCGTTACAGTGATCATTTTGAACTTTCAATCACGGTTATAGACCGTGATCTAAAGTGACATACAATCACACACAGAAAAGAGAAATGATCACACCCAATCACGGCTTACAACCGTAATAAAAGAGAAACGATCATGCCTTTTGGCCGTGATTGTTTCTCTCTTTCAATTACGGTTTATAACCGTGATAAAAGAGAGTGACTTACAATCACACCCAGATTCATCACGGTAGCAGGAGCGTGATGAAAAACTTACAATCACAATCAATAGCTATGATCTTTATGATTTATTGTAGTAATGCCATGTATTTTTTGTAGAGTTCCTAAAAGTTCAGGAAATTTTTTTTTAAATTTTCCCATATGAATATCATAATCTTAACTCTCTTTTTTCTCTTCTTAAGTTTAAGAGATGTAGGAAAATATGGATCCGGATCCTCTATGAGGATTTTCCTTTGAGGATCTTATGAGACTTTTGTTGTGACATGTGAGCTTGACAACACACCAGTAAGAAGATCTAATGGTCCACATCAACCTTCTTTATTTCTAAAGCAAAGCAGCACCGTTTTAGACAATAAAAATGTAACGGAGTAAATCACCGTTTCTTTTTCCTTTTTCTTCTTCCTTCGTTTCTTCTTCCATTTTCTTCTTCCGTGGTCTTCCTTTCTGAAGTGTAATGTGATTAGTAGGCTTGTTGTTTAGTGGTGTTTCCAGTTTCTGGGCTGTAAATTTGGGCATGGACTAGTTCCTTTTATGGGTGTAATTGGTTTGCTTTATAATATTTGAGTTTATTAAAAAAAATATTCCTCTCGACGAAAAAAATCGAATAAGTAAAAAATTATATTTGAAACACAATTTTTTTTTGAATGAGAACAATTATAAATCGAAAGTATAAATGTTTTGAGTTTTTTCGTCTTTATTAAAAAAATTGAGCTTACATCGTGATTCTTTACATTTTTTATCCCTCATCGAAATGATCCAATAATCCAAAAACATTCGACATGAAACTACCAAATGCATAAAAATATTGAATAAAGAAAAAAAGAAAGAACAGCTAATTGACTTATTTATACATGCTAGACCTTGAGTTTTTATCCATATAAGACCTTAAAAGTTTAAAAGTTTGATAATGTCAAGTTGGTAATTAACAGAGAAGAAGAACACGGAAGAAGAAACGGACGGAAGAAGAAAAGGGTGATTTACTCCGTTTCAATTTTATTGTCCAAAATGGCGCCGTTGAGCTATAGAAATAAATTAAGAACGTTGTTGTGAACCATTATATCTCGTCTCTGGTGTGTTGGCAAGCCTAAAGCCTCACAAGATCTTCACATGGGAATCCCCACAGAGAATCCCAATCCGGAAAATGTGGGATCCAAAAACTGCTTTTGGAAAGAGAGTAGTCTTACAAAGAAAGAAATCAAGCATACAGAGGATTCAAGCAAAGCAGCTCATCCAACAGAAAGAAGAAATTACCAGACCATCATTTTGGATGAACTAGAAACGACAAGAAATAGCAAAAGAACAGAATACATGAACAGAAATTCAGTGCTTTAGAACTGAAGTAGACTTCCCCCAAACTGCTCTACTCTGTTGGTTTTCCACTTGTTAGTGAAATTCACACAATGGAAAATCCATAAACCACATTTCATATCATATTGTGAAAAATTCGAATTACAAGTACAAAGCCTTACTTTACATATCAAATTACATTCTTTGATAATTCCATTCAACAACTTCAATTTAAATATCAAATTAATACGGAGTATTAAATTTTTCATAGTACAACCCACCCATTTTCTGTCTTAAGTACTAATCATATGAAAAAAATGAAAGGGGAAGAAATCAAATCAACAAAGAAACAACAAAACGGCTACGGAACGGCACCGAGCGGCAATCGGACGAATGGCAACGAGATGGAGGCGTCGATTCAATCTTCTTCTTTTTTTATATAACAGGATGTTTGGTCTAACTTGCACATACCTCAACTAATTCTGAGAACCTGAAGTAACGACCGGGAATAACCCTCAGTAACACCCCAAGATTTGGAATGTTTGGTTTCCGTGCAAATGGAACCTGTGAGCTCATGGAAGAGCATTTATTGCTTTCTCGTAAACTATGACAGTATGGCCATGTGGAGATGTCGATTCAATCTTAAACCCTTAACTTGAGATTTTTCACTTAGACGAAGGCTTTCTTCATTTTCACTCTCTTCAATTGATTATATGTGGTAATTTATAATATTATATTATAGAACTAATCAAAATCTGTCAAACAAGATCTATATTAGATGTAAAATTCATTACCGATTTAAAGATAAAACTAGTTTTTAATCTGATTGGAATAGAACGAGGGACTATTGAATGAGAATGAGGGAGTAATAAGAAAAACCCTTCAATAGTTGCACGAAAGCTGTAGCTCCTGCGTTGGCCTTTTCCCCTTGTTTTTGTTTTTAAAAAATATTAGGTTTTGTTTTTAAAAAATATTAGGCTCTGTTTGGTAAAATTTTTGTTTCTAGTTTTTTGCTTTTGTTTTCAAATTTTATGACATTGGTACCATAAATATGTTTGTGTTGCTATTTTCATTTACAAAGGACTTAAACAGTTGCAGGAATTTCCAAAATTTCAAGAAACGGAAAAAATGAGTTTTCACTTGTTTTGGAATCAGATTGGAAACAAAAGAAAACCGGCACTGTAGCAAAACTGGCTCGCAAAAAAATGCGCTACAGTGATTTTGAGCACTTGCCGTGGGCCAAGTTCGAATCTTGGGAGAGGCGTATTAATTTGTTCACAGACCATTTCTTTAACTCTACACTCCATCCACTTTATCTCTGCTAGCACCAGAAGTTTCGAAGTATCATCTCAAACAATGAAGATCAAGCGGCCAAGATCTAGGATTGGAGAGCTTTTGCGTCGTTTCATCTCTGCTGTAGGTATTTGAGGCTCTAAACTCACTTCTAAGATGTTATCTCTTCCATTATTATCACGCACCATGGAATATCTCTCCCCAATGAAGACCAAGAAGCCCAGATCTAGGGTTTGAAACGGTGTTTAGGGATGTAACATAGACTTTATTGTAATAAGCTCTCATTTCTATCATTCGCTATTTCGTATTTTATTTTAATGCCATGATTTCATTTCTTATGTAGGTGTTGACCAGTTTTCACTGTAAATTTCTTGCGTCTCTTATGAGCACCCAATAATGTAGATTCTTGGTACTTAAATCCTCTAGTATGTTGTGTTTATACATATATATTGTCGTTTTTATGCGATATTGCACGTAAGGTGTGTTTTTAATATTTTCAGGTAAACCGTGTGACCAAGTGCCCAAGGCCACGTGCAACCAAGTGCCCAAGGCCGTGTGCCACCCTATTTTGGTGTTCAAAATGTCACGAAAAGATGGTTTGGAGGTCGCTCGGGATGCCCAAGGGTAAAGGGAATTGAAGGAGATGTAAGGATTTTACCAAAGCTATTCATTTTTCGACCAACTGATGGTAGAATTGTCATATCTTTTGTTGTGCAAATTATCTTGGATCCAAATCACTTGGGTTAGAAAGTAGACTCAACGAATTTTCCAATAGTTCAAAGAATACTCAAATCCGAGTTTGAAAGTGTCCGGAGCGAGCCTGCGAAGTTCAGTCAAAATCTGTCTTAACAGCGTGATATCGATACAGCCAAAAAAGTTGGATCGATACTTTAAACTTAACTTTTGGACAGAAGCTTAGCTGCTCGGTATTGATACCCTCTTTCTGTTGTATCGATACCGAGAGCTTACGGACGACTTTTTGTTACTTTTTATATTTTCCGTTAAAAGACTTGCCAACTTTGGCAAGTTTTGGGGGATATTTGTTGAGAGAAAGACGTGTATAAATAGCCCATTACCTCACAAATATCTAGATCTAAATTTTATCCTTTAGTTTTCTTCTTGCCTAAGTTTTTCTATTGTTGCTCTCAAGCTTTTTTAGCGTAATTTCTTCAAAAACACCCTTAGTTAATTGTCGTTTGTTGTTTTCTCATTTATTAAAATTGTAGTTATGGATTAGATTCTACTTAATATCAAGTTTATTAACTTTTTCATCGGTTAAATCTCATGTTGCTTTTTATCCTATGCTTAGTTCTTTAGTCATGAGTGAGTAGTCTTTTTAGGCTTGGTCAAGGGGCGATCCCGAGACTTGGTTGGTAAAATGGTTTCTCTTGCCTTAAAGCTTTACATTAGTTTATAAAATGGATTAAATCTCTTATTTTCATTCAAAGCTTGTAGTTGATAACTTCTTTGATTGTGCGTCGGCAAGCTTAACCTGCCATGCACGATGCTTGAAACCTTGGCACTACAAGTGTTTGATTAAATGGCTAAATGAATTTTAGTCCATTTTCGAACCTATCTTTACATTTGATTTTCAAGTTAAACCTTCCTTGTAACCCTCCGATTTTCGGACACGTTAATTAAATAATTTATAATTGATTTAATAATCCATAAAACTGATTTAAGAAATGAAATTTTATTAAATAGAGTTTAGTAGCGGAAATCTCAAATACCAAATTCAAAACTACTTGACTGTCTTACAACCCAATAAAATAAAATAGAGTTTGACAAATGTAATAACACTTTTGAAAATTCAAATAAAAATATGTCAAATTAACAGAGCTTCTAAAGGTAGGACATCCAAGACTCAACAAACTCCCCTTCTTCAGCTGGGAGGTCTTCACCCTGGTACTGACCGTCTTGAAGCGGATTCTATCGTTCAGTCTATTGATTACCTGGCATGAAACGCCAATCCAACGGCACTATAATGAGTTTTGAAACTCAGTAGATAATCTCAACCTTACTAACCCATTACCTTACAATTAACAGATCAACAATATAACAATTCACAGGAGGTACAGAATAACAGCACATTGTCCTTTTCTTTACTATCCATTGTCTTACATGAAATCTAAAGATCCTCTCCACAAGGTCATTTCCTCTCACATCCACCAACTTTGACCATTCCTTAGAATAACTTTCCCTTTATTTGTCCTGCACCAGGTAGCGAATACTACTAAATTATGTACTAAGTCTGGATTTGCCTAAAACCATAATAAATAAACAACTCACCATGACAACTCAGCATTAGGGGTCGGACTATCTCATTGCTAGGATTCTTTACCGTCTCCCAACTTTATACATTGGGTACTTTACCATACCCCTAATCTACACATTGGGCACTATACCGTATTCAGGGATTCTTTACCATTTTCCAAAAATACTATACCCGGAGTCCTTTACCGTCCTCCACACACACATTTGGTACTATACCGCATTTAGGATCCTTTACCGTATCCCAAATACTGTACCCGGAGTCCTTTACCGTTCTCCACACACTCTGAGTACTTTACCATACTCGGGGTCCTTTACCGCTCCCCAACTCAACTAAAGGTACTTTACCGTACCAGGGTTCTTTACCGGCACACAATATCCTCAATCAACTTTACCATTTTTATCCCTTACTTATCCACGTCTATATGTTCACTACTCGAAATCATCCCGTGAATCTAAGTCCATTCTAGCACATACAACATGATACAATCAATCAACAACTCAAACATAATACAATTCAATGAAATGCAATATAACAATTGATAGGTGCAAATAATTAAACACATAAGGGATTTGGATTGGGTCGATGCCTTCGGAGTTACTTATAAATTTTATTGAACAAGTGTTAACAATTTTATTATGTATGTACTGTGTATAAGTATTTTTTTAACCCAATCAGGATTGGAATAGTTATACCATAAAATTGTCATTTGTGAAAATTAAAAGTTAACACTACTTAACACGAGAGATGTAAACAGTGGAGTAAAATCCATGTTTGAGGTTGGCTTGTAAAAGCAATAAACCATTTGCGGTTAAATCGAATAGCATACAAAGTCTAGGGCTAATAGTGTAATAACATCATAAGATTTCAAAACAAAAAGAAATGGAACACGCAGGAGGAAAAGAAAAGAGTTTCGGTTATGTTATTTTCTGGTTCAACATGGATTCGATTTTTCGTCATTTCTAAGTATTAAAACTAACACATACGGGTACAGATATACTTAGGGGAAAGTAGAGAAGTGATTATTTTACCTTTAATCAGGAACAAAACAATTTAGTGCAGTCTGGTGGGTTTTCGTTTGGCAGCGAAAGATCGGTATTCTAGCAGCAACTTTGGACTGGAATAACTTGACCAAACCTTTGCCATTTTGGACGATCCTTGTGTCTAGCACGAAAATCTTGAAACGCTCTATAACTTTCATGAAGAAGTCTAAGCCTGAAACCACTCTAAGTAGGAGAAAAATGGAAGTTTAGAAGGGTCGCTGAATCTGTCTGGAAATCAGAATCCGAGAATTTTACCGAACTTTGAATGGCGATAACTCTATCAATTCTTGACCGTTTTGAGCTATTCTTGGATTGAAATCGAAGCTCTTGACCCCCTCTACAACATTCGTGAAGAAAATCAGGCCTAAAAACGACAACAATAAGGAAGAAATAGGCCATGAACAGAGGTACGTGATATGGACGAAAATGGAGTTTATGGAATTAAAGATTTGATGATATGAATACATGGGATGATTTTCCCACCCTTCTCACATACCTAATTCTTCTTCTTTTACCCTTGCAGATTGCATAGTGCTTTTTGTCTCAGCAAAAAAAATGAGACGGGGAGATGGGTTTGTTTTGCGTAGAGAAATGAAAGGGAGGTGGGGAACTAATAACATAGAGTAGTGGAGGAAGGTGGGAGTGTGGGATGAAATGGGTGAAGGTGATGGAATGTGGGAGGGAAGTGAGAGAGATAGAATTGGGAGAGGGGATGGGTAACCAAATCCCATAAATTGTGGGATGGTTACTAATATCTATTTATAGATATATAGACACACTTATATATAGTTACAAGCTAATTGATAATGCATATGCTAAACTAATTATAATCACTAAAAATTAATCTAAATTTAAGTTTAATCTAATTTCACTTTTAAATAATTAATTAATTACTATAGACAATTTGATTAAAAATAATTTCTTTATTCGAAAAAAAATAGGGCAAAAATCCGGGTCGTTACATTCCTAGTGAGAGCACACGGTTGTAACTCTCACTTGAGTTATCAAAGAAAACCATTAGCCGGCCAAATCGCGGGTAGGTTGATCCCGAGACCTTGCCGCTTCATAAATTTAGTTTAAAACTCATTTCTAGTTTCCACCTTTCAAAGCACAACAAAGTTGACCATCTAAACGCCGAAAACCCCTACACCTACAATCCAAACAAGTTTCTATCGAGTTTTCCTACGGGTACGATCCCGGTCTTACCGGATATCATGCTATCGTCGACCTAGCCTTACGCTTGGGTATTCAACCTTATTTGAAGGCAATGTTATTGGTTAAAGCAGTCCCTCTATAGAAGAAGTTATGTTGTGTGTGTGTTTCTGCGAGCGAGCACGCGCAGGTGCTTGTCACATAGTTAATTTTGGTTTGGGTGGAGTATTTGCTTTATTTGTGGGGAGACATATGTGTCCCATTCCAACTTTATTATGTTAAATCTTATGGTTTCGTGTGCTTGTATTTTACTCATAAGTAGGCAATCGGTAAGAATAACAAGAGTGGCAATGAGGCGGTTGAAGTTAAATCTAATAAAGCGCCTTAGGACGAAAAAGAATGAGGGTCTGTTCATTCAAATCATGGATGAAGAGGTGAAAATTAAACATACAGTAGTAGGTGTAGCAGGCCGAGCAAAATAGCTCGTGCCGTATTGAACGAGATCCAGTGGTCCAATTTAATCCAAGTTATTTTACCCTTGACGTTCGGCATGTCGACAGTATCATATCCAAGGGATCTGTTAACTACGATTCGCTTAATCGACTCGGCCTCCGGTCCCCTTACAGACAGGAAACATGTTCGGCCAGGGACTCTTCGAGGGTCGCACCCCACGCTCGGTCCCGAACGAGCGTGGCCATCACTCCAGTTCATCCGCATGGGAACAACAACCTTGGCCTTGGTAATGTTCGTGACGTCATTCGAGCGGTTATCAGGATAAGGGTAGGGGGCACGTGAAGGTGCGAGCTCATCCTACAAATGGTTACAAAATCCTGAACATGACGTGAGGGTGATATCAGCCGACGCGTGTCGAGCGTTGGTGCAATCTTGGAGGCCAAGCTAGGGAATCTCTATAAATGCCCCATTATGCCTTCTTGGAAAAGGTCCGCAGAAAATAACCCTAAAAACCCTAGTTCTTGCTTCTTGATTTCTCTCTGCAAGTGTACTGACTCTTGCACCAGACAGCCATTCTGGAGAGCCACCGGTGTGGTCTTTAGTCGTGCTTCATTTTGCAGAACAAGGAGAAGGCTAGGAGCAGATCTCAAACCCTTGATCCAAAGAGCGAATCATCTTGAATGGAGCCCCACAGTAGGCATGCAAACTGGGTGTTTCACTAAGAAGGCTTGGAAAAGGATAATGTATAAGCTCATTGTTAAAACCTTTCATGAGCAGGGCCGGCTCCGGGGTAAGCCCCGCAAGCTCTCCGTTATTTCTAAAACCTTTTAGTTAAAATTTATGTGTTTTTCTGAAAATTCGTAACAAGTTCAAAAAAACCCTTGAACTTGTTTTCGGAGCCCTTGAACTTGTTACGAACTTTCAGAAAAAACACATAAATTTTAACTAATGACAAAAAGACACCTGAACTTGTTATTCCGTCAGCAATTAGGCCCCTGTCATTCCATTCCGTCAATTTGTAACAGATGTAACTAACGGAAAGCGTTAACCTTCCTTCTTTTTTCTTTTTTCACTTTTTACTTCAAAAAATTACTTTTAATTCGTTCTTCCTTTTAGTAGTAAATAAATATGCAATAAAGTTCATTTTTTGAAGTCTTCCCTTTCGTTTTCCTACCAATGCACAATATTACTAAAATCAAATTACTTTATTGAAATTTTTTGATTTAACACACACAACAATAATGGAAAAGGTTATTTCTAAAACCTTTTAGTTAAAATTTATGTGTTTTTCTAAAAATTCGTAACAAGTTCAAAAAAGCCCTTGAACTTGTTTTCGGAAAATTTTCAAAAAAGCCCTTGAACTTGTTACGAATTTTTAGAAAAACAAATAAATTTTAACTAATGACAAAAAGACACCTGAACTTGTTATTCCGTCAACAATTAGGCCCCTGTCGTTCCATTCCGTCAATTTGTAACAGATATAACCAACAGAAAGTGTTAACCTTCCTTCTTTTTTCTTTTTTCACTTTTTACTTCAAAAAATTACTTTTAATTCTTTCTTCCTTTTAGTAGTAAATAAATATGCAATAAAGTTCATTTTTTGAAATCTTCCCTTTTGTTTTCCTTCCAATGCACAATATTACGAAAATCAAATTACTTTATTGAAATTTTTTGATTTAACACACACAACAGTAAAGTATAAGTGATATGTTCTTCCATTTGATTAAAAAAAATCATAACTAAAATAAATCAACCGAGCTAACATAGTTTTTATTTTTACATTTGAACTACCACTTCATAAGGGAGATTAAAGAGATTGGCTATGATCTTAATTGAAAATGAGGCGCCATTCCACTAAGAGTATTTTAGGACATTTGAGGCTTATTTAACTTTTTATGCTTTTCGATGTAGATCATTCTTCTTACATATATCAACTAAAAAGCCAAAAGTTAGCGGAACGGCCCCGAGTTCTTGGATAAGTAAAGTATGATGACTTAATTGAAAATTTTGCTTCAAAAAATGCGAGGAGAATTTATTTTCTTTGAAACCGGGATTTACATTTTGATGTTATTCAAGCTAAAATAACAATGTAATTTTGATTTTTTTTTACTTGTATATATATTTTATTTTGTATGACTTAATTGTAAACAAAGTATGAGGTTGTGTTAGGACAACTCAGCCGACATTGTTTATGAGTATACCCAAGAGCAAATAAGAAATAAGTACTCCCTCCGTCCCCTTTTAAATGTCCTACTTCGTAATTCCAACTTATTAAAAAAACATCATCATTATACCTTTCACATCAACTTTTTCCTCCACTTTCCCTACTTACCCATCATCATTACACTTTTACTCACTTACTTTTCAAAAAGAAATCTACTTTTAGGGATAAAATAGACAACTCACCAACTTTTACCCACTAACTTTACAAAATGGACACTTATTAAGAGACAGCCCAAAATGGAATACAGAACTATAAAAAAAGGACGGAGGGAGTACAATACTTTCAAAACATTACGCACAAAATTTACGAGGTTATGTAAGCAAACCAGCGTGGGTTGGAATGGTGTACTTGGAACTGTGATTGTTGAAGAGGAGACTTGGGAAAGACTTTATAAGGTTACAAAAAATAAGGGTCCCACCATTTGCAACTGGCTAAATAAAACATCCAAATCTTATAACAATTTGCAACATACAATCCCAAAAATTCCCATAAACTTCCAAAATTGCCCCTGAATACCAAAAAACGAGTTTTCCCCCAAAAATTGAACTCTCTTCCCTGCACCACCACCAAATCCTCCACAACCACCGCTGTGAGAGAAGGTAGAGGAGGAGAAGAAATTGGAAGAACAAATTGCAAGGATTGAGCAGGAGTATCATAGATTGTTGTCAAGACAAGAGAATAATGAACGGGCTAGGGTTTTGCTGGTGCTCACGGTCGACGTCACCACTACCATCACCGTTTTGCCCTTCTCCTTTTCTCCCCGTTTCCCTCTTCTTTGTCCGTTCACCACCACCACCACCGCACCGACGACCACGACCGCCAGTCAACTCTAGTTACACCCAATCATGGCCGACATCACCAACAACACCCTACTTGCCCAAAAAAAATATATGAACACCAATCGGACATTCAGTCTCGAAATCGTTACCAAAACTATAAATTAACTTTCGAAATTGTTTACAAAATTCATATTCTAATACCTAAAACCCTTTATAACACATCTTGAATATGCATCATGCCTTTTTTTTTTTTTCCCCTTAAAAACACAGATTCAGAATGCATAATACTTCATATAACGCATTTTGTGAATGCGCGATTAACATTGCGCATTTGTCTAATGCGCAATGGGACTGGTTTTGTGGCAGCGACGGCATCGTCGTCATCCACTGTCTCTCTCCATCAAATTACCCACCTTCACACCATTTCTCTCCACCAATTGGTTCTAGAGAGAGACGTCAAACAACTGTGAGAAATGGAACTTGCATCAGGAACTGTGAGAAATTTCGCGTTCAATTTGGCGCGAAGTTTGGCCCGCCCAACGTGGAATGGGTTGGGGAAGGAGAATTGGGAGGAGGTGATTGGTAGTAGTCTGGTACTGTGTGAGATGGGAGGGGAAGATGTCAGGAAGAGGAAGAAGAATGGGGAGGAAGATGATGGATGAACCTTTCCCCTCAAAAAATAGCGTCGTTCATTGGAAGGGTATTTTTGTCTATTTTTTTAATGGCATTTTTTTCTGAAGATTATTTACTTAAAAACAGGCTACATACAATAAATTCGCAATTACAAATAAAATCACCCAAAAATAATTGATGATGCGCGTGCGCCTCATCTTCGACAAGTGAAACATCATAACAGGATTCACGTCAAATCTTTCTTAGGGTGAATGGTGGACATTATCATTATTATTATTTTTTACTTCGGAATATTAATGGTGGACATTGATGCAATGATGCGTGTGGATGTGTGTGAATTTGTAGGAAACCTGCTACCCACACATACACAAGTGCACAAAATGTGCACATATTTTTTTTGGACCCATGAATGGTCCCACACAAATAATCCAAGCCGTTCATTAAATGTAAAATATTTTTTCAAGTTTCCCATAAAAAATCAAGTCAATCTGATACTTATAAGTTTTCTATCCAATCATCTAGTTTTTCATTGAGATTTTAGAATAATGAAAAGTAATGATTGGATCGAGCACCTATAAGTATCGGATTAAGCTGATTTTTCACAAGGACCCTTGGAAAAGTGTTTTACATTTAATGAATGGCTTGGATTATTTGTGTGGGATCCGTGGTGAATTTCACAAAAAAATATGTGCACAATCCGCGCATAAAATGTCTGTGTGGATAGACTTTCTAAATTTGTAGGTTTGACTTTACTGCTCATTTGTAGTGGGAAAAAAAACACGAACAAATTGTTACCAAACACTTTTCCATCTTATTTTTGGTTTTATTATTTTCACAACACGTTGAAACTAGACATGTTTTTTGGTTTTTTTTGGGTAAGTATTACTGTTTTTTGTTTTCACCGACAAAAACATAAACTGAGTTTCTAGTTTTTTAAAAACTAAAAATAAAAAATTTTACCAAAATTTTTGTAAGATACATGAATCTCATTAGATGAAGGCAAAATCTACCGTCAGAGGGTTGACTATAAATGGGTCCCTTTACCTCTTAAATTTTGTATGATTTTTGAGAGCTTGTGCATGTAAAAGATCTACTCCCAAAATGATGGAAATAACCCACCATTCCTTGTAAATAGCAAAAAGAGTATGTGGTTATTTTTTCCACAAAATCACGCACACTTTTCCACAAAATTAATTTTTTTTCTACTTTTTGTTTTACTTTACTACTACTAATTTTCTTTATCATTTCAGGCTGCATGCTTAACAGCATGTACACTAATAAATACTATAGATAACTATCTTATGAACAATACATAGTTTTGGTTTAACTATCAACTTTTTCTTCTTTCATAATTACACCAACACTATTTATCATCAATTAAAATTTACATTTTTTGTCTGTTTAATTTTTCTTAAACTGTATTAAGTGCTCCAATTTTAAATTCGTTTGAATCGGTGGGAATTTTTTTTGGTCATTTTATCGTAAAGGATTATAATTAATTTTAGTCTATAGGGCTCTTATAATTAAGTATTTATTCTTTATTTGGGACCCTGTAGAGCAAATACTTGATTATGATAATTCTAGAGACAAAAATTAATTACGACTCTTTAGGATAAAATGATAAAAAAAATAAGATCTTCTCACCCATTCAAATAGAATAAAAATTGGAGCACTTAATTTTTTAAAATTTTGGTATATTAAAAAACATGGTTAAAAAATTAAGTGCCCCAATTTTTAATCCGTTTGACCCAAGGCGAATACTCCCTCCGTCCCTTTTTTTGTGTCCAGTATTTCATTTTGGGCTGTCCCTTAATAAATGTCCATTTTGTAAAGTTAGGGGGGTAAAAGTTGGTGTATTGTCTATTTTATCCCTAAAAGTAGATTTTATTTTGAAAAGTTAGTGAGTAAAAGTGTAATGATGATGGGTAAGTAGGAAAAATGGAGGAAAAAGTTGATGTGAAAGGTGTAATGATGATGTCTTTTTAATAAGTTGGAGTTACGAAGCAGGACACTTAAAAAGGGACGGAGGGAGTATATTATTTTTCTGATCATTTTATTCTAAAGGATTGTGATTAATTCTTGTTTATAGGGCTGTCATAATCAAGTATTTGTTCTACAGGATCCCAAATAAAGAGTAAAAACTTAATTATAAGAGCTTTAAAGACAAATAATATTTTAATAAATAAGGGAGACTTAAAGAATCATTCTTAGAACCCATTCCCCTTATGTTTTCATCCTGCTCAATTTTGGCGATTATGTTTTCATCCTCACTGTTTTTTAATCCTGAAAGTGCCCTTATATGCCTATATGTGTGTGTATATATATGGTGCCGAAATTTGGGACTGAAAAATAAAAACCTCCCATCCCGCGAAAGAACCGGCATAGAACATGATCAAATTTTCTAAAATGTCACCATTCAATACCTCTCAGCCCCGTTGATTTCGGCATTCAATCTCTACAATTTATAGAGATCTTGATCAACATTTCATTTGTAACCAACACACCATCCATTTGTAATTTGGGGTATCTATTTTCCTAAAACCCTAATAAGTGAAAAACTAGACGAGTCTGTACTCCATTGGTGCGAACTCCGGCGAAGAATGACACATCCATTCCCCGTTCAGTCCTTCGTATCTAAAGCAACCGCCACTTGCCGTCGCCGCTCTATGTCTCTTCTCGCGATCTGTTCTCGTCTTCGTGATTTGTTCTTGTTTAATCCGAGGATCGATGAAAACATGGAGCAACATTTCGAATGTTTTTGTGTACTCTCAACTCAGTTATTAAGGAGCTGGGGAATAGTTGTTTACCCTCCCATGTTAATGGATTGTTATGAGGGTCCAGGGCTATCCATCGGTCGGTTTTGGTCGGGGTCGGGTCGACTTTAGTTGGATTACGAAAAGGTACCTACATTCGACCGAACAACTGGTCGGGCTCCGACCAAAACATTGTCGGGTTGGGTCGAATGAGAGAAAAAAATCAGAATTTTTTTTAAAAATAGTGGTTCGATCAAGAGAGAGAGGAGGGATCCAAGCCTGAGTTCATCAATTAGACCGACTCACCGAGGGTGAGAGAATCAGAGAACCACAACCCATAACTCTTTGTTGAGTTCTTTCAACCAGATCTATAATCGATCGAGAGAGAAGAGAAGAGAGACATACCACGGTGGCAGGTGGGTCGATCAGCAGAAGGAGGAGTGGCATGGTGGACTGAAGAGTCCCCCTCAGTTATGGCCTCTGAGAGAGAGAGTGAGAGAGGTTGATCCGAGGTCAGAGAGGGGGAGAGAGAGAGAGAGAGAGAGAGAGAGAGAGAGAGTTGAGATTGGGGAGTGGCGGTGGGGACTTTGGGGGCTGTGGGAGAGTGAGAGAAGACGAGGAGCGGAAGAGGAGGAGACGATGAGGAGATGAGGAGAACTGTAATGTAATGGATTTAGGGTTTTTTTTTCCCTTTTAACACGATTTCTAGTTTGGGTTGGGTTGGGTCACCCGAGAAATTATATGGTGCACCCGACACCCGACCGACATGTCACGAAATCCGACTAAACATGCCCGAACCCGACCCGACAAAGTAATCAGATCCATCCGTTGCGTGTATTTTCGGGTCGGGTCGGGTCATCGGGTGGGTTAGTTTGGTGGATAGTCTGAGGGATGGAGTTTTCAGGAGAGTTGAAAGCGGTAAGATTTAGGTGAAATTACAATTTGATTTCCTTTCCGGGCAAGCAGAGTATGCCTAGATGAGTTATGGTTTGCGAAGAGGAAAGTGGTTGTGAAATGGTTTACTCACCAGAAATTCCAATGATCATGCGGTTTGCCACTTGCATTGTCATCTTTGTTTTAATGCAAACAATCATGAAAATTTTATGATTTTTGTGATAGTTATGGTCCTGATTTTTAGTCTCAATTTTCATGGTTTGCAATTGTTAACTGAAGACCCAATTTGATCAAAATCTTGATCTGTAACGGAAACACCCACACCAATCCTCCACTCTCTATCCTCTCTCCCTCAATCGAGACCACTATCGCCGCCCAACTCATTCGGCCCATCGTCGCCGTTAACTCCATCGTCGCCGACCGGCACAGTCAAACCCATCATCAACTGTTAATTATAAGAATTGTATGATTTTTTACTACAAATTACAGTGAAGAAATTGGGTTTCTTGATTTCCACCTCTGTTTTTGATCCTCTATTCCCACTACACTTATGATTCATGGTAAATTATTAACATTATTTACCACGAAACGAGTTTGTCGGTAAACTTTGTAAGAATTAAACTTGAAACGTTGAAATTGATATAATAATTTAACCATAAAATATTGATCATGATAATACCTATTGTGATGGTAATTTAACCATGTTTCATGGAATAAGATCAATTAAAAATGTGACCTTTTTGGATAATACGTGAGCATTTTAACATGATCAATAAAACATGGTCACTTTATCATGTCTGGTTGGCTAATACCTATAATCCACAAAGCTGATGGCCAAAAGCCTTTTCATCATGAACATTAATTTAATTTTTTCCATGATTCGAACAATATGGCATTACTCCAACAGATATTTCATGAACAGTGGTTCGATATTTGTAGTGAACTTTTTTTGTAAAGGAAAAATGGCTAATTGTTTACCTGAGTTGATGCAAGTTTGTTTTGGTGTCCAAATTTGGTAAACAATAAGTATGTTCACACAGACAAATTGTACACATATTAGACACAGATTTTGTTGTGTGATTCACCATAAATCTCACACAAATAATTTGAGCCGTTCATTAAATATACATTTTTTTAAAGGTCCCTGCGAAAAATTATCTCAATCCGATACCTATAGATACAGTCGAAAATCTGAATAAAAAGTTGGATGATTGGATTAAGTACCTATAAGTATTGGATTGAGTTGATTTTTCACAGGAACTATTGAAAAAATATTTTACATTTAATGAACAGATCGGATCATTCGTGTGGGACCCGTAATAGACCCCATAATAAAATTATTGCACAATCTGTATGCAAATGTCTGTGTAGTTAGCAGCATTGTTTGTTAAAATAGTTTTATTTCGAAAGTTGAAAAAAAATATTCACACCGAAGCTGTGGAAAGAAAATTAATGAACCATTGGTTGTTGGAGTAGTAAAAAAGGAGGTGCATCTCAGATTGGGAAAAAAGGGTAATAGGGTCAATTTGCCTTAACAACTCACATGGGAGGAAAAGGCTAGCAATGCTTTGAAATTGGGCGAAAGTACAGCCCTTTTTGGGCGCGTGCAGGTCACCATCGTCAGCCTAGCCAGCAGACTATAGAGGAACCATTACATGAAAACGATAATTCGGGGGTGTTTTTACTAAACAAAAAATACTAAAAACTCAACGCATTTTACCATTTTACTTTTACTACCAAAAAAATTTCAGCATTTTATCATTTGGTTTCCACTGACAAAAAAGTTGTTAACAAAATATTTTTTTTGCTACAGTAATACTATTCACAAACCCATCAACAACTTATTTACTATCGGAAATAACTTGATATTTTTTAACAATTTATTCATTATAAAAAATACCTAACACCTTCTCAACCGCAAATAAAAATCTACAAATTTTTCACTACTAGAAACACCTCCTCATTTTCTTTCATGAATATTTTCATGTAATCAGTCTAGTATTTTACCACGAGGTTATATTATACACGGCCCCTCCGTGTAAGTTGGGTTGAACGGAAATCGAATGGTTAATTGACACGTCATTGAAATCAGAGAAAAGTGGGGCTCCAATTTAATGGACCTATTCTCGTCTAACTCGGGTTGGATTCAACTTTGATTTACTCCTACTTTTCTCTCTCTCTCTCTCTCTCTCTCTCTCTCTCTACTCCTTTGATGATTTTGTAGGATCTATTCCGGATCTCAAAAAAATTATTCAAATCACAAGTCATTCTTAAAATATTTTTTTTTATAGATTCTTGTAGAAAAAAATCTTAATCCGATATTTGTAAGGACTTTTTCAGTATTTGTAGGGGCCCTTATGAATTTTGAAAAAGCCCTTAACGATTTATTGATGATTTTGTGGGGCTCATTTCGGATCCCAAAAAAATATATCAAACCGCAAGTTATTCTTAAAATATTTTTTATGGGTTCTTGTAAAAAATTCTTGTTTCGTCCTGCGCTAAGCTAGCGAATAGCTCAATCCGATTTTCATAAAGGCCCTATTGATGCTAAAAAGCCCTTAGGAATATCAAATTGAGCTAATTTTTTTACAAGAACCAGTAAAAAATATTTTAAGAATGACTTACATTTTGAATATTTTTTTGGAACCCGAAATGGCTCCAACAAAATCATTAATAAATCGTCAAGGGCTTTTTAGAATTTGTAGGGCCCTACGAATGTTGAAAAACCTTTATGGATGTCGGATTGAGGTAATTTTTTACAAGAGCCAATAAAAAATATTTAAAGAATAACTTGCGGTTTGAATCATTTTTTTTTTGAGACCCGAAATGGATCCCATAAAGTCATCAATAAATCATTGAAGGCTTGTTTAGAAGTTGTAGGGCCTTTACAAATGCTGAAAAAACTCTTACGAATATCGGATTGAAATAATTTCTTACAAAAACATATAAAAAATATTTTAAGAATGATTTGTTGTTTGAATAATTTTTTTAAATCCGAAATAGACCCCACAAAATCATCTAAGGAGTACATATACAAACGTGTAGGTAGAGAGAGAGAGAGAGAGAAAAGTAGGAGTAAATCAAAGTTGGTTCTAACTCTGGTTAAACGAAAGAGATGCATTAAATTAGAGCCCCACTTTTCTCTAATTTTGATGATGTGTCAATTAACCATTCAATTGCCGTTGAACCCAATTACACGGAGGGGCCGTGTATAATATAGCGTCTTCAATCATTCTATCACCACACCCATTCATATACCACTGAGTGTGTAATGTATGCGGGCTTCACTTTTGTTGTGAATGTGAATGTGTAATTGAGTGTGTAAATAAGTGTGGTGTTAGAATTTTCCATAATGTCTTTTACCACTCCTTCTCTTTGTTTTTTCTTGTAGCCATCAGATCTTATGTAACGTCTCGATTTTCGAACACGTTAATTAAATCCGTTTTAATGGATTTAATAATTCATAAGATCGATTTAAGAAATGAAATTTTATCAAACAGAGTTTAACAGCGAAAATCTCAAATACTAAAGTCAAAATTTCTTAATTGTCTTACAACCCAAAAAATAAAACAAAATTTGACTAATGTGATAACATCTTTGGAAATTCAAATAACAGTATTTCAAACTAATAGAGCTTCTAAGGGTAAGACATCCAAAACTCGACAAACTCCCCTTCTTCAGTTGGGAGGTCCTTACCCTGGTACTGATCAACTTGTAGAGGATCCTGTTCTTCAGTCTCCTGATATCCTGCACCCTCTGGCAAATTGATCGCCAAAACAATCGATTTACCAGGATTTAAACGTATCCATGAATGATAATTCACCCAGTAGAATAATCCTAACCCTACCAACCCTTACTCTACAATTAGTAGTTCAACAATATAACAATTCACAGGAGGTACAGAATAATAGCCCATCACCATTTTCTTTACTATCCATTATCTTACATGAAATCTAAGGATCCTCTCCACAAGATCCTTTTCTTCCACATCCACCAACTTTGACCGTCCCATAGAATAACTCTCCCTTTATTTGTCCTGCACTAGGGTTCTAAGCGAATACTGCTAAATTATGTATCCAGTCTGGATTCGCTTACAACCATAATAAAGGAACAGTTCACCATGACAACTCAGCATTAGAGGTCACACTATCTCATTGTCAGAATCCTTTACCGTCTCCCAACTCTACACACTGGGTACTTTACCATACCCCTAATCTACACAATGGATACTATACCGTATTCAAGGATCCTTTACCGTTTTTCAAAATACTGTACCCGAAATCCTTTACCGTCCTCCATACACACACTGGGTACTGTACCGTATTTAGGATCCTTTACCGTATCCCAAATTCTGTAACCAGAGTTCTTTACCGTCCTCCACATACTCTGAGTACTTTTGATGAGTACCCAATATTGTAGATATTTGGTGCGAATAGTCCCATTTTATGTTGTTTTAACTTGCATTTGTTTGATACTGCACGTAAGGTGTGTTTTTAGTGCTTTCAGGTAAAACGTGCAAATAAGGCGCATTTCAACGCCATGGATGGCTCAAGTGCTTCCAAGTACCCGAAGGCCCTGTCGGCCCCTTAAAATCTGTCTAAGTATGGAAAAATGACTTTCTGAAAAAGTATCAATTTTCGAGATAAAAAATAGCGGTAATTGATCCTTAATTTTTCTAAGAGTAACTACAAAGTTGCAAAGTTTTATTTGAAGAGCAAGGTCATGTTTTGAGCCATTTTCTCTTGAGAAAAATGTGTAGTTTTCCATTTTGTACTAAAAATGGGGGGTTGACATTTTGATTTAAATGGAATCTTGAAATTCTGGTAATGCCATTGTTTCCAAATGTGTGGTACTTTCTTATTTTCATTAAATAAATTAAAGTAAAAGAAGGTAAAAGAAAGGTTTAAATGTAGCTTTTACTTAAGTTTAGAGAATGAAAATAAGATGCTGAGGAGCTGTGAAGTTGCTGTGAGCTGTTTGCTGAAGCTGAAGCCAACCTGAAATCTGCAGTTTTGAAGAATGTTATCGATAACATCCTTAATGGTATCGATACCATTTGCTCCATTTTGGTCCACAAGTTGTCCAGACCTGAGGGAATCGATAACATTTTGTTGGAGTTATCGATACCAATTTTCTCCGGGGGATCATTTCAAGGATGTTATCGATACCTTAGCCTATGGTATCGATAACTTTTGTCTCTTGCAGATATTTTTACTGCTTTTTGGACTTTCCATTTATGGAATACTTGCCACTTTTGGCAAGTTCAGGGATATTTTGTGGAGAGAAAATGCTGAGTTGTATAAATACTCTTCTCTCTCTCTCTTGAAAGGTAGTAGGTAGTTAGCTTAGGATAGTCTTTCTCCATTGTTGTGCTTTCAAGCTTTTGTCTTTAATTTGTCAAGAACTCAAGTAATTATTTGGTTTCGTTTAATTTGTCGTGTATTAATGTTGTAGCTACGGACTAAATTCTTCTTTAAATCAAGTTTATTTTCATTTCTATCGGTTAATCATGTTTTCTTCTTTTAGCATGTTTTCTAGTCTTTTCCTTAGGTGTGAGTAGTCATTTAGGCTTGGTCATGGGGTGAATAACGCCTCGTGACTTTGGTTAATCTTGCCTTTTTCAACTTAAGACTTGAGGTTTGGTTTGGAAATGTGAGTGGTTCGCCTTTTATGTAACAAAACTTGTCGATGTTAACCTCTGGTGATCATATGCTCGCTCATATGGTTCCGTGAGCTATGTCTCGACTCGTGTTTGCCAGAAGAATCAAAGAACTTGCTCGCTTTCCAAACCATGCTTCTAGTTCTTGACCTTGATATTTAGTTTGAATGCAAGTTTTGGCGTTGTTAATCTCCGGTGATCATGTGCTCGCTCACATGGTTCCGTGAGCTATGTCACGTCTTATGTTAAGCTTGTTGTTCAAACTCTATGTTAAGTCTAATCATTTTCATAGCTAAATCTTCTGGTTGATAGCCTATGCCGTGCGATTCAACCGTGTTTTCGTTGAGAATTGTTGGATGGCCTAAGTTACGGGCGTTAGTAACTCCATTGCCTTGCCACCTTTAATTCCTAGTCCAAACTCTTTTTCTAGTCATTTTCATAAGGGCAATTCTCACCTTTCAAAAGAAAACTAAAAGTTGGCCGCCTAAACGCCGGAAACCCTTACATCTAATCCGAACAAGCTATATTCAAACTCCCTGTGGATCGACTCGGACTTCCTCACTATACTATGCAAATCTTTAGTTGTAGTCTAGTTAATAAATAATTGAATTTGACGGCCGTTTGGTAAACTTCAACGACTACCGAAATGGGCTGCATCAACTTTACCGTACTCGGGGTTCTTTACCGTTCCCCAACTCAACTAAAGGTACTTTACCATATTAGGGTCCTTTACCGGCACCCAACATCCTCAATCAACTTTACCGTTTTATCCTTTACTTATCCACGTCTATGAGTTCATTACTCGAAACCACCCAGGAATCCAAGTCCAGTCTAGCAAGTACAATAATAAGAAATCCATAACAGCATTATCAATAAACAAAATACATTTCAATATAAAATCAAGCATGACAATTGATATGGTGCGAGTAAGTAAAACACGTAGAGTTTATGATTGGGCCAATGCTCTTAAGGTTTGTTGAACAAGTAAATTAGTTATAGTTTTTATTAATTTCAAAGGTGCCATTAGCAATTTCGTAGGCTTAGCTTTGATAATGTACTAGGGTACCCTTTTAGGTCTCAAGTATAATTATTGAGCCACATAATTTGAATCTATTACAGTAACTTACAATATAAAAATCTAAAGGTGCAATTTTATACATTGGCAAACCCTATTTACTTGGTTCTCTTTTTCATATTAGGTAAAATAGTAATTTAGTAGCTTTCATAACTCATTAGATTAAAAATGAGGACATTGACTAATCTAGGATATTACTGTCCAAAACATATTATTAACAATTAGGGCTGAAACATAATCTTAATAAATTTCTGGGGCTAATTTTAATATGTTATCAAAATACCTTAAATAGGCAAGAGGAAAGCTCTAATTTAGGTGTCATTTTTTTAAAAGCCAACTCGTATGAACAGTACCAAAATTGTGAATAGTAACCACGCCTATGAACAGTGAACAATGAGTTTTCAAAAAACTTGGGTTTCGTTCATTCGATTCCAATTTCGATTCTAACCATAAAAATTAGCATCTTAGTACATTAATATACTTAGGAGGAAGTAGAGTAGTGATTATACTACCTTTAATCTGGACAAAATGATTTGGTGGAGTCCGGTGAATTTTCGTTTGGCAGCGAAAGATAGGTATTCTAGCAGCAACTTAGGGCTGTAATAACTTGACCAAAACATCTGTCATTTTGGATGATTCGTGGGTCTAACGCGAAGATCTTAAAACGCTCTACAACTTTCATGAAGAAGTTTAAGCCCGAAAACCACTCTAAGAAGGAGAAAAATGAAAGTTTAGAAGGGTCGCTGAATCTGCCTGGAAATCAGAATTCGAGAATTTTACCAAACTTTGAATAACGATAACTCTATCAATTCTTGACCGTTTTGGGCGATTCTTGGGTTGAAATCAAAGCTCTCGACCCCCTCTACAACATTTATGAAGAAACTCAAGCCTAAAAACGACATCGACAAGGAAGAAAAAGGCCATGAACAGAGGTACGTGATATGGACGAAAAACGAAATGGTGTGATCCCTCTTTTCTTGTTTCTGTTTTTGCAGTGGACTAGAAGTGTTGTATTGTGAGAGAGGAGTGAGGTTTTGAGGATAAGTATGGAGGTGGTGGAATGCGAGAGAAGAGAGATATATAGTTTAGGAAGAGTTTGAAGGGGAGTGGATAAGTGAAAAGATAGAGATAAAGGGAGAGATATGTGAGGGATGGGTATCAAAATCCCATAAATTATGGGATGGTTACTAATATCTATTTTACAGATATATAGACACATTTATATATAGTTACAAGCTAATTAATAATGTATAAGCTAAACTAATTTTAATCACCAAAAATTAATCTAAGTTATAATTTAATCTAATTACACTTTTAAATAATTAATCGATTACTATAGACTATTTGATTAAAAATAATAATTTCTTTATTCAAAAAAAAGAAAAGGCAAAAATTCGGGTCGTTATATCTTAGGTGGCGTTCCACTTTAAAAAAAAGAAAGTTTTGGAAAAAAGAAGGTAATTTTATGATAAAAAATCATGTGTTGAAGCAAATAATTTTTCTATTAATATGGATCTTCTTTAATAGATTTCATTGGGATCTTTTAAACAGTGCAAAAAAATTAAAAAATTATTTTTTATTTTTATTATATTTAAATTTAAAATTATAATTTGAAAAGGAAGATTTTGAGAGAAAGAAGAACGAGCCTTAATGCCCTAGGCCCTTGGGGCCACAAAACAGGTGCCATCAGGCGTCAATCAATATCGGTGCAGGTGTAGACTTTTCGCTTCAGTGACTCGTGGACGCCAATGTCTACTCTCCCTCCGTCCATAGTTATGTCGTACTATCAGTTACTACCAAACACGCCCCAGGCATCGCTCTCTCTCTCTCTCTCTCTCTTCGGGGTAAGAAATAGTCTGCCAAGCTGCATGTTATCTACATCGGACGATCGAAGGAGTGAGTGATCTCTGCTGGTTCAGGCCGGAGATGATGGTAGCGTCGTTGTTACGAGAAGGATTAGAGAGTAGAGGTTGATTTTTGCGAGTACTTTTGTTAAAAAATCCCTGTAATTGATAATTTGGTTTGGATCCGTTCGTTATTTTTCATCTATGGTACTGATATTTTGTTGTGTACCACAGATCAAAGCTTACACACCCTGCTCATTCTCTGCCATACAAGCTTGAACTTCTTTCTCTCTCTCTTTAAAAACAAAGGACTTTTGGTGGAATTGAGAACAAATTAAGAGGTACTATGTCTGAAAGCTCTCTCTGGTGTTATTTCCTTAATTTAGCGTAGGATTTGTAAGTGCTTTCTTTTGCTTCAAGTACAAACAAGAAGAAGAAAGGAAAGCAGTTTGTAAATTGACAATCGATCGATCGATCGATCATAGCTCGTCGTGTCAGTGATTTAGTATGGCGTACGTTTAAACGGTTACTGTATTTGTTTGCTCCCATGTGAAAGTTACTTCGACAGATTATTAGATCGAACGGGGGATGGTACTGTGGAGCACCTTCGAGCCATTGGATCGTGCGTCTGACAGTTTTGATTTCATCTTAACAATAAACTATTCTTGATCGTTAGATTCTGAGATGAGATCCGACGGCTCAGAAGAGCGTAGCATGGTGCTGTGCACCTTACTGCACAGCACCAACCCAAAGTCCTTATTAGATCGTGTCAATATTTGAGAATTAATACTTCATTATTACTAAAACTAGCGTTGTATCCGTTTGATACATGATGCAATAAAAGAATGTCCATGATGTGTTTTTTTTTTTTTTTGCACAACGCTAGTTTTTAATCATATATCTATACTAACTTACATTTCCTTTTTTTCTTTTTTTAAAATGACAACCACATTTCACACAATGTTAATTGTTGTGGTCCAAACTTTGGGCTCCAATTAATCATGGATATGTTGCTCAAACCTAAACAATAAAAATGGAGATCTAGAGACAAAGAAGTGGAAACGTTGTTAAACCAAACTTTTTACTTTAATCAAAATCTAGAGACAAAAAAATAGAAACACCATTAGGAGAGAGCATGTTGAAATATTAAAAAAATCAAGGATGCCAAAAATGTAAGTGAATGCATGAAATGTTTTAACCTTTGAGCAGTTGATGAGAATACATTCAAACGTTGTAGAAAAGAAAGCAATCAATTAATTCCGTGTAGTTGGTGGATGTAACCTCTTCTTTTTCTTTTTTTTTGAAAAGGCAAAAAATTTATTAAGAAACTCAATAATGGGTACATCAAGGGAGATAAAAAGGGAAGAGAAAGAGGGGGAAGGGTGAAACTTCCAACAAGAAATTGAGAAGAAAAAGAGAGAAAAAAAACAGATAACAGCCAAACAGTTATGTTGTGAGATTGAAATCCCATTATCGATTTATTTTCAAAATCTAAAGAACAAAAAAGTTTAAGATACCATTATTAGGATTGAGAATGTGGAAAAAAGTAAAGATAAATACATGTCAAAGCTACGTACGGCGGTGGACTTACAATTTCGGCACACATCGGGTGTGTCACATTTCAGCCACACCCGATGTGCCTCTAGCATTTTTGTTCAAGAATAGTAGAATAAAAAAAGTGGGTAAGAATTGCAAGGTGAGGAGAAATTATTCAGTGCCGGGTGGATATATACCACATAGTGCCTGCTCGGAACATTCGAGCTGTCCGATTCAATTTTGGATGGTTCGGATTTGGAGAGAAAAAAATGAGAGAGAAATAGAGGAGAGAGAAAGAGGAGGGCTGAGAAGAGAGAGAATGTTTCAATCTGAGCCATCCAAAAGTACATCAAACGGCTCAGAAATGCTGAGTGGACACCACGTAAGATATACTCGCTCGGCACTGAAAAAGTTCTCTATGGTGATAGTGGTTATGAACGTGGGTGAGGTTTTTTTTTTTACTCCGTAAAATTTTAGTTTGTGAAGTACTGTGAAGTCTCTGCCACTTTTTAGTGGCGAGGCCCTTGGGCTTGAGTCAGTTGGGCTGGCTCTCACATTGAGAGTTTGGATATTGTGTGTGTATGTGTGTTTAAAGGGTCTATTATGTCTCTCCCTAGTCAATAATTACTTAGGTGAGTTGGTATGCGAAATTACCATCTTGCCCTCTTCCAAACCCCAAAAAAAAAAGGTACTGTGAACGTGGAAGGTAGGTGAGTTTATATATTTTTTAAATTCTATGAGTCTTTCTTTGTAGACGTGGGTACGTGAGGATTGTTGTTTGTTTGTTTGTTTTTTTTTTTAAATTCTGCGAGCTTTGAGTGTTTCTTTGTAAATCTGTTTTTATTATTATATATTTTTAAAAATTTAAAATCTAGGAAATTAGGAATAGAAGTTTGGAGGCTTGTGGGACTTAAATACACTTGCATAGGATATTGATACTCCCTCCATCCAAAATTGGATGTCAATTTTTGATATCCGTGTCAATTTCAATTCCTTATATCTTTCAATATGATTCTCAAAAGGTATGCAATATAGATCTTATTTGATAGTTATTGATTAGTTCTATTAGATAAAGTTTTCAAATTCATGAAAAACATTATAAATTGAAAGATATAAGTGATGAAAAATGATATGAGTTTAAAAAATTATCATCCTTTTTGGGACGGAGGGAGTATAAGATAATATTGATAGACATATAACGTTGTACCCGTTCAATGCATGAGACAATTAAAAAAACTTCATTAGTGTTTTTTTTCGTTCTCATGTGTCGAACGGGTACACCGCTAGTTGATGCACGAGATAAAAAAATTCCATTGGTTTATTTTTAGTTCAGTATATTGAACGGGAGAAACGCTAGTTGATAAAAAAGATAATTTAATATTTATTCGGTTTCGTGTTCGATGCACGCTAGCATTGGTCTCATTCTATACACTGAAAGACATGTGAGAAAAAATAAATTTAGAGTACCACGTGACGATACCCAGTGGCATAGAATAAATTTTTCTCTCCCTCCCTCCCCCACGTTTCCCCCTCCCTCTCTCTCTCCCACTTCCTCACATTTCTCTCTCTCTCTCAAAAAACGAAAAAATTCAAAAAATTTGGAATAAAGGCTTGGTGGACTCAAAGGTACTGATTGTGAAGGAGTTGTGGGGTTTTGAAGGAGTAGTGGGGATGTGTGTGAGTCAAACGTGGTTTTTTTTTTTTTTTCCAAAAGAAAATGGACAAAGGTGAACGTGGGGTTTTTTTTTTTTGATTTTTTAAGAAAATATAAAATCTTAGAAATTAGAAATTAGAAATTGGGGTTTGGAAGATTATGAGGCTCAACTACATATCTATAATATATTGATAGATAGATTAAATCAAGAATATCCTCAGCTTTAAAACCTAGAGGTCCATTTAATTAGAGAGAAAAATATAATAGAAAGTGAAGTAAAAGAAAAGAGAAAGAATTTGTTTTTCCTCGCATCTATTTGATTAGGATGAAAGTTTTGCAAGAAAATAAGAAAGTACTTAAAATAGTTATTGTTGATTCTTATAAGAAAATAAATTTTCCTGCACTTTTTGTGAGAAAAAGTTAGGCAAGCTTTCTAGCTTTAGAAGGTTGTATCGAAAAATTTGCTTTCTACCACTTTCTAGGAGATTCTTACTAAGTGAACAAAAAAAAAAAGAATATATATTTTTTCTTTTTCTTGCACTTTTTGTCATTATCTCGCTAATCAAATGAACCTTAGAATTAAAAGTGTTATTACATCACAGTTGCGTTCAGATCGCGAGATAACAAAGTACATGATTACCAATCAGTCAGTTATTAAATTCCACTACTGAAACTTTTTCCTATGTTTCAAGAGTAACATTAGTGTGTTCTTCATTAACTAAAATAAGTACTGTACTTATTTTTTTAATTAAAGGTGATGTATTATAAAAGAATACTTGTCTCATAAGGTAAAAAATTAGTATTTAAAAAACAAGAACTTTAACAACTTCTTATTTATTTATTTGGGTGGATGGATTAATTGGAAAATTAACTTGTTTACTTGCTTTTTTTAGTTTGTACTTGTCTCCAAATGATTGAGACCGTTAATAATACAAAATTCAATAAATCTTTAATCACGGACACTTATACACACATTTATACAAACTTTTTCACATTAAACATGAGATCCACACATTCAATGTATTTATAGTGTGTGGAGGGCCCATATTTGATATGAGATAAAGTTTGTGTGATTGTGTGTGCAAGCATATGGTAGTAACATATAGTTGTACATATTTTGATGTACACAGTGGCAACGCCACATTGTAAGTAGCGGGGTCCGTGACCCCACGGACACCAAAAAAATAATACTACTAGTATAATGACTTTTTCTAAGAAATTAATTAATGACTCCATTACAATTTGATGATGACAAAAAATTAGATTATTTTCTCACTTGAAATTTACCATCCCCTAAAAGTTACTCCCTCCGTCCCATTTTAATTAATTGTCCCTCGTTTTATTTTAACCGGCTAAAAAACTAGTTATATCTTTAAATCCGTAATGAATTTCATATCAAATATGGATCTTGTTTAATAGATCTCAATTAGTTCTATAATACAATATTTTTGAAATCACATAGAACATTATAAATTACAAGATATAATCAATAGAAAAATACACGAACTCCCAAAAAAACAATTAAATTGGGACAGAGGAAGTTAAATTTAAAAGACCACCCCATTACAATTTGATGACCACATCACACTAGATTATTTTCCTACTTGAAGCCCACCCCACTCATTGTAGAAAAAGAGTATGGATCACACGAAAAAGCGTGGTGTCTGACTATTGAAAGGTGTTGGGGCTTACGTGGTAGTGCCACAAGACCATTGAATAATTACCTCTTTGTAACCTTTTGTAAAAGTTAATTAAAACACCATGCACCGACATAATAAAATGCAAGGGTAAAAGAAATGTTTGATGTTATCGATAAAGAGACTATCATGCAGCGATTTCAAAATATGAAACCCCGTCGAATGCGATTGTAGAAGTTTTTGAGTTTTTTTGGTGAAATTGAAATGAAGATCATTAGTACATAATTTTTCACATCTTTTTTTTTTTTTTTTTGGTTTTGTTTAGTTTTTTTTTAAACTAGTTAATTAATTGTCATTACTAGTGATTTTTTTATTTATAATTAGTAAGTGAATTTAAGCTTAAAAATGATCCCATGGTTCCAAAATTCTGGAGCCGTCATTGAATGTACATCGTAACTGCATCTTGCATTCACACATACTGAAGTTTATTTTGATTTGAGAGCTACAACGGGATCAGAATGCATTTTATTCATTTTATTCACTAAAAGTATTGCATGATCAAATTAGAACCCTCGAGTTTCGCAAACTACATACCATTTCTTGTCGTTTCCAATTCCATTCGAATTTTCAGACAACTCCTTGGACAAGTTAGTAATTTAAAGAAAAGGCAAAATGCAACTTACCTTCTGTGATTTGCCTGTAACCTACTGGTTTTGGAATTTTTGCAACTCTAGCTAACTCTCCGTAAAATGTCAATTTATTGATTTGGAATTGTTGGTCTGGATAAGTTATCCACTGTGGGGTGCTGGTTAATCGTCCTTGAGTCCGTTGGACCTCTAGTTCAGATCACAGCTAACCTTCCTCTTCTGGTTGTCACTTGCATAGGAAGCACCCGCCGTTAGTGTCTAAACCAGTCGGAGTCGACCGGCAAGTGAGCATCCATGAACCGACAGAGGTTTGAGGCAATCTTTCACTGATTTGGGATGTCGATTTGTTTGTTGGTGTTTCACTGAGTGGGGTTCCTTAAATCGAGATCTCGATGTCTATGGTTGATGTTTAGGCAATTTGGGCTCTCCAAATAAACTTCCAAGGATGGCTCCTAAACAGGGCTCCCAACACGTTAGATAATTTTAGGGAGCCTGTTAACTAGTCTTCAGTGGGACCATTGACTTAGGACAATAAATTTTAGTTTCTTACAAGTATTTCCCCTCATAATGGTTAATGATTTTACCAGTACATTGGAGCACATACATGCTCCTAAATTAGCATACTCTTAGGATTCAAAATTAGACCCCATTCTTGCTTAGTGGACACCTTAGGATCCACTTTGGGAGCTAATTTAATTTTGGAGAGGTCATTGGAGATGATCTTAATACATGCCCTCTTATCTCTCTGCCAAAATATACCTGAACCAAAATCATTATCCATAACTGCCGTCTAATATCATGATCTACTTTTCCACTACCACCCTCAACAAATATTTGCCACCACAACTTCACCGAGCGATTCTGCATATTTGAACCTAAGTCTTAGATACCTTCATCTTTAATCTATTTCTAAATTTAAGTTTTGGTCACATCACCCACTTGCAACTACCATCAATCCAAATGAAAACATCAAGGATAATGCTAGGGTATCCCCTCTTGTCTAGGGATACCGTATCTCACTCTTATAACATAACCATTGGAAAGGAAGGCATAACATTAAATCATTCGAAAACATAACACTTTTTCACAAATGATATAACACTTTTATTATTATTATATTAGGCATAACACTTTTCAAAATGACATAACATAATCACTCGAAGGCATAACAATTTTCAAAAAATGGAATAACATTTTTATTATTGTGGTGTCTTCCTAAAAAAGTGTTATGTCATTATTATGGTGTCCTCCCAAAATAGCGTAACATAACCCTTCGAAGGCATAACCATTAACCATTCAGAGGCATAACATGGGAACACATAAGAGGAGATACCTTAAGGGTCATCATCGGGCCGGGCCGGCCCGCCAAGTCGCTGCCCAAGCTCGCCCACGGGCCGGGCCGGGCTGGCAGGGCTTTTTCTTTTTGGCGGGCCGGGCTACCTACCATTAATTGAAGCCCAAGCCCGGCCCACGGGCTATCCCAATTGGCGGGTCGGCGGGCCAAAAACCGGGCGGGCTTAAATTTCCTTGGGCAAAACTAAACCAAGGGAAAAAAGAAAGGATTTTGTGGGATTTTGGGCTAATAGGCGGGCCCGTTGGCGGGCTTTTGGGCGGGTACCACGGGTGGGCTGCCGGGCGGGCTCACGGGCTGGGCCTACGGGCAAGCCAAGTAAAAATTCATAGGCCCGAGCCCGCCCATTACAAACTACGGTCCGGGCTAGCCCGCCCGTTTTACAGGCTCGGGCCGGGTAAAAGCCCGGCGGGCTGGGTGGGCTTTGGACGGATTGCGGACCTTCGGGCTAAATGATGACCGTTATGAGGGATACTGGAAGTAGCCATTCCCACTGAAAAATACATTCTGATTTTCCAGTACTAAAGAATCTGATTTTGGCATCCATCGATTCAGCCACAATTAGGATTGTGCTCCCTTTAACTTTAGTATTGCTTGGTAACGTACGGAAATTGTTAGATAGTTTCGCATATGTATAGTGCATTTCTATGTTGGTGCTTTATTTCGATAATAAGATACCAACATAATTCGTGAGTAACTCAGGGAAAAATAGTACTAAAAGAACAGTGAAGCGAACCTGTTGCATTTCTAACCTGTTTCTTTTGCATGTCTATGGTTGGAATTGTAGGTTGTTGCAGCATTTACATTCCTATTATCTTAGTGCATCACCAGTTACTTCTTTTGTTCTCTTTTGAGTGCAGATAGGGAGAGCTTTTATCTTCTCAAATTTGGATCTCATTCCTGATATTTGATGCTTCTTCAGAAAGGCAAGAAAAAAACTCAATACAGAAAAGGGGGAAAACAGTGAATGGAAAATGTGTAGTCCGACAATTATACTGGAGAAAATTGTAGAGAAAATCGTTGAGACAGTGTTCCAATCAGTGAGACGTCATGTCGGTTTTATTTTATATTACAAGCAGAACCTGGAGAACCTGAAAGACGAGGTGAATAACCTTCAAAAGCAGAGAAGCAGCGTCAAAAGAGAAGTTGATGAAGCCAACTACCGCGGTGAGGCCATAAACAATAACGTTTCGGACTGGCTAAAGTATGTTGACGAGACTAAACAAGGAGTTGAAAAGTTTATGAAGGACGAAACTGTTAAGGAAAACATGTGCGTTAATTTCTCGTGTCCCAACTTCATCTCGCGTTACCGCCTGAGCAAGGAAGCCGAGAAGAAGGTGGTTTGATGTCAAACATGTCACCGAGGAAGGAGGCAAAATTGGCACAGTTTCACACCCTAGGAAAGCTCCTCCGGAACTTGAATTCCCATCCAGCAAAGATTATGAGGGTTTCCATTCAAGAGATAAAGTTTTCAAAGGCATTGTGGAGGCATTAAAAGACCCCAAGGTGAACATGATTAGGGTCTATGGAACCAGTGGGGTTGGTAAGACGACTATGGTCAGAAAGGTCGGCGAACAAGTCAAGAAAGATGGAACTTTTGATGAAGTCATAATGGCAGTTGTCTCTCAGAATGTCAATGTGATAAAAATTCAAGGACAACTCGCAGACCGTTTGAATCTAACACTTAGTGGAGAAACTGAAGTGGGAAGAGCGGCTGGACTATGGAATAGATTGAACAATGGGAAGAAAAATCTAATACTATTGGATGATGTTTGGCACGAACTGGACTTAAAGGATATAGGTATTTTCTCAAATTTGAATCTCTTTAATATGATTTTAACGTAAAATTTACTTGTCTTTTCTTGCTAGCAATTGGGGTTTAAGCAATAATGTTGTGTGCACATTCGTCACCATATTTTTGTTGCGTTTGATGTGGCATGTTGCATATATTGATGCCACATCATTTGATACCCCAAGGCATTGATGCCACATGTAAAAGGTTATTTGACCATTTAAATATCGAACCGCCTAACTTATTGACTTGTAAAACTTCCTTTTGGTAATGTCAATCATACAAATAGGATTAAAGCTGAAGAATCTTAAAAAAAGTCACATAATTTTGCATGATAAATTTGGAAGAACATCTTGTGTGCATATCATTACCCTTATTTCTTCAAAATCCATCCAATGGATAGGGTAAATTATCAAAATAGAAGAAGCTAAAGTAAGCATTCAAAAAATTCATACGTACGTAACAGTTAGGGGTCACTCCATTAACAAAGATTCGGGAGGTATATATGAGAACTTGAAAGAATAGCATTTTTCTAGCATGTAAATTTCTTGTGAAGAAAAAATTAGAAGCAATTAATGGTCTTTGTTGCCAAGTGCCTGATGAGTATCCTTTGGTGAAGCCTGTCTTTACAAATTGTTCATAACCCATTGTAAGTTTGTTATGTCAATTTGTAGCAATGTTAATTGCGGAAGGAATATGGTACAATTAAATCGTAGGCTTAATTTCAAAAACACCCTCTCAACTATCACTTTTTTGCAACATGATCCCCTCAACTATCAAAATCAAACAACACCACACCTTCCGTTAAAATGTGGCCAAATCTGTTAACATCTGTTAACATTTTTGACAGGTCAATGAATTTGAACCCTAAAATGCCCTTCCCAAGGGCAAAAATTATAAAACCCTTCTTATAAAATCTTTACCCAACTCCTCTATTCTCTCTCTCTCTCTCTCTCTCTCTCTCTCTCTCTCTCTCTCTCTCTCCATATCCCAAATTCTCTTCAACTTCAACCTTAAACCTCCAACCCATTCTTCTTCTTCTTCTTCTTCTTCTTCTTCTTCTTCTTCCTCCTTCCAACCCTTGACCTTACACCCCAAGGTTCCATAGACTTCATTACCAAAAAACCAAACCTTGAAATTTCGAAATTCAAAGACCTAGATAACCCAATCTAGAAATTTGAAAACCAAATTTTCAAAATCCAGTCACCCCCCAATCATCTCCTCTTCTTACAGGAAAGCTTATGGATTTGAGTATTTTATCCCCAATTTTTTAACATCAAACTCTATGTTTGTCGGCATGGATAAAAAAATTCACTTCAACCCATATGCATGTCCCAAAATGGAAGGATATATAAACGTAAATGGATGATAAAAAACTTATCGGCTCACAATCGAAGCTTTAGGGTTTCAAACAATGGCAAAGATGTATGGTTTTGAGTGACTTGGTTTGGATCAGTTGGGTTGGGTTTCAAACGTGCTCTATCGATTGGAGAGAGGGAGATGTGTGTTTGACCAGGGGCGTTTTGATGAGGTTTAGGGTTTCGATCGCTTGGTGGTTACGAGAAATCCATAGCGGTCGAGAGAGAGAGAGAGAGGCCAAAAGTGTTATAAAGTATGGGGAAAACCTAATTTTGCATCCACTAAAGGTGTTTTTGTCTTGTCCCCTATTCCTGTCCACTAATTTAACGGAATTGGAGCAAGGGGTGATGTTGGTTTTTGATAGGTGAGGGGGTCATGTTATTGAATTTTTTAGTTGGGGAGGTCATGTTGCAAAAAAGTGATAGTTAAGGGGTGTTTATGAAACTAAGACATTAATTGTATAAGCATACAGGGCACAAGCGTTATCAAAGGGGCCCCCAAATTTTTAGTAACTTTCTAGTGCCCCAGTTGTATAGGCTCATATGGTAGAGGTATATAAAAAGTTTAAGTTAACATGCTTACACATTCTAAGGGCCCACTTCAAAGTAAAGTCTGAGTGAAAAGGTTCAAATATAAGATAATTCGTTGTCTTATTGTATAACTTTGGAAGATTTGCTTAGAATATAGGAGCTTTTAATACTGATGAGAGGAATTTATGTTTCAAATTGAAAGTCTTAGAAAAGTAAAGAGCTAAGAAAGCCTATTGATGTGCTTGGTGCTCACTTACTTGATGGCAAATGATAGTTTTTTCCAAATGCATGGGTTGCATACATAATCTTGTTAACTGTTTTGGTTACAATTGGCTCAAGGAAAATAATCTTTTCAAAATAAAAGTTGATAAAAATTTATCTTCGGTCAACCATACCACAAGAGAGAATAAGATTGGTTGTTGTTTATTGACAAAGCTATGGTTGAAAAATTTGATTATGCAAGTTTAATAAGTACTTGTGCAACTAAAATGTGAGCAGATAAGTAATTAAATGATAGTTTTTTGGGATATTGTAATGGTTATTGATGTTGGTTATTATGAGTTCAAATACTGCTTGTAATGACTTTGTCAGGAAGGTTTTTTTCATAACTAATTTTCATTATAGTAAGTATATTGAGATTTCAGGGCCGTATTAAAAATATTTTGCTTCAGGGCCCGTAAAGTTTAGAGGCGGCCCTTCCTCAACCAATGCTAGATGGCTTTATGATTGGGCTAGACACTGATTTCCACATGCTAAAAGGTGTTGTCTAACATGAGGCCCATGGGTGTTAGGCTGTTAGCACGGGTCTCAATTTGGTGATTTGAGTCCTTTAATTTGTAGTCCTACCTGTGTATTATCTATACAAAAATCAATTTGGTCCAAACATGTAGTTATATGATCTCACCGTTTTAAGAGTATCAAGAGACTAATTTGAAGATTATGTGGTTCATCATTTTTTTATCAAGTATGAATGAATTAGTAATAGACATTATCGGATCAATCTAATTAGTTTTTATGAATGATCTCTGAAAATAGGATACATAATTAATGGCTCGACCATCAATTGAGGTTGGTAGTGACTTGAACCGCACCACTTTAATGCCCAGACACCCCATATAGGTTCTAGTTTATTGAATTACTCCTTTTGGTTTCATGAAATTTTTTTTTTTTTTTGGTAAGTAGGTTTGGTTTCATGATATTTTTTTCAATAGGTTCTAGTTTATTGATTTACTCCCTTTGGTTTCATGATATTGAGTTTTTAAGTGTAGTATTTTGAATCCTATCATATGAGGGGGGAAAAGGTGTCGTAATTGACCTGTTAAACATTGGCTGCTCGACAGGTATTCCTATCACAGATGAAAACCAAAGTTGCAAAGTTGTGCTAACGTCTCGAAACCGCAACGTGTGGCAGAATACGGATGTTAAAGACTTTAAAATCGAAATTTTATCTGAAGAAGAATCATGGGCCCTTTTCAAGAAGAAGGTGGGAAATTATGTCGAGGCTCATGAACTCCGTGAAAAGGCATGGGCAATTTGTAAAGAGTGTCAAGGCTTGCCGGGTGTTATTATTGCGCATGGAGCATCACTGAAGGGTAAGGATATGGATATGGATGCCTGGCAAGATGAACTTAACAAACTAAAAAATTCCATGCCAAACAAAATTGAGGGAATCAGCTCGAAAGTGTTCGCATCCTTAAAGTGGAGCTATGATCTGTCAGATTCCGAGTATGCCAAGTCATACATTAATTGCGATCTCGACAAAAAGTCGAGTTACATAAATGCTGCATTTCGTTCGTCCCGTACAAATCAAGCCTACCTATTCATGAAGAATGAGTATTTGTTGTTAGACTACGCTCCAGGCACGAACAACGACAAGGTGTTGAATGGACCGCTACGTATCTTCGAAAGGTATCCATCCCTCAAGAACACAACCTTTGCAGAACCTGGAATAGATTGCGCTTTTGGATCTCATCATGGGGATGAAGCGTTCATCTTCTCTGGAAATCTTTGTGCACGGATGAACTATGCACCAGGCACCACAAATGACAAGATCATCCAAGGCCCAATGACCATCATTGAGATGTTCCCTTTCTTTAAAGGGACGGTGTTCGAAAGCAGTGTAGACTCTGCGTTTGAATCGACGGTAAGTGATGAAGCTTACCTTTTCAAAGGCAACCAGTATGCTCTTATAAACTACAATGATCCCCGTCTCATCGCCATCCATCACATCACTGAAGGCTTTGCTAGTTTGAAAGATACCATCTTTGAAAGCGGAATTGAGGCAGCATTTGCTTCCCACCGTACTAACGAGGCATACCTATTCAAAGGAGATTCCTATACATGCATCAACTTTGCTCCCCATACCACGAACGACTACATTATTGGTGGCGTGAAGAAAATCCTTCCCTATTGGCCCTTTTTACATGGCATCTTGCCTCGGAAGAACTAGGATCTTGATGTTCATGAAAAGAATTTATTAATCTTTAATGGAAGACTACAAAAATTAAAGAGATTATAGATGAGAAGAAATTATTAGTGTTTACTATTGAGTACTGTTGTTGTAAATTATTAGTGAGTACTGTTGTTGTAATGCTAGTACGTATAGGTTTGTTCAATAGTAATAGACTAGGCTAAAAGTCTATGTTGTAATAGTTTTGTCAGACCATTGGTGTAGTTATGTTTGGCACCAATTATATATAGTACTATTCCCTAATGTCATGAATGAAGCATATGGTTGTACTATTGTTGCCTCCTTACTCCTATAAAAGGAGAGCATCACCTCTATAAAAATTAAGTTAATGAAAGTCAGTATTTGCAATAATATTCCAGTCACTTGTTCTTATAATTCCTTGTTGTGTTCTCTCTACGATTCTAACCTACTTAGTGTTTGTACCCACTTCGTGTCTGTAAATTTGGTATCAGAGCCATGCCTTCCATTCTAGCTTAAACCCTCTTCTGGGAACTTCTTTTCAAAACTGCTTCAAATCTTTTCTAATTGAAAAACTTGAAACGTATGTTCCGTGGTTGCCTTTTAAGGATCCTCCACATCAGAAACTTCATCAACTATTTTGATTAAAAGAATTTTGTATCAGTGGGTTAAAGTACCTTGAGACTTTTGGCTGTTGAGCGGTGTGTCTCGGTTTATCTACCCTAGTATACAGAATTTTATTAATCAAAATTGGTTGAAAGCCTTTACGTTGAAAAAGAAAAGGTTTGCTGTACTAAGGAAAAGGAGAACCCAGATTTTTACTTAAAAATGAATCATCTGTTTACCACCCACTCCTCTGCTACATCATCCTTAGTCTCTTCATGTTCCTCCACCAGTAGAAATTTCTCATCTTTTTCTTCTAATCTTGAATATTTGTATGAGTTTGAATACCTTCCTGATGATAGTAAAGTTCATCTTACTGATCTTCATTTCCTAAATCCCTATAATACTTTTGTCAGACCACAAACTTCTGTAAAAAAGATCGTCACTCAACTTTTCTCCACAAAACACCCAACCTCCGTAAAAGAATATGTTCAAGCCTTTAAATTTGATCAATGCTTCATAGCAGCTACAGAAGCTGAACAACTTTTACCTTTAGAAATCCCGGTTGATTTGCCTCGCCTTTGGCAACAACAAGGATTTATCCATCTTCACTTTGGTGCAATCCGACTTGCTGTTACTTTCCATGGCAGGAAAGGTTTACCTGTGACTTTCAGACTTGCTCTGGTAGACACCAAGTTTATCCAGTACCAACACGCATGTATTGCTACAGTCCAAACCACCCTAAATGCTGAAACTGTGATCTTTACCTTCTACCCCAATTTCAACATGCCTTTAGAAAATCCTCATCTGTTATCCGCCTTGAAGGTCCAAGTTCAAATTGGTGGTGCCTCCCAAATTTCCACCACATATGCAGCAACCCTTCAGTACCAAATGGCCTATCGTCTTCAAAACCATGCCTTTGACATGTCCTTACCATCCTCCACAGATGAAGCCATTTTCCTAACTGTTAACGCACCTCACCAAGCCTCTTGTATCCATGTACCACGACAGATTTCCCGTCCTGAGCTTCTCAAGCTTCTCCTAGAATCTTGGGTTACAGCTTATGAGAAAAATCAAAACAAGCCCATACCTGTCCAATCCTCAAATTCAACTTTCATTTCAAAATCAGATGGTACAGTAGAGATTTCTTTCCCAAAAGAAACATCTGCCTCATCTTCCACCCATCCTGTCATTTTTCCCTCAAGAATTAACGTGTTTGTGGATGGTTCAAGGCCTGGCCCTCCAATTAAATATTTTGATCCCAGTGGCCTTCCAGTCTTCTGTTTCAAAAATTCAGAAACAGGTCATTGTTATTTTGATGCCTGTGACTGTGATGAGTGTCTAGAAGACAGTCTCCTAGAAGATGACGAGGACTTTGAAGATCCATGTCCATGTTCCATATGTCCTTCGTCACCTCCCACTCCTTGTAAATATCCACCTCCTCCTCAACCCCCATCTGATGATGGTTCATCAAGTCAACCGAGTGGATGTTTTATGTTCACCTCATCTTCTTCCTGGACCGAAGCATATTTTCCTCCTTTGGAATTTCATAATTCCCAAGAAAGGACGACCTATCGGCATAAAATTCCAGACTCTACTACCATTCTCCCTGATGGTACTACCAAAGCCATTTCAGCAGCAGAAGCAACAATAAATTGACAGTCAGCAAATTCTCTAACTCAGAACAAAATTCTTCAGAGAATTGCTAACTCCCAACAAAATTTGGAGAATGTTGTTCATAAGAAGTTATCAACTTTGGAACTTCTTATCAGAGATTTGCAGCAGAAAATTCAAAATATTCACCAGGAACTTCTCCATATGGCATATGCCAACCAAGCATTTTCAGCAGCTTTTTTTCAAAAGGATGCTGAAATGAAGCACCTAAAAAACCAGCTTCACTCACTTCAAGCTCAGCAGTATTTTCAGCAAAAAAAGCCCATTTGACATGTTCCCTTCTTACTCTCAAGAATGTTTTTCTGGGTATCCTCAAATGTCTCAACCCTTACCTATAAATCCTACTTCAAGATTCGGAGAGTCCAATATCTTTGGGAGCTCATCAGCTTTTCTTCTTCCACCAAAAAGACCATCTCCACCAAAACTTCGTTTCCCAAAGCCCCAGATAAAATCTGTCCAGCCTCCAACAATTCCGTCTCCACCATCTACATCTACATCTACTCCAACTACCTCTACTCCTTCCAAACCATCTGACCCAAATTCAAAGTCACCCCAGTTAATGGTTCAGCCAACTTCTAACCCTTCCAAAAATCCAATCTCCACTCTCCTACATACCTTAGCCACTATACCAGAAGCCCCATCTCCTGAACCAACCATTGAGTCTGAATCGGATACTGAATCCATTGACTCGATACCCATTCCTCATGTTTTCATGATGAATCCAGAAAATACTCCAGAGGAACATGTTGATGATCCTATTATTGAAGAAGGTTCTGAGTTTGATACACCTCCACCTCTAGAAATCCCAACCTTTGATTCCTTCTCACATTCCAATAACCATACCCAAGGTTTCTCCTTTGATAACATTCCCCCATCAAAATGGTTTGATAAGCTTTATGAGATTCATGCTTGGTGCACTGCTGCTATACTCTCTCCCAATGCTACACTGAGTATCATCATTACTAAGTGTACAGCGAAATTCCTTGGCCGTCTCCGTCAATGGTACTTAGCTCTTGGTGAATACCGACAGTTACAGCTCAAACAATTGCCAACCCTTGATCAATTTATCTCAGTCCTACATACTGAGTTTCTTGGTGACCACAACAATACAAAAGAATTTGTTTGATAAGAATATCTCAGCATGAAGTGCTGTTCATTCTAAAGGAAAGATCTCGAGATTCATAATGACAATATGTTTCAGAGATTTTATCTTCTCAACGGCATGGATGATGTCAATCTCAAGCAAGCCTTTCTCAATTCCCTTCCTGAACCATTGGAAAATGAGACTACAAGATTATTTCAGACAAAAGGATTGACGTTGAATGCAACATCTCTTGGTGGTATTTACCAGTATTCTTTGATTACCTTGAAAAATTTGTGCAATCACCAGAAATTCTTCAGAACTCTTGAAGAACAGGGAAAACTTTTTGGCAAAGCATGTGACCGACCAGACTTATCTATAAAGTGCAAAGACAAGAAGTGCACTTGCCGTCCTTCATACCGGAAGTCCAAACACTTTCAGAAATGAAAGTTCCAATCTCTTGGCAAGTTTTCAAAGTTTCTAAAATCTGGGAGGTTCTTATGCCGAAAAAAATTGAAAATTTTCAAGAAGAAAAAGTTCAGAGGGCAGCGAAAATCTGATCGCTGCTACATATGTGGAAAGAAGGGGCACTATGCAAAACAGTGTCCAAATAAAGTAACAAGGGACAAAATGGTGAGCTCTTTGGCTCTCATTGATGATGATCTTGAAGATGCTGATGTCGAATATCTGTTTTCTATTGACAATGAAGTAACAAATGAAGCAGTCCTTGCATTCACTTTTGATGATTCAGATGATTCATCAGAATCAGGTGACTCTTCTGATGATCCTGACTCATTCCCCTATGAAGTCCAAACAATTGGGTTCTCCAACATCATGCTGGCTCAACCTTTAGCCAAGGTCAAAATCTTGCTTGGAAAATATGATAAACCCATACCAGTCATCGCTTTCTTTGATACTGGTGCAGCAGCCTCCATTCTCAACCTAGCAATCCTTCCCAGGTCCTTTTGGCAATCATGTTTTAGACCCTTTACAGCAGCCAATGGAGAAACTTTTGTCATCACTTTGATCAGTAAGCCTATTACCATCCAATTTTTCCCAGAATACACCATAAAACACCAAGTCTATGGTTCTGATCTCCCAGGAAAAGATTTATTGTTAGGCTTTGATATTCTTCAAAATCTCAGCAAAGTTTCCTGGCTCAAAAAAGGTTTGAAATACAAAAACTACCTGTTACCCTGGACCACTCAGCCAAATCTCTTTTCTATAGAAAATTTCTCCTCCATCAGGAAAGGCATAATCCAAACTTCCTGTGCTGAATCTCATTCCCAATTCCTCACCAAATGCTCCAACCCACTTTGAAAAAATCCAGATTTCTTCATTTCTCTTCCCTTTAAGAAAAATGAAGACATCAACCCCACCAAAGCTACCCATCATGAAATGAACCCAGAACACCACACCTAGAACACTACCAGCTTGCTCTTCAAGAGTTTCAGCAACTCAAATCAGAAGGATTGATTGAGCCCACAACCTCTCAGTGGGCATGTGAAGCATTTTATGTAAACAAAAGAACAGAATAGATAAGAGGAAAGCTTCGCCTGGTTATCAACTATCAGCCTCTTAATCATTTTTTGTAGGATAACAAATTTCCTCTTCCTCGAAGAAGTGTTCTTTTTGCAAACTTGCCTAAAGCTCAAATTTTCTCCAAATTTGACTTGAAAGCAAGATTTTGGCAGCTGAGCATCCATCCAGATGATTGCCTTAAAATTGGTTTTTGCATTGCAGACCACCACTTCCAGTGGTCAGTCATGCCTTTTGGATTGAAAACAGCTCCATCTTTATTTCAAAAGGTCATGATTCAGGTATTCGCTCTTATTCTATCCTCAGCCCTTATCTACATTGATGACATTCTACTTTTTTCTCAAGATATTGAGTCTCATGTTGTCCTACTACAAATTTTCCATTCCCTAGTCCAAACCAATGGTATCATGATCTCAGAGAATAAAATGTTTCTTTCTCAACCAGAAATTGATTTTTTAAGGATGCATATCTCTAAAGGTCAATATACCCTCTAACATCATATAGCCTCCCAACTTGATCATTTTTCAGATGAAAATCTCACAGTCAAACAAGTTCAACAGTTCCTTGGAATTGTTAACTATATGGCTGATTTTATTCCCAATCTGGCCCAATATCGAACTCCTCTCTCAGCTCTACTAAAGAAAACCCCTCCTCCTTGGACAGCCCTTTGTACCAAAGCTGTAAAAGACCTCAAAGCCATAGCCAAAACTCTTCCTCCATTAACCATACCTTCAGATGGAAAGAGAGTCCTTCAGACAGATGCCTCTGATCTATATTGGGGAGCAGTTCTTTTGGAAGAAAATTCAGATCAAAAGCGTAGAATTTGTGGATATAAGAGTGGTGCATTCTCTCCAGCAGAGCTTCATTACCACTCTACCTACAAAGAAATTCTGGCAATCAAAAGGAGCATTGAGAAATTTGAATTTCATCTAATCGGTCATCATTTCCTAATTGAGACTGATATGATGAGTTTTCCCAGCATGCTCAAGTTCAAACAGAAGCACCTCCCAAAAGCACAGTTACTCAGATGGGCAAATTGGTTTTTCAATTGGAGTTTTGATACTATTCACATAAAAGGAAAAACAAATGTCCTTCCTGATTTTTTGTCAAGGCTCAAAAAAGAAATCAATCAGTTTTCAAAAATAAAACCATATTCCTTTGTTCCTGGTTGCTTTCCCATGATTTCCTGTTTCCATCCAGTTAATTTTTCTGTCCACCTTCAGTGTCATATTTTAGAATTAACCCTTCTTTCTAGGTGTGTTCAAATGTGTCAAAACCTTCAACATCTCTGTATTTTCAAGTATGGTTTTGATGAAGGTCCCATAAAAGGTCTACCCTTCCATCCTGTCTATCACTTTCTCTCCCAGTTTGAAGTGTCTTACCATAATGTCTTTTATTTCAAAAAAGAAGCCTATCTTCTCTTATGGTATTTAGTCAATGTGTATACTATAAGTGTCTGTTTTAATAAATCACTAGTCTTGGTCTATCTGGCTCATGCGGCGTTCAATCAAGTTCAACCTCCAGAAGATTTCTTTTTGAAATTTTTCCTGCTTTTTGGAAGCATACCCTACTGGCAACAGAAGATCAGACAAGTTTCCACAGGTCCAGACGAAGACCTCTAATTTACTTTTTGGACAACTCGCAACAACAGATGTCTTCCTAATCCTGATGATTCTATCACTTGGAGAAAGGAGTATCACACTATATTCCTTTCAGCATATCAAGAGTCTCTGAGCATTGAGATCCACAGTGGAAATTATCTGGTCATGACTCAAACACCTTGTTCACTCAATAGATTGACACCTGCAGAAGTTCCCTCATCTCTCCTGCATTATGAAACTGCAAACTAGAAAATAATAAAACTTATCCGGAAGAATGGCGCCAAAATATTTGCTATCTTTTAACCCAGTATCACTTGACTGACAGAGATGAAGAAAGTAGTTCAGATGATCCAGAGTGACAATCACGTGCTCATACCAGCTGTCTCTTTTGTGTGGTGTAATATAAAGTATGGAAGTGTTGTCCTCTTTTCCAGAGAGGGTGAAATTATTAGTGTTTACTATTGAGTACTGTTGTTGTAAATTATTAGTGAGTACTCTTGTTGTAATGCTAGTACGTATAGGTTTGTTCTATAGTAATAGACTAGGCTAAAAGTCTATGTTGTAATAGTTTTGTCAGACCATTGGTGTAGTTATGTTTGGCACCAATTATATATAGTACTATTCCCTAATGTCATGAATGATGCATATGGTTGTAATATTGTTGTCTCCTTACTCCTATAAAAGGAGAGCATCACCTCTGTACAAATTAAGTTAATGAAAGCCAATGTTTGCAATAATATTTCAGTCTCTTATTCTTATAATTCCTTGTTGTGTTCTCTCTACGATCCTAACCTACTTAGTGTTTGTACCCACTTCGTGTCTGTACAATCATATGCATCATTCATGATATCAGAGAATAGTACTATATATAATTGGTGCCAAACATAACTACACCAATGGTCTGACAAAACTATTACAACATAGACTTTTAGCCTAGTCTATTACTTTTGAACAAACCTATACGTACAAGCATTACAACAACAGTACTCACTAATAATTTACAACAACAGTACTCAATAGTAAACACTAATAATTTCACCCTCTCTGGAAAAGAGGACAACACTTCCATACTTTATATTACACCACACAAAAGAGACAGTTGGTATGAGCACGTGATTGTCACTCTGGATCATCTGAACTACTTTCTTCATTTCTGTCAGTCAAGTGATACTGGGTCAAAAGATAGCGAATATTTTGACGCCATTTTTCCGGATAAGTATCATTGAATTTCCAGTTTGCAGTTTCATAATGGAGGAGAGATGAGGGAACTTCTGCAGGTGTCAATCCATTGAGTGAACACAGTGTTTGAGTCATGACTAGATAATTTTCACTGTGGATCTCAATGCTCGGAGACTCTTGATATGCTGAAAGGAATATAGTGTGATACTCTTTTCTCCAAGTGATAGAACCATTAGGATTAGGAAGACATCTGTTGTTGCAAGTTGTCCAAAAAGTAAATTGGAGGTCTTCGTCTGGACTTGTGGGAACTTGTCTGATCTTCTGTTACCAGTAGGGTATGCTTCCAAAAAGCAGGATAAATTTCAAAAAGAAATCTTCTGGAGGTTGAACTTGATTGAACGCTGTATAAGCCAGATAGACCAAGACTACTGATTTATTAAAATAGACACTTATAGTATACACATTGACTAAATACCATAAGAGGAGATAGGCTTCTTTTTTGAAATAAAAGACATTATGGTAAGACACTTCAAACTGGGTGAGAAAGTGATGACAGGATGGAAGGGTAGACCTTTTATGGGACTTTCATCAAGACCATACTTAAAAATACAGAGATGTTGAAGGTTTTGACACATTTGATTACATCTAGAAAGAAGGGTTAACTCTAAAATATGACACTGAAGGTGAACAGGAAAATTAACTGGATGGAAACAGGAAATCATGGGAAAGCAACCAGGAACAAAGGAATGTGGTTTTGTTTTTGAAAACTAGTTGATTTCTTTTTTGAGCCTTGACAAAAAATCAGGGAGGACATTTATTTTTCCTTTTATGTGAACAGTATCAAAACTCCAATTGGAAAACCAATTTGCCCATCTAAGTAATTGTGCTTTTGGGAGGTGCTTCTGTTTGAACTTGAGCATGCTGGGGAAACTCATCATATCAGTCTCAATAAGGAAATGATGACCAATTAGATGAAATTCAAATTTCTCAATGCTCCTTTTGATTGCCTGAATTTCTTTGTAGGTAGAGTGGTAATAAAGCTCTGCTGGAGAGAATGCACCACTCTTGTATTCACAAATTCTGCGCTTTTGATCTGAATTTTCTTCCAAAAGAACTGCTTCCCAATATAGATCAGAGGCATCTGTTTTAAGAACTCTCTTTCCATCTGAAGGTGTGGTTAATGGAGGAAGAGTTTTGGCTATGGCTTTGAGGTCTTTTACAGCTTTGGTACAAAGGGCTGTCCAAGGAGGAGGGGTTTTCTTTAGTAGAGCTGAGAGAGGAGTTCGGTATTGGGCCAGATTGGAAATAAAATCAGCCATATATTTAATAATTTCAAGTAACTGTTGAACTTGTTTGACTGTGAGATTTTCATCTGAAAAATGGTCAAGTTGGGAGGCTATATGAGGTTGGAGGGTATATTGACCTTTAGAGATATGCATTCCAAAAAAATCAATTTCTGATTGAGCAAGAAACATTTTTTTCTCTGAGAGTATGATACCATGGGTTTGGACTAGGGAATGAAAAATTTGTAGTAGGACAACATGAGACTCAATATCTGGAGAAAAAAGTAGAATGTCATCAATGTAGATAAGGGCTGAGGATAAAATAGGAGCGAATACCTGAATCATGGCCTTTTGAAATAAAGATGGAGCTGTTTTCAATCCAAAAGGCATGACTGACCACTGGAAGTGGTGGTCTGGAATGCAAAAATCAGTTTTAGGGCGATCATCTGGATGGATGCCCAACTGCCAAAACCCTGCTTTCAAGTCAAACTTGGAGAAAATTTGAGCTTTAAGCAAGTTTGCAAAAAGAACACTTCTTCGAGGAAGAGGAAATTTGTTATCCTGCAAAAAATGATTAAAAGACCGGTAGTTGATAACCAGGTGAAGCTCTCCTCTTATCTGTTCTGTTCTTTTGTTCACATAAAATGCTTCACATGCCCACTGAGAGGTTATGGGCTCAATCAATCCTTCTGATTGGAGTTGCTGGAGCTCTTGAAGAGCAAGCTGGTAGTGTTCTGGGTTCATTCCATGATGGGTAGCTTTGGTGGGGTTGATGTCTTCATTTTTCTTAAAGGGAAGAGAAATGAAGAAATCTAGATTTTTTCAAACTGGATTGGAGTGTTTGGTGAGGATTTGGAAATGAGATTCAGCACATGAAGTTTGGATTATGCCTTCTCTGATGGAGGAGAAATTTTCTATAGAAAAGAGATTTGGCTGAGTGGTCCAGGGTAACAGGTAGTTTTTTTGTATTTTAAACCTTTTTTGAGCCAGGAAACTTTATTGAGATTTTGGAGAATATCAAAACCTAACAATAAATCTTTTTCTGGGAGATCAGAACCATAGACTTGGTGTTTTATGGTGTATCCTGGGAAAAGTCGAATGGTAATAGGCTTACTGATCAAAGTGATGACAAAAGTTTCTCCATTGACTGCTGTAAAGGGTCTAAAACATGATTGCCAAAAGGACTTGGGAAGGATTGATGGATTGAGAATGGAGGCTGCTGCACTAGTATCAAAGAAAGCGATGACTGGTATGGGTTTCTAATATTTTCCAAGCAAGATTTTGACCTTGGCTAAAGGTTGAGCCAGCATGATGTTGGAGAACCCAATTGTTTGGACTTCATATGGGAATGGGTCAGGATCATCAGAAGAGTCACTTGATTCTGATGAATCATCTGAATCATCAAAAGTGAATGCAAGGACTGCTTCATCTATTGCTTTATTGTCGATAGAAAACAGAGATTCGACATCAACATCTTCAAGATCATCATCAATGAGAGCCAAAGAGCTCACCATTTTGTCCCTTGCTACTTTATTTGGACACTATTTTGCATAGTGCCGCTTCTTTCCACATATGTAGAGCGATCAGATTTTTGCTGCCGTCTGAACTTTTTTTTCTTGAAAAATTTCCATTTTTTCCGACGTGAGAACCTGCCAGATTTTGAAAACTTTGAAAACATGCCAGGAGATTGAAACTTCCATTTCTGAAAGTGTTTGGACTTTCAGTATGAAGGACGGCAAGTGCACTTCTTGTCTTTGCACTTTATAGATAAGTCTGGTCGGTCACATGCTTTGCCAGGAAGTTTTCCCTGTTCTTCAAGATTTTTGAGGAATTTCTGATGATTGCACAATTTTTCCAAGGCAATCAAAGAATGCTGGTAAATACCACCAAGAGATGTTGCATTCAACGTCAATCTTTTTGTCTGAAGTAATCTTGTTGTCTCATTTCCCAATGGTTCAGGAAGGGAATTGAGAAAGGCTTGCTTGAGATTGACATCATCCATGCCGTTGAGAAGATAAAATATCTGAGACATACGGTTATAATGAATCTCGAGATCTTTCCTTTTGAATGAACAACACTTCATGCTGAGATATTATTCTCGAACAAATTCTTTTGTATTGTTGTGGTCACCAAGAAACTCAGTATGCAGGACTGAGATAAATTGATCAAGGGATGACAATTGCTTGAGCTGTAGCTGTCGGTATTCACCAAGAGCTAAGTACCATTGACGGAGACGGCCAAGAAATTTTGCTGTACACTTAGTAATGACGATACTTAGTGTAGCATTGGGAGAGAGCATAACAGCAGTGCACCAAGCATGAATCTCATAAAGCTTATCCAACCATTTTGATGGGGGAATGTTATCAAAGGAGAAACATTGGGTATGGATATTGGAATGTGAGAAGGAATCAAAGGTTGGGATTTCTAGAAGTGGAGGTGTATCAAACTCAGGACCTTCTTCAATAATAGGATCATCAACATGTTCCTCTGGAGCATTTTCTGGATTCATCATGAAAACATGAGGAATGGGCATCGAGTCAATGGATTCAGTATCCGATTCAGACTCAATGGTTGGTTCAGGAGATGGGGCTTCTGGTATAGTGGCTAAGGTATGTAGGAGAGTGGAGATTGAATTTTTGGAAGGGTTAGAAGTTGGCTGAACCATTAACTGGGGTGACTTTGAATTTGGGTCAGATAGTTTGGAAGGAGTAGAGGTAGTTGGAGTAGATGTAGATGTAGATGTAGATGGTGGAGACGGAATTGTTGGAGGTTGGACAGGTTTTATCTGGGGCTTTGGGAAACGAAGTTTTGGTGGAGATGGTCTTTTTGGTGGAGGAAGAAAAGCTGATGAGCTCCCAAAGATATTGGACTCTCCGAATCTTGAAGTAGGATTTATAGGTAAGGGTTGAGACATTTGAGGATACCCAGAAAAACATTCTTGAGAGTAAGAAAGGAACAAGTCAAATGGGCTTTTTTTGCTGAGAATACTGCTGAGCTTGAAGTGAGTGAAGCTGATTTTTTAGGTGCTTCATTTCAGCATCCTTGTAAGAAAAAGCTGCTGAAAATGCTTGGTTGGCATATGCCATATGGAGAAGTTCCTGGTGAATATTTTGAATTTTCTGCGGCAGATCTCTGATAAGAAGTTCCAAAGTTGATAACTTCTTATGAACAACATTCTCCAAATTTTGCTGGGAGTTAGCAATTCTCTGAAGAATTTTGTTCTGAGCTAGAGAATTTGCTGACTGCCAATTTATTGTTGCTTCTGCTGCTGAAACGGCTTTGGTACTACCATCAGGGAGAATGGTAGTAGAGTCTGAAATTTTATGCCGATAGGTCGTCCTTTCTTAGGAATTATAAAATTTCAAAGGAGGAAAATCTGCTTCGGTCTAGGAAGAAGATGAGGTGAACATAAAACATCCACTCGGTTGACTTGAAGAACCATCATCAGATGGGGGTTGAGGAGGAGGTGGAGATTTACAAGGAGTGGGAGGTGACGAAGGACATATGAAACATGGACATAGATCTTCAAAGTCCTCGTCATCTTCTAGGAGACTGTCTTCTAGACACTCATCACAGTCACAGGCATCAAAATAACAATGACCTGTTTCTGGATTTTTGAAATAGAAGACTGGAAGGCCACTGGGATCAAAATATTTAATTGGAGGGCCAGGCCTAGAGCCATCCACAAACATGTTAATTCTTGAGGGAAAAATGACAGGATGGGTGGAAGATGAGACAGAGGTTTCTTTTGGGAAAGAAATCTCTACTGTACCATCTGGTTTTGAAATGAAAGTTGGATTTGAGGATTTGACAGGTATGGGTTTGTTTTGATTTTTCTAATAAGCTGTAACCCAAGATTTTGGGAGCAGCTTGAGAAGCTCAGGACGGAAAATCTGTTGTGGTACATGGACACAAGAGGCTTGGTGAGGTGCGTTAACAGTTAGGAAAAGGGCTTCATCTATGGAGGACGGTAAGGACATGTCAAAGGCATGGTTTTGAAGACGATAGGCCATTTGGTAGTGAAGGGTTGCTGCATATGTGGTGAAAATTTGGGAGGCACCACCAATTTGAACTTGGACCTTCAAGGCGGATAGCAGATGAAGAACTGCTAATGGCATGTTGAAATTGGGGTAGAAGGTAAAGATCACAGTTCCAACATTTAGAGTGGTTTGGACTGTAGCAATACATGCGTGTTGGTACTGGATAAACCTGGTGTCTACCAGAGCAAGTCTGGAAGTCACAAGTAAACCTTTCCTGCCATGGAAAGTAACAGCAAGTCGGATTGCACCAAAGTGAAGATGGGTAAATCCTTGTTGTTGCCAAAAGCGAGGCAAATCAACCGGGATTTCTAAAGGTAAAAGTTGTTTAGCTTCTGTAGCTGCTATAAAACATTGATCAAATTTAGAGGCTTGAACATATTCTTTTACGGAGGTTGGGTGTTTTGTGGAGAAAAGTTGGGTGACGGTCTTTTTTACAAAAGTTTGTGGTCAGACAAAAGCATTATAGAAATTTAGGAAAGGGAAATCAGTAAGAGGAACCTTACTATCATCAGGTAGGTATTCAAACTCATACAAATATTTAAGATTAGAAGAAGAAGATGAGGAATTTCTACTGGTGGAGGAACATGAAGGGACCAAGGATGATGTAGCAGAGGAGTGGGTGGTAAACAGATGATTCATTTTTAAGTAGAAATCTGGGTTCTCATTTTCCGCAGTATAGCAAACCTTTTCTTTTTCAACGTAAAGGCCTTCAACCAATTTTGATTAATAAAATTTTGTATATTAGGGTAGATAAACCGAGACACACCGCCCAATAGCCAAAAGTCTCAAGGTACTTTAACCCACTGATACAAAATTCTTTTAACCAAAATAGTTGATGAAGTTTTTGATGTGGCGGATCCTTAAAAGGTTACTACAGAGCATACGCTTCAAGTTTTTCAATTAGAAAAGATTTGAAGTAGCTTTGAAAAGAAGTTCTCAGAAGAGGGTTTAAGCTAGAATGGAAGACATGGCTCTTATGCCAAATTTACAGACACGAAGTGGGTACAAACACTAAGTAGGTTAGGATCGTAGAGAGAACACAATAAGAAATTATAAGAACAAGAGACTGGAATATTATTGCAAACAATGACTTTCATTAACTTGATTTTTACAGAGGTGATGCTCTCCTTTTATAGGCGTAAGGAGGAAACAATAGTACAACCATATACATCATTCATGACATTAGGAAATAGTACTATATATAATTGGTGCCAAACATAACTACACCAATGGCCTGACAAAACTATAACAATATAGACTTTTAGCCTAGTCTATTACTGTTGAACAAACCTAGACGTACTAGCATTACAACAACAGTACTCACTAATAATTTACAACAATAGTAACAGTACTCAATAGTAAACACTAATAATCATAACAACCAAGAATAGACCTCCCAATAAAGTTGGCACCTTTGCCTCAACAATTCATATGCGATACACAACCTGAGAGAAACGAAGTTTGCAAGGAGGAAACCCAACTAGTAGAGAAACCACCTAAGGAGGAAAATAAAAAAATACAACATGAATCTGAAAAATTAAATTTGACCGCCAAGCACCTAACCCAACATCATTCAGGACTACTAGTTTCGGCATTGACTCCCGCACCAACACCTATAGATAAGGTATGGCAATTAATCGGGACGGATTTTCATCAAATTTTCAGATTGGGGATGGGTTCGGAAGAAAATTAAAAAAATCTATTTGGGATCGGGTAGGGTTCGGGTTGATATTATCCCACTCTATTTCCCGTCCTGAAGTACTATATTATATCATATTTCTAGCACTGCCTAAAACCAAATGTAAATTGGAGCCTAGAGCATACCCTAATATATATAATTAGCCACCCTCTCCGCACGTAAAGGCTTGAGCAAAGTGGTCTTCGATTTAAGGCGTTCTGCCCCTCAAAGTAAATGCCGAAGAGGTCTTCCGGACGAAAGTCCAGGCAATGCCTCCGAATCAGCTCGGCAACCCCAAAAATGATGCGGAAGGCATTCAGTGAGAGTTGGGACGTGTTGATGCGAAGCACGTGAAAGAACTACCTTACAAACATTGGGAAGGGGAACCGAATCCCTCCAATGCAGATCCCGACTAAGGGCAGGACAGCTTGGTTAGGACCGAGCCTGGGATCGTCACCTACTTGTACGAGCTCATATCGGCAATTTGAGAAGCTCTAGAAAAGATTGGCTCGGCTTGGCTCGGATGAAGCCGAGGTGTATTGCTATAACTCCGGGCTCCAGCTAACTTCATTGACTCGAAGCCACTGGCTCCAGCTCGTGCAGCCACTTCATGTACTAGATTTCCACCCGTACTATCACCGACTAGAAAACACACGGCTAAAATCTGCGTAACTTTCAAGCCACGGGTTGGATAACCCACTCCGTGCTACAGCACCGAGCCAGAGGTAAGCCGAGTAAGCATTCGTCAAGTAATTATTTAGTATTCTTAGAGTATCGCCTCATGGTGTCCAAAATGTCCTTATCCATCGTACATTTTTGTGAGGTTTATACACTTGTTACCGAACTCACAAAAATATGTGATGGGTGAAAGTGTTGGAATACTATGTGACGGTGTCGAAAGACCACCAAATAATTTGCACTTTTGAGAGGTTAAAGAAAGCATTCCAAATTTCCAAGAAAAGAAAGACCAAAGGTTCACCACGTGCGCTTTGCCCACCAGAAAATGCAAGACCGGTTGAGCCGATTCTGGGCTGGATAGCCCACACTAAGTTCTGCGGATCAGACAAGCCGACTTTGGGCCAAAAAAGGCAGAGTACAATACAAGCCCATCTCACTAGACTTTGTTTAGACCATTTCCTCTCTATCTCTCTCTTTCAAAAAAAAAAAAAAAAAGGTCGTTCTATGCAACTCTTTGTCCTTTCAAAATGTTAAGGAAAAAAAACTCGTCCCCCAATTTCGCTCGACACATCAAGCATCATATGTGCTCTTTCTTTCGGTATTTGATCTCGGTCGCCTTTGCATTTCTCCCTTTTAATAAGATAACAAATGGATCAAAATTGCAGATCAAAAAAAAAAAAAAACAAACGGATCGAAATTCTGGGCTTCAAGATCAAATATTCCAGGCCCAACCAAAATCTATAAGAGCTAGTTCGGCCCGCCCATGTTTTGGGTTTGAGCCCTTAAAAGACCGTTGTATGGCCGGGCTTGGGTTGTCTCCCAAACTAAAGGATTAAATTATCAGATATGATTAATGATAAAGTCAGCTTCCAATTTGTCACAGAGCACCCATAGTTATATGGGAATTGCCGGCAGTCGGATGATACTGAGTGGATCATTATAATTCAACTAGGACATCATATCTTGCGAATTGTGTTATTTTTATTTACAGCAAAATTTGTTTTTCCCGCGACTAAGTTGAGGGGTTTAAACCATTTGACGTTTTCTTATTGAGAATAAATTCTTTACACCATCAGTGTAAACATTTGTTTCCTTTAAATCAATTACATCGCACCACGTTGCAAAACAGTGGTCCCAATCAATAACATGGCGACGTGGCGCAATATAATTGATTTGGAAGAAATAAATATTTACACCGACGGTGTAAAAAATTTATTCACTTTCTTATTTAGCCTCCTCGCTACAATTTGTTGCATGCTGACGGATGCACAATTTCATCAAAGTCAGTCAAATATAAAATTATTTTGAGTTTGGAGGATGAGGGTAAATATATTCAATTTTAAATGTCTAAATTAAAGTAAAAGTTTTTCGAAGGGACCAAAACACTTAGTTTTTTTTTTTTTTAATAGATATCAAAATAAAGGTGTCAAAAATAGGATTACTCAGAAGTTTGGAGAAACAAGAGCTCACCTCTGGACCCTGCCCTGTGCAGTCTCCTCAAGTATATATGCCCTATTATTGTCTTTTCCTTAATTTTGTTCCGTTCTCCTATGAGCTTCTATCTTTGCTTTAATCACTCAAAATATATGTTTCTGTCCAGCTTATGCATGTGTATTTGCATTTTCTTTTTCTTTTTTTGCACTCTTGGACTTTCTCGTATCTATGGTTGTGTTTTTTATACGCTCCTACCAATTGATTTACAATTTAGTTAAAGGTGTTATCATAGACTCTTCTACCTATTGACCAAAAAAAAAAAAAAAAGGGTTAAAGGCATTCTTCCAATTAATTAATGATCGACTTGAAGAAAATTAAGCATATGCCAATATGCCATACGTATATGCTTATGGCATGATTATGGTGCTGGTAGATAGCTTAGCTAGGCTCAAAGCGCGACGCGGAAAAAAGTTGCATTTTTTTGCTTGTGTGCATTAATTGTTGAGAAAGAATGATTAAGGTATGAGTATTAAGAAAATTAAGCATATGCCAATATGCCATATGTATATGCTTATGGCATGATTATGGTGCTGGTAGATAGCTTAGCTAGGCTCAAAGTGCGACGTGGAAAAAGTTGCATTTTTTTTGCTTTTGTGTGCTTTAATGTTGAGAAAGAATGATTAAGGTATTAATGAAACTTTATACAGTAATTGGGATTAGGTGGGGATTAAGCCAATGGGAGAGGTAGATGAATACATACGGATCACTTAATGTCCAAGAAAATTTATATAATGTTGCACTTTTTATAATTTCAAAAAACAATGTTGCACTTGGAACGTACAATATATATTATTATTTGGCTACATAAGTTATTCATGATCGAGTTTGATCTGTTAAGTTTCAACTTCTGGAGACCACTAATTTAGAAAGTGTACGTAATGAATTGGAAGGCATGCATGGTTTAATTTTTAAAATAACAACATATATGTAGGCTAGCTAGGAGGGTACTTTAAAAGGATTGAAATAAAATAATACGATATGATCGAGGGAGATAATTTGTGTCGACATCGATCAAAGTGGATGGTTGCTGATCGAGAAAATAAAGATAACAGTAAAAAATGTTTCTATGTACGTATCACCATTTTTTTTATATATATATATATATAATATTAAAACACGGAAGTACATGATTCGCTTGGAGCTGGAGGGTACAGCTAGCGAGAACGGAAAGGATCGAGGAAACTGAAGGAAGACAAAAACACCAAGCTAGTACATGAAACAAAACCGCACACATGACCAAGGAAATATGCATTTCTTCGATCTCCTATTCTACTGATTCATCTATTGATCTTTTGTGATTAATGAAATCTTTCTTCGCCCTTTAAAATAAAACAAAAAACATCAGCAAGGAAATATATTTTGATCTGCCAAAAAAAAAAAAAAACACACACACACACACACATTTATGTTCTCATTGTTAAACGTACAGTGAAATTAATTCTTGGTTTTAGATAATCTGCCCCATTAAACTTGGATTCAGGGGTAGCAAAAGACCCACAGAGTATTCAATGCCTTTAGAGACTCTCCGTGTATTCTGAATGGTAAATACTGCTGCATGATCGATCGACCTATAACTTTTTGTGCGCAAAGAGATTTTAGAAGATAATAGAAATGACATGCGATGCATTGTGAGCTGTATGGAGCATTATTCTAATTAAGAGCACTCAAGAACCTCTCCTACGCGCACAAGCTAGCTAATCATGCACATTTGTTATAATTTACCTTTGCTAAACTTTTCGAAAGAAATTGGTGGATATTGACTCGGATCCGTTCCAGTGCCATCAAAACTAGTTTTCAAAACAAATAGGCTGGCTGATTGCACGAGTACATAATTTTTTTACTATTTTTTAATGACGAGTTTTCATATTTTTGATCTTATTTATTCATAATTAATATTCTTCTCAGTGTAAGTAACCTGTCAAGCAGTCATCCATCCAATACTCATCTTTTCCTTTCTAGTAACTTTTCATTTGCAGTACTGAAAAGCCCGCAATAGGAAAACACAAAAATCAGAACCAAGAACAAGAAGCAAAAAACACAACTATTTTGGTCAAACTTTAGAAAAGCTCTGCCTTTTGCTGGAGATATTTTTCGGTGCGACGTTATCTCACGTGGTGCTCACTCGGAACATTCGGACTGTTTAATGCACTTTTGGACGGCCCAGATTAAAACTCTCTCTCTCCTCTCACTCCACCACTCTCTCTGATCTCCTTTTTCTCTCTCTAAATTTGAGCTGTCTAAAACCACAATAGACGGTCCGAATGTGCCAAGCGGACACCACGTGATATCGGCTCGGCACTGAAAAATTCTTCCTTTTGCTGATTCTACATGATAGAAAGGCCATTCGTGTGTTGAGCTGGTAATTGAAAGGGAAAGAAAAGGGTTGATATATGTGTCTATAAATTTATAGCTTTAATATTTCGATTGGGGGAGAAAGCTATCCCAATGAAATGTTAGACCAAGTTGACCCATACTGTGCCAAACTCAATGCCAAATTTTGGCAACACATTCTTGGTGTTTTAGCAATTGTTGATCTCCATCGTCGTAGTGGCCATTTTCTTCTCTTCTCTTATTCGGATTTTGCTCGGGATCTCTCCCATCTCAACTGCCATCAATTTAATGCATCGGAAGCGAACTGGGGATGGGATTGTGCAGGGGATGCACAATACCGTGTTGTAGGCATCTGAACTGTTGATTTTGACAATCAACTGTCCAGATTAAAACCAAACTTTTACAAACTCAATAATGATCTAGTACGCCACGATAGCTCTACCATAGTTGCAGCTTAATATCTCTATGTCTCCATCCTGGTTTCCAGTGGTTCTTGCGACCAGATCATGACTTTTACAAACTCAATTGAAAGACCTAATTCTGATTCACGGGGATGTTAGCCTAATATTAGGAAATATTATATGCTACCACAGTTTGTAGAATACATTATTCTGTCATGTTTTAATTCTAATCAGTCTAGGTTTTATTACTATGCATGTTTAGTTAGTTCGTTTAAATTTAATGGTCATCAAGTTTTGTAGTTTATATACTGTATATAATTAAAGGCATCTAAATGTTATGTTCTAATATATGAATGAAAGCGAGGTTCTAGACAATTTAATTTGCTTTCTAGCATTGTACGTATCAGACATCACTATTGATCAATAAACTAACGCTTGTACTACTAATCACGGCTTCTGTTTTCTTGCGTGATTAATGTTCTTTTCTCGTATCTTTTTCATGTAAATCAGATGTTGATTGAGCCGGTCGTCATTCGAGACTACGCTTTCGATCAAAAGTTACTGCATTTTCAATTTTTTACGTTTTGTGTAACGCAGTATATTAGTAGCTGATTTGTCCAGGGAAAAAGGCTGTAAAGGAAAAAGGTTAAAAAGTTTCTGAATAATTGATCAAAAAAAGAAAAAAAAAAAAAGGAAAAGAAAAAGGATTCATGTCGTGTTCCAGAGGAATGAATCTTTGACCACCTTTTGGAGGACTAGGATGTTTCACTAGGTCCTAATTTGTAAGACAAAATTGAAAAAATTAACTTTAGTTTTCGTAATATATATTTATAGCAAATTTTTTTGACAAATTGAATAATTAAATCTCAGGAAACTACTAATTTTATATATCAATGACACACGATATCATAATGCATATAATTAAATCACCATGTGAGCAGACAGAAGAGTGTAAAATTGGTCTAAATATTGTCACTATGGACGACATTTATGCAGTTTTTCCTTTGAGCACATGAGAAATTATATAAAAAAGAAACAAAATTAGGACAAATTAGAAAAAGAAACACCACCGCGCGGGCCTGGTTCCAATAATGCAAAACTTTTTGTCAATAAAATAGAATGCACGTACGTAGGTACTCTCAACGTGAAGATGTATATTGAAAGGTTTATCCAAAAAACTTTTTATCAGATTGATGGGTTGAGTGCAGCATATGCCAAAAAAAAAAGAAGAAAGTGTCCACTTCAGTTTTATTTTTGTTTCTTGGATCGATGTTTTTAAAACAAAGAACTCTTCTTGTGCTAGCACGTACTGTTGTATTCATCTCCCTTTATGAATTGTCGTCTAAAAGAAGATAAAAGTTAATGGTAGACAGTAGACTATATACTTGCTGACATTGAACTCCATATATGCATGGACGAACGACATTGAGCGGGCTAGCTAGTAGTGTTTATAAGAGTTACTGATGATATAGTACTGTCTTATTGGACGGGGTAGCTTTATAGATAGAAATTGACAAAGCTCACATGCTTTCCGAGTTTGGAAGCTGAAATCTGATCGAGCCGTATACAGAGGTTAATTTGACTATTATTCTTGAGAAATGCTTGCCCAATGTGGAGATTGAGTCTGATTCCCTCAATGCCCTCAAGCTGATCAATGATGTCTGTAATGAACTTTACTATGCTTGCACTTCTGATGCGATACTCTGTTTCGATCTAGTTTGAATGAGTTTCTTACGGTCTGAATTAAACATGCATTAGATATGTAATTTCACGTATGTAGTAAGAGACATTCGATCCATGGTAGAATTGTCAAAATAGGGTACGCAGTAGTGGATGGAGGAGGTAGGGCTATAGCTACATGAAAGCCGGTTATATGTGCATCACGCAATTGTTAATGATTAATGGTGATATATATATATTTGTCTTGATTTTTGAGAGAGAGAGAGAGAGAGAGAGAGAGAGAGAGAGAGAGAGAGAGAGAGAGAGAGAGAGAGAGTCCTTAAAAATAAATTCATTGTCTTCTGAAACCCGTCATTTAACAAACTATTCGGTGTTGAATGTGGCACTCCCTCTATATTTGGATGCCCATAATTGTGAGTAAGAACCATGAGAATTTTTTTTATTCGGCAAAAAGAAGATATTTACTGATAGAAACTTAATAAGGGTATGTACATCCAAGAAGAAATAAAAGAAGGAAAATCACCTACTTCATAATACTGATGCATGAAGCAAAATGCATATGATTAACCAAACAAAACAAACATGCGATTATCATCATTAATGATATGATTAACCAAATTAAGGAGTATTATAGTGGGCTGATTGTATCTAGTTTCCATGCATATGGATGGTGGAGCAATTGGTAATTGGTGTGTGGCATGATTATCAATTTTCCAGCTGCATTGAATTTAATATATATATAGTGGAATCTAACGTACGCATCGATCAAAACAAAGTAAAAGATCACTACTGAATTTGTCCCTACCCTCTGCCAACTCTACCACAGAATTACTGTAATTCCAACATCCGAGGGAGACAACTTGCTGCCCCTGCCCCACACGCTCCCCTAATAGTTCCCTTCGCTCCACTTCCTAGAGCTAGACAAGTAATTTTTCAAATGGTCTTGGGGCACCGACATGTCCCGTTCCATTTCACGGTGTAGGATATGCCCCGTCCTACGTCAAAACTCTCTCCTAGGGCATTCAAGCCGACTCATTATGTCCCGATTATTATTTGTCCTTTTTCTGTCACCAATAATACTGCCCAGATATATATAGCCCGGTAAGGCCCTGAAAGCCCCAATCACTTCATATATTGTGACCAAGATTACCCCGACCATGTCGTTGCTCCAGTACTCGATCCACATGTGTTCCATCAGAATGTGTACAAAAAACATGCCTTGATCTTTTGGACTTTTTGGAGGGCTGTTGATCTGTTGCAAATCTACAAGAGTACTGCATCCAAGATCCTCATTAAATCGGCAAAGATCACGAAGAAACCTGGGATCATCGGGAAATTGCAACTGATGTCTAGTACCATGTCCATTGGTTAGGTTTTTTTGGTGTTGTGTGTCCATTATGGTGTATTGTAGTTTTCGTACTTTGGTTTGTTTGGTTGGTGCATGTCTTGCAAACTTTGCTCGAGGTTTGATATGCACATCATTTGTTGGCACATCGATCATTGGATTGGCAGTTTGTATCGACTATACTTCGTTGACAATAATGCTTATTGTAATGTCTGCTCAAGTTAATAAAATTCTTTTCCTATTATGAAAAAAAACCCATGCCTTGTCCTTGTTTTGTTTTAAAATAACTTAGGATATCAAGAGTTGTTCCTATGGCACTGCCAACAATGCGCCCCTTAATATCATACATTATTGTGTGGTCTATACACTTGGTGGTAGATCTCACAAAATTAAATAAAGGAAAATCACTGTGATGTTTGTATAAAAAATATGTAAGTAATTAGTCCAACGATGTTTTCCTTGAAATAAAGGGATGGAAAATATTCATGAACATGATTTCATTAAACAATCCCAACCAATGTAAACTCTCTTTTATTCATTTTTATGGTTTACACTTCAAAATTGGACCTTTCTCGCGTCCACCTCAATGATCGGGACCGTTCACATCTTGAATCTTGTAATTCATTCCGAAAGTATATCAAAGGTCTGATTCGCATATTTTCCGGTTATATTCATCTTCTCAATGAGTTCTAAAAAATGAATTGTTAAATTATTGAGATAAGTCCGCAAAAATCCAAAACGACTTGGAATTGAAGTGAACCCTACATGGAGAGAATCCAACTCCATATCTCCAATCTACTCAAATTATCAAAGGGGGGCTTAAGGTAGACCCCATGCGTGTTCCCTTACATGAGGGGATCCTCTTGAAGCTTACCCCCAGCCCCACTCCACCATTTTCCCAATGCATTTCGCATTGTAGGACACCTGATTACTCCAAAATCACACATTTATGCGGGGTTTCTACACTTAGTTATGCATCCTACGAGATTGTGTAGTTGTGGATTGGTCCAGAGCACCACGTGGCGATGCTTCCGGACTGTTGCATAATTTCACCCCCTCCTCTATAAGGAAAAAATTGCTCCATGGTTTTGGGGCACCACGCAACACCTGCACACATTGTGTGAATCCCATAGAAATGTGTACTGGAAAAAGGTGTTGCGAGGTGCCCAAAATCACTGAAAAATTATTCCACCCAAAAGGGCACCCCACTAGTTACATCACACTAAACTACACCTTTTCTTTTCCTTATTAAACCCTGTGGCCATGGATTTCCTATAATAAGGTCCTTACGACCCTTATCATTGTTGTTTGTGACGAAAATGATGGGACAATCCTTAGTTGGGTTTCTGCACTCGTTGCCTCTCAATTGTGTCGGGCCTTTGCATATATGGGGGAACGATCGACATGACCAAGCTGGTGTCGAGATTATTGCAAGCTGAATCGGATCCCCATTTTGGCTTTCTAGCTGGGTGCTACCTCCACTTTTCTTCACCCACCCCAACTCCCTTTCCTCTCGACTCCCATGCCCGACCCCAACTTGTCTCGCGCGGCCACGAAAGCGGTCAATGTAGTCATTTCACGTCTACAAACGTCTTGTTGTCGCGTAATGGTTTTCGTAAGAAACAGTGTTTTATTAATGAGTGTACTACTGTGTACAGGATATCTCAATGGTGAAAAAGGACATTATCATGAACAGGGGAGGCATGCACTTCTGTCTATACGCAAAAAATCGAAACTTCGGCGTGCATTTTCCGATAGTTCATGATGTGCCAAGTACTGATGATCCCTATTCGTCGAGCAAAATCTAAATCTCAGTACTCTACTAAAAAGGGATGCATTAATCCAAATAAACCGGTAAAATTTATCGAGGACAAAAGAAAAGAAATGAGAAAACAAACAAAATTAATGGCACTTGTAGAAAATAATTAAGCTAATTAAATTCTCTGCATTTGTTTGCTGAGTAGAGATAACATGGAGAAAATGATTCTTGTACCCAAAAAAATTGAAGAAAATTATTCTGCTTAGGCATTAGCTAGTTAGATTATTATTAGGGGTATTGTTGTTGTTCCATCAATATAAACTCAAGGTCTCACAGCACAAAGTGATGCTAAACGAACACCAAACCAATTGTGTCAGTGTTTTATCTAAGTTACGCCAAAAAAAAAAAAAAAAGACAAGACAAAAATTAGTAGTTCTATTTTCCTTTCCCTCAACAAATTAGTCAGAGCATCCGGTTTAGAGGAGAAATGTAATTGAGTGATATGAAGTGGAGTACTGTTTCTAGCCCCCGTTTAATTTTGTAATCTTGTTTAGAATAAATGGAGGATGATGGAATTGCTGATATGGAGGACAGTGCCTCTCTCTCTTTGGAGTTCTGATTCCTGCCTCTTCTCTCCGTTTGATTGTTCTTCGGAATTGTCCATGAACTAGCGAGAGTGTTGTACATGGGTTTCTTAGTCGGTTTTGGTGTTTTATTTTTTGTTCTTTTAGTCATATGGATGCTTGCTGGTTCTAGGCAGTTATAACAGGGTCGTGGGTGTTGGCTGTTTTTGGTGCTTTGCTTCTGTTTGGTCAGGTTGTTCCTGCAATAGTATATGTTTATTGGTTGGGTTTCCTGGGTTGGAGGTATTTGGGTGTTTGGTTTGGGCGTTCTTCAATTCTTCTTTATTATTTTGATTGTCACCTTACCTTCCTGATTTTTTGGGTTTTGTGTGGCATTTGCCTTGGCAGATCATGGTTCGTTTAATCTTTACATAAACTTTTCAAAGATTAATAAATTTCAATTGCCGAGAACAAAAATAAAGACATCTTTCCAATTTCCTTTTTTCTCAGTAAAGGAAGTTGTGCTACTCTTGAGTTTCATTAATTTTGGTTTGGTGTTTGGGCCCCGAAAAGCAGCACCAAAAAAGGTTGGGAATCAGGAATCAGAATACTACATACATATGAAGCTACACGTAAATCAATCTACATGTGGATCACAGTTTTAGCTATCAAAAGCATCCAATTACTTTGGATGGCATACGCAACAGATGAAATTGTTGGAAATTCTTGAGGGAAAAGGACATCCAACTATACATTTCTTTGAGACATTCGATCTGCACATAATGGAACGTCATTCTAATTGAAGCTAGCAAGCAATTAATTAATGGGTTGGCTAACATTAATTAGTTTATATACCAAATAAGGAAATTAATTAATTATTACGTACACATAAAGTACACATGCATATATGCTAATTCTAATTCCCAAAAGAAATTGAACTTAACCCTTTGAAGTTATAAGCTCTTGTATACTTATTGTTTTAAGCAGACAACGATAAGAAAGAAAGACCAAACATAACAGACAAGATCAAAATTAAGAGTCCTTAATTAATTACTGGTTAATATATGTTGAAATATACATGCAACTATATAAGTGGACCCTACGAGTTGGGGTAAGCCGGCCATTGTCTAACCCTAGCTAGAGAATAGATCGAGAAGCCAAAGCTGGAAGCAGAGGAAAATGAGATTCGCATCTTGTAAGAAGCTAGCTCAGCCTCCGCCCAATGGAGAGCCACTTTGTATGATGAAATACACATTCATAAACTTTTTATATATAGCTTGTCAACAGAACTATGAAAAGGATACAATACACACAAGATTAATTGTAACATTTCCTTGTCTTATTATATAGTACTAGATATACTAAAAAGAGACCTAATTATCCACTAGATCATCCATAGCAATCTTAACTTTTCTGCCCTTTTTACCCCCAATCTAAATTCATTTAGGCACGGAATCAATTTCCCTATATCTGCATATATGGCATTGTAGCAACTAAAAATTATGCCCAAAATATTGTTGTATTTCTTTTCTTCCTTTCCAGCATTTCGCTAGATTTACTTCCATGCCTCTGCTTTGCTAATGAGTACTTCTCATTGGTTTGGTTTTGGGGCTTCCCCTCGATGTATATATCCTTTGTAGAGTTCTAATAAATAAATTTTGTTGCAGGTAAAAAAATAAAATAAAATAAAAACTAGATTATGCCCAAATTATCAAAAGTGCGTACTCTTTATATCTAATTGTGGCCAAGGTGTTGGAACACTCAGATTGTTAATTAGTCCAATCAAGAAATTAAGTATGAGCATCATAAATTAAGCTCCCATTGAAACATATATAAGATCTTGGGTAATTAATTAAGCTAACATGTACATGCATGCATGTTTGAATCCACTCTCTCTGCTTTTAAAAGCAGAGAGTACTCAACTACTCAATCCCGGCCGGGTTCTTTCGTCGAAGAATATTATTAATCAGCTAGACAAAATGGTAGTGATCACTCAAATCATCAAATGGATTTTCCCTGCCCACGTGTGGAAATTCCTCCATCAGTTAGTGGGTACATGTATATATATATATATATATGCCTGACTAGACGTTCACGTTCAATTAGATATGCCCGGCTGGATTAGGGTACGTTGTGTTTTGATAAAGCAAGCAGATTATGTACGTTTTTATCATTGTTAGGCTGTTTACGAGATTTGTAAGTATTACATTTGGGGCAAGACGAGAGTGCTAGCTAGCTAGTGCAAGATGTCCGTTCATTCGAGATACGTACCTTATGATTAATTTACGTATCATTGCTAAACACCTTAATTCTATATTAGTATCCATATTTTTGGTTGTATCCATATGCATTCCCTTTTCTTTTTTTACTCTCATGTGATAATTGATTCGCAATATATTCGTTTGATGTCGATCTTAATTAAACAAATGAAAGGGGAGTAACTTTATAGAAAATCTATGGTATCTCCCTCTTATGATGTGACCAAAACATATGATCATGTTATGTCTTTTCTTGTCAAATGTTATACTCCATCTTTCGTCCTTTTTTTAGAGTTCAGTATTTTATTTTGGGTTATCATTTAATCAGTATCTATTTTGGAAAGTTATATAGTGGGTAAAAGTTAGTACATTTTTCATTTTGCCCCTTAAAGTAGATTTTATTTTGAAAAGTTAGTGAGTAAAATAGTAATAATAATATCTCCATATATGGTAAGTAGGAAAAGTTATAACTTTTAGAGTGTAACGATGATGTCTTCATAAAAAGTTGAATTTATGAAGTGGGGCTCTTAAAAGGGACGGAAGAAGTACCATTTTGTGGTGAATTTTATGATGAGAGATACCGTAAAACCAATTGATTTTGAAAATGCTATTCATGCCATTTTAAAAAATTATTACGCATGATAGGGTGAAAATGTTATACCTTCTTTTGATAAATGTTATGTCATTTTATGGCATTAGTTTGTTAGGGCATTAGCGATGTTTTATTACATCTTATGGTTAATGTTATGTCTTCTCACAATGAAAGTCAAATGAGGTATGGATCCCTAGACAATTAGAGTATGAATTTGTTCACACCCCACAAAAGAGGGCCGGATGGATGGATGGATCTGGGGGTGCTGTAGTGCACCCCTGTGTAGTGCGCGTGTAGGGCGACACACAACCGTCGATCTCATCAATCGACGATTCAAATCAAAAATCAATTATGACTGGTAATAAATGATCCTTATCGGTCATAATTAAAAATCATATATCAACCATTCATTGTCAAGATCGATGGCCCGTGTGTGCCCTACAAGGTGTCTTGCAGGGTCTTGCACTACAGGATTTTCCAATCCCGAATGAACAATACCCTTCACCCTATAATTGGCTCTTACCATCTTATGAGCACCCATAATTTCCAAAAATCACCAAGGAGTCCCTATAATTTCCAAGAACTTTAGTGGAAGTCCATCTAATTGCCCCTAGAATTTTGAAAAGTGGAAGATCACCGAATATCGTTCAAGCAAAAAAAAAAAATTTATTGAAAACAAAAGCATTTTTTATTTTGCTAAAAAACGTTGCAGTGGAATTCTATGCACATAGCTACGTGCCAGTACTGATCATTTGGCTGCTCTATGGAATAGTGTATCTATTTTGTCTCTCAAACAAAATACGCAGGATAGAGAAATACGTGCTTTATAAAATCTTGTTTCTAGAAACTTTAGAAAAATAAAATAAAAGAGGGACCCAAAAGTATCAAATGTGGGCGGGAAGAGAATATTGCAGTGGCATAGATGCAAAGCTCACGAAAATCAAAAAAATAAATTAATATATGTACATTCATGATATGATCCCATGACTTATAAGCGTATTAGAAATTCTCACAATATATACAATTAACGAATAAAGTGACGATGCCGAATATTTGGTAAAGACTACTCAGAATATGAGACATCATTCAGCTCCTATACAACCATTTTTTATTTTATTTTTTATAATCGAATGTTCGGGCCAGTTTGGCACACCTCGGCTAAATCTAAAGTTAACGATTAGGCAAACCTTCCAGTGACCCCAACGTTTGAAATGTTCGGCTTCATTGGAATTCGAACAGCTAATCTCATGAAAAAACACTTGTTTAGTTTCTTATGTCAGGCCCCTCGGCCAAACTCGTTGGGATTAACTGTATAATTTTGATATACCAAATTAACGAATTATATTAATGTAGAATCTCTCTGTTGGGTTGAAATTCCTCTCTATCGCAATCCTGCAAGTGGGTATTTTGCGAGCGTAATCAGCTTCCCAAGTGCTTGGTACAAAAGGAATCTGGAGCCACCCCACCCCCACAAATCTCTGCTACTGAGAATACAAATCTAATTGAAAACCCCCCTGATAAGGTTCTTGTTACATCATCATGGTTACTTCACATGAAACACATTAGCCTAAACGAATCCGAATTGTTTAATGTGTCATTGCGATGCATATTGTTCCAATTAGGTGTGTGTCGACAAAGTGATTCCTACTAGGGATGCATTCTGCAACTTAAAAGTATATCGTAGATGCGAAAATGATGGTGTTTTGCTGAATTCATTTACAGAATCATTGCCAAAAATTTAGGTTTCTGCAGGATTGTTTAGGGTGTGGGGTTGGCTTCTTGCCTTCTTTTTTATTTTGGTTTTCAGATGGCGTTTTTGTTGGTGTGCCCAAGATATGTTTAATCTTTGTTATCTCTTTTTTTTTTTTTTGAGGGAGAGCAAGAGGGTAATTTCACCTACCAAACTCACCTAGGCAATTGCTGACTAAGGAGACTTTGTTATCTCTTTCAAAGACTAATAAAATCTTTTTAGCCTAGCAAAAATGTTATAATTGACAGTGACACCTAGCAAGTCGCCAAAAATCACAACCTTAGTTATGTATCTCTGTCTTTTCTCTAAGGATGCTGATTTTAGTGCTTTATTTTTGTATGCTACATTTTTAATGTGAAGTTACAAGTAACTTCATGTATATAGTAGAGCGCCTGCATGCAAAAGTGAAGCGCGAAAATCAATTTCCTTTCTCTACTGGCCAAAGCAAAACTATGGTCTTTTCGATGGGTGTCGGCTCAGTCTCGCCGTAATTGTTAACTATTTATTTTGTTTGAACACCAAATTTTTCTTATTAATTTTGAAATTGTTACAAGACTAAAAGGAGCAAGAAAATAGCATGCTCAAAGGATAAGCATCTGTCCAATCCGAGAACTAAAACCTCAATTGGCTTGTTCATTGAGCATGCTATTTCATTGCTCCTTTTAGTCTTGTAACAATTTCAAGATTAATAAAATTTTACTGGACTGAAATTGTTAACTCTCTATTGATGCAAGCACGGTAATTGCATGCGCAACTTTGCTCTTATATATACCCCTATAACGCCCTTTAGAACCTACACAAGAATTAAAAAATAGTAAGAGTATGATGGTAAAATGTTAATTCACAATTCAATAATAACACCCGGCCAATGGCACTTAGTTATTCACTTTCATTTTTCCTAGAATATATAGCAGTGATATTATTGGGCAATATCCATATATACATAAAGACATTTTGGGAACCTTGATGGAATCTTTTGCTTCGAAATTGATGAGACCCAAATCTGCCCCATTATTTTCTTCGATCTAACTACGTACAGATTTCTTATTCCGTCCATACGGTGCAAACACAACATCTCCTAGAAGTGAAAATGCATTTCTTATATATATATATATATATATATATATATATATATATATATATATATATATATATATCTCTACAACTGTATACAACTTTTCTCAACTAAATTAGAATAGCTAGGAAACTTGCAAAGGAAACGCAAAGTAACCTTCTTTAAGAAAGTGGGCAAAGTACCACTACAGGCCATGGAAAAATAACCATCAACAACGTAACACTTTCGTGTATGACAATGCAACCAACCCAAACAGAGGAATCAGAGGAGCAACTCAACACAACAAGCAATATTAAATATTGGGGAGAAAAAAAATGAACAATCATTTTCAATTAAGTACTACTATGAACTATTCTATATTTTCCACAGATCGATTATGGGTTCACCAAATGTACACCAGATTGTGGGGGTCAGCCGTCAAGATGCCACACGAATGATTTGAGCCGTTTCATTCATTTAAAATATTTTTCTAAGGATATTGGATCAAATTAGTTCAAGTGAATATCAATAAAAGCTTGAAAGATTCATTAGATATTTGTCTCTTGAAATTCTGGAACCAAAAATTAAATGAACTGGTGAAGCTTTTAACGATATTTAATTGAACTGATTTTTTAAACTGACTCTTAAAAAAAAACCATATGAAACAAACCGAATCATTTGTGTAGAAATCCGAAGTAATGCCATACAATTACGTGTACACCCGTAGGATTTGTTTATACTGTATATATATTTTGCATTAGTACTTCGGTTTGCGTCACTCGACAAGCCATACTCGGTACATAATCAGATAGCACTAATTGAAACGAAACAGTGCGTAACTATTTAACAAAGGTTCGGTGGAAGAACTGCTCCGATGGATCGGACGCGTCGGAACGCCGCCGCGTGGGGAAGAATAGGACCCCCACAAATAAGTTCCACCACAACCAACTTGAGGCCCCACAATTAGCATCAGCATTTCACTAAATCTCACTCATATCAGTTTCCCACTGAACAAAAAACAATACTACGTAATTACCAAATTAAAAAAAAAAACATGCGGAACCCACTTAACATAATTAATCTCCCAGTCGATCCACGTGGAACCCATTTCGACCATTTGCAGATAGGGGAGTGATTTTCGCACCTCCCTTTTATCTGTATGCACTCCATTTTTCATCTTCATTCACATGAACTTATAAGATTGTTCTCTACGAGCGAAGAGCTTAATTAAAAAGTAACACTAGCTAGTTTTGTAATTGCACAAGAATAAAGACAGAAATGAAAGTGCGTAAGTACATCTGAATAAAAGAAGAGTGTAAAAATCATTTTACATGTGGATATATACAAATTATACATACGACAAGGCAGAATATTCAATGTTGGATGCAGGGGGGTTAGTGCGTGTCTAGAGTGAGCAATATGCTCGCACGCTTGAAATTCCTCCCAAAGTGAACATGTGAGCCTATTCCTTTGGGGATAAAACATTGCTACATACCCAAATTTATGCATCCAAATTCATAAATAATTGTGCTCGAAATCGTTTGATTCACGTGAATATCCAAGACAATAATATTGAACCAACGTGCAATCATATGACCCCGAACACAAATATAAACCCCAAAGGGTTAATTTGGCCAGGTAAGAATGGAAAAGCAAAAAAGTTCTTGTCCTCCATGAGGCCGAACACTAGAATCTCACGGGGCCAAACATTCAAAACCCTTGGGGCTATTAGAAGATTTGCCCTACTTTAAGACCTTGAATTAGTCAAAATGCGCACAAACTGTATGCCCTGAATATTTGGTTATTAAAAAAACACAAATTAATATATTCGCAAAAGAGAAATATACACTAGAATCCATGCATACACATAAATCGGTATATATGTATAAACTTTTTCATTTAGAGATAGTGGTCCCTCTCCGAAGTGCTATAAATAGATGAGGGTATTAACATCTATTCCTCAGGAGAAACACAGGCAAGCAACAAATAGCTGTCAAAGTGTTCCTTCCCCTCTCTAATTCTCTCTCTCTCTCTTTTAATCTCCTCTGCTTCTTTCATATTCTTTAGTTGAGCCAAACAAATTAAAGAAGAAGAAGAAGAAGAAGAAGAAATGGAGGGAAAAATGGGGTGTTTCGGGGACTTTATTCAGAGGGCAAAGCCATACATAGCCATGATATCCTTGCAATTTGGGTATGCGGGAATGAACATCATAACCAAAGTTTCACTCAACAGAGGAATGAGTCACTACGTTCTTGTTGTCTATAGACATGCCTTTGCCACTGCCGTTATTGCTCCTTTTGCCATTATCCTTGAAAGGTATAATTTCAATTTTAATTTATAAAACTCGATCATCAAACTGTGACTCTACATCTTTTTCTTAATTAATATATATAAGTTAAGCCTGATTCATTTATTTTCATGTGGTTTTGTGGGATATAGGAAAGTGAGGCCAAAGATCACATTTCCCATGTTCATGCAAATATTTGTGCTGGGCCTTCTTGGGTGAGTAGTCTTTACTTCTTAATTAGTTAGCACGCCAAATTTCCATTACTATATATCTCGTTAAAAATTAAGTACTGCTCCTATATGAATTTTTATTCATACGTTTGAAATTTCGACAGACCTGTAATAGATCAGAATTTCTATTACGCGGGGCTGAAATTCACCTCACCCACCTTCTCATGTGCCATGAGTAACATGCTTCCGGCAATGACATTCATCATGGCCGTCCTTTGCCGGTATAACTCTCTCTCTCTCTCTCTCTCTCTCTCTCTCTCTCTGCGTAGAATTTGATAGTTTATTTAGTGAAAAAAAAAAAACCTAAATTATAATGTTTTTTTTTTTTCTTGTTTGGGTGAAAAAAATAAAATAGGATGGAGAAGGTGGACATAAAGAAGGTGAGATGCCAAGCAAAGGTGGTGGGAACAATAGTGACAGTGTGTGGGGCCATGTTGATGACACTGTACAAAGGACGCGTCATCAACTTTGTGTGGTCCCAGTACATCCATCCTCCTCACTCATCCTCTCCTCCTCTCTCAGCTGCGGCTGCTGACAAGGACTGGGTTAAGGGCTCCATTCTCCTTATAATTGCCACTTTTGCATGGGCCTCTTTCTTCATTCTTCAGGTATATATATAATCTGCCTTGATTTTTTTAGGAAAAAACAAAAATAAAAAAACAAGAAATGAATACCTTAATCTTACTATTATGCTAATTAAATTAATTATTGGCAGGCAATTACAATGAGGAAGTACACAGCACATTTGTCGCTCACATCCCTCGTGTGCTTTATGGGTACTTTGCAATCTATTGCTGTCACCTTTGTAATGGAGCACAGACCCTCTGTTTGGTCTATCGGGTGGGACATGAACCTCCTAGCTGCTGCCTATGCTGTAAGCCTCTCTCTCTCTCTCTCTCTCTCTCTCTGAGATATTAAGAAATTAAATTTGGTGTTTGATTGCAGGGTATAGTATCATCAAGCATTGCATACTATGTGCAAGGTTTGGTCATGCAAAAAAGAGGGCCTGTGTTTGTGACTGCTTTCAGTCCATTGATGATGATTATTGTTGCAATCATGGGATCCTTCATCCTCGCTGAGAAGATCTATGTTGGAGGGTGAGATTAATTCTCATTTATTTTCCATCCCTATCGAAGGAAACAAATACCCACTTTCTTTGTCAAATATTCTCAATAAAATGTTTCTTTTGCCGATAAAAAACAAACAAACAAACAAGGACCCACTTTCATTTCTATCCTTCTCAACAGTACTATGTCCTGAATATCATTGTTAAAGGGCATAAACATTTCAACTAGAGTCAAAAATCGAACGTGTTTATTTCTGCAAAACAAACCATTTATAGTTTCAAATTTTAGCCCAACGTACTGATCATCTTTTCCGCTCGTGGGTACTGCAGTGTTCTTGGAGCTGTGTTAATCGTGGCCGGACTTTACTCGGTTCTGTGGGGCAAATACAAGGAGTACAAGGAGAAGGAAGCCGAGGCAATCCCGGAACCAGTAAAGCACAACGGAGGAAACAACCAGATGATTATGATAATCGATGACCTTGAAGCAAACGATGTCGAGATGCAGAAATCACAAGTGAACAGGAATTTTGTACCAGCTATCGCGATTAGCGCCCCGATTCCACAACCCCCCATGTTGGCTGTGGCAGCACCAAAACCCTAAGCAGTTGGAAAACGTGAAATGAACAAATTAATTAAGACAAGAAAAAGAAGAACAAGAACAAAGGGCGTAAGCTAGGCAGGGGATAAGGGGCTTTTTTTGTACTTTTATTAATCTCACCGCGTTTTTCCAACCTTTTTTTTTTTTTTTCCTTTTTTGGGAAAATGTCCTTACTTATTGGACTTGTTATGCTTTATGTGTAACCTAATATTCTGATGAGAACTTTACGAGAAGAGAATGAGGATTTGGGAATTGCAGATTTTCTTAGTTACCATGTGCACTGACCCACTGAATAATTTTTTCTTTTTTTGAAGAGAACTGAATAATTCTCTCAATTTCCCTAGTAGTAATTTGCACAAGTACTGGCAAAAGTTGCTGACGTCTGATTCAGATTCCACTAAGAAGGCTAGTGCTTGAATTTTTATTCCAACTTTTCATCAACTGGTTAATTTGGATATCAATTTTGATGCCACCTTCCTCATTTTGTAGAACACAAATTCCTGGCTGAGAAAAAAACATGTACTCGTGGCTACCTCTGTTTCAAGAATTTAAAAACTGAAATCTTAGAGATCAGCTAATATTTATGAACAACTCTTTAGTACTATATTTTTTGATACTCGTGAACAATTCTTGAAAATAATTATCAATGCGTAAATATATAACGTGATCAAGCATTATATATCAGAAATTGTAAACCTGTGTTACGGTCTTTTTTGTCAAACTAAAAGCCCACATACCACCGGTGGCTCGACATTGTTCACAAGGCGATCAATTGAACACCCTTTTAAGAAGAAAAATTTTAGAATACTTATAGTCATTTTGGTGTAGTCATTTTTTAACAACCAATCCCAATAGTCATGAACGCCTAGCCGAAAAAATAATTGAACACCTAACAGTGGAAGCTGAACATGCAGCCATCTTTGGTGTGTATCTGAACACCCTACAATTTAATTATTCTCCCTAAACTTAACTAGTATATATATCGAGCCAAAATTTTATATAGAAATCGATCATCGGCTGCAAAGCCATCTGCGACGCATATGGTTCAAGTCACAACTCGTACTGTATAATATAGAAATCAATTTGTTTATAACTTTAATGAGGAAAGACTATAATACACACCCTTTATTTGGGTGTGTATCATATACATACCAAAAAATGTTATGAATTATAAAAAAAATGTTACGAATCGTATAAAGGTTACGAGATATATCAAAATGCTATGAATTACAATAAAAATGTTACGAATCGTACTGCTGAAAAGTTATGAATTTTAAGACAAAAGTTGTGAAACACGCTAAAATGTTATGAATAAATTATAAAATAAATACATATGATACACCATTTTAAGGGATTTTGTGTATTGTAGACTTTTCCGAAACCATAATATATATATGGGGAAGGAAATTGTAGGAGTTTCTTTTAAGATCATCATCAAATTCTTCGCATATGGAAGTAGTAACCAAAGTTGCCGACGAATTGGCCTATATACTTTGTGGGGGTGACGGTGTCATTAACCGAATTGTGGTTTTTAACTTTTCTCTCTCTCGAATTTCTCTCTCTCTCCCAAAATTCTACCCGTCACATTTACCTTTCTTCCCCTTCCCCTCTCCCAATGTTTCACAACCCTAATACAACGGCAGGAGAGGAAGATCATGATACTAGTTTTTGTAGCAGGCCGAGCAAATGGCTCGAGCAGCTTCCGAACGTGATCCAGTATTCCTTCCAACTCCAAGACATCTTTCTTTGGACGTTCGGATCAGCAACCGTAGCCGAGGGTCCCGCTAATTACCATTTCCCTTAATGCTCCATTCCCTGCACCTGCTTGAGGTGGAGGATACGTTCGTTTGGATAGCTGCCGAAGGTCCCACAACATGTTCGGTGCCGAGAGAAGCTTGGCCGACGATCCAGCTCATCCGCATCAGAACAGTAGCCATGGCAATGATGATGGTCGTGACGTCATCCAAACGGTTATGAGGACAATGATGGTGGCACGTGAAGGTGCCAGCTCATCATGAAAACGGTTGTAAAACCCTAAACGTGATACAACAGTGACATCAGCCGACGCGTGTTGAGCGTTGGTGCAATCTTGGAGACCAAGCTAAGGGTTCCCTATAAATATCCCATTATGCCTATTTGGAAGAGGTACGCTCAAACGAAACCCTAGCTCTCAATTCCTAACTCTTCCTTGCAAGCAAACTGACTCTTGCACCAGAGGGCCATCCCGGAGAACCTCCGGCGTGGTCTCTTAGTCGCGCTTCGTTTTTGCAGGACTGAGCAAGGAGCCAAGAGCTAATTTCGAACCAACATTGTGAAAGTACGAACCATCCGGAACGGAGCCCCACAATTTGGTGAACCCGACGTGAACCTTGTTTCTCAGATCCACGGCAGCTCCTCCACCTCGACCACCTCTTTCGTACCTAAAAACTCCACCCCTCCAGATCTCCACCAGTCCCCTCCAACCAAAAATGGGCGGAGCACCCCCACCTCCTTTTTTTCAACCCCTCAGTTCCTCTTTGCATATCACCTCTGAAACCGGTATCAACGCTGCCTCCCCATCTCACCCTCCTGGATTTACTCCACCAGGCGTGAGCTCTTCCATCCAATGACCAGTGGGCTTGAGTGAAGACGCTCTAGCATACGTACAAATGCTAGAACAGCAACAAGAACAGACCAACGCTGATGTAGCCATCCTAAGAATGGAGATCGAAAAGATTAAGGCCAAAGAATTTCCTACGGCATCCCACTCTGGATCTCAGGGACGGCGCCGGAGAGGAAATCTGCCACCCCCTCCTCCTTTGGGAGTTGATTCACGGCCAAAAAGAATCTCAGTCCACGACCGCCTGGACCCACCATTGACGGATCACCGAGCTGGGGATAACGCTCGCTTTAGGCAGCAACTTTCCCCAGTTCATCAACGTCTCGGCGATGGTGCGGGACTTAAAGGCAGAGAAGGGCGAAGAGAAGGGAGCCCACACACTGTTTTCTTAAGTTCATCGGCTGGAGACGAATACTCTCAGGGCTCCCAAAGCTACAATACCGTGGAATTCCGAGACAACAACCAGGCTCTTGTCCCGTACAAATCCGAACGGCAAAGAAGCCGAACTCCTCGAAGAAACGGGAAAGGTCCCCAGAGCCAGCATATTGGTCAAGATGAAGTCCCTCGGGAGAATGCCTACAAAGGACGAGCAACAAACTCGGGAAGCGCTTGGAAGCTTCGCCGTGAAAAAAGCGTAAGCGTGGTCGTTCGGCAAGACGATCGTCCTAGCCGACGAAGGATCTATCATACTGAAAATCTTCCAGAAAAGGACTACAGAAGGGTCCCCATCTCACCCTCATGGATTTACTCCACCAGGCGTGAGCTCTTCCATCCAACGACCAGTGGGCTTGAGTGAAGACGCTCTAGCATACGTACAAATGCTAGAACAGCAACAAGAACAGACCAACGCTGATGTAGCCATCCTAAGAATGGAGATCGAAAAGATTAAGGCTAAAGAATTTCCTACGGCATCCCACTCTGGATCTCAGGGACGGCGCCGGAGAGGAAATTTGCCACCCCCTCCTCCTTTGGGAGTTGATTCATGGCCAAAAAGAATCTCAGTCCACGATCGCCTGGACCCACCATTGACGGATCACCGAGCTGGGGATAACGCTCGCTTTAGGCAGCAACTTTCCCCAGTTCATCAACGTCTCGGCAATGGTGCGGGACTTAAAGGCAGAGAAGGGCGAAGAGAAGGGAGCCCACACACTGTTTTCTCAAGTCATCGGCTGGAGACGAATACTCTCAGGGCTCCCAAAGCTACAATACCGTGGAATTCCGAGACAACGACCAGGCTCTTGTCCCGTACAAATCCGAACGGCAAAGAAGCCGAACTCTTCGAAGAAACGGGAAAGGTCCCCAGAGCCAGCATACTGGTCAAGATGAAGTCCCTCGGGAGAATGCCTACGAAGGACGAGCAACAAACTCGGGAAGCGCTTGGAAGCTTCGCCGTGAAAAAAGCGTAAGCGTGGTCGTTCGGCAAGACGATCGTCCTAGCCGACGAAGGATCTATCATACTGAAAATCTTCCAGAAAAGGACTACAGAAGGGTCCCCATAGAGAAGAGAGAGAGGGGATCTCAACGACAGCAAGACGAGGAAGAAGGAAAACAAAGGGAACAAGAATACCGAGCATCAAAGAAGTCTCGGAACGCTCGGGAAGGTCTTCCCCCTCGGCCAACCCACGAGTACCAATTGAAAAAGCTGACAGAATCACCCTTCTCGGCGAAGATCCAAGCCACATTGCCAAAGCTAGGTCTCTACCTTCCAAAGTTCCAGAAGTTCGACCCCAGCACGACCGAGGCATACACCCATCTCATCAGTTACAGAAGCACCATTTCATGCATCACCGACGACGACGCCATCATGTGCAAAGCATTCCCCTCGAGTCTTGAGCGCCTCGGCTTGCTTTGGTTCAACCAATTAGAGGCTGGATCGATCCATAGTTTCAGAGAGCTTGAAAGAGCTTTTAACTATCGGTTCATTACTAACAACAAGCAAGCCAAGGAAGAAGATGTCTTGGCACAGATGAGGAAGAGGCCCGGCGAAACGCTTCGGAAATATGTCGAACGTTACTGGCAATTGTTTAACGAAATACCCGGTGTTGATCAATACTGAGCGGCAAGGAACTTCAAGAATGGGTTGGAAACAGGAAGCAAGATCTTGGACGAGCTGGCAATAAGGGCGCCTCACGGAATGAACGAGCTAATGAGGACGGTAGAACAGTTCTATTCCTATGAAGAGTTCCTCGCCGAGCGAGAACTCCAAGGAAGGCAAAACTCAATCGTACCTCAAAGCCTTCATGTCCCCACGCCCCAAATCGCACCACCAAAGCCTGTGGTCGCTGTCCAGCCGAAGAAGCAGGTCAACACAGTCAAGGTGGCAGACAAAAAGGGTCCAAAAGCTCATGACTACATAGCTGAAACCACCGTTTTCAAAGAGCCAATTTATTTCCTCCTCCGTACGATAGAGAAGGAACCGTTCTTTGTTTGGCCGAACCCTCCCAAATTGAACACAGAAGAAGGCAATAACAACAGTCGGAAGAGATGCTCGTACCATAATGAGCTTGGACATTACACCACGGCTTGTGCTCCCTACAAAGCACTTTTGGAAAATCTAGCGGCACAAGGACTTCTTGATGATCATATTGACTGGACTAAAACGCCGAGGAGACAGCCGAACGCTGGTGGGCAAAACCTTATTCCACGACCAGTCGGAGTAATCAACGTTATTCACGGGTCAACAACAAAGCAGGCAGCAAAACAGCTTCGCCAAGAGCTTGTCAAAGCTGAGAAAGTTACCCAAATTTTTTCCATCAATCGTGCTCCTAAAAAAGCCAAATTGCTTGAGCTTCCCTGGTCAATCACTTTCACCGAGCAAGATCTACAATGTGTCCAAACCCCCCATAGTGACGCTCTGGTGGTCACAATCCAAATCTCAACTCACTCTGTCAAAAGGGTGCTTATTGATCAAGGAAGCTCGGCAGAAGTAATGTACTTGTCTCTCTTCAAGGAGCTCAAAATTCCAGAATCGTGCCTTCTCCCGGCTGAAGTCCCTCTGATCGGATTCAGTGGCACTCCCGTTTGGCCTCTTGGAAGGATTACCCTCCCTATTGTTACGGGCTCGGTTGCCTCTAATCTCGAGTTCGTCGTTGTGGACACGCCCTGAGCCCATACAACGCGATCCTTGGCCGAAATTGGCTCCATTCAATAAAAGCCGTCGCCTCAACCTACCACCAGGTGGTCAGGTACATCGGCGCAAACGGCAGACAAGAAGATCTGTTCGGAGACCAGTTACAAGCCAGACAATGTTACGTCTCGGCCATCGGAATATCATCAAGCTCCAAACGAGTACATTGGGTTGAAGTCCCTGACAAACCAGTCCTCGAAGACGTCGGATCTCTTCCTAAAGAGAAATCAATTGAGGATCTTATCAAATTCCCACTTAACGAGGATGCATCACGATATTTCATGCTCGGCGCTGGTTTGCGCCAAGCCGAGAGTGAAGAAACCTTGCAGTTCCTCAAGAGCAACATTAAAGTTTTCACATGGACGCCGTATGATTTGCCAGGCATTGACCCAAAGCTCATCCAGCACTCCCTCAAAGTTTCAAAATCAGCAAAGCCTGTGATTCAGAAGCCCCGGCGGTCGGCCACTATTCATGCCGATGCAGTAAATGAAGAAGTGGGCAAACTCCTCGAGGCTGGCGCCATCAAAGAAGTGCAATACCCTACTTGGCTCGCGAACCCTGTGGTGGTGAAGAAGAAGAATGGAAAATGGAGAGTCTGCGTGGACTACACCAACTTGAATGATGCTTGTCCTAAAGAATGTCTACCCCTTCCAAAGATTAATCAATTGGTAGATGCAACGGCGGGTCATGCTCGGCTGAGTTTCTTAGATGCTTATCGAGGTTACCACCAGATAGCCATGGATCCCAACGATATGGAAAAGACGGCATTCATCACACCAAGAGGCCTCTTCTGCTACCTGGTTATGCCGTTCGGCCTTAAGAATGCGGGGGCCACATTTCAAAGAATGGTATACCTGTTGTTCGGAATTCTCATCGGCGAAATCATGGAAGCTTATATTGACGATATGGTCGTCAAAAGTCTGAAAGCCGAGAACCACCTCTCTCATCTTGCCGAGGTCTTTGCAATCTTGAAGAAGCACAAGCTACGGCTTAACGCCAACAAATGCGCCTTCGGAGTAAGCTCAGGGAAGTTCCTCGGCTACCTGGTTACTCGGCGCGGTATCGAGGCGGATCCGAACCAGATCTCAGCTATTCAGCAATTAAAACCACCATCCACTCCTCGGGAAATTCAGAAGCTAACTGAGATGGCAGCGGCTCTCAACAAGTTTATTAGCCGCTCGTCAGATAAATGCCATGTCTTCTTCCAAACTCTTAAGAAGCAAAGCCGACGAAGTTTCAAGTGGACGGAAGATTGCGATGCAGCCCTCACCGAGCTGAAATCTTATCTTTGTTCGGCCCCTCTTCTTGTCAAATCAGTAGCTTTTGAAACTCTCCATCTCTATTTAGCTGTCTCTCCACATGCCGTAAGCTCGGCACTTGTCCGACGGGAAGGCCTTGAGGACCAACCAATCTACTTTTCTAGCCGAACCTTACTCCCAGCACAGACGAGATATCTGCCACTGGAGAAGCTACTTCTAGCATTGGTTACAACAGCTCGGAAATTGCTCCCTTATTTTCAAGAGCACCCCATCATAGTTCTTACAGAGTTTCCACTTAAAAATCTCCTGAGGAAGGCTGACCTATCAAGCAGAGTGTCCCAATGGGTGGTCGAATTAGCAAATTTTGATATCCACTTTGAACCTCGAACTGCAATCAAGGCCCAAGTATTGGCAGACTTCATTGCTGAATTCACCCCTGGAAGCCCGGACGAAGAAATATTGGTCAAGCCTAATTATGGGATGCTAGAACAACAAGAGGCTCGGAAAGCTTGGAACTTATTCAGCAGAGACGTTTGGAAGTTGCATGTTGACGGGGCATCAAACAGCAATGGCGCGAGTGCAGGGGTTGTCCTTGTAAACCCTTGTGGCATCCTTCATGAAAGTGCTATCACAATCAACTTCCAAGCCACAAACAACGAAGCCGAATATGAAGCTCTGCTTGCTGGTCTCCGAGCCGCAACAAGTTTACAAGTTCAAGACCTACAAGTTTTCTGCGACTCTCAGCTGATCGTCAATCAAGTAACAAGTGATTATGAAGCTCGGGATGTAAGAATGATTAAGTATCAAGCTACCACTCTAGAGCTAATCCGAGGGTTCAAAGGATTCCAAATCGAATAGATCAACAGAGAGAACAACGCTCATGCCGACGCTCTGGCAAGTTTGGCCTCGGCAAGCAAAGCTTCTGAATACCGACACATTAGCCTCGGCGAGATCCACCAGCCAAGCTTCGAAGTCTCGGAAGAAGTATTCAACATTTCCCTCGGCCCAAGTTGGATGGATAAAATCGTCTCGTTCCTCAAAGACGATACGCTACCCTCGGACAAAAAGGAGGCCCACCGTGTACGCAGTAAAGCAACCTACTATTGGATCTCTGAGCACGGCCAACTCTACAGAAAAAGCTTCACGGGGCCATATCTAAGAGTGGTTCATCCAACCGAGGTCCCAATTATTTTAACCGAACTTCACTCTGGAAGCTGCGGTTGTCACTCTGGCGGGCGCTCCCTTTGTCAAAGAGCTTTCAGTCAAGGATACTTTTGGAAAGGAATGAAGAAGGATTGTGAAGAAGTGGTCAAAAAGTGCAAGCCTTGCCAACTTTTTTCCCCTATACCAAGGCAGCCCGCTCAATCTCTCAAACCCATCACTAGTCCTTGGCCCTTTGCCCAATGGGGCTTGGATATAGTTGGTAAACTTCGAACTGCCCCTGGGGGCTTCAAGTTTTTGATCACCGCAACGGATTACTTTTCAAAATGGGTGGAAGCCAAGCCATTAGTCACAAAGACTGAAGCAGACGTTCGGCGATTCGTTTGGAGGAACATCGTCACGAGGTTCGACGTGCCTTATGCAATCGTTTCGGATAACGGCTCCCAATTCGTGGGCAAAGAGTTAACTGGACTCTATGCTGAGTTCGGAATTAGATTCTTCAATTCAACCCCATCCTACCCCCAAGGCAACGGCCAGGCCGAAGCCACCAGCAAGACTGTCTGCGCTGGTATCAAACGTCGGCTGGACTCTAAACGAGGAAAATGGGCCGAAGAACTGCCTCGGGTCCTTTGGGCCTATCGCTCCACTCCAAGACGTTCCACTGGCCAAACTCCCTTTGCAATGGCCTTCGGCATGGAAGCTGTCATCCCACTCGAATCAAGGTTCCCAACCCTACGCACTGAAACTTTTGATTCAGATACCAACAATGATGCAGTGGCAACCGAGCTTATTTTAGCCGAAGAAAAGCGAGACGATGCCCAGCTCAAGTTAGCCAACTATCAGCAGGAAGTCGCTCAGGGCTACAATCGAAGCGTAAGGCTTAAGAAGTTCAGAGCCGACGACTGGGTTTGGCGGAAGGTTGTCCGAGCCAACCAGAAGACAAAATTCAAACCGAATTGGGAAGGACCCTACAGGGTGATTAAAGAGGTTGGCAATGGCTCGTATAAGTTAGAAGACAAAGAAGAAAGGGAAATTGAGAACCCCTGGAACGCTCTGAACCTCAGGAAGGCCTACCTTCGAAGTCTCTCATCGGTCTCAATCTATCACAGAAGCCCTCAAGTCTATTACTTTTCTCTTTCAAAAATACTGTACTTGTTTTGACCATCTTTTATTTAATGGAAAGTCTATCCTACTTCTGAAGCATCAATGTTCTCTACATTTGATTACAATGTACAAACTCCGATCGCTATAAGCTCGGTATTCTGACAATTACAGCTACGTTCGGATTTCTTTAATGCAAACACGTTATGGCTGGACAATTTGATTTCCAGCCACAACTCAATCAAACATATTGGTTCGGCTATGTTCATACTTTGACTTGAACAAATTGCCACTTAAGACATTTACTTAGCATATTACGTTGGCACAAGACTGGCATTTGAAGCCGAGCCTTATACCAACGCAGGGGCTGTTACAAGTAAATAAACCTGGAAACAAGCCAAGGTTGCTTGACCTTCGACAGGCAAACTCAGAAAATATTTCTAAGGCATAGAGAAATATTCAATACAAAAACAAAGTTGAGAATTTTTTCTTAGTCATTTAAACATAAACTTGAAATTCAGAAACTCCTACCAAGAGGGCTCGGCTTGGTAAAATGTTCGACGCCGACCCCCTTAAAACTATTACATCTGGCATGGCAAAATTCCAAACGTTCGGTGCCATCCAGTCCAAAGAAGCAAAGTTCAAAATACTCAGAAACAAAAAAAAAAAACAACTTAAAGAGAATCCTAAACTTGGGCATCTTCGGCAACTTTGTCTTGAGCCTGGGGATGGCTCTCATCATCTCCAGCCTTCTCCTGTTGATCGGCCAAAGGCACGTTGGTCATTTTTTCATCTTCATCCTCAGGAGGCAAGGGTTGGCACTCCTCTTCGGAGTAAGGAAGCTCTAGATCCGGCATGGTCGGCTCAGGAAGCTGCTTCAAAAAGCCAGAATCGGCTTGAATTGCCATTACCGCAGCCATCGCCTCGGCACCGGCAGTATAACCCAGCTTAAAGAAATCTGGAAGCCGAGCCTCAAGCTCATCATTCACCATCTTATGTGCTATCTGGGTATACTCCAGTGCGACTCGGTTTATTCCGGCCTCATAGCCTTTGGCGTCGGCAGCTTTGAGTTTCTCTTTCTCTTCCACGCTCATTTTTTCGGCATCGGCCTCGGCAGCAGCCTTAACGTCGGCAAGCTCCTTCTTCAGCCTCTCCACCTCTACCTCCGCATCCTTTGCTTGCTGATCTGAGATCCTCCACTTGGTTCGGTAGGAATCTCGGTCAGACCTGTATCGTTCACGCTCGGCAGAGACTTTGGTGGCCTTGTCATAGGCTTTCAGGGCAGCCTGTCCAGCCTGTCAAAAACGTGGAAAAAAAGATTACCACAAGGAAATTCCAAAGGAAAAATCACAAGTACAAAATCTAAGCACAAATAATACCTGCACAAGATGGGAGCACATTTCCCCGAGCCCAGGGATCAGATCGGTCGGCACTTGGTCATAGTCTCTCGGAAGAGCTAGACCCCTGAGGAGCGTCACTGCAAGGTTTGGTTCTTCCTTAACGGAATCACTCAGCTGCAGGACTCTTCCATCAGACATTGTATAGGAAGGACTGAATTGGCGTCGGACGGCAGCTTCGGTTGCAAGGTCGGTGAGGTCGATGTGAGGTTCGGAAAGATTCCTTTGTTCCTTGGGAGGAGAGGCTCGGGCTACGCTCGATGGGGCTGGCTGAGAAACGTTCAGTGGCAGAACATCCTCGGATGTCTTCTGTCTTTTTTCTTTTTGCTGTAGCTGCTGGTCGGAAGAGCCTCGACTGTGACCTGGGTTAGCCGACTTTGTTGGTGTCACTGGCCTTGGGATGTTTCTTCTCGACATATCTTGGGCAGCAGGGTCGGTAAAATCGTCGGATAAAAACGGGGTGAGCCACTCCTCGGCGGTAAACCCAATCTTCGGCAATCGTACTCCTTGTTGCCGCTTCTCCCGAGCGCCTTCGATGTTTGAAGCACCCCCCTTTAGATGCTCCGGTAGTCTTGGAGGCACCTGTTTTCTTCTTCCCGGGTTCGGCTTCGGCTTCTTTACTCTTCTCCTTCCTTCTCAGCACACCCTTGTATGAGGGTTTATAATCGAGAAGGGTTGGAGCGTGTCGGCAAGCTTGGGCGAGGAGCGTGTCACAAGCTTTCTCTCGAGAATTAGTGTGAGTCCCTTTGATATAGGACCAAGCTCTGCAAACGGAAGATAGCAGAAATGAAATCGTTAAGCAACAAATGAAAAGCCGAACGAAATTTTACTGAATTAAAAAAGGAACGGTTCGTTGGTACCTCTCGTATCCTTAACCTTAGGGACTGAGTACCGACGCAGACCGTCGCCAAACTCGAAGTTCCCATGAACTTCAAGGTAAAAATCGGCCCATTTATCCGTGTCGGATAATCCCTGGATCAGAGGGCTCTTTTTGGGTCGGGTTGAAAGGTACCGATGGCCAGATTTACCATGACGAGACATGGTGTATGTGAAGAAGAGGTCCGTCGGCCTGAAGTCCAGATCTTGGCTCTCGATCAGGGCAATTACCGACATGATGATTCGGTAACTATTCATTGCCAATTGATGGGGTGCCAAACTAAACTTCCAAAGAATCTCCCTAAGGAAGGGGTGAAGGGGGAACCGAAGCCCGGCCTCGCAGATGGCCATTAGAGGCATGGTTATATGCTCGGGATGGTGATCCCTGTGGTCTTTTATATCGGTGTTCTTGACTCTATGAATCAGAACATCGTCGGGAATGTCGTACTTCGTACAGAACGCTGCATACTCTCCCGGATCGCCACTAAAGTAGTGAGCATAAGGGCATAGCAGTCCCTTATCAAAGAGATCAGCATTGCTCGGCGCCGACGTTGAAGCTTCGGCCCCTGACATGAGCCTTGATTTAGCTTCTTCGCCCACCCGTGGCTCGGTCTCAGACTGGGTGTCAGAAGAAAAACTAATCTCAGGCTCCATAGTAAACCCGTCTGCAGCGTACTCAAAATCACGCTCGGCGTTAGAATCGTCTGTCACTGGAGAAGTTGCCGACATCCTCGTTGAAGAAGATACAATCGCTCGGCTACTCCTCAACCTACGCAGCTCGAGAAGTTCGCTGATGAATTGACGATCGGATTCGGTTTCCGAGCAATCCGAGTCTGAAGACACGTCGATGACCTCGTGAGCCAGACCTAGGAAAAGAACAAAGGGGTATTAAGCTATTGAAATCTGCGTCGGCAAAGAAAATCGTTTGGAAGTTCGATTCGTCTTATCGGCTCACGAGTCATATGCTAACCTATAATGGGCTCAGTACTTCTTTAAAGACTCCCTACGTTCGGCAAACAAGAGAATTGGGGATCGTTCGGTTATTTATCCCCATCAGAAGAAATCGTTCGGCGAGCCCAAGACATCCTATGGGGGCTCGGAAGAACAAGATGAGTTCAGGGATGAACATCATCGTTTTTCCCAGTATTCTACTGTTCCTACAGTATAAACCCCCCCCCAAAACCCCAGAAAATGTGCATGAAAAGAAAGGGAAAGAGTGAAACAATAGGAATTGATGACATACCTGAAGATTTCTGTTGGAATGGGGCTTGAAGGTGAAGATTTGTATTTAAGTTGAGTTCTGAAGTGGGGTTATAGAGAGAGAAGCTCCAAGCGCTAGAGAGAGAAAGTGCAGAAGAACTTTCTCTCTCCTCCTTCACCGGTATTTATAAACGGAGCGGGGCTTTTCGAATTTCCCGCCCATCATTTCACCGCCGAACCCCTCGCCAACCTCTACGTGACACGTGGCGACTGAAGTCCTTGCCCATGCCAGCCGTCTCTTCATCTGCCAAGGCGTCCTTTCAACTGACACACCCGTTCAAATTCTTGACAGCTGTCACCTTATGTGGGGCTCGGATTAATCTGTCGTAGGTTCAAGCTCGGCCAAATCTTAAATCAACCCATACCAATTAAAGAGCTTCGGCATGGGTTGAGGGGCTATTGTAGCAAGCCGAGCAAATGGCTCGAACAGCTTCCGAACGTGATCCAGTATTCCTTCCAACTCCAAGACATCTTTCTTTGGACGTTCGGATCAGCAACCGTAGCCGAGGGTCCCTGTAGCCGAGGGTCCCGCTAATTACCACTTCCCTTAATGCTCCATTCCTTGCACCTGCTTGGGGTGGAGGATACGTTCGTTTGGATAGCTGCCGAAGGTCCCACAACATGCTCGGTGCCAAGCGAAGCTTGGCCGACGATCCAGCTCATCCGCATCAGAACAGTAACCATGGCAATGATGATGGTCGTGACGTCATCCAAACGGTTATGAGGACAATGATGGTGGCACGTGAAGGTGCCAGCTCATCATGAAAACGGTTGTAAAACCTTAAACGTGATGCAACAGTGACATCAGCCGACGCGTGTTGAGCGTTGGTGCAATCTTGGAGACCAAGCTAAGGGTTCCCTATAAATATTCCATTATGCCTATTTGGAAGAGGTACGCTCAAACGAAACCCTAGCTCTCAATTCCTAACTCTTCCTTGCAAGCAAACTGACTCTTGCACCGGAGGGCCATCCCGGAGAACCTCCGGCGTGGTCTCTTAGTCGTGCTTCGTTTTTGCAGGACTGAGCAAGGAGCCAGGAGCTAATTTCGAACCAACATTGTGAAAGTACGAACCATCCGGAACGGAGCCCCACAGTTTTCAATCTCCTTGATTTGTGTTTCTCGCATCTCTTTAGATTAATGACTTGTCGTTTGATTTGTGAGAGTTTTGTATCTCTTTTCTGTGAGAATTTTGTCTCTACTTTTGTGAGAGTTAATTTTAGTTTTGTCTTTGGGCGAAGATTACGTCTCAAATACATCTACCGATCGGTTTCTTTGAGGTGGTGATGCTTCACAACTGCATCCGTTTCAACAGTGTTCTACTACTCCGCATGATGTTTTTGTTGTAGCAACTCATGATGGCTTGTCAAATCTATAGCTTTGGGCGTTCATTGGCGCGTTCATACTTGGTTGGACCGATTATCTGGGTATTTTTTGTCTTTCTTTTGACTACCACGTACTTTATCTATTTTTTAGATTGCTAGAAAATATGAAATTTCTTGTGCGTCGGGAGATATACCTGGGTTAGAGTGAAAGATATCAACCATCTTGTACTTTTCTCGTTTTTTATCAGTTAGATAATTAGTTTGGCTTTGTCCAATATATTTATAATGAATTCCGTATTGAAAGTGTCATTAGACTTATATCAATACAACTTCTCAGTTTTGTTAAAAAAAAATAAAATAATAATTGCCCACGTTTGATGGCATATTCCACGAAAGTTTTTTGTTATACTCCTACAAAAGACAAAAAGAGTTTTTTATTAACTTGATAAAATGATGCAACAAACTAATACGCGGAGAGAGAGAGCATCAAAGAAAATGCTATCAAACCCCAATAAAAGACAGATACCAAATTAAAAGCTTTCTTGATAAGTTAGATGGAAATTATAACTGGAAACATATCCATGGAGAATGATTCTCCATTGTTAACAAAAGTGAGATACCAAATTAAGCTTCCGTTCACTTCACTCACTATACTAAAAGTGACCAAATTGCTACGGAGAATACCACCACCCACCACCACCAGTACCACTACTAGTCTACCTCCATCACATAGAGGCAGCCCTAATTTTTTCAAGAACTTAAAGCGAAAATTAAAAAAGAGACTATTTTCTTAGATTATTATATGGGGTAAAAAGTAGCAAGAGCTTCTGAAATGCAAAAAAAAATAAAAAAATTTAGAAGCTTAAAGCAGCTGCAACACAAGCTTTAGGCTAAGGCCGACTCTGCTACTAGGGCACCACTTCTTCCCATTCCCCAGCTTCCACCCACTTTGAATCACATTATGCACATGGGGCGGAGGTCAAGTGGGCCAAGCCTAACATACTATTGTGGCGGAGGTTACCTGGGCCAAGTCTCCGTCAAGGTTTTAAATTGCGGGGTATCAGGTATGGCAGCGATGATAGACGGTCATATATCTAACGGTATCGGAGAATCAAAATTTTATTACGTAATGGTCGTTGCAATATCTAACCGCATTTATTTGAAATCATAGTTTGTTGTTGATCCGTTGACGCGTGGGTTGGCCCCACCTTTATAATATGATTTGTTTATTTCGTGTGGTCTAATTTTCTTCATAGAGGTGCTATGTACGATAAATAGTTAAAATGTCGAGATCTCTTAGATTCATATCTTACAATCCAAATTGGGTGGTTCGGATAGGGCCAACCAAGTAGATTAATTTTGACGTAATTCCTGAAAATCCACTATTAATGAATCATATGCTTTATGATTGTATGGTCACTTTCTGTCCCGTACGTTAATCTCTCAATTTTTATTCAACTGGACAAATGGGTTGGCCTCCTCAAATATTCACCAAGTATTTTTTTTGTGGAAATGAAGCTTTCAACACACAAATTTTCTCCTTATGTGATGATTTCATTGTACTATATAATAGTCATCAATCATTTTATGCTAGCAGAGCAGACCGATCCCTCTCAACTATTTCGAGAGACGAAAATAGAACGCGCGCACTCATATATAGAGAGCATTAAAAAAGAAACTAAACAGAAGTGAGAGAGACCGAAAGAATGCCCGAATTTGCTCGAGAGGGCTGGGCAAGTGGGGAATAATAGTACTTGGTGCAAATCATCTTCATCAGATGGGTATATGATCTCGAATTAATTTTTTCACAAGCACAATAATAAAATTAAAAAAAAAAAAACTTGGGTAGTTTAAAAAGGAAACCATCAGTAGAGAAAGAGAGACAAATATAGGGAAAATTAGGCAAAAATTCCTCACAAGAGACCAAATTTCATGCGCCTATGCATGCATTTTGCTTTCAAGGTCAGGCCCTTACGAATTTTAACCTCTTTTTTTTTTTTTTTTTGAGAAATCAGCAAAAATTTCATTAATATGAAGAGTGCAAGCTACCATGTTCCACTAATACAACTGTTATAGCGACCTATTACACACAGGGTTACAGCTAACACATCCAAATCAAATGAAAGATTCGAGTCCAGCGATAAATTGATCATATGGTCAGATGTCAAAGCCTCGCACGTTATCTGCCGACGTCCAGTTGTCACGGTAGTTCCACAATTGACAATTAATGCTTCCCACAGAGACCGACCAATTCCAACTCAGTGCGACTAATGCCAACTGAATGGTTGTTTTTTATATTTTTTGATAGAGAGCACCGCATGCATAGAATAAACATAATGCAATTAGATGGCCAAGACCAAATACAGCGCAAAATCTAAACTTTAGAAACTCAAGTAACAATTTAAGCACGTTTGGAAAATTACGATTGTACGTATTGTATTAACGATTTCTATCTCCAAAACTTCTCCTCTAGATCCGTTTCTCGCTCCCTCTCTGCCACTTATGAAAAATGCCACACCGGTGAAACAAAACAGAATGTTTAAGTGAAACTTTACTAACTAGTAATTTTAGTGGAACATACTAACTAGAACATTTTACGTTATTTTAAGAAATAGAGTCATTTTTTGTCATTAATTCTAATAGACCATTCTAGAAAGAAAATTAAGCTCACTTCTGTACTTAACAACCTATTAAAAAAAATTCAGCGCATAATTGCAAAAATTAAGAAAATGTCACTAATTTTTGGTGTTCCGAAGATGCTCATCGGTCATAGTTAGATATTGTGTGCTCTTAATGGGTAGTGGTGGTATGGTGATGAAGGATGATAATGAGGTCGCTAGGGGCCATACAAGAAAGTAGCCATTGTAGTAGAGGGTGTAGTTTGGTCCCAAAAAAATTAAATTTTAGTCTCTGTTTTAAAATATTAAGCATGTTGTTAAACTTGAAAAAGATAGAATAATTTTTAAAAAAAAAGGTGAATGAGGCTGGCTAGAAAAGAGAAATAGTAGTAATTAAATAGATGGTGGAAAAAATATCATGAATGTCCATGTTTGATTAAATTAAACCCGTTTAGAATTTCGAGGAAAGGCATTTAAATCACCCAAGGATATGACAAATATTATACTGTAGTAGGAGTAGCATTCAACTTGGATAATGACTGAAGCATTATTAATAGTGCTAATTGAAACTAACATGGTTAATCTGCATGGAAGTCACTAGCCGCAGGGATAATATATTGGGCATTACAGGAGTATATTAATTAATTAGGATTTAGTAGTAATGCATCATCGATTCTCCACATAGCTTTAAAAACACACGCGCGCGCACGCATGCCCCAAATTAATATAATCTGTTCCCTTTTGTTGTGACTCTCTAAGCACTCATAAAGACCCTTTGTCCTATTGTTAGGAAACATTAATCCAACAAGGCCTTTTTGATCAAGATTGGCACCCTCGGCCCAATCCACTGTCTCTTATTCAATTAATTATTCTTGGGAAAATTACAGCCTAAGACGTTTTTTGATAATTAATACCCGCCAATGACATACTGAGAATATTTGTTAATGCTGAAAATATCATTGACGGGTATTAATTATCAAACACGTTCTTGGCCGTCATTTTCCCATTATTCTTCCCTGCAATTATTATCATTTGAGATGGATCATGGATGCTACAGGGCACTCCCTGTAGTACACTCTATAAGGCAGAGCCGGACAGTCCATTTTGATAATTAATGGTTCAGATATGTTTGTTAACTTTTACCGATCAAAGTTAACCAATAAAAATTAACAAACATATATGAACCATTGATTACCGGGATGGCCGATCTGGATCTACCCTACAGAGTACACTATAGGAGCACCATGCCGCATCCTCCCATTTGAGATATGTTGTTCTGACTTTTTGTGGTTTGAAAAAACAATTGCATTCACATCGTGATATCAGATCTTGACACACACACACAACTGACGAGATATACGGAGAAAATTAACAACTGTGCTATACGCACAGATTTTTCAAAACAGACAGTCCCGTACAGATGAAATTTGGACCCATTTTGGGTTTCAAAAAAATAATCGGAGCCGTTCATTTTGTTCAAAACATCTTGTTTAAGGTCTCCGTAAAAAATCAGCTTATTTGAATGTCGGTAAGGGGGTTTACGAAACATCCAACTTTGCTTCAGAAAATAGCCTGTTTTCTAAAGCAAAGTTGGATGTTTCGTAAACCCCCTTACCGACATTCAAATGAGCTGATTTTTTACGAGGACCTTAAACAAGATGTTTTAAACAAAATGAGCGGCTCCGATTATCTTTGTGAGACCCAAAATGGGTCCAAATTCTCAACGTAGTTCATGCTAAGCCAAATCAAGTTTTTGATCTTTTGTAAACCAATTGGGGCTAGCTCAGTTGATTAGGACTCTTTTATCTTACTAGAAAATAAGAGTTCGAATCTCCCTACCTGCGTATGGGTATTATTAATTTCTCTTGTATTTGTTGGTGTTATTTGTTCTTTTAATGTGGGCTATTAGTTGGGTGGAGCTATAGTGATTGTGGCCTTGTTTCCTGTTTGATGTAATTGTGATACTTGTATTCTCATATCGTTTGTAGTCGGAAAAAAATAAAAAAATAAATCCGTTGATCTTTACACGTGTGAAGAAAGATGGTAATAAATAATAAGTTTAATGCAAATCAAAAGGTAGAATTAGTACAAATCAAAGATCCCTTGCATAAACTTTTTTTTTTTTTTTATAACTCAGGTGTCCCGGCCCCTTAGATAACATGCCATTTTCGTATATAAGTTACTCTAAAATGCCATGCAAGTACATGTACTATAGATATGTCATATGTATGGTGGAGAATGGATGATAAAATTGGTACAAAGTTAGAGTTGCTCTTTGGGTGAAAGGAAAATGCAATCTTCCCATCAGGTGCAACCTGGGCTGGATGGCATTAGAAAGCATAAGCTCTACTTCATGTCATATCTGTGCTGCTTGCGGCTTCTTGGATGTTGTTCTTCTCAGTTTTTTATCCAATTTTTGGTTGGATCACCCGTTTCGGTTTTTCTCTGTTTTTGCTCTTGGTTTAGGTTGTGGGTGAAAACCATCCCACTTCCTTTTCGTTGTTTTTTTTTTCTTTCTTTTCTTCTCTTCCATTGATGTAAGGATTATCGAGTTCTACCAATAAAATTCTCTTTGCCGAAATAAAAAAAAATCTTGGTACAACTTTGCTAATTCACACATGAACCTGCACACACACACACACTTTGTGCAAGTCATTGTCCGAATTGAGTGTGGTTTTAAACTTTTTATAGCTGAATTAGGCCAAATGTCTGTTGTACTCTGAGTGCCTTATATATGTCTTCAAAATGGGACCCTCCCGAAACTTATCGATGGATTTGTAGCGCTCAATCTGTAGGACTCGTTGAGTACATCATTAATATTGCCAAAATTCGAGTTAATCGAATATCAGTAACCATATGTTCAATCATGTTTGTCTCGAAAGCATTGTACAACAAGTATGATTTTGAAATTGAACCGTCTATTTATATTTAAAAGATAAAGTAATTTGATAATAGATTACTCATAGCTGATCAACCTAATTTATTTACGATACCAAATCACTCTAATGAACCACATACAAGCCGTCATTTATTTTTATTTTTTTCACAAGAAGACAAGATTTTATGATACCTTGAGTAAGAAATTACAAGATAATTACTTTTGTTTAGAAAAAAAAAAAAGTAATAATTTGAAGAAGGTGGGACTTTCTTTTTTTTCTTTCTAATCTTAGTGAGCGAGAGAGAAGAATGTGAACTTGTAGTAGTAGCTAATTAAATTAGAGAGAACTCCATAGTCTTGTGATGATGCATTAATTAGGAAACTACTGCTAAGCACTCTTCTTATCCATAACTGTAGCACTAATTACTTATTCTAGAAGTTTGAAGGCATTTTTAATCACCTGAAATGTTGCCTAATAGTGGAAGTATTGATTCGAATTAAAAAGTTTAGATCGAATCAATACATTTGCGTCACTCTAGGATTGTAGTGGTGGGTGGGTGGGTGGGTGGAATGTTGTTAATGGGGATTTTTCTTAATTAGATGCTGAAATGAATGGGATTTACATACCCGATTAAAAAAACTGAAAAGCACAATGATCAACATCCCAAGAAAGTATACGAGTTTCGAAAACTAAATAGTGGGTATGGCATCTCTCCCTCTCTCATCCCTGAACTCAAACATAGATATGCTAACAGATTTGTAGCCCAACGTCGCTTCCTTACCTCTTCCACATGGAAGGTGAAGGCTCGATTCTTACCAGGAAAGCAAGTATTTGGTGTGGCGGTTGATGCCCTTTGGACCTGTCCCACCCGTATGCCGCTTAGCGGTACCCCTTCTCCAAAAGAGTAGCCTAGACTAGACATCCATCTAGTGAAAAAAAATAAATGGATATGATATCGCCCACTCTCTTCGTAAAATTCTCATCCACTAATTTGCTCCTGTCACAAATGTAGAGATATGGTTCAAAATTCAACCAAAATATAGGATAGAAGTTGAATTTCGTCACAAATTTTTTTTTTGTTATGTCGCCAAAATGGTAATTATTGATAAGCTGAAATGATCCAAATACACGGAGGGAGTATAAATTACTCTAGAATACCATGCAAGTACATGTACTATAGAGATGTATGGAGGAGAGTGGATGGATGTTGCTGCTTAGCGACCACCAGGCCAACCTCTGGGGATTCACCTAGGGCAGTAGTTGGCCTCTTTTACCACGTAGTATTTGGAGTTTCACATTCAATGCCTAGGCTAAACATACACTTTACTGCAGTGAGACGTTAATTTCGGGCCCTGACATAGGTGTGGTGAGATTTCCTACTGATGACTATGTGATGCTAAGAGCAATACTAAGTAACAGATGCATAAAATAAGCTACTTGCATATTTTTATTAGTAAGAGTCTGCGTGGGCAGGTTTCTTTTTTTGTGTCTGTGAGGGAGAAGGGATAGTGTGACACCCTGCTTTCCGGTGGCCGGCAGTACTGCAAGAAGCAGGTTCCGTCCGGACAGAAGGGGGCAAGTCATGGTTTATAAGAAAAGATCTCTCCTACTTATACAAGACATTTTAAAGCCGTGAGGACGGGCCAAAGCGCATAAGAATTTCACAGTTAAGCGTGCTCATCCTGGGGTAGTCCAAGGATGAGTGACCTACTGGGAAGTCTATGGGATTTGGGCGTCCAAAGCGGACAATATTGTACAAAGATAGAACGGGTCGTTACAAATAGAGACAGAAAGAATATGAATATAGCACGACCAAATCTCCAATCTTCATGTTACTTGTGGCTCTAACACTAACAGAGAAGGATGACATTTCCCCATGGGCGTGGCTTTCAACCACAATAAATAAATGGTGAAATGGACAATCATTTCAGGTACATTTCATACCTTTGAATATGACTTCTAGTGCGTAAATTCACGGCTTATGTCAAGGCTCCTCGTCCAGTTGATTATCTGAGGAATAGACTGGCACAGCACGCCTCAACAGCAATGAATTCATTGCGCAACAACTGAATATGACCCTGGTCTCCTGTCCTCCTACAGAATATATGAATCTGAAATTTAGAGATCAGGGGGTCGACTCTTCCCAAATGCATTTTTGATTGTCATTATGATGCCAAACTTAATACAGTTACAATTACCGACTCTGTCTACCCTCATTTCACATTGCAAGGATTTCATTTTCGTTTCATTTTTTTGGGATCTGAACTCAACTTATCCTCTAAAAGTCTTTTCCTGCTTCAAGTTGCCTACGTCTTTCTTCAAAGAATTTCCTAAGATGTTTATGATATTATTTCACTTTCGTTTTCATTTCCTCTCTTTTCCTTTCACTGTGGAAAATCCAAGATCCAAACATAGGGTAACTTGATTTTGTATGCCAAAAGAAGTCGACATGAAGGAATAGCTGCTCCTATTTATAAAACTACAAGAAATTACATTCATTCATCAAAAATATACAGTCAATTAACACAAAACTAGAAGGCTTCAATAACATGATAACAAGCCAGTATAGTATAGAGTCGGCATCAACATTTCTTTAACAGCACAAAAGCGGTACAAGTTTACAGATTTACAACTACCAGCGGACCAAGTGCAAACGTTTTTTTCTGGTTCGATATCAGAGTAATCGTGAGAGAAACATCAGCACACGTTTAAAACATACGTGAAGTATTTATCTACATATCTCTATCACAATGGAAGCGGTAATACCTTCAGGAGTGATCTTCAACCATCTGGTTCACAAAAAACTTTCCTTCTATGCTCTTATTTACTATTACCTTGAACTTCACTTCTTTGGTTCCCCACTTAACCTTCAGAAGCATATCAAATTTGGTGTAGTTTTCAATTGCCTACAATGAACACAAGAATGATTGTCAATGTCATGTTATCCTTTTCATTTAGTATCGAACTCCAACGAGACATGGACAAAGATAGAAAGGGAGAGAAACTAACTAGTGAAATAAGGAGGAAAATTTTGACAACATAACACTGGGAAAAAAAAAACGTTGCTGACCTTAACCTTAGCTAGAAGGATCTCTAGCAGTTCATACGGAGAGAGGGAGTTGGACATCTGTTGAATGGTCTTCACAGCATGATATGCCGCACCTTTGACCACAGGATCATAAGTTGGCACAGGGCGCCATCCTTGTTCAGGACCATCTGATTACAGCAAAGGCGTGATTATTCCCTACTCATATATTCTATCAAGGAAGAGCGGAAAAAAGGACAAAAAACTCTAGATGTCAGATGAACCCTCAGTGAGTAAGGGTCAGATTGGCCACAACTAAAATTTTGAAGCTGCATCAGTGGATTTACAGTGAGGAGGAAGACAACTCTATGTTTCCAAGAGGTTAAGGGGACAAAGATACCTGGGAATCAACTGGGATACGGAATTTAGAAGAAAATTCTCGAAAGAGCTCATCCCATATTTGATATGAAGTATCTCAAAACTAGTATATGAGCCTTGGTGGCCTCTCCACTCAATTAATAATTGGTTTTGAATTAGATCCTTGACTTCTGGGCTAGATCCTTGATTTCGTCGTCAATTAAATCCCCCTTATTAGTGTCACAATTCCCCTTTTGCTAGACAGTCATCAGCTAATATGAGCCTTGGTGGCCTCTCCACTCAATTAATAATTGGTTTTGAATTAGATCCTTGACTTCTGGGCTAGATCCTTGATTTCGTCGTCAATTAAATCCCCCTTATTAGTGTGTCACAATTCCCCTTTTGCTAGACACTCATCCGCTAAGAAGCACGGATACGGATACGGGATACGGATACGATACGGATACGGGATTTTTTCAAAAAGTAGGATATGATACGTTGGGGAATACATTGTATATAAAAATAAAAATAAAAAATTCCATTATTGAATATAGGGAGAAAAAAAAAAAACCTAAATTCAAAGGAGAGAGATGACAGTCGAGCATTGTTAAAAAAAAAAATCTAAAATCAGATGAGAGAGATATTTACATGACACGTATATATATGTACAGTCATTTACAAATAAAGAGGTCCTTATTTCTCCATTCCTCCCATTTCCCGTTCGAATTTCAATGATCCGAGCCGCTCAATGTGTTCAGAACGTGATTTTAAGAGTACTCGCAAGGAATTAGCAAAAAAAATGACCAGGAAGGGCTTCATCCGAGCAGTTTTTATTTGAACCGTTCGATAAAAAACAAACAAAAACTGCTCGGATGAAGCCTTTCCGATCATTTTTTTTTTGCTGATTTCTCGCGAGTACTCTAAAATCACGTTCTGAACACATTGAGCGGCTTGGATCATCGAAATTCTATCGGGAGAGAGAGGTCCTTATTTTATTAAGTTAAGGTGGTCCTTATTACCCCCTACGTGACAACTCTACAGAGTGGGTGCAGCTACAAGTGCAAGAGCATGAGCGCGAAAGCACCTCTTTGCAACATATCTAGAGAGTGGGAGTATCTCAGAGCATTTATATCCATATACGTATATATCCATTATTATGTATATTGCAGTTTTCTATATCAAAGTGGTTGATATCTTGAAACTCTAGTACTTATCAAAATAAAAATAAAAAGATATCCTGAAACTCTAGTGCACACAACGTACTGTGTTTCTTACATGGTTGTTAAGTTACCCATTGTCTCATAAGCTTAAGTTGTTAGGAAATGATCCCAATAATGTACATCAAGCTAGCTAACACCCTCCCTCCCTCCCTCCCATGCAACCCCGTCTTGCACGTAGAGAGCATAAATGCAAAGGGGAGAAACATAATGCAAACAAGGAGTCAATGGAAATAGAGAGAGTCGAACCCAAGGCCTCTCCCAACCTGAGCTCTAATACCATGTTAACTTATTGATTGTCCCAAAAGCTAAAGCTTTTAGGAAATGCGCCCAACAATGTGTATCAAGCTATCTAACAATGATGCATAATACAAAACAAGATACTATCCCAGATTCGCGAGGTAGTCTCGTAGCATAAGTTTTTACACTCCATCTGTCAGGTCACACGTTCAAAGATGGGCAAGGCAAAGAAAGTCTTCATTTCTCTTCGGCATCCGTTCGGGTTGCTGTAAGGGCGTCTCTTACTCAGGTGAGCTTGCGCACATGGGCGACTTCTTGTTGGTTGAAACTTGAAAGGAAGTTTGTTTGTTAACTCGTGAATTAGATGTAGTCGGTCCCCAAATTTTGCCCATTTTCAATCTCAGGTCGTGAAAGTGCGACCTAATGTGCAGTTCAGGACCTAACATACATGGATTGTGTGACTTAGTATTCTGTCCCCATGCCAATAGGCACATTATCATGTTTAAATAAATATGCATCAGGATATTAAATTTCTGTACTCTGAACTGTTGGGGCGTAGCTTTGTTACACTAAGAATGGCTTGATCCCTTTCATCCAGGGGTAACGAAGTTCTTATAAATGACAAGATTGTGTAGAAAAAGGCGCAAAAGGGGAAGCTAATCTCGATCCATTGGGCGATGCAAAATAGCAAGAGGCTTTCAATCCACAATGATATAGGGACACAGAACGAAGGGAGACGCTTGTCGAGAAGCCTGTAGTGGGAATACAACAAAAACACATTCTGTCTGTCCCAAAACTTTTATCCCTTTTTGAGAAGTCAACATTGGAGGGGACACAACCATAACTGTTCAAAACATATGAATTTCCAAAATTACCCCTTTTTTAAGGCAATAATTATTTACTCCAATGCATTTGTCTCCCTCCACTTATTGTTTGTATTTGAATACGAGGATGAAGAGTAACAAAGGATATGGTTCAATTTTTCATCCTTGACTAGTCAAAATGGACAAGGATTACAGGATAACCAAAAAAGGAAGATGGACAATTTTTTTGGGACAGAGGGAGTGACTAACATCAAGGAATACCAGTATGCCTTCTTCCCGACCAAAAATAAAATAAAATAGAGGAAATCAAAGAGAAAACGAAAAGACTGCAGCATGCTAACAAACCTAATTCAAATATCATGGAATGTGCCTCCTCATTTTTCATCTATTAGATAATTCATTACCTCCCTTCAAACTGAAGTCAGCAGAAATATATGAATGGCCATCACACGTATGCTTGAATTCCTTCAACTGCTTAAAGTTCAACCACGGCTTCACCCAAACTTTTGCTTGATATATCTCTCTCTTACCAGCATCAATAGCCTCCAAAGTAAGATGGTACATCATACCAGCAACCACCTGTTCTTTGGCCTTCACCACTCGTGTGAACTCCAGAAGTGCATTCTGTACAAAAGGATTGTGTCAAAGAGATGCAAAAAATCACAATTAATGAACATGAGTAAATCTAGAAAAGTGAAAAGAGCATTACAAGAATGAGTAGACATGTAACGCCAGTATTGAACTATTAAAAAGGCATCCCTCCGGAAGCAAACTTTCTCTACTAAATAATCTTTATAAAAAGGCATCTCTCCGGAAGCAAACTTTCTCTACTAAATAATCTTTCTGCATAATTTTTCTTTTGCTGTAGGTTGTCATTTTTAATGAGATAAAAATTACAGGTACAAGTTGATAGATATGCCATTTCCATCTCCACCATCCAAAGCGTCATTCTTCAAATCAGTAAAACAACACACTAACTTGATTGCATAGAATTTGTTCAAAACCAAATAGAAAGAAATCATAATAAAGTTTACGAAGAAATGGTCATAGAAACCCGAATTTGACTGACCCGGAAATCATCCCAAACAAATAGTAACAAACCCAATGAAACCATGGAAAACACAATTAAAAGAAAAAAAAAAAAAAAAAAAGAAGCTACAAGACACACACAAGAAAAACACAAAACACCAAAAAAAAGATTTAAATTAAAATACTAATTTACCAATAGAACCATAAAAATAAGATTAACAAAGAACCTAAAGATAAAGAAAGCTGTCTCATACATAAATACATACCTGTGAACTATAAAAACATGTACCAGTCATTAAACAAAAACACATCCATAACATATCTACTTCCTTTCTCTATCGTCCAAGCATTAAATGAAAAGGCAATCCAGATACAGTTTACAGTCACATATCTATGAAGGGTAAATCAATTTGAGTCGAGACCTGTGAAGGCATGCTAATTGGTCAAGATTGATGAAAGAATACACCTAATATCATTTGATATGATTTTGAAACACAGTTATCTTGCAAAAAACAACACTAGATTGAAACCCATTTCAACCATTTTTATTACAATATAAATAAATGTGTTCTGGAATCATACCAAATGATATGCGATCTAACTTAATTTTTGCACGCATGATGCTCTCAATAAGTTCATAGAACGGTCCCAATCATTGAAGTGGGCATGGAAAAAACCATTTTCGGGCTGCGATTGTACTCTCTAATCCATTAGAAGGATTGGATAACCCAAAAAAGGGTTGTCTCCACTGGCCTTTGCTCCCATCCTCGAGGGTTGAGTTTGATCTTAAGGGTAGGCCAACCGGTTAGGAGGTTAAAGTTTAAGTGGGTAGCCTCATGGGCGCGTTCAGTGGTCCCACTCCTAGCTGCTTCTCACTATTTACTGTGGGTGTTCCCCGCTGCTGGCCTAGGTTGATTAGTCTCATCCCGTTTGGGTGTGAGGATACCTCCAATGTTGTAAAAGAAAAGGATTGGATAGGGGCTGGACCCTATAACTAAACACCGATATGGAATTAAAGAACAAAAAAAAAACATCTAATGGGAAAAGAAACAAAACAAAACAAGGTAAGAAATTTAAAAGACCTCTCGAAGTACCTCTTTCTTGTTGTGTTCATCGACGGCGAATCGGCCAATACTCTCGATCTCGGCGCTGTTTTGCATCCCTGCGACATCGCGAACGCCACCTACGACGACGGGTTTCATCCTGATGAGACCGTCGTCTTTGGAAAACCCTAGATCACAGAAAGCAGAGAGCACGACCAACAACATAAGTGACACGGATCCGACCAAACGATAGGGGTTACAGAGCTTCATCATCGTCATCTCTCCCACTTGCGTTTCAGAATTCACAGAGTGATGGATTAATCGAATTTCTTTCGAATTCCAGATGCGTGCGTGGGTCTGAAAACCTTGCTTCGGAATTGAGGATTTGATTGTTCGGGTTTCTGTCGCTTGTGTTGGGTCGGTTTGACCCGATTGTCCCTCTTTTTTTTCTTCTTTTTTTTTTTTTTTGACAAGTCGAAAAACCGATTGTCCCACTTGACTTACGTATAACTTAAACGAGTTTATGAATAGAGTACCGATTTTATTTAGTTGTACGTTATATGTATCGGTGTTGGTGAAAAATCGGATACTGTTGCGAATTTATCACTACTATTGTTATTTTTTCTACATAAAAGAATTTAGTATAACATAGTCATTTATGAACAAGAAAAATAAATTTAGAAGTAAGTCGGTAACGTCCGAACATTCACTACTGGCCAGTATTGACCATTAATTGAAGAGAAAAATAAAATTAGCCAGCCTAGTCCGATACTAAATAGTACGGTCGGTATCGACTGGTATTTGAGCTGCAAAATTAAAAAATGTAAGATACCGAATTTGGTTAATACCAGTACGTACCATCTGGTAAGGTACGAGATTCAAAACCTTGGGCAAAAATTAGGAGAACTATATTTCACCTGTTTCTATTTTTAAACATGATATTTACTTTGAGGTTTGTAAATTTATTTCCATTTGGTTTGAGAGAGAAGATGAAAGAGAGAAAATGGCAAAATGGAGTTTCAACCCACGCTAAAATTTTCCTTTTCATTTTCCTTCTTAATCATTTTCCTTTTTTTTTTCTCACTCTCCACAAGTTCTGAATGGAGCATTGGCCAATTCACGATGTATTAACTTTCTCTTATGACATATTGAACTCGCAATTTCATATCACTACGTAACCGTTAAAACTTTTTAAAATCATTTTTTAGATTATAATTAGTGTCTAATAACTACTAGAGAGAGCATCGATCTTTTATAGTACTAACGCATGGCACGTGCTCGATATCCATCACCATATGTTGTTAAAAAAATTATTATTTCTGATAGAAAGACTCGCAAATATTAATATACGGTTTTGTTAAAAAATTTACTACTACTTTTGTTGATTAATAAGATCAATTTCGCCAACAAACAAAAAACATCATTGTCCACCATTTCTTATTATGCTTCTATTATTCATAAAAACCTGAGAAATATTGTAAGTATTTCTATTCCCATATCATTAACATTGTCTGTCTAATACTTTTATATAAATCTTCATTTTGCATCTATGTCGTCTTAGCGTTGGATCCCATAAGTCCAGACTTATTATTTAGTATATTTAATTTTCTTCATTACCAATATTGACTGTGTTATGCCGAAACGTTAACAAACTCAGAAAATGACGTGATTAATTGCTTTGTAATTGAACAAACCACAGAAGAGAGAGAGAGAGAGAGAGAGAGAGAGAGAGAGAGAGAGAGAGAGAGAGAGAGAGAGAGCAATCACAGAGAACACAGAGATATACGTGATTCGGTAATGAATACCTAGGGCAGTCAGACGATCAAGGGTTTCACTATACGGAAGTAATCGGATGCCCAAAGGGATACAGATGAGATCTCTCAGAGTTCCTCTCTTTGCCTCTCACAGAAAAGCTGTTGTGAATGCAATACTATAAGCAAAAAACTCTAAAATATGCTTATATACTAATCTGTCCTATCCACGCTGGTCCATACCAACTGTGTGCTGGGCCGGACCAAAAAATCAGCAAGCTCCAGAAACGTAGAACATGCGCTAGTCTGGACCACCAGGGCCTTGGTTCGGACCACGGAGGTTGAGAAGTCCAAAATGAGCCAAAAACTACAAATCTCCACCTTGGCAAGATATTGGACTACGAACCAAAAAATCAGACATGCAACAACCAGAAAATTAGATAACCAGAATACCCAAACGAATCGTGCTCTGACTGCCATCAGAGCGCCCAATGGCGCATGCACCCGAACGTGCTCAGATTTGCTGCATGTGGATCAAGTCCACACAACGCTGGAACTTGACCCCAGTGACAACCTTAATCATCATATCAGCCGGATTGTCCGCAGTACCAATCTTCTCCAACAGAATATCCCCCTCATTAATGATCTCACGAACAAAGTGAAAACGGACATTAATATGTTTGGTCCGAGCATGATGCACCTGATTCTTTGCAAGATGAATTGCACTTTGACTGTCACAATGAACAACGACGTGATCTTACCCAACACCCAAATCAGCCATCAACCCATGCAACCATATCGCCTCCTTTATGGCTTCAGACACAGCCATATAGTCGGCCTCGGTAGTGGACAGTGCAACCGTCGACTGCAAAGTACATCGCCAACTCACAGGCCCACCAGCCATGGTAAACACATACCTAGTTGTTGAACGACGCTTATTCACCCGCATAATCCGAGTCCACAAAACTAGAAACCAGATCACAAACTGATGCGCACCTTTAGAACTTCAAACCCAAATTCACGGTCCCCAGAACATACCGCAAAATCCACTTAGCCACTTGCCAATGCACCTTACCAGGATCGTGCATGTAACGACTAACCATACTGACGGCCTGTGCCAAATCAGGCCTCATGCAAACCATGACGTACATCAGACTTCCAACCAAGCTTGCATAAGGAACGGTCCCCATGTATTTTCGTTCCTCATCTGTAGTGGGAGATAGCGAAGCACTAAGCTTAAAATGGGGAGCCAGTGGTACGCTCACCGGTTTTGAACTACCACCTACACCGAACCGCTCAAGCACCATCAGGTTGAGACATAAAAATCTCTTCCTCCAAATCACCATGTAGGAATGCAGTTTTAACATCTAACTGAGCCAACTCCAAATCAAATTGAGCTACCAAAGCTAGCAAAATGGGAATTGAAACATGTTTCACAACAGGAGAAAATACCTCATTGTAGTCGTAGCCCTTGGCTACCAGCCTAACTTTGAAGCGAATACCACCCTTCCTTGTTGACTCTTCCTTCTTGGTGTAGACCCATTTGCAACCAATCTCCTTCTTACCTTCGGAAGCGGAACCAAATCCCATGTCTGATTCTTGTGAAGAGAAGTCATCTCCTCACCCATTGCTTTCTTCCATTCCAAAGTTTCTGGACTACCCATAGCTTCTTTGAAAGTGGACGGGATATCAGCATCTATAACCGGCAATGCATAGGCAACCATATCAACATACCTTACGGGTACACGGATGACCCTTTTGGGTCAAGATGTTGCAATGGAATTTTTCTGCTGCTGCTGTTGTGAAGAACTGTCTGCTGGAACTTCACCCTCAACCGTATCACTATCATTTGATTCAACCCCACTGTCTTCTTCAACTGACTAAATCGGATCTTGAGGAACCACCGAGGTCTCTAACTCCACCTGTTTCTGAGCAACTTTATTACCCACAACCTACACAGGTGGCTTGACCATCTCAGATTCATTGAAGGTCACGTCGCGGCTAATGATCGCCTTCTTTGAATTGAGACACCCAACTTGTGTCCCTTAACACCCTTCATAAAGCCCAAGAACAATGCCTTCCTGGCTCTAGGATCCAGCTTTGATTCCCTAACATGATAATAAGCAAGACAACCAAAAATATGTAAGGAATCATAATCTGATGCAGGTTTACTTGACCATACCTCCAATGGTGTTTTACCCTTAAGTGCAACGGATGGCAAACGGTTGACCAAATGACATGCATACGTCACTGCTTCGGCCCAGTACTATCTACCCAAACCAGAAGTCGATAGCATACACCGCACCTTGTCCCGTAAAGTACGGTTCATCCTCTCTGCCACACCATTTAGCTGTGGTGTGCCTCTCACCGTAAAGTGTCGTGCTATACCAAATTTTTCACAAATATCGAAGGGAGGATCAGATCGATACTCTCCCCCATTATCTGATCTGAGGCGCTTGACCTGTCTACCTGTCTGGGTCTCAATCAACTTTTTCCACTTAAGGAAAATATCACGCACCTCATCTTTATGTTTCATGATATAAATCCAAACACGGCGAGAGAAATCATCAACGAATGAAACAAAATAATATTTACCACTCAAAGAAGCAAACCTAGCTAGCCCCCAGACATCCGAATGAATGTAGTCAAGTGTACCTTTCGTTTGGTGAATAGCAGTGCCGAACTTGACTCTAGTCTGCTTCCCCAGAACACAATGTTCACAGAAATCTATCTTGCAAGTCTTGGCACCTTTCAGCAAATTCTGCTTCAGCAGGCCTTACATGGCCTTTTCGTCAGCATGACCCAAACGCATGTGCCACAGTCTGGTAGTGTCCGAATCATCCTCCCCGACGTTGCTATAGACGGCAGTTGACCCATCTACAACTGCAATACCCTGTAGGTAATACAAATTGTTCTGTCGAATGCCCTTCATCATAACCATAGCACCTTTTGAAACCTTTAGAGCTCCACCTCCAATGGTAATCCGGTAACCTGTGGAGGCTAAAGTACCCAGCGATATCAGATTCTTCTTTAAGTCCGGTACATACCGAACATTAGACAAAATACGAATGGACCCATCATGTAGCTTCAGCTTGATCTTCCCTACCCCGATTGTCTTACAGGCATGATCATTACCCATAAACACTGCTCCACCATCAACCATGTCAATGCTGGAAAACCAATCCTTGTTAGGACACATATGGTAGGTACAGCCGGAATCCAAAATCCATTGATCAAATTGACAAACTAGCGACGAACCCAACAGAGCTAAATTAGAATCATTATCTTCATCAGAATATACTATGTTGGCCTTGGAACTATCCTTGCCCTTTTTCTTAGGACAATCTTTCTTCCAATGGCCCTTCTCACGACAATAGGCACATTCATCCTTAGCAACTCTACCAGAAGTTGAGGTCCCTCTCCCCTTAGAGTTGGAGCAACCTTGATTACTGCTATTCTTCCTATTTTCAGACCTGCCCCTGACAGATAAGGCTTCTCCAGAATCTCCATGTGCCTGCATATCCCTCTTGCGATAATCATTATTCACAAGAGCATTGGAGACATCATCAAATTTAATGGTATCCTTCCCATACATTAAAGTGGTAGACAGATGGTCATAATCTTTGGGCAAGGAATTTAACAAAAGCAGGGTTTTATCCTCATCTAGAATCTCAACATCTAGTTTCAACAAATCAACAAGTATTTTATTATAATCATTCAAGTGCTCGGTCATTGATATACCTGAACGACACTGAAACCTAAAGAGTTTCTTCTTCAGATAAAGGCGATTCTCCACGCTCTTGGTCAGGTACTTGTCCTCGAGCTTTTTCCACAGGACCTTCTCATTCGTTTCTCGCATAATAAAATACTTATGACCTTTGGCAAGACACATCCTGATAAAACCGCACGCCTGACGGTTGAACCCATCCCAATCCCTTGCATCAAGGTCCTCAGGCTTGTCTTCCAAAGTAAAATCCAACTCCTGTTGGATCAGAACATCCATAACTTCGCACTGCCACATACCGAAGTTATTTTTGCCATCAAGTTTTTTCACATCAAACTTCGCACTCGACATAATCGGCCTCGAAGCCCCAGGCCGATAACTCGATTAAGTTTTGGTGGATTCTCCATCTTTTGGAGTTTTACCAGATTTACCGGATTCTTCAGACATCGTTCTTCAATAACAAAGCAAAAATCACAAGAAACAAACCCTAGATCGAAAACCTAGGGCTCGGATACCAGCTTGTTGTGCGGAAGCGTTAACAAACTCAGAAATTGACATGATTAATTGCTTTGTAATTGAACAAACCACAAAAGAGAGAGAGAGAGAGAGAGAGAGAGAGAGCGCGCAATCACAGAGAATACAAAGATATACGTGGTTCGGTAATGAATACCTACTCCATGGGCAGTCAGATGATCAAGGGTTTCACTATACGGAAGTAATCGGATGCCCAAAAGGCTATAGATGAGATCTCTCAGAGTTCCTCTCTTTGCCTCTCACAGAAAAGCTATAGTGAATGCAATACTATAAGCAAAAAACCCTAAAATATGCTTATATACTAATCTGTCCTGTCCACACTGGTCCGGACCAAGTGTGTGCTGGGCCAAACCAAAAAATCAGCAAGCTCCAGAAACGTAGAACACGCGCTGGTCTGTACCACTAAGGCCTTGGTTCGGACCACGGAGATTGAGAAGTCCAAAATGAGCCAAAAACTACAGACTGCTTCCATAGTTTCTTCATAGTGACCATCAAATTATATTTTCTGATCTCCTCCAAATAAATTCAGATTGTTTTGATGAAAAACTGGAAAAAAAAAAATCAAAAATCAACTCAGCTTAATTGATTTTAATTTCCCATTATTATCCCATACATCATAAAGAATGGTAATGTCATTTGAACTACCTTGATTAAAATCAAGTTTTCTTAATGTATGGTTGCACATATCTGAAGTAGAAGTAAAGAAGACTCTCCTAGAGGTGTTTTACTATTATTTAGAATTCTAGCTCCCAAGTGTGCAACTAGACCAAAGGCTAAAGCCAGAACAAGACAAAGTAAGGCCAAGGGGATAGCCTTGAATCCCCAAAGGAAACAGGCACACGAAAAACCAACCGCTAAAAACTGGTCTTAGAAACATGAGACCAGAGACAAAGAAACACTTCCAAGACACATTTGCCTAGACTATCAAAGAGGAAGGAAAAGTAACCCCAGCCACCCCTACTTCCATGAAGGTACAAAGTCCCTCCAACACCTTTTTGACCTCATCACAATGAAGAAGCTTCTTCCATCATACTAAACAAGCTCTGATGTCAAAATCTGTCCTTTTTTTTTGTAGCAAGCCAATTTTGAACCGAAAAGCCCTTCCAAAGCTATAAAGTTTTCCTTTTCCTGAGGATTTTAAACGCATTACATGTTCCCTCCATGGACTGCCACCAAAAGGAGTTGCGTTTTCCCGGGTTTTTTTTATAGCAAGCTGATTTTGAACTGTAGACCCAAAAAGTGAAAATTTGATTTGGAGAGCCTAATTATAAATGGGTAGGATAAATAAGTAGTTAAGGAGTCAAACAGGCTTTTGAAACCTGGGTCATCTCGTTAAATCATTGATCTCGGTACTAGATGTAGCTTCTCCGGCGGACAAGATGCCTACCATCACCTTTTTTACGTAATCAGAATGAAGAAGCTTCTGTTGGAATGTGAAGACAATAAGTTATTGTGACCTTGGTCCGGACCACCGTGAGATTGGTCCGGACCACCGCGAACAGAATTCAGTTTTGAAGCTACTGGAATTTTGGTCCGGACCAAAGGTAAAGCTGGTCCAGACCAGCAGGACGCGAGAAAAGCCTTTTTTAGGATTTTTTGGTGTGCTGACTTGCTTGGACTATAAAAGCAAAGTTAGGGTTGCCTCCCATTGTAACGTTGTTCATCTTTTCATCATAGTGAACCCTCCAACACCTCATGGAGTACGATTAGGCAAATTGCTTAAGTTAGAACCACATATATCGCGTGTCTTGTCTGTAGGGAGGTATTCCCGAATAAGATAAAACAATGGCCGAACACGTGGTACGAAAAACCACGGGATAAATAAGATAAAAAACACCATGAGCGGTGATCGGCGATATAAACAAATGGCATGAAAAGTCGTTGGTCCAAGCTGTTTGTTCGGCAGAAAGGGACATGAGGTGACCGGTTCAGGTGGTCTGTTCGGCGATGAGATAGCCGAACAAGGAAAGAACTCCAGTCAAAAGTAGGAACAGAGGAAGTACTCTGAAAGATTCCAGAACCATAAGATCCCGTAAGGGATAAGATCCCGAGAGTATAGGATCTGAAAAAAATACCCAACGAGAATGGGATGTTCGGCCAGTTATGGAAAAGAGTCCTAAAAGGACTCTTAAGTAATAAAACTGATAAGGGACCGAAAATCCAAGATATCCAGAGTTTCCTATACGAGATAGGAATCCTAGGGCAACAGGGATGCTTGGGCGGCAAGCATATATGATTCTATAAATACGAGGTAAACCTAGAGGCAAAAGGTACGCAATACATGGCATTCATATTGTTTTCCTACTAATAATTAGGGTTTTTCTGCTAAGTACGTAATACTAACTGAGGCAACGGATTGCCTTTGCCACGAGAGGCAAAGGTGCACTCACCCCTCGTTTGTTTTACAAATTAGGGTTCCGACAAGAAGCTAGGCTTTCGGTCAAGCATCGCGTGAGATTGTTATACCAATATATTGCTATTCATAGAGGACAGTTTTTGTCCACCTACAATTGGCGCCGTCTGTGGGAAACGAAAGAGTTCCCTTTGAAATACGACCATGGTGGAAGTAGATCCAGCAACACCACACGATCCGAAGAATCTGCTAGATGGAGGAAGAGATAAATCTCTATTCGGGGCTCCAAAAAAGCCCGAAGTAGGACCTAGAAGGACCACGAGCAAGGGTCGCCCCCTTACTGATCATGACAACTCAAAAAATAGAGAGGGAAGAACAACCTTAAGATCCACGAGAAGGAGTAAATCCCATCAAAGAGATGAGTCGGTTACACACTTAAAAAGTGTGCACTACAGCGAGGATGTCCTCGATAAAAAGAGGCAGGAAATCGAGGAATACGCTCTTTTAATCAAGAAATGAGAGTACAAGATCCGGGAGTTAGAAAGGATCCGAGAACACCAGGAGGACTCTGGACTCTCACGGAGCAATTCCAGGGGAGATGAGTATACCATGGTGAAATACAGAAAGGCTCATTCACGAGGAAGAAGGAGCAGAAGCAGAAGTCCCACCCCAAGGCGACATAGAGTTTCTCCCCAAAAAGAGAGGAGCCGAACACCAGAACGGCGAAGGGCTTCTTCAAGGAGAAGAAGGAGCAGGTGCCGAAGTTCTACCCCTGAAGAGGAGGGGACCAGAAAACATCATAGGGACAGGTACGAGAGACCTGATTCCGATTGGGAAAAAAATAGACCCAATAAGACAAAGGGACTAGAAGACGAGACCATGACTGCACGGAAGGCACTCAGTAATATTGCATCTTTCCCCTTTTCAAGGAAGCTACAGGATGCTAGGTTGCCGAGCAGGGTAAAGCACGGGACGTTTGTCCTCTATGAGACAGATGCTGATCCTGTGGCACACATCCAGCACTACCAGCAGGCAATGTTTATGCATGAAGGGGATGATGCAATTATGTGCAAGATGTTCCCATCAAGGTTGGGGAAGGTGGCTTTATCTTGGTTTCATAAGTTGGGTCCACGCTCCATCCGAGGATGGGTGCATTTGGCCGAAGAATTCACTGCCCGGTTCTTGACTAGCATAAAGGCCCTAAAGACTTTTGAGAGCCTCTCCGTTATGAAGCAAGGAGATGATGAGCCGATCAGGAGCTACGCAAAAAAGTACTGGGAGAGTTTCAATGAGATTGAAGGTTGCAGTGAAGAGTACGCGATAACAACGTTCAAGACCGATTTACCTATTTAGGGGGAGCTGCGTAAATCCCTGAACATGAGTCCTGTGCGAACACTGGCAAAATTAATGGAGCGGATAGAGCAGCACGCCAGAAACGAGGAGGACATACTTCGGGAGAATGGTAAGATAGCGGTCGAGCAGGTAAAGGGGCTTGTGAAGAAAGCAGATAAGCCAGAACCCAAAACCTACCGAGAGAGGAAAGACTATAGGCAGGCAAAGAAAGAGCCATACAAGGACAAACAGGCTCTGGATCCCAAGTCTTTCTTTTCAATAAACACAGTTTGGAAAGAACCCATCTATAGGATTATTTATCGAATAAAGAATCAGCATTACTTCAAGTGGCCTCCAAGTCTAGGTGAAAATAAAGATGCAAAACGTGCTACGAATCAGCACTGTAGCTATCACAAGGACTAGGGCCACATGACTGAAGACTGTGAGATGTATAAGAAGCATCTTGATGATCTGGTCTCTCATGGCTACCTCAAGGAATTTATCCAGGAGGACCCAAAAGATAAAGGGAATGCCTTGGAGATGGATTACGAATAGAATCCTAAGGGGATAATCCATATGATACATGGATTAGCCATGCCTTATACGAGAAATGAGGTTAGGCTTCTTTAGAAGCAAATCAAACACGACCAGCATGTTATGCGGTTAGGAAAGAAAAGAGGATGAGAAGACGACAAATGCAACGATGGCATAGTTTTTACAGATGAAGACTTGGAAGAAGTCCAAGTGCCTCACAATGATGCTTTGGTCATAACTCTACGAATTAAGGAATATGACATTGAAAGAATCCTAGTGGATTCAGGGAGTTGCATAGAGGTGATATATATGATGATGTGTTCAAGAAGTTGGGTCTGGCCTAGAAAGATTTGGAGCAATTCACAACACCCTTGGTCGGGTTTGGTGTAGGTGCCGTCTGGCCCCTGGGGAAAATAACGTTGCCTGTCTGGGCTGGATCAGTGGTATTGAGAACAGACTTTCTGGTGGTAGATGTTCTTTCTTCCTATAACGCAATTATAGGAAGAACCTGGTTGCACAAGATGAGAGCCATCTCTTCTACTTATCACCAAATGGTGAAGTTCCCAGGGTCTAACGGGGTTGAGAAAATAAAGGGTAATCAGAAGGTAGCCCAACAGTGTTTAATTTCCACCATTAAAAAAGTCCCAAAGGCCATCATGTTCACACGTTAGAAGTATCGGATCAATCGACTATCGAGGACGTCTGTAGAAGTCCGACAGAAAAAGTGGTTGAAGGCCTGAAGAAGATACAAATCAACGAGACTAATCCTGAAAGAAGAGATGCCCGGAGTAGATGCAGATGTGATCTGCCACTACTTAAATGTTGATCCACAACACAAGCCAGTCATTCAAAAGAAGAGAAGGGCAGCCGTGCAGCATGTTGATGCTGTGATCGAGGAGGTAGAACGTTTGTTGGAAGCCAAAGCAATAAGGGAAATTTACTATCTAGAATGGCTATCCAACACCATGGTCATAAAAAAGAAGAATGGAAAATGGCGTATCTGTGTGGATTTCACAAATTTAAACAAAGCATGCCCAAATGATAGCTTTCCTCTTCCAAGGATAGACCAGTTGATGGATGCAACCGCTGGGTACGAACGGATGAGTTTTCTCGATGCGTATCGAGGATATCATCAAATTGCCATGTTTTTTTTTTTTTGCTCGGCACAAATTGCCATGTTTTGGCTTGATCAGGAGAAAACTTCTTTCATTACGCCACGAGGGATGTACTGTTATAGTGTCATGCCCTTTAGATTGAGGAATGCAGGGGCAACATATCAAAGACTGGCAACCATCATGTTCAAAAAGCTGCTTGGCAAAACTATGGAAGTTTACATAGACGATATGGTGGTAAAAAGTAAAACGAGCCAATGCCATATAGCAGATTTGAAGGAGGCTTTTGACATCCTGAGGAAGTACAAATTAATGCTCAACGCCTCGAAATGTGCATTTGGAGTCAGCTCTAGGAAGTTCATAGGCCATCTGGTGACTGTAAGAGGGATCGAAGCTAACCCTGATCAAATAACAACCTTGCAAAGGCTGCAAAGTCCCAAAACCACCAAGGAGGTCCAGAGGTTGACTGGAATGGCTGCAGCACTCAACAGATTTATCAGCAGGTCAAGTGATACGTGCAGACCCTTCTTTCAGTTGTTGAAAAAGAGGGAAGGATTTGAATGGGGAGCGAAGTGCGAGCAAGCCTTCCAGGACCTGAAGAAGTATTTGGCCGAGGCCCCACTTTTGTCAACTCCACTGCCAGGTGAGTCTTTAATTGTGTATTTGGCTATTTCTGAACATGCTGTAAGTGCAGTCCTATTAAGGGATATGGGATCCGAGCAAATCCCTCTCTATTACATGAGCAAAACATTGCTAGATGCAGAAACGAGATATCTGCCACTCGAGAAATTAGTTTTGGCTTTGAAGACAGCATCTAAAAAATTGCCGCATTATTTCCAAAGCCATAAGGTCGTAGTTTATACTGAATTCCCATTGAAATCACTGCTACGAAAAGCAAACTTCTCCAGAAGAATTTCAACTTGGTCCGTTGAGTTAAGCCAATATGATATTGATTATCAGCCGCGCACGGCAATCAAGGGCCAAGTGTTGGTTGATTTTATGGCAGAATTCTCACCTGCAGTAGCACCTTTGCCACCTACGAGAAAGGGGCAAGAACCACTAGCAAAGAAAAATCAGGTCCCAGCTGAATAGGATTCCTTGGAATGGAAGCTGTTTGTTGATGGATCAGAATGTAATACTGGATCAGGAATTGGGGTTATGCTTTTTCCTCCTGAAGGAGTGATGTTGGAACTATTTGTTCGGCTAGGATTCAGTGCGTCAAATAACGTGGCAGAGTATGAGGCACTTTTAGCTGGCATAAGAAGTGCAAAAACCCTGGAGGTTAAACGAGTAAGAGTTTATTGTGATTCACAGCTTGTAGTTAATCAACTGTCCGGGGAATATGAAGCCCGGAGTGAAAAGATGGCGGCATATGTGCAGGCAGCCAAGGATCTGCTTGATACCTTCGAAAGGGTATACATCGAGCAGATAAGTTCTAGACAGAATGCTCATGCAGATTCACTGGCCTGGTTGGCTGCGGCCATACCAACTGAGTTTAAAAGGAAGATAGCCGTGGAGTATTTGACTGAGCCGAGCATTGGAAGAAGTGTGGAGTTGGTCTTAGACGTGAACCAAGGTCCAAATTGGATGGATCCAATTATGGAGTTCTTACGAAATGAGATACTCCCCACTAATAAAAAGGAGGCTCAGCAAATAAGGACCAAATCTGCTAGGTTTTGGCTGTCACCTGAAGGGAAATGGTACAGAAAGTCCTTTACAGGTCTCTATTTTGCTTTGTGTGTACCCTGAGATGGTGCAGAAATTCCTACACGAAATTCATGAAGGGACTTGTGGAAGCCATGCTGGGGGTAGATCCATTGCCCACCGAACAATCACTCAAGGATATTGGTGGCCATACATGCAAGAAGATGCAAAGATGTATGTAAAAACTTGTGAGAAGTGTCAGAAGTTCTCACCAATGATTCGAACACCAGCAGAAGACTTAGTGCCATTAACGAGTCCTTGGCCATTCGCTCAATGTGGAATGGACATCGTGGGTCCACTTCACAAAGCAACAGGAAACAGGAAATTTCTGTTGGTAGCAACAGATTATTTCACCAAGTGGATTGAAGCAGAACCATTGGCTAAAATCACTGAACCTATAATAGAAAGGTTCGTATGGAAAAGCATCATTACTCAGTTTGGGGTCCCCTATTCGTTGATTAAGGATAATGGATCCCAATTTCAAAAAAAATTCAAAGCATTTTATGCCCAGTATGGAATAAGGAACTACTACTCAACCCCAGCCTATCCTCAGAGTAACGGGAAGGCAGAAGCTTCCAACAAAACCATTCTTGATGGGATTAAGAAGAGGTTGGATAAAGCAAAAGGGAAGTGGTCTGATGAGTTACCACTAGTACTATGGGCACATCGTACAACGCCTATGAGGTCTACGGGAGAGATCCCCCTACTCATTAGCGTGCGGAACAGAAGCAGTTATACCTTTAGAAGTTGGCCTTCCCACCAATAGGACTGCATTGGTGGAAAGTGAGGGCAATGACATGGCCCTTGAAATTGAACTCGACCTAGCCGAAGAAAGAAGAGAGAGAGCCCTGGTTCATTTAGCCTCTTACCAGGAGCAACTAATGAAGAGCTACAACAAGCACGTTCACCCACGGGAATTCGGTGTTGAGACCTTGTGCTTTGTAAGGTGCTCGGCAACACCAAAGTGGCAAACGCAGGCAAGTTGGGTGCCAATTGGAAAGGCCCATATCGGGTTACAAAAATTGTGGGCATAGGGGCTTACAGATTGGCAAACCTGGACGAGAATCCGGTGCCAAGGCCTTGGAATATCCATAATCTGAGAAAGTTCTTTGTTTAAAAGACTTCAGTCTATTTGTGAAGAACATTGTGATTATGTGGGAATTACGAATATAATTCCCTCGTTTTTATTATCTTTTAGTTACAAGGGGTAACGGGCACGAATGCCACGAACGAATACACGTATCCAATCCCTAGATATGTGAGACTTAATCTGTTTTTAACCATACAAAATACTTGGTTTGCATACGAATACATGCTTGGAAACTTGATTTACATACGAACACATGTATACTTATTCGATCTGACTAAGTACGAGAAACTTAAAAACATCTAAGTATGAGACACTTAGATATGATTTGCATATGCATATATGCATAAGATTGCCCAAGAGTACATAAATCATATAAGTACGAGAAACTTAATATGTCCGTGCAAAAGGGATTTATCCAAGCATGTGACACTTGGAGGGCATACGAGAATATGCAAATTATCCAAGTACGAGAAACTTGATATTCCAAGTACGATTACTTGAGTATTTTTCCGTAAAGCACGAGTACGCTTATTGGGTGTTTATTCAAGTACGTGATACTTGAGCAAGTATGTGAGACTTAGATTTCCATACGCACATGTACACAGGTTTGCTAAGTATGAAAACACTTGAGCACAGACATAATGAGATGTGTTAATAAATTAAACTAAGTATGAGAACTTAGATAAACATTCGTACGTACAAACAATTGCATACGAAATATCCACAGAGATGGTATGAGGTACTAGGCTAAACATTCAACACAACAGTTTATGGCCATGAGGGGCCGAGCAAAACATGTTGTTACGCCACATTGGGCCGAATACCTGTGTTACCAAAGTATGAGTATACTGATGCCACGCAAGGCTAAAAACTACGGTCACACAGGACCTTCAAAATTGTTCTAAATGTTTGGGAGGCAGGAGTACTTACTCATTAGTCCACATTTTGGACCTCCAGAGGATTCTCAACAAAGACTTCGGCACCAACCTCTGTGTTGGGACCACGACCAGTAACATCTTCCTCTAGATTGATTGTCTCGTTGGTTACCTCCCGAGCAGGTGAATGATCAGTAGTTGCCCCAAGAGACTCATTAGGTGTACTCTCATCAGCGTCAACGAATTCATTAATCTGCTGTTCAAGATCATCAGCTTGTTGTTCCACGGATTCGTGGGTAAGTGCTGCACGGTTGCTTGGTAGGTCATTTTCAACCCAGAGAGGTGAATCGTCTGCAACCCCAACTTTCGTCAAACACGCTTCCCAACATGCACTCCAAATCTGGTCCTAAATGGCCGGCATCTATTCCACGTAACTAGCGGTCGCAGCGTCAAAACCTTTTTGATACCCATCATCATAAGCTGCCTTTCTGTGCTATCAATTTCAGATAGAGCGTGGCTAAGATTGTCCTTAGCGGTTTCAAGCTTCGCCTTCATTCCGTCTACTTCTAGCTTCGCCTTGCCTCTTTCCCTTTCTAGCTTGGAGACAGTTTGCAGCAGTCTGGTATTGTCCCTGAGCAGCCTGTTGCATTCAGGTTCAATCTCCTGCATCTTTTGACCCAACACCACCATTTTTTGGATAAACTAGCCAGAACCGAGCAGTTAGCAAATGATATGGACATACGTGATAAGTAAAGAATACAAAGGAATAAATGAGATACCTTAATCCCACTAACAAGGCCAGTGGATATAAGCCGATCTGCAGGGGACGCAGATTCCTTTTGCATATCAACCGGCAACATCAGGCCTTGGGTGAGGGCCAATGCAGTTTTCTAGGAGCTGGCGCTATGCCCGGTGTGTACTGGTCGATCTCCCCTAATGAATGAAGGGGCCCAAGTTGGAGGAAGTACTTGGGTAGCCGGTAAAGGAGGTTGTTGAATGGAAGTAGCGATTTGAGCTGTAGTATCCTCGGTATCACTTCTGGGACATTTGTCCCGGTGAGCCTCATCTGCCTCTAGGGAAGTATCACGTTCCCGAGGATATGAGAAAGATCGAGTAAAGCCCCCCCCGATTACGACGGGGTGGAGGGGGAGCTTGCCCGGTCGATGCTGCCCTCCCAGCACCACGACCCCGCGCAAAGACGGTAAGTAGAGAGCTCAAATTCAAAGGTTGGCGAGTCATCGTACCTGAATTTGGTGGGGATGGAGAATATCCATGTCACGACCTAAAACCTACCTTGAAAGTCGTGACCGACCAAGCGGGTGTTAAGCCGCCGAAGGCCTGCTCATATTCTAGTTTAGGGATTTCTCGCATAATTGACATAAACCATATATAAGCAACGTATGCGGAAGCGTAGAATAAATAACATAATCCCAGAGCTTCTAAGTGTACAAGTATAAAATTACAAACCATTAGACTACACATGATTCCCCACGGTTATTCTAGCACCTCATTCAGTCCACAACTTGCTATCTACCTTAACCTGAAAAATTGGAAAAGGTTTTCATAAGCCGAAGCTCGGGTGAGAAACGTATACCAAAGTTACAAGTTTGACCATGAAAATACCCCACATTATGAAACAGTTCAAAGCAACAATCCAAATATTTCATTGAACATCCAGTACATGCATTTTAGCTCGTAAGCTCATTTCTTTGGTCCAAGGACCTTTTCATTTCATTTTTCTTTCAACTTTTGCACTTTTGAGCGATAATATCATTCAACGGTATTTTTGCTAGTCGGTTGGGGAGCGACCCCATTGAAGAGTGGTAAGATATCGTTACCCGGTGATGCCTGGCTGCATCTCCTACCTTATTACTTCATGCCACTAGTTTCTTTACATGTCCCCTAGCGCTCGAGACACCGTTCGAATGATTCATATTATCACAAGCATGTACTAACAAGAAGTGAAATTCAAGTTCCCAAAACGTATTGCCATGGTCTAGATTAACTGTAACACCAAAGATTTAATAAACAGGCCATCACATGTATTTTACTCAACATCACCAATTAAATCAAGTAAGAGGATCGAATTCCACACTTTTCAGCAAAAACAAGCAATGGCATTTTATCCCAAAATTCAGAAAAATACATGTAACCAAGGTATGCGCAACTCACCAAAAAGAAGTAGCGTTTAGCTTTAACACGCGATCACTTGCACCTAAACACATAATTATCGTGACAATTACTCACAAAATCACCTTTACTACCAACTTAGATAAAACTAGAATAGTATCATTTTATAACTTAGTTTCAGCCATCTTCGGACAAAATTCCCAAGTTCAGGCTATTTTTCGACGTTCCAAGCTCGGGGTTGTTCCATCATAACTAGAAGGCTAGGGTTGAATTTTGTCTTCTTTAATAGCGAAGGGGTTTCAATAGGATTCCTGGAGAAATCTCAAATTCACTTCAGTTAACTCAATCAGTATATTTTTATTTCCGGCTTCGACTGCCAGCAACGATTTGGTATTACAGGCACCTAGATTTCTAATGCTTCAGTTAGAGACTTAGTTATTGAAAATTTCGTGTTAATCATGTCGAGTCGTAATTTCGGAATTTGCCGAAAAGAGGGGTTTTCTGTTTTGAGCAGATGGCGGAGAGAACCCGAGAGAAAGTGAGGAGTGAGGTGGAAGAGCGATGGTTTGCGATGTTGTGCGTGATTTGTGTGTCCTGTACGAATCACTCTATTTCCTAATGTAGATACATGAAATACACATTTTAATGTAAATTAGAGAGTAAGAGAGTCAGATTACCAGAAGAGAGAGAAAAAGAGAGTTCGGCAATGGAGTCTTCCGACGAGCGGCGTGTTCGACGGGATAGTAGTCGATTACAGGAGTTCATTGCTCTTCTTTTCTTTTTTTTCCTTTGCGCTCTCTCTCTCTGTGTAATCGGTGGAAGAAGACAGGGGAAAGGTTGATATCCTAATTACTAAATGTAATTAACAAATATAATATCCTTCTTATACATGAATTTATATACTTCGGTGGCCGGATTCAAAAGGTGAATCAACGCCCATTTCACCCATGCATGCCACATGTCACCACGTTGCACCATGTGGCGCTTCGCGCCCGATCGTTGCTATTCTAGTCTGTTCGCGTACAAATTTTGGTCTCCAAAAATTCTTATAATTTCAACATAAACAAATAAAATATGAGGATCATCGTAGCGGTGTTCGATTTTCAAGGAAAAATCCTAACTTAAAATAACTTGTATAGTGTATCAGATGTAACTCAATTGTCCCTTAGTATTTACAAAATTAAATTAGAATTCACACATTCATTCGGATCACGATACACTTCGCGTAGCCTAACTTACTATTAGAATTAAATTAGAGTGTCGAGTTCCTATTCGGATCACGTGACTAGAATTTTAAAATTTCAGGATTTTACAATCCAGATGAGGAGGATTGGCTGGTATCTCGTTCAAGAGCTGGCTGTTCGGCTTGTTGTTGGGATGCCCTTCTAAGGATTAAACGAGGCAGTGGAATGCCCTCGGAGATGGGTACTTCACCTGGCTGCCCGGCAACAGTAATCCCAGCATTGGATCTCAAACTCCTTGATTGGGGAGCAGTTGAAGTTGAGGCAGCACTAGTACTTGGGTTGGCAAGTCGTCTATCAATAACACCTCTGTAAGCAGGATGGTAGCCCAGTAGTACGTCTGCGTTACGACCCCGACCAACTGACGAAATACCAGGTTCCCCTATATATTTGAGCACCCTATTTATGTCCGCTGTTCGGATGTAGTTGGGTTCTCTTCTGGGCCGCTTGTTGGCATTAGTTGCTATGGATTAAAGGTACAGACAGAAGTTAGAGGGTGCAGAAAAGTAATAAATAGAAAATTCAAGAAAGCGAGAAGCAAATAAAGGAGCATACGTGGGTAGCCCCAAACATGGGGACAATGGAGGCCCACCACTTGGCCATCTTCCCTTATTGGCTCGAATGCTTCGGTAACGTAGAGGAAGTCAATTTCGTGATCACGAGCAGAATCTGGCACATTTAGCACGAGACACTTTTCTGCTCTTCTAAACTTGAAGTAATACATATTGTATTCAGGGTTTAGCATGATGCTATACCACCACTGAATATCCCATATCCCGAGCTGGGTACTCAGAATTCTATTCAGGGTTACAACTTCCATCACCAACCTAAAGACATCAGTCGAAACTTGCATAGGGGTAAGACGGTACCAGTTCAACACTTGCCGAACTAATGGGTGAAGGGGGAAATGAACTCTGCCCTCGACAATGGCTACAATAGGGATACACATCATATCCCATGAACCACCGTCCCTATCTACACCTAAAGGGGCGAGTTCCAGACCCACATTATTAGGGACACTATATTCAGCCCTGAATGCCGCCATGGCAGTAAGGGTTTCATAGAGTTTTCTAAGCTTGCTGGGTTTTGGAAGGTTTTCACTATCATCTGCCATGGATATAGAAGGTATGAACAAGACGAAAATCTGAAACTAGGGGTGATCGAAACCCTAAAACGCAAAGGTTAAATCTGGGAAACGAATCTCAGAAAAATGATGTAAGAATGAGAATCTTACAAGGATGCTGTGAAGATTCCCTAGGATGCAACCAAGTTTTGCAGACGACGGCGATGGCAGACGGAAGGTGAGTATTAATCGCTTGGTTTTAGAGAGAGAGAGAGAGAGGATTCAGATTTTTGGGGTGGAAAACCCAAAACGATCCCTCTTGAGGGTTTAAGTGAAAGGGACGGAGTCGAAACGCCTCTACTCACACCATTACACGAAAGGTAACGAGGAAATAAGATTAAAACAAAGCCATTTTGATGCCGTTTGACTGAAGCGTCAGTCGAAATTAAATGCAAAGCGTACAAGATATGCCACGTGGAATTACTACTTCAAGGAAATGATGACTAAACCGCCAAAAACGCCAAAAACAATCGAAACCATGATTGCACAGGATCAAAAAGTTCGGCTTAAAATTTACTTGTTGCTTTACCTATTGCCCCCGAACAGTGGCAACAACCAAAGCTGGGGAGCAATTGTAGGGAGGTATTCCCGAACAAGATAAAACAATGGCCGAACACTTGGTGCGAAAGAACATGGGATAAATACGATAAAAAACACCATGAGCGGTGATCGGCGATATAAACAAATGGCATGAGAAGTCGTTGGTCCAAGCTGTTTGTTCGGCAGAAAGGGACATGAGGTGATCGGTTCAGGCGGTCTGTTCGGCGACAAGATAGCCGAACAAGGAAAGAACTCCAGTCAAAAGTAGGAGCAGAGGAAGTACTCTGAAGATTCCAGAACCATAATATCCCGTAAGGGATAAGATCCCGAGAGTATAGGATCTGGAAAAGATACCCAACGAAAACGAGATGTTCGGCCAGTTATGGAAAAGAGTCTTAAAATGACTCTTAAGTAATAAAATTGATAAGGGACCAAGAATCCAAGATATCCAAGATTTCCTATACGAGATAGGAAACCTAGGGCAACAGGAATGCTTAGGCGGCAAGCATCTATGATTCTATAAATTCGAGGTAAACCTAAAGGCAAAAGGTACGCAATACATGGCATTCATATTGTTTTCCTACTGATAATTAGGGTTTTTCTGCTAAGTACGTGATACTAATTGACGCATCGGATGGTTTTTGGCACGAGAGGCAAAGGTGCACTCACCCCTCGTTTGTTTTACAGATTAGGGTTTCGATAAGAAGCTAGGCTTTCGGTCAAGCAGCACATGAGACTGTTATACCAATATATTACTATTCATAGAGGGTAGTTTTTGTCCACCTACATTGTCCATTTGATTGCTTGTTTCTTTTGTCTGTGTGTTTATTCTCTTCGCGACGTTGTAAGACTGGAAAACCCTAGACATGAGAGTCTTGGGGATTATTCGTTTGACATTGACAAAATCGGTGGCCTACAACGTCGCGAAGAAGAAGACCGTTGCGGATATGATGGTGGTCTTGTCAAGTATGTATGAGAAACCCTCGGCGAACAATAAGGTACATCTCATGAAGAAGTTATTTAATCTTAAGATGTCAGAAGGCACTGCAGTTGCCAACCATCTTAACGAGTTTAATACTATTACGAATCAATTGTCTACTATTTCAATTGGGCTATGAGAATGGCTGCTAGTAACTTCGCTGGCAAGGAGAAACTCAAATACGATGACATTCGAGATTTTAATCTTGAGTGATCGAGGAGGTTTGTAGGAGAGATGCAGGAGAATCTTATATGTCTAGTTTGGGTTCCGCTTTGAATACCGAGATTAGGGGTAAGAGCTAGAATAAAGATTCTAATAGAGGAAGGTCGAGGTCGTGGTAGGGAAGGAGTGGGTCAAGGACCCCTCTACATGAGGTTCAGTGTTGGAATTGTAACAAGATGGGCCACTATAGGAGAAACTGTAAGGATCCGAAAAAGCAAAATAACGATTCAGCTAATGTTGTTGCTACTGAAAATCAAGATGCTTTACTTCTTCAGTTGACAGTCCGATAGACTCTTGGGTGTTGGACTCATGAGCTTCGTTTCATACCACTGCACATCAGGAAATTATGGAGAACTATGTTGCTGGTAATTTTGGGAAGGTGTATGTGGCTTACGGTGAAGCGTTGGATATTGTGGGTATGGGAGATGTTCGAATCAAATTGCCGAATAGGTCTTCATGGTCGCTACAGAAAGTTAGACATGTTTCGAATTTGATAAGAAGTTTTATTTTTGTGGGACAGCTGGATACAGAGGGTCATTCAATCTCATTCTTCAATGATCAATGGAAGATTACAAAGGGAGCATTGGTTGTGGCTCGTGAGGTCAAGACAGGGACGTTGTACATGACGCAAAGCACAAGGGATATAGTTGCAGTTACTACTGCAAATTGTGATGCAGACCTTTAGCACCAAAGATTGGGTCACATGAGTGAAAAGGGCATGAAGGTACTTCTTTCCAAGGGTAAACTTCCAGGGTTGAAGTCGGTTCAGTTTGACTTGTGCGAGGGTTGTGTTTTTAGGAAGCAGAAGAAGGTTAGCTTTCTGAAAAACGGCAGGACTCTAAGGTCAAGGAAGTTGAAGTTGGTCCACACAAATTTGTGGGGTCCCGCTCCTGTTGAACCGCTTGGTAGATCAAGATACTCCATGAGTTTCGTCGATGACTCAAGCAGGAATGTATGGGTTTATTTTTTGAGAAATAAATCTAATGCCTTTGAAACTTTTAAGAAGTGGAGAGCTTTGGTGGAGGTGGAGAGCTTTGGTGGAGAATGAAGCGGGCCTAAGACTGAAATGTCTAAGGTCAGATAATAAAGGTGAGTATAAGGACAAAAATTTCAAGGAATATTGCGCTGTTAACAGAATTAGGATGGAGAAGACCATTCCGGGGACACCACAGCAGAATGGTGTGGCCAAGCACATGAACAATACCCTGAATTAGCAAGCAAGAAGCATGAGGCTGCATGCTGGGTTGCCAGAAACTTTTTGGGCTGATGTAGTGAGCACTGCGGCTTACTTGATAAATCAAAGACCGTCAGTTCCTTTGAATTTCAAATTGCCCAAGGAGATTTGGAGCAAAAAAGAGGTAAACCTTTCATTTCTTAAAGTTTTTGGCTGTGTTTCAAATGTTCATATTGATTCTAATGCTCGTAATAAATTGGAAGCTAAGTCTAATAAATGTTTTTTTTATTGGCTATGGCTATGAGGAATTCGGCTATCGATTTTGGGATGTGCAAAATCGAAAGATTGTAAGAAGTTGAAATGTGATATTCAATGAGCAGGTTATGTACAAGGATCGTGATAGGACAGAATAGGTTGATTATGTGCCAGAGGTGGAGAAAAAGGATGTGGTCGATTTGGATGAGCTATCTGAGGGTTTTGTGCCAAACAATAGCCAGGAAGATGAAGAGATTGTTATTCTGCAAGAGAGAGACAAAGTACATCAACTAGTGTTATCAGAAGGTTGTCTTCTAGGGTCAGCAAACCACCCCAGCATTTTTCACCGTCTTTGTACTACATATTGCTCACTGATGTTGGTGAACCAGAGTATTATGACGAGGCTTTGCAGAATGAGAGTTCAATCAAGTGGGAGTTAGCCATGAAAGATGAAATGAACTCTTTGTTGACAAACCAGACATGGGAGTTGACAGAATTGTCAGCCGGTAAGAAAGCTCTTCATAATAAATGGGTTTACAAATTGGAGGAGGAGCACGATGGTAGCAAGTGCTACAAGGCTCGATTGGTGGTCAAAGGCTTTTAGCATAAGGAAGGAATTGACTATACTGATATTTTCTCTCCGGTTGTGAAGTTGATGACAATACGGTTGGTATTGGGGATTGTGGTTGCTGAGGACTTGCATTTGGACTAGTTGGATGTGAAGACTACGTTTCTCCATGAAGATTTGGAGGAGGATATCTACATGCATCAGCCACAAGGCTTTGCAGTTAAAGGGAAGGAGAAGATGGTTTGCAAATTGAGCAAGAGCTTGTATGGGTTGAAGCAAGCTCCGACGCAATGATACAAGAAGTTTGACAGCTTCATGTGCAACAGTGGGTTCAAACGACTAGAGGCGGATCATTGATAAGCGGCCAAGATTGCATAATCTTGGTGCTTAAAGTCTCCGCTTTGTATTGACGTTTTCAAAAAGAAAAAAAAAAGAAGAAAAAGTCTACGCTTTGTAGTGTTTTATTATTCAAGTTTTCGTTTTTATTTGATATTGCACTAAAGGTTGTTTTTGTTCAGGTAGAACGTGGTTTAAAGGCGGTTTTTATCGTCAAGGATAACTCATGGAAGCATCCAAGTGTCCAAGGCCGTGTGGCGGCTCCCCACCAAGTCCCATCGGGTGATTAAATGAGTGTCGAGTGGGCATCGGGTCATTGTCGAGCTGTTCAGACCAAAGGTGAGGCCAAAAGCAATTTTCTGCCAACCCAGTACCGGTATTAGGATTTGGCCAGTACCGGTACCCACTCTCCAGAAGTTCCATTTTGGCAGCAAATTGAAGACCCGGTACCGATACTGGGAGTTGGCCAGTACCGGTACTGCCTGCAAAAAATTTCCCCGTTTTGTTTACTTTTTCAACTTTCTATCTACGGAATACTTGCCACTTTTGGCAAGTTCTGAGATATTTATTGTGAGAGAAGGGTTGGGTTCACTACAACAAAATGGGGATTTAGGGGCACTTTTGAAATGGCATTTTTTCAAAAATGCCTTATCAAGTTATTAATGCGGCACCATCTTCTAAAATGCCTCATTTGATTCCCCTTTTGCGGCAGTCAGCATTGATCCCAAATTTAACATATTTAATTTTTTTATCCTAATTTGATAGGGCAGTTTAAAGTGCCTCGAAAAGCTAGATTTAATAGGGCACTTGCTTGGAGATATAAAACTACGACGTTTTTGTAATCGACAATTTTTTTAAAATTCAGCTAGGGAATTTTGGGCACTTTTTAAAAGGTATTTTTACAAAACTGCCTCGTCAAGTAGTTAATGAGGCACTTTTAAGTGCCGCAAAACAATTTCCTCACCAATTTTCCGTAACTTGCCAAACTTAACTTATTTTTTCGGCAAAGACAAAAAATTCCCCCGAGCAAACACTGGACCAAGCCTATTCCTTTTCATCAATTTTTTTTTTCCGATCCCACCCATTAGTAATTAGATGTCGGCCAAAACATTTGCATAAGGATAGATATTCTACACTCGAACATTGCAGAGCGTAGTTCGACACATCACGCTCTTTACTCAATTATCCGAACCATTCATCTTGTAGAATTCGTCAAATTGAATCTCCACGCAAAAGTTCAAACTACCTCTCTTTCTCTCTCATTCATTACCTAGATACAAACTACTTTAAGTCTTTAAGATCTAAGAGCTCCTCCATAACTTTTCAAGCTTTTAAGTTGTAATTCCTCAAGAACACATTAAGGTATTTACGTTTCGTTAATTTCTCGAGTATTAAAGTTGTTTGTAAGCATTGGATCTTTTATAATATCAAGTTTATTTTCAAGTTCATCGGTTAAATCTTATGGCTAAATTTCTTGCTATGCTTAGCTTTTTGATTATGTGCGAGTAGTCGATTAGGCTTGGCTTTGGGGTGAATAATACTTTGTGACTTAGGTTAATCTTGCCTTTCTCAACTCGAGACTTGAAGTTTGGCTTGTAAAATAAGAAGGGCTCGCCTTTATGTAACAAAATTTGCCGATGTTAATCTCCGGTGATCATGTGCTTGCTCACATGGTTCCGGAGCGATGTCTCGGTTCGTGTTTGCCAAAAGAATGAAAGAGCTTACTTGTTTTCCATACTACACTTCTAGTCTTTAATGGTTTCATAGCTAAATCTTCTGGTTGATAGCCTATGTCATGCGATTCAACCGAGTTTTTGTTGAGAATGGTTAGATGACTTAAGTTACGAGTGTTCTGAACTTATATGCCTTGCCGCTTGTTTAATTTAGTAAAAACTCATTTTCTAGTCTTTTTCATAAGAGTAATTTCCACCTTTCAAAGCAAAACCAAAAGTTGGCCGTCTAAACACCGCAAACCCTTACATCTAAAAATCCTAGCAAGCTATAAAGATTATCTCTGTGGGAACGATTCCGGACTTTCTGGTATTTATGCTGACAACGACCTAGGCCAACGCTTGGGGTAATTCAACCTTTTTCAGCGATTAGGTTGTGGCGAAGTAATCATTGCTGTTATATCAAGAGATTTGACAAATCCTATATCATCTTGTTGCTATATGTGGATGACATGCTGGGTGCAGGGTCTTGCATCAAGGAGATAAACAATCTGAAGAGGATGTTATCAAAACAGTTTGCAATGAAAGATTTAGGAGTGGCTAAGCAAATCCTTGGGATGCGGACAGTTAGAGATAGAGCAAATGGGACTTTGAAGCTATCGCAGTCTGAGTATATCAAAAAGGTGCTCAAAAGGTTTAGCATAGGTGATGCGAAACCTATTGGAACACCTTTGGCTAGTCATTTTAGACTAACCAAGGACTATTCACCGAAGACAGACGAGGAGTGGGACTACATGGGTAAAGTTCCGTATGCATCAACAATTGGGAGTCTTATGTACGCTATTGTTTGCACACGTCCTGACATTGCGCATGTAGTGGGAATAGTGAGTAGGTACATGAGTAATCCAGGGAAGCAATGAAATGGTTTATGAGGTATTTGAGGGGTTCTATAGATGTCTCATTGTGTTTTACGAGGGCTAGCCTAAAGTTGAAAGGTTATGTTGATGCAGACTTGACGGGTGACATGGATAGTCGGAAGAGTACTACCGAGTTTGTGTATACTTTGGGTGGTACAACTCTGTGTTGGGGCTCTAAGTTGCAAAAAAATGTTGCTCTCTCAATTACAAAAGCCGAGTATGTGGCAATCACGGAAGCTGGAAAGGAGATGGTATGGTTGCAAGGATTTCTGGATGAGTTGGGGAAGACAATTGAGAAAGGAGTGTTGCACAGTGACCGTCAGAGTGCCATTTTTCTCCCCAAGAATCCGGCCTTTCATTCTAGAACGAAGCATATACAGTTGAGGTATCATTTTATCCGTTCTTTGATTAATAGTGGACAGTTGATACTTCAGAAGATTCGTGGTGCGGAGAATCCAACGGTTATGTTGACAAAGGCAGTAACTGTTGATAAGCTGAAGCTGTGCGAAGCTTCAGTTGGTCTCCAAGCTTGAGGCACTTGTGGAAATGGGTGTTGTGGGTGTTGATGAAACATGGTGTCTGTTGACGACCATTGAAGTTTGGGGAGCGTCATTGATCAATCTTCAAGTGGGAGAATTGTTAGAATGTGAAGACGATCAGTTTTTTTGACCTTGGTCCAAGCCACTGTGAGACTAGCCCGGACCACCGCAAACAAAATTTAGTTTTGAAGCTGCCAGAATTTTGGTCCAAACCAAAGTAAAGCTGGTTCGGACCAGTGGGATGCGAGAAATGCCTTTTTTAGGGCTTTTTGGTGTGCTAACTTGTTTGGACTATAAAAGCAAAGTTAGGATTCTCTCCCATTGTAATTTTGTTCATATTTTCATCATAGTGAAACCCCCCAACACCTCGTGGAGTATGATTAGACAAATTGCTTAAATTGAAATCACGTATATCGCGTGTCTTGTTCTTTCGATTGCTTGTTTCTTTTGCTTGTGTGTTTGTTCTCTCGCCCTAATAGCTTCTTCCATGATACTAAACAAGCTCTGATGTTGAGATCAACAAAAAATGCTCTGATGTCCCTTTGAACATTAGCTACGTTATTCTTGTTCGAGGCCTGCCCTAGAAAGATTCTATTATTTCTTTCTCCCCAAATGTAATAGTAGACAGAAGCAGCAAGACCATGAGCTTCGCCACTGAATTCTCAACTGTCTGAAGCAAGACATGTGAACTGGAAGAAGAAAGATTTTGAACCAAAATCCCGAAAAAGAAACACCCAATACTCGGTTTGTATCTAGAAATCTCGAGTGTTTTAAGCTCAAAACACACCCTTCCACAACTATTAGGATAAATCGAGCTTTCGTTATTGATTAATTCAATAACTCCCCAAATAGGAAGTATTACATAGAGAACCAGAAAATAGCTGCAGGGAACAAAAAGAATGTTTCAAGTTATTTTCAACCTTGTAGATCTTGAAACAAACGGTTGAATCTCTCTTAAGACTTCCATTAATATCCATTAAGCCATTTCCATCTTTGGATACAGGTAAAACACCAACAGTCCAAAGTACTAGCCACTAGGCCAAACAAACACATAAAATTGATTTGTCTTCTGTAGTAAACACACCGATGCATATGTGTAGCACGTAACGAGAATTTATTTACATCAAATTACAACAGTCTCAGCAAAGGATAATGCTCATGTTCGGAAGGGAACCTACTAGAAACGGATAAGTAATAGCTCCACTTCTTCAGTTTATGACAGATAACTTTTTCTCAAAATTAAGTGACTACCGATGCGAAGAACACAGCGCAAATTTCAAGGAAGTGCAATGGTGTCCCGTAAATCATTTGCAGATCCAGAAGATACGATGCTTCACTAGTTTTATAGAGCTGCGAAAATGTTAGACATGGCAAATTATAATGCTGGAAATAATATTGTACCTTACGCTTACAAAGATAACTTAAAACAAAGGATATCACAGTATTACAACCAAATTAAGGTTATACCAATATTCACAGAATACCAATAATAGATGTACTATGCAAAAACGATTTTCAAAATATTCCTTAGGAGTTGAATGATCTCCAGTTGTAACTAGAACCAAATAATCTGAATTTTTTTTTTCCACATAGCACTACTGGAATACTGTCCAATATTTTGTTTGTAGTTCAGAGAAACCACTGCCATCATGAAAAATCTTAAATACCACTGTATGTTGAAAATGAATTATTACACGTTTCTTTTGTTCCTCCACCACCAAAACTGCAATACTAGCCAAACTTGTTAGCCATGAAAATAAAAAGAGCCTCATACTTGCCCCAAAAAAGAACATTGTTCAATAGATGATATCATGATCTTTTCAGTCAGCATAAGAGCAAAAAATATGATGTATTCTTGCACTCTGATACAAATTTGTTTTGTTACCCTTTTTTTCCATAGATGAAAGAAAGAAACGTTGACAGTATACAATATCTGATAATACTATGTATAATTATGATATTCTCCAGTTTCTGCAGTAGCCAAGCATGATATTCAGTAACTTCAAGCCACACAAAGGTAAATTCCTACCTTGACGGTGAATAATTCACCAACGAATGGGTCAAATGATCTAAGCATGGTATAAGAAGCAAGTCATTACCTGGATTTCAAATCTAACTGCATCTTGCACCCTAACACCCGCTTTGCTCACACTCATAATTGACAATTCGAGATCGTCTTTGGAATTTACATCAGTTCCATCATCATTAAGTGTATCCTTGGGAATGGAGGAAAATAGAGGCAACCAGAGACATTTCATATTGTAAGGTCCTATCTCCTTCCATCGTACATTGAACTTCTGAAAAATCTTTAACACAGCTGTCATCGTTTCACGGGGATTTGCTTGAGACTGAAGATGAGATTTAAAAGCAAAAACCAACGAAATGATAACCATTGTTAGAGTTTGTCCTATATTGGTTAAATATAACCTCCAAACATAGTATATGAGCCTAGGCAGCCTTTCCACTCATTGCCAATTGGTTTTGAGTTGGATGCTTTAACAATGTATCAGAGCTAGATTTTCAAAGGCCTTGGACATGACTCTATGTCGTTGATGGTAGGTTTCTCCTTTGTTTGTCATCGATAGTTGATTGTTGTCTAATGCGTTGAATCTTTTGTTCACCTCACTACGTTTGAGTCAGGGGTCGCACGTGCAAAAGAGTATTGGAGCTTGTCTCACATTGGTTAAATATAACCTCCAAACCTAGTACATGAGCCTGGACAGCCTCTCCACTCATTGCCAATTGGTTTTGAGTTGGGATGCTTTTAACAACCATAATGATGTCAAAGCAGCTATAATGGAGAAAGCATTTAATAGAAGAAAACACAAAAACCATATTCACGTAGTAAAACGTATCAACTATCAAGTAAGAAAATATATTATAACCTGAAATCCAAGTGCCCACTTTCTTTGATCATGAGTTTGCGATCTCAAGTATATTTCAGGACGATCCTCATGTACCAGATGTTGCTAAGATTGGAGAAAAAAACAGAAATCAATGTACGATCAACCCGACACATTCAAGAAAAATATATATTCCATAAACAATAATGTCCATACAGATTAAGAAAAACTAGCATAATTCTCTGTTTAACAATTCATCTTTAGGAATTCTTCTCTTTTCCCGACCTAGCTTACAACTCTCGCATCATGTGCTTCTCTAACGCAAGAGAGGGCCATTGTCAATGAGCTTTTTTACTCTAGTACTAATGCTCAAACCATTGCTGTAACACAGGTTTCAATTGGTGAGAAAACTAAGCTTGGAGTTTAATGGTAATTATATCGAAGTCAAGTCATGCTGAATTATCACGTTAGATGATTACTGAAACTGAATACACACACGCAAACGCTCACGATTATTACAAGAAAAGTAGAAAACTATTCATTCAACCAGGAATTGGAAAGGATCAAGGTTACAGTCACTCGTTACGAACTCCTACAACACTATTACTCACGATTGTTACCTAATTGATCATACTGGCATATCCTTGTGCCACATTGGTTTAATAGCCTCTAAACTAGTAGATGATGCTCATGGGCCTCTCTAGTCATTGCTCGTTGATTTCGTATATGGTGCTTGACAGTAATTATGATGTACAAGAATGATTCTCAAGTGCTTGGCATAAGATAATGAAAGATTGACGTAATTCAACGTGCATAAGCAGAATACCAATGGGGAACAAGTACAGATAGAAAGTGTTGAACCTAAGACCTCCTATAAAATGAAACTATGGTATATCACTAGTTGTCCCCAAAAGTTTTAAGCCGACTTCTTCCACAGTTTTGAGAAAATTGGCCTAATGACAAAATTACTAATATAATTTACCCACTAAGATCTATGAATTATGTAGTCTATCGGACCTTGTGTTATTGTATGTTTGCATGTAATGGCTTACATGTCTAGTTTGTCTTTGATTATTTCTCAATGTTACTTCTCAATGATTATTTTTTTGAGTCTTAAACTCGGCTTGGTTGTACAAAGTCCTCATATTGTGTTATATCTACCTGTATTCCATTGGCTCTTGTATTTGCATTTCAATTCCAACTTATCTATTTTACTGAAACAAAAAGATGCCATACATTGAATCTGCACTACAATGTGAGTAGAGCTATCAATTATCAAAAACAAACTACAAACCTATGGTACACACCAAATAACATGATTCAGCTATTCGACCATAAATGTTAGCTCCTAGTGATTGTAATAGATTACATAGTATAAAAAGATGAAATCTCAAAGAAAAAATCCAACAAAAAAAATAAAAAATCATTATACAGGTATAAGGAATCATGCTTACCTTTTCGGTGTTGTAACCTTCAGTGACCATGGGCTCAAGCAGATATCGAGGAATATGTAGTTGAAACCAAGGATGCCGACGTATTTCAGGGATTGACAAGCGGCTTATTGGGTCGACAATAAGTATCCGGGAAATCAAATCACGTGCAGCAATAGACAGATAGTTTGGGAAGGTGTATACTCCGTTCTGATAAAAGAAACATATTGAAAGACTCAAAAGAATTAATTTAAGACTCAAATATCAACCCATATAACCTACATTGATCTTTGCATATAAACCCGGAAGATTATCATCATCGAAAGGAAGCCTCCCACACATAAGAGCATATAAGATGACGCCACAGCTCCAAACATCAACCTCGGGACCAGCATATAATTTGTTAGAGATAACCTACACAAAAAGGGTAAGTTGATTCATTGGAGAAAGAGTTTCTCCTCCTTTTCCGCTTCTATAGTATGAAAGCAGTTGGAGCATAAGGTCACTCTTATGGATCTACCTATTTCAAAACCAATTACATACCTCAGGAGCTGCATAATTCGCGGATCCACAGCTTGTTTTGAGAAAATGGCCATCCCGCATGATATTGCTGAGACCAAAGTCAGCAATTTTGATATTGTGTTTTGAATCCAAAAGTAGATTTTCTGGCTTGAGGTCTCGGTGGACCACCATGTGATGGTGGCAACATTCGACGCCTGAAATGATCTACTCTATCATTAGATAACCACTTTATATGGTTAATTTCCTTCACTTTTTCATCATTCAAGTGGAACAGAAAATAAGTTTATACGAGAGGATGTTAAAAACGCCACTGTAAAGTTTGACAAAGAACATTGTCCACCCAAAAAGATACATAAAATCAGTGGAAGCGTAACCTGTCCTAAGAAAATTTCATAAAAAGTAAATTTGTTGAAAACTAAAAAAACATGGCCAGAATGAAATAAACTAGCAACTTAAGTACCTGTTGGAAGAAGTGGCGAGCCTTGTCTTCTTTGAGTCTACCCCTCACCGTGATATAATCAAAAAGTTCACCAGAATTCATGTACTCCATGACAACATAAATTTTTGATCGAGACTCTATGACCTCATAAAGGCGAACTATGTGTGGATGGGAACATAGCCTTAGGTTGTTGATCTCTCGTCTCACTACAACAACACAACACGAATAAATGATAGTGTCAATTTGTTGATAATGCCATAGAGGCCAAAATAACTTCATCGGAATCGACATTTTAGAAGACAAAGAATTTAATATTTTTATGACTGCAACATAATGAAAAGAAAAAGCCAGAAGAAATGTAACAAAAAAGGGTAAGAACAAAAATATGATCCTATAGGTGCTACATACATGCAATGATAATGCATCTTCTGAAGAATACTTTGATGCCAATAAACACTAAAAGCCCCTTGGTAGTTGTTATCACTTATCAACGCAACAAACTTTCAAAACAATTACTAGCAGTCCGCTAGATAGATCCATTTCCTTTATTAGGATCTGTGTTCCTAAGCTGTGCCTACAAAGCTTCCATTGGCTATCAACCTACCAGGCTACCACAACCCTCCTCCTTTCTCTTGGATTGAGACTCGTTGAGTAAGAAATCCAATGCTAAGCACGACATCAGCCCTGTTCCTTAGTTTACTAACTCTAAATCGCGTAAAATCCAATCGAATTTCATCGAATTCCCACCTCCTTGTCAATTTTGTTTAACTTGATTCTATTCTCATTTTTTTCATTCAAATTGATTGAATGATAGAACAACCTTTGGATTGATTGATCAATCAACCGAAAGTAATGGAATAGAATAGGCCAACAAAGAATGGAACATGATTGATCGAAAGGAAAGGCAACCAGTTCCGCTAGACTTTATACTGCCAAAAGAGAAAATACTTTAAGCATCTAAAATGTTGGTGACAATTGTGAAACAAGAACCTTGCATTTTGGTTGTCAAATAAGTCCGACATCTGCCAGCCTTGACCAAAGTTCTGCTAGACTTTATACTACAAGGAAAAAAAACACTTTAGGCATCTAAATGTTGGTGTCACTTGTGAAACAAGGACATTGCATTTTTGTTGTCATATGAGTCGAACATCAGCATGCCTTGGACACATTGATGTGGCTCGTTGATACTTTATTAACTTAATTATTGGGCAAGTTAAGGATTGCTAGTTCTTGTTCATTTGCCAAAAATGTTGAATTCTAAACCGAGTTGTTACAGTTTGTTGGTGAGGTTTGTGAGTTTGGGAGTTAATCTTCTTAGTTGCATTACTAGTAAGTTACACTAGTGTGTGTTGAATGATGTTTAAACTTTAAATTAGGCATCAAAAGCTTTTCTGTCATTGACAAGGAACAGCATATTCAGCACCAAAAACCCACACAGATGGGCTACCTTTATAGCACCGGAACATACTGAAATTCCGTTTGATTAAAAGATATGAACAATATGAAAAATCATCGTGAGTACTTGTTATCTTTCTCAAAATGCATAAGATAGTCTTCAGGATTAAGACAAAGCCAAAATTTCTGCATATTGCTTTGCAATTTCTGAATACTTGTAGTTCATATCGGCTCTTTGATAGAGAAGTTATTAATGTGACCATGCCCTTTTCTGAATTACAAAAGAGTGACCAATGCATCAGTCTACTTCCCCAACACTAGAACAGAAATCAAATGTATGACGCACCTTTTTCAGCATCAGAATCATTAATTGATTGACGCTTTAGGATCTTAATAGCAACTTTAATCTTTGTCGGGATATGAATTGCAAGTTTCACTTTACCAAATGCCCCAATACCAAGGGTCCTCCCAAGCTTATAATTTGACAAAATGTTCGAAGATGATGCCCTCTGCCTTACACCAGATCCATCCATATTTATATGCTACTGATAACAAGGTATTAAGAGTTAAAGAGTTAAGAGGGACCCACGACTTAATGAAAAATATAAGAAAAATTAGCAGCAGCTGATACTTAGCGTTGTAAACAAAACTAAGCAACATGTAGCCAGCCATGACAATACAATGAAGATAGAGGATTTGTACAATATTATGGCAAAAATGAGAGCCCGCAAGTTAGAATATGTTTCCAAGATTCATTGTCGAGAAATTCGTAAAATTTGGTCAGTTGACGATTTTCAAAATGCTTCTTTTTCTTTTTTCCTTTTGAGAAATTTTTGGAAAAGAACCCATTTCAATTTTGAAGTTTCCATATACACACTCGTAAAAAGAACCATGTAAAATTGTAAATGGAAAACCTATAACTACGCATGTGCAACATGTATCATCTGTATTTTGTCTTTCATTTTATGAAACTTTCCAGTGTTGGCTTGTGTGTGTCCAGTGCCATGAACTTGTCATGTTGTGTGTTTGTGCTAGTACGATATGGCAGCCCAAGAAATCCTTGGTCATGGAACATAACGTGAAGCATCTTTAGAAGATAAACGATACAAAATGTACTAAGCCTGTCGAACTGAGAAGCGACAGAGATTTTGAAACAGAACTTAAACGCTTGGGGCAAAACATGATTGGGCTAGTACCACAAGCACCACATGCCTAGGTTGTCTCTTATACTGTATTGTGCCATAAAAGCAAGTATAAAAATATACCCGTTCAAGATAGCAGTAAATGCTTCAAAATGTCCCCCAAGGTTGTAGCTTTTACCATTTGGGCCCAGAGAGGTCACAGGTTCGAGGCATGCTATCGACACCCCTCAACCCAGACCAACAATTCCTGACTATTGGCCGCTTGCCTAGGATGGGAAAGTAGTTGCTATGGCTTTTAAGGGAGGGCTGCTACACAACTACACCTGAGCGACCTCTCTCAGTGATTCAATCCTAATGACCCACATCAACTAAGTATAGGCTTGGTCTTGTGTAAACAAGCTCTTGAACACCCTCTTCTTGTAAGCCCGGTTTTCAAGGGTGAGTTCTTCCCATGAGTTTGTATCACTCCGCCCTTGTTGCCGAGCAAAAAAGTAAAATGAAATTTGCTTCGAGATGGTTTCCATGAAATACCCTAGATAAGCCTCAACAATTATATGAATACACATTCCAATCTAGTGGAGAACCAGTCAGCAATTTAGACAATTTGTTTCATGCACTGATTTACAAGAAGAGGCAAAACCAATCTCTGCATGGATAGTGACCAAAACCCATATATGGACGAATCAGCCTAACTATCAATGAATTACTGAGCATTTTACAAAAGGAAAAACATAAATGAATACCCAATGAAGCAGTAAATTACCCATACAAACCGTGGAAATAAACCCTGATAGAGATTTATCATTAGACTGGAGAAACCAATTCTAATTCTAACTAATACTCCGTGAGAACTGAGACTTTTTTTCAAAGATACGAAAATAGCATACCAAATATTGCCTTCTTGATCCCCGGAAATTGGAAATTAAGAGCTTAAGACAGCAGATGAAGCTAAACTGGAGGAAGGGTTTATGAAAATGAATGAATTTAGAAGCCTGCCAAATGATTAAAGATGATGATAGAGAGGAAGACAAATCTTGGTGGTAACGCTTAAGTCTTAAGCAAACCAAAAGTGCTACATATACAACAGTTGTGTAAAACACAACACACAACCAATCTCTAGCCGTCCATTGCTGTAATAAATAGCCAAAATTCGCTCAAACTCTTTCCCATAAAAGTTAAACTTTTCCTTGGAAGAGCTTTTATAAAATCTAAACCGTCCAAATACATCTAGACGGTCAAAATTACGCACACAACCAACACAACGGTTGTGCAAGTAGCATTTTTGTAAGCAAACAGGGTACATGCGTGTATATGATGGATACTATATGGAGGTACTTATAGCAAATATGAATATATGCGTGGGAGAGAGGGAAAATGAGATAATGAGAGGAAAAATCATTTGGTGGTTTTGGGCACCGCCATGTGCCGGTGTCCCAACACTTTTATTTACCACGGTATAATATATAGGACAGTTATAACTATTTAAAAATGTGATTTGTTCAATGAGTTAACTATATCCGACAACCTTGATTTTCATAACTTTGTTTTGATTGTCAAGCTTTACACAATGAACAACTAAGATCACATTTTAGTGCTTAGGAGTTGGGACGATGCCTTTTTTTACCAAAGAGGCCCCAAGTCCAAAAAAATGTAGCTCCCAAATACTTCTCATTTTGTGATCCAAAAATTACACGTCTTCCGTGGTAGGCTACCTTTGTTGGCGGAGCGAGGTGACGTTCCGCTTTCTTTTTAAACCTTCTTTTTGAAAAAGAAGGTATTTTCAAGCTCAAATATAATGAAAATAAAAAATAATTTTTTAATTTTTTTTGCACCGTTTAAAAAATCTTAATGAGATCTATCAAACAAGATCCATATTGGTAGGAAAATTATTTGCGTAAATATATGATTTTTAAGCTTGAAATTATCTTCATTTTCTAAAAATACGTTTTTGGAGAAAGTGGAACGCCCTCGAGTCAGATATAATTAACTCATTAATCTTACGTAAGTAGTGGAGAGTGACACTCCACGATCAGAATTAAAATCCAGAATATCATCCTAATAAATGGAGTGCCTTGCTGCTTGGGTTATCATTAGTTAATTAAGAATATTAGTCAAATGATTGCATTTTTTTAGGGAAATTAGACAAATAAAACGAATTTTATCTTTCATTGACATTGCTAAGATCTTTCCATTTAACAACACCTTGAGATAGCATAGTCTTAAAGTTAAGGAAGTGAAACGCAAGGTTCAAATGAATTTCATCTCAGTAAAGAATGTAAGTCATTGAAAAAATCTCGAAGAACCAAGAAAGCACCAAAGACAGAATACATGCTGACCTCATTTGCTATGCCTATTGGATATTTCGCTTTCCCAGTTAATTTTTAGTTGACTATAATAAGAGGAATCAAGATCGCAAAGATCACTCGGATGGTCCTTTTTTCCTTTAAAAAAAAAAAAAAACTATTAGAAGGGGCAGGCCATTTTATACCCCTTTGAGAGTGAGATCAGGACTCATTAAAAACTCCAAAATGTTAAAATCAAATTGATCGACTATTGATAAGGCCGGTCTTGGTCAAATCATATTTAAACATGAATGTGTGTGTGGGAGAGGGGACAATTAATTTGCAATGCAACGGTTATTTATAACGTTTTTCTCATACGGGGTGGGACCTACGTCATGTGGAAGACGTTATAAATAACCGTTGTATTGAAAGGGAAAGAGAGGCTTGGTCTTGGTCAGTAGAATTATTTGTGAGTGATACGTTTAAAGCCGGCCAACTATTCTTTAAGGTTTGTTTGGAACTTGTGGGAAAAAAGACAAAAAGAGAAAGGAAGAAAAAAATTAGAAAGTATTCTCTCCCATTGTTTGGTTTGAAGAGAAAGATGAGAGAAAATAGAAAAATTTTAAATTGTGCACTGTACAATTTTCCTCTCATTTTCTTTTATCTTATTTTCTCCTACTTTCCTCAAGTTCCAAACACAGCATTAATCTTGATTACTAAAAAACCAAAAAAAATACCAATACTCTTTCTTTACGGTTAGGACTTAGGAGCACGTCATTGTAATATTTAATCTAACCAAAGTAGTGCAGAATTACACTCCATGATCAAAATTAAACCCACAAGGTCATCCTAAGAAATCTGAGGGTTTGAATGCTTTTCTTTTCATATATAACAGATGTCTTGTTAGCTTGAGCGCATCTTGAATTGTAACGACCCTGATTTTTTGTAAATAAAAATTTCGTTAAATATTTAAATTTTAGGGAAAAAAACTGAAATAGTCCCTGTAGTTAAGTGTCTGTGTCAATTTGGTCCCTGTAGTTGTAATTGGATCAATTTACACTCTGTACTTTTCATTTTGTTCCAATTTGGTCCAATTATTAACTTCCGTTAGTCCGTCGTTAGTCTTTTAAACAGCAAAATCATATGGCCCCCTTTTTTGGGGGTTAAAACACCTGTTCGGCTAAATAAGCCAACTAGCTTATTTTTTTATCTTTATTCAAATTTTTTTCATATTTGTTAGTTTTTCGTCAATTTTTTGGGGGTTATTGCATCATCATGATAAGAGAAATCTAAAAAGTAAAAAATTATGATCGAAATTCAATTTTTTTTAATAAAGACGAAAAAATTGACTTAGGTTTACTTTTCAACATTCCTAATCAAGAATCAGTGCATGGGCCAAGTATAGAAAAATGAATGGAATGACATGGCCCTATTCTTTGTAACCACTTGGGCTGTTAAGTTAGGTTTATTGTAACCTAGTTGAGTGATTTGCTATGTCTATGTATTAGGTTATGACTTGCTAAATTTGGAACTGAGTTTATGTAATACTCTGACTTTTGGACATGGTTCTTTATCATATTGTGACTTTTGAATCTATATCATGTTGTAACTTTTGGACATGGTTCTATATGCATTTTTAGTACTATGCAGAAAAATAAGGCATCTTAGTATTTGTCCACAAGTTGAACAGGTAGACAATACCAGTAATTATGATACTTCATGGCTGATTATGAAAATGATGAATTTGAGGGCAATTTTTCGCAGAAAACTATAATCAAATTTCTTCTTAGTTGCCTCCTTATCAATGGAGAATGGAAGAATGAGCTGTGTTTTAATTTAGAGGTATGTTAGGGCAAGAGGGGAATGAGTAACCCTGTTCAACTAAATAAGCCAATTGGCTTATTTTTTTGTCCTTATTCAAATATTTTTTGTATTTGTTAGTTTTTTGTCATTTTTTAGGGATTATTGCATCGTCATGACAAGAGGAATCTAAAAAGTAAAAATTACGATCGAAACCTAATTTTTTTGAATAAAGACAAAAATAAACCAATAAGTTAATTTTTTCGTCTTTATTCAAAAAAAATTGAATTTCGATAATAATTTTTTACTTTTTATATTTCTCTCGTCATGACTATGCAATAACCCCAAAAAAACTAACAAATACGAAAAAAATTTGAATAAGGATAAAAAAAAAAGCCAGTTGGCTTATTTAGCGGAACAAGTCTGTTTTAACCCAAAAAAAGGGGGCCAGATGATTTTGCTGTTTAAAGGACTAACAACGGACTAACGAAAGTTAGTAATTGGACCAAATTGGAACAAAATAGAAAGTACAGAGTGTAAATCGAGCCAATTGTAACTACAAGGACCAAATTGACACAAACACTTAACTACAGGGACTATTTCAATTTTTTTCCCTAAATTTTATTTTTAATTACTTGGATTTCCTTTAAAATTCCTTTTTAACTTTAATAATCCGTCATAATTAGATTTGAGACTTATAAAATTATATTTCTTTGCACCGGATAATCTAGTCATTTTCAAAAGACAAGTGTACTTGTAGAAACGCTTGTATATTTTCCTAGAGTGTAAAATAAAATCTTAAATTATATTTCTTGGCTGGAGATTCTACTTGGCTAGTATAATTAGCTTCTAATCAACTAGTTGGAGGAACCGAACTACCAATTCATCTAGTTATTTTCTCCTAACCCTAAATGAACCTTTACCCATTGGTCAATAAAAGTTAGGAAAACTTTTATCTATTGGACAATAAGAAACCTAGATTTTTTATCAAAGATATTTTGTGCTAGATTTGATAAAGTATTCATATATAGTTCTATATAAACTTATATACACATGTCTAAAGGACATTTGGTTATTTCAAATATTATAAAAGTATATATTACTTTATTCCTTTTATCCATTGGTCAATACATGCTAGGGTAAACTTTACCCCTTAGATAATAAGGTTAGTCTACCAACAAGTACTAGGATTTTATTAAATAGTCATTTCCTAGATTTTCCATATGATTATATCTTTAAAAATATGTATATGTACCTTATAAATCTATTGCCCTAGATTTTCTAAAGATATTGTTATATATAAATATGTGTACTAAAGTACTCTAATATAATAATATAATAGGAACATGTACTTATTAGATTAGTTTATTAGAAAATTTTGATCTTATATTTTTTTTATTGAATACTTGAAAATCTTAAAAGATTATATAGTACCTTGTAAAGTATTTTACTAGATTTTCTAAGTACACAAATATATTTATATATGGGTACATGTACCTTTTGGCCTATTATTTTTCTAGGAAAATCTTAACCATTGGACAATAATTGCTAGGAAAAATTTTATTCCTTGGGTAATAGCCAAGACTTTTGTTATAAATAGCACCTCATCCTTGCCATTTAACTCACACCTTCCAACCTTTCAACTTCTTTCTCTAGAAATTCTTGAGTTTTTACTTTGTTCTTTCTTGTTCTTGAGTTTTTCTTGAAATTCTTCTTGAAACTCATCCTAAGCCGTCACTAAACCGCCACCCGACCACCCTCTCGATCCAAAAGTTAGTAGTTTTTAGTCAAGAACTAGTTTCGAGAGAAACCTTTCTCTTTCGAAGCTACCGGAAGCCTACTGTAGGAAGTCACTCCGTCCGATAGACAACTTACTTTTCTGTAGCCGCCCTACCGCCAAGAAGAACGGTAGATTATTCTTATCCCCTATCTCTAAGTATATGTAGAATACCTCTACTTACCTACTCTACGTATATTGTATGTTGTTTGTATATCGAAATGCATTGAAGTATTCGTATTTTGATCTTTGGGATGGTTATGAGCATGCATATATGAATTTCTTGTATTACTTGGGGTGTGATAAAGCATAAGTGAATTTCGCTCCAAAGGCGTCCGTACATGTGGCGTTATGCTTTGAATTGTGATTTGAGCATGCTAAATAATATAGAGTTGGATGATCTTGCTAGTTTAGTTTCAAGATTTCCATGAATGATTTATGTATACGTGAAAAGTCCACCGCGGAGTGTATGCATGTGACGAGACACAAAAATTAAGAAAAATAGAAACATGACACCTAGGGTGTGTTAATGACAAGGTGTGTTTTGAAATCGCAATATGGCCGGACTTGCCCATTGTGGGAATGTGTGTGTGTGTTCCAATGGAGATCCGGATCAGCGAAACCATTGTGAGGTTGTGTGCGTTCCCATGGGAACCTAGAGCAGCGGAACCATGGTGAGGAATGACTTGGTTATCCGTGGAAAGGAGTCAATGCAAATTTTGTGTGCCAATGGGAACCCGGTGCGGCGGAACCATTGTGAGGATACTCGAGAGACCGGAACGGCGGAACCAAGGTTGGGTGTGTTAAAACGATTTTGAAAATGTTGATTTGGTAAGTGATAAATGGAGACATGGTCCACGACGAGTCGCGTAGGAAAAACTCAGAAAATCATGGACACTATCATTAGTTTGAATAGTAAATGCAGATGTGTCATTGTTAACTGTTAATGTTATGATTTAACATATAAATTGATCTAATATGGATAACGCTTAACAAGCTTTTTGAAGAAGGTTCCTGTTATTGGAAGCCCATTAAGCTAAACAAAATGATAAAAAAATACAAATTTCAATAAACGTTTACACTTTATACAATTTTCACACATTTCAATATACTTTTTCAAACTTAACAAAAGTCCACTGTGCTCTTTTTAGCATTTTCCTTTCGAGGTAAAGAAATGCTTGAGTAGAATATCCAAAAATCAGGAGGACCGAAAAAGCATATTTAACTACTCCTATTTCTCTTACTTTAGAGTATCTCCGATCCTTATCCTTTTTCTACCCAAACTCAAAATTTGAGTAAAAATATTAAAAATTCATAATAATAAAACATAAACAAAATAAAAATAACTGCTCTGTACTCATCTTTGTTTTTGTATTTTCTTAACAGCGAAGAAAAGTAATATTCCATTAATATAAAAATAATTGCAAGAGAAAGGAAATAGATAAAACAATCCAAAAAAAATTTGTGGAGTTGTTGGCAAGATACCAAACTAACGAAAAATCTCTCCTACAATAACTTCCACATGAATTAATCACTAAACCCCAAATATCAAATTTTCCATGGGAATACTCTCATATCTTCTTTGTGCTCTAAAAAGATCCAAACGAGCAAACCAAAACCGTCTCTTTAACATCTTTTTTGCCCTTAACCTTTTTAATACCCCGTTCTCTTGAACTTATTAAATCTGGAAGTTGTCCTTATTTGAAATTTTTTTGCATTTATTAGCTTTGCACGCAAATTTTTGTGGGTTATTGATTCGTCTCGACAAGAGGAATTGAAAAAGTAATTTTTTTTTACTTTTACCTAAATATTTTGAGAAATAACCATTTTTTAGCAAAAAAAGGTTAAAAAGTGGTTATTTCTCAAAATATTTGAGTAAAAGTAAAAAAAAAATTTACTTTTCTGATTCCTTTTATTGAAACGAATCAATAACTCACAAAAGTTGGCGCAAAACTAATAAATGAGGAAAAAATTCAAATAAAAATAAAACTCCCAAATTTAAATTAAGTTCAAGAGAATGGGATAATGTTAAACCATCTCCAATTCCTTGTCTGGCCCCACCCCTCAAATTGAACTCTTCCCCCATGGTATCATTGTTTTTGGGTTCGATATTTGTAACTACAAGTTTACTATAAATAGTCTGTTTTAAAATAAACCACTTTCGGACAAAAAAGTCTTTTAAAAAAAGGGAGACTTAAAAAATCATCCTCAGAACCCACTCTTTGTAGGTTTTTATCCTGCTCAATTTTGGCACTTATGTTTTCATCCCCACTATATATATATATATATATATATATATATATATATATATAGTTAGTTAGTTAGTTAGGTTCCGGTGAGGGATCCCTCATTTTATTAAAATGCGGGACTCCCCTCCCGATTGAATTTCGATGATCCGAGCCGCTCAAAGTGATCAGAACGTGATTTTAAGGATCCCCATGAGAAATCAACAAAAAAAATGACCGGGAAGGGCTTCATCCGAGTAGTTTTCATTGAACGGTTCAAAAAAAATTGCTCGGATGACGCCCTTCCCGGTCATTGTTTTTGCTGATTTCTTGCGGAGACCTTTAAAATTACGTTCTGCACACATTGAACGGTTCGGATTTTCAAAATTTGATCGGAAAATGAAAGTCCCTCATTTTAACAAAATGAGGAATCCCTCACTTGAAAATTCCTATATATATATATATATATATATATATATATATATATATATATAGAGAGAGAGAGAGAGAGAGAGAGAGAGAGAGAGAGAGAGAGAGAGAGAGAGAGAGAGAGAAATCTTCAAGTAAGGACATTAAAATGGGGACCTTCTATGCAGACCTTTCCATTTCTCGCCTTTTCTGATCGGATTTCGATGATCCGAGCCGCTCAATGTGTTCAAAATGTGATTTTAAGGGTACCCGGGAGAAATCGACAAATAAAATGACCAAGAAGAGCTTGAAATGAGCAGTTTTTATTTGAACCATTCAATAAAAAACAAACAAAAACTGCTCGGATGAAGCCCTTCCCGGTCTTTTTTTTTATTGATTCCTCGTGGGTACCCTTAAAATCACATTCTGAACACATTGAGCGGCGATCATCGAAATTCGATCGAAAAAGAGAGGTCTACATTTTATTAAAATGAGGTAGTCTTTATAAGAAAAGAACTTATATATATAAAAGCTTCTAATGCGGACCTCCGCATCTAAGCAAAGTGTGGACCTTCCCTTTCCCGATCGAATTTCGATGATCCGAGCGCTCAATGTATTCAGAACATGATTTTAAGGGTACTCGCGAGAAATCAGCAAAAAAAAAAAATCGGGAAAGGCTTCATCCGAGTAGTTTTTGTTTATTTTTTATTGAACGGTTCAAATAAAAATTGCTCAAATCAAGCCCTTCCCGGTCATTTTTTTGCCAATTTCTCGCGGCTATCCTTAAAATCACGTTTTGAACACATTAAACAGCTCGGATTATCAAAATTCAATCGAAAAAGAGGAGAAATGGGGTAGTCCGTACTTTGCTTGGATGCGGAGGTCCGCATTAGAAGCCTACTGATATATTGCTTGGATGCGGAGGTCCGCATTAGAAGCTTACTGATATATAGATATATATATATATATATATATATATATATATATATATATATATATATATATATATATATATATATATATATATATATATAGTCCTCTTCTCCTAAGAACCACCTTAACTTAATAAAATAAGGACCTCCCTTTCCCGATCGAATTTCGATGATCCGAGCCGCTCAATGTGTTCAGAGCGTGATTTTAAGGGTACACGCGAGAAATCAGCAAAAAAAAAGATTGGGAAGGGCTTCATCCGAGCAGTTTTGGTTTATTTTTTATCAAACGGTTCAAATTAAAACTGCTCGGATGAAGACTTTTCCGGTCTTTTTTTTTGCCAATTCCTTATAATTACCCTTAAAATCACGTTCTGAACACATTGAGCGGCTTAGATCATCAAAATTCAAACGGAAAATGAGAGAAATAGAGAGGTCCTTATTTTAACTAAAATAAGGACCACCTTATTTGAAAATGACTGTATATATATATATATATATATATATATATATATATCCGAAAGTTGGGATGAAATCATAAGATTTCAAATCCTAGCAATAAATTAGGTCCATGAATTACTCCTCCCTATATATAACCGAAAGTTGGGATGAAATCATAAGATTTCAAATCCCAGCAATAAATTAGGCCCATGAATTACTCCTCCCATCCTTATCTGATCCCCACAAAATGGAAACCTCATTAGAAATTTGAATATTTTTGAAATGGGTTTTGGAATCCATAAATGGACATGAGTTCGGACACTTCGTCGCCCATAGCCGCCACAAATCCGTCCCCATCCTCACCGCGCATCCTCGTCGATGTCCTCTGCATCCACATCACCATCCCTTGCATCTCCGTCTCTGTACACTGCATCCATGTCGCCATCCTCCATCCCACCCTCCACCGGAAACAGCTTCTTTAAATCCAGACCGAAGTGGAAGGTCGAGAGGAGAGAGATGGGGCTGGTGGTTTGTTGCGAGGCCGCCTCCGGAGCTGCTGTTGCGGAGAAAGAAGTCCCCGAGGCCTCCGACAAGCACCACGAGTACCAAGCCGAGGTGGGTTTTAACCTCTCTTTTTTTACAGTTCCTTTTGGTTTAGAAATTTTATAGTTTTGGGTTATTTGGATTTGTGTATGTGCTTGATTGCTTATTCAAGGGGTGCAAAATGAGTCGATCCGAGCTTCATCATGTTCGAGTTTGAAAGAGTTCGTGTTTCGGGTTGACCCACCCGTACATTGTTGCCACGGTCGAGTTTGAAAGAGTTCGTGTTGGGTTTGTTGTTTGGAAGCATGTCATGATGTAGATATGTCATGTAATTTGATTCTCAATTGTGTGGGTTATATTTCATAATTTCAATAATAATATTTTGAGAGTATGTCATGTTTGTTAAATCGGTTTCAAGCTAGATTAGGAATAGTCATGAAACGCTAGAATCATGATGGTAATTTAACCATGTTAATACTTGTTTTGATAGTAATCTAACCATGTTTCATGAAATTAAAAAATATGACCTTTGTGGATAAACAATTTAGCATGATCAATACATGCAAAAAATATAGTCAACTTATCATGTTATATACCAGTTTGCCAGTTTTGATGGAAAATAGTCAATTTTTCATTAAATAAGATTGCGAACCATAATTCATTGTTAAGTGGTGCAACTTGATGGTCAAATGAAATGGGGATAACTGACAAATCCGTTTCATGGTAAATGATGCAAATAATTTACCATGAAAATTAAAACCATCATAAGTGCAGTGGGGGGGAGAAAATCAAAATCTACTTAGACGTAAAACACCATGGATACATTAATTTTTTTTCATGATTCGAACATGCATGTCATGGTGACGGTGCGAATGATTTAGCATGAAATGGACATAATAGAAAAACCCGTTTCATGGTAAATGATACAAATAATTTACTATGAAACTAAAACCGGGTTGAACTTAAGATAACTCACGCGCTAAATTGAACGAGAAATCATTGGGATTTGTTGGAATATTTAAAAATTTGAAAATCTTCCCCTCTTATATCTCACCTAATTGTATAAGCTTTCATATTCATCCGAATCCCACAAATTTAGGAAACAGTAAAAGTGTGTGTATTATAAAATAGTGTAAAGGGTAATAAGGGTAATTTACATAATGGAAGGATGAAAACATAAGTATAAAAAGGGCGCTGCTATTCGCAACCCTCTATTTACTCCCATAGCCCGTTAAAAAATTTCAATTATACTCGACAGTTAGTTACCGAAATTGAGATATATTTTCAGCATCCAATTACCGAAATATAATATTTTTTTCAACAGATGTTTACCGAAAATGCATGTTCGGCAGTTGTTTACCGAAAGTTGAACATATTTTCGACATGTAGTTATCGAAATATAATCTTGTTTTCAACGGCAATTTACCGAAATGTTATTTATGATTTTCAACAACCATTTATCGAAATGTAGTGGGTTACGGAAGAAAATAAAGGGCTGCGAAAAGCGACACCCTATAAAAAATGTGCGAAATTAATTCTGACATGGCAAAGCTAAAGAAGATGATTATTTAAAGTTTCTTTAAAAAAATGAACAAAAATACCCTTTAAGATTACTAAACACAATCCACCCATCTTACTCCCTCCGTTCCACCGGTTCCACCATAGCCACCATACTCGCCGGAGCTCCTCCATGGCTGCTGAGAATTTCCAACAATGAACAGAGATCGACAAATCGGTAGAGCTCCGATTTGGTAGATATTTTCGGAAGGGGGTTACCTGTGAGGTGGAGAGGGTTGATTCCGAAAATATGAAATTCACCCCGGTCGTCTCCGAGTTCTTCAATCGGTAGTAATCCTTACTTATTTCTTCAACTTTCCATGTTAACTTCCGAAGATATCTACCATAATCGGAGACGACTGGGGTGAATTTCTTTTTGGGAGATAGTACCTGTTTGATTTCAGATTCAGGGCGGGTTCAAATTCTACTCTCCGTGCCTAGAAAATTGTGGATACTAATTTCTGAAAAATACGCACTAATTCGGAAGTTAACTTCCGAAATTAGTGAAAGAATTCGGAAGTTAGAGTTGATTGTGCATTACTAAAATGCGTGATGTCAATCGCGTATGCACGAAATGCAGTTTCGGACATCGGATTGTGCTAAAAACGCATTACCATAATGCGCGATAAACTCTAACTTCCGAATTCTTTGAATAATTTCGGAAATTAACTTTCCGATTTTGGTAGATATTTTCGGGATTGGATATCGAATTGGAGGTTCCAAAGAAAAAATTGTCAACCTCGTCGAACTCTGTTTGCCACGACCGGAGTTTTCGCTGGCCATGTAATTTCCTCTTTCAACGGAGAGTATAAATTTTCGTCGACCACAATTTAGGGAAAGTTATTAAATTTTGGTGCTGCGTGGTGGTGGTGGCGTGTGATGGTGGTGGTGTTAATAGGAGAAAAGAGAGAATGGGGAGAGAGAAGGGGAAGGGGAGGAGGAGGAGGAAAATGACTGGTGCCTGGTGGTGGTGAGTTGAGAAGAGAAGACAGAACGGGGGGAGAGAGAAGGGGGAAGGGGAGAAGGATGAAGATGACTGGTGGGGTGGAAAGTGTATTTTGAAAAATTCATAGATATTTGTTAAGTTATATATAACAAATTATTACAAGATTTATGAATTTGGTTTAATACAAGCTACCTATGGAAAATTCGCAGTTGCAAATAGTCTGTTTTTTTTTTGTAATTCTTGTTTTCGATTGTTATGTGGCGGCTATATAAAACACACCTTCTTCTGTTAGGACTCAGTCTACTGGTCGGCCTATAGTTTCTCCCTTGATCCATTACCTCCCACAGTTAACTCCCACAGATTACTCCTCTATATATACCCACGCTTTCGTCCCTTATCTTCTCCTTTCATCACCTATATATCCATTCTACCCTAGGGCGTCCAATCTTTAGCTAGCTTTTTTTGTTCACTGCGCCTCCTTATTCTCCAAAGACCAATCTTGATTTTCATTCCTCCGTTATTCAAACAACCCATGTGTTTTCCTTCTCCAATTCATTCATCCATACTCCCAATACCCACATGGATTTTTTGGGTTCCAACATGACTACTACTTCATCTTTCTTTCGATCTGCTGTCGACTTGTTTTTGGTTGTGTGCGAGGCCTTTTCTTAACTGGGTCTCCTTTGATCCCCATAATCTGGTAGTCTTTCGTTCTTGGTTGTTACCATGAGATAAGAGGAAGGTTTGGCTTTGTTTCCGCCGATGAAAGGGTCCAACGATGAGTATGAAGATACTGAAATTGCAGAGAATTCCCCCAACGGCCCTTACATAAGGTACAACGAAGTGCTAAGCAGAGAATTTGGAGCAGCAACCAAGGTTTCGTATAAAGGATTTGATGTCGTTGATGGAATGGAAGTCACGTGGAACAAACTCTACGGCAATGATTCGTCGAATGCTGCAGAACAAGTGGAGAAAAGGCTTGACAGTTTGTTGAAGCCATTGAGGCACAAGAACATCATCAAGTCATATAGGACATGGGTGGACCATGAGAGTGGGAGTATCAACATGATCACATAGTCGTTCACTTCGGGGAGTTTGAGGGAATTCAGAGGGAAGCATAGGAGTGTTGATGTCGTCGTGATCAAGAACTGGGCTAGGCAGATTCTTCAGGGCTTGTGCTATTTACATACTCATGATCCCCCTATTGTTCATGGAGATTTGACCTGTGAAAATATATTTGTTAATGGGATCTGCATATTGGATACGTACGTGTGGATACGTATGCATTTGGGATTTGCATGTTGGAGTTGGTCTACTACTGAATGTCTGAAAATTGAAGAAGGGAATAAGAGTAAACTGCTAATAGGATTTTGCTTGAGAAAGTGAAGAACATACAAGGCAATTCGTCGAAAAGTGCCTTGTTCTGACATCTACAATGGCGTTTCCATTAGTTGAGGAACTCTTGAAACATACATTCCTTGAAAAAACCAGTACTAGTCTTCCAATGGGCATGGTCCGGGAAGCTGATCGCCATCCGGTTTCAGTTACAGAATTCAAGTTGCTGAACGAGAGAAACGAATTCAGATTAACAGGAGAAAGAAGGGATGAAAGGTGTTGCGCATCGCTGACTTGTTTCACCGAGGAAGGGTGACGAATATCGAGTTCGCGTTTTGTGTAGACAAGGATACCACAATATCAGTAGCCGGTGAGATGGTTCAAGAACTTGGTCTACAGATGGAAGATGTGAGTTTGATTGTGGAGCTGATGGACAACTTGACCATCAAAATGGTGCCCTGCAGGATGCCTTCGTTTGGAAGATTTACAGGTGTAAAAAGCTCGTATGCGGATCCAATTCTTGGTTTTTGATTGTTGCCTTGTTCAAAGTTTTTGGACCGAATACTGAATGGAGTAAATTCTTTGTTGTATCTGTGATAAATAACTGTTCTTCAATCGGCAAACGTAAATACGGAGGCTTAGTTGATGTTTACTGCAGAAAATAGATTCCGTGAGTTTCATATTGCATGCAATTCTCAACACAGCTCATTGCCACACCAAACTCACATGTGGTATCAGGTATGTTGTACAAGATTAAATGTACACAACTTTTTCCTTTTCTGATTTGTGCAGTTTTATGAACTTCAACCAGCCTGCAACTAATAGCATCTTGAAGAGGATTGATATGCATGTAATTCATTGCAAGTTATTATCTATTATTCCTCTCATTCTCATATGTCATACAATGAAGACAATCGGGCTATGCTACTCCTACAGTCCATCTCAACAATCAATGGTCCAGAACATGCAGTATCCTACAGTCCATCTCAGCAATCAATGGTCCAGAACATTGAAAATACTTTTGGACGGCTGATATGCTGCCCTATAGCCCTCTAGTGCACCCTTGCACCACAGGGTTCTCCCTCTCTTTCTATATATATATATATATTTTTTTTTTGTTGAGGCGGAGTCTCGTTACTCATGAGAAATGGTAAGTAGAGAACTTATATATGTATTTGTTACGATCGATCTTCCATTGGTATGTATAGAGTGCAGTAACGGTGGATATACATGCAGTTCTTAGGAAAAGCATTCAGAATTCCTTTCAAATGGTTGAATCTCTCTAGACGTGTAGATGTTCTTGCATAAGACGTCCACAAATATCCAATGAGCTATTTCCTTCATTCGATGTAGGTGAAACACCAATAGCCCAAAATACAAGGCCAAACAAACACATCAAATCGATTTGTGTGGTAAAAATGTTGGAGTAATCAGTAACGAGAAGCTATTTATATGTCAAATTACAACAATTCGAGTGAAAGGTTGATACCCACGTTCGGAAGGGAACCTATAAGAGACGGAGAAGTAATAGCTCCAATCCTTCAGTTTATTCCAGAGCTCCAAATGCGTACTTGGTATATTACACTAGGCCCAAAATTAAGTGGCCACATATGCGAAGAACATAGTGCAGATTTCAAGGAAGAGCAATGGTGTCCCATGAATCACTTGCATATCTAGAAGATACGATTCTTTACTTGCTTTATAGAGCTGTAAAAAATGGTAGACATGGCAAATTATGATACTGGAACATATACTGTATCTTAAGCAGACAAAGACACCTTAAAACAAAGGATTCCAGTATCTATAACCAAAATTAAGGTTATGCCAATATCCACTGAATACAAATGATGCGATGTACCAAAGACTGCTTTCGAGATCTGAATATTTTTTTCCCACATAATACTACTAGGATACTGTTCAAAAATTTGTTTTAAGTTCAGAGAAACCAATGCCATCATGAATAATCTTAGATACCACTGTATGCTGAAGACATGGTATTAGCCGAACTTATCAGCCACAAAAATAAGAAGAGTTAAGTTCCCAAAAAAAACAAAAAAAAAGAAAAGAAAAGCCTCATTACTTGCCCAAAAGAAGAGCAATTAGTCAATACATGAGATTGCGATCTTTTCAGTCAGCATAAGAGCTAAAACTTTGATGTATTATTGCACACTGATATAAACTTGCTTTTGATACCCTTTTTCCCATAGAAAAAAGAAAGAAATGTTGACAGTATACGATGTTTGATACTGCCATGTATAATTATGATACTCTCTAATGTCTACACCAGCCAAGCATGATATTCAGTAACTTCAAGCCACACGAAGGTAAATTCCAATTCCTACCTTGACGTTGAGTAATTCAACCAAAGAATGGGTCAAATAATCTAAGCATGGTAAAAGAAGCATGTCAATACCTGGATTTCAAATCTAACCGCATGTTGCACCCTCACACCCCCTCTGCTCCTACTCGTAATTGACAGTTTGAGACTGTCTGTGGAATTTACATTAGTTCGGCCATCATTAATTGTATCCTTGGGACTGGAGGCAAATAGAGGCAACCAGAGACATTTCATATTGTAAGGTCCATTCTCCTTCCATCGTACATTTAACTTTTGAAAAATCTTTAACACAGCTGTCATCATTTCACGGGGATTTGCCTGAGACTGAAGATAAGAATTAAAAGAAAAAACCAACAAAATCATAACCATAATGATGTCAAAGCAGCTACAGTGGAAAGCTTTTAATACTCCCTCCGTCCCCTTATTATAGTCCAGTATTCCATTTTGGGCTGTCCCTTAATAAGTGTCCATTTGGTAAAGTTAGTGGGTAAAAATTGGTACATTGTCTATTTTGTCCCTAAAAGTATATTCCATTTTGAAAAGTTAGTGAGTAAAAAGTGTAATGATGATGGGTAAGTAGGGAAAGTGGAGGAAAAAATTGATGTGAAAGGTATAATGATGATGTTTTTTAATAAGTTGGAGTTACGAAGTAGGACATTTAAAAAGGGACGAAGGGAGTAGAAGAAAACACACAAAACATATTCATGCAGTAAACCATATAAAGTAGGAAAATATATTATAACCTGAAACCCAAGTGCCTAGTTTGTTTGATTAGGAGACAGCGATCTCATGTATCTTTCAGGATGATCCTCATGTACCAGATGTTGCTAAGATTAGAGAAAAAAGAAAAAATTGAAAATCAGTAGTTTATCAACCTGACCCATTCGAGAAAATATATGTTCCAAAACAAAGGTGCCCATTCAGATTGACAAAAAGTAGCCTAATTCCCTGTTTTAACAATTTATCTTTGGGAATTCTTCTCCTTTCCCAACCTAGCTTACAACTCTTGCATCATGTGCTTCTAACTCTAGTAGATAAACCAAGAGAGGGCCACCATCAATGTGCCTTTCTCCTCTGGTAGTAATGCTAAGAACATTGCTATAAGAGATTTCAACTGGTGAGCAAACCAAGCTCGGAGTTCATATGGTAATTATATCAAAGCCATGTATGTCATTCTCAATTGTCATGATTAGGTGATTACTGAAACTGAACACATGCGCGCGCGCACACACAAACGCTCACAATTATTAGAAGAAAACTACTCACTCATGCAAGATTGGTAAGGATCAAGGTTACAGTCGCTTGTTACGAATTTATACAACACTATTGTTGATTATTGTTACCTAATTGATCATACTTGGCATGTCCTTACCTAATTGTTAAAGCTTTTGCCACTTTGGGTTATTAAAACTAGTTGATGATGCTTGTAGTCCTCTCCAATCATTGCTAGGGTGTATTTGCAATAGCTCCTTCTTAGATTTTATGTAGTTGATTCTGCTTTAGATTCTAGATTTTTAGATTCTAGAGAAGTTATGAAGAGTGTTTGCTGTAGCTTTGGATGAAGTAAATGTCATTGCAGCTCAAGAGTGGTGTTTGCAGTAAAAGCTGCAAAATATTATTTTGCTATGAATTAATCTATTTTGTCCGTGACCAAGAGGTAATTATTTTTAGAATGCTAAAGAATATTTTTGTCTTCCCACTAATCATAGCTTCTAGGAATCTGTAAAAGCATCAAAACTGTAGCTTCTAAAAAATCAGCTTTTGCGCCTAAAAAGGAAATGTGAAAAATGTGGTGATTTTTAGAAGCTACTTCTAGAATCTGCTCTTAGAATTTTTCGCAAAAGGCACCTAGTTGATTTTGAATCTGGTGCTTGACATTAATCATGATGTTCTAGAATGATTCTCCGGTGCTTAGCACAAGAACCCCTACTGCATATAATTGGAAAAGAAAAAAAAAGTAGTTCAAAGTGCACAAGCAGAACACCAATGGGGAGCAAATAAAGATGGAGAGTGTTCCTAAGACCTCCTATAAGATGATACTATGACATATCACTAGTTGTCCCCAAAAGTTTTAAGCCGTTAGAAAATGGACCAAATAATGTTATACAAAGTTATCCGAAAATGTATCCGAAAAGGATACTTGGCTGAATAATAAAATTACTAATACAATTTAAACAATTAAATCTATGCACTATGTAGTCTATCGGACCTTGTGTTGTTATATGTCTGTATGTAATGGCTTGCTGGTCTAGTTTGTATTTGATCTCAATGAATACTTTTTTTATAGGATGGGCCCCATTCGGCTTGGTTGTACAAAGCCCCAATACTGTGTTATATATGCCTTTGGGTCCTCCATTGGTTCTTGTATTAGCGTTTCAATTTCAAGCTACTTATCGATTTTACTGAAACGAAAAAGATGGAATACATTTAAGCTGGACTACAATGTGAGTAGAGCTATAACTAATAAAAAACAAACCACAATACTTTGATACACACCAAATAATATGATTTAGGTATTCGACTATAGATGTTAGCTCCCAGCGATTGTAATAGATTACATACTTCAAAAGATGAAATCTCAGAGAAAATCCACACACAAAGAAAAATCATTAAACAGGTATAAGGAATCATGCTTACCTCTTTGGTGTTGTACACTGAAATGACTGTGGGCATAAGCAGATATCGAGGAAAATGTAGTTGAAACCAAGGATGCCGACGTATTTCAGGGATTGATAAACGGTTTATGGGGTCGACAATGAGTATCCGCGAAATTAAATCACGTGCAGCAAGAGACAAATAATGTGGGAAGGTGTATACTCCATTCTGATAAAAGAAACTTATTAAAAGTTAGAAACTAACTTAATTAAAGACTCAAAATACCAACTCACTGAACCAACTTTTATCTTTGCATATAAACCAGGAAGATTTTCTGCATTGAAAGGAAGCCTTCCACACATAAGATTATATAAGATGACGCCGCAGCTCCAAACATCAACCTCAGGACCTGCATATAGTTTGTTACATATAACCTACACGAAAAAGGTAATTTGATTAACACTAGAGCAAGAGTTTCTCCTCCTTTTCCTTGTGTGTAATATGAAACCAATGAAGCATAAGGTTGCTTTTATGGCTCTACCTATTTCTAAACCAATTACATTACCTCAGGAGCTGCAAAATCTGGGGTTCCACAGTATGTTTTGAGAAAATGACCATCTCTCGTGATATTGCTTAGACCAAAGTCACAAATTTTGATATTGTGTTCCGAATCCAAAAGTAGGTTTCGTGGCTTGAGGTCCCGGTGGACCACCATGTGAAGGTGGCAACATTCGACACCTGAAATGATCTACTTCACATTTTTGTCATTCAAGTAGAACTAACAGAAAAATAAGTTGATACAAGAGGACTTTAAAACTGCCGCTGTGAAGTTTGACACAGAACATTGTCCACCCAACAAGATTCACAGAATCAGTATTGCGTGACCTGTCCTAAGAACATTTATTCATATGTATGGATTTTTCAGTGAACACAAAGCCCTCCAACACTAATTGAATTTAGCAAAATATATTAACTACCGATCTCAACTATAAGGACTAATAAAGAACCCTTCACTTGGAAGATAAGTGCAAAAAAAACAAGCCACCATTTGGAAGAGACTCCATGTTCCATAACTGATCAAATAACTGCTCTCTTTGATCAGTTAACCCACTCTCTTCCATTTACATTTAATCTAATTCTCTCTTCCTCCCCCTGTAATTGAAAGAACCATCCAAGGGTTATGACAAAACTGCGCGCAACCACATAATGCATGTGTTTGTTATATGCTTTCTGATTCGAAATCAATTCTATTTCAAGACCTTCACTGCAATTTTTTTTTTTTGGGTCTTTTTTCCTTTCATTTTATGCAATTGACTTGTTCAATAATGAAAGGAGAATCAACCGCGAATTTTCTCCGCTCATTTGCACATGCATCGCACCCAAACGCTAGTTTCATAAAAAGTAAATTTTTTTCTGAAAAACAAAACCAAAAAACAAAATAGGAACCGTAGTGATACTAGGCAAAGGAGAAAAATGAGGAAAGAGAAAAGAAAAAAGGGCCAAAATGAAATAAACTAGAACTCAAGTACCTGTTGGAAGAAGTGGCGAGCCTCGTCTTCTTGGAGTCTACCACTCAACGTGATATAATCATCAAGGTCACCGGAATTCATGTACTCCATGACAAGATAAATTCTTGATCGGGTTTCTATGACCTCATAAAGGCGAACTATGTGTGGATGGGAAAACAACCTTAGGTTGTTGATCTCTCGTCTCACTACAACAACACAACATGAATAAATAATAGTTGTCAATATGTTAATAGTGGCATAGAGGCCAAAATAACTTCATCGGAATCAACATTCTAGAAGACAAAGAATTTAATATTTGTATGACCGCTACATAATGAAAAGAAAAAACCACGTCTGTAGTTCACACAGAGGTAATGTAACACAAGAAGGATAAGAACAAAAATATAATCCTATAGGTGCAACATAGAGGCAAATAAACACTAAAAGCACCTTAGTAGTTGTTATCAACTCAACAGACTTCCAGAACAATTACTTGGGGTCCACTAGATTGATCCATTTCCTTTATTACTATCTACGTTCCTAAAGTGAGCCTACAAAGCTTCCATTGGCTGTTAACCAACCACACTACCACAACCCTCCCCCTTTCTCTTGGATTGAGACTCGTTGAGTAAGAAATCAAATGCTAAGCACAATATGAGTAGAGTTTCGCTGGACTTTATACTACCAAAAAAAAAACAACACTTTATGCATCTAAATGTTGGTGTCATTTGTGAAACAAGGGCATTGCGTACTTGTTGTCAAATGAGTCGGACATTTGCATGCCTTGAGCAGAGTTCCGCTAGACTTTATACTACCCAAAAAAAAAAAAACACTTTAAGCATCTAAATGTTGGTGTCATTTGTGAAACAAGGACATTGCATTTTGGTTGTCCTAAGAATCAAGTTGGACATTAGCATGCCTAATGCCTTGGACACATTGATGTGAAATTATTTATTGCGCACGTTGAGGATTGCTAGTTCTTTTTCATTTGCCGAAAATGATGGAATTCTAAACCGAGTTGAGTTACGGAGTTAATCTTCTCATTTGCAATACTAGTAAGCTGCCCTAGCTAGTGTGTGCTGAATGATGTTTAAATTAGGCATCAAAAACTTTTTTGTCATTGGCAAAGAATTGCATATCCAGCACCAAAAACCTACACAAATGGACTACCTTTACAGCACCGGAACATACTGAAATTCTATTTGATCAAATGATATCAACGATATGAAAAATCATCGTGAGTACTTGTTATCTTCCTAAAAATGCATCAGATAGTCTTAAGGATTAAGACGAAACCAAATTTGCTGCATATTCCTTTACAATTTCTGAATTCTTGTAGCCCATGTCGGCTTTTTGATAGAGAAGTTATTATTGTTACCATGCCCTTTTTTGAATTAAGAAAGAGTGACGAATGCGCCAGTCAAATTCTCGAACACTACAACAGAAATCTAATGTATGACACACCTTTTTCAGTCTCAGAATCATTAATTGATCGACGCTCTAGGATCTTAATAGCAACTTTAATCTCTGTCGGGATGTGAGTAGCAAGTTTCACTTTAGCAAATGCACCAGCACCAAGGGTCTTCCCAAGCTTATAATTTGTCAAAATGTTTGAAGATGATGCCCTCCGCCTAGCTCCGGATCCATCCATATTTAAATGCTGTTGATAACAAGGTATTAAGAGTTAAGAGAGACCCACGACTTAATGAAAGCAAAATTAGCCTTATACTTAGCGTTGTGAACAAAAATAAGGCAACATGTAGCCAGTCATGACAATACGAAGTAGTAGAGATAGTACAATAGTAGAAAAAAATAAGAGCCTGTAAATTGCGATTTCCAGAATATGTTTCCAAGATTCATTGTCTGGAAACATGTAACATTTGGTCAGTTGACGATTTTCAAAAATTGCTTCATTTTTTTTTCTTATTGAGAAATTTTTGGAAAATAACCCGTTTAAAATTTTGAAATTTCCATATACACACTCGTAAAAAAGAATCATGTTGACGGTAAACTATAACTATGCATGTGATGTGTTATGTACTTAGATGGCATATGCCATCTACATTAGGATTGATCGAACAATTGCTTCTCAAAAATATTTACCCAAAAAAAAAAACTGCTTCTCAAAACAAATGTACACGTTATTACATGACTTCTGATAGAAAGCAATTACATTTAAAATGACGTATTGGCATTTAAATTATGGAATACAATATCTATTTGATCTTAACTAGTGGTGCGTTGCTTGTTTCGATGAAGTACTTAACTACATGAGTTAAAGCATATTAAACGAAATCATGTTTGTAAATAAATACATGTGCAGCATGTACCATCTGTGTTTTGTGTCTTTCATTTTTTGAAACATTTCCAGTGTATTGTGTGTGTCCAGTGTCATGAACTTGTCATGTTGTGTGTCCGTGCTAGTAGGATATGGCAGCCCAAGAAACCCTTGGTCATGGAAGATAACGTGAAACATATTTAGAAGATAAACTATACAAAATGTACTAAGCCTATTGAACTAAGAAGCAACAAAGATTTTGAAAAAGAACTTAAACTCTTGGGGAAAACATTATCGGGCTATTACCACATGCACCAGATGCCTAATGAAGAGGGATTTTCCCGAACAAAGGAAACACAGCCCAAGCACGTGCATAACCCATGTCTGCATGGGAGCACCACGTGAGGGTGCATGGTACGGCCTAACGCATGCCCTGCTAGGCGGCACCATGTGATCGAGGGTTCTTGGTGATGATGCTTAACAAATGGGTAGGCGGCATCACATGAGTGTGCTAGGCTATGATGCCTAATAGGTGCTCTGATAGGGCGACACCATGTGAGTATGCTAGGTGATGATGCCTTACAGGTGCACAGGTAGGCGACACCATGTGAAGGCGCTAGGCAATGAGGCCTAACAAGTGCCTTGGTAGGCGGCACCATGTGAGGGTGCTAGGTGATGATGCCTAACAGGTGCTCTAGTAGGCGGGACCATGTAAGAGTGCTAGGCGATGATGCCTAACATGTGCGTTGGTAGGCGGCACCATGTGAAGGCGCTAGGCCATGATGCTTAACTGGTGCCCTGGTAGGCGACACCATTTGAGGGTGCTAGGCAATAATGCTTAACAGGTGCCCTAGTAGACGGCACCATGTTAGGGTGCTAGGAGATGATGCTGAACACCTACACAACAACTAAGGTTGTTAAGTGTGTTGCCGAACAGATGATGTATGTGCACAGTGGTTAGTGTGCTCCATAGCATATAAGAGATGTGAGGTTACTAGGTGACACCGAACACGTGCTCTGGTCGGCAACACCACATAAAGGTGCTGGTTGGTATGGCCAAAATCGTGATGTAGCCTATAACATGTGATGTAGGTGCACAGTGGTTAGCATGTGCCATAATGTGCATAAGATAATTAAACCCTAAGTGAATCGCCTAAAGTGGTGTGGCAGTATAATGTTCTAGAAGGTCCTAGAATAAGGATCCTACGTGATAGGAAAGTATCCCATGATTATAGGGATTGAGATTGAGTTATTTTATGGGAGAAAATTCCCTATGGGCAAGGATTCCTAATGTGGAAGGAATCCTTTGGCAGCAAGTCTTCTCGGGGAGCAAGTAAGTCTACACCTATAAATAAGAGGTACCACCCAAAAGTAGAGGTACATATATGGTTATATGCTGTTTTTCCTACTTTGAATTAGGATTTTGTGAAGTACAAAATACTAACTATCGGAGGGTCTTTGCCGATGAGAGGCAAAGGTGCGCTTAGGGTGTCTTGTGGGTTCCGGCAAGAAGGCACATGCGTTGATCTCAAGAGACATTGAACAAATGTTAAGCAGATTTTTTTCCCGTACACCTGGGTTAATTCTCTAATACTGTGTTGTGCCATGAAAGCAAGCATTCAAAATGTAACCATTCATGATAGGAGTAAATACTTTGAAATACCACCCAAGGTCGTAGCTTGGTAGTCAGTGGGTTACCCCACAGGGTTTGGGCCCATAGAGGTCACAGGTTCAAGTCGTGCTATCTACACCCCTTGACCGGACCTCCAATTCCTGCGTCGTGCTATCTACACCCCTTGACCGGACCTCCAATTCCTGCCTACTGGACACTTGCCTTGGGTGGAAAAGTAGTTGCTATGGTTTTTTTGTTCTCTTATGGGATCCTCCGCCGGTCCAGAGTCCTTATGGTCAAAGCCCAAGGGAGGATTGTACACACCTACACCTGCGTGCCCCTTCCTTTGCCCTTGTTGCCGAGCAACAAAAAAAATGCTTCGAGATGCTTTTAATGAAGTACCAAGAAATTTAAAGCCTCAACCATTATATGAATCCATTCCAATCTAGTGGAGAACCAGTCAGCAACAGAGACAATTTGTCTCAACCACTGATTTACAAGTAGAGGGAAAAACAATTTCTCCAGGGATAATAACATAAACCCATACATGCATGGAAGAATCAGCCACACTATGTCACTATCAATGAATTACTGGGCATTTTGCAAAAGAAAAAAAAAAGTACTACTAAGCGAATACTCAATGAAGCAGCAAAATACCCTGATTGAGATTTATAATTTAACTGGAGAAACCAGTTCTTATTGTAACTGATACTCTATGAAAAGTGAGAGTTTTTTCATAGATATAAATCAGAAATGCTATTAGCAAGGAAGGCTACAAGGAAGACAGCAAGGAAGTACTTACGTGGAAAGAATAGTGGGGTCCCACTCTTTCCCCTTCACAACTCGCAGACCTCGCACTCCCGCCCCACTTCTCCTTTAAATTGGATTGAAAATTCAAAATTTTTGGTTTCAAAATTTTGAGAATAATGGGACCCACACACCCGTCCCTTTAACTTGCTTTAACTCAGATTCATAACAAAAATTTTGGTAAAAGGGTCCCCTCTCGCTCTCTCTCATCGCCGATTCACCACCACCAAACCGCCCCTCTCTTCAACCGATCGACCACCACCGACGCAGAAAATGCCACCCACAACAAACTAGGCTTTTGCCGCCTCCCTCCCCGCCCACCACCAGCACCTTCCCGTCACGATTTCAGCCCATCAATCGATCTGTTTTTCCGTTTCTGGTTCGCCATCTTGTATCGCTGTTTAGTTTGACCTGTTCTCGCAACACCACCGTCGATCAGATCCTCAATCACCACCGTCATTCTGAGCCCCACGACCTCTATCGATCTGTGCCTCGCCTCACCGCCGTCGTGTTTGCCCTTTGCCAAACGGAGCACCGCAAACCGACATGCAAATAGGAAAAGGGAATTTCCGCTTGATCGGAAAAAAAAGAAAAGGAAAAGGGGACCCAACCACTGTATGGGTTTTGGGGGTTTTTCCTGGCAAACTTGGTAAGGGTTTTGGGAGTTGATCTTAGTTATTTTTATCGACTGTCTTTGTTCATTTGTTGCATGTGTGAGGTTGGTTTTGCCCGTGGGAGTGATAACTAGGCCAGTGTAAGAGAGAGATACGGTGTCGATGAGGGCGTTGGTGGATGGGAGTTTTGTTATGAAGGCAGAAAATCAAAAAATAATACAGCTGTTCAGCATCCCCATACCAACATCGAGAGAAATGGGAGCCGTGGAGTTTAGCGGTGGTATCGGTGATTGCGTCGATGGTCAGTGATATCTAACTCCGTTTCCCCTATTCGGTTTGCCTAATTATGTGGAGAATTGATGGTGAACATGCAATGAAGCAAAGAGTAGTTAGAAAAGCATCGTGGAAATGTATTCTGGAGATTAGGGCATGTTTTGACAATACATTGCGGAAATTTCAGATTTAATTTTGCCCCTGGAGTTCAATTTCATATGCTGTGGTGATTAAGTACTTGACAAAACCACTCTTGGTATTGAAAGTTGGTTGTTTCTGTTGATCATTTGAGTTGATGAAATTATACCTGCTTTGTAGTTCAAAGTGCAGATAAGGGTAATGAAAAAAGTTCCAAATATTTCAGAATTGCTTCTTATTACATGCACACATAAAAATTGCAATTACGTGTACAAAAAACTACAAGCATGACGATGTAACCAGTTAGGAGCTACCTCAAGCAAACCTAAACCCATTACTCCATAGTTCAGAAACGAGTGGAAATAATGCGTTTCACATAGGCATTTTTACAAACACATGGTGAGCAGATTGTGGCTAATGGCATGAGCAGATTGTGGCTGATGGCAAGAAGTTAGGAAAAACTCCAATTTTGTCCCACCAAATTCAAAAGCCAATAACTCAAATATCATCTTCCATAAAAGCACATCATTTTCATCTAATTTGGACAACTCAAGCTATGTAACAGGAACTTAGCGAATACAAATCAAAATAATTGAAAGTACTTCAAGCCATGTACAATTGTTGCTGCAAATCATAAAAACTCAAATAAAAATTCAACGTGACTGCCCAATGCCTGTGGCTTGTACAGTTACACATCCAAATATTCTGTTGAGTACCACTCCCATGATCGAATCAACATACAGTTCTTGAAAAGCTGTTGTGAAGTACTCCTATTTGCATTTCGGTTTTCGGTGCTCCGATCGACAAAGGGCAAACACGAACGACGACAAAGGCGAGGCGAGGCACAGATCGACGGCGGTGGCGGGGGTCAGAACGACGGCGGTGATGGAGGCTTTGATCAGCGGCAGTGTAGCGAGAACAGATCGAACTGAACCGCGACACCAGATGGCGAACCAGAAACATGAAAAATAGATCGGCTGTTGGCAATCACGAAGGGGGGTCGACGGCGACGGTTGATGGGCTGAGAATCCGAACGAAAGCCTAATCTGTTGTGGGTGGCTATTTCTGCGTTGGTGGGGGACTCCGGTGCTGGGACGGCACTGTAGATGTTGGCGACGACGGGAACGGGATGAAACGAGGATGTCTGGTGGGCAGTGTGGTGGTGGGGAATCGGTGATGAGATAGAGAGAGGGGGTGCCCTTTTACCAAAATTTTTGTTTTGAATCTGAGTTAAAGGGACGGGTGTGTGGGTCCCATCATCCTCAAAATTTTGAAACCAAAAATTTTGAATTTTCAAGCCAATTTAAAGGAGAAGTGGGGCGGGAGTGCGGGGTCTGCGCGTTGTGAAGGGGGAAGAGTGGGACCCCACTCTTCTTTCCACGTACTTCCTTGCTGTCTTCCTTGCAGACATCCTTGCTAATAGCATTTCTTTTTTTTTTTTTTGATCCTCTTGCTAATAGCATTTCTCGATATAAATAAATAGCATACCAAATATTGCCTTCTTGATCCCCTGGAATTGGAGATTAAGAACTTATGACAGCAGATGAAGCTAAACTGTAGGAAGGGTTGGTGAAAAGAATAAATTCAGAAGCCCTCCGGAGGAATGGGTAAAGATGATACTTCTAGAAGGGAAGAAAAATCTTGGTGGTAACGCTTTACCCAACCAAACAGGGTACATGTGTGTGTATGATGGATAGTGGATACAATATAGAGGTATTTTGCAAACAAACATGAACGTATGCGTGGGAGAGAGGGAAAATTATTTGGTGATTTTGGGCACTGTGAATGTGATTTGTTCGCTGAGTTATCAATTTCTAATCAATTTAATTTTTTGGAAGTTTGTTCTATGCGTCAAGCTTTGCATAATGAATTTACACGACTTTTCTAGTAGATTTTCTTTATCGAACAGAATGAATACAATATAATTAGGACATTAATCTTACGTAGGTAGCGGAGAATGACACTCCACGATCAGAATTAAACCCAAACTGTCATTCTAATTAATTAATGGAGTTCCTTACCATTGGCTTATCCTTCGTTCTAACATCATGTGCCATGCTATTGGACACTTTGATGTCCGCGTTAGTTTTTAGTTGAGGAATCAATATTGCAGAGATCACTTGGATGGTACTTTTTTTTCGATAAAAATTATCAGAAGGGGCAATAGACTCTTGAGCGTGATCATAGAGACTCTTAATTACGGACTCATTTTAAGATTCAACATGTTAAAATCAAATTGATCAACTATTGCTTGATCTTGGTCAAATCATATTTAAACATGATCGTATGTGTGGGAGAGAGGTAAAGAGAGGTGTGTCAAGACAAGACAAGAAGAAGAAGAAGAAAGAGAAGGTCAATTGGCTTATATGGAGTTATGACGTTTACATGCAGCCGGCCAACTAATTTTTAATCTTTCATCAGGAGAAAAATAAACAATACACACTTTCTTTAACTTTGAGGAAAGGGGTCCTAGGGCGCTCTAGCCCAAGTGGTCGTTGAGAGGGTCTCAGTGTCCATGAGAGAAGTCACGGGTTTGAGTTAATAGAGCAGCATTGGTCTAAACCCACTAATGCTATCACTGTGGCAATGGGGAAAAAAAAATTTTGAGGAGAGGGACGGACTTGTGTGCCGGTGCCACCACGCGCTCCTGAAGAATCTGACTAATACTTGCTGACGTGCAGCACTTGCGCCGGCAGCATTCTTTCTTTACGGATAGGACTTAGGAGCATAATGATAGCAATATTTAATCTAAGTGGTGGAGTGTAACTGTAACGAATCGGATTTTCGACTCAATTTTTTTTCTTAAATATAATATTATTAGAATTATTTTTTTTAATGCAATTTTTTTTAATACAATTATGCATGCAATATATACATGTTTTTTTTTAAATTTTTCCTACACACAAACTACATGCATGCACAAATACAAACTCCTTCCGTCTCTCTGTTTCCTATTCAGTCTCTACTTTCTCCCTAACCCTAAAATCAAGTCCAACTCGTCCATTCCAAATTCCATGAACCCAACCCCATTAAATTCACTCTTATCATCTTCTACCAAAATTCTCCTATAAATACCCCACCCCATTAACCCACGAAAATACCACAATATTTCTAGAAGAGAGAGAAAAGTCAGAGAAAACGGAGCTTCAATTCATGGAGTTTTAAAGAGAGAAAAAAAGAGAGAGAAAAGTGGGTTTCATAACTACGCTCAACCGAAACTCAATTCAACCATCCCGATCACCTCCTACAACCCAGAGCATCCCCAAACAAGCCTCAATCCGATCCCAAAGTCTCCCGATCAAAGAACCCGAAGTCTTCTTCCTCAAAATTCAAGATTCGTTTTTAAAATCAACCCGATCCAATTCAAGGTACTATAATCCTATCCAACCTCTTCTCCAAGTATATTAAATGTTTATATGCTTAACCCTATATCCCAAACGAAAAAAATATAGTTCAATGCGCGTTTTCTGTCGTATTCACCAATGTGATATTATTTTTGAGCCCGACACTTTATTTGTAATTATTTACGAAGAAGATGACCCTTCTGATATTTGTTTTACAATCTGTCTGATATTAATATTATAAAAAACTACTGATCTAATATTATTTTCTTACAATATAATATCATCTTAGTATAAAACGTATTAGTTATATCAGTTTAATTTATCTGGTAGATTGAGTTGGTTTTAAATGTTTCGAACCAACTTTGCGACCTTCCAAACCTCATTTTTTACGCCCGAACTATTTTTTCTAGACTTTTCACACCTGAAAGATCATAACTTGTTAAGATCATATTTTTTTATTTAATTATCTATTTATTGAATTATTTATTACTCCCTCCGTCCCATAATATTTGTCCGGTCCGCAAAACGGGGACTATAAAATAATGTATTTCTTTCAAAAAAAAATTCAAATTTTTTTCATAAGTTAAAAGAACTCGTCAATATCTAGTAAATTATTGAATTTTTTTTTAACTTTTCTTACAAAAATTGTATTATTTTTATGTCTCCGTTTTGCGGACTGGACAAATATTATGGGACGGAGGGAGTAGTTATCTATCAAGTTTACTAACGAAAACTCTTTGCGACCTTCCAAACAACGTTTTAACACCCAAACTAATTTTTCCTAAACTCCTTGCATCTCAAAGTTGATATCTTGTTAAATTAATTTTTTTTATTTAATTTACCATTTATTGTTATTTCTAAAGCGTTTCCAATCAAAAATTCCTTACGACCTTATAAACCATATTATTAATGCCCGAGTAATTTTATTTAGACTCCCTACATTCCGAAGATGAAACTTTGTTAACCTCAACATATTTTAATAAGTAAATTATTTATTATCTATTTACTTCACTTTTGGCCCCTTTATTTAACGTCTTTATTTAAAATAATCCCGCGACCCTCCGAACCCAGTTTTTGATACTCAACTGGTTGCATAGGACCTCTCGGACTCTTAATCAGGTCACGTTAATTATTTTAATTTTTTTTACCTAATTAATGCATTAAATTAGTTTTTAATTAATCTAATTACTTAGAAACAATTAATGAGAGCCTAGAAAAAAAATTTAAATTTTTTAAAAAAAAAAAAAGTTCTTACTTATTATTATCTTGTTCACACGAGATTAAGGGCAACGGCCCATTCATAAAAAGATGCGTGATTACGTTAGTTACTGATTGTTTTGTTTATTATTTGATTAATTGTATGTTACACCACTGCTTGATTGAATGTTAGATTGGACCTTAGAGACATGGGGTGGTATGCGAATAGAGTTCATTTAGACGATGCTAGGTAATGGATGAATTGAAAAGTTTTGTTTTATTTAGAATGTCTGTAGGCGAGATTTTGAGATGTGATGAGTTGGATGTGATGGTTTGAAACTGGCAAAGTAAACCCAGTGATGAATTGATAGACTGGCGGGTGTCCAGTGATGAATTGATAGACTGGCAAAGTAAGCCCAGTGATAATTATGATGATTGTGATGATTGTGAAGTGGTACATAAGATAGGCGAACCCTAGTTATGATTCGGGCATGATAAGCTTCCTTTTGTTGTAATGAGAGGGATACACGCTAGGTACATAACTGAGGTGCAATCCGCAACAACAAAAGAAAGTGATCTCATGGGACAGGACATGGCTAGCGGTTGGGGAGGAAATATCTTGCGGAGAGATATTAGATTTCACATTAGAATAATGAATAGTAACAAATTGATGTTTGTGAATATCTGTTTTACTTCTTCGTACCATATTTATCCTGCTGCTTGCTAACTGAAAAGTAAGAGGGGTAGTTGGGTTGAATTATTTTACTGGGTGATTTATCACTCACGGATACGTCTGTATCCTGGCAAATCGTTTGCTTCGGCGATCAATTTGCCAGTGGGCGCAGGATTCAATGGAAATGATTCAAAGATGTTGCAGTTCAACACGGAAAGAATATCAGGAACGAAGATCGAGTATGTTTCGGATTTGTATCAAGCCTAGAGTCAGCTCTGAAATTAATGTATTTTGAATCAGTAAATTTATCTTGTGACTATAATAGCTAAACTTTATTTTGAAAAATTATATTTATTTAACAAATTTTCTTAAAATATTATTTTCTTTTGCTTCCGAAAAGTCGGAGCGTTACAGTAACAATCCATGATCAGAATTAAACACAGCATGTCATCCTAATAAACCGAGTGTTTTTCTTTTCATTTATAATAGATGTTTGATGAGAAAATTAAATAGACATTCTATATGGAGAACTTATTTACAAAAAAACTAAGAGCAGAGACAATTCGCAGGGACAATCCGCAAGGACAAACGCGTTTGGCTCCATTTGGATCCCGAAAAAATCTTTCGCCCCTACTTATCCAAAAGTAATACTTACCGATATCCACTGGAGCTGATTTTTTACAGGGCCCCATAAAATAATATTCAAAAATTTATGGATATTTTTTTAGATTTTTTCGGGGTCCAAATGGGGCCAAACGCGTTTGTCCCTGCAGATTGTTCCTGCGAATTGTCCCTGCTCGTAGCAGGACTGACTTATTTAGGTGCTCATCTTAGTGATTTCAAATACTTATATTGTCATCCTCAAAATACTTTGTTGCCAATTATACCCTTAGTTATATGTGTTAATAAAGATATTGTGTATTTAATTTAATATGTTGATTATCCGAATATCTGGATAATACCACAAAACAAAGAGAGAGAGAAGAGAGAGAATCAATGTTTATCTCTTCCCTACCATCAACGATATCCACCATTTCCGGTACCCAAATTCTGCACCATTGCTTCTAAGCCAAAAGCTCTTTCTACCCTCCTTTCCCCTCAAGTGCTCCTACGCTGAAAGCGCTAAAACCCTCTCGGCCCTAAAACACACACACACACACTCTCTCTCTCTCTCTCTCTCTCTCTCTCTCTCTCTCTCTCTCGATCGATCGATCGATCGACCTACCCACCCCCTCTCTCTCTTCCCTTCGAATCGACGGCCCTCGCTGGCAACACCTGTTAAATCATCCAACTCCAAACCAATTGGCGAAGAGTGGAGAGGCTGCCCAAGCTCATATACTAGTTTTGGAGGAGATATTTAACCGATGTGGGACAAATCCCAATACTCTCCCGCACGTGCGACCCCTGACTCGCACGTGGAGAGGTCAACAAAGGATTCGGAACACACGAATCACAATGAAATAAAGTGCAACTATGGCACAAACAAAGGGGAAAAGCCTCCGAAAGCCTAGCTTTAATACCATGTTAAAGCATCCAACTCCAAACCAATTGGCACCCACCTTCTCTTTGATGGATCGTGAAACGTGAAGATAAAAAATAACAAGTCCAAGAAGAGTTCGAAGAAGAAAGGAGGCCGAAGAAAAAGAAGAAAGGGGGCCGAAATAAAAAATTAGAGATGCATTATGTCCTGATTCTAAGGTTGTGTATAGAATTAGATTTTTCTTCTTTTGATGTTCGGGTATTATTGCATCAATATGTAGTTTTTTTTTATTATATCTTTTTCTCTGCTGCTCATGATGGGGAAAAAAAAATCTATATAGCCAGATGTAGTATTTTTGTCACCGTCGCCTCCGACCTCTTAACCACCTCATCCGCCGTTCCCGGGTTCCATCCTCCGCTGTCGTTACCGGATTCCGTTGTTGGAATATCATTTTTAGGTATTATGTTTTTTTATTTTTATTATGTTTGTGAATTGATAATGTTTTGTTCATCTACCTTGATTGAAACCTACACTTCTTAAAAATTGTCATGTTTTCTGATTTTTGTCATGTTTTTTATTTGATCATGTTTTGTTCATATACCTCAATTGAAACCTACACTTTTTGAAACTTGACATATTTTCCGATTTTGTCATGTTTTTTAATTGATCTTGTTTTATTCATCTACCTCGATCAGGCTTTGTCATGTTTTGTGAATTGATCATATTTTGTCATGTTTTCTGGCTAACACATCTATTTTTGTAAGAGTCGTGTTTTCTTTTAAGATTTATGAGAGAGAAAATTCAAAAGATTAGGTGGGAGAAATGTTCGAAAGAGGAGAGAGAATTGAGATAATTAGAATATATATATATATATATATATAAAAGAAAGATTTGAAAAATTAGGGAAAAAAAGGGTAGCTTAGAATTTAATTGAATTTGAAGATGTAAAGATAAGTATTTAAACACATCAGGATAAGCACCTAAATAAGTAAGGTAAAAATAATAGCTAATTAAGTTCTCCATGTTTGACTTGCCTTTGAGCACCTCGAATAAACAGAATGTCTAACCGCATGAACAGAATATCTAACTTTGTGGTTTATCTTTTGTTCTCGCGGGCAGCATCATTTGCCATGCTTATTGGTCAACACTTTGATTTTGTTTAAGAGAAATCAAGATCGTGTAGATCACTCTCGTGGTCTTGCCTTATTTTCTTCAATAAAACTATTACGAAGGGGCGGCCAGTGTGGACCCCTTAAGCGTGATGAATTCTTAATTACAAACTATTTAAAGAATCAAAATGTTAAAGTATAAAATGATCTACCGTAACATTTTTTTAGGTGCATGGAAATGATCATCTAATATTGATAAAGCTTGGTCTTGGTCAAATCATATTTATGGGAAAAAGGGAATTGATGGTCCATTAAATTTTACCGTTCACTTCTCTTTGTAACAAATATGCTTCATTGTATAACTATCGATGTGTAAACGTTTGTTGTTGAACCATTCATTAAAATCACTACACCAAACTGAAATATTCCACTAAAAGTCATGAATGTCTGTGGAGTCTGTTTATATTGCGTTTATGTAGATAAAATTAACATTGCACCAAAACTAATGACATTAATCCACAAGCCAAAATCATCTAATTTGGTTTTTCTTTTCCTAAACCATGACCTAACCAAATCACTGAAAAACCTAACAATAAGTCTATAAAGACTGACTAAAAACACACATCTTGCACATATTCTCATGGCAGCCATGTGAAGAAAAAGCAAGCCCTATACTCTCTCCTTAAATCTGAGCCTGCTAACTTTTTTCCACATGGCTGCCACGTAGAGAATTTATGTAAGATCTGTGTTTTTGTTCTGTGTCAATAGACTTAATTGAAAACCTAACCATAACTGCTCGGTGGGGACTGTTTTAGACTGAATTGTTCAATGTTTTTTTCTCTTACCCTTGTGCATTCAAGTTGATCAAGCAATATAATCATCCCTCTACAAGCTCACGAGGAACTACAATGGGCAATTTGGGTTCACCCAGATCCCTTATTGATGATTCGAGTCGTTCATATAATACGTCTCGTTCAATAGAACGTCGACGGAGAAGTTCAAGTTGATTGGACATCCAAAATCACTTGAACAAAATAATTAATATCGTAAAAATGGTTAGACCATCGGACAAAAGTGTTATGAAATAGTTGCGGGAATCCGATCTATCTAAATTGTGTGGCAAATTTCTATATGAAGAGCCCTACAACATAAACAACGCGGATCATCAATGAGGGGGCCCAGGTGAACCCGTAATAGGCAAACTTCACACTCTATAGAAGGCTAGAAGCTACCTTCATCTACCATTATCCTGCCCCTTTTAGGAACGGAAGAAAAGCAAGGGTAGAATATCCAAAAATGGTAAGGACGAGCTTCCCGGCAGTCCACTGCACCGTGCAGTTTTTGCCCATTTTGGACCCATCACGGCTCTATTTTGATGATCAGAATCGTCATTTTGTAAAATTCGTCTAGAAGGTATGCTAGTAAAAAAAATCATTTGTTTGGATTCTAATCAATAGGTGATCTATACACGTTTACTTTTCAAAAAATAGGTTCAATCTAGTGTGCCCAGCTCAATTTGTTATGAATCAGTAAATGTATTTCGATCTGGTATTGATTTATATCCGAACAACATGATTTTTGGTATTATCAAAGGTTCTCAACGAGTTTACAAAATGAATGATCCCTATTCCGATCATCAAATTAAACCCCATTATGGGCCCTGAAATGGGGGAATTGAGGGAGCATGACAGCATGCGTGTCGGGCTCATCTGGGCCATCTATGTTCGGCAATTGATGGTTTAGATTTCATCTCGGCAGACGGCTAAAATATATTCAGCCAAGATGAAATCTGAGCTGTCCATTACTGAGCACACAGACGACTCAGATGGGCCCAACGCACAAGTTGTCCCCAAGGCACCGCACCGCACCGCACAGTGCAGTCCAGAGAAGCCAGCCAATTCCATATTAAAGAAAACTACTCCTACTTGTTTACAACTGTTATGGGGCGGCGAAATAAACATGCCTTTTAGGACTCAGTCTCCTGGCCGACCTATACTTTCTCCCTTGATCCATTACCTACCTCCCCCAGATTGCTTACTAGTACTACTCTATATATATACACCCACCCACCCACGCAATCCTCCCTGATATCTTCTGTTTTCATCACCTATCCATTCTTGATTCTACCTAGGGCGTCTTTGTTCTCTGCGCCTCCTAAATTTTTCCTTCTCCAATTCATTCATACATACAGATACAGATACAGATACTCCCAATGCCCACATGGATTTCTTGGGTTCCAACATGACGACTACTACATCTTTCTTTCGATCAGCTGTTGACTTGTTTTTGGTTGCGTGTGAGGCCTTTTCTTAACTGGGTCTCCTTTGATCCACCTGTAATTTGTTGAGTCTTTCGAATATTGCGGTATCAATCGAATTTCGGTTTCGCCATGATATCAGAGGAAAGTTTCGCTTTGTTTTCGCCAATGAAGGACTCCAATGATGAATATGATGATACTGAGATCGCGGAGAAATCCCCCAACGGCCGTTACATAAGGTACAATGAAGTCTTGGATAGAGAATTTGGAGCAACAAGCAAGATAGCATATAAAGGATTTGATGTTGGTGACGGAATGGAAGTCACTTGGAACAAACTCCGTGTTAATGATTTGTCGAAAGCCGCGGAATATGTGGAGGAAAGATTGAACACGTTGTTGAAGCCATTGAGGCACAAGAACATCATTAAGTCCTATAGCACGTGGGTGGACCATGAGACCGGAAGTATCAACGTGATCACGGAGTCGTTCACTTCGGGGAATTTGAGGGAATTCAGAAAGAAGCATAGAAGCGTTGATGTTGTGGCAATCAAGAACTGGGCTAGGCAGATTCTTCAGGGCTTGTGCTATCTACATACTCATGATCCTCCTATTATCCATGGAGATTTGACGTGCGGAAACATTTTCGTCAATGGGAATACCGGAGAAGTCAAAATCGGAGGCTTAGGATTGAAAGAGGAAGAAAATAACCCAAGTGTTGATTTCTATGCTTTTGGGATTTGCATGTTGGAGTTGGTCAGCAGTGCTTCTGAATGTCTGAAAATTGAAGGGCATCAGGGTAATAACGTTGATACTAGGATTTTGCTTGAGAAAGTGAAGGACATACAAGTGAGGCAATTCATAGAGAAGTGTCTTGTTCCAGCATCATATATAATGGGGTCATCATCGGTGGAGGAACTCTTGAAACATCCATTCCTTGAAAAAAACAGAACCAGTCTTGCTATGGACATGGTCAAGGAAGCTGATTGCCATCCGGTTTCAGTTATGGAATTCAAGGCGTTGAACGAGAGAAACGAATTCAGATTGACAGGAGAAAGAAGAGATGGAAACTCAGCTTCATTGGTGTTACGCATTGCTGACTTGTGTGGTCGAGGAAGGGTGACAAATATAGAGTTTGAGTTTTGTGTGGATACAGATACCACAATATCAGTAGCTGGTGAGATGGTTCAAGAACTTGGTCTACCGATGGAAGATGTGACTCTGATTGTGGAGCTGATGGACAACCTGATCATCAAACTGGTGCCCTGTTGGATGCCTTCGTTCGGAAGATGTAATGGTGTAAAACGCTCATATGTGGATCCAATTTTTGGTTTCTGACAAATCCTTATTCTGTTGTGCAATGTGATTTGCTACTGAATGGAGCAACTCCGTTGTTATGTATGATTGAAAATTTTACTTCAATCAACAAACATATGTTTAGAGCTTAGTCTATCTGTTATTCCTCTCATATGTCATACAGTGAAGAATGAAGACAATCTAACCAGTTTTTAGCAGTTCACTTCTTGACCCTGTTTGTTCAGTTCTACACCCTGATGAGACATAAATAGTTCTTCGTGTACGTTTTTTTCCCTCCATTTCTCTTCTGTTCAGCAACGTGTCATGACTCATGAAAAACAGGAATAGAGATGGACTCACGAAAACTTATATATGCATTTGTTATCATCAAATCTTTCTTTCGCACTTATTCAGTGCAGTAAGAGTGGATATACATGCAGTTTTTAGAAATAGGCATTCAGAGTTCCTTACTGTGTATATACGATTAGAGTGGCATTCCTTGCGACCTAGGTTTTGATAGAGATGAAAATATCATGGCTACTTCTGGGTCGCCTAGACATTCTGTTAACACCTACCAATGCCAGCCAAATTTGAGAAATTCTCCGAAGCATAAGAAGTTCCAAAATAACAAAACATTAGGCTGGGTTTGTTATGTAGGCAATAAGTTGAAGCAAGAACATGAACAGACAACTTATTTTCCAAAATCATTTTGTGAACTTTTGCAGCTTTTAGTCCAAAATTTGTGGACTTCACCTTTTTAGTCTTTTAGTGAACTTTTAGATGTCCTCAGATCAAAAAAGAGAACCCAACTCCCAGTGTCCCACACGGGGCTGAGCGGATGTGAAGGCCCTAATGCGTAGTTCCTTGACAAAGATTGCAGTTGCTGGTTCGTTTGTGTGGTTCATTGGTTACCGATCAAGCGCATGCTTCAAACGCATCAGACAACCAAATTAAGTGGCAGAAGAAAATAGAGATGCTAAAGGGGAATACAGAGCTTAATTATTAGCGAAAGATATAGGGATCAGACTCGAATTACTGGACACCACAAGCATCAGCCTCTTTTTTTTTTTTTTTTGAACAGCACTAGCATCAGCCTCTAGATAGACTTCATTGCTTATTTTCAACTGTTGAGCATTCTATAAGGAAATTAATTCTCCCCACTAATGTTAGGGTTATCCGGAATTGTGTGGGAGGTTGTGGGTCTCACTATCTGGCACGCTATGTGAAACTCACAGCCTCTCTCACACAGTTTTGGACGGTTCTAACAGTTACAGGAGAATCGCGAACCGTTCTAAAAAGGGGGTGGTGTAGATGGCCTAGATGGAGGAACGGGTCCCTTTGTAAGCATCACAAATTCCGGCAGGTTGTTTGGTCCTGACGGAGGCATTGGGCCTCTAGAAAGCATCTCAAAACTCAATCTTTTGTAACCCAATGGGTGCATCGTGGCGGGAGAAACCTCACCATGGTGCACCATCTCCATCTTCAGTCTTCGTGCCTCAACAGGGGTTCCGACAAGGGCTACAGCCACCACGAGCACTAGGGTCACCAACAATAGCTTCTGGCCATCTTTCACGATCTCCTTCGCACTCCTATGCATTTTTTATCTGGATGATGGGGGCTGGATTGTGCCTCCTATAAATATATTGCCTAGCCATAAAGCCGAAATAATTGGGATTACTGTTTGACTATGTGAGGATTTGCACCTCTTAAATGTTTGGATCTTAAAGATAAGTTGTGTGATTTTGCAGGTAGTGAAACTGAAATGAGATTTCTCTTGATGTGACCAATTTCTAGAAGGAATTGCATTTTATTTGGTGAATGGTGTTGACACCATAAGCCCAATAAGACTCAAAAGGGCACAGAAAGCACACAGTAGAGGACAATAATTGTTTAGAGATTATTTATTTCGAATTGTAGTAATCTGCTGCAATCTCATGCATTGAAAGCAGGTCATCTTTTATGGTGACGAGCCAAATCTTGAAAAATGGAATCTTGATTCTTGAGAGTTAAAGTTAATGACCTGTTTTTTGGTGGAAGTGATGACCATTAATTTGTGTCCGGAGTTGCGGTCGAAAGGTGTGTACCTTGATTTTTTGGTCTATGAAATACAGCAAGTAGAAAAATTACCACCACACAATTTAACAAACGCGCATCCTGCAAAGGATAGTTGGTATTTCTATTGATTACCTCGGTACTCTTAAAGGATAAGATTTATTTAAATACAAGATATTTCTATTTATGGACTCTTCGAGAAATAAATGGCAATTAGAGTCATAGCTGCCAACCAAGAAAACCATCCCCATTCGACCTCAAATACAAATCATTAAAGACTCGGTAACACATACTCTACAGACATATATATACAGCACACAGCAATCATACCCAGAAATCAATGGAGAGAGATTGTTTAGGTTCAAACGCATCTCAAAATAGGAATGGGAAAATTTCTTCTTTTTATCATCTGATAAGGTTTTGTTGCGCTCAGTTTCTTTAGGGTTGATATTGTTCCGATGTCTTCCTGCTGCAATTTCTTGGTCAGATAACATAGGTACAAAGACGAAACCAAACCAAACTCAACCCCAGCGACTGTCCAATCCCACTGCCGGTCAGTCAAACAAAGCAAGATTTTCTGCAGAATTTTCTAAAGCAATTCGAATTCAGAATGAAAAGAAAAATACCCCAAATAATCACCTTCTCACATAAATATAAATCAACCTTCTTTAAATGCCACCAAGATGAAAACATCCCAAATCAGTGCCCTAAAACCCAGGCTAACAATCAGACAGTAGAAATCACGAGTCTCAAACTTCAGTGGAATAGCGGGCTCAAATGCACGCCAAAAATCGAGAAAAGGAAACCCAAAATTTTTTCCAAAAAGAAATGAACTAAAAATGAGTCAGTGTTAAAGAAACATTTTAATCGACTAACAAGAGCAGCATCTTTCTACCCTCCAACCTATGTCTTCTCTCATTGACTACTCTGAAACCTACCCTCCCTTATCCACCACCGCCGACACCCCCACACCCATGAAGCAACCTCTTTCTCTCTCACACCCCGCCTCCCTCGTTCTATCTAAAGCAACACCCATAATAACTTCGTATCTCCAGTCACACCGAGAATTGGGGTGGCAGAATGAAGGGGGATACTTCCCCAAAAGACTGATAGGTTGAGGGAGAGCAAAACTAATTGTAAAGGTAAAGGGAAAGCGATCGGGAGTTTAGGGGAGAAAGGTACCATAAAGTCTTGCCTAAAGAAGTGCAGAAAGACCCCCTGTTGTGTGTATACTAGGGGGAAAAAGAGGCACTCTCGTGTACAATTTTTTATGTAGCTATAGTTGTTAAGAGCTAATTTTAATCACTACATAATCATGTGCAAATCAAACAACTGTTTTCCGCCTATTGGGATAACAACTTGCCAAAAGTTAATCCAAATTAGATTGATGAAGGGAACGTGACATTGTGTGATCGTTGAAGGGGTAAATTTTGACTCCGGAAAAATATGCCATTGCATAGCTCTAGATCAAAATTTGGCCCATTCAACAAGAATCATGCCTTCACCCCTGCACTCCTCACTAAGACTTCCTCTCTCTCATTCATGAAGTGAAAGGAGATGTAGATCAGTATATCCATTGGGGATTTTCAAAATGGATTGGCCTGTGTTAACAAGTCCATGGCCATTTGTAGACATGTATCTGCATTATATAGTTAAGTTCAAAAGAAAGAAAAAAGACGATTGATATTTTGTGCACGTGCAGGGCGGGCAGCTTGGTTGGAATTGGGATTCACGTTGTCCTCATACAAGTCAAACTGGATTAGTTGGAACCAAAGTAGAAATTATCATTAATATATGTCTATTTCAGGAAATGAATCCTTCATTCCAAATACATTCATTACACCAATTCCTCTCTCAATCTCAAAGAATAGGACTAAGCCAACTGTTATCCGCTAAAACATAAGAATATAGACAAGGGATAGGACACAAATAGAATTGATGTTATGAATATAATGGTAAAAATGTAAGTAATCATGAACTAAACATTCATAGAAATTTTGACTCTGGACCAAGTTTTAAAATTTTCATTTAAATCCCATGGTGTGTCCTTAAAGTGTCCAAGGGTGTCCCCAAAGTCTCCTAGAAAGTCCACGACGTTTCCGAGTAAAGAATTATAATACAAGTATTGGACATGCATTTTGCCTATCCAACACGTGTCCATGGAGTGTCGTTTCCATTGCTAACACGTGAGGCCGCCATACAGGTCCATGCTCCTTAGCTGATTCCTAGACTCCAAGTAATCTTTCCTCCATTCTAGTAGAAATATTCTCTCTTTCCAAACAAGAGTTCAGACAAGTATCCTATTCCAAAGATGTCTGTGAATTACCAGCAATAAACATAATGGTCTAGATAAGTCGTACAATATTAATTATTTTCTGACTTGACAAAAAACCTTCCCGGATTAGGATAAAGCAATCAAAACAAAGAGGTTCAGGGATACGTACCCAACCACTACCCATTTGGATAGTAAATCCCCACAACATTAACAGTTGATACAAGACAACAGCTACAGACAACTCACAGCCCTTTACAAGCTCACAAAAGAGAACAAAAAGCAATAATACCTACTATTCTTTGACCATTACCTACTTTAAAATACTATTCTATAATGCCAATAATAAACCTCATCCGATCCTTTCAACCTTCCCACCATAACACTAGAGAAGTGTCACTAGGTCCACTATATAATTGCCAACCAGACCCGCAACCCGTTTGCACCAATCAATAGAGGGGGTGATTACTCAAGGCACCTTCGCATCTACTTATCTCCATGTGCTTAGAACACCATTGTCTCCCAAATCATCCTTAAGCTAGTCCATCTATACACTCCGTGGAATCTGAGCCACCAATCTTAGCAATACCTTCCAAAACTTCATTAGGCATCCACCCCTGCTGCCCGTAGTAATTCACATGAACCAAGTATTTGATTATACACAACAACAAGAAGTAGATAACTCATCTAGTCCTTATCATTGGGGGAGGATTAAAGACAGACCTAACCTTTGGTAATATATGCACAAAGTCACTGCTCTCAAAATACAACTGAAAAGTGGCCCCCTGATGCAGAATGGAAATGGTTTATTATTTAAGAAATAGATATTTAGTTTTATTATTTTGGTTATAAATTATTTTTGAATTCCGCTTTGAGTGCCATTTGTTTTGGCAAGTTTTCTTTTAATATTTAGTATTTTGAGATCAAATCTTTTGATTTTGGTAATATTGAGTCAAATAGCGATTCACCAGGATTCAGCTTCCTATTTTGCTGATTCCTTTTCGGTCTTAGATTTTTAGTATAAAATAAGTTGTAGGGTGACATTAAAATAGAGTTGTTTATTGAATTAATGAAAATGGAGAGTTTTCTCATTATCGTGTGTTCGAAGAGGGAGTACCTCTAGTTCATACCTATTTGTGTTTATATTTCAAAGAGAGAATCTTTAACATAAGCAAGTTCGTGATCTCTTCTTGCAAATAGTTTTGTAAAAGGAGGCTGCCCTGCATCACCCCCCTATACCTCTAACAACCGAGGAGCTTTTGTTGCAAAACCATGACCCCAAATCAAAGCCGAAAGGCATAAGAGAAAGCAAGCTAGAGACTCGAATCAATTACCCTAGTAAATAAACAAACTTCTTAACTAAGTCAAAAATAAAATATGATTACTTGCATCTTGTAAACCGGGAAGCCAGATCAAATTGATAGCTAAGGAACAAACTTAATGAACAAAACACATATCAATTCCTGCTCTTAATTTAAGATAATCAGCCATGCACCAGAAATCATGCTCATATAATGTGGATCAAAAAATGACCTAACATAACAGTATAACACAAAGTTTCCAAATGAAAACCAGTCATAAGTTCTCCACATATACTGTAGCTTCAACATTCACCAGAAATCCAACCATCCAAATCCATCAATCATAACCACAAATCATCCCGAAATCCAACCCAAAAAAACAACCCTATTCACGAAACCCACAAACCCCCTTTTCCATTACCCAATTCCATTAACAGATTAAAACCCAAATACCTAACTACCAGCAGCATTCAAGCTCCTACCAATCTCAAAAGAAACAAAAGCATCAATGCAAGCATACTGCACCTGTTTAGGGTAAAGAAACTCACTATCCCACCTACTCATCGTAACACTCTTGGGCTTCACAACCTCCGCTCCCAACACCTGCCTCGCCAGAATCGTCAACCCGGCATTCCTCAACTCTCTCGCGCCGTAAGCGTCCGCTGCCAGCACCCTCAAGTCAACGGCATTCGCCACCGTCAGACCGTAGTCGCCCGTCAGCTTCTCGACGTCTTCTTGGATGCCCACGCCGACGAAGGTGTGGGCGGGGTTTGTGAGGAAGTCGATGAGGGAGCCAGGGATTGAGGGGGAGTATATGAGTTGGAAGATGAGGCAGCGTTGGTCGACGCAAAGCTGGAGGGTGGCGGCGGGGTTGTCGTGGTTGGAGGCGCGGTTGGGGCGCCACTCGATGTCGAGGCCGACGAGGAGGGAAGGGGCGCGGAAGGGGTCGGGGGTATGGAGGGATAGGGTTTCGGAGATCCAGGAGTCGACGAAGGACGGGGTGTGGGTCACCAGGGTGTGGATCTTGTTGTGGTAGAAGTTGACGTCGTAGAGGTTGTGGGTGTCGTAGGGTAACTGGTAGTCGTCGATGCTGATACTCATGGTTAGAGAGAGAGAGGAGAGGGGACTGGCAAGGCGAGGAGAGGAAAGGGAGTGGAACTGTGTGCTACGGGTATAGACAAAAAAATCTGTACCAGTGGGTACAAATCTTTTTTTGCGCCCATTTTAGATCAAACAAAAATTATCGGAGTCGCTCATTTTATTTAAAATACTTTGCTTATAGTTCCTACCAAAAATAAGCTTAATCCGGAATCGGTAAGAGTATTTACGAAACATCCAAACTTTGCTCCCTTACCGACACCCAAGTAATAATTTTTTTAGGTATCATAGGAAAAATATTTTAAACAAAATAAACGACTCCGATCATTTTTTTAGACCCAAAATAGATCAAAATTATTTTTGTACTCACTGGTACAGATTTTTCCTCTGTAGTAGTAGACTTTCTGGCTTTGAAAGAGAATTGTATCGGCGCGTGACACCCCATAAAAGGTCGGTGTTTTTGGGAATGGACTCAATGGAGATTATTTTCGTCGAATCAAATCAAAGTGCCTTGCGGATCAAAAAAAATAATAATTCAAAGTGCCTTTGGGACCCGTATGGTCCCACCCACGCAGCTACTATTGAATCTACAAACATTCGTCCATGTGCATGCGTGACAGTCGTCCGGCTACCATGCCCCAAAGCAGCATTGGGGGCATCATGCCCCCGTGTTTTTAAACGACTGCGGGAAGCTGCACTGCTGTGCAGCTTCGTGCTGCACAGCGTGCTGCGCACCCGCCGGCGAGGTCTTGCCGGCATCGGTCCGGCGATCAGAGACGTTCACCGCGTAGAGCTCGTCGAGTTATATGTATTCGGATGAGGCACTTACATATAACTTGAAAAAAAATAAATCCTAATGGATACAAAACACTGGATCAAAACCACTGAATCTATTTTTTTTCAAGTTATATGTGTTCGGATGAGGCACTTATCGATTTTTGGTTGAGCTAATTCTTGGCACGCACGTAGAACTCGACGAGCTCTACGCGGTGAACGTCTCCGATCGTAGGACCGATGCCAGCAAGACCTCGCCGGCGGGTGCGCAGCACGCTATGCAGCACGAAGCTACACAGCAGCTTCCCCCAGTCCATTTTTAAAAACCTTAGAATCTCCTCGTTCAATATCAATCCTTGGATCCATCCCCTCTCTCTCTCTCACCTTCCTATTAACCTCCTACATCGGTTAATTTTTTTTGAAAACACCTAATTTTTAGGCGGCGTTCCTCTCAAAAATACCTAATTTTTAGGCGGCACTCCTCTCTCTCTCTCTCTCTCTCTCTCTCTCTCCTTCCTCACGCCCCACATCAAATCCCTAACGCCATGGTCGTGCCTCCCTCCTCTTGTCCTCCGCCATAGCAGCCCATCCACACTAACTCCTCCATAGCATCTCATCTTCTCCTCCTAAGCAGTTCATCACGCGAGGTACCTCCCCTCTCCCTCTCCCTCTCTCTCGCCAAAACGCACACACATAGAGTGTGCCCTCTGGGCCTAACACACACATAGTGTGGGTTGCTAGAGAAAACCGGAGAAGATTTAGGATTTTGTGAAAATCGGGGCAAATTTAGGGTTTTGTTTAAACTTTCTTAGACTGTTTTTGCAGTGAATGTTTTTGGGTATAACTCTTGTAAGTATTTCGGTTTAACTCTTGCAAAATAATTACTGGGTATAACTCTAGATTTTTTTCCCTGGACTATTTTTTAATTCTTTGTTGGAACTAAAGGAAGAGATTGGTTGTTCGTTTGAGGGTATATAATTATGGGTATCTTGCTTGGTTGAATTTTTTTTTCCTAGACAACTCTAGCTTGGTTGATTTTTTTTTCGTACACAGCTCTAGCTTGGTTGTTTTTTAGCTCTCGGTCTATCCCATGGCTGCTAAGTTGAAAGAAATGGATGAAGAATATTGTAATGAAATTCCGAAGCACCCTCGTAATTCATTGATACTTTTCTAGTATGTCTTTTTGCAGCTTTGTGCATTTGTTAATGCAATGGCATAGATTTGTGATATTCTAGCTTGATTTGTAATTTGTTGGTTGTAGTCAAGAACAATACAAGTTGAAGGATGATGGTTCGTTAAAGCCAATGGTAATTATTTAATTTTTGCTATATGGGTGTTTATACTTATGTGGGTTTTGAACTTCTCAAGCTGCAATTTGTACTCTTTCAATAATTGTAGTCAGTGGAGGAAATTTTCTGAAAAGTGAAAAGATTTAGGAGACCATGCTAAGTGCAAGTACAAGAAAAAATCTATCCGAAATTCCAAGAAATACAAAGAGCACAAAATTAAGCTTGATCTTCCAAAGGTTCCGAAGGTGGTAATAGTATCTATGTTCATTCATATGCATTTCAGTTTTTATTGCTCTCGTGAAATTAATTAGAGTTGTTGATTTTGTGTTTAGAACACCTTTATTTCAAGGACTCAACTTAAGGTGACTTATAGTAGGATGCAAGAACTTGATCTGCTTCAAGTAGAGAGTGTACAAGCTATGGGATTTGGAGGTATCTTACAACTGAAATGTACGAAGTTAGATCAATATCTTTGTGAGTGGTTGGTGCAATTTATTGAAGATGAATTGATTATGGTAACAAACTAGTTTTACATATAATGTCGTTTCTACCAGATTATATACCCAACACTTGTTCCTAATTTTTTGGTTTAATTTCTTAATTGTAGCTGAAGTTCAGTTCTGCAGAGAGTAGGATTGGCTTAGTTTTGAACTTGATCATGTTTGAAGGGAACAATGTCAAGGAAAAGATTATGGAGAAGGCTAAAAAGAAATGTCTGAGCACTAAAAGGAAAAAGTGATGATATTGTGGAGGAAAAACTCTTCATATTGGTGTTAATTGTGTAGTGTTTTGGATGTAAATGAAGCTGCCTTTTTGTTAACATGGCGGTTACCTTTTGGATGTATATTGTGGCTCATGTAGATTGCTACTAATAATATTGTGGCTCATGTAGATTGCTGCCTTTTGTTATCCGGAATTGCTAAAAACTTATGATATGTATTCAAAGTCTTCGAGGCCCTTCTTTGTTTTGAGGAATTTTGAGGAATTTTATGCCTGCTTATTGTGAATGGAGGGATACCCTACCATTTTAGTGGCCATGTCATAAAACTGGAGGTACTTACCAAGTCAAAGAACATACTTACGACGAATATAGGGTGTACATAACTAAAACTGGATATTCTTACCACAGATTTTGGAAGGAAAAAATAGTGACTGAAGGTGCTTACCATGTCAAAGAATATACTTACCACGAATACAGGATGTACATAACTAATACTGGAGATTCTTACCACAGATTTTGGAAGAAAAAAATAGTGACTCAAGATACTTGCCATGTCAAAAAACATTCTTTCCACAAATACAGGGTGTTCATAACTAAAACTGGACATTCTTACCACAGTTTTTGGAAGAAACAACTAGATTGTTGTGCAGCAAAATCCATAATGTGACTTGTTTTAATCCCAACTTTATGCATTGCATTGGCCGAGACTTTATCAGGACTATGAACCTTCCTATGAGAGCGGAGAAAGGGCACACCCATAGACCCCATCAAGTTGTGATTGTGGAAGCCTACAAAGTTAGCTACCATGTATTTGTTAGATTTTCAATCTAAATTGAGATAAAATATAGCAGGACATCCAACTCTAGTTAGTGCCATCAGCTCTTTTTTCGATCTTCTCTTTCCATGTATTTAGCTTTTCGATATCCTTCTTTTGAGCAAACCCACTTCCTTGAAGTTAGAATACCCTTATTGTCCTTTGTGAATATTATCCTTTTAGACACTAAACCCTTTCACTTTGGCATATGCATTATAGAATCTTTCTCTATCCTCATCCAAATCGAATATCATTTCATAAACATCTTCTTCCGTTAGTTCATCCAACCGATAATCATCAAGTCCGTCATCATTGCTATGTTTGTCACCATTGCCATATCCGTCATCATTGCTTGTGTCATCGCTAATGTCTATCACTACATTCTTCCTTTTCAAGCTGTCATCCATCTATCTAAATCTGGTAAAATAGGACCACAATCGGTGGTAAGTGTTTTCATATATAGTGGTAAAAAATGCAACACACTATGGAAATAATTCTGAATCTGGTCAAATACGACCATAGTTTATGGTAATTATTTTCATATATCGTGGTAATCAATTGATATACATTATGGTCATTTTTATCTTGACAAACCAACAAACCGAAAACATAATCATTGATCTTTTGCTAAAAAAAACAAATTATGCTCAATATCTAAGAGTCACAACTATAATATGGATAAACTTAATTGGTCAAATTCTTCAATTTATTGTTCTTGAAAGTTAAAAAGGTTCTTCAATATTCATTTCCTGAGACAAGAAAGAATATGTGTGAAAAAGTGAAAAATCAGATGGATAAGTTTAAGGAGTTTAAGGTAGGTAGAGAGGAATTTCGTATCTTTAATGGCATAATGTTGGGTAGGTAAGCATTTATTGCACAAGTTTGAAAGTAAGTGAATACTTTTCAAAAGGTAAGTACTAGCAAGAATTGTGGTATGTACATATATACCACGAAGTAATAGCTGAATATTGTGATGGTAACAAAAATCAGATGGTGTGGTATGCATAGCCTGATTTTGTGGTAAGTATGACATTAATGACGGGTTGGTACGTATTTATGTAATATAACTAATGCACCATAATGAAGGTAGTTAATAAGGTAACTACAACAATAAATGTGATGTTACTTAGTTCTACTTAATTTGAATTACCTTGTAATTAAAGCATAATACATTAATGATTAATGAAACTAAATAATTTATTGAATGAGTCATTAGAGATCAATAGTTAGTGGTTACTCTTACATTAGCCAATTATATCAATCACTCATTGATTGCAACTTAGACTACTATTAACTACTATATCTACTAATAACATTGATCACTATTAACCTACATTAATCAATTCATTTTAGCCAATTATATATTAATACTCAATCATCACTATATCATCAATTATTGAATATGATCAATCAATTAAGCTCTCAATCAAATGATTCTGACTACTATAGTCAATTATAGAGATTAATTGTCACTCTACCACTAATTGCATAGTCTAATGTCAATTATAACTACTAATTGTTACAATATCATATTAAACGATTGCATACATCATTTCAAATAAACTATTTAAATATAGTTAGGAGATTATTACAATTATATAGTTTATATTTATTATTTTAAAAATTTGTTATAAGAAACATATATACAAAAAGTAAACATTTAATGGAATATATTAACAACATTAATTGTAAGTTATTCAAAATAATAAATGAATAATTATTTTCTCAATAATATTTGTAAAACACTTTTTAATTAATAATAATTTAATGAAACATATTAACAACATGAATTTAAAATGAAGAAATTTTTTTGACTTAAGGACCTAGTTTCAAAAAATTGGTTTACAAATTAAATATTATTAAATTATATTTATATTTTCACCCAATATTTGATAGTCTATTACACAAATGATTAGGAAAATTACAAAAAGTAGGGTGAGTAGAACAAAAAGTGGAGTGAATTTATAAATTTTCAATAATTAAAAAAAAATTTGCAAAAAGGTAAATTTTTCCGCCAACAAAGTTCATTTTCGCGCCCAAACCGGCTACCTGAAAAACAAGTTAGAGAGAGAAAGGGCAAAAAATGTTGAAGTACAGCCTTTAGTTGTGGTAAGTATTAGCATAAAATATGGAAAGAAGAGCCAGTGTTCATGGTAAGTATAATGGATTTTTTTTGGCTAAAAAAATGCAAAACCACCTTACTTTTTGGTGGTGGTTTTGATCTAAGGCTTCAGATTAACCTAAAACCTGATCTAATGGTTCATATTAAATGAGGGCATCATGCCCCAATAGCGCGTTGGAGCATCATAGAAAAATTGGTGACAGTAGGATGATACTCCAAAATTTGTATAGTATATTAGTATAACATGTTTTTTGTTGTTTTATAAAAATAGTAGTAGTAAGAGGTTAGGTTAAAATAGCAACTTTTTCACTTATTTTCTTTTTAATTTTCACTTTGTTTGATTTTGAGAAAAAAATTGATGTAATGGTGGTAATTAGTGGAGAGAGATAGATAAATAAACTTAGTAAGAACCATACAGAGAGTAGATTTTTTTTCTTGAAACTTTTTTTTTTGGGGTAAGGATATATATATATATTTTTAAAAAGAACAATGTGTTGTTCTCAATTCTTCTTCTTCTCCCCAACATTATGTCTATTCATGAATTTCTCAATTATCGATCTCAATTTACAGAGACTAAGACTAGAGGTATGGCAGAAGCTAGCGAAGCTTGTGCAATGATTTATCTAACCCAATTGTTTCAATTCAATAAATGTAATACTCTGACTTTTATAAACAAATAAGAAGCTAAAAAGAATTAGAAGAAAATAATAATAAAATCTAACATTTAGCAAGCCGCTTACCATTAGGATTTAGAAAGTATACTTAGTCGTGACTCAAAATTTATAAAAATTAGAGTATTTTCAGAATATAGATCTATCAATTTTTATATATCGCCTCTACCCTGTTAGCAACAACGCGGTACGTGCTCTCACAAGGCGTAAGGAATAATCCGGAAAGAATCGGATAAGATATTCAATAAATATAGTTGGATTTTTTTTAGATTTAGTCTAGATATTATTGGATATTCCTAGATAATAAAAGTTTTGTTTAGATTTTATTAGATATTACTAGATAAAGAACGATTTGTTTAGATAAGATTAAAACAAACTAGAACGTACTCTTTACCTACCTAGTATAAATAGGCAAACTCTTTACCTACCTAGTATAAATAGGCATACTCTTCACATTCATTCCACACTACAAGCACACACATCACACACACACGACACCAGCAAGAAAGAAACAAAAGAGAGAAGGAAAGAAAGATGAGAGAGAGAGGAGGAGGGGTAAAAAAAACTTGGTGAGTTTTCGCCTCTTTTTCTGTTGTTTACCCACACCACACACACGGCCCACACTATCAACACAAAGCCCCTCTCACTCCTCTCTCCCTCTCACGGTTTTAAAAAGAAAAAAAGAAACAGTAGATTAAAACAAGGAAATGGAAATGGAAGTAAAAATATATGTATACATATATATGAGCAGCCATGTTGTTCTTTCAATTTCCTCCCCAATTCTTCTTCTTCCTTTCGGCCAAACAACAAAGCTAATGCCGCCGCGCCACGGCACTTGCACGCAGGAGAGCTACACTTGTTTCTTTTTCGGTACACCACCGTACACCATCACCACCCTGCAACTCTCTCACTCTCGGCATCAACACCCGCGCGCCACCATCATGCATCGCCGCCCACTTCTAGGCCATCCCGAGACCACATCCGGACCACCCACCACCGACATCACCACCACTTTTCACCTCTCGTACTACCATATACCGTTATCACCACCAAACATCTCCAAATCTTAACTATCTCTTTCGTAGCCTTTCTCACCCTCCTGTTCTCTCTCTAATATGATATGATAGTAGTAGCAAATTATCAATTACCAATACAGCAATACTATTGATGGAGGCATAATAGTAAAAATATTCGGGTACAGACCACATGACTATACCGTCTCCGAGTACTTTTATGGGCCTTGGGAAAATTCTGTATACTATGATTGTTAAAAAGATTATACTAGAAATTAGTTAATTAATGTTAATAGTAAATTGATATGACAGGTGCTGTAAACTAATCAATGATTGTTTGTACGGTAATTTGTGCTTCGGGGGCAAGGTAAGTTACGGATATACTCCGGCTACATAATTCTTTGGATTGTTTATGTTTGTTTTTATAAAATGTAATGTTCAAATATTATTAAAAATAGACGTTTTGTATATAGTTCATATTGAACACGACTTTTTGCGAAAAGAAATTTTTAAAGGAACATGGGATTAATTTTAAAAAGAAAATGAAAAGTTTTGTGGCAATATCTGGGCAGCGAGTTATATGTGGGTAGTGAGTTATTATGGGCAGTAAGTTGCTTTTGGCACCTATCGATGGATACTGTCGGGTATCCCCTTGGATTTGATATCATTTCCCTTATTTTGCTGGGGTTGCTCCCCATGCTACTGCCGGTATTACGCCCATTACGGATTCGAGCCTGGAAGTTAAAAAAATATTGTTGATTTTATGTCTATGAGATGTTTTATTTTGATTATGCCAGGTTTATGTTAATGCCACGTTTTATGGTAATTGAGATTATGTTCTGCATGCTTTATTCAAATCTATATAATAAAACAGAGCTGTGTTTGAATCCAATAGACAACCAACGCTCTAGATTTATCCCCTCCTTCTGCATAAATCTCTGCCCTCCATTCTATATTCCTTTTTTAGTCTTAAATGTTTCCCTGATATAGAATTAGATATGAATCAGTAATGAGGTATGATTTTGATTTAATTTTATTTCCTTTTCCAAAACCTAATTTTGTTCCCTTCTCTTTTTGGTTCAAAATTTGAAACCTTCTCCCTCTCTCTCTCTCTCTCTCTCTCTCTCTAAACCGTGGTTCAAAAATTGAGAGGTCCTTTACCTCTTCAGTTAGGGTTTTTTGTTCACATTTTTGCAACATGAATATGAGCTTTAGTTAGGATTTTTTGTTCACATTTTTGCAACATGAATATGAGTTCATCCAACAACGTCGATGGCAACAAAGTTCTATTCTTCCGGTGCTCCCGTTTGGGTCTTTCTGTTCAGGTCTTTTTTTTAATCGTATCAAAACTCGATTACATAGGGATTATTTCTAAATTAATTTATGATGTTTGAGTTTGTTTTGCAGCAGGTTTACCTAACAAGTTTATAGGAAAATTAAGGTACACTTAAAGTTTTTGTTTACATTTATCCATTCGCATGCTTATGAATTTTTACTATATTGAAGGTAGACGGTTAGTTTGGTGAGATTTTTTATTTCTTCTAAATCTGCTTTTTCATTTTTTGAATGTAGACAAAAAAAAAAAAAAACACATCTTTGATAAAAAGACGTGATCGCTATGTGTGATAAAAAGTTTTGGTGAAGAACTCATATTGGTTGTCTAAACATTTAAGTTCTTGATTAGGTAGTATTAGCTCTATTTCCTTTCTAATTTTATCTTTCGCAATTTTAATTGGAGTATAGCCGATGGTCTTCTTCCGTAATTTTATCTTTGTTAAGATTAACCTTAACAAATGGTTAGTTTGTTTGGTTATTTTATTGGAGACTTGATAAGTGTACTCGCATGTGATTTTTAACATAAAAGGCATCTTTGATGAATTTCTCATAATAAGAGTGTTTTGCAAAACTTAGTGATGTTGTTCAAAAAAGGGAGGGGAGGCTGATCTAATGAATATGGTTTTTTCCCTCTGTGGTAATTCCAATCAGCTACTTTCTTCCTTCTTTTTTTTCAAAATAGAAATGAGAGAGAGTAAAGGGTTTAAAGGGTCCGGCGAGGTCATAAGAGGCGGAATGGATGTGTATCCCAATTTTAACCAACCAAACAGGTAATTCAAGTAGACTAATAATTAATTTCGGGGTGGGGCTAAAAGTATATGGAATTTGCTGTGATATCTGTGCTAAAAATGAAACCTTTTTTTTTTGTGGGCATAAAAAAGTGTTCGTTAAAATCATGAAAAAAAGTAGCCGGACTGGATACTGAAAAGGGCAAGTCAAACATCTAAAATCGGTCTATGATTGGAACGAAGCCTCTCAAATCCAAATTAGAAATCGGATTATTCATCTTTAAAGTAGGATATTTAGAGCAACAAGATCTATTTGTGCCTTAAAAATGTGTGAAATTATGCCGAATATTCAATGAAAGCATTAGACAACTATCAGTGGGCAAGTAGGTGAGAATCAATTTGAAATTTCTGAAGTCAAACAAACAACGTGTTTTTGTTCTAAATACATATTACCTCTCTAGGTGCAATCCCACTTTATTTTTTGATTTATGTTTGTGAACTCTCACTGTGATGAATCACTAAATTTATGTTTGTTTTGGTATACAAGGTTCTAAAAAGAACGGAGTTGAAGTAAAGCTACAACTGAATGCTTTGTGTCTCCTGGAACCTCTCATTGGGAATGAAAGATGAAAAGAATTTTCATATGCCAATATTTCTTATCATTTTATTCTGCTTCCTCTAATATTTCTTTCGTTTGGTAAGTTGTGGGGTGGACATTGTTGAATATAAGTTAGATACTAAATGAACTTAGAAATAAGACATCTTTGGTTTCATTGGTTTTGTAAAATGTACTCCTTAGTATTTTTAAAAAACCTGCTGGTTCCCCACCCCCGAAACACCCCCCCCCCCCCTCTCCTTTTTGAAAATGAAGAGTTGGCCTTCGGAAAAGCATCCACAAATCCTCCGTAGGGTTTTATCCCCTTCAAACCACGTTTAGGAACTGCCTATTGCAACTCCAAGAGATCTCCAATTGTAACTCCAATTTTTTCATTAGCATTTGTCTTCAACAACCATTACCAGTGAAACCCAATCCAGATGTATATACCGAAAACTTATCTTTGAACAAGGTATGTGAGATATTTTTATGTTTATGTTATGTAATCACTATTATAGTCCACTGCATTTTATTGATATAGTTTCGCTTTGTCGCCAACTAATTAGACATTATATTTTTTCATAGCAAGGCCCTGTATAATGGGTGCCATATGAAAGGCCATGAATTAATTAGTGAACTGTAGTAGGAGGGTTATTTTATTGATCATGGCTTTGGTGAAATAAACAGATTTGGCAATCTAACTTTAGAGGATTTGTCAGAGAAATGCTTCCTAATGTAGGTATTGAGACGACTCAGTTTGAAGTCATAGTTCGTATTAATTCGAAATTTAATTTTGTTTTGTGCCCACATCTTGCTAAGGATTTTGGAACTCTTTTAAATACAAAGTAATTGGAGTGTGCATTAAGACTGAATTGTTTTGGTCTTGCGATTCTATATTTCCTTACATGGCTTTCAGCATTAATTTTGTAGTTTGACCGAAGACTCCATTGTATTACGGTAAGTTAATTAGGTAGAGATGCTCCTTATTATATTACATTTACATTCAGTCATGACTTCGAAGTTTTAATATCATACATGAATTTATTTTACAAATGATTTTTTTTGGTGTAAGAGAAATCATATGGCTCAGGTTTTGGTGGTCTAATAAGGATTAGCTTTTGGTGGTATGATACCGTTTAGAACCTTTTTGTTTTGAATTTGCTTGCCTTCATATTTTATACGTTTTGTTGGAATATAATGACCAAAATGCTTTGCCAGCAGTGTTCTCCATTGCCACGCCATAGTACGCCAAAAGTGCCAAAACACCTTTTCATAGGGCATCTATGTACATACTGGCTCAAATTTGCTTGGCTTAGCTTAATCTATGAAGTGACGAGTTGTGGATGGAGTGAAACTCATTGCTTGAAACTAATACTATGGTAAACATAATTTTTTTGTCTCATTAGATTCATTACCAACATGATCTCTTTTCCAGTTTCTTATGGGAATTCCAATTCTAATTGAAGATTGTGTCTTTGTTGCTTTTTTGATGTTGCGTCAAATTAATATGCGGTAGGACAAATAAAATATTTATTTTGATAATATTCTTAGTTTTGTTAATTTCTTTTTATTAGGTTATGAAGCAGGGGTTGGTGTTACAGATGGGAGAAACTGCATGAGAGAGCTATGGAGGTGGACAGGTGCATAAGGATCACATGCAATGGGTTTCAGTTTTCATGCAGAAATATTGCAAGATGTGAGGTCCTCCTGCTATTACTAGAGGGAGATGAGAATAGAGGATTTGATTATGGTAAGAAGTGGAAAGAGATACGAATGGGTTGAAGTGGCTTAGAACGGGTGAGAATCTAAAGGAGGATTCGAATGTAAGTCATGATAAATTGGGGTTTGAAATTTATTACGGTTGATTGTGTTTTAATAGGTTAGAGGACGAAGATGGATCTCTCACTGGTGTTGTGTCTGGTTTTGTAATTGCTATTGTATACGATTTGTTGAACATGCAATCACATTACGTTTAGGCTAAGATGACATTGTTTGTAGTTAATTTCACTTCAAGTGTGAGTGTGACTGACTCTCGATGGAGCTGTTGAATTTTAGATTAGTCGAAGCGGTCCCCACTAATTAAAAATCGATTTGTGTTGGGGTCAAGTTATGTGGGTGTGTGTTCATAGGCACAATTTTGCTGAAGAGTAACGACACTAAAAGCCAATTCCCGTGCCGCATTCTTTGAGTCGTGCCTTCAGGCACGGGCATGCGCTAGTTATCCCATGTTTTCTTATGTAACACCAGTATATCATAACTTACTGAATTGGTTTTGTGTTTTCATAAAACCTTTTCAGGTATTCAAGGTTAAAGAAGGTTGTCATTATATGTGGAAGATTCCAGTAGTTTTGGCTAAATAATAAAAGGATGTGATGGTAAGTGGCACGTATGTGTTGGCCACATTGATGTATTTTACTTATTGAAGTTCAAAGTTTGTACCGGGTTCGGACGCTAATAAGCTCTGTTGTAATATATTTTAATTTATAGACCTGGGAGTTTTTAGAATAAAATTTTATGGTTGTTGATATCAAGGCCTATGGTGATTTTTAAATCACTGGCCATGTTACGGATTTTACCATTCAAATTTGGGTCGTGACAATAAAGATCAAATTTATACACAATTATGGCCTATTTGTCAGAGGATGTGAGGACATGCGAGAGAAGAAGCGAGCAAGGGGATGCCAGAAGAGAAATGCCGACGTCGGAAGACATGTGAGAGAAGAAATGAGTAAGTGGAACCAACAATTGTAGGAAGGGATGAAGGGTTATGATTGAAAAAGAATAAAAGGGGTGGGGTGCCAATTTAGTGTCGGTAGGTAAGTGGGGTGGAGTTGCATAAGGTTATGGATAATTAAGTACATGTAAAAGTTTGGGGTTAAATGTGTTGATAAACCTGGTATTTATTTGATGGCTAACATGGATTTTACCATGACGAAAGGTAGTATTTTTGCAAGATCTCAACATAAAATTAAATCTAAGTTGAGTTTGTGAAAAGCCCCTTTGCTATCCTTTACTTCTCGTTTGATTCTGGTCAAGCAAGTTATGCTAACCATTCCCACTTATCTTTTTTCGGTGTTCAAAGCACCTACCTATTTTCTTGACAAGGTTAGAAGCATAGCATTGCTTTACGTTTTCTGTGGTTTGGAGAGAAAGGCAAGGGCTTAGTGTGGAAAACCTGGGCAACTTGTTGTTTACCTAAGAGTAAAGAAGGTTTGTGTATCAAAGATTTTGGTTCTCTTAATCAAGCTATTTTGGCCAAGGTGGCTTGGAGAGACTGCTTAATGAGCCAGATTCGATGATAGCTAAGGTCTTACTAGTATTAGAGAAATATTGTAAACAAATAAATTTTTTGGAAGCAATAGTGGGCTCTTGTGCTTCTTGGGGTTGGAGGAGTATATAATATAATGTGGGGGAAGGAATTATTTATAAGGGATTGAAGTGGAAGGTTGGCAATGGAGAGACTATCAATGTATTTAGGGATTGTTGGAGAAAATATATGCGACAGGAATTTTCTGGTAGAATAATAATTCTAAATAATATTCATTGACCAAACACAGCAATATAAATTAATAGAGAAAGGAATAAAAAAGCCTATGGGGTAGTTGAGGCAAGTGATAGCACTCTCCTAAGAAACAATATAACCCATCTTACACATGGTTGAATGGTACTCCTTCCCCAAGATACATTGACCTTCAAGTTCTCTTCTGTGCAGTGAATTAAACTCACGAACCAATAGTTTTCCGACACTCAAACTAATCAACGAAAACCAATCTTAAACATCGAGTACAAGAAATAGCAGAAGCTTTTATTTTCCAATATATAGCACTAATTGGATGAGAAAAAGGATAAAGGATTTTGCTGTATACTTTGAAATTTAGAGTCGAGTATAGAGTAAGGAGTATTTTTTGTTGTATGTGAATATATTTTTTCTTGCAAATGTATATGAGTACTAGTGCATTCAGGCACGGAGCAACACGTTTCGGTCATATGCTTGGCGATAGGGGAGAGAGCGAGAGAAAAGAATGTGTTGATCCTGTAATGATTTGATCACATTGTTACCTAGGGAAAGGGATGTACTAGTCCTAACATGATTTGATTTGATCAAACAATATACCATTCAAACAAAAGAGGAACAAAGTCTGTAACAAATAAACTCTCAATTGAAATTCTTTTTAAAAAGTGTTGAATTAACTCTACCGTGTCCCCAGCATTTCCCCAGACTTGTCTCCACATGTTGTTACCATCATGTTGCTTGTCCTTGCAGTATCAGACCATAAAGTCTATCCAAAAATTAAGAGAGCTACACAAAAGTGGGCATAAAGAATTAATTCACTCCCCACTATTTTCACTCTATCAAACATGCATTTTAACAAACACAAAGTGAGCATCTTTAAAAGACAAATAACAAAAGATATAGATCAAAAAATTTCCTATCCTAAACAGCAAAATCGATTTTCTTTTTCGAAACAGCAAAAAAATTCTTATCCTAAACAACAATTTTTTCCTTCATAAGACTCTCATCAAAAAGTTTTTCATCCTAAATAGCAATTTAGGCCACATTATTTTTTCTGCAAGAAGACCCTAAGGATGATGGGAGTCTTACTGGAAAGGGAGAACCAAATCGATTTTGTGGACGGCTGATTGGTGGGTGTGCAGGACGGCTGATTGGTGAAGGAGCTTTTGTGGGCGCTTTTTTTTTTCGAAGCGTCGAAGAGTGGATTCTACGGGGAGAGAGAGAGAGAGAGAAAGAGAGAGTAACTATGGAGGAAGAGAGAAGAGAATAGAGGAAACACGATGGAGAAGGGGAGGAGACACGATGGAGAAGAGGAAAACTGCTAGGTAGACAGGCGTGGGAAATAGGTTGGAATCAATGATTCAATCCAACGGCCGTAACCTATTGAAATTGCAATCCAATAGTTGGAAGGATGTTCATGTTTGTATGTGTAGACAAAAGACCGCTCTATTTTATATTATATATATATATATATATATATATATATATATATATATATATATATATATATATATATATATATATATAGAAAATATACAGTCAATAGTTTGTTATGGTTGAGAGAATACTCCTCTAATCTTTAGGAGAGATATTAGGAAATTAGGAGACTAAAGTCTAAAGTGGTTTCAACGACCCCTTAATTAATAATCTTTAACATTATTTCTCCCTTTAGAAACCAACGTATTGTCACATGCATCTAATATTCCATCCATCAAAATAAAATCTAACTAAATATATTAGAGTAAAATATTAAATTAGGAACAACAGGGATAACTGGATTAGTTCCAAATTCTACAAGCATCTCCAACAGCCTCAACAAAAATTTAAGCAAACTGCCTAGAAAAAGACCAATTCTTTCCTTTAGATAGCCCCTAAATTTTTGCACTACCCAATAGCTTACCTTTTTTAGGCTATTCAAACCCCATTTACATTATTATATATCTAAATATGTATATACATAACATATATGTATATATCGACACAGTAGAAACCCAAATCAAAGCTCACGGCCACCACAATCCCCCATCTCTGGCACTGTCACTGGAACCGCTCCGATATATATATATATATATATATATATATATATATATATATATATATATATATATATATATATATATATATTCGCATACCCACTGTCATTGGCGCATACCCACCATCACCGGCGTCGTCGAGTTAGCTTTCGCCATCGTCGATTTGATTTTGATTTTGGAATGGCTGTCGTCGATTGAGAACAAGTCTCCTTCGTCGTCGTCAATCTGGATCCATGAAAGGCAAAGAGAGAGAGAGAGAGAAGCAATGTAACATTTATAATTTTTAGAAAATAAAAATTTTGAAATGTTAAGTTCTAGTTCAATAATTAATTAGGTTAATTGTAGACACCCAAATCTGGTCTTTTCATATTAGTTTACTTTCGATTTTTGATTCCCTAATGATGAAATGGATCAAGAATACCCCAGAAATGATAGCATGTTTGAGTTTTGAGTGTTTGCAAAACCTTTAATTATAGCCAAAACCCTACTAGCACACGCTGGTTTGGAACTCGCGCGGGTGGATCAAATGGACAGGTGTTTGTCAAAGTCAAACTTTGACTGTTGACCAACACGCGTGTTGGTTTGACTCGCGTGCACCAGTATCAGACTTGCGCATTGGTCAAGCCCTGTCCCATCACCTTTATTCAACCATTATAAGAGGACTTTTGGGGCCGGAGGAAGGCTTTGTATCACCACCCTATTGCCTATAAATACCCCCCATGCCAAAGGGTTCTAAAAATTTCAAAAGGTTACAAACTAGGTCATCCTTCATATACACCAAAAGGCAATACAAACAAGTTTTAAGGTTTAAGAAGCAACACACCACTTCTACTCTCCATATTGCCACAGCATCAAAATCAAACACCACCATCAAACCTCAACTCAAAGTTCAAACACCTTTCAAACCAAAAAGCCAAAGGTATAACACCTTTGTACTACTTTCTGTTCTGATCCCTAAGGGGGGCTGGCAGGGTCAAGAATGGTAATCAATACCAAGCCATAGCCCTAAAGCTACCAAGGTTTCAAGAACCGTAGTGGCAAGGACCAACGCACGCCGGTCCATAGCACGCGCACGCCACTCTGTGGCTGCGTGTGTAGATCTTGCCTGGGGTCTTGTTGTTTTATGCCTTTTCTTTCTATACACATCACTGCAAGCATGATAAAAGCCAATTTACTGCTTTCCTTAATTAAAACTGCTAGTTTTAGTTCAATATGTATTTCTGCTACAATGGAATACCCCTGGGGTCTTTTTGGACATGTCCCAAAACCCAAAAATATGCAAAACCAAGCATTGGTTTGATGGCTCAAACTTGTGTACGCTAGTGGCCAACCCCCACATGCGGGTCCATCTTTGACTAATGGCTGGCCTTTGCATGGGTAACTAAGCATTGGCCTCTGTTTTTATCCCCAAGCTATTTATGGGTGTCTTATTCATTTGGTGGCTTTGTAGCCAATTCAAACTGCCTATCAACTGCCATATAAATTGTGTGGTTTGTCCTGAGTGTGCACTGGTCCTTCTAAAGCCCAGAGAGTTGAGAATAAGAGTTGTGGGTTTAAACCTACTGGCACACGCAGGTCTGGGTATAGCGCGCAGGTTAGATCAACATGCAGTGACTTGATTAGTGCATGCTGGTTTCTTCTTATACACGTCACTCTAAAAATAGTGGCCTTCCAGTCTATTTAAACTCCCACAGAAGTCTGTTTTCATCCTATACTAATTGTTTCAATAAGTGAGCATGCCATCTATCACATCCTACAAATTTGTTACAGTTTTAATCCCCTTAAACTGTTCCCCAACCTTAACTGGCTAAAAACTGATTATTGAGAGAGAATCGCAAATGTTTTACAAATGGCCGAGTAGAGACCGGTCTCCAGATTGGGCAAGATAGGTGCCTTAAAACCCTTCCCCTCTCGTAACCTAGCTCCCGAATCTCAGATATCAAGGTGACGACAGACTGGTCTACAAGCCTTTTCAAATCAAAATAACGTAGGAAGTATTCCAAGTTCGGTTCCTCGGGTGGCGAACCTTCAAACCTAAGTGACGACTCTGAATTAAGCGTTTTGCCGCGCTTTCCAAAAAAAAGAGTGCACCTGGTATATTGCGATCTATTTTTGGGGCGTGTGCCCACATTAATTAATATAAATGCATGTTTAGGTGTATAATTTATATTAGTCATAGTAATTGTATATACAATATAAGCATTATACCTTACGTAGATATTCATACTTATTTGCCCCTTTCAATACATACTTGACCATATGCATTAGGATTTTGAAAGCCAACAGTAGCCCAAAAATTATGGCTTATGTTCTCATCCTCTTGGCACCCCTCTCCATTATCTCTCCTGTATTTCCCTCTCCCTCACTCTCGTTCCCCATTCTAGCACCTCCATAATTATATATCCTCCCACATTCTCACTACCTCATTCTCTCTCATTATACATACCTATATAAATCCGAAAATTGAACAAACAATATATGATACTTGCAATTTTACTGTTAAGTTCAGAGAGAGAGAGAGAGAGAGAGAGAGAGAGCTTGAACTTCTTTCAATGGAGTTTTAGAGAGAGAGTGAAAACAGGTTTGTCACTCACACAACCCATCATTCGGTTTCAGTCCTCTAGCCTTCCACACAAATCTCAAGCATCCCAAACTCAACCACCGCTCAACCGAAGGCAGCCCGAGGTTCCTCGTCGCCGGTGTCATTTCTGTTTTATCGAAACCGTCCGTAAACTATTACTCGCTTTTTTGACCGGATTTAAGGTAGGATAATCGCTCCCCTACTTTCTCCTAAGTATACTAAATGTTTACGTACTAATATTTTTACGTATCGAAGTGAAAGAAAATGATTCCGATGTTGCACGGCCGAAATCGGTATTCCCTTGTTTTGCTTTGGAATCCCACGTTCAGTTTTGCATGTGTAAATGTTAATATTGCAGTTTGGCCCTTGTATCACATAGTTATGCATTTTTAACCCAAATGGTTTGATACTACAAATGTTGACCCCAAATATTGTTTTCTTTTCACTCCACTGTTTACATTTTTTTTTGTGTGTGTCTGTTGTTATGATTGTGCTAACAGGTTAGAACTATTGAAAACATAGCAGGACCATTTACCTTGTTATGATTTAAAATACGAATAAAACATAAGCATATCACTGGAAAAGTTAGGAGTATATTTGAATTTGGGTAAGGATTATAAATCAAAGTCTTAAAAAAATTTATAAAAAAGGTTAGTACTAGCTAGACCACTGGAGGAACTTTTCAGGTTATAAGGTAATAAACTATATATAAGGTAAAACGTAAAACGTAAAACAAAACTTGTAGTTTAAATACAAATAAAATTTTAGGCTAATGATAAAGTACAAATTCTATAAACTTAGTTAACAGAAGATTTAGAAAAATCCTACTTTTAGAACTTAATGAAATCCTAACTTGGTGAAAAGAGATAACATGGTATGTTAATAAGTATAAATGTATTAGAATACTTATTAAGTAAGAGATTACCATAAGAAATGTTATCAGAAAAGTAAATGAGATCATTATAAGTTAAAACTTGTTTCGACTTAATTAAGTAACCGGAACAAAGGTAGTTATCAGAGTGGGTAATAGTAAAGTAGTATTATAACTAAATTTCTTTCAGACTAAAGTGTCAACGAACCTAAGGGCTACGAAGACACTAACGGAAATCCTCAAATTAATAAGATTATATATATACGTGTTCGATAAAACTTAAATAATCGAAAAGGTATCGGCTCAATCCAAATCTCTTATGTGTTTAATTATTTGCACCTATCAATTATTATATTGTTGTCTCATTGAAATGTATCGTGTTTGAGCTGTTGTTGATTGTATCATGTTATACGTGCTAGAATAGACTTAGGTTCGCTGGGTGGTTAAGAGTAGTGACTCACGTAGATGATGTTTAAGTAAAGGATAAAATGGTAAAGTTGATTGAGGATGTTGGGTGCCGGTAAAGAACCCTGGTATGGTAAAGTACTTTTAGTTGAGTTGGGGAACGGTAAAGGACCCCGAGTACGGTAAAGTACTCAAAATGTGTAGAGGATGGTAAAGGACTTTGGGATACGGTAAAGGATCCTAAATGCGATACAGTATCCAATGTATGTGTGGAGGACGGTAAAGGACTCCGAGTATAGTATTTTGGGAAACGGTAAAGATCCCTGAATACAGTATAGTACCCAGTGTGTAGATTAGAGGTATGGTAAAGTACCCAGTGTGTAGAGTTAGGAGATGGTAAAAAATCTTGGCAATGAAATAGTGCGACCCCTAATGCTAAGTTGTCATGGTGAGCTTTCTCTTTATTATGGTTGTAGGCAAAACCAGACTGAGTACATTATGTAGTAGTATTCGCTTAGAACCCTGGTGCAAGATAAATAAAGGGAGAGTTATTCCATGAGACGGTCAAAGTTGGTGGATGTGGGAGGAAAGGATTTTGTGGAGAAGATCCTTAGATTTCATGTAGGTTGATGAATAGTAAAGAAAAAGACGATGTGCTATTATTCTGCACCTTCTGTGTAATACCAATTGTTATATTGTTGAACTGCTAACTGTAGAGTAATGGATTAGTAGGGTTGGAATTATCTACTGAGTTTCAAAACTCATTATAGTGCCGTTAGGCTGGCGTTTCATGCCAGGTAATCAGGAGACCAAAGAATAGAATCCTCTATAAGATGATCAATATCAAGGTGAAGACCTCCCAACTGAGGAAGGGGAGTTTGTCAAGCCTTGGTTGCCTTACCCTTAGAAGCTCTGTTAATTTGACGTACCTTTAATTAAATTTCCATAAGTGTTATCACATTTGTCAAACTCTATTTCATTTTGTTGATTTGTAAGACAATTAAGTAGGTTTGAATTTGGTATTTGAGATTTACGTTGCTAAATTTTGTTTAATAAAATTTTATTTCTTATATATCAATTTTATGAATTATTAAATCAATTGAAAAAGATTTAATTAACATGTCTGAAAAATTGGGACATTACAAGCAAGCCAATCGAAGCTGAAAAACCTCACCCCACCAAGCGAGGTACTGTAGCTCCCAAGCAAAATGGTGCGGCTGGAGCGAGTCTCCTAGGCAGAGACAGATTTAGGTTAGGGCATAGGGGGGCGACAGCCTGTGCGTGGTTTTGAGGGTTTTTTTTTTTAGAAAAATTAAAATTAGTTGTTTTTTTTTATTAAAAACACTTAGATATTGTAGTTTGTATTATCCGTCATTTAAACATTTAATTTCTTTAAGAATGTGTTTGTTTTGAATCCCAAAATCTATTTTTTCTCTCTGCACACGGCCTCCCTTAAGTTTTTTCTTCAATTATTAATTTCATATCTCTTTCTATCTCTTTTCATTCATTATCCAAAAAACCTCCCTCAAAATCTAATTCGAACAAATTATTAGATTCTTGAATCTTGAAATTTCAAAATCTTGTTCTTCATCATTCGGCCCCCGCATTTATGAAATCCTGGTTCTGTCCCTGCTCCTGGGTCTGTGATTTCACAGTTTTCTCGCCGTTTTCGTCACTTTTTGAGCTGGATCGTGTTTCCTGGAGATACTCTAATCCCTTCCAGGGCTAGAACATGAGGCTTGTGTTCCCTAACTTTAAAGTTACGGATTTGAATAATCCTCAACGTTGAATATTGTGGCTAGAGCCACTACTCAAAGTTTTGTTTCTGTTTCCCAGGGAAGTGGTGCAGCACATTATAACCCTTGATTTTCCCTTGCATAATCAAGAGGACTGTATTTTGGGGAGCATACGAGGGATGGAAGGTTTATAGTTAGGTCTGTTCGGAAACGATTCACAAAACCCAGTAATGACTCGTACAGATTAGACAACAAAAATCGCAAAATCCTACAAGGCAGAATTAGGGTTCTACATCCTTGTGACACAAACGCTGGTTGAACTTGTTATATCACGCCTTGCTATACATCACGAATACTACTCGACCGTACCTTACGATCTTCTATCGTATTCTCTACACGTCTAGAACACAAACCAAGTGTGGACTCTTTTATGATCTGTTTGCTCTATCTAAACCTGCATCTATTTCATGAATAATACTTCATCCGTCCCAAATTCTTTGTCCGGTCCATAAAACGGAGTATTAAAAACAATACATTTTTTGCAAGAAAAAATCAAAAGTTTTTCAACAACTTACTAGATATCAATGAATATTTTTAATTTGTGAAAAAAGTTTGATTTTTTCTTGAAAAAATTGCATTATTTTTAACACTCCGTTTTGCGGACCGAACTTAGAATTTGGGAGAGAGGGAGTAGAAAAATATCTGTCTGACCTAGAGAGCATAACATGTATATATAGGGCTACAATAGGGACCTAATGAGTAATAAGTCTGGTTGGGCTCCCAGTGTAAATAAGAAAACCTAATCCCACCAGGATTCTATTTCTTATTTTACTAATTATAATTCATTCCACTACAGAATTATAATTGCACTCTCATCCTTATCTCAATTATATTATGAGCTCCATGATATTAAATACTTATTAATCTCCCCACATTAAGATTACAGATACGCGTTGATTAAAATAAATTACTAACAATCTCCCACTTAATCAACATCTTACCTTGAGACTATACGCTTAACTTATTCGATATGTCGGATACAAAATCCATCTACATGGTTTGACATATTCGAAACTTATAAGCTTACTCAAAGAGTATCATCAATCCCTATCGGAACGTAGATTTCATTAATAATTACTAGTTGTCATATACATAATGTTATGACCCAACTCACCGAGACTATTGACCGTTTAAAGAACTCACTCTTTAATGAATCAAAGTCAACAACATTAAATATATACATCTAATAATTATCTTTGGATTAAAAAAAGCATAAGCATTCACAATAACCATGAGGTTCCAATTGTCTTATAAAGTTAGTATAAAGACAATTACCTCAATGCGGTCCCGTTCAATACACACAAAGTATACTAGCATAATGAGTTAGAATTAGTACCATTCCCTATAGTCAAGACAGACCAACTAAAATATTGTGCTACAGTCCTACCGATGGTGTGTCAAATTCCATCTAAGACTGTGACTCGTAACTTATATTCCACAAGAACCGATGATCTAATATTCTGTGTGTAAGCCATACTTTACACACTGGATTATCTACCTAATAATTCAGAAGGGTGTGGGGGACCACACAAGACAAGTTGATACAAGGGTTGAGATTGATTTGATCCAAGGGTTGAGAGGCATTCTTCCAACTCTATTGAAGTGCCCATCGTTTTTGCCTAAATTACACAAGTACCATGTCTTTCCCTTTCACGTCTATCTCAAAAATTAGGTTGGGACGCCTCTCTTCCTCATATAGAGACACTCCAAATTGCAATCATGACGGAGAATGAATGAGAGGCATCGTGAGGAAAGATAGGAAGTGCTTTGGGAAGTCTTTCTTCTCATCTAAACCCTAACCCCCAACTTCTCACTCCGTCCTCCTATTCATGGGCGTGGAAGAAGGAGACCAAATTCCCACTTTTTATACATTGGCGTGGTAGAAGAACATCAGGTTCTTCCAATAATGATTGCTTCATATGTATTTTTTGCATTCTCCCCAATTAATTAAAACTGTCATCTGTTTTCTTTTCAATTGTGGGCATAGAGACAGAGGTCTCAAAATCGATCGTTGTCGGTGGTTTAATTGCGGGCATAGAGACCGCTTGAGGGTTTTTGACCGGAAAAGGCTTGACCTTTAAGAGGCAGAGAAGGAGGTCGCAACAGCCATTAGAGTTGTACACTGCAGCAGCTGTGGAGGACAACTTGAACTTGAGAGGTATTTTTTGTTGCCTACCATGTGTTTTTTTCCCCTTTTTGAGGTAGCCCACTCCTTAACACGGAATAATCAGACGACATGTTGCCCACCATGTGTTTTTTTGCCATGCTACTTCGATTGTCATCTGATAGGAAAGCTTAAAATAGCCATGCTACCTAAATGGAAGTTTAAATTTGGGTATTTTAAACTGATTTGGGTAAAAGGTAGTGAAGTAGTTCCATTCAAGAGAAACGCAAAAGGCAGTGAAGTAGTTATTTAATTTGGGTATTTTTAACTTCCACTTGGGTATTTTAAACTTCCTCTGTATGTCAATTTTTTGGGTTGGCTATGTAGAAGTAGTTGTCTGATTTAGGAATAGGTTTGCGTGTCAGTTGTGAGTTTGAATTTTATGAGACTGAGTTGAGTTGTTGTTTTGGAGGTTCTTCGCCTGTTATGGTGGATAAACCAAGCAGTTATTTCTCTTCATGGGCGGTTTATCAGAAGCAGAACCCGAGTTTTGAAATTACAACTCCTTGGTGTACGCTTTTTTACGGTTGTCATAATCGGTTTTGTATGTAGGTTATAAAAATGCAATCTTTTTAGTTGTTGTCTGTGTGCATAAACTGTCTATTTATCCAACTGCAGAATTCGAACGTTTCAATTTGCATATCAAACTTCATAGTTGGTGCGAGCAGACTCACGAATGTTGTACTGAAAGACCAAACCAATAGTGCAAGATCAAGAACACGCAGGTACTTCTTGCTTTCAAGATTTGTTGGTGGACATATTGCTTTAGTATATATTGATGTTGAGCTTTGCTGATCCAATTTTGGTGGAAGTTCATATGAATTACTTGATTGAAATGATTAGGCCACCTATGTTAATTGGATACTATGATGCACAAATACGGATATGGACATGGATACGGGGACACAAAAATTCTAATATAAAAAAATGGGGACACGGATACGGTGGGGGACACACCACGTGTATATTTATTATGCAGAGCACTGGCTGATGTGCTTATACATGCTCTTATGTTATTACATGCAGAGTACTGGCTGGTGTGCTTAGATTTTTTCTGATTTCCTTGATGCAGAGCACTAACTGATGTGTTGCTTGGTTTTAACTTTTTACCTGGTATTTACTGAAATTTCATAAGTAAATTGATAATTCTTTGTAGCTAGCTATAATGTATAGTTGGGGGAGTGCCATAAGTACGAGTAATTCCCTTTTGCGCCATTAAGAAGCGAATCACATACTACACACTAATATTTGAGCTACTAGCTAGCAAGTGCCATAGGCACGGGCAAACACTTGTTTAACTTAATAACCGCAAAGTCACTAAAATAAACCAGATATCCATCTTTAATTAATTTAGAAACTGAAATCAAGTTTCTTTTAATAGTAGAAACATAAAGACAATCTCTCAAAATTAAACTCATATTACTACTAAAATTTAAAAAAATATTTCCTACTGTAACTACTGCCACTCTCGTAGCATTTTCCATGTGTAGATAAATCTTTTCATCACTTAGTCTTCTGGTTTCCTGGAACCCCTGCAATGAATTGCAAACATGATTAGTGGCTCATGTATCTACACACTAGGTACTGGTAGATAACACTGCTAAACATGATTCAACAATTAATGAAAAAGATTTACCTTGTTTGTTCATTTTATTGAGAAAAATCGGGCATTCCTTCTTCCAGTGTCCTTTCTACTTGCAGTGAAAACACTTGCCCGTAGGTTTTTTCACTTCACCTTAAGGCGCATGAACTGCCTCCACAACCTTTTTCTGAGACTTGTTCTGCTTCTTTTTGCCTTTCGGCTTAGAAGTAGAAACCTTCTCTGCCATTAACACTGATGGTGATTTCTTCACAACCAAAAGACCCTTAGCTCCTTGGAGTTCCTTAAGAAGTTCCGCCAAAGATAAATGCATGTTGTTCATAGAATAAGTCAGGCAAAACTATTTAAAACTCTCAAACTGCAGTGAGTTAATAACGAAATCGATTTGGGTTTCCCCATCAAATTCAACTCTAAGGATCTCTAGCTCATTAAGAAGAGCTATCATCATCAAGACATAATCCCTAATCGAGGTCCCTTCAACATGGGTGATGCTCACCAATTCTTTCATTGCAACTAGCCTTACTGCCCGATTCTAATCCCCAAACATTTTTCTGAGGTTCAGCATCATATCAGAAGCAGTTTTCATAGCTTGATGCTGATGTTGCAATATATTCGACATAGAAGCCAGAATATAACACCGCACCATCTCATCAGCCTTAACCCAATCTTTATAAGGCTTTCCTTCTTGTTCTGCGGCATTCTCTTCAGGTATAGGAGGGCACGCCATAGATAGCACATATTTGTGGCCCTCAACAGTTAACACAATATCCAAGTTTCTTTTCCAGTCAACATAGTTTGGTCCAGTAAGTCTGTAGGGGGGTGAAAACAATTGATGCTTCGGATCACCTTGGATTGCAACGGCTTATTCGTGCATTTTCACCGGAACCCTAATTCATCATCTGAACCCTAATCTGCAAAATAGACAGCGGGTGAGCGCACCTTTGCCTCTCGTGGCAAAGGCCCTCCGATGGCAAAATTAGTATCACGTACTAAGGAAACCCTAATTATCAGTAGGAAATATCGATTAATGCAATGTATTGCGTACCTTTTGCCTCTAGGTTTACCTCATACTTATAGATTTGCGAATGCTAGTTGCCCAAGCATTCCTGTTGCCATAGGATTCCTAACTCGTATAGGAAACATAGGATATCAAGGATTCTCGTTTCCTTTATCAGTTTATTAGAAAAGAGTCCTCTTTGGAGTCTTTTCCATAAAGAACCGAACATCCCATACTCGTTGGGTGTCCTTCTCAGATCCTATATTCTTGGGATCTCATACCTTAACGGAGTACCACTGTCTCTAGACCCTTCCAGAGTGTTCCCTTTACTCCAACATCTGATTGGAATTCTTTCTTTGTTCGGCTTTCTCATCGCCGAACAGACTGCCTGGACCAATCACTTCTCATGTCATTGGTCCATATTGCCGAACTTTGCCTAGCACGATGACTGTCCCGTCTATATTCAAATTATAGTCCCACGTACCATTTGTTCGGATATCAATTGCATTGCTTTCTACCTGTCATCCCTTGCATCACGTGCTTGGTTCTTACTTCATCTGTTCGGCTGTATCATAATCGAACAGTCTGCTTGGACCAGCTACTTCACGTGTAACTTGGTCCAATGTAATCGGAACGTTTCTATCTGCCGAACAGTCAGTTTATACCCATGACTTCTCATGTCACTGGCCCTTATCGCTGTTCAATGCACTGACCGACGATCAGTCATGTTCAATTTCTCACGTGTTCTTATACACCACGTGTTTGGCAACTAGATGTACCTGTTCAGGAATACCTCCCTACAAAGTCTATTTTCTTTGAGAATAATGGCAAGTGGATTGAAAGAGCCCATTTTTGAATATAAGAATCAAATAACATAATAATCAATTATGAAGGGCAATAAAAATTTTGAATTTCAATTTAATATTGGTTCCTTCTACCACATGTTAAAAGAAAAACATTGGCGACCCTACACACCATGAAGAACATTCCTCGATGGGAAGTCCTCTACACTTTATCATTCGTGTAGATAGACACAACCTTTTAACTTTACTATTCAGACACTATATCGTGCCAAGCAAAATTAAATAGCCAATATAGCTTCGGTCCTATAAATAATAAAAGTGACTCAGATATTTAATTTACAGATACGTGTATACCATTACCTAGCCCCATGACCCATTGTTCCGTTATGAATTATCTCAGATGGAGAAGTAATTCACACAACAATTATCATAGACCTATCCATTTAAGGAAATTTGTATCGATGAGACCATAATTAATTTTGCCGGGGGGTTGTGGGGAAAGGTTCTAAAACCATCACACAAAATTAATTACACCATCTACATACTAGTAATAGAGACCGTGGGATTTATAAAAATAAATTCCCTGTCCCACTTAGTTATTTAAAAAAAAATTATGAGGGTTATCAAAATTTTCGAGTTTGCAAAACCATGATCTAGGTCAAAACCAAATATCACCATGTTGTCCAATATGGTAAAACTATACATATGCAAACACTCATGGAAACATGCATAAACATAAATAAGAAAACATAATAAAATATGCATCACAACTATTATGGTCAAAATCATTGTTTCCAAAATCAGCCAAGGTTGCAGCCGTGTCTTGCCCACCAACCCACCAAATCAGAGATTGATGCTGGCACAGGGGGTCAAGCTGTTTTCTTCATTAAAAAACGCACCTGCTCCATCTAAAAATTGATTTTCGAGCTGTTTCTTAATGTGGACTATATGGCCCATGCATAATGAGGCTCTTTTTCGTAATGCTCATGGCTCTATTGATAATGCTTTGGCTTTCTTTTCAGGCATTGTCAACCTTTTCAGGTCTTTTTGTCAAGTGCCAGCATGAAAAGGGGTGTCATATTGATAATGCTTTGGCTCATTTCCAAAAAAAAAAAAAGAGGGTGGGAAACGGAAAATTTCTGTTTGCCCAGTAAAAGTCAGTTTTGCCATCTATTTTAATAGTACAAGCTCACATGTGATGGAACTCATATATTTAAAGATCAGATGTTATAGATTGGACTTGATTGCAACTATTTCAACAAGATTTAGTGATGAAACAGGTTGATTTAAAGTTTTTTTTTGAAAAGTTAGTCTTAAAACCAACCAAAAGAGGGCAAACAAAGGGCAAGAGCATACCCTTAGACCCAAACACAGCCAAACAAAATATAGCCTGCTACCGTTGTTTAAATACTAACTTTGGAATCCTCCAAGCTTCCAACACACGAACATTGGCTACATAGCAGTCAACATTACGTCGCCAATAAACAGGTTCGAACACCTTACACAACCTGGTGAAGAACAGACTGCCAATCCACCCCTTTCTTCTTGAAAATTATGTTCTTTCACTCACCCCATATATGGAGGTTGATTTAAAAGTTTTGGAATTATTCATAGTATAGGGGCTAAAAGTGAAAATAACCTCATAATCAGGAACGGAAGCAGGATGCGAGTGTGGGTTGGACGCATAAATTAAGCCAATGCAAATTGCAAAACTATTACTCAGTATCACAAAAATATGATCATAAATAATTACATGCATATAGTATAAGTCCATCCATTTGTCATATTTCAAAAGCAAAATGTAGCATTTTGGGTTCCATCTCTATACAAAAATAAGAACCTAAACTTGTGATCGACGCTCTTTATGATGTAAAATGCATTTATAATGGAATCAACATCAAAGCGCCGAACAATGTCTTTTTAAACACAAGTAAGCATAGTCATAGCTAAAAACTGCTTGTTCTTTTGTCGCTATAGAAATTGGTAAAGTTTAGACTAATCAATCTATCGAGAAAGGGGACAAATGATCGACCTTTTTATTTTCGCCAATAATTGGCACAACTCAAAATTGTGAACGAATTCTGAAACTCCGAACGTTTCAAAACATCAAGCTGATAATTTTGTTTTGCAACTGAAACTGCGAACGTAGGTTTTCTTGCTCAGTGAAGTACTTGGGATAGCATATATTTGCAAGCCGCGCAAATATCATCAATATCTCCTCTATTACACTTACTACTAAGATACTCATTGAAATGTTAGAATAATAGATACTCCATCAAACTTTTAAAAAATCTTAGATGGGCGGGTATTAAATTTATCAAGAAAACATTGGGTGGGGTAAACCTATAGTTATTAAAAATAAATAAACAAAATATGACTATGGTAATAAGAAAATTTTGAAATTTAACTAGTGCGGTCGCCCGGACTCATACGTCATTTCGTCCGTCATTGCCAATAATTAAATGACTATACTATATTTTCGTCAGATGAGGATGATAAGATATCCATACAGCTGCATTCCATCTCACATAAAGCATGTTTGTCCATAGTAAGATCTCTGTGGTGTCTATAAAATACTATTTCTATGATCGATGCCAATAATAAACCTCATCCTATCCTTCCAATTAACCTTCCCACCATAACCAATAGGAAGTGTCACTAAGGCCACTATAATTGCCAGCCAGACGTGCTTACCCATTTGCACCATATCACCAGAGGCAGTGCCGGCCCGGATGTCTGGGTTGTCCAAGCCCGGTCCTAAGTTCGATTGTCCACATACTATAAAGTTACAAAAAATATAAAGAAATGTACACGTAAAAATAAAAAAAAATCAAAGTTACATTTTGCTTTTCGCTAGCTTGAATTACCTCGAAAACTAAAATCAAAATATAACCCCAATTATATTGCTTTATAATTATCACGATCCGATTCAAAGTAAACAACTTCGATCTCCTTGCATTTCTTGTAGCAAATTCTTTGATTAAGTCATCGTACTTTAACTTATTAATATACTCATTTTCAATTGAGAACATAGTTAATCCACTTAATCTCTCGTATGACATGATTGTCCGTAGGTAAGTTTTTACAGATTTCAACAAAGAAAAATTTGTTTCCGCCGAAGTAACTGTAACCAGAAGATTAAACTATATATATTCAATAAGAAATCACATACCATTTGGAACCTACCATCTTCTCAATAAAAATATAATCACACAATTAAGAAACATAGCTGAAGGAAATTTGAACAACTTAATTAAACTAACTCTCGAAATATTAAACTAAAATCTTTTTTAGCAAAATAGCCTACTAAGGTTAAATTTAAGTGAGTAAGATTTATCAATATAGACATTTTAACATCTATGTCAGGTATTGAAATCAAAAGAAATATAAAAGTAAAATAGTTTAACCAAAACATAAAAAAAATTATTACAAGAAAGTTTAATTTATGAAATAAACCCTTCAACTTCTAATAGTAGAAATCACATGAAAAATTTGAACCAAAAAAAAATAATAGTAGGAGGCTTATTAAAAAATAATAAGATGCTCTAGGAAAGTAGACAAAGATGAAGGAAGGGTACCTTGGCCAGATCAAAAACAAGGAAAGAGAGCTCCATGGCGTGATTCGAACCCGTGCATACACGAGGGAGAGACATGGCCATTGGGCCAAAGGCCCTATTCGTTATTATTTGTGCTAACTTAAATATTCACTACATACTTCACGGTTTTTTTTTTTTTTTTTTCTTTTGGTTGCCCCGTGGTGGGGGGTTGCCCAAATCCGATGACTTGTTGAGCTTACCTTGGGGCCGGCCCTGAACAGAGGGGTGATTCCACTAAGCACCTTCACATCTGCATCTGCTTATTAACACCATTAGATCCCAACCCATCCATAGGCTAGTCCCTCTCTGCACTCCCTGAAATCTGAGCCACCAATCTTAAGACAATGCCTTCCAAAACTACACTAGGCGTCCACCCCCGCCACCAATCGATAAAAAAAAACTTGGTTAAATAAGTTTGAAATAACATATAATGGAGAACAAACTAATAACAGACAATGTTGTAAGTCCTGCAGTTAATTTCAGATAACCCTGCACCAGAAAGAAATCATGCTCATAGAATATATCGACCGAACAGGACCTAACATAAAACAAAATTACCAAACATTTGCACATGAAAATCAAAGATAAGTTCTCCACACATACTGTATCTTCAAGATTCAACATAAGCCCAACCATCCAAACACTTATCAATCATAACCACAAATCATCCCCAAATCCCACCCCTTCAAAAAAAACCTATTCACGAAACCCACAAATTAACCCCCCTTTTTTTCCTTCAACAGATCAAAACCCTAACACCTAACTACCAGCAGCATTCAAGCTCCTACCAATCTCAAAAGAAACAAAAGCATCAATGCAAGCGTACTGCACCTGATTAGGGTAAAGATACACATTATCCCACTTACTCATTGTAACCCTCTTCGGCTTCACAACCTCCGCTCCCAACACCTGCCTCGCAAGAACCACCAAGCCGGCATTCCTCAACTCCCTCGCGCCGTAAGCCTCCGCCGCCAGCACCCTCAAATCGAGGGCATTCGCCACCGTCAGACCGTAGTCCGCCATCAGCTTCTCGACGTCTTTGTGGATGCCCACGCCGACGAAGGTGTGGGCGGGGTTTGCGAGGAAGTCGATGAGGGAGGAAGGGATTGAGGGAGAGTGGATGAGCTGGAAGATGAGGCAGCGTTGGTCGACGCAGAGCTGGAGGGTGGCGGCGGGATTGTCTTGGTGGGAGGCAAAGTTGGGGCGCCACTCGATGTCGAGGCCAACGAGGAGGGAAGGGGAGCGGAAGGGGTAGGCGGGGGTGTGGAGGGATAGGGTCTCGGAGATCCAGGAATCGACGAAGGAAGGGGTGTGGGTCACCAGTGTGTGGATCTTGTTGTGGTAGAAGTTAACGTCGTAGAGGTTGTGGGTGTCGTAGGGTAACTGGTAGTCGTCGATGCTGATACTGATACTGATACTCATGGTTAGAGAGAGAGAGAGCGAGAGAGAGAAGGAGGGGGGAGAGGAGACCCGAGAAAGGATAGTGCGAAGTAGAAGACTACAGAAAGTGGTCTCCGCGCGAAATGGGTCGTAATACTCCGGTCTTGTGTTGGGAGTGGGGATTTTAGGCCCCGTTCCGGAATATATTCTTAAAAAATAAATATTTATTTTATATTTTTAAATTAAAAAATAATGTAAATAAAAAATAAATTTTAATTTTTTTTTACCGTATAAAAGATTTCATCGACATCTTTCAAATAAGATCCATATTGCATATTTTTAGATTTTAATAAATTCATTATTTTTGAGCTTGAAATTGCCTTCTTAAAAAATAAGGACTTATTTTACGTTTCGAAACGGATTAATATTTTGGACGAATCAAATTTACAATGGGACTGGGTCCTGGTCCCACCCATGCACTTATTAATCCACCAAATTTTGTACACATGCCGGGCCCACTCCGGCCACCAGACGGCCAATCCGATCTGTCCAAAAATTCTATAAAAAAAAACCGAGTGGGTCTACGTGAAAATCAACGGCATCCGACATGTGTAAGTGTTCAAACCAATCTTCCATATTTTAACGGTTCGGATCTCTGATTTTTGCAAGTTCGGATCGAGCACTTACACATGTCGGATGCCGTTGATTTCTATGTAGACCCACTCGGTTTTTTTTTTTTAAATTTTTGGACGGATCGAATCGGCCGTTCGGTAGCCGGAGTGGGCCTGGCGTGCGTGCGGTGGGCGGTTCGGTGGGAGAACCGCAGTGGGGGTATCATTCTCCCTTAGAGCATCTCCAATCCATCCAAAATAGAGGATGGATGTAACACATTGAGGGGAGATTTTGTAATTTATTCAACTTTTTCTTCACTTTTTGTACTTTTTTGGGAGAATTTTTGAGGGACCCACCGTCCTTTTTAGAGTTTGGAGGAATTTTGTACTCCAAATTTACTTTTGGTCCTCCATTTTTAGAGGACCAAATTTACTTTTGGAGGACCAAACTCTAAAAAGTACGGTGGGTCCCTTAAAGATTTTCCCAAAAAGTACAAAAAGTGAAGAAAAAATAGAATAAATTATAAAATCTTTCCTCAATGTGTCACATCTATCTTTTATTTTGGAGAAATAGAGGTGGATTGGAGATGCTTTTATGATACTAAAACCCCCACTCCCAACACAAGACCCAATTTTAGCTAAAAGGAAGTCAGTTTCAAAATTATCATAAGCTCATGGGAGGTTGAAACATCATGTAATGGCCCGCATGTGTACAAAATTTGGTGGATTAATAAGTGCGTGGGTGGGACCAGTACCCAGTCCATATATATATATATATATATATATATATATATATATATATATATATCTCAGTCCGGATCCAATGAGGGATCCCGCACGGTGCTACCGTGCGGGACTCCCCTTTTCCGATCGAATTGAGACGATCCGAGCCTCTCAAAGTGATCAGAACGTGATTTTAAAGGTACTCGCGAGAAATCAGCAAAAAAATGATCGGGAAGGACTTGATCCAAACAGTTTTTTATTGAACGTTTCAGTAAAAAACTGCTCGAATCAAGCCTTTTCCGATCATTTTTTTTGCTGATTTCTCGCGAGTACCCTTAAAATCACATTTTGCACAATTTGAGCGGATCGAATCGTCGCAATTCGATCGGAAAAAGGGGAGTCCCGCACCGTAAGGCGGTAAAGGATCCCTCATTGGATCCGGACTATATATATATATATATATATATATATATATATATCATTTACCAATTTCCTCATCATTTTTTTTTTGAGATTATTGATTCGTATCGACCAGAAAAATCTAACAGTAAGGAATTGTAACCAAACTTAATTTTTTTAGATAAAGCAAAAAAAACTAATCAAAAAATCTACCCTTTTTTATTATTTATTCTTTAACTATTTTTTAAATGTTTTAATCACAATTTTTTACTTTTCAAATTTATCTCGTCAAGACAAACTAAGTACAATGACGATGAGGGGTCGGTCGGTTTTTCTTCATTAGAAATCGAGGGCCCTAATTCACACAAAAACCCAAAAATAATTTAGCTCAATTATTTAGCCAAAACACCCAAAATCCTTTATTTTCTAAATTATTGTCTAGATTTTTCATTCCATTAGGTTGACACTATCATTGAAAGTTTTTGTTGCTAAATGACTAAATTGCCATTGAATATTGGGTAAACTAGACAATCAAGTCCTTTTTCTTTTCTATTTTTCTTTGCGTTGGAGTTTTGATATTAAAATAGAACTACCTACTTATATTTGATCAAATTTGGGTAATTAGTAATACATCTTATATTTCGATAATCATGAAATTGACTCCCCGTGCTCTGCCACGTGTAGTCTGAGAGTACTTATGGCAAAAGGGGCCAATTTGGTCTTTCACAATAAGGTGATAGAAGGGATTGCCATGAAATAACTTATTAGTCGATTAATAAGAAATCATAATATCGATGAGGGTTCCACACATACGGAAGTGGGGGTTTCACTCCATGCACCATAGCTAAAAGTCCTGATAATTGGTCATTCATTAGAGAGTAAAAAACATAACACTGGAGGTTTTAATGTCTACAAAGTGCTATTTCGCAAACATTATATGAACTTTGGGACTTTTAGGTGAAATTTTGTTTGATTAGGGGGTTTGAGTAATATGCTCAGGTTGGTTTGCCGCGAGTCGAAATCTGACCCTGCTAAAACTGGTCGTTGCTTCTGTTGCGCCACATTGTAGTTTGGGTCGCTCGGCCTAGATCGAGGAGGACTGTTAGGCATAAATGTTACCCAGTTAATTAGAGAGATAGTCAGGGCCAGATAATCCCAACACGGCACCATCCTCCATTTAACAAGTAGAGTCAACGAACTAAAAATCAGGTTCCAATCAAAGAATCGCCATCCCTTGATTCCCTCACCTCATAATCTCCATAGAATGGGGAAAGCCAACCAACAACAAAGGTACACACTACATATCTAAACTTTTAAATCAGCTTAATTTATGGTAAAATGACGGTTAATGACTTATTTTGATAATTAATATCCGTCAAAGGCATTGTCAGCATTAACAAATATTCTTAGCTTGTCCTTGACGGGTATTAATTATCAAAACACGTCATGGGCCGTCATTTTTCCTTAATTTATCCATAAACATTGAAATAGTTGCAATCAAGCCTGATCAATATAACATTGGCTCTCAAAATACATGGGCTCCGTCAGATGTGATCTTGGTCGTTGCTTCTGTTGCGCCATATTGTAGTTTAGGTCGCTCGGCCTAGATCGAGGAGGACTATTAGGCATAAATGTTACCCAGTTAATTAGAGAGCTAGTCAGGGCCAGGCAATCCCAATATGGCGCCATCCTCCATTTAACGAGTAGAGTCAACGGACTAAAAGTTAGGTTCCAATCAAAGAATCGCCATCCCTTGATTCCCTCACCTCATAATCTCCATAGAATGGGGAGGCCAACCAACAACAAAGGTACACACTCAGTTACATATCTAAACTTTTAAATCAGCTTAATTTATCCATAAACATAGAAACAGTTGCAATCAAGCCCGATCAATATAACATTGGCTCTCAAAATACATGGGCTCCGTCAGATGTGATCTTGTAGTGTAAAAGAAATTGGTTGATTGTCCATTACCCTATTTTTCTTGAGATGCCAATGATATTCTTTCCTATTTTTAAAAAAGTTGATCAAAATTGAGAATTTGATAGTGCTATGTTTTTGACATAGTGGGAATCCATGATCTAGGATTTTTGAGCTAGCAGTCGTTGAAAGTTTATGTTTAAGAATATGATGAATGAAAATAGTATTATTGTCAAGTGGAGTAGTATATTTTTGGAATACTAAACAAAAGTGATTATTATCAAGTTAGCTACATTGAAAGAGAAGGGAAAGGGGTATGACAATCATTTTGGCATCTGCTATTAATGGTGTTAACAAAGCACTTTAGTCCAAAATCACTAGGAGGTGAATTAGTCATTTTGAAAAGTCAGAGAGATTATGCGCCAAATGCCTAAACCATTAGGAGGTAATCTGTACATTAATAGGAGGTTAAAGTTAAAAGTTAAAATAGTAGGATACTGGATACCCAAAAAGAACCTAAAAATACAGAAAAAATAAGCTATTATCCGCAATGGTAATAATCGAAACCAATAACAAAAATGTGTCACGTCGGTATTTGATTATCCATTTAGTCTATAATCAAACTTAATAACCTCTACCTCCACATTGGTTATTTTTGCATCCCTAACCAAAATTAAATACCCCCACAATACACAATGCACATTTGTCCAATCGCAAACGAGTTCCAATCACGCACCCGACCACACCAAATTATTCGTCTTGATGAGACGATTCCAATGTGGGGCGTTTTTGAGTTATTGAGTTTGGTTATTGAGTTTTGGTTATTGGTAAAAGTTGTTAAGTTTGGTTATAGAATGAGTGAAATTTGGTTATTTGCTAAAAAACTTGTAATTTTGCTTATTACAATATGTGGTGTTATTTGAACATTATTGTTAAATTTGTTTATCCACACTTATTTACTTATAACAATGGGACGCTCTGAAAAGGTAACAGGGCTACAAGGTGTTTACAATTGTTATGGATCTCTTGCTTGGATTCAAACAATTTATTTTTTTATTTTTTTTGAGGCAACACCAGAATCATATATTAATAATATCACACCGAAATAAACATCGATACAACTTGCAAAGTTACAGCTCCGGATCTGCCAAACCTGCCATCACATGGGCTTCTCGAACAGAGGCTCTACTAACTTTAGAAATACAAACTTTATAAAACAAATTACACAGGGATAGAGATGTTTTCCAACATAGCATCCAAAAGTCATTCAGATATGACTTTCCTCTTTCGTAAGATCACCGACAAAGAGTGAAGAATCCGTGTGAATCTTAACTTGGAGAAAATTGTTTTGAAAACACCATGCTAGAGCTTCATTGCACGCTCTGTACTCCGCGTGAAGAGCCGAGTGGGCAATAAAACCACATTTTCCTTCATGAACGGATAACCCATTCACATCTTTGACCACCCACGCTGCACCAGCCTTCAATCCATCTTGAGTCCATGCACCATCGATAAAAACCAACAACATATTACCAGCTATGGGCTGTCTATCATCATATCCAATGATGGAATCAAGAGGGTTTAGCGGCGGTGGCCGCCACGACAAGAATTTTAAAAAATACAATTATTATATGTGAAAAAAAATTTATCTCCAACTTATACAGTCTCGCCACTGCTAGATTTTTTTTCTTATTTTTTTATTATATATTAGTCAGAAATCTTCTATTATTTTTTTTTAAGAAAGGAGATCCAAAAAAGTATTCTAAATCTAAATTCAATGGGCCAAAGTGAAATAATATAAATGAAGATGTATAATTAAGAAAAAAACTTCACATTCTAACCCTAAAATAACTTAACCTAAAAAATTAAGGGAATTTAATTATAATGACACTTTCCAAATTTATAATGCCACTCCCAAAAGGGAGTGCGGTTATCAATTTGGAAAATCTTTATAGGGATCTAGGGAGTGATATTATAAATTTGGAGAGTGAGATTATCTTTATGCATATCGATGCTCTAGACTATCAATGAAGAAAGCATGAAAATGTGCACATAAATTGAATTGAATTTCTAGGCCTGCACTTTTTGATGTCATTTGGCTTTGATTTGGAGGCATGGTACAATAGCAAAACAGGTATAAGGGAGCTACTGTTTAAGTGGCATTCTGAGAGCAGCCACTTAATTTGTGCATATTGCCAAATGTTAAGTCTGTCTCCAATCCTCCTCCGCCCATACTCCCAATGGTTGAAGATTACATGGGTTCTGCTGTTGTTATTATTGTTGGAGTGGCATTATTGATGTCCAAAATTGAAGTTAGTCTTTTTTCATATTCCATGTGCAAATGAAAAACATCATTTACTATAGTTTTTGTTATGTTATTTTAATTTTTTTTGAAGCCGATGACTATTAATATTATAATGTTTTTTTTAGTACTATACATTTCGCCACTGCTAGGGTAAAATCCTGGTCCCGTCCTTGATCATACCCATCTCTGGACCATGCAAAATCGTACACCTTTGTTGCTGAGACTGGCATTTCCTAAGAATCTTTGAGTTATCCCATGACATTGATTCTCAGCTAACGATTGCACCATAGAAGAAACTTGGTTGATCAAAGATAACCTCTGATCTGTTGTGCTGGATTCCATCGAATTGTGCCTTGTTCCTATGGATTCAAACAAAATTTGCCAAGTCTCGTGTTTCTCATGCTTGGATTGGAATTCAAGTAAAAAGTTGAAATAAAACGATCAAAGCGAACCAAAACAAATCAATAATATTTGATTTGGTTTGTAAAATATCCAAACCAAAATGTCTGGTTTGATTTGAAAAATTGCCAAACCAGATTAAATCGGACCGTTGACGCCCCTAATTTAAAGTATGAACACATTTTTCAGAGTGTGGGGGATAGAAGTGAGAATAACCCATAATTGAAACAACTACTCTATCGTCTTTGTAGTCTGTAGTGTCTCCTCGTCCCCACCCTTCATTGAACCCCAGTGGGAAATTAGCAACCAATCCAATCGATCAAGTCTAGTGGAGTTGTATCTCTTTTACAGTGGATTATTTCTTCCTCAAGCGTCTTCTTAATCTTCCATCCTCGCTTCAGCTTCTCTTTCTCTCTTTGGCGTCAGAAAACTAAAGCTCTAGTTTCTCTCCCTCATCACAAGGTATAACCCCATTTTTTTTCTTGTTAATGTCAAATCTGTGTCCTAAGAAACTCTCTTTCATTCTATCTCCTACTAGAAGGAATTTTTTTGGTTGATTGATCTGGGTTTTGTTCTTGTTCATGCACAGTACTATGCCTATTACATGTTTGATTTAATGTCTAACAGAACGTACTAATTGTTTCGCTACTTCCCCTTTTACGTTGGCTACTTCCAATTTAACAAGTGACTAGCTAAAATAAGATATAAAAAGTGACTTTCCTCTGGTTGTTGAATGGAGTTGTAATTTGCTCTGGGTGTTGAATGGAGTTGTGTTTGCTCTGGTCAGCCTTTTTATTGCCGAAGCTGCAGAAGAACCAACCATTTTCTCGTCTCCCAAACAGCAGAAAGAAAGGAAGATGAGTCGTAGCCTCTTCTTGAATCCGTTATTACCGTTTGAAATTCGTTCCAATAGAAAGTTGTCGACCATCTCGTGCACTGGTCTCGATAACTCTCAAAATACAACCTCAGATGAACGGCAACTCAACCTCTCCGTTCTCCGATTCACTTTCGGTCAGAACAGACATCTCTCTCTCTCTCTCTCTCTCTCTCTCTCTCTCTCACACACACACACACACACATATTACTAACTAACTACCTAACTAACTTCTATGCGGGTTATTAGGAATACCCGGATTGGATGAGTCGTACTTGCCCAGATGGATTGGGTATGCTTTTGGTTCGCTTCTGCTACTGAACCATTTTGCAGGATCAAATTCAACAACCCCAGCACAACTTGTGAGCTTACTCTTATATAAGACACTGATAAGTTGAATTTCTTTCAATCTTTCTGGAATTCGTATCTTCTTGTGTAGAGATCAGAGGCTCTGGGTCTTTCTTTGGCTGGATTCTCCATTGTACTTCCCTACCTGGGGAAATTTCTCAAGGTAAAATCTTCGGCCGTCTCGTTTTCTAGGGGCAAGAGGAAAATGGTAATGCAACCAAATTATTGCATTAGGCTCTGTTTAATGCATAGAATTGTATTTTCGTAGGCTCAAAAGGATGAATTGAGCTTAATCGATGCCCTTTTGTATTTCTTGATATTCTTTGTTTGGAATTCCCAAATGGAGAATAATGTTTCATTTAAAACCCAGGCCTTGTATCCCAATTTCATTTCTCCATTAATCCATTTACACCTTCCTTTAGCTGATCTAATTACTGAGGTTGGGTGATATATCTGCAAATGCATGTTCTATTGGCTGGTTTTCTTGGCTAGTGAATTCCCAGTGGGATCAGAGCCAGTATGTATTTGCACCTGCAAAAAATTCCTTGTTTGGAGAATATTAGCTGTCCAAACTTGATATTGTGCTTTGTTGCAAGTGTTAGCCTGCTTTTTCAGAGCACTCGAACCTTCCTCACAGATTTAGGACATGAAATGGTCATACACAGCTTTTTTTTGAATCATAGACTGTGATTGTGCAAAATCAGCAGTTTGAATATGAATGAGGAAACCTACTTGTGTAGTCATTTACAGCTTATTTTGATTGGGGAATACGAACCCTGGAACTTGGATTACCTGTTTCTGCAGTAGGCCAGTAGTAAAAACTCTTCCTATTCAAGTGCGTGCTCTGTGTTTTTATATGAAGTATGAACCCACATCGGGAAATTGTTCAGGGTGCGACTCCAGTGGATCAAGTGGCTCTCCCTGACAGCGCTGAGCAGATCTTTGCCATGTCACAGAGTATTGCAGAAAATGTCAAGGAGGACTTGGCCTGGGGAACTTATGTATTATTGCGCAACACAAACAGCATATCTGTGGTATGCCTATGCTTTACTGTTGTCATTTGGAGCTGAGTACACGGTTAATGGATTATGGTGTCCTAATAAGAAAGTCGTTCTTACCCTAGTAGAGCCCAAAATACGTTACTATTATACTTTTTTGTCGAGGTTTCGTAACATTTTGGTATGTCAACTCTTCCAATGTTGTAGCTCATATTAGTTCAAGGTGCATTGTGCGTACGTGGCTATTGGAACACACCTCGAGATGTATCAAAAGTTGATGCACTTGGTTGGTTTCAGAAACAGATTCAGCAGATCGGCTTCTCTGATCTAAAGGACACCCTTTATTTCCCCCAGTGTGCAGGTAGGGGACAATTCATCATTGTTTTAGATCTTTGCCATGGAAACTTGTCCTGACAATGGGAGTTAGCTTCTCTGTTCTTAGCATACTAATCATAGATAAGCACAATTCAATGATTCTTGATGTTTCAGATTCTGAAATTTGGGAGATACTCCCCAAAGGGACTCGTTCTATAATTGTACAGCCAGTGTGCCAAGCTCCAAAAGGCGATGCCGATCAGGAGGAGAAGAACGAGGGTTTTGTCCTTTTGGCTTCTAGCATGAGTTATGCATATAGCAATAAAGACACAGCTTGGATAGGAGCTGTTGCGAACAAATTTAGAGGGATAAGCATTTTTGCTGAGCAGTAATCCGTCTGGAATGATCCATATTTCATTTTCACCCGCTCTCCTCTTAAATGTGCGGTGCAGGTGTCGACTTTTGCGAGCTGCTTATGGGTCGGTTTATCATTACTACCTTTTGTACATTACATACTCTCAATGAATTCTGATCGTGTACATAATTGTAGTTGTACATACTAATTGCTACTTCTATGGGCTAGTATAATACTAAAGTAGTAACTTTCTTTGAAGGTCAATAAGACCTAGAAATATAAAGGAAAACAAAAGTAGATAGTTTAAGGAGATCTTGAATACAGTAAACCAGTTATTTGATAGCTACCCGATGTAGTTGTAATTGGATGCGATTGCATAGAGTTCTGATTTTTCTATCTGTCGATGATGAGAGGGATACTATTGAGAATAAAGTCAGAATAAAATTTTCATTCATTAATCACTACCTCTACAAATTAGAAATATTATGCTGATTTAAATCGTTGTTCTTGGATATTTGTAATTTTAAATTTGTGGATATAGATATGTATCTTCTTTTTCAAAAAATATGGCAAATCTCATTCATTAACCCAACCTAATTACTACAGTATTTCGTTTTATAGTTAAGACCTGAAACGAAATATAGAACAGGACGCTCCTAGCCTAAAAAAAAAAAAAAATTCATGTAAAAAGGGTTCTTTAGTGTTTTAGAAAAAAAAATGCAACTTCGTCATTTTTTTTTTACCGGCAAAAAAACAAATGTAAGTAAGTTGTAGGACAACAAATTCAACCTCGATATGGATGTCATGCATGGACCACTAACTAGGATGACACTAGATTATTAGCTTTTAGGATACTGCTCCAACATGTAAGTTCCCGACAGGATTAAGGGTGTTTCGAACCAGAGACCGAAGGACGAAAGTGTAATCAGAAAACATGCGTATACAGATGAAAAATTCATCAATGCGTCTTGGATGTAACTATACCCTTCCTTTTTTGAGAAAACTGACTTACTCGTGAGAATACTCCTTCACTTTACACTTGATGTCACTACTTGCACTTTCAATTGGAGAAGGCCAACACAAGTGATGAAAGATTGCAGAAGAATATCAAGCGTTTCAGAAGGATCCAAAATGTTATAAACAACTACAGGAGTGCAAGGAGTTAATGAGTTCCTAGAGCATTCATTCCCCAGCATAATGTAGGAATATGTTTTGGATGGTTCTGGAGAAAGAGAATTCTGATATCTGTTTGTTAAAGGAATACATGTAGAATTTTCTCTTCAGGATGGCTCTAGAGTTTCATATTGGCCCTAGGATCAAATCAATCAAGACTAACCATTGAGGAGGTATAAGGCTATACAAAGACTAATTCACTAATTTAGTTTAGAAGTCTTCTATTTTTTTTTTCATGAGGAAGCAATATATTGCATTCGCACTTACAGAATTTCTATCCAACTGATACTGATATAAGAAAACTACACATAATCCATTCAACAACTACAAAAGGGTAGGCATAGCTTTGAACTTGTAACGCCCCAATTTTCGGAACATTAATAAAACATTTAAAAGACAATTTTCCCAAATAAAATTCATAGATTTACTACATCATCCTTCCAAAAGCATAAGTCATCATATTACAACCATATTGAATTTAAGTAAAGTTTACGAACAATGTCAAAAGATTACAATTCCCAAATAAAATTTTGAAGCTCTCAAAATAAAGTCGATTTAAATTAGTCAGAGCGACTAAGTGTATGGCAACCAAAGTTCTCCACCTTCATCCTCACAGGGTTGAACTCGGTTGGGTTGTACGGCACCTCAGATTCGCCTTCGGTACCTAGCGTCTGAAGACCAGTGCAACGTACAATACAATTAAAGTAGCTAGCGATTAATTTCAATTACTAGCCTTTAACTTAGTGAAATCTAGAATCTCAACTCTTGAGAAACATCCTCCCATGCTAACCACTAGGACTATGGCCATTCGTGATACCGCTCCCCCTTGCTTGCCCTAACCGGGAGCCCCAATGAAACGGCCTAAGTTATTTACTTAAGTCCGAGTCATCGATCACCTCGCAAGGATGAATTCCCCAGGGAACTAACCGTAACCACTGGGCCCACAAGGAACTAACCGTAACCTTGGGAGTATATAAACCATAACCTGGTACTATAATACATATCACCCTTTTATCTCCTATTCAAAAAGAGCGACCACAGAATGCCATATCCTAAAATTTCGAATTGACAATCAACTGTCATACCCTGCCTTCATTTCTCTTCTCCCTATGTGGATAACCTCCAACAGATCCGGATTCACTGGATAACCTCCAAGAATCCCATTAAACTATCATTCCTTTGGCTAACTGCCAATCACATCATCTCTTATCATTTCCCATTTCTTTTAACTTAAAAATCGTCTATGTGATCTTTTACATACTTACACCAAATCCCAGTGAACTTAATGTTTGTTCTAAGTTCTCGGAGGCATTATCATCAAATTTAAAATGACAGGTAATTGCAGTACAAGAATCGAGCCATTTATTGAACTGAATAACACAACCAACATATCAATCAAATTAAGTTATTGACTAACAAATGCTATAGAGTTGAACTTCTTTATTTAAACAAGTAGTCTTGGACTCCAATTTCAACGCCAGGAGCGGAACCGGTACTCCAACTAATTATGTTGTTGGAACTACAGAGCACGCAAAGGATGGCCGAAGTGGTGGCGGCTGTCCAGATGGATGTTTTCTTAACCTTGTAAATTCCCTTACATGCATATTCCAACTTTTCCAGGAAACTAAACTTCATATTTCAAGTTAAAATAAACCGAACTATACTCCCGCCGTTCTAAGTCATTAATCCAGTGATATCACATACATAGAGCACTCAAAATTTTACATTGTCCAACTATAAATATATTTAGGGAGATAGATTTTAACTACCTCGGTCCTGGAGTTCTAGCGCAATACGGAATGGAAACGGAGTTGGGTCGACGGATCAAACGCATGGTTATGGAGTTCCGTCGGGGCCGGTTCAAAGCTAGAGTTTATGAGCTGTTTTGATAGCTAAAATGGAGCGGTTTGGGACTGTTCTTGTTTGGGCCGAAAGGGGTACTTTAGGTGGTGATCAATGGTGGTGATTAGGGTGTCTTCATTTTCTTTCTTCTCTGCCGTGAATGAAGAATAAGAAAAGGGAAGTAAACTGGTGGTTTGGTGGAAGGGATAAAACAATGGGTTTTGTTTTCGCTGGCCACTTGCCCGAAATGTTAAACAAGGAAGATTGGAAGTATTTTTTGAGGTTTGCTAGATAAGGCAAATTGTTAGGTGAGGGGAGTGGGTCTTCGAGGGTCCACCGTCCACGTAGGTGGAACAAGAAGTGTGGCTAAGAGGATTTTGGGGAGTAGGGAGGCTAGAGGTAGGTTTAGGAATGATTTTATCTGAGGTTATTTGAAAATGGAGGTTGTAGGATCATTACACACATAAATGGTATACCGTATACATGCATTTATTCACACTTGAAAATTATTATGCACAAAATCTCTACTCTTAGTCTCTTACACAAGCAGGTACGCGTACAATATGCATGTAATGATATGTAATTAACATAAAAAAAAAATATTCGTACAACTAGCTACATGAAATGATTTTTTTTTATAAAGACAAAAATATTGTTTGAAAACTCAGACCACTACAAAACCAAAGACGACTATGAGCTCCAATGGAAATCTGTAACAAAACCCAATGATTTGTCATCCAAAAGTCACGCTTGCATCCTAATGATGCGGGAGAAAAGGAGCGTCGGCAAGCAAACTCACCAGCGAGCCTACGTTGCCACAAGCTGAATGCTACTGTGAGGCACGATACAAGCTATACTCATCCAGTCTGTAGTAGGCTGGATTAGCATATGAATGGGCTACAGACTCCTTGGGCCTAAGTCTTGTTGGATTTGTAGGCCCATTGGGTGAGTAGGAGATCCTTGGGCCCGTCACCCATTCGGAAGATACCCGGGTCGAAAGACTGACGACCCGGGTCGCGCCAGAGACTACAGAAGACTGCAGCTGGCTTGGTACGGAGAAGATCGGATCAGCCACGTGACATCGTTCCTGTCTAGTCAACTGGCGAAGACAAATGGAATACGACGAGGTCTGGCTTAGGGACCGTACGTCCCAACCATGTGATGCCCTCACAAGAGGCCACGTGGAGCGGTCCCCTCGCAAGCTGAAGTGCGACATTTGGCGGTTGTCGGTACAGACATGCAAAGCCAACCCCGCGCGCTCACTTAGCTGATTAAGCCCCGTCCGACAAGCTCAAGGCTGTATCTCTCCTGGCGCTTGAGGGCAGAGGGGGATTAGTGGTCGGTGACGTCATCCGGCACGGGGCTGGGAGCGTACTCCCCCTTCGAACTTGACCCCCAAGGCACGTGCTCCACTATATATAAGACAAGATAAAACCCTAGGAAGGTAGGCTCTCTTCTCCCACTAAGTTGAGTTTCCATTCTCTATTCTGGGACTAACTTAGACATCGAAGTGCCTGTCGGCTACTTTTGGCCGGTAGGCACTAATCGTGTGTTCTCTGTGCAGTGACAAGAGAGAGGAGCCGACATGTTTATTCTGTTACGCCCTCGATTTTTAACAAAATTATTAATAACTTTCATATATACATAAAAAATCCTCGCAACATTGTACACAACTCCCACAAAATATCAAAATAGAGGGACTCTAGCCCAAAATTTTCATAAATGGATAGATCAAGGAAAGATTAAATTTGCTACAGTTCTTTGAGGTCCAAACAAAATTGAAGATAAAGTTACAAGTACATTATTCCAGAAAAAATATGATTTACAAAGATGATAAAACAACCCCTTCAACTTAGCTTTCATTGAATGCCTAAACATGCACCAAGTGCTCCGAGCTACGTACTAACTCTCGATTATACTTGAAATTGAAGGGTTGAGCTACACTAGTCCAGTAGAAAAATCTCTAACAAACTCTACATGCCAATGGGATGATAAGTGCCAAGAAAATAATTTAATAAGAGCCAAAATCTTTTTATTAAAGGAAGAATTTACTATGCTATCCTTTAGAAAATATTGACTCTCTCTTTTTCACTCACAACAACACTCTCATCTATTTACTCATACCTACACGCATGCACACACGTCTTCTTCTTAAAGTTTCAGCTTGCCCTTACGCACATCAATTCATGTTACTACATTTCCTTTTTCTGTTGCTTAGAAACATTACGGGTTAACAACTACTTTCTCTTTCTTGTTCTATTTTCCCTAGCCAACCCCTCATCCAAGTTATACACCACACATAAAAGGGAGAAAACATATGCTTCAAATAATACCACGTTACCACATCAAAGGACTCACACCCATTCCCAAATCAACCTTTCAAGACTCATGTTAACATCCATCGTATCCTCTATCGTATCACCCTTTATCAAGTTCTCATTTTCTCAAAATCCCTTTTCTTTGCCTTCCTTTATAAATCTAAGGTTCAAGGACCACTTTAAACCTCCCCCCACGTTACACACCACAAAGTATCAAACATGCATTCATACAAACAATTACCTAAACTGATATCAAGACAATGAGCCACAATGAATGGAGAGCCTATAAGAAAGGAAATAAAGCAAGTATTGACGTTTTAGACAGTCGAAGATGCCAACTCAAGTGCAGAGTTCACTGTTTCTCATATGAACACTTATCGGTTGTCAAAACCATTTTCATATAAAACTTTCCATTTTTCCCAACTCTCTTCATAAACCACAAACTCTATGTTAGATAATAATGACTTGCAACCATAGTATGAACAACGACATCATTTCGCAATTTACTCACAACAGCTTGCATTATAGAGGAATTATCTACTCGCTCATTCAGTGCAACTTGTGTTGCAGTAAAATAGCACCCATTAGTTAGGTTTTTGCATTACCACCCCTTGTGTTGCAGTCTGCATTACCACCCATTGCGTTGCAGTAAACATCCACCTTCCAATTTCCTTACTACAACCACTTAACCACATTATTCAAACAGCTTCACCATCAAACATTTCTCTAATCTCAATACATAACAAACACACCTACAACTCATGGATCAAATAAGCATAGATAATCTCATCTCTACAATGTCAATATGAAAGTCACAAAACCCCAAATCTTTCACGTAGTAATATCAACCCTTTGTTCTCATCAATCAAATAACGTCAACATCAAATCATTTTTGCGCATATCAATACATCAACAATACCTATCCTTTACACAACATAAGTTCTTACTTAATTTGGTTATTCCCTTTTCTTACTTTAATATATATATATATATATATATATAGCAACCACTATACTTTCCATTTTCTATTTCATCGACAAACTAGTCATCAATCAATAACGTACCTCGGTAAGTCAATTAATCATTTCCGAACTCAGACCCATGGAAATATGTCAAGTAATCTAATACTAAGTGAAATATTCATATTACAACTCGTAGTCTCATTTCATCATTTTGTTATTAGTGTTCATGTGTTCCTTCTTGATGGCCAACTACTTATGACAAGCCCTCAACTTTCATTTCAACTTTAATCTAACTCTAGGTTCAATTGGAAACTCTAGGTGTACATCACGCCCCAACTACATATCCTCATTACCAAAAATTCAGTATATTAGCGTACTCATTATCACAATCAACTCATCACAATGCTAGTATAAACCAACATACTAAACAAATGTCTTAAACATAGCAATCAAATAAGGAAAAGTCAAAACCTTCAAAGTTGGTACCAGTACCGATACAACATGGGATACAACATGGGTCTTTCAGAAAAGTATTTTCTTGCTACAGTTCAACTTTCAACCAATCTAAAGAGATAGAACGGTTAAACATCGACTACGTTCCATTACTTGCTAACTCCTCACAAAAGACTTTATCAACTAACCACCAAATCACATCACAAAAGTCCAACACACCAAAAATACCCAATCAAGTCTAGATTTGACACCATACTTAGGAAACATGAGTAATATGGAAATAAACACATAATCAACTCATAAGCACGTAGTGAGAGAGGAGAAATCCCTACCCAAAGGGTTTTGAGCAAAACCCTAGGTGTACCGCGTGAAGATCTGTCAAGAACAAGTTTTCCCAAAGCACTAACACAAGATCTATAACCTAGATTTTTTCCAAAAAAAAATGTGATCAATGAGTGAATCTATGCTTGGGTTTGAGAAGAGAGAGAAAAGAAAGTCAAAAACCATAGATTTTACCTCAAAGAGTGAGAAAATCGAAACCCGGTCGAGATTTGAATGATCAACACATGGATCTTGAAGTTTGAAGGTGAATTTGTGTGAGAATCAAGGGATTTGAGTGTAGATCTAGAGAGAGTGGGTTTTGGAGTTAATTTCGTGGTGTATAGATAAGAATATGGCTAAGGTCCCTTTATATAATGGGCCAAAATCGCGCACAGAAAATATCAAAAATCTGTTGTCTCGGGTACCAGAACTAGGCAAAACAGGGGTTCCGGAACTCAACCTGAGAAACTTGAAAATTCACCACTGGACAAAGAGTTTTTGAACTAGCAAAAAGTGGGGTTCCGATACCAATCTGGAAATTTCCTAACTTTTTCAACGTTAACCGAAACGAACTCTGATCGCGTCCAACACATCCACAACACCCCCAAACACCACTTCAACATCAAAACTCATAGTTCAACTATTCTCCGAATGTCCGGTACACAATGGTACGCATATCCGTATAACCATATTAATAAACACATAACTTAATCAAAATACGATCTTCCACAAATTAAACGATTAAAGAAAATAGAAAGAATTTACGAGTCTTTACATAATCCATAACCAAGCAAACCCATGTCAAATGAGTGTAGCAAAGAGATTAGATTGAACACCACCTTACACCGTCTAAATTAGGGTGAAATCTTTCCTTTCCTCAATGACTGTTAGACGGAGCAATCGGCTACACCACCGGTTGAGCCACTGGTGGAGCAATGGCGGCAACCAAGCTCGGCTAGGGGCATGGGCGACCACAAAATAAAAAAATTATATATATTATAAAAATTTGTAAATTCAACAAAGAAAAAAAATGAAAAGTATGTATAGTTTCCATCCAAAAAAATTTAAAAAGTTTATTGGAATACAAATACAATAGAGATATTTATGGGGATGAGTTATTCTAAGAATTTTGACATTTGAAAACAATATTAGCGAGAGAAGTAACAAGATCGATTGACAACCTTGATTTTTAAGGTCTTATTGGAAAGATGATGGTTTTCAAATGGTATGTGTTGTTTATCGATTTTATTGACTATACCAGTCACAGTTGCTTCGGCGGAGAGGAGCTTTTTGAAGTTGAAGTTGATAAAAACTTGCATTTGGACTAACATGTCACAAGATAGATGGTGGCTATGAGCTCAATTGAAAATGAGTACATGGGCAACGTGCCCTAAAAAATTTCGATTTTCAAGAAGGGGCCGGATCGAGGGAGCGCTAGCGGGACAAGCGCTCAATTCAGAGTCACCACTTGGGTTTGAAGGTCCGACACCCAAGGAACCGAACTTGAAACGCCTTATACGCTATTTGATTTGAAAAAGTGAAGGTACCAGTCCGTCATAACCATATCTGGGTTCGGGAGCTAGGTTACGAAAGGGAAAGGGTTTTAAGACACCCCTCTCGCCCAATTCGGAGATCGATCTCTACTTAGGCATTTTGTGAAAACTTTCGAGATTCTTCTTTATTAATCAATTTTTTAGCCATTTAGGGGCGGGGAACAGTTTAATGGGGATTAAGACTGTAACACGTTTGCAGGATGTGATTGATGGCATGCTCGAACAGTTAGTATAGGATGAAAATAGACTCATGTGGGAGTTTTTAAACAGATTAGAAGGCCACTATTTTGGAGTGACGTGTTCGGGAAGAAATCAGTATGCACTGATCAAGTCACTGCATTCTGACCAGACCTGCGCGCGCTACTACAAAACCTGCGCATGCCAGTAAGCCTAAGCCCACAACTCTTATTTTCAAACCCTTTGGGCTCTGGAAGGACCAGTGCACACCCAAGATAAACCAAGCAGTTATGTAGACACCCTATTCTAGACTATCCAGATTAGTTTACTTACGGTCTTTGATTCTCCGATGATGATCAAGGTTAAGGACTCCCCGAGATTGTTAGTGTGTTTGAGCTTTGAGCCATACGAACCTCATTCAAACCCTTTTTGAACCCCATTCAATCCCTTTGAGCCAGAACTAAAAAGCCCCGGTAAAACCTTACCTGAGTACGCTAGTACCACGTCAGCGTACGCTAGTAAACTATCACATGTCAGTCATCGACCGTTGTCCAGATTATTATTGGTGCACGCAAGTTCCTTACAGGCTTACGCCAGTCAAAGCCAGTTAAATCACCTTTATTCAACCACGTGCACAAGACTTTTGGGCCCCCCAGAATCCTGTACATTCGTCTAGTTGGTGAGTATGTGCATGGATGTTCCCTCCTCTCTCCTACAACTTCCATCAACTAGTCCCATGCATTTAATGCATGGAGACTTCCATCTCAAGGCTAACCAGCCTTAAACTCAGCTAGTTACACCCTCGCTCCTTCACTTCATCCCCTATAAATGCCCCCTTTGCATTTATATGTAAGGGGTTACAAGAACCAAAAGCATTCAAGTCTTCTTTCTTTCCCAAGTTTCCTTGTTCTCTTCTCTCATCCTTTGAAAAAGTGAACAAGTAACACTTCCCAAACACTATCTCATACCACCATCCATCCACATTCTTCACTCATCTACAAGTTCAAACTCAAAACACTCCAACAAGCTCAAAACCAAAGGTATATCACCTTTGTCAAGTTTTTTGTTCTGACCCCTAAGGGGACTGACAGAGTCAAGGCTGGTAATCAATACCAGTCCTGGCCCTAAAGATGGCAAGGTTTAAAAAACCATATGCAGTTATCACCAGCGCACGCCAGTAGTACTAAGCCGTATGCCTGTCAAGGTTGTACGAGCAGTACTGGCGTGGGGATCAGTGGCTAGCTTTTTTTCTATTTTTTTTCTTTCCACTGTCATCACGTTTTTGCATGTTAAAACTAGTTTATTGCTTTTAATATTTAGACATGCGTAGTTGTAGTGCTTAATATTCATTTCTGATGTTTTGAAATGCCTTTGGGGTCCTTCTTGTCATGTTCCAGAGCCCAGAAAGTGCAAAGCCAAGCACTGGACAAAGGGGCGTAACTAGCGTACAGTATCTTTATACTAGCGTACGACAGTTAGATCTAGTCCAATGGCTGGCCTTTGCATGGCAACTATGCCTTGGCCTCTGTTTACTCCTCCCACACTGTTTATGGGATATTCTTTTATTTTATGGCTCAAAGCCATTTTAAATGTCTGTAACTATACATGAACTGTGATATAAACTGCGTGGTTTGTCCTAGGTGTGTGCTGGTCATTTTCAGAGCCCAGAGGGTTGGAAATAAGAGCTGTGGGTTTAGGTTTACTTGTGCATGCGAATTCTGTAGTGGCGTATGCAGATCCAATCAGCGTGCAGTGACTTGTTCAGTGCATGCAGGTTTTTTCTTGTGCACGTCACTCTAGACTAGTGTTTTCTAGTCTGTTTAAAACGCTCACAGAAGCCTGTTTTCAATCTATACTATTTGTTTCAATAGAGCAAGCATGTCATCTATCGCATTTTACCAACTTGTCACAGTTTTAATCTCCATTAACTGTTCCCCCTCCCTAACTGGCTAAAAAATGATTAAAGAAAGAAAAATGCAAACGTTTTACAAAATGCCCGAGTAGAGACCGATCTCCGGATTGGGCGAGAGGGGTGCCTTAAAACCCTTTCCCTCTCGTAACCTGGCTCCCGAACCTCAGATATCAAAGGTAACGACGGTCCAGTCTAAAAAACCTTTTCCAATCAAAACGTAGCAGAACGTTTCAAGTTTGGTTCCTTGGGTGGTTTACCGCAAAACCTGAGTGGCGACTCTGAATCGAAGCATTTCGTCGCGCTTTTTCAAAAAAGGGCGCACCCGAATGTCCAAGGGCGTGTGCCCACAATGGCGACTCTGCTGGGGAACTCATCGCATTGATTGATATTTGGATATTAATACATAAATGAACAATTTTTAAAAGTTCTGTTAAAACAGTATGCTCCGCACTGCTAAAGAAAGGAATGGTAACGTAACAGGATCTCATATCTAACCAATCCGAACTGGGGCTTTTACTATTGTTCACTTGTGTAGTTGTCTCCAAGTGTCGACTAATAAAAGTGAGCCTAGCTTGAAAAAGACATTTTTCAAAACATGACGTCTCTCTCTTGTTAATCATTTTTAAAGCATTCATCATATGCATCGATGTTGGCTGTAGGGGGATGAAAACAATTGATGCTTCGGATCAATTGGATTGCAACGGCTTCTTCGTGCCTTTTCACTGGAACCCTAATTCGTCGTCGGAACCCTAATCTGTAAAACAGACAAGGGGTGAGTGCACCTCTGCCTCTCGTGGCAAAGGCCCTCCGATGCCAAAGTTAATATCACGTATTAATCAATAAACCCTAATTATCAATAGGAGAGTATAAGAATGCAACATATTACGTACCTTTTTCTCTAGGTTTACCTCATATTTATAGATTCATGGATGCTTGTTGCCTAAGTATCCGTGTTGCACTAGGTTTCCTACCTCGTGTAGGAAACCAGAATATCTTGGATTCTTGTTCCCTTATCAGTTTATCATAAAAGAGTCCTTTTAGGATTCTTTTCCATAGCTTGACCGAACATCCCACTTTCATTGGGTATCTATTCTAGATCCTATTTCCTCGGGATTTCATTCCTTAACGGAACAACACAACTTCTGGACCTTTTCGGAGCGTTCTTCTTGCCTTAGCAACTGATTGGAGCTCTTTCCTTGTTCGGCTGTCTTATTGCCGAACAGACTGTCTGGACCAATTACTTCACATGTAACTGGTCCTTTATCAATTATTGGGACCATTGCCTTATTAGGAGCTCTCATGGGCTCTTAGTCTGTTCGGCCCTACTCTAGGCCGAACAGACTATTTGGAGCAATGACTTCGCGTGTTGCTTCTCTTATTAGATCTTTACCACGATGCCTCATACCATGTGTCTTAATTCTATCTGTTCGGGAATACCTCCCTACAATTGTTCTCCAGTTTTGCCATTTTGCCTCTGTTTGGGGGCAGCTGGTAAAACTAAAACTTATCCCTTGAACTAAGCTTTCAGCTTCTTAGATCTTGTGCAGACATGCCATTAATTCTTTTTGGCGTTTAAATCATCATGCCATCTCGAGGCAGGAACTACACGTGGCGTATTTCGTATGCTTTGCATTTAACTCAGTCTGACGTTTCTTAAACGGCGTCAGAACGGCCATCCGTTGAGACTTATCTTTTCTCGTTACTTCTCGTGTAACGGCGTAAGAGGAGACGTTTCGTCTCCGTTGCTTTCACTTTAAACCCCTAAAAGGGATACTTTTGGGTTTTCCACCCAAAGTTCGAATCCTCCCATTCTCTCTCTAAAACCAGGCGAAAATCATTCGTCTTTCATCCGCCATTGCCGTCGTCTGCGACTTTGATTGCATTTCAGGCAACCACTGCAATAGCTTCGTAAGACTTCTTATTCTTGCTCCCAAGAGGCTGCTGAGGTTGATTGGCTGGTTGGGCTGTACCATGTCTTGTCTTGATGGAGGGGAAGGAGTGTAGCCGTAGAGGTTTCCTCGGCAAGTTGAATGGGCTCGTTAGGAATCGGAGGAGTGCTGGATCTATCGTCTCTTCCTAGAACGAGATTTGAGGAAGAAGGAGCTGTGAGATCTGGATTATCCGCTGCCCAGGTACGCCGATCAATGAATCCACCGTATGAACCTATAGCTGAGAAGCACTTGGGCTGCCCTTGCTCGGCTAGCAAGGTAAGTACCCTATCCGTTGAAAGCGAGTGCACAGTTGATATCTGCTACATGGACTTGTGTGGTAATGATGTCATGACATTGATTGACATTCGTGGTTGCAAAACACGAAGTTAACAGTCAATAAGCAGTTAATTAAAGTTCAGTATGAAAAAATTGCTCGGCAATTAGTTCAATGAGGAAAAAAGAACTAACGTGGGGAGCCAAATCGGCGAGGGACGTGAAAGCCTATCACCCTGCCGTCCTCGTCTCTGGGCTCAAAATTCCCTATGACGATGAGGAAATCGTCATCATCTCCTCTGGCGGAATCGAGAAGTTCAAGTACAAGCTTCTTCTTGGAATCTCTACTTTTCAAATAATATGTGAGGGCATATCCTTGATTCTGGAAAAGCTGTACAGATGATGAATATCATGTAAACCTAGGGACGTGCCAAGCATCTAGTTAATGACATTTATGCCCATGACAACACAAAAGAAGTCGGCAGAAACTTGCATTGGGGACAATCGATAGTGGGCTAGGACTTGACAAAGCAGGAGAGCCAAAGGAAACCTAACCCCTCCTTCTACGATGGCAACGACGGGGATATGGAGGGTGTCGTTATCAGGACATTCACGTATGGCGTCCTCGGGGGCTAGAGCAATGGCCACGTTATTAGGAATCTTGTAACGAGATCTGAAACTGGCCATAGCCTGAGGGCTATTACAGTTCTGTCTAAACCTCCCCGTTGTTAGAAGGTATACAGACGGAAGAAGAGGTATTGAGTAAACCCTAGGAAAAAAGAAGCCCTAAATCAGCGAAAATGATAGGAAGAGATGGAAAGCAGTGACTTACGATGTGAAGATCAAAATCCCTAGTGCAGAAAGAGGAGTGATGAACAGTCTTTTGATGGCGGGGTGCACAAAAATCTTCCTTTTTGCAGAGGGAGTCTAGAGAAAGAATGGGGGTGTGAAATGGGATGAAAACCCAAATATGCCCTAGTAAGTGGGGTGGCGTATGTGAAACGTCACCTCAGTCGTCGTTTGGGCGTTCCGTTCCCCAAAGGCATTCGTCCTTATTTAATGTGAGCAGTACAATGAACGCCACGTGTAAAGTTTAGGACTAAAAAGCCTATCCAGGCCAAACGAAGTGACATTTTTCCTGGACTAATGATAAGAATTGCACCAAATTTGTGAAACAAAATGCAGAAGCAGAATGAATTTGCTTGGTACTTGGGAGCTTTGCTCGTCATTTGAGTAAAAGTAACGAGTAAAGCTGGGGAGCAATTGTAGGGAGGTATTCCCGAATAGGCTCAAAGAGGGCCCGAACACGTGGTACGTGGGACCATGGTATAAAAATAATAGGGATAGTCGCCGTGCAAGACGGTGTTCGGCGATATGTACCAGTGACATGAGAAGTCATTCATCCAGGAAGTCTGTACAGGGTCGAGGTCCAGTGAACAAGAGAAGTTGTTGGACCAATAGTTTGATATAGGTATAGTGATATGTGAAGTCACTGGTCCAAGTAATCTATTCGGCAACGAGAGGGCCGAGCAGGAGGAGAAATCTAGTCCAAGTAGCCCTGTTCGGCAATGAGAAGGTCGAATAGGAGGAGCAACCTGGGGAAAGCAACCTTAGGTGCAAGGAACACTCTGGAAGGGTCCAAAAACAGTGGTATTCCGTTAAGGAATGAGATCCCGAGAATGTAGGATCTAAGAAAGATACCTAACGGGGAATGGGATGTTCGGCCAGTAATGGAAAAGAGTCCTAAAAGGACTAAGGTAATTAACTGATAAGGGAATGAGAATCCAAGATATCCTGGGTTTCCTATACGAGATAGGAATCCTAGGGCAACAGGGATGCTTGGGCAACAAGCATCTATGAATCTATAAATACGAGGTAAACCTAAAGGTAAAAGGTACATAATACGTTGCATTATTCGATACTTCCTACTGTTATCTAGGGTTTTCTGCTAGTACGTGATACTAACTTAGGCATCGGAGGGCTTTTGCCTTGAGAGGCAAAGGTGCGCTCACCTCTTGTTTATTTTGCATATTAGAGTTCCGACGACGAACTAGGGTTCCGGTGAAGAGGCACGAGTAGCCGTTGCAATCTTGTTTTGTTCCAAGAACCCATTGTTTTCATCCCCCTACAACAGGGTAAGATTTATTTGCATCTAACCCCCATATACTGTCTATGTGTTACTGTTTTCCCTATCGCATGCATGTACATACATACATACATACAGTTTTGCGTAGGAGAATGATAGGGCGGCTTTTAGGTTGTCTTTTGTCGAGCCTGTCTTATGCCTATTAGGACATTGCCTTGGCCCAATGACGAGTCATGCATCTCGATGTTGTGCGTTATCAATTTTCAAAGTCCTTGGATCAACGAGACTTTGGGAAATCAATACTTTCTAAGTCATTGTCTAAAGCCTAATCGAGGTTTCAAACAGAAAACTAGAAACAACGGAGAGAATGCTGTGATACTTACACCGCTTAGGCTCCGGCACAGTGTTGCTTACGCTGCTTCGGTTAAAAGTGTTGCGTCATCTACATTGAGTTGTTCCGACTCCAAAAGTTGAAACTTCGAGAACAGAATAGTCAAAGGCTTAGATTATTTTTGACATCTCTTAGTGTTAGTTGATTCAAACAAGGATACATCGTCGAAAAGAATATCCGATGATTTTTGGCAGCGTCCGAATGTCACGGGACAAACTCTCTTTAGTTATAGAGTCTAGGATGACACCGACGATGTTGACATGTGCATTTTCCGTTCTTTCAATTCTTTCAAATAAATTGCTGCAGGAGTACCACTGAGTTCTCAATTGCTTTACCGTCTAGCCGTGAACCATTGCACCACCGAAGAGAATTCCAAGAACAAGAGCCAAACCTACCTGGGAACGTCCACCGGGTCCGTACAGAAGAAGACTTACAAGGCTCGATTCTCAGTTAGTTGGGACGGAAGCTCTGGCTGGTTCACCGTTAGTGGGAGATTCACCGCTGACTACACCACACAAGACTCCTTCATCCTCTCCTTCTCCGGCATCGTCACCAAAGTTCACTAAGGCATTAATCATGACAGAGACTCCTCAGGATCAAGCTGCTATTCTGACAGGCCTCCAGCACAACATCGCCATCATGCAACAAAGGGCCGATCAGGCCGAGGCTTCTATGGCTAATTTGCTCGCCTTGATCAATGAGTGACTCCTAGCAAAAGGGGAAAGAGTCGAAGAAGAAAAACCTAATCCCGATCCTGAAGAAGAAATTCCCCACACCGAAGTGGTTGTACCTAATCCAGAGATAGCAGCTCTAATTGCTAATATGGCTAAGCTCAAAGTAGCTGTTTCCAAATCTGAAAAGGTTGGTGCCGAAGGACTGGACATGGACCGACTTTGCCTCTTCCCAAATGCTAAGCTACCCGAAAGGTTCAAAATGTCTGACTTTACTAAGTTCAATAGAACTAGTGATCCGAAGACTCACCTTTTGGATTATCATAGTGCCATGAAGCTCCTTGTAGTTGAAGATGACGCAATGGCACAAATGTTTCCGCAAACACTCTCTGGTCCAACATTCCAATGGTTTCTGTCTCTTGACGTTTCCAAAAGAAGAACATGGGAGGACATTGGCATAGCCTTCAATGTTCAATACAGCTACAACTCTCAGCTCAAGATGACCACTTAAGAATTGGAGTCTACTAAGATGAATATGTAGGGGGATGAAAACAATTGACGCTTCGGATCAACTGGATCGCAACGGCTTATTCGTGCCTCTTCACCGGAGCCCTAGCTCGACGTCTGAACCCTAATCTGCAAAATAGACAGGGGGTGAGTGCACCTTTGCCTCTCGTGGCAAAGGCCCTCCGATGCTTTTGTTAGTATCACGTACTAGAAAACTCAGCCCTAATTATCAGTAGGAAAGCAATAATAATGCAATATTGCGTACCTCTCACCTCTAGGTTTTCCTCATATTTATAGATTTATGGATGCTTGCTGTCCAAGCATCCTTATTGCCATAGGATTCCTTAACTCGTATAGGAAACCCAGGATATCAAGGAGTCTCGTTTCCTTTATCAGTTTATGGAAAAGAGTCCTTTTAGGATTCTTTTCCTTTAAGAGCCGAACATCCCATACTCGTTGGGTATCTTTCTCAGATCCTATATTCTTGGGATCTTTATCCCTATATGAGACATGACTATTCTGGAATCTTCCAGAGTATTCTCTCTGCTCCTACTCTCGATTGGAGTTCCATATTTGTTCGGCCGTCTCATAGCCGAACAGACGGCTTGGACCAGTTACCTCACATGTAACTGGTCCTTGAGCCCGTACAACCTTCCTGGACCACTGACTTCTCATGTCACTGGTCCATATTGCCGAACACTTGTTTAGCATGATGACTGTCCTGTCTATATTCAAACTATGGTCCCACGTACCATTTATTCGGATATCGATTGCATTGCTTTCAACCCGTGATCACTCGTATTACGTGCAAGGTTCTTTACATCATCTGTTCGGCTGTATCATAACCGAACAGTCTATTTATAGCCATGACTTCTCATATCACTGGTCCATATCGCTGTTCACCGAACTGCTCGGCGATAAGTCCAGTCATATTTACCACGTGTTCCCAGACATCACGTGTTTGGTAACTAAATGTATCTGCTCGGGAATACCTCCCTACAATTGCTCCCCAGCTTCATGTATTTACCACTGTTCGGGGGTAATATATGACGCTTAGAAACAGAATTCTATCTAGACCAAACTCTTTTGATCCCATGCAGTCATAATTTCAATACTTCATTGATGCCTTTTGGCGCCTCTGTCATTATACCATCTCGAGGTAATGACTCCACGTGGCATGTTTCATATGCCACGCATTAAATTCGAACTGACGTTCTATGAAACGGCGTCAGAACGGTTTCTGCTTTCCGTTACTTTTTCCTGTAACGGTGTGAGAGGAGACGTTTCGTCTCCATCTCTCACCTTTAAACCGCTAGAAGGGCTCTTTTTGGTTGTTCATCCAAAACATTCGAACTTTCAGTCCTAAGCTTTCCGCCATCGCCGCCATCTGCAAATTCGATTGCACTCCAAGAAATCATCACGGTATCGTTGTAAGACTCTCGTTCTAACTCCATTTCTTCTGCTTAGGTTTTCATCTGAGATTTCATTCTCAGATTGTGGTCATTTCTAGGGTTTCAATCACGCCCATTCTTTCATTTACGTTTTCTTCGAGTATATCCATGGCGGATGAACATGACACCCCTCCTAGACCTAGTAAGTTTAGGAAATTCTGTGATACTCCCGCCGCAATGGCGACGTTTAGGACGGATTACAATGTTCCTGATAACGTAGGTCTCGAACTTGCCCCTCTAGGAGCAGATAGAGATAGTGGCTCATGGGACAGAATGTGTATCCCTATCGTTGCAATTGTCGAAGGAGGAGTCCGTTTTCCCCTACATCCACTCCTACGTCAGATCCTAAATTGGTACCGCCTTACTCCTATGCAAGTATCAACAAATGTTTTTAGGCTGATAAATGGAGTAATTGCTTTAAATAGAATTCTAGGGACCCAGCTAGGGATCTGGGACATTCAGTGGTGGTACAGTATTGTACTAAACCCTGAATATAACACCTTTTATTTCAAAGTAAGAAGGGCAGAAAAGCGTCTCGTGCTCAACCTGCCGGATTCTGCTCGGGATCATGAGATTGACTTCTTATACGTTACTGGAGCTTTCGAGCCATTAGGAGAGGATGGTCAAGTGGTGGGACTCCACTGCCCCCACATATGGGGATACCCACGTAATACTCCTCTTTCAATAAGTTTGTAATATTTTCGTTTACCGCTTTCTCATAGCCTTTACATGTGTCTAACCTTGATGTTACAATTGTGATCCGACAGCTGAAAACGCTAACTATCGTCCCAGACGCGTTCCGAGCAACATCCGAACAGAGGACATCAACAAGGTTCTGAAATATACAGGCGAACCTGGCACTCCTACTGCTGGTCGGGGTCGCAACGCAGAAGTTCTTCTGGGATACGATCCTTCGTATAGAGGGGTTATAGACAGAAGGCTCGCTCACCCCAGCACCAGTACTGCTTCCACCTCCACTGCTTCCCAACTTAGGAGTACCGGAGCTAACATTGGAGTGACAGTAGCCGGCCAACCGGGTGAAGTCCCAATTTCCGAAGGAATTCCTTTACCACGAATAAGGGTTCGAAGATCCTCACGGAGTCAGGCCTCCTCTCTACCATTACCCGAACAGCCAGCGCCCATCTGTGTTACCAGCCAATCCTCATCCTCAGGTTATTCTCTATCTCCTCCTATCTCGAGCACTATGACACGCCAGCCCATAAATCTCAGCTCCCTCGTCACCGTCTCTTCTCGGGGACGTGGGACTGGGCGGGTGGCCTCAACTGGAGCCCCTCCCCCACGATCTCGTCGTAATAGGGGGGGATCCGCACGATCATCATCTTCTCCTCGAGAAGTGGACACCACCACAGAGGCTGCTGACCTTCATAGAGACAAACGCCCAAGGGTAGATGATCAAGATGGTACTGCTTCTCAAGCAGATACCGAAACCCATCATCCCATCTCACCAACCGCTCAAGTCCTCCCTCAGACGTGGACTCCTCCTTTCACTAGGGGGGACCGTCCCGTTCATGTCGGGGATAGTGCTGGTTCATCTGAAACCGCACTTGCCCTAGCTCAAGGATTGCTGCTCCCAGTGGATATGCAAAAAGAAAATGCATCTGTACCTGATCGGCTCGTTTCTACTGGACTTGTCAGCGGCATCAAGGTATTTGGTACTTGTTTTTTTTCCTTTGTAAGGTCGATACGTGTATTTGCTATCGAACTTGTATTGCTACAATTGTTTCTGACTATTTAATTCTTTTGTCAGTTTATTCAAAAGATGGTTACTCTGGGTAAAAAATACCAAGAAGCTGATGCTGAAAGAGTCAGGCTGATGAATGACAACACCCGAATGCTCAGAACAATCGCCAGGTTGGAAAGAGAAAGAGACAAAGCCAAGTCTGATTTCAACCAAACCAAAGAAAAACTTGAAGTTGCCGAAGAGAGTCTCAACCAAGCTCTATCAGAGATTGACAATGCCAAGAAAGCTGCATATGAAGATGGGTACCAGAAGGGATTCGACACCACAACTGCTAACTATGTTGAACAGATTCCTGCTATCCAAGATCAGATTTGGATTGCTTGCTGGGAAACTTGTTTAACAAAAGTTGGCGTTGCTGAGGACTCTCCTCTCTGGATTGACAATGAACTACCGAGCAGCCATGCTGCAGCTTCCCAAGAGCAAGAAGTTCCTCTGGAAGATGATGTTGAACAACAAATTGAAGACTTTACTGGAATAGAAGAAGATATTCCCTCTGGATCTCAGACTGTCCAGTCTCCTGTTCGAGATTCAAATCCTGAACCTATCAACTTGGAGGAGAATGTGACTGTAGGAGATGTCACGACTGAAGAACCTGTCAGGGCAAACTCAGATGTCCAAAACCTGGACTAAACCTTTGGTAAGTTTTGAAAAAAGACTTTCTTTAAAACAGTTGAGCTGGTCCTGCGTGACCGTAGTTTTTAAACCCTGCGTGGTACCAGTACTATCAATACTTTACTTTTAAAACAGGTATTCGGCCCTTCGTGGCATAACTTTTATGTTTTGCTCGGCGTCCATGTTTGCTGCATCTGTTCGTATGCAATTTTCAATCTAAGTAGTTCGTACTGTTTAAGCATCATTTGATTGCATAAGTATTTCGTACGTTTAGCAAATCTTTCACACAAGATTTGCTGTTCTGAATTCTAAGTTTCACGTACTAAAAAGCGTTCCACCTTGAATGGTTTTTAAGGCATATAAGTGTGCTCTCACTTAATCACACAAGTGTTTCATACTTGTGTTTAAGTGTCACGTACTCAACCGTTTGGAAATCACACAAGTGTTTCATACTTGTGTTTAAGTATCACGTACTTAATGTTTTTAAGTTTCTCGTACTTGAACATAAAGGTTTTCCTTAAGTTTCACATACTTAGGAGCATCAGTTTCACGTACTTAAACTAAATGTGGCTTACATATAAGTCAAGCCAATATAGTTTCTCAAGTATCACGTACTTAAAATACCATATAAGTATCTCGTACTTTGAACGTCCATACAAGTATTTCGTACTTGTATTTGTTTAAAAGAAAACAAGTATTTTCATACTTGCTAAGTATCACGTACTTTAAGAAAAGACATACAAGTGTGTTCATACTTGCATTCAAATGTATACCCAAGTCTCACATACTCAAAAGGTATACCCTGCTCCCCAATACGAATAAGGAGAACCAAACTCGTAGTTCGTATTTAAATACCACAACAGTTATTCGAAAGAAGTGATTGTATTCATAATCTGTAAAACGCAAAAGGGCGTTACTCGTACCCTTTTTAAAAAACAATCAAAACTAGAACAAAGGAATTATATTCGTAATTCCCACACAATCACGTAGTGTAAATCCAAAACAGGATTTAATACTTCTAAACAAAGAACTTTCGTAAATTATGAACATTCCAAGGCCTTGGAATTGGATCACCATTCAAATCGGCCAATCGATAGGCTCCTATGCCTATAATCTCAGTTACTCTATACGGGCCTTCCCAGTTGGCCCCCAGCTTGCCTTCATTTGCCACCTTGGTGTTGCCGAGCACTTTTCGTAGCACAAGGTCCCCAACACCAAATTCTCTAGGATGAACATGTTTGTTGTAGCTTTTCATCAGCTGTTCTTGGTAAGAAGCAAGATGTACCAAGGCCTTTTCTCGCTTCTCCTCGGCAAGATCAAGCTCGATTTCAAGGGCCCTATCATTGCCTCCACTTTCAACCAAAGCTGTCCTGTTGGTCGGCAGACCCACTTCCAGAGGTATGACAGCCTCTGTTCCAAATGCCAACGAATAGGAGGTCTCTCCCGTAGACCTCCTGGGCGTTGTTCGGTGAGCCCACAAAACTAACGGTAACTCATCAGGCCATTTTCCCTTTGCTTTGTCCAACCTCTTCTTTATCCCATCTAGGATAGTTTTATTGGATGCCTCTGCTTGCCCATTACTCTGAGGGTAGGCCGGAGTGGAATAAAAATTTCTTATTCCATATTGGGCACAAAAAGCCTTGAATTTCTTTTGGAATTGGGATCCATTGTCTGTGATCAATGAATAAGGGACCCCAAAACGAGTGATGATGCTTTTCCACACGAACCTTTCTATCATAGGCTCAGTGATTTTGGCCAGTGGTTCTGCCTCAATCCACTTTGTAAAATAGTCAGTTGCAACAAGCAGGAATTTTCGATTCCCAGTTGCTTTGTGCAATGGACCCACGATATCCATCCCCCATTGAGCAAAAGGCCAGGGACTTGTCAAAGGCACCAGATCTTCGGCGGGTGTTCGAATCATTGGTGAGAATTTTTGACACTTCTCACAAATCTTTACATACACCTTTGCATCTTCTTGCATGTGTGGCCACCAATAGCCTTGCGTAATTGCTCGGTGGGCAATAGATCTGCCTCCAGCATGGCTCCCACACGTTCCCTCGTGGATTTCACGAAGGAACTTCTGTACCATCTCAGGATGTACGCATAGCAAATAGGGACCCGTAAAGGATTTCCTATACAACTTACCCTCTGGGGACAGCCAAAACCTAGCAGATTTGACTCTTATCTTGTGGGCCTCCTTTTTATCAGAAGGGAGTATCTCGTCTCGTAAGAACTCCATTATTGGGTCCATCCAACTTGGCCCTTGGTTCACGTCCAAGACCAAGTCTACACTCCTCCCAATGCTCGGCTCGTTGAGGTATTCTACTGCCACCCTTCTTTTAAACTCTGTTGGTACTGCTGCAGCCAACCAAGCTAAAGAATCTGCATGAGCATTCTGTCCAGAACTTATTTGCTCAATATATACCCTCTCGAAAGTATCAAGCAAGTCTTTTGCTGCCTGCACGTAGGCTACCATCTTTTCATTCCGAGTCTCGTACTCGCCGGACAGTTGATTCACAACAAGCTGGGAATCACAATACACCCTGACCCGTTCTGCTTTAAGGGTCTTCGCACTTCTCAATCCTGCCAAGAGTGCTTCATATTCAGCCACATTATTCGATGCACTGAATCCAAGCCGAACAGAGAGTTCAATCAGAACTCCTTGAGGAGGAAAGAGGACAACTCCAATTCCAGAACCAGTACTACACGCTGATCCATCAACGAATAACTTCCATTCTTTTGGATCCTGTTCGGCTACGGGTTGATCCTTCAAGGATGATGTCTTAACTGCCTGTTCCTTTCTCGTAGGAGGCAAGGGAGCAACAGTGGGGGAAAACTCTGCCACAAAATCAGCCAACACCTGGCCTTTAATTGCTATGCGTGGCTGATACTCGAGATCATACTGACTTAACTCCACGGACCACGTCGAGATCCTTCCCGAAAAATCTGCCTTTCGAAGCAGTGACTTTAATGGATACTCAGTATAAACCACAACCTTATGGCTTTGGAAGTAGTGTGGCAATTTCCTGGTTGCTGTCCTAAGTGCCAGGACAAGTTTTTCTAAAGGCAGATATCTCGTCTCTGCGTCCAACAATGTCTTGCTAACATAATAAATGGGGATTTGCTCGGTCCCCAAATCCCTCAATAAGACTGCACTTACTGCGTGCTCGGAAACAGCTAAGTACAGAATTAAAGACTCACCTAGCTGTGGAGTTGACAGCATTGGGGGTTCGGCCAGGTATTTCTTCAGATCCTGGAAAGCTTGCTCACATTCTGCTCCCCATTCAAATCCCTCCCTCTTTTTCAATAGCTGAAAAAAGGGTCTGCATTTATCGCTTGACCTGCTGATGAATCTGTTAAGTGCTGCTGCCATTCCAGTCAGCCTTTGGACTTCCTTGGTAGTTTTGGGACTCTGTAGTCTTTGTAAGGCATCAATCTGATCGGGATTTGCCTCTATCCCTCTCAAAGTTACCAAATGGCCCAGGAATTTTCCTGAACCAACTCCAAATGCATACTTCGAGGCGTTGAGTTTCAGCTTATACTTCCTCAGGATTTCGAACACTTCCCTTAGATCAGAAATATGCCCTCCCTTTTCTCGACTCTTTACCACCATATCATCTATGTAAACTTCCAAAGTCTTCCCGATGAGCTTCTTGAACATAATGGTTGCAAGTCTTTGGTATGTAGCCCCAGCATTCCTTAGTCCAAAGGGCATAACACTGTAACAGTATAACCCTCGTGGTGTGATGAACGAAGTCTTCTCTTGATCAGGTTCAAACATAGCAATCTGATGATATCCTCGATATGCATCGAGAAAACTCATTCGCTCGTAGCCAGAGGTTGCATCAACCAATTGGTCAATCCTAGGCAAAGGAAAACTGTCCTTAGGACATGCCTTGTTCAGGTCTGTGAAGTCCACACAGACACGCCACTTCCCATTCTTCTTTTTTACCACAACAGTGTTGGATAACCACTCCGGGTAATAGACTTCACGTATTGCCTTGGCCTCCAACGAACGATCGACCTCTTCAATCACTGCATCTACATGCTGTACGGCAGCCCTTCGTTTTTTCTGAATGATTGGCTTGTGTTGAGGGTCAATGTTTAAATGATGACAGATCACGTCTGCATCCACCCCGGGCATTTCCTCTGGCACCCATGCAAAAACATCAATATATTCCTTTAGAAATCTTATCGACTCGGCCTTTTCGTTTGCTGGTAATGATTTCCCAATCAAAAAATATCTTTCAGGATCAATCTCGTTGATCTGAATCTTCTCCAGGCCCTCAACCACTTTTTCAGCCGGGCTTCTCCCAACATCCTCGATGGTTGGTTGATCTGGTACTTCCAGTGTGTGAACATGGTGGACCTTCGGGGCTGTTTTGATGATGGAAATCAAGCATTGCTGTGCCACCTTCTGGTTTCCTTTAAGGACTTCAATCCCATTTGATCCTGGAAATTTCACCATCTGGTGGTATGTCGAGGAGACTGCCCTCATTTTGTGCAACCATGTCCTCCCTATAATCGCGTTATAGGAAGATGGGACATCGACTACCAAAAAGTCTGTTCTTAACACCACAGATCCAGCCCGAACAGGTAAAGTCACCTTTCCTAGGGGCCAGACTGCTCCTGCACCGAACCCAATTAGAGGTGTTGTTGATTGTTCTAAGTTTGATTGGGCCAGGCCCAGCTTCTTGAATGCATCATAGTACAACACCTCTGTACAGCTCCCCGAATCCACTAGAATTCTTTCGATGTCGTATTCCCCAACTCGTAGGGTCACGACCAATGCATCATTGTGGGGTATTTGGACCTCCGCCAAATCATCGTCACTGAATGCCATGCTCTCGTTGCATGCATTAGTCTCTCGCCCTCTCTTGTTTCCCAACCGCATCACGTGCTGATCATGCTTGACCTGTCTTTGCAACAGCCTCACCTCACTCCTCGTATAAGGTGCAGCCAGCCCATGTATCATATGGATCACGCCTTTAGGGTGTTGCTCGTAACCCAAATCCATGGCCTTCCCTTTCTCTTTAGGGTCCTCCTGGATAAACTCCTTGAGATAGCCCCGCGAGACCAAATCATCAAGGTGCCTCTTGTATACCTCACAATCCTCGGTCATATGGCCCCAATCTTTGTGATAACTGCAGTGCTGATTCGTAGCACGCTTTGCATCTTTGTCTCCGCCTAGACTTGGGGGCCATTTGAAATATGGCTGATTCTTTATTCGATAAAGAATCCTGTATATTGGCTCCTTCCAAACCGTAGTGATAGAGAAGAAGGACTTGGGGTCAGGAGCTTGCTTGTCCTTGTATGGCTCTTTCTTAGCCTGCCCGTACTCCCTTCTGTCTTTGTAAGACTTGGGTTCAGGCTTATCCACCTTTTTGGCAGGTGCCTTCCGCTGTTCGGCAACCGTCCTGCGATCCTCACGGAGTATGTCATCCTCCATTCTGGCATGTTGCTCTATCCGTTCCATCAATTTAGCCAAGGTGGCTACTGGATGTTTATTCAATGAACGGCGCAGCTCTCCCCGAACAGGCAAACCAGTTTTGAACGTAGCAATTGCATACTCTTCACTGCAACTTTCAATCTCGTTGAAAGTTTCCCAGTACTTCTTTGCATAATCCCTGATCTGCTCGTTCTCCTCCTGCTTCATGGTGGAAAGACTCTCAAAAGTCTTTGGGGCCTTTCTGCTCGTTAAGAACCGAGCAGTGAATTCCTCTGCCAACTGCCTCCATCCTCGTATGGATCGTGGGGCCAACTTATGAAACCAGGATAAAGCCACCTTGCCAAGACTGGAGGGAAACATCTTGCACAAGATGGAATCATCCCCCTCATGCATAAACATGGCCTGTTGGTAATGCTGTATGTGAGCTACAGGATCCGTATTTGTCTCGTAAAGTACGAATGCACCGTGCTTCACTCTGCTCGGCAACCTTGCTTCTTGTAGCCTCTTCGTAAAGGGAGAGGCTGCAATATTACTCAGGGCCTTGCGTGCTGCTTCTCGTGCAGTCGCTGTCCCATCCTCTTGCTCCTTTGACTTATGGGCCGAAGTCTTGACCCAATCAGCATCAGGTCTCTCGTACCTGTCTCGATGATGCTTTCTCGTGTCCTCTTCCTCGGGGGTAGAACTCCGGTCTCTGCTCCTCCTTTTTCGTGAAGAAGTCCTTCTCTCTGGTGTTCGGCTTCTACTCTTTCTTCCCCTTTTTCGTGGAGAAGCTTCATGACGCCCTATGACAGGACTTCTGCTCCTTCTTCCTCGTGAAGGAACTTTTCTGTATTGTACCATAGCATACCTACTGCCTTTAGATTTTCCTCGAGACAGGCCAGAATCCTCCGGATGCTCCCTAATTCTTTCCAATTCCCTGATCTCATGCTCTCATTTTTTAATCAGACGAGCATATTCCTCGACTTCTTGCCTCTTTCTATCAAGAACGTCGTCACTATGGTGCACACTCCTGGAGTGCGTGATCGATTCATCCCTTTGACGGGATTTACTCCTTCTCGTGGATCTTGAAGCCGTCTCTCCATCTCCTCTATTTTTGGAGTTATGATGCACGGTAAGGGGGTGGTCCTTACTCGTGTTCCTTCTGTGCCCACCCTGGGGCTTTCTCGGAGCCCCAGGTGGGGATTTGTCCCTTCCCTCATCTAACACGTCTTTTGGTTCATGCGGTGTTGCTGGAGTTACTTCCACCATGGTCGTATTTCAAAAGGGAATTCTTTCGTTTCCCACAGACGGCGCCAATTGTAGGGGGATGAAAACAATTGACGCTTCGGATCAACTGGATCGCAACGGCTTATTCGTGCCTCTTCACCGGAGCCCTAGCTCAACGTCTGAACCCTAATCTGCAAAATAGACAGGGGGTGAGTGCACCTTTGCCTCTCGTGGCAAAGGCCCTCCGATGCTTTTGTTAGTATCACGTACTAGAAAACTCAGCCCTAATTATCAGTAGGAAAGCAATAATAATGCAATATTGCGTACCTCTCACCTCTAGGTTTTCCTCATATTTATAGATTTATGGATGCTTGCTGTCCAAGCATCCTTATTGCCATAGGATTCCTTAACTCGTATAGGAAACCCAGGATATCAAGGAGTCTCGTTTCCTTTATCAGTTTATGGAAAAGAGTCCTTTTAGGATTCTTTTCCTTTAAGAGCCGAACATCCCATACTCGTTGGGTATCTTTCTCAGATCCTATATTCTTGGGATCTTTATCCCTATATGAGACATGACTATTCTGGAATCTTCCAGAGTATTCTCTCTGCTCCTACTCTCGATTGGAGTTCCATATTTGTTCGGCCGTCTCATAGCCGAACAGACGGCTTGGACCAGTTACCTCACATGTAACTGGTCCTTGAGCCCGTACAACCTTCCTGGACCACTGACTTCTCATGTCACTGGTCCATATTGCCGAACACTTGTTTAGCATGATGACTGTCCTGTCTATATTCAAACTATGGTCCCACGTACCATTTATTCGGATATCGATTGCATTGCTTTCAACCCGTGATCACTCGTATTACGTGCAAGGTTCTTTACATCATCTGTTCGGCTGTATCATAACCGAACAGTCTATTTATAGCCATGACTTCTCATATCACTGGTCCATATCGCTGTTCACCGAACTGCTCGGCGATAAGTCCAGTCATATTTACCACGTGTTCCCAGACATCACGTGTTTGGTAACTAAATGTATCTGCTCGGGAATACCTCCCTACAGAATACAAAGGAGTCTTTCGCAAACTTCATCAAAAGGTGGAGAGCCAAAGCTGCCCTAATGACAGATCATCCAAGCGAAAGGGATCAGATCCGCATCATCTCTCGTAACTTGCAGCCCGACTATGCTAAGAACCTTGTGTTAGTTCAAAGGGCCAACTTTGAGACATTCTTCGAGTCCGACCTAGCCATTGAAGAAGCACTGCAAACTAGGGTTCTGCCAAGAAGCGAGCCTGCCTCTTCTACCTCAGTTCAAAAAGCTACGCCCCGTGTTTACACAGGAAGCAATACAGTTTTGTTTGGCAGCAACAACTATGCCAATGCAACTTCCAGTGGAAACAATACCCCTGCTCAGAACTCCAACCGTGCTGTTGATGTTAATCAGGTCCAAGCTCCATAGAAAAGCTGAAACCGAAACCAATAACCCCGAAATGTTGCTATCTTCGCAGCACCTCTATCCTCGGTGATGGAAAAGTTAGTCAAGTCTGGTCATCTCAGGCCCTTGACTCCAACCCCTCTACCTCAAAATCCACCTCCAAGCCATAATCCCAATGCCTACTGTGCCTTCATGTGGGCACATGCCCAAAAATTTTCAATTTTCATCTTAAAAACTAGGTGCGCCCTCTTTCGGGAAGCGCGGCGAAATGCTTACAATTCAGAGTCGCCACTCGGGTTTTGCGGTGAAACACCCAAGGAACCAAACTTGAAACGTTTGCTACGTCATTTGATTTTGAAAAGGCATAGACCGGTCCATCGTCACCTTCGATATTTGAGGTTCGGGAGCCGAGTTACGAGAGGGAAAGGGTTTTATGGCACCCTTCTCGCCCAATTTGGAGATCGGTCTCTACTCAGGCATTTTTGTAAAACATTTGCGTTTTTCTCTCATTAATCATTTTTTAGCCAAATAGTGCGGGGGAACAGTTAAAGGAGATTAAAACTATAACAAGTTGCATTTATGTGATATAAGATGGTTGATGCTTGTTGAAACAGATGATAATAGATTGAGAACAAGCACCTATGAGCATTTTAAACAAACTGGAACACGCTGTCCCAGAATGAGGCACGCAAAGGGAGGCTATATGCACTGGCCAGGCCACTACATGTAGGCACTACTTGCATGCGCCACCGGTAAATCTAAACTCACAGCTCCTTTTTTCTCAACCCTCTGGGCTCTGGAAGGACCAGTGCACACCCAGGACAAACCACGCAGTTAATATAGCAGAATAAATGCAATTACAGGCAGCAGAGATGGCTTTAGAGCAATAAAATGAATAGAACACCGCATAAACAGTGTGAGGTACATAAACAGAGGCAAAAACTCGAATGCCATGCAAGGGCAAGCCACTGGACCCATTGAAACTGTCGTACGCCAGTTAAAAGACCCCGTACGCCAGTTACACCATTTGGTCAGTGCTTGGCTTTGCATGATCTGGGCTCTGGAACACGACCAGAAGGATCCCAGAGGCCTTCTAAAACAAAAATAACAGATAAGCAACTACACAGTTCTAAGATACAAAAAGCAATAAACTGGTTCTTATCATGCTAAAAGGTGATGAAGCAAAAGAAAACAGAAAGATTGGTGGTCAATGACCCCCATGCTAGTACTGCACATATCACCATGACTAGCGTACGACTCATTGCTACCGGCGTGCGCCATTGAATACCATTCGCGATCCTTGAAATGCTACCAGCTTTAGGGTCAGGATTGGTATTGATTAGTAGCCTTGACCCTACTGGCACCCCTCAGGGGTCAAAACAAGTTACAAAACAAAAGGTGGTATACCTTTTATTGGCCTTTGATGGAAGGTTTGAGCTTTGAACTTGAAGTTTAAGGGATGGATGATGAGTATGGGGGTGTGATGAGTGTATGGAAGAGGGTTGGCTTCCTCTTCCAACTTATGGGAGAAGAAAGAAAGCAAGAAGAAGGAGAGAGAGGGCTTGAATGCTCTTTTATGAGTTTTAACCTTGTGAACCCCTTGCATTATATGCAAGGGGGGTATTTATAGGCAAAGAATGACTGAGAGAGGGCCAGTAACCAGCTGGTTAAGGGCTGATTGGGTTAAGAGGTGAGCCTCCCATGCATTAAATGCATGGGACTTGGGTTGAAAGGTGGTGTAGGAGAGACGAGGAGCCGGCTGCACAAGAGTAATCATCAGGGGACTGTAGACTACGTCAAGGTGGCCACAAAAGTCTCGAACACGTGGTTGAATAGTGATGTTTGACCGACTTTTGACTGGCGTGCGCCTATATTGTACCTGCGTGCACCGGTGGCAACTGAGTCAACGGTCGATGACTGACACGTGGCAGTTGACCGGCGCACGCCAGCATAGTACTGGCGTAAACAAGTATGGTTTTTCTGAGTCTATTTGGTTCTAGCTTGAAGGGTCTGGACAAGGCTCGATAAAAGGTTTGAATGAGATTCAAGACACTTAAAGTTCAAACACACCATTAACCTCGGAATGTTCTTGACCATAATCATCATTGGGGAATCAAAATCCGTAAGTAAGCTGGTCTGGACAGTCCAAAATAGGGTGTCTACAGTAGCCTCCCTTTTACGGCACTTGAAACACCATTGATTTGGTACAAGTAACGTCAAAGGTTTTCTAAACACCCTCTTCTAGGCTATCCAGAACAGAAAAAACACAAGTCAAAGAAGACATGAACTTTAAAGAACCTGAACGGTTAAGTTCGGCCGGGCGAATCATTGAGGAAAATCGCCATTGCTGGGGATAATATAGACGGGTGGACCGCCGCTTGACTGTATTGGAAGGGCAGTACAGGGTACCATAAAAGGCGGACTCTCCTGGGGAATAACCCTCTGCAAAAGCATCGACTCTGTTGGGGAAAGAAAATAATTGGACGGGCGGATCGCCGTTGATTTGATTTGAAATTGGATGGATAGATCGTCGTTGATTTGAAAATGGACGGATAGATCGTCGTTGATTTGAAATTGGATGGATAAATCGTCGTTGATTTGAAAATGGACGAGCTCTGCTTGGGGAGAGTCCACAGGCACCAATGTGAAGTTGGGCCACTTGGGCTTAAATTCGAGAATGAATTTCGACTCCAAAAAGTGATTTGGGCCTGAGGCCCAGATAATGGTGGCATATGGGATCATGATGCTGGTGTACGCCAGGAACCTCGGTCAGTCCGTGCCCAGATCCGGCCCAGCACGGCTCCCATGTCGTATAAACTTCTGAGACAAAGCAGAAAATCGCTCTCCATCGGTTTTGAACTCCCAAAGGCTTCCAAACTCTCTTGAATCCTTAAACTCATCCTCAAATCTTCGTCTTCTCCCATCACTTACTCAAACCACTCCACCCATGGCTGACTCTGGCGGTAGCGACGGCAATGGCAGCGTTGGAGAAGAGAAGAACCAACCTAGGGTCGAAATCGAGACATTGGAGCCTCAAATCGACGATCAGATGGCCTTAGGAGCAACGCTGGCTATTGGTGCACAGACCTTAGGCAGCGACGGCGACGACGGTGGCCATGCAACAAAGGGCGGTGACGGCGACGGCGACGGGCGGCGTACGCTAGGAACGACGGGGCGTACGCCAGCCGTCGTTGAGACAGAGGGCCCACAGGTTCGTCGTCTAGACTTCAAAAGTGGTGTAGAGGGTTTGGTGGTTATGGGTCTAGCTTCGGCGGGGACCAGTAGTGGCGGCAATGGTGGCAGTGGTGATGGTGACCGGTCAGAGACACCAAGGAGGGATCCAGCAAAGGGTAAAGACTCGGTGGTTGCAGAGGGGATATCCGAGGAGGTACCTATAGAGGAGGTTGAGTTTAGGCCCGCAGTAGGGTCTTCGGCGCACGTTCCTATTATGCACGGAGACTTCGCGGAGTTCGTGACAGAGGAGGAGCTTGGTCGATTGCTCCGAGAAAATCCGGCGGTGGTGGCTGCAGTGATAGCAGCGCGAAAGGATCGGCAAAGGCAGATTGAGAGAGCCCAAGAGGAGGAGCGCTTGAGAGCAGAGACTGAAGGAGCCAGGGCCAAGGAGAAGGCCTTTGCGCGAGAGACCGAGTCAACTGAGGAGGCTTAGGGGGAGGAAATATGGTCGTACGAGCTCGCAGTGACACTTGCTGAGTCCTTACGGCAGGCACTCCGTGCCAGGTTTGTTGTAGACACATACGTTTTACCAGAGCCACACCTGTTCATACCGTCCGGGGTTGAGAGCTACACGCTGCTGCGGGATAGCTATGACGCAGAGCTCATACTGAGGGACCCAGAGAGACACCTATCCGTGGCTTGGGCACAGGTATATTTTTGGACTTGCTTTGATATTTGTGTTATGTCATTGTAACTGTACGTAGCTTGAATTTGCATAGCATAGCTTGCAATGCATGTAGGTTAAGACCTTGAACTGTAACTCGACTTAGTAAGCAGAATTTGAGAGTATACCTTGACCTTGGAACTTGATTCGACTGATAAAACACTTGACATAGCGAAATTGGAGCATAGAGCACCAATAGCTTCGACGAAAATTGCTAAGGCCAAGCTTGAATCAATTGTAGGCTGCCACGACCGATGACATAATCCTTCGAGCTTGAATTCGACTGAGTAGAATGCCATGATATGATGAACGCCAGGATGGCGTGCCCAATAGTTTGAATCAACCGGTTGATGAACAGAATACCTTTGAAATCAACTGAAAAGTGTACCCTAATGAAAATAATGCTTTGTAGTTCGGAACTTGACTGAGAAATGCCTTTGATTTGATTCGACCGATAGTAGGATTGGATAAAATAATACTAGCACCTTGTAGCTTTGATCGACTCCTATAATGCTTGTCTCGACCGTAGAGTTACTTTTGAGATTTTGAATTCGACTGACTTATTGGATTTGAATTGCATTTGATGAACTTCTTTTTGTTGTTTGTCGTCGTATGCAGAGAGGAGCAGCCAACACTCGGGGCCATGGTGGTCCAGCAAGCTCGCTTGAGCTGTACAGTGGGCTACCGGAGTGAGTCAGGGCTTTGGTGGATGCTGTAGGGTTTCAGCCGTTCATCCTCACTTTGACGGCAGTGAAGAGTGACCATGCCCTGCTTACGACGCTGGCCGAGAGGTGGTGGGATTCCTCAAATACCTTCCACTTTCCGATCGGGAAGATGACGGTGACCCCGTCAGACTTTGCAGCTCTTACTGGTTTGAGGGTAGGAGGAAAGCCTATCCCCTTTGACTCAGAGATCCATAGAGATACCGGGGCACTGGAGTTGTTCTTGGGGCAGGCACCAGCAGGTGAAGCGAAGACCATCCATTATGACCAGTTCAAGCGGTATTTGCAGGGGAGGGTACCGGACTCGGAGCAGGAGGTGGAGCAGATGGCGAGAGCCTACTTGTTGTACTTGTTCGGGGCTACACTGTACCCAAACAAACGAGCTACAGTGCACCTATCCTACTTGCCGACTCTCCACGACTTATGCACAACTTCACGCTTTGACTGGGGAGGAGCAACTTTGGGGACCTGCTACAGCTTTATGGGGGAGTTCTCGCGAGGGAAGAAGGCGACTGCTGGTTACTGGAAAGTGTGGGAGGTAAGAAACGAAGCTTGCAATTCATTCCCTATTCCCTTTCTTGCACTTGTCCTTGATTTTCATATGAACTGTATTTTGATGCTTTGATTGTCTAAACACTTGCAGCTGTGGGCTTACGAAGTGCTGAAGATGTACCCACCGGAGAATAAGTGCCTGAACTTAAGGATGCTCCCACGTGCCATGATCTGGGGGCCTTTATACAGCGGTAAGAAGAAATCGAGGGGGAGCCTCTTAGCCTTTAGGTCATACCTTGACGAGCTGTCGGGTACTCAGGTAAGCAACATGTCAATCAACCATTTTGCCTTTTAAATTGCTTTAATGCTGTCACTGATGCCCATCTGATTTTGAACCTTGGATGGCTTCGCAAGTGGAGTGGGACCCATGGAGAAATGCAGAGCCTGAGCTTGAGTACTTAGCGAGGAGCAGGGTGGTGACAGCAAGCCGGGTGCTACTGGAGTCGGCCTTTGGGTGGCGGTGGTACTTAGGTGACCGGGTGATGCAACAGTCGTTGGGCTTTCTTGAGTATCAGGTTCTAGGGCCACTTTCGCCTCACGCTTCACATACAGACAGGTACACTCTGGCTGAGTTGCGATGCTTCACTGTTCCAGCTGGCCTTGTTGCTTTTTTGAGTCCTGAGCGCAACTATGTCGTTTACCGGAGGCAACGCTTGGCGAGGCCACTTGGGGTGTTGGAGCACGTTGCCGTGCAGAGCGAGGTGCTGGAGGTTGGTGAGGAAAGGCGGAGACAGGGGAGCAGGGCAGCTTGCTCGAGAGAGAGGAGTGACTATGCCACAGCGACTGGGCTACCTCGGCTTTATTGGACCCTAGCAGTGCGGGACGCGCAGGGGGAAGCTGCCATAGTTCAGTTTGAGCCCACCAGGACAGAGCCAGCGGCTATCACGGGGCCGGTATGATTTGCTTTCTGTTATGCTTGTGATCTTCACACTGTGCTTGAGCTGCTTTTGAAACTAACTTGATCTTGATCCCCAAAATAAAACACAGGCGCCAATGGAATGGGTGCAAGAGGCCGTTCGCCTGATGCTGGCCATGGAGAAGGAATTCCACAAGATAGCAGGCGGCGCTTCTCAGCAGTTGCACTACCCCCCGGCGGATTTGGCTCTGGTTGTATAGCCCCAGGTACATCCCAAATTCTGCTCTATCTTTGCGTTCGATACTTAGATAGGTCTGCTCTTGATACAACGCATGCTTGATAGAATTGCTCTTGATATTTCCTACTTTCAGCATTTTAATATATACAATATGTACAATGTATGCTAAATATTTAATGACTATGACCATGCAGGGATAGGCTAGGGCAGCTCCTAGGAGAAAGAGCGTGCGACCCCCTCCATAGAAGAAGACAGCTGGGTCCTCTTCCACTACGGCCATTATGCAGAGGCAGGCCAGCTCTACACGGCCAGGGACTAGAGGAGTCGAGATCGCTTCCGGGAGTGACGAGCCGTAGTTCCATAGAAAGCTGAGGAAGAGGCTCGCAGAGAAAAGGTCAGCTGAGGGGCCATCACAGAAGAAGAGGATAGAAGAAGAGGCAGAGGATGAAGAAGAAGAGGAGGAGGAGGTGCACTCGCCCTTCAGCAGCGGCTTCGACGACACCGCCGACGATCCTGGGTTCAGGATAGACCCGAAGGAGAGAGACAAAGACGAGGAGGACGACGACGACGAGGGCCTTTTTGACGACTGAGGCCTACCACTGAGCTTCAGTTACTTTGCTGTCTTTTGACTTTGATATTTGATACTTTATTTTTGGAGATGGGGGCCTGTGTGCCTTTTGACTTTTTGGGCGGATGTGCCTAGTAAATATTAGTCCTACTTAGGCCGTTGTGCCGCTTCAGTACATTCCCACCTTTTGCTTTTATAGATATCGACTGGTTGTTATATAATAACTGTGCTTCCCGTTTATTGATCTCCTTTTGATGAGCATTTGTCAAAGGAAAAGAGTAAACCATCCACTAATGTCTAACATGCATTGATGAATGATCTGAATCGACAAACGAACGCTCACATATGTGCATGACTGACCTAGCTCGAAAGAAAAAGGATAAGAGAACCCCAGGATACGACACGTACCATAAGACACAGAAAAAACCCCCCGAAATTTTGGGCATTAATGGGCCAAAACTCAAAATTCTCCTGAATGAGGGCAACTGACACTTTGATAAGACCCCATAGATGTACAAAGACTTGTACGAATTGACAAAACCGGCAAAGACGCTCTGAAGCTGGGGATACATCGAAAAATGCTAAAAATGTCACAAAAACGGACATAAAACACAAAGGATGACTCGATTTAGTCCCGGACTGAAACCGACACCTCCGTACAGTCACAATAGGCTCATATGACGCGCACGGTATGACAAAACTTGGCAAAAGTCCCTGGAACGGATTTCGACTCCCCGAAACCTTGATTTGAACTTAAAACGAGCCACCGGATGTCCGAAATCTTTGTTAAGCGCGACGTTTGGTATCCGGCGCTTTGACATGGTCCCATATACCATTCATGACTTGTGTGAACCATCAAACTTGCAAAACAGGCCTCGGGATCGAAAATGCACACTCAACGATAGTGACTGCTGCAGAACCTGTTTCTGGTATTTTGACTGGCGTGCGCCACTAATGGAATGGCGTACGCCAAAATCGAGGGACACGTATACGCCAGTAAATAACTGGCGTGCACCGGTCAGGTCTAATGCAGATCCACTTGTCTGACCAACTGTCCTTTTTCTGGGAGCCTCTTGTCTTCATTTTCACACGTTTTGAACACGATTTCTGGGCTTTCAGGAGGCAGAGTCCTTACTTGTAAGGATGTTTGGACCTTTAGTGGTTGGCTTTGAATGTGACACAGGAAACAAGATAATTCATTGGCCAATAAAGGGGAGATGCACATATTGCTCCATTCACACATCACTTCCCTTGCAATATTCTGCATCCCACTGTATTTTCAAATGGAAAACCCACTCCCAACTTTGCTCAGGCCTTGGCTAGCACAATTTCATAGCATTGATTGGTTAAACTTCCAATACCACGGCCTTCCCTCGCTCCGGTATCTTCGTCACGTGCCACTCCGGCCAACACTTTTAAGGGCTGCTCTCCGATTTTAGGATCCCGACGTCCATGTCTTTCGTTTTGGCGATGATGAGATATGTCCGACCGTTGAGGAGTTCCAAGCGTATCTCCAGACATTTGCATCCCCGACACTCATTGTTCCTCCCTATCAGGTTAGCATGCCAGGCCTATTGGCGTCCTCACTCAACATTTCCAGGGGTTTGGCCAACACTTTGCTCGAAGGTGGCCAAATCAACATCATGCGCTTGATTGAGCGATATAGTCCAGATGGCGATTTGGACGACAACGCTGTGCAGGCTCAGCGCTGGTTTGCCTTGGTAATCTGCTTGCTAGCCGCTGACCTGCTCATTCCGGCCGATGGGCGGGTGTGTCCCTCGTTGGTGAGCATCGCTGCTCAAATGGGGGCACGGAGGAACGTGGTGCCCCTTGTCTTAGCGGAGACGCTCTTAGGCTTGGACTTGGTGTACACAAGTCAGACAAACACCTTTAGTGGGAGTCCGCTTCTGCTTCAGGTAAACTCACTCAGCTCACCTTTTTCGGCTTTTCACACTTTCTCGTTTTACCTCAACCCTCGGCTTAGGTTGCTCCCTAGCTCTTGCTTGTTCTTCCGCTCAGGTCATATCTGGTTTCTTACTTGTCTTTTCGCTCATGCAGTTGTGGCTATCGGACAAGCTCGGGTTGTTGCACCCACCGGTGGAAGGTTGGAATCTTTTTCCAAAAAGGATTCACCAAAGGGAGATGCGGTACCCCGACATGGATATAAAAGGCTGGTATGAATTCATGCAGCAATTGCTGCCTGACGAGATCGCCTGGAGGTCCTCCTGGCTGGACCTCTCAGACATGGCTATTCATTCCAATGGATTTGATAGGATGGTGATCGTAGGACTGACAAGTTTCACTTTCTATATTCCTGGCCGCATCCTTCGCCAATTAGGCGTCTCTCAGGAGAATCACCGTATCAGTACTGGGGACTTCCGCGTCCCCAATTTCAATGCCCAAACACTCAACGGTTATCAGGGGCGCTGGGGCCTCAGAGTCCTTCAGGCAGAAATGCTGGATTTTACCACTGGGCTGAGGAATCGCTACAGACAGTGGTTGAGAGCGGATGTAAACGCAATGGAAAATATTGACTGACTCCGAACCACTTTGCTATGCTTAGAATAAGCTGTGAGCCGTTAGGCTTCTCCAGCATTTTGTTCTATTTTTCATGTTTTAACTGTTTTAAGGCTTTTATGCTCAGCTTATGTATCAGAAATAGTAATTTGTAATAAAATCGAAAGACAATGGGTTTCCCCTTTTTTTGATTTCCTTCAATGCAGCTTTGACTTGTGCTTGACCTCCTCAACTTGTGATGTGGACCCAAAAATGTCAACCCTGAATCAAGTTTTTGATAGAATAGTAGACATCCCATGGCCATTAGAGTGACCGATAGGTAAAGAATCAACGGTTGACCCGGTGTAGGCGGCATTAGTACAGGTGGATTCTGCAAGTATCTTTGAATAGATTCGAAAGCGATTTGGCACCTATCTGTCCTTTCGAACGGGACACCCTTTTTGAGTAAACAGAAAAGCGGCTCACAAGTCAGGGTTAGCTTGGCGATAAACCTGCTGATAAACTGTACCTTCCCCAGAAAGCTTCGCACGTCTATCTCGGACTTCGGTGGCTCCATCTCGAGAATCGCCTTGATTTTGGAAGGATCTACTTCGATTCCTCTCGCAGTGATCAGAAATCCCAACATTTTGCCTGCCGTGACCCCAAATGTGCACTTTTGCGGGTTCAAACGTACGTTGTACTTGCGAAGCCTTTCAAAAAACTGCCTGAGTGAAGGAAGATAGTCCTTTTCCTCCTTCGCCTTCACAATCATGTCGTCAACGTAGATCTCAACGGTCTTATGGATAAAGTCGTGAAACAAGGTCGTCTGGGCCCTTTGAAAAGTGCAGCTGGCGTTCTTCAACCCAAATGGCATTTTCACATAGCAATAAGTGCCCCATTCTGTAACAAACATCGTTTTCTCTTGGTCCTTAGGTGCCACAGAGATTTGGTTGTATCCTGAGAACCCATCGATAAAAGAGAGCAAGGCATGCCCCGCCGTGTTGTCCACAAGCACGTCGATATGTGGCAAGGGAAAACTGTCTTTGGGGCTTGCCTTGTTCAAGTCCTTAAAGTCGACGCAGACTCGGATTCTTCCATCCTTCTTAGGAACGGGCACGATGTTGGCGACCCACTTAGGATACTCAGCGACCCTCAAGAATCCTGCATCAATCTGCTTGGTGACCTATTCTTTGATCTTCTGAACCCAATCCGGCCTCATCCTGCAAAGTTTTTGTTTAACAGGGACAGCCCCAGGCTTTAACGAAATTTGATGCTGTACTATTTCGGGATCAATGCCGGGCATATCCTTGTGAGACCATGTGAAGACCTCAGGGAATTCTTTGAGCAACTCGATTGTTCCAGCGTGATTTTTCGGGGACAGATTTGCGCCAATCTGCATTATGCGGGGGTCATCCTCGTCTTTCAAGTTTACAAAAATTACTTCTTCTTTTAGAGGCTAAGCATGCCTTTCGTCTTCCTTTTCGATGAGGGAACGCAACTCAGCTGGAATGTTCTCGTCGAAGTCTGCTCCTTCATCGGCAGGGTCGACATAATTTATATAGAAGCTACCAAAGTAATCAGAAGCAGGATCATGCATTTCATAAAGCCCAACAGGGTTGCCAAGTACAGATGACTCGAACTCAAAGTAAAAGTCATGACGCGGAGGACCGAGAGGCACAAACTCCGACTCTGAGCTAGACCTAGACTTGACAGACTCTGTGTTAGATTCAGATACATTGTCAATGCATGTCAGGCGTGGAGTGAAAATGCAGTTATTAATACTTCCCTTTGCCTCCACGATGAGAGAGGTAGGATATTTGAGAACGTCCGATGAGTCGGGCCCAAGCATCAGCACTTCAGCCTCTTCGCCCTCGCCAATCAAACCTACCTAAGAGAGTAGCATCTCCAGATTTCCTTGATCGAAAGTCTTCAGCCAGTCAGCCTTTTCCTTGATCTGAGCCAGCTGTTTCTTGAATTCCCCCTTAGCGAGCTCCTCTTTCGCTATCTCTTTTTCATAATCAAACCAGGTGTCTGCATCAAAGATTTCGAAACCTGGTAGCCAAGTGCAAGTCTTTGGATCCCAAAACGGCTCTATCTATCCTGAGTAAGCAGAGCCTCCTCCTTCCCAAACAAAATAGCTGTCAGGATTACCAAAAAGGGTTCGAGGTTTTCCCGTGTCTTTCCTCTTTTTGGCGCCTTTGGCCGGTGGAGTGTAACCCAAGCCAATGCGGCCTTCGGTGAAAGGAAAGACAGGGAATTCAGCGATCCCTTGTTGGTTGATCCTGAGTCCTAGACCAGGCATGAATGACATTTTTCTCATCATCTTGAGAGCAGTTGAACTTATAGTAAAATCATCATTCATGGCAATGGCGAGGATTGAGCCCGATGTGTCAAAAGAGAAACCTCCAAAATCTGAGTCTTCTTCACCGTGCATGATCCCCAAAATAGGTGTCCCATCATCCGTGAGCGGGCAGATCCCAAAATCCCCGCAAATTGTTAAAGTTCCGATAGGGAGTCCCAGCATAACCTTTTGATGCAGAGTCGAAGGCACCGCCATGATGTCGGCCCTATGACGCCACGACCTGCCCAGCAACAGATTGAAGGTAGCAGGGACATCGACTACGTGGAATTCTATGTCCATTTCAAAGCCCTTAGCATCGAGTTTCAGAATCAGAGTCCCTTCCACCACACGGCGAGTGTTGTCATATGCTTTGACGGCCAGATTAGAAGGCGTCAAATCGTTCTTTGTAAGTCCCAAGCGGTAGGCAACCTTCATTGGGCAAACATTAATGGGAAAGCCATTGTCAATTAGCACAGTCGGCACCCAATGTCCCCGGCACTTGACAGTGATGTGTAGCGGGCGGTTATGAGCGATTCCTTCGACGGGCAGATCCTTCTCGGTAAACGTGACGGAGTGTTTGGAGAGAAGTGGTAGTACAAGAGCGATCATGGCTTCTAGGGTAATGTCGGTTGGTATCGTGAGCCAGGCCAATGCTGAGGATAGCTTTTCACGATGCTCCTTTGACGACGATATCAAACCCAGATAGACACAGCTGCAGGGATCCGTTCGAGCTGTTTTAGAATAGCGTCTTCTTCGGGAACCCTACCCGGAACAATCGGATCATTCCTCTGAGCAGCGGGAGCGGTGGTTTTCTGAGCAAGTGAGTTGGACGAGGTTCCGACCTGCAGATTAGATGGTTGGAATACTCGGCCACTCCTCGTGACGTTGGCAACATCCCACCAGGAAGACGAGTCAACAAAATCCCATAGATCAGCTGGCACATCCTCCAACTTGCGCTTTCCTTTGTCCATCGATGCAACTGCTGCGGTCGAGTCTGGTCTCAGAGCTGAGTCCCATTCCAAACCCTCCATCACTAATCCATCCCAGAAAGCGGGATCTTGTGCAGCATCTTCTTCAAAGGGTGCCCCTGGATTGGTGACAAATGGAACGTCACAAAACCCTCCATCGACAAGGACGGTGTTGGCGGTCCACACTTCGCTTCCTATGTTCAAATCGACAATGTTGTCCACATCCCAAATATCGGTAGGCGGCGAAGTTCTGACGGTCTCATCTGCATCCCAAAGGTCATCGGGAGGTGCATCCAAGACCATGATCGACCAGTCATCCCCAGGAGCAGAAATGATAGGGCGAGGTTGTTCCACAGAAACAATGTCGAGAGTAGGGTCAAACTCATGGATACGACGATCGACCATGCCTGCGATTGAATTTACCGGAGGTAACATGGCACCAAGCGGGCGACGGACGTTGGGCACAACCTCCCCTTCTTGATAGTAACCCTAGTACTCTTCACTGATATCACTCTGGTCTAAATCAGCTTTGAGACCTTAACCCATTTGCCATGCATCAGGCTGCGGGTCCCACACGTATTCTTCAATTTCTGGCTCGACTTGGTCTAGTTCGGGCTGGTAGAAGAGCACGAATAAAGAGAGACCATCCAAAGGGTCAACCTGCGCCACATTCCACTCGCTTTCCCATTGGTTTAACCATATCTAATCGACCTGAGGGTGTGCAGGAAATCCCATGTTGTATTGTTCAATCCAATCGGTACAAAGCTCTTCCCATTCCTTAGCTTTGTCCTCCATGGCCCATCCGGCTGCCATCATGTTTACGCTTGGCTCAGAGGGAAAGGGTATGACTGGTCTAGGGTTATTGGCTGAGGTAATATGGTCGGTGGGGTTGAATATGGTGGAGCTGAGAGTTATCTGGTTTACTTGAGAGTTGGAGTCGTGTTTGGGCAAGGAATTGGTAATGACATTGGGATTAGCATGCAGAGTTGGAAGGGTGTCATTGTCCACCAAATCTTGTATCGCATGTCAAAGGTGATAGCAAGAGTCAGTGTAATGGTCGAGCATCTGGGTGGTATGCACAAAAAGCGTTGGAGTTATGGCTGGGGGGGGGATTTTGAGGAAGTGGAGTCGGGGCTAGAGGTCTGAGATGACCGGTCATGACTAACTTCTCCAATACCGAGGAAAGTGGTGCCTCGAAATTGGCAAAGTTACGGGGTTGGTTGCGGTTTCGGGGTCTTTGAGGGGTTTGAACTTGGTTGACATTAGCGATATGATTGAAACTTTGGGCAGAGGTATTGTTATTGGCAGAAGTTGTGTTGGCGTAATTGTTACCGCCAAACAGAGCAGTGCTGTTTCCAGTGTACACACGGGGTTTTGACTTTGAAGCTGAAGTAGAGGAGGAGGTGTCACTTCTGGGTAGAACACCCGTTTGGATAGCTTCTTCAATGGCTAGGGCGGAATCATAAAAAGTCTCGAAGTTCGCCCCCTGAACCAACATAAGGTTCTTAGCAAAGTCCGGCTACAGGTTGTGGGAAATGATGCGGATTTGGTCCTTTTCGCTTGTGCGGTCGGTCATGAGAGCTGCCTTGGCCCTCCACCTCTGGATAAAGTCCGCAAAAGACTCTTTTGCACTCATCTTAGTTGATTCCAATTCCCGGGTGGTCATTTTGAGCTGAGCATTGTAGCTATACTGAGCGTTGAAGGCAGTGCCAATATCTTCCCACGTTATTCTTTTGGCAATGTCGAGTGATAAGAACCACTGGAAAGCGGGATCGGCGAAAGTTTACGGAAACAATTGAGCCATCGCGTCTTCCTCGACACCATGTAGTTTCATTGCACCATGATAAGCCAGCAAGTGAGTTTTCGGATCTCCCGTCCCATCGAACTTTGCGAAGTCGAGCATCTTAAATCGTTCGGGCAACCTTGCATTCTGGAATGGGCAAAGGCGATCCATGTCTAGCCCTCCAGCTCCTTTCTTTTCGGACTTAGAGACTGCTTCTTCTAGTTTTGGCATTTTGGCGATCAACTCAGCCATTTCTGGGTTCGGAGCAGGGTTTTCGACCAGAGGGACCTCTTCGGCAACAATTTCCTACTATCGCCTTTCACCACCTTCCCCTCTTGCTGCAAGAGGAAGTCGCTCTTCGATTAGGGTGCAAAGATTAGCCATAGAGGCATCGGCCTGGTCGGCCCTTTGCTGCATGATGGCTAGGTTGTGCTGGAGATCTGCCAAAATAGTAGCGAGATTCGGCGGTGGAACATCTGCAATGGCTAGAGCTTCTATCTTAACAAGTTTTGGAGACGCAAGTGGAGATGGAGTAGATGGAGGGGACTCGTGTGGAGTAGTTGGTGGCGAATCCTCCCTTGACAAAGTGCAGACCAGAGCTTCCGTTGTGACCGACTGAGAGACGAACCCCAAATCAAATCTTCAAATGGACCTGGCGAACGATCCCAAGTAGGTTTGGCTCTTGATTTCAGACCCTTGCTTTGGTATTGGCATGGCTAGACAACAAAGTATAAAAGCTCAGTGATAGCCTGCAGCAATTTATTTCAAAAGAATTGACAAGATGGGAAATGCACATGTCAGTGTCATCGGTGTCCTCCTAGACTCTATAACTAAAGAGAGTCCATCTCATGACATTCTGACGTTGCCGAGAATCCTCGGATAATCTTTTCGACAGTGTGTCCTTATTTGAATCGACTCGCGCTAAGAGATATCAAAATAGACTAAGCCTTCGACTATTCCGCTTTCGAAGTTTCAACTTTTGGAATCGGCACAACTCGGTGTAGATGACGTAATACTTTTAACTGATGTGGCATAAGCAGCACTGTGCCGGAGCCCGAGTGGTGTAAGTGATTAGCACGTTTAACCTGGATGGTGTAAGTATCACGACATTGTCTCCGTTGTCCCTAGTTTTCTGTTTGAAACTTCGATTGGGCTTTTAGACAAGGACCTAGAAGATATCGATTTCCCAAAGCCTCGCTGATCCAAGGACTTAGAAAAATGATAACATGCAACATCAAGATGCATGACTTGTCATCGGGCCAAGGCAACGTCAAACGAGCATAAGACCGACTCGACAAGAGACATCCTAAAAGCCGCCCTAGCATGCTCCTACGCAAGACGGGATGAATGTATGTACAGGCATGCGATAGGGAAAGCAATAACACATAGACAGTATATGAGGGTTAAATGCAAGTAATCCTACCCTGCGGGTTCCTATCCTATGTTGAAAGGTTCTAGTACTTTGTACGCATGTAGAGGCCGATTTTGGTTTAGGGGGTTCCTCTGACTAGAGTCGCGATATACCTACCATTGCAACGTGTAGAGCAAAGCAATGGTCGAACGGTAGTATGACTCATCATCGTCCAAGGTTGTTCGGCGTTCAAGGACCTCGGGCTCCAATAAATTGTGCCGGTTACCCAAAATACCTCAATGGGGCTGACCAACATCGATGCAAATGGAGAATGCTGAAGAATGATTTGAATGCGAGAGGAACGCAATGTATTGAAAAATGCCTTTAAAAGCTTGGCTCACTTTTACTAACCAAAATTTGGAGAAAACTACACAAGTGAACAATAGTAAAAGCCCCAGTTCGGATTGGCCGGATGCAGAGATCCTATTATGTTACCATTTCGTTCTTCAGCAGCGTGGAGCGTACTATTTTGATAGACTTCTGAAAGACTGTTCATTTATGTATTGATCGCCAAATTTTGATTAGTGCAATGAGTCCCCAGCAGAGTCGCCACTGTGAGCACACGCCACAAAATTTTCAAATTTCGTCTTAAAAATCGGGTGCGCCCTTTTTCGGGAAGCGCAACGAAATACTTACAATTCAGAGTCGCTACTCGGGTTTTGCGGTGAAACACCCAAGGAACCGAACTTGAAACACTTGCTACGCCATTTGATTTTGAAAAGGCATAGATCGGTCCGTCGTCACCTTCGATATCTGAGGTTCGGGAGCCAGGTTACGAGAGGGGAAGGGTTTTATGGCACCCCTCTCGCCCAATCCGGAGATCGGTCTCTACTCAGGCATTTTTGTAAAACATTTGCGTTTTTCCCTCATTAATCAGTTTTTAGCCAAATAGGGCGGGGGAACAGTTAAAGGGGATTAAAACTGGAACAAGTTGCACTTATGTGATAAAAGATGGTTGATGCTTGCTGAAACAGATGATAATAGATTGAGAACAAGCACCTGTGAGCATTTTAAACAAACTGAAACACGCTGTCCCAGAATGAGGCACGCAAAGGGAGGCTATATGCACTGGCCAAGCCACTGCATGTAGGGACTACTTGCGTGCGCCACCGGTATACTGGCGTGCGCCGGTAAATCTAAACTCATAGCTCCTTTTTTTTCAACCCTCTGGGCTCTAGAAGGACCAGTGCACACCCAAGACAAACCACGCAGTTAATATAGCAGAATAAATGCAATTACCGGCAGCAGAGATGGCTTTAGAGCAATTAAATGAACAGAATGCCCCATAAAACAGTATGGGGTACATAAACAGAGGCCAAGACTCGAATGCCATGCAAGGGCTAGCCACTGGACCCATTGAAACTGTCGTACGCCAATTAAAAGACCTCGTACGCCAGTTACACCATTTGTTCAGTGCTTGGCTTTGCATGATCTGGGCTCTGGAACACGACCAGAAGGATCCCAGAGGCCTTCTAAAACAGAAATAACAGATAAGCAGCTACACAGTTCTAAGATACAGAAAGCAATAAACTGGTTCTTGTCATGCTAAAAGGTGATGAAGCAAAAGAAAACAGAAAGATTAGTGGTCAATGATCCCCACGCTAGTACTACACATATCACCATGACTGGCGTATGGCTCATTGCTACCGGCGTGCGCCATTGACTACCATTCGCGATTCTTGAAATGCTACCAACTTTAGGGTCAGGACTGGTATTGATTACCAACCTTGACCCTACTGGCACCCCTCAGGGGTCAGAATAGGTTACAGAACAAAAGGTGGTATACCTTTTATTGGCCTTTGATGAAAGGTTTGAGCTTTGAACTTGAAGTTTAAGGGATGGATGATGAGTATGGGGTTGTGATGAGTGTATGGGAGAGGGTTGGCTTCCTCTTCCAACTGATGGGAGAAGAAAGAAAGCAAGAAGAAGGAGAGAGAGGGCTTGAATGCTCTTTTATGAGTCTTAACCTTGTGAACCCCTTGCATATAAATGCAAGGGGGGTATTTATAGGCAAAGAATGACTAAGAGAGGGCCAATAACCAGCTGGTTAAGGGCTGGTTGGGTTAAGAGGTGAGCCTCCCATGCATTTAATGCATGGGACTTAGGTTGAAAGGTGGTGTAGGAAAGAGGGGGAGCCGGCTGCATAAGGGTAATCATTAAGGGACTGTAGACTACGTCAGGGTGGCCACAAAAGTCTCGAGCCCGTGGTTGAATAGTGATGTTTGACCAACTTTTGACTGGCGTGCGCCTATATTGTACCTGCGTGCGCCGGTGGCAACTGAGTCAACGATCGATGACTGACACGTGCAGTTGACCGGCGCACGCCAGCACAGTACTGGCGTAAGCAAGTATGGTTTTGCTGAGGCCATTTGGTTATGGCTTGAAGGGTATGGACAAGGCTCGACAAAGGTTTGAATGAGGTTCAAGACACCCAAAGCTCAAACACACCGTTAACCTCGGAATGTTCTTGACCGTAATCATCATTGGGGAATCAAAATCCGTAAGTAAGCTGGTCTGGACAGTCCAAAATAGGGTGTTTACACTTCCACCAAATGCTCGGCCGTTTCACTGACTCCTGTTATCGCCTTCGTCATGCGATTCAGGATTTAATTGATGATGGTACTATCCAAACCCCACCTTCCAAACCCAACGTCATTTCCAACTCTATGCCTAAACATAACTCCAACCCTCAAATTGGTCAAATATCCTTAGCCTCTACTCAAACCAACTTAAGCTCCACTCAAAAGAACCCAAGCTCCACCAAATTCAACCCAACCCACTACATTATCCCAAAAAGCCACCCTAAGCCAGTTGTACCTATTCCCTCTGAACCAAGCATTAACATGATGGCAGCCGGTTGGGCCATGGAAGATAAAGCCGAAGAATGGAAAGAGCTCTCCGAGGATTGGATCGAGCAATACAATATGGGTTTCCCTACATATCCTCATGTCAATCAAATATGGTTAAACTAGTTGGAAGGCGAATGGAATGCAGCGCAAGCTGATCCTTTGGATGGTCTATCTTTGTTCATGCTCTTCCATCAACCTGAACAAGACCAACCCGAGGAAGAAGTCGAAGCTTATGTGTGGAATTCACAACCTGATGCGGGGCAAATAGAATTGAGTCTTAAAGCTAACTTAGACCAAAGCGATGTTAATGAAAAGTACTGGAGTTACTATCAAGCAAGGGAGGTTATTCCTGATGTACATCGTCCACTCGGTGCCATGCTACCTCTAGTAAACTCAATTTCAAACACAGTTGATCGTCATACTCATGAATTCGACCCTACCCTCGACATCATTTCTGTGGAGCAACCTTGCCCTATCGTTTTTACTCCCGGAGATGATTGTAGTATCATGGTCCTATAAGGAGCACCGCCCGATGATCTTTGGAAGGTGGATTAAATTGTCGATGTAGGCAAAGCCTCACCACCAGCTAATCTCTGAGATGTTGATACAGTGGTGGATGTAACTGTTGGTGATGAAATTTGGACTGTCAATTCGGCTTTGGTAGATGGAGGTCTCTGGGATGTGCCGTTTGTTACCAACCCGGGAATACCTTTCAAGGATGCTACTGCTCAAGACCCTGCTTTTTGAGAAGGATTGGTTATGGAGGATTTGGCTACGAATTTAGCTCTAGGGCAAGATGCGTCATCAACGGTAGCTTCGGTCAACAAGGGAAAGCACAAGTTGGAAGAAGTTCCTCCTGATCTATGGGATTTTGACGGTATGTCTTCTCTGTGAAACTTTGCCAATGTCACAAGGAGTGGCCGAGTTTTCCAACCTCCTAATCTTCAGGCCGGAAGCTCGTCTAACCCATCTGCTCAAAGGTCAAATGTTCTTGCTGCTCAAAGGGACGTTCCCCTTGCCATTCCAATAGCTCCAAGTGGTGTTCCGGAGGACGGTATCATTGAAAAGCAACTTGAGCGGATCCCCGCTGTAATCTCTGTCTTGGGGCTAATATGCTCTTCTAAAGAGCATCGTGAGAAGTTGCCTTTAGCTCTTGCTCATCTCACAGTGCCTGCCGACATTACTCTGGAGGCTATGATCGCCCTCATATTGCCGCTCATTTCAAAGCACTCTGTCACTTTCACTGAGAAGGATCTCCCTATTGATGGAGCTACTCATAATCGCCCGTTGCACATTACTGTCAAGTGTAGAGGAAATTGGGTGCCAACTATCCTCCTTGACAATGGATCTGCAATCAATGTTTGCCCTCTAAGGGTCGCTTACCGCATGGGTCTCACCAAGAAGGATCTTACACAGTCTAACTTGGCGGTTAAAGCCTACGATAGCACTCGCCGTATGGTGGAGGGGACGTTAATGCTCAAACTCGATGCTGAGGGTTTTGAGATGGATGTCAAGTTTCATGTTGTTGACATTCTCACTACTTTTAACCTGTTGCTGGGTAGGCCGTGGCTTCACAGAGTGGACATCATGGATGTGCCATCTACTCTTCACCAGAAAGTCATGTTGGGACTCACTTCTGGGACTTTGACAATCTGCGAGGACTCTGGAATCCGTCCGCACACTGAAGATGGAGCACCGATCTTGGGGATTCAGCACGTGGAGGAGGGTGCTGATTTTGGAGGTTTTTCTTTTGACATTTATGGTTCAGTCCTCGCCATCACCATGGCCGACGATTTCATCATAAGTTCAGCTGCCCTCGAGATAATGAGTAGGATGTCTTATATGCCTGGCTTAGGACTTGGAATCAACCAGCAAGGGATCCCTGAATTCCCTATCTTTCTTTTCACCGAAGGCCACTTTGGTTTGGGATATGTTCCCTCTGCTAAAGATGCCAAGAAGAGGAAAGGTACGGGAAAGCCTCGAACCCTGCAAGGTAACTCCGACAGTTACTTTGTATGTGAAGGAAGAGGCATTGCTTACATGGGACAGGTCGAACTGTTTTGGGATCTGAAAACTCATACTTGGCTGTCGGGTTTTAAGGTCTTCGCTGCTAACACTTAGTCTGATAGTGAGGATGAGGAGCTGGCTAAAGAGGAGTTCAAAAAGCCGTTGGCTCAGATCAAAGTGAAGACCAACTGGATGAAGACTTTCGATCAGGGAAGCTTGGAGCAGCTGTTCTCCCAAGTAGGTTTGGTTGGCAATTCTAAAGAGGCTGAAGTGCTGATGCTCGGGCCTTATGTTCTCAAAGATCATACCTCTCTCATCGTGGAGGCCAAGGGTAGTATTAAAAATTGCATCTTCACACCACGTCTAACTTGCAATGATGACACGTCTAAATCTGACACAGGGTCGGTCGAGTCTAAGTCTAGCTCAGAGTCGGAGTTTGTGCCTCTTGGCCCTCCACGTCATAGCTTTTACTTTGAGTTTGAGTCGACTGTACTTGGCAACCCTGAAGGGTTTTATGAAATGCATGATCCTGCTTCCGACTACTTTGCTAATTTCTATATAAATTGTGTCGACCCCGATGATGAAGGAACAGATTTTAATGGGAACATCCCCGCTGAATTGCGTTCCCTCATCAAAAGGGAAGACAAAAGGCATGCTCAGCCTCTAAAGGAAGAAGTAATTTCTGTAAATTTGAAAGACGAGGATGACCCTCGTGTGATGCAAATTGGTTCAACCCTATCCCCGGAGGATCGTACCGTGTTGATCGAACTGCTCAAAGAATTCTTCGAAGTCTTCGCATGGTCTCACAAGGATATGCCTGGCATTGATCCCGAAATAGTGCAACATCGAATTCCTTTGACACCTAGAGCTACACCAGTCAAGCAGAAACTCCGCAGAATGAGGCCAGACTGGGCGCAGAAGATCAAGGAAGAAGTCACCGAGCAGATTGGCTTGCAGAGTATGCTTTGCTTTCGTTCGTCGACAGATTCTCTGGATACAACCAGATCTTTGTGGCACCGGTGGATCAGGAAAAGACGACTTTCGTCATTGAATGGGGTACCTACTGCTATATGATGATGCCGTTTGGACTAAAGAACGTTGGTTGTACCTTTCAAACGGCCCAAACGACCTTGTTACATGACCTTATCCACACGACGATCGAGGTCTACGTCGACGACATGATTGTGAAGGCAAAGGAACGGGAGGATTTCATTCCGGCACTTAGGCAATTCCTTGAAAGACTTCGAAAGTACCGAGTGCATCTCAACCCGCAGAAGTGCACATTTGGGGTAACGGCAGGCAAGATGTTAGGGTTCCTAATCACTGCAAGTGGAATTGAGTTAGATCCCTCTAAAATCAAAGCAATTCTCGAAATGGAGCCACCACGGTCTGAAAAGGGAGTGAGAAGCTTTCTGGGCAAGGTTCAATTCATAAGCAGATCCATCGCCAAGTTGACTTTAACTTGTTAACCACTGTTTCGTCTGCTCAAGAAAGACGTCCTGTTCAAATGGACAGATAAACGCAAAGCTGCTTTCGAATCAATCCAGAAGTACTTGCAGAATCCACCAGTGCTGATGCCTCCTACACAGGGTCGACCTTTGATTTTGTACTTGTTCGTAACCCTGACAGCTATGGGATGTTTGCTAGCGCAAGAAGGAGAAAATGGAGTCAAGAAAGCTATCTACTATCTGAGCAAGAAAATGGTAGGATCTGAGGAGCGCTATACTCATTTGGAAAAGACATGCTGGGCTCTTGTTTGGGCCTCCAAAAAGCTGAGGCACTACATGTTGGCTTATTCGGTGAGACTGATTTCTTGGATGGATCCTATCAAGTATCTGTTTGAGAAACCTGCGCTTACTCATAAGTTAGTGCGTTGGTTGCTTTTGCTGGCGGAGTTCGTTCTCCAATATGTCACAAGGAAACCAGTGAAAGGATGGCTATGGCAAAATTTCTGGTTGACCACCCGATTGATGGACCGAAGGACGCAGATTTCACCTTCCCTGATGAAAAAGTTTTAATGGTGGTCGAGAAAGTTTGGATGCTCTATTTTGATAGGGCTGCTAACCAGAAAGGATTTGTGATTAGAGTATTATTGATCACGCCCGCCAGTGCTCATATTCCGCTTGCTTTCAAGTTAAACTTCGATGTCACGAATAATCAAGCCGAGTATGAGGCTTACATCGTCGGAATGGAGGCTGCTATTGCCCTGGGAGTCGAGAAGCTCAAAGTAATTGGAGATTCAAACCTGGTAGTCTCTCAAGCCAATGGAGATCGGAAGGTTCGTGAGGAAAAGCTGAAGTCTTATCACCAGGATTTGGAAGAACTGTGTAGACACTCTATTCTGGACTGTCCAGATTAGTTTATTTACAGTCTTTGATTCACCGATGATGATCAAGGTCAAGAACATCCTGAGGTTGTTAGTGTGTTTGAGCTTTGAGCGTCTCGAACCTCATTCAAACCCTTTCGAACCCCTTTTCAAAGCTTTCAAGCCAGAACCAAACGGCCTCAGCAAAACCCTACTTGCATACGCTAGTACTGTACTGGCGTGCGCTGGTAAACTGTCACATGTCAGTCATCGACGGTTGACCCAGTTTCCACTAGCGCACGCAGGTACAGGACTGGCGCACGCCGGTCAAAGCAAGTCAAATCACCTTTATTCAACCACGTGCACGAGACTCTTGGGCCACCCCAGTACGCTGAACAGTCTTCTGATGATTGTAAACATGCAAAGATGTCCCCCTCTCTTCTACAACTCCTTTCAAGCAAGTCCCATACATTTAACAGAAAAGCTATGTGCACAGCAGCTGTGCACAGATGCCATTTTCTCCCGGCTCGGGTCGCACAAAGATGATCGGAGCTGCTCATTTTGTTCTAAATATGTCGTTTAAGGTCTCTATAAAAAATGAGCTTCGTTCGATATCGTTAGAGGCGTTAACAAAACACCCAAAATCACTACAGAATTTAGGCAAATGGCATCTGTGCACAGCTGCTGTGTATAAGCTGCTGTGCACATAGCACTGCTCTACATTTAATGCATGGAGACTTCTCCCTCAAGGCTAACTAGCCCTTAACCCAATTGGTTACTAACCCCCTTCAGCCATTCCTTGGCTTATAAATACCCCTCTTGCATTTATATGCAAGGGGGTTACTCATATTAAGAGCTAAAGTCTTTTTCTCTCTCTCTTTTCTTAGTTCTTTGCTTGTTCTTCCTTCTTCCATTGGAAGAGTAAGCAAGGTACTCCTTCCCACATATACCATAGCACCTCTTTCACTCATCATCCATCCACCAAACCCCAAGCTCAAGTTCAAAACATATCATCAACCTCAAAACTAAAAGTATACCAACTTTTACAACCTTCTACTCTGACCCTTGAGGGGGGCTGGCAGAGTCAAGGCTGGTAATCAATACCAGTCCTGGCCCTAAAGCTGGCAAGGTTTCAAAGATCGTGTATAGCAATCAGTGGCGCACGCCAGTAGAGTTGAGTCGTACGCCAGTTATGGCTGTACATACAATACTGGCGTGGCGATCAGTGGTTGGCTCTTTTATGTTTTTCTTTCTATTTTAATCACCTTATTGTATGATAAGAATCGGTCTACTGTTTTCTATATTTTAGAACTATGTAGCTGTAGTGTTCAATATCTGCTTATATTTGCTTTGAAATGCCTTTGGGATCCTTCTGGTCATGTTCCAGAATCCAGATGATGCAAGCATTAGACAAAAGCATCTAATTGGCGTACGGTACACTGGTACGGGTGTATGTTAGTAAGATCGAGCCCAGTGGGTGGCCCTTGCATGGCAACTAGGCCTTGGCCTCTATTTATTTCCCCTCACTGTTTATGGGGTGTTCTATCTATTTTATTTCTTTAAAGCCATTTCATCTGTTTGTAATTATATATTTTCTGCTCTATGAACTGCGTGGTTCGTCCTTGGTGTGCGCTGGTCCTTTCCAGAGCCCAAAGGGTTGAGCATAGGAGTTGTGGGTTTAGGTCTACCGACGCATGCCAATTATTTAGTGGTGCACACAAGTAAGACTTGCATGTTGTGGTATGTCCAGTGCATGTAGGTTTTCTCTTATGCACATCACTTCAAGACATCACCCCCCACTCTCGGATATCGAAGGTGACGACGAACCAGTCTATGCCTTTTCAAAATCAAACAACGTAGCAAATGTTTCAAGTTCGGTTCCCTGGGTGTGTACCGCAAAACCCGAGTGGTGACTCTGAATCGAAGCGTTTCACCATGCTTTCCAAAAGGGCTGCACCCAATTTTTCATAAAATTTGAAGGGCGTGTGCCCACAAACTGATTCTTCGCTTTAATAAGGTGAAATCTTTCACCCATATTCCACGCTTGAAGAATCAGTTCGCCGATGCTTTGGCAACTTTGGCTTCAATGATCGAACTTCCAGTGGGAGTCTAGCTGCAACCAATCATGATTGAACGAAGGGATTTGCCCACATATGAATATATCAACGCCATCGATGATGTCGACGATGGCCTACCTTGGTACCATGACATATGGAACTTTGTCGAGCGTGGGGAGTTTCTCGCTGAGGCCACCAAAAAGGATCGAGTCGCCTTACAACAATCAGCTGCCTAGTACATCATTTGTGGAAGGAAACTGGATCGGAGGTCTCATTGTGGGATGCACAAGCTGTTTGTCAACAGCGCTGAAGCAACAAGGATAATGGGGGAGATTCACGAAGGAGTCTGCGGTCCTCATATGAGTGGTGTCATGCAGGCTAGGAAGATCTTAAAGCAAGGCTATTACTGGTCTACAATGGAGTCTCAATGCGTCGACTACGTGGGACGGTGCCACAAATGCCAAATCCATGCTAATCTACAGCATCTTCCTCCATTAACTTTGTATGGCATGACTTCGCCTTGGCCTTTCTCAGTCTGGGGCATCGATGTCATCGGCATGGTTCGACCTTCCTCTTCAAATGGTCACAAGTTTATACTAGTGGCGATAGACTACTTCACTAAGTGGGTTGAGGCTGAATCTTACAAAACCTTGACAACAGTTCAAGTTGCTTAGTTCATTCGGAAGAACATTATCTATCACTATAGTGTCCCATAGGTATTTGTATCAGAAAATGGGTCTTATTTCAAGGGTAGAGTTTTGGAGATCTTTGTGGAATTCAAGATCCAAATCCATCATTCGACACTCTATTGTCCACAAACAAATGGAGCAGTCGAGGCCGCAAACAAGAATGTCAAGATGATCATTAAGAAGACTACTGAGTCTACAAGGGACTGGCACGAGCAACTGCCTCTAGCACTTTGGGGATATCGAACATCGATCCGAACTTCAACTGGTGCAACTTCTTATTCTCTGGTTTATGGGATGGAGGCAGTACTCCCCATCGAGCTTAAAGTACCGTCACTGAGAGTCATGGCAGTATGTGGTCTCACAGAATCTGAGTGGCTCAGCGGGAGGTTTGTCGAGTTGATGCTATTTGATGAGAGAAGGCTCTGCGCTTTGTATCATGTTCAAGGGTATCAATGACGAATCGCTCGTGCATTCAACAAGAAAGTGAAGTCTAGGGACTTGATAGAAGGGGATATGGTTACAAAGGAAATCCGTGCTCCGATGTTTGATCCTCGCGGGAAGTTCGGACCAAAGGGTTCTGGGCCTTACATTATCAAGACCATCCTATCTAGGGGTGCTGCTAAACTCATCGATCTCGACGGAAATGAATTCAATACTTTGGTCAACCTGGATCAACTCAAGCGTTACTATCCCTGAGAGATTCTCGTTGGACCAAAAACCACAAGGGTGAGCGGTTTCAAGCAAAAGTTAGAGCAGCCTGCTAGATCGAAAACCTAAGGAGGCAGTCTAGGCAAAATAAATAGGCAAAAAGTCAAAAGCTTGCTAGACCAAAAACCAGAAAAGGCGGTTCTAGGCAAAAGTTAGAGCGTAAAAGGAGAGGTAAAACACAAGAGTGAACTTATGCCTGAACTACGTTCTGACCTAATTCTTTGAAAAGAATACGTAGGCAATCTCACCTTGAGAATCGGTCACAATCTTTCAAGTCGATCCATGGTTGACACGTTTTGGCACATATCAAAGGTCGAGAAGGTCGAGGACAAGTCAAGCTACATTGGAGAATCGGAAGGGGGAACCCCTTCGTCTTTCAACTTTATTGCAAATTACTACTTCTAATACATAAGCTGAGCATAAAAGCCTTAAAACTTTTGAAGCATAAAAAATAGAACAAAATGCTTGAGAAGCCTAATGGCTCACAACTTATTCTAAATACAGCAAAGTCAGCTCCGAAGTTAGTCGATGTTTTGTCTTTCGCTTATCTCTACTCGTAGCCATCTTTTATACCAATTTGTTAACATTGGGCTGAAATCTGGATCTGTCGCTTGAATGTCTCTAAGACCCCAGTGCCTTTGTATCCATTGAGTGTCTAAGCATTAAAGTTGGGAAGACGAAAAATTTCGGTCCTAATTCGGTTGTTCTCCTGGGAGATGCCAAGCTGGCAAAGGATGCGGCCGGGAATATAGAATGTGAACCTTGACAATCCAGCAATTACCATCCTGTCGAGCCCATCAGAAATTCATTCCACTCTTCCAAATTCATCTCGGGGAACCTCATTTGCCTTTGATGAATCTGTCGTGGAAAGAGATTCCAGCCTTCCTCCAGAGGGTGAAGTAGCCCAATCTTGTCCAATAGCCACAACTACATGAGCAAAAAGACAAATACGGAACCAGATAAGGCCTGAGCGAGAAAACAAGTAAGATGCTAGGAGCAACCTGAGCCGAGTGTCGAGGTAAAACGAGAAAGTGTGAAAGTTGGAGAAAGGTGGGCAGAGTGAATTTACCTGAAGAAGAAGTGGACTGCCACTGAAAACGTTGGTCTGACCGGTACTTCTCAAGTCTAGGCCCAAGAGTGTCTCTGCAAGTACAAGAGGCACTACGTTCCTCCAAGCCCCCATTTGAGCAACAATGCTCACTAAGAGAGTGCTAACTCGCCCATTGGCAGGAACCAGTAGGTAGGTAACCAACAGACAGATCACCAAGGCAAAGCGGCACTGGGCCTGCACAGCATCGTCATCCAGGTTGCCAATGGGACTGTACCTTTCAATTAGGCAAAGAATGTTGATTTGACCACCTTCAAGTAAAATGTTGGCCAAACCCCGAGAAATGTTGAGTGAGGTCGCTAGCAGCCCTGGCATGCTCACTTGATAGTGTGGGACAACAAGTGTATGAGATGCGAAGCTTCAAAGATAGGCTTGGAACTCCTCGACAGTCGGACACAGTTCATCATCGCCAAAGCGGAAGACATGGACATCGGAGTCCCAAAACCTAAGAGTAGCTCTCAGAAGCTCAGGACGGAGTGACACATGCCTAAAGTATCAAAAATAAGGCAAGGCCATGAGATTGGAAGTTCAACCAATCAATGGACAGAAATTCTACTAACCAAGGTTTGATCGAAGTGGGGAGTGGATTTTCCATCGAGGATGCAAAAAGTTGCTAAATATGAGGAGTGAGAATGTGGGTTTAATAATGCTTGCACCTTCCATTTATAGGCAAAAATGAGCCTCAATTCGCATGTCGAAGTTAAAACCAAACATTAATGTCCAAACAACCCTAGTAAGCAAGGACACTGCCTTCTGATACTCAGAAATCGTGTTCAAACCGTGTAGGGATGAAGACAAGGTGTTTCCTGAAAAAGGACAGTTGGTCAGACAAGTGGATCTGCAGCAGGCAATACGTGCATACGCCGTCCCATTACTGTCATGCACGTATCCCCTCAAACTGCCGCACGCAGATAGTAGCTGGCATACGCCAGTTCAGTGCACCAGAAAACAGTTTCAGATAGCCACTGCCTCCGCATGGTCGTTTTGCATTCCAAGGCCTATTTTGCACTTTTGATGGTTCCTACAAGTCATAAATGGTATATGGGACTGTGCTAAAGCATCGGATTCCAAACATCACGCTTTATGAAGATTTTGGACTTCCAACGACCAGCTTCAAGTTCTAATCAAGGTTTCAGAAAGTCGAAATCCATTCCAGGAACTTTTGCCAAGTTTTGTCATACCGTACATGTCAAATGGACCTAATATGACTATGCGGGGGTGTCGGTTTCAGTCTAGGACTAAATCGAGTCATCTTTTGTGTCTTATGTCCATTTTTGAGGCATTTTTTGCATTTTCCGATTTATTTCTCATCTCAAGGTGTTTTTCCCAGTTTTGTCAATTCGTATAGGTCATTGTACATCTACATGGTCTTACAAAAGTGTCGGTTTCCCCTGTTTAGGAGAATTTCAAATTTTGGCACATTAATGCCCAAAATTTCATTATTTTCCGTGTGTCTAAGGATATATGTCGTATCCTGGGATTTTTTTTCTCATTTCTTTCAAGCTAGTCAAATTTTGTACATATGCGTGTGTTTATTTGTCGATTCAGACTACTTATCAATGCAAGTGGGATATTAGTGGTCAGTTTATACATTCTTTTAGTCAATTTTCTTTACAAAAGAGAATTAATGAACAGAATATGCAAATTTTATATACGGCAATGTTAATATCTAAAAGCAAAAGGTGGACCAATGTACATAGTGGCACAACGGCCCGAGCAAAAAGAGATATCAACAAGGCACATGCACCGAAAAGTCAAAGAAGGCATGCATGGCCCAGCTACCCCCAAAATATCAAGTCTAGGGCACGCCGGTCCGTCATCAAGTCTATCTACGTGGGCGCGCAGGCCCAAATAAAAAATAAAGGACAATAAAAGAAATAGGCTCGGTGGTAGCCCTCAATCGTCAATAAGGTCCTCGTCGTCGTCCTCCTCATCGTCATCTCTCTCTCGGATCCATCTTGTATTTGGGGTCATCAGCGGAGTCGTTAGAGCCGCTGCTGAAAGGCGAGCGCTTCTCTTCTTCTCCCTCCTCACTCTCAATCTCTTGTCTCATTTTCTTCCGTGATGGCCCCTGAGCTAGCCTCTTCCTCAGCTCTCTGCGGAACTGTAGCTCGTCGCTAGTTAAGATGATCTCTACTTCTCTGGTCGCTAGTCTTAAAGCACTCGCCTATCTCTGGGCTACTGCAAAAGTGGTAGAAGCGCTCGCCATCTTCTATTGAGGAGGAGGCCGCACACTCTTTCACCTAAGAGCCGCCCTAGCCTGTCCCTGCATTGTTCATTCATATCATTTCAACATATATTGTGTATATTAAATGCTGAAAATAGGAATCAAGAGCAGGTCTATCAAGTAGAATTGAATAGGTTTATGGGATTATACCTGAGGCCTCGTCTGTACAGACGCCGGGGCTAGAGTCATCGGTGGATACTTCAATTGCAGAGGAGTGCAGCTTGCTATCTTGTGAAATTCCTTCTCCATGGCAAGCATCAAGCGCGCAGCCTCCTCTACCCATTCTGCTGGAACCTGAGAGACATTTTTGGGAACAAAATTTAATATGCAGTTCGAATATGATACAAGGAAACAATACAAGCTAAAAGTACATCATACCAATCCTGTGACCTGAGCAAGCTCAATCTTGAATGGCTCGAACTCAATTATTGCAGCCTCTCTCTACGTATCCCGCACTGCCAGTGTCCAGGAAGTCGAGGCAAACCAGTCGCTGCTGCATAGCTAGACATCCCCTTGAGCTAGTTGTCCTCTCTCTTTGGCCTCGCCTCTTTTCCCCGGCTTCCATAACCTCTCTAACAATGGCCTAGTGTGTCATCACCCCGAGTGGTCCCACCAAATACTGCCTCCAGTAGATGGCATAGTCATGCTCCAACCTCACAATGGCTGAAAGGTCTGTCAAAACAGTAAACCGCTGCAGCTCAGCCAGCGTGTACCTGTTTGTGTGCGAAGCATGAGGCAGAAGTGGCCCAGGGACCTGGAACTCAAGCAAGCCAAGTGACTGTCTCATCACCCAAGTACCACTGCCACCCGAAAGCCGACTCCAACATCACTCGACCCGCTGTCACCACTATGCTCCTAGCCACATACTCTGGCTCCGGCACCACGCCGCCCCACAGGTTCCATTCCACCTACAATACATTCAAAAGATAAAACCAAACAGGCATTAGCGACAGCATTAAAGCAATTTAAGGCAAAAGTAATCGATGAAAGTTTTGTTTACGTGAGTACTCGACAGCTTGTTGAGGTAAGCTCCGAAGGCTAGGAGGCTCCCTCTCGATTTCTTCTTGCCCTTATGTAGTGGCCCTCAGATCATGGCACGCGGGAGAGTCCTCATGTCCAGGCACTTATTCTCCAGAGGATACATCTGCAACACCTTGTAAGCCCATAACTACAAGGTTTCAAACAAGCAAAGCATCAGAATACGGCATATACAATTTAGAGTACAAGTATGGACTGCGATGAAATTACAAGTTGGAATCCGTACCTCCCACACTCTCCAGTAGCCAGCAACTGCCTTTTTGTACCGCATGAACTCTCCCATGAAGCCATAACATGTCCCTAAGGCCACTCCTCCCCAATCGTACTGAGAGGCCGTGCGTAAGTCAAAAAGAGCCAGCAGGTAAAACAAGTGCACCATGGCACGCTTGTTGGGGTACAACATAGCCTCGAATAGGTACAGTAGATAAGCCCTTGCCATTTGCTCCTCCTCCTGCTCTGTGGTCAGGATGCTCCTCAAATAGCCCTAGAACTACTCATATCGGACCATCTCCTCTCCTCTTTCAGGCACCCAGCCCAGGAACCACCTCAGCGCCGCCTCATCTCTATGGAACCCCAAGTCAAATGGGATCGGCTCGCCACCTACCCTTAGGCCCGTAATGGCCGCGAAGTCCAAGGGGGTCGCAGTCATCTCCCCGATTAGAAAGTGAAAGGTGTTGGACGTATCTTTCCACCTCTCACCCAAAGCAGTGAGCACGGCATGGTCGTTCTTCATCAGAGTCAATGAAAGGATGAATGGCCCAAACCCTGTAGCATCCACTAACTCCCGCACTTGCTCGGGCAATCCTCTGTAAAGCTCAAGCAAGCTCGCTGCACCTCCATGCCCTCGCGAGCTGGCCACCCTCCTCTGTTCAGAACTGCAAACACATAAAAGAAATGTGTCAGTGCTCGAGTAATCCAAGATTCAATAGGCAATTATTAATCATCAAGGCATACTGAATTCAATTTCAAATTTTCAACGGCATCTTGCCGTCGAATTCTACAGTCAAGGCATCTCCGTTAGTCGATTCAAGTAATTCCAAGCTACATTATCAGTCGAGCTATCGTTCAAGGCATACTACTATCGATTTCAAGTTTCAAAGGTATTCTTTGGTTGATCAAATCTTAAGGGCATATTATTCAATCGAATCACGACCTAAGGCATTTTTTCTGTCAATTCAAGTTACTTCCGACATCCTATAGTCGAGTTCTAAAAATCACAAGGCATTCTTTCAGTCGATTCAAATCACAGGGTACTTTAGCAGTCAATTCAAGTTTTAAATTCAAGGTTGAGGCATTCTAAGTCGATTTAGGGCATATCAATCAAGGGTTCTACACGACAAGGAAAGTGCAGTGGATCAAGTTACATGCAATATCAAATATAAGTCTATGCAGATACAACAGTACAAAATGGAAGGTAAGAGAAAGTCTTAAAAGTATACCTGCTCCCAAGATTGCGCCAAGTGCTCTTCGGGGTCCCTCAGCTCAAGCTTGGCATCGTAGCTCTCCCGGTGAGGCACGTAACTCTCAAACCCCGACGAAACAAAGACATACGGCTCCGGCGGCGTGTATGTCTCTGCAGTGAACTCAGCGCGAGGCTCCTTCGCCCTAGACTCAGCCAACATCACCGCTAACTCCTATGCCCACGCCACCTCCTTCTAGGCCTGCTCGGCCATCTCGGCTTCTCTCACAAAGGCCTGATCCTTAACTGTACCCCTCTCGGCCTCGGCTCTAAGTCTCTCCTCCTCAGCGGCCATCTCAACCTACCTCTGTCTCTCCTCCCGGACTGCCAGAACAGCTGTTACCACCGTCAGATTCTCTCAGAGCAATCAGCCGAGCTCTTCCTCAGTCACGAACTTTGCAAAATCTCCGCGTGTAATTGGTACGTGCACCGTGGACCCCGCTGCTGGTTTAAACTCTACATGCTCCATCGGTACCTCTCCTGAAGCCTCCTCCACAACCATAGGGTCATTTCCCCTTGCCGGATCCCTCTGTGCCGACCCCGATTGAACATTATTGACACCACTGCCGCTACTGCTTCCGTCAGCCTCAACCAAACCCCCTGCAATGACTACAAAAGCTTCTACTTCACTCCTCGAATCCAAACGATGGACCTGTGGGTCCCCTGTCTCAATGCCCACCGGCGTACGCCCCACCCCACCTCTTTTGGCGTACGTCGATCGGCCTCCTCACTAGTCTCTTGTGCATGGCCATTATGCTCGTCGTTGATGCTTGAAACCTCTGCACCAGCACTCGTCGAAGCCCTCTCTATAGTCTGATCATCAATTACAGATCTCCCGGCCTCGCCCTCGCTAGCCATTGGCCGATCACCATCATTGCCACATTCGTCGCTATTCCTACCACCGCCACTGTCACTGGTTTTGGCCATGGATGAGTATGGATGAATGGGGTTTTGAAAAGTGTGGGAGAATGAGATTAAGAGAGAGTTTGAGAGAGAGGAGGTGAGTTTTTCTTTTGAAACTACCGTAGGGTGGTTTCCTTGCATTGATCAAAAGTTTATAAGGCGTGGGAAAGAGCTGGGCCGGTTTTAGGCCGGATCTGGACTCGGGTCAGCCATAGTTACCCATGTACAGCTCTCCAATGCCAGCGTACGCCAATGATTTTTGGGCCCGAGGCCCAATTGGTTTTTCTGTATCAATTCTCACCCCAAGCAGCAGCCTGTACAGGTCTAACTCAAGTTTTATTGAAGGATTGGTCAAACGACGGTTCGCCCGTCCAATTTTAAATCAACGACGATGCGCCCGTTCCTCAAATCAATTCAATCAACGACGTGCACCCGTCCCTCAAGACAATTCAATCAACAACGGTGCGCCCGTCCCTCAAATCAATTCAATCAACGACGGTCCGCCCGTCCCTCAAATCAACTCAATCAACAACGGTCCACCCATCCCTCAAATCAATTCAATCAATGACGGTCCGCCCGTCCCTCAAATCAATTCAATCAACAACGGTCCGCCCGTCCCTCAAATCAATTCAATCAACGACAGTCCGCCCGTCCCTCAAATCAATTATACCTCCAGCAACAACGATTCGCCTGTAACTAATTATTGCTTAGGGGAGTCTGCCTCCATGATAGCCTGTCTTGTCAAATCAACCAATCAAGTTCTTTAAGTATTCGTGTTTACTTTGACTAGTATGTTCTGTTCCGGATAGCCAGGAAGGGTGTCTAGAAAAACCTTTATCATTACTTGTACCAAGTCAATGGTGCTCCAAGTGCTATCAAAGGGGGACTACTGTAGACACCCTATTCTGGACTTTCCAAATTAGTTTACTTACGGTATTTAATTCCCCAATGATGATCAAGGTAAAGAACTCCCCGAGATTGTTAGTGTGTTTAAGCTTTAAGCCTTTCGAGCCTCATTCAAACCCTTTTTGAACCCCATTCAATCCCTTCGAGCTAGAACCAAAAGGCCCTGGCAAAACCCTACTTGAGTATGCTAGTACCACGTTAAGCTGTCACGTGTCGGTCATCGACCGTTGACCAGATTATTACTGGTGCATACAAGTTCCTTATAGGCGTACGCCAGTCAAATTACCTTTATTCAACCACGTGCACAAGACTTTTAGCCCCCCCCCCCACCCAGAATCCTATACATTCATCTGGTTGGTGAGTACGTGTAGGGGATGTTCCCCTGTAGACACCTCCTGAAAGTGGGGCATTGCCATATAGATTGATCATCGCTGTTTGTTTGGTTGTTTAATTCATAAACCAAGATCATGGATATTTCCATGGCTAGGAACATCGCCACACGATATCAGTTATCATCAAAATAAAGTCGCCACCTAGTTTATAAAAACTAGGAAAAACAGATAGAGATTCCGAGTATGAGAGCCAAAGGTACAATGAGGGGAAGGTGTTAGGCACCCCTCTCTGCCTAGTCGTGAGACTGGCCCATGTTTGTTCAACATAAGATTAATACATGCAGTATTTAATTCTAACACATAGTCTGTTTATTAGCCTTTAAATAGTTAATGGTGAGCCAAGACAGCAATTGACACATGCATCAGAATAAGCAGAATAAAACAAACTGTCCCAGAGAAATGGATCTCGCAGCCGGTGAATAGATGTCACGGCCGAGAGATCCTCCTGGTTTGATGTACCGGCCGATGGATCGAAGACCCATCCGATGTTCTTCCTCACACCAAACTTTATGACTAACAGAAGATCAGAGAGCTACGATTAAATATAAAAATAGAAAATAAACTGGACCAGAGGCCCTTGGGCCTCAACACCTTGATTTGATTGCTTCGGATTGAGGGTGATTGACTGATTGCTTTTCGAAACCCTAGGTTTATGGTTTGAACTTCGGGGTTTGATCGTTGGATTACGGTTGCCTTTAGGAGGTTGGGACTTTTGAAGGGGGATGTGAGCAAGTATATTTGCAGAGTTTCATGGCTTTTGGGAGTGATTGAGTATATCAATTGTGGTATTTTCGAAGCCCTAAGGGCTCTTTTATATAGGCACCAGATGACATCGCTCCAACCAATCACATTGCAGGATTGAAATTGGAATTATAGGGCAACTCTAACCCCTCATGATAATCTCCTTACGTAGCCCCAATGCATCAAAACTTGGCTGCTAGAATTTTGTGGACGAATCAAATGATTGACAGAACTTTCCAGAATCTGAAAAATAGACAATCTGGCGGCCGATTAAAGGATTTGACGGCCGAGGAATTGATGTTGTGGCTGAGGGATAGACCTGGCGACCGAGTGATCGATCTCTCAGGGAGATTTTCAAGCAATAGGCTTCACGGGTGAAGAAATGATGCTAAGGCCGTGAGATCAATGTTACGGCTGATAGAAAGATTCTCATAGGATACAGTATTTCTGTCTGAAAGGTTATTTGGCTCTGGATTGGGTCCTCTAAGTGGCTAAAAGTTCTCACCATAAGTCCTAAGGTTCACAAGAAGTCAATCAGTAATTACTCTATCCATATTATCATCGGGATGGTCCCCAAGGTGGGACTTAAAATAATCATTAGGCCAAATTGGGGTGTCTACAGATACCCCTCTTTGACTGAACTTAGACGGATTGCGAGACATGTTTAAGTAAGAGTCAAAGCTATAAAAAGCAACTCAATTTGGTCCAACCACTATTCCAAGGGTTTTTTGAAAAAGGTTTTAGTTATGGTCGGACCGAGAGGCTGCCTACGTATTCCACCGGAGAAATTCAGACCAACCATAGTTCGGAGGGCAATAAAGAAAAATAAAAAGTTTGGAGGGTTAGAAACAAAAGACGTACCTTCGGGCTTTAAAAAGCCGTAGTGCAACATACCTGGGCAATGCTAGGATTTTTGGCATAGAATAGTTGAAGGAGCGCGGGGCTGCCGGGGAAAATTTTGCGGAGAGCGTCCTTAGTATTTTGGGGTAGATTAATACACAGCGGGTGAGTCGTTTACTTTTCTTGATCATCCTTACTTTGACTGAGGGGAGCTCGGTAAAGTAGTTTATCTTTGCGAATGAGCTTGATGGAATAGATGTAATTGGGTGGAATCCAAACCATCTGTAAGGGATGAATCGGACACCGATTTTTGAGATATGGGGTGGAACCCAAGCCATCTTCTGGAGATGAGTTAGATGCTGGTTTTGAGATATGGGGACACGGGGCCAGTAACTAGAGCACAGAGCGTTGAGATGAGGAAACCAAGGCATGGAGCCGGTTGCAGTCATGAGGCGAGAGCCTGAGGAAACAGAGCTTAGAGCTTAAGGTGATAGAACCGAGGCACGGAGCCGGTTGCAGTCATGAGGCGAGAGCCTGAGGAGCTTGACGGAATTGAGGCGTAGAGCTAGTTGCATTTGTAAGGCGGGAGCCTGAGGAGTCGGAATTTAGAATTTGTAGAGATAGAACCAAGGCGTAGAGTTAGTTGCATTCTCCAGCTTTGTCCACAGAGCTTTCCCATCATAAATTTTTGGCGTAGAGCCAAAGGATCGAGGCACTGGACCGATCAATAAAATCGAGGCGTAGAGCCGATTGACTGCAGAATTGACCTGTTTCATGAGTGAGTGAGAGATGCAAAATATGTATATGTGATGATTGTTAGATGTAAACAGATATAATGATGCTGATGGTTATGCAGACTCGATGTGATTGATGTAATATGTGCACGGGCCCGTGCGTGTGTGTTTGATTTAAGCATAGAGCTTCTTTCAAGTTCAGGACTTGAGCATTCAGAGCATAGAGCTCAAGCATTCGGAGGGTAGAATCCAAGCATTCAAAATACAGGCTTTGAGCATCCAGTATGCAGTGGTTGGGCATTCAAGTGTAGAGCTTGAGCATTCAAGCGTAGAACTTGAGCATCCAGTACACAGTGGCTGGGCATTCAAAGAGCTTCGAGCATTCAAAATGTTGGATTTTGAGCATTCAAGCATAGAGCTTGAAAACAGACAATATCTTGTTAATGGTGTGGTGTAGAGCTTGTTGAAGTTTGTTACGGCGTAGAGCCACTGAGTAGTGGACGTAGAGCCGCTGAGATAATGGGCTTGGAGCCGCTGAGATAATGGGCTTGGAGCCGGTGAGTGGTGGGCGCAGAGCCGGTGAGTAGTGGGCGTAGAGCAGCTGAGTGGTGGGCGTAGAGCCGCTGGGTGATTATGATAGTGAGCATAAGGCATTGAGCCATTTTAGACGGGCGAGAGCCGCTGAGAAAACGAGTATGGACATAGAGCCACTAAGCTATTGATGAACATGGGCATGGAGCCGCTGAAATGAGGCTAAAGCGTGAGATAGCAAGTGTAAAGCTGCTGATATGGTTAGCTTAGAGCTATTGATGGTGTTGATGGAATTGCTGAAGTGGGGAAGCTTGAAGCAGTGAGCTTATGGGCATAGAGCAGCTAAAGTAGCGAGCGTAAAGCTGCTGAGGTGGTTAACATGGAGCGAGCATAGAGCTGCGGGGATGGCGAGCATGGGCGTTGAGCCGCTGAGAGTAGCTGAAGTGTGAGATAGCGACCTATTGATTGTGAGCTTATGAGCTTAGAGCTGCTGAGTAGCTGGGCATGAAAGGGTGATAGGCGTAGAGCCATCGAAATAATGAGTAGAGGCATAGAGCCACTGGATGTAATAGGTATGAATATGAAGCTACTAAGCGTAGAGCGGTAAGGCTGCTGGGTGAACGAAGTTGTTGAAATGGTGAGCTCATGGCTGCTGGTGAGCATGCGGTGTTGAGTGTGCCTAGAGCTGCTGAGGGTGCTACTGGGAGGAGTAGAACTACTGGAATGATTGACTCGAGGATGCTGGGTGAGCTTAGGGCTGCTGATAGAGATAATGGAATTGTTGAAGAGGAAGGATTTGAAGCAGTAAGTTTTATGGACGTGGAGCTGCTGAATATCCTAATGAATGTTGCTGGACTGCTAGGTAGCTAGTGGTGACGGGGTAGATTTGATGATCCTTGGTGGTCGAGCGACCAGTAGTTGTGAGCTTGCTGTTATGGAGAGAGCTTCTCTATTCTCGAGTATGCCCCTAAGGCTGATTCAATCAATGTTCATCTCAATGGTTTTGTTGGTAAAGGACCAAAACTTCATAGCTGCTTGAGTTGGTGCACTGAGTAAGATCTGACGCTGCTGTGGGAGATTGATTAGGGGGCCAAAAGATCGATCTCGCGGCCGAAGAATTGATGTCTCGGCCGGGGAATCGATGGCTCGGCCGTGGGAATGCTAACAGACAGGAAATCATTTTAAGTTTGATTTAATCGATCTCTCGGTTCATTTAATCTTTTCTCCTCCACTTCTATTCTTTCGTCCGAAACTTCTCCGTTCATCTCTTCTAGTCACCGGCGTCGTTCACCGGCGTCCACCACCGTCCTCCTCTCCGCTCTCTCTTTTGTTGTGTTCTTCCTTTTAACCTTGACTGCAAATGGCTTCCTCAGAAGCGTCGTCTTCTTCTACCTATGTTCCACCGTCCATTGCGGGTTCTTCCTCGCATCCTCCATGTAGGTGCGAGTATCCTTCTTCTGACGAGGAGCTTGGTCTGTTTGACGCCATTACCTATGTTCTCCCTTCGCGTAGGTTGGGTTTTAGCGGTTTCTTGCAGTACCACCCTTCTGCTGGTGGCCTAGAGGCCGAGGTTGTTCGTAGAGAACCCGAGCATCATTTGAGTGCTCTTAATGTTCCGGTAAGCTTCCTAAAAGTAAAAGGTTTACTTTAGTTTGGAGTTCAATTTGTATGACCAAAAATGAATTTTTTTTATTCACGGGATGAAATCCCATTTATCTAGGGGTATGAACGAGAAAGACCTGTGATGGAGTCGAAATTGTTTTTGGAGAGATTAAGATAATTGTGCCACCTGTTTAGGCAATGCATGCTTTCAAACGTTTAGTTTGATGCCCTTAGCTTTTATCTGTTTATGCAATCATGAGATTTACTCCCTTTTTGTATTTGGCAGAGAAATAAGAGATTGGATGCTCGTGGTGGAGGCAAGGAGGTGCACAAGTGGTTTGTGAGCTGCCAGAGCAGGCTCGGGAGTTAGTACGTGCTGCTGGCTTTGAGACATTCATTTTGGGTCTCAATCTTCTGAAGATAGACTGGTCGCTGATGACTTCACTAGTTGAGAGGTGGTGGGATACCACTAACACATTCCACTTTCCTTTTGCCGGTGAGATGACAGTCACACCAAGCGATTTCGCTCTTCTGACTGGCCTGCGAGTAGGTGGAGTCCCCCTTCAGATTGATCCGAAGATTTGGCAACGGGAAGGATCTTTGGAGTGGTTCTTGGGCAAGGTGCCCCCTCTTCACTCACGCGGTCATCTTGATGTCTCTTAGCTGAGCAAGACCTTCACGAAAGCAGATATTCTGACACAGGTGAATGTCGAGCAGCTAGCACGGGCCTTTCTTCTCTATCTCCTTGGGCAAACGTTGTTTGTCAACAAGGATGGTTCGGTGCATACGCAGTTCTTGGCCCCTTTGCAACATTTGGAGGCCGTTTGGGAGTTTGACTGGGGGGCATCCGCTTCAGCCACTTTGTATGGCAATCTTGGAGCTTGTTCGCGGGACAAGAGTTTCATTCTCGGTGGTCATTACAGAGTGCTCGAGGTATATTCTTCTTTCCCTTTCTCCTTTCTTGTTTCAGTTTCTCTTGATACTGATCTTGTTTGTTTATCCCATTTTTTAGCTCTAGGCTTTCGAGCATCTCCTCCAATTTCCTCTTGACACTAAGCACAAGGATGAGCACTGTTTTCCGCGCTACGAGCGATGGTTGGCGGGCCAAGGGAAGCCGCGGTCGCCAGTTTTGAGCCTTTTTGAGTGGTGGCGAGTTTTGGACCAATTGACGGTCGATCAGGTACGTCTCTTCTCCCTTTGCATTCCTTGTCTTTAGATCTCCATATCCTTGTGTCATGGCTAATTTGACTTTGTTTGTAGGTGAGGTTTAACCCTTGGAGTGATGTACCAGAGGGCGCCCCTCTTGCGAGTTCCAGAGTTTTGGACCATACTCGTAGTTTGTTTGAGAGCCCCTTTTGTCAAGCCTGGTGCTTAGGTGATCGAGTCGATAGCCAGTGGCTCCCACGCGCTGAGGCGCTTCAGTTTGTTCCTCCTCCAACTCTGACGTCAATGAGATCTACTTCCTCAATGTCCAAGGAAGATTTGAAGAATGCTCGGATCAGAGATTGGGCGGGCTTGCTTCTCCAGGCAGGTGACTACATGGAGTATTGCCGTCTTTTCTTAACTCCGCCTGCTGCTCCTCCAGCTGCTCCTGTTTGGCCATGGGCCCCTTCCTTCGTTTCCTTCCATTCTGATGACGGAGTGGAGGAGCGCTTGGCGCTTACCCCTTGTTCGACCCAGCTTTACACATTGCCAGTTGGGGTTCCACAGGTTTCAATTACTGATTTTGTTTCCCTGTTTTATCATTGTATCTTGCGCTCCAGTGTTTGAAATGCTTAGTTTGTTTCCACAGGTGTCTGCTGAGATAGTACAGGAATGGCTGCGGGCCTATCAGAGTGCAGAGGCTTTAGTTCGGAGGCAACATTGTCGGATCCTTAAGGTATGATTTTTGCCTATGCATTTCCTTTGCTTTGTGTCCTTCTTGGAATCTGAGTGCTTATATTCTTTTTCTTGCAGCTTAAGGTTGAGCAAGTACCAACTGCTAGTGGGGAGGATGTGGGGACCAGTGAGCAATCCCTGTCTACATCTCAGAGATCGTCTCAAAGACGTCATCGTGAGCAATCCCTGTCTACCCCAGTGGCAGCCACTTTTTCTTGCTTTTTGACAGACTCTTCCAACTTGGTGAGCTTGGCCATTATCGCATCTGTAGCAATGAGTTTGCTGGGAATAGAGAGATCTTGAATCATGATCATTAATTGGGCAATTTGGTTGTCATACCGTTCCTTTTGTTCCTCCATATCCTCCTTAAGGATTTCAAGTTCGGTCTTTTCCCCCGTTCCTGATGCTTTACCTTCCATTTCTGATCCCTTTGACATTTCTGACTGAACTGGCAAAGATTCTAACCTTGTCAATCACTTTTCGGGTCGAATCCAACCGAGTACGTAATGCTGCCTTCTTCTTGGACCAATTGCTTAGAACTTCTAGTAAAAACAAAAGGATGAATTTTAGTACTCTGTGGCTTTATCTAAATTATTTAAATGAGAATTATGGTATCGTTGCTTGAGATGCTCGCAAGCTTAGCAGAATCGCCTCAATCCTTAGTTGTTTGATAATGTATGCTTTATGGGGAGCATTAAAAGGGGGAAACTTTGTCAAGCCAAAATCATTGTTAATAACTTTAAATAAACTTGAAAATTGATTACTAGGAGTTAGGTCTTAACGGGTTAGTTTTGAAAAGTTAGTCTTTAAGAGTTAGGTCTTAATGAACAATCTCATGGTTGAAAAAGCCATTGAGACTTTTATTATGATTTGAAAAGAAACTAATTATTGAAAATTGAGTTCCAACAATTAAATTTCAAATTTTGAAGGAAAATTAGTTATTAAGGTTAAGGCCTTAATGTGCTAATTTTAACTTGAAAAAAGCTACCCATTGGGGGCCAGAACCTCAACGAGCTAGTTTAATTTGGAAACTATCGACAAGATAATGTTTATGGCTTGATTTTGATTTTTCCCCAAGTCTTATTGCTCCTAAGGAATTAAAACATGCATTTTCCATCATGTATGACTCTTCATTGGTTAAGGCAATTCTTTTAAGCTTGATAGGGCCAATAACCTAGGGTCAAGCTAACATATATAAAGAAAGCATTGAAACACATAGGCAGGGTATAAGGAAAATGATAAACACGTAAGCAGGATATATCATGTAATCCTAACGTGAAGGCCCTGTCCTAGTTTTGGCAAAAGTTCTACGTTTTTGCTATATGTAGAAGGCCGATTTTGGTTTAGAGGGGTTCCCCAAACTAGAGCCAATAATTTGCCTCCCTATTGCCAAGTGTACTGCATGGCAACGGTCAAACGGCAGGCTGACTCATCATCGTCCAAGGTTGCCGAGCATTTCGGGATGTCCTAGCACCGACAAGCCGGGTAGGGTAACCAAAATGTAGCGGCGAGGCTATCCAACATCAATGCACGTGCAATGCAAAAAGTTAAGCAATAATATGCAAAATCCCACAAATATGTTCAAGCTTGGCTCTCAAATTAAATCATATTCTCTAGAAAAATTACATGAATGAAATAACCAAAAAGTCCCAGGCCGAGTGGTCGGGCAGAGCCCTGTTAGAATCACCATACCTTTCTTAGACAGCCCGAAGCTTATCTTTTTGACAGACTTTTGATAAGGGTCATTTTCACAAGTGTACTAATTCTTAAAAATATAAATTAATAAGTATCCCCAGCAGAGTCGCCACTGTGGGCTACCAGAGCCCGAGATGGGCCTTTTCGGAGGCCATCCCTTGTCGTGCGCTCGTTTGAAAAATTTAAAGAGTCGCCACCCGAGTTTTTGTAAAATGGTTTGCTACCCGAGAAAACCTGGAACTTGAAAATGATATTTGAATTTCAAAATAAACCAAAGATTGGGTACGAGAGCCAGGTTACAAGAGGGAAAGGTTTTGTTTGGAAAAGCACCCCCCTCGCCTAATAAAATCGGTCTTTACTAATATTTGTGGGACTTTGAAATTCATTTTATTGCTTAAATCTTAATGCCACATAAACAGTTATATGAACAATTCAATTGCAGCAAATATGAACATACATGCTTGGAATGTAAACATTTAATTGCAGAAAATAACCAGGATTAGCATTTTGTTCCACAAGAACACTACCGTAGTACAGTACATATCTTGTGGTCAATTTGGCATACAAGACAGCTACAACACGTGAACAGTTTTCAGCAGATATAAATGCTAATAAACATGCTTTAATTTATCACAGAACGGTAAGAAGCAAACAAGGACTTTATTCCACATGGTATACTACCGTACGGTAAAGCTGTAAACCGTACGGTAGATGTATTATGTGGCCGGCAGCTTAAACTGGGCTAACAGGGCATTTTAGAGACCCTAAAAATCATGTAAGCCTATATATTAAGTAAATGACACTTATGTCAAAACATACTACATAACTGAAATAATTTCATGAATCTAAGCATGACATATATTGTTTAAAACAAAACATGAAACGGCATGGTATCTTATATCAGATTTCAAAGAAAAGAAGAAAGTGGCAACCGAGAGTGTTCCCTGAAAACATTCTACCGTATGGTGAACATATGTACCGTACGGTGGAGTTAAATGGGATTCAAACTTTTATTTCTTCGTAAGGATTGTGTGGGCATGCGTGCCCCATTTTCGGAATTTCCGGATTCCGAGACGCGAGGTGCCCGGGTCGAGGGAGCGCGAGCGGGGAGGCAAGCGCTCGCAAAAATACAGAGTCGCCACTTGGGTTTTGAAGGTCCGACACCCAAGGAACCGTATTTCGAAGCACTTGCCGCGCTGTTTGATTCGAAAAAGTTAAGGAACCAGTCCGTCATAACCATATCTGGGTTCGGGAGCCAGGTTACGAGAGGGGAAGGGTTTTATGGCACCCCTCTCGCCCAATCCGGAGATCGGTCTCTACTTAGGCATTTGCGAAAATGTTTGTTTTGCGATTCCGTTTCATTTAATCAATTTTTAGCCAATTAGGGCGGGGGAACAGTTAATCGGGGGTTAAAACTGTAACAGTTTGCAGGATGTGATAAAATATGGCATGGATTAGTAAGATGACAGGTAATAAATGGAACGAAGTTCAAAACATCGATCATACATCAAGACAGCGCTGTGTATGATTTTGGCACGAAGAAACAGCCAGCTTGCATGCGTGAGTTCATCCGCATGCAAGCAAACCGTCGCGCAACATATCCATACCCTCGCGCGAGTGTTCATGTTTCACCAATGGTTTGAATTTCATTCCCTTCTGGGCTCTGGAAGGACCAGTGCTCACCCAGGTGCAAACCAAGCAGTTTATGGGTACTTGAAAGTAAACAATATTACAACCAACAGATAGAAATATTATGAAAAAGCAACCCCTAAACAGTGGGGGTGTCTAAACAAAGGCCAAGGCCAAGCTGCTCATGCAAGGGCATTCCCTGGGAGAGAGAGACCATCGCGCGACAGTGTGAGACAGCCGCGCGATTGTTCTGACTGGACTTCCAGGAATTGCTTTGCATACTTGGGGCTCTGAGACATGTTCAGGAGCATCCCAAAAGCATTCCAAACCAAGAGGTGTTATAAACTAAGCCTAGCAATGATTTTCAACATGCAAAATAGCAAAGCAGTGAGCCAAATCTCCTTTAAAGACTTTTAACAGACTATAAGCACAATAATAAACTTAAATACCAGGGTCCCTTCCCCACGTGGTCCATTCTCACGCAGACAGAATCGTCGCGCGAGCATCTGGGACCATCGCGCGAGGGTTTCCCTGCTAGTGGCTCTTGAAACTCTGCCAGCTTTAGGGCCAGAACTGGTATTAATTACCAGCCTTGACCCTGCCAGCCCCCCTCAGGGGTTCGAACAGTGAGTAGAAAGATATTATACCTTTGCTTTGAGTGCCTTGGAAATGGCTTGAATGATGAGATGGTGAGACTTGGAGAGAGATTATGTGGGAGTGAGTAGTGTGGGATTTTTGTGCTTGAGCTTTTCTTCTTCTTTCTTAAAGAGGTTTTTTTTTTGTAACCCTTTGCAAGGAAGCATGGGGGGGTATTTATAGGAGAAGAGGGTTAGTGGATGGCTAACCAAGCCCTTGTAACCAGCCAGCAATGCTGGTTACAAATGCTTGGTGGAGGAGTGGGTGGCAAAGGTGATGGGAGAGTGGGGGGTGAGGTGGTGCAAGGGGACCCCCCCCCCCCCCCCCCCCCCCCCCCAGAACGCTGTTCAGCCGAGAAAACGGGGTCACATGGGTCTGTAGCCCCCTGACCAACACGCAATCTGGGTGAAAATGACAGGTGTTGACCATCGCGCGATGAAGTGAGACCATCGCGCGAGGGTTCAGCCAACCCCGCGAGGGTCAATGGTCAAAGCTTTGACTTTGACCACCACCTGGCAAATGAACCATCGCGCGAGGGTTCCAATATGTCGCGCGACATTAAAACCCAAGGTTCAGGTTCTGATTTAAGGTTTTAAGGCTAAGGATGGGTTCCTCACATACCAAACTCAAGCCATTCCAAGTTCTCGGGACTGTTTCGACCTGACTCATCATTGGGGAATCAAGAAACCGAAGAACAAAGTAAAACGATCGGGAAGTCAGATTGGGGTGTCTACAGTAGTCCCTCTTTGACGGCACGCGGAGCACCATTGACTGGTACGGGTAACGTCAAAGATTTCTAGACACCCATCCGATCCACCCAAAAGCTGATTTAAACGAAAAGGGCTAGCAAGTATATACAAATACCGTGCACCAACGGATCGGGGAGCAGATTGATTGCTGATCCAAAAATTGGACGGATGGATCGTCGCTGATTGATAATTGGACGGATGGATCGTCGCTGATTGATAATTGGACGGATGGATCGTCGCTGATTGAAAGTTGGACGGATGGATCGTCGCTGATTGATAATTGGACGGATGGATCGTCGCTGATTGAAAATTGGACGGATAGATCGTCGCTGATTGATAATTGGACGGATAGATCGTCGCTGATTGATAATTGGACGGATAGATCGTCGCTGATTGATAATTGGACGGATGGATCGTCGCCGATTGAAAGTTGGACGGATGGATCGTCGCTGATTGAAAGTTGGACGGATAGATCGTCGCTGATTGATAATTGGACGGATGGATCGTCGCCGATTGAAAGTTGGACGGATGGATCGTCGCTGATTGATAATTGGACGGATAGATCGTCGCTAATTGAAAGTTGGACGGATGGATCGTCGCTGATTGAAAGTTGGACGGATGGATCGTCGCTGATTGAAAATTGGACGGATAGATCGTCGCTGATTGATAATTGGACTGATAGATCGTCGCTGATTGATAATTGGACGGATAGATCGTCGCTGATTGAAAGTTGGACGGATGGATCGTCGCTGATTTTGTTGCGGGCGGACCACTGCTGGGGATATATAAACGCGTGTCGGGTTTAAAAGACATTGACTCACAATAAATTTTGAAATTGTTGCAGCGCCTAAGTGAGAATCTATGGGCTCTTAAGGGTGGATGAGCATGATTGGGCCTATCCAGAAGTTGCATTGGGCCGGGAGGCCCAACCAAACCATCGCGCGATATATTCAGACCATCGCGCGAGGGTTCCTTGTTCAGGCCCGGATCTGTTAAGAGCCCAGACCCGGCCTGGATCTGCCTTCTTCCATACAACCGACGGGGACGTTCGAAAGCCGCTCACAGCAGTTTCGAACTCCCTCCAATACCATTCTCTCCCAAACTCCTCCTCTCCAAACCTTGATTTCGTCCCAAAACCAAGCAAACCCACGTGCGTATCATCGTCCATGGCTGATCACGACGTTACTCGGGGCAGTGGGGAAGTAGTCGATCGTCCGGAGGACGAGGGAAGACCCATTGTGGTCGAAACAGAGGATCAGCCGGCAACGGGGGTTGTTGTAGACACTAGTGCAGAGGTAACGGGCGGCGGTGATGGCGTACAGAGCCACGAGCAGGAGGCGGTTGGCAGCGAGAATCGTCGCGCGACGCAGTCAGACCGTCGCGCGATGGTTGAGATCGGGGCCGTGAATTCTGGGGTCGTGCAATTGGACCCGAGCGAGGCCGTGAGTGGTTCGGTGGTGGTTGGCGGCAGTTCCGAGGGTGTAGGCAGTGGAGGTACCGAGGATGGTGGTGCCGAGCCAAGCGAGACTCCGCCGAGGGATCCGGCGAAGGGTAAGGGCGTAGCGGCCGAGGAGGAGGAAGCCACGGAGGTTCCTGAGGAGGAGGTACTGTTTCGGCCGGGGGCCACGTCATCAGGCCACAGGCCGATCACAAGACAGGATCTTGCAGAGTTCCTGAGTGACGAGAGGCTAGCCCGGCTGCTTGAGGAGGATCCCATGATTGGGGCCGCCGTTTTGGAGGCTCGAGAGGAGCGAGAGCGGGAGATAGCCGCTTCAGAGGCTACGGCGAGGGCCGAGAGGGCGAGAGCCGGTGAAGAGGAGGTTTTGAGGGACGCGGAGGCTGAGGAGCGGGTTGGAGCGAGGGGGGAGGGACCCAGAGTGACCGCGGTGTCGGAGGCAGAGAGCTCGACTCGTGCTCCGTTTTCAGCAGAGGGGTACAGGTCACCGACTCCACACCTGTTTGTGCCATCAGGTTTTGCGGCATACAAGCCACGGCAAGCGGAGTACGACCCCGAGCTCGTTCTGAGAGATCCCGATACCCACATTTCTAGCAGCTGGGCTGAGGTAAATTTCTGACAATCCCTCATTTACTTTTGTGATAGTCATTTCAATACAATGCATGTGCTCGAAAACTGAGAAACATAGCGCAACCCTTTAAAGTAGATAAGAATAGTGAGACTATAGCTTTACGTCGAACGCCATGCGTGAAACATAATAACTTGAACCAACCATCCACTTGCCAAGTTGTATTGATTACCTAGGACTTGAGAATGAAAGCTTTGCATGCTGATATATCCTCTGTTGCTTGTTTCCGTGTCTAATGCAGGAGAGAGCGAGACAGAGGGACATCCGGGGTTTCGGGGGCGCTTGCAGCTCCTTGGCGTTGTACCAGGGTTTGCCGGAGAGGGTGAGGCAGTTGGTGGATATGGCAGGTTTTGGGGAGTTCATACAGACCTTGACTCGGGCCAGAAATGACCACGCGGTCTTGGTTGCGCTTGCAGAGAGGTGGAGAGATTCCACCAACACTTTCCACCTACCGCTCGGGGAGATGACCGTGACGCCTGCTGACTTCGCGGCGCTTACCGGTTTGAGGGTTGGAGGTGACCCTATCCCGTTTGACTCGGGCATTCAGGAGGACGAGGCGGCCCTGGAGTGGTTCTTGGGGGAGGTGCCCAAGGTTGAGGAGGGGATGGCGAGATACGGCCAGTTCACGAGATACCTTGCAAAGGAGGTGGCGACGGAGCAGGAGGCGGAGCAGATGGCCCGGGCATACCTGTTGTACCTTTTTGGTGCTACCCTGTATCCGAACAGGCGCAGCAAGGTCCACCTATCGTACTTGCCTGCACTGAGGGATCTGAGGACGGCCTCACGTTTTGACTGGGGAGGAGCTGCGCTTGGCGCGGCCTATGGCTTCATGGGGGACTCGTCGAGGACCGAGATGAGCACAGCTGGATACTGGCGGATTTGGGAGGTATGATCATAATTTAGTAAAGCACATTTCCAATATGCACTTATCCTTTTGAATACGTAAACTGCTTAAATATACTCCTGCATTGTACTAATGATTTGAACCTTGACAACTGTGCAGCTCTGGGCCTACGAAGTTCTGAACATGTGCCGTCCAGTGACAAAGAGCCTGGACTTGGGGATCCTTCCACGTGCTCATATCTGGAGCAAGAAGAACATGGGAGAGAAAAGAGGGCGAGGCGACCTGAACGGCTTCAGGGTGTACCTAGACGAGCTCCGACCCTCACAGGTATGTCACAACTTCACCAATCTTAAATAAGCGTCCCGTTTATTGCTTTAATACTGTCGCTGACCGACATTTGCGTTGCTTGCTTGCACAGGTAGAGTGGGATCCTTGGAAAGTGGCCGAGTCAGAACCTGAGTACTTGGCCAGGAGCAGGGTCGTGACGGCGAGCAGAGTGCTGCTGGAGTCAGCCTTTGGTTGGCAGTGGTACTTGGGTGACCGAGTGACACGCCAGTCGCTTGGCCACGCAGGGTTCCAGGTGCCCGGACCGCTTCCACCACGGGCCTCACACACAGGGGAGTACACGCTGGCCGAGCTAGAGGTCTTCACACGGCCCGACACTGACTTGACGCGCTACCTGCGTCCCGGCATGGACTATGCAGTTTACCAGAGAGAGCGCTTGGCGGGGCCGTTGAGAGTGCGAGAGTTCAGGGAGGTCCGGAGTCAGGCCCGGGGAGCTGCTGAGGAGAGGAGGGCCGTCGCTGCGAGGCAGAGCAGTGGCGAGAGTCGCACGAGGCGAGGTCCGAGTGGACCTGTGAGAGGTGGGCCACCAGAGTTGACATGGCGTATAGCCGTGGTGGATTCTTAGGGCAATCCGGCCGAGATACACCTAGTTCCTGCCAGAGTTGAGCCAGCACCCGTCACTGTGTCGGTAAGGCATTGTACCCTTCATTATTGTACTTCCAATAAAGCCTTGAAACATTGCTCTTTTACTTATGCCCAAATTATTCTTGCAGGTGCCCAGTGAGTGGGCAAACGAGGCCGTTCGGCGCATGCTTGCAATGGAGAACGTGATAAGGCGGGCGGCGAGTGGCCTGCCTTTAGACTTGCGCTATCCATCACCGGCAGCTCAAAGATCTCAGGTATATACCCTTCAGAGAAACGATACATTCCTGCATTCGATACTTGACATATGCATGCTTTGCTCGATACATAGTGTACTTTAATTGCCGTCAACTTTGAAATAGATTGTACCTTTGCTTGCAAACATACAACATATAGAATGTATACTAAATGTGCAAAATTTTCATAATGCAGACACAGGGACGGGCGGCTCCTAGGAGGAAGAGCGCGAGAGAGCCTCCGCAGAAGAAGCTGGCAAGCAGGACTCCCACTCCTCCACCTACCACCAGACCACAGACGCGGGGCGTACAGCCACCCGTCGCGAGTGAGGAGGCGGACCGAGAGGCTGTGGCGCGCGCAGAGGAGAGGTATCAATTGAAGATGCGCCAGAGGCCCTCGCAAGATGAGCCGGTCCGCAAGAAGCGGCTGATCCTGCCCGAGGATTCCGAGGAAGAAGAGGAAGAGGAAGGAGAAGAAGAAGAGGAGGACGAGGAGGCGCCTGACAGCAGTGGTTCAGACGACTCAGCCGATGACCCTGGTTTTAGACAGGATCCTAGAGAGGGAGGCGACGACGACGACGACGACGGGGATGGTGACTGGTTCGGGGAGGAATGAGGGCTACTAAGAAGCCTCACTTGCCTCTCCGCATCTTTGATTTTTGCTTTTGGGCCTGCGTGCATGCGTAGATAGATGGAAGGCCAGAGTGCCTTAGTTGATACTTGATACATGTTTTTGGGGCCTGCACGCCCTTTTTGATTTGATGGGTGAGTGTGCCCGAGCTGAGATGATGACTTTTGACCGACCGAAGCGCCGCATGCATAGTAGTATTCCTTGTTTCGACATGGATAGATGTGGATTAGCTATAAAATTTGCATTTTCAGTTCATTTTACTCTTGCAATGATCTTAGAATAAATAAACGCTTGCCACTAATACCACACTTGCATTGATAATGTGCCAAGACTGTTCACAAACGCACACACACGCATACACATGATTGACTCGGAGAAAAAAAAACGAAAATGTACCCCCGGATACGGTTAGGATACGAGGATACGAAATATTGGACATTTAAAAGCCAAAACCCAGAATATTCTAACTTGGAGAAGAAGAACACTTTCGTGAGGCCATGTATACACAAAATGACTCAAGAGAGCCGACGGATTCGAGAAACACCTCCCGAAACACAAAACTGCCCAAAAACCTTACGAAGGACACAAAAGGGACACGAGATGGGGAAACAAGACTCTATTATGTCCCGGACTGAAACCGACACCTCCGTATAGTCACAACAGGTCACCATGACTTGTACGGCCTGAGAGAAAAGGACACGACCCTCCGGCACGAGTTTCGACCTTTCGAAACACACATTTGGCCTTGAAACGAGCCATCGAGGGTTCAAAAACCCCGTAAAACGTGATATCTCGCATCCGATGCTTGGACATGGTTGCATATGCTCATATTGACTTGTCGGAACCACAAAAGTTGCAAAAGTACCCTTGGAATGGGATGCGACCAAAATTGGACAGTAGCTGGTGAAATCTGTCAAAATGCAGACTGAACCATCGCGCGAGGGTTTGAGAATGTCGCGCGATGGATTGGATGGTTTTCTGTCGCGCGATGGATTGAGACCATCGCGCGATGGTTGGGCCGTGCCAGGCCACCTTTATTTGACCATCTTAGATATTTGGACGTCCAAGCCTTGTCATCAACCTTTAACTGTTCAGAGTACTTCAGAGAGGGGGGGGCAGTGCAGAGTTGCCCTTACTTTGAAGAAGAAAACGCCACATGGCATGGATGCTTGTACTGGGGAAGGACGACACGCTTATGCATTCTGCCTACAAAGAGGCCAATATCCTGCAAATTAAAGGCATCTCTCCCACAGTTTGAAAGTCCCACAAAGAAGCAGAATGGCAAATAATCTTCCGGCCTTGATCAGCCCTTGGCTCACGGCCTTTGTTGCTGGAGATTGGCTGTCATTCCGGTTTCACGGGTTGGCCGCATTCCGTTTTCTTCGCAATGTGAGGGTCCGTCCAGAGTTTCTGAGGGCAGCCCTACAATTCTGGGACCCAGAGGTTCACGTATTCAGATTTGGGATTAACGAGCTGTGCCCAACCGTGGAGGAATTCCAAGCATACCTCCAAGGAGTTGCCTCGAGCGTGATTGTCGTGCCGCCTTATAGGAAGAGCATGCCAAAGCTGTTACAGTCAAGTCTTGATATTACTAGAGGGGCGGCTGAAAGTTTGCTAACTGGAGGGCAAATCAACATCATGCGCCTAATGGAGTGGTATGGGCCAGAAGGTGACGTAGAGAATATAGCCGCGCAGGCTCGACGTCGATTTGCCCTGGCGATCGGCGTGCTAGCTGCCTATTTACTGGTATCTCCAAATGGGCAAGTCAACCCCATGTTGGTGAGCGTCGCCGCTCAAATGGGTGCTCGGAGAAATGTGGTACCACTAGTTTTGGCAGAGACACTCATAGGTTTGGATTTGGTTTCTTCAGGCCAAACAGACGTGTTCGGCGGTAGTCCACTACTACTGCAGGTTAGCTTAATTCTCACTCAGCTCTCCTTTTTTCGGCTTTCACACATTCTGTTTTTACCTCATCTCTCAGCTAAGGCCATATCGAGGCTCCTTACTTGTCTTTTCTCTCAAGCTTTATGTGACTTCTCACTTGTTTTTCCACTCCTGCAGCTCTGGTTATCTGACAAATTGGGATTGCTCACAGCACCGGAAGTAAACTGGCCTCATCTGCCCGGCCGAATGCACCAGCGGGGTATGATCTATCCGGAAATGTCTGTGAATCAATGGTGCGCATTTATGAGGGAAATGCGACCGAACGAGATCATATGGCGGCATGAAGCTTTAAACATTCCAGACATGGCGCTGAGTTCTGCAGGATTCGAGAGGGTAGTGATAGCTGGGTTGACCGCTTTCACGTTCTACATCCCCGGGCGCATCCTTCGTCAGCTAGGAATGAGCCAAGGACTCCACCGAGCTGGGATCGAAGATTTCCAAGTCCCCGCTTTCACTGCCCAGAATCTGAGAGGGTATGAGCACGACTGGGGCCTGCGGCAACTCGGAGGAGTTGACCCAGACTTCAGCACGGAACTTACGCACCGATATCAAACATGGCTAAGAAGGGAAATCACAAGCAGGCAAAACAACAATTGACTTCTGACGAATCCTGATGATCTAGAATAAACCGTGAGCCTGTTAAGGCCTCGAGCACTTTATTCTGTTTTTATGCTTTAATCTTTTTAAGACTGCTCAGCCTGTGTAATAGAAGTTATAATTTGAATAAAAATGAAAGTTCGAGAGTTTTCCCCTTTTGATCCAAGCGTTGAACCGCCGTGTGACCCAAGTATCGAGTCAACTCCTGGTAATGGGAAACCGTGGATCAAGTTGAAGGATTGTGACCGAATCTCACGGAGAGATTGCCTACGTATCCCTTTTCAGGGAATCAGGTCAACACGTAGTTCAAGCTAAGGTTCACTCGAGTATTTTAACTCTCCTTTTACGCTCTAAATTTTGCCTAGTGCTGCCACCTCGGGTTTTCAGCCTAGCGAGCTTTAATTGATGCCTATTTATTTTTGCCTAAACCGCCTTCTCAGGTTTTCGGTCTAGCAGGCTTGCTCTAATTTTTGCTGGGAACCGCCCACCCTTGTGGTTTTCGGCCCAACGAGCTTCTCTCAGGGATAGTATCGTTTGAGTTGATCCAGGTTAACCAGAGAGCTGAATTCGTTGCCGTCAAGATCAATGAGCTGAGCTGCTCCCCCAGAAAGGATGGTCTTGATGATGTAAGGTCCGGAACGCTTGGGTCGAAACTTGCCACGGGGGTCAAAAACTGGTGCCCGGATCTCTTTCGTAACCATGTCCCCTTCGACCAAGTCTCTAGACTTCACTTTTTTGTTGAATGCCCGGGCAATTCTCCGCTGATACCCCTGAACATGATACAGGGCCCGAAGCCTCCTTTCATCGAAAAGCATGAGTTCAACAAATCTCCCACTGAGCCATTCAGATTCCAAGAGTTCCGATTCTACTGAGATCCTCAAAGAGGGCACCTCAAGCTCTATAGGGAGAACTGCTTCCATCCCGTAGACCAAGGAATAGGGGGTTGCCCCCGTTGATGTTCGAATCGACGTTCGGTAACCCCAAAGAGCTAAAGGCAGTTGCTCGTGCCAGTCCCTGGCAGACTCTGCAGACTTCTTGATGATTGTCTCGACATTTTTGTTGGCCGCTTCAACCGCACCGTTCGTTTGGGGACGATAAACCGTTGAGTGATGGACTTGGATTTTGAATTCTTCAAAGAGCTCTAGAACCCTGCCTTTGAAATGACTCCCATTGTCTGATACGAACGCTTGCGGAACCCCATATCGGTAGATGATGTTTTTCCTGATGAAGTGAGCGACTTGAACCGCCGTTAGGCTTTTATAAGATTCGGCCTCCACCCATTTGGTAAAATAATCTATCGCCACGAGGATGAATCTATGGCCATTTGATGCAGACGGTCTAACCATGCCAATGACGTCAATACCCCATACAGAGAAAGGCCAAGGCGAAGCCATGCCAAATAGGTTAGAGGGTGGAACATGCATTAGATTAGCATGAATTTGGCATTTGTGACATCGCCGCACATAATCTACACACTGAGATTCCATAGTAGACCAGAAATAGCCTTGGCGCAAGATTTTCCTAGCCAGCATGACGCCGCTCATATGTGGGCCACAGACCCCCTCGTGGATCTCCTCCATGATCCTAACAGCCTCGGCCCCATTGACACAGAGCTTGTGCATTCCGCAATGAGACCTCCTATATAACTTTCCCCCACAAATGATGTACTGGGCGGCTATTCTCCGCAACGCAGTCTGATCCTTCTTGGAGGCCTCAGCCGGATAGGTGCCATTCTCGACGAAGTTCCATATGTCGTGGTACCAGGGTAGGCCATCATCGACATCATCGATGGCGTTGACATATTGATAAGCAGGGCGGTCCCGTTGTTCAATTAAGACTGGGCGGAGTTTGACCCCGGAGGGTAGTTCGACCATGGAAGCCAAGGTTGCGAGGGCATCGGCAAACTGATTCTTCAAACGGGTGATGTGGGTGAAAGTCACTTTGTTAAAGCGAGGAATTAGCCCCTCCAAATCTTGATGATAAGGTTTCAACCCCTCTTCACGCACCTTCCAGTCCCCATTGGCTTGAGATACAACGAGATTGGAGTCCCCGATGACTTCGAGTCGTTCAACGCCGAGCATGAGTGCAGCCTCCATACCCACGATACAGGCCTCATATTCAGCTTGGTTGTTTGTAACATCGAAGTTAAGCTTGAATGCAAGCGGAATATGAGAACCATCGGGGGCGATTAGCAAGACCCCGATCCCGAATCCTTTCTGATTGGCTGCCCCATCGAAGTACAGAGTCCAGACGTCCTCGACAACTGTTAGCACCTCCTCATCTGGGAACGCAAAATCCGCATCTTCCGGCCCATCCACAGGGTGATCAGCCAAAAACTCAGCGATGGCTCGCCCCTTTACCGACTTCCTCGTGACATATTCGAGGTCGAATTCTGCCAGAAGGAGCAACCAGCGTGCTAACTTACCAGTGAGAGCCGGTTTCTCAAACAGATACTTGAGTGGATCCATCCGAGAAATCAATTTCACTGGGTAAGCCAGCATGTAGTGTCTCAACTTCTTAGAGGCCCAAACCAAAGCCCAACACGTCTTCTCCAAGGCGGTGTAGCGCTCTTCAGACCCAACCATTTTCTTACTTAAGTAATAAACGGCCTTCTCAACTCCCTGGTCGCCCTCTTGAGCTAGCAAGCATCCCATGGATGTAGAACTCACAGATAAGTATAGAATCAAAGGCTTTCCAGGCACCGGTGGCATTAAGACAGGCGGGTTTTGCAGATAGTTCTGAATGGACACGAAGGCTGCCTGACATCTGTCCGACCATACGAACGGGGTGTCCTTCTTGAGTAAACGAAACATCGGCTCGCAAGTCAGAGTTAACTTGGCGATGAATCTGCTGATGAACTGAACCTTCCCCAAAAAGCTCCGCACTCCCTTTTCGGTCTCTGGTGGCTTCATTTCAAGCACTGCTTTGATCTTGGATGGATCGACCTCAATCCCTCGCGAAGTGATCATGAAACCGAGCATCTTACCTGCTGTGACCCCGAAGGTGCATTTCTGTGGATTGAGACGCATGCGAAACTTTCGGAGCCTCTCGAAAAACTTCCTCAGTACAGGAACGTGCCCTTCCCGAGTTTTTGACTTAGCAATCATGTCGTCCACATAGACCTCAACCTCTTTGTGCATCATGTCGTGCAAAATGGTCGTAGCGGCTCTCTGGTAGGTGGGACCAGCATTTTTCAAACCAAATGGCATGACCAAGTAACAATAAGTCCCCCATTCGGTGATGAAAGTCGTCTTCTCACGGTCTTCCGGCGCCATAAGAATCTGGTTATATCCGGAGAAACCATCCATGAACGAAAGCAGGGCATGGCCTGCCGTATTATCAACCAGTACATCGATATGAGGCAGGGGAAAATCGTCCTTGGGGCTCGCCTCGTTCAAATCCCTGAAGTCCACGCACACTCGAATTTGCCCATTCTTTTTAGGAACTGGAACAATGTTGGCAACCCACGTAGGGTATTGAGAAACCATGAGAAAACCGGCGTCGATCTGCTTAGTGACCTCTTCCTTGATTCTCTGCACCCAATCTGGCCTCATCCGTCTCAACTTCTGCTTCACAGGTTTGGCATTCGGTAGCAAGGGGATTCGATGCTCCACTATCTCTGGGTCGATGCCGGGCATGTCTTGATGAGACCACGCAAAGATGTCGCTGAATTCTGAAAGCAGCTCTTTGAAATCGTGATGTTCCTCTGGAGATAAAGTGGAGCCCACCTGAACCATTCGGGGATCATTCTCGTCTTTCAAATTTATTAAGACTATTTCTTCTTTTAACGGCTGAGCATGCCTTTCGTCTTCCCTTTCGATGAGGGCACGGATTTCCTTGGGAATGTCCCCATCGAAATCTATCCCTTCATCGTCGGGGTCGACACAGTTTATATAAAGATCATTCAAGTAGTCAGAAGAGGATTCCTTCATTTCATAAGACCCTGCAGGGTCGCCAAGTACAAGGGAATCAAACTCAAAGTAAAAGCCATGGCGTGGAGGGCCAAGAGGCACAAACTCCGACTCAGAGCTAGACTTAGACTCAGAGGACTCAACAGACTCAGTGTCAGACTCTGATACATCATCAATGCAAGTAAGGCGTGGTTTGAAAATGCAATTTTTTAGACTACCCTTCGCTTCTGTGATGAGGGAGAGGGGATCCTTGAGATCGTCGGAGCCGAGCATGAACACCTCGGCCTCTTCAGCTTCCTTGGCCAAACCCACCTGGGAGAACTCATAAAATAGCTGCTCCAAGCTCCCTTGATCAAAAGACATCAGCCAATCAGTCTTCGGCCTAGGCTGGCTAAGCTTCCTTTTGAATTCCGCCCTTGCCGGTTCTTCATCACTAGAGGACCAAGTGTCATCAGCAAAAACCTCAAACCCAGGCAGCAAATCCCCAGTGACTGAATCGATAAAAGGCTCAGGCTGTCCGGTGTAGACGTCATTCCCTACTTCGCGCACAAAGTAGCTGTCGGGTTCACCATAGAGAGATCGAGGTTTTCCCGTGCATTTCCTTCTTTTGGCATCCTTGGTAGAGGAAGAGTACCCCAGACCAAAGCGACCCTCGCAGGAAGGAAAGACAGGGAACTCCGGGATCCCTTGTTGGTGAACCCCAAGGCCAAGACCAGGCAGATAGGACATCCTCCTCATGATGTCTAAAGCAACAGAGCTTATGACGAAGTCCCCATCCACGTTGATAGTCAAAACCGAACCAGAAGTGTCGAAAGAGAAACCCCCGAGATCAACGTCTTCCTCGCCGTGTGCAATCCCCAGAACAGGTGTGCCGTCTTCCTTAAGCGGGCGAATGCCCGAGTCCCCGCAAATAATCAAAGTTCCAGTAGGGAGTCCCAACATAACCTTTTGGTGAAGAGTAGACGGTACTGCCATGATGTCAGATCGGTGAAGCCACGGCCTTCCCAGCAGAAGATTGAAGGTGGCGGGGATGTCGACCACATGGAACTCAACATCCATCTCAAACCCCTCAGCATCAAGTTTGAGCACGAGAGTGCCCTCGACCACGCGGCGAGTGCTGTCGTATGCCTTAACAGCCAGATTAGAAGGTGCAAAGTCTTTCTTGGCTAGTCCCAAGCGGTAAGCCACTCTCAACGGGCAAACATTGATTGCCGATCTGTTGTCGATCAAAACAGTTGGAATCCAGAGTCCCTTACACTTAACAGTGATATGCAATGGGCGATTGTGATCAACCCCTTCGATTGGTAGATCCTTGTCAGTGAAGGCCACGGTGTGCTTCGAAGTAGGCGGGAGGATTATGGATATCATGGCTTTAGGCGTGACATCAGGTTGAATCTCAAGGCGAGAGAGAGTATGGCAAAACTTCTGACGATGCTCGCGGGAGGAACAGATTAGTCCCCAGAGTGATATAGCAGCAGGAATCCGCTCCAGCTGTCTCTGAATCATGTCATCATTCGGGGAGCTAGGAGGTACCTCCAACGGTGCGGACCTTGAGAACGCAGAAGGTTCGTTCCTTTTGTTAGAAGGGTTGGACGAGCTTCCAGCCTGAAGATTAGAAGGTTGAAAAATTCGTCCACTCCTCGTAACATTGTGAACGTTCTCTAAAGAGGGTATCGCTTGAAGGTCTTGACGGTCATCCCAAAGATCAGCAGGGACTTCCCCCAACTTACGTTTTCCTTTGTCAGAAGGCAGTGGGGCTTCAGGTGCTTCCATGCCTAGATCGAGGTCTTGAGCTAAATCATTCCACAGCAGCGACTCCCAGAAATCTGGCTCCTTAACAGCTACAGCCTCCCCAACAGGCTCCGTGTTAGCAATAAACGGGACATCCCAGAGTCCCCCATCGGCAAGAGAGCGGTTGACAGTCCAAACCTCGGACCCAACCTGGATATTAACCACATCATCAACATCCCAGAGATCTGCTGGCGGAACAAGGTCCGTAACCATGATGCTGTGATCTTCCTCAGTCGGATAAGTCGGCGCGGGGCGCGAGAGTTCCTCGCTAACGATGTAGAATGTAGGATCGTACTCAGTGTTGGTTACAGAGCCTACCAGTCTGTCAAGAGTAGAAGGGAGAAAGCATTCCCCCAAGACGCGAGTTTCCTCCTGAACAAGACCCTCTTCTATGAATTGAATCTCGTGATCGGGCAGAGCATATCCTTGAGGAGGATTGAGATCGAACTCCAATGGAAACTGCCACGCGGGCTCGGGATCCCAATAGTACTCCTCCTCGGGCAGAACGGGCTCAGGCTGTTGAAAGAGCATGTTCAAAGAGAATCCATCCAAAGGGTCAAGCATGCCTGCCTCATAATTAGCCATCCAGGCGCCATACCAAGCATGGTTAAACGGGACATATTCGGGGTTCTGAGGGAAACCGTCTAACTCTAGTTCCGTCCATTCATTGATTATGGGGGCCGCATAATCATTATTATCGGCGATAGCCCATCCTACCGCTTGCATATCGACCTGTTGTTCTGGTAGAAGAGGGATGGCAGACCTAAAGCGGCTTATCAAATTCGGAGAGGAGTTTGGATCCGTCACATCAAAATACGGGCTGTCCAAGGAAGAAGCAGAGTTGAGCTGCACGGCCGGAATGGACTGGTGAAACAGCTCACTGATGGAGGCGTTGAACACAAACACTCCATTCCGCAAGCGTGCGAAAGGCACATCGGGATTGGACGACTGTCCTTCTTCAAGATGGATGTAGGAAATCTCGGCTTCGGACTGAGAAGGGATAGGCACGACCGGCCTGGGCTGGTTTGTTGAGGTTATATGGTCAGTGGGATTGAATATAGTGGAGCTAGGGTTGATATGAGTGGAGCTGATGGATATTTGGTTGATACGGGGAGCAGCATTGTGCTTTGGCAGGGAGTTGGAAAGGATGTTTGGTTTTTGGGATGGTGGGGGTGGAGCATGGAGAGTTCCTTCATCTATGAGATCCTGGATCGCATGTCGGAGGCGGAAACAGGAGTCCGTAAGATGCCCACCCCCTTGGTGGTAGGCACAATAAAGGTTAGCTTTGAAGTTGGGTGAAGGGTTCTTAGGCAAAGGAGTCGGGTCAAGGGGCTTCAGATGCCCTGACTGGATTAACTTTTCCATAACAGATGACAGTGGGGCTTCAAACGCAGAGAAACTGCGGGACTGACCGCGGGGCCGGTTATTTTGTGGGGTTTGCACCTGGTTAATCTCAGCGACGCGATTGGTTGTATTGGCAGAGGAAGCATTAGTGCCGCTAGTTGCTGTGTTGGAAGATGTCCCACTGCCAAACAACGCATTGGTGTTTCCTGAATAAACCCGAGGCTTTGGTTTCGAAGGGTTAGAAGACTCCCCTCTTGACAGAATCCCGCTTTGTAGCGCATCCTCGATGGCCAACCCAGATTCGAAGAAAGTATCAAAGTTCGAGGAGGCTTGAAAAAGAACCAAATGCCTAGCGTAATCAGGCTGAAGATTGCGAGAGATGATTCGGAGCTGATCTCTTTCGCTCGGGCGATCGGTCATCTGAGCAGCCTTCGTCCTCCATCTCTTGACAAAATCCGCAAAGGATTCCTTAGCCTCCATTTTTGTGGACTCAAGCTCTCGGGTTGTCATTTTGAGCTGAGAGTTGTAACTGTACTGCGAAATAAACGCAGCACCGATATCCTCCCATGTCCTTCTTTTAGCAATGTCGAGCGACAAAAACCAGTGAAAGGCAGGTCCTGAGAGAGTCTGAGGGAAGAGCTGGGACATGGCTTCGGGTTCAACAGCCAAGAGTTTCATGGCGGCATGATAGCCATAGAGATGAGTCTTTGGGTCGCCACTTCCATCAAACTTGGCGAGATCAGGCATTTTGAACTTGTCGGGGAGCTTAGCATTAGGATACAAGCAGAGGCGATCCAAATCAATTCCCCCGGCGCTGATCTTTTCAGACTTAGACACAGATTCCTCCAGCTTGACAATCTTTGCCATAAGAGCAGTCATGTTAGGATCCAGAACGGGTCTTGCCACAGCGAGATTCAGATTCGCAACCTCCGGGTGAGCCTCTCTCGGGTTGGGCTGAATTATGATCCGCCCCGCATGGTTAGGGTCTTCAACAAAGATTGGTTCCGCATGGTCGTCCTCATCGACCTCGCCTCCCATTTCTGCAGCTGGTGGAAGACGAGTGTTGATAAGGTCATTGAGCCTGGTGAGATTTGCATCAGTCTGAGCACCCCTTTGCTGCATGGTGGCGATGCTGTTCTGGATGTTCATGAGCATGGTTTCGAGACTTAGTGGTTGCGGATGGTCTGTCATGATGGAGGTCCCAGATGAACTTGACGAGGACAGGGAGGTTGGCGATGCCGGAGATTCAATTTCCTGGAGAACTGACGGTGATCCTGATCGTAAAGCGGCCAAAAGGGAACCCGGAGAGTCTTCCGTTGTGACTGACTGAGCTTGTGACCTGACTAGCCTTTGAACGGAATTCTGACGCAGACGTTCCCAAGTGGGTTTGGCTTTCTGCCCCGATACTTTCCTTGGCGGCGCAATGGTTCAGAATTCTGCTTTGCTTTGCTGTAAGAAAAGGTTCAATAAGGGCCCTGCAGCAACCTTACTCTAAGCAAGAGACTTTAAAGTGATAATGCAGCCATCGTCGTTAGTGTCGCCCTTAGACTCTAAGACTACAGACGAGTCTGTCTCATGATGCTCGGATGCTGCTAAAATCCTCGGATTTCTTTTCGAGAGCGTATCCTCGTTTGGGTCGAATAATACTAAGAGATGTCAAAAATAGCCTAAGCCTCTGACCTTTCCGTTCTTGAAGTTTCAACTTTGAATTTGGAATAACTCGGGGTGAATGACGTGACACCTTAACCGGGGCGGCGTAGGCAACACAGTGCCATAGCCTGAGCGGTGTACGTGCTGCGCACGGTAACCAGGGTGGTGTGAGCATCACGGCATTCTATTCGTCGTTCCTTGTTTTCTGTTTGAGACTTCAATCGGGAACGGACAAGGACTTAGAAAATTTCGATTTCTCAAAGTATTATTGACCCCAGGACTTTTGAAAATCTGACAACATGCACCGTGAAGATGCATGACTCTTCATCGGACCTAACAGCGTCCTAATAAACATAAGACAGACTCGAAAGAGAGACAACCTAGAAGCCGCCCTAAACATGCCCCTACGCAAAACGGTATGTATGTACAGTGCATGCGATAGGAAAAGCAGTAACACGTAGACAGTATATGGGGGTTAGATGCAAGTAGATCTTACCCTGCAGGTACCTGTCCTAGTTTGGAGAGTTCTAGTGCTTTATATATGCAAAGGCTGGTTTTGGCTTGTAACGGGTTCCTCGGACTAAAGCCAAGATATACCTCCCACTACTCACGTAATCGCAGAGCAATAGTCGAACGGTAGAATGACTCATCATCGTCGAAGGTTGTTGGTCATTCGGGGTCCCCGAGCTCCGGTAAACCGTGCCGGATTGCCAAAACGATCCAACGGGGCTTATCCCACATCGATGCATATGAAAAATGCTAAAGAAATCGATTAATCGAATAGAATCGCAAATTCGCAAATGCCCTTTCAAATTCGGCTCACTTTATTTAATCAATGCTTAGAAGAAACTACACGAGAGAGCAATCGGAAAAGTCCCAGATCGGATTGGCCGGACTCGAGGTCCCGTTAAACCACCATTCCAACCTTCGGCAGCGCGGAGCTCACCGTTTTGACAAACTTTTGTAGGATTGTTCCTCAAGTGTATTGAAATCTAAACATAGACCAATATTGGTTCGATCCCCAGCAGAGTCGCCACTGTGGACATGCGTGCCCCATTTTCGGAATTTCCGGATTCCGAGACGCGAGGTGCCCGGGTCGAGGGAGCGCGAGCGGGGAGGCAAGCGCTCGCAAAAATACAGAGTCGCCACTTGGGTTTTGAAGGTCCGACACCCAAGGAACCGTATTTCGAAGCACTTGCCGCGCTGTTTGATTCGAAAAAGTTAAGGAACCAGTCCGTCATAACCATATCTGGGTTCGGGAGCCAGGTTACGAGAGGGGAAGGGTTTTATGGCACCCCTCTCGCCCAATCCGGAGATCGGTCTCTACTTAGGCATTTGCGAAAATGTTTGTTTTGCGATTCCGTTTCATTTAATCAATTTTTAGCCAATTAGGGCGGGGGAACAGTTAATCGGGGGTTAAAACTGTAACAGTTTGCAGGATGTGATAAAATATGGCATGGATTAGTAAGATGACAGGTAATAAATGGAACGAAGTTCAAAACATCGATCATACATCAAGACAGCGCTGTGTATGATTTTGGCACGAAGAAACAGCCAGCTTGCATGCGTGAGTTCATCCGCATGCAAGCAAACCGTCGCGCGACATATCCATACCCTCGCGCGAGTGTTCATGTTTCACCAATGGTTTGAATTTCATTCCCTTCTGGGCTCTGGAAGGACCAGTGCTCACCCAGGTGCAAACCAAGCAGTTTATGGGTACTTGAAAGTAAACAATATTACAACCAACAGATAGAAATATTATGAAAAAGCAACCCCTAAACAGTGGGGGTGTCTAAACAAAGGCCAAGGCCAAGCTGCTCATGCAAGGGCATTCCCTGGGAGAGAGAGACCATCGCGCGACAGTGTGAGACAGCCGCGCGATTGTTCTGACTGGACTTCCAGGAATTGCTTTGCATACTTGGGGCTCTGAGACATGTTCAGGAGCATCCCAAAAGCATTCCAAACCAAGAGGTGTTATAAACTAAGCCTAGCAATGATTTTCAACATGCAAAATAGCAAAGCAGTGAGCCAAATCTCCTTTAAAGACTTTTAACAGACTATAAGCACAATAATAAACTTAAATACCAGGGTCCCTTCCCCACGTGGTCCATTCTCACGCAGACAGAATCGTCGCGCGAGCATCTGGGACCATCGCGCGAGGGTTTCCCTGCTAGTGGCTCTTGAAACTCTGCCAGCTTTAGGGCCAGAACTGGTATTAATTACCAGCCTTGACCCTGCCAGCCCCCCTCAGGGGTTCGAACAGTGAGTAGAAAGATATTATACCTTTGCTTTGAGTGCCTTGGAAATGGCTTGAATGATGAGATGGTGAGACTTGGAGAGAGATTATGTGGGAGTGAGTAGTGTGGGATTTTTGTGCTTGAGCTTTTCTTCTTCTTTCTTAAAGAGGTTTTTTTTTTGTAACCCTTTGCAAGGAAGCATGGGGGGGTATTTATAGGAGAAGAGGGTTAGTGGATGGCTAACCAAGCCCTTGTAACCAGCCAGCAATGCTGGTTACAAATGCTTGGTGGAGGAGTGGGTGGCAAAGGTGATGGGAGAGTGGGGGGTGAGGTGGTGCAAGGGGAGCCCCCCCCCCCCCCCCCCCCCAGAACGCTGTTCAGCCGAGAAAACGGGGTCACATGGGTCTGTAGCCCCCTGACCAACACGCAATCTGGGTGAAAATGACAGGTGTTGACCATCGCGCGATGAAGTGAGACCATCGCGCGAGGGTTCAGCCAACCCCGCGAGGGTCAATGGTCAAAGCTTTGACTTTGACCACCACCTGGCAAATGAACCATCGCGCGAGGGTTCCAATATGTCGCGCGACATTAAAACCCAAGGTTCAGGTTCTGATTTAAGGTTTTAAGGCTAAGGATGGGTTCCTCACATACCAAACTCAAGCCATTCCAAGTTCTCGGGACTGTTTCGACCTGACTCATCATTGGGGAATCAAGAAACCGAAGAACAAAGTAAAACGATCGGGAAGTCAGATTGGGGTGTCTACAGATTGAACGATTTAGGCCCAGGAGTGGTATTGAGAACCAAACCGAACCTATTAGTTCCCCTCAGAGTATAAGGACAGAAAAGTTATACCTTTTGGAATGAATCTTCTTTGAAAAATTGTAGTGATTGCAAGAGCCTTTTGTGTGAATTTGGACTGGCGTCGGTGTTTTGAAAATGAAAGGAAACAAGCAGGGAATCTTCAAAACATTTTTCAGTATGCTATCATCTTTTTTTCGTGTAATTTTCAAAATGAATTTTTTGTCCCCTTCTTCAGAAAAACCCTAGGGTATTTATAGAGAAATTTTTCAAGGGATTTAGCTTGGTCTTCAAGCACCTACCGGCCTGCTACAGGCCTACGCCGGCCATGGAGGGCTACGGGCTAGGCCATGATGGCCTGAGATGCCTTGGCCGATAAATCTGAAATGGTAGTGCAAGTTCTGATGTACTGTACGGTACACATGTCTACCGTACGGTGGAAATCCCAGCCGCCCTAACTGTAAGGCGATTAGAATGACGTATGAGTAACGCACGGTGGAGTGTGTGTCATACGGTAGAGTTGGCTTTATGTTGACTTTTGAAGGATTCATTCCAGAACGGTATAAAATCCTTTTATCATCATCGGGGACTCAAAAGATATTGAAGCATCCAAATTGGGGTGTCTACAGTATCCCAATCACGGAATCAGGCCTTTTACGTAGTTCCAAAAATCACAACCTTTGAGGTTGGGTTTTTCACTCATGTTTTCTCTTCTCACATGCTCTAAATTTTGCCTAGGTTACCTGATGGAGGTTAAGTCCCTAGGGAGCTTTTGAATGCTTTAACTTTTGCCTAGGTTGTGCTTTTGCAGTTTCTTGTCCTAGCAGGCTTTGCTCTTACTTTTACTTGGGTTCTTGGATTACCCAACGAGCATTGCTCACAAGAGGCTTTCTGTGTTTTGGAGAGAAATTTTGGGGAGATATTTTTCCGAGTCTCCTATGTGTTTGTACTTTCATGATGAGCAAGTTAACTCTAAGTGTTCTTACGGAGATAATGTCTTCTTTCTAAGTTTTGACAAAAACCTAGTTTCTTAAGCAACTAAAGTTCATCCTTTCTTTCCTTTTGTCGGTGACACAAAGAACTTGATTACTTGAAGTTTCCCTTATTTGGCAAAGAGAATGTAGCGCATGGCAATTGCAATTAGATTATTGAATAAGCATAGTTTAGAAGATGAAATAGGAATTCACTTGGTAGAAATAAAATGCCCAAATAGGGGCCCAAAACATGTCCTAGTTTGACTTAGAAAACAAAAGGCAATGTTTAATGTTCTTTGCCAAGTTATCACTTCTCAGCTACTGCAACATTTCGGGGCCGTTTCCTTTGCCTTTTGCAACTTTATACTCTTTTCCACCCTCTTCTTTGCCAAACAGAGCCTTTAAACTGGATCCATCTTTGAAGTTCGCATGGTGGCTACCTTTTTGAGACATGAACAGTCCCCAGATGGAAATGTCTACCTGGGTTACTTCTCTATTGGTTGTGCAGTCATTAGCTACTTCCATTTGATCAAATAGCGACGCCAAAGAGATCTCATCAAGCCGATCGTCATATTCTCCTTCCATTTCGTCAAAGCTATCTTCTTCTGTTTTGTATGGATTTGTGCATATGAAGTCTAGATCTTCTTCTTCTGCTCATTGACTATAGTCGCACTCTTCGTATGGATTGACCCATGGCTGCATTTGGAACTCCTCCACTTCTTCTATAAGGTTGATTGTTTCCCAAACAACTGGAGGTGTTGGGATTCTCGGGCGATTGATGGGTACCACTATATGGGCAGGTTCGAAGCGGGCATGCCTTCTCATCATGATGACCCTCTTCTTTTCCTTCTTCCTATTTTCAAACCAGATACGCAACCAATCATCATCCTCCATGAATGAAATGTTGGGATCCTCCAAATTGTGTTTTGCCCAGGAATTCTCTTTCCATTTCCTTAGCTTTGCTTTCTTTGTTTGTTCTTCGCCGTCACTCTTGTCAGACATGTCGGGATCGATCACTTCCAATTGATTGGACTCATTGTTTTCTTCTTCCTCCATCATAAAACATCCATCTTTCTCTAGGAAGGTCAGGGTTGGCTTGGCTTGGGTGTTTTGGACAATTTATTGGCTGGAATTGTATATAAGGTTGTGAGACAAAGTTATGAGATTGATATTTTGAGGTGGTTTGGTATTGTGGGGTGGTTTGGTTTGTGCATCAGGCTGTGGGGGTTTTATGGTTCGACTATCAATGAGATCTTGAATGTCATGGCGAAGACACATGCAGTTGTTTTTCTCATGCCTAGAGTGTTGATGGTAGGCACACTATTTGTTGGGGTCATGGTTTGGGCCATAAGGTGGTTGAGGAGGTGGTTTGTTCAGAGGTTTGAGATGCCCCTGACGGCTTAGAATGGTTAAGGCTTGGGAGAGAGTCATGTAGAGAGGATTAAAGTTGCGGCGAGGCCGATTTGAATTTCGGGAAGGGTTGGCTTGGAAAGGGTCTTGTAGCAAGGCCGGATCAAGGGTGTTTACGGAGGCATGAGATGAGTGAGTTAGGAAGGTTTTCTTGGATGGAGAAGCTTCTTCCTTCCCAATGAGTCCCAGTTTGATCCCTTCTTCAATTTGCAGCCTAGTAGCATGTAGGCACTTGAAGTCGGTTATAGCTTGAGTGTAGATATGCTTTAGATACTTAGGCTGCAGATTCTTGACAACTATTCTCACTTGAACTTCCTCGGAGGGACGGTTCTTCATCTTGACAGCCTTTTCTCTCCATCTAGCCACAAAGGTAACAAAGTCTTCGTTCGACTCTTGCTTGGTCATCTCCAAATCTCGGGTGGTTAACTCAAATTTGGACATCTTATGCGTACTGCTTGACAAAAGCATTTGTAACGACCCTGAATTTTGGTGAATAAAAATTTCGTTAAATATTTGAATTTTATTTAAATTACTTATTTTCTCTTGAGTGTTATATGATTTCTTGTTATTTTCCGTCGTAGTTAGATTTCGGTCGTTGGTTAAACTCTCGACTAGAAACCCTACGTGACCAATTTAGTTAAATTTCCAACCGACTAGTCGGAGGAACCGAGCGACCGACTCACCAAGTTACTAGTTGAACCTTTTTACCCTTTTGGACCTTTTGGACCTTTTGCCTTTACCCATTGGTCCATAGTTGCTAGGGTAATCTTTGTCCATTGGACAATAGGCCTCCTATTAAAATATTTTTGGTAAGTACAAATCTAATATTTTAATGGTTTATAAAAACATGTGCTAGTACTTATATGCATTATTTATTGGGGATTCCCCCACCCCTACATTATCCATTGGTTAATAACCACAAGGGTAATTTTTATCCATTGGATAATAAACTTTTTATTATAAAAGTACATGTAGTCTTTTCAAAATTTTATTTTAATAAAAGGTACTTGTACTCTTTTGTCCAATGGTTATTAACCGCAAGGGAAACTAGTATCCATTGGGTAATAACCGCTAGGGAAGTTAGTAACCATTGGGTAATAAAGTCTTTTGACCAAATAAAGTACCGATGTGACAAGGGAACCTTCCAATAAAGTTGATTTGACTTGTACTTTATTATTATTTAAATGGGGAGAATCCTAGCCTTTTTATTTAATTGGGGTACTTGGTACCACACCTATGTTTAATATAGGGCTTTTGTCACATGCTTAAAAGTACTCCTTGAGTATTTTACTATAAAAGTTCCCTAGTTATTATTGTCCATTGGATAATAAAAGTTAGGGTATTTATTATCCATTGGGTAAAAGAGTTATTCTTTTAACTAGTCTTTTTCTTATAAACCCATGTGATGAAGTACCCATATTTTAATTTGAAAGTACTTATTAGCCTTAGTAGCCTTTAAGGCCTAAGATTTTTCCAAGTACCCTAGTTTATTTATTTAAAGAGTCATGTGCTTATTTATTTGGAAATCTTAGCCTTTAAAGTTTCCTTGACCCTAGTACCAAAGGTACCCATTGTTTATTGTTACTTGTACTTTTATATGTGTGTATATATATATATATATATGTGTGTGTGTGTGTGTGTGTGTGTGTACTTGAGAGAGAGAGAGAGAGAGAGAGAATGCCGAGAGAGAGAGAGAGAGAGAGAGAGAGAGAGAGGAGGAGGAAGGAGAAAGGAAGGTTGGTTGTACCATGCTTGATCTTTCCTTGATCTTTCTCCATCCTTGGAGAATCTTTTCCCTAACCAAACTTAACTCCCATTTGTACTTCTAGGATTTGTTCAAGACTAAATCTTGTACCATTGTCTCCAAATCTTCCAACAAATCTCCCAAAGATCAATCCTTGGTACAATCTAGCCATGCAAGCCTACCTTTTAGCCTAACCTAGCCATGCAAGCCTAGGGTTAGACTTTGATCTTTCAAAGATTGCATGCCATGTGTCAAAATTTGAGGTAGAGAGAGAGAGAGAGGGGGGCCGGCCTTGGGAGAGAGGAGAGGGCATGCCTTGGCCTATAAATAGCAAGCCATCCCATGCCATTCAACTCACACCTTCACCTAGCAACTTCTCTCTCTAGAAAATTAGTGTTCTTTCTTTGTTCTTGCTTTTGTTCTTCTTGTTCTTGAGTTGTTCTTGAGTTCTTCAAGAAACTCAACCTAAGCCGCCACTAAACCGCCACTCGACCACCCTTCGATCCAAAAGTAGTAGTAGTATTAGTCAAGTAGAAGTTTCGAGAGAAACCTTTCTCTTTCGAAGCTACCGGAGGCCTACCGTAGGAAGTTACTCCGCCCGACCACCGACGTACTTTCCGTAGCCGACTACCGCCAAGAAGAACGGTAGATTATCCCTATCTACTACTCCCAATTATATGTAGTTCATCCTTACATACTTATCGTTTGATTAGAAGTAATCGTATTTTGATCTTTAAGATAGTTATGAATATGCGTATATGAGTTGCTTGTATTACTTGTGGTATGTGATAAAGCATAAGTGATTTCACTCCAAAGACGTCCGTACATGTGGCGTTGTGCTTTGAATAAAGCATAAGTGATACACTCCAAAGGCGTCCGTACATGTGGCGTTATGCTATAAGTAATGATTGAGCGTGAATAGTAATATAGAATTGGATGATCTTGTTAGGATGATTCTTGCTTACGTTTGTCCTACCGCGGAGTCTTTGTATGTAAACGAGATACAAAGAACCGAGAAAGTAGAAACATGACACCTAGGGTGTGGTTAATGAAAGGAAATGTTTTTCGAGGAGAAAATATTTTGAAACTACATAATGACCAGTTTTTGAGTGGCATTATGTGAGTTGTGTGTGTGCATGTATAAAAGAAATATTTGAAAAGAGTGAAAAGTTTTGGAATCCGCAATGTGGCCGGACTTGCCCATTGTGTGAGGTGTGTGTGTGTTCCAATGGAGATCCGGAATAGCGGAACCATTGTGAGGTTGTGTGTGTTCCAATGGAGATCCGGAATAGCGGAACCATTGTGAGGTTGTGTGCGTTCCAATGGGAATCCGGAAAAAGCGGAACCATTGTGAGGTTGTGTGTGTTCCAATGGGAATCCGGGAAAAGCGGAACCATTGTGAGGTTGTGTGTGTTCCAATGGAGATCCGGAATAGCGGAACCAGTGTGAGGTTGTGTGTGTTCCAATGGGAATCCGGGAAAAGCGGAACCATTGTGAGGTTGTGTATGTTCTAATGGAGATCCGGAATAGCGGAACCATTGTGAGGTTGTGTGCATTCCCATGGGAACCCGGACCGGCGGAACCATGGTGAGGTATGGCTTGGTTATCCGCGGAGAGGAGCCAATGCAATTGTGTGCCAATGGGAACCTGGCGCGGCGGAACCATTGTGAGGATACTCAGGAGACCGGCGCGGCGGAACCGAGGTTGGGTGTGTTAAAAACAAATTTTGGTTTGAAAGGAAATATTTTGGAAACCGCAATGTGGCCGGACGTGGTAGCCCATTGTGTGGAAGTGTGTTTTGTGTGTGTTCCAATGGGATCCAGGAAAAACGGAACCATTGTGAGGTTGGGTGTGTAGCTTGGTTATCCGCGGTACGGAGCCAATGCAATATTGTGTGAGTTAAACAAATAGTTTTTGAAAGGTTGTTTTGTAAATGAAAATATTGACACGGTCTACGATGAGTCGCGTAGGAGAAACACGAAACTCTTGGACACCAACGATAGTTGATTAATGAATGTGGATGTGTCATTGATTAACTGTGTATATACTTATCATGTGGAAATTGATGTTGTATTATAGCTTTGTTTTAAGTTATGGGTTAGCGGGTATGGGATTACTCTGCTGAGCTTTGTAGCTCACGGTGTTGCCTTTTTGGTGACCCTGACATATTATATCGGTGGTGACGCTGGTATAATGTGTCAGATTTTGTAGATAATCAGGATAAGCAGATCACCGTGGAGGCTTTTGGAGCTGAGGAGCTGGCAAGAATGGAGGAGATGAGGAGCTGTAGTTAGGAACCGTAGAACCCCCTTCATTTTTGTAAATATTGAACTCTTGTAGGAGTTTTGTTGTAATAAGAGCCAGACTCAGTTTATTTTCAATAAAATTGTCTTTTTAACGTACCCAAAATTCGGGGCGTTACAGCATTGGCAATTTCGGGCCAAGTTTGATAATGCACAAATTCCAAAGTGAGGAACTAATCAAGGGCGCTTTCAGTGAGAGTTCGTTGGAATAGTTGAGCAATGAGCTCGTCATTCAAGCCCATTGGCTTCAAGGTGTTGAGAACATGGCAGACATGGCTGGTAGGATTGCCTGTTCCATTGAACTTCTCAATGTTCAACATTTTGAATCTTTCAGGCAATTGAGAATCTGGGAAGAGGCAGAGTCCCTCAAAGTCTAGAATTTGGTCCCCCTGTGAACGGGCTAGAGTGTGTTTGATCTCCTTGACTTGTTTGGCCAATTCAAGGTTCTCTGTTGTTATTACTTTAAGAGGATTCTCATCTTCTATCGATTTTTCTTCGTCCTCAGCATCTCTTGTTGCTTTCTCTGCTAGCAAAGTAGCGATTTGAGCTTGGAGATCTGCAATAGTGGCATCATTGTCTGCCATGGGAGTGGGAGGATTGCTTGGTGAAGCTTGGGATTTGATAGACGATCGGGTTTGTTGAGAAGATGACCGCAAAGTCCCTGGAAGTGATTGGGACCATTGCGGTGAAGGTGTTTTGACAGGCGAAGGTGACAAACGAGACAGCTGCAAAGACCTCTGTTTGGCGTGGCTTCGGGTGTTGTAAGAGTATAAAACTAGTTGTGGTTGCTTGATTGGCTTACCTATCGTGCCTACCTTAAAGTAAAATACCTATAAGTCAGTACTTGGTCATATAGGGTTAGGATTAGGGCTGAAAATCCCAACCCTTCTGCACAGAAAAAGATGTTACAACAGCAGTTTACACAGGGTGTGAGAAAGAACTTCAAAGCAAAATGTAGGAAAAATCCTTAGCTTGCAGGTTCCTGCCTTATTTTGATAAGTTCTATGGCTCTCTAACACATGTAAGGTTTGGGTAGTCTGAAGGGTGCTCCATTGTCAAAGGGCACCGGTCCTTTCACCAGCCCATCATAGGCGGTGATTGGATGATTTCCTTTTTGATATACCACTATGTACAAGTGACTGTGGAGTTTGCTGAAACCCCTAACATAGCCCGTGACATGCCGGGATATCAGGTGAACTCAACGAGGTTGCCCGCTCGATGCATATGATAAATGAATTAAATAAAACATGTGTTAGTCTTATTTCAAAATTTCTAGTTATGGCTCTCAATTTCCCCAGCAGGGTCACCAAAAACTGTAGACACCTCCCAAAAGTGGGGCATCGCCATACAGATTAATCATCGTTGTTTGTTTGGTTGTTTACTTCATAAACCAAGATCATGGATATTCCCATGGCTAGGAACATCACCACACGATAGCGGTTATCATCAAAACAGAGTCGCCACCTAGTTTATAAAAATTAGGAAAAACAGATAGAGATTCCGGGTACGGGAGCCAAAGGTACAATGAGGGGAAGGTGTTAGGCACCCCTCTTTGTCCAGTTGTGAGACTGGCCCATGTTTGTTCGACATAAGACTAATACATGCACTATTTAATTCTAACACATAGTCGGCTTATTAGCCTTTAAACAGTTAATGGTGAGCCAAGACAGCAATTGAAACATGCATCAGAATAAGCAAAATAAAACAAATTGTCTCAGGGAAATGGATCTCACGGCCGATGAATAGATGTCACGGTCGAGAGAACCTCCTGGTTTGATGTACCGGCCGATGGATTGAAAACCCAGCTGATGTTCTTCCTCACACCAGACTTTACAACTAACAGAAGATCAAAGAGCTATGATTAAACATAAAAACAGAAAATAAATTGGACCAGAGGCCCCTGGGCCTCACCACCTTGATCCCTCAGTGGCTTGATTGCTTCAGATTGAGGGTGATTGACTGATTGCTTCTTGAAACCCTAGGTTTAGGGTTTGAACTTCGGGGTTTGATCGTTGGATCGCGGCTACCTTCGGGAGGTTAGGGCTTTTGAAGAGGGGATGTGAAAGAGTATATTTGCAGAGTTTCGTGGCTTTTGGGAGTGATTGAGTATATCAATTGTTGTATTTTTGGAGCCCTAAGGGCTCCTTTATATAGGCACCGAATGACATCACTCCAACCAATCACATTGCACGATTGAAATTGGAATTATAGGGCAACTCTAACTTCTCATGGTAATCTCCTTACGTAGCCCGAATGCATCAAAATTTGGCTGCTAGGGTTTTGTGAACGAACCAAACGATTGATAGAACTTTCCAGAATCTGGAAAATAGACGATCTGGCGGCCGATTAAAGGATCTGGTGGCCGAGGAATTGATGTTGCGGCCGAGGGATAGACCTGGCGGCCGAGTGATCGATCTCTCAGGGAGATTTTCAAGCAATAGGCTTCACGGGTGAAGAAATGATGCTGAGGCTGTGAGATCAATATTACGGCCGATAGAAAGATTCTCATAGGATTTAGTATTTCTGTCTGAAAGGTTATTCGGCTCTGGATTGGGTCCTTTAAGTGGCTAGAAGTTCTCACCATAAGTCCTAAGGTTCACGAGAAGTCAATCAGCAATCACTGTATCCATATCATCATCGGGATGGTCCCCAAGGTGGGATTTGAAATAATCGTTAGGCCAAATTGGGGTGTCTACATCCCCCCTCTCTCCTACAACTTCCATCAACTAGTCCCATGCATTTAATGCATGGAGACTTCCATCTCAAGGCTAACCAGCCTTAAACTCAGCTGGTTACACCCCCTCTCCTTCACTCCATCCCCTATAAATACCCCTTTGCATTCATATGCAAGGGGTTACAAGAACCAAAAGCATTCAAGTCTTCTTTCTCTCCCAAGTTTCCTTGTTCTCTTCTCTCATCCTTTGAAAGAGTGAACAAGTAACACTTCCCAAACACCATCTCATACCACCATCCATCCACATTCTTTACTCATCTACAAGTTCAAACTCAAAACACTCCAACAAGCTCAAAACCAAAGGTATATCATATTTGTCAAGTTTTCTATTCTGACCCTTGAGGGGGTTGGCAGGGTCAACGCTGGTAATCAATACAAGTCCTGGCTCTAAAGCTGGCAAGGTTTCAAAAACCGTATGCAGTTATCACCAACGCACGCCAGTAGTACTAAGCCGTACGCCAGTCAAGGCTATACGAGCAGTACTGGCGTGGGGATCAGTGACTAGCTTTTTTTCTATTTTTTATATTTAGACCTACTTAGTTGTAGTGCTTAATGTTCATTTCTATTGTTTTGGAATGCCTCTGGGGTCCTTCTGGTCATGTTCCAGAACCCAGAAAGTGCAAAGCCAAGCACTGGACAAAGGGGTGTAACTGGCGTACGGTATCTTTATATTGGCGTACGACAGTTAGATCTAGTCCAATGGCTGGCCATTGCATGGCAACTGGGCCTTGGCCTCTGTTTACTCCCCCCACACTGTTTATGGGGTATTCTTTTATTTTATGGCTCTAAAGCCATTTTAAATGTCTGTAACTATATATGAACTGTGATATAAACTATGTGGTTTGTCCTGGCTGTGCACTGGTCATTTTCAGAGCCCAGAGGGTTGGAAATAAGAGCTGTGGGTTTAGGTTTATTGGCGCACGTGAATTCTGTAGTGGCGTACACAAATCCAATCAGCGTGCAGTGACTTGTTCAGTGCATGCAAGTTTCTTCTTGCGCACGTCACTCCAGACTAGTGTTTCCCAGTCTGTTTAAAGCGCTCACAGAAGCCTATTTTCAATTTATACTATTTGTTTCAATAGAGCAAGCATGTCATCTATCCCATTTTACCAACTTGTCACAATTTTAATCCCCATTAACTGTTCCCCTACCCTAACTGGCTAAAAAATGATTAAAGAGAGAAAAATATAAACGTTTTACAAAATGCCCGAGTAGAGACCAATCTCTAGATTAGGCGAGAGTGGTGCCTTAAAACCCTTCCCCTCTCGTAACCTGGCTCCCGAACCTTAGATATCAAAGGTGACGACGGTCCAGTCTACAAAACCTTTTCCAATCAAAACGTAGTAGAACGTTTTGAGTTCGGTTCCTTGGGTGGTTTACCCGAGTGGCGACTCTGAATCGAAGCGTTTTGCCGCGCTTTTTCAAAAAGGGCTCACCCGAATTTCCAAGGGCGTGTGCCCACAAGTTCATAGGCAATTAATATACAGTGTATAGGCTAAAAAACCCTACAAATTAACAAAGCACCCCATAAACAGAGTGGAGACAAAACAGTGGCCTAAGGCCAAGCTACCCATGCAAAGGCCACTCACTGGTCAGAGATGGACCTGCGCGTGCGGGTAGTCCACAGATGCCTGAGGTCTAAGCCTGCAAACTAGTATTTGATTTTACATGTTTTTAGGTTCTGGGACATATCTAGAATGATCCCAAGGGTATTCAATGCAGCAGAAACACATATTGAACTAAAACTAGCAGTTTTAACAAAGCAAAACAGTAAACTAGTTGTTAGCATACTTGCAGTGATGTATATTTGAAATAAAAGCATAAACAAGTAAGACACCAATCCCCACGAAGATCCGCGCACGCAGCCACGGAGTGGCGCGCGCATACATGGGACCGATGCATGCTGGTTCTTACCACAACGGTATTTGAAACCTTGCTAGCTTTAGGGCCAGACTGGTAATGGCCCTGCCAGCCCCCCCCCCCCCCCCCCCCCCCCCCCCTAGGGATCAGAACAGGAAAACAGTAGGTATGCTATACCTTTGATTTTTGGGTTTGAAAGAGTGCTTGAGCTTTGAAGTTTAAGATTATTTGAGGTGTTTGTTTGAGTGGTAGAAGCAAAGAACAAGGTAGTTTGTTGCTTGGTTGAGGTGTGAAAATGGTGTGTGAGGCTTTTTGTAATCCTTCTTGGACTAAAACTTGGAAACCCTTTGGAAGAAGAACCATGGAGAGTATTTATAGGCAAGGGAGAGGGTGAAAGAAGAGTTAAAATCAGTCAAAGGGGCTGGTGCCTTAGCCCTTAAGCCTTCCCTCTCATTGGATGAGAGGGGAAAAGGTGTTTATGGGGGATGTGGACACCTCCTATCCGGATACCGCTTTTCAGGCAAAATGGAAGCTTCTAATGTGTTGTACTCCACTAATCATGACTTATGCATGCTGAATAAAGCAAGTGTGACCAAACGCTGACCAGCGCGTGTGAGTTTGGGACCTACACGCGCGAGTCAACACCATAGGTTGACCAGCGCGCACCAGTTGAGGACTAGCATGCGCGAGTCCAAGCCACCCTGAGCGGGTCCATGGTCAAACCTGACCATTTGACCAAAACCTGGCACTCTGACCCATGCGAGCTGAGTCTCAACCAACACGTGCTAGTAGGGTTTTGGTAGGTTTAAGAGTTTTCAAACACTCAAAACTCAAACATGCGATCATTCCCAATGTGTTCTTGATCCGTTTGATCATCGGGGAATCAAAAACCAAAAGTAAACTAATTTGGAACGTCCAGATTGGAGTGTCTGCAGAGTACTTAGATAAGTTAAATTACAATAATATATAATTGAAAATTTTGCTTCAAAAAATGCAAGGATAAGTTATTTTCTTTGAATCGGATTGTGCTAATCATAAAATACTCTAACAGGGGTTGCATTTTTTTTTAATCTTTTGATGTAATTCAAGCTAAAAGCACAATGTAATCTTGTTTTTATTGTATTTATGTCTCTTTATTTTTTATAATTATGTAATGTAGTTAGGATCATTCAAAACTACTCCCTTAGTCCCAATTTAATGGTCCTTTTTGGTAGTTCGTAACACTTTTCAATTGGTTATATCTTGTAATTTATAATGTTTTATGTGATTTTGAAAATATTGTATTATAGAAGTAATCGAGATCTATTAAACAATATCAATATTAGATATAAAATTCATTACCGATTTTAAGATATAACTAGTTTTTTATCCGGTTAGAATAGAATGAGTGACTATTAAAATGGGATAGAGGGAGTACTATTCTAGCAAGACTATGTTGCCCGCCGAAACGAGATACCTACCACTCAAAAAATTGGCCTTTTCACTCGCCTTGGCGTCTCAAAAATTAAAGAATTGTTGTAAGGTCCATTATAGGATTTTGTAACATGTCCAATCCACCTCATATTTCCAAAATATCTCTAGTCCAGCCCATTAGTTTTTTTAAAGTCTCAGGTCCACTTCATTTTTTGACAGGACAAAATTGTCCCTTCATTAAACTTTATACAACCACCACCACTATTGCCACCGCCGACGCCACCACCACCTCTACCATCACCACCACCACGCCACTACAACCACCACACCACCACCACCATAGCCACCAACACGTCCCCACGACCACCTCAACCATCACGCCGCCACCACAATTGCCGCAACCTCCACCACAATTACCACCACCACGCTGCTACCATAACCATAACCACCACCACCACCACCATCACCACAACGCCGCCCCCACCACCACCTCAACCACTACGTCGTCACCGCCGCCGCCACCACCACATTGCCGCAACCTCCACCACAATTACCACCACCACGCCACCGCCACTCCACCACCACCTCCACCACGATGCCGCCGCCACCACCACCACGACAATGCCACCCTAACCACCATCTACACCATCACCACCATCTCTCCCACCACCGCCACAATACCGTAACCACCACACCTCCACCACCGCCATCACCACTCCACCACCACCATGCCTCCAACTCCACCATCACGCCACCACCGCCACCACGCCCTCACCACCACCTCAACCACCATGCCGCCACCACTACCACAATGCCGCATCTCCTTTATAACTACCACCACCACCTCCACCACAACCCTGCCCCCACCACCATCTCTACCACCACCCCCATGACGATGCCACCACCACCACCACCCCCACCACCTCGACCGCCACCACGCCCCCCAACCACCACCACGCCGCCACCACCACCACAACGGTGCCACCACCTCCACCGCCTCTACCACCACCACAACGATGCCACCACCACCACAACGGTGCCACCACCACCACAACGGTGGCACCACCACCACTCCACCACCACCGCCACGCCCCCACCACCATCTCCACCGCTCCGCCACCCCCACCACCTCTATCACCATCACGCCCCCACCACCACCTCAACCATCACGCCGCCGCAGCCACCACCACAATGGCACAACCTCCATCACAATTACCACCACCTCCACCACCACCCCGCCCCGACCACCCCCTCCACCACTACCACAATGACCAAATGCACTATACATACTTTTCGTTATATATTTAGACTGCAAATTTACACTTTTAGACTACAAATTATTAAATGAACACTAACACCCATGACAATTTAGACTACAAATTTGTACTTTTAGACTGCAAATAAAGGCACTTTCGTAAACTTTGCAGTCTAAAAGTGTAAATTTACAGTCTACACAAAAATTTAGACTGCAAATTATTAAATGAACACTAACGCCAATGAGAATTTAGACTGCAAATTTGTTAAATGAACACCAACTCCAAAAAAAATTTAGATTGCAAATAAAGGCACTTTAGTAAATTTTGCAGTCTAAAAGTGCAAATTTGCAGTCTACACAAAAATTTAGAGTGCAAATTATTAAACAAACACTAACGCTAATGAGAATTTAGACTGCAAATTTGTTAATTGAACACCAATGTCAGAGAAAATTTAGACTGTAAATTTATACTTTTAGACTGCAAATAAAGGCACTTTCATAAACTTTGCAGTCTAAAAGTGCAAATTTGCAGTCTACACACAAATTTAGACTGCAAATTATTAAATGAACACTAATGCCAATGAGATTTTAGACTGCAAAGAGAATATTTAGATTGCAAATTTGTACTTTTAGAATGCAAATAAAGGCACTTTTGTAAACTTTGTAATCTAAAAGTGTAAATTTGTAGTCTACACAAAATTTAAACTGCAAATTATTAGATGAACGTAGCGCCAATGAGAATTTAGACTGCAAATTTGCACTTTTAGACTGCTAATTTGTTAATTGAACACCAACGCCAGAGAAAATTTAGATTGCAAATTTGCACTTTTAGACTGCAAATACAGGCACTTTCGTAAACTTTGCAGTCTCTAAGTGCAAATTTTGCAGTCTACATACAATTTTAGGCTGCAAATTATTAAATAAATACTAACACCAATGAGAATTCAGACCATAGATTTGCAATTTTAGACTGCAAATTATTAAATGAACACTAACGCCAGACAAAATTTAGACTGCAAATTTGCACTTTTAGACAACAAATAAAGACACTTTCATAAACTTTGTGGTCTAAAAGTGCCAATTATCATTATACGCCCAAATTGAGACTGCAAATTATTAAATGAACACTAACGCCAATGAGAATTTAGACTGCAAATTTGCACTTTTAGACTGCAAATTTGTTAATTGAACACCAATGCCAGAAAAAATTTAGACTGCAAATAAAGGCACTTTCGTGTCTAAAAGTGTAAATTTGCAATCTATACAAAAATTTAGACTGCAAATTATTAAATGAACACTAACACCAATGAGAATTTAGATTGCAAATTTGCACTTTTAGACTGCAAATTTGTTAAATGAACACCAATGCCAGCAAAAATTTAGATTGCAAATGAAGGCAATTTCGTAAACTTTGCAATCTAAAAGTGCAAATTTGCAATCTACACAAAAATTTAGACTGTAAATTATTAAATGAACACTAACGCCAATGAGAATTTAGACTGCAAATTTGTTAATTGAACACCAATTCCTGAGAAAATTTAGACTGCAAATAAAGACACTTTCGTAAACTTTGCTGTCTAAAAGTGCAAATTTGTAGTCTACACACAAGTTTAGACTACAAATTATTAAATAAACACTAACACCAATGAAAATTTAAACTGCAAATTTGCACTTTTAAACTGCCAATTATTTTCTTAAAACACTAACGCCAATGAGACATCAGAAAAGCAAGTGTGACCCAAAAGGAAGGTGAATTACCAAAGAAGAAGTGGTGGTGGTAGAGTGATGGCGGCGGCGTAGTGGTGGTGTTGGTGATGGTGGAGTAGTGGTGGTGGTTGTGGTAGTGATAGTTGTGGTGGCGGTGGCATGGTGGTCGTCATTGTGGTGGCGGTAGTGGTGGTGGCGTGGTGGTGATGCTGGTTGTGGTGGCGGCATGGTGGTGATCATTGTGCTGGTGGTGGCAACTTGGTGGTGGTGGTGGAGTGGTGGTGGTTATGGTGGCGGCGTGGTGGTTGTCATTTTGGTGGTGGTGGTAGAGTGATGGCGGTGGCGGTAGTGGTGATGGAGTGGTGGTGGTTGTGGTGATGGCTTGGTGGTAGCGGTAATTGTGGTGGAAGTGGCGGCGTTGTGGTGGTGGTGGCGGCGGCGGCGTTGTGGTGGTAGTGGTGGTTGTGGCGGCGTTGTGGTGGTGGAGTGATAGCGGTGGTGGTTGTGGCGGTGGAGTGGTGATGGTGGTGGCGGCTTGGTGGTGGTGGTAATTGTGGTGGAGGTGGCGGTGTTGTGGTGGTGGTAGTGGTAGCGGCGGCGGATTGGTGGTGGAGGTGCTGGTGGGGGCGTAGTGGTGGTGGTGGTGTTGGTGGCAGTGATGGTGATGGAGTGGTGGTGGTGGTGATGGAGGTGGTGGTGGGGGCGTCGTCGTGGTGGTGGTGGCGGCGACGACGTGGTGGTGGTTATGTGGTTGCAATAAGATCGGAAAAAATGAAAAAATATACTTTTTGTATTAGTCAAACAAGGCCCTTGTTCCTTTTATATAGGTTATTTTGTCATTGGAATTATTAGTGGACTAGAGGTGTTAGGAACTTTAGAAGTGGACTGGGTGGGTTAGAAACATACTATAATGGACTTATCAAAAATTCTCACCTCAAAAATTGACACCCTATTTCCAGGCCCACATCATCATTGTGCTCACAGAATTGAATATCCACTCAAGTCTTGTACGACAAATCTCTCCCACCGGATGTCACAGTGGGCAGTGAAATTATCTAATCCACTACAAAGTCCCGGGGGGGGGGGGGGGGGGGGGGGGGGGAATGGGACGACCAATTTAAAATTAACTCAACCACCAACTTAAACAATTCAAGTTACTATCCAAACTCCATGCCAATTCTATCCAAATTAATAATACAAGTTAAGAGCAATTAATCTAAAGAACGCAAACACCGAGATATACGTGGAAACTACTTAGGGTCAGTCACACCCTAAGCATAAAACCACAACCTAACTACCAAAATTGCTATAGATCAAAAGGTTTACAAAGTGCTAAGAGAGGAATAACAATTTTACCCCAAAAGCTTACCCTAACTCCACCACTTTGATGTAGCTCCCCGAACTCCTTCTTGATCCCATAGCCACCACGAGTCCAACGCCTCGATCTCCATTCACCACAGCTCTGGTATCATCCGGCCAAGTAGTATCATAGGCATGAAAGTATGGATTTTGTAAAGTGAAGATTTTTTATGCAAAAGAATCAAACTAGAGAGAATACATGAATCAAGAAAGTATTTCTCTAGATTGAACAAAGATGATTGAATGCTAGATTCAAATCATCCAAATGCAAATGAAAGCACAAGAGCAAAAGAGATAATGTTTTCTCTCCCTAAAGTGGGCTATATCACTCTTGTATACCCAAGAATAATGAAAAACAAGCTTATATATGACCAAGCAAGAAAAATCCTGGAGAGCCCTACAAAGGCGCTCTTAGCACGCGCACAAGGGCCTTAGTCGGCTAAGGCACTACTAAGGCTCTCTTAACACGCGTGCAAGGGCCTTAGTCTGGTAAGGTGCCGCTAAGGCGCTACTAAGGCGCAAGCACTTAAAAGGCCTTAGACAAAATTTCCCTTCAAATAAAACAAGACCAATAATATAATGTTAGTGCATACATGATATTTCATTAAAGATTAAGACATTGAAAACCTTTAATGATGCATGGAAAAATATTAAGCTAAATGCACATGAGATGCATATACCTTTTCAAGCAAAATGCACGGCACGGCCTTTGTTATCAACTCTTGAACCAACGGGCGGAGTATCTAATCTAGACAAAATAAAATCATCTCCCAAACCCAAATGGAAAAAGAATAAATACAGACTCTAATAGTTTGTCGCATCCAGAAATTGCCAATTACATTAACAATCTCCCCCTTTGGCATTTCCGGGACAAAACCGTTCCAACAAAAACTCATTACAAGGAAACAAATTCTAGAATGCTAGAGAACCTTCTAAAAACTCTAACAACCTAGAAACCAAAAGCTTCCATATAAATCAAAATGATCCTGCAAAAGATAACTCAACCAAAGCAACAAGCATGCATAGATATATGACAGTAGTAAGAATTTAGCACAACGGAAATCAAATTACCAAGAGAAGCTATCATATTTAAAGCAATGCTGATGGAAGAGTAAGAGCAAGACAAGCCTTTAAAGCATAGATAAAGCGACTCTAGCCACGGGCGCACATCTCCAATAAGCAACAAAGCAAAGGCCCCACTAACTAACCTCTCCCCTTTTTGTCACGGGAAATCAAAAGGGCACACAAAAAAAAACAAAAAAAAAAATGAAGAAGAGCCAATGAAGCAAGAGGATGTTTTCAAGTCTCCAATGAAGACTAAAAGAAGAAAACTATCCAACTACGATACTTCCCCCTATGTTTTTTTTTTTTTTTTGAACCGAGACACAAGAAAGGAGTGGCACAACACTCCCCCTCACCAAATGCCTACACAGAATAAAGCACAAAATACAAATTCCCTAATTATCAAACCCAAACATAAGGAGAGAAATTGCTAAATAAATGGGCATTTAAACTCAAAGGCACCAAAGATAACAAAGAGCAAAACATACTCAAGACTGGAGCCAAATCATCCCAACCACAAGCAATAAACTAATTATAAATACCCATGGAATCAAGGTCCAAAAGAATAACATTTTGCTCACACAAAATTTCAGCTTTTGTGAAAAAAAAATATCCGTAGAAGATGCACGAGCTACAGCATTAATAACGAACTTGCAGCCGACTCGGGACCGGAGGGTCGGGTCCATGGTTACGGAGGTGCACGAGAAGAGGGGCTACCGGCCATGGCAGAAAAAGAAAACTGAGATATCTAAGAGAATGGGAGGAGAACTCTTACCGAAAAGTGAATACATCACCCAAAGCAGAGATGAGGCCCTAGATGAGAAGCCCTTAACAGATACGAACAACGGCCATAGAGCTCCTTAAGGACCTTAACCCATCTGAAAACCCTAGTGAGAGAAGTGGATAAGGTTCAAATGAATTGAAATAATTGGTTGGAAAATATATACCCAGGCAATGTACGCGCACTACTGAGGCGCTGTAAACACGCGAGAAAGGGCGCCGAAGGAGATGAGATTCTCTACAGTTGCGCGAAGGGAGAATACGGACAGGTGGGGCGAGATGAACGGCTGTGATAAGCTGATTTTGGACGCGCCACGAACACCCTATAAATTCGCGACCTAGTGCGCTAAAAATGCTACAAATTGGCAAACACTCAATAAACGCCCCTACTATCTAAACCTTGTCCAATCTTTTTCCTGCTGAAGTGGGCAGTTGCGCTACTAAAGCCCTGTTGAGGCCCTTACTCTCTGAATCTCCCAAAATTATAGTGAACCAAAAACCTGCTAGGATGGGCAGCCGCCCGACTAAGGCTTTCTAAAGGCTCCCGCTCTCTGAACTCTCAAACACAACAGTAGTAAAATGAATGCCTAGACCAAAATTTACCTAAGGCACAAAGAACAGAAATAACAGGAAATACTTGGACTAATTACTCCCCCTCACATCAATGCTCCCCCTTACTAAAATGCCCAAATAAAATATGATCATGCAAGCATCCAAAAGCATTCTAAAAATCAAGCACACAGAAAATAGAAATTTCCAAAGTATCATGCTCAAGTATAACATGGAATTTCATTAAAATTGAGAGAGAAGCAGTAATGACACCAAAATGATAACATAAAGCTTAAACATAACATGAATATATTTTAAAGAGAATCATGTTTTTCAACAGAATTTCATGCTCTATGCTATCAAAGTGAACAAGTGAACTCTGTGAGGGTGGTGCGAGGCCCTTAAAAATGCCAAGGAATACTCAATATAATTCCCAAGGAGAATTCACACAAGGTTGATGAAAGAAGTCAAACCATAAGTCGTTTGGACCTAAAGACTTCATGCACAAATCCCATATCGCATTCCTATGGACCCAAGTGACACACACCTAAGATGGTGCAATGATTAGGTAGCCATTCGCCCGAGGTGCGAGATCTCATAAAGGAAAGGAGGTGCACTAGAGCAACAACCCCAAGACAAGAACAACATCATTTTTTTTTTCTTTTTCCAATATTTTTTTTTTGTAATTTTTTTTTTATATATATCATTTTTTTTTTTACTACAAATGAAAGACAATAAGCAATAATCTCACTCTTTTATGCACCAAGGGAAGCTTTCACACTAATCCCTAGGCGGTCACTCGAGTAGAATCAATGGGGGAAAGCATCTAAAGGTAAACCTCAAACATTTGGTCAATCTAAGATCAAGACAAGTAGAATTCAACCAAGAATCAAATCGAGAACCCTTAGACACCAAAAGGACCAAACCCCAAGAGAGTGTGTACAAATAGTAGAGAGCATGAGATTCAAATGACACAATGATACTCTTCACAATATAGACAATTACGCATAATTCAATGGACTCATGAAGTGTCATCAAAGCTCAATTCGCATGAAAAGCCAAACTATCCTTAAACATGATACAAGGAGAATAGTTTACACAAACATGCAATCATACAGACAAGCAAGCACACTCAAAAATAAAATGGAAAATAATGCAATCTAAGAACTACTACAACAAAAAGAAGGAAAAATAGACACGAAAATAAAAGTGAAGAACACACATGTTCACTCTAAACACATGTATGAAATGAACCACACAAGAGTGACATGTAGACTTCAACCAAACTTAAGCAAGAGGAGTAGAGCCCCTAAATTCCTTAGGAGTATCTGGAGGTTGAACAACACAAGAAACATGATCAACTTTCTTCCACACTTGATTAAGTTTGTTATGAACAAGAGATGCACCATTCATGTCCTTAGCAACCAAAGTCAACTTATTGATCTCTTCTATAATATAAGAGGATTGAGTAGCAAGGCGATTTAATTGAGTAAGAAAGCTACTATTCGGAGCCTTAGGTTGCACAAGAGTGGTATTTCGAGGTCTTCCCATATTGGGTTGACCAAGGACTACGCTCTGAGGAATTAAACGCTTTTGAGGTCTTTGAGTTTGACCTTTCTTTTGAAGCTCTCTCCTCAAACGATGACAATTAGGACGAATGTGACCCTCAACACCACAATGGTGACACGTAAGCACTCTCTTCTTAAGAAACTCATTTATTATAGGTTTTGAGTTGATAGATGAATGTGAATTTGCAATGACCTTAGTACTCACGAGTGTTTCATTCACACAAGACTTAGCGTTGCTAGAAGAGGAAGGATTCATTATAGTTTTAGCACTCACAAATGTGATTTTCTTCTTAGGCTCACTAGACTCCGATTTAAGGGAAGGAGGATCTATGAACCCTAAACCACTCTTGTCTCTAAATGTGCATGTCATCTCGACAATCCTAGTGGCTCCACAATCATTTCTCTTAATTGCTTCACTCGCCTCATTAAGATCTCTCTCAAGCTCACTAATCCTAGACTTAGCTTTTTCAATTTCTCTCAAGGCTTCTAACCTCTCTTTCTCTACGATGGCAAACTTATCGACTAATTTGGCATTATACTTCTTAAGCTCATTTAATTCTTGAGAGATATTGATCAAATCTTCCCTAAGAGACATTTTCTCATTCTCCGCTACTTTAAGGCTAGTTTCCAACTCCTTCTTCTTTTTTCCTTGTTTCATATAGTCTTGAAACATTTGGTCATAGGCCTCACGAATAGATTCTATCTCAAATTCCTCTCCTTCATTATCAACACTTCTAGCTATCTTCACTTCAGCACTAGAATTCTCACTCTCAAGACTAGAAGAGGAGGAAATGGACAAGACTTTAGGAGAAATGGGTGAGTCAACGGTAGCCACTAGCACGGAGGCACTAGAATTCCATTCACCTCCTATTTGAAAACCACTCTCACTATCATCATCTCCTCTATCATCATCCCACGTGACTTTAAGACCCTTTTTCATCTTTTTCTTGAGGGTGTTAGCGCACTCGGATTGAATATGCCCAAAACCATGACATTCATGACATTGGATTCCTTGTGGCTTTCTAGACTTGTCAAACGATGGCCTCTTATCATCATTTCCTAGAGTGTTTTTCATAAGATTAGACGAAGGTTTATGGGACTTACCTAGGTTGTTCCTTCTATTAAAAAACTTCTTAATTTTTTTAGCAAATTTAGTAATCTCTTCATCACTCAAATCATCATCATCTTCACAAGTCTCTGAGGTGTCCTCATGGGCGGACTTAAAAGCTATACCGGTACTAGACTTAGAGGGTTTGAAATCGGAGAGGTGGTTAATCTCAAAGATTTGAAGTTTTCCTACAAGCTCGGCAAAGGTCAAATTGTAAACATCTGGATGCTCTTCTATGGCAGTGACCTTAACCCTAAACCTCTCGGGAAGAGACCGAAGGATTTTGCGAGACACTTTGAGGAGAGAGGTTCACCTAGACTATGAAAAGTGTTAACAATTTCGGTTAGCCTAGAGATGAAACTATCAAAGTTTTCCTCGTCATGCATTTTAAGTTGCTCAAATTTTGTGGTGCACATTTGAAGCTTAGACACTCTAACTGTCTCTATTCCCTCATGAGATGTACGAAGTATTTCCCAAGCCTCTTTGGCCGTGACACAAGAGGAAGTACGTGTGACTTCGTTTCTATACATAGCACCAAAGATGGCACCTAAAGCACGGGCATTAGCCTCACAACTTGTATTATCACTAGAATTCCACTCGGACTCCTTTTTCGCTCTAATCACCTTAGTGGTGGCATCCTCGATTGTAGGTTCTTCATAACCATACAGAACAAACCTCCAAACCCTAATGCCTTGAGATATTAAATGATTTTTCATTTTTGTTTTCCAAAGAGCATAGTCACTTCCATCAAAATAAGGTGGTCGAAAATTAGAAGCACCCTCCATCAGGGAATCTCTATCCATAGTGCAAAAACAGGATCTACTCAGGCAATTATACCAACAAAGAGCAGGCCGCTCTGATACCAATTGAAATTATATAATGCACTACAAAGTCCCAGAGGGGGGGGGGGGGGGGGCGCGGAGGGGGCGACCAATTTAAAATTAACTCAACCACCAACTTAAACAATTCAAGCTACTATCCAAACTCCATGCCAATTCTATCCAAATTAATAATACAAGTTAAGAGCAATTAATCTAAAGAACGCAAACACCGAGATATACGTGGAAACTACTTAGGGTCAATCACACCCTAAGCATAAAACCACGGCCTAACTACCAAAATTGCTATAGATCAAAAGGTTTACAAAGTGCTAAGAGAGGAATAACAATTTTACCCCAAAAGCTTACCCTAACTCCACCACTTTGATGTAGCTCCCCGAACTCCTTCTTGATCCCATAGCCACCACGAGTCCAACGCCTCGATCTCCGTTCACCACGGCTCCGGTATCATCCGGCCAAGTAGTATCATAGGCATGAAAGTATGGATTTTGTAAAGTGAAGATTATTTATGCAAAAGAGTCAAACTAGAGAGAATACATGAATCAAGAAAGTATTTCTCTAGATTGAACAAAGATGATTGAATGCTAGATTCAAATCATCCAAATGCAAATGAAAGCACAAGAGCAAAAGAGATAATGTTTTCTCTCTCTAAAGTGGGCTATATCACTCTTGTATACCCTAGAATAATGAAAAACAAGCTTATATATGACCAAGCAAGAAAAATCCTGGAGAGCCCTACAAAGGCGCTCTTAGCACGCGCACAAGGGCCTTACTCGGCTAAGGTACTACTAAGGCTCTCTTAACACGCGTGCAAGGGCCTTAGTCTGGTAAGGTGCCGCTAAGGCGCTACTAAGGCGCAAGCACTTAAAAGGCCTTAGACAAAATTTCCCTTCAAATAAAACAAGGCCAATAATATAAGGTTAGTGCATACATGATATTTCATTAAAGATTAAGACATTGAAAACCTTTAATGATGCATGGAAAAATATTAAGCTAAATGCACATGAGATGCATATACCTTTCCAAGCAAAATGCACGGCACGGCCTTTGTTATCAACTCTTGAACCAACGGGCGGAGTATCTAATCTAGACAAAATAAAATCATCTCCCAAACCCAAATGGAAAAAGAATAAATACAGACTCTAACGGTTTGTCGCATCCGGAAATTGCCAATTACATTAACAGGCAGTAGAGGTTGTCAATTTCGACATCAAGTATCAGCCTTGGACGGCTATCAAGGGTCAGGCTTTGCAGACTTCATTGTCACGCTTACGCTGAAGGGTCAGGTTGCTGACAAAGCTAAGCCGAGCACAACGGTTACGGAACATGAAAAGCCAAGTTCAAGTTGGAAGATCTTGCGGATCAAAAAAAAAAAAAAGGGTTGGAAGATCTTCCACGAAGATGTTTGGAATTGAATTTCTGCTTGACCAAAAAAAAAAAAAGATGATGGTTGGAATTATGGAGCTTCAAATCACAACGGAGCAAGTGTTGGCATCGTTCTTGTCTCGTCGTGCCGAGCGTTGCACGAGAGTGCCTTGACGATTAGTTTTCCGGCCTCCAATAACAAGGCACTTCTCCCCGGACTATGCGTCGCCTAAGGAATTAACACCGAGGAGGTTACCGTAAAGGTGTAAACAGTGATTCCCATGAGCTGGCTGTCAATTATACAAATGGCGAATACGAGGCACGAGATGAAAGAATGTTAAAATATCTTAGCGCAACCGTCACTACAAGAAAAATGAAAATTAGTGACGAAAAAGTGGCGACGAAATTTAATTTTGTCACTAAATGAGTATATTTGGCGACGAAAAAATAAATTCGTCACTATTTTGATAACTTTTGTGACGAAATAATTTTGTCACCAATTATGCCTGTTTAGCGACGAAAAAAATATTTTCGTCACTAAAGGTACCCATTTGGCGATAAAATACATTTTTCGTCGCCGAAAGCTTAAAAAAGATGACAAAATTATTTTTTGTCGCCAAAGATAATCATTTGGTGACAAAAAATATATTTCGTCGCCAAATGTGAGCAATTTAGTAACGAAATATTTTTTTCGTCACCAAATGCTTAACTTTGGTGACGAAAAATAATTTCGTCACCATTTTAACGCTTTCAGCGACAAAAAATATATTTCGTTGTCAAATGGGTACCTTTCGTGACAAAATTTATGAATTGCGCTTTATCACTAAATGTATTTCGGACATAACTCTTTACTAAAATCTCCAATTGAGATAATTCAAATTGGGTTTGAACAATAACTCAATTGCCTACAACTTTCATGTTTATCAAAATTGCTAATTTTAATGTTTAAAGGTCCAAAATTACACTCGAAATATATTTTCATGTTAAACATATGTGTTATATATTAGATATTTCAAATATTTACTGAAAAGTGTGTGTAGTGCAGTTGGTTGGAGCTTGCGCGAAAAACTCAAGAGACTCGGGTTCGAAACCCAGCAGGAGCAAGAAAGATGGATTTCTTTTCCCATATGAAAACATCTTTCGCAACTAAAAATTTCGTCGCCGATTTCTTATATTAGTAACAAAAAATTTCGTCACCAATGTGACCCATCGGTGACGAATTTTTTCGTCGTCAAAAAGCACAATAAGTGAGGAAAAAAATTTCGTCACCAATTATTCACTTTTTGGTGACAAAATATTTCGTCATCAAAAGGCACTATAGGTGACGAAAAATAGATTTCGTCACCAGGTAGGAATCCTCGACAACCTTTAGTCGACAAATTTTTTTTCGTCACCTATATTATTTGTGACGAAAAACATGCAATTTGTGACGATTTTCATTCGTCACCCAATTGAATTTTTCTTGTAGTGCGTTAGCATGATCAAAATGTTTAAAGGGTTCCGTTTGGAACAGATTGGTCGAGAGCATGCAAAATGCTCACGACCATGAGCTCGCAGGGTTGGCTTCAGCATGCGCATCTTCAGGCCACTGAACAATTTCACTCATAATTGAGAAGTCGAGCTTTGAACCGGAAATACTTGCCAAAGAGATCATGGCAATTGAACTGGGTCCGAGCTGGATGGACCCCATCCTAGCTTCCTTGAAGGACGATAAGTTGCCAAACAACAAGAGGGAAGCTCACAAGATTCGGAATAAAGCATCACTATTCTAGGTGTCACCGAACAGTTCACTATACCGAGGGTACTTCACTGGTCCCTACTTACACGCGGTTTAAGTGTTTGATCTAACTGTCTAACTTTTCTTCAAAATTCATTAAGAATCTAGGATTTTGGATTTCGAATGAAAACTTGAAATAATTGGATCAACTATTTACAATTATTCAATTGAATAATTTATTAATGACAACTTGAAAATTTATTTTAAACTTAATGAACGTCTCGAATCATTTGTTCGGAGTCACAGAGTCAAACTATTGCTTTTTAACCATAGAGATGTCATTTACGTAGTTTCACTTTTTCTAAAATAAGAGGTTAAATTAATTTAAAATACTCTTTTAATTTTTTCCTGATTCTGTTCCATAATCTATCCATTAAAATTGTGTGCGCGAGCGCCAACCTCTTTCTACAATTTTTGTAAGTAGACTTTGTTATTATGTTTAGACTATATTTTGATTTCCTTAGAGATATTCAAATGATGCAAATAAGTTTTTTTTCTTAGTTGAAAAAACAAGTTATTTTATAGTAGCAATTGAATTTGGTTTGAGGAAATTCTAAATTTCTAGTAGTTTGGGCTTCTTTTTCAAGTCCAAGTTCTTTTCTAGATCTGACTTGAATCTACTTTTGTTAAGGTTAGGAGAACTTGATCCAAATCTACTTTTTACCATAGAGTTAATTCTGGCCGATCCTAATATTGGATTCCATAGCCACCAAGTCCTATGGGGTAAAAGTGCAATGCTCACTAAGTCTTGTGAGTGTAATTTTACTTCTTTACCTCACTTTAAATAGCAACAAATAAACACAGCTCATCATTTAGGGTTTCAAATGAATGCAGCCCACTTCTCACCATGCAACCACCACCGCCGCCACCGCGCCATCACGCCGCCGCCACAATGACACCACCACGCCACCCTCACTGCCCCCACCACCACAGCCGCCGCCGCCGCTGCGACCACCACCACCACCACCATCACGCCACCACAATGACCACCACCACGTCGCCACCACCACCACAACGCCGCCGCCACCACCACCATAATGCCGCCGCCACAACCACCACCATCACTCCACCATTACCACTACGCTGCCACCACAAAAATCACCACCACGCCGTCGCCGCCACCACCCCAATTAACAGTGTTAATTTTCATATAAATTCACACCACAATTAATAATATTAATTAATTTCTATATAAATTAACAGTATTAATTTTCATATAAATTCACACCACAATTAATAGTGTTAATTAATAGTTGGCCCATATAACCTCCTACACCACCACTCCACCACCGCCGCCATGATTAACAGTGTTAAATTTGGTCTAAATTTATAATTAACAGTGTTAATTTTTATTTAAATTCACACCACAATTAACAATGTTAATTTTCATTGTCTTCATTTCTTAGCCAATTATCAATTAAGGAAAGGATAATATATGGAAAAATTTACGGTACACATCCCTGTATATGAAGGATACTTAAATTTGGACAAAATTTAACACTTTAATTATATATTTAGACAGAATTTAACACTGTTAATTGTGGCAGTAGTGGTAGTGGAGTGGTAGTATAGGAGGTTATATGGGCCAACTGTTAATTAACACTGTTAATTGTGGTATAAATTTATATGAAAATTAACATCGTTAATTTAGAGATAAATTAACACTGTTAATTTAGATAATTTAGATAGAAATTAACATTGTTAATTGTGGTGGTGGTAGTGGCGGCGGCGGCGGCGGCATGGTAGTGGTGGCGATGGTGGTGGTGGTGGTAGCGGTGGCGGCATTGTGGTGGTGGTGGTGTATGAGGTTGTATGGGTCGAGTGTTAATTTAGACAAAAATTAACACTGTTAATTGTGGTGGTGGTTGTGTAGGAGGTTATATGGATCGACTATTAATTTAGACAAAAATTAACACTGTTAATTGTGGTGGCGGCGGCGTGGTGGCGGTGGTGGTGGTGGTGACGGTGGCAACATGGTGGTGGTGGTGTGGGTGGTGGCGGTGGTGTTGGTAGCTTGGTGGCGGTGGTGTTGGTGGCACAGTGGCGATGTGATGGTGGTGGTGGTGGCCGCGTGTGGTGGCGGTGGTGGGGGTGGGGGTGGGGGTGGGGGTGGTGGCGACGTGGTGGTAGCGGTGGCGGCAGTGGGGTGGCGTCGTGGTGGTGGCGATGACATGGTAGTGGGGGTAGTGGCAGCGTGGTGATGGTGGCTGGATCGTCTCTCCAATCGCTTTTTTTTTTTACGAGGGATATTTTTGTCAACAAAATATTGAAGAAGACTTACTGGGCTATAAGTTCTTTAGACAGGACCTAACAAGCTATTCTTCACCTAGACATGGCCGGCCAGAAAGTTCCCCTTTACCTTAACCAGTCGTGGTCATAGATCACTTGAATCTTTTCAATGGAATTTGAACAAAAAGTAGTGTAACGATGAAAAAATGTAAAACTATTTTTTGACCTTGAGAAATTAATGACCGATTTGAAGGCCATTTTTTGCCCAAATGCAAAACTACAGAAAAGATGAAAACTTTTAAAAATTCTCTTCCCTTACGCAATCTTTAAAAAATAAAGGAAAAACTTCAATAACAAATGCAACTTTCTTCCCTAACTAACTTTCTTCCTCATTTTTTTAAAAATTATTCTTCTTTTTACTCCATCTTTCCTCAAGGTTAGGGTTACAACCAAACCCAACTATTAGCGAGAAGCTCGTTATGGCTCGACTCATCTCGACTCGTTACTAGCCGAGCTCAAGTTTGAGTTTTATGCTCGTTTACTAAACGAGCCGAGCTCAATCCTCAAAAACTCGGATCTGTTCGGCTCGCAAAAGCTCGACTCATTTGTATAGGCTCAGTTCGTTTAAAAAACTCTTTAAGTAAACTAGTCAAGCTTAGCTCGTTTACAAACAACCTGAGTGCGAACGAGAGTTTTTGACTCGTTTAGTAAACTAACCGAGTTTTTGACTTGGATGAATGTAATAACCTTAACTCTTTTCTCACTTTGCTACTTACGAAATATTGGGCATTGATCCCTTCAATGTATATCTTGACAAGAATTTGGTACTTTAATGTATTTGGGTACATCTTTTGGGGACATTGTACGTAGACTATGATTTTATAATTACTCCCTCCGTCCCTTTTTTATAGTTCAGTATTCCATTTTGGGTTGTCCCTCAATAAGTATCCATTTTGTAAAGTTAGTGGATAAAGTTTGTGAATTTTCCATTTTACTCCTAAAAGTAGATTCGTTTTGAAAAGTTGGTGAGTAAAAATGTAATGATGATATCTCCATAGAGGGTAAAGAGGGAAAGTGGAGGTAAAAGTTGATGTGAAAGATGCAATAATGATGTCTTTTTAATAAGTTGGAGTTACGAAGTGGGACACTTAAAAATGGACGGAGTGAGTATGAAAAATATATTTATAAAATGTTGAAAATCGAGGGCGTGATATTAACCATAGAAATGTTATTTATGTAGTTTCACTTTTACTAAAATAAGAGGTTAAATTAATTTAAAATACTTTTTTAATTTTTTCCTAATTCTTTTCCATAATCTATCCATTTAAATTGTGTGTGCGAATTAACCTCTCTTTTTTTAAGTAGACTTTGTTATTATGTTTAGACTATATTTTGATTTCCGTAGAGATATTCAAATGATGCAAATAAGTTTATTTCTTAGTTGAAAAAACAACTTATTTTATTGTAGCAATTGAATTTGGTTTGAGGGAAATTTTGAATTTCTAGTAGTTTAGGCTTCTTTTTCAAGTCAAAGTTCTTTTCTAGATCTGACTTGAATCTACTTTTGTTAAGGTTAGGCAAACTTGATCCAAATCTACTTTTTACCCTAACCAATCATGGTCGTAGATTGAATCTTTTCAATGGAATTCGAACAAAAAGTAGTATAACGACAGACGAATAATAGGTGACAATAAAATGACTTTGGTACTATTTTATTGTGCCTAATGTAACTTGGAAAAAATGTAAAACTATTTTTTTAGCTGGAGAAATAAATGACCGATCTATTGAAGGCCATTTCTTGCCCAAATGCAACACTAGCTACAGAAAAGATGAAAACTTTCAGAACTTCTCTTCCATTAATTGGTTCTTCAAAAAAGCAAGGAAAAAACTTCAAAAACTAATGCAATTTTCTTCCTAATTTCTAACTTTCTTCCTCATTTTTTAAAGGGAAAGTCTTCAATACACACCCCTTTAAGGTGTGTACCATATGCACCTATTGTGTGGTTCATATTGTGCCACCTCATAAAAAATTACTTGTAGGACCGGTCATTCATAACATTTTATTTCGTATAGTAACTTTTATACTAAAAATTCGTAACTTTTCAACAATATGATTCGTAACTTTTTAGCTATAGATTCGTAACATTTTGGGATTCATAACATTTTGATGTATTTTAATAAGGGTGCATATGATACACACCCCAATAAGGGGTGTGTATTGTAGCACTTCCAAATTTCTTTCCTCAAGTTTAGGGCTACAAACAAATCAAACTGTTCACGAGCAGCTCGTTATGGCTCGACTCCTCTCGACTTGTTATTAATCGAGCCAAGCTCAAGTTTGAGTTTTATGCTCGTTTACTGAACGAGCCTAGCTCAAACCTCAAAATCCGGCTCGACTCGACTTGGCTCACAAAACCACGACTCATTTGTATAGGCTTGGTTCGTTTAAAGCGCTCGTTAAGTAAACTAGTCAAGCTTGACTCGTTTACAAACAAGCAAAGCCCGAACTCCAATTTTTAATTCGTTTAGTAAACTGACCGAACTAGAATGCTATAAAGCTCGGCTCGACTCACTCCTACTCAATTTCCTACCGAGCCCATTTTACTCGCAAATGGCAAAGTCGCCATATAATAATAGCCAATAGAGAAAAACAAGCCTTGTTCAGTGTCCAACACTCATCACTACCCCGTCCTCTTGTTTTTTTGTTATTTTCCCTTCTTCGGGTCTAATCCCGTGTCCAAAAATGGCGGAGAAGGCCACAGCCACGGACGAGGAAATCCCTCCGACATCGTCCTCGATCCCCGCCGAAGACCCTCCCACCACCACGGATAACGGCGTCGCAGAGAAACCAACGGATAATAACGATTTCGATACAACAGTAGCAGTACTCCATCAGCAGCCGAAGAGGAGGCGGAAGAACTGCCCGGAATCCCTCGTCAAGACGATAAAGCAATCGGCCGCCAGCTCCTTCACCTTCGACACCGCCTTCTGCGCGACTCCGGACTCGACCCCGAAATTCGGTTCGTTCGATCTGGGGATAAGCCGGTGCGCTCAGGTTGCGGCGAAATCTGAGGTCGGCGATACGCGATCTGAATCAGAAGCGGAAGCGGAAGTAGAGAAATCGGAGGTGATCAGCGGAGGAGAGAGGAGAGAAGCGATCGGGTCAGTGGACGGGGTTGTTGAAAGTGGCGTGGATTGAATCGGGGGTTTCATTAGTACAACGTGTTGCTGATAGAGGGAGAAGAAGAAATGAAAGAGATTTCTTTGTTGGATCAAGGCAACGAGTTCGGATTCAGTCAGTGAAAAGGAGGAATCGATGGAAGAAGAGAATTGCTTGTCTGGGGAAAAAACCAAATTTGGTTGGCAAAGATGAGCTCTGAAACCAAGGGTTTCAATTATCATTATGTAGTACAGTAGTAAAAATAAAAGAAAGTGTAAATATTTAAATAAATAAATAAGGCTTTATTTGCATAATTTGTCTGCCTTATATTTATTCTTGGTTTTAATTATTGCTATAATAGCTTTCCTAGTTTTCTGTTTTGCCGCCTCCCTATTTCTTTTTTCTTTTTCTTTTTTTTTGATCCGCCCACCTCCCTATTTAGCTCTTGGTGAATTTATTTTTTTAGGTGCTAACTTCATTGAAAAAAGAAGTTATTTGAGGTGCTGACTGCTAATTAATAAGTAACATTTTCGGGCCTTTGTCTAATTAAATGCAAAATTTAAAGTCATGTTAGGTTTTAGATACTTGAACAGAACAGAACTTTTAAATATCAATTCACTCTTTAAAAAGATTCTGACGTGATATTTATCATGTGGAAAAAATATTCCACCCCACTTTTTAAAACTGCACTCTAAAAATTTTCTTGCAGTTTATTTGCCATTGTTTCCGTCAATATTAACCATGATATCAATAGTACATGGTAATGTCTTTTGAATTTCGAATTTACCAAAAAAAAAGGTAATGTCTCTGCTAGATTCCTACTCATTGGGATAAGTATTTTTTGCTGAAATTAAATGACTGAAAATGTGGGGAAATGAATAAAAATAAAGGACTATTAAATTAGAAACTAAAAGAAAAGTAGTTCATAATAACTTTTTATCAGTGCAATTAATGTTGTATATTAAAAATGTAGATGGTTAAAATGTACTCCACTAAAATAAGGTTCAAAATTAATGATAATTGGTCCTAACCCGACCCAGTTATTAGTATCGGGCTAAAACATAATTCCGCCCCTTTTTGTTTTTTTGGCCGATCCTATCTCTCTCTCTCTCTCCCTCTCTCCCTCTCTCTCAATTCTTGCCACCACAACTCTTCTTCTCCCTTCCTTCCCCCCCCAAGGTTCTATATCCGTGTGCGGCGACAGAAGGGGAAGGCCATGATATTATTCCAACTTTTTTTCTTTGCTTTTTCCTTTTTCTCTTTCGTCTCTCCAGATCAACGACTTGTTATTTGATCTGTGAGAGTTTTGTCTCCCGTTTTATGAGAGTTATTAGTTTCGTCTTTGGACGAATTTTGTCTGCAGATTGGGTTCTCTCAATCAAGGTTGCTTCATAACAATATATGTGTTTCACGACAAGACGTCTTTGGTGGGACAACTCGTGGCGGCTTGTAACGACCCGCGTCTGCTGACTTGCAAACCATTCGCCTAAACACGTAACTCAAAAGTTTAACCTCAAGTTATACAGTAGCTTGTCCCATTTCATAATATACGGAATCAATTTTCCGTAAACTACCGATGTGGGACTCATGCCCAGAGTTGGGGTCTCACAATCTCCCTCACTTGGATCGCAACGTTCCCGTTGCGCCTCAAGGTCCATCACTTCCACCCACCAAGCAATGTAGGATAAGTCCTCGCTTAAGCACAACAAGCACCTCAAGCTTGTCTCATGTGGGACCCGCCCAAGCACAACAAACACCTCAAGCTCTTCACTTGTCAGGCCCGCCCAAGCACGTCTCCTCGCGGGACCCGCCCTACACTTCTGGTTTGTGCAAGCTCTGATACAACCTGTAACAACTCGCGTCTGCTGATCTGCTAACTATTCGCCCAAACACGTGGCTCAAAAGATTAACCTCAAGTTATACAATAGCTCGTCGCATTTCATAATCCACGGAATCAACTTTCCATACACTACCGATGTGGGACTCATGCCTAGACTTGGGGTCTTACACGGCTTGACAGATCTGTAGTTCTTAGGAGTTCATTAGTGCATTCATCCTTGGTTAGAGTGCATCTGATCGTCTGGGTATTTGGTATCTTTTTTCCTTTAACTTTGCACTTTTTCTCGTTTGAGACTCTTAATTAGATGTTAGGTAGTTTAAAAGTGTCGTTGTTGCGTCAGGTCATGCTTGGGTTAGGATGAAAGATATCGATTATCTTGTTATGTACTCGTTTTTATTTGTTAGACTATTAGTTTGGCTTTGTCCAAGTTCTTTGTAATGATTTCCATTTTGTAAGTGCCGCTGGGCGTTTATCAATACAATTTTCTTACTTTTTAACAAAAACAAAAAGAGTATCGGGCTTGAGAAGAAATTATCAGTACGAGGCTTTGAATTGAGGGGTGTAAAAAGGAAAATGATGGTCAATGACGTGTTTTGATAATTAATACTCGCTAAGGACATTTTTAATATTAACAAATGTTCTTAGCTTGTCATTGGCGGGTATTAATTATCAAAACACGTCCTAGACCGTCATTTTCCCGTGTAAAAATAATCGGTCCTAACCCGACCCACTTAGTATCAGGCTTGAGCTAGCCCAATGAGACTCTCATGAATTTACGGGCTCAGATTGGATGGCCTACTTTCCAAGAGCCTGCCTTGGGCCCAAGGTTATCCAACTTTAAAGTTTGAATCAACTGAGAAGTTTCTTTTCTTTTCTTTTTTTAATTCAACTAAAAGTTTGTGATAAAAGGGATGAATTTTGCATGACAGGACTTTTGACATTAATCTCTGGTTAGATCAGGGAGTTTTTGGATCTTTCTTCGTGATCCGATTTGGATTATCATCGCCGAACATGATATCTGTCTGTTTTTACAATACGTGCTAGTGAGCGGGAGGCTCATGTCAAGACGAAAGGGATAAGTTTCCTATTTTGATGTAATTCGTTTTGATCTTTTGCTTGATGCGTTGTCAATACATTCTTGTCTTTGTATTTTGGATGGAACTCTTGTAATTATAAGTGTCGCTCGGCTTTTCTAGATTGGAAATCATATTCTTTTTGATAAAATAAAATAAACTCTGGTCGTAGGTTGAACGCTTGTCAATGTAACTAATCAATGCATTTGGTTTTAAATTGCTCTACACATCCGATTACTTTCAGACTAAGTCAATGCGCGTAGAGTGAATTCGAAAACATCTAAAACGACTTGAATTTTATTAGAATGAGGATTTAGAGAATACAATAGAGCGAGTAGTGCTCTACTGACATAGTTTCACACTCTAAAAACTTGTCTATAAACATACTTTTATTTCTCAGATAGAAAGACATGAAATATTGGATTAACCTCCAAAGACCATTGCAACCCAATTCTCCAAAATAATAATAATAATAATAATAATAAAATGGAAATTGTAGAAAATGCCAGGTTTTTTCCATTGTAGTTTAAAAGTGCATGCCAAGTTGCCAACCCAAATACAATTAATTACATGCAATAATTAACATCCTCACGACATTATTCCTCCAAGTTATACCAAATAATATACTACCATTACTGTTATTATTGTAGTTCCACTCCCACCAATAAAAGCTTATATTCCCAGATTTTATATTCACTCACTTAACGTGCATTGCCTCACATGATTTCCTCCTCCAACAATTTTCCAACCAAATTCCACCTTCCAAAATGTTCACTTGGGATCATTTCTCAATATTTGAAATGAGAAAGGGAAAAGGAAGGAGAAGACATATGAGTCAGAAGAAATTTGTCTACAAGAATTTTAAATTCATTTCACTTTTTCTAATTGTTTTAGCAGATGATACGATGAAAATATGTTAGTTAAGTTAGATCGAACCCATAACCTCCTGCTGGTTTTGTACCAACACAGCTAGAACCCTTGGTCCATCGTGATGGTGAAGAAACAACTTCAATATCCAAACATAGCCTATTTAACATGGCTAGTTGGGACTAATGGAAGAAAAAGTGGCCAAGGTTTTGCTGTTATTCCTATCTAATTTTCTGTTTCGTACTAGTGATTAGATTTTAGGATTGGCTTGTAATTTGCTGTGCTCATATCAATCTAATAGTTCCTATTTATAAATAATAATAAAAAGAAGAAGAAAAAAAAAGAAAGCAAGTTTTGATAAAAATATCTTCCTTTGGAAAACTTTACCTACCTTGACCCATCCTACGTCTCAGTTGCATCCAAATAAAGTAGACAGCACCAAAACCACCACCCACCAGAGACAATTGAACTTGGGAGTTGAAACCAATTCTTTGCCCCTCACAAAGGTCAATACATCAAGATATGCCAACCCTACCAAATGATTTTGCTCATCTTACCCAACATAAACATGCACAAGCATGCTGCATATACCCGCCTGTTGAGACATTTACGAAGCTAAATTAAGGTATCTACGCATGCATTTACAAATACAGATATACATCCACCAGCTTATTCTTTTCAATCCACATTTCCACTCATATATCTAGCCATCCTTTCTCTTTTTATGTTGGTCCCGTGCCATTGAAATCAAGCTTGTACTTCATAGTGAGGGGTTTAACTTAGGAGTATTTCTTTTTTTTTCACAAAATGATGAGGAAGCCCAACCCCTGCACGGTAAACTCTGACAACCACCCTTATAAAGACAATAAGATTTGGAAACCAAACGGACCCTAAGCAAAAAGGTATTGTGTAAGTCATGATGTTTCTCCAGTTTTAATGCTGCAGTTCAAACTGTGAGAATCACCTATCTAACATAGCAAACATGACAATGTTCAACAAAAATAAACCAGAAGCAGAGAAAAGGACTATTCTTGAAGTTACAAAAATCTTACTAGATTAACTCGAGAATCGTGAGGAACACGAAAATGTCATACATTGGATGTTTTCCCCTCCCAGCATGTCTGCAGGGGAGAAATTCTTACACAAAACGCGGCAATGCAAGATGTTATCAAGGGCCTGTCACCTCTGTGACTTTGACCTGAAAATGCATCTGCCAACTTTTTTTTTTCTTCTTTTTTTTTTTTTTTATAACAAAATATACAGGCACAAAAACAACATATATCCACTCAGCTGTGAGGCGCGCCCTGCTTGCGTTGCTCCTACTAACAAAGCTCCTCCAGTTTATGTTCGTTTGATTGAAATTATACAAACTACTTTTGTAATACTGGAGAAGCAACTTAATGGGGAAGCAGGATGCTTCTTTTTCGTTGGTGTCATAGTAGGTTCACAAGAATGAGAAACTGCAGAACTGCCGGTAAACCAGTGGGAAGAAGACCTGCCGAGGCTGACAAAAAAAAAAAAAAGAATTTGATGCATCAAATGGTTTCCAAAAACATTTACAAAACCATAACTAACTTTATGGGTCTCATCACCATAAAGGTTGTGAACATATTGAGTTAAGGTAAGTTTAGGACTATACTAACTCAATAGCTCTACATGGAATTACAATCAAATTGACCAGTGAAAGGATTCTTGATTAACATCCTACAGTAGCAGATTGCCTCGTGAAACAAAAATTTCCACTGACGATGCTGACAGCCCCACCCCCAAGTGAAAAAAGACAAAAGGACTTCCAATGCCATATTACATTGACTTGGGCATGGGTGTTGGGTGAGGGTATGTGTAAGCGTCAAATTCATCTTAATCTCATGTCAAGGACACTGAGACATAGCATTAGATTCATATTTCTTTCTTTATTTTCGAGGGTAAATTTCAAACTAATTTTTATTTTCGCATTAGCTCTTAAATAAACTTGAATTACTAAATATGCTTCCTAGTTCCTAGTTTGAGTGTCCACTACAATTGTCGAACACAACTCCTCCCTGTACCCACATATCTAGTGTCCAACACAGATAGTTTATGCTTTTAGAATCAACATAGTTGTAATATCTATCGAACAATATCAGATTCCATGTGAACAACTAAACCGGAAGTGCACTCACATGAATATGGCGAGGCTGAAACTGCTTGATGAGTTATGTCGGGAGGCTCAGCATCAAATTCACCACTTGTAGGAGGCTGAACCTGAGCAAACACAGCTTTAGGAAACGGACTTGGTGCAGGAATTTGATAAGAGGCTGGTGCCGGAGGGCTTACTAGCTGCATTGGCGAGGGTGCAGCATAAGTCCCAGGAACTGGTGGTAAAACAGGGGGACCCACGTGAGACTGCTTCTTGGCCTTCCTTGGAAACCGCCCATATTCGCAACCGGGAGGGTTTGCCTTGTTACTCATCCCAGGTGCAGGTGCAGGAGAAGGTGAACCTTTCTCAGTAGCAGGGGGTCTTTTCTCAGGTGCAGCTCCAGGTGAAATGATAGGAGAAAGAAGAGCATCATGGTGATGGTGGTGGTGGTGGTGGTGGTGATGCCGGTGGTGGTGGCGAGGAGAAGGCAAAGGAGCCGGAGTAGGACTAGCATCACCGCTAAGGGAGTGTTGCAGTATCGATGAGAGACGAACTTGCTTCACTCTACCAAATACGGTGTTATTCAGTCCTAGGTTTTTTGCATGAGAGTTTTTGATGGTTTGAGCCAACTGCTTTAACCTTGTTTGCGAGGGAGGACTCCCAATTGCCAACAGAACTAACGTCTGAACAGTAGTTGGGGGAGCAACTGTCGAACCTTTTGAATTCGTCAAGCTAATATACAAGTTCTTCATTTCACCAGGAAAAAAAAAATTCATAATCAGTATTTCAGTTTACAAGATGGAAAATATCCCAGACCAGTAAACTAGAATTGCTTATAGAATGTAGAGGCCTTATTTCAAGATAACGTACAAGAAACACAACCCTTCACAAACTGTTCAAAACCCAACCACCCACTACAAAAAAAGGAACAGAAAAAGAGAAAAAGATGATTTTGCACACACAAACATGACATGTATCGAATATATCTTCAAAGAATGCAGCATCACAAACAGCATTACAGTATACCCCTAATTGCAGATGTGCTTGTGTAGGAAAAAATATGTATGAAAACGTACAAAGTTGACCAGATGATGGTCACAATAACAAACAGCAAGGCCATAAAAACAACAATGATGATAGCCAAACCTCGTATGGAGCAAGACGCAACCCTGACTTGAGCTGGCTCGTCAGATCATTGAAATTATATTTTATCTGGTCAATAGAGAAAATGAGGGTGAAGTTGAAAAGGATCTGCACTTTTTGCAGAAGAAATGCACTTTGTGGAGGACTAATAGTAATGCCTCCTGGGAACTTCAGCACCTCAAAAGAGGATGGTTCCCCAAATAACGATGCGTTCAGGCGGAGAGGATATTGTTGAACAAGAGACACAAAAGAGGCCCTTATTAAGCTTTGAATAGTTGAAGAGACTCTTGTATTTTTCTCATCAGGGTCAACCACAAAGACAACAGTTGTGATGTTTGATCCAGACTCGGGTTTCAGAGAAAGAATTTCCACCTGAATTGAACAAAAGCAATGCGTAAATAGGGATAAGAAAAAAAGACTAGATGGGGTCAGGGGTGGATGAAGAGACCAAGAACCAAAATTGAAAGAGAATATGGGACAGCAGATACTTTAATGGTGGGAGCTTCTATTTCATCAAAAATGTCACCCTCAAGTTGCAAAATATTGTCTTGCAGCAATGAAACAGGCTTCTTAAGCTTGAAACTTGCAACCATATCGTGATCTGGAGAATCAAACATGTCAGTTATGTATCAACCAAATTATATTTCAAAGCACAAGACAAAACTAGGTTATCAACATCGGTAGCGTTAGTACTAGGATAGTAGGAGAGGATGCGCGAGATTAATCGCTGTAACAGTAAAATCTTACATCTAGATAAGCAATCTGCACAAAAGTGTGCCACTTCTAAATATGCAATGCAAACAAACAGAATCTTACTATACATTGGAAGCTTATAGATGAAAAACTCATTGGATGCCAAAACGTTTTCACAAAAGGACAACTAGAAATCATCAGAGAGAGCTTACTCCGCGAAACATCATTTATCTCAATTGTCATGCAGCCTTTTTATTCTTTTTTTTTTTTTTTAGGGTGAACCAAATGTAAGTACTTAACAAGCTACAAGAGTAATGATAAAATCTATGTTCATTTCGTTTCTCAATACGAAATAAGCACAACCAAAATAAAATTGAGCTAAAGGCGCAACCAAATGTAGCTAACCAATAAGAAATGCGGATAATAATCCAGTGTGTGTTCATCACATTTCTACACATGGAAGAAGCACAACTATAATATGTGTGTGTAAAAGCCGTAAGGGAGATAGGAGGGGAAATAGATATAGACTAAACATTTGGCACAATAACAACCAAGTAGCTGATCCCACTGAGACCCACATTCAAGTCCAGCTTGAGCATTTTATCACTGCCCCTAGTAAAGCCCCCCTAAATATACATTATGTTCACCAGAATTCCAGTTTTTTTCTGGAGAATCCCATCTAATACAGAAAATTTAGACTATTCAAGGGGGGAATCCAAGATCATTTCAAAGACCTACTTAATATAACTCTCATATCTAACAAAACAAATAGAATAAAGGATAACTAAAAAGAAAGAGAATAGCATAAGATTTTAAATATTGTAATGTTCACAATGTGAGTTCATCAAGCAAGAAATCAACCCAGTACTGGATACAGTTGTTATCTGGGATTTAGAACAACACGAAATGCAATGCAGCTCTTGCTTTTGGTCATTTTTCTGTTTTCAAAAGGATACCATGGACAAATGCAAGGAAAATCAAATTCAATTCAACCAAGACCAAGAGATATACAAGTGCCAGCAATGATTTACTCCCTGAGTCATCAACTTAATGTACACATACTTATCGTAGAGAGCAAAATTTGAAAAAAAAATTAATTCTTTGATCATCAGAAAAGAAGAAAAGAAAAGCACGCATTCGGAAATTGCATGATCAACATCAACCGTACAGTAGTCACAAGTCATTAAAAACATCAGACTTAAGAAATAGAAAAGAAAAAATAATCACTGCAGTGCCCATCAACTTCCATGGTCAAGACAACCAAAATTAGGAGTCATGCATTTTTATTTTTATTTTCTTAATCATAGGAGTCATCCATTTCACTCCCAATCTTTAGGCCCAAATGCTAACTAGTCCAACAAATCCAAATAATTCACCAATTTAAAAGGAAAAATATTCCATTCAAATTCAAAGTGTTCCAAAAGCATGTAAACCCCACTTGTTGATACATACATCTCAAAATATCATCATAAATACTAAAAATATATGTGCTCAACACAAGGAAAATTAGAAAAAAAAAATCCCACATAATTCACTAACTAAACTACAAAATCTCGACCTTCAAATTATTAATGTATCCTAAGGAACAAAAAATCTTGACCTTCAAATTAGGAGTCATCCATTTCATTCCTAAATTTCAGGTCTAAACGCTTACCAATCCACACAATTCAAAACCCTAAATTCTAAAATTGCAACAAATTCCACATAATTCACAAACTAAAATTAAAAAAAGATCTCGACCTTCAAATTACTAATGTATCCGTAAGTACAAAAAATCTTGACCTTCAAACTAGGAGTCATCCATTTCATTCCTAGATTTCAGGTCTAAATGTTTACCAATCCAGTAAATTACACATAATTCAAAACCTTAAATACTAAAATTGCAACAAATCCCACATAATTCACACACTAAAATTCTAAAAAATCTTAAACCATAGAAACTCAAACTAAGCAAAATAGCTAAAACCCAATTCTCCATTTTAACAGACACGTGCCAGATCTGTGCAACTATCAATGTGGAAGCAGAAAATTAAAAAAAAAATCAAAAATGAAAAACCTAAATAAGAAAATGAAAAATGAGGCACCTCCAAACTGTGAGTCCAGATCCAGATCCCTCTGATCCGCGCCGTGAAGAAACGGCGGCAGCCAAAAGAGAGCCGATACGAACACGCCCAAGCCAAGTAAGAGGGCCAAAATGCATCTCAACCGTACAAAACGAAGCCCAACCCTGCACCCATTTTGAGCATTTGGGTCTGTGGCGTGGGAATCAACGACGTTGGCGGTGCTTGTGGAGAGAGAGTGTTCTTCTTCGGGATTCTTTCCCATTCTTGGGAATGTGGGTTGGTTTTGCTAGTCCCCATGGCTGTTCTGGAAGGTTTGTGGGAGTGGAAGAAGAAGAAGAAGAAGGGGGAGGCCCATTTCTTTCTGCTCTACTGCCTGACGAGTCTGCTAGAGAGAGAGAGAGAGAGAGAATTTGGGAAATGTATATTTTTTAGGGTTTGGATGAGGGAAGAGTGGAGTAACTTCTGCAAATCACTGTTGTAAGAAAGAAAGGTGTTTGTTTTTCTTTATTTTCTTGCAGTGGTTGGGGTTTTGTTATCCGCTTTCTGTTTCCTGTTTTTATTTTGATTTTGTAATGAGGGAATTTTGTTTTGAAAAACTACTAGCGTGTGTTTCGGTAGTCTTTGGTTTGTCAAATCTTAGGTCACTCCAATAAATTGAATTTAAAATACAGGGAGGGGGAAAAAAGCTGTAACAAGAATTGCGGACGTAGCATTTCTTTTGATTTGAAAGAGAGGTCATATGTAAACCGAAAAGTCCGTTCACACAGATTTTTTGTACGCGATCATGCCCATTACGAACTCCACACAATTGATCTGAGTCATTCTAAAATTTGAATAAAAAGTTAGAAAAATAGGATCAAGCACTTAAAGCTATTCTATTTAGCTGATTTTTCTCAAAGGGCAGTCGAAAAAATATTTTAAATTAAATTAACAATTTAAATTATTTGTGTGAGACCGGTACCCATATCATGATCTATATACAGAAAATCTGTGTTGATAGTCGGGTTTTATATACACCAACGGGCAATTGGGTTTGGTGGTGGAAATTCAGATTTTATTAAATAAGCTTCAGATTCGAGTTATTCGACCTTCATCTTAGGAGATTAAACTTGCTCATAACATTATGGTGGAATTTTAACTAATGACTTAATGTGAGGGCGGTATGATACTCTGTAAATATAGGGGTGTGATATGATATAACTATGTTACTTGATGGAGGTCTAATGTATCTTACCTACACTTCCATTATTTTATTTTTTTTGATCCGGCCTACACTTCCAATTAACATACACAAAAAAGGGAATCTAGCTTACAATTTTAACAACAAATGCAATTCCATTTTTTTTTTTTACTCTTTACAAAGTAAATATATATCCCTTTTATTCATTTTGGAGTCAAAAGCAGAAGAATTAAAATTGTAAATTAGTCATGCCTCCCCAGTTTTAAGTTATTTTATAGAAAAAGTTGCAAACACAATTAGTTTTCACCTTTCACCTATAAATTTATCAAATCTTGAAAACACAATTTTGTATTCGATTACCAAAAAAAATAGATATAATAATTAATTTGCCATACGTATGTGGGGTGAATGCTGTAATAAGATTATAGAGCAAACATCGAAAAAAAAACGATCATATGAATATTGAAAAACTCTATAACCACGCACATATACAAATACTCGCATAAAAAGTTATAGAAACCTGATCAATTTTGCATGAATAGGTAGACAACTACTCTTACAACGTGAGTGTACTTATACTTCAATTGATGATGAAAGGAAGTAAAATAAGCATCTGTTACACTAAATTGAATAATATGCCCAAAAGTGTTCTTGGAAGAAACAAAAAGGAGAAGCAACATGTAAAAGATATATCTGTAATTTGAATAATATGATCTGTGCACCTTTTGCATTTTGATTGAGGTCTCTTTCACAAGAAATCGTAAGGAAAATAAAAATTTGCAACTACAAAAAAGATGAAATTATTGATGGAAAATCAATTGTTTTGAATTGAGCGCTCAACTAAACTAGTACAAGGTTTTCAAATTTAAACTAGATGATCAATCATTTTCAGGTTATAGGTAGACCTACAAAGATAAGCAATTGGGCATTAGTAAAAATATTCGAATTTTAAATGTTCATTTCAACTATACACTCTTGTGAAATTGAAAGGAGTACCCAAAGAATAGAAAAATAAAAGCATCACTCATGCACTTGGCCATCACAAAACAAACCTGGTACAAGTTGGTGGCCTATTCAATTTAGAACAAGAGATCAACTTCTAAGCTTAATTGAGATGATTGCGTAAGGTTTTAACATATTATGCAGAATCACGATTAACGGTCTTTACCAAAAGTTATCGTCGAGGATTTAAAGAATTGATAAAGATTTTTCAACACTTTCTTAAACCTTAAGCTTTTAGATGAGTTAACAATCTAATATGGTAAATTAAAATAATTTTTAGATGAGTTTAACTCTTTTATGAAGAAGAGTATGGGTACACATTAGGGCCGTGTTAAGGAAATGAATAATAAAGTTATTCATCTCTTTAAGTATTTAAATTTTCATTTGACGGAGTGATGAATAATCAAATAGTTTATTGGATCACCAGAAAGAAGAAGAAAACCTATGATGCGGCTCTTTTTTAGCATTGGTTTGTGCTAATGCAAAGAACTTGGAATCATTATAGTAGGTGAAACATATAATGATTGGAAAAAGAAAAAAAAAAAAACCCTGAGAAATTGCATATCATGAATCAAAACTAACAAGTCTTATAATGGAGATGAAATTCCTCGTGAGAGAGAGAGAGAGAGAGAGAGAGAGAGAGAGAGAGAGAGGAGCTAAAATTTATCCGCTCTTCTACTCTAGAACATGGTGGATAGGGTAGGATATTTTTCCAATTTTAATTCCACAATTATGGTTCCTTACCCGTGTTCTGCGGCTCAAAATCATGCTTCGCGGTGTCTATACTCTCTACATTTGTGTTTATAATCCCTAGAATTAATTGAGATGCGTATAAGCTGACTCAGATGCCTGGTTATAAAATAAAACTCTCTACATTTGTGTTTCTTCAATACTTCACAGTGTCATTATATGCATATATAGACTGTAGACATTGTGACATAATTAATTCTGTATGTATAAACTGATATAAACATAAATGTAGTGTACCCTAGAGCATTTGGGGCCGAGGTCTACATAGGTAAATGGTGGTTCTCAAATTGTGAAATTTGGTTTGCTGCATTTATGGGATGCGGTCATTGGTCAATTGCTTGGTTGTTCACAAATTTTTGGGATGCGGGAGGGCTAATCTAGTTTTCTACCGGTAATAACTACTAAGGTGGTTGTCTCAATTGTATATTGAATGCTTGTTCACCAAAAAACTCGCCTAATCAATTTTAACTAGAACAATCATGTCAATTTCCTCTCAATGAACCAAGAATCTCTAGGATCAAAAATCAAGAATCTCTCATATCACGATTCCTCGTCTCGATGGACGATTCATAGTATGATTTTCATCTGATGCAAAGTTGGGCCTACTACGGTCAAATTTGATGATCTGAGCTGTTTATTTTCTAAGTATTCATATGAGTATCTTCTATGCAAAAAATCAGTTAGGCCAAACACCCCTTCCATTAAAACGAATAATATTGGTGACAAATTGATGCAAGACTCTTATCGTTAACTTATCTTCAATCAAATATGATTTGAAAAGGAAACTATTGATATCCAACAAATTTAAAAAGAAAAAATTCATTCGGTATACACACTGAGGCCTAGAAAATGAACTACTCAAATTTACAAATGAAATTGTGATAAGTCTCATTTTGCATCACACTAGAAATTTTGCATAAGAGATCTCGAATGGTACCCCATAATATTGTGATCCCCACCGACTTGTGAAATTTTTCACATTTTAGTGTGGGGTGGGTGATGTTGAGATGTGTGTGTTGATTTCTTATCGGAAAGCGAAAGAAGGGCTTTTAGCAGCCAAATGCTTCCAATGTAGGAGTAGTGAAAAAATACAATGAGACCCACAGGGGTTAGGAAACAACAAGAGGATCGTTGTGTGTGGTGTCGATTGTACTGTGTGAGAGGCTGTGGGCCGCCCCCGCCCCCGCCCGTGATCCAATTCAAAACCACCGCCTTAACACCAACGACTTACAAAATTAATGCTACCCTATAACATTTTTTACTCATCCCTCCTATTCTCCTCCCTCACCCACCAAATCTACCCTCCGTTGATCCTTCCCCATTTTCTTCCCCGTCTGTTTCTTGCTTCTGCTTTATGGATTCGGTGGCTCGGCCTCTTTGACGGTTCTCCATCCTTCGTGCTCGGCTTTCTGGTTCAGATCAGTGCTGGTGGTGCGCGGTGGTCCGGCGAGCGACGGTCGACGACATGGCTAATAAGGTGTGGTTGGGTTAGGTTTTTCTTTTGTTTTTTCTTCTTTTACCAGCTGTCTGTGGCTTGATTTCTCCTGGTCCGGTGATTGTACTTGGTTTTCCCAAATTCAGTGGGTGAAAATGGTGGGTTAATAATTTTTGTAGTTATGTTAGTAGTTTTTAGTTGCTTCGTGTTGTTTCTCGCGATTATAGTTGTGTTTCTGGTGTCTCAGAGGTGATATCCAGTACCTCGCTGTGGTTGCATCAGCCCGTCGGCTTGCCGGCGGTTGTCCATTTGCGCGCTTGAGCTCGAAGTGACAGTTGGGCTCGCACAGGTTTGATCCAGAGCCTGTGTTAGTGGATTTGGGTGTCATCTTGCGTGCCAACGTCTTTACTCATTGACAAGGGTGTGCCGACGTTTGGCTTGTGGGTATTACGGTTGTGAAGCTAGCCCAGATTTCATATGTGCGCTCTTAAGGTTTGAACTGGGGGCCCTTGTTGGTTTCTCTGCTACCTCTTCTGTGATTGGTTCTTATGTATCGACGTTTCGCCAACCTGCATTTGCAATAGGTAGGTGTATGTATCTAAGATTAGGTAATTTTGGTTCTCTCCTAATCTTTTGAAAATTTCTGTAATGCCTTCGGACTTTGAATGATGGGAAAATAACGGCCCAAGATGTATTTTGACAATTAATACCCACCAAAGACATACTGAGATGAAAAATCCCGAGGATATAATGATGGAAACCATTCCATCTGAAACCCCCATTGTTGGGGAAAAAGTTATACCTCGAGTAATGCAAAATCCTTCAAGTCAGCATTGGTACAGGCTAAAAGACTCTCCGATGAAGAACTAGAACGCAGATTTGCTGAGTTTGAAGATAGCGATGACAAAGAAATGGAATGTGATGAGCATTTGAAAACTAAATATGCTATTAAAATTACTTTTTCAAAAGAGCAATTGAAATGAATTCGAGCCCCTTGAAAAACGTTGGGCTCAAGGTCCTCATGGATAGAATTCACCGTCTCTGGAATCTGGAGGGACCTATAGTCCCAATTGATGTTAGATTGGGCCTTTACATAGTCAGATTCAACACAAAGACTGACTACTTAAGAGCTTACATGGGAGGCCCCTGGATTACCTAGGATCATTATCTCACAGTACGCAAGTGGCACAACATCTTTAAGGCGGACATGGCGAAAGCCATCCAAATGGTGGTGAGGGTAAGTATCCCCTTGTTGCCCATGGAATACTACAACGATGAAACCATCAAAGATGTAGCAAAAAAGTTGGGAAGTCCTTTAAAAGTGGATGAGTATACTACCGTAGAAACTGCAAGGGGAAGCTTTGGTCGTACGTGCATGGAGATGGATTTAAGTCAGCCACTACCACCGTCGATGGCGGTGGAAAAATGTTTTTTTTTCTTGAGTACAAATGTATGCATCTAATCTGTTTTTCTTGTGGTAAGGTCGACCATTGGAGGGAGCAGTGCATCTACCGACGGAGAAGACACCTAGAGGAACAAAGATTACCGTTGAAGGGCAGGTTCAGTCTGACAAAATCATCAAGTACAACAGTCACATGGCAGAGAACGACAAGGAAATAGGGTATGGGGAGTGGATGCTTGTATCAAGGAAAAACCCTTATGTTAAACAGCCCAATGGCCCAGGCAATAGATTTTCTTACCAGGACACAAAAGCAAATAAAGCCCATGACAATACCAGATCTGGGTCGCAAGAAACCACACATAAAGGGCAAATGCCAAGAAAAGAGGGTCCAGCCAATAACCCTCATGGAGCCAAACAAATTCAGAAGAATGGTGCACCCTCTACCAGCAAAAACTCTAATACTCAATATGGGTCAAGATTTGCCCCCCTAGAGGAGGCCCAGAATGTGCTAAATCAAACTTTGAATGAGAACCAACCTATTGTGTATGCCTCCAAGCAAAAACCTTATAAGCCTGCTCAAAGTAAGCCCAAGGCCCAAACCCATATTGAGTCCAAACCACAAACGGTTCTAATACCTATTAGCCCAACAAAGCCCCAAAACCAAAAACTGAAAGGTACTGCCTCACTCAAGGAGAAGTCTAACTCTAACACAGTTTACAGTACGGTGGCCTCTATAGCCATTGATTTAGGACTAAAAGATAACTCATTCACTCATCAAACCACCTCTGTTGATAAGCTCCAAAGAAAATCGCTAGATATCAACAGCTTAGCTACGTCAATCTACCATGAATTTGCCAGAGCTGCAGAGCACAACTTTGCTCTACAAAGCGAGACTGTGGTTAGAACCCGAGATCGAAGCAACTCACCTAATCGGCATTCCCTGGTGGATGGCGGAGTTAGGAATGAAGATCAAAATCAGCGATGCATTCCCAAAAGGAATGGACAACCCCGTTGTGGTGAAGAAGTCATCCTGGCTGAAGGAGATGGCCATCAATAGAGCTTTTAATAACCTACTAGGTATCACGTCTGACATTACTTAGGAAAATAACCCTTTAATGGACTGTTTTAACATTCTCGTCTGGAACTGTAGAGGTGCTGCTAACGATAGGTTTGAACGGAATTTTAGTGATTTAATGCGTGTTCAAAAACCACAAGTGGTTGCTCTTTCAGAAACCAAAGTTAGTCTAGATGCTATAGGTTTGTTCTTCAAAACTTTTGGGCCAACCGCGACTATTCACGTTGATCCGATGGGAAAAATTGGGAGAATTTGTGTTTTATGGGATCCTACCAAAGTTTCTGTCAATACAACCCATGTGAACTCCCAAGCCATTCATGTTAAGGTCAAGAAGGATGGTCATGTAGAATGGATGTTTTCAGCAGTTTATGCAAGCCCAAACCCTAGAATCCGTGAACTTCACTGGGAAAATATGGAGAAAGTTCTTGAAAACTTAAAACAACCCTAGCTTGTGGCTAGAGATTTTAGTGATACAGCTAGTCAAGATGAAAGCAAAACCACTGCTCCTGGCTCTAACAGCAGCCAGAGGAGGAAATTTGCTGACAACATCAACAAATGTAATCTATTTGACGTGGGTTTCAATGGCCCTAAATTCACCTAGTTAAATGGGAGACAGGGCTTAGCTAACGTGCAAAAATGTTTGGACAAAACTCTTCGTAATGAGGAATGGAGAACCCATTTCCCTGAAGGTACGATCCAAACTCTTCCTCATACCTATTCTGATCATTCTCCTACTTTAATTCATATTCTTGGTAAAAAGTTTGTCAATAAGCCTAATAGACCATTTCGTTTCGAAGCTGTTGTTAACAAATGTAATCTATTTAACATGGGTTTCAATGGCCCTAAATTCATCTGGTCAAATGGGAAACAAGGCTTAGCTAACGTGCAAAAACATTTGGACAGAGCTCTTTGTAATGGGGAATGGAGAGCCCATTTCCCTGAAGGTACGATCCAAACTCTTCCTCGTACCTATTCTGATCATTCTCTTACTTTAATTCATATTCTTAGTAAAAAGTTTGTAAATAAGCCTAATAGACCATTTCGTTTCGAAGCTGTTTAGATTCTTGATCCTTCTTTTGAAGGGGTTGTGTCCAATGAGTGGAAGGGTGTGCATGCATAAAGGTAAAATGCACATAACCAACATTGAACCCATCATTTTCATATTCATCTTACCCTTCTTCTGGCCAAAAGTTAACCAAACCGCATCTCAAACTACAAAAACAGGCTCCTATCTTAATCAACATGAACGTGAATTCCCATTAAATTAAACTCCAACAGGTCAAAACCCCATAAAGGCAACACATTAAAATCATTCAATTTTTAAAATAATAAATACGAACCACCACATTACATTCATAAAGATAAAAAGCACATAATCAACATTTCGCCCAATAAGTTTTCCACCACAAGTCATTGTCACAGCTAATTCAAGAAAGAAGGGGAAAAAACTACTAGAACAAGTCCTTCTTCAGGGAGCCAAAAAGGTGAATCAAATAAACCCTAATGAACCATCACAAACCCTAGTAACCAATCGTTTTCATATTCATCATGCCCTATTGCTCAAAAGATAACCAAAACGCATCTCAGACTACGAAAATGGGTTCCTAGCTTAATCGACATCAATGTGTATTCGAATTAAATTAACTCCAACAGGTCAAAAACCCAATTACTTTGACTATTCTATTCCTACGAAAGGAGCCAATAAAGAGTGGGGGAAGGGACGGATTTGAGACTACCGACGCGCTGATACATAGAGCCGCTGGTTAGTGAATTTTTTAGAAAGAGTGTTTCCTCCTTTTATTAGAGTATAGGTTTTTCCCTCTTCTCTTCTCCGTGTGTATTGAATGATGGAATGAATAGAGCCGCATAGCGCATAGCATAGTGAATGTTGAAAGCTCCACATAGCGTTCTTATTCTTAATGAACAGGAGTAGTCAATTGAAGAAGTAGAATAAGCAGCTCCTCTCGCTTTCAATGGTGTAGAGCGATGGCTTGTGTAGCGATCCGGCAGAAGCTCTTTCAATACGCTGCCTCCGCTTGATTATTCAATGAATAAATGCAATGAATGCATTGTTGATAAAGAGCACCCTTCACCATTTAGCAACTAACAACTCAGAGCTCTAAGCTACAAACTCATACTGGATCGAGCTCCTCGCTTTAGCAGCTACCGAAACGGATTGATCGGATTTGGCGATCATAGAATGATGCACATTAAAATCACTCAAAAATTTAAAACTAAACTATGAAAATGGATTCCTATCTTCTTCCTTTTAAGGTAACTAAATGGGTTCCTATCTTACTCAACATGAATGTGAATTATCATTAAATTAATTCCAACAGGTCAAAAACCCATAAAAAGCAACACACATCAAAATCACTCAAAAAAAAAAAAATTTAAAATACATACGAAGCACCACATTACATGCATAAAGATAAAATGCACAAAATCAACATTTCACCCAATATGTTTTCCACCACAAGTCACAAACCTTAGTAACCTACTACAATAAGCCCCTTCTTCTCGGCGCCAAAAAGGTGAAACCAAATACACCCTAGTGAGCCGTCAGAAACCCTAGTAACCAATAAGAATGAAGAGACGGCCCAAACAAGAGTATACAGTGGGAAAAACAAAACAAAAAAGCAGAAGAGAAGGCCATAATACCGTCTTCCTCATCTTCTTTGTCGTTGACTCCATCACCGTCACGGGTTCTCTCGTCCTCCTCAACATCGAGTTCATCTGCACAAAACGAGCGAAGAGAAAAAAAAAAGTGAGCGCCACAGATTTCGTAGCAAATATGCTTCAGAAATACACATCTTTGTGGAGTGAGATTAGGGGTTTTACCTTCATTGTCTGAGATTCGGTTGTTTCCCGCCATTTTCTGGAGAGAAAATTAGGGCACGAAGAAAGATTTATGAGCAGCTGCGATTTGAGCGAAAACCCTAAAAGAGCACACAGATGCTTTTAAACTACAAGAATCTCCAATGTCATGATTTATAAAGAGAGAGAGAGAGAGAGAGAGAAAGAGAGGTGGTGGTTTGTGAAAGGGGTTGCAGTAATTGCTTTTGGGCGGTGCAGTCCCACTGCTGCCTCACTACGTCCTCCACTCCGAGTATTAAATGGAGAACATGTACAGTGAAAGATTTTCGTCCCTGCTATAAAAACCGATATGGCCTCATGAAACTTTCCATTATATACGGGACGGTTCCGCAGACAACCAATTAAATATCTAAAAAAAATTCAAAATTTCAATCTCATAGTTTCCGATCAAATTTTTATGATCCGAATCGTTCAATGTGTGCAGAATGTGATTTTAAGGGTGCCCATGTGAAATTAGCAAAAAATATGACCAGAAAGTGCTTGTTTTGAGCAATTTTAATTGAACCGTTCAACAAATCTAAGCTAAAACTGCTCAAATCAAGCCCTTCCTGGTCTTTTTTTTTGCTGATTTCTCTTGGATATCCTTAAAATCACATTTTGATCACATTGAGCGGCTTGATTGACACCCAATCTCAACCATTCATTTCAATGGTTGAGATCAAAACACACACTCTCTCCTCCCTCTCCCCTCCTCACCCTATCACATCCCTTTTCTCTGTAAACATATCGATGTCCCTGACGTTATCCCTCCTCCTTGTAAACACCGACTGTCACGCCCTCGATTTTCAACATAAATAATAATCATTTTCGATAAATAACATGATAACTAAAGTATCGATAATACCCAAATGATATGTCTTTCCCCGTTCTCAAAGTTAAATTTTAAAAAAATTAGAGTTCTGGCTCAAGGCCCCAAGTTACCAAAATACCGAAATAGAATTACAATTTACAATAATCACTCTTTCAAGAATTTCTTTCAGGTCAAATACAAAACATATGATTAATAAGCACGAGATGCACGCCATGCTAATTTTCTTGCTTTGTACCTGAAAATGATAGGTTGAGCTACACTAGCCCAGTAGGAAAAATCTATACTCAAGTTATATGAAAATACGATGAAGCATGCAACTAGAGTGAATGAATTTTAACGAACGAACGTGAGATACAAGAGCTACCGCTACGAACAAACGGACTAAGACTGGAGAATCTTGGACGTCTGATAGATGTCCCTAACCATTCATACATCAACTAGAAGCAACTTTTAAACTCGTATCAATCCAACAAACTACAACAATAGTTCAACCATCTAATAACTTTTTGAACGAACGCCACAACTACTTCCTCAACTCATACCATTCACCATAGAGTCTCATTTCATAAAACTTTCCGCTTGATTTCCAAAACAAATTTTGAGAAAACTCAAGACCATTACCAGTCAAACTCCGTTGATTCGAGCTTGAATACCGGAGTCTGTTGATTTGTGCCCAAATACCGGATCCGTTGATTCGTTCAAGAATACCTCCTCTTTTAAAAATCCAAATTTGTTTCTTTAATAAAACCTTGATAAAATCAATCTTTTATTCTCTTTTTCGACAACCACAATCCCAAGCAACAAACAATCCAAACATCAACATAGACTTCTGAAGTCAATCAAATATTCTCTTCATCATGCGAGACATTCAACTATGTTACCACCCCTTGCTTCACATTGAATTCTCTCCGCCTGGGTTTTCGCATTACCACACCTTGCGTTATAGGACCCTCAATTCAGAATTCACAACTCACGTAAACATAAAAGCATTATCAATCAGTAAATATAGCAGACATCACTTTCCAAGTTCACTTTCGTTCATACATCATCAATAATGTATTACAAACTCATAAGCATACCACATTGCACATTGATAAATACTTTAAGTCCACGCTATTCCTCCAAGTCTATCACGATGCCCTACGTCACGTACCGAACCCACAACGACTCCACGACACATCATCGGCTAGGTTCTAAACGAGAATCTTATAGAACGAGTGCCAAAGGAACCTAGGGAGCTCAACAAGACGAGACACGAGGATACGAGTCACAATACTACCCATCGGATCACTTAAAAAGTGTAGACACCCTAATCTGGACTTCCAGATTAGTTTACTTACGGTATTTGATTCCCCAATGATGAAATGGATCAAGAACACCCCAGGAATGATAGCGTGTTTGAGCTTTGAGTGTTTGCAAAGCCCTTGAACCTAACCTAGCCTAAGCCACTTCAAAAGAGCCAAAAACCCTATTGGCAAGGGTTGGTTGAGAGCTCGCGCGCGTAGATCAACTTGACAAGTGTTGGTCAATGGTCAAAGCTTGATCGTTGACCAACGCGTGAGTAGGTGGTACACGCGCGCCAGGGCGCAACCATCCCGCGCCAGGGCACACCATCGCGCAACGGACTGAGATCATCGCGCGATGGTCAAACTGCCAGGTGGTGGTCAATAGTCAAAGCTTGACCGTTGACCATTGCGCGCCAGGGCGCACCATTGCGTGCCAGACTGACTCCATCGCGCGATGGTCCAAGATGTCACCATCACCTTTATCAACTGGGAAGCTTAGCCACCAAGCAAACTTCAGCCAGCCTCGTGGACTGGCTGAGCTCCTCTTCTTGCACCAACCAGATTCACCTCCCTCTCTCCCTATAAATACCCCATTTGTTCATCCATTTAAAGGGTTCAAGAATTTCGAAGGGTTATACCTTGGGTTACCAAATTTTAAGTCCAAAGAAATATTACACTCACCATCCTCCATTTTCACACTTCAACCATCCAAGAACAAAGCTTGTTCTTCCTCCTCCAATCATTCAACCACTCAAACAACCTCTCACTCAAAGCTCAATCTCTTTCAAACTTAATCTAGGTATAGCTTACCTACTATTTTCTGTTCTGATCCCTGCGGGAGGCTGGCAGGGCCAAAGCTGGTAATCAATACCAGTCCTGGTCCTAAAGCTGGCAAGGTTTTAAAAAAAGTAGAGGCAAGAACCAGCTCGCGACGGTCCCATATACGCACGCGACACTCTCACTTCATCGCTCGATGGACCGCGTGGGGATTGGTTTCTTGCTGTTTTCATGTATTTATTTATATATAGATCACTGTTAAGCATGTTAAAAACCAGTTTACTGTTTTCCTTTGTTAGAAACTGCTAGTTTGTTTGTAGTTAATTTGTGTTTCTGCTATTTTGGAGTACCCCTGGGATCATTCTGGACATGTACCAGAACCCAGAAACGTGTAAACCAAATACTGGTTAAAAGGCTCAGACCATCGCGCGCCAAGGCGCACCCTCGCACGACAAACTGGCTCCTTTGCGCGCCAGACTGCCTCTGACCAGTGAGTGGCTTTGCACGGGTAGCCCGGCCTTAGGCCATTATTTTGTCCCCACACTATTTATGGGGTGTTTTATTAATTTGTAGGGCTTTACAGCCTTTAAACTGTATATTATGCTGCTTATAACTGCGTGGTTTGTCCTAGGTGTGCACTGGTTCTTCCAGAGCCCAGAGGGTTTGAGAATAAGAGTTGTGGGTTTGAGCTCACCGGCGTGCGTGTATCTTGGAGTTGCGCGCGTAGGAGTAAACAACATGCAGTGACTTGTTCAGTACATGCTGGTTTCTTCCTGCGCACGTCATTCCAAAACAAGGGCCTCCCAGTTTGTTTAAACTCCCACAGGAGTCTGTTCTCATCCTATACTAATTGCCATCCATGCTATTCTATCACATCCTGCAAACATGTTACAGTTTTAATCCCCTTTAATTGTTCCCCAGCCCTAATTGGCTAAAAAATTGATTAATCAAACAGAATCGCAAACATTTTCGCAAATGCCTAAGTAAGTACCGATCTCCAGATTGGGCAAGAGGGGTGCCTTAAAACCCTTCCCCTCTCGTAACCTGGCTCCCAAACCCAGATATGGTTATGACGGACTAGTGCCTTCGCTTTTTCAAATCAAATAGCGCAGCGAGCGTTTCAAGTTTGGTTCCTTGGGTGTCGGACCTTCAAACCCAAGTGGCGACTCTGAATTGAGCGCTCGTCTACCTAGAAAGCGCGCTCATCGATCCGCCCTATTTTTTCGGGCACGCTGCCCACAGTGGCGACTCTGCTGGGGATCGAATCAATATTGGTCTATACTTAGAATTTAATACACTTGAGAATAATCCTACAAAAGTTTGTCAAAATAGTGAGCTTCGCACTGCTAAAGAAAGGATTGGTGATTTAACAGGACCTCGTGTCCGGCCATCCTGACTGGGGCTTTTTCGATTGTTCTCTCGTTTAGTTTCTTCTAAGTATTGGTTAATAAAGAGAGCCAAATTTGAAAAGGCATTTGCGAATTTGCGATTCTGTTTCATTAATCAAATTCTTTAGCATCTTCATATGCATCGATGTGGGATAAGCCTCGTTGGATTGTTTTGACAATCCGGCATGATTTACCGGAGCCTAGAGACCCCGAATGACCAACAACCTTCGACGATGATAAGTCATTCTACCGTTTCACTGTTGCTCTACGGTTACGTGGGCAATGGGAGGTATATCTTGGCTCTAGTCTGAGGAACCTGTTACAAGCCAAAACCAGCCTTTGCATATACAAAGCATTAGAACTCTCCAAACTAGGACAGGTACCTACAGGGTAAGATCTACTTGCATCTAACCCCATATACTGTCTACGTGTTACTGCTTTCCCTATCGCATGCACTATACATACATACCGTTTTGCGTAGGAGCATGTTTAGGGCGGCTTCTAGGTTGTCTCTCTTTCGAGTCTGTCTTACGCCTATTAGGATGCTGCTTTGGCCCGATGAAGAGTCATGCATCTTGATGGTGCATGTTATCAATTTTCAAAGTCCTTAGATCAGCAAGACTTTGGAAAATCAAAACTTTCTAAGTCCTTGTCTAATGCTCGATCGAGGTTTCAAACAGAAAACGAGGAACAACGAAGAGAATGCCGTGATGCTTATACCACCCTGGTTATCGTGCGCAGCACATACACCGTTCAGGCTATGGTGCTGTGTCGCCTACGCCGCCCCGGTTAAGGTATCACGTCATCTACACCGAGTTGTTTTGACTCCAAAAGTTGGAACCTCGAGAATGAGGTAGTCAAAGGCTTAGACTATTTTGACATCTCGTAGTGTTAGTCGATTCAAATAAGGATACACCCTCGAAAAGAAATCCGAGGACTTTGGCAGCGTCCGAACATCATGAGACAGACTCGTCTATAGTCGTAAAGTCTAGGAGACACCGACGAAGATGACGTGTACATTGCATTTCTTTTTGCAATTAACTGCTGCTGTAGGAACGTCACTGAGCTTTCAATTACTTTATTGTCTAGTTTGGGAAACCATTGCACCAAATAAGAGAGTATTGAAAAGAAAAGCCAAACCTGCTTGGGGACGTCTACCAGGGCTGTTACATCTTTGCTTCCAAGGTCATATCGCCTTCCTCATTCATCAATCCAGAATGGCAGCACAAATGGAGCTAGCTGAGCTCAAGAAAGCTGTAGAGGAATTGGGTCACAAGATGGACAAACAAATGGTTATGGTCCAGGGACTGATTGGCCTCTTTACCTCAATAGCCCTGCAACCAGATATGGGGCAAGTCAAGGAACCCTCTCAAGCCTGCCACACTCCTGCGGTTGGTCTCAAGTTGTGCTCGAAGGACATGTTCAAAGACCTGGCTTAATTTCATGAGGCCAGGACCTACCCAAAGGAGGATGCTGGGTCCTTATTCACAAACATTGCCGAAGGGGAGGACATGCTTAATGATGAATTCAACCCCAACGGCAAAAGAATGCATCCTATCGATGAGGCGATGTGGTGCAATTGCAAAGCAAACAAGGGTTCCGTTTTAAATACTCAATTTCACTCGTCGAAACCTACCGAGGACTTTCTCATGCTTCACTGCACCTTTGGCCTCAGTTTGTGAGAAGCTCCTTGATGCTGGTTCTATCAAGCCTCTTAATCCAACTCCATTACCCAAGAATCCACCTGCCAATTTCAAACTTAACCTCTACTGCCCCTACCATCAAGGGGCTGGCCATTCTACCGATGCCTGCTTCCGGCTTCGACATGCCATTCAATATCTCATCGATTGTGGCATCATCACAACCCCACCTCCATCAACAGCCAATACTGTCTCTAAATCCTTTCGTCAGCCCAACTCTGGTTCACGACTTGGTTAGACATCCACTATCTCCACTCAAATCAACCCCACCTCTACTCAAATCAACCCCACCTCCAAGCCAACTGTGCCCATCCTGGCCGAGCCCGAGGACAGCCTGCTGGCTGCTGTTTGTGCAATTGGGGCTTTCTCTGCCAACACCTGGATTGATAATAATAACGAGCTTACAAAGGAGTAGACTGACGGGCTGAGGTCCATTGTTCATAGGAGCATCGAGTAGGTTTGGTCAAAGAAGCTGAGGAAGCCGAAGTGCTATTGTTTGGGCCTGATATCCTCCAGATTCCACCTCTCTGTGAGGAACTCAAGGGTAATTATAAGGGTTGCATTTTCAAATCACGTCTATTTTGCATTGACACATCTGAGTCTGAGTCTGAGTCTGAGTCTGACACAGTGTCTGTTAAGTCTAGCTCTGAGTCGGAATTCGTGCCTCTTGGCCCTCCACGTCGTAGCTTTTGTTTCAAGTTTTGAGTCTGCTGTACTTGGCAACCCCGAAGGGCTTTCTTTATGATATGCTTTATTTTGCTTCTAAGTACTTCGCTGACTTTTGAATAAACTGTGTTGACCTTGACAACGAAGGGATAGATTTCGATGGGATCATTCCCAAGGAAATGTGTTCCCTTGCCGAAAGGGAAGACGAAAGGCATGCTCAGCCTATTAATTGAAATTGTAGTTTTCAATAAATTTGAAAGATGAGGTAGACCCCCCCCCCCCCCCTCCAAATGGTTCGCTGTTGTCCCCAGAGAAGCATTGCGCCCGGTCAGACAAGCTCAAAGAGTTCATCGACGTCTTGGCATGGTCTCACAAAGACACGCCCGGCGTTGATCCCGAAATAAAGGAACATCAAATCCCTTTGCTACTGAATGCCAAACCATGTAAAGCAAAGTTCAGAAGGTCCAGTGCCTCATATCATGTTCAAGTTTGCAGGAACAGCGTTCCGCCAAACACAAGTTAGAAAGTTCAAAAATGGCCCAAAGCGAGACACTTCCAGTCGAGCACTCTGGATCCTTCATTACCAAAGCCATTTTATTTGGGGTTGCGACCAAAGATCATCGACCTTGACGGCAGCAATTCAATACATTGGTCAGCATGGATCAATTCAAAAGCCTTTTCCCTTAGAGAAGCTCGTTGGGCTGAAGACCCCAAGGGTGGGCAATTCCAAACAAAAGTTAGAGCAAGCCTACTAGATCGAGAACCTATGAAGGAGGTCTAGGCAAAAGTACATAGGCAATATTTGAAAGCTCGCTAGACCGAAGACCCGAATGGGCGGTTCTAGGCAAAAGTTAGAGCGTTAAAGGAGAGGTAAAACACACGAGTGAATCTTAGCCTGAACTACGTTTTGACCTGATTCCCCATAATGTGGGATACGTAGGCAGTCTCTCTTCGAGACTCTGTCATATTCTATCAACATGATCCATGGTTTACATTTTTGTTGCACACCAAGGGTCGAGAAGGGTCAAGAACAAGACAAGCTTCATCTGTGCAGAAGGGGGAAAACCTTTTGTCTTTTAATTTTATTGCAAACTACTATTTCAATTTCAAAGCTGAGCATAAAGCCTTAAAAGATTTTAAGCATCAAAAACAGAACGAAATGCTGGCGAGGCCTAACAACTCACAGTTTATTCTAAGTTCAGCGAAGTCTAGTGTGAGCAGCTATAGTAGACTTGTAGTCACGTGCGCTAGTTTGATACTCATGCGCGCTCGTTCAATATGATGCGTGTTGGTCTCAAACCTGCGCGCTCTACTTCAATTCGAGCAACAATCAATAGCAGTCAAATACTGCCTAGAATGTCATTCAAGGGGCTTTTGCCAAGTTTTGTCATGCCATGCAGGTCATATGGATCTAATGTGACTGCATGGGGGTGTTGGTTTCAGTCCGGGGCTATATGAGCCATTATTTGTGTCTTATGTCCATGTTTGTGGCATTTTTTCAGTTTTTCAATCCTTTATCTTGTCGAGATGCTTTTCTCGGTTTTTGTTGGTTTGTATAGGTCATTGTACATCTATTTTACCTTACGCAAGTGTCAGTTTCACATGTCAAGAGGAGATATTTTGAGTTTTGGCACGTTAATGCCCAAAATTTCATTATTTTCCATGTGTCTAAGGGTCCACATTGTATCCTAGGGCTCTTCTTCCTTTTTGTTTGAGTTAGGCGAGTTTGTGCATGTGCGCATATCTGTGTATCGACTCAGTTCACTTGTCAATGCAAATTAGATATTAGCGGATGGTTTACTTGTCAATAAACTGGAAAATGCAATTTTTACAATGCTACCCTAGTATCTGTAACCCACAAACAGTGGAATCTCGTGCACAGTAAGAGCACGTTGGCCCAAGGCCAAGCAAAGCTTCTATGGGGCTCATCCGCCTAAGCATCGAAGAATAGGCACACAAGCCCAATGCCACTGCTAAATGTCAACTGGGCATGCTGGCCCTTTCAAAGTCTCTCTATCTGGGTGCGCATCTTAGAAGCAAAAGACAGTGAAGTACTGGGGCTCAGTGATAGTCCTTAAGCATCGTTGTCCTCCTAGGAGCCACCCTTAGTTAGGGTCTGCATTTTCAATTCTTGCATTTTGTTAGTATACATCTTTGCATATTATGTATGTCAATTGTTGAAAGTAGGTACAATCTCTCTAAAGACCAAAGAATGCGATGCAATCTCCTGTGGTGTTGTTCTGTTTGGTCAGCGGATGCGAAGAAATCTCCCTGAATCCACGATTTGTTTGCTGACGGATGCGATGTAATCTCCTGCGGTGTTGTTCTGTTTGTTTAGCAGAGGCAATGGAAATCTCCCTAACTCTCAATTTGTTTGCCGAAGGATGCGATGCAATCTCCTACGGTGTTGTTCTGTTTGTTTAGCGGACGCAATGGAAATCTCCCTAACTCTCGATTTGTTGGCCAACGGATGCGATGCAATCTCCTACGGTTTTGTCATTGTTGGTCAGCGGATGCGAAGAAATCTCCCTGAATCCACGATTTGTTTACTAACGGATGCGATTGAAAATCTCCTGCGATATTGTTCTCATAGCAGGATGCGATAAGATCTTCTGCGGAACAAATTAACAACAGCCGGTCCTGTCCAATTTCCAATGGCTCGATCACTTTGTATAGTGATCCTCCCATTCAAATTAACGACAGTCGGTCCTATCCAATCTTCAACGGCTCGATCATTTAGACTGATGATCCGTCCTTTCAAATCAACGACAGTCGGTCCTGTCCAATCTTCAACGGCTCGATCATTTAGACTGATGATCCGCCCATTCAAATCAACGACAGCTGGTCCTGTCCAATGCTCAATGGCTCGATCATTTAGACTGATGATCCGCCCTTTCAAATCAACGACAGCCGATCCTATCCAATCTTTAACGGCTTGATCATTTAGATTGATGATCTACCCTTTCAAATCAACGACAGCTAGTCCTGTCCAATGCTCAACGGCTCGATCATTTAGACTGATGATCCGCCCTTTCAAATCAATGACAGCCGGTCCTGTCCAATCTTCAACAGCTCGATCATTTAGACTGATGATCCGCCTATCCAAATCAACAAAAGCCGGTCCTGTCCAATTCGCAACGGCTCGATCATTTAGACTGATGATTCGCCCATTCAAATCAACGACAGCTGGTCCTGTCCAATGCTCAATGGCTCGATCATTTAAACTGATGATCCGCCCTTTCAAATCAACGACAGCCGGTCCTTTCAAATTTCTCAACGGCATGATCATCCTGAAGCATGGCCAACCATATCATCAATAATAATCAGCCACATCATTTGTCTCAGTCCATTCAGCGATAACAATCAGCCACATCGCTTGTCTCAGTCCATTCAGCAATGACAATCAACCACGTCGTTTGTCTCAGTCCATTCAGCGATGTTCAGCCATATCATCAACGACAATCAGAATATGGTTCGATGGTCCACCCATTCGCAACTAATTGTTCCCCAGGAGAGTCCGCCTCGGCTTGCCCCAAACAACTGCCTCTACATCAGTCTAGCTTCAAGTGCATCTTCCAGCAGCCTTATTGCTCTATCTCGGATGGTCTTTGATAAGGAGATTGACTCTAATTCCCAACAGATGAAATTCAACTTGACTGACACGACCTACCCGTGTTTATTGGAATGCTTTATGCCGAGGATAGCTTGATCCCCAGCAACGATGGCCTGTCTCGTCTAAATCTGCAGCGACAGCCTATCCTGTCCAAATTCGATCAACAAGTGGCGATTCACTCATCCACTTCTAGTTCCATCCCCGGCAATGGACCGCCCTTCCATTCCACCTATCAGGTTCCTTAAGTTTACAAGTCTACTTTGCTAGTATGCTTTGTTCTGGATTGCCTTGAGGGGTGTCTAGAATTCTTTGACGTTACTTGTACCAAGTCGATGGTGCTTCAAGTGCCGTCAAAGAGGGGCTACTGTAGACACCCCAATCTGGGCTTCCAGATTAGTTTACTTACGGTATTTGATTTCCCAATGATGAAATGGATCAAGAACACCCCGGGAATGATAGCGTGTTTGAGCTTTGAGTGTTTGCAAAGCCCTTGAACCTAACCTAGCCTAAGCCACTTCAAAAGAGCCAAAAACCCTATTGGCACGCATTGGTTGAGAGCCCGCGCGCGTAGATCAACTTGACAAGTGTTGGTCAATGGTCAAAGCTTGATCGTTGACCAACGCGTGAGTAGGTGGTACACGCGCGCCAAGGCGCAACCATCCCGTGCCAGGGCGCAACCATCGCGCAACGGACTGAAACCATCGCGCGATGGTCAAACTACCAGGTGGTGGTCCATAGTCAAAGCTTGACCGTTGACCATCGCGCGCCAGGGCGCACCATCGCGCGCCAAACTGACTCCATCGCGCGATGGTCCAAGATGTCACCATCACCTTTATCAGCTGGGAAGCTTAGCCACCAAGCAAACTTCAACCAGCCTCGTGGACTGGCTGAGCTCCTCTCCTTGCACCAACCAGATTCACCTCCCTCTCTCCCTATAAATACCCCTTTTGTTCATCCATTTAAAGGGTTTAAGAATTTCAAAGGGTTACACCCTGGGTTACCAAATTTTAAGTCCAAAGAAGGATTACACTCACCATCCTCCATTTTCACACTTTAACCATCCAAGAACAAAGCTTGTTCTTCCTCCTCCAATCATTCAACCACTCAAACAACCTCTCACTCAAAGCTCAATCTCTTTCAAACTTAATCTAGGTATAGCTTACCTACTATTTTCTGTTCTGATTCCTGAGAGGGCTGGCAAGGCCAAGGCTAGTAATCAATACCAGTCTTGGTCCTAAAGCTGGCAAGGTTTCAAAAATGGTAGAGGCAAGAACCAGCGTGCGACACTCTCACTTCATTGCTCGATGGACCGCATGGGGATTGGTTTCTTGTTGTTTTTCATGTATTTATTTATATATAGATCACTGTAAAGCATGTTAAAAATCAGTTTACTACTTTCCTTTGTTAGAAACTGCTAGTTTGTTTGTAGTTAATTTGTGTTTCTGCTATTTTAGAGTACCCCTGGGATCATTCTGGACAAGTACCAGAACCCAGAAACGTGTAAACCAAACACTGGTTAAAAGGCTCAGACCATCACGCGCCAGGGCAGGGAGCACCCTTGCGCGACAGACTGGCTCCATCGCTCGTCAGACTGCCTCCGACCAGTGAGTGGCCTTGCACGGGTAGCTCGGCCTTAGGCCATTATTTTGTTCCCACACTGTTTATGGGGTGTTTTATTAATCTGTAGGGCTTTACAGCCTTTAAACTGTATATTATGCTGCTTATAACTGCGTGGTTTGTCCTGGATGTGCACTGGTCCTTCTAGAGCCCAAAGGGTTTGAGAATAAGAGCTGTGGGTTTGAGCTCACCGGAGCTGTGGGTTTGAGCTCACCGGCGTGCGCGTGTCTTGGAGTTGCGTGCGCAGGAGTAAACAACATGTAGTGACTTATTCAGTGCATGCTGGTTTCTTCCTACGCACATCATTCCAAAACAAGGGCCTCCCAGTTTGTTTAAACTCCCACAGGAGTCTGTTCTCATCCTATACTAACTACCATCCATGCTATTCTATCACATCCTGCAAACATGTTACAGTTTTAATCCCCTTTAATTGTTCCTCAGCCCTAATTGGCTAAAAAATTGATTAACCAAACAGAATCGCAAACATTTTTCGCAAATGCCTAAGTAAAGATCGATCTCCGAATTAGGTAAGAGGGGTGCCTTAAAACCTTCCCCTCTCGTAACCTGGCTCCCGAACCCAGATATGGTTATGACGGACTGGTGCCTTCCCTTTTTCAAATCAAACAGTGCAGCGAGCGTTTCAAGTTCGGTTCCTTGGGTGTCAGACCTTCAAACCCAAGTGGCGACTCTGAATTGAGTGCTCGTCTACCTAGAAAGCGCGCTCATCGGTCCGCCCTATTTTTCCGGGCACGCTGCCCACAAAAAGCTCATGTCTACTCGTAACATTCACCACATAACCCCCTATAGCCCACGGTATTCCTATTAACCTTACGGTTTCATTCCCTAACCAACGACACTAATATTATACTCTAACAAGTGCCAAGAGACAAGATCGAACCACAAGTCATTAGGACACAAGTAATTACATTCGAGAGTGACTTAAATACATTCTAATTATATAAGGAGTCATAACACGAAACGAAACAATCTTAGAAATAGCCAACCGACATTGACAGCCCGACACACCTCTACTCAAATGGTCATAACTTTCTTTTTACTAAGAGTTTTTAGGTGATTCTAGCGGCAAATGAAAGCTGACTTCAAGACCTTCGAATCGATATAAAAAGCTTGCATGAAACAGATATTGGACGAAGAAGTTATGGCTGTTTGAAGTTGGCTGAATCTCAGAAAACGGGAAGAAATTTCCATATTCGATCGAAACACAAAACCCAATCTCAAGCACGAAACAAAACACAATCTAGGTACATAAACATCACATAATCGTATAACAAGAGTAAGAAATCCCTACCACAATGGGTTTTGAGCAAAACCTTAAGTAACCCAAGCTTGAAACACCAAGATCTAGCTCCTCCCAAGCTACAATACGAGACCTAGGTCCAAGATTTCCCAAGATCAAGAGGAATAAGTGAGGTTCAACAAGTGATTGAGAGGAGAGAGAGAGAAATCCAAAAATGATGGAGTTCTTACCTCTTTGAGCGCAATAATCTTGATTCCGGATGAAATTAGGATGAACAACCCATAGATCTTGAAGATTTTGAGATGTTTGATGTGCAAATCTAAGAATTTGGGTGAGAGATTGAAGAGAGAACGTAGAGGGGTGATTTTAGGGCTGAGTTCGTGGTCTTGGAGTGAAAAAATAACATAAGGGGTCTATTTATAGTGTCTGAATCGCATGCTGGAATTTCAGAATTTTTACACGATGTACCGGTACTGGGAAACCACAGTACAGGTACATCGCGGACAGATTTGAAAATTTTTGCTAGCGTTCATCGAATCAAACCCTGATCGCAACCAACTCTTCCAAATATTATTTCAACACCGAAAACTCAAAATTTAGCTATTTACCGAACGTCTCATACATAACGACACGTCAATCCGTGTGATCACATCAACTAGATGACCAAAGTAAATCAAAGCACAATTTTACTAAAAATGAGATTATTGAACAGGTCTTCACATCGATGCCCTCTCCCTTCGCCCCTCCATCTCAGCCACCTCCATCTCGGGCGAGTCTCCTCTCCGGTGCACCTATCTCCGGCGAAGCGCTCTCTCTCTCTCTCTCTCTCTCTCTCTCTCTCTCTCTCTCTCTCTCCATATCTACTCCTCCATCCCTCTCTCTTCCACGCGCGAAGCCACGAAGGTAGTGGTAAAAATTCATTCAGCACTGTTAGATAAATTAGGTGCTCTGGACTCGGAAATTCTTCTTTCTTAAAACAGGTGCTCCTCTATTTCTCACTTTGAGTCTCTTAGATAAATTAGGGCTTTTTTTAAAAAAATTTCTTGAACTTGCCAATTGTCACATGGTGCAATTTATTGGAATATGGTATACTTTATTGGGATTATATGTAGTTTATTGCCATATGGAGTATTTTACTGAGTTTATACTAAAAAATTGGGTTGCTAGAATTTAGTGGTCCAGTTACTTGCCGATTGCCGAAAATTGTGTTACATATTCTTCTTCCTTTTTTTTTTTTCCCATTCAATGTCATTCACAATACGAAAATTGATTATAATTTTCTTTGCCCTGGATGCTTGTATATTGAGTAATTTGATTTGGGGTAACATTCACCATAACAAGTGTTCAGGACTTGTGAAAGGTGAACAATGGAAGATTTCAATCATTCATAGTGAAGTCAAAAGATGATGAACTTCAAAAATTTTCCGTCACATTGGATTTGCAAACCTATGAGGGTATGTGTGAATGCCAAAACTTTGAGTTTGTTGGAATTTTGTGTAGACACATGATGAAAGTGTTTATCCGACTAAACATTGATGCAATACCGGACCATTTTATTCTTCCACGATGGATGCAAAAGGCCAACAAATTTAGGATAATTGATTCCGAAGGATTAGTGTCACGCCCCGCTTTATAATAATTCGGCAACGTGATTTTTACCTCGATAAATAAATAATTTTGCCAAATAACTAAAATCAATTTTCTTTTCACTCTATCATGCAATGAATTATAAGTCTAACCAAATTAAAAAAAAAAAAGCATGATAAGCTATCCACTTCCAAATATTTCAATTTTTTTTTTTTTTAATAGCCACCAAGGCACCAAAACACCACTTAAACCATAAAACTCCAATTACAAAAGGATGTACAAGTTTTCCTTTTTCTTTGCCTAAAAGACATAATAAAGCATTTCTAGAGGAGAGTTTAACATTTATCATTACATTCCCCAAAGTCAAAAACATATACATGTAGTCAAAAGATAGCCTTTGAGACCCAACAAAATATCGTGTAGATCGACTCGCCAAAGCACAAAAGATATCTCCATCATCGTGTCCATCAGAGCGTATCCTTGCCCTTCGAACCTGTAAGGTAGGGGTGAGCACGACCGCCCATACATAATATACTAGAAACTAGAAGATGCAAGTGATGAGTTTGAAAATATGAACTTTCATGCCCAAATTCGCCTATTTTTTTTAACTTGAATTTCATGCTAACTAGACACAATTCTTAATGAATATAATTAAGCTCGAAAAGATGAAACCAAAATTCTTCAAACATAAAATAAGTCAACACATTAAACTAGGTACAAGAAAATAAGAGCACATAAAACCAATGTCCAAGTTATCACAGTTGTGTACCAATCCTAGGCGACTGATCAGGTCCCTAAATCATCCAAATTTATGGGCTACTAACCCAAAGGCCTATGGGGCACCTTATCCCGCACGGGTTTACGGACTATACACCGACAGATAACTCATTATCCATATGTTTCCGGCTACACAACAAGCATAAAATGGCCAAGTCAACCGCCAATATATGGCTCACTAGCCCAAATGACAAGTATCAATCTCAAATCAATTCCAATAAGTAAGTACAACTTGTATCAACACAAATCTTAATCTTTACTTTCAAATCCAAGAAGCACTAAACATAGATATACAAGTGTCTATACTTTTTAAACTCCACCCCTCAAAAATTTCATAAATTATGTCAACAAGAGGTAATCCATATCAAATACAAAAATAATAATGTACTCTTCACAAAATGCAAACAATTAATCCAAGTACCCTAACTAGTATATCCATTATCAATCCAAATAAACATGAGCCAATATTAGACACCACAAATTCCCAAGGCATCATATTCTCTCCACACCCAATCAAACACTAAATCCATCAATTTCAAGATACAACTAAAAATATGAAATTTACACAACCATTCAAATTAGGGCTTTTCTTCCATAGATCAACTTACTACTTAAATACATGAAAATAATCAATTTCCAAACACAATACTTGCATTTTTAAGGATCTAGTAGAAAACCCTACCTCAAATGCTAGCACACAAGAGAGATGAGTGAGATGGTGATGAAGAAAAGCCCACAAGCTTGAAATCCCTAGATCCCTCCAAGTTCTTGATGTGGACACAAAATACCCAAGCAAAAGAAGGTGCAAGATGATTTGGCTATGTGTGCGTGTGTGCGTGTGTGTGTGTGTGTGAGAGAGAGAGAGAGAGAGAGAGAGAGAGAGAGAGAGAAAGAGAGAGAGATAGTGCACATCACTGGAAATGAAAAGAAGAAAAAAAAGGAAACAGAGAACACGAGATGTTCTCTCGGCCAAATGGATATAAGGTGTAAAAGAATTACACCCTTCCCCCCTCAAGTCTCTAGATTATTACCTAATACTTGCAGGTTATAACTTCTTGCACTAGAGCCCATCAACTAACACTTAAACAAGTAATTAGCTCTAAAAATTTCTAACACTAATTACACAACACATGGGAGTCTCCCAACATACTCGATCAAAGGACCAATGAATTCGAACACGGTCAAGAAAATGCCTACACATGCACCTGCACAACTATATTCAAAGAAAAAAAAGAAATCCAAGGCTCATAAATTCTAAGTATTTAAAATAACACATTTCACATTAAGGAAATATTAAATAAATAAGCTTAGATAGGGTTCTCTACAATTAGTGCATGACAATGGCAAAGAAGAATCCGAGTCATTAAGACTTAGCCATATGTGTCAAGAATCTACAAAATTGGCTTGTTTGGCCGCCCCATCAAATGAGGCATACACAATTTACATTGAAGCTATGAGTGCTCTCCACGAGAAGCTCCAAAAAGTAGTTTCTCATGTGCCTCCAATCGATGTTTGTGATGATAGAGATAATTTACATTCTATTGAGCCATCTCAGATATTGCTTTCGGATCCAAACATCTCACTAACCAAGGGTAGGAAAAAAGATGTGAAAGGAAAAGGGGCTAGTATAAACTCCGAAAGATTGAAAAGTGGTATGGAGTTGGCATTAGGCAAGAAGAAAAGAAAGTGTAGCTTATGCAAAAATCCAGGACATGATAAAATGACTTGTCCTTCAAATCCAATGAGTAAAGCTAACAAATGTAAGTGAATTACAATTTTTCGTGGCATAAATGTTCTTATTTACTTCGCATTAATAATGTTACTTTTTCCTAATTCTCAATTTTCTTCAACAGCCTTAGAAGTGGAAGCACAATATTCTGATAGTGACCAAGAGTTGACTTAATGAGGAGATGGTAAATCAAAACCTGTTGCTTAACATTTGCATGCACAAATCTTAATACTTAATGAAAGTGTAACTTCGTGTTTTGTACGGGCCAAACATCGTTGGAGCGAAGGCTAAGATTGCTTTGAATAACCATGGAGTATTTTTGGAAGTCAACTCATGGAGGCGTATAGTATTTGGGATGCTGATTTTGTTTTGTTTCATAATGTTGATTAAGTAGGTTACTTGATGTTGTGTTTTGTGAAAGAAAATGAAAATGTTTAGGAATTTGTGAGGTATTTCTGGGTTCTTGTTTGATGATATTGGTGTATAATTTTTGAACTTGTGAAATATTTCTAGGTTCTTGTTTGATGATATGGAAACACGTATGGAACTTTTGAAATCTTTTTTGAAAGATAGTAAGGTTGCTGTTGCCGTTGTTGTTTACATACTCCAAGCAAAACATTATGATACAAAGGAAAAAGTTGATATTGGCCTACACAACTGAGAGATAGTATTGTTCTAATAGAAACAATATCAATCCTTATGGTTTTGACATAGCTTCTAAAGAAAAAAAAAGAGAGAATACAACTAGCTTGTTCACCTCAAGGTGAGGAGAGAGAGAAGAGAAGAGGAGGAGAAAGGGATCGCCGGGAAATTGGGTGCTGGCAAATGGGTTGCCGGAGAATGAGGTGCCAGAAAATGGGTCGCGGCCGAATGGGTTCTAGGAAGGTGCGGGTGTGTTGGGGGAAAGAGGGAGGGAGAAGAGATAGGGTGAGGAGGGGAGAGGGAGGAGAGAGTGTGTTTTGATCTCAGCCATTGAAATGAATGGCTGAGATTGGATGTCAAAATGGGTGTGAGTGGATATATATATGGGGCCGGTTCTACCCACACAATTTTTGACACAAAATTTGACACTCCATCTCAGCCATACAAATCAAGGGCTGAGATTAAACCACTTAAATGAGAACACACACGTAACCTCACCTAATCTCTCTCCCCCTCTCTCTGTCCCCACGGTCTTTCACGAATACCCCTGGCTCTCAGGACCTCCATCTCCGGCGAGGGACCTCATTGGCGATTCCATCTCCGGCGATGGAGATGGAAGTCTGAGAAAAAAGGTTCGAGGAAGAATTGATGAGGTATTACAGACCTCTGCATAAAGAGGAGAAGAAGAAGAAAGTCTGGTATTCCTCCACCATCACCACCGTCGGCCGGTCGACTTTGGTTCCACGGACGTTTTCCACTTCAAAGGGACCGACCAGCTTTGTCCCTCTTTTTTGCTGCTCCGAAATAGCTCTATCTTCACTTGTCCCTCTGCCGAACATAAATCGAATTGGAAATTGCAATGCACAAATGGAATTTGCAATACCAGTTCAGTTGGATCTAAATGGAAATTGCAATATCATAATCATTTTCACCATCTTTTAATTGTTTGCATATGTGTCCAAATGTTGAATCGGGAACTTTTCCCATCTTTTTAATTGTTCGATTTGTTCAAAATAGAGGGGCCGACAGTGGTAATGGTGGAGGATGAGACCGGCGATGGCGGAGCGGCAAATATTTGGTCGAGACCGATGGTAATGGTTTTCGATATATTTTGTCCGACGGTGGTAATTGTTTGCAAATTTTTCCAATCTTATCAGAATCATTTTCCCCATCTGGGTATGGTGGTGGTGGTTAGGGTTTGGTTGTAGAGGTGTGGGATTCTGTGAAAATAGAGGCGACGAAGAGGGAGGGAGAGATTAGGTGTAAGTGAGATAGAGAAAAGGGAGTACAATTAAATCTCAGTCCTTGATTTGTATGACTAAGATGGAGTGTCAAATTTTGTGTCAAGAATTGTGTGGGTAGAACCGGCCCCTATATATATATATATATATATATATATATATATATATATATATATATATATAGCAGTTTTGGAGACACCTAAAAAAACACCCAAAATTTTAATCTCATAGTTTCTGATCAAATTTTTATGATCCGAACCGTTCAATGTGTGCAGAATGTGATTTTATGGATGCCCGCAAGAAATTAGCCAAAAAAATGATCGGAAAGTGCTTGTTTTGAGCAGTTTTTAATTGAACCGTTCATCAAATCTAAGCTAAAAACTACTTAGATCAAGCCCTTCTCGGTTTTTTTTTTGCTCATTTCTCGCAGGTACCCTTAAAATTACGTTCTGATCACATTGAGCGGCTCGGATCATTAATATTTGATCGGGAACTATGAGGTATTTTTTTAGGTGTCTAATTAGTTGTCCATGGAACCGCCCCGATATATATATATAATTTTAGATACACCCCCTGTACTTTAGTCGTTTCTCAACTACACCTCCTCTACTTCATTTTTAAACATTCGCACCCATTGTACTTAAGACTGGTTTGGAACTATTAGTATTTCCGTCAAAAGTAACGAAAAAGCAAATAATGGCTATTGGCGGGAATTTTCCCTCCTAAACATCTTTTACAAGACCAAATTGCTCCCATAAGCCATTTACATCCTATATATATATATATATATATATATATATATATATATATATATATATATATATATATATATATATATATATATATATCATTTCTCCACAGGTGGGAGTAGAAAACAAAGCATCACCCACCATGGCCTCTTTTTTCTTTTTTCCATTCTCCCTTTCGTTCCCCCCCATCTAACCAAGTCCGCATTTGCCACTGTGGCGAACTTGCTCCTCTACGTATGTCTAACATACCATCATCCATGGGAAGACGGTTTTACGGGTGTGAAAGGTATCCGGTATGTTTAAGGTAGTTATACACACTAAAAATATTGTAAAATGAATTGTAATGTATTTTTTTTATGCAGTTCACGAAATGTAAGTTTTTCGTGTGGGTTGACCCTCCACCTTGTGATTGCGGAAGGGACGACCTATTGCAGACCATTGACCGCTTAGAGAGAGAGTTGGAGAAAAGCAAGGCCAAGGAAAGAAGGCAGAAGGGGATGTTTGTGGCAACTTGGGTTGCCATTTTCTGCTTTATGATGTTGTATTTAACTAAGTAGAATGTGCATGTATGTAATGCACTTTTTTGGTAAGGGTTATGTAATTCAGAAAATATGTCTATCCCTTGTAATGAACTGAAAAAATATATGCAGTGTTTTGTTTATGCTATCATGAAATGCAATCCCTTGTAATCTGATTCAATGCAAACCATATTGAGAACTTCATACTAGAACAACTATTAAATGGTCTAACAAAAACCACAAGGGAATGTCAAAACCCATAGCAGAGAAACATAATGCATCATTGTCCCTTTCTAAATCATGTAGCATCATCAATACTTGAGGGATAGATAGCAAAGAAACATCTTCAAATCACCACAAACTTGTCAAAACCCATAGCACCAAAAAGCAATATACACGAGCACAGCATTACTGGTCCAAGAAACCATAGGTACCACAAATTTGTCCACACAAAGTACCATAAGACTACTGCAATTACTTACCCAACAAAAGAAACTGTAGGAGTAACTGGCCAACAAAAAAAACTGCAGAAATAAGTGTCAAAGTACCATAAGACTATTGCAAACTACATGAATACTTCAAACCAATCCAAAGCAAAAAATATCATAAGATTACTACATGGTACTTTGACACTTATCATAAGATTACTACATAACTTGGCCAACAAACCATCATAACACCTATTTGAGCAGGACTTGGCCAACAAAAGGTTGCAGATGTAAATTACCACCACCAATCTCCTTCTCTACCACCTGCTTCTCCATTCCCTGACTGTGCATCACCTCTTGGAGCACTTGCCCTTCCACCACCTCTGGTTGCACATGCCCTTCCACCACCTCTAGTAACACCTGACCTTCCAGCACCTCTGCTAGCACCTGTCCTTCCACCACCTCTTGGAGCACCTCCCCTGCCACCGCCTTTTTGAGCACCACCTGCCTATCCTCCTCTTGGAGCACCTACCCTGCCACCACCTCTTTGAGCACCACCTGCTTGTCCTCCTCTATTAGCAACCCCCACACTAAATCGAGGACCATTTCCTCCAAACTTTCCACCAATACATTGCAATTTAGATGGCTACACCCATAAAACGTTAGTTAAATAGTGCTATAAACCAGAAAATGCAGAATATACCATAATTGAACATTACTTATACCTGTGAGGAAAAACGAGGATTGGCAGAATTGGCACTGCCTTGGCTAGGTTGAGTGTAGAAACCAGGGTTAATTGGTTCAAATAACTGTGCTGGTTTAGTGTAGAAACCAGCATCCACAGAGGGCTGAGTTGAAGTTTGTGGTGTAGTCTTTATTCTTGATTTCTTCTGCTTTGGTTGACCTTGTTGTGCCTGCCAAATATTGGTCAATATGCTTTTACTTCAAAAAATTAGCAACTTAGAATTTGGATGCTTTTACTTTACATACCTAAGATTGTGATGGATTCCTCTTCTTTAGCAGCTTAGAATTTGGGTGGATTGGATTCTTACATGATCTGAGATTGTGACCCTTTTGCAAACATTTTGAACATGGCATATACCTTCCTGCTCTAGACAAACCTGCCCTTGTATCCTCAGCCTCCTCTGCAGCCTTTCTTCTTACTTTTTTAGGCTTGCCACTTGGCCTTCTCATGAAGGGAGGAAGGACTTCCTCATTGTTAGACTTCACCCAATCATGTTTGCCAGGAATTGGCTGAATCATGTGTTGGTATACCCCCAAATATGTGTCTCTGCTGTAGCAAGGATGCACATGTTCCTCTACCTTCTGCTTGTTAAGTCCAATAGCAGCACATGCATGTTTACAAGGTATTCCTATTAGATCCCATTGTCTGCATCTACATGTCGTTTCCTTCAAATCCACAGTGTAGGTTGTGTCATGGCAATCCACTTCAAACTTGTACTCACCACAAAAGTGTGCAAAACTGTCCTTTGAATCCTTCTTCATTACATCTAATTTGCCCATGATCCTTGGACATATGGCTTGATTATATTTCTCCATTCCCATCCTTTTAATTTGAAACATGTTCATAACCTTCCTCCTTATCCATTCCAACATGGAAATTATTTGTTTATCCCTTGCTTCTAAAATGTAGTTATTGAATGACTCACTTAGATTGTTCACCAAATAGTCATACTTGCTTCTGGAGCTGAAATGGGACCTACACCATTGCTCAGCTGGAATGTCTTTTAACCACTTGTGTGCCCCCTTATCCAAACCTTCAAGTGTCTTTACATGATGGTTATGTGCCTAAACTGTGGTTGCATAGGCTGCCCTCTACATCAAATCTTTCAATTCCTTACCTCTAAATTTCTTTCTGTAATTTGCATACAAATGCCTAAGGCAGAATCTATGTTTTGCATTTGGCATTAGCTCTTTGAATGTCTCTACCAAGCCTTTCTGCCTATCTGAGATAAATGTCCATCCCCTCTCCTCCACACTCCCAATATCCTCCAACAATATGTTCAAGAACCAAGTCCAAGACTCCTTAGTCTCTGCCTCTACCACAGCTATGGCTATAGGAAACATGTTGTTGTTACCATCCACCCCAATTGCACTAAGAATTTGTCCCCCATATAAACCCTTCAGAAAAGCTCCATCCAACCCAATCATAGGCCCACAACCAGCTAGTAAGCCCTTCAATTGTGCATCATATCTAACATACATTCTGCAGAAAGTTAGGAGTAGTTCTGGACCAGGCTTATCTGACTGTATCTTGATCCAACTTGAAGGATTGAATTTTAGAACAGTTTCCACGTAGTCATTTAACCTACCATCACAAAGTGGTCTCCCTCAATCATTTCCTTAGCCTTGTTCTTGGCTCTGTACAATTGGCTCTTGCTCACGTCAACTGTCAATTCCCTTATTATCTGTTTTTGAAATGCATCAACTTTCATCTATGGATCATCCCTCAACTTGTCCAAGTACTTGTTTGCAATGTACTGTGAAGTCACTAGATGGTTATTGCAAGTTCTTAGACAACTATGATCAGGAGTCATTGTTTTGATTTGGATAGTTTTTCACCCTGTATTCTTGAAGCATGAACTCTGAAACCACAGTCTTCCTCTTTACATTTCATAGTCTTCCTCTTTACATTTCACAGTGACCCTGCTACTTTCATTCTTCACAAATTTGTAGTCAAACCCTTGTTGAACTTGTCACTCCCTTAGTGCCTTCCTAAATACTACCACATTAGTGAATTTCATTCCCTCCTCCAAAGCTGGTTTAATCATGTCCACATCCTCATTAAACTCACGACACTTCTTACTACTGGATTTCATTCTTCCCTCTTCATCTTCATCTGATCCATACAGACTAAGTAACTCATTAGATTCCCCCCCATCTGAGTACCAATCTTTTGCTTGTGGTTGTTCTTTATCACCCTTTGCTTGATTTGGTTGTTGCTTTGAAGCAAAAATGTCATCATCACTAAGCCCTTCCAGATTCTCAAACATCCAGCTAGGGGCAGAACTTACATCTGAGCCATCCTCATCATCCTCATTCTCTTCATCTTCATCTTCATCTACTTCATAATCAGGGTCATCTTCATCCTCACCAACTCCTTTATCCACTGGTATATCATCCACCACCTCATGATTGCCCTCATTTGCCTTATGACTTTCATCATCTAAGTGCACAACATTTGTTTCCACAGGAGGAACATCCACATCATCATCAGGGTAAATGATTTGAAGGGGCTCATGACCTCTTTCACAATAAAAACTAATGACTGGAAGACCTTTGTAAACATCCAACATTTCTCTAACCTCTATGTCAGAATTTATAACCCTAAGTCCCTTAGTCAAACCAACACTAGGAATCACGTAATACATAGTACTTGTGGTGGGATAACCATATGACATAATTACTTTCTTCAAGTCAAAGTAACAAATCAAATCAGGGTCAATTTTGTCAACCATTGCCACTGTCCCACCTAGATACATAGTGGCCAATGAGGTACGCTTGAAATACCCCCCATGATGCAATTGAAGGGTAACATATGTAGTTATTCTGCATTTATGATTAAAAAAACCCAACTTTACAAACCTAAGGGACCACATGCAAGCATTAAAGAACAACGCAGCTCACAAAAAACCATTAAAGAACAACATACATGTATTGGGGTATGGGACCACAACCATTAAAGAAGAAACGAACAGTGAAAAGTTCCATTAAAGAACAAAACAAAAGTGGAAAGTTAGGATAAAAACCCTAAAATCAAAAAAAAATTTAAAACTGTACCAGAAAAGGGTTACAATGATGCGCCTTCTCCAAATCATGAAAATTTCCATTAAAGAACAAAACAATAGTGAAAAGTTAGAACAAAAACCCTAAAATCGAAACAAATTTAAAATTGTACCAAAAAAGGGTTACATCTTCAACCCTTCCCCAAATCATGAAAAGTTCTTCATTTTCAGAGCATTATGTCCCCCTTTATGTGAAATCAGAAATAATTTTCCCTTATTGGCTGACAAACTCACGTCAACACCAGTATAAAAAAAAAACGTTACTCAAAACCCTAGACGATGAGTTTTAGGGCTATCAACGTACCTTACGATCTGAAAACCCTAGACAATGAGTTCTTTGAAGTAGATGATTCACGTTCTTTGAAGCAGATTTCTTTTCGCTGTCAACGTACCTAAGTTTCTCTCTCTGCCATTGAAGAACTATAGCTTCTAACACATTTTCATCTTCGTTAACACACCCTAGGTGCCATGTCTCTACTTTCTTGGTTCTCGTGTCACGTTATCATGCATAGACTCCGTGGTGTAGGACTTTCCACATAAACAAGCATTTATCGAAACTCAACATGAATCCAACAAAATCATCCAACTCTAGACTACTTAACATGCTTGAATCACCAATAACGAACATCATGCATTTCATATGTTCCCAACAAAAGATAACCTTATCTACTTTAAATAAAATGATCAAAGTTACTTCCTAATGAACTTATATTTAGAGTTAGGGTACAAAACTACTTTATACTTGGGATAGTAGATAAGGATAACTACCATTCTTCTTGGCGGTGGTCGGCTACGAAGATTTGGTCGTCGGTTTTGAAATTCGGCGGCGTAACGGCGTCGGTTTGCTTCGAAAGGAAAAGAGATGTACTTTCTTTTCCTAGAAATAACTTACTAACTTTAACTAAGCTACTTTAAAGATCTAGAAGTGGTTTTGAAAGTGGTTTGGTGGTTTCTCTCAAGAACTCTCAAGAACTTCAAGAAAACAAGAACTTTTGAACTAAGAACTCTTGGAATTTCTAGAGAGAAGTGAGAGCAATGGTTGAAGGTGTGAGTTCAAAGCTTGGAGTGAGCTTCTATTTATAGGCAAGCTCTCCCTCCCTCTCTCTCTTGGCCGGCCCTCTCTCTCTCTCTCTAAGTCTCATTTTTTTATTCCAAAATCCAAGCTTTCATGGAAGATCAATGGCTAGTTGCTAGGCTTGCATGGCTAGGTTAGTCCTTGGATTTGATCTTTGGAAGATTTTGTGGTAGAAAGGAGGTTTGTACAAGATTCTTGTGTTAAACAATTTGATACTTGTACAAAAGAGGACAATGGTGGTTATACCTTGGCTAGGAAGAGTAAACAACCTAGGATTTGAAGTACAAAGAAGATCAATGCCAAGGTACAAATCAAATCCCTCTTCTTTCTCCTCCCCTCTCTCTCCCTCTCGGCTTCTCTCTCCCCTCTCTCTCTCTCACGGCCTCTCTCTCCTCTCTCTCTCTTGTACTAGCTATATACATATATATGTACTACAATGCAAGAATACAAATAAAATATAGGTACTTTTGTACAAAAGATCAAAGTAGTCTTTAAAGATTAAGATTTTCTCCATAAACTAATAAATTGGCACATGTGTACTAAGGCAATATTTAAATCATCCAAGTACTTATATAATATATACATGGGTACTAATGTACTATAGGTAGTTCAACTCCCCATTAAACTAATCCAATTGGGTACAAAATCCCAATATAAAATAATAAAATAGTACTTTAAGAATCTTAGGTCTTTATATCCAAGGTACTAATACATATATAATATTGGTACATCATCCCATGGGGATTTAAGAAAAAGACTAATTTAATAAACCTATATACTTGGTTGAAAGATGAACTTATCATCCAATGGATAATAAATCCCCTAACTTTTATTGTCCAATGGACAAAAGTTAAAAGGAAACTTTTATGTTAAAATAATCAAAAAGTCCTTTTAAATAATTATAAAATTCCTTTATTTAACTATATATATAAGTACTTGATATTCTAGCAAATACTATCAAGAATATAAAATCTAGGGTTTCTATTATCCAATGGATAAAAGTTTTCCTAACCTTTATCGTCCGATGGATAAAGAATAAAACCAAAATAATACAAGAAAATAAATAAACAATTTCTTAGTCTAGGGTTGAAAAGGTTCACAAGGTTTAAGATGGGCAAAAAGGTCCATTTATGGTTAGGAAAATGTAACTAGGTGGCTTCCTAGTTCGGTTCCTCCAACAAGCCGGTTAGAAGCTATCTAGGCTTGCTAGGTAGGGTTTAAAAGTCAAGAAACGATCCTTGAGGGGCTAAAGTGTAATTATGACCAACTACAGGAAAATAAAAGAAAATCAAAGCAATCCAAGCAATTTAAATAAGGGCGCCGCTATTCGCAGCCCTCTATTTTCTCCCATAGCCCGTTAAAAAATTTCAATTATACTCGACAGTTAGTTACCGAAATTAAAATATATTTTCAGCATTCAATTACCGAAATATAATATTTTTTTCAACAGCTATTTACTGAAAATGCATGTTTGGCAGTTGTTTACCGAAAGTTGAACATATTTTCGACATGTAGTTACCGAAATATAATCTTGTTTTCAACAGAAATTTACCGAAATATTATTTATGATTTTCAACAACCATTTACCGAAATGTAGTGGGCTATGGGAGAAAATAAAGGGTTGCGAATAGCGACGCCCTTAAATAATAACTTGAATAATAAATAACTTTTTATTTATTAAAATTCAGAGTTATTACAGCATCACACCATCTTCAAGCTACTGCCACCTCCTTAAACTAACTATCCACTCCAATGTTGTGGACAAAAACCCCTCCTTGCCACACCGTCATAGGATTGGATGTCGCCAGTAATCAATGGACAATAAGTGTTAGGTTGCCCTCGGACATGTACAACTGACTAGGTAAAACCCATATTTAGCTATTTTGCCTAGTCAAATGTTATCTAACATGTATTTTCCAACACCCTCAATAGAGGCGGGTAAAATAGTTTTTCCTATAATAACTCTCCAAAATTACCTAGTTATTTCTCACCAATCTTTATCCCCCCCCCCCCCCCCCCCCCCCCCCCCAATTTCTCTATCCGATGTTTTCTTTCTCCCTTCCTCTCATGAAAAGTAAGAAAAAGAAAACATAAAAAAAAGCAATAAAGAGAAACGACACACAGATTTTTTTCACACAAATCATGCACAGATCATGGTGTGAGGCCCATTACGGGTCCCACACAAACAATCCGATCCATTCATTAGATGTAAAAAATATTTTCAAGGGCCCCCACAAAAAATTAGCTCAATCCGATACCTATAAATACTCGATCCAATCATCTAACTTTTCATTATTCGAAAATCTTAATGACAAGTTGAATGATTGGATCGAGTACCTATAGGTATCAGATTGAGTTAATTTTTTTTGGGAGCCCTTGAAAAAATGTTTTAAATTTAATGAACAGTTCGGATTATTTGTGTGGGACCCATAGTGGGCCCCATACCGTGATCTGTGCACGATTTGTGTACAAAAATATGTGTGTAGCAGCGTTGGAAAATGCACTTTTAAATGAGTAATGCTACTGGTACTGATTGTGCACAGATTTTGTGGTGGGGCCCACCACGGGTCCCACACAAATGATCCGAGCCGTTCATTAAATGTAAAATATTTTTTCAAGAGTTCCTGTAAAAAATCAACTCAATCTAATACTTATAAGTGCTCGATCCAATCATCTAAATTTTCATTCAGATTTTTGGGTAATGAAAAGTTAGATGATTAGATCAAGCACCTATAAGTATTGGATTGAGTTGATTTTTTACAGGAACCCTTGAAAAAATGTTTTACATTTAATGAACCGATCGGATCATGTTTGTGTGGGACCCGTGGTGGGCCCCACCACAAATCTGTGCACAATCTGTGTACAGATTGTATGTACCAGTAGCATTTCGGCTTTTAAACTAGTTAAAATCCCTTGCATTGTTGTGAATGTTCTTTTAATAACACAGATTGAACCGACCCTTTTTTGTTTTGACAATTTCGTTTGTTCAAATACTTTTTGCTTTCATTTGTTTTCTTCAATTAAATTGAAGATATCCTAAATGGTAAAAAGTGGAGAAGAGTATTTTCGTAGTTTGTATTTGGTCATTTAAGAGTTACGGGATGTACATTACCTGAATTTTTTTTCAAAAAATACTAATTTTATACTATGATAAAAAAAACCAAAGAGAAAAGTAAAACAACAATGAAATCATCTAAAATTAAGATACAATCGTACCACAAATGTCCTATGTTACATGAACTCAGGTATTGAGCTGGGATGCAAGTATTTGTCAATTAATTTAATTTTCATTCCGATGATACATGGATATGTTGAGATATTTAAAGTCTGATGCACCGATTTTATTTGGTTATTTACTAGTGTGACTATTCGTGCGTTGCACAAATTTGAGTGTTCATTATAATACTTTGAATTTGAGCTTTTACTATGTGTTCTAATTTCAATTGTTTAGTTGTTAGAGATTTATAAATGGTAAAAGAAAGTTATGATGTTGTGGCGGATAGAGGAGCTGTGGGATCTCGAGTTGTAATTGACAATTTTTAACATGCGAACATGACAAAGTTTCTTTTTTTTTCCAAAACAGTAAGAATTGTATTAATAAAACCAAATCAACCATTACATCAAAAAGATTGGTTCACGCCTAAGCGACTTTAATAACCAACAAGGAGGTCTAACTTCCCAAGTCTTGCTACTAGAACCTCTCAACCCCGGCTGAGCTAACACATGAGCAACCGAGTTAGCTGTCCTGCGAACAAATCGAAACTTACACCGCCTGAACATAGAACCCATCCGGCGAATATCTTCAACAATGACATCCACTCCTGCCGGCCCCATCCTATATTGCTCCACCAACCGAACCAGCTGAAGCGAATCTGCTTCAATGATAAGTGAATCCAATCCTAACGCAACTGCAAACTCCATCGCCTGCCGCCATGCTAACGCCTCTGCACTAAGTGCTAAATCCGCTCTTCCCAAGTGACAAGCACGGGCCGCTACAAAGTCACCATTAGAATTCTGGACCACCATACCTGCACCAGCCACTTCCCCAGCATTCGCCACGGTTTTCCATTCTCCATCCACATTAAGCTTAAGAAATGCCAATCCCCGGAATCTGCCACCTGCAAATCGCATCATTCGGGCTTGATCCCGATCGTTGGGCCCCAGCCTCAACCTCCCTAGACGCTTTCACAAACTCCTCCACATCCTTTGCTGCCATATACATCGCTAGTTGTGGCTCTACATTTTCCCCATTAAAAAACTTCACATTACGGCATTTCCAAATCCTCCAAAGAATCATTGTCAACAAAGTAAGCTTGTTGTCATTGACATTATCAAACCAAGCTAAGACAGAAGAGTTCTCATTCATATTAGGCACATACCCAATTGGAGACAGCCTCCACATAATTTGAGCAAACCGGCAATCAAAAAATTAGATGGGGAAAGGTCTCGCAATCCCTACTACAAACCGGACAAAGAAGCTCCGTAGTAACCTTTCGTCTAAAAAGGTTCTCCTTAATCGAAAGCACACCACGAATACCCCTCCACACAAAATGTTTGATCTTGATTGTAGTAGGCAGAGCCCAAACCTTGATCCATTTCTTTTTATCCTCTTCCTTTGAACTAGATTCACCCCTCATTATAACCCAAACCGAATCCCTCCTCTTTAGCATAAGAGCTATATCGTACCTCGAGCTAACATTATAGATGTCTTTCGAATAATGCCACACAATTCGGTCCACCATATTAAACTTCGGAATGGGAATTGACCGAACAATGTGCACATCATATGGTTGCACCACGGCCCCAAGAACATCCGGCAAAGTTCACTATGGAAGTAAATACCAACGAATCTGGAAGTTAAGCTGAGATTTATAAATTTGGTAACTGAAGCTTGATTAGTCAGCTTTGTTACGTTAAACTTCTATTTGTTTCTACATACACACTCGTTAGATAGAAGTTTGTTATCCTTACATACGCCGTTCACAATTTCAGAGTTGGTAATTGAAGCCAAAGTGACCACATGTATACCAAGTAGATTGTATACCAAGTAGATGGTAGCTCACAATTCTTACATATATCATACAAATTTGACTGAATTTTGGTACTTCCAAAATATAAATTCAGTTTTACATTTGAAAAGTTATATTGCACATGAAATATTCCATACAATAAGTTCCGAACTGAAATACAAACTATTTGAGATTAAGTCCTTAAACCTGCATTGGTCAATGCCACACTTGAAAATCATCTATTCATAATCATAATCACCCTTGTAACTTTCCATTGAACATAGAATTTCATCAAAATCTTTTCATTAATATCATCTATTCATAATCATAATCATAATCACCCCTAGTATTAACTGTGCACAATCTCGTCAAGTTTACCAAGCTGTCCTTCAGCAACCAAAACATTTAGAATTACATTGTAGGTCATTTGGCCTACAATCATTTTTCACCATTTTAGGATCTGTTTGGAACTTGGGGATGGAAGTGGAAAAGGAAAGAAAATAAATAAGAAGGAAATGAGAGAGAAAGTTAAAGAGAAATTGGAGGAAAAATTGAGTTTGCCAACCAAGCAAAGGAAGATAAATTTTTTAAAATTTTCTTTCCTTTTTCTTTCCATCCCCAAGTTCCAAACAGAGCCTTAGAGAAGAGAAATATTGTCTTGCCAACCATCCAACTCTTAGCAAGTGCGTCGATCATAGTGTTATAAGCAATTGAGTTTGGAATACCCTATAAGCACTTGAGTTTGGAATACCCTCTTTCGCTAACATTTCTTAAAGGCATATTGTCAGATCATCAACATAAGCAGAAGCTTGTTTTGATGGTCAGGAACAAAGTGGACCTATCAAAAATTGTCATGTCACTATCTTTAAGTTTTCAGAAAAAGCTCATCTCACAAACATGCATCATATTAAGCTCCAAGCAGAAATGTTTTATCAAATAACCACAATCACCATAGAAAACAACAAAATAACTATGTATCACCATTCATCATAGCCAATTCATAGAGAACTAATACTGCAGGACCCCATAGAAGATTCTATAAGCACCTGAGTAACATCAACCGTATGAGATTCCTCCAAGCATGCAATTTGCTTCTTGGTTCTCCAGTCCCACAAGAATATCTGCAGCAAATCTATCAATTACTTGTAAAGATACAAAAATGAATGAATGAATGAAAGAAAGGCCATATAAACCAATCGCAATGTATTTCTCCCTCTCCCCCTATTTATTAGACAACTTTTGAAATCCAAGTTTTCATAACCTATACATTTTTGGTTCATTTTTTTGGTAAATATAACCTACTTGGCTACATGTAAAGTATTCCCTAATCAGTAAAACTTCAAATTTCTCATCTTTCATATGCTGCCAAATTTATCGATAAAGAAATCAAGAAACCCTTCTCTTCCCAAGCCCACCTTTAACTTATTACTTCTTTTAAGTGATGACAACCTGTCTTACCGTTTTTTCATAATATGATTTCAGATTGCAAAGAAAACAAAACAATAATCACCAACAAAAACATTAACTTATAAGTGTAACATTGTATAATTAACAATGAGTGGTCAAATCCTAAGCCAAAAAGATTTCACACCAGAGACTTACTTACAGCAGCACGCAGATTATCACCTGACCCACCACATGAGCAGCTAAATATATCTTGTGATGGGCCAGCACTAGTGAAGACACCTGCACAACATAAGTAAACACATATAGACCCAAAAACAAAAACAAACCAACTCCATCCTAGCCATGCTTTCCATTCAATTGGTGTGGCTAGCGCTACACGTACCCCATTTGTTAAGTAAATGTAACAAATGTGTATCCTTTTCCCGCAAAAATCCCTCGCCAATTTAGGTCTTTCCCTCCATATTTGCAATTCCATTGACGTAAATCGTATTCTATCACATCTACTCAGTGTCTCTATGCCATGTCTTTCAAGAACAACTCTATTTATCTTCAAATACCAAGGATGAATATGCTTGCAAGCATACTTTGATGAGATAAAATTACACAGCATACTGTGCACTTCTTTTTTCAAGTTATTACACGCATGGACTTACTCCTAAGTTTTATTTTGTAAATGCCTCCAATTTAATGCTATAAAATTTAGATTGCAATTCTGAGTGTACAAAAGTTTCGCATTTCAAACATTCAAACTAAATCACTCAAATAGGCCTTGACGATTTATACTTGAGGACAACTTGGAATGAAAACCCTGCAGACTATATGCTCCTATAAACATGTCAATTCGTAGGAATAGAATTATTTTTTTTTTTCATTATCATATTTCCCACCTTGTTTTATAGGCGGTTTTTAATTCTTATCATCAATGTTAATTCCATCCGCCCCACATAAACATCTATAGCAATAGTAAACTCATAACTCACGTTTTATAGGAATGGTGACATAGATTCTTCTTTTCTTAAATGAGAATGCAAGTATTAGAAAGGAACAACTATCCATTGTTTACTATTATCAGATACAAAACCTGAATATCAAAGGGTAATGTTTACTACAGTATACTAAATTATATCAATACCAAAAGGAAACCTGCGGAGGCGCGAAATTGGTATCGATGACTGGTTAGGAGTTGGGCACTCATGTCTAGGGCATCCAAAGTAGATGTGAATTCTTTCAAAAGTTTCAGCTTTGGAGGCAATCTCACCTTGTGAACATACGACATTCTCCAACTGGAAATGAAATGAGGGAGATCTTGTAACATCAATTCCTACCTCATCAATCACAACTAGATCACATCCAATTTACCAATCCGTTGTCATCCAATTTACAACACCACCCGTCCCCCCCTTTTCCATCTAATCGACTACCCGAAAGTTCAATCAACAACATTTCACCAAGTCTAGTATTTTCAAGCGTAACACTTTATCTATAACTTAAAGCGAGTTCCTACAAAATGTAAGAACTTAACCCAATATTTTTCTCTTACATTTAGCAAGAAGAGAGATAGAGAGGGGAGTAAACATCAATATCTTGGATTGAAAGAGATTAGTCGAAACAGTCTTGTGGAAAACATAACAAAATTCTACACTTCAAAGAGATTAGTCGAAACAGTCTTCTGAAAAACATAGCAAAATTCTACAATTCAATTTATCTAACCTCTAACGAAACCATAGAGTTAGAGCAGGTAGCGGGCAGAAATCTACTCAATTTCACCCAACCCCGAATTTGCAGAAACTCAACCTTTGGACTTAAGTAAAGCAATTGCTAGCAATAACAAAAAGTCCACCAACATTTTAATCTATTCTTAAGCAAATCCGATGGAGAAGAATAGTATGAAATATCCATGCCTTCACTTATTGGATTAGAAACAAAAGATTGCTACAAAAAAGAAAAAAAAAACACTTCACGCCAAAACTTTCATTCCGATGTACAGTATTTCACACCAAACTTATTGGAACTACTTACCAAAAAAAAAAAAACTTATCCAAACATTAACGTTGAATGGATAGAACTTGGCAAAAGAGAGAGAGAGATGTGACTCAGATCGCCACAAAATGAGGTTGATGCGGCTCAGATAAAAAAGTGCTTGGAAAGAAATCCCCTCAACCCAGACGGGTTCTGGTGTTTCCCTAAATCGTAACCCCATGGTTTTGGGTTTTGGTTGTAATTCGAATGTTAAAATCAGTTAATTTGGTTGGAGAGAGGAGGCTATTGTGGTGGTGATTTGCAGAGCTAGGGATACGTTTGGAGGCAGATGGGCGAGAGAAGAGCACGATGGTGGTGGCATTGGTTAACATGGGCTGCAAGGGACGGAGGAGGTCCGCTGGTAGGACGGGGTGTAAGGGCGGATGATGCGGTTTTGGAGGCCAAGAGGGTCATCACCGGCACCACTGCAGGGTGAGGGAATCTTGGTGAGGCAGCCTCAAATGAGGGAGGAGGTGCCATATTAGTGGTCGTTGGCGATGACAGAGGGTGAGGGGCAAGATAGGGGAGAGGAAAACTGTTCAATCCCCCAACCTAAAAAATGAAAAGGAAAAGTGAAATGTCTCGCGAGAATGGTGAGGAAAGAGAAGGCCTAATCCGTTGGATCAAAGTGAATCCAAATCACTCTCAATCCAAGATATGAAAATTTATTTTTTGGGCACCACACCTTCCTCCCTTGTAATATAGATAAGCTCAGTAAGGTCTTGGGAGTGCGTCAATCATTCGTTTACCGCATGCCTTGAAGTGTAAGTTTTCCACTAAACTAAAATCACTCCAGAGAGATCCATAAATAAGTTTATTGTAGACTCAAATGATACAGAAAGCTTCAATCTTTTTCAATAATGCTTTCTTCATACAAATAAGAGAGAGAAAAAAATGCTGCACTTCAAATAAACTCACATTACCGAAGAGAGATACAACAGTAAACTCACACAACTTTCAAGAGCTGCACTTCAAATACCAAAGGCTCATTGGCATGAGACAAAAGACTGTGTTGAGGGCCAAACTGCAACAAACAATCATTACGTAACAGTATGCGTAAGACGTATGATCTATCAGTATGTATTATGCATAATCTCGATTAATGACTGTTTGAGAGCATTAAAAAGTAATACTGTCAAGTAGTCATCAATCCTATATGACTGACTTAACCTCAAGTTCAATTTTAACAGTAGTTGCAGATGTTAAAGTGAACTCTTTACTCTTTAATGCCATGGGATGCGGCCTAAGTGCTTAGATCAGAGATTACTACGTACAGCCTATTAATTGGTAGCTTGATTTTTTAGAATCGAATGTTTATGAGTTGTCTTCCTTTTGGTTTCTTCACATCTGCGAATTGCTACTCCTCAAGAATCCTTATAATTAACTTTCGTTCAAATGAGGTAATGTGTTTTACACTGATAGGCTCACAACTTACCCACATTCACTATCTGCTATGGTTTATATCTTCTGTGACTTGTGTTCCTTCTTCTTCTTCTTTTTTCTAATTGTTTGTTTTCTGTCCTGCTCAGTTTGTTCCTTATTTCGTTGTAGTGGATAAGCAGAAAGAAATATGAAAAAATGAAAGAAGGGACACGAGGGAGCTCCTCCTGCAGAAGAGGCCAACAAGTGCCCAAAACAAATAGCAGTTACTTGGAACAAAAGATAGCACGAACTATATAAAATAACACAAAGTGCTTATTTATCAATGAAGATGATAAGACGTAAAAAAAAATAGCAAAACCCTCTTCAGGAACTGGTTGCAAGTACTCATAAATGTATCCTGTAGACAGAGGCATTAATGCTCCTCTTCCCTGAAATAATAACCCAAGTATGTTCTAGGTTTTTAGATAATTCTTACACGATAGGAAAAAGTAGGTACTATTGGTTATAACTGTGGTTTTGCTATTTCGTTATAGAATCTAAATTTATGCCCCAAAATGAGGTTTTTCTAAATGATTTTGTCGATAACAATCATAGATCTTTTAGAGATGAGTTTCTTGTATTTACCTCCAACCTTCATGCCGACCAATACCTCCATCAGGCCCTTTCTAATCTGTGAAGGGAAACTATTGTAGATGAATCACGTAACATGTAAAGAATGATTAAACGGGTTAAAAAGCATGTGTGTTGATCCACTACATGTATCAAAGGAATAGAATAGAACAAACAGATCTTTGAAACAATATAAAGACAACCAATTTGTGACTTAAGGTCTTCATCCAAAAAAGACCCTCGTTGCATTTCAAAGATAAGCAAGACTTTAGAAAGAAGTGGAGCTAACTTGCTTCTCTTCCAGAGCAAGTACAACAGGAGAGCTTTCTCCACTGAATTGATCCACCGTACCGCAACAAAATACTGCTCAAGTTTAAGAAGATAGTCTACACAACAGCTAGGTTTAAACAAGTTCAGAAATCATATCACACAAAATCGAAATTAAATAATAAAACCTAGAATTTGTAGATTGCGAAGGTAATGAAACAAGACTTTAAATCCCCCACCAAAACCCTATCATAATTGAGTTGGGGAGTACATCCAAAAAATTGAGATGGGATATGCACAGATCAAAAACTGAGAGGTCACAAAATTTTTAATCATTCTTGTAATTTCATTTCATTTACCAAAATTGCATAGCAAAGATGGAGTCAGGGAACAAGTGGTGGCGGTAGCCACGACAAGGATTTTTAAAAGAGCAATTATTATATGTATGAAAAATATTTATCCTCAAATTATATAGACCCACCACCATTAGATTTTTTCTCTTAATTTTTGTTATATAGAAAGTCCTTAATGCTCTTTTTTTTTTCTAAGAAAGGGGGCCCAAAAAAAGTATTCCAAAACTAAATTCAATGTATAAAAGATGAGGTCTAAATTAAGGCGAAAAACTTTACACTTTGCTTTTTTGCATACTATTCAAGAAAAGACAAAAAGGAAAGGAAAAAAAACCCTATAGGCGTGCACAACTTCAACATTTGGCATATTGCTCTAGATTTCTCAAACTTCATTAGAAAAAGATTATATATTCTTCAATTTTTCTACATTCAATTGAAGTTAGAGAAATTATTATGATTTTAATCTCTTGCTCAATTTGTCTTGAGCAATAGATAGTATTTGAACTATACGGAAAAAAAAATACTAAGAGTATATTGGTTTGTGTAAACTAAGTGGTAGTAATCATGGTAAAAAAATAATTGACTCAAGTCCTCAAAGTGTTGAACACCATAAAAGCGCACAATCTTCACAAAGCGCAATTGGAATTTCGACAATTTAGCACAAATCACGTCGGCTTAAAAGTCCTAGAGTTGAATTGCAAGAATTTGATCTATTTACGTGCATATGAAAAACGTCATTTACTATAGCTTTTATCTTGTTATTTTAATTTTTCCTAAAGTCGATCACTATTCATATTGTAATTCAACTTTTTGTCATTTTAGTATACATTTCGTCATTGCTAAGGTAAAAATTCTGGCTTTGTTCCTGTGGAATGGACATAGAGATTTCTCAAGAATTTTTTCCCGCAAGGACTATTAGAGTTCCAAGCTTGCAAACGATTCACCGAGCTGTTCGCGAGCAGCTCAAAGCTCGGCTTGTTAAAAGCTCAGCTCGGTTTGGTTAGAAAAAAAATGGAGCTCGACCACCATTTTTGCCTCATTCAATAAACAAGCCGAGATCGAGTTAGGCGTTCTCTGGCGTTTGTGGGTATAAGCTGGCGTTTGTGTGTATAAGCTTGCTCGTCTATATATGCTCGTTCGGCATAACGACCCAACTCAAAGCAAATGCGGGATTGGACAGGTTGCTGTTTCTGTTTTCCCTTTGGGCTTTGGCAGGACCAAAGCTCCGATTGCCTTGATTTTCCAAAAGGAATTGAAAAATACCCAGACAGATCTCTCTCTCTCTCTCTCTCTCTCTCTCTCTCTCTCTCTCTCTCCGCGCATCACCGGAAACAACGACTCTCTCAGTCTTCCTTCCTCCGCATCACCAGAGAAGACGTTGTCGTCATTACCGCTGACTCCGGCTGGATGGGCCCACCAAAACCCTCCTCTTGTGTTAGTTGAGGAGCAAAGGTGGATGGCCAAGCCAGAACATGGGGAGTGGTGTGTTAGTCTGTGAGTAATAAACCTTTAAAGAAGTTCCAAATTTCCTGACAATAAACTCCATCCAGTGGGGATATCAAAAGGGAGAAACAGCAAGGAGTAACTCAAGTCTTAGCAAACGGCAGATTACCAAAACAACAAACAATAGCAGATTTTACACTTCCAGTGATAAAGAAGGAAGTTGGAACCATAACTACCGAAAACTTACATTCATGGTTCAAAAGCAAACTCAAGTCTTGTGGACTCAAAGGTCCCAATCCACTCCTAATGCAAAATGAGCAATTTGCTCCACTGAATTGGAGTTGATAACTTATGCTCACTCAATACACCCCTAGGGTGACTTTGTTCACGTGGTTGACGAGCTGCTTCCTCTTCTGTTGTAAGAGCTTGACTCAGATGATCCGAAAGACCGGAATAAAGAAAAAGGATTCCAAGTCCCCCTGTTCTGACCTCTGTTTTCTACACCATTCGCATTCCTGTTCCTACGAATATCACCAGATCTGTGCGGTGGAAGTTCCTGCCGGCAAACTGGGCAAGAATTGTGCTGAACTAGCCATGGAACAATACAATCTGAATGGTATATATGTTTACACGGTAGTTTCCTTGCGTGGGACCCCAACTCAAATTTCTCTTTACAAACAGCACAGTGCGCGTCAGATCGAAGATGCTTCTGAGAAATTTTAACGGTTGGGATCGCATCAATCGAAGCTTTGGGGGCGGGGGCAGGGCCACTTCGATCTCTTGTGAGCTGCTCGATGAATTCTTCCAGCCCGGGACCCACAAAATAGTCTCCGCCATTTCCCCGCCTAACTCCGACAGCCTGATTAAAAAGCTCTTCAAGCCCACTGTCTGAGGACACCTGGCCACTGAAAAGCAACCAGGGGGCAAAACTGGTATGTTCAGGGTGTGAATCCAACCTCCCTCTTGTACCACCATTGTGGTTTATTCCCACTATTCGATCTCTCATGAAATTCACGAAAGCATCCATAAATCCTGGCCTTTGGTCATGATTTTCAACTTCTTCATGGCTAGAATCTAGGGACAGCTGATTCACACTAAGGACATCATCAAGTTCTTGAACAAATCCTCCACGACAATTGGCACAAACTATGTTTCGTCCGCGGAGACTAACCGGTTGCCTACACGTGTAGCACCAATGGGTTCTGCTACTAGACATCCTTACTCTGGAACTTTCTCACTCTAACTCCAGACCTTGCTCCCTTGAAATCCTTGTCAAGGACTGTTATCTCCACATAATGGCTAGAAATTTAAAAAAAATAATGCGTCACATCTCACAGCAAAAACATATTCAGAATATCGTTCAGTAAAAGCGTTACACAACAGAACAAATAGTTGCTATCATAGCACTGACGGTTCATCTCCACATCGGGAAATTTCCAAAGTGAGAAAACACTGAAATGTGTTGAGCTCAAAATTCTGAGTACGTACTACAGATAAGTGAGACAACCTTGGAATCTACGAATAAGTTCACAATATATGTAACATGGCATGGGTTGACAATATGTCCCTAATCTTTTAAATCATCGCACAACGACTGTACTTACATCCTGCGGGTCATGTTACTTAATTGATGTTATAAAGTTCTCTTTTGGAGTCTTTCTTAGATTGACCTTCTCTTTCGAAGTCGTTAGTATGCCTTGAATATTAAAAAACTCATGTTAGCAGTCTTGGTTCTGCTAGAGAAATATCAGAAATCTATATACCTGCAAGGCTGCAAGGAGCCTTCTTACTTCTTAGTATGATTTTGAGCTACAAAACTTTTCATTTTGGGTTTGTGTGGATCAACTGTACACTTGCTAGGGTGAAGCATTCCTCCATTTTCCCTTTTTCTTGTACTCTTTGTGCTTCTCCTCAACACACTAAATTGCTAAGTTACTGTTGTTGGATTGATGTTTAAAACAACAAAACTGCTCCACTTCCCGATCCAGAAACTCCACAATATCAAGTGAATCAGACCGTCCCCTTCCACAACAGTCTATCACCTACACTAATTTATATGTCAGCATTCTAAGTAATCCTAGAACCATACCTTCAAGAAAGTATGCTTCACAGAATCACAGGGGTTGCTTTCCGGACAAAATGGTGCAACAATGCAGTTTCAATAAGACGTTAAATGGATGTATATTGCTTGGGAGATGGTACATTAAAAGTTTGGTGAGGTAACCTGAAGATCACAATGCAAATAGCCTAGTCAAACTTATCTTAATTCCCTTAACTAATTGTTGCTGGGTACCAATTATTCAATATAATTTTGGAGATATTTGTTTTATGGAGAGCAAGGCTCCGGGTTGTTAGAGGCAATGTCAACGCTGGCAGCAGCAAACAGCATCAAAGGTGTTATGTACACCCAAATCATATTCTGATACTAACCAGTATTCTTTCCCTTTTCCTTGATGTATCTTTTGCCAAAACAGCATAGGAAAGGACAAGAAAGTTGGAATACTACAGCGTAACAAGGGGTATAGGATCAATGGCATTTCTACCCTGAAGTGAACAAAAAAAAAAAAGCTAGAAAAATAAGTAAACAAGGACTAAATACAAATAGACAATCCTAGAAACAAATGACTGCCCATCTTAATGTCTTAAGTTCTAAGTTCTTAAACTACAATCTACTTAACCACTCCATACCCAACATAATTTCAACCCAATGTATTACATACCGTATTCGTAGTCCAAAGCCCAAACCATCCTCTCACATCAAGGGGCATTTTCCACTAATCTAACCCAACCCGCTTAACAGTTCCATTGAAGTCAAGGCAGCAATGATTCAAAACAGTGGCTTGAAAACTCATCGTGGGCAATTGGGATTTTTTGTATACGAATGTTTGTTTTGTCGTTATCTTAACTAGTGTCGGTGCACACGCAATTTCGAGAAAAATTCCCTCAGGCTTAAAATGAAGCCAGCAGAAGAACAATAAAACGATAATTACCAATAAAGAAAAAAGCAAAAAGACAATGAAACCAGAAAAACTAACTGAAAACTAAAAATAGAAATTTTACCCAAAACACCAATTGCAAGTGTATCTATGATCTATCAATTTGCAAGGAAGGGGATTGCCAACCAAAAAACTGAATGTGGGGGTTGGACTAAGACAAGTGGCAGACAGCCTCAAATGGGAGTCCACACAGACCCCACCAACTAGTGCTCTCGCTTTATAGATAGAATAGATAGATAGATAACAATAGTTCCAGTATATTGGAGTTTTCTTTTATTTACAAATGTTTTAATAAATCCATTAGAATTTAGGTTTCTTAATGACTACCCTGGACACAATTCCAAGCAGCTGCCACAGTATAGGATAGTGATGGTCAGTGATGAGAGTAACAGAGAGTTAAGTAAGACTTAAGATTATATCTTCCTTCCAAAGGCCTTCTTTTGCAGCAAAATTTGACACGATGTACCATATCTTACTAAATTGTGATTTCTTATTGTTGTTAAACATGTACATCAGGTTTACACCAACTTGCATTTTCAACAGGATTTACACCATTTTACATGGGGATTACACCAATCTATAAAAAAGACTAAACAAAACTTCGGCTGGTTAATGGCAGTTTTCCGAGCTGACCAATCTGAAGGAAAAAGCATAATAATTTGCAGCAAATCTGAGGGGGCTTTCTAGTTTATCAGCAAAACCATAAAGAGTTTGTTTGCTGAAAAGCAAGATAAACATGGGAAAGAAATAGAATATTAAAATCAATGTATTTCATAGTGCAAGAAATTGTTTTCGATCATATCAAAGTTCCATTACCATATCTTACTAAATTCCTCTGAATCCGCAGTAAACTGAGAAAATCTAAAAATTTGCATCAGACCCATTGTAACAAAGGTCTCTAAGAACATACATGCAAAATCTGAAAATTGAACTACATTTTTCCCTAATGCATAAAAAAACTTAAAGATAAAATCAGAAGACGTAGTGTACCTTTGAGAGTTAGAGAATGGAAAGTGGATGTGGATCGGAATGGATACGAGAGAGAGAGAGAGAGAGAGAGAGAGAGAGAGAAACCCTAGGATGGTGGGAAGATGATGGATGGGGATGGGAGATTCGAGTAGAAACAGAGCAATGGTGGGGTGGGGTGTGAGAGTGAGCGAGATCTGGTAAAATAGAAAACAATGGGGTAGTTTTGCAACCTGTCAGGTGTCATGGTCTGTACATCTGTGGTGTGCACGTGGTAATTTGACTTTATCCCATTGGGCTATTTACGGGCTCCTAAAAATATTGTCTTATTTTCGGGAGAGCAATTTCGTTCATCCTCAACGAGAGTATGCTCATTTCGTGTCTCTTTTTCTAATCGAAATCGTTCAGTTTTTGCTGGTACATTTTCTTAGATGCCTTGACAAAATTCAGCTCAATCGAATATCGATAAATGCTTCATCTAGGAGTTTATTTATTTTCTTTAAAATTCTTGACTGAAAAGTTGAATTTTTAGATCAAAAGCTTACCAATCTTCTATTAAGATAAATTTTTGTATAATCTCCTACCAAATGAATTTAAACAATATGAACGGTTCTGATTATGATAGTGAAATACGGAATGAACATACCATCACAAGGGTGAACAAAATTAATCTCTATTTTCAGGCAGGAACTTATCGAGAGTCTCCCTGTGGAAAAGAAGGAAAATACTGTAAGAAGGAAAGTTTATAGGAATATTTTGTTGTTCATAAATCTTTGTTTGATTATTTTCTTCTTTTTTTCCTCTTAAAACAAACAAAGGAAGAGGATTTTTTTTTCTTTTTTTGTTCCATTCATTTCCATTCTTTTCATAGGTAGAATTTTTTAAACCCTAAAATAAACTATTTTTGTGTAGAATTTTTTGATATTAGTAAAAGCAATTACTACCAAAAGATAACGCACGGTAATATATTATTTTGTAGGTATTTCCTATGAACATAACTAATGTTAAATTATGGAATGGAGAGAATATATTAATGAAAAGGAATGATCCTCTTTCTTGAATGTCTCGGTGTGCCCATTTTCCGGTCATTCTGGGTTCATTCAATTTTTAAACCTCGTCAAGATCATCATGTTTGTTGAATACAATTTAATTTTCATAACATATTAATCTTTTTTTTTCTAAACCTATTAATCTTAATAAAAAGAGTTTTAAAAACACTACATCGAAATCAATTTCTTCCAAGATGAATGTTGTTTTTGGCTAATGTTCTCAATAAAATTTAAAAAGTAAATGATGCCTATCATCAAAATAAACAAAAAAAAAAAAAAAAAAAATAGGGTCTTACTGGACCGGAAGGGACCCAATCTCTTAATTAGAATGGTTTTTTTTGGTGAGGTGGGATGTGAAGCACGACATTAGCTGGAGTCATTATATTAACATTGATAACAGCATCCCATTGTAATGGATAAGTACATTTAACAATAATGCTTAAAAAACACCCTACATTGTAATAAGCAAAGTTACAAGTCTTTTAGCAAATAACCAAATTCCACTCATTCCATAACCAAACTTAACAACTTTTATCAATAACCAAACTCAAAACTCAAAAACTCCCCACATTGGAATCGTCTCATCGAGACGAATAATTTGATGTGGTTGGGTGTGTGATTGGAACTCGTTTGCGATTGGACAAATGTGCATTGTGTATTATGGGGGAGTTTTTTGGTTAGGGATGCAAAAATAATTAATGTAGAGATAGAGATTGTTAAGTTTCATTATAGACTAAATGGGTAATCAAATGCTGGCGTGACACATTTTAATTATTGGTTTTCAACTTTTGATTATTACATTGGGGATGCTCTAATATCAAGGTAAATTCTATCCGGCCAGCTTTGCCTAAATGGAACAAATTGTAACTTAAAGTTGCTATGAAAAGAGTGTTAATGCTCATCGATCCAAACTCAAAATTGAAATATAAAATGTATGATGACTTGTAGAGGGCATTCTAATTAATGATGTTCATACCTATATCATACATTAATAAGAAAGGTCTTGTGATTTCCCAGTTGGCTACCCTTTTCAAAAAGGATTCTAATAAAATAAAAATGAACTATATCTTCTCTACAAGGAAAATTTGAATTCTCAAAAAATCTAAACATTTTCCCCCTCTCTCTCATCTTTCTTAAGACAGCTTAATATTTTAGAATTTGTCATTCCTAAACATATGTATAAGAAAGTTTATTTCCGCTCACTCAAATACAAAAAAAAATTTGAATAAGTTAGAATAAAACTGTTGATTCGTTCATTCAAATACAATGACTGATCCGCTATAATTTTAGAGAATCCACTAATTTATAAGTTAAAATCCTACTGACTTAACCTACCGTGATTTGGGGTATGATACCAAGTTTTGAAAGGAAAATGAAAAGTCTTTTCCTCCCTCTATTATCTACATTTTCTCCCTCTATCGGTGTGATGTATGTCCATGCAATTGATTAAGTGTCATGAACAATCAATTAAAGACAAAATTTTCATAATCACCTATTTTTTTAATTTTCATCACACCATTCATTAATTTCAATATGTAACCTTAACCCTGAAAATAAGGTTTTTATTTCACCTCCAAATTTGTTGTTGATCCTTATCCTACCAATTTGAACATGTACAATAGAGCTTGGGGGCAGCGGGTGGGTTAGAGTTTCTTTCTATTAATCCCGCTTAGGAATAAAAGCAGTTTACATAATCATTTTTTTTGAACAGCGCAGCAAAAAAATTTATTGATATGAAAAAAGGATTACGAAGCAAAGCTCAAGTTAGCAAGAAATCAATGGAGCACCCTATGGGTCAAGCCCAAATCACCAAAGGAGTCTAAAATCTGAACAGTTTATGTAATTTATAATGTCGCTCTTTTATTCTGTTGTATGTGATAAATAGTCATACAAGCAAAAATCCGTGTCATGCACGGCATAAAAAATACAATTTTTCTTTTAAAATTCACATTAAACAGTATTATCAATTTTGCATAGTTATGCATGAAAACAAAAATATCCATATAAGTATATATACTAGGTTCCAGCCTCGTGCACAGCACGAATGTTGTGCCCGTTGAAGAGAACGGGTTGGAAAATGTTAGAATGACGAAGGAGGTCGCAAAAGATCAAGATAAAAGTGGGAACTAAGAACAAGATGAAAGAGCTCACAAAAGAAGCATAGTGGTTGAATATTAAGATTTTTCAATGAGTGGCATAGTTTATAGTCAGGGTATGGTATGCCAGCAGCATGATTCAGTTCTTGATTGTAATATGGTGATGGTAATGTAGCCGGCAAGCTGTACGATGTGATGGCAGTAGATTTTATGCAACAACATGAAAGGAGAGCAAAATAGCAGAATCACGATGCGTTTTGATTGTATCTCACCAGCAGCAACAGAATACAGCTAAAATATCAGAATATTTTTAACCGCCAGACACGAACAAAGAGATGTATAATGTCATCACCGCTAAACAATCGCATAAAGTTGTATCTATTTTTAACCAACAAAGACAACAGATCAAACTGGTGGATAAAATCAGCCATTCGAATTTGTTACCTATTTTGCTCTAAACCTAAAAACATCATTAAACTTCCATGTTCATGTAGACTGAATAAACTATAAAAATCTTTAACTCTCCTCTCTATCTACCTCAAAAAACAAGTAGCAAAGAAGAAAACTAAAAGGAGCAAAATATTTCACACTTTTAATTACTCTCAACAGAGAAACCAACAAAACATACAAAAAAGAAAGAACTAATAAGGCAAGTCTACTTTCTGGGAACTGATTGTCATCTTTTTTGCCATGATCCTCTATCAGCGACTTCGATTGCCCAAAACTTTACTTGTTAATCTGAAATGAAAAGAAGCCCTAAATATTTAACAACAGGAAATTAATTTGAGACTCAAATATAATGAACATATACACGAAAATTAGAGCTAAAATATATAAGATTAGTAAGGAAATCTAAGAGAGGAAAGTAATACATATATGTATGATGAGTTGCTCAGATCAACTGTTCTAGACGAAAAGATGGTACATCTATTCACTTCAACAAGCAAGATTACATAGGGCTGTAAAGTATGAACAGTTATTGTGCTAATATTTTTTTCAGAGATTTTTTTTTTGAAAAGAATTCTTTCAGAGATAATTGAACCAAAATCTACAAATAAAATAAAATAAAATACAGAACAAGCACTGTCAAAGGTGATGGTATTTGATTGAGATGGACAAACAACATGTTACAAACATGCACATATAGATTCAATCAACAATTATGAAATCGAAATAGATGAACTTGTCCGAGTAAGGTGGATATTTATCGAATTAAGGTCATCTGAACCTCATCCATCTGACTTCCATTGATGCTGGTCAGATTCGCCATGAAGTCAGTGTACTCGGAGATGATCTAGGAACCATCAGAATATTTTTAACCGCCAGACACGAACAAAGAGATGTATAATATCATCACCGCTAAACAATCGCATAAGTGTATCTATTTTTAACCAACAAACAGGAAAAACAAAAGAAAGAAAAATGGAAACGGTAGGAAAGCAACTTCAATTGATCAAAAGATGGATCCAAAAAAGACTAAAGGAAAACAAAAAAAGAAAAAATGCAACGATGACTACCTCTTCGTATGGAGGGGTCAAGAGTAGCCAAACCAAGCTTCCAATAGAACCTATGGTCATGAGGAAAGCTCCAATATTCCAGAGGATGTGAAGATAAGCTCCAACAGCCAAAGCGATAAGAGCACAACATAGAGACAGATAAACCTGCAAACCAGCAACATACGTTAGCTAATACTTGTAAAAATAAAACTGAAATTTGTATGATAAAAACCATTAATTTTACTCATCCACCAATCAGTGCTTAAAGCTCTATACATGAAAAGATGAACGTCTCTGTCAACACAGTCAAAATCACGTCTAAATTCTCTCTATCAACTGTTAGTAACGCAAAGAACCTAACATAAACTACCCTCATAATCATAATTTGAAGAAATAGCTTTCAATAGAAATTACATTAGCCTATACGGTAGGTCACATTCGCAACTGTCCTAAGTTCCTAACTCCCAAGTTAAATTAGCTGATATAGTGATCGAACAATCTGTAGGCCAAAAAATCCAACAACGTTTAAACGAACACCAAAGACTATTGTTGATTCCTTATTTTTCCATTTGAGTGCACCCCAAAATATTCGTCCAAGAAACGAAAACTTCTCTAATTTCTGCAGCACTAGTGAGAGAGAGAGAGAGAGAGAGAGAGAGAGAGAGAGAGAGAGAGAGAGAGAGAGAGAGAGAGAGAGAAAATCCTCACAAATTGTATCCCATCGAGAACAGCATATCGAATCGGAACAAAACTACGACCATAGGGGGAAAAATTCAAAAAAGAACTACATTTCGGCAACATTATCAAATAGGAACCCTGATTTCAATCGAAAGCACAAACCCTAATTCCTCAAATCGTGAATGAAAACCCTAACGTCCCAACAAATTGCCCTTGATATATGCTGATTCCTCCATCCACATGACTATCATCAATCAAGAAAAAAAAATTGCACCGTCGCATCCCCCCAAATAAAACAAAATTCAGCACTTCCTGTAACAGGGGAAACAGGAACTACAGTCCACCACCATCAAGCCTCTTGGCTGAGTTGGCTCTCCCAACCCATTCCGTCTCACCGCCTGCCGGATCAGGTCTGAGTTCTCTTGTTATCAATCGATATCAGATCAACAAACAAAATAGAAAATCAAACAAAAGCATATGAAACCCATCATCGAGAAGGCGAGAGAGATACTAGTTAATCGGCGATCAAGTCGTGGAAGAAGTGTTTTTCACAGTAGGTTTTGTCTTGAAGCTTCCAACCGCAGTAGCGCCACAACTTGCCGTCGTTACGGTGGCAACGGAGGTAATCGGGAGGAACGGGAGTGCTCATTGCTTCCTCCGCACGTTGTCGTTCAATGGGGTTGACCAACCCCCCCCCCCCCCCCCCCCACTCTCTCTCTCTCTCTCTCTCTCTCTCTCTCTCTCTCTCTCTCTCTCTCTCTCATGTTTTCAAGTCGTCCTGGTGTGGATTTCGGGGGGCAATTACTAATCGCCCCCCGTGTCAAAACCCCCCGACACAGATCACTGTTTCTCCCTTTTACCCCCGGCCCCACCTCCTCTTAAATCGAAAATACCCCCGTTGGGCCCAAAAATATCCAAATCCATTGTCTGTTATTTGTTTTTTATTTAATTAATAATGTTTATAATCTGTATCTTTTTTCTTTTTTATTTACTTAAAAATATTTCAGTGTTCCGATTTTCAATCCGGTTGAATTGGTGAAAATATCTTTTTTTATCATTTTATCTTTAATGATCATAATGAATTTTTTGCCCCATAGAATCAAATATCTCTTAGGGCTAATCAACGAGAGCCCTAGAGTCAAAATTTAATTATGGCCATTTAGGATAAAATGATCAGGAAACTAAAATCTTTCCACATGTTCAAACGGATTGAAATTTGGAACACTTAATTTTTTAACTATATTTTTAAATATATAAACAGTCAAAAAAGGTTTAAAAAATTAAGTGTTCCAAATTTCATTCCGTTTGAACTGGTGAAAAGATTTTAGTTTTTTGATCATTTTATCCTAAATGGTCATAATTAAATTTTGACTCTAGGGCTCTCGTTGATTAGCACTAAGAAAGTCGTAGAATTAAATATCTCTTAGGGTTAATCAACGAGAGCCCTAAAGTCAAAATTTAATTATGGCCATTTAGTATAAAATAATCAAGAAACTAAAATCTCTCCACCGGTTCAAATGGATTTAAATTTGGAACACTTAATTTTTTAACTATATTTTTAATATATAAATGTCTAAAAAGGTTTAAAAAATTAAGTGTTCCAAATTTCAATCCGTTTGAACCGGTGGAAAGATTTTAGTTTCCTTATCATTTTATCCTAAATGGTCATAATTAAATTTTGACTATAGGGCTCTTGTTGATTAGCCCTAAGAGATATTTGATTCTGCGAGGCCAAAAATTTATTATGACCATTGAAGATAAAATGATAAAAAAAAAAAGATATTTCCACCGATTCAACCGGATTGAAAATCGGAACACTAAAATAATTTTAAATGAATAAAAAAGAAAAAAATACAGAGTATAAACATTATTAATTAAATAAAGCAAAAAAAAAAAGATTCGGATAATTGGTTCTAAGTTGCAGGTGCTTGCTTCAAAGTTGCTTGCAGGTGCATGGTTCAAGGTTGCATGGTTCAAGGTTGCAGGGGCTTGGTTCAAAGTTGAACCTACAACATTGATAGGATTGTTGAATGTTGCAACACCTCGATAGAGTATTGGCCTATATATTCAGTTGCCTATATATTCACTTGTATATGCCTTGGTCTATATATTCATACTTACTCTCATTTACCACATCTTCACAATTTCCTCTACTTTTATTTCATTTTCATAATTCATAAAAGAACATTATGGATCAGTACAATTTTTCATTTTCAGAAAGTTGGTTAGTTGGGAACGATATTGCGAATGATGTTCCTTGTGGGGAGAGCAGCTATTACGTTGGCCGTGACTACAGAGCTAAATTTACGACTGACCAGGTTAGTTATTACTGTCGTTATTATACATATTTGTGACTTATTTTGAAAATAGGCTACATAATGTTGTGTGTAATATTACTGTTTATGATTCACCAGCCAAATTTACAATGCCTTATTATTATTTTTTTAACAAAAAGAGCATAACTCACTCATTTTTAATCCAATCAAAGTAATACAAATCCCCAAAGTTAACTAATCCACATATGTAACTCTAGAAAAAATAATATAGTGACTCTCTTTACAAAACAAAAGGGGTATTTCCAGATTCGTCCTACACTGGACAGCTTGCAGAAAAAAAATCATAACTAATTCATTTTAAATCTGTTTCAATTGATTTTGGCGGCTAAATCTTCCCAACAAAAAGATCTACAACTTACTTGAAGGAACCCAGTAACAATTCGTAGCTTAAAAGAGTCAAAAATGGCAAAAACTGAAGCTCAGAAAATCTGTCCTAGAATTACAACATGTCTTAGCATCCCTTTTGGCTTGCATGCAAACCAAATCAACTAAGATTCAACAAAATAAGATAGAAGACAGAAGAGGTAAACTATACCTAAACTCAAATGGGTTTTTCTCTCTCCTCCTAAGCTCTCTCTCTCACTCTCGGACTTCGCTCTCGCCCTCTGTATATGTTTTCTTTTTGTTTTGTAAAATGCCACAATCATGCAGAACAAATCTTTTATATGTACACGAGAAATGGTAGTGGGTCAAGACAAGTGTCCTTGGTTTGGACATATGTTGTCTATTCCGGCTACTTAGTCATGCAAAATCCCGTGTGTAGGCGCGCGAGCGCCTACAAAAACTGTCTGGGATTCGATCTCAGAAAAATACCAAATTCGCGTTGTAGACTAATTAGAAAATTTTAAGAATCATCTTACTCTCGGAATTCTAAGGAAAAATCCAAAACTTTGAAATTTTAATCTTTTGTCATATTACGGGATATTACATTGTGCTTATACGTATTCATTTTTTTTGTTATAGATATTTGAAATTAGAGCTGCCATGGTAGATTGGGCGCGGAAAGTTGATAAGGAAAATAGTTTTGTGATTGTCATAAGTAAATCTGCTAGTATAAAGGGCAACAAGATGCCAAAGTGCATTCTTATTTGTGAAATGGGAGGATTGTACAAACCGCCACAAGAAGGGCATTTGATGCAAAGGAATACTGAAACTAAAAAATGTGATTGCCCGTTTAAGCTGCGAGGTGTACCACAACCTCCAGACGGTGTCATGTGGAGTTTGAAGGTTGTTAAAGGTTTTCATAACCATGAACCAGCGGAAAGTTTTGAGGGACATGAGTACCCGTCAAGATTGACCCCAATCCAGCAGCAATTAGTTCGTGACATGTCTAGTAGCACCACGCCTCGAGAAATTCTTAATTTCCTGAGACAACAAGACTCATCAATTAGTACAGGAACCAGGAGTATTTACAATGTGAAGGCACAGTATAGGAAAGAGCAACTGGGGGGTGTATCTCCTATTGAGTACATCTTGAATGAATTAAACGAGAAAAATTACATTTACGACTATCTTACAAATGAACATACCAACGAAATCACAGATATTCTTTGGGTTCATCCTAGAAGCCTAGAGCTATCTGTCAAATTTTCGTCCGTGTTGATTATTGATGCGACATATAAGAGTAATGAGTATCGAATTCCACTCTTGGAAGTTGTGGGTATCACATTCACAATAAAAACTTACTCTCTTATGTTTACATATTTGAATAATGAGACAAAAGAGTGATTGATATGGGTATTGGATACTTTAAAGAGATGGATGGTTGGAAAATGGGCAGCGTTGTAATCGGTGGTTGTTTCGGATAAGGATCTGGCACTTCTTGGCGCCATTGAAATATGTTTCCCCTTCGCACAACACATCCTTTGTATTTGGCACATAAACCAGTGTGTAATGAAGAAGTGCAGCCCTATGCTTGGTATGAGGTGGGACGAGTTTTCCGAGGCATGGCAGTTGCTTATTCATTCATCGACACCGATGTCTTTACAACAGAGGTGGAATGTCATGTGGGAAAAGTTTGAGCAATACTCTAATGCCATACAATACCTTTTGGATACATGGTTAGGTCCTTACAAAGAGCGATTTGTTACAGTATATATAAACCAGTTTATGCACCTCGAGAGCAATTCAAGCCAAAGGTAACTTTCATTTAGTCATTGTACATTTACTGTCCTGCACTAAAGAATACTTTATGTAACTTTCCTATTTAACATAGTGTATTATTAAATTGCAGGGCGGAGTCTGCGCATGCGAGGCTCAAACGATACTTGGGAGATACCATGTCCTCGCTTCAAACATCTTTTCAGAAAATAGAAAAGACGTTGAGCAGCCAGTTCGGGGATATTCAGGGGTCGTTCCAAAAATCTCTTTATATTCCACGACACATACATCTACATAAAGGCATTTATAGTGAAATCAGAGGTCGCATTTCATTATAGGCAATGAACTTGATCCATAAGCAGACATAACACACTGATAACGAAGCCGGCCTTTGCTTTTGTAAGATCAAAAGGACACACAGATTGCCATGCTTTCACGATATTGCACTTTATCGTTCTGTGGACAGATTAATTCCGCTAAACTCTATCCACCCTCACTGGAGTACATTGTCTATGCACGCCCAGAGGCATACTGATGAGGGAGCACGATCCGACAGGGCAGCTCAGCTTATTGAAAGATTAAATGAAATGGATTCCGACAATCGAGAGTCTATGATGGATAGGTTTCTCAATATGGCGGGTCCATCTCGTTGCACAGTTCGACCTCCAGCATACAACACAGAACACAGGGGTCGACCTACATGCAGAGATGAGCAGCATAGAGGTCGTATACCTTCCTTCACAGTATCCACTTCAGAATCTCGGGTGCTTGACGGATTCCAAGACCTAAAATAATGGGTTGCCCCAAGCGTAGAGCGGAGACTGACGCAACATAATATCTGATAAGATCGGAGTCGAATCCACAAAGACGGTGATGTGTGCTGACTAAAAACTCGGGTTGTTACTAATTAAACTGGCTCTTAGGTAGCCACCCCTTGTTTTGATTTAGATTAATTAAAACCTAAGAAAGTGATTGTTCTTTACAAATAATTAAAAAGAGGTATTTTCGTAGGGTTTATAGCACTCGTAACCAAACCGGACTAACCTGCTCCATTCGGTATTCTTAAAAACGTTCAACTTTGGATTGAAAAAGATACCCCGCAAGATGCGAGACCCTATGGTCGCCGTTTACACATGCGCAGTGGAGAATGAGTTTTGGACCCCCATTTTCCCGTTCACATGGGCTCCGACAATACATGGGTTCATCTGCGGGAAGTATTTTTTCAATCTAAAATTATCTTTTTCATTGTTTGAAAATAGGAGCAATGCCCGAACTGGCCACGGTGTGCTAATCACCCCGCGACCCTACCTAAATAACTACTCACTAAACATTGCGCAAGAAACAGAAGAAATCCTAGATTGTATCATGCTTCTATTGCTTAGAATGGAAAACAAACGAAGATATCAACCAAATAAATTCCAATGAATAACTTTTATAAAGAACAGAAATTAAAACTAGTTACTAGAATGCGAGTAATTGAACAAAACATAAAAACTTGAAAGGAAAAACTCGGAAGAAAAATACTGTAAACAATATGCAGAACAAAGAACGGTAGCAGCAGCCTTTTTTCTTCTTCTTTTCTGCAGCCCCCCTTCGGCCACTGACTTATATAGGAGTAGGTTTTTTTAATCCCCTAATAACATAAAAGGCCCTTAGACTTCACATAGTAAAACATTAGTCATTCAACTTCGAAGGACTTTGCATTTGATCCAGAACTTCTATAAAATCTTCTTTTTACCCAAATTATTGGAAACTGAGCTTGAGAAACCTATAAACATTAAAACACAGAATAAAAATCAGTTAACAAAAATAAAGGACTAATAAATGTAGATTGAAAGGCCAAAATATGTATATTTTGGCACTTAACATCAGGCCTCACGTATTCCAACATCGCAAAGGAGCAATGGGAGGGATCACCTCGTTCAGAAATTTCCTCAGCAGTATCAACATTATATTTTCCACTGTGTTGACGTTCGAGTCAACGGTCATTGTGGCTTTAGGGTGATAGCCGCGCAACTCTATGGTTCTGAAGATGAATGGGCTCAAGTACGACAGGACCTTATCCAAGAGATCGAACAAAATAGGGTCCTGTACGATCAGCTTTATCCAGAACGTATTTATATACCCCAGGTGCTTCAAAGACTTTGTTGCTTCCACCCATCGGCACCAGAGGATCATTGGATTGATTCTATATCATTGGGACTTGTCATTGCATCAACATACAACGTTGTACTACATACATTTGATATGATTGCTTCGAGTTGTTTCACTCACTTGCCGTTGAGCTCCCATCCAGTTCCATTAGAAATGGGCACACATATAGCTATTGGTCGTGTTAATGGCAATCACTTCGTGCAAGTTTCCCTATACCGTCATTACCCTGTACCACCCATCATCATATGGTGGAGGCCAAATGCATCAAATGAAGCACACGGATGGGCTCATCCTTATGAACCACGCCTCCAATTGTGGTACGAAGTGATGCAAATAGATCCACCGGGACGACAACCACAATTTGGCGAAAATATTGACTAAATTTGTGTATTTATTTATGTTCATGTATTGGTTCTATATACTCAATTATAATTAAATGAAATTCGATTTCAATTTGCATTATTGACTATTCAAAGAAATATAAAGTAAATTTAAGTGGATTCAACATACATAATTTACTTGAAAACTCAAATATAGAAGTTTCAAAAAATGAAGGGCAAAAAAAAAAAAACAAAGAGATAATATATTGGGCCCAAAAAAATTATTCAATTTTTCATATTCAATATTAGACGTGTTTGATACGTTTCGTTAAGTAGATTTCAAATATATAAAATTTATTTAAAAAAATACGTGTTTTCAACATTTTCAGACAGTTTATATATTAAAAAATATGATTAAAAAATTAAGTGTTCTAAATTTCAATCCATTTAAACCGGTGGAAATATTTTATTGTTCTAATCATTTTATCCTAAATAGTCATAGTTAAATTTTGACTCTAAGGCTCTCGTTGATTAATCCTAAGAGATATTTGATTCTTCAACTTTCTTAGGGTTAGTCAACGAGAGCCATATAGTCAAAATTTAATTATGACCATTTAGGATAAAATGATCAGAAAACTAAAATCTTTCCATCGGTTCAAACAGATTGAAATTTAGAACACTTAATTTTTCAACCTCTTTATACATTTTAAACTACTACAAAAATATAATTTTTCCCTTTTATATTATTTCACCATCAATATTAGGCTCGTTTGATAGGTTTCATTGAGTAGATTTTCAAAAATATATAATTTATTTTTAAAAAATAGGTGAAAAAAAAGTTATTAGCATTTATAATTTTATAAACAAATAAAATAAGAGAGAGAGAATGCGGAGAGAGAGAGAGAGAGAGAGAGAGAGAGAGAGAGAGCATGGGTAAAACCGAAAAATCGGATGGCCAGTGTCAGACCCCCCGACACGGAGGGGGGGAGGGGGGGCGCAATTAACAGCTCTCTTTCGGGGGGAGGGAGGGAGAGTAAAGCGGGGAAAATACGTGGCAGCCTGATATGGTTTGAGTTTTGGTTGGGCCATTGGTAATATGACAGAAATTAAAGGGCAAATTGGTCCAAAATTGAAAGTTGTCATCCAAAAACCCGTTCTTTTTATTTAGGAGAGAGAGATAGGAGACTAGGTCCTGCCTCGTGCAAGACACGAGCATCATGCCCATTGAAGAGAATGTTTTTTTGCCAATTGCAGAGGATTTCTTGTTGTGTTTTGGGGCTGAAATGGATGTTTTTTGTTCGGGGTTATCTGGAAAAGCTTTGGTTGGCAATCATTCTGCACTTTGCATTGTTTGTCTGAAGTTCTTTGGAAGCCCAAAATGCATGAGAACAAATATTAGCATAGGCTCTTAAAGATGAGGAACAAAGTACATTTGCGCAAAATGCATGTCTGAAGTTCAACGACGGTCCGATCAAAAAAAAGAAAGAGTTCAACGACGGTCTTGGACAAGTTGGAAATAGGAAAGTCATGAATACACAGCAAGCAAAAAGAGCCAAAACAAAACGCTACAAATCAGTCTTTTAGAATCTTAGTAGGGACATTCCAACTAAATATAAGGACCAGTTCTTATGACTATTGCCTATTTTCTTCCATGTACAAATCCTGTTCCTCATGTCACCACTGATGCAATTGAGAACAGAACTGAAATACCTGACTTTTCCTGCAAAAACTCTAGCATTTCTTTCCAACCAAAAATCATAGACAACAGCGGCAAACTGCAGCCTGAGAATAGCAGAATGGAAGGAGGTTCCCCCAAGATAACCACTTGCCCATCCCAGTTCCTCTGACCAGAAAAGAGGTCTTCTGAAGTTTGAATATTGCATCTGTCCATTATCATACTCCAAATTTTGTTTGAATAAGCACACTCAGAAAACACGTGATACTACTGATTAGAGAAACAAAATAAAGAGGCACAGCCATTTATTCATTTCAGAAAATCAAAATGTGGTTCCAATATTTATATTTCTTCCAAAAACTAACAATTCATCATCATCCATTGCATCAGATAGGTAACAACATGAGAAATAATCAAGTCAACTCATTACCGTGGAACCTTAGGTACAACGAAACAGGCGTACCTTACTATTTTCCTATAAATGCCGCATTGAACAATTTAAACAGTGTGTGTGGCTCTAGGACTAACAGTCAATTGCTTAGGCAGAAGGCGCAGAACCTAAACCTATATTCTTAACTGGATACTATAACGGACTAACAATGTATTGCCTTTGAATTAAAACCAGCAGTTTGTGTAAACGCACACCCACATCCATTTATTCTTAGAACACCACAACACATGCACAAATAGAGTCAGTCAACAGGAGGAAAAAATTAGACAAACTTGTCGAGTAAGGCGGATATTTATCGGCCACCTGAACCTCATCCACCGCTCAGCGTTCAGAAAACGCGGGAAGATTGAAACGAACGGAAGAAAGTCGAGAAAGGAAGCGAACTCAGCAGTGGCGAGGCCCCACAAAAACCACCGAGCCAGCATAGTGTTTGGAATTAGTCCTTTTAAAGTTTTAAATATTAAAAACAGATTGATAGTGAATGATTCTAAGGTTAGCACATACCTCAAATACCCACGTAAATTATAATCTGCAGCTCTTTAGAATCGCTTCTTTCCTGTTTCTCCTGGTGTTTGAGTGGCAGCCAAAACGTGTTACCAATCAAAGATCTCCATGATTGATCAACAAGTTTCTGCAAATATTATCATCTAAATTATAAGCATAATCGGTGATCTTAAAAACTGATTGACTATTAACATGAATAGTATGAACAAGATCCTTGATATATTTATATTTCTTGTACAGTGACTCATGCTCATCTAAATCATTTCACTTTCCACAAAATCATCGCCAAAGGTGATGCGTTTTCAAAGTTATACGTGCGAGTAAGGAAATGAGCAACTGTTGCATTATATGTTAAAAGCACATTGGATACTTAATAAGCGATTGTTGGGTATCCAAAGTAAGCGGGCAGGAATTGTATTATGTGACGCATACCTCATATAAAATTATGCTTGACAATGCCTAAGAAGATTAGGAAACAATTAAAAGCAGAGTTAAACAAGAAAAATAAGATGTGACCGTGTAAAAAATTATATTCATTGTTAATCAATATAGTATCTCATGAGCCAACAACACTTTAACCCATTCCTCATCCTTAAATTGAACTATCAACTTTTCTTAGTCTTTTCAATATTATCTTCATGCAAGAGAGGCTAAATTCACATGGGAAGCTACAAAAATTCATATACTGCATAGTAATTCGAAAGGGTTGACCTATCCAAAACCATGAAATACAGATTGAACGAAATGACAAATGCATTATTCCACATTACACTACTGGATCGCAATCAGCTAGAAAAGCAGGACAACTCACTTAGAAATTAAAGGCAGACTTAACAAAATTAAGTGACAACCACACAATAAGTTATGTTCATAGCTAATCAACGTAGTACATAAGCCAGCAATTACATTTAATACCATTCCTAGTCCTTCAACCCAACCACCAACATATCTCCCTATTGTAGCATTGGTGAGAAAACCAAAAAGAAAAGCTAATAAGCATGGGTATAGTAAAGTCATTATTTAAAATCTTCAAATGGAAATGAAAAGGTCAAAAAGCTATTTTTTGCTTTCTTTTCTCATGAAACCCCTCCATCTAAAGGGGGTGTGTCTAACCATAGGACACTTACATCCCCGGCCCTTTGGATTGAGTGGATTGATACTGCGCACATCAGTTAGACGGGTTTTATAAATTCATGTAGGAGGGAATGAAGAAATAGAATAGGAATGAAAATCCAAAGAAATGTAAAAAGAAAATTCCTTAAAGGATGAAGGAAGACTATTAAATTAGCAAGGATCAAAGAGAAATACCCTGAGGGCAATGCTTGCATGACCAACTAAACCGTTAACCAAAACCTTGCCACTATAAGGGGTAGCAATGCCTCTCTCTACTATCAGATCCACCTCTTTAGTTCTTATGTGTCAACCATAAAAAGGGAAAATATGACTGAATACCAGAAGGGAAATCCAAACAAAACTAAGCCCCATGTTACAATTAAAGGGCATCTGATACATGAATCCTTCTTTACTATTCTTCGCTGTTAAGGGCTATATTTTTTCATAAATTCAACAGATCACTGTAAGGTTTTAATAGTACATCCCATCTCAAATTGAATGTTTTTCAAAGGACTAAAAGTGACGAGTAATAAGGATATGACATTAAACAACATTTAGAGAATCAAAAAAGAGAAATTGCATAATGAGAAAAAAGTTGGAGATTAAAGACCAAACCTGAACTTGTAGCTGAAACATGGTCTCATAAAGAAATGGAATTATTGTTGTATGAAGACTCTGATAACCATTAGGTTTTGGAGTCGCAATATAATCTTTCATCTGTAACAGACATCAATGGACCAAATTTTTTTTTGATAAGTACATCAATGGACCAAAAATGAATAGTGATTAGTAACAAAATGAAACATGAATTCAGATTCTCAGGACAAAGGAAAAGCAAGTTACATACAGATCAAAGAATAGGGGTCCAAATTCCATGTAATAGCTCAAGGACATGGTAACAGATCTGAAAATGCACATTTATTAGAGCAAGAGGAAAATGATCAATACCGTAGTATTTGGAATGTAATTTACAAAACTATGGACACTTACTTGGCAATGAGTAAGAATCAACCCTACACAAAGATCCGACTCCACAAGGACACTCCACATGGTAAAACTGGGAAAAGTAATCTCTCTGTTTTTATCTTAAAAGCAATGACATGATCCCTACATAATAGTCCAAGTTCTGTAACTTGCACTTTGTTCAAATGCCAAGTTCCATTAAAAAGATGATTATTGATTGCCATACCAAAAGCAGTAAAATAGATCTATTTGCACTTTGTTCCAAGAAGTTCATGATCGCTTTAGAGAAAAAGAAAGACTTATTAGACAAAACTAAACAGGAAATTTGAACAAATGGTACATTATTATCAAACACCCATTAGACCTTAGGAGGCACATTTAAGTATCTGTATTTTACTTGTTTACTGTGGGTTCTAACACAACTCATTCAGACAAAACTTTGTGATAGCTGGTATGAAAGTATATTGACAGCCCTCACAAGTTTATGAAACTACCATAATTGGTAATTTAGCAAGAAACCAACAGTTGAATACATATGATAAGAACCTGGATACCTGACTACAGTTTCATCTAAGGTGTATCTATTGCTTGCAGCACATTTAGCAAGAAGTATGGGCACTGAACCAAAACTGCAGAAATGCTTGTGGGGCAAGCACAACCGTGAGGAAGTTTAAATTATTCCAAGGAGGTGAAGGGAATTAGAACTTACGATCTCCTTATAGTTTTTAAGGAACCAAATGCGGAAGGCAGGAAAGTGCTGGTATGAGGAAAGAGACTTCTGAGATCCCAATTACTGAGCGTGTTAATTGGAGAACATTAGGCAGCCAGGATTGGTATGCTTCCCTCAGTGATCAATCTATTTCATGAACAACCTGGGAAATAGGCCTCATCAAAGAATACTTTTCCAGAGAAACTCTAAAATCAAAAACAAATTTCAATTTGATAATACTAATTTTCACTCTTTCATTGATCAACCATCACAACCACAAGATAATAACAGAAGACCAAGTGATAAAGATAGGAATTCATGCAACCAATTGACAGAAGCATTGGAGGCAGCATTAATTACGGGGTCTATACTTCACACTCTTGATTTTATTGTAATCTAAAATCAGAACACCATGTAAATAGATGTAGAGAGATCTATATAGCTACCGTACCTAATTCAACAATACAATTTAAAACCCAACTGAAGAAAAGTTCAATTATGAGTCACTGTACAAAAAATGCACCCATTTGCATAATTTTGAAATGTGTCGCTGTGTGTTTGGTCAGCGAAATACCTGTAATGGCAATCACGATGACTTCCCACCGTGCTTTTAACACCAAATATTAACAGCACTTTTGAGGTTATACATGAGCATTTAGCCAGTTTGGCAAAACAACCATTAATCAAACGGTTCCAATGACATCGTTAAACAAGTTGCGAATACAACAATTTGTGTGCGCGATGATAAGACAAATTTTACCAAATTTGGCTCAGCTCATAACACATCATAGCCACCTGTTTGGTTCTTCATATGAGCATCAAGTGGGCTCAGAAAGGTATTAGGAAAAGCACGAGGGTACTCATGGCTGCAACAAAAGGTACCCCGCCAAGCACTACCTTTATTAACATTGTAATTATTTCATCATCGCCCTGTTAGGGATACGAAATCACCCATAACCTGTCATTCAACAGAATTGCAGTTACTTAACTATATTAGACAACTATTTTAGACATAAATTGGGCAAATACATTACCCAAATTTTGCAATTCTAAAAACCTATCAAATTAAAATTGTAATCGACCATTTTCCTTATCACAAAGCATGGACCTAACGGCCAACTTGGTGATGCTTTGAAACGGTGAAAATTGCCAAGGCAAAAGACTAGGAAAAATGCTTAATTAACTTAAAGGAGGCAAGTCTAGGGATCGTCTAACCCTTGACTTAAGCCGTTACCGGTTCTCGATTATAACTCAGGCGAGAGTCACGACCGCGTGCTCACGCCCAAAGAATTTAGCTTTAATGACTTCGTTTAACGAAAGATGTGATTAAACGGAGACGAACCAACTTGTTTTTAATATTCGTCGAACACATAGGAGGCCACGAGCCCTCGGTGAGCCGCTTGCCAAGACCGCTTGACAAACGCCTTACCAAGTAGTTAACACCCCTTGCTTAGACCAAAAATGCAAGTTAAGCTCTATTCCGAAAATCATGATTTTAAGCTCGAGGACTTAAGAACCAAATAACCACCTAAGTACTCGGGAAAGATTACCCCGAGACTTGGCCTATCGACTACTTACACATAGCTAAAGCATAAAAAAAAACATAAAAACGAGACATGATTTTTAACCGGTAAAAACGAAAACAAACTTGATATTATAAAGGATCCAAGTCGTACGAACAACTTTAATTAACGAGAAATTAACAAACGAGAACAAACTTACTTGAGTTCTATAGATATTACTCTTGAAAAGCTTAAAAGAGCATTAATGGAGGAAAAACTAAAGTTAATAATGAGCTAGCTACCAAGAAAGAGATGAAGCCCCTATTTATACACAAGGGGTTTCTCTCTCATCAAATATCTAAAAATATACCATTAAAAGCAAGTATTCCATAAATGGAAAGTTCAAAAAGTAACAAAATATCTGGCCGAGAACTCCCCGTATCGATACAGATTATGCAAAGTTTGCATATCGATACCGCGCTGCTAAGTTGAAAAGGGCAATTTCCCGTAACGCTCCTGTATCGATACGGAACTCTCTGCCTGCCCAATTAACCAATGCGTATCGATACGGCTCTTAATCCGTATCGATACGCAGAGCTTATCTTTAGAAAGGAAAGCTAGCCTCCAGAACTTGACACCCGACACCACTGGCTTGCCCGACGCTTCTTGCCTTCGGTCTTTGGTCACTTTGGCACAAGTTCCACCAGGCGATGATACTTGAACTAACTTGGGGGTTGGCTTTACAATCAAAATACGCCTTTTAAGAGCGTTTTGCCTGAAACACTTAACAAACTACCTTACGAGCAATATTGAATAAAAGCGACAAATAATAACTAAAAACACTTCTAACTAACGGACTTAAGTACCACGATCAAGCAATCTAGGTGCTTATCGGTGTCCACAAACAACAAGCAATCAAGCTAAAGAGCCCAACACATCAACCAAAGGCGACCATGCCGCTGGCCGGATCGTGCCCATTACTAACAACGACTGACACAGATCGAGGAGCCAGTAAACCGAAACAAGCTCCGCAAAACACCAACAGACCTGCAAGAAAATAAAGGAAACACCCACAACAAGAACCCATCCACACTGGAGGAGCCTGATAGGATCCGACAGGGAAGGGGAGTAAGAAGGGGGAAGTCAGATCCAATCAAAAGAGGAAAAATAAAAAAAAGAAGCCGATCGGACAGGATAGGGAAGACTAAAAAAGGGGGGCCGATCAGGTTTGAGAAAAAATAAGCTGAGCGAAGGGCCGTCCGAACAACTAGGTTTGAGAGACAGAAAAACGTGCATTGCCCGAAATCTGAGGGGATCGGAATGCCGGGACAACAGGCTGATGTAGAAAACAAGGCAGAGGCGGCGGCGCTTGTGCACTGATCGGTGGTGCGAACGGCAAAAAGAACGAGGGTGTTGCTTATTCTGGAAAAGGAAAAGGTTAACCGGGGGGGGGGGGGGTTGGGGGCAGCCTCCCCCACCGAGGGAAACGCTTGCTTACTTTGTACGCTGTGTTGGGTTTTGTGGGACTTCTCTCTAACTTTTCTCAATGACCACTTTTTTAAAAACTCCTGTCTTCATTCTTTTATTTTGCGTTAAACTCTAGCATGAGCCCAGGAAGAATTTTGAAAAAAAAGATGCTAAGTATATTTTTCTTTCATGATCGGCTAAAAAAAGTGTTTTGAGCCAAAAAATTAAATTGAATTAAGATTACTATGGGTCTGGTCCCATATAGATATTTAAATTGTAATCCTAATAGGTTTGAAAACTTATGTTGTCATCCTGAATTTAAATAATAGGAGTACCGATTTCACCTTTTCTCTCTCTTAATCTTTCCTAATTTATCTTCTCAACCAATTCCCCCAAATTAGCGCTATATATATGTACGGGGCAGTTCAAAGGACACCCAAAAAAAATACCTAAAAAAATACCCCAAATCTCAATTTCATAGTTTTCGATCAAATTTTTATGATCCGAACCATTCAATGTGTGCAAAATGTGATTTTAAGGGTGCCCGCAAGAAATTAGCAAAATATATAACCGGGAAGTGCTTATTTTGAGCAGTTTTTAATTGAACTGTTCATTAATTCTAAGCTAAAAGCTGCTCAGGACGTACATATATATACTATGGGTGTTCAAGAAAATCGTCCGAACCGTAAAACAGGTTCGATCCGGACCGAACCGTCCTATTTGGTCCGGTTCTACGATTATGTTATGGTTCCAAAAAAATAAGAACCGTTAATTTTGATTTTGTTACTGGTTCTTAATTAATAAACCGTGTTTAGACATACCTTTTAAAACTAAGATAAATATAGAAAGACATATTTGTGTGTAATTAAATATGCATTTGAATTTGGTAGGTTAATCTTTTCCTTGCTAAACTTAATTTATTTAGAGATGAAATCTCATTTGTTAGGAAAGCTTTTATTTTCTTTCTTCCTTTCCTATTCCAGCAAATTATCTTCCTCTTTCTTTAATTTTATGAGTTCATATTTTGTGAATAAGTGTTTGGATGCTTATTGGATAGAACCAGAACCGAACCAAAATCGGACCGGTCTTGCGGTTTGGTTTTGGTTATGTTCCATGCATATATTGGTTAGGTTCTGGTTCCCAATTTTCTAGAACCGTTTGAAATGGTCTAGTTACTGATTTTCTAGAGAGCCGGACCAATCCGAACCGTGTACACCCCTAATATCTTGATAGAGGTATAATGGGGCACCAATGTATTTTGAGGATGAGAACCAGGGCCGGCTCTAAAATTTTGCGAGGCCTATGACGAAATTGTGAGGGGAAAAAAAATATTCTCAGAAGGAAGGAAAAGAGAAGCCTTTAAGACTTGAACCATGTATCTATTAGATAGCATAACTAAGCATTTTTCACTCGGCTAGATAGCTCATATCTATTATATAAGTGCTATATTGAATATTTGGATATATATTACATACCTTAGTATATCTATCTAGGGTCCTAATTTTTAGCCAAAGTTCGGAGGTTTAAGTCGGCGGCCACGTTCTGCTTAGCTCAAAGTCGGTCCTGATGAGAATATAAATATTCAAACTCACTAGATGGACACCTAAATAAGTCTAATAAATGTCTATTTATTTTACTCAAATTTTTTTTAAAAAAAAATTTAATTGATTGTTTGAGTTATTACTGAAAACATCTATACCTATATATAACAAAAGAAAAAATTAATCCTATAAAATGTAGCTTTGGGACAATTAAGACATGCCCTTATTTGTTTCTTCCTTCGTTTTTTTGGAAGTTGTAAATACTCAGTAATTTTCTTTTATCTTGAACAAATATTTCTTGTAAAAAAAAATCAAATATTTCTGAATTTCAAATTTTTTTTAAAAAAGAAACAAATATTTCTGATTTACCAGAAAAACAAAGTGATTGGGCTTTCACATAACATCCGGTAGCACTCCAGTGAGATTATCACGTCTCTTTCCTCTCCTACATAGTACTGTACAATATAATATTTCCCCAATTTATTGATAGTCTTATCCAGAATTCCAACTCCATTTCTTCAGTTGGTCAGATATGGCTCTTTTCGTCTTCAGTAGCACCACAACCTACCCCTCCATCGCCTTTCTTTCTTCTTCCCTATCATCGTCACACGTATCAGCATACCCATGTAAGAAATCTCTCTCTCTCTCTCTCTCTCTCTCTCTCTCTCTCTCATTGCCTATAACATTCTTCTTTTGAGTGTTTCTGTCTTTACCCATGTGCATACTTATATATACATACACATCTTGTTCAAAATCTTGGATCTTTTCTTTCATTTTTGTATGTGGGCGCAAGCTAATTTCTTACTTTCAGTTGGTGAGATTTGCGGGTTAACTGTTCTTGATGAAATCGAGGTTCTCCCTGTCTTGAATGCCCTTTTCAATTTAGAAAACTGATTGGCTGTTATTCCCATTCATCCCCCTTCTACAACCTACTTAATTCTCATTCATTAACTGTTTGTTTTCTCCATTGTGCTTTGATAGGATTGCAAGATAAATTTGTTGGTGTGTTATGGTTTTGCCCATGTGGGTGTTTGTTAACATGTAAATGTAATTTATCTGTTGTTTTTAACCGCATTTGAATTTGTCAATCATTTTCCACTATGGCTCCGATTGGTTAGATGTAATTTTACCTACTTTCCGGTGTTTGGTTGTGTAAAAAATAAGGAAAACATTTTACATGTAAAATATTTTCCATCAATTGAATGAAAATGACTTACCCTTAAATATTCAGTAAGTTATTTTCCGAAATGAACCCGTTGTCTTCTACTGCAATTCACACTGCTTAATTAGTTTTCTTGATCGTCAATCCTGACCCACGTTCAATTCCAATAATCTCATATCTCTCCACCATTTAAGCTCCCCATCTCTCTCTCTACACTATTTTGTTGATTTCTGAAAATATTTTCAAGTGCCAACCAAACACCGAAAAATAAAAGTTTGAAGTTTGGTTTTGGAAAAAGTATTTTACATGGAAAATATTTTACAATGTAAAACATTTTACATCAAAACAAACGGAGCCTATATGTAACTGTAAAGTTATTGTTTACTCCTTGGGAGTTCATCTTGTACTCACCATGTATACTGGGGTATTTAGTTTTGACTTGTTGAATTTTTCTTGCGTTTTGGTGTGTCATACTCTATCATTCTGGCATTCTTTCAAACAGGTGATCTCCTTCCATTTGCGTACATGCATCCTTCTTGTATTGTGTTTAAGCGTCCAACCAATTAGGGATGGCAACGGGGCGGATCGGAGTCGGATATTGCAATATCCGAATCCGAACCTTCCACCCGCCCCCGAATCCGCCCCGAACTCCGAACGGATATTATCTGCGTCCTCCATCCCCGCTCCGAACGGGGAATGGAGATTCGATCGGATATCCGAATCCGAATTTGAAAAAAAAAAATTGGACTTTGACTTAGCAAATTAAGCCACAATCTGCCAATTAAGCCACAACTATTAGGCATTAACTTAGCCAATTAAGTTAAACCAACACCATTGCATCCAACAACAATACTAGAGTTCCATAGTTCATCCAACAACACATTGTTGGGCTTCCATACTTCATAATTACATAATTCCACAGTAGCAAATACAAAATACTAAAGTTCATAATTCCATACTTCATAATTACATAATTCCATACTTCATAATTACATAATTCCATACTTCATAATTACATAATTCTAAAGTTCTTGAACCTCCAAAAAAAATGGATACACCATTGATTCATTGAAAGCATATCACTCTCTAATAGGAAGCATCCATCCAAAGTCCAAACTCCAAAAATTTCATAGTACCACCTGTCACATAAAATGCAAACATATCACTCTTTACTGCATATGATCAACAGATATCAAAACAATCACAGAAATCAGGCAACATTTGCACCACAAACAACATTATTTTGAACAATATCATGAAGCCCTTCTAGTTTTCACAAAGCATTGACCTTGCTTCCTTTTCTTTGGATGTGGGGATACACTCTCACTCAGAGAAGTCATATGCAGTGCCACCATCTCATATTTTGGATATCCGACAGGGGCAATAGTGGGCTCTAAAGCTTACTGTTTCCTCTCTTATTGGTTCAAACAATATAGAACTGAGATCATTCTACATTTTTAGTATTATCCTACCATTATTTTGAACAGAGAATAAAGTATTTGGACAGAAAAAAGAAAGCCAAATTCGGAAAAAGCAATCCATGAGCTTTTAGCATGCTGCCCTATATTGTGCAATTTAAGTTTTCACTTCCCATGCGACCCCTTCAAACAGAATTTGCAAAACCAACGAATGTCAAAAGCAACTGAGGAATCTGCTAGGATGCATATTATTGACAAACCAGGGGAAAGAACAGTGATATAAAAAAACCTTATAGCCCCAACAGGACTTATCGAACTAACTCATCATGCACCCACTTCTTCTGTTTGATTTGAAGAAGACTAATATAATACTACTCTACTACAGTAGTAAAAACAAATGGGAACCCCCTAGCTCCCACAAGTACTACATGCAAGGCATTTGATTTAATTTTCTCCACACTCTGACAGGTGGTACATAAAACTTTTCACAGTACAAATGAAACAACTTACCCATAACCTGATCAATCATCAACAGTTGTCACATCGGACGTACAGTCATCAACATCCGCATCCTCATCATTGATAGTTGGAACCTCTACTTGAAGAAGAAAAATAATACTTAATTAAGAACAATCATTGTTATAGCATATTAGCAAAGACAAAAAAATATAGTATGAAAAAGAAGAGAAGATTATTAAAATTACCTTCATTCTCCAAAGCCGCCAACCAACTTTGAGTACACATTAAGGCTTCCAAAGTCTTCGGGTGAAGTCTATTACGACTTGGACTCACCACCCTACCACTAGTGCTAAAAGAGGACTCCGATGCAACAATAGACACAAGCACGGCCAACACATCCCTAGCTATGGCTTGCAAAACAGGGTACTTTAAACCATTAGACTTCCACCATGCCAATATATCAAAATCATCACACATTGGTAACTGCTCCTCCTCCAAATAACGATCTAATTCTGACTTTACATGCACAGTTTTAGTTCTCTTTTGTTGATCAAGATAATCGGAGAGAGAAGTCCTATCCCTCAGATAGGTAGAGGGCGATGCCTTGCTTGAAGATTCACTACGGTCCTTGCTTGAAGATTTACCTTGGTACAACGTAAGCAAGTCATAACACCTTCTTCGAATGTCCTCCGCCATCCCAACACCATGGTCTCCATAAATTCTTTTATAGTAGTACTCAATCAAGGACATCTTGAACCTTGGGTCCAGCACGACTGCGACTGCCAAAAATCCATGCGTATTATCCCAATACTTGTCATATTTCTCAAGCATATTTAAGGTCATTTCCTCCACTACATCAATCCCACAACAGACCCACTCTGACAATCTAACTTTAATATCACACACATCTGGAAAAAATAAATTGGAAGTAGGATAGGTAGTCCCACTAAATAACAAAGTGACCTTGTAGAATATTTCCAATCTCTCACATATATCTTCAGCCAAGTTCCAATCATCATCATTTGGGCAACTTTTATATTGGGGATCCTTGAGTTTTAACCGACCAAAAGCATTCCTATATTTTATGGCAGTTTGAAGAATCAAAAAGGTGGAATTCCACCTTGTAGGACAATCAAGGGACAAATTTTTACCATAAGTAATTCCTAATTGGCGAGTTGCACCTTCAAATGTCTCCTCCCTCTTTTGAGTTGCTGTCCAATAAGCAACACTATCCCTAACCTTCACAATGGAAGACTTAATGACATCCAAACCATCTTTCACAATCAAGTTAAGAATGTGGGCAGCACATCGCACATGAAATAAACTCTTACACCTTATATGATCACCTCCAAGTTTTTCTAACAACAAATCAATCATTGCATCATTGGTAGTACAATTATCAACAGTCAAAGTAGACAATTTTCTATCAATATTCCACTCCAAAAAGGTATCCATCAACACTTGACACAATGCTTTCGCCGTGTGTGGACATGGCACATACACGAACCTAAATAAAATAGTTACTATTCAGTATGAATGTACAATAACAATAACAACACTCAACTTGCATAAAATTAAAATTACCTTAGAATGTGGCTTTGTAACTTCCAAGAATCATCGATGATGTGCGCCGTGATAACCATGATCCCTCTTTTCTTACTGATAGATGTCCACATATCCATAGTCAAGGAAACTCTACTTTTGTTTCTTTCAATAAGCCTCATTGTCTTCACCTTCTCAACATCATATATCTTAAAAATGTCCCTCTTCATAGTGTTCCGAGAAATCACATGAAAGGCAGGTTGTAAAGCATGGCAAAATCTCCTAAACCCAGCGTGTTCCACCATGCTTAAAGGGTACTCATGCATTATTATCATGTAAGCTAGTTGTTTCCTGGCAACTTTTGGATCATAGCTATATGATTGAATGTTCGCCTTTTTGCCCTCCCCCATCAAAAGACTAGGTGTTATAAACTTCTGCTTGCTATCAATTGCTTTTTTCATGTAACAAGAGCTAGTATGATCTTTCAAATGTGTTGTTCCACTCTTACCATCCCCAACAAACTTTCTTTTACAATACAAGCACCTTGCTTTTTCTACACCAGTGTCCTTGATTTTTATTTTTTGAAAATGCTCCCAAACTGTACTCCTACATTTAGCTTTTGACAATATTTTATCACCATCAAAAGTATACCCAAGGTCTTCCGGTTCATTTGTAGGGAGATTTGACTCAGTTTCTGCTTGTGAACTATCAAGTGTTGGTAATTGTGCCTCATTCGATTCAATTTCAGTTGACATAGAGTTACTTTCCCAAATAGGCACACTACATATTAAAAAACATAAAAGATTTTATAAACATAAGATCACAAGAGCTCACACACACTCACAATAAAAAGATGATGCACTTAATTTAGGACAAATGACTAAAAAATGGGCAGAATTTTCATTTTGTTCAGGGTATTCTGGATGCATCAGTTCTTTGTCTCCTACATATTCCAGTAGCCCTATAGGTGGCCCCTAAAAAGAGATCAACTGCTTAATGCAATTGTTAACAACATTTTATGGAGGATTATCCAACAAAATCGTATCCATCACCAACTCAAATTCCAGAACGAAACACACCTGAAAATGCTAATAATAATAGCAAATACAATGAAGATAAATATTGAGAGACAATTTATGGATGAACTGCACAAGAACGTTAAGTGTTGTTAACATGAACACATATCAGCAGTTGATTTTTACAATGCACATAGTTTTTCTCGCGAATTTCAAAAGGTATTATTGTGCATGCAAAGTCGCAATTCAATGATCAGATTCAGTCATAACCTTCAAACTATATTTTGAATTTAAGGACTTGGACAATTCGACACATCAATTGTTACAGAAACAATCCTTTTTAGAATCACCTCGCTTTTTTATAACTTGACTGTGAGATATATTGACTTAGCAGGCTTGACACTTCAAAAAATCCAAATAGATCAATGAACCAGTTACCTGTTTCGTGACCATTCGGTTTACCTTGACGAGCGTACGGTTGGTCCGGTTGGAGTCGGAGATCTCGAGCGAGGAGGGGGCATCGCCATTAAGAAATAACCCCTAACAAATCTCAAGAGAGAGAGAGAGAGAGAGATTAGTAGATTACAGAATGCAAATAGATTGAGAGAGAAAAAAGAGAGAGAACGAGAGAGAGAGAGAGAGAGATTGTTTACCCTGGTCGACACTCGACGTCGACTGGGGAGCGAGATCGTCGGGGTGGACGGTGGACCGTGGGAACTGGGAAGTCGGCAGACAGCACACAGCAGCAGTAGAGCTGGGGGCGTGGTGCTGAATGTGTGTTTAATATAACCCTAACAGGTAATAAGAGGTATTTATACTCGGGCATTCGGGGCGGATCGGATACGAATCGGGGATCGGATTCGGGGCGGATCGGATCGGATGCAAACTTACATCCGAACTCCGAATTTTTTTATAAAAAAAAATCCGAATCCGATCCGAACTCCGAAAAAATCCCCGAATATCCGATCCGTTCGGAGCGGATAACAGATCGGATTTGGACGGGTCGGCCGAGATGGCCATCCCTACAACCAATGTATTGGTTTGCTGTTGGAGAATCTTTATCAGCCCCTCTTTCGAATCTGTCATTTGACTCGTAAAGAACATGTGAATTTTGTTACTTTCTTTTAGTCTACAGGTTGCGCAAGAACTTCACCGGTTTGCACCCAAAGTCAGTCTGCAGACTTCAGATTAAGACGTCCTCTATCATCAAAGAAAGAAGTGCATTGATTGTAAAGGCATCCTCCGAGGCCGATGGGACAGGCCCAGATGGTGTTGAGCCTCCTCCATCAGAAGGTGAAAAGACTGATATACCAGTTGAAGATCTTCCTTTGGAGTCCAAGCAGCAATTACTGCTTGAACAGAGGTTGAGGATGAAGTTAGCTAAGAAGATTAGGCTTCGAAGAAAGAGACTTGTTATGAAGCGCCGCTTGAGGAAGAAGGGCCGATGGCCACCTTCAAAGATGAAGAAGAACAAAAATGTATAACCTTGACCTCAATTTTCTAGTCCAGGTTTTTCAATCTGTCGATTGAAGCTGTTTTTGAAAGATTGAATCAGTATGCATTTCAGGTTTATGGTTTTGTTTGCAGGAATCGAATCTCTCAGTTAAATTTGTTGTGTCAATTAGAGTGTTTCATATGAATCTAGATGGTATAGTTTTGCAAGTTGATTTCTCCTCTTGTTAGACATTACAGCATTTTGCCTGCAACTCGAACATGGAAGATGGTATGGTTTTAAAGCTGTTTATACCATTTGTGCTGCAGTGGTCTTTTTGGTTCAAAGCCACACATGACCATTCTCACTTTCATCTATTTTTCTCAATGTCTAGACCTCTGTCTGTGTTCCTTTACCCCAAAACTCATGTCACTTCTGGATTTGGACCCTGCACATTCCTTTGAAGGGATGGCGGGTAGACAGGTTGCAGCACAGAGTTTAGTTTACTCGTTTAATATACCTTTAGGCTGTGTTTGGATCTTTGGATTTGTGCGGGGATTTATGGAGGGAGAGAAAAGGTAAGAGATTCGACTTCATCACATTGTTACACAAAATGAAGTAGAATTCCTTACTCTCTTTTTTCCCCTCCATAAATCCAAATACAGCTGTAGTGTCCACTGTATCCGAGGATTTTGGAGAAAGTCTTCGTGTGGTGGCTTGTCTCTGTGTTTGAGAAGCACAAACACTCCTCAGATGGTAGCTTATCTGTGTCATACCGACTCTTGATGAAACTTTTCTGAACGCATCCAATAAATTTGTTATTGTGTAGAGCCAAATACACTTTATTCACTCGGGGGGACACATCTTCATCCCCTAGGGCCCAAGAGGCTCGGGCCTTAGACATTCTAAAAATCTCAAATTTTAGGGGCACTCAAATATTTTACTACATGTGTTTGAGTAAGAGTCTTTTTAAGTCCAATAGAAGAAAAAAATGTCTAATTGGAGGTGATGAGTTAGCCCAATAGAATGAAATATTTTTACTACTTGGGTTTGTGTTCGTATTTAATGATTAATAGAACGTTATATTGGTTTGGCTTTCTCGTATTGTGATGGTTGATGTAAAAATTGTTAAGTTTAACTTTTTAAGAGCATTCACAGTGGAATAACCAAAATTTAAAGTTGTTAAACTTAGCAATGTTCCCTCAAAAAAGTGCTCACAGTGGCATAATTAAATTATCTTAGCAACTCATCAAATTTTAGTCATTGAATAATCAAAACTAGCAACTTTTTGCCAATAACCAAAACCCTCTCTCTCAACAATGTTTCTAAGAAAAATACTGTATTTTTAAAAGAAGTTTTTTTTTTTTACAAAAACAGTTAAACTTTTTATTAAAACTATTTTTTTTAAACTGTATTTTTTTTTCAAAAACTTTTATTTAAAAAAACTGTCTTTTTTTCAAAAACTGTTTTTTTTTAAAACTTTTTTGGAAAAGTGTTTTTCAAAAAATTATTTTCTATTTCTAATAACATGTTTTTATTAGTTTGAAAAGTATTTAAAAAAAAAGTTTTATATGGTGAAATTTTTTAGATTTTTATAGGTTGAAAAGGTAATGTGGCAAGTTTTGATTATTCAATGTTCGATTATACCATTGTGCACATCTATATTGTTAACCTTAGCAACCCCTTAAATAGATAATCAAAAAGTGATGTGACAACTTTTAATTAATCCACTGTGGATGCTCTAAGGGCACACTTTTTTTTATTAGGCATTGGGTACTAAAAACCCTTGGGCTGGCCCTGATTACAAGTGTAGAAAAAGTTACTTGCAATCCAAGATAGAAAGAAAAAGAAAAAAAAAAGTATTTTCGTACCTACTATTACCTCCAATTTTCATTTTCCAACTTAAAGAATGCTAAATTTCAAAAGTCCATGGCTGGTATTCGAAATTTTGCTGTCAGTAATCAGGTAATGTCTTGTGTGGATGTTTTGTTTTACCAGCTAGTGACTAACATGTAATGTAAGATTCAGACTCACACATTTTGGGTATGAGAAAACAAATACTCAATTTGAGCACCTAAGTCCTGGAAAACCATGGCTTCTCTCCCTCTTAGAGTGGATGTTCTGTTTGCTTTTATTTACTAGTTGATAAGTCAATGGCCTTTGTTTTGTGTTTTTTCTCATCCCTCCCTCCGTGTCTTTTTTCCCTTTGTAATGTGGAACCTGGAACCCACCTGTGCAAGGACTATCCTGGTTTTCTCAACCAAAGTGCGCGTGATCCACCTGCAAGACACGCGCACCATGCGATTGAAGTCATACACAATACCATTCCACTTAGGGCTAATCTTAATGACGGCCTTAAACCACTGGACTACCAGACAAGGTTTTCCTTATCTTTGGTTCTTTGAAGCGTCTTTGAAGCACTATCATTTTCTTTTGACTTCTTATCTCGAGATCCTGACATAACCTAAGTTTCCCGAACGGCACACTTATGTTTGAAGGTTCCACCAATACTTGAAAACAGTAAGCTTGTCCAAGACAGAGAACAAAACCGGGAATTGTGGAATCAAACAAGCTGGAGAAACATGAAATCAGTGACTAGGGATACCAAAGCAGAACAATTCAAGAGTCGGCTAAAGAAAAAAGATAAAAACTCTATGCACAGAAGGGGTAAAGGCCAAGTTCAAAAAGAGATGAAAAATCCACATATACAATTACATTAAGCTGGACCCCTGAATTTGATACCAAGAAATTCTCTCCCATCCTTTATGGACAGTTCAGCAAGATCTTGATCTCTATTTCCCTCAGCTTTTTTCTCCCTATATGGATATAATAAATGAGAGTTGAAACCCCAGAAGGAGGAGTTGGATCAGACTAAGGTATCCCCCCTGAGGATATTGAATTTGCATAGAGGGCAGGTAGCATTTATTCGGAGCCATTTGCTGATGCATCCAACGTGAAAATGGTGTCTGCAGGGAAGGGCACACAGCTCTGCCCCATCTACATACTGGTGAAGGCATATGCAGCACTCCTACAAAAGCAAAAGACAACCATTTTTAACTATGAGTTACTTAATCCAATGTTTAGTTGATTCTCCTTTGCTTAGAGGAGCATAATATGTGGGGGAGAAAATCATATAGAATTTTTTCGAGGAAAACGCAAACGCAACTTATAGTGATAAAAATCATATACTACCAATTAAATGCACAACAAGGACATAATGGGCTATTCATCCTCCACAAGTAGAGTAAAAACCACACAATGTATATCAACATGAACTTAGAAAGCTAATTTGAGTACTAGTTTGGGAGGGAGAGGGAGAGAGTGGTGATCTTGCAGGGGCAATCCGACTGGATTCATTTGTAGCCTTCCATGTACGTAGTAAAACTCAGCCGATCAACAATCCCATACCTGGGTTGATATTACATCTATAGTCAAGACACTGGGAGCTTTCAGTTGATATTTGAAACTCCCCTATTGCCAGATGTTCAGGTCACGGAATGGTAAAAGGTAGAATGGATATTCCTTGATACCAACCCGTTCCACTCTTCCAAGTGAAAGATTTGGAGTTCAAACCTCCACCCACCTACCGAAGTACAGGATTCTTATCTTAACACTTTTAAAAATGGACTAAAAAGATGTCACACCATGAGGTGGGGAAAATTTCCAAAATGGGGCCTCATCGATTGAAGTTATCAAACAATTTGAAAATATGTACCGAACAAAATTTCAGTAGATTTTGTCATGAGCCTCCTAATAGCACGACTGGTATGTCTATCAACTTCCTCTATGAAAAACATTAAATAGAAAGACATGAAGGACAAAGTACGAATTCAAACAAGCAGGAAAAATAAACTACTTAGGATGAATACTGACAATGGAGACAGTGGAAGATTGGCATGATTATAAAGATCATTTGAGTATAACAGTTCTGCAAGGAAGAGAAAAATGAAGGGCTATTAGATGCTTACAGAATCCTCTGAATGAAGAGGAAGTTCAGGTGTGGAATCACTCCCTCCTGACTCAGTGGTTAATTCAACAGGTTCTTGCATCCTACTATTTCCAGGTGTCCTCAAAGAATTAGCCCAGCGATACTTGAACTTTGGAAGAGTCCTGATATCATGTTCAGATGCTCCTTCCGCAATTCTCATTGCATAGGCAATTGTTGCCAAAACTGGAAAGCAGCAAAAAAGAGCGAAGAAGACAACGCAAGCCATCACAATGCAAAAGACCATAAAGAACACGTCGAAGGCCAGAAAAACCACTGCTAACCTGCAGTTTGGTTGAAAAGCATATGCTTGTTAGTCAAATAAAAGTAGGAAAAGCAAAACTATACTCAGCATCACGACCATTGTAAATTCATCTGAATGACTTGCTTATAAGTAGTATGTATAATTTGGATTGCAGCTTACCATTTAGCATTTTAACAATATACATCAATACCACACCACATAGTGATAACCCCTAAAATATAGTATTATGTAACATGTGCAAGTAAGATAAAGCAAACTGAACAGGTTAACACAAACATAATGGATTGAACAAAACAATACGATGGTATGAAGACTTAATTGGATACCCATACGCCTCCTAAACCCTATACTTATGGGCAATGAGTCTCATTTGTGGAATTCTCTCTGTGGTACCGAAACAAGGACCAAAGGAGAAATGATGAACCATGGAAATCTGCAAAAAAGTCCTTCAAACGAATTCATCATCATCATCCAGATTAGTGCTTGTGTGCGGAGGGATATGATTACAGAAGGCCCCCAGGGAGGAGGAACCAGGATCCTCCTGTGATACAGTGATACTCTCTAGATCCTCTAGGAGAGTGATCTCCTCTTCATAACCTCTAAAGCAACCAGGAAGCGTCAGCGAAAAAGAAAAGAAAGAAGAAAAACAGATTGGGCCGACAATTATAGTGGCTTAGAGTTTTTTACTTCTGTAACACCCATGAAAGTGCATTCTATATTTTAGTGGAATCAAATTACTTTGATTGGAATACTTTTATTGAGATAAAGATAAATTTCAAACTGGCAGTAAATGTGCATGTGTGTGGAAACGTGTAGGCTGGAAATGGATCTAATAAGAGACAAAGTAGGTTAGTTTATGGACATGTGTCCACCCAAGAATTCTTCTTGGTGTCGTTCTTCTTTATACAAAGAAGACGGTTTTGATTGAAGTTTTGGGGGATAGAAACAGAGAAGGCCGAACAGGGGAAGCAGCCGAGTACGTGAGAATTGGAATCGAATGTCTACGGTAGATTAAGGTACCCAAGCCAGGAAGTATATACTATGCTCTAAATCTCCGGAGTATTTTTTATGTGGTCCCATTTTGCATTCCTTTTGAATACCCTGTGGCCTGCGCAATTTATTGAATCATCCGAATTCATTGCAAGAGTCGAGTTATGTAAAATATATTGGGGCTGAGTGCCGTGGAACTGTTTAGTATGTGACCGAGTGAATATGCCTATTGTGCTAATGGCCCGAGAGGCCTCATAATAGGCTGGGCGTGGCTAGTGAGGCCGGTCACTGGTCATATACTGAGGAGGACCTGATATGAGGTCGTATTATGTGAATTGTTGTTGACTCTGTGTCGTTAATTGGTTGGTCTCATTTATTGTCGAGCATATCTATTCTCATCGTATTGTATACTTTCTGGGGGTTTATGTTGCAAGTTGGCTACTGATGCAAGAGTGGTAGCACGAGACGGGATTTGAAGTTTAGGCCTAAGTTGTTTTATTTATTCTCGGAGAAATGTAAATAATATTTTTCTAAGGCTTTGAATTAATGGCAGATTGTAGTCCCTTAGTTAACACTTTGTTAATGGAGGTGGTTGTGGAACCGTGTTGTCATAACTTCTCTCTTATATGTGCACAATTCATATCCCGAATAAATTTTTTCTTCGGAAAACTTGAATAATATGGGTCATTCAACATTAGAAAAAACACATTGAGATACATATTAGTTAAACATGTGGACTTGTAATGGGTCCTTCAAAATCTAAGCGCATGGCTCTTACCAATAAAGACGGGGAGAATCTTCCAGAAGTGCTTGCCCACCTAAAACAATCCAATAGAATCCAAACACCCACCAGATGGATGAAATCACTGTATTCATCGACTCCAACCTCTTCGCAATGCTGCAAAAAACAAAAGACATAAAACAGGGTTAAAATACAAATTCTTGAATCGTTTATAATGCTTCCCACCTCAACAGAGTTCAATAGAAAAAAGAATTCATGTAGTCAACCCCAATTGATTGAGACTTGAGGCTCGGTTTGGTTTGGTTTGGTTCCCAGTTTGCTTGATGGATCATGGATTGATGTATTGTTGACTACAGCAATATGATGCAAATTTCATTTTTTGGAATCACTGATTCGCTTTATTTTAAAATTCACACAGAACCAGTCTAATGAAGAGAGTGAACAGGTCACACAGCTAGTAGGGGGTGAGCACCCCCCCTTACCCCCAAGGTTTCTAAAATTCGTTAGCTCTTTAATTTAGGAATACTTTTACCGTGAATATTGAGAGTCTCCCCAAAGTTTTGTACCAGTCTTCTATTGGTCCTCTATGTCATCAGTACTTCTGTAATGTATACAAATATAATGAAGCTATTTACATATTACCTGATAGCGTCCATTTGATTTATTTGATTTAGAGATAATGTCACGGGCAATTATTTCACAAAGAAACCATAGGGAGAGATTTTTTTTTTAAATTTCTGTCAAGAATACAAACAATAAAGCACCTTTAACAAAGATGTATAATCACTTATGATCTAAGATCCTTCTATGATATAGCTCAAAAATTGGATAAACCATTGAAATCAGTAAGAAGAAATGAATGGTATTGAATTATGGATTCTCCTATTTGTCTTTTTCTATGACGCTTATGTCAGGCCATTTTTTTGATAACCGAGTGTCCGAGCTAGCTTACGCGCACCTCAACTATTGTTGGGAACTATAAACCCACTGTCCACTAGCAGGAGGCCCCACTTGAAGCCAGAGCAAATTATGCCAGAACATATTCTCAACCAGAAACCAACTTTTTGGCTTCATCCCTGTCGTAGGTATACATAGCTTCAAACATAAACATCTAAAGGGGACAAGCAGATTTTGGAAAAGAAGGCCCTTGCCTGTTGTAAGACAATCTGAAGGCGGATACTAAATATAGATATGAAAGCAAATATATTATCATCCATTTTGCAAAGTAAACTCTTCGATAAGTTTAATGGCTTCGAGATCTGCGACTACGAGAAATTGTTTCACTTTCCCAATGTGTAATTAGGGAAGAAATAAAGGTAAGAAAAAAATAACAAGAAACCGTTACCTAGACAAATTCCAAGCAGTTCCACTTACTTCTTGACACTTTACCATGCTCGTCAGCTCAGTAAGAATGAAAACAGGAGGAGATCTCTGTAAAAAGGCCAACAACGAAAGCTGTGCTTTCTCTTTTTTGTCTTCAGTTCACATGTCCTTTTTTTCCCCTGATAACATGTTATTGACCTTCCACTAGGTAAAGAGTATAGAATGAACATAAGTTCTTTGTCCTCTTAAGCTATCCTTCATCCCATATACGTTGCTAAAATGCATCCTAGGTTGAGAACTCGAATGTTCAAGACTTCAAGTAATTAATGAACAAGGACCAAATCCATAAATTGGGGAAAATTTAGAACCCTAATGCAGATTTACCCTGACATTTTGCATTATTTAGAGGGATAAAATCCCCACCCTCATAAGCAATAGGTTATCAATTCATGATAGGAGTTAACCACCCTTTACTTTCGTCACTTGCCTCCACCAACACTGAAGTCAAGACCCAAAATCGAATTTAGGACATCATTTTACCATCTTCTGTCAATCTTTCCCCCTTGCTTCCTATATTGCAGTATATGCGCTGTCTCAGGAGGAACCCAAAATTCTAATGTTTAGATTCAATTTCATCTCTTTTTGACAAATGTATTTAGTGCCATCTTATTGAGAAGAGTGATTACATGTCACTCAAATTCATACAAAGCAGAGCAAATTGTCAAAAGTCTTGCTGACAACTTATATTAGCTATAAGAGTGTTTGCAAGTTAGTTCAGTTAGTAGTAGAAGCAACAACACAACTACTACAACAACAGCAGCAACAACAGAAAGAATCCATACCCATTTCATCATACCAAAAACACAGTCGAACACTATCGACACATATCAAGTCTAACAAAATATTTATCGACACCTATCAAGTCTAACAAAATATTTATCATGACCACGGACAATAAAAGATAAACAAGCAAACTTATTAAAGAAACGGATATAACCCAAGGGGTTGGCCTGGTGGTCTTGGCCTGTGATTTAGGAGTTTACTCCCACCTAAGGTCTCAAGTCCAATTCTCCTTAGGTCTCAAGTCCAATTCTCCTTGCTAGCAACTCTTGCGACTCATCACCCACATGCATAAGACTGTGAAAAGGCTGTGATAGGGGTTGCAGGGATTAATCCGAGGTGAGGGATTAATCCACCTCGGATTAATCCGAGGTGTGCGCAAGCTGGCTCGGCACGCTCTGCATTACCAAAAAGGAAAAAGAAAAGAAAAAAAGAAAAGAAAAGAAAAAAGAAACGGATATAGAAAATTCAACGAACCTGCTGCGAGTGTCAGTCAATGGAAACCCATCAAGCCCAACGCTAAAACGAGACTGATGCCTCCTCAGGCACTCAAGATACACAAAACCCACATGCAACAAACACTGTAAAGCATACCCAAAGATCCAAACCCTCAAAGGGGTGGAGGGTTTCTCTCGGAAAGTAATCAAAAGCACAAACACAGACACCAAGACAAAGGCTAGGTTCCATATAACGTCAAGCACTAGAAAGGGCTTCGAGTAGCCGCCGTAATCGGCGGCCGGTGGATCATCATCGCTGTCATAATAGCCCTCTGAGTCCAATTGAGGGTCAAAGCGGTCTCCGATTGAGATACGGTGAAGGGCGGAGTAGAGGCGGGTGATGATGGGTAGTGAGAGAGCAATGGTTCGTGTGACCCTTGTGTTTGCATTGCTGCCCAGAAAGGGACGTGGGTCTTCCATGAGATTCTGATTGGTTCAGTTTTCTTGTGTGTGATACTCCTACGAGAGAGAGGGGGGGGAGGGGGGGATTTGGGGGTGGTGAAAACTGGTGAAGGAAGAGTGGGGGGGGGGGGGGGGGGGAAGGCTTTTTAGTGGGCACAATGTCAGTGGGAAGAGAGGGGAGCAGGTGGTGCCGGGTATGGGATTTTCACGTCAGTTTCAAGGAGTAGTGGAGTACTATTTGTTCGGGGTAAAACAGTTCTGCACGGAAACCGACGGGTCCGCATGGCCCATTTTGGATTTTCTACGGATGATCCGAGTTGTTTTCCTTCCGGATTCTAAAAAAAATACTTATTTTTTAAGGTTTTATTTTTAAATTTAAAAATACTAATAGATTTACGAAAATAAATTTTTAATTTTTTTTACAGAGTTTGATAGATCTCATCGAGATCTATCAAACTAGATACATATTGTATATTTTTTGATTTAAGTAAACTTATTATTTTCAAACTTAAAAATTACAAATAAGTACTTATTTTTTAAGAAGGTAATTCGAAACAGAAACTCTTTGTTTGGTTTTGATTTTTGAGAAAAAACTTTGATATAATAAGTGGAGAGAGATAGATAGAGGAATTTATTAAGAATTGTACACAGAGAAAAAAAATCCCAAAACTTGTAAGTGAAAAAAGTGTGAATAATTTAAAAAAACGGGTGGTCCCGTAAAAAATCAACTTAATCCAATATGTATAGGTGTTCGATTCAATCTTATACTTTTCATTCAGATTTCAGATTTATAAAAAAATTAAAGATTGGATCAAACACCTACACATATCGAATTAAGCTAATTTTTCACGAGGCCAACTCGGTTTTTTTAAGAAAAAATATTGAACGTCTTAGATTATTCGTACGGGACCCAGAATAGATCATGCGGCCATCGGTTCCCCCGGTTTGTTTCCCCAATCGGTCTCCTTAGCTTTTTTGGGGTAAAATTACTCTGACACTACTTACAGCTTGTTTGGATTGTGAGAAAAGAAAAAAAACTGAGAGACCACTTACAGCTCGTTTGGATTGAGAGAGTTTGTGAGCAAAAAAAAGAAGCTGAGAGAGAGGAGACTCTTTCCTGCGTTTGGATTGCTATAAATAGATGAGAATTGGGGAGAGAGGGTGAGAATAGGTGAGATACAAGAACCTCTTAGATGCCCCCATTTTGTTTATCACTATTTTTTGCAGCCCTGCTATGAGCAGGGACAATCTGCTCAGACAATTCGCAAAGACAAACGCGTTCGGCCCTATTTGGATCCCGAAAAAATCTAGAAAAATATCCATAAATTTTTGAATATTATTTATGGGGCCCTGTAAAAAATCAGCTCCAGTGGATATCGGTAAGTATTACTTTTGGATTCGTAGGGGCGAACTAAGCAGTTTCGCCCCTACTTATCCAAAAGTAATACTTACCGATATCCACTGGAGCTGATTTTTTACAGGGCCCCATAAATAATATTCAAAAATTTATGGATATTTTTCTAGATTTTTTCGGGATCCAAATGGGGCCAACGCGTTTGTCCCTGCGGATTGTCCTTGCTCATAGCTTTTTTGTATTTTTTGTGAGATTCCGTGAGAATGGATTATTTGGGGAGATCAACTTTTTAGATTGTCAATTTTACCCTGCTAATCTAACTGAAATACATAATTGTCCCAAGGCATAAAATGCTGTCACCGTCGCCACCCCACCACCACTTCATGTCCTCAACCCACCATCATCGTTGCAACCAATGACAGAGCTACTTGTGGGCATATGGGGGCCACGGCCCCCATGTTGTTTCGGGGTTTTTTTTTAAATTTAAATTTAAATTTTAGTTATTTTTTATTTGTTAAGAATTATGTTTGTATTGAATGTTATTTAGACATTTAAATGCTTAAGAATGTATTCGTTTTGGGTCCCAAAACCCAATTTCTCTCTCTACTAATGGTCTCCCATAAGTTTTTTCTTTAATTATTAATCTCATTTATCTTTCTATCTCTCTCCACTGATTATCCAAAAAACCTCCCTCAAAATCTAAACCAAACAAACTATTAAATTATCGAATCTTGAAATTTCAAAATCTCGTAGTTCATAGTCCGGCCCCCACATTTATGAAATACTGGCTCCGTCCCTGGTTGCAACCCACCCCCCTCAAATTGTCGATGCAATCCCAAGACATTGAAAGAAACGGGAACACCAAACTGAAACTAAACAGAGAGAGACACCCCACCCCAAAGAGAGAGAGAGAGAGAGAGACGTCCCTCCCCAAAGAAAGCCCTTACCAGGAAACCCTAAACTATATACAGAGAGAGTATTTTAGAGAGTAGGGAGAGGTTAAACTGGTAAAAATATATGTGACACTCTATTTTCTTTTCTCTCATATTGTCTAGCCAAATAAGATTGGAATAAATATCCCCAAAATACGGAGTATAAAGAGTTTCCAATCCACTTTGCACACGGTAATTCCTCCCACGTATTTTTCAAGCACTTCTCACAAACTTTTTTTTTGGTAAGTCACTTCTCACATACTTTCAGCACTTTACTCATGGTTATTGAGGCTAGTGAGACTAGTGACCACCATATGAGGTTTAGTGCGTTTTTACTTAATTTACCATTCTTATTGTTTATTCTTACTTTACGAAATTGGATTTGTCAGTAATTTTGGCGGACCAAACCAAAGGTTTTTTTTTTTTTTTAGGGAATAGCAAGAAAGTCATACAATATAGGTTAGAAGGTTAGTAAATTAGTAGACGTTAAGTCGAACTCGAGACCTTAGTGAGGTTGGAAGAAGTACCCAACTAACTGAGCCAACTTGCAAGTTCGACCAAACCAAGGTTGTATCATTATCGATCGGAGCTAATCGTTACTATCATAATGAAAGGACTCACTACAAAGGCAAAAGTCCAACCATGTACCTCAATCTCAGCTCTCCAGACTCTGATAGAAAGAAAAGAAAGCCCTAAATTGTACGACGGTGGAAGGGGATCACAATATTGGAGACTGGGTCAACATTTAAGTGGAAGGGAATTACCATAGTCTGGTTTTTATATGATTTGAACAAAAGCCTTCTAGCTTTACAAATTACAGAGCTCACTTGAGTTTTGCACTCCACTTTTTATTTGGTGGAATGGGCATTGAAGTTGCTCATTGTTTGGCTTCTAAGGGGCTGGGGGGTCTTGTACCTGGATTAATAGGCCCCTTTGTAGCTCCATCCTCCATTAAGCATGGATGGGTGGTATGTTTCTGGTTGATTCTCTGATCCTCATTATCATATAAATTAAAATAAAAACCACAACTAATGGTGGTGGGCAGTAGAGAATCGAGGGTTGTAGTAAACCACATTATAACTCCTTTTATTGTAGTTGATTTCCAAAAAAATAATAATAATACAACAAAACTTATTTATGTAAGATTGCTGATCATACAAGTAGAGTTTCCCCAGCATAATTAACAAAAGAAGTACAAGAAAAAACCAAAATGAGAGAGAGAGAGAGAGAGAGAGAGAGAGAGAGAGAGAGAGAGAATATTTACAACATCAGGCCACCAACATAAGTTTGGAGAATTATCTTTGAGATAGCTAAACAACAGAATTGGTAGGCTGAGATGCCAAACCAACCTCCACTTATCATATTCATTTACCGTATTGATTCTCAAATAGAAGATTTGCTGTTAGAATCAGTTCGTGGGATCCAGAGTGTTCTCGATTCTATTGGCAAATCAAAAGAAGTGAAAGAATGTGGAGAGAGTACGTCTTCCACGTTCACACCAGCATTTTCAAGTAGACTTTTGATAGGAGACACCTGCGTAAGAATAGAAAAGAGCAAAAAAACCATGTATTCTTTTTAGTTGCCTGCTTTCCAAATGTAACGCGCAGGGGGGAGGTTAATATGGTAATACAGCAAAAGATGGCGATTTTTTTTGAATTTATCTCCATCTTTATACAAATTTGAATCTTGTTTGTTAATGTATAGAGTGGATCATCAGTTGCCTGTTTTCCTAATGTATAGAGTGGATCGTCAAGAAATGATTCATGTCATATATAGTGAACCACAAAGTAGGAGAAGACTTTGCAGAAGGGGTTCCACATACTTGCGCCTTTCGCAGTTCTACATGTGCAGTTTCTAAAATCGAGTATTAGGATAACAGATGCCAGCAACACCTGAACAAAACAAAAAAGGGCAACCCAATGCACAAGGCTTCCGCTATTGCAGAGGATGGGGAAGGGTTAGATGTACGCTGTCTTACACTACTCAAACCCGTGACCGCCAGGTCACATTGGGGAAACCTCACAATTGAACAAGACATGTAGGAGATAAAAGACACTGGACAGTACTAATAACATAGACGAATTGTTAGCTTTCTTCTTTATTGAAAAGTAATGAATTTGAAGATGACCCAGATACCTTATTTGGCTCTTTGAAGGAGTTCTCATCCATCAGGTTGCTAGATGTGAGAACAGTCTTTGTTGATCCAAGTGATTGGAATGTGTTCTGCTCCATTCCATTAATTGAAATCTTTAGATTCACAATGTTGCTCCCAAAGTTCACGATCTGGAAAACAAGATATTCGGCCCAAATAAACGAGGATGTAAATGAGATGACAAACCAAAGACAGTCACTCAGCAACTAAAATCTGCAGGCCTTGTGAACTTATTATCACAGCTTCCCAACATAATAGGGCAAGTAAATATTTTGTCTACACTTCATTAGGATGTCATATTTGATAACAACACAAAAAATGATGACACGTCATCCGCAGCTATCAAGCACAATCCAGTGAATCAACCCATTGACAGCAAAAGGACAAAAAAGACAAGCGTGATAAATCGTATTTCCTGATAACAATGACATAATTAAATAGAACAAAAGGGTGTATTCGGAACAATGGATGATAAAATATGGGAACTTAACAACATATTTTGAGGATTAAGACCAACTACATATTATGGTACTGATCATACGGGTGCACTGCGACCTACTGAAGCTGTCACCTTAATATTTACAGTTTGTCTAAATTAGTGATAGATTTGGAAGCATGGTACACATACATTCAGTTAGCAGTTTCAGGCTCAGATTTGGGCATTTGAGGCAGTGGAGTCCAATAGTTGCGGATCAGTTGGTCAATTCTAAGAATAGGCATCAATGCATCAAAATAGGCACATGTAGGGTTTGAACTTTGAAGAGCATTTTCTGATGGTCAAAGAAGATATCGGCACCAAATATTTGAAAAACTTAGTACCCAACTTCAATTTGACATTTGTGATCATATTCTTCATGTGTATTTGGGACTAAGCAAGAACATTAGAAGAGAAAATGTAAACTAAACCTTTATTCTCAAGTAATTCTTGTTATCCTCAGAGTTTTTCCAAGCAATAGCAGAAGCAATTAGGGAACTTGAAGAATTTGCTTGTAGTGTTGAATTAAGCAGAGTGCCACCACTTGACTCCGAAAAAAAGCGTTGCATCCAGAAACTAGGAGTTCCATACAGCTGGTAGGAGTTAAAAACAATTGCATCTGGGTTCCACCTGTATTGAACATATATTAGCATACTAGTTTAAATTATTACAGAAACACATTAAGAGATCAGATGAAAAAGTTGTAGAGAAAAAGAAGGGAAAATGTACCGTCTGTCATTGGCATTCACAAACAGAGGTGCGTAGCTTGCCATTTCAACAACGTCGCTGCATTGGAGGATCCAATTCAAATCCTCAGTAACTTTAGCAGTGTATGACAATGTAAGACAAAAGCTAGCATAAAGTTGATAAGATCTAGATGACTATACATAAACCAGCCAACATGAATGTATTTCTCATAATTTTTTTATTAATATAGTCATCAGTTCAACTGTTTGAAAGCATATTTACTGATTGCGAAAAAAACAAAAGTGCATGCCATACGATCTAGTGTTGTATAACGAAAATGCCAGAAACTAATACAAGCATGATAATTACAGCCAAGAAAATGAAGAAAAGAAGTAAGTGCACAGTTTAAGCCAAAAAGATGCACATCAAGAAATAGTAAAGAGCACGGAGTCTTGGAAGAGTTTAATGGACCTGTTCCTTTCTAAGCCAATAAGGAAACCAGCCTCAGCCAGTGCTGCTAAAAGACTTCCTGTACCAGCATCTTTTCCAGTCACAGCATACTCACTCACAAAAGCCTGGAAATCAATCAATAGTGACCCGTTCTTCAGACCCCCTTTTTTCAATTCTTTTTCCAAAATATTGTCAAAAGCAGTTTGATTTTTATCAAAAGGAAGATTAACACACCTTTGGACCACTGCGTGATGAGTGATCGAATTTATGAGCCAAAGAAAACACCGTGTTTGCATCACTATAAATCTGGCCACCAAATCAAAGAATAAGATAGTATGTTGTCACGTAGCTGAACCACAAACCGAAAACCAAAGTTTTACCTGGAGAACAATAGAAATTTCAAATGTACATGCTGCAAAGTGAGACAATTCATATCTTACATGATAATCATAGAAATGGGCAGGGTGATCCAATTGTTGAGTAGAGCCATCACAGTTGGAGATAAATTTGATGTCTGGATAGGCATGTCTAATAGCATCATAAAACCTGAGGTAATTTCCTGCAATGTGCCCAAACAGAAGCAAGTTAAGATTTACAAACATTCTATATCTTTGCACTATTTGATTTTGATATCTATCTTGTGATGGCAGCTTCACCGTTAGGGTAGATTATGAACCACGCTACTGCAATAACATGATTAAAGCCCACTACGGTAAAACTACGCAAAAGCCTAAAAGGGGTGAGCAGCCGATATACCAACAATAGAATAAGTGCAGTAACTTCCTAAAATACATATCTTCAGTTCAAAAAGTCATTTATCCCCTATAATTCCATAATTACTGGATGGTATTTGACAACTAATATATGTTACAAAGACAAAAATAATTGACAAGATTAATTGCATACCACGGTAATTCTTCTTCCCACAGTCTTCGTTCCCAACAGCAACATATCTCAAGTCGAAAGGTTCAGGGTGTCCCATTGCAGTTCGAACAGAACCCCATGCTGAGTCAGGAGCACCCTTAGCAAACTCAAGACTATCCAGGATTTCCTACGATGAAAATGAATGATATCAATGAATGAAGTAATTTAGAGTAGAGACTGCTATATATTTGGCACAATGGCACCAAGGGCACAAGGCTTACTTCTGGAAGACCCAAACACTGCGAAGTTGAAAACAACATATAACTACCAGTAGCGCTACACATTTTCTTAAAATTATGTTAACAGATTCGGAATATGTACAAGTTACCTAACGGTAAGACAGAATAGCAGCTTTGTCAAATAGATGAATTTGAGACATCAAACATAACTCACAGATCTAGCCACTCCACGTTAAGAAAGCTGCATGACTCATTATAAAGAGACGGCCAGTCAACACATCATGCCAAGTTCAATAGCATATACTTGAGTCAATGGGTTTCCGCAATGGGTTAACGCTTTCTTCACCAAACCACTTTTACCCAAAGAAAGTACGAAAAAGGTAAGTTTAAATAGAAGGGAAAATACTCATACAATCACAATTCACAAATATATTTCTTAGTCTATATTTATAAGTCCCCGAGTATTTCTTTCTTTCACTCAGGTGTATTGAGTTACCTTGCCTTCGTGCGATGCCTGATAGCAAATTTCAGTAACATCCATGGCAAATGAAAATATAACGATTCATTTCACATTATTCTCTATAGCTAAGATGACTTTTAGTAAAGTAACACAAGATCATGTGCACATGAAGCAGCAAGCTGTCAGACATACTTGCAAAAAAGGCACAATGCTAGAGGTATCTACTTGATCATTATGGCTGATTCCTGTGGAACATAACCCCAACAAAGAAAAACAAAGATCAAATAAAAAGTATTCACGGTTGATAAAAGTTCTAATAACTATTTGGATCATCGTAAGTAGTTGTAGATACCATTATTGAAAACCCAAACCGGGGCAGCACCAAGGTCTTCTGCCAGCTGCAGAGGCATAATGGAAACAAACCACAATTGACTTAACCAAGACTTAAAACACAAATTAAACAGCACAGCAGCATGAGATAATACCTGAAGAAACTCAAAGTAACCAAGTCCCTCATCAGTCCAGTACATCCAAACATCACCGAAGTGTCCGGGCCTCTCTTCCCATGGCCCAATAGTTTCTTTCCACCGGAATGCATTTCGTAACCATTCACCTTCAACGAAACACCCACCTAATGTAATATCAATTGGATCAATTTTCTTACGAGGTCCCCACAGAGAGAAAATCAAAAGATCTAACATAGCAACTGAGATATATGTAATTCAGGTTAAGAGACAACATCAAGTTTGGACTGTTTAATTGTTCTTCCATTGAATGCATGTCCATTCTTATTACGTATCACGTTTACCACACATGCAATTGTTGCAAGGCCCAATTTCATGAAAAAAGACATCAAGCTTGTAATGGTTGCAAAGCCCAATACTTTATACTAACTTTATCGGATGGCAAGATTTTACTGCTTTTTTTCTAGCGAAAAAAGCAGTGGAACTCTTCTGAGTTCTTGCATACTCACAAAAAGAAAATTCAGTGCATGAGGCAGATCTGAACAATTTGCCTGTGTGTAGAGCTCCATATTGCTCTAAAACAACTAAAAGAAACTCAATAATCATGACCTACTTGTAGAAAAGGTCTAATATGCAAATCAGAAGATGCATTTAAGACGGATTCGAATCCTATGTGAGGATCTTGTGAGGATTTTAATGAGAGGGTGCCACCCAATAAGCCAAGATATCCAACAGTCCAGAACAAAGAAATTCTGCCAGCTCATAAAAATTGTTGGTTACAACACTCTTTCTTTAACGGAGTCTTCTCCGTTAGTTCCCCGTTTTGATTCATCCGAGGTTGACAACGGTGGGCAGAGACAATGATGGGTGGTTCAATGTACACTATTATCTTGTAGTATCTCTCTCTCCTCTCTTTGTTTCGATTTTTTGTTGAGATATTTAATCAAATGTGGGTTATGTTTCTATAAAATAGCTGAGTTAGGGGTTGGCAAATTCCTAGATAATAGTTTCTCATTTTCTTTCATGTTTCTATTGTATTGATAGAAATAGAACCAGATGACAAGCCAAACTCCAAATCAAGGTATATTTTAATGCATTGGACGATTTGTACGGCTCATGGCATCGAGGGGAGACTCTACAAGCCAAGCTCTGTTTTAGTCCCTGTTATTCTTTGGACTTTGTAAGATGGCGATGGAATGGTGCGTGTCTTCCTATTGTAACTCATTTGTAGAAATTTATGAATTTTTAAATGGATAAAAACTTTTGTTGGGTGAATTTGGTGAAGTTTTGGCGGATGGCCATAGCTGTCCTGGTTGAGAACAAGGTTTTGGGCTGAAATGGGAACTGAAACAAAAGTGAAGACTCAGATTTTCTGGCCGTTTGGGTTCCGTCCATCTAAATGACATCGTTTGCTGTTCTAAAATAAAAAATAAAAATTGACATCATTTGAGCACAAAATTGCAAGCAACCCACATTTTCAAGTTTCGCTCCGTTGGATATCTTCGCTTAATAGGTGGCACCCTCTCATTAAAACCCTCACAAGATCCTCACAGATAACAACAAAAACATGATGAGCAATAATGAAACTTATGGTCACAAATGGTAAACCATATAAACTAAAATATGAACTCCAATTATACAAGTACACGAAACAACCCAAGTTTCACAGCCCTCAGAACAAAAAGACACAAGTACCTGGGAATCTGATGAATCTGGGTTTCAAATCTGCAAGCATGGTAGAAAGATCTTCTCGGAAACCATGTCCCTGTAGCAAGATAAAAGTTGTCAAAAGGATAAAAATAGGTCATGGAGAACTAAACCCCATAGCTACCAAAAATTAACTTAATTCCTTAGAGAGAATGTACTACAATTATATGTTTGACCTCTAATCCTTTCCCCAATTAATTCTTCCTCCATGGAAACCAAACCTAAAAGTAGATTCTGTAGATAGGGAAATTTTCAAGTAAATGAACTGGACTTGAATATTAAAGAATTTGAAGTCCAAAAGTCATAGAATTACATGACAAGATGAAAAGCTAATTCCAGTTACATTGAAAATAAATTCAAAGATCCAAAGAATAGTTTACCATGGTTGCAGACATGAAATATGCATAAAGCTTACGTATGGAAAGCCATTGAATTAGCTTCCACGGAAAACTTCAAACGGCACATTGGTCACATCTCATTCATACAAACGACTTCTTTTAGTTGTCAATATCAGTAAAACACATATGCACAGAATTTTAGAAACTAGACAACATAGTTTCCTCCTATCAAGGATTAATCTTCTGCAAAATGACCTTTTGTGTGGGGGTGGTGGTGGGTGGGGGAAAGGAATCCGTGGACGCGCAATTGGTAAATAGAAATGACTGAAAACTAAATAATCACATGGAAACCACTTTAGGTAAGTGACACCCTGCACTCTTTGTTTAGCCATGCAACATTATGATAATCAACAATTACTCCAGGATGTCGCACTTCAATACATTGCAGGGGTATTTATTGGGTAAAATAGGCTGTTTCTGGGGAGAAAAGAATGGTAGTTCTCAATGCAAAATCCCCTTCTTAAACCAGATTGTACAGATAGAATCCTTATCCCAGGGAAAATCTAAAGCTAACAACAAAAGCAATCTATAATATTGCCAAACGTCACTCCCAATTGATCATTAGAAAACGTAATATTTCAGGAGATGCATAGATCATCTACAATTCTTTAATTTGTTACTTGAAGATATAGGAAGAAAAATATATAAAGCCACACATCATATGAGAAATTAATTACAAAGATTAAGCATATGCAAACAAAGAACACTAACATATTTACGACTACTAACCTCTTTCAGGAACAAGTATTCCAAGTTTTCAACTACTAGAAACAAGATGACTTATACAAGAATCACAAACCTTGTATGTGTCCAAGGGCATAGCTGACACTTGGTCAAACCATACAACTCCTCTTCTGCTTGTAGTTAATTGCAGTCTTGCATTATGATTGGTTTCTTTCGCTTCCAAAAGAATCTCAGTCTTTGTCCAGTTTGAAACATCAGCAGCTCTGTCAGAACAACATAAGCACTCTGACTATCCAAAATGCAGGTTAAACATACATGACAAAACATTAAACATTTGCTAAAGGTAGTTACTGCCCAAATGTAGCTCACATAATGTTTGCAGTAGCCAGCATTTGCAACCCACTGGAGCCGGTCAATGATATCGATATATTAACTGACTGTAATGAACGGATATACAGAACGACTTTGTACTTCTTCCCTTGTTCAACATTCTGAGAAAACAGAAAGAAAAATGATCCAGATGGAAACAAATCAGTGAGTTATCAGTTGAGAAAATTTTCAAAACCAAAACTAAAAGAAAAAACAGGCCAGATAGTAGGATGAGAGCAAAAACTGTCATCAATATGGTTCTCTTTCTTAAGAACTATTAAGTGTAGCCTATCAAAAAAAGAACTATTAAGTGTAGCATGAAACTGAATTCTATGAGCTATCGGCACTGGATTAGACAATTATCTATCAACAGAAAAAAAGAAAAGAAAAAGGGCTTGTTTAGTATGGTTATATGGTCTATAATGGGGCAACAGGCTTATATAGGATGAGCTGCATGTTTCAGACTGGAGGATTTGCAGGAGTGCTGAAGATTTGCATGTGGCTATTATCCACAATTGACTAAGCCCCTTTTGGCGGCCCTAAAACATGGCACTTAAAAGAAAAATCCAACAAACAATGTATGTTTCAGGAATAACAGATGCATTTACTGGATGTGATAACGAGGCAAAAACTGATATGATACGATTCAGGACTTTCTGGCCTTTTTGCGGTGGTGAATTCTTATCAAACATACATCTGAAAGTAAAAGTAAAACTTGTGCATTGTGTACAGTTTCTACGAAAACTAGTTCAATACACATCACATTCTACCTTCTCCTTGAGAAATCTATACAAGACTCACAATCTCTATAAGCCCACCCCATCAGACCATGTTCCGAGCTAAGCAAAAAACAGATACCCATTCCATGTCACATAAGATAGAAAACAAGATTATGTTTATTTGTGCACGGGAAATGGGAGACTGAACTACAGGACAAAGCATGACGAAATCAAAAAATATAGCTGTAAAAAGCATAAAGAAGACAGGTGCTGCGTTCGCAGCCTAGGACTTAGGGGTTTGCTCCTTCCTAAGGTCTCATGTTCGAAACCTGTCACATGCTATCAACTCCTTTTGGCTAGTGCATATAAAGCTTTGCTTTGGCTTTAATTGGAGTCCCAGTAGTGGACGGTGGAATTGGTCCCCCAGGATTAGTCGAGGTGCACGTAAGCTGGCCCAAACACCTAAGTTATCCCAAAAAAAAAAGGATAACAAATTTATTTCCACCACACTATTTGCTTCTGAGATCGATAGAAGATGCAGCCTGATATCCTACGCATAAGATCCATACACCTTATATATCACAATAGCTACTTATTCATTTCTTAACTATGTACTCTTAGGAACTTAGATATTTTGAGGTGACTATGACCTGCTAGACATATATGTCAAGCGATCAGTAAATGTAAAAAAAAAGTCATGTTAGAAATGGATATCGAAGTCTTAACAAGTTTCCGTGCTACATATACGCCGAGGGGAAAAGGGTTACTGGAAGTCTTCTAAAATGGATGGTAAGTTCTTACCATGCCCCAGAATCCAGGGTTATAAACACCAACCCCTCCATCTGGACATACATTGGAGCCGTCTCTGTCACAAAGCACATCCATTCGAAGAGCAACTTTGTTTCGATCAAAGCATGATGAACGGTCAGTTGATACAACAAGAGATGACTCATTCCCAATGATAGACCAAGGATCAATATTGGAGGGAGTATTAGGGCCCCCCGCTTCAAAACCTGAAACTCAAATTTCGCAAAAAGAATCTGTTATTTCCATGTATCCACAAGGATGTCAAATGGAGACACGCATTTTTTCAACTAAAGAAAATTTGGGCTTAAGCACAATAAAATTTTAGAGAACCTTCCCCCTTTGCAAAGAAGGAAAGGGAAAAAGAATGCAAATGAATTCTCCAGAGGAATTAGATTTGACCTCTGTTGCTGACGAGCTCAGCCCATAACCCTCCAGCCCCAGCATGGTTGATTTCCTGCATAGCATTTCAAAGAACTGTTGTCGTCCACCATCAAATGTATATACAGCAAAATAACATCTGGTGAGTAACTCTACATCTGGCATGGATGCCGTGTACTTTTGCAAGGGATGCATACCTTGCCAATCCCATTCACATGATTTAACAATCCTCATAGTTTAATACATTCAAACCATTCACATGGTTTAAGTAGATCTGATTTGTGCAACTTCAAATCTAAAACTTACATGTTTTCTCCTTAACATGTTCATAGAAACTGTGAGATGGATTTGTGAGTGGTGATATGGGGGGAAGCTTGTTCATAACGTGTACTTATAAAAACTCTGGCAAGCTCGAATGCGAATGATGAGCATTTAGATTTTCAGAAATAATTGTTGAAAAGTTTTCTGCAAAGATAATTCTGGAAACTGCAGGGCATCAATCCGAGTGACACCTTGACCAAAGATGGGAAGACAAAGGGTGGATCGAGGGTTGTACAAATAGCAGTCGAAACAGTATTGAAAACAATACTGAATTTGAGTATAACTAACAAAGTTAGGAGATCAACAACGTGCCAAAGACAGCCGTAATTGTAACAAACACGTAATATGCACAAAAGACGGATCAGAATGAGTTAGTAATCTCACCTCAAAGAAAACGCCAAACAGAGTTTCGGGTATCTTACGTCCAGAAGCTTCAGAAGCATTTACGAACAGCCAAGCTGTCTGATTAGTATCAACCTCAAATGCAGAACATTGATACAAGACACAGAGCCCAATAATGAACCCTGGGATGACTCGACTGAAACAACTCATTGCTTCAAAAAACAAATGAGGGACAAAAAAAGTCAATTCGCTGATATAACAAAAAAAAGTCCATTCAGAAATATTCTGATCAAAGAAGAAAGCACAAACATCACAAACTGTTACAACCTCCTATTATCATCATCAAAATTTAGTCTTCATAAGGTGAGCTGAAACCATCCAAATAAGATGAGAGAACTGTAATATAATGGCATAGAGAGTGAACATGACATTCCTTTGAAGAGAAGACCATTCAAGATTCAAAATTTCACTTTAGTTTTTTTTTTTTTCCAAGAAGGAGTTTCAAAATTAAGGTAAGGAATGATCAATACGAAAGTAAGAGCTTCTGTTCATAAAACTTGTGGAAAATATTGCCCAATTTGTATTGAAACTGGTCAAATAGGGGGACAAAGAGGGAGTAAAGTCTTGCAAAGTTCTATGGATGCTAACTGTGTGTATCCCTATTACTGTTAAGAAGTTGACCATATATGCAATCAATAGCACAAACCCAATATGATTATAAAGCAACTCGGATCAATTAACCATTAGATTATAGAGAAATACCCATCATAGAAAAGCCGGCAAGGGTTTTGATATTTGATACAAAGATCACAAATTTTCCTACTATAAAATGGAATTGAGTGAACAGCATTTACCTGAAAGACCCAATAGTCTTCGGAGACGACCGGCTAGAGAGAGAAGAGAGTTGGGGTTGTGGCTGGTGAACTGGGTTTATTATTTATATGCATTTATGATTGAATTGAGTAGATATATATACACATATATACAAGATTTCCATAAGCCCATAAAGTGTGTTAATTCTGTTGCTTGGCGCCGAGATAATGTTCCCAATCGAGGAGGCGGAACCTCCTCATCCCGCTTTAACCTTGCTTTCACGGAAGCAGCTGTAGCTTGGGGGGAACTGTTTCTTTAAAGTTTCTTTCTTTTTCAACTTCTTGTTTTTTTTTCTACTTCTTGTTGGACTGTGTTCTTATCTAATGAAAAATGAAAAATTTCAAAATACTCCCAATCTTTACTCTAAATTTCAATTAGACTCATAACCTTTTAAAAAGATCAATTTTACTCCCAACATTATCTTTCGTTAATCAAAGCGCCTCCTTCAGTTTGAATGACTAACGGATATCGTTAAAGGCTCCGTTAAATAGCGTCCCGATCGAATTTCGATGATCCGAGCCGCTCAATGTGTTCAGAACATGATTTTAAGGGTACATCGAAGAAATCAGCCAAAAAAAAATGATCGAAAAGGGTTTGATTTGAGCAGTTTTTTAGTAAACTATTCAATAAAAAACTGTACAGATGAAGCACTTCCCAGTCTTTTTTTACTGATTTCTCATTTGGTACCCTTAAAATCACGTTCTGAACATATTAAGCGGCTCAAATTATAAAAATTCGATCGGCAAAGGGGAGGTGCGGACCGATCCGAATGTTGTTCAAGTTAGGACGCCAGATTTTGCTTCAGTCCGCACCTCCCCTTTTCCGATCAACTTCCGATAATTCGAACACAGGTATCCGCAAGAAATCAGCAAAAAAAATGACCGAAAAGAGCTTCATCTAAACAGTTTTTTATTGAATAGTTCAATAAAAAACTGATCAAATCAAGCCCTTCCCGATCATTTTTTTTGCTGATTTCTCGCGGGTATCTTTGAAATCACGTTCGAATCACATTGAGCGACTCAGATCGTAGAAATTCGATTGAGAAAGGGGAGGTGCAGACCGATCCGGATTTTGTTTAAGTCAGGACGTTCGGATTTTGCTTCTGTCCGCACCTCCCCTTTTCCGATCGAATTTCAATTATTCGAGCCACTCAATGTGATTAAAACGCGATTTTAAGGGTACCCGCGAGAAATCAGCAAAAAAATTAACCGGAAATGGCTTGATTTGAGCAGTTTTTTATTGAACTATTCAATAAAAAATTGTTCAGATGAAACCCTTCCCGGTCATTTTTTTTGTTGATTACTCGCGGATACCCTTAAAATCGCATTCTAATCACATTGAGCAGCAAGATCATCGAAATTCGATCGAGATGCTATTTAACGGAGCCTTTAACGAAATCCGTTAGTCATTCAGACGGAAGGGGGTGTTTTGATTAACGGAAGATGACATTAGGAGTAAAATTGATTTTTTTAAAAGGTTAGGAGTCTAATTGAAATTAGAATAAAGGTTGGGGGATATTTTGAAATTTTCCCCAATGTTTTGATTATCTGGTGACATTGGAGCACCGCCACGAGTGCTAAGAGAGCACGTGGTGGGCTCCAAAACACAAGAATGTCTGGTAGAGAAAAAGAGTGTTGGGGTACCACGTCTCAGTACTTCAAGACGTACCATTAAATATTACTCATCATCTAGAGTCACTTTACATGGAGACAAGGATGTGTGGTGTGCATTGGTGAATAACATATATCTCGTCGTGGGGCTCATTATGTATCTCGTTATTTGATCAAAATCGGCCTATTTGTTTAGTTTATTGAGTGCATAGCCCCATAAAAATTCAAGTTAATCCGACACCGATAACTAATTAACCGCTGTTGCATTTTGAATGAAGATGAGATGGTGTTGCATTGCGTTTACTCCAAGATCAAAGTGCTTATCAGCTGTCACGATTTGTACATTATTGATCGAATATTTTGAACTTTCCACCCAAGTAGTTTATCTGTCACATCTGGTGCATTTTTGCTTCCACGCATGAAATCATGCTTACGCTATTTTATAGACTACTAGTGAATGGGCTGCTTGCAAAGGCGTGCAAAATTAGATCCAATACAACTAAATTTCGTTGTTCGAAGTGCAAAATAAAATATATTTATAATTGAATATTCTAAATCTCGTTAGTAAAATTCATGACCCAATATTAAAAGAAACAAGAACATGAGATATCAAAATTCTTACAATTTCAGAGGGGTTTTTTTTTTTTAATTTTTAAAATCTTAGTATATGAGACGTTCTTTTTAGGAGAGAAGAATTTTACTAGGTATTTGAAAGGGTTCGAAAGAGAAGAAGCATTTCTAGTTCGTGTTTTTGGACTACTTTTTTTTGTGATATGCACCCCTCACTCAATATCTTGTTTTAATACAATTTTTGTTCACTTTTTTTTTGTTCGAGATTCATACCCAAAATAATACTTTCATTTCGGATTTTACTATCATATATATTTTAGACATTTCTTTTTTATATTGTGCGTGACTTAGTAATTTGAGAATACTATTTGTATGCTCTTTAACTTTTTTTTTTGCAAAATGATAGAAATGCATTGATGACGGGTATGCTCTTTAACTTGAATATCCCTTTTTTCAGTCTTTTGTTTGGCAGTAACGGTCCTAACAGATTTAAAATTGGACATTCAGGGAAGCTTTATGAATTTTCAGGTAGGGGAAGAATTGTCAGGTAGGTGAGGGTATTATTAGTATAAAAATTGCTTAGTCAATGATATTAGTAAATAGGGAAATGCTAGTAAATAAATCTATTTCGTTCTAATTTTATGTGGTTGTAATATTGTTAAATTCTATAATATATAACTATACATCCATCCCGTATGGAAACTATTCTAATAGAGTGTTTGATTTTTTTTTGCCATTCGTTAAACTTATATAATCTACTCTATTTTAGGGAACTTGAGGAGGGAGATGGGTGCTTACTGGAATCAAACCATGCCCATGTGTATCGGAATATAAAGGAGGCACCAACTGCACTCCGGCCACTCTGCTTGCGTTCGATGTTATTTAGTATACATATAAACCATATAAATCACCGCTAAACTACTCTTCCATCCTTCCCAAATTTTTAATACTCACCAAAATTTACAATGCAGAGTCCGACTTAAATTTTACTTGATAAGGGTTCCAACCTCAAATTAATTGGCAATAGGTGGAATAACCTCTAGAATATAACAACTAAGCTTGCTTGAGTGACTTAGACGAGCGACATGCGATAAAATCTAACACTCATCCTCACGTGAAGGTTCAAATTGCAGAGACGAGGAGATTTCACTTGGGTGACGGAAGGTACATAACCATGCGAGGTGTGACCACCCAAAACTAACTTTGATACCATGTTAAATTTCTTGAAGCATTCCAACCTAAAATCAATTGGCTATTAGTTGAGTAGCTTTTGAATATATTTTAGTCAGTTTAGGTGGCTTAGATGAACGATATCAACTTTAACTCATCATTATTTTGATTTTTGCTCAAGTTTTTTCTTGACCAAAATAATGTAAAAACAAAAATTTATGATAAAAACATTTGTAGAGATAAAACTGTTTTCATTAACTTGCACATGCAGGTTTAACTTAACAATTTATTTTCATTTTTCCTCGTATAAAATAAAAGTCCAAAAAATTGACTTTTTCAGCTTTTGCTTGGATATTTCTCCAAATACTTGTATAAAAGTCATAATTTTTTACTTTTTCGATTCCTCTCATCGAGACGATCAATATTACATAAAAGTTTGGCGCAAAACTAATAAATTCAAAAAAAATTTGAATGAGGATAAAACAAAAAAGTTGTGGTCCACACTTTGTTGGTTAGTGGAAACACCCCATAAAAACATAGCAAGAAGTAGGGCTAAAACGAGCCAAATCGAGCCGAGTTTCAAAATGTTTAGGTTTGTTCATTAAGTTTTTAAGGGAACTCGAGCTCAATTGAATTTATTGAGCCGAGCTTCCCTAAGTTTGAGTCAAACTCGAGCTCGTTCACGTACGAGTCGGAAATATTATATATATTTATACTCTCATACAAGTCTAGAACTGTAAATAGAATTCTTATTTTGAACATAAATGAGTTCTTACATATAAAAAATTGTAAAAACATAATGTAATTTAAGTTTATAGTACTTTTAAAAAGTTTCTACATGTACAAGTTGCAAAATTTTCATTATGTACATGTAAAATTCCATCCATATTCAAGGTTATACATAGAAGAAAGGATACTGGTACAGATTTGATCTGTACCAGCGCACAGACCCATTCTAGACTCGTTTCGGGTCCCAAAAAACAACCGGAGCCGCTCATTACATTCAAAATAGTTTGTTTATGGTCCTTACCAAAAATCAGCTCAATGTGATATCGCTAAGGATGTTTAGGAAACATCCAACTTTGCTTTAGAATTCAAGCCTGAATTCTAGGACGAAGTTGGACGTTTCGCAAACGCTCTTACCGATATCAGATTGGGCTGATTTTGGGTAGAGACTTTAAAGCATTTTAAATTAAATGAGCGGCTTCGATTATTTTTAGGGGTCCGAAACAAGTCAAAAATAGGTCTGTGTGCGCTAGTACAAGAAATCATATCTATACCAATAGCACCGTTGTATACATAGAATTTCGTGAGATATATAAACATATACTCTAGGTTCCTGGGCTTAATCGAGCCAAATACTATCAGGTTCAAGTTCAGCTCATGCATTAAACGAGCTTAAAATTGAAGTACAGGTTCAGTTCATTTAGTACCTGAATCGAACTCAAACGAACCTTTACCGAATCAAGTCTCAGTTCATGAACAACTCGATTGATTTGCATCTCTAACAAGAAGTACCCTAGAATGTAGAAAATTTATTCTATACCCATGGGACAATGCCACGTGGTGCCCCATGCCATTTCTTCACTAGAAAATGTATGAACTCCACTCCAATGTGTGGTAGAGAAAGGTCTGGGACACAGCCACAGTGAATAATTACTCTGGAATGTACTAAACATTGTGTTAGTAATTATTTCATTCTTAAACTATGATCCGTTTGTCAATTTTGTAAACTATCAGACCAAATTGGTTACAATAAAAAAGTTAAGGGATGAATTAGGTGATTTTTACAGTTTAAGAATGACTTTAGACAAATGGAACATAATTTAAGAGCATATAAAAAACTCTTGGGTTTTTCCCCCTTAAAATTACCAGAAGAAAAAATAGCATGTGAAATGTCCTTCTCTTTCCATCTTCCCCGCGAAAAGTCCGCTCAAATCACGCGCTAACCATTGGAAGTTCCATGGGGAGTTTTTCTGTGGACAGAGAGAGAGAGAGAGAGTAGGAAACTTTCGTCAGCATTTTTCAAGAGAGAGAAAGAGAGAAATCTATTGAGGGGTGAGAATCGGTGAGAGAGAAAAGTGGGGAGAGGAGGGAGAACAAAAAGGGCAAAATGGTTTGGGGTTGAATTTGGGGAAGAGAATGTATAGCGGCTAGGGAATTTGATTTTTTGATTCAAAAAGGATAGAGAGAGAGAGACTTCTCTTCCTCTCTTTCTTTGATTCATCTTTCATTTTCCTTCTCTCTCCAAAAGAGTACATTAATTAATTACATCTGGGTAACAGAAAACACAAAAGGGTTAAAGAATTATGAGTGAAAATAAGAACCAGAACTGGGGTAACCCTCCCTCCAAAGGTACCATTGATCTTCCCAAATCCAGGAGGCTCTATCAAGTTTGGAAGGGACGTAATGTAAGCTCTCTTTTCTAATTTATCAATTCATTTTGCCCTTCTGTTTCTTAGATATCATGGAACACTCACATTGTTCATTTGAAACAATGCCGACTCAATTGATTGAGACTTAAGGCTTGATTTGGTTTGATTTAGTTTATCAAGACTTACATTTTCAATACTAATTTTCCTTGCTTAACCTAACTTTATAGTTTTCAGCATTGGCCTATTATGATCTCTTTCTCTCTCTCCGTGATAAGTATGCAGCTCCAGTTACCCCATTTTGCCAACTATCCAATTCCGGCCCATTTGAATTCTAGAGAGAATGATAATCTAGGTTTCTGAAGTTAACTATCAGATAAATCTATAGTGCCCAATTTAGATTATTTTTAAAGAAAGCTTGAGGAAAAATACGAATGTCCCAATGAACTTTTTTTGTTTGTTTGTATTTTCTCATGATGATCAGATTTGTTGGGTGACAATTTAAGCTCTCTTTAGGTTTCCCTTTTTATTACTCCTAAAATGATTAGATTGACTTTCGGTGGAAAGAAATACTGTATATGTTGAAATAGGATTTGTATGAATAGGAGCAACCTAGTGCATGACTCTCCCATTACTGTGAAGGTTTGATTTATGCCACCTTACCCTTCATGCATGCAAATCATACTGGTGTTTCAAGCCTGTACTGCCCAGTTCGATGGAGGCATCTTCACCTTTGAAAATGCGAAATTATATTTACTTGCTTTGTGAGGATTGGGACGAGCTTAAGATCTAAGTAGGAGATAGTACCCTTTGTGTCTTTTAAATAAAATAAAATGCAGATTTTTTATTATTGTGGAAATTTCAGTTTGCTCCTACAAAATGAAATGACAGTGCATGCCTAAAAAACATCGCAATTTTTTTCCTAGACTCAACACTCTTAGTTTGTCTTCATATTAATGTTACAGTGTGCTTCTTACATGTCAAATTATTTCTAGCTGACAGACAAAAAAATAACATACGTAAAATGTATTCAATTATTTTCAGCGAATTGAAATTATACTTTGAGCATATGTAACAGTAGGCTCACTTTGATAGTCAACTGAATGTGCACAATGTTTAGCTTTTGAGTTATTTGGAATACCATTTTGGAGTTATTTGAAGTCAACTCCTTTAAAGTATTGCCTTGCTTGCATGAAAAGTAAAGAAAGCAAATTCAAAATTCATATTACAATGCCTTTTCTTTTGATAGGCAAAATTTAATTCCATTCATCTCGAACGATACAAAATGAAATCAACATAATACACTGTTAATTCCATTCAACCATATTACAATGCTTTTTGACATCACTAGTCCCAGGCCTTCCGGTTCAACAAAAGACTTTAATACTGTTTTTGATCGACAAAGTGGAATGAATCATTCCATTCCTAGTGGAACAATTTAGTGAACCTGTTATCTCATGATTTATTTTAAGTATGGGTGCTGAAAATGCCAAACGAAAACGTAATAAGTACACTAATGGAACACACCTTTTTTCCTTGTATCTATGGCAGAAATTTCTGTGTGGTGGGAGGTTGATATTTGGTCCTGATGCGGCTTCACTGTTTTTATCGACATTCCTAATAGGGGGGCCGGCAATAACTTTCTGCATAAAAATGCTTTTGAAGATTACAGAAACTGAACCTTTGTATGGACATACTATACTGATACTGGGATGTGTCCTCACGGTTTTGGTAAGTAAAGTGAGTTATTTGTTGGTTAAAAAAAAAGGGTTACTGACTGATCACTGATGATTGAATACTATCTGTTGGTTTTTTATTTAGGATTTGACTTTCCTTTTCCTGACATCTGGAAGAAATCCTGGAATAGTAATGAGAAACTCACGGCCGCCTGAAATCGATGAAGCCTCGATTTCCAATACCCCATCTATGGAATGGGTTCACAGTGCGACTCTCAATTTGAAGCTACCCAGAACAAAGGATTTGATTGTCAATGGCCACACAATTAAAGTCAAGTATTGTGACACTTGTTTGTTGTATCGTCCGCCACGTGCTTCTCACTGCTCCATTTGCAACAACTGCGTAGAGAGGTTTGATCACCATTGTCCCTGGGTGGGTCAGTGTATTGGAATAGTAAGTCATTATACACATGTTTTTTGTTTAAGCATTATTGCAAAAGTTTTGAAAAAATCTACTTTTGTTTTCAGATGCGATCAAATGAGCTGATTATGCATTTTTTTGTTCACCCCCATTTGCCTATGATGATTCTACTTATGACCAGTAAATAACTGAGCACATTTATGTTATATACATAGATATACTTTGTATATTCCTTTGTTCTTAAGGAAATTAGTGCTTACTCAACCTACTTACTCAAAGAAGTCCAAATCCACACACTTCCTCTTAAAATGTCTAGTTGTTAAATGATCGATGGTGACTGTAATGTTTCAATATTGCAGTTTTTGACTTTTTATGTTTTTCTTTAAGTCAAGTACAGGGGTAAGGTAAGAGGTGATGGCTACAGGTGTCACTACCCCAACCCCTACATGCAATGACCGGTCAGTAGCACCCTGCTGGCTAACACTTCTCTCACCCCTCAAGACTAAACATTGGCTTAACACTAGAAAAATTGATTTAGTGGAAAGCATGATGACAAATTTATAGATATCTTGTGTGCAGATCTTAATCACTCAAAGCCCCAAGGGGTTTGACCGAGTGGCAATGAAACAGCAACCAAAGTTGCTGTCGCTAAGAGGTCGAAAGGTTGAATCTCTTGAAAGCCAAATATTCCAAACCTTGGGGCCACTAGAGGTTTGCCCGGTCATTAACTTTAGGGCCTCAGGATTAGTCAAGATGCGCGCAAGCTGTGTCGAACACTTAGTCATCAAAAAAATCTCAAACACTCAACCACATTCGTCAAAACAAGTAGCTCAACTATTTTATACTCTTTGGCATTAGGAAATATTATACAAGTTTCATAAACCAAGTTAAACAATTGCTCATCTTGTGTCAAACGAAGTTTATTCTCTTTGAGCGTAATGCAATTTGTAATCATGGTTGAACTCAGAGTAGGTTCATTATTCCTCTTTGTCTCATTGAAGTTCAGTTCTCTTAACTTGATAAAGTCCATTTGTATTCATATTGGGGTATAATTATCTTAATTCTCAGATGATTCTTAAACCAGGTTAAGAGCCTTATGTGAAAAGTATAGATAAAGAAGCAAAACAGGATTCACCATTGTTTCCAAACTAGTGAATGCTTGAGCCTTGGGCTCCTGTTTGTGGCAACCAAAGTGGGGTTGAAGGTGTGCTGCACATGAAACCTAGGTTCTAATCATTTCGAGGCTTTATGGGTCAACAATTTGCTAGGACCTCTCAAATCTCAAACACGGGGACTTGTATAATTTGTAGGAGTATCAAATTGTTTGCTCATATCTAATAACCAGGTAGGCTTTTCTTTTTTGCATATGGAATCATTGGACCCTAAAAGGCTAAATGTTGGGCTCACACTATGCATTCTTTCTTTGATATCTTCAATGCAAACACCCCTTAAAAGATGGTGAATTACGTTTGCAATGGTGATCTGGAAAGCATTTAATGATGCTTCTCTATTGATATTAGAGGACAAGAAATTTGTTTTTTTCATTTTACGATTACCAATCTAAACCTTAGGCTGAAGAAAACAGATCGAGTCTACTGTTTCTACTTAAATATTATCTTGGACAAGAGTCTGTTTAGATATGCTTGTTGAAGCTTTAAACCATTTTACAATGAATTCCAACAAATGAATAATGCATGCCATCACTATTCACTAGAATCACTAACATCGAAGTATATACTTTCACTCACAATTAAACATGAACTACTCTTTGGGCCTATGTAATGCTCAACATTTTAATTGCACTAAAGGAAAATGTTATAAATAGTTGGCATTAGACTAACCCATCTCTTCCATTTTGTTGTGGTTGCAGCGCAATTATCGATTCTTCATCTTGTTTATATCAACCTCAACCTTGCTGTGCATTTATGTTTTCACGTTCTCATTGTTGAATCTTCTACAACAGAAGAACCACTTATGGCACATTATGTCTCAAGATATTGTATCAGTTGCTCTAATTGTATATTGCTTCATAGCGGTCTGGTTCGTCGGAGGGCTCACTGTTTTCCATTTTTATCTTATGTGCACAAACCAGGTGATCGTCTTACTCTTAAAATGCATCTATGTAATTCGAAATTAGCTTTGGGAAACACAATATCAAATGGGCTGATAAACCATGTCCATACTGTTCAAAATAGCTTTGTCCAACACTGAAAGTCCCCCATGCAAAGTTTATGTAGTTCAACATTTGGACAAAGAGAAAAAAGAATACATACACACATACATACACATCTATATTTACATATATCCGGTCTTCTCACTCTCAACTATGTTGTTTTTAGCGAATTAACTTTTCAAGATGCACTTGGGATACATGATTTCGTATAATTACCCACAAATAGTGAAAAACAAAAGACATTCCCTTTAACCTGAATGTATTATGTGCTAACTTGGCTATTATCTCTTTCTTTATGATGTCTTCTAGCCCATCTCTGGGTTTTGATAGGTGTAGCTCTTGTATTAGTTGGTCTATGTTTAACTATTTGTCTATAGCTCGGCAGGAAATATTGAACATGATACTAAACTTGCTCTATTAAAAACATCTTTAACGTTTTGATTAATGTACCAAAAAGAGATGAATTTGCAAATTTTAAAACTATATCACCTCAGATTGTGGAACAAAGCAATAGACAGAAGATATGAAACAGAGTACCGGACCAAACGATGCTATTTCAGAAGTGATCATTGACAGTAATATCCATTTGCTGTAATATGCTTTTTTTGTGCTCATCTAGTGATTTTGTAGCTCATTTTGATCCTGATAACTAGGTAAGTGAGGTTGCCACCTGATGTCGTTGAGTTCATGATGTGCAAACTGCAAAGTGTTTGTGATAACATCTAAGGTAGTACCTGCTAACATCACTTGATTTGACATTCTAAAAATCACTAAGTGCATGATATTCTAGTCTATTTTTTTTTATAAGTAATATTCTAGTCTATTAGTTCTACATGTCTACAAGTGTGTATGATTTACATATCTATAAGTGTATATGATTTTCAGGGTTGTTTTATTATTTTTCCCTACATAATGCAAATTCTTTGCTGGCCTTTGCTTATCTGCAGACGACTTATGAGAACTTTCGGTACCGCTATGACAAAAAAGAAAACCCTTATAATGATGGGATAATGAAGAACCTTAAAGAGATCTTATTCTCTAAAACTGCTCCTTCGACAATCAATTTCAGAGAGTGGGTGGTGGAAGATGATGATCCAATCATAGAATCCATAAACCAAAAATTTGGAAGAGGTATGAGAGGCTCAAAAGAGAACGTCGACTTAGAAATGGGAGGTATGCTTAGCAAGGATGGTGGTATTCCACTTCCAAATATTTTACGAAATTTGGATTATGGTGGGATCGATGATGATTTGAAGAAGAAGAAGGAGGGAGACGAAAATATGCTCGATCCATTCTTCTTTCCTACCAAACAAGAACAAAGCGACTCAGACTGTACATTCAGTAACAACGGCCATAGCACAACTGCAAATGACAAAACAAATTGATGGTAGCTCCCATTGAAGTTAATCAGTGATTCTTGACTGGTGAAGGTGATAATTTTCCAATGATTTCTCTATGTTTCTGACCATATTACATTTTGCTTTCACTTAAAAATGGCCTGTTAAAGTATCCAACCAAAATCAATTGGTATTGTGTGGAGGCCCATAATGCTTATAGCTAGTTCCATGAGAGAGAGAGAGAGAGAGAGAGAGAGAGAGAGAGAGAGAGAGAGAGAGAGAGAGAGAGAATCAGTCTCTGTTCTACCCTCTATCACTCATATTTATCCTACCATATTCTAAAGAATCTAAACTCAAGATGTACCACTACACTACACAACATAACACACACTACATTCCACATACTGCGATGGAGCAGGAAAAAATGGATAATTTAACCATAAAAAGGTATTAAATGAATGCATACACTTCTACCACTTATGGTTAGTACTCTTTTTCTTTTTTTTTTAGATAGGAACTAGTATCATAATGAAAAGTTATAGACCAAGGAGTGCTTTTTGGGAGCCATCCGTCGCTTTACTTTTGCTCAATAAAGAGCATATATGGTAGATCAAACAGATGACTTCCTTAGGCTTATGGAGAGACTAACTATAGTTTTTTCATGAGCCTTTCTAAACCTATGGACCTTCCTTTTCCAACATTATCTTTCTTCTCATCCCTTGAAGCTTGACAATCATTTTTCTGTTCTTTATCTTTAACTTTCTTCTAATCCTAGACGTTTTGACGTGTCAAACACTTGCTCAAAGGCAATTGATCTCTTTCTTGACCTCTTCATTTTTGCTCCATTCTTGTTTTGGTTGCCTATGTATGTTAGCTCAAGAGCACTAAGACTAGTCCTGGAAGTTTGAAGATATGTATCTATGTTTTGTGGAGGTATGTGGATGAGATGGATGGAGTAGTCTGAAAGATGGTGAGCGCTTGAAACCATTGAAAGTGGTGGAGGAAAGAGTTGAGCACTCTAAAGAGAAAGAGGGTGGTAATACCTATTGCAGAGAGGGAGAACACTAAAGCAATGGTGTGTCTTCACCAATAAAGGTGAACCATGGAAGGTGGACAACTCGAATTGAACATGTGATTTGCGCTTTGTTCATCTCATTTAGGGATGGTTGTCTACCTGTTATCCTGTAGGTGGTATGTTGGGATGACAGTGATAGTCCGATGTCACGGTCATGCAATGATACGAGTTTGAAGGTGTCAGGAGTTTTTGTCATACGCCCCTTTATCCTTAGACTAACTAGCAACGTGGAGTCAACCCCCTGAGCAGGGTTGAAATCCTCAATTCTAGCCTCCAAGTCACAGGCCCTCCGTGATGGTCACGATTGGCAATCTAGGTCCTATCCCAACTTGAAGTATGCCTTGCATGGAGTTGTGTTGTTTTTTTTAATATAGTTGTGTCGTCTTTTAAATATATCATATGTACTATCACTTCTTCTTTTCAGATTGAGATCGAGGGTGGTAGGATAGGATTTGATTTGTTGATGATATAAATTAGTTGATTGTTGAGTAGAATTGACGCTCGAATCTCGATGTTTTTAATTTTATGAATTTGCTGAAAAATGGATAAGAGCTCTGATTAAATGATACATATATGATATATGGATGCGTGCATGTGTAATATCATGGCTGCCTTCTTTATGTTAAAAATCAAAACATGTTATTAGTTTGCAAGTAGACAGATGCTTATTAATTGAATTTTTTTTGATAAGAACTTGGGGATGTTGTGATGTGTTGCTTCTTTGTTATTGTTTTTCTTATAGATGCTTGCCACTCTCCTTACCAATTTTTACACTGCAGTTTTTTGATAAGAACTTGGGGATGTTGTGATGTGTTGCTTCTTTGTTATTGTTTTTCTTATAGATGTTTGCCACTCTCCTTGCCAATTTCTACACTGCAGGTCAGGTGATTATGTGAAACACTTACTACAATCAGTTTGGGCTTCAACAAAGGTTAATCAATAGTTGTCTATCGGAATTGTTTGGCTACAATGTATTTGTAAGATAACATTTTTTCAAGCAAGTGATAAGATGTGATGGTTTCTGTACCGTGCTATGAACTTTGCGGGGGTTTTTTTTTTTTGGGTAGTTAAGCACAAATTGACCAAAACTTTCAAAGGTATGCAGTGGGTGTACTCAAGAGCCATAACCAAAAAAAGTTTATTGGGCGGACTTGAACGTACACGACAGCGGACCCAAGCCTTGATAATATTATTACCCACCACTATGCCGGGAATTTTTAATCGTGGAAGGGCCTGCCCAAATAAGCACGTTGAGGGCTTGTTTGGTAATACTACTATTTATTCAACTCTTGTACATATGTTGTTATCTGTTGAAAAATGCAAATGAAAAGTACTGTAGTTTTGAGGAAATACAGTTGTGAATGTTTAAACAAATGTTTAGACAACAACTAGTTATGCAAAATCCTAACCAGTACTATGATTGATGGAATGGATATTCTTTTAATTTGTTTCTGAGTATTGAAGTGGATAATTTGTGTGTAGTAAACAAGAACTACGAAAATTACGATCAATTTTGTGCACAACAATCATTTATGATTATAAAATAAAAAAAAACCAATATTTACCACCGCACATTCAAATCTCCTATTGCACAAGTCTGATCAATACAACGAAAGGCCTCCTCTTTTATAGGCCTTTAAAGGGGGCTATATCTTTTGATAGGAGGAATCTTATAACCATGATGACAAACAACCCATTGTGGGCTACCAGTCCGGAAAAATGGTTTTTTCCTTTTGAGAGTCGCCACCCGGGTTTTGAAAAGGATTGTCCGCGAGAAACCGTATTCGAGAAAAATATGACTCTTTTCGTCCTTTGAAAAGGGGTTTGTTCTAAAAAATAAAGAGTTTTGGGTTCGGGAGCCAGGTTACGAGGGGGGAAGGTTTTGTTTGAAAAAGCATCCCTTTTGCCTAATAAAATCGGTCTCTACTAATATTTGTGGGATTTAAAATCATTTTATTGCTTAACTTTTTTGTCACATAAACAGTTATATCACATACATAACTTAAGTTGCCGAAATATGTAAGCACAAATAGGAAACAGGCATGACAGGAATACAAACATTTAATCGCAGAAGATAACAAAACAACATTCTATTCCACGCAAAACAACTCCACCGCACGGTAGATGTTTGTCCCGTACGGTACATGGGCTTTGGGATGCAGTTTTTTTTTTAAAAATAAAGCTATTTTAACATCCAATGATCTTAACAGGCATTCATGCTTGTGGAATAGATGCACTATGATACATGTCTGAAGTTAAAAACAAGACTAATATGCAAAGTAATTCTAGAAATGGATTATCATGGCATAAATCATTATTTGAATCAAAAAACAACTTCTGGATGCATGACAGGAAAAATAGTACTTTACGTATGCAAAGAAGCATAAAAGAGAGATTTAACAAAAACTGTCCCCTAACGGACCTCGGCCGTACGGTGGTCTCATGTGCCGCACGATAGAGGTGTATGGGGTACTAACTTTGATTTTCTAGCATTGTTTGAACCATTTATGCCGAGAACTGGTATGAGGAACTAGCTTGAGATTAATGGTGTACCCCTCAGAATACAAAGCAGAAAATCATACCTTTTGGAGTGCAAGCCTTCTTTGGACGATTGAAGATATAGCAATGTCTTTGGCACGGTTTCGAACGACCGGGTTCGTAAGCTTTGGTATACTACGGCAAAAAGGGTGTGGGTCTTTGTCTTTGGATTGTGGGTTGCTTTTTGAAAATGGTTTTGGACTTGGCTTTTGAACGAGGATGATGCTTTTGGTGTTTGAAAGAAGTATGAAAAGAAGTACGAATTTTTCAGAGCATTTTGGAACTATTTTTGATTGATAAAACTGATTTTCTTTTTTCTTCTCCAAAGAAAAATGTCCTCTCTCACTCTCTTTTCCTTCAAAAAAACGTTGTACCCTGTCCAATGAAGGGGGAGGTATTTATAGAGTGAAAATGGCTTGGAAATGAAGCAAACTTGGTTTGCACGCATTTTTGACCGACATTGTGTCCACCGTACGGCACATCGCAACCAACTTAAGTTTAGGAGGTTAAAAACTCTACCGTACGGTAAAAATATGTCTACCGTACGGCACAGTTGACCACCATACGGCACAGTTGACCGCCGTACGGTACAAGTGACTGCTCAACAGGCCAAACTTCGAAAGGCCGCCCCGGACACTCCCGAACTCGGTTTTAGGTGTTCTCTGAACCATTGGAAAGCTCGTTAAGTCTACTTTCTAACCCAAGTGGTTTGGCTAAAATAATTTTGTACATCAAAAGATATGACGATTTTACCCTCAGGTGGTCGAAAAAGAAGTTGTTTAGGCAAAATCCTTGTATCTCCCTCATTTCAAATCGGATTAAGGCTTATTATATAACGATAGAGAGGGTTTTGAATGTACTAGAAGATGGTGGAATCCAAATATAAAAATAAGAAAGTTTGGTTTATGAAAAATGGGCTAAAAGCAGACTAAACCGAAAATCGTTGGTGCCACGATGGCCAAAACACGTACTCACTCACTCTAAGTGTCACTTGGCACTCTCATACCTAATTCTTAAGGTGTTTCCTCACTCCTTTGAGTGCAAAGGGCATTGTTTGAAGCTTTAAAGGCACGTTTTCATCATTGGGAAGCTTATCAGCCACTTGTTTACGGTTTTCGAAAGGTAGCACTTCAAAAGGTTTATATCAATCCAAAGGTTTAAATCATTCTTTGTTTATCATCATTGGGGAATTAAAAGGTGTCCGGAATTTCCAAATTGGGGTGTCTACACCCATCTTCCTAGAAAGCATACTTCATTATTACACATGGATTCCCTGGAAAAGTTCCTTACAGGCAAATACCAAATGTTATATTTTCTATAGAAGAGAAATGACTGAAAGTAAAACAACAATTATTCATGCCACTTTAACTTTATTTCATTTCATACTTATTGCACACAATAATCCAAACAGTAGAACATTATGGTATAACCTGGGAAACATTATGGTATGACCTGGGAAACGTTGGATAGAAATAGACTTATATTGATCAGGATTATGACAAAGAAAATAAATTCTTTCCACCGCCGGTGTAAAAACCCCACTTTTCCACCACCGTTCATTATGGGCCCCATTGAGCGTCTATTAATGTAATCTAAACCGTTCATATTATAAGACTCGTGGTATAGTATTGCCATGCAAAAAATCAGCTTTATCGAAAGTCGATAGATATATCAAAATTTGTGAATTTTGGTTTATAAAATGGATGATTTGATTTTTGTCAATAATAATAAAGATAAATTGTCCATTTTACAAAACAAAATTATATTTTTGATACTCCTATCGATATCCGATCAAGTTTATTTTTTGCATAGATACACTATTATGTGGGGTCTACAAGATGAACAGTTCAGATCAACAAAAAACATACGGTAGGACCGAAAAAGGTGGTGGTGGAAAAGTGGGGTTTTCCACCGCCGATGGAAAGAATTTAATCTCGATGAGGAAAGTTTCTCCACTGACTGCAGTGAAAGGTCTAAAATAGGATTGCCAATAGGACATAGATTAGGGATGGCATTCGGGGTGGATATTGGCAAATCCGTACCCGATCCCCGAAACTGAATGGCTGGCCAAATCCGCCCCGAAACCCGAACGGGGAGAGGAGTGGTGAACCATAACCAAACCAAACGGGTTTTTGTTATTCCCCGAACCGAATGGATAACCGAAACAAACTGTGAATCAAATGAAACAAGCTACGAATCAAATGAAACAAGCTGAACCAAACGAAGAACAAGTGAAAACAAGAAGTTCATGGCTATTATTCTTCACAGGATTACCAAATCGGAAAAAGAAAACCCAAATCTTAGTTCATACGTAGCTTTTATTCTTCACTTTTTTGCATCAAGAAACAATCTGTGACCTAACCTAGGATCTAGTAATCTGAACCTTGAGCAACTTCCTTCTTCCACCAGGCATCACAATTGATTTTAACCTTTCCTTGAGCAGGAGCTTTCTGCTTGGGCTGTGGAATCGCCAATCGGAGAAGCAACTTTATTAGTCAACTCCACGATTGAATGAGGAAACCCACGATGAGGTCAGATGATAGATGTATGTACACCTATATAGAGAGAGAAACAATCCTGGTTGCTAGAGAGAGAGGATCGGTACAGCGACGAAGAGAGAGAAGATGATCGGAGAGGTGATTATAAGAGAGAGAGAGAGAGAGAGAGAGAGAGAGAGAGAGAGAGGGAGGGAGGGAGGGAGGGAGGGAGGGAGGGAGGGGGGGTGCCAGAGGTGAGAGAATTCTGAAAACCCTACACGCCACTTATACTTATATATATACAAAAGGTATTTTTGTAATTTCAATATTCGGTTCAATTCGGGTAAGAGTTAAACCATAACTGAACCGATACCCGTTCGGTTATCTAATGCCTTACCCATACCCATACCCACAGGGAATTTTTCGGTTATGGTTCGGAGAAAAACTTCGGTTACGGTTCGGGTACCCATCGGTTCAGTTCACTTTGTCATCCCTAACCTGGATAGGATGGCTGGATTTAAGACAGAGGCTGTTGCGCCAGTATCAAATAGAGTGATTACTGGTATGGGTCGCTCATACTTGCCAAGCAGAATATAACTTGGAAAAAAACACATCCATTTATTTGCGGCATATAAATGCAAACATATATGAATATTACGAGATTGGATTCTTTCGAGCGATCCTCATGGAATGAAAATGAAATCTATATTATGGTAGTATGTTGATTATCCAAATAGCTAATTTTGAAGGTCGCGATGTGTAAAATATTTATACAATAAATCAAGTTATATATGTATATCAATAGTCATCTCAATAAACAATGTTTGTACGAGATAAAAATTCTGAAAGTGCATTTCAATTCTCATGGTCCATTCTCTTGACGGAAATATGATTCGAGCAGGCAATTATAATAGCCAATTATCCACTTAAAAATTCTGAAGGTCCATTTCAATTCTCATGGTCCTGGAGGAATGTGAATGCCACTCAAGACAACAAAGAGAGATGCAGAGCTTGGAATCTTCACCAGTGCATTCTTTTAGTTCTTACTGTACGGTTTGCTGTACATAGCTTAGAGTTTTGATGTTAGTCTTATGCCTGCTGTTTTGCATGATTTTGCATTATGTACTGGTAGTGTGACCTGCTAAGACTGTCTTGATTTTTTCATTCGTTGCACTGGTTGTACATTAGTTTGGGCTTTATATATAAAAGGTACCCAAAAAAAAAGTACGGGTCATGGGAGTAGCGGCCCAAGTAGCAGAGACACATACACGGACACAAACATGGACACTAGAATTCTGAAAAAACAGGGATACAAACATGACAAGGGACACGCCATGCACGTAACTGTATTTGAAACTAAGACCAATATCAGCACCACAGTGTACAACCGGTAAAAAAAAAAAAAGCTCGAAAAGAGCTGCCCCAAAGTAGCACTCAAAGTACTGCATTCACCCTTTATTAATCTTTTTTTTTTTGAACGGCAAAGAAATTTTATTAATCTTTGAAAAAGGATTACAAAGACTAAAGGGAACAAAAATACAAAGAAGAAGAGGGCTGGCCAGAAGCCAACCCAAAGAAGAAGAACAAAAACTACAACCACTGCAATGTTTTAGCAGTATACAATACACCAGCCTAGCAAACCGTCCAGAAAAAAGAGCTCTTACTATTTGGTGTACTTCCAAAAAAGTGATCAATCCAGTAGAAGTCCTGAAGCACCAGAACATCCCCAAGAAGTGATATTGAATCAAGGAGTAACAGCCTTATACCAGATTAGTAAAAGCCTTATTGCCTTAAACCCGAGCAATCAGATTGGTGTTCCTTTTGATGATCTGCACCAATCTTGTTCCTTTTGATGCTCAAAATAGAGGTGTCCAACATCAGCAGACCAATTTCACAACATCACTTGAAAAGCTTTAGTGAATTTCCAAAATTCTGTTCCTGAAATTCTGTTTTGAGAACAGCAGCAGTTCCATCAAGACAGCTCCATCAAGGCAGATTTTCTACTTCATTGGATTTGCATTTTCTACTTCCTTAGTGTTTAACCTGTACTAAAATTAACCAGTGGTTTTACTTAGAAAACAAAAAATTAACAGCTCTAGAATTGTCAAAGTGTTAGTTAACAAGGAACATATGAATATCTGAATTTCAGAGGGAAAGATGGTGTTTTACTAACGAAAAAGTGAGGGCTTCTATGGGTTTTCCATTACTGAAAGCAAGAGATATTCAGGGACAGTATCATATATTTTCGAACAAACAATTTTCCTATCCAACAAAACCCATCAAGGGAAAAAGGAATAGAAGAAGCAATCTTTCAGAGTAATATTATCAAACAGTTGACTGTCATTACAGTGAAGCTGCAAGCACAAGCACAACTGCACAAGTGAGGGCTTCTGTGGGTTTTCATTACTAAAAGCAAGAGATTTTCATGGGCAGCTACAAATACTTTCACACAGAGAACATTCCCATTTAATAGGCAAACAATACACTAAGAAAACCCAGTAAGGGGACACACACAAAAAGAGAAAGAAAAAGAAGCAGCAATCTTTTAGAGTAATATTATCAAACAGTTGACGGCGGAAAGTGGCGGACTTGGTTCTAACGAGCCCTTCATTCACCTCGAAATCAAAACCCCAGAACGTGCAGCAAACCCCTAGAACGGGCCCTTGAAGCTTCGTTCGTTCGCCGGCACAGCGTGAGGGAGGTGTTCGTCCGCCGGCGTTTAGGGCTTCGATTGCTCGCCGGAGCTCTGAACGGACAGAGAGGGAGAGAGCAGAGGTCGACGTCTGAGTTTGGAGAGAGCACGTGAGTTGACAACTTAGTGTTGTGGATCTAATCTCAGCCGTACAAAGCAAAGGCGAAGATTGAGTGCCCTATTAATTTATGGAAAATTCTAAAATCAGTTTAGTGGGCTGATAACAGTGAGAGTGTGAATGTGTATTAAAGGGTATAAAAAATACATAGAAATGCGTGTTTTTCTTGTCTTATAATGTGTTTATCGTCAGCCCATTGGGCTGACAATAGCAAGACCATTAATTTATTTTGTGAGCGAAAAGGCCTTGATATTTATATTCTCAAGTGTTTAATGTTGTGTTTGGTTTGGTATTTGAATTTTTTTTTGAAAAATAGTATGAATAATAAATAAAAAGAAATAAAGAGAAAAATGCTGAAAGTAGAAAAAATCTTGGAGAAATTTTTTGAAATGGAAAGAGAACACAACATAAATTACAAAATGTAAACAAATCGAAATGGATGAGTATCAACTTTTAGTACCATTCAAATAAAAGAAGACATGTCGTGAATCTATACTGCTTTTTTTATATGTAAATGTAACAACGTATTTTTTACTTATTGTTTCCCAAAAAATACCCTTAATACCTGCCCCATCTGAACCATCTTCCGTTGTGCTCCATCCTCCGATCGTGGTGGCACCCTTTGTTATCTATCACACAACTAATGTTCTGAATATTGTACCGGTCAGGGTACCGATTTTTCTACTGGTACGATACGTACCGGTATCGATCAAATAACGGGTACCGTTTTGGATTGATTGATATTAGTGTTATTTTCCTACTTAAAAGAATTTATAGTATAATATACACTTTCTTAAAATAAATAAAAAATCCGGTATTTGTGTCGGTACCATCTAGTATTTGCCCGGTACCATCCGGTATTGTCCGGTACTTGAAGAAAAAAATAAATTTAAAAGTAGTCCGGTACTATCCGGTATTGGCCGGTACTGACCGGTATGCCCGGCACCGGCCGGTACCGACCGGTATTTGAGCTAGAAAGGAATTAGAGGCGTAGAATACCGGATTCTGTCAAAAACGGTATGTACCTACCGGTACGAAACGGTATTAATAACATTGATCACAACTGCCGGTACGTCCCTAAGGTCCCTTCGGTTTGAACCGCATACAATGGCAAAACATATTTGCCCAACAGGATTTGGAATTGTCTTCTTCTCCACACTCTCTCTCGAATATGAGTTCCCTTTGCAATCTATTCACGCAGTAGGCACCCCTCCCAATCAAAGGCATTCTCGTGTAGGTGACTCAACGTAGAATTTGAGACGGGAAAGGGTAGGATGGATGACGAGGATGACACTTTTCCTCGCAGGGCCGCGAAGGTGAGTCAACCTCCTCCTCCTCCTCTCTCTCTCTCTCTCTCTCTCCTCCCGGAAGAAACAGAGATAATACTAATACCAATCATGATGAACATTTGTTCATAATACTATATTCATATTCCCACATTGCGGATCTTTTCCGAGTGGGAAAACCCACAAAATATCCCAGCCACACCCATGTTTTGTATTGGTGGAAATGCTTTTAACGTGTTCGACAAAATGCCTTTTCCATATTGAATGTCAGTGGCTTTGTAGGAACCATGGTTCTCCTATTCTTTTTCTTCTTTGTATGTCTTATGTTCTACATGTAGTCATATTGACACATTTCAAAAGTTACATGATCAATCATGGTGGATTTCGATAGCAACATCTATATATGGATTAAAATGATACTAGAACTTATGGAGCATTTTTACCAGTTTTTTTTCATTTGTATGTTCTCACTTCTCACTAACATATTCACTGCTTCCGTTGGCTTCTTCCTCGTCCATATATGAGTTATATGTGTACTACAAGTCTACAACTTAATCGAAACTGTTTATGGTTCCTGCCTGTACAATGCAACTATTTAATACGCCAGTTGCTGAGTATATTCCTCTACAAAACGTACACGTATTACAGTACAAATCCTTATTAGCCAGAACATGAACTCATTCCGTAGCTTTAGATATGGGTCGCACTGCCTGCTAACGTCTACTTACCTATGGCTCAGGGTTTAAGATCAAGGGGTTAGGGCTTGGGTTCAGTGTCTTCAATGAAACATTGTGTGCGCAAATTGTTCGACACAATTTCGCAATCCTTATTTTTGTAAAGAAAAATGCTCAGGCCATTGTATTACACTCACCGGTACAGTACAAAATTGTGACACTAAGAATCCTCTCTCTGAGTCTCTATCATACATAGGATTTTTGGAGAAGAAATGATGTTTTGATGCGCCAAATGGGGGATCTTTGTTATTTTTGCAACGGTTTAATCTTATTTGAGTACTTGAGTTTATTGAAAGTGGGGATGTACTGTTTATACAAATGTGGATAAATTGTGGGGATAACACATGAATGGGGTTCAACAATTCTATGTCTGTTGTGAACTGCATTTCTTCAAATATACCAGTACTAAAAACTTGTAGACCTATAGATGGTGGTGACTTGGTCTTTTTTGGCTAAATAAGCCAATTGGCTTCTTTTTTTTTTGGTACTCAAAATTTTTTCACATTTGTTAGTTTCGCGTCAAATTTTTGTGAATTATTGGTTTGACTCAACTAGAGGAATCAGAAAAGTAAAAATTTATGGTCCAAACCTTTTTTTTTTTGGAATAAAGACAAAAAATGGCTTATTTTTGTCTTTATTCAAAAAAATTAGGTTCCGATTGTGATTTTTTACTTTTAGATTTCTCTTGTCATGACAAAACAATAATCCATAAAAAATGACTTATAACTAACAAATGCGAAAAAAAAAATGATGACAAAAAAATAAGCCAATTAGCTTATTTAGCCAAAAAGGCCCAGTTATAAAAAGTTTACATGGCCTTTGAAGAGGATATAATGTTGTAATGGTTTGTTGGTATTCATGTTGAAGTCATCCTTTAAATTAATCTTATTAGAGGAGAAGACATATATACTGGATTTGTGATCAAGAGATTGAAGCATGGATGCCCCCTCAGGGTTGCACTTTCTAGGTAAATTGTCCATGTTGATGATTGCCAGTTGGATTTTTGGTAGTAGATTATTCCAGTAGAGGTATATGTCTAAGAGAGTGTAGGAACCATAGATCAGTTTCAGTTTCTTTTAGCACTTCCATTTTTAATAACTTTGTCTGACAGACATTGCATTTTGATCGAGTTTGGTGTTTCAGTTCTCTTTATTGAGAAGAATAGTTGGTATTGGTGGGCTTGCGAAGACAATTATCCCTACATTTTCAGGTTCATATGGGCCAAGTTGAAGACTCTTTTGCAAGATCCTCTTACCTCCCTTGGCGTGGGAACACCTTGTTAGCAAGAATAAACAGTAACTAATAAAAGAGAGATTGCTTTTGGGAAATGATATTGGCACTCCAAAAATTGATGCAGGCACTCCAAAATCAATGTAATTCCAAAGCCATTTTCTTTTGTTTTTGGAGTGACTGCATCAATTTTTGGAGTGCCAATATCATTTCCCTTGCTTTTATGGCCATTTCCCATTAATCTTGAGAGTCACTAACATCTTTTCTTGTCGGGAGACTTAAATAATCATCCTCATGTGCCAATTCTCGTAAGTTTTCATCCTTGACTTTTTTTCCACTTATGTTTTCATCATTTCTCTATGTCTATTATATATATAACAGAATTTTGGGATGACAACTTAACTTTCCAATCCCGAAACAACTAAATCCCTTAGCTTACTAATTAAATTCCTTAATTTACGTAATTAAGTCCCTTAATTTACGCTACCATTTCAGTCCCAAATGTTTGAAAAACATTGCAGTCCATTGTCAACCATAATTGCTACTTCTTGCTATGCTTAAACTCTACCCAGTTCTCCTCTCTGATTCTCGATATTCCATCGCCGTCGCCCCCTCCTTCTGTGGCCCCCTCCGTGTGCAACCACCCTCCGTTGCACATACCGCTGTCTATATGCAACCTTGGACTCCGATTTGCAACAGACGTACCAAAGGTCCCTCTGTTGTCACTTTGCAACCTTGGAATGTCCCCTCCGGTCTCCAATAGAACGTCCATATGTAACATGTGTCTCACCGTCGCCGATCAACTAGTCGCCATCACCGCCGTCGAAATCGATCGACCCTTCGACGATCTATTTTTCATCGCCAATTCAATTCAGTCATGGCATCGTTGCCCCACTGTCGTCAATCTGATCTTCCTCTCGCCTTCCTCTCGCTTACCAATCTCACATGCAACCATGGGTTTGAGTACAATTGTAGATTCTTCATGAACATTTTCCAATCCCTATTATGCTTAATCTCCCTTCTTCGATGCACTGTGGTGGAAGATTGATGTGGGAAATCCCTCTTTTTTGGTATAAGATCGGGAAGTCAAGTTTTCATGAAATCATGAAAACATGTTCTAAATATGCCATGTCTTTAACATGGCAACTTACTGGGTTTCCACAAAATTGGTGATGTTCATATTTTCATGATCTATAAATCATGATTTCATGTTCAAGAATGGAATAGTTGTCAGGTTCATTGTTTGGAATTACGTCGTGTTCTAAATAGGTCATGTTTTAATTTTAGTCTCAATTTTCATGGTGATTTCGCATAAATAATCCATAAAAACATAGTCGATTTTGATATATCCACCATTTTTTGAAATAGGTCATGTTCTAATTTTAGTCCCAATTTTCATGGAGATTTCGCATAAATAATTCATAAAAACATGGTTGATTTTGATATATCCACCATGTTTTGAAATATGTTTTATAATGAAAAAATGATCCATAAAAAACATGATTGATTTGACTATCCACCATATTCCAAAATATATGTTTCATAATTTAAATTAATAAAAAAAATTGATAGAATTTGGTTATTACAAATTTTTAAAATTGTGGGATGATTCTTTTGTAATCATTTTGTAATTAATGTAATTGAATCCCACTAAATTAGGAAATGGTTAAATTCCACCAAATTAGGAAATTGTTGAATTCCACTAATTTAGGAAGGCAATATACATATACATATGAATATCTTATTAAAAGGGTAAGATAGGTAATTCGCCGTCTAAAAGGATGAAAACATAACTGTTCAAAATGACCTGGATGAATACTTATGTGGGATGAGGTTTGAGGATGAATATTTAAAAACTCCTATTTTCTATCTCCAGAATTTTGTTGATTAGGATGAAAAGTTTTACTACTGTTTAATTTCATTACAGTCCGTTTGGACATTAATGGAAGGAGTTCAGTATAAGATTTGACACTCCACTTTCAATGTTTCATACTCAATTCTTTTCTCGACAGTTAAGAGAGTGTGAGAGGCTAATAGTATAGTTTGATAAAGGTTTTCTAAACTATTTGTCTTCTTGTACATTGTCCTCATTGCCATGTTGCAGGGTTGGGACACTCTTTTGACTGGATGAGTTGCTAACTAAGTTTTTGGAAAGAGATCAAAATGAACTTAAACCGTAAGGGGCCTAAAGGCAGCAACAAGAGATAATAGTTGGGACATCTGTGATGCATGTGAGATCGTGGAGAAAGGCTAACAGAGTTTTTATGGTTTTGAGAGAAGGATAACGGATTGGTTCGATGAAATCAGAGCATCTGTTGTTCACCAAAGAGCAAAGAGATCTTTGAGAGATGTGGCTTGCTTAAATCAAGCTCTTCTGGCCAAAGTAGCCTGGCGAATTCTCAAAAATCCGGGTTCATTGCTTTCTTCTGTTTTTCTACGGAAATATTGTTGGAGACCGCAGTTTCTTGATGCAACTGCACCTTCTAATGCATCTGGAGAAGCATTATGTTGGGAAAGGATCTGCTGGAAAAATATATGATATGGTGGATTGGGGATGTAACTAAGATTAGTGTTTTAAGGATAAATGGATTCTCAATGTGGATAACCCATATGGTGGAAGAGGAGTGGAGAGATTTTGAGGAATGAGAAGTTTTGCTTTAATTTGTGGGGTAAAGGTTGGGGTTTAGGTCTTCGTCCAAAGTTTCAACTATTCATTTGGAAGGTGATACATCACATTTTGGTGGTTAAGGATGCTCCGTTGAGAAGGAAGATTGATATCAATCCGAGTTGTCCACTACGTACAGAGATGCCAAAGACAATTGAATATGTGTTTGGGCTGTGCAGTTTTGTGCAACGGCTTGGAACCCAATCGTAACTAACTTAAATAGTCAAATGGTTCTGATGGATTTTGTTAAAGTTGGTAAAGTGTCAAGACATGATTTTAAGGGTGCTCACAATGTTGATAAAGCAGCTTTGTTGTCTTATGTAAATTTTTGGTTTAATGGGATGAGCTTATTTTTTACAAGAAAATAATAATAATCTTGACTTTTGTCATATTGGGAATCAATGCGTCATCCTTGTTATTGGGCTACCTGATTTGTTGCCGCTAGACAATGTAGTCGCAAGACTTCAATGAAGTACTGGCCCCATATTACCCCTACCTGGTACCTTTCCACGTGCAACGCACGTGCTACTCAACTAGTTAAATTAAAAATACGAGCTATACCATAAAATAGAAGATATACAAGATATACTAAAGTTATAATACTTATAAAGAAGATTTGATGAATTATTGGACAAACATATTATATAATAATAATATAATATACAAATCGGTAGTAATTGTATGTTTCATCAAAAAACTATAAAATAACTGCGTACGTGCATAAAAACTTCCTATAAAAACCGGTTGATGATTGTTTCTCTAAATAAAATAGGATCGGATAGTGTATTTAGCTCAACACTAGTATACTTGAAAAGTAAATAATATCATAAATGCTAGGGACAAAGAAAATTTACCCCGAAAGTACCTCGAAAAGATCAACTAGTGGTTGAGATTCACTTTGATGTGTGTGACATAATCATCAAAGTGATTCTCAACCATTGATTGCTGTTTTCGGAGTACTTTCGGGGTAAATTTTCTTTGTACCAGCATTCCCCAAATAATATACTTAACAAAATCGTTAGGTAGAATTAAAGAAGCATGCTCGGCCAATTTCATATAATTTCATGTTAGGACTATAAATGAGTCGAGCCGAGTTGAGTTGTGCCACGTTCAAGTTTGATTATTAAATTTTTGGCGAGCTCGAGCTCAAACATAATGAAAACTTAACGAGCCGAGACAGTCGAAACTTGACTCGAGTTTGAGCTTGTTCAAAAGTTTTAATGAGCCAACCACAAACATATATTTATATTTGCATAGTAGAGGAATTTTTTATTGTGCATGTGCATTTGTTTTATATCTATATCTATACTGCAAAAAAAAAAAAAAAAAGCCTATAGTTTGAAATAGCTAGTGATACAATTTAATAAAGTTTTGAGTATTGCATATAACATATTACTTTTGAATTAATAAGAAGTACTCCAATGTAATCTCCTCCCATTAAAAGAAAAAGAGTCTTATGGAGCTAAGCTGAGCCAAGCAACTTTGTATAATAGAACTAATCGAGAATTATTAAACAAGATTCATATTGCATATTTTTTGAGATCCATATTGAAAGATATAAGGAATTGAAATTGGCACGGATATCAAAAATTGATATCCAATTTGGGATGGTGGAAGTAATTTTTTGTGAGCTCGAGCCAAGCTGAGCATGCTAATGTTCATGCTTGTTTATTAATTTTTTTGAGAGCTCAAACTCAATAAAAACTTAACAAATCGAACTCGAATGAGCCCAAAACGAGCCAAATGCCGAGCCGTTCACGAATGGTTTGGTTCATTTACCGCACGAATGGTTTGGTTCATTTACCACCCTAAATTTACTGTTGTTCTAATCACTATGGCTTTGTTATCACAGAAACGCTTTACTATGACTCCAGCTCATTAGCTCATTTCCTCTCTTTTTTGTGGTGCTTTTTTCCATCAATATAAAGTTTGCCTTTTTGGCTTTTCCTTGTATGTTTTTATAAAAAAAAAATTGAGTAAAAATTAAAAATTTTGACTTTATTAATAAATGCGATTTTTCCTGGATAATTACAAAATCCAAATAGCACAAAAAAGTTAAAAACCAACACAAAAAGCTAAGGAGAACAACACTATAGTTCAACCAAGATTTTGGAGAATAATTTTGTTCACGCTCTTTCAAAGAAGCGGGGGCTTGTGGTGACTTGGGTCACCACTTGGGTGTTGTGACCCAAAATGGCGTAGTTTTGGCGTCCACTTCTATTCCACCCTTTTACGCTTTTATGCCATGTTTGGTACCGACAAAAAATTAATGATTTTTTTTTTAAAATTTTGTGGAACCCATTACGGGTTCTACAAAGATGATTCAAACCGCAAGGTATTCTTAAAATATTTTGTTATGTGAATCTAAAAAAAATTAGCTCAATCCAATATCGATAAGGGTTGTTTCAGAATTTGTAGGGCACCCTACGAATTCTGAAACACCTTTCAAATTCTGAAGCAGCCCTTACTGATATCCGATTGAGCTAATTTTTTTTAGGAACCGATAAAAAAATATTTTAAGATTAACTTGTGGTTTGAATTATTTTTGTAGGACCCGTAATAGGCATGGCATAAATGCAAGAAATTCATAAATTTTTGTGAGGCCTGTTACATGTCCTACTAAAATGATTCAAATCGTAAGGTATCTTAAAATATTTTTATGGCTTCCTGAAAAAAATTAGCTCAACCTGATATTAGTAACGGCTGTTTCAGAATTTGTATGGCGCCCTACAAATGTTCTTACCGATATCAGATTGTGCTAATTTTTTTCAGGAACTCATAAAAATTTATTTTAAGATACCTAATTGTTTGAATCATCTTTAGAGCATCAACAGTGGAATAATCAAATGTGAATAATCAAAACATACCACATCAGATTTTGATTATTCGTTTAAAGGTTACTAAAGTTAGCAATGTCAAATCCCACATTGGTTATTCTTTGCCTATAATCAAAACCAATGGGCTCTCCAAACTTTTTTCCTTCATTTCATGCATATTTTTTGAAAAAGCATTTTTTGAAGGAAAAAAAAACTGTTTATGTTAGAAACAGTTAAAAACAAAGTTTTTCGAAACAAAAAACAGTTTTTCAAAAAACACACTTTGGTCACTTAAAAACTGTAAATACAATTTTGAGAAATTTTGAAAGAATTATATTTACACAAATAGTTTTGAAATTTTAAAAACTATAAATACAGTTTTTTTAAAACAGTTTTCTATAAAAAAATATTTTGAATTTACCTTTTTACCCTTTCATAAGTTTACTTTTTTATACATTAAAGGCAATAGAGTAAATTCATACCAAATAAAGACAAAAAAAAGAGTGTATGTGATAAAATGAGGAGTGTAAAAGTCAATTTCCTTTTGAAAAACACACTTTATTTACTTATAGTTATTTAAAAATTTTGAAAAAAAATGTTTTTTGTAAAAAAAAGAGTTTATGAAAAAAATAGGAAAAAAAAATCTGAAAGTTACATTTTTTTAAATTATTTTTTGAAAACATTGTTGAGAGAGAGAGAGAGAGAGAGAGAGAGAGAGAGACTGTTTTTGTGTAATGTTGGTGTACTTGATTGAGAGATAAAATTTGGTTATTGACAAAATATTACTAGCTTTGATTATTGAAGAGCTAAAATTTGATGAGTTGTTAAGAGGTTGCTAGGTTTAGTTATTCCAATGTGAGCACTTTTTTAATCCAACATTGTTAACTTTAACAATTTTTTGTTTTGCTTATTCCACTGTGGAATGCTCTTATAAGATCCGAAAATAGGCTACACAAAAGTAAAAAAAAAAAATCACTAATTTTTTTCCAGTACCAACCCGCTTTCAAAGAGGGTCAATATTATCCTCCATATGACTAATGGAAATTGTGTATGACCTACTAAATTAATTTTTGTAATAATGAGTTAGTATGTAGTGTGTGACTCACTCAAGGGTAATTAAAGAGGGTGAAGAAAATTATTCCATGTTTTGATGATTTATTTTTTTATTTTTCTATTCGTTAAATTTAATCAACTCTATTTTAAGAGATTTTTGAAGGGAATAGGTATTTACAAAAATCGAACATTACCCATATACATAATAGTAGAACCAGTCTACCCACACAGACAAAAGTGTACAGATTGTGCACAGATTTTTTTGTGGGTCCACTACGGGTCCCACAAAAATGATCCGAGCCGTTCATTAAATGTAAAACATTTTTTCAAGGGTCCCTATGAAAAAGTAGCCCAATCCTATACATATAAGTTCTCAACCCAATTATCTAACTTTTTATTGAGATTTCAAGAAAATGAAAAGTTAAATAATTGGATCGAGCACCTATAAGTATCGTATTAACCTGATTTTTGTCAATGACCCTTTAAAAAGTGTTTTACATTCAATGAACAACTTGGATCGTTTGTATGGGACCTTTGGTAGGCCCTACAAAAAAAATTGTGCAGAATTTGTACATGTAATATCTGTGTGAACAAAGTGTTTTACATTCAATGAACAACTTGGATCGTTTGTATGGGACCTTTGGTAGGCCTTACAAAAAAAACTTACGCACAATCTGTACATGTAATATCTGTGTGGACAGACTTTTTGATAACAGTATGAACGGTGCTATTGGCACAGCAGCTGCGCACAGATCCCTTTTGTGTCCGTTTCGGGTCTCGCAAAAATAATCGAAGTCGCTCATTTTGTTCAAAATACTTCGTTTAAGGTCCCTGTAAAAAATCACCTCAATTCAATATCGGGAAGGGTGTTTACGAATCATCCAACTTTGCTTCAAAATTTAGCCTACATTTTGAAGCAAAGTTGGATGATTCGTAAACACCCTTCCCGATATCGGATTGAGATGATTTTTTACAGAGACTTTAAACGAAGTATTTTGAACAAAATGAGCGGCTCCGATTATCTTTGCGAGACCCAAAACGGACACAAAAAGGATCTGTGAGCAACTGCTGTGCCAGTAGCATTTCTGTAACAGTATAAGGCACTAGCTGCACTGGCACTTACCATGTTTCGGTGATTTCAAAACATGAGACCATGACAGTGTGTCAGCGTGATTATTGCTTGTCTAATTTTTCCATTTCTGTTAGTAAATTGCTACTCCCCCCCCTGACACCCCACCCCCCCCCCCCCCCCCCCCCCCCATTTCCCTCTTTACCCCTTACCCCCGGCCCCCCCCAGCCAGCCATTCCTTTTTGTTTTCTTTTTTTTTTATCAAACCCCAAATTTCCTTAAAATCCGGATTATCCCCCGGCCCCCCACCCAAAAAACATCCGGCCCCCCTCCCCTCTTAAAACACCTTCACTTTTTAAATTTAATTTTTATTTTATCAAACCCCAGACTTCCTTAAAACCCGGATTATCCCCCGGCCCCCCCTCCCCTCTTAAAACACCTTCACCTTTTAAATTTAATTTTTATTTAATTAATTTTATCTTATTTATTTAATTTCTACAAATACACCGGGTCAAAAATCGTATTTTTTTTATCATTTTATTTTAAATGGTCATAATGAATTTTTTGCTCTAAGACCTTTCAACAAACACCCTAAAACTCATTTTTTAGTTTCAAGACTCTTTTAAGGTGTTCATTGAAAGGCCTTGGAGGCAAAAATTTATTACGACCATTTAGGATGAAATGATCAGAAAAATAACATCTTTGCACCGGTTCAAACAGATTGAAAATTGAAACATTTATTTTTGTAATTATATTTTTATTAGACTTGAACCTAGAATTAGACTTCAACCATAAAGCAAATATAGGGGGGGGGGGGCCATATGGGGTGAGGAGAGAGGTCCTCATTTTCCTATAAATAGAACCCTTTGTGAAACCATTCAATTCACATCTTGAACCTCTCCAAATTTTCTCTCTAGAAACTTTGTGTTTGCTCTTTGTTCTTATTTTGTTCTTGGTATTATTGAATTTCTTCTTGAGTTCTTCAAGAAACTCAACCCAAGGCCGCCACCAAACCACTACCCGACCAGCCTCTTGATCCAAAAAATTTAGTAGTTTAGTCAATATTTACTTTTCTCTTTCAAAGCTACCGTAAGCTTACCGTAAGAAGTCACTTTGTTCGATAGCCACATTCATCTTCCGTAAGCTACCGTAACCTTCTGTTATATTTTATTTTTGTGTTTAAAAATGCATATTAAGTTAAAGTACTAAAGATAACTAGCAAACTTATTCTACTACAATTACTAGTCTAAAGCATAAGTGGTTTTCACTCCAAAGGTGTCCGTCCATGTGACACTATGCTTTATGATCATTTTTACAATTGTGGAGTAACCCGAGGCTAACACCCTCGAAAGTTTGTCAACAAGTCTGGCTTCGTACCGACTAAGGAAAGAATGGTGATTCTAACTGGACTTGTCCGACCATCCGACCTGGGACTTTCCTGGTTATTTCTATGTCAAACATAGTCCACAAAATTTAGAATAATGATTTTCGGTGAAAATTTAGCATGGTTACTTAGGCTTTCTTCACAGACTGTGTATTTGTCAAATTTTTTAGGAACGCCGCAGCGGAGAATTCGGGACGGAATAATGGATGACTACAACTTTTCAATTTCAGATAGTTGGTCATTTGAGAATGATGTTCGTAGTGAGGAGAGTATCTCCCACAATAGTCGCGATTATACACTAGAATTTACCACCGACCAGGTTAGTTTTTACTGTTATTGTTTTGCATATTCGTTATTTATGTTAAGACTAGTTAATGTTGTATTTATACATATTCTTTTTTTTATATAGATTTTTGAAAGTAGAGAAGATATGTTAGCTTGGGCACGGAGCGTTGGTCTAAAATATGGTATTGTGGTGGTTATTTTAAATTCTGCTAAGTTAAAAGGCGGCAAATTGCCGAAATGCATTCTTGGTTGTGAAAGAGGAGGAAAGTACGAACCGCCACGAAATCATGTTGAAGGGCAATCCTTGCAAAGAAACACTGGGACTAGAAAATGCGATTGCCCATTTCAACTGCGAGGTATACCACAACATCCATACGGTATCAGGTGGGGTTTAGAGGTTATTAGTGGTGTCCATAACCATGAAATAGCAAAACATATTGAGGGCCACGAGTACCCGTCAAGGCTAAAACCAATAGAGAAACAATTTGTGGTCGACATGGCCAACAGCACTGCGCCTCGTGAGATTCTTAATATTTTGAAGCAAAAAGACCCGTCAAACACTACGGGAATCAAGAGCATTTATAACACCATTTTTTCAAACAAAGCAGTCAAACTGGAGGGTCTAACTCCTATTCAGTATGTCATACGTCAATTACTTAAGAAACATTACCTCCATCAATTTCTTACAAATCCGGATACTAACGAAATCACAGATATTATTTGGGTTCATCCTATGAGTCTAGAGCTATCTGTCAACTTTCCGTCTGTACTGATCATTGATGCCACGTACAAGACCAATGAGTATCGAAAACCACTATTGGAGGTTGTTGGTATCACATCCACATGGCGAACTTACTCGCTTATGTTCGCTTATCTTATTAATGAGAGAGAAGAGACATTGACATGGGCATTGGATAACTTAAAAAACTGGATGCTTCAAAAGGGGGCGTCGATGTCATTGGTGTTTGTTTCAGATCGGGATTTAGCGCTTATGAACGCCATTGAAGCATGTTTCCCTACAGCACGTCACATCTTGTGTATTTGGCACATAAATCAGTGCGTCATGAAGAACTGCAGTCGTGTGCTTGGTCCGGAATGGAAGCGCTTCATCAAGTCATGGCACTCGCTTATCAATTCATCTACACCTTCGTCTTTCGAACATAAGTGGCAAGCCATGTGCGACGATTTTCGCCAGTTCCCGTATGTCATAACTTACCTGTGGCAAACATGGTTAAGGTCGTACAAAGAGCGGTTTGTTTCAGCATGGACAGATACATGTATGCACCTCGGAAGCAATTCAAGTCAAAGGTAAAATCGCTTTTTGACTTTACTATTAAAATTTTGTGCATTTCTCTACTACACGAAGAAATACTTTTTGATACTTTCCTATTTAAACACAGTACATTATTCTATTACAGGGCAGAGTCTGCACATGCGAGGCTAAAGCTATATTTGGGGGATACTATGTCATCGCTACAAACATCTTTTGATAAAATAGAAAAGATGTTGAAAAATCAGTTCGGGGAAATTAAGAAGTCGTTCGAGAAATCATTGAACATTCCACGCCACAAACAATTGCGTGACGACATTTTTGATCAGGTTAGGTGTCGCATTTCATTAGAGGCAATGGAGTTCATACATGATCAGCTAGAAACCGCTTTAGAAGTATCCCCCCACATTGTTGGCTATTGCAACTGTACGATCAAAATCACACACGGATTGCCATGCATGCACGATCTTGCATATTATCGTTCCATTTCCACTCCAATTCCGCTATGGAGTATTCACGCTCATTGGACTAGGTTGTCTATGCACGCAACCGAGTTTAATGAAGAGGGAGCACGACCTGACAGGACATCTCAGGTCGTTGAGATATTAGATGGGATGGATCCACCTATGCGAGAGCATATCATAGACAGGATTATCGATATGGCAGATCCATCTTGTAGCATAGTTCGACCTCCATCGTACAACACAGAACATAGAGGTCGACCTACAGGTAGAGATGAGCAAAGAACACGTCGCATACCTTCTTTCTCAGAAGCATCCACTTCAAGATCAAAGACTGCAACATCGCGAGTGAGAGGGAGAGGGAGACGTGGGAGGGGTTTTGGGGCTAGCAACACTCAATTTATAGTTCCATCCATCACTGATCGCTACATTCAACGATTACCTCAGGCTTATCAGCGTTATGTTTCCCACACTGTTGACGTGCTTGGTGATGGTCATTGTGGATTCAGGGCGATAGCTGCACTAATCGGGTATGGTGAAAATGATTGGAGTCGAGTACGAGAGGAGCTTATTGAAGAGATTCGACAAAATTTTTATCTATACAGTGTGATTTATCCAGTCAATGATTGGCCAAATCGTCTACTAATTTTACTGAATTGGTTCGAGCCTACAGCACCACAAAATCATTGGATGGAGGCTATGACTTTGGGAGTTGTCATCGCAACAAGGTACAACCTTGTACTGCATACATTTGATGAGGATGTTTACGGTTGTTTTACTCATTTGCCATTGAGGTCCCCTCCAGTTCCAGTCGAATACCGCCGGGAAATTGCTATTGCCCGTGTTCACAACAATCACTTCGTGCAAATTTTCTTAGAACCTCATTACCCTGTACCACCCATCCCAACATGGTGGGAGAAGAATTCATCGGATGAAGCTAAAGGATGGGCTGCCAGTTATGAAACACGTTTGCTATTGTGGTACGAAGTAATGGGTATTGTTGAAAAATGTATGCATTATAATTTGTGAAAATTTATATGCATCTCTATTAATTATTTTGATGATTAATTCAATGATATTTTTATTCGGCAAAAACAAAATTATCGAAAAGTCGATTCCCGAATTAAATATTTTCGTGACCTTGAAATATAGCATAAAGTCTCTTGGATTCATGATTTATATTTACAAAGACTTTATTGAGCTCAATACATGCTTTAACGGATTTATTTAGATGAAATTGTGAGTCACAGGTTGACCAACCGGCTGACAAGCCGGCTGTCTGAACAGAAAGCCGTGACAACCGGAAACCACCGGACGACCACCCGGATGACCACTCTGCCAACGGCTAGTTCCAACGGCTAGTTTCCAACGGCTAGTTCCCAACGGCTAGTTCCAACGGCTAGTTCCAACGGCTAGTTTCAAACGGCTAGTTTCCAACGGCTAGTTTCAAACGGCTAGTTTCCAACGGCTAGTTTCCAACGGCTAGTTCCAACGGCTAGTTTCCAACGGCTAGGAAGCATATGGATGGCTATATAAGGCATCAAGAACTCATTAATGAGTACATACACAAGCTACAACATTCCATATTATTGCAAGAGCAAATTCTCAAAAGATCAAAGCCAAAAATTCTCATTGTTCTTCCACTTTCATATTATTCTTGAGAGAAAATTTGTACAAGTCGTGAGCGATAATTTTCATACCTTCTTCACATACTTGTATTTCCTAAGTGAGTGTTTGAGTCAAACACTTGAAAGCTTAGAAGACCAAATTCGGGTTGGAATTTGGGTGTTATTGTTTTTGAGAAGTTTTCGGAGAAAATTCTTGCGGTTGTGCTAGCTCCTCGGGAAAGCTAGAGGCATTCGGTTCTTGTAAGCACCCGCAAGACTTACAAGTTGTAATCTTTTAAAGATTAGTCTAACCTTCAAGTAATTGCTTGAGGAGAAGTGGAGTAGGGCCGGACCGTGGACAAATCCGGACCGAACCACTTTAAACGGGTTCTATCTCTCTATCTCTCTATTTTGATTGCATACTTATTGTTTGCATATATTGTTAGAGATAAATTTTTATTGGTAATTATTACTAGCAATCCTATTCACCCCCCCTCTAGGTTGCATAATTTGGGTAACAATTGGTATCAGAGCCTCGGCTCTTGTTTGTAGATTTAACCATCTAAGAGTTAAGATCCATGGCAACCACTAGTAATGTTTCTTGTATCGAAGGTCAATCGTCCAATAGACCTCCCTTGTTCACCGGAGAAAATTACTCTCATTGGAAAAATAGAATGATGATCTTTATTCAATCCACGGATTATGATCTATGGAAAATTATCAAAAATGGTCCCATTATTCCTACTAAGAAAATTGGAGAAGAGACTATGCCTAAACCAGATTATGAGTGGAGTCATTTGGAAAAGGCTTCAATAGAAAAGAACTATAGAGCTATGAACCTTCTTTTTTGTGCTATTACTCCCAATGAATATGATTGTGTTTCCGCATGTGAATCGGCTAAAGAAATATGGGATAAGTTAGAAATGTCACATGAAGGAGATAGTCAAGTTAAGGAGTCCAAAATTGATATTCTTGTGCATAGCTATGAGCTCTTCAAAATGAAACCGGATGAATCTATATCTCAAATGTTTGCTAGATTTGCTAGTATTACTAACGGTTTAAAAGCTCTTGGAAAGATTTACAGTCAATCCGAAATGACAAGGAAGGTGCTCCGTTCCATGCCAACCAATTGGGACACTACCACCTCCATCATCCTACAATCCAAAGATTTCTCAACATACACGATGGACAAGCTCATGGGATCTCTCATGACGGAGGAAATGCATCACAACCTCAAGGGTGAAAAAGAGAAGAAAGTTAAGGATCTTGCCTTCAAAAGTACAACAAGCAAATCAAAAAGCAAGAAGGATTCAAGCAACGAAAGTGAGGATGATGAAATGGCGCTCATCACAAAAACGTTCAAGAAACTCCTCAAAAATAGAGCATCTCACAAGGCAGAGGATTTTCAAGAAAAGATGGAGGCAAAGAAGAAAATAGTAAAAAGGATCCAATCATTTGCTACGAGTGCAAAAAGCCCGGCCACATCAAAAGTGAATGTCCATATGCAAAAAAAATATTCAAAGAAGGACAAAAAGAGAGCTATGATGGCCGCATGGGACAATAGTGACGATAGTAGCTCCGATGAGGACGATGAGCAACAAGAGGTCGCTAACTTGTGTTTCATGGCCATCGAAGAAAACGAGGTAGATCTCGACTCATCCTATTCCTTTGATGAATTATTTATTGCCTATAAAGAGTTGAAAGTAGAATTTGAAAAGGTTGTTTCTAAAAACAAATTTCTTAAAAAGGTTGCTAAAGATCTTTCACTAGAAATAGATGATTTAATTGAAGAGAAAGATATTTTGGAGGAAGAAAATGAAAGTTTAAGAACCTCTTTGGAAAAAGAAAAAGAGTATTTGAAGGATACTTCCAAAAACGAATCTTTAGAAAAACAAATTGATGATTTAACTAATTCTCTTTCAAAACTCACTAATGGAAAAGAAAGTTTAGACATTCTTCTTGGAAAACAAATGGTTTCTTTTCACAAGGCCGGAATTGGTTATAATCCCACTCAACACAAAAATCTTTTTGAAAAAGATGTTCCTCCTTCTAGCCATTCTAAATTGACATGTCATTATTGTGGTAAAATTGGTCATATTTCTCCTACATGTCCTATGAAAGGATACTCATCTTCTAATGCAAAAAAGGTTTGGGTTCCTAAGAACCGTATCAATGCTAACCTTCAAGGACCCAAGATGATTTGGGTACCAAAAGTCAAGAATTGATGTGCTATTGTAGGTATGCTTCAAAAGTTCTCTCAAGGAAGGAAGTTGGTACCTTGATAGTGGATGTTCAAGACACATGACCGGTGACAAGAGGGCTTTCAATTCTCTTTCGTCTAAAGATGGTGGACATGTCACATTTGGAGACAACAACAAAGGTGAAATCATAGGAATCGGCAATATAGGTAATTCTCCTATTATTGAAGATGTTTTACTTGTTAATGGTTTAAAACACAATCTTCTTAGCATAAGTCAATTATGTGATAGAGGAAATCGTGTTATCTTTGAAAAATCTAAATGTATCATTGAAAATGTCAAAAGCAACAAGACACTCTTCGTTGGACAAAGACTTGAAAATGTATATGTTTTTAATCTCAATGATTTAAGTAATTGTGATATAAAATGTTTTTCCGCTTTGAGTGAAAATAGTTGGCTTTGGCATAGGCGCCTAGGACATGCAAGTATGGATGCTATTTCAAAACTCTCTAGAAAAAATTTGGTAAAAGGTCTTCCTAAAATCAAATTTGAAAAAGATAGACTTTGTGGTCCTTGCCAACAAGGAAAACAAACCAAGGTTTCTTTTAAGTCCAAAAATGTTGTTTCAACTACTAGACCTTTGCAATTACTTCATATGGATTTGTTTGGACCAACTCGCTCTCCAAGTCTTTGTGGAAACTATTATTGTCTTGTTGTTGTTGATGATTTCTCTAGATATACATGGGTGATGTTCCTAGCTCATAAGAATGAGGCTTATCCTAATTTCACTAAACTTTGTAGAAGAGTTCAAAATGAAAAAGGATTTGTTATTTCTAACATTCGTACGGATCATGGAAAAGAACTTGACAATTCTTTATATGAAAAGTTTTGTGATGAACATGGTATTGGTCATAACTTTTCCGTACCTCGTACTCCTCAACAAAATGGAGTAGTAGAGAGAAAAAATCGTACTCTGGAAGAAATGGCCCGCACTATGCTTTGTGAAAACTCTTTGCCAAAATATTTTTGGGCGGAAGCCGTTAATACCTCATGCTATATTTTGAATCGAGTTTTAATTAGGCCTATCCTCAAGAAAACTCCTTATGAGCTTTGGAATGGTAGAATACCCAACATTAATTACTTTCATGCCTTCGGTTGTAAATGTTATGTATTAAACAATGGAAAAGATAACTTGGGTAAATTTGATTCAAAATCGGATGAAGGCATCTTTATTGGTTACTCTCTTACTAGCAAAGCATATAGAATTTATAATAAGCGCACTAATCTTGTTGAAGAATCTATTCACGTTTCCTTTGATGAATCTAATCCTTGTGCTACTAAGGATGTTGTTGATAATGATGACTTAGAGATTACACATAAGATTCATGGCTTGACAATTCAAGAAAAAGTTGATGGTGATACTCAAGTAGAAAGCTCTCAAATCAAAGAAGATGAAGTTATTAATCAACCTCAAGATGCCATGGGAGACAACCAAGATCTTTCCAAGGATTGGAGATTCGTGCAAAACCATCCAAAGGACTTGATTCTTGGAGAAGTTTCGAAAGGGGTAACCACTCGCTCGTCTCATAGAAATTTTTGTGAAAATCAAGCTTTTGTTTCTCAAATTGAGCCTAAAAACTTTCCGGAAGCTCAAGATGATGAAAATTGGATTTTGGCCATGCAAGATGAGTTAAATCAATTTGAAAGGAATAAAGTTTGGGCATTAGTACCTAAGCCTCTTGATCACACTATTATAGGTACTAAATGGGTTTTTCGTAACAAGCTAGATGAATCCGGAAATATTGTTAGGAATAAAGCTAGACTTGTTGCTCAAGGTTATAATCAAGAAGAAGGTATTGATTTTGAAGAAACTTTTGCACCGGTAGCTAGATTAGAGGCTATTCGCATATTACTTGCCTTTGCATCTTTCAAAAATTTCAAGCTTTATCAAATGGATGTGAAAAGTGCATTTTTGAATGGGTTCATAAATGAAGAAGTTTATGTCAAACAACCTCCCGGCTTTGAAGATCATGTATACCCCGATCATGTTTTTAAACTCTCAAAAGCTTTATATGGTTTGAAGCAAGCACCACGTGCATGGTATGATAGACTTAGTTCATTCTTGCTTGACAATGGCTTTACTCGTGGAAAAATTGATACTACTCTTTTCATTAAAGCCAAAGGTAAAGATATGCTCATTATTCAAATATATGTTGATGATATTGTCTTTGGTGCCACTAATGATAATATGTGCAAAGAGTTTGCTAAGTGTATGCAAGGTGAATTTGAAATGAGTATGATGGGGGAGCTTAACTTCTTCCTCGGACTTCAAATCAAGCAAACTAATGAGGGGATCCTAATCAACCAAGCCAAGTATGCGAAAGAACTTATTAAGAAGTTTGGCATGGAAGGATCAAAGCCAACGAGCACACCAATGAGCACATCAACTAAGCTAGACAAAGATGAGAATGGTAAGGCCGTCAATGAAAAGATGTATCGAGGTATGATCGGCTCATTACTTTATCTCACTGCAAGTAGACCGGATATAATGTTTAGTGTTTGCATGTGTGCTAGATTTCAATCATGTCCTAAAGAATCGCATTTAAAAGCTATTAAACGTATCTTTAAATATGTTGGCGGTTCTCATGACTTAGGATTGTTTTATCCAAGTGGAGTTGCATTTGATTTAATTGGTTATTCGGATGCGGATTTTGGAGGTTTCAAAGTTGATCGTAAAAGTACAAGTGGGACTTGCCAATTTCTAGGGCACTCTCTAGTGTCTTGGCATAGCAAGAAACAAAATTCCGTAGCTCTATCTACCGCCGAGGCGGAATATGTAGCGGCCGGAAGTTGTTGTGCCCAAATATTGTGGATCAAACAACAAATGGAGGATTTCAATTTGCAATATGATCATATTCCTATTAAATGTGATAATACTAGTGCAATTAGCTTAACCAAGAATCCAATTCAACATTCTCGAACAAAACATATTGAGATTAGACATCATTTTATAAGAGATCATGTTCAAAAAGGGGATATTGAACTTAACTTTATTAGTACCGACAAGCAATTGGCAGACATTTTCACAAAACCCCTTGGTGAAGAACAATTTTGTTTCATTCGACGAGAACTCGGCATGTCTAATCATTTATGAAAAAGTTGTGTTCTTGATGTCAAAAGTTTTTTTTTGGATTCAATGTTGAGTTGATTGAATTCGTAAATATCATACTTGATGGAGAGTACAAATGATCTTGATAAAGAAATCACCCTCCAAACATTTTATCATATGATTCATTTTCCTGTGTTTGGTATGCAGAAAAACAGTTTTATGGTCTTTAATGCTACTCCTCTTAAACGTTTTCTGGACTTAACCTGCATTTGTCAGTGTAGAGACCCGTATTTTATTTCCATAATTCTTTATGTTTTATTAAGGCATGAGTTGTGATATAAAATGGAGAATGAGTTCGGATGTCGAATGTGCTAGAATTTAGAAGTTCGGGATGCAAGTGTAATATGCATGGGTGTATAAGTGAAGGTGTGTGTAGGGGATAATTCTCCCCCACATATATTTCTTTTCTTTTCCGGGCAGACACACACACGTTTCTCTCTCTCTACTCCCTCGACCGACTCTCTCTCTTTCTCACCTCTCCTCCAAACTTCTCTCTTCGATTTCATCGCCTTAGAATGAGATTTCAGAAAAATCCCAAGTACTAAAGTTGTTCTACGCGACGAGATCTTCCTATTGATCGAAGAAGAATCATGATCGGAGCACTTTGAGGTTTCCTCCATGTTCGGGCTTGCTTCTAACCCTCGAGGTAGGGATCTCCTACCTTCTTTACATGTTTAAGTGTTGGTTAGATGTACAAGAATCAAGTTTGATCATTTATTTTGAGTCTTGAACAAATCTGTTATATGCTGATAATTTCGTGGGTTTTGGAAATCTGTCTTTTGGGAGCCCTCTGCTAGAAATCACTGGCATTTGTCATGATTAAGACCTCAAGGGGCGGGTCAGGGTCGTGACAGTCAGTCGGATGTCCAAGCGGATGTCCAACCGGACAACCGTGAGGTTGAGACTTATTCAAGCTTTTGCGTTGCTAACTCTGATTTATTAAGTCTGTTACACTTAGTTTGTATGAACTTCATGGCTTAGTGCTTAAATTGTCTCTTATATACTTCGCCGATATGAATTTCTTGTCTCTAAGCTTGCAGGGATAATCATTCTCGGTAATACCCCTCGCATTCTTTAAAAAGCTCTCTTTTAGGGGGAGCATGTATTAAGGGGACACAACAATAAACACCCGAACACAATTTTCTTCCCCTATTCTTGTCCTATTCGGCGCCGCATCCCCTATCCTATCTCTATTCGGTGCCGCATCCCCTATTATCTCTCTTTCGGCGCAGCAATTCAATCAATTCGGCGCACCATTTCAAACAATTCGGCGCAGCATTTCAAACATTTCGGCAATCTCATACTCTATAAATTCAACAACACAATCTCTATCTCCTCATCTATCTATCTCTCCTTCTCTCTCGGCCTAAATCTCTCCAAATCTCTATCCTTCCAAATCGAGCAATGGCAAACTTACCGCAAGGGTTACCGATTGAGTTTTACGAAAGAGATGCCGAACGAGCAGAGTTCAGGTTGTTTATCCAAACCATTTGGATGCAACTCTTTATCTTCATTCTGCTGTGTGCGTTACTTACAATAAGAATACCACCATGGTTCGGGTGGAATGTAAATGTGGATACTCTGTGGTATTGGATTGGCATTGTAGCTGCCGTTGTAGCAGCCATTATTCGAGAATACGAAAATCAAGGACGCCAAGCTCTCAATGAACGAAGATAGAGTGCTACAGGGCAAGAGCGGCATGGTGCTGGAACCATGGCCCTATTGTTTTTCTCTTTTTAGTTTTTTTTATGATGTCACAGGGGGAGAAAAAGCCAAGTTTTAATTGATCTATCTTGCCATTTTGGGCAAATTTAAAAAATTGCTTGCTATGATCTGATGATTATTGCTATTACTCGTTGATCATAGATAACTGCTTTGGTGCATGTATTAAGGGGGAGATTGGCATAACTCCTACTTGAATAAAAACTATCATTTTGTGTCATCATCAAAAAGGGGGAGATTGTTGAAAAATGTATGCATTATAATTTGTGAAAATTTATATGCATCTCTATTAATTATTTTGATGATTAATTCAATGATATTTTTATTCGGCAAAAACAAAATTATCGAAAAGTCGATTCCCGAATTAAATATTTTCGTGACCTTGAAATATAGCATAAAGTCTCTTGGATTCATGATTTATATTTACAAAGACTTTATTGAGCTCAATACATGCTTTAACGGATTTATTTAGATGAAATTGTGAGCCACAGGTTGACCAACCGGCTGACAAGCCGGCTGTCTGAACAGAAAGCCGTGACAACCGGAAACCACCGGACGACCACCCGGATGACCACTCTGCCAACGGCTAGTTCCAACGGCTAGTTTCCAACGGCTAGTTCCCAACGGCTAGTTCCAACGGCTAGTTCCAACGGCTAGTTTCAAACGGCTAGTTTCCAACGGCTAGTTTCCAACGGCTAGTTCCAACGGCTAGTTTCCAACGGCTAGGAAGCATATGGATGGCTATATAAGGCATCAAGAACTCATTAATGAGTACATACACAAGCTACAACATTCCATATTATTGCAAGAGCAAATTCTCAAAAGATCAAAGCCAAAAATTCTCATTGTTCTTCCACTTTCATATTATTCTTGAGAGAAAATTTGTACAAGTCGTGAGCGATAATTTTCATACCTTCTTCACATACTTGTATTTCCTAAGTGAGTGTTTGAGTCAAACACTTGAAAGCTTAGAAGACCAAATTCGGGTTGGAATTTGGGTGTTATTGTTTTTGAGAAGTTTTCGGAGAAAATTCTTGCGGTTGTGCTAGCTCCTCGGGAAAGCTAGAGGCATTCGGTTCTTGTAAGCACCCGCAAGACTTACAAGTTGTAATCTTTTAAAGATTAGTCTAACCTTCAAGTAATTGCTTGAGGAGAAGTGGAGTAGGGCCGGACCGTGGACAAATCCGGACCGAACCACTATAAACGGGTTCTATCTCTCTATCTCTCTATTTTGATTGCATACTTATTGTTTGCATATATTGTTAGAGATAAATTTTTATTGGTAATTATTACTAGCAATCCTATTCACCCCCCCTCTAGGTTGCATAATTTGGGTAACAATGGGTATAAACATGCCGGGAGCAGCATTTGGAGGAGATATTGATTAAAATTTGTGTTTTTTTGTATTTTCATGTTTTGACAATATGTACTCAATTATAATAAAATGAAATTTTATTTCAATTTATTATTGTTCATTACAAGTTATTTTTATTATTCATTGTTAAGACTAAAAAAAAAAAAAGAATGGATGTAAATGGGAAAAGAAACAAATAAAGAAAATAGAAAAGATTATTAAAATAATAAAAAAAAGGTTCAAAGTGGAAGGAAACAAAAGGAAATAGAGAGAAAAAAACAAAAAAAAAATTCTAACAAAAAAGAAACAAAAGGAAATAAAGAAGAAAAAAGAAGAAAAATTTTTTTTTAATGAAAGTGGGAGGAACAGGAGAAGGGGGAGGGGAGGGGGTAAAATGGGGAATGGAGTGTGGGGCGGGCGGGGCCGGGGGGGGGGGGGGGGTGTCGGGGGGGGGGGGGGGGGGGGGGGAGTAGCAGCCCTCCTTCTGTTATTAAACTACCCGCGGAAATCCCGCTACAAAATTGGAATATAGATTATAGAGACACAAATACAACGAAGGGGGAGAGAGATATCTAGGAACAATTCCTCCTTTCTGGAACGAATTAAGGAGAGAGAGAGAGAGAGAGAGAGAGAGAGAGAGAGGAACAATTCCTCCTTTCTGGGTTAATCCGTCTGCATAAAACGAGAGAGAGAGAGAGAGAGAGAGAGAGAGAGTGAGAGAGAGAGCTTTGGGTTTGGTTTTGATTTTGATTTCCAAGAGAGGAGCCAAAACCCACCAACATTCTCATTCAGTCTACAAATTCCATAGGACCTATATTTGTATAGCTTTAGATTAGTCAAAGGATAATAACAATTGGTTTAGGTTTTTTATTCGATTTTTTTTTTTGTCCCATGGTTACACAAAAACCCAGAGAAGAAGAAGGAGGGAGTTATGATTGGAGATAGCAATATTCCAGATTTTGGGGGTCCATCTTCTTCTACCAACAAAGGTATGGCCCAAATCAAACTGGAATCAAAGAGGGTCTATCAAGCCTGGAAGGGCAATAACGTAAGTCTCTCTCTGTGTTCAATTTTTTCCTTTTTTGTAATGCAGTGTATCTCGAGCCAATTTGTGCGCTATAGCCTTTCGCACAGCAGTTTCACGTTTTTGCGTGGGGTGAGGTGGCCTTAAGAGTTGTTGGCAACAGAAATTAAATCTGAGAGCTTAGGAGATAGGAAAAGCCTAAATCCCAGGCCAAGAGGCCAACCCCTCGGGGTTATCTCTCTCTTTAATTCTTCTAAACCTTATATCCTCATCTGATTGTTTGATCATGGAATGAATAGATATATTCCTAATCTATTTAGTTGAAACTATATATTAACTGGTACGTCAAATGTGGTCACAATTTTTAAGCAATTTCTCATCTCAATTAGTTTCTTCATAAGTGGTTTTGTAGATTGCACATATATGACTCTCACGACTGTAGTTACGACGAACTAGTTAGTTTACTAATTCCGGCTGTGGTCATTTACGTGGTGAGCATATTTCTTCAAATAAACTTTCAACATGTCAAACTAAACTTTGTGGTTTGAAGGCTACCCTTTTTAGTTTGTTTGAACGATGTGATGATATCAGATAATATGATGACCTCGATAGAGCTCAATAGTAACAACGGATTCATGTAGCCGACCTCAATTGGTTGGGACTTAAGACTCGGTTTGGTTTGTAATCTATCTTATGATATGATATTGATTTGTTAACAACAATGAGTTTTCCTGACTGCCATGATTTAACACTTGTTTTGATTTTACTTTTATATAACTACTCGATACAACTCACTTTGCTACACGCTGCTTGGTTGCCTGTTTTGCTGGAAATGAATTGTATGTTTGGTTGATTTTTGTTATGATCATATGTAGTGTTCATGTTTTTCTTTTGTTCATATTTCACTCTTGGCTTGAATCATTCTCTCTCTCTCTCTCTCTCTCTCTCTCTCTCTCTCTCTCTCTCTCTCTCTTCATATGTAGTGTTCATGTTTTTCTTTTGTTCATATTTCACTCTTGGCTTGAATCATTCTCTCTCTCTCTCTCTCTCTCTCTCTCTCTCTCTCTCTCCCTCCCTCTTGTTTCTTATGAAGTTCTCAAGCACGGCGAAGCCTTGAGTATATCAATGAACATAAAAGTTTAATTGTATGCAAATACTTCAATGTTCTAAAAAGCGCTCGGCGCTAGGCGGGCGGCCGACCACCTTCAAGCTTGGAGACCTATTAATCGGCCATTAATCGCCTTTTAGCAATTAGTCGGTTTTTTTTTTTTAAATATTCTACAACCTCCCTACCATCAATAATCACAGTTTTTCTAGTTGATGTGATATATCTTCTCTACCATCAATACTTACTAGTTACTACACGGCTACGGCCTACACCAAACGGTCCAAACCATAAATTTACAATACTACACTACTCTGCTACTCAGACTCAAGTGTTAAATTTTGTAAAAAAAAATACTACTCACTACAAAGAGGGGGGATCAAGAAATTACAGAGAGAGAGAGAGAGAGAGAGAGAGAGAGAGAGAGACAGAGAGATTACAAAGAGAGAGGGGGATCAAGAGAGAGGGATCGAGAGTTACAGCAGTCAACAATGAGGCGCAGTGGCGGTGAATGGTGATGAAAGGCGTGGGCGATGACTAGCGTCGGCGATGACCGGTGTCGGTGATGAGAGGCGATCATCAATGTACTGGCATCAGCAGTAGGCGATGACTGGGTTTCTTCCCAGACCCAAATCGATGAGAGGCTGATCGAATGAGAGCCCTAACACAGTAATTCGAAGCCCTAAATAACCTAGTATGAGTATAACAGTTACCCCCTTCGTTTTCTAAAAATTCAGATTTACCTTGCCTAATCGCCCATGAATCGATTAATCGCCTATCGCCGCCTACACGCCAACCAATTAAGCGGCGATTAATCGCCGCCAAAGTCCGATTAATCTTCTAGCCGCCTAATTCAACCTTTTAGCCATTAATCTCATCGGTCAGCCCAAATTTCCGATTAATCGCCCATTAATCGGCAATTAATCCCGCCTTTTAGAACACTGAAATACTTACACCCCAAAATGAAAATAAATACCTCAATCAAATGCTTATGCGTTTAGCATGCATAAGTTAACATTTTGGTATTTTTTTGATATGTATGTGGGCGAGTTAAGAGTTGAACTGTTATGGTCTGTCCTAGGTTCACATTTTGACACATAGGGATATGTCATCTGGACACAACTGTTAATTTGTTGGTTTACATAGAAAGAGTTAAGCTCTTCGTTCAAGTACTTGGACATGTGGAATTATACTGCTCTCTCTCGGTTATTTTACTCCTTTTTTAATGTTGTCAGAAATTTCTATGCGGGGGAAGATTGATCTTTGGTCCTGATGCGGAGTCCCTGTTTTTAACCACATTCCTAATTGCTGGCCCTGCAATAGCTTTTTGCACAAAAATCTACTGCAATGTCAATAAAGGCAAAGATGACAGTTGGGGGTATGTTGTAATGGTTGTGGGATCTATCCTCACTATTTTGGTAAGTAAATTAATGTCATTCTGGCTTCTTGCATTTCAGTTAGTCCTCATTTGCCAAAAGAAAGCAATAAAGCAGAAAGAACATGTTAAGCTTTCATGAAGATTGAGACACGTTTCCTAGATGCAGCGCTTTTCATACTTCCAGACCACTCTCTTTCACAACCTCTTTTCATTTCAAACAATGGGAAATTTTCAGAGGTTGAAAATTATCAAAAAGCCAAGAGAGTGGATTTTCGTAGGTGGAAAAACCATGTATGAGATACAAATGGAAGGGGTGAGTATGTAGATTGCTAAAGAGGATGCAACTTAACTCTTACCTGGAAATGTTCTCACTTATCCTAAACAGCACTTATAACAAGTATAATTTCAATAAACTAATAGGTAATCCATTGGTTGATCGTATAGGTTCCTACTTAGGTCTTCAATGGTTTCTGGTGCTCCAAAAGAAAAGAAAACAAAGATGATGTTGAGTCAAAAATGGTGTCTTTCTCTGGTGCCTTTTTTTTTTTTTCATTGGTTAAATATTCCGTCTCTAGGTTCCTATCTCTCTTGTTGAAAGGGTGTTGAAACATGTTGGAATGCTTCCATTTTAATTTTCTATTTTTCTGGTTGCTAAGATTTTCTTCACGCGGGATGGTGGTTTATAGAGTTCTCAACATCCCTTTGCATTATAAAAAGAATAAACTACTTTAGAGTAAGAATGGAAGATTTGATTACCAGAAACCAATGATCTAGTAATTTAATCCCTGTGGCAAGCAAAATGTTATATCCTCCGATCAAGCTCTCCGGTTTTCTAAAATCCAACTGAAGTGGATTGCCGTTTGGCCTGGGCTTCGTGTCATGTCACCTGTATAGATAGATAGATAAAGGAAATCTTTATATATATTCTCTTTCAAGAATAAAACCCTTTTATCTTCTCCCTCACTCCCTCCATCAGTTCATGATGGAAAATGTGAATCCAAAAACGAAGAAAGAAATCAGAAAAACCTATTGAGCTCTATGATTCTGTCATCCCGTATCCTCTCTCTCACCTCATTTCATTTCATTGAGAAATCTGGGTGGAATAAAGAAGCCTGAAAATATATCGCTAATCTCTCTGATTCTCGGCTCTCTGTTCTTGATACTTGTGCAAAACGTTCTTCCAAGTTCTATCTCCAAATATTTTGTTAACTGACAAGATTTGAAGTACCTTCAATTTTTGTTTGATTTTTGATTGGGTTTTCTCTTCCAAACTCTTCTAAAGTAAGGTTTCATTCCTCAATCAATGCCATAACGAGCCGCATAGTCTGGATTTCTTAGGTTCGATTACCATTCTTTAAAAACACTTCTTGATTGATCCCTAATTCTTAATTTATCAATGTTTTTGCTTATTTCAGCTTATGTGGCTTGCCACATTGAGGGCCAACTGGATCGGAGGTTGGGAGTCGGACTATAGAAACAGACCATATAGCAAATTAGCAATAATCCCATTTCAATATTTAGATTAGGTCCGGAATCTTATATAGGAAACATTTTCTAGGAAATTCATTAGACTAGAGTCACAATTTCCTTAAATATGGATTGAGCCTAGAATCTAAGGTTTCAGGGGGAAGGGAGGGATCATATTCCTACTTAGCTTGGAAATGTGATTCAGGGTTGGATATTATGAACGTATGAATCATGGGGATGGAACATCACATTCCCGTTCCTCCTCAAGGTTCCCATCATCCGAACTGACTTTTGTCAATTGATAGATTGTTGCGGTCAGCAAAAGATGAAATCTAATGTTTCTAGATCTTGATGCAGGATTTAACATTTCTCTTCTTGACATCCAGTAGAGACCCTGGAATAGTGCCTAGAAACTCAAGGCCTCCTGAATCAGATGAAGGATATGGCGTAGGTACCCCTTCTATTAGAAACTCAAGGCCTCCTGAATCAGATGAAGCATATAGCTTGGGTACCCCTTCGATGGAATGGGTCAATGGTACAACCCCTCATTTAAAAGGACCCCGAATGAAGGATGTAATTGTCAATGGTCATGCAGTTAAAGTGAAGTACTGCGACACTTGCTTGCTTTATCGTCCTCCTCGTGTTTCTCATTGTGCCACATGCAACAACTGTATTCAGAGATTCGACCATCACTGTCCATGGGTCGGTCAGTGCATTGGAAGAGTAAGTAATCTGCAGAAGTTATTATCCTCAATAATTAGAACTAGAGGTTGAGGCACACACGATGTGTGTGCAAGTCAATTTTTTTTGTTATGATGTGCACAAATAATTTTCAGTTTGTTTTTAAATTCTTCTGTAATGTGGTATTAGACAACAGCAAAATAAAACATCAAACAAAACCCAGAACCAATTACTCCTACAGTCCTACTTGTGAAGTTAAAAGAAAACAAAAAGTACTAAAAACGTAAATAAAGGAAGAGCGAAAAAGATAACCTTGTAGAAGACAGATGTGGCCCAGGTACTTCATCTTCTTATTACATTCACAATTCGTTCAGTTAGTAGGTATACACAGAGTACGCCATTAATTCATAGAAAGAGAGAAGAAAGGCGTCTGGTTCCACTGGGAAAGTGAATTCCGACTTAATTGAAAATTTGAGGGGAACGTGGGTATGGCAGTTGGGTGAGACTGATTTTACAGAATTACCCTGACAGTTAATGCTTCCGGTGTTTAAAGAGCAGTAAAATCCTTTCTTTTGGGGGACAATTACGGAAATCACTTTTGTGACACAGCTTCAAGAAATAGGTCACACCAAAAAGCCTTCTCCCTTATTTATTAAAATAGATACCTTTGAAAACGTTCCCTGCAAGTTATCCTACTGGACTGTGACCTATCTGACTCAGAACAGCCTATGACAATCTGGTAATTGTCATATGCTTTATATGGATGATGATAATACACTTTAGGATTGCATTCCCTATGTTAGGCATTGAAGCCACTACTTCCCTTTCCAAAATGTTTTTTTGTTCTTGTCCTTTGGTTAGAATTATTGTGCATACCGATGCTCTTGATTATCAATGAAGGAAGCATGGTAATATGCACATAAATTGAATTGGGTCTCCAGGCCTGCCCTCTCTGATGCCATTTGGCTTTGATTTAGGGGCATGATTCCACAGCAAAACAGGTATAGGGGGCCACTGTTTCAGTGGTATTCTGAGAGCAACCACTTTGTGCATATTGCCAAAGATTAGGTCTGTCTCCAATCCTCCCCCGTCCATACCCCCAATGATTGGGGACTACATGGGTTCTGTTGTTGTTGTTGTCCTTTGGTTAGAATTCAAATCCGGTTAATCCCTCGGTTCATTTATTGACTAGAGTTCCGGGTTTGTCGAGGTGGGTGGAGTTAAGCAAAGACTGGCCACAACGAAATACCCCTTGCTACACTCTTTCTATAAATCTGTTTCCATCCCATCAATGACTTCCATACCACTGAAAATTAGGCTCAGCAAAAACACGACTAGGGACCATGAACCTTCGCATTCTAGCACTATAGGGTCTTTTTTTCTTTTCTTTTTCTTCTTCTTCTTCTACTTTTTTTTTTTTTTTTTTGGGGGGGGGGGGGGGGGGGGGTTGCAATGGGCTTGTGAATAAGCAAGTTTATCCCCGCCCTTTTGATTTTAGTACTTTACGTTGGTCATGGCTATCCAACATTATGGTTGCAATTATCTCGTAAAGCACACCAAAGACTATGCAAAAGCTATTTTGAATGGTATATCATTAGTAGGTCACTTGATTGTACGTTAACAATACTTATCATTTTTGCCCGTAGATTTTCAAGAAATGGGACAAGCATATGTAAGGTTTTTCCCTCTAATCTTAATATGATTGCATGACTCTCACCACTATAGTTAAAGGCTTACATATTGCTATTTTGTTTTTGTATATATTTTTGTTATGCATTAGAGATCCTTTGCCATTCTACGTTTTTTGTGCTTTGTGCTTTTTTGCGCCAGGCTCCAATTTCGATTTGTCCTTCCTTATGTGTGCCTCATTTTATCAACACTCATGTTTGTATAAACCAAGAGTGAGAAAAATGGGGTGTTGCGGATGCTGTAGGTAGATAAGTATAGGCCGGTAGTATTGTACATGCCACCAGTTGTTTGTAGCACATTTGCGGAACTAGTTAGGGGCTCCATGTGTTTTCTGTTGGCTGGATTGGTCTGAAGCAAAAGAAACTGGGTTTCTTGATGGTCTTAACATTTCATTTTATGTCCCATTTTTGTTTATTGTGCTATTTATCTTCTCGTAGATTTTGTCAACTTGCTGCAGTAATTTTTAAAATTGCACTTTTTGGGATCTTAGTCTCCATTTTGATTATCTGTTACGTGTGTGGAAGTTGAAATTCGAATAGCAATCTCTTAGTTGTTTGATTAGGATGCCCTGACCAAGAAAACATGGGTCAGGAATTGTCTATGTTGTTCACTGATGCAAATCCGTTGAGTATGTTTTTATCCCAATGAAGAATTTTCTAGGATTTCTTTTATTTCCTTTTACTCCTCTTTTGGAAAGAATACTTGAATACTCCGTAAAATCATGGATCATAAGAATGGTATAGAAATCTGTTGCATTGCCAAGGTACGGGTTTTGAATGTTGGTGTATAAGCATCAAAATGCAACAAAGAAAAAATTATCCTCTGCATTAGGATAATAAATTTTAGTTCTCTCATGGCACTCCCAATACAAGGTTGCACATACTCTTGTTTATGTGCTTGTCGATGGTGCACCACAAAGATACCACTCGTTAACTCAACTGAACAAGCCTTGATAAGCTCTAGATAGGACACATCATTCTGGGCATCCAACTGGTTGAGTATGTGATTCACACAGCAAGTCACAGATGTTGGTGTCCATTTCTGTACCCAGGAAGTATTCCTGTAGTCGTATTTTGTCCAACACAATATCATAGACCCATTTTTAGTCTCCATACAAAATGGGAAAAGGACTAAGGTTTTATCCTATACCATGTGATTCTTTTTTCTTTTCTTTTTTTTCACAGTCCTCAGCCAATTAGTATTATAATTTTTGGAAATCTGATTCAGTTACAAACTTACAATTGAGATATATTCCCTTTTGATTGTACAAAACACTATAGACAACCAATTTGGTTTTATTTTCTACCATTCATTTCTTTCACAAAAAGCGTATCCAAAAGTGTCTTATCATCCGATCAACTTGATTTTTGCATAGTCAATGGACTCAAAGAATCCTAAAATATGAGCGGCTCGGACTATCAAAGAGGAGCCCTGAAGTGGACACACTAGAAGGACTGGACAATCCAGTTCAGATTAGCTACTGCAGAGGAGCCATCTCCGGAAATTAGATATTCTTTTTTTTCTTACCAGAGCTGACATAATATTTCCTGTTGATGTGATTGCAGCGCAACTATCGGTTCTTCTACATGTTCATATTAACATCAACCATCTTGTGTGTGTATGTCTTCGTGTTTTCGTGGATAAACATTATCCGGCATGAAGCCAGTGTTATGGAGGCTTTGTCGGAAGATATCTTATCAGATTTTCTAATAATGTACTGCTTCATTGCTGTTTGGTTCGTGGGCGGCCTTACAGTTTTCCATCTTTATCTAACTTGCAAAAACCAGGTGACCTTCTTTTCCCTCAAGATGTAGTACTTCATGTTAACATCTCTTTACTTACTGGACGCATTCATGCAAGTGCCCAATGTCAAATGTCCACTGTCGGGAATTTTTATGTCCATGTACAATTGTCTTGGGTTGATTTTACAGTTTTAGATCACCATGTGAACTCATTGGTCAATGAAGTTTTCCTTGGTATAATACATGTCTGATCAGGTGATAGAATACTGATAATATAATTAAATGGTGCTATGTCTAGTAGCGTACATGCAAATGTATTATCTTATTACGTAGGGAATTTAGCTTTTGTTTAGCATCCATATGTTGCTGGATTGGCCATCCTAGTTACTTCTTGCACTACTACAAGTTGTTTGCAAGATGATTGGAGTATCAAGTATCAACACTCAGTTTTATTCTTTATCCTAATGGATGCTACGCCAAACAATGTGTATGTGCCAGTTATAATTAACGTTCATATTACACGATATCAATACAGTTAGACATCATTTCCCACATTCTACATGTAGGAAAAGATGTGTAAAGAAAATGTCTTACATGACCTAGTTGAATTACTAATCCAAGCTTTTGGCATTTAGAATCTGAAAGTTATAAGTCTGAAACATGATGGATAGTATTAATCTCTTTATAAAATTAGTGACGGCCAAGTGTCTCCCCAATCATTTGAACCCTGTCCAGTTGCCCAAAAATTTAGAAAAAAATTCTTCTACGCTTGGTTTGTGCTTTTTATTAGGGTCACACTTGCCATCACTTGTCTTACGGCTGCACTGCCACTAGGTCCACTGTGTAATTTCTTTGATCATTAGTATCCCATTTTGAAATGAGTCCAATACTTTCTGCTATACGTTAGGACTAAGGAGCTCTTTCCCACTGCTTTAGATGAAGATTATTCCTTATGCCATCCATGGCAAATCTCATGACTCCATTTGAAGCAAGTCAGCATTATTTTACACGTGGATATAGGTTTAGGATGTCAAGAGATATTTATCCTCTTTCTTTTGCACTTGACATTTAAGTTCAAGTTTCTTCTCAGTCACAAATATCAAAATATTTATGACCTGTCTCGGAATGCAGAAAATAGTATACTGGAAGACCAGATGGTTGAAAGTAGTATTTGATTGGAGGTCCAGTTCAATTGGTCATCACTTTTTAATTGAAACTGACATGATGAGCTTTTCAAATATGCTCAAATTCAAGCAAAAGCATCTTCCAAAGGCACAATTGCTTAGGTGGGCAAATTGATTTTCAAATTGAAGTTTTGATGCGGTCCATATCAACGGGAAAACAAATATTCTTCCAGATTTTTTATCTCGTTTGAAAAAGGAGAAATCAATTTTCAAAAATCAGTTCCTTCAGGCGCAACAACATTCTCAGCCACAAAGCTCCTTTGATATAATCTCTTCCTCCCAGCAAAGCTTTCCCACTTATCCTCCCATATCTCAACCTGTATATTGACCCTTAGAAATATGCATTCCCAAAAAATCAATTTCTGTTTGTGCGAGAAGCATCTTTTTCTCTGATCCATGACTTGCAGCAGAAAATTCCTGGATCAATCCAACTCTCTGCTAGACTCATTTTTTGTAATGGTTCTTGCAGCATATGCATATTGTAAAGTGATATCAAATTATACTAAATGGAACCTGTGTTGGGTTGAAAACAAGTATTTCAAAGCTTCTAATAGTTGGCAAAAATTATGATTAAAATGGTTTTCATGCAAATAGATTCTTCAAAAGTAGTCATGTAGAATTGATATGTTTTTCCTAGACCATGTCTTTGGAAGTTTAATTGTGACTTGGATCTCATTCAATAAACAACTGCGAAATGTCCTGTTTGAACCACCAGATGGGACAGATGGACTAGTTGAAGACACCATGGATTGTGAGTTATAAGTTATACTCCCTCCGTCCCATATTGCTGGTCATATATTCTATTTTGGAATGTCCCAAAATGTTTGTCCTCTTTAAAAAGTCAAACCAATAAGTGTGTAAATTTTACACAAACCACCCCTCATTAGCGATTAAAATAGTTTTCCAGGAAGGGAATAAGGGGTAACATTAAATCTAATCAAACTTTCTAGGGAGACATGCATTAATTGCATGTCCCCTTAAAAAGTTGGATTCCCAATACATGACAAGGATTATGGGACGGAGGGAGTAACAGTTAAATATGTTAAGAAAAGTGCCCGAGTCTGTCAGCATAAAGGACGTTAGCCTTTTCCTATTACTATTTTCTAGCTGTAAGTGTTCAGGTTTGTATGAAATATAAGAACATTAGTCTAAAGAACGTGCCTTTTACTATTATCTTTAGCCCTGCCAATTTGCACTACATTGTGAAATTAGTTCATTGTTCTTGTATAAATTGAATTACATCTAAGCTGAATAATTGTTTGGGTTTGTACATCAATATCTATTGAAGTGGTTTGGCTTTTGCTATTGAACAGACGACTTATGAGAACTTCCGTTATCGATATGACAAGAAGGAGAACCCATATAACAAGGGGATTCTAGACAACCTCAGAGAAACCTTTTTCTCTAAGATTCCACCTTCATTGATTGACTTCAGAGCGTTAGTGCAAGAATGCGAAAACGTGGGGATAGAGCTCAGGAACCCAAACCTTGAGGGAAGTCATAGTAGCTTGAAGGACAAGATTGATACTGAAATGGAAACTAAGCTTGCTGAGATGAGTGGCTTTTCACTTCCTGAAATTTTGCGGAATTTGGATTACAATGACGTAGAGGACAATCACAATGTTAGAAGTAGAGAGGGAAATGGAAGGCTAGATTCTGACCTATTTTTCCTTAATATAGATATAGAAGAAGAACCAATAGACTTTATTCAGAGCTCCAATGCGGAAGATGAGGCTCATGGGAAAACTAGCAAAGGGAGCTCAATTATTCAAAATGAGGTTCATCGAATATAGAGGTATTATTATTGTTCAGTTGTAAAAGTTATACCAGCATGGCTGTACATATTTGGTATGTGTCTTCCAATACAGTTTTTTCCTCTTTCATTTTTGTGATCCTAGACCTAACTGTGTGGAGTCTAACGATGCATATTTAATATCTTGATGAAAATAATCATGCAAAGATTAACTATTTGAATAGGAGAGCTGACAGAAGGTTCAACAACAATCTCCTATAGGACATTTCAAAAGTAGTAACTGTGCATAACGCCTTGGAGTTTTATTATAGGAGAAAACTACGAGTAGATTTTATTAATGTGAATAACTAATATGTTGGCTTACGAGAAATGATCTGCATATCATTAGGATGAGAAAGTAAACATATTTTGCTAGTGTGATCAGTATATAACAAGTGCATAACAAGTGCGTATATGGAGTGGTCCCAATGGTTAGCATGGACTGTGGAGTCTCATGGTGATTCCCTGTATGCATGCAGGCTCGTCCCTTCTATAAGACAATTGGCTCATTCTGAATTCTATGAAAATGATGAGACGTAATATGAGAACGAGAAAGGCAACCCTTCATTCAATGTGGTTTTTCAATCCTTTAGTAAGCATGGTTATTCAGCAATCTTTGTGATATGGGCTTTTCTTTCCAATTGCTGTGTTCTTATGTTGCTTTTACCCTCCTGATTTTTGTGAAGGAAATAAACTGGCTTGAAATGACAGTACTATTCATTCATTGTGAAACAACAATGAAATCCTTTGCTTTTTGAACAGGGTTGGTTTGGTTTGGGCATCTCTTTTAGGAATGGTATACCGTGTTGTGGTATGTGAAGGATCTCTTCTTTGTACTTGGCGGTGTGTAAAGCTCTATCAGCTCTCAAATGGAAGATGAATGCATGCAAAGTAATTTCTCGAAGAAAACTTATGTTCATGTATTTAAGACTCGTGCTGCTTGTACATAGCCGTCTCGTGTTCAACAAAAGTGAGCAATCTTGTTAGGGTGATTAACTGATTATGCTGTGTAACTCTTTTTTTTCTTTTCTCGACGGGTTCTTCCCCCAACTTTTGCTTTCACTTCTTCTTCTTCTTCTTCTTTTCCTGTTTCTATAGAAAATGTAGGATAATGTAGAGACTGATGGTTCTTTGAAGGATATATTAGATGAAATCATGTGTTGATTACCATGTTTTTCTCTTTACTCTTTAGTGGAAAATTGTGAAAATATTGCGATGATCCGTTCTCTCATCCCCATGGCTTTTTCCTGTCGTGTTTTTACCGCCTTTCCTGTCTAAAAGTGTCTAAAGTTACGAGAAGGAGAAAGAAAAACTAAGCTCTAAGTCATAATACCAATCGACCTTTTTGGTTTCCGTACTATGTCTTGTTGATCACGTAGAATTCGACATTTTAAGGTTTAAAAAGCTTACACTTGAACAAAAGATTACTAGTTCTAAAAGCTAGCTTTTGTACTGGAGTTCGAAACATAACTTCTCAGGATCTAGAGCTGTTGCCGAAATACTTGTTTGGATTGATGGATTCTAACCATTCAGTGTTCTACCTGTTGCAGGTAGACTTTTAATGTTCATCCTCCTGAGTTTAAAAAACAGGTTTTTAAACAAGCGAGCTAAGGTAAGTCGCAGGTCAACAGGTTCCACTGCCTTGTGCAGTTGGTAACCTTGCCTCTCCTCCATCCAGGAGGCAGAGGTTCGGGCCCTCTTGGAGGCGGTTGGGACCCAGAACTATGGATAGCTACTAGACTCTCCTTCTGCTAATCTAACTATCCCGCTAACCTCCGCTGACTGTAAAATATGCCAAGTCATAGGTCAACTCAAATAAATAAATGAATAGAAAGAGGGAGAGAGAGAGAGAGTAAAGAATTTGTGATTGTGATAATAGTCTATCAGACACTGCCGTCTTAAACTAAATTGATTGAGACTGGAAGATCAAATGCTCCTGACAATAACTTGATAGGACACTCTTGGTGGAATGCTTTGGATGGTTGTATGATTCCTTGAAGCTATGCACGTTTAGGTCCCGGTCAATTGCACGGAAATAATGAAATAAATTTTCTTGTAACTTCTGTTTGTTCAGTTACTAGAAAAATTGCAAGATTCATAATTTCTACTTTTTCACTAGAAAATATTTTTCTACAAAATAGGTCTTTCCAAAATAAAGAAATTTTAGTTTTTCAACAAGATTCTCTTCAAAAGAACACACACAGAAAAAATAATTTTTTTTATTTCACTTCACTTCACTTTTTTTGAGAATATATCTCTCATACATCATATTTGACAACTAAACGGAGCCTAATAGTACTTGATTTTGTCCCGTAAATCTTTTGGCTTCAATAATGTTGTTGCTTTGTTGGCTTGCCAATTATCTAGCTTTTGCTTGAAATCGGTTGATGAATGACTTAAATTTACTTTTATGTTATCACTCTTGATTTTTTAAATATCTTTTGCATTCCTCCTATTAATGCAACATTAGAAAATTATTACTCAAATATTAACTTTTCATTCTCTTGTTCTTATCAAGACCTAATAATTTAATATGTGTTCTTAAGGCGCATGATAATGTTCATTAAATGAGATCAATTAAACTCCACTATTATGAAAAGTAGTGAAAGTAGTTGAAATATTGGATAAAGAGTAAAATTTATTTGTGGAGACCAAAATACCCCTTATAAAAATAGCTACTCCCTATTAAGGGCCGGGGTTTTTTTTTTTTTCTTTTCCCTTTTTCTTTTTCCTTTCACCTTCCATTGTCTTTTGGCATCACGTAAGCCATTTTCCTATTCGTAGTCAATAGTCATATAGTGCCATAGCCCATGAGCAACAAGTAAACGTAGCTAATGAAGTAACATGGGGTCAATCAAACAGTGGAGATCAAAAGGTACTTACAATTTTACTTTTTGTATAGTAATTAGTTTGGAATATTTATATATTATATGCATTCTTTTGGTTATTTTGTAGCAAAATACTAGCACTCGTGATTGGAGAGTACGGGTGTTTGGAGGCCTATTTTTTGACTTTTTATTTTTTGGATTTTTGGATTATGGTTAGAATGTATGTTTGAATCTGGTAAAATGTTTGGATAATAGTATAGAATGCATTTTGCAATAAGAGTAGTGTTTGGAATATATGTGATGAAAATAAATTAATAGTTGATTTTTTTACTATAATGTCCTTGATTATTATAGGATATAATGTGTATAAATAATGGTTGAATTGATGATGTAAAATTTCTAGGTAAGTTACGCATTTCTTACTGCAAGAAACTTCCATTTATAGTCTGAAATTTACGAAGGTTAAGAAAAAACGGGGTTTAGAGATGGTACCAGTTATGGTTCAAAATGTACGAAGGTTAAGAAACTTCCATTTATGGTCTGAACAAAGGACGTCCGATGAGGTTAGAGATGGTACTAGTTGGATTTCCGACTTGCTTATTGATCGGCTTCTCCCTTTCGTCTAGTTCTCTTCCCTTCTCTCTCTCTCTCTCCAATAAATGTGTGTTGGGGATAACAGATCTGGAAGAGAAACGGATAACATTACTCAGTGGTAATTTGGGTATTACACAAATATGTGGAGGGCAAGATTGTCTTTACAAAAAATGGTTAAGAAAAGAGAAATTGAAAAGGACATCAGGCCCTCTTGCCCTTCCAAAAAAAAAAAGGACATCAGGCCCTCTTTTTGGCTTTTGCATTGGATCTTTAAAAATGGGAGAATTTTTCATAAGTCCACTATAGCACTTTCCAAACCCATCTAGTCCACTTATAAATTTCATAACCCATTAAGTCCACTAATAATTTTAATGACTAAAATACCCCACTTAAGAAATAAGGGTCTTGTCTGGCTAACCCGAAAATATATTTTTTTCTATTTTTTTTCGTTTTTGTTGCAATTAAGCAGCCGCCGCCGCCACCACCACTGCCGCCGCCACCGTCGTCATTGCCTTCACACCACATATAACGTTATATGTGTAACAAAAAACGTATTTTTCATTTTTCTTGATTTTTTTATTGAACCTGCTACACTTAACATTTAACGTTATATATGTGATAAATTTCTCTTTTTATTTTTTCTATTTTTCTTGTATTGATTTTTTAACATTATATGAGTGATAAAAATTTCCTAACATACAACATTATATGTGTGGCAAAAATTTTCTAACATACAACATTTCTTTTTTGGTTTTTCTTGTTTTTAGTTTTTAATGTTATATGCTGGTTCATACAAAACATATTACATTATATGTGAGTTTTTGAATATCTAAATATCGCAAAAAAAAAAAATAGAACATATATATTATATTTGAGCTTCTGCAACTCTGAATCTCACAAAAAAATAGAACAGAACATATAACATTATATGTGAGCTTCTGTAGTTCTAAATCTCACAAAAAAACAGAATATATAACATTATATATGAGTTTCTGTAGCTCTAAGTCTCACAAAATATGACATATAAAATTATATGTTCTCAAAACAACATCATATCTTTCCAACAATATTATATATCTCAAAAAATAACATTATATGTTCACATATCATGCTACCATTATCCTTGTTTTCAGTCGCTCTTTGAATCCCAAGTTGAATGTTGATGAGGCCATAGGGGATCGAGCTTTATTTTTTCACCGTTTTCTTCATCAAAACCTTCATCAAATCTTTCAAAATTTGTGATTTTCTGCCTCCGAATAGCATTCCCATAACCTCTATATCTACATATATACATATTCAAAACATAAACAACATTAATATATATAAAAAATGAGATATAATATTATATGTCTAACTCTAGGAAAAGCACATATTACACACGACAGAAGTTCACATATAACGTTATATGCTTTGTTGTCTATCACTTATTGAATTGATCCGCGCAGCGGCCTTTTCGACTTGCTTCTGATAATATATAGATATATCCATATGTGCTTTTGAAAGGCCGCTGCGCGGACCTATTCAATAAGAGAACATATAACGTTATTAGTTTCTCTTTTTTTTTGAGTTTTACAGGACAAAATCTCATATACAACGTTATATGTTCTCTATGCAAATTGAATTTTTTTTAAATGTCAATACAAGCTCATATATATATATGTGTGTGTGTGTGTGTGTGTGCTCACAAATATTCTCATATAACCATATATAATCATATATAGATATATCCATATGTGTCTTTGAGAGGCCACTGCGTGGACCAATTCAATAAGAGAATATATAACGTTATTAGTTCCTTTGTTTTGGAGTTTTACAGGACAAAATTAGGTACCAATGGCAAATTGTCACATATAACATATATGTCTCAGTAGAGAAGATCATCTATAACCAAACCACATCGCTAACCGAGCTTCAAATCACATATTATCACATATAAGTCGGAGAGGCTGCTACATGAACCAATTCAATAAGTGATCAACAATGGAGTATATACCGTTATATATGATAGAAGCTCATATATAACGTTACACGGTACAAAAGGTCATATATAATGTTATATGTTCTCTTTATTAAATAACATAGAATATTTCTAATCTAGAATGTTATATATAACAATATAACGTTATATGTTATTATATCTCTCTCTAACTAACAATGTTTTAAAAAAATGACATTAAATAACAACAAAAACACGCATATAACCTTTTATATTTTTACAAAAAACACAACCTGTTCCAACCTTATATGTCTAGCTCTGGGAAAAACACACATATAACATTATATATTTATTCAAAAAACTCCAAATATATGAGAAGCAAGTCGGAGAGGCCGCTGCGCGGACCAAATCAATAAGTGATTGATGAAAAACACAAATATAACCTTATATATTTATTCAAAAAACTTCAAATCTCTAACCCTAGGAAAAGCACATATATAACCTTATGTATTTATTCAAAAACTTCCAAATTTGATGATAACCGGACACAGGACAAACAAAAGACCGGATCAACATTCTTATAATATTACCAATAAAAAAAATAATCCTCCAATAAGGAACAACAAAAGAAAGAGAAAATACCCTAAGAGCAAGCCGTCTGAAATCCTTCTTGACCTCAGATTTCAAAACCCCAGGCTTAACCATGAAGGTCTTGTACGGGTCTCTCGTCGTGGTAGAAGAAGAAAGGCAAGAAACCCGGCAAACCATGTCACTACCCCTTACCGCTTTGTTCTTCAATCGAATCCAAGAGGACCCATAAGCACCGCCGCTAGCAAACCCAACCGCAGTCGCCATTCTTTAGGATCAAGAGATGTATTTTACGTGTTGTGTATATGAATATATGAACCGAAGGGATTGCAAGAGAGAAACGAGAACCCAATTTGGGAATGGCATGGATAATGGATAAGGAATTGTGTGTTACAAAAGAAGGCTCGTTCTTATTCTTTTCCCAGGGGAAGAGAGAGAGAGAGAGAGAGGGGGAGAGGGAAGGCTCAGATCTGTTTTGTGATCTAGAATTTCTCTTTTCTATATGTTATATAGGAGGGTTTTTTGGTCTTGAAAAATATATCTTTTTAAGTAAATTGGAGTTATTAGATTATATAACTATATTAGTGGACTAGATGGGTTACGAAATTTAGAAGTGGATTTAGTAGGTTATAAATATGCTATAGTGGACCTCCCACCAATTTTTTATTTATTATTTCCCAACATTCTTTTTGTTAGTATATCCAATATTAATATTTCATGCTCTATTATTCTGTTCAATATAGCATACATGGATGAGGTTATTAACTGAAATGGGAGCATTAATTGCCGCTACTGGAGCAAATAAAAGGAAGCAAATGACTTCAACAACTGCTGAATCGAATCCAATTTTTTGTTTGAAATATTAGATGAGTGCTTTTGGAAGAAGCATAAATGATTTTGATGTAGATTCAATCTAAAGAAGTAACTTTTTTTTTTTTTGATCTGTTGGGTCTTTGAATCAATGCTGTGTTTGCAGAATTTTTTAAATTTGATATGAGTTTTGTAATTTTTCAATCCTTTTCGATAATGCTCAAGAGTGGAATATATATGCCCTAGAGTGGCTTAATATAGGTTGTTTGGTAGAAAAATGTTATGTGGATGCCAAAACACAACAGAATGTGAAAGGGCAACATAAAAAAAAGAGGGAACAATTAAGGGTTATTATGGTTTTCGTAAACAAATTTTACTCTTCATCCAATATTTCAACTACCTTCAATACTTTCTTCAATAGTGTAGTTTAATTAATCTTATTTAATAAACATTGTCTTGTGCCTTAGGGACAAATAATAACAAAATTCCATAATTTAATAAAGAATGGGGTGTGGCGCTAATGCCACAAAGGTTTGTTTTAGTGCCACGACAATTATTGTATTCTATTCATTTTCTGACACCAGTACCCTGGGTCTTTCTTCTTCCTTTTTTTCCCTAAATCTTTCTTCGTCCTCTTTTTTCCCTAAATTACAGACAACTCCACTCCAGCCTTTGCTCTCTCTCTCTCTCTCTCTCTCTCTCTCTCTCTCTCTCTCTCTCTCTCTCTCTCTCTCTCTCTCTCTTCCCTTGCTTGTTCTCTCTCTGATTTATGAACAAATCACCAGATACAATAAAGAGGGCGTGATTTGAGGTTCCCATTATTGTTCCGCTCTCCAAATCGCCCACTACCTTCTTGTGTTTATGACGAGACTAGTGGTTGCCGCTTGCCACTAATCTTCAAATTGAGCAAGAACTCCATAACCATCTTTAACCTATATGTCTTACTACTACTTTACTACTCTAAAAGATGAAAGGGCCAGGGAGATTTGCTGGATCAAATCAAACGTGGAGCAAGAGAGAAAATGGGGTTAATGGGTCATGTCGCAAATTTATTTCTCTCGACACTTCGCTGTCTTCATCTTGTTTGACGAATGGGTTTTTCATTTTCTTTCCAATAACAAAAGTCTCTTCTTTTTAGAATTTTGATGTATTGATTGAGAAATTGAAGAGACGAGTATCTATTTGTGTAAGGAGGTAAAGGGGTTGGGATCATTGATGGGCGCTGGAGGAAAAGAGGTGAATCCATGATGTGAAGCAAAGGAGACGAAAGAAGGGAAAGTGGTTTGCTTTGTTCATAGCTCTGTAGTGGGCAGAATAGGAGACAGAGGGAGAGATAGGGAGAATCAAAAGGAAAAGGTCAATATTCTGAGTAGCATGCGAGAGTTTTTTTTTTTTTTTTTGGAACACGATAAAAATGCATTTGATAAAGGATAACAGTTTACAAACCAAAATAAAAAACGCAAATGGAACAACAAAATATACAATAAGCGAAAAGAGCTAGGTAAACAAAAAGTATTGCGCGACAGTAGCTCTTGTCCAAAAAGGGATTCCCCGTGAGACTGGAGACGCTGAAGGGGACAACAACGCCTGTTTGGCTAAGTAGTGGGCCTGGTGCGCATCTCTGCGATCAACCTTGGTTAACCTGCAAAAAGAGAGCTTCAAGAGCTCCTGCCGAAGGTTGCACAACAAAAAAACATCTACATAATGTGGTTTAGACCGGCCTGCTAGCTGCAAAATGGCATTTAAGCAATCAGAATAAATGAAAAGAACATTAAATTGGAAGTGTAGAGCCCATGAAACGGCCAGAAGCACGGCCATAAGTTCGGTTTGGAGCGGGGTTGAGCTGCAGCAAGACACGGAACACTGTTGTATAAGACGGCCATTCAGATCAGAAGCATAGAAACCCAAGCCACTTTTCCTATAATCCTCTTTCAATGCCCCATCGACTGTATATGAGCAACGTGCTGGTCAAAGAGGATGAATGGCGGGTAAGGCTTAGTAACAAATGATAGAGATGGTGGGTTCCTGGTGGATGGTGGAGTGCGGTGATACAACATTCAAGCATTCCAGAGAGACGGCCGTTTAAACCAGAGAGCATTATCAAATGTCAAAACTTGAACGATTCCGGTCGTAAATGGTGCACCCAAAAAAACGGTTGCATTCCTAGATTTCCTTATAGCCCAGAGTGTTGCAATGAATGTGAAAAAACGGTCTTTGTCATGTGGGGAAGCAGTTAGGCAGATAATCCCATCCATTAACCAGTTTTGGAAGCATGACGGTTGGGAAGGAAGCTGGAAGGGAGGATTAACCTAAATCGGTTGAGTACTCGGGCAGCAAAGAAAGATATGGTCCAGGCTTTCGTCGTCCAAGAGGCATAATGGACAGGTTGGGGGAATCTGACGTAGGCGAGAGCAGAGATTGAGTTTTACCGGCAAGATACCTCGTACACACTTCCAAAGGAAAATTTTGAGGCGTTCAGGGAGATCTAAGTGCCACAAAGTTTTCCATATATTAGTCCCTTTGTGCAGATGGGGTTGTCTACCTGGGTCGTTGGAAGGAGCCTTCCTTTGGTCATAAAGAGCGCGGTAACCGAATTTAGCAGAATAATTACCAGAGGGAGTGTGAGGCCACACTCGTCTATCCTCACATGGTACTGAAGGCAGCTGAATTGCCAAAATCTTTGGGATAATAGTTGCTAGGAAAATGTCACGGATTTTTGCAATGTTCCAGGTGATTCCTGCCGGACCTGTATTTAGGATACTGGAGACCGTGAGGGAACTTGAACCGGTGTAGGGAATAACATGGCTCAGAGGCTTAGGGAACTATGGGATCCACCGGTCAGAGTATAGATTGATGGATTCACCATTGCCCCACTGTCCAGGAGAAGTGGCTGGAGATTAAGTCTCGACCATAAAGAATACTTTGGGAAAAGAATTTTTGATATTAGAAGGGATGGGTTATTAAGGATACGCCAACATTGGTTCGCCAAAAGAGCTTGATTTAGAAGGCAGAAGTCCTGGATACCCAATCCTCCTTCGGATTTGTAGGCTGAAATTTTGTCCCAAGAAAGCCAGTAGAGAGGTTTTCGGTCACCCGTTTTCCACCAAAAAGCGACAGAGATGGCATTCAGCTTGTCACAGATAGCAAAGGGGATTTTGTAAGAAGAGCAAAGGTAAATTGGTAGGGAAGACAAGACTGATTTGATGAGAGTTAATTTGCTAGCTTGAGAAAGAGTCGACTTCCATCCTACCAATGCTTGTTGGGTCTAATCAATGATGAATTAGAAGCAACCACTTTTGTTTTTTGAAACACCGAGTGGGAGGCCTAAATAAGATGCCAGATCCGTGCGAACAGGTATATGGAAAAAAACTTTGAAAGCAACGGCGGAAAACCCGGGGAATATTTAGGCTCAGTGTGATAGAAGATTTTTGATGGTTGATGCTTTGTCCCGAGAAAAGGCCAAACTGCATGAGGGTGTCCCAGATTTTGGCACAGCTTAAAAGTGTTGGTTGGAAGAAAATGAGACAGTCATCTGCAAAGAGCCATTGACTGAGAGCTTAAGACCCTTACTCAACTTGGACGCGTCCAGGTGGTTTAAAGCCGAAGAAAGCGCTTCCATGTAAATGATGAAAAGATATGGGGACAGGGGGTCACCTTGTCTTAAACCACGCTGCGGTTGGAAGCGTTGAGATGGAGAACCATTTATCAGGACGGAGAACGAGACAGTGGAGTAGCATTGGTGGAGACGACGGAGCCAATGGCTGGAGAAACCCATTTTATTGAGGATAGCATTTAAGAACTTCTAGCTAACCCTATCGAAAGCCTTACTCATATCAAGTTTCAGGGCCGCCATATACTTATGACCCATTTTCCTCTTGGCAATTAGATTGGAGAATTCACTAGCCAGAATGGAGTTGTCAGAAATTTGCCGGCCATGAACGAAAGCATTTTGGGTGGGGGAAATGTAAGAAGGGAGAATGTGCTTTAGTCTGTTGGCCAGGGTTTTGGAGATGATTTTATACAGCACATTACAAAGACTAATAGGCCGGTAATCACCTGGGGCTATCGGGGATGGAACTTTCGGGATTAGGGCAATATGGGAGTAGTTAATTTCCTTTAAAAAATACCCAGAGTTCAAGAAAGAAATGGCCTTTGTACAGATGGATGGACCGATGATTTCCCAGTGGTGGTGGTGGTAAAAGCAACCAGAGAATCCGTCAGGGCTCGAAGGTTTAGTCCTTCCAATTTGGAAAACAGCAGTTTTGATTTCAGCAGCCGCGAAAGGTTTATTGAGCCAGGCTAAGTGGTTAACAGAGAGATGGTTGTCAAAGTGTGCCCAACCCTCCCGGTTGTCCATGTCAAGATCAGTTTGAGGCTCGGAGAAGAGTTCCCGAAAATAATTTGTGAAAATTCCATCCATGGCATCCGGATTTTTGATCCAAACGCCTTGTGGATCATTAATCCCTTTGATGCGAGACCCCTGAGAGAGGATACGACTGGCGTGGTGGAAAAATGTTGTGTTTTTGTCACCTAGAGCAAGGAAACGAGTTTTGGATCGTTGGGACCAATAGATTTCTTCTTGGGAGAGTAGATCCTCTATAGTGCCCCGAAGCACAGCTTCATGGTCAAAATTGAGGTGGTTTGGGAGAGCAAGCTGACATGACAAGAGCTTACCACGGGTGTCGGTAATATGAGAAGCCAAATTACCAATGCCATTTGTAACCTACGCAATCAGGTTCTTCCGTGTTTGTCACGCCCTCGATTTTCAACATAAATAATAAACACTTTAATAAATAAAGTCCTCTCTGTAATACAAATAATACCCCAAAAGATCTTTTTGTTCACTGTTCTCAAATAAAATTCAAATATTACATTTTACAAATACTATCTTTCCAAAAAAAAAATGCTCTTTCAGATCTTGTGCTATGAAATCCTTCTTGAATACCTTTTTAAAGGTTTGGTCACAAATGCACAACATGTACTCCATGTCAACTTCCTTGAATCGTACCTGAAAATGATAGGGTGAGCTACACTAGCCCAGTAGGAAAATCTATACACAAGCTATATGAAAATGCGATGAATCATACACCTAGACTGAGTGATGCGACGATATACCACAAAGAAACGTGAGTTTTCCACCACAAACGAGCATACTACAACCAGGGGATCATAATTTCATAAAGGTATTTCTAACAGCTCATACGTCAAACTAGAAGCATAAACCAACTCGAATTATCCTAATTAGACCACAACTTTCCTCAACCGTCACTTGTCCATCGCTACGCAATTACTCCATTTTGCCTCGATCTATACGAATATGTTATGATCATGCACCAACAGTGGTAGGTGAGCAACATTATATATGTACAACGAACCCCAAGATGCTAATAACAATGAGTATATCTATCAGCAGAACAACACAAACATATCATTGGATTTCCTTTTTTTTTAACATAATTGATTTATCTATCATTTCTCAAGTATTAGCCACTCCATGCAACATGAACTAATTTCCTTGATTTGTACCGAACAAGAGGCTCAATGAGGAAGGATAGTAATCCAAGATACGGTTCAAAGTCGATCGACAAGCCAAACATTAGATTAACAACTTTATCTCTCTTTTCATTTCTCAAGCAACACAGATCATAAGTCTAGCTCAACCAATCAACAATGCGTGATATGTGATGCAAAGTAATGCACCGGGCAATGTTGGGCCCCGTAACCCTTGCCAAGGTCCCACCAAGAAGGTGAACCGAGCTCCGTCCATATTGACGTGAATTCCAGGCGGTTTTGGGCCCCGTAACCCTGGCCAAGGTCCCACCAAGAAGGTGAACCGAGCTCCGTCCATATTGACGTGAATTCCGGGCGGTGTTGGGCCCCGTAACCCTCGCCAAGGTCCCACCAATGAGGTGAACCGGGCTCCGTCCATATTGACGTGAATTCCGGACGGTGTTGGGCCCCGTAACCTTCGTCGACATCCGAAGTTGGATACGACTCCATCCATTGTCCATATGCTATGACATGCCACACCACGATACATACAAAGTTCGATGTCACACGTAGCCGTAACACTCGAATCATAGGTCCATAAACATCCTTCATTATGCACAATCCATCCATAATCAATCTCACACCCATTATCGAGTTAAAACGATTATACAATATCATTAAAAATTGCATACTCAATATTTTTTTTATGATTCCAATGTCAAATTATCACCAACTTACTAATCTTTAAAACCCACAAGGACCCATAACCAATAGCATCATTTAACCATAACAAACAATAAAAAAAAAAAAAACGCAGCCCGATACCCTGCCCAAATTTTCAGATTTTCGTTCAATCTTCTAAAAATTACTATAAATCGAGTTCTTAATATTTTTGAGTGATTCCAGTCCCAATAGTTGCGCGATTGAACGAAGCTTAAAAGTCACGAAGGAACCCTTGTCAAATCTGCCCTCAAAGGGTGGTTAAACAGGGGTTTACCGAGGCTACATGAATCTGCCTGACAGATTGACATACCTCCACGCAATCGATCATAACTTTTTGTGTACTAAGAGTTTTAAGACCATTCCAGTGGAGAATGAAAGCTGACTTCGAGGTCTTCGAACCGATATAAAGTTTGCATGAAACGGACATCGGACGAGGAAGTTATGGTCGTTCAAAGTGGGCTGAAACCCAGAAAACGAGACAGATTGCAGACCAGTATTCTAGATATCACCATAAATTCAATTCTCAACGGTTTCGAGTGATTCCAGCGGCATTAGAACGGGCTCTAAGTCTGCTCTATTTCATACGAAGGAACCAAAATTCAATCATGAGTTTAAGAAGGCGTAAAACCCCAAAAACAAAGACCCTGTTTCTGCAGAATTTCGGAAATGGAACGAACAACCTCAAACAACGAAACAAAGCACGATCTAGGTACATAAACACCGTATAAACGCATAACAAGAGTAAGAGATCCCTACCTCATGGGTTTTGAGCAAAACCCGAACCTTTGACCAAGTCAACCAAGCGCCCACGCGGTCCGATCATGATTTTTCTTGGATATTCAGAAAGCCCATGCGCCGTATAGCAACTTTAATTCTCGGGCCTTGTCCGGAATCACCCCCTAGGTAGATGAAATCGAAGAGAGAAGAGAGGAGGAAGTTTTTCGGAGGAGAGGAGGAGAGAGAGAGTGCCGAGAGAGTGAGAAAAGAGAAATGGGAGAAACAGTTTCTGCTACACACACATATAATCTGTGCATAGATTGTGCACAGATTTTGTTGTGGGGCCCACCACGGGTCCCACACAAATCATCCGAGCCGTTCATTAAATGTAAAATATTTTTTCAAGGGTCCCCGTAAAAAATAATCTCAATCCGATACCTATAGATGCTCGATCCAATCGTATAACTTTTCATTATCCGAAAATCTGAATGAAAAGTTAGATGGTTGGATGAAGCACCTATAGGTATTGGATTGAGCTTATTTTTTATAGGGACCCGTGAAAAAATGTTTTACATTTAATGAACGGCTTGGATGATTTGTGTGGAACTCGTGGTGGGCCCCACAACGAAATCTGTGCACAATCTGTGCACAAAAATCTGTACGGGTAGCAGGACTCTGGGAGAAAGTAGTCTCCTGGGGAAATTGTAAAAGTGGGGAGCAATCCCCCGCTTCTCGCACCACACTCACACGTGCACCCTTCACACAATTACCCTTATATCCTCCCACGAACACGTCACACCGAATATCCGCACTGTCTATCTCAATGGGCCGTACATTAACAAAGGAAAAAAAAATACAGCCCAAAAAAAATATATATATATATCACGGGTCTCTACAGTGTTAGACGAAGTTTTTGAACCGTCTGAAAAAGGGGGGATCCTTGGAAATTGGTTGACCAAGATTGTTGGACTATATCGGAACAACCCTCGTAAGATGTCCAAAATTTTTCAAACTTAAATTGCCTGCGGCGTATAGACCCTGGGAGGCTTGTGTACAAGAGGATTGGGGAATGATCAGAGCCATGGATTGGTAGGTTGGTGATGGAAGTAACCAAGCCAAGAGAGGACCAGTCTCCATTAATAAAACCGCGGTCTAAGCGTTCAAAGGTGCAGTGTTGAGCCTGACGGTTATTAGTCCAGGTAAAGTGAGAGCCGGTTGAAGGAAGTTCGGTCGAGCTTAAATTGAAGAGGAACTGTGAAAAAATTGTGAAACCCGGGAGACTAGACGGTGTTGGGCTAAGCCTGTCAGTGGGGTGGAGCACCTGATTAAAGTCCCCGATACAGATTAAAGGCCCGGAATCAGAACTGAGAAGGGTGTCGAGTTGGGCCCAAACAGCTTGGCGTTGGTGGAGGTAGGGAGAACCATAGATTAGGGCAATACGCCAGGTCAAGTTAAAGTCATCTGTAACTGAGAGAAGGATCAGATGTTTACATAGGTGGAGGATGGACACAGAAAAATTGGATCGCCGACTGACCCATAACCCTCCTTTAAGGCCCTCGGAGTCAATACCCGTGGAGTTAGAGAATCCTTTATTATGGAAAATATGAATAACGTTGGTGACAGATGTTTTGGTTTTCATAAGAAACAGGAAACCAGGCCGCTTATCTTGGATGAGATGTCCAAGGGTATGAACAGAGAGGGGGTGGCTAAGTCCCCTACAGTTCCAGCTTAGGAGTATCATTGCTGCTGCTGTGGCTGAACTGGTGTAGCCACAACAGCGATGGAGTTTAAATCTCCAACAAGTTCGAATGTGGAAGGGCAGAGAGAGCCCAAATCAGCCTTATTAGGAGGTCGGTATATTAAAGAAGTAGCAGATATGGGGACTGGAACCCCATCAAAAGTTGGGAAAATCATACGAAGCCCATAGGTAACAATATTAGCAAATATGGGGACTGGAACCCCATCAATGGTGGAAGCACATTGTGGATGGCAAGTCATACTTACAAAAGCATCAGAAGAATTGACCAGAGCTGGAAAAGTGCTAAGGGGAGGTATACCTGGGGGATTACCCAAATCGAGTAACCCAGTAAGCTCCGTTAAAGGGTTCGGATCGGGGAAAAGTAGAGTACTAGATGTGTCATTGAGGTCCAAGTAGGGACGTTTGGTGGAGACATCCAGTGGTTTGACATCCGCTGTCCTTCCGTTTGCCCTAGGATGCCCCAACAGCGGGGGGAGAAATTGCTAGATGAGGCTCAGCCATCCCCTTAATGTGTAACTCAGCAGGCCCTTCAATATGGAAAGCAGCAATTACAGGGCCCTCCTGGGGATTAGGCCCAGATGGGGTAATCCCAAAAGGACGAGGCCCAATGTCGGCCGCACCACCCAAAGATTGTTCAATAGTTGGGCCAACAGAAGTGTCTAACCCCATATTAGGCCCATGAAGAGAAGAAACAGGCAGCTTACCTGATGGAACAGATTCAGTAGAAGCACCATATTTGCTTCGTTTAGAATGACCTTCCCCCGCGTCGTTGTCGGGGCGGGGACGAACACGGATTGGACGATCAAAAAGGCAAGTAAGACCAAGATCATTGGGCTCCTGTTCGAATGCAGCATCAAGCCCAAAATGGCATACTTCGCGAGTGATAGTATCCAGGTTTTGTGTCACACCCCACCCCGGCCAGCACTCAAATGAGCCCAACCCGACGTGAGGGTGCAACATCAACCACCAGTCCTATCCTACCATTCAAGTTCTAGTAATTAAGTTAACCAACAGCCATTTTATTGATAACACAAAATATATTGTTTTACAAACACAACGGAAGTCTCAAGAAAGCTTTAAACGATACAATGAACTAAATATAAACATAGGCTACAACTACGTCCTTATTTACAATATTTCACCAAAACTAGTCCAGCCTTCCAGACATGCTACCCTAAGCAAGGGTACAACCACACAACGATTAGCAGTGGATATCTACAACGCCTGCAAAACTGGATTCCAAAATGAAATCTGGGAATGTTTATGAGACATGGATGCAATTCCATATTAAAGGTAAAGCTAAAAGACAATCTCAACTTGTCAAATAGTAAACCAAGCAATTAAAAGCAACACCGGACACAACCAATAATGTAAGGCATAAAAGCCTTTTGGCATAAAGCCAATCACCGGGCACACAACCAATAACTTAAGGCATAAAAGCTTTTTGGCATAAAGCCAATCACCGGGCACTAAGCCAATAGTTCAATTCAATATAGAACAACATCTATGAATCAAACACTCACCTTGTACTCCAAAAGAAAGAACAACTTATGATTTCGGTGCTCCTTGATTCACCGACTCGTCACCTATCTACTAGCCAAACATTTTAGTATAGAAATACTTGAAAGGCTTTAGCAAATGCATTAACAATGTTCTGTATCAATTCAACTATATAGCAAATGCCGAACAAAAGTAACTTCACCAATTCGTACCTAAAACCAAGAATTTCACAAATTCACACATTATCTAACAGAACCACTGATCGGATTCTGACTATAGTATTCTATAGGTTTAGAGTTAGATTCCGAGACTACAACCATTAGAAAGTACACTCTCAGAACATTAATCTCGATATAAAATTTTCCCTAAACGGAGTTCGAATGACCAAGATACGCTCAACTGAAGTTGCACATCTAAATAAGAACTCACAGTTTCAGCAGAACAGTCTGTGATCGAAGGCTCATTAAAAATCACATACTCAATCTTTTTCAATAATTTCAACACCAAAACATCACCAATTGATCAATGTTTAAGACTCATGAGAACCCATAGTTAGTAAGTACATTTAACTATGACAAAACTGATGAAAAACATAGCTCCAAAACCTGTCCAGATTTCCAGAATAACGAACCATCAACTACGGAGCAAAAACTGATTTTTCCTAGAAGGAACTAAGACACAAACCTTACATATTCAGAAAGATATGTAAGTCTAGTTTCATAATCAAGAAACGGTGCGTAAAACTGATACCCGAGCTAGGAGATATGTCTGTTTTCTCAAAATATGTTTGTGCTGTCTGCCCAAACGCGAATCTGACAGCAGCTCGGTTCATGATTTTTATCTTTTTCCATACTACTCAGAAAATTCTGAAATTTTTATAGCATAAACTAAAATCACAGTGGCATCTACAGTAAAATTATCAAAAAATAATATGATCGGCACGTCTATGAAAAAAATTTGTCAAAATAGGACAGATTATCATTATGCATAGCAAATTTCAAAATTTCATAGCAAGTCAAGTTCTCGACAGTTTCCAACGATTCCAGCGGCTATAGAATGAGATGAGAGTGTTCTTTAAATATCAAGAAGGAATCAAAAACCAATTCACAATCTAAGAATGAAAAATCAACCCAAAACAGAAACCTAATAACCTGTCCCAAAATCTGCTGAGCATACACGAAATTAACCAAAAGAAACTGAAAATTTACCTACTGAATTGAGGTTTCAATCTTCTCCAGTCACTCTTCTTCCTCTTCTTTCCACCGCTGCTCTCTCTCTCTCTCTCTCTCTCTCTCTCTCTAACGTTGAAATCCTCCCCTGATGGGTTTGTTCTTTTTTTTTTTTTAATTGAAACACACACACACCTCAGCACACATGCACAATTCTAAAACAAAAATTGCACTTTGCCCCTTAAATTATTAAATGAAACCTTAAAGCACCTCAAATATAAAAGATGTTACACCCTTCCCCTCTAAGGAAATTTCGTCCTCGAAATTACTTACCAAATTCAAACAAATGCGGATAGCTCTTTCGCATAGACTCCTCCGTCTCCCATGTAGCTTCCCTTTCCGAATGATTACGCCATTAAACTTTCACAAATGGTATTACTTTTGAACGAAGGATACGCTCCCCTCGCTCCAAAATCCGAATTGGTTCCTCCACATAGGTCAAGTTCTCCTTTAGTTCCATAGGTTCCATATTATTCAACACGTGTGTCGAATCTGGCACATACTTCCTCAACATCGAAACATGGAATACATCATGCAACCGTGCCAATTCCCTCGGCAAAGCCAATCGATAAGTTGTTGCGCCTACTCTTCTGATAATCTCATATGGCCTAATGTACCTCGGTGCCAACTTTTTCTTTCCTTTAAAGCGAATAACCCCTTTCCAAGGCGATACACGAATGAATACATGGTCACCCACCTCAAATTCCAAATCTCTCCTTCGTTTGTCAGCATAACTCTTTTGACGATTTTGCGCAATTTTTAAACGCTCCTTTATAATTTGAACTCCATCAATGGTTTGTTTAACCATTTCAGGACCTAGCCTCCGATCCTCGCCTAATTGCTCCATTTGCCGAGCCAACATCTGTCTCTCACCAACATCGTTCCAACAAATTGGTGTCCTGCACCTCCTGCCATATAAAGCCTCATACGGTGGCATGCCAATGCTGCTGTGATAACTATTATTATAAGCAAACTCAATCAACGGCAAATATTCATCCCAGCTGCCCTTAAAACCAAGAACACACGCCCTTAACATATCTTCCAAAGTCTGAATGGTCCGTTCAGATTGCCCATCGGTTTGAGGATGGAAAGCTGTACTAAATTTCAGTGAAGTACCCATAGCTCGCTGCAAACTCACCCAGAATCTAGAAGTAAACTTCGGATCCCTGTCACTAACAATAGACAAAGGCGTTCCATGCAATCTAACAATCCCACTGACATAAATTTGAGCGTACTTATCTGTAGAGTATGTGGTCTTGACAGGTAGGAAATGAGCCGTCCTTGTCAATCGATCCACAATAACTCAAATCGAATCATAACCTCCCTTAGAATGCGATAGCCCTGTCACAAAATCTATTTTTACATGTTCCCATTTCCATTCCGATATAGGAAGATTCTGCAATAGACCCGCCGGTCTTTGATGTTCAACTTTCACTCGCTGACAAATAGTTCAAAAGTCTTATCTTGTATGAGCCCAACCCGACGTGAGGGTGCAACATCAACCACCAGTCCTATCCTACCATTCAAGTTCTAGCAATTAAGTTAACCAACGGCCATTTTATTGATAACGCAAAATATATCATTCTTACAAACACAATGGAAGTCTCAAGAAAGCATTAAATTATACAATGAACTAAATATAAACATAGGCTGCAACTACATCCTTATCTACAATATTTCACCAAAACTAGTCCAGTCTTCCCGACATGCTACCCTAAGCGAGGGTACAACCACACAACGATTAGCAGTGGATATCTACAACGCCTGCAAAACTGGATTCCAAAAGGGAATCCGAGAATGTTTATGAGACATGGATGCAATTCCATATTAAAGGTACAACTAAAAGATAATCTCAACTTATCAAACAGTAAACCAAGCAATTAAAAGCAACACCGGGCACACAGCCAATAATTGAAGGCATAAAAGCATTTTGGCATAAAGCCAATCACCGGGCACACAACCAATAACTTAAGGCATAAAAGCCTTTTGGCAAAAAGTCAATCACCGGGCACTAAGCCAACAGTTCAATTCAATATAGAACAACATTTATGAATCAAACACTCACCTTGTAATCCAAAAGAAAGAACAACTTATGATTTCGGTGCTCCTTGATTCACCGACTCGTCATCTATCTACAAGCCAAACATTTTAGTATAGAAATACTTGAAAGGCTTTAGCAAATGCATTAACAATGTTCTGCATCAATTCAACTATATAGCAAATGCCGAACAAAAGTAAATTCACCAATTCGTACCTAAAATCAAGAATTTCACAAATTCACACATTATCTAACAGAACCACTGATCGGATTCTGACTATAGTATTCTATAGGTTTAGAGTTAGATTCTGAGACTATAGCCATTAGAAAGTACACTCTCAGAACATCAATCTCGATATAAAATTTGCCCTAAACAGAGTTCGAATGACCAAGATACGCTCAACTGAAGTTACACATCTTCATCAGAAGTCACAGTTTGAGCAGAACAGTCTGCGATCGAAGGCTCATTAAAAATCACATACTCAATCTTTTCCAATAATTCCAACACTAAAACATCACCAATTGATCAATGTTTAAGACTCATGAGAACCCATAGTCAGTAAGTACATTTAACTATGACAAAACTGATGAAGAACATAGCTCCAAAACCAGTCCAGATTTTCAGAATAACGAACCATCAACTTCGGAGCAAAAATTGTTTTTTCCTAGAAGGAACTAAGGCACAAACCTTACATATTCAGAAAGATATGTAAGTCTAGTTTCATAATCAAGAAAAGGTGCGTAAAAACGATACCCAAGCTAGGAGATATGTCCGTTTTCTCAAAACATGTTTGTGCTGTCTGCCCAAACGCGAATCTGACAGCAGCTCGGTTCATGATTTTTATCTTTTTCCATACTACTCAAAAAATTCTGAAATTTTTACAGCATACACTAAAATCACAGAGGCATCTACAGTAAAATTATCAAAAAATAACATGATCAGTACATCGATGAGAAAAATTTGTCAAAACAGGACAAATTATCATTATGCATAGCAAATTTCAAAATTCCATAGCATGTCGAGTTCTCGACAGTTTCCAACGATTCCAGCGGCTATAGAACAAGATGAGAGTGTTCTTTAAATATCAAGAAGGAATCAAAAACCAATTCACAATCTAAGAACGAAAAATCAACCCATAACAAAAACCTAATAACCTGTCCCAAAATTTGCTGAGCATGCACGAAATTAACCAAAAGAAACTGAAAACCTACTGAATTGAGGTTTCAATCTTCTCTAGTCACTCTTCTTCCTCTTCTTTCCACTGCTCTCTCTCTCTCTCTCTCTCTCTCTCTCTAATGTTGAAAACCTCCCCTAATGGATTTCTTCTTCTTCTTTTTTTAATTGAAACACACACACGGCACACATGCACAATTCTAAAACAAAAAATTGCACTTTGCCCCTTATATTATTAAATGAAACCTTAAAGCACCTCAAATATAAAAGATTTTACATTTTGGGTGTGGACAGCCTCATCAGCAAAGGCCGCGGTGGGGCCAGTGGTGGGAGTTTGGGGGAGTAGGGAGGAGAATGAGTGCGGAGAGGTTCGGTAGGGGCTTCTTCAGAGTTAATGGCAGCTTCAGAGTTAACCTCATCCATGTCGTCCATGTCCTCAGGTGGGTCAAAAGGTTCACTCGCTTCCTCGGAGGAAGAAAAGAAGGTTGTTCGAAGGAAGAAGATGGTGCGCAACCCAAAGATATTTTCCATTTCAATAGCTCCGGCTTCAAGTTCAGACCATAGGATCTCCATACGTGAGGTACGGTTGAGGTTGGAGTTTTTGATTGCCTTCAGAGCCCTTTGATCGAGGAAACGGTCCTCCTGGACCCAAAAAGCACTATGGGGGGATTGTTTTGCTTCCTGAATGTGTTCATGGATGAGAGTGGCAGCATGGGCATTGGAGTAGGGGCAACGACGGTGCAAGTGACCGACACAGTCACATTTGAGGCACACTTTGAAGACACGTTCATAACCAAAGTGGAGCCAAATTGGGTCTCCATTCTCTAGACGAAGAAAAGCTCCTGGGATAAGGGGGCGGAGAATGGGTATCTCAACCTTAACTCTCATATATTCCAGGTTGTCATGATCAACGGTGCGGCGGTCGACCGAGATGACGGTACCTAAGAGAGAACCCAATCGAACCGCCATGGTGGGGGTCATATATTCCAGCGACGCCCCGAAAATCTGAATCCACATAGCAGCAGTGGAGAAGTCGATATTGTGGAGAGGCCTATCGGCGACCCATGGACGGAGTTGAAACAAAGCCTCGTTGATGTTCTAGGGACCCGATTGAAGGAGGTCATCATGGTCAGCCAAGGATTCAACTTCCAAAATGTAAAACCGACCTGCTTGATGACGAACAGTGACCGGCCCATCGAGATGCCAGTTTGTGTTGATGGCAGTTTGCATTTTGGGGATGGAGAATGAGCGGTAGTCTACAAACCTGCCAATTAGACAGCCAAACCAGCGCTCACGCTTGTGATGGATGGAGGGTAAGTGACGTTCAAAAACCTCGGGACCAACTCACGCATGTAGTAGAAAGGGTGGTGGAGGGTTGGGGAAAATTGATTTTTAGAGTCATCCATGGTGTAACGGCAAGAGAGATTTGGGGGTTGAGGAGGATGAAGCCACATAAGGTAAAGAAGGATAATGGAAAGGATGATTAAAAGACAGCTGAGCAAGAGAATCAAGGGTATATCAGACATGCAGTTAAGATTTTCGTGTGGTATGGGATGGAAGCCTGCACACGTCAGTGGGTATTGGGAGCAGAGAAAAATAGTCGAAATTCTTGAAACTATGGGATTCCAGCAACAGGGGTTGATGATTAGTTGATGCCACCGTTGTGATCGGCGTATAGTCGAAGAAAATGTGAAGAATTAGGTAAAAGAGACAGCTTGTGGGGCTTCGTTAGCCACCAAAAACTAGGGTTCTAGGAAAAAGAGAGAGAAAGTCCTCAGACTCTTTTTTCACTTAAATGGAATTGTAAATAGCCCAGCCCGTGCGAGTTGGGCTATAATAGTCAGTGCGTAAAAATGATCGTGGCTTTAAAAAATACTAGTGTGGGGGCATTATTAGTGGCCTAAAGAATGAAGTGTTTATGTTTGTAATTGTGACTTTAAAATTGCTACGATTTCAGTTCAACGGATTTCAACCCCATAAGTGACCACTGGCCAATTGGTTTTTGTTTTTGCTTCGAGAAATTTATGGGTCGGCGTAGAGTACCACAAACGTGATACCTCTCAACGATCCGGATCGTCCAAACATGTTAATTTGAACAGTCTAAAATATGTTTGGACAGTTTAGATCGTTGATGGATATCGGCACGTGATACCTGTTTGGCATCCAAAAACTTCTCGTAAGCAACTGTTTTTATTTTTCTTTTATTTTATTTTGTCAACATTGATACATTATCAGGGTTTGGGTTGGGTTGGGTTGGGTTGGGTTGGGGGGTGGGTTAGCAAAGGGGGGTCCACTAGCTATCTATAGCCCTGACCCCCAAAGCCTCGTCCCCCGTGAGACTCGAAACCTGATCATCACTAGGGGGAGATAAGCAATAGACTTTATTAGAAGTGGTTCTCAACTATTTTTATTTGCAATGAGGTTTGGTATATTTGTGTGTTAAAATGTATATTATGATAAAAATAGGTCCCACAAATGTGTGCTAGACATTGTTAACATAGGAGTATGTTAGAACATTCACAATGAGTTTGGTAAATTTGTATGTTAAAATATTTGTTAGGATGAAAAATGGGTCCCACATGTGTATATTAGGAGTAATGGACAATTATATTTTATGATTGGAGTTTGAATTACAGAGATGAGACCCACTTCTTGTTTGCTAGCATAGTGCCAAATTTGGCACACATGCTAGCACACTACAAGATTTAATACACTCTAGCACACAAACTAATGCAAGTATTGTGACACAAAAAATAAATTTTTATTTGTTAAATCTTAACACACAATTAATACACTAGTTAGTACACCTATTGTGGATGCACTTTAGTTTGCAGGAGGACAAAATATGAGGAGAAATCAACTGCTGCAAGCAAATAAAGACCACCATAAATCTATCAAGAACCGTACATAAACCAAAAATCTGGAAAATCAAGCAGGCCCATGATTATCTGCCACGTGTCCGAATCCCATTAACCTCCTGGATTCCCATTGGATGAGATCATATATGTTATACAAAAGGACCAATCACTTTCCACCAATTATAAAACGAACCCCACATTCGCCTATTCCTATCTTCTTCCCCCCGAACTCCACCCAATATAGCATATAAGCTTCTTTCTGCTCCAGAAAGCTTCTCAGCTCCACAAAAATGGCGGCTTTAGTAAAACCCACCTCCAAATTCACCACCGCCACCCCAAAATTCAGCAACCCAATTATAAGGCGGCCTCCACCGTCTCAATTAAAATTTTCAACCACCATGATCAAGGCATCTGCTGCCACCACCGCCACCGCTGCCTCCCCTAGAGGAGGAGGGGGGAAGATGAAGAAGAAAGAAGGGATAAAGGAGTCGCTGCTGACACCGCGGTTTTACACGACGGATTTCGATGAGATGGAGAGGCTGTTCAACAGGGAGATTAACAAGAATCTGAAGGAGGGGGAGTTTGAAGCTCTGTTGCAGGAGTTCAAGACTGATTACAATCAGACCCATTTCGTGAGGAATAAGGAGTTTAAGGAGGCTGCTGATAAGATGCAGGGCCCACTTCGGCAAATCTTTGTTGAGTTCTTGGAGAGGTCTTGCACTGCTGAGTTCTCTGGCTTCCTTCTCTACAAGGAACTTGGAAGGAGGCTCAAGGTATGCACCTCTACTTCTCTCATTGCCTAACACTTACTCCTCAGTTCCAAAATGAGCGACATTTTTTAAAATGAGTGATATTTTTGGAAAGCTTGTCATTTTCAATTGTTTATATATTTCGATATGAATATTAAAAAAATGCAATATGAATTTTGTTTACGGATTTTAATTAGTTTTATTAAACAAAGTTTTCAAAATTACATAATACTTTCATAAATCGAAAGATATAAAGCATTTCAAAATGACACTGAGTCCCAAAAAGGTCACTCATTTTGGAACGGAGGGAGTACCGTAAATCTAACTTATTCAGTTTATTTCTTAAAAGAATTGGTGAATGCTAATTGGAAGTATCAATTTTGAATAATCCTTATTTAGCCTGTCTAGCTTTATCCCAAAGAAATGAGATTATTTTAATCTCCAAATTGTAGTAGTTTTTTTTTTTTTGAATTATTTGGACTTGTGATTTGCGAAGTATGTTTTACAATAAAACAAGAGTGTTTCTATATAATAATTAAGGTTAAATTGCACATTTACTTAATAATAAAGTATTCTTCAACTTAATTTACGAACATAACTTTTATTTTAGCTTATAAAAAAGCTGCATCAAACACATCTCCAACTTATTTTAAGTTTTTTAGTCTAAATTTACAATGTGATAAATATTTCTATAGAGTATAATATTGTTAAGGTAACACCTTAAACAGCGGTTATGAAGTCGGCTTATACTTTCATTTTTATTTTTATTTTTGCCCTTTGTTTTAGCTAAATGTTTGTTAGAGAAGTTACGGTAAAATCACAATTGAAGCAGTTAGTTACACGGTTTTCTTCCCTCATCCATGGTGCCGCTAGTAAGTTTATATGCTAGCTACTTTACTAGCTACTTCGACCTTAATACATATTTTAACTATTATTCATTATTGACTTTCCCCTTCACAACCTTGGCTGCTGTACAAGTGGGGCACCTATTGAAACTGGTCCTTGTTTCTGAAATAGAAGATGAGTTCTCTGGCTTCCAAAGTTTTTCCTAGTTTCTATCATAGATTTCCCCTGATAGAAAACATTTTGTTCGTCTCTTATTTTATTTAATCTTTATTTGTTCTTATTTAATTAAAGCTCTGAGGTTGTGAAAATTCCCCACATTACTGTTAAGGAAATGTTTGTTTGCCGGAGAAAGTGCTGGGATAAGGTTAGTCATCCGTGGGATCCATTCATCCCAATATCTTCGCATTATTTGATGATTGGATAGTGTCGTTGGTTAGACCACAATATCCCATGAAAGTACTGCACACAACTGCCAAGTACCAATAATGTCAGTGACATCCGGTGCCTAATCAACATGACATATGATAGTTTACATTATTCTCCATAATTTTCCTTAATGCTACATCATGGCCTAATCCCAAACATAACTCAAGGGCAGTCCTTAGACCCTTCATCCTATTATAAAACCAAACGTAACCTTAGTGAACGAATTGTGAGGGGATAAAAGTTAAAATTGCATTAGTTTCTGTGCATAATCATCTGAATTCTATGAACCTTAGTATTTTGGGGAGTGGGGTCTGTCAACTATAAAGCAAACTCATTTTCTTGATTGAATTCTTACAAAAATTTTGATTTAGCTGTGGTTCCGTTTCTATTCAGCTCATTAACCAGGAATTTGTCATATTGTCCATATTCATGCAGAAAACCAATCCTGTTGTAGCTGAGATATTCTCTCTCATGTCAAGAGATGAAGCCAGGCATGCCGGGTATGCAAACCAATCTTCTTGATGTGGTCATCTCCTAAAACTGGTTTCTTGTCCAAGTGATTATTTAATGTTCAATTTTTCCAGGTTCTTGAACAAAGGTTTATCTGATTTCAATTTGGCCCTTGACTTGGGATTCTTGACCAAGGCAAGAAAGTACACATTCTTCAAGCCCAAGTTCATTTTCTATGCAACATATTTGTCTGAGAAAATTGGATACTGGAGATACATAACCATATACCGGCATCTCAAGGCTAATCCCGAGTACCAGTGTTATCCCATTTTCAAGTATTTTGAGAACTGGTGCCAGGATGAGAATAGGCATGGTGATTTCTTCTCTGCACTCATGAAGGCACAGCCCCAATTCCTCAACGATTGGAAGGCTAAGTTGTGGGCCCGTTTCTTCTGCCTTTCGGTAATTTTCCCTGATTTGAGGCCTTTTCTGATCCAGTGAACTATGGTGTTTTTACCTCCAATTTAGGCTTTTATGCAATTGAGTTTTGGTGTCATTCCCCCCATTTCTTAGCAGCATCTTACAGTTCTCAAAACAAACACAAGGAATTTGACCACTTGTCCACTGTTTGATCCTCTCACAGCTTAGCAAACATATTGTGCAGGTTTATGTGACAATGTACCTCAATGATTGCCAACGCACAGCTTTCTATGAAGGCATTGGGCTCAACACAAAAGAATTTGATATGCATGTCATTATCGAGGTTAGCTTGTCTTTGACTTTGTACTTTTGCTTTGGTCTGTTGCTATAAATATTCAGCGGTACACTTTTCTTGTTTTCTCTGTCAAAATGGCTATGGTGGTTTCGTCCTCCAGACGCTGTCCTTAAATTGACTTACATTTAATTTAACCGATGCGTCATTAGATTACCTTGATAATAGGAGCTTAAGACTTCCCAGATCCTCAATCTTTACACCTGCCACTCCAATGATATTACCTTGCTTGATCTTATGTTTTTGTTTCTTTTCCCCCTAATTTGTTGGCAACCAAGTGGTGCTTAGTAGAGTTACTCTCCCGCACCCTAAAAGCCCTATTGCAGTGAAGTTCAGTTCTTTGAAAATTATCATTTGGAAAAATGGAATGGAATTTTTTGGAACATCAGAAGAAGTGTTCCGTTTCATTATTTATATGACATTTTTATTAAGAATGCAAGGGGACCTTCGACCAAGCAAAGAAAGAATGGAATTCCATTGAGGTCTTATGCTTTTATGTCTTAAAAAAAAAAAAAAAAAAAAGCAAAAGGAAAAAAAAAAATACACTTCTACAATGAAAAGAAGATTCTGCTTGATTTGTTGGCATATGCCAATTCCCTTCATGAACTTTAGAATAATCAACTTGTGGGATTCACATTTCACTGGACCTTCAGTTTCCAAGAAACTAATAATTCATGTTCCAGATTCAAGATTTAAGATACTACAAAGTAGAACATCCCTATCAAAATGACAGACTCGTTGTCATTGCATTTTGTACTCCCATTCTTGTTGCTCAAATGAAGAATTTCTTCATGCCACTACATTTTGTGGTTTCCATTGTTACATACGCATTCAATCTTCTCTATAATTTTTGCAGACAAACCGCACAACTGCTAGGATATTTCCAGCAGTACCGGATGTTGAGAACCCGGAGTTCAAGAGGAAGCTGGATAGGATGGTGGAGATCAACCAGAAGCTGCTGGCTGTGGGGGAGAGCCAAGACGCTTCCTTTGTCAAGAACTTAAAGAGGATTCCTCTAGTTGCTGCACTTGTTTCTGAGATCTTGGCTGCTTATCTCATGCCGCCTATTGAGTCTGGTTCGGTTGATTTTGCAGAGTTTGAACCACAAGTTGTTTACTGATAACTTTTCGTGTAATCGGATCTTTGTCTGTAGATGTTCTCTGAGTATGTAATTCACTGTAATCACAGCAGATGTTGTATTAGATAATTAAGGAAACACTGTTATAACGAAGTTGCACCCGTGCTTTCTTTATGGATAGTTAGAGTCATTTACGATTATACTTTAGTGGCCGCAGTTGGTGACAACATTCTGGGTGTCATGTGATGTGCCGTTATCATTTGTAGAATATCTCACTTCCTTTGTACTCTACCCACAACACATGATAACAATATATATTTTTATTTTTTTTCTGAAAATGATTAATTTTTATTTTGATGCATGTGTTCCAATTTCTGCAAGGCTAAAATTTGGAAACCTTTTTCAGAGAATGTTGCACAAATTTACTTAATGACTGGATTTCTTTAGTCTGAAGAAACAATTATGATCTTGGTAACTAATTAGATCCATGCGGTTAAAATTTCATGTCATTCAGGACTTGGTAGGTGCTTGAACCAGTACTAGTACTTCCGGTGGTTGAATCTTCCAGAGCTCAGCAAACTAAAATGACATTTCCTTGTATTAGAAAAATGAAAGTGTTATTCGTTAATAGATACCAAGATTCTCCAATACACCAAGTTCGGCACTTCCATAATTTAGCAAGAGGATTGACATGTCAAATTTTGGCTTTTGCAGATCGATCGTTTACCGTTGAAATTAATCAAAGATTGTGAATTCACAGAAATCACTTGACTCTGCAAGATCGACGATATTTTACCTTTTGAAAAAGCTTGTTCACTACAGATGAATGTACCCGGATTCACTAGTAAAATCTAAATGTGTTGCGTAACCGTGTGCCTTCTCTGTGGAGAACGGCAATAGATAATTTTTCATGTCTGTCTCTTGTTTGTGTCTTCGGTTTTCGCGGGGGATATAGTGCTTGGGCGGGCAGAGGAAATGGTAGAACACTGGGTCAGTAGTTAGTTAGCTAATTTGTGTATTCATAACCAGTATGATATTACCGAAATACCCTATGGACAGTGATGATTATACTAGCCAGTGGCAGTGGGCGTGTGGGGCAGAGCTTGATTAGCTTCAAAGACAAGGCTAAATCAATGAGCAAAAGACTCCCACTTTTTTGCTTTAGTTGATAGAGTATGTTATTTTTCCAGGGTGGTAATTATTATGCCATCATTCTTAACCCACTAGAGTAAAACCGGTAGTTAAGTCAAGTCAAGTCAGGCATATTAACGGACACAAGCTACACCACACACCAGACCTGAGGAAATTCCTATTTTGTTACCACCTGAGAATTTCTCATAAGCAACAAGTTATAATTTTGTTGGGACTTGGCAAGGGAGACGAGAGTGCTGGGTGGTGCAAAGGGAAGTGCTGAGAAAAAGAAGTCATCTTCTGAAAAGGGAAGGGAGGTAAGACATTGGCCATGGCAGCCGTATGCCGGTTGCTGTGCTTTCTGGTATGCTGCTGTGTTGTCTCCTCTGTCACGGATCCTCGCGATGGTAAGTTATCTCTCCCAAAAAGACTAAATACATGCATATGCTATGCTCGTAGTCTATTGTAAGGCATCTGGTATTTCTCTAACGGAGACAAGAGAGTCGAGGTCCAGAGCGTAATTTTAAGTGGGGTTTCAGTATGAAAACGCATTTCTAATAGTGAGAGTCGAGCATTGTAATCACATTGGATTTTTGTTGTTTTTCTAATTTGATCAGCCACAGTGGATTGTTGTTCCACTGGACATGACACACTGTTATGTCACGTATATTTTGTGCTCACTTGTCGATGTGGTTATTTTGTCATTGTTTTTGGTTCGTGGTATATCGAATGGTTTTTCTTTTTTGCATGTAATATCGAATTTACCATTGTATTTATAAGGGTCCCCGCTTGTTATTTTGAGTTTTCTTCTTTTTGGTTTGAACTTCATTTGTGAGATACCATTCAAAATCTGATCTTTGTTGTTGTCTTATCTCGGGAATTAGAGCATCGAGTTTGACAGTTTGTGGTTTATCATGTCACTTGGTCGACGTCTCGGGGCTTCATGCCTTACAAATGGCCCTTAATTTGCAGCAATATTGATACGTCCTCTGTTGTTTGCCAGAGTTTTACCAAAACAAAATTGTATTTGGACACTACTGATTTCATCCATTTTGGTCCTTTATTTTTCACTTTTTTGCCCTTCCTTTCTACCTCCCATTTTGGTCCTTTCTAAACTCCTGTCTAAAAATTTCAAATAGCGACTGCAGAGTAGTTTTTTCCTGGAGGGGTATTGCTGGTAGACAATGACCTTGGGCTGGTTTTGCTTTACCACATCAGAAATAGGTTTCCAATCTTTTCAAGCATGATATATTTGCACATTCAAGACTCTAAAGTCCCGCACAATAATAGGGGCATCGAAATGCAGAAAGCAAGACTCGGTCGAACATGGCAATTTTTTAAGTGACTCTTGCTTCATTAGATTAGATGATAATTTTGGTGGAGATGTCGGGCAAAATGCCTTCCGTCCGGTTCTTCGCATGGCACAGTAGTCAAATCCTTTGCGGACTTGAACTTGGACAAATGCGCGCAATCCTTGCTGCTGTTGTTCACTTAGATCTGTTAGAAACTCCACTTTTTACGAATCTGAGACCCAGCCAAGGGAATGAAGCTACTCCTTTTCACCTTTATGCTGGATGTAAAATATCATGTAATAGGGTTAGTTTGTTTGCTCGGAGATAAACAGATGGTATGTAGAATCCCTGCGATACGGGTGGGAAAAGGGGTCTTACGGATATGGCTCAACACATGAATGGGTGGAGGAGGAAAAGTAAAACCTGTGTTTGTTTTTGTTGGTATATAACAATTCACAAATTACTGTACATGATTAATTTTGATATAATGTATTGTCTAACTAACCCAAAAAGGCACTCTTTCTTACAAATTTTCTCCCCATTTTGTACAAAAATAAAAGGGCAAACCCAGTGCACGAGACTTCCGCCATTGTGGGGTCTAGGGAAGGGTTGATGTACACAGCCTTTAGAAACAAATCCTCTTTATTTGAGTATACAACTGCATTGCTCCCTTATCCGTCGATGTCATTTTATATTCCGATACAGGATTTGTTTCTGACCTCCCTAAGAGGGCTCTATGGTTGTTTGCCACGATATACAATTAACAAGGAAACTATAAGATGATTTTGTACTAGTACTGCATCCCATGCAATGCATCCAACTCTTCATCGTTTATATAGATAGTGACAAACCTAAAATGGTGGTGGTGCAGCTGCTGCTCTCAGATCTTTAAATGACCAGTGGCGAAACACTCCACCAAGCTGGAAAAAGTCTGGCGATCCTTGTGGTGCACCCTGGGAAGGAGTCACCTGCAACAACTCGAGGGTGTCTGCATTGTAAGTACTTCTTTACACACTGATAAGAAAGAAAAAAACAAAGAAAGAGAGAGTGCTTTTTTACACATGATTTCACCACATCACATTGAACATTGTTGGTTCAGCGCATATTGTGTGACGTTCTTTCTTTATCATGCATATACATTTCCCATACCCTTGAGCAAGCCGTCTGATCATATGTATCCATCTATTTAGGGGATTATCAACTATGGGACTCATTGGTAAACTAAGCGGTGATATTGGGGGACTTACTGAACTGAGATCCTTGTGAGTTTTCCTTTTTACTTCCTTTAAGGTTAACGAAAATTCTAATAGGCTACTTTGCAGTGCGCACGATATGTAAACAGTTTGGAACTGAATGGCAATTCTCTTCTTTTCCTAAGTAGCACTATTCATTTGCTTAAGTTAGAAACTATTTGTTGCAGGGACTTGTCATTCAACAAAGGCCTCACAGGCTCTCTCTCTTCCAGTTTAGGTGATTTGCAAAAGCTGAACATATTGTAAGACTAAATCTCAGCTACTATACATATGTTTTGATGCTGTATGTTCCGTTCAATCTATGTGCATTCATACCCATATATGTATGTTCCTTTCTGTTACTTGTGTCTTACAGAATTCTCGCGGGATGTGGATTTAGTGGCAATATCCCGGATGAATTGGGCAGTCTTACAGAACTTTCCTTTTTGTGAGAAAATGCCAATTTAATAACTTTCCTTTCCTTTCCTTTCCTTTCACTGGAAACTATAGCAATATCTTCTTTACTTATATATTTCTACTTGCACCCGCAGGGCTTTAAATTCGAACAATTTCACTGGAAAAATACCTGCTTCTTTGGGGAATCTCTCTAAGCTATATTGGCTAGACCTGGCAGACAACCAATTGATAGGATCCCTTCCTATTTCAACATCCACCACCCCAGGCTTGGATCTACTGAAAAAAGCAAAGCACTTGTGGGTGTACTTAGTTATTGTCAAATCTAAATCATTTCACAACTTTCTGTGGCACATACATTAATTGTCTACTTTGTGTGAACTTGCAGCCATTTCAACAAGAACCACCTTTCAGGCCCAATTCCAGCCAAACTTTTCAGCTCGGATATGATACTGATACACGTGTAAGTCAATACACAACCACTAGCTTTTTTGTCATGATTTCTAAAGCAAATTCTCTCATCATTTGGGTGCGGAAGTAATGTGCAGTATATAGTGTGAGGGCACCCTCAACTCACTAGCTACTTTTTTTCGATTGAGTTCTACCCAAACCCGGGTAACATGATATTATAGTCAAAGCAATACGTGATGGTAAGGGTGATCGTATCGTCCTCCTAACGGTTGTTGTACTGTAATGATAGGCTGTTTGACGGAAATCGAATCAGAGGGACTATTCCGGACACATTAGGACTTGTTCAGACTCTTGAGGTTCTGTGAGTAGACTCTGCCATCTATAACTGTTCCATCCTTGCATATTTTTACGCCTTTTTCTTATAGACTAATTATCTTATTTTCCTTATCTGGCCTTCGGCATGTACAATTCAACTTCCAATAGTCGGCTAGACAGAAATGACTTGACAGGAGTCGTGCCATCTAACCTCAACAACCTCACAAATATAGTTGAACTGTGAGTATTAATTCTAAAATAAAATCAGATGGTAATGGTTATTGTAAAGTGAATGAGTGATTGGCTACAATTTTCTCCCTCATGATCCAATATTATTCTCTTGTAGAAATTTGGGACACAATAACCTGTCCGGCCCATTCCCAAACTTGACCAGAATGGACTCTCTTAATTACGTGTAAGAAAACAGCAACAGAGTTGATGTTATCCATTTTGTAGTCACAAAACATTTTTTTAGAATCATGAAAATGTCCCACTGTTTTTCCTCTTAGGGACTTGAGCAACAACTCCTTTCAAAGCTCAGAAGCTCCAACTTGGTTCTCAACATTACAGTCGCTTACCACCCTGTGAGTTTCCAGCAACGTAGTAAGAAAAATAATGAAAATTTTCTCGAGCTTGTTATTCCTCACAAGGAGTATTGTCTTGGTTCTCAGGGTCATAGAATATGGTTCCCTTCAAGGACCACTGCCACAAACTCTTTTCAGTTTGCCTGAGATACAACAAGTGTAAGTTCTTCTATTCCCCCTTTGAGCATTCTAATTAAGTTCAAACCTCGGCATATATATGAAGAATTATCAATTTAGTTTACAGAGAGAACCAAAGTATTAATTTTGTTGAATTCTTGTAATATGTTTACAGGAAACTTAGGAACAATGCATTCAATAACACATTGATAATGGGTAATAGCATCGGCCAGCAATTGCAGCTAGTTGATTTGCAGAACAATCAGATATCCACAATAACACTGGGTTCTGGATTTACAAACACACTTATGTGAGAATTGTTGCGTCCTTAATTTTAAATCCTAACGCTTGACAACAACAAATATGTATTTTGACAAACAACCATCATTCACATATCTGTGCATTGCAGACTTATTGGAAACCCTGTGTGCACCTCTGCTCTAGCGAATACAGAATACTGTCAGCTTGAACAACAAACTGCAAGGCCTTATTCTACTAGCCTGGCTAACTGTGGGACAACATCGTGTTCACCCGACCAGAAGCTCAACCCTCAGAGCTGCGACTGTGCATATCCTTATGGAGGGACACTGTATTTTCGAGGACCCTTGTTCAGGGAGTTGTCAAATGCTAACATTTTCCACTCTTTGGAAATGAGTATGTGGATGAAATTAGGCCTCACTCCCGGTTCAGTTTCGTTGCAGAACCCCTTCTTCAATTTGGATGACTATCTTCAGGTGCAGTTGGAACTGTTTCCAACCGGTGGAAAATACTTTAATAGGACGGAAATTTTGAGGCTTGGATTTGCTTTGAGTAATCAAACTTACAAGCCTCCTTCGGAATTTGGACCCTACTATTTTATCGCAGCTCCTTACTTTTTCCCAGGTAAGTATTTACATATGTTTCACTACTCATTAATTTGCACAAATTTGTTGCTAACAAAGTTTTTTAAAAAAAAATGGGTCAGATGAACATGGGGGGACTTCTATTAGCTCAAGCATGATTATTGGGATAGCAATCGGGTGTGGTGTTTTGGTCCTGGTGCTTGTCGGACTAGGGGCATATGCTGTTAGGCAAAAGAAACGTGCTGAAAAAGCTATTGGATTGAGCAAACCATTCGGTAAATTCGATAAAATAACTAAAACGATGAAATGAATATTTTAGTACCTATTGCAATGCAAATGTTGCTACTTTTTTGAGTACTTCTCTTGTGTATTTCAGCCTCATGGGCTCCAAGTGGTAAAGACAGTGGTGGTGCCCCACAACTAAAGGGAGCAAGATGGTTCTCTTATGATGAACTGAAGAAGTGCACCAATAATTTCTCTCAAAACAATGAAATTGGATATGGAGGTTATGGAAAGGTAAACAGCCTTATTCTGTGGCTTTTTAGGAATCCTGCTTAAGTTAATACTGCCGCTTATATTTCTTGGTTGTCTGTAGGTATATAAAGGGTTGCTCTCTGGAGGGCAGTTACTCGCAATCAAAAGAGCACAACGAGGTTCTACGCAGGGTGGGCTTGAGTTCAAGACAGAAATTGAATTGCTTTCAAGAGTTCACCACAAAAACCTTGTCGGCCTTGTTGGGTTCTGTTTCGAACAGGGAGAACAGATGTTGGTGTACGAGTTCATGCCCAATGGGACACTTAAGGAGAGCTTGTCAGGTAAGCTAGCTTACTCATTTTATGTTTGATGGTGTCCAAACTTGAACCAATACCAAAAAAGTATATTTTCTACTATACTAAGTACTAGACTTTTAGAAATTAAAAAAAGAGTGTATGCATGAACAATTTCTAGGGTGGCCACTGGTTCACAGGTTAAAACTCAACCTATTAATGTTTTGAGTCGTTGAGGTTATGTGGTTGAACATGAGGGTAGCAAAACAGATCATATAAGCAAATAGTAAGGTTTGTACACAATCTACCCATCCTAAACCTCCATGCATGGACTTATTTCACATATTAACCATTTCTCAAACTAGAATTATTACAACCCAAGCACATAGCTAACTCCTTTAAGTTCTTTAACATCTCTTGGAAACTTATTGTGCTTTATATGTGTTGCAGGGAAATCAGGCATTCATCTAGATTGGAAAAGGAGACTTCGCATTGCTCTTGGTTCCGCTAGAGGATTAGCTTATCTTCATGACCTTGCAGATCCTCCAATAATTCATAGAGATGTCAAATCCACCAATATTCTGTTGGATGAAAATCTAACAGCAAAAGTTGCAGATTTTGGATTGTCTAAACTAGTTTCAGACAGTTCAAAAGGACATGTTTCAACTCAAGTTAAAGGCACATTGGTAAGTCTCTCATATAAAGTTTTTCCTTGGGTTTTACCTTTTCTTGCATTTGTGATTTAGCATCTTTTCAAAGTTTTATACGTAACAAGAAACTCTGTTGGCATTTCTCCCGAATGCTTTCTAGTTTTAGGCTTACAAATAGGAAATCACAATACCAGAAATTTCAAATTGCGAGTTCACTATGGTTATCTACACGATTTGCTCACCATAGCGATCATCATCGTACCTGCATTGCTTTGCACCATCCCCATTCTGTCCACGTGCATGGTTCCCCTAATTGAACAAGCATAGACTCATGTGGCTTACCTCATCACTGGCTATTCTGTAATCCTTATGTATCCTGAATGTAAAATCCAATACAGTAGGTTCAAATAAACCATGCAAACATAAACATGCTCAGAATTTACTGCTACTTTTTTGCCAACTGACATTTTCTGATATTCTTAAGTTCCTCATAAGTGTTGTGAACGTAACTTCGATGTCAAATTAGCCTTTCCTTTTGATAAGTGCAGATTGTCTGTTTTCTGTTTTTCTTTCATTTTACACTAGTTTTACATTTTCAAGGTTGTCGCAGTGAGCCTTCCATTTAGTCTAGCTAACTCTGCTCTAATAAGAAAAAAAATGCCTTGAAATGATTTTGTACTTTGTAAAACCTAGTGAACGTTTCAATGCTCTAACAGCATCATCAACTTTACAGGGTTACCTTGATCCTGAATACTACATGACTCAACAATTGACTGAGAAAAGCGATGTTTACAGCTTTGGTGTGGTGATGCTTGAGCTAGTAACTGCTAGGCAACCAATAGAGAAGGGAAAGTACATAGTACGGGAGGTAAGATTGGCGATGAATAAGAGCAACGAAGAGGACTATGGCTTGAGGGAGTTGATGGACCCAACAATTAGAGATGTCTTGAGTCTCACAGGGTTTGCGAGGTTTGTGGATTTGGCAATGCAGTGTGTGGAAGAATCAGCCGCCGATCGTCCAACTATGAGTGAAGTGGTGAAGACACTTGAAACCATTTTACAGAATGATGGGCTGACTACAAACTCAACTTCCGCATCCTCTTCTGCCACGGAGTTTGGATCGATGAAAAGTGTTCCTCCTAGACACCCTTACAATGACGCTTTGCCTAAAAAGGATGTCAGTGATAGCGCTGATGCCTTTGAATACAGTGGTGGATACACAGTTTCAGCAAAAGTCGAACCTAAGTAGGTAGCGGAGGTCCTTCTACTCTAGTCGTCTGCTACAATTGTTTTATCCATATCTTGGACAACAATTGTTCCAAAAGAAGAATATTGGCGCACGTACAATTCGACAGTACTATGCACGAAACTGCTATGCCTTGAATGCATGAATTTACGTACTTTACTCCCACAAATGTGTACTTTTAAGTATCGTGCAGTATGTGTAAGTTCTATTTCTTTTGTATTGCGGAGTATGTGCTTTTTTTTGCTCTTGATAGATGATTGTCTACCATTACAAAATGTCCTCCTTCTGGATCAGTCTCTTCCCTTTGACGGATAACCTCCCAATATGGTTTAGCCCTCGTGTAGTCATCAGCCATAATATGGATATGAAGGCAGTGTTCTTGTCCTCTTTCTTCAACCACAATGCATAGCAGTCCTCCCATGTAGTCTCACTCACTTTCAAAGAAATCTGCACATGGGACGTTAAGATTGTGGAACTAGGGAAAACGGCGTCTATAAATCTTCCTTTACAGAGATTAAGATAGTTGATACAAAAGGATTATGCTGAGAATTACTCGTTCATACCTCACCCTTCCAAAGGTAAATAAATCTGTTGGAGCTTTTCTGTTAAAATGGTTCTTTGATATCTCTGTTACGTTGAAGGAACCTTAAATTTTACAGAAGGCTGTTTTGTTCATCTCCACAAAAAGTTCAGGACATGGGAGACTGCTACAGTGATCCATTCAAGGTTTTTATGTTAGTTCCATATGGTACTTTCTCATATGTTTGTGTTGGTGGTTCCAAAACAAGGTAGAAATCTCTAAACATCATAAGGTAAATGACCATACAAACAAAAACTATTTCAGGAAACCGGAGACCTGTCCTCTTTTTTTTGTGGTAATTTAATCTTTTCTGCTTTTCAATGTAGCTATAGTTGACAAAGTTGCAATATTGTCTTAAAGAATTTCATAGAGAGCAGGGTTTTTTTTTTCATGGTATCGATGGAGAAGATTGTACGTGTGCTTGACTCGCAGTTTTCATATGCAGTACAGATCATTTTGTTGTTTTTGTACAGTGATTTTCGTTATTATGAATGAATTTCTTACCGTAGGAAAACAATGCTAAACATTCGATAAATTCTCTCCCCGTAGGAAAACAATGCTAAACATTCGATAAATTCTCTCCACACGCAAAGAAGCCGAATTGATCATCATGACTATTGACAAAAACACATGCATGCGTAAAAACATTGGAAGCAGAAGATACCAAAGAGAAGGAAAAATGAGGAAAGAAAAAGGAAACTCTATTGTCCCAGAAACTTTCCCAGTAGACACTGGGGTTTCAGAGTGTGGCCTGACAAACTTAACCCAATGGAATATCGGCCAGCCATCACGCGCCCAAGTGAATTTCAACCTTGTAATTTCAAAATTCGGGACAGTTTTCCGGAACCTAGCATTGCTGGAAATAGGGAAGGGAAAACAGTGTATAATTGCTACAACAAGGAGCTGGATTTTCAAGTCACCAGGGAACTCATGGGGTACTTATGAAAGGAAGGTCTCCAGGCAGAAGCCGTGAGCAGGCAAAGGTCCTTCCAACCAAGTTTGAGCGTGCCGTTGTCCTCGATGAGGGTGTACCCGTCAGAAGGGAACATTCCAAGGAGGAGTGTGGCCTGGGCGGCCGCGTTTCCTGCTAGTGAGATGCCCCTGAATCCGGACTGCTGAAGCTTCTCCCTCCAGTTGTTGAACTTTACAACCTCTCTCTCGGCGTTCCTCGATGGGCCCCCGACTGCCAGGACGTTTCGGATCTCTCTTGAGAGTAACTGCTGCTCCACCACGTGTCGCTCCTCGCTCTCCTCCCCGTAGCTTGCTCCAAGCGAGTCGAACAGGGCCGAGTAGTAGTGTATGGCCTCCACGAACCTCCCCAAGAATGAGCCTGCATGGCTTAAGTCTTGCTCTACCACGGTCACCACTTTCGGGGCCAACCTGACAATGTAACACCACAAGGCATTGTTAGAGAATATAATCTCGCGTTGTTTGGCTATGAAATGGGTGATCAATACATGGCTATGAAATGGGTGATCAATACATGAATACGAGGACGTATCCACCTATAGCTAAACATGCATGTGCTAAACATGCATGTGGACTAGGCTCACATCTAGTCTCGTTCTGTCTAGTTTGGTCCAATTTTGAGCTTTTGTCATAATTCAAACTGTTTATCGCAGCGCCTCGACTAGTCATCATGCTATAAGATTTAATTTCATCAGACATCTGTTCAAAGAATTGTTGTTGGTCGTAGTGCTGTACTAGACATCTGTTCTGATATATATACACACAGAGTCCGGATCAAGTCCACATCCTTATGGTCCGCACCTCCTCTTTTCCGATTGAATTTCGATGATTCGAGCTGCTCAATGTGATCAGAATGTGATTTTAAGGGTACCCGCGTGAAATCAGCAAAAAAAATGACCGGGAAGGGCTTGATCTGAGCAGTTTTTTTCTGAACGGAATGTGAGAAATGAGAAGGTGCGGACCGGAGCTCTGATCCACACCTCCTAACCTGATCCTGACTGATATATATATATATATATATATATATATATATATATAAAGAGAGAGCAATTTTTGGTGTGGACTTTCCTTTGAGCCTGACTCACATTTTGCTCTTCCAAAATTGCCACACATAAAAAAAGGTATTTACATTTTAGTTAACCTCTACAACTATAACTGTCTGGGCAAATATGTAAAATGCAAGGCCAAAGTACACCCACTAGCCACGTCTAAACTTTCAATGGTTATCAGAAACAACAATAAGATTTTATTTGTCCTTTATCAACACCGCTCACCCACTAGCAACTCCTCACGACTGCGTGCTCTCTCTCTCTCATCATTATTTATAGGTGTATAAATATGTCTATTTACACCTTCTAACTTTGATTTGTTATGTTTATTTAGTGCGCCACTTGGGGTTTGATACTTATGTTCATTTAGTGCGCCACTTGGAGTTTGATACTTGTTAATTGCGTTTTAGGATTCTGAGAGCCGATGTATAACATTTAGAGCTAAAACGCGAAGTCTAACTTTATTTCGTGAGAAAGGTGCATCAAATTCCAGCCATATGTTGCGCGTTGGAAGGAGTTTATTGGGTAATGCTGCAAATATTGAACCCATAATATTGGTAAGATTTGTCTTCGGCATTTACATTAAAAGGGTGCCCACTGATTGCTCTACAATGGAAAGAAAAACGATTTGGTGCTACCTATTTTTCATATTGAGCTCTCGGTTCTACCATTATAAAAGGCAGCAAGGGTTTTGTTTTGGGGTATTCTTTTTTCACGCACGAAGACAGTCGCGGCTGCGGCTGGGAACAAGACAAGAGCCGAAGATCTCTTCCTCCATGATCGGCTAAGCGCGCCGGCAAGGGCGACAAGGATGTCTCTCTCATAAGTATAATTGTATAGAGTTTTAGGGTTCTTTATTCAACTTTTGATTGTGTGACTCGAATGATTCATAGTTACTATGAGAGTGGTTTTCAATGTTTTGAGATAAGCTTTGAGATAAATTATACAACGTGAGACGGATAGTGCTGTTAATTAAGTTCACTGAGACGTTCTGAGATAGTCTATACTGAGTACAAGTCTTGATTATATTTTTGGTGACTCTCGATGGGGATCGCTACCCTGACGGTGGTCCGTACTTCAAGTTTAGTGTAACCCTAGATTTCGATACAATTATATTACAAGGGGAGACTGAATCGGAAACCTAGTCTCTTTTCTCTCGTGCTTCTAAAATCTTTAATCGTCTTCTAGTTAATTTTAGTTTAAGCAAATCATATCACAAATCCAACCTCCATTTATTCTCCGAATTAAATTAGAAATTAATTGAAAATACCGCAACTTAGCTTTTACTTTCTATGGAAGATCTCAATCTTAATCACTATTCTACGAAGTAATAGTTAACTCCTATATTTTATAAATTATATTTTTGGTATGGAAACGATAGACCAATTATGCTGGAACCTTGGAATGCTAGTAATAGTGTTCGGGTAATTTTGATTTTAACTTATAACATTGCATGACATAATTTTAGCTTTGGAGTTTACATGATTGAATCGAACACCCATATCGGATTGAGCTGATTTCTCGCGAGGGCTCTTGAAAAATTATTTTAAATGTAATGAACGACTCGAATCTTTTGTGTCGATCTAGGGCCGGCGCAAGGGTTTTTAATTCCCAAGGTCTAATAAAAAAAAATATGTGCCCTTAAAGAGTTAATACTTAACAATTTTTACAGCAACAATCACAATACGAGAAAGTCAAACCAATATAAAGTTCTACTAATCATTACGTTCGAACACAAAATGCAAAGTTTTCAAACAGGCAAATACATATTATCTCAAGAACGTATGAGTATCACTTGAATATTACTCATGTTGCATTGCTAGAAACCAAAGTATCAATTAAATTTGTATAATCCATCTCTTTCATCAAGTCATTTTCAATTGATAACATGGATGGTGGGTTGGGCTAACTGATTACCTCCAAATCCAATTGGGCATTTTTTCATTCTATTTGGCTTAAAAGAGTCCTACTCAAACCAAAATAATAAGAATATTGGAGTGCCTCTAAAATTTGAAAATTCTGAAATAATCAATGCCCAGGCCTCTTGAGCCTTGTGCCTGGCCCGACCCTGTGTGGGCCCCACAGAGTAATCTATTCACAATCTATGTAAATGATCGAGTCGTTTTCAAATTAAGGGGACTGATAGGAACGCAACAAAGAAAAGTGCACAGAGAAATTAAGGGGTGGTCCGAATTCAGAAATTAACAGCTGGTGGTCCTCTAGGATGAATTTAACGCGTAGAAAGATTCTCTATATAAGAACACGTCTTCAAATTGGACTGAAAACAAATATAGTTGTATAATTTAGAAAATGTCTTGAAATAGCATTTTTGTTTTACATTTTTGATTTTGTAGGCTCGGTTTGGTTTGGTACGTGGGACAAGATTTTCAAAAAATTCTTGTTTCCGGAAACTCTCTTTTTGTTATAGTACTAGTAATTTGCTCCCCTTGTTATTGGCAGTGTCTAAGTACTTTAAGGGCCCGTTTATTTGATCAGACCAATAATGAAGGGGCAAACAATTCCTTAGGATATGTAATTTCATTCGTCTAATTAATTAATAGTGCGGGGAGAAATAATACCACGCATCCTATGGTATTGTATGCCAATTTTTATGGAGTATCTGATGGGCATATTTTAATCTGAATCATAATAATTTTAACTAAATAAAAAATGTGTAGTCTTCTTAAATATACAATGTAATCTTATACTCTCAATCCAGCTGAATAAACATGCCTAAGTATAAAAAGTTGGATCCCCATTCCGCTAAGGTTCTTATTTTTTAAGAACTTATTTTTCTGTTTTATGAGATAGATCATTCTCTCACAATACATCACTTTTAATTGGAAAAATAAATACTTATTTTTCTTATTGGAACGAGACTAATTCAAATGTGGTAGTTTTGTAGGCCTTCTATTTCCTATCTATTTTACTTGATGTGACAATCAATAGCTAGCTAGCCTAATTAAGCCCGTATTATTATGAGACTAAGATTGCAGTTGCACTGGTATAAAGAAAGTGTTGTAGCATAAGATTGGAGACATTCAGACCTTTCATGATATAGTATTAAATAAAATTGAGTTATGTTTCTATTCATGGGTGTTCTCAAGCCAAAACCATATCTAGGTGTACTATCATTAATTTCCTCTTTTAGGACGATACTTGATGGTGTACTGCTTAGTACTGAGTAGTAATCACTTTGTAAGGTATTAAACATATAGTAGTAATCACTTTGTTTTTGTTATACTACTTTATTTTCGTATTAATATAACTGGGATGATCTTATTTTTAGAAAAAAAAAAAAAAAATAGCAATGTTTGGACATACGCTACTAGTTTTGATTGTGGTTAAACGATATCCGGAGTATCAAATGATATGCAACATGAATGCAACATAACAAATCGTGAATTTTTCAAAATCATCAACGCACATAAAAAAAGAAGCTAGCTTGAGAGACATGATCTACCATATTGATCAAATATTTATGCATCGGGATTCGAATGATGACAGATCTATTTAAATCAGATCAGAGTGTAACGATATCGGAGTTCATAAACCGTTAATCAGCTTGTAATGTTTATAATCTCATTGTACGTAGGCACGAGTATTTGACACTATTATATTATGCTAAACAAATTCTAGTGTCAAATTACTATTATCAGTTTTTTTTTTTTTTCTATCAGAGAGAAAGGATGGGAGGAGGCGACCAGCGTAGCAACCCCCCTTGGGCATGACCATAGGAGCTCCCTACCCAAGGGCGGACCCAGGATTTCGTTGCAGTGGGGTCAAATATCTACCACACATATAATTTTTTGGGATTTTCAGGGCAAAAATATTATCTTTTGGGGCAAAATTATGAAATACTCCTCAAAACTATACCTGCTCTAGGGGTATTTTGGAACTTAGCGGGGCCGCGTGACCCCGCTTGCCCTAGTGTGGTTCCGCCACTGTCCCTACCCACTGTAGAATGTCCGGTTCGAGCCATAACTATTGTCCGTGAGGACAGACTGTCACAACAACACCACACAAAAAAAAAAAAGATGGCAAGGGAACAAATCCCCCATTTCCTTGCCACTAACAAGACTCGAACCTGAGTCTTGCCTAGGAATGAACGAGGCTTTTGCCATCTAGGCTACCACCATTGGTGGTAATTACTATTATCAGTTCTCTTTCTCTTGTAGTAGTATAGTCTTTTGTTGTTTTATTTTTCATATGAGACGATTTTATTCGAAATATGATCATTAATTAGGTGTTCCACTAAGCAAAAGTATTTTTTGTCCTTATTCAAAAAAAAAATATGTTTGTTAATTTTGTGTCAAATTTTTGTAGCTCGTCGGGACGAATCAATAATCCAAAAAAAGTTGACGTAGAACCAACAAATGCGAATTTTTTTTGAGCAAGGACAAGAAGTTCTAAACTTTTGCTTCGCGGAACTATATATACCATCGTCTCCCATAATAACTATTTGAATGTATAATTCTTAATGGCTTGTAACTAAAAAGAATAAAGGAGGTAACACTAACAGGGATTAAATTCAACTGTTGCATTACCTGTGCAAGAGTGAGAGGGTATGGGTATCCGACCCCGTCACGTCATAAAGCGAATGCTGCAACCAGTGAACAGCCACGGCCTCCCTCTTGCTCACATTCAGCATCTCCGGATCCAAATTCCCAACCTTCTCCGCCACCGGCCGGAACTCAAACGGAAGCCCCAACTTCTCCGCGAAATCGGACAACCTCTTCCCCGTGGCCTCCAACGCCTCCACTGACATCCCCAGCCCAGTGAGCCGCACAAATGGCGGCCCACCAGGCCGGGACGCCAATATGTGAAACAATCCCGGCCATTGTAAACCTTGCATGATGTCTAGATCTATGATATGCACCCTTTCTTCCCGTTCAAACGCCTCCTGTATCGCTTGATTTGCCGTGAAATGGGAGAATTTCACGAATGGGCTTATCCCGTTGAACACCTGTGTTATTTACGGGTTATATATGCCTATTCAAGTACATAAACACATTACATACCAGTATTTTAAATCGTAGTTTTGAAATTAACACACAATGGTACCGTGACATAACCAAATTAAATCGGGCACACATAAGTAAATAACAATATCTCGGTCGGATACCTATATATAATAATAATAACTGTTATAATACGTAAAGGCTTATTATTTAATATCATGCGTATAAGGCTCCGTTCACTTATTGAAATTGTTATGTGGGGAAATTTGGTTTTTAGAAAAAAATATAGGTAAAGTAAAGAAAAAATAGATTTTTTTTTTTTTTGTGTTGCGAGAAATTTTGAAAAAAAACAAGGAAAATAATAATGCCAAAATTGTTTTTATTGGTGCCAAAACTCTAGTGCACAAAAGGCTTGTACCATGTGTAGTGTACAAGAACTTTTATGCAATAGAATTTTGACACCAACAAAAACAGTTTTGATATTATCACTACTCAAAAACAAAAATTTCTTAATTTTAGCAAATTAGACCTATTTTGCAGAAAAGTATTTCTTATTGAGAAAGTTTTGTGGGTGCTACAATTTTTCAGATAACTGAACACACAAAGAGCAATAGAAAAGTCAATTTTTTTCATCTTTTTTGTGCAACTGAACAAGACTTCAGACTCCTAATACACCAAAGGAATTGAATAGACTCAATGTTTTGAACATCCTTAGTTATGACCTCGACTACGTACATCTTCGAATGGTTTTTAAGTATCGACGTTTCGTGCGGCCTGCACTTATGTCTGTGTCTAAGTTTTGGTTGTTTTGGTTCATTCATTTATTCATTGATGATTTCTGTAATGCCTTATGATTTTGATATATGGTATTGATCATTTTAAAAATAAAAATAAAAATCTTGGAATGAAGTGGTAAAAAATTAGTGTAAAATTGACTAATTGATGTACCCCTAAGATTGACTAATGAGAGATGCTAGAGGCACATCAATCACACCCCTCTCATATACAGGTGAATCCCGTTTCAATGAGACTCACTTGTATGTGAGAGGGATGTAATTGATGTGTCTCTAGGTGAAGTGCCTCTAGCATTTTTGTCGACTAATTGCATGCATATCAACCATTCTCGTTTTCATTCCGCGATTTAAAACCCGTGATAAAATAAAAAAAAGGAAATAAGAACCTGAAACGCCGAGACCAGTTTCTGGCTGTGCGAGATCGCGGGTAGGGTGCCGTACACACCGAGACAGGAATTCAAGAGCCTCGCCGACATGGCCTCGGAGAAATACGCGGCGACCCGCTGCGCCGAGGTTCCGAACGGGGTCGATAGTTCCGATATCTCGAGCAGCATTTTATTCGCTTCTTCGAAGTCATCTGCCGCCACGGACTCGGCGCATTTCAGGAGTAAGGTCAGGAGGTGGAGCCCCTCTTCGTCCCTTTTCTTCTGCCTCGTCTCCTCCTTCCTCTCCTTCGCCAGGACCGCCGCTGTGGCCGACGGCGAAGGTTGCGGTGTCGATGCCGCCGTGGATGCCGGGTCGGGTGGCGGTGATTCCTCCTGTTGTTGCTTTTCTTGGGGCTGAGGTTGAGGCTGAGAATAAAACTGCTGTTGTTGTTGTTGTTGCTGGTGTCGTGATTTGTGCACTTGATTAACGGGTGCAGCTGTGATTGTGGAATTGTTATTGGGCGTTAACGGCGGCGGCGGTGTGATTCCCAAATTGATCAAGTGATGGTTCATTGCATGAGAATCTGGAAGAAGGGGAAATTGGTGCTGCTGCTGATGGTGCTGGAGGTTGGGATGAAATTGCTGGTGGTGGTGATTCTGTTGCGGCCTGATCTGCAAATCCGAAAACTCCGTCGGCGACGACGAGGAGGAGGACAGAGAGCGCAGTCGATACTCGAGAAGGGAAGCGAGGTTGGGATTGCACGGGTGGATGATCTCCCTCACGTTCTGAATGAGTTGCGGTATGGAGACGTTGGCTGAGGAGTGGATGAGATCTTTTATGATTCCGTCTATCCATGCAGTATTATTATTGTTGCTATCCTCCATAGAAGTATCTGTTGTTGCTGCTGCTGGTCGTGTAGTAGTACTAAAGGGTACACCAACGGGAGTACTAGTGTTCGTGTTTTGATTGCTTGTTTCGGGTGGGAATAAGGGTAAACCGGAGAAGACACAAACAGAAGGGGGCTGTGATTGACGAATATTATGGTTATGGTTGTGGTGGTACTGCTGAGGCGAGAGCGGGTCGTGGGAAAATCCCGAACCGGACCCAGGTGACGTCATAGTTGAAGAAGGTAGCATAGTCATAGTGGAGTGGTTGGTGGCGGTGGTGGAAATGTTGCTGGGCAGGAGGCCCGGGCCCAGATTAAAGCAACCCATGTCGGCGGCGGCGGAGGGAAGGGGGAAGAGGGGGTGGTTCGACGCCACGGCAGCGGCGGCGGTCGGCCGGCGCAGAAACCTGTCGTACCCGGCCTGGGCCGGGGTTGTATGGAGCTGTTCGATCTCGGATGCGGTCCTCTTCCTCACCATCTTGATCCCGCCGGAGGAGATTATCGAGACGGCCGCCGCGTTGCTATTCGACGGTGTTGGTAGTGGACTCACAGAAATGGTGTTAGTAGTAGTAGTAGTGGTGCTGCTAGGATTGAAATCCGCCTCGGTTGCGGCGTTGTTGGTTAGTAATAACAAAGCACGGGACTCCATGTGGAAAATGAAGCAGAAGGAGAAAAGGGGAGGAGTTTTCTGCCTCGTAGGTCTTCATAGGGGTAGATCGGGGAGGGAGTTTGCCGGCGTGGCTTTTATTTGTTTTATAAATTACTCGAAGAGAAGATCCAAGGAGCTAGAGGCAGAGAAGCTGAGACAGGAGCATTGGGATTCTTCGTTCTTCTCTCTCTCTCTCCAATTGGAGTGTTTGTAATTACTTGTATGTTTTAGGGTTTGGGGTTTTGGAGGGGGAAAGGTAATACTACTTAGTAGAATAGTTAAGAGGAAAGCATGGACGTTTTTGTTCACATGCCGCTGGACTGCATTTGATCTTGCAGTAGGTTGCTGTCGCTCGTCTTGGCGTGTTTGACGTCTACTTGACTACGAGCTTTACGATGCCTATTTATCTGACATATCCGCGTAGTTGCATGGAAATATATTCCTTGCTTCCCGGAGCACCGCTACATGTTGTTTCGTAAGCTTTTTATCATCGCACATTTGTGTGGATTCCTTCGCTGTGTAGTTTTCATACAAATGTGTAGTAGAAAAGATCTTTGTAGCACTTACGTGACAGTGCTTTAGGAAAACTGAATAATCACTCGCTTTATTAATTCACTCTTGAAATTTTGATAAAACTTTTACCTATATCCGAGTTGATTTTCATTGATTCCTGTTGAAATATAATTAAAAAATTAGTTCAGATCATTGTTGTAGAGCTCAGAGATGTGCCCTACAAAAATAAAATGCTCATAATCTCCCTTCATAAAGTGGTGGTTTCAACCACACCAGCCCAACTTGAATTTTCTTGTTAAAAAAAACACAGAAAGAATGAAAGATTACTCCTTGGAGAGAGTAAGAGAGACTTATGTCTTGTTTGGATTCAGACTTTAAAGAAAAATTCAACTCAAAAAATATTCATTACTCTTATTTCTAATCATTACGTTTATTTCTTTCCTCTTTTCAATCATTATTCTCATTTCTCTCTATATCTCTCTCTACTCATTACTTAAAAAATAAACTCAAAAACTTTCAAAAATTCATCCAAACGAGGCATAAAAAAAACAAAAAAAAAAACAACTAGGTCTAGCTGTGTTTGAAATCACCAACTGCCTTTGCGGGGAGAAATAACATAAGAAATTTTAAATTAATGATGATGTATTATGAGAGAATGACATATTTCGAAAAGAAAAAAAAGTACTCCATCCGTCCATGTTTGTTAGTTCATTTTTGGCATTTGTGTCATGATTTAAATTGTATATATCTTTCAATTTATAGCAAATTTCAAGATTTTAAATTTTCGTATAATAGAACTTCGTATTGAAAGATATGTACAATTTTTTAATAAAGTGTGTGAAATAATGCAAGTAGAAAAATCAAGTTTGTCAAGTTGGTTGTATCATTTCTCTCTTCAGTGGTGACCTAAGTTTGAATCTCACGAAGAGCAGATTTGAGTTTTAAAGTTATAGAATATAAATAACTTCTAAACCCTCGTCAACTAATATATTAACACCCGTTAATTTCTGCTTATATATACCGTATGAAAAAAGGAAAGAAATAGTGCAAGTGAACCAATAAACATGGGGACGGAGGGAGGGAGTACTTGAAACATTTCTGGTGGACGAGGGAGGGAGGGAGGGAAGGAGGCAGCAGCAAGCAAAACAGCGAAGGAAACAAATTAGTATAACACATAAAGAGGGGGGCGGGGTGGGGTGGGGTGGGGGGCTAGGTGTTGGGAAAAAAGTAGGGGCAGTTCCCCAGAAGGCGAAGCGTAACTAGTGTTTGACATTTTGCTTTCAACGGCATCATTATCTTTTCAGCTTTTTCATTTCATTTTTATTGCCTGTTTTTGTTTTTTCTCTCGTTTGGTTCTTGTTTGACTCTTTTTACGCCTCTGCTCTGCTCTGCCTCTGAGCATTCAGATTTCTACTTTTTCTGATGGAGGATTAAACCACACATCCCCCCATACGGCCATACATATACAATACAGACAGACATGGAATCGAATGGGAATGGATCCGAGTGTACACATGCATTATTCGTAGATACTAGATGTATAGGAGACCGAGCTAGCACCAGACGCTAAAAAAAAATAAACTTCAAAGATACTAGTAATTTACTGGGTATCCTCTCCGTTTCCTCCATTGTTATAATATATTCCTTCCACTTCTCTTTCTTTTGTCTTTCGTTTTATTTTAATAGAATAAAAAATTAATTATAACTTATAATTGATAATACTGTTTATATGTAATATAGATCTTATTTAATAGATCTCAATGAGCTCTTTTAAACGATGTTTTCAAAATCACCTAAGAAATTATAAATTACAATATATAATTAATTGAAATGTGACACGAAATTTCAAAAATGACTAAAAAATTGGGACGGAAGGAGTACATCAGTTAGGGTATAAGTTCAAACTGATTTGTTTAGGGGTTTTTTGTCATGATTTTTTTTTGTTGTTGTTTTCTCTTAATATTTATAGATTCAGGTCAAGTTTTACGAAATATCAATCTCTTTGGATTTTTTTTCGTTTTATATGAACTTTTGTTTATATTTTTTTTTTACTTCATCAATTCATCTCGTCAAGGCGAAAAAATATGATATATAAAGTGTAAAACGAATCTTGCAAATATTAAGAGAAAATAACCCAAAAGATCATGCTAAAAAGTCCATAAAACTTAGTCCAATATCACACATACACGAGTGAAGGAGGTTAGCAAACAACATGACCGTCTATCAACAAAATTAGTCAAATTAGTCCAATATCACATGAACATGAGTGAAGGAGGTTAGCATTTCCAACACATGGCTTCAAATTGGAGATGTAAATTTTTTTTGAAGGCTTATGTGGCATTTTGACATTTCCATTTTGACATCAATCAATCAATCTCTCTCTCTCTCTCTTGTCTAAAGAATAGAGCTAAAGGAAAAAAGAAAACAAAAAACTTCAAACGGCTTTTAAAATTCAAACAATCTTCATTTTTTAAAAATGGCGTGACAAGAAGAAGCTCTCAAAATTGGCATGGGGTAGGAGATGTCAAAGCCAACTCAACTTTGGGATGGGTGAAGGTAGTTCTGTTGGATTATCAATTGATGCCAAAATTGACCGTTCGAGATACCGTCTCAACTTCGGCAAGGATTTGCCAAATTTGACATGACCCAAGTGAAACAATTAACATGTGAAACAACACCAACCGAAATGTCAAATGTTTAGGAGGTGTTTCCACAAACCTAAAAGTTGTGGACCATACCTTTTTTGTTGTCTTATTCAAAAAAAGGTTCGCGTTTGTTAATTTTGCACCAAATTTTTATGTATTATTAGTTTGTCTTGATGAGAGGAATCAAAAAAGTAAAACTTTTGACTTTTACCGATTTTTTTTGAAAAATACCTAAGAAAAATTCAAAAGCTAGCTTTTGAATTTTTTCTTTGATATTTACTGGGGTAAAAGCCATAAAATTTTTTTTTTTTGATTTTTCTCGCTGAGACAAACCAATAATACAAAGTTCGGCACAAAACTAATAAACTTGAAATTTTTTGAATAAAAACAAATAAGTCAACGAAAACACCCCTTTAGCTGTCATTTGACATGCTCTTCTCTCATATCAAATCTTTTTTTCTGCTTACTTAACTCTCAAAACTATAAATTTCCTTAAACGGGGCGGTTCCGGTGACACTTGTAAAAACATCTCATAGTTTTCAATTAAATTTTGATGATCCGAGCCGCTCAATGTGATCAGAACATAATTTTAAGAGTTTCCGTGAGAAATAAAAAAAATGACCGGGAAAGGCTTGATCTGAACAATTTTTAGCTCAGATTTGATGAACGGTTCAATTAAAAATTGCTCAAAACAAACACTTCTCGGTTATATTTTTTGCTAATTTCTTGCAAGCACTCTTAAAATCACATTCTGCACATATTGAAATTGTTCGAATTATAAAAATTTGATCGGAAACTATGAGATTAAGATTTGGGGTGTTTTTTTAGATGTCCCTAGAACCGCCATCTTCTTTAAATATCAAATTAGTTGGAGTTGACATTGTAGAGATGTCAAAATCTAACATGTAATGTTTTGAATTCCACACCGAACCGGGCGGTAGATGTATTGACCAAATTCCGGTACCCTACACTCCTGATTTAGTTCCGGCTCAAATACTGATCGTATTGATCAATATCGGCCTATACTAGATAGTACTAGTCAATATGGGACTATATCTTTATTTATTTTTTCCTTCAAGTGCTAGTTAAATACCAGACAGTGCCGGACTACTTTTAAATATATATTTTTTAATAAATAAATATATTGTACCAAATTCTTTGATGTTAAAAAATAACGTTAATAGCGTTAAATTCAAAACAGTATCTCGTATCTCACCGGCACAAATACGTACCGTACTAGTAAAAAAATTGATACTATAATCGATACGGTATTCAGAACCTTGCTAACATGTCAAATTGACACATAAGCCTTCAAAAAAAGCGCCTCCAAATTTGAAGTCAATGTTGGAGATGCTCTTAAAAGGCACATAGGTTTGGATACAAATTTAGATATAAATATTTAAAGAGTTATATTGGGATTTGTATGTATATTTTTTTTTTCTAGGAAATGATTTTGTCACTCTTTTTTTTGTTAACGTTACTCCCCTAAAATATATTTTTGCACCAAAAATACATTTATAAGAAAGTGGCGTTAACAAAAAAAGAGAAGTGACAAGATCAAGAGCCTTTTTTTCTTTACATTGTGCTGTGGAAAAACAAGGCACTCTCTTATTTTAAGGGCAAAAAATTTAATAGGCCGTAGAAAAGGGCAGATATACCCCTAGGCCTCCAAAGTACTAAAAAGTTGAAGGTATTTTTCCTTTCCTTTCCAAGGCTGTCGGACTCAGGACTCTCAAACAGGAGTAAGTAGGCTTTTTACTTTTTTTTTTTGAAGAGGGCTTTTTACTTCTTTCTCCATGCAATTGAATGGAGGCCCACGGCTACACAACGAAACACGTGAGAGGACACACGACCCGATGTTGACTTTGAGATTAAAAATTTACTATAAAAATCTAGAAATACAACAATTCAAACACAATCTCTCATTATCTCACATATATGTAGGGTTCATACTCACTAGTGTATATGAATCACACATATATACGAAAGGTTGTATTTAATATTGTGTTTGAATTATTATATACGTAACATTATTTAATCCGTGTGATCAAGCGAGAGCATAAACTCCCAAAGCATTTCGTCACTTCACCAATCTAACTTGTACTCTGTGTTTCACATTCTAGTTTTTTTTTTTTTTTTTTTTTTGGGTCAAACGGAAATTACATCCTTGTTAATTACAATACAATTGAACCAAGATAGTTAAAATGCTCATGGAGTGTTATTCTAGCACTTTGACTACTACAAAATTTACACATCATGTACTCTATTTTACTCTAATGGTCCTTAATTCTTTTGACTTTCAATTCTTCTCTCCAAGCTTCTAATTAGAATTAAGACTACTGGGATTGGAAATTCGTGTGTTTCTCCCACTAAGAATCTAATAGTATTAGTAAGAGCACCATCCCACATATCTCTAACTACATCAGTACATGATTTTGGCTACACCTTTCTCTCTGGGACTCCCCACACTGGCGGAGCCAGAAATTCTATTTAGAGGGAGCACCATTTCACAACAAACTAACAAAATTCACAGTAAAATTTAACGAAGAAATAATAAGCACAAAAAATTAAATATTCTTTAATAGACACAATAGCTTGTAGCCTAATGTATTCAAAAGATTCAAAACATTAGCACAAAAGATAAAAAAAAAAATACTAGGTATTTGCTCTTTGCCCCTCTAAAACAAGCATTTAATTTTTTAGCGGTCCATTAATTTGGTTGAAAATACATAAAAACAAAGTAAACAATAAGCCCTATACTCAAAATTTTTAATTTCTCTAACATTTTTTAGTAGGTATACCAAACAAAAAGAAAAAAAGATGTCGGGGATAAAATTTTATGGGGGGCATGTGAGCGGGGTCAAGGCTCCGCCCCTGACTCCCCATACAGTATATAACTATAGGCACCTTATAGGAGTAGTACAATTTTTCTTAAGTAAACAAAAATCACTTGGAGATCATTTTTTTTCTGTGCTACTCTGTATTTGCCAAATCTCATTAAACAAGTAGCTAGATTGCTTCTATAGTTGATCTACAACCCATAAACCAAACTGATTCTTAACTATAATTGTCATCATTCTTAGGGAATGCTCAACAACTCTTTCCCACGGTTTTATTGTATGGTTCATCAATTAAATACCTCTAACATTATTGTAATTTTTGAATATCCTATTTATTCTTCTATATAGGTATTAAAATACTTTTTTCGCCACTCATCCAGTATATATCTTTCTAGTTATCGGACAATTTCGCCAACGACAACCCTTCTATGAATATTCAATTTATTCTAAAGCCTTGCCTAATTTTCATCCTTCTTAACATATTCGCCACTTGAGACTTTAACTTGTACTTAGCCATACAGATATTAATTCTTGGCTCCCACTTCTAATAGAAGCGCTTGAACTCTCTTCGATCGCTACGTTATCGTGATGTCGTCCTCCTTCTCATTCAATAGGTTATCAAAGTAATTAACTCTTCCATGCGCATCTACTTAATTTTGATCCACTCATCGTTGGTTAATATCCCTAAGTTTTATGCACTTTACTTGCGAAGAATCTTTGTTTTCTTTTATCATCATTTGACAAACTTATAAATATTGTTCTCAACATCCTTGCTATCCAGTTTCGTATAGAACTCCTCTAACGATCTCACCTTAGCTTCATTCCTTAGTTTTCTTTGTGTCAGGCTTGTTTATAGCTCGTAAAACTATCTTAATTAATTACTACTATTCTTTTGTCGCTGCCACTATTTAAAGTTCTCTTCTTTAGCATTTACTATACGGATCGAACATTGTCACTTCATCACCAAGTCTCTTCCAAGTTGGGAGCTCTCCCTCGTGACTCTTCAATAACTTATTCTGGTATTGAATTAGTTATATATATATATATATATATATATATATATATATATATATATATATATATATATTCATGTTTCAAACTAATATATATCATGCACGTACATTGATAATGCTACTATGTTCCTATATACGTATATGACATATGACATGCATACATCATGCATGAGAATTGATAATCAGTTATTTCATTGTTGTATAGTTACTTTTTTGGCATAAGTTTTATCAACTAGGCTAGCTAACACAAATTTGGATGACGATGGACTAAATAAAAGGGGGCGAAAATTCATCTCATGAAAATAAACTGTAAATCAATTACCTAAAACTAGACAGCTTTTAACTTTTGGAAAATTTTTTACCGAACTCTAAAAAATGAACTGTTTCAATTATCAAAATGGACCCAAAATGGCCCACAAAAAGGCCCAACATGACCCTTGGAGAGGATCTGCTCCTATATCTTTCAATCAATCAATCACATAATAAATGTATGATTTCATGTCTGCGCTTCTCGGCAACGTTTTTTTGTCTTTATGCTAAGAGATGCATACTCATGTGCCTTATTCTCTGTTTTAGCTTTGATCCAATTCGACACTACTTCTTATAGCATCTTCCCTTTGTTGTCTTTCATGTATAGATACTACATAAATCTCAGGGGTTAGTTTGGTGATTAAGGCCTGGGATTTTGAGATTTGCTCCCTCTTAAGATTTCAATTTTTTTTGGGGTCAATTCATACGGAGTTTTGCCCAAGTATTAATTGGGCTCCCCGCAAGTAAGCTGTGGGATTGAATTTCAAGAATTAGTCGAGGGTCTACAACTATTCCTGACACTTGAGTTATAAACAAAAAAATTGTAATGAGATTGCATGCGGAAAGAAAGATCCTCCAATGTTCATGTTTTAGTATGACTTTTCCCTTGTCTTTTTCCTATCAACAATATATTGATTTATCGTTTCCCCATTATTATTATTATATCTGCATTCCATGTGACCTGCCCCCCTCCCCTATTTACGATCAAGGATTACCTACCATTTCTTTTTTATTACAAAACATGACCAAATAACCCTCAATAATTTGTTTCTTGGGGTAGAGACCACAATTTGTTCATTGCTCAAGAAAATATTAGCTGTGCTACTTTCGTAGCAATTAGCTAGTCATCATAAATTTTGATTTTTACGAGAACACATTGAAGTCCATATAACCGCATATTATGTCAATTTTGTAGCACAAACAAGAAATGAGTTTTGGTTGGCCAAGTGGCGAAAACCTGAAACTCAGGAGTTTGATCTATCCTATGTTCTCAGTTCAATTTTCATTGCCAGCAGCTCTTAGAGCCATCCAGTGGCGGCTTTAGAATTCTGAGAAGGGTGTTCAGAAATTTCTACTGCCTCTAGAAACCATAACTTATATACACACAAATTTATCTATTACTTCGGTTGTATACATTTGATTGATTTGTGGGCTTATTTTTGGGTTGAGTGTTCAAATATTTTGGGTACGGTGTTCAACTATTTTTGGCCAAGGTGTTCAAGAAGGGTTAAATTAAGATAAAACTAAAAAATATTAAATGTATTCTAACAATTTTTTTGGGAGGGTGTTCAAGTGACCACCCTTAACAAAGATGGAACTGCCGCTAGAGCCACCTCACCTTACCCCAACACGTAAGCTTATCAACGACTGTAGAAGGGGTTAGAGGAACTAGTCTGAGGTTAACGCATGCTAGCTTGGAATATCCAGCATCATGATACAAAGACTGGGGTCATGTAATTGTGAATGTTTTATTCGAAGAATTGCTCTACCTTATCCCTCTCCACCATTAGATGTGTTGGATTCTCTCCTTCCCCTATTTCCAACTGCCAAAAGTAAGCTATTACCAAAACGATATTGTTTAGGGTACTATTTTGGTAGCCAAAATATGTGGCCAATAGGAGTAGTGCTATTGGTACCGACGGTACCATAGGGAAAATGTACCGACGGCCACCGGACGGCCGTCTCCGGCCACCGGACGGCCGTCTCCGGCCACCGGACGGCCGATCCGAGCCGTCCAAAAATTTTAAAAAATAAAACCGAGTGGGCCTACGCGGGAATCAATGGCATCCGAGGTGTGTAGAGTACTTGATCCGAGCACCCCTTTTTCGTGTATATACACGTATATACAAATATACACGAAAAATGGGTGCTCGGATCAAGTACCCTACACACCTCGGATGCCATTGATTCTCGCGTAGGCCCACTCGATTTTATTTTTTAAAATTTTTGGACGGCTCGGATCGGCCGTCCGGTGGCCGGAGACGGCCGTCCGGCGGCCGTCGGTACATTTTCCCTATGGTACCCGTCGGTACCAATAGGATTTCTGGGCCAATAGCTGTCTGACATGTGGCAACAATAAATAATCAATCGACATCATATTGGTTATTTAGGAGCACGGTGGAAATTGACATCTCGTACTTCGCATGGGTACAAGTGTGTACATACATCTTGGTCTATAAACGTGTAGAGAAGCTATGCCTAATGCATTTGAGGAGTAAGAAGACATATGATTATGAAAAAAAGGTACATTGATCAATACTCTCTATACAAATGTGTTAAATCCCTAAAAATCTCTATTTTGCCAATTCTAAATTCCTAAAGTTTTTACTTTTTACTCTCTTATAATCGAAATATTTGTAGTGGGAGGGGAATGTGGGTGGATGGGAGGGAGGGAGAGAGAGAGATAGTATATACAACTAGTCAGGTATCTTTGAACAGTCTCACAGTTTTATAAACTATTCAAGTATCTTTCCACATTTTCGCGAATGCTATTCTGCAAATACATACGGAACGAGCCATTTGGATTACTGTCGTGAGCCTAAGGTGGGGAAAATTGAAATTGATCGAGGTTCGGATGAAATTAGGCCAGAGTTAGGCAGCAAAGTTAATATTTAACTGATCTGCCGAGATATAATTACAAGCTGGCCTCGTGCAACGGTCTAGTTACTTGTAAGCAATATAATACCGGATACAAGTATATTAAGGTTCGATGGACTTTTATAGGAGGCCCAAGCCCAAATTCGTCTTTAAAGGGGTTCTCTGAGTTGAACCAGAGAATGATATGCGGCCTTGATGAGACCATATTGATTCTCATTTGGAAGATCCAACCCCTTTATTGGCCGTCAAAGTGTAATTATCGATGCAAAAAATCGTGCTTCTCGGATCCGAATTAATCACTTCATCAATCACCATTCAATATCCGATCAATCAAATTATTGTACAAATGATTTGTACATGGGCCTATCTCGGATCACATAAATGAGACCGGTAGGGCAAAGAAGCCCCACCATACTTCTCTTTGTTTTCAAGTCCTGTTGATGCTCCATTCAACTGTTCAATTGCTTGATGACCACAATTTTTGATTTTTGAAATTGCTTGATTAACGCATAAAATGATTGCACGAGATGTAATATACAACATGATACATGTATCCTCTCGGGGTCAAGCTGGAAGTGAAGGAAGTAAGGCCACCCACTCTGTATTGGTCAGGTGGCATGTACTAATATTCAACAAAGTACAGTGGTAAATAACAGTGATTATAACCCGAGGGAGAGGGACCACCAACCTAAGGAGATGAGATTGCAAAAATCATGAATTACAATGATTACAAATGAATGAGAGATAGTAATCACCTCCATCAACGCTCCTCTTATTCTTCTACTTCACTTGCTGAGTTCACCGGCTCCGAAACTGGAGGTATACAGTCCACCTTGTAGCGCAATACCTATTACCAACATAACATGAGATTAGGGTCATAAACTTTGATTTGAAAAGACTATTTGCGTATTAGTCACCGCAATTGAGTTTCATTGTACAATAGGAGAATTGGGGGGTGGCCTTTGACCATGGACAAAATGGCCTGGATCGGAGACACTTTGCCTCAAAATCAAGATAGAATAAACCAACAGATGTAGACCCACCTCGACAGTAAAATTGAATACAGGTTGTATACTGATGAAACCGTTTTTTTTTTTTGTTTTTGATAATGAATGAAAATATAAATATATATATGGGGGAGTAGGTCCGGTGGATGGGCCCTCATACTCCAGCTAACAGGGGTTAGGGGTTTGACAACCACCTCATCCCTTCTCCTCTCTGCTAGGCTAGGCTTGACAGATGTTTCCAATGTCCAAAATTAGAAACAAAGAATATAGGTTACCATCAAAGCAAAATTATTTTTTGCTGTAGAACAAGACTAGGAGATGGTCAGTTATACCCGTCTAAGCTATTAATGGTTTCATACCATATTGTCACAAAACGTATGATTTGTTTCTCAATGGGGCATATGTATCTACTCTTGAGAATCTCCATTTCAGATGAATAAAATGCTTTATTCTGCAACAGCATTTCTCTGTTTAGTTTTATTTTTATACTTTTTTGATGACGAAGGAACCACCCCACAGGAGGGGCACTAATTGGACCCACCCATAAAGCATAAACCTACGGACAACCCGAAGCAAACCACCGCCCTGACCCGCCAGATAATTCGTGGTACCAAACTTGGTGAGGAGTCGAACCCAACCCAATGCTAGGCAAGGGCCCTTCCCCTTACGCTGGGGCAAAAGTGTCCCATTAAAGTTAATTGATCCAATAACTATCAGCTACTCCGCGGCTACTTCTCATTGCAAATACAGACTAAAGTTTTCAAAGAGATGATCCCGAACCATTCAATGGTGACTATTTTTTGAAACAAAAAAACTGGCAGAAAAAAGGCAGAGGATAGTACTGGGCTGAACCAAAAAAAGGCCATATGCCATACTGCTATGAAAGAACCATACTGAGGTTCATATCGAAACATCAGTATTTACCCAATATTATCCCACTTCCTTGAAGCAAATGGTCAAAATTGATATCAAAATCGATATCATGTCTCACACCAGTAGCCAATAAAATTTGAATTTACTCATACTCATCATTAATCACCACCACAGAAAATTTATGCATCGGTTAAGTCATTTGACAAAGTGCGCCTACCTTTCTGAAAAAGGTTGAATATGAATTGTCCCAGAGGAGCCTGTAGTGTCCAGCCATGACTGTGCAGAAGTTTCCCTACAACAAAATCACAAACTCTCATAGAGCGATAGTTACCATAGTGTGTAGTATCAGTAGCCAGCAACAATAAAGAAAAACTTACTTGGTCAGATTCATAGCGTCGGTAAGGCAAGATCAGCTGTGCGATAATAACATGTTCACAAGTGTACATAAACATCATTACGACTAAGCCAAAATGTAGAAAACAGAAGAGCCAAATGATGAGAATAGTAAAAGAAAAAGAGCCTATTTAGGATTGTACAAATAACCACACACAAAAAGCAATTAATATCAGAACAACAATGTAGAGGTCCTCGAAGTGACATTTACCGTTTTTTGCCCCAAAGAATCTGTGTGCTCCACGCTAAATCCGATATCCTGTCCACAACCATGTTAAGCATAAATTTTAGGGGAAATAATCCGTTTAACTTAAATGTCATGGATGTTCAAAGTGCAGCCCACACAATACATCAATGAAACTCAACAACTGAGTAACTAACTAAATTTCTCCCCTGTTAAACCTCGTCGTCACAACAGAAAGACTAGGATTACTAATGCTAAGCTATCATTAAACTTTCATTAATTTTACAGAGATCCTATGATTCCTCCCAAAGATGGTAAAATGGAGTGTACCACAAAGGAATGGGAAAGAAAGTAAGGGTAGAATTGTGTTGTAGTAGGCTAAGTTTAGAATAAACATTCCTAAGTTTTACCAGCTGCAAAACAAAAAGCCTGAGCCCACAACAGACTAATAAAGAGGACACCATATCCTAATTAACCCCTAAATCTCAGTTTTTTTTTTTATATGAAAAAGTTGACTTTTGATGAAATTCTTCCTCGTGAGTTGCGAATGAATAACTTCATCATTGAGCAGAAATGGCCATCCGCAATGCGCCTTTAAAAAAAGTTTAGTACAAGCCAAGCAAAAAATCATTTAAAAGCTTGGGGGACTATAGACCAAAGAAGAAGAAAAAAGCGTCTCCATATACCCCTGAATTTAAATGTATCAAGATCTCATTGTATCTCCTATTTTAGGCATAGACTGTATCGTAATTGTAATCGTGATCATATCTCTTTGTATCTTCTATTTTAGGATAGTATCTTTTGCTTTCTAGGTTTTCCTCTATCTAAACGTTTGGTAACATTGTATTATGTATCATTCAGTAATACAAAACTTCTTCATCTTGTCTTTCGTTGTTCTGTCACAACCAAGGTTCTGAATACCGTACCGGCTAGAGTACCGGTTTTCCTACTGGTACGGTATGTACCGGTACTGGTGAGATACCGGGTACTGCTTCGGATTTATCGCTATTAGTGTTCTTTTCCTACATAAAAGAATTTATTAGTATAATATACACATTTATTAAAAATAAAAAGTAGTCTAGTATTTGTCCGGTATCGCCCGGTATTGTCCAGTAATGGAAGCATAAAATAAATTTAAAAGTAGTCTGATACTGTCTGGTATAGCTGGTACCAAACGGTATTTGAGGCAAAACGGAATTAGAGGTGTAGGGTACCGGATTTGGACAATACTGGTACGTACCGGCGGGTACGGTATGGGATTCATAACCTTGGTCACAACCTCCAGTGACAAGCCAAGCAAAAAATCATCTGCATGGCAACCCAACCCGGTATAGTACAACTGTACGATATTATTTCTTTTGACCGCATCTGCATGGCTTTCAAACGTGATAATGTAGGTACCATGTTCAGGGCACTTGTAACTGGAAGGTATGCCCTGCTTGATCCTTTGGATGTTATGTTCATCTCAATGAATTCTCATTTGACCAAAAAACATATAGTACTGGAAAGAACAACAAAAAAAGGTTCGATTCTGCGCTAATCGTTCCCCAAAAATAATTCATCATGACTCTTTGTAATCGACTTTATTCGGCCATGTCTCTGGATTGCACAACTTTGATCAAAAATTGCAAGTTTTAACTGGAAAACATGAAAAAATGACAAATCTCACGGAAAAAGATTATAATATCTGTTTGCAAAATGTGAGAATACTTACTGGAAAAAAGATGGAAAGGAGCCATTCATGTATGATGAATACTATGAACTGAATTTTCATTAGCTCAATTGAAGTGATCACAATGAACAATCTCGTTGAATGAAATACTGCTATGAAGATGTGAGAGCATTACCAGGTTCACTTTGCCTTGCAACAATGAGAAATCCCAAGCAATATACGAGTTTAGAGATTCCACAGAAAATGAAACCTAGCAGAGAACCATGTTCATCAACTGTCTGAAAGGAAATTCCTATCAATGAAATATGCACAAGCTAACAGATGTTCTTAGCAACAACTGTCTACAGGATTAGCAATTCTAAGTTTCCAAACAGTTCACAGAATAACAAAGTTCAGACTTCCAAAAGATTCCATCATGAGGGTCGAAATCTAATAATGATGCTAATTTAATAACACGTCAAGAAAACATAGGCAGTGGAAGACAGGTCTAGAACACTGTACTGTACTGTTGCGTGACCCTGGAGTTTGTAAGTGTCGAAGTACTTTTTCACTTTAACCTTGCAGATACCACCGACCAACCTAGCTGCCTAGGTGTTAGATATAAGGTGTCACTTATCTATTTGTCGCCAGGATGTCAAGAAAGTGCCTCGCTACCTCTGTGCCCAATGATAGAGAAAGAGGCAATAGAAGACTGCAGTGTTGAAGTACTTTTTCTATTTAAGGTTGTAGACCCACCCACCAGCTTAGGCATAGAACTGTCACTTATCTATTTGTCGCCAGAATGGTTACAAAAGAGCCTCACTACATCTCTCTTGAGGTTCATGTTACTGAAGCAAACACAGCCATATTGTTCCTTTCCCCGATAAGCATACGTTTGGCTAAGTGAATGCCATGTGACAATTGTTTAAGATGTCCCTCCAAGTGTGATCCAGATGACGTGTGGTGGACCAAAATGATGACCATAGAGTTCACATATCAACAGACATGCAAAGAACATGCAGTAGATGTCAATTGTTAAGTACTTGATGTGGTCCATGAGAGGAGCAAGACAAAACAAGATTAAGGACGCATCCGCGTTTGGAAATGGTGTAGTCAAGCTTGTTTGGGATCCATCAAACAAGGAAACTATGTCTTCAGTCTTAGTAGAGTCCTATTTATGCTAGAGTCAGGATAATTATGGTTCAAAGTCAGTTTTTAGTAGTTTTGCGGTTCAAGGGTATTTTGGCAATTTACAGAATTTCTGGACATGGGTCATAGGGGTTGCTCATGGGTCATCTTGCGGGTCAAAAATTATTTTTTAGATCTTATTAGAGTCCTTTATAGTATTTCATAGGTTTCAGAAGAAAGGTTTAGTATGATTTGTTTCCTTCTTTGTTTTGGAAGTCTTCTAGGCTATAGAAAACGATGTAATGCCAAAAATTTGATAGAGTTGAATTGAGAAAATTTAGAGCTTTTGAAGCCTCTTTTATGGATTGTCTAATGCAATCAAATAGGTGTGATGCCTAAACCCTCTAGGAATGATTCCTAGAGCTTTCTTCTTTTTTATCTTTTATTCCTTTTTATATTTACGGTCAGCCCCCACTACTGTTCACGGGAACTGTTCACAGAACCTAAAACAGCCTTGTTTTGATTTCGTTTATCCTATTTAGCTATGCCTTAACCCTAATCCTTTCATTAGTTATGAAAACCCTAAACCTCCCTTATTGTCCTACATCATTACATTTTCTTTACCTCGGTAACCGGTCCAATGGACTGACTAATTGGTATGTACTGTAACGAGAAGAACGATAATAAAGAAAAGTAGGAAAGAAAACATAGACAATTAGACAGTGAACAAAACAGCTCATAACCAAGCACTGAAGGAGCAACTCTCAATTCAAAAATCTATATTCAATAGCTTTTCACAAGATTACCACAAAAATGCACTTCAGTACTGAGAAATAATAACTCTAGACCGTAGTTTTGAAAGTAAAACGAAAGAGTTTTAGCAGATGAGAATCACAAAACTAGATCAGCAGCAGTAGCTGAGCGACAACCAGCAAGAGTACTGTGAATGCTAACTTTCCTTTTTTTGAAGAATCAACTCAGATATTTATTGGTAAAGTGGAAAAGATAGAAAGTTTCAGCAGGGACAAATAGTTGAACAAGGGGAAAAGAATAGTAAAAGATAGTCAAGAATACATGTCACAAATAGCTCTCCAATATCTCTAAATCATGGACAAAGGAGTCCTCTTAGAAAGATAACGTCACTGAAGCCTGAAATGAAGACATGTCACAAACTTTTTTTCTAAGATGCCTTCAAGATATTCAAACTTGTCATAAGAGATTCTTCCATACCTCTCTAACACAATTGCCCAACATATAATTAAATGCATAGCTCCAAAAGAATACGAGCCTTTTTTTTTATCACTACAAGTCTAAAACTCTAACTAGAGTACATCATATTGCCCTGTAAACACGCAACAATAATGTAATTGACTACCAAATTCCACAAATAGAAGTGCAACCAACGTGGTCAAATCAAAATAACTAACCAAAATGCTCTAATTTTAACTAAGGGACCTAGGACTCAAATTTTTGTTCTCTACAGACCACCAAATAATATTTTTGTGCTGGCATTATTGTAGCATTGATTGATTGTTGGTGTTTGCCGCATTACTAGTGAAGAAGGAGATGATGGAATAATAACAATGGTGGTGTCAACGGTGTGTGATCCTTGTCGAGCTGTTAAAATTTCAATTCTGAGTGCCAGTTAACAGTGCTCCAACAAAAATATGATAAGTCTCTTAAGTGAGGATAATCTTTGAACTCAAAACATAATTCTTAGTTCTCATTCCTAGACTAGAAATTAACAATTGTAGTAGTTCGAGCTAAAGTAGCCCAGACACTGCAAGGGAGTAATAATGTCCTTATCGGATATGTACTTCTCAGACATGCTCTAAAATGTTCTCGACTCCTCCAGCGTGCCCTATTCAATATAATTATATTGGGTGACTTTGGCACTTACATGAAACTTTAATAACCCGCCCCCAATGACCTATGGTAAACCTTTTAACAGGAGCAATGTATGGCGTTCGTAGAACGAAGGCAGAAGAACCGTACAAGTGTGTGATTTATACAAGATGAAGCTTCAAGTTAGAGAGTAACATTAAGTAGAACTGTGAAAACAACATAATTGCAGGTTTCTTATAGACTTATACAAAGAAATCTGTTCACATTTTTCCATATTCACGTCCTACTCTTTGAAGATGTTCCATGGTTAGCATGTTCCTATTGTATCATGGCCAAATTCTGATTTCTGTGTTTGTGTCTGCGCATGCATGCACCTGAATTATAATTTCTCGAAAAAAAATATCATCACCCCTGATATTTTCATAAAGCAGGATCTGAAATTTCTCTAAGTAGGGTACCATTGTCTATCACATGTGAAGGTACTTCCTTGGAGCGCAATACTCACACATTATCACTAGGCAACTTTAATAGCTTCTAGAAACACATAAAGTAGCTATGTAAAAGCCAAAAACAGAAGAAAGGATCAGTTCCAGTTTGAAGAATTGAACTTTTGAACCAAAATACGAGGCTAACCTCAAAAGTTCTCCCAGCAGGAATGCTTGTTTCTTTATAGTCTTCATCTTTCCTGCAGAGAACAAATCGATTCATGATATGTGCGTTGACGAGAGTAGAATTAATGACCAGTGCATAAAAACTGCAACACCTACCTCCCTTCAGTGGTACCAGCAACCTCTGCTGTAATGAAGAAAGGGGAATTGGCAAAGACCTCACTGCAACAGCAGACACGCTAATCAAGAAATGAGGTTTGGACATATCAAAGTCAAAAGATTTGTAGTCCACCATCGAGTTAAACACCACATAAACTTGGAACATCAGCTATCTGTTTAATATTCCTGAACACGACCTAATATTCATGAACTAAAAGGATGCTCGTGAATCATCTAGCAGGAGGTGAAAAGATGCTTCACTTCGAAACAATGCACTATAGACATTTCAGAAACAGCAACTACTCATGTTGAACATGGAAAGTTGAAGATAAATTATTACTTTTCACCAATTTCCTTAATCATATGCTTCACCAGCTACTTTATTTGCAAAGCGTCAAAGACCCTTTAAGCTCGTCAGGCATGCTGAGCATGCTACAGAAGATGCAGACCTCACGTGCTCTTAGCAATGAAACCAGAAGAACAATGCTCTTAAGTCATAAGACTTCAAAAGAGTTCAAAGATGGCTGGACTACGTGTTACCAGATTGGAGGACACTTTCAGGCCTTCTTCACTAACAATTGGTGTAACAATATTTGTCTCTTCAGAATCTCGATCTTCTTACATAACATTTATACCATTGGGTCAGGTTTGATTGGTAAGACTAACAAAGACGGGACGTGTAATCTATTAAGGTGTTTAGTCCATACTGAGTACACAATTGATATACAAATCTCTTCACCACTAACAGCCAAGTAAATTATAACTAACAGCCAAGTAAATTATAACATATGGGAGAAGAAATCAGAAAGCATACCCCATAAATTTAATGAATCTTTCAAACTCGGAGGTATATACATCAACTGCTTCTTCCAGAATAGTTATTTGGTCCTTCTGTCTGCTCAATGAACAAGAGCACAAAGGTATTGTAAGCCCAAAAATACAATCACAAGAGCACGGCCATTATAATAGCTGAACAAGAGCCCAGCCGACACAGTTCATATTTACAGCTCAATTGATGCTAACAATGCTCAAGGAACTGGAAAGATTACAAGATATCTCACTCTTTTCTAGCTTCAAATTGCCCCAGTGATAGAGTAAGAAAAAGTCGAATATTGAGAACCATTGCTGTAAGGCTGTACAAAGGTGGTCCATAACGTTGTCGTTGCTCTTCCATGGGCCTAGTAATTAGTCATTTTAGTACAATGAGACCATATGTTTGACAAGTTGGAGCAAATTCAAATCAATGGTTTTATCAAACAATTTGCCCATTTTCAGTAGCATTCTTTGGGGATTGAACAAGTAACTAGAACACAAAATAAAGATACAAGAGGTCAAATACTCTTGCCCAAAAGCACATAGAAGTACCCGTGATCATCATTAATTTGCCGAATGAAATCAAGTAGAACCTGCGCCAAACAAAAGTATCGTAAGGATAACCTATACTTTAAGTTGTCCAACATGCAACGTAGTTCAAAATTTATACAGCTTGTCACGAATTAGCAGTTTAAATGTTTTCAGCTTCAGACCAATCACTACTGAACAACAGCAATCATTGTCAAAACAATTCATAAACTGGAGTCAAGAACTTAGGAAGACAGGCATAACCACATATGTTGGTTGAACAATCAGCCAAAAGAGGAATTACCTGTGGCACTCCAACCAAATACTTCACAAGCGTCTTGTAGACGCCTGTTGCGGAACCAAGCTGACTTAACTGTCTCCTCCTGAAATGAGTCATGTTTCATGAACAATCATTAATGTTCCAAGTATACCTGATCTGGAAAAAAGAAAACCTAGAAACGTTACCTCTCCATTTGTTGTTTCCAAAGCAGAGCATATCGATCCCGTATACTTCCACCTGAAATTACTAAAGTATCAACCTCAGCTTGCTTATTCCTCTCCGACCGCTCTCTCTGCTGTCTGATCAATGTCCCCCGAAAGTCTTGGGGCATATAGGTCATAACTGCAAATGTATCAACAAATTCCATCATTATTTGACCATGAAATAACCAATGAGAAACCTGAAGCACTCACCTGCAACGAATTCGTCGTTAATTCATAAAATATATCGGTAAGCATGAAGGGATTGGAACTTTATGCACGTTTAACTGTTGAATTGGTGTTCATTCAGCCTCGTGCTTTGTCCAGACCACGAACATCAGTTAATGTGGGTATTGCAGGGGGAGGGGGAGTGGGGGGTACAATGCTTGATGCGATAAACGAGAACTCATAAGCGAGTCTGTGCACGAAATCTGTTGTTTTACAACCCTAAGCCTTAATTTTGATTTTATAACAGTATTCAAAGACTTCGAGTCGTGGTTCAGCCATATAGTCCAAAGAATAGAGTCACCAACATTAAAATTAATTATTTAAGGCTTGGCATTGTAAATGGAAATATTAACATTGGCAAAGGGGAAATAGTCATGTTGTGCAAGTTACCAAGTGGCGTTAGGAGGATTGTTGTCCAGGCTATAGGTCTATGATCCAATAGGGTTCTGCCAGACTTGCAACAAAAAATTGAGCTATTAACGCCACCAACAAGACAAAGGGGTAGCAACTCGCAAGAGTATGACCCACGCATTGGATACTGCACACTTACTGCTCGTTTGTTAGCGGGATATGTTTTTGGAGGGGAGAAGGGGATATAATAAGATGGGAATAAAGAGGTGGATATGATTGAAGGGGGGATTATTTCAGAAGGAAGGATTAAAGGTTACTTGGTTTGTTTAGTTATTATAGAAGGCGGATATGAGGAGTTGAACAATGTGCAACGGTGTAAGATTCCTATTTTGCCCCCCTTTTTCCCACTTGTTCCGGTTGCCGGTGTCGGTGACTCTACTTCACCAATTCGACCATCAATCAAACTCTCCAAAACATATATGCAAACAAATTAAACCCACACTGATGTGCATATGCAGAGTCAAAACAATTGATGGTGAATCAATTTGCAATCTGGGTTTCAATTGAAAGTCTGTGTTTCTGTTTTCGTCTATGATTGTTCTGTATCGATTTCCTTTTTTGTTTTTTGAACATCCAAAGCCAAGGGGGCAGATGAAAAAAAGATCAAAATATATTTGGCCTGATCTAGAACCATGAGACTCCAAAATTGAGCTTTTTAGAACTGATGCCCCCTCTCGCATAGCATATAAAACAATTGATAGTGAGATTAATTCAACTTTTCAGATGAAGGATGGGGCCAACAAGGGTATTTGGGTAATGTTTCTATCCGGATTAAATTTGGAGACCATCGGGGATGTCTGAAACTTATCTCCCTCCAAGAGGATAAGTATATCCAAGGATTTCATATCCGGCTAGACAAAAACACAACAAACGTCAGATGTACCTCAACCCGGATTTCTAAATCTAGGTTCACCACATATCCACCTTCAATATCCTCCTAACCTATGTAGCACAAAAACATATACGAACTCAAACTCGGACACAAATATAGATACGGACATAGGACACGGAATTTCTTAAAAAATGGGGACACGGACACCATAGGAGACATGTATAAATAAATACTCCCTCCGTCCTAATTTACTTGTCTCAGTTCTATTCTAACCGGATAAAAAAAAACTAGTTATATCTTTAAATTGGTAATGAATTTTATATCCAATATGGATCTTGTTTGATAGATCTTGATTTGTTCTATACTACAATGTTTTCGAAATCACCTAAAACATTAAAAATTACAAGATATAATCAATTAAAAAGTGGCACGGACACCCAAAAGACAATTAAATTAGGACGGAGGTAGTAAATAATATTTATTGTATACCAGTGAAAATATAGTTTGGTATATAAGCTTGGAGCTTCAATATTTATAAGAAAGCATCATATATACATCATAAAACATAATATTTATTCCAAAATATATGAAGCAACTACACATTTACCCCCCAAAGTTGTAAAAAATTGCATATTTAACTCTTGCCGTGTCCCCATACGTCTCCCTCGCGTGTCTCTACCGTGTCCCTCCCCCAAAAAAATTAATTAAATTTATTGTGTCCCATACGTATTTTGCCGTGTCCCCCGCGTGTATCCGTATCGGACATGGGGACATGCCGACCTGTAGGAGTGCTACAGAGCTCCTAACAAACAGGCTGTAAGGGCTATGAAGCACGGATACTCTATTTTGGCCTCCGTATCACGTATCGTATCCGTATCGGATATTGATACTCTTCGGATATGTATCCGATGTGGGTTTTTTTTGAAGTATCCTACTATTAGAATTATTTTTTGGTATCCCGATACGTTTGGAATACGGGCGGATACGTTTGGATACATTTTGGATACGCGCGAGGGTAAATATGTTATTAATTAAAATAAATGGATTAAAATTGCAATTAGGACTATATTTTTCTTTTTCCCAAACCAATCGACCCTAAAAACACACCGACGATATCCTTTCTCCCGTCTCTTATCTCTGTCAACAGCCTTGTAAGTCTCTCATCTCTCTCTCTCGTTGGTAAATACAGTTATATATATAACTATATGTAAATATATCTCTCCCGGCATGTGAAATGGTGAACTTGTGTAATGAAAAACTTTAATCATTAATGAATTTTAGAAATTAAAAATCATATATATAATATATTTTTATTCGGGCGGTTCAAGGGACACCTAAAAAAACATCTAAAAAAACACCCCAAATCTCAATCTCATAGTTCCCGATCAAATTTTTATGATCCAAACCGTTCAATATGTGCAGAATGTGATTTTAAGGGTACTCACGAGAAATTTTCAAAAAATATGACCAGAAAGTGCTTGTTTTGAACAGTTTTTAATTGAACCATTCACCAAATTTGAACTAAAAGCTGCTCAAATCAAACCCTTCCCGGTCATTTTTTTTTCTAATTTCTCGCGAGTACCCTTAAAATCGTGTTCTAATCACATTGAGCAGCTCGAATCATCAAAATTTGATTGGGAACAATGAGATGTTTTTTTAGATGTTTTTACAAGTGTCCACGGAACCGCCCCGATTTTTATTTACTTTTATATTCAACGTATCGTATCCTTCTTTTTGGAAAAATCATGTATCTGCGTATCCGTATCATATCCGTATCCATATCCGTACTTCTTAGCGTTAGGGTATTTAGAGACTGCGCACGGTCCCCAACAAGGTTTCTCTCAAATTATTACTCTCATTTCTCTCTCTCTCTCTTTTCACTCATTACCCCAAAAACCTCCCTCAAAACTAAACCAAACAAAGTCCCAACCCTCAAGGACCACTCAATAGAAAACTCATGACAGTGGCAATACCTAGGCAAAATGAGGACAACCAAGGGAGCTTACAAAATCTTAAAAGCACCAAACCACATAGACTCCCTAATTCTGCTCCCCACCAAGGCATGTAGTGACAAGGTGCTTCCATGGGGCAGGGATGATGTTCATGTAGCCCCTAAAAACGACAACACATGTCACACATAGCACTTGATCACAAGTGCAGGCAACTATGAAAAGATTTGACAGAATCTACTCAATGCATTGCTTTAAATTTGGTGGAGATTTACACTTCGGAGGACAGTTAGATTAATAAACGATCTACATAAAAACTGAAATTAAAATACTCAGATAAAATTCATAAACATCACAATTCACGAACACCGAATAAGCCCTCCAATACATAGAAACTCAATCTAAAAACCAACCTGTGTTGAAAACAAATTCAGAATTCTTGGACTGGAAGAACTGTAATGTCTTCAAAGCATTGTCGAACTTATCTTTTAGCCGCCCAAGAATAGAAGCAAGCTCTGCATCTTCAGTTGTTGACTGTTGTTGAAGCTGGGCCACAGTACAAGTGCAAAATTAGAAATTATCCGCTCAATTTTTTACAATTGTTTAGACTTGTGACTCTGTGACATTGACATCAACAAGTCCAAGCAAAAGACAATTGAACAAGAAAAGATTTGACAATGTGAAGATACACCGGCATTATAAAGAGAATGCAATGTGGAAACTTCCACTGCATAATGGCATATTCAGCAAAAGATAGGAAATTTCAGTAACTTAGAAAATGTAAGAAACCATATATCTCACCGCTTTTGGCCAATGAGAGCTTTCTAATAGGTAAATAATTTCCTCTAATTGTTCTCGGTTCTTCCACATGTTTTCATCAATTTTGTGGGGAGGCTGGCACTCTGCTTCGTGTACCAACAAACGTTCTCCTGTAAAAGCAATAATTATGAATATAAGTCTCATTGTACTATAAGAGTGTTATTACGATGTCGTCCAACATATTTGCAGTTCTTTGAAGTTTAATGCACCAATGAATGCAAATGTGGGTGTATAGTGTTACCAGTACAGAATGAACAAAACAAAAGATTAACATATTTGCATATTCTAAAAACATCTGAACAGAAACACACGAAAAGTAGGAACCCAGAAACAGGAATGCAGTGACTGGCTTGTGGCTTGTTGGAGGTCCACCTAAAGATTCTAAACACATACAGCTACATTAGACTCAGTCTAGCCTGATCTAGCTCACTGGTTGTGACTTGAAAATTGGCTAAATTGTACCGACATCTGCCCTAATTATAACTACAATCAGCAATATTACATTTCGCACAAGGATTCAATATAGCTCGCCTCAGAACCAATTTCCCTTCACACCGATAATGCCGTTCAGTGATTCTTCAGTGATTCATCGGGGAGCGAGTACGTACAGGCATTTCCTTAACTCAAAAATCAAACATACAAGCAGGTCCTTTGGATTGTGAGAAAGGGAGCGACACTAACGGGAGCCCTTTCTCACCAAATATCATCATTTTACCAAATTTCACAAATGAAAGAGGAAGGATCCAATGAAAAAAAAAACTTTTTCTGTACTTTTCTCTCCATTTCTCACCAAATCACTCAACCCAAATGAGTGATTCAATGAGAAACTCTAGTCCTTTCTTTTCTTTCCTAACCAAATCACTCAATCCAAAGGGGCAGGAAATGTGAACTATTTCTATCATCGTAAGTCTATAACAACAACTAACTCATCGCGTATACTAGGGGGTAGAAAAGAAAGTTAAGTACGCAGAAAAAAAATTCAAAAATTAACTTAATCCATTAATTGAAAACAATACCTTCGGTGAGCGACACGTCCTTGCACAGATCGGTGGCCATTGACCGGATTTCAGTCGTGAGACGATTGACGTCGCCGGAGAGAGGAGCGAAGGGGTACTTATCGTAGTAAGAAGCCAGAAAGGCCCTCGTTATGGGCACCAGACCTTCCATCGAAGCCATATTCGAACCACAGTTGAGAGATTGACGGAACCGTGGAGTGTGATTTCGATCGGTTAGGTTTTCTGTATGAATGTGTTGATTGAATTCGAAATTTTTCGTGTCGATAAGGAAAGGGTAGAGAAAAGGGTAAATCAATTGGCGGAAGGAACCGCAATGAAGAAGAGGAGATGGAGTGGGATTTTCGCCAGGGGAATATTGGAAAGGTTTATTCCTTGTTCCAAAGGGAAGCAATATTAACGGAGTACCTACTCGTATTATGTCACCCCCACACTGCTTTTCCCACCCTACTTTTACTACTCACAGAATAAAAGTAGAAGTATCTTTTCTACTCCAATTAATTAGGGATGATAATTTCGACGTACCCATAGGTATCCGAATCATAATCGACCAAAAAATTTCCCCGCAAATGCAGATATGGTGGAGGATGTGAGATAATCGAACAGGTTCGGTTCAGTTGTGGTTCAGCTAATATCCGAACCGAAACAATGTAATTATAAAATTACCCCTTTATATACTATCTCTGTCCTAAAATAAATATCTACTCTACAAACAAGAACTTAAAAATAATTCACTTTCTACTATAAGGAAAAGTTCCAACTCATAGATATATAGTAAATTGTTGAAAAAAAATTGAATTTTTCTTAAAAAATTTGTAATATTTTTAAGTTCTCGTTTTGCAGATTAGACATTTATTTTGGGACAGAAAAATTTTATACATACATAGGGTTTGGTCTTTTCTCATTTGGTCACTCCACTCTCTAGTTTCCAAAGCATCGATTTGAGGTCTCTCTCCCCCTCTCCTTCTTTGTGTTTGTCTCCCTCCATCTCTCGACTCTCGTCATCTCTGTTTTCTAGGCTATCGATTTGAAGCACTTGACACTCTCCAAGGCTGACAATAAAAGCCCTAGCTCGGTTGCTTCGTCATCGGCGGTTTTCCCGTTGCCAGTAGCTTCTCTGTTCCTAAGATCTGTCTCTTGTTGTTACAATTCAATTTGTGGTTTGAGTTTTTGTGATTGAAAACCAAATGATGAAAACAAGTCATTTGGGTAGGCTTTCGGTTCGGTTCGGTTCGGAGGCGGGTTGGGTATAATTTGTATAAACTAATTTTTTTCATCTTGAATTCGGTTATCCATTTGGTTCCGGGATTATCCGAACCCCGTTTGATTTGGTTATGGTTCATTCCTCTTCTTCTTGTTCGGGGTATTGGGGCGGAATTGGGTAGGCTTTCAATTTCGAGGGTAGGGTACGAATATGTCAATATCCGCTCCGTCGTCATTCCTAATCTAATATGATAATCATCCTTCTACAACCACTCTCATTTTACACATCCAATTGCACATACACTCACATAAGTGTTGAGGCCCACATACACCAATGGGTGCATTGTGTGTGGGGCCCAACACTTGTGTGAGAATGTGTGCATTTGGGTGTATAAAAATAGGTGTGGTTATAGAGTTCTTTATATGAAGGTAGTATAGCGATATTTTCACTTCAAAATTTACTGTCTGGACTCCAAAAGTGGAGTGTAAAATTTAGGGCGCTGCTATTCGCAGCCCTTTGTTTTCTCTCATAGCCCACTACATTTCGGTAAATGGTTGTTGAAAATCATACATAACATTTCGGTAAATAACTGTTGAAAACAAGATTGTATTTTGGTAACTACATGTTGAAAATATGTTCAACTCTCGGTAAACAACTGTCAAACATACATTTTCGGTAAATGGCTGTTGAAAAAAATATTATATTTCGGTAATTGGATGTTGAAAATATATCTCAATTTCGGTAACTAACTGTCGAGTATAATTGAAAATTTTTAACGGGCTATGGGAGAAAATAAAGGGCTGCGAATAGCAGCGCCCCAAATTTACCATCTTTTCTGTGGGTGGTTTTAGGCAAGTATCTTTTAAGGTATTCAGCTCGGTTCGTATCATTCCAACAACTGATGGGGAGTACCTCAGTACTCAGTATACGATCGCATGCAATAACTGACACTCCTGTTACACCTAATGTCCACTTCAATTCACACTCCCAAAGTGGAATGCACTGCACTTTTAGAGTGCAGATGGTATCTTTGCGCTTGGGGCAATGCCGTAGTTTGTGGCTATTGTGAGGTAATAACCGAGGCACGTCAATTGTCGATTGAGTGCAAATGGTATATTTTAGAGTGCAAAAATCAATTCGATAATATCTACAACACAAGCCAATTTATTGGGTGCTTCTGCAGCATTTGTGACAGTGCACCAACACCTTTCTAACACCACACATTTTAGTGGCGCGCGAGATCACTGAATAATTGTGACGTTTTAAAAAATTCAACTCGTTGCTTAAAAGGATTTCATGAAAGGCAAACTAAATTTAGACTTTTCACATAAATGACAAAGTTTAGTACGAAATTAAATTTTACAAAATTAAGTTTAATCAATTAAGCTTTTACCTATAAATCAACTACATTTTGTTACAAAAAGATTTAATTGCAAGTTAAGCAATCTAATCTACTGGAAAACCCATATATGACTCCACCAATTCTTGAACCTCAATGTACTCCACGCTCTTCGTTGTTGCGTCGTAGAGGGAATCCCTACTCCAGTCTACACCTACGTGAAATATATATATATATATATATATATATATATATATATATATATATATATATATATATATATATATATATATATATATATATATATATATATAGACACACACACACACACAGTTGGGATTACCATAAAAAGAATCATACATGAAGGCCTCGATCATCAGTGTACCGTAGTTCTGTAATTATTTGGAAGTGCATGCCAGATGCTCAGTGACTTGTCTTTTTTTGAATGGAGAAGTATTATAGCTAGGGAGAATGTGTTCTATAAGCAATCTAGATATTCTTCCCGGTCTTTTCTAACTCACAATAGCACCTTGATCCTGACGAAGCATGGATAATTTGCAACCTACATGAATAATTAATGTACAACCACCCCGCTCAATGTCTCTGTAGTATGGATAATTGAGCAAAATAGGCTTACTCCTTCAAGAAGATGTGGTCCATGTGGAGTACCAATGGCCCGATGGTAGCCTGTATCTTGACTAAATATAGTTTTTTTTTTTTTTTTCTTTTTTCCAGCCTCTGCCAAGAAGCACAACCTAATTAATACAATCACATAGAACTACAAAATACTCCATTAGTTTCGTGTGTTTTAACCCCTATTAAGAAAGACCAAGCATATATAGTAGCATGTTAAGGCTTTCAGGATCAAACTTAAGGTTCAATAAACACGTCAAAATTAAGGTTCTCAGGTATGGTGAAACCCTAAACTATCGCAATTGTATTAGCAAGTGTAATTAACCCAGGATTGGGGAATGTACGTTGTAGTGCCTTGCTACACTACAACCTTGTAGTGCACTACAACTCGATCTGCATTTTGGCATTTGTTCAAGTAAACAAAAGTAGCCAAACAAGCGAAACTGATAAGGCTCTAGAAACTTGTATTATGTTTTGCCGACCAACTGACCAAGAGTTCAAAACTTTTTAATTTTCCAAAGAAAGCAATCCTAGCTGGCAAGAATATAAAAGGGATAAAATTAATTAACTAATTGGTTGTCAGAGATCGCAATATTTTCTACTCAAAATTGTACAGTTTATAAAAAAAATTTGGTGCATAAAATTGAAGTGCAGGTATAGTATACTACTCTGTTCAATTTCTACTCAATATTCTCTCGTTTTACGCACGTGCTAAATAACAATCATGATGGTTTTAAGTTATCCAGTCTACAACTTGTTATACGTGGAATCAATATTTTGTGTAATCTCTATCTTTCCCTCTATAATAATTAAGGTATTAAGAAAAATAGATATTTTTTCCAACGTACCTCTAACATCACCTTTGACAACCACTAATATTGTCAATAGTCTTGTAGATAAAACCATCAAAAATGTGTGCCGTGATTGATTTGCTTCGTTCTCGCCATATCAAAATTTGTTGTGCTTCTCACATACAATCACTGATGGCCTCCATGATCATATTCTATATTTTTTATAAGGTTTATTTCACATATTTAGCTATAATGTTCGGTTGATTAGGATTATCTATTGATTCTATTTCATCCAGGGGAGGCCTTTATTTTATTTTCCATATTTCATATCTTAGCAGCATCTAAGTTTTATTATTAGATTTTCAATATCACTGGGAAACATTTGCATTGATCTTGTAGTAATATTTATGGCGGGTTTGTTGTTTATGAAGCCTTATTGCTTTCATATTTTGATAGCATGGGCATCATGGGGCACATGTTCTTTATATGCAAATTAAAATTTTCTGGGTCTATGATTAAAAAACAAAAAACTTGTGGGTCTTTACATGATACTCCATAATATTGCATTATTTAGTATTGTGGGTCTCATGGGATCCACCTCATTTTAGTTATATTAAATATTTTAATATTGTTTTATATTTGCACTATCAAAATTAAATTAATAATTAACTAATTTAACTTTTTGAAGGCTGCAAATGAAGATGAAAACTACAACCCGATTTTTAAATATGGTGTAGATAATTCTTGGAACATAATAACATTTGATGAAATTTAAAGTGCATTTTACAGGAGCACGAGGTCTGAAAATTATTAGCCGTTCGCGACTTTTTCCCACGATCAAATTAAAAAAAAAGGTGTGAAAATTAGTAATTTTATAAAATTAAATGTGTCTTATATATAATAACCCGTTCAATAAAATTCACAACAAATTAATTAGAGTTTAAACAACACCCTCACTACACCTAAGTACAACTACACAACTCTTGGCCCAATTATTGCGCCAATTCAACATCAAATGATTCAAAACAAGATAAATTAATTAATAACAAAAGAGGGCGTGAAAATTAGTAATTTTATAAAATTAAATGTGTCTTATATATAATAACCCGTTCAATAAAATTCACAACAAATTACAGTTTAAACAACACCCTCACTACACCTAAGTGTAACTACACAACTCTTGGCCTAATTACTGCCCCAATTCAACATCAAATGATTCAAAACAAGATAAATTAATTAATAACAAAAAGAGGCTTAAGTACGCGGATCAAAAAAAAAAAAAAAGAGGCTTAAGTACTGCTCCATACAATACACATCAATCATAATGTCTCACTACTTAAAGTTATTCAAGAGTCAATTTCAAATTGAATAATAGCTCAGTAGTCTAGAATGGCTTAAAATAATTGGTACCAAGTTACTATCAAAAGTCGTTAGAGTTATTATTATTAGAAGACACAGGTGGAAAGAGTTGGGGGCCATACCATATGTCAAGGTTGTTGATCGCATGGCATTCAGTTTGTATATATGCGTAAATTAATATTTTACTATTTATCTTTAACGATTTTTCAAGGGATTTCGGGAACATTAACCCTAAAATACACTGAATTTTGCAAACTATTAGGCCCTTATTTATCCTTATACAAAAATTACAATTTCAAAATAATCCAAAAATCTATGTACATTTGTTTAATAAAAGTAACTTCAGAGCGACTCTAGTTTTGACACGAATTCCAAGCAACGTTGGCCCAGACTCCGTTCCAGGGGTCCCACCTGTATCAACTGCTTCACTGTGGAATCCTGCACACTCTGGCAAATTGAACGCCGAAGCAAACGATTTGCCAGGATACAAACGTATCCTGAGTGATAATTCACTAAGTAGAAATCCTAAAACCCAATATCACAATATGCAGATCAACAATATAATAATTCATAATACACCGAAGGTACAAAATAATAACACATCGTCTTTTTCTTTACTATCCATCATCTTACATGTAATCTAAGGATTCTCTCCGCGAGATCCTTTCCTCCCACATCCACTAACTACAATCGTCTCATGGGTCCACCCTTCCTCTTGCTTGTCCTGCACCAGGGTTCTAGGTGAGCGCATCTAAGTTATGTACCGAGTATGTTATCACTTAAGACCATAACAGGAGGATCGAGTCATCCCATGACGCATCGTACATTAGGGTCGGACATCCACTACCCTACGCTAACTATAACCGTCTCATGGGACCCATTCTCTTTCTCCAAGAGAAACTTCCCATGACGTATCATACATTAACGTCTCACTAACTATAACCGTCTCATGGGACCCATTCTCTTCCATGAAGAGAAACTTCCCATGACGTATCATACGTTAGCGTCACAACACCGGGCCCCTCAGGTAACCCATTTCAACACAGGGCCCCATAGGTTACCCTTGCCATCACTATGGCTCAATTCACAATCCACACAATACTCACACTTTCAACACTTTACCATTTTCCATTTACTTATCATCGTCTACATGATTCACTACTCGTAACCACCCCGGGAACCTATTTGTCCAATCTACAGCTACAACAAAATATCACACGGTTCAACATTTCAACTAAAAGTACTAACAACACATAACCATGCGATAAAATTAGAGTAACACTGCAGGTACAGAAATTTTGGGACCGAATCCGGACCGACGGCCGCCGGCGAGCCATCTCCGGCCACCGGACGGCCGATCCGAGCCGTCCAAAAATACATATACACATACGAAAAGGGGTGCTCCGATCAAGCACCCTACACACCTCGGATGACGTTGATTCCCGCGTGGGGCCCCTCGGTTTTTTTTTTTAGAATTTTTGGACGGCTCGGATCGGCCGTCCGGTGGCCGGAGATGGCTCGCCGGCGGCCGTCGGTCCGGATTCGGTCCCAAAATTTCTGTACCTCTATCATTTTTGATAAAATTAATCTTGTCATAGAATTAATCATACGAGTAATAAAATAATATTTAGTCAAACAATTAATTACTGCACTTAAAATTAAGTCTATTTCTCTCATTAAGAAATTTTATAAAACATTTCTACTATTTAAACATTTTCTTTAACTCTCATATTATTTATAGATTTTACAAACTAATTTTTTTTATTGAAAAATGCTTATTGCTAAATTTAGTATTTACTAACTATATTAAATATTAATATGAGATTTTTATAACAACAAAATTATGAAAGACTATTCTAGTCAATATTTATTAGAGTTAAAGATTAACTAATATATAATCTAAAATATTTCTTGTTTACAATCTAAATAAATTTTTACTAATAAAATATTCTTGTTAATATTTCATAAATATTTATCTACTACAATAATTTATTAACCACGTAAACGTCCACTCAAATACAAATTAACAATGCAACATCAATAATAATTTAACAAAAAAACATTTGTTAAACGATCATAAATTTTCACATGGTATAACACTAATCATTCCAGCACAACCGGACTGAATTTTAATATAAATAGGACTAAAAATAAATTAACAATTTAACAGCAGATCATCATCTTAAATAAATTTTAAATCTAAGTAATTCAATTAAAATGCAGATAAAGTTTTGGGTTTCCGAAAAACTACCTCAAACGCGATTCTAAGTCCGAATAAGTGTTGTACAGAGTCCGTAGATCGCCATGGTGATTTTGAAATCTCGGGGTAGCGTCCGACGGCACTCTGATAGGGCCCGCAGCAGCGGTGTGCCCACGAAACTCACGGTGTGCACACACTTATGGCCACAACTCTCTCTCTCTCTCTCTCTCTCTCTCTCTCTCTCTCTCTCTCTCTCTCTCTCCTAGACTCAACAATATAAAATTGGGAGTGAAATAATATACTGGTGTTCAATTTTCGAATTTATGTGGGTATGTATAATGAGAGAGAATAAGGCAGTGAGAAGGTGAGATGATAAGTGTAGAAGTGGTAGAATGAGGAATGAGAGTGATACTGATAATGATAAAAAGATGGGGGACAAGTGTCACATTTGGGGGGTTTTCAATTCACATGTATGTGGACGCATGTATGTACATGGTGAGAATGTATCTGGACGCTTTTATGTATAGGATGAGAGATAGAGAAGTGGAGAGTTAGTTTGAATAGAGTTCTACTTAGGGTTTAGATATGAAAGATAAGAGATGAATATGAATCACTGATTTCTTGTATATCTAAAGTTTAAATACATATCTTATACAATAATGCAAATAATATCAATTGTACACATAATAATATATTTTAATTATTCAATCTAATTAATTATTGAATTAGAAATTTAACAATATAAGTTTGTATAAAAAAAATTGGGTCAAAAATCCGGGTCGTTACATTATCTCTATGCATACATGTAATAAACTAATCACGTGTAGTCTACGTAATATTTATTTTAAAGAATTGAAGAAAAAAAATCACCCTCTATGCTATTGTCTACCTATTCACTTAATTGTTAGTATTTAAACTCCAGACAAAAAAAAAAAAGCAGCAACAACTCTTATTTTCCTTTTTTTTAAATTTTATTTTGAGCATTAATAAATTATTAGAATTAGGTAAAGGGAAAAGTAAGGCTTGGGAACACGTCACATATAACATTGGAATTTCATAAGAGCATTCGGCGCCAAGTCCTTAATTAGGAAAAAAAATTACAAATACCTTTTTTCAACAAAAATAATGACCCATGTGATCATCAAATTCCGAATATCCCATGAATGCCCTTATTACCAAATTAAAAATCATGTCATTGTTTTCAAAATTAAACAATAAATACACAATTAAAAGCGTTTAACTTACCCATTAACTTTTTCAAACTCAACTCAACCATCCACCCATGGGCTGTCAACATGGTAAGAGCGAACATGCGCTTGCAACATAGCAGTGTTCGATTCCCCTTGGAGACAAACCATGATTTAAGTAGGGGGCCATGGCAGTGGGTTGGCTTGGCTGTAGCCTGTAGGGTTATTCCTTGGTTAAAAAAAAAAACCTCAACTCAACCAACAAAATATATATATATATGTATATATATATATATATATGTATGTATTAAATTTACTCACAATTTTTATAGAATTTTTTTATATTATATTTGCCTATATCTCGTGTTCGACATAAGATGACTGAAATCAACTCTTCACTTGGAAATTAACAACTGGTAAATTTATCAGTGACATAAAATTATTAACCATTTGATGAATATATCAGAGCAATATTAAACGGGAACGATAACTCGTTCACTTGAAAATATTTATCAACTGAAAAATCACCAAAATGGATGCTATATGTTCAAATTCGGTAGATTTATCACCTAGAATATATCTGAATAATGATAACTTTTGCAAATTCAAATGACAAATTTATCAATTCAAACAATGATGGTAAATTGATAAATGAGAGAGAGAGAGAGAGAGAGAGAGAGAGAGAGAGAGAGAGAGAGAGAGAGAGAGAGAGAGATATGATAAATTAATTCGTATAATTACTTTCGTTTAATGTATATGGGCGCGTTAAAATATGATCTAATTATAACATTATCTTGTTGATGGGATTTACCATAAGTCCATCCTCAAATTCATGACCCAAGTGTAAATATTCCATTTTATAAAGGTGCTATTGGTACTACGCTTTGCTTATCGCAAGGGATAGATGGCTGGATGAAGGAGAATAGATAGCTTTAAACACAAATGTGTAGGCATGGATTTAGATACAAGTGGAAATTTAGAAGCATGGTTTGGCACTCACATGTACTGACAACCTCATTGGATTGTGTGATTTTTGCTCATTTGATGAGAAAAAGATGGGTGGTTTGGATTTGGCTTTTTTTTTTTTTTTTTGTTCTTATTCAATTTTTTTTTTTTGCATTTTATTAGTTTTTTATTAATTTTTTTTTTTGTAGATTATTGCTTCAATCATACGAGAGGAATTTAAAAAGTAAAAAATTACTATCGAAATTCAATTTTTTTGAATAAAGATAAAAAAAATTGGCTTATTGACTTATTTTCGTCTTTATTCAAAAAATACATTTCGATTGTAATCTTTTACTTTTTAGATTTTTCTCCCAATGATGAAGAAATAATCCTCAAAAAAATTGACGACAAATTAACAAGTGCGATTTTTTTTTTAAATAAGAATAAAAAAGTAAACAATTTTTAACTAAATCAACAGTGAAAAAGAGAAACCAAACTTCTCAAATTGGTTATCTCATTTCTACCCCAGTAATGAACCCACTCATGTATACCTCATCAAATCTCTCAATTTAAAGAGGCCGCACATTATTCGATGAGTGTTGGATTCCTGGCATATTTTGTGAATTTTTACTCTACCTTCACGGAACGATTCTTCTACAATAAGAGAATAAATTTTACACGGACCCTCCGTGTATACGGGAGGGTCCGCCGAACCAATTACATGAAGACAGCTCAGCTTTTGCAGCTGAGTAAAAAAGACAAACGGCAAAAAAAAAAATTCATTTAGGATCCTATAGAACAGAAACTTGATTATAAGAGTCATAAAGACAAAATTTAATTATGACACTTTAGAATAATATGATCAGAATAACAAGATCTTTGCACCGGTTCAAACGGATTGAAAATTAGAACACTTAACTTTTTAACCATATTTTTAAATAAATAAATAATCTAAAAAATTATGCATTCTAATTTTTAATCCGTTTGAATAGGTGAGAAAATTTGATCATATTATTCTAAAGAAACATAATTAATTTTATCTTTATGGCTCTCATAATAAGATCTTTGAACAAATTCAAACGGAATAAAAATTAGAGTGCATAATTTTTTAGATTATTTATTTATTTAAAAATATGGTTAAAAAGTTAAGTGTTTCAATTTTCAATCCGTTTGAACCGGTGCAAAGATCTTGTTAGTCTGATCATATTATTCTAAAGTGTCATAATTAAATTTTGTCATTATGACTCTTATAATCAAGTTTCTGTTTTATAGGATCCTAAATGAAATTTTGTTTTGCCGTTTGTCTTTTTTACTCAGCTGCAAAAGCTGAGCTGTCTTCGTGTAATTAGTTCGGCGGACCCTCCGTGTACACGGAGGGTCCGTGTAAAATTTATTCTGCTATAATAAACATCTGCGCGTCAATCCGCGGCAGAAAAACAAAAGGGCCCAATCAGAAGGACAACAGAAAGAGGAAAAGAGGCAAGTGGAGAATCAAATAGAGAAGGATAGGTGAAAAACACGAAAAGCGAAGAGGACAATGCCAGGGCGCTCCTAAAAATACACCTTCCACGTTCCTCCACCGTTTATCCCGAGAGACCACATTTCACCCTTCTCGAGAGCCCGAATAAATCGCGATGAGTTCAGCCGGGGATCTCTCGGAGAACGTGAAGAACTCGAGGCTGATCGCGACATGGCTGATCGGAGGCGTGGTCGTGGGGGTCTCGGCCCTGGGCATCTACTACTCGTTCCCTTTGGGGAGCTGGAAGAAATTGCTGAAGCTGAAGAAGAACAACAAGCCGATCCGCGTTTACATGGACGGTTGCTTCGACATGATGCACTACGGCCACTGCAACGCCCTGCGCCAGGCCCGTGCCCTCGGGGATCAGCTCGTCGTCGGCGTCGTCAGCGACGCCGAAATTACCCTCAACAAAGGCCCGCCCGTCACTCCCCTCCACGAGAGGTACTCTCTCTCTCTCTCTCTCTCCGTCCCGATTTGTTCGACTTTTTTGGCAACCGTGCGACGAAAAGTAATGTATTAGCACGACTTTTTTACACCAATTTAAAGATCTCGTCGAGAAGAATATAGTGTTGTAAAAAAATTTCCAAGAAAAATCTCGTAAATACGTTAATACGTCTTCGAGCAAGGAATAAAATGAGCCATCTTTGAAAAGCAGTCCACAACCATGAATATAGAATCATGTCCTCAAATTGTTTTTGGCAATCAAGGATGAAATCCATGCTTAAATCCTGACACGGCTCATGGCAGCGCGCTTTAAATTGCGCACCTCGTGCACCAATGCACTGTATATTTGATCTTTGATGCATAAAAGGTGGGCTAAATGCACTGGATAATTTCCTTCAATGTAGAAAGGAACTAAACCTTAGCCTAGAAATTGATCGGCTCTCATTGATAGACACAGTAAATGATGATGTGGAAGAAATGATGATGAAGGAGATGAAGATGGAGTTGAAGTTATTGGTGTTGAGGATGATTAATGGGCATGCATGACTTGATATTTGATTGCCGTTATTCATTTTGTAGTCTCTAAAGCTAAACGTTGATATGTTAGCTTTGTATGGATGATATGTTTTGCTTAGTATTTGGTGGTTTAACCATTGAAATGGTTATATTTTATGACATTTGAAAGTTTTAAAAGTATTTGCTTGTGTTGAAAGTTTTGCCTTCATTAGAGTTCTATTTGTTATAATGAATTTCGCTTTGCTTTGATATGGGAGTGCTCGTGCCCAGGCTCCATGGGACCATTGTGCCTTGGTGCGCTGTGAGCCATTTAAAACACTGGCTCATGGGGCACGAGCAGTGGTGTGTATAAGCCTGTATTCTTCCTTCTTCCTTTCGAAAGTTGGCGAATCCAACATTGTGAAATAACCTTGGCTACATCTCGCTTCAGCTTTGACCAATAAAAGTGATCTTCTGCGATTGCAATTGTCTTATGTTTTCCAATATGACTTGCTGCCCCTCCAGAAGGAAATCCCCAAATCACTTGTTCACGGAGAGATGTATCGGGTAAACAAAGTTGGGTTCTTGTGAAGAGGGTCATGTAAGGAAATACTGTTGTACCCTTAATGTTGTCCAGCCAATAATTGAGCATATATAATGCTGAAATTCTTGCAAGAAGGATAGTCTCTTTTGAGCAAATCAAAAGATTTGAAACCCACCACTTGAATAGCCATAGAAGAAAGAAGTACACCACTCGGCTAAGTGCATCTGCAACCTTATTCTCAGAACCAACCGTATGTTTGATAACAAAAAGAATATTCCTGCAGAAATGAAACCCACTAGCCATTTCGATGATTCAGCTTGTTTTGGGAGTGGATGTATTTGAGTGCTTCATGATCGAAAAATGATACAAACTCCTTAAAAAGAAGATAGTGACGCCAATAGCAAAGTGCTACTGCATAAAGTTCTTTGTCATAGGTGGAATTCTTTTGCTTGGCTTCATTGAGCTTCTTATTGAAATAAGCAATCGGGTGCCCTTCTTGACTAAGCATACGCCCAATCCCAACATGTGATGCATCATACGCCACTTCAAACATTTTTGAGAAGTCATAAAGGCTTAGAACAGGAGTTTCAGTCATCATTCTCTTTATGTCTTTGGAAGCCTTTGTTGCTACCTTGGTCCAAGCGAACTGTCCCCCCTTCATATAGTTCATGATAGTCGCCATTATCGTACTGATATATACAATAAATTGACGATGAAAAGTTGCCAACCCGTGAAAACTTCGTACTTCATGCCAAGGAGCTGGGAATTGGCCACTCTAGAATAGCTTTCACTTTACTTGGGTTGACCTCCACTCCTTTAGAAGAAACAACGAAGCCCAAAACACTTCTTTAAGTTTATGTCGAGCTTCTCTTGGCAGAGAGTCCTCAAAACTTGTTGAAGATGAAAGATATGTTCTTCCGTGGTCTTGCTATATATTAGAATATCATCAAAATAAACAAACAGGAATTGACCAATGAAAGGCTGTAATACTTGCATCATAAAGCAACCAGTAACCTTCTATAAAATAGCTGACAGGCTGTGATGGTTGCATACTTGCATATATTGAATGTGTGGTAAAATCTCCCTAAATGAAAAATCACAAGGATAATGAAAAGTCTCAAGCTGTAAATGTTCCAGGCAATGTCAGTTAATATCCCAAGTAGTCCCTCTATCACCCGGGATATGCCAAATTAAGCCTTAGGGCTTAGAACCATCCAAACCATGCCTTTATAGACGTTTACTGGTTGCTGCCATTTTCCATCAGAATTGTTTTAATTCTTTCTGAACCGTGCATTTTTTTGCGCCTTGTTTGGTAAAACGGTGTTTTTCATGGACCCTTACCTTAGGAAATAAAGTTTGGCACGAAGGATATGTACAATGTTAATTATACAACAATGAAGGTTCTGCCAAATTTTTTTTTTTTTGTGCCGTAGGGGTGCTATTTAGGACAGACATTTGGCAAAGCAAACTTCATCATAACTGCACTGGCTGTCTAAGACTTTTCCAGGAACCGAATATTATTTTGTCCGGTAAGTTAAGCAATGGGTTGAAAAAGAAGTATATCTGTTGGAACAGGTCTGGGAGTATCAAGATATTTGGACTGCCTCTCCTTCAGTGTATATCTTCACTCTCCACTTCACCTTCTTCATCGTATAGGGCTGGTGTGTGTCATCATCAATTTATTCACCCTTGTCTTTATTAACAAAGGCCACACATGCTCTATTTGTCATTTGTAGCTGTCGTTGAGGCGATGCCCAACTTGCTCAGATTTGAAACAAGTAATAAGGTTGTTGGATGGAGTAGATTGATTACTAGTAAAATCTCTTGGGGCTCAATTTCCAAACATTTATATTTGCACTTCTAGGATTTGAATTAGTAGCTCCACCGTGTGATGATTTACCTTTCCAGCAGGGATAGAGGCTCCAAACTTCTTGTCATCACTATGAGTGAGTTTATCCCCTGTTTTCAAGGCTAGTTGGTAAGTGTCATTGGCTTTCCATATGCAATGGATTTCAACCTCATCACAACATGGAATTTGCAACCATCAACATACGTTGCAAGAGTTGTTGTTCACTTTCTTGAATAAGTGTCATTAGCTTGTAAACTGTTGTGTGTCCTCCCTCACATTCTTGGAATCTCAGTGGAAGTTGTTGAATTGACAAACACTAGTTTTCACTTGAATAAGTGTCATTAGCTTGTAAACTGTTGTGTGTCCTCCCTCACATTCTTGGAATCTCGGTGGAAGTTGTTGAATTGACAAACACTAGTTTTCAGCAAAACCAAATCGAAGGATTTCTCCTTGTGCTAGACTTCTTTTTTTTGCAAGAAGAAAGGCCTTTCTTGGCAAAGACTCAACTATTCTCTTGAACTTCCATGCCGAAACAAACTAATAAAGGGCTTGTGTCCATTTCTACTCATGATTCTTTGGTGGCTCCTCGTAGTCAAAGGGTTTCTTCATAGCACTAAGCCATTCAAGAAACTCATCAGGTTGATGAACTATGGGACTTGGGCGAATGCCTATGTGTGTGGTTGGACTCTAAGTAGAATTTTTCTGGCCAAACTTCCTCACGTAAGTTTATTGGGTTCTCATAAAAGTTAGAAAACTCATCACTTGAATAACCACGGTTTGAGCCACCATGCTCGTTACAAGTTTCTTGGCATTCAAGTAGCATGGTAAGTTTTCTCTTTTTGTTTTTGAAGCATTATAAGTTCATTATCTGTTTCATCTATCAAAAATGCAATTATACGGTTATCATGCCTTCCTGCACCTCTTCCGGCCACCACAGAAAGGAAGAAGAGCACTTCTCAACTTTTGGGACCTTAGCACTTGGTGAGCTAGCTAGGCTAGAAGTATCATGTTGGGGAAGATATTTCGTGATCCCGCGACATTGCCCCAAAATCCCTCAAGAACCAACCATTTATTTATGTGGGTCTTGCAACACACATGTAGGCCTTTGACGCAGCTAGATAATGGTCACTCTTAGGTATCTCATGGTTGTGAAGTTTTATTTATCTTTATACGTTTATACCTGTGTTCTGTGAACAAAGTTTGACTTCTCTTTACTTATAGTTTGTCTAAAATCACTCTGCATTTTTTCCTTTCATGCTAATTAACCTAAAATCTTTAGATTATAAATCATCTCTGAATGTTTATATCCTATTAAGTTAACGTTGTTGTCAGCAAATAGTATGGACCACAGGATATTCTTTTTCAATCAACCCATATATGATGGTTTACCTTTAAATGTTCTTAGGTGGAGAAACTTTTTATTTTTATTTTTAGATTTTGTCAGCGTGAATGCCTCTAATGGACTTATGAGATGTTGCAGAGTAGATTTCCCTCCTCTTCTTTTGCTTCTTCTATTTTTTTGGTTCCTTTTTGGTAAGTGGCTGGTTCATGTTGGACACTTGATTTAGAATTTTATTCATGACAGTGAGGAATTAATGTTGAAATTGAACCTCATTGTAAGCCAATGGTCTTTTGGAATGCTCTGGTTTTTCCCCATTTTGTTCCCTTACCTCTCTTCAGTCGTGTCTCTGTACATGTCCTTCTGCTTCCCTCTCTCTCCATTCTCTCTAGGAGCCTTATGTAAAGTTGAGTGGGAAATTGACTAGAGCTACCATATTTTCTTGATGTATGTAATCTATGGTTACTTGTACTACATTTGATTCTGGTAGGATGAAGAACGTGTCAAGATTTGGAGCATTATTTGTGGCTGCTGCATGAAGAACATGCCCTGATTTGTACTATGACGTTTTATTCGAACAACACATATGTGTTCTTAATGTATGCATCTCTTTGAATGCCTATGCTTGTGTATGCGATGGAAAATACTATAGTTCTATTAAATCTTGATCTTTTCCTGTAATGTTGTTTGTTTTTACTATGTCTAGTTGAGAAAGTATACTTTAGTCTGCTAATATTGGAGACAGCTTTTGTTTCTTTCCAAGTACCTCAGATTTTTTTAAAAACATAATGGGCCTCCTGTTGTAGGATGATTATGGTCAGGGCTCTGAAGTGGGTGGACGAGGTGATTCCTGATGCACCTTATGCTATAACTGAAGAATTCATGAAGAAGCTCTTTGATGAGTACAACATAGATTATATAATTCACGGGGACGACCCATGTCTTCTGCCTGATGGCACTGATGCTTATGCCCTTGCGAAGAAGGCTGGCCGATATAAGCAGATCAAGCGCACCGAAGGTGTTTCAAGCACTGACATCGTTGGTAAATAATTTCATGCCTGCTACTATTGCTGTCTGCTTTGTAGTGATCAGTCCGCGTGTTTCTTTCTTTTTTGCATTTTTCATTTTCTTCCCGTGTGCGTGTGATGCCACCCCCCCGGGCCTCACATTCCCGTTTTTCTGAGATACAGTTATTAGCAGCTGTTATTGCAAACTGAGAAGCTTATTTGCATTTTCGTCATCTTGTGGACGTGTTTGGTGATGTTGCTAACAGGTCGTATGCTTCTCTGTGTGAGGGAGAGGCCCTCTAGTGAAAGCCAGAATCATTCATCGCTGCAAAGACAATTCAGCCATGGCCACAGCCAAAAATCTGAAGATGGTGGGTCTGGGAGTGGAACACGTATTTCTCATTTTCTACCTACATCTCGCAGAATTGTGCAATTCTCCAATGGGAAGGTACCTATCAGCTACACATTCCTTACATTGTTTAGGCCCACTGTCTCAACTATCAAAGTTCCTTTCTCTCCCAAATTTTGTGTCCGCACTTCGCGGTTTTTAGTTCTTCAGTTTGTGAATTTGGAGTTCCCCTCGTTTCCTTTTTGGTTGACTTTCTTTCTTTTTCCTAGGATGCCTTTTTCTTATTTCTATTCTCGTTGTTCTTTTTGTTTTCCTGATGAGGTGGGGTGGGTGGGGTTTTTCGAAAGCCTTTTAAATTAGCCGCTACAGTGACTATATTTTTCCAAATTTCATGGTGTCATGGTGACCAAACGGCATAGAAAAGGGGGTAAGGACTTTCCATGGTTTAATTGCAATCAACTGTGCTACCAGTTATCCAACAAAAGTACTAGTTGGCATCATTGGATTCTAGGGATTCCTAATCTGCTGCATTGTATGTATCATAGGAAGCAATAAATACCCTGAAACCTCAGCTCCTAGAGAGGTCTTGCTGGAGGAAGAGTTTTAGTTCACCTGTCCCGCTTAAGCCTTTTCATTGAGTCTACTATGTTGCCAACGGAATCCTTACATAGAACTGATTATTGAAGTACTTGCACGTCTTTGTCCGGTTATGGAGGAGAGTCAGGCCACACATGAAGGGGTGTGCAGAGGATATAAAGATTCAAGTTACGGCTCCCTCTAATGGCTTAACGTATTTGATAATACTGGGAAAAAATTTAACCCTAATGTTTATTGTTATTATGTTTCACAAAAGGTTTGGATATATTCCTATGGACTCTTTATCTTTGCAGAAAAAGAAGGCTCTCCTGTTGTACTTCTAAATTGGCTTACGTGCACCTTTAACTTATAGGTTACCTTATTGTATTTTGTTTGCCGTCTCTTACTGGTTTAATTCTTTCATGTCCTGTTTCAAATTTCCTTCTTATCATGGTAAATCTTATCTTAAATTACTTTTTGTGCTTTGGATGTAGGGACCTGGACCGGCTGCTCGTATAGTTTATATAGACGGGGCATTTGATCTTTTTCATGCTGGCCATGTGGAGGTAGGTGGTATTAATGTTCACTTCTCGGATGAATGGCTGATCATGAAATTTTTGGTGTACAGATATGTTAAACAGTCCTTTTTGTGCAATAATCTGTAATATGTTAAGTAAATGGTTGTAGTATTAAGAGGCTACTGGCTTGTACTCATCAAACCTCGATTCTCAGCTGTCTTTTTGAACTAGATGCATTTTTTTCTCTCCCTCCTACATGAGTTTTGTGTGTGTTTTTTTTTTGTTATGTCTGTAAGTCCAAAGTCCTAGGTGGCTATGTTACATGCATTTGAGAGCAGGTGGGCAGTGCAGGTGTATATCTAGGGTCGAACATATCAAACTCCAAATTTTTAGATATTCGGACTTGGCAAAAATGGATCCCAGAACTATGGGTACGAGGTTACCTCTTCTGACTAAACAAAACTACGCAAGTGAGGTAGAATTTAGTGATGATGTCCCATCCCGTAGTACACATGCAGTGACATTACAATATTCTTGACATATTGATATCCAAACTATGGAGTATCATGTTTTGGTTCTCATCCTGAAATAAAAGCAACGGTTAGAAGGGCTTATTTTTTCAGATGATAAATGGACTTTACTGATAATACTATAGGTGCCCCAAGCAAAATAAAGGAAAATTTTCAAGTATGTGTTTTGAAACTAAAAGGACCAGATCCACATTCCGTATCTGTATCGGTAGGCGTACCTGAGTCTGTGGACGCAGGTACTTCGAAAAAAACTGTCACATGATATAATTCCAAGAGTCAATTTTCTTGCTAATTTTGGTCATCTGCAACATTAAATATTCTCTTGTCATGCTAATGCTTTGTTATTTTCTACAGATATTGAGGCTTGCTCGGGGGCTTGGAGATTTTCTACTTGTTGGGATTCATACTGACCAAACTGTCAGGTAAGAAATCCACCTGTGTGTGTGTGTGTGTGTGATCCATCTTTATACGAATATTTTGGAATTGCAATGACCACCATGCTAAGTGGCTGATGTCAGGGATCATGAATTTTACTTTCTACCGTCTACTCATATGATTTTCAATACATGGGGCTAAGATTCCCTTGAATGGCTTTTTATTTGCAGAGATTGTGTGTGGAGAATTCTGCTGAGAATGTTTAGACTTTTTGAATTGCAGTTTGCTCCATTTATTTATCTTTAAGATTCAACACAAACTAATGCCGAAAAAAAGGAGAGCTCTTGCCAGGAGTAGCATTTTTGTTTCCAAACTGTTCAAAATTGCAATTCTATGTTCTTGTTTTATGAGAACCTTAACAGAATAAGAGTGCCCTTTTGGGTTTTTCTTTGTGTTTTTTTTTCCCCCATGGCAAAGTACATATCCCCACACTTAGCTGGCGTAGTCTGTGTTTGGTTTCCTGATTTATAGAGGGAATGGAAAGGGATATGAAACTGCAGTAAAATAAGCAGGAAACATGTTGAGGAAATTGATGTTCTGAAGAGCCTCATTCCCTGTACAACTGTGAGGAAAAAAGACAGAAAACAGGAGGAAAAAGTTATTGTTTGGTTGATCAAGCTCTTGACAATTCTGTTTTGAGATATTTGCACCATATATTTCCACAGATGAAAATATAACTATGAGTATTATTTATACGATTGCATTCCATGTGTCACATGCATTCATGGACTGGAGGGTCGGAGAATCCTTTACAGTATGTTAAAAGACAGTAAATTTTTTGGTTGCTCAGATGAGATGGCGTGCAGATAATAGTTCTTTTTATTTTAATAATCTATTCTAGCAATATAAATGAGAAATAAGAGTGCATATGACTTTCTATTTTGTGATAGTTTGGATTACCGAATAGGTGGTATAAATCTTTTTTAATTCCTTACTCTATGAGAAAGATTGAGTGGAACTATCCAAAGTCATTCGTGATTGTAGATTTCAATGAATGTTCCTACACTTGAATTTAATGCAGAACAAGCAAGGAGAAGAAGAGAGCGAAACACACAGGACAAAGCCCGACAAAGCCCTAATTCTTAAAAAACTCAACTTTTACCAAACCTTGGTGACTTCATTAGATGGAAAGCTGAATAAAATTTCATGTGCGTATCCAGTGTGACTGTTTGTGTGTTTGGTTGTTGGATGCATCAAATCCTCCAGACCACTCTTGTTTCAAGGTTTTCTTTGTCTATTTTCTGGGTAGAGTGATGCTTATGTACCATGGCATTTCCATTGGGGTGCTTCGACCAATTCCTACCTAACCGTGTGACTCTATTGCTTATGGAACATGTCCCTCCAGTTCTCTTCATCAACCATTTGGACACATTTCATTGCCATGACCTACCTGTGTGTTGTGTGAAACGGACATTAAATCTTGTTTGGTATCCACTTTCAAACATAACTTTGCGGAGAACTTTCTGGAAATTATTTCTCAGGAAACGCTTTGTTGCATATTGCATTCAGTTGGTGTTCCCTCCGTAAAAGGTTTGTTTTTGGTTAGTTCTCGTGAAAACATGTTTTGAGAACTGTTCACACCACAAATTGTATGCGCCTTTCGGAATCTGGAAATAGAAAGCTGAAAAGAAAAAGTGATACCAAACAAGCCTAGTTCATGTGGAGTATTCTCTGTCCTACCTAATCCCTGGTCTTAGTGATTTACTGGAGGCACAGGCTTTTTTAGACTTTGAAATAGGAAAATTAGAGATTTCTCTGTTGTGTAAGTGTGCTCTTTTTTATGGACATATGGAGGTTTCAATAGCAGAACATCCTTGTGTAGGCTGCGGGTGCCTATGTGGAGGTTGCCCTGCACAGAATATTGCCTTGTTTGGCATTTTGTAGGATGAAAGACCAGGATGGTGTCTATATACATAAATTTCCTTCGGAGTTTTCCCTTTTCGACAGTACTTCTCTTTGTAAATTTGGACAAGTCTAGCTCTTTTTATGTTGTCCTTATGCGTTGGAATTGTTTTTCTATCGTCCTTGACTCTCTCTCTCCATATACACATGTGCTTTGCAGGTGCCTGATCCCCGTTCCTATATATTATTAGAAAGTTTTCTTCTGGATGCAAATATTGTATGTACAATTGTTAGAAAAACTTACTACTACTTTTTTTGGTTAATATTGTTAATTTCTTCAATGAGCATTGGTAGCCTTCATTCATTTTGTTGTACTTTGTTTTCTCATAAGCTAACGTGACAAATATTTTAGGTGCTTCAATTTCTTTATTACTAACGCGGGCCGCTTCTTACTTTTACATAAATATAAGAGTAGTTTATATGCACATGCTTTGACTTTTACATGGAAACTTTTCGGTTTATAATTGAACAATTTATGTTACATGCCAACAACAGTACCAGTTCAATGCAATTCCACGTGATTATGGCATATTACTATTTTTTTTAATCTCCACTGTCAGTCGTTACTATCGTTTGTCTTCATCCTCAATCGATAATTGCATTGTCACCTCCCATTAAATGTGTTTGTAAAAATTAACATGTACCCTCTTATTTTTTCAGAGATACACACTGATGCCACATATTGTTGTGGTCGTTGATATCCATCCCCTTTGATTGATTCCATTATCACCGCCATGATTTTACCGTTCCTTCTGTCATAATTTGAGTCTTTTATTTCGGAGTTTACTCTATAGTGTTGTCTATTGTTATTGTTCGCCTTCATCTCCGCTCAAGAATTTCATTGCCACAATTATGGTTTGGGAAAATGTTAAAACTCATATAGTGTGGCCATTGCCTATTCCGTGTCAATTTTTGATTATAATTGTTGTCAATGAGAGATGTAAAAGAATGCATACTTCCATTTGTCTCGGAAAACATCCAGACACATATAGGATTTAGTTGGTAATAAGAATGTTATTCCCACGTCGATTCCTCAGCAGGTTGAACTTGGATTCATTCTCAATGGAGATGCTGTTGTTGCAGGAAATAAGAGTATATATGGAAGGACCTAAGAATGTTATGTGGGTGCTGAGTCGGTTAGTGTACTGTCGGCAATCTAAGGTGGTTGGGCAGTCTAAGAATGTTATATGGAGTAGAAATTGTCTTCATCAGAATGGAGAAGGTGTTGGCCCACCTGCCGCCAAGTAAAATTAGTGTTTTTTTCCTCATCTTTTCTAAATGGCATTCAACTTTATTCTGCATTTCATTTGGGCGTTTAGATAAAACTGAATTTAAGTCAGATTCCAAATCCGCAAATGACAAAGGAAAATCACCTCGTCGCTTTTATTATAGGTATGGATACATGTGTATAATTACATGTATGTGTGTATGTATCTTTATCTACATCAATATACATCATTGCAGGTACCAAGCAGTACTTATAGATGATTGTTTGAATTTAACTATCTTGGTCTTTATTTGTGTTAGTTGTGCTTTGGAGTGACTGATGGATTCTGCAATTTTGTCACATTGACTCTTACTATGTCCATTGTACATGGGTACTGTTAACCTGTTAGGTCTATCTCCAGTCATCCCCTACCCATACCCCCATCAATTGGAGACCTTAGAATTTAGTAGCAGGATCCTTCTAAAATGGGCACCCTGCCAAGACAGGAGCTCCAATCGGCTCCCAAGATGGGAGCTTGACGGGAGCTCGCTACCAACTAAGATGAGAGCTTATTGGGTGGTTACTATTCTCTTACTTTTAAGGGAGTTATGCCATTGTGGAAATAAAAATATGAAAATCATATCACTCAAGAAGTTTTGCCAATTGAAAATATCTAACTTCCTATAAGTACCCTTTAAGATCGTGAATTTTTTTCCATAAGTAATCACTTTTCCTTCAATGGTTAAGTATTTAAAGATACTCTATATACATACTTATATGTAATCTATATATGCTCCTTAGGCACCCCAACCTTAGGAGCTTCTAGGTGCCTCCGCTCCCCCGCCCCCGCTACCGCCCCCGCTTCGTGCTACTAAGCGGCTTGGATCCTAATTTGGCCCCTTTATTTTTCGTGTTATGGTCGTGTCATTTTGCATTCGTGTTCAGTTTGTGCAGTGTTAAGGTGGCATGGGAAAATCTTTTTCCATGATAAAAACATATCAAATACATGAAAACATTAGTTTTTCTTCCCTTTTAGAAGTTCAATTTTGTCAAACTAATTCCATTTCCAATTCCAATCCTAATTTTATTTTCAAAATTCTAAATACCAAACCCTAGCTACTTTGTAAGTTCTTGTCCATTTCATAAGTTGACTCCAATATAAAGCAAATTAAAGAATATAGTCACACCAAATTGTGTTTTACATTAATCGAAAATTGAATTAATAGTTGTAGTTAAGCGAATACGGTCACAGATCATTTCAAGCTCGTAAATAATTTGTTTTTGCCAATCATAAAAAAAAATTTGTAGTCAAGTGTATTAAAGATTTAGACATGCCTATTTTGGAATTCAAGGATTTGATCCAAAATATTAGTTTGATATTTGTGTTGTCAGGCCGTATGACATAGGAGTTCATTTTAATAGTTCATCTTTGGCCGCTATCTTCATGTCGAATTGGATTAATTTTAATGGGTTGGGTCAAAAAATCTCAACCCTCGTTTCATCGATTATTAATCTCTTCATTTTCAATTTAAATGTCAATCGACACCAATAAGTTTAAATATTGAACCACTAACGCATAACTAGATGATGAATAGTGGGGATTGCATGTCTGCGAAATCAGCACCACCTTAGGCATTGCTATTGTTATTGTTATTGTATACTCTTATTATGTCCAGTGTACCATATGGTGTGTTCTTTATAAGAAATTAGCAGTTTAGCACTCTATTGTTTCCAGTTGGGAAGTTCATATATTTCCTGAGGGTTACTTTGTGATCCTTAGTTAAGGTGTTACACTTAAGATTTTCTGTTGCATGGATTTGTTTGCTTGGAAGCTTTGATTGTCGGATCATTCAACACGGTTGTTTGAACTTTTTCATGTAAGACAAGCTTATCAGCTTTGTTTGTTTTCTGATGGATCCTGCAGTGCTAAAAGAGGGGTGCACCGCCCAATTATGAATCTTCACGAAAGGAGCTTGAGTGTTTTGGCTTGTCGATATGTAGATGAGGTCATAATTGGTGCTCCATTGGAAGTATCAAGAGACATGGTTAGTTTGAATTTGAACAGTACTGTGTGAACAATATGCAAACTTTGCTATTGTCTACTTAATTGTTTTCATCCTAAACTGTATATTTTTTATCTCAATATTTCTATTGTTTGAAGAATAAAAAACCATGAAAGTTGGGAAAGATGACAGAGATTTAGGACTTTGGAGAAAGAAATAGTTTGTTAGTTTAGATGGTATGTTAAGGATGCTAACTGTTGACAAACGTAGTAATCATTAATTGACTACCATAGAGGTTAAGTGGCAGGTAAATGTTTCATGGAGAGGCTGAATTCATTGATAATCCTATGGGTTAGTGCATGCTGTTACACAATCTTGGGTAGAACTCAATCCCAAAGTTAGCTGTTGCGGTGAGGCCCTCACGCTTATATAGTACACCATACTTTCGTCCCCAGACAGATGGCACGTTACCTCACACCCTCCGTCACGTGCAACATGCTCACTTGGCAGCACGTCCTGCGTGCTGGCCAGAGCCAAGCATCCTATCCATCCCCATGTTACACGATTTTTGGTAGAGTCCAACCTTTAAAGCAGCTATGTGAACGTGTCCTTGTGCTTGTGTACTACACACTTCTTCTGTACCCAGGTGGTACAGTATTTGTTTAACACATGTAACAAAAGTCATTTTCAGAAGGGTGCATGATCAGTGGGTTCCATTTACAAGTGCTACATGCTATCCAAGTGATGTGATTTACGTATTACTATGAGTGTTATTTCCCAGTTCAAAGACCATAATGAGAAGTATAAGACTTACAAATGCTTGAATGGTGAACAAAAGAGTATATTAGAACAGGTTTGTCACAGAGTACAGACAATCAAATTTGAGGGAGAGCAGTAATAGCTAAAAAAAAATTGTGATGAAGTTTTGGCTCTAGGTTGGATGGTTAGGAAAGGCAATAATGGATTGTAGTCCTACCTTCATTGAACTTTGAGAAGGTAGACATATTTCGAACTTCATGTATCTTGGCATCTTGCTTTTGAGTTTAAACTTTCATGCAGCATTCCCATATTGTTTTCACAGGACACGTGTTTGTATTATGTGTATCTAAGAACTCCATTGTAGATCATGCTTTTCAAGAACTCCATCGTTCCTGATTGGTTTATTTTGGCTCATACTGTGATCGGTGATCTAAACACAAGAATATTGTAAGCAATAACCAAAGACAGGCTCCAAAAAAACCTTAATGAAGAGAAGAAGAGAGCTATATTACCACCACTACAGTGTTCCTTTTGATATTGGTTTTTAGTGAAGCAAAAATTGCTGCTGCCATGAATAGCGCTATTGGATCTCTAGATAACATTTTTAAATGCTCTGCACAACTCTTATATGACATTGTTGTCTTCTCCGGTCAACTGAACATACATTGATGTGTCAGTCCTGTAATGCAGCTTAAAACACAGCTTTATATTTTTCATTGAGTAGCCAATTTTTTGTAGTTGATCCCAATCTTCATAACTTCATGTCTTTTGTGACATTGGAAATACTTGTTACTGCAGATAACAACATTTGATATTTCGTTAGTTGTTCATGGAACAGTGGCAGAAGATAGTGATTTTCAGAAGGTATGTGGGAATGGTTACAAGTTATGTTACCGTACATAGTAGACCAATTGCTGAGGCCATGATTTTTAGCTCATAACTTCTTGTTTTCTTGCCAGGAAAAGGGCAACCCGTATGAAGTCCCAATTAGTATGGGCATATTCGAAGTGTTGGAAAGCCCTTTGGATATCACAACTAGCACTATAATAAGGAGAATCGTATCAAATCACGAGGCATATCAGGTTTGCCTTGCTATCTATTCTCAGTTTTCTTCTGTTGTAATGAAAGTAAAGGTTCTCATGAAATCTGGAATCCTACAAGAGTTTTATAAGATGTTCCACACAGTCCATGTCATAATGTTCATAAACTGCCTGCACATTGTTTACTGGTTAAACCAGAATGTGTAATAACCATAGATCAGTAGTAGATGCCGCGTGTTCTTTCTGTGACCTTGGCATATATCTGGATAGTGTCTAAATAAGCTGGTTTTTTCTTTAATATCCAGAAACGGAATGAGAAGAAGGCAGAAAGTGAGAGAAGGTATTACGAGCAGAAGACTCATGTCTCTGGGGATTGATTAATTTGAGAAGATTTGGTATATGTGCTTGGACAGTCTGATTGTCCATTTCACTAATTTTACTTAGACTAGAGGATCTGTTATAGTTGTATTGTCTATGATTAATTGCTCGAAATCCAGTTTTGAATGTAATGTCTAGCTGTGGATCACACCTCACGGATGGGAGTACCTCAAAATACTAGGCCGATAAGGAAATCATACTTATGAAGGCGGGATCTTTTATTATCTCTATTATAAAACAGAAGGGTGTGGAGACAAGTTGTTGAAACGGCTTAGATTCATTTGATCCAAAGGCTGTAGTGCATCCTTCCACTTCCTGGTTAAGTGCCCAGGGTTTTCACCTAAATCACACAACTGCCATCCCCTTCCAACCGGGATGCGTAGTGCCGTAGACACGGGCTAGCACTAGTCGGATAATATGATAAGACGGCCTTTTTTATGTAAGCCTTCTTGGCTCTTTGAGAGAGAACGCGTCTTTTTTGTTCTGCATGCATTAGGATGTACGGAAGTTTGCTTCTTTACATGTTACTGTTACATAAAAAATACTAGAACAAGAAATTTCTTTCTCGTAATGTTGGTTTCTTCTCTATGTTTATGCTTGCGGGAGTACATCAAAAACATGTTTTCGGTTACTCTTACCATCTCGTTTCCATTAACAAAGAAATTTCAGCATTTTACTATCTCGTTTTCACTAACAAAAAAGTTGTCAATAGATTTTTTTTTGGTAAATTCTAATGCCACGAGCCTTTACACTAATGCCACGAGCATTTATTGCTCTGGTATGTAAAATGACTCTCTTATCCCCTTGTGGTCAAAGCTGTCAATCCATAACATTAGTTACCCAAACTACCCTTCCTTGAAGGAACAACCCTAATTGAATTACCCTTGGGTTTTTGATTTCTCGTGCTTTCCGACTAACTATTTTGTTTTGATAGTAGAATCCCTATTTTGTTTGACTGTGAGCAAAGTCAATTTTTTTAATTGAAAAAACTAAAACAAAAATTGTGCTTTTCTCCATAGCACACTAAAAATTTGAGTATTTTTTCTTTCTCAAAATCATTCTCACTGGTGAGTTGGTAACCCTAACTTTAATCTATCCATTTTTCCAGCTTTCATTTTTTTTTATTTTTTATGTTTCTAATAAACAAACACATGGTTCTCCATTTTAATTTTACTTCTTCTAAAAAAAAGATACTTTAAAAAAAATACTAAGCTGTAAAAAAAAAAAAAAAAAAAAAACCTTCTCTCTTCATGTGGTTACCCAACAATAAAACCAAAAAAATTGCTCTCCAGTGCTAGTAGAAACATCATTCAAGAAATCACCATTCAAGCAAATTCCTTAATAATTGTCAATGTATAATAAAGGTATAAAAAGTAAGGCCACTTCCTCACAGGAAAATGCCCTGTTTCTTCCACTTTCATCTGAATCCAGAATGAATCTAAAGAAGCATTGTAAAGTCCAAACTGGTACTTTATAGCCAAAATTGAAATCTGTCATGTCACGTGGAGAGAAAATTGAAAACCATATTTCAAACAAAATGTGGTACATCCTTCACTTAAGCAACAGTATGTTGGCCAGAATTGAATGGGAAAGACACTTTTTATCTCCTGCGGCTGCAAAAGAAATGGTAAAAGTTGTGGCTCTAATTAGTTGAGATTATCTGTAAGACTTACCAATAATTCGTCCACTATGAAATAATAGAAAAAGAACTATCTTACCTCAAGTGGTCAATCCAACAAAAACCAGTCGAGTGAAGTAGGAATTGGGCTTGTGTCGAGCACATTCATGGTACTTTCATCATCGTCCAGATTAGCTGCATGAGTTGGATTCGATATATTCGCCTTCCATTTGCCTTTACATGTTCGACTATTATGACCAACATCTTTGCAAATGCTACACTTTCGTGTTGCATCCACAATCTCAAATTTTGATGCATTCCGCCTCGTAGAACTAGATTCCTTAACTTTCTTTGACCCCGATGGACGTCCTTTATGTGGTAGAATATTTGGCTCAATAACCAACGGTAGTGATGGACTTACAAGTTGGGAAATTCTCTCTTGAGCACGTTCTCTTTGGCTTGTAGGCCACTCTTGGTATTTATTTTCTAACTCATGAACTAACTTTTTGAATTCTTGCCCATTCGACCTAGTTTCTCCCCCAAGAAAAAGCAATCTTGTATCAATTCTCCATTGCGAGTGTATTGCATCAAGCGGTAACACCTTACCTTTCCAATCAATCATCTTATGTGCACAAGGAAGACCCATACTTGCCATGAAGTGTCCCGTACATGTTGATTTCATTGTACCATGCTTCAACATCTCATATTGATCGACTAGTTTCCGCAAAGCAAATGATGACACTTTGGTGATCAACTCCTTAAAGAAGTAATTATTGCAGTTGTGAGGTATTCGGATCCTCTCACTTGAGAGTTGAGTCGTTATCTCTTTAAATTCATTTTCAATTGCGAGGCATATCTTGTTCTTCACTTGATAGAGATCACCTGTTGAAACTTGTAAATATTTCTTCAATTTCCCATGTGCACCTTCTGCCCTCGAAGAAACATGATTTCCAAAATGAGCACAATTTTCAGTCCATGCATGCACAAATCGCTCTTTGAATGGAAGCCATGTCTTTCGAATATAACAGAGCACTTTTTCCTTATCCTTGTACAGTAGCTCAACTAATTTCCAAGCTTCATTGAATGCCTCCTCATCTTGAGAATTTATCACTTCATTCCAAGTAGACAAAAATGTGGTCCAATCATCTTGAGTGTCAAAGTAAGACTTGCAATTTGCTAAAATATTTTTCTCAATATGCCACACACACAAAAGATTTGCAGTTGAAGGGAAAACAACTTTTATGGCATTCATCAAGGCCAATTCTCTATTTGATACAATAATAGAGGGATGGCAAGTGGGACCCAAGATCTTTCTAAAATTGTGCAAAGCCCAAATATAATCTCCTTCTCCCTCTTTCTCCAAAAAGGCAAAACAAGAGTAAAATGAACTGTTAAAACTTGAAACTCCAATTATGTCAAGTAGTGGCATCTTGTACTAATTTGTCTTATAGGTGCAATCCATCACGAAGACATTTGTGTAGCTTTTGGTTAATATGCTTGAAGAAGGGTGTGCAAAAAATAGATGTGTCAAATGGCCATTTTGATCATATGCAACATCGAAAGTAAAATCACCTTGACAAAGCTCTTCAAACAATGCTTGGATCATAGTTCGTCCTACCAAGTTGTCCTTTTGAATTTCCCCCTTCGTATTATAAATTGTTTTTGACACCGCTTGAAGCTTTGGATTGGATTGTCTAAGTGAAGAAAGAATTTGGCATGGTGGTATTCCCGATCTAGTCATTTCTTCAGTGCTCGTGATCTCTTTCTTTGACAAACGACGACAAGAGGGATGTCCGGACATGTCACTTGAGGGTTCATGATTATGTGAGCTATTTTTGACTTCATTAATCACCCACAAGCCATCATCTTGTCTCTTACAACAGAATTGAAAAGGACAATTTATGAGACGAGTTGCCGTTTTCCTTTGCCGTTTCTCTAAGGGAACATGCCACTTATTTCGGTAACAGCCACCCCGATCACAACCGATGGTAAGATATCTATCTTGTCTAGAGTTTTTGATAGATATTGCATATCCTTGCATTGAGAAAAACTCTCGAAGAGTATCGAGAAGTTCTTCCCGAGATTCGAATTTCCAACCAAATTGCTGAAGCATATCCTTCTGTTTGTTTTCTTGATTTTGCATGTCAATTTCGTGTTCATCAATCTGATCACTGGAACTTCCATGGCTGCATTCAATTGGTTGTTCAATATCCATGCTTCAGTCACCAAATCTACATCATGAAAAAAATTGAGCAAAGATTGTGGCATTAAAAATTCATCAGAAAGCAGTAACAGAAGGGGAAAAAAAGGGATAACCCTAAGCATAGCCTCAATAAAAATTAGTCCCTAAACATTCAAGGTTTTTTTATAAAAAAGAAAGAACATTAATTTTTGTTTATTACCGCATACAAAGTACACTAATGAAACACTAAACATATGCTCAACAATAGTAGTTTTTATTTTTATTTTTATAACTTAGTTGTCCGAGACAGTTTTCACACATCACAACTAATCTTTGGAGACCAATATCACCGCCATTTGCGGGGGTCCCAATTAAAGGTAAAGTAAAACTCTATATGGACTGACCCCAGAATTTAATTGCATCTAATAGGCTTCGAACCAAAGATCTTAGAAGAGAATAAACCTCTTAAGTCTCAAGTCTTGATCACAAGACCAATCCGTTGAGATTGGCTCGATCTCAACAATAGTAGTTCGTGAATAACGTAACAAAACTGTAAACATTTACTTTAGAAAAGCAATCCCTATGTATACAAGTACACAATGAATAAACAATACTAACCTTGAATGTATATACTCCAATGAATTTGGTGATCAAGTACAAATGGGAAGCGGATAAAAAAGAAGAAGAAGTACAAATAGGAAGAGACAAAACCTAAAGGAAAAAAGGAGATACAGGTTGCAGTTGAAAAGCACAGGAAATCAGAAGCCGAAAAAGGGTAATCGAAGGGTTGTTCGTTTACAGAAGGATAGTTTGGGTAAAAAAATTTATGGGCCTACAGCTTTTGACCACAACAGGACAAAAGAGTCATTTTAGCTACCAGAACAATTAATGCTCGTGGCATTTGGAAAAATGCTCGTGGCATTAGAGGCAGCCTTTTTTTTTTTGCTTTAGTAATTCTATTCACAAACCCATAAACAACTTATTCAATACCGGAAACAACTTGGGCATTTCTCAACAATTTATTCACGGCTGGAAACACCTAAAAACTTTTCGACCACAAATAAAATTCTACAAATTCTTCACTATCGGAAACGCTCCCTTAATTGGACTCTCAATCTTTTCTTACCAAGCTTGTGGTGCATACTTAAGCTAGTAAAGAGCTTTTTTCAACATTTAAACAAAATTTGAAATTTTGGATGATTGGTATCCAGAAGGTTGGTTCACATAAATTTCCTAATCAATTTCTCTGTAAAAAAAATGTATTATTAACATCAAGTTGCCAATTTCTTTAGATGCTGAGACTCACCCACTAAAGTATTTTTTCCCCTTGTTGGAGAACTAAAATAATTTATCTTGTACTCCATTATCAAGAAATTAAACTATTCCCTATTGATGCATTTGGTCTTGAGTTTTTTTTTCTTTTCTTTCTCTTTCAATCTATTTTCTTTTTAGAAGAAAATAAACTAATGTTAGTGATAAAGAAATAAAGAAGAAAACAAAATGTCAGTTTATTGAATGTCATCCAATACAAGGATTAGTACTAAGGCCCAGTTCTTACTAGATTTTTTGTTTGGTATTAATTTTGTTTTTTAATTTTTATTAGGTTCACATTAAACTTTTTATAATTGGTCATTTGTCTCAAGGAGGGGAGTTTAAAATTTTAAAAATATATGACCTAAAGAAAAAAGGTTTCACTAAAGACAAAAAAAATACCAATACAAATCTCTTTTTTAGTGTCATTCGATATGATTTTTTTTCCACTCCGGTGTATGTTTTTATTATGTTATGATTCCTCTCGTTAAGAAGAATGATTGATTTAAAAAATTACGATAATAAATTAAAGAGAGAATTTTGCATAAATCCATTATAGCAGTTTCCAAACCCATCTAGTCCACTTCTAAGTTTCATAATCCACTAAGTCTACTAATAATTTTAATGACAAAAATACTCCACCTAAGAAATAAGGGCCTTGTTTGGCTAACACGAAAATGTATTTTTTCCATTTTTTTCTCAATCACGCCACATATAACGTTATATGTGTAACAAAAAATGTATTTTTTGATTTTTCTAGATTTTTTTATTGAACCTGCTATACTTAACATTTAATGTTATATATGTGACAAATTTCTCTTTTTGTTTTTCCTATTTTTCTTGTATTGATTTTTTAACGTTATATTAGTGACAAAAATTTCCTAACACACAACATTATATGTGTGGCAAAAATTTTCTAACATGCAACATTTCTTTTTGGTTTTTCTTGTTTTTAGTCTTTAACGTTATATGCTGGTCCACACAAAATATATAATATTATATGTGAGTTTTTGAATATCTAAATATCCCCAAAAAAAATAGAACATATAATATTATATTTGAGTTTCTGCAACTCTGAATCTCACAAAAAAAATAGAATAGAACATGTAACATAATATGTGAGCTTCTGTAGTTCTAAATCTCAAAAAAAACAGAATATATAACATTATGTCTGAGCTTCTGTAGCTCTAAGTCTCACAAAACATAACATAAAATTATATGTCCTCAAAACATCATCTTTCCAACAATATTATATATGTCAAAAAATAACATTATATGTTCACATATCATGTCACTATTATTCTTGTTTTCAGTCGCGCCTTGAATCCCAAGTTGAATGTTGATGAGGCTACAGGGGGTCGAGCTTCATTTTTTCATCGTTTCTTCATCAAAACCTTCATCGGATCCTTCAAAATTTTGATTTTCTGCCTCCGAATAGCATTCTCATAACCTCTATATCTACATATACACATATTCAAAACAACATAAATAACATTAATATATCTTAAAAATGAGATAAAAGCACATATCACACATGACAAAAAGTTCACATATAACGTTATATACTCCGCTGTATTAAATTGGTCCGCGCAGCAGCCTATTTGACTTGCTTCTAATAATTTATGAATATATCCATATGTGCTTTTGAGAGGCTGCTGCGAGAACCTATTCAATAAAAGAACATAAAATGTTATTAGTTCCACTTTTTTTTTTTTAGTTTTACAGGACAAAATCTCATATACAACGTTATATGTTCTCTATGCAAATTGAAATTTTATTTTGTCAATACAAGCTTATATATATATATATATATATATATATATATATATATATATATATATATATATATATAACGTTATCAAGTGCAAATTGTGTCACATATAACATATATGTCTCAGTAGAGAAGATTATCTATAACCAAACCACATCACTTACCGAGCTTCAAATCACATATTTTCACGTATAAGTCGGAGAGGCCGCTACGTGAATCAATTCAATAAGTGATCGACAACGGAGCATATACTGTTATATATGACAAAAGCTTATATATAACGTTACACGGTACAAAATGTCATATATAACGTTATATGTTCTCTTTATTAAATAACATAGAATATTTCTAATCTAGAATGTTATATATAACAATATAACGTTATATATTATTATATCTCTCTCTAACTGATAATGTTTTAAAAAAATGACATTAAATAACAACAAAAATATATATTTTTTGTGACACGAAAAACACACATATAACCTTATATATTTTTTCAAAAAACACAACTTGTTCCAACTTTATATGTCTAGCCCTAAAAAAATACACATATAACCCTATATATTTATTCAAAAAACTCTAAATATATCAGAAGCAAGTTGGAGAGGCCGCTGCATGAACCAAATCAAGAAGTGATTGATGAAAAACACAAATATAACCTTATATATTTATTCAAAAAACTTCAGATCTCTAACCCTAGGAAAAACACATATATAACCTTATGTATTTATTCGAAAACTTCCAAATCTGATGATACCGAACACGGGACAAACAAAAGACCGGATCAACCTTCTTATAATATTATATTTTTTATTTTTACTACTCCAAATTTCTCTCCAGTAAAATAAATAAAAGACTGGATCAACCTTCTTAATATGATAGACAAACAAACTTTAAAGCACGTTTATGAAAAAACAGAATAACGTTATATAATTGATTGAAACTACAAATTTCACACACATAACAAGTCAAAAATCCAAATTCGTTCAAGATTAGTATAAGAAATAGACTATAACCTTAAATATCAAAGAGATCAAGATACACAACAACAAGTACTACTATGAGGAACAGGTATTATATGTATAAGATGAGATTACCGATTCCGAGGTCTAGGTGAATGGCTCTTCTCCATGACTTTGCGTATGTTCTCCCTTCGCTGCGTGGTGAAACGATTCAAGGTGATTTACGGGCCGGTCCATCTCTGGCCATGGCGGTGGTGTCCATCGAGGGCCATGTAGACGGTGTCCATCAAGGGCGGGGGCGGCGACAACAACCGCCTGATGGTAAGCATCACCGATATGGGCAGCGCGGGCCCGATCCAGTTTGTGGTGAGTGAGGGAGAGCTCGTCGGCGTGGAGAATTTGGAGGTATCACAATGTATCATAAATAAGATGAGAAAATTCAGCCCCTCCACTCCCTCTGTTGTGTCGTTCTACAACAGGAAAATGGGACCAGGAAGACAACCCACCACTGGACTACTGATCCCCCAGCTTTGGTATCGTAGGAACATGAGCAACGAGGCCACAATACACCATTAGTCGAACCAAACTTCCAACTTCATTATCTATCCTCCGAATCAATCTCCGACTGCCTTCTTAATCGACCGGGACGGTTCACCAGGGCACCGTTCAGTTGCCAGGAATGTTGTACAAGAAAGTTATTCTCAGGAAAAGTCAAGTAAAGTGAAGTAAAGGAAAAAGAAATCTATTTTCCTGTGAGTGTTCATTTGATAAATTTTTTTTGCAGGAAAACTAAAGTTTAGTGGTTCATTTGTCGGAAAAAGACACTTATGAGAAACTTCTTTATTTTCCATGGCTAAAAGTAACTTTGAGAACTAACACATACCGGAAAATGTATTTTATCTAATGCAAAGCCTTAACATGAAGCTTAAAAAATAAGTAGATGATAACTAAATAAACAAATGTTAAATAACTATGCTTGATTAGTTGCCGATACAATAACTCATTGATAAACTGATGATTAGTAAGTACAAAACAAAACTGAAGACTAATGACAAGATAAATAAATACTTCCAAAAAAAAAATCAATTAGGAGTACTAATTTTTTCTACAACAATTATCTTAGAAAGTATCACAGTAGTCGAAATTGTTATTGCTCACGTAAATTTCAAAGTGCCTTTCTAAGAACTTAATTCGTATTTTTTTTAGTATTGGCGTCATTCGTTTTTTTTTCTTGCCTTCCAATTATTTTGGCCCCACAATGCAGAAAACTTTCCCGTAAAATCCTATGCTTTTGGCCGGATCACTTTTGCAAGAAAGTAAATCTTGCAGGAAAACTTAAGAACATTTTTCCCACTACTTTCCTGGCAACTAAACACTACAAAAGTTATGAGGAAGTTGATTTTCCCATCATTTCCTACACTTTCCTGACAACTGAACGGAGCCCAGGGGAGGGGAGGAGAGAGAAAGGGGGAGAAGGGAGGCTCAGATCTGTTTTGTGATTTAGGGTTTCTCTCTCTATATGTTATATAGGAGGGTTTTTTGGTCTTGAAAAATATCTCTTTTTAAGTAAATTGGAGTTATTAGGTTAAATAACTATATTAGTGGACTAGAGGGGTTATGAAATTTAGAAAGTGGACTTAGTGGGTTACAAACATGCTACAGTGGACTTCTCACCAATTTTTTATAAATTATATACAGAATTATTAAAAATGAAGGAAAACCCAAAAAAAATACTAAAGCAAAAGATTAAGAAGAAATCCTTTTTTTTAGTGGTTTTATACTCCGTAGCAATGAGCTTTGAACTTGAATTATGCGATCCAGTTGTGTAGAACTGTAGATACTCCATATCTGAGCCCATTCAAATGGATAAACGGCTCTTAAATATTAGCCGTTGGATCAATGGAGGGTCAACTGGTCAAGGAGCTTAGACTTTAATTAGGCGCGGGATGAATGTTGCGTGTCATCGAAGCATAGGGTTTCGGCTCTTCTTTCTCCCTCTGTTGTTTTTTCGAAAGCAGAGGGAGCGGTCGGCTCTCTCTCTCTCTCTCTGTGTTTTGATCGCCCTCTCTCTCTCTCTCTCTCTCTCTCTCTCTATCTATCTATCTCATTGTTAACAGAGGATGGGTAGTATTCAGTTCAAATTCGGGAAAGATTTCTGCGGAATCGAGAGGTTTGGTGGAGTTTTTCAATGAATCGAACTTTGGGGGCGAATTAGGGTTTTTTGTGTATCGGTTCAGTATGAAATTAGGGTTTTGATGGTTGGTTTCCGTCGGCCGATTAGATGACTTATAAGTTGGAGGACGAAATTCGGGATGCCGAACGTTTAGCGGCGCAAGAAGGCGGCGGTGAAGGGTATTGAGTGAAGATTACTCAGAAGAAGAGGAATAAGAATGATGGGTATTACAACGTACCCGTAAGGAGTTTCGATCAGACACACGGCGGCGTAGGCAACTGCAGCCTCGTGTAGGTTCTTGTCACGACCCAGTGTCGAATTTCCCCGGCGAAGAAAGCCCCGGAAAGTCCTGTTGACAAACCCATCTCTCTCTCTCTCTCTCTTACTGTTTACAGAGGATAGGTAGTTTTCGTTTCAAATTAGGGAAAGTTTTCTGCGGAATCGAGAGGTTTGGTGGAGTCTTTGTTTGAATTGAAATTTGGGGGTGAAATTAGGGTTTTATGCATTTCGGTTTGGTCTAAGAAATTAGGGTATTGATGGTTGGTTTCCGTCGCTGATTAGATTATACTCAGAGGACGAAATTCGGAATGCCGAACGTTTGCGGCACAAGGCGGCGGGGAAGGGTATTAGCTTCGATCAGATACACGACGGTGTAGGCAACTGCGGCCTCGACGGAGTGTCGTATTTCGACGTTGAAGAAAGCCCAGGAAAGTCCTGTTGACAAACCCATCTCTCTCTCTCTCTCTCTCTCTCTCTCTCTCTCTCTATATATATATATATATATATATATATATATATATGTTGGTTGAGTTAGTGGATTTGATTTCGAGGACTTTTTATATTTGATTTATGCATTATTTTTAATGTGTAGTGTTCTCTTTACAATTTTCAATGCAAGATTACTCTGTGTGTGTGTGTAAGTTTTCCTTCTGACCTCAATATTTTTTGGGCCTGTAGGTGGAGGTCATTGCTTTATCTAGCTACGAAGAGAAGGAAGAGCAGTTTCCATTATTATAACTTATGATTTTCACTTATCCAGCAGCACTATTGAGCATGTTTCTCTAAGTTGTTGATAAATCATCGCTAGATTTGCACTCGATGCATATATTCTTCAATCAATGCCCCCATCTTGTTCAGCTCTGTGGTGTGAAAACCTCTAGATTTCAGCATATTTTGATACCTTGTGCGCAGTCTCGGTCTCTCACATTATTTATGTAAATTTAAGTCCTAAAATTCCTTTGGATTCCCAAACAAATTTAACATAGGTAGAAGGAGAAAGGCCAAACCTGCAATTTAGCATCTATTAGTTATGCCAGTTGAAATTTTAGAGGGTAAATTTGTGAATTTTTAAACTGAGGAAATCTATGTCCAGTAGAAGTTAAATCCAACCTATGCTTACAGATCTGGATATCCAATTATGTAGTGGAGGGTGTCTGTTTGTAGTACTGTGGTTGTTACTTCTGATTTTATGGGGGATTCACAGGCTTGTAGCCTTTTGTGTCCTCTTATACAGGTTGCTCATCTGAGGCAGCGTTTTTTCCATTCTATTGCTCCAGGAGGGCTTGCTGGGGATAGAAGAGGTGTTGTCCTTAGCTCAGGGTTTTCTTTAAGTGGTCAGCAGTTATGGAAAGTTATAAAAGAAAATAGGGACCTAGACCTTTCTGCTCACAAGGTTACACATTAATCTTGCAGTTCAATTGATAGATAGCATTGGTTTGCACAACAGAGTCCTTACTATTGTCTTGTATTATTAATTTCTCACTTTTGGATAGTTAGGTCATGGTTGCCACTGTCCGGTGTGAAGAGATTGCCAGTGATAAGCTAAGACGCTTGAGCTCTGATGAGGTATTTGTGCATCTATCTGCTGTTTGGGTTGCTTTCTGTAATAAATGAGAATTCATTCATTATGCATTTCTTATTTATTTGTTCCAAAGAGCGTTGGTTGGCATTGGAGGATGCCGTTCAATCTGGTCCAGTACCTGGTTTTGGGAATAAGCTTCGTTCAATCTTAGATACCTATCTTTTTGAGTAAGTTTGAAGTCGCAAATGACTAACTCTGAACTAAGTGAGCTTGAGTTTTAAAGGCCAATGGAGTGTAACTGAAGCTTATATCCAGCAAGTCTTGTCCATAATGACATGCTGTTTTTGTTTATCTGAGCCATAAAAACATACTTGATCTTTCAAAGGTAAGCGAAATAAGTAACAGCAGCACACTAGCTTATAGGAAACATGGAAAAAATTGTAACAATGACTTCTCTTATTTCTTCACCCTTCCATCAAAGCCATAATGTTCTTCATTTACTCTCTTTTTTCTTATTTTGTAGATATGATATGGAGGCTTTCTGCTTTGATGAACTTGTGAGAAAGGCAAAGAGACAACAGTTAGAGTCAAAAGCATTGCAGGTAGAAACATATTTTTGTTCATTGATGAGCTAGAATCACATTTTGTCATTTACATGCCTTCATGATGGCTGTTATTCGGGGAAATACATGTGAAACATATATTTTCGTGTTTATGCCCTCTTGTTGCAAGGATTGTATTAGAATACAAATTGTGGAAGATGCTGATAAGCTTGTCTCATGCTTAGTAAATAAGGTTACACTGTTCCAAGATGTTGATAAGCTTGTCTCATGCTTAGACCTCTGCTGGTTCATATTTTGGATTGCCAAAAATCTCTTTAACTTCAAAAAGATATGTGGCAGCTAGCCGAGATATTTGACTCAAGTCTCACAAGAGCCTCTTCAAGGTATTGTGAACATGTTCTCAATGTAGTACTGCAGGTAATTTATCGTCAACGTCTCCCTATTCTACTTGATGTTGATCGTCATTTGATTGCAAAATGCAGTAACAAAAAAAGAAGTTTTTGCATTGAGATTCTCATGTAACTTACCCAAAAAAATAAATGAAAGTTGTCTCATAAGGGAAAAATACCCATGTATATGGTTCAAATGAGAAAACTAAATTGTTCTTTACACAATGCACCGTTAATGGCGTATTATGGGTTGGGGGGGTGGGGGGCGGGGTGGGGGTTGGACTTGGGAAGACTTGGATTGCTAATTTCTTTATCGTGGTTTAGCATTACCCTTATGGTGCAGAGTAGTTGTTATGAGTATTTGTTGAGAACTGAGGGTGAACTCTTTGGCAATTTGTGGTATGGTCAGTTCTGCAAGCACTTTTGCTTCATCAGAATGTGACAATTTCCGAGGTGAGGAGTGACGATATTGCTAGCATTGTAATAAAATTTGCTACATTGCTTCTTTTTGGTTATAGGTTCTACTCCATTCAAAGTGGGCTGCCATTATTTTTACTGTCAGTTTATAGTCATCCAAGAACTGTTATGCACAAGTAAAACGGTGCCAAGGTGAATCACTATTTAGCCCTTTTTCAGTATTTAAAAATGACTCCTAGATTGGCACTTACTTTAAATGGTTCTTCTTCTTCAATTGTATTTAAGGAAGTGTAAATAGAACAAAATCCAATGAGACTAAGTATTGAATTTGCTTTTTTATCCCACGCTTTGTATATTTTTCTTCAACCAATTTTCTTTCTACACTCAGGTTAGTTCCTAGATCGCCAACAGGCCCAACACAGTACGTGTCTGCGCGACATGTTCATATACTTCAGTACTTGACAACTTTCATAGTCTCAAGCAGTCGTACTGTACATACTTAGTAGTGGACCAATCACATTGGACTAACAAGTCAGCTTAATTAAATTTTCGGATTGTGTGTGAGATAAATAAAAGCCACAAAAGATTATCATTTATCACACCACTTGTCTAGGAGTCTTTTCAAAAGGTAATCCACTTAAAAGGCATTTAACTTGAACAAGAAGGGTGTCCTCCATAGCAGTGCCTGATTAACCACGGTATCATGTTACCGTTTTCTTGAACTAATTGAGCACTGCAAGGGGAAGAATGCTAAGCATATTGTGGTGAAATAGGCTTTACCATGTATAGCACTTTTTGCATGAAAGAAATAGCAGATTTTCCAGCTGCAGAGCCTAGATACTGAGGGGGCTCTAGCAAGGATTGATAGAAATTGAAGGGACATATTAGCTTGTACATATGCCCTGTTATCAGAGGAAATTAGGAAAATATAAGCATCGGAGACACTTGGGATTGCACACAAGATTCATTTGTAGTAGTTAAAATTGTTGGTGGTTTAGAGATTTGGTCTGCCTTGTTTGGTGTTTTGCTGTTTCTCTTTAGTAGGCTTAGTTTTGTTTGGAGCTTGCTCCCATGTTGTATCGTTTAGGCCTCAAGTATATAGCCCTGGCCTTTTTTCTTGGTATTTTTTCTCAATAGGATTAAACACATTGAACAAAAAAAAAAAAAATTTGACATTTCTACACTTGATTCTTTGGTGGCTCCTCGTAGTCAAAGGGTTTCCTCATAGCACTAAGCCATTCAAGAAGCTTGTCTAGTTGATGAACTATGGGACTCGGGCAAATCGCTATGCGTGTGGTTGGAATCTAAGTAGAATTTTGCTGGCCAAACTTCCTCACGTAAGTCAAATGGGTTCTCATAAAACTCATCACTTGAAAACCCATGGTTTGAGCCACCGTGCTCGTTATAAGTTTCTTGGCATTCAAGTAGCATGGTAAGTTTCTCTATTTGTTTTTGAGGCATTATAAGTTCATTATCTGTTTTATCTCTCAGAAATGCAATTATATGGTTATCATGCCTTCCTGCACCTCTTCCGGCCACCACAGAAAGGAAGAAGAGCACTTCATAACTCTTGGTAGCTTAGCACTTGGTGAGGTAGCTAGGCTAGAAGTATCATGTTGGGGAAGATATTTCGTGATCCCGCGACATTGCCCCAAAATCCCTCAAGAACCACCCATTTATTTAAGTGGGTCTTGCAGCACACGTGGAGGCCTTTGGTGCAGCTAGTCACTTCCACACTGTGTATAGGAGGACCGACCTACCAGACTTGAGGTGGCTGAGAACTGTATGTCAAAGGACCAATATCCTATATTCACGCTAGACTTTTGTTGCATTAATCTGTTCATTGACCCTTAGTAAATATTTGTGGCTTTCTTCCTCCAAATCTATTCTTGTTTATTAAAAATTGCCCCACATTGTAGATAATGGTCACTCTTAGGTATCTCATGGTTGTGAAGTTTTATTTATCTTTATACCTGTGTTCTGTGAACATAGTTTGACTTCTCTTTACTTATAGTTTGTCTAAAATCACTCATTATTTTTTTCTTTCATGCTAATTAACCTAAAATCTTTAGATTATAAATCATCTCTGAATGTTTATATCCTATTGTTTTATAAACTAAGTTAACGTTGTTGTCAGCAAATAGTATGGACCACATGATATTCTTTTTCAATCAACCCATATATGATGGTTTTCCTTTAAATGTTCTTGGGTGGAGAAACTTTTTATTTTTATTTTTAGATTTTGTCAGCGTGAATGCCTCTAATGGACTTATGAGATGTTGCAGAGTAGATTTCCCTCTTCTTCTTTTGCTTCTTCTATTTTTTTGGTTCCTTTTTGGTAAGTGGCTGGTTCATGTTGGACACTAGATTTAGAATTTTACAGTGAGGAATTAATGTTGAAACTGAACCTCATCGTAAGCCAATGGTCTTTTGGAATGCACTGGTTTTTCCCCATGTTCCCTTACCTCTCTTCAGTCGTATCTCTATACATGTCCTCCCTTTTCCTCTCTCCCCATTCTCTCTAGGAGCCTTATGTAAAGTTGAGTGGAAAATTGACTAGATCTACCATATTTTCTTGATGTATGTAATCTATGGTTACTTGTACTGCATTTGATTTGGGTAGGATGAAGAACGTGTCAAGATTTGGAGCATTATTTGTGGCTGTTGCATGAAGAACACACCCTGATTTGTACTGTGACCTTTTATTCAAACAACACATGTATTCTTGATGTTTGCATCTCTTTGTTTTCCTATGCTTGTGTATGCGATGGAAAATACTATAGGTCTATGAAATCTTGATCTTTTCCTGTAATGTTGTTTGTCTTTATTATGTCTAGTTGAGGAAGTATGCTTTAGTATGCTAATATTGGAGACAGCTTTTGTTTCTTTCCAAGTACCTCAGATTTTTTAAAAACATAATGGGCCTCCTGTTGTAGGATGATTATGATCAGTGCTCTGAAGTGGGTGGATGAGGTGATTCCTGATGCACCCTATGCTATAACTGAAGAATTCATGAAGAAGCTATTTGATGAGTACAACATAGATTATATAATTCACGGGGACGACCCATGTCTTCTGCCTGATGGCACTGATGCTTATGCCCTTGCTAAGAAGGCTTGCCGATATAAGCAGATCAAGTGCATCGATGGTGTTTCAAGCACTGACATCGTTGGTAAATAATTTCACGCCTGCTACTATTGCTGTCTACTTTGTAGTGATTAGTCCACGTGTTTCTTCCTTTTTTGCATTTTTCATTTTCTTCTGCGCTCGTGTGACGCCACCCCCAGCCTCACATTCCCATTCTTCTGAGATACAGTTATTAGCAGCTGTTATAGCAAACTGAGAAGATCATTTGCATTTTCGTCATTTGGTGGACGTAAGTTGTTTGGTGATGTTGCTAACAGGTTGTATGCTTCTCTGTGTGAGGGAGAGGCCCTCTAGTGAAAGCCAGAATCATTCATTGCTGCAAAGACAATTCAGTCATGGTCACAGCCAAAAATCTGAAGATGGTGGGTCTGGGATTGGAACATGTATTTCTCATTTTCTACCTACATCTCGCAGAATTGTGCAATTCTCCAATGGGACGGTACCTATCAGCTACACATTCCATGCATTGTTTAGGCACACTGTCTCATCTATCAAAGTTCCTTTCTCTCCCAAATTTTGTGTCCGCACTTTGCGGTTTTTAGTTCTTCAGTTTGTGAATTTAGAGTTCACCTCTTTTCCTTTTTGGTTGACTTTCTTTCTTTTTCCTTGGAAGCCTTTTCTTATTTCTATCTCGTTGTTCTTTTTGTTTTCCTGATTAGGTGGGGTGGGTAGGGTTTTTCGAGAGCCTTTTAAATTAGGCACTAGAGTGACTATATTTTTCCAAATTTCATGGTGACCAAACGGCATAGAAGAGGGGGTAAGGACTTTCCATTGTTTAATTGCAATCAACTGTGCTACCAGTTATCCAACAAAAGTACTAGTTGGCATCATTGGATTCTAGGGATTCCTAATCTGCTGCATTGTATGTATCGTAGGAAGCAATAGACACCCTGAAACCTCAGCTCCTAGAGAGGTCTTACTGGAGGAAGAGTTTCAGTTCACCTGTCCCGCTTAAGCCTTTTCATTGAGTGGATTATGTTGCCAAAGGAATCCTTACATAGAACTGATTATTGAAGTACTTGCACGTCTTTGTCTGGTTATGGAGGAGAGTCAGGCCACACATGAAGGGGTGTGCAGAGAATATAAAGATTCAAGTTACTGCTCCCTCTAATGGCTTAACCTATTCGATAATACTGGGAAAAAACTTAGGTTACCTTATTGTATTTTGTTCTCTTTCTCCTTCTCTTATTGCTTTAATTCTTTCATGTCCTGTTTCAAATTTCCTTCTTATCATGAGAAATCTTATCTTATATTACTTTTTGTGGTTTGGATATAGGGGCCTGGATCGGCTGCTCGTATAGTTTATATAGACGGGGCGTTTGATCTTTTTCATGCTGGCCACGTGGAGGCAGGTGGTATTCATGTTTGCTGTATATACTCGGATGAATGGCTGATCATGAAATTTTTGGTGTACAGATATGTTAAACAGTCCTTTTGTGCGTGTAATCTGTAATATGTTAAGTGAATGGTTGTAGTATTAAGAGGCTACTGACTGCAGAACTCCAATCAGATTGTGGTACTCACCAAACCTCGATTCTCAGCTATCTTTTTGAACTAGATGCATTCTTTTCTCTCCCTCCTACATGGGTTTTTTGTGTGTGTTTTTTTTTTGTTATGTCTGTAAGTTCAAAGTCCTAGTTGGCTATGTTACATGCATTTGAGAGCAGGTGAGCACTGCAGGTGTATATCTAGGGTTGAACATATCAAACTCCAAATTTTTAGATATTCGGACTTGGCAAAAATGGATCCCAGAACTATGGGTATGAGGTAGAATTTAGTGATGATGTCCCATCCCGTAGTACACATGCAGTGACATTACAATATTCTTGGAATATTGATATCCAAACTATGGAGTATCATGTTTTGGTTCGCATCCTGAAATAAAAGCAATGGTTAGAAGGGCTTATTTTTTCGGATGATAGATGGGCTTTACTAAAATACTATAGGTGCCCCAATCAAAATAATGGAAAAGTTTCAAGTATGTGTTTCGAAACTAAAAGGACCAGATGCACATTCTGTATCCGTACCGGTAGGCGTACCTGAGTCTGTGGACGCATGTACTTTGAAAAAACTGTCATATGATATAATTCCAAGAGTCAATTTTCTTGCTAATTTTGGTCATCTGCAACGTTAAATATTCTCTTATGTCATGCTATTGCTTTGTTATTTTCTACAGATATTGAGGCTTGCTCGGGGGCTTGGAGATTTTCTACTTGTTGGGATTCATTGACCAAACTGTCAGGTAAAAAATCCACCTGTGTGTGTGTGTGTTCCATCTTTATATGAATATTTTGGAATCGCAATGACCACCGTGCTAAGTGGCTAATGTCAGGGATCATGAATTTTACTTTCTACCGTCCACTCATATGATTTTCAACACATGGGGCTAAGTTTCGCTCGAATGGTTTTTTATTTGCAGAGATTGTGTGTGGAGAATTTTGCTGAGAATATGTAGACTTTTGAATTGCAGTGTGCTCCATTTATTTATCTTCACAATTCGACACAATCTAATGCAGAAAAAAAGAGAGAGCTCTTGCCTCAGTTACCTGGACTATCATTTTTGTTTCCAAACTGTTCAAAATTGCAATTCTATTTTCTTGTTTTATGAGAACCTTAAGAGAATAATAGTGCCCTTTTGGGTTTTTGTCTTTGTGTTTTTTTTTTCCTGTGGGTTTGGGGTTGGGAATGAGGAATTGTTGGTATTTTAGAATATAGCAGTGTATGTTATCAGCTCCAGCAACGTCAAAACATGTATGTATGTCACTCCTCTCTCACTCTCTATTGCTGCCATTTCGCTAACTGTAATTTATTACTCTTCATACACAGGCATTTTTGCTCTCTGAAGAATTGATTGCTGAAAATGGTGAAGTTTAAGCGCAGTTTCCCTTTCTCCTGTATTTATATTTTTGTATAGGTACATACAGTCGGTGTGTGGATATGATGGTGGTTTCTTTTGGTTGTAGGAAAGAAGTGGGTGATCGGAAAGATTCTGGAAAGTTTGTTGTTAATGTTGACATCATCGAGTATGCTCTGATCTCCAATTTGTGTTCCAAGTTTCCAACTATTAAAATTCTGGTATGTTGGAATTTCAATTTCCTTTCAATTGTATGATGCTTAATTTACTTGCCGTGATTCAAGACCGCCAAAGGTAAATTTTTTAGTTATTTTGCCATGATTTTGTCTGAATAAGTTGTGATTGGGGTGGCTTTGGTGTGTGGCCTTTGTGGATTGGTGGTTTTTGTTGTAGTCATTTGTTTTCATAGTTTGGTTTTAGGGTCTAGTGGTCTTTGTCTTTTGGACGGCACTTATATTGCTAGGTTGGGTTCTCTATTGTTCTGTTGGGTTTACGGGTTATTTCATAATACAAAAGCAAAAGGGAAAAAGAGAGAGAAGAGTGTGATTGTGTTTTGTGAGTTTTCTTTGTGCTCAACATTTATGCTTTTCTTGTTGAATTTGTGATTGTGCACAGTTTCTTGAATGAGTGCAGCTATGTAACTTTTGCTTCTTTATATTATATTTTTTGTGCTGTCTTTTGATTCTCTGGATCACAAGGTTCTCTAATAGCCTAGATTGTCAGATCTTTTGACATTAATTTTTATCATGTCCATTGTCCGAGTACTAACCAAAAATGGGTCATCATATGTGTGTGATTATTTCCTTGGTCTTAGCTTCAAATTCTTCATTCCGTACATTTTTTTCCCTGCTAAGTTTTTGGGATCAATTTGATTTGAAATAGCATGTCTTGATAATTTCCTTTCCACTGGTTGACTTTGTAAGTCATTCACCAAGTTTTAAAGTAAGGAAAAAGGAATAGGATGATGGGGAGTGTCATCTTCTCTCCCTCTGCTCTTGAAAGGTGATAATAAGTTAATAACTGTATTATTTTCCACTGAGAAATTTTTTGCTTTTGCCAAACTCTGGAGCGTTCGAGTGCATTTGGCTTAGTAATATGTTGTAATGGACATTTGATTTGTTGGATTAACTTTAAATAAGTTTTTGGAGTTCTAAATTTCTTGAAGTCCTAAGTGGAGGAACCTTATGTCGAAGAAATAATTTGGTACATGGTATGAAGTATAAACGTCAGTTTGAAGGTAGAGCTGACTACATGGATTGAAATCTATTTGTACTGCAATGAAACTTCGGCTGACGTCTAATGGGGAACCAATTAAGAATATGACGACATTGCATTTGCAAAGAGAGTAGTTGTTGGTAGAGTTTTCTTTAAAAGATTTGATGTCATCCATATGTGCCATTTTTTGGTTTGCTTCTATATGAGACTTCCAACTATAGAACCGGTGGGGTAATTTTGCAATTTTCTCTCCCATGTTTCCTCTCCTTCGATAGAGCTAACCGCGTTCCTCTTCTCTTCTATTGCATTTGCAGGTTTGAAAGCAATGTGTCACATCAATTGATAGGATTGGCAGCATGGTATGATTTCAATAATTTATGTTATCTTGCTACATTATAAACTTTGTTTTTTTTTGTTTTTGTTCAAATTGTGAAACAAGATAAAGACTTTTGTTCTTTAAATCTTTCCTGATTTTTTGATTCGCTGACTAATGTTACAGTTAAAAAGAATGGGTGGTGCATGGCATGCCAATTTTCCAATTTCGAACACATTTGCCCCTCAATTGTTGGGGCTCTCTTCTCAACTGGCTGTCCTTAATTGTCATTTTGCTTCTTCTGCTGGGTTCTCATCTCAACCGTACATGGGTTCTCATCTCAGCCGTATATTTTCCTCTTGGTTCTCGACTTCTTGTATAGCCACATACTAGGCGTTGGAGAAAGCGATATGCCTCTCTCTGAAGATACGATAGTCAATCAATCTCAACTAATCAATCTAATCAATATCAACTCTCTAGAAGAGTCGAATAGTTAAAGCCCCTTTCGATAGGTATTTATATATACACATCTGTATGCATATATGTATGAGTTTATTTGAGGAGAGAGAAAGAGAGAGAACGGGGTTTGGATCATTTCGAACCCTTTTTGCTTGGCTTTCGATTTCTTGTTCATGACATTTCTCTCTCTCCGTCGTTAGAAACAGCAAGCGGGACCATGAACCCATTAACAACTGTTGTGCAAAGAAACTTTGATGATTGATTTTGCAGGGTTAAAATCAGGTTCTGAGGACTGACCCGTTTATTGGCTGGTGGGGCAACTCTTTGCAGCCATGACCGAGTCAAGGTCCTTGGCTTGATTCAAGTAGATTTCAGACTCACCCCTATATTTCATACACCCACATGCACATATGAATCCGCCAATCTGTTAGCTTATGGATGTGTTATTTATTTATTATTTTTTTGGAGTTTCAACGAAGCCCTATACACATTGATACTCTTATATTTTTGGGCTGTTTTTTCTATTGTGGTTTTGTTTGAATTCTTTTTGGGCTCTGATTTTCTATCTATTGGGATCTATTCCTCTGTCTTATATTGGGTTTTTTGGCCTGTTTAGTACTTTTTTTTTGATTGACGGCCTGTGATATTGTTGCGGTGACAACTACATGATTCCTGATTATTTTCTGGTTTCTTTGTTTTTGTGGGGCTGTTTTGTTGTGTTTGGTAGGTGGAGCTCTAGCAATAGGTAAGGCGTTTTTAATGATCTGAGGGAAGGGAGTTCTTCTTTGTAATCATCACTCTCCCTGTGGTTGTGCTGTAACTCAACAGGAATTTGAGTTTGTTTGGATCTTGGATCAGTTAGTGATCCTCAAATTTCATTTTATAGCTGCAGATTTGAATTCTTCACATTTGAGTGAGATAGATATGCTTGCAATCAGATTCATTTCACTTGCATTCTGGTTTCCATTGCATTGCTTAAAGTGATCCCACTCTACCATAATGGCAAGCATAAAAATTTATTTCTTAAAGTATTCACCGACTTTGATGGTTAAGCTTGTGTTGGAATTTAGCATTTAAGTTAACCTTCAATTTGATAACAGCCCTACCTGAAACTCCTAGTGTTGATTCCGATTCTCTGGACAAATTTTCCCCCCAGTTTGGGTCCTTGGGAAGATGACTTCAGATATCAAAATAATTTATGAGGTTTTTCTATTATCTTGAATGGTTTTATTCACCTTTGATCTTGTGAAACTGTCCTCACTTGACTCTTTCGTTCTAACTTCTACCATTGGGCTTTAACTCAGCATTATGATGCTGATATGATAGAATGTCATTCCTTTGATCAATAATTGGAGTACTATAGAGACGTGCTCATAGGAAATTGTTAAGGTGATAAAGTTATTTCCACCAATCTAGGTCTACGGTCTTTTAATTCTCATATGCACACTTGTTGGAAGCTGAATGAGTTTAAGTTGAAAGCAATGTATTTGGCTTCACTTTTCTGTTATGTTGTGCTTCTTTCATTTGAATATCTTTGATGTAGGTATGGCTCAGTAAAAATATTTTTGAAGTACAATATTTTTTCCCCTACGATCTGTATGTGCATGTAAATTCCTGATGTATTTATGCATGTGTCAGGTACTCTACTGCATTTTTTTTTATAGGCCTCTACTGCAATTGATATGATTGATTTGGCTTGGGCCTTGGGATTGCTTGAGGACCCATGTAGATATGAGCCTCAATCTTTCTATCATGCACTCACATGCACCGTTGCACGTATGAATCCCTTTAGGGCCTGTTCGGTTTGGTATTTGGATTTTGGATTTGTAGGTAATGAGTGTAGAGAGAAATAGAGTAATGATTGGAGAGAGATAGAAAAATGAGAGTAATGATTGAAGAGAAATATGATAATGATTAGAATCCAAAATCCAAAACCCTTAATCGAACAAGGTCTTAGCCTTTTATTTACAGATGTTCTGCTGCTTTTTTTTAATTATTATTATTGTTTTTAATGAACATGTATATACATTTGGTGATACTCCTTTTTAGTGGTTGTTCGTTGATTTTTCTTTTTTTGGTTGGCTCTGATTTTCTATTGGGTTATATTGCTTTGATTTTGGCATGATTCTTTGTGAAGCTTACATATAAGATGGATTTCAGAGGTGTCCACTGGGTCACAAGGGTGGTCATAGGTAGGGCATTTGGTAACACATCAAAGATTGCTCAAAGAAAATCAGTGCTCTAAGACTCATGCTTTTAAAACTTGAGTCTTAATATTAGAACCATCACCTTTGATAGTGCTTATTCTTTTTCTTTTGTAGAGTCCTTTCTTCTTCTTTTTTCCAATTTCTTGGTTTCTAGCTCAATCTTTATTGCTTTGGGGATTCAAATTGAAAAAAAATATGACTTGTCCCATGAAATTCAGCTCTGGGATATGTAGTTTTGAGGTAGGAAAAAGGGTATTTGTCCTTGGTCATGTATTCTTTTGTAGGCTTTTCTTGGACAAGCAGCTCCCAGCACAACAGTTTTTGTGCCACAACACCTAACATCTGGCCAAGGGTGCGAGCCTGACGTGGACAAGCCACAGATCCTCACGGTCACGGCATAGTCGAAAGGGTGAGTTGAGTTGAGTTTTATAAGAAAATTCTCACAAAGAAATTTAATTTATGATTTGTATTGGTGTATTCTTGTTGAATGATGAATGTGATGGTGGGCTATTTGACTGAAATTTGGCCTCACTTGGTTTTTTCTTTGCATTTTGCTGTTTCTGAAGGTAAACCTCACTGCTTCTCTTTTACAGTTGCGTAGAGAAAGAAAACATAAAGGATGAGGGCTTTGCAAGAAGTTATTCCGAGTTGCAACAAGGTCTGCGTCTCTCTAATTGCAAAACGTGTACTCTTGTCTTTCGAATTTTGTTTCTCCTTCTGTTTTATTCAAATCATTAGAACCTGCATTTAAACTATGCCTTCATTTATCCATGAAAGTGTTCATCTTTTCTTCAACCTCACAAAAGATTCTGGCTTGAATTGGCATGCACGTGTTTCAAATCTTTGACTATTCTGGATGTGGATTTTGATTCTTTGGCCCAAGTGGTGATTGTTTATGTTGGAAAATAGTGGACATACTTTCCTTTTTTCTAACTTTTTATTAGTGCATCTTTTGAGTAACTTGTTTTACTTTTTCCCATAATGTCATGTCAAGTATAGTATTAGGAACTGAAAGCCTTGTGTTTAGAGTGCCAGTTTGCGGATATTGCAGCTATTAAAGCTTGGGATTGTAATTTGTGACATTGTTCTCGCATGATTGTGGTTGTGCTAAAATTTATTCCATGCTCTTGGGGGAGGTTGAGCATGAACATGGGCCACACATTTAGGTGGGTTTTACACACTTGGTAGTGGACCTCATACATTTGTGTGATACAAGTTTGTGCTCAACCATGTTTCATTGGCATTGAATAATTTCTCTTTTTCTTGTCTGTGTTTTTGGAAGAAAATGATTTTCATACTCTCTTTTTTTTAATGAGGGCAGCCCTTTTTTATCTTTTAGTGAGGGTTTTATGTGTATTTTTCATTAAAAGACAATAGAAGGAGTGGACTTATCAAAAAAAGGAATGCGAAAATCATTACTCTTTTGGAATTGTAATTTTATGGTATATCCTTTTTGTTTTGAGAAATTGTATAAATAGATAATCCACTTAACTACTTTTTGTATGGCATTTCAGTGTAATTTTTGGAAGTCTATTGTAAATGAACTATATAATATCAATAGATGTCTTCTTAAATCCTTTTTGTATGTTGCAGGTAATTGACCCCGCTGGCACTAAATCCTGGGTCCGTCCCGGCTTGGTTGAAACTAGATCACAAAAGGCTAATTCATTAGGGTAATATTTTCTATAGTAGAACAAGAAAATTGAGCGAGTGATAGCATAAAAGAATTCAAAAGAATACCACGCTAGTGTAAGATAATCCAACGCAGGAGGTATTCGCTTGTTTTTCGAGATTTATCTTCGATTATTCCTCTTTCCATAACTAAGGCATAAGTACTCTTGAATATGCTGGCACATTGTCTTTTAAAAGGTTAAACTTTTTCCCGGTTTGCGAATTCGATTTGTGAAGGGAAAGAAAAATGGAAGCAATATCGTAAGATTTGCATTTGAGTAAAATTTGACGTTCCATATATTTTCCCTCAGGCAAGAGTTCAAATTGGACCAGATCTTTTTTTCCATGTTCAACCAATTTTCGACTGTATTGTGAAATTTTCTTCTCATTTGGAGTACTAGAATAAAACTTTTTGGAATATTCTATTACAATTTTTTCCATGGGCGAAGTTTAGATATTGAATTGGAGGAAAAGAAAGAAGAATGTGAATACATTTGTAAAAAAAGTTGAAGTTGATAAAGCATAAGTCCACTTCAGTTTTCTTTTGTCTTCAAAAGTCGAGCTAAAATTAAAACAAGACCAAATATTTCATGTTAGTCCATGTTGATTATTTTTGTTTTTTGTCCTTTTGTAGATAAGAGGGTACATATGTAATTGGTTCCAGCAGCATTTCTCCAACCAAATGGCTCTTCACAATTATGACTTCTCTTACGAGAGCGACTTCGCGACAGCAATAGCTGCTGCTGCATTTGCAATCCATTCAGTTGAAGAGGCCAACTCAAAATGACAAGAGAAGTGGAAATCTATGAGCAGGGTGAAGATCAGGAAAGATGACCTATTTAGGCCGCCCGAAGTTAGACACTCTCCCGGCAAGAAAGCAAAAGGTGCTGGTAAAATTGACCTTGTTTGCATAAATATATGTACATATAGCCCCGTTATGGATGTATGGTGTTACAAGGCTCCTTTAAGCAGGGAAATGGCAGAAAAAAAAAACAAAGGGGAAAAATATCTTTTCAATTAAACTATTTTATAGAAATACGAGAGTTCTTACTTTCGAGTCTTTGCTAAGTTGAGCCTTTGATGTGGAGGCTTCTAATGCCCAAAATGGTTGGCCAGCCTTGGCTTAGCAAAGTGGGCCATAACCCGACTCTTTGGAGTAGGCTAGATTGATACTGGGTGCTTGGCGGGAAAAAAGAGAGTAAAAAAATACAAGAATTGATGTCAGAATTTTCCATTCATAAGGTGTCATTATGAGTCTCATCCATGAAGAAATAGGAATTCCTTCCCATTCTCAACTTTCAATTTCTTGCAAAAACAAAAGAAAATTGGGAGAAAAAGTACAATTTATATTTCAATTCATCAATTTTACCCGCAATCTAGACAATGAACATAATTACCTTGGATCGACTATTGAAACTTTTCAAAACCATTTCATGATCAATATGATGTTTGTGAGCATTTTTGAGGATTCAATGAGAAAGAGGATGGAGTAGGATAGGAGAGGAAGCCATGCATCATTTGCAAGGCGCAAATGCGCAATGGTGGAGACGAAAGCCGAAGGGGTAATTCAACAAAAAGAAGAAGCCTAGAAGCCAAGGCAAATGCATGGGAGAAATCAGCCATGGCTAACCTTGTAAAATGGTACAAATTCATTGATATTGGGAATCTAAATTCTTTTCAGAATCCAGCCTACAAGCAGCTCAATATTCCAGTTATACTTGGACTGAACTTTAGTGAACTTCAATCTAGAATCTGAACAAGGAGAGGCCTCAATGTGGGATGGGAGTTTGAGGCGGACATACTCACAGCATTCACTATTCAGTGAAGATCTTCAACTATGCATGAAGGCTGTTTGGCAAGTTCATGTGTTTAGCCAATGTGATGCTCTCAGGTATGCATTATCATTATGTATCATGTAGGCTCAATAAATTTAAACATATTTATGTATCTCTGTATTATATGTTGACGATATGACGTGTTGGGCCACAGAGTTTGGCATCAATTGGTGAGATATCTTCTAATATTCCCCTGAGATATACACGTATGTGAAATTGGTTTCTTCCATCATTGAAAGAAACAGAAATCACAGAGGAAAATGGTTGCTGAATCTTTTCACTGTTAGGTCAGTGATGTCATCTATAAATGACGCTTGGGTAAGCAAAGTCCTTTGGCATAAAGGTTTGAAAAGAGGCTCTTTTGTTTATTTGCTGCATAGATGTGGACATATGAAGTGCAATTCTGTTTTCTTTTCTTAATGGGATATATTCTTTTGCCTGATTCATTGAAGGACGTTTTGAATGGAGTGACGTATGTGGTATAAATTTCCTTAATCAATATTTTCTGTAACCTCCAAAATAGAGTTCGCTGCAATAGATATTTAGGAGAGTGGATAATGATTCCGATATTCTTTGCTTGTTCATAATTGAACTTCTGATGAGTAAATTGTTTCCAGCAAATACCATGGCATAGAATGATCTTTTCTTTCTTCTTGCTCTTAACGGCTGGCATCAATGGAGTGATCAACATGTTATTTTAACTTGCATAACTTATTTATTTAATGGGGTAGATGCTCTCTCTCTCATTATTAAATCTCTTAAGACTACTGAGAGGGGAATTTATTTCTCCTAATTTTGTTTTTATAGCTACTATTTGTTGAGTATTCTTTTCAGATAGAATTAGAATAGGAAATCCATTCTTGTATGCCGTTTTCATTATTTACGGGTATTTTCTAATTGCACAAGTTAGTGTCCCTTTCTGCTGTGCAAGTAACAAACCAAAGAAGAAAAACTATTTGTGTAAGCGGAGATATTACGTGTGCAAAAGTAAATGCAAGCCACAAGCCTTTAGTAACTTAAATGTTTCCGCTTGCATAGTGTTTTATTTGTATATTGTACTTATTTTAACTAGGACCAAAAAATGTGCCATTAGATATGCAATTTTATTTGGTTGTGTTGCAATTGGGGGCTTTGGTGCAATGCAAGGATAATGGTGGACGAGTTATAGTTTTTTTAAACTAGAAGTAAACATACAAAAGGCTTGGATTTCATAATAATTATACAGTTGACATAATGCTAATCTGTATCAATACAAAAGACTTGGTTATTCTGTTCTCCTTCTAAGTTTGATCTACGTTTTTTTCTGCCCCTTCCATTCATGTTTGAGGCATCAAATGAGTAGCTGTAGTACCATGTTTGTGGCAATGTTGTGTGTGTTTAGCTTTTTGGTAGGTGTCTGCCTTATTGTTCGACCATTTGTGGTTTTTTTTAATTTTTTTTTATGGTATTTTGGTTTACATCGGCTGTAACGTGTGAGTCTGCCTTCAGGCATGTCGTGGATTGAAAATCACTCCAAAAATAAACATTCTGAATTTAGATGTTTGTTGTTTGTCATGTCATCGATCCATAATCATGGGTGTTAGTGAATTACCTATTGCGAAAAATCTAGCGTCTGGCAAAGTCAAACACATGCATACTTTTTAGCTTTTACCTGGTAGATCCATTTCTGGCAAACATTAATTAATATGGCAAAGAAAGCCACATGTGGTTGGTCAATTATTTTAAGGCTTACCTGAAGTTCTGGTCAATAGCGTCGTGGTTTAAGAGAGTTTTTCGTGGTATTATATAAAGCCTATTAATTAAACAGGATTGTAATGATTTTGTAGTATGTATTTTGCAAACTTAAGCTCATCTGGTTTGTGGTTCATGAATTATGCAGGATGCTTTGAGAACTTTCTTGTTGCAGAAGCTTGATAACCTGGCAAAAGATGATAAATGCCAAATTACTATGATTTCCACTTGGGCAACCGAATTAAATCTTGACAAGGTTCTGCTTCTGTATTTCTTTTAACTCGTGGATGGGAAAACTAGGGTTTTGACCTTCTTGTTTGGTTTAAATTTAGATGTCTTACACTGCATGTTTGACATGATTTGCTTGTGCCACCTCTTGCACTTTGTCCACTTGTTACTCTGAGAGATGAGTCACTTCAAACCCCGTTCTCCTTTAATTTTTCTTTGCAAATCATTTAGCATTTTGATGGTACCGTCTGGCAGCTAGCTTGTTTTGCATTTCCTTTTTCTATATATTGACCAACTATCAAATACTAGTTAAGTACTTGGCCATGCAATATTGAACGGAAAGTGTGAAGAGAACTTCACACCAGTTTGGTTTGGAGTGGGTTATATGACTTATGTTTACATGTTGGACCTCTCTAGTTAGCAACTTTAGCTTTTGGGGACACATTTTCTTCATGGTATTAGGAAAAAGGTTGATAGAAAACAAAGGAGTCTTCATGGGACTAACCTGTAAAAAGAGCCAGAACTTGGGGTGGTGGATTGGATGTTAGAACATCCCGCATCAATTGAGATTGGGTATGAGACTTGACATTGTTTCTGACTTTGTCCTTTCTTCAGTTGACGTACTAACCATTGACCTGTGGGCTGAGAATTGTAACCTCTTGGTTGGCTTTGTGATGCTACTTTCTAACAGTTATCTAGTGTTTTGAGGAAAAAAAAATGTTTTTTACGCCAGTGCCTTTAATTTGATGTACCTACTCACTTCAATCATCGCGCCCCCCCCCCCCCCCCCCCTTTTTGTCTTGGACCCGCCACCTAGTAGATATTGTTGGATTAACATGTAGCTGTATGGCACACCAGGGACACCTTTTGTAGATTTTGCATCATTTAATGATGACAGGGATGTAGAACTTTGTTCTACAGATGTTGCATTTGTAGTGTCTTCTAGGTATGCTTTTGGGGTTTTCCTTCGGACCATCTTTGAAAGACCTAGTTTGGTGGGTGGGTCTGCATTCACTTTTTGTCCACTCGTACTTAAATGATTACAGTTCATGTTTACTTGATTCCTTTTCCTACTACCAATTATTAATGCTACATCTTTGATAGTTTGGTACCTCGTACCCAAAACTTTCACTCAAGCCAAGATTGATTATCTGCGCTTAGATGATCCTTATACTGTATTGCAGCCAATTTGTTTTGCTTCTGTGCAAGCCTTTTGAATTTTACTCCTTGTTTTTCAATAACTAATGTATTGATTACCAAATCCTTTGATATAATGTATGGACACTCTGGCATGAAAAGGTTATACGTTTGACTTGGTGCACCAAGAGAAAGCAAGTGTGATGGTGCTATGGTAGTAACTTTACCTTTTTTGGCTATGTAACAACTAACAAGGAGGTCAACGTGGATTTTGTTGCCAAAGGTTCTTATAGTAATTGTGAACAAAGGCTTATGGAGCATGCGATTCCTACACTCGGTTGATATATCTTGAATTGTTCTACGGGTAGTGGAAAATACTGGGCCTTGTTCATATTGAAGTTTTAACTAGTTACATATGCTTTAACTTCTTCTCATGGGTGTAAACCATGTAAGAGCGGTGGTTGTAATAATTATGTTAATAGTTCTTGGATCTTTTTCGTTATCAAATGGGTTGTCTTGTGTGCGCTAGTTTCACTTCTATTGGAGTGTTTCTAACTTGTGCACTGTATGCTGCATGATAATTGGCCATCTCAAGATAATTTTGGTCTTTGATTTGTAGATCAACCGACCCTCGAATATGACACTGCTTTAGAGAATCGTAGTTCGGAGTACCACTCGTTCATTATGGAGTTCCGTGCTTTCCTCACTGACTGCAAGGACGTGTTGGATGAGGTGACCACAATGAAACTCTTGGAAAGGTAAATTTTATGTTGTAATACTAATCTATTTTGTGCATGTAATGTTCAAGGTTAGAAGATTACCTAATCTACTCCGTCCAGACACCCATTATACCGTCATGCTTTTGTAACACTTAGTGCAAGGTCATTCAATTTTGTCTTCGAACCTATGGATATTGGTATAACCATTTTCTTTATGGTTCTTTTCCTGGTTGAATATTTGGTTTAATTCTATCAGTTTTTTGTTACTATAATATGAAGAAGTGTATCCAGATGGATATGAGTTGTCAGTTCTAGTGAATTTTTTTTAAAATTCGTGGAAGACTCTTGTTACCCCTTGTCAATGTACAGATCCCCCCTTGACGGTAAAATTAAGCACTAAACTTGCATGGTTTGTAGAACATAATCGACCATCACAATTTTTTCCAAATCAGCATAAGGTGTAACTTGCCTTTTTTGAGATTAAGTTATTTTTGTGAGGAACTAAACCCTTTTGCTTCTAAAAATCCCAAAATGCCATTGTCCTCTTCAGCCCCACTCCCCCACATGTAACCCCTCCCTTCCCCACCTCCCTCACTTCCAACCCTATGTTGCTCCTCTCTTCCTGGCCAACCCCACTATATCTAACGCACGGATATATAATTAAGCATTATGTTACACTTCTTGTCTCCACCATCTTAAGCGCTGTTTCTGAGACTTGCTGTATGCCTATATATTATTGCAAATTTTAATTGCACGGCACCAGTGCTTTCTGCTAAATTGGGTGATTATTTCTTGGATATTCTTATGTCGCTGTAATGCCAAATGATTTCATCTTATTTCAGTATAGTTTTTGTCCAAATTATTTGCAGTTATGGACGAGTAGATGAAGCAGCAGTATGAGATCATTATATCCAGGTGCTTTGCTTTTCCACTCAATTTGTATTTTGCCATTCTGAAGCAGTAGTATGAGATTGTGGTTCATCATTATATCCAGGTGCTTTGCTTTTCCACTCTCTTTTTCTTGTGGAGTACTTTGGTTATGTGTTAATAGTTTTTAAGTTTTCTGCGAATTTTGTTGAAGTCTTGGTATTTGTCTGTTTCATTGTAAATAGAATAAACATATTGGAATTCAGTTCAGTTTTATGTGCATTAGTTCCCAGGATCACCATTGGCACATGGGCTGCATTGCAAATCATTGTTTGAGACATTGATAGTTTGTACTGAGGATTAGCTCTTTTATATTCTGTATGCTCCATCACCTAGGGGGTTATCAATATAGCAAGTGTCAACCAGACCGATTGATGAACAAGAAGGAAAATGGAAAGTCGTAGAAAAGCACGGGTGTGTGGCCGACCAGCCAACGATCTAGTAGCCCTACTGGTCAACTTCCTTTCGTATTTATGCCCCTACCTAAAAAAGTGCGATTCCTTATCACTCGCTGGAAAAGGTGAGGTACTCAAAGAGATGGCTTTCCAAGCAAAATGAGTGATGATCCGAGTCGTCGTTCTTTCACATGGCTACTGTGCTATTGTAGCCCCCACTACCTTTGGAGAGAACCCATCATCCATTGATTCACTAGACTTGTATCTATCCTCAGGCACTAAAGCAACTACAGCTATGACAGCTACTACTTCTAGTACTACTCATTTACTGACTGATCTCACTTCAAAAGATTAAGTTGTTGAAACACCTTTTCCAATATTTTTAGGTCCTTCTGATTCTTGATTTGCATTTGTCTATTCCTGTCACATCTGTAGTTTTTAAGTTTGCTTTGCTATATTTCTATGCCGCTCATTCTATGACTGGTTTGTTGATATATGTCAAATTTACTCCATAATAATTTCATTGTTGAAAATACATTTTGACTTGTGTCTGATATTTTGGTCAATGAAATACATGGTCTACCTGTTATCTCTGCATCAGTACTTTCTGTTTGTGTTACTACTAGAATTGAGAAACTATATGATCTGTCTTCAGCATCTCAACTGAATGAAACTTTGTCCAACTATTAGTGTACTTATGTGAATGCCGTTTTTCCATTCTAGGTTGGCTTCGTCATGCTCATTTTTATGAGTGAGTTTTATAAAGGTAATTGGAAGGGTCCATAAAGCCAAGAGAGTACTATAAGGCTAATACCGGCACAGAGAACCTTTGTTAATTTAATCTTCTTGCCAAAACAAAAATACTAGAGATTGGATATAATCCAATAGTGTTTCTACAAGTTATGTTTACTAACATCACCAAATTGCCCATATCTTCTCTTATTGATTTGAGCTTAGCTTGTATTACTTGCCCAACAAAAATTGACTTGTGCTTTTTTCGGTACTGAGCTTAGCAAGGAGAAACGAAGAAAGCATTGGAAGTGCTTCAAAAGCCAGATGTGCCCATAGACCATGATACACGAACACTGTTCGTGTATGTGAATTGGGTGCGGGTACATATTTGAGGGTCAGACACCTCAAAGCTGAAAATAGAGGATTCAGGGATATATATCCGAATTTGGGTACGGGTGTGGGGATCCGCTGAATATTTGTATATGCATAGAAATTTTTATATTATTTATAGGAATATATAAATTTATTTTCCAACATATCATTGTTTAATTTAAAATTTTTATACATTCCAGCGCAAATATTAAAAAAGAACTAAATAGGAGTAAAAGGTGAACAAATGTCTTTATGGCCCATTAATAAAGGAAATGTCGGTATGGTCTACTTATTGAGAAATTCCAAGTACATGCCTCATAAATGGTCCAAAAGTGTAATGGCCCAGCTACTAGATGACCCAAACCACATAATCACAGCCCACGTCTAATGTAAAAATATATCCCTAAAATCTATATCTGCTTTCTGCGATTCTGGATCTCAGCAGCGAGCTGCTCTAGTTCTTCGGAGATGACGAAAGGCTTCAGGTCAAGTGTCTCTCTCTCTCTTCTTCTTCTTCTTCTTCTTCTTCTTCTTTGAAGATCTTCGTCTTCCTCCTGTAACTAATGTGTCCGATTTTTTCTTGGAGGATCTGATGCAGATCCCGCACCTGTACCCGTGTCATGTCGCGTCGACACGGGTACTTTGCCCAAAAGGGGGGATCCGTGTGTCACAGCCCATAGATCTTCAGGTAAGGGCTAATTGTCAGGTCTGGAGTCAAGGTTGGACAAATTCCTTTTGGTTCTTATTCCAAGCATAAGCACGACAATTGCCAGAGCCTCGCTACTGTATTGGTAGTTAATGCCTAAGCTGCTATGGCTACTGCTATTCATCTACAATCCGTTGATATTTTTAGCATTGTAAGGTAATAAACTATGATCACCTTGCAGTACAAGTTTGCCCCAGACCTCATCATGCTTGATGCATATGAAACTGTTGAGTCATGGATGACAACGAAAAGCCTGAACCCAAGGAAGTTAATTCCTGCAATGATGCGTTATTCAAGCAAGCCTCATGCGAGGTAAGTGCACTTTACTTTGGTTTTCTTGCTGACAGTATGTTACTCAGATTACTCTTTATCTCTTATACGTAGAAAACTCCTAGGGGTTGGCATAGTAGTAGTCACCTAGCAACTAGGGGTATCAGGAAGTCTTTGGTCTAGGGTACGACTCTCACTCGTGTGCTATCAATTCTTGTAATAAAACAAAAAACTTATACATCAAACTAAAGCTTTGTGTTTTGGCATTACTGTACTGTAGAAATATGAGGAAATTTGTTTAAGGTGGATATGATCCTGATTCCTGAATAATTCCGTACTTGTTTGTTTCATAGTTGAAGTCTACAAGCAGTTGCATGTACTCTGTGTTGTCCGGCTATCACTTGCATTGAAAATCTGAAGCCGTTGGGACTGTTAATCTGTTGTGACGTAGGTTTAACTGTTGGCCATTTGAAAAAAAACAAAATTGTATTGATTTCATTTCCCTACTGTTCAGATCCAGTACGTGATTTTATTTGTCTAGGGCTGATAAATGAGCTGAACAATTGGTTGTTCAAGCTTGGTTTGCTTAGCTTGTTTATGAGAGGAGCCAATCTCAATTGAGTTTTAATGGAACTGAATACAAGCCGATTTTGAATAGCTTGAATTTTTTGTGCATCATTACCCGAACGAGCCGAGTAGTAGCTTGTTCGAGCTTGGTTGGAAAGCTTAGCAAGCTTCAAAAAGTTTTCAAGCTTGGTTTGTGTATCTGACTATGTCTTGAACAAGCTTTTAACAAACAAACTCAAATTCAATCTTGAGTAGTGTAGTTTATATATATTAGCCCTACGTTTGTCCCCCCAACATGAAGAGAACCTAAACTAGTATCGGCAATTTATTATCCAATGGAGTAAAGACAATTTGGTGATTGAGAGATAAAAAATTGGTAGTTTGTGGTCTGATACAAAAATATGTAGGTACCGCCTACTCCAGTAATTTACCATTTTTTTTTTTTGCTCGGCCAGTAATTTACCATTTTCCCTGTCCCTTTTATTCTTTATATATGCGTATGACTGTTGAATGGTCAGAAGAGAGTGAAGTGGTGATATAAGTGATAATAAGTCCCCACTATGAATGTTCATGGAAAGCTACATCTCTACATTATCGGGCAGGACTTATGATTGCCAGAGACCTACTGCTAACGAGTAGTAGGATCTTTATATCTTTGAGTTTCCTTTCTTTTGACTGGATTATATTTGTTTAGAGTCATGTTGATCTGGTGTCTTGTTGTGATTTTCCATAATGCAGGAATGAAACCCGTGAAGTAATAAAATATCTAGAGTTTTGCATTCATTGTTTGCAAAATTTGGATCCTGGAGTTCACAACTTGTTGCTCTCTCTCTATGCGAAGCAGGTTGAGTTTCTTCCTAAAAATTCTTCACAATGTTTCTGCAACTTGTCATATTTGCCTACTAGTATCATATACCGGATTTTAAAACTGCTTTTTAAGATTATTACTTCCATGGAGATGTGATTGCTTGGTTGAATAACTATATCTACCTGAACTCATTAGAAAACACTTTACTTTGTGATGCCCGATGTTAGCATACTTTTGTGTTCCTAATATTCATGGAATCCGATTCAGGAAAGCAGCAGGCTTTTAAACCTATTTGAATCAACTAAAGATTGTGTATGAAGACCTAATAGCTCAATCAAGAACACATGGATGAGTGATCATTACAGCCCAAGTGAGCACAACTTGCAGACAAAATCCCGTACTTCAACAATCATAAATAGGACTCTAGTCTACCAATTTCCTACCATGAATAATCATGGCATTGCATGGTTTTAATGCTAATTTTAAAAGTGTTACTTTGACATCATTGCTTCTTGAGCTCAAATGGACTGCATCAATAGATGCTTGATAAGTAACATAATCTGGACACTGCTTGCATCTGTTGTATATGCAGATTTGTAGTTTCAATATAGCATACTTCTAATTTTGAGGGAATGGGGTGTGATCCTGCTATTTCACCTGTTCTAGCCACTTCGTGTTGTCAAAATTAGAGGTGGCAATCCCAATTTATATTTTTTAATCTGCCCACTTATAACCTGACCCAACCTGCCCAAATTATATAATGGGTTGATATGGGTTCAATATCAACCCATATTTATATGGGTTTAGGTGGGTTAAAAATGGGTTCAATATGGGCTGGACTTAAAAAACTCGTTTGTTAGTTCCACGACATTTCACCACTGTATTACATTTATACCCCTTCTCTCTCATCCGATTGACTTTTCTACTGCACAGCTGTACTTCTTTCTCTCACCTTACTGACTTCTCTTGAGAACCCACTTCCCTATCTCATGTCCCCTGCGCCCGTCTCTCTTGTTTGCTCCTTTTTCTACCCTTTACTTTCTATCCGATTCTTAAATTTCCTAGATTGATTGCCAAGGAATGATGCAACGCCGCCATCCTTTTCACCTAATTCTTTCTTGATCTAATTTATCTAGATGACTAAATCATGTTGGAGGGTTGAGCAAGTCAATCCTTAATTAGCTTACTGAAAACGCATTTGATGAAATGTGCTTATTTAGAAAGTGCAGAGGATTACTTCCATGATTTCTTTGTTAAATTAGACTTTTATTTGCAAGAACTCTCTCTTTCTCTTGGTAGCATAAGAAATAAAAAGGTCCTTTAAATATGTCATATATTGCTTAATTTCGTGAGAATTCTTGTCTAAGCTTGAATTTTATTTAAAATAAGCCTGAGATGAGCATGCGACTTCGTGCGATGAACAAGGACTAATTTATAAGAGCGACTTCTTTGACGGTTATGTGTTGGTGAAACTGCCTAATTTTTATGGTTAGGTACAATTCTTTAACCATGTTACTTTATGAACTTTGTTTTGTTCTTTCTTTGTTTTGATTGCAATCTTACCATTCATCAATCAGAAATTTCATTCAATAACATAAATAGTTATCAATAACAATGAGCAAACAGTTTCATTGCTATTGTACATATTTACACAAGCCTGTTATAACATATTGAACTTTGACCTATTTGTCTCAGAATCAGCCGACAATGTGACTCGGAAACACTTCACCACCACTGTCTACCCATTTTTCAACCCCTCCTCGACCGGACATTACATTGTCTGCCTGTTTTGCTTAAAATGTTGTTGTGTATGTGTTTATGGATTTCAAATGTATAAGAATGGCGTCACTTAGCACATGGGTATTACTCGAATAATTCAACTGAACAAGCCTTGATCCTATACCACTCTTTTCGACATATCCAAAAGGACCAAAACTCTGTATAGGGCAATCATGCTGGGAATACAATTGGTTGAGTCAATGGTCCCCTCTTCATTATATAGGCATGTCATAGATGTTTGAATCAGTCATAGTGCGTTAGAATATACACGATACAGATAGTCCTCATTATGCTGTATGGAATGCATGCAGTATATACTGATCAATTGTGTCCATGAAATGCGGGAAAAGGTCTACTTTTCATGGATTGTTTCAGTTCATTCTATACTCAGTGAATTTTTCTCTCTGCTTCTAATGTTCTCCTCTTGTTGATATCATAATTTTCCTTTTGGAAGCTAGATACAGTGTCAAGTGGTATGTTTTTTAATTTTTATGTTCACGTCGATTGAGATCCTAAAATCACCTTATAAGATGGCATAATTACCAATAAAGTAATATAGATGAAGTGGATCAGTATCAGTGTCATAAGTTTTGGTAACGTGAGATACAGGTCAAGTGTAATTTTACTAAAGTGCTATGTAATGTAAATCTGATGAGTTTTTAACTTTTGTAGTTTTCGCTAAAAACTTACTATTCTTCCAGAACTAACGGAATCTTTCTTGCTGACTCCAGCGCAATTATCAGTTCTTCTACATTTTCATATTGACAACGACCGTCTTATGCATGTACGCCTTTGTGTTTTCTTGGATCAACATTATTTAACATCACAACAGTGTTTGGAAGGCTATGCGACAAGATATGTTGTCAGATTTTCTCATGCTATACTACTTCGCTACTGTTTGGTTTGTGGTGCGATAAGATATCTTGTCAGATTTTCTCATGCTATACTGCTTCGCTACTGTTTGGTTTGTGGGTGGTCTTATAGTTTTTCATATTTATCTAACTTGCACAAATCAGATGGCCTTTTACATCAAAATGTATTGAAGAAAGTGATTTAGGTGTAGTATTTGATGTATTAAAGGATAATTCTTGCTTTATTAAGGGTCGGTTTGCTCTCTGATTGGAGGTTTTTCAAGATTTGAATAAACAAAAAAGGAAAAATTGAATTCTCACAGTTGTTATTAGAAAATTCAATGCGAACAAAAAAAGAAAAAGTAATGTGCTCTATCTCATGGTTACTTTAAATTAACATCCTTGTATATAATATTTCTTGGGAATCTTATTGACGGAATATGAGTTTTCAAAGAATTATTTAGTACGAAACTCCAGTTTCTGTAATGTACTTATGATGTAGAACAAGTGGATGAAGCATTCATGAAGCAATTCGAGAGTCACAAGTCAAAAAGGAAGTCAAAGAATTAGTGATAAGTTCCAAGGTGTCTTTTAAAGTTTCAAGGCTGGTATTAAATAAGTTTGTTGAAGGGTCATTTAGTTAAGTTATTTGTATTGAGTCTTAGGAGTCTAAAGGTCTTTGTTGGAAGTCTAAGAGTCATGTGTTGGAAAGGTCAAAGGTTGGGTCTATCTCTATCCTTTAGCTAGTATAAATAAGATTGTAAGCCCAAGGGCAAATAAACTTTCCAATCAATATTAATTCAAGAGTTTCTATCTATTTTCCTTGTCGATTTCAAGGGCTACTCGTGGATTCGAGTAATTATCTCGTCTGCTAGAATGATATCTAGCTTTTGTGTACTTTCCGCCCGTCAACTTATTTCTAAATCTAATCAGTGTGTGTGTGTGTGTGTGTGGGGGGGGGGGGGGGGGGGGGGGGGGGATTGGGTGTGTGTGTTAAATGTGGAGGTCTTGGAAACTAACATGGGTGTAGGTTACGGCCCTTTTGTTGGACATTTATGGGGCTTCCGTTTGGATATTCTGTTAAATACAAGGCAGTTTGGTATGTGGTGGTAATGGGAGAGTAAGTTTCCTTTTTTGAAATGAAATTGGAGAGTAAGTCTACTACTTGGAAAATGCATTAATTGTACAAGTTGGTAGAGTTATTCATATTTAGAGCATTCTACCTAGTTCCCTATAGTTACATTATTTTCTTTTCCATCTGTGGTGAAAGAGATGATTCAAGAATGGTTTTGGGCTACAGTGGGCAGACTAAGATGCTAGAGCTAGATTTGGTCCCTCCTTGCTTGATGTAGCTAATTCGAAGAGAGTGGAATAGTAGATATTTAGATGGGGTGGAGAGGATTATGTTTAGTCTTTAAGAGTCTTTTTCTTAGTTTGCATAGTTGGGAGTTAAGGGTGTGTAATCCGATCCTTGATCTATTCCTTGGTATGATTTGGGTGGGGAGGGGGGGGATGTGTGTGTGTGTGTGTGTTAAATGTGGAGGTCTTGGAACCTAACATGGGTGTAGGTTGGGTCCCTTTTGTTGGACATTTATCGGGCTTTCGTTTGGATATTCTGTTAAATACAAGGCAGTTTGGTATGTGGTGGTAATGGGAGAGTAAGTTTCCTTTTTTGAAATGAAATTGGAGAGTAAGTTTACTACTTGGAAAATGCATTAATTGTACAAGTTGGTAGAGTTATTCATATTTAGAGCATTCTATCTAGTTCCGTATAGTTACATTATTTTCTTCTCCATCTGTGGTGAGAGAGATGATTCAAGAATGATTTTGGGCTACAGTGGGCAGACTAAGACGGTAGCGCTAGATTTGGTCCATCTTTGCTTGATGTGGCTAATTCGAAAAGAGTGAAATAGTAGATATTTAGATGGGGTGGAGAGGATTATGTTTAGTCTTTAAGAGTCTTTTTCTTAGTTTGCATAGTTGGGAGTTAAGGGTGTGTAATCCGATCCTTGACCTATTCCTCGGTATGATCAGATATATATATATTTTTTGCATTCAGAGTGGAGTATAAAGTACATGGGCTTTTTCCTTTGATTGGTTTTTAGACTATTGATGTGGTGGGCCTTTTTATCCATAGCCTTCTTTTGTGAATAGCATCACCTTGATGCCTTTTCTATAAATTTGTTGGTTATCATAAAAGCAAAAAGTCTTTGTTGTTAAAAGCTTGAAAAATCTACAGTGTTTTTCTTCAAGGGGCATGGGAGAGGTGTTAGCCACCCCAATTTGATTGGAACTTAAGGCTCAGTTTAGTTTGGTTAGGAATAGGAGGGGGGGTCAGTGAATTGTCATCATGTGCGAACTGCTGCACTTAGTAAGTTCTAATGTAAGCTTCTTATTGTGGCAGGTATATTCAAATTTATCATCAAGCATGTGATGTCTACAGTCATCTCTATTTGTTTCTCTGTGTGGTTAATCACGACAGCTAATATGGGTGTAGGTCAGGGCCCTTTTGTTGGACATTTATGGGGCTTCCGTTTGGATTTTCTGTTAAATACAAGGCAGTTTGGTATGTGGTGGTAATGGGAGAGTAAGTTTCTTTTTTAAAATGAAATTGGAGAGTAAGTTTACTACTTGGAAAATGCATTAATTGTAAAAGTTGGTAGAGTTATTCATATTTAGAGCATTCTGTCTAGTTCCCTATAGTTACATTATTTTCTTCTCCATCTGTGGTGAAAGAGATGATTCAAGAATGGTTTTGGGCTACAATGGGCAGACTAAGACGGTAGCGCTAGATTTGGTCCCTCTTTGCTTGATGTAGCTAATTCGAATAGAGTGGAATAGTAGATATTTAGATGGGGTGGAGAGGATTATGTTTAGTCTTTAAGAGTCTTTTACTTAGTTTGCATAGTTGGGAGTTAAGGGTGTGTAATCCGATCATTGACCTATTCCTTGGTATGATCAGATATATATATATATATATATATATATATATATATATATATATATATATATTTTTTTTTTTTTTTTTTGTGCATTCGGAGTGGAGTATAGAGTACATTGGCTTTTTCCTTTGATTGGTTTTTAGACTATTGATGTGGTGGGCCTTTTTATCCACAGCCTTATTTTGTGAATAGCATCACCTTGATGCCTTTTCTATAAATTTGTTAGTTATCATAAAAGCAAAAAGCCTCTGTTGTTAGAGGCTGGAAAAATTTACTGTGTTTTTCTTCAAGAGGCATGGGAGAGGTGTTAGCCGACCCCAATTTGATTGGAACTTAAGGCTCAGTTTAGTTTGGTTAGGCATAGGAGAGGGGTCGGTAAATTGTCATCATGTTCGAACTGCTGCACTTAGTCAGTTCTAATGTAAGCTTCTTATTGTGGCAGGAATATTCTAATTTATCATCAAGGATGTGATGTCTACAGTCATCTCTATTTGTTTCTCTGTGTGGTTAATCACGACAGCTAACATGGGTGTAGGTTATGGCCCTTTTGTTGGACATTTATGGGTATTCCGTTTGGATTTTCTAATAAATACAAGGCAGTTTGGTATGTGGTGGTAATGTGAGAGTAAGTTTCCTATTTTGAAATGAAATTGTAGAGTAAGTTTACTACTTGGAAAATGCATTAAGTGTACAAGTTGGTAAGGTTATTCATAATTAGAGCGTTCTATCTAGTTCCCTATAGTTACATTATTTTCTTCTCCATTTGTGGTGAAAGAGATGATTCAAGAATGGTTTTTGGCTACAGTGGGCAGACTAAGACGTTAGCACTAGATTTGGTCCCTCTTTGCTTGATGTAGCTAATTCGAAGAGAGTGTAATAGTAGATATTTAGATGAGGTGGAGAGGACTATGTTTAGTCTTTAAGAGTTTTTTTCTTAGTTTGCATAGTTGGGAGTTAAGGGTGTGTAATCCGATCCTTGACCTATTCCTTGGTATGATCAGCTATATATATATATATATATATTTTTTTTTTTGCATTCAGAGTGGAGTATAAAGTACATGGGCTTTTTCCTTTGATTGGTTTTTAAACTATTGATGTGGTGGGCCTTTTTATCCGCTGCCTTATGTTGTGAATAGCATCACCTTGATGCCTTTTCTATAAATTTGTTAGTTATCATAAAAGCAAAAAGCCTATGTTGTTAGAGGCTGGAAAAATTTGCTGTGTTTTTCTTCAAGAGGCATGGGAGAGGTGTTAGCCGACCCCAATTTGATTGGAACTGGCAGGTATATTCTAATTTATCATCAAGGATGTTATGTCTACAGTCATCTCTATTTGTTTCTCTGTGTGGTTAATCACGACAGCTAACATGGGTGTAGGTTATGGCCCTTTTGTTGGACATTTATGGGGATTCCGTTTGGATTTTCTGTTAAATACAAGGCAGTTTGATATGTGGTGGTAATGTGAGAGTAAGTTTCTTATTTTGAAATGAAATTGGAGAGTAAGTTTACTACTTGGAAAATGCATTAATTGTAACAGTTAGTAGAGTTATTCATATTTAGAGCGTTCTATCTAGTTCCCTATAGTTACATTATTTTCTTCTCCATCTGTGGTGAAAGAGATGATTCAAGAATGGTTTTGGGCTACAGTGGGCAGACTAAGACGTTAGCCCTAGATTTGGTCCCTCTTTGCTTGATGTAGCTAATTGGAAGAGAGTGGAATAGTAGATATTTAGATGAGGTGGAGAGGACTATGTTTAGTCTTTAAGAGTCTTTTACTTAGTTTGCATAGTTGGGAGTTAAGGGTGTGTAATCCGATCGTTGACCTATTCCTTGGTATGATCAGCTATATATATATTTTTTTTTGCATTCGGAGTGGAGTATAGAGTACATGGGCTTTTTCCTTTGATTTGTTTTTAGACTATTGATGTGGTGGGCCTTTTTATCCACAGCCTTATTTTGTGAATAGCATCACCTTGATGCCTTTTCTATAAATTTGTTAGTTATCATAAAAGCAAAAAGCCTATGTTGTTAGAGGCTGGAAAAATTTGCTGTGTTGTTTTTCAAGAGGCATGGGAGAGGTGTTAGCCGACCCCAATTTGATTGGAACTTAAGGCTCAGCTTAGTTTGGTTAGGCATAGGAGAGGGGTCAGTAAATTGTCATCATGTTCGAACTGCTGCAGTTAGTCAATTCTAATGTAAGCTTCTTATTGTGCCAGGTATATTCAAATTTATCATCAAGGATGTCATGTCTACAGTCATCTCTATTTGTTTCTCTGTGTGGTTAATCACAACAGCTAACATGGGTGTAGGTTATGGCCCTTTTGTTTGACATTTATGGGGATTCCGTTTGGATTTTCTGTTAAATACAAGGCAGTTTGGTATGTGGTGGTAATGTGAGAGTAAGTTTCCTATTTTGAAATGAAATTGGAGAGTAAGTTTACTACTTGGAAAATGCATTAATTGTACAAGTTGGTAGAGTTATTCATATTTAGAGCATTCTATCTAGTTCCCTATAGTTACATTATTTTCTTCTCCATCTGTGGTGAAAGAGATGATTCAAGAATGGTTTTGGGATACAGTGGGCAGACTAAGACGTTAGCACTAGATTTGGTACCTTTTTGCTTGATGTAGCTAATTGGAAGAGAGTGGAATAGTAGTTATTTAGATGAGGTGGAGAGGACTATGTTTAGTCCTTAAGAGTCTTTTTCTTAGTTTGCATAGTTGGGAGTTAAGGGTGTGTAATCCGATCCTTGACCTATTCCTTGGTATGATCATATATATATATATATATATACACAGAGTCAATCAGGTAAGGGCGCCCTTACCTATTTAAGGTAAGGACCTCCCATTTTCCGATCGAATTTCGATGATCCGAGCCGCTCAATGTATTTAGAACGTGATTTTAAGGGTACTCGCAAGAAATCGGCAAAAAAAATGAACGGGAAGGGTTTTGTCCGAGCAGTTTTTGTTTGTTTTTTATCGAACGGTTCAAATAAAAACTGTTCGAATGAAGCCTTTCCTAAAATTTTTTTTTGCTGATTTCTCGCGGGTACTCTTAAAATCACGTTCTGAACACATTGAGCGGCTCGGATCAATGAAATTCGATCGGGAAAAGGGAGAAAAAGGGAAGCGCTTACCTTAACAAGGTAAGGGCGCCCTTACCTGAAGGAGATTGTATGTATATATATATATATATATATATATATATATATATATATATATATAGTTTTTGCATTCGGAGTGGAGTATAGAGTACATGGTCTTTTTCCTTTGATTGGTTTTTAGACTATTGATGTGGTGGGCCTTTTTATCCGTAGCCTTCTTTTGTGAATAGCATCACCTTGATGCCTTTTCTATATGTTTGTTAGTTATCATAAACGCAAAAAGCCTCTGTTGTTAGAGGCTGAAAAAATCTACAGTGTTTTTCTTCAAGAGGCATGGGAGAGGTGTTAGCCGACCCCAATTTGATTGGAACTTAAGGCTCAGTTTAGTTTGGTTAGGCATAGCAGAGGGGTCGGTGAATTGTCATCATGTTCGAGCAGCTGCACTTAGTCAGTTCTAATCTAAGCTTCTTATTGTGGTAGGTATATTCTAATTTATCATCAAGGATGTGATGTCTGCAGTCATCTCTATTTGTTTCTCTGTTTGGTTAATCACGACAGCTAACATGGGTGAAGGTTATGGACTTTTTGTTGGACATTTATGGGGCTTCCGTTTGGATTTTCTGTTAAATACAAGGCAGTTTGGTATGTGGTGGTAATTGGAGAGTAAGTTTCCTTTTCGAAATGAAATTGGATAGTAAAATTACTACTTGGAAAATGCATTAATTGTGCAAGTTGGTAGAGTTTTTCATAGTTAGAGCATTCTATCTAGTTCCCTATAGTAACAGTATTTTTCTTCTCCTTCTGTGGTGAATGAGACGATTCAAGAATGGTTTTGGGCTACAGTGGGCAGACTAAGACTGTAGCGCTAGATTTGGCCCCTCTTTGCTTGATGTAGCTAATTCGAAGAGAGTGTAATAGTAGATATTTAGATGGGGTGGAGAGGACTATGTTTAATCTTTAAGAGTCTTTTTCTTAGTTTGCATAGTTCGGAGTTAAGGGTGTGTAATGCGATCCTTGACCTATTCCTTGGTATGATCAGATAATTTTTTTTTTGTTTTTGCATTTGGAGTGGAGTACAGAGTTCATGGGCTTTTTCTTTTGATTGGTTTTTAGACTATTGATGTGGTGGGCCTTTTTATCCATAGCCTTCTTTTGTGAATAGCATCGCGTTGATGCCTTTTCGATAAATTTGTTAGTTATCATAAAAGCAAAAAGCCTCTGTTGTTAGTGGCTGGAAAAATTTGCTGTGTTTTTCTTCAAGAGGCATGGGAGCGGTGTTAGCCGACCCTAATTTGATTGGAACTTAAGCCTCAGTTTAGTTTGGTTAGGCATCGGAGAGGGGTCGGTGAATTGAGATCATGTTCGAACTGCTGCACTTAGTCCGTTCTAATGTAAGCTTCTTATTGTGGCAGGTATATTCTAATTTATCATCAAGGATGTGATGTCTACAGTCATCTCTATTTGTTTCTCTGTGTGGTTAATCACGACAGCTAACATGGGTGTAGGTTATGGCCCTTTTGTTGGACATTTAGGTGTCTTCTGTTTAGATTTTCTGTTAAATACAAGGCAGTTTGTTATGTGTTGGTAATGGGAGAGTAAGTTTCCTTTTCGAAATGAAATTGTAGAGTAAGTTTACTACTTGGAAAATGCATTAATTGTACAAGTTGGTAGAGTTATTAATATTTAGAGCATTCTATCTAGTTCCCTATAGTTACACTATTTTCTTCTCCATTTGTGGTGAAAGAGATGATTCAAGAATGGTTTTGGGCTACAGTGGGCAGACTAAGAGGGTAGCGCTAGATTTGGTCCCTCTTTGCTTGATGTAACTAATTCGAAGAGAGTAGAATAGTAGATATTTAGATAGGGTGGAGAGGACTATGTTTAATCTTTAAGAGTCTTTTTCTTAGTTTGCATAGTTCGGAGTTAAGGGTGTGTAATCCGATCCTTGACCTATTCCTTGGTATGATCAGATATATATATATATATTTTTTTGCATTCAGAGTGGAGTACAGAGTTCATGGGCTTTTTCCTTTGATTGGTTTTTAGACTATTGATGTGGTGGGCCTTTTTATCGTTAGCCTTATTTTTTGAATAGCATCACCTTGATGCCTTTTCTATAAATTTGATAGTTATCATAAAAGCAAAAAGACTCTGTTCTTATAGGCTGGAAAAATTTGCTGTGTTTTTCTTCAAGAGGCATGGGAGAGGTTTTAGCCGACCCCAATTTGATTGGAACTTAAGGCTTAGTTTAGTTTAGTTAGGCATAGGAGAGGGGTCGGTGAATTGTCATCATGTTCGAACTGCTGCACTTAGTCAGTTCTAATGTAAGCTTCTTATTGTGGCAGGTATATTCTAATTTATCATCAAGGATGTGATGTCTGCAGTCTTCTCCATTTGTTTCACTGTGTGGTTAATGACGACAGCTAACATGGGTGTAGGTTATGGCCCTTTTGTTGGACATTTAAGGGGGCTTCCGTTTGAATTTTCTGTTTAATACAAGGCAGTTTGGTATGTGGTGGTAATGGGAGAGTAGGTTTCCTTTTTGAAATTAAATTGGAGAGTAAAATTACTACTTGGAAAACGCATTAATTGTACAAGTTGGTAGAGTTATTAATATTTTGAGCATTCTATCTAGTTCCCTATAGTTACATTATTTTCTTCTCCATCTATGGTGAAAGTGATGGTGAAAGTGATGATTCAAGAATGGTTTTGGGCTACAGTGGGCAGACTAAGACTGTAGCGCTAGATTTGGTCCCTCTTTGCTTGATGTAGATAATTCGAAGAGAGTGAAATAGTAGATATTTAGATAGGGTGGAGAGGACTATGTTTAGTCTTTAAGAGTCTTTTTCTTAGATTGCATAGTAGGGAGTTTAGGGTGTGTAATCCGATCCTTGACCTATTCCTTGGTATGATCAGATATTTATATTTTTTTTTGCATTCTGAGTGGAGTATAGAGTACATGGGCTTTTTCCTTTGATTGGTTTTTAGACTATTGATGTGGTGGGGCTTTTTATCCATAGTCTTCTTTTGTGAATAGCATCACCTTGATGCCTTTTCTATAAGTTTCTTAGTTATCATAAAAGCAAAAAGCCTCTATTGTTAGAGGCTGAAAAAATTTACTGTGTTTTTCCTCAAGAGGCATGTGAGAGGTGTTAACCGACCCCAATTTGATTGGAACTTAAGGCTCAGCTTAGTTTGGTTAGGCATAGGAGAGGGGTCGGTGAATTATGATCATGTTCGAACTGCTGCACTTAGTCAGTTCTAAAGTAAGCTTCTTATTGTGGCAGTTATATTCTATTTTATCATCAAGGATGTGATGTCTACAGTCATCTCTATTTTTATCTCTGTGTGGTTAATCACGACAGCTAACATGGGTGAAGGTTATGGACTTTTTGTTGGACATTTATGTGGATTTCCTTTGGATTTTCTGTTAAATACAAGGCAGTTTGGTATGTGGTGGTAATGGGAGAGTAAGTTCCCTTTTTTGTAATGAAATTGGAGAGTCAGTTTACTCCTTGGAAAATGCATTAATTGTACAAGTTGGTAGAGTTATTCATATTTAGAGCATTCTATCTAGTTCCCTATAGTTACATTATTTTCTTCTCCATCTGTGGTGAAAGAGATGATTCTAGAATGGTTTTGGGCTACAGTGGGCAGACTAAGACGGTAGCGCTAAGTCCCTCTTTGCTTGATGTAGCTAATTCGAAGAGAGTGGAATAGTAGATATTTAGATGGGGTGGAGTGGACTATGTTTAGTCTTTAAGAGTCTTTTTCTTAGTTTGCATAGTTGGGAGTTAAGGGTGTGTAATCCGATCCTTGACCTATTCCTTGGTATGATCAGATATATATATATATTTTTTTTGCATTCGGAGTGGTGTACAGAGTACATGGGCTTTTTCCTTTGATTGGTTTTTAGACTATTGATGTGGTGGGCCTTTTTATCGTTAGCCTTCTTTTGTGACTAGCATCACCTTGATGCCTTTTCTATAAATTTGTTAGTTATCATAAAAGCAAAAAGCCTAGAAAAATTTGCTGTGTTTTTCTTCAAGAGGCATGGGAGAGGTGTTAGCCGACCCCAATTTGATTGGAACTTAAGGCTCAGTTTAGTTTAGTTAGGCATAGGAGAGGGGTCAGTGAATTGTCATCATGTTCGAACTGCTGCACTGAGTCAGTTCTAATGTAAGCTTCTTATTGTGGCAGGTATATTCTAATTTCTCATCAAGGATGTGATGCCTACAGTCATCTCTATTTGTTTCTCTGTGTGGTTAATCACGACAGCTAACATGGGTGTAGGTTATGGCCCTTTTGTTGGACATTTAGGGGGCTTCCATTTGGATTTTCTGTTAAATACAAGGCAGTTTGGTATGTGGTGGTAATGGGAGAGTAAGTTTCCTTTTTGAAATTAAATTGGAGAGTAAAATTATTACTTGGAAAATGCATTAATTGTACAAGTTGGTAGAGTTATTAATATTTAGAGCATTCTATCTAGTTCCCTATAGTTACATTAGTTTCTTCTCCATCTGTGGTGAAAGTGATGATTCAAGAATGGTTTTGGGCTACAGTGGGCAGACTAAGACGGTAGCGCTAGATTTGGTCCCTCTTTGCTTGATGTAGATAATTCGAAAAGAGTGAAATAGTAGATATTTAGATAGGGTGGAGAGGATTATGTTTAGTCTTTAAGAGTCTTTTTCTTTGTTTGCATAGTTGGGAGTTAAGGGTGTGTAATTCGATCCTTGACCTATTCCTTGGTATGATCAGATATTTATATATTTTTTTGCATTCGGAGTGGAGTATAGAGTACATTGGCTTTTTCCTTAGATTGGTTTTTAGACTATTGATGTGGTGGGCCTTTTTATCCATAGTCTTCTTTTGTGAATAGCATCACCTTGATGCCTTTTCTATAAGTTTCTTAGTTATCATAAAAGCAAAAAGCCTCTGTTGTTAGAGGTTGGAAAAATTTACTGTGTTTTTCTTCAAGAGGCATGGGAGAGGTGTTAGCCGACCCCAATTTGATTGGAACTTAAGGCTCAGCTTAGTTTGGTTAGGCATAGGAGAGGGGTCGGTGAATTATGATCAGGTTCGAACTGCTGCACTTAGTCAGTTCTAATGTAAGCTTCTTATTGTGGCAGGTATATTCTAATTTATCATCAAGGATGTGATGTCTACAGTCATCTCTATTTGTATCTCTGTGTGGTTAATTACGACAACTAACATGGGTGTAGATTGTGGCCCTTTTGTTGGACATTTATATGGATTTCGTTTGGATTTTCTGTTAAATACAAGGCAGTTTGGTATGTGGTGGTAATGGGAGAGTAAGTTTCCCTTTTGGAAATGAAATTGGAGAGTCAGTTTACTCATTGGAAAATGCATTAATTGTACAAGTTGGTAGAGTTATTCATATTTAGAGCATTCTATCTAGTTCCCTATAATTACATTATTTTCTTCTCCATCTGTGGTGAAAGAGATGATTCAAGAATGGTTTTGGGCTACAGTGGGCAGACTAAGATGGTAGCGCTAGATTTGGTCCGTTTTTGCCTGATGTAGCTAATTCGAAGAGAGTGGAATAGTAGATATGTAGATGGGGTGGAGTGGACTATGTTTAGTCTTTAAGAGTCTTTTGCATAGTTGGGAGTTAAGGTTGTGTAATCCGATCATTGACCTATACCTTGGTATGATCATATATATATATATATATATATATATATATATATATATACAGAGTTAGTCTCAAATGAGGGAGTCCTTATTTTAGTTAAAATGCGGACCTCCTCATTTCTCCCATTTTCTTATCGAATTTCGATGATCCGAGCCGCTCAATGTGTTCAGAATGTGATTTTAAAGGTACCCGCAGGAAATCGACAAAAAAAATGACCGTGAAGGGCTTCATCCGAGCAGTTTTTGTTTGAACCGTTTGATAAAAAACAAACAAAAACTGCTCGGATGAAGCCCTTCCCGGTTATTTTTTTTGCTGATTTCTCGCAGCTACCCTTAAAATCACGTTTTGAACACATTGAGCGGCTCGGATCATCGAAATTCAATCGGGAAAGGGAGGTCCGCATTTTATTAAAATGAGGTGGTCCTTACGGGAGACTGACTATATATATATATATATATATATATATATATATATATATATATATATATATATATATATATTGCATTCGGAGTGGAGTATAGAGTACATGGGCTTTTTCGTTTGATTGGTTTTTAGACTATTGATGTGGTGGGCCTTTTTATCCATAGCCTTCTTTTGTGAATAGAATCACCTTGATGCCTTTTCTATAAATTTGTTGGTTATCATAAAAGCAAAAAGCCTCTGTTGTTAGAGGATGGAAAAAGTTATTGTGTTTTTCTTCAAGAGGCATGGGAGAGGTGTTAGCCGACCCCAATTTGATTGGAACTTAAGGCTCAGTTTAGTTTGGTTAGGCATAGGAGAGGGGTCGGTGAATTGTGATCATGTTCGAACTGCTGCACTTAGTCAGTTCTAATGTAAACTTCTTATTGTGGCAGGTATATTCTAATTTATCATCAAGGATGCGATGTCTACAGTCATCTCTATTTGTTTCTCTGTGTGGTTAATCATGACAGCTAACACGGGTGTAGGTTATGGCCCTTTTGTTGGACATTTATGGGGATTCTGTTTGGATTTTCTGTTAAATACAAGACAGTTTGGCATGTGGTGGTAATGGGAGAGTAAGTTTCCTTTTATGAAATGAAATTGGAGAGTAAGTTTACTACTTGGAAAATGCATTAATTGTACAAGTTGGTAGAGTTATTCATATTTAGAGCATTCTATCTAGTTCCCTATAGTTACATTATTTTCTTCTCCATCTGTGGTGAAAGAGATGATTCAAGAATGGTTTTGGGCTACAGTGGGCAGACTAAGACGGTAGCGCTAGATTTGGTCTCTCTTTGCTTGATGTAGCTAATTCGAAGAGAGTGGAATAGTTGATATTTAGATGGGGTGGAGAGGCCTATGTTTAGTCTTTAAGAGTCTTTTTCTTTGTTTGCATAGTTAGGAGTTAAAGGTGTGTAATCTGATCCTTGTCCTATTCCTTGGTATGATATATATATATATATATATATATATATATATATATATATATTTTGCATTCGGAGTGGAGTATAGAGTACATGGGCTTTTTCCTTTGATTGGTTTTTAGACTATTGATGTGGTGGGCCTTTTTATCCATAGCCTTCTTTTGTGAATAGCATCACCTTGATGCCTTTTCTATATGTTTGTTAGTTATCATAAAAGCAAAAAGCCTCTGTTGTTAGAGGTTGGAAAAATTTACTGTGTTTTTCTTCAAGAGGCATGGGAGAGGTGTTAGCTGACCCCAATTTGATTGGAACTTAAGGCTCAGTTTAGTTTGGTTAGGCATAGGAGAGGGGTCGGTGAATTGTGATCATGTGCGAACTGCTACACTTAGTCAGTTCTAATGTAAGCTTCTTATTGTGGTAGGTATAATCTAATTTATTAGCAAGGATATGATGTCTACAGTCATCTCTATTTGTTTCTCTGTGTGGTTAATAATGACAAACTACTTCCAGGTGTGCTTGTAAGTTTTTTTTTTTTGGATGAGCACAATTTTATTGAAAAAGCCCAAACGCATACAAAACTAAAAGGGGCATACCCCAGTATAACTATCTATTCACAAACTACTTCTGCCAAAAACCTCGCACCACTCAACACCATATACAAAACAGCACACATTTACAAAGAAAAAATTCCGTTGGGCAAGCTCCATAAAGTCCCTATGGACTTATTCAGCATTGATGCCTTCACTTTACTTCTAGAGCTCAGAAAATCTCCAACAGCATTCACAAGCTTAAGAGAGACTTGATCAACTAAAAAGGTTTTACCTTGAAACACTCTGCGATTTCTTTCCATCCAGATAACATAGACAGCAGCATCAAGAACACATCTTTTGACCAGATTAGAGAATCCTTTGCCTTTCACATTCACGATAAACCAATTCACCACATCAAGCCATCTGCTAGGGATACCAGAATTGGGGATTCTTCTCCAAGCACCAAACCAAATGGAAGATGAGAAGGGACATAGGAAGAAAAGATGGTGGTGGGAGGACTAGCTTGCCACTATTGCACAACACACAACTATCCTGTATCCTCATTTCCCAGCTGACCAATCTATCTCTTGTGCTCAATTTATGTTGCACAGCTAACCATAGCATAAAGGACCACCTGGGAGCAATGTTATTAGACCAAACCACTGTTGCCCATTTTAGAATAGGAAGCCTACTTCTAACTACTCCCCAAGCTGAATTGAGAGAGAATTTGCCACTAGGATGAGGCAGCCAAATCACAGAGTCATCACATGTACAGTCAGGTCTAAAGTCAGGGGGGGTAAGATTCATAGTTGTCTGAGTTACCCTATTTCTGATTCTGGGCCATCTTGAGTTACCTTGGCAAATGATGGAAGATACTTTAGCTTGTAGAGACCTTCCCAGATTGAAAAATACATCATTCCCAAATCTATTATAGAGGGGCCCCAAGGGGTGCCAGTATTTATGCCAAAGGAAGTCCCCTGCCCATTACCAATTCTATATTGAATCAAGGGCTGCCCCAACTCTCTAATGCTGAAGCTGAATAGCTTTCTAACAGTCCATGATGCATCATTCGGGGTGTCCATGGACCACAAACTTCGACGTTTTATGATGTAAGTTGTAGTATCTCGAGAAACCTAAAAATTTCTAGCCTATTTTTTTTTCCTCCGATTAGTTTTGCTTTATCCTTTGGTTTCAGCTATGATCTGGCTCATAACATTTTCGGTCAATATATTTTTACTTCCAATTTTCTAAAATAACATATTACTTGTGGCGGCTGCACCTTTTGTGCTTTTTGGCCGAGGATTGACCAAAATTCTAGGCCGTATGTCCAGAGAGAAAACAAATTCAATTTTGAGAGTTGTTGTATAACATTTCTTAATCGAAAATGAAGTCATGTCTACCTTGTTGATGGTTTCCTAGTACAGTGGACTGAAAGCCATTGTAGGCCAGACCAAGAGCAAGAATGGCAGGGGAAAATCGAAGGATGCTGAAGATTCTCTAGTTCCAATTGTTCGTATAGAGGAGGATATGTTTATTTTGGTGGATGATGTATTACTACTAGTTGAGAGAGCCACCTTGGAACCCTTGCCTCCAAAGGATGGTAAGGGTCCTCAGAATGGAATGAAGGTGAGCTTTGTGAACATATTGTTAAAAATTTATTGAATGCTGCAAATTTTTTCTGAATTTTTTTGCTATGTTACAGTATTCTATGCTTCTATAATCTATTGAATGCTAATGATGGTGTCTGAGACTTTGTTCCACCTATAATCTCTTGGTACATGTAGTCCTCCTTTCCTACATATACCATGTAATTACTAGGGCTACCTAAAGGTAGCAACCTCTAGAGAGACATAAAGTAAATTCATCAGTGGTCCACCTTTGAGATTCGGACCATAGACCTCTCTAAGAGATGTTCCACGTCCTTGTCACTTGAGCTAGCCCCAAATGGTTATGAATCTTGATGTAAGCTAGTAAGAGTTTCTGCTTTTTATGGTATCATCAAACAATGGAATGGTAAAAAGTATAATCACATGATGTTAGCTTGAGTCCTATCTTTTGGTACTTCCAAAGGGTTATATTCAGAATTCGAGTCCTCAATTTTTTCCCTGCACCAAAACCTATATGAATTGAAATAAGTCTGGTTTCGTATCAAGATTAAACTTCTAAAGCGGGATAAATTTTCACTCTCACCAGTTCTGAAAATTGCAATTGCGGCCTCACTCTCACTAGTTCTGAAATTTGGAACTGCGGCCTTGTGGATTCTTGTAGTTAGTGTTTATCATCTCAAATCTGGTTTTTGTTTATATTGTTTTTCTACTTATCCTATTTTTTGAACTATGTGTTTGTTAATATGGATACATTATTTTTTGAATGGTTTGAGAAACTTATGTTGCAATGACGATAAAAAAACCCCTGTCCTTTGCCTCCAACGTGGAGGAGATGACTTTGGAGGCACAACTAAAATCTATGATGTCATATGCCACCACTAAATTGATTGTAGGGCCAAAGTTTAATTAGGTGATCCTAACGATGTGCTTCTAAATCTTATGAATCTATGATTATGATCATGATATTTATTCCGGTTAGAAAAGCTCAACCCATAACGTCTCCTTAAAACCCAGGTATTAAGGAGAGAGAAGCTAGGGCCTTATAACCAGCATAGATGGGGCTTTTCCAGGCGATATGGGACACAATCCAACACACCCTTTGGCCCACAAAGCATGGCAACCAGACAACGGTTCACCAACGAAAGGCCCAACCAAAGCTCTGATACCATGTTAGAAAAGCTCAACCCATAAAGTCTCCTTAAAACCCAGGTATTAAGGAGACAGAAGTTAGGGCCTTATAACCAGCATAGAGGGGGCTTGTCCAGACGATGTGGAACACAATTCAACAATTCCAAATTCATTTCTAAATTCTTGAACAACATTTCATTCTTTAAGTACTAAAGATAGGCATCTTATCAATAATCTTACTGTTCATCCTCAAGTTTTGTCTTTCTGTGCAAAATAAATACACCTTAAATCTATTGTGGGTTTGCTTATTAATGATCCATACTATTTATCTGTTTGGATGGCAATACACAAGCAACAATGCACATGTTTGGGCGCTGCCAATTATGAGTGAGTATGCTTCATCGATTAACCTCTTTTTTTCTAACAATGTTGCTTCGGCTAATCCTGTTTTAACCATCTATGGTTCATTTGTTTGAATGTTCTTTGTTGTTAAATGGCTTTTGGGCGTGCCTTATAGCTAGGTCTTTTTCATTCTAAGTTATTACCTCCTCTCTAGTCTCAACTCTCTCTCACGCTCTCAATAGGCCCATCTCTTTCTACCCTTTCCACAGCTAACCAACATTCTCTCCCTCTCTCTCGAATTTCATTGCTACTAGTATTTTCATCAAACCCATGGTTCTACTGACACCTATCCAAACCATCTTCATCGACATAAAATATTACAGAACATGGGTTCAATCAAGTTTGTCTTTAGTATGACGTATAAGGATTTCGTTGCTTATTGTATTTGTTGTAGTTGCTTTACGATCTTGATAACCATGGCCATGGTTGGAAGGTTAACTAAATAAGAAAATACGGGATTGCGCAAGTGCATTTTTATACTGTGCTGATATTGTAAATGTGCATTGATTCTGGATTTTGCATTTTGCGTTGGAAATGTGCAAATTAAAATCGGCTAGACTTAAAAAGGTTAAAGCAATATAGATATCATTAGTCTCTTCTTTTCTTCGTATTACCCTATGTTTTGTTCTTCTTGAGTTCAATTATTTGTGGATTGTTTGTGTTTCTATTTTTCTTAATCAACCGCCACAGCCATTTGTAATCAACTGCTAAAAAAAGGTGTTGGTGAGCTACTCAAATTTTGCGATAAAGTTCAACCATTTGGAATGTTCTACAAATCTCTAGTTGTTACTTGTGTGGAAGAGGGGCACTTAGCTTCTAGGGCCGATTAGTCGGCGCTTGGAGATTAGTGGATTTTTCTATTTTCTGTTATGTGTCATTTATATATTTTGTTAGCAAAATTAGGGCTTTGACATGTGTTATGTGTATATATTTTGTTTGAAGAACACATAATACTGTTACACAATGTACCCTAGATACTTTTAGAAAATTGCCGCCTACGCGATTAATTGGTGATGCGGACTAATGTAAGAATACCTAATTATCTCCTAGACCTTAAAATCTTGGCATTGGGTGGGAAAGTTTTTGGCTTCAAAAAACTTGGAATTGTGTGAGATTTGGTGTGTTTTTCATGGATTGTGGTCTTTTAATGTTTGTTTTGGATGGATATGTAGTATTTGATTGTTGCGCTGCTCCTCCGATTCCTCCCTAGTCCCCACAGCTTCCTCCTCTCCCTGAAAATTCCACCGTCGTACGTTATAAACTCCCTCCGTCCCATTTTTGATAGCCTCATGCGAAAAAGTGCAATTTTTGGATTAAAAATAAAGTATTTCTGTTCATAACTAATTGAGATCTTTAATTTGGTGCAAAGAGACTCAAAAAATAATGTACGCAAAGTAGTTTATTATTTTATCAGAAAATTTCACGTCTTTTCGTAGAGAGCTTTCATTTTTGGACTGAGGTAGTATGTGGATATATATGTATATTGTATATGTATCAATGCACTTGTAATAAAAGAACCTAGCATGGTAAGCCAAGGCATAGTGTGAAATTACATTATTGTCCTCCGAACTTTTCGTTTTCGTTTTGCCCTTGCAAGTGTTGGTGTTTGGGTAGCTTTGGTATTTGACGTTACACCTGCAAACGCTCGAGAGCGATAGAAGCGAGAGAGACGATGATCCGTCCTCCGGCTTTCACTCTCTAAATTTGTACTCCGTTTCTTGATTTCACTGAATTTTTGTGCTTATTGAGCAAACTGATCTGTACTTCTCAACATCACGCCATTGTTGTTACTGCTGCTGCCGTCTTTGAAGGAGACTTCAGCCCTGTTTTCGGTTGCTTTGTCGACAAAGCTTTACAGATCAATTATTCTTCAAGGCTGTGCGAACTGGGGTGAGATTATTTCTAGGGTTTCAATCATCAGTATGAGGTGTGTTTCTTGTTCTCTATTTCTTCCAATAGCTGATTGATTAACCTTTGTTCCCTACTGAATGCCCGATCTTCAATTTTTTCTGCTCCCTTGATCGGTAATCGGAGAAGAATCAAAACTATTTTCGGGCTTATTGCACCTATTGAAGCAAAGAGTCATTTTTAGGGAGTCCAAATACAAAGGTACGGTTTCAATCTTCCTTCGTTAGCTCGAGATAATTAGTTTAGGGTTTACAAGATTATGCATTTAAACAATTTGTATTTACATAGTACTTTAATCGAGGTATTAGCTTTCATTCGGATAACATATCGAGCCATTTGGGTACTTTAATCGAGGTATCAGCTTTCATTCGGATAACATATGGAGCCTTTTGGGTTGATTTAGTCGGATAACAAGCTCGATGGAATTTTAGCAAAAAGAAAGAGGACAATTCGACACTACATCATATCTTTACATTCCTAACAAAGGAACTTCTCGCAACCGTTATCACACAACTACCAAATCCGGAAACCAAAATCTTGCAAATACCTATTCTTCAATGATCTGACCAAGGTTTTCAAATCGGGATACGTATCGTGTATCGGTTTTATGATTTTTCGTATCGTATCGGGATACGTATCGAGTATCGTAAGATACGGTAACAAAAGTTAATTTACACTAATTAATTATAAATACATTGCAATAAACTACAAATTGATAGGACATATGAAAAAGAAAAGCATTTAGGATGCAAAATAACACATCTTAGGCCATCTAAAGTGTTCCAAAAGAGTAAGGTGTACCAAAAGATCAAGTATTAGAGACTGACATCCTCTATCCACCTTAATTGCATGATTCATAACCATTTACTACTAATGTGCTAACTTAAAAGCTCAAAAGTCAAAAGTAACAAGTAAACCAAAAAAGAGATTTGAAAACAAAAAAAAAAAAGGGTCGGTGGTGGACTGGTAGGTGAACATGAATAATGGAGTCAAAGAGGACCAGTGGGCATGTACAAACTGTGCTCCTTTCATAAAGGCTCTGGACTCAGTGGGCTTTTACTATATATATATATATATATATATATATAAAGGGTCGGTGCTGTCTGCTGCTACTGTGTATATAATATATATATATATATATATATATATATATATATATATATATATATATATATATATATGTTACACACATACTACTTGCATAAAGCAACAAAAACAGAGCAGTAGAACCGACTTTACCCAAAAACAAAAAAAAACAGAGCACTCACCCTCTCCAAGTCTCAAAGAAAAGGGCAAAGCATTCAGAGATCGAATGAAAGGAGCACAGTTTCAGAGATCAGATGAAAACCATACCTCTCAGTCAACGAAAAGGGCAAAGCTTTCAGAGATCGGAGAGGGATCGGAGAGTAGCAGTCGAAGAGAGGAATCCTTTCACCGTCGATTACGTCAGAGATCGGAGAGTAGCAGTCGGAGAGTGGAGTCGACTAGGGCTTAGGAGTCGTCCATGATGTATCTCAGTGGGTAAAAGAGTAAAGGTATGGCCCGTATGAGATCAAATTGAATCGGGGGTTTAAAAAGGTAAGTTTTTACAGTGTTATGAAATCGTACGATACCACCTCGTATCCCGATACGTATCGACTCGTACGATACTCCAAGCTTAGCGTACGATTTCTGTTCAAATACGGTACGACGGTCGATACGTATATATTTGTATACGATACGATACGTATCGTACGATACGTATCGCGTAGCGTACGATTTTGACAACACTGGATCTGACTTCTCTGTTGCTGATTTTGGATTTCTTAAAAGTATGCATTCTACATGTTCGACAAAATGAGAAAGACATACACACGCATGGATAGCCCATTTTACCAAATGGTTTTGTGCAATCTATAGAGCCTTAAATGCCATATTACAGAATGTATTTGCGAAATACTAATTGCTTTTATTTTCATACTGTTATAATGCCTGCCCTTGGTTTTGTCCCTTTCTCTCTCTTTTTTACGTTCATTTGAGTACATTATAAACAAGACATACATTGGTTTCAGGTCACTGAAGCCCATATTGAAGAGTTTGAAGCAAATTATATTGAAGAGTTTGAAGCAAATTATAGAGGATTTGATTCGGAGAAGAATGATTTGATTGAGTTGTATAATAAGTACAAGGGTCACATGAAAGGAGACATTGTATATGAGTACTGTACTTCATAGCTATAGCTTTGTCATTTTGCTTTATATAGTTCTTTTCCTCCACAGGTGCCGAGCCAGAATTTTCGATAAGTGGGGTCGAAAATTTGAACTATGTATGATTCACTTTTTCTAGTTGCTATTTGAAAGGAACAATCAAATTAACAAGTTAATCAAAAAGTGAATATATATTAATAACAAGAACAATGAAATGCTATTCACGTTGGGGATTTTTGCGGGTGGAAATTCTATTTTGACTCCTCTTTTTTCCTAAGTACAAAATCCTTATATATGGGTTGGGGCAAAAATGAATTTTAAAAGGGGGGTCAAATGAGTAAAAATTGAATGAAACTTGTACCAATCTCTAAAAAAATTTGGGAGGCAGCGGGGTCAGCTGCCCCCCTTGACTCTTAATCCCTCCGCCCCTGTCCACAGGCTCTTCTGTTCAATGCTTTGCTCAGATCCCAAGTTGGACTCGCATCGATTCAAGAATATTCTTGACAAGGCAATAACTTCAGGTAAGGGTTTGTATTTACCTTTACTCATATGAGGTTTGGTTATGAATTGGGGAAATTTATGAACCTGAGGGCTGAGATTATTATTTTGGAGACCATTCACCTTGTTAGCTGAAAAAAGGAAAAGGTAAAATGTCCAAATACCAAATAGTAAAGGAATAACTCTGAGTCTTGCAGCTTAAGCACGTCCAGTGAGTTGGCCCTTGGTTGTTCTACAACGGTGTTTGGTACCGTCTTTTTGTGTTTTTACTGTCTTCACTTTCATGAAACGTGAATAAACATGTTTGACGAACTGTTTTTGAAACTTCTTTAAAAAAGTCCCCTTCTTAGGATCACCGAAAAGATGTTCGCAATTTTTTGAAAATTGTTTTGCAAAAAGGAAAGAAATCATGTGGATTCTAGAACATTGCACGTTTTCGACCTTTTCATTATTTTTGTTTCTGAAGACATGGAAAAGAAGATTTTTCCTCCATGCTGGTGACATACTGACATCTAAAAGTTTTGATAGTCTTAATGCAGTTTTCTTTGTGTTCAATGTTTTTCATGACAATCTCTCTCTCTCTCTCTCTCTCGTGTAGGAGATCTGCAGTCAACCAAAGCATATCATACGCCCACACTAATACTTCTTTTTTGTTTTGTTTGTGTTTTTTTTTTTTTGGGTCATACGCCCACACTATTACTTCTTTTTTGTTTTGTTTGTGTTTTTTTTTTTTTTGGGTGTTCTTTTCCATTGTTTGCGGGTTTAAGAATTCTTTCTAGTCCTACTTGTGTGGTGCTTTTAATTTGACATTTTCCTCTTCTCAATTGATTGTCAATTTGGCTTTATGTTTCATTATTCTAGATGGTAGCATGGTCTTGTTGTTGGATGTGGAAAAAGAAATCTTTTGCTTTCATGTGAAATGAAATCAATAATATTGAAGTATCTAGATTCATGTACAAGTTGTAGGGTGAAAAGTTAGCATCATATTTTTCTCCCTATGTAGTGTGTTCTGTTTTGTGCTCTTTACTATCATACTGCTCTAAATTGATACTCTACATCCATGGTAAAACAAAAGGGTTTCAGTTGTGCTTCAAAGCATGACAACCTATAGCTTGCTTATTTTACATTTTACGTGTTCATCACTGTAAGGAAATGAAGCAACGGCTGCCAATGTAATCGAAGCAAAACCCTATAACACAACAAAGCAAAAAAAGGGGCCCAAATTTAATTGGCCCAATCACAAAGTCTATTACAACCTATAGTACAATTAACTCTCCAAAATTTTCATTGACAACCTCTACATAAGAAACTTTAACTTCAAATACAAATTCATATAAATTATAGCATATATAGGAACTCTCACTGACCATTGTGATTTCATATTATGGATAGTCCATTTTTATATGAAAGGACCTCAAAAGAAGACATCATGATTATACTGTATGAAACTTGTGATTAATTTTTGCTCGTCTAGAAGTACCCTTGTAGGAACACAGTTTGGGATCCTAAGATAGAAGACATGCACACCCAACTTCGTTTTGGGCATTTTGAATTTTGAAAGTTGGGTCTCTTTGTAGCAACAAGTTTCTTACTTTCATGGCTTGGTTTGTTTGCTACCATGTTTTCTCATGAAGATTGAGTGGAAGGAAACAACAAAGTGCATAACTCCCTGTGAAAATAGCTCAAGCTAATGAAGGTAATCCATGTAGTATGGTTTACGTTGTGCGTGTTTATTTCTTTGACCAATTATGGAAATTCCATTATTCTAACAGGTACCCAAGCTTGCAATGTGGCTCTCGGTAGATTTTTCTGCTTTGGCAGTAAAATGGACCAGGACAAGTAAAACTTTTTTCATTTTATTTATTTCTGGAATGATATCATCGCAAGAGGGGTCTACATAGATCAGCTCTCATTGTTTACCTTGCTTTATTTCTTGCACTGAGATCACTGATTGTGCTCGGAAGAGAAACAGAAAAGTGCAACCAGAGAAGATGGCTAAAGTTAGTTTTATTTCATGCGCACAGTTAGAGGCAAAGGAATATGTAATGTCATTGAATTGAGTGCAAAGTTGAATAAATCAAACTGGCAAAACATGAGTGCTTCAGCTTCTTCAAAAGCTTGATAACTCCTTTTGAGAAATTAAGCATAGTTTCAGTGTTTGATAGTTTCCACCTTCCAAATGCAACTGCATACTGTCATAGGAATAATGGGTTTACTCCATTTTTGTACCTTTATTTTCTCACGAGTTTTACATTTGGATAGATAGGTTTGTATTCATTTTAGACTTTTTTAAGGTTTTATTTGGGTCTTCAATTTATCAAACGAAATAGTATTCTGCTAATTAGTCGTACTATGGAGTATGGATTGTTATTCTTTTTAACTCTATCAGGCATTTTTTTGGCCGGCAAGACTTGCTCATCTATATAGACTATATTCTTGTGATTCATGTACTGTGAAGATCATATTCTCAAATTTAATTTCTCATGAGTTTATATAGCAAAAGGAAATGAAGTAATATCTATGAGACATTAGTAAGCTCTCTTGCTTATGTATATTTTATAAGTTAATATGTATTTAGAGACAGCTACAAATCACAGAGCCTGCTCTTCTATTTTGGAATGTCACATGGAAAAACACATCTCATTCCCATTTGGTTACTTGTATTTTTGCCAACTCCAAGCAGTTTGCCAACTCCAAGCAGTTCAAAAATGTCTGCTAAGAGGCTAATGATTTTTGGTTATGCTGCACAGATAAGATCTATCATGTCAGATTTTCAATGTCAGCTCATCATTGGTGGGCTTTGAGGGTATAATGTTAGCTTTATTCCTCTTCAAGAGGCCAAACAGTTAGTTAATGACACTACTGTCATTTTTGTTCTCTGTTTCTTTTCTCTTCAACTCATAAATCTTTGACGGCTACGAGATGCTGCTGGCTAAGTAATGCATAGCTTAGCTTCCAATGGTATAGATTTAGAGGGTGTTTCCACTAACAAAAAAAGAAAAAAAGAAAAACGAAGGCTTATCAAAAGTGTGATGGCAAACTGTAGTCGAAATTGCAACCAGACAGGACCTTGATACAACTGTAAACTAGAAAAGTTAGGGCGGATTTGTTTATCCCAAGAACTTGACTCTTTACTGTATTAAATTGCTGCACTGAGTCAACTTCCAGGGAGAGTAATGGTACGTGAACATCTTACCTATTTAGAGACACAATAACAGGGCTCACGCATGTTATGGAATGGAGTTGGGGTTCCTTCGATGCCCGGTCACAACAAGCTGCTGCGAGGCCCATTTCAGGTCCATCTGGGGCCTACAAGTTCTATCCGAACTGCTCATTTTTTCAAACCGTTGAGTTGGTGTTACTTGTCAAAATTTGTATTGATTGGGTAATGAAAGTCGCATGGAATGATCACTGCCTTTGCATCTATACAAAGGGTAGAAATTTTCAACTTTTTTGCTAATCAAATAGGGTGGAGGAGGGGGCAACTAGGCATGACAATATGGGCATGACATAGGGACTCAAAACCCGCAATGGATTTCTAAAGAGACCAAAGAGTCACAACAACTACTACCACCTTACCCACTGAGGGAGATTAGAGGCAGGGTGAAGGGGCATCGTAAACACAGCGCGGAACTACTCCAGGGCGCCCAAACCTTGGGGAGTGACCCACTGACCACCAAGCTAACAAATGCCAAGAGGATATTTCAGTTGATTCAACTCAACCGCCACCATCACCATGAACAAAACTATTTTATGAACCCAACATAAAGCATGAATTGAATTATTTAGACACGAGGGGTGAGACAGGGATCTGAATTTCTTGTAAAGAGAAAAGAACAGATGGAATATGCAGATTGTCCCCAAAAGTAACTTCAAATTAAAAGATGAATCTGGATCTACCGAATGTTTTCACATGTAGCTAGGTATTTGATTTAAAACACAAAATTGGAGCAAAAGGCTTAGGAGAGATCCGATCCAGGACAATTACAAAGGCCATAATGAGGTCAGGGTCGAATCCCGGTTGAACCACAAGACAAAACACATCGTCGTTCAACAACATTGTTGTGTTGTTCACCCTCTTCCTAGTTATTTTGGCCACCAACGTGCCACTGCCGCTTGTGATCTTGCAATTTCTCCGGCTAAATGATCCCTCTACCTTGAAATCTGGTGTTGGGTATTTATACTTGTTGGCTCCTCCTCCTGATGACGATCCCATGAAAACTTCTGCTTCATATTCCCTTCGGTTGCTATGGATCATCGATCGGGACCTTCTCATTGTGAACTCTCTGAACTTTGGGCTTTTTCTGTATCCTTGATCTCCTCTATACGCATTCCACTGATATTGCATACTCAACATCTGCAAGTTCATAGTTAAGGATACTGTTAGATGTTACTAAGATGGAACGTATGGTTATCTATACAAATCTGGTACGTGCATTATACTAATAATGCGGTCGAGGGGTCGATTACAATGCAGGTTGGGGCGACGCATCATCTTGCGTGTATTATAGGGGATCTCAACGTACACTATCTATGGGTATTATGCAACAAAGGACGATATTTCATAACTGCAGCCGTACCTAATGCCGTACTAGAATCTCTTAGTAACCTCCTCAAGGAATTACTTTAGTGCCTCTAAATAGTCTTAATATTTTAAAATTGTAATAAATTTCTAGATCTGCCACTGCCACTGCATGAGGTTTACGTGCATACCTGAGGTTTCAATGTAAGCAATGGCTTCCCATGTCCATCCATAAGCACAACCCCTCCTCCACCACCCCGACATTCCTTCCTTGTGTAGTTGTCTACCCGGAAAGCCAACCGCCCGGAGCTGTCGATAACCGTGAATCCATCAGTCCCTTGGAAAGTCATGCTCGACCTCTTCCACACGGTCAGCAGCACAGACGGACTACTACTACCACTACTACTAGTACTACTATTTAGTACCACATTCTCAAATCCTTTAGAAAAGCCTACGCACCGATTCTGATGATCACTGTCCGGATGAATCCTATACATGGTTCGAAGTTTGAAGCTAAGGAATCAGTAAGATGATGGCATTTGTGGCCTTATATTTATATATGGTCCGAATTCAATCTGTTTTACCAGCAGAATGAAGGCTTACGTGGAAAGAGAGAGATACCTTTGTTATTGTTTTTTTTTTCTTCTTCTTTTTTTTTTTTTTAAAATCGGCCGGCAAAAGAAGGGGTAGACCCTTGTTAAGGTGAAGGTGTTTTGTTGTGTTAGTTATTAGTGGAAGACAAGTTCACTTGTTTTCTCGAATAGGACCCCAGTTGCCCTGTCAGCCTTATATCATTGACCTTTACATCTGTCCAAGGGTTAGTTTGGTTGGTTGGTGAACGAGTTTGCTCCCTACACATGTGATCATGAGTTTGGCCCCAAGGGTTAGTTTTGTTATTTCTTGTGAATTCCTAATCTCGGCGTAGATGACCTTTGATTGGACCATAGAGGAGAGTAGTTGAGGTGCGCATAAGCTTGCCCGAACACTCTTAAGCGTCAAAAAAAAAAAATTAGACAATTTAAAATCACCACTTGATCGCTTCACAATTATATAGATCCTTTTTTGAAATGTAAAAAAAGAAATGAAACTGCAGGTATGATATCCTGTTACCTAATGATGTTAATGATCGGGCTAGCTCTCCAGCGGCCCCAAAATTTAGAATGTTTGACTTTCGTAAAATTCAAACATGCGATCTCACAAAGAACACCCAAGCAGTACTAAATGCTTTTTCTTATTTTCGACACACATTGATATATATGAAGGCGAGACTTACATACACACACACACACACACACACACACACACACACATATATATATATATATATATATATATATATATATACATACAGTCAGTCTCAAATGAGGGAGTCCTTATGTTAGTTAAAATGCGGATCTGCTCATTTCTCCCATTTTCCGATCGAATTTTGATGATCCGAGCCGCTCAATGTGTTCAGAACGTGATTTTAAGGGAACTCGCCTGAAATCGGCAAAAAAAATGATCAGGAAGGGCTTCATCCGAGTAGTTTTTGTTTGAACCGTTCGATAAAAAACAAACAAAAACTGCTCGGATGAAGCCCTTCCCGATCATTTTTTTTGCTGATTTCTCGCGGGTACCCTTAAAATCACGTTCTGAACACATTGAGCGGCTCGGATCATCGAAATTCAATCGGGAAAGGGAGGTCCGCATTTTATTAAAATGAGGTGGTTCTTACGGGAGACGGACTGTATATATATTGTGTGTATGCATGTGGCGTATGAATAATAACATGCAGTTCTAAGTACTTTTTCCCCTTGCACTATGAAAAAGTAGTCTAGTAAGATCCAATTAATTGAGAGACAGACCTAGCAGGATTCCAAGGCACGCGATCGAGCATGAGATCAGACTTGGAATTTAGTCGAAACCAAAGAATGTTTTCATGTTTTATTCTTCTGACCTGATATATATACCAAATTCATTCATCACTATTTATTTCGTATGAAAATCAGTAGCAATACACACCCCTTAAAATTAAAGATATACTATATGCACCTATTTTATAGTTTATTCATAACATTTTAGTGTGTTTCGTAACTTTTGTTCAAGAAGTCATAACCTTTCAGCAGTACGATTCGTAACATTTTCATTATGATTCATAACATTTTGGTGTATCTCGTAACCTTTATACGATTCGTAACTTTTTAGCAATACGATTCGTTATATTTTCTCTATAATTCATAACATTTTGGGGAGTGCATATGATACACACCCAAATAAGAGGTGTGTATTGTAGTCTTTCCCTCGCTTTGTTTGTTAGATGTTGATATCGCATTGTGTCAACATTCTCTAAACCCTAGTAAAGTAATGCTACAAACACACATATTCAAAATGATGTAGATGTGTTTGGAGACATTTGATGCACATCGGCCCGGCACAGTGGCCGCACGATATATGCGGAATCCACACGCATCAACCGATCGTGAACACTTTTGTGTTAAGGATCTGTATTCATACATACGTGTCTCAAACATTTCGGTTCCTATTTGGCACCTTTTTTTATTATCTTAATTTGGCCCCTTTATTTTGGTCGTGTCGTTTTGCATTTGCGTTCGGTTTGTGCAGTGTTAGGGTGGCAGGACAAAATCTTTTCCCATGATAAAAACACATCAAATACGTGAAAACGTTAGTTTTTCTTCCCCTTTAGAAGTTCAATTTTGTCAAACTAATTCCAATTCCAATCCTAATTTAATTTCCAAAATTTTAAATACCAAATCCTAGCTACCTACTTCGCAAGTTCTTGTCCAGTTAATTAATAAGTTGACCCCAATATCAAGCAAATAAGAAAATAGTCACACCAAATTCTTATTTACATTAATCTTTACTCAACTAAAAGGGTCACATATCATTTGAAGCTCATAAATAAAATTAAGAGTTGTAGTTAAGTGAATTGGGTCACAAATCACTTCAAGCTCGTAAATAATTTTTTGGGTCGATCATAATTTTTTTCTTTTTCTTTTTCTTTTTTTGTAGTCAAGCGTATTAAATGACGTAGACATGCCTATTTCGGAATTCAAGAATTTGATCCCAAATGGTAGTTTGATATTCGTGTTGTTAGGCCGTACTACTACATAGAAGTTCATTTTGGAAAAATAGTTCATCTTCGGCCGCCGCTATCTTCATGTCGAATTGGTAGTTTGATATTCATGGTGTTAGGCTGTCTACTACCACATAGAAGTTCATCTTGGAAAAATAGTTAATCTCTGGCCCCCCGCTATCTTCATGTCGAATTGGATTCATTTTAATGTGTTGCCGTGTTGGGTCGAAAAATCTCACCCCTAGTTTCATCGACTATTAATCCGTTCATTTTCAATATAAATGTCAACCGACAGCAATAAGATTAAATATATCAAAAAATTAAGAACCTCGATCGGATTAGTTAGTCATGGCCACAGTTTCGAGTCACTAAACCACTAGCGCATAACTAGATGATCATGAATCGGAACAGTGGGGTGGGGTGGGGATCGCATGTCCACAAATCAGCACCACTTTGGGCGTCATTGGCCCATTTTGATAATCCGGATAACATGTCCAAATAATAAACATATCCCGTGAATTGTGAAAGTGAAACACACGTCCCCATGAAATCATTTCTTTTAACTTCCAAAAAATTGGTATAAAGCAAAACAATAATGCTACGCGACCGTTTTGCTTGAGACACCAATCAAATGAGTAAGAGCTTCCAAAATCTCACAAAGACCAAACATAAAAAATTTGGGGGTCACAAGTCAGGGATTAGTCGAAGTGCGCACAAGTCAAAGGCGGCTCCAAAATTTTCGTTTAGTAGTGACAAAAACATAAAGAAATTTAATAGTATTCAAAGCTCTATATAATATGAACACATTTATTTTTTGAAAATTTATTGGGCCGAGGTTATATTATCTACTTACTTACAAATCTAAGCAAATTTCTCTTATGAGTAAATTAGTGCAATCAATCTTAAGAGAAAATTGAAAAACGCAATTTTAAGGGGTGCACTTAAACCCTCTCAAACCAAAGGGCACCTGGCATAAGTTGATCCGTACTTCCTGCTAAGAAAAGGGATTAGGTCCTTTGTAGGGTTTATAAACCATGTTCAATTATCTTAAGCCTTTTTTTATTCTTTTTATTTTTTTTTACCTTTTTTTATTGGTACTAAAGTTCTTGCCAATTGAATGAGTATATTGTGAAGATGTGTGGTGGTGTCAACAATGAAGTGATAAAACCAATTAACTTGTGGGGATCCGGATCCAAATGAGGTGGCACTTCCACATGAAAAGCCTAGCACGATTCTTATAGGAAAATTCTCACAAAGGATCCGGATCCAACTTGTGGGCTTTGGTATAATCGGATTGGATAATTAGCATTTAAATGTCAACATCCATTTTCAGTTTAGTTTAGTTCTGGTTCATCCTCCACCTTTCTTATCACTTCCCCTTATAATTATGTCAAAATATAAAGGCGAATAGGATTAGCTGGGATAAGTTATCCCGTCCAACGAGTGCGTTTTTGTCTTTGGGTAAAAAACTCTTGTTGGAAATTTATTATTTTAATATTAAATTTCTGTACATTTTTTGGTGCTAGACTTTACAAGTCACGTGCATATCTGTGTGAGTAGCTCTTATCTTAGCGGTTATTTGGATATCTGGGCAAATCTAGAAGAATCAAGGAGAATCTCTAATAAATCTAGAAAGAATGGGGGGCATATCTTTCATATCTATCCATATCTAGCAAATCTATCCATATCTAAGTAGATTTAGTCATTAATGGAAAATATATATTTTGGATTCATATCTATCCTATGAGATTTAGTCATTAATGAAAAGATATAGTTTGGATTCTTTCTTGCCTATATAAGGCTTGCTTGGGTGGCTTTGTATTCAAGAAGCAATCCCAACCATAGAGCCATAAGCCAACTTCTCCTAAGCACTTAGTATTTTCCTCCTGCTTGGTCCATCTTTATTCTCTAAAAAATAGCCTTTCTTGGACAAAGCGTAAGGGTGTTCTTTTATGGAGTTTTGGATTCTCCTACTTGTGCAGAGTAGATCCGAACCATACAATTTATATCCTGGAGGGGACAAGTCAAAGATTTTCTACTGCACTGGTTTGTTACCGTAGAGGGCTTGAATCTCCTTAAAGAAAGCAAGATTTCCGCGACTCAGCCTGTTACTTTGTCCATTATAATATTTATTTTTGGTGTAAACTTTTGTAATATCTCCAACAATTTTAAGGAGATTCAAAAATGGACCAACTAGCTGAGAAACCCAATAAAAATATCGGAGATCTCAACAAGCCCTTCAAGTTCAGGGGAGCTCACTTCAAGCGATGGAAAGGCAAGGTGATCTGCTATCTCAATCTCCTCAAGGTGGCCTACATCCTACCTGAGAAGGATCCCAACAAAATCTCCACCGATGGGATGACCGATGACAAAAAATATGCTCATCTTGAACAAGTTGAGCAGTATAATGCAGATGAGTATAATTGTCAGTATTATCTTCTACATTGCCTTGCAGATCAATTTTATGATTATTATGATACTACTTACTCCACTGCAAAGAAAATTTGGAAAGCCTTGCAAAGCAAATATGATACTGAGAACCAAGTGCAAAGAAATATGCAGCTAGCCGTTTTTTCCGCTATCAAATGATAGATCGTAAATCTGTTGTGGAGCAAGTGCAAGATTTCCAAATGATTGGGGCGGAGGTACGGTCTGAAGGCATCAAAATTGGGGACAATCTTGTCATGGCAGGCATTATTGACAAATTACCACTTTGTGGAGGGAGTTCCAGAAATCAATGCGCCACAAGCAAAAGGAGATGTCCCTGGAGGCTTTGATTACCTGCATCCGAGTGGAGGAGGAGGCTAGAGGCCAAGATGCACTTATGACTCACAAGGGTAACGGACATTCCACCACTAAGGTAAATTTAGTTTTCGCAAAAAATTACTTACCCAGAGGTCAGTTTCCAAAGAATGCTTATTTAAAGCCAAATAAGAAAATTTTAAAAAATAAGGGTAAATCTCACAGTGAAATGCAAATGAGAAAAAATAATTGGAACCAAGGACCCCCTTCATAAGCACATCAAACTGGAGGGTGCTTTGTTTGTGGCAAGAGTGGGCATATTGCTCGATTTTGCAAGTTTCGAAAAATGCAGAATGCTCCACAGGCTAATGTTGCCGAGGAGCCTTTTGTGGCTATGATTACAGACATATATATGGTTCAATGTGTGGAAGGGTGGTGGGCAGACTCTGGTGCCAACAGGCATGTCTGCTATGATAAAAATTGGTTCAAAACTTATACTCTCTTTGCAGAAGAAAAAATTGTGATGCCTGGTGATTCTAGTACTACCAAGGTGCTTAGGAGTGGTGAGGTTGATTTGAAGTTTACCTCTGGAAGTGTGCTGACTTTGAAAGATGTGCTTTACACACCGTCCATGAGGAAGAATTTGATGTCCAGTTATCTACTCAACAAATCTGACTTTAAGCAGACTATGAAATCTGATCAGTTTGTAATTACTAAAAAAGGAGTGTTTGTGGGTAAGGGATATGCATGTGATGGAATGTTCAAACTAAATGTTGAGAATAATAAACCAGCTACTGTTTCTGTTTACATGTTGCCTTCCTTAAATTTTTGACATGCTAGACTATGTCATGTAAACAGTAAATATGTAGGAATCATGAATAGCTTAGGAGATTAATTCCCAGACTGAAAAAAGATTTTGACAAATGTGAAACATGCAGTAAAGCAAAAATCACAAGGAGGCCTCATAAAAGTGTTCAAAGAAATACCGAATTGTTAGAACTAATCCATACGGATTTATGTGAGTTTGAAGGAATTTTAACTTGTGGAGGAAATAGATATTTTATCACTTTTATTGATGACTATTCAAAATATACTTATGTATATTGTGTGAAACATAAAAGTGATGCATTTGACAAATTTAAAGAATTCCTCCAAGAAATTGAAAATCAATACGGTAGAAAAATTAAAAGAATTAGAAGTGATAGAGGTCGTGAGTATGAATCCTTTGGATTTAACTCTTTTGCTCAGTCTTTGGGAATTATCCATGAAATTACTCCACAGTATTTGCCTGAGCCAAATGTGAAAGAAAAAATAGAACATTAATTGACTTGATCAATGCCATGCTTATTGAAGCAGGCGCTCCCTCAAATCTCTGGGGAAAAACAGTTTTAACGGCTTATCATGTGATAAATAGAGTGCCACACAAAAAGACTAAAATTACGCCTTTTGAGTTGTGGAAAGGTCATAAGCCAAATTTGGGATATTTGAGAGTTTGGGGTTGTTTGGCCTTTGTAAGGCTTTCAGATCCTAAAAGACCCAAACTGGGTGTTAGAGTTACCACTTGTGCTTTTCTTGGATATGCAAAAAATAGTACAGCCTATAAATTTTTTGATATGGAAAATAAAATTATCTTTGAATCAGGTGATGCAATTTTTCACGAAGAAAAACCCTTTCAAACTTAAAAATGGCGGGGGTCAAGAATCTAGAGAATTGGTTTTACCTGAGCCTAGTTCTTCAACTCCTAATTTACAAAATCAAGAGAATCTTGAATTTGAACCTAGAAGGAGTAAAAGAGCTAGAGTTGAAAAAGATTTTGGCCTTGACTATCTTGCTTTTAATGTGGAGGATACTCCACTCAATTTACAATAGGTTTTGACATCACCTGATGCTGTTTTTTGGAAAGAGCCTGTTAATGATGAGATGGAATCACTAATGTCCAATAAAACTTGAAAATTAGTCGATTTACCGCCGGGTTGTAAAACTGTTGGGTGTAAATGGGTCTTACGTAAAAAGCTTAAACCGAATGGTTCTATTGATAAATATAAAGCAAGACTTGCTGCAAAAGGTTTCAGCAACAAGCTGATCTTGATTTTTTTGATACATTTTCTCTGGTTACTAGAGTAGCATCCATTAGACTGTTAATTGCAGTTGATGCAATTCATGATTTAAAAAATTTCATCAAATGGATGTAAAAATAGCTTTTTTAAATGGGAACCTAGATGAGGAAATTTACATGGATCAACCCGGGGGCTTTGTGGAGCCCGGCCAAGAAAGCAAAGTGTGTAAGTTGACTAAATCCCTATATGGCTTAAAGCAGGCGCCTAAACAGTGGCATGAGAAAATTGATTCCTACATGATTGAAAATGGTTATAAGATAAATGAGTGTGATAAGTGCATCTATTATAAATCTTGTAAAAATTCACATGTTATTGTTAGTCTATATGTGGATGATTTACTGATTTTTTGCTCTAATATGCATATTATTAATGAAACTAAAAATATGCTTAGTAGGCATTTTGATATGAAAGATCTTGGTGAGGCTAACGTAATTTTGGGGATGAAAATTACAAATACATGTGATGGTATGTTTCTCAACCAGTCGCATTATATTGAGAAAATTTTAAAAAAAGTACCATTTTGATAACTGCAAGCATGTTCTTACTCCTTTTGATCCTCATGTGCATTTATTTCCGGTTAAAAATGACATGGATATTGTTGATCAAAAAAGATATGCTAGCATAATAGAGAGTTTACGTTATGCTACTAACTATACTAGACCTAACATTACTTATGCAGTAGGAGTACTGAGCAGGTCTACTAGCAAGCCGAGTAGAGAACACTGGCTAGCCATTGATCGAATAATGAGATATTTATTTGGTACCAAAAATTATGGCTTGTTTTACAACAAGTATCCTGCAGTACTTGAAGCTTATAGTGATGCTGATTGGAATACTTTGTCAGGTGATTCACTCTCTACCACAGGATATACTTTTAATTTGGGTGGCAGTGCTATATTTTTAATTAGCAATCTATTATTGCTAATTCTACTATGGAGGGTGAGGTAATAGCATTAGCATCAAAGAGTGAGGAGGCTAATTGGTTGAGAGATTTATTAAATGAAATCCCGTTTTGGGAAAAACCAATTCCTCTTGTGTTAATCATTGTGACAGCACCGCTGCGATTAGTAGAGTACAAAACTGTTATTACAAGGGTAAATCCAGACCTATCAGAAGAAAACACAGTACTGTGAGATCTTATTTGAATAATGGCATCATAAATGTGACCTATGTGAGATCATGTGATAATCTTGCAGATCCATTAACCAAGGCCTTGGCAAGAGAAAGAGTCTGGAATACATCGAGGGGGATAGAGCTAAAGCCATTAAATTCATGAGCCACGTATGAGGATACCCAACCCAGGGACCAGAGATCCTATAACTGGGTTCAATGGGAAGAATGAATCATATGGTGGTCGTTCAAAAATGCACTGAAATTTTTTATTAAGTCCATCCCTATGGTGTGAGTGCATTTATCCTGTAATGTTGTGGAGGTTGAGTTTTTTTTTAAGAAACTCTTAATGAAATTCTGTAGCTCTTATGAGTGGGGTGTTAGAATTACAGGAGCACCCTTGACAGATTTCACCTATGTGACCATGGAGGTGGGGCCGCTTCCTATAAAAATTAGGCTTTGTTCTCAAAGACGCTCATGAAAACTGAGATTAGCATAAGGTCATAATGTGCTGGCTATTAAAGCTCATGTCAATACCTAGACTATTATGTGTGGGCAGTATTTTTTATTTTTCCTAAGCAGTCATAGTTCAAGTCGGAGACCACTATTAACTCTAGAGTAGAGATTACTATTTTAACTAAGTGAAGGTTCAATGCAGATCACACCTTCATGATGCATAATATCCCTCTTTGCCTAGAAGTCTCATTTAATATTAAAATAGGTGGGGGAATGTTGAAAATTTATTATTTTAATATTAAATTTATGTACATTTTTTGGTGCTAGACTTTACAAGTCACGTGTATATTTGTGTGAGTGGCTCTTATCTTAAAGGTTATTTGGATATCTAGGCAAACCTAGAAGAATCAAGGAGAATCTCTAATAAAATGTAGAAAGAATCGGGAGCATATCTTTCATAGCTATCCATATCTAGCAAATCTAGAGCATATGTCACACCTTCGATTTTCAACAAACTAGTAAAGGATTTCCATAAACAAAACCTCACCATAATCCATACAACATCCCAAAATAATGCAATATTTCCATTTCTGTAATTTCATTTCAATATCCAAAGTTCCCAAATGATTACATCAACGGCCCAATGGCCCAAATTTACATAAGTACAGAGTATTCGAAAGAGAGTTAAGAGTTTACAATATTTCAAGTCAAAAGGTTTACAAATAGAGTTTACAAATACATCTTCCAAAAGAGATTTACAAAGATGGATAAGTAACTTCCAATTGTTAGCTTTTAAAATGTGTCCACATCCAAGCATTCATACATGCTGGCTACTGCCCTGAGTTAGTACTTGAAAATGATGAAGGGTTTGAGCTACACTAGCCCAGCAGAAAATTCTACACTAACATTATATGCAAAAGAAATGCAAGGATGACATCAGGATAAGTACAAAAACAAGGACTATATGGTAATCAACACTCTTGACTCTATAACCTCAAGCAACAACTTAATGATCCCCGTTTAACTCACACTAGAACCATTTCCATCTTTCAAGTGTCCAATACCATCTCATCGTATGTGTCTTGAGCCGAAGCTCTTGTCGGGCCAGTTAAGGGATCCCTATACCCCCTGCCAGGCACCATACCCATCGGTAAGTCCTGAATGTAACCAGTATGAGCATTTGCTCCTGTCGGGCCAATTAAGGGATCCCGATACCCCATGCCAGGCACCCACCCATCGATGGGCCCCGAATGTTCTCGTTGTATTCGAAAGTGTTCAAGCGTTTCATACTCTCACAGTGTGTCGTTCCAATCCAATCTTAGTTCATATGATATTCGACGTCAAATTTCACTGAACAAGGACAAAAGATACAAAAATAATCCATGAACTCGACGAATACGATTAATCATGTTTCGGAGTGATTTGGAAGTGCTTAGAACAAGTTAGGAATGATCAGGGGTCAAAACGATGAAATTTGGAACAAAGGAGCAAAAACTGTCCATAAGCTCTTTTTTGCCGTATCGATACAACAATCAAACCAGAAATTTTGAAACTTCTGTTTTCTTATGGTATCGATACGGCAAAAAGCCCGTATCGATACGGTGACGTTTCGAGCAGATTTTTTGCAGATTTTCGAGGATTCGACCATGACAACAACAACAACAACAACAACAACAACAGACATGATTTCAAGGTTAGAAAACACATCTTTTACATATATTGAGTGGTAGAATCTCTACCTCGAAGTTGAAGCACGGAACCCAAGAAATTACGAGCCATAGCTTTCCGAAAACCTTGATCCGATCGGAATACGACTTCCCCGAGCTCAAACCAGTGAGATACGGATCACAATACGCGTAGGGATGAAAGATTGAAGTGGGTTTTGAGTGGGTTGAGTGAAATTTGGAGAGAGAGGGAGAGAGACGAGAGAGAGACGTGAGGGGAGGAGAGGAGGAAAATGATCCCATACTCTCTCACCCTCCTATACATACCCATATATCTATAAATTACACATTGCACCCTTCCACATTCAATTCCATCACTTGGCCCCAAATCACATAAACACCATTATCTCATATTTCTTTATCATTAATCATGCATTATAAAATATTAACGTTGACAAAATAAATACGGGTCTCTACAGCATATCTATCCATATCTAGCAAATCTATACATAACCAAGTAGATTTAGTCATTAATGGAAAATATATAGTTTGGATTCATATCTATCCTATGAGATTTAGTCATTAATGAAAAGATATAGTTTGGATTCTTTCTTGCCTATGTAAGGCTTGCTTGGGTGGCTTTGTATTCAAGAAGCAATCCCAGCCATAGAGCCATAAGCCAACTTCTTCTAAACACTTAGTATTTTCCTCCAGCTTTGTCCATCTTTATTCTCTAAAAAATAGCCTGTAAATTTAATATGAGCATGAGAGTCTTGGACAAAGTGTAAGGGTGTTCTTTTGTGGAGCTTTGGGTTCTCTTACTTGTGCAGAGTAGGTCCGAACCATACGATAAGTTATCGGGCTATTTATATCCTGGAGGGGAGAAGTCAGAGATTTTCTACTGCACCGGTTTATTACCGTAGAGGGCTTGAATCTCCTTAAAGAAAGCGAGATTTTCGCGACTCAGCCTGTTAATTTGTCCATTGTAATATTTATTTTTGGTGTAAACTTTTGTAATATCTCCAACTCCTTTTCTAAGCCAATAAAAGAGAAGTAAGGTATAGCAAAAAATTTAACATATAGTGAGTGCAAAGAACTCTAACGGTCCAATTCGTCTTAAGACTCAAGAAACAAAAGAAAAGAAAACAACAAAAAAGTAAACAGAAGCCTTAAAAAAACAGCAACAATAGTGAAAACCAACGATCGAGTGACTGAGTTTTGTATAGATAGATTTGCATCAAGCTGAAATACCGGTGACTTGTCGTCGCCATCCGTGCCGCCGCCGTCACTACGCCACTGTCAAGAACTCGACCACCACCGCCTTCTACAGAAACTGTTGGATAGGCCAGAACCCAAAATCCACCACAGAATATTTAATGAGTGCTACAAGTTTAACAATTTGTGCAATTGCAGCCAAGTTCATGCAATACCTAACGGTGATACGTACTATATGAGCTTTCTTGAAGACATCCAACCTAAAACTGATCGAATGGGTGGAGTAATTAACAAAACTAGGTGACTCAAATGACGATGCGAGACATGTTAACAAGAATAAGATTGAGCCACTTTGGATTAGTTATCCTAACTCTTGTACTATAAAACTCACGTTTTTTTTTTTGGCATATAGTATGAGATTATTAATCCAATCAATCCTCCTCATCCCCTTAAGAGTATGATAGACATTTATCGATAGAGTGACAAAAAAAATTATTAAAAAATAAAAATATCCAATCAATCTTCTAAACTGCGGATCAAACATGGCCTAAACAGAAAAAGAAACGAGAACAAAAACTACGTCATTCTTTCAATATAAGAGATCAAAAGATAGGAATGCGTCCTGCGTATAATGGTTGATGAGTTGAGTTTTGTTCACCCTCCACTTAAGAGGGTGAACATTACCCTCCTCCCTATTGGTTGAAATTGTGTGGATCCCACTATAAAGTGATGTTATACTTACCAAAAAATGTATTGTAAGCATAACATCACATTGTGGTGAGATTCACACCATTTCAACCAATATAAAAGATGGTAACGTTCACCCTCTTCTAAGAAGGGTGAACAAAATTGCACTCGTATAAGTGCACATGGGGTTGATAAACGGAGTTCCATTGTCACCTAGCAACCTAACACAAACAAATTAAGGGTAATAAGGAGGAGGAAAAAAAGAGAGGAGAGATTTTATAAATAAAATGGAGAAATTTGAACTTCACTATTAATTAGGACCCGAGCTGTAGCTCAAGTTACAGCTCAAGCGATCGTGAGCGGGTATTGAGTGCCTGTGCTTGAGGTCTTAGGTTTAAATCGACAATAGCCTGTCGTTTATACTAACACTATTAACATACTGAATATAATCTTATCGTCCGGAAAGAAAAAAAAAATTGCGCTAGGAGGAGATCGGAAGTATTCGTTTTAATTTCACTATAGTATGTACGTACAAGTATTGATTGGAACTCAATGCTCAGTTAGATTTGATATGGTTTGGTTTGGTTTGATATGGTATAGTATGTACAAGTACTTCCAAAAGCGAAGACATGAATGATGACACGCGTGTTACGAAAGCACCGGCAATGTACATATTCCATCTCCGTGATTTCATGTGTCTATCCACTACCTTTTTTCTCTTCTGTATTTTTCTTTTTTTAAAATTTCAAGGTTGGGGAAGGTGGGGTTTCAACTTTCAAGTTCAAACTGATAGCCATGTTGCATACCTGAAAATAATGATGCTAGTAGCTGACACGGGCGCAGCCAAGAATTTTGGTTAATGGGATCAATAATATCCACTAATTGTTACTTATGTCCCTTTAGTCATTGGCTTATATGTATGCTTAATCTATGAAATGGGCTTGATGATGGTTTTACCGGCACTTTGTTATGACTAATACCACAGGGACGAGGTAGGGTCGTGACAAAGTTTGTCCCAAAGACTTAGTGTATTATATTTGTCAAACAATGCATAACCTCATTCGTAGCGCTATCAACTCTCGAAAAGAATGTGAGAGAGGACATGGCATTTCAACTGATTTCTTCGTTCCTTGCTTGATCTCTCCTCTGAATATTGTTCTTTCCGGTAATTGCTCTTGATTTTTCCTCCTTTGCTTTTGATCATTGTGATTTCTGAATTCTATGGCGGGTACGGGCTCAATTGGGTGTAACTCTACGTGTGTTGGTGATGTTAAGATTGATCTAATTCCTGCTTCTAATCTGCAATCTGCTGAGCTTGGTCTGAATTTACTAAATTCCCCTGGTGGTTTGATGGATAATGTTGGGGTTTCTTCAAGGAACTATTCTAGGGTTGTCAATCCAAGTGTTTCCCCGCTTCCAAACCCTATCCTTAATGGCAATCGACTTGATTTTTTTGGAGCAGATTACTGTCCCTGTTATTGACTCTTTGAGCCCTTGTGCTTCAATCCCCCCCCCCCCACCGTGAGCCAGGTTGGGGTGGTGTATTGTGGAGAAAATCACCCTAAAACTGGTACCTCATGGAGTTCTGTGGTGGCTAATACTGTGTCTGATGGTGGTGTTGGTTCCAAATCTGTTCCTAGTCCTAATAGGATGAAACCTGAATATATTCTTCCCTCAATTGTTAATGATAGAATTGTGGTATCCCCCTCTGTGGAAGTTGAGGAATTAGGGCATCCTAAGTGGCAAAGATGTATTGTGGACCACTTTTTGGATAAGAAGTTGGCCTTTACTACAGTTCAACATATAGCCATGAAGATTTGGGCTAAGTTTGGTATTCGGGAGGTACTTTCAAATGATAAGGGCTTCTTCTTCTTCATGTTTGAGGGGGAGAGTTCAGACAATTACTGGAATCAGGGCCATGGCATTTTTGGGGTAAACTTTTTATCCTTAAGCTTTGTCACCCCCATCTTAAACTAGAGAAGGAACAACTTTCGCAAATACCTCTTTGGGTTCATTTCTTTAACGTACCTTTGGAAATGTGGACTGGGCCTGGTCTTAGCCATATTGCTAGTTCTGTTGGACGTCCTTTGTATGCTGATCATTTGACTAAGTCTAGTCGAAGGCTGAGTTTTGCTAAGATCTGCGTGGAAGTTGATTGCTCATCTCCTCTCCCAGATTCTTTTGATCTAAAGTATGCTAATGGAGATGTGGAGGTGATTCGCATTCAATACCCTTGGAAACCTCAGGTGTGTTCTTTATGTCAGGTATTTGGACATGGGGATGCTCACTGTCCTTTGAAAGTTAAGGAGATGGCAAAGGAAACTAAAAAGGCTACTAGTACTAATGGTAAGAATGGCGTGGTGGATGCCAATACATGGCAAGCGGTTCGTTCCTTGCAACAAGATATTGTACCTGGTGTGGAACTTCGGTCTCCTGTTTCTCTTCAGGCAGCCATTGCCTCTACTAGTGTTACTGGTGCCGTTAAGTCTGCCTCTATTTCTACTAGGTTTGCAAGTGGTATAGTTGTTCCAATCTCTCCAACTAAGAATGCTCGTGTGTTGGTTAGTGTTGAGATTGGCAAACAAACTATTTTTATGTCCTCAGGGGATAATGTAATCTTTGTGCCTAGCAAATTTGCTGTTTTGGATGCCATTGGGCTCAATATGGATGTTGGTTCAGTTCCTGAGGCTACTGCTCTACCTGTTGCAACTGGTGATGGATTACCGGATGAGGTAACTGTTGAGTGTGGTATGTTGGATATGGATTTCACTGTTGTCCTTCAATCTCCGTCCACTCCCTTTCCAGTTCCTGATGGAAAAAAGGGGGGTGGCAAGGGAGGTGGTAATGTTCCTGCCAAAGGTGGTGGTGGGAAAGGGGGAAGGAAGAACAAACGTTAAAATTCAGGATAGCTAGTTGGAATATAAGGGGTATTAACAACCCCTTAAAACAAAAAGAGGTTAGATCCCTTATTAATTCACAGCGTTTGAGTCTCTGTGGTGTTTTGGAAGCTAAGGCAAGGAAGGATAATCTTCCTACCATTTGCAACAGAAGTTTTCCTTTCTCTTGGTGTTTTTTGGATAACTCTAGTAATTAAGAGGTTGCTCGGATTATTCTTGGTTGGGACCCTAGTCATTTGCATGTCTCTTTGATTTTTAGTTCTACTCAATTGATCTGTGTACAAGTTACTTGTCTATGTACTCAGCAGATGTTTTATGCTTCAGTTGTTTATGGAGCTAATTCTGTAGCTGATAGGAGAATTCTATGGTCTACCATGAGATCTCTGTATTCTGCTATTGGTGATTCCCCTTGGATCCAGATGGGAAACTTTAATGTTGCTCTTAGAAGCTCTGAAAGAGTAGGGGGGTTTGATAGTGCTGCTGCTTCTGAATTTTGTCAATGCCTTTTTGATACAAATATGGAGGAGTTGGTTACTAAGGGATGCTGGTTCACATGGTCTAATTAGAGAGGTGGTGGTGGTGCTAATATGAGTAGAATAGATAGGGTGGTGGTCAATGGTTGTTGGCTGGATTTGTTCCCTGAATCAGAGGCAATAGCTCATGTTCCAGGTATTTCTGATCACTGCTCCTTCTTGGTTACTATTTTTGAGAAAGCACGATGTAGAAAGCCTTTTAGATTTTACAATTTCTGGATGAAGAATCATCAATTTAAGGCCTTGGTTATAAACTCTTGGGTCCAACCTCAGTCTGGGTCTGCAATGCTTAGTTTCTCTCTTAAACTCAAAAGATTGAAGCCTGTTTTAAGGAATCTGAATTCCCAATGTTTCTCGAATATTTCTGGAAGAGTTATAGAGGCTCGAGCCAATATGGAATTACTTCAAGCTTAGTGTTTACTAAATCTAGGGGATGATAGCATTAGGGATTTGGAAAAAGATGTTGTCAGAACATACATGGAATTAAGTGCTGCAGAGGAATCTTTTAAAAAGCAAAAGTCGAGGGTGAATTGGTTGGTGCTTGGTGATAATAATACAAAGTTCTTCCATCATAAAGTTAGTTCTCATAGAGTAAGGAATCTTAGCTTGATTATTGCTGATGGAATTTGGTTGGATAAACCTGCGGACGTTCAACACGAGGTTATCCAATACTTTAAAGGTCTTCTGGGTACATAATTCATGCAACGACAGGATGCTAGAGCTTCTTTACAGCAGATTATTAGAAGGAAAGTTCCTACCCATATGAAAGAGGACCAAGTGAAGCCAATTCTGATTGATGAGGTTCGGGCTACCCTAAATTCTATTAAAGGGGATAAGGCTCCAGGACCGGATGGGTTTTGTTCAAGTTTTTTCCAGCAGAACTGGGATATAGTAGGGCAGGATTTGGTTGCAGCTGTGATGCTCTTCTTTGAGAAAGAGTATATTCTACGGGAGTGGAACTCTACAGCCTTGACCTTGGTGCCTAAGATTCCAAACCCTTCTATGGCAAAAGATTACAAACCTATTGCTTGTTGCAATGTGGTGTACAAAGTCATAACTAAGATCATTGCTAACCGGATGCAGCAGACTTTACCCTTGGTCATTAGTCAAACCCAATTTGCTTTCATTAAAGGCAGGAGTATTGTAGATAATGTTCTTCTTATGCATGAATTGATAAGAAATTATCACAGAGATGCAGGGCCCCCTAGATGTGCCATAAAGATAGATATCATGAAACCTTTTGATTCTGTAGATTGGGATTTTTTGTTAGACACCATGGTCGCTATGGGTTTTCCGCATATTTTTGTTGGTTGGATTAGGGCTTGTGTTACTACTCCCATGTTTTCTATAATGATGAATGGTGGGCTGGTGGGGTACTTTCCAGGAGCTAGAGGCCTAAGGCAGGGGCATCCCATCTCCCCCTACCTTTTCTTAATTGTCTTGGAAGCTTTTTCCTCTCTGCTGCAGTTTAACATTGAGACTGGTAATTTTAGATTTCATCCGAGATGCCAAGAGTTAGGGATCTCTCATGCCATGTTTGCAGATGATCTAATTGTTTTTGTGGTGCTCATGAAGAATCTCTGAGAATCATTATGAATACCCTCAAAGAGTTTCATAGCTATTCTGGTTTACAGCCCAATATGATGAAGAGTGCTTGTTACTTTTCTGGTGTACCTACTGCTCTTAAGCTGTCTCTTATCGATCTAATGGGTATTTCGGAGGGTCATCTCCCTGTGAAGTAGTTAGGGGTGCCTTTAATCAGCTCAAGGCTTACCTCTACTAATTGTATTGTCATTAAAGAAAGAATTTTGGCTCGGATTCAAAGTTGGTCTCAGAAATTTTTATCCTATGGAGGAAGGGCCCAATTGATCTAGTCTGTGCTTTGTAGTATTCATACCTATTGGAGCTCTATCTTTATATTGCCTCAAAAAGTTATTACAGAGATTGAGGGAGTGCTGGGGGCTTTCTTATGGTCTGGTCTTGACATGAAGCATACGGGTGCTAAAGTCAGTTGGATGCATCTGTGTGTTCCAAAGAATGAAGGTGGGCTGGGGTTTATGTCCCTTAAAGAATGGAATCAGGCTTCCAATATTAGGCACCTTTGGGCTTTGAGTTTTAAAGCTGCTTCGCTATGGGTAAAGTGGGTGCATATGTACATTCTGAAAGGGCATAGTCTCTGGGAAATTCCTATACCAAATGATGCATCATGGGTAATAAGGAAGCTTCTTAAATTAAGGGATATTTGCCAAGGTTGGATCAGGTATTGCATTGGGGATGGAGAAGACACATTTCTATGGACTGATAATTGGCACCCCCTTGGTGCTTTGTACAAGCAGTTTGGGGATTCCATTGTTATAAATAGGGGCAGGGCTTTGAGGGCTAAAGTCCTCCATTATTGTTCAGGAAAATTGGCGGTGGCCAAGACAGAGGAGTCGAGTTATGATGGAGGTTATGTGTCACACTCCTGCAAATTTTCTTCCTCATCCATTGACTAAGGATAGAGTAGTATGGACTCTTTCTCCAGATGGCTGTTACTCTGTCAAGACAGCATAGGAGGCTTGCAGACATAGGTGTTCTTTTAAACACTAGTATTTATTAGTATGGTTTAGCCAGAATGTGCCTCGATTGAGCTTTATTCTTTGGCTTGCAATTTTGGAGCGTCTTTCCACCAAGGATAGAATAGCTAAATGGGGGATATCCATTAATCCAGTATGTGTGTTGTGTACAGCTTGTGAAGAGTCTCATGCCCATTTGTTTTTTTGAATGCCAATTTTCTACAATGATCTGGAGCCATGTTTTGCGTAAAAATAATATTTCCAGAGGGCCTCTTTCTTTGCATCAGGAGCTTATTTGGGCTAGCGCTCAAAGGAAAGGTAAAAGTTTTTGTAGTACTGTATACAAGTTATCTTTGGCAGCTACTTCTTATTTCCTGTGGGGGGAGCGTAAAATGCGGATATTTCAGAACAAGAGCAGGGATGTAGATGACCTAGCTGCAGCGATTCTTGATGCGATTAGAGCAAAGCTTTGTTCTTTCAATTCTGTAAAGTTTTCTTGCCTTAATAGGCAAATTTGTGATGATTGGTTACTTAGCTCTAGAGTTTTTAGGATAAATAATGGCTGACTTGTATAGTCTTGTTGCTCATTGTAATGTTGTTTAGGGGGATGCCCCATTGTTTTTGTAGTTGCCGTATTTTTTGGTGAAATGAAATTACTTACCAAAAAAAAAAAAACTCTCGAAAAGAAGAGAACGCTTGGAACTTCCGTACATTTGAAGCAAATTTGGACAATTTAGAGATTTTTTATTGGGTCAAAATAGCAAAATTTAGTTACGAACTATCAAATGTTCCAGTGAAAAATCAAAGTGAGTGGGGTCACTTGACTACAATTGTATCCCCACAGTAGTTGTTGATTTGGAAAATATTCTTACAAAATCAACTCGTTTACCAGTGATCAAAAATAATAATTTTCATATTGACTTTTACTTTCTGTCGCGCTAGAGTCCGAAAACTTTGTTCGAATGAAAATTAGAACAAAACGAAGCATAAATTAATTAATGTTCTAACAATTTAAAATAGCATCAAAAGAGCAATTAATGTATTTGACATTTAAAATGCAGTTGTTCTCTTGACTCGATCTCTCTCTCCTTTTAGCTTTTCAAGAAATTTAAAAAGCCAAGCTCTTATAATAAAATATATAAATATACGTATCTACATATGCGTGGACTAAATTAAAATATGAGGCTTGGGCCGCCACAGGTGGAAATGTGACACTAGTGTTGATTTGAAAAATATTTTCAAAAACTAACTCAGTGAGTTGGTGACCAAAAATAAAAATTTTCAATGACTTTCACTTTCCGCGGTTGCTAGAATCCGAAAACTACGTTCCTATTTTCATCGGAACAAATGGAGCGACAAATTATACGTAAAAAGTTGCCGAACATAAGCTAAGCCACATTGTCCTCCCTCCCCCTCATATATATAACTGAAGGCTGAAGCAAACAAATTAGTGTAAAGTTGGGTGCTTGATCAAAGTAGGGGAAGTGGAAGGATAATAGTATTACTTTAAGACCAATCAGTGTGAAGTTGGGTTGCTGATCCACATTTAACTCAGACTAAAGGGTTGAAAGATGAGTTTCATGTTCCATAGTATTTGGTTTAGTGCACTAAAAGTTTTCTTGACCTAAAACGTTGCTCTCAATCCTGCGCCCAGGTGAAAATGACAAGATAGTGTGTTTTTGAAGAAGATGAACAAGAAGAAGAAATAAGATTTCTTTTTTTAACATTTTATCCTCATCCCACTTTCGAGTTCATGATGGGATTGTGGATCATGCATGCTTTATTTATCTTTCTCCAAACGATGAAATGGATGATGAATAGTTATTTTTACGTTTTTACTGATTTCATTTCTATTTTTGGGGATGAATCAGGGAAGGTTGTGGGGCTATGTTTAGAAGTGTCAATTGGTTCAGGTAGAAGTGTGTAATTATCTCTATTTTTTGTGGTATGAAGAAGAAGGCCAGGGAAGGTTGTGCATATGTTTACCGATTGATGTAAAGTGAGCCAAGCAGCATAGGCACGGGCACCAGAATAGACATGGCGTGGCATAGAGGTGACGTGTTCATGGGCTAGACTATGTTTGGAGTATTCTAAATGGCACCATGAATGATCATATGGAACCGTCCATCTAGATAGGCACGACTTATACCTGTTAATGAATTGACAATATTCTTGTCTTGCCAGCCACGGTAAGCCGATGCCGTTGGATTTGGCATCCCTGTAGGGGGATGAAAACAATCGATGCCTTCTGATCAACTGGATTGCAACGGCTTTCTCGTGCCTCTTCACCGGAACCCTAATTCGTCGTCGGAACCCTAATCTGCAAAATAGACAGGAGGTGAGCGCACCTCTGCCTCTCGTGGCAAAGGCCCTCCGATGCCTTTGTTAGTATCACGTACTAGCAATCAAACCCTAATTATCAGTAGGAAAGCAAGAATGCAAAGTATTGCGTACCTTTTACCTCTTGGTTTACCTCTTATTTATAGATTTGCGTATGCTTGCTGGCCAAGCATATGTGTTGCCCTAGGATTCCTAACTCGTATAGGAATCCCAGGATATCAAGGATTCTCGTTTCCTTTATCAGTTCATTACCTTAATCCTTGTAGGACTCTTTTCCATAACAAGCCGAACATCCCATACTCGTTGGGTATCTTTATCAGATCCTATATTCTCGGGACCTTATTCCTTAACGGAATACTATTGTTTATGGACTCTTCCAGAATGTTCCTTATGCTCTAATACTTGACTGAAGTTCTTTCTTTTGTTCGGCCATCTCGTCGCCGAACAGACGGCTTGGACCATTGACTTCTCATGTCACTGGTCCATCTTGCCGAACATTTGTTTAGCATGATGACTGTCCTCCCTATATTCAAACTATGGTCCCACATACCATTTGCATTGCTTTTTAACCCGTGATCCCTCGTATCACGTGCTTGGTTCTTTGCTTCATCTGTTCGGCTGTTTATAACCGAACAGTCTGTTTTGGACCATCTACTTCACATGTAACTTGGCCCTTAGTTTGCCGAACAAACAGCATGGATCAATGACTTCTCATATCATTGGTCCATATTGCTGTTCACTATATTGCCCGGCGGTAAGTCCTGTCATACTTACTACATGCTCTCGATTATCATGTGCTCGGCAACTAAATGTATGTGTTCGGGAATACCTCCCTACAATTGCTCCCCAGCTTCATCTATTTATCATTGTTCGGGAGCAATATATGATGCTTAGAAACATAATTTTATTAAGACCAGACTCTTTTGATCCCGTGCAGTCATATTTTCAATATTTCATTGATGCCTTTTGGCACCTCTGTCATTATACCATTTCGGGGTGAATGACTCCACGTGGCACGTTTCGTATGCCTAGCATTAATTTCGAACTGACGTTCTATGTAACGGCGTTAGAACGGTTTCTGCTTTCCGTTACTTTAACCTGCAACGGCGTGAGAGGAGACGTTTCGTCTTCGTCTCTTACCCTTAAACCCCTGAAAGGGCTCTTTTTGGTTTTTTACCCAAAACTCAAACTCACTCCTTCTCTCTCTAGAAACCAGGCGAAAACATCCCGCTATCCGCCATCGCTGCCATCTGCAAATCCGATTACTTTCCAGGAAATCGTCACAACATCTTTGTAAGATCCTCGTTCTTACTCCATTTCTTCTGTTTAGGTTTCTATCTGAGATCTCCATTCTCAGTTTCGTGGGTCGTTTTCTAGGGTTTCAGTCGCCCCCATTTCCATCTTTAAGTTTTGCTTCGAATATATCCATGGCAGATGACAACGAAAACCCTCCTAGACCCAGTAAGTTTAGGAGACTCTGCGAAACCCCAACTGCCATGACGGTATTTAGGTCTGAGTACAGCATTCCTGATAATGTTGGGCTCGAACTCGCCCCCTTAGGAGCAGATAGGGACGGTGGCTCTTGGGATAGAATGTGTATCCCAATTGTGGCTATTGTCGAAAGTGGAGTCCGATTTCCTCTTCACCCATTACTCCGCCAGATCCTAAACTGGTATCGTCTGACTCCCATGCAAGTATCGACAAACGTCTTTAGGCTGATAATGGGTGTAATAGCTTTAAATAGGATTCTGGGGACCCAGTTAGGAATTTGGGATATTCAGTGGTGGTACAGTATTGTACTAAACCCTGAATACAATACCTACTATTTCAAAGTTAGAAGGGTGGAAAAGCGTCTCGTGCTCAACCTGCCAGACTCCGCTCGGGATCATGAGATTGATTTTCTCTATGTCACTGGAGCCTTTGAGCCACTAGGAGAGGATGGCCAAGTGCTAGGGCTCCATTGCCCCCACATATGGGGTTATCCACGTATGCTCTTGCTTTTTATCTTTTGTAATTTCTTCATTTACTGCTTTCTCGTAGCTTTCCATGTGCCTAATTTTGGTTTTATAACTCCAATCTTGCAGCTGAGAACGTTAACAAACGTCCTAGACGTGAGCCGAGCTACGTCCGAACAGAGGATATAAACAGGATCCTAAAATACACAGGAGAACCAGGTACCCGAACAGCTGGTCGGGGTCGAGACGCTGATATACTGCTGGAATACGATCCTTCGTACAGAGGGGTCATCGACAGAAGACTTGCCCACCCTAGCACTAGTGCTGCGTCTACATCCATGGCTCCCCAACCACAAAATTCAAGGCTTCAAGCTGATGTCACTCTTGCCGGTCAGTCAGGCGAAATTGCTATTCCTGACGGTATACCTCAAACACGGGTGGTCCTAAGAAGATCTGGTCGTAGGCAAGTCATTGCCGAACAACAACCCGTTCCTCTCCAAATTACCAGTCAGTCATCCTCATCCGGATATTCTCGATCACCTCCAACCTTAGGTACGATGACGCATCAACCCATTAACCTCAATTCTTTACTCACTGTCTCCTCACGGGGACGTGGTGCTACCAATAGGGTAGCATCAACTGGCGCCCCTCCCCCACATTCACGTCGCAATAGGGGGGGATTTGCAAGATCGTCATCTTCTCCTCGGGAAGAAGATAGTCCCGTGGAGGCTACTGATGCTCATCGGGACAAACGTCCCAGAAGCGAAGAAACTAGGGACGCCCTTACCCAAACCACTACTTTAGTCCAACAACCCCCTTCTTCGAGTACTCCAGTGCTTCCCGAAAGCTGGACCCCCAATCTCATTAGGGGCGATCGGCCTGTTCACATTGGGGACAGTGCCAGCTCTTCGGAAACAGCACTCGCCCTCGCCCAAGGTCTATTGCTTCCTGTAGACATGCAAAAGGAATCTGAGGCTGCTCCTGATCGGCTTGTCTCCACTGGACTCGTCAGTGGTATCAAGGTAATGTTACTTAATCTTTTCATATAAGTCTTTATGTATATTTCGTATACCACGTATCATATATTGCTACACCTGTCACTTACCACTCGGTGTTTTTGCCAGTTTATGCAAAAAATGGTCACACTGGGCCAGAAGTTTTAGGATGCAGATAATGAAAGGATCTCGCTACTGAACAACAACACAAGACTGCTCTGTACCATTACCAGATTAGAGAGAAAGAGAGATAAAGCTAAAGCTGACTTTGAAGGAGCGAAAGGCAAGCTGGAGATTGCTGAGGAGGGCCTCAATCAGGCATTGTTGGAGATCGATAACACCAAAAAAGCCTCCTATGAAGAAGGGTACCAAAAGGGTTTTGACGCCATAACAACAAGCTACGTCGAACAGATGCCAGCTATACAGGACCAGATCTGGACCGCATGCTGGGAGGCATGTCTGACCAAGGTAGGGGTTGCTGAGGATTCACCCCTCTGGGTTGACAATGATCTGCCGAGCACCCTTTCTTAGAATATTCAGGAACCAGCAGGACATCCGGAGGACGACATCGAACAGCAAATTGAGGAATTTGCTAATGCTGAAGAAGACACACCCACAGGCGTGCACCCTGCTCAATCTCCCGCTCGGGCTTCGACCCTTGAGCCCATAAACTTGGAAGAGAATGTAGTTGAAGATGGTGCTGATGCTGAGATCAATACTAACACTCCAGAGGTCCAGAATGTGGACTAAGCTGGTAAGTATATAAACTGTTGCCGGTCCTGCGTGACCATAAGCATATTTTGACCCTGTGAGGCATCAGTACAATCAAATACTTTGTTTAACATAGGTATTCGGCCCTTCGTGGCATAACCTTATGTTTTGCTCGGCTTCCCTCGTTTTTTGCATTTTTAGGTGCAAATCAGTTTTATCTAAGTATTTCGTACTTTTGATCCAGTTTAATCATATATGTTTTGTTTGCATAAGTATTTCGTACTCGAGCAGATCCTACAAACATGATTTCTTTGTACTGAATCTAAGTTTTACGTACTTAAAAACATTTGTTTCCCAGTGTCTCGTACTGTTTTCAATTTTAGTACATACAAGTGTATTCATACTTGTATTCATTTTCAAATCTTTCAAGTATTTTGGTACAAACACTTGTAAGGTTCATATAATCATATAGGTGTTCTTTTTAAGTTTCACATACTTAAGAACAGATATTTATAAGTTTCACGTACTTAACGTTTTTAAGTTTCTCGTACTTGAATAAATGTGGCTAACATATACTCGTTATGTTTTCAAGCCATGCCAATAAACGTTTACAAGAGTCTCGTACTTGCATTCGTTAAGTTTCACGTACTCACACAAAAACTTCTAAGTATCACGTACTTAGAACTACTCGTGTGTTGGATAACGTTTAAGTTTTCTCGTACTTTAAAAATCCATACAAGTGTTTCATACTTGTTAAGTATCACGTACTCACACAAAAAAGCCTAAGTATCACATACTTAGAACTACTTGTGTGTTGGATAACGTTTAAGTTTTCTCGTACTTTAAAAATCCATACAAGTGTTTCATACTTGTTAAGTATCACGTACTCACACAAAAACACCTAAGTATCACGTACTTAGAACTACTTGTGTTTAAGTTTCACGTACTTAACTGTATACCCTGCTCCCCAATACGAATGAGGGAAACTAATCTCGTAGTTCGTATTTAAAACAAATACCAATATTCTAGATTAGAACATAACAATTATACTAAAAAAGTGATTTTATTCATAATCGGTAAAACTCAAGAGGGCGTTATTCGTACCCCTTGCAACTAAAATATAGAACAAGGGAATTATATTCGTAATTTCCACACAATCACGTAGTGCAAATCTAAAACAAAACTGAATGCTTCTTTTAAACAAAGAATTTTCGTAGATTATGGACATTCCAAGGCCTCGGAATTGGATTACCATCCAAATCTACCAATCTATAGGCCCCTATGCCTACAATCTCAGTCACTCGATACGGACCTTCCCAATTTGCCCCCAACTTGCCTTCATTGGCCACCTTGGTGTTGCCGAGCACTTTTCGTAGTACGAGGTCCCCAACACCAAACTCTCGAGGGTGAACATGCTTGTTGTAGCTTTTCATCAGCTGTTCTTGGTAAGAAGCAATATGTACCAAGGCTTTTTCTCGCCTCTCCTCGGCAAGGTCAAGCTCGATTTGAAGGGCCCTGTCATTGCCTCCACTTTCAACCAAAACGATCCTGTTGGTCGGCAGACCCACCTCCAGAGGTATGACAGCCTCTGTTCCATAGGCCAATGAATAGGGGGTCTCTCCTGTAGACCTCCTAGGCGTTGTTCGGTGAGCCCACAGAACTAATGGTAACTCGTCAGGCCACTTTCCCTTAGCTTTGTCCAATCTTTTGTTGATTCCATCAAGGATAGTTTTATTAGACGCCTCCGCTTGCCCATTACTCTGAGGGTAGGCTGGGGTGGAATAATAATTTCGTATTCCAAATTGAGCACAGAAAGCCTTGAATTTCTTCTGAAATTGGGATCCATTGTCTGTGATCAATGAGTAAGGGACCCCAAAGCGAGTGATGATGTTTTTCCACACGAACCTTTCTATCATAGGTTCAGTGATTTTGGCCAGTGGTTCTGCCTCAATCCACTTTGTAAAATAGTCAGTTGCTACAAGCAGGAATTTTCGATTCCCAGTTGCTTTGTGCAATGGTCCCACAATATCCATCCCCCATTGAGCAAAAGGCCAGGGACTTGTCAAAGGCACGAGATCCTCGGCGGGTGTTCGAATCATTGGTGAGAATTTTTGACACTTCTCACAAATCTTCACACACACCTTTGCATCTTCTTGCATGTGTGGCCACCAGTAGCCTTGAGTAATTGCGGTGGGCAATGGATCTGCCTCCAGCATGGCTCCCACATGTTCCCTCGTGGATTTCATGAAGGAACTTTTGTACCATCTCAGGATGTACACATAGTAAATATGGGCCTGTAAAGGATTTCCTGTACAACTTACCCTCTGGGGACAGCCAAAATCTAGCAGATTTGACCCTTATTTTGTGGGCCTCTTTTTTGTCAGATGGTAGTATCTCATCTCGTAAGAACTCCATGATTGGGTCCATCCAACTTGGCCCTTGGTTCACGTCCAAGACCAAGTCTACATTCCTCCCAATGCTCGGCTCATTCAGATATTCGACTGCTACCTTCCTTTTGAACTCAGTAGGAATAGCCGCAGCCAACCAAGCTAATGAATCTGCATGAGCATTCTGTCCAGAACTTATTTGTTCAATATATATCCTCTCGAAGGTATCAAGCAAGTCCTTGGCTGCCTGCACATAGGCCACCATCTTTTCATTTCGAGTTTCATACTCGCCGGACAGCTGATTCACCACATGCTGGGAATCACAATATACCCTAACCCGTTCTGCTTTAAGGGTTTTTGCACTCCTCAATCCAGCCAGGAGTGCCTCATATTCAGCTACATTATTCGTTGCACTGAATCCAAGCCGAACAGATAGTTCAATCAGAACTCCTTGAGGAGGAAACAGGACTAACCCAATTCCTGAACCAGTATTACATGCTGATCCATCAACGAATAGCTTCCACTCCGTGGGATCTTGTTCGGCTGAAGGTTGATCCTTCATGGATGATGTCTCAGTCACCTGTTCCTTTTTCGTAGGAGGTAGGGGAGCCACAGTGGGTGAAAATTCTGCCACAAAATCAGCCAACACTTGGCCTTTGATTGCTGTGCGTGGCTGATATTCGAGATCGTACTGGCTTAACTCCACGGACCATGTCGAGATCCTTCCTGAAAAGTCTGCCTTTCGTAGCAACGATTATAATGGAAACTCAGTATAAACCACAACCTTATGGCTTTGGAAGTAGTGTGGCAATTTCCTTGTGGCTGTCCTAAGTGCCAGGACAAGTTTTTCTAAAGGCAGATATCTCGTTTCTGCATCCAACAATGTCTTGCTAACATAATAAATTGGGATTTGTTCGATCCCCAAATCCCTCAACAGGACTGCACTTACTGCATGCTCGGAAACAGCTAAGTACAGAATTAAAGACTCACCTAGCTGTGGAGTTGACAATAGTGGGGGTTCGGCCAGGTACTTCTTCAGGTCCTGGAAAGCTTGCTCACATTCTGCTCCCCATTCAAATCCCTCCCTCTTTTTCAGCAATTGAAAAAAGGGTCTGCACTTATCACTTGACCTGCTGATGAATCTGTTAAGTGCTGCTGCCATTCCAGTCAGCCTCTGGACTTCCTTGGTAGTTTTGGGACTCTGTAGTCTCTGCAAGGCATCAATCTGATCGGGATTTGCCTCTATCCCTCTCATGGTTACCAAATGGCCCAGGAACTTTCCTGAACCAACTCCAAACGCACACTTCGAGGCGTTGAGTTTTAGTTTATACTTCCTTAAGATTTCGAATACTTCTTTTAAGTCAATAATATGCCCTCCTTTTTCTCAACTCTTTACCACCATATCATCTATGTAAACTTCCAAAGTTTTCCCAATGAGCTTCTTGAACATAATGGTTGCAAGTCTTTGGTATGTAGCCCCAGCATTCTTCAGCCCAAACGGCATGACACTGTAGCAGTATAACCCTCGTGGTGTGATGAACGAAGTCTTCTCTTGATTAGGTTCAAACATAGCAATCTGATGATATCCTCGATATGCATCGAGAAAACTCATTCGTTCGTAACCAGAGGTTGCATCAACCAATTGGTCAATCCTAGGCAAAGAAAAACTGTCCTTAGGGCACGCTTTGTTTAGGTCTGTGAAGTCCACACAGACACGCCACTTCCCATTCTTCTTCTTCTTTACCACAACAGTGTTGGATAACCACTCTGGGTAATAGACTTCACGTATTGCCTTGGCCTCCAGTAAACGATCGACCTGCTCAATCACTGCATCTACATGTTGCACGGCTGCCCTTCGTTTTTTCTGAATGATCGGCTTGTGCTGAGGGTCAATGTTTAAATGGTGACAAATCACATCTGCATCCACCCCGGGCATTTCCTCTGGCACCCATGCAAAAACATCAATATACTCCTTTAGAAATCTTATCGACTCAGCCTTTTCGTTTGCTGGTAGTGATTCCCCAATTAAAAAATATCTTTCAGGATCAGTCTCGTTGATCTGAATCTTCTCCAATCCTTTAACCACTTTTTCAGCCGGGCTTCTTCCAACATCCTCGATGGTTGGTTGATCTGGTACTTCTAATGTATGAACATGGAAGGTCTTTGGGGCTGTTTTGATGATGGAAATCAAACATTGTTGTGCCACCCTCTGGTTGCCTTTAAGGACTTCAATCCCATTTGAACCTGGGAATTTCATCATCTGGTGATAAGTCGAGGAGACTGCTCTCATCTTGTGCAACCACGTCCTCCCTATAATCGCGTTATAGGAAGAAGGGACATCGACCACCAGAAAATCTGTTCTTAACACTACTGTCCCAGCCCGAACAGGTAACGTTACCTTCCCAAGGGGCCAGACTGCTCCTGCACCAAACCCAATGAGAGGCATTGTAGACTGCTCTAAGTCTGTTTGGGCCAACCCCAGCTTCTTGAACGCATCGTAGTACAACACCTCTGTACAACTTCCTGAGTCCACTAGAATTCTCTCGATGTCATACTCTCCAACTCGTAGGGTTACGACCAATGCATCGTTGTGGGGTATTTGGACCTCCCCCAAGTCATCGTCAGTGAATGCTATGCTCTCGTTGCACACATCATTCTCTCGTCCTCTCTTATTTTCCAAACGCATCACATGCTGATCGTGTCTGACTTGCCTTTGCAACAGCCTCACCTCATTCCTCGTATAAGGTGTAGCCAACCCATGTATCATATGGATCACACCTTTAGGGTTTTGTTCGTAACCTAGCTCCATAGCTTTCCCTTTTTCCTTTGGATCCTCTTGGATAAATTCCTTGAGATAGCCCCGAGAGACTAAATCATCAAGGTGCCTCTTGTACATCTCACAATTCTCGGTCATGTGGCCCCAATCTTTGTGGTAACTGCAGTGCTGATTCGTAGCACGTTTTGCATCCTTGTCTCCGCCTAGACTCGGGGGCCACTTGAAATATGGCTGATTCTTTATTCGATAAAGAATCCTGTATATTGGTTCCTTCCAAACCGTAGTGATAGAAAAGAAAGCTTTTGGGTCAGGAGCTTGCTTATCTTTGTACGGCTCTTTCTTAGCCTGCCCATATTCCCTTCTCTCTCTATAAGTCTTGGGCTCTGGCTTATCCACTTTTTTGGCAGGTGCCTTTGGCTGTTCGGCAACCGTCCTGCCATCTTCACGGAGTATGTCATCCTCCATTCTGGCGTGTTGCTCTATCCGTTCCATCAATTTAGCCAGTGTGGCTACCGGATGTTTATTCAATGAACGACGCAACTCTCCCCGAACAGGCAGACCAGTCTTGAAAGTAGTAATTGCGTACTCCTCACTGCAACTTTCAACCTCGTTGAAAGTCTCCCAGTACTTCTTTGCATAATCCCTGATCTACTCGTTCTCCTCCTGTTTCATGGTGGAAAGACTCTCAAAAGTCTTTGAGGCTTTTCTGCTTGTCAAGAACCGAGCAGTGAACTCCTCGGCCAACTGCCTCCATCCTCGTATGGATCGTGGGGCCAGTTTATGAAACCAGGATAAAGCCACCTTGCCAAGACTGGAGGGAAACATCTTGCATAAGATGGAATCATCCCCTTCATGCATAAACATAGCATGTTGATAATGCTGAATGTGAGCCACGGGATCCGTATTTGTCTCGTAAAGTACGAACGCACCGTGCTTCACTCTGCTCGGCAACCTAGCCTCTTGTAGCCTCTTTGTAAAGGGGGAGGCTGCAATATTACTCAGGGTCTTGCGTGCTGCTTCTCGTGCAGTCACTGTCCCATCCTCTTGCTCTTTTGACTTGTGGGCCGAAGCCTTGATCCAATCAGCATCAGGTCTCTCGTACCTATCTCGATGATGTTTTCTTGTTTCCTCTTCCTCGGGAGTAGAACTTCGGTCTCTGCTCCTCTTTTTCCGTGAAGAAGCCCTTCTCTCAGGCGTTCGGCTTCTACTTCTTCTTCCCCTTTTCCGTGGAGAAGCCTCGTGACGCCCTATAACAGGACTTCTGCTCCTTCCTCTCCGTGAATGAGTCTGCTTATGAACCACCAGAGCCCGTCCGTCTCTCTGGAAATTCCTTCGAGAGAGTCCAGAATCTTCTGGGTGCTCTCGTACCTGCTGCAGCTCTCGTATCTCATACTCTCGTTTTCTAATTAAACAAGCATACTCCTCGATTTCTCTTCTCTTTTTATCAAGGACATCATCATCATTGTGTATACTCTTCGAACGAGTAATTGACTCTTCTCTTCGATGAGACCTACTCCTTCTCGTGGAGCCAGTAGCTGTTTTGTCTTCTTTTTCTTTGGAGTTATCTTTATCATGTCTTCCAGTGGGCTTTCTTGGAGCGCCTGGTGGGGATTTATCCCTTCCCCCACCCAACTGGTCCTTTGGACTAAACGGAGTGACTGGATTTTCTTCCGTCATGATTACTTTTTCAGAAAAGTTTGTTCTTTCCCACAGACGGCGCCAATTGTAGGGGGATTAAAACAATCGATGCCTTCTGATCAACTGGATTGCAACGGCTTTCTCGTGCCTCTTCACCGGAACCTTAATTCGTCGTCGGAACCCTAATCTGCAAAATAGACAGAGGGTGAGCGCACCTCTGCCTCTCGTGGCAAAGGCCCTCCGATGCCTTTGTTAGTATCACGTACTAGCAATCAAACCCTAATTATCAGTACGAAAACAAGAATGCAAAGTATTGCGTACCTTTTACCTCTAGGTTTACCTCTTATTTATAGATTTGCGTATGCTTGCTGGCCAAGCATCCGTGTTGCCCTAGGATTCCTAACTCGTATAGGAATCCCAGGATATCAAGGATTCTCGTTTCCTTTATCAGTTCATTACCTTAATCCTTGTAGGACTCTTTTCCATAACAAGCCGAACATCCCATACTCGTTGGGTATCTTTATCAGATCCTATATTCTCGGGACCTTATTCCTTAACGGAATACTATTGTTTCTGGACTCTTCCAAAATGTTCCTTATGCTCCAATACTTGACTGAAGTTCTTTCTTTTGTTCGGCCATCTCGTCGCCGAACAGACGGCTTGGACCATTGACTTCTCATGTCACTGGTCCATCTTGCCGAACATTTGTTTAGCATGATGACTGTCCTCCCTATATTCAAACTATGGTCCCACATACCATTTGCATTGCTTTTTAACCCGTGATCCCTCGTATCACGTGCTTGGTTCTTTGCTTCATCTGTTCGGCTGTTTATAACCGAACAGTCTGTTTTGGACCATCTACTTCACATGTAACTTGGCCCTTAGTTTGCCGAACAAACAGCATGGATCAATGACTTCTCATATCATTGGTCCATATTGCTGTTCACTATATTGCCCGGCGGTAAGTCCTGTCATACTTACTACGTGCTCCCGATTATCACGTGTTCGGCAACTAAATGTATGTGTTCGGGAATACCTCCCTACAATCCCCAAACTCGGATTAGCCGAAGAGTGAAAACTTTGGAGAGATGAAGCAGAATTACTTTCTCATCATTCAATTGTGTATCGATATATAGTTACAAAGAACAAGGGCCATAACCCTAGTTATACAAAGATTCAATAGCCTTAGCTGTACGGAAAGAATAACTATCTAACCAAGTCTTGACGTGTAACTCACTAACTCACTCTTACTAATTACAACTTTTAACTAGCTAATTACTACATGAGATGGCACTCTATTTAGTTTTAGTTGTACTTGTTGCACCTGTCTTACTCGTAACTGCTTGAGCTTCACTTGTAATGGCCTGAGTTGCTCTTAAGTGGCTCGACACACTCCCACAAATTGATGTTGGAAGAACTGACAGCTTCAGTTTGGATGTAAGTCTTGGGACCTGAGTACCCCATGAATTTGGTTACACAATGTCACTCCACCATTCTAAAAACAAATTTGCGAGTGCGATGTTGAATGCCATAAAAGACTTAATTGAAACTCGTCATACCACCAATTGGTTTTAAACAGACTTGCGGGTGCGATGTCAAATGCCATAAAAGACTTAATTGAAACCCTTCCTACCACCAATTGGTTTTAGGAGAGATGGTGGAAAAGCGGTCCGACGGTAAGAAAGTGAAATCGTGAAATAGAAAGAGGTTTAGTGGGGATGCCAGCAACTTGATGTTCAGAAGGAACATACTTAATGAGCAGCTGTTTGTGTAATACTTTTTCACGAACAAAGTGAAAATCAACCTCTGTAGCAGGCCGAACATGAGTTCGCTACGTAACAACCGAGCACGTGCGTGCCGAGCACGAACCTTGAGCGCGGCTCCCGTCCTCGTTCCACGTCGACCATTTCTTTTGCCACGGACTCGTCGGCAGTTCAGCTCGTTCTCGGCCACCTTCCACGGCGGGTCACTTGTGACTGTCCTCTCCTGTCAATCATGTGCCCGATCGGCAAAGGCGTGTTCGGCCACCCGCAGAGCAAGGCCACCGCCGACCACGGCTAGCCGCTGATTTGCATGTCTTTCCACGTAAAAAAGCGGTTATAATAGAAGATGATCATGAGCGCACATGGGTGTGCCAGCTCAGCCCTAAAAACGGTTACCAAATCTATCTGGTGACGTCATGATGACACTGCCTGACCCGCGCAAGGCACGTGCTGGTGCTTGGAGAGCAAGTGAAGGAGCTCTATAAATACCTAGCAGGGGAAACCCTAAAAAGGTACATGTTACTACATACTCTCTGATAATCTTCTGCCTACTCTCTCTGCACATTACTCATCCTCACGCCGGAGGGCCTTGCCGGGACAACCCCCGGCCTGGTCTTTAGTCATGCGCTCATTGTGCAGGCTGCGTGGAGTAAGCTAGGAGACCACTGAACCAACGAAGGAAGGACTCGGGCCGGAAGAGACGGGCCACACAACCTCAACATGTTTTGTACGAGCATGAAACACAGGGTTAGATGCTAGTGAAATGGCATTGTCACACCATAGAACAAGAATACCAATGGAAGGAAGAGGATTAAGATCTTTGAGTAAGTGCGTCAGCCATGCTACTTCAGCTGTAGCACTAGCTAGAGCCTTATACTCAGCTTCTGTTGAAGATCTGGCAACAGTTGGCTGTTTCTTTTTTCTTTTTTTTTGTTGATAAGCACTTTACTTTTATAAAAGCTCAAACTGATGTACAAACTCTAAGGGGCATTCCCCCGAAAAAAACCAAAGCACCTGAGACAAGTCTCAGCATACTACAAGAGACATTTAAGAAAAAAATAACCAAACAATTCTATACAAAGTACTCCTATACTAAACAGAGTGGATCAAAAAACTCTAGTTGAAAGGCCCCAACTACAACACAACACAACTCTATATTCTTATGGGATTTCTTAACACTCCTTTTCAAGTTCAGCAAATCCTGAATTGCATTTACACTCTTGAGGATGACTTGATCCTTAGAAGAAACCTTGTGTTGAAAAATCCTCTAATTCTGCTCCATCCAAAGGTTATAGACACAAGCAGCAAACACACTTTTCAAAAGCCAACTCTTAAGCCCAGACCTTTAACTGTTTGAATATACCATGCAACCACATCCGGTAAAGAGGAAGGGATTTGATCAATCGAGCATTTTTGCAAAACAGCCCTCCAAATTGATTGGGAGAATGCACATTGGAAAAACAAGTGTATATGTGACTCCTGGGCATTATTACAAAACACACAACCATCCTCCACATGCATACCCCAGCTCAATAACCTGTCTCTTGTGCTTAATTTCTGTTGCACAGCTAACCACAACACAAAAGACCATCAAGGAACATTTCTATTGTACCAAACAACACTAGACCAAGGCTGAATAGGTAGTTTAAGCCTGATAGCCTCCCAAGCAGAAAACACAATAAAACCAGCAGGATTAGGAAGCCACACGACTGAATCTAGCGTATCACAAATTGGTTTAAAATCAAGAGGGGTATGATCCATGATAAACTGAGTGACCTTCTTTGCTGACCAAGAAACAAGGTTTGAACCAAGATAAACACAATATCCTCCTGTAGACCTTCTGTCCAATGCATTTCCAGCCCAATGAGCATCTGAAAATGCTGATAATTGCAAGTTTCCTTGAGTGAAATGAAGCCCTTGATTGAGGGTGCCTTTGACATAGCGTAGGATACGTTTGACTGAGGTAAAGTGACTTTCAGGAGGATGACGCGTGTTGACAAACAGTATTAACAGCAAATGAGATTTATGGGCGAGTTGAGGTGAGATATTGAAGAGATCCCAGCAAGGTGCGATAGAATTCTGAATGAGAGAATGGTGATCTGATCAGGTATTCCAAGAGCAGGTTTCAGAGATGAAGGGGAACCACAAGGCCTGCACTCGGTCATCCGTGCCTTCTTTAACCACCTCAATGCCCAGAAAATAGTGAAGAGGCCTATGGTATTTAAGAGCAAAACCAAAACCCAAGCCTTGAATGATCTTAGTAATAAGAGAAATATCATCCACGTAGACTAAGACATAAACCAAATCAGAGCCTTGAGAAAGATGACCTCCAATCGAGGGGTAAGGGGTGGAATGGGGTGGGACTGGTCCCCTAAAATTTCACACAGAAACCGCTTAAATTTAAGCCCCGTCCCAATTTTTGTTTCCACTGCCACGTAACACGACTAAACAAATACAAAATCAAAAAAGAAGAAGAAAAAGATTGGCCTTTGATAGGGTATCTACAGTCGCCCGTGATACGTAATTAACATCGTATTTAAACGAACAAGTTACCACCACAAATATTGAGTACCATCGTCTCTATTGAAATAATCCCCACAGCTTCAGAATCATCATTACCATTTACACCAGGTAGCAAATGCACCATGTTTTAACAAGCAAATTACAGCATTTCCAAAGAGAGTGGAGCAAAGACGAAATCGACAAAAAGTCAACCAGAAGGCTCAAAAAAAACAAAAATATGCACCATTTCTCATCTAACACGGCATGCAGGAGGACCAGGGGAACAATTAGGGTTAGGAGAGCGACAAACAGCCCCAGCACCAACATTGCCAGCAAACCTGCGACGCATTTGGTAATCTGTAATTCCCCCCATGGAAAATGTCTCACCAACTATTGATGATGATGATGAAGATGAGACTTCATTTGCCGCACCACTACTACTTTGTAGAGGCTCTAAAGTCTCAACCACATCACTCATTAAGGGCCTTGCTTTGGGGTTTTGGCTAAGGCAGTAGTATGCCAAGCTGCATGCTTTCTGTGCTGCCCTCACTGAGTACTGGTTCTCTAGCCTGGGATCTATAATTTGCAACATCTTTCTCTTGTCGTTCAGTTTGGGCCGGGCCCAATCCACTAAACTCTGTTCCCTGCTTGGCCTTGTCTTGTCAACGGATTTTCTTCCCGTCAAAAGCTCTAGAAGAACAACTCCAAAGCTGTAGACGTCACTCCTGGCAGTTAGGTGTCCTGCTCATTTCAAATTAACCTGATTCAGTGAAGTGCGTACCAACATAACTACGTTTTAACTAAAATAGTTTCATTGGCTCCTCCCGAGGAATTATAACATATCATATAATAGTACTATAAGATAACAAGTGTCCATGTTGAGTCGCTTCATGTGTTGTGAGCCGCATCTGAGTATGTATTTATGCAACTCACTTTTTTCATAAAAGAAAGAAAGGATTTTACACCGTTTCATTGAGCGCCACATAGAAGGCAAAGGCTTCTGCTTCAATTCATCAAGCTCTATTTTTAGGAAAATTTTATATTCCAGGTCAATAAGGGTAAGGAACTCACATGACTCATGAGTCACGAGTTAAGCCATAGTGAGATGAGAGGAAGCCATACCAGTCATCACATATTCAGGGGCAGCATAACCGTAGGTACCCATCACCCGAGTGGATACATGGGTCTCATCACCTTGTGGCCCAGCTTTTGCAAGCCCAAAATCAGAAAGCTTTGCTGTATAGTCCTGCAGGGTATAAAAAGGTGCAAGGTTAAGGATAGAAACTCACACCGTAACTACTTATATGGAAAATGCTTGTAACATGCTATTGTGTGAATACCACTTACAGAGTCCAATCATTTCAAAAAAAAAACTTACAGAGTCCAATCATTTCAAAAAAAAACTTACAGAGTCCAATAATATATTAGAGGTCTTGAAGTCGCGATAAATAACAGGCCTTTCAGCATTGTGAAGGAAAGCAAGCCCTTTTGCTGCCCCAAGAGCAATCAACATTCTTGTAGCCCAAGATAACGGAACAGTTGCCTCTGCATACCTCGAAAAAGGCCACATCAACTTAATAACAAAATTTATTGGCACTGACAGGAATCTGACTGAATAGTCTCATCCATAAACAAGAAAGTATGAAAAGGTACATTGCTCATTTTGATTGTACCTCACTACCTTTTACATTCAAACAACACATGATATAAGCATATCCTGGCCTTCAAATGGTTAATACCTTCGAGATTGACTGGAACTATCAATCAAAATGACTTTCTAAAGGAAAAACTAATTTCTTTTGCAGGACATGCAAAGACTGATTGTGAGAGTACATGGGGGGCCCTTGGTATTAAGGTGTCAAGATAGTCGGAGAAGACCACAGGTGGAAGCAACCGATGCTTTGGTCATGGCAAAAGGAGGGGTATTTGGTCGGTTTTCCCTACTACACTACGACGGCATTTGACCAATGGTTTTTGTCGTACAAAAGCTATACTCTAACCGATGAGTTGAGTAGGCCAAGAAGTGTTAAGTGAGTGAAAATAGACCCCTATAGGAGAAAACAGCATACCAAATTTTCCCTAGCCATGCAAGAGAGACAGAGCGCTAAGAAAGAGAGAGCATTATCACTAAAAAAAATGCAGCAGTGTAGCAGGCTAAGATAACATAAAGCACTTGGAGAATGATCAGCCTTTCTCATGGTCAACTATCTTAAAAAGTTCAGCACATACCGACTCGTGCGGTTTTGTCTACTGCATTGGTGTTGTCACTCCCAACTAGACACTATAATAATAGCAGTTACGAGAGGTCTTACAACCCATGGACATAAGCCTCTCTTGTTGAATCCATGTGCACCGCGACCCTTGTTTGATCACCGTAACCTCGCATCCACGGGTTTAGATCCTCTCCAGATAAATTCTCTCACAAGCGTCCGGACTAGAATGTTCATCCAGGAATTTTAATAAAGGTTGTTACGTATTGTATCGGCCGTTACAAAAAGGAATTTGGGACCTTTGATACCAGTGCTTGCTTGCGTATCAGGCAATACGGTTCCGATGGCGGCCTAAGTATGGCCGTGTCACCAATGCCGTAACGTTTTCCAATACCACGATTGAAAACCCTAGTTCCACCTCATCAATGAATTTACCAGATGCTTTTTAAACAAGGCCACCTTGCCATCCCAAACCAATCATTGGAATGGATAAACAAGTTGGCACAGAGGGAGTATAGTGCTAATCAGGTAGGACCAATACATCGTGGTGTAATCAATGTGGTTTGGAAAGCTTAAATTTAGTAAGTTAGATTGCCATTGGGGTTCTAATGGAATGGAAACAGTCCATTGTAATACACATAACCATTTTCACGAGGATTACACAGTAGAGAAACTTTTCTTAAATACTTTTTTCGTCTTCTTTTTTTCTCTCTCTCTTTCTTTTTCTTTTTCTTTTCTTTTTTTGTCTTTTTGAATTTTTGGGAGGGTGGATGAGAGATGGATAGAGAGAAGGGAGGAAGCAGCTTTGACTCACTGGAAATTGAATCATCACTATTTGAAGCAAACAAAAAGTTAATCCCACAAAATAATCGAAGGCAGCCATTTCAATTAACAGCAAATGTTATTATGTAATTCTTACGGTTATAGTTTCTGTAGGTGTAGTTTCATGTGATGCAAAATAACTCATCTACAAACTAGATAAGGAATTGTCCTTTTTATCCACAGCAAGAAACTTGTGTTGACCACAAAAAGAGTGATACGACCAAATAAAAACTGTTTTCATCTTTGTAGAACTGAAAATGTGTGAAATAAGAGAGGTGAGGTATTTTGAGCTATCCGGCAATGCTGTAGGCACACTTCAAGTTGTACTCTCCCCTTTAGAAGAGAGACAAACCAGTGTCCCACAGCATTTTGAACCTTGCACCTTTATGTTTGCGGGCAACAGGGATACTACTAAGCCTAATAGCTGGGGGTGAAACATTCCAAACACACAGAACCAGTTTGACTATGGGAGCATTTCCAATTTTAAGAACAAGATACTGCACAGTGCACACCATTGAACACTATCACTAGTTTAGCATATAGAAAGTAGTGTGTGCAGTTCACTCCATTCAATTGTTGGCAACAACGGTAGAACATATAGGTAAGTTCATGGAACTCTGGTTCACAGTCCCATAGTAAACATCTTATCATTCAACGGTTGAAAAACATAAACTTCAATTGCCAACTCAATAACTTAATTTTGCATAAATAAGAGCAAGAACAAAAATGAAAAGATTGCAAGACTGAAGCATCAAGTGCAGGAGTTAGCAAAGCGAGAGAAGGTACGCAAGCATACTTCGGAACAAATGATTCTCGAGGCTTCCTCGGAACATGAACTCATAAACAAGTAATCTGTGGTCATCCTCACAGCAATATCCGATCAACTTCACCAGGTTGGAATGCCTGAGCTGCCCGAGGAAGTTAACCTCCGTCTGGTACAAAAAATATTTAGTCAATTTAACAAACAGGACAACTACAGTATCCATGTAATCCACAACCGATGGGGGTATGGGCGAGGGAAAATTGGAGACAGACCTAACCTTTGTCAATATATGCACAAATTGGCAGCTTGCAGAAAATTTTACCACTAAAATAGCAGCCCCCCTTTAACTCCAAAAACTGGGGAACTCAAGGGACAACAAAAAAGAATTCTAAGAAGCCCAATAAACTATACGGTAAGGCCATCTTCAGCTGTTACAACAATGACTCAAACTCAATGAGTGGAAAAAAAAAAACCCAAAGCTTAGGGCAAGTCTTTACTCAAAAACTCATAACAAAATGAACTTTCATCATTTTTACTCAAACAAAGGGAGACGCTATATTTTTAACTCAAATTTATCAAGTTTACTTTATAGCTTTCAAATTTGACACTTCACCACTAACGAAGCTTCTAGTATGATATATGCAAATCCGAGCTTGCCCATTACAGCGATCCATATCAAGTGGAGGCTGTTCTAAAAAATTCCGATTTTTATAGTACAGGGCTGGAGATGGTCCACTAAATAAAACAGAGTAAACTGATTCCAGAGCGATATCACTATAGGGGGATGGAATAGATCAAAACTAAAAAGCTATGAAAGTAACTCACAAGCCATTCTCTGTGGCCCTGAAGACCCTCCTTGTTGAGAACCTTGACAGCAACGGGGAGAGATTTAAGGCCAACCCTCACATTCTCATCAATGTAACCCTTGTATACGGTTCCAAACCCACCCTCACCAAGAATGTAGTCAGAGCGGAAGCTCTTGGTAATGGTCTCCAGCTCAAATAGCGTAAACGCGATGACATGGGTGTAGAGCACGGCATTCTTCCTCGAGTCCTCAAGGATACCCATGCGCGATGTTGTTGAAGAGGAATCGCTCAGATCTGAAGCCGAACGGCTGTGCTTCCTCTCTGGCGGACCATTTCTACCACCCACCGATAACATATGGAGCTGTTGAACTGCTACCATTCCCCCCAAAACAAACAATAAATAAATAAATCAATCAAAAACTGTTATCACACTAAAATTAACAAAGAAATAAACCTTAATTTCATTTCTAGTACAAAAAATGAACCCTCATTCAAACTCCCAGGTGAAACATCAAACAAATTACCAAATACTTTTAACCCTAATTTCGTTTCTAGTACAAAATGAACCCTCATTCAAACTTCCAAGGTGAAACATCAAACAAATTACCAAATACTTTTAACCCTAATTTCGTTTCTAGTACAAAATGAACCCTCATTCAAACTTTCAAGGTGAAACATCAAACAAATTACCAAGTCCTGTTAACCCTAATTTCGTTTCTAGTAAAAAATGAACCCTCAATCAAACTCCCTGCTGAAACATCAAACTAAAATTAACAAATCTACAAACCCTAATTCCGCTTCTAGTGCAAAATGAACCCTCATTCAAACTCCCTGGTGATACATCAACCGTATATAAACAAAGAAAAAGAACCCTAATTTCTTTCCAGTATACAAAATAAACCCCTAATTCAAACTCAGTTGCTATGATAAAAACTAAACAAGTCAAATCTCCCAAAATTCAAGAAATTAAACTTGTTAAGAACACGAAACACGGACAAGGAAAGAAAACTTAGATCTGAAAAATGGAGAAACCGGTGAAATGCTGAGTGAAGAGCTGCTTACCTTGATGATGAGCATGGGAAACAACAGCCCCAGCAGATTCCTCCCTAGTCCCACAATTCCCCATCGTTTACTCTTTCAAAACAAAAAGAAAAAGCAGAAGAACAAGAGGCTAACAGTTTCATGCTTTGGCTCAACCTCCCACCAGCCCTGCCCTTTGTTTCCTTCCCTATTGCTATACTTTTTTTTTGTTTGCCTAAAAAGGAGAGATATTGCAGCAGTTACTCACACTTCCCCACACACAAACAACCACAGTGACAGTGCACGCACACTCTGTCTTCACTGGTCTCGGTCAGGTCCCAACTGCGACATTTTTTTCTTCTCTTTTTTAATAATTAGTTATTCGGATCAGTATACGTGCACTTCAACTAATTTTAAAAGGACCAAATTTCATCAGCCGCTTAAGAGAGTTTCAATTGAAATTAGAATGTAAAACTCCGTATAAACTAACCCCAAAATCAGTTTAAAAAGACAAACTTCAGAAGAATTAACCGCACTTGTAATGAAAAGAAGAGAGCAAACCTTAAGACTTCTCCATTAAAAGAAGATTGGATGAATATCAGTTTGTACCACGCTTTCCACTAAATGTCAGTTTAAGCTCCTTTACTTTAAGATTCGTACAGTCAAACTTCCCACGTTGAGTCAAATGTCATGCGGACGAAGAAATTGTTCAGTGCTCTTGTTCGTGGCTCTTCCACCATTACTCACACCCATTGACACCACGTGGGGTATCTTCATTAACACTGAATAATGAAGTCCATTTTTTATCAATCTGAACACATTAATGCTTTTGGATTACTTTTTGAAAAAAAATTCTCTAACTCAAAAAACACTCAGGCTCCTTTCCGGAATATAAAAAAAATGCAATATGGATCTAAAAATATGCAATATGAATTTTGTTTAGAGGATCTCGATGTAATCTTCTATACGATGCAAAAAAAATTGAAAAATTATGGGCAAATTTCACTGACCTCCCCTGAGGTTTCTGACACGAACAAAAACCTCCCATGAGGTTTCTGAAATGACACTGCCCTTCCCTCCTTTACCTGACAATACCAAAGGACCCCCTGCCGTTACCTCCCCTTTAGAAAATGGATGGAGAATGTGATGTCATTGTACTATACTTTTTACAATACCTATACTACCCTCACCAGACTCTTTACCTCTCTCATTTATAAAATATAAAATACAAACATCTCTACATTTTGTGCTCGTTTCACTTTGAGATTTTGTCCTTATTTAAAAGGATTCATATTTGTTAATTTTCTGTCAAGCTTTTGTGAATTATTGGTTCATCTCGATAAGAGAAATTGAAAAAAGTAAAAAAAATTAAGACTTTTACCAAATATTTTGAGAAATTCAATATTTTGGATAAAAGTAATAATTTTATATTTTTTTGATTCCTCTCGTTGAGACAAATCAATAATCCACAAAAATTTAACGCAAAATTAGCAAATACGAAAAAAATTCAAATATGAACAAAAACCAAAAAGCCTAAAAAATCCCACAAACAAGCCTGCATGAAAAAAAAAATTTGTGGGTTTGTTTGTAGGATTTTTAGGCTTTTTAGTTTTTGTTCATATTCAATTTTTTCATGCAGGCTTGTTTATGGGATTTTTAGGCTTTTTATTTTTGTTCATATTTGAATTTTTTTCGTATTTGCTAGTTTTGCGTTAAATTTTTATGATTTATTAGTTTGTCTCAACGAGAGGAATCAAAAGAGTATAAAATTATTACTTTTATCCAAAATATTGAATTTCTCAAAATATTTGATAAAAGTTAATTTTTTACTTTTTTTCAATTCCTCTTATCGAGACGAACCAATAATTCACAAGAGTTTGACAGAAAATTAATAAATATGAATCCTTTTAAATAAGGACAAAATCTCAAAGTGAAATGAGCACAAAGTGTAGAGATGTTTATATTTTATATTTTATAAATGAGAGGGGTAAAGAGTCTAGTGAGTGTAGTATAGGTATTGTAAAAAGTATAGTACAATGACATCACCTTCTCCATCCATTTTCTAACGGACAGGTAACGGCAAGGGGGTCCCTTGGTATTGTCATGTAAAGGAGAGGAGGGCAGTGTCATTTCAGAAACCTCAGGGGAGGTTTCTGTTCGTGTCAGAAACCTCAGGAAAGGTCAGTGAAATTTACCCAAAAATTATTTTTCATTACTTTATTTTTTAGTTTGAAAATATGAAATAAACTGCTTATTTTTTAAGAAAGGTTTCTAGAACGGAGCCTCATTATCCCTACTGTTAATTATTACCTACCCAGATCTTCAGTTATTATTCTCATTTCTCTCTCTATTTCTCTCCAATCATTACTCTCATTTCTCTCACCACTCATAACCCTACAAAATTTCTCAAAAACTCGTCTAAACACAGCATCATAACACTAGATTGTTGCATGAATGACCTCTACAAACCGGGATGTATATATAAATGAACAACTTACATCATTCAATTACACTGCCTGGTGTGATCCGATCCGACACTCATCTAAATTTGCTTTTTCTATTTTTATTTTTGCGTTCACGATATGCATATCGAAATGTACAGAATGAACGATGTATCATTAAGGTAGGACTCGTGGAGGGCACCATGAGCACAATGGTCTTTCTTAAGTTGTGCTTTTGGGCTCCTACAAAATGAACTTTCATCAAACTCAATGGCAAATAAATCCTTCTCCCACTCACCCTTCTCTGTTTCGCATGCAAGCGAGAAGAATGATAGGATAGAGGATAGAGGCAAGGATAATGAGAACAGAGGATTTAAAAAATGCTTATATCATGATTTACCAATTTAAGAGTGGGGATCTTATTTGCTTCTTCTAGCAAGGAAGCGACTAAATAACATTGTGGTGGAGACCTTTAATTACAATAAACCGGTTGTTAGAGGAAATTATTGCAAACCAGAATTAGTCAAGGTGCAAGTAATTAAGGTGGCCCGAACACTTGAGTTATAAAAAAAAAAAAAATTAGTGTTTGAGTTCAACACAACACATGCTTAACTTTCTTGTACTGTCTACACTTATCTTGACACAGAGAAGAAAATCCTCTCCTGCAAGTTTCACATCATGCTTGCCATAATATTGCAAACAACGTTTACTAGACTTGGTAAAGAAGATTCATTCATTGCAAGTGGTGCTTGTACTTGCTGTTGGAAACAGGCCCTAAGCTGGACAGCCTACAAATGGTTGAAGGAACTAAACTGACCTCATTCCTCAGCCTCTTTAATATGATGCAATTGAAACCATGACAGAAAAAGGGCAAGGGGCAAAATTTATGTATAGATTCCTCTAAACGAGTGAAGCCCCAATGCCGGATAGTTGACACTTTGGTACATGCATTGGATTTTTGTGTACAAAATGTGTAGTTGAACATTTCCAAAGTCAGCATCTTTGATATCTCGAGCTGATCATATACTCTGCATGAAACTCACATGTTATGCATAGAAGACTAACTCTATTCATGCTCACCGTTAAACACAGGGGTATTTTCGAAACTTCATCTTTAGACAACTATCACTCCACACAACTCCATCTTCAACCTCAAACCCCCAAACCCAGTTCCCCACATTTTCTCCCCAAACTTCATTTCTCTCCCTACAAACTCACTTTAAATGGCACAATAATGAACCCCAAAAAATAATAAGAGTAGCACAATAACTGACCCTCTTTCTCTCTCCGAATTTCAATGGCACAAATCAGAGCTTTGATTGATTTTATCCCCCTCCTGTTCCATGTCGATGAAAATCAAAAGTGGCAGAGTTCCTCTAGGCTTCACCCAGTGCGTCTTTCTGGACTCAGCGCTGACTCAGTCGTCAAGCAAGATTGATCTGGGAAAAACCTAAATGGGTCCGAAGGTCTAGAAGACTGGGCGTTGAAAATCCCAGTGGGAGCGCGGATCGGAGTGGAGATTTGACGAAATTGCCCCAGTAGGAGGAGGAGGAGGAGGAAAGGGTGGGTTTTGGGCCGTTGATATGATCGGAGGTGGAAAAGGAGGAGGCAAAGGTGATGTCGCCGAAGCCCTCGTCCTCCTCCTCTGATTTGGAATCCCCAACATTTTAACAAAATATAAATTGGCACTGAAGTTAGAACCCTTTCATTTCTTTTCGTCAATGTCTGGCCAATAAATAACAATTAGATTAGAAAAATTAGTGTATATCATTTTCTTTGTGCTAAATCTCTATCTAAAGGTTTTTCCAAACCAAAGAATAAACAATGAAATCTGTGGCATCAAAACCAAATGTATCCACTTCAAAACTGCTCCTCTGGATCCGGGTATTGTCTTCAATCTGTGTGTAAGCTCCACTGTCCCCGACGTGTGAGTAGTGGAGAGAGAGAGAGAGAGAGAGAGGGAGAGGGAGAAGAAACTACAATGGGCTGGGAGCCTGGGTGGGTTGGGGTTGGATAGGGCTAGGGTTTTGTGGTTGAAGATGGAGTTGTGTGGGGCAATACTTGTCTAAAGATGACGTTCCGAAAAGAGAGCTGTTAATTGCCCCCCCCCGTGTCAGGGGAGTCTGACACCGATTCAGGGAATTTTTCCGTTTTACCCATGCTTTCTTTCTTTCTCTCTCTCTTCCCGTATTCTTTCACTCTTATTTTATTTTTTTATGCTAATAATTTTTTTTACCTGTTTTTTTAAATAAATTATATATTTTTGAAATCTACTCAATGAAACCTATCAAACGAGCCTAATATCGATAGTGAAATAATGTAAAACAGAAAAATTATATTTTTGTGGTACTTTAAAATGTATCAAAAGTTTGAAAAATTAAGTGTTCCAAATTTCAATCCGTTTGAACCAGTGAAAAAGTTTTAGTTTTCTTATTATTTTATCCTAAATGGTCATAATTAAATTTTGAATATGGTGCTCTCGTTGATTAAATATCTCTTAGGGTTAAAAAACGAGAGCCCTAAAGTCAAAATATAATTATGACCATTTAGGATAAAATGATCAGAATAATAATATATTTTCATCTATTCAAACGGATTGAAATTTGGAAAACTTAATTTTTTAATCATATTTTTTAATATATAAACTGTCTGAAAATGTTGAAATCAAATTTTTTTGTAAATAAATTTTATATATTTGAAATCTACTCAACGAAATCTATCAAACAAGTCTAATATTGAACATGAAATATTAAATAATTTTTTTGGGCCCAATATATTATCTTCTTTTTTTTGTCATTCATTTTTTGAAACTTCTAGATTTGAGTTTTTAAATAAATTATGTATGTTGTATTCACTTAAATTTACTTTATATTTCTCTGAACAATCAATAATGTAAACTGAAATCGAAATTCATTTAATCATAATTAAGTATATAGAATCAATACATGAACATAAATAAATGCACAAATTTAATCAATATTTCCGCCAAATTGTGGTTGTCGTCCCGGCGGATCTATCTACATCACTTCGTACCACAATTGGAGACGTGTTTCATAAGGATGAGCCCATCCTTGTGCTTCATTTGATGCATTTGGCCTCCACCATATGATGATGGGTGGTACAGGGTAATGACGGTATAGGGAAACTTGCACGAAGTGATTGCCATTAACACGGCCAATAGCTATATGTGTGCGCGCTTCTAATGGAACCGGATGGGAGCTCAACGGCAAGTGAGTGAAACAACTCGAAGCAATCATATCGAATGTATGTAGTACAACGTTGTACGTTGATGCGATGACAAGTCCCAATGATATAGAATCCATCCAATGATCCTCTGGTGCCGATGGCTGGAAGCAACGAAGTCTTTGTAGCATCTGTGATACATAATTACGTTCTGGATAAACCTGATCGTACATGACCCTATTTTGTTCAATCTGTTGGATAAGGTCCTGTCGTACTTGAGCCCATTCATCTTCAGAACCATAGAGTTGCGCGGCTATCGCCCTAAAGCCACAATGACCATCAGCTCGAACGTCAACACAGTGGGAAATATAACGCTGATACTGCTGAGGAAATTTCTGAACGAGGTGATCCCTCCTATTGCTCCCTTGTGATGTTGGAATACGTGAGTCTCGAGATTCTGAAGGGGATACTGTGAAGGAAGGTATACGACCTCTATTCTGCTCATCCCTGCCTGTAGGTCGACCCCTGTGTTCTGTGTTGTATGCTGGAGGTCGAACTGTGCAACGAGATGGATCCGCCATATCAAGAAACCTGTCTATCATAGACTCTCGACTGTCGGAATCCATTTCATTTAATCTTTCAATAAGATGAGCTGCCCTGTCGGATCGTGCTCCTTCATCAGTATGCCTCTGAGCGTGCATGGACAATGTACTCCAGTGAGGGTGGATAGAGCTTAGCGGAATTGGTCTATCCACAGAACGATAAAGTGCAATATCGTGAAAGCATGGCAATCCGTGTGTCCTTTTGATCTTACAAAAGCAAAGGCCGGCTTCGTTTTCAGTGCGTTGTGCCTGCTTATGGATCAAATTCATTGCCTGTAATGAAATGCGGCCTCTGATTTCACTATAAATGCCTTCATGTAGATGTATGTGTCGTGAAATGTTGAGAGATTTTTGGAATGATCCCTGAATATCCCCGAATTGACTGGTCAACATCTTTTCTATTTTCTGAAAAGATGTTTAAAGCGAGGACATGGTATCTCCCAAATATCGTTTGAGCCTCGCATGCGCAGACTCTGCCCTACAATTTAATAATATACTATGTTAAATAAGAAAGTTATATAAAGTATTACTTAGTGCAAGACAGTAAAATGTACAATGACTATAGGAAAGTTACCTTTGGCTTGAATTGCTCCCAAGGTGCATAAATTGGTTTATATATGCTGCAATAAATCGCTCTTTGTAAGGACCTAACCATGTGTCCCAAAGGTATTGCATGGCATTAGAGTATTGCTCAAACTTTTCGCACATGGCATTCCACCTCTGTTGCAAAGACATCGGTGTCGATGAATGAATAAGCAACTGCCATGCCTCTGAAAATTCGTCCCACCTCGTACCAAGCATAGGGCTGCACTTCTTTATTACACACTGATTTATGTGCCAAATACAAAGGATGTGTTGTGCGAAGGGAAAACATATTTCAATGGCGCCAAGAAGTGCCAGATCCCTATCTGAAACAACCACCGATGGCAACGCTGCCCCTTTTCCAATCATCCATCTCTTTAAAGTATCCAATGCCCATATCAGTCGTTCTTTTGTCTCATTATTCAAATATGCAAACATAAGAGAGTAAGTTTTCATTGTGGATGTGATACCCACAACTTCCAAGAGTGGAATTCGATACTCATTACTCTTGTATGTCGCATCAATAATCAACACGGACGGAAAATTGACAGATAGCTCTAGGCTTCTAGGATGAACCCAAAGAATATCTGTGATTTCGTTGGTGTGTTCATTTGTATGATAGTCGTAAATGTAATTTTTCTCCTTTAATTCATTCAAGACGTACCCAATATGAGATAGACCCCCTAGTTGTTCTTTCTTATATTGTGCCTTCACATTGTAAATACTCCTGATTCCTGTACTAATTGACGAGTCTTGTTGTCTCAGGAAATTAAGAATTTCTCGAGGCGCGGTACTGCTAGACATGTCACGAACTAATTGTTGCTGGATTGGGGTTAACCTTGACGGGTACTCATGTCCCTCAAAACTTTCAGCTGGTTCATGGTTATGAAAACCTTTAACAACCTTCAAACTCCACATGACACCGTCTGGAGGTTGTGGTACACCTCGCAGCTTAAACGGGCAATCACATTTTTTAGTTCCAGTAATCCTTTGCATTTAATGCCCTTCCGGTGGCGGTCTGTACAATCCTCCCCTTTCACAAATAAAAATGCATTTCGGCATCTTGTTGCCCTTTATACTAGCAGATTTACTTATAACAATCACAAAACCATTTTCCTTTCCAACTCTTCGCACCCAATCTACCATCACAGCTCTAGTTTCAAATATCTATAACAAAAAAAAATGAATACGTATAAACAAAACATTATGCAGCCTACTTTCAAAATAAGTAACAAATATGTATAATAACAACAAATACGTACTAACTAACCTGATCAGTCGTAAATTCGGCTGTGTAATCTCGCCCAACGTAGGAGCTGCTCTCCCCACACGAAACATCATTCATAACATTGTTTCCAACTGACCAACTATCCGAAAATGAAAAATTGCATTGATCCATAATGTTCTTCTATGAATTACGAAAATGAAATGAAAGTTGAGAAAATTTTAAGAATGTGGTGAATGAGAGTAAGTGTGAATATATAGGTCAAGACATACACAAGTAAATATATAGAACTGATTATATAGGCGTTACTGTCGAATTTACAACGGGCTTTTCAACCAATCGTACAATTAATTTTTTACCAACTTCAGAAGGACTTTTGAACCGCAATTAATTTTTTTACAACTTCAGACTGCCAACTGTTGCAACTTTCAACAATAGCAACTTCCAACTTTCAACTTTCAACCGTTGCAATTAATTTGTTATTTTTTATTTAATTAATAATATTTATACTATGTATCTTTTTTCTTTTTTATTTATTTAAAATTATTTTAGTGTTCCGATTTTCAATCCGGTTCAATCGGTGGAAAGATCTTGTTTTTTTTTTTCATTTTATCTTAAATGGTCATAATGAAATTTTGACCTTTTAGAATCAAATATCTCTTAGGGCTTATCAACGAGAGTCCTAAAGTCAAAATTTAATTATAGCCATTTAGGATAAAATGATCAGGAAACTAAAATCTTTCTACCGGTTCAAGCGGATTTAAATTTGGAACACTTAAATTTTTAACTATTTTTTTAATATATAAACTGTATAAAAATGTTAATAACGTACAACTTTCAACCGTTGCAATTAATTTGTTATTTTTTTATTTAATTAATAATATTTATACTATGTATCTTTTTTCTTTTTTATTTATTTAAAATTATTTTAGTGTTCCGATTTTCAATCCGGTTCAATCGGTGGAAAGATCTTATCTTTTTTTTCATTTTATCTTAAATGGTCATAATGAAATTTTGACCTTTTGGAATCAAATATCTCTTAGGGCTTATCAACGAGAGTCCTAGAGTCAAAATTTAATTATGGCCATTTAGGATAAAATGATCAGGAAACTAAAATTTTTCTACCGGTTCAAGCGGATTTAAATTTGGAACACTTAATTTTTTAACTATTTTTTTAATATATAAACTGTATAAAAATGTTAATAACGTACAACTTTCAACCGTTGCAATTAATTTGTTATTTTTTTATTTAATTAATAAATTTATACTTTGTATCTTTTTATTTATTTATTTATTTAAAATTATTTTAGTGTTCCGATTTTCAATCCGGTTCAATCGATGGAAAGATTTTGTTTTTTTTTTTTCATTTTATCTTAAATGGTCATAATGAAATTTTGACATTTTAGAATCAAATATCTCTTAGGGCTTATCAACGAGAGTCCTAGAGTCAAAATTTAATTATGGCCATTTAGGATAAAATGATCAGGAAACTAAAATCTTTCTACCGGTTCAAGCGGATTTAAATTTGGAATACTTAATTTTTTAACTATTTTTTTAATATATAAACTGTATAAAAATGTTAACAACGTCCAACTGTCCAACTTTTCAACCGTTGCAATTAATTTGTTATTTTTTTATTTAATTAATAATATTTATATTCTGTATCTTTTTTCTTTTTTATTTATTTAAAATTATTTTAGTGTTCCGATTTTCAATCCGGTTCAATCGGTGGAAAGATCTTGTTTTTTTTTTCATTTTATCTTAAATGGTCATAATGAAATTTTGACCTTTTAGAATCAAATATCTCTTAGGGCTTATCAACGAGAGTTCTAGAGTCAAAATTTAATTATGGCCATTTAGGATAAAATGATCAGGAAACTAAAATCTTTCTACCGGTTCAAGCGGATTTAAATTTGGAACACTTAATTTTTTAACTATTTTTTTATATATAAACCGTCTAAAAATGTTAAAAAAAATTAAGTGTTCCAAATTTCAATCTGTTTAAACGGGTGGAAAGATTTCAGTTTTCTGCTCATTTTATTCTAAATGGTCATAATTAAACTACGTAAAAACGGATTGAAATTTGGAACATATTTTTCAACCTCTTTAGATAGTTTAAATTACGTAAAAAATATAATTTTTTCGTTTTATATTATTTTACCATCAATATTAGGCTTGTTTGATAGATTTCGTTGAGTAGATTTTAAAAATATAAATTTATTAAAAAAATACGTGAAAAATAAATTATTAGTATTTAAAATTTTATAACAGATAAATCAAATATGAGAGGAGATGAGAGTGCTGGGACGGAAGGAGGGACGGAGGGAGAGAGAGAGAGGGTAAAAGTGGAAAGGAGGGCAGTGTCAGTGGGGGGGGGCCTGACACCGGGGGGGGGGGGGGGGGGGCGATTAGTAGTTTGCTCCGAAAATAGTGGAGAGAGAGAGAGAGAGAGAGAGAGAGAGAGAGAGAGAGAGAGAGGGGGGGGGGGGGGGGGGGGGGGGGAGAGAGAGAACGATGGGTTGGGAGCCTGGGTGGCTTGGGGTTGGATAGGGCTATGGTTTTGTGGTTGAAGATGGAGTTGTGTGGGGCAATACTTGTCTAAAGATGACGTTCCGAAAATACCTGTGTTTAACGGTGAGTATGAACAGAGTTAGTCTCAAGGACCATTTAAATACACATTGTAAATATTGGGGACGTAATAGACGCAATTTGTATACTGGGAACCAAATTGACATTTCTCTAATACATTGGGGACCATTCGTACAAAAAAGCCCATTCTTGTCGAAGACCACCACAAAATGTTCATTCTATTTTGTTGAGATTGTTAAACAAAATGGATTACAAAGACCACAACACATAATTAATCTAGAGGTTATAGTGAAGGATACTTTAATTTTACTAACAATAATTCTAGAAATACACACCCACTTAAACATCCACACTCACATGAGTGATGGATCCTGCACGAACTGGAGGTGCTAGTGTGGGCGCGCAAGACCCACCACTCATATATGTTAGTATAGGGGAGTGATTGGTGTAAGTGGGTGTAGTGCTAGCAATTAATTAAAGTTGTTTTTTTGCTAATTAAACTAGTGAGGCATTAATTAAACTAGAAAGAGTCTCATGTTTTATATATCTCGGTTAAGACATGTTAGGTGTCCAAAAATTGCTGAAGTTGTTGCTTTAATTAATTTCTTCCACTTACTACTAGTACTTTTGGGTCTTTGCAATATACTCTATCATTTCATTTTCGTTGTGCAGAATTGGTATGCATGTCTTTGAAGCAGCACATGGATATATATATATATATATATATATATATATATATATATATATACACACACACACACACAAATTATCAAGTGAGGGATCCCTCACTTTGTTAAAATGCGGGACTTTCATTTTTCGATCAAATTTTGAAAATCCGAACCGTTCAATGTGTGCAGAACGTGATTTTAAGGATCCTCGCAAGAAATCAGCGAAAAAAATGACCGGGAAGGGCTTCATCCGAGCAGTTTTTTTTGAACCGTTTAATGAAAACTGCTCGGATGAAGCCCTCCCCGGTCATTTTTTTTGCTGATTTTTAGAGGGAACCCTTAAAATCACGTTCTGATCACTTTGAGCGGCTCGGATCATCGAAATTCAATCGGGAAGGGGAGTCCCGCATTTTAAAAAAATGCGAGATCCATCACCGAAACCCATATACAGTTCCCATTTGGTAGGGACGTCCATATTTTTGTAAAATGCGGACTTCTTTTTTGAGCCGTTGGATCTCATCCAACGGCTGGGATTTTAAAGTAGAGCTCGCGAGTCAAAATTGCCCATGAGTCGGGTAAAATGGTTACCGGGTCAACCGGATCCCCACACGCGGATCCTTTTCTTTTCCCAGCTTAAGCTTTCATTCTGCTTCCAACGGAGAGAGAGAGAGAGAGAGAAAGAGAGAGAGAGAGAGAGAGAGATTGAGGGCGATTCGAGAGACGACCGACGATCGACGAATGACGACCGACGAAGGTATCTCTCCCTCTCTCTCTCTCTCTCTCTCTCTCTCTCTCTCCCTCTCTCTCTCTCTCTCTCTCTCTCTCGTTCGTTCGAAATCTGATTAGAGTTTTGTCCGATTTGAGTTTTTTCAGTTAACACGAACAGATCGATCGAAGAAGAAGAGGAATGACTAGAGGATGACTTCTCTTCTCTTCTCCTCTCTCTCTCGATCTCTATATTTTTTTTTTCAAAAAATGTAACTAGGAAAAAAATAAGAATAACAGACAGACAAAGAGTTTGCTCGCCGTTTGTTGAGGCTTGTTATCTCTTGTTGGATCTTTTTTTTTCCTTTCGAGGATGGGTATTTTAGAAGCTACCACCACGGATCTTCTTCTTTTTTCCAAAAAATGTAACTCGAAAAAAAAAAATAACAGAGTTGTAAAATACCCATTTGTTGAGGCTTGTTATCTCTTTTTTGGATCTTTTTTGAGAATGGGTATTTTAGAAGCTGAAAAAATTTTCAGAAATTTTTTTTCCAAAAGCAATGATGCTCGGTTCCTTTTGTAAATTATCTGAATGCTATGTAAATGGTGTAGCCATTTGTATTAGACACTAAAAATGATGCTCGGTTCCTTTTGTAATTTTTTTTCCAGAAGCAATGATGCTCGGTTCCTTTTGTAAATTATCTGAATGCTATGTAAATGGTGTAGCCATTTGTATTAGACACTGAAAATGGAGGCAAAAGTTGTAACTCTATTGATGAACTTGGTTTCCAGTACAACTGCTGAGAGAGATTTACAATTTTGCGATTTTACATATGTATGCGCCGGCCGTAGGTAGATTTATGTATGTAGTCATATTCTTTTTGGAGTTCAGATGGGGTGACATTTTCCTGAAGTTAGGAATGTGTCATGTTTGGTTTTTTTTCGAGTCACCTTGTCCAAAGCTGACTGTGAGAAGTGGTTGCCATAGCTATTGGACAAATATTGAATTTCTGACTTGTGACTCTTTCACTTGTAACGCTGATTTTTTATGGATAAGTTTGATTTTGGCATTGTTTTGGATTCTAGATTGAAGATGAATGGATCAAATGCCTTCCATTCTATGCTTGGTGTTGGTTTTCTTTGCTGATACTAGTCTGAATGTGTTGGTTCTTTTGCTGATCTTATTTACAGGTGTTGGAGTTGGAAAGCTCACAAGCTTAGCTTATTTGTAGGTGTTGGAGTTGGAAAGCTCACAAACCAAGGCCACGATATCCCAAAGAACTTGTTTTGTTGATGCATAGCAAAAATTGGTGGGGAAAAAAACTTTGTACTACATTAGGGAACCAGTAAAAATCCGGATTTGATTTCTGTAATTAGGCTAGTTCAAGCTTTTGAACTCTTTCTTTTGTGCTGATGGGCAATGTTCCCACTTGAACTTTGTTATTTTGTTGTGTAATATGAAACGAGGCAGCGGCTACTTGAGTTTACTATAGAGTATACAGTTCTCATTAATTTTTATGGAACTCTTATGCGTATCGCAAGTGTGTCGAACAATAACGTGTGATTGTATCCGTGTCACGTCGGCGTATCCGTATCGTGTCGTGTCCTGTCGTATATTTGTATCGGTACCATTGCATGCCTACATTATTTTATGGTTGCTAAAGCAAGCTGAGTCCACACATTTCTAATTACCAACATCAACGGAACCAATTTTTGCTTTTATCAACAAAACAAACCTTCCTAAGATCAAAGCATATATAGACATGTAAATTGCTGTTGGCCTTACACTTTCCCAAGACAAGTAAACTGCTGTTGGAAACTGTTTGTCATTTGATGGTGAACAATTCTTCAGGGAACATGGGTCCTGCACCATTTTGTGAATTATTTCCAGCAGTTTGTGGAAGGTCCATTCTCTTTGTGTGCAATGATTTAATTTGGGAGCTTTAGTGACAATGCAGATAAGTAAAAACATGTTTGTCATACTAGAGAGATAAAACATGTACGGAGTATTGCTCCTTTCTTGCTCGTAGTAAGAGAAGAAGGCATTTGGAGTACAAGTAAAAGAAAGCTTATGATCAATCCCTTAGGGTGTCCAACCTTGAGCACATAAGCTGTGCAAGTAGCAAAACTCAAAGATAAAAATGTTGCATAACCCAGATGTACAAGAAAACAAGGGCATAATCAAACATAAAAATCAGCTCATCCTTTTCCCTCAAACTAAAAATATAGGCCAAACACAAACATAAAATTTCGTACGAAAAAAGAACCACGATGCCACTCTAAATTTACACAAACACCTTTGTCTCATTTGCATCCGCTGCTTTAAAAAACATGTGTCTATACTAGTAGATAAGTTTTTCGAAAAAAACAACAACTAGTAGATACAACACTCTGCTCATCCAAAAGGGAAGGAAAATAAAAACACAAGAAAAGAAAAGAATACAAAAGATAGATTCACTTTCAACCGTTTTTACCAATCTAATGGTTTCAAATAAAAACTACAGAGTACAAATGAATCAACTCTATTTCTGAAGAATTCTGGTTCTATTCCCCTGTTTGTTCCTAGATTTCTTTGTAGATTACTTCGAAGATGACTGGATTGCTCTGCAACCGCATTCTGCAATGCTGCTTGGCACCGGAATAACTATTACAACACGGACTGCATTTTCTATGGTTAACATGCGTTCTGCAACCAGCATTGGTGGGGATGCATTCACCAAATCCACAAGCACAAGACCCCCACGCCCATCCAAATGTGGCATTTGAAGAAGCGGAAGCCATGCCAACTGTGCACGTCTAAGTAAAATTAGAGAAATAGTGCCAATCCAAAACTTGTTTCTGTACAAATCAGCACGGAAAGATCCATTAAACTTCAGAACGAAAAAGGTTGGATTGAAGACTACAATATCACTGATTTCCATGACTATCTACACATATCTACCAAACTACAATATAGCTAATTGATCTGGATAGGAGAAGCTTAATCAATAAACCAAGTAAGAACCCAAGTTTCACAGTATATCAGCATGCAACTCATCTCCTCTACATTCTCCTCGTGATCTTCATCTCCATGCAAAGCCTAGAACAATTCTGTTTCCTAATAATCAGAGTAGTTCTTCCTTGTTCATTTAGTTGAACGAGTATAGGGGACAACGAAAACCGAAGAAAAGAGGTGATATTTCTTTACGAAAACCCAATCAATACCAATTTTCTAGATCTTTAAAATATCAATTTTTGAAAAATCTAACTTCAACAAGTCCTAACTCGAAGAAACCCTAACTATACATTTTGTCTAACTTGAACAAGTCCTAACTTGAACTAATTTCAAACAAAATCAGCTTTTCGAAACAAAAATCAGATTATCAGATTTGCAAGGGGAAAAGGATTGTTCTTGTTGGAAAAAAAAATCAGATTTTCGAAAGAAAAAAAAAACCCTAAAAATTGGGGGTTGAACAGATTGACCGAGAAAGAGAGAGAGATACCTCGACGAAGGTCGAGTCTTCGTCGTCCTTGTTCGTCGTGGTCGTACCATGTAAGTTGCAAAACCCTAACTTGAAATATACAGATTCGAAGCCAAAGAGAGAGAGAGGGAGTGAGAGAAATACCTTCAATCGTTCCCTTCGTCGTCGTCGTCCTCTTCTTCTTCGTCGTTCTTATTTGTCGATCTGAAGAAAAAAAAAACGTAGTCGATTTCTTAGTCGATTTGAAGAAGAAAAAAAACCCAGAGCGAGAGAGAGAGACCAAGTCGATTTCTTAGTCGTCGTTCGTCGTCGCTCTTCTCTTCTTCGTCGTTCAAATTTCCCTCAATCTCTCTCTCTCGTTCGAACTTTGAAGCAAAGCTTCCACTGGAAGCTGTGGAAAAGAAAAAGGAGGATCCGCGTGTGGGGATCCGGTTGACCCGGTAACCATTTTACCTGATTCATGGGCGATTTTGACCCGCGAGCTCTCCTTTAAAATCCCAGCTGTTGAATGAGATCCAACGGCTCAAAAAAGAAGTCCGCATTTTATAAAAATGCGGACGTCCCTACCAGATGGGAACTGTATATATATATATATATATATATATATATATATATATATATATATATATATATATATATATATATATATATATGGTTTATGTTTTTTTTGGATGGTACATATGTTTCTGTGGCTGTTGATCGAATTTGGATGTGCTATCGATCTCAGCCTCCTAAGAATTAATGGTCCACCCCCCCCCCCCACAACCCACCCAGTACCCACCGACATGCATGCCTCGTGTTTATAATGTTTTGGTTGGTGTGTGTTGAAATTCTTTCACTTCTTCTTTCGTTTGGCTTTGCATGCTAGCTACAAGTATCTTTTTCTCTCACTTCGAAAATTTGCTTCTTCTTTTTTTTGTGCCTATTTTCACTTTGAGCAGAATCAACTTTTTCCCGTATTTATCTTCTTGTTTTGGGCAGTTTTTGAAAACATTTTGTTTATGTTCTCTTTTTCAAAAAAAAAAAAAATTCATTTTTTGTCAGATTCGGTAATTGTTCCTGTTCAAATCCTATATTTTCCAAAATTGTTCTTACTTCACTTCCTTTCCCCCCCCCCCTTTTTTGATCGTTACTTCACTTCATGTTCAAATCCCGTATTTTCCAAAATGTTCAATATTTTGAGGGAGCTTTTTAGGTGGTAAGTCGAGATATAAAGATAGAGAGATGAGGGCAATAAGTAGAGAGAAAATTTAATGAAAATTGTGCTGAGAGAAAAGTGTTGGTTCCAAGAGAAGTGAACAAAACTGTAAACTTCATTGTTTTAATTTATTTTAAATTTTGACAAACAAGATCATATTTTTGATTTATTCACATTGATTTTAGAGTGATCTCTCTGTGCATAGGCTTTTTGTATGACTATCTGTGTGCCACTCCTTTGGGCTCTCTCTCTCTCTCTCTCTCTCTCTCTCTCTCTCTCTCTCTCTCTCTCTCTCTCTCTCTCTCTCTCTCTCTCTCTCTCTCTCTCTCTCTCTCTCTCTCTCTCTCTCTCTCTAATCATTATATGTGAGATGTACTGACATTTTAACGAGTAGAATATATTTTGTTCGGAACAATATTTACCGATTCAAACCGAAATGATTCGATAACAGAAAATTCATAATAATGATCACGAGCAAGAACCCATTTACCATGAATACCAAGAGAGCCCAAGATGGCAAGATGAGTACCTATTAAACATCTTCTACCTCCGTACCAAATTGCTAGCTAGTCCTTTTAGATAGTGATCATCTACTCAAAATATTATTATCTATATTTTACAAAATAATATTTACAATGATTCCAAAAACTTTGTTTAATAAAACTAATTGGGATCTAGCAAACAAGATCTAATCCATATTGAAAGTGAAAGATATTCATAAATGAACAATATAAACAATATTTTGAAAGGTCTCAAATAGTAAAAAAGAACCAACAATTTCGGACGGAATGGAGTACGGAGTATTTGTTTTTTAACCGTATCTAGCTGTTTTTTAGTGCATATCTCTCTCTCTCTCTCTCTCTCTCTCTCTCTCTCTCCATACACAAGTGGCCAAACTTTTCGGAGGCCTAAAGTGAAATTTAAAGACGGGACCCTATTTTGTTGGACTACTATAAGGGCTGCAAAAATAGGAGGTGCTCCTAAAATTTTAAAAATCATCAAGAGCATAAACCAGCCACACTTCGAACTTTAATTAGAGGTTGTCTCTACTTGTGCACATAAACACATACTAATGCATTGATACACACGCTCACTCGCGCTCTCTCTTAGGCCCGGTCCTAAGATCTCCAAGACCCTAGATAGGATTTTAAAATGGGGCCTTTCATTTTTTACTATATTTATTAGTTGTTCAATATAGATGACAACCTAGCCTTGTGGTCCAGTGGCAAAGTTGTTGTAGTGATTTTCAGTTCCGGTTCCAAAGGTTATGGGTTCAAAACTCCAAAGCTTGGTTTTCAGCAACTTTTTTGTTGTACAACTCAGGATCCCATGCCCCATGCTCACACGTCTTTACCACCAAGCTACGTTAGCCTTCTTGTAAAATTTAAATTGTTGAAACATATAATATTTATTATATATTATTGTTTGGGGACCCTATTATTTGGCCCAAAATGAGAGACCCTAAGCGGTCGCCTGGTGGGCTTATGCCCATGGCCGACCGTGCTCTCTCTCGTGCACATACAAATTAATGCACTTTGCGCGCTCATGCACGTACAAATGCATTGATACAAGCATACGCACGCACATATGTATGGTGGCCAAGTTGACCGAACCTTTATTCTGCCGAAACTCAAAGTCAATATACGCTGGCTACTATGCATTAATTTTAATTATTGTACCTGAGTTGAAGATGAACCTCCAAGTTCGGTAGAAGAATATTTTTGCTTAAATTTCTACAGTACTATTTTATTCACAGAACCAATAGGAGTATCCGAGAACATTTGTAATTGGGGAAAATTAAACAGAAAACAGCAGCACTACGTAAAGATATGCTTTGAGATCATATATATTTTTGGTTGTCAGCGTTGAGAAAAAAATTGTTTACAGGTTTGCGTATTTTTTCGTCGTTAGTTATTTTTTTAACATTGTCACTAATTTTTTGACTTTTCGAATAGAAGTACGCTATATGCATCCACAAAGTAAAAAATAAGTAGTGAATTTGATTATAAAAAAAATCACTAAAAATGAAAAAAACACAGATGACGAAATAGTAAAAAAATTTGGAGAGAATATTTCTGAAATGAAACCAAATGAACAAGTGTTTGCTTTTGTTCTGCCTTTTGTTTTCCTTTTGCATATATGGTATTTGGTGGAATGAGTTTCTCTGAGCCACAGAAAGAACATTAAAAAAGAACACAATACTCCGGCGCCACACTTTTTTCCACTAGGCATCATATCAAACTGAAGAGCCTAATTATATTATAAGAGCATAAATTCGAGTCTAGGTGCCTTTCTGGAATTTGGAAGATAAAGGTGATGTTTATTTGTTGGGAATATTGGAATCAAAATTTATATGGTGGAATTAAATTAGATTTCTGGTTTTAGGTCCTACAATTGCATGGCTTGGCCAATAACGTGGTGCGTGTTAGTGTCCACCACGTCAACTCCTTTTTTCAACTCTTCCTCTCCTCCTTTTTTGTAATCAAAGTGCAGTAATATAAATATTCCCTTTCAAAAAAAAAAAAAAAGTGAATTAATATTCCTAAGGTAAAGTTCTTCTTTGCACGCGTCCAATACCCTCCCCCAACTCTCCTATGATAGTGTAGATTAAAATTAACGAATGACAAAAAAAAAAAAAAACCTATCCTTAGATTCAAGATAGTTGGCCTAGCGTTTTTTTTTTTTTTTTGAAATAGCAAAAATATTATTAAGGATAAACTCGACAATTGGTACATCGAGGGAAAAGAAGAGAGGAAAGAAAGAAAGAAAGAGGAGAAAGAGAGGGGAAAGGAAAAACTTCCAACAAGAAGTTGAGAAGAGACAAGCTTACAAGGTCCAAACTACAGGTACCAAATATAAAAATAAAAAAGAACTTCCAGTAGCATTTCTTCCGTGTAAGGTGTATCTATATCCACATCAACCAACCATTCTAAAGAGCAGCAGTCAGGGTAAGCATTGGATTGATTGGAATCATATTTATGGAGCCAAAACCAGCAATAACTCTTCGACAAAAAGCCCATCAGGATAGGTCAAAACACACCCGCATCATTCGACATCATATATCGTTTGTTTTGCACGACTAAAGTACTGTGAGATTGTGGATTCAAATTCAATGAAGAGGAGTTTGATATTCATTGCAATCGGTTAAGATGGGTTAGGGTAGAAATGGGTTCTTCTATATATCATTTATATGACCAAAAAAAAACCTCTCCACCGGCTAATGCATTATGGAGCTGTAGTGAGTCTTGATAATAAACTCATTTTTTGCCGACCAAAGAGAATCATTGTGATTTGAACCATTTAGTTTGTAGAACATGTTGAACACCATATGCATGTGTACCAAAAATAAAGCTAATCAAACATTCATAACATCATAATTAATTATGAAAGATTTGTCATATAGTTTATTTTTAAATCTTATTGACCATTCATTTTTTTTGTATATATAAATGTTGTAACCTAGAGTCTAATCATGATATCAATCACTGAACTTTTTTTTTTCAAATTGATCTGCCAATTAAACGGCTATCGATCAATACATGTAATATAATCTCGACGAAATCCACCGATGTATACTATATCTATGTAGTGCGCTAAGGAAACTACTTTGTACCTTTTTTGATCTGCAAACTTCTTGTACTTTACTAAAGGAGAAAATTGTTGGAGAGAGAGAATGAGTAAGGAGAACCTGTCGTTAGATAATAGCCACCAAGAAAACATTTGGGATGTTATTTGGTAATTAATTAAGTAGGAGCTAGTAGTATTAGATGAATATGGAATATTTTAGTACTCCGATATATATGGCCGGCAGCAGCCATCAAATAATACTAGTACTTGGGTCCAATTGTTATTTTAAACTCCTACTACCGGTGAGATGATACCGGGTCGTTAAAAAGGTGTTTCCATTAAATTAAGGACAAATTACCAGAATCATCTCTGAGGTTTCTACACATTACATGTTGTTTGTCCTTTTATGTTTGGAAAATTACAAACATCCACTGTCTCATAACAAAATACTCTCTTGTCATGATTTACTATATATGTAGGACATTTGAGGAAAAATGTCTGATATCCTTAAATCTTAATTACAATGGACTACACTGTCTTTTGTAACTTGTGAAAAGATGCAAACAAAAGATGAGTTGTTGCACTGTAATTATGATTTGAAGATGTCATACAAATTCTATCGAATTTCTCAATGGCTACATCGCGATAAGAAAGTAATTTGTTATAAAACAAGGGGTATTTTGTTTTTCCCGAATGTGAGGCCACTGTGATTTGCAAAAACCTCGAGGGTGGTTTTGATAATTTAGCCTTAAATTAATTTTTTGGCAAGGACAGTGACTTAGTAGTATTTTTGCAGTTATTGTTTTTTGTTTGTCAAAACTTTTAAGATATAAATTATGGGGAGTGATTAATTACTCCCCTTTCTAATATTCACACTCTTTTCTTTCTTTCTTTTTGCTTTTTAGTGTTGAAAGTGTATGCATTTTCTTTTTCTTTTACTTCAACTCACTTCACGTTTCCTAAAATCCATTTCCCGCACAACATTCCCGATAACTAAACAGAGCGTAATTTAAGATACCATATATTCTTTAGGGTTCAAGTGTAACATTCAAAAGTCCATGATCGTGAAATCACATCGCACTATTGGTCATTCTATATAAGAGAGAAGTAATTTAGTGCTTTTGCGACACCGCAACGTGATATCACATGTCTCTTTTATTATTCATTCATGTGGAACCAACGCACTTAATCTTAGGCCCCCATAATTGTTACGTGAGGAAGAAGTTTGAGGTACCAAGTGGTGGTCGCCAGACACTGAATGTTAGAACTCTGCATGGGGGCACTGATAGAGTACACATGGGTGGTCTGATAGACAGTTGACAGGTTGAGCCGTTGAATAATATTAGGTGGTAGGAGATGGAGGAGAGCATCAGCATATTATGGTCGGCAGGAGCTATCCAGTATTAGTGGGTCATGGGGTGGTTTTAGGTCTTTTACCCCTACTGCTGATGAAACCCGTGCGGCTAGCGCTAGCTGGGTTACCCCAGCTCTCTCTTTGCGGAATCAAAAGCGCAACCCCTTGAGTTGGATTAGGAAATTCAGTGGTACAAGGCCCTATAAAACACTTTATAGGGCACACATAGGCCATTATTCTTGACAATTAATAGTTGAGATATGATTTTTAATTATGATCGATAAAAATCATTTGTTATCGGTCATAACTGATTTTTAATGTGAGCCGTTGATTGATGAGATCGACGGGCAGTGTGCCGCTTTACACGTGCACTACATGGAGGTGCACTACAACACCACCCCCAGATCCCTTGGAGTTTTGTTTAGTTCAGGTTTTCAAAACCAATCCTCTCTCTGTCTCTCTCTCTCTCTCTCTCTCTTTCTCTCTAAACACGATTTTCAATTAATTTTTTCTCGATCCACTTATTACTTTTATCTTTTTATTTATCTCTTTTTACTTATTGCCTCAAAAACCTCCCTTAAAACATTTGCTAAACAACCTTGGGCAAGGGCTACCAATAAGGCCGGCCATGTTCAGGTGGACGTGAATTACAAGTGAAGTGAAAAGTATTAAGAGCTACACATTCGATCCCACAAAGTTAGTTAATTATTAGAAGACGTGCAACTTTTAAATCCACAAATAAAATATTTTTGTGCATTATATTTTGTCAAGAATTTAATGAACTAATTTAGTTCTTTAATTTGGTGGGGGAAAAAATTATGCACGAATGCAGGGAATACATCAAGTTTCTAGTCATAAATTTTAATGTTTGCATTTATATAATCAAGATAGAGATTAACTACAAAAAAGTAACGCAAAATTATCACAAGATAATACTCCTAAAAACAGCAAAAAAAAAAAACACCCCACTTTTAATTTAGCCCAGACGGGGGGCTCCAAGTATGCTAATTTTTGCCCTTGTTTTTCTTCCATTGTACTAATACATATAAGATTATCTAATCGTGAACTTTCTCTTAAGAATCTGGCTTTTCTTCTGTCTGTTTTAGTGGACTACAGAGTGTCGTTCGCAGGATTCTAATCGTCTAAAAATGTTTTTTAACGATTCAGATTTTAACAAAACTCTAACTCTTCCCTAGAAGAGCTTTGTTAAAATCTAAATCGTTGAATACAAAGATGAATGGTAACGATAAAATCGCAGAGGCTTCTTTGTAGTCCAACTAAAAGCCACATCCTTCTCTTAAATGCCGAAATCAAATCGAATTTCCAATCATCTTGAACTTCCAAACCAAAAAGTCGTACGTACTCGGTAAAAAGGGCTAGCTACGTGATGAATCCAATGACTTACTAAAAAAAAAAAAAAGATGAGAAATCCAATGACTTATAAATAAAAAAAAGATGAGAAAGGGCTGGGGATTGGCGAGGCAAAACGAAGCAATAGCTTTAACTTGAAGCAACAAAATAGAATATGATTAAAAGTACATGGATTATTGTTCCCAAAAAAAAAAGTACATGGATTAGACTAATAAAAAGTTTCTTATCTGGATCCATTAGAATAATAAGTACTCCTTATGACTTTTTATTACTACTATATATATATATATATATAATTACAGGTGCCCTTTCGATCTCTAGCTAGCCTCCCACCAATCAAATTTGAATTTTGAAACGAAAATTTCTCCATCGCACAAACCACATTAATTTATCCAAAACCATGAGTTTCTCTGTGGCAAACCACTTGCAACTCCAGTTTGGGAAGCTGAGAGATACGGGGGCTATCTACAAAGGCTTGGACATGATCGATCGTAGTGGAGAAAAAGTTGGTGCATGTCCAGATTGATGAATCGGATTCAATCACAGCTAGCTGTGAACTTGATATATATACTGTAATTAAATGAGGGAATTAACCCGGCCAGCAAGTCATCCTCAAAGTGTCATCGATCATAAATTTATTAAACCAAACTCTACGTCCATTAGTTTGAAATTTTGACGCTAATTACTTAATCGGGGTACGTAGTTCAATTAATTTTGAAAGCTTTATCCCGATGAATTTGAATTTGATAAACCTTCTTTTCCATCTCTAGCTAGTATATGTTTTACTGAAGTACTCTCGAGAACTTTAAATCGTTGAACTTCTTACATTTTTTATTAAACCAAACTCTACGTCCGTTAGTTTGAAATTTACTTGGATCTATCCAAGTAGAGAGTTGACTATAGAAAAGAAGAAACAAGTGTAACTTTCTAATGACAAATTAGGGCAAATGAGTAATTAATTTAGTACAGTATTATCTACATGCATTAGATTTAGGGCCTTATCTAAATACATCAAAATAAGTACGTAGTTAGTAAATTAATTTTTGGTAGGAAAAATACGCAGCTGCCTCTTCTCTAAGAAAATATCCCACCAATCAAACATGAATATGAAAATATAAATTATCCCTCCCACAAACCGCCCCAGACCAATGAGAGGAGAGGAAAGGAGAGGATAGCTATCTGGCGACGTAATAAGTCCCCACCACCTATAAAAATGAATTTATTCTATTTGTTCCTCCTCTTAGTTTTACAATATCTATTGGATACCCACTTGGGTGGTGTCACGTGTCCTATCCTTCCCACCGGAAATTGGTTCTCAGCCACGAGATCTTCACTTGTTATTTTCACTAAAACTGATGATTACTAGTAATTATTTTATTTTCCCTTCAAAGTAAAGATAGGGTTGGCTTCCTTTTATTGATCTGTATGTAATTCATTTTTTTTTGTTTTGTCTTCTTCTTCCTTGTATCATTATATATAGTTACAACTTAAATTTATTCACCCCACCACCAAAAGTACTCCATCTATTCACCTTCTCAACTGAACCAATGAATTTTATTACAGGTACCAAACATATGAAACAAGGGAGTTTTTTTTTTTTTTTTTTATCGGCAAAAGTAACAATTTATTAGGAAAAAGTGGAAGGATTCCAACCAAAAGTTGAAAGATACAACCGGAGGGACAAAGCCCATATCACCACTTGAATGCCTAAAGTGCCCCAGATAAAATACAGATACAGGTCAAACATCTAAAAGGCCTATAAATAAATAAAAAACAATGCCGCTGCCTCCAAATAGACAAAAACACCCTCAATCGCCGATCAACCACCATCGAACTCCTCCATGCCGCCACTGGCCACCCCTTCAGAGATAATAACCGGAACCTAAGCACACCAACACTGCCGTAGAAGCTACACCTTGCCGTTAGGTGAATACCAGGCCGTCCAACAACGACCACAATGAGAGCCACACCAGCCGCAACATCCAACTTATAGAAGCCCACGCCGTTAGGCATGATCGGAGAACCCCAATAGAAAAATCGACTAGGATCCACAAGGAAGATTAACAGCCGTGAACGGAGAAGCAAAAATGATGCAGGTTACAGCTCCGTGAAGCACAGTGTTACAGCTCCCAAAAACAGCTAGAGGAAAATAACCGTTGAGGTCCATGAACTCTAGCACCACCACCAGAAGTCGTCGCCACCACCATCTCGTTGCTCCTGATGCCAATTGATTTTGTGAAGAAAAAGAAAAGAGACAAAAATAATATATATGTGTGTGTATATATATATATACATAGAGTCATTTTCAAATGAGGAGGTCCTTATTTTAGTTAAAATAAGAACCTCTCTATTTCTCCCATTTTCCGTTCGAATTTCGATAATCCGAGCTGCTCAATGTGTTCAAAACGTGATTTTAGGAGTACGTGAGAAGAATTAGCAAAACAAATGACCGAGAATGGCTTCATCCAAGCAGTTTTTATTTAAACCATTCGATAAAAAACAAACAAAAACTACTCGGATGAGCCTTTCCGATCGTTTTTTTTTGTTTTTTGCTGATTTCTCGCGGGTACCCTTAAAATCACGTTCTGAACACATTGAGCAGCTTGGATCATCGAAATTCTATCGGGAAATAAAGATCCTTATTTTATTAAGTTAAGGTGGCCCTTACCGTGTTACGGTAAGAGCTTCCCCTTTTCTTCTCTTTCCCGACCAATTTTTAATGATTTGAGTCGCTCAATGTGTACAGAACGTGATTTTAAAGGTACCCGCAAGAAATCAGCAAAAAAAATGACCGGAAAGGGCTTGATTTGAGCAGTTTTTATTTGAACTGTTCGATAAAATACAAACAAAAACTGCTCGGATCAAGCCCTTTTTGGTCTTTTTTTTTGCTAATTTCTCACGAGTACCTTTAAAATCACGTTCTGAACACATTGAGCGGCTCGGATCATCGCAAATTGGTCGGGAAAGGGACGTCCTTACCGTAATACAGTAAGGACACCCTTATTATAAGTTTTGTGTGTGTATGTTTGTATATATATATAATAAATCGATAAGGGTACATTGAGAGAAAAGAAGAGATTACTCAACTTTATGGAGAGTGCAATGGCCCCAACTTGGCCAATTATTGGGTACTCTTGAAATACCATGTGGCATTGACATGTGCTAGTTACTCTTCGCAAATAAAAGATCGTCGCCAAATAATGTGAGTGTTCATTGTAAAATGAATGTTAATCTCCATACTAGATAATTTGTCGTTACGTAAATAGTTGAGAGTACTACAAAGACAACATCACATGATATTCCGAGAATGCTGAATAATTACTCCCCATGACTCCCTCTTTGCCCTCTGCTATGTTAGGTGCTTTTTTCATGTGAGAATTTCTCCTGTAAATTTCACATGACCAAAAATTAAGGATGAAGCCAATAAAGAACAAGTGGCGGCGGTCGCCATTGCAACAATTTGAAAAAATGTCATGTATTATATTCAAAATTATTTTTTAACCCTAATTTATTCATTCATTTTTTTTTTTTACTCTATTTCTTCTTTAATAATGACATTGAATTGATCAAACATTAGTATTTGCCTGAAGTCAAAGAGAAAATAATGGGTAATGGGTGTATGACCATATTGGTTCGATCAAGTTTTTACCTATGCCCCATCAACTTAATTGATTACATTGACGATGAATACACCACACCTATACTTACATAATGAACTACTTCGATTGTCAATCAAATTAAATCGCGACGCGTCTTACTATTTTATGGCACATGATGAAAGATAACGTTAAATATTCCTTCACCAATATTATTCGACGGAAAAGACTCAAAGAGCACTGAATAAAATTCTCCCGGTCACCATCTGTCGTGTTGATCGCAGGAGATCGGGCGTCCGATTCTCTTTTTTTTTGTTTTGCTTTCCGTCCCACTGTTATGTTAAACGAGTCAAACGTCATCTCAAACTCAAAGTGGCGCACCTAAAGTAGACTTTTACTATCATGCGCCATAAAGACCCCTTGGCCTTGTATGTAGACCTATATATATCGTGACCTTTGCGTAGGACTCCCCCTATCTTCATCTATCTCTCCCCAGCCCAAATTCACATAACCCACATAAAAAAAAAACACCTTAACCTACCACACACACCCGACACCCCCCCCCCCCCGCTATAAGTTGGTCACGATTGTAGTTGATCAATTCGTGCTGCAGCAGTCTTTCAAGTCCGGCAATTTTCGGGTATGACAAAGGTATATCCAAATGCAAACACAGCTATTGCCGCGGCTGCTTCCTTTGAGAAACTGATCAACCCGTGTCCGAGTTCGGATGGGAACCCTGTGGTTCTGACTGTCTGGAAGAAATCGTTGCTTTTCAATTGCAATGGGTTCACGGTGTTTGACGCCACGGGCAATTTGGTCTTCCGCGTTGACACTTACTGTAGTGGAAGCAAGGGCGAGATCAGTCTCATGGACGCCTCCGGCAAATCCCTCCTCACCATCCGCCGCAAGGTACACATATGGTGTTCGTGTCTGCATATATCTGTGAAATTGTAGAATCGATTTTTTTTTTATCACCAGATGTCGGGTCTAGTATGATGCACCTCGACTAAATTCAAGCCCTGAAGTTAATGACTAAGCAAATCTAACAATTGTGTCAAGGTTCGGAATTTTCACATTCATGGTCGTGAATTTCAAACATTCATGGTCGTGAATTTCAAAGCCCCAGTATTAGTTAAGATGCGTGTATGGACATCCGGATATAAATGAAACAAAACCGTCAGAACGACAGTTTAGATCTTATGAGTACGCGTTTGATATGCTCTTCTCTAATGACTTTCGTAATTTTTCCATAAACAGAGGCTGAGCCTATCGGACAACTGGCTTATCTACAACGGAGAAACGACCGTGAATCCAATTCTCTCCGTTCGGAAGCAGGTGAACCGCCTCAGCTCGAAATCCTTAGCTCACGTGACCTCAGGTTGCGCCAGCAGCAGCGGCAATGGATCAAGTCCCGTTTCCTCACCGAAGAGCCCCTTATACGACATACAGGGCTCATACCCTCAGAGGTGCTGCGCCGTGTACGACGGCGACAGGCGTCGAGTGGCGGAGATCAAGCGGAAGGAGCCCGGGGTCGGTGGCGTGGCTTTCGGCGTCGACGTGTTCCGTCTCGTCGTGCAGCCGGAAATGGACGCCGCCGTCGCCATGGCCCTCGTGATCTTGCTTGACCAGATGTTCGGATCCTCGAAACGCTTCTCAATTTGAAGTCCCCCGTGTATATGCAGTTATATGTGTATACTTACATATGGGTATACATACACTAATCCAGCCCTTAGCAGCATCATATTTGACTCTGAATTGTATCGGCAGCCATGGGCGCCATGTCTTTATATTTTCCTGTTACTTTTTGTTGCTATTGGAAGAGAGATATTCCCCACCCAACCCAACTCATCCCTGATTGTTTGTTCTTCTTTTCTTGTACTTATTTTATTTTATTTTATTTTGGAGCTTGGTTTTTTCCTTTTATACAAAAGACCAAGCTTGGAGGAGGTGAGGTGTATGTAAATTTTTTGAAAAACTAAAAAAAAAAACTTCAATGAAAATAATTGGGTGACTCACTTGATGTCCTCTTTATTTGATTTGATAATTTTGTATGCAGAGAGCATATAGAGAAAATAGGACAAGATGGCAATGGGTTATTCGGTACCATTTGGTTTGATTCTCATGTGGTCAAGGCCTCGAGGCATGCCAGCACCCCCTTGTTCTTATCGTCTATTACCTTCTTCAATCTTGGGTGGGGCTCTTCGATTCCATAGGCAGTCCTGCTGAGGTTTTTTTTTGGGCATTTTCTAAGCCGCTTTTGTGATTGGAATAGTGTATTTCTCATTGAGAAAATCGACGCCGCCAAATATTATCAAAGCGGATTCGAGAAAGACTCAAAAAAAACCCCATTATGGAAATGGAAGAGAGGAAAACCAAAACGAAAGGAGAGTGTGGGGTGCCTAACACCTTCCCCACTTGTAACAGTGAATTATCGAATCCTTTCTTTTATAACTTCGTAGACCACAAAACAGAGTCACTCTTTCAACCTCCCGCGTCGAAAGGGAAAATCTCAGGCATGACAATATGCTGCAACACTTATACTGCAAGCATTTCCTATTAAAATCTGCGAAAACATTGAAAATATATCCTGAATCTTAGCCACTATACAGAGTTCAAACCCTCAATTTAACGTAGTCACACACTTGTTTTGATCCAGAAGGCCACCCTAGTTTTATCCAAGTCACATATTTGCTCCTAATCTAGATTAACATTCCTAAATAGAGGCATCCATGGGGACCAAATTATGGGAAAATTAACCATAAGGAAGGTAAAATAGTTTTCATTTAGGGGAAGGACGCTAACAAAATAGTTTCAGTGGAGGTTCTTCAACTTTTTGAGTTTTTAGCCATAAGGCCAAAACATGTTTAGGTACTTTCATAGATTTTAAGGTGCACTTTCTTATTATAGAGTTTTAATAGTTTAGGCACTTTCATAAGATATCATAGGATTTTTGGCACTTTCATATAGAGTACCCTAGGATTTTAGGCACTTTCATAGGCACATTTGTCCTTATGTTTGATTGCAAAAGGTTGTCCTTGAGCTTAAAAAATGTAAATATGAGGAATTTTTTGCTAAGTCACCCAAAATAGCGGCATCGCGTTCGCGCGCACACACACAAAAGAATGGTAAATGAATGTCTTCAATGAGTCAGCGGCTCTTTACAACTTGCTCTATTGTGGTGCCCAACTTGGGTGGCGACCCCACATAACATGGATCTCGCGTCCCTGCAGTGAGGAAAACTGGCTGCAATATGCAGCCCCCAAAACGACGTCGTTTTGGGGCGTATTTTGTTGTCACGTGAATCCCTGGCTCCCCGGCCCCAGTAGCTCTAACCAAACTCTCTCTCTCTCTCTCTGACCCCTTTCTTCTCCTTTTCATTTTCTTCTCCAAGATCCTTCCTCCAACTCACCCCTCAACTTACAAGAAGACATGATCAGTCATCAGTTGCAACAATAATCAAAGGGGGACCAAAGCAATCACAGCAAACCTTTGATAAAATATCATAAGAAGATTATTACGGGAAAAAAAATATATGACAAGAATTTGATATGTCTTTTTGGGGATTCCGTGTTGAATGTATGCAAATTAAAGATTTGTGGTGTTGTTTTCTCTTCTGGTCTTGGACTTGATATTTGATTGGATTTATATGGGGCCACTATGTGTTCTTGAGATTCACTCTAGTTTACTAATTGAATGGTTAAGCAGAGATTTATATGGGTTCTTCATATTTGATTCGATCGATTTTCTGGATTCATTGATGACCATAGTAGATGGGGGATTAGGGGAGCAGATTTTTAGTATGGGGAGAAGAAAATACAGTTACACAGAAGAGGAGAGAGAGAGAGAGCACTTGGAGAAGAAAATGCAAGAAGATGAGAGAGAGAGAGAGAGATAGTTTGGTCAGAGCAAGGAGGGATTCACGTGACAACAAAATACGCCCCAAAACGACGTCGTTTTGGGGGCTGCAAATTGCAGCCAGTTTTCCTCACTGCAGGGACGCAGGATCCACATAACATATAAAACTGGCTCTGTTGAAGAAGCATGAATGCCGTAATTCGCTACAAAAGTGTCCGCTGAACAAGCGATGACCACTGAAAAAAGTGAAGAGAATAGAAATTGCTAAAGAAACATGATCGGCATGTTGAGATTCGCTGAACAAGCGTGAATGCCATAATTCGCTGCACAAGCGTCTGCTGAATATGCGATGACCGCTAGCTAGAAAAGCGATGATGAGACAGTTGAGAGCATGTAAACTTGATTAAAACAGTAAACAAAGATAACATGTCGTGCTTCGAAAGAGAGGTTGCTAACCACCCTACGAAACGTCAAGAAAACGAGAGAGAGGACCATGAGAGGAGGGTAACTTGGATATCCGGTTTGGCCCATTTGTGATCTTTTTTATGGGTAACTTGGATGATAAAAATTCTTCGTTTCTTTTAAGTTCGTCGTGATCATTAACTGTGCCAAAATTCGCATTAATCGGAAATCACTCACTTTCTATCTTGAGATAAATGAGTTTAGTCTAGTATGATAAAAAAGAAGTGCGTCCCATAATCATGTTAATCTGTGTTCAATCTCAACGAGTTTTAAAGAATTGACTGTTTCAATCATGAAATGGAGCCATAAAAAGCTTGTGTTTCCCGAGGTCAGACAGAGCGGTCTAGTTCCTTTTAGGACCGGAGATGATCCATTTTCCTATGGTCATCCCAATTTTGATGGAAAATTCTTCAATAGTCCCGGAATACCAAGTAGCATGTCCTACATGGTGCTTCCAGCCAATAAATTATCGCCGCCCCTACACTAAGTGGGTCAACTCTTGTCTCCCAATCACCCAACAAGAGAGGATAATTATGCTTCACCCATAAAAATTTTCACTACGTAATTGGTTGAGAGCATCACATGAACATGCCTCATGATAGTATGAGACTATTGAACAATTCTTAAGGGGGTTTAATGTAATTTACCATTGTTTAATTTATAGGAAGAATAACGGAAAATTCAAATTGCCAAGAAGAGGAAAAAGAGCGTCTTTAGGCCGAAAGTCTACACAAAGCAGATCTGTGCATAGATTGTCCACAGATTTCATTATGAAATTTATCACGGGTTCCACACAAATCATCCGAACACTTCATTAAATGTAAACATTTTTTCAAGGGTCTTAGTAAAAAATAAGCTCAATCCAATACTTATAGATACTCGATCCAACCATATAATTTTTCATTATCCGGAAATCTGAATGAAAAGTTAAATGATTGGATGAAGCACTTATAGGTATCGGATTGAGCTTATTTTTTACTTGGACCCTTGAAATTCTTTTTACATTTAATGAACGACTCAGATGATTTGTATGAGACATGTGGTGGGTCTCACAATAAAATTTGTGCACAGATCTGCTGTGTAGCAGGACTCGTTTTTAGGTACCGTTGCTGTGGGGCCCACGTGCTAGAATTCGCAAAGGGCGGAAACGCTCTCTCTTTAATTTGAATTTTCAAAACAACACAACTCGCACCTCTCTCTCAGATATGAACAGCGTTTTCTTTTTCTGATCCAAACCCTAAAATTAGGTCAGACCAAAACCAAATCCAGAAATCCAAGCATTAGATTCCATCGAGAAAAAAAAATGGAGAAATACGAGAAGCTGGAGAAGGTAGGGGAAGGCACGTACGGGAAAGTGTACAAGGCAAAGGACAAGGAGACGGGACAACTGGTGGCCCTGAAGAAGACGCGGCTGGAGATGGACGAGGAAGGCGTGCCGCCGACCGCACTCAGGGAGGTCTCCCTGCTCCAGATGCTGTCCCAGTCGCTCTACATCGTCCGCCTCCTCTGCGTCGAGCACGTCGACAGCAAGAAGGAGCACGGCAAGCCCCTGCTCTACCTCGTCTTCGAGTACATCGACACCGATCTCAAGAAGTTCATTGATACGTACCGCAAGGGCCCGAACCCCGGGCCGCTTCCCCCCTCGTTGGTCCAGAGCTTTTTGTATCAGTTGTGTAAGGGGGTCGCTCACTGTCATTCCCATGGTGTCCTCCACAGGTATCCATTCATTTTCTTTTTTCGCTTTCGTTCTCTACTTCGTTCTTTTTATAAATGTAGGGTTTGTGAAGCCTGATTAGTACTGGATAACACACCACGTGTTCACAGATACATTGTGATTGATTCCTTTAAACTGTTGAAGTTACGTATTATGGTGATTTGTTGATGTAACTAAACGTCATTATTATTCATGTAAGTCGAGGTGCGTGAAAGTTGGCCGGACACCTGAGTTATTGAAAAAAAAAAAAAATCACTGAACCCAGTATAAAGTGTGTTCTTGTTGTGATGGATTTTATTCTTCGTGCTATTTGGTTCAACATCTGTTAAAAAATAAACTCGTAGATAATGAATGAACAGTTTCTGAAATACAGAGATCTGAAACCGCTTAACCTTTACTTACTTATTTTTTATTTTTTACTTAATTGTAGGGTTTGTGAAGCTTGAGTAGTACTGGACACCTCATTACGTGATCATGGATATGTTGTGATCGATTCCTTTGAACAACTTGAGTTATTGTGGTGATTTGTTGATGTAAAATTGTTAGCAATCATTTAGTAATATATTGAAAATTGGTATGAGCTGTGGATGTAGACAATATTGACGAACCAAGAATATGAGTGTGCTTTTGTTGTGTGATAAGATCTTAATCTTCATGCTATTTGAATGGACATTTATCCAAGAAAGGAAATTCGTTGATGCTAAATGAACACTTTCCCTAATATAGAGATCTGAAGCCACAGAACCTTTTGGTGGACAAAGAGAAGGGGATACTGAAGATTGCTGACCTTGGCCTTGGAAGGGCCTTCACTGTTCCTCTCAAGAGCTACACTCATGAGGTCTGTCTTCTTATCAGTTGGCATTACTCAATTATCCGTAAGTTTTGTTTCGTCGGATTTGATTAGCATACTGCTCTTTCGTTTTACCATTCTTTTGTTGTTTCCACAGATTGTTACTCTCTGGTACAGAGCTCCAGAGGTTTTGTTGGGATCTTCTCATTACTCTACTGGAGTGGATATGTGGTCTGTGGGTTGCATATTTGGTAAAATCCTTCTACTCCATATGTTTTCTCTCGTTTGCAATTGCTATTTGCTCGATTGAATTGCCATCAAGAGACTAGAGATTAGGCTTGAGTAGATTTGAGTCTACTTGCCCTCTCAATAGATTTCTGACTTTCTCTTGTAGCTTTCACATTACTGTATAATGTATACTGAGTGTCCGTCACCGTTTACCCTAAAGCCCAAACAACACATCAGCTGGGGTCAAATACTTAATAAGGAGCTAGGGATTTACCCCCATAGTCAGTTTTCAGTCCATCTCTGCTTTTTTATGAGCAAACTGATTTTGTCATAATCCTAGCATAACAGATTACCAGTGGATTTTGTTATACTTCTTGAATTTAAAAGTTCAGCAAACTGTGGTCTATTGGTCGTTACTGCCTTAACTGGATACGTGTTTGACTCTTTGTTGCCTGCAGTGTATAGCTGATTTTGATTTTCTTTCTTTGGTTCACCATTTGAAGTCAGTTTTTCGTTTACCTTGCATCTTTGTTCCACGTTAATTAATATTACGCTGTTACCTTTCCATGATTATTCCTTGAAGCTGAAATGGCAAGGAGACAAGCTTTGTTTCCTGGAGACTCTGAGTTCCAGCAGCTGCTTCACATATTCAGGTATAGTATTTGTTTAGTGTTGGCTAGTTACTTGCCTTCCTATCCTGGCTCATACTTCTCTTGGATTTTGGTTATGGTCCTGAAGCAATTTGGTGGTTGTGGGGGACACAAACAATAAAAGAAGAATTGATTTCTGCTCACATCTATTCCAATATTTTTTGAGTATTTGTTGTCCTGTAATTCGTTATGCACTGTAAGGACAGGTTGAGTGGGAGAGGGAGAGTTGATGTTCATTTACAAAGTTTTGGGTAGAAAAGGAAGCGGAAGGTCATCAGTTAAAACTTTTTCTGAAATTTCTTTGAATGAAAGATACATCAATATGAGAGTCAGTAAGATGATGGTGGTTCACTTCTCTTTGATATTAGGCACACAAATGGTCATTATTACAGCTTTTGTTTCATAGCATTACCTTCATTACAGTAGTAGCCACAGATTGCACTTGCACGATGGTACATTCTGAATCCATTTCCGATTACCATTTACAAACGGGCTCTTGACCTCTTGTACATGCTTTGTTGAAGGATGATGGGAACACCAACAGAGAAGCAGTGGCCAGGAGTCAGTTCTCTACAGGACTGGCATGTGTATCCCCAGTGGGAGCCTCAGAACTTGGCACGTGCCGTTCCAGCATTGGAACCTGATGGTCTCGATCTTTTATCGGTAATGACTTAATGCTCGAATTTCGCTTCTTTTAGGTGCTTTATATCCACAAGAAGCCTACATACTGGAAATTGTTTCTATGGCCATGTTTATGGGGAACATACTTAGATGATTTATTAGCACAAATGATTCTATGGTTGTCTTTATGTTTCTCATTTCCGTGCCTGTCCAAGGTATGTCTTGTTTTATTTTTGTGTTTCAAAATACAATGTGAAATGGAGGGCCAAAGGTAATTTCATTTTGTCTCTAGGTTCCAATCCTTGACAGGATTTGAACTGATAGAAGTGGTAGAATTCAATTTTTAAATGAAACAGATGAACAGATCCACGATTTCGTCTGTGAGTAGGTGTTTTTGTTTGCATAACAAAGGCTGACCCCTTCTGTGTAAGTTCACTGCACGAGTTAAGTTTGGCTCAAACTGTTGGTGGAATAGAAATAGAGCTTTGTTCCCCACACAGATCCACTAAATAAGAGTTGGCTTCATTATCAACGGTGTAGCTTTGACCCTTTCCAATATGCTTCCTAAAATGCGAAAGAAGTGGAAGCACTCTTGTAGTCTTGTGAAAACTATTTGTCTTTGTTATGCTGGCATTTTCCATGTTTAACATTGTGTTTCGGTATTTGACAAATGCAGAAAATGCTGAAATATGATCCAGCAGAGAGGATCTCAGCTAAAGCAGCGCTTGATCATCCCTTTTTTGACAGTTTGGACAAGTCTCAATTCTGAAGTAGCATCTTGATGCTCAGTGAAGTCTGTTGCTATCATGATGGATGTCATCTGCTTGGTGATTTGAACTGTCTCATCACATCTTTCAGTTTTCTCATTTTGTGCCTCCTGAGTTTTTGTTCTGCTTCTCAAAATTTCACTTGTGGATCGGTGATGATAGTAGATGAAGCTTTTATCTCTAAGGGATTGTTATTTCTGTCTCGTGACATCTTTTAGAGCTCAACTGCATGTTGAGTACACATTTCACATTGTTGTTTCTATGTAGACTTCTGCCATTAAGTAAATTACAATTTCCAACAACCAGCAAGATGACATTTCGGTGGTTGTATTGGTCTACTCGTGTTAAAACAACACACAATGAAATCGTATTTGGTTTATCAGTTTGCGCTATAGGGCTGCAATTATTCTTGATTTTCAGCACTTGATTTGGAGGATGCACATCATTTCGGTAGTGTTTTTACGGTTGCAGCAGGCAGCTTTTTTTCTGATCAATGGCTATGGAGAATGATTAATTTACAATGAGGATGAGTTAATTGCATAATTGGTTTTCTTCTTTCTGTTGTTGAAAACAAGTACTCCCTTCTCCGTTCCTAAATAAATATCCGGCCCATAAACTTAAGCTTTAGATGTATTTTTTTCGTTAAATAATTCTAACTCTTTACAATTTGAAAATGCATCTTTTTATAGGTTTAAGTTTCCAGTCTGGACATTTATTTAGGGACAGATGGAGTATTATTAAGCTTACTTTTAAGACACAAGTCCGGACAAAACTGTACTCGAAATTGGTAGTTGTGTTTTAAATGTGTGTTCCTTTTGTAAACGTAACTGGCTACAATTGCTACAGCCAAACATGACATGGATAAACCGTTCAATCCATCAAGTGGTCTAAATAAACCCCATTTCTTTGCAATGTGTACGGGTAAATCATGCTGACCTCATATGCATGCTGGGACGTAACTGATTCGCCAAACATATCTCCAACGGCCCCGCCAATTCTCTCTCTCTCTCTCTCTCTCTCTCTCTCTCTCTCTCTCTCTCTCTCTCTCTGTTGAAGAAAAGAAGAAACAAACTCTTACCATTGTTTCCCTTTGTGTTTTTCTATTTCCTCCAATCCAATGTTTGTATCCATAAGATAAGAACATCGATCGCATAATGATAATGATAAGAGAGGAAATTAACTATATGTTGAAGAGGAATTGAGGGAGGGGGTGGTTTTGAGAGATTAATGGAAGGGTTGGATGGGATGATAGAAAGGCTGTTGGAAGGGGGAAAGATCAGAGGGAAGAAGATTCAGCTGGCGGAGCCTGAGATCCGTCTTCTTTGCACCACCGCCAAGGACGTTTTCCTCTCCCAGCCTAACCTCCTTGAGCTAGAAGCTCCCATTAACGTCTGTGGTATGTAAGCATTTACACATTTATGCCCACATATATAATTTACACATTTATGCCCACATTTTATTCAAGAAAATTTGACAAAGGGTACATCACGAAGTCGGGGGACTGAAGGAGATATGATTTAACATTTGCAATGATATAATGTCCTCCTCTACCCACCGCTGATTTTCACATGCTTATTATGAGCTTCATTTTTCAAATTTGGTATGTTAGAAGACAATGTTCTGAAAATTTAACCGCAAGATTTATAGTTTTTGCTTACAGAAATCCTATGAGGACCGACCAAAACCAACCGAAATTGTACCGACGGCTACTGGACGGCCGATCCGAGCCGTCCAAAAATTCTAAAAAAAAAACCCGAGGGGGTTGACGCAAAAATTAACGGCATCCGATGTGTGTATGGTGGCTGGATCAAGCACCCAATTTTTCGTGTATATTTGTATATACACGAATACACGAAAAAATTGGGTGCTTGATCTAACCACCATACACACATCGGATGCCATTGATTCTTACGTGGACCCCCTCGGTTTTTTTTTTTAGAATTTTTGGACGGCTCGGATCGGCCGTCCGGTGGCCGTTGGTACGATTTCGGTGGGTTTTGGTCGGTACGGCTAGCTACACTCTTTTGCTTAATTGTAGATTCGGCCATTGCCTGATTCTTTTTATGTTTGTTCACAAAATAGCTTGTTAAAGTCATAGCACGTCATCCTCATCGTTTGATGGAAGTGTTGGGAGGGGTTTTTGATGAAGTCTTCAACCGCGTTCGATATTGTATTGTGTGTCTGTCGGTTTTAGAGCACTTGCAACAAATGAAGTTTGAATCCATTTTATTATAGTGGAGGTATCACTTTCCAATTCGTGAAACCTTGGGTCAACCGTCTCTTTCCTTGAACAAATCGATATTGGAAAAGTTCTCTTTATATCTTTCGTATATTTGTGTCTATCTTTTGAGTGATTGGTAAGATCAACATTGTGTACCCAACATATAGTTTGAGGTTAATTTTTTTCCTGAAAAGAACAATATGTGTTCTCTTACTATAAATGAAGGTCATACCAAAAGGCTCGTTTGAAGGTCATTAACCACCTTCCTTCTATATCCACTTAAAATAAATCCGTCGTCCAAATAGCTCGTGACTGTATGCATCCTATATAAATGTGTGATCTTAAACGCCTCCGGGGCCACCATGTGGCTATTTACTCCTTAAGCTCCGCATGAAACATGGTCAAACAACTATCTATCTTAAGTAAATGTCAGATTAAGAATGTTAAATGGTCAGCTCAAACGTGTTCTTCATCCCGTTAACTAATCTCATGGAAAACTATTAATTTGCAGGAGACATCCACGGGCAGTACCCAGATCTCCTCCGCCTGTTCGAATACGGCGGTTTCCCGCCACACTCCAACTACCTCTTCCTCGGCGACTACGTCGACCGAGGAAAACAGAGCATCGAAACCATATCACTCCTCCTAGCTTACAAGATCAAATACCCCGACAACTTCTTCCTCCTGCGTGGAAACCACGAGTGCGCTTCCATCAACCGCATCTACGGCTTCTACGACGAGTGCAAGCGCCGGTTCAGCGTCCGGCTGTGGCGGATATTCACAGACTGCTTCAACTGCTTGCCGGTGGCGGCGGTGATAGACGAGAAGATACTGTGTATGCACGGCGGGCTATCGCCGGAGTTGGAGAGCTTGGATCAGGTACGGGCTGTTGAGAGGCCCGTTGATGTGCCGGATCAGGGGTTGTTGTGTGACCTGCTTTGGGCTGACCCGGATAGGGATGTTAAAGGGTGGGGGGAGAATGATAGAGGGGTTTCGTTTACGTTTGGGGCTGATAAGGTGGTTGAGTTTTTGAAGAAGCATGATCTTGACCTTATATGTCGTGCGCACCAGGTACTCTCTCTCTCCCATTGCACGTAGGACCCAGCTTTGAATAGCATTCATTCATCTCGACAATCAATAATTCAAATTTGATAAATTATCTTACTGATAAGATACCATTCAAAAATCTAAAACATATTAAAGACTTTGAGACAGTAGCGAGCACTTACGGTCCTTTACAAGACTTATAGCATGTACTGGTATTAGGTAAAATACCTACTCAAAAAGTACAATTTTTATTTTACCTTTCACTTTTTTACATCCACACCACGACAGTCTCTCTACATTTTCCTCTCTATCTAGTAAAATATTAAAAAATACAGAGTAATACAAATTGCTGTAGAAAGAAAGAGAGGAAGGAGGGAGAAGAGAGAGAAAGAATATAAAAAAAGATTTGCATGTGAACAGTGCATCGCTAAAAATAGAGAGGTTTTTTCACAAATATATTTTACTTCTTCTGGTGCATGCTTGTTTTTGTTCTTTTCCTCTCCAAACTAGAGAAAAAACCTTTTTACCTCATCTCATATACATGCTCTTACAACCCAACTATGGACAGCATATATTCTTTCACACACACACATTATATACACACTCTTATGGCCCTTTTGAACTGAGGCATTTCATAAGAAGAGAAATGAAAGGATTAGAGTTTCTTGACAAATCAAACATATGGATTGGATAATTTGATGAGAAATGAAAGACAAAATGACAAAATAAAAAAATAATATTTTTTGATTGACTCATTCTCCTTTCTTATATTACATTTACTCACAATCCAAATGGCTGTTAATAACGCACACAACATAGCAAATCGATATATTACGAACAATAAGCAGAACAACATCAGATATAAGAGACTATGTGCCGCCATTTATGAAGAAGGGATGGCAAATTTACTATTGAACAATAAGGAGAAGTACAATGTTTATGGTTGTCCTCTTAAATTGTGCCTCTATGTTCTTCTAGTTTTTCTCTCTCAAAACGCTCTAAAAGTCCTACACCCGAAAGCACAAAACACGTTATTCACCTAGACAGACTTAGTCTACATCCTGAGAAACAAATGAGAGTTCGTGTGACTGCAACCTGAGTGTGTATGGACGCTCCAGATTTGCGTTCGAAAGAGGATGCTTCAGATTTCTGTCTGAACGAGAATTGCCTGCTGAGAGTTGTTTTTTCCCCAAATGCAAGCCACATTTACTACATTACCTAACACACTGGAATACGAAGGACTATAGGACTGGATGAAAACATTATACTGCAGAAACAATATAGTATATGCATCCACTACCGACGAGCTATGCTTAGACATACCTCTTTTTGTACATTTATTCGTATATTTTCTCGCAGTTGTTGGTGGGACCCGCATAACTACATCGCAGGATTCTACACGAATTGTGAAATAAGATGTAAGAATTGGTGTGCAAATGGATGTGTACCTTGTATTTTTCCTATCTTACTATCTATACTGAACGAGTCAAACATTAACGTTGCACCACCAAATTGAATAACAGACGAGTTTGGTTTTCCAAGTGACAAATGTTATGCAAACAAACTTGTCATGTATACCGTTGCATTTTCCGTTTCCCTGTAAACCAAGTTTGTATTTTCCCTATTGAAAAAAAAAAAAAAAAACCAAGTTCGTTCGGAAAGTTTGTTTATACGCATTACTGTTTCTGGAGAACTGCGTCATATTATCATTAAGTTAGAAAAATCGTTGGGCGCTCTTGGAGAATCGCAATGTGGTGCCCCAACCCTTCAACAATCACATGTTCTTATCACGACCAAGTGTATGAGTCTTAACATGAATTTTTGGTGGTGAAGAGTGTTGGGCATCATCAAGACCACTGTATAATTACTCCATTAAGTTATGCCAAACAAATGTTCACTTGAGAAAAGTAAAAACAAGTCTTTTAGACTCCTAAAAATCATGTGCCTTGCAAAAAAGAGTGACTCTCAACTAAGCTCTGTTTTTTCTCGAAAATGCCTTGACCTTTCATGTTTCGTTGCTCTAACAATTTCAGTGCATAGAAGACATGGAAACCAAGTATCAAAAAATTATTGATATTTACCAATTGAACCTACTGATTACTGCTTACCTCTGCTCTTGAGTGACACCGACTAATTTGAGCAGGTGGTGGAGGATGGTTATGAATTTTTCGCAGATAGGCAGCTAGTTACCATATTCTCTGCACCAAACTACTGCGGGGAATTCAACAACGCGGGTGCACTGATGAATGTGGACGCGAGTTTGCTTTGCTCGTTCCAGATTCTCAAGCCATGGCGAGGGAAGCTAGCTTTTATGGAGTAATTCGTTTGCAAAGACTGCAGGCACTCGCTAAGCTCCATCACGTCGATCTTACCGTGTTAAGGGTGTGAGCCGGTTGCTGTGTTTCCGGAAGCAGAAATATTAGCTCACAATCAAGCATCAGAAGAAGAAAAGAAAAAAAACAGGCTGTGCATATATGATCTTCTAGGAACAAATAAGTAGATTGCGAAGTTCAGTGCAGTATGAAGTAACAAATTAAGCACGTTAAGCACAGGTGTCACTAACCCTGTGCATTTTATTTATAAGTCATAATATCTTGTTCACTAGTTCTCCAAATTTTTACCCTTTTCTTTCTGCTACAACCCTCATTAGACAATTTACTGCACGAGTTCTACACAGTTGGCATTTCTCTTTCCTATTCAAATAGACGATATAGCCTTAGCGATAAATTCGTAAGCAAATCCAAATGCGTATCGTTGTGCCTCGAAGCGTAGATAAAATCGGTTTCATGCTAGTATTGATCAGCGATGATTACTTATTGGATTGTGTCCAATGCCTACAACACGATGCATTACATCTCTGGCGTGATCACTACATCAAGATTCTGCTCTCGCAGTGGTTGGACTGTAGAAAGATATACGCTACTGGTCCCTAGTCCGCCGCAAGTCTGAAATCCATAAGGTCACGCTCAAGGGAGGTAGCTACTCTGATTGCCCGCTCCTCCAACCTTTTTTGTCTAGCAAAAATAAAAATGCTACATATCAAAACAAAGCTGTTGCCAACATAACCAAATATATCAGCAAAAGTCTTAATTTGTCGAAGAATAATGATGTGTCCGAGGCTATACTAACAAACCACGACTTTTGGTTTTACATATGCCACGGGAAAAGTTCATCGGTTTTCATCTAGAAAGATCAATGCAGCACGTCATGGTCCTCATGGAGCCATAAATTAGTTGTATTTACCTCTTCCGGTTCATAACCACAAAGCCCACTCTTAAAACCTACTTATTTTCAGTCCTGGACTCCTATTTCTCCCATCTTTATGAGAAGGGACCCCATTTCTAATGTACAAATATATAGGTGAGGAGGGCGGATGCAGAATTTGTGCATAGCGAGGGCCCAAACCACGTTTGTATTCAAGTCCTTCTAACCGACGGCGGCCTTATCGATTCTGCACCAACGGCCACAAGGGGCCCACTCTGGGTTCTACATGAAAAATCCGGGCCGTTCAATAACTTAAAAAAAAACTTGAGTGGGCCGTGAAAAATCAGTTCAATCCGATATGTGTACATGCTCGGTCCAATCTTCGTATTTTTCTTTCATATTTTAGGAAATGGCTCGGATTTTCCGTGTGGGACCCGAGTGGGCCCCGCGTGGCCGTCGGTGCAAAATTGGTAAGCTTTTTCTTGTGTATTTTTACGGCGACAACAAAAATATATCCCGTATTCATTCATTACCACTAGGTGGGTCTAAGTTTGTGTTGTATCCGTAATCAGCATTTTATTTTACGTGTGCGATCAAAAAATTATTGGTAACTTTAGAATTAAGGGAGTTTTTCCCACACAAATATAAGTTATTTTAAGGTTTTTTTTTCATCTAAGGGACTTGCACGTGCCAATCTTACAGAAATTTTCTAAATTACCCTAACAACTAAACTAGTTGTATAATTAAGGAGAGAATTTGGAGTTGCTCAGCGGGCCGGACACCCCCTTTCCGTCCGCCCCTGCACCCCACTACTTTTACATATGGTAGGAGGGACCAAATTGAGTAACGTGTTTTGCGTTAGTCAAATTGAGAGGCGGGTTGTGGTACAGGCACTGAAGCTGGACTGCTAGCTAGCTAAGCCTACTGCATTTGTAGCACCAGGAATACATGTTCGAATAAACACATTTCTGCCACCATATGAAGAAGTTGGAAATATGAAAACACCAAGGAAAGTGAAAGCGGCTGCTTATTCAATACTATTTTCAAAGAACCATAAGATTGCGATATCGTTGTGAGCAGTTGATCTTCGCATATATCCCAATTCACATTGAAGCTGTCGTGACAGAAACACATATACTCCCCTCCTGTTTCCGTTGTAAAAATCTCTCTCTCTCTCTCTCTCTCTCTCTCTCTCTCTCTCTCTCTCTCTCTCTCTCTCTCTCCCATTAATAAGTCACCTTACATATGGCATACCAGCCAGTCTCTCCCATTAATAAGTCACCTTACATACGGCATACCAGCCAAACAGTCCCCACTCAGTGATAAATAACTGGTAGGGGAGGGGCTCAGAATCCTTAATCAGCCTACAAAACTGAGCCACCAAACAACATCAATGTTTCAATTTAAGGATTTCTTGAAACTAAGTATACATATATGTTGTCATTCTGTATATTAGCGGCCTTCAACAACTATAACAGTACAATTTCCGGTTAGTTTTATTTCCATTGCCAACTCAAGAAAATAAAGAAAGAAGAAAAATGGAAGTAGAAAATACTTGGTCAGAGGATAGGAAATATACACGAGCTCCTCCTCCTCCCCTTCCAACTCCTCGAAACAGTCGGAAGCAAAGAAGAAACAAATGTTTGGCGGCGATTGCTTTAATATTGGGCATATTTCTGACACTGTTAATACTTGGGCTCACAGGCTTCAAAGTCAAACGTCCTGTGACCACCATTCACTCTGTCGTTCTAAAAGAATTGCAGACTTCGCTCGACATTCCAAGCCTGAAAGTGTACTTTAACATCTCTCTTGACATGAATCTGTCCATTAAGAACGAGAATAAGATAGGATTCAAGTTCACCCACAGCTGTGTCTTCATCAACTACAGAGGCCAAGTGGTGGGAGATCTTTCTATACCAGCAGGAGAGATTTCGGCAGACAAAACCGTCTATATGGATTTAACGGTCACCTTTATGGCCGACCGATTGCTTTCGAATTCAGATTTGTATGCAGACGTCATCTCCGGTACTTTGCCCGTCAGCACGTCTACAAGAATTTCTGGCAAAGTCATTATTGGAATTTTCAAAATCCATGCGGCTTCCGACACATCCTGCGACATAATCATTGACATCAAGAACAAAAGCGTGGCCAAACAGACTTGTCATTCTAAGACCAAACTATAGAGTTCAAGAATATCACGTAAGCAACATTTATTGGTTTGTTAATTCCTTCGCATTTTTGTAGCTTGAGCAATTGAGATGGATTACACAAAGAACACGGTGGTCTCTTTGGTCTTTGTTTTTCCTTCTGGAGTTTTGTTGTATTGCACTGTGTACATTGCTATCCTTCCCTTTTGGTGACTGGATGAGGTATACGAATGTGGCGCATCGGTCTCTCTTGTGCACAACTTGACTTCTCTACCATTTTGTCCCTCAAACCATCCTTCAGATAACACAATCTTCAAATTCTCAACCTTTCACGACTATGGATGTGGTATTGTTAAGAGAAGCAAGAAAATTTAAATAGATAACAATTCATCCTAACTAGCTACTCAGTACACACAAGAAAGAGCTCTAGTTTCAGTGCAGTCTAGGGTCTCTCCACCGGCAGTCAGGTATTAATAATCACTTACCCTGTGTTAGTAGAGTGAACGGACTCAAAAACTGTTGTCAAGAGGAGCTCCTGCTTCTAAGGAATGAGAATCAGCACCTTTCCCGCTGTGAGAGCTCGACTAGTGCTATTCTACCTTCCCTATTAATTTACTGATGTAAAGTAGGAACACCCACTTAGAGGTTTCCGAACGCTCATGCTTCATTGTATCGTCTCATGTCAAGGGGATATGACCTAAGTTCTAATCAAAGGCTGACCCCACGGAGAACCATGTAAACCAAGCTTGGAACCAGTAATTCAGAGATTGGACAGTTTCTCCTGAGATCATTTCACCCTATCTGACCTTCGCCCTTTAAATGTCAGAGAATAATGTGGCTCCTGAGACATTTCATACATCATCCATTTGTGAGAGAGAGAGTCTGTGTTTTGGACTAGCTCAAGTGTGATTGTGAGAGATTATTGCAATAAGATCAAACGAGTTAAATCATTTCATTTTCCCAAACAAGATCAAAACGAGTAGAGGGTCATTTGCCAGAAATAAGAAGAGTTCCATACCTTGATACCTCCCTTGTGCAAATTGCTGGCAAGTAACTCTCAACTATCAAGCAAAGTCACCCTTGACCTGCCATATTGCCCTGTATTGATAGCTAGAGAGCTTTTAAGTAAAGTTTCCACTACACTAACCACAAGAACTAATAAGACATAAAAGTACCACTGTATAGAAAACCATGACTAGCATGCCATATAACGTTTCGGCAGCAATGCAACCTATACAAGGACAATGAAACCATCACCGCTAATGAGGCAAAGTAAACATTATCCATGAGCCATATGGCAACAAAGTAATAGGTAAATCATTGATCCGCTAATCACAAAGAGATGAATTCACTTGTTACTGCTTCTTACCCTAACGTTTCATCTGGATTACGGGTGAGAAAAAGCAGATACGACTTGAATCGAAATCATTGTTTCGGATTTCCACATCAATGGGCCGAAACGTACCTTGAAGGTAACGCGGCCTTCTAGTATAGTCACCATTGTAATCCATAGTTAATACAATAGGAGACAATCTATTTTCTTATTTCTTAAGATTGAGAAAGCCCCATCTGTGCTTGAATATGGCATAGACAAGATTGCAATATAATGAGAAGACTTGAAACGCGAAGGACCTTTCCAGCCATACCATAAGATGTGGAACCGGTAGCAAACCCGTAAGTATCCCTGTACGGTGTACCTAAGGGTGGAACAAGACCTTAGGTGTCCCTGTACCTAAGGGTGAATTGGAATCCTTGCACCAACTCAAGAAACAAATGATGGGAGCCCCATAGTGATGCAGGGAAGCGTATAAGAAAACTGATGATCGAAGCGATAAGGACAATCACAAACTCGATATTTTAGAGAAACTCTCTCTGACTCTTTTCTTTATCATTAATCAACTGTTTAGCCCTCAGGCATTAAACTGAATATAAAGGAACCCTAGAAAACATAAAGAAACAATACCGAAATTAATTCGGACCCACAAACTAGACGGGAAAACAAAACATCAGAAAAAAGAATGGGCCTAATTGGACTTTCCGAAAGTTATAAGAGCGTAAATAATAGCCCAAAAACGGATCGAAGGCCTAAACGGCCTCAGAAGGCTAAAAAACACACGGCACAGGGCCTATGGCGCTGTGTTCTGACCGTCGGCCCATTTCCAATCGAACCCAGGCAAGCCCGACGCCTAATTCCACGATCAATAATATTACGAAAATACTGGTTAGTACAAATGGGCTTTGGCATGCTTAAAATGAAACTCCTCCTCTTTGGCTACTGCATCACATAGGCTCCACAAAGAGATAAAACAACTAAGATAAAGATCACCTAACAATAATGATAAACAAACTAAAGTCCTAAGAAGATAAAACTCTAAGGGTGGAACAAGACCTTAGGTGTCCCTGTACCTAAGGGTGAATTGGAATCCTTGCACCAACTCAAGAAACAAACGATGGGAGCCCCATAGGCTCCACAAAGAGATAAAACAACTAAGATAAAGATCACCTAACAATAGTGATAAACAAACTAAAGTCCTAAGAAGATAAAACTCTAAATAACAATCTATCTGGATAAATACTGAATAAACAAAACTCATAAAATCTAGCTGGGCCAACGGATATTATCATCCAACCATGACACTGGTTGGGCTATCTTCAGATGCAGGCGCTCATAGACTCGCGAGAATCGGGCTTGGGCCCTGGTATCCCGTGTCTGCCCGCACCACCGTAGCTGAGTGGTTATGACTTACAAGGTTTACCTAACCAATACCTTAACTGTTATACAGACTACAACTTAGTGGAAACAGCTTCCACATCTGGTATGCCATGCAATTTGCAAATTACCAACAAAATAAACATGAGAAAGCAACCATTCCAAACAAGCCACGCTTGAGATGATTTGAGAAACAACCATCAACTAGAAGGGTTGTATCGAATGGTTGTGGAGCAATTTTCATTCTAGAGAAAGTGAAATGATTGTAGCTGCTTCTAGCTTTCTTTCTGGAAAGAGTCTTAACATTGAGCAGAGAATATAGAGAGAATAAGTTAAAGATAGTAATGCAGTACAGAAGATAGTTGCAGCAGCATATGGAATCTAGCACACTTATCGCAAGATGCAATTTACATAAACTAAAAGTAATTTGAAAGTAGCATACGATAGGGGTGTTATTCGGTCGGGGTCGGTCGGTTCGGTCCAAAAATGTTGGAGACCGAATCAGTTCGGGGATGAAAATGCCAGGACCGATCCCGACCGTTCTTAAGTTCGGTCCAATTCGGTTCGGGGTGGATTCGGTCCGGTCGGGGAATTCGGTCCGACCGAATTGGGCCTCGTTGGGCCAAATATAAAAATTTGAAAGTGGGCCAATTAAAAAAAACTTGATAGTAGGCCAGGAGAGTTTTCGGTCCAATACACCTGTTTTTTTTTTTATCAAACACCGATTCAAAATTTTGACAGTGGGCCACCTGTTGAGGATTTTTTTTTTTTTTTGGTGAAAACCTTGATTCTCTCCATTTCTCTAACACATACAAAGCTCAATTCAAAAAAAAAAGATATACATCACTACCAAATTTTCACTATCAATTCTCTACCAAATTTTCACCGGTCCAATACATATATACACCTGTTGAGGAATTTTTCACTACCAAATTTTTCACTATCAATTCTCTCCATTTCAATTGAAAACCAGTAAGTGATAGCATCCAAAAAAGAGAGGAAGTGCTAGCATAAAAAAAAGTAGTTCAAGACTAGCAGTTCAAGCCTCCAACAGCTTCACTAGCATCCATCCAACACAGCACCCGTACAAGACCTGAAATTGATAGGCAAAACAACTTAAAATTTCAAAAAATGAAAACAGATTATGTAATTTCATAAGAAAAATTACAGCAAACAAAAATAGATTGTTGTACCCATTGTAGAACTCCTCGGTCCAAGCATTAGGGCTTCAATTCGTCTTTTATTCTATAAAAAAATGTCCAAGTAAAACTAGAAACCATAAATATAGATTACTAGCATCAATGTTCGTGGAATACATATTCATATGCATATACAAGAGATATACACGTCTAATTATTATATACCACCACACATATAAAGCAAACAGTGGGTGTCGATTTTGAAGGGAAAAACAGTGGATCGATCTATAAAAGCATTGCGTCTGGGTAATGAACAACACAGATAAGACAGATATATAAACACTAACAAAGGGGTTAGCAAAAGAAAAATAATAGAAAGGACGAACCTGCAAGGGAGAAGAGAGATTGGTGTGGATCAGAGAGAGAGAGAGAGAGAGAGAAGGATTTCAGAGAAGGGGAGGGAGGCGTGGTGATTGGTGAGAGGCTAAGATTGCCGATCTGTGAAAGAGACTGAGAGAGGGTGAGAGAATGGGACACCGTGAGAGTGAGAGTGAGACCGAGAGAGGGCTCAGAGGGGAGTTAGAGATGAGGTAGGGTTTTGTTTGTGTACGGTGGAGATTAAAAGACCAAAAAAATTTACGGTTAAGATTTATGCAAATTATATAATTATATAAATTATATATACTCGGTTCGGTTCGGTCCATTTCGGTTCGGTCCGGTTCGGTTCGGTTCGGTTCGGTCCAATCGGTCTACAATTTCAGAAAACCGAGACCTTAGTTCGGTTCGGTTCGGTCCACCCCGAACCGAAAAATCCCGCCAGCACTCCGACCGAAAACCGAACCGAACGGTCGGTTTTTTCGGTTTTTTTCGGTCCGGTCGGTTTTGTATCAGCCCTAGCATACGACACATGTACACTGCATCAAAATACTAGCCATTCTTTTACTACAAAACATTACTCCTCCAATAAAATGATTAAAGCATAGGATTAAACATTTCGAGAAAGAACATTTCCAAATGAAAAAACTCTTACCTGTTTATCCACTTGATGAAATTGGTAGTGGACACCACAAAATTTCTCCTTCTACTTCAACCAGACTTTATCCTCAAAAAGCACCAGAATCCCTTTTCTTCAACAAAGGATGGACTTGCAACAATTTTCGATGACAAGCTTAACATGGAGTCAAGCACAGGAACGCCATAAAGTGTGGAACAAAGCAACCTCTAGAATGAAGAAAAAAGTTCCTTGAAGCAAAACAACCTGGTACAGGTTTCCTTTTTTCAAGTGGAATTACCTCATTGAAACACTAGAGGTTGTCGCAAAAAAACATGCAAAAACAGCATTAACTCTATTCAGAGCATCCACCACTGTTTCCTGCAGAGAATCCTACATATTGTTCAGCACTGATAATAGAGTAACGGTTGATGCACTAGACTTAACTAGTACACGGCTCCCGTTCCATAGTACAGCCTCCTCTAGTGATGTGGATAGAAAATTTTAAGCTTGAGGTAACTAAAACACCACCTGTGGGAAAGGTATTTCCTTTCCTTTCCAATTTCACAAGTAGCTGTGATTACTTATTCCACAACAACCCAAAATGCTTCTGCTCTTTACACACTTCATCAAACTAATTTGGATCCATGACATGAATTGTAAGAGAGACACTTCTTTTTTTTGTTAACGGTGCAAGAGAAGCACAAAAGAATGGTAGGAAATAACATGAGAGAGAGAGAGAGAGAGAGAGAGAGAGAGAGAGACTTATTGCTGAGAGTTGCACATAGTTTTCTCTAATAAGGAAACCAACGGTCTCTATGAAACTGAATTTAAATTAATCTGAGAAATAAGTACTTTTCAATATGTTACTCTCTAATCTCTATAAACGTAGTCAGAGAGAGAACTACCTTCCCATCGAAACAATCCTCACAGATCACAATTTTCAGGGTTTCAAAAAATAGGAATACAAGAATACCAATCCATAGCAATATGAGTTAGCACTACAGTTACCAAAATACAATTCCTACAGAGCAGTATTCCCTAATGTGTAGTATCCAGGGTTAGTCGATGATGAGGAGTGAGTATTCCTGTACTACCCCTTATCGGTACCAGGCACAGAGGTATGTGACATAAAAAGCCCTCATAACGTCAGCTTTAAACCTTTTAGCAGAACCCAAGTCAGAACTCAAGCTTTCTGCATAAACCCTGATCAACGTTCCTTAATTTTCTTGTGGTTCCTGTGGTCTTCACAGGAGCACCGGGACAGGTTTCCGCAATTCCACTAAGACGGGTAGCAGAATCAGGGGTTTTAAACCCATCAAAACCTCGATCCAGAGGTAAAATTTCAGTAACAAGCCCCTCCGTCTGCTTCGAAACAATAGCTTCCAAAAGTGTATCATACACTGTTTCCAGTATCATCTCGTCATCTGAGATGGTTTCAGCATCACTTTTGCGATTTCCATCCAGGACAAAATTCACAGAAGAATCATACTTAAGCCGCCGCGCAACATTGACTCGTGATTCTTTTAGGTACTTCTTACAATGAGGAGCCATCGCGAGCTCCTCTGGACCCGGAGCAAACGGGTCGAAACCATCCTCCATCGGGGTACAGGGACTAAAATCGATAGAAGCACGCAAGTTATCATTTCGAGGCGAAGAAACCAACGTTAAAGGGGATGTAAAACAGAAGAGGAAGTCCCCAGTCTCTTTATTTGAATCTGGGGTTATAGGCCCTATAGGAGCCACCTTAGATAACGGGAATACCTCACTTAAATTCTCTTCAGCTTCTACAACAACAACAAATTTCTCCTCCACATTCTTCACGATTTTCTGAGAGATATTTTCCACTGCATTTGGTTCATCCATGGTGACTGTAGTATCCATTATCCCCAACGATGAAAAGGTAACCAAACTGTACCACATAAATCAAAAACAAAATTGGGGTTCAGAAACTTAACAAGAACAAAACAAAATAAAGAATCGGGTGCAAAATGAATGAATTGAGAAACCCTAAACACGACAGGGAATGAGCTCAGGAATTAAATTGAGGCCCAGAACCCACTAGCTTTACAAAATTAGGGCTCAGAAGCTTAACAAGAACAAAACAAAATAAAGAAATGGGTGCAAAATGAATGAATTGTGAAACCCTAAACTCGTCACGGAATGAGCACAGGAATTAAATTGAGGCTCAGAACCCAGTGGCTTTCAAAGATTAGGGTTCAGAGAGAACCCTGATCGTCAGGTGATGTCAAAAAGATCAAAAATTAAAGCGTGAAAACAAAAACCCTAAAACAGAAAGCAAGTAGAACATGAGGAGATTCTTAGGAGGGGGCGGGGGGGAAAGAGTGCATTTTCCACAAATGCAGAGAGGAAAGCATCACTAAAAATTTATACAGACATCTATGCATCGAAAGGAGCAAAATGCATAGGGTTTAGGAGAAGGAGGTGGAGCTTCGTACAGGAAAAGATAGATTAAAATAAATCGATGAACTTACTAATAATGCGTATACAGAAGAGGGGGGGCTCTTATTCTGGGGATATGCAGAAGCAGCGGCGGAGGAGAGGAGGAGGAATGCGGGTCGGCGACTGAGAGTGGAGAGATGACCGGGGGGGGGGGGGGGGGGCGGGGGGGCGTCGACGTTTTACGCGGTGAAACTGGGGAGAAGAATAACTCGGTGCTGTTTCAGTACACGTCGAACAAGTAGGACTTCACTTCGCTTCACTTTTGAGGCTTTGCTGATTTGTACAGTATGTTAGGGAGGGCGAATTTCACTTTGGTCCTTCTAATTGGGCACTTGTGAAGATTACCGTCTTGAGGTTTCAAAATCATCGCATTACGCCTCTTCTTTCCTTTCCTTTTCTTTTCTTTTTTCTTCTGTTTGTTGAGGGTGTAAAGAAGTGAATAAGAGCATGTATACAAAAGTAGGCAAATCCATATTTTACCTAATCAAAACCACCAAAGCAGTTTGCACCGGTCTCTGTAAACACAGATGTATTTTTCCTTTCAGGAAAATGCTTTGTAAAACTAGCGAGGTATTATTTACAAGCAAACCATTAAAATATTATTCTTTCTTTCTCCCTTCCCTACCACTCCCTCATTCTCTATCTACCCCTCTCCGTCTCTCTCATTTTTAGTGATATATTTTATAAGGATAAAGATGTATGATAGAGAGAATTGGTGTGAGGTTGAGAGAGATTTGAGTAGGTAAAATGAAAAAGGTTGATTATTGGGTAGGTAAAATACATTTTGTTGGTGTACATGCTCTAAGGGGGGGAGGCGGATAATGGAGAGAGAGAAATAAGAAATGTGGTGTTTGGTTGTGGAAGAAGGGGAGGTCGTTTATCCCCTTGGACAAGCCTTAGCTAATCCCATCCCCCACCCTAGGATAAGTTAATCCGGGTGGGGAGAAAGACCAAATTGTACCCCCAAAAAATTTATTTTTGTATTCTCACGGTCCATTTAAATGGGGGGTAAGAATTAGGGGTATTAGTTAATATGAGAGATAAGATAGTAGGGGGTATTAGTTAATAAATGATGACCCACATTAATGTGATATTTATGGAGGGGGATTAAATAGTAGGTTGTTTGGACGAATGTTTAGAGAATGGAGATTAAATAATACTTGGTTTGGATGGAGGATTAATAGGATGGATAAGGAATGATGGATGATATAAAAAAATGTCAAATGACCCTTTTGTCCTTGTACAGTCCCTAAATTAATTATGTATTATGTTTTATATGTAATTGCAAATTTAATTATTCTTTCACAATTTAAGCTGTAATATTTAATTTTACTAACAAATTAAGGAATTTAGTATTATTATTAAACAATTTTTTTTATAAAATTCAATTTTAAAAAAAAAATTAAGTGTTCCAAATTTCAATCCGTTTGAACCAATGGAAAGATTTTAGTTTTCTCATCATTTTATCCTAAATCATCATAATTAAATTTTGACTCTAGGGCTCTCGTTGATTAGCCTTAAGAAAGTCGTAGAATCAAATATTACTTATGGCTAATCAACGAGAGCCCTAGAGTCAAAATTTTCAAAATTTAATTATGACTATTTAGGATAAAATGATCAGAAAACTAAAATCTTTTCACTGGTTCAAACGGATTGAAATTTGGAACACTTAATTTTTTATCCATTTGAACCAGTGGAAAGATTTTAGTTTTTTAATCATTTTATACTAAATAGTCATAATTAAATTTTGACTCTAGGGCTCTCGTTGATTAGTTCTAAGTGATATTTGATTCCACGACTTTCTTATGGCTAATCAACGAAATCCCTAGAGTCAAAATTTAACTATGACGATTTAGGATAAAATGATGCGAAAACTAAAATCTTTCCACTTGTTCAAATGGATTGAAATTTGGAACACTTAATTTTTTTTCTTAGCTTTCCCACACAAATACACTTCTACACTTCACTCACACACACCGGCAAAAATGGAAAGTTGGGGTGGAGGAAGGGGGATAAAGAGGGGTGAAATGGTCAAATTTTGAGGGGTATAATTTATGGGGACCTCAAATCCTGTCCAAAAATAAGACCCCCGAATCCCTCATCTCCGGTCTCACCAAAGGAGGAGGATAACCGAAGACCCCTGCAACTTGAGTTCCCAAACGGGGGCAAGAGATGGGCCCCATGTCTTGGATGAGGGGTATTATTTATCCCCCTTCCTTTACTGCATCCAAACGACCCCTCAATGTAATAACTTAATGAGAGCAATCAAGTAATTTGTTATATTATCCACTCTTATCTACCTATATCAACTACTATAGTACTCAAAACTAAGTATAAGTTAAGCTTCCTCCTTAACTAATCTCTCTTATAATATATCCACCTCTTATCTATCCTTTTTCCTTATCCACCTAAAATCTTATCCGCCCAACAAAAAGCCGTGATTATTAGTTTGTGGGACAAGGGTGAACCGGGTGGATGTTGTAGAGTTTAAAGGGAACTCATTTTTGGTTTGGTAATTTGATTTGAACTTGTTAAATCTAGTCTAATATTTATCCATTTATTCTATTCTAATATATAAAGGAAAAACCCTTTTGGTGTATACTTTTTGTGAAACTGTGTCATAGAAGTGTTTTCCACAAGTGCCTATTAAGAATAAGTTTTTACAATTTTCTTTGGTATACTATTTACTCGGACAAAGAAGTCAAAATACTATGCCCAACTCAACTGGCCCCTCCCCCCCACTTCTCCTTTCCTCACCCCCACGTCCCCCCTTATTGTAGTAGTAAAATTTCTATAGTTTTCCTGCGAGGCAATATGTCCATTGATCAACTTGCTTTCAAATTCAATTGGTTAGTTTTGCCTTAGAAAATATTTTTTTTTTAATCATATAGTATTGTTTTGGAGTCTGCTTATCCGTGTTTTTCAACCGTCATGTTTCTTTACTCCTCAGTTTGTCAATTCTAACAATATCTCGCAAGAAGGTTGAGTTGAACAAAAATTTGCATATGCATCGTGTGTGTCCCAAACGCTAATTGTTTGTAATGTAGGAGACATCTCTATTTTCCTCCGGAGGAATCTTAAAAAGTACCATTTAAAAGCAACATCATTACTAAGAGTCCGTTTGGACTAAATTAATTGTTTTGGACCTTTCGTTATAATTTTTACTTTTAATTGTTTTGGACCTTTCGTTATAATTTTTACTTCGTCTTAACAAGAAAAATTAGAGAAGTACAAAAATAAGGATAAAAATTGAAAAGGACTCCTTTATAAGAAGACGCTAAAAGATTTTTTAAAAAAATCATCTTTATTTTATGAATTACTATAAAAAAACAAATAGTTTTACTTTTAATAATTTGAAGGACTTTATTTTATGAATTTCAATGCGTTAATTATTTGTGGAAAAAATAAAAATAAGGTATTGATAAAGATCTGATTTCTCTGCGATCAAACTTGAAACATCTGCAGTCTCATCTCATACGTTCATCTCAGCAATCAATTATTTAAATTTTAAAATGACTCCGGTTGGTGAAGAAACTATTTTTTCCACAAAGATTATTTCAACAAAATCCGACAATTAATAAAACGACTGAAATTACATGTACTACCCTCTCCAATCCAGACACACAGATTGTTAGAGATGCGACAAAGGTGGAGTTGTAGAAGGAGAACACGTTAATCCGATACTATCTCATATCCAAACTGCTGGTCTAATTATTTGCTGGTCTTGGCGCACTGCTAAGCGGTGTTCAAACATTTTAATCCATCACACATTCTTATAAATTTTATATGCTTAGTACTAAGTTCTGCATAAATGTGTAATGGACAAAAGTATTGGGTACAATCATATACATTACGTGGCGGTGTTCCAAGACCACCAAATAAATTTTCCTAACTGCTTGGTTACCCGTAATAAGTACAACTTCTAGAACTCAGAGATTTGACCGACATCGTCTTCCGGTGACCCACAAAAAAGCAGTACTACTAGTTATACAGTTATACGATCCCCAATATTCGGAGATTTTCTTTATGTACATACACCCCCATTGGCCAAGGCAGGCATAATCGAAATTGGAATCTAGGTTCTGAACAATCTCGAAAAAAACAGAAGGAAAACAACCAATCTACAAGGGTGGCCGAAGCGTAAGAGACGCAAGCCATGTATATGCATCAGCGTATGTAATTTTTCCAATTGTATGCTCTGGCTACTGAATCGTTTTTGTTTTTATTGGTGAATTTGGAATAACAAGAAGGTTGATCTCATAACCCAGAAATGGAAAATTTATTAATATAAGTGGGTTGTAACTTACCCGCTTTGATTGGTGGGTACGCCATGCATCTGTATATGCACCAACGTATGTTATTTTTCCGATTTTAAGTTCTAGGTATTGATTTGTTTTCTTCTTTTTGAGAGTGAATTTTGCAGAATAAGAAGATTGAGATCATAACCCAAATTTGGAAAATTGGGTGAGAATTGGTTACATCTGGATTTCGCAGAGGAGAGACTTTGGGCTGAGTTTTGATTTGCAAATCTGTTGGCTGTATATATATATACACACACACGACAAAGCAGGCTCTGCGTGTCATTTGCGATTCCTTGGAAATATAGAAATCAACTTTTTGCGGTTTGGGATTTGATACGTGAAGTTCATATATTGGGAAATATGGAAAGGTTTCTAGCGCAGGTGGTATTGCAAAATCAGGGTGGAGGAGGAGAATCGCTGGCTGGGACTATAAAGATTGCTGTATTACCCATTGCAAAGGTTTTTACGATTTGCTTCTTAGGATTTCTTGTCGCATATTGTAAGCTCTTACCTGCTCCTGGAAGGAAGCTCTTAAATGGGGTAATCATTCTAATTTTGCATCTTCCCCCTCCCCCCTCCCCTTTTTTTTTTTTTTGCGGTCAATTATCGAATTACTTCTCAGTTTTTTCCTGCCTATACGAAAATAAAAGAAAAAGCTACCTGGGGCACGAGACACTCTCTGGGGAAGGGTTGGATGAACGTAGCTTCACCCTGCAAAGGGAGAGACTGTTTCCATTACCCTGAACCGCCTTTCAACAAAACATTATTCCTTTGTGTGTGAGAAAGACGACTAGATTTAGATGTCTTCAACTTGCAGATTGCGTACTAAATATTGTCAATTTTACAAGCCAATTTGGTTTCATATGTCTGAGAGATGCTGGAATCAATGTCTGATTAAGTTTTCCTTGTCAGAAAAACTTTGTACCAATCTAGTTATTGAGCATTATCTAATGATATCTCCCTATGTTATTTGGTGCAGTTGGTTTTTTCACTTTTACTTCCGTGTTTGATATTCTCTCAACTTGGGCAAGCCATCACTTTACAGAAAATGATTGAGTGGTAAGAACTCGGCATTCCTTTTGTTATGGTTGATAATTCATTTATGCAGAGTCCTATTGTTATTGTGCATACCGATGCTCTGAACTATTAATAAAGGAAGCATGGTAATGTGCACATAAATTGATTTGGGTCTCTAGGCCTGCTCTCTGTGATGCCATTTGGCTTTGATTTGGGGGCATGGTTCTACAACAAAACGTCCCTGTAGCTCCTCGGTTCTTGGAGGTTTAGGGGGGCCACTGTTTCAGTGGTATTCTGAGAGCAGCCACTTTGTGCATATATTGCCAAAGGTTAGGTCCGTCTCCAATCATCCCCACCCATACCCCCAATGATTGGGGACTAGATGGGTTCTGTTATGTTGTTGTTGTTGTTGAGTCCTATTGTTGTTTTGTGAAATAGAGATAGCTCACATAGTTGGTGCTTAAGTAAATAGTTCTCTCCTTATGCAGGTGGTTCATTCCTTTTAACGTCGTTCTGGCTACCTTATCAGGGTCTTTAATAGGCCTAATTGTTGCATCCATCATCCATCCGCCGTACCCATATTTTAAGTTCACCATCGTACAAATCGGAATTGGTGAGATGCTTCATTCCTGTGATAAATCTCAAGTTACCATTTGTTCATGGTAGAAATTGTACATCATGTGTTTCAATGGAGTATATACGCGGGTTGGTGGGGTCTTTCTTTTTCTTTTGTCTTTTTCTGAAGACCTGATTTTCACTTATACATTCAACATGGAGAGTTCTAAGTCCTTTTGAAGGGAGTGATTATATGTGCTTGTTTATTGCTTTTACAATGCATGCATTTTGAGTCTAACTCAATGGTTCACTCATGACTGGCAGCCTGGCAACTAGTGCTCATAATTTTGAGGTTCCAATTTTATACAAGAGAGCATTTATGCCTGTTCTCGTGTGAGAATTTATGCAATATTCCAATTTAAGTCTTCTTTAATATCTCAGAATTTCTGTACGTGGCTGATATAGGCATTTTAAAGTGAATAGCTGAGTATAGATTGTTTGGAAATTGAAAATGCTTTATGCATAGAGTTTTGGTTTTTAGTATTTTTTTGCCGAAAAAGTGCACCGATTGCAAGCTATTCTTGTTTTTTCCTTGCTCTGGGCTCTTACATTACCATCGCTTTTACACAGGGAATATTGGGAACATACCACTTGTCCTAATTGCAGCTCTGTGTCGAGATAAGTCAAATCCTTTTGGTGACTCTGAGAAATGTGCTCGAGATGGGAATGCATACATCTCATTTGGCCAATGGGTAAGTTATGCAATTCTCTTTTCTTGACTGTGGCTCGGGCAGAAGTCATTTGAACTACAAAAGCCCACGAGATATTGGAGTAATTATCTATCTGCTGACAGATAATTCATTTAATTGCTTTTCGTATGTATTGTGGATTATGTAACCTTTCAAATATTTGTCCTAGGACCTTTGACATTTCAAGCTAGATCAGTTCCAGAAGAATTATTTCATTATTATTGACATATATGATTCTTTCAAGTTATAAATGCTCCATTAACTAGTTGGATCTGGTATTTTGAAATCATGGCTTATGATGCTTATGACTGACTGCAAGGTTTCCTGAAGGATGAGGGCTCTCTTCCTTGTCGGGACATGCTGGGGGGGGGGGGGGGGGGGGGGGGGGGGGGGTGGGGGGGTTGTGTGGATAGAGAATAACGGGATGAATATAAGAGTGTAGCTTGTTTGGATTTTGGCCGCATACTGCATCTACAATCGAAACTGTTTCGATTTCAGGTGTTTGTTTGACCATCCAATAACCGCCGTATCGCTGTCCCTATCCTTCCCAACGCTTTATACTCTCTTTTGGTTTTGGGTTTGGATGCCTTTTTCTCGGGTTTTTGGGAACAAACATTTACTTAGTGTTTCTGCTGCTGTACTAAAAGTATTGATATATCATTTTGCTTGTAGGGATTGTTAAAGATCAGGACAATTGGTAACTTGACATAGCATTGGAGGTCTAGGGTTCAAGTTTCTTTGTTTACGTTTATTTACATATGTACGCCGTTTGCATTTTGCATCTCCCCTTTTTATTATGTCTCACTCTTATCTATGTATATTTGCATCTCCATGTGCAAGACAGGGTTGCACATGAGAGAGGGTGTTAAATAGCATGAAATTCATTGCTGGGCATATTTCCGATCGGCTTATGCTGTGTTTGGATGAGTTTTTGAGAAATTTTTTATGAGAGTAATGATTGGAAGTAGGGGTAATGAGTGGAGAGAGATAGAGAGAAAAATGAGAATAATGATTGGAGACAGGGGTTATGAATGAAGAGTAATGATTGGAAGTAGGTGTAATGAGTGTTTTTTGAGTTGGAAAAAAAATTTCAAATCTTGATCCAAACAAGGCATTAAGCTTTTGGGACAAATTGGTGGCCGAATGACGTTAAATACTCGATTTTTGTATTTTGTCCTTTCTGTTTCATATCCGCGTTATTTTTATTTTTACTGTCATGGTACCGGAGCTTCCTCTGGCAGAACGATGGTTAAAGTTCTTAGTTAACAACGCAAATAGGTTCATAATATTTCCCAAATCTGAATTTCCTGTTGGTTTGTTTAGGTATCTATATATGTTTCTGACATTAATAATCCTTTTGTGCAATTAACATTCATCATACGAACTTAAGTCCAATGATTGCTTATTTATTTAGGTTGGTGCAATAGTCCTATATACCTACGTTTTTCATATGCTCAAACCTCCTCCCGAAGGGACCTTTGACATTGAAGACGTAAAGCTTCCTACAAAGAACCCTGCTAAGGATAGTTCTCCTGAGCAAGTTCCCTTGGTTAAGCACGAGGTTGTACCTACAATTTCAGATGCTCCAAAGAAAGGAAAGGTGAGAACCTACTATACATGCTTCAATATGTTGTGGAACTGTTTTTTTTCCCCTCAGCCAAGATCATGGATACTGATAAAACGCAGAAAGATCAAAATGCATTACCCTTAATGATATGGAAGAGACATTTGGCAGGGGCAAAATTAGCTTGTGTCTTTAGTAAATCAATGCTTCATTATGTTATATGATGCACGGGCACGGACACCGGGACACGGGAATTCTAAAAAAATGGGGACACGGACACGGCGGGGGACACGCCACGTGTATATTTATTTATTTATTTATATAAATAAATAATTATAGTTTAACACCCAGAAATTTTAAAAAAATTATAAATTGGCCCCAATTTTTTTTAAAAATTACAGTTTGACCCCCAATTTTTTCAAAAATTACAGTTTGGCCCCCAAAATTTAAAAAAAAATTGCAGTTTGGCCCCTGCCGTGTCCCCAGCGGTGTCCCGCCGTGTCCCCCTCAAAATTTAATATTAAACTATGGGACAAGCCACGTGGTGTGTCCCGTACGTATCTCCGAGGTGTCCCACCGTGTCCCCGTGTCCTGACACTGCGATTCGATTCTTCGACCTCTAGAGGTGTTGGTGCTTCACAGATTATGTTTCTTTGAGTTGCTTTCATGCGTAATACCTATGATGCACGGACACGGACACTAGAATTCTAAAAAAATGGGGATACGGACACGGCAGGGCACGCCACGTGTATATTTATTTATTTATATAAATAAATAATTTTAGTTTGACACTCAGAAATTTAAAAAAATTACAATTTGGCCCCAAATTTTAAAAAAATTACAGTTTGACCCCATTTAAAAAAAATTACAGTTTGGCCCCAGTCATGTCCCTATCAGTCTCTCTCCCCCCCCCCCGGCCTGTCCCCGTAAAATTTTAAATTAAATTATGGGACATGCCATGTGGCGTGTTCCCGGGTCCCGACACTGTGATATTTCGACCTCTAGAGGTGTCCGTGCTTCATAGATGTGTATATTTACCTGATGGTACGAGGACTCGGACATTTGACTGTCAACTCCTCTGGTTTAGATGTCATCAAACCAGAAAAGTCATATGGTTGGCAGATGATTGAGTTCTCTACTGTAGATAAGCATTAATGCAGAATAGGTATTGATAATACCGTAGCATACGTTAAAATAGATGCTGCTGCTTTGGTACTGTTTTCTTTTTATCTTTATGTCACATTTGCATATTAAAACAATTATACTCCCATGATCCTACAACCCTCAATGTTGGGAGATGATACAGTTGTATCTTCGACTTGTTATCCCCACATGGTAGTTATTTGTTGGTAAATAGAAATACAAAATTATTCCCATCTGATGGTTGCATTTGACCATATTATCGCTTAAGTGTCAGCAACAATTTTAGGCCTCGTTCTCCCAAGGGCTTTAGGGGCTTTTTGTCCTTATTATAAAAAATCGTGTTTTGGTAGTTTTGCGCCAAACTTTTGTGGATTATTGATTCATTTTGACAAGAGTAATCGGAAAAGTAAATTTTTTTAACTTTTACCCTAATAAATTTGGAAATATTCAAGATAAAGCCCAAAAAGCTGGCTTTCGAGGCTTTATCTTTGGATATTTCCAAAATTATTTGGGTAAAAGTCAATACTATATTCGATTCCTTTCATCGAGACAAATAAATAATCCACAAAAATTTGTTGCAAAACTACCAAAAGCGAAAAAAAATTGAATAAGGACAAAACGCCAAAAAGCCCCTAAAGCCCTTAGGAGAACAAGGCCTTGGTAAAAGAACTTTAGTAATAGGACATAGTAAATGATACACTATTCCTCTGCCCAAAATTTCAGGTTCCTATTCCTATTGTATAAATTGTATCAACTTTCTTTTGCAATTTTAAAATCCAAGACTTTGACACTCCATAGCAATTTTTTTCCCATGATTCAGTACTTACTGTTCTCCTGCTGCGGTCATATTGTAAAAAATCATGCTTCTTCGTGCAGATCAAAGGTTTCTTAGAGTTTATATATGTGAAATTGAAGCTCAATCAAATCCTTCAACCCCCTATCATTGCTTCGGTAAGTTCAAGCTCATTAATTTCTTGTTGATTGATGTTTTGATTCCCATTTTTTGTGCTGGGTTGGTACTTTTTAGTATGATCATTTTTGCTAATTGCAAACTGCGTCTTGTACCTTTAACTTTTGTGTCAAGAGATTTTCATGTAGCCATGCACTAATAGGTTTAAAGATAGGATTCAAAATTCCATTAACACTTGATAGCTGAGGGTTCTCTATATGTCTGCTTGTTTGTCAGTTTGGCTGGCTCTTTTTGATCTATCTTCTTTTGTCCACTGAATGTGACTATTTCTATGACAACATTCGTTCCACAAATTGTTCAATCCCCCTCGGGCCCCTCTCCACTTTCCTTTGACACCTCTGCATGTACTAGCACTAAAGTCCTGTATGCGTGTCTTTTCTGCAGATTTTAGCAATGGTAATTGGATGTGTACCCGTTCTGAAGCGAGTGATTTTTACTACTGATGCTCCTCTTTACTTCTTCACTGACAGCTGCACGATTCTTGGGTATTCTTCTTCCTGTCTCTTCTTTGTTTGTTATTTATTTATTTCTACTTTCCTTTATTTGTTTTGATTATTATAGTTACATGCAACTGTTGAAAGTAGAATGATGGGTGTCCTTGTGTGTACTTGAGCTAATAGATTCGCATATAACTGCACTATAGGGGTCATGGGAACTTTTAATTGTACTTGTGTAAATGGGCAGCATCTGACATGCAAATTACTAAATGTGCTGGGTGTGGCAACTGCTTTTGGAAAAGCAGAAATTAGTATGTACGTAGTTGCACGCCAGCAAGATTTTGTAATTTCTGTCGTTGACTTTGCTGGCATATAAGATGGGTACTCCTCGCTGAAGAATTTCGTTTTCAGGTTGAGAAACTCGTAGTTGTGTCAAAACAGGCTTCAGAAGCATTAATGCACAGTGAAATTTCCAGAATTATTTCACATAATGTGATACTCCCCCCGTTATTGGTCCATCTTTCCATTTTGAGATGTCCAAAATGGCTAGTCCTTTTTGAAAGATAATAATTAGTTCTCCAAAACTATGCCTTACAAATGACTAGGAGTCTAGGATTGCAATATTTTGAAAATGGCGGGGGATTGTTGAAACATTTTCAAAATACTTAATGAATAATTGAATGTTGTTATGGGTGAACAGGTTAAAACCAAAAGGTGCACACCAAATTCAGTTGAATAGGTGGGGGCGGCTATTGTCTTAAGGAAAATGTTTTCTGACATGCCTTGAAGAAACCATTTATATCCTCCATTTTTATCCACTTCAATCAAATATACAGAATTTGCAACAACATCAAATGCTATCAGTGCCATCACTGTTTTGTGGTATACCTGATAATTACATGATACTAACAATATGGTTGCCTCTCAGGGGTGCCATGATTCCATGCATTTTGTTGGCTTTAGGTGGCAACCTTGTGGATGGTAAGTAGGCTCTCTCCCTGTTGATCTACTTTTTCATTTGGAAAATTTGAAGTATATGGCCCTTGGTCATGGATGTTTTGAGAAAACCTTTCAGTTGCAGTAAATGGTTTCCCAGTGTGCCCTTCCTCACCATCATTCCTAGCACTTTCTTCACCTGCTGTATCGTCATTTGGACCACACACACGAACCATGCGTTGGGTATTTATATTTGAAGAGGTAGATGGCTGACAAATTTTTGGTTACTTACAGGACCAGGGAGTTCAAAGCTGGGTCTACGGACAACAGGTGCTATTATTTTTGCGCGGTTGGTTTTGGTTCCTCCTACTGGTCTCGGCATTGTCATGATGGCTGACAAGCTTGGCGTGCTTCCTCCTGATGATAAGATGTTCAGATTTGTACTTCTCCTCCAGCATACAATGCCCACATCTGTGCTTGCTGGTAACACTCTATCCTAACTATTTCCATGCCTTCTTTTCAAGATGTCAAGGCAAATGCAATGCACGAAGAATAAATGAATAATCCTTAAGTTTTGGTTCAGATTTTTTTATACTTTTCTCATTTGTATCTACGTGAAGAATCGGAAAAGTAGAAAGATATTGACCAAATTTGACAAAAGTTAAGAAAAGACAAGTAAGCTGGAAATTTCGTCTTAATATCCTCTAAGTGAAGTTCTTTCAAATTCGGTTCATACATGTTTACCTTACTAATTCCACTCATCAAGATGAATCAATAAGCATGATCATTCATATCTTTTTCCTTTCAATTATTGTGTATGCAGAAGGGAACTGCATCCAATCTTTCTAATGTCATGATAAGACCCTGGAGTCTTTCTCTGTGTGAGGAATACAAACAGAGTCTGTGTTGACTTGTACCTTTTTATCATCAAATAGATGCAACTTTCCAAATTGATGAAATCCAAATAAGTGGTTTTGTCTTATGAAATGGTATGATGTTGCAAATTTACTTGTTTTTGTTGTAGGTGCTGTCGCCAGTTTAAGGGGGTGTGGGAGAGATGCAGCAGCCGTGTTGTTTTGGGTTCATATCTTTGCAGTTCTTTCTATGGCTGGGTGGATCGTTCTGTATCTCCATTTACTCTTCTAAACACCATCCTTCTGTGCGAAGGGGCTTTATGATTCTGTCCAATTGATGTAATCCCCCTCATATTTTTTTTGGGGGGTCTTCCTCTATTCATTTTAGATTATGGTAACACGTCATTGGCTATGTCGTTTGTCGACATCATGGTTATAGAAGGAGCCGGCTTCTCTGGAGTTCAGCAAGGGACAGCACGAGCCATTTCCAGTCCCATATTTTTTCCAAGATAGTCAGATATTAATCGGAATCAGATTAATGTGATTTTTTCATGGTGGTTATACTCGACGAGCTCTGTAATATGGAACAAATTGAAGGGGGCTGAATCTTCCTCAAAATTCCAATTCTCAACAGACCGGGCTTTGGTCTTTTCAGGCTTTTACCTTTGTATAACAAATTTTTGGTTGACTATTAGCGTATGCCTTGGCTTATCTCGTCATCTAACAAAACGTTAGCATACACAAGGTTTGAATTTACAATATGCTCTGAAAAAAGTACTCCGCTGAGGATATGATATAATAGACATACTACAGAATTCTGCTGGCGTGAACGATCAAAGGTTTGGCATCGGTTGCAAGCCTGCCTACCAAAAGACTTCGAGCTGTCAATATCTATTGAATATACAAGTGCAGTTTTTCTCAGAGCATATCAACGCATATTTATCAAAAAGTGCAGTTATTCTAAATGAGCAACACATTCTGCATTTGCAATTCATTCATGTTCATATTACGGCTGTAGCCTGTGGTAAGGATTTGTGAACCCAAAAGCCTTCATCCAAGTCCTTTTACTTACCAAGTCCTTCATCCAAATACAGCCTAAAGGAAGCCCTTTCACCAAACACAGCTGGCAGATCAAAAATAATAATTTTAAGCTGCATCCAGATAAAACACACCCAAATAGCAAACATGGTTGTAGATAGCAGGTACTCCAAAACGAACAAGAATTTATAAAACCAATTCAGAGCGATGATAATATAATGCTGTCGGTCAACTTTCCCCGTACAAGTCTTAAAAGCTTATACAAATTCACACAATCAAGGAAAGAAAGAAAAGAAAAAAAGAAGAAGCTTAAAGGTGTCCCTTAACGTATCTTTGGCAAAATCCTGAAACATCAGAAGGGCACTTATTCCTTGAGAACCCCTTGGCAAAGCTTGCTACATCACTGCAGAAATACTCAGCAAGTTAACATCATGTTTAATGCACAGAAGTTAAATCTATTCATGTCAAGTGTTGAAAATCAACTTTCACACTTTAGAAAACAAAAACTTTATGAAAATTTTAAATTGCAATCCCCAACTATCCCGTAACATTTGTGAGAATTGGGAGATGAAATTCATTTCATAGTCACAAGTGAACTGATATTGACATTGAATAGGCACACTTTCATTTCACAAAAATAGATGAGTAAACTCTAAATGCTCTCTTGCATTCATCGCAAGACGGTTGGAATGCCGGAGATCAAGAAAACTGTCTTGATGCACAATAAGAGATGTCCCACGTACGTCAAGCACACTCCTTTATATCAATATAAAAGTTAATAACCAAAACATTTCAAACATAGGGGGAGCTGGTTCTTGGCTAGGGTTGTAAAATCATTCTAGATGCTGGCAAACATCTTCAGACCAATTCACTGGGTGCCCTTTCGAGCTCATCCATGTGTTTATAACAAGTCATGAATGGATATGATAAATATAAGCCAAGCTCTGAAAAGATAGGATTCCAGCTCATAGAAGCTAATCAACATCTAAAAACTTGGGCAAGAAATCATATAGTTTGTGATTCAAAAATTCACCAGTGGACAGTGAGCTGTTAGAGCTACCTCATCGTCAAACAAGATCAAAGTAAAGTAGAGCTTGCTATTGCCACAATTGCTTTCAGCCATCGCTAAGATTTTCAAAGTAATGCATCATGTAGTCGGTCAAGCTTGCTAAGGATCTTAAGCACCTCATTTTCCAAATTAATGAAAGAACTAGCTGAGCTTAAAGTTATCATCTTATGGGAGCCAAATTCCAATGGCTCAGCAATATTTCAAATAAAGGTTGTTGATTCTTCGAACACAAAAATCAGCTCCAGAGTGATTCATATGATGGACCTACTTTTCAGCAAACTTAACAAGATTCTTTCCCATTTGATTGTCCTCTAGACACTTTATATATCCTCTTTTGGTAGGTCTTCCACTTCCGGTACCAAACTTACACTCCAGACAAATTCCTTCTTAGTTCTTACTATAAATGCAGATTATCTACCTCAAATTCCAAACTTTTAACAACATAACATTCTCCCTTCCTCTCATCATGCAAGCTTGGTCTAGAACATCTAATTCGAAGCTTTCTCTCAACATCTAACTCAAGTTTCATTTACGGCTATGTTTGGATGGGTCATGAATCTCAAGGGGAGAATGGGAATGTGATTCAAGGGCCCCTAAGATTCCGACGTGAGAACGGCAATCTGATTTTTAATCTGTGAATCCAGTAGCAATTAGTTTCCTGAATAGAGGAGGAATCCAATACCTCCACTATCCTAGGAATCTGGGATTACGGGGCAGTTGAATTACTGGGGAGAACGAAGGGTGAATTGTGCTCCCCTTTATACCCTCAAATACACCCACATTATAGCACTTTGTTTCTCTTTCTGTAACTTCTTTATTTTTCCTCCCTCTCTACATTCCTTCCCGCCACTTTCTTTGTCCCAATATGTTCCAGAGCATCTTTAGGGATAATTGTTACACCTCTGTTTTCATCCGTAGTTGGGCTTCAAAGTTTCCAGATTTATATGCAACTTCTTTTTTTCATTATATAGGTATGTGCCGTACTTCTATACATGTGCAATCTCTGCTGGGATGAACTCTTCATATATGATGTAGGACGGGTTAAGGAAACTTGAGTATTGCCACCTGCTAGGAGTCGTGGTGGTTTTGGGTAGAGAAATAAGAAGCAAAGAAGAAGATAGGAAAGAATGAGAATAAGAGGAGAGAAAGAGTGTTTAACCCTTGCAAGGACCGCACCCCCAATCACAATGACTGCAGCCTCATTATTCAAATTCAGCGATCAATTCTATTACTTCAATATAAATAAGCCCCTATTCTACTTTCTAGAAGCAAAAGGCAAGAATCATGGAACAGAGAACAAAGATGTTTTGCCAGTTTCTCATTCTTCTTGTGGTACGAGGAATGCTGAGGTTGATGAGTAATTTGGCCGTAGGTGGTAGGCAGATTTTGTGCCAGTGGGCCAAAGGTTTGGTAGCTAAGAACGGAGAAAGAGAAAACAATAGTGTCAGAGGGAAGATGGATGGTGGGTGTACAAAGAAATTCTCAAAGCAAGGTTATGTATGCTTGGTAGGTGTTAAGAGAAAATAATCATGATTAAAAAATCAAAATATTGTGATAATAAAAATAAGCATGCCCACCTCAGCACTTCTTTACGTTCCGTTAAGCAGGCCAATATTACGTCACTTACTTGATGGCAAGTGTAACATTGGTCTAAATTTCTTGCTCTGAGGACAAAATTGATACAATTCATTCAATAAGGACTAAAATTAAACCGTGCCCATATTATAGGGACCAAAAGAGGAGTAGGAGATAAGCCAAAGTTAAATGAAACCGTGCCTATATTCTAGGGACCAAAATGGTAGATAAGCCAAAGTTAAAAGGTTATTTCTGCAAATTCAGGTAAAAGCCCATTCCACTCCCAGGCTCTTAAGGGCCAAACCAAATGCTTGAATATGATTTGTCTTTCTTCCTGGATAACATTCCTACGTCGACCAATCACCTGAATGAAATTATCAATGATCCACATTACTGTGAATGACATTCCTAAGAATGAGATAACCGTTCCAATTTTTGGATTCCTGCTATGAGTGCTATCCAAAAACAGCCAAGGGGTGAACGTTTGTTTTAATACATCTACCTATAGCTTTCTTTAAGCAGTACTATTGTTTCTTATATGGCTAGAAGTTTGCACCAAAAGAATCCCTAGCCATGGAAAGTCAGCCATAAATATCGTATAGTAATATAGACATCCACGAAATCAAGCAGAAGTTTACCCTAGATGCTACGATCTGTGAAAGGCCTATGACATCGAGTTAATCCGTTCCTCATACATTGGTACATAAAAGCTCTTTCTCTAGGCTCGGGGATCACCTTTTCTAGTTTCAGTGCATTAGAGCCTTGTACTTTGCAAAACGTACAAGTCTTTTACGCACTAAAATTTTGGCATTAACATTACCCTTTTCCTTATTCACAGTTCCAGCATCAAAGATCAAGCCTTACAAAAACTGATTTTATACTGCGCCAACCAAAACCCTAAAATTGACAGTATAAATAGGAAAGAGAGGGCTAGCAATTGAGAAACTGAAATTATTGAAGTTAAAGAGAAAATTACGAGAAAACACTACCGGAACTGGGGGACCTAATTTGGGGAAGAAGCCAGTTTCTCCGCGAGCTTCTTGTCACGCCTCTCCATGGCCACATCCCACACATCGTTACCAATGTGCTTCGGCTGCAATTTTCCGTATAAAAACCAACAAAAAAAAAAAGAGATCAACAGCCGATTGATTCCGACGCAAAAAACAAAACAAAACAGATCTAAGCAAGAATAAAGGATTCAATGAACTGATTTGAGATACATATACGGAGACAGATGGGAACAAACGTGTGTATATATAGGAATGAAAGGTAGATAGGGATTACCCGGCCGTGGGCGGCTTTGTGGATGTAGTACTGAGCATTTCCCATGACGCAAAGCATGCCCGCTATGATCCCGAGAGGAAGTGCTGCTTCCAACCACACCAACGACATCTCTCTCTCTCTCTCTCTCTCTCTCTCTCTCCTGCGACCAACTGAAGGCCTCCGGTTATTTATGGCTTATGCCCATCACTATTTTATCCCATGGGGGTAGGGACTATTCTATCCCGGATAGAAGACGCGGAAGGAAGTTGGAGGTAATTGCAAAAAAGCCATCGTTTTAAAACAAAACCCTCAGCTATCGTACTCTTCTTCCTCGATCTTCATCGTTACGCCTATCTCTCTCTTCTCTTCTCTCTACGCCTGAGTTATCGGCTGCGAGGAGAAGACCGACCTTGCGATCTCCATAATCGAAGCAGGTATTTCTTCGTCTGTTCTTCTTCTTGTTTCTCTTCGTCTGTTCGATCTTCTTCTTCTTCTTCTTCTTCTTCTTTTGTTCTTGTTCTTCTTGGAGTCTTCGACTGGGTTTTCGATCAAATATATTTCGAAATAGGTTTTCGACCGAATAGATTTTGAAATCTAGGTTTTCGACTAGATTTCGATTTGAAACCCTATGTTTTCGACCAATGGATTTCGAAATCTAGGTTTTTGACCAGATTTCGATTTGAAGCCCTAGGTTTTCGTTCGATCTGTTTCTATTTCTATTTTGGCTTGAACGAATGGACTGACGGGAGGAATTTTGGTTACTGATTTTTCTCTTTATTTTTTCCATCTAGTAAAGAAAAATATTGTACGATTTACAAAAGTATGGTGTGAACTACTCCATGTTCTGTGGCAATTTTGACAAGTAAAATACAATTTTATCACTGATAATTGAAAACCAAGTACTAGGCATGGTTAATTGCTTGTAGAATGATCAATGATAATTGGAATGCCCAGAAATTTGTTGGAATGCTTGAGAGAGGGGGAGAGAGAAATAGTCCTGAAATTAATCCCGAAAATTTAGTGAAAATTTAGTGACAGAACCAAACATTGGATTGGACTCAAACATGGGATTTGACTCAGCATGGGATATCTCAATATTAATCCTACGCGAATCAAATAGGGGATTGTATTGGATTCAGGACTAAATTAGTACTAGGACAAATAATTCAGGATTACTAATTCCAAGACTATTAATCCTGTCTGTTTTAATCCCCTGAGAGGCCTAAACTATACCACAACAACACACATTCATTCTTTAAATATATACATTCTTAACAGACAAAAATAGGGACCCACTTTATACACTTTATGTCATATAACACACAAATTTTAACGCAACTACTAGAGATGCTCTAAGGGACCATAGTACCAAATGGGCTTTTAAGTCTTTCCATTGAATGAAAAGTTGGTAATTTGATACATTGAATCAAGCACTTTGTAATTATAAGATTGAACTGATTTTTTAATGAAATCATTTGAAAAAATATTGGAAAATTAATAAACAATTTGGATCAAAACTCGTAAATGGCCCCGCATGCACCTGGGTTCAAGGTTGATCGGTACCCGCAGAATTATTGTAAAACGATTTGTGCAAAAGTAACCATTCTCTTGTATCAACTCTCCCAGATTTCAGTGAGAGAGAGAGAAGTGAAGAAGGGAGGGAAGGATGATCGGAGTGGGGAAGATCAAGCAATACACCAATGTCCTCGACAAGCCCCTCAGCAAGGGCAAACAAGAGGTAAACACTCTCTCTCTCTCTCTCTCTCTCTCTCTCTCTCTCCGTATAGGTTTATGCATATATGGCTGTAACCGTGTACAAATCCTGACGTTTGAGAGGTACCCATCACGATTGATTTCCAATCTTATTCCGCGATACAGTAATTAACGTTTCCCAATTTTTTGAGATCTGGCTACACCCAGTTGATTTCTGGACCGGGTGCCGCATTTGGTTGTTGACGAGAATTTGGGAGGGGGGGCAACTGTTGAGCCTTGGTTTTGGTTTAAATGAGAAGATGAAAAGATTCAGCTGAACTGGGTTTTCTTGATATGTTAGGGCACAGATCAGTGACACACACAACAAGAGATATTTAGGTTTAGAAGAATGTTGTGTAAATCTATATCTGTATTAAAACTATTATGCGGAAAACAGATATAACATGATCTTGAATTCAACACATCTCAAGAACAATAAATAACGTACCTTTGTTGGCCATCGAGATTAGAAGGAACAAACCCCTTAATTAGAAACACCTTAATCCTTGGCTCACCTTCTTCTCTATGTCTCTACTTTTCTAGAATACCCCAGTACTTTAATTGATGGAAAAACCGTAGGAATAAGGGGTGGGTGTTCTACCTTTTATAGAGGAGAGAAGAGGGCCTTAGAGATAATTATTAAAAGACACCTAGTCCATCAAGGTCTCTTTTATTATCAAGAGTTTTTCTTCCTCTATAATTCTAATTAGTTATCGTAACGAACCATATCACTTCAGGCTTATCTCATAGTGTAGTCCCACATGCACAAAACGTGGAGGCTAGTGGGCCACACTAATAGGAAAAAACTAACATGTTGATGTGTTTATTTTTCTTACTTGCACAGATCAGTGCGACACACAAGATTTTAGTTCAGCTGAACTGGGTTTTCTTGATATTTTAGGTTCAGAAGAATGTTGATGTTGATAATGAGTTTGAAATTTCAATTTTTTATGGGAGGGAACTGAGAGTATGTACAAGCAAACATACGGGCAAACACATTATGTGTGTTGGTTGAATTTATTTCATCTTTCTTGAATTCTTACAGGTCAGTTTGAGTGCATTTTCGTTCTTGTTTTCGGAGCTTGTTCAGTACAATCAAACCCAAGTCGACAACATCACAGAATTGGAAAGAAGGTAATCATTCAATCCTTACCACACTGGCATTTTGATGACTCCCTTTGATGATACAGATTCTTGGGGGGACCGAGTTCCACTGTATTTCTAAACCCAATTGGACACTCTGTACTATTTTCGGATGTGGGGCAGGTTGGAGGATGCAGGCTATGCTGTTGGTGCAAGGGTATTGGAACTTCTTTGCCATCGTGAAAAGGTATGCGCGATGGGTTTCATTCTCAACTGGAATATTTAATGTGACGGTATGCTTTTCAAGCAATTTCAAGAAGTGAAAAACTGTATGATGGGGTAAAAGTAGAGTTCGTGATAATTAGAGGTACATAGTATTTGATCTCTCTTATCTCATAAGTAGCATGTGCAACATCTAAATCATATTGGACTTGGGACAGTGTCCATTCTGCAAGTTTACACCCATCACATAATAAAATTGTTCAATTACTGCCAGAAAATTCTGTTACGTAAATAAAGCTTCTTACGACGAATTCAGTGACATATGGGTTGGTATGCTCCTAATCTTTTGGGTTGTGTCAACATGGGATTTCAACGTGACATTGGTTTTAGCCTTTTGTTCATTGACTGGGATTCCAGGATTTTGGCTTTGAAGCTTTAGATAAAGGAACCCACCTGACAATGGACAACTAAGACTGTATTGTCATTGTCATTTTAGCTGTTCACTTACCTCATGTGATTGCTGAAGGTGACATTTTTCTCTCAAAGTTATCGTCGTAAGCAATTGCTTTTTTTTTTTCTTTGCAATATTTGCTGGAATATTTTTTCTCTAACACTTTGGTGTTAATTTAAAGTTTTTGAATGCATTTTCTGTGTTCGGTTTTGAACTTCTTGGAGTTTTCCTGTGCATACCAATTTTGCATCTAGGAGTGGCAAGGAAACTGGTAGGAATTATATTCCCAAGCCATAGTTTCGTGGAAATTAGTTATTGTGTCTTTCGCATTATATTTATTTACTTAACTTATGGTTTTTGAAACAGGCAGGCAAGTACGTGTTTTATTTATGTGATAGTAATAAGTAAACCTCATGTTGTAGGGAAACAGAAGGGAGACACGATTGTTGGGCATCTTGTCTTTCGTACACAGCACAGTATGGAAGGTGTTGTTTGGAAAGGTAGTGATTTCTTGCTCTCCTTTTGTACGCAGCATAGAAACAGGACATCCTACTCCATGAGCTAAATTGTGAAGTATCATTTATGCATGTTCTGCTATTCCTATAGTCTTCACATAACCTATTTAGTGTGTCATGAAATGTAGGAAGATTTCTAATCGAACATGAAAGCATGTTTTAGTTTACTAAAATAATCTTGAATCTGGATATTGGTGGAATTATACTAAGAGCATCTAACTAGAACTTTAGAATGTCATGGGTATTTTCAACGAAGTTGTGCTGCAGTAATTAAAATTAAAGCATCCTCATCACAGTGTTTGATTCTGGTGATATCCACAACCACACTGTTGATACATGAAGGTTATGTGTAGTAAGAACACGACCCATAAGGATTCATACCTTTGCAATGTATATTAGTCTATTTCTTGAATGCTTGGCCTGACCTGCAGCCGTGGAAATAATCTTACAACCGAGAGCAGTAGCTACATGTCATATATCTCCAAGCCAAGGGGTTGCCCTGGTCATCAAGGCATGGGATTTATGTGTTTATTTCCTCCTAGGTCTCAGATTCAATACCTCCTTGGTCTATATGGGGATCTGCCTCGACTTTCATTGGGGCTTGCACTAGTGGATATTGGGATTGGTACCCTAGAGATTTGTTGAGGTGCGCGTCAGCTGGAGTCATCCAAAAGAAAAAAAAAACATTGTCATCTACGTGCAATAATTGGGAGAGGTCTGCTTATTTTTGTCGTGATCATGAAAGTTTAAAATGTGTTTTATTTAGAGATATTGTTCTATGACGTGTCTCCACCTTAACTGAGGTGGTTTTAGAGCCACTGCTGAAATAATTTGGACTGCAATCTTGTGTATTTATCATTATTACGTTCCTGGCAGCCGCAGGTTCTGTCATGTTAGACCTGTTGAGTGAAATGGACCTGTCAACATTAGACGTCTCTGTCTCTCTAGTGGTTTGATTGAGCTTATGTCGGTCTTTAGGGATAAAAGGGGTGCAGGAACTTGTCCAAAAGGGGATGAAGTGGGTGTTGAGACTTGTTTTATATGTAAATATAGACGTTGAAACTTGTTCTCGACGTGACACAATCACTGTTCAACGGTGCTTGGTAAAATGTTGGAGAAATAGGAATAGTCTAGGTTATTGAGTTGGATTTAATTTAGGTGCTCACAAACGACGAAGAACCATTAAATCTAAGTTGCATATTTTGGTTAAAATCAAAGGTTGAGATGAGGACTTGTGTTGTGTGTTTTTGATGTTCTGGTTAAACCTCTTAGTGGCTTGGATAGTGAGGCAGCATTTGTTTGTGAACCCGAAATGGTTGAATAGGCTCCTCAAATGGCACAGTATGTGGAAAGTTTTTATCTCAGTTGGGATTCTTGCATTTTGATTTGAAGTTCTGGTTATAATTTTATAAATGGCAGTTGGTTATGTTTACTTTTGTCACAAGTAGTGTAGAACTCCCTTTGGGTGGTTGTTCTTAAGGAAGCCCTTGTGAAGTTGGTTTTCACCCATTCTCCCCCAAGTTTCTGCTTTGCTATTCATGCTTTTGGCTCTTTCTTGCCTGTTTGTTGTTCTTGTCTTCTTAGTTCCATTTCAGCTTACTGTTTTCATTAACTGCTTTGCAAAAAAACTGTTGAAAGTCTCTTCTAATCGAAGAATTTTAATCTTTTTTTTCGTTTTCATCTGCCTGCTTAATCCACTGCTTTCTGCTCTATCTCGGCCCTATAATCAAAGAAAATTAGGCTGTTTGGCATGAAAGTGATCTGCTTTTGCTAGCCTCTGACCCGGGAAAGAGATGAAGATATTAGGACTACAGACCTTAAACTTAAAACTATGGAAATGTTTAAACGATATGTGGCAAGTGTTTAGTATGCATGCAACATCTAATCTTGTGCTAAGGAAAAGGTCGGTATGGTATGCAGATAGCCATGCTTCCTCATGTTTTGAAGAATGCTGTCTGGCAAGCATGAGTAGTGACTGCTTTAGCTTCAATTACCTCCATTATGTTCCACACATGGAGGCTAAACTTTGTGTGAGTTGCACACGCTATCTGACCATCTTTCCACTTCTTCTATGATATTGTACAGGTAGCTGACTCACTTGAAAAGGGCACTGAACATGAAGATGAATACATGATTAGTGAGAAGGAGCTCCTTGTGAATAGGTGACTGTTACTTCCCATTGGCGTAAGACTGTCTATACATGTTTAGTTGATGTTGTATGTTTGCATTGCAGATTTATTTCGATACCAAAAGACATGGGTACATTTAATTGCGGGGCCTTTGTGGCAGGAATAGTTAGGGTGTGTACTGCCCTTCCTTCATCATCACTAACTGTTAAAATGTTGTTAAAAGATCTGTTGAATTTATGTTTTTTTTTTCTTCTGTTTGAAGGGTGTTCTGGACAGCGCAGGTTTTCCTGCAGTAGTTTCAGCACATTTTGTACCTGTTGAGGGTCAGCAACGACCTCGGACAACCATTTTAATAAAATTTGCTGAGGAGGTAATATCTAAAAAATGCATTGTAGGAGTATCATTTTTCTCCTCCAATATCTTACGCAACTTGCCAGTGATTCTGTAGTTTGTTTGATTTTTTATTGTGAAGTATCCTAATTAGTTAGTGTGGAGCAACTCCCCCATAGAAAGTATATATTGAAGTAAAATAGCCATGCGTGCATCTCTATGAACATCTTACCTGGGATACACATAAGCATTCCATATTGACAGGACCAAGAATTTTGAACTGCTGTTTCCTTCTTGTTATTCATCAAATCCTCTTTTCCTAGTCTCCAAGGCATCAATCGATATGGTTGCTTTCTGAAACAAATGTCTCCAAGAAAGGGCTTTCTAATACTATGTTACCAGGGAATGCTACTACCCTAGCGAATTGCATACCAATATGAACGTTCCGAAACATGGTACACTTTCGTTCCAAAACAGTAAATTTAGCTATCCAAAGCGACCGCAAATTTTTTCCCAAAAAATTTACTTATTAATGTAAAAATCTAGAGAGAATGGAGTTTTGTTGAGAGAAAACGGCAAAATTCAGTCACTATGTTCCTAGAAAAGTATTTTGCACGAATAATTTGAAAAATGATACTTAATTTCACTAAATGTTTTATCCCTTGGAAGGGTAAATTTTGATATCTATAGAAGCCTATCCCTAGCATTCCACAATTTATACATGTGGCTTACCACGTTCCCGTTCCTTTTACTGGTACAATCTGCATTCTAGGTAAAATAGTTCTAATATTTCTGATTGCTTTCTGAAAAGCTTCAGCCAAAAGATGATGGTTTTTGAACATAGCTTCAGACTTCCATTACATGGATAGTCAGGTAGATACTTAGATGATTGAGATGTGTTGCTCGTACTTGAACCAAGAACCACGTAATTAAGAACTCAACTCTGCCATGGAGTCTCTGTCTTAGTATTCTCTCTTAGCAGCTTTTTCCTTCTATTAACCCAGCACATAAGCCCTTACCAGCCAGGTTGGGCATTGGGCTCACCTAAAGTCTGACTGATTTAAGGTTTAGAACATCTGGTGTTTGAGAATTATGATAAGCGTCATCCTTATTCACTGAATGAGGTTTTAGAGTATGAGCACTAGGACGAATTCCTTTCGAAATGCATAGCCCAATGAGAATTTTTGGAGATCTACCGATACTTTCTTCTTAAAATATCTCAAGCAGAGCATAATCCCCTAGTTTTATGACATGCCTTCAGTTTTGTATTGACCTTGTATATAGCCTGTATTTCTTTTGTGTACTTTAGAATACTCTCTCTCTCTCTCTCTCTCTCTCTCTGATGCGAGTAACTGAGATTTGGCTTTGCAAATGAGTTCCTAGATACCCATCTTCAACACGCTTACAGAAATTTCTCAATGAGTTTGCGTTTCTCCCTTTGCATGTTTCAGGTTCTAAGGAGAGAAGCAAGGCTAGGTTGATCTTGGGCACGGGTGGCTGATTTAATGTTGTAAGTGATCCACAACAATATAGGAAGGAGGCTGAAATTTGGTGCTGTTTTATGGAACCATCCAGGAAATTTGCATGAAAATCCTGTCTATTGTTTGTTGCTTTTGGCCATTCAGATTCCTTTCAATAGTTATCCTCTGATTGTGTAAAAAACCATGATATGTATGAAACCCAGGTTGATTGTCTATCAAGTGATGGATTAACATAATGAATTCAGGTGAAAGAGATGATATAATCTGAGTGGTGGATGTCTTGATTTTTTTTATGTGCATTTGAGGATGAACAAATGATCCAATTTGCAAATGTGGCCTTACTCTTTTTATATAGTGTTAAAAGTTTGGTCTATGACTTGATATACATTTTTTGGAATGCACTAATGTACTTATTGTTTTAAGAATTGGCTACCTGTTTGGCTGGGATTTTTGGCTACTTTGGAATTATAATTGTGTGCGAGCGTGCCAGAAAATGTTTGTAATTATCCTTTTCAAATTTAACTTATAAAAAGCCAAACTTAATCAGAGGATTTGTCCTTTGAAGTATCAAAACGGCACAATGATTCACTAGAAATTTAACAATCAGAGAGAAACAAGATACCTTAATAAACTCAAAATAACTTGCTTTCAAAATGATCCTTCAATTTCGAAAGAACAAGAACAGATTACAATGTAACTACTACGAATTACTCCTAACTACTTTGAACTAAGTCTAAATCCTAATTTACTGCCTAAGAACAAACCAAGCATGGCATAGTTGTTTGTTGATTTGTCTAGGCCTTTTCCTTCTACAATTCCTTCTATTTATAAGCAAGCTCTTGGGTCTTTTTAACGGCTTTCAATCTCCCGCCAAGCTATCTTCGAAGTCACTCTTGTTTTTTAATTCAAACTTTCCCTCCAGAGCTCTTGCTTGCAACTGTTCCATAGTGGTTCAGTTAACCAACTACCTCCACTTTCCTTGATTAAATCGTGTTTGAATTAAGCTGTTTCATGCCCAAATTTCAACTTCTTTGATCGTGCTCAATGAGCATAACCATTCCAGTTAAAGATATTAAAATGACACCGTTTGTGTCCCTGGGCTTCGAACTGCATGTTTCTCTTTATTCATTTCCTTAGCGACACTTGGCAATGACTGCTTTTACCCACAAAACAACAATGAATTAGTTAAAACGTCATCGTTCCTTTAAGTGCATGATTCCATGCATTTCAATCCACACGTATTCTGTTTTGTTCAATGCAAATGGCCACTTGTCACTTTCTGATTGAGCCAATAAATTTTTCATGCAAACACTACCCAAGTATAATTTTGTTCACCCTCCTTTTTCATGCAAACACTACCCGAGTGTAATGTTGTTCACCCTCCTTAAAAGAGGGTGAACATTACCCTCTCTCTTATTGGTTGAAATTGTGTGAACCCCATTACAAAATGATATCATGCTTACCATGCAATACATTTTTTAATAAGCATGATATCACTTTGTGGTGGGGTCCACATCATTTGAATCAATAAGAATGAGGGTAATGTTCACCCTCTTAAGTGGAGGGTGAACAAAACTCAACTCAATACTACCCAAGAGGCAAGATCTTCTGTGTCGACAGTCGGAAAATCCCTCAGCACAGAGGCATAGGAGTTTTCATGTTAGCCAGCATATAGACGGAGTTGAGATGTCTTGTAGTACAAAGCAATTCACGTAGCCAATTTTCCGTCACTCTCTATTTGACTGAGCACAAAGGCAAATATTATTCACGTAGTGGATTTCCATTGGTAGGAACTCAAGTAGTCGGGCGGCTTTGGAAGCAAGAAATTATATAAATGTAACCAGTTTACAAGGGTTACAATCAATAACAGAGCTACAAATATGGAAAGGGAGCCCTAGCACTATTAAAAACGTGTTGGTCTCCTGTATCTGGATGATGAACAAAAGATATCAGTGCCTGCTTTGCTAGCCGATGCACCTGACGAACATCCTTGTGCTCAATCTTTGTTATCCTGCAGAAAGATAGTTGTTCGCTTTCTTTGCCAATTTTGCGCAACAAAAATTTGTCAGTTTAATGGTAGTCAGTTTGTCCTGCTATCTGCAATATGGCATTTAGACAATCAGGATGAATATATGCAACAGTTTAATCATGGGCTAATGTGGATCACAAGGAGAATGGCTAAGAGCTCCGTTTGCAAAAGACCATAACTATAGCATGAGGTAGAAAAGGATCAGCTCGGCGTACCATCAGTGAGAATGGTACAAAAACCAACATTGCTCCAAGGCTGATCGGTCTTCCACGCCCCATCCACACAAAGTTTTACCATTCAGTGTTGAGCGATTGGAGTTTGGGCATGTGGTTTGATAATGAAGGAGGGATTTTTGGGTTGAGCCATCGGTCTGACGATCCGTTGTTTGTCCTGTGAGGATCAGAGAGCAGCCTTCTTGAACTAGAGAGCCATGTTAGAGGCAGAGGCTAAGACAGAAGCTGGGATAAAATCGGCATCAGATAAGACTTTTTGGTTTCGCTATTTCCATATGGCCTAGAGGATAGAAATGAAAGAATAAAAATGATCTTTGTTGGTGGAAGAGTTCGTGAGGCTGATAATCCAGTCTATCAAACCAGTCTTTGAAAATGAATACATCAGGCAGTGCGAGGTTCAATAAGGGAAAGATGCCAATGTTCCAAACAAGGATTGTAGTGGTGCCATGGCAGAAAAGGTGCTCCAGCTCCTCTCCTCCTCTCTAGAACAAAGGGGGCAAAGAGTTGGAAGGTGTTGTAATTAGGATCCAAGATTGCGTTTGACTGTGAGGATACCTTTGACGCATTTTCATAGAAAAAACTTTGATACGCTGAGGCAAATCTAAGGACCAAATGTGTTTCAAATATTATGACCCTTGTAAAGAGCATTAGGAGGAGGCTGGGAAGAAACCGCATGCTTTTCATCATAAAAGGAGCGATAGCCTGATTTGGTAGAGTAATGAGTCGAGGTGGTAAAAGGCCAGACATAATGGTCAGGGCAAGGGCTGTCTGGGAGGTGAGTGGGCAAGACTTTTGAGATTAGCGGTTCGGGTATTAGTTCCTTGAGACACGGAATATTCCACTTGAAGTGATCGAGATTGCTGGTACACAAAAGACTGGAAACTTTGAGGTTATCAGAACCTGTGAATGGCAGGAGTTGATAATCTAAAGGTTTAGTGCAGGAAGGAATCCATGGTAGGGATCTTATTTCTCGCCACATATCTTGGTCAATTGGCAATCGAGAATCTATCAATTTGGTTTAGTTGAGTGGCCAAAAAGTACAAAATTGCACCATACCATTCTATACTTTACTCGATGGTTAATTAGTTAGGTTTTATGGAAACAATTTAGGCAAGACGATAAGAAAGGAGTACGTAGCACATTTCTTGTGAAATGAGAGAAAGATAATGCTTATACCTAGGAACACTAGTGATGGCAACATGGCGGTTTTCTGCCATTCCTCGACCTGATCCTAAAATACCACTTGGTTGAATTTGGGGGCCGATTTACTCGCCCAACCCGGCCTTGGAGAAATGGGGGAAAAGTGGGTATGATTGTTTATCCTAAAGGTAAATGGAAGATACTTATAAATACTTATAAGATAGTATTTAGTAATAAGGGTAAAAACAAAAGGGTAAATATATGATTTTATAAACTATAGAGTGTCGGGGCAGGTATCAGGATGGGGAAACATCATCGCAAACTTTATCCGAACCTCATTGGCTGATTGTAATTTTTTAATTTTTGCCCTGAACCTAACTCGGTACTTGAAAAAAATTTCGGGGTAGGACAATTGCGTTTTCGGTGGTGAATAAGTTTTGAGAAAGAATTTGTTGCAATCAAATTGTTAGCTATTTCCGATAGTGAATAAGTTGTTAAAAAATGTCAAGTCATTTTCGGTAGTGAAGAAGTTGTAAATAGGTATATGAGTGAAAAAGTTATTGAGAAAGAAGTTGTTGTTGACAAATTTTTAGTTAGTGTGAATAAGTTAAAATGCCAAAACTTGTTGATTAGTGTAAACAAGATGGTAAAATGATCTATGTTTTTTCACCAAAAACTTAGTGGAAATGCCACGTTGCATCGCGATGTACGGACAAAGATAAATCTAGCATGCCACTTTTTCTTCTCCTTAGTATCAATTGATTATGTGGCCCTATTCTTAGGGTGAGTTTCCCTACGGGCTAAATAAGCTTATATTTCTCCATATTTTTTTGGAACAACAAAAAAGATAAATTTATTAATTAGAGTAAATATAGAATGATTAAAAGTATGGAAAGTACAAAGCATTAGATCGAACGAAATAAATTACAATTGACACTCAATTCGTCCGCTTATCATATGCCGCTAACTATCCTAAGAACAATCCATAGTTAACGACACAAACTGCAATAAACACTTTGAAAATGATGCAACCATGAAAGCCCTCAGTCTCGACCACCACCAGAGCCGTCACCCCCTGTCGCTGACTAACCCAATCACCACTCGACGGAGAACCTTCGCACCAACAAAATCTGCAAGAGAAACCTCTGGAAGATTGTGGTCGAATCGCCAATCCAACAATGACAGCAAAGAACCCGCTTGAGACGTCGAACGGATGAAACGGGAAACTTGGAGACTCTGCATGTCACGCCCTCAATTTTTAACATATTAGTAGGACCTTTTCCATAAATAAAATACCAAATAATACCATACATGGATACCCAATATGTATTATGCCACGCCATTTCAAAGCCGATGTCCTTCCAACATAGATCCACTTATTTACAACTCGACGTTTCAAAATAATACAAAAAGGTAGTTATAAAATTTCATTACATTCTTCCAAAGTCAAAACGAAATTTGATAAAAATTACATTTTCATCTATCAAAAATATGATCGATATGAGATAATAACGTAACTCCTCTAGATAAGCTTTCAAAAGATCACTCCCCAATGCACGCCACGTACTTCAAGCTATATGCCTCGATATGTACCTGAAAATGAAAGGTTGAGTATACACTTGCCCAATAGAAATATCTCTAACTAACTCTATATGTTTATGAGACGACATTTATGAAAGGAAATCATTTTATGAACAAAAAGACATCAAGTGCAATATAAAAGAAAAGTGATATCGTTCACCTTTTAGATATCCAGAACTCTTACACTGACATCGTCCCTTCTAAATCTCACATATTTCCAAAATCACTTTCATCCAGTGTTCTTTACTATACCTATCCCAATGCATGTCCTTACGAGCTCAACCACTAGTGCTTAAGTGTTTCATAACATGCTCAACGACACTTTGAATCAAAGAACAGCCTAGGGTATCGCCCTCACACATATACACCTTCGTTTCACAAACAATCAACCTGTCCTTCGTTTCGCAAACATATACACACACACATTAGAGAGGTTCTGGGGACCCTTAAAAAAACCCTTCAAATCTTAATCTTATAGTTCTCGATTAAATTTTAATGATCCGAGCCGCTCAATGTGTTCAGAACGTGATTTTGAAGGTGGTCGCATGAAACTGGCAAAAAACTAACCGGGAAGGGCTTGATTTGAGCAGTTTTTTATTGAACCGTTCAATAAAGTTTAATAAAAAACTGTTCGGATGAAGCCCTTCCCGGTCATTTTTTTTTGCTGATTTCTTTAGGGCACCCTTAAAATCACGTTCTAATTACATTGAACGGCTCGGATCATCAAAATTCGATCGAAAACTTGGGGAATTTTTTTAAGGGTCCCCGGAACCGCACCGTGTGTGTGTGTGTGTATATATATATATATATGGGGGTAATTTTAGAGAGAATAGTACAAGAGAGGTGAAGGTTACATTGGGTTACTGGTTGTAGTTTTAGTGGATTTTTCCATCTGTAATGTCAGATCCCAATTTATTCTTTTGCCGCAATTTGAAGCTTGCACCCAGGAGACCATGAACTTACAAGGTTTTGTTTCCTAATAAAGCTGCTGCACAGAGGGCTCAAGTTCTGCAGAAGGAAAAGGAAAAAGAAGAAGCGAAAGAGGTTTCAGTTGGTGTCTGAATGCAATAATCTTTCCTTTTCAAAGGTCAAACAGTCGGCATATAGAATTAGTTTGCGTTCAGTTGCGATATCGATCCAAATCCATCCCCTATGTTTCAGACTTGTGCGATAAACTTCCCATAAGAAGTTGGGACGGAGAAAGTGAGGACGACGAGTGAGGAGCATTGAAGGGTCGGTAGAGGAGTCGTGGCAAAAGCTTCAGAGGTTCAGAGTGAGGACTCTTGATTTGGTAGGCCGATCCTCAATAGGGAGGAAGAAGCAAAACAGTGATGAGATTTTAACATAAAAAGAGTATCTAATAAGTAATAAGTCTTTTCCCTTGGTTCCGTCCAAAATTTTAACGGATTTGAGCGGAGGGGATGATGTTGATTGGTTTTGATAGTTGAGGGATGTGGTTGATGAGTTTTAAACGTAAGGGGATCATGTTGACAAAATGTGATAGTTGAAGGGTGTCTTTGAAAATAACCCTGTACATAATTCACTGAACTTGTACGAGGCAACCCTTCTATTTGTTCAAATCCTTTGTTCTTCTGTCTGCTCGCTCGCGCTCTCTCTCTCTCTCTCTCTCTGCAACTAAACCCTTCAACCCATTCGAGTGATGTCAGGTCACTACAATCACAACTTCTCGCCAGCTAGCGCTGTTTCTCCACAGATTAGAAGCACCCCCGATGTTCTTGACAGGTATCTTTTCATCCCTCTGTTCGATTCTATCGTTCTCTTTTCTGGTTCTGCTTTTCGCTTACTCTGAGATTTCAATGGTTTCGTGGTCACGATCGATGTGGGTCCCATTCCTTTTTTTTGTGTGTGTGCATATCGTGTGTAGTAATCACTACTTTTCGGAGCTGTTGGTTGAGCATCAAAAGATTGCCCCCTTCGTGCAGGTACTTCCCATATGTAGCAGACTCTTGAACCAAGGTTAGTTTTTTGATTCCCCCCTTATCTGGGTATCATCATTTTTCTGAGTTTTGGATCTAGGTTTTCTGTATCTGTATTGGGTTTACACTGCATTACTGGGTACTGTACTGTCTTTGATTGTGTGCCAAAATACAACTTAGACAAGTTAGATCCCACTGGATTGGTTTTAACTTCACGAACATGGTTTTGGTTTTAACTTCATGAACATGGTTTATACATCAAAGATTTGTGTGTAGAGCATTGGCTCAATTGGATGCACATCTGATTTGACTTTTTTGCTTTCTCTGTGAAGTTTGAACTTTCAATTGAACATACTTTTGTGGTTTTGCCGTTGTATCTGGGGTACTTAATTAGCTAGATGTATAATGGGAGTCAGCTATGTGATTACTAAAAGCCTAGTGGGAGATATTGATGAAGTACCAAAATGACCACCGTGGGCATAATGAGGTAATCAACGTATTTGCTGAAAATGGACGATGAAGGTCAGGGGTAGTAGCCCCACTGGATCCAATAAATTGTGTAAAATTTGAAAGTTGTTTCATTGCTGCTATGCAAACCAATAGTGTATGGTGTGGTGACCTTATTTTCTTACCATACTTTGTTTACTATTTGACGTATGGCATATCCACAACCACATTTTGTTTCAATGTCTTGAACAATTTTACTGTATCAAATTAAGGGGTATATGTGTTATGCCAGGAAAATGTGGTAACCGTAGCATATTGATGGAAAGCACAATCTATTTGTGTGCTTCGCACGGGGATGCTTTGGTTCCTAGGTTCTTTGGATGGATATACTGGACTGCTTCTTTGGTATATATGACTGTCCAATCAAAGCATGCCCCAGTTTTCCATTGATTTCGTATGACGGACAAGGAATGGACTTGTGACCACTTAACAGCTGTTCATATCATCTTTAGTTTTATGACTGACTCAATGGCAATGTTGAGATTTGATATTTCTTTTGGAATGTTAACGTCAAATAGATTTGGGGTTTGTTCAAAAATTATTGGTCTGTAAGTTTCAATGTTGAGCAAGAGGAAGATGTAACATGTATCACTTTGGGCTCGAATTCTATTGGCCTACGGTTCGCATGGACTCGGGTACAGCTGTCAGGTGCGGATGTGTGAAGTGTTCCTATACCTTGGATGTTGGGAAATGGAAAAACTTTATACTGCTGAATATTTTTCTTTATTTTCTTGGATAAATGACATTTACGAGGTTCCACGGAGCAGTTCATGCATTCTACATGAGTAGTAAGCGTAATGCAACTGTAAACTCAAATCACTACATATGATTCGATGTGGGTCTAGCCATGATGTCGGACATGTATCCTTATCCTTACCAATTGTTGAGTGTCCAACTTAAACATATAAGAGAGTCCATGTAAGTATGTAACACAACTTTTGGGTTTTGGTTTTCAACGCTTTGATTATTTAATGGCCCTTGCCGACTGGAAAGATAGTGTGGCATAGCTTCATTAATAAATCATTGGCCATATAAGGATTTCAGACTGTGCTGGGCTGGGCTGACCCAAAATAGGTGGTTGAAAACAAGAATTTGGCCTCGTTTCTCCTTGGTAGAAAAAAAGGTCATGAACTTGGTAATTTCCCATTGGTATGAGAAATAAGGTATGGCATCCTACATTGGGTGAACCAGATAGTAGGTTATGCATCACTGCCCGTTTCTTTATGTTTCTTAATTGAAATCAAATACTGTTTTTCATTTATTTTCTGATGATGCCTTTCGTTAATCTTCTTCTCTTCCTCTTTCTGTATTAGCACTTCCACGCCTTACCTTGTTCCTCATCTCTCCTCCTTTTTGAGTCGATGACTGCATGTTGTTTTCTATTCCTTCCTGCTTTAGTCATATATTTTCTCTAATTTTTCTTGGAAAGTTCTTATTTCTGGTTGTAGAGGCTTATATCCGCATTTGATTTATCTGTTATTTTGTACAGAGATTTTACGGGTTTCTGGAATGACACCCAACCAAGGTTTTGGCGAATGCGACACACTGCGACATAGAAGCCCCAGTCCCATGGCTTCTTCAAACTTTATTTCAAATGTTTCAGGGACGGGATTGGGTGGATGGAATAGCCTTCCTCGTGAGGTAATCTGGTATTCTCAGCTATACTACGGCCTGAATTTATGTCTGTTTTGATTCCTACTGAGAACTTGCTTCAGCCGTTATGAGGTACACCGTACGCTTAGCTCACAATATGCAGCAACCTCATGTGGCTACATTTCACCAATGCCCACGCTTTCTCCTGCACAAGACGTACACTAGCACTGCATGCACAGACATTGTACTTGATTGCTTGTGTCCACACCTGAAGGAAACCGTAAATATTTAATCCCATCTCTCTCTTATTATCAATGTCGTTACCTAGCAGTAAACTGGATAATGACTTTTTGTTGGATTTTTAGGAGTGTGAGTTGTTAATAGCATCTCCAACCCAACTTCCTCTAAAATTCTATTTGGACGGACTAAAATAAAATTTTTTATTCAAAAAGTGAATTAAGAGGTTTCCACTATTCATGTTCACTCCAATCATACATCTTTATATCTTATTTTTCATCCTCACTTTTACTCCAATCATGGTGTACTTATTTCTCTTATTTGATATTCAAAAAGTGGTTTTGGAGGATCCTCCATTTTCGTTTCTCATACTCCACATTTGGATCAAACTCCATTCTCTCAAATAGAGGAAAAAATAGAGGGTGGATTGGAGCTCCATTTTCATCTAAAATGGAGAAATGTAAGCAAAAATGGAGATATAGAGTGGATAGAGATGCCTACTTGATTGCTTCTCTTGGGGATTTTGGTGATATGTATGAATTATATACATAGATAGATATATGCATATACTTATGTTCGTGGTTCATCTTTACTTGGAAAGAATTCTTATGGCAGCTGTGGTGCAGCCACTAGAGGCCCACTGGGGGCACGGGCCCTCACTCTATTTTTTTTTTTTTTATAGCTTTAGTTTTACCTGAATTAAATAGTTCACCCAACTCACACAAATACACACACATCAAGGATATTGTTTAATTACTCATAAATAGGGTGAATATTATTTACTTTATTTAGGATCCATACTAGGTCTCACTAAAATAGTCAAATACATTTTTTAATGTCATAACCTTTTAATCATTTATGTTAAAAAATCTCAATTAGATATCTATAAGTGCTTAATTAAACTAGCTAATTTTTTTGTTTAATTCTTAACCAAAAATTTAGAGCAAGACAGGTGCTATTCGATCAAATATTTCAAAATAAGAATGCTTGCTTGAATCGTTATTAGAACATGCCCCGCGAAATTAATGTTTCTGATTGTTGAAGTAAAAATTTGGCGTGAACTGTACGAAAAGTTAGTAATATTCGCCCAGTTTAAAAAGTGAGTAATGTTAACCCATCTTGTAGGTGGGTGAACAAAATAGTAAGTCAACCTGAAAACTCCCCCTCGTTTCTCATGATGTAACATGCAAGCTACTGTGGCATCACCAAAAACCATCAAGTCGTGGGTCAATGGGATGTTATCTGAGGTTGGTTATTGAAATTTTTATTTCATAGCGGCCTCACTGATGCCACTGTATGGCAGGCAAGTTGACTGGATGGTGGGGAGTAAAACGTGAAGCATAAATTTTGACTTCTCCTAGATTTAGTACAATGCTGTAAACACCATAAAGAATTGGTTTATACAAGATGTCTTGCATTTCTTTGATCGTCTAATTTACCATGTGACATAGGAATGAGTATTTGTTCGCAGTTTTTAGAGTGACCCATGGCAAGAGTTGTCCTGTAACTGTTACTAGTTTTCCGAATTGTTGGTAACCTCACTAGGCATGCGTGATAAGTCCAACTTCACTCGATTTGCGCATCCGTATTTATTCCTATGTGTTCTAGTTCTACTTGCTACCAAAGATTGGATCAACATCTGTTCCTCCTCAACCTAAGAGAGTTGAACCCAAGATAGTTCTGGTTTTGAGCGCCCCAAAAACCCAAAAAAAGAAAAGAAAGAAAAGCAAAGAAAAAACACCCACACACACATGCAAGGAGAAGAAGACTATGTTCTTGGCTCTAAGACACTTACTTACATAACAGAGATTGGTTGGAAACCCTGGAATGACGATGGACTGGCAAGGGGCGCCCGCAAGTCCTAGTTCATACACTGTGAAGAGGATTTTGCGCTTAGAAATTCCGGTGGATACATATCCAAATGTAAGTTTCTGGTTTCTATTCAAGCGTAGAATCACGTTCCATTTTATGAAAACAAAATGCTTCTTTAATTGAAAGATCTTTAACTGTGATATTGACTTGTCGATGGATGGTAGTTCAATTTTGTTGGTAGGCTTCTAGGCCCAAGGGGCAATTCACTGAAACGGGTGGAAGCTACTACAGGATGCCGCGTATTTATAAGAGGAAAAGGATCTATAAAAGATCCGGATGAGGTATTATATGCATGTATGAATCCTTTTCTTTTGTTTATTCTATTGCTCTAGTGCTCAATAAATTGCATTTTTTTTTTTTTTCAATCTCAAGGAAGAGAAGCTAAGAGGAAGACCAGGCTATGAGCACCTGAATGAACCACTCCATCTCTTGGTTGAGGCAGATTTACCTGCCAATATTGTTGATATGAGGCTAAGACAGGCACAGGAGATTATAGAAGAACTGCTCAAACCGGTGGTATTTATCTCAACCCTATTTTTTCTTTTCCATTTTGTGTGGAGATTCTGTGTTTTCCCCCCAACCTAATGCTACCCACCTATTATCCGCTGTATGCACAAATTTACTGAGAAAGGACAGTGAGTGACCAGGGGTGACTCTGAGGCTGAACTTGTGGGGTCGGCTGACCCCATGGAAAAAGCAAAACAGAAATATGACCCCTCCCATAATGCTGTAGCACACTAGCACTTAGGATGATTTTCCATCATCGTCCAAGCATTTTGCACTTCCCTGCCTTGCCTTGCCTTATGTTACTACTGCCTTCATCTCTTTATCTTTATTCAAGGGACTTACTAACCACTGCCCGCTACGCTGTGGATAATATGCATATAATGTCAAAACAATTTAGAATTTCAATATTCATTTCCTAGATATCAATACAAATTCACAGATATCAATACACTGATCTTGGATATTGATACACTTTTTACAATTATCCACCATTTAGTGCGCGGTGCATAGCATTTTCCCTTCTTCAAACACGATTGACTTGGGATTTCATATTATTAAAAGCTAGTGTATCTGATTTCTCAATTTGGGAAAATTATGATTTCAAAAGCATACGTTACTATGTAAAATTGGTAGAATGCATAATCTATATATTGATTTAATAGTCCATTTGATTAAAAGCTAGGGTCTGTAGTTTGGAATTTGGGGAAATGCATGATTTGCGAAAATGTACGCAAGTGTTGTGAGAGTGAAAGTATGTATAATTTATTACACGTAGAAACAAATAGATTTGTATGCACTTTGCATCTCAAGCTTGTAAATTACCTCATCCACAACTACTAATGGAGTTGCCACTGTGAGTGACAAGGTGGTAAAAGTGCCCTGGATGAGATCAAATTCCTGCAAATTGAAAATCTACCAAGAGGATTTTGGATATAATTTTGAAGGAGAATTATCTGGTTATGCTATAGTAATGTTTTTTTTTACCTTGAGATATGGGCCTTAAATATCGTAGTCATGGTTTGTTGTGTTCTGCCTTTTGGTTTTTGGCAAAGATTTGCAAAGTTAGTGCTCATTCTTCTGTTTGGAGAGATTTTTTAATAGCCAATTTGGAGGTTTTAAGACCAGAATTTCGATATTTTTGACCCAAGCGGTCTGAGCCGCATTATCTTTCCAGAATGTCCCTGGAAGAAATTTTCCAATATGGCAACAGAATAATGTAGTAGCCTTTGGAATTCTCTTTAGCTATTCCTCCCGAAAACCCGTAGTTACCAATGTTTAGCGATGTAGCATCTTAAGGAATAGTCACTATGGCGTGTGTCAATTTTTGTTAGCTCATTTTTCTATATTTGATCTTTGTGCAGGATGAGTCACAGGATTATATTAAGAGGCAGCAGTTGCGTGAGCTAGCCATGTTAAATTCCAGTTTCAGAGAAGATAGTCCTGGGCCAAGTGGAAGTGTCTCTCCTTTCAATACTAGTGGAATGAAACGTGCAAAGACGGGACGTTGAGAACTCATCCTTATCGCTAGTCAAAATGATATCTGCTCCTGGCTTCCTAGTCATGGTTGAGTATACCCACCATAATACCTCAATTTTGCGTAGCTACCAAACCCAAAAGGAAAAAAGTAAGCTGGCAGTCCGTGACGAGCTCTGTGGTTGGTGAATTTTCTTTCGTAAGTGCTATTTTGCTTTCTTTTTTAAGACAATGGAAAAGGGGAAATTTGTTGTGGTTATATGATTGGGTCTTTGAATTTAGGTTTGGTGGAGGAGGTCATAAACTTCATGTATTGAATTTATTCTTGTGTTGGTAGTGTTGTCTAGTTCGGATAGCGAAAGGTTTAGCGGGAAAACGCCTTAGGCAAAGGGATTGAATTTTGTAGGTAGTGTGTTACATTATTTATGATTCGTTAATGCCATCTGTACAACTTCCCAACATTTGTTCAAAAAAATCAAAAACAAAAATAAAGGAATGGTGAATGGGCTTGGTGATTTGTTAAAATAAAGGAATGGTAGTGTGTTACTAATCTACTTCTACACTCAACAGAGTCACAATATCTCATCTCAAGTTACGTAGGGCCTATACCTACTACTACCGTGTCTGTGCGTATGGAACATGTTTCGGTAAAGATTTTCCGTCACAGAACTGTGCTTCTTTCCTTTGCCCACCTTGTGTCTTTCGTTTCCGTAATAGTGTTGGTAGAGTTCTGGCAGTGACTGTTACACTGCAAGCCCATTGTGATTCTAAATGGAAATTCACAATTTTCATGATCGGGTGCCGAACTTTTCATTAGTAGTAGTTGATTTTGTCTTGGCCTTTTTCTTGCTGTTCTTGTTATTTTATGACAGGACGTCCGGATCAACTTATATCTGTTTCAGCTAAATCCAGGCCCTTGAAATCAGGGATCGGGCTAATCTGTGGAATTTCAAATATGTGATCACAAACACTTACATTTGTTTTCTCATTCTCACCTCCATTCTCAACTTCCTCCTCATGTACCTACTAGCACCCACTTCCTCCTCCTCCTCCACCCGCCCAGCCCTACTCCCTTCCATCTTCCCCACTTGCCCGGTGAGCCACATGTTCGAACCCGGGCCCTAGTCTCTCCTGAACCGGTTCGGGGCCTTGCTGTACAAGGGAGCCCTGTTCACCACTGTCGGGTTCGCGGCCGGGATGGCGGTATCGAACCGGTTGATCAGGATGAGGAGGGAGATGGACCTGGGTTTTGAGACACGGAATGAGGCCCCGCGGACAGTTCTGAACACGGGCTGTTCATGGGGGTGAGCAGTAACTTGAGGTACCAGGATTTGAACGGGGTCGAGTTTTCGGTGGCGAAGTGGGTTTCTTCGCCGGTGGTTTTTAAGGGGACGGTGGTGAGTTTGAGGGGTTTGAATAATGTTGTCCGGGGGAATGTCGTTTGTGGAAATCTTGGCGAGATTGACGGGATCGCAGAGGGTTGTTGAGGAAGGGAAGGTGGCTGCAGAAGAAGAGAAGGACAAGTAATTTCATTTCAGTTAGACAGTTACCATGGGGGATGTTGAGGCTGTGTTTGGAAGTTGTGGAACGGGTGGGAAGAAAAAAAGTAAGAGAAAATCTGTACTCCTTTTCGGTTAAATAAGTCAACTGAACTTATTTTTTTGTCTTTATTCAATTTTTTTTCATATTTGTTAGTTTTTCGTCAATTTTTTGAGGATTATTGCATCGTTATGATGAGAGAAATCTAAAAGGTAAAAAATTATTATCGAAATCCATTTTTTTTAATAAAGATGAAAAAATTGACTTATTTTTGTCTTTATTCAAAAAAATTAGATTTCCATCGTAATTTTTTACTTTTTAAATTTCTCTTGTCATGACGATGTAATAATCCCTAAAAAATTGACGAAAAACTAACAAATACGAAAAAAATTTGAATAAGGACAAAAATAAGCCAGTTGGCTTATTTAGCTGAACGGGTAACAATGTAGAAGGGGAGAATAGTAAAATTGGTGTGAATATATTCTTGAAGTTGTGTCACAAAAGTAATTTGTAACAAGTATTATCCTGAATTAAAAATAAATTTGGCAAACTGATTAGGTATTTATATCAGAATTCCATCAACATAATTTGTTTGCCATAGTTATGAGTACGTACGAAGGGGTACAACCCTATGCATTTGCTTACAGATTGGTTTGGGACCCGTTTGAGATTCCAAAAAAATGATCGAAACCGCTCATTTTATTTAGCGTAATCAAATACGGAGTATATTGGTATTGGTCAGTACGTTTACGAAACATCCAACTTTTAGCTTGATTTTTGAAGCAAAGTTGGATGTTTCTTTTGTAAATATCCTTACCAATATGCAATTGAGCTGTTCTTTTACAGACTCTAAATATGAAATTGATTTGCACACTTTCTTTTTTCCTAGTGCACTCCATTTTTTTGTTTTCATTTATCTACAATTACAAAACTTCCATTCATACATTTTTTCCTTCACATGAAAAAGGTAATCATGTAATTTCATATGACTAAAGAACAAAAAAAAAGAAAAAAGAGTTTGTTTGAATAAAAGGAGAGTGTGAACATCAAATCCGCGCTAAATAATATATTTTGAACAAAATGAACGCTAAGATCATCTTTTTAAAACCCGAGACAGGTCCCAAATCAATATGTACGTGGGGTCTTTCGCCCAAACCGCTCCATCCAGTATGACCTTGACAAACTGTTGAAAAGCCAGTTCCAAACGGATACATATCTATGTATACTCCTCACTTTCTCTCTTTCTCCTCTCATGCTTTTCACGCAAAAAAAATAGGGGCTGTTCCCTACTCACTCTCTCTCTCTCTCTCTCTCTCTCTCTCTCTCTCTAATCTGAGGACGGTTGCAGATAAACAGAGGTATAAAAAATGAAGATACTGTATCATGGTTGACTTCAGTTCATAAAAGGAAAAAAAAAAAAAACTGACCTGGTTTTAGTTAGAAACTGATTCTTAAAATTGGCTCTAAAAATCTAATGGAGATCGATGCTCTTCTGGCATGAAAGGAACGTGGGATTGACGTGTTCCTTCTTAAGATTACTTGTCAACAACTGATTATATAAGTAGTAGTATTTTTTTTCTTCTGCATTTTTGTTATTATTATATCCTCTCCGTCCCAAATTTCTTGTCCATCTCAGTATATACGTATTATTTTTAAATTGCTTATATTTTTCAATCTATATTATTTTCACTGATTTTCTTGAAAACTTTGTTTCATAGAAATAATCGAGATTTAACAAATAAAATTCATATTGCATATTTAAAAAACTATACATCTGAAAACATAAGTACATAAGTTATATCTTGAGATATCTGGAAAAACGAAAGTGAATAACTACCAACTTTCGGGACCAAAGGAGTAATTAATTTTGGGCTTTACCATGGCTATGAACTCCCCAAAGCTGTATCTACCAACTCCAATACGAGTCTCAAAATGATTTTGAGTTAGATTGATTTGTAGAAGCTTTGAAATTTTAACTGTGCAACTCCATTGGTTTTAAACCAAGAGGCAGAGTCATTGGAATCATCTTCCATTAGTGCTGTTCAAAAAAAAAACTTCTTCCATTAGAGCACATTGGTTGTCAATACCAGTTTTACCAAATTCTGTTCGCTGCTATTCAAGAATCGGTAATAGTATACACTAATCACAGTGCAGTTCTAAACTGAAGTTTCAATCTACCTATCTGAATTTGAAGAAATAAAAATACATAAAACAATCTACCGTCGCTTCCTCCCGAAACCAGACCCGTGTCAAGCACTTGCACATCCAGGATCGAACTAGACCCGTGTAAAGAACGCAAGTTCTTTCCAACTATAAGGTTTAATTATTAGGTCAAATGTGAGTTCTCATGTAATTATCTGACAGCCTCTGGAGCAGAGTTGCAGTAAGGAGTATGCAAGCAAACCAACTTAGTGCATGTTAGGCACACAGTAGCTAACCCAATCCCCATTACAAGGCCAAAAACGCCCTTCCGTGTGTTTAACTTCACTGCTCTTCTAACAATGCTCCCAAAACACGGGATTAATCCCCCGCATGCAAACACCATCAAGTGATCCAGACCACTGTAATCAATCCCACCAAGTATCGCACCGATTGCAGTTAAAGGGCCCACAAACCCTATCAAAGCAGCGGCAGCAAGGGACCCTTGCCAGCTGTCAGTTGCCCCAAAGATACAGCTGGCAACAGCGGCCCCTCGAGGAAGCCCATGGAGAGAGACCGGAAGGACCATGTGGCGTCCGAGTCCATAAGCTTTAGGCGCTGCCACTCCTAATGCAAGACCCTCTGCTAAAGCATGAAGAGCGACTGCTACACAGGATAATATTGACTGAAGAGTAAGGCTACTGACAGAGAAACCTGTAACTGTAGATAGGGTATTGGCTGACGACTTTTTCCGGCTTGTGAGCTTTAGCGCACTTGTGATGGAGATGTGGGCGAATGATGCTCCCAGTCCCAGAAGAAATACCAGGGGAAATAAACCCATCTTCGAAGAGACAAGTAGCTGTAATGGTCGCCAGGCGCCAAGAACAAAGGCAATGCCAGAGGCTATGCCGGTTAGGAGAGCGTGCTGAAGGCGGAAAGCAAGAGCAAATGCAACCAGAAACGTGCCACCGAGTAATGGCCCAAGACCAAAGAGAAGTGAAACGAGGAAGCCAGAGACATCCTCTGAACTGCATCATGAAGCAATTGAAATCTAGTTATAGCGGACGAGGGCAAACCGGCATTACGCATTTCACTACTTTAGAGGAGAGGTTATGCAGTATCAAAGCAAAAATGCGCATTACTCTCAGTCTCATCTCGTTTGACCAATTTTGATTGTCAAGCCCTTTAAGTGGATTAATTTTCTCAATTTTTTTCACCAAAGAAAATATCTTACTCCAGTTCTTGTAGACAAAATTTTCAACATCGTCTAAAAGAGAACCAAAAAAGAAAAGGGATAACGAAAGTACCTGGAGTGAGTAATCATTAACTAAGACAAAAGGCCAATACATCAATTGTAAGAGCCCAACAAGGCCGGAAAGTATTCCTTTAGCGCCAGCTATGAAGCACGGATACTCCGAAACTAGTTGAGTATGGGTATCGGATATGTATCAGAGACCAATATGCCCTGATACGTATCGAGTGCGGCAAATAAGTATCCAGTATTTTAATTAAATGTTTTTAATTTCGGATACACGAGGGATACGGCGGGGGTTAAAATGATTTTTTTTAAAGAATCAAGTAAAAATTAAAGGTTTTAATTGTAAAAATATTATAATAGTTACAAATTTCTCGCACACATACAGTCACACACTCCAGCCATATATTCATATATTTTGTGTAATATACAGTTATCCAATATATACTCGTATATATAGTGGTCTTACATTGTATATTTGTATCTAAAACTATATATTCATATGTATAGTTTTTTTAATTGACTACATACACAGTACGTTACACGTACAACATACACTGGGGCTTTAACTCTTTTTTAGTATATTTACATATCATAATTTTGTATATGTGCAACTGATGTATGTAAAGTTTACACGTATATTGTTGTAGGCAATGACTTTTGACATTGACCCGTGCTTAATGCTTCGTATTAGCAAATCAACTACTCTTTTATTTATTTTGGCTTCATTTTTATGCCTAGAAGAAGACTAATAACTATTAAAAAATCTACATAGACGCATCCAGGACGTCTCGGTATCCTATTTTTTTAGGTTTTCCAGTATCACCGTATCCGTGTCATGTCGTGTTTGTATCCCATATCCGTATATGTGCTTCAAGCGCCAGCAGGATTATGATATCCTTACAGAAAAGGTTAGATGACAATAGAGCTCCTAACTGTCAAATAAAGGTATGCTTATATAGAAAGAGCAAGGAAGGGTACACTTCCACCTAGCATAAAACATGGACCTTACAGGGGGTGTTATGGAGCAAGAATATTGTCCAACAGCACAATTACACATTCAGCCAAATGATTATTTGTCACACTGAGTTGAATAAGTTCAGTAGCGACTACTGAGAACTTACTTGTTCCGGTGGCTAACATTTTGGAAGACAGCACTGAGAGCTTCCATAAATGCAACTGAAAGCGTAGCTGCTGAAGCAACATGAGATGCAGAGGCTTCCTATTATCACCAAAAAAGGAAGACACTTGAATCAAAGTTATGGAAACATTTAAATTAAAAAACCTAACTTTTTTGAATGTGACATGGAATTAAAATCAGGTTCTGAATCATGTCATCGACATTATACACATGATTTATGTGATCACGTGGACAGCTTCTACCAGTAGAAGTACTAATATGGTCCTCATCACATCTCATGCTCATACCATTCCATAGATCCATGGTCCCATATCAGGTGTCAACTGATCTCCACAGAAAAAGTTCAAGACCAAAAATTCCAATCTAATATACTCGTCAAGACGAGACTTAATCATCAACTGAATGACAGTATAAATTCTCCTAAATTTGCTTATCATTTTATTACCTATAGTAAAAACGGGAGAGGCAACAGTTTTCGTCGACTCCTTCCTGAGTATCCGAGATTCCGAAGTCCTTTCCATTACAATCACAAATGTGCCCTTAGCATATGTGGCATGGAATAAACGCAATGGCCAGTTCCTTTGCAAAACTGTTTGAACATAATGGCCTTTGCGCTGGGTATAGCTATCAATACATACATATCGATACATCTATATATACCTATATGTATAGATATATGTATGTACATTGTACACATAGATAGGTAGATGAATCTACTATATATAATATATTTGCATATGTAGATATACAAATATAGATAGATGCAGTACTCAGTCATTACTTTCCAGCGGGGGACGGTAAGCCAAAGTTATATATGGTCTGCCGTGGATACATATAATACATTGGCCATTCGACGTGGGACTCATGATCCTCTCCTTCCCGCTTTATGCCTTTGGCGACAGCCGCAACACAATTATCGTTTATAATTTTGATTCAAAACTTGCATAGGCCTTTATTAGATTTCTAGAATAATCTAAAGATAAATGTGTCCCAAACATACAACTAGCGGCGCTTCATTTTCATATCCTGATTGGTTTGGGCTGGGCATTTCGGGGTTGGGGTTTTTGTTAGGGTTTTGTTGGTCTATGACCAGTGTTTGGATCTTGGGTACCTAAGAAGATTAAGTAATTTTAATTTTCTTGTACGCTTGTCCTTTTAATCTCTGTAATTTTTGAATTCGGTGATTAATAATATTTTTGGCTGATCAAAAAAAAAAAAAAACCAGACACTTAAGTGTAATTAGCAGTAACAAAATGAGATGCATTGACTATGATAACAGCAACCACCATTGCGTTTGAGGCAACCAATGTAAACAATGAGGAAAATCAACGGCCATAATTCAACAGCTGATGCGGTAGGCACGTGTAAACAAACTTCCAAAAATTACTAGTAACAAAGTGAAATGGATCAATTAAGATGACAGCGACTAGGGCTGCAAATGAGCCGAACCGAGCCGAGCCAAACCTTGTTGTGTTGAAGCTCGGCTCATTTACTAAACGAGCCAAAAACTTGAGCTTGAGCTCGACTCGGCTATAAACGAGCTGAGCCTACTTTTTTGAGCTGAGCTTCGGAGTTTTAGGCTCAGCTCGTTTAGCAAAAGAGCCCAAAAATCGAACTCGAGCCCGGCTCGTTTACTAAACGAGTCGAGCTGAGCCTCAACAAGCTGCTCCAGAGCCGCTCGGTTCATTTGCAGCCCTAACAGCAACCAACCTAAACACCACATTCCAACAGAAACATTGGCATGTGCCATGCAACTAGCATATTCAAAAGGAAATTGGTTGAGCTATTACTGGACTCACAACACCTTGAACGTTATGGAATGTTCAGTATCAGAGATTGTACAAGAAATGCTGCATTTTACCTTGAATCCATCGGGAAGAACCTCTGCAATGACCATCCAAATCATACACCCAGCTGCGAAGCCCGTGCAGAATGGTAGGACCTTGTTAAATGCATCGGCACAGATAAATGAAGGAACTGCAACAATAGGCTGCAGCAACAAGGATGTGAATGGCCAATAAATGGAGGCATCTTAAACTATAACTAAGAACATTGTTATTTCCACCTTTACGTGCTCAACAGGATACAAAAGTGGGTTCCTTTTCGGTCTTCTTCCATAGATGCGTTTGTCATAATAACAAAACAACATCATCCAAGTAGCCAACATGGACACGTTAGATCAACGTACACAATTGCATACTACGGAAGAAGAAACTCAACAAATCTCTTATACATTTTTATAGTCCAGCTACACATACTATTCTTTTAGTGCTTCTCTTTCTCTGTGGAGTATAATTTTTTTAACTCTCCCCAGCTCACATGCTTGCATTTTTGAGGTAGTGCGAACAACGGTAACCCGTGTAGGAGTGTTGGTGTCTGAATTGACCTACTATTCTTTAGACACGTGCATGCAACTTACACAACCATTTGGATGATTTTGGTTTCCTTTTTCCTTTTTGATAAACTACATCGTTATTCAGAGGCTCACATTAGATCTACAATGCATACACCAGAAAAGATGACAATACGATATAACGAAATGTAACTTCACCATCATCAAGCACAAAGTACTCTAGATGCTCAGCAACAAAAAACGCAGAACACATTTCAATGCAAATACGACTTTCTTCCTGGTGACAGGAAACCTTGTCTTTAAATGACAGGAAACCTTGTCTTTAAATGCTACATTGCTTCCAAGTTAAAACACCTGTTTCTAGCTAATGAGTTTGAAGATCTCAGAAGGAAAAGTACGGCACCTGGGGCAATGATGTAATTACACTCCACAACATTGCATTCTGTGGAGAAACCCCTCTTGAAGCAAGCACCATACTCACAGCTAAGCCTTCTGGTATGTTATGCACGGCAATAGCTAAGGTCACCAATAGCCCCTGAGATAAACCTTTTGAGCCAGCAAAGGACACTCCAACACCAGAACCCTCCCCAAAGGAATGAAGAGTCATTATTCCAACAACAAGAATAACTTTAGCTGCATCTGCTCCTTTTATGTCTAACATACTAACCTCACCATATTGCTCCAGAAACTGAACATTAAAGACAATAATGCACGTCAATGTAATCGCCAACAAATAGCAAATCAGAATGATCCATTGAACTGTGATGAATGTTGTAGAGAATGGCTTCATGTTTTAAATTGCTGTTCATCAGAATCAAGATTTTAGTGCTTCATTTTTGTGCACCGCATCATCGATATTATAACACAATAGCACAGAATTTCAGCTAAGGAAACCCCTACTTCACTGCAACGTTTTATGTTTGTTTCTAATTCAACAAAAAATTAAAAATCCTAATAGTACAGCGTAGCATACTACTACATGAACTGCACAAAGGAACATCACAAATCAAAGCAATTTTACGGACACGGGAGTTGAAATCTGGCATCTAACTATCATCTTTCATGAATACAAGAATCTTAACGTTAATATCGTCTACCTGATAAATATGAACTATCGCAGGGTAAAAGGCTATTGCATTGACTCCAATAAGCACAACAAATTTTGTTGCATTAATAGGCAAGAAACTTATAACAAAACAAAAACAGAGAAACTAGGACCAACATGCTTGAGGAGTATGATACATTAGAAGCATAACTAAAATATGTCAGATATAATCTGTATTGGCATCGGCATCAGCTCAATGACAATTCTAATCGAACTAAAACTTGGTGATAATGTGAAAAACCAACAAAATTGGCAGTGTACTATCCCCTTCCAAAAATAAGAAAGATTTAAAGTCATCACCTTCTTACAAAGCCAAATGAAAACTCCTCCTGTCAAAATGCCGATGACTACCCAATTGCCACTACCATGCTCTTGTCCTTCCTGAATGAGGTCAAAGCTAGCTGCCAACATCACCCCTGCCGCCATCCCATTGCATATTCCGGCCCACTGGGGATCGAGTTCCACAAAGAAGAATGGTACTGCCCCTAAACCAGTGGCAGCAGCCATCGCCAGTGTTAACAATGCAACTGATGACACAGAGACTCTGCCACTTCCAACCTTCCTTTCACCCAGTCCATCCGTAGTACCATCAGATCTAAAGACATCCTCAGTTCCAGTGCCATCTATAACGCCACCCTCTGTATTCCTCACTGGAGCAGTTCTTATCCTTGGTAAACTTTCTGTTTCGGCCTCTGCTACGGCATAACCATTCAATACCACAAGAAATAGAAGAAACAACAGGATCTGTTTGAAGGTCAGATCCATTCTTGTTCATATGACATCAAAGGACATTCATTTCTCAACTGAGGAATGCTAGATGATACAATCCAATGGAGTTGTTATATAATCAATCGCAATTGAAGTTGATCCATGCCCTCAAATAAATCGTATGCAAACCCCCTTTAACTTGATTTGCAGATGCGTGGACCTGGTAGACCAAACAATTTTAGATGGATATCAATTACATTAAAAAAAATGCCTGATTGCGGCCAATGCAGTTAGATTTTGACAAGTTAAACTTAATTAAAAAAATAGCTGAAAAGCAGCTACCAACCTGCAGTTGAAGGTGGGACTGCACCAATCAGTAAAGATGAATTCCCATAAGAAGCAGATCCCAAGTACTCTACTTCAATTTGTCAACCAAACTAAAGAAATTACAAGCTAACCGAGCAAACATGTTCTATGATTGATACCCACAAAAAAAGGGGCCATATGTAGACACACTATACATACAAATTTGCATTTACCCTACCAAAACCCTAATTCTGGGAACTATCAACCCAATACCACCAACCCATCCAAATATAGATGAATTCAATGACTACCCAGTAATTAAATCAATGATTAACATTATAAATCCGATTATAAAAACATTATAAAAACATCAAGATCACGATTTGAGTGACAAAAGCATATATTGGAGATGAATTAAAAAAGAATCCGATCACTTTTACTTACCAATAAAAGAAGCAATAGATTGCGTCTTCGGCCAACAGCACCCCACAAAAAAACGCGTAGTATATTCGAAGGAATAAAACCAATCCGATCAGATAAAGACCCACGACACGAAGAGCTGGGATATTTTTTATTAATTTACAATTTATTTGGAAAAGCAAAGATGGGTGAAGACTAGTAAAGGGTTCAACCGAAAGTGACAATGAAGGATTATATGAAAATGTTAAAGTCTACCCCGTCTCATCGTCCGCACGTTGTTTTCGGCAGGAAAAAACGGGGGGGCAAAAACCAGGGAGGTGGTGTTTAGGATTTTTGAATGGGAAGCAAGAAGGTGTTTGACATATACTGTAATAGAAACCGTTGACCCAAAATCACACCGGACTTATTACCTGGATGAACACGCACGACGGAGAGGAGAATACGAGTTGGAGCTGTTGGAATCAAACTGGGCTAGGCCCAATTAGAAAGAGGACAGGGAACGGTCTAGTTCCAATGAGTTGGAATCGGGGGGCTGCTGTACCTCGTATCTAGATTAATTTACTGAACCGAGGCTGATTAGGAGGGAATCGGGGGGCTGCTGTGCCCGAGGGGCAGCAGTGGCCTGCTGCTCCCCCAAACGGCACCGTTCAGTCTCCGGCACCCTATTCCAACCTTTAAGAGTTGAGCCTCTGTTTGACTTTGGCCATAAGGGGAAAAAAAAAAACCTTGGCTGGTATTTATTTTTTATTTTTGTGAGGCCCATTACGGGTTTGACAAAGATGTTCAGACCGCAAGTTATTCTTAAAATATTTTTTTATGAATTTTTGAAAAAAAATTAGATCAATTTGATATCAGCAAGGACTATTTTAGAATTCATAGGACGCTTTTAGTATATGTACGGCGCCCTACGAATATTGAAACAACTCTTACTGATATTGGATTGTGCTAATTTTTTCAGAAACTCATTAGAAAATATTTTAAGAATGAATTATGGTTTGAATCATCTTTGTAAGATTCAAATAGGCCCCACAAATTTTTTTTTAAAAAATAGGTGTTTTGGTTGTGGGGCCATTACATGTCCTACAAAGATGATTCAAATTGCAAGTTATTCTTAAAATATTTTATTATGGCCTCCTGAAAAAATTAGCATATTCCGATATTGGTAAGGACTGTTTCAAAATTCGTAGGGCGTTTCAGATTTCATAGGGCACTTTATGAATTCTAAAAGAGCTCTTACCGATATTTGATTCAACTAATTATTTTTAGGAACCCATAAAAATATTTAAGAATAATTTATGGTGTTAAACAATTTTGTAAGATCCGTAATGAGCCTCACCAAAATCAAAAATAAATACCAATGGAGGGTGTTTTTTTTTTTCCCCTTATGGCCAAAGTCAAACGGATCGTGGCCGGGGAAAGTCCAAGGTCAACTTACCCTTCCCGGGTCCTCATGGCCGGAAAAATCCGAACGCGACTTGGGTGACGTCCCACTACCTAAAATATTTTCTTGCATTTAAATTTTCTGGTTTGATATTTGAAAGGCATCTTCATGCTAGAATAATTTATACTTGCACCAACAGATTATTTTAAGCCATTTATGGCTCTGATACCAAATATAATACTGAAAACTAAAATATTAACAGTACAAAGGATCAAAAGAAAACTGACCTTATTATTTATAAGGCCGAAGCCAATGTACAAAAGAGGAGAGAAGAAAATCAGAGTGCTTGGATTTTAGAGAGAGAGAGAGGGCAATCCAAAACCTGCTTTTCCTAATACAAACGCGTCCTTTATACAGAGGACTCTACCAAATGAAATTACATAGAAATTACACTTGAATTGAAATGAAGATTCTTGTCGGGTACACATTGGGCCCCATCGACACAAATATCTTCACCGAAAGTAGTGCCTTCAAACCTACTCCATAATTGAGTGTTTTCAAACCTACTCCATAATTGAGTTGTCTTTATTTTTACTCCATTATTGAGTAACTTTCACCGAGAGTCGGTTGACATTATTGATTTTTCTCTTTTCCTTTTCGGGAGGACAGCTGTTCCGCCATCATCTCGGTCATGCTGTCCTAAAAATCACCCAAAGTCGGTGCTGGTGTTGTCCCATCATCTTCATAAGGGTCTTGAGATTCCCCTACTAAGCATGTGAAGGGATTATTATCTTCTTCATTGTTTTTTGCTGATGTCATGGACTCGTCATCAGCCATCTGTGTTGCTTGAACAGATTGCAAGAATTGATTCTTTATCCATGGTCTTGATTACCAATTCATCATCTGTTAAAGATGGACTTTTTGCCTTGATTTAAGCCGAGATTTCTAAGAAAGGATTCTTTCTAGAACTCTGCTCCTTTCTCTTTAATTGTAACTTTAATTCCTGGGTTGTAGCCTTTATTTCTGCAAGAGTCTGGTCGAGATTAATACCTTTCCACCACCTGTATTGGAAAGTTCTTTGTAAAACTGGAAGTCCAAAATTATTACTTCCAAATTGAACATTCCATTTCCAGATCCATGGGATACCAAAAGTCAGCATTATGAAAAGGAATGATTTTCCTTCTGAAGTATTGGTCTCCTGTAATTGAGGATGATGATTGGTAAAAAATTCCAATTGCTTCTGAATCTCAGGAATAAATAGTTGAATCGAGGGCCAAATTTAGACCACCATATATAAAACCAATTTGGCAATTCATGCTTTCCAACAAGATTTGGACAAATTTTTAGAAACCATGAGTGTTTCCTCCGTTGATTTTGGTAATAAAATGCCTTTGTCCATGCTTCAATGTAATCCCAGTAATTATAATGAACTGGAACTCCATTTTCTGCTTTTATTGACAAGGTTTTAGATTGTTGTGGGTGTATTCCCCATTTGTGAATAGGTATGACCATCTTAATTATGGCCTTACTATAGCTTATTGGACTTTTTTGTCCAATCTTGCTGTCATAAGTGTGGCGGAATTCCACCGATCCAGATCCTGAGAGCATTGCCTCATAAATATATCGGAGTTTTCCTTCTGGAACTGGATAGCTCATTGTATCCAAATAATCGGGACTTTATTTCCCACGGATCATTCTTGAATTGTTCATCCTGAGATTCCAGAATCATAATTGTTTCTGTGGTTTCCAGTGATTTGAAAACCTCTTCAGATTGCACCACCTCCTTGAATGAGGGTGATGTTGATGCTGATGCAGCATCTTGTAGTGAAGGAAATTGTAGTTTGTGAGCCTTCAAGTAGGCTTCAATATTAGCTTGTGTGATCTTGGACTTTCCCCGGCCACGAGAAATATTTCCCCGTCCACGTCCTCGATCTGGAGGTCGATTCATTTTGCAAAATTAAGCACCAGCCAAAAACATTCAACTTATTTTGAAGATATTCAATTGATAACTGGAGTAGTTCAATTTCCCAATCTTGATCATCATCTGATCCATATTGCTGATAATGTCGAAGCATTGCTTCCCTGGCATGAAGCCATCTAATCAAATGACACCTATTGTGTGCCCTTTTGAGGATAGTTATCTCAAAATTTGTCTGGAAGACATTCCTTTGTAATTTCAACCATTGTTGAAAAATAATTCGTTTATGAGCAAAATTGTTCTCCATTAGGCAGCCAAAAGATTTAATTGCTGTTGTTTTTGTGCTATTTTGTATTTGTAAATAGCTAAATTAACCTGGTAGGAATTTCTGGGCATATTATGCCTCTTACTATTTAGGTCTCTAATACAATTTTCCCAATATCTTATTCCAGAAAGTATTTCTAGTCGTCCAATTAGTAACATTCAGCCCTGCAAGAATTCACGAGTGAGGAAATCAGGTAGAGAATTATTTTCTCCTTTAATGTATTCTATATCAAAATCAAAGGCAGATAATTTAGACTGCCAACGAGCAAAAATTTGCTTTGAGGCAAGATTTTTTGTATCTTGTTTTAAAACCTGCTTTGCAGCACTACAATCAACTTTCAACAAAAATTGTTGATTTAATAAATCATCCTGGAATTTATTTATGCATTTAATAATAGAAAGTATCTCTTCCTTTATTGTGCTATAATTAGCTTGTGCATATTTGAAAAGTCCAGAAGTGAACCTTACCAATTCTTTCTTTCCAGAATTTGGATTATATTGTTTTAGGATGCCACATTAACCAATATTAGAAGCATCCGTTTCTACAATTTTCTTCCATTCTGGATTAGCAATAGCTAAACATGGAAGTTGCTTAGCCTTTAATTTAATCTTTTGGACAGCCTTCGTATGATATTCTGTCCAAGGAGGAGAATTCTTCCTAAGTCTTTCATATAAGAGAGCCAAATCCTGGGCTAACTCCTTATAATAGTCTCCTATATAGTTGAGACTTCTAAGAAATCTTTGCAATTGAGTTTTATCTCTTATTTGATCTGGGAATTTAGAAGCAAATTCTATACTTCTATCTATTGGGATAATTTTCCCCTGATGAATATTGTGTCCTAAAAATCGAACCTTAGTTTGGAATATCACCACCAAACCATTTCTTTTAATAACATCTTTAAAAATTCTAAGATGTTTTATGTGTTAATCGATGTTTTGTGAGAAAATCAAAAAACATCATCAATATAACAAATTGCAAATTTTGCATAAGGATAAAAAATATCATTCATGATATTTTGAAATTCTGAAGGTGCATTCTTCAGTCCAAACGGCATCACATTCCATTCATAATGTCCAAATGGAACTGTAGATGCTGTCTTGTAACGATCAGATTCTTTAATTTGAATCTGCCAATATCTTGATTTTAAATCAAATTTAGAAAAAATGACTACTTTATTTAGTCTATCCAGTAAATCTTTTTTATTGGGGATAGGGTATCTTATCCACATTAAGACTTCATTAAGAGGTTTATAATTTATGACCAGTCTAGGAACACCTCTTTCTTTTTCAGCATTTTTATTGACATAAAAAGCTGTGCAACTCCAAGGAGAGTAGCTTTTTCTAATTAATTATTTTTTAAGTAAATTGTCAATTTCATTTTGACACATTTTAAAATATTCTTGTTTCATTTGAGAAGGTCTGGCCTTAGTAGGAATTTTTCTTTCATCAAAGTCCTTCTCATACGGAAGTGAAATAATATATTTCTTTCTATCCCAGAAGGCATTAGGGATATCACTGCAGATTTCTTTATGGAAATCTTCTTCAATCTGAGAAATTTTCTCCTTCATTACAGGTTTCTGTAATGTTTCCTCAATACTCATTATTCTAATTTCTTTTTGAAGAAATTTTATTTGTTTATCCTAATTGGAAATTTTACTCATAATATCATTTATTTCCTTGTATACAGGAGGAGAAACAAATTTAAAGAAGATTTCCTGCCCATCCACATGAGCAGTAATACCAGAAGTATTGGTTTGCATTGGCATCAACATTCCCAAAAAAAGGGGTTCCCAATATTAACTCTTGCTGGAGATTTCTTATACAAAGAAATGTTGTCTCCAAACAAACTCCTTTATTGCAAATATATACATTGTTGAGTTTGTATTTGATTATCATTTTGGATCCACTTGCATTAGTGAGACTTTGAGAAGTTTTCTCAAAATATTGGGTTGGAACAATTCCTTCTTAAATGCAATTCATATCTGCACCGCTATCAACCAATGCAATAATATTATTGATAGTATATTCTTTTTGTATTACTAAGTTTACCCTTACATGCCATTTTTGTTAAACCACATTGTTAATGATATTTAGATAATTAGAGTCATCAGTTTGACCAGTTTCTCCTTTTTCTAGAGAAATTAACCTTTTATTCATGTCACAAAGTTCTTGGGTAGTTTTATTTTGAAAAGATTTTAACAGTTTTATCTCTGTCTTTAAAACATTTATTTCTCCCTTAAGGTTGGGGATTGTAACAGGTTTATTGCTATCCATTTGCTCTAATTTGTCTAAAACATTTTTTAGACTATAAGTTTCATTAGGGATCTGAGGTTTTTCCTCCCCTTCTTCTGTAGTAGAGGAAATACATGTTTCTATGATTTTTATTTTCAGCTGAGGATCATCAATTTGATCTATTATATCCAACAAACCTTGTTGTTTATTAGTAAGAACATTTATACTGAGTCCATTCATTGCCACAATGGCTTTCCAATAATTATCGGAAGTTGAACATTCGAGGTTGTTACATTTACAATTATTAGAAACTTCTTCTTCGGAGCTAGAAGAAGTATCTTCTTCTTGATCTTGATCAAATATTTCATTTACCCGATCTTCTGATTCTTCCTGTGATTCAGAATCACTAGAATCAATCATTAGTTTAAAGAGTTGTTGTTTTAACCCTTCATCTATTTGAAGCTCATTAAGCTTTTTCTTGGTTTTACACATATTAGCATAGTGCCCTATTTTGCCACATTTAAAACATTTTGTTGTAGTTTTCTTTTTCGATTTATTATGCTTTTTAGTAGCTGAGGTAGACCCTTTTGAACCAGATTGTTCAAATGTTTTCTTATTCTTTTGAGATTTCCTCTTGGAATATTGTTTAGTAGTCTTCTTACTACTTTTCTTTTTAGTAGGTTTCGGATATTTAGTCATATCATACCCAAATTAGTCACAAAATTGGCCCAATTCCTGTTTTCCAGTCAAACTTTGCTTTTTCAATTGATTGTGTAATTTAATATCATTACACAAGGTTAATCCTTCCTGGATTATAATGGAAATTATTTGTCCATAAGTATAATTATCATAATTAATAGTTAGACCATTATTTTGATCCATCAATTTTTTCCTAATTTTCTCTACAAAGAAATAAGGTAACCCATCAACAAATTTTGATTTCCAATGCTCACTATTAGCATCAGTTCTTTGCATTACTTTTGCTAGGAACACATCCTTATACCAACGAAAATGAGTTAGCGTTGGACATTTTAAATTCTGAAGTAATTCCCTACTTCTTTCACGTTGGTTATCCCAGTGACCAACAAAGTGTAAAATTATTGATTGGACTAGAGTATATATAGCATCTTGTACTTGTTCACCCTTTTCATTAATTTTTACGGCATTTAAAATTTCTGATCGTTGGTTTGCAGAGAGGACATTTTCCCACCAACCTTGGATCATGCCGGTAAAACTAACTGTTATCCAACTAGCCACCTGTTTATCCTCATTGTGATTATTAACACAAATAGTACTATACATCATCATTTGATGTACTACACTAAAAATTTGATATTCTGTCATACTATCTATGTTCCATTCATAGATAGCTCTACCATTATAAGACATTTGTTTTTGGAAACCAGATTCCTCATAAAGCATATCTTGAGAAGTTGGTCTTGGATAATAATATCTATCAGCTCTTGAATAAGGAAATTCCTTAGTTCGAGGATATTGAATTTTATTGATAGTATCAGTCTGAGATTGGATAAAAGAATTTTCCAAATCTAAAATTTCCTGATCATTCATATTGTCGGACTCAATTTCCTTAGATATAACATTCAATGAAAGACCCTGTAGTCTTTTTTGTAATTCTTTAACTAATTCAATATTTTTGTTTGGATTATTTAGATTAAATCCGGTAATAGGAAGAGGTGGTCGAATATTTGAAGGAGAAATCTCATCTTCTTTCACCTTGTCCTTGTGTTTTAGATTCACAATTTGTTCACTTATTTGAGCTATTTGTCCTTCCATTCGGACTAATTGGTCTCCAACTGTGTTAAGAAATAAGTTGGTATAATTATTCTGCTTATGGATCTTACCATTTACATCCGCATTTGTAGGTTTAACAAACGCCATAGTCCCAGAAAAGGGTCAGAATCTGAACTACCTTCTAAAGATAAAGGAGTTGTTGGAGGATGAAGTGCAGTTATTATTGTTCCAGTCATAGTCCTCCAATTTCTATGATAATTCTGGATTACATTGATGGATTTATCCACTTCTATGTAATATTTTCCATAAAACCATTGGGTAAAAGGGATGATATTCTTTGTATATTCTATCCAATTATAGAATTCTTTTTTAAAATTTTGTAATTGATCCTCATCATATTTTGAGAAGTACCATTCCCTAAATTCTTTATATTTAGGTTGGTAAAATTCCTTATTAATTTTTTCCTTGATTTCTTTATCTGTTATGGTCATTAATAGTAAAATTCATTTCACTAGCAGTAGGTGATTCTACTGTACGTGTTTGGTGGATTATTGTAAACTCCATGAGGAATTTGATTCTGGGATATTCTTAGTCCTACTAGATTGATATCTTCTATAGGATATTGTGATTTAGGAATTTCAGATGTTGAGTGCCTACTAGTAGTAGGAATACTAACCATGTAAGGTATTTGTGTAGCCGAAAAGCTATTCCTAGAACTTCTACTTCTAAGAAATCTTTTTGGTTGAGAATTCCTAAAATTTAAAGAGACAATCCCATCACTATCTTGGACTATTTGTTCAATCTGATTAACTATAGGCCTGGGTGGAACCGCATTATTTATCACCCAATTTTCTAGAAATGTAATTTCCTCCCAATTTATTAACCTATTGGTTGCAATATTTGATGTTAACATATTAGTTTCTACCAAGACAGTCTGGTCAGCAGGTCTCATGTAGAGACCCGTAAATTTCTTTATTAAATTTTAATGTTTTATAAAGGGATAAGTGATGGTTTAATGTGAAAATAATGGTTGTGGGTTCATGTGCAAGGATTTGGGAGATGTGGGTGTTAGTGCAATTTGGTGTATATATGTGTGTGTGTGTGTGTGGCAGGGGATTTATTTCCCCTTTCCACCTCTCGGTCTCTCACTCTCACTCTCTCTCCCGATCTCTCTCTCTCTCTCGGCACCTTCTCCATCTCTCTCTCACTCTCACTCAAAACCCAACAAATCAACTTCAACCCTTCATCAATCAACCTTAAATCCTTCACCTCTATGCGTATTGGAGCTTGAATCACGTTGGTAGGAGCTCGGTGACCCGTAGTTGGCTTGGTTTGGAGTTTGAAGTTCTAGGGCTTGTTCAATCTCTTTGGTTTCGGCTTGGATACTCGAGGTAGGGAATTCTACCTCTCTTTATATGTTATTTGAGTGTTCTTGTATCATTTTTTAGCTTGTGTTGTTGGTTATTGAGATTGGATCGAAATCTGAAAATCCTGTCAAAAATCGTCTGGAAAACACTCTCCCTACCGGTAGAAACTTTTTGCCTACCGGTAGAACAAATAAGAACTTTTTCCCTCAACCAGCTCAAACATACTGCAGCAGCTCAAAAGCTGCTCAACGTATCAAGTTTCTACCGGTAGCAACTTTCTACCTACCGGTAGGCCAAGCTGCTCAAGCTGCTTAACGTCATCCACCTACCGGTAGAACTTGTTTGCCTACCGGTAGGCCAAGTACAAAGTCGTTTCGTTCAAAATGTTGGCTTTTCTGTTCGCAGTTTCTACCGGTAGGATTTCTTTACCTACCGGTAGGTCAAGTGTCGAATTCTTCTTTCTACCGGTAGGATTCAAGCACCTACCGGTAGGTGGTTGAGCTGCTACAGTGTCTTTCAGCAGCTTTTCTCACGTTCTTCCAAACCACTTTTTGGAGCCTTCCATCGACTCTATTGGATTCGTTTACGCATTATTTCTAGTGTTTGGAGAATAATACCTATTTCATACGTAAAATCGTGTCCGATGGACTTGAATGAACTTATTGGGTTAACTATCACGGAAACTAGGATCAACGGATTGACGTTAATGGATTACGGATAAAATGTGATATGTTACCGCCTAAATTGAACTGAAAACCGCAGTGAGTAGTTGATGCGTGGGTCATGGGTTTAACTTGAAGTGAAAGGTTAGTAGATTGCTTAAAGGGGAATTAATGACGGTTTACGAACATGTGAAGAATACAATTATATAAAGGATAGCTATTCGATGTAACGTGAAGCGCGTATTGTAAAGGTTGATATCTTTGAAACCTGAAGCTGGGAATAAAACGTGTGATCAGATGTACGGGGTCTTAAGAACCCGGAATGAGAATCGGATATACGGGTCCCGAGAACCCGGAATGAGAATTGGATGTACGGGGTCATGATCACCCGGAATGTAAATTGGGTAGACGGGGTCCTAATGCCCGGAATGTCTTTTGATTGATATTGTGATGTAACGATGTGAAGAATTTCTTGTGTGCCCATCAAGGATCCATAGGAAACTTATGAGATACTAAGCGGTTGGAACGTAACCATATGAGGTGGACGTGTGAAGATCGAAAGATGAGTAAAAAGGAATTCAAAGGACAAAGATAGGTTAATTGACAAGAGTGAAGTGTTTGTTTACGTTCTGAATTTCTAATATAGTGCTTGTGTCTTATCCATGCTCCTGTGTTATTCGAAAGTCTATGTTTCATCGGCATCTTTCATCTCACTTGCATATAGAGTTTGCGTAGACTTTTCTACTGGGCTAGTGTAGCTCAGACCTTATATTATTTTCAGGTGCTAACCCGGATCAGTAGCTTGCATGACTGGAACGCTTGAAGTGTGGACATACCCCTTTTGAAAGCTACTCGACGGGGTTACCTAGTCATCTTTGAAAATTTATTTTGAAAGGTGTATTTGTAACTTAAGTTGTAATTCTTTTGATTAAGGAATATTTGTAAACTCTTAACTCTATTGATACTCGATACTTAAGTTAATTTGGGCCGTCGAGCCAATGATGTAATATTTTGGGAATACTGGACTCTTTTGGGTATCGTACGAAATAATTGTGAGGTCTTATTCATGAAAATCATTTGTAATTATGTTAAAAATTGAGGACGTGACATCTCAATTGACGAACCCTTGGATTCATAGTATTCATTATTTTATAGTAAATTCTATAAACTACTGCTATTACTTCAGATCCAGGTAAGAAATCATATCCTCTGGTCTGAATCCTGCAATTTAAAACCTCTCCTAGGTTTCTATCTGTTAGTGATAGGGTAAGATTTGGATAAGCATTAAAATAGACAGGACCATGACATAAACTGGTCTTTATAGCCCCCATTATAGAAGATCTCCAGTTATTACATCTGCCGTCTCTAAGTGTTACCTGAAGGCAAGTATCCATTCCTAACAAAGTTAATGGTTTAAGGGCTATTTGTACTAAACCAATATGAACATATTTATAATTTCGCATATGAGCAATTAGATCACTACGATCCATAAGGTTTATTACCTTATCATTAAGCTCTAAGCTTCTTTCCATGGTTTTTATTGCCATGCTACTTCGAAATTCAAACATACCATGTCCATATATGGTAGAGGGGCGAACTGGAGGTTTTGTCCAGTGGTTCAACTGTTCTTGCACATTAGCATATTCCACTAATTCAGTGTTTTTAATTCTATCATTATCATATCTAAATAATCTCTTCATTGAGATATAATTGTGTTAGAGCTCATATAGACTATTCTCTCATGAATTTGCCTTCTTTTTATTTATTTATAAATGGAAGACAACATCTTGGATAGCACGTTTGTCAACGATTTACCGGAGCAAGGCCAAATTACCCTTCCCGAGTCCTCATGGCTGGACAAATCCGAACGCAACTTGGGTGACGTCCCATTACCTAAAATGTTTTCTTGCATTTAAATTTTCTGGTTTGATTAATTTTTTATTTGAAAGGCATCTTCATGCTAGAATAATTTATACTTGCACCAACAGATTAGTAGTGTTTAATGTTGATCCAGATTCCAAACCATGGACTCACTCGAAAACACCCACCGTAAATTCACTTAAAAGACACAATTGTAGACACCCCAATTTGATTAAACAAATATTTTGGGTCCCACCTTGGGAACCATCCTAATGATGAATAGGATAAGTGATTGTTGATTGATTTCTCGTAAGTCAAAAAGACTTTGTGAGTACTTTTAGTCACTTAAAGGACCAAATTCAGAGCCAAAAAGCATTTTTAGACAAAAATACAGTTTCTAAGTAAGATATATCTATTGGTCGCTAGATCGATTTCACGGCCACTACTTCTTAATTTCTTTTATCCGTGCAATCTAGGGGACTAACAAGCAAATTACATGGGGAGATACTCGTGAGATAAGTTAATTGTGAAATGTCCAAAATCATCTGTTGACATTTGTGATCAGAGTGTAATTAATTATCAATGGTCTCTTACAACGAATGGTAAAGACGCCTATAAATAAAAGGTTATAACAAATTTGTATGGTCATGAGTCATGACTATTTGTGTAAAGAGGTTTCTTACAAGGGCGGTTATTCTTATTCTTATTGTGTCGGTTGGGAAGAGGCGTAGGATGGGGCATGTATTAGTTGCAAGTGTTTGGGGCATTTATGGAAAGAAAAATGTAGAAAACACCTTCGTACATTTAAAAGTAGTATAGATATCAGTTTATGCAATGCAAGAAAAACACACGGGCACAAAATCTTGTTGAAAGCACATGGGCACAAAATAGTCGTGCACGCATGACGGCCCACACCTAGTATATACATATATAGATCGGGGCAGGTTCAGGTAATATTGGGAAGGGTTTAGCTGGGGAGGGTATGATTGCCAAGCCTAATTTTGACATTTGTCGTCCGAAATTTCCTTCTTATGCCCCGTGTTGTATATGTTTTATTTTTTCGGTTTGTCTCGTCAACACGAATTAATAATTCAAAAATATCTGGCACATAAGTAAAAATAATCTTCTCTTCAAAAATTCCAGTCATTGTGATTCAAGTTACAACTCCGAAGTTAATTCTAAAAAAATTATAATATGGGGCGTGATTAAGAAATTAAGTCAAATTTGCCAATAAAAGAAATTTATTTGTTTTTATCATACTTTTGACATGGAAAAATAAATTGTGACATGGGCCACGATAGTCGAGGTCGAATGATACTTATGTTCCTTTTTTTTAACCATCGGGATCCTCTTAATCGTTTTATAAATATGAAAATTTGGTAAAAAATATTTCAACAATAAAGATAAATTAAATCGTATGTCACGATTTATTACTGGTCATAACTTATTTATGAAAATTAGAGAGGGGCTCTTTGGGTTCGTTTAAGCGTATATCATGATTTTTGACCGGTCATAATTTGTTTATTACAGATGGGCCCTTTGGGTTCCTGCAATCGTGTATCACTATTTATGACCGGTCATAATCTCCTCTTCAAAAATTCCTAGGATTGTATATGTTAGTCATTCTGATTCAATTTACAACTCCAAAGTTAATTCTAAAAAAATTATAATATGAGGTGTGATTTAGAAATTAAGTCAAATTTGTCAATTTTTTTTAATCTATTTTTGTCATATTTTTTACATGGAAAAATAAACCGTGACATGGGCCACTATAGTCGAGGTCGAATGATACTTACGTTCTTTTTTTTAACCGTTGGGATCCTATTAATCGTTTTACAAATATGAAAATTTGGTAAAAAATATTTTGACGGTAAAGATAAATTAAATCATATGTCACGATTTATTACCGGTCAAAACTTGTTTACAAAAATTAGAGAGTGGCCCTTTCGTCATGACCCTGACCCGCCCGAGGTCTTACTCATTAAAAATGCCAGTGATTTCTCATTAAGGCCAAATCACAAATCAAATATCACCTAAACAAGTGATAATCAAAGGGGAATAAAATATAACAGCGGAAACAAAAGTTAACTTTTTATTGATAACAAACCAAAATATTACATATGTTTTACGAACCAAAAAGGTAAACCTCTCAGAGTTGTGCTTACCTACAAATTTAAAGCTAAACAAACCACATACAAAGGCTGGTGCGTTTGGTAACCTTTTCAGTTTTCGATTTTTGTTTTTAAGAAACTAGAAGAGAAACAGGTTCATGTTTTCATAGAAACAAAAACAAGAAACATTTTTGATAATATTTATATTTCTAAAAAAAAAACTAGGGAAAACACATTTTTATAGTTTTCATAGTTTACAAAAACTCTAAAAAGGTTTATAAAAAACAAAAAAGTAGAAACTTGTTACCAAAAAAGTTTTCTTCATTAGTTTTCAAAAAAGTAAAAACAAAAACCAAAAATTGAAAACAAAAAGGTTATCAAACGCCTCATAACTGTTTACAAAGCATAACTTTATTTCTGCAAGTTTCCTAATATACAACACATCCCAAAAGTAAACACCCTGCCACACTACGTGTCGCTTCCTGAAAGGTGGAAAAGAAAATATATAAGCCAAAACTCGTGTGAATGATTAATACTTAACTCACATGCCTTCCATGGACAATGCAAAATAATTTGATAGTATCTCAAAACAAAGAACTCAAATCCATAAGCCAAATATAATGCACATTCCGCTATTCAAATTCAAAAGCTACCAGGCGTCTCCGGTAGTGGATAAGCCAGACGTCTACACATTATCCCAAAATACACACCAACCTCAAACACCCTTGCTAGCCATTAAGCCGTCCCCTAGCAAGACCGGATATTGGGAATGCCATTAAATAGATTCGCAAATATTTCACAAATAGGTCCACCTGTTAGGAAAGGATTCCCAGAACCCAGTAATGACACGTACAGATTAGACAACAATCATTGCAAAAAACCTTACAAGGCGGAATTAGAATTTTACAACAACTCCCGCGTCACGAAAGCTGGTTGAACTTGTTGCAGCATGTCTTGTTGTATGCCACGAATATTGCTCGATCGTACCTTACAATCTTCTGCCATATTCCCTTATACCTCGAATCACGTACCTATTTATGAAAACCCTACGTGATTGTTTGTTCTCCCTCATAACCCACTTTTCTGATCTCTCAAAAATATCTCATCGACCTAGAGAACGAAGCGATATATTTATAGGGCTACGGTAGGAACCTAAGGAAAAATAAATCTGGGCTCCTTATGTAAATAAGAAATCTTAATCTCACCAGGATTCTATTTCTTACCACACAAATTACAATTCAACCCACTACAGAATTGTAATTGCACTCCCGTCATTATCTCAATTATTTCGATTTCCATGTTATTAAATACTTATTAATCTCCCCACGTTAAGATCACATATATCCGTTGATTAAAATAAATTACTAACAATCTCCCACTTAATCAACATCTTATACTTGAGACTATCCGCTTAACTTATTCGATATGTCGCATACAAATATCCATCTGCAGGGTTTGACATAATCGAAACTTATAAGCTTATTCAATGGGGTATCATCAATCCCTACTGGGACGTGGATTCCATCAATAATTAATAGTTGTCATATACATAATGTTACTACTCAACTCACCGAGACTATTGATCTTATAAAGATCTCACTCTTTAATGAATCAAAGTCAACAACATTAAATATATACCTCTAATAATTATCTCTGGATTAAGAGCACAAGCATTCATAATAACCATAAGGTTCCAATTGTCTTATAAAGTTAGTACAAAGACAATTACCTCAATGCGGTCCCATTCAATACACACGAAGTGTACTAGCACAATGAGTTGGAACTAGACCGTTCCCTATAGTCAAGATAGACCTACTAAACATTGTACTAAAATCCTACCGATGGTGTGTCCAGTTCCATCTAAGACTGTGAACTATATCTTATATTTCACAAGAACCAATGATCTGATCTTCTGTGTGTAAGCCAAACTCTACACACCAGATCATCTACTTTGTAAAATAAAAGACACACATGCACAACATACAATAATATTATGCAAACATTGCCCATAAAAGATTCTCATAAAAAATGGATAAAACTAATTAATAAATAGCAGTCAAATATTAATCTATTACACAAAAACATGACTTTTAGTATAATTTTCTAACAAATTCCCACTAAGACTCAAAGTCATGTTGCCACACATCTCACTCTCATTCCCTCTACATAACTATCAAAAGTCTTAGCCTGTAAGCTGTTCATAAAAGGATCTGCTAGGTTGTTTATCGATGCGATCTTAGACACAGCTACATCACCTCGCTGAACGATCTCTCGAATCAGGTGATACTTACGCTTGACGTGTTTTCCTTCTTATGAGTCAATGGCTCCTTAAAGTTAGCAATTCCACCACTATTGTCACAATAGATGTAATAACTAATTGCACTAAAGGAATCACTTCTAGATCCATCAAGAAGTTTCTAAGCCAAACAACCTCTTTGACTGCTTAAAAAGCTACCACATACTTGGTCTCCATGGTGGAATCAATCAACGCACAATTGCTTGAACTCCTCCAACTTATGGCTCTACCTTATAGGTAAACACATATCTCGAGGTATATTTCTGAAATCCTTTTCTGACACAAAATCTTAGTCTGTGTACCCATGAAGTACTAGACTATCTAACTAGAACACCAACTTATAATCTCTAGTTCTTTTCAGATACTTGAGTATATATTTCATTGCAGTCCAATGTTCTTGCCCTGAATTAAAGTGAAATCTGCTAACCATGCCAACGGCAAAACAAATATCAAGTCTAGTACACAACATAGCATACATATGACTTCCTACTGCCGAGGTATAAGAAACTGCGTTCATTTTCTCCATCTCTTCAGGTGTCTTAGGACACTGATCCTTGGATAGGTTGATTCCATGTCTAAAAGAGAGGAATCCTTTATTGGAATCTTGCATGCTAAAACGAGCAAGGATTTCATCGATATAAGTAGCTTATGATAAGCCCAACATCCTATACTTGCGATCTCACATAAGCTTAATCCTAAGGATGTAACCGGCTTCTCTCAAATCCTTCATATCAAGCTGGCTAGATAGTCACACTTTTGCCAAAGACAACATTCCCACATCGTTTTCGATTACCAGAATATCATCTACATATAGTACCAGGAACACCACCATTTTTTCGTTGCGCTTCTTGTACATACATGACTCATTTGGACATTAATCAAAACCAAAAAAATTTGATTGTTTGATCAAAATGGATGTTCCAAGATCTAATGCTTACTTGAGTCCATGAATAGACTCCTTATGCTTGCACAACATGTGCTCTTGACCCTTTGCTATGAATCCATCCGGTTTCATTATGTGGATGCGTTCATCCAGATTTTCATTAAGGAATGCAGATTTCACAGCTTTTTGCCAAAATTCAGCATCTTTGGCTTTGTTCGGTTCCCATTTCATTTTAGTTTTAGTTTAGTTTTCAAATTATTACCCTACTTCTTTCTCCAATCATTACCCTATTTTTTCAATTATTACTTTCTCATCTCTTTCTATCTCTCTCCAATCATTACCCCTATTTCTCTCTCTACCCACTATCAAAACTAAACTAAACGAAAGTCTCAACCAAACAAAACCTTTATCTTCTAGTTCCTCTTTATAGTTGTAGGGTTCAACATATTGTTCTTCAGGGATCATATCATAAGATTCTCCCAAGAACGTATACCGATTAGATGGAACAACAACCCTCCCACTACGATGAGGTACTGGTGTGTCAACAACTCTTTCTTGCAATATAACCTCTTGTACTATTAGTGTTGAAGTCTTTGTCGGTCCCTCTCCTCTCAATTTCTCTACAACAATATTTCTTCTGGGCTTGTGGTCTATTATATAGTCCTCTTCTAAGAACCGGACATTAGTGCTAACAATGACCTTCTTGTCTGTAAGACTATAAAACAATCTACCTTTCGTTCCTCTAGGGTACTCCACAAACAAGCAAACTTCTATCCTCGATTCCAATTTATCTGCGTTCCCATTCAGCACATGTGCTAGACTATCCCAAACCTGAACATGTTGTAGACTAGGTTTGCGCCTAGTCCATAGTTCTGTGGGTGTAGATGGTATTGACTTAGATGGTACCAAATTAAGAATATAAGCTGTTGTTTCTAGTGCATGTCCCCAAAACGAAATTGGTAAATCTGAATAACTCATCATTGATCTCACCACATCTATAAGAGTCATATTCATTCTTTTTGCTAAACCATTTTGACGTGGATAACTGGTGCTGATAATTGGGATGTAATCCCTTCAGTTAACAAGTACTCCCTAAACTCTCCCAAGAGGGATTTGCCACCACGATCAGATCGCAGTGTCTTAATGCTTCTCCGTTTTCGCCATATACTCCCTGAATTTATCAAAGCATTCGAACTTACAGTGCATCAAATAAATGTATCCAAACATTGAGTAATTATCAATCAAAGTGATGAAATACTCAAAACCACCTCTTGCTTGGACATTCATGGGTCCACACAAATCAGAATGAACCAATTTCAACGACTCTTTGGCTTTATAACCTTTTGATGGAAAAGGATTTTTGGTCATCTTACCTTCCAAACAGGATTCAAAGATTGGAATTTCCTTAACTTCTAATGAACCTAAAGGTCCATCTCTAACCAGTCTAGAAATCCTATTTAGATTAATATGACCAAGACGTAAATGCCACAGACACGTTTGGTTCAATTTAGAAGGCTATTTTCTCTTACATGGTAAATTATTAGTGTTATTCAATTCATGCAGTTGCACTATAGGAAATATAGGATTAATAAAGTAGATATTATCCACCAATGAACTAGAATAGATGAAACGTTTATTTAACTTAATAACCACAAACTTGTTAAAATAAACCAAATATCCATCTTTAATCAATTTAGAAATTGAAACCAATTTTGTTCTAAGTGTGAGTGTTGAAAAAATGTATGCATATTAATTTGTTGGAAAATTATATGTATTACAATTATATATTTATTTTGATGATAGTCGGAAAATCAGATTAATTATTTTGATGATGTTTTTATAGTTATCACCAAGTTATTTCGGACTAATTTTCTCAACCTTGTAAAATTGCTTAAAGTCTCTTGAATTCAAAGTTTAAGATCTACAAAGACTTAGTAAGCTCAATACATGCTTTAACGGAATTTTTCAGATGAATTTTTGAGCTACAGGTTGACGAACTGGCTGACAGGCTGGCTGTCTGAACAGAAGAGGTTGTCAACTGGACTTCACTGGATGGCAGAGCGGTTGAGAGAGCGGACGACCTCTCGGTCGACCGATCGGTAGTACATTTCTGCAGATTTCCGCAGATCAGTAAAATCTCAACGGCTATATTTTTCCTAAATTAACTTCCACCGGGTCTATCACTCTACAAACGGGCTAGTAGGAGATTGGATGGCTATATAAGGCTTCAAGAGCTCATTGATGAGTACCAATTCAAGCGACATCATTCCATATCATTCCAAGAGAAAATTATCCAAAGATCAAAGCCTAAATTCTCCTTGTTCTTCCATTTTCATATTTTTCTTGAGAGAAATTTTGTACAAGTCGTGAGCGATAATTTTCATACTCTCTTCACATACTTGTAATTCCTAAGCGAGTGTTTGAGTAAAACACTTGAAAGCTTAGAAGACCAAATTCGGGTTTGAATTTGGGTGTTGTTTTGTTTTGGAGAGGTTTTCGGAGAAAACTCTTGCGGTTGCACTAGCTCCTCGGGAAAGCTAGGGGATAAGGTTGTTGTAAGCACCTGCAAGACTTACTACTTGTAATCTTTTTGAAGATTAGTGGAACCTTCAAGTAGTTGCTTGAGGAGAAGTGGACTAGGTCGGACCGTGGACAAATCCGGGCCGAACCACTATAATCGGGTTCTATCTCTCTAACTCTTTCTTTTACTTGCTCATATTATCTTGAATATATTGTTAGAGAATAATTTTTAAATTGGTAATTTCTTTTACAACCATATTCACCCCCCCTCTATGTTGTCTTTTTGGGTAACAATTGGTATCAGAGCCTCGGCTATTGTTTATAGACTTGACCGTCTAAGAGTTAAGATCCATGGCAACCACTAGTAGCGTATCGTGCATCGAGGGTCAATCCTCAAATAGGCCTCCCTTGTTCACGGGTTCAAACTATGGTCATTGGAAAAATCGCATGCAAATCTTTATTCAATCCACTGATTATGATTTATGGAAAATTGTTGCAAATGGTCCTATTATTCCTATTAAGAAATCCGGAGAAGAAACTATTCCTAAGCTAGAAGATGAATGGTCCAACATTGATAAGAGTAATATTGAAAAGAACTTTAGAGCTATGTATCTCCTTTTTTGTGCCATTACTCCAAATGAATATGATTGTGTATCCGCATGTGAAACCGCTAAGGAAATATGGGATAAATTGAAAATGGCTTATGAAGGAGATAGTCAAGTTAAAGAGTCTAAAATCGATATTCTTGTGCATAGTTATGAGCTTTTTAAAATGAAACCGGAAGAGTCTATTTCTCAAATGTTTGCTAGATTTGCTAGCATTACTAACGGTTTGAAAGCTCTTGGCAAGACTTATAGTCAATCCGAGATGACAAGGAAGGTGCTCCGGTCTATGCCATCAAAGTGGGATACTACCACTTCAATCATCCTTCAATCCAAAGACTTCTCAAAATATACAATGGATCAACTCATGGGATCTCTCATGACCGAAGAAATCCATATAAACCTTAAAGATGACAAAGACGAGAAAGTCAAAAACCTTGCTCCCAAAAGCACCTCACACAAGTCCAAAATCAAAGATGACTCAAGTGATGAAAGCGAAGATGGCGAAATGGCTCTCATCACAAAGACATTCAAGAAACTCCTCAAAAATAGAGCATCTCGCAAAGGTAGAGGGTTTCCAAGAAAAGATGGAGGCAAAGAAGAAAGTAGCAAAAAGGATCCAATCATTTGCTATGAGTGCAAGAAGCCCGGCCACATCAAAAGTGAATGTCCATACGTCAAGAAATATTCAAAGAAGGACAAAAGGAAAGCTATGATGGCCGCATGGGACAATAGTGACGATAGTAGCTCCGATGAGGAGGATGAGCAACAAGAGGTCGCTAACTTGTGTTTCATGGCCATCACAGAAAATGAGGTGTGCTTTAAAAGTACTTGGAAAGAAGGCATATGGTTTCTTGACAGTGGATGTTCTAGACATATGACCGGAGATAGGAAGGCATTCAAATCACTTACACCAAAAGATGGAGGAAATGTCACTTTTGGCGACAATGGCAAAGGTAAAGTCATTGGCATAGGTAAAGTCATTGGCATAGGTAATATTGGCGAGTCTCCTACTATTGAAGATGTTTTACTTGTAGATGGTTTGAAGCACAATCTTCTTAGCATAAGTCAATTATGTGATAGAGGAAATCGTGTCGTTTTTGAGAAATCAAAGTGTATCATTGAAAATATCAATAGCAACAAGACACTTTTCATTGGACAAAGACTTGACAACGTGTATGTGTTAAAGTTAAATAATTTGAGTAACATTGAAGCAAAATGTTTTTTGGTTATAAGTGATAATAGTTGGCTTTGGCATAGACGCCTTGGACATGCTAGCATGGATGCTATTGCAAAACTTTCGAGAAAAGATTTAGTCAAAGGACTTCCTAAAATCAAATTTGAAAAGGACAAACTTTGTGATGCATGTCAACAAGGCAAACAAACAAAGGTTTCTTTTAAATCTAAAAATGTTGTTTCTACTACAAAGCCATTGCAATTATTACACATGGATTTATTTGGACCCACTCGCACTTCAAGTCTTTGTGGCAAATATTATTGTCTTGTTGTAGTAGATGATTACTCTATATTCACATGGGTTATATTTCTAGCTCATAAGAATGAGGCTTTTCCTAACTTTACAAAACTTCGTAGAAAAGTTCAAAATGAGAAAGGTTTTGTTATTTCAAATATCCGCACGGATCATGGAAGAGAACTTGAAAACTCTTTATATGAAAATTTTTGTGATGAACATGGTATAGGCCACAATTTTTCGGCTCCTCGCACTCCTCAACAAAATGGGGTAGTTGAAAGGAAAAATCGTACTTTGGAAGAAATGGCTAGAACCATGCTTTGTGAAAACTCTTTACCAAAATATTTTTGGGCGGAAGCTGTAAATACTTCGTGCTATGTTTTAAATAGAGTTTTGATTAGGCCAATCCTCAAGAAAATGCCTTATGAGCTATGGAATGGTAGAAAACCCAACATTAGTTATTTCCATGCTTTTGGATGCAAATGCTTTGTGCTAAACAATGGAAAAGATGATTTGGGAAAATTTGATTCAAAATCGGATGAAGGTATTTTCATCGATTATTCGACTTCTAGCAAAGCTTATCGGGTGTATAATAAACGTACTAACCTTGTTGAAGAATCCATCCATGTTTCTTTTGATGAATCTAACCCTTGTAGTCCAAAGATTATCAATGATAATGATGATGAAGTTATAGCTACAAAGAAGATTGATGACTTGACGATCAATGAGAAAGAGGTTGAGGCTACTCAAGAAGAGAGCTCTCAAACCAAAGTAGAAGAAGTCATAAATCAACCACAAGACATCAATGGAGACAATCGAGATCTTCTAAAAGAATGGAGATACGTCCAAAATCATCCAAAGGAGTTGATTATTGACGACCCTTCGAAAGGTATATCTACACGCTCCTCTTTTAGAAATATTTGTGGTAATCTTGCCTTTGTTTCACAAATTGAACCAAAATCTTTTGTAGAAGCAGAACATGATGAAAATTGGATCATGGCTATGCAAGAGGAATTGAATCAATTTGAAAGAAATGAAGTTTGGACTTTGGTACCTAGACCTATTGGTCATTCTATTATTGGTACTAAATGGGTTTTTCGTAACAAGCTAGATGAATCCGATAATATCATTAGAAACAAAGCTAGACTTGTTGCTCAAGGATATAATCAAGAAGAAGGTATTGATTATGAAGAAACATTTGCACCCGTAGCTAGATTAGAAGCCATTCGCATCTTACTTGCTTTTGCATCTTTTATGAATTTCAAGCTTTATCAAATGGATGTGAAAAGTGCCTTTTTAAATGGTTTCATAAATGAGGAAGTTTATGTCAAACAACCTCCCGGTTTTCAAAATCATGCTTTTCATGATCACGTTTATAAACTTTCAAAAGCGTTATATGGATTGCAACAAGCACCCCGAGCATGGTATGATAGATTGAGCTCCTTCTTGTTGGAAAATGGTTTTTCAAGAGGAAAGATTGATACTACTCTTTTCATTAAGAACAAAGGTAAATATTTGCTTATAGTTCAAATATATGTTGATGATATCATTTTCGGTGCTACTAATGAAAACATGTGCAAAGAGTTTGCTAAGTGTATGCAAGGTGAATTTGAAATGAGTATGATGGGGGAGTTGAACTTCTTCCTCGGACTTCAAATCAAGCAAACCATCGAAGGGATCCTTGTCAACCAAGCCAAATATGCGAAGGAACTCATCAAGAAATTTGGCTTGGAAGGATCAAAGCCTATGAGCACACCAATGAATACATCAACGAAGCTTGACAAAGATGAAAATGGTAAACCCGTCAATGAAAAGATGTATCGAGGTATGATCGGCTCATTACTCTATCTAACGGCAAGTAGGCCGGATATAATGTTTAGCGTTTGTATGTGCGCTCTGTTTCAATCATGTCCTAAGGAATCGCATTTAGTTGCCATTAAACGTATTTTCAAATATCTTATTGGCACACATGATTTAGGATTGTTTTATCCACGTGGAGTTGCATTTGATTTAGTTGGTTATTCAGATACAGATTTTGGAGGTTTTAAAGGTTGATCGTAAAAGTACAAGTGGGACTTTTTAATTTCTAGGACACTGTCTAGTGTCTTGGCATAACAAGAAACAAAATTCCGTAGCTCTATCTACCGCCGAGGCGGAATATGTAGCGGCCGGAAGTTGTTGTGCCCAAATATTATGGATCAAACAACAAATGGAGGATTTCAATTTGTATTATGATCATATTCCTATTAAATGTGACAATACTAGTGCAATAAGCTTAACCAAGAATCCCATTCAACATTCTCGAACAAAACATATTGAGAGACATCATTTTATAAGAAATCATGTTCAAAAAGGGGATATTGAACTTAACTTTATTAGTACCGACAAGCAATTGGCGGACATTTTCATAAAACCCCTTGGTGAGGAACAATTTTGTTTTATTCGTCGAGAACTTGGTATGTCTAATCATTTATGAAAGAGGTTCGTTTTTGGTATCAAAAAGGTCTTTAAAAGTTTAAAAATTCTTTTGGGGATTCAAGTTTTAAGTTGATTGAACTCGTAGATATCGTATTTGATGGAGAGTACAAATGATCTTAATGAAAAGATCACAGTCCAAACAATTTATCATATGTTTCATTTTGTTTGTGTTTGGTATGCATAAAAACAGTTTTCTGGTCCTTAATGTTGCACCTCTTAAACGTTTTCTGGACTTAAACTGCATTTGTCAGCCGGATGACCAAGCGGATTTCCCACCGGATGACCGCATGGTCGACCGGTCAATGTTTTTTTTTTTTTTTGGTCATTTTAAAGTTCAGATCTGTTCTGTTTTGTTCCAAAACCCCTCCTCCTCGACAGAAAACAGAAGTGGCGAAAACCCTCCCAAAATTTTCAAAACCCCTCAAACTCCATCAAATCCTCAAAACAATCCATCAATCCTTCCTAAAATCTTCATCTCCACTCATCTCTACCATCAATTTCATTATTTTTCGCTCCGCACCATCCAAACCATCTTGAAACCCTTCCAAACCCTAGTTTTTTTTGAAAAATGGTAGGAAGAAGCAAACGGTTGCGTTCTGGGACAGGACCGAACGTACCTCAACCCGACTTTAACACGCAACTCTTCACCAACCGGGTTAATGAAGGAAACTGGGCTGGTTTCAAATCTCGTCCTATAATTTCGGGTTGACAGGTATCAATCTCACCCCGTTATCACCACTATATTAATGAAGTTATTAAGGCTGCGGGCTGGACTGAGATAATGACAGTGTCGAATATCGTCTATCCGAAACTTGTTCGGTATTTTTATTGCAACCTGGATGTTGATCGGAATGCCGATGAATATACTCTAGTCTCACGAGTTAAAGGAGTTGATTTTGTGCTAGATGTAAGCACCATGAGTAGTTTTCTGAAATGCCAAGTAGTTGAGAGGAATCAGTATGTGGCTAATGATGAAGAATTGGTAAATGCAATAGATGATGTGTCTGCTTTCTACCAAACCATTACTGATGATCGTGTTCTTGGTGGAGGTATGTCTAAAAATGAATTGAAATAGCATCTGCGTCCCCTACATCTGTTTATTGCACACAATGTGGCCCCTCAGAAAGGACACTATGATGTCGTGTCCCCTCTTCAGTGTCTAATTCTGCATAGTCTAAAGATGCACAACTATTTGAACCTTAGTTATTTGATACTCAAAGAGATGGGCCCTGTTCTTCAGAACAATCATAAGGCCTTACCATATGGTGCATTGCTCACTAAACTGTTTTTGAGTGCCAAAGTAAGGATTCAAGGAGAGCAAACTTTGAAAAATGACCCCGGGCCTATTAAAGACTATATGTTCACTAGGGGGCATATCGGTGATGACGAGGAAGATAATCCTCAAGTCAATAATGCATAAGGACAAGAAGACATTGCAGGTCCGCAGGGTGAGCACTTGGCACAGCCACAGGTTGGAGGCGATTTTTCTATGCAGATGTTTGCTAGGTTTGATGCTTTGCAAGCCTCGCAAAACCAAATGTTGGCAGAATTCCAAAATTTTGCCATTGCTCAGAATAGTCGGTTTGATAGAGTGGAGCATCGCATAGATCACATTGATCAAGCTCAGCAGCACTACTTCAGCCACTATCATCAGCAGTACCCTGATTTCGTGCCTTACCCACCCTATCACCCACCCTCGCCACCTCAGTGACATCCTACCTACCTGCCTCATGCCCTTGTTGATGATGTCTCAAAGGGGGAGAAAAGTCTTGGTTTTATGTTGGTTTTATGTTTTAACTCGTACTTGGTTTATTAGTCGTACTTTTTAAAACTTTGTTCTCTGTTTTTTTTTGAGCTATATCGGTTGAACCTACGTTTAAGTCGCATTTATCTAACTTATGTTTGAGGCTTACCTATGCTTTCGTATTGCTAACTCTGATCATTAAGTATGTTACATTAAGTTTGTGCGCATCTTATGACATGTCTAAATATGCCTCACTCATATCTATCTATTGACATGCTAACTTTGCAGGTATCACTTTGTGATCAACGTCGTTTTATATACTCATCATATTCCTTAAAATTTTTATTAAGGGGGACCATGAACTAAGGGGGAGATTTATTGGCATATTTTTTTGCTCTTCATAAAAACCATCATTTTTGCGCCATCACCAAAAAGGGGGAGATTGTTGGAAAAATGTATGCATATTAATTTGTTGGAAAATTATATGTATTACAATTATATATTTATTTTGATGATTGTCGGAAAATCAGATTAATTATTTTAATGATGTTTTTATAGTTATCACCAAGTTATTTCGGACTAATTTTCTCAACCTTGTAAAATTGCTTAAAGTCTCTTGAATTCAAAGTTTAAGATCTACAAAGACTTAGTAAGCTCAATACATGCTTTAATGGAATTTTTCAGATGAATTTTTGAGCAACAGGTTGACGAACTGGCTGACAGGCTAGCTGCCTGAACAGAAGAGGTTGTCAACCGGACTTCACTGGATGGCAGACCGGTTGAGAGAGCGGACGACCTCCCGGTCAACCGACCGGTAGTACATTTCTGCAGATTTCCGCAGATCAGTAAAATCTCAACGGCTATATTGTTCCTAAATTAACTTCCAACGGGTCTATCACTCTACAAACGGGCTAGTAGGAGATTGGATGGCTATATAAGGCTTCAAGAGCTCATTGATGAGTACCAATTCAAGCGACATCATTCCATATCATTCCAAGAGAAAATTATCCAAAGTTCAAAGCCTAAATTCTCCTTGTTCTTCCACTTTCATATTTTTCTTGAGAGAAATTTTGTACAAGTCGTGAGCGATAATTTTCATACTCTCTTCACATACTTGTAATTCCTAAGTGAGTGTTTGAGTCAAACACTTGAAAGCTTAGAAGACCAAATTCGGGTTTGAATTTGGATGTTGTTTTGTTTTGGAGAGGTTTTCGGAGAAAACTCTTGCGGTTGCACTAGCTCCTCGGGAAAGCTAAGGGATAAGGTTGTTGTAAGCACCCGCAAGACTTACTACTTGTAATCTTTTTGAAGATTAGTGGAACCTTCAAGTAGTTGCTTGAGAAGAAGTGGACTAGGCCGGACCGTGGACAAATCCGAGCCGAACCACTATAATCGGGTTCTATCTCTCTAACTCTTTCTTTTACTTGCTCATATTATCTTGAATATATTGTTAGAGAATAATTTTTAAATTGGTAATTTCTTTTACAACCATATTCACCCCCCTCTAGGTTGTCTTTTTGGGTAACAGTGAGAATATAAAGACAATCTCTCATAATTAAACTCCTATTGTTACTAAAATTTAAAATAACATTTCCTACTACAACTATTGCTACTCTCGTAGCATTACCCATGTGCAGATAAATCTCTCTATCACTGAGTCTTCTGATTTTCTGAAACCCATGCAACAAATTGCAAACACGATTAGTGGCTCCCGTATCTACACAACAGACACTGGTAGATAACACCACTAAACATGATTCAACGACTAGTGAAAAAATCTATCTTGATTATTCACTTTATTGAGATAGAATAGACATTTCTTCTTCTAGTGTCCTTGCTTACTTGCAATGAAAACACTTGCCATTAGGCTTTTCCACTCCACCTTGAGGTGCTCTAACTGGCTCCACAACCTTCTTCTAAGACTTGTTCTGCTTCTTCTTGCCTTTCGACTTAGAAGTAGAATCCTTTTCCGCCACTAATACAGGTGATTTCTTCACACCCACAAGACCCTCAACTGCATGGAGTTCCTTAAGAAGTTTCGCCAAAATTAAATGCATTTTGTTCATAGAATAGTTCAAGTGAAACTACTTAAAACTCTCAGACTGCAGTGAGTTAAGAACGAAATCGATCTAGGTTTCTCCATCAATTTCAGCTCTAAGGATCTCTAGTTCATTAAGAAGAGCTCTCATCTTCAGAACATGATCCCTAATCGGGGTCCCTTCAACATGGGTAATACTCACCAATTTTTATAAAATTTTGCTTCATGTTCTGTGGCATTCCCATCAGATCTAGAAGGGCACACCTCAGACAATACAATATCCAAATTCCCTTTCCAGTCAATATAATTCGATCCAGTAAGTTTATTTGCTTTGAGAATAATTGCAAGTGGATTGAAAGAATCCATTTTTGAATCTGAGAATCACATAACAACAATTATGAAGGGCAATAAAAACTTGAATTTCATTTTAATATTGGTTCCCTCAACCACATGTTAAAAGAAAAATATTGACAATCCTACACACCGTGAAAAGCATGCCTCGATGGGAAGGTCATCTACTCTTCATCATTCGTATAGATAGGCACAACTTTTAAATTTTATTATCTAGACACTATACCATGTCAAGCAAAATTAAATATCCAATGTTGCTTTGGTCCTATAAATAATAACAGTGACTCAAATAGAGAGAATATTATTATTTATAGCTAAGTGTATACTATTACCTAGCTTTTAGACCAATTGTTCTGTTATGAACCACCTCAGGTGGAGAAGTGTCCCACACAACAATTATCTTAGAGCTATCCCTTTAGGAAGTTTGTACCAATGATTCACAATTAATTTTGTTCGATAGGGAGGAAAGTTCTGAAACCAACACACAAAATTAATTATATCATCTACAGACTAGGAATGGAGACCATGAGATTTATTCAAAATAAATTCTCTCTCCCACTTAGTTATTCAAAATCCAAGCACGTTTAGATTTTGGTTTCATTGATTGATTCAAAGTATATAAGCCTTCCACACAAGTATAGCTGAAGGAGTTCAAGTTATGGAAGGATTCCTTATTGCTTAAGGATTTCAAGCTATGGAAAGATTCCTTCTCATTTAAGGATTTCAAGTTATGGAAGAATTCTTTGTCGTTCAAGGATTGCATCCTTGACCATAATAGCTGGATTATTTTATCTTATATTTCTTTATTACTTGTATTTCCATATTGTTTGCATGTGTGATAGTTTACCATATTGGGACAACATGGTAATATTTTGCCTTTGACCTAGATCATAATTTGTTTGTAAACTGAAAATTTTGATAAAATTTGGATTTGATATATTCCCGCGTAAACTGCACAGCCTTAAGTATTTTGGCCATATCTTCCTCATCCGACCTCCGATTGAAGTGATTCAAATTGGGTTGGATTCGACATTCAATTATCTACAATTTCTGTGAAGAACAGATTTTCTAGTTCTAACGTTTACTAGGTCGAAATAGCCCTGCAATCAGACTCTGTGAGTCTGAAAAAATCTGTTGCGAGCCAAACAACTTGTATCTTCTGTACCTACCATTTTCGATCTCCGAATAACCGTCGAATGCTATTACAATCAAAGAAACATGCATACATCGATTTTATGCCTCCATTGGAGTTTACATGCTATGCTAATTATTAGAACCACGAAAAATAATCGTGACACCTAATAAATAATACATGCCATGTTAATTATTACAACCACGAAAAATAATCATGGTACCCAATAAATAACAATAACCACGAAAAAATTATCGTGAGATCCAATCACACAAAATCAACAAAAAATGATGTGACCATAATAGCTGGATAAGAACGCTGCAAAACAAGGGTTATCACAGTTCTATGTTCTATCCTCTATAACCTATGGATAACATGGTCTGCTTAATCCATACGCGTGATTACAGCCTGTTCTGATACCACTGTTAGGAAACGATTCTTAGAACCTAGTAATGATGCATACAGACTAGACAACAATCATTGCAAAAAACCCTACAAGGCGGAATTAGGATTTTACCACAACTCCGGCATCACGAACGTTGGTTGAATTTGTTACAGCACATCTTGTTGTATGCCACGAATACTACTCGATCGTACCTTATGATCTTCTACCATATTCCCTTATACCTCGAATCACGTACCTGTTTGTGAAAACCCTACGTGATTGTTTGTTCTCTCTCACAACCCACTATTCTGATATCTCAAAAACATCTCATCAACCTAGAGAACAAAGCGGTAAATTTATAGGGCTAGGGCATGGACCTAAGGAGAAATAAATTTGGGCTCCTTGTGTAAATACGAAATCTTAATCCCACCAGGATTTTATTTTTTATCACACAAATTACAATTCACCCCACTACAGAATTGTAATTGCACTCCCGTCCTTATCTTAATTATATTTTGAGCTCCATGTTATTAAATACTTATTAATCTCCCCACATTATGATCACAAATATTCGTTGATTAAAATAAATTACCAACAACCTTCCATTGTTATTCCATGGAGTGCACAATTTATAAAACTTGTTCAAATAAACTCGTTAAGGAAAACAAGTTCAAAACCATGTGTTTAGGTATTAAATCACTCACCTCGGCTCTACGAACCACCCGAACATCCTATAACAATTAGGCAATGGAAACACAATTAGAAACTATTAAATATGCTTAGATATAACTTAAATGAGGTCCTAAACACATTTAAGAACAATTTAAGAAGTTAGATAACTAGTCTCAAGAAATAACAGACAAACTGCAGTTCCACCAATTTCAACTCTAATTTTGACTTTGCACAGGAAAATTAAAGGCACAAACTCTACATATTTTTGAAGGTCTATGTGTCTAGTTTCATAATCAGAAATCGAATCGCAATTTCATCGCTTGAGCTAAAAAATATGACCGTTTTCCTGAAGTGCGACGATACTGTCAGCACTGCAAATACCACAATAGCAAGTCGGTTAACGAATTTTAACTCCTTCCACATTTTGAGTTAGGTTCTGAAAATTTTACACAATAAAATAGACACATACAGGCATCTTTAATAAAAATATCAAAAAATATTAAGGTCAGGAAATTTGTGAGAAAAATTCCTCAAGAACAAGGCAGATTCAATTCTGCAGATTTTCTAGAAAAATACATCTTGTTCTTCCTTCAATTTTCAAAAACCCTTCAATGCACATCCAAACTAACTCCAGAACTTCACAAAGACATACTTAAACATGTAGATACATAGAGCTACTCTAGAAACATCAAATTTAAGGATCATAGTAAGTTCTAAATATGAAATTCAAGGAATTCAATTAGGGTTCTTGAGCTTCTTCTAGAGTTCTACATAATCCAACTTGTGATTGAACTAAGACCCATAAAATTCGTCATTTAGATATAGAATTCAACTACCATAACATGTAATCAAGTAAGAGAAGCATAAATTACCAAGTCAAGTCTTCAATCAAAGCCAACAAGATTTTCCCCTAATTCCCTCCCTCTTCATTCTTCTTCTTCTACACCGTCTCTCTCTCTCTCTCTCTCTCTCTCTCTCTCTCTCTCTCTCTCTCTCTCTCTCTCTATGTTAATGATAGGAACAACCGAACAAGGAAAAAGAATAACGTAGAAGCCCTCTTTGGTTTTATTAGGCCTTTAGAAAAGTTATCAAGTGCATATGTAACCATGTTCTATTTTATGTTCCAACCTCACTTAGCAAATAAGATTAAGTCATTAATCACATAGATAATAGAAGTTAATATCCATGTATTAAACATAATTAGAATGAGGGTTATTACACCTTTGGGTTCGTTTAAGCGTATATCATGATTTTATGATCGGTCAATTTCTCTTTATGTATTACAGATGGGCCCTTCGAGTTCCTGCAATCGTATATCACTATTTATGACCGGTCATAATCTCCTCTTCAAAAATTCCATGGACTGTATTTGCTAGTCAATCTGATGCAATTTACAACTCCGAAGTTAATTAGAAAAAAAATTGTTAGTCATAATCTTTCAAAAATTCTTATCATTGTGATTCAGTTTACAACTCCGAAGTTAATTCTAAAAAAATTTGTCTCTGTATATATGAGGTTTGATGAAGAAATTAAGTCAAATTTGCCGATAAAAAAATATTTTTATGGTAAAAATAAATTAAATCCTATGTCAGGATTTATGACTAGTCATAATTTGTTTATGAAAATAAATTGTGACATGAGCCATAATAATCAAAGTCAAATAATACTTACATTATTTTTTTAATCGTTGGGATCATCTTAATCATTTTACAAATATGAAAATTTGGTAAAAAATATTTTGAACGGTGAACATATATTAAATCATATGTCACCATTTACGACCAGGTATAATCAGTTTATTAAAATTACAAAAGGGCCCTTTGGGTTCCTTTAATCGTATATCACGATATATAACTGGTCATAGTCTTTTCTTCAAAAATTCCAGTCATTGGGTCAAATGATACTTACGTTCTTTTTTTTGAATCGTCGGGATCCTCTTAATCGTTTTACATATATGGAAATTTGGTAAAAAATATTTTAACGTTAAAGATAAATTAAATCGTATGTCACGATTTCTGATCGGTCAGAAATTGTTTATGAAAATTAGAGAGGAGCCCTTTGGTTTTCGAAAGGCCCTAGCAATCGTACGTACATCACGATTTATGAACGGTCATAAAGAGTTTATCACAATAGTCGAGGTCGAATAATTCTTACGTTCGTTTTGGTAAAAAGTATTTTGGATGGTAAAGATACATTAAATTGTATGTTACAATTTATGACCGGTCATAATTTCTTAATTAAAACTATAGAGGGGCCCTTCAGGTTCCTTTAATCATATATCACTGTTAATGACCAGTCATAATTTTATTTCACTACTTTCCTTCTGATTAAATTTACCACTCACAAATTAATTTGCTTTTCAAAATTACAAATGCTCCCCCAATAGTCTGGTTCAACTAAATCGTATTTCATAATTTGTGACCGGTCAAAATTTGTTTTGACCTTTCGGGTCCTTTTATTGTATCTAGTATATACCTCGATTTTGCCCGTGCCTCTTATCTCTCCACACGATACAGCAATCTCTGTACTTCTTCTCTCAAAAGCAACAACTCTTTGGGTTTGTGAGTGTGCAGAGATGAGGAAGTTTCTGAGGGTGATTGCCCCTCTCTCTGCATTTCTCTCAAATCAACAACCATTTGGGTGTGTGCATCTGCATAGATGGAGAGATTTTTGTGAGTGATTTGTGAAATTGATTCATCGCTGAGAGAAGTTCCAATTTTTTTTTTAATTCGAGATAAGTTCCAGTTCAAATTGAATTTTTTGTGCAAAAATTCCTGTTTGTGATTTGTCACTGGAAATTAAATTGGAATTTTTTTTGCTATTTTTTTTATGTGTGTGTGTGTATGTGTGTGTGTTATATATATATATATATATATATATATATATATATATATATTAACATATTATTGTTTTAACTCAGAATCATCTATTCTGCTAATTAAATCAATTAATAATTCTTCTACTGGTAATTTTTTGGTAAGTACATTTATTTTTTACAACAGTTATCAGTACATCCAAACTCAGATTGTCATCTGGAATATTGCTAAAAGAATGATATTTTGAAGACTTAATAATTTCGTATTATTGATTAGAATAATGGTTTGATTATTTTATTACAATCACTTTGATTATTTAAGTAACAATACATGATACATATAACTATGTATCATTAGTTTAATATATATATATATATATAGTTTAATATATACATATATATAATACATACAAAATAATACTATATATAGCATATTAATCATTGTATGTTTCCATTACTATTAAAGTATTGATATACTTTTGTTATTATCTTGCTTTGCATTCCAACAAACATAACAATTGCCAAATGCAATAGCCAAATTGATTATTATATTATATTATTTATAATGACTAGTGCTTTGTTTTTTCTTATTCTAACAGCATACTAGTCATCTGCAGTATTTTCATCCTCCCCTTTAAGTAATTCGATTCACACTAGGAAATTAAATTTTTTGTTTCAATCCCATGTTCTTATATATTCTTATATACCCTCGATATGAATTTGTATGATTTTTTTTTGAAAAAAAGAAATTTCAATTGCTGTTTTCATACGAATACAAATTATTTTTTTTTTGTTCTATTTTTTTATTGTCTTAGCCCATTTTGTTTTGTTTTGTGCGTCTACAGAGAAGGGAGGTGTCTGCGAGTGATTTGTGGATCTAATTCATTGCTGAGATGGGGAGATTTCTACGAGTGAATATTCGTGAAACTAATTCCTGATAAGTTTCAATTTGTTTTTATCCGAAATAAGTTCCAATTCAAATTAATTTTTTTGTGCAAAAATTCATGTTTGTGATTCATCGCTGGATATCAAATTGGAATTTTTTTGCTATTTTTTTTTTTTGTGTGTGTGTGTATATATATACAGAAATTTTCAGGTAAGGACCTTAAAATGAGGATCTTATATGCGGACCTCCCATTTCTCGCCTTTTCCGATCGGATTTCGATGATCCGAGCCGCTTAATGTGTTCAGAACGTGATTTTAAGGGAACTCTAGAGAAATCGGCAAAAAAAATGACAGGGAAGAGCTTGATTTGAGCAATTGTTATTTGAACCATTAGATAAAAACAAACAAAAACTGCTCAAATGAAGCCCTTCCTGGTCTTTTTTTTTGCTGATTTCACGCGGGTACCCTTAAAATCACGTTCTGAACACATTGAGCGGCTCGGATCATCGAAATCCGATCGGAAAAGGCGAGAAATGGGAGGTCCGCATATAAGGTTCTCATTTTAAGGTCCTTACCTGAAGATATATATATATACACATACATACACCCAAGGAAAATCTTTTTTTTTTTTTTTGACAAGGGGGAAATCAATCAATATTCATAACCCAATGTGATTAGACCGTCCATAGTTGTCTAAACCCCTACTCTTTTTTTTACGGGGCAGTTCTGGAGACATTTATAAAAACATCTAAAAAAAATCTCATATCTCAATCTCATAGTTCCCGATCAAATTTTTATGATCCAAACCGTTCAGTGTGTGCAGAATGTGATTTTAAGGGTGCCCGCGAGAAATTAGCAAAAAAAATGACCAGAAAAGGCTTGATCTGAGGAGTTTTTATTTGAACTGTTTAATAAAAAACTGTTCGGAACTGTTCGGATCAAGCTTTTTTTTTGATTTCTCGCGAGTACCCTTAAAATTACGTTCTGATCACATTGAGCAGCTCGGATCATTAAAATTTGATTGGAAATTATGAGATTTTTTTAGGTATTTTTATAGATGTCCACGGAACCGCCTCATTTTTTTAATATATTTTTTTAGTTTTTTTTACATCGGAATAGTACCTTAGGTGTATGTGTATATATGTAATTGGGGGGTCAGTTGTGTCTCTCTGCATTTGCAACAATGGAAACTTGAGCTTTTTTTGTTGGTTATACTCTACGTCTCTTGTGCTCTTGGTTTGCCGTGGTGTTCAAACACCAAAAAATCTAGTCGTCTTTGCTGAGCCGTCCCTGCAGTCTACTCATGGACCTCCACAATTGGTATCCTGCCGAGGGTCACGTCATTCTAAACCCCCCTCCATCAAAGAACATTTCCGAAGCCCCATATGTCATCTCCTATATCGAAGATATCGAGGAAGGCACGGGTTCTTCCTCCCTTCGTCGTTCTCCACCTCTCTCCCTAATGGGTATCCTGCCAAGGAACCCTTACTTATATTGTCCGCCCAGAGGTCCCAATCTTGCTCAGCTTTTTGCAGCTTCGCCGACCGAGAGTCCTTATTGACCTTCTTAAACCGTATTTCCTCTTATGTTAGTTCGTACTAGTCTATTTTTGTGTGTGTGTGTGTGTGTGTGGGGGGGGGGTTATGGGTGCTCGGTAGTGGGTGGGTGAATGTCTATATTTTGTGGGTGCTTGTAATGGATTTTTATGGGTGAACGTTTCTGTGGGGGGGTTTTGCGGGTGCTTGTAATGGGTTGTTATGGGTGAACATTTCTATAGGGGACGAGGGTTGTGGGTGTTTTGTAATGGGGGAAAGTTTTTTTTTTTTTTTTTGGGGGGGGGGGGGGGGGGGTTTGGGTGGATACTGGGTAATTAATGTTCATGTATTATTGTTTCTTTTGGGACTAAGTTCACTAGCCAGTAGTCATCCTCTAAAATTTTGTGAACTTTTTCATGATTTTCTGTTTTTCCTGTTACTATATATGTTTTTTTTTATCGGCAAATTTTTTTTATTAATCCACGAATCGAAGTTACAAAGATTAACAGGAAACGGGAAATGGAGTGTCAGGGTGCATTACCAGATGTCTTTGATAGCATATATTGATAGAGCTTCTGTATATCTTGTTAGATTATGTTTTGACAATGAAAAGTGTAACTTACGTATAATATTTTTTTTTTGTTTTCAATACTTAAGAAAATTTGAGTTGTAATCTATTAAGATACATTTTTGGAATGGATTTTGATGGAATGTTTTTGGCACGTTATGTATGGGTATTTATGTATGGAGAATGATGGTAATTTATTTATGAAAAATTTATTAATATTATGTTTAAAAATTAAAGGCGTGACATCTTACTTCAAATCGATTTCAATATTACCCTTTCCGTCAAGAAATAGACAAAAACACACAAAGTGGCTAACGAGAGGCTTACGTGGAACAAAATGGTATACGCTAGACTATGGCCCCCCCCACCCTTTCACTTGTGTAAACCCTAACTCTTATTACATCTCATCCTTCCCTCCCTTTCCCCCACCCCCTTCACTTCTGTAAACCCGAACTCTCCTTCACTCGATGTTCTTGGTGAAATCAAGAGAACATGAGCAACACGTTGAGGTCAACAGTTGAAGAAGAACGGTACATGCTAAGGTAGATCGATTGTTACCCTTTATTGAAATGGTATAGGGTTTGTCCGCCAATTCCGTATAACTAATTAAAGTAATCAGTTCATTAGTATATACATTACTCCTATTAGACTACTTTTGTTATTAGTTTATAACTATCTATGAGTAATTTAATATTTGTGCGGTCCCAAGTATGTTTGTTGTTGGTTTTGAATGCATGTGGCTTTGAATGCAATTTCTTGTTAGATAATGGATTTTTATGCATATGTGATGTTATGCAATACTTTTCCTTTTCTTAATAATTATCTAGTTAGAAATTCGACATTTATAGTACGGTCCTATTTATCTATCCTATGCGCGCATAATAGGTATAATTATTGTGATTACAGTTTTGAGGGTATAAGTCTAATTAATTTTAATGATTAGTTTGTACCTTATTTAAATATTTTAATTAATTAGTTAGCTACAATTTAGGGAACACGTGAGTAATGGGCGTTTTAAGTATTGTACTTAAGAATATATTCATTTACTGGGTTTTATAGTGGAGAATATCATTTGAGGGAGTAGCAACCATAGCCATAGTAGTTTTTGGCATCTCGTGTTCAAGTAAATCTATTTACTTTTAACCTTATAATTCTATTACTCCACCATTTGATAGTAGATGAATAAATAAATTTGGGTTTGGAGTTTGTCCTTTTGTGAGGCTTTGATGGGTTCAAAAGATATGTATGTTAGAAATTTATACTAAAAGTCATGCTTTTATGTAATGGATAAATATTTATTTATTAATCAATTTTATCCATTTTGATGAGAATTTTTTATGGGCAATATTAGCACAATATTATTGGATGTCATGCTTGTGTGTCTATTATTCTACATAGTAGATGATCCAGTGTAGAGTATGACTTATACGTGGAAGATTGGATTATCAGTTCTTGTGGAATATGAGATTTAATTCATAGTCTTAGATGGAACTGAACAAACCATCAGTAGGACTGTAGCACGATGTTTAAATAGGTCTGTCTTAACTACGGGGAATAGAATTAGTTCCATCTCATTGTGCTAGTATTGTATGTGTTGAACGAGATTGTTTTAAGGTAATTATTTTTGTTCTACTTTTATAAGACAATTAGAACCTCATGATTATTATGAATGCTTATACTCTTACTCCAAAGATAATTAATATATATATATATATATATATATATATATATATATATGTCTAATGTTGTTTACTTTGATTTTATAGAGAGTGAGATCCTCTTTAGGGTCACTAGTCTCGGTGAGTTAGGTCACACCATTAATTATTAATAGAATCCACGTCCCAGAAGGAATTGATGATAACCCCTTGAATAAGCTTACAAATTTCGATTATGTTAAACCATGTAGGTGGATATTTGTATCAGATATATCAAATAAGTTAAGTGGAAAGTCTCGAAGTATTTTATAGATGTTGATTAAATATAATTGTCAGTAATTTGATTTAATCAACGGGTATCCGTAACCTTAATATGAGAAGAAATGTATATTTAATAATGTGGAACTCGAAGTATATTTTGAGATAGAGATGGTGTAACGACCCTATTTTTTTTTTTTTATCAATAAAATTATAAGTTTAATAAAATTTCTTTTACTCTATTGTCTTTTATTTACTTACTTGAGTGTTGATTTTATAAACAATCCTAAACTATTTAGTATACCTTAATGTATATATATATATACATACATGCGCGTACATAGGGAGAACACCGAGAATGGGATTTCTATCCAAGAACTTATCATATCACTTCATCACTCACCACCTCTCTTACACCTCTTATCTCATTCCCATCAAATCAAATTAGAGATATATTATACACACACACACACACTCTCTCTCTCTCTCTCTCTCTCTACCGAGAGAGAGGAAGTAGTGAGATAGGATTTCCTCCAGATTTCACTCCTGCAATATCACATCACCATAAATAATCTTTTGGGAATAGCCTTGTCAGGCTAAGGGAGATGAGGGTGTATACCCAAGAGAGAGAAGGAAAAGATATGGGATATCCAAGTTGGCTAGCCTATGTCATCCTATATATATATATATATATATATATATATATATATATAGCTTGAGAGAGAGAGAGAGGGGGAGTACACCAGAGAGAGAGAGAGAGGGAAAAGATATGAGATCCCCAGGAAAATCTCATCATAGTGAACCTACTTCATCCTATTTCTTAGCCTTGTAAGCCGGAGAGAGAGAGAGAGAGAGAGAGAGAGAGAGAGAGAGAGAGACCGGATGAGAGGGAGAGAGAAAAGTCAAGCTCTATAAATACCTCTTCTTCTTTTTCCATTCCAAGATCACCAACTTCCTTCACACTTTTCCTCTTTTGGGAAAAGAAAACTGTGAGGAATAGGAAGAAAGAGAGAGAGCCAATACCCACCTTTTTCAGTTGGTCAATTTTTATTTATTTATTTATTTATTTGCCTTTCATTCCCTAAGAAGAAAGCTAGGTGTTCGGTCAAACCAAGGCCTTAAGGAGACGTACCGTTTGCAACCCAATCCAACGCTATCGTAGTCAACCCGCTACCGCCAAGAAGTGAGGTAGAAACTTCCTACCTACTCACCTAAATATAGTAGTGCTACGTGTTCATTGATTTTAAAAAAAATATTGATCCAGAGAATTTTATAGTTACCCGCATAATTAGTTTGTTGGAAAAATTAAAATGTTAACGTCGTTGTCGTTATAAATTTCATTGTACTTTGTATAATGAAAATTGGAGTAATTACTTGTAATGTTTTTATGAAGGAAAAGTGGAGTAATTATTGGAACCTTGAAAGGAAAAAAAAGAATAAAAAGAAAATGAGTTTAATTGGCAAAAAGGAAAAGTCTTCATTTGCCAAGTGTACTGACTTTTGACTTACTTTAGAAAATAAGCATACTGTTACGTTTTGTTGTATGGAGGAATAGTCATCATTTGCCAAATGTATTGACTTTTGTTTTAGTTTAGAAAAGATGCATACTGTTATGTTCTTCTTCTTTTTTGTTATTTAGCAAAGCTTGACTTAGGAATTTGACCGAAGGAAATTGAATTTAGTTGATAGAGCGTGACCTAGGATATCCCTATCGTAGATAGTTTCCAATTAACTTCGCATGATTTTAGTAAGCCTTGAGAGAATAATGTGTTCGTGAGAAAATAATGCATGTCTACGAGACACGAGGAACGAGAAAAAACGATATTTGAAACGAAAAGAGCAAAAGAGAATTTTGGGTGTGTGTGAGTAAACTTGGGAGACCGGAACGGCGGAACCAGTGTTTGGAAATGTGTGAGTAAACCTGGAAGACCGGAACGGCGGAACCAGAGTTTGTATTTGCATGGTCGACCGTCATTCTGAAAGTGGGAGTAAACAGAACCAGTGCTAAAAGAAAAGAATTGATAATAAGTGAAATTGACATTTTGACACAAAGTACGATACACTATTCTGAACCTGACACTTGACACTTTTTCATACAATGTCTATAATTGTTGATTGTTAAAGTTCTGTTTGATGCCTTGCAAAGTAGACGTTATTTTTGCTAAAGTATGGGATATAGGGGTAGGCTACTGAGCTTAAAAGCTCACGGTATTACTTTTGTGGCCCTGGCATCTTCTGCCAGACTTAGAAGGGGAATATAAGGCGTACTATAATTTGGAGCAATATGGAGCTGAGCAGAATACCGCTGAAGAAGGAAATCACCATGAGGAGTAGAAATTTCCTGTAGCACCCCTCCATATCCTTAAATAAATGTAATCTTGATTTGAGAATAATTTGGGATGTAATGACTTATTATTCTACTTTTAATTAGTAAATGTTTAAGTTTGAATAAAATAGTTATAAATAATGTTCTAAAAAATTAGGGCGTTACAGACGGGATTGTAATTATAATTCCATAGTTGTATAAATTATAATTTGTGTAATGAGAAATAGAATCCTTGAAGGATTGGGATTTCTTAATTACATAAGAAGCCTATTTTGTATATATCCTTAGAAGAGAGAAGTGTAAACGTTGTGTGTGTGTGTGCTGTTTAAATGACGGAAGGGAGAGGAGTATGATGTGTATAAATAGCCCATTACATTTCTATTTTCGGCACCACTACCTCTAGCCCATTACATTTCTATTTTCGGCACCACTACCTCCCACATTCCCCCCCCCCCCCCCGTGGAAAGTTTAGAGAAAGTGAGAGAGAGACCGAGAAAGGGAAGGGGCAATAGGTGGCCACACCACCCCTCAATACAGCCAATCTCCACAATATTTTTGTTCCTAATTACCTTATTCATTTTTTTAGATTAGTAAGAAAGGAAAATTAGGTTTTCTTTTAGATCCATTTGAAACCGAAAGAGACGTGCCGACCACCACCTGACCTGACGCCGTTAGAATCAATCTACTGTCTAGAAGTAAGGTAGAAACCTCCTATCTACTTACCTAAGTATAATGTTATTATATTATTTATTGGGAAATGAAAATGTTAATATAGAATGTTGTGCTTATAGTGAAATGGTCACTAACTTATTTTTTTTTTATAACCATAGTGAATTTGTTAGAATTAAATTATTGAATTAATAATATAGAATTGCATGTTCAGATGTATCGAGTATTTCAAGAAAGTAATAGATCAAATGATTATAGTATCATTAGTCGCATGTGGTAATTTATCTTGTGGAAATGTTAGTTCTAGATTTGTTGTTATTATTAAGGTGCCACTTTAGTTAGTATTGATAAAAAAAGAGTAGAATTGCATGATTTGGGTTAATGGACGTCACATGATTTTAGCAAACTGTGAAAAAATAATGTGAATAAGAGAAAATGATGTATGTTTACGAGACATGAGAAATGATAAATGACCTACGAAATGAAATGAAATGCAAAAGCAAAACATGAAAAGATTAATGATTGTGTGAACATAAGGACCCGGTAGGATGGATAAAGCTAGTCGACGGAATCATGGCTCGAGTGTGCGTGTGTGAGTATGAGAGCCTGGAATGATTTGAAAGAATGGTCGACAGAATTATGGCTCGGGTGTATGTGTGTGACCTAGGAGCCTGGAAAGATATGAAAGAATGGTCGGTGGAACTAGTATCGTGTGTGAGTGGTGAAAGAGCCAATGAATTGAATAAGACTGAGAGCTCAGAAGGGTCTGAAATAGACGATCAGCGGAATCAGTGCTTTTGGGTGGCAAAATCTGAATTTGGCCTGGGAGCCCAGAAGGATCTAAAAGATTGTCGGCGGAACCAGTGCTCAAGTAAAGTAAATGAAAAGTGAAATCGATATTGGAAAAATGATGACACGAATTATGAAACACTGCGATGACAATGACACTCCGATGAAACATTGGCACTTTTTACATTAATTTGATTCTGTGTGATGAAGTGTTAAATTTTTGTATTTTAATTTACAAAGATATGATATTTTTGTTAATGTAAGGGATATAAGGGTAAGAGTTGATTATTGGGCTTAATTGCTCGCGCTTTTTGTGGCCTTGGCATCTTATGCCAGAATTTGGAAACGAACAAGGATAGTTTGAACAACGGAAGGAGTACGAAGCTGACCCAAGCCTTGTAGAAGAAGACAGACGCCAACAGGAGTAGATTACCATAGTGCCCCTCCCCATTTTGATTAGAATAAATGTAATTTGATTCAAGATTTATTTATTTGTAAGACTAAATTATAGATTTTATTTGTATAATTATTATATTTTATTATATTATATTTTATTTAAATTAATATTTTCAAAAATCGATTCGTTACAAACATGTTAACGAGAAAAATATTTTATGAGCATAGTTATATCCAAATCACACTCCATAAACTAAACAGTTTATATCAGTTCATATCTAGCATTTGCTGTTACTCAAAAGTTTCAATCGGGAATCCAGAATACGAATTCTATTACATTTACACAAGAATTGAATTACAATATAATGAAATTACAAAACCGAAATGAGAACCTAAATACTAAATATGGATTTGTGAACTGAAACCTGTGTTGCACACGGTGTCCTTAAAACAGATTCACCGCCTACCGGAGGGTGTTGAGGTTACTCGGCGTCTGTCTCCCAGGATTGATCCGGCTCGGACCACGAACGTCGGAACACCAACAAAGAACGTCTTCGCGAACTAACTCAACGTCTATCTGTCTCTCTCTCACTATATCAGAATGCTAGTGAATTCTTGGGTGAATTGGTGTAGAACTATGCTGTGAAATGCTCCTTTTATAGGCAGAGCTTGACCATAATAATGCTGCCTGGCCTTTAATACGTGGAGTAAATGACAGAATGAATGGGGGAAAAACCCCCCACAATGAATAGAGGAATAACCCCCACAATGAATAGAGGTAACCCCCACCATGAATATGGGGAAGTAAAGGCCCCCCAATCCATTCAAATTTCCAACATTTGCATTAAGCAAAACAATTGATATGATTTAAATAACTACGATTCCATCAATTCCCGACCACGTGTCCCACAGTACTTTAACTTTGCACCTATCCCAACACAATTATCTGATTGGTGGTCAAGGCCGTCAATCATTGCCCATTAAGAGCTGTAAACCATACTTTCGTGTCACAAACACCACCATGACACAACTATCATGTTAGGTGTCACCAACGACAGGCCACATAAACCTTGGTTATAGAAATATATTAGAATCCATCCACAGTAACATGGCAAAAAGTTTTCATCAATAAAATCTTACTTCCAAACTCATAAAAGAAGCATTTAATTAGGATAAAATTTGCACAAGTAATAGAATATGAGCCAAGTGTCTAGAAACCCCACCTCTAACTTTCAACACAAAAGAGTCACCGACATATCGTTCACGACCTACGTATCTCGAACAAACTAGGAACCTCACTAACACCTAGTACACAATTGATATCACCAAATCACTTTTACGAATAGCAAACTAAGTTTACTTGCACAAAACAACATAAGAATGCATGTCCCTCCAAAAAACAAGAATCAAAGTTATATTTTTTTAATACTAATCCGTAGAGAGTTAAAAACCACAAATTTGTAGAATCAAAATCTATCTAATAAAACATAAAGGTGTTTAGGAATATTCCTTCTCAACGGTTTAGATTTCTCCCTTACACAAATTTTATCTCCCCATACAAACAAATCCAACGATCTAGATTTCTCCACCCTTCACATACAAACCAATGGCATCTTCGTAAATAGCTTACATTGTTTGGACAAAAACTATAGGTAGGTAATCTTCGTGTTTCAGGTACACATGGGTATTTGTATCAGTTCAAAATTGGAACAAAACATGGCATCTCATTTTCTCTCTCTTACTTTCCTCTTCCTCTCAAAATTAGACTCTCTCTCTCTCTCTCTCTCCCCAAACCCTGCACTATCGCACTCACCACCTCATCTCACTCTCCTCCCTCCCCATTGCCGCTTCTCTGCCCTCCCCCCCGTACAGACCTCCCCGCCGACGATCCTCACACTCAACCTGACTCGCATACGTAACGGGCCCACCGACCCAGTGCAGCCACACTCAACTTGGTTTTCTTGCTCTGGACAATCAAGCCAGGAAATTAAGAAAGAGGCTTTTGATCCAATCTAACCCACTTCAGGTACTTTGTATTTGCAAATTCTTTGCACACATATATGAATCTATACACCTATTTTCAAGACAAAGATTGAATTTTTCCCACATCAGCATCTCAAGCTACTGACTAAATCTATTGATTATATGCTTCTTATGTGATTTTTAATATCTGGGTTGGTGTTGGATTTAGTTGACTTAGGTGAATCATATGATTTTTTTTCAATTGTCAGTGTGTATTTGTTTTCTAGGGTTCAAAGAATTTGGAGGTTTGTGAGTATAATTTAATATCTTTTGTCTTTGTAGAAAAATTTCTTGCTCAGAGTGTTCATGTTCTTGAACACTTTAATTAAAGGCTTTTTCTTTTTTGTATTTTCTTTTCTGTTTATTGGTTGCTACAAATGAAAGGAAAAATTGGACACTCAATTGTATTTTGTTCATCTGTTCTGCTGGTATGTTGTTGGTTGGCTTCACAATAGGGTTTAGAAGGTTAGGCCACTAGATGAGATGTGTTGTACCTTGAAAAATGCTGAAGCTGTAAATTGGTAGTTGTAAATTGTATCTAAAGGGTTCTGTTGTTGTTGCGTTGTGGGAAAGATGTTTAAACGAATGCATTTTTGCCCTTTCTTTTTCTTCTATTGTTATTTCAATCCTTTCATATATCTCTTTTGTTATAGGCAATGAGGTGCACAAAAGTGAAATGGAAGAAAAATGAAGGTCGCATTGGAAGGAAAAAGTAGGCACGGGCAGTTTCAATTGGCGTGCGTAGTGTCGTAGGCACGGGCAAGCACTAATAGACATATAGCGCAACAACTACTTAAAAAATTAGAGCAACACAACCTCATTAGGTTGCTTAATCAATTCCACAAACTTAGACCACCTGTTGCGAACAAACTAATTCCAGCAATGTCACACCTTGTAAAATTCACCAAAATTAGAATATGTAACCAAATGACCTAAGATTTGGTGTAATTCATAAGAACACATCAAAGTTCATCCTTGATTTTTCTCGACTTTTTATAAGTAAGGGAACCAAGTAAAATTTATTCTTAAACTCAAAAATTCTATGCAGTAAACACAATTTTCAACAAAGCTGTTAGTGTACACTTTAACCTTTTTCGATGATTCTAGTGTTAAAACATCACCACTTAATAATTTTTAAGACCCATAAGAACTCATAACCAATAAACTTGTTTAACTGTAACGAATTTGATGAAAAACATAGCTCTACATGCTGCCTAGATTTCCAGATTTTTTCAAATAACATGATCAATAACTAACTTCAAAATTCTACAATTTCATGCTCTTAATCCATCTATATATGAACTAACACGTCTCATTTTAGGGTTTCCATAATCAAATTCAAATTATCCATACCAATTACATATATTTAGGAATTAAGAAGAATTAACTATGAAATCACCATGTAAACAATCTAGAATCCTAATTCATCAAAACTACGCCAACTATACAAGAATCGTTTGCAAGAGTACACCCAAAGATTAGGCTTACCCTTCCCCATATATCAAACAACTAATGAAGGATTTTAGCATGCCCCGAGGTTTAAGACCATTGTCTTAGTGGATGGATCATCATATACTAGTATAGACACATTTCTATAGCAAAAGGCTGCAAAGCAAGATGCTTCCAGGGTGGCTTTGGATGAAACCAAAGATGAAAGATGAAGGATATTGTCTTATTTGTAAGGTGTGTGGGGCACACTATTCTTCTTTTTTAGCTTTTAATTGGCTATTTTACTTACTGTTTTTACTTAGAAATTAAGAGTGCCACGTCGCACTTGATTAGAATGCGTGGTGGATGTTTTCTTCTTCTACTGAAGGTGTTAATTTGTTTTATTAGACCTAATACTCTGATCCTTAATTTCCTGCAGAAATGTTCTATAACCAAAGCAAGTTAGTCGCAGTCGACTGATGATGACAATATTTATTGTTTTATTTGTATGCTCAATTTGGATTTTTAGATTTTCATTTATGTGACAATAGTAATTTTTTCTAATTTTTGTTGTTTCCATTGTCGGAATTTTTTCGTCCCCCCCCCCCCCCCCTCTCTCTCTCTCTCTCACACACACATACACACACACACACATCCAGGATACAATATTTTGTAAATTTATTCAGTCAAGATGAATCTAGAGATGCCCACTTATACTACGATTCAGCCAGGGGGCGTGCTTCTAGCTTTCGTATTTAATTTGGTATTCAACGGTGGTACTTACATTGATGAGTTAACCAAAAGCAAGAAAGAGGCTGATTAGTTGGCAGCATGGGCTGTTATCCAATCTATCATGGGTATCCTTTCTAAATCATTTTTGACAAATTGTTCTTCAATCTACTAGGTATATGGATAATCTTTTTGTGTGTTGGCTTTGCTATGCTATAACGTGTGCTTGTGAGGAATGTGTAGCAAATTGCAACACCTAATTGATCAGCTAAACATTTGGATTTGCTAATTAGTGTATTGCTTCGATGAAGTTTGAACGTTCTAAAGTATTTTGATCTCAAGAGCCATTTGATTTTGAGTTCCCCTCATTTCACTTGTTTAGAAATCAGCTAACTGATCTATTTAAAATGTTATTTGAGAGGATTTCTAGGAGTCCAATTGTGTATACGAAAAGCCAATGAATGATTCTAACAGTGTTATTCCTATTATGATATCGTCTCTTTGATCCTTCAATCTTGTTATGATATGGTCTCTGTGAACCTTTACGGAATCACCACTTCTCGATTGTCTTTTAAGTGTCTCATGAATCCCATCGTCCTGTAACTTTCTCAGGCCAAACTTGGGTTTACTATATAGAAGAAGAACTCCAAGACAGAGAGAGAAACGTACAATGGGAGAGAGAGAGAGAGAGAGAGAGAGAGAGAGAGACAAATACGTGAGTGAGACATATGATAGGGAGAAAGACAAATACGTGAGTGAGAGCTGGAGGAGAAGGATCCTCCTATTTCCCACGTGATGAAATAGGTCATTATATTTACAACATAGTTAATGTCTCAAACTAATCCCCGTATTTGTTAAATATACAAAATAAGGCCCTGTTCCGCTTTCTCCCAAAATCTTTTTTTTCAAAAAGAAGGTAATTTCAAACTCAAATATAACGAAAATGAAAAATAAATTTTCAATTTTTTTTTGCTCCGTTTAAAAGATCTCAATGAGATCTATCAAACAAGATTCATATTGGTAGGAAAATTATTTGCGTAAACACATGATTTTTGACATTGAAATTACCTTCTTTTTCAAAAACCTCCTTTTTGGAAAAAGTGGAACAGCTTCTAACCCATGCAGTTATTCTTTTTAACATTACACTAACCTCCCCACACATGATGCATAATGTCATGAATATTTGGGTTATCACATGAACAAGTAAAAAGTAGAGGATTATATCAGTGACTACTACAAAGTTGATACATATAAGAGAGTACATGTCCTATTGATTGGTCTAACAAATGGACCAAACCTATGAGAAGCAACATGGAACCCTATCTTGCCACCACTAGTAAGAAGACCAACTAGCAGGCCAAAGAAACTAAGGAGGAGAGAACCAGATGAACCCAAGAAGGGGGCAAAACTAAGGACTAGCACCACTGTGGTTTGCCAGAGATGTGGTAGGATAGGCCACAATAGGAGAACATGTAAGGGATTGGTTGGAGGCAATAAAAACTTGCCTAGGAAATCTTCAAGTCAAGCAACACAAAGACATGTAACATTCAAGCTTTTTCACATAATGTATCTTTAATATAAATACCTTTTTGTAATGCTTTATAATTTGGTGTTGGACCCTAAGGCAAATAAGAGTATTGTTCCAAGGGGAGGTCAATAGCAAGTGCCAAAAGGTGGCCCAAAGAAGGCTCCAAAAGATGGTTCAATGGCCCACCACAAAGCTCCATTCTTGCAAGTTTGGCCTAACTCCCTTTAAGCAATGTGACATCATTTATTGCACCACCTGGCCCCAGCACAATGAGAAGGAATACCACCACCCAAGGCCCAAACAAAGGGTTGAAAAAATTAAGGGTTAGCAATGTATTGTAGAAGGACCTAACTTCAGTTGATTTTAGTATCCCATATTGTTAGAAATGGTTTATTTTATTGAAGGACATGTATGACTTCAGTTCATTTATGTGTTGGGAACTAGTAATGATAATGTTTTGTGAACTAGTTATAGGTTTGTTTCGTGAACCAATAATGGCAATCTTTTGTCTTGTAAACTATTTTAATGGCTTTCGTTTATGTAATGCAATGTAATGGCAGTTGGGGTTATGTAATGACCCTACAAGTTTGGCACTAGAATAACAGATTTGGCACTGGTATATGTAAATGGAATGAGACTAGAATTTGCACAAATTTTGACTACAAAGGGATCACAAAAACTGCATAAGCATTGCACATTCATTCATTGCCACCAACATATATACATAAACTACATTAACAATGTCAAAAAGCTTACATACAAGTTCTTAAACTACATGAACATATTGGCTACACAAACCAACAAAATTTCATCCAACCCAACAGTTATCAATTTCCAGAATTTCATCCCTTAGGCATGTTCTTTGAGCTATCTACATAGACCAATAAAATTCCAACCAACCCAACCGTTATCAATTTCTAGAATTTCTTCCCTTTAGCATGTTCTTTGAGCTTGCTCTCCATTCCCAACAGTGTCATTTCCATCTTCTTGTAATCTACCCCAATTCTCTCATATTATTTGATCTTGCTCTCCATTCTCTCCTCCAATTGTTTCACCTTTCTCTTCATTGCATCATACTCCTTCAAATTCTCTTTTAACTCAAGGTTTTCATCTCTTAAAGTACAAATTATAATCTTGCCACGATCACAAATTTCATCATCAACCCAAGAAAAAAATTTGCATTTCTTGCCTTCCTACAGTTGGAAAAAAATTGGGAAAATTTCAAACAAATGATTTAGCTTTGGAGTAGGAAATGGCTATTAAACATACCAGCTTCCAGCGAAGACATCCAAGGAATCTTCTTCCTAGATTTTCGTTAGTCCATGAAATCGCCATAATAGACTTCAACCCACATTTGCATATGGGCAACTGACCACCTGTTGAGGAAGACAACGAGGAGTTGCAAGGGCTTGAAGGCATCTGATTGAAAGGAGACTTCAAGTGAGTAGAAAATGAATTTTGGGTAGAACGACCTTCCTGATTTCTGAGTTTAGGGTTTACTGGTTTCTTTGCATCAATTTTGAAAGGAAATGACATGGAAATGAAGGTGGCTGTTGGAGGAAGACGTATCAAGTGGAGGGGATGGGGAGTCACAGTCCAGCATGTACCATTTTGTTCCATGTAAGCCTATGTTAGCCACTGTGTGTTACCGTCCATTTTTTGAAGAAAGGATAACACTGAAATCGATTGGAAATAAGAAGGGTAAAATTGAAATTAAAAATTTTATGAGGACGAAAATGAAACTGGGTTTATTTTGTATGGACAAAAAAGCAGATAACAGTACTCCTACAAAATTGAACCCAACACAGGGCCGGCCCTAGGCATAGGCCTACTAGGCGACCACCTAAGGCCTCCCCTTTTAGGCCCAATAATTAGGCCCCGAAATTTCGGAATATGTTAAATATTGTATATGTGAAATACTTGACAAGTAGGTCAATTTAGCTCAGCGGTAAGATACTCATGCAAAAAGTAGAGGATTGCGAGTTCGATTCCCTTGCCCTCTCTAATTTTTAACACAAATAGTTTTGTATCTCGTAAGAAAAATTGTTTCAAAACGTCAATTTAGAGGCTCAAACTTGCGACGTAAGGTACTAAAGAGGTACAACCATCTTGCCACTGAACAACAATCCAATACTTGCTTCTTTTTTGAACAAAAAATATATATACACAAACATATTAGAGGCCCCATTTTTGAATACCACCTAGGGCCTCCAAAAACTCAGGGTCGAGCCTGACCCGACACCCGGCAGAACCTCATTTCGTGCTCGCAAAGTCGCCCAAGGAGGAAAGCAGCGACACAAGCGAGAGAGAGAGAGAGAGAGAGAGAGAGAGAGAGAGAGGCAAGCAAGAAGAATGGTGTCGGCAATCAGGCCTGGCTTTGAGATTTTTGAGGCCCTAAGCGAGATTAAAAAATGGAGCCTCTCATTTTTTGCTATATATATTAGTTGTTCGATTTGAGAAACAAAATTGCCCCGTGGCTCAGTGGCATAGCCGCGTGAGATGTTTCTCCACCCTCACGATGCGAGTTCAAGTCTTGATAGCAGCAGATTGAAGGCAGTTTTCAACGTTCAAAAAAAACCAAAGTGTAGGTATCAAACTTGTGACATTGTGGTTAAAGAGCGTAGAACTTGCCACCATGCTATCTTTGCCCATCCGTAAAATGTTTCGCATGCATTATATATAATAGAGTCCGGATCCCATAAGGGATCCCGCACGGTGTTACCGTGTGAGACTCTCTTTTTCCGAGCCAATTTTGACAATCCGAGCCAATTTCGACGATCCGAACCGCTCAAATTGATCAGAACGTGATTTAAGGATATCCAATAGAAATCAGCAAAAAAAATGATCGGGAAGGGCTTGATCCGAGCAGTTTTTTACTGAATTCTCACGGGTACTCTTAAAATCACGTTCTGCACACCTTGAACGGCTCATATCGTCGAACTTCGGGAAAGGGGATTCCCGCACTGTAAAACCGTAAGAAATCTCTTATGGGATCCGGACTGATATATAATATATTTTAAGTTTTTTGGCCCTATAATTGGGCAAAAAACAGGAGGCTAAGGCGGTCGCCTGGTGGGCCAATGTCCAGGTCCACGGCCGGCCCTGTGGGCAATGGTACTGGATCCAACCCCCGTCCGACCCACCTCCGTCCTTCCCATCCTCAAAATAGAACTCCCACACCACCGACCACTCCCAAACACACGACGACGACGACGACCTCTACCGCCGCCTCAAATACCTCCAGCGGCAGCGCGAATTCATCGACATTCAAGAGGAGTACGTCAAGGACGAGCTCAAGAACCTGAAGCGCGAGCACCTCCGCGCCCAGGAGGAGGTCAAGAGGATCCAGTCGGTGCCCCTAGTCATCGGCCAATTCATGGAGATGGTCGACCGGACCAATGGCATCGTCGGGTCCACCACCGGGTCCAACTACTACGTCTGGATCCTCAGCACCATCAACCGCGAGCTGCTGAAGCCCTCCGCCTCCGTGGCGCTGCACCGGCACTCCAACGCCCTCGTCGACATGTTGCTGTCCGAGGCCGACTCGAGCATCTCCCTCTTGAGCCCGTCGGAGAAGCCTGATGTTACCTATAATGTGAGATATTTGCTGTTGATATACTTTTGCATTATTGTAAATGTTCGTCTGAGCACTGGCAGACGCATAATTTGTGTGTAGCAGGAGCCTGAATTACTTGTATTTACATATTGATAATAAAAGAAATATATTATAAGTATATATTGCTAGTCTGAAGAAAAGACGTATATGTGCGTACCTACGGTATAAATTTTATACATGCAACCTAAAAAATGATCGATAGCTTGAAAGTTTGGGGATTTTTACCCCACATATAGAAATTTTAAGAAATTTTTCACTCAAAGGACTTGCAGGGGCTAATCCCATAGAATTTTTCCTAATTAACCTAAAAATCAGTATAATACACGAGAGTATTGGGAATTGTGCAGGGCCCAGGTCCCCCCTTGGGACCACTCCTGCATCTGAGTTAGATGGTTAATTTGAAGTTTAGTTGGTTTTGGAACTTGTGTTAATATGGCAGGACTGGACTTTGGGTTGGTTATGTAATCATGTGCATTTATGGTTTGACAGAACTAGTAGCCTTTTGATTGAGATAAGATTGGGTGCGAAGAAATATTTTAAAACCTTGAATTGAACAAGTGAAATAGATTAACCTTTATTTTGGAACCATGAGGAGCAGCCGTATGAGCTGAAAATCTCACCTTGTTCCCGGAGAATGAACCCTAGGAAACTAAAGTAGAAATTCCAAAAAATGGTTCAAATCATTTTATCAACATGGGTGTTCAATTGGAAAAATATAAATCGTTGAACAAACAATATGTGGAGCAATTAGGCATAAATTGACACCGACTCCTCAAAATTTGGTAACTTCAACTCGTAGTGAACTGGACGGAGTTGTTTTGTCCGGAATAGCAAAACGGTTGGATTGAAATGGGTTCTTTTCTAGCAACTACTGCTTTATATTGTGGATAATCGTAAAATATGGTTTCCGTTTTTGTTTAATTAGGCTGGATAAAGTTAAAAAAGTTCAGGAAGCTGTATGCTGTGATACATGGTCTCTTCTTGATCTATAAAGAATCTCCCACATATTCATGAAATGCTCTGTGGCGGCTCCTGAACAACATTTTACTAAAGATAATAAGAAGAATTGATAAGGTTATTATTGTTCTTGTCAACTTTTCAGAAGGTTATTATTAGCCCTTTTGTAATGGAAAATCTGGTTATGGAAGTTCATGCAACGTATCCCCTTTTGTGTTACTTCAGGCTTTGCTCTAGGTCCATTACTGAACTCATTATTTGTGAGGATAGCCACGTAGAGGTTCATGTTCACTTCTTGCATGTCTTGGTTGCTTATGAATGATGCTTGTAGATTAGGTTGGCTTAAGCTCGATATATTGATCTTAGCACCATGGCCTATTGCTTGGACAATATTTTCTGGTTCATATGTCTCTTTCACTTCCTTGACTGATTGTACTGAACGGTTAGGGTGATAGAAGAATTGTATGAAAATTGTAATCAGACAGCACAAGGAACTAAAGAAAGTGAGTTGGTTGTAATGAGTTGGTTGTTTTGGATGATACTTTCATCAGAGGTTCATGTCATGCTTTTGTATCTTCGTTCCCCATAAAAGATGGTTTTAGGATGAGGTTGGGTTAAGCTAGGTATATAAAAAAATTCAGAACTTAGCCCCATGGTCTTGCGGTTGGCATTATCTTCCAGCTCATATGCTCTCGTTCACTCACTGGCTGGTCATGCTAATGAAGAAGTGAATCTGATATATAGTCAGACAGCTGTCGCAACACTACTACCTGCAGCCACACTAATAGTGTAACTTGGTTTATGCGCAACACCAAGAGAGTTGTGTCGTGCTACGAACAAAACACGCATACAAATTGTAGCACGAAAAATAAAGAACATCACAAGAAGGAAGCACAACGCTATATGTGGTTCGGCAAGAATACCTATGTCTGTGGGTTACACTAGATTTAATTATATAATGAATGAAGAAGAGTAGTTAAAATGACATGACGGCTGCTTTGTTAGCAAACACTGCATAGGAGTATAAGGGACAAATTGCATATGGGTCTTGAGTCCAGGCTTCACAGAACCTAAAGTTCAAGGTGCGGTTGGGTTTCATCATGGAGTAAAGAATTGCTACCCTATAGTTTCCAAAGCAAACTAGGCCGTTTCGTTTTTAGATGAGGTTATGTTTGCAGCTATAACTTATTTCTTTTTACAATCTACGGTAGTCTCATTAGATCATTCAGATACACAGCTTATGATTAAATGCTTATTTCTTTCTGTTAGAACAAATTGTACTGCATTTATTGGCATATATAATTGTGCTTTTCAAACATCCCTTGAAAAGCAGTATGCATGACTCTCTCTCTCTCTCTCTCTCTCTCTCTCTCTCTCTCTCTCTCTCTCTCTCTCTCTCTCTCTCTCTCTCTCTCTCTCTCTCTCGTAGTTTGGTTCATTTATCAGCCCTAAATTCAACTTCAAGCACTCAGATTTACTCAAATAGTAGTCTATCATTGGAGTGTATTAGAAATTCTCTATCACTGTTGCATATACTGGATTAACTTCTTTTCATTTACTCTTATTTAGTTCTGGATATTTTATGAATGACATTAGGTCTTTCCCTTCCCACTATCTACCTTGCCAACTCAGCTTCTCAGGGGAAAGCTTTATAAGAGTTCTAAGTAAAGGGTTATCAAAAAAAAAAGAGTTCTAAGTAAAGATACAGTGTAATGATTAATTTTTGGTTTATCCTTTTTAAGCTTTATAAGAGGTTATTTATATATTGGCATATATAACCGTGCTTTTCAAACATCCCTTGAAAAGCAGTATGCATGACTCTCTCTCTCTCTCGATCGAGTAGTTTGGTTCATTTATCAGCCCTAAATTCAACTTCAAGCACTCAGATTTAGTCAAATAGTAGTATATCATTGGAGTGTATTAGAAATTCTCTATCACTGTTGCATATACTGGATTAACTTCTTCTTTTCATTTACTCTTATTTAGTTCTGGATATTTTATGAATGACATTAGGTCTTTCCCTTCCCACTATCTACCTTGCCAACTCAGCTTCTCAGGGGAAAGCTTTATAAGAGTTCTAAGTAAAGGGTTATCAAAAAAAAAAAGAGTTCTAAGTAAAGATACAGTGTAATGATTAATTTTTGGTTTATCCTTTTTAAGCTTTATAAGAGGTTATTTATATATTGGCATATATAACCGTGCTTTTCAAACATCCCTTGAAAAGCAGTATGCATGATTCTCTCTCTCTCTCTCTCTCTCTCTCTCTCTCTCTCTCTCTCTCTCTCTCTCTCTCTCTCTCTCTCTCTCTCTCTCTCTCTCTCTCTCGTAGTTTGGTTCGTTTATCAGCCCTGAACTCAACTTCAAGCACTCAAATTTACTCAAATAGCAGTCTATCATTGGAGTGTATTAGAAATTCTCTATCACTGTTATGTATACTGGATTAACTTCTTCTTTTCATTTACTCTTGTTTAGTTCTGGATTGTGCATACCGATGCTCTGGACTATCAATGAAGGAAGCATGGTAATATGCACAGAAATTGAATTGGGTCTCTAGGCTTACCCTCTCTGATGCCATTTGGCTTTGACTTAGGGGCATGGTTCTGCAGCAAAACAGGTATAGGAGAGCCATTATTTCAGTAGTATTCTGAGAGCAGCCACTTTGTGCATATTGCCAAAGGTTAGGTCTGTCTCTAATCTTCCCCCGCCCATACCCCCAATGATTGGGGACTACATGGGTTCTATTGTTGTTGTTCTGGATGTTTTATGAATGACATTAGGTCTTTCCCTTCCCACTATCTACCTTGCCAACTCAGCTTCTCAGGGGAAAGCTTTATAAGAGTTTTTAGTGAGGATACAGTCTAATGATTAATTTCTAGTTTGTCCTTTTTATGTTTGTTTTAACGCAGAAGTTGATTAATTGCAAATATCTGATCGGAAGATACTTCTTTTTGATGCTTGATCACAGCTTCTGCTAACTTTTTCATAATTTTCATTCATTGAGGTTGATTTGCAATTTGTTCTTTCAAGTGTTCGATCTAATTACAAAGTTGCAGTGTTTTGTTCTCACTAAAACTCTCTTTGAGTCAGGACATTGGAGGATGTGAAATTCAAAAGCAGGAAATTCGTGAAGCTGTTGAATTACCACTGACCCATCATGAACTATACAAGCAGATTGGTATAGATCCACCCCGGGGCATGTTGCTTTATGGTCCACCTGGTACAGGTAAAACCATGCTTGCCAAGGTTGTTGCTAACCACACCACAGCAGCATTCATAAGAGTGGTTGGTTCTGAGTTTGTCCAGAAGTATTTGGGTGAGGTATGCTTTGTGTTTATACTTCTTGCTTATGGTTGGGTTGGTCTAACTATCTTATGCTCAACTTTTTTTTGAAAGGCATCTTATGGTCAACTTGATCTTTAGGTGGTTCTTTATTTCCTCAGTGGTCGGTATGGTGCATGTCTATGCTCTCCTTTCTCATATACAAACTAATTTTTTGGTTGTTGTCCAGGGTCCCCGAATGGTCCGCGATGTTTTCCATCTTGCCAAAGAGAATGCCCCTGTTATTATTTTCATTGATGAGGTAGATGCTATTGCAACTGCTTGATTTGATGCACAAACTGGAGCTGATAGAGAAGTACAACGAATTCTTATGGAACTCCTAAATCAGGTATCATTGTTGTGAGATGGACGTTCACATGATTCATGATAAGTTTCTTCGAGTTGAAGCATCAAATCTATTATCTAGGAAAAAGAGAGAGAATTTGGAATTATAGCAATGGATAGAAGGGTTTTTCTGGTTCAGAATATTCAAACTGATGGTATTGTATTGGGAAGGAATAATGGCCATAGCTGCAGATGATATCTATATTTTTGCTGCATTGGATTATTCCATGTCATATTAAGTTGTGGAGGTTTGGATGCCTGACAAATGGATGGGTTCGACCAAACAGTGAATGTGAAGGTTATAATGGCAACTAACCGAGCGGACATTTTGGACCCAGCGCTTCTACACCCTGGTAGGCTTGATCAAAAGATTGAATTCCCTTTGCCTGATAGACGACAAAAGAGGCTTGTCTTCCAGTTCAGTTTTGTTTTGACGTTTCTCCTTATTAGCCCACCTGCATAGGCATTAGGCAAAGCATCTTAAAGTTTTCTCTCATTTGAGAACTGTAAGATGGAACTACAAACTACTTTGCTAGATTTGTAGTTTGTCTTAAATGGGTGGGACTCCCCCTCTTTCTCTCTCCCCCGAGGATCTTGCTAGACTTTGCTATCAATTTACATTGATTATTGGTTGTTCCTAAATAGGTTTGCACTGCTAAGATGAACTTGGGTGATGAGGTTGACTGGGAGGACTACGTGTCTCAACCTGATAAAATAAGTGCTGCTGAGGTTAGTTGATTGCTGCCACTTAAATCTGCTGATATTTGGTTAAAAGTACCTTGATATTGGGGTTGTGATTTCCTTTCCTTTTTCTGTTTCTTATGACATGCTCTAGACTCGTGTTATGCTGTGGGGAGGAATACATGTACTTGTGTGTTTTGGCTGCATTGTTCTTTGGTGCGTCTGCCTGTGCAGAAGCATGTCAATCCATGTGTCGATATGCTAGAGTCTGTAGTTTTTAGTTTTGATTACATTTTCAAATGTTTATCTTGGGTTTGTTTACAACTTACCTGATAAAAAAAGCAGCCAAAAATCAGGAAGATAATAGTTCCATGGTTTGTAATTTAGCTTGTCATACATCCATCACACAATCATGGGTGGAATATCTTATAGTTTCAACCCATTACTATCTGCAGCTATGTTGTGTGCTTTCAAATTTGCTTTCTTTTTTTAGCTAGAGGTTCTGAGAGAGTCATTTTCTGCACATTTGTACTAGAACTGTTGCTTCTTGTGCGTCAATTCTTCTTGTCTCAACTATGCGAATCTAAGCTGTTGAATATTTTTCATGTCTGCAGATAGCAGCTATATGTCAAGAAGCAGGAATGCATGCTGTCCGCAAGAACCGTTATGTAATACTTCCCAAGGACTTTGAGAAGGGTAACAGGACAAACGTTAAGAAGCTGGATACTGATTTCGACTTCTTCAAGTGATTAGAAAATAGGAACATGACAATCTGAACAGATTCTTATACTAATGAGATTGCGTGTCCCCCGGTAATTTATGTCGATATTGCTCTGGATGAATGTTTATTCTGTATTTTACAGAGTTATTGTTCTCCTATGAAATAGACATCAACATTTTCTTGGATTTATTCATCGGGATGTTACCCTTTAGAACTCAGTTAACGTACTATTCTCTTCTGTTAATTCGCTGCTGTAATACTTTTAGGTGAACATGGTTATAGAGTGGGGAGATAAAAGACTAGGTAAACTTCAACCAGTGATAACTGTGATATGTGCCACTCCTTCATAAATGTTGAGTGCATCTATAATCGATATAGACTTTTTTTCAGTTTTTTTTTTCGGGCAGAAAATCATCCTAATTATATTATTACGAAAAAAAGATTACAACTAGAACAATAAAATACAAAAAAGTCACATGAAATTAGCGTGGATGTTGGACCTAGATGTGGCAATCTCAACTCATATTTTTTAACATGCTCAAATCCGTCCACTTGTTACCCAATCCAATCCGTCCATATTGTATAATGAGTTGGTATTGGTTGAAAATGGGTTGGACTTAAAAGACCCACACTCTCATATTTTTCTACTATTTTTCTTCCTCGTCGCCCCCGCATTTTCTGTTTTGGCTCTTGTTTAAACAGTCAACCTGTGAAAAATGATGCTGAGAACCCCACACTCGAAATGGATTACATATTTTGCCGATCAAAATATCCGAATCCCTAATATTTTTATTAGAAAGTATGTTTGATTGGTAGGGCCCACCTTGGTAAAGATGATCTGAACCACTCATACAAAATTAGCTTAATAGGATATCGGTTAGGGCTTTTTCTTAAATATGCATACCTTTTTTTTTTAGCTTAATAGGATATCAGTAACAACTTTAAAATAAACGGCTTTAATCGGATTCCTAATTTCGTGGTCTTGAACACGGGATAAAATTATTTTACAAAAACTCAAATTGATCGGACATTGATAGCTAATTTTTTGAACTGAAAGGTCAAATTTATTGAAAATCGTACCGAGAAAATTTGAGACCCCAAAACAAACAAGACCGATACTACCATACATTTGGCTTTGAGTTTCCGACCATTAATTCTTACGCAATGTTTGGAATATTGTCTCAAAAACCTTTCTTCTATCTATCTAATTCTCTTAATCTTAAAGAAAACGAAGAATCAAATTGCGGCAAAAAATTTTACAACGTTATGAACGAGGGGTTATTCCGTGGGGGGAAAAAAAGAAAGAACGAGGGGTTATTATTCCGTGGGGGGAAAAAAAGAAAGAACGAGGGGTTATTCTAAATTATATTTGAAAATGGGAGAAAATAAAAACGGGTCGGGTTTAGTTGGGTTGGTTGAGAAAATGAAAAATTGGCTTATATAGCCGAAAGACCCCACGGAGTTTTGCCCATTGTGAATGTGTTTCAACCCATATCGGGGGAAGACAGTAGAGAAGGAAAAGAAGGAAGGGAGAAACGAGGATGGGGGAGAAGAGAAAAGGAGGGAGGGGGAGGGGGGGGAAGGAAACGGGTCGGGTCGGGGGTTTGGGTTTGACTTGACACATATTCGACCTGACCCATTGCAACCCGTTTACTATTTGACTCATATTTGACCCTCCCATATTTGACCCGTGACCCATTTCAATACGCCCAGACCCATCCATTTGCCCCTTCTAGCTGGACCCATCAGTCACTATTAAAATTTCAAAACTATCGTGTCCGCTCTCCTCTCCCATCCGTTCCATTCATTTATCTTTAATACTAGAAAGCCAAATAAGGAAAACACAATATGAACTAGTTATGAGATTCAAAAGATGCCAGCTGTGGGGGTTCGATTTAGGAGGGACCTTGGCCTGAGTTAGTGTTCCTCTTCAGCTACTCTGTTCCTCCGCCTCTGAACCTGCAACAAGTCACTAAGGCTGGAATAGCCTAGTGACCCTCCGACGATCAAGTTAGATGTAGGGAGAGATGTTTTAGGTCTAGGGTTAGGGAAAGATGGCATACCTCTCAAAGATGAATATCCCTTTGTATTTATAGACCTAGGCTTACTTGGCCTCCAAGCTAGCGCTTAGAGGTCACGCTCAGGTAACCGCCTCGAGTGACATCATAGATGACGCACCGAATAAGACGGTTACGAAGCACATGACCAGACCTGGCCCTCATGATCCTTTCCGCCACGCGTCGCTCTTGGTCCCCTCTTGCTATGCAACATTCTTCCAAGAGGCTTTAACGGAATGCACACTTCGGTATTTAACCGAAGCGTAAACAGGAGACTCGATACCAACCGAGTAAACAGAAGGATATACACAGGCCTGTGCTGATATGAAGCCTCGGTTAATGGTGGTCCGGTTATATTACCGAGGCCATGACCGAAGCCTCCACACCGGCCAACAAAATTAGATACTATATATCTTCCTTCCAAAAATAGCACAAGCCTCACTTTTAATTGTTTTTAACTTTTTAGAAGTCCTAATAAAAAAAAAAGCCCACCATCTACAGAAGTTGATTTCAAATTAAGTGTCAAATTTTTTAAAATCATTAATTTCCTGGTAAAATTTTAAATGGTCCATATTAAATTTACGGGTCAAATTTTTGAAAATCATTTCCTAAAATTATCTGCCAAACATCGATCGTATTCACAAAAGTGCAAAAGGTTAAGAAAGAGACTTGTATGTATGTGTTCACAGAATTAAGTTGAATTGTTATCATGTGTTCACTGCCATGCTAGTATAATATTGTAGACGATTTTCTCACTTAAGCAATAGCTGTCAGATTCATTTGCTGAGGTTTGTTTTTTTTTATTTCAGCTTAAGTTTTCATAAAACTCAACATTATCCGGCCCCCACCCCACTCAACGGCTTGCATGCAGAATACGCAGTAGTAATCAAAATCAAAATAATTAAGGGGTACTGTAACATCCGATCGCTATATATTCCATCCCTATCATCCATCGAACCCGCCCGCATTTTTCCTCCTTTTGCGGGCGGGATTATTACCGAACTCGATCCCGAATATATTAGTATTTTTCTTTTTCCTATAAGATTGATTAGGTACGATGATGAAGCCAGCTAGCGTAGATTGCATTTTGTAGTTGGTTAATTTGTATCCATAAAAAATATAGTAGTTTGTTGTAGTTATACTATTTAATAGTGCAAAACGTAAAGAATTCGTCTCCCATACATTATACAAACACAACGCTTGTGTATACTAAGCAATTAGTGTAGTCGCTCTCTCTCTCTCTCTCGACCAAAAAGTAGAAAAATATCAAAGAAAAAAAATTCATGTCACCCGGCCTCTAGGGTATAGGTTACTTATTAACTAAATTATTTTCTACATATAAAAAAAAAAAATCCTTCCGTGATTGCTGTTTCGATAGGACACTTTAACAAATCTGCATCATACTAACGTAATAGTCATGCTTGTTGTTAAATGTAAACATAATATGCCGTCCGCTAGTGAACGGCAAAATTGACCCTGTCGAATTTTAGTCGGTCTCTTGAGTCGGATACAAAGTTATAAAATAAAATGCAAACACAAAATAATAAGATTGCCTAACTTAATTCAAGATAAACATTTGAATGCAGAAATACGATCGATGACTTGTTCCATTTATTTATTTATTTTATCCGCTATGACTTGTTCCATAGTTAATGATTTCCAAAAGATAACTACTCCTATTTGCTGCTCCGATGAAATAGTTCCGATTTTATAATTTGAACTCTCTTTTTATCGTGGATAACTGAATTAAGGAGTCAATTTTTATGGAAATACCTATTGTTTCGAAATACCATCCTTAACTTCATAATACCCTGATTTAAAGTCGAATCCTATGTGACGATTGCTTAATTACCGGCTCTTATTTTTTGGCAGCTGATTTTGTCACTCCCCTATTTGTTAACACTAATCCCCTTCTTGTTTTATTAGATGAATTTACTAAAATACCCTTACACTTTATGATACCAAATAAAGTGCAAGGGTGTGTTAGTAAATTCATCTAATAAAACAGGAAGGGGAGTTACAAAATCAACTGCCTATTTTTTTAAGTACTTATTTTCCACTTTATGAGACAGGTAATTCTCTCACAATACATCACCTTTAATTTAAAACAAAAGTACTTATTTGAAAAAAAATTGTACTTATTTTAGTTAGGAGAAATGAATATATTAAAAGAAGATGTGATTTAGGCACGAATAACATTTTTAAGTAAATACTTAACAATAATAATATACAATGCTTTTCACCAACAAAACCTCCAAAAAATTAAGTGCTCCATCTAACAGGTCTGTGTTCTGCACTAACACTTAAGAAACAAAAGAAGAAATTAAACAGCTAAAATCACCAAAAAGAAGAAAAGAGTGTTTTTACCTTGTACTATAGGGTGAGTTCATGTTATTTAGTATTGACTAAACGGTATTTTCAGTATTTTGGATATTTAGTTTAAAAATACCCATTATTCAAAACAACTTATTTCTCTTAACTACATGGCATTTGGTATTTTTAGTAAAAATAAGTGCATTTTGGTGTCAGTCTGAAAGACAAAAAATATAGCGTGAACTCACACTGCATAGGAGCATTTTATATACAGTCGAAAAAGAAGGGTTATTTTCTTATCATCAATCTTCTTTTGTTGACCGGATATTATTAGGCTGCTGATTTTGCCACTCCCTTTTTTGTTAATATCACTCCCTACAAGTGTAAAATACACTTGCAGAGGAGTAGCGTTAACAAAAAAGAAAGTGGTAAAATCATTTCCCTATTATTATTGTCTATTAAAAATGGAAAATTGGCTCACAACCTTCAAGCCTTATGTTTATATAATCCCATCCTCCGTTAGTCGGTTACCCGGCCATGGCCGCCCTATATAGTACTCCGTAGTATTTATTCCAGCCTAAGTTTACATTCCAGCCTAGTTGGTTCTGTTTTACACTGACTAATAGTATAAAGTTGAAGTATTCCAAAAGCACGTTTCCAAGCGCGTAATCCCATTAACAAACAGCTCTCCCCCAACTATTGCCCAATGCCTACCTACCGTCATGCCAGCTGAGAGAGAGAGAGAGAGAGAGAGAGAGAGAGAGAGATTTTGCACCATTTCATGAAAGAGTACAAGAAAACCCATTTCATGAAAGTCAAAGGACGCGTACCCCCCAGACCCCATCCCCATGAACATTGGGTAAAGTTGCTTAATTATCGCCTTGTTATCCCATTACAGCAAGCAACAGACAGCCAGCATTTTGCACCATTTATACAGTAATAAAACAGAAAGAGAAAAACTTATTCACAGAAAAGCCGTGAATAAGTTTTATGGCGCTCAATCTCAACCGTCCAGAAGTATTTTGGACGATCCGGATTAAAAACAATCTATTAATAGTAGGCCATCCAAAACTATTTTGGAGGATCCGAATTAAAAACAATCTATTAATTACAGTTAATAGATTGTTTTTAATCCGGATCGTCCAAAATACTTTTGGACAGCCGAGATTGCACGGATGCTCCACTGTGAATAAGTTTCCCTCTAGAAAGAGAAAACCCAGATGAAAATACTCTCATATCCTGGTATTGAGTACAACAAATCATTGCACAATTTATCTTTGGTACAACTTAAGGAATGCTACGGATTTGATCAAAACATATTATTAAGTAAACGAATCAAGAGGAAAAACAGAAAGAAAATTACTTCAGTGGTTAACCAACAATTCAAAGCACATTGCTTACTCAAAATCAGCATCCAGCAGCAAATCCCAAGGGTTCGATCTCAACGTCCTTTAGGATTCATAATCTGTGAAAACACAGCACTTGGGGTCAACCCATCAGAATCTTCACTAGCTAGACTCCGGCCACCTATGCTCATCGACATCCCACTGCTTTTTGAATCTGTGACATTACCATCGAAACCAGGAGACGCGTTCAGATCCTTCTTTCCTTCAACAGTGGATACATCAAACCCATCTTCAATTTCTAGTCCACCGAATCCATTTCCATTCTGCTCTGCACTCTCCTGCAATTGTAGAGCAAATTCAAGGTTCCACAGCACATCACCCATTGATGGTCTGTCAATTCCCTGATCCGCCACACACTTCATCGCTGTGTCAGCAATCTTTTTGAAACACTCAGGAGCAATCTTCCCTTTCAGATATGGATCAAGAATATGATCAAGAATACCCTTCTTCTGGCAATGTGAAGCCCACTCTGCCAAACTCACCTGCTCTTTTGGAAGCGTTGGGTTCAAAGCAGGCCTAGCACACAATATCTCAAAGAGCACTACTCCAAAAGAGTAAACATCAGATTTTTCGGTCAGCTGCTGCCTCCTGTAATACTCTGGATCCAAGTACCCAAAACTACCCTTCACAACTGTGCTAACATGAGTGTTATCCAATGTAGGACCCGTTTTTGACAAGCCAAAATCAGAAACCTTTGCCACCCATTTCTCATCTAAAAGGATGTTTGTTGTCTTAACATCGCGGTGGATAATAGTGTGCTTTGCACCAGTGTGGAGATAGTGTAAACCGCGAGCAGCGCCAATGCATATCTCAAGTCTCTGCTTCCATGGCAACGGGGCCTTACTAGTCTTGTATAAATGCTCCCTTAGGGTTCCATGAGCCATGTAATCGTAGACAAGGATCATTTCACAGTTCTCTTCGCAATAACCAATTAGCGAAACAAGGTGACGGTGTCGAAGCTTTGACAGCATTTCTATCTCTGTTTGGAATTCATGCACACCTTGCTCAGAGAGGGGGTTTCCTCGCTTAATTGCAACCTTAGTTATTCCACCATCAATTTCTCCCTTGTAAACTTTGCCAAAACCTCCCACCCCAAGGAGTAGAGAATCATCGAAATCGTTGGTAGCAGACTTGATTTCAGCAAATGAAAAGTGGCGACAAAGGTTTGAAGGGAGGGAGGACGTGTAGCTTCCTGTGGCGTTTGACTTTCCAGAGCTCGTAGAGTGTGAATTGCCATATAAAGAAAGTGGGAGCCACCCGGATGGTCCATCACTTGGATTTGAGTCCTTCTTCCCCTGCCTCCGACGGCGAGAAACAATACAAACCATTAAACCAACAAGAACCAATGCAGCAATACCGCCACCAATGCTTCCACCAATGATTGCTTCGTGCTTCTTAAATTGACTTGAACCGGACGGATTAGCCAATGATGGGTCAATTGTGTCTTGTGTTGGAGCTGGGACTGGATTAGGACCGCCAAGATTTCCAGAGCTATCGTTTACTTTGAATATCTCCACTCCATTCAAGATTGCATCGTAGTACTGGGGCTTCACAGCAACGTCTGGATGAAGCTCAAGCCAAAGATCTTGCTGTGGGGCCCCAGTGGGAACCCAGACCAAGTAATCTTGATAAGTTGGAACTCCATTGTTGTGTGCCCAGGCAATCACGTCTGCCCCACTCTGAGCAGTTTGATTATAAAGGTAGATATTAAACACCCTTTGGTTAATTTTTGTGATATTTTGGTCAAGCTCACAGAAATGCAGTCTCACAAAGTAATAAAACCCTGAGTCAACCGTGAATATCCAAGTCAGATTATAGTTCTGGTTGATGTTAGAGTCTGGACCCATTGATCTAGCAGTATCATAGACTTCAACTGGTGCGATGTAAGTGGGCATGCCCGAAGGATACACAATTGTCATGTTTGGACTTGAGGTTATTGTAACCCCAAACGCTGCCGCAAATATGTACAGAGAATCATCACTCCAGGACCTAAACAAGCCCGTATCAGCGGAGGGGGAAATGTCATTTCCGCCCACATTCAGCCGGTAAACATTTTCAAGAGCTGTACTGTTGTCTATGTAGAATGCCACAGATTCCCCAAGGGGAATGGTAATCCCACCTTCAGTATTATACATGTCAGGCATCGAAACTATCTCGATCCCATTCACAAAAGCATAGGAATTTGAAGTACCAGAGGAAGGTATGAAGGTTATGTTCAAGGTTTGATTGGGCACATTGACAGAATACTCCTTCTCGATAAAATCATAGTTTAGGGCTTGAGCTGTTTGGGATGCACTGAAGTTCTTGAGAAGGGTGTATGGCCCCACAGTAACAGAGAAGATGGCGTTTGACGCGTTAAGACCCGAGTAAGAAGCAGGATAAAAGTACAGACGGACAAATTTACGACCAGAAGCTACCTGAAAACTATAGGTAAAATCGGATTGGAAAATCCTAGCAGTCATGTAAGGGACTGTAGGAACAGAAGGGGCTTGGGTAGCAGCAGTAGAAAAAAATGAACTCCCAACTGCAGAAAAAATGTTTGACTTTGACCCAATTTCTGAAGTCCATTGGCGATTATCAGTATCATTAGCTTGCGAAGAAGCCCCGCAGTTAAGTAGAATATCTACAGCTGGAACATAATTTGCAGCTGAAACTAAATGCACCACAGAGGCTAAGAAGAGAACGCCGAAGACTGAGAACTGATAACACCCATCCGTGTTCCTCATTGGAGGAGTATATGCCGAGAATTCCCTGAAAAATTGTGCCCAAAAATCGTTGGTTTGTTCTGTGTTGACCCAGATAATCAAATACAAGTATTTCAATTGCTAACTCTATGTATAATTATGTAAGTTTATAGCTGTACATGTGCGTTAAAAAAAATGGAAAATTACAAAACCCAATCAAATTAAATCAGTAAAACAGAAACAACATTTAGAAGAAAGAATCCCTGTTCAAGCTCAACACTGGCGAGAAACAACAGAAGATCTGAGCACGGCCATCCCTGACATTTTGGGGGCCCTAAGCGAACTTCAAGGTTGGGGCCCCTTACATACTTTTACAAGCAAACAAAATAAACAATAAATCAATTTGAAATAAGGAAAACTTATAATCAGGTAGATTAAGTTTTCGAAAGGATTGATCATTACAAGAATGCAAAGTATCACTTAAATATGAATTTTCTTACATCTTCAGCGACAAAATAGTAATTGCGCTACATAATGGGATTTTGTGTTATATACCTAGTATAACAACCTATGAAGCACGGGTACTTCGAAAATGTCGCCGTACCCGTACCGGGTACGGGTACGGGTACGGCAAAAACGTACCCGGTACGGCAAAATTATGTCGGGTACTTTTGGTAATTTTGGGTACGGCACGGGTACGGCAAGGGTACGGGACGGGTACGGCAAGGGTACGTTTTAGCCCAAAATGAAATTTTTTCAAAATTTCTGGGATTTTTTTGTAAATAATTATAAAATGTGAGTTTATTATGTAATTTATTTGTCATTTATAAACACCTCTCTCTCTCTTTGTCCCTCTCTCTCTCCATCTCTCTTCTCTTCGTCTCTCTCTGTATATTTTTTTTATCGATCGGAATAATCTCTCTCTTTGTATATATGTACGAATGTATGCATGTGTAATGTATATGTATATATGTATCGGAAATTCTGAATACTAATAGATATGCAGTAGATATGCATATTTTGTACTGATTTTGCTTTTTGTTGGTAAAATGGGTTTATATTTCATTTTATGCAATAAAAAATAGAAAAACATTATATATATATATATATATATATGTCGTACCCCGCCGTACCCGTACCCTACTTTTTTGGGGTTTTGCCGTTTCCCGTCCCCGTACCCGTACCGCGTACCGGTACCCGTGCTCCATAGATAACAACCTATGAAATGGGGCCCTAATTTAAAAAGAACATTGGGGGCCCGAGGCGCTCGTCTTCCCTGAGGGAAGGCCCTGCCCTGGATCTGAGGCTCTTAAATAGTCAAATTTAACATCTAAATCTAAATGTATCAGCTTAAATCTCAAAAGTTAAAGCAGAAAAACAAAACCTAAGCATAAAAAAGCAGAGTTTGTAACGGTTCAGAATGATCGAAGCTTCAAGATCCACCGAAAAGAGCTAGCTCGATATCTCAAGGCTATGAACTGAAAATCAGCAATGAACAAAGTAATTACCTTGAGCAGAAATACGAAGAGATCAAATTGAAATGAAGGAACTCCGAATCAAGCCAGCTTTTCTACATAACCGTAGCGCAACGAAACCGAAATTAAGCTAAGAATCTGAAGAGACGAGACTCTAGGGTTTGAAAATCAGGCGACAAATAGAAGAAGATGGAGAGAGAGAGAGAGAGAGAGAGAGAGAGAGAGAGAGAGAGAGAGAGAGCTGGCTGGTATTGCACACACTACTGTAATTTAGGTGTCGGAGTGGTTAACATTAGTTAAGAAACAATCCCGTCGGTTTACTTACTACTCATGTTTAGCCAGTTGACCAAGTTGTGGGGGTGTTCCTAAATACACACCACTTTCATCTCACAACCCCCAGAAGGTTATCTCTTCTTTTTAACCACTATATAAGACATAATTTTTGAAAGAGGAGTGCTAACTGCTAAGGGTCCGTTTGAAACTTGTACAAAGGAAAAGAAAAGAAGGGTTGAGAAAAAAGAGAGGGAGGAAAACGTTGAAGAAAATACGTAGTACTCCTATATTATTGTGCTTAAAACTTGATTTTTTTATTCTCCTCTCACTTTTAATTTTCTCTGAACCAAACAAGTGGAGGGAATTTTTTTTTAAATTCTCCTTTCCTTTTCTTTCTTTTTCCCATGTTCCAAACAAAGTCTAAGATACAACAACATGCACAACTTTTTACACAAAGATGCTTAATTAAAAATAACAAAAATGCTACAACCAGGAGCGGCTCCGTATTCATTCGACGGGGTTCAAGTGGCCTCCTCGACTCGAAATTTACATATAATTTGATTTTTCTTTCATACTTTTTCATACTGTCGGCATTGAATTATTCATGAGTAGTCAAAGTAAAAAAAAATACCCCTTAAATTTGTGAGTATGTGGATAACATAACTCAACAAAACAAAATAAATTAAGCACAACTCATTTTCAATCATAATAAAAAAAATCATTTATATAGAGTTTCCTATAAAAAAAATCTTTATACCACTGAACTAAAATTCTGGAGCCGCCGTTGGCTACAATCACACCCAAATTTCACTCTTATTTACACACTCATACACAAGCTTGTGGGTGTATAAATGGGTGTGTGCTTGGGGAGAAACTTTTATGTGTGCCGGGGATACCAAGGGTGTTGGTATACCGTCCGGTCCGTTTTCAATTTTTCGGTCATTTTTCGATCATATTTGGATAATCGGCTCCGTTCGTTTTGGAGAATTCCGCGAGAACTTTAATCATCCCAAAAATCGTGTTCATTGGATTTTAGTAGATACATGATTGGCACATGTAAAAATTGCAAAAAACAAAATTGGGTTCCGATTCAATGTGTTTCTAATCTTTGTTTTGGTCTTCTTCAATTTTCACGTGTGCCGATCATGTATCTACTAAAGTTCGATGAATATGATTTTTGGTACGATTAAAGTTTTCGCCAAACTTTACAAAATGAACGGAGCCGATATGATTATCCAAGTTTGATCGGGAAATGGCCAAAAAATTAGAAACAGATCGGAGGGGATACCAACACCCTTAGTATTCCCGGTATACATAAAATTTCTCGTGGTTGGGTGTAATTGTAGACTTACCGTAAAAACTAATAATTCATCTAGTTGCCAATAAGGAATACTATGACATAGCTAGGCATGCATGTTGTGTCAAATGTTGTAGGCCAGGAGTACATGTTATTGTGTTCGTGCACTTTCCCTTTCTAAAAATGGGAAATCATGATCGATCTTTTTTAGTACTCCTACATGCAACCATCTAATTAAGCTTACCAACTAATTAAACCTTTTTTCTTCATCGATCCCTCTTGCCTTTTTTTGTCATTACCCCCTCTCCAGCATCTAGATCTCTCGTGGTCGGATCCCGGAGCAGCAGCTTAATTCCATGGTTGCAAACACATTCTCCTTAGAGACTTATTACTAATTTAATACCTTGTTCCATATTAATTAAAGACTACGCACATACATTAATTGGTTATCTTCTTCAAATATATATTACTATATATTATAAGTAGAAGCGATATGATGATTCTAATTAATTTTCATTTTCTTTGCTAGCCTTTCTGGTGAGCTCTTGCGGTTATTATATTATGGTTACCTAGCTAGGAGACGTTTGCACAATCTCATGATCATTTTTTAGAGATCTGAAAATGAAAGAGACTTCAACGATCGAGACTATTGTGACCATATACACTCACTAAGGAATGCCTTCTGTGTCGGTGACTCTAAAGCTCAACGTACCACTGACGAAGTCCCGAGACTATAAAATTGTATGTATCCCGTTCGATCTACAATGAAAATCTAGATGGGAGATTTCAGGTATTTTAAAATAGGAACCATAAACTCCATTAATTGTCACTAACTTTATCCCTTTTAATTGTGCTCCCATTATTTTATTGAACATTTCTCCTATAGTCAATCGCATATTATATCCTCTTTTCCTGTGACTGGATTTTCCATCCCTCTCACCGCTGGAACCTAAACATCTCCTGCATATATATCTCTTTATAATTTGTTAAAATTTGATTATGTCATTCCCGTATTAAAAGATATCTATAAAATATTAAAAGTTAACTAATACTATGTAGAACAATGGTTAGATTGAGTATTTTTCTTCAAGGATTGAATCACTAAGTTTTGTTAAATTAATTCAACTACTTTCTAAATTAATTCGAGAAAAAGATCTGTTTATGAGAATTATGACTAACTTAAGCTAAATAAAAAGTAGTGAAAAAGTAAGAAAGAAAAGTCCAGGATTTTTAATTCACCACTATTGAATAAGCAAGTTATGTATAAATCCGGTTTGCTATTCAAATCTATGAGGAGTTTGCTAGGACGTGCAATCACCATCAATCATAGTCAAGAAAATATGCATGGTCGGTTAATTGACCTAAACTGTCGCAGAGCACGAACCGTTTTACTAACATGACCTTGCATACAATATTATAAACTTCTCTTAGTGGCGTACATTAATTCCTTATTGGTGATTTTGAGTCACTTTCTTCAAATGAACTTTGCTGGAAATTTGGTGAAGCTGGACCGGTAGGGGAACTTGGCTCACCTTCATCTAGTTCTTCAAAGCTTGGTTGTATAAAATTTTCGGCTTCGTAGGAGTTTTTGCTTTATATATATATATATATATATATATATATATATATATATATATTGATAGGTAGTACGACCCATGTTGATGCATAATTCGTCTAATATGCAAAATGTATCTCAATTACGTACCCAAATCGCAAAACCAAGAAAGCATTGCATGACCATATTTACATCACTATATATTGATAGGTAGTACGACCCATGTTGATGCATAATTCGTCTAATATGCAAAATGTATCTCAATTACGTACCCAAATCGCAAAACCAAGAAAGCATTGCATGACCATATTTACATCACTGGCATATCTCTCTTTACAAATCGTCCAACCTCGGTCAAATATCTTTTCTTTGATTAACACACAAAATCCAGCATAAACCGTAGGTTTTTTTTTTTCACGGCATAAACCTTAGGTTCAATACCATGGAATGGTACTTGTCCCGTTTTGAGTTGGATCATTACATTGTGACAATTTAGTCAACTATTGTTTTTCAACGTTTAAATATGGATCAAATACTATATATGGCTAACGAGAGAGAGACCGGGGTGTGTGTGTGTGTGTGTGTGTGTGTGTTTGTTTTGAAGGTATTGCAAAAATTGTCTGGGTGGTGGTTGTGTGAGAGGTTTGCAAGAAAGGAAGGGTGGCTCAAAGGGGTATGACTCAGAGGGACTCGAGTTTAATTCCTCCACAACGAAATTCCTTTGTACCTTTGTATCGGTGCATTCAGGGACGGATCCAGAATTTTGTGTTAGTGGGGGCAAACAAATTAGCAAACTTACCTCATACGTCCATAAATACAATTTATCAGTATAATAACAAATTGGTAACTACTATATGTGAAATTGTATCTTACAATTTAGAGAAAGGGATATGTTTTCACAAAAAAGACGGTGTGAAAATTCTGCACTCTAAGAAATTGATTAGACAAATATCCTCGTAAAGAAAATCTAGAGTAGTTTCATTAGAATTAACATTATCATAAATTTATTATGGGATATAATTTAAATATTTAAAAATATTAATATTTATTTCACAAAATCAAGTGGGGGCAGACCCCGCTTGGGTCTGTCTCTGGGTGCATTTTCGGTCGTTGAATCGTATATGGTAAATTTGAATGGTAGTGTAGTGGGAAACGGCGCGCCTGTGGTGAGACCCAATCGGAGTGTATTTTAAAAGCTCCCCCGATACCCTTTTGCTAAAATACTTATCGAATCTGCCATTTTACGAGTCAATCACATGTGAAGAAATGGTGGACAGCTCATCATCGTCACCTTCACAGGGGTGCAAGAGGAAACGCGTTCGAGGTGGGACCGTAAAGGAGGATAAAATTTCTTCATACGCAGAATTGAAAATTAAAGAAAAGGAATTTTGATTATTAAAAGAGGATGGATTGTCCACAGTGCCCCACGCACAGAAGTGATTAAAATTTGGACATACTGGAGTACTGTATTTCTTTAGGAGTATTTTATGGAGTATTTGGTTATTCACTTATCTGGGTACGTGTTATCGGCTGAAGGACATGATTAGTTGTGAATATAAAGGAAATTCGGATTAAGTATAATTTAGTGGTGAACAGGATTAATAATGTTGAAGTTAGTATTATTTTTGTCTTTAATTTAGTAGGTAAGAAATATTACCAACTACAAATGTTTGTTTTGGTTAAATAAAGAAGATACTCCATCCATCCTCATTTAATGGTTTCTCGTTCTATTCTAACCGGATAAAAAATTAGTTATATCTTTAAATTGATATTGAATTTTAAATTTAATATGAATCTTGTTTGATAGATTTCGATTAGTAGAAGATTTATAAATCACAAAATATAATCAATTGAAAAATGACGAATTTCCAAAAGGAACTATTAAATTGGGACGAAGGGAGTAATGATTTGACGAAGGCCTAAGGATATTATCGCCATTTTCACTGTGGCATGTGTAGTGCAAATGGGACCAAGCTCGAGTCTCTATCCTCTAGTTTGGTTTAGTTTGGGCCTTGATCTATAACTGTAGTCAGAACTATTCTTATTCTGGATTTTACAAAGAAGTACATCCATGATCTGTGAAAAATAATAGCTCGATTGAACATCCATGATTAAATAATTTACATGAGCGCAAGACAAAATGAAAATCTGTGTTAAATTTTCTACCATCTGTTTTGTCTGTGTGGGTTATTGATATAGTTATTTATAATATTTAACATAAGTATACGGTTGGCAAGATCTAAAATATAAACGATTTTAATCATTGTCATGAGATTGGAATAAAGTCCATACCAACATAAAATTGAATCAAAATGGAAGATTGAGGAAGGACCAGAGCTTGGTCCTTTTAAAAGACCCATCCCCATATTGAACGTCTTTTTTTTTTTTTAAGTACTTCGGAATATTATCCCATATTTTGAATGTCAAGCCCACCACCCCTGGGTTTCTCAAAATCCCTCCAGTTTGGGTCATTTTCAGCCCCTCAAATATTTTGTAAAGGGTTTCTCAAAAGGAGGCGGATTCTCTGTAGAGTCTCTGCAATTCAATCACAGCTATTCATCTGTAAAGGGTTTCTCAAAAGGAGGTAGATTCTCTGTAGAGTCTCTGCAATTCAATCACAGCTATTCATCTTTGCATCCAACGGTTTAAATTTAAAAAATAATTTCCGTAGAAAAGTTTTTTTTAGATCTCAACTATTAAAAACATCATCCGACGGTTATGACCACTCCAATTGCACCTCTGCAGTCCAAATGTGGACCGCAGACAAGCCTTATTCTTCTCAAAATCCCTCCAGTTTGGGTCATTTTCAGCCCCTCAAATATCCTGTAAAGGAAAAAATCATGTACCATGTATTTTGGGTAGTTAGACTGTGAGAATTATTTATTTATTAATTTTTTTATGCGATTCAGTTTCCCAATTTTTATGCAAAAATACACCGGTACAGGAAAATAGAGAATTTCAGTAAAGAGGATTTGAACTCCATTTTCAGTCTCCCAAAAATTTGCTACCAACCCTCCATTATGGGGCCCTCGTCATCGGAGTTAGCCTAAGAGCAAGTACATCAAGCAATGTAAAAAAATTTTTTTTTTATTTTGGAGAGAAAAATCACAAAAATTTGTTTGCACTAGATTAGGTAAAAGAAGAGGTAAAACCCATTTGTGAATAGTTCTTAGACATTTTTACCTAAGCACTATTTATACTCTTTTCTTTTTTTTATTGTTTCTTTTCTCTCTCCTTCCTCTTTCTCCTTCCTCCTCTCTTTATTTGTAATATTGGGAAAAAAAAAAGAATAATATTTTAACGGATGATAGGTAAAATGGATTGTGTTGGCGTAGTTATGAAAAAAAAAATTGATAGCTAAAATAGAATTGAGAACTGTTTATGGCTTTGTTCGTTTGTCATTTTAGTTTTGTTTTTGTTTTGTTTTTCAATCATTACCCTACTTCTTTCTCCAATCATTACCCTATTTTTCCAATTATTACTTTCACATCTCTCTCTATCTCTGTCCAATCATTACCCCTATCTTCAATCATTACTCTATTTCTCTCTCCACCAACTACCAAAACTAAACTAAACTAAACTCTCAACCAACACTGTTCATAATGTAGTTTACCTTTACACTGGCAAACTTGCTCTCGGCTCTTCTGGAGACGGCAATATTTTGGCCAGGTAATTGTAGCGGCTGGAACCGGGAGCATCGTTTCTAGTTGTTCCTCCACATGCATATCTTCCAGTTCCAGCACCTAGACAAAAAAACCTTTCGAGTTTGAAGGTTCCACATGCAATATTTTGGCCAGGTAGTTGTTGACCCGTTCCGCAAAGGTTCTTATTTTTTAAATACTTATTTTCTGTTTCACGAGACAGGGCATTTCCTCACATTATATTATCTTTAATTCAAAAAAAAATACTTATTTTTCTTAACAGAACGAAATTTGACAATATCTTTCTTTTGATATTGGTGGATACAAAGAACGAAATTTGACAATATCTTTCTTTTGATATTGGTGGATACAATAAACTAAGGTAAAGTTTATTTCCATGATCTTGGCTCCTTTAGTGTATACAATAAACTAAGTTAATGTTTATTTCCACTATCTTTGCTCTTTTATGCTAATAATCTCGTTCCGTTAAGGAAAATAAATATTTATTTGACTTATTTTTCGAATTAAGGGCAATGCATTGTGAGAGAATGATCTATCTCGTGCAACGGAAAAATAAATACTTAAAAAATAAGAATTTTGATTGTTTACGTCTAAAACTAAAAATTTGAATTTAGTCGGTCAATCAAAACGACATCATTTTATTTTACCAAAGACGGTGGAATGAATTTTGGTTATTTTAAAAGAGATGAGATATCAAAGGATGTCTGGACCAGCTTGTGTATACCTTGACTAATTTCGTAGCCCCAACAAACTCTCCAATAATGCCAATATTTGGAATATTTGACATCCGTGAAATTCGATCATGGACGTCATGGTGTACAACCTAGTGCCTACATAGTAAATAGTGTCCTGCCAATATTTGGAATATTTGACATCCGTGAAATTCGATCATTGGACGTCATGGTGTACAACCTAGTGCCTACATAGTAAATAGTGTCCTGTTCATGCCAACTTATCCAGAGGATGTGATACTGATTCTCTCTCTCTCTCTCTCTCTCTCTCTCCAAAACCAGAGGATGTGATACTGACTCTTTCTCTCTCTCTCTCTCTCTCTCTCTTGGAAAGTACTACTAGTATTAGCAATGCCCCTAAACTCTGTGGTTCTGATCTTACAGAAGTGTCCCTGTCAAATTAAAGAGTATTTTATGCTTGAAGTGAAGGACGTGCCTATGCTTAATATACGGGTAGAAAATCCTATTTCTTGTTTATAATTACATATCCATTAAGTAATTAAGGCCTTCCTTTGATACTTCCCATTGAATGGGATGAATATGACCTCCTAACTAAAACCCAGACAATGAAAAATGCACTAATTGAAGACTATCCCATGAAAATTAGGGCAAAACACCATTTGGGTCTGGTTTTTTCTCTGGCCTCCAACAAGAAGCGCAGGTCATTATTGGAGCCCCCGTATTATATAAGGAAATTTGCAGCTTTACAACTACCTCAATTACTGGAAAACAAGGTAAGAAAGGAAGCAAGAATAGAAAACTTCAAATTTTGCATTTATTTTGGCAACAGTACTGTGATCCGCAAGAAAAGTGTTAATGAGAGAATCATGTCACTACCTTGGAAGTAAAGGCAGATTCCTCCCTCTTATCTCTCCACAACTTGCTGTGGCTTTGTATATATGTGTGCTTGTGTTCAAGGAAAAAACTTTTGGGGTGTTGCTGTTTGGTAGAAGTAGAACAGCATGGATACCCTTGGGAAAAAGTTTGGATTCAAAGGAATTTTCTGGGTTGCCATTCTTGTGTTTTTCACCGTAAATTTGAGCTACAATGTTTTGGTTGTCAACGGAGATGAAATTATGGAGCCAGTGGTGGGGAAATTAGACAATCCATTGGCATATTCTATCATAAACCATGGGTATTATGAGAAACTTCCTTTTCTGTTGATCTAAGTATTTCTTGGGGGGTTTTTTCTCGGTAGTTACTGGTTACACTTGTAATATATTTTTTGGTTATGTGTAGGATATATGAAGAGGGTGAAATGGAAGACGAGGCATGGACCATGGTACAGACTAAAGGGACCCAATTCGTGGTTAATGGGCAACCTTTTTATGTTAATGGATTCAACACTTACTGGTTGATGGAATTTGCTGTGGATCAGTCGACTAGAGGAAAGGTCAATGAGGTGTTTCAACAGGCCTCTTCCGTTGGCCTAACAGTCTGTCGTACTTGGGCTTTCAATGATGGCCAGGGGCAAGCTCTTCAAAAATCACCATCTGTCTATGATGAAGAAGTTTTCAAGGTGATTCCCTTGAATCAATTTTCATGCCTCTGAAATACTATCACAGACATTTGTGCTATATTTCGACAATGCATCTACCTTGTTGAATGTCATCTTTGGTGCCTGTTGTTCATTGACTTATGGAAGTAGCAAACTTTCTGAAGAGTAACTTATGATGGGTTTCGATTATGCGTTCATTACAATGCAGTTTTTGCTTTCTTGATGATTAGTACTAAGTTCAAAACTACATGAACAATGGCGGTGAAATATGTAGTCATTTAGTAGGCATTTATCCTGTGTCCCAATCCTTTTATTTTGATGAATTACAGGCCTTGGACTTTGTTGTCAGTGAAGCAAAGAAGTACAAGATTAGGCTCATATTGACATTGACTAACAACTGGGACGGGTATGGTGGCAAACCACAATATGTGAAATGGGGTAAAGCTGCTGGCTTGAATTTAACCTCAGATGATGACTTCTTCACGGATGCGACTGTCAAAAGTTACTACAAGGCCAATCTTAAGGCACGTTTGTTACTGCCTTTATAATCATCTCTCCGTTGTTAAGTCCAAGTAATACACTCAATACCCAGCCTCGAAATTTTAGCTCGTCACAAACTAGTTTCACATTTGTAGCAACTTACGATAAGCAGGTCTTGTTAAGTGGAATGTGGGAATATTTAGATCAACAAAATTAGTATGCGTCTTTTCTGTATGGAGTCTAATTGTGTTTCCCAATTCTTTTCGACTGTGCAGACCGTGTTTAATAGGGTGAATACACTCACCAACATTACTTACAAGGATGACCCCACAATTTTCTCCTGGGAACTAATGAATGAGCCAAGGTGTGATGCAGATCCTTCCGGGGATAAAATCCAGGTTGGTTTCCTTTATCATCTCGCATTTTATAGAGAGTTGCAGTATTTCATGAAAAAATGCACAGGACTGGTGGAATGTTCTAAAAATATCACTTTTAGGCAAGAAAATTACAGATTTAACATAATATGAAAACCTGGTGTTGTGCTTATACTCGGTAAGTGGTATTGCTTGGAAATGTGCGCTTGAGGGCAATTATTCTCTTACTTAATGGATACTTATCCTTTTCTAGGCGTGGATTGAAGAAATGGCAGTCTACGCAAAAAGCATCGATCCAAAGCATTTACTTGAGATTGGATTGGAAGGATTTTATGGTCCCTCAACACCTAACAGGGTTCAATATAACCCAAGTAAATATGCTCAACTTATTGGAACTGACTTTATCAGGAACCATCAGGTTCTTGGTGTTGATTTTGCTTCAGCTCACATTTATGCAGATGCTTGGTAAGTATTCTTCTTCTAATTATGAAGGGCATCAATACTTAATTCATCTTATACATTTCAGCATTTTCTAGAAAATATATCATGCACACCACATTGTACATCGGCGAATGCATATTTGTATGAGCAATCCTACTGTGACAAAAATACTTAAGAATATATTTTTGCAAAAAACATCTCCAAACACAGTGGAGTGCCTAATTATGATTTCACCACTGCAATCGTTCTGGATTTCGATACGAAAAATCTGTTAGTTTTCCATTTTCTGTTTCCACACACATGAGATGCCCTTTCTCTTGTTTTTACTAAACGGGTGTAGGAACTGCTGATAGCAACATGAATTGTATCATGTATGTCACCTTCTGCATCGCTAATGCATATTTTTCTAAGTTACGCGACACGAACATTATGTTCGTACAAAATTTCTTCACACCACCCATTGGCTAATTAGGATTCCATCAGCTCAAAACAGAATACGTAGCCGGTAGCTCCCAAAGTTGCAAAACGCCACTACGCCATCAGATTTTCCGTTGTATACACTTCATTTTGTACATTTGTTTCTAAACGGGCATACAGCTTCTTATTAGAACAAGAAACCTACAATACAGGATTTCGCACACGATTTCCGACTCTCATATCCCATTTGTCAAGTCATGGATGCAAGCCCACATAGAGGATGCCGAAAACGCCCTTAACATCCCAGTTGTGTTTGGTGAGTTTGGTGTGTCTGCAAAAGACCGCGGCTACAATTCATCGTTTCGGGACGCCTTCATCGGTGCGGTGTACGACACCCTCATAAACTCCACCAAGAAGGGAGGGAGTGGCGGCGGAAGCCTCCTGTGGCAGCTATTTCCAGAGGGGACAGATTCCATGGACGATGGGTACGCGATCGTCCTTTCAAAGTCCCCTTCAACTTCAAACATCATATCTCTTCAGTCCACAAGGCTCGAGACCTTTAACTCCCTGTGTTCCTGGAAATGCCATTGGGATTGCAAGAAGAAGCATCCATCGGAGACAGTTCTCTTCCATGACGAGCTTTAAGCTGTTAATAAATCAACATAGAAAGAAACCTACGATAGAATGAAGGAATAGAAGTTGTTTTTGGTTAAATGGTGCTCTGCTTTAATATTGATACTGCTATTGGATGCATATTTTATCAGTCATTACTCAATTGAAATGGCAGTTTACGATGATGGTTGGATCTGCTAGCCTATTCAAGGACATATAGAGAACCCTTCTTTTACTAACTACCCTGTTTTCCTCTTTAAAAAAGCCAACTTTGGCTTTCTGTTTTGTCATTCTTCAAATTTTTTGGTATTTGTTTGTTTTGCGTCAAACTTTCGTAGATTATTAGTTCGTCTCGACTAGTGGAATCGACAAAAGTAAAAAATATGACTCTCACCTAATTTTTTTTGGAAATATTCAAAGAAAAAGCCCAAAAGGTCCAGCTTTTTGGACTTTTTTTTGTTTTTTCTTGGATATTTCTAAAAGAAATTAAGGTAAAAGTCATACTTTTTTACTTTTCCGATTTTTCTTAACGACGAATTTGGGTTAAAGTCATAACTTTTTACTTTTCTAAAGATTAACTCAAAAAAAATAAAAAATAAAAATAGACAACAAAAATGCCAAGTTGGCTTTTTAAGAGGACCAGGGGTAAGTCGATTTTGAACTCTTTGTCAAAAAGACAGATGACTGGTGGTACTACTCAAAATCATTGAAGTGATTGTGTGCACTGCATCAAAGTATGAGGTCTTTCGGTGATAATTACGAATCATGTGTGGTTTTTTTTTTTTTTTTTGAACGGCAAACATATGTGACGGTAACAGCGAAAGAGTTGAAGGTTATGATAAACCTTTCGGGCCTGTTTGTTTGAACGAATATCCTTTGATTATATAATTTTTTTGTGGGATATACATTACTCTTATTACTAATATCACTAGTGATTCCATTAAATTACATATTCTCTGAGTCATGACAAACAAACCGGAAGTGATACAAACAGAGTCCTTACCATATGATGATTTTCAAGCTGTAACGAGATATTGAAAGGGAAAACAAAAAGTGCACACAAGTTTTATCAGTAGATAGGTTAGAAGTTTCCTCCATTAACACATCAGTCTTCACAACTTCCACAAATCAGGAGCAGCACTACTGGTCATCTGCATCAACTATATAAGCCTCCCTTCTCCAGAATAATTTCTCAGGAAAGCCGAATTCTGTATTTGTGCAGAACAATGCTAGGAGTATTTCATATCTGGTCATAAACAAAAACAATTACCCAAGGAAACTCCAAACTCAACTTGTTCATACACCCAAAAAGACTTGAAACAACTGCATTTTTCCCTGCCGCAAATATGGGTACATGAGTTGGCATTCAGACATTCCACATGAACAATAAGAAGGATAAAAGAGAACAAAAAAGAGCCTGTTTGTTTAAGAAGACGAAGGCAACTATATTGCTTTCTGTTGGAATCTCATTAGCAAAAGAGAGAACCTTGTAATCAAGCCAAACATTGAAATGTTTAAAAAGAAACAACTGACATAATAAGATAAAACCTTGTAATCAAGTCAAATATTGAAATGATCAATATAAAGAAACAACTGGTATAATTTATGGAGAGCAACACCAGAAGATGGGTAACTGCCAACAACCAAATTTACCTAGTCTTGCAACACTACCCATATGAAGAGCAACATTTACTCTCACGGAGGTCCTAAATAGATAATCTCAACTACAAGAGTACCAAAGAAAGGCAATACAATCCTTTCTACAAAGCCTAAGCTTGTACGATCCAAGTTAGAAACCTGGACCATTCCTCTGAAGAAAGGAGGCAGCAGGCCTCACATAAGTAAAGCCCTGGAACAGGTTACTGTTGGTGTTTGGGCTGGAAGCTGGAGAATCCTGAAGTGGCATGTCGGTCCAGCGCTTATCAAAGTTGGCGATGCAGTGATTCCCAGCAACTTCAGGACAAAAATTAGGATGGATTTCCCTGGCTTCCAATTTCTTCCAGTTTATCGGTTTGAACCACTTATGGTGCTTTACATCATCGCTCCCCTGGGGTCCATTGCCTAGGCGCTTGCTTGGATCTTTTTGTAGCAGCTAAAATGTACCCAAAAAAACTTTTATTAAGCGTTAACACATACTATAAAGTAAATATTAGAAGAAACTTTTCACGAAGACCTCTAATATGAATTTACGAAGGTACGAGCAAACTTAGGTGACAGTTTATTCACAGAAGAATCAATCCAAGGATTGACTCACATTAAATCACTTGGAACATGTTTAATACCAAACACGTGTATGCAGAATATAGATAAAAATCAAATATGCTTCAGGAGGTGGACTAGAGAATCCACACTACCCCCTTTCTGAATAGTGTAGCCCAGTGGCCATCACCATTGAAACCGAAAAACACCAAGAAAATGTTAATGCAATATAAAGCTGGGAAGGAATACAGGCTTTCAAGATAAGGATATGCAGATTTACCCCTTTCAACAGGGAATGTGCATCACTCGACAGAAATGCTGGGAGCTTGATTTTGTCTTTCACTATTTTTTGTTGAATTTTCTGACGATTCCCACCAATAAATGGAGGCTGCACCAGCAGAAAGCAAAATAATGAGTTAGGTAATGCAAATAGAGACAATTAAAAAAGGACTAATGCAAATCGAAGTTTCAAATTAAGCCTTCCTAAGGTACATTTGGGTGTCTATTCATGAAAAAGGGAAAACGGATTTCAAAGTACAGCACTGACAATACCATAGCCTGGAATTTGCGACGACGGATTGAGAACTCATTAAGATTGTTAACGTAACTTTTACCATCCACAGTGAGAGGTGTGCAGAGTTCAAACAAAGACATGAGTGACTTGTCTTTAAGATATAATGACGAAACTAATACTTCTCATATCTATTTGATGCCTTTGAAAGGTATAAACTAGAAAAACACATTTCTTTTCATCTGTGCATCCTTTTTTCACTGCTATTCCTGTGGCATTCAAAAGAGTTGGCAATTGGTCCAAGAGTCTAAGACTCTAAATTCAGTTCCATAAGCCATGATTTTATCGTACTGATTCCAATAACTAACAATTTCCGCAAACACAAAACCAAACATTGTGTATGAACCCCATACGATTGAAGATCTAGATATTCATATGGGATGCTAACCTTCCCCGTGAGCATCTCAAACAATAAAATTCCAACGCTCCACCAGTCTGCAGCTTTATCATGCCCCTTCCCAAGAACAATTTCAGGTGACATATATTCTATGGTCCCACACATGGAGTTCGATCTTTTATTGTCGTCAAATTGCTTGGCCAGGCCAAAGTCAGTCAACATGGCCTAAAATAAGAATGAGATCAGAATAAAAATAAGTAAATTTTCACCATCTGAGAGAGAGAGAGAGAGAGAGAGAGAGAGAGAGAGAGAGAGAGAGAGTACATGGCCATCCGCATCCAGTAGGATATTTTCAGGTTTCAGATCCCTATGCATGATGCCATTAGCATGAAGGTGGGACACCGCCAATGCAATCTCTGCTGTATATATACGTGCCAGATCCTCTCTGAAACAAATAATGAGAATTAATCTACCGTACATCTCCAGCATTTCAAAGAAACATCCAAAGCAGAATGATGATATACCTAAATAGTCCGTGGTGGTAGAGCTGAAAAAATAGGTGTCCCCCATTCACAAAATCCAGCACAAGATAAAGTCTATATTTGGTCTGCAGGATAGGATGACCACAAAAGTAAGTCATATATGTTCAAAAGCTCCAAAATATGGAAATCAAATTCATATATATACAGCCAAATATATGCCCATAGTAGTTTGAGTTGGACATTCCTGGATTTCCAAAATTGTGATAAACGTGGTAGAATAAATTTGTTGATGAGAGAGAATTACTTGGAATGAGTATCTGAGCTGGACAACAAAGGGATGTTCTATCTTTGTCAAAATATCCCTCTCTGCTTTCATGTACTCAGCATGATTCTTCTCCATTATCTTATCCTTCCTCATGACTTTCATTGCATATACTTCAGATGTACCCTTCTTTCTAACCTGAAATACTTTTCCAAATGCACCCTGACCAACAACCTTCATAACCTCAAAATCTTCAAGGCCCACACCCTGGGTCCTACTGTAATTGTCATCAGAACCCTTGAGTGATCCCTGAAGAACAAAATCACCAACAGAGAGTTCCTTGATTTCTTTGACTGTCTCATGACTGATACTCTCTACATTTCCAATTGAGTCCACTGTCTCATGTATTGTGAGCATGCTCAGTTTCAAAGAATGACTGACACAAGCAGAGGGACCAACCAAAGAATGTGATCGGTTGCAAATGACCACTGGATCATCGTACAAAAGCTCAGTTACATCTGCTATAGGCCCGGCAAATTCAGGGTCCTCAATACTAACGTCAATTGAGACCTGAGTTGGTAAAGGACCGAACACGTCAGAGAAGTCTAACTCAACATCATTTGAGGGAACGTCAGGAATGCTCATTGATAATAGCTGGTTTTGGAAGGAGTTACACAAGCGAGTTTTGGTAAGACCAGGTAATTGAGAAGAAACCATGCTGCCAAATATAGACTGAGGGATGGAGATGGTGAACGAGGGATGCAGACGGCCCGATATCAAGTGTGCTTCAAAGGGTGAAGCTCAAAGGGCCCCAAGTAGCGTAAGGCTAGCGGAGTCCTATCAATGCCCTTTATCAAAAGGAAATTTAAGGATGCAGTGGGAGTCGTGAAGAACTTTGACAGTAAGAAGACCAAAATCCAGAAAATAAAGTCGTTCTTGTTTCCCGATTTACAGGAAACGACGGATGCCACAGTGCTTCTTGAATTCATCAAGATCCAGTTATCAATCTGTTATTCAAGGATAGAAATACACAGATGCAAAAGTTAAAACACTGCAGAAAAATACATCAGAAATGCTTGTATTAGCTCCTGAGAAGCTTTTAGATTGAAATACTGAGCAACAATGCTTGTGTTACAGGGGAAACATTTAAGGCATAAGTTTGTCACCCAAAGTGACACATGAAACAAAGGAAAGTTTCAAATTGGAACTCACGAGGCCGTAACAATTTACAACTAAAGACAGCACAGTTAACAAAATAGAAGTGTGGCAATGCCAGAAAGTTCAGCCTCTCTTGTTTCCGTACACTGGCAGATAGTATTACATTGGTTACAAATTATGGACTACTAGTCTCGATGGTAATAGTGGACTAATAGTCTGGGATGCTAATAGTCGAGACTATAGTCCCTTCTATTTGCTCATCCAGGCTGATCCAGCATTTATTCGGTCCAGATAAATGCTTTCCACTTGTGAGTTGTAATGAATGACTGGTCCTTTGTCGAACCACAATTCATGGAAGGATAAGTTACAACTATAAAGATATCTCTGAGAAATTGTATTTGCATAAATTCATTATATCCAGTTCAATCTTCAAAATCCAACAAAACCTTTGCACAGAGCACATGTTTCAGTTATTTCTCGTCCACTGACTTAATACTGAGAGATTCCATTCATCTTCAGGGCAGGTCAATAATGAGAGCAATATAATGGAAAAAAACAGCAGACATGTACCCATACAAATCAGACTGATGGAAATTACCAATCAGGAAAAAGAATTAAGACAGGATGGGGGCAGCGTACGGTGTACACACACACACACACAGAGGGATTGGACGAGAAAAGAAACATTAGAATCCAATCACTTGTTTGGATTAATAAACAAGGTCGGATATAGTGGTTATAAGCAAGGTCTATTTTTTTCTCATCTTTTCTGCCAGACATGGTGATGAGTGGGAAACCACAATCCTTTCTTTTCTCACCAATCTCTTTGTAAGAAGAGAAATCAAGAAATAGAACAGTCAAACAACAATCAATGTAGAATTACTTTAATAATGTTTCAAGAAGTTGAATAAGCTCTTATGAAACCCCAAAACAAGGAGCAAATACAAGCTCTTCTATTTTTTCCAAAAAGTTGAATAATAATCTATAAAGAATACAAAGAATGAGAAAACAAGCATGTAGAATTATATTCAAATCAAAGCGCACAGAGACTAAACTTAAACAATATTAGCCAAAATTCAAGCAAAATCCTGAACAACCAGTAGCCAAAAATGCAAATTTAAAAAAATCAGATCAAAGACCCAAACTTGTATCAGGCCAATTGAGAAATTCCTTAGTGAAATCACGGAGACACCAACACTAAATGCAAACCTCTTCACAACAATCAATAGATTTGTAATACATAAAGTAACCACATAGAAAGCAGCTCGTTTTGTAGGCAAGAAAACACTAAAAGGACAGAAATATATATAAATAATATATATATACACGGTCCGGATCTGGTCAGGACGTCCGGATCCGGACCACAATCTCAGCCGGTGGATTGTGTTTTCAATGGTCTGGATGCACGGATAGTTTGTTCGCGCGAACAGCTATTTGTTCGCGCGAACGAACTATCCGTACATCCGGACCATCGAAAACACAATCCGACGGCTATGGGAGAAGTCCGGACCTAAGCTCAAGTCCGGACGTCCTGACCAGATCGGGACTCTGTGTGTGTGTGTGTGTGTGTGTGTGTGTGTGTATATATATATATATCATTGTAACAACACAAAATAAAACAAATAAAATTTCACTTCGCATAAAGAAAAACAGTAGTTACACTAATAAAAATAATCGTGTAAAACCAATAGCATAAAAAAAGATAGATTAAAAGGCAAGGGAGTTTGAAATTGAATGCTTAATCAAACTAAGTAATATAGACAAACACTAAAAGAGAAAAACTTGAAGTAGTACTCTGCTATCCACACAAATCTCAAAGCCAATTTACCTCAAATTACAAGTTTCACAATAACAGAGATTAGAAACATAATTTCACTTCCTGTCAATCACTAGATCCATAATAAATCCAGTAACCAAATACAAAGCAGCTCGCTTTCTTGCCCAGATAAACTCTCAAAGTTCAGTTCAACACGATAAAAGCCAAAATTTTCACTTTTCCCTCTTTTCTCTTCATTCCTTTCTCAGTAACCAAACACTAATCAAACCAACACACAAGCCTTCCAAAACATCGTCAATACTACAAACCATAGCAACAGAAAACGAACAGCAAAAAGAAAGGTAAATCCAATGGTGAAGGAGTTTGAATGCTTAGTCGAACCAATTAACATAGACAAACGCTAAAAGGGACCAAACTTGAAGTCCTTTTCGCACATATTTCAATGCCAATTTTTCAACAAATGAATCGGAACGACAAAACGCACAACTACAAACCCAGATCCCTCAAATTAAAAATCGCACAAACAGGACATTAAAACCCAAATATCTTCACGCCAATCACTAGATTCGTAATAAATCCAGCAACCAAACAGAAAGCAGCTCGCTTTTTCGCGCAGTAAAAAACCCTCAAAGACACATATTCCCCCAACAAGAACCCAAAATTCCACATCTAATTTCCCTTTTCCTCAATAACCAAACATCTAGTAAGCCAAAAAAAAAAAACCTTCAAAAAAAAAAAAGCAACATTTTTTAGAACAACAAAATCAACAATTAAAAACGAATAGCGTGAAGGAAGATGGATCAAGAGGTGGAGGAGTTTGAATGGTTACCTTGGGAAGAGGTTGAGAGGACGAAGGCAGAGCGAAGAACTTCTGTTTTTCGGGACTCTGTTTTGACGGAATCCTCAAAACGAAGGTCGCGGGTTGCCAGTATATGTATCGCAGAAACAGGCTGGAAAAAGTTGGAAATCAGAAATGCTATCAGCCACGAGCACAATCCCGATTTCTATCCCGATCTTACGTGTAAAGTAGTATAGAAATCACATTTTAGTCCAAATCTTTTCAGATATTCAAATCTAATTACAGTACCTTATATATATCTCACCCGATTTTTCAAATATTCATAGTTAGAACCCCTTGAATTTCTTTGAATTTCCGCTTTCTATTATTTGTATGTCCGCCTATTATTTACACAGTACCCAGTGCAAAATTGGTATCAGAGCCTACAGTACTATTTGTTAATTCAAGTAGCCAGATTATAGATCCTTTTATTTGTTTAGTTCATTATTTTTGTTTACTTTTATTGCTTAGTTTGTTATGATTAATGAATTAATAGAGGCAATTGGTCCTAGTTTAAGTGAAATTAGATCTCAACAGTCCAAACAGAATATTCAAATTAAAACAGGTTTCCAGTTAGTAGAACAACTTAGTAATAACTTAGATAAAAAATTCAGCTTAGAAGTTAGAGGTAATATAGTAACCAGAAGTCAGTTTGAAGAATTTTCAACAAAATTTTTTGAACAAACTATTCAAATCTTGGAAAGAATTAGTAGATCTAGATCTTGTAAGCAGTCGGAAAATCTAGATTATTTTAAAGAATTACACTCAGAAATATTAAGGAGAATTAGTAAGTTAGAAGAAAAACAGCTAGTGATATCAGATAAATTACCCTGCAAACAGGATATAATAGATCTGATTAGTAAGTTAGATGTTACTCAGCCCAAAGATATAGAAACAGAAACCAAAAAATTAGTGGAAAGTCTTAGAGTTGAAATAGATAGAATAAAACAGAACTCAGTTCAAGTCAAAGCAGAAGTGGATAGTAAACTCCAGAAAATAGAGATTCTTTTAGAAGAAGTTAAGAAATTAGCCAATGGAGAATGAATAGTTGGGATAATCTATTTTATAAGGTAGCATTAGAAAATTCGGGAAAAGTTCAACCAGATCCTATCAGATTATCCAGTTTTAAGCCAACAGGCAAGACAGACGAGACTATTATTAAGCAGAATAATACAATTATTGAACTTTTGATCAGCCTTAGCCATAGATTGGTGGAAACATCAGAAAAGTTAGACCAGCTGTCTATTAGAGTAGATAAACTACAGGAAGGAAAAGCTCTAGAAGCTTTAACCTCCAAGATAAACCAGATTAGTATTTCAGCCTCAACCGGACATCTAGAACCTAAAAGATCCAATAGATCTTTGCAGAACCATACCTTTTATTACAATATATTTGGCACTCCAGATCCAAACAAAGGAAAGAGACCAGAAGTTCCTCAATCTTCAGGAACTTAGTAATGGCATCTAGCAGTAAAACCAAAATTAGTGGAATTCCTTTACTAAACAGAGTATTTGGAAAGCAGCCAGTTGAAAAAAATAGAATAAAAGGAATCATAGATCCAGAGATGCAACTGGATAGATTCAGAAATCACAGTTTAGAGTTATTAGACCCAGCGGTATTATATAAATCCCAGAATTTCTTCAATAGAGGAGCTAGAACTTATACCAGCTATCAGGAAAAACCAATCAGTGTGATAGCCGAAGATCAGTTAGAAATTTTGGAAATGATTACTCAGGAGAGCTTTAATAAGCTCAAAAGGTTAAGATTAGGTCTTATACACCTAGGATTAATTACCATAGGAATCAAAGGATTAGCTAGACAGGATTTAGGAACCAAAGTATTAGTTATGATCTTTGACAATAGATTTACAAATCAAGAACAAGCTTTAATAGGAAGCATGGAATTAGATATGAATAATAACTGCCAGATTGTTTATTGCATACCAGATTTCCAGGTAACACTAGACGAATTTTACCAACATATAAGAATAGGAATTAAGGCAAGAGGATATCATATGATCCCTGATGTACAAAACCTTTTAGTATGTGTATGTTTTGTAGGAAAGTTAAGCAATCACAATAGCACCAAATATAAGCTTAGAACAGATCAAGCTTTGGGTACTAAAGGTATTCAAGTCATAGAAGCCAAAAAGCGAGACTCTGAGATGTTATCGGGACTCGAATGGAAAGTCACGAATCTAGTTCCCAAACAACAGCTCAAACCCAGTAATAACAGTTTTTATACCAACAATCTAGGAGAAGTTAATCTTAGATTCAGTAATTATATCTCAGCAGGTAGACATTCAGATGTAAATAGTTCTATTCATACAGAATTTTCCAGAAATTCAGACGTAGAAACAGAACATATTTATATGGCATATGAACAACCCCAGTTCACTTTAGAACAATTAGTCAAATTTAGTGAATCTGACATAATCAGATTAAAAGAACTTTTAGAACCAATCTATAGACCAGACTTAGATTATTATGACTACCAGATTTTAGAAGGATACTACACCCAAAAGCTTGAGTATGAGCATCCAGAATTTGATGACAGTTCAAAATTCCAGAGACAATATTTATTACAAAATAATATATTTGTCTTAGAAGAAAATTTTCTAGAATACGATACCAGTAGAAAAATCAATCTTTCAGTAGAAGATATGTTTTGTCACTCAGACCCTAGATCCAAATATTATCAACCCCCAGTTGAAAATACAGAAAGTCATATGGTAGAGGTCAAAATGGAAACATACGAAAATACTCCGCCAGTACTCCCAAATCAAGTATATGAGATGGGAAATATTCCAATCACTAGGTCTAGAATTGAGCCATCAGCCCAAGAATTAGAATTCAGGACCTATGGAAAAAGGTTACCAATAGATAGAGATATAACTCTTATGGCACAAGCAGGTACAGGATTAATGCTAGATATTGCAGCATTTGATCCTCAGCTTCACAAAGCAGTAATAGATAGATGGGAACAATCCTTAGTTAGAAAACTTTTAGAAATGACCAATTGGCACTCTTCAGCAGAGATGTGGTCTTATTGTGAATTATTTTTAGGAGACACAGCAAAAGGAATTGTAGAAGTCTACAAGAGAGACTTTGAAACCCAGTATGTGGCTCTAGTAGCCCAAGGACCAAATGTTTACAATTTCACTAGTTTAGTCAAAACTTTGATCATAGGAGCGGATCCTAATAGAGGTAATACTACGTATCAGAATGTAGCTATAAGACAGTTAGAACAGCTTAAGTTACATAAATGGAAATATATAGTCAGTTTTTGTAACGATTTTATAGCCCTTGCATCACAGACAGGAAGAGCACTAGATCCAGAAATTAGTAATAAATTCTTTAGAAAACTTCCAGGACCCCTAGGAGAAGAAATATGGGAAAAATGGAAAGTTACTAATGGAGATGAAAACCAGCATCTAGGAATTGGTCCTAGAATTCAGTTTGTATTTGCAGTACTTAGAGATAAGTGTACTACACTTGAGATTCAGAAGGGAATAAAGAAAAACAAGTTAAATTTTTGCAGTCAAGTTATATACACCCCCCAACAATATGGATATGGTAGAGAAAAGAAAAAGAAAAAGAAAGATAAGCTCTACAAATACCAGAAGAAAGCTAGTAAATACAATAGAAAGATGGCTCAGACAAAAGAAAAATATAACTATGGTTACCAAAAACATGGTTATTATCCTAGAAGAAGATATAGGGAGAGTCAATCCTATAAGCAGACACCCAGTAAACAACAGTTTAGGCCAAAACCTAGAAAATATTTTAGGAAAAGAGTCCAATCGACTCAAAATCGCAAGTGTAAGTGCTTTATATGCGATTCAGAAGATCATCTAGCCAACAGATGCCCTAATAAAGGAAAAAACCAGAAAACCACAGAAAAAGCGAATCTTATAGCGGAACTAGAAGATTTTGATAACATTGAGTTTATAGAAATAAAATTAGAAGATAGTGATAAAGAATCGATATACAGTCTAATTAGTACAGAATCAAAAGAAATAAATCTCTTAGAAGAATTAGACAGTGATAGCAGCAGCAGTTCAGATGATGAACTCCCCAGTTATATACCAGAATATACTTTTATGATTAAAAGTTCTAGTATAGAATGTATACATCAGTGGCAGCATAATATAGGTTAGGATAGTGAACCTTGCTCAGAATGCAATGGCTATCCTTTTAGATTATTTAGAAGTATATGTGAACATTGTAAGAAAAATGTTTGCAAATTTTGCCTCAAAAAGAACCATCAGATAGATAGAGATTTGATAGATTTAAGTGGTAGCATACAGCAACCAGTCTTGAACCAGAATTCAAAATTAGCACTCCAAGAAGCCAAGTTAGAAGCAGCCACAGTTAGGTTAGACTTAGATAGAACCAAATTTCAGTTTGAAAAACAGGTAAGTGAATTAGAAAAGAAAATAGAAATTTTGTCCATAGAAATAGAAACATATAGAATAGAAAATAGTAGATTAAGAAACCAGTTACATGAGAAAAACCAGCCTTTAATTGAAGACCACTGCAATATTATTGAGTCGGTCAATAGAATAGGAGAAAACGGCCTTATAGAAATAAATTGTGAGATTTTATTACCAGCTAGAGGAAAGAATCCAGGAAAAATCATAGAAACCAAAGCTATGGTAGACACAGGAGCCAGCAAAAGTCACATTAGTCGTGATCTTATACCAGTTGAATATTTTACGAAATCAGGTTATATAGCCAAAGCAGATCTCATGAATAACACCAGTATTATTTATGATACATGTCTTATGAATAGCAGTATCAGGTTTACTAATAGACTTCAACAGCAGCATACCTACCCATTACCCATGGTATGGATAGGAGATATCAATCACAGCTATAAGTTTATCTTAGAATTAAACTTTATAGACAGTATGAATGGAAGTATCACATTTAGCAAACACTTTGTGACATTTCACAAATGTAGTTTACAGGTCGAAACATTACATGCCCAGAATTTAGAATCAGAGTTGTCAGCTAAGCGTGGTGGACCTGACGACGAAAACAGAGAACTAGTAGAAGAAAATAGAATAGTAAAAGATATTCCAAAAAAACATTTAGATTCATATGAAGAAACAGTAGAAGATAATATTAAAACAGAATGGTTAATGGAAGAAGAGGACCAGTTAATCCAGATAGATTATGATTTAGTAGATTTTTATCAAATAGAATATTCTTTGTCAGTTCTTGATCGTAAAAAGAGAAAGACATATAAAGAACGATTAGAAGAATTAATTAGATTAGCAGAAGAAATCCAGATTCTAGGAGAAAATTCAATCAAGCATTGGAATAAAAACAAGACCTTAGCACATTTAGAAATAATTAATCCAGATTTTAAGATTAGTACCCAGAAAATTGTATACAGTCCATTAGACGTAGAAGAATTTAAGAAGCAAATCCAAGAATTACTAGATCTTAAAGTAATAAAAGAAAGTACCAGTCCACACAGAAGTGCAGCCTTTATGGTAAGGAATCATGCAGAGATCAAGAGAGGAAAAACACGAATGGTCATAAACTATAAACGCCTTAATGACAATATTCAGTTAGATAGTTATGACATACCCAGTAAAGAACAGCTTATTAATAGTATTCAGGATGCAATAATTTTTAGTAAATTTGATTGCAAATCAGGATTTTGGCAGATCATGTTAGACCAGTCCAGTAGACCATGGACAGCATTCACATGTCCACAAGGATGTTATGAATGGATTGTCATGCCGTTTGATTTAAAAACAGCACCCAGGATTTTTCAGAGAAAAATGGATAATATATTCAAAGAATACCATTCATTTATTCTTGTTTATATTGATGATATTCTTGTTTTTAGTAAAACACAGGAGAACATTACAGACATCTCAGGATAACATTTCAGTTATTTATAGATAATGGTTTAATAATTAGTAAAAAGAAGATGAAATTATGCAAAGAGTATATAGAATATTTAGGAGCCAGAATAGGAAAAGGAAAAATCCAGTTACAGCCACACATTGCACAGAAGATATTAGAGTTTCACGACAAAATAGAAGATAAAAAGAAACTTCAGTCATTTTTAGGAACCTTGAATTATGCTAGACCATACATAAAAGATCTTAGTAAAATCATAGGTCCCCTATATAGTAAAACGACCCCAACAGGTCAGAAATATTTCAACCAGCAAGATATAGAGCTTGTCAAGAAAATCAAAAAAAATTTGTAGAAATTTACCAGAACTAGAATTACCATTAGAATCCGATTACATAGTAATAGAAGTAGATGCTAGTGAAAAAGGATGAGGAGCAATACTCTTTAGCAAACCCACTAAGTACTCAGCAAAATTCACAGAAAAGATTTGTAGATATTCTAGTGGAAAATATAGAGAAAAGAGAAATCTAGCCAGCATAGATTGTGAAATACTCGGAGTTATTAACGCCATTAATAACTTCAAGTTATGGTTGTTCAAACCCTTTACAGTTAGAACAGATTGTGAAGCAATTGTTAAATTCCATAAGCTTCTCAATGAGAAAAAGATCAGTAATCGTAGATGGCTTAATTTTATAGATACAATAACAGAAAATGGTTATACAGTAGAATTTGAACATATTAAAGGAAAAAAAAACACATTAGCAGATTATTTATCTAGAGAAATAAATACTAATATTTCCAAATTTTCAGATGGCATCTTCCAGCAATACAACCAGTTCAACCAGAACAGATCTGAAGCTCTTAACCTTTGGGAGTGTGACTCTCAGAGTCTTCCCTGAGCAATCAAGATCCAAATTCAGGTACCTCATCCACAATATCAGTGAGGAACAGAAATGTCTTTTGGATAATCTTTGGGACTCTCACAAAGATGTTCCTAGATTCTTAGCTTGTTTAAATGCTTTAAATATTTTTTTTAATCAACAAAATGGGTCAAACCCAACAAAAAGATTTTCATTTTATTGCGTAGCCATAGGCCGTGTCCCAGGAATTTATTCTTATTGGCCAGAAGTTTTAAAACAAGTAGATGGAATCCCTTCCTCAACATGGAAATGTTTTCATACAAATGCAGAAGCAAATCAATGGGCAAATCGTGCCATTGGAAACAATTTTTATATTTCGGAGTCTTCTAGAAAATTGAATACTCAGACAGCCATTGAGACTGCAGGTTTTGAAAATAACCAAGTTTTCAACCAACCATCTTCTAACCAGTCATTTTCTCAGCAAATAAGATTTTGTGGTCATTGCGAAACAATGACTAGAAATTTCAGACTTTTAAATAAAAGAAACCAAGATTTTGAACAGACAAACCAAGAGTTGATCAATAATCAACAAAAGCTTGAAGAAGAAATAACAACTCTCAAAAGGAAGTTGTTAGAATCAGAGAAGGAACTCAAGGAAATTAGAAGCCTTTTTACCCCACTGGTAAAAGTGAGAAAACAGTCTTCCCCACTGGAAGATGAAGAAAAGAGTGAGTGGAATAAAAAATATGATCCAATAGAGCTTTTGCAACCAAAGGCAACCACTTTTCTTTCAAAATTTCCCCCAGATGTTATCAACCATATTCAGCACCTAGCCAAACAAGATAGAGTTCATTTTCAAGAATTCTTATTCTCAGAACTAATCAAGATCAACCAGAATGAAGGTTGTATTCCAGGACTCACCATTTCCTGGAAAACTCTTTATTTACAAGAAAAAGATGTTGTCCCATGTCCAAAGGTTAAACCAACTTGTATTCAGACACCTTTGGAGCGGATAACTTGTACATGTCAACTTGTATATAGCATCCCTATAGCCAACATAGACATGAAGCACTTCAAACCCTTTTATCTTAACTTCAAAGATAAAGAGGTGGAAATTACAGAAGTAACTCTTCTGGATTTTGGATATATTCAACAAATTATATTCCATGACCCAGAAGACACTAATAGATTTGGAAGAAAAATTGCAGCACGTGTTCTCAACTCTATGGCAGATCAAGGTACAGCAGTTGAAGTTGTGGTGGAATCAAAATTTCCAGAATGGACGTCTACAGGACAACTCATCCCTGCTCACCACAATATTCACATCAACACCAATCCAGCAAATACAATCCTCAGAAGAATTTATCATTGTGATAATGATGATCCATGGATTTGCGAGGCAAATTCCATAATAAAACAGATCAGGCATGCCATTGCCTTCACCATAGCTGAAGGTTTTCATTATGATAGTTTATATGACTACGGGAAGGCACCATTAGTATGTGAAGACCTATTTCAAAAAATTAGGTCCAATGATCACATTCCAGAATTAAAATTTCATTTTGAAACAGGATATGATAATTTAGTCAGGTATTATTTGGAGCAGAAAGACCAGCAAAGAGCCATGCTAACAGGATAAGATTTATCCAATCCATCTGATCATGAAGGAGACGAAGATTATGATTTTGATGATGAAGCCATCCATAATCTCAACAATACCATGGAAGGATGAGAAACAAAGTAAAAGTATCCCACCATGATAGACAGCAACCCTGTCATCACATGGGTCGATACTTTAAGTGATTTGGAAGTATTCGCCAAAAGCAGAATACTTTTACCACTCTCTGCCAGACAAGTCTCAACCACTCTTCACCAACCAGGGAAATAATCAACCACTTTTACTGTTTCAACCACTCTTCACCAGCCAGAGAAATAATAGGCTCAGCTACTTTTGGATATCTGTCTTTGCAATAGTCTTGGTAACAATAATGAAAGGTCTTCTTTTTCAAAAGAAAGTTGAAAGATGTAACGATGCGGGCCAGTGATCACGCGGCATCTACTATTCTCTTTGAAAAATCGGATCTCTTTTCTTAATAGGTTGCCAGTCATTTTTATTTTGAGTCAGTCTATAAATAGAATGGAGTCTTTCAGTTGTATTCATGACTCTCCTAGCACTTGAACACTTGCTATCTATAAGCATTTGTTGCAATTGTAATTGGTCGAGTCAATCTTCAGCCATTTAGTCTTTGTAATCAGCAGCTTTCAGTAATAAAGTAAGTTCTAGTTTCTCTTCAGTTCTTCATTGTTCTTTAGGGACTCCCGAAAGGGAACACCCCTATGATCATAAATAATATGAATACTGTATGAATTATATGTTTGTATTACCCAGAGAATTTTAATCCAGTTTTTATATCATTTATACCTTAAACTTAAAATTTTAAAAGGAGTGATGACTTCAGGCCTTTAAACCATAAAGTCTTCTTGAGTCTTGAGCCCGTTTTGCCAAGAGTGGCGTTGAGGGAGTACTATTCGGGGGTAGGTTAAGAAGGAAAACAAGAAATTTCTCTGAATAAAATTTTTGGCACATAAAAGGTGAGTGACAATGAAAAGAAAGATTAATCAATGGGTAATATGAGATATAATTTTATATACAGTATTCAGTTTATTTTAAACAGTTTGTCTGGATCATGTGGTGGTAAGTACCGAGTAGGATTTACAAATATTCGATTATAAACCTTTTATCCTTTGTATGTATGAACAAGAAAGAGCTTATTGTGATTCATGTTCGCAGATTAGAAGAAGAAATATTTACTCAGAATCTTTTGGTAAATAGACTCTTAAATACACCTTTATATTCCAACAGACCTCGATATAGTACCACTCTTACTAAATTTATAGGAAAAGAACAGGATAAGCTTAGAGAATTAAAGCACCAGTTAGCTGAAGCAAAACTTCAGTATCACAGAGCAAGACCAGTCCAGAATTAGAACTAAACTATAATAGTAGATAAAATAAAAGTGTAAAAGTGTAATTAGTTAGATTTGTCTCTACAAAAATCCCTATCAGTGTCTCTACTCATAGCAGAGTTGAAAAGAAATACTCCTCGTGGGAGGATAGAGTACTGCTACTTGCACCGAACCATACCAACGGCTACGCGTGGTTGTCTCCAGCCACCGGACGGCCAATCCGAGCCGTCCAAAAAAATTTTAAAAAAAAAATGAGGGGGCCTATATACATATATACATGAAAAAGGGTGCTCGGATCAAGCACCTTACACACCTCGGATGCCGTTGATTCTCGCGTAGGCCCCCTCGTTTTTTTTAAAAAAATTTTTTGGACGGCTCGAATCGACCGTCCGGTCACGTGTGGCCGTCGGTACGGTTTCCCTACGGAAACCGTCTGTGCAGATATCTTTTCCGTGGGAGGATATGCTAAGGCCTTTTGAATTAAAAATAATATATTATGAGAAAATTTCATGCAGAAAATAAATATTTTAAAATGAGAATCCTAGCAAAGGGGGGTCTAAGTATATGTGCACATACATTGTGCTCATATCATGCACATACAATTTTATGTGGGGCCATTTTGAGTCCTTTAAAGATGACCAAAATCGTTCATTTTTGTTGAAACATTTTTCTTAGGGGTCTTGTAAAAAATAAATTCAATTGGATAATAGTAACGACTTTTTCAAACTATATAAAACTAAACCCGATTGATTTTTTGACAAATTCTAAAAAAGCTCTTACCCGTTTTCAATTGAACTGATTTTTTACATAATTCCTCAATTTTTTTTTTTACAAAAGTTAAATGATTTCGATTATCTTTGTAAAATTCAAAATGGGCCCCACAAATTGTGTACGTAAATGGTACGTGCAAATAGAAAAAAAAAATAATTTTGGCACTTCACATTTAGCCATTAACACTCTATTTTTTTTGGTCTTTTTATGTGAAATTATCAAATTACTCTTTATTTTGTTACTGTTCATTCACATAAAAGACAAAAAAATAAATAATAGAGAGTCAGTATCTAAATATGGAGTACCAAAATCACTCTGCATACAAAAATTGGGATAGTGTTCTAGATTCTCAAATAAGTACTTATTTTTTAAGAATGTAATTTCAAGTTCAAAAATTATGTGCTCACTCAAATAATTTTTCTACCAATATAGATCTTATTTGATAAATCTCATTTAGATCTTTTAAACAATGTAAAAAAAAATCAAAAATTTATTTTTTATTTTTATTATATTTGAGGGTTTTTTTTATCCTCATTATATTATATTTGAGTTTGAAAACGGATTTGATAATGCTAAAACCCTTTTTGTCTCTTCCAAAAAAGATTTTCCTTTCATTGCATGACTTTATTGCCCTCAACTACACCACTTGCTTTACAAAAATGCCCCTTCAAATCTCATAAGTGCAAAATTGAAAAATATATATATTATGATGATGAAAATAGTGACAATGGTGAGGCAGGTTTGTTGAAAAAATTTATGATCGGGAGCAGCTTGCGCTCCACTACAACATGTTTTCAAGCAAAATTATGATCGTAACAAGCAAAATTAATTATGATCCCAATTAAATTAACTCTTATAAGTGCAAAGCAAAGTAGGCAGGCAAAGCAACCCATCTAACAATCATGTTTTCAATAGATCTGTTAGGGGAATGCCAAGAGAAACCCCAGCCAAGCCCTAATACGCCTCTCACTTGAAGATTTGATGGGTTTAGTGTAGGAGAATTAAAAAGAATGATAAAATAATCTTATGGGATTTCATCGTGTGAACCTTGAGTAGGCTGACAAGAGTAAAACCTATTGATGGGATTTCATCATTTCAAACCACTATCGAGGTGCAATTATTTGAATTAAGTCATGGGATTTCATCGTGTAAAACAATTGATGTAATGGAAAGTAATTAAATCATGCAATCAAAAAATAAACCTTGAGTTTTGACATGAACAAAAGGGGTTTTGACATTATTAGCTCTCTTTGAAAATTTAAAATAAAAAGTACTTATTTTGTAACAGGGAAAGTTCTGTAATCGATGCCTAGAACTGAGTCCAAACACGTGGTGAGATACGAGTGGTTGACAGGAGAGGTTCTGATTACCAAATGCAAGCAGCGTAGGGTTCAGATTCTTCGGATATTGTTGGTTTTTTTGGTAATGGATTCTTCGGATATTGTTACCAGCATTGGAATATGCCTCATGGAATTAATTTCATGCAACGGAAGGACGCATATCCGCATCAAACTTTTACTATATTAACTAATAATACTAAGGCCATCCACAGTGGTATAATCAAAAGTCAGTTGTTGCTAAAGTTAACAATATTTGTGCAGAAAATGACTCACAATGGTATAATCAAATTTAGCAACATCCTTAGAAATAATCAAATTTTGGGTTTTGGATAATCAAAATTAGCAACCTTTTTTAATAATCAAAATTTGTGAACCCCACACTTTATATACACGCGTATTTCAACTAGTATTTTCTTCTTCTCTTCTTCACTTGCTCTATATCTTCTTCACTTCAATCACAAATTGTTTCTCTTTCTTCTCCTCAAAAAATGAATCTCATATTTCTCGATCATCTACAATTTAACTCATCGTTGCCGGATTAAGGTATTTCACGCTTTTTCCCCGTTTTTATTTTAGGCTGCATTCTTATGAATTTAATTTAAACTTAACTTAAATCTGAAAATTGTCTTTATTTGAATTTTTTCCCATTTGTTAGTTTTGCACCAAATTTTTATGGGCTATTGATTCGTCTCGACTAGAGGAATCAGAAAAGTATTTTTTTTTTTTTACTTTTACCCAAGTATTTTGAGAACTAATCGCTTTTTAGCAAAAAAAAAAAGAAGACTTTTTTGATTAAAAAATGGTTATTCCTTTTTTGTTCCTCCCCCTATGGTTGAGCAAATGAAGAACCTTGCAAAAAAAAAAAAAAAGAAGAACGTTGCATTCTTTTCCAAATTCAAGAACACGTCTGATTTTTTTTGAAAGATTAAGAGAGTGGTGGATTTGTGATATAGGCTATAGAAATAGGAAGAAAAAAAAAGTTTCGGTATAATTTTGATAGATAACACTAGAAAAAACACCATATGTTCGATATATTTTTGCTAAAAAAAAACGTAATGGAGGGAAGTGAATGGCAGAAAACAGATGGGGAGAGAGAGATTGTGTGAAATTGTAGTGGACTCTTTATTTTGGTTATGGACTAGAAGTGACCATTGTAAACCTCAACATTGTTAAGCTTAGCAACCTCTTAAATGAATAATCAAAAGCTGACGTGTCAACTTTTGGTTATCCATTTTTGATTATACCACTGTGGATGGCCTAATAAGGATTTTGTTAATGTGTGCCCCTAGCACATATTTGATAAGGTTCATTAATTGAGGTCAATTAAATTCCACTGTTATAGAAAGTAGTGAAAGTAGTTGGAATATTGGATGAAAAGTAAATTTTGTTTTGGAGACCAAAATACCCCTTAATTTTTTCCTCCACTCCATTTCATTTGTGTTCCCTCCTCTCTCTTTTTTGTCCTTTCACCTTCTTGTCTTTTGACATCTATGTGATAGTAATATTTTTTTCTACCAAACAAAATAGTAATCCGCCATTTGAAACAAAACCCATGTTAATTTATCAACTAATTTAGAGAAAATCGTAAACCCTTTACAGTGGTATGACTCGTTCAAATCGCCAGTTTTTATTTTTGTTTACGCAAAACAAAATCCTTCAAGTTTCATACATATTTTCAGGGACATTTTTTAAGAAGTTTTTCAAACCATAAAAAATTACTTTTTTATTTTTGGTTACGTGAAACAAAATCCTTTCACATGTCGGGTTTCTACTACGTTTGATAGGAAAAATATCACTACGTAGCCAAAAGACAAGAATATGAAAGAGCAAAATAAAAAAGGCATGAACACAAATGAAATGGAGTGGAGGAAAAAATTAAGAGGTATTTTGGTCTCCAAAACAAATTTTACTCTTCATCTAATATTCCAACTACTTTCACTACTTTATACAATAGTGGGGTTTAATTAACCTTATTTAATGAACATTATCAAGTGTTTTATCATGTGCTTTAGGGGCACACATGAACAAAACCCTAATAATAATAAAGGATATAAGATCAGATAAACATAAGAAAATAAATTTGAAAAAAATAAAAGGGTTTTTTTCCCTGAACTAGAATTTCGACCCTTTTTTTGGTAGATAAGTAAAACATCACTGAGTTCGCATGATTATTTGATTGATGAGTCTATTGTTTAAGAGAGTACAGTTGTATAGGGTGTGTTCCAATTTCCTAAATAAGTACTTATTTTTTGAATTAAAGATGAGCTTACCGAAATAAAAATATATATGCAAATATGGATCTTATTTGATAAATCTGGATGAGATCTTTTAATTTGTGCAAAAAAATTTAAAAATTATTTTTGCAAATACATTATTTTTAAGTTTAAAAATTAAAAAATAAGTACTTATTTTTAAAGCAGAGAATCCAGAACGGGCCCGATTCTACAGAAATGCTATCGACCGAAGTTATCAATCCTGTACCGACAAGCGTACTATTTTTTTTACTAGGACAGTACATACCGATACCGGTGTATATCTGGGTAATGTTCCGGATTGACCACAATATATATTTTATATATTTTAATATATGTACAAAAAATCAAAAAACCTCAAAGTAGAGGTGTAAAATAAATTCTAACACTTTGATAAACCTTAAAATTAGGGAAATGATAATGCCAAAACTATTTTTGCTAGTGTCAAAACTCTAGTGCACAAAAAACTTGTACCATGTACAATGTACGAAACTTTTACGTACTAGAATTTTGGCACCAACAAAAACAGTTTTGGTGATAATGGAAAACTATTTTTGTTAAATTATCTTAAATTTAAGCATTTTTTAAGCAAAAGAAAAAATACACAATTTTTTTTGTCATGACCGGTATGCCCGGTATCGTTCAGTATAGGCCGGTACGATCAATATTGACTAGTACAAGCCAATATTTGGAGCGGTACGGAACATCAACTTTTGTGCACCGGTTTATGTCCGATATGGAACGAAATTCACGACATTGTTCAATAATTCACAACATTATCATGTGCAGGGGCAGACATACCTCTTAGGGCACGTGGGGTCACGTGCCCCTACTCAATTTCCGTTTTTGTTTGTTTGTTTGTTAAGTTTGGCATTAGACAAAATAGGAGTGGCCAAATAACATCCCACACATTACGTTTTGAGGTATAAGCTTAGAACACAAAAGCCAAAAGTCCCCATTCTAAAAAAATTCGACCTACCACCGAAGGTGGTAACCTAGTTGTTAGGGCAGTTGCTTCCCCCATACGAGACTCAAGTTCGAGTCCTGGGACATCCTGGTCTTGCAGGGGGAGGATGGTGTACTACTTCCGGCTAGTACTTGAAAGGGCGAAGGGTCCGACTGGTGGTTGGGAGAAGAGAGGAGGGATCGGACTTAGCCGGCGACGGTTTGGTTTGGTTGCCGGTTATTAGTTGAGGAAAAGGACGACAAAAAGGCTACAAAGTTGGGAAAAAGAAAAGGAAGCAATGATCAAATGAGGGCGAGTCCATGTGGGTAGAATCAATTTATTGGTGGTTGGTAGAAGAGAGGGAGGACCAACAAATGGGGATGGAGTATAATTATACATTAAAGGAGAGGGGTAAGGGAAACAAAGTAAGGTAAGAAGAGTCATATAGTCTTTTCATATTTATCATTAATTGATGTATCACTACACTTTATTATACAAATTATGTGGGATTGTGTGCTAGTTTCTAAATGACAAGGGATCAATTTGTATAAGCCCAAACTACAGGGTGTCAAGTGTAATTTGTCCAATGGGTTGTTAGTGAGAGCTAATGGAAGTTGTCTATTATCCTTGATTGACAAAAAAAATTATAACCGCAGATAAGAGTGTAAACGATTTGGTTTGGTTCGGTTAAGGCTTTTTGCATACTAAACCGAATATTTTGGTTTGGACATTTTTCAAACCAAACCAAATGTTAGTAGTTCGGTTTTGTCCGATTTGGTTCAGTTTGACCGATTTATTCCGGGTTTTTTTTTATTACTCATGTTGCATTTTATAGTGAGGAAAAAAAAAAAAACATCACAGACTTCTACCATTTCTTATTTCCATTTATAACTACTCAAATATCATAAATCAAGGAAAAAAAAAACTTGAATTGGACAACAAAGTATCTTAAACTTAATTAAAAAGTTAAATTAAACGACAAAAGTATCTTGAAATCAAGTACCAAACTATATTGAAAATTAAAAAAAAAAAACCTTCTTTAAGATTTTTCACTTTATCTAGTTGCTCTCTAGAGAAATTTGAGATGGGTAACTCAACCACTTTTGTGTGCAAATATATCCCTCTCAATAGTCAATACTATGATTTTTACATGTATATATACAAATCCGGTCCGGAGTTTACTTCGGATTGGAGGTGAAAAACTGAACCAACCCAATTTTTTAGTTTGGCAAAAACTCAAACCAGACCAAACCGTTCACCTCTAGAAACAAAACTAAATCTCCGATTTGGTTTGATTTTGATTTTTGTTCGATTTACCGATTTTATTTTCACCCCTAATTCTTGGGGTGGGGGGTGTTTCCACTAAACTAAAGTTTGCGAACTACAACCTATTTTGTTGTTTTTATTCACTAAAACTTCGCATTTGTTAGTTTTGCACTAAACTTTTATAAATTATTGGTGCATCTCGACAAGAGGAATCGAAAAAGTAAAAAATTAAGATATTTACACAAGTTTTCATGAAAATAAGGAAGAAAAAGTAAATGAAAAGTCTATAAGTACATACATTCAGATACATATGCCGCTTACATATGCATTTTGGACCCGTTTCGGGTCCTACAAAAATGACCCGAGCCACTCATTTTGTTCAAAATAGTATGTTTATGATCCTTGTAAAAAATCAACTCAACCTGATATCAATAAAACTATGTTTACGAAACATCCAACTTTGCTTTAAAATTCAGGCCTGGATTCTGAAGCAAAGGTGGATGTTTCGTAAACATTATTACCGATATCAAATAGAATTGATTTTTTACAGGGACCGTAAAAAAACTACTTTGAACAAAATGAGTGACTCGAATCTTTTTAATAGGACTCGAGACGAGTCCGAAATACATATGCACACGGTATATGTACATGAGTGTATGTACCTGTAGTAGCTCTCTGCGTTCTTATGAACTTAACTTAAATATGAAAATTTTGTTCTTTTTTGTATTTTTTTTGCATTTGTTAGTTTTGCGCCAAACTTTTGTGAGTTATTGATTCGCCTCGACGAGAGGAATTGAAAAAGCAAATTTTTTTTTTTACTTTTACCCAAGTATTTTGAGAAATAACCAATTTTTAGCAAAAATATGATGCGCTCTTATGAACCTAACTTAAATCTGAGAATTTTGTCCTTATTTAAATTTTTTTCGCATTTGTTAGTTTTGTGCTAAACTTTTGTGGGTTATTGATTTGTCTCGACGAGAAGAATCGGAAAAGTATTTATATTTTTTTACTTTTACCCTAACATTTTGAGAAATAACCATTTTTTAGCCAAAAAAAGAGAGAGGGTAAAAGTAAAAAAAATCTAAATACTTTTTCGATTCCTCTGGTCGAGATGAATCAATAACTCACAAAAGTTTAGTGCAAAACTAACAAATGCGAAAAAAATTCAAATAAGAAAAAAAATTTCAAATTTAAGTTAAGTTTATAAGAACGCATCATATTTTTGCTAAAAAGTGGTTATTTCTCAAAATACTTAGGTAAAAATAAAAAAAATTACTTTTTCGATTCCTCTCGTCGAGACGAATCAATAACCTACAAAAAATTAACACAAAACTAACAAATACAAAAAAATTTAAATAAGAACAAGATTCTCAAATTTAAATTAAATTAAAGTTAAATTCATAAAAACGCAACAAAAGTAAAATGTTGGATTAAATTTGTCGGTGAAGTACAGATAACGATCCAGTCAAAAAAAAAAAGTACAGATGACGACTTTTTTTTTTTTTTTTTGATAATGTTACAGATGACGACTTTAAACCTTCAAAGTTCAATCTCGGGGAAGTAAACTTGTCTTCATATCTGGTGCAGTCCAGACTGCCATATACTCTCTCACTAGTACCTCTCAACGAAAACGACATTTGTATATTCGTAGCCGTTAACCGCCCCACTCCTTTCAAATTCAAACCCCTCCCTGGCTCCCCAGCCCACCCTCTCTCTCTCTCTCTCCAGGCCCAAGCAGAAATGTTGAAAGCTCAGTACTCTCCCCTAAACAGTACTCACACCCAGGCCAAAAGCGGCCGCAAACCACTCCAGCCCAGAAATTTCCAAGCCAATCCACCCAGCCACCACCAATTAGTAAATCCCCATAAACCGAAGCCAGAGAAGTGGATCGAAATCTCGCTGATCGACGATTCGAACAAGGAGAATAACGACAATCGTCACATGGTCTACGCCGCCACTCCTACCAAGATCGAGTCGATCAACGTGTCACTGGCGGAGGAGCTCAGCGCGATCCGCCTAAAGCTCGAGCGGATGAGATTGGACAAAGAGGAGACGGAGAAGATGCTGAGAGAGAGGGATTTGGCGATGGAGGCCGGTATGAAGGAGCTGGTCGAGAGAGGGGAGATACAGAAGATGCTCGAGATCGAGGTCGATCGCTTGTTTCGGTTGAAGGAGCTTAAGTCTTCTTGTACGGTGAGCAAATTTAGCTTTCTAATCCTCTGTTAATTTGTGTTACTCGGAAAAAAGGGTAAGGAAACGAAAAAGGCGTTATTTATCCAAGGTTTAGTAAGTAAGACGAACATGCTTCCGACTCATATGCCTGGATAAAGATTTCGATGCATTTGGAGTCGTCCAATGTGTGTTGGGTTTAACGTGCTTAATATGAGAATTATGTGCATATGCATCCGATGCCAAGGTCTGGATAAAGATTTGGATGTATCAAGAGTCATCCAATATGTATCGGATTTTACGTACTTAATGCGAGGCATCTGTGCATCTGACAATTTTAGACGCATTTGTGTTATGCGTCGTCTGTTGATATCACTACTCTTAGTAAAATAAAGGTTAGCAAAATGAGCGGATTTCGTTTTGTTAGATCATTTTCCCGAACGAAGTTTGTATTTAAATCAATAATGAGTTGAGTTAAAGCTTCCTTTCATTAGATTTGGGAAAGCACAGATTCAAAGATCAGACTTGAATACAATTTTTTTTAACCAAAAAAAGAGAGACTTGAATGCAATTTTATCAATAGCATAGGTTATTCAGAAACCACAAATACCCTTGCAAAGTTTGAATTTTGAGAATTTAAGTAAAACTCAAGTTTTTTTCATATAAAAGGTTGAGTCAAGTATCAAGCGCTAGAGAGATGTTTATTTAGCTGTTTGTTTTAGTGAAATTTAAATTCAAGTTAATTTGATCAGTTTTTGTTATGCTAGTGTAAATTTGTTTGCCAATTATTTGTACCAGAGAAAAACCCCAATTCGATCTCTGAGAGAGAGGCAACAAGGGAGGAATATTAAGGAAGAACAATCACAGGTAAGTCTGAATACGTCAAATCTCTCACAAGCAACAGTTCTGATTTTGGGGGTTGTTTTTTTTGGAATTGAAGCCAAAGATATGATATTGAAAATCTTCATTCAGGACATTAACGCCGAGGACGCGACTGAATCGATAGATGAGAGCCCAATGCGGAGTCCCATTTCAGAAATCCACTCAGAAACGTGATTTCCCGTACTTGGCCTGTATGTATGTGATCTAGAGTAATTTGAATTTTCCATCTGCTATTTTTCGGTATTCGAAACGGCAGAAAATTGTCGCTATTACAACATCTCATTGTATGCTTGATTGATGTAATATGGAAAATGTTTGGACATCCTCGCTAGTCCTTCATTCAAGTTCGTCTAAACAAAAATGGGGTCACATATGACAAAGGTATCAACTTCAGTAAGTTTTTTCGAAGGAAATGGATCCTCTCTTCAGTAAGAGACAGTCTTGATCATGATGCAATCAATGGTTTGGATGTATTTTCAAATTCTCATCAGTAAAAGTTATTTCTTACCGATAAGAGTTCACGAGAAAATCCGAACAATTGAATCTACGTATGGACGGTCCAAATCAGAACTGACTCCTCTAGTCCAAAACATAGACCGGAGAGGATCCAGATCCTTTTTTCGAAGTAGTTTTCAAATATTGTGGGTTCAGATTCTTGCCATTAATTAAAATCTATATCCATTTGCATGAATTTCTTTTGCAAGCGAGTGGGGTGAAATGTGGAGTTTCCATCCATAGATAAGATGGCATGAAAAGGCTTTCTACGATTAGACTCTGTTTCTTGAAATGTATGTATATTTATATCAACTTAAACTTGAAAAAAAGCTTCACAAAAAGGGAAAAAAAAAACTTGGAAAAAACCATCTAGCTTTGACCTCTCTGTTAAGTACTAGTGAGTATTCAAGGTTTTCATTATATTTGATCCTCTTAAAATGGCCACTTTCAAGCAAGATCATGTTATAATTCTTTCAGTATGAAACAGTTATTAGAGTATATACTTGGGACTTATTTTACATGATACTTTATTAACATCACATTAAATTTCAGACGTCGTAGAATTTTAGGTTCAAATATGATATCAAAAATTGGAGCGACATGTAATGATTCTCATCGCAAATTAACTATACCTAATCTTAGGTCAACCCTTGTTCGTTAGAACACATTTGGCGTACGCAGCAAAACTGTGTTCGAGAGTACTGGAAATTTGAAATGGAGATTTAGCAATTCCAAAAGTTTTTGGTTCATGTGAATTATCTATATACTAACCAAGAGTATTTACCAAAAATATAATCAAGCTCTCTTTCAATTGTCTCTCGTATGTGGCATTCTCTTAATAAAGTTCATTCTCTTCTCTCTTTTTTCCCTACACTTTGCAAACAGTTAAAAATATACTGAAAAAAACTTTCAAACTTCCTCTCATGTTTTAAACATTCTCTCATATTATGATTTCTACATTTAATGTTAAATCATAAATAACATTAAACAAAACAAAAAACAAAAAATATTGCTTGAGTGCATAGCACAAGTACGACGCTTGTAAACCTCCTGTAGTCCAGGTATCCACTGTCCTACACAATAGCAGACACAGAGCTGCCTGGGGCCATGGCCCCCAAAATCCCAGACGTTTCTACTTTAGGCCCTATACTTTTGAACCACATCCACGCAGAACTGCAGCCACCAGAAATGCCAAATGCCGAGGGTGGAATTTGCAAACGAAGGTACCAGTCAAGCAAGTTCAGGTTTTGTTTCTTTGTTCACCCATGGTGTTAAACTGCATACATACATCTCCAAATATACGCCTACATATCAGTGAGTTATGAACTAGAGACAGAGCAATGACTGACTTCATTTGAATCCCGAGTTGCAGCCTGAACCCACCCAAGTTGCAGCCTCCAGCCATATTTCTGCAACTGCAAGTGCCTACGTAGCTAGAGACATAAAACAGTTGTGACACCCGTTCATATAGTCTTATAAGAAGCTTCATAAGAGTGATTTACAAGTGTAAAATAAAATCCAAGATTTCAAGTTTCCATAACCAACAAAGCAAAATGTTATTTGCAAAATCAAAAAATTGAACAAGGTAAAGGAAGAAAAGTTCCAATGTATTCAGAAACGCTCAAAGAGGATGCAATTTACCAAAAAAAAGTTCCATCATACTCATAAATGACAACCTTTGAAAGGAAAAGTAAGATCAAAATCAAAACTTCTATTTACCTGGATATAGTAGCAGGCGGTCCAATAAAGCAATTTACCACCCACATTTGTTCTCTTGGGAGGACAACAGGAGGAAGAAAGGTACATATGGATGATCACCACGCAATTCGAACAACAAGTCGTATATCTCAAATTGCTAGAACAATCAACAGCCATGGAAGCAAAGTAGAAGATCTGAACAAATTGCACATCTATAACTTGTAATATTAACTGGCACATCTATAACTTGTAATATAACTGAAAACCAAAGAAGCTTCATAACAGGCACACACTTGCAGAGAAAGTGAGATAGAAAGGAGTTAAAATAACCTGTTTCCAATTTGAAAAGAATCTACCGACTACAAATGAAGTTAGTTATTCCTAAGGGGCAGAAGCTAACTTGAACAGAGAAACTAAGAGTCCAACAAAAAATCTTCTGCCTAATGGAACAAAAAATAAATATCCGTTGAAGGGGTAGTTCATGGAGTAGCAAATATCACAACCAAAAATTTTGAACCTTGCTCGAGACGCTACATAGATCATGGGCCATCACTAGTCCTAATCACATGCCATTCAAAGGTGGCAAATGAACCAAAAATCCTTTTAGCAGAACTTCCAATGTTTCTAGCAGATTACACACGTTACAAAGGTGGTCATTGGCTCGTCTGCACTCCTGGTCTGCATTTGAGAGTAAATGCACTTCCTTTTACCACAACGACCACACTTGAACTGATCGGTTGTGGCTTTTGGTGTACCACCGCACTCACATTCAAACAAAGCTTCAGCTTTGATCTGTTTGTTCTCACGCTGCCTCTCGTCACTGGTCATTTCTTCAGGGGTCAAATCGGTTAGCCTCTCTGGCTCCACGTGTCCAAGAAGCACTTTCTTCCTAAAATCAGGGTTGTTTTTATCCTTCAATTTAAACATAATGGACCTGTACTCGACCTTTTGGGCCCCGTTTGATCCGTCAATTTTGTTAAACATGGCGGATTCTACAGCTACTGCTACTCAAATAGGGTCACATGCATCTACTTCATCCTTAGTGTCATCATCAACCTCATCAGAAACTCTGGATAAGACCTCTACTAGAAGTTCCCTAATTTTATCACGCATAGCATCATTGCATTTGAGCAGCTTAGTAAGCCTTGGGGTAGAATTAGATGCTTGTAATGGATTCATTTTGCAAGAAGATGGTTTCTCTTCCTTAGGTATATTTTCATCCTTAACAGACTTTCTCCCATCAGCCTTCTCAGCCTTGACTGTGTGTTTCTCTTCCTTCACTATCTTTTCAGCCCTAATTGTGTTACTCCAATCCATATTCTCAGTCTTGGCAGTATCAAGGATTCCCACTTTATTCTCAACCTGAATCATTTCTGATCTTGGTACGTTCCCAGGTTTTATTGAAACACCGTCTTCCAGTTTCTCTGTTTTGACAACTTCGTTTTTCGTAGCCTTCTCAACCTTAAATGAAACTGTCTTGTGAAGGTGAAGCTTTTCAACTTTAACAGTTGTCTCCATGACCTCAGTCTTTTTTGAACAACCAATATCAAGGCCCTCATTTTTCTTCTTTGTTGCTTCAACGATGATTATCTTTTTCCACATCTCGAGCACATCAGAAACCCTTTTCTGAATCTGCTCTACAGGATGCTTTGTCAAATGTCTAAGCTATTTTGCAACCTGAAATTTGATCTCATAAATACCCATAAGAACGAACCCATAAGAACGAACACATACTTGTAGCCGAACAAATTACAATTAAAGAATCAAAAGTAAATGAATTCAAGTACTTTTGACCATCCAGAACTGAGCACAAAAAGAATAGGTGAGTTTCCTTTTCTTTGGTTTTAATGTAAAAATCTTACTGTCATAAGATAACTAGAAAAAACAACGTAACCAAGGGATTTCATTACCAACTGTCAGCCAGCGTTTTCATTAGAAATTGTTGTGCATTACCAAGTTTCCCAAAGAAATATGAACTTATATGCCGACCAGTAATCATATACAGTTGTTCAACATATAATTAAGCAAAAAAAAAAAAAATTGGCTGGTTCCATTCACATGAATGCCAAAATTTTTACAATATTAGGTTTCCTTTATTACTTTCTCTCTCTTCATATTATGTGAGCCATTCATGATATAAGTGACAACTAACTGCTTAATATGTTGTCCACCCACTAATCCCTACGATGAAAATCACATTTTGGCCAGCAAATCGAAATTAAACTGTGTAAGTTGAAAACAAGCTAGACAAAATCTAACCATTAGTAGATGTACAAGTCAAAAGGAAAGCACATGACAATTACTCAACGACTTTTAAAAGCGGATGGGTTCACAAGGCTAGTGACATTTTTATTCGAAAGAAAGTACACCCCCAAAATAGGGATTTTTGGCAACAAAGCGATGAGAAATCTGAGAGAAAGGACCTGATGAGTAAGGCCCCCCACCTCCGTACCATTTTCATCTCATGCACACCATTCCCTATCAAATATGAGTTACCCAAGCAACACTGCACCAGCGGCGGAGCCAAAGTAGGCTCAGTGGGCACACATACCTTCGATGGAAATTTTTCTCCCTTGTTTTGGTTCAACTCCCCTTCCTTTCTCACGATGCAACACAAAAGCTGCCCCAGCATTCGCAAAGCCATCAAGTTGTGGGTCTGCGGGTCGTCATAAGAGCTTTGCTGTTGTCCAATCTTGACCGTCGTCATGATTTGTCTTCGAAAGTCATCAGCACTGATTCTTTCCCTTGACTCCAGGGAAACGTGAGTTCACAACCTAACTATGGAAACATTTATATCGGGTTTGTAAGGCTCCGTTTCAGAACACTAAGTTTCACTCAACTATAATAAGTCTCACTCCCTGATTATAGTTGAATTCCAAAAAGGACATAGGGCTTCTGCAATGTTTGAAAAAAAAACACACGTCATATAGTAGTTTCAACCTAAAATTGGTAAGATTTTGTATCTAAGAGGAGTTGTGAATCTTGTGTTGCATTGATGTCAGATGTCAATTTCGTGATACTAATCTTTACAGTTAAAGGGAATTTGTATGTTCTGCTTGCTTCTCGAAAAACCTGTAAGAATCCTTGGTACTTTATACCTGCTTGTGAAAAATAATTAATTTTGAGAATTGTTGCTTCGTAATGTCTTCTTCTTATTTACTCTGGAATTTCTTGTGTTTAGTTTTTTGTTCTACAGCGCTTTGACTAACTCATATCCATTCCCACCCCACTTATTGCAACATAAGTACATCATCATGTGTGATTACCCACTACCACTTGTACCAGTGGCCAGTGGGTGGCATGGAGGAAGAAGCACTACACCTAGAAATCAAGTTAATCAACATTGCGAAAACTTTTTATTTGGCTCGGAGTCGAGACTAACAAGAATGGTTGTGACAAAAAACATCCATCTCGTTCGCATTTTGGAGACCAGCACAAAAACAGTGCTTTACCCCTATGTCAAGTCAGTTGTTGCGCCTCAATGCATTTCAGGGAGAACCAGCTAGCTCTGGGTTCGAGTGGCATTTCTCCCCTAACCAGTAACCACAACTCATCCGCTGAGAAGATCAGTCGGTTCGGACTTCCACTTAGTTTCAGCTTCATCCTGGAAACGGATAGATCACCCTGGTACTTATCATTTTGTGGCTCTTTCACATAAGATGTCTGAGATAACTTAAACTCACAATGAGTGAATATGCTCAATGCTTTTTGCAAAAATTCTTCATCAAGACAATAATTATTCCCATGTAAAAGATAAAACATGCCAAAAGCAATCATTCCTTCCTTCAACCCAAAACACGCACTCTTTCTCACAAATAAAGACATATCTGGAAACAAGGCCAATAATGTACACACCAACAAAGTCCAGAATTTACTAATTGATTTCTACTTACAAAAATACACAAAGATACGTTTTTTAATACATGATAGAAGACCAAAAAGGATAGAACTTTGACACATTTGAGACCTAGAAACGGATTGGAGACCCATACCTGCGTTGACACAAGAACATCGTTGGTGACGGCGTAATCCTTCAGCTGGTTTAGCACATCGAGGCATCGATCAACCTCGGGCCCACCGGACGATGACGCTCCGCCCGCCGCCGCAGTGTCCGCAGCCATCTTCGCCGCTTCGAACAACTCCATCAGCTCTCTCTCCATCTATTTTCAAGTCACGAAAACAACAAATCAAACACATGCATACATACGTACGTACATTATACATATGATATATGCATCTTCAACGGGCCGGCCCTGGGCAGAAATCCCCAAAAAAGGGGACCTAAATAAATGTTTGATTCTCTCATGGTGTGTGGTTCAAAAATCCACGTACCCCATGAGAGTGTTTTGAAGGAGGGCAAGAGGGTAATTTCACATACCAACTCACCTAGGCAATTGTTCTGCAGAAGAGTGTTTATTTACTTAATCCCAAACAGAATGTGTTTAAGCATTGTCCATAAGAACAGCAAACCGAGAGAGAGAGAAGTGGGTACCTGTTAGAGCAACTTTACCAGTCAAGGTAAAAAAGCTTTTTAGCTATATTAGTGTAGTAGGCCGAACATGAGTTCGCTATGTAACGACCGAGTTCGTGCTGTGCCGAGCACGAACCTTGAGCACGGCTCCCGTCCCTGTTCTACATCGATCGTTTCTTTTGCCACGGACTCGTCGGCAGGACATCTCGTTCTCGGCCACCTTCCACGGCGGGTCATTTGTGACTGTCCTCTCCTGTCAATCGTGTCCCCGATCAGCAAAGGCGTGTTCGGCCACCCGCGGAGCAAGGCCACTGCCGACCACGGCTAGCCGCTGATTTGCATGTCTTTCCACGTGTAAAAGCGGTTATAACAGGAGATGATCATGGGCGCACACGGGTGTGCCAGCTCAGCCCTAAAAACGGTTACCAGATCTATTTGGTGACGTCATGATGACACTGCCCGACCCGCACAAGGCACGTGCTGGTGCTTGAAGAGCAAGTGAAGGAGCTCTATAAATACCTAGCAGTGGAAACCCTAAAGAGGTACATGCTACTACATACTCACTCTCATAATCTTCTGCCTAGGCTCTCTGCACATTACTTATCCTCACGCCGGAGGGCCTTGCCGGGACAACCCCCGGCTTGGTCTTTAGTCGTGCGCTCACTGTGCAGGCTAGGAGAAGACTCGACCGTCAAGCCACCAACAGAGGAGAAGATCGAGGATCACGGGCCACACAATTGGTGAACCTGACGTGAAACCTTCTCAGCCTCTGATCCAAACGGCCCAAACTCTTTTCCAAACCACCTTCCTCTTAAAAAGACGGTCAAAAACTCAACAGCGATGGGCGGAGATCCACAAAACGTTTCCGTTTCGGGGGCCAAAGACACCAGTGGAAACGCAATCCTCCCATCGTTTTCAGAAAGGCACAAGTCCATCTCACTCCCCCCAGATTCTGGGCTTTCTCCGGCCGCAGATGACATAACAACGGCCTACATCCGCCTTCTGCAACGACGAGACGACGAAAGGGACAACGAACTTGCAGCGCTAAGAGCGGAAATGGCCCAGATGAAGCAACATATACAGGACGCAACCCCAGCCACCTCCAGATCTACCGGAGGCGGACGACGGAAGCGAAGAAATTCTCCTCCCCCTCTTCCTCCTCCGCCGCCTCGAGACCACCCCGACGAGGCGGGCCACCACGTCTCCGTCAAAGACCGCCTTGGGTTTAAGCCAGAAAAAGGGGACGCCAGGGAAATCATCCTCTACAAACGACCTGCAACATCTGGTACACACCACTCGAGATCCCACCACGAGCAAACCCGCACAAGGGACACCGAATCATTCACGAGCACGTACTCGACTGGTCGCGCGGAGTTCTCTCGCACAACGGCCTCACGCCGAATCCGAGACTCCGTCGAAACCAGGCGCCACGTCTCTGAACGCCTCGGGGGGATACCACCAAAAAACTTGGATAATGAGAACGATGTTCGACGGAATGGCAAACGCATACGGATCGAAGGGGCGGAGAATGGGAACAGAACCTATTGCAACAAAGAGAAGTCCGTCGACCACCCCCGTAGGGAAACAACGGACCTGCGGGACAAGCTTCGCAGCCGAGTACGCGAGAAAACATCAGAAAGAGAGAAGCACCCAAAGAGGCCGCGCACGGATGATCTAGGCAAACCACCGCGTCCTGGATTTGAACGAAAACTAAAGGACCTTGGTATCTCACCCTTCACCTCCCACATCATCCACACCATCGCCGAACCCAATTTCCACCTACCAAAATTCACGAAATTTGACCCAAGCAGCTGCGAGGCTTACACTCACCTCATTCACTTTCGCCAAACCATCGAGCTGTGCACTACGAAGGATGAAATCAAATGCAAAGCATTCCCATCCAGCCTTGGCTCTCTTGGACTCCAGTGGTTCAACAAATTGCCCGCTGGATCTATATGGAACCTGGCTGACCTCGAACGGGCCTTTAACACCCGCTTTACCACAAGTAACAGAACAGCGAAGGAGCCTGAATCCTTGACCCAGATGAGGAAGCTCCCAAATGAAACGCTCAGGCACTACGCAGAGCGCTACTAGCAACTTTTCAATGAAATTCCCGAAATCGACGAGTACTGGGCTGCCCGTACCTTCAAAAATGGGTTGGAATCTGGGAGTAAAATACTCGACGAACTGGCTATTCGACCTCAGCATGGCATGGGAGAGTTGATGCGTGTCGTAGAACAATTTTGTGCCCTTGAAGAGTTCTACGCAGACCGAGCCGCTCAGGGGATCCCCAATTCAACAGCCTGCCAACCTACGACAGCCCCTCAGCTGCAGACACCAATCGCAACTCAACAATCCCAGCCAAAGAAACACGTCAACAACATCAAGAAAGGGAAAAAGCGCCAGCCAAAGGAGCACGACTACGTGGCCGAAACCACCCACTTCAAGGAACCAATTTGGTCTTTTCTGAAAGAGATAATGAGGCAACCATGGTTCGAGTGGCCGACAGGCAAACTCGGCACAGACAACGGCCAAGCTGATCAGAATCCAAGGAAAAAGTGCTCGTATCACAATGAGCTCGGCCACTACACAACGGCATGTGCTCCGTACAAGGCGCTGTTGGAACGATTGGCAACCCAAGATCATCTTGATCAATACATTGACCGATCAAAAACTCCCGCCCGGCAGACAAATCCCAACCCCAATGAACAGCGCCCACTGATACACGTTATCCACGGCCCAGTATCAAAGGAATTTGAATCAACTCTTCAGGCCGACTTCAGTCGCGCATCAACTTCCAGGCAGGTACTTGCAGTAGGACCTGGATCCAAACGTCCACGAACAGAAGAGCTGCCCAAATGGACGATTACTTTTACCGAGCGCGATCTTGAACGTGTGCAAACACCACACTCCGACGCTCTCGTCGTAACTGTCCAAATTGGAGTGCATGATGCCAAATGCATTCTTGTCGATCAAGGAAGTTCAGCAGAGGTCATGTACTACGACCTTTTCAAAAAGTTGGATCTACCTGAGTCAGCCCTACAACCTACCGACGTACCCCTCATCGGCTTCAACGGTGCACTTGTCTGGCCGCTTGGCCGAATCTTCCTCCCAGTCGTCGTGGGCTCAAAAACTCTGACCGTCGAATTCATCGTCGTCAACGCACCAAGCCCATACAACGCCATCCTTGGCCGAACCTGGCTCCACGGAATGCAAGCCATCGCTTCCACCTACCACCAGGTCGTCCGCTTCATCGGCGCCACAGGACGACAGGAAGATTTGCGGGGTGACCAAGTGGCCTCCAAAAAGTGCTATGTCTCTGCCGTCCACAACTCCGCCAAAGCCAAACAAGTACAATGGGTTGAAGTCCCCGACATGGCAGTAACTGACGACGTCGGCCAAAAAGCAGAAGACAAAGCAGAGGAAGACCTCGTCCAGATGCCAATCAACGAGGATGGCTCCCGATTCTTCCTCATCAGCTCTTCCATCAGCGAGGCTGACCGCGAAGAAATGTTCCAATACCTCAAGAAAAATATCGAAGTCTTTGCTTGGACCCCCAACGAAATGCCGGGGGTCGACCCGAAATTCATCAGTCACTCCCTCAACATCAAAAAGGACGCTAAACCTGTCATCCAGAAGGCACGGCGATCTGCAGCCGAACACGCTGACGCCGTCGTCGAAGAAGTCAAGCGTCTGCTGGAGGCCAACGCCATCCAAGAAGTGCAATACCTGACATGGCTGTCCAATACTGTGGTCGTTAAAAAGAAAAACGGCAAATGGCGAGTTTGCGTAGATTATACCAATCTCAACGACGCTTGTCCAAAGGATTGGTTCCCACTGCCGAAGATCGATCAACTTGTGGACGCAACGGCAGGCCATGCTCGGCTCAGCTTTCTGGACGCCTACCGTGGCTACCACCAAATTGCCATGGACCCCGACGACATGGAGAAAACTGCTTTTATCACGCCATACGGAATCTTTTGCTACCGCGTCATGCCCTTTGGACTCAAGAATTCAGGGGCAACATTCAACAGAGCTATATTCAAAATGTTGGACGAACAAATCGGCCACACCGTGGAGGCTTACATTGATGACCTGGTAATCAAAAGCAAGCAGGAATCCAACCACCTGCGAGACTTGGCCGAAGTTTTTGAAATCCTCAAGCTACACAAGCTGCGGCTGAATCCTAAAAAGTGCGCGTTCGGAGTAAGCGCTGGAAAATTTCTCGGACACCTTGTCACCCGAAGAGGTATCGAGGCCGACCCCAACCAAATCAAGGCTGTTCAAGATTTGTGCCCACCAAGGACGATCAAGGAAGTTCAAAGGCTTACTGGGATGGCAGCGACTCTCAACCGATTCATCAGCAAATCCTCAGACAAATGCCACGCATTCTTTCACGCCTTGAAAGGAAAAAGCCGACGCAACTTTGAATGGACCCCGGATTGTGAAACAGCCTTTGCTGAACTAAAGAGCTACCTAAATTCGGCCCCGCTGATGGAAAAACCGAAGGAGTTTGAAACCTTATATCTCTACCTCGCCGTGTCCGCCCACGCAACAAGTTCCGCGCTTGTAAGGCGGGAAGGCGCCGAAGACAAGCCCATCTACTTCACAAGCAAAACACTCCTTCCAGCTCAAACTCGTTATCTCCCACTTGAAAAGTTGGCCCTTGCGCTCGTCTCAGCGGCTAGGAAACTTCTGCCCTACTTCCAATCACACTCTATCACCGTCTTAACTGAACACCCCTTCAAAGCTCTCTTTCGAAAGGCAGATCTGTCTAACAGGGTCTCCAAGTGGGCAGTTGAGCTAGCAAACTTTGATATCCGTTTCGAACCACGAACGACGATCAAAGGACAAGTCCTTGCGGACTTCATTGTTGAGCTTACTCCACAAGACACTGAACTCCTCAACACACCCATCCCAACACAAACCGTTGCCGAGCATCAATTTTCCCCAAAAACTTGGCACCTTTTCCAAGGCGACATATGGCGTCTTCATGTTGACGGAGCGTCAAACAGCAACGGAGCAGGAGCCGGGGTCGTCCTAGTATCCCCCTGTGGAACAATACACGAAAGTGCTATCAGCATCGACTTTTCTGCCACAAACAACGAAGCTGAATATGAAGCCCTCCTTGCTGGCTTACGCTCAGCCATCGCAATGGAAGTCACCAACCTTGTTGTCTACTGCGACTCCCAACTCATCGTCAATCAAGTACTCGGTGACTATGAAGCTCGGGACCCTCGAATGTCGAAATACCAAGCCACGACAGCTGAGCTCATCTCTCAGTTTGCATCGAACAGATCAACCGAGAGCACAACGCACACGCGGACGCACTTGCTGGCCTCGCATCAGCATCCACAGCCTCAGAATTCAGAACCATCAACTTCGGCAGCATTGGCCGTCCGTCTTTTGAGCCCACTCCAGAGGTACTCAACATTGAACTCGGTCCCAGCTGGATGGATGAGATCGTTGCGTTTCTAAAGCACGACACCCTGCCCACAGACAAGAAGGAGGCTTACCGTGTGAGAAACAAAGCCGCTTACTACTGGCTTTCTGAAAGCGGCCAATTATACAGGAAATCCATCTCCGGACTGTATCTCCTCGTTGTCCACCCAATCCAAGTGCCCGCAATTCTGAGAGAACTTCATTCAGGCAGCTGCGGATGTCACTCCGGCGGCCGCTCCCTCTGTCAACGTGCCATGAGCCAAGGCTACTTCTGGAAGAACATGAAGAAAGACTGCGAAGAAGTTGTCCGCAAATGCCGACCTTGCCAGTTGTTTTCACCGATACCAAAGCAACCCCCCCAGAACCTCTCCCCTATTACCAGCCCTTGGCCCTTTGCACAATGGGGACTCGACATTGTCGGAAAACTACCAACAGCTCCAGGAGGATTCAAGTTCTTGATCACAGCAACGGACTACTTCTCCAAATGGGTAGAGGTCGAACCACTTGTGACAATCACAGAAGCTGACGTTCGCAGATTTGTGTGGCGAAACATTATTACAAGATTTGGAGTTCCATACGCCATCGTATCAGACAATGGAAGCCAATTTGTCGATAAAGACCTGACCAGCCTCTGTGAGGAATTTGGGATACGCTTCTTCAACTCCACACCAGCATACCCCCAAGGGAACGGACAAGCCGAGGCTACAAACAAGACCGTCTGCGCTGGGATCAAGCGACGACTGAACTCCAAGAGAGGAAAATGGGCTGAAGAATTACCACGTGTCCTCTGGGCTTACCGTTCTACACCCCGGCGCTCAACCGGCCAAACTCCCTTTTCAATGGCATTTGGCATGGAGGCAATTATCCCACTCGAATCCAAGTTCCCTACTTTGAGGACAGAACATTTCGATCCAAAGGCCAATGCAGATGCAGTGGAACAAAAATTGATTTTAGCAGAGGAAAAACGCGACGACACTCAGTTAAAGCTCGCCAAATACCAACAACAAGTGGCAAGAGGCTACAACCGAAGTGTTCGAACCAAGACCTTCAAACCAGACAACTTGGTTTGGCGAAAAGTGGTGCAAGCTAGCAAGAAGCAGAAGTTCAAACCCAACTGGGAGGGTCCCTTTCGTATTGTCAAAATCGCTGGTGAAGGTGCCTACGTGCTGGAAGACATGAATGGGCACGTTCTAACTAACCCCTGGAATGCACAGAACCTCAAGAAGGCCTACATGTAGCCGAAATTCCAACAATGTGCCTCATGTTCGGCCACTGCCTATCCATTTGTTCTTTCTTGGCTTCGGCCCATGTTTTTACCTTTTCTCCTGTACTTCAAAATTTGTGGAATCAAAAGAAATTTTATCTGGCAGTCATTTACAGTTCAAAATCCCTTCCATTTAATTTTTATTCTACCTCGGCTACTTGGCCAAACACAAACGATGACCTCGGTCACACCCACAAACGGCTCTAATGCCTCCGCTTTGGCCACTATTGCTGCCCAAGAGAAGCAAAAACGGACATCAGGTCCACCGAGCCCAGAAACACATAATATGGCTGGAATTTGGGCTCAGGTTCGGCTTAGCAAGACACTATGGTCGGCTACAGCCAGGTTACACTCACGCTTTGGTGAGCAAACCACCCACAAACATTTAAACACTTACAAACTAAGGGTTGACAAATTAACCGAGCCCCAAACCACGGTTGTGTATCCTCCACAACTTCGGCGACCAATCGCAGTATCAACTATACTAGCAACTGGCCGAGACCAACACACGCTCGGCAAAAAAAACTTTATTCTATTTTATTCTACTTTGGTTCAAGCTCGGCAATACCTACAGCTAGTAACTTAAACAATTGGACAAGCATTCCTACAATTAGGCCGAACCCAAACCAAAGTGGGGGCTACAGGATAACTACTACCATTAGCCAGGGCTCGGCAACTCTTCACATCAACACATCTAATGTGGCCCAGGCTCGGCTCTATTATTATGCATTGTTCAAGCTCGGCAAACACCAAAATGATAAAGCAATTTCTACTTTGCTACATGTCAACATAACTCAGCCGACCTAAAATGATCTCAAAAACAAATTTCAAATCAAGCAAGTATGACACTCAAGAAAGCGTTGCAGAACAGAAGTCATTCATTTAAAAAGATCAAGTAATGCAAGCTCGGTAAAAAGTTTACAGCCAGAGACCATTACATCTGGAACGGTAAAATTCGAACTTGGATCCGCCCAGTCCAAGAGTTCAACGAAGTACGAAAAATAAAAAGTAATTAACTACAGCAACATCTTTCCCGAAACCAGCAATCCGCGTACAACTTCTCTCAACCTTGGGCAGCCTCTCTAACTTCAACTCCTGCTACATCTGCACCAGCAGCATCTTCGGCAAAAGCATCCTGATTGACGATCACAGGCTCTTGCTCGGCATCAGTAGCAGCTGTCTTGCCATCACTATCTTTCTCCAAACCAGTCAGATCTTGCGTAATGACGTTGGCGTCGGTCAGGTCCTCGACTTCATCCTCGCTCTCGGGAAATTCTTCAGGAGCAAGGGGTGCACACTCCTCCTCGGTATACGGCAATACAAGCTCAGGAGTGACTGGGGCTGGAATAGACTTGGTCAAATTCATGTCAGCCTCCAGTTGCATGACTCCACAAGCTGCATTCACCCCATCTTTGTATCCTGTTCGGTAGGCGATGGGGATCCTCATTTGGATGGCGTCGTTGACCATGGACCGAGCCTCCCGCATGTACTCGGCACCGGCTCGGTCAAAACCAGCTTGATACGCCGCCCCATCCACCTCCTTCATTTTTCTTTTCTCTCTCCTGAGCACCTTGGCCACCTCGCCCTCGGCTTTCTTCATCCTCTCCTCCATCTCATCTCTTTCCTTCTCAAGCTCGGCCACCTGGGTTTTCACCGTCTTCAAGCTCCCCTTATAACTTCTAACCTTCTCCCGCTCAACTTTTAAGTCCTCATGAAAGCGAGCGCGCTCGGCAAGAACGAGCTCGGCATCTTTGCTTGAACGGAGCAAGGCTTGTCCAGCCTGATAAGCAAAGAGAACGTTAGTTAAAGACACTCCTAAAACAACAAAAACAATTGAGAAGGAGAACCAGGGTCGGATCATACCTGAACAAGATAGGCACCAGCATGAGTCAAGCTCGGCTGGAGGCCCTCAGGAATCTTTTGCATATCTTTCGACAATGCAAGACCCTGGAAATTGTAGTGGCCAGTCCAGGTTCAACCTTGACAGAATCCTCCACCGTCACAACTCTGCCTTCGGCCAAAACATAGGAGGGACTGAACTCCTGAGCAACAACACCACCACCCGAGCCCAAAGGTGGTTGGGATTACTTCGAACCACCAGCGGCCGACGATTCGGTCCCCCCCTGCTCGATCGGACGAGCAGTCGGCGGCTTGGTCGGAAAAAAGTCGTGTGTGACTTTTTGCCTCTTCTCGGTAGGCTCGGCTAGCCCAGGCTCTTGACGGACTGTTTTGCCGTCCCTTATGTTGACACGGACAACGTTCCTACGGCCCATCTCGTTGGAATGATCAGGCAAAAGAGTTTTAAGGGGAAAATTAACACCTGGGCGCTCGGCTTGATGGCTTCCTCCGAACCAAAATTCAGCCGGCTTTCTGAATGTCGGCAACTTTACCCTCGGCTGCTTGCTTCCTCCTGTTGAAACGACCTTCTTCCTTCGGCTGGGACCCTCTTTGCTGGGCTGTAATTCTTTGCCCCTCCTCCTGAGCTTCCCCCGGTAAGAAGGCTCGTAGGCAAGCAACATCGGTGCGTCCCTACAAGCTTGAGACAAAAGAATATCAATGTGTGCCTCAACTGATAGGGTCTGTTGAGTCTTTGTGATTGCTCGGTGATCTGCAAAAGTATTCAACTGTTAAGAAAATCACATGCATCGAAAGAAAAGTTAACGTCGGCAGAGCAGAAGAAACGTAATTACCTCGAAAATCTTTCGTCTTTGGCACCATATACTTACGTACGGTCTGGTCGCCGAACTCAAAATTGCCCCTCACTTCGACATAAAAATTTGCCCATTTGTCAGTGTCGGGCAAACCGTCTACTAATGGTTGTTTCTTGCCCCGTGTGGACAAGTACCGACGCTCGGTTTGGCCGTGCCTAGACATAATGTAAGTATGGAAAAGGTCGACTACGGTGAATTCAAGGTTGTGAAGCTCCTTCAGCTTAATCACCGACATTACTATTCGGTAGCTGTTGATGGCAAAATAATGTGGGACGATGCTGAACCGAGCAAGAAGTTCCCTCAAGAAGGGATGGAGAGGGAACCTCAAACCAGCCTCACATATCGCCATCAATGGGACAGTGATATGCTCAGGATGGTCCCCCCTCGTATCCTTGATTCTGTTGCTCGCCACTTGGTTGAGTATTATGTCGTTTGGGATGCTGTACTCTCGGCAAAAATCTTGATACTCCCTAGCACTTCCGGTGAAGAAATGGGCATAGGGGCAAACTTGGCCCCTCTCATAAAGATCGTCTACCCCTCTACCCTCGGATTGGGATTCACTGTGCCCTGAAAGGATAGTGGTTGGGGCGTCGGCCTGTGGGATGAATCTGGACTCGGCCTCTGGTCCCAGTTGAGGCTCGGCATCAGAATGGGTCGAAGGTGTGAACGATATTTCAGGATCGGTTACAAACTCGTCGGCACCGTATTCAAAGACACGTTCGGCATTCGAGTCACAGGAGTCGGAGGACATATTTGAGGCAATGGACGATATTTGGTGTCAGCGTCTGTGTTTTTCCAACCACTCACGGAAAAACGAATCTCCAGAATCTCCCTCTGAGCTTTCAAAGTCGGAAGAGATGACAATGGTTGGGTGAGCCAGACCTAACAAAAACAAAAAGAAAACAATGAGAAACCTCGTCATCGGCAAAGAAGGCAAGGGATCTCTAAGCTCGGCTACCCTATTGGCCCACCCTATTTGTCTCTTCAAGATTCAAGCTCGGGAAATACTAAGACGAAATGGGGCTTGGCCTGCCCGCACCCGAGGTTAGGCTCGGCAAATCCCAACAGGGGCCGAGCACGGGCGTTGTTACAGACTCGTGCTCGGAAGAACAAATTGAAGATGAAGATGAACAGTCGTTCATCTCCAGACCTCGTACTGTTCACTCAGAACAGAAAACCCCCAAACACCCAAGAAAATGGAAAGGAAAGCATGAAAAATTGAATCAACTCTGAGAGGAATGAAAATCGAACACATACCTAGAAGTTTCAACGAGATTTGATGAAGATCTGCTGAGAATCAAGGCTGGAAGACGAATGGGCAAGGAACGAAGCTCTGGCAATGGAGGTCTAGAGAGAGAAAGCAACGGTGGCTTCTCTCTCTAACCCCAACTCTTTATATAGACGTAGGGTTTGGGATTCGAGTTTCCCGCCCATGTAACTATACCGCCGAACCTGCAACCAATAAACACCTGACGCGTGGCCTGATGAGACGGGTTGGCAGGGCTCCACGCGTGCCCACCGTCTCCCTGTCTGCCGTACCTAACAAGAGATCAACACCTGGCGTATCCCCATTGGTTCCCGTCCATGGCCGTTTTGTTGAAAAGGGTTTTAGGCTCGGCTCAACTCAGTCTGGTAACCGAGTTCCATGCTCGGCCGAAGTGAACATCAATCCCGACCGTGCACTTGGCGACGACCGAGATTGAGGGGCTATTGTAGTAGGCCGAACATGAGTTCTCTATGTAACGACCGAGCCCGTGCTGTGCCGAGCACGAACCTTGAGCACGGCTCCCGTCCCTGTTCTACGCCGACCGTTTCTTTTGCCACGGACTCGTCGGCAGGACATCTCGTTCTCGGCCACCTTCCACGGCGGGTCATTTGTGACTGTCCTCTCCTGTCAATCGTGTCCCCGATCGGCAAAGGCGTGTTCGGCCACCCGCGGAGCAAGGCCACTGCCGACCACGGCTAGCCGCTGATTTGCATGTCTTTCCACGTGTAAAAGCGATTATAACAGGAGATGATCATGGGCGCACATGGGTGTGCCAGCTCAGCCCTAAAAACAATTACCAGATCTATTTGGTGACGTCATGATGACACTGCCCGACCCGCGCAAGGCACGTGCTGGTGCTTGAATAGCAAGTGAAGGAGCTCTATAAATACCTAGCAGTGGAAACCCTAAAGAGGTACATGCTACTACATACTCACTCTCATAATCTTCTGCCTATGCTCTCTGCACATTACTTATCCTCACGCCGGAGGGCCTTGCTGGGACAACCCCCGGCCTGGTCTTTAGTCGTGCGCTCACTGTGCAGGCTAGGAGAAGACTCGACCCTCAAGCCACCAACAGAGGAGAAGATCGAGGATCACAGGCCACACAATTAGCTCATCAAATTGGGAAAAAGTATCATGCAGCAGCCTCTGTAAACAATTAGGCAGAGTTGCTCAATCTACAGTTGTAAGCTACTTGTAGCTAAGGACTGTTCATTAGGTATGTGATTTTTAATATTATTTTCTCTCTCCTCTCTCCGACCCTCTCTCTCTTCCTCTTTTTTCTTTTTTGAAAAACCTGCACTTTGGTGCACTATTGAAAAGGAAAGAAAATATATTTTAATAGAAGATATGTTAAATAGATAATGTTGATGTAGTGTTGAAAGAAATATGACTAGGTAAAATGAAAAATGTGCACTGTTCACAAATTTTTTACCTAAGTATTGGTAAACTTGCTCTTAGGGAAAATTGGTATTCAATGGAATAAGGGGCAAATAAGTCCCGATCCATGGACTAGTTTTTAGGAATTGCCAAGTCATGGAAAGGAGAAAATTATTTCCCAATACATGGTCTGGAAAACATATATGGACAAAAATACCCCTCTCCCTACACAACGTCGTTGGAATCCCTCCTTCCCAAAACACTTAACTCTCCCACCCCCAAATCACATCCAAACCCTAGCTCTAAAACTCTCTCTCGCTGTTGCTCTCTGTAACCCATCCCGCTGCTCCTCTCTATCCATATCGTTTCCACTTTCTCCTCCTCTCTCTCTTGCCAACTGACGACCAGCAATTTCCCCATCTGTCTTCGTCGCTCTTCCTCGACATTGTCATTGGGCTTGAATCTCCAGACACAGTTGTTTCCTTTGGCCGCTGACCTCAGGCGACCTTGGAACTCGGCGACCATCTCTTTTCTTTTCCGGCCACCGAAGACCTCTATCAGGTTTCGGAATTGACTGGGTTTGAACTTCCAGCATTGATTTGCTTTCGAAATCCCCTGGGTTGGAGATCTTTTCTACCGTTTCTTGCCCTTTGTAACAGGTATTTTGTTTATGATAGATTATTTGTTTATGGATGTATAGAACTTTGATATTTAGTTTCTCATCTCTTTTCCGTATGCCATTTATGGTGCATGTGTGCTTTGGTTATTTACTTTAAAGCATTTTGCCGTTGTATGTGTTTGGGAATAAATGATAGAACCCTTATTGAGAAGGGTGAGCAAGGTCTATGAAATACGGTTGGATTGGGATTCCAGGTTTATATTCTTTACTGTGTTCTCGTTTTGGCACTCAGTGATGTGGGCCACATTAAAACCATCAGACTCGGATTTTTCTCTATTAGGAATAGTAATTTGCATAATATCAGAGATGCTGAACGAATTGTTGCCCCTTCCACCAGCGAGATCTCTCCATGCAAACTTCCTAGACCCTGAATTTGTATTTGTTGGTTGGGTACCTGATTCTAATTCTATGGGTTGAGCCGTTTGATGTAAAAGGGTTTCAGAACTGTTGAAGGCAACAAATACAAGATTAGTTGATTATATCCCAAACTAGATTTAGGGATTAATTTAAACAGAAAAGCTATGAGTACCGACCATGGGGGAGGAAAATCGTACCGACGGCTGCCGGCAGGCCGTCTCCGGCCGCCGGACGGCCGATCCGAGCTGTCCAAAAATTCTATAAAAAAAAACCGATGGGGCCCACGCGAGAATCAACGGCATCCGAGGTGTGTAGGGTGCTTGATCTAAGCACCCTTTTTTCGTGTATATATGTATATATGTGTATATACACGAAAAAGGGGTGCTCGGATCAAGCACCCTACACACCTCGGATGCCGTTGATTCCCACGTTGGCCCCATCGGTTTTTTTTATAGAATTTTTGGACGGCTCGGATCGGCCGTCCGGTGGCCGGAGATGGCCCGCCGGCAGCCGTCGGTACGATTTCTCTCCTCCTTGGTCGGTACATATAGCACCTCTCTAATTTAAATGTGCCACTTAATGTACCAAATCTCCTTTTACTATGTTCTCCGCACTTCAATTAAAATGATCTCCAAAAAGAAGTCACTTACAATCATAGCTTTTTGTTTGTCTCCACACTGAAAGCACTAAAACGACAAGGACCATTGACGGACACTATGTTGTGCATATTTTTATCCATAACCTCTATTTTGTTAGCCTTATTCGATAATATGTCACATAGCATTCAGCCAAATGGTTTGACGAATCCAAAACTTGCGGCAAAGACATTTGAAAAAAATCCTTATTTATCTTATGACTTAGGGTTAAGGGTAACCAGAAGACCTCACCCATTTAATCCAATATAATTAATACATGGAGAGGTTTGAAAACCTAATGCAGCGGTAGAATTCATTTTCGGAGCAAAACAAATAGTCGTAACACTTATTTGAGTTATTTAAAGTAACATAAATTTAATGTTTCTTGACTAACCAGGTTAATTAGATTCTCCATTATACGTCATTTGAATCCTACATGGTAGCCAAACTGCTTCCAAAAAGTATCTTTGTGTGGGTTTTCTTTGTTATCACCCTTGTAAGGATACAAGGAATTGAAACTAAAAGCAAACATCTCAGCAAAGAAACATGAAACTTTAATAAAGAGGTGAATTCTATAAAAAAAAAATGTAAGAAAGGGAACAATCTAAGATAGTGAACATGGGATTTACCTGAGCAAATCATTCACTTTTCCGCACGACACATGACAGTCATATCCATTCATCCCCTTTTTAGCAATCCCACATTTTCCATGCCTTAAAGCACATTCCAAATGGCATGACATGCCACATGAATTGCCAAGAAAGGGAGGCTCAGAGCTGCAATTTAACCACAATCTAGGGTCCTTGTTGTCATCATACTGGTAATAGATGTAGCACGAACACCTTTTGCAAAATTTATGCCCTCGACTTAATTTAGCCCTGCAAGCTGAGTTTTTGCATTATATAATATTAGCCATATCATTTTCAACATTGTTGATTAAACCATTTTTCACTTCAACAGGAACCCGATTAGGGTGATCAGCTTTTCTCTGGCTTTTGGAAGCTCTTTGCTCAACTATAGGTGAAGATTGTGGTTCATGGTTTGTTGCAGCCTGACTCCCCTCTGAATTATTTTTCAGATACAATTTTGAAAACGTTTTCTACTTCGTCAAGCTAGTATATTTCCTTTCTTTTCCCATCTCCGCACATAGTATCTGTAAAATCTCTTATCAGGTCCATGATTGTAACATTTCAGGGGCATGAGGCCACTTTCATACTTGATAAACAAGTTCCCTCCTTTCCTCCATACTCAACTCACTGTATTTTGATGGATCAAGCACTACTCCTGGGGCCAAAAGAAATATAGACAGTACAATAAATATGACCTATTAGGGCAGTTAAAACTGCCTCTAAAAGACACCTATTGGGACAATTTACATATTGCAGCACTAAACAATAGTGTTGCATTTATGGATGCAGCAATAGACCTAAGGCGGCATTTATAAGGTGATAGATTGAGTGGCCTCGACATCCATTTTTCAGGGTATTTTAGGATGTCGCTATAAGGTTTTATAAGGCACTCTAATGTGCCGCATAAGTCCTTATTTTGGAGGCAACATCTACTGCCTCAGTATATGTGTTTTGGGCTGATGAATTGCCATTTTACACAGCACTTTTGACTGCCTAGTTAGAGTAATTTTTTTCCAGTACCGCTCGACTGGATGACATAGTTACTAAACTCAGGGAAATGGCAAATCAGTGGGTAAAGTATATTTGGCCAAGTGATGTAGTTTTTAGGAATTCAAAAGTCATGGGAAGGAGAAAAATAGAGAGCAATACATGGAATCCAAAACAGACTTGGACAAAAGTACCCTTTCTCCTACACATGACGTCGTTGCCCTTCCTTCGCTCTATTCCCTACCCAAACGTGAAACCCTTCACCCAAATCACTCTGAAACCGAAACCCCTCTCTCTCTCTCTCTCTCTCTCTCTCTCTCTCTCTCTCTCTGCGTGTTGCTCTTTCTGTGCATCTCATTGCTCCTTCTCTCCTCCTCTATTTGAAGAATTGCCGACGACCAGAGCAATCCCATTCTGTGTGTGTGTGTGTGTGTGTGTTGCTCTCTCCCTCCATCTCGTTGCTCCGTTGATTCCTCCTCTCTTTGTTGCCAACCGACGACCATAGAGCAGCCCATTCCTCGACTTCCGTCCTCGTCTGGGTAAGAGTTCTTGACCTACACAACGTCAATTATTTCTCATGTACTTACTATTATTTGTGCTAGTGCTTTATGGATGTTTTTGCCACATTCTTCAATTTTATCGAGAACATCCAACAACCAGAGGAATAAACCATTACTCCTTGTGGGGGGTGGGGGTGGGAATAGCGCATAGGTCGAGAACATCCAATGACCAGAGGAATCAACCATTACTCCTTGTTGGAGTAACAAATTTTGCGCATAGATCAATCAATACTGGAGTGAGAGTAAACCAAATTTGTTTTCAGCTTCTCAGAGGAATCAATTACCGCCTGCATACCTTTTCAGAGGAATTATTAGGTCCTAATTTGAAAAGTTAGCTAACTTATTTTTTGTCTTTATCTTAATTTTTTTTGCATTTGTTTATCTAGGTTTGAACTTTTGAAATCCTCTTGCTTCCGAAACGACAGGTTTTATTGATTGATTCAAAACCTAAATCTGCGTGATCTTGTAATTTTACTGCTCATTTGGTTGCCTTATGTGGTAAATTGGGAATATGATTGTTGTTTAGGTACTTCAATTGGCTTCTGTGATGGTTATGTATGACTATATGAGACCCTTTCAATTAGTTGACCAAAACAACTTCTAAATTATTGGACTGTGAATATTGTTTAGGGGTTGAACCTTTTTTACTTAGTCATTACCAATGTTGCATGACTCATCAGAATGTATGAAGTACGCAGTTTGAACACTCTACACTCCGTTTCGAATGCGGGCTTTGGAGGAGTAGTGAAGGGTTAGAGGTGAAAATATAGTTGTTACGTGTTTGGGTTGATTTTTAAGAGGGGTAGGGGGGGGAGGGGTATGGAGGAGTTGTGAGGAGGTTAAAAAATTGTAACCATTTCTTTGTCCTATTTCTTCCCCTCCACTTGGGAGGAAATGAAAGAAATGGAGCGGAAGTAAGGTGCTTCTTCAAAATATGTTTAGTATTCTTGGTTACTGCTTAACTATGTATAAAACTCGTATACATAGTTAAGCAGAAATGGCCTGTGATACCTTCTATACACAAAATCCTTAGAGAATTGATGAATTATATTCAGAAATTTGAGTACTTTGTAGAGTTTCCTTCTGTTTGAGTCTTGAGATGAAAATAAGATGAATCTTGATGCGCTTGAACACAAACTTGCACCCAACACTCGCACATGAGTGCATGTAAATTATTGGTTGTTACTTAGCTTGGTGCTCATTTATTGGAAGTGATATTGCGTACTTCTAAATCATTGAGATGCATTCATCCATTAATTTATGACCATCATTGGACAATGAAACTTAATTGTTTTAAACTGTGACCTTTATTTTTTTTTGGAAGGAAACTGTGACCTTGATATGTTGTCTTCAAGCAACATTTATTTCAGAGAGATAGGTGAAGTAGAGTGGTTAAAGAGGACCAAGTTTGTCTTTGCTCCCTAGTTCATGAAGAAACCATCAAGTGCAAATGTATACGAGACAAATGACATTTGTGTGAGTGTACTTATCATCCCGGTATTGCGGATTGGCATGTGCTACGGTTGTGCCCTAGTTCGCGACATCGGCTGCAAAAAATTGTGCCTTTATCTTGTGTCTGTGACTCAATCCTTCTCTTTTTCGGTCGGCTTGCCGGCCTTTTCACAGCGGGGGGATGTAAAAAAGGATCAGTACAAGAAACACCGTTGTTGACGTTATTATCATTAAGCTCGTTCACAGCCAAAAATGATGATGGACTAGGCATGTCATGCAACGGCACTGGGGACATGGTATTATCATATATCGCCATTTGCATCTCCTTTTTGAGGAAAGGATCCACCATGTCATAAATGGAAAAACCAGAGCTCTGAATAGCATGAGCGCATGGAATTCCGGACATCTGCCAAGCAAGACAACTGCAATGCCGAGGGATCAAATTGACTGCATAAAGTTTTCTAGTGTCATTTGCGACAATGAACTCGGTCGGCGAAGAGTTTCGATGCGTAAATTTCCGAGCATATTCTTAAGACTTCTTAATTTCCTTCTCAATTTGTTTGCCAACCGGCAATTTCCATTTCCTAACCTCGGTATGCTTACAGAGCAACAATTCAGTGGTCTTCGACACATGTCCCGTCATAAATTGTATGATGTCCAATTCCCTTAATGGCAATATCCAAGAATTGAAACATTCAGCAAGGTTCGTGTACATCTTGTCCCATCTCTTGTAAGGGAAAAAAGCATTAGACCAGTGTTTTGGATTGTTATCTTCCACCCATTTTGATAGATCAGGAGAAATTCCATACAACTTTGCTAAATGATACTTGAATGAGTCTTCCGTCCTTGCGTATGCAAGATCATTAACTACCTTTAGAGCCATGTTTCGTCTTTCAGCTTTCAACCCCTTTGAGCTGGCGAACTTGCTAAAGTTTTCCTTTAGGTGACGGAGACACCATGCATTACAAAAAACCTTAATTATACCATTGAGCAAAGAAATATTCCGATCGATGACCAAGACGACTTGACATCCTCCAAGAACTTCCTTAAGATTAACCAAGAACCATAACCAGTCTTCATCATTCTCACTAGACACAATGGCATATGCTAGGGGGTACAACCCATCGTTCGCATCATGTGCACTAGCCGATAGAACGTGGCCCCGATAGTATCCGGTCAAAAAACATGCATCCAATTTCAAAACTGGCCTTAGATAACCTGATCGGAATGCTGCAATGGAGCAACCATAAGAAACAAAAAGTTGCTTGAACTTGCCTTCATCTGTTGACGTCCATATTGCCCTACTGTTTGGTATGGCTTCAACAAGCCGCCGACACATCCATGGGACTAGGTGGAAAGTCATCGAAGGAGGTCCTGTGATGGCTTCCTTAGCCTTTTCTTTCACCCTCCAACCTTGACTGTAATTTAGATGACATTGGAACACATGCTCAAAGTCCTTGCAAATATCCCTCGGCAAATATTCAGGCTTGTCCACAATTCGGTTTTTTGAAAAGCAACCCCACTTGTTTACTGCGAAAGGTCAACTTATAATTACTTGCATCTTCTGCATTGTGTAGGTGCTCATTCCTTAACATGATGACACAAACCAAATCACTTGAACCCTCACATTTTGCAGTCAGCTTCCAAGGACACCCTAGTACTTTACATAACAATCGATAGTAGGCTCTACTATTATCCAAATAAGTGAAGCTGAACTTGTTGGATGCAACAAATAGTAACATTGATTGCTTGAAAAGGTCGGGGCTTTCAAATAGTTGACCCTTCCCAATTAAAATCTCATTTGCATTGTTCGGCAAGTACGGCACCAACCCCATCTCTTGGCTACAACTATTGCTCACCTGACTGGGAGAAGGTAGTGCCAGTATTCCTCCAGGCGAGCTACTATTGTCAGTGACCATCGATTCCCTAACAAAATAAAATATATATGGTTATTCAAATGCACAAAGATAAATAATAACTGTAAATTAAAATGAAACATCCCATCTAACCTTGTTGAATTGTAACCGGTATTGTGGATAGGGTCATTATTCTGGCCTAAATCTTCTACAAATAAGTCGACATCATCTTCGTTCAAGTGGAACAACATTGCAACACCATTGTCGTCATTCAATGTTACATACTTCGTCTTGTCCCTCTTCGTGTTATAGAAAAACATTTTACCTTTGAAATTAATGTGAAGGGCACCACAAACCTTCTCACGTAACTCATTAAGTTGACTTCCTTCCTCAAGTAGAACTGCTACACACATCCCACCGTTGTACAAGAAGGTGCCATTGCTGTTTACCTTCCGTTCTCCGCCCCAGTAGCAAAAACCTGTCAATGTTTTCTTTTTCCTATTCTCCATACCTAAAAAGACAAAATATAGAGCATACATTCTTAACAGTCCAGGACATACATTCTTAAATAGAGAGCAACAAAAGTTCTTACAAGGAGTAACATTAGGTGACTTAAAAAGCAACTATTTTATTCGCAGGAAAAAATGTGTTACCTAAAATGTTACCTGACTTTAAGAAACAAGAACAACATTTCATATAGACCTTGTAAAGGGGCAGCCGGTGAGTTAAAATTGAATTAACTGCCCTTAACAGTCTAGGGCATACATTCTTACATAGATAGCAGCAAAAATTCTTACGAGGAGTAACATTAGGTGACTTAAAGAGCAACTATTTTATTTTCAGGAAAAAACACGTTACATTACTATCACAAGAAGAACGAGAAAATACGAAGTACAACACCAAGAGTACACCACCAGCCTCCATTCGTTGACCTCTCTCCCTTCCTGTGACTTCCCTCCCTTCCTGTGACATCCCTCCATCCATCTCCAGCCATGCATTCCTCATCCTCATCCTCTTGAAACACTCTAAACGAGTACCCTATTGATCATTTTTTGGTTGACAAGAGTGTAACTGCTAGAAATCTAAAGTATCTACCATGAAGTTGTGTCCATGTTTGAAGTGCTGAAACTGAAGTAATGATTGTGTCCTAAGTTGTGTCTATGTCTGTGTCTAAAATTTGTGTCTTAAAATGCAATGAAATGATTTCACCACTACCTTTCATTTGTTTGTGCAATGAAATGATTTCAACACTCCAAAATTGGTAACAAAGCTGCATCTAAAAACTGGTGCAGTAAAGTGCATCAATCAAAGTGCAGCAAACTACAGCAATCATTGCAAGTCAAAGTTGAAACTGAAAGTGCATAACACAAAACTTAAACTGAAAGTGCAGATTCATAGCCAAATACAGATTCAGTAGCTATCAAACAAAAGTAGGTTCAACTAGTTCAGATTCAACTGTCAATAGCTACAAAAAAACAGACCACATTCTGGTTCTGCTATTAGTTACAAACTTCTACATTTGTGTGTGTAAGAATGGTGTGGATTCAACTGTCATTAGCTACAAAAATTGTCCATTGCAGCCAACTCCTCTCTTTAAGCCTTTATCGATCAAAATTTTGGATTTGTGTGTGTAAGAATGGTGTGAATTTAACTACCATTTGCTACAAAAATCGTCCATTGTAGCCAACTCCTCTCCTTACGCCTTCATCGATCAAAATTCCGGATTTGTGTTTGTAACAATGCTGTGGACTGCGGAGTTATGAGTATACAGAGTATGAAACAGACAGAGAGAGAGAGAGAGAGGGGGGAGGGTTTTGTGTGTGGAATTGTGGATTCAGATCGACCAACACACCTTTGTAAAGGGACAACCATTAAAATATAGGTACCCTTAATAGTCTAGGGCATACATTCTGACATAGATAGCAATAAAAGTTCTTACAAGGAGTAACATTAGGTAACTTAAAGAGCAACTGTTTTATTTTTAGGAAAAACATGTTACATGAGTTAGAACGAATTATGGATGACAACACATTGTTTTTTTTTCTGTTGCAGTCATACTATTGTGCCTTGCACATTGTTAGACTTAGAAAGTTCATAATTTGTTCCATTAGTTGGAACGAATTATGGTGCTAGGACATTGTCAATGGAAAAAATACTTGAGTGAAGGCCCTCGAAATGGTTTGCTTGCGTTGTTTTCACATCACTATAGAAAGGAGAAAACTTGTCCCAAAAGCTAACAACTCGAACAAGAACCATATTTCATACAAACCAACACACCTTCGTAAAGGGACAATCATTCAGTAAGCTAAAATATAGGTCATTGCCCATTGTTGATAGGAGAATGAAACACCCACAATATCCTACGTCTAAAATATAGGTTATTTCTTTCTCTTCAACAATTTATCGAGCACATGTTATGCATGACAAAATAGGTACCTCCTCAGTCTATCTTTTAGAGAGGCATTTTTGGCTTAAAGAAATTGTAGTTTACTTTCTAATGAAATTGTTTCATTAATCCTATCATTTTGCTGTTGGAAATTAGGGCTGGGCTCTATTTCTAAATTTGAGAAATTCCTCGAAGCCATTTTGCTTGCGTCGTTGTTTTCGCGTCACTATATAAAGGAGAAAACCTAACCGAAAACCTAACAAACTTCTGCCTTTACCAGATTACTCACTCATGCTAAAAATATGAAGTTGCTTACAAACAGAGACATAAGGATGAAATGAGAGAAGAGAAAGGTGCAAAAAAATTGAATCACCCAAAAATCTTACTAGCTGCGTACGACGATGAACTCGCTCGGGGAAGCAAAAGATGCTGCTGCTTCTTGGGTCGAATGCAACAGAGAGATGAAGTGAGAAAGGGAAAAAGATCGAAGTGAAGGAGAAGAGGTCTAAGGATAGCAGAAGCAGTAGACGAAGACGAAGAACCCTACCTCTGTTGTTCTCTTCCTCTTTCAGCGCACGAATGGGATTGGGAGTGGATTTTGAAATGAGAACGGCGGATGGGATTGGGGATTTAGGGTTTTTTCATGAGGGGCATAATAGTCTTTTTAGGTGGCCCTCTCCATGTATTGGGAATTATTTTTCTCCTTCTCATATTTAGTTGAATTCCCTGAAAAGTGGTCCATGAGTTGGGAATTGTTAACCCCTTTCTCCATTGTTCAGTAATTCCCCCAACCAGTTAATGTTTGGGCTGACTGTTGTTTCTGGTTTGACAGGAATTGGATATATCTTGCAAAAATTACCCACAGAAAACCCTAGAATTCCTTTTTTATCCAGAAAACCCTAGAATTGATCTCTCTTTTTTTTTTATGGGGAATTTAAATAGATATCCGGCCCTAGATATTTAAGTCCCAAAGATGACACTCACACAACAACTTACACAATCTCTCACATGCATGTGGGCTCCACACACATATGTGTGGGCCCTACATATATGTGAGAGATTGTGTAAGTTGTTGTGTTTGGATTGTTGTGTGAGTATCATTTTTGTTTAAGTCCTTATATTAGTGAGTTTTTTTTTATAAACTTATCTTATCTTAGCACCACAGATCCAATGAGGGATCGAGCACGGTGTTACCGTACGGGACTCCCCTATGTGTGGAGCCCACATGCATGTGAGAGGTTGTGTAAGTTGTTGTGTTTGGATTGTTGTGTGAGTATCATTTTTGTTTAAGTCCTTATATTAGTGAGTTTTTTTTTATAAACTTATCTTATCTTAGCACCACAGATCCAATGAGGGATCGAGCACGGTGTTACCGTACGGGACTCCCCTTTTCCGAGCAAATTTTGATGATCCGAGCCGCTCAAAGTGTGCAGAACTTGATTTTAAGGGTATTGGCGGGAAGTCAGCAAAAAAAATGATCGGGAAGGGCTTAATCCGAGTAATTTTTTACTGAATCGTTCAATAAAAAACTGTTCGGATCAAGCCATTCCCGATCTTTTTTTTTTTGCTTATTTTTCGCAGGTACCCTTAAAAATCAAGTTCTGATCACTTTGAGCGGCTCGGATCATCGAAATTTGCTCGAAAAATGAGAGGTCCGCACGGTGCTAGCACCGTGCGGGATCCCTTATGGAATCCGAACTCTTGTCTTAGTGAGTTTGAAAACTTATTTTTCCATTCTCAAATTCAAATTCAAAAAAACTCCAGATTACCCTTTTCTCTCTCCTAATCCTTCAAATCACCCAATCTCCGTTTCCAAGTTTATCTCCCCATCTTTCTCATATCTTTTAAATTTTCTTTTCTCCTAATCTTTTCTCTCAATTTTCTCTCCCCTAAAATCTAAGTACAAAATTTAAAATAAAACTACTATTTTCTCTCCAATTTTCTTTTTCCTAAAATTTAAATATTTCATAATCTAATTTTCATGATATATTTATGCAATTCATGATATTTTTTTCTTAAATCTACCACTGCCATGATTTATTAAAATACTAGCGCATGCCCGTGCCTAAAGGCACGGCTCAAAGAACGTGGCATTATAACTGGCTTTGAACATCTGTAGTCTTTAGCAATGAGCAACTACCTGTGTCTTAAGACACACACCCACATAACTTGATCCCAACGCAAACCTTATTAGGCCACCAAAACCTGTGCTATGCACATGAACCGTAAACACACAAAACAAATAAATTTTAATTTATACTTTCAATCATTATGACATTTTATTTCTTTTATTTAACATAAAAATTAATGTACCATGCAAACTAAGACTCAATCAATCATTAAATTTGATTATTTACATGTTCTCAAAAACTTCAAATTACAATATGAGAATGATAGGAAGACACTCAAAGAAAAAATAATTTATGCAATTCGAATTAATCTGCAGTGTATGATTTCATCTAGCTATAAAACCTCTGCTTGCCTTAGATGGAAGATATTGATACATATACCACACATATATGCACAATGTGGAGCTTCTCTTCCTCTACAAAAATACTCATATCAAAAAGAGCAAAATACAATCAAAGAAGTTAATAAAGTTCCACTTATAAAAAAAATAGGGATGAAAGTCCAACAGGAAAATGTATAAAAGAAATATACTTACCAATATGTACCCTCAACACAACCCATCCATTTGTCCATATATAGATCATCAACTCTCGACCTGAGAATTAAAAAAAAAAAAAATTATGCAGGACATAAACTAAAAAAAACTTTTTCCAAATATACAACATCATAAAAGTTTGGTAGAGTTCTGGCACTAATTTGTTGAACACACTATCTTCCATTACCGATATTTTGCCTCTTCCCTGTTGATCACGGTCAATGCAACAACAAAACCCAAAAAATTATAAAAATAAAAATAGAAGTACTCACATAATATATACGCTTACACTTCATATCCTGTCGTTATCTCTCTCTCTCTCTCTCTCTTCTTCTTCTTCTTCTTCTTCTTCTTCTTCTTTTTTTACAGCAAAGATGTATATACTTGATGCATTTGATTAAAAGTATAAATGAACTTAGCTTTTCATTTACTTCTTAGCACCTTTGCTGCTCCGTTCATTTGTCATCCCCCTTTACCATGGCATGACATTTCAGTCAAGGGTCATCACCCTTTAATTGAGAGAATACACAAAAATAAACAAAAAATGTGTCAGTATATATCATTCCTAGATTGCAATCTACAGACAAAGTGTTCAACAACTTTCATAACATATATGCTTGATATTCAACTCCTTTATTTTTTAACGCAGCAAATAAGGACTCGACAACTTTAGTGCCTGTAAGAAAAAAAAAGGAAAAAAAATGGTGAAACTGGTGACTATGGTGTTCTACCTACATGAGGGAGGATTGAAAAAATTACCTATGAGATCATTGTTGTTTGAGATGGCAATGGATCCATCGGCCAATCTTTTTGCTTATGTAGTTTGCCTATCAAAAAAAAAAGTTTGGGATTCAAAATCGCACATAATACTCTTTCGTTCTATGCAAGTAGCTTCTTCTTGTCTTCTTCATAACTTCCTACATAAAAGTCATTTTTTTTGTTAAAACTCCAACAACAACAAAGAAATCTATACATGCATGGGAGAGATCTTACATTCAATATTAGAAGGAAAATTTTCTTTGAGTAGAGATGAGGTACATACTTGCATCAAGAATTTTAATTGAGAGAAACAGAATATATAGGAGATGAACATAATGGGAGATAATATTAACTTCGAAATGAAATCAAATTTTTGTAGCAAAACAAATTTCGATATCATGGATTCTATTATAGGTTTGGTTTGATAAATTATATCAGTTCCTTTCTTCTTGTGAGACTACACTATAGAATTACAAATTTGAATTTGGTTTGGTAAATTTCTTCGTTTCTTCTCTCGGAGAGTGATCTCAAGAAAATATCTTCAACTAATTTGTTCCATTATTTCCTTCTCTTCCAAATCCACTGCTTTGAATGTGAATGGTTTCCAAGGCTCAAAAAAATATCTATAGCTAATTTATTCCATTGTAGCCAAGAATAATTCACGTCTAAATCTTCCTTGTGATTTCGGAATAGAAGTAGCCGAGAATAATTCACGTCTAAATAATAAAAGTAGCCGAAAATATTTACCATCCTTTCATAATATATCATTTAAATGACCTACTTAGCCGTAGAAAATTTTTTGGAGAGAGAGAGAGAGCTCTGAAGATTAGGATGAAATATTCCAATTTTGGAGATAATCAATCAGATTACCATAACGTATATTTATTATTTGTAAGTAATTCAAATTTTAGCTGATTAGGATAACTTCCTTAATTATAGATTACCGTAATTAGTCACTAATTTCCAGAAAATTAGTACTCGTAAATTAGTCACTAATTTCCGTATGATTGATTCAAAGGCATGTTTTGTTTCCTTAAAAAATTTCGAGTACTAATTTTCCGGAAAACTAAGGAGAAAGGATTTAGTCACTAATTTCCGCAAATAATTTTCCAAGTCAATAAAAGAAAGGATTTAGTCACTAATTTCCTGAGAATTGTTTTTCTGTAAAACGGTACGTATTAAAAGATGGTATGTATTTTGATTCCGGTCAGAATTGTATTTCCAATCTAACGGCGGAAAATATAAACCACCCTTCCATATTACTCGTATATAGATACCAACTTCATGACCTATTCCAACAATTATTCATGACCTATTTCATCAATTACTTCATGAAAAATCAAGATTCAACAAATTTTATTCATCAGCGAAAAAAAGATAATTGATAGATTACTAATATGAAACAAGTGAGTTCAAATATGACAAGTTCTATGAACATGATAAATTTCGTAGAACATGGGAAATTTCAAACATGATAACAAGTGAGTTCAAACATAAATGTAAAATATAACTCCGAACACAACTACATACACAGCCGTTCGATGCACATTTTCATTCACAATTATTTTTGGAGTTGTGTTTTGAAAGGTGTGTTTATACACAATTGTATGCAGTATCTTACCAAGAGACCAAAAGAAAAGTGATGATGATAGAGTTTTCCACGGACACGGCAGTGAGTTCAAAAGTTCCGACATGTCAAAGACTTAGATGATTGTGCCGAGGGAGTATTGGCAGAATATGGTGAAGATCACTAGATCGGCAAGGTACCAAAGCTTCTTGGACTCCAACAAAAACTCTCAGAAGAAATCTCTGACACTTCCGATGGGCTTGATGTATATATGCTTCATCTATGATGAATGATGATGAAGTGAGCAAAGTGCTTGATTTTGTCAATAGGTATTTATACCGAGGGAGAGAAGTGATTGTGTGCTACTAGTATTGTCACGCCCTCGATTTTCAATATAATAAATAGTTCATTTCAATAAATAATCTTCGCATAATGTAGATATTACCCAAAAGAGAGTCCCCAAGTAATCACTTACAAAACCAAGACCCCAAATTTTAAAATTTACAATATTGACACTACGGCCCAAATTTCATAGTTAGACAAAGATAGTGCAATTTTGAGATTACATGATATCTAAAATAAAAGAATGTGGGCAGCGTGCCCGGAAAAAGGCGGATCGATGAGCGCGCTTTTTTGGCAGATGAGCGCTCAATTCAGAGTCGCCACTTGGGTTTGAAGGTCCGACATCCAAGGAACCGAACTTAAAACGCTTGCCGCGCTATTTGATTTGAAAAAGTGAAGGCACCAGTCCGTCATAACCATATCTGGGTTCGGGAGCTAGGTTATGAGAGAGGAAGGGTTTTAAGGCACCCCTCTCGCCCAATTCGGAGATCGGTCTCTACTAAGGTATTTGCGAAAACATTTGCGATTCGGTTTGATTAATCAATTCTTTAGCCAATTAGGGCGAGGGAACAGTTTAATGAGGATTAAAACTGTAACATGTTTGCAGGATGTGAATGATAGCATGGATGAGCAGTTAGTATAGGATGAAAACAGACTGCTGTGGGAATTTAAACAAATTGGGAAGCCCCTGTTTTGGAATGACGTGCACAGGAAGAGACCAATAGGCACCGAACAAGTCACTGCATGTTGTTCACTCCTACGCGCGCAACTTCAATACACACACGTGCCAGTGAGCTCAAAGCCACAGCTCTTATTCTCAAACCCTCTGGGCTCTGAAAGGACCAATGCACACCCAGGACAAACCAAGCAGTTGATAAGCAGTTCCAAGCAGTTATAATAAACAGTTTAAAGACTGAAAAAGCCTTACAAATTAACAAAACACCCCATAAATAGTGTGGGGACAAAATAATGGCCTAAAGCCAAGCTACCCGTGCAAGGCCAGCCACTGGTCAGAGGCAGACCGGTGCGCGATGGTCGCGCTCTGGTCTGAACCATTTGACCAGTGTTTGGTTTACACATTTTTGGGTTCTGGGAGAGGTCTAGAATGATTCCAAGGGTACTCCATAACAGCAGAAATACAAATTAACTACAAACTAGCAGTTTGATCTAAGGAAAACAGTAAACTGGTTTTTATCATGCTTAACAGTGATCTATATACAAAATAAAGCACAAAACAATAGGAAGCAATCTCCACGCGGACTAGCGCGCACGCGCGTGAGTGGGTCCGTCGCACGCTGGTTCCTACCACAACGGTTTTTGAAACCTTGCCAGCTTTAGGACCAGGACTGGTATTGATTACCAACCTTGGCCCTGCCAGCCTCCCTCAGGGATCAGAACAGAAAACAGTAGGTATGCTATACCTAGATTGAGTTTGAAAGAGAACTTGAGCTTTGAGGTTTGAGGCTTGATTGAGTGGTTGAACAGGTGGAGATGGAATAACAAGCTTTATTCTTGGATGAGGTGTGAGAATGGTGTGTGTAACCCTTCTTCAAAAATTTTGAACCCTTTTGAAAAATGTTAACCTTTGAAAAAACTTGAACCCTAGAATGGATGAACCATGGGGGTATTTATAGGGAGAAAGGGAGGTAGATATGGGCTGCAAAGAGAGGAATTCAGCCAGTCCACGAGGTTGGCTGAGGTTGCATTGGTGGCCAATTTTCCACCTGAAGAAAAGTTGGTGGGAACAGGCATTGGCGCTCCGACGCACGATGGAGTTAGTCTGGCGCGCGACAGAGTCAGTCTGGCGAGCGAGGATTGCGCCCTGGCGCGAGGGTCAACGGTCAAACTTTGACTGTTGACCACCACTTAGCAGTTTGACCAGCGCGTGATGGTGTCATACTGTCACGCACGTGTACCACCTACTCACGCGTTAGTCAACGGTTAAGCTTTGACCATTGACCAACACCTGTCAAGTTGATCTGCGCACACGGGCTCTCAACCAACGCGTGCTAGTAGGGTTTTTGGCTTTTCGAAGTGGCTTAGGATTATGTTAGGTTCAAGGGTTTTTCAAATACTCAAAGCTCAAACACGCTATCATTCCCGAGGTGTTCATGATCCAATTCATCATTGGGGAATCAAATACCATAAGTAAAATAATCTGAAAGCCCAGATTGGGGTGTCTACAAAGAATTTAAATGAATTTATGATTTCATCTTTTCAAAAAGATTATACAAAGGATGATGGAACCACTTCTCAATGACGACTTTCAAAGATATGAAGTCAAGCATGCACACCATGTACTCCGCGTCAAGATCCTTGAGATGTACCTGAAATTGATGATAGGTTGAGTTACACTAGCCCAATAGAGAATTCTATACTCAAGCTATATGTAAATGTGATGAAACATGCAATAAGAGTGAATGATTTCCAATAAACGAGCAAGAGATACAAATGAATATCACGAAGAACCGACGGACTACGACTACAGAATTCTATACGTCTTATAGCTATCCCTAACTATTCATACATCAAACTAGAAGTACCGTTAAACACACATCAATCTAAATAACCAACGACAATTTCTCAAACCAATTTAAGATTCCTCAAATGAATGCCACACTTAACTTCCTTATTTCTTACCATTCATCATCAAGCCTATTTTCATAAAAACATCCCTTTTTGGTTGCCAAAAATAGTTTTGAGAATGCTATCGACCTTTACGGGTCAAGCTCCGTTGATTCTGCGCATGAATACCGGAAACAGTTGATTCGCTCAAGAATAGCCGGAGGATTTTTAATAAAAATCATTTTTCAAAATAGACTAGTTCCTTTCTTTTCAAATCCTTGGTAGAATCAATTGTTTATTCCCTTTTTAACAGTTACAATCTCAAGCTATTAAACAACCCAAACGACAACATGAACTTCTATAATCGATCAATCATAACTTCCTTCATCATGCGAGACATTCAACTGTATTACCACCCCTTGCGTAACAGTGAATTCTCTCCACCTGGGTTTCCGCATTACCACACCTTGCTTTGCGGGGCCTTTAGAATCTCCGCATTACCACACCTTGCGTTGTAGGACTCTCAATTCAAAATTATCAACTCACACATGCATTATCAATCCATATACAAGAAGTCAACGTTTTCCAAATTCACAATCTTACATTCAATATCACACAATGCATTACAAACTCCTAAACATGTCCCATTGTACATTGATAAATACCTTAAGTTCAAGTTATTCCTCAAATTCTATCATGACACCCTACGTCACGTACCGAACCCACGACGACTCCCTGACACACCACCTGCTAGGTTCTAAACGAGAATCTTATAGAACGAATGTCAAAGGAACTTAGGAAGCTCAACAAAATAAGGCATGAGGATATGAGTGATAAGACTACTCATCGGATCACTAGACAAGCTCATGTCTTCTCATAACACTCACCACTTCATCCATTATAGCCTAGGGTACTCCTATTGACTTTACGGTACATTTTCCTAACCAACATCGTTGATATTATGTTCTAATGAGTGCTAAGAGACAAGATCAAATAATGAGTCATTAGAACATAAGCAATCATGCTCAAGAGTGACTTAAACATGTTCTAATTATATAGGGAATCATAACACGAAACAAGAATAACCTTGGAATAGCCACAGGCATCGGTAGACTGACACACCTCTACTCAAATGGTCATAACTTTCTATGTACAAAGAGTTTTAAGGTGATTCTAGCGGCAAATGAAAGTGGACTTCAAGACCTTCGAATCGATATAAAATTTGCATGAAACGAACATTGGACGAAGAAGTTATGGCCATTTGAAGTTGGGCTAAAACCTAGAAAACGAGTAGAATTTCCAGAGAGGGAAGGGATCGATCCCTCATCTCATGGGGATCGATCCCCAAGGGCAAAAAGTCCAGATTTGAATGAGGGATCGATCCCTCATGCTTGGGAATCGATCCCTAGGCGATTTTGGGCGATTTTCTGCAGATTTCAACAGCTTTTCAAAGACACAATGGTAGATGATCTAAACTCGATTAAAGCATGAAATCAACTCATAAACATATAGAATGAGTAAGAAATCCCTACCTTAAGGTTAGAAGCTTTAAACACGAGATCAACAAACGAGTCCTAGCTTCCAAAGCTCCGAAATCTTCCAAGACCTTCCCCCGAGCCTCACCCAATGCGATACGAACCCGAGGTTGCGTTCTTGAGATGAAATAGAGATGAATCCTTGATGTTTTTGTGAGATGGAGAGAAGTTTTGAGTGAGAGAGAGAGAGAGAGAGAGAGAGAGAGAGAGAGAGATAATTATCTCCTACACACACCCACCCACTATATATACCCTTATATCTTTATATTACACACACACTCCCTCAGATTCAATTCTTTCACTTCAATCCTCAATTCAAATAATCACCACATAAATTCTATTTTCCCAATTAGGCATTTAATATACATTTCAAAAATTAAAAATTTCTTGGGTCTCTACAAGTATGCTCATCTATTAGAGAGATTTAATTCAAATACTCTATTTTTTTTAAGGAAACTATATCATCTCCTTAATCAAATCCCACATATTAAGAAATTGTATTATCTCCTTAACAAGTTAAAGAGCGCCTTTAGTAGAAGCTTGATATATATATATATATATATATATATATATATATATATATATATATATATATATCAGTTTCCTTCTACTAAGGGCGTCCTTAACTTGCTAAGTTAAGGACCTCATGAGTTTGACATTGTTCCCGATCAAATTTTAATGATTCGAGTGTGCAGAATGGGATTTTAAGGGTAAAAAATCGGCAAGAAATATGTCCAGGAAGGGCTTAATCCGAATATTTTTTCACGTGTACACTTAAAATCACGTTATGCACATTGAACGGTTTGGATCATCAAAATTTGATCGAAAAAGGGGAAGTCCTTAACTTAAAAAATTAAGGGTGCCCTGAGTAGAAGCTTTTGTCTGTGTGTGTGTGTGATACTATAGATAATAATACAAAATCTATATTAATCATGCTAAAAACCTAGAGGAGTTATGATTTCGTCCTATCAGTGTCATCTAATTATGATTTCGTCCTCCTACTACTTTTTATACCGCTTATGCCCTTTTATTTTTGACTGATCTATTATATATACAGGGCGGTTCTGGGGACCCTTAAAAAAACCCTCCAAATCTTAATCTCAATTTTAATGATCCAAGCCGCTCAATGTGTTCAAAACGTGATTTTAAGGGTGACCGTGAGAAACTGGCAAAAAAACTAATTGGGAAGGGCTTGATTTGAACAGTATTTTATTGAACCGTTCAATAAAGTTCAATAAAAAACTGTTCGAATGAAGCCCTTCCCGGTCATTTTTTTTGTTGATTTCTCACGGACACCCTTAAAATCACGTTCTGATTACGTTGAGCGGCTCAGATCATCAAAATTCGATCGGAAACTTGGGGAGGTTTTTTTAAGGGTCTCCGGAACCGCCCCGATATATATATATAGCGTTGAAATTTGGGATGAATTCATAATCCCTTGAATCCCGTTGCCTTCAGTTACCATTTTTTGCAAAATTCTCGCGTCCGCGATTTCCGTTGAGTCAATCCCGAAAATTTTGGATTCCCTAAAAATCTGGTGGGATTCTATATATAAGAAAGCATATATATATATATATATCGTCCTCCGAAGTCCTCCATTCATCCTCCACAAACAGCCGCTGCCATTCACTAGTCCTTCCTCCGGTGGGCGGTGATCCACTTGTCCTCCAACAACAGTCGCCGACATCCATCAACAACAGCCACGTTGGAGTTCGGATCCCTATCGGAGACCTTGAAGAATATAGGTGGAGCCAACGAATCAAGCAAGCCACGCAACGGCCTGTCGCCGTCGAAACTCCCAACGTTGTCGTATAGATCGGAGTTCAACAAGAAGGCCTCACGAATTGAGTTGGGCATATCCACGCTGCAATTTTATTTCAGAGTTGAGGTTTGTGTTGGCGCTATATTAATGCTTCTGCTAGTTAATCTGTTCGGTCCATTTGTTGTTGCTACTGATTTGTTCTTGATGGTTGTGGATGGCCCTCAGTTTAAGGGTCTTGTAGATCTTATTAGTGGATGATGGTTGCTGATGTTACTAGTAAGAAGGCTTTTCTCTAGAAGGCTTTTGATTGGGCTTTCCTGATGCTGCTTGTGCTTTCATATTTATCGTGTCCATGTTGTAATCGTCATGGTAATTTAACCATGTAATGTTATGATAATTTAACCATTTAACGGTTTGAATATGTCAGGTTGTATATATATTTTTTATGGTAATTTAGCCATGTTCTTTTTTTTTTATTTATGGTAATTTAGCCATGTTCTTACTTTTAAATTGGTATATAAATTCCAGATGGTTTTGGGGAATTGGTTGTCCATTATCTAGATTGCAATAGAGAATGTATTCTTTTGATTGTCGGCATTTAGAATGTAACAAAAAATGGACCACCGAAATGGTTAACTTGATAATGAATTCTGCTTCCATCTGGGTAAATTATCAAACATAGGTAATTTACCACCAAAACCTAATGTTGCAAGGTGGATTCACAGGAAAGTTTCGTGATGAACATGGCTTTGAAAATTTTATTTGGGACATATATTGGTCATGTAAGATTGATCATCAACACAGAAAAAATATGTATTGGCCTACTTGACATGATAAAATGATAAAATGATCAATTTACCACAAAAAATAGAACTGAGCAATCAGTGGGATCTATTGGAAGTTTGAAAGTTTGAAAATAATGATCTGTTCTTCCCTTGTTATAGACGTAAATTAAGGGAGTGGAATTCATCTGTCCCCCTCTCTCTCTCTCTCTCTCTCTCTCTCTCTCTCTTATACGTTTAATATATATATATATATATATATATATATATATATATATATATATATATATATATATATATATTGCAAAATAGAATAAAGGGTAATAAAGGTAATTTACATATTGCAAGGATGAAATCATAAGCATGAAAAAAGGGAGGGATGAATTCTTACATGGCATAGAAAAAGAGGATGGATATTTAAATATTCCTATTAATATATGTATTGGGGTATAATAGAGAACAATATATTTTGAGGATGAGAACATAAGTATTCAAACCCATTATGATGGACACCTAAATAAGTTTAATAGTAAGTAGGATGTCTATTTAATTTTCTCATGGGCAAAGTACAGATTACCTCCCTGAAGTTTGGCCGATTGGCAGATGACCCTTTTGACGTTTACTAACGACCACATCGCCCCTTTGTGGTTTTGGAGTAAAGTGCAACCCTTAACTCTATTAACGATAGAAGTAAAAAGACCATGCTACCGTTTCTTAAATAAATGCTTTTACTCTCCCTTTTACGCTCAGAAGTTCCAACACGAAGAAAGAGAGAATTAGAGAACATAGAATTGGGAGAGGGAGATATCCTCCTTGCTTCTTCTTCTGTCACGACCCAAAATCGAAGGGTAAAAATCGTGACATGGCCAGCGATTAAAAATCACCTCAAGCCTAGATATCAAACAACCAATTTTTTTTTCATTTATATTTATTTAGAAACTCCCATATCCGTAAAATAAAATATACTACAATCAGAGCTATCTAGCGCGTACCAAATACAAACTTTGTCTAACAACTTTAAAATTTCATTATTGTGGCTCACACGCACAAGTGCCACTTATTATCACTCTTTCTTTTATTTAGCCATATATATACACTGCAATCTTCCTCATGCAATGAGTAAATGTTCGTTATTCTTGATTCCCTGAAAGGGTTTCATGAAACACAAAACCAATTCAGTAAGTTACAATATACTAAGGCCATATAATAAACATGGGATTAAGTAGGATAAAAACATAGCATAATAATCCATCAGCTTGCAAAATCGTAAGAGAGAGAACACTCATATTCAAGTTGCAATCACCACAAGTGAGATAAAGAGAGATATATCAATAATCATCATATTATTATCTTGACCATCATAGGGGGTAATCCGGTAGCCCGGGGAGCGACACCAGCAAAACAATGGAATTGATATCAATCCAATGGATACCCGGCCGTATCCTTTCCACAATCCATAGGCGCCAATTCAAACATAGCTCGTTAGAGCTCTTCGCCCAGATGTTACACTAATTTCCATTAAACTTCCTTTTAAAATCAATCCCATGTCTTTTTATAAAAATCTATTCTTTCACAATTTATACTTACATAATTTATTTTTATTCAACTTAAGATTTTATAAAAACAATCACAAAACAAGTTTAGAAAATAATATGTAGCCAGAGTATATTCGTAACTCACATCGACAGTGAAGCACACAATTTACCGTACGCACAACTGCTTAATTATCGAAACCAAGTAGAGCTAAAGAGTGTTGCCGTAGCGGCGTGCTCTTGCCGGGATTGTGTCGGAAATGGGGTGTTTATTTTGGTGGTGTAGCCGTGCGTGCAAGTGTGCGCTTGTGCCTTTTGTGTGTTGTGGTGTGTGTGGAATGAGATGGAAAGGAATGGGCATGCCTATTTACAGTAGGATGATAAGAGTCTAGAATTATCCTAGAGTATCTAATGTAATCTAGCATTATCTAATAATATCTAGAGCAAATCTTATCTAATCTTATCTTATCTATTCAAATCTTAATATTCCAAGTATATACCTTTGATGCTTTGGATATTCCTAGAATTATACTCATTTACTATCTAGAATACTCTAACATAAAATCTAGGGATATTGTAGTGCAATAACATTAAGATAGTTTACTCTAAAATAGAGTCTGACTCATTTTTGTTTGAACCGCACGGTTTTCTGCACCGCAGGGACCCATGCCTCAATTTCGTGATGCATTGTTGTTAACAAGGTCGGAGAGATATTTGTAGAGTTTAATAAAAATTGCCACGTAGATAAAAAAAAAAAAAACCCTAATCTATAATAAACCATGAGTCACGATCGATATACTCCTTAAATCCTAATGCTAAGTAGCCCACTAAAAGTTAGCTCCTTATTTGTTTTTTTTTTCTAATTCTTTTTAGCGTCTTATTTGTTTATAAAATAGGGTGTTACATCTTCTTCTTCTTCTCAAATCCACACACCACAACTGCTTTCAACTCATTAATTTGGTCTAAAAACTCAAAGCTCCCAATATACAATGACCAGGTTTCCTATTTCCAGCAATAAGGTCCGACCGGCAGCCATTGTCGTTGCTTGATCGCAAAGAGGAGAAGAGAGAAAAAGATAAGCGAGAGAGAGAAGAGAGGGAGAAATTTTCTGTGAGTGTTAGGGGAGGAGAGGGGTTGGACGACGGCCGGAGGTCTAACACGCGGACAGCCATGGCTGCTCGCCGAGTAGTGTGCGTGATATATATGGGTGTTTGTGGGCATCCTCTATATATGCATGTGTATGTATTATAGAGGAATTGTCCTCTGATTCAGACCTTCACCCTCAATTGATCACAACCCCTTTCCCCATCGTTGTTGTCTCCATTTGAGAGCAATGTTTATCTAATTCCTTTACAAGTTCTGGTGCCAATTCATACAACTTAACCCGTGGGTTAGGATAATGGCGGACATTATCAATTGAATTTAATAAAGCTTAGGCTTCACTCAGGGAAGAATGTCATTTGCAATTTGCAAAAAAGCAGGTATGCTTGAACTATTAAATTCGATGTTTTTGCAATATCTAATTTTTTGATGGCAACAAAAATTCTGGGTTCAGAGAAGAAAAGAAAAAAAGGAAAATGGAGTAATGAGAGAGAGAGAGAGAGAGAGAGAGAGAGAGAGAGAGAGAGAGAGAGAGAGAGAGAGAGGGGATGGTCAGTGACGGCGGTGGTTCGAGAGTGAAGATCCATAAGAGGTACAGGTGGGGATTGTCGACGTCGTGGTGTTTGAGATTTTTAGATTAAGGTAGTAGTAGGGTTCAATTTGGGGGATATTGGTTGGGTGGTTAATTTAGAATTTCAATTTTCATAGTGATTTTGGGGAAGAAGATGAAGTAAGGGCATTATTGTTAATTTATCATACTATTTTTTAAGAAAAGTACAATTTCCCCTACCTAGGAGCGCATGAGGAACATACATTGTTACTTCGGATGGAAAATCTAATGGTTGCGCTTTACTCCAAAACCATAGAGAGCGATGTGGTCATTAGTAAACTTTAGGGAGGTTATCTACCAAACGGCCAAACCTCACGGAGGTAATCCGTACTTTGCCCTTTTCTCATTAATAATCTGAAACTTTACCAATATTATTTAACAAGAAATTCAGTGTCAATTTATCTTCCTGAAAATGCCGAAAGATGAAGATGAAGAAGAAGCAAGAATAAAAGATATGATGAGAAGAAGATTAATGTTGATGCATACACATTTTTTCAGTGTTTCTATTTGTGGAAACAAACTGTTGGATTACTTTTGTTGGTCTTTTAAATTGACATCTGTTGGCATGGAAAAGCCTGTGATAAAAATAAGCACAAATTTTAATTTATAGCAATCGAATGGTAAAATTAGAAAGAAAATTTCGGGATTTAATTTTTTTTTGTTAGTAAAACCGATAGAAGTAATCACCTTTGAGAGTTGAGGCGCACTTGTCATGCTTTTGGTTGTGGGTGTATTCACCATCCTCCCACCTGAAAAGGTAGAAATATTTTCATCATGAAACAAGACAATTCCCGCATTCCTTTTGGTAAAGGTCAACGACCCTGTTCAATGTTGAAGAAGACCCAAGACCGGAGGTCACTAGAATTCCGAACCACCTATCCTAGTAAATAACCCCTATTCTCGAAAGAATGATCCCGCTTCAGAGACTCCTTGAATCTACTCCCTGGCAAACTTAGAGCCATAGCTACAAAATGTAAAATATTTGTACATACATGTGAGGAAAACAATTGAGAATCACTAACCCTTTCGTTTACATGAACTCTTCTTTGGTGCTTTAGTTTTCAACGAACCCTTTTTTTTTTTTTAGATTGATTGTGTTGCCGTTTCTTCTTTGGGTCTCACAGTGGTGTTACTTCATCCAGATGTAAAGTAGAATTTTCTTATGTCTTAGATGTAATGCTCTGAGTTCCACAATTATTTTCATCCATGGAACTTACCCATGACTCAAAGTTTGACTCTACCTCTGGCAAAGCTACTGTAGTTCAGGAGAAACTTTTGAAAACTTTGCACCCTTAGTCACAATTCTTTGTGCAATATGTGTCAACTTATTGTAGCATGTTGTAAATGACAGATCAATATCACTTGAAATTATGTCTCCATGAAGGTCAAATAACATCTTCATCCACAATTGTCCTAGTCCATCTCTTCAAATAGTAGCACGGAGGCAAACTCTCATATTGCAAGTCACGTTACAACTTTAACGCATGTGAGCAAAGAATGCCATTGAATTCAAATTTCTGACTAGTGCACGAAATTGAATGCTCCAAGTGATTATATACAAGTTTGCGAATTTTCCTCCAACCCACTAGCTCTATAGCTTTATATGTGCGAACTATTCCATCATCGCTTTCCAATTCCAACGACATACCTATAGTTTGTTAGAACTCTTTTTGAAAAGAATAGAACATCTTTTTCGTATATTGTTCAGCTACTTCATACTCCACAGGCCAGCCAGATATCAAGATAGGTGATGGCTATTGTATATTATTTTCAGCTTTCCTTTCCTTTTCACGCCTACTTATCATGGGTTTAGCATATTGATTTACAAACTCTCAAAAAACAAGGGTGCTACCAAAGTATTTTTTCAAAAACTTATATTAATACTCTCACTCCTTATGTGTTGTAGTCATTCCAACACAAAAATGAGCATGACTATAAACTTGAGCCCACTTATCTCGCAACTCAAACAACCTTTGCAACCACACATTATCGGTAAGCTCAAAATCTTCCAGCAATTTGTTCCAATTCTTTCAAACTCTTCAACTATCTCTCCATCATAAATGCAAGATTTAAATTGTGAGGCAAATGTTTTAGATCCAGCAAATATGTGGGCTAAGTGCTTAGCAGCATTTTGATAGATATGCCATAAACATAATCCATGATGAGCATTCGGAAATATAGCAGTAATAGCGTTTGAAATTGCTTGAGATTGAAACGTAAATATCCTTACTGGTTTCTTTCCTGCCATCGCCTCCAAAAAAGTAGTAAACAACCATGTCACAGCTTCAGTTGTTTCGCCATCTAATAGACCACATCAAAAGAGTGTGGTTTGTCCAGGGTTGTTGATGCCGACAATGGGTGCACATACATGCCATAGTTGTTTGTCCTAAACGTTGTATTAAAACATATTGCATCCCCAAATAAACTGCAGTCCCTTCTCAATTTAGCCTCACAAAAGAAAACACCACGTAATTCACTCTCTTCATTAGTCCAAAAAGAGTAGAAAAAGTGTTTATTTTCCTATTTTTTTTGTTTAAAATAATCCAACAAACATTGCGAGTCACCCTTCTTGAAAAACTCAGCCCGTTTCCTTTGAAACATATTGTTACAATCAGATCGAATGAAACCAAGGTATTGGGGCCCTCCAGCTTTAGCAGACATATAAGAGTAAATTTCTGACTGCTTCAACCCTGATGTGTGCATCGTATCGATAAGTCCAAGCTGGGAAAGCTCAATCCTCTTATGAGATTTTAAGTAATGGGTACACTGAGGTGTTACAAGATCATGGGAATGTTTTGATATGAACTTGATTAAATGGTACTTATCTGCAACTAGTTGATATTCAAACATTGCCTTGCATTCAAATTGTCAATTTTCTCTTTGTTTTTGAGGAGTTCTGACTTTTTTATATGCTCATTTCTGACTTTTTTATATGCTCCTTTACATGAACAAATAAGTACTTGTCACTGAATTTTATTATGGTCACCTCTAGTTTCGTTTGTTCTCTACTTCCTTACAGTGAAACCAATTTTTCTTGCTAAAATTCATAAGCTCTCTCAGCAGTGTCAAAAATCATTCAATGTATTGGCTCAACCACATCATCTACAGTTGTTTCTAGTTCATCACGCCCATCATACCCTTCATTAATTTCACCAATTTTTGCATTATAACTTGAATCCGGATTCATGGAATCTTCAAGTTCTTCCATAAATTCTGCGTATACGATCATAAGATTACCTTCACACATCATAGACTTTAAAACTCTAGTGCTAAGTTGGCAAGAAACACATGTAATTTTTAATAGATGAAGAAGAGAACTAGATCATCTTACAAAAAAGTAAAGAAGTAGATGATCCAAACAAATTAAGGAGGTAAACCAAAACCTGAATCATTTATGTTGGTAGACTTTGGCTTCAATTTTTGGTTAGATTCCTCTGCTTCGACAAAGTTGTTGGATGTATTATCCAAACCCAAGTCACAGATTTCCTCCATTACAATGATTTCTCCTTTTGTCCTCAATGCATTTATCCTCATCAAAGAAGCCCCAATCTCAATTGATTTATTCTCATGAAAAGCATGCAATTGATATCCGTATAGAATTAGATCCAACTTTTTTCCCCCAATCGGCTTTTTCTTTTGCAAAGCATGGAATAATTTTTCCAACGAAAATATATGTATTAGTTATACTCCTTCCATAAATTGTGGCTTTTAAGATTAACTGTGATTAAACTTGGTAGGGTCGATAAGTTAGAAATAACCAATAACAGTGACGGTAATGTTCACCCTCATTTGGTGAGATCGAACAAAATCAGACTCGGGAGAGATGGAGGAGAAAGCATCCTCTACCTTTCTCCTAATGAAATAGGTTGTTTCTTTTCAATTAATATTTACTCATACAAACCCCATGTTTGTTAAATCTTGAAAATGACCCATTCAATTATTCTTTTTAAAAATTATGCTAACCTCCCCACATGATGAATACTGTATTGAATTTTTGAATTCTCACAATATCTATATACAATCTTCAAAGATTGCATTGATTTCTTGTATTTAAACCAACAAACGTTCCTATTTTAAGTAATTCTTTTATCCATTTGATGATCTTATAACTTTACCATTTTTGTAAGTATTCAATCAAATAGCCATCTATATTTTAATTAAGTCTTGATTATCCATTTGATAAATCTTCTAAATTTCTCCTCTTGCTAAGATTTATTGTGATGCCCCGCCCCTAGAAGTTCCACGTAGTAGTCGACCGGTCTAAGGGCGATTGGGACTCGTGCGGGGCTGTCTGATCGATAACCAGAGGGGGCAGCCGGGGGTGGTTCCACATCCCTTGGTGAAGTGTAACTCGTGTGCTATAAGTAATAAATCGTCATCCTACCTTGTACAAGACCTTTTAAAGCCGTGAAGGCGTCAAAACCCATTGGAACTTTATAGATGGGGTTTGGTGTTCAAAGCAGACAATATTTTACGGGGTGGGAGTAGGTCGTTACATATGGTATCCGAGCCTGCACCAACCGAAAATGTGAGACATAATCTCGACCCCACACTAGGACGTGTGTTCCTACGTGGGGGAGATTATGACGCCCTGACCCTGGGAGTTCAAGGTAGTGGTTGACTGGCCAAGGACTGTTGGGACTCGTGCGGGGTTTTTTTTGATCGATGACCAGAAGGGTTAGCTGGGGGTGGTCCCATATCGCTTGGTGAAGTGTAAGTTGCATCCTATAAATAATAGATCATCATCTTACCTTGTACAAGGCATTTTAAAGTTGTGAGGGCGTCTGTAGACACCATATTTTGGACTGTCCAGACCAGCTTGCTTACGGTCTTTTGTGTAGACACCCCAATCTGACTTCCCAATCGTTTTACTTTGTTCTTCGGTTTCTTGATTCCCCGATGATGAGTCAGGTCGAAACAGTCCCGAGAACTTGGAATGGCTTGAGTTTGGTATGTGAGGAACCCATCCTTAGCCTTAAAACCTTAAATCAGAACCTGAACCTTGGGTTTGAATGTCGCGCGACGTACTGGAACCCTCGCGCGATGGTTCATTTGCCAGGTGGTGGTCAAAGTCAAAGCTTTGACCATTGACCCTCGCGGGGTTGGCTGAACCCTCGCGCGATGGTCTCACTTCATCGCGCGATGGTCAACACCTGTCATTTTCACCCAGATTGCGTGTTGGTCAGGGGGCTACAGACCCATGTGACCCCGTTTTCTCGGCTGAACAGCGTTCTGGGGGGGGGGGGGGGGGCTCCCCTTGCACCACCTCACCCCCCACTCTCCCATCACCTTTGTCACCCACTCCTCCACCAAGCATTTGTAACCAGCATTGCTGGCTGGTTACAAGGGCTTGGTTAGCCACCCACTAACCCTCTTCTCCTATAAATACACCCCTATGCTTCCTTGCAAAGGGTTACAAAAAAAACCCCTCTTTGAGAAAGAAGAAGAAAAGCTCAAGCACAAATATCTCACACTACTCACTCCCACATAATCACTCTCCAAGTCTCACCATCTCATCATTCAAGCCATTTCCAAGGCACTCAAAGCAAAGGTATAATATCTTTCTGCTCACTGTTCGAACCCCTGAGGGGGGCTGGCAGGGTCAAGGCTGGTAATTGATACCAGTTCTGGCCCTAAAGCTGGCAGAGTTTCAAGAGCCACTAGCAGGGAAACCCTCGCGCGATGGTCCCAGATGCTCGCGCGACGATTCTGTCTGCGTGAGAATGGACCACGTGGGGAAGGGACCCTGGTATTTAAGTTTATTATCGTGCTTATAGTCTGTTAAAAGTCTTTAAAGGAGATTTAGCTCACTGCTTTGCTATTTTGCATGTTGAAAATCATTGTTAGGCTTAGTTTATAACACCTCTTGGTTTGGAATGCTTTTGGGATGCTCCTGAACATGTCTCAGAGCCCCAAGTATGCAAAGCAATTCCTGGAAGTCCAGTCAGAACAATCGCGCGGCTGTCTCATACTGTCGCGCGATGGTTCTCTCTCTCCCAGGGAATGCCCTTGCATGAGCAGCTTGGCCTTGGCCTTCGTTTAAACACCCCCACTGTTTAGGGGTTGCTTTTTCATAATATTTCTATCTGTTGGCTGTAATATTGTTTACTTTCAAGTACCCATAAACTGCTTGGTTTGCACCTGGGTGAGCACTGGTCCTTCCAGAGCCCAGAAGGGAATGAAATTCAAACCATTGGTGAAACATGAACACTCGCGCGAGGGTATGGATATGTCGCGCGACGGTTTGCTTGCATGCGGATGAACTCACGCATGCAAGCTGGCTGTTTCTTCGTGCCAAAATCATACACAGCGCTGTCTTGATGTATGATCGATGTTTTGAACTTCGTTCCATTTATTACCTATCATCTTATTAATCCATGCCATATCTCATCATATTCTGCAAACTGTTACAGTTTTAAATCCCCGATTAACTGTTCCCCCGCCCTAATTGGCTAAAAATTGATTAATGAAACAGAATCGCAAAACAAACATTTTCGCAAATGCCTAAGTAGAGACCGATCTCCGGATTGGGCGAGAGGGGTGCCATAAAACCCTTCCCCTCTCGTAACCTGGCTCCCGAACCCAGATATGGTTATGACGGACTGGTTCCTTAACTTTTTTCAAATCAAACAGCGCGGCAAGTGCTTCGAAATACGGTTCCTTGGGTGTCGGACCTTCAAAACCCAAGTGGCGACTCTGTATTTTGCGAGCGCTTGCTTCCCCGCTCGCGCTCCCTCGACCCGGGCATCTCGCGTTTTGGAAATCCGGAAATTCCAAAGGGCACGCTGCCCACAGTGGCGACTCTGCTGGGGATCGAACCAATATTGGTCTATGTTTAGATTTCAATACACTTGAGGAACAATCCCACAAAAGTTTGTCAAAACGGTGAGCTCCGCGCTGCCGAAGGTTGGAATGGTGGTTTAACGGGACCTCGAGTCCGGCCAATCCGATCTGGGACTTTTCCGATTGTTCTCTCGTGTAGTTTCTTCTAAGCATTGATTAAATAAAGTGAGCCGAATTTGAAAGGGCATTTGCGAATTTGCGATTCTATTCGATTAATCGATTTCTTTAGCATTTTTCATATGCATCGATGTGGGATAAGCCTCGTTGGATCGTTTTGGCAATCCGACACGGTTTACCGGAGCTCGGGGACCCCGAATGACCAACAACCTTCGACGATGATAAGTCATTCTATCGTTCGACTATTGCTCTGCGATTACGCGGGTAGTGGGAGGTATATCTTGGCTTTAGTCCGAGGAACCCGTTACGAGCCAAAACCAGCCTTTGCATATATAAAGCACTAGAACTCTCCAAACTAGGACAGGTACCTGCAGGGTAAGTTCTACTTGCATCTAACCCCCGTATGTTGTCTACGTGTTACTGCTTTTCCTATCGCATGCACTGTACATACATACCGTTTTGCGTAGGGGCATGTTTAGGGCGGCTTCTAGGTTGTCTCTCTTTCGAGTCTGTCTTATGTTTATTAGGACGCTGCTAGGTCCGATGAAGAGTCATGCATCTTCGCAGTGCATGTTGTCAGATTTTCAAAAGTCCTGGGGTCAACAAGACTTTGGGAAATCGAAATTTTCTAAGTCCTTGACCATTCCCGATTGAAGTCTCAAACAGAAAACAAGGAACGACGAATAGAATGCCGTGATGCTCACACCACCCTGGTTACCGTGCGCAGCACGTACACCGCTCAGGCTATGGCACTGTGTTGCCTACGCCGCCCCGGTTAAGGTGTCACGTCGTTCACCCCGAGTTATTCCAAGTTCAAAGTTGAAACTTCAAGAACGGAAAGGTCAGAGGCTTAGGCTATTTTTGACATCTCTTAGTATTATTCGACCCAAAACGAGGATACACTCTCGAAAAGAAATCCGAGGATTTTAGCAGCATCCGAACATCATGAGACAGACCCGTCTGTAGTCTTAGAGTCTAAGGGCGACACTGACGACGATGGCTGCATTATCACTTTAAAGTCTCTTGCTTAGAGTAAGGTTGCTGCAGGGCCCTTATTGAACCTTTTCTTACAGCAAAGCAAAGCAGAATTCTGAACCATTGCGCCGCCAAGGAAAGTATCGGGGCAGAAAGCCAAACCCACTTGGGAACGTCTGCGTCAGAATTCCGTTCAAAGGCTAGTCAGGTTGCAAGCTCAGTCAGTCACAACGGAAGACTCTCCGGGTTCTCTTTTGGCCGCTTTACGATCAGGATCACCGTCAGTTCTCCAGGAAATTGAATCTCCGGCGTTACCAACCTCCCCGTCCTCGTCAAGTTCATCCGGGACCTCCATCATGGCAGATCATCCGCAACCACTGAGTCTCAAAACCATGCTCATGAACATCCAGAACAGCATCGCCACCATGCAGCAAAGGGGTGCTCAGACTGACGCGAACCTCACCAGGCTCAATGACCTTATCAACACTCGTCTTCCACCAGCTGCAGAAGTGGGAGGCGAGGTCGATGAGGACGACCATGCGGAACCAATCTTTGTTGAAGACCCTAACCATGCGGGGCGGATCATAATTCAGCCCAACCCGAGAGAGGCTCACCCGGAGGTTGCGAATCTGAATCTCGCTGTGGCAAGACCCGTTCTGGATCCTAACATGACTGCTCTCATGGCAAAGATCGTCAAGCTAGAGGAATCTGTGTCCAAGTCTGAAAAGATCAGCGCCGGGGGAATTGATTTAGATCGCCTCTGCTTGTATCCTAATGCTAAGCTCCCCGACAAGTTCAAAATGCCTGATCTCGCCAAGTTTGATGGAAGTGGCGACCCAAAGACTCACCTCTATGGCTACCATGCCGCCATGAAACTCTTGGCTGTTGAACCCGAAGCCATGTCCCAGCTCTTCCCTCAGACTCTCTCAGGACCTGCCTTTCACTGGTTTTTGTCGCTCGACATTGCTAAAAGGAGGACGTGGGAGGATATCGGTGCTGCGTTTATTTCGCAGTATAGTTACAACTCCCAGCTCAAAATGACAACCCGAGAGCTTGAGTCCACGAAAATGGAAGCTAAGGAATCCTTTGCGGATTTTGTCAAGAGATGGAGGACGAAGGCTGCTCAGATGACCGATCGCCCGAGTGAGAGAGATCAGCTTCGAATCATCTCTCGCAATCTTCAGCCTGATTACGCTAGGCATTTGGTTCTTGTCCAAGCCTCCTCAAACTTTGATACTTTCTTCGAATCTGGGTTGGCCATCGAGGATGCGCTACAAAGCGGGATTCTGTCAAGAGGGGAGTCTTCTAACCCTTCGAAACCAAAGCCTCGGGTTTACTCAGGAAACACCAATGCGTTGTTTGGCAGTGGGACATCTTCCAACACAGCAACTAGCGGCACTAATGCTTCCTCCTCCAATACAACCAATCGCGTCGCTGAGATTAACCAGGTGCAAACCCCACAAAATAACCGGCCCCGCGGTCAGTCCCGCAGTTTCTCCGCTTTTGAAGCTCCACTTTCATCTGTTATGGAAAAGTTAATCCAGTCAGGGCATCTGAAGCCCCTTGACCCGACTCCTTTGCCTAAGAACCCTTCCCCCAACTTCAAAGCTAATCTTTATTGTGCCTACCACCAAGGGGTTGGACATCTTACGGATTCCTGTTTCCGCCTCCGACATGCGATCCAGGATCTCATAGATGAAGGAACTCTCCATGCTCCACCTCCACCTACCCAAAAACCAAACATCCTTTCCAACTCCCTGCCAAAGCACAATGCTGCTCCCCGTATCAACCAAATATCCATCAGCTCCACTCATATCAACCCTAGCTCCACTATATTCAATCCCACTGACCATATAACCTCAACAAGCCAACCCAGGCCGGTCGTGCCTATCCCTTCTCAGCCCGAAGTCGAGATTTCCTACATCCATCTTGAAGAAGGACAGTCGTCCAATCCCGATGTGCCTCTCGCACGCTTGCGGAATGGGGCGTTTGTGTTCAACGCCTCCATCAGCGAGCTGTTTCACCAGTCCATTCCTGCCGTGCAGCTCAACTCTGCTTCTTCTTTGGACAGCCCGTACTTTGATGTGACGGATCCAAACTCCTCTCCGAATCTGATAAGCCGCTTTAGGTCTGCCGTCCCTTTTCCACCGGAACAGCAGGTCGATATGCAAGCAGTAGGATGGGCTATCGCCGATAATGATGATTATGCGGCCCCCATAATCAATGAATGGACGGAGCTAGAGTTAGACGGTTTCCCCCAGAACCCCGAATATGTCCCATTTAACCATGCTTGGTATGACGCCTGGATGGCTAATTATGAGGCAGGCATGCTTGACCCTTTGGATGGATTCTCTTTGAACATGCTTTTTCAACAGCCTGAGCCTGTTCTGCCTGAGGAGGAGTACTATTGGGATCCCGAGCCCGCGTGGCAGTTTCCATTAGAATTCGACCTTAATCCTCCTCAAGGATATGCTCTGCCCGATCACAAGATTCAATTCATAGAAGAAGGTTTCGTTCAGGAGGAAACTCGCGTCTTGGGGGAATGCTTTCTCCCTTCTACTCTTGACAGGCTGGTGGGCTCTGTAACCAACACTGAGTACGATCCTACATTCTACATCATTAGCGAGGAGCTCTCGCGCCCCGCACCGCCTTATCCGACCGAGGAAGATCACAGCATTATGGTTACGGACCTTGTTCCGCCAGCAGATCTCTGGGATGTAGATGATGTGGTTAATATCCAAGTTGGGTCTGAGGTTTGGACTGTCAACCGCTCTCTTGCCGATGGGGGACTCTGGGACGTCCCGTTTATTGCTAACACGGAGCCTGTTGGGGAGGCTGTAGCTGTTAAGGAGCCAGATTTCTGGGAGTCGCTGCTGTGGAATGATTTAGCTCAAGACCTCGATCTAGGCATGGAAGCACCTGTAGCCCCACTGCCTTCTGACAAAGGAAAACGTAAATTGGGGGAAGTCCCTGCTGATCTTTGGGATGACCGTCAAGACCTTCAGGCAATACCCTCTTTAGAGAACGTTCACAACGTTACGAGGAGTGGATGAATTTTTCAGCCTTCTAATCTTCAGGCTGGGAGCTCGTCCAATCCTTCTAACAAAAGGAACGAACCTTCTGCGTTCTCAAGGTCCGCACCGTTGGAGGTACCTCCTAGCTCCCCGAATGATGACTTGATTCAGAGACAGCTGGAGCGGATTCCTGCTGCTATATCACTCTGGGGACTGATCTGTTCCTCCCGCGAGCATCGTCAAAAGTTTTGCCATACTCTCTCTCGCCTTGAGATTCAACCCGATGTCACACCTGAAGCCATGATATCCATAATTCTCCCGCCTACTTCAAAGCACACTGTGGTCTTCACCGACAAGGATCTACCGATTGAAGGGGTTGATCACAATCGCCCCTTGCACATCACTGTTAAGTGTAAGGGACTCTGGATTCCAACTGTTCTGATCGACAACGGATCGGCAATCAATGTTTGCCCGTTGAGAGTGGCTTACCGCTTGGGACTAACCAAGAAGGACTTTGCACCTTCCAATCTGGCTGTTAAGGCATACGACAGCACTCGTCGCGTGGTCGAGGGCACGCTCGTGCTCAAACTTGACGCTGAGGGATTTGAGATGGATGTTGAGTTCCATGTGGTCGACATCCCCGCCACCTTTAATCTTCTGCTGGGAAGGCCGTGGCTTCACCGATCTGACATCATGGCTGTACCGTCTACTCTTCACCAAAAGGTTATGTTGGGACTGCCTACTGGAACTTTGACTATTTGCGGGGACTCGGGCATTCGCCCGCTTAAGGAAGATGGCACACCTGTTCTGGGGATTGCACACGGCGAGGAAGACGTTGATCTCGGGGGTTTCTCTTTCGACACTTCTGGTTCGATTTTGGCTATCAACGTAGATGGGGACTTCATCATAAGCTCTGTTGCTTTAGACATCATGAGGAGGATGTCCTATCTGCCTGGCCTTGGCCTTGGGATTCACCAACAAGGGATCCCGGAGTTCCCTGCCTTTCCTTCCTGCGAGGGCCGCTTTGGTCTGGGGTACTCTTTCTCTACCAAGGATGCCAAAAGAAGGAAATGCACGGGAAAACCTCGATCTCTCTATGGTGAACCCGACAGCTACTTTGTGCGCGAAGTGGGGAATGACGTCTACACCGAACAGCCTGAGCCTTTTATCGATTCAGTCACTGGGGATTTGCTGCCTGGGTTTGAGGTTTTCGCTGATGACACTTGGTCCTCTAGTGATGAAGAGCCAGCAAGGGCGGAATTCAAAAGGAAGCTTAGCCAGCCTAAGCCGAAGACTGATTGGCTGATGTCTTTTGATCAAGGGAGCTTGGAGCAGCTATTTTATGAGTTCTCCCAGGTGGGTTTGGCCAAGGAAGCTGAAGAGGCCGAGGTGTTCATGCTCGGTTCCGACGATCCCAAGGATCCCCTCTCCCTCATCACAGAAGCAAAGGGTAGCTTTAAAAATTGCATTTTCAAACCGCGCCTTACTTGCATTGATGATGTATCAGAGTCTGACACTGAGTCTGTTGAGTCCTCTGAGTCTAAGTCTAGCTCTGAGTCGGAGTTTGAGCCTCTTGGCCCTCCACGTCATGGCTTTTACTTTGAGTTTGATTCCCTTGTACTTGGCGACCCTGCAGGGTCTTATGAAATGAAGGAATCCTCTTCTGACTACTTGAATGATCTTTATATAAACTGTGTCGACCCCGACGATGAAGGGATAGATTTCGATGGGGACATTCCCAAGGAAATCCGTGCCCTCATCGAAAGGGAAGACGAAAGGCATGCTCAGCCGTTAAAAGAAGAAATAGTCTTAATAAACTTGAAAGACGAGAATGATCCCCGAATGGTTCAAGTGGGCTCCACTTTATCTCCAGAAGAACATCACGATTTCAAAGAGCTGCTCTCAGAATTCAGCGACATCTTTGCGTGGTCTCATCAAGACATGCCCGGCATCGACCCAGAGATAGTGGAGCATCGAATCCCCTTGCTACCGAATGCCAAACCTGTGAAGCAGAAGTTGAGGCGGATGAGGCCGGATTGGGTGCAGAGGATTAAGGAAGAAGTCACTAAGCAGATCGACGCCGGTTTTCTCATGGTTTCTCAATACCCTACGTGGGTTGCCAACATTGTTCCAGTTCCTAAAAAGAATGGACAAATTCGAGTGTGCGTGGACTTCAGGGATTTGAACAAGGCGAGCCCCAAGGACGATTTTCCCTTGCCTCATATCGATGTGCTGGTGAATAATACGGCGGGCCATGCCCTGCTTTCGTTCATGGATGGTTTCTCCGGATATAACCAGATTCTTATGGCGCCGGAAGACCGTGAGAAGACGACTTTCATCACCGAATGGGGGACTTATTGTTACTTGGTCATGCCGTTTGGTTTGAAAAATGCTGGTCCCACCTACCAGAGAGCCGCTACAACCATTCTGCACGACATGATGCACAAAGAGGTTGAGGTCTATGTAGACGACATGATTGCTAAGTCAAAAACTCGGGAAGGGCATGTTCCTGTACTGAGGAAGTTTTTCGAGAGGCTCCGGAAGTTTCGCATGCGTCTCAATCCACAGAAATGCACCTTCGGGGTCACAGCAGGTAAGATGCTCGGTTTCATGATCACTTCGCGAGGGATTGAGGTCGATCCATCCAAGATCAAAGCAGTGCTTGAAATGAAGCCACCAGAGACTGAAAAGGGAGTGCGGAGCTTTTTGGGGAAGGTTCAGTTCATCAGCAGATTCATCGCCAAGTTAACTCTGACTTGCGAGCCGATGTTTCGTTTACTCAAGAAGGACACCCCGTTCGTATGGTCGGACAGATGTCAAGCAGCCTTCGTGTCCATTCAGAACTATCTGCAAAACCCGCCTGTCTTAATGCCACCGGTGCCTGGAAAGCCCTTGATTCTATACTTATCTGTGAGTTCTACATCCATGGGATGCTTGCTAGCTCAAGAGGGCGACCAGGGAGTTGAGAAGGCCGTTTATTACTTGAGTAAGAAAATGGTTGGGTCTGAAGAGCGCTACACCGCCTTGGAGAAGACGTGTTGGGCTTTGGTTTGGGCCTCTAAGAAGTTGAGACACTACATGCTGGCTTACCCAGTGAAATTGATTTCTCGGATGGATCCACTCAAGTATCTGTTTGAGAAACCGGCTCTCACTGGTAAGTTAGCACGCTGGTTGCTCCTTCTGGCAGAATTCGACCTTGAATACGTCACGAGGAAGTCGGTAAAGGGGCGAGCCATCGCTGAGTTTTTGGCTGATCACCCTGTGGATGGACCGGAAGATGCAGATTTCGTGTTCCCGGATGAGGAGGTGCTAACAGTTGTCGAGGACGTCTGGACTCTGTACTTCGATGGGGCAGCCAATCAGAAAGGATTTGGGATCGGGGTCTTGCTAATCGCCCCCGATGGTTCTCATATTCCGCTTGCATTCAAACTTAACTTCGATGTTACAAACAACCAAGCTGAATACGAGGCCTGTATCGTGGGTATGGAGGCTGCACTCACGCTCGGCGTTGAACGACTCGAAGTCATCGGGGACTCCAATCTCGTTGTATCTCAAGCCAATGGGGACTGGAAGGTGCGTGAAGAGGGGTTGAAACCTTATCATCAAGATTTGGAGGGGCTAATTCCTCGCTTTAACAAGGTGACTTTCACCCACATCACCCGTTTGAAGAACCAGTTTGCCGATGCTCTCGCGACTTTGGCTTCCATGGTCGAACTACCCTTCGGAGTCAAACTCCGCCCAGTCTTAATTGAACAACGGGACCGCCCCGCTTATCAATATGTCAACGCCATTGATGATGTCGATGATGGCCTACCCTGGTACCACGACATATGGAACTTCGTCGAGAATGGCACGTATCCGGCTGAGGCCTCCAAGAAGGATCAGACTGCGTTGCGAAGAATAGCCGCCCAGTACATCATTTATGGGGGAAAGTTATATAGGAGGTCTCATTGCGGAATGCACAAGCTCTGTGTCAATGGGGCCGAGGCTGTTAGGATCATGGAGGAGATCCACGAGGGGGTCTGTGGCCCACATATGAGCGGCGTCATGCTGGCTAGGAAAATCTTGCGCCAAGGCTATTTCTGGTCTACTATGGAATCTCAGTGTGTAGATTATGTGCGGCGATGTCACAAATGCCAAATTCATGCTAATCTAATGCATGTTCCACCCTCTAACCTATTTGGCATGGCTTCGCCTTGGCCTTTCTCTGTATGGGGTATCGACGTCATCGGCATGGTTAGACCGTCCGCATCAAATGGTCATAGGTTCATCCTCGTGGCCATAGATTATTTTACCAAATGGGTGGAGGCCGAATCTTATAAAAGCCTAACGGCAGTTCAAGTCGCTCACTTCATCAGGAAAAACATCATCTACCGATATGGGGTTCCGCAAGCGTTCATATCAGACAATGGGAGTCATTTCAAAGGCAGGGTCCTGGAGCTCTTTGAAGAATTCAAGATCCAAGTCCATCACTCAACGGTCTATCGCCCCCAAACGAACGGTGCGGTTGAAGCGGCCAACAAAAATGTCGAAACAATCATCAAGAAGTCTGCAGAGTCCGCCAGGGACTAGCACGAGCAACTGCCTTTAGCTCTTTGGGGTTACCGAACGTCGATTCGAACATCAACGGGGGCAACCCCCTATTCCTTGGTCTACGGGATGGAAGCAGTTCTCCCTATAGAGCTTGAGGTGCCCTCTTTGAGGATCACAGTAGAATCGGAACTCTCGGAATCTGAATGGCTCAGTGGGAGATTTGTTGAACTCATGCTTTTCGATGAAAGGAGGCTTCGGGCCCTGTATCATGTTCAGGGGTATCAGCGGAGAATTGCCCGGGCATTCAACAAAAAAGTGAAGTCTAGAGACTTGGTCGAAGGGGACATGGTTACGAAAGAGATCCGGGCACCAGTTTTTGACCCCCGCGGCAAGTTTCGACCCAAGCGTTCCGGACCTTACATCATCAAGACCATCCTTTCTGGAGGAGCAGCTCAGCTCATTGATCTTGACGGCAACGAATTCAGCTCTCTGGTTAACCTGGATCAACTCAAACGATACTATCCCTGAGAGAAGCTCGTTGGGCCGAAAACCACAAGGGTGGGCGGTTCCAAGCAAAAATTAGAGCAAGCCTGCTAGACCGAAAACCTGAGAAGGCGGTTTAGGCAAAAATAAATAGGCATCAATTAAAGCTCGCTAGGCTGAAAACCCGAAGCGGCAGCACTAGGCAAAATTTAGAGCGCAAAAGGAGAGTTAAAATACTCGAGTGAACCTTGGCCTGAACTACGTGCTGACCTGATTCCCTGAAAAGGGATACGTAGGCAATCTCTCTGTGAGATTCGGTCACAATCCATCAACTTGATCCACGGTTTCCCATTACCAGGGGTTGGCGCGATACTTGGGTCACACGGCGGTTCAACGCTTGGATCAAAAGGGGAAAACTCTCGAACTTTCATTTTTATTCAAATTATAACTTCTATTACACAGGCTGAGCAGTCTTAAAAAGATTAAAGCATAAAAACAGAATAAAGTGCTCGAGGCCTTAACAGGCTCACGGTTTATTCTAGATCATCAGGATTCGTCAGAGGTCAATTGTTGTTTTGCCTGCTTGTGATTTCCCTTCTTAGCCATGTTTGATATCGGTGCGTAAGTTCCGTGCTGAAGTCTGGGTCAGCTCCTCCGAGTTGCCGCAGGCCCCAGTCGTGCTCATACCCTCTCAGATTCTGGGCAGTGAAAGCGGGGACTTGGAAATCTTCGGTCCCAGCTCGGTGGAGTCCTTGGCTCATTCCTAGTTGACGAAGGATGCGTCCGGGGATGTAGAACGTGAAAGTGGTCAGCCCAGCTATCACTACTCTCTCGAATCCTGCAGAACTCAGCGCCATGTCTGGAATGTTTAAAGCTTCATGCCGCCATATGATCTCGTTCGGCCGCATTTCTCTCATAAATGTGCACCATTGATTCACAGACATTTCCGGATAGATCATACCCCGCTGGTGCATTCGGCCGGGCAGATGAGGCCAGTTTGCTTCCGATGCTGTGAGCAATCCCAATTTGTCAGATAGCCAGAGCTGCATGAGTGGAAAAACAAGTAAGAAGTCACATAAAGCTTGAGAGAAAAGACAAGTAAGGAGCCTCGATATGGCCTTAGCTGAGAGATGAGGTAAAAACAGAACGTGTGAAAGCCGGAAAAAGGAGAGCTGAGTGAGAATTAAGCTAACCTGCAGTAGTAGTGGACTACCGCCGAACACGTCTGTTTGGCCTGAAGAAACCAAATCCAAACCTATGAGTGTCTCTGCCAAAACCAGTGGTACCACATTTCTCCGAGCACCCATTTGAGCGGCGACGCTCACCAACATGGGGTTGACTTGCCCATTTGGAGATACCAGTAAATAGGCAGCTAGCACGCCGATCGCCAGGGCAAATCGACGTCGAGCCTGCGCGGCTATATTCTCTACGTCACCTTCTGGCCCATACCACTCCATTAGGCGCATGATGTTGATTTGCCCTCCAGTTAGCAAACTTTCAGCCGCCCCTCTAGTAATATCAAGACTTGACTGTAACAGCTTTGGCATGCTCTTCCTATAAGGCGGCACGACAATCACGCTCGAGGCAACTCCTTGGAGGTATGCTTGGAATTCCTCCACGGTTGGGCACAGCTCGTTAATCCCAAATCTGAATACGTGAACCTCCGGGTCCCAGAATTGTAGGGCTGCCCTCAGAAACTCTGGACGGACCCTCACATTGCGAAGAAAACGGAATGCGGCCAACCCGTGAAACCGGAATGACAGCCAATCTCCAGCAACAAAGGCCGTGAGCCAAGGGCTGATCAAGGCCGGAAGATTATTTGCCATTCTGCTTCTTTGTGGGACTTTCAAACTGTGGGAGAGATGCCTTTAATTTGCAGGATATTGGCCTCTTTGTAGGCAGAATGCATAAGCGTGTCGTCCTTCCCCAGTACAAGCATCCATGCCATGTGGCGTTTTCTTCTTCAAAGTAAGGGCAACTCTGCACTACCCCCCCCTCTCTGAAGTACTCTGAACAGTTAAAGGTTGATGACAAGGCTTGGACGTCCAAAAATCTGAGATGGTCAAATAAAGGTGGCCTGGCACGGCCCAACCATCGCGCGATGATATCAGTCCATCGCGCGACAGAAAACCATCCAATCCATCGCGCGACACTCTCAAACCCTCGCGCGATGGTTCAGTCTGCATTTTGACAGATTTCACCAGCTACTGTCCAATTTTGGTCGCATCCTATTCCAAGGGTACTTTTGCAACTTTTGTGGTTCCGACAAGTCAATATGAGCATATGCAACCATGTCCAAGCATCGGATGCGAGATATCACGTTTTACGGGGTTTTTGAACCCTCGGTGGCTCGTTTCAAGGCCAAATGTGTGTTTCGGAAGGTCGAAACTCGTGCCGGAGGGTCGTGTCCTTTTCTCTCAGGCCGTACAAGTCATGGTGACCTGTTGTGACTATACGGAGGTGTCGGTTTCAGTCCGGGACATAATAGAGTCTTCTGTCCCCATCTCGTGTCCCTTTTGTGTCCTTCGTAAGGTTTTTGGGCAGTTTTGTGTTTCGGGAGGTGTTTCTCGAATCCGTCGGCTCTCTTGAGTCATTTTGTGTATACATGACCTCACGAAAGTGTTCTTCTTATCCAAGTTAGAATATTCTAGGTTTTGGCTTTTGAAGGTCCCATATTTCGTATCCTCGTATCCTAACCGTATCCTGGGGTACATTTTCGTTTTTTCTCCGAGTCAATCATGTGTGTGCATGTGTGCGCGTTTGTGAACGGTCTCGGTACATTATCAATGCAAGTGTGGTATTAGTGGCAAGCGTTTATTTATTCTAAGATCATTGCAAGGGTAAAATGAACTGAAAATGCAAATTTTATAGCTAATCCATGTCTATCCACGTCAAAACAAGGAATACTACTGTGCATGTGGCACACCTCGGCCAGTCAAAAGTCATCATGTCAGCTCGGGCACACTCGCCCATCAAATCAAAAAGGCGCGCAGGCCCCAAAAACATGTATCAAGTATCAACTAAGGCACTCCGGCCTTCCATCTATCTACGCGGACACGCAGGCCCAAAAGCAAAAATCAAAGATGCGGAGAGGCAAGTGAGGCTTCTTAGTAGCCCTCATTCCTCCCCGAACCAGTCACCATCCCCGTCGTCGTCGTCGTCTCCCTCTCTAGGATCCTGTCTAAAACCAGGGTCATCGGCTGAGTCGTCTGAACCGCTGCTGTCAGGCGCCTCCTCATCCTCCTCTTCTTCTTCTCCTTCCTCTTCCTCTTCTTCCTCGGAATCCTCGGGCAGGATCAGCTGCTTCTTGCGGACCGGCTCATCTTGCGAGGGCCTCTGGCGCATCTTCAATTGATACCTCTCCTCTGTGCGCGCCACGGCCTCTCGGGCCGCCTCCTCGCTCGCGACGGGTGGCTGTACGCCCCGCATCTGTGGTCTAGTAGTAGGTGGAGGAGCGGGAGTCCTGCTTGCCAGCTTTTTCTGCGGAGGCTCTCTTGCGCCCTTCCTCCTAGGAGCCGCCTGTCCCTGTGTCTGCATTGTAAAAATTTTGCACATTTAGTATACATTCTATATGTTGTATGTTTGCAAGCAGGTACAATCTATTTCAAAATTGACGGCAATTAAAGTACACTATGTATCGAGCAAAACATGCATATGTCAAGTATCGAATGCAGGAATGTATCGTTTCTCTAAGGGATATACCTGAGATCTCTGAGCTGCCGGTGATGGATAGCGCAAGTCCAAAGGCAGGCCACTTGCCGCCCGCCTTATCACGTTCTCCAGAGCAAGCATGCGCCGAATGGCCTCGTTCGCCCACTCACTGGGCACCTGCAAGAATAATTTGAGCATAAGTAATAGAGCAACATTTCAAGGCTTTATGGAAGTATAATAATGAAGGGTACAATGCCTTACCGACACGGTGACGGGCGCTGGCTCAACTCTGGCAGGAACTAGGTGTAACTCGGCCGGATTGCCCTGAGAATCCACCACGGCTATACGCCATGTCAACTCTGGTGGCCCACCTCTCACAGGTCCACTCGGACCCCGCCTCGCGCGACTCTCGCCACTACTTTGCCTCGCAGCGACGGCCCTCCTCTCCTCAGCAGCTCCCCGGGCCTGACTCCGGACCTCCCTGAACTCTCGCACTCTCAACGGCCCCGCCAAGCGCTCTCTCTGGTAAACTGCATAGTCCATGCCGGGACGCAGGTAGCGCGTCAAGTCAGTGTCGGGCCGTGTGAAGACCTCTAGCTCGGCCAGCGTGTACTCCCCTGTGTGTGAAGCCCGTGGTGGAAGCGGTCCGGGCACCTGGAACCCTGCGTGGCCAAGCGACTGGCGTGTCACTCGGTCACCCAAGTACCACTGCCAACCAAAGGCTGACTCCAGCAGCACTCTGCTCGCCGTCACGACCCTGCTCCTGGCCAAGTACTCAGGCTCTGACTCGGCCACTTTCCAAGGATCCCACTCTACCTGTGCAAGCAAGCAATGCAAATGTCGGTCAGCGACAGCATTAAAGCGATAAACGGGACGCTTATTTAAATTTGATGAAGTCGTGACATACCTGTGAGGGTCGGAGCTCGTCTAGGTATACCCTGAAGCCGTTCAGGTCGCCTCGCCCTCTTTTCTCTCCCATATTCTTCTTGCTCCAGATATGAGCACGTGGGAGGATCCCCAGGTCCAGGCTCTTTGTCACTGGACGGCACATGTTCAGAACTTCGTAGGCCCAGAGCTGTACAGTTATCAAGGTTCAAATCATTAGTACAATGCAGGAGTATATTTAAGCAGTTTACGTATTCAAAAGGATAAGTGCATATTGGAAATGTGCTTTACTCAATTATGATCATACCTCCCAAATCCGCCAGTATCCAGCTGTGCTCATCTCGGTCCTCGACGAGTCCCCCATGAAACCATAGGCCGCGCCAAGCGCAGCTCCTCCCCAGTCAAAACGTGAGGCCGTCCTCAGATCCCTCAGTGCAGGCAAGTACGATAGGTGGACCTTGCTGCGCCTGTTCGGATACAGGGTAGCACCAAAAAGGTAGAACAGGTATGCCCGGGCCATCTGCTCCGCCTCCTGCTCCGTCACCACCTCCTTTGCAAGGTATCTCGTGAACTGGCCGTATCTCGCCATCCCCTCCTCAACCTTGGGCACCTCTCCCAAGAACCACTCCAGGGCCGCCTCGTCCTCCTGAATGCCCGAGTCAAACGGGATAGGGTCACCCCCAACCCTCAAACCGGTAAGCGCCGCGAAGTCAGTAGGCGTCACTGTCATCTCCCCGAGCGGTAGGTGGAAAGTGTTGGTGGAATCTCTCCACCTCTCTGCAAGCGCAACCAAGACCGCGTGGTCATTTCTGGCCCGAGTCAAGGTCTGTATGAACTCCCCAAAACCTGCCATATCCACCAACTGCCTCACCCTCTCCGGCAAACCCTGGTACAACGCCAAGGAGCTGCAAGCGCCCCCGAAACCCCGGATGTCCCTCTGTCTCGCTCTCTCCTGCATTAGACACGAAAACAAGCAACAGAGGATATATCAGCATGCAAAGCTTTCATTCTCAAGTTCTAGGTAATCAATACAACTTGGCAGTGGATGGTTGGTTCAAGTTATTATGTTTCATGCATGGCGTTCGACGTAAAGCTATAGTCTCACTATTCTTATCTACTTCAAAGGGTTGCGCTATGTTTCTCAGTTTTCGAGCGCATGCATTGTATTGAAATGACTATCACGAAAGTAAATGAGGGATTTTCAGAAATTTACCTCAGCCCAGCTGCTAGAAATGTGGGTATCGGGGTCTCTCAGAACGAGCTCGGGGTCGTACTCCGCTTGCCGTGGCTTGTATGCCGCAAAACCTGATGGCACAAACAGGTGTGGAGTCGGTGACCTGTACCCCTCTGCTGAAAACGGAGCACGAGTCAGGCTCTCTGCCTCCGACACCGCGGTCACTCTGGGTCCCTCCCCCCTCGGTCCAACCCGCTCCTCAGCCTCCGCGTCCCTCAAAACCTCCTCCTCACCGGCTCTCGCCCTCTCGGCCCTCGCCGTAGCCTCTGAAGCGGCTATCTCCCGCTCTCGCTCCTCTCGAGCCTCCAAAACGGCGGCCCCAATCATGGGATCCTCCTCAAGCAGCCGGGCTAGCCTCTCGTCACTCAGGAACTCTGCAAGATCCTGTCGTGTGATCGGCCTGTGGCCTGACGACGTGGCCCCCGGCCGAAACAGTACCTCCTCCAGTGGAACCTCCGTGGCTTCCTCTTCCTCGCTCGCCACACCCTTACCCTTCGCCGGATCCCTTGGCGGAGTCTCGCTTGGCTCAGCACCACCTTCCTCGGCACCTCCACTGCCCACACCCTCGGAGCTGCTACCAACCACCACCGAACCACTCACGGCCTCGCTCGGGTCCAATTGCACGACCCCAGCCCTCTCGGCCCCGATCTCAACCATCGCGCGACGGTCTGACTGCGTCGCGCGACGATTCTCGCCGCCAACCGCCTCCTGCTCGTGGCTCTGTACGCCATCACCGCCGCCCGTTACCTCTGCACTGGTGTCTATAACAACCCCCGTTGCCGGCTGATCCTCTGTTTCGACCACAATGGGTCTTCCCTCGTCCTCCGGACGATCAACTACTTCCCCACTGCCCCGAGTAACGTCGTGATTAGCCATGGACGATGATACGCACGTGGGTTTGCTTGGTTTTGGGACGAAATCAAGGGTTGGAGAGGAAGAGTTTGGGAGAGAATAGTGTTGGAGGGAGTTCGAAACTGCTGTGAGCGGTTTTCGAACGTCCCCGCCGGTTGTATGGAAGAAGGCAGGTCCGGGCCGGGTCTGGGCTCTTAACAGATCCGGGCTTGAACAAGGAACCCTCGCGCGATGGTCTGAATATGTCGCGCGATGGTTTGGTTGGGCCTCCCAGCCCAATGCAACTTCTGGATAGGCCCAATCATGCTCATTCACCCTTAAGAGCCCATGGGTTCTCACTTAGGCGCTGCAACAATTTCGAAGTTTATTGTGAGTCAATGTCTTTTAAACCCGACACGCGTTTATATATCCCCAGCAGTGGTCCGCCCGCGCCAAAATCAACGACGATCTATCCGTCCAATTATCAATCAGCGACGATCTATCCGTCCAATTATCAATCAGCGACGATCTATCCGTCCAACTTTCAATCAGCGACGATCTATCCGTCCAATTATCAATCAGCGACGATCCATCCGTCCAACTATCAATCAGCGACGATCTATCCATCCAACTTTCAATCAGCGACGATCTATCCGTCCAATTATCGATCAGCGACGATCCATCCGTCCAACTTTCAATCAACGACGATCGATCCGTCCAACTTTCAATCAACGACGATCTATCCGTCCAACTTTCAACCAGCGACGATCCATCCGTCCAACTATCAATCAGCGACGATCTATCCGTCCAACTTTCAATCAGCGACGATCTATCCGTCCAATTATCAATCAGCGACGATCTATCCGTCCAACTTTCAATCAACGACGATCTATCCGTCCAACTTTCAATCAGCGACGATCTATCCGTCCAATTATCAATCAGCGACGATCCATCCGTCCAATTATCAATCAGCGACGATCTATCCGTCCAACTTTCAATCAACGACGATCTATCCGTCCAACTTTCAATCAGCGACGATCCATCCGTCCAATTATCAATCAGCGACGATCTATCCGTCCAATTATCAATCAGCGACGATCTATCCGTCCAACTTTCAAATCAGCGACGATCTATCCATCCAATTATCAATCAGCGACGATCCATCCGTCCAATTATCAATCAGCGACGATCTATCCGTCCAACTTTCAATCAGCGACGATCTATCCGTCCAATTATCAATCAGCGACGATCCATCCGTCCAATTATCAATCAGCGACGATCCATCCGTCCAATTTTTGGATCAGCAATCAATCTGCTCCCCGATCCGTTGGTGCACGGTATTTGTATATACTTGCTAGCCCTTTTCGTTTAAATCGGCTTTTGGGTGGATTGGATGGGTGTCTAGAAATCTTTGACGTTACCCGTACCAGTCAATGGTGCTCCGCGTGCCGTCAAAGAGGGACTACTGTAGACACCCCAATCTGACTTCCCAATCGTTTTACTTTGTTCTTCGGTTTCTTGATTCCCCGATGATGAGTCAGGTCGAAACAGTCCCGAGAACTTGGAATGGCTTGAGTTTAGTATGTGAGGAACCCATCCTTAGCCTTAAAACCTTAAATCAGAACCTGAACCTTGGGTTTGAATGTCGCGCGACGTACTGGAACCCTCGCGCGATGGTTCATTTGCCAGGTGGTGGTCAAAGTCAAAGCTTTGACCATTGACCCTCGCGGGGTTGGCTGAACCCTCGCGCGATGGTCTCACTTCATCGCGCGATGGTCAACACCTGTCATTTTCACCCAGATTGCGTGTTGGTCAGGGGGCTACAGACCCATGTGACCCCGTTTTCTCGGCTGAACAGCGTTCTGGGGGGGGGCTCCCCTTGCACCACCTCACCCCCCACTCTCCCATCACCTTTGTCACCCACTCCTCCACCAAGCATTTGTAACCAGCATTGCTGGCTGGTTACAAGGGCTTGGTTAGCCACCCACTAACCCTCTTCTCCTATAAATACACCCCTATGCTTCCTTGCAAAGGGTTACAAAAAAACCCCTCTTTGAGAAAGAAGAAGAAAAGCTCAAGCACAAATATCTCACACTACTCACTCCCACATAATCACTCTCCAAGTCTCACCATCTCATCATTCAAGCCATTTCCAAGGCACTCAAAGCAAAGGTATAATATCTTTCTGTTCACTGTTCGAACCCCTGAGGGGGGCTGGCAGGGTCAAGGCTGGTAATTGATACCATTTCTGGCCCTAAAGCTGGCAGAGTTTCAAGAGCCACTAGCAGGGAAACCCTCGCGCGATGGTCCCAGATGCTCGCGCGACGATTCTGTCTGCGTGAGAATGGACCACGTGGGGAAGGGACCCTGGTATTTAAGTTTATTATCGTGCTTATAGTCTGTTAAAAGTCTTTAAAGGAGATTTAGCTCACTGCTTTGCTATTTTGCATGTTGAAAATCATTGTTAGGCTTAGTTTATAACACCTCTTGGTTTGGAATGCTTTTGGGATGCTCCTGAACATGTCTCAGAGCCCCAAGTATGCAAAGCAATTCCTGGAAGTCCAGTCAGAACAATCGCGCGGCTGTCTCATACTGTCGCGCGATGGTTCTCTCTCTCCCAGGGAATGCCCTTGCATGAGCAGCTTGGCCTTGGCCTTCGTTTAGACACCCCCACTGTTTAGGGGTTGCTTTTTCATAATATTTCTATCAGTTGGCTGTAATATTGTTTACTTTCAAGTACCCATAAACTGCTTGGTTTGCACCTGGGTGAGCACTGGTCCTTCCAGAGCCCAGAAGGGAATGAAATTCAAACCATTGGTGAAACATGAACACTCGCGCGAGGGTATGGATATGTCGCGCGACGGTTTGCTTGCATGCGGATGAACTCACGCATGCAAGCTGGCTGTTTCTTCGTGCCAAAATCATACACAGCGCTGTCTTGATGTATGATCGATGTTTTGAACTTCGTTCCATTTATTACCTGTCATCTTATTAATCCATGCCATATCTCATCATATTCTGCAAACTGTTACAGTTTTAAATCCCCGATTAACTGTTCCCCCGCCCTAATTGGCTAAAAATTGATTAATGAAACAGAATCGCAAAACAAACATTTTCGCAAATGCCTAAGTAGAGACCGATCTCCGGATTGGGCGAGAGGGGTGCCATAAAACCCTTCCCCTCTCGTAACCTGGCTCCCGAACCCAGATATGGTTATGACGGACTGGTTCCTTAACTTTTTTCAAATCAAACAGCGCGGCAAGTGCTTCGAAATACGGTTCCTTGGGTGTCGGACCTTCAAAACCCAAGTGGCGACTCTGTATTTTGCGAGCGCTTGCTTCCCCGCTCGCGCTCCCTCGACCCGGGCATCTCGCGTTTTGGAAATCCGAAAATTCCAAAGGGCACGCTGCCCACATTTTGTTGCCCCAATGATGATTAAAGGTCGAGAACATTCCAAGGTCGATGGCAGGTCTTGAGCTTGGAGCTTTGGACATTTCTCATTTAAACCCTTTCGAATTCCATCCTCAAACCCTTCAAGCCAGATGGCCCTAGCAAAACCCTACTTGCTTACGCCAGTGTTCTCTTGGCGCGCGCCAATCAACTGCCATGTGTCGGTCATCGACCGTTGACTCAGTTATAACTGGCGCACGCAGGTCAAAACATGGCGCACGCCCGTCAAGCCCAGTCAAATCAACTTTATTCAGCCACATGGACAAGACTTTTGTGCCACCCTGACGTGGGCTACAATCCCCCTTGATGATTACACTCGGCAGGGACGTTCCTCCTCTCTCCTACACCTTCCATCAAGCCAAGTCCCATGCATTTAATGCATGGGAGGCTCTCTCCTAACCTAACCCAACCTCCTAACCCAATTGATCAGCCCCTCCTCCTCAGTCCATTCCCTCTATAAATACCCCCCTTTGCATTCATTTGCAAGGGGTTAACAATTTTTAAGAGTCCATAGCCCTTTTCCTCCTTTTGTTCTCTCTTTTCCTCCATTGAAAGAGAAAGGAAAGAAGTTTTCACTCACACACTCCACTGCTACACACCTCACATTGTCATCATCCAATCTCTACCTCCCCAAACCAAAGCTCAAGTCATCCATTCATCCCAACCAAAGGTATACCACCTTTGTGATTCTTTCTGTTTTCGACCCCTGAGGGGAACCATTAAGGTCCAGGCTAGTAATCAATACTAGTCCTGGCCTTAAACTGATAAAATATAACAATCGTGTATGGTGAGTAATGGCGCACGCCAGTATGTCAAGCCGTACACCAGTAATGGCAGTGCGTGCACTACTGGCGTGGGGATCATTGATCACCTGTTTCTTGCTTGTGCTTGCCTTTCATCACCTGGTTGCATGCAAAGAAAACAGTCTACTGCTTTCTGTATTTAGAACTGTTTAGCTGTAATAGTTAATGCTTACTCCTTATCTGTTTTAAATGGCTTTTGGGATCTCTCTGGTCATGTTCCAGAACCCAGATAATGCAAAGCCAAGCACTGACCAAACTGTAAAACTGGCGTACAGTCTCTCGAGACTGGCGTACAGCAGTGTTACCAGGATCCAGTGGCTGGCCCTTGCATCTAGCTTAGTTTTAGCCTCTTGTCATGTCCCCACACTGTTTATGGGGTATTCCATTTGTTTTGATGGCTTAAAGCCATTTCATTTGTTTGTAACTGTATATAAGTTACTCTATAAACTACGTGGTTTGTCCTGGGTGTGCACTGGTCCATTCCAGAGCCCAGAGGGTTGAGAGCAAGAACAGTGGCTTGAACGTACTGAAGTACGCCAGTGACAAGCTGGTGCACGCAGGTTGTGATGGCATGTAGTGGCCTGGCCAGTGCATGCTACCATGTTCTGCGTGTACGCCACCTTCGAGCAGCGTACTCCAGTTTGTTTAAATGCTCACAGGTGTTTGTTCTCAATCTATATTCATTAGCTTAATCAATCATCCATAAAACAATTTGTCACATAACTGCAGCTTGTCACAGTTTTAATCCCCATTAACTGTTCCCCCGCCCTAATTGGCTGAAAAATGATCAATGAGAGAAAAATGCAAAAGTTTTATAAAGTGCCTAAGTAGAGACCGATCTCCGGATTGGGCGAGAGGGGTGCCATAAAACCCTTCCCCTCTTGTAACCTGGCTCCCGAACCTCAGATATAGAAGGTGACGACGGACCGATCTATGCCTTTTTCAAACAACGTAGCAAAACGTTTCAAGTTCGGTTCCTTGGGTATTTCACCGCTAAAACCCGAGTGGCAACTCTGAATCGAAGCGTTTCGCCGCGCTTTTCAAAGAGAGCCGCACGCGATCTTTTAAAGAACAAAAATCGAAAATTTTGGGGCACGTGCCCACAGTGGCGACTCTGCTGGGGACTCATTGCATTGATTGGTATTTGGCAATTAGTACATAATTGAACAATTTTTCAAAAGTCTGTCAAAACAGTACGCTCCACGCTGCTGAAGAACGGAATGGTAACGTAACAGGATCTCAGCGTCCGACTAATCCGAACTGGGACTTTTACTATTGTTCACTTGTGTAATTTTCTCCAAGTATTGATTAATAAAAGTGAGCCAAATTCAAAAGGGCATTTTTCAAAAACGTTGTGTTTCTCTCTCATTCTATCATTCTTTGGCATTCTCAATTCGCATCGATGTTGGCTAGCCCCGTTGAGGTGTTTTGGGTAACCAGCACAGTTTACTGGAGCCCAGGGTCCTCGAACGCCCAACAACCTTGGACGATGATGAGTCGTAATACCGTTCGACCATTGCTTTGCTACACGCGTCGTAGTGGGAGGTATACCGCGGCTCTAGTCAGAGGAACCCCCTTAAACCAAAACCGGCCTCTACACGCTTACAAAGCACTAGAACTTTTCAACCTAGGACAGGAACCCGCAGGGTAGGATTATTTGCATCTAACCCCCATATACTGTCTACGTGTTACTGCTTTCCTTATCGCATGCCTGTACATAAATTCATGACCGTTTTGCGTAGGAGCATGCTAGGGAGACTTTTAGGATGTCTTTTGTCGAGTCTGTCTTGCGCCCGTTCGACATTGCCTTGGACTGATGACGAGTCGTGCATCTCGACATTGCACGTTACCAAAAGTTTTCAAGTCCTTAATCAATGAGGCTTCGGGAAATCAATACTTTCTAAGTCTTTATCTAACGCCTGATCGAGGTTTCAAGCTGAAAAACCAGGAACAACGGCGAGAATGACGTGATACTTACACCACTCAGGTTAAAAATGCTAATCACTTACACCACTCAAGCTCTGGCACAGTGCTGCTTACGCCACTTCGGTTACTGTATCACGCCATTTACACCGAGTTGTTCCGAGCTCAAACTTTGAAACTTCGAGAATGGAAAAGTCAAAGGCTTAGGCTGTTTTGGCATCTCTTAGTGACAGTCGATTTAATCAAGGATACACCGTCGAAAAGAAAATTCGAGAATTCTATGGCAAATGTCCGAATGTCGTAAGACGGTATCTCTCTAGTTCTAGAGTCTAGGAGGACACCGACGACGTTGGCATGCTCATTTTCCATTCTTTTCGATTCTTTCAAATAAAATGATTGCAGGCTATCACTGAGTTCTTGTACTTTGCTGTCTAGTCATGCCGATGTCAAAGCAGGGGGCCGAAATCAAGAGCCAAACCTACTTGGGATCGTCCGTCGGGTCCGTCTGAAGATTTGATTCGGGGTTTGTCTCTCAGTCGATCACAACGGAAGCTTTGGTTTGCACCTTGTCAAGGGAGGGTTCGCCACCAACTACTCCGCACGAGTCCCCTCCGTCTACTCCATATCTATCTGCATCGCCAAAACTTGTTAAGACAGAGGCTCTAGCCATGGCAGATGTCCCACCCCCGAATCTCGCTACTGTATTGGCGGATCTTCAGCACAACCTAGCCATCATGCAGCAAAGGGCCGACCAGGCCGACGCCTCTATGGCCAATCTCCGCACCCTAATCGAAGAACGACTTCCCCTTGCAGCAGGAGGGGAAGGCGGTGAAAGGTGAGAGCGGGAAATCGCTACCGAAGAGGTCCCTCTGATCGAAAATCCTGCTCCAAGCCAGGAAATGGCAGAGTTGATCGCCAAGATAGCAAAATTGGAAGAAGCAGTCATTAAGTCCGAAAGGAAAAGGGCAGGAGTGCTATACATGGATCGCCTTTGCCCATTCCCGAACGCCAGGTTGCCCGATCGATTCAAGATGCCCGACTTCGCGAAGTTCGATGGGATCGAAGATCCGAAAACTCACCTATTGGCTTATCATGGTGCAATGAAGCTACATGATGTCGAGGAAGACGCAATGGCTCAGTTGTTTCCGCAAACCCTTGCCGGCCCCGCCTTCCAGTGGTTCTTATCACTCGACATTTCCAAAAGACGAACATGGGAAGACATCAGCACTGCCTTCAACGCTCAGTACAGCTACAATGCCCAGCTCAAGATGACCACTCGGGAGTTGGAATCAACTAAGATGAATGCAAAAGAGTCTTTCGCAGAGTTAGGTGGAGGGCCAAGGCGGCTCTCATGCCCGATCGCCCGAGCGAGAAGGACCAAATCCGCATCATTTCCCGCAATTTGTAGCCGGACTTTGCTAAAAACCTCGTGTTGGTTCAAGGAGCGAACTTCGAGACTTTCTACGACTCCGGGCTGGCCATCGAAGAAGCTCTCTAAATCAGTGTTCTACCCAGAAGTGACATTTCCTTTTCTACTTCAGCCTCAAAGTCAAAACCCCGTGCGTACACTGGAAACAGCACTGCTCTGTTTGGTGGCAACAGTTATGCTAACACAACTTCTGCTAACAATGCCTCTGCCCAAAGTTCCAATCACATCGCCGATGTCAACCAAGTTCAAACCCCTCAGAGACCCCGAAACCGCAACCAACCCCGTAGCTTCGCCAATTTCGAGGCGCCCCTTTCCTCGGTATTGGAGAAGTTAGTCAAAATCGGACACCTTAGGCCTTTAGCCCCAACTCCGCTTCCTCAAAATCTACCCCCAGTCATAACCCCAACGCTTTCTGTGCATACCACCAGATGCCCGGCCATTACACTGACTCTTGTTATCGCCTTCGTCACGCGATACAAGATTTGGTGGACAATGGTACCCTTCTAACTCCACCTACTAAACCCAATGTCATTACCAATTCCTTGCCTAAACATGACCCCAACCCTCAAGTAAACCAGATAACTCTCAGCTCCACCATATTCAACCCCACCGACCATATTACCTCAGCCAGCAAACCTAAACCAATCGTACCCTTTCATTCTGAGCCAAGTGTTAACATGATGGCAGCTGGATGGGCCATGGAAGACAAAGCTAGGGAACGGGAGGAGCTTTGTACCGATTGGATCGAGCAGTACAACATGGGGTTTCCCGCACACCCTCAAGTTAATCAGATGTGGCTAAACCAATGGGAAGGAGAATGGAATGCAGCACAGGCTGACCCTCTGGACGGTCTCTCTTTGTTCGCATTCTTCTACCAGCCTGAGCTAGGCCAAGTTAAGGTAGAAGCTGAAGAATACGTATGGGATCCACAACCTAATGGATGGCAAATTGGTCAAGGTCTCGAGGCTGATTTGGACCAAAATGATATCAGTGAGGAATACTGGGGTTATTATCAAGAAGGGGAGATCGTGTCCGATGTCCGTCGCCAACTCGGCGCCCTGTTGCCTTTGGTGAATTCGATTGCTGGCACGGTCGACCGCCGCATCCATGAGTTTGACCCTACTCTCGATATTGTCTCTGTGGAACAGCCTCGCCCTATTTTTTCTGCTCCCGGGGATGACTGCTCGATCATGGTCTTGGATGCACCTCCTGCTGACCTTTGGGATGCAGAGGAAACCATCAAAACTCCGCCGCATGCCGATATTTGGGATGTGGACAATATTGTCGATCTGAACATGGGAAGCGAAGTGTGGACTGTCAACACTGCCCTTGTCGACAGAGGATTCTGAGACGTTCCATTTGTCACCAACCCGGGGGCACCCTTTGGGGAAGATGCTGCGCAGGATCTTACTTTTTGGGAGGAATTAGTAATGGAAGATTTGGAATGGGACTCAGCTCTGGGGCCGGACTCGACCTCAACAGTTGCGTCAACAGACAAAGGAAAGCGCAAGTTGGAAGAGGTGCCAGCCGATCTGTGGGATTTTGTTGACTTATCTTCCTGGTGGGATGTTGCCCACGTCACAAGGAGCGGCCGAGTATTCCAGCCGTTTAATCTCCAAGCAGGAAGCTCGTCCAATCCGCTTGCTCAGAAGACCACCGCTCCCGCCGCTCAGAGGAATGATCCGGTCTTTCCAAGTAGGGTTCCTGAAGAAGATGCTATTTTGAAACAGCTTGAACGAATCCCGGCCGTTGTGTCTATCTGGGGTTTGATATCATCGTCAAAGGAGAATCGTGAAAAGCTGTCCTCGGCATTGGCCGGCTCACGGTACCAACTGATTACCCTCGAGGCCATGATTGCCCTTGTACTACCGCTCCTCTCTAAGCACTCCGTCACGTTTACCGAAAGGGATCTGCCCATCGAAGGAACCGCTCATAACCGCCCGCTTCACATCACTGTCAAGTGCCGGGGACATTGGGTGCCAACTGTGCTAATCGACAATGGTTCTGCCATCAATGTTTGCCTAATGAGGGTTGCCTACCACTTAGGGCTTACAAAGAATGACTTAACACCCTCCAATCTGGCCGTCAAAGCATATGACAGCACTCGTCGTGCGGTAGAAGGGACTCTGATTCTGAAACTCGATGCTGAGGGCTTTGAAATGGATGTGGAATTCCACGTCGTCGATGTCCCTACTACCTTTAACCTACTGCTCGGCAGGCCATGGCTTCATAGGGCCGACATCATGGCGGTGCCTTCAACTCTACGTCAAAAGGTCATGCTGGGGCTCCCTACCGGGACTTTGACGATCTGTGGAGATTCTGGGATCCGCCCGCTCGTGAATGATGGAATGCCTGTTTTGGGAATTATGCACGGGGAGGAAGACTCAAACTTTGGAGGTTTCTCTTTTGACACGTCGGGCTCAGTCCTCGCCATCGCCATGGATGATGATTTTACCATAAGTTCAACTGTCCTCGAGATGATGAGGAAAATGTCATTCATGCCTGGCCTAGGACTCGGGATCAACCAACAAGGGATCGCTGAGTTCCCTGTCTTTCCTTTCACCGAAGGCCGCTTTGGTTTGGGTTACACTCCTCCGGCCAAAGACGCCAAGAAGAGGAAAGACACGGGAAAACCTCGAACCCTTTTTGGTAACCCCGATAGCTATTTTGTTCCGGAAGGAGGAGGCTTTGCTTACTCGGGACAAATAGAGCCATTTTGGGATCCAGAGACTTGCACTTGGCTGCTAGGCTTCGAAATCTTTGCTGCAGACACCTGGTCCGATGGTGAAGAGGAAATAGCCGAAGAGGAGCTCGCTAAGGGGGAATTCAAGAAACAGCTAGGTCGGACCAAAGAGAAGTTTGACTGGCTGAGGGCTTTCGATCAGGGAAATCTGGAGATGCTGTTCTCCCAAGTAGGTTTGGTTGGCAAGGATGAAGAAGCTGAGGTGCTGATGCTTGGGCCCGACTCATCAGATATTCTCGAGGATCCTACCTCTCTCATCGTGAAGGCGAAGGGAAGTATTAATAACTACATTTTCACTCCACACCTGACATGCATTAACGATGTAACTGAATTTGACACAGAGTCTATCGAGTCTAAGTCTAGCTCAGAGTCGGAGTTTGTGCCTCTCAGCCCTCCACGTCGTAGCTTTTACTTTGAGTTTGAGTCGTTTGTACTTGGCAACCCTGTTGGGCTTTATGAAATGCATGATCCTACTTCTGACTACTTTGCTAGCTTCTATATAAACTGTGTCAACCCTGACGATGAAGGAACAAACTTCGACGGGAACATCCCGGATGAGTTGCGTTCCCTCATCAAAAAGGAAGACGAAAGGCGTGCTCAGCTTCTAAAAGAAGTAATTTTTATAAACTTGAAAGACGAGGATGACCCCGGCATGATGCAAATTGATGCAAATCTATCCCCGGAAAATCACGCTGGAACAATCGAGCTTCTCAAAGAATTCTCCGAGGTTTTCGCATGGTCCCATAAGGATATGCCCGACATCGATCCCGAAATAGTACAGCATCGAATCCCGTTAGAGCCCGGGATTGTCCCTGTCAAACAGAAACTCCGCAGGATGAAGCCGGATTGGGTTCAGAAAATCAAAGAGGAGGTTACCAAGCAGATTGACGCAGGATTCATAAGGGTCACAGAGTACCCCAAATGGGTCGCCAACATCGTGCCTGTCCCCAAGAAGGATGGGAGAATCCGAGTCTGCGTCGACTTCAGGGACTTAAACAAGGCAAGCCCCTAAGACAGTTTTCCCTTGCCACACATTGACGTGCTTGTGGACAACACAGCGGGGCATGCCTTGCTCTCTTTTGTCGACGGATTCTCAGGGTACAACCAGATCTCTGTGGCGCCCGAGGACCAAGAGAAAATGACGTTTGTCACAGAGTGGGGCATTTATTGCTATGTGAAGACGCCATTTGGGCTGAAGTACGCCGAATGTACTTTCCAAAGGGCCCAGACGACCTTGTTCCACAACTTTATCCATAAGACCGTTGAGATCTATGTCGACGACATGATTGTAAAGGAAAAGGACTATCTCCCTTCACTCAGGCAGTTTCTTGAAAGGCTTCGCAGGTACAACGTATGATTAAACCAGCAAAAGTGCACATTCGGAGTCACGGCAGGCAAGATGTTGGGATTTCTGATCACCGCAAGGGGAATCGAAGTGGATCCTTCCAAAATCAAGGCGATTCTCGAAATGGAGCCACCAAAGTCCAAGAAAGGCGTACGAAGCTTTCTAAGGAAGGTCTAGTTTATCAGTAGATTCATCTCCAAGCTAACTCTAACCTGCGAGTCGTTATTCTGTTTGCTCAAAAAAGGGGTCCCGTTCGAATGGACAGAGAAATGCCAGGTCGCTTTCAAATCTATTCAGAGGTATTTACAGAGCCCACCGGTACTAATGCCGCCTCCGTCAGGCCGACCATTGATTCTTTATCTGTTGGTCTCTCCAACAGCCATGGGATGTCTACTAGCACAGGAAGGGAGCAATGGGGTTGAGAAAGCTGTTTACTATCTAAGCAAGAAAATGGTGGGATCTGAGGAGCGCTATACCCCTCTGGAGAAGACATGTTGGGCGCTGGTTTGGGCTACCAAAAAGCTTAGACACTACATGCTAGCCTATTCAGTGAGACTGATTTCTCGGATGGATCCTATCAAGTATTTGTTCGAGAAACCCGCGCTCACCCATAAGCTAGCACATTGGTTGCTTCTGCTGGCTGAGTTTGAACTCCAACATGTCATGAGAAAGTCTGTAAAGGGGCGTGCCATGGCCGAATTTTTGGCCGATCACCCGATCGACGGCTCAGAAGACACGCATTTCACTTTCCCTGACGAGGAGGTGTTGACGGTGGTCGGGGAAGTATGAATGCTCTATTTTGATGGAGCTGCTAACCAAAAGGGGTTCGGGATCGGAGTGTTGTTGATCACGCTCGCCGGCGCTCACATTCCACTCGTTTTCAAGCTGAATTTCGATGTTACCAATAATCAAGCTGAGTACGAGGCCTGAATTGTCGGCATGGAAGCTGCTATGGCTTTAAGGGTCAAGAAGCTCGAAGTAATTGGAGATTCAAACTTGGTGGTCTCCCAGGCCAATGGAGATTGGAAGGTTCGTGAGGAAAAGCTGAAGCCTTATCACCAAGATTTGGAAGAACTGATTCATCGCTTCAATAAGGTGACTTTCACCCATGTCCCACGCTTGAAGAATCAGTTCGCCGATGCTTTGGCGACTTTGGCTTCAATGATCAAACTTCCAATAGGCGTTAAGCTGCGGCCGATTGTGATTGAGCAGAGGGATTTGCCTGCTTATGAGTATGTCAACGCCATTGATGATGTCGATGATGGCCTACCTTGGTACCATGACATTTGGAACTTTGTGGAGCACGGGGAACTTCCTGCCGGGGCCACGAAGAAGGATCGGATTGCTTTACAAAGGTTAGCTTCTCAGTACATCACCTATGGAGGGAAATTGTATCGAAGGTCTCACTGTGGGATGCACAAGCTCTGTGTCAACGGTGTCGAAACAACAAGGATAATGGAAGAGGTTCACGAGGGAGTCTGCGGGCCTCATATGAGCGGCGTCATGCTCGCTAGGAAGATCCTCAGGCAGGGTTATTACTGGTCTACGATGGAATCGCAATGCATCGACTACGTACGGCGCTGTTACAAATGCCAAATCCACGCGTATCTGCAACATGTCCCTCCGTCTAAATTGTATGGCATGACTTCACCGTGGCCTTTCTCTGTCTGGGGCATCGATGTTATTGGGATGATCAGGCCGTCTGCTTCAAACGACCATAAGTTCATACTGGTGGCGATAGACTACTTCACCAAATGGGTCGAGGCTGAATCCTACAAGACCCTGACAACGGTTCAGGTTGCTCAATTCATTCGAAAGAACATCATCTATCGGTACGGAGTTCCTCAGGCATTTGTGTCGGATAACGGAAGTCATTTCAAAGGAAGGGTTCTGGAGCTCTTTGAGGAATTCAGCATCGAGATCCATCATTCGACGACCTATCGCCCACAAACAAATGGAGCGGTCGAGGCCGCAAACAAGAATGTTGAGATGATCATCAAGAAAACTGCCGAGTCCGCAAGGGATTGGCATGAGCAGCTGCCTCTCACCCTTTGGGGGTGTCGAACATCTATCCGCACTTCAACTGGTGGGACTCCTTTCTCCTTGGTCTATGGGATGGAGGCAGTGCTTCCTATCGAGCTTGAGGTCCCGTCACTGAGAATCATGGTTGAAAGTGGTCTCGAGGAATCTGAATGGTTAAGCGGGAGGTTTGTCGAACTGATGTTGTTTGATGAAAGAAGGCTCCGAGCCTTGTATCATGTTCAAGGGTATCAGCGTCGAATTGCTCGCGCGTTCAACAAAAAGGTGAAATCCAAGGGCTTAGTCGAAGGAGACATGTAGCCTTGTATCATGTTCAAAGGTATCAGCGTCGAATTGCTCGCGCGTTCAACAAAAAGGTGAAATCCAGGGGCTTAGTCGAAGGAGACATGGTTACAAAGGAAATTCGCGCCTCAGTGTTTGATCCCCATAGGAAATTCAGGCCGAAGCAATCTGGGCCTTACATCATCAAGACCATCCTATCCGGGGTTGCTGCTAAGCTCATTGACCTCGACGGTAACGAATTCAATACCCTGGTCAACCTGGATCAACTCAAGCGTTACTATCCCTGAGAGATGCTCGTTGGGTCGAAAACCACAAGGGTGGGCGATTCCAAGCAAAAGTTAGAACAGCCTGCTAGACCGAAAACCTAAGGAGGCGGTTCTAGGCAAAAATAAATAGGCGAAAGTCAAAAGCTCACTAGGCCGAAAACCTGAAAAGGCGGTTCTAGGCAAAAGTTAGAGCGTAAAAGGAGAGGTAGAATACACGAGCGAACCTTTGCCTGAACTACGTTCTGACCTGATTCCTTGAAAAGGGATACGTAGGCAATCTCACCTTGAGATTCGGTCATATTCTATCAAAAGTTTGATCTAGGGTTGACATTTTTGGGTCCACATCGCAGTTTGAGAAGGTCGAGCACAAGTCAAAGCCGCATTGAAGAAAATCAGAAAAGGGGAAACCCATCGTCTTTCGACTTTATTACAAATTACTACTTTTTGATACATGAGCTGAGCATAAAAGCCATAAAACAGTTAAAGAATGAAAAACAGAACAAAATGCTTAAGAAGCCTAAACGGCTCGCAGTTTATTCTAAGCATAGCAAAGTGGCCCGGAGTCAGTTAATGTTTTCCCTTGCGTTTACATCCGCTCTCAACCACTGTCTGTAGCGATTCCTTAGCCTTGTGGCAAAATCTGGCATCTCAGCCTGAAGGACTCTAAGGCCCCAGCGCCTCTGGTAACCATTAAGTGTTTGGGCATTGAAATTCGGGACATGGAAGTCCCCAATACTGATGCGGTGATTCTCCTGAGAAGCACCCAGTTGGCGAAGGATACGGCCGGGAATATAGAAAGTAAAGCTTGACAATCCTGCAATCACCATCCTATCGAATCCATCGGAGTGAACAGCCATATCCAGGAGGTCCAGCCAGGAGCACTTTCAGACGATCTCGTCAGGCTGCATTTGCTGCATGAATTCGTACCAACCTTCTATATCCATGTCGGGGTACCGCATCTCCCTTTAATGAATCCTCTTTGGAAAAAGGTTCCAACCCGCCACCGGTGGGTGCGGTACATTCAGTTTGTCTGACAGCCGCAGTTGCATGAGCGAAAAGACAAGTAAGAAGTCAGATAAAGCCTGAGCAAAAAGACAAGTAAGGAGCTAGGGAGCAGCCTAATCTAAGCGTCGAGGTAAAACGAGAATGTGAGAGAAGCCAGAAAAAGGTGAGCTGAGTGAGGTTACCTGAAGTTAAAGCGGGCTCCCGCTGAAGACAACTGACTGACCCGTGTATACCAGGTCCAAACCCAAGAGTGTCTCAGCCAGGACCAAAGGGATCACGTTCCTTCGTGCCCCCATCTGGGCAGCAACACTCACAAGCAAGGGGCTGACCTACCCGTGGACAGGAATGAGCAGGTAGGCGGCAAGCAGGCAGATTACTAAGGCAAAGCGATGGCGCGCTTGAGCTTCGTCGCTATCCAAATTGACGTCTGGACTGTACATCTCAATCAACTGCATGATGTTCATTTGACCACCCTTAAGGATAGTGTCCGCCAAACCCCGGGAGATGTTGAGCGAGCTGGCTAGCAGTTCGGACATGCTCACTTGATAAAGTGGAACAACAAGTGTAGGGGACGAGTCGTCATCGCCAAAGCGAAAGACATGGACATCAGGGTCCCAGAATCTGAGGGCAGCCTATAGAAGCGCTGGGCGGAGCGGCACGTGTCGAAGGAAACGGAACGAAGCAAGACCGTGATATTGGAAATTGAGCCAGTCAACGCTCAGAAATTGCGCCAACCAGGGCCTAAGTAAAGTTAGGATAGGGTTATCCATGGAAAATGCCAGAATATGCTGAAGAAAAGGGGAAGCAATGGAGCTGTGAAGGCCACAATGCATGCATCCCAGCTTTATAGGCCTTGGCCATTCTTTCCATTTCCTATGATTCATTTGGACAATATACTAGCCTCCAAACTACACCACAACAAAAGACTCTGCCTTCTGGGAGCTCAGAAACCATGTTCAAACCGTGTGAGGATAAAAACAAAGTGCCCCCTGACAAAGGACAGTTGGTCAGTCAAGTGGATCTGGTACTCAGAAACCTGGTGTACGCCAGTTTCTAACTGGCGTATACGTGTCCCCACTTACTGGCGTACGGGGCCAAATCCATGGCGTACGCCAGTAAGGTTCATCAGAAACCAATTTGCAGCAGATACTGCCTCCGCATGGTCGTTTTCAGTTCCGGGGCTCGCTTTGGCCAATTAATGATTCCTACAGGTCATGAATGACATTTGGGATTGTAGTGAGGCGTTGGATTTCGAAAGCCACGCCCGTTGAAGATTTCGGACCCCCAGTGGCCCGTTTTAAGCTAAAATCAAGGATACGGAAGGTCAAATCTCATTTCAGGGGCTTTCGCCAAGTCTTATCATGCCGTACATGTTACATAGGACTTATGTGACTATGCGAGGGTGTCGGTTTCAGTCCGGGACCATATCGAGTCATCTTTTACGTCTTATGTCCGTTTTTGTGGCATTTTTAGCTTCTCTTCGGTATTTTTTTCATACCGGGACAATTGTACCAGCTTTGGAAGTTCATACAAGTCGTTATGCACCTATGTTGTCTTTTCAAAGGGTCAGTTTCCTTCGCTTAGGAGAATGTCGGATTTTGGCCTACTAATGCCCAAATTTCCCGTATCCTCCGCGTGTCTGGGATATATGTCGTATCCTAGGATTTCTCTGTCCCTCTTTCTTCAAGCTAAGTCAATTGTGTACATATGCAAGTGTCTTTTTGTCGATTCAGAACATTCATTAATGCATGTTAGGTATTAATGGACGGTTTGTTCTTTTCCGATACCAAATCTCATCAAAGCAAGGGAAATCGATAAACAGAAAATGCAGAAATTATATACTACTATATTCAAAAAGCAAAGGCAGAAATGTATCAAAGCGGCACAACGGCCCAGGCAGAACCAAAAAAGTACCAAGGCACACTCGCCCAAAAGTCAAAAGGCACACAGGCCCTATACCCAAAGTCAAGTATCTACTATCTCAAAATGTCAAAAGGACAGCAAAGTAAATCGAGGCTCGGTGATAGCCCTCAGTCATTAAAAAGGTCCTCATCGTCGTCCTCCTCGCTCTCCTCCATCTCTCGCGGGTCCATCGGGAAGCTAAGATCGTCCACGGAGTCAGAGCCGCTGCTGAGGGATGTTTGCTCCTCTTCTTCTTCTTCTTCTTCCTCCTCTCTTCTCTTCTTTTGTGAAGGTCCCTCGGCAGGCCTCTTCTCCGCGGGCATTTTCCTCAGTTCTCGGCGGAACTGGAGCTCCTCGCTAGCTGGAGTGATCTGCATTCCCCTCTGTACGCTGGCCGCTGGCCGAAAGGAGCTCGGTGCTATCTTCTTTTGGGGAGGAGGCCGCACGCTCTTCCTCCTAGGAGCCGCCCTAGCGCGTCCCTGCATGATCATTCAAATCATTTAGCATACGTTGTGTATATTGTATATATTGAAATGCTAAATGCAGGAAATTTTGAAAGCAATCCTATCTAAGAGCAGAATGAGAATTATACCTGAGGCTGCACAGCAAGAGCTGGAGCTGGCGGTGGATAGTGCAACTGCAAAGAGGCGCCGCCAGCTATCTTGTGAAACTCTTTCTCCATGGCCTTCATCAAGCGCACCGCCTCTCGCACCCACTCCATCGGGGCCTGTGTTATAGTTTCGGCAAAATCAGAGCGCAAGCCAGATATAGATGCCAAAAGTGAAGTAAAGAAACTACAAGGAATGAAGAGTATCGTACCGGTCTTGTGATCTCTGCTGGCTCTGTCCTGGCAGGCTCAAACCAAACTATGGCCTCCTCTCCTTGCGCTTCCGGCACTGCTAGTGTTCAAGAAAGTCGGGTAAGGCCCGTCGTTGTGGCGTAGTCGCTCCTCTCTCTCCAGCGAGCTGCCCTGCTCTCCTGGTTCCGCCTCTCCTCGCCAGCCTCCAGTGCCTCGCCCTTGCACGGCAATGTGCTCCAAAACCCCAAGTGGCCTCGCCAGGCGTTGTCTCCGGTAAACGGCATAGTCACGCTCAGGCCTCAAGAAAGCAGCAAGGCCAGCCGGAACAGTGAAGCGTCGCAGCTCAGCCAGAGTGTACCTGTCCGTATGTGAAGCATGAGGTGGAAGTGGCCCAGGAACCTGGTACTCAAGAAAGCCCAGTGACTGTCGTGTCACCCGGTCACCTAAGTACCACCGCCACCCAAAGGCTGACTCCAATAGCACCCGACCCACTGTCACCACTCTATTCCTCGCCAAGTACTCAGGCTCAGGCTCCGCATTACTCCATGGGTCCTACTCCACCTGCGAGACAAGTGCAAAGATTCAAAGTCAGATGGGCATCAGCGACAGCATTAAAGCAATTCTAAGGGCAGAATGGTCAAGTTGACGTGTTGCTTACCTGAGTACCTGATAGCTCGTCAAGGTATGACCTGAAGGCTAGGAGGCTCCCTCTCGATTTCTTCTTACCACTGTACAAAGGCCCCCAGATCATAGCACGTGGGAGCATCCTCAAGTTTGGACACTTATTCTCCGGTGGGTACATCTTCAGCACTTCGTAAGCCCACAACTATAAATGTTCAGACAATCAAAGCATCAAGATACAGTTCATATGCAAATCAAAGACAAGTGCAAGAAAGGAAAATAGGAAATGAATTGCAAGCTTCGTTTCATACCTCCCACACTCTCCAGTAACCAGCAGTCGCCTTCTTCCCCCGCAAGAACTCCCCCATAAAACCATAGCACGTTCCCAGAGCTACTCCTCCCCAGTCAAAGCGCGAAGCTGTGCGTAAGTCGCGGAGGGCCGGCAAGTAAGATAGGTGCACTATAGCTCGCTTGTTCGGGTACAGCGTAGCCCCGAACAAGTACAACAAGTAGGCCCTCGCCATCTGCTCCGCCTCCTGCTCTGAGTCTGGTGCCCTCCCCTACAAAATACCGCTTAAACTGGTCGTAATGGATGGTCTTTGCTTCGCCTGCTGGTGCCTGCCCTAAGAACCACTCCAGTGCCTCGGTATCTCTGTAAATCTCTGAGTCAAACGGGATAGGCTCTCCTCCTACTCTCAAGCCAGTGAGAGCTGCAAAGTCTGATGGGGTCATCGTCTCTCCCCGATCGGAAAGTGGAAGGTATTCGAGGAATCCCACCACCTCTCAGCCAGTGCAGTAAGCAGGGCAAGGTCACTCTTCACTGCCGTCAACGTGAGGATGAACGGCCGGAACCCTGCAGCGTCTACCAAAGCCCTGACTCGCTCCGGCAGCCCTCTGTACAACTCAAGCAAACTCGCAGGACCGCCGTGACCCCGAGTGCTGGCTGCTCCTCTCTACATACAAAGACAAATAACAAAACGAGGTTCATCAGCAATCGCGATTCAAATAGTCAGTCGAATTCAGAATTTCAAGAGTAACTCTACGGTCGAAACAAGCATTACAGAGGTCGATCAAAGCCACTCGGTGCTCATGTTGCTTTATCCAATTCTGCTACCGGTTGAATCAAATCAAAGGCATTTTTCAGTCAAGCCCCGGACTACTAGGCGTTACTTTTATCAAGGTACACTTCTCAGTCGGTTTCAAAGGCATTCTATTTATCAACCGGCCTATTCAAACTATTGAGCACGTTATCCTGGCACTTATCTTGTCATGACGGTCTGCCTAGTCGAAGTCAAGTTCAAAGGACTATGTTATCAATCGAGGCAGCTTATGATTGATTCAAGCTTGGCCTTAACAGTTTTCGTCGAAGTTATTGGTGCTCTGCAAGTCGATTCAGCTATGTCGAGTATTTTATCAGTCAAGTCAAGGCATACTATCCAAATTCTACTTTCTAAGTCGAGCTACAGTTCAAGGTTTTGACCTATGTGCATTGCAAGCTATGCTGCACTAGTTCAAGTTACGTACTGTTACAATAACAAAACATGAATGTCGAAGTAAGTCCAAACATATACCTGCGCCCAATCCACGGATAGGTGTCTCTGTGGGTCTCTCAGTATAAGCTCTGTGTCGTAGCTATCCCACAGAGGTGCGAGGCTCTCAACCCCGGACGGTATGAACAAGTGTGGCTCGGGCAAAACAAACTCGTCCGCGACAAATCTAGCATGGGGTGCCGGTCGTAAGGACTCAGCAAGTGTCACTGCACGCTCAAAGGACCATACCTCCCCCTGAGCCTCCTCGGCCACCTCGGTCTCATGCGCAAAGGCCTCCTCCTCGGCCCTGGCTCTCTCAGTCTCCACCCTCAAACGCTCCTCCTCCTGAGCTCTCTCAACCTGCCGGAGCCGATACTCTCGCGCTGCTAGCACTGCAGCCACCACCCCCGGGTTCTCTCGGAGCAAACGGCCAAGCTCCTCCTCTGTCACAAACTCAGCAAAGTCCCTGCGCGTAATAGGAATGTGCGCCGAAGACCCTACTACTGGCCGAAATTTGACCTCCTCTGTGGGTACCCTGTCGGCAGTCTCCTCCTCGACCATTGAGTCCTTGCCCCTTGCCGGGTCTCTCGATGGTGTCTCCGGTCGATCATCACCACCACCACTACCACTACCACTGCCACCGGCTCCAACCGAGCCCAAATCGGTGATCACCAAACCCTCTACACCACTCCTTGAATCCAATCGTCGAACCCGTGGGCCCCCATACCAACAACAGCTGGCGTACGCCCCTTCTCTCCTGGCGTACACCTATCAACACTGCCACCCACCTCTGCTGCATGGCCACCATCACTGCCGCCGCTACCTGCAACCACTACACCAGCACTCGACAAAGGTTCGCCCCTCGTCTGATCGTCGATTCGAGGCCCCTCGGCCTCATCTCTACCCACTCTCGGCCATTCCTCGCTCTTATCGCCACCATTGCCGCCGTCACCACCGGTTTCAGCCATGGGTAATGTGGGTAAGTGGTTTTTGAAGGAAGATGAGAGAGATTGAATGAAAGGTTGAAGAGTTTTGAGAGTTTTGGAAGGATTTCGGAGTTCAAAACCGACTGAGGGCGGTTTCTGCACTCATACAGAAGTTTATACAACATGGGGCCGTGCTGGGCCGGGTCTGGGCTGGATCTGGGCCGGGTTGACCAAGATTCCTGGCGTACGCCAGTATCATTATGTCATACGCCACTATCATTTAGGCCTCAAGCCCAACTCTCTTATAAAGTCCAAATTTATTTCCAAATCAAAGCCCAAGGTGGCCCAGCTTCGCATTGGTTCACGTGGACTCCCTTCAAAGCAGAGCCCGTTCCAATTTCAAATCAACGACGATCCATCCGTCCAATTTCAAATCAACGACGATCCATCCATCCAATTTCAAATCAACGACGATCCATCCGTCCAATTTCAAATCAACGACGATCCATCTGTCTAATTTCAAATCAACGATGATCCGTCCGTCCAATTTCAAATCAACGACGATCCGTCCGTCCAATTTCAAATCAGCGATGATCCCTCCGACCAATTTCAAATCAACGACGATCCGTCCGTCTAATTTCAAATCAACGACGATCCATCCGTCCAATTTCAAATCAACGATGATCCATCCGTCCAATTATCTTCTTTCCCCAACAAAGTCGATGCTCTTGCAGAGGGTTATTCTCCAAGAAGGTCCGTCTTTTACGGAGCCCTGTGCAGCCATTCCAAAACAATTAAGCGGCAGTCCACCTGTCCATATTATCCCCAACAGCGGCAATTTTCCTCAAAGATCCGCTCATTCCAAATTCAACCAAGCAGGTTCTTTAAAGTTCATGTATGTCCTATTCTGGATAGCCTAAAAGAGGGTGCCTAGAAAACCTTTGACGTTACTTGTACCAAGTCAATGGTGCTTCAAGTGCCGTCAAAGGGGGGCTATTGTAGACACCCTATTTTGGACTGTCCAGACCAGTTTGCTTACGGTCTTTTGTTGCCCCAATGATGATTAAAGGTCGAGAACATTCCAAGGTCGATGGCAGGTCTTGAGCTTTGAGCTTTGGACATTTCTCATTTAAACCCTTTCGAATTTCATCCTCAAACCCTTCAAGCCAGATGGCCCCAGCAAAACCCTACTTGCTTACGCCAGTGTTCTCTTGGCGCGTGCCAGTCAACTGCCACGTGTCAGTCATCGACCATTGACTCAGTTATAACTGGCGCACGCAGGTCAAAACATGGCGCACGCCAGTCAAGCCCAGTCAAATCAACTTTATTCAGCCACATGGACGAGACTTTTGTGCCACCCTGACATGGGCTACAGTCCCCCTTGATGATTACACTCGGTAGAGACGTTCCCCTTCTCTCCTACACCTTCCATCAAGCCAAGTCCCATGCATTTAATGCATGGGAGGCTCTCTCCTAACCTAACCCAACCTCCTAACCCAACTGATCAGCCCCTCCTCCTCAGTCCATTCCCTCTATAAATACCCCCCTTTGCATTCATTTGCAAGGGGTTAACAATTTTTAAGAGTCCAAAGCCCTTTTCCTCCTTTTGTTCTCTCTTCTCCTCCATTGAAAGAGAAAGGAAAGAAGTTTTCACTCATACACTCCACTGCTACACACCTCACATTGTCATCATCCAATCTCTACCTCCCCAAACCAAAGCTCAAGTCATCCATTCATCCCAACCAAAGGTATACCACCTTTGTGGTTCTTTCTGTTTTTGACCCCTGAGGGGAACCAGTAAGGTCCAGGCTAGTAATCAATACTAATCCTGGCCTTAAACTCGTAAAATATAACAATTGTGTATGGTGAGTAATGGCGCACGCCAATATGTCAAGCCGTACGCCAGTAATGGCAGTGCGTGCACTACTGGCGTAGGGATCGTTGATCACCTGTTTCTTGCTTGTGCTTGCCTTTCATCACTGGTTGCATGCTAAGAAAACAGTCTACTGCTTTCTGTATTTAGAACTGTTTAGCTGTAATAGTTAATGCTTATTCCTTATCTGTTTTAGATGGCTTCTGGGATCTCTCTGGTCATGTTCCAGAACCCAGCTAATGCAAAGCCAAGCACTGACCAAACGGTAAAACTGGCGTACGGTCTCTCGAGACTGGCGTACGGCAGTGTTACCAGGATCCAGTGGCTGGCCCTTGCATCTAGCTTAGTCTTAGCCTCTTTTCATGTCCCCACACTGTTTATGGGGTATTCCATTTGTTTTGATGGCTTAAAGCCATTTCATTTGTCTGTAACTGTATATAAGTTGCTCTATAAACTGCGTGGTTTGTCCTGGGTGTGCACTGGTCCATTCCAGAGCCCAGAGGGTTGAGAGCAAGAACAGTGGCTTGAACCTACTGAAGTACGCTAGTGACAAGCTGGCGCACGCAGGTTGTGATGGCATGTAGTGGCCTGGCCAGTGCATGCTGCCATGTTCTGCGTGTACGCCACCTTCGAGCAGCGTACTCCAGTTTGTTTAAATGCTCACAGGTGTTTGTTCTCAATCTATATTCATTAGCTTAATCAATCATCCATAAAATAATTTGTCACATAACTGCAGCTTGTCACAGTTTTAATCCCCATTAACTGTTCCCCCGCCCTAATTGGCTGAAAAATGATCAATGAGAGAAAAATGCAAAAGTTTTATAAAGTGCTTGAGTAGAGACCGATCTCTGGATTGGGCAAGAGGGGTGCCATAAAACCCTTCCCCTCTCGTAACCTGGCTCCCAAACCTCAGATATCGAAGGTGACGACGAACCAATCTATGCCTTTTTCAAACAACGTAGCAAAACGTTTCAAGTTCGGTTCCTTGGGTATATCACCGCTAAAACCCGAGTGGCGACTCTGAATCGAAGCGTTTCGCCGCGCTTTTCAAAGAGGGCCGCACCCGATCTTTTAAAGAACAAAAATCAAAAATTTTGGGGTGCGTGCCCACAGCGTCAAAATCCATTGGAACTTGACAGTTAAGCGTGCTCGCTTTGGTGTAATCTAGAGATGGGTGACCTCACTGGAAAGTCTGATGGGGTTTGGATATCAAAGCGGATAATATTGTACAGGGCGGGAACGGATCCTTACATTTATCATCTTAGAGCATCCACCGTAGACTAATCAAAATTGGATAATCAAAAGCCGTCACATCACTTTTTGATTATTCATTTAAGGGATTGCTAAGGTTAGCAATATAGAGGTCCACAATGATATAATCAAAATTGAATAACCAAAATTTGCCACATCACTTTTCAAACTACAAAAAACTATTAATATAGAAAAAATTTATTTTAATAGTTTTCGAACAAATAAAAATTGTTCACTCGAAATAGAAAGTAATTTTCGCAAAACAAATTTTTGAAATCATTTTCTGAAAAAAAAAGTTTTCAAAAAAAGAAAACAGTTTTTGAAAAAAAAAATTGAAATTTATTTTTGAAAAATCAGTTTTGTGTAATTTTTTTTGAAAAAACCTTTTTTTTGACAATATGGTTGAGAAAGAGTGAAAATGGAGAATAGATAAAGTTTTTGTATAATGATGAATGTATTTGATTGAAAAGATGCGGGTTCATCAAATTTGATTATTGACAAAAGGTTGCTAGTTTTGATTATTCAATAGCCAAAACTTGATTAGTTGTTAAGAGGTTGCAAAGTTTGGTTATTCCAATGTGAGCACTTTTTTGAGTAAACATTGCTAACCTTAGCAACATTTTGATTTTGATTAGTTTATTGTGGATGCTCTTATAACATTTATTATTTTATGAAATGTTCTTTGTAAATTTATTAACTTTTTTTTTTGTCAAGAAAATTTAATAACTAAAACTTGCATCGCACTAGTAGTTTTGATTTTTGCAATACAATAAATTTTTTATTTTACAAATTTAAAAAATTTCTAAGTTCATTATTTACTCCACAATATATGATCTCAAAGATTTATTAGGAACAAATTTTGTTGGTTTTAGATAACCAAATCTATAATGCATAACAGATTTCTTTTATATATATATATATATATATATATATATATATATATATATATATAAAAGACAGGTTTGCCCCTGCCTGAAGGCACGGCACAATGTGAGATCTAATTAGTGGTAATTATGTAATTAACATTGTTTGAGAGAAAGAGAGAGGGAGAGCCGTAGGATTTATGGAGCAAATCAACGGTTAGGATTTATAGAGAGATAAGATTTAAAAAACCGTTCTCCCTTATTATGTAGACTAGTGAATGCCCGTGCCTGAAGGTACGGCACAACACATTTTGAAGACAACTAAAGCTACTGGTAGAACAATGAGCAAATGGAGCATATTGAAAAAAATGGATAGGAACAAAGTAAAATATGGTATATTTTTGTTGTTGCAACACTTTGATATGCTAATTACCTATGCCTGTAGCACTCCGCATCAAAAAGTTTTATTTGTTAAGCCCTTACCCATGTGTACATCACTACCAATGATAGTCCTAATCATATATACCGAGTTAATTGCATTGATAGGAGACACACTGAACTATATTAATCCAAACCACAAAACTCAAAACCAATACCATGTTGCATTCATAGAATCCAATTTTAACATGCATAAAAAATCTAAAAATCTATGTAGAGTCAAATCTGATACACTACGTAGGGGGAAAAAAGGTGTTCAACATAGGTCTTATTGTCTTGAAATTTGTCTCTTCATCTACCTCCCAAGAATTTTTGTACCAACGCATATCTACTTCATCCAAAAAGCACAATTAGGAACATGAATAACGGCTTAAAAAAATAATTAATGAGCAAGAATCCCTTCTTGTAAAAGTAAAATGATGACTAATAATAGTTACCTTAATTCTAGATCTTGTTTATTCGTCTCTCAACATCATCATGGTACGATCATGACCTTTGTAGATGTACTTGTGGATATACTTAACAGATTTTATTCCAGGACAAACTTACACATTAATATGAGAATTATATTTTCTCGAAAGGTATATATTGTATGGCACATCTCTTTTATCAATTCGTTGATCCCTTACAGTACAGAGGGAGTAAAGCAATAATGGCATTGGCAGGCATACCCCATGCATAATAATACGATTAACTTCTTGCTCATCATGAATCACCACAATTACATTTTTTTCTCGAAGACACGTAACCTTTGTACTGAAAAAATAAAACAAAACAAATATGAATATAAAGTCAGATTAAGCAATACAATTGTGTAAATAGTTCTTACAGTTTCTGCAAGTTACCGTCGAGCTGCATAAGAAAATGAAGAATTCACCGAATGCATAGAAAACAATAATTTGATTATTACGACCAAGGTATAAAATAAAACGGTTTAACTCACATGGCCATAGACGCTTAGATTGTCCATAATTAGTTAAAGTCCCAAAAAGTTATCTGAAATTTGAAAGAGAGTAATAGTCAAAAGTTATCATGGGAATAACAATAGAAAACGTTTTAAAGATATATATAGACTCCCATAATATTAAATGAGTGACAAAAAACAAAACAAAAAAGAACACAAACTCCAGTTTGCGGTGTGTTTGGTTAACATCATAATATTTTCATCAATGCATATATGGTAACGTTTAAAAGAGTGTCAATAACAACACATGTTCTAATGAAACAAAGTTTATAAAAATGAGAAAAAAAGGTTTACAATTACTCAATGTATTAATCTTGCAAAAAAAATGTTATTTTGACAACTATCAAGGAAAAAAAGAATAGGGTGTTGCCGTTCAAAGAAAAAAGAAAGAAAGAATAGGGCGTTAATTAGTTTGCACTCTTTCTTTTCCTATGTCGGTAGATATTAAAAGACATTAAAAAAAATACCCCCAACCTCAAGTAAACACCCCAATTGCTTACAATTTTTTGTAAACATGTCTCTTATCGTTCTCTTCTCTGTCATTTTGATTTTAGACTTTCTAGACATTTAAAACCGAGTTCAAAACCAGTCCTATCTCCTTAATTTTAGGGTGTAAATATGGCCAATCTTCTTGTTTTCTTGTACAGTAATACAAATCTTCGGAATTTAAGATTCTGAAAATAAGGAATGGATAGGTTAAATCTTTATTTTTGCATCTATGTCCATAAACATTAAAAACGCTGTGGTGTTAGCAAAATGAGAAGCACAGTCTACCAATATTCTTAAGTCGTTCTATATCTATGAATATAAAAAAATCCGTATCAATCTATATCTATGAACATAAAAAAATCTGTATTGTTGGCAAACATATTGTTAAAAAATTTGATTAAACATGAAAATCTATAAGGCCATCCATAGTGGTATAATCAAAAGCAAATTATTTTTAAAGTTAATAATATTGGTGTAAAAAATGGCTCACAATGGTATAATCAAACTTAGCAATATTCTTAGAAATAATCAAATTTTAGGCTTTGGATAACCAATGAGAAGCACAGTCTACCAATATTCTTAAGTCGTTCTATATCTATGAATATAAAAAAATCCGTATCAATCTATATCTATGAACATAAAAAAATCTGTATTGTTGGCAAACATATTGTTAAAAAATTTGATTAAACATGAAAATCTATAAGGCCATCCATAGTGGTATAATCAAAAGCAAATTATTTTTAAAGTTAATAATATTGGTGTAAAAAATAGCTCACAATGGTATAATCAAACTTAGCAACATTCTTAGAAATAATCAAATTTTAGGCTTTGGATAACCAAAACTAGCAACCTTTTTCAATAATCAAAATTTGTGGATCTCACACCATATAAGTTAATTGGTTCCAAAATTGTATACACGCATGTTTCAAATGGTATTTTATTCTTCGTCTGCTCTATATCTCATTTTCTTTACCCACAAACTGTTTCTCTTTTTTTCCCTCCAAAAGTGAAGCTCATATCTTTCATTCATCTACAATTCAACTAATTGTCGCCGGATTAAGGTATTTCACTTTTTTTCCGTTTCTATTTTATTCTTTTTTCATTCCTCTCATTGTGATTGAGTACATGAAAAACCTTGCATTCTTTTCCAAATTCAAGAACACATCTGATTTTTTTTTTTTTGAGTACATGATTTTTTTTTTCCAAATTCATAATATGAGGAATGGAAGTCACCAATTTTCTCCAAAATTAAGGAAGGTACGTAAACGATATATTTTTGCCCCAAAAAAAACCGTAATGGAGGGAAGTGATCAATGGTGGAAAACATAAGAAGAGAGTGAAATTGTAGTGGACCCCTTATTTTGGTTATAGACTAGAAGTGACCATTGTGGATCTCAACATTGTTAAGCTTAGCAACCTCTTAAATGGATAATCAAAAGCAGATGTGTCCACTTTTGATTATCCATTTTTGATTATACCACTGTGGGTGGCCTAATAATCACCAACAAAACTCCAAACCACAAAAAAATTAATGGGACCACTCGTCACTTTCCCTCTTTTTTCAATACGTTTGACGCAAACTCAGGCATACATGGCATCAAAACATCAAGAATGGTATTCCGTTCACGTACATAACCTTAATCTTCATAGAATAGCGAAGGGCTATAATTCCGTTCTCGTAACATCTTTGTTTTTTTAAACTGTAGAGAAGAGAATTTAGCTCCGTGCATGAGAGCTGAAAAAACTGTTGAAGCAGAAGAACAAAAGATTACCTCACTATCGGTGTCTCGGTGATGTCTGCAATGGTCCTTATGGTTCAGCATCAAAAGTTGGAATAAAAAATCATCATTAAATTAGAAGTTGGAATTAAAAACTAATATTAACACATTGTATCGTACCGATTAAAAAAGAATACATTATATCGTCTTTCCTTTACCTTTACAGTAACCTTTTTTGCTTACTGCTTAACAGCGGTGGAAAAAGGGTATAGATATCTCTGTGTCTCTCTGTGTATGAGAGAGAGAGAGAGAGGAAATTCACAGTCGTGATTGTGATTGTAAAATTTTATAATAAACCCCACAAAATCAAAGTCGTGATTGTGATTCCTAAATTGAAAAGGAAATTAAAAAATTTTAGTAACTGGCAGCCGTGATTGTGATTGTGATTGCCGCTTAACTACCGTGATTTTTTCCTCCTTGCAATTCATTACGTGATTGGATGTTTATTCTTTCCAAACATACTTGCTATATATTTCCCAATTACGGCTCCTTTAGAACGAGTGATTTCGAGCGAGAAGAAAGGAGAGGGTGAGGAATCCGACTCTCACCCATGTTTGGGAGAGCCATCAAGCGAGAAAGGGGTGGGGAAGGAGAGAAACCGTTTCCTCTCAAGACCCCATTTCTGAATCGCGCCGGATGTGGCGCGATTCCGTGAGAAAGGAAAGGAAGGCGCACGTGCGGGCCACGCCGGAGTTGCTCGCTCGTCGCCGGAGTTGCTAGCTCGTCGCCGGTGTTGGGAGATCGTCGCCGGAGAAAGCTTCGTCGCCGGAGTTTACAGATCTTGGTTGCCGGAGTTACAGATCTTGGTCGCCGGAGAGGGTTTGATTTCTCCCGTTTGTTTGGGTTGCACAGTGAGAAATCACTCCCATCTCTTCTCCTTTCTCTCCATTAATGGAGAAGACTCCCCTTTCTTCTCCTTTCTCACCCCTTCATCCAAAGGGGCCGTTAATGCGATAATTAATAGAAGTTTAAATGTCAATATTTGATAAACGTGGTAAAAAATTAAATCCCTGAATCATAGGGAATCAATCTCAGGGATTCTTTTTATTTTATTTTTATTAGCCGATTACTAAAATACGATGATGATAACCCTTGAACAACCAACAGTCTAGATTTATAGAGGGGACAAATCTGTGCGTTGGTTGTCTTTTGGATTCAAACACAGTCCTATCTTATTATATAGATGGTCAGTTTTGATAATATTTTTTTGAAATCTTACTTTTTGTATTATTGATATGATTGTTTTGAATTAATGAGGACAATGTAAAAAAAGGTTGAGAGTGTGTTGTGCGCCTGCTATGGGGCCCACTCCGGTTCTCATTATTTAAATCTGAACCATTCATTTTGTTCGTCTTGTCGTGTATGTATTTCATGTAAAAAATCAGGTTGATCAGATATTGATAACTATTAGATCGATGAACATTTAACTTACAATTTTGTAAAAAAAATAAAAAATCATCTACTTCTGTTTCTTTAAGTGTTTATTTTCGAAGAAAAATGCATTCTGAAAACATAGTTACCGATGGCCGATGGATATGAACTTTTCAGTGCACTGCATACTCAAGAGACAAATAAAATAAACGGCTCCGATCAAATTTTGGGATCCGGAATGGGTCTCATAGGTGCACAACACGCTCCCTCAAAATTTTGATTGTGAGGATCTCATAAAAAGAAAATCTTGTGGTATGATTAACCTATAATAATATGTTTTCAATTTTACAACCAGCGGAATAGGACAGAAAATGAAAATAAAATGACGATTAAGAATTGATCGAAACTTTTGAGGTGCAGTGTGACTCACAAGTAGGGCTGTAAACGAGCCGAATCGAGCCGAATATTAGAATACTCAGATTCGTTCGTTAAGTTTTTTAGCGAACTCGAGCTCGAGCCGAACTCAATGAAAATTATGACGAGCCAAACTCGAACCGAGCTTGCCCAGGTTTGGGTCGAACTCGAGCTTGTTTACGAGCCTTAACGATTCAATAATATCATATTTTTATGTTCTTATACAGGTCTAAAACTGCAAATAAAATTTTCATTATGTACATAAATATGTTCATATACATATAAAAAGATAAAAACATATACATAAGTAAATTTTTAGTAATTGTAAACGTTTAGACTTGTACAAGTTTTAAAATTTTTACTATATAACTATATAAAATCCCCATGATACACGTATACTTCAGGTTCGCGAGCCTAATCGAGCCGAATACTGTTGCGTTCATGTTCGGCTCATTTATGAAACGAGCCTGAAATTGAGGTTCAGGTTCGGTTCATTTAGTAGACAAATAGAACTCGAACGAGCCTTTACCGAGTCGAGTCTCGAATGGTTCACGAACGGCTCAGTTCATTTACAGCCCTACTCACAAGTCACAACTTTCTTTTTAATTGGTTAAAGGGAATTTTAATTCCACGACACTCTTCCTATATACAGTACTTTAACTTAGCCCAAGGGTTTCGTCAAGTGACAACGAAAAAGCAAGAATAATAAGTGTTTATTTTTATGTTTCACTAACTAAAATAAATAGTACTTACTGTATTTTTTAAATTAAATGTGATGTATTATGAGGAAATGATCTATCTTATAAAATAAGAAATAAATACTTAAAAAAATAAGCACATAAGCTGAACATGAGCTAAGTTGTTGTATTTTCGAATTTAACGGAGGTTAAACATTTTAAACCTTAAGGGTATTAAGGGTGTGTTTCACTAACTAATAGTAAATACTAATTTATTGAATTAAAGATAATGTATTGTGAGAGAATGATCTGTCTCGTAAAGTGAAAAATATAAGTATTTAAAAAATAAGAATCTTAGCAGAACAAGACCTAGAGAGTTTGTCAAGTCATCAATTTCAAGTTTTTGAAATTAATTTAGATGCGTATAAACTGACCGAACATTTATATTATAAAAAAGAACTCTTCGTACAACTCATAACATAAGCTTTGCCGTACAACTCGTAACATAAGCTTTGCGGGGGCCAAGGATTTCTTGCATATTGCTACTAAAAATTTACTTAGAAAATTGATATTCACACTCAATTTTTTTTTTGGTTATTCACATTCTTTAAAAAAAAAAAAAACACTTTCAAGTGATTCAACAATAAAAAAAACAACAACAAATAAAAAAAAAAAGAAGGTGCGAATATCGATTGCCATTTACTTACTCCAACAAATCCCAAACGGTGAGAGTAGTATTAATATTTAGGGGCACTCGGTGAGGGAGGGAAAGAGGAGAGAGAGAGGAGTCGCCAAATCAAGGAAAAACCCAATAATCGTGCTCCTCCACTAGTTGCTCTCACACACTCTCTCTCCTCCTCCACCCTCTCTCTCCTCGCTCTTCGTGCCCTCCACCTCTGCACCGACCTCACCTGTTTCAATCCCATCAAGCATTTCAAAAAATAAAAAATCCTCACTTGTTACGCGTAAATGTTGATGTTTTTACGTAGAGGGAATCGAAATCCTAGATCTCTGTTGTTGTCAAGCTGCTGTGTGAATCACACGAAAAAGCTGATCCCCTGTCGAATCTTCCAGATCTGATGCGCCATTTGCTTAGGCACTGCTGCATTTCGGTTTCAGTGCATTGAAGGACCATCTGTTCCTATTCGCTGCGTTTTCCGAGACGATAAGAACCCAGCAATTGGTCTTGGCTTGTTGTTTCGCGCTCAATATACAGGGGTCATTTTCATTTTTCTATTTTTGTTGTGTTTTCGCTATATTATTAGACTAAGCTAATGATAATAATCAAGTTAGTCTGCTTTTGCAATATGTGCGATTGAGCATCTAGTTTGTGCATGTGCTTGCGTTCAGATTTTGATAGTTTTGGTTCACTTGTGTTTCTCACGATCAAATCTATTATGCCTTCGGGCGTTTGAGATGAAATGGTATTGGCTCTTTTTTCAATTTTTTTTGTTTCTGCTAAATAATAAATTTTAGTTCAGGTTTTGATAATTTTGGTTTACTTGTGTTTCTCACGATCGAATCTATTATGCCTTCGGGCGTTTGAGATGAAATGGTATTGGCTCTTTTTTCAATTTTTTTTGTTTCTGCTAAATAATAAATTTTAGTTGATGTAGTTGATGTATGTGAGAGAATGATCTGTCTAAAAATTTATCTTCCTAAAAGCATAGGTTTAGTTCATTTAGTTTAGCGGAAACACCCCTTTAGTAACCTGCATTGTATATCACCTTGTGTGATTTTGTGTATTTTAAATCTGTTTGCAATTTGGCGTACAATCTGATTTGATCTCTGTGACTTTAGCTCATTTACAAGGGTTTTCTGATATTTCTGGCGGTGTTTTTTGTTTTTGTGTCTATTGCAGTCTTGGCTTTACTTGCGGATCCGTACACTGTTGTTGCCAGGTTGAGTCAGTTATTTTTATCCGTTTTTTGGTGCAAAAGACGCATTTTTTTCATCCTCTGGGGAGCCCTTGTATACATTAGCCGGAGTAGTTGGAGAGATTTTTCAATTTACTAGTCAGTTGGGAAGATAATTTCAATCGGAGAGTGGGTTTTGAAAAATCTGTAATTGGTCCGTTGCGATGCAGCGAAGTTGATTTTCTCTTTTGTTGAGATGGTGGTTTTGGATGGGGAGAGAATGGAGATGGATTGGATGGGATGTCATTTCTGGAAGAGAGAAGCTCAAGCTTGTAGTGTTGTGAGTACAAAATGGGGTTGAATTTTGTTGACTGTAACTTATAGAACCAGGAGCTGTGGTGGGAATTAGTCATGCTTTTCTCCAATGTGTGTCCCTTGGAGAGTTATTTATGACTTCTGGCGAGCCGCTGCTGTTGTCATCTGATACTTTTTCTGTGCCACCTCCCAAACCACCGTCGAGGATAAGCTCACTGGGCTGTCTCTGTCCCAGTGCATCATTCTCTTCTTCAAATTTCGAGGATTCACAAAACGACTTGTTCGATCCAAAGAACGATCTGATCTGTGTTGATGATACGAGTTTCGTTGACATAAGCCTTGATTCTTTCCCTCCTTCGACATCCAAGGTCTCTTCAGCCGAGTCTCGTGCTTTTCAGCAGTTTCCATTGGAATGCCCCCCGCGGCAGAGGAAGTGCCTGGTATCGTGGGGTGGTTCAATGGAGCTTCAGCAAAATTCGACGTCATTCAATAGTTCTAGGGCTTCCTTTAGGGTCCAGGATAAATTGAATAAATCTCAGAGAATTCGTCACAAAAGCATGCAGTTTGACAATAATCTGTCTCATGATGAGAATCCGAGGTTGATTTACATAAACGATCCGAGGAAGACTAATGATAAGTATGAGTTCACTGGGAATGAGATCCGAACTAGCAAGTATACAATCTTTAATTTCTTGCCCAAGAACCTCTTCATTCAGTTCCATAGGGTTGCTTACTTATATTTCTTAGCTATTGCTGCTCTCAACCAGCTCCCCCCTCTTGCTGTATTTGGCAGAACAGTGTCTCTTTTCCCACTTCTTTTCGTGCTTTGTGTGACAGCTATCAAAGATGGTTATGAGGATTGGCGAAGACACAGATCAGATAGGAATGAGAACAACCGGGAAGCTCTTGTCCTTCAATTTGGAAAGTTCCAATTGAAAAAATGGGAAAAGATCCGGGTTGGTGAGGTAGTGAAGATTTGTGCTGATGAAACGATTCCTTGTGACGTGGTTCTTTTGGCTACCAGTGATCCCAATGGAATAGCTTATATCCAGACCATGAACTTAGATGGTGAGTCAAACTTGAAGACTAGGTACGCCAGGCAAGAAACAATTTCAATGGTTTGTGAAGGAGGTACAATTTCAGGGGTTATTAGATGCGAGCAGCCTAACAGAAATATATACGAGTTCACAGCTAACATGGAGTTTGAAGGGCATAAATTTCCTCTCAGCCAATCCAACATCATCTTGCGAGGTTGTCAGCTGAAGAATACAGAGTGGGTAGTTGGTGTAGTGGTGTATGCGGGTCAGGAAACAAAGGCAATGATGAACAGCGCTATGTCCCCTTCCAAAAGAAGCAGACTCGAAAGTTACATGAATAGGGAAACCCTATGGTTGTCTGTCTTTCTTTTCATAATGTGCCTGGTAGTCGCCCTGGGAATGGGTCTATGGCTTCAGCGCCACAAGGACCAGCTTGATACGCTGCCTTATTACAGGAAAACCTTTTTTGGTGAAGGAAAATTTGGAAGGCCTTACAGATATTATGGGATTCCTATGGAGACTTTTTTCTCCTTTTTGAGCTCGGTTATAGTGTTTCAGATAATGATACCAATATCACTCTATATTACAATGGAGTTGGTTCGGTTGGGACAATCATACTTCATGATTGGAGACAAGCACATGTATTGCAGGAACAGCAACTCACGTTTTCAGTGCAGATCCTTGAATATAAATGAGGATTTGGGGCAGATACGCTATGTGTTTTCAGACAAGACAGGCACCCTTACTGAGAACAAGATGGAATTTCGAAGAGCTAGTGTGTATGGGAAAAGCTATGGTAGCTCAATGTTTACGACTGATTCAATGGAGGATACAAACATCAAAGGTATGGCAGTGAACTTACTTTATTTAGCTCATCTTTTTGGGTTTGCAAAACTAATTGTGCAATTGTTCTAGTCAATCAAGCATTGGGCATGCAATGTAATACATGCTAATATAAATAATGTCTTCATCCACTGTTAATATGCGATTTGGCCACTGGTATAGTTACTTTATGCTAGAGGTTCCAATGCTGTGAATCATTTCTTGGAGTTTGGTCTTTAAAGTAGATGATATTATGGTTTGTGCTTGCCTATCAGTCTCATATTATGGTCATTGGCTTTTCTTTTCAAAGCATTTATGTTTTTTTCAAAAAAAATTCTTTTACCTCACATTGTTAATTTGTATATTATGATGCGTATGCATTTGGTTGGTATTGTTATGCTTATTTTCTCAACGATCTTGACTCTCTGAACTGTGGACCTGATAACCTAGCATAAGGATCTAAAAACTAAAAATAAGCTGAAGCATCTTTAGATCCTTTATTAAGTGCTTTTGTTAATGCAAGATCAGGTAACAGTTAGTTCTGAATATATGTATAGCAACGTTCTCTAGTTAAAACTTGACTTTGTTGCTCATAGAAAGACTGGCGGATAGTGAAACAGTTGAACATCTCAGTGGAAGTTGGTTTATAGTCGTAATTTTCGGGGGTGTTTTTGTACTTTCAAATGTACAACTTCAATACTGGAGGTGTTTTTAAACTTGGGAGTAATTTTTTTTCCAGAAGTCAATCTCTCATTTTGGTCAAAATCATAATATGTTCTCCTGGTTAATCGTATGGCTTATTAACCTTTTTAGTCTCCAAGTATTGATTTTGTCTCATTTTCGTCCCCAATGTAAACATTGAAAACATTTGGTCCCCAACGTTTCAATTTTGAACCAATTAAGTTCCCAAGTCTAATGCCGTGAGCCTCATCTGTCAAAATGAGGGGCATTCTCTCATTTCACCCATCCCAAATTTTTGTCAAAGAAAACGGGGGAAAAAAGAAAGAAAGAAGGAAAGCGGCAGCCATGGTGCGCCCCCCCCCCCCAAAAAAAAAAAAGAGTATATATATTTCTACATACATACATACAGAGAGAGAAGGGGAGAAAGATGATTATTATAAAACCCACATTCGAGTCCAAGCAGCACAGAGAAACCTCCACCTCCACTAATGCTCAAATTTCTATGAACCAACACCGTACCAGAAGCAGAGGAAGATCCCATTCAAGCCCATTGTTTCATCCGCAGAAAGAACTCATCCACTGACACCTAATCAGAACCCTCCTCCACAAAAGTCACTTGTATAGGCCAAGTCCGATCATCCAAAACCCACTCCAGCTGGGCCAAATCTCCTGCCAGATTCCCTTGTTCTTGTTAATGGGTAAATAGAAATGCTTTGTTTTGCACCCGTTTCGCAAAAAAACTCCGACCCAGATCGGTTAGACCTGGTTGGGGCAAATGCCAGTGGTTTTCCCCATTTGGGTATTGGAGAAGTTTGTGAAAGAGTAAGGCCGGTTCGCCTAAAATGGAATTGAATCGGAACAACTCGTACGAAGAAGACGGCGACGACAAGGAAGAAGATGAAGATGAAGATGAACTGAGAATGGGAGGATTATCAGTTGGGAGATTCACTTGTTGTTCACCATTGCCTAGGAATGCGTTGTTGACGAGATGTAAATCTGCTCCTTACACATTGTCATCGTTACCGAGTAGATTTTGGGGGTCGAAAACGGGGGATGAGGAAAAACATGTGGAAGACCGGGGAGGAGAGGGACCATGGTGACCATGGCTGCCCCATCCCCTCTTTTTTCCGTTTTTATTTGACACAAAGTTGGGGAGAGTGAAATGATGAGGATGCCCCTCATTTTGACGGATGGGGCTCACGACATTAGACTTGGGGACTTGATTGGTCCAAAATTGAAATGTTGGGGACCAAGTGTCTCCAATGTTTTCATTGGGGACAAAAATGAGACACAATCGATACTTTTGGACCAAAAAGGTTAATTATCCTCATGGTAAGGTAGATTTATACACTAGGGGCCCGATTGGATGCTGTATCCATCGGGTGTATTGTGAAATCCGGGTGTATTGGTTTCTGATGGGACAGTTGCTCCACCGTTTGGTATGATTTTTCGCTCCTGTATTCGTTTCTCCCCGTTTTCGTTAATACAGCCCTCATGGTACTAATTTATGGCCACCTCCGGAGGTAGCCATAACTAATCCGGGGCAATACATGTGAAATCTTGCCAGTTCTGCCCTTCCTAATCCCCCTCTTCATCACATCTTCACACATGCACAGAGAATGGAAAAAATGGAAAATAGAGAGAGGAAAAAAAATTATGGCCGGAGTTGTCATTTACAGTAGAGAGAGAGAGAGAACTACCGAACGTCGCCGTTGCCGTTCGAAATTTGACCGTCGACGGTGTGGATCTGACCATCCACCGTCTTCAAGTTGCCATCGTCGACTTCGACTGGAACAGAGGGAGGTGGGTTTGTAGAGAGAGAGAGAGAGAGAGAGAGAGAGAGGTGGGTGGTTTTGTAGAGGTGGGTGGGTTTGTAGAGAGAGAGAAAGGTGGGTGGTTTTGTAAAAAACTGTGTAATTGGGTGGTTGAAAACCGTGGGTGGGTTTTTGAAATTATTAAAATAATTAAATTATTAGTCAACTAAATTAGTATTGCTTAATTGTGATAAAGTAATTAATTTTATTGCATTTTGTAATAATATATTTAATCTAATAAATTATCGATTTTAATACTAAGCAAGGACAAAAGAGTCATTTGTCAGCTTTTTACATCATACACCCTTTCTTATACACCCAATTTATCCTCCATCCAAACCTAGTATTATTTTATCCTCCTTCTCTGATACATCATCCAAACCATTTACTTTTTAATACACCCTCTATAAATGTCACATCAATGTGGGTCCTCCCTTCTTAACTAATACCCCTTTTACTATCTTATCACCCCTTCATAAATAATACACCCAAACCACATACGGCATCCAATCGGGCCCTAGTAGTTTTAAATATCTTTGATCTTTCCAAATCCTTGATAACGTAAGCTTTGGCTGATTTGCGTGCTATGTAGCACGGACACGGACACGGGACACGGCAATTCTAAAAAAATGGGGATACGGACACGGCGGGGGACTCGCCACGTGTATAAATAAATAAAAAATAAATATATGTACATATATATAAAAAAAATTATGAACCATTGTATATGAATAATTTCACAAATTGTATAAAAAAATTTCAAAGGAAAAATTACAGTTTAATCCAAATGTTTTGAATAATTTCATATTAACCCCCAAAAATTTAAAAAATATTACATTTTGACCCCTAGCCGTGTCCCCTATCAAAAAATAATAAAAATTATTGGACACGCCACGTGTCCAGTACGTGTCCCCGCCGTGTCCCTGTGTCCAATATGTGGACACGGCGCCCTTTTGGAGTGTCGGTGCTACATAGTCTGCGTGCACTCAATCTCGTAATCCATGGCTCTTTTTGATATCTCAAGGTGTTCGGGCTTGATTCTAAATTATATATAATCTTTTATAAAATTCGTATTTGTTCTTCTCAATTCTTGTCAAAAGGCAGGTTTTTTTCTTTATTATCTTTCCTCGTATTGTCACCAATTCGCCGTAGTATCCTTCTTTGCCTACCATCAATAATTAGTATCTTGTCAATGACATTTCAAAGTTATGTGCTTTTGAGAACTCTTTTTAAATTTTGAATTGCCATTCATGTTTATTGTGGGCATGAAGAATCATGTGATTTTGAGTTTAGATTGCCTTGAATTTACTTTTCAACAATGAAGATTAATTTCATTTAAACTTTGTTGGTGATTATTTTATTGGTCACAAGGTTCACAACTATAGGGCAAATCTTGGTGACTATTTGTGTGATCGATTGAGTGACTATTTGTGTGATCGATTGAGTACCTGAGGATAGTCTGGGGTACCAACGATGTATTGAAGGCCCATGGTGCCGAAGGTGGAGGAGGAGAAAGCCCAAGGCAACCAGAGAGAGAGAGAGGTGTAATTTGTTGGATGAAGTCTAGCCGGACTGAGGACACTGGGGGGTGTCCTCAAGGGCTGGTTGTCCGAAGGTGGCAGGCCTCTGTGGCCAGAGGTCAGAGGTCAGGTCGTAAGCTTGCAGAGGTAGGTAATAGTCATGTGAGGTCTAGGCCATAGGCCCGAGGTTCATAAGACCGGTCTGAATTCCAAACTCCTGAAGGGAGCTTGAGACAATCCCTTGAAGCTCAAGCCTCCATTCCACAGTCCTCCATCAGTCCCGAGCGACTTGGGCCCTGCCTTCAGCCCAAGTGTTAGCCTTCGACTTCACATGCGGGTTATCCTTCAACCGGGCCCTTGGGGCCTCCTTTGGCTGGGCTAACCTTTGCCTCCTGAAGTCGCCTAGTTTCCTTAAGACCTTGATACTTGGTACCATTTACCCACACTATTTTAGGAGTTGAGGGAATTCTTAGGAGGTTTATATTTTTCAGAACCTTTGATGGCCAAGCAATTTACTGATAAGTATCAAAGGGATGTACTCAAGTGTAAAAAATGTATGGATGAGCTCTACCACTTTTCAACTTAAAAGACAATTGTCTAGGTAAGAGTTCAATGTTTTCACAAAGACTGGCATTTGGCAGAGAAGCCTAACAATAATTTATGCGAGCTGTGGTACAAAATGGTTTCTAATGGTTAGGTGAACCCAACTAATGGAACGATAAGACTTTGTGGTTCAATATGGGTAAGTACTCGGATTTCCTTGCTTGATGCTTGGGTTCAAGTCTCCGTAGCCGCTTGGGGGAGGTAAACCTCCTCTTTAGCTCTCAGAGCACGCAGTGGGACCTAAGCTTCCGCCCTGAAGTAGGTGTGGCAGGTTCGCCTGCATATGGTTGTGTGGTGCTGGGGGCAATGCTTTCTAGCGGGTATGTGGAGTAGCAGCCTATTTACATAATGTTTACCTTTTAATGGAAAAAACACCTCTGTTCCTGACTCCGCCTCTAGTGAATACTATTTTACAAAATGAAGCATTTGTCCGCGAAACCAATACTTCCCAATATATGGAGTTGACACCATGATCTGGAGCCATGTCATCAGCAAGCACAGGGCCCTGCTCTCGACTAATACAGATATTACGCTTTGATGTGAAAGTGTTAGGTATCACTTTGGAGGGGATATTTATTAGAAGATTATGACCTCATCTTGGGTCCCTCGGGAGGATTCCCTGGAAAAGCAGTAGTGGGATTAGTGTCCATTTAATGTTACATGGCCTATTTGGGTGCAACACAAGAGTTGAGGAGAGATGTCAATTGCCATGAGGCAGTTGGCAAGCAATCATTGGAGGATTTTTTTCTCAACAAATCAGATATGTTCGAGTTTGTTGTATTATGCTTTTCTTACTCTAGTTAGTGAATATGGAATTGTTTGAACTTTGAAGACGAAGGATCTAAGAAAAGTCCTTATTCTCTTTTTTGAGTTTGGGAGCCATAGAACTGTTTACTTGTTTATGGCAGAGTTATGTGTATAGGATCAAATTATGGGTTTTGAATAAGTGTGGCACTTCTGGTAGTCTGAAATTTGATTAGGGATGTTTGCTTCCTTCCCACAACACCTGCCTGTTATTTTCCACCTTCGCTGTTGAGGTGTTGACTGAGATGTAGAATTAAGTAATCCTTTTGACAGTTATAAAATATGCAATACAGGGATGAGGATGTGAGACAGAGTTAACTTCAGCAACCTCTCATGATGCAGTTTGCAAAGCTAAGATTAAGAGACCTATTTGATAACAAACTCTCTGGTGCTTGTTTGTTTTGGGCTGTTGAATGTACTACGGCACTTGCGAGATATTCAATATATTATTGAGAGCAATTAACACGTTTGAGAGCTTGTTTTTCTGCTATTGAATGCATTGGATGGTTAACAATGTGTGGTTGATAACGCGTAATCGCATATCAATTATATAGCCATAATTATTGAGTTATTTATTCTTGACTTATACTGGATGCTGGGCATAGTCAGGGACGGGTATTTTATGTTTTTCACTATAAGCAATAAGGTTTATTCAGAGATTTTCAAATTTAAAGAATTCAGTACTTAAATGTATGACCATGACAGTCGGTACATTTTTTCCTGTACTTAGGTTGGGTTTGGCTTAAATTAAGCCAAGTGTCTTCTTATGTCTTTTCTGAATTTTCGTTAAATTCACTTCAATTTGTTGTTAGTAATTATTCATTCTGACAAGAAAGCTAAAAAGTACACTAAAGATGAACACAGTCGATCCTGAGCTTTTTTCAACTTCAGTCCATATTGTTATACTTTTTTATTCTTCTTGTCGGGACAAAGATTAATCCCAAATATCTTAACGAAGAGCTGGAAAAAAAGTCCACTATACACCAAGAATACAGACTGTTTTTCAAGAATGATCTTACTCTTTAGTTTTGTCAAACAGGCCGGTTCAACGGGCCAGATTTTGAAGAGTGACAGAAGTGTATAACCTTAGGCATATGCTCATTCCATTTTTGAGACAGAAGTTAGAGATACAGCAAAACTTTAGGCCATATGATCAAAGTAACATCATTCAGTTTCTTCTTATGGTTATGGTTGTGTTGAAGTTCTATGGTTTCATTTAGCGAAGGAACTTGATGATTCTTTTTGGTTTGTGGTCTTGGATCATCCTTCGATTCCTTCCGCTAGCACTTATCTTCTTGTCTTTGTGCGACTAACAATACGAGTTGATGGTAGAACTGGATTTGTTTTTTGATCAGTAAAGGTAGAACTGAATTATTTCACACAAGTAGGGGCCAAGTAGGGATAACATAAGTAGTAAACAGTTGGTCCTGTTGGGCATTTATGATATTTTGGAACATCCCGGTGAATGTTTTGTTCAAGACATTACGATCTTCAGAAACATCTTTGGAAGAATTTTAATTTGTGAACTTTTGCAGTAGAACGAACAGCAGCTGCTGTTGGAAGGAGGAGATGGAAGCTCAAATCGGAAATTGGCATTGATTCTGAACTCTTGGCTTTGTTGCATAAAGACTTAGATGGGGATGAGCGGAGTGCTGCACATGAGTTTTTTCTTACATTGGCTGCGTGTAACACTGTGATCCCAATTCTTATTCAAAGTCAATCTTCAAGCTGTACAGAGAGTGAAGCTGATGAAGATGTTGAAGCTATTGATTATCAGGGTGAATCTCCGGATGAGCAAGCGCTAGTGTCTGCTGCCTCTGCTTATGGATATACCCTTTTTGAGCGAACATCGGGTCATATTGTCATTGATGTCAATGGTGAGAAACTAAGGTAGAAAGCTCTCTATATCTGTTTCTTTTTATGGTTGAGGATTCTCCTCCTTTTTTACTCAAATCAATTTTATTTTTATTTCTATGTGCAATGAAGGTTGGACGTTTTGGGTTTGCATGAGTTCGACAGTGTGCGCAAAAGAATGTCGGTGGTTATTAGATTTCCTAACAATGCTGTAAAGGTGTTAGTGAAAGGTGCTGATACTTCGATATTGAGCATTTTAAAAAAGGACGTCCGAGGGAATGATCACATAAGGCATGCAACGCGGTCTCATCTGAATGAATATTCATCTGAAGGTCTACGCACACTTGTAGTTGCTGCTAGGGATCTTACGAATGCAGAACTTGAGGAGTGGCAATGCATGTATGAAGATGCAAGCACTTCATTGACTGACCGACCCATAAAACTCCGACAAACGGCAGCTCTAATTGAATGCGACTTAAATTTACTTGGGGCTACTGGGATTGAGGACAAGCTACAAGAGGGTGTACCAGAAGCCATTGAGTCCCTCCGGCAAGCAGGAATCAAGGTCTGGGTTCTAACGGGAGATAAACAAGAGACCGCAATTTCAATTGGTCTTTCTTGCAAACTCCTGACCTCAGATATGCAGCAGATCATCATAAATGGCACTTCTGAGGAGGATTGCAGAACCCTATTATCTGATGCTATGGCCAAGTACGGTGTTAAATCTTCAAACTGCAGCGATTTGAATTTAAAATGGAAAAAAAATGCCGAAATTGATTATGTTGAGATTCCTGATGACACAAAGCCATCAACTGTGCCAAAGATGCTTGCTGGAAAGGAAGAAGGTACTTTGAGTATGCCACTAGCACTCATCATTGATGGAAATAGTCTGGTGTACATCTTGGAGAAAGATCTGGAATCTGAGGCATGAATCTTGTCCTTTTCTTATTAAACCTTTGGTTTGCAATGTTTTGGTGCTTTCTGTCCCATCTTTTATTTTTCTTATGGCTTGAGTTCGATTCTTCGAATTGGCCTTGACTTTAGGATGTTTCTGTATCTACATTTTGGAAGACTTATATGGTAATATTGTTAACCTGCAACAGCTGTTCGACCTTGCTACATCCTGTCGAGTGGTGCTCTGTTGTCGTGTTGCACCCTTGCAAAAGGCTGGAATTGTTGACCTGATTAAGAGCCGTACTGATGATATGACTCTGGCAATTGGTGATGGTGAGTTGATTATTCTAGTTGCTCCTTTTCAGTATATGTTTGATTAGATCTAGCAAGCTTGACATTAATTTCTGACTACTTTCTGTTCTTTGCTTTTTGAGCAAAGGTTTATATTTATATTTAGGAAAGCAATCTTTCCAAAATAATTGTGGTGTGCTGTTTGCATGCCTGCATGCAAAGCTTAATGAGATGGGGAAAATTCCTTTTGCTTTCTTTGACTTGGGAACTTTTTACAGGGGCTAATGATGTTTCAATGATCCAAATGGCGGATGTTGGCATTGGGATATGTGGTCAGGAAGGGCGTCAAGCGGTGATGGCATCAGATTTTGCTATGGGGCAATTTCGGTTTCTGAAAAGATTGCTTTTGGTGCATGGACATTGGAATTATCAGCGTGTTGGTTATCTGGTTCTTTACAACTTCTACCGCAATGCCGTTTTTGTGTTGATGCTCTTCTGGTATGTATTGTTTCCTTTCAGTTTTGACATACCTCACTGTCTGATAACGATATATGCATCTTTCTTTCCCTACGTACATTACTTTCATGCTTTGTTCATTTTAAAAGTTTTGTAAGCTTTCCAATTACGTTCATGCTAGCTAACTTTTGAATTCTAAATATTGTCACAACGAGTGATTCCATTAGCGAAATTGTGCTGAAAGTTGGTTTTCTAGTTTAAAGAGAGATTCAGGTTTTGTTGACAGATTAGTTGTTTAAATGTCTGAAAACTGACAAAAAGCAAATGCCGCCCTTTCAAAATACTGACTTTGTCACTACATGCATCCACACTTCATAAATGTTTAGGGATGTCAAAAAAGGTGCAACAAGGAAGTTAGCCATAGGATAGAAAACCAATTTCAGTTCCTCCTCCAAGTAGGAGTATATTGATCAGCTGATAATTTCTCGAGTACAGTATCTCTGGGTTGGCCATCATCCAACCACTTGTCTCCAAATTTTCAAAGTGGTGCTGACTTAAGTTGTAGCACGAGCACCGAACCTGGTAATGCCTAATGAGTCCAGTATGTATGTTAACTGTAAGGCTGCTTACAATATGATTGTATCTGAGTGTTACTGTTTGAGCTTGGGTGGAAGGTTGTGTGTTCTACACTGGTTGTTACTAGCCATTTGCTCAGTTTCTTTGCTTAACTCAAGGATTTGAGATTGTCTGAATGGCTGAACCCAATCCCATAGTTAGACACAGTAATTGCCCAAGCTCATCTGTTGTTCAGCAAGTTTGTGAGCTATGAGGCTCGGCTACGTTGTCTCAAGTATTTTAAGGGTTTCGAGTCTGAGTCGATCATATTGCACAATCATCACTAAGCAGAGCTGTAATATAGTGAATTGACGTTAGAAACCGCTGAATCAACGGCAACTGTGACTCTTAGACTTACATAAATAACTCCAATCCAACGTTTTAGTTGGAAGCTTAGCTTAGACAATACATAGCGTGCAGGTACTAATGAAAAAATGTAAAAACAAAGCTTGTGGCAGTCTAATATTTTGGAAGTTAATTTCCGCTGTGTACTTATTGGACTACACTGAACTTTGTCTAATAATGTTTTGTTGTACTTTGTGATGATATGCATTTAGTAAGGCTCATCTGACCTAGTAAAATCACATCAGACCTACTGATGTTAAAAAAGTGCCCATATCAAACCTTTTTCACAAACTAAATTGAACTTACACACGTCTGGAATTGACTTGTGATATACGAGCTTGAGCTGAGCTATGTGATGAAACTTGCATAACCTTTGGCCCTTTATGGACAGGTATTTTGGTTTGCAGCCTAGTTTTATGGGACGGCTGAAACGCGTTATTTGAACCTTGATGTGCACTTTGCTGTGTTCTGGATATTGCTTCTTTTATCAATAGACATCATCCAAACTAGGAAACCATGTAATAGAGTCAGAAAATCAAGTACCTAATTAAACATGCCAAATATAAAAGTAGCATAACTAAATTGCTTCAAGATCCTAACATTAATGTACTCTACAGTAACGAAGATTCTAACCTTTTTCCTATGATTGACCTCATACAATTCCTTCATTTTCTGCACCAACATTCCTTCGCACTTCATTGAATTATCTGTGACATTATTCTGCATCAATCATTTTCATCTGAAGTTATTTGTTTGCCTTGTCAATCCAGGTACATATTGTTTACGGATTTCTCTACAACTTCTGCATTAACTGATTGGAGTAGTGTATTCTATTCTGTTATCTATACCTCAGTACCAACTATTGTTGTTGGTATTCTGGACAAGGACCTGAGTGATAAGACACTACTACAGTATCCAAAACTATATGGAGCGGGCCATAGACAGGAGAGCTACAACATGTACCTCTTCTGGATCACAATGATCGACACACTCTGGCAAAGTCTTGTTCTCTTCTATGTACCTATATTTGCCTATGGGGGGAGCTCTATTGACATATGGAGCATGGGAAGCTTGTGGACGATCGCAGTTGTCATCTTAGTTAACATGCACTTGGCAATGGACATCCACCGGTGGTTGCTGCTTACTCATTCTGCCGTTTGGGGATCAATAATCATTACATACGCCTGTGTGGTGATATTGGATTCTATACCGGTCTTTCCTAATTACGGGTTAGTGTTCTGATTCGAGCGTGTATTGCATAATTTCTGTTTTGTCACCGTTCATGAAAAGCTTAGGTGCTCTTTTTTTCTGTCTTTGGCAGGACAATCTACCATCTGGCGAAGTCGCCTGCATATTGGATCTCGATCTTGCTTATATTAGTCTTAGCACTGCTCCCTCGCTTTATTTTTAAAGTCATCCACCAAAGTTTTTGGCCTTCAGATATCCAGATATCTAGAGAAGCTGAGATACTGAGAAAACGACCTAATAATTTTGGATCGAGGTCATATCAAGGTTCCAGTTAACATGTTTTTACTTTTGTCATGTCGACTGTCCCCATTTTGGCGATCTCCCCAGAGTGTGGCCCGACAGTGTAAAAAGTTACAGGTAAGTTTCGACTTACATGGTTCAAAATTTCAATAATGAAAGTTAGCATGTTCTCTCTCCCTCTGTCACCTTCTCTGCAGTTGCAGAAAAGCAACTCTTAACTGCATCATGCCTTTTGGGGCAGCTAATAAGCTATCAAGGACTCTGCATGTTTCTCGTACATTATGAACCAACAGAATTTGATGGGTTGAGCTTAGATGTATTGCTAACAGATAAGAAAACAATAGATTGAGAAACTGTCAAACGGACATGGGTCTTACCGATTTGCTTCACGTTTTCTCCGAAGCACCGGTAGGAAGTACCTTGTAATAGCTGTGTCTGCTTCTCCCATGATTTATGCAAGTTCTCGGTAATCACTTTTAGCTGGAACATTTTAATGATTTCTGATTTTCTTGTTTCTTTTTTAAAGGATCTTCAGTTCAGATGAGTGGCACACAAGCCGAAGGCTGCTATGTGAAACAAAACTGAAGAGCTAACATTGGAGTTATCAGTAACAGGCTACAAGGGGAAGATAGCATTACCGCTAAGCCGGGGAGAGAGATTTGGTTGATACTGATTTATTAGATGGTCAAGCCGAGGGGGAGAAAAGAGTGAAAAATCTTTGCAGGAGGGTTCGTGAGAGTTCGGTTGATATTTGAGGGGTTGACTCGTGAAAAGAGAAAAATGTTTATGTTATTTGGTGTTGAACGGATGAAAAAGCAGGTTTATATATAGCCAGGATTTCATCTTCATGTTTATGCCATAGAGTGGCCAGTAAAGAAAAACAGAAGTACATATATAATTGCTCCATGTAAAGGTCAGGTGTGTCATTTTCTTACACTAACCAAAAGTGAAATATCAATTGTTGAAATCATCAAAAGATACTAGTCTACTTCTTTTAGCCTTCCTGTTGCCTTCATAAACTGATGCTCTTAGCCTCTTGCCCGTGAAGAGGTTCTATTCTTACCCCAAGTGTGTGGTCAATCATGTGGCGTCAAATGAGACCATCATTTGTGATTTAATTTGATGATCCGAATATTTTCAACTCGCCATCGAATTGCAATCATCAATTACAATTCAATTTGATGATCCGAGTAACATCATCTTACCATCAAATTGTGTTCGTCAATCATGATTCAATTTGATGATCCGAATGTTATCAACTTTAATCACTATGGCTCTATATCATATGTCAAGAGTCAAAATACTTACGAAGCATAATTTATGCATGTAAAAAAAGAAGCAAAAATTTAAGGTGTTTTCTAATCTCATCTACCAAAAGACTTACAGCTTGTATTAGTGACAATCTAATACAACAATCATACATGATAATTGCGCCTTACTTAAGGTTAAAATGGATACTGCCATGAAAAGTGGGATTTGAGAGTAGAATACGAGCCGTCAAAGACAGAATAACACCTGACCAGATCATGATGGGCTAACCCATGAGGAGAAAAAAATGAAAAAAAAAAAAATGAAAAGTGCATTACAATGGACAGAATGTCCGGACGTTGAGGACTAAATGTGTTCGAATCATAGTTATGGATATCGTTCCGTATCGGCCGGTACGTACCGTTTTGACGAAGAACCGGTACCCTAACCCCCCAATTTCGTTCCGGTCTCAATACCGGCCGGTATCGGGATACCGGTCTTTCTGGCCGAAATTTTGCAGAGTTTTTTTTTTTTTTTTATTTACTTTTTCTGGTCCCAAAAAAACCCAAAAAAAAAAAACATTTCAGGCCCAAAAAAATAAAGAAACGTTTTTAAAAATTTTAGCAAAACACGGGCTTAACCATAGTACGTGCGCGAGGCTTAGATCCCGGATTTGCACCCCCCTGCGCACGAATAACCCGTGATGCGCACCCGATTAATTGGTTTCCGAATCAGTTTTTTCAAATTGCCTTCGGCCACGGTACATTTTTCCGAGCGCGCGAGACCTCTTATTGGGTTCTCATTCACAAGTTCACTAGTGTGCAAAGTCATTTAAAGTGGAAAAGAGTTTTGTAACTAAACAATGTGGGACTAGAGAATCTCTAGTAGAGATATTTCATGATGAATTGTATGATATGGGGGATTTTTTTGAATTATAATTACATATAATTATTATATATATTGTAGTTGCAGTAAATCCGAAACGGTACCCGGTACCTGACCGGTACCGGTACGTACCGTACCAGTAGGAAAACTGGTACCCTGTCTGAAACGGTATTCAGAACTATGGTTCGAATTATTCGACACACGTTGTGTGATACTATATGGAAAATGATTTGTGCACAGATGTCGAGATGTCTTTGGAGCCGTTAATGTGTGCGGGTCCCTACATGTATTTTTGGGGTTCAAGTATCTAAATTTGTGTTTGATGCATGCTCCCCATACAATACACGTGGAGTTTACACACTTTAATCTTGACCGTATATCAGTGTTCCAATCAAGGATCTCAATACCGTTTCGCACAGGCCGCGTACTGTTTTCTCACAAAATCAATAGCTTACCCCTCTAGTTTCGTTTCGATTCAAATACCGACTGGAATTGGTCATACCAGAAAATATTGACTAGTACCGATCGGTGTAGGTGAGTTACCGGCCATACTTTGTTTTATAGGAGGTAATTCCACACTTAGCCATGGATAGAGAGCTCAATGAAAAAGTAAGATTCATGTAGCGGAACCAATTAATTGTGATATAATGCTCTTTTTGATTTGATTTGATTTGGTTTATTTCTTTTTGGCTATAAAATTTACTATTTTCTTTATCTAGTAATTACACACACATATAATCTTCATAATCACAGCTATTCTATTTTTAGTTGATCTTTTCAGCTGGTTGAATGCTTTGTTTTTTTTTAGTATATATAAGTATATATACATCTTAGTAAGTGTTCCACTCACCTTTTAGGACTTTTAGAGAGCTATGTCCTTATTCAAATTTTTTTCTCGTTTGTTAGTTTTACTCCAAAATTTTTTTGTGGATAATTGGAAAAGTAATTTTTTTTTACTTTTACTCTAATATTTTAGGAAATAACCACTTTTCAGCACACAAAAAAATGTCATTCTTTTTTTTTTTTTGTGTTGAAATGTGGTTATTTCCTAAAATATTAGGGTAAAAGTAAACTTTTCTACTTTTTTGATTCCTCTGATCGAGACGAATCAATAATCCACAAAATTTTGTCGCAAAACTAACAAACGTGAAAAAAAAAATTGAATAAAGACAAAAAAGGGGAAAAAAAAAGAAAAGATCCTAACCGTAGAAACGTTGGCACTCAGTCGATCAAAAGTTCCAAAACCATCGCCTACAAAAACAAATCCTGGCCTGGCCTGCATGAGATGAGACAACACAAAAAGAGCTTCTCCACGTGTGCCTTTTCCATGACACGTGGACACCAACGAACCACCAAGTTCGTTACTACGTACTCCATGTGGATAGTCTACAATACATTCAGCTCCACGGTAATCCCCATGCAACGGACCAGCTGCCAACTCCATAACCAAAAACAAAGAGAACACATGACATGACATCAACCTTTTTCAGGATCTTCTCTCTCTTCCAAACCCAACTCATCACATCACTTTTTTCTCCCCTCACATTTTGTCTGAAATCAAAACCCACGAAAATCACTCGGGAAAATGTTTTTCTGACATTTCATTCGCTAGCTTCATTGTCTCTATATTAATCAAATCCAATGTAATATGTGAGATCGATTCGTTTTGCATTCTATCGAATCTGTGTTTGTTTTTGAATTCTGGGTTGTCCATCAAAATCAAAATAAAGGTGGTTGCATTAATTCGATCTTCTCATCAAGGGGTCATTTTCGTCCGAAGAAAAATATGAGGGAGAAGCTGGGAATTTGTGTTTTCATCTGGTTTGTTCTACATGAATCTTGTGTGGGTAGGTTTGTGGTGGAGAAGAACAGCCTGAAGGTGACGTCACCGGGGTCGCTGAGAGATGTCTACGAATGTGCGATTGGGAATTTTGGGGTTCCTCAATATGGTGGGACCATGGTTGGGACTGTGATTTACCCAAAATCCAATCAAAGGGGATGTAAGGGTTTTGATGATTCTTTCAAATCAAATCCTGGTGGCCTCCCTATTTTCCTTCTTGCTGATCGAGGAGGTAAAGTTTTTTCGTTGCGTTTCTAAAATTTAGATTCTGTATCTGTTTTTTTTTCCCTCGGTATGTAATGTAGGGTGTCCCGGGCCGGCTTGATTTTGTAGCTGTTTTTTTTTTTTCTTTCACAAATTGGGATTAGAATCAAGACGCTCTCACGTGATTCTCATATGATGCAGAATGAGAGCAACAATGGTCTCATTCAACGATTCAACCTGTGTATTTAGGTGAAAGTTGTCCATGCAATAAGTAGTGGATCGGACATCAATATCAATTTAACGAACAAATAGCAGCCTAAAAAAAAAAAAAAAAAGGAGTAATGAAAGGTCAGAGTCTTATCGTCTGTTACCGTCTATTTCCATCTATTGCTCTGGAAATAAATCTCAGTACACCAAGATCAATCTGATTTTTGAATCGATCATTTACACCTCGAGATCCTGAAAATGTACGGCTCTGATCGATGGGACCATGGTGGATTCCATTTTGTCTTGCATGAGAGTTTCAGTCCGGGCAACGAGAGTGGTACCAAATCGAGGCGAACTCTGAACACAACATTATTAACTCGTGAGATTGGTGCCCATTAGAAGAAGGGAAAGAATGGTGATTGTATTGGGGGGTTTTGATGACCAGTCGTGTTTGCTAACTGGTTATATCTATTGTACCTATTTGGGACCGCATGTCCCACAATGTGTATGATATTCATTACGGTGGTTTAATTGTCTTGGCTATGTAAAGGACTACACTAGAAATCATTTGCTTGATGAGTTGTGAAGGGCACTTCAGTTAATAACCTCCTTTCAAACCATCAGCTTAGATGGTTGCGGCGCAGCGGCTGGGTTGCGGCCGGAATGGATAGGGGCAGCGCTTTAGGGTTTCTTTTTCAATTTTTTCTTTTAGGTTCTAAGCTTGGTCCAATAGGTGTTTCTGGGCTTGGCCCAATACGTGTAGGTTTATCCCAATGGATGTTCCTTTGTTAGCTTCTTGCCAATCTCGGATTTGGATCTCGGATCCTTACTCCATTAGTCTTTGTAACAATTTCAAAGATTATAAAAAAAACCATTAGCTTAGATTTCTTGTAGAGTTAATGAGCCATTAATTAAAGATCACAGATATTCCTTCTAGAAAATGTAATTTGATCAAAGCCCTGTATTTTGGGCTTTAGACGCCCATGCTCATCTGTATCGTAAACTTGTAATGTCGTCGCCCTTTGAGCATTTTTGCGGATAAAAAAAAAAAAAAAAAGACTTGTAATGTCGTTATCGGTTATTCCCTTTAGTTCATCACTTTGTTTGAACGCCACTGATGGTTTTTCCGATCTCGACAGTAATAAAACACGAAATGAGTTTAGGGCCTTCTTTAAATTTGATGTTGGTTGATATAGAGCTCTCTCTCTCTCTCTCTCTCTCTCTCTCTCTCTCTCTCTCAACACATGGGCGCGCGTACATGTGAGTACGTAAATCCATCTATGAAGATATATCAACTACTTACCCAAAAAAAGATATATCAACAACTCAGCTAACAAGTTGTAGTTGTGACTAGCTCATTTGGTTCTATTTGCTTATTTTCTTATTTTTTGAAATATTTTAGTCAAACCTTTTGTTTTGGTGAATCTACTTATATTTGGGTCGAATTTCTTTTACTTCTTCCCTCGACAAGAGGAACTGAAAAGGCAAATAACAAGATTGAAAACCCCTGGTAAGCAACAATTAAGTAAATTGTATGGCACATCTTTTTGTACTTTTTTGATTCCTATCATTGAGGCAAATCAAAAAATTAAAAATTGTTGGCGAAAATATGTAAAAGAGTTCACTAAAGTCGAAAATATTCCTCAAAAAATAAGAAACTAAGTTACTCGAACCAAATGGAAAATAGTTCTTGTTAGATGCATGTGCACTGTAATCATAATGCCAATCATATTTCTTACTTATAGGTTGCTATTTTTGCAGAATGTTACTTCACCCTGAAAGCATGGAATGCACAGAATGCAGGAGCAGCTGCCATTCTAGTTGCGGACGACAGAGTTGAGCCTTTGATCACCATGGACAAACCAGAAGAAGAGGACGCGCGCGCAGATTATCTCCAAAAAATAAGCATCCCTGCAGCACTCATTAGCATATCCTTGGGGAATAACATCAAGAAAGCTTTATCAAACGGTGAGATGGTCAACATAAACCTCGATTGGAGAGAGTCTGTACCACATCCCGATGACCGGGTCGAGTATGAGTTCTGGACCAATAGCAACGACGAGTGTGGGCCCAAATGCAATAGTCAGATTGCTTTCGTCAAGAGCTTCAAAGGTGCGGCTCAGATTCTTGAAAAGAAAGGGTACACTCAGTTTACGCCGCGATACATAACGTGGTATTGTCCAGAGGCCTTTATATTGAGCAAACAGTGCAAGTCTCAGTGCATTAACCATGGAAGGTACTGTGCTCCGGATCCGGAGCAGGATTTTACTCGAGGGTATGATGGGAAAGATGTTGTTTTACAGAATTTAAGGCAAGCTTGCCTTTTTAAGGTGGCCAATGAGAGTGGAAAACCATGGGTTTGGTGGGACTATGTGACTGACTTTTCAATCCGGTGCCCTATGAAAGAGAAGATGTACACCAAAGAGTGTGCGGATCGAGTCATTGAATCACTCGGTATGTTTTAACTAAGTGTACGATATGTGATTCCCTTGGAGTTATAGTCCAATCAAATGTTGAAATCGGGACAAACAAAGGAGCCCTTCGCTTAAACGAGGTGAAAAGCTACAAATACAGGAAATTCTCACTGTGACAAAACCTTAACTATGTTATTGGTAACCAGTATTGCGGACATAGTATTAGTGAATAACATGCAACAGGTTACAAATTATGGAAGTTGCATTCGATTTGTTCATTATCATATTGCAATTCTGTTGTGCTCTCGTGTGATCAACTGTCATATTTTATGGTGTAGGTGTCTTTTTTTGTAGTTGCGGTGATTTTCTTTGTGGCTAACTTAGATTTTCTGTTAGGCCATTGTTATATGATTACTTTAGCACATATGATTTCTTTCATTTTGCTGATTTTTTTTTATATTGAAAACTTGATGACATGGATAAGCTGTTTGCATTTGCGGGCATATTTGGCACCTGCCATTTGTGAGGTATATATTCTTACAAATTCTTTTTGTTTATCGTGACAACCTTTGAAGGGATTGATGTCAAGCAGATAGACAGATGTATAGGAGATCCTGATGCAGATGTAGACAACCAGGTCCTCAAGTCTGAGCAGGAAGCACAGGTATTAATCTAGAGAGCTTTGATCTTTCTAGCTTGTTTTTGAGCCTGAGATTTCGTTTCGTTCCCATCGAAATGACTGAAATATTTTTGTTTCCGAGGCAAAGTGAAGGAAACATTAATGGAATTAAAAATCCCTATGCTTCCACTGATGCACTAACATGGCAAAAGCTACGAACCATACTTGAACATTGGGTTTTTGAGGACCAATAAAATCCAGCAATGACACTATGATGTGTTTTCAAATGGATATGACATTCTGTGAAACGTTTTAATTTTCTAGCTGATGAAACAATGGAACGAAACAAATTCTGATCATTGATTTGAGGAATTCTATTATTGTGTAATGTTGGTGGCAATATTGCATTTGCTTGGAATTTCAGATTGGCAGAGGCTCACGTGGGGATGTGACAATATTACCAACTCTTGTCGTAAACAACCGACAGTATAGAGGTTCTCAGAAATTGTACTTTGTAATTTCAGTTGCTGTCTAGATTCAGGAATCTGTTCCTGGAGTGTATTTTCCTCCTTGTTTCAGGTAAGCTGGACAAGAGTGCAGTTCTGAAAGCCGTCTGTTCAGGTTTCCAGGAGACTACAGAGCCTGCCATTTGTTTAAGTGCAGGTCTTGACTTATAACTAGCGTTTAACTCTTATCTACTCACTTTAAATCCTTCATAAAATGTTTGCCCTTTCAATTGTTTGGCATTAGATGACAGTTTTCTCCTCATTGTGATAGGCTGACAGAAGTTAGTATCATTTCCAACACGAAGTCCAAGGTCTTAAAAAGATTTCTGCACTTATTGCAGATTTAGTGTTCAAGAGGTCAATATATAAAATGGGAATTAAGTTTCTACTCTAGACAATATGGTTTTCTTTTATGCATGTTCATTGGAGGAACTTGTTTACTAAGATTGCTGTTGTATCTGCATTAGTTGAGCAAATTCCAACAGTGGAAATTCGGAGTAACATCTGAAGTTTCATTTTCATTCTTAGATGTGATTATAGTCACACTGTTGCAGCATTGATTCTGGTTTGTGGATGATTAAATAGCATTTTGTATGAACTATGCTTGTGTTTGACTGCTGGCCCTTATATTTTCTCTTGTGATTCCTTGCAGATATAGAAACTAATGAGTGTCTACAAAACAACGGTGGATGCTGGCAGGACAAGGCTTCTAACATCACTGCATGCCGGGTATGTAACCTTATGTCAGTTTAATTTCTTGCGGAATTTTCTTTTTCTTTGTATTTTGAAGTGGAATCTAGTTTGAGTCTCTTCAGGATTTCTCTTATTTCTAGTAAATTCTTGTAGGATACTTTTCGAGGGAGAGTGTGTGAATGCCCCATTGTGCAGGGTGTAAAGTTTTTTGGCGATGGTTATACTCATTGTGAAGGTACGCAAATATTCAACACCCGTGTAATTTTGCTATTATACTTGAGACAAATCTCACAACGGGAAAGCGGGAATAGTGTCTTCTTGAATTTGTGGCCGGGGTTTCATGTTTTATAGTTAAAAGCAGGTAAAGTGACCCCATCATAACAGGGAAGGTATAACCTTGTGTGTTATGGAAACCTAATACCCATTCAAATATACTTGATGGACAATGGGACATGGATTTGTGGGTACTTCTAGGTGCATTAGATGCCTAGAAGAAAATTTCACCATGTCTTGACATCCGACAGGATACTCCATGAGGAATTCATTTCTCATGCCCGCTCCTTGGAAGAGATTAGAGAAGGTTATTGGAGGACGTTGTCCAGCAAAATAGATGTAATCAAAATGACCAATTTCAACGTATCTCTTAAATTTCTGCATTTTTGCAAGTCCTATGTTACATGGACTCTGGCGGGGCTGTATATCCAGGGGACAATCAATCAACCTTCAAACATTAGGACACAAACTCGGCACACAAAATTTATATCCCCTAGCCATATTCATTTCATGCTCTTTATGGTACCAATGTGTTAAGTCATTTCATCTCCTCGCCTTGTAGCAAGAGTAGATCTTATACTTTGAACTAACTGTTGAAGTCGTATAATATGTTTTGGAAGTTATGCAAGCCTATGCAGATCCTCTACATTTTCCGTCACTAGCTACCCACAGTAGTTCATAACTACCATTATACACTATCGTAAATAGCCACAAATTTCTATGCGCTCCATATAACTAGCCTAAACAATGTGCAACTCACACTCCCAAAAGTCGTAACAAAAGTCCAAAAAAATACATAACAAATCGCAGCACAATGATGTATAATAATTAATAAATGAACCACAAAGCGTAACCAACCACAAATGCAATGCTCCAGGTTTCTATGGTATACCTTCATCGTATGTAAACCACAAAACTCGATAACTTAACCCACAGAAGTACAAATCATAGACAAGACTTACTCTTGCTTTTTTCCAATATTTGCATTTTATTTCAGCATGTTTGCTTTAACAGCTTCAGGTGCTTTGCGGTGCGGATTGAATAATGGAGGCTGTTGGACGAAGACCCAAGAGGGCAGGACCTATTCAGCTTGCATTGTATGTGGTTTCTTTTTCCCCACTGGAACCAGCAGATATTTTGCCTCTAGAGTTCATCCGTATTGCACTCTTGGTTTTTTTTTTCTTACTTGAAGTTCTTGAAGTGCCCACTGACCATAGAGTGGTTCTTGATGAACTCAGGATGATCATTCAAAAGGTTGCAAGTGTCCACCCGGATTCCGGGGTGATGGAGTGAATACTTGTGAAGGTACTGTATCACTTTCTCTCGGTTTTAGTGACTAGTGTCGTGAAACGCGACAAAGATGACTGGATTTTATAACGAGTGTTGTGCATACCTATGCTCTGGACTATAAATGAAGGAAGCATGGTAATGTGCACAGAAATTGAATTGGGTCTCTAGGCCTGCTCTCTCTGATGCCATTTGGCTCTGATTTGGGGGCATGGTTTCGCAGCAAAACAAGTATAGGGGGTCACTGTTTCAGTGGTATTCTGAGAGCAGTCCTGCTACATACACAACAAACTGTGTACAGATTGTGCACAGATTTTGTTGTGGGGCCCACCACGGGTCCCACACAAATCATCCGAGCCGTTCATTAAATGTAAAACATTTTTTCAAGGGTCCCTGCAAAAAGTAAGCTCAATCCAATACCTATAGATGCTTCATCCAACCATCTAACTTTTCATTCAGATTTTCGGATAATGAAAAGTTATTGATTGGATCGAGCACCTATAGGTATCGGATTGAGATTATTTTTTACGGGGACCCTTGAAAAAATGTTTTACATTTAATGAACGGCTCGGATGATTTGTGTGAGACCCATGGTGGGCCCCACAATGAAATCTATGCACAATCTGTGCACAGATTGTATGTGTGTGTAGACTTTCTGTTCTGAGAGCAATCACTTTGTGCATGTTACCAAAGGTTAGGTCTGTCTCCAATCTTCTCCCGCCCATACCTCAATGATTGGAGACTACATGGGTTCTGTTGTTGTGGTGGTGGTGGTGTTGTTGGGCTTGCCAAGCTGTCAAAATCAGTACTTAAATGTTTTCTTCGGCCCATTATTTTGCTATGGCCATTATCAACTCAAGTGTTGGCAGTTGCGCCCTTCAGACATGCAGATTTTCCTTCTGAGAGAATTTTACACAGGATGCACTTTCTGAAGTTGTACTTGTTAGGTCTATTCTATGAAGTTCCGATACTGATAGGATACAAATAAGTAGATGAGAAAAAAGCTAAAGGAGGATACCAGTACAGAGAGGATATGCTTGTAAGATTACAGTTTCTGTAGTTACTGAATCATAAAGGACATAATTTTATAGATGCTGAGAAACTAGGAATTAGATACTCCCTCCGTCCTTTTTTCTTTGTCCACCTTTTCATTTTGTGGTGTCCTAAAATGCATTTGCACTCTGCGAAATCAAAGCAAAGATTTTGTAGTTTACCAAAATTATAAATGTTTAAGTATGGTTTAAAAAGGGGGGATAAAGGGGTCATGTTCATAATCAACGAGTTCCAATCTGATTTTAAGTGCATTAAATATATATCCCTGTAAAATCTAGAACTCCCTTAAGGGACCAACATTATGGGTCAGGGGCAATATTTGTCTATGAGGAAATACCTAGTCTCAAAAGTATGGATACACACATCGGACACATTTATGACACGAATGCCCCACTTCCACAATTCTGAAAAAAAAAATATCACTTCGACCCCATTCCTTTGTGCAATAAATATAAGTACTCTTTTATCTACCCAAACAGTCATACTCAAATATGTGGAACCAAAGCTGCTATTTCAATTTCCTACAAGTTCAGATACACGACCTAGAGTATCTCAAAAGACTGTGATACTCTTAAGTGTAAAGACAATTAGCATTAAATAATGGATTAAGGAAGTAACGGATACACATCCATAAGTATCAGCAGAGTCAAGGTATCTGTAATGGATACGAAAGAATTATCTGTACTTCGTAGGATCAATTAGATCAACTTGCTTAAAAAATGAAATTCATGGTTTTTAAGTTTTCCAAGATCATGGGATTTGTTTTATTCTGATATATCTCTATCCTTCATTTCTTTCAATGAAAACTTTGTATAATCTGGATATTATCTGGGATCCTCTGAAGTGTTAAGCCTCCTGCTTTCTTATCAGAAGTTACCTTTTAGTAGACAGTAGAGTTAGAAGGTTTATAGTTGGATGGCCTCCACATTTCATTCCTTTTTCTCTTCTCTTACCGTTCGTTGTCTCCCAGATATTGATGAATGCAAAGAAAAGTTAGCCTGCCAATGCTCACAATGCAAATGCAAGAATACATGGGGCAGTTATGACTGTAGATGTGGTGGCAGCAATTTGTTGTATATGCGAGAACATGACACTTGCATAAGTGCGTATGAGTATCTCTCTTACTATTTGCTTATTGGTCTATACCAGTCTATACCTCTTGAGTTGTGCTGTCATTATATAGCTGACCATGTAAAATCCATGTGTTTCTTGTTGGCCCGATGTATTGTCTGGATCAAAGCATTGGCTTGGACTATAATTCTGAAGGAACCACATATCATAAGTTTGGTTGGAACTTTTGTGACTGGAGTTAAATATCCATTGGATATGCACAAACCACGGGATGCAAAATACCTAGAGGATGTGATATTATTAATCCCTGTACAAGTAATCACAGAATCACCTGTACTACATGATAATATATCCCTTCACCATTGGTCCAATCAAACAAAGATGGCTTCAAATAATAAAAACCTGATGGACATGAAGCTTCCTTGTAGTCGCGTTGTTATCCTTGCCTGTTTTTGCCGCTAAGTATTTGTATCGGGAAGATGCAGGTAAAGATGCTAATAGAGAAGTCGGCTGGGGCTTTATTTGGGTAATTATTCTTGGTTTGGCTGCTGCTGGACTAGGTGGATATGCAGTTTACAAATACAGAATCCGGGTATGGGTATTTTGCTTTGTTGTACGTATCCAGAGATTTTTCATGATCGTTCATATTAGGCTTGTAGTTGGCATGTTGATCTGCATGATGTGCCTGGTGATGGGTCCTATTGTAAGGAAGACGTGGAACCCTAACTAGGATATATGAGGAAAATATTGCAGAAAGATAAAGAACAAATCAAGAATAATAATGCAACAAACATGTAATTTATGTAGTTCATCCAAGTAGGCTATGTCCATGGTCACAGCAGTTGTTTCACTAGGATAAAGAATGATACGGGAATTACGTTGGAGTTTCCCTACGCTTGCGACATACTCCTATATAACTAGGTCTAGAAGTCCGTGGAAATATCAAAACTACACTTAGAAAATTTCGCCATCCGCGACACACATTTCTTAGTGTACAATAACACCAGGCTCTAAAATGCATAGCACTAGAAACTGCCAAAACTCCATTCGCACTTTTAAGTAGCTTAACCAAACATGTTCTATCTATGACTGATTACTGGTTCAAAAAGAACAGTAAGGGATGATAACAATGAACTGCCAGTAAAAAGAGATATATCAGATACTAAAGGAGCTTTTTTGGTTATCTGAATGAAACCCTGTGATCATGGATCTCTGAACTGTTGCTTAGATTTGAACCTCGTCGTATTAGTTACTGGATCAATGAGCTTAGATCAATGACCATTGATGCTGTTTCACTTATATTCATTGTTCTTGGTATTCAATTTTTTGCAGAGCTACATGGACTCTGAAATTCGGGCTATCATGGCGCAATACATGCCGTTGGATAATCAAGCAGAGCTCCCTAATAACCCTGCTCCCTATGCATATGCGTGAAGCTGTGAAGCTGAGGTTCTGCCAACATCCCTTCAGTTAATGCAATGCATTTCTCTCCGTTTATTTTTTGGGGAGTTATGTTTTCTTGCTGATATTTACGTGTACATGACCAAACCTAGTGCACAATAAGCTTCCCATACGGGGCATTTTCCTTGCAGCCAACTGGCCCGATGATTTTAGGTATAGTTTTGTTTTTTCCCCCCTAGTATTTCTTTTGTCCTATGTCTTATTTATTGACAATATGACACAGTAGTGGTGTAATAGATATGAAATGACAACGGGCTAAGACACAATCAGAATCCTTACCTTGTGATGGGTTTCGGGATCCTTTTCATGTGTTTTGGCAAAATATAAGAACCAAAGGATCAGTACAAGATTAGATGAAGAGCTATAAAAAAAAATTAAAATGCAAGACCCTATTCATAAGAAACCAATGCAGCTAAGGGCCCAACAACTGAAGAGGCATTGAGGCACAGCAATCGCCGAATCTTGACAAGGGTCTTGAAATTGGTACCAACAACAAGAACTGGGAATCAGAAAGCTGTAACAGAACAAAAATGCAAATTACTGCGGAAGACGAAGGGTTTGTCAATCTGGGAGATTGGGAACGAATTGGAGCATTGTGAATTTGTGACTGTTTCTGTAGGACATTTTCTCTTGCGTAAAAATTCGAAAGGAGTAGATAACTTCTTTTCACGTACCAAGTCTCCTTTTTTCTGCAGACTTCACACTTGGCCGCCAAAACTGCTCGATATTATTACACAAAAACTCCAAATGTCAAGAAAGAAAGCGTGATAAAAGGTTTACAAATTAAAATCACTCCGTAGAGTAAGTAATTTTCAGTTAAAAAAGAGGGCTTACAAATTTACACTCAAATTTTGAATTACTCCTATATCTCTGTATCTTGGCTTCTTGGCGTCATGTCCTCCGATAATCCTGGTTGTTTCCTTTTCACAACGCTACAACTCTAATCGTCCCAATCGTTTCCCCACCCATCTTTGTTAGCAGATCTCGCAGTAAGGCCACTTGACGAGATGCTGCCAACGTGACGTCCCCCTGGCGACCTCACTGCCTTGTCCTCGTCCCAGTCATCATCCCATCCGTCATCCCAACCTTCTGCAGCCTCCAAATTAACAGCGGAAGCAGATTCTGGCACCCCCATTTCAAGTTCCTGATATGGAACTCCGTCGTGCCTTTTCCTCTTCCTAATCTTGCAGCAAGCCCAAGTTCCCCCAACAATTAGTGCTATTAGAAATAAAAGGTATGCACCATAGATGGGGGTCAATTGCTTATAATACGAAGGGAGCCGCTGTAAAAAGTCTCCTTTAGATTGATGAGGACCCATCTGAAGCGTGCATTCCCCATTTCCAGACTTCAATATGATTTTGGTGCGGGTGTTTCCACCAATAGTCTGAGAGACACTGATCTATAACACAAAAAAGGAGCTAATAATGAAGGCAATCCCACTTTGTGGTAATTCTTAAGTATCAGCTCCAGCACGTATCCAAAAAATCAGCAATTACATATTAGTAAAAATCAACCTGTACTTGTTTTTAACCAATACGGTCAAAAAATAACAGCAGAATTGCAACTTGGAAAAAGATGCACAGTTTTCCTATCACTAGCTGCTCATTGCACTTCTCAAGTGCAGATTAAAAGCAAAGATGGATTCCGGTTCCACTCACACAAAAGTTGACACAACATTTGACACAAAACTAATCGGAGTTTCACGCAAATAATCAGAGCCGTTCAATTTGATTAAAATATGTTTTTAAGAGTTCTCGTAAAAATCGACTCATGCGGGTATCGGTAATGGCTTGATCGGTTCATTCAATTTTATTCTATAAAATTTGATAGGAATCAACTGAATAAACGATCAAGCCCTTATTGATATCAGAATGAATTTTTACGGGAGCTTTTAAAACTATGTTTTAAATAAATTGAACGGCTCCGATCATTTGCGTGGGGGTCCTACATAAAACTTGTGTCAAATGTTTTGTGAGCAGAAATGGCCCCTATATGTATACACTAATGTGAAGAAGTAAATGTTGTCCTCCCCTTTGATCGGCATCGGCACATCTTTCTGTGAACTGTGAAGCATTAATAATTATTGGATACACTATTTCCAACAAGGAAAGAAGATTCAGAATAGTCTTGTAGTCAACTATACTTTTTCCTTTCACCTGTTTGGAGAGACTAGTGAATGGTGTGTACAAATAAGTGATGTTATCACCTCATACTGCTTAAGGCCATGAATTGCTTCATTGTTCTCAGAATTGCCAATGGCACACCACATAATCTCAGTTCATTGACCTGAATAACCTGTTTTAGATGGTACATATTCTTTAGTTTATGTGTCAGCTGGAAGTCCTAGTCACGCCATGGAAATGGATCCTCTCCAGTCGTACTTTTGGACTGGAGGAGACAGTCGACATCACAACCGTCCATTTGCTGGTATGAACGGTTGAGATTTGTTCATAACTCTTCCATGGAAGAGTTTTGAACAAATCTGATTCATTGATTATACCAATGCGCGATGTGGACTGTCCCCTCCAATCCAAAAGTACGACTGGAGAGGAGCAGGATGCTCAGGCCATATATACATACTGCATCTGATACAATCCATATCCTGAACCTAAAGAATAGACCATCTGACGTATGCAAGTCCTATTCCATCTTGACTTCAGCCACCCAAACATCATCTAAATCTCTCCCTACTGACCGTCTTAGCCATTGTTTCTTGTAAAATAAATGTAGGCAGCACTTTTATAGGTCCATAATGGTTCAAAGGGAAACATACAGAAAACTCATCAGCTTTTGTGAATCACATTTGGATTTTCTATAAACAGTTGCCAAGCAGACTGTCACTTTCAATATATTGCATTTTCCTCGGCTCTTGGCACCATAAAAATTTATAAGAATAACAGCAAATTTAGAACAATGGCACCATAAAAATTTATAAGAATAACAGCAAATTTAGAAGAATACAAAAAGGAGATGTGAATCAGCAAAAATAAAAATTACATACCCCTTCAGTTTGGTGCTTGGGGATCTCATAATTCATAACCTTCCCCAATGACGTTGAGATAGTAATATTCCCTTTCACGGCGCTCTCTCCTTCATTTTGGATCAGAAGAACCAAATCTTTGGACCCTGTAACAATACAAGAGAAGGTGAAGGGCCTGTATCCCCTTCGAGCAATAGGTAAGACTAATGCTTTAGTTGGTTTATGGCTTTAGTGAAAGAGAAACATCATTGCCCTCTGTTTCTTTACTATGTAGAACGGAGAAAACTACTAAACTTTCTAGATTGGTTGTATTAAGGACAAGAATTTTCCCCTCCACTTTCCTGTCCCTCTTCCTTTCCCTTCCCAATTTCAAGTTTTCAAGTTCCATAAAGAGCCTCAGAGCACTCAACAAAAGACAATGGTCACATTATCGCTGAATAAACCAAGTGGGTTGTGGGTAGGAGAAATTATTTTTAGAACTACCAAATCCTTGATAAATCATAGTTTCTTTTCCTCGCTGTTTCCCATGGTAACCAAACAAGGAATACTGATGTCCAAATCCAGCAACCGAGGTGCATTAAGCTCCTAGAATACCTTCTGATGTTTATTTCCTTATAGATATCATAGCCCCCCAAAAGCAATGCCAATATGTCAGATAAGATGTATGGATCTGTGACATTTCTCAGGAGAGTGTTCATCAGAGTATCTACTTCTTGGAAGCCCTTTTGATGGCGATCAAAGGCATTGGAAATTGGTCTTGGTGGATCCACTGAAAATATCAATATTCGAGGATTGAAATCTGGACGATTCAAGCACTAGGAGCAGTTCAAGACAATTCAAGAAGGAGCTTCAAGGCCATGAGTAAGGATACATGTCATTGGTTGTAAGAGAACTCTACCATATGCCATTGGTGAGAAGTGTTCGTTGTTCTTCCATGATTTTCCTCCCGAATTGGCATTTCTCCCATGAAAACTCTGCTAGATGACATTCGAGGCCTTGAGGTTTCAGTCCCTGCTTAGAGTTTTTTGGATCAGTTTCAATGTTTCAAATACAACCGTGGTCTTAGTTTTTTGTAATTCCTCAAATACGTCGATGTATTTTCTTTTGGAGCTTAAAAACGACCGTTGAGGGCATTTTCCAACCTTCAAACTTGATTGTGGTGGAGCTTAGATGTGAGAAACTCCTGATGCCCAATAAGCTAGGGTTTCAACCAGCTCTGAGACAAACCATGGTTCCCAACGCAAAGTTCAAGGTTGAAAAGTTCGATGGAAACCAACAACTTTAGAATGTGCCAGTGATGCGATTGACGTGTGGATCCAACAAGAGCGTTGAAGGACAAGCCCAAGGATATGATGGATAATGACAAGAATAGAATGCGCCAGCAAGCTTGTGGCACATTTGGTTGTGCCTCACGAAGGATTATTCAGTGATGAACAAAACAAGGGATAAGATGTTGCTGGATTTGATGGAGGACAAATTCATGATAAAAAGCGTAGGGAAATGCCTCAACTTGAAGACGTCCTTCCATGTGCAATTTCGAGCCGTAAGCTCTATGCATGAACATATAGGGACAAGTGTTTAGGCATGTCCGACACTTGTCCGGAGAGTGTCATGTCATGTCCGTGACTGACGCGTGTCGAACACGGATACGTGAGGCCGGTAGACGTGTCCATGCTTCTTAGGTCACAGGAAAGGGCATTGGAAGAAGGATTGTCAAGCTTTGAAGAGCGCCATTGACAAGGAGTCCAGGCCAATATTGTATTTTTGAAGATGATGGAGATTTTGCTCATGCACTTATGAGTTTGTCAGCTTTCATTCATTCAGGAGAATCGAAATTCATTCTGGATGCTTTTACAGGTATGTTCTAGGTTGAAACATAGTTTCACCTCTTTAGGAGCTTTAAGTTCACAGGATTGGCAATCACTTTGTATGATGGAGGCTAAGAGATTGTTTCACGCAAGTTGGTGGTAATGAGAGGCACTCAACACAACATAACCTGAATTCCTATTCCTCTGAAGGGAGTATGACTGTAAGTGAAGAAACCATCGTTGTTGGCAAAGGAAAACTGAAGATTCTAATTTGGATACTACCAATTCGGTGCACATGCATTTGGCCTGTTTCGGAAGCAATTTTGGCATGAAACTAGGGGGAGGCAATCCAGAGCCAAGTTATCCAGGCCAATGTGACACTTCTCTTTGGAGGTTTGTATCCGTCTGATTCTTTAATCAATGTGTGTTCCTACTGCACTTAGATCTACTTCTTTGAATCTGGATATGGTCATTTTCATAAGGCATTGATGCTAGTGGAGATAGATCGTTGAATGACTAACATAGATTGACAGTTAATTAGAATGATAATTGGAACTGCAGGATTGAGTTCAAACCTACTTCGAAGCAAATCCATCTGAAGCCAGTTTAAGCACCTTTGGATGCCTGAGCCTTTGGGCAATTGATGGCAGCCTCGGAGACGATGGCACATCTTGGATTCTAATATGTTTTTCCGATTTTGGTATTGTTTACAACCAGAACTTGACCTTTGTGCCTTAAGCCAAAGCACCCAACAGTTGAGTGCCCCAGGCTTCCCTCTCCTTATACTTCTATCTAGGTAGTTACGAGCTAAAAGACGTTCGCTACTTCCGGATGCATAAATAGGTTCTAGAGCAGAGATCTAGCAACGCATTCTAGGCGTACTTGAAGTTGTCCAACGTGTTGGATTTTGGTTCTAAAGTTTGCTCACGGCTTCGGAATGTGGAAATTAAGCCCTTTTGTTCAGATTATTCTGGAATTCCGAATTATGTACTTATTAAGGGGTTGAATATCGACAGTTAATTTGGTGTTGTCTGAAGAGAGTTTGCTTTGTTTGCTTCCATTGGTTTCGGCTCTCTCAACTCTCTTTGGTTTGAGCTTGTGGAGTTACTATTTGTTTTGGCTTCCACTTTGGGGATTGCATTTGGTAGCAGTGTGAAATTATTTGGACGGAGAATCCTTTCCAAGGAGGAGCTTTTTGACTTTGGCTTATATTGACAGACGGAGCTCCTAAACCACCATTGATGGCAACTCCTGTATACCTTGTCATATACCTTTGGTAATGGCAACTCGCCCATAAATAGCAACAATCAGATTGTAAAGTCAACACACTGATTAGAGAGAGTTAGGATTGGGTCTTGAATGGGCTTCTGGTATTGAGAGCCTTTGTAAATTCTCCTCTGTAGTGCTCTATCAACTGCCGTGTTTTGTAGGCAACTGCTCAAATCGGGTAAAATTTGTGTCTATGTTTGAATTGTGTCTCTTTGTTTGTGGGGTGTTCACAGAGACACAAAGAGACGAATTTGGACTTTAAGCTCTGGAGTTTCACCCAAACAAACAACTGTAAGCAGAATATCACTCTTCCAAAGCAATAATGATTTTTTTTAAAAAAGAACAAACAGAAAGAACACCAGCAGAGCAATGAAGTTACCAGTCTCAAAACGTTGAATGCAACCAGTCAAAGTTTCCAGGATACTGCACTGATTGGTGGATCCGTCGCAAGTCTCCTTACCAGCCAAATGTGGAACAAATTTTCCTTCATTTTTCTCTTCACGACTCTTCTCACCCTCTACCTCCTTAGTCGACGAATTTTCTGAATCATCACTCTTCGATCCCTTTGGATTTACTTTCGTCAAACCATTCGATGACTCGGAATCCTTGTGCTCTTTTTCCTTAGACTTACCACCATCAATTGGATTAGCTTTTGATTCCTTATCACCGCTGCTCGAAACAGGACTAAGCAAAGGCGAAACCTAAAAAACAAACCTCATGTCTCAGTACTATTACATCCACACCATTCTTTGCTGTTCAGAAAATTATTACATCCACAACAGGAGACAAGCAAGCCCCTTTGGATCGATTGATTTCTTGAGAAAAGAAAAGAGTTATGCTTTCTCACCAAATCTCATAATTTTCACCAAACAACATATGCCTTGCATTTACACACATTTCTCACCTATTTATCCAAACAAGGGGTGAGAGAGATTGCCCTTTCTACTCTTTTCTTTTCTCACCAAACCCCTCAATCCTTAATCACACAGATAGACTACAAACATATAAAGATAATTATTTACATTCATAGACGTATGAATATGAACGCACACATATAAACAGAGAGAGATAGAGATACATTTGTTTCAGGAGAGCTAACCGTTGGCGCCGCACCGGTTAATTTTCGGAGATTCCAGGGAGAGTAAGCACTGGAGCAGTGGGAAGCAATCAAGAACAGGAAGATAACACAGAGAGGTCCATTCCTATCCATTCGACGGGAAAAGAAAAAATAAATCGTTGGGAAATATTTGGATCCGTGAAATCCACCTTTAGCCTGTGGAAATCAAATCCGGAAAAGAAAATCCGATTCCCGATCCTAGAAATCGGCCGAGCGAGAACCTCATCTTCGTCGCAAAATCACAATACCATTAATCAATTCGGCTCGAGAAATCGGGTACAGAAAAAGTGAAGCTGGACTTGGAAAAGCTTAGAAATTACGCAACGAGAGGAGAGAGACGTAGGGCTGTTGGTTCTGAATCTCTGGCAAGTTAAAGTTGAGATTTTTAACTGCTGGATGTGAAGGGTTTTTCAAGTCGTAACTAACTAAACTAGTAGGATTTTCGCAAGGTTCGAAGGTTAACGACGACGCAATATAGGAGTACTTGTAAGAGAATCTAACACCTCGCCGTTGGGCTTTTGGAGGGTGTGGGCCGGCTTCATGGATCGTCTCCACTCTGGACACAAGTAACGTGCGCATGTGTGAGCGGAAGCGCGAGGATGTGCACGACAGTCTTTAAAAAATGTCCCTAAAAAATATATGTCAAACTATTACTACTTTGGAAAAGCGGGAACGAAAGTGCGAGACGAAAGTGCGAGTGCTCTCGCACTCCCATGAGTCTTTAAAAAACCATGCCAAACTGGAGTAGTACTTTGGAAATGCGACGTCAACTGAAAGCGCAAGTGCAAAGCAAAAATTGATAGCGCGAGCAAAGGACCTTGCTAGATGATTATGTGACTAAGCTCTTGACTCTAATTGTGGAAATTTTGTTTCATGGTCTTGGAAAGATAACAGTATTTCAACCCCTTTTTCATCACACATTCTTGAAGAGTCCAGTACGAAGTGTATGGATACTATAAGAAGAGAATTACTCTTAATTGTGACTCTAAGAGCAGGGCTGGCTTATGGCCAAGGTCGGAGAAGCCCGCGCTTTCGGCCCCCCAAAAAGTTAAAAATGAGGGTCCTCAAAATGTTATGATCCTATATATATATATATATATATATATATATATATATATATATATATATATATATATATATATATAGAGAGAGAGAGAGAGAGAGAGAGAGAGAGAGAGAGAGAGAGAGAGTTCTTTTCAGGTCCGGACGCCTTACGGTCCAGACCTCCCATTTTCCAATCTATTTTTGATGATTCGAGCTGCTTAATGTGATCAGAACGTGATTTTAAGGGTATCAAGATCCTTTGTTCGACGCCCAATTATAAAGGTAAAAAAGCCATCAACGGAACCTTTGGCAGCAATAGCGGAAGTTGTGCGAAATCAGGAAAAAAATGATCGGAAAGGACTTGATCCGAACAGTTTTTTATTGAACAGTTTAGTAAAAAACTGCTCGGAACAAGCCCTTCCCGATCATTTTTTTTGTTGATTTCTCACGGATACCCTTAAAATCACGTTCTGAACACATTGAGCTGCTCGGATCATCACAAATAGATCGGGAAATGAAAAATCCGGACCATAAGAAAATCCGAGCGAGTGGACCTGAAAACTACTGTGTGTGTGTGTATATATAGTCCCTTCTTATAAGGACTACCTTATTTTAATAAAATGCAGACCTCCCTTTTCCAATCGAATTTCGATGACTCGAGCCGCTCAATGTGTTCAGAACGTGATTTTAAGGGTATCCGCGAGAAATCAGCAAAAAAAAAAGATCGGGAAAGGCTTCATCCGAGCAGTTTTTGTTTGTTTTTTATCTAACGGTTCAAATAACAATTGATCAAATCAAGCCCTTTTCGGTCATTTTTTTTGCCGATTTCTCATCGGTACCCTTAAAATCACGTTTTGAACACATTAAGCGGCTCGGATCATCAAAATCCGATCGGGAAATGCGAGAAATGGGAGATCTACATATAAAGTCCTCATTTTAAGGTTCTTACCTAAAGATTTCTGTATATATATATATGATCCAATAAAAAATTGCACTAGCTTCCTTTACACAAAATAGGTCCAATTGAAATTTATAAGCCACAAAATAGGCCCAAATGATGAAATTACTCATTAGTAACACTAAGGCGTTAAAAAAGAGAGAAAAGAAACGGTTGGAGCCTGGAAGATATTTTCAGTTTGGTGATTGCAAAGTACTCGATCAGGCCCTATCTCCTACGCTACCATCTATGTTGGATTATCAAATTTTTTGTAGTTAGAGGAAATTAGAGAGAAAAAGAACTCCTAAAAGAAAAGCTGCGCAACCGATCAAAAAAGAAGAAGAAAGAAACGTAGACGCTTGAGAAGTCGAGGGGAGGGAAGATATAGGGAGGTCTCATTCAAGAAATTCACTTCCGGCCTCTAAAACTTATAAACCGGTCCTGTCTAAGAACATCTCCAACTGAAGTCTTCAAATTGAAGACTCAAGATAATTTTCTTGTATTCCAAAAGTAAGTATGAAAAATGTAAATATTCACGTCAACTTAACCCAATTCTTCATTCATATTTTAATATGGGTAAAATATGTATTGCCCCTATCCGAATTTTGTTTACTTCGTCCTTCAACTATCAATTGCACATACTTGCCCCCTTAAACTACCAAACCGTTAGTTACTAAGGCCAAATCCCACATTCCACCCACTTCTTGAACGGAAATCGTTTGTTTCTTGGGCAGAAACCGTGACCTAACATTAATCCCTTTTTTTCCGCCCCTTTGACCTAAAAGATAGAGAATGAGATGAACAAGTTCAAAAAAAGCTGAACCAGTACTTCTTCCAAATCCTTGAGACTTTGAAAACACTCTTCAACTGACAGTTAGATATAAAGTTTCGGGTTGAAGATCGAAGCATCATCTCTTCTGGCACCAACCGCAATCCACTCGTCACCGTTTTTCCTCTCGCCGCCTGTCGTTGCTTCGTTCCAATCCACTCTCGTCCAATTGATACCGTCGCCGTTTGTTGTTTATGTGTTGATTTGATTTCTTCCCCTTTCAATTTTTTTGGTCAAAGAGAAAAAGATGAGTGGGTTTTTTGTAGAACAAAAAGTACTCTGTTTTTTTTTTGGAAATTGCAAAAGTTTTATCGAGAGTTCAACCATTATTTTTGGCCAAAACGAATAGTTCTACCATGGAATGGGGTATGTTTTAAAAAAAGAAAAAGAAAAGGGTATGTTAAAAGACTTTATTACCCTCATTTGTGGATTTTCCATCCATGTCTTGGATGGAAGTTGGGATTTGGCCTTTGTAAGTAATGGTGTCGTAGTTTAAGGGGCAAGTGTGTGCAATTGATAGTTGAAGGACGAATTAAATAAAATCTAAATAGTTTAAGGGGCAAATACATATTTTACCTTTCTAATATTCAAAATCTCATTCATTTCTCTCTGAAACTCAATTTTTTCCTCCAAATTTTAAACTACTAGGTTTTCAAATATTACCAAAATATATTGATGAGTGGTCTTGTTTAAAAGGTCTTATGAATATCTTTTGAAATATATTAATAATATGAGAAATGATTTAATTAGTATGATACTAGAAGTTATAACATTTTAAAGTATTGAAATAAAATGAAGAATGTTTCATTTTTTGTAAGATTCTTCATATATGAATAATCAAAAAGTGATTCTTCATTTGGAAGGGAGTATTGTTGGAGGCCAACAAATCTTCAAAAAAATGAAGAAATAATGGCTTGGTTGGAGATACACCCAGTCCAAGGTCCCAAGATTCAAGTCATAGGCTACCATTTTTGCATTTACCTTTGAAAAAGGAGAAAACAAAAAAAGAAACAGTGTTTAAAATCTTTATTGAAAACTTTCAAATGCTATTTGAAAGCTCTTTAGTCTTAAGATTATCCGCGTAGTTTCTTCACTACAAATGTAGAAATGATACTTACCGATATCCATTAAAGCTGATTTTTTACAGGACACCATAAAATAATATTTTAAAATTTATCAATAATTTTTTGGATTTTTTTGAGACCCGAAATAGGCTTCACATAAGATGTAGTGTAACTATGTAGTGTACCTATCTTTAGTGTTTTTTAAAACAAAAAACCCAAGTGGGCACCACAAAAAATCATCTCAATCCGATATATATATGTGTCCGATCAAATCCTCCCATTTTTTAAAAATCGGCAAAAATTTTCATCCAATCTTCCCATTTTTGCCAATTTTTAAAAAATGGAAGGATTGGATCGAGCACATACACATATCTGATTGAAATGATTTTTCATGATGCCCGCTCCCTTTTTAAAAAAAATTATTGAACGGTTCGAATTTTCCGTATGTGACCCATAGATGGCCTCGCGTGGCCGTCTGTACCTCGATCAAATGGGGACCATCGGTCCCTTTGCATTTGTTAATTTTATGTTAATTTTGTAGGGATTATTGTTTCGTCTTTTAACGATAGAAATTTAAAAAGTAAAAAATAATGTTCGAATCTATTTTTGTTTAATAAAGACAAATATAATCCAATTACAAAAATTTTTGGTTTTGAAGTTAATTTTTTTTACTTTTTAGATTCCTCTCATCGAGAAGAACCAATAAGTCACAAAAAAACTAATAAATGAAAAAAAAATTGAATAAAGAAAAAAGTAATCATCGAAAATTATTTAGCCAAAATAGATACTACTAATTATTACAGTAGTATTTCTTTCAGCGTAAAATGTTTAAAAAAAATGTGTTAATCTCTTTCCGATTAAATATAGTAGTATGATTTTAATGTTGATTGATATTTAATAAATTTAATTTAAAGCTATAATTTACATATAGTACATACAAAATGAACTGAACTGCTCAAATTGTTTAATGAATCCCTAGTGAGTCTTATTTTGAGTCAAGAGATCGCATGGAAAATCATTGAGAAGATCCTTTCACAATTTTAAAAGGAAATATGGGTCGAGAAATTGTAGTCTTTGATAAGTTTTGTAAATCCTATTCCAATTAAAGAAAAAAAATGTTAATCCCAACTCACTAAGGGTGTGATTAAGTTGCATGATGACGCATCTTAAAAGAAAGATGGGTTTTAAAATACACAAAAATATATACAAAATTATGTAAAAATCTGAACTATTTACATCTTAACCATCGATTATTAACCGTTAGCCAAAATTGAAAAAATTATGGACCTCATATATTTGTAATATGATGAATTGCTATAGTAACATATATTGACTAGGTGCTAAAGAAATAAGGGCTTTTAAGTCATCCAAACAAGTCTCGTTAACATTGTCTTTGAGTTTTGCAATGTAAATACATATCTTTTGTTTTTCGATTTCAAAACTTTGATTTGAATTTTGAAGGAGGTTGGTTGGTGAGGCTCAAAGCGAGAGATGAGGTTAAAAAAAGAAAGAAAGAATTGTTACTTTGTTAGTCTTAAGTCAACGACTCTCTCCTTTTCCTTTTGAAAATCTTATTGTGTACATTTGAGTATATAAAGAAATCAAATATGAAAAACATATTTTCCTTTTGAGAATCTTATTGTGAACATCCGAGTATATAAATATAAAGATATAAAGATTCAGATTTTCTACGTGGGATCCATTATAAGTCCCGCGTGGATGTCGTCGATACGGGTACCATCGGCACCGGTAAATATGAAAAATGAATGATGTATTGTCGTCGGAACTTATCCAATTAGCCTGCGTCTCTCTCTCTCTCTCTCTCTCTCTCTCTCTCTCTCTCTCATGTTTTCATCACTTCCGACTCCATGTCCCCCACCCTCCTAGCTTCCTCACTCCTTCACTCCTCTCTTCCATCTCATCCCCCTGTAACCTCTCACTCTTTCCTCGCCCACGACACCACCCAACAAACCAAATTTATCCAGTTTGCCACCATCCCTACTTCCACACCCAATTCCTCACAAACCACATCAGACCAATTAAGCAGCCCAAAAGAGGTTATTTCCAATCCAATTTATCAAATTGGGTTCAATTCAGTTTCCCAAGATAGCAGAACCAGTAGTAAACTACAAGTTCAAAACTTGGTCAAAAGAATTACAGCATTACCCACTTCCCATAAATCAAGAATCATCGATACCTTCCAATCAGATGGCGGTTTCAACACCATATCCGACTTCAATGATCTCCTCATGGCTTTTGTCGAAGCAGATGAACTTGAAATTGCCTTGAAACTGATGAGCTCAGATATATCATCCTCTCATGGGTTATTCCCAAACAGCTGGACATATTCCATTATGATCAAATTACACTGCAAGAAAAACCATCTCAGTGAGGCCAAAAGAGTCCTAGACCACATGCTCGAAAACGGGTTCCAGCCAAACGCTGCAACGTTCACTGACCTCATCAGTGCATTCTGCAGAGGAGGGAGAGTGGGGAAAGCACTGGAAGTTATAGGGATAATGCGTGGAATCGGTATTGAGCTGACGATTCGGACGTACAATTGTCTGTTAAAGGGGTTGTGTTATGTGGGGAAAGTAGAGAAAGCTTATGAATTGTTGATGAATATCAAGAAATCTTCCAAGAAGAAACCCGATATTTATACGTACACGGTGGTTATGGATGGGTTTTGCAAAGTGGGTCGGTCAGATGAGGCATATGAATTGCTTGTTGAAGCTCTGGAGGTGAGTTTGACCCCAAATGTGGTCACTTACAATACTTTGTTTAATGGGTATTGGAAGGAGGGGAGGCCACTGGAGGGTATGAATGTGTTGAAGCAAATGAAGGATAGAGGTTGTGTACCTGATTACATCAGTTACAACACCTTGTTGTTTGGTCTGTTGAAATGGGCTGAGATTCGCGCGGCAGTTAGGATTTATAAGGAGATGGTGGGGATCGGTTATCGGGTGGACGAGAGGGTGATGAACAATTTGTTGAGGAGGTTGTGCAGGGGTTCTAGGAGGGAGGGAGGGCTGTTGAAAGATGCGTATGAAGTGTTTGAGAGAATGGCTGACTGGGAGTTTGTTGTTTACGATTTTACGTACGATTTGGTGATTGAAGCATATTGCCGCGGGAGGGATGCAGATTTGGCTCTGGTCAATTTGCACAGGATGGTTGGATTGGGATATGATCCGAAGATTGTTACGTTCAACAATGTTGTCCGGGCACTCTGTGTCGAGGGAAAGGTTGAAGAGGCATTGTCAGTTGTCGTCATGTATAGAGGGAGAGGATTTCCTAGCAGAGCTACTGTCGACATTTTGATTGATGAGCTTAATCGACGGTTAAGGCATTCTGAAACGTGTAGGTTGTTGGCCGCAGGATTGAAACTGGGTTTGATTCCAAACAGAGAAGCGAGAGGAAAAAACCCTTATTCGCATTCGAAACAAGTCACCTTGCACAATGTCAGTTGAAAAAATGTAAGATCATATTTGAGGTTTGTTTCTAGCAGCAAGGCGTTCATCAACCTCCCTTCCAGCATACTACAAATATAGGGAAGGATAGGAAGTGATCGAAAAGATCAGAGTATTTCTGAACTTTGAGGCTTTACAATCATAGAAGAGCTCTGACATGATCTTGCAACAGAAGAATGGCCGCCTATGCTATGTGCCATTTTTTTAAAACCTTCAAATTGAAGTGTAAATGGAAACTCGCAGAATTTGGTTGACTGTTATATTCTTGAACCCTATTAGCATGAGGGTTTCAAGTCACTTCAGATGTGCTATTAGAAGGATTACTTGCAATTATTGGGAAACCAAATTGAGATACTAGAAGGAGATCATAAGTTGTAGTCAACTTCCTTTAACAATAGACAGTACATATCTTCAAGCTTCATCTCATGTTCTAGATCACGCATAGGAGCCGCCTGGTCTCCTCTTCTACCCTACCCTAGGGTTAGGATTTCTGCCTCCTTTTTCCACCGGACCACTCCTCCATGCCTCCTCTCTCCCCCCTCATCCACCTCCCCCGCCTATTCTCAGTCCCCCATCCCTTTTTCTAGTTTCCGGCCTCTGGTGTTGTGTTTTGGGAGTGGGGCTGCCACCTCTGTGCCCCACCCTCGCCCGTCCCCCTCCTTGCCCACCACCGACCGTCATCTCCACCACCGGCCTTTCCATGGCCCTGCCAGAACTCACCCCCTCCGCTTCCATTTTCCTTTCCCGCCGCCTCCTGCCTCCGACACCTTTGCTCTCCGCCCCTTTGTCTAGCCGCCTTTGCTCTCCACCCCTTTCCCTCGCCCCCTCTTCCTCCGCCTCCGCCTCCTCTTCCTCCAGCCACCACTAGCTGCTTCCCTCTTCTGGTTAGGGTTTCTGTTTGGGCCGACGAGGAGATGACGTTGGGTAGTTTCGGCCCCCCGACGTAATAAGGCTCCGAATTTCGCAGGCAGCCAGCGATGGAGCTTGGTTTTATTCCGGGGAAGAAGCCGGACAACTTTCAAATTTGCTTGGTGACTCTTTGCTTCAACTCAGCTGGGTGACTCAGCGAGTCAAATCAGGGCGGTAACTCAATGGCTTTTGGTGGCTGTTCAGTTGATTTTACTTTTTCTTTTTCTTTTTTAGGTTCGAGTTTTGGTAGGTTGTTGATTTTATCCTTACTCTTATTCTTCAAGGTCTGAGCTGGGGTTCTTGGAGCCTTTACTTCTGAGTAGCTGACGGGTCTCTCATACCAGCACGTAGTATAGGTTTGCTTCAGTAGAGTTTGCTAGAGTTTGTAGAATGTGTGCTTAAAGCAGTAACTCGTGTCTTGATTTGGTAGTTTTGGTTTTTTCCTTGTATTTGTGATGAAATCTTTCCCTCCGGTTGATGAAATGAAGTGACATTTAAAAAAAAAAAAAAAAAGGACAGTACATATCCTACGAAATAAACAAGCTAATTCGTCGGATTTTTCTTCTGATTACAATATTTGTTACGACAGGAAAAAAAATTGAGGTCTACATCTCTTCAAAATCCAAGTCAATGGACTTGTGGTGGTATCCGAATCTGATGTATAAGCTCCCGCGAAGTTAATAAGCATGTAAGACAATCTTCCGTACCTAAAATCTGATCTCTAACCAATTATCCACGGCTCAGGTACTGCCCAGTTTCAGTATCCACCGTTATTACTTCATCTCTCTCTATGAACAATGGGACGTTAACAACAGCACCGGTTTCAAGAGTTGCGGGTTTAGATCCACCTGCCACACAAGTTCAGTAAAACACCAAGAATAGAAGTTTACAACAAACTTCAAAATTCCAAAAGGGTCAACCACTCCAATAGTATAATCATGCTAACAGCCCAAGTTGGATTCATGGAAAGTGTGCTTTACAGATGGTATCGCAAATAAAAATCCCTTAAAACAATGAAGCATCTCTTCTTGTCATTCTAAAGCCATAGTTTGATGCAGAACAAACTGCATGGATAGCAAGTCTAAGTGACAAAGAACGCTACCTTGTGCTGAGTCAGCTTTAGCGCTAGGATCAACATCAACCACAGTCAACTTAACATTCATGGGGACCTCAAAACCAATAACCTGCAGCAAACCGATATCAACATGTAAGTTCTGCTACCAGAGAACTAGAGGAAATAGAGGAGAGAGGGAATCGATGCTCTCTGCAACTCTAATGGGTGCCGTCACTTATAGGCATCACAAACACGTCAGCTTAGAGTGCAGTGTAGTAGCACAATCAAGCGATAAAGACTGCCAAGCGTTCTGGAGGTTTTTTACATAGAGCACAAGAAGCCATCATAGAGGTCATTACCAACAAATATTCAAGGCAAAAATATACTAACAGCCCTTCGGGGTAGTGGAAAAAACAGTAAAAGCCCTTAATCTATGCGTAATATATAGCCAAACCACACCCTTAAATGTACATTTGAAAAGATTACACAATCAGCTTAGATTTTACCTCACTGTCAACTTCTCCAATAATGGTGTGCTGAACACAGCCACCCACCACCACTATCCTCTCAACCGCTCACCAACCCTCTTTTCAATCTCTCTGATCAGTGATTACCACTGTTAAATTTCTTCGAGGGTTCCAACCAAAAACCAATTGGCACTGAGTGAAGAGGTCCCAAATTTTAAGTGATCTCTCATCAATACCCAAGCAATGTGGGACAACTACTCTAACAACCACCTCTCTCTCTCTCTCTCTCTCTCTCTCTCTGATGCCTTTATCTCTTTTTCTGATAACCAGAGCCAGCTTACGCACACCTCTACTAATTCTAGGGACCATAAACCCACCGTCCATTAGCTGGAGCCCCACTTAAAGCCAGAGCAAATACTTCATTTTGACTGGCCCTAAAAGAGTTGATAGCACCTGAGACTGAGAGGATTCAAACTTGAGGCCTTAGGAGGGAGCAAACCCCTTGAGGTTCTGATGCCTTTATCCGACCATGCCTTCCCCAAATCTCTCTAGTCTCTCTCCCAAACAAAAGAGGAGATTGTACTTTCACACAGAACGGGATATAGTTATACACGTGGATGAAAGAATGTGTGAGAAACCCAGCAACAGTTCCCTGACTTTCATTTCATTGGACATAGTGTCATCATCATCAAATCACCATGAAAGGCCCAACATCCATATGTTATGACAACATTGATGTCAAGTTTATTGTCCTCTCTACTCCCATTCCAGCCCCAATACACATGCATAACTCTCTTTCCAACCATGTCAACTATCCCACAACCTACCACACCCCTGCCACCGCCAGTGAACTCCATTCCACAATGGCACCATGCACTCACAACTTGATGCCATGAATTGAAGCCATTGCGACCACACAACGTCATCTCAATTGACGACCATAATGGCCCCTACACTGCCACCTTGACTGTAACTTACTATGCCTCAATCAAGCACCACAAAAGCCCATCAAGCCTCCCAACCCACCAACTCTCTTTGTCAATCAAACCCAACTCTGTGTGCTGTGTAATCTATTCTCTATCTACCACTTGAGATTGTAGAAAATTCTCTCTCTCTCTCTCTCTCTCTCTCTCTCTCTCTCTCTCTCTCTCTCGCTCTCTCTCTCATGAGCGCTCTATAAAGACACGGTTTTTTTTTTTTGATTGATTGTTGTACTCACTGATTTTTGTCAAGTGGGACAAATGTTACTAAAACCTTACGCTCACTAGCTGTAAACCTACGGTAGTTGAGGATAGAGGTAATGACTAATGAGTGGTCAGTGGTCACCAAAGAGGAATAGCGAGAAGAGCTTAAAGAGTTCAAGCCGAAGGAAGATCTTAAGAAAATTAGATCACCACATATATTCTAGGGTTTGGTAGGAAAAGAAAAATCAAGGGGCAGGGGCAACTTGAAAAAGAACAATTAGAGCTATAGCAAAATCAGTACATTTTTGGAAATTCTTAGTAGGGGAATTTTGAAAAAATTATAGCTGTGGGTAAAATTTCTAAAAATCAGGGGGCTATTTGCCCACTGGAACCTTGATAGGTCTGCCCTTGATTGTGTCGTAATTCAAAGATGGAAAGAAGGGTGTTTGCCTCGATAATTGGTGCACAAAAGTGGTGGGCGATGACAGAGGGAGATTGATTAGAGGTTGGGGGAGAGAGAGAGAGAGAGAGAGAGAGAGAGAGAGAGAGAGAAATTCCAAGTTTTTGAGGTAAATATGTAGAATGAACGAATGACATGCTCCAACAGATATCCGACAGAGAAAACTGTTATTCCAAAAACCTGAGATGTCTGAGTCAAAAACCTGAAGTGGTGTTGTATAATTAATTAGTCATAAACTTAATCATTCCATAAAACCCTGCCTTTATATGCAACATAACCAGAGCTGTGGCCACTAAAAACCAGTCCATGAAACACCATTTTAACCGTACATAGTGCCTGCAGCAAGAGAATTTGAAAATTTTAAAAGCTTCAACAATGATTCAAAGGAAAAAAGTGGAACTGAAACATACTTTCCCATTCCAGAATAGCAAATTGCAGTCCATGCCTTCTTTCATCCACTTCGCCTTATCTCCAACATATGACTCATCAAGACGGAATTCCTCATAGTTGGTCTGTAGATAGAACAACCAGAGGTAGAATAGGTTTATGATGCACACAAAAAAACAATTACTAATTATGGTAGATGTCAGAATATAACTCAGAAACCAAGATACTAGAATTCAGAAATTGAGCTGAGATTCAGTCTAAAATAACAGACAAATCCAACATTAAGATCTTCAAGTTCAGCCAAGAAGTAAAATGAGATTAATTTTCTGATTTGGGGATGGAAAAAAAAAAAGCATTCTAAAACCAAACCAAGGGAAGAGACTATGTTCGCTTTGCGTCTCTAAAACCAACCCCTCTCCCTGTGCATGGTCTCCAATAAGTTTTCTCTCCAATGATTACTCTCATTTCTCTATCCATCACTCCCCACTCATTACCCCAAAAACCTCCCTCAAAGTCCAAACCACACAAAGCCTTCCCACTCTGTTGGGGTCGGCCAAGCATTCTAAACCAAGGATCAAATTTAGTACACCGGCAATAGAGATAGTGCATGACCAGACCACACAGGGCAAGTTCCTGAGTTTATTTCACGGCAAGATGCAAGAAAAAATGCTCTAGCATCAATAACATCCTATGGAAAGGTGGTCAATACCAGGTCCATAAAAACAAACTGACCACCATCTTTGTATGTGTATTGCTTCGTTTCCTTGAATATATCAGCCTGTTCAACCTGGGCAAATGATAATAAGATGTATCTGCCTGGTCAATCTGGAAAAATGTTACAATCACAAGAAGAAGACCACATCACTTAAGTTTTCAGTTCAAAGGACATTACCTTAGCTCCAGCACGAAAGGTTTTTTCAACTGTGTTTCCTGTCACATAGTTTCGCAACGTAGTTCTCACAAATGCAGCTCCTTTACCAGGTTTCACATGAAGAAACTCTATAGAATTTCATCAATTTGTGAAATCAGGACAGAAGAAGGTATTTCAGATATCTACTCTTATGCCGCCAAATTATCTGTTGCTTTCAAAACCCAACTAGTTTGATGTTCCAAGCTTCATAGAAAACAAGACCATACCATCACATCTAACAACATAGGTCATTCAGAACCCATGCAAATCACATAATTTGCTAGCCAAAATACAACTGCAAGATTAAGTACTAGTAAAGTAGCTCATGCACCATGTTGTTTCTGGATGTTTTCATTTGAAGAATGAAACAGAAAATCTGTAGGCAATTTTTGTACAAGTAAAGACAAATGGAAATGTTAAGTTCAATAATGTATTAGCTTTGTAGCACAGAGTTGGATACCTCGATAATTAATGTCTTGATTGTAACTTTCTACCCTGAAACACCCTGATATACTGCAAAGCAAGTTCATCCATGAATTGAATGACAAAACAGAAATGTGAGTGCCCGCAAATGCCTATCCATTATTTCCCAAAGATGATGTTTACTAGTACTTAACGTCCGTTGAGTTCCTCGAGTATTGGAGGTTTAGGGGGGCCGTTATGTCAATGGTAAAACTCTCTGAGGGCAATCACTCCATAACCCGAACCGTCTTGACAAAACAACGATGAGAAAGACTCAAGGGCCCAACGGCCAAGCATTTTGACGAACTTTGAAGGGTGGTTCAGCCCATGCATTGCAGGTGGGGGAAAGATGTTGGGTCAAGGCTTGGATAGATGACGTTTAAGGCAGGGTGGAGCCACTTAGGTGCAGAGTGAGACAGCTCGTCTGCTCACATGCCATCAGCCATCATGTAGTCGTCATGCATGACATCACTCCCGAGAAGCGATTATTTGTGACATCATAGAAGGCACGAGGTCAGCATGAGCTTACTTGCAGCCTAAGTCAAGTGGGGGGTTTAAGCTGTACTACTGTCATTTTCATTTCTTTTTCAATAGCCTCTTCTATCTGCTGCTCAGATGTTTGGAACAGAGAACTTACTATAATACAACACCGCATTCTCCGAAGATTGAGGAACAAGAAGAGATCTATTAAGAGAAAGATTTATCCGAGAGAAAATCTTAACAGTTACATCCAATCACAAACTAACTTAAACCATTTGAAACGGAATTGCTACTTTTTTCTTGTTATTGATAGAGTGGTATTCTCTGCCCCTGTCAAATCAAATAAAGTAGAGGGAACCCTAAAAAGGTATGCCATTATAATATCTATGCTTTTCCTCTCTGGAGTGGGGACTGACTTAGGCATCGGAGTGCCTTCCGGCTGCATAGTCTTCCCCCACTCAAACCCCTATCGATTAGGGATTACATGGGTAGTGTTATTGACTTATTGTTGGTGCTAAGATTTTTGGTTTCAATTGTTCACTGCTAGTTCCAAGAACAAACTTGCAGGCTTGGATAGTTCCAAGAACAAACCCCTATCGATTGGGCACTAATTGGTGGTTTATCTTGCAGGCTTGGGTAGTCTCAAAAGAGGAAGATCAAGATCTTGTCCAATCCATACCAGAGATCTAAGATCAGAATTGGATGGCTCCCCACAACATATATTGGCGAAGACTAGGTTTATCTCTAGTCTTCCCCCGCTCAAACCCCTATCGATTGGGGATTACATGGGTACTGTTATTGACTTATTGTTGGTGCTAAGATTTTGGTTTCAATTGTTCACTGCTAGTTCCAAGAACAAACTTGCGAACCATTTTCATGAACTTTGAGATTCTCTTCTTGCACTTTCTCGTAGGATTGAAGATAAGGAAAATCACCACCCAAAACATTGGGATTTGTGGCAACTTCAATATATATAAGTCAAGATAGGAGTGCTTCCAATCGCTGAACTCACTGTTTTGAATATAATCAGCTTGGGTATTAGCAAAAGTTAGTAACACATGTCGGTTCATATACCTCCATAACCTGTCAGAAAAAAATTAAAACAACTTGGCGTCACGGATAGGGGCGGAGAGCCAATGGGGTCAAGTGGGGTAACTAGAGAATTTGACCCATTAAAATTGTGATGTTGCCCCTATCATGTAATCTGAGGTACAAAATTACTCCAAACATCCCATCTGAATACAAAAATAAAAATAAAAAATATTCTCACCACGCAAATTGTGAAGAAACCGTTGCCATTTTAACAGGAATCACTTGATGAAACCTTAGAGCACCTCCAACCGTTCCCTTTATTTTGCCTAGCCAACAGTACAAAAAAAGAACCATCTCTATTTTGTATATTCACTTCATCCAGGAATTCCAATCCTACTCTCCTTTTTTGCTATCTATCCAGATAAGTTTTATTATTTTTAATATTTTCCAACAGTCAGCTTGTCTATTTTTTTGTTTGTTTCGTAGATAACTCTTCATGACTTGTGTAACATTTTTAAAACTCATTTATGTACTAGTTTTTGTTTCCTCGCATTTTTCAATTTCAAAGGAAAATTATCCATTTTTACTTATTTAAGGAAAGTTGAACTCTTCAATAAGTTAAAAAATTTCTTTCTTTCTTTTTTTTTAATTTTTTTATTTCTCATTTTCTTTTTTGGGTAAAGACAAATCCATTAAAGGTCTTCTAGTGGGTGCACAAGATTATTTCCTCAACTGGGGGCTTCTTTCCCGTACATAGTGAGGGCAGGAGCTGGCTAAATGTACCATGCAGAATGCAAAAAAGGCAAATTGCCTAGACGGATAAAGAGCCGGTTGGAACACTCAAAATTGATGTTGAATAGCTATTTTAGCCAATGGGGCTCATAAAGCTAGTGGGTTGTAGATGATCTTACATGTCTACAATGGAAAACATTATACTCCTAAGTTTTTGCATAACAAATGACCCTTCCATATGTATAGATATAAAAAGTTGATGAATGCATAGATTTTATACTCATTCTCTTACAAAAATCATTTTTCTGTGTGAAAAAGAAAAGTCACATAGTTAGGGTAGCATGTTAACCCCGGAGCTAAAATTTGTGGCTCCGCCTCTGGCCAAGGATTTTCACAAAACGAACATCAGGCTATAGCTAAACTCTATGTACGCTTCGAACAATATTCATCCATATCAATTATTCAAACGAAAAATCCAACACAGCATAAGCACCAAAAATATTAATAATCTCTACCTTGGACGACAACAAAAGAAATAAAAATGAATAAGCAGAGGCGGGCATTATCCATACTGATAACTTCCCAAGGAGCTCCATCTACTTCAATAAAAGAAATAAAAATGAATAAGCAGAGGTGGGCATTATCCATACCCATAACTTTCCAAGGAGCTCCATCTACTTCAATGTTGGCACCCACCTTAATGTCGTTGCTAGTAAATGCCAATATCTCTGCAAGCAAAACATTCCATAAAAATTAAGATAACAAGGGAGGAAAATCGTAGTATATAATAATAACAGGCATAAATCAAGTCGCAAGGAGACTGGAAAAGGGTACTTGGGAATTTCGGACTGCGGCGAGTTCCAGTTAAAACACGGATGGGGAGAACTAAGGGCGTGGAAGCAAATGAGAGAGACGACGGTGACGGTGAAGATGATGACGGCGGCGGTGACGATGATAGACGGAAGCAATGGAAGGTAGAGGGTTTTAATGTGGCGATCCCAGCCATGTGTTTTTGGGAGGCTGGGTGGTGGATTTGGTGAGGACGATGATGGGTTTTTCAAACGATTTTTCTCTGGTTCTATGAAGAAAAAAAAAAGGGCGCAGATTTGAAAAGATGGCGCATAGAGAGCGTCGAACCCACTGGTCTAAAAACCCCGGCCTGCGGATAAGGGAGGTTTATCGAATGGAATCTGATTTCGATTTAGAATGGTTGAATTCCATTTTTAATAAAGAGATAGAAATAATTTAAATAATTTGCCTTTTTTTTCCTTTTCCTTTTTATTTTTTATTTTTTTATCCTTAGATGCCTGCATTTTTTCTGAAGACTCTTTCTAATGAAGAATTTTTTTTCTTGTGACGGTCTTACTAACTCCCACGTATTATTCTGAAGATATCTTTTTATGCATAGGAATAGTCCAATGTGTGGACTCAGTACCCGTAACGGCCTCATGATAAGTAGAAAAATAGGATTGTAAACGAATTAAGCTGTGGCTCAGCTCGTTTAATCAACAAGTCGAGCTCTAGCTCGAGTTTTATGCTTGTTTATTAAACGAGTCAAGCTGAGCTCGAACATGATGAAGTTCGGCTTGACTCCTTTCCACCCCAACTAAGTAGAAGACTCTTCAAACTCAAACGTCTCTGCAACTGGGCCACTAAATCAGCTTATCTTTAGCAATATTGTTCGATTGCTCCTGCGGCATAACATTCTCTGTGTCTGAACCTTGAATATCTTGTGCAATTGGTTGCTCATGGCAATTCTTCTTCCCCATATAAGAAGATTCAACTCCAGCTCCACCTACTTCAAGACACTTCGATCAAAACCTGATTAGTAATTCGTGCTTTCTCCTTAATAAATGAGAGTTTTCGTGAAATGTCACATCTCTGCTTATAATGATCACTTTGATGATTTCCCATCTGAAAGTCATAACCTAACCTGTAGCCCTTCACATCAAACTTCTATATATAGCCTAATAAGAAAGATACACCTCTTACCTCTAGGCTCAAGCTTTACTCTCGTTCACATAATAAGCAGGACAACTAAGAACCCTCAATATCGAATAGTTAACTGAAGATCTAGACCGTGCCTTTGTATGAACCTTGCACTCGACGACAGTTGATAGAGATCGATTTACCAAGTACTAGTAACAACCAGTGAACATTGAATTTTTTTTTTAAAATCGTTAAGACTAAAGAGTTTCTGCACAAAATGAATTTTCCTTTAACATCTTGGGTATGATTGATAAATATTAATATTTTTTTTATTTATTTATTTTTTTTTGTTAATCACTCGTCTTGACAAGATGTTTGGGATAAGTTAAAAAAATATAGACGAAAAAGTTTCACTTCTAATGTCTCAGGTTCAAAACCTTTAAGGTGCAACTAGTCTATAGAGCTCTACCTTGTCTTCAGTTGCGTGGAATTGTCCCCTTAAGATTAGTCAAAATGTGCGTAATCCGGTCCAGATATCTCAGTTATCAAATAATAGACCAAAATTGAAAAAAATTCACATAAAATCCAAAAAAAAAACTAAATACATTGAAAAATTGTCTTTTCCGAATTCTTTCGTCTTTTTAAAACATTTGATTATAATATTTTATTTTTTTAAAACTTATATTAAATATTGATGAATACTTAATTCAAAAACTAAATATCGCAAATCAAAAAATAATTCAAAACAACACTATGAATCTGTGATAATTATACAACTTAAATTTTAAAAAGCCTGAGAACACAATTTTAAAATATTAATCATGACACATAATCCGTTGGTCGTTCAATGTCTATGAGTTCACGTGCGTATCTGAACAAAATTACGTCTGGAGTTTGATTTTAAAGTTATTTTTCCTAACGCTGCTCGATTTTATCCCAACACAATCCAAATTAAAAATGTACGATGTTGCGTGACTGCTCACCGGTTTTTGGATGTGGTTAAACTCCCCTTCATACCCTTATCCTTCATATCCCACCATACTTAATTATTGTGGTTCTATTCTGGGCCCGCAAAAAAGATCCAAAACGTTGATCTCGTAGCTCTCACATTTATAAATATGTGCATGCAAAATGAACTTGATTAAAAATTGGTAGGTGCATGAATGAAAATCATTTACAGTGGACAATGAATATGGTTTTGAGCTTAAGTTGTCAACTTTAAAGGATTTGTTCATATCGATATCGATTTTCAATCCAGATCATTTCCTCATACACACTCTAAAATGCAAGAGTTACGTGATGAACGATTTGAATACTTTTTTTTGAGCCCAAAATGAAACTAAAATAATTGAGTTTGATGGGGCATGGAGGATAAGGGCATGAACGGGAGCTTAACCCTTAGCGGTGTGTGTTAGTATTTCCCTTTCACTATATAGTAGGTGGCCGTGCATCGAGGGCACCTAACACAAATAACGTCAAAAAAAAATTAACGTTGTCCACAAATATCTAAAGAAATCAACCTTGCTCATGATTTATGTTATAGTTTTTTTTTTTTTTTTAATAACAGGATATTTGAGCTAATTTGTCCGTACCTCGACTAATTTCGGGGCTTTGAAGGTAACGACCGGACATAACTTTTAGTGGCCCCAACGCTTTAAATATTTGGCCTTCGTGGAAATAGAACATGTAATCTAATTAAGGAGCACTTATTGTTTTTCATAAACACTTGGCCAAATCTCATAGTAGTTTTTTTTTTTGAGAGGTGCTAAGCGCGTACATATCCTTTTGGGTTTCGAAAAATGATCGGAGCCGCTAATTTTGTTTAAAATATTTTGTTTATGGTCCTTAAAAAAAATAAGCTTCATCCGGTATCGGTTAGAGCATCTACGAAATGTCCAACTTTGTCCTAGAATTCAAGCTTGAATTCTAAAGCAAAGTTGAATATTTTGTAAACGCTCTTACTGATACCGTATTGAGCTCTCTCTTTTTTGTAGGGACCGCAAAAAATATATTTTAAACAAAATGAGCAGCTTCGATCATTTTTGGGATCCAAAACGAACCCAAAAAAGATATGTACGCGTTGATCCAGATTTTTAATCTGTACCATTATCCTTTCTGTTTTTTTTTTTTTTTTGCCATGGTCTTGGGGCGGTTAATTAAAGCGTGAAACAGGCAAGTGAATGGGGAGATTATAGTACTGGGGGATATATATATATATATATATATATATATATATATATATATATATATATATATATATATAGGACAAAAAAGGGGATAATTTGGGATCCATATTGCATTTGATGTCTGAAGCGCCGTATTTTTAAATGGTTTTTTTTTTTTTTTACCTCTAATTCTAGAAAATAAAAAAGTAATTCACTTTTTATGTTTTATATAGTACTCCCTAGTTTCGTGATTATGTTTGCTCTGGTTTGGTTGGTACTCGACCAGCAAAATGTCGTACCTAAAGAATATTTCAAAATCCAAAAGTCAGTGATAATTTATTTCTTCTGTTTAAGCAGATCTTTGTTCTTAATTAAATTAGAAATCATTACAGTAACAAACTACTACCGTAATAGGGAGTAGAAATTATAGGATTACTACTAATAATAGGACGACTTCACTTCTGTTCATGTTGTCCTGGACAACTGTACCATAATTACACATATCTTTTGTCCACAACCATAATTACACATAAAATTTGGAAGAAAAAAAAAACTATAAAGATTTAAAATTTTAAATTTTCAAAAGAAAAAAAATTAAGTGAAAAGCAATTGGCAGATTGCAAAAAAGGCAACCACACAACAAAATAAAACTTTCTCATGCCAAGGTGGTTTCGCAATTGCAAATAAGGCAATTAATTAAACAAATGACTTTTTCTTTTGTTTCATGTGGTTTTTAGAGGGGGAGAATGATCTAGTCTGGTCATCAAATAGATAAAATTGACTCATATTCATGGTATTTAATACTTCCTGTTACTAGGTACTATTATATGGTGTTCGTGTCAAAATATAATTAATCCAAATGCTTTATGTCGTGTTGAGTTTAATTATGTTAGCGTGTTCTGTCTGAAATTCTCACTGCTGCTTTTGACCGAATTAAGATAGTAATTGACCAACTCTGTTTACAATTTTTATATTAACCCTAGAATGTTTATACGACGAGTTAATTACTCCTACAATACCGAATACGCGCGTAAGCATGAAAAATACTCCTAAACGCCATTGACAACCTTAATGAAGGTGTTTTTTTGTTTTGTTTTTAAAAAATTTTTAAACTAAAAAACCAAAACCAAAAATTCAGGAAACAGAGGTTAGTGGGAAAAAGAAAGGTGGGGGAGTGTTCGCCTAGCCTTGAAGCATCATCGTGCATGCATTTCTCTGCATCTCTCTCTCTCTCTCTCTCTCTCTCTCTCTATCTTTGCATGCATATCTTCTTCCCCCAAAATCTCCACTGCCGATCCAACTCTCCCGTCACCGGGAAACTGACGTAATCCCGGCCGGAAGATTTCTCCGGCTCAATTCCGACGATCGAAAAGCCCAGGCTTCTCAAGTCGAGCAAGTCCGCAACGCCAACGCATCTGAACTCAAAGCTGTTACTTGTATGTAGCTTCGTGTATATATAACTTAAGGTTAGCTGTATTTCTTCAGTTAACGTTTACAATACATCTCGTGAAGTTGACTAATTTAGTGTATACATCAGTGGTTTTGATGTGTTTTTTTGACAGGGGACTGGTTAGGGCTTTTTTGAATTGAATTTGAGTTTTTGTCAATTGGACAGGTTTGAGCTTAGGTATGAGTTCGAGGGTTTGTATGAACGGTCTTTGTGGGGCCTCGTCGTCGAGTGAATGGAAAAAAGGATGGCCTTTGCGATCTGGTGAATTTGCCAATCTTTGTGATAACTGCGGGTAAGACCTTTTTAATTTTTTTTTTTTCAGTTTCTTTTAGTTTGAATTTTAGGTAAATTGTTTGGATATCTTCAACAGATATGTGTCGTTTTTTTGAGGTTACAATTTGCGCCCATGTTCATTCTAGATTTTTGGCTGTGACCCATCTTCACTTAACCTCTCTGAAATGTAAAACTCGACACTTAACCACTTAAACTATACGAATCCTAGATGTCAAAGATGGCATCAATACGAATCCTAGTTGTCAAAGATGGCCTCAATCGAAAATCACAATTTACCTTCTCGCCCGTCACTCATTAGCCACCATGATCTTTCCAAGTTAACCTTCTCCCATAACCTCCCTAGAACTATTACTTCAAAAACCAAATCTAGTCACCCACTCAAACGAAAGCTATTCCTACGCCAATCACTTCCTATCCCACGATCGCCAATGATTCTCCCACAACTGGCCCCAATAGTTAGGTTCTTTTGTTCTCTCCTCATCCTCTTCTAATTCTAGGAATTTATTACCTCAGATGAAGAGAAAAGGGTGGTGTCTTCATCATAAAATCTTGTTTCTCATGTCATGTTTTACTCACATGACAAGTTCTGTCCAAAATCCCAATGTTTTGCTAATGGAAGGAGTTTATTGTCACCAGATGAATACTTTAAGAGGGTTAAGTGTTGAATTTCGAACATTAGGGAGGTTAAGTGAAAATTGGTCATAGTGGAGCGGGGTTTAATGCAGTTTACCCAAGACTTAACGTGTGATTCTATTTTGAGTGGGAATTTTTTTTCTAGCCCTATTCTCATCCCCCTCTTTTAGTATCCATGGTATACCAAAAAATTCTTCATAAATCTACAAACTACCCTTTTTTTTTTTTCTTCTCATCACTCACACCTTCAAGTTTTGAATCCAAGCCAACGTCCACCACAACCCACAATATCACCAACCATATCTATCTCTCACAATTCTTCCTAAGCGCACCCATGGTTTTTAATGCCGGCCGTTACATATCATATCGATCGGTCGATACGCAACATTTTTTAGCCTTCTGATGATACCCTGCACCAATATTTCGGTGAGATGGAAAATCGTGTGTGCATCGGCTGGTTCCGTTACGCGTCGGTCTGTTTCTCTGATTCACTGACTGAGTCATAGCCGTTATCGTTAATATTGGCACTTAAATTTTTTTTGGTCAACAATGATTTTAAAAAATTCACGACATCGACAAACGATTCCTATTACATATCGTTCAATACTCCCGATACTGTTATATCGCGTCTGTTATAGTTACGTGAACTGAACCTTGAGCTGACCACATTATCAACCAATTAGCACCGCTCTTTCCCACACCCAAATTAGTTTTGCTCCGATTGGAGGTGGTGAGAGTGATTAAACGTTGACGAAATCATTCCGTCTAGTTCTATAGTTCCAAACAAGTTGAAATTGTTCGAATGGCGAAATCCAAACAAGTAGAAATGGTTTGAGCGTTGAGATCCGAACACTCTGAAATGGTTCAAACGTAGAGATTCGAACAAGGGTTTGGATGCTAGAATCCGAAAAATTTGAATTGGTGCGGACATTGAGATTTGAACAATCTGAAATCACTTGGACATTGATATCCGAGCAAATTGAGTTCGTTCAGACATTGAGATTCACACAATCTCAAAATGGTTCAAAATCGTTCGGACATTCAGACATCAAGTGCTCCGGAGAATCGAGTTGGTTATATTCGATGTTGCATGATGAATAAAATAAACATGTATTGTTCTTAGAGATATTAGAGATAGGAGAAAGTGTATAGGGTGTTAATTAACCCTAACACAGAGACTTGTTATTTATATTATGTCATCTTTTGATACTAGAATACATTGACCGATATGGGACAAGAGAAATAACTACTAACGATAGTCTAACACTCCCCCTCAAGTTGGAGAATAAATATCACACAGTCCCAGCTTGTTACATAGCAACTCTAATCATGCCTTGAACAATGAGTAAGTAAATATTTCAGCCAATTGAGCACCCGTAGACACGAATGGAGTAGCTATCACACCATTAGTTAACTTCTCGCGCACTAGATGACAATCAACTTCAGTATGCTTTGTCCTCTCATGAAATACTGGATTAGATGTAATATGAATAGCGGCTTGGTTATCACAGTACAAAGGCATGGCAAAATTGAATCCTATCTCCTCGAGAAATGACTGCAACCATACAATATCACATGTGTGTGCCATTGCTCTATACTCTGCTTCTGCACTAGACCGGGCAACTACTGTCTGTTTCTTACCCTTCCAATTGACAAGGTTTCCACCAAGAAAGGCACAATATTCAGTAGTGGATCTCCTATCAGAAGGTCCTGCCCAATCGGAATCATTGAACGCCTCAACGTGTAAATGTCCACTGGCTCGATAAAACAAACCACGTCCTGGATGTGACTTAAGATACTTCACAATTGTAAGAACCACCTCCCAATGTGTACAACGAGGAGCAGACATAAATTGCCTCACCATACTAACCGCAAGCAAGATATCTGGACGTGCAATCATAAAATAATTTAGCTTACCAACAAAACAACGATACTGATCAGGATTTGAGAGCAGCTCCCCCTTGTCAATACACAATTTGACATTGGGATCCATAGAAGTCTCAACAGGCCTAGTTCCCAACAAACCAGTATCCTCAAGAATATCTAGCACATACTTCCTCTGAGATAAGCTAATACCTTCTTTGGATCGTGCCACCTCAATACCTAAGAAGTACCGTAGTTTTCCCAAATCCTTGGTATGAAAGGCCAAACTTGAGAAGGCTTTTTGGGTGGTCATGGAAGTCGTTTGACGGTGGAGGTGGTCGTGGTAGAAAAGAGATAGGTGTATGAGGATGGGTTTTGGGTGGGTGGTGGTTTGAAGGTGGGGGAGAGAATGTGTGGGTACTGAGTAAAGATAGGAGAAAATTGTAAATTGTGAAGTTAGGTGTGGGTATTGTGAAAAAGGGGGGTGAAAAACGAATTTCCCTAATTCCTGCACTTAATTTTTAAATTTAATGAATTCCAAAAATGTCCTTATCTTCCACATAACCCTAAACCTAATCTTTGTACACCATTCCGCTGCCCCTGTCAACCTATGCTATGGACCATTCAACTTGCTCGTCATATAATGTCGTTAATTGCTTGTTGGGACCAGAAAACTAGCTCAATTATAAGGGACAGTTCTCCCTTTATGATTTCCATTCAAGCTAACAAAATTGTTCTAGCGATACAGACACTAATTTAACAACTAAACAACTGCTACAACAATGACGGAGAGAGGTCTTGACCTAACCTGATTCATCATATTTTATAGCAACCGTGGAAATGTATATGGCTGGCATAGCAAAGCTGAAGCAATTTGCAACAGTGAGAAGAGATCCTAACCTGATTCATCTTTCTTGTTTTCTCGCAATGAATATGGTTGGTTCACGAGGGTTGGGGTTGGGCTGGGTCAATTTCCGATGGTGGTGGCTTATGACGGGAAATTAGGTTTAAGTTTAAGCTAAAGATGTGGGCATTTTTTAAATTATATTAAAGCTTACGAGTTGGTGTGAATAGAAATTGGGCCTAGAGAGAAATTTTCAGGGTTCTAATGGAATCACCCTTGAAAAAACCTTCTCTAATCCTTTGTTGGTGCTTTCTAAGGTAATTGTATGCAATTCAATTTTAAATTCTACTAAGAAATATACCTATTCTAGCCTAGCATAGCTTAGGGATGAGGGGATGGGAAAAATATGGAAATCCAACTGCTGGCCTCACCAATTGGGGTGTGAGGGGGACCAACCATTAGGCTAACTCCCTTGCTTGTTTGGAGCCTCGACATCATAATGCATTTGTTTTATCGTATTCTTGCTCCCAAATGTCATATTTTGAATGCTGAAAAGTGATACCCGGATATGCTTATTGAAAAGAGCGAACTTTTTCACTTATTGCTTGTAAATCCTCCACTCTTAAATTATTTGTCAAAGAGGGGTGGGTTTTCAAATGCACGATAGTTGCAGAAGCTCAGGGCCGGGGGAGCGAAGATATAGAGAAGAGTCCATGGCTGGAGCGCCTATTACTTGTGGATACTAAAGATTTTCTCTGGCTTTGTAGGTTTAATTTTGTTGCTTTGGATTAATTTGTATTAGAGTTTCTATTCTGTCGTGATAGGAACGATGCTTAGACAAAGTTCTTGCATTGATTTGCGTGAGAGCAGATCATCACCCCTAGTAGAAGATTCCTACCTAAACAATGGAAGTGTTTGGGGATTTTCTCTCAGTTGGCAAAAATAAAAATCGTAGTAATATGCGTGTGCAAGGTTGGAGCTATGATTCCGGCTCAAAGGTGCTAAACTTAAGCAATAAATATTCATTTTCTTAGACAAATTATACATACATCTATCCAGAGGAGCGTAGCTAGAAAAACCGGGAGGGGCAAAAATAGGTTAAACCAACTTCACATGATGGATTTGATGATGGCACAAAATGTGATAAATTTTACATTTTCAACTGTATATTGCGCACAACTACAGAGAGTGGTGAACTACAAGTGTAGAGAAGAGAGTAAAAACGCAGAAAGAAAGAGAATTGAGATAATATCAATAGAGATAGTAATAGTAGCATGAATGGAAAGAGTATGAAATGATGGATTTTCTTTAGCAAATTAAACTTCAAAAGAGCAAACAAGAGTTTTGTCGAGGCATCAAAAGAAGAGATGGGTTATAAAAGATAAAGGGGATTCAAATGAACTTTTGGAGGGTCAAATTGAAAACATGTTTAATTATCATGGGCAGCACTATAAATCTTGATAACTCGAGGCTGACATGTAGCCCTCCTGGTCCCTTTGTAGATCCTCCATAGCCAAACCGTTAGTCATCTTTATATGCATTTATATGCACTTCACCCATGCAAATATCAAATGTATACAATGTCTAAAGGTTTCATTGTGGACTCCAACTGACTTGGGAAGCCCACTTATGAATAGACAGCAGGTGGTATCCTTAGCAAAAAGTTAACTACTTGCGTTCGATTGACTGAAGTTTGATTCTTACCAACGGACTCTCAGATGAAGCGGGTAAGCAACTCAGTGAAAGTTCCCCCTTTCTTTGGAACCCCTGGCTTGCTTGTTCCGTGAGTGGAATTACAATCCCATGAGTGCTAGTAGCTGTACGTGTGGGAGAGGCTGTTAGAACTTCGGCCTGATTTTTTTTGGTGTCGTTACGTCATGTACTCGGTCTTAAATTTGGATGTTCCTGCTTGTGCCCGGAGAGAGAATGGGCACGATTCCCCCTCCCCCCGTTCTACCGTCCAAAACAGGCCGGCCGTTCTAAGTTCAGGGGTTGGGTCGGATAGGACCAGACCAAATCGGATTTGATCGTAGCTTCGAGTTCTGGTGCTGTAGTAGTTGTCAAAGGCGTGCCTACGTGCAAGGCAAGGTGAGGCGCACCCCCAGCGACTTGAAAAAGGCGAGCAAAAAGCACAACAAAGTGACAAGGCAAGAAAAGCGACTAGGCGCAAAAAAGCGCGCTTCTTTCAAATCGATCAAAAAAGCGCGTTTTCTTTCAAAAAAGTGCACAAAAAGCGAGCTTATTTCAAAAAAGCGCGCAGAACACAATTATTATTTTTTCGCATAGGTGCGCCTTTCTTCAAAAAGGCGCGCACCTCTTGCCTCAAGCATACTAGAACTTTGCACCTCGGTGCGCCTTTCGCCCTTGACAACAATGTGCCGTACCGCATCCAGACCGGAAAAGAGGGGGACAGCGAACCTCCTGCCAAGAGGCCAAGGTTGCTTGCTAACTCTCAGCCACTTGTTAGAAGGAAGTTCGTCATTGAACAAATCAGCAAGTATTTTTTAACAATATGCCGCTGCAAGCTGCAAAGATTTCATCACTGTATTGCACCAAAAAAAAGAAAAAAAACCTTTGCCTCCTAGAAAGAACCACAAATGGTAACTTTCTTTGATATGGTTACAATGTAAGTCAGTTCCACTAAAAAAAATCTAAACCTTTAGATTTGCAAAAATCAATTAGCAAGACCACTTTTATCAAGCATGCTATGGGATTCTATTTGAACAATAAAGGTGAAAACCTGATCCAACAAGAGTTTGACGTGCTTGATGTGCATTTGAAAATGCAGAAATGAGGTAACTATAGTAATCTAAATGACACTGAGGAACAAATCATGAAATCACAGCTGGTAGAAGGAGTTCCCGTAGATATTGTCGTGTAAATGTGTTATACTGCTTGCCAACCCTTTTCCATGACATCGTACAAGACGTTACACATACATATTGGAGTACCCAGGTGAAGTAGCTTGGGTCCATTTCTTGAATCTGGCCAGCCGTTTTGCATACTAATAAATGAGGAGGTTTTTCCTAAAAGCCTAAAGAGAATGAAAGCCTAGATATGGCAAGACTCCAAAACATTTTTGGCCTCAATGTGGGCTGTGAAGTACCTGTTAGGTTCAAAGCATTCTACCTCTTTAGACCTTTGTTGGGCATCGTCTTGTTTTGAGATTTTCCTTCTTGACCATGGTTAATGACATACTGCTAATTATCATTTATAGGAGAGCATGGATTTTTTTCCTAATGAAATTTCTTAAACGTAGCATCTGCATTGACTCCAGGCCTGTTTATGAACAACTAGTCTTCTGTGACACGTTCCATACAAAAGATACTGGCTGGAGGGAGTGCAGTTCGTGTGGGAAGGTCAGCCAATGAAGTGATTATTTAGATTTATTTTCTTTACTGCCATCACCCCTACTTTTCAGTCCCTAGGCTAGTGACAACCTCACTCATTTCTTGTTGCTGTGTTGAGAAAATCGAAATTGATTTCATTGGCAGCGCCTTCATTGTGGATGCATTGCTTCCAGCTCTTTGCTTGAGCTACTTGACAGTGGTGGGGTGAAATGCGTAGGGTGCACAAGAAGTTCGGGACTTCAACCTGTAAGAGCAACTCACATATGTGTTTTTAGTTTTCTGTCAGACAGCACAAAGAATTAGTATCTTGTTATAGTTTTTGTCATATGCACTATGTGTTAGTATTGCTAAATCTAAACTATCATCTTTTATCTATGGAATTGCGATATGCATGGGCATATTAATGGTGTCGATTGTAAACAAATGAGCGTTTGAAGTGATAGAATTTGAGAGATTGGTAATCTAAAGGCTCCAGTTTTGAAGTGAGACAGCTGCACAAATTTCGTTGACTGTCATCTCTATATAATTCTCAAATCAGAGTTATTAATTAATCTCTTCGAAATGGTAGGGTTGAATATAAGATGAAAATACTCCATTTGTAAACGCCAGGTATCCCGATGTTTGTCAACATCTTTGGGGCCTCTAGTCCCCTTGTTTCAACCACAATGGAAGAAAAAAAAATGATAATGTTCTATAGTTAACCTGCCATTATAGGCTGACAACTTTCCTGTTTTAAGATTTCTTTGCAAGTTTTTAAATTTTTTCTGAACAAGTATCAGTTGGTTCTTTGTTGCTATATTGGACATCACTACAGTAAGATTACTTTTTGTTCAAAATTTTGGGAGATTTTTCCTCCTGATACATTGGTAAGACTTTCTTTTTGGTATTTATGGTGCTCCTCTCACTCAGATGTCAAATGATGAAAAGCCTAAAGGAATCAGCATGTCAACAACGAATGGTGATGGTGAAATGCGATTGACTTCTGTAGACCATCAAGTGGATACCAGTAATGGTGAAATAAATCGGAAGAGGCTGGAAAAGAGTGAAGAATGTAATGCCTTGAAAGAGTTGCTTCCAACTCACATTGATTTTGCGAATGGTGAACGAACCAAAGAGGAAGAAGTCTTCCCTTCTCAAGCTGAAGTTGGAAACACAAGTTCATCTAATTTCAATCAAGCTTCTGATGGATCATCTGAATCAGCCAAAGTAGACATATGTAGAGAAAACATGGGGATAAAAGACATGTATGGATCGTTGGCTCAGACAAATTTGACTATTGCCTTGGCTTCTCCTTCAGGAATACCAAATCCCTTTACTGGTGTAGTTGTTGAAGAGAGGAATTTAGGCAAAACAGTTTCTTCCTTTCATCAACTTTCAAGGTCTCGCCATCTTTTGCCAAAACCCCACAAGTCTGCCCTTGCTACAGGATTGGAGATAAATTCTTCTATGGGCTCACATATACGTGTTGCACGGCCACCTGCTGAAGGACGAGTGAAGAATCAGTTGCTTCCTCGTTATTGGCCAAGGATAACAGACCAAGAGTTACAGCTGATATCTGGGGAGTATCCATGATTTTTGTTATTTTGTTACATTGTTATGATTCACCATTATCATCTACTATTATACAATCTACGGAGCATGATACGGACATGGGACACGGAGACGCGAACACGTCATTTTTCCAAATATTGGAAAACTTGCTGGATACTATTTTTTTTTTGTTTGTTTATATTACATATATCCTGTGAATTTATTTATTACTTCCATCCAATCAGGATTTTTTTTTCCATTTAATATTGACTTTTAGAAAATTCAATCAACAGGCACCAAGTACTCATGAACTAAGCATTCAGCAATTTCAACAATGGCCCATGTTTCAAAAATTACATTATGACCTCCTAATGTGTACTTAACGTGTACAAATTGTGTCCAAATGTGTCCTAGTGTGTCTGACTAAAAAAATTCAATTCATATTTACAAGTATTTGACATGTGTCTGGTGCATGTTGTGTGATGTCATGTCCATGTCTGGCATATGTCAGACATGGGTACGCGAGGTTAGTAGTTGTGTCCCTTCTAGTATAGAACCATATTGTCGTCATGCTTTTATTATCATTTGTGACCGGCAATTCCTTAATTATCTTATCTTCAAGCTCGAATTCCACCATTGTGCCATTGTTTGAAAAGGTTCTCAGTGCTAGTGATGCTGGTCGAATTGGTCGTTTAGTTCTCCCAAAAGCATGTGCTGAAGTAAGTTTACCATTTTGCTATTGGTATCATACTAACTGTTTACTTTTTGAGTTGACCTGGAAGTTTTCGTGTTGGAGCTGTATTTATAAGTTAAACTGGATCAATATGCAGGCATATTTTCCACCTATCTCTCAGCCAGAGGGCCTTCCATTGAGGATTCAAGATGTAAAAGGCAAAGAATGGGTTTTTCAGTTCAGGTTTTGGCCCAATAATAACAGCAGAATGTATGTTTTGGAGGGCGTAACCCCTTGCATACAGTCCATGCAATTACAAGCTGGAGATACGGGTATCATTAGTTCCCTTATTTACTGATTATAAATGGCATTCACAATCTCTTTGAATGGTTGTAATAAGAACTGCTCTTGCCAGGGCTTTAATGGTTTTGAAGCTTTTCGCTCTTGTGTAATGAGTAAATATCTTACATAACTTGTTTGCATTTTGTCAGAGTTTGGTACTTATCAGATACTATGACTATTTTCACCATGCCCCTGCTTTTCTCCTTTCTAATATCTCATTGATCCTATTCTCTTGAAGACTAGTGCCTTATGCAATGTACTTGTTGATGCCCCCGATCTAATGTGATCTACAACACAATATCTAATGTCAGAGAATTTCGTCAATTACCTGGTCTTACATATAAAGGGTCATGCCAGTCATGAGATAATGTTTGTACCCTTTTGTAATGCAGTCTTTCTACTCTTTATCAATCCTCCATTTTTTTCGCCCTTTTTTGGCAGTGACGTTCAGCCGCAGGGACCCAGAAGGAAAACTTCTAATGGGGTTTCGAAAAGCATCAAACGCTATGGCTATGCAGGTAATCGCCTTTGTGGGAGTTCTTCTTATTTTTCTTGAATAAGTATTAGTCTTCTAATATTTGCATCCACATACTCGTAGTCACAGCCAGTTTTCATGTCGGATCACCTGAATAATATAATTTTGATTTAGGAATTATTAAATATACAGGCCACTCATGTATCTCTCATAGCTAATGTTGCTTTTTCTAGAGAACCTTTCTTTTCGGGTGTTGTTGAGATTCTACCGATAATTAGTGGTTACTCTGGCCTTCTTCAGTCGCTAAAGGGAAGCACAGATCCCCATCTGAATGCACTGTCAAAACATTTGAATTGTGGGGATTTCAGCTGGAACATCTTGGAGAAGCATGGAATTGATCCCAAAGATGGTTTGCAGCCCACGTCAATGCTGGTACCAGAGAGAAAAAAAAGCCGAAATATAGGGTTGAAAAGTAAGAGGTTGCTCATTGATAGCCAAGATGCTCTGGAGCTGAAGCTTACCTGGGAAGTGGCACAGGACATGCTCTGCCCACCCCTCAGTGAGAAGCCAAGCATTGTCTCTATTGAAGACCATGAATTTGAAGAATATGAAGTAAGAATATTTTCCCCAGTACTGGAAATGCTTTTTACCTTTTTCGGTTAAATGATCTTTTGTAAATCCAACATGCGCTAGAAATGAGGGATCTGTAGCAAGTGTGTCACTGTAGAGCAAGTCCTAGATTAACTACTTAAAGTTATCTTGGAATTGAGCAATTTATACATTTTTCTTGCACATGCCTGTCCTTTTCAGACTTTACATGATTGCTCATATTTAAAAAACCGTATTGATTGCTCTTATCTTATTGGTAGATCAGTGCACTCAGTTATCATGTTGATTTATTGGCATAAATGCTCCTTTATGAAGTCAGGTTTAATTTCCCTTGTGAACTATTTTATGTTTGTATCCCTTTCTATTTTAAAATTTACGGTGGTTGCACAAGCATTGGTAGCCGAAGTAGCTTCCTTTCAGAAGCCAGCAGTTGTAGAAATTGGTCACTGAAACTATAATTTTTCTGAATTTTGAATGCTGCCTTGTAGCTCATGTAAGGTAATGATTGATTTGTTTCTACAGGAACCCCCCGTTTTTGGGAAGAGTAGCATTTTCACTGCCCGTTCATCTGGGTAGGTCTCCATAACCTATCATAAACAGTTTTCGAATCAGGAGTTGAGGCATAGATGCTGAAATGAATCTAATAATTTAAGGAGATTAAATTATTTACACCGCCTGTGTAAACATTTGTTTCCTCTAAATCAATTACATTGTGCCACGTTGCCATGTTCTATTAATTGGGACCACTGTTTTGATGATGTGGTGCAATGTGATTGATTTGGAGGAAACAAATATTTACACCGCCAGTGTATATAATATATTCTCTAATTTAAGATGCTTCCTGGATCATTTTAACAGAAATTCTTTCCTACAAGTTGGTTAAAGACCTAAACATAACTTGTTGGAAACCAGTCTCTAAAACTATTTGTTACATGTCCTACAGTTTGCGATAAAGCAAGTGCACTAAGTTTGCTTGGTCCTTCTTTACTGTTGGAACATTTCTTGGACAAAATAGCAGGAGCAACCAATTAGTTCATTTGGCTTATTTTATAGATCTTTGATGTTAGGCAATCATTAATAGGGCTCCATTTACTGTTGCCACTTAGCCTAAGTCATCGTAGTCTTACGCAGTCCTTATCTCTGGTATAGCTGTTTGAGAAGACCTATTTTTTGGGCGATTTGGTTATATATCAAGCGCTGACCTGATAATGTTGATCATCCAGTGGCCAAGAGCAGTGGACTCAGTGTGATAGTTGCTCCAAATGGCGAAGGTTGCCAGCTGATTTTCTTCTCCCTCCTAAGTGGACATGTCAACACAACATTTGGGATCAAAACAGGTCAGTTTTGTGTTTTTTATACAAGAAAAACTTCTGCAAATAAAACAATCAATGGATGTTTTACGCACCAATTTGGTATCTTCAGGTGTTCATGTTCTGCACCAGATGAATTGAACCCCAGGGAACTTGAAAATCTTCTCAGAATGAACAAAGGTAAATGCTTGGCATCCCCATGTTTATCCAGGTTTGTTTTTTGGAAGTGGCTTGTGCATTAAGGTATCAGTGGGTGGAGTATGATGGTCAGGAGGTTTCGGGTTGACATGTGTGGGTCAATGTGCTATTTGCATAGTTGTGATCAGTATGATACTGGGAGCAGTAACTGATAATATGAAGACATTCATGTATGCAATAAGAAAACCAGATGTAGTTGTGAGTAGCTTGCTTAAATATGCTGAAGATAGGGTATGATAGCCTTGAAGTCAAACAGAAAAAACTGGAAACCAATTGAGCTTCTAGAAGACTTCATATTTTCAGTGATTGAAACTGAGAGCCTTCCAAGTATTCGTGAAACTTCCTTCTGGTCTTTGTTATTATCTGATGCATTGTAGGGATCGAAGTGGAATACTATTCAAATTGACAAGTAGTACATTCTTAAGCATGAAGTGTGGCGTGGTTGTGAGGTGCCTTGTATTTACTGGTAATCTCAAAGTTACTGAAGAGGGTCTCTTACGGAGGTGGGGGGCTGAAGCCTTTAGGCGGTATAGGCCCAAAAGTTTGGACTTGGAGGCATATATTATGTGTTTTCGAGTAGGATTTTGCTGTGAGAGCATAATCAGAGCATTGTATTCTTAATGACGAATAGTTTATTGTTCTTCCTCTCTCCATGCATCTTTTGTCTCTTTAATTTTCAATGTTCAAATCACGTGTACTGGTGTTGGGGAATAGTGGTGTATGTAATGACTATTTATGTTTGTTTCCACATGATCAATGATGCTATTGAAGCATTATGCATTTAATCTACTCACTGAAACTTTGTTGTCTTTTTTTTTGTTTTTCTGAAGTTGGAAACTTTGTTTTCTAAATGTTGTTTCTTATTGAATTATTTGTGATATATACTAGCACTTCTACTGTCACACAGATTTCAAAAAACGGAGAACAGCAACGAACCATAGGTCGTTGCAAGAGCACGAACCTTCAGACCTAGAAGCTCTAGCCAATGCTGCATTGCTCGGAGACAATGCAAATGACCCAACTGCTGGTTCAGTTGCAGCCACCACCAAACACCCAAGGCATCGCCCTGGATGCTCTTGCATCGTGTGCATCCAACCCCCCAGTGGCAAAGGAAAGCATAAGCCAACATGCACATGCATTGTGTGCATGACGGTCAAACGCCGTTTCAAAACCCTGATGACGCGGAAGAAGAAGCGCCAATCAGAGCGTGAAGCGGAGGTAGCCCAGAGGAATAATCATTTCATATGGGGCAATTCTACTACTAAGGATGAATCAGAAGTAGACAGCACCATCAGACACCATGATGCTTTGGAAAACAATGGCATTTTTCCAAATGAGTTTCAGTTGGGGGTGCAAAACAACTTGGATGCAATTGGAAAGGAGCAATTAGATTTGAACAGTGATCCGGAGCGTGAAGGGCACTTTCGCCACCAAGGGTCAACTCGCGTGAGCATGATGAGTCTTCTTCAAGTGGCAAACCAGCCTTTGGAAAACTATTTGAAGCAGAATGGTCTTACGAGCTTGGTTTCAGAGCAACAAGGGAGCTCAGGATCGCAGTCACTTCCACAAGGCACTAATGGAGAGAGTGAGGGACGGGTTCACGAGGATCATAATAGTGTTGCCGCACCTGTGGCTCAAGAGGAGAACAGGGACGATGAGCTTGATCAAAGCCAAAATGATCCTTCCTAGTATCCCTCTTCCTTGCTTCATTTTGTTTTTTGAGTGGTTCTCTTTTTTTATTTCTTCGCTGTATAGTAATTTAGATGATTTCTTTAGGGTTTTCTGGAATATGAGTGCACACATTAGTTGGAGAGGGCAAGTTTATTTGTCTTACAGTTTGTATAATACACAGATGATATTTGTAACTTGAGGACTGCGCTTTGGATTTGACTATTGGCGAAGCTAGAATGTGACCATAAGCCCACTGAACTTTGTTTGTTGAGGTTTGTGTTATATGGAGAAAAAAGTGATAGAAGTGAGGACTCAAATTCATGTATTAAGGGTTTGTTAGTATTTAGTAGTTTAGAGAATGAATGAGACGTTCATTTGATGTGTGTGTTAAAATTTTGTTAGAGGTGTGAAAATATAGTGGGAAGTGCAAACAGTACTACAAAACTCTAGGGCTGGAAATGAGCTGATAAATGAACCAAGCTACTCGACTTTGAGGCCACGTTCATTGTCAAAAGCTTGTTCAAGATCGTTGTTACCTAAACGTTCTAAACTTGAACATTTTTTAACACTCGTTCCAAGTTTTCAAGCTTTGTTGATGCATAAGATTCAAGCTATTTGAAACTAGCTTGTGTTGGGCTTGATAAAAGTTTGTTTGACATCGACTCGTCTCATAAACATGCTAAAGCTTGAACATGTTTTTAAACTTGTCAAGTTTTTAAAATAAACTTAAACAACGAATTGCTCAGCTTGCTCATCACCCCTTCGAGATACGGTGTAATACAACAAAAAAGAATGCTAGCGAACTCTATTTATAATCATCTGTCTCCTCCCCCCTTTTTCTCTCCGTCTCCCAACTCTCAATACTGGGTTCATTAATACAGTTACAATGACAAAGAAAAGGGGCAATTAATTTCAATGTTATTGATGGAGCGAATTACGAGCTATTTATAGGGTAAAATGTAACTTTTGACCGTACGTAATACATGCACCCATAAAAGTTGGATGCAGATTCTCTAAGCTCTATTCTGCATTATCAATAGGACAATGGAATCTCTGTGTGGGGTTCTGGTTATGATCAGTGGTGTTTGGTTTGGCTCCTAGTTCACTCCTGACTGCTCCGCTCGTTCTCCTCCTTTGCTCCTGCACCAAGTAGGGTTGGGAAGGAGAAGAGGAAAGTATTAGTGGGTGGAAACGGCATACCTCTTTGGGGTTTTTATCCTTTCCTTATATAGGCCTCCCTTGACTTGCTTGCCAAGCAAACGCGTGGAGGGCACGCTCGGTAACTGCCTCGGATGACGTCGTATATGACGCATCGGATAAGGCAGTTATTGAGCACATAGCCTGAGCTGGCTGTAATGATGACACTCATCACGTGCTGTAATCGTCTTGCCCTATGTCACGATGACGTACATGGCCAAACGGCCCAAATGGTTAGGTGCACGTTAACAAGGCTTCCTCTATGGATCACGTAGGTTGCCCCCTGCTGGATTCAAGTCGGTTATAATTGAACGGTACTGTCCGAACCCCAAGCCAAATGAGCTAAAGGGACCCCAAGCATGATACCCAAGCAATCCAGTCGGCTGAGCGGTACGATCCGACCTGGCAGTCCTATCGTCATGGTAAAGTCGTGTGAGTGTATCCGAGCCAAGCAACTCGGTCACGGTCTGAACCATACTATTCGGGCCACTACAATCTCTTCTAAAAGAAATCAATCCTTTCACGGCGGTCTGCGCGACAGTAGCAGCGTTTCATATCCTGATCGAGTTGTTTAGGCAGGGGTTTGTTTAGGTGTGATGGCACGAAGATAGACAGCATTTGGGGTTTGAGGGTGTTTTTAGGATTTTGTTGGCCTTTGACCAATGCTTGGGTCTCGGGTACCTATGGAGATTGAGTAATTTTAATTTTCTTGTGCCCTTATTCTTTTAATCTCTGTAATTTTCAAATTTAGTGATTAATAAAAAATTTTGCTGATAAAAAAAAAAAAAAATCAATCCTTTTGCTATTTCAAAGGCAACCACAAATTATTGGTTTCGGATTGTCTATACGACTCACTTTCTTTCTTCTCCTTTTTGTTCATTTTTCCTTTACTGGATTGTCAAATGGACCGAATTGACTTGGACACCAACTGAATTAGACTTGACCCTGGGACTTTTCATACGACTCTGGCTTCGAAAACCATACTATTATATGATCTTATTCAAACATTAATTAGAAACAACATTGGGGAAATGAAAGCAAACACTTTTGACCATTGCAAACCTTGCAGAGACTTGACTGAGACTCATCGATTAGAAACTAGATCTTTCGATTCGGAAATGGCTTTTATCCACATTCGTACAAAGGGACACACCATACGCATTCAATACTTCATAACAAACATGAAAAAAAGAATCATAATATCACAAATAAAATCCAAATGTTCATATCGTAAGCACAACTATCTAGAACCTTCCATCTACATATCTCAGTAATTACACTACAATAATTCGCAACTAATACCACAAATCCTCATAACTTTGATTATGGTAGAGGATGAGTACCATAGATTTCTCTCTTCCTTCTAGAGATAAGGAGCTCAAAGAGAAAAAACCAAAAGTCTAAAAAGTGCAATAACAAACTTCAAACTTCTAAACAGGACATCTATTAGTAAATAATCCTTCACAATTACCACTCATCTGTAGAACAACAAATGCTTATTTTTTTTGAACTGCCAACAACAAATGCTTATTGCTCATCCTAATACTAATAGACTTTAGAGCCTTTGTTGGCCAGACTAGTTTTTTGGGATTAAATTAAGAAAGAGGAAAGGGGATTATTTTATACTTGATTTGGTTGGTGGTGTGTATGTGTAAATCAAATTGGGTGGGTGATGAAAAAAGATGCCAATTTAGTTGCTTGACCTCGAAAGTTCTTTTTAAACCCAAGTTTTTGAATAGGGAGGAATAATTTGGTAATTCAGGAAGTGAAACTAATTATGGACAAGGTATACTATGTCGATAAATAGTTCGGCTGCAGAGAGACTATTTAATCATTTGAATTAGCTAATACGGGTATGTGTGCAAACTGCAGTGTGCCAACCAAACACCGGATTAACTAGTCTAGGCAATTTGTTTATCCGACTAACAGAAGGGCTCTTATCAACTAAAACTAAACCCACTTACCTAGTCAAAGCCTTGCTAATTTTTCCTTCTCCATTCCCATTTGTAGGGTTTCAGTTTTAGCCTTTAGGCAACTGGAGTCTGGAAAACTATGACAATATTACATTCATTTGAATATTTAGAAGGAAACTGATTTTCGCGCTCCATTTTTTACTAATGGCGCTTTAATTTTAACGTAAAGTTATTAGTAACTTCATGAACAAGTAGAGCACCATCAGTAAAAAGTGGAGCACGAATATCAATTTCCTATTTAGAAACAAGTACTTAGTTTCTAACAATTGACTGTTCAAAGTTCTATCAAACGAAGAAGATAAGGTACGTACGAGAGAGCAAGGAGACAAGAGCGGGGCAATAACACAATTATTAAACTAATTGAACTCAGGATGGACAGGTTTTATCTACAAAATTATACCCAATTTAACTTCCTGATGAATGGGAAGGTGGGAAAAAAGAGAGAACCACATCTTTATCTTCTATATTTAGCTTGTACTATATGCAAACAAAAAAACCCCTCTATTAACAATCAACGCCCTTTAAGACTTGCTCCACGAACCATTGATGATGATGATGATGATGATTTCCGGCTTTCCTGACGATCAACTACATCCAAAGATAGAGTGGGGGAGCAAGTACGAGGTGGGAGAGACATCGGTGGTGGGTGTGGTGGAGATGCTGTAATGATGCCATTAAGGCTTAGAGACTTTGACATATGTTTACCGAAGACAGTTCCAGGTTCTTGCAATCGAAACAGGCATGCATACTTCATGTCCTGTATTGTCTGCAGATGCTCGACAACAGTTCTCATGGTGGGCCTTTCTGATGGCTCCATCTGTAGACATCTTTGGGCTATATCGGCTACTGTCCGAGCTGCTTTGGCCGGGAAACGGCCTTTGAGCTGTGGGTCCATGATAAGTGACAGCCTACAGTCATCGGCCAAGAAAAGCCGGCTCCACTTAACTAAGTTCCTTTCTTCCTTGGGGTGACGGCTATCACGATTTTTCCGGCCAGTGAGCAATTCAAGAAGCACAATACCAAAACTCCAAACATTACTCTTGGGAGTGACAAGCCCCCTCTCCAATGTTTCCACTGAAAGATTTGCCAGTGCCTGCATAAAGAAATTAAGAAGAGAGAAGTTACTACACAGATATCTAACAAGAACTTCAAAAAAAATTTAAGAACCGTATGGAATCAAAGACACCAGGCAACAAATGGTGTTGAAAATAACACTACTAGGCATTGAGCAACAATCATCCATTAGTTTCTCTCTCCTTCTTCTCCTTTTTTTTTTCTGAGAGATAGAATGTTAGCACCTTACTTCTGTAGGTTAGATTACTACTATGAGCCCTTGTCAGCACAAGCAAATATTCATTTATGCGTGCATATACAAAACAATGCACCCACGAGAGAGGCCAACCAATGAACACCAGGGCTTTTAAAGGCAAGAGCTCCCATTAAATAACTTAAAAGGCATAACATTACTTTCATTCTCTCTCATGTTGAAGGACTTCATGTCTGTGTAGGTATCACCATAGTATACTTGTATAGGTTACATTAATTGGAGACTGGAGTAGCACTCCAGTATATTGTCACCCCTTTATTGAAATTAGAAAACCAAAATGCAATCAATCAATTAAGAAACACTTACAACTGAACTGTTGGAGCTTTCAATATCTGGGACGTGGTTAATGCAACCATATCCTGTAAGCTTTGCACTAAAATCTTTATCAATCTGTATATTGGCCGTTGAAAACTCATTGAACATTGCCTGCAAGTACAAGGATAGTGTTTAATGAAAGTGAAAACTACAATGCAACACAGCCTTTGCCCGGGAAATAGGTGGCAGGTGCACAAAATTAAGAATCTTCAAACAATCTCCCACCCTACTTATTTTTCTTCCGAAAAAAGTACACACCCCGTGATTTCATATCCCAATTCCTAACACCTAATACTGCAACTGAATACTGATCATTCCATTTCCGTCACATGAAACCTAATACTGCGGATAAGAAGTCTAAGTACCTGGAAAGGCCCTTCCTCGTGTAAGAAAGTGAGGCCTTGTGCTGCACATAAAGCAACTTTCATTCGAACATTCCAACTGATAGGTGGACCATCTGATCTCCCATACAAAAGCTGGTCCAGGCTTCCATGAAAAAGCCTCTCATAAACCAACACTTTGTGCTCGGATCCATCGCGTGCATGAAAACCAATCAACTTACAGAGATTAGGGTGTTGCAAAGATGCAAGAGTGTTTACCTCGTTCACAAATTCCTTCAAACCCTAAAAGAATACTGGAAAGGTTAGATTCTCTCTCGAAGAACAACAAAATTATAAATATCTCATCAAGTGCAAAAAAAGATAAAATTCGGCAGCATCAAGTATATATCAGTATCGCAATAATATTCTTGTTATTAGCTTGAATACAAGATTATCGAATGGCGCAAACGGCGAAGAGTGGCTTTTATTTTCGACCGACCCACATATGTTGCCATATAAGCAAGTTTCTCACCTACTAGGCTACATAATCATTGTCAAAAGCATATCATATGTTGCCATAAGCAAGTTTCTTACCCACTAGGCTACATAATCATTGTTAAGAGCATACTTCTATTGGATTAACGGTAAGCTTTTAATGTTATAATACCCCTTTAATATATATGCATAACTATACATCTTCAGTTTATCACAGAATCTTTTACAAATCACAATTCTATTGAAATCACAATTCAGAGAAAAGCCATTTTTATTCACGAGATTTGACAACCTTGGTGTGGACTATTTAAGTGTGAGCACTCCCGCATTTCAGTAGCAAGCTTTTGAGGTTGAGTTCCGCCCAAGATCGCATAAGAGCACAATGTAAATAGAAGGGACCTCAATTTCATTTTTAGCTATGTAACAAACGGATGACCCTTAATTGCCAATACACTGAAAGACCAAATCAAGTATTACCTGGGTGGATGGGTGAAGGCGATTGACAGTTGCTTCAAGTTTTTTTGAACCAGAAGCATCATCCCCAAAGCAAGCTCTATACATCACAGAAGAAAGTCCTTCTGACATACAATGTTCTGGAGAGAAATTGTGGCAGGCAGCTGCTAGTTCTTTGTAGGAAAAGTTCCGTAGAATTCCAGAAGGAGGCAGTGGCAGTGGCCCAGAACCATTGAGTGTGCCACTAGAAGTTGCCGACTTAAAGCTTCCCATACTCTTCAGAGCGGAAGCATTGTGAACGTGAAGAAGAGGTGATGGAAGAGGAAGAGGTTGTGGACTAGGAGACCGACGTTCCTTCATTGATCCAGTCTGACTCTTGGATTGTTCATGTTCCTCACATTCCATTGATGAAAGAGCATCTTGTTCTGCTGCACTGAAGCTCGAAGGGGCAGAAAGTGTCCTAGTTCTATTGCCTGTTACTTGGTTTATTGGCTGAACCGGTTTCACTCTGGTTCTAAAACTAGGTGGTGCAGATTGCAAAGATCGGGTTTGGATGAGTGGTTCAGGCAATGTGGTGGGTGAATGTTCCTGCGGGTTGATGCGTCTCGTGTAAGTAGTATGCTCAGATTTTTTCTTCTTACTCTTGAAAACTGAGAAACAGCCCATCTTATGTTCCAAATTTTGAACTTAACTGGGTGTTGGTATCTGTTCCTGCCAAATGAAACACCAAACTAAGCATGCATACAACACACATGAGGACACAAAGCTTATGGTGCTGGACAAAAGAACCAAAGGGCCTGCATGCACAGACCATGTAGCCAACAAAATGAATTTCCCAAGCTGTAAAGTAACCAACTAACAATTAGATGGATGCATTTGGTAATATGAGTTACGTATAGCTAACACCCAACTTCCCACAATCCTTAACTTAAACTATGTTAAACCCCAACGGATTGGCCTGGTGGTTAGGACCTGGACTTAGAGTTTGCTCCTTCCTAGATCTCTGGTTCGAAACCACAAGGTTATAAGAATTCTTATGAGGCTAGTCCATATAGGGCTTTGTTCCGCATTTAAATGGCCCCCTATGACAGTTGAATTTGTCCTGAAATTAGTTAAGGTGAGCGTAACATGAACCGTGTATACCTGAGTTATCTATAAAAAATAAAAAATAAAAAAAATAGAGAATTACACTAGAAAATTAGATAATAATAGCTCAGATATTTGGTCACTAGAGCCACTCGGAACAATAAACCACGAAAGATTTAAAAAAAAAGCCTTAAAATTTCACCAAATGAACCAAAACCCCGTTACAATTAACAACGATAAACGAAAATTCCGTAACAAAACTGTACCTATCCAACCGTGACCACTTGAAAACATTTCCTCGATTAAACAAATATCAAAGCATTACATTTCCAGTGACAAAAATTAAGTACAATTCCAATTTTCAGATTTTCCTTATGAACAGATGAGTAAAATGGCTTATAAAAAAAAAAAAAAAAAAACAGATGAGTAAAATGAGGGCAAGTTAAACCTGATAATCTTCCTCTGCAGCTACTTTAGATCTTTCCTACAGTTTGTAAGAATCGAATTAACTTTGCAATTCAAATCAGTGATTTGATATGAGAGCAATAACAGGTCAAAAACAAATCTGAAAGGAGAGATTTTCGAGAGAGAAAACGAAGGTAAAGATGAGAGAGAGAGAGAGAGAGAGAGAGAGAGAGGAAAAGATTAGGGAGCAATGAATGAATTTTGGGGAGGAAAGGAGCTGAGAGAAGCATTGGTCAAACCAAAACCAAGCAGGGCCCACATCTTTGTTTTCAAGTAAAGAAAGGGGTTTGGTTTGATTATTGTTGCTGTGTAAAGAAAGTTGGGAGAAAACCTAATGGAACTAGGATTCACTGCGATTGGTTTGCAATTTTGAAATTTATTTTTAAGATAATTTTTTTTATAAATTTACATATTTTTTGGTCTTTGGTAAATTTTTTAATATTTTGAATTTTTTTTTACTTTTTAATAGATGTACGTTATGTACATCTAAAAAGTAAAAAACTTGACAAAATTCACTAAAGACGAAAAAATACGGATGACGAAACAGTCAAAATTTTTGAAGAGATTATTTTTTAGGAGAGAACCAAACAAAGTGAGTCCTATGATACATACACCGGAAACATAAAAATATTCATGAAAAAAAATTAACAATTCAAATTAAACGGTTTGGATTCAATCCTAATTTTTCATGTTCTTTCTTAGACACCTTCATGTTTCTTTATTCATGTATATATCCTACCAAGTCCTGGAAGAAAAACAAATGGATTTCTCATTCCACTTTTGACATTTTTATCCTCAGGATTCTTCTCAGTATAAATTTTCTTTGCCTTTTTCTGTTGGAGGGGTAGGAATAAAGCAATTTCACTACAAGGCTGATGAAGTTTTACCACCAAGATTGAATGAGATGTTTTTTTTTTTAACTCAAAGTGTTCGAGTAAAAACTTTCGAGTGATTTGATTAATCTTGGGGATCAACATGGAACTGTAATAGTGGCAGAGTCAGGATTTTGATTACAGGGGGCCGGATTAATAGAGATATATTTTTTTTTTTGAAATGTATACTTATTTATTTCATGAAGTTTTTGTTTTTCAATACATTACATTTGTACATTCTAGCCTAAATGCAGTTAAAATATACAAATTATTTTTTACTAGTATTTATGAAAGAAATGAGAATGTAAAATAACTGGGTTTTTATCAAATCAAGAAAAATTATTAATAATATTCAAAATCAAACATGTACAAAATAAAAATTTTAAAATTGGAGGGTTTGGAGAAGGTCCAAGGCCACCCCAGACCCCAACATAGCTTCGCCATTAGGCGGTAGATTACTTAAAGTTGGTCTAAAACATGGTATGGTCTGATTCTACCAAAATTTTTACGACCTACGATATAAAGTTTTGAATTAGATCTTAAAGTAGCGCCGAATTTTTTTCAATGTTCAAAAAGTGGACAATCGTACGACATATAAATGGGTATTGATATTCATAATCCATATTATCAAGAAATAGGAGTAATAATAATAATACTACAAAGATGCAACAATATTATGTTTCTCGAGTTTTTCAACGCATCGATCAGCTCCTTGTTGAATAGTCAAATAAAATACTATCAAAACAAAACATTCAATTCTATAGGATATTACTGTACTTGCGTACGTACTATCCTAAACAATTTATTTAGTATTTCTTATCTTATCTTAGAAACTTAATAAAAGTAAGGAGTTTATAAATGCAACTGCAAATTTACTGCACGTAATCTTTCGCTAACTAAAACCACAAATCTTATTAGAATTTACTACATACAACCTCAAAATACCCATCATCTTCCAAAATTATCCTTTCCTACCCCTACCACAACCCACCCTCCCTCCATTCCCCTTCTCTTTTTTCTCGTTCTTTACTCAGACCCCCTCAGTTTTGAAACTCAAAACCCCACCACTATTTCCCTTCTCCTCCCTCGCTACCCGTTGTTCGAACACCCCCTCCCCCCTCTCCAACCCAAGCACCACCACCACACCACAGCACCGCTGCACTGCAGACCACCACCTCCATTGCTAGAGAAGAAGTATTTTGACCCAACAAATGAAAGCAATATGCATTTCGAACTTGGTCTTTGGGATTAGATTCATTTGCAACCAACATGGTGGTTGACAAGGAAAAGGTAGCCACGGATGTTATAGTTTTGGAGCCAAAATTGCAGCAAGCGAAAAACTCTTCCAATTTTTTGTTTCTCTCTCCTGACATTATCAGATTCTAAAGCTTGATTATATTCAAAAATTTCAAACTCTAGAATCCGAAATTTATAGTGAATATCAAATTGTAGAATTTGAAAAATATATCATATGTTGTAAATAAAAATACGAACTAATATACCTCCCCGAGGTTTTAAATGATTTAGATATATAAGTACGAAATTAGCAAATAGTTTCAGATTCTTGTAATCGAATGTTGTTCAATGTAGTGTTTGATTTTTTGTGGATATAATATATGGAGAAAATTCATATTGTAATACCTGAAATTTATGTAATATTTCGACTTCTATAATCCGAACAACACTAGGTGGAAGGAACCGGGAATAACAGCACTACGGTAGACCCACCATCAATTCTAGAATCTGAAATTTCACAAATATTTCGAACACAAGAACTCAAAATGATACAAAAATTTCGGATTCCAAAACTTGAAATGTTACAAAAATTTCGGATTATAGAAGTCGAAACATTACATAAATTTCTAAAATTACAATATGAATTTTCTCCATGTATTATATCCAAAAAAAATCAAACACTACATTGACCAACATTCGATTACTAGAATCTGAAACTGTTTACTAGTTTCGTACTTATATAGCTGAACCATTTAAAACCTCTGGGACATATATTAGTTCGGATTTTATGTACGATATATGATATATTTTTCGGATTTTACAATTTTATATTCACTATAAATTTTGGATTCTAGAATATGATATTTTCTAAAAAATTTGGATTCTAGAGTTTGAAATTTTTAAATATAATCAAGCTTTAGAATCTGATAATGTCGGGAGAGAGAAACAAAAATTGAAAGAGTTTGTCTTTTGCTGCGGTTTTGCCTCCAAAACTACAACATCCGTGGCTACCTTTTCCTTGTCAACCACCATGTTGGTTGCAAATGAATCTAATCCCCAAAGGCCAAGTTCGAAATGCATATTGCTTTCGTTTGTTGGGTCAAAATACTTCTTCTCTAGCAATAGAGGGAGAGGAAGAAATTGAGATTTTCATTGAGAGTTGGGAGGTAAGATTTAGAAGGTGGAAGATGGACTGGGTCAATGGTGGGAGGTCGAGGTGGGAGCTCCTGGTTTTTCAAAGTTTCAACTATGGTGGGAGGGAGGGAGGGAGGGAGGAAGATCGGATGGAATTGGAGGGTTGTGTTGTAATGGTGTGATTGTATGGATGTGGTTATATGTAGTAGATTTAAGGACATTTTTGTCAATTCCATTGAGGGCATTTTTGTCCAAATATTTCTTACTTAAAAACGGGTCGTATGCATTAAATTCGCAGTTGCATTTATAAACTCCCTAAAAGTAATACATATAGCTAATTCAGTAACACTAAATGTCACGCCCTCGATTTTTAACATAAATTAACAATATTATTTGAAATACAAAGTCCTCACAATCGTACGTACATTATCCCAAAATACAGTGCAATTTCCAAACATTCACAAACTGGCTTACAATTACAACTTTTCAAAATAGGAGTTTCATAACAAGCGGTTTGTTTTACAAGAAATATAAAGTACTCTCCAAAAATAGCTTCACTTGATATTGCCAGCATGCACTTCAAGCACTCCATGACCATGACCTTCAATGAACCTGAAATGATAGGTTGAGCAAACATATGCCTAGTAGAATATTCTATGCTCAAACTATATGTAAATTTGATGAATCATGCACCATGAATGAGTGAATATTGACAGATACGCCCAAAGTATGAGTGACTACCAACAAGCTGCAAGCTATAGTCTAAGGGTCCTATACTTCACATAAATGTCACTAACCGTTTGCTTCTTTGACTAAATACGTTAACAAACTCATGTCATTCCACACATGTCCATAATCAATTCATAATCATCTTATTATTCTTCGTACGGTACTACAATCTTTCTCGTATCCACATTTATCTTCATCAAATCCCTTTATTGCAAAACCTTTTCCTTTCTTTTAATCAAGTGTTTCCTATCAATAATCACTAGGGTCACCTCGGGTCTAGTTCCCTCGAGCGTAGGGTCACCCCGAGTCTATTCCCGTAATAATAGTAATCAGTTGGGTCACCTCGGGTCTAGTTCCCTTGAGCGCAGGGTCACCCCGAGTCTTTTCCCTCAATAACGACCACTTGGGTCACCGTTCACATTTTTCATAATCGTCATCGTTTCATAATCAATTTCATCATCACTCTGTCGGTCTTACCACAAAACTTCAATTAACCATTACCTGACTTCCTAAATATACATGTTCATGTATTTTCATTAGCTTACCCATTCGCATCAGACCTAGCGTATTAAGCCCACATATATAATCCTACAATACTCTATCCATTAGTTTCTATACTTGAACCTCATAGGGAGGGTGCCAAAAGGATTGAAAGACTTGACGAGTCGGTTGGACACAAGTTATTATATCTTCTCAAACAGTTCTTTCACAACATTGATTTCACTTCAAGTATTCTAAACACTCTACCAATCAACCACATTGATTTCATTTCAAGACTCCGACTAATTAACTAATACACGCCCTTTCCTTTAAGCACACCACATATCAACCCACGACTAGACTCTACGATGCCTGGTCTTCTAGTTTCTATACTTGGAGTCCGTAAAGCATATACTAAAGGAATCTAAAGAATTCTACGAGTCGAGGGAAAACGGATTGCGATGCTACTCATCGGATCCCTAGATATGTTCAAGTGTATTGCTCGTATTTCAATGTGCAATAACGTCCATTGGATATCACTCTAAGTGAGGAACGAGTAATACTCTCCAAAACATTTGAAAGAATGTGCAAACAACCACATTAAAGTTGATGGGAAGCTTCAAAATGCGAGTTGGAAGATGTAGGAAAGCAGCTGAACGAGTCCTACTGGTAGAACTTGACCTACCGGCAGGGTTAAACCTCCTACCGGTAGAAATTGGAAACAAAAAGGCCAACAGTTGAACGAAACAATTTTTGCATTAGACCTACCGATAGAACTTGAATACGTTGAGCAGTTTTTGAGCTGCTGCGGTACGTTTGAGCTGGTTACGAAGGAATTTCTCAATCGTCCTACCGGTAGGTGAAAAGTTCCTACCGGTAGGGAGAGCAACTTACAAACGACTTCGACAGAAAATTTTAGGTTTCGATCCAATCTCAAATACAACCGATACAAACTCGAACAAGGTATAGAAACATTCAAATAGCATATAAAGAGAGATAGAATTCTCTACCTCAAGTCAGAGGGTGAAATCCAAGCAATTTGAACGAGCCCTAGCTTCCGGAACCTCAAAATCAACTAAATACTCCTCTCCGAGCTAAACCCCACTGAATACAAGCTCAAGATCACGTACGGAGGGTAGAATGAAGGTCAATCTTCATGAGTTTTGAGGTTGGAGGTGAAATTTTAGAGTGGGAGGGAGAGAAATGGAGAGAGAGCTGGGAGAGGGAGAGAGAACGGGAGAGGGGAAAAATGGGAAATGAATTCCCTAGGCACACACATATACACACACACACACCAAATTACACTAACACCCTTGACTTTCAAACCTTGCACATTAACCCACAACTATAATTTCCACATTAAACCAATATTTGTCCACTTATAAAACATTAAAATTTAAAAGAAATTTACGGGTCTCTAGACTAAACGGGTGGATTTTATATAGATTCGAGATAATCATAAATCTTGAAGCAAGTGTATTAAAAAGTATATATAGTTCTCAAAAGTCAAAACAATTCTATCGTCTCTCATATGTTCACGTACTCTTTTTTTTCATGAGCGAAAGTAAAATACGTTGTTTGAAAATACTAAATCGTAACAAATTTCCAAGAATAAAGTGAAGAATAAAAAGCTGGTTGAAATTTTTAAACAAACCTCCCCCTCCTCTAGTAGTCACTTGAAACCGAGATCTCCAAGTTTTAAAAAAAAAGAAAAAAAAAGAACTACTATATACCAAAAACTTGTCTCAAAGAAACAAATAATTAATACTCCATTAAGGATATGAGGGATTTAAAATGGATATTTTTTTGATTTATAAATGGATTGACTAGTTATGGAAAAATCAATGCTAGTAGGACAGATTTGTAATGATTTACTAACATAACTCCAAACACAATTACTTTTGGGTCTTGTTCCACTGAGTTTTTTGAATTTTTTTTGTTTTGTCCTTTTCCTAAAAAAATTGCGTTTGTTAGTTTTGTGCCTCATTTTTGTGAATTATTGATATTCGTTTCAAATAAAGGAATCAGAAAAGTTAAAATTTGTACTTTTACCCAAATATTTTCAGAAATATCCAAGAAAAAGCTTCCGAAACTGGCTCGCTAGGCTTCACCTTGAATATTTGTTGAAATATCCAAGAAAAAGCTTCCGAAACTGGCTCGCTAGGCTTCACCTTGGATATTTCAACAAATATTTGGATAAATTCACAATTTTTAACTTTTTTGATTTATCTTGACGAAATGAATTAATAATTCACAAAAGTTTGGCGTAAAACTAACACACACAAATAAAAAAGCCACCATACTTCCTAAAAAAAGTGACTTACGGTACTCTCTCTAAAATACAGAAGCACCACTTTCTAACCCTAAAACAGCCGCCACACTTCCTTTTCCTCCTTCTCCCTTGGGTGTATACCCAAATATGGGTGTTGCGATGGGAGGGATCAATTTCTGCCTTCAGATCTGGTTTCCCTTTCCCTTCTCCACCAAAACTGCTTATTGTTCTCCGCCGCTCCACTTCTGGATTTGCAGTCGCGTAGTCACCAGTGGCCTCATAGGTCACCTACTTGGGAGCTTGATTGGTAGGGGCTAGGCAAGAGAAGGACTGCTCAATAATGGAGGGAGTGTATTTTTTTTTTGTTTTATTTCATTTTTTGTTCAGATTTAGTTCGGTTTCTGTCCGAATTTAATCTGATTTATGTTTGGTGGTTTGTTGGTCATGTGTTTGAAATTAGTTTTATTTTTTGCGAATCTGATCTCGCTAGCGAGTTTGAAATAGGGATGTACATATTATGCTTTAATCGCCCTCTCTAATAGTTTGTCCACTATGTGGGCGCCTATTTATGGGAGGGAGGGGGGCTGCTATCCCTTGGGGGGACAGCATACTGCTACGCCCCATTTTGGGGCCCATCCTGGTCTTGCTCCGATGATCTAAATCGTTCACTTTGTAGAGCTTGTCGAGTAGAACAACTATGCAAAAAATTAGCTTAATTGGATATCATTAAGTACCTGATCGGAACCTTTTTATCTTAAAAAGAATGGATCCGAAATACTGGATCAAATCCACTGTAACCCATGGACTGAGAGTTATATGGGCTCCGATCAGGTATTTAATGATATCCAATTAAGCTGATTTTTTGCATAGTTGTTCTACTCGACGAGCTCTACAAAGTGAACGATTCAGATCATCGGAGCGAGACCGGGGTGGGCCCCAAAATTGGGACAGCAGCCCCCCCGCGTCCCCTATTTATATGGGCGCCTATTTATGCTCATAGGGTTCCTTTCTGTTGTGTAAGCTTTCGCCTCGCAGTTAAATACAATTTTTCACATTTGTTGAAAAAAAAAAAACCCTCCAAAAAACTTATATAATAGACCAAGGCCTTAAAGCCGTTCAATACTGTTCGGTACACATGATTCCAATTGTATCGAACAGTTTCGAACACAGTCGACCCTGGAAGTTGTGTTCAATGTTCATTTTCGAGAGTCTCTTTTCGCACCCACCCCCCCCCCCCCCGACACACCCCTCCCCTCCGTACCTCACCACCTTTCCTCCCTTGCCCCTCCTCTTCCCCCCAGTTTTGTCTTCTTTTTTTTACTTTTAAAAAGACTTTAATTACTGCTCCCTTTTCTTTTTCTTTTTTTACTTTTACTAGTTTTTTTTGTTTTACTTTTAAAAGACTTTAATTATTGTTTTGTCTTTTTTTTTATTTTACTAATGCTAGTTTTTTTTACTTTTAAAAGACTTTAATTACTGTTCCTTTTATTTATTTATTACTTTTACTAGTTTTTTTGTTTTACTTTTAAAAGACTTTAATTATTGTTTTAGTTTTTTTTTTTTTTAACTTTTACTAGTTTTTTTTTGTTTTACTTTTAAAAAACTTTAATTACTGTTTTAGTTTTTTTTCTTACTTTTACTAGTTTTTTTGTTTTACTTTTAAAAGACATATAAAGAGTAAAATATATAAATAAAAGACCTAAATAAATAGATAAATGAATAATTAATTAAATAACGTAAATGGATTAAGAAATTAAATTAAAAAATTATGTAAAAAAAAAAAGTGTTCCAATTTTGAATTCTTTTGAATTGGTGCGAAGATCTTGTTTTTCTTATCAGTTAATCTTAAATGGTCGTAATGAATTTTTGGCTCTAAGGCCTTTCATTAAGCACCTTAAGAGAGACCTGAAACTAAATAAAGAGCCTTAGGGTGCTCGTTGAAAGGCTTTAGAGCCAAAAATTTATTATGACCATTGAAGATAAAATGATAAAAAAAAATAAAATTTTTGCACCGATTCAACCGGATTGTAAATCGGAACATTTAAATAATATTAAATAAATAAAAATGAAAAAAGGGGTATTAGTAAATAACAGAGAAATATGAGAAAATGGGTGGTTGTATTTCTGGGGGTATTTTCGGAGAGTGGGGAGTGGAGCCGGGGGGGGGGGGGGGGGGGGGGGGGGGGTGTGTTTGTGTGTGTCGAGGGGGTGCGAGAAGAGAATTACTTTGTTCGGTTGCCAATTTAGTTTTGTTTCCAATCATTACCTTATATATTTCTCCAATCATTATCTTATATCTCTAATTATTAATTTTATTTCTCTCTCTATCTATCTCAAATCATTACCCTTATCTCCAATCATTACCTTATTTCTCTCTCCACCTACTACCAAAATTAAATTAAACTAAACTACCAACCAAACACAACCACATTCAACGAAGAGCACCTCGATTGAAGCGACAACCAGCTCCTCCAGTCAAACAATGGGAAAATTGTTAATAGTTGTTGTGTTTTGTTTCGTTTTTAATTACAGTTTTTTTTTTTCTCAAGTCTTCTTAAAAAGACAGCGTGCTTGCTTCCCTCTATGTGTGTGGTCAAAGAGACCCAATCGATACCGTTCGTTGACTCGAAATCAGTTCCGTCAGATTTCAGTGATCGGACGGCTGCCTTTGCGGCCCATTAAAGCAAAAAACTGTGGGCCCCCTAAATTAACCATTTTTGTGCTTTAAGAGTCCTAGCGGTTTCACGTGCCTACGGAATTTCCTATCTCCCTAGCAAAAGAGAATCTGTGGGCCCAAGTATTTAATTAATTACTCCCTACTAACCATTTTGCTAAAACTAAGGATTTTTTTTTTCTATGGTGGTAGAAAAATTGGAGCAGTCTAATTTTGATTATTCTTGACCTATTTTCATGCTTAGATCATTCATATCATAGAGTTGTTAAAAATTTAAATCATTTCAAAATCAAGTTGATCGAAGATAGTCAATGAGTATTGAAATACAATTTATCTTAGATGACTCAATTTTGATTTACTGTGTTATTAGTCAGATATATATCGATCAACATGATTTTGACTGAACAAATATTTCTCTTGACAATCTTTCAAGAGGGAAGAATCTTAGATGCACCTAAAAGCTGAAACTGGGCTGGTCTAATTTCTCTTCAAAATTGAATCAGTCTAATTCTGATTATGGTAGACTTATTTTCATGGTCTGATCGTTTATATTGTAGAGTTGTTAAAAATTTAAATCATACCCAAATTAAGTTGATTGAAAATAGTCAATGAGTATTTAAATTCTATTTCTCTTAGATGACTTGATTTTGAGTTAGCATGTCAAACAATTTTTTAATCATGTTAATCGAATTGATCAACATGATTTTGACAGCACAAATATTTCTCTTGACAATTTCATAAGAAGGACAAAACCGAGATGGATTCCTAAAGGCCGAAATTGAGACGGTCTAGTTTTTCTTCAAAATTGGATCAGTCTAGTTTTGGTTATTCTAGACTTATTTCATTCATATTGTGGAGTTCTTAAACATTTAAATCATGGACGGAGGGACCGTGCTACGCAGCGTGCTGTGCGGGGTAAATCGCCGCCGCTCCGGTCTCGGTTTGATGATCGGAAACTTTCACTTCTTAGAGCTCGTCGAGTAGAACAATTGTTCCAAAAATCAGCTTGATTGGATATCATTAAGTGCCTCATCCGAACGTTATTATCTTGAAATGAATGGATCCGAAACACTAGATTAAAATCCACTGTTTTTTGGTACACTTAATAATTTCAAGATAATAATGTTCGCATGAGGCACTTAATGATATCCGAATGAACTGATTTTTGGTACACTTGTTCTACTCGACGAGCTCTACGAAGTGAACATTTTCGATCATCAAACCGAGACCGGAGCGGCGGCGATTCGCCCCGCACAGTACGCTGCGCAGCACGATCCCTCAGTCCTTTAAATCATATCAAAATTAAGTTGGTCGAAAATAGTCAATAAGTGTTTAAATTCTATTGCTCTTAGATGACTCAATTTTGTTTTTTAGTGTGCCAGATAAGTTTTTAATCGTGTTTATTGGATATCGATCAACATGATTTTGACTGCACAAATATTTCTCTTGATAATTTTTCAAAGATGGGCGGATCCAAGACAAATCCTAAAAAGCGAAATTGAGCCGGTCTAATACTTTTTCAAAATTGGAACAGTCTAGTTTTGATTATTCTATACTTATTTTCACGGTCATGTTGTTAAAAAATTAAAATTGTATCAAAATTAAGTTGATCGAAAATAGTCAACGAGTATTTAAATTCTATTTATCTTAGATGACTCAATTTCTATTTAGTGTGTTAGATATTTTGTTAATTGATTTTGACGGCGCAAAATATTTCTCTTGACAATTTTTTTAAGATGGACGAATATGAGATGAATGCCTAAAAGCCGAAATTGAGCTGGTCTAGTTTTGATTATTCTAGACTTATTTTTCATGCTCATATGTTCATATTGTAGATTGTTGGAAATCTAAATCATATCAAAATTAAGTTGATCGAAAAAAGTCAACTATTTATCTTAAATGACTCGGTTTCGATTTAGTGTGTCAAACAATTTTTAATTGTGTTAATCAGATATGGATCAAATTCAAACAGTTGGTTAACGGAACTGAACCACATCGTTTGATGTGGTTTTCAACTGAAAATATCACACTCTCAACTTTCAACATAATAATAGTAGCTTTTCAAAAGGAAAATCATCGCTAAGATATGTCATAATACCCCAAAAGCTTTTCCATAATCAATCCAAGAGTACAAACATGTCCAAAGTTTATAATAATGGCACACTGTCCCCAAATTACATAGTTAAATAAAAGACGACAAGTTTAGAGATTACATGATTTTCAAGTCAAAAGATTAGCTCAAAATTACAATCACATCTCCGAAAAGAGTTTTACAAAGATGCCAAAATAATTCTTCCATGTTAGCTTTCAAAACGATGAAGTCATATGCACATCAAACACTCCACATCAATGCCACGTCAAACACTCCACATCAATGCCCTTGAGGTGTACCTTGAAATGATAATAAATTGAGCTACACAAGTCCAGTAGATAAATCTTTGCTCCAACTATATGCACATGAGATGGTTAATGCACCGGAAAGAACATTGACACTAATAAATAAAGTTTCCCACATGAGCAAGAGCAAGAGGATAAGATTTGATTTGTCATCGGACCACCATCGCACCAAAGGACCATCACCATCACCACCACCGTTGTTGAAACCCAAAGCGGCACCTTGATGATGAAGGATAAGTCGAGAGAAATGAAAAAGAAGGAAAATTACAAAGAAACTCTCAGATTTGAGATCGAGAGAGAAAATACTCTCACTAGACATGAAGGATTATTGAAAGCGAGAAAAGAGACCATCACTTATGGAGAAGGAAAACGCCCATCAAGGATAAAACCCTCCCCTCCCGCTGCTGCATCATCAGGGTGGTGAAAACCTTAAGGGGAGGGTGGGGAAAAATAAAAAAAGACAGAAAATGGCAAGGGTTTTTTCCTTAGAGAGAGAAAGTTTGGGTTAGAGAGAAAAAAAAACCCGTATATCAGACATACACATTGACACAGCTTTGAGACGTCAAAATCTAAATCGCCTCTAAATAAATTATCACGAACACCTACTAAGATCTTGATTCAACTTATACTGAATACTAAAACCGAATGTCTCTCCATCTCTCTAATCGTTCTCCCATCTCTCTCTCTCTCTCTCATACACACACACAAACACACTCCCTCTCTTGTATAGAGAAAGGGTTGAAATGTTATGAACACTAGTAGTACGTACAGTATATAGTAGTGTTCAAGGGCATTTTCATCTTAATAATGCCCAAACAAATAGTAATATTTTTCCTACAACAATTGCTCAGGTAACTAAGGGTTTTAGTTGGTTAACATTTATAGACGAGGGGCCCCGGAATTTAACCTTTTTTTCACTATTGGAGACCATATATATCTTCGTCAATTTGAAGAAAACTTGGACTAGTCTAGTTCTGATTATTCTAGACTATTTTCCATGATCACAGATCATTCATATTATAGAGTTGTTAAAAATTAACATATCAAAATTAAGTTGATCGGAAATATATAGTCAATGACTATTTAAATTCTATTTATTTTAAGTGGCCGTGTTTCGATTCAGTGTGGTGACACGTTAATCAGATATCGATCAACATGATTTTGACACACAAATATTCCTCTAGACTATTTTTTAAGATGAATGGATCTAAGACGAATCCCTAAAAGCCATGTTCGTCTTGACTATTTTTTAAGATGGATGGATCCGAGATGAATCCCTAAAAGTCGAAACTGAGCCGGTCTAGTTTTTCTTCAAAATTGGAATGGAGACCGTTCATTTTCTATTTTCCAATCCAAAAGTTTTCTTTTGCAAACCATTGGAAGTTAGATTCAAGGATTATTTGTGAAGAAAACTATTGCAAAATGAATTTGAAAGCATTGAGATTGAAGTTTTTCAGAATCAATTTTAAAGTAGTTTTAAGTTTTTGATCGACTATATATAGAAAAAGAACTTTAGAAAAACACATTGACACAACTTCGATCGAGATGCATGCCAAAATCGATCTGAACTCACCTCTGAATTAATAACCTAATCACAAACAAGCCTCTATTCAACTATATATATATATATATATATATATATATATAAAGTACTTAACGCCTTCATTAAAATTACTATGCATCCTTTCGGATTTTCTTTTGGGTGATGATATATACTAGTAAGAAAAGATTTACAATGTGCTTTACTGCTTTTAAACGTCCCCTCCATCGTCGGTTAAGCCGCAGATCGAATAGATAGTCACGTGTACTATGCATCGATGCTGTTCCGTTGAGCGCGCGGTTGAGCTGCAGATTAGATATTAATTACCTACGTACCCCTTAATTATTTCATCCTACTAACCACGCCTAAACGAGTTAACGCAATGTTCAAATTACTACTAGTTTTTACAGCTTTTCTCGATCGAGTGCAAGTCTAAAGGCATTGCTCGAATCAAAGATTTGTAAAGAAAATAAAAAATACAAAGTGAGATAACATATTTTTCGACTATCCTGTCATTTCTTCTAGTTTAATTACTTCGATGAGATAATTAAAAATTTCTGCGATTGCGTTTTGAAAAAAATTTCTCAACTTAAAAAATATTCATTACCTCTACTTCCAATCATTACTCACATCTATTTTCAATCATTATTCTCAATTCTCTCTCTATCTCTCTCCAATCATTACATTTACTTTCAAGTATTATTCTCATTTATCTCTCTACTCATAACCCTACAAAATTTTTCAAAAATTTCTCAAAACCTCATCCAAACACAGTTGAATTCATATAATACAATTGGGCCCAATGTCCCAATTTGTCTCTTAGGCCCAATGTCCCAGTTGGGCTCATCGCTAGACCATATAATACAATTGGGCCGATAGTCCAGACGATCGAGGTTGCATGTTTGCACTCCTAGTCCCGCGCGTAGAAAAATTTCTACATCAATGTGTTTGTTTGGTGCAACTGTTGAAATCAACTGGTGGAGTACTATTTTTGTTTTTGGTTTATAGCTAGTGAATTTAGATCTTAAACTTTAAGCCCAAGGTTTTTTAGGTTTTTTTTTTTGGGTACATTGGAAAAACAAAAGAAATTACACCATCTCAAAAGTTACTCCTGTCATATCTGCCGCTAGAAGGGGGATTATGTCATCAAGTGGGATGGTACGTGACACCGTTTTTTTTCTTCTTGATCCACTACCAAATTTGCAAGTTTGTCTACGATCTTGTTGCCCTCCCTTAACGTGTGGTGCAGAGTGCAACACATGACAGACATGTGAGCTTTGCATTCTTTGATTAGAATTACATGTGAAGTCTTCTAACAAGCCAAGGAAGTTTTTTTTTTCCTAATAAATACTTTAAGTTGAAGTTGTTAACTTGTTAGGCGAAAATTTGAACATTATCAAATCAAGCGCATTATTTCTGGCAATAAAGTTGGTTGAGTCATCAACTCTTCATACCTGACTCCAGTTTCTGAAACAAATTACTGACTTACTGTCTACTCGTATTGCATATTTGCTTATTTGCAATACCAGAATTTGGCAAGAGCAGTGGATTCCAGCGTTGTCGACTTTCAAACCCATCACTTTAAGGAATACACTAGCTGATGATGCTCGGGTTAGTGAGTTACTTTTGTCACACCCACGAAGATGGAACACTCACGAGGTGAAAAATGTCTTCTGGCCCGTTGATGTGGAAAACATTTTCATATCCCCTTCGATAATGTTGCTAAAGACTCATTCGTTTGGCACCACACAAAGCATTGGGGATTCATATTATCATTTGATCATGAAACATGGCTTGAGCAATCCGGTGGCAATGATCAAGAGGAACCACCAACCAGTAATGGGGGATCTAGTCATCCATGTAAATCCTCATGCTAGGAAGATACGAGATGATTACAAGTGCCAAATTTGAAAAGCTGAAACCCAATCTGTTATCCATGTAATTCACGATTGCACATCGGCCAAAGAGACTTTTGGCATTATGGAAGTTCTTGATTGTGCTGGGGCCTATGGCTAGTTGTGGTTCCTCAACATTTGGGCTAGTTATGTTGGCCGAGACTTTAATGTTTTGCTGGAAATTATGGAGTAACCGGAATGAGTTTTGGCATGATGAGCGCAGCAAAAATCCAGAGGAAATTGTTAGGGGTGCAGTGGAAAATTCGGCTTCATTTCAGAGGGCCAACGAAGAGTGTATATCTGCAAGTAGTGAGAAAGGAATCCAAAATAAACGGTCACCTCCAACCAATGGTGTTCTGTAGGTGAATTTTGATGGGGCCATTTTTCGGATGCGGAGTGGTCATTAGAGATGGCATGGGCAAATTAATCATAGGTGCATGTGTCGAAGAAAATCATAGCAATGGGGGCAGCATTATATGCAGAGTCGATGGCAACTAGGGAGGTGGTCCTGTTTGCTATTACTTTAGCTTTCTTTATTCTGACATTGTTTTGGAAGGAGATTCACTTGAAGTAATCAAGGCTATCGGTTGCCAGTCAGGATCTCAGGCTTCACATGAGGTGATTCTAGATGATGTTAGGCAAGAATCTAGTTGTTTTAGGAAGATTGGGTTTAGTCGTGTGCGTAGAATCGGTAACTGGGTAGCTCACCACTTAGCTAAGTATGCATATATGGGTGGAAGTGGCTCGGACTCTGTAATGCCGTTCCTCATATAACTGATGTTTTCATGTTGAATTAGTAAACTACTGCTACTTTAATAAAAAAAATACACGTGTGAGAGAAATAGCAATAAAGTAATTCTTGTTTGACTGTCTAATACTACTTACTGCAAGAGGAGAACCAATAATCATTCTATACGGACATGCTTGTACTTGGTTTTCATGATTGCAATATATGTTAAAGTCTGTTTCATGTTCTAAAAAAAATAAAAAAATAAAATTTTGAGAAAAACTTGTTATTCTTTGTACAGTTCTTAATAAATTTTTTATTTATCTATCTCTTTATCTCTCTATTTATTATTATTCATTACATTAATTTTTTTTCTTGAAACTCAAAACCAAACAAATATGCCAATAATTTCTGACAAACTAGTATTGAGAATAAATTTAATAAGTCAATTACCCGCTAAAACGTCAATGAAGGGGTTAAAATGTCAAGTGTCTCAGATAATTGTCAACTCTGTCTGCCTCAACATACTGTGAAAAGCTTGAATAGACTATCTGAAAAAAGATCAAGTCAATCAATTCATAATCAGGCCAGGGTCAACCTATTTATCACCGAAAAAATAGATGCACGTACCTTTTTTATCCAAAAAGAAAAGAGAAGAGAAAATAGATGTACCTAAATCAATGCAATTTTTTACAAGAAGAGGGATGAAAATAAGTGGAATTTTACCTGGCCAAGGGAAGAGCATAGTTCCATGCAAGATTTCCAAAAACAATCAGTCTTCAGGATGTTTCTTAAATAAACCCAGATTGCACAACACAGCAATGCTACAATTGCAATAACCATTAAATTCCTTGTTCTCCTTGAAAAATATTTCTTCAAAATTAAAGCAAGGTACAACAAGATGATAAGAGTGTATAAAACAATTCCTTTTTGGTTGTTCTGAGAAATTGATTGGGAGAGAAGAGCAATGAATCCAATAACAATTGAACCGATGCACATTGGTTCCTGCATATCACAATTGTAAAAGTTTTCTGTTAAAAAACAGCATAAAAATGACCGTGTTTAATCAATCGGATAGACACTAGGAATCTATACACTTTATATGATGGATAATTTTAATGAATAGTAGTGACGGGATTAGTAATACCGTGGATCGAAATGTTTTACGGGACTGATTGTTGTACCTATTGTTACAATCAACCAAAGAAACCGAAAATTGCTCAAGCGACAAGTAAGAGGCAAAAGCAAGTGCTTTACAAGCACAAATATATAGTAATTCAACTATGACTCTAGTTCGACTCCAACTAAGCGCAAAGAATTTTGGACCATCCTCTTGCAGGTATAAGTTTTGCAAAATAACGGTAGAAGGAGGCTCCAGTTTACGGTGCAACCCCCACAATATACAGTTACAGGTACTCAGATCTATCTGACAAAATTTCTTATCCACTCTCATGTCTAATCCGTCCAATCAAATGATCCCTTCAAGTACTAGAAGATTACAGCTTAGAAGTGCACCCACGTTAAAAAAAAAAAAAAAGTGAAGCATAACTGTGCTTTAGAAATTTTCCATGAAATAGTAGTACCTCATAAGGAAAATGTCTCAGTTGAATAGATGAAAAATGAGCATCTGGGTGTCCCAGATTCGAGGTTTGATTGGAAGGAGTGGCTTTGTTCTCGGAGGTTCGAGGCCGAAATTTCCCGAGAATCCGAAGGAATTTCGATTTCCAGGATTTTCCTCTCCTGGGAAAGGGAAAATGCGGCTCTGATTTCTTGGATTGGAGCAGAGAAGGGCAGAGCTTGAGCTTTAGATTGAGCTTGATTGGGAATGGAAATGACTTGGAAGTAGTGGGTAAAATGGTGATGGCCTTGAACTTGAAATGAAAGGTTTTGGCCTTGGCATTGACGTTGATCTGCAGTGTCTGATGCCTCTCTGGTTCCATTACCATTATGAGGAGGAGAAGACCAAAAGCACCAAACACACAGAACCCTAAAGCATAATGGCAAATTGGCAATGCTTAATCTATACTATTAATGTGCTTTTTCCTCTCTCATGAATACGTTCAAGATTCCATCCAGATCCACAAGAGCATCTCCTTTTACCTATTTTAATACTCAAATTTAAAAATGGGACAAAAACCACAAAAATCTCTCTTTAATCTTTGATCCAAACTTTTCTCTATTTTGGATTTTACCCATTTTTTTGCCCAAATCTGAGACAACTTTTACCTTGACCCATTTCTCCAACGGCTAGTTAGAGAGAGAGAAAGAGAAAGATGTGTAAAATTTGAGTTTGATAGTTGAAGATGTGTCTACCCAAAATAAATTTTTACCCAAAATTTAACTCAAATTTAAAAAAAAATATGGGTGAAGGCCGGAAATACTCTAGCATCTCCGGACAAAGTAAAGTGAAACGAAAATAGGAATAGATAGGCCTGGTACTTATTTATTTATTATTATTATTTGCGGCCATTATTGGGTCACTGAGTTAGATTACAACAGCAAGGCCGTACGTAGATCTTGAACTTGACACCTCTCCTCTGAGCACTTAGGCCGAGTTGGGCCCCTCTCCGTCATGTTGTTGGACCAAAGGCACGTTGGCCTGGTAATTGGTAAATAGTAGTAGTATTTCGTCTCGGAGAATCTCAAGTTGGCATTACTTTACAAACGGACCCAACTCTTTATATCTTATTTGTAAAATTTGCAAGAGTGAAAATTGAGAGGATAAAGATTGAGAGCGGAGGCAGAGTGTCCTATTAAAATATTACTCATTTCATTCCAAATCTTTATTCTCTTTTGGAAATTTGTGCAACTTTTTAATTGATTATATATTGTAATTTATAATTTTCTAGGTGAGTTTAAAAACATCGTTTAAAAGAACTTATTGAAATTCATCAAACAAGATCCATATTGCATATAAATAGTATTACCAATTAAAAGTTATAATTAATTTTTTTTTTCGGTTGTGATAGAATGAGGGACAAAAAAATGATGACGGAGGGAGTATGTGACTTCGGTTGTGAACACATGGCTTTATTTAGTAATTTTTAACAGTAAGCTTAAGCTTGATGTTGGGGCAAATTTAGTTAGTAATATTGAGAAATGATATTGGCATTCCAAAAATTGATACATGCACTCCAAAAAATAAAGGAAATTGGCTTTGGAGTTACACTGATTTTGGAGTGCCTGCATCAATTTTTGGAGTGTCAATATCATTTCTCTCGAGTAATTGTATAAACTATGATATGGCAATCTATACATATTTTTCTAATCAAAGTAAATTTAATTTTTGATGGGGTTTTAATCCATGTTTTTGGAGCTCGAGGTGGAGATTGACCTTTGCTCATCTATATAAGTTTGACTCGGGGTGGAGTTACTTGAAAATTTAGCAAGTGCACGATGGTCACGTCGGTTTGAAGTTATCAAATAATGTGTGGATCCCATGTCGTAAACTATTTTGGATAGACAAATTTATTTATATATAAATATTATTCAAACTTGTATCCAACACTTTACCGAAATATACCCACTTTATCTTCGTCTCGCCCAAATTTCTCGGGCCTCTTTTCTCAAAGGAAATGATAGGAGAAAGCTCTTGACTATATGCAGGGATGGATCCAGAAATTCTCTCTAGTGAGGACATCAACTCTTACTACACTTGAACAAAAAATTACAATCAAGCACAATAATATAAATTTAGACTTTTTTTTTAACGGAAGAATCAAATTCATTAATCAAGCCATATGACATCTACAGATGAACTTCAAATACAAAACATGATATACAACAACTATAGATTTCTACCCAAATACAGAGAAACAGAGACACAATACATGAAAAGACATATGCAAGAGCCAAACGCTCACTTCTTCATACCGTCAACATAACCGGCTAACGTGGAGCGAGTATCCAGACAACACCGTCTCCGAATGGCGGAGCTCCGAATCAAAGATAACATTAAACCTGTGGAAATCAGTTACCCAATTTGGGAAAATTAGATCAGAACAAAACTCCACGGGAAGACCCACCGGGACAAAAACAGGACCCAACATCTGAACAGAAACTGGCCTCAACATCCGGACATAAACGTGACAAGAGTTCGGACAAAACAAAAAAGAAATATAAAACTAAAATCCTAACCTGCCGAAATACTCAAAATAGCCACCGCAGCACCGCCGCCACAACCACCGTACCAACCACAAGAACCACGACAGCCCCTACTGCTGCCATGCCCAGTCCCAACACATTTTATCCACTCACAGCATCGCCACCAACTGCCAAGCAAAATTGCACCATCCACCACCCGAAACGGCCAAAGCGTCGCAAGGTAAGAGACCGGCTACCTCCAACAAGGTAGAATGGCGGTCCACAATTGGATTCAGAAGGCCAGCGGAACGGGATACACGCAGCAGAATATCCAGTGGGATCTTACTAGAGGGGGGTGGGGGTGGAAATGAGGAGGGAGGAAGGAAGGGGAAGAGGGAGGGGGGAGCAACAGCCCACAGAGGAGAGGAGCGCGTGACAAGTGAGAGAGAGAGAGAGAGAGAGAGAGAGAGAGAGAGAGGCACTCGGGGGAGGAGGCGGCACCTCCCTCAATCAAACAACGGCGGCTAGGATTTCTCCGGTAAAGGTTTAAAGAGAGAAGGGAGAGCCCTCTTTGTAGAACCATTTAGATTTCATCATATGCAAAAAGGGTTATAATTTCAAAAAGCTCCTAAAAATAAATGCAAAAAGGGTTATAATCCCTTTGCGACTTCTCCAATGAGAGCCACCATCGAGGGACAAAATTGAAAAAACAATGCTCATGTTTTTTCATTAGTGAATTGTTTATAATGTGATTGTGTGTATTTATAACATTGTCCAAAAAATTAAGTGCTCCAATTTTTAATCTATTTGAACCAATGTGAATATCTTTTTTTTATTATATTATTCTAAATGGTCATAACTAATTTTTGTCTTAGAGATCTTATATGAGAGCCCTAAACAAGTTTGCAGTAGAACCTAATGAAGAACAGATACTTAAGTGCTCTAATTTTCAAACCATTTGAATCGATGCAAAGATCTTATTTTTCTGATCATTTTATTCTAAAGAATCATAATTAATTTTTGACTCTAAAGCTCTCATAATTCATTTATTGATTGATTTTTCTTTTAAAAAAAACTAAATTGAGTGGGGGCACGTGCCCATGTGCCTCATAGTGTATGCGTCCCTGCCTATATGCAATGGAATTGAAAGGAGTTGGATAGCTGTGACTTTCATTAAGACTGAAGAGGGGGGCCAGCTGTGTCCATCTTAACCGTTTGTGTTTTGTACGGTTTAGATTTAAATAAAACTTTTCAGAGCAGGTGCTATGCGCAATCTTAGCTGTTCGTTTGTGGTTTGGACGGTCCAGATTTAAGTAAAAAATTTCCTCTTCTCCGGAAAAGTTTTATTTAAATTCGGACCATTCAAAACACAGATGAACGACTAAGATGTACTTATTGTGCACCTTACTGCACAACAGCCCCCGCTTTCTAAAAAATGGATTTGCCATCTAATATAGAGTTTGAGTGTATCAGGTCACACCTAGAAGACAATTTTAGAGGTTTATATCTTCAAAATATCGTTTGCTTTGCAAGTTGATTTTGTTTGAAAATGCTCTTTTAGGATTGGTCTGTGGAAATAAACGATGGGTTCGGGGATTTAATATTATGAGTTAGGAAGATGTAGGGCTTGTTTGATATAATCTAAATTCAGCACTTAAAATTGAATAAATTAAGTAATAAGTGATTCAGTGGGTTTGATAATCACATTTTACATTACTTAACAAATTAAGTACCATTTAAAATATAGGTCAAAAAGTTAAAAAAAATTAAGTAGTTTTGCGCTATTTAATTCTGGTTGAATTTTTATGTATTTACATTCAACCATCATATCACCGCCACAACCACTCCCAGCAACACCTCCACCACCACTCCTCCACCACATCACCATCACCACTTCCTCCACTACCACCAGCACCACATCACCACCACCAACTTCACCACTCCACCACCACCACCACTAGCTCCACCATTCCACCAACACCACCACCACCACCATCACTACACCACCACCACCACCAACTTCACCACTCCACCACCACCACCACCACCACCACTTCCTCCACTACCACCACAAGTTCCACCACCGCCGCTCTCACCACCACTTCCACCACCTATACCACTCCACCACCACCACTCCTCCACCACCACCACCACCACCACTACCATCATTACACCACCACCACCGCTCCTACCACCACTACCACTACTTCACCACCACCACTCCCACAACCACCTCCACCACTCCTCGACCATTACCAGAAGTATATTGTGATTGTTAGTAAATTAAGAGAGAATTGGAACAAAATTAATTCATCATTTTTTTAATTCAGTACTTAATATATTTATCAAACAGCTTTTCAGCTTAAAAATTTCAGCATTCAGTTTCCTGTACTTAATTTTTCAGCTTTCAGTTTTATCAAACAGCCCAGTAGACACTCAACTAACGCTCTTTCGGTACTCATTTTCAGGAATATTAACTCTTTCCAAATTAATAGTCCTTGGCCATGGAAATAAAATAACTACTACAATGGACGATTCGACGATATGGATACACAAAGCCATTATATGAAATATTTATTTACATTAAACTGTCAAGGAAATAGAAAAATGAAGGTTAGCGCAACGCCGTAATCTTTGTGCCATTCATAATTTCAATACCGATCGATCACCGAATACTTGATTAAAGGGAGAATTTTTCATAAGTTCTCTATAGCACTTTCCAAACCTCCTAAATTCACTTCTAAATTTTATAACCCACTAAGTCCACTAATAGTTTTAATGACAAAAATACCCCATCTAAGAAATAAGAGCCTTGTTTGGCTAACACGAAAAAGTATTTTTTTCATATTTTTTCGTTTTTGTTGCAATCAAGCCGTCGCCGCTGCCATCACGCCACATATAATGTTATATGTGTAATAAAAAACGTATTTTTTCATTTTTCTCTATTTTTTTTATTGAACCCGTTACACTTAACATTTAACATTATATATGTGACAAATTTCTCCCTTTTTTTCTCTATTTTTCTTGTATTGATTTTTTAATGTTATATGAGTGATAAAAATTTCCTAACATACAACATTATATGAGTGAGAATTTTTTTTTAACATGCAACATTTCTTTTTGATTTTTCTTGTTTTTAGTCTTTAACGTTATATGATGGTTCATACAAAACATATAACATTATATGTGAGTTTTTGAATATCCAAATATCGCAAAAAAAAAAAAAAGAACATATAAAATTATATTTGAGCTTCTGCAGCTCTGAATCTCACAAAAAAATAGAACATAACATATAACATTATATGTGAATTTCTGTAGTTTTAAATCTCACAAAAAAATAGAATATATAACATTATATCTGAGCTTCTGTACCTCTAAGTCTCACAAAACATAACATAAAATTATATGTTCTCAAAATAACATCATATCTTTCCAACAATATTTTATATCTCAAAAAATAACATTATATGTTCACATATCATGCCACCATTATCCTTGTTTCCAATCGCGCATTGAATCCCAAGTTAAATATTGATGAGGCCACAGTGGGTCGAGCTTCATTTTTTCACCGTTTCTTCATCAAAACCTTCATCAGATCCTTCAAAATTTTGATTTTCTGCATCTGAATAACATTCTCATAACCTCTATATCTAGATATATATATATATATATATATATATATATATATATATATATATATATATATAAAAGTTCACATATAACGTTATATACTCTGTTGTCCATCACTTATTGAATTGGTTCGTGCGGCGGCCTCTTCGACTTGCTTCTGATAATATATGGATATATGCATATGTGCTTTTGAGAGGCCGCTACGCGGACCTATTCAATAAGAGAACATAAAACGTTATTAGTTCCTCTTTTTTTTTTTTAGTTTTACAGGACAATATCTCATATACAACATTAAATGGTCTCTATGCAAATTGAATTTTTTTTTATTTCAATACAAGCTCATATATATAACGTTATAACCATATATATGTATATATGGTCACAAATATTCTCATATAACCATATATAATCATATATGGATATATCCATATGTGTTTTTGAGAGGCCACTGCGCGGACCAATTCAATAAAAAAACATATAACGTTATTAGTTCCTTTGTTTTGGAGTTTTACAGGACAAAATTAGGTACCAAGTGCAAATTGTCACATATAACATATAACGTTATCAGTCGGAGAGGCCGCTGCGCGGACCAAATCAATAAGTGATTGATGAAAAACACAATATAACCTTATATATTTATTCAAAAAATTTCAGATCTCTAACCCTAGGAAAAGCACACATATAACCTTATGTATGTATTCAAAAACCTCCAAATCTGATGATAACCGGACACGGGACAAACAAAAGACCGGATCAACCTTCTTATAATATTATATTTTTTATTTTTACTACTCCAGATCTCTCTCCAGTAAAACAAATATAAGACCAGATCAACCTTTTTAATACGATAGACAAACCAACTTTAAAGCACGTTTATGAAAAAGTGGAATAACGTTATATAATTCACTGATACTACAAATTCCACACACATAACAAGTCGAAAATTCAAATTCTTTCAAGATTAGTGCAAGATATAGACTATAACCTTAAATATCAAAGAGATCTTTGGTGTTGAAGCAGTAAATTGCATTAACCTTGATTGATTTGCAGAAGACTCATTGGTGACTTTGAGAAGGAATCTTGCTAAATACCACCACTAGAACAACACCAATGAGTTGGCGGTAGGCGCCGGTCTTAACCTCGTCGATGACGGTGGGCTCCAGATCGACGAAGACGATGCGGGGTACGTGCTTCTCGACGCCAATCCCACTGAAGAATATGTTGAACGCGTCGTTGCTGCCGCCCACCGTCTTGTCGCTTGGCATTTGCCCATCGGGCTGCGTAAAAACAACCAAAAACAAAAAAAACTTAAATCGGTTAAATCGAAACGAAATGGCGTCAAGGACAACGAAAAGTTCGACGGAGGTTTGTTGAACCATAATTAGTAAAAATGGAAGGAGATTAATTAATAAATCTCTCTCAAGGAAATCCAAGTTACAAGTGTGCAGCATTAATTTCTTGTCTAACTGTGAGGGAAACCCAGATCAAGATCTTGAAGTTTAAAGAGAAATCCAGTTCAAGATTTTGAATTTCAAGAAAATCCAAGCGGCAAAAAGGAAACTAGAAATTCCAAAATTACATGGCACTGGCCGAGAATTCTACAAGGAATCTCGACTTCGAACTCCATAGGGAGACCAAGGAACCCATTGAATTGATCAAATATGACATGGGTCCTTTTGCATCAGGACATAGTCGTGGGAGAGGGAGAGGATGCAGCCGGCGGCGGAGGCGTGGCCGGTGACAGCGGCGATCATGGGCATGAGGGAGTCGGCGACTAGGGAACGGAGCTTGGAGGCCATGAGTTTGAGAGAGAGAGGAGGCTGTACGCTAGATTTGTTTGTGGTCTAGGGTTTTTCAACTTATATAGGAGGACATTTTTGTCTTAGTTTAATTTCTTTTTTAAAAGAAATGGACTCAAGGCCTTACTAAACCTATATTAGTGGACTAGAGGGGTTACAAACATTAGAAGTGGACTAACTAGATTACAAGTTCTCTATAGTGGACCCTAGACTAATTTTTTATTGATTAAATGGCATCGGAGGTTTAAGTTTAAAAAAAAAAAATCGGAAATAGGGGTTAGAGAGAGAAACTCTGAGGCAATTTGGCGGGGAGGGCGATCTCTTCTTTCTCGATTGCTTCAGTCATGATCTCTTTCTTGGCTCTGCGCACTGTTTCTATGGTTAGTTTCTTCGTCTTTCTCGTTAATCAGGGTTTCCTTATGGATCTGTCTATGGATTTTCAGGTTTTAAACTCTGCAAATAGCTTGCTAAACCCTAGCCCTCTTGTTCAGAATGGGATCTCGATGTGTAGGGAAACTTTTGTTCCATTTGTTTCTATGGATACTTCTGATGGTGTTTCTGCTTCGGTTTTAGATCAGATTTCTGAACATACGAATTTTATTCCTTTAAACCAATTGACTCCTGGTAATTTGTTGAATCACTTGGAACGGGTTATAGTTGTGAATAATGACCATTTGTTGCTTGCTGATACGGATACCCCAACAGTTCGGCAGATTAAATCTTTGCAAGCTGAGATCCTTAGTCTTCGCTCGACGTTGGCTAAATCTCAAGTTCCCGTTTCTGTTTTTCTTATAGATGCTAAGCCTATTCCTCCTAAATGGTCGGATGTGGTGAATAACAATGCAGAAGGGAAACGTATGAGTTTGAAGTTCTACCCCCCTCAGATTAAGGATGCTCAGGTTGTGGTGTGTCCTCCTGAGGAAGTGGTTGAAAATGTGGTTGGCTACTTCTTGGATAAGAAGCTCCCATTCTCGGCTGTTGAAAATATAGCTAAGAGGATTTGGAATAAATTTGGGATCCAACAGGTGTTGTCAAATGAGAGAGGGTTCTTCTTTTTCAAATTTAGTCAGGAAGGGGCAAATAAGAGGGTGATAGAGGCTGGTCCTTGGCACTTTGGTGACAAGCTGATGGTATTGAAGCAATGGTCTCCTCAGCTGAAGTTAGTTAAGGAGGAGTTTGACACTATTCCAGTTTGGGCTCAATTTTATAATGTTCCTCTGGACTGTTGAGGGTCTGAGCTACATTTCTAGTGCTATAGGGGTTCCATTTTATGCAGATAGTTTGACCGAGAGTGGGTCACGCCTGACCTATGCTTGTATCTGCATTGAGGTAGGGGCTGAATCAGCATTTCCAACTTCAGTTCTGGTGGAATATGCTAATGGAAAGTCTATAACAGTGAGTATCAAGTACCCTTGGAAACCTATTAAGTGCATGGAGTGTCATACTTTTGGTCATGCTACTCCTCAATATGGGCAGAAGCCCCCCTTCTCCGCAGCCACAGAGAACTGAATGAGTGGCTAAAGGTAATACTTCTGTTGTGTTGGAAGGTATTGCTGGGGAAGGGCTTGTGTTTGATGAGATGGTGATTCCTAATAGAGATGTTAGCCCTGCAAACTCTAATTGGTGATTTTAGACCAGGAAAGGAAAAGCTGGATAACCCTAACAATGGGGTCAACTTTGGTCAGTCTGGTCCTAGCTCTTCTGGGGTAGAAGATTTCAGTGGGGTTGGTGACTCTTTGCTGAAAAATCACAAGTTTGCTAGGATTTCTTTGCCTTTGGTAGCTCAGCCATAGATTCTGAATCATATTAATCTTTTTTCTGTTCTTTCCTTTAATGTTGGGGAGGTCCATGGTGTGAACAGGTAGTGGTGGAGGTCGCTCTATCAGTTCAGACTAATTCTTCGGAGGGGCTGGTTGCTCCTCCTATACCTGCTCTGCAAAAGGGTAAAAGTCGAGGGAGACCTAAGGGTGGTGGTACTGCTAACAAGGCAGGTGGGGATCCTCCTCCTAAGCATTAAATTTTGTGGAAGTCCTTAGAATGGGGCCTGAAATGGAAGGGGTTTAAATGATCCCCTTAAGAAATTGGTAGAAACTAAAGTTAGACTGGAGTATATGGTTGCTACTGCTAGAGCTTGTTTTCCTATTCACTAGTCTCATGTTCATAATATTGGGAATGGTAGTGTTGCCCGTATCATTATGGCTTGGGATCCTCATCTCTGAAGGTGGATGGTATCTTTTGTTTATATCAATTGAATTTGGCTAGGGTGGAAACTAGTGACCACATGACTTTCCACATTTTAGTTGTGTATGGTCAGAATCACATGGTTGGTAGCAGGTCTCTTTGGATTGATATGAGGTTTGTTAGTGGTGGGATTGGTGCTGGCCCTTGGATTCAACTTGGAGATTTCAATGTTGTAAGGAGATCTGATGAAAGATTGGTGGGGTTTGATAGCTCTGCTGCTTGTGAATTCAATGATTGCTTGGCTCATATTGGGATGGATGATATGCCTTCTAAGGGATATTGGTTCACCTGGTCCAATAGAAGGAGTGGATTGGGGGAGATCAGAAGTAAACTGGACAGAGTAATGGTCAATGCTAGATGGTTGGATAGCTTTCCTGAATTTGAGGCCGTTTTTTAGTCCTCAGGTATCTCTAATCATAGTCCTATGTTTGTTACTGTTCTTCCAAAAACTCACAAGGAAAGGCCTTTTAAATTTTTTAACTTTTGGATGAAACATGCAAAATTTAAGGAGGAATTGGGAAAATCCTGGTGCAAGCCTGTTAGTGGTCACCCTAAATTCTTTTTGTTACAGAAATTAAAGAGGCTTAAGCCTGTGTTATATTCTTTCAATACATCCTATTTTTCTCATCTTTCTGCAAGAGTGGATACGGCTAGGCAGGCTCTTGCTAATGTGCATCTTCAATTGGCAACTTCCCCCAAAAAATAGCAATTGCATGATCAAGAAAGGGAATTGTTGGTTTCTTTTATTGATCTTAGTTATGCTGAAGAATCTTTTAAAAAATAGAAGTCCAGAGTTTTGTGGTTATCCTTGGGGGATCAGAACACTAAGTTCTTCCACCATAAGATGAGAGCTCATTTTCTTAGAAATAAAATTCTCAGTTTACAGGACAGTTCTGGGGTCAGACTTAATACTCCTACTGAGGTAAAGCAAGAGATTCTGGGCTACTGTACTGGTCTCCTAGGCACTCCTTTTAGTCAGAGAAGAGATGCCAAATAGGTTTTGGGTATGGTTTAATTTGAATCAGAAAGTCACTAGAGCAATGGGGGTAGAGTTGATTAAACCCATAACTGCTGAGGAGGTTAAATTGGCTAATGTGGTCTATCAATAAGGATAAGGCTTCGGGTCTGGATGGTTTTAATTCGGGTTTCTTTCAAGAAAATTAGGACTTAGTTGGGAAGGATGTGATTCAAGCTGTTCAACAATTTTTCCTTGAGGGGGATATTAGGCAATGGAATGCAACTGCTATTACATTAGTGCCTAAGACTTCTTCCCCTTCAACTGTGAGAGACTATAGACCCATTGCATGTTGCAATGTGGTTTATAAGTGTGTTACTAAGGTTCTTGCCAACAGATTGCAGCCTATTCTTCCAAGTATCATTAGTTGTAATCAATATGCTTTTGTTAAGGGTCGTAGTATTATGGACAATGTCCTTCTAATGCAATAACTAGTGAAAAATTATCATAAATCCAGGGGATCTCCTAGGTGTACTGTTAAGATGGATTTAATGAAGGCGTACGATTCAGTGAACTGGACTTTTCTTCTTGATATTATTCAAGGCATGCAGTTCCCTGGTCAGTATATTCAATGGGTGAAGAATTGCATAACTACTCCCATGTTCTCTGTTATGATCAATGGGAAGCTGGAGGGTTTTTTCCCTGGCCAAAGGGGTCTTAGGCAAGGAGACCCCTTATTCCCTTACCTTTTCTTACTAGTGATGGAGGCTTTCACAGCACTTCTCTAGTATAAGGTGCAACATCAAGCTTTTTGGTATCATCCTAAATGCCATTCTTTGCAATTAACTCATTTAATTTTTGCAGATGACTTATTTGTTTTGTATGGTGCTGAGGAGGGTTCTTTTACAATAATTGCTTAGGTCTTGAAAGATTTTCACTTGTTTTCTTGGTTGCAAATCGATCTGCTCAAGAGTTCTGGTTTTTTGGCTGATGTGGATCCTACTACTAAATGTAGCTTACACTATATCCTTCCTATCCCTGAGGGTGTTCTTCTAGTCAAGTATCTTGGTGTCCCTCTGATATCTACAAGACTGAAAGCTTATGACTGCTCAGTTGAAGAACAAAGTTATGTTAAGAATTCAGTCTTGGTCTAATAGAACTCTTTCTTATGGAGGGAGGGCTCAATTGGTTAAATCAATTCCGTTCAGTATCCATGTTTATTGGGCTTCCATTTTTATTCTCCCTTAGAAAATTATTCAGGAGATGGAACAATTACTTGGGGCTTTTTTGTGGTCTGGATCAGAGTTGAAAAGTACAGGTGCTAAAGTCTCTTGTCAAGATGTTTGTGTTGCTAAAGAAGGAGGAGGTCTTGGCTTTAGGCTTATGAAGGATTGGAATAGGGCCTCAATGGTCAGACACTTGTGGGCAGCATGCATGAAGAGTGATACTCTTTGGGTGAAATAGATACATACATATGTGACTAAAGATGGGAGTATTTGGGTCTTAGAATCTCCTCAAATGCTTCTTGGACTATGTGAAAATTGCTGAAGTTACGTGACAAAGTGCAGCCTTGGATAACATACAAGATTGGGAATGGGGCTAATACTTTTTTATGGCTCGATAATTGGCATCCTTTAGGTCCCCTTTACAAGAAATTTGGTGAGCAGGTAGTTCATAACTTGGGGAGGTCCTTGACTGTTAAGGTTGGTTCTATCATTCATATGAACAGATGGTGTTGGCCAGGACAAAGGAATCCCTCAATTCTTGAAATCACTAGAGCAACGCCTGTGACATTCATCCCCAACCTTACTTCTGCTGATCCTGTCGTTTGGAACCTTACAGCTAGTGGGGTCTATATTGTGAAGTCTGCTTGGCAGGCTTTTAGCACACCTAAACCTCTTTTCCCATGGCATATGATCATATGGTTTAAATTTCATACCCTGAGGTGGGCTTTCATCCAGTGGCTTTCAGTTCTGGAGCGTTTAGCAACCAAAGATAGGTTGGTTTCCTGGGGCATTCAAGTGAATCCCACCTGTGTCCCTTGTTCTAGGGAGGATGAATCCCACTCCCATCTGTTTTTCACTTGTGCTTATTCTACTCAAGTTTGGTCTGCTATTTTGTTTTGTAATGGGATTATTAGTGGGTCACTAGTGGGTCACTTGTGTTGCAGAATGTGCTGAACTGGACTAAGCAATTTCACAAGGGGAATGCTATGCATACGATTTTAAAATTGTCTTTGGCTACTACAATCTATTGGCTTTGGAGGGAATAGTAGTCTTTCAGAACCGAAGCCATGATTGTTCTTCTTTACAAGGTGTTACAATTGATGATGTTCGTGCTCCTATCAGTTCCTGGTGAGGGGTCAAAGCTTCTCTCTAGAACCGTGACATTGCTGCTAGTTGGAAAATTAGTAGGAAAATTTTTCTCCCCTAGTTGTTTTGGGGATGTATAGGATTTTAGATTCTTTTAGCTTTCTTGTTTGTAAAAGTTGTATTTGGACTTGGTCCTTTTGTTATTGGTTGGTTTAAGCTTTATAAGATTTTACTTAGACCAAAAACGTTTTAAGCAAATGAATTTTAGACCGTCATTCATTACCTCATGCGACATTTTTTTTCCCCCACTGCTATACTGAATTAATTCAACGGCATTCAGAGTTTAAAAACTATATATTATCACTCCGAGGCTTCCAAAGAAATAAATTTGCGCTAAACAAGAGGTCATTTGCGCTAAACGTCGGAAAAAAATGCGAAATGCATGTTGCCATAGCCTAACCGACTCATTTCTCATTTTTCAGCATCGAATTCGAACCAATACTTAGTTTTTTTTTTTTTTTTTTTTTTTACAGGCAACACAAGTTTTATTGAGAATAGTTGACAAATGGTACATCAAGTGGGGGATAGGAGAGAGGAATCCAACCGAGAGTTGGATGGAAAAAAAAAAGATTGGTCAAAGCCCACCAACACCGCGGAGGGCCAGACCCAAAAAATAAAAGGGAAAATGATGACACATGAAGTGTTTTGATAATTAATACCTGCAAAAGACATACATGCTGAGAATATTTGTTAATGCTAAAAATGTCATTGGCGGATATTAATTATCAAAACACGTCATTGACCATCATTTTCTCCATAAAAGCCCATAGCCTGGCCCAAAATAAAGTACCAAAACAAACCCTAGGCCCAAACATATCCAAACACCGTAATACTTAGTTCAATTACGTTGTAATTTCAGAGTTAGGGCAAACTAATTTCAAAATACTAGCCATTATAATTATACATGCAAATGCGAAGTGTAGATTGGCAATGCCATGCATACTCACTCACGCCACATTTGCATTACCGTCGCAGAATTAATGCTCAATTAAACAACGTTAGGTTAGGAATTTCATTTCGAAATTATAATTTATGACTCGGGAAGAGTTTACCAATAATGTGGACAACCCTTTTTGCGTGAAATTTGTGTACGTAGTGAAATCTAGAGACGTGCATGACAGTTGTTGGCTATGGCCTCCGGTTGTCGGTGATATCCACCAATTTCCACGATATAATTAAGTATCTTCTAACGGAAATACGAAAAATAGGTAGGCATATATATCCTTTACTTCTATTCTATTCTTCGGATTAATTTTCATTGTTCGTACGTGGAATGGTCATCGATCTACATATTTCTGTTCAATAACCCAACCCGGATTCCAGGCATAGCCGTTCCGTTCCAGTAGGTGCCGTTGTTCTCGTATCGTTGAGAGAATCACAATGGATATAACGATGAAGTGGACGAAGCTTGAATCCTCGATTATTCTTATGGTAAATTACACTGACCTCCCCTGAGATTTCTAACAAATACACAAACCTCTCTCAAGTTCTAAAAATTACTGTTACCTCCCTTACTTTACAAACTAATATCCACCTACCTCCCTTGCCGTAAAATTATGGCTAACGGTGTTAACTTTGATGTGTAAAAGACCAAAATACCCTCAACACATGTCAATTGAATTGCATTGGTCTTCCATGTACTAACACATATTGTTTTTGTAACGCCTCAATTTCTCAAGGGATTTCGGAAACATTAACCCTAAAATACACTGAATTTTACAAACTATTAGACCCTTATTTATCCTTATACAAAAATTACAAGTTCAAAATAATACAAAAATCTATGTACATTTACTTAATAAAAGCAACTCCAGAGCGACTCTAATTTTGACACGAATTCCAAGCAACGTTGGCCCAGACTTCGTTCCAGGAGTCCCACCTGTATCAACTTCTCCACTGTGGAATCCTGCACACTCTGGCAAATTGAACGCCGAAGCAAACGATTTGCCAGGATACAAACGTATCCTGAGTGATAATTCACTAAGTAGAAATCCTAAAACCCAATACCACAATATGCAAATCAACAATATAATAATTCATAATACACCAAAGGTACAAAATAATAACACATCGTCTTTTTCTTTACTATCCATCATCTTACATGTAATCTAAGGATTCTCTCCGCGAGATCCTTTCCTCCCACATCCACTAACTACAATCGTCTCATGGGTCCACCCTTCCTCTTGCTTGTCCTGCACCAGAGTCCTAAGTAAGCGCATCTAAGTTATGTACCGAGTATGTTCTCACTTAAGGTCATAACAGGAGGATCGAGTCATCCCATGACGTATCGTACATTAGGGTCGGACATCCACTACCTCACGCTAACTATAACCGTCTCATGGGACCCATTCTCTTTCTCCAAGAGAAACTTCCCATGACGTATCATACATTAACGTCTCACTAACTATAACCGTCTCATGGGACCCATTCTCTTCCTCGAAGAGAAACTTCCCATGACGTATCATACGTTAGCGTCACAACACCGGGCCCCTCAGGTAACCCATTTCAACACATGGCCCCATAGGTTACCCTTGCCATCACCATGGCTCAAATCACAATCCACACAATCACACTTCCAACACTTTATCAATTTCCATTTACTTAACATCGTCTACATGAGTCACTACTCGTAACCACCCAGGAACCTATTTGTCCAATCTACAGCCACAACAAAATATCACACGGTTCAACATTTCAACTAAAAGTACTAACAACACATAACCATGCGATAAAATTAATCCTGTCATAGAATTAATCATGCGAGTAACAAAATAATATTCAGTCAAACAATTAATTACTACACTTAAAATTAAGTCTATTTCTCTCATTTAGAAATTTTATAAAACATTTCTACTATTTAAACATTTTCTTTAACTCTCATACTATTTATAGATTTTACAAACTAATTTTTTTTATTGAAAAAAAATACTTATTGCAAAATTTAGTATTTACTAACTATATTAAATATTAATATGAGATTTTTATAACAACAAAATTATGAGAGGCTATTCTAGTTAATATTTATTAAAGTTAAAGATTAACTAATATATAATCTAAAATATTTCTTGTTTACAATCTAAATAAATTTTTACTAATAAAATATTCTTGTTAATATTTCATAAACATTTATTTACCTCAATAATCTATTAAACACGTAAACGTTCACTCAAATACAAATCAACAATGCATCATCAATAATAATTTTACAATCAAACACTTGTTGAACGATCATAAATTTTCACTAGGTATAACACTAATCATTCCAGCACAACCGGATTGAATTTAATATAAATAGGACTAAAAATAAATTGTCAATTTAATAGCAGGTCATCATCTTCAATAAACTTTAAATCTAAGTCTTAACTCCATTAAAATGCAGATTAAAGTTTCAGGTTTTCGGAAAACTACCTCAAACGCGATTCTAAGTTCGGATAAGTGTTATGCGGTGTCCGTAGATCGCCATGGTGGTTTTGAAATCTCGAGGCAGCGTTCGGCGGCACTCCGACAGGGCCCGCAGCAGCGGTGTGCACACACCTACGACCACAACTCTCTCTCTCTCTCTCTCTCTCTCTCTCTCTCTCTATTCTACACTCAACAATAAAATTGGGAGTGAAATAATATACTGGTGTTCAATTTTCGGATTATGTGGGTATGTATAATGAGAGAGAATAAAGTAGTGAGAATGTGAGATGATAAGTGTAGAAGTGGTGGAATGAGGAAGGAGAGTGATACTGATAATGATAAAAAGATGGGTGACAAGTGCCACATTTGGGGGGTTTTCAATTCAAATGTATGTGGACGCATGTATGTATATGGTGAGAATGTATCTGGACGCTTTTATGTATAGGATGAGAGATAGAGAAGTGGAGAGTTAGTTTGAATAGAGTTCTACTTAGGGTTTAGATAGAAAAGATAAGAGATGAATATGAATCACTGATTCCCTGTATATCTAAAGTTTAAATACATATCTTATACAATAATGCAAATAATATCAATTATACACATAATAATATATTTTAATTATTCAATCTAATTAATTATTGAATTAGGAATTTAAAAATATAAATTTGTATTAAAAAAAATGGGTCAAAAATCCGGGTCGTTACAGTTTTACTATTAGCATATTACAAGTATATAATACTTTTTTTTTTATTTTTCAAACTCAATATAATATAAGAAATAAAAAATTAAATATTGAATTTTTTTTGGATTGTTTTAATTGTTAGTACATCTTTTTTCTCTATCCTAGAGAAAATTTAATACCCCCTCTGTCTCTAAATAAATGTTCTATACGCAAACCTAGGCCTTAAAAAAGATGCATATTTCGTCAAAAGAATCAAATTTTTTTAACAAATCAATATATATCAATGAGTTCTTTTAAGTTGTGAAAATAATTTGAATTTTTTAATGAAAAATGATTCAATTTAAAGGACTAGGTTGCGTGCCAGACATTTATTTAGGAATAGAGGGAGTACTTTTTTGGGTTGTATAAAGGAGAGATTGAAAAAAAAAAACTAAATATTATGACCAACGATAAAAAGATACGAACATTAAAATAATCCAAAAACATTTTCAAAAAATTTATTATTATTTCTTAAATATAATAAAGTTCAAAAAAATAAATTCATTTTTTATATTTGTAATATGCTAATACTAAAATAACGTGTTAATATAGAGCATAAAAAGACACTCAAATCTACAAGCATTGAGGGTATTTTGGTCCTTTTCCCATCAAAGTTAACACTGTTAGCCATAATTTAACGGCAAGGGAGGTAGATGCATATTAGTTTGTGAAATAAGGGAGGTGAGAGTAATTTCTAGAACTAGATGGGAGGCCAGTATATTTGTCAAAAATCTAAGGGGAGGTCAATGTAATTAATTTGCCATTATTGTTAAAAGCTCTGGTACCATGTCAATTAGAAAAATAAATTAACGAGAACCTTACTTGCATTAATGTGTCACTAGCGCATGCCTGCTTGAAGAATTTGGTATGTGGTATACTTTTGAGTGTCCTAGGTAAAAATGCATTTTTTCGTCAAAAGAATCAATTTTTTTTTTCATAAATCAATAGATATCAATGAGTTCTTTTAAGTTGTAAAAATAATTTGAACTTTTTAATGAAAAATGCTTCTTTTTAAAGGCCTAAATTTGCGTGCTAGACATTTATTTAGGAACGGAGGGAGTACTTTTTTGGGTTGCATAAAAGAGAGATTGAAAAAAAAAAACTAAATGTTTTGACAAATGATAAAAAGATACGAACATTAAAATAATCCAAAAACATTTTCAAAAAATTTATTATTATTTCTTAAATATAATAACATTCAAAAAAATAAAATTGTTTTTTATATTTATAATATGCTAATACTAAAATAATGTGTTACTCCTATAGAGCATAAAAAACACTCAAATCCACATGTATTGAGGGTATTTTGGTCATTTTCTCATCAAAGTTAACACCATTAACCATAATTTAACGGTAAGGGAGGTAGATGCGTATTAGTTTGTGAAATAAGGGAGGTGAGAGTAATTTCCAAAACAAAATGGGAGGCCAGTATATTTGTCAGAAATCTCAGGGGAGGTCAGTGTAATTTACCCTTATTGTTAAAAGCTCTGGTACCATGTCAATTAGAAAAATAAATTAACGAGAACCTTACTTGCATTAATGTATCACTATGCTTGCTTGAAGAATTTGTTATGTAGTATAGTTTAGAGTGTCCTAGGAAAAGATGCATTTTTTCTTCAAAAGAATCAAATTTTTTTCACAAATCAATAGATATCAAGGAGTTCGTTTAAGTTGTAAAAATAATTTGAACTTTTTAGTGAAAAATGCTTGTTTTTATAGGCTTAGGTTTGCGTGTCAAACATTTACTTAGGAACAGTGGGAGTACTTTTTTGGGTTGTATAAAAGAGAGATTGAAAAAAAAACTAAATATTATGACCAACGATAAAAAGATACGAACATTAAAATAATCCAAAAACATTTTCAAAAAATTTATTATTATTTCTTAAATATAATAAAATTCAAAAAATAAAATTGCTTTTTATATTTATAATATGCCAATACTAAAATAATGTGTTACTCCTATAGAGCATAAAAAACACTCATATCTACATGTATTGAGAGTATTTTGGTCATTTTCTCATCAAAGTTAACACTGTTAACCATAATTTAACGGCAAGGGAGGTAGATGCGTATTAGTTTGTGAAATAAGGGAGGTGAGAGTAATTTCTAGAACCAGATGAGAGGCTAGTATATTTGTCAGAAATCTCAGTGGAGGTTAGTGTAATTTGCCCTTATTGTTAAAAGCTCTGGTACCATGTCAATTAGAAAAATAAATTAACGAGAACCTTACTTGCATTAATGTATCACTATGCCTGCTTGAAGAATTTGGTATGTGGTATAGTTTAGAGTGTCCTAGGAAAAGATGCATTTTTTCGTCAAAAGAATCAAATTTTTTTCACAAATCAATAGATATCAATGAGTTCGTTTATGTTGTAAAAATAATTTGAACTTTTTAATGAAAAATGCTTGTTTTTATAGGCTTAGGTTTGCGTGTCAGACATTTATTTAGGAACGGTGGGAGTACTTTTTTGAGTTGTATAAAAGAGAGATTGAAAAAAAAACTAAATATTATGACCAACAATAAAAAGATACGAACATTAAAATAATCCAAAAATATTTTCAAAAAATTTATTATTATTTCTTAAATATAATAACTTTCAAAAAAATAAAATTATTTTTTATATTTGTGATATGCTAATACTAAAATAATGTGTTAATGTAGAGCATGAAAGACACTCAAATCTACACGTATTGAGGGTATTTTGGTCATTTTCTCATCAAAGTTAACACCATTAGCCATAATTTAACGGCAAGGAAGGTAGATGCATATTATTTTGCGGAATAAGAGGGAGGTGAGAGTAATTTATAGAGGTGAGAGTAATTTATAGAACCAGATGGGAGGCCAGTGTATTTGTTAAAAATCTTAGGGAAGATTAGTGTAATTTGCCCTTATTGTTAAAAGCTCTGGTACCATATCAATTAGAAAAATAAATTAACGAGAACCTTACTTGCATTAATGTATCACTAGCGCATGCTTGATTGAAGAATTTGGTATGCAATATAGTTTTGAGTGTCCTAGGTAAAGTTTGAGCAAACTGTTGATCAACTGCCTATATAACAAGGCCTGGCGAAACTTGATAATGAGTTTGCAACAATTAAATTGTTTAAACAAATTACACAACAATTATAAGGCATTTGTAAATCCTAATAATCAATTGTCCAAAGTAAACACAATTTTCAACAATTAAACGCTATGTCTAGACATAGGATTTTATGTTACCTGTCCTTACCTAAAGCAGTCTCACAAACAAACTTGAATCATCCCAAAAGCTTTTTTTCCCCAATAAGTTTCACTATTATGACATGCCAACCAAACCAAAATACTAATGGCTGCAGTATTCTTAATATTTTGTCCCGACCAAAGAAACCATGATCGCAACTACACCTTGTTAAGATGATGATCGATCTCTTGTTCACAATCAACACTTATAAGGATTTCTATGAGAACCTTATAGTATCTATGGAATTCTTGTATTGTTATTGCTTTGTTTAAAGAATCGGAGAGAGAGAATCGGGGGGGGGGGGGGGGGGGGGGAGAGAGAGAGAGAGAGAGAGAGAGAGAGAGAGAGAGAGAGAGAGAGAGAGAGAGAGAGAGAGAGAGATTTGTATTCTTTCCAAAAATAGAGAGAGAGAGAGAGAGAGAGAGAGAGAGAGAGAGAGAGAGAGAGAGAGAGAGAGAGAGAGAGAGAGAGAGAGAGAGAGAAAGAGAGAGAGAGAGATTTGTATTCTTTCCAACAATAACTAGCCCAATAAATCAACTGTTGGATTCAAGGAACCACTGTAGACCATTAGATTTATGAATGTACATAAAATTAAAAAATTGAGCACGGTTATTATATAGATTGATTGTATAAATTATAACCTTAACATGCCTTTATATATGCTTCAAGAATCTGTAACTAAGGGTATCCATAATGTTATAATAAAAAATTGATAACCAAAAATTGCCACATTAGTTTTTGACTATTCATTTAAGAGATTGCTAAGGTTAACAATGTCGATGTCTACAATGACATAATTAAAATTGGATAAGCGAAATTTATCACATCATCTTTTCAATCAACAAAAAATTAAAAATTGTGAACAATAGAAAATAGTTTTGAAACTAATAAAAACTATTTTCTAGAAATAGAAAATAGTTTTTGAATTTTTTTTTTTGGAAAAACACTATTTTTAAAAAACTGTTTTCTAAAAAAAATTTTTTTTTTAGTAAAATATATTTTTTCAAAAATATTGTTCGAAGAGAGAGAGAGAGAGAGAGGGGAAAAGGGAAGAGATCGAGATAGAACATTTTGTATAATGATTGGTGTATTTGATTGAGAATATGTAAGGTCTATTAAATTTAGTTATTATTAAAATGTCGTTGGTTTTGGTTATCTAAAGCCCAAAATTTAATTATTTCTAAGGAGATTATTAAGTTTGATTATAGCATTGTAAGCCATATTTTGCACCAGTATTATTAACTTTAAAAACTTTTTACTTTTGACTATAGCGTTGTAGACCTAACCAACTAGGAAACATGCATAATAAAGAAACCAAGACTAATTAGGAAACATGAACAATTGCGAAGCCTAAATTGGAAGCATAATAAAACCTCGATTACATGGTAATATAATGTTTCACATACTACACACTAATGGATCGATTTAGTGTTTTGAGTCACTAGCTAGCAAATGTTGTAGGCACGGACAAGCACTAGTATGCTTATATTTTGTAATGGTAAATTTTTTATAATGATTTTTTTATGAAACTCTTTGTAGACCAATTTTTGTATAAAAAATATAGAGATCTTATTTAAGAGATTCGCTTCCGGCCTCCAAAACTTATGAGCTGACCTTGGGCATGTCGGCATCCCTTGCCTGCCACCCTCCACCTGCCACCGACAAACAAGAAAATTAGCCAATGGAGTAAATGCCAACCGTAGTTGTAGTTGATAGTGAATGCTAATCGTTTAACCTATGCACAGATCGATGGAGAGGGGAGGCCCATGCCCACATATAAAGCGTACGAGGTCGTAGTAGTAGAACTGAGCCATTGTCAGTCTCTTAATTTGAAAATGAAAGCCAACGCTTCCTATTGCAACGTAAAGCCAATCCAAAAGCTTTCTCAATAATTCAAATATAGATTTTGGTAGGGTAGGTCTCCATGTTTTTCACTTGCACAATGATCCACATCTGAGTACTGCATTCACTCAATCTTTTTGAGTGATGAATATAGTGATATTACCACGTACCTACGTGGTAGTAGCGTTGGCGAAGGTATGGGGTGAAATATGGTTGCAAAAGTTCGAACATCTTTGGAATAGAAGTCCTAGTGAATTAGATGCAGTGCGGAGAGCGCCGATTATTTGATTTGTACCTTGATGAGACTTTGGTTACGGACTATTCCGCAATAGTGACTACCTCACAGCTGGTGGTGAGTGAAGAGTCCCTTAGAACTTTCCGACTCCTACCCAGAATAATCTAGTAGCCCACAAACTTACGGACTTTAGGCTTTTAGTTTCCCAAGTCTTAAAACTGCTAAAGGGGTTTTTTTTTTTCTTTGTATATTTTGTAGAGGAAAATAAAGTTCCTTTAGCATTTTTGGAAAACTAGCTTTGATAGCCCTAGCCGGCTCCTAACATGCCCAAACCCTTTCGAAGAGTCAGTTTCGCATTCATTTTGCAACACAAACATCTTACTGAGTACTCTTTACCAAAAAAAAAAAGAAAAACAAAACCCTTGTGTCCACTGGCCGCTGCCATTATTAATCAATAAAGCTATTGGTACCGACGGGTACCATACCGAAAATGGATCGACGGCCGCTCCGGGCCAACTCAGGCTACCGGACCGCCGATCCGAGCCATCCAAAAATTCTAAAAAAAAAAAAAAAACTATGGGGCCCACGCGAGAATCAATGGCATCAGATGTGTGTAGGTATTTGATCCAAACACCATATTTTTTCGTTTCTCGCGTGGGCCTCATCATTTTTTAAAAATTTTTTTGGACAGCTCGGATTGGCAGTCCGGTGGCCGGAGTTGGCTTGGAGTGGCCGTCGGTCCATTTTCGGTATGGTACCTGTTGGATCCAATAGCACTAATCATTATTAATATGAGAATAAATTTTTTACACCGCTGGTGTAAACATTTGTTTCCTCAAAATCAATTACATTACGCCACGTTGCAAAACAGTGGTCCCAATTAATAAAATATGGCGACGTGGCGCAATATAATTAATTTGAAAGATACAAATATTTATACTGGCGGTGTAAAGAATTTAATCTCTATTAATATTAGTACAAACCTATTTGTGCTAGGTCGGTACAAGGTGTTCCAGCTTTTAACGACTGGTCATGTGTGATGTTTTTGGAGAGAAAAAAAAAACGATCATTTGTTATGTTTCGTGAACTTGGAGAGAGAGAGATAGACTAAGATGAAGACACACACAAAGAGACACTTGCGGAGCTAGGAAATGAGATCAAAGGGGCCCGAACTATAAAAGGAATTTTGTTCGGGAAATTTTTTAAGAATAAATCCAGTCAGTCATTCTAAGTTTTTATTGAACGATTTGGATAAAATGAAAAATTAATTTCAAGTAATGTTGCTATCATATCATTCGAAAACATGCAGTGTCATTACCGCACGATCTCATTTACATAATAAACTTTGGCTATAATTTAAATTTTAGCCAAAGTTTATTATGTAAATGTAAAAAATTGGTATGCAGAACTTTACATAATCGACCAATAAAATGTTGTTGTTCAAAGCTTCCTCAATAATTAATTGATATAGATGAAATATAATATTTATGTGAATAAAAAGTCAGTCCATAAATACATGAAGGCAAATATGAATTTGGGGCCAGGCCGCAATAGGGATTTCTTATGTTTGTGCTAGGTCGGTACAAGGTGTTCCAGCTTTTAACGACTGGTCATGTGTGATGTTTTTGGAGGGAAAAAAAACGATCATTTGTTATGTTTCGTGAACTTGGAGAGAGAGAGAGAGATAGACTAAGATGAAGACACACACAAAGAGACACTTGCGGAGCCAGGAAATGAGATCAAAGGGGCCCGAACTATAAAAGGAATTTTGTTCGGGAAATTTTTTAAGACTAAATCCAGTCAGTCATTCTAAGATTTTATTGAACGATTTGGATAAAATGAAAAATTAATTTCAAGTAATGTTGCTATCATATCATTCAAAAACATGCAGTGTCATTACCGCACGATCTCATTTACATAATAAACTTTGGCTATAATTTAAATTTTAGCCAAAGTTTATTATGTAAATGTAAAAAATTGGTATGGAAAACTTTAAATAATCGACCAATAAAATGTTGTTATTCAAAGCTTCCTCAATAATTAATTGATATAGATGAAATATAATATTTATGTGAATAAAAAGTTAGTCCATAAATACATGAAGGCAAATATGAATACGGGGCCAGGCCGCAATAGGGATTTCTTATGTTTGTGCTAGGTCGGTACAAGGTGTTCCAACTTTTAACGATTGGTCATGTGTGATGTTTTTGGAGGGAAAAAAAAACGATCATTTGTTATGTTTCGTGAACTTGGAGAGAGAGAGAGATAGACTAAGATGAAGACACACACAAAGAGACACTTGCGGAGCCAGGAAATGAGATCAAAGGGGCCCGAACTATAAAAGGAATTTTGTTCGGGAAATTTTTTAAGACTAAATCCAGTCAGTCATTCTAAGTTTTTATTGAACGATTTGGATAAAATGAAAAATTAATTTCAAGTAATGTTGTATCATATCATTCGAAAACATGCAGTGTCATTACCGCACGATCTCATTTACATAATAAACTTTGGCTAAAATTTAAATTTTAGCCAAAGTTTATTATGTAAATGTAAAAAATTGGTATGCAGAACTTTACATAATCGTCCAATAAAATGTTGTTATTCAAAGTTTCCTCAATAATTAATTGATATAGATGAAATATAATATTTATGTGAATAAAAAGTCAGTCCATAAATACATGAAGGCAAATATGAATTTGGGGCCAGGCCGCAATAGGGATTTCTTGTGAATCCCCTAGCTCCAGTGTAGATGGCATGCCCTCGACCCAACCAAGGAGGAGAATAATTGAGGTGCACGTTTAAGTTGGCCCGGACAGCCTTTACGTTGAAAAAATATTTACACACACACTTGAAGCACAAAAGGAATTTATTTTCAAAAAAAAAGGTGGTGGGGGGCGAGCCCACCGGGGCCCTTAGTAGCTCTACCAATGCACACAGATATGTACTAGCGTTGTATCCGTTTGATGCAGGGGCAACAGAAAAGAGTCCACAATATGTTTTTTTCCATTTTTCTGCATCAAATGCTCATAACACTAGTTTTAAATCACATTGAAATGGAAGTGACTAATTTACGAAGAAGGAAATCATAGCAGTACTCATCAAATAGGAATGGAGTTTTTTTATAAGGGAAAAAATGATATGCACATTTATTTCTCAACTCACTTAACCTTTAAAATTATTCGCATTACTTTGTATAATATGCATTCTAGTATTATTTTCCCTAGTCATTTTCCTTGAATCACCTGTGATGAAATCAAACACACAACAGTGAGAGAGGAAAAAGAATTACACAGAACCAACATATATAAAATATATCTTACGCGGGTGTGAGTTGATTTCGATATGTTTTAACTACGGGAAAGACTATAATACATACCATTTATTTGGGTGTGTATCATATACACCTTCAAAATGTTATGAATTATAGAGAAAATATAACGAATCGTATTGCTAAAAAGTTACGAATCGTATAAAGATTACGAGATATACCAAAATGTTATAAATCATAATGAAAATGTTATGAATTGTACTGTTGAAAAGTTATGAATTTTAGGACAAAAGTTATAAAACACGCTAAAATGTTATGAATAAACCATAAAATAGGTATATACGGTATACCCTTTTAAAAGATGTGTATTGTAGACTTTCCTTTGACTTAAAGTAAATGTTCCTTTTTCCAAGTTCTTGTCTATCAGAGAATTCTCTTCATCAGATTTGTGTAGAATTCAAGAATTGGTCGGCAGTTGATCATGTGTAGCATGTAGTGGAAATGTGAAAAGAAAAATCCTTCTGTCGCCCTTTTGGCTTCGTAGCAATTAAATGCTCTTTTGTTTTGATGTTTTTTTTTGTTTTTTGGAAGAGTACCAAAAATGGTGTGCGTGAAGTTAACGGTGTATGAGGAGGAGAGTTTTGACATTGTAGATGGAAGGAAAACTGTAGGGGTTTGGATTGAACTGAATCTTGACCGTGGTTCAGGTTAGGTTCCTTCCTCCGCGGCTCCGCAAGAGGGTTTGGATTGAACTGGACCTTGACCGTGGTTCAGGTTAGGTTCTTTCCTCCGCGCTCCTGCTGCTGGACCTGTAACAAGTCACTAGGGCTGGAGTAGCCCAGTGATCCTCCGACGATCAAGTTAGTTCTCAGGGGAAGAATGTAGGTTTAGGATTATGGTAGAATGACATACCTCTCCAGGTGAGTATCCCTTTGTATTTGTAGACCTAGGTTTACTTGGCCTCTAAGCTAGTGCGTGGAGGATACACTCGGGCAACCACCACGGGTGATGTCATATGTGATGAGTGGGGCAAAGCGGTTATGGAGCACATGGCCAGATCTGATCCTAATGATTACGCTTGTCGGACAATCCTCATGGGCCCCATCTGGCGTAACTACCTCTCTTAGGCGGCTTTGGGAACACCGGAACAGATACACTCCGTGCTGTTGATAATTACCAAAGTAGGCATAGAGGTCTTATCACCGAGCGCTAAACCGAACAGTAGGTCGGGACCATTAGCTTTTACCAAGTTACGGGTCAGACCCTCAAGGGGCATCGGTTCAAACCATTTGGCAAGGTTACCGAGACGGTAACTAAGGCCACCACAATAGCCCATCAACTTTCTGGAGCATCACTTCTCGGCTCTAGGGAGTTGACCCTTCTCACAAACCACCATGCTTGAATCTTGTACACTTAGGTTACCGAGGCAATGAACGACTTCGGTAATTGTCAGACCACCAGCCCCAGCTCTTGGAGCCACGTGTCGATCGTCGCCGAGGTGCCAAGAGTTGACAGCTGTCTCGGCGTGTGCCGTGTCAGTTGATTGGTACGAAATGTTTTTCGGGGACACGCGTCAGCATGCCAATGGTTTGGTAATCTGGCGCTCTGACCATGGTGCAGAACCTCCGCTGCTAACCGTCCGATGAGGACACATGTCAGAGATCCAACGGCTCGGTGCACGACGTTTCGTTCCCCGCGCAGCCCTTCGAATGCTCCACTATAAAATGGAGAGATGAAGAGACGACGGTCACTTTTTCCTCTTCTTCAACGTTGAAACTCTGCCACCGCTGCAACTTATCTTCAGCCAAGATTTTAAGTGATTTGGCAACAGATCTTCGCACCAAAGTTAGGTATGATGATCTCCAAACATTAAACTTTATGTTTTGATCGTTTTCTTCAAGTTTTTCATCGTTTTTAGCACGCATTGCGACTGATCCACCGCTCGCCGGCGTTTGGTTCATGACGGCGTTGGATTACTGGTGCTATTCATGTTCTTCCCGAGGCCAATATTCATCTCGAGACCATAGGAATAGTTTACAGGCCCCAAGGACTCTTCCCGAGGAGGAGTGCTCTTGATAAAGACCGAGATCTAGAGACTCCGAGGAGCAACGACCATTCTGTCTCGAGCATTAGATCCTCTTGCTTCCCCTAGGCATATAGCTAACAGGGTTTTGCACATTCTCTTCTTTGTTAGGTAGGGGCGAATGGTCATTAAGCTCTCCTCGGACAGTTCCAGTAGTTCAGCCTCTTCTCCTGTTGAGATTCCCGAGGACATCCTTGAAGTGGTTCGGATTCGGGCATTCTACTGAACCCCCATCGACCATATCGAGCCAACGGACTACTCTAGAGCTCCTCGTGGGGTTACGACATTTGATCCTCGAGAGATGGAGGCCCCCAACACATCAAACCAAGGACTGGGACCATTCGCGAATGCCCCCAAGGAGGTCCGGGGATGTAGGAGACCGATAAGGCCTTGTCCTTATCGGAATCGATACTTCAACGGCACCCCGGCCACCTACGATGAGTTCAAGAGAGTTTACAGCATCCTGCTTGACGATTTTCTCGTCCTAAATTAATGTGTTGCCTCAAGCGTAGGGTAGAGACCGACGTAGCACAATATCCGGTAAGTCCGGAGTCGAATCCACAAAGACGGTGATGTGTGTTGACTAAAAACTCGGGTTGTTCTAATTTAACGGGCTCTTAGGTGGCCCCTTGTCGATTTGGTTGGGATTAATAAAAACTAACAAATTAATTGAACTTTTCAGATAATTAAAAGGAAGGTATAGTCATAGAGTTCATAGCACTCGTAACCAGTCTGGATTAACCTGCTCCATTCGGTATTCTTAAAAACGTTCAACTTTAGATTGAGAAAGATACCCCGTAAGATGCGAGACCCTATGGTTTCCATTTACCCATGCGCAGCGAAGAATGGGTTTTGGACCCCCATTCCCTCGTTCACATGGGCTCCGACAATACCCGGGTTCGTCTACGGGAAGTATTTTTTCAATCTAAAATTATCTTTTTCATTGTTTAAAAACAAGAGCAGTGCTCGGACTAGTCACGGTGTGCTAATCACCTTGCGATCCTACCTATACGACTACTCACTAATCATTGCACATAAAGTAAAAGAAATCCTAACTTGAAACATGCTTCTATTACGCGAGATAAAAAATAAACAGAAAAATATCAACTAATCAAATACCAACGAACAACTTTAATTAAGAGCAGAAATTAAAACTAGTTATCGGAATGCAAATAATTGAACAAAGCATCAAAAACTTGAAAAGAAAAGAAAACTGTGAATGAATGAACCTATATCTGAAACTGTAAAGTAATTTCGGAACTCCAAACGTCGCCCCGTTCTTCGTTCCGCCTATTCCGCGTGATATGCGTTCGTCCTTCTATTTTGTTTCGTCCGTCAGAAGGATTCTTTTTTTCAAAAGCTGCTGTCCCCTTTATAATAAAACCATATCCTCCACTTTTTGTCAGAGCCATGGGCCATGCCCATTAGGCCTCATATGTACTCTTGCCAAGTCAATGACTAAGTTAAAATATAAAGTAATGAATATTATCCCTTTGGGCCCGCCAAAAACATGTATATGACTTCTATTCTTCTGCTACCCTTCACAATCACGTGCACAGTTGGAACATTTTTTTAAGGCCCAATTCTTGTACCTCTAGCCATGACCTGAAATGTGTTCCAATATATTCTCCAAAATACCTACAACACAAAAATCAAGCATTAAGCTCCAAGAAATAATATAAAAATAGACTTAGCAAGGATAAATTAAGGGGCGCGTATGCGAACATTTACGCGCCTATCACACCCCCCAACTTACACTTTGCTAGTACCGAGCAAAGAAAGCAAATAAGATAAATTTAAACTACGCCACTTTCGTAGGACTCACGATTGCACTTAGTCCGTGCAACAAGCCTTTTAAATCTCTAGGCAATCCCCAGAGGACGAGTGGAGTCTTGTGAGGGTTTACAGCAATGAACACCCACAAACACTGTGAATTCTTTTCACACAAAACCCAAAAACCTGTAAGACAGTTTAATGATATCTCAAGTAAAGAATATGAAGCCATCGCAAAGAGATAATGACATAAGCAGTTCTAGATACTACCAAGTCATAAAAATGAGTCACAACACTTATACTCAGCGTGTGTGAATAAGGGTTTCAGTCACAAGTGAAAAATAACCAAAAGTTCTCTCCAAACCGAGTCTCGACTTCAAATCTCACCGTGTCATGCACTCAACAAATGAAATCACTCGAAACAAGGTGCATATTACTCTCAATATGTGCGGGGGGATGTTATGCAAATGAAAGCAAAAGACTCTGCACACAATGACACGAAAAGAAAGCTCTATACATGTACACACGATCTCATGAACGAAATGCCAAGTACAAGAAACTCTCTCTATCCACGAATTCACAGTCCATTACCCCTAGGATCAAATAGGACTTCAATTCCGGTGATAACGTTAGGTAAGGGAAAGCATTTCAAGGTTAGGGTAAACATTCAAGTGTTCGAGAATAGGCCAACAACGACTCACATAGGGCAAATATAACAATGTGTGCCCCTTTTCTTTAATTTTTTCTTTTTTTCAACTTCACCACATCTCTCTCTCCTACCTTTAATACAATCTCATATTAAGAATAAGTGTTTCTCATTTTCACAAAAACTTGGTGTCTTCCCATTTTGGCTTTTTTTTTTTTCCCCTTTTTTTATGGGAAAGATCACCAATCAATAAAATTCAATTCTCACCATATTTACTCTCTCTCTCTCTCTCTTCAAAAAAATTCTCCTCCACATTATTAACTAATCCTTCTCGAAACACAATATAGATGAAGGAGCTCAACAAGAAAAGGGTATCATGGGCGAGGCTCAAATGGGCTCACAAGAGATAAATATATGAAAGAAAGAAACGAACCGGCTCAAAATAGCAAAGATGGCCTATAATCCTCTCCAATGGGCAACACAACCACGCAACTTTCCAAACCCAAGAGATTAGTAGGCAATTCAAAATATTTCCAACACTCGACGATAAAAATAATGAGATCAACAACGAATTTGCTCTTTTGTGACAATAAGAGTTTATTTGACACCACTCTAAGAAAAAGTAGGCTCTAAACTCACATGGGTGTAAGTCTCCACTAAACAAGCCATCAAAAACATTCAAGTCACAGCTCACAAGCAACCAAAGCCCAAATAGACGTGAAGTGCAAATGTGCTAAGAATAAAGTGATCCCTCCTCCCAACTTGAACTATTCAATATCCGCATTGAAAGTATGAAAAAAAGGACATAAACATAAAAGAGAAGATAGATATCACCTCGAAAAAGAGGAGCTTAGCAGAGTAAACTATAGAGAGAGGGAGACCCCCCAACTTGGATCGAACAACCTGCAAATGTTAGCCTCCAAGACAACAAGAAAAATAGCTAAAAGAAATAAGCAATGCAAGAAATAAAATGAAAGACAAAAAATCATCCACTTTCTTCACGCGAAAGACACGGGTACCACTTTTCTCCCTGGCCAAAAACTGTGTTTCCCTATTTGTTGGAAGGACAGTATGTATAGGATTCAACGATATCTTGAGAAGTTGTGCCATCATCTAATAGGCTGTCACTCCCTCTGGGGCTGCCAGATTCCTTACCCACCACTCCGTTTGTAAAGCAATCTCCACAGAGTTTGGACATTAAAGTCAGATGGTTCAGACATAATTCTCGCTACTAACTACACGCCTGCCATCGGACCCAACCTCCTAAGTACTACATACATAGCTTCAACCAGGTGGCTATACCAGACCATTATGCTAATTTTTTTCTTTTCCAATTTCCTCTTTTTTTTTTTGGATTTTATTGCTTAACAAGAAATAAAAGAACAAGTATACAAATATTGTGGCCAAAACCCAAGTCAATGATGGGTACCCCTATCGCTACAAGCCAGGTCCACTTCTTAGTGAAGATAGTGGTACGCGAAAGCTACCCGTCGGAACGTAGCCCAACGGCTACACAACAGGGTCGTCCGAATAAACAGGATCGACCAAAATCTCATTAGGTTCACCTACTTCCACATATTCCAAAAAAGGCTTTAGACGCTACCCATTAACCTTGGAAATATTATTGTTTTTCGGGTCACAAATATCTACTGAACCATTTGGGTAAACCTTATGCACAATGTAGGGACCATCCCATCGGGACCTCAACTTACCAGGAAACAAATGGAGGCGCGAGTTATACAGTAACACTTTCTGACCAACACTAAAAATTTTGCGCTGAATATTTCTATCATGATACGCATTAACCTTAGCCTTATAAATACTTGCACTCTCATATGCGTCATTCCTAATCTCCTCAAGCTCACACAACTGGAGCTTCCTATGGGCTCCTGCCTCTGGCAAACGCGTATTCAACGTCTTAATGGCCCAATAGGCCTTATGCCCCATCTCAACAGGCAAGTGGCAGGCGTTACCATAAACGAGCCGGTAGGGTGAAGCACACAACACGGTCTTGTAAGTAGTGCGATAGGCCCACAAGGCATCGGTCAACCGAAGTGACCAATCCTTCCTATTCGGATTCACAGTCTTCTCTAGAATTCCCTTAATCTCATGATTTGCTAGCTCAGCCTGACCGTTGGTTTGAAGGTGATAGGAAGTAGACACCTTGTGAGAGATGCCATACTTGCTCATTAAAGCCCCAAAAGACCTATTACAAAAGTGCGTGCCCTGATCAGAGATAATGGCACGTGGCATGCCAAACCTTGACAAAATGTTAGTCTGTAAGAACTCCAGCACAACCTTAGAATCACTGGTCTTAGTGGGAATTGCCTCAACCCACTTTGAAACAAAATCCACCGCTAGTAGGATGTACTCATAACCGTATGACACCGGAAATGGGCCCATGAAATCAATGCCCCAACAATCGGAAACTTCTATCACAAAAATGTTCTAGAGGGGCATCATATTTCGCGGGCCAACCTTGCCTAATTTCTGGCACCGGTCACACGACTTGCAAAAGATGTACGCATCCTTAAAAAGACTTGGCCAAAGGAAACCACACTCATTGACCTAGGTGGCAGTCTTCTTCGCGGAGAAATGACCTCCGCACGCCTCAGTATGACAAAACTCTAAAATTCCCCTTTGATCAGCTTTGGGGACACACCAGCGCATAATCTGGTCCGCGCAATACTTGAACACATATGGATCATCGTAAATATATTGCCGGACCTCTCTAAAAAATCGTTGCTTCTCAGTTGTGGACCAATGGGGTGGAATTTGTCTAGTCACCAAATAATTGGCAATATTTGCAAACCATGGGCACATATTAGCAGCGAACAACTGCTCGTTAGGGAAAGTATCCACGATGGGGAGATAAGAGGTGGGGTCCTCAAACTCCAAACGAGACAGGTGGTTCGCCACTACATTCTCAACCCCTTTCTTATCCTTAATCACGAGGTGGAATTCTTGCAGCAAAAGAATCCACCGAATAAGGTGACCCTTCGCATCCTGCTTGGTCATCAGATACTTCAGGGCCGCATGATCGGTATATACCACAATTTACGAACCCACCAAGTAGGACCAGAACTTATCTAAGGCAAATACCACCGCGAGCAATTCCTTCTCGGTAGTGGTGTAATTCATTTGTGCCTCGTTTAAAGTCTTGCTCACATAATGTACGACGCAGGGATCTTTCCCTCGTCGTTGCCCTAAAATCACCTCGACTGCATAGTCGGAAGCGTCGCACATCAATTCAAAGGGCAAACTCCAATCCGGAGGCTGCATGATCGGCGGAGTAGTGAGACTCCGCTTTAATGTCTGGAATGCCCCCTCACACGCCTCAGACCACACAAAGGGCATGTCTTTCAACAACAAATGGCACAACAGCCGGGAGATAGTACTGAATCCCTTAATGAAATGCCGGTAGAAATTGGCATGACCGAGGAAAGACCGAATGTCTTTTACAGACTTTGGAATGGGAAGATTTGCAATCAAATCAATCTTTGCCTTGTCCACCTCAATACCCTTGGATGAGACAATGTGTCCTAACACAATCCCTTGGGTCACCATAAAGTGGCACTTCTCCCAATTAAGCACGAGCTGCTTCTCCTCGCACTGTTGTAAGACCTTTCCTAAATTCCTGAGGTATTCGTCAAACGAATCCCCGAAAACTGAGAAGTCATTCATAAATACCTCCACAATCTTCTCTACCATGTCACTAAAGATTCCCATCATGCACCTTGAAAAGGTTCTGGGAGCGTTGCATAAGCCAAACTGCATGCGACGGTAGGCAAACGTGCCGTAAGGACACGTGAAGGTGGTCTTCTCCTGATCCTCCATGACTACCTCTATTTGATTGTAGCCAGAGTACCCATCCAGAAAGCAATAGAATGCCCGGCCAACCACCCTCTCCAAAATTTGATCAATGAATGGGAGAGGGAAGTGGTCTTTCCGGGTGCTCGAATTGAGCTTCCGGTAATTGATGCAAACTCGCCACCCGGTTTGAACACGGGTCGACACTAGCTCCCCCTCGTCGTTTCTCACGACGGTCACTCCTGCTTTCTTAGGCACCACCTGCACTGGGCTCACCCACTCACTATGGGCTATTGGGTAAATAATACCCGCATATAAAAGCTTCAGCACCTCAGCCTGAACCACCTCCTTCATATTGGGGTTCAGACGACGCTGAGGTTGCCTAGAAGGCTTCACATCCTCATCTAGAAAAATACGGTGTGTACACACCGTTGGACTAATACCCTGCAAATCAGCTATTGTCCAGCCTATCGCGCCCACGTGCTTTTTCAGCAAGGCAAGCAACTTAGCCTCTTGATCCACCTCAAGGGATGAGGAGATTACAACCGGAAAAGTATCATCGCCTTTAAGGAAGGCATACTTAAGTGTGTCCGGCAAAGGCTTTAACTCTGGTTTAGGCAGCTGAACTGACGATGGGAGAGCTTTAGAAGATAGGGTGCCCAACGGCTCAGGAACTGGGTTCCAAGCGGCGCCACATACATCCTCCACTGCAAGCATCTCCATTAAACTCACTACCTCTGGAGAATCTAAGAATGACGCCTCTTCGGCGGTTAATGCTATCTCCAAAGGATCCTTGTACATCACACTATTGACATGCTCTTGCACTAGCGTGTCGATCAAACTCACCTCATACACCTCTTCATCATCCTCAACCCGACTATCCACATTGAAAACATTCACCTCCATTTTCAAGTCCCCAAACGACAATTGGACTTGTCCAGTTTTACAATTCATAACAGCACTGGAGGTGGTTAGAAAAGGACGGCCAAGGATGGTAGGAGCCTTTTCAAAGACCTCCGGTATTGGGTGGAAAAAGAAACTCGCCCACTTGAATCAGAACATCCTCCACCACCCCCTTTAGAATTCTCACACTCCGGTTAGCTAACTATAGCGTGACTGGAATGGCTCTCAAATCGCCCAAGCCCAGCTTCAAGTATACCAAATAAAGGAGCAAGTTGGCACTTGCTCCTAAATCTAGCAAAGCCTTATCGAATTTTTGGCCCGCGATAGCTATAGGGATGGTGGGACAACCAGGATCCTTACACTTGGTGGGGATCTCAGCCTGGAGAATGGAGCTCACTTGCTCCATCAGAAGCACTTTGTCCTGACTCTTAGTTCTCTGCTTTGACATGTACAGATCCTTTAAGACCTTTGCAAATTGAGAAATTGTGTCAATCGCTTCCATCAAAGAGATAGGAAACTGAACTTTTTTGAATAATTCAAGCATTTGAAAGTTCACATTGACCTTAGGTTTCACCACCAAGCGATTTGGATATGGAGCAACGGGTGGCGTTGGAGTCATGGGGGCTGCATGAGCAGGCACCACCACTTCAGGAGACTCCGCCTCTTTTTCCTCCTCGGGAACACTTCCCAAGTCTGGAACTACTGCTGGTGCAGCTACCGGCACCGAGGGTGGCACCGATTTCTGCTTTGGAGGTAAGTCCTTGTCGATCACCTTCCCACTTCTGAGAGTGGTGATCACCTTAGCCTCTTCCAGACTGAGATTCGGATTACCTGGGCTAGAAGAATCGCCCACATAATGAGTACCAACGGCATTGACTAGAGGTTGAGAAGGAAACTTTCCCTTCTCCTGCTGAACTTGCCTAACTACCGCTGATAACTGGGTCAATTAGGTCCTAATGTCACCAATTGCCTGCTTGGTCTGCTCAGTAAAGCTATTCTGAGACTGAATGAGAGCCTTTATCATCTCATCAGTCTGCTTATCCCGCAGGGGATGGTTAATGCCAGGGGATGGTCCAAAAGATGAATGATCGAACCCCTGCTAATGCTAAGGCGGGTAACGGAACTGGGTCATTTGGCCTTGAGGAGGCCGAAACTGCTAGACTGACTAAGGTTGTGCCTGGGGTTGCACCGGGGTTTTTTGATCCCTCAAACTCAAAAGTGGGTTTTGGGCCCACCCTGGATTGTAGGTATTTGAATACGGGTCCCAACACTGGTTAATTGCGTTCACCTCAGCTTGATTGCTTTGGTAGGCCTCTTTCACCATAGGAAAAGCGGGGCAAGTGGTAACTAGATGCCCCAGACACTCACGTAAGGCACAAACCTCCTCAACTTTCACCTCACTCACCTGATGGACTTGCTTAAACTTCAAGTCCTCTAACTGCTTAGCCATTTTATCTAGCTGAGACCGGACATTGTGCTCTCACACACTTGAGGGAAAAATGCTGAACCCACTGGGTCCCTGCATAGCCATGGCCCTATCACCGAGGTCGGAAGGTTCCCAACTTCGGTGTTTCTCGGCCAACTCATCGAGAAAGTCCCACGCATCGTCCGGGGACTTGTTGAGAAAATCCTCCTCCTTACAGCGGTACCCAATTTGTTGGACCATAGCAACATTTGAGCCTAAATAGAAAAATGACACAAACTAGTGTTTCACGAAACCATGATGCGGTAAGGACAATAGCAACTCCTTGAACCGCTCCCGGCACCTTAAAAATGACTCACCGTCTTTCTGTTTATATGACTGAACTTGGTGAGTCAGGTACTTTGATTTACTCTCCGAGAAATACTTCTTGTAAAATAGATCTCGGACAGCAGCCCACGTAGTGAGAGATTGTGGCTTTTGCATTCGCAAGCACTTATCTGCATAGTCCTTGAGCGACACTGGGAAAAGCTTAAGGCAAACATTAACCCCTCGAAATAACGGACGTGCTCATACGGATTCTCATTCTCCTTCCCATAAAACAGGGGAAGGGCATTATGCGTACCAGGTTTTATGGTGAAAGCATTACGTGCTTCCACCGTCTCGGTTGGCAGAACTATTGGACTGAGAGGAGTGGTCCTTTCAGGATGCATGTGATCACGCATTGACATTTGTGGCTCGATTATTAAATCAATGAACAAGCCACCAATATCAAACGACTCGCCGCTAAAAGACTCTTCCTCCATGGTTACTCTTGGAACTCTCTCAATGGCTATGAGACGTCTGGTATTGTCTCGATAGTATTTAGGCTTTAGAGGTGATTGCTTTTCTATGATGGAGGATTGCTTACCTCTACCTATGTTGACTCGAAACAACTAAAGAAAATAAAAAAATAACTACCTGAATTCTTAACACACGTTACCGTCCCCGGCAACGGCGCTAAAAATGCTTGATGATTTTCTAGTCCAAAATTAATGGGTTGCCCCAAGCGTAGGGCAGAGACCGACGTAGCACAATATCCGGTAAGTCCGGAGTCGAATCCACTGAGACGGTGATGTGTGTTGACTAAAAACTCGGATTGTTCTAATTTAACGGGCTCTTAGGTAGGCACCCCTTGTCGTTTTGGTTGAGATTAATAAAAACTAACAAATTGATTGAACTTTTCAGATAATTAAAAGGAAGGTATAGTCGTAGGGTTCATAGCACTCGTAACCAGTCCGGATTAACCTGCTCCATTCGGTATTCTTAAAAACGTTCAACTTTAGATTGAGAAAGATACCCCGCAAGATACGAGACCCTATGGCTGTCGTTTACCCATGCGCAACGAAGAATGGGTTTTGGACCCCCATTCCCCCATTCACATGGACTCCGACAATGCCCGGGTTCGTCTACGGAAAGTATTTTTTCAATCTAAAATTGTCTTTTTCATTGTTTAAAAACAAGAGCAATGCCCGGACTGGTCACGGTGTGCTAATCACCCTGCGACCCTACCTACATGAAATAAAGAAACCCTAACTTGAAACATGCTTCTATTACGCGAGATAAAAAATAAACAGAAAAATATCAACTAATCAAATACCAACGAACAACTTTAATTAAGAGCAGAAATTAAAACTAGTTATCGGAATGCGAATAATTGAACCAAGCATCAAAAACTTGAAAAGAAAAGAAAACTGTGAATGAATGAACCTATATCTGAAACTGTAAAGTAATTTCGGAACTCCTGACGTCGCCCCGTTCTTCGTTCCGCCTATTCTGCGTGATATGCGTCCGTCCTTCTATTTTGTTTCGTCCGTTGAAAGGATTCTTTTTTTCAAAAGCTGTTGTCCCCTTTATAATAAAACCCTATCCTCCACTTTTCGTCAGAGCCATGGGCCATGCCCATTAGGCCTCATATGTACTCTTGCCAGGTCAATAACTAAGTTAAAATATAAAGTAATGAATATTAGCCCTTTGGGCCCACCAAAAACATGTATATGACTTCTATTCTTTTGCTACCCTTCACAATCACGTGCACAGTTGGAACATTTTTTTAAGGCCCAATTCTTGTACCTCTAGCCATGACCTGAAATGTGTTCCAATATATTCTCCAAAATACCTACAACACAAAAATCAAGCATTAAACTCCAAGAAATAACATAAAAATAGACTTAGCAAGGATAAATTAAGGGGTGCGTGTGTGAACATTTACGCACCTATCACGTCCCTCCGTATGTCGAGGTATGGCTGCTTCCGAACACCGACCTTAAGGATCTTCCTCACCGACATGGGGAATTGATTTTTCCCTTGATGGCAATCACCGAGGGGGGGAATCAGGTTCCCCCTCCACTAATTTGTGCGACGAATGCTCCGAACCCTAAGTCTCACCTTCTCCTAGCTCACGGTGAATTCCTACCAAATAATTACTAGCATCATAGAGCTGAGGAGGCAATACAATTTGACCTTTGGGCTGGAAGAACTCTTCGGAGTTTATCTGGTAGGGATCAACCAAGAAAACGCTAGGTACTACCTCTCCTGCTGGACGGGGTACAACATGTTTTTGATTGATGTTTCGCCCGACTCCGAAGAGTGGGCGAGTATTTATGTCTCAGTCTCCGGGAACTTCATGTTCGGGTTCGGAGAGAGCATTGATACTGCGACCATGGTCCAGTTCGAGACCAGGGACTTCTGGTCGGTAGATTTCTTTCCTTAGTTTATGTCTTGCACATTTTCTTTCTCGCCTTCTCTTCTTTTTTGGTGGTTCCTTACAGCCAAGGGGATTGTGCAAGGGCTCCGGGAGAGAGCGGTTCGAGCGTGAATCACACCTGCTTACGCCATCCCTCTCACGAGCCGATACGCCCCTGACCTACTCGAGTATGCTCCGACCTATACTAGCTATTTAAAGAAGAAACCAACGTAGCAAGGGGTTCCTCGAGCAGGCCGAGGACGAGGCAGAGGGAGAGGTGGAGGAAGAGGAGAGGAAAAGAGCAACGGGGGAGTTGGTACCTCGGAGACAAAAGGGAGCAACTCTGGTCCTCGGGGCACAATCTGAGCAGAGATTGACTGGGAGACACCTGAGAGGATCGGGCTCAGCGGGGAAATGGTTGGCTGAGGCAGGGAAGTATTGAATTTGAGGCGCCAAAGGCCGAGGGGTCGAGGCATAGGCTCTGTCTCTGGTACCCCCGGTGCTGGGACCTCGAGGGCGGCCCCCGTTTCTCCACAAGGGCCTCCGGAGAAGAGGGCTCGATATGAGGAGGGAGATGGTGCCGGGGGAAGGAGACGGAGACCATCCTCATCGCCAAAGAAGAAGAGAAGAAGTGGGGGGGGGGGGGGGGGGTTGAGGCTGGTGGAGAAATCGACACCGAGACTAGGGTCCGACTGAGGGATCTCCCTTGGGCTCCGGAGTTCCGCCATTATGCTGGATGCCAAATCGACCATGCCGACAGTGTTTCCAACCTCGGTACGGCTTTCGGGGTGCTCCGGGCTTGCATTCTGCCAAGGGATGCCAAAGCCTTGTAAGGTTGCACCGAGGACCTCACCGGGGAAATCTCACAAGCACTCCTCAATGTAAGTTTTTGCAATATTTCATTTCTTCCTTAGAGTTGGGAGCTTTACTCTTGTAATACTTCCATTTTCTTGTTGGCAAGCTGGCGCTCGGCCCCTAGCTTTCAACGATAGAAGCAAAGCCCAGGAACAGAAGATTGAGGGCTTAAAGCAGGCCCTTGCATAGAGGGAGGATGATCTAAAAATGGCTCGGGAGACCTGCGACCTCTACCTCGCAGACTTTCAAAGGTGTTATACAGAGATGGTGCTTGTTGAAGGCTGAGCTATGAAGGCCGAAGAGGATGCAACTACACTGAGGGTCACCAAAGCTCGCGAGGTCGAGGCCGCGAGGAACAAGGGCTATGATGAAGGCTGGGATGCGGCCAGAGTGGAATACAAGAAGCAGGTTTTGGAGATCGAGATCAAGCTGTACAAAGATCGCTTCCTGGATGGACTACGCTTTGGCCATGAAGCACTTCTGAGGAAGCTTGATCTCCCTGGAAGATTCGAAACTCCGAGCCCTACCTGAGGTGCCCCCCGAGGAGCTTGTTATGCCCGAGGAGGAAGATGAATAGGTGCCCAATCCCGAGGCAGAGGCTCTCCTCGAGGACAAAGCCAATCCCAATGCTTCTGCTCTAATCGAAGATGCGTAGGATGAATCCAGCTCTCCCCCCTTGAACAAACACACTTGTAATTTTTGATTTACTTGTTTTTGACTGGACGGCTCCAGACATTTGGAGTTTGCCGTTCTAGAGTTATGTAATAATTGAGTAGGATTGGCGCCGAACAATTGGCCCGAGCCAGATCCTCGGTAGGATTTTGACGTCGAATCGTATGTCCACTTTGTTGCTTGTGTAAATGGATGTTTTCTTTTCCTGAACATTATGTTTATCTTTGAAATACTTGTATGAATTTATGGTTGCTGCTAGGACTCTGTTCCCCCTGCTTCGGTGAGACTTGTGGAATTGTAAAACAAGTTTAACCGAAGCATTCGCCAAACATACTCAAAGATGTTAGTTTAGAAAAAAGATGGTTTGTGGGTGCCCCCTACTTCGGGCGGGCTTGCTGTGTAAATGGGTAGGGAAGGGACTAAAGTGTAAGAGTCAATTTCTGAAGCCCCTGCCTTCGGCAAGGTCGAAAGGGGCCAAGTGACCTAATTCGGAGCAAGTATTTAGCAATTTTAAATTTCCATGCCCCTGCTTTGGGTTAGGGTGGCTCGGCTAATTGTTAGGAAATTAGTTGAGTGATGGATAAACTCATGATAAGGTGGGGTTGCTGGGGGATTTGGGTTGGAGTCCTAAAGAGGAGATGGCATCGACCAGGACTTCGGGACACAGCGAAACCGAGTAGTTGATGACTATTAGTGGGTCGGTATAAGGGGCTCGGGAAGAGGCCAAGTATCCTTAAGGCAAGCGACCGAAAGTCCAAACGACCGAGGAGGTCGGGGTGACTTTGTGGGAATTTTGTCCCAGGGTATTACCCAGGAGAAGACATAATCCTTGAAATCAATATAAAATGGTTTGAATGACACCAAACCGAGTGGAAAAAATAAACAACAGAAACAAAAAGCACAAGTAATGTTTAAGAAAGGGAAATCCTCATTGATACTTGAGTGGAACTGTTGTTACATAAGCGAGTTGTCCCTAAAACAAAATTACGTAGAAAATAAAAGCTTTTTAGAAAAGAAGTTGATGGGTCTTCAGCACCGAAGTGCGGCTAACCATAGAACTTCTTCAGGTTGTCGGCATTCTAGGTCTTAGCGATAGGAGAACCATCCAACTTCTCTAGCTTGTAATTTCTCGAACTGAGGTCCTTGAGGACTCGGTAGGGGCCCTCCCAATTGGGCATTAGCTTCCTTTTCTTGGACTTCTCCACCACTTTCTTCCAGTTGAGGTCGTCAGGCTTGAACGACCTAAGATAGACACTACGGTTGTAGCCCTTGGCAACTTCCTGCTAGTACGATGCGAGCCTGATCCATACATTTTCACTTTCCTCCTCGGCCAAGTCGACATCCGAAGCGATGTTGTCGTTATTCACCGACTCGTCAAAATTTTCAGTACGGATTGTTGGGAGCCCGACTTGGAAGGAAATAATAGCCTCCATTCCAAATGTCAAGGAGAAAGGAGTGCGACCGGTGGATCGCCGAGGTGTAGTACGGTAGCCCCAGAGCACCCTAGGTAGCTCCTCGGCCCATTTGCCCCGGCGTGACTCGAGTCGGCGCTCGAATGAAATTGCCTTGTTTGCAGCCTCAGTCTGCCCGTAGGCCTGGGGGTAAGTCGAAGTGGATGTGTCCCATTTGATGCCGTATTCATCCAATAGGGACCGGTATTTCTGCCCGGTAAACTGCCACCCGTTGTCCGTGATGATGGCGAAGGGTACACTGAAGTGAGAGATGATATTTCGCCAAACGAAACGAATGACGTTTGTTTCTTCAATAGTGACCAAGGGCTCAACTTCGACCCATTTCGAGAAATAGTCGGTGGTAGTTAAGAGGAATTTGAACCACCGGAAACAACGGGGAGCTTGCCCGACAGTACCCATGCCCTAGTGAGAGAAAGGCCAAGGGCTGGTGAGGGGACTAAGGTCCCGAGCCTGTTGGTGGATAATGGGGGCGAACATCTGGCACTTCCGACAACGCTTGACAAACTCTTCAAAGTCCTTCTTCATTGTTGGCCACCAATACCCTTGGGAGATCGCTCGGTGAGCAAAGGACAGTCCATCGAAGTGACAACCACTATCACCAGCGTGGAGCTCTTCGATGATGCCTGGTACTTGGTGGGGGTGTGCAACCAACAGATACGGGCTGGTAAACGATCTTCGGTAAAGCTTACCATTCGGATTGAGCCAAAAGAGAGCGGCTTTACTGCGGAGTAGGTGAGCGTCCTTCTTGTCGGTCGGGAGGACATCATCTCGCAGGTAGCCAATGATCTCATCCATCCATCTTGGGCCGAGCTCTATGCTGAGTACCTCTTGGCTTAATACTTCAAGTTCGAAACTTGGCTTGTTGATGAAGCTGAAGGAGATAGAACGATGTCCTAAAGAGGAGCAAGCCGAAACGAGCCCTGCAAGGGTGTCGGCATGGGCATTCTATTCCCTAGAGATTTGTCCTAAAGAGGAGCAAGCCGAAACGAGCCCTGCAAGGGTGTCGGCATGGGCATTCTATTCCCTAGAGATTTGATCGACTCGAATAACTTTGAAATTTCTATTGAGCCGGACGGCAAAGTTGAGGTAAGTATGCATTCGGTCATCTCGAACTTCATATTCTTCCGAAAATTGGTTAACCACTAATTGAGAATCACTATAAACCATAAGTTTTTCGATGCCCAGAGCTTCGGCGGTCTGGTGCCCGGAGATCAGTGCTTCAAACTTGGTCTCGTTGTTGGAGGTTGGGAAGTTGATAGAGAGGGAGCTTTCGTGTAAGACGCCAGAAGGGAGAGGAGGACAACTCTGGCTTCTGCGCCTCAGCTGTTGGAGGCGCCGTCGACATACATCTTCCATACATCTCTATGGAAAAGCTTCCAGGCAGTGCTAGGGTTCGCCTGGAGCATTGCTTCGGTGCTTGGAGTTGGAGCCAAAGTAGGGGAGTTGGTCGGAGTGAGCTCGGCGAGGACCTGAGCTTTGATTGCTGTTCGAGGCTGGAAGTAGATTTCATAGTTCGTAAGCTCGACAGCCCAATGAGAGATTCAATTAGAAAGGTCCGCCTTCCGGAGGAGAGACTTAAAAGGGTACTCGGTGAGAACGATGATGTGGTGAGATTGGAAGTAGGGAGCGAGCTTCCTGGAGGCTGAGACAAGGGCGAGAACAAGCTTTTCCAGTGGTAAATAGCATGTCTCGGTGTCACGTCCCAACTCCAATACGGGTCACGTGACCGGCCGGTGACGGAATCACCAAGGCCTCCAACACCTTTACCATTCAGAGCATTCTAAATAACATATAAAGAGAAACAGCAGAAGCATCTATTCATACAACTCCAGAGTGTCAATACAACATAGCTAAGCATAATTTGCAATATCACTTGTCTCAAAACTACACAACGTTCCTGCTCCTTTTTACAGACATGTTATTTACAATAGCTAACCAAATAATGCATCCGGCCCTCAACTTTACAATAACCTAGAAAATTAAAAAAAAGTTTTCACAAGCCAAAGCTCGGGTGAAAAACGTATACCAAAATTACAAGTTTGACCATGGAAATACCTTGGTTAAAAAAATAGTTTAAGAACCAAGCAACATTTCAAGTATTCTCATCAAATTTTCCAGTAACATGCATTTTGATTCATAAATTCAATTTTTTTGTCCAAAAGATGGACCCTTTTCTTCTTCCCTTTCACTTTTGCAAATTCAAGCGATAATAACATTCAACGGTATTTTTGCCAGTCGGTTGGGGAGCGACCCCATTAAAGAGTAGTAAGATATCGTTACTCGGTGATGCCTGGCTACATCTCCTACCTTATTACTTCACACTGCTAGTTTCTTTACATGTCCCCTAGCGCTCGAGACACCATTCGAATGATTCATATTATCACAAGCATGTACTAACAAGAAGTAAAATTCAAGTTTCCAAAACATATTGCCATGGTCTAAATTAATTGTAACACAAAAGATTTGTAAACCAATCATTGCATGCATTAACATCAAATAAAGCAAGTAGGAAGCTCAATTCCCATATTTTTCCAACAAAACAAGCAATGGCATTTCTTTCCAAAAATTTAGAAAAATACATGTAACTAAGGTATACGTAACTCACAAAAAAAGATGCGTCTAACTTGACGTGGCACCGAACTAGCTCAAGGCACTGGTACCTATACAAAATGTATCACGAATTACTTCTTGCCACACTTTGTTGAACTTGACTTAGCAATTGACTTAAATTTCTTCATTACGTCGTTAGGTCGGCATAAGAATTGTTGTTATGTTTTTTTTTTTTTGGTTCTATTATAAAGGAAATATATAATTAACCTATCATCATTCCTAAAAGCTTTGGGTACAAAAATAAGGTATAAGTTTGAAAAAGAATTCATCAGTTAGGATTGGTACGAAGGATTACCAGAGTTTTTCAATTAACTTAATCAAACTCCTATATTAATCTCCTAAATTTAGGGCTTATAACAGTCAGAGTAACACCTGTAAACAACCTAATTAAATCAATTTACGACGGCGAGTTCTAAAGCCGAACGCTTTGCCGGAAAGGGTGTTTCACTGGTAAGGAAATTACAAAAAGGTTCAGGTATGACGAGTGCGAGGAGAGAGAGTTATATGTTGGAGATTGAGGTGAAGGGAAATGGCCGAAGTGGTGTCGAGATGGCTGGCAACCATGGCTGCCGTTTCTCTGCGATATTTGTGTTGAATGTGTGAGAGTTATAAGAAATTTTGCCCCAAATCTACTTCTATTATAAACAGTATGCATATCTCTTATTACTAACTGTAAAATAGATTAATAGGTGAGAAAGATTACCAATAGAAGCTATAGAAATCCTCCGGAAAACAAACGGAATGGTAGTCGGTGGATCTCGGCAGAGGAAGTGAAAGGTACAGGAGTCTCTCTCTCCTTTACTATTCTCTTTTTCTTTTTTACTTTGTTTTGACTTCTAATTGATAATTACCCATATATATATATACATATATATATATCCTCCTCCTCTATAAGAAGAGTGAGTGTTGGTCAATTTTTCGCTTGCCATTTTTCTGATTTGGACAAATTTAGCCTTTGATTTGAATGATTGTGTTTTTGGGATGTTGGGGCAATCAGTCATTTTCCTTGTGCCATGTAGTGGCCTTGGTTATTTCCCTTGTGCCATGTAGCGAGCTACGTGGTGGTAAGGACTCGACAGGTGGCTTTAAGTGGAGTGGTTTGGAGCGGTTTATATATATCAGAGGAGAAACAGAGGGAGAAGCTTGCATGCTCTGATAAACAGAGGGAGAAGCTTGCATGCAAATTTCTGAATTGCTGGTTATTAGATGTCCGTAGAACGATGTTTGCCGTTTGATCTGGTCGGTGTTTTCGTCTCTGTTTGTTTGATTTTCATGCTGGTGTAGTTGTTACCGTTGCGAGCAGGTAATGTTCTTGGGTTTCAGTTGGTTTGTGTTATTTAGGTTTTGTGATTCGTGATTTTGTAGTCTCTGTGCTGATGACTTGCATGGAGTCCCCTATAGGAAAATACATATATCCCAATTTTGCTCTCTGTTTCTTATTTGTATGATTTCCTGTTCGCTAGATATGAAGATTGGAATGTTGATGGCTTGAATGGAGTCCTCCGTGAACTTAATCTTTTGATTTGCCTTTCCCTATGAACTTAATATTTGTGGATGCCGAGTTAGGAGTAATATGGAGCTACTATTAATATAGTTAGCTGTATGGATGTAATTTCGACATATGCCTTCATTCCAAAGTATATTCATGGCTTGCATGGAATCCCCCGTGAACTTAATCTTTTCATTTGCCTTTCCCTGTGAACTTAACATTTGTGGATGCCGAGTTAGGAGTAATATGGAGTTACTATTAATATAGTTAGCTGTATGGATTGAATTTCTATATATGTCTTCATTCCAAAGTATATTCAATGAGTTCTAAATCTTTCGTTTTATGATTCAATAGCATGGTTGTGCGTCTTCCATTTCGCCAGTGGTTGCATGTTAAGCATCGGAATCATCAAACTCCACATGGAGGCTTCTATTGCCTTTTCCCTATTGAAGGCCGAAAGGTGATTGCCGCTGTCGCGAGGTATCCACGTCCTGGATACCTGGAGTATAAAGCATTTAGTCTCTTTGTACGCGAGTACAGGGATATATTGGGCTTGGATGAGAATTTGGAATGGGCTGCACGTGATGATTTAGTCAAATGGTTGGATGCTCTTGTGCGCAATTCCTTCATGCGCTATAGTACTCCAGGTATCTCCTTACTTCAAGATATAATATAAAGGTTATAATTTACGGATGCATGAAGCTTTAGCATATGAAAATGTGATGGTATTCTTGTAAATTCCAAATGCTTAGAATTTTCATATTCTTTGTGCTTTTTGTATTTTGTAGGTGTTGGTATATTAAACATATGTCTCAGCTTCATGTATTTGCTCCAACCATGGTCTGTTTGCTTGCTCAGTTTATTCCTATGATTACTGAAGATAGTCATTGCCATGCTATGAATTCTTACAAATATAATGCTTTGTCTTGTGTAGTTATTACCTCAAGGTTTACGCTATTCTTTTGAAGGCATCGGTAGGACTACTTGGATTTTGATAAAACATGGATGTAAGGCTTGGCCTATTCAAGTTGTGAATGGTGTAATGCAGAATGGTTGGCGTGAGTTCCGTACAACTCACGCTATTACAACTAACTACAAGCTAATTTTAGCGTGTGAGCGGAAGTGGATTTTTCATGCAATAATTCTTGATCAAAATGATGCCGAAGTTTCATATGATTGGACAATGTTACTGAATAACCATTGGCGGACATTCCATGCTTCTGAAGGTAGTAGTTTGGAAAAAACATCCCTGAGTTCAAAGTTCATGATGATTAATTGGCAATATATCCTCCTCCTCTATAAGAAGAGAGAGTTTTGGTCAATTTTTCACTTGCCATTTTTCTGATTTTGGTCAATATATCCTCCTCCTCTGTAAGTTTAGTAAAGTTTATGCTAATACTGCTATTTAAAACATTAGGCAATTTTATGACTGCTTGTCTACCATCAATGATGCACCGTAATTTGCCACTCATGAAATCTGGATATTGGTGCATGCCACAAACAAATTATCTGCGGATATGGTTCAATAAGCTGTCTTTATGTATCGTTGTTATTGGATATATTACAGGCTTAATAATTTTAGAAAACGTACGCATTATGCATGAATTTCAAAATAGGCTTCAGCTTGTGCTTGAAGATCTGAATTTGGAGCTTATTTTGGTTCGAATGGGGAATAGAACTTGGTCCATATCTGTTGATAATGCACACCTGAATGCTCCTATGTTTAATGCATTCTTGGATGCTCTCCAGCTTCAGCTTTATGATTATGTGTTTATTGCTATGTTACCAAACCTTGATGTTAGAGTTGTGATTCTAGACTCTCCAAATGATAGAGAAAGGATTTATGATTGGTTTTAGTTTGAAGTTTATGTCTGCTACTCCTGGGATGCTATGAAAGAACAAATGAAGAATCATAGGCTGGGATGTTATGACAGAAGGAATGAAGAATCTTACACTGGGATGTTATGATAGAAGAAATGAAGAATCTTTGGGCGATTATGTTTTTGTTAGCAAGCCTAGCAGTGCTCCTTTATTTTTCTGTTCCTATCTGGCTTGTATTTTGTACCATCAGGAATTCTTCTAGGCAAATTCTGAAACACTATGTTACCTTTTGGAAAGTAATGATCAAAGAATATCAAAACTTATGGAGATGTATCTGGCTAAACTATGGTATTTGGGCACAAGTGTATTAATATATCTTCATTTTGTGGATTATATTTACTCTTGGCTAATTTTATTTACTTAATTCTATTCTCCTGGCATGGACACTACAAGACTCATGTTCTGAACTCCTTGAGATCATAGACAAAAGAAAAACGAAAAAGGAAAGCACCTAAAGCATGGAAAAAGAAAATGACAAAGGATCCAAAAGAATATAGAATACAGAACAAGAAACTTTCAAACTTGTACATTGAGGACAGAGCAAAATACAGTAAACTTTGAAACTTCTAAATGGAGGACAAAACAAAATATTACACTAACATTGTTAGCATCCATTCTTTTTGGATAGCAGGTTTCATATGTTTCTCACGAGTGTTAGGCCTATTGGTAAATGGTATGACATGAATAAAACCATTAAGCAGACAAAAAGTAAGATTCTTAGCATTGTTCTTCAGCTGATGTAGTGTCCTCATGATCAGCAGAAAATTAAGTGTAACTTTGCTACGAGCTTGAAGCTATGAATTCCCTTGGGTTATTTTGAAATTCGGCATTGATTTTTCATGGAAAAGATCAAAATTTAAGCTAGATTATCAAACAATATATCACAGGAAAACAAGTGAAATTCACTTTATATAATGCCAGAACATTCCCCCAAAAAAAAAAATGCACTGGTATACAGAGGCCTACTTTTGCTTTCTTTTCACGTGCAGCAATTGAAGCTTGGGCTCTCACTTTGTAGCTTCCTTGAGGAATATTACTTTGCTATTCTACCACGTGTACTTTACATTTCCACTATCTCCTTCCTCCTAAGCAAAACCAAGTTTATACTCTACCTCCACTATCTGCTACCCCCTCTTGAAGAATATCAAGTTTATACTCTACCTTAGGCATGCACTTTCTGTCTACATGCTTAACTCTTGCCACGTTTTACTTTTGTTGCTTACTCTTGCACTTCATAAGTCCACTTGTTTACCTTCAGAAAGAACTCAACACAACCCACACTCTTTGCACAAAACAATCTCTGTGAAATATTCAGTTCTTCATCTAACTCATGCAACAAAATGTCGACTGTCATTTGGTACTAAGCCAGCTGTTGGACAAGTGAAGTTCTCCTCACGAATCTTCATTCCTTTGACTTTTCTGGTACATGTATTCTTCTTCTCTTCTGTTTCTCTTACCAAACAATGAAATTTTGCCTATTTCATATCCTTGTACAGCATGCATCTGTATTTAACCTACTGTAAATTTTATTATGTTCAGAGCACATATGCATGTTCATATCTGTTACTCATTCCTTCGACTTTTCTGGTACATGTATTCTTCTTCTCTTCTGCTTCTCTTACCAAACAATGAAATTTTGCCTATTTCATATCCTTTTACAGCATGCATCTGTATTTAACCTACTGTAAATTTTATTATGTTCAGAGCACATATGCATGTTCATATATGTTACTGTGGGATCTGTATATACATATAAGAACAATCAATTAGGACTGAATTACCATAAGATATTAATGTAACTAAACTAATCATATTTTGATAGCAATTAAACATAAATGTCTCAAAACAAGCGTGTGAGAAGACCATATTGTGAATTACCACAAGAAGAAAAGGACAGATTAAATGCACGGAGGAGAGCTTTGTATGCAGAACGAAGATCCAGAAAAGAAAATACACTCATTCCAGTTGAAATACAAGGACAAGTTAGTACAAAAGAAAACATTGAATCAAGCTTAGGCCATAGCTATGTACCAGAGAATACTTCAAACGATGAGGACATTCTACATACCTATAATTCTGCTGCTATGGATTGTATTGCACTGCCATCAAGTTCAACAAATCCTGCCCAAAGTGTGATACTTACTAACTCTATATATAGTTTGTTCAATGGAAAAATTCCATTTACTGATATAGATTTAATACTTGACCTTTCAACTTTGTATAGGTATGGTATATGACGTCTCCATAGGTATGATCACAAACCTTTGTTATATTCATTTAGACAATGCAATTGGTAATTCAATAAATTCAAATATAGGTATAACAGTAGACCCTTTGATGCCTACACAAACAACACCACAGCGATCTATACCAACTAAAGCGTACAGATTACCAAATGTGCAAGATTGTCGGCATTGTGGTGCCAAAAGATTTCCTTACGAAACATCCAAATTTTGTTGCTCTGGTGGAGAAGTTTCCCTTTATCCAATTGCTATTCCTCCTCAGCTCCAACAGTTATACTTAGGTTTAGGGCCAGACTCAGCTCATTTCCTTCAATACATAAAGCCATACAATGAGATTTTGGCATTTACATCAATGGGAGTGCATCTAGATCCGGTATATGCAAAGCGAGTTAATGGAATTTATACTTTCCGGGCACAAGGACAGATCTACCATTTTATCGATAGTCTCTATCCTTCTGGAGAAATGCCCTCATATCTACAGCTATATTTTTACGACACACAAAGAGAAGCTGAACTCAGGAGAGGTGATAAAGATAAATTGCAGCCGCGTATTATTTCAACCTTGATTGATCTCTTACAAGCAAATCCATATTCTCAGTTTTTCCGTAGTCTTACTGATCTACCAAACATTGATGAATGCCAAATCATATTGAGAGCTGATCCTCAAGTACAAGACTACACTGCTTTACCGCCAACTGTACCGCAAGTTGCTGCGATCTGACTAGAGAATGAAGACACTCCAGAATTGCAAGAGCGTGATATAATTGTTCATAAACATGATGGCCATACTCAAAAAATTAGTTATTATTATGGTTGTTACGATTCTCTTCAATATCCACTGTTGTTCCCATTAGGTGAACCAGGATGGCATCAGGGAATCAAAAAGATTAAGCCATCAACTATCTCACAATCTTGTTTGGGCCAAGGGAAAGTCTTGCCACAACACTCATCAACAGCAGAGGAACTAATTGCAAATGAAACAGTAGGTAAATCTCATTACTTTTCAGATTCATTTCATTATCTTATCAAACTAGCAAATATCTTCAACTAATGCCAAGACTGAACTCATTTCATTGCTTTAGTCCGACAGGAAAATGAACACAAAGGGAATATGGTTTCAGCTCGAGAATTTTATGCGTTCAGACTGCAAATCAGAAGAAATACCAACTCAATACTATTAGAATCCGCACGTCTCCTGCATCAGTTTACAGTAGATATGTACGTCAAGATTGAAACTTCCAGGTTAGACTACTTCAGAAACAGGCAAGAAGAGATCCGAGCAGATTTATACCAAGGCATTGTCGATAGCATTGGACATGGTGAATCTGACCCTGCGAAGATTGGGAAACGCATTGTTCTCCCGAGTACTTTTATAGGAGGACCAAGGGATATGCGAAAGCGATACTTAAATGCCATGACTTTGGTAGAGAGGTATGGAAAACCTAATCTCTTCCTAACAATGACATGTAATCCAAATTGGCCAGAGATAAAGGATGAAATGAAAGCACATGAAGAGGCACAGAACAGAGCAGATTTGCTATCTAGAGTGTTCAGAAGTAAAGTTGAGCATTTGCAGAAAGAAATAGTGAAGAATCAGCTCTTTGGTCCAGTTCAGGCATATACATTTGTCATTGAATTTCAAAAGAGGGGTCTCCCTCATGTGCATATGTTGATAATTCTTAAAAAGCTCGTCAAACTTGACACAATTGATAAGATCGATGCATTCATTTCAGCTGAAATACCAGATAAAAAGAAGTACCCTCATCTATATGCAATGGTCTTAAAACACATGATGCATGGACCCTGTGGAGAATTGGATATGAGAAGAACATGCATGGAAAATGGAAAGTGTAAGAATCATTATCCAAGAAGTCACTGCGCAGAAACAACTATTGATTCTGATGGTTATCCAATATATAGAAGACGTCTAACTGGTGAAGTAGTGGAGATTCGTGGCCAAATGCTCGACAACAGATGGGTTGTCCCATACAATCCTTATTTACTAGCAACATTTGACTGCCATATTAATGTCGAAGTATGCTCTACTATCAAGGCAGTTAAATATCTCTACAAATATATATATATATATATATATATATATAAGGGCCATGACAAGATTATCTATCGCTTGGCAACATCAAAATTCCCTCAAGACATTGACGAAATCCAGCAATTCCAAGCTGCAAGACGGATATCACCACCAGAGGCAATATGGCGAATATATCGATTTGCACTCCACGAAATCCGACCAGCTGTCATCAGTTTGCAGCTACACTTAGAAGGTTGCCAATTGATGCCATTAAAGAAGGATACAAATCTACATAACATAGTAGATAATGAATTCATGTCAAGAACAATGCTCACACAGTTTTTCTGGATGAATGCGCACAATGATAAAGCTAAGTCATTGAAGCTATTATACAAAGACTTTCCACAACACTTTGTATGGACTGCTTCATCCAGAACGTGGACAGAGCGAAAATAGCAACAAGTCATTGGGCGAATTGTTACGGCAAATCCAACTGAAGGCGAAAGATATTATCTTCGACTCCTGCTCATGTACATCCCAGCACCTACTTCCTATGCACATCTCAAAACAGTCAATGGAATCACCTTCAATTCATATAGGGAAGCAGCTATTAGTCATGGTTTATTACAGGATGATAACAGCAATGAAAAGTGTATGGAGGAAGCATGCTTATATCAAATGCCATTATCACTACGACAACTATTCTGTACTATTCTCGTTTATTGTGCTCCAGTGAATCCATTGGAATTATTCTTCAAATTTGAAGATGACATGATAGAAGACTATGTCTCCATACAAAAGCTGACCAAAGATGCTGCACGACAGGTTTTACTCGAAGCACTAAATGCAGAGCTCGAATCTATGGGCAAAAAGCTACATGATTTCCAATTATCTCATCTTGTTACATCTGATTCAACAAAGACAATAGTACCAAGAGAAGTACAGGATGAAATGAATGTCCAGATACCAGAAGATGATCTACAAGCCCCAAGTTTATTCAATGTAGAACAAGCAACAGCTTACAATGAAATTCTCTCTACTGTTCTCAATCGAGCTCCCAAAAGCTTCTTTATCGATGGTCCTGGAGGTACTGGCAAAACATTCCTTTACCGAGCGTTACTTGCAAAAGTTCATTCACAACATTTAATTGCACTAGCAACAGCCAGCTCTGGAGTTGCAGCTTCAATTTTACCAAATGGAAGAACAGCTCATTCCCGCTTCAAAGTCCCAATAAATGGTGATGGCAAACTCTGCTGTAGCATTTCAAAGCAATCTGGTCTGGCTACTCTTATTAAACAAGCTGTCCTTATCATTTGGGATGAAGCATCAATGGCAAAAAAGCAGTCAATCGAAGCCTTGGATTACCTCTTACGTGATCTGACAGAAAATGATACATTATTTGGTGGAAAAGTTGTTGTTTTAGGAGGTGATTTCAGGCAAGTATTACCTGTTATACCTAAAGGAACACGGATTGATTGCATTAATGCAAGCTTAGTCAGATCATACATATGGCCAGAACTCGTCAAATTCAAACTAAAGGAAAATATCCGAGCAAAGGCTGATCCAGCATTCAGTGCATACATTCTTCGAGTTGGAAATGGTCAGGAAAAAGAGAATGACGCAGGAGAAATCAACTTACCACCAACCCTAATCCTACAGCCAACCACAAGAATGCAACCTTTAGACCAGCTAATCCAATTTGTTTTCCCCTCCTTTGATCTACACACATTGGATCCACTTTCTTTAACCAACTCTGCCATCCTCACACCCAAAAACCTGGCAGTTGATGAAATTAATGAGGCAATCATTGCCAAATTCCCAGGGAAAGAGCAGACATACCTAAGTTTCGACGAAGCATCTGATCCTACGCAACAAGGGCTCTACATTGACTTTCTAAATTCCGTAACACCTCAGGGAATGCCAACTCATCATCTGAGATTGAAAAAGAATAGCCCCATTTTGCTACTTAGAAACATAAATCCTTCCCAAGGATTATGTAATGGCACAAGATTAATATGCAAAGAATTCAAGACTCATTTGATTGTTGCTCAAATAGCAGTAGGTGAGCGAAAAGGCACTACGATTTTCATACCAAGGATCCCTTTACAGCCAAATGATCCTCAGCATTACCCAGTGCAGTTCACACGTCGACAATTCCCTGTGAGAACATGTTTCGCCATGACCATAAATAAAGCCCAAGGTCAAACATTAAGTACAGTCGGTATATACTTGTATGAGCCAATATTTGCTCATGGGCAGCTCTATGTTGCCTTATCTCGAGCAACAACAGCAGCCAAAATACGAGTCCATGTGAAGCACTCAGAAAATGAGGCATTTCCCCACTATCGCACTAAGAATATTGTCTACAAAGAGCTGCTACAAGAAGCTAATTGCATATAATTATAGCAAATAAGCTACGATAAAAAGCATATGTAGATAAATACTAAACAAACATAAAGGTATATTCCATATCATTCATTCATTTATCTATCTGATTCCATACTACTCGCCTTTTACTTTCTGTCATGCTATGCTTTTACAATTGACTCATCATACTATTCTGCTCAATTCTAATGCCATTCATTTCTAATCTAACTATTTACTCTACGTGCTTCAATCCATTTTAGTTTGACAGGTCTCGATGGCTCCAAATATCATACCACTCAAAGATGTCACTCTCACAAGCAAAAACTACACAATTCAGGCCATGGTGATTGAAAAAAACATTCCAAGAATGTCAAGAACAAGCTCTCCCTATATCAAAGGATCATGTTGCAAGACAAAGAGGTAATACTCATAGTAGTGCAATAATCATTTCTTACATACACACAAATATAAATACTATATGAATTTACAGCAAAAAAACCTCCTGCATTGAACAGGAAAACAAAATGCAAGCAACAATCTTTGGCTACAACATCAGAATTCTGGAAAGTTCACTCAAGTTGTACCATACATATTCCATAACAAATGCTGGTGTTACTGCTACTCTAGAAATCTTCCACGTTCTGGAAAATAAGAATCAATTGGCAATCAACGCACGCACACCAGTTGAAGAAGTGCAGATTGATGGACTCACAATGAGGACAATAAAATACAACTTCACTCCAATAGCTGCTCTCCAACAAATCAGACAACCTGATCCAAAACTAGGTAAGCCTCTATACTCAGGAATTCAAATAAATAATAAATGATTTGTATATGCATCATATTGCAGATGTGCTATTTGTAATTCTGAATGTTGGACCACGCAAATTCATAAACCATTCATATGTCGTGGATGTTCGAATCATTGACCAAAGGTAAATGGTACATAAAAACACTAATACTAGCTCCTACTCATATAACTAATGCTGCTGATCACATTGCTATCGAATCTTGCTAGCCTTCAACCTTCAATTCTATCACTCTGGGACCAATTCTCAGAATATGAAGCACCTGCAATGGCAAATTTACCAGGCACGTTCCCAGTGGCAATTGATCTGCGATTGAAAACCTCAAAATACTATGGTACTGTCATCTTTACTTACAACATTCAAAGCTACCATTTGGAGAAAGGTTCTTAGTTTTTTGTAGTCTGAGAAGGTTCCCTCGTCTTTGGAGCCATGAGTTTATATGGTCTATCTCCTTGAAAGGGAACTCTTTTTTTCATTTCTTTAAAGAAGCTTGCTTGGGCTACTACTATTTACCACATTTGGAGAGAAAGGAAGAGTAGGATGTATGAGAATGTATTTAACAGCTCTTTATCTATTGTAGAAAGGATCGTTTCTGATGTTAGGTGTAAAGCTCTGAGTTTTAGGGGAATCAAAGACAATGTCTAGGAGTTTCTGTGAAAACTGAGGCATTTCTTTTGATATTCTCAAGTTGTAATTGAGTGGCTTTGTGCCTGGTCTTGTATTTTCTCAATAAATTATTCCATTTATGACTTCGTAAGTACCCTTCCTGTTAGATATTCAGTACTTTAAGCCTCTCCTCTTTCTGACTTCATTCGACGCGTTCCTCTTCCTCTCACACAATTATCCAATTACAGGTCAAACACTTGCAACACGGAACACATCAAGTTTCATCTTCGACACAGTAATACCAGAAGCAGCTGCGCTACAATCATGGTAACTACCATAATACCTAAATAATAGAAGGTCTACCCCAACATTATTATCTCAGTTCAAAGAATACCAACTATATATTCAACTAACTTACTTCGAACTATTGCAGGGCTATAGCGAACACCAAAAAACTCAGAGAAGTAGCAGCAACAGAACCAGCACAGATTGTGATACCAAAAGCAGACGAAAATCTAGAAGATGATACCATCAAAATTGCCAACCTACCCATATCAGTAGAGAAGGTACTATAAATACTAAAATTCAAAACTACAAATGACAAATGTTTATGTACTTTGCTTTATCTTTAACATTTCTCATGATAGATTTCCACTTATGAAAACTGCCCAAACCAAACCATAGAACAAATTAAAGAAAAGTATCAGCTGGAAGCTAATATACAGGACTATTAGTTATCCTTTGAAATACTCCATTGCATTAGAAGTACTTCCAATCCCAGGTTCTCTGCAGAAATTTCATCACCATTCAATTTTTGTAACTTAGTTGACAAGGAGGGATGCGTTGGAGCCAAGGGTGGTTTTCCAGTTTAGTCAGTTGTCATTTTTTGCGTCTGTTTTATTCAGTCTTGATATTTAAAGAAATTTGGATTTGAGTTTCTTTGTCCGGTGAACACAGGTTACACAACCTAAGCTGCTGGGGCGTCCCCTAGAGGACACTCTAAGGACATCCTATGTTGTTAACAGTGTTAACGTGTTATGATTGCTAGAACCCCGGCTGGTGGATGTATTCAGTAATTTGAGTTAGTAATTACCCTTCGCTCCTGAAGTTGGTTACTCTATTTAAACTTAGGTTATGGTATCTGAGATGATACTAATTCAATGCGTATGTGTATGTTACTCTATGTATATTTCTGTGTGTGTTTATCTCTATCACTATATCTATATACATTTAGAGATTAACTTGCCGCTGAAGCAGTTATGAACTCTTATGCTTTTGTCGAAAAACAAAGCAAAACTTTAGCGGCAAAGCAAAAAATTTGGAGTTACTTGGCTTGTCACTGAACATGACCATGAATCCAATTAAGCCCATGGAATTCCCCTTTTTAAATTCTTCTCCAAATTTTTCATAACCAAGCTGTGTTTTGTTATCCAGCAAGACCTTCAACACATATGTCACACAATTTTTTAACACCCCCTTTATTTGTCTGGATTATTCACTAACAAGGCAACAAGCTACATATCCTGCATTTGGTTAGAACTTAGCCATCAGGTTTACACATCTGGAAAATACTATATCCCACAAAAAAAAAGGTTAAACAGTATCCTAGGGTGTATGCCATCGCTTAATACTTTTCTAACAGTTGCATATTCCCTAGAGGTACACCACATACCTAGCAACTTGGCTCACAACTCTCCCCTTACCTACCATGTCCTCTACTAATTACACCTTGGCTCCTACAAGCAAGACCTGGCCCAAGCAACCATTTATTGCTTATTACCCTATTTGATTCACATTCTTCCTTTTGTTGCAGAAAACTTAATCTTAGGCATTTATCAGTCAAACTACTACCCTCTTGTTTCAATGAACATTTTCATGCTCTAAATTTGTTACACTACAATTTCTCATTTGTTTTACCTGACATCATGCATACTAACCCATTCAATAACAAAGCCTATTGCAATGTCATTTTCTCTCTTATGCAGACACAATACCTGAATGTGCAAGCTGTGGCAAGAGTTACTGATTTTGGACAAACCTTTTATTACCTAGCTTGCTCAATCTGCAAAAAGGCAACAAATGCATATGGAAACGCAGACTTCTGGTGCAACTACTGTAACCAAAAAGTGTCACCACTCACAAAGTACAAAACCTTCCCTCCACTTTCATGTCATTTCTCATTTACAACAACAAAACTAAATTAAATTTCCATTATTTACAGGATCAAGTTCAACATCCAGATCACAGACCCAACTGGAACAATACAAGCAGCAGTCTTTTCAGAGATTGCAGCAGAATTCTATAACATTACAGCAACAGATGCAATTGATGTAAGCACAACATACTTCATTCATTAAAAACAAACTCAGCCACTTTACATTACTAAATTATCTAACTACCAACTTAATACAGGGCCAACTTGCTCTTCCAGTGCTTCACATGCTAGCTGAACCAAAGAAATGCATCATCACCTTGAAAGCCTACATGCACAACTATGCCGGAATCAGTCAATTGAAATTCAATGTCCACGCCATCTCTCTTCGCAGCAACACAGAAACAGAAAATCGTTCAGAAGCACTCCTTACCCTACCACCAAACACTCCAAATAAGAGAAGCAAAAAAGAAGACCCCAACTCAAGCACCTCAATAGACACCAACCCAGCAAAAGACTCCGAAGCAACTGGCCAAACTCCAGACAGCCCCAGCAACAACAAATGATCACCTTCCAATGCTCCAGCACTTCACAATCTTTTGGCACAAAAAAATGGCAGACCAAGAACTTTTGCTTTATCAGACTGCAACCCTTTGTCTGAACTTTTGCTTTGTATAACCCTTTGGCAAATGTATAAAAAAACCTGTAGCCAAAGTGATCCAAGTAACCAAAAAACTTCAACCCTTTTGTTGAACACAAAAACTTATCTAAAGTAGAACTACTACAGCTAGCTATTTCTGCTTATACACTTAACCAAACTTATTCATATAACCTTTTCTATGATCACCAAGATCCATAATTTCACAAAAAATCAAAACCACTCTACACAATGGGCATGAATAACGTGCTTTGCACGTTGGAATGCACCTAGTGTATATATATATATATATATATATATATATATATATATATATATATATATATATATATATATATATATATATATATATATATATCGGTGGAATATGGAAGAAACAGGTGAAAGGTATGGTGAGTCAGTTCGTCGCAACTTCGGTCCGTACGCATTCGGATTTCAGTCTTCGAAAAATCCCAAAAATTCAACACAGACTAATAATAATTTAAGGGTCATCGTGGCGGTGTCGGATTTTTAAGGTAAAATCCCAACGTTGAGTAACTCATATAGTGTGTCGGGTTCCTATTCGGACCACGTGACTAAACTACTACTTTTTTTCTTTTTTCTTTTTTTTTTAAAAGAAAAGTCAGGATTTTACACTTGGCGAGGGTCATTGTCTTACTGGAGTGGTAGATGGGTTGGTGTTCCCATCCGTCTTGTCGGACGAGCACTGAGCTTATAGCGTGCGGAGAGACCGCTAGGTATAGGAACAAGTCCTCCTAGTCCCGAGGCGTGACGAGGAGTGGGGCCTCGGAAAGGTAAGTCTTCATTTGCTGAGGGCTCGATCATAGTCTTCTGTCCAATAAAAACTTCGTCGGCTGCCCTTTAAGAGGGCGAAGAATGGCTGAAATTTGTCGGAGGAGCGACTGATGAATTGATTCAGGACGGCGGCCATGCCTGTTAGACGTTGAACATCCCTCTTGTTGTGGGGAGCCGAGAGTTTCTCAATGGCAAGTAGTTGAGCGGGGTTGGCTTTAATACCTCGTCAAAAAATGAGGTGACTAAGAAATTTACCGGAGCTGACACCGAAGGCATACTTCTCGACATTGAGGTGGAGCTTGTGCTTTTTGAGGATTTCGACGGCTTCGGCGAGGTGGGTCAGGTGATTACCGACGAGCATGCTTTTGACCACCACATCGTCAATGTAAGCCATCATGGTGTCGCCTAGTAAACGCTCAAATATCTTGGTTATCATTCGTTGAAAAATGGCCTCGGCGTTCTTCCGGCCGAAGGGCATACGTGCATAACGAGATATTCGAAGATTCCATGGGGGGTGATGAAGGCCGTGTTTTCGACATCTCTTTTGCTCATGGCAATCTGATGGTAGCTTCGGTAGGCATCCATAAAACTGAGTCGGTCATGGTCGGCTGTGGCGTCGACGAGCTGGTCAATCTGCGGAAGGGGGAAGAAGTCCTTCGGGCAGGCATCATTGAGATTGGAATAATCGACGCAGACCCGCCAACCACCTGGGGTACTGCACTTCTCGGATGACCTTCGCATTTAGAAGCCGATTGACCTTTTCAATGACAGCTTCGGAATGGACCGGGGAGGATCACCTTGCTCTTTGCACAATTGGGCGTTTGGCTCGATCAATGTTGAGCTCGTGATAGATAAATGATGGATCGACCCCAGGCATATCATCCAGGATCTATGCTAATACTTCTATGTTCTTGTTGAGGAAGTCAACCATCTCGTTCCATTCGGTATGACTAAGTCAGGAACCAACAAGGAAAAACGGGAACCGTCTTTGGTGATTGGGATGGTGACGAGGTCTTCTATTGCTTTCTCGTCGGCCGGTCTGCCGACGTTGTCCAAAATTGGGACCTCGGGAACCTCAATGAGTTTGACCCGGGAAGTCTGCTTACTACTTTGGACCGAGTTGACATAACACCTTTTGGCCGCGGTTTGATCTCCATACAAGTCCTCATGGCGTCCATTAGCGCCAATGAAGCAGACCACCTGGTGATAAGTGGAGGTGATAGGCTTCTGTTTATGGAGCCAGGTGCGCCCGCCAATTACGTTGTAAGGGCTAGGAACATCGACCACCACAAAACTCCATGTCAAGGACCATCGATCTAGCACGGACGGGAAGAGTGATCATGCCAAGGGGCCATACCGGAGCCCCGTTGAACCCGATGAGAGGGACTTTAGACGGATGGAGGTCGGTGTCTGAGATCTTCAAATCATTGAACAGAGAATAGTACATAGCTCGGCCGAGCTGCCTTGGTCCTCGAGGATGGCCGAACGTTAAAGGTTCCAATGCGTAGCGTGACCACGAGGGCGTCATTATGCTAGAGCTGGACACGGTCGAGGTCTTTCTCGGTAAAGGTGATGGTCCACTTGGAGCCATTGTCGGTTCTGGCTCACTTTGGCTCAGGACCGGCCAACATGACCTATTTGAAAAAAGAGGCGCCATTCAGCTTGGTACAGATGATACGAGCGGCTTCAGAGTTCAGAGGGCCATGGATAACATGGTTCATTTGAACTTCTTCTTCGGTATGATTTTCGGCACACTGTGCTCGAGCCCCGATCTTCTCGTGGTCAATGAAGTTACCGAGATGGCCTTCTACGATAAGCTGCTCCAAGTAGGCCTTGAAGGGCTTGCAGGCAATGGTAAAGTGACATTGCTCGTTGTGGTAACTGCATCGGACGATAGGGTTCTTGATTTTCCCGTTCTCGGTGCCGAGTTTTTGGTTCGAGAAGGAGAAGAAAGGCTGATCTTTCACTTGGTCGATAATTCGGTAGATATGAGTGGTAAAGACGGCGTTGAAGTTGCTTGGCTTCAGTCCTTTCCTCGGGGACTGCTTGGTGTTGTTGACCTGCTTTTTAGGGGTTAAAATAGGTACGGGAGCTAGAGTAGCCACCGAGGCAGACGTTGTCTTTGAGCTCGTGGGCTTCCCAATGCCCCTCTCAGCTTTGGATTCGATGAGTTGGCACCAGCCCTCGATGCGAGCCATGAGGTCTTTCATGGAGTTGGGCTTGTGGCAGGCAAGGTCGTCATAGACCTGCTCGTCCTGGGAAGTGAGACCGAGCTTGAATCCTCAGGCCGAGATGACACTGTCACAGCCTTCTATTTCATTGAACAACTCCCAGTAGCGACTGGCGTACTGGTGGAGCGTTTCATCGTTTCGTTTATTGAGGGTGAGGAGGGAATTCATCTCCTTCTCGTGCTTGTTGCTCGTGACGAATTGAGCCATGAAGGCATCGTAGAGGGAGTCAAACGAGGAGATTGACCGGGTGGGGAGCTGGTTAAACCATATGAGGCCCAGGTTCCTGAGGCTAGCAGGGAAAACCTTGCACAAGAAGGCATCGTCCGAAGGTTCGTTTAGGAGGAACAGAGACATGACAAGTTTGTATTATACCAGATGAGTGCACGCCTCGGTCTTGCCATCATACTTGGCAAATTTAGGATGGGTAAATCCCTTTTGGGGGGGGGGGGGTGATTGAGTCGATCTCTCTTGTGAAAGGAGAGGTCGTGAGTCTTTCGAGTCTGGTGCCGCTATGAGGTCGGATCGAATGGTCTGAACTGTCTGGATGCTCGATCGTTGTACGCTTCTTCGGGACAAGCTGATCCAACCTTTCATACTCCTTTCTCTTCGGGACGACGTTTGCCGACTTCTGGTCGGAGCATTCGTGGCGGTCTTTTCGGTAGCTATCTCGAGGGAAGGCTCAAGGCATTCGGTGACTGGGCTTCTGTTACAGGTGTCTTTAGGGTGTGAGATGATAGGGCTTTTGGCTCAGCCATTTTTCAGACGCTTGTGTATCTCTTGGTCTGGAACTCCAGGAGGCCGTTATCTTCCTTGGCAGCCCTTGCAAAGCTAGGGGTGGATTCACGTTGCCCCTTACCAATTCGAACCGAATGAGTGGAGGAGGCAGAGACGCTTCCTGCTTCGAGCCTCTCAAAGGCGGATGGTTTCCCTCAAAATTGCTTAGGAGAACGAGAATGTTCACTATGGCACGCACCCCTTTCGGTTCGACCACCCTTCTCACCTGGTGGCTCAAGATGGTCTTTGACTGAGGGCCAAGGTCGGTGCTCCATCAGGTGGCTTCCTTCGGGACTGCGGGGAGGGCTATGATGGCTTCTTCTTCCGCCACGGCTCCCAGAGGAATGAGATAGGGAGATCTGGAGGAGATGCTTGATCTCCGCCAACTCGTCCCGGACGTGCTTGTCTCATTCTACGACCGTTGTTAGGTCGTCGATCTTCCGCTCCAGGTGGCTGATGTAGGTGTGGAGTTCGAAGGATGGGCATGCGTTTGGTGTCGATGTTCCGGCCCTGATTTCGACGGACATGTGGGTTTTCCCCTGGGCGTTGGCTCCACCAGAGACCAGGTTATGGTCCCCGAGATTGCCGAGCTCGAGGGTGGTGTCACTAGGATATAGATGTTTAACCACCACCATCATCGATAGAGGAAACTTGAACGGAGTTCTTATGAAAGAAGGAAATGAACGTTTTGAGAAAGCGGCTAGGTCCTCAGCAGAGTCGCCAATCGTAGGGGTTCGGATTGAACGGGACCTTGACCATGGTTTAGGTTAGGTTCCTTCCTCCGCGGCTCCGCGCTCCTGCTGCTGGACCTGCAATAAGTCACTAGGGCTGGAGTAGCCCAGTGACCCTCTGACGATCAAGTTAGATCTCAGGGTAAGAATGTAGGTCTAGGGTTAGGGCATAACGGGATACCTCTCCAAGTGAGTATCTATTTGTATTTATAGACCTAGGTTTACTTGGCCTCCAAGCTAGCACGTGGAGGGTACGCTTGGGTAATCGTCTCGGGTGACGTCATATGTGACGAGTGGGGCAAAGCGGTTACGGAGCACATGGTCAAATCTGATCCTAATGATTACGCTTGCCGGACAATCCTCATGGGCCCCATCTAGCGTAACTACCTCTCTTAGGCGGCTTCAGGAACACCAGAACAGATACACTCCATGCTGTTGATAGTTACCGAAGAAGGCACAGAGGTCTTATCATCAAGCGCTAAACCGAACAGTAGGTCGGGACCATTAACTTTTACCAAGTTGCGGGTCAGACCCTCAAGGGGCATTGGTTCAAACCATTTGACAAGGTTACCGAGACGGTAACCGAGGCCACCACAAAAACAGTGGAAGAAAAGAACGCGGAAAGGTGTTAGATAGTGGGCTGGGGCTTTGAACATGTGGCATGGGACGTACTATGGGAGTATGGACGTGGAAGTCAATTGGCATGGGAGTGTTTTTTTTTTTTTTTTTTGTTTCCATCAGGTATTTTCAGTAATTGGCATGTGAGTATTTTTTAGGTTTTAGAAATTAAAAAAATTTAGGATTGGAAAATTAGATTGCGGCTCAAAAGTATTTGTATAGATTATTGATTAAATGACGATTGCTATTGCTATAGATTGATTAACCCGTTCAATGCATGGAACAATGTTTTCATGCCTTAATTTGTATAGAATATGTATTGATATTGATTGATTCACATGTTCAATGTACGGGACAATGGTCATGATTTTGACCAACCCTAAAAAACTTTTGAATCTAACTATATTTGTGTGTGTGTGTGTGTGTGCATGTGTGTGTGTGTGTGTGTGTGTATGTGTATATATATATATATATAGAGAGAGAGAGAGAGAGAGAGAGAGAGAGAGAGAGAGGAGTACGTTGCAAATGATCTTTTCTTATCATTTATGTAGCTTACCAAACCAAACCTAGTCTTGTGCCCTAATCAATTGGGGTTAGTTACATGAATCTTCTTCTCTTTTTTTTTATTGTGGAGTTCTGTGTGGAGCTACCTCTTCACTTAGATTTAGTAAGCCCAAGTCATTCCGTATCATGGTATCCAAAAGTAGTTTTGGTCTTCCTCTTTGCCTAACCCGACTCCACTATTATCATGTCACTCTTCTTTACTACTGCATCTCCAAGTCTACGATAAATTTATCCAAACCACCTTAATGTATTTCTAATCAACTTATCCTGTATAGGTACAACTTCTATCATCTCAAGAATAGTTTCATTTCTAATTCTATAACACCAAGTATTACCGCACATCTATCTCAACTTCCTCATTTAAGCTACACTTATCTAGGGTTGTTTGTGGTTCAGTTTTGGGCCGATTAGTTCGATTCCTAGGTGGATTTGTATGCACCAAGTTGTTGTTTTCTCCATCTGCAACCATCCGTGAGTGTTATACGGTTCGGTTGGTTGGTTTGCGGTATAGGCAGTTCTGCTTGATCGGTTTGGGCGGATTTGTAAAAACCTAAGTACTTCAAAAAAATCTAAAAAGCTTTCAAAACTTTGCATTTGTAAAAATGTTACATTACTCAAGTAACATTTTTTAAAATAAAGCACGTTTATATGTACTCTAAAAAGTTCTTTGAAACCGAAAAATTAGAGAGCAAAACACATACATTCATACTTACCTCATCCACCACCCATCCGTGAGCGTTGTTCGGTCAGATCGATTCGGTTGTAGTTTGGGTAGATTTAAGCCTGTAATTTATTTTTTATAAATACCAAAAATTTAAAAAGTAAAGTAGCACAATAAAACATCATATCACTCTGTATTGCCCCAAGACGAGCCAATAGCTTTTTTTATTGATATAACGTTGAAATTTCTATGTCCATAACAAGTAGTATGCTATATGGAGTACTGTCGAATTTACCAGTACTATTTTGGTGGGGCTAATAGTTTATTATGAGGAGCTTAACTCTTTCTCACATTTTTTTATTTTTTACTTTGGGCAGATCAAGTGGTTTGAGCAGATTGGGCGGATCCAATCTGCACCTAATCAGCTCGCAGCGGATTGTTGTTTTTTTCCATCTACATCCATCCATCACATACCTCGGTTTGGTTCACGAACAGATCGGTTCGGGTAGATTGGTCGGTTTCGACGGTTCAGTTGATTCGCTGGACAACCCTTCACTTGTTACTTTTTGATTGGCCAACACTCTGTCCTGTATAGCATCGTTAGTCGGATATGAGTTCTATAAAATTGTTCTTTCAATTTGTTAGATATCCTTCGATCGCACAATACACCAAAAGCGGCTCTCCACTTGAGTCACCCATCTTGAATCCTATGTGATGCAGATTGGGTTGCGTCTACGTTTCTGGATCAATTGGACCAAGCATAGCCCAAACTATATTGGAGGTGGTGTAGCAGTGACAGATTAACCCATGCGCCATAAGGTTGAAGCGGAATGGCCCAATACTCATTCTCCTTCGGAAGATGACCAAAGACGCTTTTACGGCCGTTCGAAGTTATTTAGCCTTTCGAAAGGGCAATTTTGCTGTTTATAGTGATATTTGATTTGGTTATAACTGTTAGTAGGAAACTCTGTTTTAGTTGTCGTCTGTTTTGGCAATCTTATATTTCTTTATAGTTTTCATTTTCGTAGTCAAATTAGAATTTTTCTTTTTTGGCAATTTTTGTCCTTCTTTCAGTTAAGACATGATTTGCCTTCCTATTTTGTCTAGGGTTTCTACGGACCTATAAGGGTTATTGTAAGCCTTAGGGCGAGACAGTTTTTGATATTTATGAATGAAAATTGAGATATATCTCTATCTGTTTTTGTGTTTCAAAGGGATAATATTTAACATAGACAAGTTCGTGATCTCTTCTTGGAATTAGTTTTGTAAAAGAAAGCTCCGCTGCATCACTATGGGTTACATGGTTGGTAATCTCTCCATCTCACTAAAAATTGAACATAAGTAATGCTCACTTTAAGAGTTAATTTCTCGTTTATTTTCCAACACAAACACCTTTGTGAGTACTGTTTGCCAAAAAAGAAACCACCCTGTTGTGACTGCCAGCCGCTGGCATAATTAATATTGGCTATGCTATTTGTGCTAGGTTGGTACTAGGTGTTGCAATTTTTAATGTCTGAATGTGTTATGTTCAGTGAACTTGGAGAGAGAGAGAGAGAGAGAGAGAGAGAGAGAGAGATGTAACAGTACTACTACAAATGAGAATCGCAATATCACCAAACAGATGATAAAACAGAGCAGTAAATACTCGTACTCGATCCTAGCTAGACACCAGGACTGTGACTCAAATCTGGAGAGAGTCACCAATTGTTATTCATGCATATGTGTACATCATGCATATGTGTACATATGCTTTCTCTCTCTAGCTATATTGCTAAATAGATACGTACTCCGCACCTCCATCAACCTCACTGCACCCTGCAACAAAACAAGTTATCAAACATAGAGTTAGCTATATAGTTTGGTCCAATTCGTAATTGAATGAAAAACATACTCCTATAGAACTACCAACACTATTTTCTTAGCACTGCCAACACTAGTGGGAGATACAGTACCATGAGAGAGTGATAGTAAGGGCTCATTTGGCTTTAAAAGTCAAACAGTAACTCTTTTTTTTTTGGTCTCTATTCAAATTTTTTGCACTTGTTAATTTTGCGTTAAAATTTTGTGACTTATTGATTCGTCTCGGTGAGAGAAATCAGAAAAATAAATTTTTTTGGTCGAAACTCATAATTTAAAAAAAAAAAAAGAACAAGTAAAACAAGTTGTCTTATTTTTGTCTTTATTCAAAAAATTATGAGTTTCGATCAATTTTTTTTACTTTTCCGATTTTTTTTGTCGAGACGAATCAATAAGTCACAAAAATTTGAGGCAAAACAAACAAATGCAAAAAAAATTCAAATAAAGAAAAAAAATAAGTCACCTTATTTTTCAATCCAAACCCACCCTAATAACCACATCATTGCCCCTCTAATGAAATAATAATTTTTTTGTTTTGATGTTAATAACAATTTATTAAAACATACTTTGAATAAGTCCTAAAATTATACTATTTTTTAAAATAATTACATCTTCGTGTGGATTATCTGGTCATGAATCGGCTAATATAAATGGTAAGTACCGAAAAATAGCCACAAAAGGGGACATTCCAGTTGCTCTCCCACTCCCCACGGCTAAAAAATACAGCTTTTCTAATATGAATTTGATATCCATAAGATCAAAATATATCGATTTTATAGTATCATGGTTGTCCAATATTTATGAGAGAGAGAGAGAGAGAGAGAGTGAGTGTGTACTTGGAGCAGTCAGTGGAAGGGCTGATCTGGTAAGGAAGGCTGAGACCACATTTACCGGGGAGGCTAGCAGCGAGACCGTAGTTGAGACCAGATATCCCCCCAGCAGCAGACTTTAGGCACCTGCACGCGGTCTGGCGGTCAGGTGTGGTCTTAGCCGCGTTGTTTAGGGATTTAACGCCGTTGCAGCAGGGCGCCGGCACTGCCCCACCGCTGCCCCTCAGGTAGCTGATGCATGGGGAAAGGCTCGACACCACCTGGCCGCACGATATCGCCGCCTCCGCGTGGGGTGCAGCCACCACCATGCACATTAGCACCACCACACAGGCCACCTTGTTCACCATTTTTTCTGAGAACCTAGCGAGTTTTTGAAAGAACTATAAAATGGAACTCTTTGGTAAGAGAAGTGTGTGTGGTAAAGTTCTATTGGGGGGTGTTTATATAAAAGTGGCCAGGGGGCCGGGCGGTAAAGAAAATTATTAGGTACTCCCGTGCGTAAATGTTCTCGATGACATTATCTATATCACACCTGTTATCCCTCTTATCTCTCAAATGCTAATGTTACATATACCTATCTTTTTCCTTTTTTTTGTTTTGCCAATATTGTACACATTAATGGGGGTTATGTTAGTCCACGGAGAAGTTTAGAGGCTGTTCATAGCTCTGAACTTCAAACTGTCTTTCACGGGGCTCGAATCATGCATCCACTGAGGGAGGCGTACCAACTGAGCTAAGAGCTAATGGTTACATACCTATCTTAGTGGTAGGAGATATGGTTACCGGGATAAGTGTTCCTAGTTTGTAGGGCATGGGTTGTGGGAGGTTATATACCCTTGATTTTGTGTGTGTGTATATATATATATATATATATATATATATATATATATATATATATAAAACCTTTGGGTATATCACTATCGAGTAGTTGAATTTTTATCAAATCTTGTATTGTCCTAAATCAGAGCGAATTGGAGGTCTTCCACCCATCCTCGAAGTGAGACTCTTATCTCCTCTAATTCTATTTTGTAATTTTTGTTACTTGTCCGACTATCCATATCATGTTACCACTAGTCAACTACTAATATTTTAGTTAAAATAAATACAAAATAATTTTAAGAAAATATATAGGTACGTAGTAACAGCTAAACAAAGTTTCACCTGTAAAATGAGTGATTACATTATTGAGTGAGTGTGGCACATGAAAGTGCCAGAGACTCTTGAATAATTACTTGAAGAGAATAAGATAGTGATGATCCTGTGAGATAATACAATTTTTTTTTTTATTACAATAATCAGGTGTCGCAGCAGCTCAGTAGCTTACGTGTATCTTGATTAATCTTGAAATTCTCTGAAGTTAACGAAGGACAAATCAACAATGACCCCTATATACCTGGAAGGTTTCAAATCAGAGACTTGAAGACAGAGCAAATCGACCCTTAAATCTCAAACCTTGATTGATTAACTGGCATGGAGGAATCCTTATATTACTTTATGGCCCGTTATAGGGTAGCTAGTATAATTAACAACGTGAAGGTATCATTAACCAATTAGCTAGAAGATTTCACATTGGATTGTCGACCACGGGATAGTTGGGTTAGTGGAAGAAAAGACTCCCAAGTCCATTTGAGATGGGTTTTTTTTTTTTTTTTTTCCAAAGCGAATTTAATATGGATTTCAAGTGAAACTGTGAAAGCTTTGAGGACAGTTGGTAGTTGGGCTTAATTGAATGTTTTGATGCTCATGATTAACTTCCTTTTAAAGTTCCACCCAAAAAAAAATAAAAAAAACTTCAATAACGACATCTTAGAGACGGGTCAAACAATTTAATGGCCTAAATGAAAACAGTTACCTACACGCACTCTCCAGTCATCTTCTAGAATCAAACAGAGTAAGGAGAGAGAAACTTACTTCTGTTTCGTTCCAAATACTTTAGGATGCGCGCGATTGAGCGCCGTAAATTTTATTTACGAATTATTCTTAAAAAAGTTTGAATAGAAAAAGTAACACAGTTAAAGTACAATTTTCTTGCCTTCCTATTAATTGTCTTTGGTTGCTCCTCATTTGAAATGCTTTTTTCCTCATAATCGGCTATTCAGATCAAGCTACACACACGCCAAAACTAATTACGAAGTTTTAAAGACTAGTGTTTGCTCGTGCCTACGGCACTACGCATCCCGATTAAAATTGCCCGTGCCTACGGTATTTGCTAGTTAGTGGCTCAAACACTAAATCGATTCATTAGTGTGTAGTATGTGATCCTCTTCTTAGTGGCATGAAATAGAATTACCTGTGCTTACGGCACTCCCCCAACTAAACCTTTAAGCTAGCTACAAAGAATTATCAATTTGATTATGGAATTCCAATAAATACCAGGTAAAAAGTTAAAACTAAGCAGCAACAAACATAAGTATATTTCCAATAGAAAGATGGGATTTCGTCAAATATGAGTAGAAACACCATCATATCATATAGAAGCAAATTAGTAGTAGAAAAACACTCAATATTGAGCAGAAATGTACACCATCAGCATCAAAGATCTTCACAGCACCCTGACAAATTCACTCATTTCATATATAGTGAAGTAACAAATTCAATTTCTTTAAAATTGGTTTTTGAATACAGTCAATCTAATCATAGATTCTGCCATCTTACTTTTTCATATGTAGAGAAAAAAATACAAATCGATAAGGACCCACCAGATATAATGATGCTAACAAAATATAAATTTAGTGGTCCCTCTCTAGCACCACTAAGGTAGTTTAGGACCTTCTATCGATCAAGGTTCGATTTCTTGGAGTCAAGCCACAGGAAAGTAATTCATTGTGAATACCATAGTTCTGGCGCCGTAGATGGTTTGCCTTTGTTTGGATAAAAAAGTTGGCCCGAACATCCCTGACTGTCGAACTAAAAACATAATGAAGTGAAGCAAGAACTTATTCAAAGAGAAGTTACCAAAAAAAGAAAAAAAAAGTTGTTTAAAGGGAAAGAAATGCAAAATGGCCTTTGCTCCCTAAGCTACACTGCTCACGTTTGGACCTCTTGTTGTAGCATTCTTGCTTTGTTTTTTCTTTCTTTAAGACATGTATATGCAAATTTTTTTGAAAATCAAAACCTTGCAAAAATTGTGAATCACAGCCCCCTTTAAATGGTTAGGTCCTCTTGTAAAGAGAACATGCGCAACCCACAGGGACCAAGGCTCATGCCCTTCATTAAAAAGGAGAAGAGAAGCGAACCCATGCCTTTGGTGTTTCAGATTTTTGGAAAAAAAGATTGGGCAAAGGCAAAGTCCAGCCCTGCCATGCACAAAGGCGTTTGTATATGCATGTCTCGTTTCAAAGTCAAAACCTTGCAATAACCCCCTTCACCATTTACCATTCCAGAGTTCTACAGTAGTTTCCCAATTGATAAACAACAGAATGTTAAAATAAAATCAAAGCAGGAAAGTTAAAAAAAATATTGGCAGAATACAAAAATTACCGATCGAGCACAGTTGAGAAATGAGCACATCAATCAATTTATATCCAAGTACCCATTAAAAAAAGGACTTACCTTGCTATTTGATACTCCCTCCGTCCCTTTTTAATTGTCCTGCTTCGTAACTCCAACTTATTAAAAAGATATCATCATTACACCTTTCACATCAATTTTTTCCTCCACTTTCCCTACTTACCCATCATCATTACACTTTTACTCACTAATTTTTCAGAATGAAATCTACTTTTAGGGACAAAATAGACAATTCACCAACTTTTACCCCCTTAACTTTATAAAATGGACATTTATTAAGGGATAGCCCAAAATGAAATACTGGACACAAAAAAAGAGACGGAGGGAGTAATACTTATCAAAACCAGAGAATCAGAGATGTTAGGCAAATCAAAAAACATGAGTGGGGTTTCAAAATTTGAGTCTTGGGACTGCCTTTTGCTGAGAGAGAAAGTGAGTGGGATTTCAAACATGGACCGGTGTGGCGATCCGAAGTTCCAGCGTGCACGGCGATGGGAACAGAAGAAAACGGAGAAGACGGAGGTTTGGAATTTGAAATAAATCTGAACCCCTAAAAATAAGCGTGAAAGGTAAAAGGGGATGACAGTTGTGTGATTTAGGTGAAAACCGTGGGCACTTAACCGAGAAGTAGGAGGATGCACTACAACCTTTGGATCAAATGAATCTGAACCGTTCCAACAACTTGTTCCCACACCCTTCTGTTTTATAATAGAGATTACATGTATCTGGTTTAGATTTGACGAGATTTGTAGCATTATAAAGCTTCTCGTGCCCAGGGAGTTGGTGTGCATCCGATTTCCACCTTGTTTCCTTCTCCGAATTCTGACTTTTAAGTCCGGGAATTAATTTTAGTTTCAAATTTTACAGTAAAGGTTTCAGCACCAATTATATATACAAATAACATATCCCATCCTACACAACCCTGATACTAGTAGGTTTAAATTTTTTATAACCCAATTCTAGGTCTGTCAATGGGCCCGATCCGATTCGGATCACACAAATCCGAATCTGATAAGACTCGAATCTGATCCGAATTCGATTGGACTCGAATTCGATAGTGGTAATCCGGATCCGAATCCGAAAAATTCGGATCCAATCCGAAAATCCGAATCCGATCGGAAAACTTTTTACTTCAAAAATTTTAGCCAAAAAAAATATTTTTTTCAAAAAAAAATTATTTTCCAAAAAAAATTCAAAAAATAAAAAATAAAAAAATAACTTCTTAGGGGGTGTTTGGTAATCTTTCCAGTTTTCAATTTTTTATTTTTATTTTTAAAACTCGAAGTAGAATCAGGTTTACGTTTTTATAAAAACAAAAATAAGAAACATGTTTGGTAATATAATTTCTGTAAACATTAGAAATTAAAACAACGTAAAATGCCAGTGTCCGAGTGAAGTGTTTTCGCGACTGTACGTGATTGTAGAATTTTTTTCCCATATAATTCACTTCGATCATATACCCCTGCGCAAGAGAGGAGAGAGAGGGGGAGATGGTCGTATAAGGACACAGACAAACACGTGGTGTCAATGGAAAATGAGAAATTTTTTTGACGCCGAGCGGATATATCCTACGTCGTGCCTGCTCAGCACATCTAAGCCGTCTAAAAGTATTTTGGACGGTTCTAATTTTCAACTTAGTTATTAGTACTTCGGTGAAAAAATTAAACTCTTTCCTTAATTTTTTTAAAATTCAAACTATTCAAAACACTTTTAAATAGCCCATATGCGCCGAACAAGCACCCTAGAGTACCCACGCGAGACCATGGAAAAGGGTAGTGAATAGTGATGATAAGTAAAAAATGAATAAATAATGGAGAAGGGCTGCAAAAGGTGTTAAAGTTGGTAAGTCCCAGGAGTATTTTGTGAGGAGGTGGATCAAAAGTTGTGCAAGAGGCTGAAGAGCCACCGAGATTTGACGCACGCGGAGAAAATTGAGCTGCCGGTTTTAGATTTGAAAACAGGGGAAAACACAAAACACCTTTCTGATGTTTCCACAATTTTCTAAAACTATGGCACGTTTTTGAAAAACGCAAAAAACAATAACAGGTTTAAACAACATGTTTTCTGTTTTAGTTTTGAAAAAAGTAAAAACATAAACTAAAAACTGAAAACAAAAAGGTTGCCAAACACATCCTTAAACATTTTTTTTTCAAAATAAAAAATTTACAGTTATTTTTAAAAAATTAAAAATAAAATTTCGGATCGGATTGATAACGGATTTAATCCGATCTGATCCGTATTTGGATTACCAGATTCGGATTATCAGATCAACGTTATTGAATTTTTCGGATCGGATTCGGATCAAATCCAGTCTATTGACAGGCCTGCCCAATTTATAACTCATTTCGAGCTCGATCCGTACACGAGCTCTGTGTACAAGGGTTGGTCTGGTGGCCCATTAAGACATGAGACATAAAAGTTTTTCTATTTAAGGTCTCATATTCAAAACTTTCTAAGTGTGTTATGAAACTAATTTACAGTCAGTCCAGTCCATTCCTGACATATATTTAAAAAAGGTCCAAATAAGTCGAACATAAAGTCACTACAAATAGTGAAAATTGGTCCTTTTTAAATTCATTTATAGTAGTGATCAGCATTTTAGGGCTTTTAGTGATAATTTCGTTAAGAAGAACAAATAATTCAAATAATTTGACGTGACCTTACAAAATGTCTAAAAAATTACAAAAAAACAGTAACAGTAACATCGAACAATTATTCAATCATACCTAGCTAGGCCTCTTATTTCTAGATCACCCATGGAGATATAAAGGTGTGGGGTACGGATGCACTATACAGATAGATCAGTACCATTAACTTCATGATGACATGAAAAAGGCAAATACGGAGTAGTTTCTAAACGTAAATATTTTATTTTATATATTACCTAAAAGGAACTTCCCTGAAAGATGGACCCCCGGCCACCTTTAAAGCCAGTACTTGAACCCATAGTTATTGAGTCCGTTCTGTACCGGTCGGTACCTACCGTTTTGACGAAGAATCGGCACCCTAATCTCCCAATTTCGTTTCGGTTCTAATACCGGTCCTTACCGGACTTTTCGGGAAATATCGGCCGGTATCGGGATACCGAAAATTCCTGCTAAAATTTTGCCGAGTGTATTTTTTTTTTTTTTTTACGTTACGTTATTCTTTTTTGGTCCCAAAGAAAAAAGTTTCAGGATTTTTTTTCAAAAAAAATAAAAAAATGTTTTTCAAAATTTTAGCAAAACATGGGCTTAACCATAATACGTGTGCGAGACTCAGATCCCGGATTTGCACCCCCCTTTGGGCACGAATAACCTGGGACGCGCACCCGGTTAATTGGATTCCGAATCAATTTTTTCAAATTGCCTTCGGCCACGGCACATTTTTTCGAGCGCGCGAGACCTCTCATTGGGTCCTCATTCACAAGTTTACTAGTGTGCAAAGTCATTTAAAGTGGAAAGAGAGTTTCGTAACTAAGTAATGTGGGACTAGAGATATTTTATGATGAATTGTATAATATGGGGGATTTTTTTGAAATTATAATTATATATAATTATTATATGTTGTAGCTGCAGTAAATTTAAAACGGTACCCGGTACTTGACCGGTACCGGTATGTACCGTACCAGTAAAAAAATCGGTACTCTGTCCGAAACGGTATTCAGAACTATGCTTGAACCAATCGAATTAAGTCTGAAAATCAATGAATTTTACTTGGATTACCTTACATATTTACACTACACGTTACATTATATTTTATGTGGAATCTATTTCGGATCTCACAAAAATTTAAAAAAATTATTCATAAATTCTGAAATATTGTTTTATGAGGTCCTGTAAAAAATCACTTCCAATAGATATTGGTAAGTATTACTTCTTGATTCGTAAGAATAAAACTGCTCAACTGCGCAGTTTTGTCACTACAATCTAGAAATAATACTTACCGATATCCGTTAGAGCTGAATTTTAACAAACCTCATAAAATAATATTTAAAAATTTATTGATATTTTTGTTAAATTTTTGTAAGATTTAAAATGAATTCCACATAAAATATAATATGACTATGTAGTATAAAAAAATAGTGTACCTATCTTTAGTGATTAGATATAAGGCCATCCACAGTGGTATAACCAAAAGACAATTGTTGTTAAAGTTAACAATATTTGTGCAAAAAATGGCTCACAATGGTATAATCAAACTTAGCAACATCCTTAGAAATAATCAAATTTTGGGATTTGGATAACCAAAACTAGAAACCTTTTTCAATAATCAAAATTTGTGAACCCCACACTACATAAGTTAACTAATTTCAAAAATTATATACACATGTATTTCAACTACTATTTTATTCTTCACTTCAACCACAAACTGTTTCTCTTTCTTTTCCTCCAAAAGTGAAGTTCATATTTTTCGATCATCTATAATTTAACTCATCGTTGCTGGATTAAGGTATTTTACTATTCTTTTACGTTTCTATTTTAGGCTGCATTCTTTTGAATTTAACTTAAACTTAACTTAAATCTGGAAATTATCTTTATTTGAATTTTTTTCGCATTTTTTAGTTTTGCGCCAAACTTTTATAGGTTATTGATTCGTCTCAACGAGAGGAATCGGGAAAAATATTTATTTATTTTTACTTTTACCCAATTATTTTGATAAATAATCACTTTTTAGCCCAAAAAAATTGATTTTTTCGACTAAAAAGTGGTTATTCATTTTTTTGTTCCTCCTCCTATGGTTGAGTAAACAAAGAACCTTGCAAAAAAAAAGAAAAAAAGAGGAAGAACCTTGCATTCTTTTCCAAATTTAAGAACACATCTGATTTTTTTATTTTTTTTGAAAGATTAAGAGAGTAGTAGATTTGTGATATAGGCTATAGGAATAGGAAGAAAAAAAATCAGCGTTATTTTGATAGATAACACTAGGAAGAACACCATATATTCGATATATTATTGCCCAAAAAAAAAACGTAATGGAGGAAAGTGAATGGTGGGAAACAAAAGGGGGGAGAGAGATTGTGTGAAATTGTAGTGGACCCCTTATTTTGGTTATGGACTAAAAGTGACCATTGTGAACCTCAACATTGTTAAGCTTAGCCATCTCTTAAGTGAATAATCAAAAGCTGATGTGTCAACTTTTGGTTATCCATTTTTGATTATACCGCTGTGGATGGCCTAAGTCTCTTTCGATGGTACGTACGTGGGCATGTGATGATCACAAAAATAGCCATTGAATTATTAGCGGAATTGTCGCTTTCCATTGTGCCCCTATTTTCGAAGAACTTTTAATTCCATGTCTGTACGGTCTGGTCTGGCCATGTGCATGGTCTCGCCTGAAAAATGTGGGTTCCAACTTGCAAGTGATAAAAGTTTGTACGTACGACTCTGGGCCGGGTAGTTGGGCTGACTTGAATATCTTAACGCTCCTCTCAATTTCAATTCAGAAAACCTAGGTACCGACGAGTTTTTCACCGAAATGGTACCGACGATTTTGTCGAGCTATCTCCTGCCACCGGATGGCCAATTCGAGCTGTCTAAAAATTCTGAAAAACAAACGAGGGGGCTCAAGCGGGAATAAACGACATCCAATGTGTGTAGGGTACTTGATCCAAACATCTTATTTTTCGTGTATATAGGTACTATACTATATAGCAAGGCTCATTTCAATTTTGTAGTGGGTGAACAATCCACTACTTTAATTCATTGAATAGCCTCTGCAATCTCTTGTAAACTAACTTACTAGCATCCCGTTAATGTATACAATATTAAAAAAAAAAAAAAACTGCAGCACATGAAAAAAGAAATACTTTCTAGAAGTAGATTGTTACCAAAATTAAGGAATTAACTTCCATTGAAGTAGTAGCTTTCTATGTTGCCCTGTATTTTCCAATGAACTTTTGGTTCCACGTACGACATATATTAGGCCATTTGGCTAACTCGTTTTAAATTGGGAGAAGACTATGGTACACAAAGTATATCGTATATTTAAATTAAGACAATTTGTGATTTTCATTATGCTGATTTTTGATTTTCTAATGCATATTTATGATGCTAGTTACGACTTGTACTTTAAAATTTATCTGTTAAACAGGTCGTTAGCAAGTTATCCAAAATTGAAAAATGTTGTTATTATGTAACCACAATTATTCGTACCAAAATCCATAATGCTTGTAGTCCAACCAAATATATATGTACAATATCAAATATTATATAATGTTGTCCACAAATGTTATAATAATACCATAAATTGGGATTATTTTACCTCAATGAGTCGTATAAAAAATTCTTTAACTCATATAATATTTCGTAACAAAATCAAAATATGTCGTACCAAAATCAACGATTGTTATACCTAAGAAAAAAATATTTGTAAAATATCACAAATTATATAAAATAACCACAATTGTTATGATAACATCTAAAATTGTCATTTTCTTACCACAATGTGTCGTATCAAAGAAAACATATATAAATACCACAAATTATATAGAAAGCCACAATTTTTATGACAATACCATAAATTGACATTTTCTTACCACAATGTGTCGTACCAAAAAAAAATTGATTAAAATATTCCGTAATAAGACCAAAATATGTCGTACCACGATCAACAATAGTTATATCCAAGCAAAATATATGTCTAAAATACCACAAATTCAGTAATATAACCAAATTTGTTATGACAAAATCATAAATTGACGTTTTCATACCCACACGTTTCATATAAAAAAATTCAATCAGAATGTTTAATTAACGATAGTTATAATTGGCAAAATACCATACCATAATTAAATAATATAACCACAATTGTTATAATAAAAACATAAAGTGGCGTTACCTTACCACAATCTGTCTTATATATATTTTTTGTGATGATATATTCCATAACAAAATGAAAATATGTCTTACAAAAATCCACAATAGTTATACCGAAGCAAAATATATACATAAATTAAATACCACATATTTACTAAAATAATTACAAATATTATAACAATTGGGGGGGGGGGTGGTGGTGTGTGGTTTGTTTCCATATTCTAGTAGCTAACGAGTTAGGAGTTGTCATAAATGGTCATTGCCTTAACATAATGTGTTGTACGAAATTTAACCTAATTATTTTCAATTCTCGCCACATAATTTTTTCAAAATTTAAAATTTTCACCATAGTATCTTCATTTTCAATTCCTTCCACACTATTTTTTTCAAATTTTAATTTTTTCCTACACAATACCTCAATAATTTAAACTAAAAATGAAGTTCTCGCTCAAAATTTTCATCCAAGAAATTCACCAAAAAGTAAATACTATATCCAAATTTTTGAATACAAATACAAGTTGTGGCAGGACAAATGTCTATTTTGGTATGACATATTTTAATTGTGGTACGATATATTTTAGAACTAAAAATGAAGTTCTAACTTGTTAATTGTGGTCCGACATATTTTAGTCTTACAACGAAATAATTGAATAAATTTCTTTTGGTATGACAAATTGTGGTAAAAAAATTTCAATTTTTTGTTGTCATAACAATCGTGGTTATGTTATTTAATTTGTGATATTTTAGACATGTATCTTGCTTGGGTATAATAATTATTGATTATGGTATGATATATTTTGGTATTGTATCTGGTATCTCTTGATCGATTTCTTTTGGTATGACACATTATGGTAAGAAAATGCTAAGTGATTCTGGAGAATCTAAGGTGGTGTTCCGGTTTTGTAAAAAAAGAACTTTTTGAAAAAGAAGGCAATTTCAAGCTCAAAAATCATGTGTTTACATAAATAATTTTCCTACCAATATGGATCTTGTTTGATAGATCTCATTAAGATCTTTTAAACGAGGCAAAAAAAATTGAAAAAATATTTTTCATTTTTATTATATTTGAGTTTGAAATTACCTCCGTTTGAAAAAAAGTTAACTTTTTAAAAAGTGGAACACCTTCTAAATTGCTTCTTTCCGCATTTCCGGGTAAGTCTTGTGTACAAGAAGAGGATGTGTGTACGGCGATTTTGACGGACCCGGGGGCCCGGGGGCACAGGACCCTGCCGAGCGGCACCCCTGCCGAGCGGGTGCCGAGCGGCCAATCCGGCCGTTCATCTCGGAATCAACGGCCCGAATCGAAACATCTTTTTCCTTTTCTTTTTCTTTTTTTTTTAAATCCGTTCGGTACCTTTACATCCGGGCCATCCAAAACACTTTTGGACGGCCGAGATGCGCTCGGCACCGCTGCCAAGCACCTCTGCTTGGCAGCATCTCCCAATCCGGGCACAGGAACCCTTACCCACACTCTGCAAACGGCAGCGTTTTGATTAAATAAAAAATTTCAACCACCAATTTGCAATCCTATAAAGCAGAAACGTGATTATAAGAGCCTTAGAGACAAAATTTGATTATGTCTCTTTAAAATAATATGATCAGAATAGTAAGATCTTCACATCCGTTCAAACAAATTAAAAATTGGACCACTTAATTTTTTAATCATATTTTTTAATATATAAACGGTCTAAAAAAATTATTGCTCAAATTTTCACTCCGATTGAATCGGAAGAAAGATCTTGTTATTCTTGTCATATTATTCTAAAAGGTTATAATTTATTTTTATCTCTAGAGCTTTCATAATCACACTTATACTCCATAAGGTCTTAATAAAGAATATATACTTAATATGAGAGCCCTAAAGATAAAAATGAATTACCATCCTTTAGAATAATATGATAAGAATAACAAGATCTTTGTACCGATTCAATTGGAGTGAAAATTTGAGCAATAAAGTGAAAATTTGAGCAATAATTTTTTTAGATCGTTTATATATTAAAAAATATGGTTAAAAAATTAAGTGGTCCAATTTTTAATTTGTTTGAACGGGTGTGAAGATCTTACTATTTTGATCATATTATTCTAAAGAGACATAATCAAATTTTGTCTCTAAGGCTCTCATAATCACGTTTCTGCTCCATAGCATTGCAAATTGGTGGTTGAAATTTTTTATTTAATCAAAACGCTGCCGTTTGCAGAGTGTGGGTAGGGGCTCCTGTGCCCCCCGGGCAGCAGGGCCCCCGGGTCCGATTTTGACCGTTGAAACCCTAACTCCACCCCTTTCCCTGTAACACCTCCACCGGCGGCCATCGACGGCTGGTCTTTCCTCACCCCCTCATTTCCCATAAACGGGTCTCTCCTCCTACGTCTCTCATCCTCGTACTTCCCTTTACCAGATTCTCTTCTTTGCGCCTTTATTGCTCCCAAAACTCTTATTCGCTGCCAATCGCCGTCTTACCTCTCTCTAGTCGCCATTTTCCTCCAGATCCATTGGCTGATTCGTCCACATCGTCGGTCCGTTTCCTCCAGATCTGTTGATCGTCTCTGGTCGCCCTGTTCGTTGTCTGCAAACTGTGGGTTTGGGTCATCGGCAGCCACCGCAACCAGTGGGTTTGAGGTATCAGATCTAAACATTCTTTGGCGTTAGTTATTGTTTAGAATATTGTTTAAGTGGCTGGGGCTGTTTTGCTCCATTGAACTAGTATTGTTGTTTACTCTGCCATCGTTGATTGTGAAACTGTGGTGGTTTAAAATTTAGTGTTGGATATGGTATAATCTGTGAGGATAGATATGTGTTTATCTGAAAGGGTTGAAATTGATAAGGGTGGCTGGATACCGGTGTTGAATAAGCAACGAAAAATCGGAGCCAAAGTGGGTAAGGAGAATTCAATCAGAGAAGGGAAGAGTAATGGAACCAAGCCAATGTTCACTCTTTTTTTTGGATAATCTACCTGAGGATGTTAGTCAGAGATGGGTAAGATATTTATTTAACAAATTTGGGGTGGTCAAGGATGTTTATATTCCTGGAAAAAGGAGCAAAGTAACGGGGAAATTATTTGGTTTCGTTCGATACGATTGCGAGGTATCTGCTAATATGACCATTTCCAAAGCAAATGGGCTATGGATTGGAGATAGAAAGCTCTTTGTTAAAATGGCATTTTTTGATCAGAACAAGGGTAACAATGATGAAAGGCAGATTAATCCTAACAAGAACCTTGCAAGGAAAAATACGAATAACATGGAAACGAATAGAGAGGTGGAAAGTTTGACGAGTGGAAATGCTGCGGCTTCCACATCTTATACTAATGCTGTAAAAGGTGTGCTTGGAGGAGAGGGTACTTAATTATGCCAATGCTGTCAATGATGTACTTGGTGGAAAGGGTAATGATAAGAAGGTGCAAGGGGGGAGTATCAAAGAGGAATGCAAATTGTGCTTGAAATCTGGATAATGCTACATCCACCGAGTTTTTTTCGGTGACCAGCCCACCGAATGATGGCCCCACCCCTTAAAAAAAAAAAAAAAACAAACAGTGGAAAACAAAAAACAAAACCACGCGAAAACAAAACAACCACAATGCTTGTTCTTCTGGTTCCAAGAAAAAGCGAGAGAGAAAATCAGAACGCAACCACCATGTCCTCCACCTACCTACGCCGAGGACCCCCATCACCACCACGTTCGCCGGCGACCCTCATCACCACCTCCGACCACCACGTCAGTGGCTCCAACTTCGGCGAGCACCCCCAACACCTCGCGAGAATCGCGAAAACCTGCGGATTTGTCCTAGATTCAAATTGGGACGCACTCCACCGCCAAGGTCTCTCCTCTTCTTCTTCTTCTCTCTCTCTCTCTCTCTCTGAACTTTCCGATTTGCTCTAGATTCTCCATCTTCAAACCCTCAAAAATTAGGGTTTCGAAAATTGGGGATATTGCAGATTTTTTGTGTTCAGTTTGATTGGGTAAATTAGGGTTTAAAGTTGAGAAACTTTGTGTGCACTGGTCTAATGAAAATTAGTGTTCGAAGTTGAGAAACTTTGTGTGCACTGGTCTAATGAATTAGGGTTCGAAATTGCGAATTTGTGTCCGATTTTCTGTTTACCTGTTTGCTACCTGTTAGTGTGTCTGATTACCTATTCGAAATTGCAAAAAAATTCGGTCTCATCAAATAAGCATTGATTTTTGTTGGAATGAACTGCTAATGAACTCTTTTTGAAAATAAAAACAGAACAAAGTCATGGGTATTTGCTTTGTAGAAGTAACTGAGTAATGTAGGGAATCTTCTTGCTACATTGTACATTAGTTTTCTCCTTCGCCCCACATCTCCCATGTTCCAAACATGTCGTCCTTAGTCATGCTTGATTCATATGGATTAACCATAGGAGCAAACATGACTACACCTGCAAAACAACCACAGATACATCACAACAAACATATACCAGATGATATGATTTTCACAAAATTATAACATCATAGACTTCAACCCGAATAACTTTAGTCCATTGTCATAATTCAAAGAAGCATATTATAGACACTTTTTACTAGATCAGGTACAAATGGCATAAAATAGTGAATAGGACCCTGGCTATAATGCCTCTTTCCCGTATCTTTGTAAGAATGTTCTGATCATGTTTCAATTCTTTGTTGACATTGCTTCTTCTTTTTTTATCTAGGAATGGCTGGAAAAAGGTCCGATTATGTTCTTTTTGTTGGAATAGTCCCTGGAATATATGAAAGTTGGATAGCTTGGAGGGTGTATGTCGAAGTTCATTGCAATGTGCAACTGTCGTCTCAACCTGCTCAACTCCGCACCGATTACCCACCTTTGCTTGTACCTTTGGAAGCAAACGTGGACGGCCATGGTGGTGCAAATACGTGCATGTACATTGCAATGTTCTTTTCCTTTCTCTTTGCTCGGTGCAAATATGTGCAAGCAAACGTGGATGGCCCTAGTGAACATGACTCGGAAGACTCCAAAGGGACCTTGCAAGAAGTGACACTCTAGGCTTTTCCTTTCTTTTTGCTCATTTATTTATTTTTTCTTTTATTGGTGCACTATCCAGGGTAGAAAGCTGATGTAATAATGCTTAGCTTGTGTCTCCTTTTTGTATCCTAATTTCATGACACATGTACCTCACTTGATCGATGTCAATGGATGCCGTACTTTCCTTTACCTTGTGGTTTGCTCATAACAATGCTTGAGTTTATTTAAAGTTTTAAATTTGAATGTGACTGATGATCGTAATGAGAATGACTCGGCATTGGTTTACACAGGAATTGTGGATTTAAAAATGATGACCCGGCGTGGGTTTTAGACATGATTTGTTTGCTTGACTTGGTTTGCCCAGCTTAGGATTTTATGACTTTGATTTTGTGAATGGTAATTAGGATGAGAAATGCCTGGCGTAGGCTTATAGACTGCTGTTTATTGTTGCTGCCTGTTGTTTGACTGAGACGCTAGACGTCGGGCTGGGACAAAAAACAGGGGAGATGCTGCCCAAAAATTTTCAAATATTGTCCGACAAAAAACAGGGGAGATGCTGCCCAAAAAATTTCAAATATTGTCCTCAAATTAAAAGTATGATATTGTAGTATCCTTTTGAGTCTCCTTTTTTCGAAAGAGAGTTTCAAACGAATACAATTTCCGATGCAAGTTCTGGAACAAGAATTTCACCTAAATCACTCAAACAAGAATCCACTTATTGAGCCAGCATTTGTGGACATTTTAATGTCTGATTAATCTGCCTTCCGGGAGCAAAATATCACGACAAATACTATGCTTTAATAACTTGCCTTACATAGATTTGTGCAACTTAACACAGTTTTTCAAAACCACAATTAGATTTTCAAAGAGAGTAAAAGACACAATCAGATTACTAAACCAGTCACATTACTAAAATAGTTCAAACTATAATCATATTTTCAAAGAGAGCTCTCCACTGCAGTTTCATAAGTTCACAAAACTAATCACCAAATTCTCGTTGTGGCCTAAGACAAATCCATACCCAAAACTTTCAATCCACCAAAAGTAAAACGGGAACTTCAAATGAGAGACACATGTTCGACTCCCATTAAAAGCAAAAAATTCTAACGATCCGAAACTAAGTCGTAACCCACAAAAATGAGAGACACATGTTCATACTCATCAAAAAAGTTTTCTATTGTTCACCATTAGCTCTTGCATTCAAAATTTCCAAAAAACTTTGTTGTCCTCCTCCCCAACCATGTCCTTGACTTCGGTGATTGCTCGATTGTCCTTCCCAAATTTGAGTACCCGATTGTCCTCTTCCCCAAACTTGAGCACCTGATTGTCCTCTCCAAACTTGACTATCAAGCAAACTTGGCATGTTGCTTTGTGAAGTTGGAAAGTTGTTAAAAAATTGGTTGAAACTTGTTCCTTGACTTTGGTGATTGCTCGATTGTCCTCCTCCCCAAACGTGAGTACCCGATTGTCCTCTCCAAACTTGTGCCATAGTTGGTTGCATATTATGGGGCATCATGTTTGGCCACATGAATTGCCCCATATAGCCTTGGAAACTCTGCCCAAAAAAAAAAAATTAACATAATAAAGAAATTTTAGGAGGAACGAACTTAGCAATAAAAAAGTTTCTTACATTTACATTTGCAACGCTTTCTTGTGTCCCAAACACATTGCCATCTGCATTCTCCTAAAATGAGCGAAATAATATAACTATAAGCATTCATCCAACATATGTATATGTCTATCTTAACAAGTATGCAACAAATTTAAAAAAAACAAATAGAGTATGCAACAACAAAATCAAAAACCGTATACCTTCGCCTTTTCGTTTGACAATGTCTTCTTTTTTGGTTCTCTCTTCTTCTTACCAAGTTTTTCAACATAACCTTGCTTTCTTTTCGTTGGCGGTCTCCCTTTTCGACGGAGAGCTACCGGGTCAAGGATCTTCCTGCTCTCTTTGGAAGGTAGAACTCCATCTCCAAGTGGACAAGAATCATTTGGAGTATCGAAAGCCTTATTACTACCACAATCATCCGAACATTCAATCAACTCTCTTTTTAGCTCTCGTAGCCGTCCCATCACCTTATCATACTTCTCTTGAGAATCTTCCGCCAAATCGGCAACCTCATTAAAGAGATTGCACATGTTGTCATGCCGGCGTGCTTCAATTGTTGATGAAGAGTTATCGTAGTTGATTCGAATTTTAGTATGAGCCCTTTTCAGATTTTTTCTCCATCTTCTCAAGACATACTTCTCAGGTACTTTTTGAACTCTTCTTTCATGGAACACCATCAATTGATGTCGACACACCATTCCTCTAAACTCAAATAATCGACAATTACAATTTGCTTCATTGGTCTCACCATTAAACTCGACAATAAATGGTACACGTTTTGTCCATTCCTCTCCAACTTCTCCAAATGTCATGTCTTCTTGTACCTCATATTCTGACCAAACATCACATACTTTTCTTTCTTTCAAAGAACAATTAAGTTTCCCAATAAATTCGGCATGAAACTCTTTAAACTTCGCATGCGTGTAAGCATTTTGAAATTGCTTTTCTAACTCAGCTGCAGTTATGCACGGGATGTAAGAGTGCAAATCTTTCGTATCTTCATATTTCTCATTTTCCACCTTTTTAGCCAATGCATTCCCATATTGCTCTACAAATTGTTTCAAGGTCGTCTTTGAGTTGATGTAACCATCAAAATATGAATTCATACTCTCACTTCTTTGTGTGGATGACATTCCTGCCCAAAATACATCTTTCACAAAAGCCGGCACCCATCGATTCCTCTCTAAGTACAACCCATGTAACCATTCATTATCTTGGAGTTGGTACTTTTTGATGAATACATCCCAAGCATCCTCAAATTCTTCTATTGTCAGTGAATCATAAACTGCATTGCGCAAAGAAGTTGAAATTGATTTATACGCGTCGTACTTTCCCAATTTTTCTGGCACTTTTTTCAAGATATGCCATATGCACCACCGGTGTCGAGTGTTAGGGAGTACTTCTTCTATAGCATTCTTCATGGACATACATTGATCGGTAATAATTGCTTTGGGAGCACATTCCCACATGCATGTCATCCAAGTCTTAAATAACCACGAGAATGACTTGGTGTCTTCATGAGAGATGAGACCACATCCTAATAAAATTGACTGACCGTGATGGTTCACACCTACAAATGGAGCAAAAGGCATGTCATACTTGTTTACCAAGTATGTTGTGTCAAACGTCACAACATCCCCAAACTCCTTACAAGCTGCCCTACTCCTTGCATCAGCCCAGAAAACATTCACCAATCGACCCTCATCATCCAAATCCATGGCAAAAAAGAAGTTAGAATTGTCCGCTTTCATCTTCATGAAATAGCTATGCATTGCCTCAGCATCTCCTTCAACAAGTAATTTATGTCGCTCATTATCCACATAATTTCGGCAGTCTTTAGGAAGAAATGGAAGGTTCTCAGGTCCCCCTGCTTCAATTTGAAGTGAGTCATAAGTCTTGTATGTCTTAATCCCTGCTTTATCATTCAGTAGGAGCTTTCTTTTCACATGTTCATCAAGCACCCTATAGTTCTTGTGAAACCTGGCCTTTCCCGGGCTATTTTCATGATTGTGCTCCAAGGCAACCCGACTTATCTTCCACTTTCCATTTGAGTTTGTAGACAAATTAAGCCGAGCTCGACAATCACATTTTGTTTGTGGTCGTGGTTGGACTGGATTGCTTGTTTTCACCCTCGCCTTTCCACCACGATTGCATTCAAAACATACATGTCTCACGTTTCCATCTTTTCCCTTTTTCGAGTTTCTTCTTGCCACAGCAAATCCCATTTGTTGAGCATATCTTGTGTAATACCGGTAAGCTTCATCTTGTGTATCGAATATCATTCCAACCTTTGGTTCCTCAACTATTTGTTCAGAATTTTCTATTGCCTCCTTTCCATCCTCATTACTACATATCTCATCACAGCCTTGTTTTGAAGAACCACTCGATACCTCTTCTACTACTTGTTCACTGTCTCCACTTAATAACTCTTCTAGTTCTTGTTCATTGTCTCCACTCGGTCGAGGAGGCAGTGTTGACGAAATGGAATCCGACAACATCAAATACGATGGTGATGGAAACGAAAACATCACCTACATGTTCAAAAATTAACTCAACAAGTAAACATTATCACAACTCAGGACAATTATAACATACATAATTATTGCTTAGTACTGTTTATGGGAAACAACTTCAACTAGCATAATTACATGGCAACCACGTCATGATCAAACATAGTTTGAAGCCACCAAAAAATTACTCGTAAAGAGCCCATTGTAGTCCAAAATGCAGTAGCAGTAACAAAAGTGCACTTCCCTTTATACCAAATTGTTATGTGTTTATTTTTGTCATATAAATCAGTCAGCTACATTGAATATAAATCCCATTGAAACCTTTCAAAACAAATAACAATCTCAAGTATAAAATTCACAAAAAATTAAGGTTCAAAAACCCCTCTTGCCATCCATTATTCGGATATTTTTCAAAACCAAGACTGTGAAGCGAGCACATATGAACAAAATTATTCGTATAGAGCATAGATGTGCAAACTTGAAGTGGAAACATCCATCAATAAAAGCCGCCTAATTTTTCTCACAAAAAACTGCAAATATCAAATTTTAGGAGGACATGTGTCCATAGGCATCCTGTTCTATCTACAAGTCCTACCATTTATTACAGGAATCCAACTCAAAAATCATATTGCTATGTGTTTGATTTTCCAAATATCCCATTCCCAATTCACCACGCCATTCCAAAGATGGATTTCGCAGCCCACGTGAAACAAGTTTGGCTACCCGATATCAACTTCGAACCCTAATTTATGCAATCAAACTAAACAAAAAAATCTGTAATTTTCCCAAATTTTGAAACTGTAATTTTCAGGGGTTTGAAGATGCAGAATCGAGGGTGAATCGGCAAGTTCAGAGAGAGAGAGAGAGAGAGAGAGAGAGACGTATACCTTGGTGGTGGAGTGCGTCACGATTAGAATCTAGGGCAAATCAGCAGTTTTTCACGTGGTTCTTAAGAGGTGGTGGAGGTGATCGTCGGAGGTGGAGCTGCTGACGTGGTGGTCGGAGGTGGTGATGCGGGTCGTCGGTGCAGGTGGTGTAGAGACCTGTCCCCTCTCTCTCTCTCCCTCGGAACCAGAAGAAGAAGAAGATCGCGCGCTTTTTTTGAATTGTGGGATTTTCGCGTGGTTTTGTTTTTGTTTTCCACTGTTTGTTTTTTTTTTTTTTTTTTAAAGGGTGGGGCCATCATTCGGTGGGCTGGTCACCGAAAAAAACTCGGTGGACGTAGCATTATCCTTGAAATCTGATGGTAATGGCTGGCTTTATTGTAGTGCAGTGGCAAAGCTTCACAAATTAATCTCAATTGAAGAGTTGAAAGCTCAAATGGCGAGAGTGGCAAAGCTTCACAAATTAATCTCAATTGAAGAGTTGAAAGCTCAAATGGCGAGAATGGGAGTAGATAATATTTTGGTTAGAGCTATGGGCGGAAGATCCGTGATCTTAACTTGTAACAATAAGGAAGAGATGGAAAATCTCATCAAAGTCAATTGCTTACGAAGGTGGTTCTCTGAAGTTGAATCATGGGAGGGTCAAGCAGCTCGCATTGAAAGATTTGTTTGGTTGTGCTGCTATGGATTTCCTCTCAATGGTTGGAGCAACAATTCGTTTAAAGCTATAGGTGAATTGTGGGGCACTTTCATCTGTACGGATGAATCAACATTAAAGCTTTCCTCGTTTGCAATGGCCAAAGTATTGGTGGCCACAAGTGTGTTTGATGAGATTGATGAGTGGATTAATATTGAGATTGAAGGGAAGAATTATAGAGTCAAGGTGATGGAAGATCCATGTGATCAACCATTTGAAGCATAGAAACAAATCCCCAAAGACAGTTTGGATTCTTCTCAACAACAAGAGGACGGTGATTCAAAAGATGAGGAAGATGATGATGATCTGGATGATTACATGTCGAATCATGACACAGGGACAGATATGAATGGCGAAGGAAATGATGTAAATGAAGAAGCAACAATCACTGAGGTGGTAGAAGATACAAATCAGGACACTGAGGTGGTAGTTGATGAAAGGAATTTAGAGAAGGACAAGAATTTGGTGTCGCAAGTTAGCGAAACAAATGGGTCCTCGTTTCATGTGGAGCTTAATCATGCCAAGCTTAATACACCCCAAAGGAGTGGATCCCATTGTGAAAACTCCTTGGCAATCGGCGGGGCTGAACCTAACCTCAATGAGGTTAATCTTGATGGGGAAAATTTGGCCGTGGCTGACTCTGAACCCTTGGAGCCTATTCTGGATTATAGGGATGGCGACATTATTGTGGATGATACAACTCAAACCTTGGATGATGTTGGTGTTGCCGAGTTTGACAATCTTTCAGAAGTGGGCTTTATAAATAATGAGGATATGGTTGATTCTTTAGATAGTATCCAGTTATGTGTGGATCTCAATGCAGATGTAGAGGGGAAAGAGGTTAAGAATTCTGAGAAAGGAAAATGGGAACAGAAGTCGATTGAACAAATCTTAGGTATTCCAAAAACCAAGAAGAAAGACGAAAAAAAGAAGCAAAGTTGTGTTCTATTTAGATTTGCAGTTGCTGTTTTACCAATTTCTTCTGAAGGGATCAGTAGGACTCACCTTGATGAGGCGCAAACTATTTGGGAGGTAAATGAGATCATGGGCCATAGTTACATGGGCAATGAGAAGGACGTTATTCGAAGAATCCCGATTATGGAAGCTGAAGATAAGGAATGGGCAAAGGGTCATGCTTCTCATTCGTTAATTGGCTCTTAGGTGTCTTTCTGGGTGTTGCCTGAATTTTAGGCTTTGGGTGGGGTGTTTCTTTTTCGGATCTTTGGATGTATCTCTTTAGGGTGTTGTTTAGGGTCTTAGGCGTTAGGAGTCTATTTGGGATTGTTAGTGCTTAGTCATTGTTGGCTTCTTGCCAACTTTGATTTGTTTTTCCCTCATTTTGGGTCCTTCTCGGCATATGATTGCTAGAGTTTGTTGTTTCCCCATGTGAGTTTTCTTTTTCTCCGGCTTGATACTGCTTAGGGTCTTTTTAATCTTTGTAATTTTTTTTCAAAGATTAATAAATTTTTTCGCCTTTCAAAAAAAAAAATGCCAATTTTTGTGTTGTTATAACAATTGTGATTATGTTTATAATTTGTAGTGTTTTACATATGAGAGAGAGAGAGAGAGAGAGAGAGAGAGAGAGAGAGAGAGAGAGAGAGAGAGAGAGAGAGAGAGAGAGAGTCAAGGAGGAGAGAACAACCTGTTACCTGCTAGCCATTTTTTATTTTATTAATTGATTTAATAAATGGGTGGTCCGGATTATTCACTTTTAAATCCTAACGTTTAAAATCATGGTGTGTACAGTACACTTCCTAATAAGGGGTGTGTACCATAGGACTACCCTTTAAATTGGAATGGTTAATTACACTTACAATTAACCTAGATTGTCTAGCGAAATTTCATTATGAAATGAACGCGAACTAGAAACTGTAGCTCACTAAATTATTTTGAGGAATAATTTTACTGTAAGAACTAATTTGTGAATAATACAATCAAGATTTCTTTAAATAAATAATTATTTAGAAAAGGGACAGGAGCATAGCGCAAAGTTTTTTATAACTCAAACGCACAACTCGATTAATTCTTCAAGAACAAATAGGAGGAAGCTATGGTACACAGGGTATACCGTATGTCTAAATTATGACAATTTGTGATTTTCATTATGCCAATTTTTGGTTTTCTAATGCATATTTATGATTCTAGTTACGACTTGTACATTAAAATTTACCTGTTGAACAGGTCATTAGTAGGTTACTCATAATTAAAAAATATTGTTATTATGTAACCATAATTATTCGTACTGAAATCCATAATACTTGTACCCTAACCAAATATATGCGTACAATATCAAAAATTAAATAATGTTACCACAAATGTTATAACAACACCATAAATTGGCATTATCTTACCACAATGAATCGTACCAAATTTTTTTGACTCGTATGATATTCCGTAACAAAATCAAAATATGTCGTACCAGAATCAACAATTGTTATACCCAAGCCAAAAATATTTGTAAAATGCTACAAATTTTAGAAAATAACCACAATTATTATGACAACACCTAAAATTGTCATTTTCTTAACACAACGTGTCATATCAAAAGAAAACATATTTAAATACCACAAATTTTATAACAACCCATAATTGTTATGACAATACCATAAATTGACGTTTTCTTACCACAATGTGTCGTACCAAAGGAAATTAATTAAAATGTTCCGTAATAACACATGTCTAAAATACCACAAATTTAGTAATATAACCAAATTTGTTATGACAACACCATAAATTGACGTTTTCATATCCACAACGTGTCGTATAAAAAAATTCAATCAGAATGTTCAATTAACAGTAGTTATAATCAACAAAATATCATACCTCAAATTCAGTAATATAACCAAATTTTTTATAACAACACCATAAATTAACGTTTTCATACCCACAACATATCGTATAAAAAAATTCAATTGAAATGCTCAGTTAACGATAGTTATTATTAGCAAAATATCATACCGCAAATTCAGTAATATAACCAAATTTGTTATGACAACACCATAAATTGGCGTTTTCATACCCACAACGTGTCGTATAAAAAAAATTCAATCGGAATGTTCAGTAAACGATAGTTATAATTGACAAAATACAATACCACTAATTATTTTCAATCCCCGCCACATTATTTTTCAAATTTTAAAATTTCCACCATATTGTCTTAATTTTCGATTCCCTCTACACTAATTTTTCAAATTCTTATTTGTCCCTACACAATACCTCAATAATTTAAACTAAAAATGAAGTTTTTGCACAAAATTTTCATCCAAGAAATTCACCAAAAAGTAAGTACTATACCCAAATTTTCGAATACAACTACAATTTCCTCTCAAAATATTAGTCTAAATCAAATTCTGTTTCTACAAAATTTAATTCAAAAAATCAAAATTCCTTTGTGGAAAAATGAGAGGTCATGAAAAAATAATTATCCAACTGTCTCAAATGCATACACTTTCAACACTAAAATGGAGTACAAAAAAATAAGTGTGAATATCAAAAAATAGAGTGTGAAAATTACTCTCCTTTTTGTAATTGGTGAAATTAATTATATTAATACCCAATCTTATCAATATTTAGGGCGGTGCACTTAACAATTGACACTATATATTTAACACATGGATCGGTGTCAAACCTTAATTAGGTCATTCGTATATATATTTTACATAATATTAATTAGGTCATTCGTATTAAGAATGAAGTTGATGGCTTATAGCTGGACACTTAATTGGATGGAAAATATCATTCTATTATTCAATTTGCGTGCCGATGATGGAGTTTCCTAAACTTGATTGAGACAAAAAATTACGTAGGTGACTTAATCAACAAGCATAAAAAATTCAACGGATTTGATCGTCATTATTGTGTCACAGTCGCATGACTACATTACATTTAACTACAATAGAGAACTAGGTTTCATACCAAATATAAATTGACTGTACAATCTAAATGTCGTTAGTGAATGTATTTTTAAAATGATCGATCAGGACTGTTAGGATGTTAAGTTATACAATATTTAATTTGTGATATTTTAGACATGTATTTTGTTTGGGTATAATAATTATTGATTGTGCAACGATATATTTTGGTCTTGTATCTAGTATCTTTTGATCGATTTCTTTTGGTACGACACATTGTGGTAAGAAAGTGTCAATTTTTTTGTGTTGTCATAACAATTGTGGTTATGTTATATAATTTGTAGTATTTTACAAATGAGGGAGAGGTAGAGAAAGTCAATGAAGAGAGAACAACCTGTTACCTGCTAAGCCATTTTTTTATTTTATTAATTGGTTTAATAAATGGGTGGTCCGGATTATTTACTTTGAAATCTAAGGGTTTAAAATCATGATGCGTACGGTACACCCCTTAATAAGGGGTGTGTACCATAGGACTACCCATATATCTATGTAGATAATATAGATATATTTTGACACTTTGGGTTTGTTGGTCAACAGCATCTACTAAAAAGTTTTATGACACCAGATCAACTGTTGTGGGAATTGGGAAGCATGTTCGACTTTTCTTTTGAGGATATATAGATATATATACTTTCTAAGAAAGATGTTACAAGAAGGATACTTGGGAAACGTAAGGCTTGAGAAACATTGGAAGTTTTTTTTTTACGTTCTCTCTGAAACAAAGGCTCCGTTTGAAACCTTAGGAAAAGAATAGAAATAATTGAAAAGGAAATTAGAGAAAATCAGAAAGAAAAATTAGAAAGAAAGTTGAATTGAGATTTGAATTTCCTTTCCTTTTCTTAAGAACTAAACAAAGAAAATAATTTTTTTAAATTTTCTCTTCTTTTTTTTCACTTCTTTCTACAAATCCACACAGAGCATAAGACTATGGGTCCTTTTCTATCATGATCCATAATATATGTAAAAGGGCAAGCTAGTAAATTTATTTTTTTCTTGCAAGATTTTAACAAAACTTGTCTTTTTAACCAACCACATGTAAGAAAAAAAATTCTTTTTATTTACTTTCTCTCATTTTTACTTTCCAGCATAAATTTCTTTCTAATCAAACAAATCCTATAGTAACAACTTTATGTTTGTCACTAAATATCTTAAGGTACATGCACTCTTTTAATGATATTTTTGTGACAATAGTTTTGGTTAATGATTTTGACTGTACTCCACTTTTTTATAATCACACTTCAAAATACACATCACATGAACACTAAGAGACAAATATTGGAGGGTGGTTATCAATATTTGGAGTGTCAAAATCAATTCCCACAATTTTTTGTCACTAATATAGTTTAGTGACAATTTTTGCATGTCAATATAGGCCAATTTTCTTATAGTCTGATTTGAACAATTTGCGTAATAAGATGTTTTTAAAAAAAAAAAAATTGGATCGTACTTATCATAAAGCGTTGTGACCAGGGTTTCATTTTCATTTTGATTTTTTGATGTAATTCAAACTAAAAGCACAATATAATCTTAATTTTGTTTCTTTACTTATATGTTTTTCAAAAATTTGTAGACACCCCAATCTGGATTTCCAGATTAATTTACTTTCGGTTTTTGATTTCTTAATGATGAAACAGATCAAGAACACCCCGGCACTGTCGAGTGGTTGAGTTTGAAGTGTTTGACACATTTTTGAACCTAATTAAACCTAAAATAGAACCCTACCTGCACGCGTTGGTTTACAACTAGCGCGCACTGGTCCATTTGTCACCTATTGTTCAATGTTCAGCTTTGACCATTAACAAGGGCAGGAGCTGTTGGACGAGCGCGCGAGTCCACAATCGGTGCACGCTAGTCAAAGCCTTGCCCATTACCTTTCTCCAACCTATTTTTGCCATGATTAGGACTTTGGGGCTAGAGAAATATTCCATTGGTCCAAACAACAGTCTTTGGACAGGGGACATCCTTTACACCCCTCTTATCACCTTTTCCTTCTCATCCAATGATAGAGAAGGCTTTGTGGCCAAACAAAGGCCTGCCCTTTTGCTGGTGTAGCCTCTCTCTCTCACACCCCTTGCTCTATAAATTCCCCCCATGTAATCCATGCCAAGGGGTTACAAGTTTTTCCATTAATCTTAGGCTTCTTATTCATCTATTTCTTACACAAGAAAGCCATCAACAAGCAAAGCTACTCATCCTCATCTAGCAAAACCATCATCCATCAAACACCACTGTCCAAGCCTCAACTCAAGCTCAATCACTCTTTCGAACCCAAAAAAAAAAAAACCAAAGATATAAACACCTGTTGTTTTCCTATTCTGATCCCTGAGGGAGGCTGGTAGGACCAAGGCTAGTAATCAATACCATATCATGGCACTAAAGTTAGCAAGGTTTCAAAAACCATACTTGCAGGCAACCAACGAGCGTCGGTCCTTAGTACGCACACGCCACTCTGTGGCAGCCTGCGCAGATCTTGCACGAGGGATTGGAATCTTACATTTTAGGGAAATTTTTATAAATGGTCCCTCTAGTTTGCATGAATTTTCATTTTCGTCCCTCTAGTATCAATTGTGTTACTTTTAGTCCTATAATTTGCATTCTGTCTCAATTTCGTCCCTCTCGCTTACGGCGTTAATGAAACAAACGGAATTGGAGGACAAAATTGTCATTTCTCCTCACAGAGGGACTAAATTGAGATTTTATGCAAACTAGAGGGACTATTTCTATAATTTTGTTTTTTACTTTTGTTTTTGTAAATAAATTTAAAATACATCATATATAATATATTTCTCATCTCACTTTATATTGAATAATAAAATATACGTTGAAATTTTGTAAAGTTTTTATTATATACATCACAAAAAATATGAGAAAATTTGAAAAACGACCCTTATGTTAATTGTCTTGGTCTTGTATTTTTTTTTTCAATTGAATTTTCACTATCGTTATTTTTTTTGTCACATGATTAAAAAGAAAAAGTTGTTCAATAGTATTTAGAAATCTTGTAATTGTGTTTAATTAAGCAATGAAACACTATTAAATATTAAGAGATCAAATACATTAAAATATGGGTATAAGTGTATTTATTTTGGGACTTACTCATAAGATCACTCATATAACAAATAAACACGGATTTTAAACATTTTTTTTATTGGGTGAAAAAATAAGAAGATTATAAGAACATGATACAAAGACATTAGCTAAGGGATTGATTTGTACATTTTCTAATATTTTTGTAATGTGTAATGAAATATAAATTTTCCAATATAGTTTGATTACCCAATAAAAAATAATTCAGTTGTCAAATACATTACTTATGGTCTTTTTTATTTTATTTGCAAAAAACGAAAGTAAAATGTAAAATTTTAAAAATAATCCCTCTGGTTTGCATAAAATTTCAATTTGGTCCCTCTGTGAGAGAAAATGACAATTTTGCCCTTCAATTCCGTTTGTTTCATGGATGGCGTTAGGGAGAAGGACAAAATTGAGATGGAATGAAAACTATAGGGTTAAAATTGATACAATTAATAGTAGAGGGACGAAAATGAGAACTCATGCAAACTAGAGGGACCATTTTTATAAATTTCCCTACATTTTATGCTTTCAATTGTATATACATCAGAGCAAGCATATTAAAAATCAATTTACTACTTTCCATGTTAGAAACTACTAGTTGTATTTCAATACTCATATCTGCTGCAATGGAATACCTTTGGGGTTTTTTTAGATATGTCCCAGAGCCCAGGTCATGCAAAATCAAATAATGATAGGATGGCTCAAATTTTGCGCGCGCTTGTTGCCTACCCACATGCATTTCTTCATCTCTCAACCACTGGTTGGCCTTTGCATGGGTAACTTGGCTTCAGGCCTTGTTTTTATCCCTACACTGTTTATGCAGTATCTATTCATTTGGTGGCCTCTGAGCCTATTCAAACTGCCTATAATTGTATATATAACTGCCAATAAACTGCGTGGTTTGTTTTGGGTGTGCATTAGTCCTTCCAGAACCCAAAGGATTGAAAGTAAGAGCTATGGGCTTAAACTTACTGGCGAGTGCAGGTTATGTAGTAGCGCGTGCAAATCAAATATGTATGCAATGACTTGGTCAGTGTATGCTAGTTTCTTCCTACATATGATACTCTAAAACAATTGCCTTCCAATCTGTTTAAACTCCCATTGGAGTCTACTTTCATCTTATTCTAACTGTTTCAATAAAGCGAGCATGTCATCACATCCTGCAAATCTGTTATAGTTTTAATCCCTTTGAACTGTTCCCCTACCCTAACTGGCTAAAAAATGATTAATGAGAAAGCATCGCAAACGTTTTACAAATGCCCGAGTAGAGACCAATCTCCAGATTGGGCGAGAGGGGTGCCGTAAAATCCTTTCCCTCTCGTAACATGGCTACCGAACCGAAGATATCAAGGTGACGACTGACCAATCTACAAGCTTTTTTCAAATCAAATACAGAGCAACGTTTCTAGTTCTGTTCCTTGGGTAGCGTACCTTCAAAACCAAATGGCGACTCTGAATTGAACGTTTCGCCATGCTCTAAGAAGGGGCGCACCCACTTAATCATGAGTGATTTTCCGAGGCGTGTGCCCAGTGCCCACAAAATTTTATGACTTAATAATAAACGAGCAACCAAGTTTGGGGTTGCACTTAGGAAATTAGGTTGGTGTTGTGCAGTAAGGTGCACACCTCTGATACGACGGCTCGGATCTTATATCGGCAACAACGATCGAGAGCTATTCATTGCTGAAATGAGATCCGAGCTGTCGGATGCATGATCCGACGGCTCGAAAGTGCGCAACACGATACTACATACACCACTACACAACATCACCCAATTCTGGGCTTAGGCAATCCAACACTGTACACATGCCATGGCGTACTATTAATTTCTCAAATTTCGAAGGCACAACTACAGTTGCATCTTTGTGAACTTTATTATCCATAATTTTTTTGGGTATCTTTTATTTTTTGTAATATTTTGTTTAGCTTTTCATTATAATTTTTAAGATTAATCATTCATCTTGACTAGAGAAATTAGAAGGTATAAAAATATGAAACAACGTTGAAAAAAGTTCAATTAAGACAAATATTTGATACTTTTTTCATCTTTAGTGAACTTTTTTTGCTTTTTGGTCATAATTTTTTTACTTTTTAGATTCCTCTTATTATGGCAGTTGATTAGGCAAATCTAACAAAAATTTAGAAAAGACGAACATAACAGACAAAACTAAAAGTCAAGTTTTCCCTGATAAATTGTTACTTTTGTTAGGAAAAAAAAAAACAGATAAAATAAAAAAGAAAAAGTTAAGTTAAGAAGATTGAGCCCGTACCGGCCTTTTTTTTTTTTATCGGCAAAAGAAATTTTACTACTCTTCGCAATAATACAAAGATTAAAAGGACAAGGATACCGGCCGAAAGAAATTTACTAACCTAAGACTGTCTAAGACTCAAATATTAGCAAGAGACCAACAAAAATGGACCAAGCCCAAACCCCAACCCTAACAACACCCTAATCTGCCACCTACACCTAAAACAGTTGCCAACAAAGAAGGCGCTCGAAGATTAATCTTTTATCGAAAATTAATAAAATTTCTTTGCCGTTCAAAAAAAAAAACAAAAACGACGCTTCACTGCCGCTAACGGAACCCAGAAAACTAGCCCCTGTTGCTGCCCCTAAGTTGCAAAGAAACTCCTCCGTTGCTAGTCGACCCGCTGCCGCTGCAGCCGCCGCGCACCTCTGTACCTCTGCTACTGTCAAACCATGAACCCATCGCCTGAGAAACCACCGCGGATGCCTCCATAACACTGCTGCCGCAGAGATCCTCGCTACCACCCAACCACCTTAATTCACTGAACCACAGCCAAACCACCCAAAGCCTGCCACCCACAGCCACCACTGAACCAGATTCCACTGCCGAGACCTCCAGCCAACATCAACAACCACCTGCAAAAATGAACCCGTACCCGTCGTGACTTCTTCTTTAGAGAATTTTTTGTAATTGTGGGGATATTTCATTTGTCTCTTAGAAGGCACTAGGCTCCGATTTTAATTGGGTCATCAGCTAATGGGTGATGTTATTTGTTCGGGTAGTCCTATGGTACACACCCCTTATTAAGGGGTGTACCGTACGCATCATGATTTTAAACCCTTGGATTTCAAAGTAAATAATCCGGACCACCCATTTATTAAACCAATTAATAAAATAAAAAAATGGCTTAGCAGGTAACAGGTTGTTCTCTCTTCATTGACTTTCTCTACCTCTCCCTCATTTGTAAAATACTACAAATTATATAACATAACCACAATTGTTATGACAACACAAAAAAATTGACACTTTCTTACCACAATGTGTCGTACCAAAAGAAATCGATCAAAAGATACTAGATACAAGACCAAAATATATCGTTGCACAATCAATAATTATTATACCCAAACAAAATACATGTCTAAAATATCACAAATTAAATATTGTATAACTTAACATCCTAACAGTCCTGATCGATCATTTTAAAAATACATTCACTAACGACATTTAGATTGTACAGTCAATTTATATTTGGTATGAAACCTAGTCCTCTATTGTAGTTAAATGTAATGTAGTCATGCGACTGTGACACAATAATGACGATCAAATCCGTTGAATTTTTTATGCTTGTTGATTAAGTCACCTACGTAATTTTTTGTCTCAATCAAGTTTAGGAAACTCCATCATCGGCACGCAAATTGAATAATAGAATGATATTTTCCATCCAATTAAGTGTCCAGCTATAAGCCATCAACTTCATTCTTAATACGAATGACCTAATTAATATTATGTAAAATATATATACGAATGACCTAATTAAGGTTTGACACCGATCCATGTGTTAAATATATAGTGTCAATTGTTAAGTGCACCGCCCTAAATATTGATAAGATTGGGTATTAATATAATTAATTTCACCAATTACAAAAAGGAGAGTAATTTTCACACTCTATTTTTTGATATTCACACTTATTTTTTTGTACTCCATTTTAGTGTTGAAAGTGTATGCATTTGAGACAGTTGGATAATTATTTTTTCATGACCTCTCATTTTTCCACAAAGGAATTTTGATTTTTTGAATTAAATTTTGTAGAAACAGAATTTGATTTAGACTAATATTTTGAGAGGAAATTGTAGTTGTATTCGAAAATTTGGGTATAGTACTTACTTTTTGGTGAATTTCTTGGATGAAAATTTTGTGCAAAAACTTCATTTTTAGTTTAAATTATTGAGGTATTGTGTAGGGACAAATAAGAATTTGAAAAATTAGTGTAGAGGGAATCGAAAATTAAGACAATATGGTGGAAATTTTAAAATTTGAAAAATAATGTGGCGGGGATTGAAAATAATTAGTGGTATTGTATTTTGTCAATTATAACTATCGTTTACTGAACATTCCGATTGAATTTTTTTTATACGACACGTTGTGGGTATGAAAACGCCAATTTATGGTGTTGTCATAACAAATTTGGTTATATTACTGAATTTGCGGTATGATATTTTGCTAATAATAACTATCGTTAACTGAGCATTTCAATTGAATTTTTTTATACGATATGTTGTGGGTATGAAAACGTTAATTTATGGTGTTGTTATAAAAAATTTGGTTATATTACTGAATTTGAGGTATGATATTTTGTTGATTATAACTACTGTTAATTGAACATTCTGATTGAATTTTTTTATACGACACGTTGTGGATATGAAAACGTCAATTTATGGTGTTGTCATAACAAATTTGGTTATATTACTAAATTTGTGGTATTTTAGACATGTGTTATTACGGAACATTTTAATTAATTTCCTTTGGTACGACACATTGTGGTAAGAAAACGTCAATTTATGGTATTGTCATAACAATTATGGGTTGTTATAAAATTTGTGGTATTTAAATATGTTTTCTTTTGATATGACACGTTGTGTTAAGAAAATGACAATTTTAGGTGTTGTCATAATAATTGTGGTTATTTTCTAAAATTTGTAGCATTTTACAAATATTTTTGGCTTGGGTATAACAATTGTTGATTCTGGTACGACATATTTTGATTTTGTTACGGAATATCATACGAGTCAAAAAAATTTGGTACGATTCATTGTGGTAAGATAATGCCAATTTATGGTGTTGTTATAACATTTGTGGTAACATTATTTAATTTTTGATATTGTACGCATATATTTGGTTAGGGTACAAGTATTATGGATTTCAGTACGAATAATTATGGTTACATAATAACAATATTTTTTAATTATGAGTAACCTACTAATGACCTGTTCAACAGGTAAATTTTAATATACAAGTCGTAACTAGAATCATAAATATGCATTAGAAAACCAAAAATTGGCATAATGAAAATCACAAATTGTCATAATTTAGACATACGGTATACCCTGTGTACCATAGCTTCCTCCTAGATATATTCATGCAATACCTTCGTCAAAATATATCTTCATTATATATCATAAAAAAAAAAATAATCATGTCGCCCTAGTCCAATTCGGGCGTTGCCCAAATCCAAGAGTTTGCTAGGCTTACCTCTAAGCCGGCCTTGGTAGATGATCACATGCGTTTTCAAGAAGAACTAGGCATCCATATGCTTTTTCTATACTTCGATATTAAATAACACTGGTACACTGAGCTTTCTAAATAAATTTTAATTTGTTCGGTAGAGCATGTCCACCCTCGTGCTAAATTCCATAATTTGGCACAGAGAGTGACAAACTCTGTTCACCCTAGTGCAGTGGAGTTTAGAGGGAATATAAATCCACGTAGTGTCGTAGGTCGGCTATACTTGGGTTTACACTCTTATGGTTGAACCCTTAGCTCGACCGTTGTGCCAAGCAACATTGCATGTTATAATCGATCAAGTACCCTGTTCGGCTTATGCACCCTCTCGTACGTAGTGCTACCGACCTGACCACTTGTTCTGTACGTGATCAAGGCTATCCTCTATGACGCACCCTCACGTGGTGTCAAACATACTTCTACATGCATCACACGTGGTCGGGCGTAATTCCCTTTCTTCGGAAAGACCCGTGTACATGGAGGATGGTTTGGCTCCTCAACGTGTATTTTTCCCTCTATTAATTAAGGCGAACCCTTCCATTTCATTGGAACAAGGCTATAAAGGTTTGAGTCCTTAAATTGCCTGAAGTAAAGAAATCTAACTTTTACCACTCGTAGTAAAAACAAGATATTCGTAAAAGTTATCATAAACCTGTTCCATAATACTTAACGACTGTTAACTAGGACATATTAGAAGTTATTACAGCAGGTGAAAATTTCAAAATCAAGATTTGTAGTATACAATTTAATTTTAAAAAAGTAAAATTCCTTTCCCCTCCACCCTATATTCTTCTCTTCTCTATGGTCTACTCTCTTCGTTATGCAACACTACGCTCAGACAGCCCCTTGCACATAATTACATGTTGGTTCTGCGGAGAGTTACTTGGGAAAATATCTGTAAGTTAGAACATCATAAACCAATCTCCGAGAAATGTTAGGCAGCGGGCCGGGTACAATTTCAACCTATATACTTGCAGGCATGTAAAATTTCTAGCCTATCACAAATCGCCACGTGTTGCTAGGGCATACAAATTGGCCAATCAAATGTCGCCAAATGCCTTTAAGTCAAGGTCAAAGTTTCATGGACGGGCCAATCAAGTAATGCCAAGTGTCTGTGGTCAAAAGTCAGAGACATGTAAATGGACCAATCAAATGGAGCCACGTGTCAAAATGACATAAGTATTATTTTATCAAGTCCGGCCAATTAAATGGTGTCACGTGTCAAAATGACATAGTTATTATTTTATCAAGTCCGGCCAATCAAATTAGGGTAATTGGTGAATAATAATTTATCTCTTTATATATAATTACCTTTTCTAAAATAAAAAGAAAGGAAATGTAATTATCAAATTATTATTATTCCTTTTTCAACAAAGGAAATAATTAAAGAGATTAATAAAGAAGGTTAGGGTTGGAGTCTCTACCCAAATCCTTATAAATAGAGGTGTTCCCTCTCATATTTTTTCCATCTGCACATTGAAGCACAAAAGCTACAGAGCTCTGAAGAGCGAAGCCTTCAAGTCTTTCAGAATTCTTCAAGTGTGTATCCAACAAGAAGGTTCTTCGAATCGAAGCCTCGAAGAACATTCAATCCAAGTCATCAACTTCTTCGCAAATCACGGAGAAGATTCCGCCGTTCGATTCGAGATTAAGCATCAAGCCCTTGTTTCAACAACCGAAGAGAAGAATCAGAAGACTTTATTTTCTTTGATTAGAAAATACATCAAGGATTGTACACCCTAATATCATACATTAATAAAATTGATTCTTGTTCAACATTTTTTCGTCTTTTTCGCAGACTCGAAATTTGTATTCAACAGATTTTGGCACGCCCGGTCGGACGATCTCTGCTTCTCATCTCTTCTCTTCAACAAATCAAGCAAACTCTCAATGACCGCTAAGAAGAACAGTTCAAAGGCTTCAAAGGCTATCCTAAGAACAACAGTTCAAAGGCTCTTCAAGCTAAGGTTGAACGCTTCAAGTCTTCAACCATTGCAAATCCTGGCTCTGGATCTCATGCTAGAAGTGGTGGTCCAATAACTCGAAGTAAGTCAAAGGCTACAGCTCAAGCATATGCACAAGCCTCGCTTTTACCTAAACCAAACTCCGCCGTTGGTGCTGATCTACCGAAAGCATCACTAACCTCACAAGCTCACCAAAAGGGAAGAAAGGTCTCTCTACCATGGAGGCAGCGAAAGACATGGCAACCATCATTGAGAATCCCTTTGTTTATCCTCCCATGCTTCATGAGTCTGCTTTAGAAATTCAAAAGAACACAGAAGAAGGCTATTTAAGCAGTTCTGATTCCACCTCTTCTCGAAGCACTCCTCTATCAAACCTCAATGCCTTCACCAAGTCTGGCAGTTCTTCAATCATGGATGTTATGACGATAAATGCGGGCAATCTAGAAGAGCAGATTGCTTCCTTTGCCAAAGTAATTGAGGGATTGTCAAAAACCGTAGAAGAGCGCGATTCAGAAATTGCCTTCCTCAAGAACAAAATAGAAAGTATAGGGGATTCAAGTCAAATTGGGTCCTCAAACAAACAGAAGGAGGTACCAAAAGAATTTTCGCTTTCTAGTGATGGTTCAATTCCCATCGACCAGCTGAAGGATTTCATTTTAGGCACTATCAAGCAAAAGTACGAGGAGGCACCGAAGTCTTCTTCTACTTATGCTAAGCCTTTTACTCGAAGGATCGACCTTTTGAGGATGCCTGCTGGTTATCAACCACCGAAGTTTCAATAATTCGAGGGCAAAGGCAACCCAAAGCAGTACATTGCTCACGTTGTGGAAACATGCAGCAATGCTGGGACTGATGGTGATCTCCTCGTCAAGCAGTTTATTCGAACACTCAAGGGCAATGCTTTCGACTGGTATTGCGACCTTGAACCCGGCACGATTGACAGTTGGGAGCAGCTGGAACAAGAATTTCTTAACCGTTTCTACAACACTCGCCGTATTGTTAGTATTTTCGAGCTTATGAATGCTCGCCAATGGAAGTGTAGGGGGATGAAAACAATTGACGCTTCGGATCAACTGGATTGCAACGGCTTATTCGTGCCTCTTCACCGGAACCCTAGCTCGACGTCTGAACCCTAATCTGCAAAATAGACAGGGGGTGAGTGCACCTTTGCCTCTCGTGGCAAAGGCCCTCCGATGCCTTTGTTAGTATCACGTACTAGAAAACTCAGCCCTAATTATCAGTAGGAAAGCAATAATAATGCAACGTATTGCGTACCTTTTTCCTCTAGGTTTACCTCATATTAATAGATTTATGGATGCTTGCTGTCCAAGCATCCTTGTTGCCATAGGAATCCTAACTCGTATAGGAAACCCAGGATATCAAGGAGTCTTGTTTCCTTTAACAGTTTATGGAAAAGAGTCCTTTTAGGATTCTTTTCCTTTAAGAGCCGAACATCCCATACTCGTTGGGTATCTTTCTCAGATCCTATATTCTTGGGATCTTTATCCCTATATGAGACATGACTATTCTGGAATCTTCCAGAGTATTCTCTCTGCTCCTACTCTCGATTGGAGTTCCATCTTTGTTCGGCCGTCTCATAGCCGAACAGACGGCTTGGACCAGTTACCTCACATGTAACTGGTCCTTGAGCCCGTACAACCTTCCTGGACCATTGACTTCTCATGTCACTGGTCCATATTGCCGAACACTTGTTTAGCATGATGACTGTCCTGTCTATATTCAAACTATGGTCCCACGTACCATTTATTCGGATATCGATTGCATTGCTTTCAACCCGTGATCACTCGTATCACGTGCTAGGTTCTTTACATCATCTGTTCGGCTGTATCATAACCGAACAGTCTATTTATAGCCATGACTTCTCATATCACTGGTCCATATCGCTGTTCACCGAACTGCTCGGCGATAAGTCCAGTCGTATTTACCACGTGTTCCTAAACATCACGTGTTCGGTAACTAAATGTATCTGCTCGGGAATACCTCCCTACAATTGCTCCCCAGCTTCATGTATTTACCACTGTTCGGGGGTAATATATGACGCTTAGAAACAGAATTCTATCTAGACCAAACTCTTTTGATCCCGTGCAGTCATAATTTCAATACTTCATTGATGCCTTTTGGCGCCTATGTCATTATACCATTTCGGGGTAAACGACTCCACGTGGCACGTTTTCGTATGCCTAGCATTAACTTCGAACTGACGTTCTATGAAACGGCGTCAGAACGGTTTCTGCTTTCCGTTACTTTTTCCTGTAACGGTGTGAGAGGAGACGTTTCGTCTCCGTCTCTCACCCTTAAACCCCTGAAAGGGCTCCGTCTGGTCTTTTACCCAGAACTCGAACTTTCAGTCTCTCTAAAAACCAGGCGAAAGCATCCCGCTATCTGCCATTGCCGCCATCTGCAAATTCGATTGCACTCCAAGAATTCATCACGGTATCGTTTGTAAGACTCTCGTTCCAACTCCATTTCTTCTGCTTAGGTTTTCATCTGAGATTTCATTCTCAGATTGTGGTCACTTCTAGGGTTTCAATCACGCCCATTCTTTCATTTACGTTTTCTTCGAGTATATCCATGGCGGATGAACGTGATACCCCTCCTAGACCCAGTAAGTTTAGGAAACTCTGTGAAACCCCAACTGCCATGGCGGCATTTAGGTCTGAGTATAGTATCCCTGATAATGTGGGGCTCGAACTCGCCCCTTTAGGAGCAGATAGGGATGGTGGCTCCTGGGATAGAATGTGCATCCCTATCGTGGCCATCGTCGAAGGTGGGGTCCGATTTCCTCTTCACCCACTACTCCGTTAGATCCTAAACTGGTATCGACTCACCCCCATGCAAGTATCAACAAATGTCTTTAGGCTGATAATGGGTGTAATAGCTTTGAATAGGATTCTAGGGACCCAGTTAGGAATTTGGGATATTCAGTGGTGGTACAGTATTGTACTAAACCCTGACTATAATACCTACTATTTCAAAGTTAGAAGGGCAGAAAAGCGCTTCGTGCTCAATCTGCCAGATTCTGCTCGTGACCACGAGATCGACTTCCTCTATGTGACTGGAGCATTCGAGCCCTTAGGGGAAGATGGCCAAGTGATAGGGCTCCATTGCCCCCACATATGGGGTTATCCACGTATGCTCTTGCTTTTTATCTTTTGCAATTTCTTCATTTACTGCTTTCTCGTAGCTTTCTTATGAACTAAATTTGGTTTTTCAATTTGAAACTTGCAGCTGAAAACGTTAACAAACGTCCTAGACGTGAGCCGAGCTACGTCCGAGCAGGGGACATTAACAGGATACTAAAATATACAGGAGAACCAGGTACCCGAACAGCTGGTCGGGGTCGAGACGCTGATATACTGCTGGGATACGAGCCTTCGTATAGAGGGGTCATTGACAGAAGACTCGCCCATCCCAGCACTAGTGCCGCGTCTACATCCACTGTTCCCCAACCACACAGTTCAAGGCTTCAAGCTGGTGGTGTCACTCTTGCCGGCCAGTCAGGTGATATTGTTATTCCTGACGGTATACCTCAAACACGTGTGGTACTCAGGAGATCACGCCGCAGGCAACTCATTGCCGAACAACATCCCGTTCTTCACCAAATTACCAGTCAGTCGTCCTCATCCGGATATTCTCGATCACCTCCAACCTCAGGTACGATGACACACCAACCCATCAACCTCAGTTCGTTACTCACTGTCTCCTCACGGGGACGAGGTGCTACCAATAGGGTAGCATCAACTGGCGCCCCTCCCCCGCGTTCACGTCGCAATAGGGGGGGATCTGCAAGATCATCATCTTCTCCTCGGGAAGATAGTCCAGTTGAGGCTACCGATGCTCATCGGGACAAACGTCCCAGGAGCGAAGAGACTGGAGAACCTCTCAACCAAACTACTACTGTAGTCCAACAACCCCCTTCTTCGAGTACTCCAGTGCTTCCCGAAAGCTGGACCCCTAATCTCATTAGGGGTGATCGGCCTGTTCACATTGGGGACAGTGCCAGCTCTTCGGAGACAGCACTCGCCCTTGCCCAAGGTCTACTGCTCCCTGTGGATATGCAGAAGGAGTCTGAAGCTACTCCTGATCGGCTTGTCGCCACTGGACTTGTCAGTGGTATTAAGGTAATGTGACTTAACTTTTTCCACATAAGTCTTTGTGCATATTTCGTGTACCATGGATATTCTCATTATCTTCTATTCGGTGTTTTGTCAGTTCATCCAAAAGATGGTCACGTTGGGCCAAAAGTTTGAAGATGCTGATAATGAGAGGATCACATTGCTGAACAACAATACCAGACTGCTTCGTACGATTACTAGACTTGAAAGGGAAAGAGACAAAGCCAAAGCAGACTTCGTTGAGGCCAAAAACAAACTTGGAGCTGCTGAGGAGGGGCTCAATCAGGCACTGTTGGAGATCGATAACACCAAAAAAGCATCATATGAAGATGGCTACCAGAAGGGCTATGATGCCACAACTGCCAGTTACGTGGAACAGATGCCAGCTTTACAGGACCAGGTCTGGATTGCCAGCTGGGAAACCTGTCTGACAAAACTAGGGGTTGCTGAGGATTCACCCTTCTGGGTTGACAACGAGCTGCCTAGCACCCGTGTTCAAAACATTGAAGACACTCCAGAGCCAGCAGGTCATCCAGAGGAAGACTTTGAACGGCAAATTGAAGAATTTGCCAATGCTGAGGAAGATATCCCCACGGATGTGGATCCTACTGAAGCTCCTGCTCGGGATGTACCTGTTGAGCCCATCAACTTGGAAGAGAATGTAGTCGAGGGTGGCGCTGATACTGAGATCAACACTGATACTTCAGAGGTCCAGAATGTGGATTGATTTATTAAGTATAAGAATTGTTTTGGTTGCTGGTCCTGCGTGACCATAAGCATACTTTGGCCCTATGAGGCACCAGTTCAGTTTAAATACTTTGTTAACACAGGTATCCGGCCCTTCGTGGCATAACCTTATGTTTTGCTCGGCGTCCTTTGTTGCTGCAACTGTTCGTATGCAATTTTTCAATCTAAGTATGTCGTACCGTTTACGTATCATTCGTTTGCATAAGTATTTCGTACTTTTTAGCAAATCTTTCACGCCTGTTAAGTTTCACGTACTTAATGTTGTTTAAGTTTCACGTACTTAAAAACATTTGTTTCCCAGTGTCTCGTACTGTTTTAAGTTTAGTAGTTTACAAGTGTATTCATACTTGTTAAGTATCACGTACTCACACAAAATCGCCTAAGTATCACGTATTTAGAACATCACACAAGTGTTTCGTACTTGTGTTTAAGTTTCACGTACTTAACTAAATGTGGCTTACATTTAAGTCAAGCCAATATAGGTTCTCAAGTATCACGTACTTAAAACACCATATAAGTATCTCGTACTTTGAACGTCCATACAAGTATTTCGTACTTGTATTTGTTAAAAGAAAACACACAAGTATTTTCATACTTGCTAAGTATCACGTACTTTAAGAAAATACATACAAGTGTGTTCATACTTGCATTCAAATGTATACCCAGGTTTCACATACTTGGGATTCTATACAAGTGTTTCGTACTTGTATTCGTTAAGTGCCACATATTTAAAAATGTATAAAACTTTTAAGTTTCACATACTCAAAAGGTATACCCTGCTCCCCAATACGAATAAGGAGAACCAAACTCGTAGTTCGTATTTAAATACCACAACAGTTATTCGAAAGAAGTGATTTTATTCATAATCTGTAAAACGCAAGAGGGCGTTACTCGTACCCTTTTTAAAAAATAATCAAAACTAGAACAAAGGAATTATATTCGTAATTCCCACACAATCACGTAGTGTAAATCCAAAACAGGATTTAATACTTCGAAACAAAGAACTTTTCGTAAATTATGAACATTCCAAGGCCTTGGAATTGGATCACCATCCAAATCTGCCAATCGATAGGCTCCTATGCCTATAATCTCAGTTACTCTATATGGGCCCTCCCAGTTGGCCCCCAGCTTGCCTTCGTTAGCCACCTTGGTGTTGCCGAGCACTTTTCGTAGCACAAGGTCCCCAACACCAAATTCTCGAGGGTGAACATGCTTGTTGTAGCTTTTCATCAGCTGTTCTTGGTAAGAAGCAAGATGTACCAAGGCTTTTTCTCTCCTCTCCTCGGCAAGGTCAAGCTCGATTTGAAGGCCCTATCATTGCCTCCACTTTCAACCAGAGCTGTCCTGTTGGTCGGCAGACCCACTTCCAGAGGTATGACAGCCTCTGTTCCAAATGCCAACGAATAGGGGGTCTCTCCCGTAGACCTCCTAGGCGTTGTTCGGTGAGCCCACAAAATTAACGGTAACTCATCAGGCCATTTTCCCTTTGCTTTGTCCAACCTCTTCTTTATCCCATCTAGGATAGTTTTATTGGATGCCTCTGCTTGCCCATTACTCTGAGGGTAGGCTTTCTATCATAGGCTCAGTGATTTTGGCCAGTGGTTCTGCCTCAATCCACTTTGTAAAATAGTCAGTTGCAACAAGCAGGAATTTTCGATTCCCAGTTGCTTTGTGCAATGGACCCACGATATCCATCCCCCATTGAGCAAAAGGCCAGGGACTTGTTAATGGCACCAGATCTTCAGCGGGTGTTCGAATCATTGGTGAGAACTTTTGACATTTCTCACAAATTTTTACATACACATTTGCATCTTCTTGCATGTGTGGCCACCAGTAGCCTTGAGTAATTGCTCGGTGGGCAATAGATCTGCCTCCAGCATGGCTCCCACATGTTCCCTCGTGGATTTCATGAAGGAACTTCTGTACCATCTCAGGATGTACGCATAGCAAATAGGGACCCGTAAAGGATTTCCTATACAACTTACCCTCTGGGGACAGCCAAAACCTAGCAGATTTGACTCTTATCTTGTGGGCCTCCTTTTTATCAGAAGGGAGTATCTCGTCTCGTAAGAACTCCATTATTGGGTCCATCCAACTTGGTCCTTGGTTCACGTCCAAGACCAAGTCTACACTCCTCCCAATGCTCGGCTCATTGAGGTATTCTACTGCCACCCTTCTTTTAAACTCTGTTGGTACTGCTGCAGCCAACCAAGCTAAAGAATCTGCATGAGCATTCTGTCCAGAACTTATTTGCTCAATATATACCCTGTCGAAGGTATCAAGCAAGTCTTTTGCTGCCTGCACGTAGGCCATCATCTTTTCATTCCGAGTCTCGTACTCGCCGGACAGTTGATTCACAACGAGCTGGGAATCACAATACACCCTGACCCGTTCTGCCTTAAGGGTTTTTGCACTTCTCAATCCTGCCAAAAGTGCTTCATATTCAGCCACATTATTCGATGCATTGAATCCAAGCCGAATAGAGAGTTCAATCAGAACTCCTTGAGGAGGAAAGAGGACAACTCCAATTTGAACCAGTATTACACGCTGATCCGTCAACGAATAACTTCCATTCTTTGGGATCCTGTTCGGCTACGGGTTGATCCTTTAATGATGATGTCTTAGCTGCCTGTTCCTTTCTCGTAGGAGGCAAGGAAGCAACAGTCGGGGAAAACTCTGCCACAAAATCAGCCAACACTTGGCCTTTAATTGCTGTGCGTGGCTGATACTCGAGATCATACTGACTTAACTCTACGGACCATGTCGAGATCCGTCCCGAGAAATCTGCCTTTCGAAGCAGTGATTTTAATGGATACTCAGTATAAACCACAACCTTATGGCTTTGGAAGTAGTGTGGCAATTTCCTGGTTGCTGTCCTAAGTGCCAGGACAAGTTTTTCTAAAGGCAGATATCTCGTCTCTGCATCCAACAATGTCTTGCTAACATAATAAATGGGGATTTGTTCGAACCCCAAATCCCTCAACAAGACTGCACTTACTGCATGCTCGGAAACAGCTAAGTACAGAATTAAAGACTCACCAGGCTGTGGAGTTGACAACAGTGGGGGCTCGGCCAAGTACTTCTTCAGGTCCTGGAAAGTTTGTTCACATTCTGCTCCCCATTCAAATCCCTCCCTTTTTTTCAATAACTGAAAAAAGGGTCTGCATTTGTCACTTGACCTGCTGATGAATCTGTTAAGTGCTGCTGCCATTCCAGTCAGTCTCTGGACTTCCTTGGTAGTTTTGGGACTCTGTAGTCTTTGTAAGGCATCAATCTGATCGGGATTTGCTTCTATCCCTCTCAAAGTTACCAAATGGCCCAGGAATTTTCCTGAACTAACTCCAAACGCACACTTCGAGGCGTTGAGCTTTAATTTATACTTCCTCAGGATTTCGAACACTTCCTTTAGATCAGAAATATGCCCTCCCTTTTCTCGACTCTTTACCACCATATCATCTATGTAAACTTCCAAAGTCTTCCCGATGAGCTTCTTGAACATAATGGTTGCAAGTCTTTGGTATGTAGCCCCAGCATTCCTCAGCCCAAACGGCATGACACTGTAACAGTATAACCTTCGTGGTGTGATGAACGAAGTCTTCTCTTGATCAGGTTCAAACATAGCAATCTGATGATATCCTCGATATGCATCGAGAAAACTCATTCGCTCGTAGCCAGAGGTTGCATCAACCAATTGGTCAATCCTAGGCAAAGGAAAACTGTCCTTAGGACATGCTTTGTTCAAGTCTGTGAAGTCCACGCAGACACGCCACTTTTCGTTCTTCTTCTTTACCACAACAGTGTTGGATAACCACTCTGGGTAATAGACTTCACGTATTGCCTTGGCCTCCAATAAACGATCGACCTCTTCAATCACTGCATCTACATGCTGCGCGGCAGCCCTTCATTTTTTCTGAATGATCGGCTTGTGTTGAGGGTCAATGTTTAAATGATGACAGATCACGTCTGCATCCACCCCGGGCATTTCCTCTGGCACCCATGCAAAAACATCAATATATTCCTTTAGAAATCTTATTGACTCAGCCTTTTCATTTGCTGATAATGATTTCCCAATCAAAAAATATCTTTCAGGATCAATCTCGTTGATCTGAATCTTCTCCAGGCCCTCAACCACTTTTTCAGCCGGGCTTCTCCCAACATCCTCGATGGTTGGTTGATCTGGTACTTCTAGTGTGAGAACATGGTGGACCTTTGGGGTTGTTTTGATGATGGAAATCAAGCATTGCTGTGCTACCTTCTGGTTTCCTTTAAGGACTTCAATCCCATTTGATCCTGGAAATTTCACCATCTGGTGATATGTCGAGGAGACTGCTCTCATTTTGTGCAACCATGTCCTCCCTATAATCGCGTTATAGGAAGATGGGACATCGACTACCAAAAAGTCTGTTCTTAACACCACAGATCCAGCCCGAACAGGTAAAGTCACCTTTCCTAGGGGCCAGACTGCTCCTGCACCGAACCCAATTAGAGGTGTTGTTGATTGTTCTAAGTCTGATTGGGCCAGGCCCAGCTTCTTGAATGCATCATAGTACAACACCTCTGTACAGCTCCCCGAGTCCACTAGAATTCTTTCGATGTCATATTCCCCAACTCGTAGGGTTACGACCAACGCATCATTGTGGGGTATTTGGACCTCCGCCAAATCATCGTCACTGAATGCCATGCTCTCGTTGCATGCATTAGTCTCTCGCCCTCTCTTGTTTCCCAACCGCATCACGTGCTGATCATGCTTGACCTGTCTTTGCAACAGCCTCACCTCACTCCTTGTATAAGGTGCAGCCAACCCATGTATCATATGGATCACGCCTTTAGGGTGTTGCTCGTAACCCAGTTCCATGGCCTTCCCTTTCTCTTTAGGGTCCTCCTGGATAAACTCTTTGAGATAGCCCCGAGAGACCGAATCATCAAGGTGCCTCTTGTATACCTCACAATCCTCGGTCATATGGCCCCAATCTTTGTGATAACTACAGTGCTGATTCGTAGCACGTTTTGCATCTTTGTCTCCACCTAAACTTGGGGGCCATTTAAAATATGGCTGATTCTTTATTCGATAAAGAATCCTGTATATTGGCTCTTTCCAAACCGTAGTGATAGAAAAGAAGGACTTGGGGTCAGGAGCTTGCTTGTCCTTGTATGCCTCCTTCTTAGCCTGCCCGTACTCCCTTCTGTCTTTGTAAGACTTGGGTTCTGGCTTATCCACCTTTTTGGCAGGTGCCTTCTGCTGTTCGGCAACCGTCCTGCCATCCTCACGGAGTATGTCATCCTCCATTCTGGCGTGTTGCTCTATCCGTTCCATCAATTTAGCCAAGGTGGCTACTGGATGTTTATTCAATGAACGGCGCAGCTCCCCCCGAACAGGCAAACCAGTTTTGAACGTAGCAATTGCATACTCTTCACTGCAACTTTCAATCTCGTTGAAAGTTTCCCAGTACTTCTTTGCATAATCCCTGATCTGCTCGTTCTCCTCCTGCTTCATGGTGGAAAGACTCTCAAAAGTCTTTGGGGCCTTTCTGCTCGTTAAGAACCGAGCAGTGAATTCCTCTGCCAACTGCCTCCATCCTCATATGGATCGTGGGGCCAACTTATGAAACCAGGATAAAGCCACCTTGCCAAGACTGGAGGGAAACATCTTGCACAAGATGGAATCATCCCCCTCATGCATAAACATGGCCTGTTGGTAATGCTGTATGTGAGCTACGGGATCCGTATTTGTCTCGTAAAGTACGAATGCACCGTGCTTCACTCTGCTCGGCAACCTTGCTTCTTGTAGCCTCTTCGTAAAGGGAGAGGCTGCAATATTACTCAGGGCCTTGCGTGCTGCTTCTCGTGCAGTCGCTGTCCCATCCTCTTGCTCCTTTGACTTGTGGGCCGAAGTCTTGACCCAATCAGCATCAGGTCTCTCGTACCTGTCTCGATGATGCTTTCTCGTGTCCTCTTCCTCGGGGGTAGAACTCCGGTCTCTGCTCCTCCTTTTTCGTGAAGAAGTCCTTCTCTCTGGTGTTCGGCTTCTACTTTTTCTTCCCCTTTTTCGTGGAGAAGCTTCATGACGCCCTATGACAGGACTTTCTGCTCCTTTTTCCTCGTGAAGGATCTTTTCTGTATTGTACCATAGCATACCTACTGCTTCTAGAATTTCCTCGAGACAGGCCAGAATCCTCCGGATGCTCCCTAATTCTTTCCAATTCTCTGATCTCATGCTCTCGTTTTTTAATCAGACGAGCATACTCCTCGACTTCTTGCCTCTTCCTATCAAGAACGTCGTCGCTATGGTGCACACTCCTGGAGTGCGCGATCGATTCATCCCTTTGATGGGATTTACTCCTTCTCGTGGATCTCGAAGCCATCTCTCCATCTCCTCTATTTTTGGAGTTATGATGCACGGTAAGGGGGCGGTCCTTACTCGTGTTCCTCTTGTGCCCACCCTGGGGCTTTCTCGGAGCCCCAGGTGGGAATTTGTCCCTTTCCTCATCTAACACATCTTTTGGTTCATGCGGTGTTCCTGAAGTTACTTCCACCATGGTCGTATTTCAAAAGGGAATTCCTTCGTTTCCCACAGACGGCGCCAATTGTAGGGGGATGAAAACAATTGACGCTTCGGATCAACTGGATTGCAACGGCTTATTCGTGCCTCTTCACCGGAACCCTAGCTCGACGTCTGAACCCTAATCTGCAAAATAGACAGGGGGTGAGTGCACCTTTGCCTCTCGTGGCAAAGGCCCTCCGATGCCTTTGTTAGTATCACGTACTAGAAAACTCAGCCCTAATTATCAGTAGGAAAGCAATAATAATGCAACGTATTGCGTACCTTTTTCCTCTAGGTTTACCTCATATTAATAGATTTATGGATGCTTGCTGTCCAAGCATCCTTGTTGCCATAGGAATCCTAACTCGTATAGGAAACCCAGGATATCAAGGAGTCTTGTTTCCTTTAACAGTTTATGGAAAAGAGTCCTTTTAGGATTCTTTTCCTTTAAGAGCCGAACATCCCATACTCGTTGGGTATCTTTCTCAGATCCTATATTCTTGGGATCTTTATCCCTATATGAGACATGACTATTCTGGAATCTTCCAGAGTATTCTCTCTGCTCCTACTCTCGATTGGAGTTCCATCTTTGTTCGGCCGTCTCATAGCCGAACAGACGGCTTGGACCAGTTACCTCACATGTAACTGGTCCTTGAGCCCGTACAACCTTCCTGGACCATTGACTTCTCATGTCACTGGTCCATATTGCCGAACACTTGTTTAGCATGATGACTGTCCTGTCTATATTCAAACTATGGTCCCACGTACCATTTATTCAGATATCGATTGCATTGCTTTCAACCCGTGATCACTCGTATCACGTGCTAGGTTCTTTACATCATCTGTTCGGCTGTATCATAACCGAACAGTCTATTTATAGCCATGACTTCTCATATCACTGGTCCATATCGCTGTTCACCGAACTGCTCGGCGATAAGTCCAGTCGTATTTACCACGTGTTCTTAAACATCACGTGTTCGGTAACTAAATGTATCTGCTCGGGAATACCTCCCTACAGGAAGGATGAGCCTATCATTGATTACATCAATAGATGGCGGCACTTGAGTCTAAACTGCAAGGATAGGCTGTCTGAAACTTTTGGAATCGAGATGTGCATCAAAGGCATGCAGTGGGATCTACAATACATTCTTCAAGGAATCTTGCCTAAAACCTTCGAAGAATTGGCTACTAGAGCTCATGACATGGAGCTCACCATCACGAAAAATGGAAGGCAAGGGCTACCGGTGCAAGACTCTCGCAGAGTGCAAGATTCTTGCACCATAGGAAGCAAGCCAGATATTCGCAAAGGGGGCAAATTTCTAGTCAAAGAAGGAAAGAAGGAATCCATGGTTATGAATGCTGCACCATTCAAGATCTCTACAAAACCCAAAGAAAAGCAAGTAGAGAGGTCCACTCCGCCGCAAATGAAGGAGAGGAAAAGACTCACGTTGAAGGAGATGCAAGAAAGGTGTATTCTTTCCCCGATTCAGAGGTCCCTTCAATGTTTGATCAACTGTTAGATCTAAAACTCATTGAGCTCTTGGAGATGAAGCGACCCGAGGAAGCTAACAAAGTTAATGATCCAAACTACTGCAAATACCATCATTTGGTTAGTCACCCAACCCAACGATGCTTTGTCTTCAAAGAAAAGGTAGTGGAGCTCGCTAGCCAAGGAAAGATCGTCTTGGAGGAAGAAAAAGAAACCGTAGCTACAAATCAAATTGTGGCTGTTCTACAAGACGAAACTCAACAGCTTGAAGCGCCATAAAGTGTGAAGTTTCAATTTGGGTCGTCCTATCCAGTTGAGGTAGTGCGATGTCATTCTGTTCAACAGCTTGAGGGCAGCATCTGTGCCAAGGCAAAAGTAGATGACAAGGATGGCGAAGGATGGACCCTTGTTACTCCCAGAAAGAAGAAGTGCGAGCCAAGAGCGAAGCATCCTCAATCCGTGGCCCCAAAGCCTAGTCTCAAAAGGAGGCATACAAGAAGGCAACAAAGAAGGAAGAAGCTGAAGAAAATAGCTTCAAACTTGCAAGAAGACATCCTTGTCCAAAGACTATGCACTCCATTTACTTTATGGAACTTCTTACCCGAGTCAATTCGCAACACCAATCTTTTTGAAGCTTCATGCAATAGTGTGAGTTGTGAAGAAACTGAAGAGACGGAACTAGAGTCGCCTCCTGCATATAAGCACTCTCCAATCTATCTTGGCTCTACCATTTGTGCCAAAGATTGCTCTGCTTGCGTTGGAGCCATTACACTCTCCGACGAAGATTTATTGCTTGGCGCAACTCCACATAATCGTCCGCTTTTTGTCTCTGGATACCTATGCGAACACAGAGTCAATAGGATGCTCCTAGATGGTGGATCTGCGGTCAACATCTTGCCTCTTCGTACTCTATATCTTTATGGAAGATCTAGCACCTAGTCGTCTCATGATCCAAGGATTCAATTAAGGGGGGCAAAGAGCTGTTGGCGTAATTCGTCTGGATCTAGTCATCGATGATATGACTTCAAGCGCATTGCTCCATGTCATTAATGCCAAAACCTCTTACAATGTATTGCTAGGGCGGCTGTGGCTCCATGAGAATGGCGTTGTCCCATCAACCTTCCATCAATGCTTCAAGTACTGCAAAGATGGTGTGACAAAGAAGGTGATAACCGATGATAAACCCTTTAGCGAAGCTGAATCCCATTTTGCTTATGCTAAATTCTATTTGGCAAACATGGTGTTGACAGAATTAGTGCCAGCTGCCTCTTCATCAAGTTACAAACCCTCTGAAGCTAATGTCTTTCAAATTGGTAAAACCAACATTTTTACTAAGGCAAAGGAGGAAAATGGTCAAGGTGGCAAACATCACGTAAAAGATCCATCAAAGAAGAAAGGCACGCCAACACTTCGTTATGTACCAAAGTTGCAAAAAAATGAAGAGTCGGCCTTGAAAGGATTAACACTCCCAGTCACTGACCTTGACGAAGCAAAGGTTGCTCCACCCCTGAAAGGATTCATTCGTGCCACACATGGCCCTCAAGTGGAGCATGAATACTTGCCTTCACAGAGGACAAATGGCTTCGATCCCAATGCCTACAAGTTGTTTGCAAAGGCTTGACATAATTCAAAAGGTTCAACCACTCTAGGGAGACTTTTGCCTGAAGTGACTGGTGAAAAGATACATGGCTTGAACCCGACTCAGAAAATGCTCAAGCAAAAGGGATATTCTATCAAGGAGTTCTAAGCAGGCCTTGGATACACTGCCCCTGCTCCTGCTCGCATATTCATAAAGAAGTCGAGCAACAACCACATTACAGCAGAAGAATGTACTTCATCACCAAAGGCATCGGTCTTCGATAGCTTGAGTGCTCTGAAATCAAAAAGGTCAGTCTTTGACAGATTGACTCCTCAAGAAGAAGTTGTCTCACCAATCCCCACGAGAGGACTCATTCAAGACAGATTAGAGCCACAAAGCAAGAGCTCCACACATTCTGTCTCGTGCAAGTCTATCCAAAGTAGATTGGGTTTACTAAACGAGATATCTTCAACAAACGCTCCACGAAAGTCTATCCAAAGTAGATTGGGTCTACTAAATGAGATATCTTCAACAAACGCTCCACGAAAGTCTGTCCAAAGTCGATTGGGTGTTTCAAGCAGTGCTATCGAGAAGGCTTCAAAATGAAGGACTTCTCCTTTGTCAGAAGATGACAAGAAATTAAAGAGTAAAATACCCACTCGCATGAAACGCCAAACTACTCTCGTTGTGGCAACTGATGATGCAATGCTAAGAGTAAGGCGACAAATTGTGGTGCTGACCAGAGTACCTTCTAAGGAATTGGATCGTTGTCTTGATGAAGAGTCTGCCACTTCCTCCTTCCATATCACGGCAACTTGTAATGAAATTCAAGTAGAAGAAGATGCTGAAGATGCTCCACCAGAGTTAGAAGAAGGAGTGAGGTTCACTATCGACGATCTAAAGGAGATCAATTTAGGGACTGAAGATGACCCGCGACCAACTTACATCAGCGCTTTGCTCACCCTTGAAGAAGAAATTGCCTACACCGAGCTTCTACGTGAGTATAGGGACGTCTTCGCTTGGAGTTATAAGGAGATGCCTGGATTAGACCCAAGAGTCGCAGTCCATCATCTAGCGGTAAAGCATGGTGTCCGACCTATCAAGCAATCTCAAAGACGCTTCTGACCAGATTTGGTCCCCAAAATTGAAGCAGAGATCAATAAACTCATAGAAGCTGGTTTCATTCGAGAAGTCAAATACCCTACTTGGATTTCAAGCATCGTCCCAGTGAAGAAGAATAATGAGAAAATCCGAATGTGTGTGGACTTTTGTGATTTGAACAACGCATGTCCGAAAGATGACTTTCCACTCCTTATACCAGAGCTCATGGTTGATGCCACTACTGAACATGAGGTCTTATCATTCATGGATGGTTTATCTGGATACAATCAAATCCGCATGGCTCCGCAAGATGAAGAGCTTACAACTTTTCGTACACCAAAAGGCATCTACTGTTACAAAGTTATGCCTTTTGGTTTGAAGAACGCAGGTGCCACATACCAAAGGGCAATGCAAAAGATCTTCGAAGACGTGCTTCACAAAAATGCGGAGTGTTATGTCGACGACTTAGTCGTGATGACCAAGAAATGAGACGACCATCTTCATGATTTGAGGCAAGTGTTTGAGCAGCTGCGAAGGTACCAACTTAGGATGAATCTCTTGAAGTGCACTTTTGGGGTTATGTTTGGAAAGTTTCTTGGGTTCATTGTGCGCCATCGCGGCATAGAGATTGAACAAGCTAAAATTGATGCTATCTTGAAAATGCCTGAACCTCGGAATATTCATGAATTGAAGAGTTTTCATGGACGATTAGCTTACCTTCGTCGCTTCATATCAAATTTGGCTGGGCGATGTCAACCATTTAGCTGCCTCATGAAGAAAGGAACTCCTTTTGATTGGGATAAAGCATGCGACAATGCCTTCAAGAGCATTAAATCATATTTAACGAGACCTCTTGTTCTCACCGCTCCTAAACCTGGACGACCTTTAATCTTGTATGTTGCAACCCAAGAGCGTTCAGTGGGGGCCTTACTTGCCTAAGAGAATGATGAAGGGAAAGAAGGCGCCTTGTACTACTTGAGTAGAATGATGTTGCCTCATGAATTGAACTATTCTACAATTGAGAAGATGTGCCTAGATCTAGTGTTCGCAATTGAAAAGATGCGACACTATTTTCAAGCTCACACTGTGCATCTCATCTCCAAGGCTAACCCAATCAAATATGTCATGACAAAGCCGGTCCTCACTGATCGATTAGCAAGATGGTCTCTTCTCTTTCAACAATACGAGATTATCTATGTCCTCAAAAGGCTGTTAAGGGGCAAGCTCTAGCTAATTTCTTGGCGGATCATCCTATACCAGCCGAGTGGGAGTTGTTTGAAGAATTGCCTGATGAAGACGTCAAGGTGGTAGAAGTTCGTCCCCCATGGATAATGTACTTCGATGGCGCGTCACATCGAAATGGCGCAGGCACTGGCATAATGTTTGTTTCCCCAGAAGGAGATGTATTGCCTTATGCTTTCATCTTCACACAAAACTGTTCAAACAATGAAGCTGAGTACCAAGCTCTTATTCTTGGACTGGAGATGGCAGTTGAAGCAAAGCATCTGCAACTCAAGGTATATGGAGACTCAATGTTGATCATCAACCAACTCCTCGACATCTATGAAGTGAGGAAGCATGAACTCATGCCTTTCAATAACTACACACGTCGCTTGATTGCATGGCTTGGTGGTGTCACTCTGGAACATGTACCGCGAGGTGAAAATAGGCAGACAGACGCACTTGCAAAGCTTGCTTCTACACTTGCTTTCCCTGACCAAGAGACGCACGTTCCAATATGTCGAAGATGGGTCATACCTCCAATCTTTGACGATGAAGACAATAGTGAAAGGGAAGTGAATGTTGTCTCAGTGCTTAAAATTGAAACAGAGGATTGGCGCCAACCCATTATCGATTATCTGCAACGTGGGAAACTGCCTGATGATCCACATAGGAGAGTGGATGTGAAGCGTCGAACACCTCGATTCATTTACTATAAAGACATGCTCTACTACTGATCTTTTGAAGGGTTATCCCTCTGTTGCCTTGAAGAAAATGAAGCCAAGAAATCTCTGGAAGAAGCTTATTCTGGAATATGCGGCACTCATCAATCTGGCCCCAAACTTCATTTTCGCATCAAAAGAATGGGCTACTATTGGCTAACCATGGTCAAGGATTGCATGGAGTACGCCAAGAGATGTCATGCTTGCCAAATTCATGCCAATTTTATACATCAATCGCCAGAACTGCTTCATCCAACTGTCACTTCTTGGCCTTTTGATGCATGGGGGATGGATGTCGTGGGGCCTTTGCCGAAGTCTTCTGATGGTCACTTGTACATCTTGGCTGCAACTGACTACTTCTCCAAATGGGCGGAGGCAATCGTGCTGAAAGAGGTAAAGAAGGAAAATGTTGTCAACTTCATCCGTACTCACCTCATCTTTAGATATGGTGTACCGCATTGCATCATCACGGACAACGGAAAGAATTTCTACAATAGTGCCATGACTAGACTTTGCCAAAAATTTGGCTTCAAGCAGCATACCTCTACTATGTACAACCCGCATGTAAATGGTCTTGCGGAAGCATTCAATAAGACTCTTGGGAACTTATTGAAGAAAGTGGTTGCCAAAGCAAATAGGGATTGGCTTGAGAGAATGGAAGAAGCTCTTTGGGCATATCGAACACCTACACAAGCCACTCCATATGCACGAGTGAACGGTGTGGAAGTTGTTTTGCCGCTCGAACATCAAATCCCATCTTTAAGGATGGCCGTTCAAGAAGGTCTCACTCATGAAGACAACGCACGCTTGCGCCTTGAAGAATTAGAAGCACTTGATGAAAAGAGACTTGAGGCACAACAACGTCTTGAGTGTTATCAAGCCCGCATGTCAAAATCATTCAACAAAAAGGTTCGTCTTCATTCTTTTCAGAAAGGAGACTTGGTTTTTGCTGTAAGAAGGTCCATTAATACCACCCATAAAATCGGTGGCAAATTCATTTCCAAATGGGATGGACCATATGTGGTGCAAGAAGTTTACTCAAGTGGCGCCTACAAAGTGATTGCTGAAGATGGCTTAAGAGTTGGCCCCATAAACGGCAAATTCTTGAAGCGCTACTACCCTTGAAGAGGAAGCGTTACTCCATGACGCATGAGCCTAAACTGCATGTTGCTCCTGGCCCGCATGAGCTAAAATTGTGCACGGCCCAAAAAAAAAAAATTCAAAATATGAACTATGTTTGACTTGATCTCATTTTGGGTACGTAGGCAGCTTGAATTTCGAGCTCAGTCATTCAAAAAAAAGAAGATTCATCTTACATTTGAACTACGTTTTGACTTGATCCCTTCCAAGGGTACGTAGGCAACTTGAGAATTTTTCTTAAGTTCAGTCAATCCATCAAAAAAAAAAATTCAACCACAACTTTGCTACTCATGGCTCGCGAGAGAATAAACTGTGAATGAATATGAGAAAAACTTTATTTAAATAATAAAGTGACTATCTTATGCTAAAACTTCATTAACACAAAGGCATAGTTTGCTAAAAAATGGAGCATCCATTTAGTAAACTAAACAAGCCTAAATAAAAGAAATACGACAAAGGAAAGCAGAATAAGCACTAGTCCAGCCAAGCCAAATTTTGGATCTCTTCCAACTCGGACTTCAGAAGTTGCTCCAAATTGTTAGCCACTTCCATGTCTGCCGGCTCCATCACCTCAGTCGCTTCTATTATGGCTCGCTCTGCTTGTAAAGTTGAGGCAACATGTTGCTTCTGGGATCTTTGTGCATCAATCCCTTCGAGCGATTCTCTGAGCTTGTTCGCCTCCAAGTCTAATTGCGCTAGCTCCTCTATCAGTTGACCTCTCTTGGTATCAACATCCACCAATCATCGCTCCTTCGCCTCTGAAGTCATACCGCTAGCAAAATTCGACCTCATGGAAACATAGTTGGTGGTATTTTGTGTATATTTCTCTACCTGAGTTTGGAGCGGGGAACAATCCAATTCAAGCTTCGAAAATTCAGCATAAATCACTTGCAGTTTTGGTCTTAAAGATGTTAGCTTCTCAAAAGGAGTTTTTCCCAAGATACTCTTAATATTGCTATCATAAATCTTCACGGCCAAAAGACGACCGCAATGGATGGTACTCCCTGTATCAAATAAGGTAGTAGTTGACGGCGCCGCTTGACCCAACATAGGAGGCTTGGAAGAAGATGGAGGATGGATTTCCTTTGCCCCAAATGCAAAATTCTTTTGTTGTTGCAATGCAAGATCAAAAGGGTCTGGACCATCAACAGAACCTTCACGCTCATCTGATGCAAACTGGTTTTCCAACTGTAGGAGGAAATAACTCATTAAGAAATTTGATGAAAAAAATTCCAAACTTCTTTAAAGAGTAAATAAAGTAAAGAACAAAAGAAGGCAGTGGTTAAAGCTTACTCGTTTACCCAATACTTCAACATGGTTTGAAGTGTCTGGCAAATCATCAAGGATGCCATCCAAATTAAAGTCAAATTTTGCCAAATCAGAAACCATCATTTTCTCTCGCGAATCAGAATTTGCTGCTTTCTTTTTCAAACGCTTCCAATGGCGCTCACCTTCGTCGGAACTACTTCCTTCTGAAAGAACTACGGTAGTCCTCTTCTTGTTTTCACTCGTTGGTTCTGAAGCCTTGCTAACAATAGGCTTTGGTTTAGACGCTGGAATACTCAAAGGAGTCTTTGGATTAACTACTGCGGCCTTCTTACTTTCTTTGGTTACTTCCTTGGTTGCTTCCTTTTCTTTAGATTTTGAAGGAGATGGAGTAACTTCTGTAGCCAACTTGGACTTTGTTGTGCGAAATGTGATGACATTCTTCCTTTTTGGAGCAGCGAGAGGTGACTTTGGCTTCTCACATGCAAGCTTATCTTTGCAGAAGTTGCTTGAAGATTTTTTCCACCACTCAACATACTCTTTGGTGGCAAGGCTGATAGGTGCTGAAAAGCACCTGTTTATTCCCATTAACTTATGTTTTGTCGGTCCTATCTAATGTTATTTAACGAGCTTTAATTGGTTTATGTTGTTTCAGGACTTACGGAGCGTTCGGGAAGGATTTGGAATAAAAATAATGAGTTAAGGATGTTCCGGAAGGATCCACGGAGAGAAGAGGAGCGAAAAGATGAAAGTTGGAAAATCTGGTCCGGACCAAGGTTATGCTGGTCCGGACGACCAAAACTGGAGCACGATATGAACAAGCTGTTTTTTTGGTCCGGCCAATGTAACCGCTGGTCCGGACCAGCGGACAGCAGACGCTGCAAACGGAAATCAGCTTTTACGTCTTTAAGTCTTATTGTTTTGGGCCAACTATAAAAGGAGACTTAGAGTTTATTATTAGGTTACGTTATATTCTTTTCCTAAGCAGCTGGGAGAGATCCACGGCAAGAATACAAACGTTGAAGGAGATTTTCTCTATGTTCTTCATTCGTTCTTCAACTTCAAGCGGATATTTCTTCTCCATGGCCGGCTAAACCCCTTTTCTAGGGGGAAGATGAAACTTCACACCAAGTAACTCTATTTTATGTATGGGTTTTAGGTTTATTATTTGGATCGATTGTGAGACTAAGAATCCTTTCCGTTTCAATTGAATGGAATGATTTTACTTTTTCTTATCTATTGAGTATTTGTATTCCGGATTTCAAATACCTAGTTTTGCAATGGTTTTCATCAATTGTAGTTGGAGTTCTGAGATAGATTATACTCGTAAGACGGGCCGTGCCGTTAGGCGGCCAGACCGTACTTTTGAGACGGTCCGTGCTATGGGATAATCTGTACCTTGTAACAACTCAATTATTTTCTAGATGATTATTGCTAGGGTTTGCAAGCCCTAGTAATAATCCCTTATGATTCGAATAATTAATCTTGCCTATGCATGTTAGAGTTACACGGTTGAGGTGGATTTGAACCCTAGATTTTCTCTCCAATCGTTACAAACTTTCTATTTAATTTATTCTCTTAGATTTAATAAATTCTCCAAATTCAAACAACCAAACTTCCTTTGCCCGAATTAATCTGAAAATTAATCGAATTTGTCGTAACTCAGCCATACTGTCTCCGTTGGAACGATACTCGGACTTGACCATTATTCTACGGAGTAGTAGTTAATTCTAAATTTTATAAATATATTTTTGACACGGAACGACGCAGTCAAAGGCCTTCAGATGAATGCGACGGAATAAAAAATTCAGCCCTTGTGTTTAATCTCGTGCAAGACTCCCAAAGTTGGTATATTATTTCCAAAGTGCCGGTTGAGAGTTATTCTCTTAACTTTCCAGGAATGTCTTGACAAAATCGAAATTGTCTACCAAGTCGGTGAGGGTTGTATGGCTCAACAATATGCTCATTACCATGGCGAAGAGTCAAGTAGCTTGATTTGAGGCTGATGACGTAATCATTCCAAGAGTCCGAATACTTTCCATGGTCGGTGACAATTCCTTGTTGTGGTTTACCAAAAGCTAAGAGCGACAGAGTTGATGGCGTTATGCTCTTCAAAAGATCACAAGCTTCTTAAAAACAAAAATGTTTAGCCTTCTTTTCTCGGGCAAGTCTCACCATCCGGGCACCACAATTATTAAATTTTGTGGAAGCAGACAAGAAGTAATTGTCATAATAACGACCAAGCCACCCATAAACATAATGAATGGGAAACGCTGCGCCCCATTTGCTTGGATTAGGTGAAGATGTGATCTCTCTCAAACCATGGTATATGCTCGCAAGGACAGGTACTGCCAAAGAAAACCTCTTTCCTTAAGCCATCATACTTGCTACTTTGAAGACTCCTGGACGAATTTGATCAACTTCCTTGTTAGGCAGCACAAAAATGCATAGCCAACAAGATAGAAGAGCAGCCAAATTGGTTTATTCTTTCACGTCCTTCTCAACACCCAAGTCGTCAAAGACATTTTCTGTATCTTTGGAGCGTGGCTTTTTCTCTCCAATAAAGCTAGTTGGATTGTTGGATGTCCTGGGCTCGCCCAACCTTTTTTCTGAACTCTAACAGGCGGCTGTTTGTAACGGGATTCCTCTTTAAACCAAAATTTTACCCAGTCATGGATAGTAACATTTGAAGTCTCGCTTGCATAGTAAATTTTGCGGTATGCCAAAAATAAGTACTTGCAACTTGGAGGGAGAAGTGGCACATCCTTTTTGTCAACACCAGTGAGTTCTCTAGCAGAAGGCACGACCTTGTCGTAAAAGATTCCATCAATTGAAAGTCCCCCAGTCAGGCGTAGGTCCCATAGGGAAATAGACACTTCTCCGATTGGTATGTGTAGACTATTTGTTAAGGGACACCAAAGCTCACAAAATGAGCGAATAAGGTTTGCGTTGTGAACATAAGTAAATAAGGATGCAAAGACAGCATCATATATCTTCGCACTAGTTAGCATGTTTTTATTCCGTGCAAGCACATCTTCTAACCACTCCTAATATCCGTCGATGAAAGAAATTTTCCCAAACTGAGGAGTCGTGTTACCCCATTTAGCATCTCCATTGGCGATTCGATCGCCTAACAAAAGGAAGGACTCAGAATCAATGTACTTCTTGTGTAGAGATGATCACAGTAATAATGCATCGTCGGAGATAAAAGTAGACTTCCCATGGTCGAATAGCTCACGAGATGATTCAATATACCATCGTGAGAGATGGTGTGAATCAGGAGAAAGATCCTAATCTAGGGCAAGAGTTCCAATGGCCGGATCATGAACCCATAGGTCAACTTGAGCTGCTGGTGCTGCGCCTTGGTAACTAATGGACAGAATTTGATGATCATCTATCGAACGATCATTGAACAAGGCCATCTCTTCGCAAAGCCTTAAAGCTCGAAGAAGCGGCGGAGCAAAGCTCGAAGAAGTAGTAACACGGAGCCTAAAAGCTCGAAGAAGTTGCAGAGCAGAGCTTGAAGAAATAACAGCTACGGAGCTTAAAACTCAAAGAAGCAACAAATCCTGAGTCTGCAACAAAAAAAAAAGGCAATAGTCAGAAACATAAAGGAATCCAATGCGTGGTTATTAAAATTAAGATAGGTGAAAATACTGTTCAGAAAAGTGAGACCCAAAAGCTCTCTGATGAAGCAACAAATTCTTTGTAAAAGACAAGCAGCCGAGGGAAAAAAAAAACTTACAGTAGCATTCAAGGATTGCTTTCCAAGATTCAATTGTGAGGATTCGGTGGTGCTTCTCCTCTCAATATATAGAGCAAGGAAACAACTTCTAAGGAAAAAGAATCTGCATTATTGCTCTCCTAATTCATGAGTTTCCTTAATCTACATTAATTGTTCTCCAAGCAAAAGAATTAATTAGGGCAGCAGGCAGAAACAAGGACGGGCCCTAAATCCGTTATATGTTTTGGGCAATCAAGCATCTGGCATTCTGTTGCGAGACGGGTTCGGGCTTAAGTTAATTCGGCTATAAAACTTCAATTTGATAGGCTAAAATATTCCGTGATGGATCAAACCTTAACTTGCACATAAGTTGGGTTTATTGCCTCTGGATATGCAAAAAAAAAAAATTCAGTATGTGAATTGTTAAATTTTAGCTCGGTCAATGAGTTGAAATTTTGAAAATCAAAACTGACGCCAAATGCCAAGCCAAAAAAAAAAAAAACAAAACCTCTATCGCCGCGTACACAAATTTTGGCATCAAATCAAGTCAAGTCAACATTTCGAGACCTACTCACTTTCATATATGAGCAAGTCTCAAGGGGGCATCTGTAGGCATGTAAAATTTCTAGCCTATCACAAATCGCCACGTGTTGCTAGGGCAGACAAATTGGCCAATCAAATGTCGCCAAGTGCCTTTAAGTCAAGGTCAAAGTTTCATGGACGGGCGGCCAATCAAGTGATGCTAAGTGTCCATGGTCAAAAGTCAGAAACATGTAAATGGACCAATCAAATGGAGCCACGTGTCAAAATGACACATGTATTATTTTATCAAGTCCGGCCAATCAAATGGTGCAACGTGTCAAAATGACATAGTTATTATTTTATCAAGTCCGGCCAATCAAATTAGGCTAATTGGTGAATAATAATTTATCTCTTTATATATAATTACCTTTTCTAAAATAAGAAGAAAGGAAAGGTAATTATCAAATAATTATTATTCCTTTTTCAACAAAGGAAATAATTAAAGAGATTAATAAGGAAGGTTAGGATTGGAGTCTCCACCAAAATACTTATAAATAGAGGTGTTCCCTCTCATATTTTTTTCATTTGCACATTGAAGCACAAAAGCTTCAGAGCTCTGAAGATCGAAGCCTTCAAGTCCTTCAGAATTCTTCAAGTGTGCATCCAACAAGAAGGTTCTTCGAATCGAAGCCTCAAAGCCTCGAAGAACATTCAATTTAAGTCATCAACTTCTTAGCAAATCACAAAGAAGATTCTGCCGTTCGATTTGAGATTAAGTATCAAGCCCTCGTTTCAACAACCGAAGAGAAGAATCAGAAGACTTTATTTTCTTTGATTAGAAAATACATCAAAGATTGTAAACCCTAATATCATACATCAATAAAATTGACTATTGTTCAACATTTTTCCGTCTTTTTCGCAGACTCAAAATTTGTATTCAACAATACTGTTGTTCGATCGGAAAAGGGGAGTCTGGCACGGTAAGGCCGTGCGGGATCCCTCATTGGATCCTGAGTGTGTGTGTGTACATACATATATATATATATATATCTATATATATATACACACACTGTTGTTCTACAGATTGCAGCATGTGAATTTTCACTGAAGGTAGACATGCATTCTAATACCATCAACTTTTTGCGTTGCGTTGTTTGATACAGGTTTTTCTATTTGAGACACCATCTTTTGTATTTGTTGGACATTGGTGCTCATATTTTCCACTGTGAAATTTAACTAATGTTTGTTCTATCTTCGCCGAATTTCCCATTCGAAGTGGTGAAAGAAAAATAATTTTCCTAAACTTCCTTTGCTTCCGCTCAATGTAGAACAACTTGGTGGGGGTATGGAGATTATTAGTCAGTTGTTGAAATGCATTATTTGAGAAGATAGTCGGTTAAATACAAAAAGTACTCATTTGTTCATGTTTGTTTAATTCTCTAATTGATTGCCGGTTAAATACAAAAAAGCCGACTTTTTGAGTTTTAACTTGGATATATTTCAAAATATATTTGGGTAGAAGTCATAAATTTTTAGTTTTCCAATACGTCTTGACAAAACAAATCAATAATCCACAATAGTTAGATGCAAAAATAACAAACGCGAAAAAAAATTGACACTACAAGAAAATGCAAATTTGGCGACACAACAAAGTACATCGGCAAAAGTGTACATGGGTCGGCAAAGGTTTTCGCCGACGAAAAATTTTGTGTCGGTAAGCTGTCGGCGTTGATATATAGGGAAAGGGTTTCACCATCGTGAATTATCCTTCATCGGCAAAAGTATAGTTTCAGCGATGCAAGTTTTCGTTGGCATATCTGTCGGCAAATGGTGTTGCGTCGGTAAAAGGGATTCTAAAATCAAAGAGTGTGACAATTTTGCCGACGAGATTTTTGCTGGTGCCGTGTTTCTGCGTACCCCGCGTTTCGAACTCGAGGCCTCAAAGTCTTCACATCACGTGTCTACCAACTGCACCAACTTACTTTTCATTAATAATATTGCAATATCTAATATATATAACCTACATATACAGTTTTTTTTAGGATTGTGATTTTGGCACTCCAAAAATTGATAGAGGGGGTTTTAAAATTGAACTGTGTTGATATACAAAATAACTTCGTTTTGGAGCCCATCTATCAATTTTTGGAGTGCTAAAATCAATTTTCTTTTTTTTATCTTTACATAAATAGTACATATACAAATATTTTCTACTAGATACATTATTACATACACTTATATCTTTTTAGGCTTCGTTTGGCATTTTAATTAAGCCAGAAAGCTTTTTTTTTTCCTTATTCAAACAAAATTTGCATTAGTTAGTTTTTCGTCAATTTTTCGAAGATTATTGCTTCTTCATGACTAGAGGTAACTAAAAAGTAAAAAATTACAACCAAATCCCAATTTTTTAAAATAAAGACCAAAAAATTGATTTGCAGGCTTATTTTTGTTTTTATTTAAAAAAATTGGATTTTAATAGTAATTTTGTACTTTTTAGATTCGTCTCGTCATATGAAGAAGCAATAATCCTCAAAAAATCGACAAAACACTAACAAATACGAAATTATATGCGTACCTTATATTTACCACATAATATTGTCTAAACATACAAATACACACACACACATAAATGTATATACTCCCTCTGTTTCGCAAAAAAATTTTGTCCACAAACTTAGAACCTAAAAAAATACATTTTTTGAAAAAAAAAATCAAACTTTCTTTTTCGCAAATTAGTAGATATCCATGTGTTCTTCAATTTTTTGGCCAAAAAAAAAAAATTTCAACTTTTACTTTTGCCGACACAAATATTTCATCGCGGAAAGATTTATCTTTTGGTGATGCACATTCTGTTGCCAATAGTTACTATCACCGGCACAAAAATGTCGTCGCCAAAATATTCAACTTTTGCCGATGCACATTTCATTGCTAGAAAAAAAATTTGTCGGTGAATATTTCGCGGGATAATATTTCCCGCCAACCTTACTTTTGCCGACAACATTACCGACGCACTTCTTTTTGTCGCCAAAAAATTTACATTTACCGACACAAACAACTTTTGCATCGGCAAAAGCTTACTTTTGCCGACATAAAATGCATTGCGTCGGCAATCAGGTCGCCTTTGGTGCATTTTCTTGTAGTGTGAATAAGGAAAAACCAAGAAAAAGCTTAAAAATTTTAGCCGAACTTAGCCTAACAATATTTTCTCTTTGGATAGCCAAATTTAATATGGATCACACCCTCTCTTTTCCATTTCTCTCTCTCTTTCTCTCTTCTCCCATCCCTATCAAGTATCAATGGACCACCCACTTACATTTACTCCCAACTCTCTCTATCTCTCTACAAAAAATGTGTTTTTCATAATGAGACTTCACATTGTTAATCTTATCAACCTCTTAAATGGATAACCAAAAAATTAGATGACAAGTTATGATTATCCAATTTTGGTTATACCATTGGAGATACCCTAACAGATTTTTGCCGAATTAGGCACAAGTTCACCTATCAGTAACTATTTTCTTGTAGAAATGAATCTTAATTGAGAAAATCTTAATTTTTAATGGATGACTGTGAATAGTTATTTACGGAGCCAATCGCAACCATTTAAAAGTGTTTTGGATGGTCCGGATGTTAATGAAACATACTGGGGAAGAGTTAAACTGTTTTCCGGGAAGGTTCGTTAAAATTCGGACTGTCCAGAATACTTTTGGACGGTCGCGATCGGTTGTTGCTGTAAAAAACTTGTTCACGGCTGTTTCTCTCATCTTAGTTTTATTTGTTTGTTAAGTATTTCTTAAATATATCCAGTATAGGGTTCTTTGAATTTCTAATAGATTGGAGCTACATATATAATTCTACAAATCCATTGACAATTTGTTTTTATCAGTGAAAGTCAGTATTGTTAGAATAATTAAATTAGCATATTAAAAATGGAGTTAAACTCCTGACTTTCTTACATTGACACCTAAGTGCACTCCTAATGCCGTTAGGCCAAAGGCCACCCAGCAACATCTTGACAAAATTGATGATTGAATGATCTGTTATGGAATGACATCAAGCTACTAGGCTGGTATTCAAATCATCTTCTCCAGCAGCCAGGGTAAGCTCCTCGGCCCTTACAGCCTGGTACTTCCAATCTGTTTGATACAATGTGTACAACATCATCACCACACAAGAATACTGTGCTGCAACTAATCCCCACCATAAACCCGCAAACCCAATTCCCAATTTGAATGTCAAAAGAACCGCAACTGGCAAACCAATGATATAAAACGATGCTAGATTGATACGGGCTCCCACCTTAGGCCTGGCAGATCCCATCAGGGCACCACAGGTAGCCGTTTGGGGCGCGTTCCCGACTTCTGCCAGGCCTAAGATTGGAAGCGTATTCGTGATCAACGCCAGTGTCAACGGGTCATTGGTGTACATTTTCCCCCACACGGATCTTAGAGCGATTGCCAGAGCCAGAGCTACGAAGCCGAAAGAGAGAGCGACTGATATACCGGTTATGGCCGCCCTCTTGGCACGGCTAGCTTCACCCGCACCCAACTCGTGGCCCACGCGCTGCGATATGCTCACGCTCAGAGCATTAGGGAATACGTAAAAGGTCCCTGTCGTTTGCATTAATATGCCCACTGCCCCAACTGAAGACTCCGGATTGCTCAGTCGTCCACCAAGAAATAGAATGATCTCATACCACCACCATTCCAAGCAAACAGAAAACACACTAGGCAACGCCAGGCTAAGCAACGGCCACCAGCCGTGGAAAGTAGACCCTATCGTCAACCCAACCCAAGGTTTTAGCGATACTTTCGAAAGGGCAATGTAAATCAACAAGCCAATGTTGGTGTTTAACGTGTACAAAATGGAGCTCAGTGCAAGGCCTTTCACGCGTAAATTCAAGTATGTCACGAAAAGATAACAAATAGGTAGGTGCAGTAATGTGGAAACTGCAGTAGCCAGGGTTGATGGCGAGTTTAGTCCCTGAACCCTTAAAAATGACTTCAAGGGGATCAAATGAGCATGGGCGAGCAATTCGGGAAGCGAAAATAACAGGTACACTTTGGCGACTTTTGTTATACTGTGGTCCTGGCCTAACCGGTGAAAGACATGGTCGATGTTAAGCCAAAGGATTGAGATGGGAATGCAAGCGAATAAGAGGAGGAGGAATGTTTTGAGGTAAGTTTGGCTTAGGACTGACCATCTCCTGGCTCCAAAGGCTTGGGAACAAATCGGGTCCATTGCCATCGATAGGCCTTTCATGACCGAAAAGGCTGTGATATTTGCAAATCCGATGGCGAGGGAGCCACCGGCTAGCTCTGTTTTCCCCATGCGGCCCAAGAAAAGCATGGAAATCATTGATTTGGAGCATATGAGCAGTGTTGTCATAAGTACAGGGCATGCAATTTTCCCAAGCATGAGCAGCTCGTCTACCGCCTGAGAAAAAAAAAACATGCAAATTAAACATATAGTTATGCTTATGACAACAGCACTACGCCCACCTCTCTGTTTCACCACACAATATTTCATCGCCCATTTCGGCAATCAATGGTCCGGATTTAAAAAAAAAAAATTCAAAATTGAGACCATTCAAAATATTTTTAGACAGTGAAATTAAGAACGGTGGAGGAGCAGTAAAAATTGAGCGATGGATGTACACTATCTGTTATGATAATGCACATTTACAAGTAAAAATTTGGGTATCATTCAAATGAACTTTTTTTTATCACAAGAGTTTGTTGTTTACTGCATGCATGCATGATGCATAACTCTGACAAACTTCAATCAGATTAGGCAAATGTTATACTAGTATTCTCGATAGAAGAATTATTCGGCAAATTACACAATCAATGCTTTTCTGTCAATTTTCCTTTGTTTTTAAAAAAAATCATGAACAGAGATACTCCACTAAACAAGTCAACTCAAGTGTATAGTCATAGTCTTAATACTTGCCATAATTTAATCTGCAGTGCTTTCCCGGAAACTTCTCACTCTCTTAATCAACGAGGGCAATTGCACCATTGGTTCCTGTAGTTTTGGCAGAATCTCCATTTAACCTTTTAATTCTAAACTGTAGCAATTTAATCCTACATTTCCATTTTCATTTCAATGTGGCCTCTCCATGGTACAAGTATTGCACCTTGATCCATCTGGTTTCAAATGTGTCATCTTCTGCTTAACAAAACTCAACGAAAGATGACTGACAGAACTATATTGAACTGGCATGACAATGCAACCTTCAAAAGCTCACCAAATTAAAATCGGATAAACGCAAGTTATATATCAGCATTGCAATGTTAAGCTTCGGTGAAAATGGGGTCACAATTAACACACACGGAGAGGGCGATGGAGTGAGAGAGAGAGAGTGCAAATGGTGAAGAACACCCACAGTCAAACAGAGAGAGAGAGAGAGAGAGAGAGAGAGAGAGAGAGAGAGAGAGAAATACCTCGCTCACCGAAAACTTCTGGGAAAGCCAATGCAAGAATTTATTTTCCAGTATCCTATGTTTCTCATAATTTTGCCCAGCATCCATTGATAATTCACGGTCATCATCCTGAAGTTGTAGACGGTCAGTCATTTGGCACATGCTTGCCTTATACTGCATAGAGAGAGAGAGAGAGAGAGAGAGAGAGAGAGAGAGAGAGAGAGAGAGAGAGTGCAAATGAGACGAAGTTTAAGAGAAGAAACAGAGTCGACAAAGTAATGAACGCAGGAGCAGTTTTATGGAGTATAAATAATAGTGTGCCAAAAAAAGAGAGAGAGAGAGTGCAACCTTAATATCTCCAAATTAGTTGTCCAACAGTTATTATTGTGGGAGGAGGTTGATCTTCACCACTCCTGAAGACTGAGAGAGAGAGAGAGAGAGAGAGAGAGAGAGAGAGAGAGCATTAATTTGGACAAAATTCACAACATACACCAAATATGTACGCCTTTGAACACACATTCCAAACTTTTACAGATTGTTATTGTTTCTCATACAAATGTGTACGGTTGATATAACTATCGATGTTTGGTCAGGTTGATTTCTTTTAGAAAATGTACTTCTCGGAAAAATAAAAAATATTAACTGTTAAATAACTTATGTGAATTCACCGCAAATCCACGATGACTCAAAATTAGACCAAATTGGAGGTGGAGGATAAGAGCATCCAAACGTGGATAATCAAAAGTTGCCATGTCATTTTTTGGTTATCTATTTAAGAGGTTGCTAAGGTTAGCAATATAGATGTTCACAATAGTATAATAAAAATTGAAAAAATTGTCACCATATAAAACAACTTTTTTTTAAATAGTTTTCAAACTAATAAAAAAAGGTTATTAGAATTTGAAAATAAATTTTTGAGAATTTGAAAATAATTTTTTGAAAAAAAAACACTTTTTGGAAAAAGTTATAAAAAAAGTTTTTGAAAAAAAGACAAATTTTTTTTTAAAATAAGAGTTTTTGAAAAAAAAATATAGTTTTAAAAAATAGTTTTGAAAAACAATTTTACTGTTTTGCAAAAAAAAAAAACTTCTTTTAAAATATTTTTCTTAAAAACATTGGAGAGAGAGAGAGAGAGAGAGAGAGAGAGAGAGAAATGGAAGAGAAAAGGTTTTTGGTTTTGGCAAAATGTTGCTAGTTTTGGTTATTCAATGACCAAAATTTGATAAGTTGCTAAAACATTGTCAAATTTGATTATGCCACTATGAGCACTTTTTAAAAAAAATATTATTAACTTTAGTAATCCTATAGTTTTGGTTATTCTACTGTGGATGCTCTAAGAGCTTATGTACTGTAATTCACCTTAAACCCAAATACTCAATACAGTATTATACTCCTATACACTTAAGTCGTGGCCAATTGCCCACCTTGCCCCTTTCCAGTATAGTTCTTCCGCTTTTATGTACGGAAATTACAGTTTTCCTTAATTACCAACGTCTGGTTTTCTAAAATAGTAATTATCACAGTGAAACGGTAAGACCGTACCATGGGTATAGTAGCGTTACGTGGGCCAACTAATTGAGTTGTCCATAGAAAATTACTGTTTGCCTCTGTTACATTACAACAGAATATAAAGTCCAAATAGGTGTGAACTGGTAAGTAATTAAACCATAATTTAGTTCATCTCTGTAGTTTTTATTGGCTTGACTGTGAGGGGTGTCCGGACCAACTTATGCGCGTCTAAACTATTCCCCTTCCTAGTTTGCTCAAAGGCAGGCCAATAGGCCATTCACGTGGATATAAGAGACTTATTTTTTGCAGCTTGACCCGAAAAAATTGACAAGTTTCAAACTCAGAATATTTAAGTTTATAACTTGTTCATGTTGTCATTTGAGTTACCTGGGTTCATCTCTGCAGACTACAGTTATGAATCATGGTTTCAGAACCATAAATTTGAATTTGCATCTTAATATTGTGAGATAGTATATATGATTCACAAAAAGAAGAAAACTCCAAATAGTACTCTATGGCATTTTTAGATTATACAAGTCACGATGGGTAGTTGAGTCTGAAGTGAAAGGACAAAGTAAAAAACACATTTTGCACATAAATTGGTACTGTGTGTGGAATCATCTATTCATGTGGGTAGACAGGTAATAAATTACTGCATGTTAGCCCAATAAATGACACTCTTATCTGCATTTTCATAGCTATAATTACACTGGCCTATTATTTTGGTTACTAAACCCCATTAAAAAGCAGTACCAGAAAAGCTACGTGCACAGCATGCTGTGCACAGCAGTTGTGCACAGATCCCGTTTTCTCTTGCCTCGGGTCGTACAAAGATAATCGGAGCTGCTCATTTTGTTCAAAATATGTTGTTTAAGGTCTCTGTAAAAAATGAGCTTCGTTCGATATCGTTAGAGGCGTTAACAAAACACCCAAATTCTAGAGTGATTTTGGGTGTTTTGTTAACGCCTCTAACGATATCGAACGAATCTCAATTGTTACAGAGACCTTAAACAACATATTTTGAACAAAATGAGCGGCTCCGATCATCTTTGTGCGATCCGAAGCGGGAGAAAACGAGATCTGTGCACAGCTGCTGTGCCCAGCACCACAGCTCAAAAAGCAGTACTGATACCACTATGGGTCTGTTCATTCCTCATTTCCAAGAAAATTTCAGTGAAATCTTTTGTAAAAGATTTTTTATTTTTTTTATTTTACTTGTGTAGGAAACTGATAGTACTGTATAAACAAGTTTGAAATCTTTTGCTTTATATGATTGATTCCACGCTCACAATTTCACAAAATTGAGGAGCCGACACTATTACCATGTGATGGGACTTATGTAACCCATGTAGTGCAGCAATCGTACTACGAGGTTGTAGTGCACCTCAAAAGGGTGCTTTGTGATATGATCATCACAATTGGACTCATTCATTCTATAAACTTTATCGAGCACTTTGTTCGTGCAAAAAGATTAAATCGATAAGATATTGATAACAACGTGATCGAACAACATATGATTTGGAAAAATAAATGGTTCGCACAATTAGAAAATAAATTGTAAGACAAACTTCTTCTATCATTGGTGTTTGTGCACCAATGAAACGCTCAGCAAACTCTATGACATGTACAATACCAGCTCTAGGCGTAAGCCAGAGAAGCGGCCATTTCGGGCCCTACAATTTTTCCCTAATTAGGGGCCCTTAGAGCATGTGTCGCACAAGTAACAAAAGTCAGGTTCACAAAAAATATGCTTTATTATCTTTCTACAAATTTGAAAGGTGAGCTAGCAAACATGGACACTACCGGAATCTACAAATTTTATTATTTTGTTATTATTACTATCTTTTTTGTACTGTTGTTAATTTTCAACATAATTTAAAATACTATACAAACTCATTACATATGAACTATTTATTTTATAATTATATTTACTTATATACATAGAATTAATATATTTAAATATGTATCTCTATCTTATATGACATATAATAATATTTATAAAAATAAATAATTTAAAAATATTCTATAGTACTTTATTTAAAATAAGATATAGATAATATGTATACAAACACATGCATAACCAAATAAACATGTATATACTATATCCACATAAATAATAGGTATGCAATAAACATATATGTATATAAGTAAATATAATTATAAATAAATGGTTCATATGTAATGAATTTGTATAGTATTTTAAATTATGTTCAAAATTAACAACAGTACAAAAAAGATAGTAATAATAACAAAATAATAAAATTTGTAGATTTCGGTTGTGTGCATGTTTGCTAGCTCACCTTTCAAATTTGTAGAAAGATAATAAAGCATATTTTTGAATCGTACTTTTGTTACTTCTGCTAAACATGCTCTAAGGGCCCATAATTTGGGAAAATTTATATTCGTGCGAATAGATAGATGCGAATCCAGACCATTCAAAACACAATCCAACGGCTGAGATTGATGTCCGCAAATAACTAAAATATATAAGGGCGTCCATATGAGAAGCCGACTGATTACTTATACATTGTATTTGTGTGTGTGTGTGTTGAGATGCACTGCAACCTTCAAGTATAAATCCTTCATGAATATGTGATTGTGGAGAATATTAGAACATTACGTGATGGTGTCCAACTTAATAATTACTCAGTTATTAGTAACCATTCGTTCTTCAATAAAAGTTTAACAAAATTCCATGCATTACACTTGTAACTTCTTGTTAATTTTACGACAACCACTTTACTTTGTAATTAGTACCATTCCTCTCTCAACCAAAAGTCAATAACATTTTTTTCGGACAAGACAAATCATATGCTACCACTAATACAGAAGGGGACAGAGCTGATGAAGTTTGAACCCTCACCTAGTGCAAGAAGCATAGAGCATTTATCATTTGGTTATCACTCTATTTGAGAAAAAAATATAAAAAAACACACAAAAAAGGTCAACACCATTGATCCGTTATATCGAGAGTTCTTGTTTTCTAACAAAACCATTCCCATTCCCCTCTCTCCCCAGCACCAATGACCATTTGCCTTTGACTAAGGATAAGAGGAAGGAAGAATACGCCAACGCCTTTTTTGGGAAAATGAAAAATATGCAGAATCTTTTATGCCTTTAGGTTAACATTTTTAAGTGTCGGGTAGTTCACGACAGATTAATATAGGGGTAAATTGTAAAAACCACTCTGAGGTTTTTAAATATTACTACAAAATTGCCACCTTACATTTAACAAATTACAAAATATCTCCGAGCACCTAAGAAAATTACTTCTTTGTCATGATGTAGTAGCTTGAATATTCAACGGAATCTGTTTCATATCATCAAATCCTAATTAAAATGGATCAAAGTATCTTTTTATAGCATGTGAAATGCTAATGTTACACCTCTACGGCCTTTCACAAGCTACAAAAGGATTTGATGATGTCAGACATATTTCGTCAAATTTTCTAGTGGTTACATCACGACGTGGGGGTAATTTGTTATGCAATAGGGATAATTGGTAATTTCTTAAACTTGAATGGGTAATTTATAATTTACAGAAACCGTGGGGGTGATTTGGTAATTTGCCCTTAATATATTCTTTTGGGAATCTTTTTTTTAAACAGTATTCTCTTGGGAATCCGAAAAATATAAAATAATACTAACAAATCCTAACAAATCTCCAGCAAACTCGCCGAGCAAACAAAAAGGAAGGATATCAAACATACTTTGGGTCTCTTTTTGGACAAACTTTTTTGATATTTTGGGTATTTTTGTCATCTCATATAGACTTTTTTTAACATTGATCTATATTTTTATATTTTTTCGATTCTTCTCGTCGGGAAGAAAAATTCGGCAAAAAAAACCGTCCAATTTTGATTTGGTATCAGTTGCATTTTTTTTAAAGTTCCGTGTTATCAAAAATCCGAACTGAACCGACCCATCTTTTCCCTGTTTTTTTTTTGCATTGTGTCACTTTTCAAATAAAATTATAAAGTAATTCCTTGTATAATTTTTTTAATAATGTCTTACTAATTTTAAAGAAGAAAATAATATAAGACAGTGAATAAAAGGTAAACCATTTTTTTACAGGTTCCGGACGTAGGTAGTGTAGGAAATGACTATCCTCACTTCCATTTTTGATAACTTAGCATGTTTACGTACAAATCTAATCTCTCACAGTTTGGTTCAATTTTGGATCTTTTAGTTACGAAGAAGATCACTCCCATTAAAAGAATCAGAATTAGTAGATCTTAAACTATATTAACAAATCCCATTTGTAGAACAAAAATAAATGATTAAAGTTTCAAAAGGAATTTGTCCGCCTTTTTTTTTTTTTTTTGCGTAAATCTGTTTTGTTCATGTAGCTAACAAATAGCTACTCAGGGTTTATATTGTGTTCTAATAATACAGATTTTTTATTTTTTTTCCGTTAAGGCCAACATTTGTAGTGTCTATAAACCTTGTACAATGTATTTGATACAAGGCTCTTATATACTAGAATTGTTACATTAACTAAAATAATTGAACATTATCATTTTCCTTTTCCTTTTTATATATCTTTCTTGTTGTTTTTAATATATTTTTATTGTCATCACCTACGGGAAGTTTCCTGTAGTAGGCTGAACTTAACGACTCGGACCCCATGTCCAATAGGCGCGGACCGAGGTTAACGTCGAGGGAGTCAGCCGTACCCACACAGAGGTTCGATGCCTCGGCTAAGGAGAAAAGTCTTCAGGTTCGGCTACCATCCGGACCACCCACTCCGTTGGTGTCATCCCTCTTTCGAGTCACCTATCCTTAGGTTTGGCCGAGGGGGAGGCTCTGCCAATCGCGGCATCGCATGTCACCCCACGTGCTGAAACCGTTATGCCAGAAGATAATGATGGGCGCACATGGGGGTGTCAGCTCACACCTAAAACGGTTACCAGATAATGATGAGCGACATCACAATAACGTCAGCCGACCCGTACAAAGCACATGCCTGTACTTGGAGAGCAAGCCAAGCTGACTCTATAAATACCAAAGCAGGACAACTCTAAAGAGGTACATGCTTTTACACACAAAAAACCCCTAGTCCCTTGCTTTACTCTCTGCACATTCTCATCTTCTCGTCGGAGGACCTTGTCGGGCAACCCCGGCTAGGTCTTAGTCGTGCGTTCACTGTGCAGATTAGGGCAAGAAGGCTAGGCAACTCTTGAACTAATTGAAGAGGAACTCAGACCAAAGATCAACGGGTCACACATTTACCTACTTTTTCATCTGCAGTTTGCATCTAATTGACCAAAAAGATGTAAAAAAAGAAAACATTTACTCAATAGTAGAAAAAATTTACTCAATAGTAAAAATGGAAAACATGCACTTACATTGAAAATAATTGAGTAGTCATGTGATAATTTGTAATGCCCCGCTATTTTCTAAAAATAAACTCCAAAATATACTATATTTTAAACACTTCTAGGCCCTTATTTTCTCCATATAAATAAATTACATCACCAAAATAAACTTAAGTCGCCTTCTAAATAATCTTCTAGATGCTCCAAAATTATCAACTCTTCCAAAACCTCTCCAAATTAATCCTTATATGCTCTGATTCAATTTTCACTAATCCAGCTCCATACCTGAAAAAGAACTTATTCGGGAAGTATACGATACAACAGAATAAGAAAGCTCATGTTCAAGGTGGAATCAATAAGCGATAATCAACTGCCAAGTCGAAGCAACAATCACAAGGGACCTCATACCATGTCCTTCTCAGTACATGACTAGTGACCCTCCCCCAATACCTTCCTCACCAAGTCATCCTCGACCCATCCTGGATATTCGATTGGCTATTGTGCATGAGTTCACTCAATCCCTGTACTAAACAGTTCTACAGTACTCAGCCAACAACATCATATTCGATACCAATTATTCCACTTTCCAATGATATCCACAAGATTGAACAAATAACACGAGATAATCAAAAGGAGTACAAAAATGGGAGTGAAGAAAGGATTCCGGAAGTGGGAAGGATATCGTATACTCCACGGATTACCTCAAATATGGCCGGCCGTTTTGTCCACGAATCAATACTTTAAAATATATTTGGACTAAATACATCACTAGTCCACCAATATCCACCATTCAAAACATCACTAATAAATTTTCAAGCTTTTTTCCCCTTTTCTTTCTCCCCTTCTATTCTCTCTTTCCTTTCTCTATTTATCTTGGTGGTGTGTGGAGGGGAGGAGAGGAGCCTATTTATACTAATGTAAGAAGAATCTAGATCATATCTAGAATATCCTAATCATATCTTATATAATCCTATAAAATCTACCAATATCTAGCAAAATCTATATAATATCTAATAAAATCCAATCCTATCTTAATATATCTTATAAAATCTAGGGATATCTAGTAAAATCTAAACATATCTAAGTATATCTATTAGTTATCAAATCATATTTTATATTATCAAGGAATATAAAATCTAAGTATATCTAAGGTTATCTAGAATATTCTTATAAATCTAGAGACACCTAATTTGGTCCATTAAGATGCCAACTCTCTCTCAATCTCCCTTAAACCTTTTTCTAGATATCTCTCTCTATATCTCTCAAGATCTCCCCTACATTAAAGTGAATAATGATCATACGGTAATACTAGATCTAGGCTTGGAGAGCATGGCATATCTCTCCTAGATTCACCCATCTATCTCTCTAATTTTCTCCATATCTTTCCTAGATTTTTAAGATTATGAAGTAGGGCTAGGGTTTTCTTGAAAGTCTAGGTTTAGATTTATCAATTAACAAAATCAATTATATTTACAAAAATACTTCAATAAAATGTTTAATTTTATTCGAAAAAAATATTGACCCGAGATTCGGGTCATTACATAATTGGTCTTTTTTTTTTTGTATTTTTATCGGCAATGTGATAATTGGTCTTGATTATTGGTTGGAAACTTATAATTCGAAATAATGACACATTAAAAAAGAAGAAGAAAAATCACGTGTATTCTATCACATGCTTGGTCATGCTCATCTAGCAAATCATTTTCCTAAATCCATTGCTTTTCTTCAATTTGTTTCTGCAAAATAAAATAAAAAATAGTACCAATGGTTAGATCCAAACTCATGGTTTCCAGCAGTACTTCTGCACCTAAACAATTTTCTTAATTAATCATTACGAACCAAAAATTTCCTGATACAGTGTGGAATTAATAAATGGTTAGAATATTCATGGATTCAACGAAACTGACTTTAGTAGTCAATAGAGTCCGGAACGTCAAATAAGTATTAATTTTTTAAGAAGACAATTTCAAATTCAAAAATAACGTGCTTATTGAAATCTAAAAATATGCAATATGGATTTTGTTTGAAAGATCTCATTGAGATCTTTTGAACGATGCAAAAAAAAAAATTGAAAATTTATTTTTTATTTATATTATTTTTGAATTTGAAAATGTGAAATAAGTACTTATTTTTGAAGAAAGTTTTCTGAAACGAGAAATGATTCTGTCCCCCTCCTATATAATGACATCACTAAAGGTTAAAGTTAAATTTACGCATTTTTTTTATGGAAGAGAATCTTCTTTGATCCATGAAAATAGACTGCACTGTCCAGTTAGCCCATTTGTGGGGCCTAGTTGGGTCTATTTTGATAATTCAAACTATTCACATTTTAGAGCTCGCCGATATATAACATCAAACACGTCAAAAATCACTTGGTTGGAGATTGGTTGATATAATTTCGGAATGTACTTGTCGTGAAATAAATGGGTTAAATGGTCCGATTCGGTTTTGTAATCTGTTTTTATGTTCTAGAATCAATGTGTTCCCACATTACATCAAATAATATCGGATCAACATAATTTTGTAAATGACTAATGTTCGCAAGAAGTTTTAAAATACAGATAGCTTGGATCACCCGAAGGTGAACCCCTTGAAGGGCTTACAAATGGACCAATTGCACGTATTTTGTCCATTTTCATGGACTATAGAGAGAGTGTTGACTCTTTTTTTTCTTTTTTCTTTTTCTTTTTTGAAAATGTGACCCTTAGATATAACAAAAAGTTTGGAACAACGCCGAAATGCAAAAATACTTACATAAATATATGGGACCCATAAACACTACACTACCAATGTGTACACACTTGTGTAAGTATTTATGTACAAAGGTGCGTGTTTTGAGTGTGGTATATTACTTTAAATGTCAGCCGACAAATGATTACGACCTGACGTTGGATTATTGATATTTAATCAATACTCCATGTGGGATTAGGATCGTCATTATGTGGGACTTCTTGATTTTCTTCCGTTTAGAGCGCCAATATCAACAAAATCAGCATGAGCCTTATTTAGCAAAAGAGGATTGATAGAGTACGTGAAAGAAAATCAGAATCGTCCATTTCTTTTTTGTGGGCCATTTCATGTACCCTATCAATCATATTTTGATAAAGATGGGAATCTGAACGGTTCATTTTCTTTTCATGAACACTTGTCATGTACCACAACATTTTCATATTAGTACCTGACCTTTCACGCAAATCACACATGGACCCATGACCTTAACAAAACATCAGATAAATACCTGACGTATTAAAAACTTCATCAATTAAACCTGTACCGTTAACCTCCTTCCAAAAACTAACGGAAAACATGTTTCTCTCTCCAATTTTGCTACCCACACAAACTTTTTTTTCACATATTTTACACATTTTTTGTGGGGTCCATTTTTGAGTCCCACAGAAATTATCCAATCTGTTCACTAATTCTAAAATATTTTTTCAAGCGATCTTGCCAAAAATCAGCGCTATAAAATAAATGTAAGTGTATGATCCAATCGTACAGCTTTTCATTCAGAATTCTAGATTAAAATTTTGAAAAAAAAGTTGTAAGATTGGATCAAACACTTACATTTACTCCCTTGAGCTAATTTTTTTACGGTGTCATGCAAAAAATATTTTAAAACTAATGAAATGATCGGATCATTTTTAGGGACCCAAAAGTGGGTCCCACAAAATCTATGTAATACTAATCTGTGTGGGTACACTTGTAGTGTTAGTTGCTCCGGTGAAAATAAATTAAAAAAAATAACTTAACACTATGCAAGAAAGAAAAAAGAAAAATAATAACGCAGAAGAAAAGACTTGTATTTCAAAAAAAATTTGTGGCGACCCAAAAATGAACTAATTTGCTCATTAATTTTTTTTTTTTTGCATGACCCTATAAAAATCATCTCAACGGGGTAAATGTAAGTGTTTGATCCAATATTATAACTTTTCATGCCGAATTTTAATCTAAAAATTCTGAATAAAAAGTTGTATGATTGGATCATACACTTACACTTATTCGATGGAGCTGATTTTTTGCAAGGGTTCTCGAAAAAATATTTTTGACTTAATCAATGGATTGGATAATGCGTGAGACCCAAAAATGGACCCCACAAAAAGTGGGCAGAATCTGTGAAAAAAAGTCAGTGCGGGTAGCAAAGTTGGAGAGAGAAACATGTTTCCTGTTTGTTTTTAGACGGACATTGACGGTAGGGGTTTAATTGATGAGTTCTTTAATACGTCAAGTATTTATGTGATATTTCCTTAAGGTTAAGGGTCTATGTGTGATTTGTGTGAAAGATCAGATGCGAATATGAAAATTTTCTTTTAATCAATACTTCATGTGGGATTAGGGTCCTCATTATGTGGGTACTTCTTGATTTTCTTCCTTTTAGAGCGCTAAGATCAACAAAATCAGCATGAGCCTTATTTAACAAAAGAGGATTGATAGAATACAATAATACATGAAAGAAAATTTGAACCGTCCATTTCCTTTTTGTGGGAAATGTTTCATGTACCCTATCAATCCTATTTTGATAAAGATGGGAATTTGAACCGTTCATTTTTTTTTATGGACACTTTCATAAAAATATGTCAGGGGGGTTACGGAAATCGAACCCTGTCCATGTGCATGAAAATATAAAAGAGACACTAACTGCACTGCACTTGCACCAGGGTTTTAAACCAAATTACAACTGTCGCTTTGCTATTTTAGCCAGCTATCTTTTTGAACTCATACTACATCAAACTCTCTAAGAGTGAGCATCGTGTCGTGTCTAGTTGAATTCATATCGTGTCATTTCGGATTTCGTATCAAAATATATGTTAACATAAATGTGTCAAATATCTTGACACTAACTTGACCTACTTAAAATCGTGCCGTGTTAGGGTTGATACTATTAAGACCCTTTTATTCTTTTAATATTAACATAAAATTACATACTTTCTAATGTTGTGAATGAACTATTTATGTTGTGAATGAACTATTTATTTAATTCAATAACAAAAATTGAAAAAAAATTTCAATACCATCATAATCTCAACAATAATTAAAACAGCCAAATCATGACATTGAAAAAATGCCTTAAGCCACAATTAGATATATGTTTCAAAAATAAATAGTTTTGTACCCTTTTCATCTAAAAGAATAATAAAAAAAAAAAGCACAAACAACTATTGACTAAGTCTATATAAATTTTAAACTAAAAGACTAGGCCTAAACAATGAAAATAAAAAAAATTAAATAAGCCTAAATGAATTTAATTAATTTTGGACTCTTTAGCGTGGAAACTCAAGTGATTAGGAAATTAGATATTCAATTAGTTTTGATTTTGGAAAACAACAATCTATAATGAGTCCTATAATAATACTAGTGCTTACCCGTGCCTACGGCACTATCCACCCTTTGATGGCATTTTTGTAATATATTTGTAAGAGTGTGGATGTTTTCTTAAGAGAGTTGGAGAGCACACATCAGCCATTGAATTAAATGAATCTCAAACCTTCTTTCAACTTGTGTTTGTATGGTCCCCACACTCTTGTGTTTTATTAGGTAGATGCATGTCTTGTTTTTCCATAATTATATTGATATTTTCTATATATACATGTTAACCAAGCATGATTTTGAAAAATTAAATCTCCTATGAATTAGAAAATTCAAAAGAATCAAAATTAATCGTGTCATTTCACGTCATTTTGGGTTAACGTGTTGAACTGTTGATACTAAAAATTAAACAGTTATCTGTGTCGTTATCAAGTTACGTGAGACAAGTCCATGTTTGGCCCATTTCATTGTCGTGTTGGGAGGTCGTGCCATACTTGTGTTTGGTCAAAAGTGGTTGACGAGTTATGTCCGGATTTCCACTCCTAAAACTCTCTATTACACTTGCATTCTATAGAGCTAGAGCTGTGCACAGTTCGGACCGGACCAGATTACTAAGAATTCAATTCTAATCTACGAGTCACGATTTTTAAAAAATACTTCTGTGTCCGGATCAAAAGTCTCACGATGCAATTTCAATCCAATCCGTGAGTCAAGGATCTGTCTTGGTTTTATCCACGGACTATGTAAAGCAAACCTTACTACTTGATTTTCCAGAGTCTAATAAAACCAAATCTGCATACATTAGTAACATTACAGCAAAAATAGCAGCAACCTAACTACGTAAGTTTATCCAGGTTCCAGATTCTAGGCAATTGCATTACATCCAATATTTCATTTCACATTCCAGGTTCCAAAGTTCTAACTATATATCCAAGCAAAAAAGGAAAAAAAAGTATTATCCAAGCATTACATCAAAGAAACCAAATAATTTATATTGATACACTGTATTGTTAAATAGTTAAAAATAATTTGTAGAAATAGGTAAATTTATAATTATTTACTATATGTTGCATATTTATTATTTGTTTTATTATTTATAAATATCTCACGGTCCGGTTTGGTTAATCCATGATTTCAAAATAAAAATATGTGGACCGATTCGTATCTCACGGTTTTCTAATTTTGAATCCGAGTCCAGATGGCCATTAATTCATGGACAAAATTCAAAACATATGGATCGGTTCGGTCTGGACCAGTTTCACGGTTCACTAGATTTTTTGTGCAGTCATATAAAAAACTACTCTTTCTTTATTCTTTTTATCATTCTATTTAAGTTTTTTCTTTTTCTTTTTATTTTTTACTATGTATTTAGATGACAGACTCATATTACAAAAGGCTATACTTAAATAGTAGTATAACTATAGCACTTTATTCCAATGGTTATTTTTATAACAACTATACTACTAATATTTAGTACATGGCCACTCCTTCCATTCTAAACTTTTCACTCATTACGAAGAATAGTAATATTTTATATAAAAAACTAGAGTACTTTCATATAAAAAAAAATTGAAAGTGGTTTTTTAAGGTACGAAAAAATATCATAAATTTTTTACGCGGAATTGCTTCAACATTTTTCAATTATACACGAAAAATATTATTTTACATTATGTGAGGAAAATTTAGAGGTAAAGTAGCGTGAGAGATGCGGATGCTCTTATGTGAAATTTTATACAATAAGTCTAGGTACACTACACTAAACCACTACATCATCCACTACATTTTTTATGGGGCTCATTTCAGGTCCCACAAAAAATACAAAAAAATATCCATAAATTCTAAAATAATATTTTAGAGGGGCCTGTAAAAAATCACCTCTAACAGATATCGGTAAGTATTATTTCTAGATTTGTAGGAGCGAAAATGCTAAACTGTGCAGTTTTGGACGTACAAACCCAGAAATAATATTTACCGATATCCATTAGAGCTGATTTTTTACAGGGCCTCATAAAACATTATTTTAAAATTTTTGGATATTTTTTTGTATTTTTTTGAAATCTTGAGTGGACTCCACAAAAAATGTAGTGGATGATGTAATGGTTTGGTATAGTGTACGTAGCATCTCTCAATTTTATATGTTTTAGTTTAATTTTGCTTTGGAAGATGTTCACATTTGGATACCGAAGCAAGCTAGTTACCAAAACAACTGAGGTCAATCCCTATACCCGGCCCATATATACAACTGCTTCCTGTCGATTCATGCAAGAAAGACCTTTTGACTCCCAATAACTAATTGGTTAGCATTTAATTGCCTATGACTCACATTTTAAAATTTGACTTTTTCTCTATTTCCTTAATGGTTATTGTCAGTATGGATTTAACATGCAGAAAAATCAATTAAAGATCTGATCAACGGTAGTAGTATTTGAAACGGTGTTCAATTGCCACCTTCAACCCAATGGTAGAGTACTCAATGCAAGAGTGTATTAAGGGTCATCAACCATCAGAACCTTCAGGGTTCCAGAATTAGTCGAGGTACGCACAAACTAGTCTGGACATTCGGATATCTCAAAAAAAAAAAAAAAAAACTTACTAAATTATGTTACTAATCCTTAATTTGGATCGTTAAGAGTTATCTCTGAATTCCATCTCAAGCAATGATTTGCACACAGTTCGACACCCATATGTATCGAACGATTTTCTGGAATTGTGTTCTAAAGTTGTATGCGTAGAGTTTTCCATCTCTGATAACCCCAATTTACTTTTGCGTGCATGGTGAAAAGAGTCATTCATAACAAGGTAATCACTAATTAAACACTGAAGTCTTTTTAAACTAGCTATGCGATGAAAATTTGAGGAATATGAGTTATTTTCTTAATTAAAATCGTTATACAAAATTTTCTTCCTGCTCTTGTTGCCCTTTCAAGTAAATTCTACTGTAGTTTTGTCCGTGAAGACACGTATGTGATGACTCCAAGAGGATTTGAATCCCATCTACTGAGGGTACTGTTCCTAACATTAACTATATGCTGAAATAAAGATATATATAGTTGACCAAAAGACATAAATACACCTCATGGAAGTAAGATAGAAATCACTGGAGGTTGGCCGGATCTGTTCAATCGTCAATGCCTGAGAATCTGAGACTCCGTGGTTTGATACCTCGTAGGTGCATGTTGTTATTGTCAACTGTTAGTGAGACAGTCTTTATAGTGGTGGGGCCAAGATTTTACGCTCAGTACTGGTGGGCCGGTTTGATGGACATAGATTTTTTAACGGAACATATATTTATTATATCATAAATTTTTTATTTTCCAATAAATTGCATTTGTGCATTGAAATGATTATAGCCTAATGCAATCAAACTATACTAATCATTTTTATTTTTTTTCTTTAGATTACTCCAACTGACATGTGCTTATTTTTTATTGCTAAAGTGCATGTAAACTGAAAAACTAACACCACTCAACCACCGGAATACTAGTTAGATCCAGTAGTGGAGCTTAACTAACAGTTAGCCTTCTGATGCAGACAATCATTGGTGATGGAGTTTTTAGCCAGCCCGCCCACATTGATCGATATCGAATCCTGGCACATATCCAGGAATCTAATCTGATTTCATTGGGACAAGTAACAATACTATTGGTTAATTCGAGCCATTCTTGATCGATCGAAATAGTTTCTAATCTATGTGGGGATCGAGGGTATATAGCAAAAGCATCATCTTTTGGATCTAGTACTCGCTTTACGATTAATACAGGGCATTTTTGCTGGCACATAAAAACACATTTCCTCAGAAAATTAATGAGTGCTAGCTCATGTTCACTAAATTAAATTCTACTTCCCACTACGTCCCGATGTGAACTTGGATTGCATGACCTATTGATTTTTATATATATTTTTTGCACTTTTCCAACAATTTCTTTTGATACCTTGGTATCAGACCTAGTTGACTGACTAATCTGAAGGACTATCTCATTGTAAACTTATAGAGATCCCAATTAAAGTCAACCTATGAACCGACACATCAAAGAAATTGACGGCAGGCCGGGCAGCCTTTGTTGGTTGCCAGATGGCTGGCTGTTATAGGTGCTAACAAGCATGCACATGAAACATCACCTTCTATAGGAAGGTTGTTACTATATATATATATATATATATATATATATATATATTCAACAAACGAAAGAGTAAAAAGAAAGAAACTAATTAATAGACTTGCATGCAGAATATATATGCATATACTTGCATGTTTCACTATGTATATGGACAAGAATTGTGTTTTCTTCATAATTTGGGACCGATCCTAGCTACCATCAGCAACCTCAGGTTGCGTGGTTGCATCGTAAATCAGGGTCTCCTTCAATTCCCCATTGTTTGGCATATATTTTCGGCTATGATGAGGGTGGCCCAAAGAATCTTAATCTCGATCAGTAGTGAGAGTTGAAGTAATTTTGTTATTTATATGTTAATTCCCTACAAAATGGGAAATTTGAACCAAATGAAGTCTTCGCACATGCATGCAATGTTCAGCAGTCGTTTGTCCCTTTGGTTAATACGAGATACAGAAGAGTACTTTTTGTGAAATTAAGCAAAGTGACGAGAATTTGAAAGGCAAGCAGCAGCACTTGGTTTTTGATTTGAGGAGTGCTAGGAACAAAGAAAATAGGCAAAGAATTGACCCTTAAAGTGTACATGAACGGCTCAGATTCAGTGTGCCGTGCATCTGAGCCGTTCATGTACACTTTAAAGGTCAATTCTTTGCCCATTTTCTTTGTACTTAGCATTTCTTTTTTGATCTCTACTTATTCGTCAGATTGATCAGCTCCTCTCATTTCGAGGGCAGAGGGTAATTTTATTAGTATACACTAAACAACATTATCACATCACCTAAGTACCTGAATTATTTCGAATTCCAAAGTGAGGCTTACAGTTTTTTGCCTTTTTCTTTTGATCATTTGTGTCCTCTTTAGAATCAAGGATTCATGTGCACCTAGTTTTCTTTTCTTCTTTTCTTCATTTTTTTTTTTTGAAGTTGGAGAATCCATGTGCACCTTACACAAATATGTTTTTTTGCAGCTGACATACTTGGGGATTGGTAAACCAATGAAAATTACATTTTACATCGGAGAATCGATTATATAATAAAAAGTCAATGACATATTACCTCAAAAGTACACTCAATTAGCGCAACTAATACATGTTAACCACTTTCATGGATGGGTACAATGAAAACGGGATTTAATTTAAGTCAAATAGAGACTACGCGCAACAATCACAAAGTCAACCCCCTTAGCAAACCGACCAAATTTTGACTTTGCATAAAAACAATCATGTCAAATACACAACAACGTGCAACAGTCACAAAGTCAACCACCTTACAAAACCAAATAAGACGTTGACATTGCCAAAAGGAATCAAATCAAATCTACGTGGAACAATGACACTGTCAACCACCTAATTAAAGCTATCAAAGTTTGACTTTGCATTCATTTATTGACCACAGAACCTCCCAACTGAGAGTGTGCATAGGTACGTGCCACAGGAGGAGCTACCCAAAGAGCTTCGCCTGTTATGTGTGTGGCCCGTGATTTGTTGATCTGCAATCCTCCTCCATTGGCTCGCGGTTTTCTAGTCTTCTCGCCCAGTCCTGCACAGTGAACGCACGACTAAGACCTGGCCGGGGTTGCCCGACAAGGCCCTCCGGCGAGAGGATGAGAATATGCAGAGAATCAAGTGAGAATTTAGGGTTTTGAGATAGCGTAGTGTGTACCTCTACTCTGGGGTACCTCCTTCAATATTTATAGGGCCTTCTTGACTTGCTCTGCAATTACGAGCATGTGCCTTGCACGGATTAGGTGACATCGCCCTGACATCACTAAATAAATCTGGAAACCACTTTTGGGTGTGAGCTGGCAGCCCCCATGTGCTCCCATCGTTATCTCTTAGCATAACCGCTTCGTCACGTGGGAGAGCACATGACTCAGCAGGTGGCTGAGCCCATGGCTTACCGACCCAAGCGGACGATACGAGGTAAGAGAACCAATGGAACCATCATGCCGGGGGTGGCTGAGCTTGAAGAGTCTAGTAAACGGTAGCCGCGGTCGAGAGTTTACTTCTTCAGGAGCCGAGCTTGATTGAGCCATCTGTGTCGTAATCTTCCAAATAGCCGAGCTTGATCTCGGCATGCTCCATGACGGACTTGGACCGTTAGATTCGGTGTACTACAATAGCCCCTCAATTTTTGCCGACGCCGAGCGCGTGGTGGAGATTGAAGAAGAGCTTGACCGGATCTTACTTTGTCCGAACGCGAACCATAGCGGATGGTTTAAAATTTTGGCCGAGCTCGACTTATTTCTTCGGCATCCGTTGTGGACAGGCTCCAATCGGGGGTTACCAGGTGTTGCTTCATGGTTCAGTACGGCTAATGAGGGAACGGCTGGCACGCATGAAAACCTGCAAGGCCACTCCATCGTTGCCACGTGTCGAGCATTGAATGGCTGTCAGTTTGGCAGTGCAGCATTTGGGCGGGAACTTCGAAACCCTAGGTCTTGCCCTATATAAAGGAGGACGTGAGGAGAGAGAGAGTTTACAACTTCCTTCTCTCTCTAGACCTCCATTGCAGAGCTTCGTCCTCCGCCCGTTCAACTCCCAATCCTGATTTCTTCCTTGAACCACCATCAAATCATCCAGAAAACTTCAGGTATGCTTCGATTCCTGTTACTCTTTTGTTTTCTTCAGTTTTTATGCACTTCCTTCTTCGTTTTTGGGATTTTTTTAGGGCTTTCTGTTCTATATGAACAGTACGTTGCTGGGGATGAGCAATCTGTTCATCTCCATCTTCAACCTGTTCTTCCGAGCCCCAGCCAAGGCCAAAGTTGGCTTTTGTCCGATGCTGAGTCCACTAGCCGTGCCTGCAAACCAAGACATCAGTACTCGCCGAGCTTGAGTCTATAGGGTACAATATGGGTGGGCCAGTAGGGTAGCCGAGTATAGGAGAATCCTCGTCCTTTGCAGACGATAAGATTTCTCACTTCTTTTCCTTCTTTTTTGTTTGTGCTAATAGGCCTGGCTCACCCGGTTATAGATATTTCTTCCGACTCCGAAAGCTCAGGGGACGACTCTTGAGACTTGATAATTCGAGAGTACTTGGAAAGGCACAGGAGCCGACGACAAACTTCCTCGATAGCCTCCAATATGTCAGACGATTCTCAGGACTCAAATGTCGAGCGTGATTATGAGTACGCTGATGACGAATTTCTTATCGAACCTGAGATTTCTTTGTCAAAATCTACACATTCCGAGGCCGAGCCCCAGCTTGGGCCAGAGGCCAAATCCAGATTTCGTTCTCAGGCCGAGACTTCAACTTCGGCCCGATCGAACCTTAATGGGGCCCCTTCCGAGGATAGGGAGGTCACTGACCTCTACGAAAGGGGTCAGGTTTGTCCCTACGCCTATTTCTTTTGTGGGGAGCAAGGTGAATACGAGAAGTTTGGCCGAGACTACAATGTCCCTAATGACGTTGTTATCTGCCAGGTAGGTAGCAACCATATTAAGGACAAGAGAGAGCACCACCCCGAGCACATCATAGTGCCACTGATGGCAATTTGCGAAGCCGGGCTTCGGTTCCCACTCCACCCATTTTTAAGGGAACTGTTGGCCCGGTTTAGCATTGTCCCACATTATTTTGCAATCAACAGCTACAGGATTGTGATGTCCGTGATTGCCTTGAAAGAACTGCACGACCTTCAGTTAACTGTTGCCGACCTCTTTCATACTTATATTATGTCCAGGCACGGTCAGACCGAACGTAGGTACTTGTCAACGCGTTGAGATAAGGAGCCCTTAATAGATGGATTGCCCGATACTGACAAATGGGCAAACTTCTACGTCGAGGTCAGTGGTAACTTCGAGTTCGGTGATCAGGTTAACCGTAGGCACAGTGTTCCAAAGGTTAAAGTCTTCAGAGGTAGCACGATCTCTCAGAACTTGCCGAACGTGAAGTATCATATTGTTTTTCTAATTCTCTTTTTTTTTTTTTTTTATAGATCACCGAGCTATAACGAAGACTCAACAATCGTTGTCTGTCGAGAAGCATGTAGAAATCCTCCGATCGCAGATCTGTAGGGACGCGCCGACGCTACTCAGTTACGTTCCTTCTTACAAGGGAAAACTCAAGAGGAGGGAGAGAGGAGCCGGGTCGAGCAAGAAGGCTACTGGACAGAAGAGGGACTCAAAGGAAACTATAGTTGGTAAGCGTTTGAAGCTGAGCGTGGGAGAAAAGGAACCGAGGGTGAAATTCCCCACGTTTAGGAAGCCGGCCGAATTCTGGTTCCGTGAGAGCCAACCGTCTGAGTGTCTAGGTATAAGTGTTCCCCTTCAAACACTTATTCCCGAGTTTGGAGACGAGATGGGAAGAAGGAACGTCGTTTGAGTTAACATTAGGGACGGCGTAGTGGTTCGGAAAAAGGAGTCTAATGCGTCCGAGCCCGTTGAGAAGAGACAAAAAATTACACACGATTTCTTTCCAACTAAGCCGCCGACTCCACACCCGACTGACAAGGAGAGGACCGAATCGTCGGCTGCTGGTGGTTCGAGGGCGGTTCAGAAGTCTGCGGATTTGGCTGGACTGTTTGCTGTTCAGGAGTTTGCCCCCCTGCTTACCACGGCCGAGGGCAGAGTGGTTTCTGTACAGGATAGTGTCAAGCTGGAGCCTGGTTTGGCCGTTGCGATGCTTCAAGGTCTGGCTTTACCGAACGACATGTAGAAGATACCAAAAGACCTTCAGCCGAGCCTGATGCACGCGAGTGCGTACCTTGTTCAGGTACATCCTGATTTCTCAGAAACTTTGTTTGGGTTTGTTTCCGAGCTTGATTGATTTTTTTGTATTTTATCTTTCTTTGTTTTACAGGCTGGGCAAGCTTTGCTTCAAGCTTCGAACAAAGCTGAGCTCGTTACTGCCGAGCGCTCTCGATACCGTGATGATCTCAAGACTGAGTGTGAAAAAGTGAAGTCGTTGAAGGCCAGCTTGAAGGCGGCTAAGGCTCGGGTGGCCGATCTTGAGAAGGAGAGAGACGAAGCTGCTGAAAAAACCAAAAAGGTTGAGCGTGACCTTGCCAAGGTTCTGAGGAGGGAGAAGAGGAAGATGAAGGAAGTTGATGAGAAGGCATATCAGGTCGGCTTTGACCGAGCTGAGGCTGAGTATATGCGAGATGCTCGGAAGATGGTTAACGAGGCTGTGGAGTTGAGGGTGCCTGTGACTTACAGGAAGGGTTATAAAGATGGCGTGGCTGCTGCCGCCAACGCTCTACAGCTGGAGCCTGACTCGAATCTGTATAAGTTGATTCCAGCACCTGCTGTTCCCGACCTCTTTCTCCCATACACCGAAGAGGAGTGCGCACCACTTCCACCTGAGGAATTCCCTGAGAGTGATGATGATGTTGAAGATGTTTCTGGGGACGATGCCGATCGTGGAGATGGACCCGTTGGGAAGGAGTCTTGAGAGGTCGGGAATGAAAAGGCGGCCGAGGATGCTGAGCGCGAGCCAATGAATGTTGATGCAAATGCTGAGGTTGGAGCTGATGCTCTTGGGGCTGATGCTGCTGAGGATGCTGCCCAAGTTTAAGGGGCTGATTTACACTATTCTTTTGTTTTTGTTTTTGAACTTTGGACTTGTAATTTTTGCTAGACTGGGCGGCTCCGAGCTTGGAGTTTACCGTACCAGGAGTAATGTTTTGTGGGGGTTTGGTGCTGAACGATATACTACGCTGTATTTCCCAACTTATGAATTTTCTTCAACGCTTGTTTCCTTTGAGCAAATGGCATGGTTTCATATTTGCACTTGTTGTAGTTTTGTCGATCTTGATTGATCTGGTCTATTTCTTGGGCAAATTTTTGAAGATTTTGCTATTTGGATGGTGGTTACTCATAGCCCCCACTTTGGTCTGGATTTGGTTGGGGAAGCGAATGTTGGCCAAAGTAGAATTAGCTTTGATAATAGGTTGGTGCCGAGCCTTTGTTGTCATAGGCTTGTACGTGAGACTTAGTTTTTAGGAAACATGAAAGTTGAATAGGTGCTTCCTAACCGTGGTTGGGGCTCGGCAGAATGGTGTTAGCTCCTCGCCAAGGTTTTAGAAAGTGGATGTTGTTAAATGCTCGTGGGAGGTTTTCTCACTGAACCGTTATTATAACCGCGTATTGGCCGACCTTGTTGTCTTGGCAAGTCGAACCGAAGCCTAAATTTTAGTTGTGTGTCTTAGGCTTGGTAAACCATATGTCCGGTTTTTGCTTCTTTGGGCAGTTATAGTGGCCGAAGCAGGGGCGTAAAGCCGTTTGCGGATGTGACCGAAGTCAACGTTTGTGGTTGTCGGAGTATGCCGAGTGTAGTTTCATAAGAAGGAAGACAGGTAAAAATTTGTAGAAGACATCAATTGCCAAACAAGATACTTCTTTTACTTGGGAAACGTGAAATACAAGTTGAATGTAAAGATGTTGGCCGAAGCCAATAATAAAGAAATTGACGTTGTTGTGGCCGAAGCCAATTTTGTCATAAAAAAGCTTAAGAAGATAAAAAGCGGGATAGTTAGTGGCCGAAAATGAGGCGCACTGTTAGGATTTTTTCATTACATGTATGCCTTCTTTAAATTCTGTGCATTCCAGGGGTTGGTAAGAACTTTCCCAGTCATGTCCTCTAGTATGTAAGCACCTTCACCAGCGATTTTGACAACACGAAAGGGGCTCTCCCAGTTGGGTTTGAATTTTTGCTTCTTGCTAGCTTGCACCACTTTTCGCCAAACCAAGTCGTCTGGTTTGAAGGTCTTGGTTCAAACACTTCGGTTGTAGCCTCTTGCCACTTGTTGTTGGTACTCGGCGAGCTTTAGCTAAGCGTCGTCACGCTTTTCTTCTGCCAAGATCAGTTCCTGTTCTAGGGCTTCTGCATTAGTCTTTGGATCGAAGTTCTCTGTTCTCAGAGTGGGAAACTTGGATTTCTAGTGGGATTACCGCCTCCATGCCGAATGCCATTGAAAAGGGCATTTGGCCTGTTGAGCGCCCGGGGGTAGAACGGTAAGCCCAAAGAACACGTGGTAGTTCCTTTGCCCATTTTCTTCTCTTGGAGTTTAACCGACGCTTGATCCCGGCGCAAACGGTCTTGTTTGTTGCTTCGGCTTGTCCATTCCCTTGGGGGTATGCTGGAGTAGAGTTGAAGAAGCGTATCCCAAATTTGGCACAGAGGCTAGTGTGGTCTTTACCGACGAATTGGCTTTCGTTGTCTGATACGATGGCATAAGGGACTCCAAACCTTGTAACAATGTTTCGCTAGACAAATTTGCGAACGTCAGCATCTGTGATTGTCACAAGAGGCTCGACCTCTACCCATTTTGAGAAGTAGTCTGTTGCGGTGATTAGGAACTTGAATCCTCCTGGAGCTGTTGGCAGTTTTCCGACAATATTGAGCCCCCATTGTGCAAAGGGCCAAGGACTGGTGATAGGGGAGAGGTTCTGGGCAGGTTGCTTTGGTATGGGAGAAAAAAGTTGGCATGGTCGGCATTTGCGAACTGTGTTTTCACAGTCTTTCTTCATGTTCTTCCAAAAGTATCCGTGACTCAATGCTCGTTGGCAAAGTGAACGGCTGCTGGAGTGGCAGCCACAACTCCCTGAGTGAAGTTCGGCGAGAATCTCGGGAACTTGGGTTGGGTGGACCACGAGGAGATATGGGCCGGAGATAGATTTCCTGTAGAGTTGGCCGCTTTCAGAGAGCCAGTAGTAAGCGGCTTTGTTCCTGATGCGATAAGCTTCCTTCTTGTCTGCCAGTAGAGTATCATGTTTGAGAAACACAATGATCTCGTCCATCCAGCTTGGGCCGAGTTCAACATTGAGAACCTTTGGAGTGGCATCAAAGCTCGGGTGGTCGATGTTGCCAAAGCTGATTGTCCGAAATTCGGAGGCTTTAGAAGCCGAGGCAAGGCCAGCGAGTGCGTCGGCGTGCGCATTGTGTTCGCGGTTGATCTGTTCGATTTTGAAATTGTGGAAGTGGGGGATTAGTTCGGCTACGGTTGCCTGGTATTTTGACATCCGCGGATCCCGGGCCTCATAGTCTCCCAGTACTTGGTTAACTATGAGTTGGGAGTCACAGTAAACGACAAGGTTGGAGATTTCCATCGCAACTGCAGAGCGTAAGCCAGCTAGGAGGGCTTCATATTCAGTTTCGTTATTGGTGGCGAGGAATTCGATGCTGATAGCGCTTTCGTGTAGTGTTCTACAGGGGGAGACTAAGATGACCCCGGCCCCTGCTCCGTTGCTGTTAGATGCTCCGTCAACATGTAGACGCCAGATGTCACCTTGGAAAAGGTGCCAAGGTTTCGGCGACAATTGATGCTCGGTGATGGTTTGTGTTGGGATTGGTGTGTTGAGAAGTTCAGTATCTTCCGGAATAAGCTCAGCAATAAAGTTAGCACGAACCTGGCCTTTGATTGCCGTTCATGGTTCGAAATGGATATCAAAGTTTGCTAGCTCTACTGCCCACTTAGAGACCCTGTTAGATAGATCAGCTTTTCGAAAGAGGCTCTTGAGGGTGTGTTCTGTTAAGACGACGATGGGGTGCGATTGGAAGTAGGGTAGGAGTTTCCTAGCCGCTGAAATGAGAGGAAGGGCTAACTTTTCAAGTGGTAGGTAATGAGTTTGAGCTGGAAAGAGTGTTTTGCTTGTGAAGTAGATTGGCATGTCATCGGTGCCTTCCCGCCATACAAGTGCAGAACTAGTTGCGTGGGCGGACATGGCGAGATAAAGATATAAAGTTTCGAACTCCTTGGGTTTCACCAATAGCGGGGCCGAGTTTAAGTATTCTTTGAGTTCGGCCAAAGCGGAGTCACAATCCGAGGTCCACTCAAAGCTGCGTCGACTTTTTCCCTTCAAGGCATGGAAGAATGCGTGGCACTTGTCTGAGGATTTGCTGATGAATCGGTTTAGAGCCGCTGCCATCCCAGTGAGCCTTTGTACTTCCTTGATTGTCCTTGGTGGGTGCAAATCTTTAACAGCCTTTATTTGGTTAGGGTCGGCCTTAATACTTCTTCGAGTGACCATGTGTCCGAGGAATTTTCCAGTGCTCACCCCGAATGCTCATTTTTCAGGATTCAGCCGTAGCTTGTGTAGTTTGAGGATTTCGAAGACTTTTGCCAAGTCTCGTAGGTGGTTGGATTCCTTCTTGCTTTTTACGACCAGGTCATCGATGTAAGCTTCCACGGTGTGGCTGATTTGTTTTTGCAACATCTTGAATATTGCTCTGTTGAACATTGCGCCTGAATTCTTGAGCCCAAAGGGCATGACGCGGTAGCAGAAGATACCATATGGTGTGATGAAAGCAGTTTTCTCCATGTCGTCGGGGTCCATGGCAATTTGGTGGTAGCCACGGTAGGCGTCCAGAAAGCTTAGCCGAGCATGGCCTGCCGTTGCGTCCATAAGTTGATCAATCTTCAGGAGTGGAAACCAATCCTTTGGACAAGCGTCGTTGAGATTGGTATAATCCACCTAGACTCGCCATTTGCCGTTTTTCTTTTTAACGACCACTGTGTTGGACAACCACGTTGGATATTGTACTTTTTGGATGGCGTTGGCTTCCAGCAGACGTTTGACTTCTTCGACAACGGCGTCGGCGTGTTCGGCTGCGGAACGCCGTGCCTTCTGGATGACAGGTTTAGTTTCTTTCTTGATGTTGAGAGAGTGATTGATGAAATTGGGATCGACCCCCGTCATTTCGTTGGGGGTCCAGGTAAAAACTTCTATATTTGTCTTGAGGTATTGGTACATTTCTTCGCGGTCGGCCTCGCTGATGGAAGAGCTGATTAAGAAGAATCGGGAGCCATCCTCGTTGATTGGCATTTGGACGAGGTCTTCTTCTGCTTTGTCTTCGGCTTGCTGGCCGACGTCATCGATCATGGTGATGTTTGGAATTTCGACCCATTGCACTTGCTTGGCTTTGGTGGAATTGTGGACGGCTGAGACGTAGCATTTTTTGGAGGCTATTTGGTCGCCTCGAAGATCTTTCTATCTCCCATTGATGCCGATGAAGCGAACGACCTGGTGGTAGGTTGAGGCGATCGCTTGCATGCCGTGTAGCCATGTTCGGCCAAGAATTGCGTTGTATGGGCTCGGTACGTTGACGACGATGAACTCGACGCGCAACATTTTCGAGCCAACGACGACTGGCAGGAAGATTCGACCAAACGGCCAAACGGGTGCTCCGCTGAATCCGATGAGGGGTACTTCGGTGGGTTGCAAAGCTGATTCTGGGAGATCAAGTTTTTTGAATAGGTCATAGTAAATGACCTCCGCCGAGCTTCCCTGATCGATTAAAACGCGCTTGACATCATGTATCCCAATTTGAACTATTACGAGGAGGTTACGACGAGGGCGTCAGAGTGTGGTGTTTGCACACGTTCGAGATCGTGCTCGGTGAAAGTAATTGTCCATTTGGGTGACTCTTCTGGTCGTGGTCGTTTGGATCCAGGTCCTACTGCGAGTACCTGCTTGGAAGTGGACACGCGATTGAGGTCAACCTGAAGATTGGTTTCAAATTCCTTTGTTACGGGGCCGTGGATAACGTGTATCGTCGGTCGCAGTTCATTTGGGTTGGGATTCCCAACAGGCGGACGGGTGGGTGTTTTGGCTTGATCGATGTACTGATCGAGATGGCCTTATGCTGCCAGATGCTCTAATAGGGCTTTGTATGGTGCGCATGCGGTTGTGTAATGACTGAGCTCATTGTGGTATGAGCACTTCTTTCGTGGGTTCTGATCTACTTGGCCAGTGTCTGTGCCCAGCTTTCCTGTTGGCCATTCGAACCATGGTTGCCTCATGATTTTCTTCAAGAAAGACCAGATGGGTTCTTTGAAGTATGTGGTTTTGGCCACATAGTCATGTACCTTCAGCTGGCGCTTCTTTCCTTCCTTGATGTTGTGGACAAGTTTCTTCGGCTGAGGCTGCTGCGTTGCGACTGGTGCTGTCAGCTGAGGTGTGATCGTTGTAGAATTTGTTAGTCCTTGAGCCGCACGATCCGCGTAGAATTCTTCAAGGGCGCAGAATCTTTCCACGATGCGCATCAACTCGCCCATGCCATGGGGTGGGCGGATAGCAAGTTGGTCCAAAATCTTGCTGTTAATTTCCAAGCCATTTTTGAAGGTTCTTATGGCCCAGTACTCATCGATACCAGGAATTTCGTTGAACAGTTGCCAGTATCGTTCGGCGTACTGACGGAGAGTTTCAGATGGGAGTTTCTGCATTTGGGACAATGACACAGGCTCCTTGGCCATCCTGTTGCTTGTGATGAAACGGGTGTTGAAAGCGCGTTCAAGGTCGGCTAGGTTCCGTATGGATCCGGCGGGCAATTTGTTGAACCACTGGAGTCCAAGGGAGCCGAGGCTGGAGGGGAATGCTTAGCATTTGATTTCGTCCTTTGTGGTGCATAGCTCAATGGTTTGACGGAAGTGAATTAGGTGGGTGTAGCCTTCGCATGTGGTAGGATCGAACTTTGTAAACTTTGGTAGGTAGAAGTTGGGTTCGGTCGTCGTGTTGATTATGTGGGGTGTGAAGGGAGAAACGCCGAGATCCTTCAGCTGTCGCTCAAAACCAAGGCGTGGTGGCTTGCCGTGCTCATCCGTCTTTGTTCTCTTGGAGTCTCTGTCCGGGGACTTTTCACGGTTTCGATGCCGGAGTTTGTCTCGTAAATCTGTTGTCACCCGGTGATGTCCGTCGACCGTCTTTCCTCCGTCCTTACGGGATTTGGTTTCGTTGTTCGGCTCTTCAATGCGCACGCCTTTTCCGTTCCATCGAGCCTAGTTGCTATTGTCGAAATTTTCTGCCGGGATTTCCCCGAGACGTTCAGATACGTGGCGTCTGGTCTCCACGGAATCTCGGCTACAGTGGGAAACCGTTGTGCGAGAGAATTCTGCGCGACCAGTCAAGTATGTGCTTGTAAACGACGGTATCCCTAGTGTTGGTTCGATTGTGGTGGCTCTTTGAGCGGTGTGTTCCAGATGTCGTGTGTCGCTTGTAAAGTATGATCTCCCTCGCATCACTTGGATCTGGTAGGATGCCAAGGCGGTCCTTGACGGAGCCGCGGTGGTCGATTTCGTGAGGACATTCTTGTGGCAGTGGTGGGGGTGGTGTTTGCTTTCGTCGCCTCCCACTTCTGCCTCCCACCGATCTAGATGCAGCGGGAGCGACGTCTCGCTGCATCTGTTGTTTCATTTGGGCAATTTCCGCTCTCAGAGTTGTCAGCTCGTTGTCCCTATCTTTGTCGCGACGTTGTAACAAGCGGATGTAGGCCGTTGTTACGTCGTCTGCCACTGGGGAGAGGCCTAAACTTGGGGGAAGTGAAATGGACATGTGCCTCTCTGAAAACGGTGGAAGGATTGTGTTTCCATTGGCGTCTTTGGCCCCTGAGACGGTGACGTCTGCCAGATCTCCGCCCATGGTAATTGAAGCTGTAGTGGTTGTTTAAAGGAGGAGGGTGGGCTGAAGGAGGTTCGAGCCGTTTTGGATCAGAAGTTTAGTTTCACGTCGGGTTCACCAATTGTGTGGCCCGTGATTTGTTGACCTGCAATCCTCCTCCATTGGCTCGCAGTTTTCTAGTCTTCTCACCCAGTCCTGCACAGTGAACGCACGACTAAGACCTGGCCGGGGTTGCCTGGCAAGGCCCTCCGGCGAGAGGATGAGAATATGCAAAGAATCAAGTGAGAATTTAGGGTTTTGATATAGCGTAGTGTGTACCTCTACTCTGGGGGTACCTCCTTCAATATTTATAGGGCCTTCTTGACTTGCTCTGCAAGTATGAGCATGTGCCTTGCACGGATTAGGTGACGTCGCCTTGACATCACTAAATAGATCTGGAAACCGCTTTGGGTGTGAGCTGGCAGCCCCCATGTGCTCCCATCGTTATCTCTTAGCATAACCGCTTCGTCACGTGGGAGAGCACATGACTCAGCAGGTGGCCGAGCCCATGGCTAACCGACCCAGGCGGACGATACGAGGTAAGAGAACCAATGGAACCATCTTGCCGGGGGTGGCCGAGCTTGAAGAGTCTAGTAAACGGTAGCCGCGGCCGAGAGTTTACTTCTTCAGGAGGGTTGCCGAGGTTGAATGAGCCATCCGTATCGTAATCTTCCAAATAGCCGAGCCTGATCTCGGCATGCTCCATGACGGACTTGGACCGTTAGATTCGGTGTACTACATTATGCATGCTTGTCACAAACTTAATTATTGAACTGTAAAATTAATGTCTTTCTTTTTTTTTCTTTAACATTTTACAATGCTTGGTTCTGCATAACCTTTTCTTGGTTGAAAAACAATTAAATAGCTGATTTGGAAGCATGCGTACGTCTTTTACATGTTGAAGGCGTTAAAAGGTGTTGATAAAAATATTATGGGACGAAAGTCAGTACGCACGTAGGGGCATAAAGGATACTGAGTCTCCACATTTTGGGTCAAATAAAGAGCCTTGTAGTCTTGGTACGTAGGGGCATATTTTCATAGGTTTGTGATATATTCTTTCAATGACTTGTTTTTAGCTTCTTCACATAATTAGATGAAGCTAAAAGCATGCACACAAATAAATATGTGCTTTGCAAAAATAAGAATGAACAAACTTCATCAAGATCGAGATAATGAGAAATTGTCTCTCAAAGTGAAAATATATAATTTTTTTTCGGTACTCAAAGTGGATTGATATTATGTTGGAAGGAGAAAAGTCAGCTCCATCCCACATTGTTCAAAGATGCAAATTAATATATAATATATACTCCGAATGGATACATATAATTAACTCAGGTTGGGCCGTGGCTTAATTAGGTTGGCTAGCTAGCTCTTGTATAGTACAGTAGCTAGTATTTGTTTTTGGGCCTAAAAGCAAGCAAATAGTATTATCTTACGTATCTTTATCTTATCTTACTGTGCTTTAATTTGGGCTATCAAGCATGCACGTACGGCATTGAGATCCCAGAAGATCTGGTTTCCATAAGCAATATCTCTTCAGCTCTATCTCCCATGCACGTTTGCATTATTGCTGCACTGAATAGAGAGATCATTTGTGCAGTTGGAAGGGTCCTGGTTAGTTATTATGTACTAGCTAGTATAAAAGTCTGGCATTCAATACCTTTTTATCAAAAAAATCAATACCCTTTTGACTTTAATTTGCAAGAAAGAGAATCAAATCTCAAATCTACAACTCCTAAAAACTACTAATCAAACTTTGACTTTGCATTTATATATTGACCACATAATCTCCCAACTTAGAGAGTGCGTAGGGACATGAGCCCAAATAGCTTCCCTTTAAACCTGTCATAAAGTTAGTTATCGCACAATTAAGAAATGTCGTCTTCTTTTTTTAATTTTTCCTTTTACAAAAAAATAAAAAATAAAAAATAATGCAGACCATGCGATTTTACATCTTGTATTTTAAAACGTGAGTTCTTCCAAATCCATGGGCATTTGTGTGTCCAATGTGGACGAAGAAAATCACTTGTTCAAAACGCGATATTGATGAACAACACGTGCATATTGAAAATGCGAGTTTAACATTAAATTGTATATATCGGAAAAGTAATTTTGTAAAAAATTTGCATATTCAAAACACGAACCTAGGTTTATTACAATTTCTCCCCCATAACAAGGAATTTACATGCATAATCGATAGTTAGAGGAATATTGAAACAATCGAATTTCCAATATTATATATTAACATAATCCTACTAGGCTACTACAATCACAACAGTGTTTTTTGTCCATCGCTTTGCTTTTTATACTAGTTGAACTTAGAAATTAGAATCATATCGTATCTTATCAGTTGGTTAAGAGTCTTGCATCTCATTAGGAGCTTAGGAGTTCGAGTCTCTCTACCTGCATGTGAGTTTTCTTCTCTTAGGGAGCTTTTCCTTTCTTTATTTCTACCATATAATGGGCTTATTTCTTGTATTAATTGAGTTGCTGGGCTAGGTTATCTCGTAGACTTTTACAGTTGATGTAGTATTTTGATCTTGTACTTTATATCAGATTTAAAAATGATATCTTCTTGACACACACACACAAAAAAAAAAAAAACTGTTGAAGTTATGGTCGGGTAACGAAGCGAAGGTGAAATGGATGAAGACGAAGATGATTCAGAGATGACGAATTGGATAAGATTGATGAGCTGGTTGAAGACGGTAATGGGTTGCAGAAGGAAAAGGTGGGGAATTATGCAGGGGATAACTCCTCTTTAGGTTGCGCCTCCTTTGTGTGTGAGGAGTCTTTCTACTGATGGTGTCCAAGTAATTAAGTTTGGGAAAAATGGATCGCTTTATGGTCCTTTGCCAGACTGAATTCGGTACTCAATTTTGCACATTGATGAAACGGTTTTTGGTCACCTCCGGAGGAGGGGTTCCTCAACCGTCCATCTGATCCTCCAGCGGACGAAACAGCTTTCGGTGGCCTCAGTTTACGACCTGCAATACAGAACAGAAAAGTTATGGGCACCGGCGTGGCTGTCGCCATCACCCCTCCGATGCCTAAGTCAGTCGATCTGCTTTTAGAAGAGAGTATGGACTGAGTATGAGTTCTGTAGTATTTGCATTGCGTACCTTTGTGAGGTGGAGATGTGATCTTTATATAGTCATTTTTGGAGGAATCCCTTGGGACCGGGACTCTTAAGTCTCATCCGCTCGTGAAGGGTATAGATAGGTGTTGGAGTGTCCTCCTCATCTTAGGACTCCCCTGACCCTTATCAGGCTTGAGGAGTCCCTTCACCTTTGGACTCTGCGATTGTTATCAAGGTTAAGAGTCCTTACGGTGTTGGGACCTCTTAGGGTTATCCGTACTTGACGGAAATAGGATGTAGTGTTCTCCTTACCTTGGACTTCTTTGGTCCTTATCAGTTTTAGGAGTTCTCCATGGTGGATGAATCTTTGTGGTTATCCTCTAAGACTCGCGGTCTAATCTCTTCTGATGAGATAAGGTTCTGGTTGTTCTATGAGTCTCGTAGATTGTATGAACTTCTGTTGTGGAATGTTTTATAAGTCTCTGGCTGCAGGTTTGTCATATTTGTCGAGCTCACCTGGTGAGCTGAGCTCGGTATCTTTCTATGAGCTGTGCTCGTGAGTTAGCCTCCATCCTTGGACTGGTTTAATAGAGGCTAGCTATTATAGGCTAGATTCCATGTTCTTGGGACTCTAGCTCGAGCCCTTTGGGCTGTGCTCGTGAGCTCTTTGGTTTGAGCTGACCTTTGCCCTTGGGCTGGTTCACTAAGCTCAGTTCTTCAAACTAAGCTCCATGTCGCTAGGACCCCTACATGGCCCTTCATGTTAAGCTAGGCATCCTGGTCTGGGCTGACCTTGGGAGGTTATTTTATACTTATCATACATATTGTAGATCTCGTACAAATACAGAAAAGTTATTTAAAATCATGTTAATTGGATCAATGTCAATCAGTAAGTGATCTATGTTAGACTTAATCTCACATCGCTCATCTAAGCCACTTAAACTTGATTAATATATTTTAGAGATTACTCCACCTATTTTCAATTGATTTTAGGTAGAAACACTCCAAAAAATTTAACAATCTAAACAGAAAAACAAATCCAATACTAAGAAACATGAACTGCATGCACAGAACTATCAATATTGAAGTGGACACCTACCAGAAGGAGAGAGAAAAAAGGAAATACCATTTTCTTAGGTTCTGTTTGGAAAAGGTTTTTTTTAGTTTTTTTAATTTAGTTTTCGATATTTTTTTGAAACAGACACTATAAACATGTTTGTGTTACTGTTTTTGTTTACAAAATACGTAATCAATTCCATTAGTTTACGAAAATTTTTAGAAACACAAAATTTGCGTTTTAATTTGTTTTGAAAACACTTTTGGTAGCTCAAAAAACAAATAAGCAAAGACTACTATGGTCACGAAACATGATTTTGTATTTTATTTTTTAATAAATAAACAAAAAACTGATAACTTTACCCAACAGAGCCTTAACCGCAGATTATAACCAACGGAAGCAGCTAGCTAGTTAACATGCGGCTTAACTATTCGACACATTCCATGACTAATTGTTTAGGACCCAAGACTTTGCGACTCTTCATTATGCGCACAATTGAGGTATCAATAGCATAATATCTATCCTTGTCAACATCTTCAATTACCTACAAAAAAACACTTTTAGCGAAGATATTTGGTGACGAAATCCAAAATTCGTCACAAAATGATATCTTTTGGCGAGTAAATGAGATTTACTCGTCAAATGACACCATTTTGCGAAGAAACCCATATTTCGTCGCCAAAAAATACCTATTGGTGATGAAATACCAAATACCATTTCCTCGTCTAACGGTACCCTTTGGCAAGGAAAATTGAATTTCATTGCCAAATGGTACCTTTTGGCAACGAAAGAGGAGTTTCGTTGCCAAATTCGAGGCTAATTAGTTTTTAAATTTTGAAGAATTCAATATATTAAAAATAAATACTCTCTCCATCCTTTTTTAAGTGTCTAGCTTCGTAACTTCAATTTATTAATGAAACATTATCATTAAAACTTTCATATCAACTTTTACCCCAATTTTTCTTACTTATCCTCTATGGAAACATCATCATTGCATTTCTACTCATTAACTTTTTAAAATGGAATCTACTTTTAGGGGCAAAAAGAAAAATGTACCAACTTTTGCCCACTAATTTTACAAAATCGAGACTTATTAAGAGACAATTCAAAATGAAATACTGAACTCTAAGAAATAGACGGATTGGACACTTGTTGCCTCTCTCCTTGCTCCTGTTAATCTTTGTAATCATCTTTGAAGATTAATAAAAAAAATTCGCCGTTCAAAAAAATGTATTGAATTTTGCAATATAATCAATGAAATGATAAGTGGCGTAGTGGTGGCAGTGGTAGTTTAGAAACCAGAAATTCCAAGTTCGAGTTTGAGCAACAACAAAGTGAAAATAAATTTTCTAGTTTGGTCGTTAAATTTCATCGCCAAAAGCTTTAGTGACAAATTTTATATTTTCGGAGACGAATTTTATTCGTCATCAAATAATGAATTTTTCGTAGTTAACAACACTCTTCCTTTCATCCACAGGTGGGAGAGGAAGCTCACTCCTAGATACCATGGCAGCTAATTTTGAAGATGAAAGGGCGGTGTCTTCCCACAAGGCCCAGCCCATAACTGTTGGGCCATGTCTGAATCTTGGTGGCGCTAGGAATGTGTTGGCCTTACCTATGGAGTGGCATCAGGTTCCTTATTACATCCCAAATGACCTTTCAGTGCATCCCACTGCCAAGAAGCTCACTCCAAAAAATTTATTAGGAGAATGGTTCGAATTTTGCAGGATCAGGAAGAAAAAAAAAATACTATCAATACAGGCAAAAGGAAGACAAAATTTATTTCTCAAGTCCCTACAAGAAAATGTGGCTTTGCGGCACTAAACAAATGCCGGGAAAAGTAGTCAAAAATGCCGGAAATAGTTTTACCGGCATTTTTAGAAATGCTGTCTAGAAAAGTGTCGGTAGTGCCAAAAAAGTCGGTGAAGATGGAACAAATGCCGGTAAAGGTATGACGCTTGTCACGCTCTCGATTTTAAACTTAAATAAAATAAGTTTACATAAATAAAATCCATTTCCCCCAAAAGGGTTTACCATTTTCCATTCATCAAATTACAATCCCATCTCCACGAGTCTCATAATATTACATGCCTGGCACAATGGTCCTAAAAGCTTAAGTATTTGATAAATAAATAGATAAGGGTTTACAATAATTCTTCAGAAAAGAAATATAATTAAAGTTACAAGTACATTTATCCAAAAGAAGTTTACATGAGGTGTCTAAGTAATTCTTCCAGCCTAACTTTCAAAAGGTTTTCCCATCGATGTATGCATGTACAACACTCCAAGCTATTGCCCCTGATTAGTACCTGAAAATGATGAAGGGTTAAGCTACACTAGCCTAGTAGAAAATTCTACACTAACATTATATGCTCATGAGATGATTGGATGAACAAACAATAGCGAAAGCAAAATAGAATGAACACGACATGTGAAACGATCATAACCACATGAATCTCAGTCCCAAAGTCATTTGTTTCAATCGTACTTTCGCATCAATAACCTTTTAATCCACATCGTATCACAATTCTCTTATCGTCATATGTAGTGAGCCAAAGCTCCTGCAGGCTAGCTAAGGAATCCCGAAACCCCTTGCCAGGCACCTCACCCGTTGATGGGTCCTGAATGTTACGAGCATTTGCTCCTGCCGGGCTAATTAAGGGATCTCGATACCCCCTGTCAAGCACCCACCCATTGGTAGGTCCTGAATATGTTACGAACATTTGCTCTTTTCGGGCCAATTAAGGGATCTTGATACCCCCTTCTAGGCACCCACCCATTGATGGGTCCTGAATGTTTCATTTCGTTTAGGTCGTCGTTACCACTTTTCCCTTAATACACTTCATGACTCTACCATTCGTCTCAAATACAAATAAGAGATCTTTAAACAAAACTCACGTTCACATAGAAGTAGTAAAGAAATTCCATTTCAAATAACTCACAATATTTATTATACTTATCAGTTTCCCATATCGTTATACATACGTTCACATAACTCATCACTAAGTAACTTACTCACAACGATTCCTATCTTCCTATCCTTTAGCTCATTAGATCGTACAAACTACGCTAGGGATTTATTACACCTAGAACAAAAGTAAATGTCTCTCATGCCCACTCCTAGCACGAACAAACCTATTGGTGTGTCTTGCGTGTCCGTTTCTCGTATCGCATGTCAACACGTGTCTCTTCTGTCCACCTCAATTCATTATGTTCTCTAAATACTCGGTTCAACGTCCTTTAACCCTTATGGAACACGACAACCACCTCCAAGTCCTAAACACACCAATATGTTCCCGAGCCCAAGAGCAAATGTAAACTAAACCCCAAAGTTGACTTGAAACCATACCACGGACCAATCTTATTTTGGCTACAACATCTTATAGGTTTATAATTAGGCTATGAGACTACCATCGTTAGAAAGTAGATCTTTCTTACATCAATTTCGATATATAACTTGCCTTAAATGATGTTCGGATGAAAAAGTTATGCCCGTTTGAAGTTACAAGAAAACCTGTCTTAAGGCCCTGGGTATTGATACCACGCCAAAATGGTATCGATACTAGTTGACTAGCATGAATACAGATGCAAGAGTATCGATACCATGCCAAAATGGTATCGGTACCAGATGGTTTCGAGCAGCGATTTTTAGATTTTTGCCAGGGCTCATTAAGGCCCTAACGGGGCGATCAAATACGGATTCAAGCACTAAATTAACACATAAACACATAATAAGAGTGAGAAATCCCTATCGAATGGATTTTGAGCAAAACCCCTAAATCTCAAGCAAGCCCTAGCTTCCGAACTTGAAACCCACCACGAAAACTCCTCCTCCAAGCTTTACCCACGCGATCTTTTGTTCAAGAACACTTCAATACGGTGGAAATGAGGTGTATCTCTAAGCATTCGAGGTGTATTGCAAGATCTTGAGGGGAGAGAGAGAGAGAGAGAGAGAGAGAGAGAGAGAGAGAGAGAGAGAGAGAGAGGTAGGAAAATGAAATTATCCTCTTAACTTCCCCTATATATAGCAGAACTACACTACATACCCTCAATTATCTAAACATTTCATCCACTCCCATCATTTATAAGCAATTACACTACCAACCCCGTCCTTATTAGAGAAAATATATGCAATATATTGATTAACATGAATATTTAAATTTGGGTCTCTACAACGTTTTTAGCGTCATATTTACAAATGCCGGTAATAGTGCCACGTAAGGGAGAAAAATACCATGTGGCGTCCACCTGGCCACCGCATTAATATTTCTAGTTGTGTTGTGGCCGGGAATCGAACCCTCGACCTCTTGAAAAAAAGTCCAACACTTAACCGTTGGGCTATTGTGAGTTTTGTGTTAGAATGGCATTTTTTTTTGGTTTTATACTCCCTCCGTCCTAAATTCTTCGTCCTCTTTCCTTTTTCAGAAGTCTCAAAAAATTGATTATATCTCTTAATCTATAACCTTTTTTATATCAAATATGAATCTTGTTTAATAGATCTCAATGAGCTTTTTTATACAAAGTTTTTAAAATCACATAAAAGATTATAGATTATAAGTCTGAGGAAAAAAGGAGAATCCAAATTAGGTTTCTCTCTCTCACACTTTGTAGTACAAATATACCCCTAAGTAACAAATACATAACAAAGTGAACCCTAACTTAACACTCTCTCTCAAGTTGATACAAAGATATCTATCAAGCCCAACTTGAACACAATGGGGTGAAAGATCTTACAACTAAGTCCCTTGGTAAATATATCAGCTAACTAGTCCTCATACCTTACAAACGACATCCACATCAACCCCTTGCTCAGCTTCTCCTTTATGAAATGCCGATTAATTTCTCTATGCTTCGTTCTATCATGCTGCACAGGATTATGAGCAATATTTATAGCCGCTTTGTCATCACAATAAACCGTCATAGGACCACCATCAGAGATCCCCAAATCCTTCAACAAGGTTCGGAGCCATAGAAGCTTACACACGCCATGAGCCATAACCCTATATTTAGCTTCTGCAGTTGATCTAGCTACCACTGACTTCTTCTTATTGCGCCAAGTAACCAAATTTCCACCAAAAAAGGTGCAATAGCCAAAAGTAGAGCATCTATCATCCACTAAACCAACCCAATCTGCATCAGTAAAGGCTTCCAACCTCAGGTGACCATGATTGGAGAACAAAATTCATTTAGAGCCGATTTGAGATATCTCAAAATACGGTAAACTGCATCTAGGTGCATTGTACGTGGCTCATGCATAAATTGATTGACAACTCTAACGGCATATGAAATATCTAGTCTAGTATGAAATAAGTAAATCAGACGGCCCACAAGTCTATGATATCTCTCCTTATTTGTATGCTCTCCAACATTTCCACTAAGATGATGATTAGCCTCAATGGGAGAGTCTGTAGGTTTGCATCCCAACATGCCTATTTCTTCCAAAAGATCAAGAATATACTTCTTTTGGGAAATAAAAATACCTTCCTCAGATTGGGCCACCTCCATCCTAAAAAAGTATCTCAAAGAACCCAAGTCTTTAATCTCGAACTCTTGAGCAAGGCGAGCTTTAAGACTGAGTATTTCATCAACGTCATTGTCTGTCATGATTATGTCATCCGCATAGACAATAAGTGTAGACACCCCAATTTGGCCTAACGATTATTTCAAGTCCCACCTTGGAGACTATCCCAATGATGAATGGATACAGTGATTGATGGTTGACTTCTCGTAAACCCGTGGACTTTGGTGAGTACTTTTAGCCACTTAAAGGACCCAATTAAGAGCCATATAGCCTTTAAGACAGAAATACAGAATCCTAGGAGAATCCATCTATCGGTCGTAAGATCTATCTCACGGCCTCAACTTCATTCTTTTACCCGTGAAACATGTTATTTGAAAATCTCCCTGAGAGATTGATTCATCGGTAGCTAGATCTACTCTTCGGCCGCCATATCCATTCCTTGGCCGCCTAATTGATTGGTTGGCCGCCAGATCGTCCTTTTTTTAGATTCTAGAATGTTATGTGAATCGTTTGATCCATGCCCAAAACCCTAGCAGCCAAATTTCAATGCGTTCGGGCTACGTAAGGAGATTATGAAAAAAGATCTTTTGGTTATATACTTCCCATTCAAATTGTGCATTATGATTGGTTGGAGCGAGTCACCCTATGCCTATATAAAGAAGCCTTTGGTTCCGAAATTATACATCACAATCAACTCTCTCTAGCCATGAAATTCTGTAGAAACACTCTCTCATATCTCCTTACAAAAGCCCTAACCTTCAGAAGGCAGCCGCAATCGAACGATCGAACCCTCGAAGTACAAACCCTAACCCTAGGGTTTTCGAGAAGCAAAATCAGTCAATCACTTTCAATCCGAAGCATTCAAGCAACTGAGGGATCAAAAGGTGGTGAGCCCCAGGGGCCTATGGTTTGATTCTTTTATGCCTTTGTACTTTGAATTGTAGCATTTTGATTTTGTGATTAATCATTTGTTCTAGTGTGAGGAAGAACATCGGTTGGGTCATTGATCCTTCGGTCGATGCATCAATCCAGATGGATCCCTTGGCCGTGACATCCATTCACCGGCCGTGGGATCGATTCCCTAGGACCGTCTGCCTATTATCTTGATGCATGTTTCAATTGTTGTTCTAGCTCACCTTATCAATTGTTAAAGACTAATAATCAATTTATGTGTTTAGAGTTAAATAAAGTAAGTATGTATCCTATGTTGAACGATTATGGGCCAGTCTTACGACTGGGCAAAAAAGGGTGCTTAACACCTTCCCCTTATTGTACTCTTGACTCCCGTACCCGGAATCTCTGTCTGTTTTTCCTAGTTTTTATAAACTAGATGGAGACTCTATTTTGATGATAACCGTTATCGTGTGGTGATGTTCCTAGCCATAGGAATATCCATGATCTTGGTTTATGAAGTGGAACTAAACAAACATGATCAATCTGACGATGCCCCGTCAGGGAGGGTCTACAGTGTTTGGTGACTCTGCTGGGGACTTGAGAGCCATAACCAGAAAGTTTGACATGGGGATTAATACTTACTTTATCTCATTCCTTTATCACATGCATCGAGTAGGCAACCTCGATGAGTTCACCTAATATCCCGGCATGTCACGGGCTATGTTAGGGGTTCCAACAAACTCCACAGTCACTTGTACCTAGTGGTATTTCAAAGAAGGAATCACCCGATTACCACCTATAATGAGCTGATGAAAGGACTGGTGCTCTTGGACGACGGAGCACCCTTGAGACTACCCAAACCTTACATGTGTTAGAGAGCCATAGAACTTATCAAAATAAGACAGGAACCCATAGGTTAAGGAATTTTCTTGCATTTTGCTTTGAATTTCTTACTCACACCTTGTATAAATTGTTGTTGTAACATTTCTTTTTGTGCAGAAGGGTTTGGATTTTCAGCCCAAATCCTAACCCTATATAGGCAAGTACTAACTCGCATGTATTTTATTTAAAGCATGCACGATAGGTAGATTAAAGAAGCAACCACAGCTAGTTTTATACTCTTACAACACCTGAAGCTACGTCAAGCAGAAATCTTTGCAATTTTTTCGTCTGTCATCCTCGCCTGTCAAAACACCTCCACCGTAGCGGTTTCAATCATTTCTTGGATCTTCACGGTCATTCTCCCAGCAAACTCGATCATCTGCCAATCCTCAAGGCTCCCTAAGCTCTCATCCCACTCCTATTTTAAAAATGTCAAACAAAAACGCCACTATCGCCGATCTCCAAGCTCAAATTGATGCTTTGCTAGCAGAGAAAACAGCTAGAGATGCTGAGGACGAAGAAGAAGATGAGAATCCTCATAAAGTGGTATTGGTAGAAAATCCTGAATTGGCCAAGCAAGTCAAGGAGATCAAACACGCTCTGACCCGTTCATAGGGGGACCAAATTCTGGACTTTGAAGGACTTTGCCTTTTCCCATATTGAGAAGTTCAATAGAACTTGTAACGCCCCGAATTTTGGGTACGTTAAATAAGACATTTTATTGATAAAATCAAATGGAGTTTGGCTCATTAATTATTACATCATAACTCTCATGAGAGTACTTTTATTACACAAGGGAAGGGAACTAAGGTTCCTAACTACAGCTCCGCCTGCTCCTCCATCTGAGCCAGCTCTTCAACTCCAAAGGCCTCCAAGGTGTACTGCTCACCTTGATCATCTACAAAGTCTGACACATTATACCAGCATCGCCACCGATATAATATGTCAGGGTCACCAAAAAGGCAACACCGTGAGCTACGAAAGCTCAATAGAAAAAAAAATCCTTACCCACCTATCTTAACTTACAAACAATAAGACATCGATTTCCACATGATACGTATATACACAGCTACAAAAGACAATATCAATAACGTATCCGCAAACGCTATATAACTATCGTTGGTGTCCAAGATTTTTCGAGTTTCTCCTACGCAACTCATTGTAGACCGTGTCTCCATTTTCACATACCAATCAACATTTCCCAAAATCATTTGTTTAACACACCCAACCTCGGTTCCGCCGTTTCGGGTTCCCGAGTATCCTCACAATGGTTCTGCCGCACCGGGTTCCCATTGGCACACAAAACTTGCATTGGCTCCTCTCCGCGGATAACCAAGCCATATTACCAATGAGGCTACCACGTCTGGCCGCATTGGCAATCTTCACAATGGGCTACCAAGTCCGGCCACATTGTGGTTTTCACAATCCACGCAATGGGCTACCAAGTCCGGCCACATTACGAGTTTTCATACACATAACGGGCTACCAAGTCCGGCCACGTTGCGGTTTTCACAATCCACACGATGGGCTACCACGTCCGGCCACATCGCGGGTTTCCATACACACAATGGGCTACCAAGTCCGGCCACATTGCGGTTTCAAAACACATCTCATCATTATCCACACCCTAGGTGTCATGTTTCTACTTTCTCGTGTCTCGTTTACATGCAAAGACTCCGCGGTAGGACAAAAGTAAGCATGAGACATTCTAACAAGATCATCCAATTCTATATTACTTATCACGCTCAATCACCACTTATAGCATAACGCCACATGTACAGACGCCCTTGGAGTGTATCACTTATGCTTTATTCAAAGCACAATGCCACATGTACGGACGCCCTTGGAGTGAAATCACTTATGCTTTATCACACCATAAGTAATACAAGCAACTCATAAATGCATGCTCATAATCATTTTAAAGATCAAAATACGAATACTTGAATTCACATGGTAAATAACCTACGTATTCATCGAGTAAATATGGTACCTACATTATACTTAGGAATAGGGATAAGGAATTCCTACTTATACGTTGAGTTAGTGGACAAGGGACTCTACCTTACTTCTTGGCGGTAGTTGGCTACGAAGATTGGTTGGCTATCGGACGGAGTGACTTCCTACGGTATGCCTTCGAGAGCTTCGAAAGAGAATGGTTTCTCTCGAAACTTGTACTTGACTAACACTACTCTACTTTATGGATCAAAGGGTGGTCGGGTGGCGGTTTAGTGGTGGTCTTGGATGAGTTTCTTGAAGAACTCAAGAACACTCAAGAACAAAGTAAGAACAAACTAGAACAAAGAAAGAACAAGATTTTTCTAGAGAGAGAAGTTGCTAGGTGAAGGTGTGAGTTGAATGCTTGGAATGGCTTGCTATTTATAGGCAAAACCTTGGCTCCCTCTCCTCTCACAAGGCCGGCCCCCCCTCTCTCTCCATACTTCAAATTTTGACACTTGTCATGTAATCATGGAAGATCAAAGGCTAAATGGTAGGCTTGCATGGCTAAGATTTGTACTTAGGATGGTTATGGAAGATTTGTTTGGAAAGAAGGAGACAATGGTACAAGATTTGGTTTTAAACAAATCATAGAAGTACAATGGAGAGTTAAGTTTGGATAGGAAGAAGATTTACCCAAGGATTTGAAGTACCAAGAAGATCAAAGATCAAGGTACACATCAAATCCCTTCTCTCTCGCCTTCTCTCTCCTCTCTCGGCTCTCTCTCTCCTCTCCCTCTCTCTCGGCCTCTCTCTCCTCTTTCTCTCTCTCGGCCTCTCTCTCCTCTCTCTCTCTCTCCTAGTACACTACATACATATATATATATATATATGCATAATAATAATATAAAAGTACAAAGTACAAGATTCACAAAATCAAATACCCAATAAAGAATTACAATTAGGCACATGTTTGTTTAAACAAATAGACTAGTGTACTAATGTACTCTAGGAAGATCAACTCCCCAATATAAAATAATAAACGAGTACTTAGGAGAATCTTAGTCCTTAAAGGCTACTAAGACTAATAAGTACTTTTATAATAAAATATTGGTACATCATCCCATGGGATTTTTTGGAAAAGACTAGTTTATTAAAACCCTTGTACTTAGAAGAAGAATAACCCTTTTACCCAATGGATAATAAATCCCCTAACTTTTATTATCCAATGGACAATAGTAACTAGGAAACTTTTATTTTAAAATAATCAAAGTCCTTTAAAGCATGTGACAAAAGCCCTATATTTAAATATAGGTGTGGCACCAAGTACCCCAATTAAATAATAGGCTAGGATTCTCCCCATTAGTTTATAATAGAGTACAAGTACTAGTTTAATAAATAAAGTACTTTGGAAATCTAGGGTTTAGATATACCCCAATAGTTTAATGCATAAAAGTACATGAGAATCCAAATCTTGATTATTAAAATAAAACCTTGTACTTGGTAGGAAGATTAAGGCTATTACCCAATGAATAATAATTTTCCTAGCGGGTAAAGACCAAAGGATAAATGAAGTACAAGTACTTTTATACTTAAAATAAGATTTTGAAAAGACTACATGTACTTTTAGTCAAATATTATAATTAAAAGCTTATTGTCCAATGGACAAAAATTATCCTAACCATTATGGACCAATGGGTAAAGGATAAAGGTTCATCTAGTAACTAGGTGAGTTGGTTGCTCGGTTCCTCCAAGTAGTCGGTTAGAAACTAACCAAATTGGTCAAGTAGGGTTTCTAGTCGAGACCAAAATTTAACTACGACGAAAATTAACAATAAATCATATAGCCACTCAAAGAGAAAATAAGTAATTCAAATAAAATTCAAATATTGAACGAAATTTTTACTGACCAAAATTCAGGGGCGTTACAATCTATCCCCCTTAAAACAATTTCGTCCCCGAAATTGGCACGCGACTACAGATTAGACTAGGTTGCTAGACCGGTCTCGAAATCATCTATCCCCCTTAAAATTTGAAAGTAGGTCACCATTGTGGGCACGTGCCCCGGAAAATTTTCTTTGTAAAATTGGGCCCGGCCCCTTTTCAGAAAAGCGCGACGAAACGCTTCGATTCAGAGTCGCCACTCGGGTTTTAGCGGTGAAAGCACCCAAGGAACCGAACTCGAAAACGTTTGCCACGTTTGTTTGATTTTGAAAAAGGCTTGTAGACTGGACCGTCGTCACCTTCGATATCTGAGGTTCGGGAGCCAGGTTACGAGATAGGAAAGGTTTTATGGCACCCCTCTCGCCCAATCCGGGGATCGGTCTCTACTCGGGCATTTCTTTGTAAAACGTTTGCATTTTTCTCTCATTTGATCATTTTTAGCCAGTTAGGGCGGGGGAAACAGTTAATGGGGGGTTAAAACTGTAACAAGTTGTGATTATGTGTCAAAATGCTTATGGATGATTTACTTGCAATAGTAAACATAGATTGAGAACAAGCACTGAGAGAAGCCTGAATAAGTTTGGGTATGCTGCCCCAGAGGGTCGTGAACAGGCTCCGTATCAGCGTGCACTGGTCCAACCAGTGCACGCAGGTAGGACCTACGCACGCCACAATTAGACTGGCGCACTCCACTCATTAGGTTCCACAGTCCTTGTTTGCAATCCTCTGGGCTCTGGAAAGGGACCAGCGCACACCCAGGACAAACCACGCAATTAATAGAGCAGAATACACAGAATTACAGACAGATGAAACGGCTTCAAGCCGTGAAAGAAAACAGAATACCCCAAAAACAGTGTGGGGACAGGAAATAGGCCAAGATTAAACTAAGATGCAAGGGCCAGCCACTGGATCCTGGGGAAAACTGCCGTACGCCAGTTGTAGACAACCGTGCGCCAGTTTGACCCTAATCCAATGCTTGGCTTTGCATCATCTGGGCTCTGGAACACGACCAGAAGGATCCCAGAGGCCTTTTTGAACAGATAGAGATAAGCAAAAACAACAATATCTAAGCAACTGCGAATATACAGAAAGCAGTAAACTGATTATTAGCATGCAAGGGTGATTGACAGGAAGGTAAAATAACAGAAATGACGATCCATGATCCCCACACCAGTAGTGCTCGCACTGCCATAATTGGCGTGCGGCATAGGTGTACTGGCGTGCACCATTTCCCATCTCCTACGATTGTTGTATTTTACTAGTTTAAGGCCAGGACTAGTATCACTTACTAGCCTGGGCCTTACTGGTCCCCCTCAGGAGTTGAAAGCAGAAAGGAACACAAAGGTGGTATACCTTTTTGTGTTGAGGTTTGAAGGTGGTATTGAGCTTAAGGCTTGGAGATGGAGGCTTAGATGGTGACTGTATATCAGTAGGGTGTATGGAAGTGGGTTGCTTTCCTTTCTCTTTCAATGGAAGAAGAGAGATAGGGAGCAAGAAGAGAGGAGAAGAAGGCTTCTTTTCTTCTTAATGTATCTAACCCCTTGCAAATGAATGCAAGGGGGGTATTTATAGGGGAGAGAGACTGAGATCAGTTTGGTGCTAAGGCCCTGTTTGGCTGGTTGCTTGAGGAAGGGAGCCTCCCATGCATTAAATGCATGGGACTTGCCTTGATGGGGGGTGTAGGAGAGAAAGGGGACGGGCCTGGACGATATAATCATCAGGGGCTACTGTGGCCGACGTTAGGGTGGCATAAAAGTCTCGTCCATGTGGCTGAATAAAGTTGATTTGACTGGGATTGACTGGCGTGCGCCAGTAAAAGCTGAGTCAAAGGTCGATGACCGACATGTGGCAGATGATTGGCGTACGGCATCAAGGTACTGGCGTAAGCCAATTGGGTTTTGCTGGGGCTGTTTGGCTCTGGTTTGAAAGGTTTGAAAAAGGTTCGGGACGCTCAAAGCCCAAACACACCATCATCCTCAGACTGTTTTCGACTATAATCATCATTGGGGAAATAAAAGATCGAAAAAATAACGTTATCTGGACGGTCCAGAATGGGGTGTCTACAGAAGCCCCCTTTGACGGCACTTGAAGCACCATTGACTGGAGACAAGTAACGTCAAAGGTTTTCTAGACACCCTTTTCAAAGCTATCCAGAATACGTAAATTTTAAAGAACCTGTTTGATTTAAAGTTGGGCGAGTGGATCGCCGTTGATTTGAAATTGGACGAATGGATCGTCGTTGATTTGATTTTGGACGGATAGATCGTCGTTGATTTGAAATGGGATGAGTGGATCGTCGTTGATTTGAAATTGGACGAGTGGATCGTCGTTGATTTGATGTTGGACGGATAGATCGTCGTTGATTTGATATTGGACGAGTGGATCATCGTTGATTTGATTTTGGATGAGTGGATCGTTGTTGATTTGAAATTGGACGAGTGGACCGTCGTTGATTTGAAATTGGAAGAGGGGATCGTCGTTGATTTGAAATTGGATGAGGGGATCGTCGTTGATTTGAGATTGGACGAGCGGATCGTCGTTGATTTGAGATTGGACGAGCGGATCGTCGTTGATTTGGAGATTGGATGAGCGGATCGTCGTTGATTTGAGATTGGACGAGCGGATCGTCGTTGATTTGAGATTGGACAGACCTCTGATTGGGGGTGACTTCAGAACGGGTACCAATGGCAATTTTAGAACACCACTTGCGAATGGACTCTGCCGCATGCGGTGATTTGGGCCTCAGGCCCATTATTTACTGGCGTACGGTATTTAACAACTGGCGTGCGCCATATTATGCAACGATCCAAGCCCAGACCCGGCCCAAACGTCCCATACATCGTATAACTTCTGCAGAGGCTCGAAAACTGCCATTCTTCGACTTTTGAACTCCCAATACTTCGAAAAACTCTGTCAAATCTTCACTCTCTCCCCCAATCTTTCATCCTTCTTGTAAACCCACTTACCCACGCTCATCCATGGCAGAATCCGGAGGCGGCAATGGGGGCCATGGCAGTGATAGAGATGGTGGTGATGAGGCTCGGTCGAGGGATGGAGCCGAGATCATGGGTGCTCGAATCGATGATCCATCGACTGCAGAGGCCTTGTCGGCCGTTGGTGCAGCGGTTACTGGCGAGTCTGGTGGTGGCGATGGCCATGCACTGGAGAGTGTGAGAGGTAATAAACATAGCTTGTATTTCATTTCCTGCTTTCTCTTTCTTGCACTTGTCTTTGATTTGCATATGAACTGCATTCTGATGCCTTGATTGCCTGACCATTTGCAGCTGTGGGCTTACGAGGTGCTGAAGATGTAACCACCAGAGAAAAGTGCCCAAACCTGAGGATGCTCCCTTGTGCCATGATCTGGGGCCCCATGTACAACGGCAAAAAGAAGTCGAGAGGGAGCCTCCTAGCCTTCCGGTCGTACCTTGACGAGCTGTCCGGTACTCAGGTAAGCAACACGTCAAACTGATTACTCTGCCCTTTAGAATTGCTTTAATGTTGTCGCTGATGCCTTTGAATCTGTGCAACTATCCTGCAGGTAGAGTGGAACCCATGGAGCAATACAGAGCCTGAGCCTGAGTACCTAGCACGGAGCAGGGTGGCGACAGCGAGTCGGGTGTTGTTGGAGTTTGCCTTCGGGTGGCGGTGGTACCTGGGTGACCGGGTGACACGGCAGTCACTGGGCTCTCTTGAGTTCCAGGTTCCTGGGCCACTTCCTCCTCACGCCTCTCACACAGAGAAGTACACCTTGGCTGAGTTGCGGCGCTTTACTGCTCCGGCCGGCCTTGCTGCTTTTCTGAGGCCCGAGCGTGTTTATGCCGTCTATCGGAGGCAGCGCTTGGCGAGGCCACTTAGGGTCTTGGAGCATATCGCCGTGCAGGGCGAGGCACTGGAAGCTGGCGAGGAGAGACGAAGCTGGGAGAGCAGGGCAGCTCGGCCGAGAGAGAGGAGCGACTATGCCACAACGACCGGGTTGCCTCGGCTTTCTTGGACTCTAGCAGTGCGGGATGCAGAAGGAGAGGAGGCCATAGTTCGGTTTGAGCCTGCCCGGGCAGAGGCAGCAGAGATCACAGGACCGGTATGATACTTTTCATTCCTTTGTAGTTTTCGCATTTTACTTTTGACATGTATATCTGGTTTGTATTCTGATTTGGCCCAAAATTGTATCACAGGCCCTGTTGGAGTGGGTACGGGAGGCGGCTCGCTTGATGAAGGCCATGGAGAAGGAGTTCCACAAGATAGCCGGCGGCGCCTCTTTGCAGTTGCACTACCCTCCGCCAGCTCCAGCTCCTACTGTGCAGCCTGAGGTATAACCTTCCGTTCTGCTTTTGAATAGGATCGCTCCCAAACTTCCTGCACTTTTCATTTCAACATATACAATATGCACAATGTATGCTAAACGACTTGAATGACCATGCAGGGACACGCTAGGTCGGCTCCTACGAGGAAGAGTGTGCGGCCTCCTCCAACGAAAAAGGTAGCACCGAGCTCCTCTCGGCTAGCAGCGAGGGTAGAACGGGGAGTGCAGATCACTCCGGCCAGCGAGGAGCTCCAGTTCCGCCGAGAGCTGAGGAAGAGGCCTGCAGAGAAGAGGCTTGCCAAGGGACCCTCACAAAAGAAGAGGAGAGAAGAGGAAGAAGAAGAAGAATAGGAGGAGCAAACGTCCCCCAACAGCGGCTCTGACTCGGCGAGCGACCCCAGGTTCCGGATGGACCCTCGAGAGTTGGAGGAGAGCGAGGATGACGACGATGACGAGGACCTTTTCGACGACTGAGGGCTACCACTGAGCCTTAGTTATTTTGCTAATACTTGATACTTTGAGTAGATACTTTGACCCTTGGGATTGGGCCTGCGTGCCTTTTGACTTTTGGGCGAGTGTGCCCTGCTACTTTCAGTTCTGCCCGGGCCGTTGTGCCGTTTTGATTGTTGATACATTTCCACCTTTACGCTTTGACACAGTAGTATAAAATTTCTGCATTTTCTGTTTATCATTTTCCTTTTGCTTTGATGAGACTTAGTAAAGGAAAAGAACAAACCATCTGCCAATATCTAACATGCATTGATGAATGCTCTAAATCGACAATAGACACTTGCATATGTACATGATTGACTTAGCTCGAAGAAAAAGATGGACAGAAAAGCCCTAGGATACGACACGTACCCCAGACACGCGGAGGATACGGGAAATTCGGGCGCCGGTAGGCCAAACTCTGAGATTCTCCCGGGGGAAAGAAATTGACCCTTTTTAAAGGCAAGATAGATGCATAATGACTTGCACGAACCATCAAAATTGGTAGAACTGCCCCGGTGCGAGGGAAAAACCAAGGAAAAACTAAAAATGCCACAAAAATGGGCATAAGACGCAAAAGATGACTCGGTATGGTCCCGGACTGAAACCGACACCGCCATACAGTCACATAAGACCTATGTAACATGTGTGGTATGACAAAACTTGGCAAGAGCCCCTGAAACGAGATTTGACCTCCCGTATCCTTGATTTTGGCTTGAAACGGGCCACCGAGGGTCCGGAATCTTCATCGGGCGTGGCTTTTGGAATCCGACGCCTTGCCATAGTCCCAAATGACATTTGTGACTTGTAGGAACCAACAAACGGCCAAAGCCAGCCTCGGAATTGAAAACGACCATGCGGAGGCAGTAGTTGCTGCAAACTGGTTTCTGGTGCACCTTACTGGCGTACGCCAGAAATTGAGGCCCGTACGCCAGTAAGTGGGGGACACGGACACGCCAGTTATAAATTGGCGTATGCCAGGTTTCTGAACGCCAAATCCACTTGACTGACCAACTGTCCTTTTTCAGGGGCCACTTTGTTTTTACCCCCACACGGTTTGCACACGGTTTCTGAGCTCCCAGAAGGCAGTGTCCTTTGCAGGTGCATGGTTTCGAAGCTAGCATGGTGTTTGAATGATTCATTGGTAATGGAATGGAAAGGCCAAGGCCTATAAAGCAGAGGGATTACATTGAGGCCTCCACGGCTTGCTCTGCTTCCTCTTTTCCTCAGTATACTTTGACATTTTCCATGGATAACCCCCTCCCAACTTTGCTTAGGCCCTGGTTGGCGCAATTTCTAAGCGTCGACTGGCTCAACTTCCAATATCACGGCCTTGCTTCGTTCCATTTTCTTCGACATGTGCCGCTCCGCCCAGCGCTCCTACGGGCTACCCTCAGATTCTGGGACCCTGACGTCCATGTCTTTCGCTTTGGCGATGAGGAGATGTGCCCGACCGTTGAGGAATTCCAGGCGTACCTCAGGACCTTCTCGTCCTCTACCCTTGTTGTTCCGCCTTATTAGGCGAGCATGCCCAAACTGCTTGCCAGCTCGCTCAATATCTCCCGAGGTTTGGCGAGCGCTATCCTTGAGGGCGGCCAAATGAACATTCTGCGCCTGATTGAGATGTACAGTCCAGACGGTGACTTGGGCAGCGATGAAGCTCAAGCACGCCGCCGCTTCGCCTTGGTGATTTGCCTGTTTGCTGCCTATCTGCTTGTGCCGGCCCACGGACAGGTCAGCCCTTCACTTGTGAGCGTTGCTGCCCAGATGGGGGCACGAAGGAATGTGATCCCTTTGGTGCTGGCTGAGACACTCTTGGGTTTGGGCTTGGTGTATACGGGCCAGTCGGCCGTTTTCAGTGGGAGCCCGCTTTTGCTTCAGGTAACCTCACTCAGCTCACCTTTTTCCGATTTTTCACACGTTCTCATTTTACCTCGACGCTCGGTTTAGGCTGCTTCCTAGCTTCTTACTTGTCTTTTTGCTCAGGCTTTATCTGACTTCTTACTTGTCTTTTCGCTCATGCAGCTGTGGCTGTCGGACAAATTGAATCTACTGCACCCTCCGGTGGCGGGCTGGAATCTCTTTTCGAAGAGGATTCATCAAAGGGAGATGCGTTACCCTGACATGGACATAGAAGGCTGGTATGAGTTTATGCAGCAAATGCAGCCTGACGAGATCGCCTGGAGGTGCCCTTGGCTGGACCTTCCGGATATGGCTATTCATTCTGACGGATTCGACAGGATGGTGATTGCGGGACTATCGAGCTTCACTTTCTACATTCCCGGCCATGTCCTACGACAGCTGGGCGCTTCCCAGGAGAACCACCGCATCAGCATTGGGGACTTCCGTGTCCCGAATTTCAACGCTCAAACACTCAACGGCTACTAGAGGCGCTGGGGCCTTAGAGCCCTTCAGGCTGAGATGCCAGAATTTACCACAGGGCTGAGGGGTCGCTACAGGCAGTGGCTGAGAGCGGATGTGAATGCAAGGGAAAATATTAACTAACTCCAGGCCACTTTGCTATGCTTAGAATAAACCATGAGCCGTTAGGCTTCTTAAGCATTTTGTTCTGTTTTTCATGCTTCAACTGTTTTAAGGCTTTTATGCTCAGCTTATTATTTAGAAATAGTAATTTGCAATAAAGTTGGAAGATGATGGGTTACCCCTTTTCTGCTTCTCTTCAATGCAGCCTTTGACTTGTGCTCGACCTCCTCGAACTGTGACATGAGCCCAAAAATGCCAAACCTGGATCGAAATTTTGATGGAATGTGACCGAATCTCAAAGTGAGATTGCCTACGTATCCCTTTTCAAGGAATCAGGTCAGAACGTAGTTCAGGCTAAGGTTCACTCGTGTATTTTACCTCTCCTTTTACGCTCTAACTTTTGCCTAGAACCGCCTTTTCAGGTTTTCGGTCTAGCGAGCTTTTGACTTTCGCCTGTTTATTTTTGCCTAGAACCGCCTCCTTAGGTTTTCGGTCTAGCAGGCTGCTCTAACTTTTGCTTGGAATCGCCCACCCTTGTGGTTTTCGACCCAACGAGCATCTCTTAGGGATAGTAGCGTTTGAGTTGATCCAGGTTGACCAGGGTGTTGAATTCGTTGCCGTCGAGGTCGATGAGCTTAGCAGCACCCCCGGATAGGATGGTCTTGATAATGTAGGGCCCGGATCGCTTCGGTCTGAATTTCCCGTGGGGATCAAACACTGGGGCTCGGATTTCCTTCGTAACCATGTCTCATTCGACTAAGCCCCTGGACTTCACCTTTTTGTTGAACGCACGTGCGATTCGACGCTGATACCCCTGAACATGATACAGAGCCCGGAGCCTTCTTTCATCAAACAACATCAGCTCGACAAATCTCCCACTTAACCACTCAGATTCTTCGAGGCCACTTTCAACCATGATTCTCAGCGACAGTACCTCAAGCTCGATGGGAAGTACTGCCTCCATCCCATAGACTAAGGAGAAAGGAGTTGCACCAGTTGAAGTGCGGATAGACGTTCGGTACCCCCAAAGGGCGAGAGGCAGCTGCTCATGCCAATCCCTTGTAGACTCGGCAGTCTTCTTGATGATCATCTCGACATTCTTGTTTGCAGCTTCGACCGCTCCATTTGTTTGTGGACGGTAGGTCGTCGAATGGTGAACCTCGATACCGAATTCCTCGAAGAGCTCCATAACCCTTCCTTTGAAATGACTCCCGTTATCTGACACAAACGCCTGAGGGACCCCGTACCGATAAATGATGTTCTTTCGAATGAATTGAGCGACCTGCACCGTTGTCAGCGTTTTGTAAGATTCGGCCTCGACCCATTTGGTGAAGTAGTCTATTGCCACTAGTATGAACCTGTGGCCATTCGACGCAGACGGCCTGATCATCCCAATAACATCGATGCCCCAAACAGAGAAAGGCCATGGTGAGGTCATGCCGTATAGTTTAGACGGAGGAACATGTTGTAGGTTCGCGTGGATTTGACATTTGTAACAGCGCCGTACGTAGTCGATGCATTGCGATTCCATTGTAGACCAGTAAAAACCCTGCCTGAGGATCTTCCAAGCGAGCATAACGACGCTCATATGAGGCCCGCAGACTCCCTCGTGAACCTCTTCCATTATCCTTGCTGATTCGACGCTGCTGACACAGAGCTTGTGCATCCCGCAGTGAGACCTTCGATACAACTTCCCTCCACAGATGTTGTACTGAGAAGCTAGCCTCTGTAAAGCAATCCGATCCTTCTTCGTGGCCTCGGCAGGAAACTCCCCATGCTCCACAAAGTTCCAAATGTCATGGTACCAGGGTAGGCCATCATCGACATCCTCAATGGCGTTGATATACTCGTAAGCAGGCAAGTCCTTCTGTTCAATCACAATTGGCCGCAGTTTAACACCTATTGGAAGTTCGATCATTGAAGCCAAAGTCGCCAAAGCATCGGCGAACTGATTCTTCAAGCGTGGGACATGGGTGAAAGTCACCTTATTGAAGTGAGGAATCAGTTCTTCCAAATCTTGGTGATAAGGCTTCAGCTTTTCCTCACGAACCTTCCAATCTCCATTGGCTTGGGAAACCACCAAGTTTGAATCCCCAATCACTTCGAGCTTCTCGACACCTAAAGCAATAGCAGCTTCCATTCAGACGATGCAGGCCTCGTACTCGGCTTGATTGTTGGTGACATTGAAATTCAGCTTGAAGGCGAGCGGAATGTGAGCGCCGGCGGGCGTGATCAGCAGCACTCCGATCCCAAATCCCTTCTGGTTAGCAGCCCCATCAAAATAGAGCGTCCAAACTTCCTCGACCACTGTTAAAACCTCCTCGTCGGGGAAAGTGAAATCCACATCTTCCGGGCCGTCGATCGGGTGATCGGCCAAAAATTCGGCCACAGCTCGCCCCTTTACGGACTTTCTCGTGACGTGTTGGAGTTCGAACTCAGCCAGCAGAAGCAACGTGCTAGCTTATGGGTGAGCGCAGGCTTCTCGAACAGATACTTGATTGGATCCATCCGAGAAATCAGTCTCACCGAATAGGCTAGCATGTAGTGTCTAAGCTTTTTGGTAGCCCAAACCAGCGCCCAACATGTCTTCTCCAGAGGGGTATAGCGCTCCTTGGATCCGACCATCTTCTTGCTCAGATAGTATACGGCTTTCTCGACCCCATTGCTTCCTTCCTGTGCTAGTAGACATCCCATGGCTGTTGGAGAGACGGACATATAAAGAATTAACGGTCGACCCGGCGTAGGCGGCATCAGTACAGGCGGGTTCTGCAAATACCTTTGAATAGATTCGAAAGCGGCCTGGCATTTCCCTGTCCATTCGAACGGGACCCCCTTTTTGAGCAAACGGAATAATGGTTCGCAGGTTAGAGTTAGCTTGGAAATGAACCTACTGATGAACTGGACCTTCCCTAAAAAGCTCCGCACACCTTTCTCAGACTTTGGCGGCTCCATTTCGAGAATCGCTTTGATTTTGGAAGGGTCCACTTCAATTCCCCTTGCAGTGATCAGAAACCCCAACCTCTTGCCCGACGTGACCCCAAATGTGCACTTTTGTGGGTTCAGACGTACGTTATACTTGCGAAGCCTTTCAAGAAACTGCCTGAGCGAAGGAAGATAGTCATTTTCCTCCTTTGCCTTCACAATCATGTCATCGACGTAGATCTCAACGGTCTTATGGATATAGTCATGGAATAAGGTCGTTTGGGCTTGTTGGAAAGTACATCCGGTGTTCTTCAGCCCAAAAGGCATCTTCACATAGCAGTAAGTGCCCCATTCTGTGACAAACGTCGTTTTCTCTTGGTCCTCGGGTGCCACAGAGATCTGGTTGTATCCGGAGAATCCGTCGACAAAAGAGAGCAAGGCATGCCCCGCCGTGTTGTCCACAAGCACGTCGCTGTGTGGCAAGGGAAAACTGTCTTTGGGGCTTGCCTTGTTTAAGTCCCTGAAGTCGACGCAGACTCGGATCTTCCCATCCTTCTTGGGGACAGGCACGATGTTGGTGACCCATTTGGGGTATTCTGCAACCCTTATGAACCCTGCGTCTATCTGCTTTGTAACCTCCTCCTTGATCTTCTGAACCCAATCCGGCCTCATCCTGCGGAGTTTCTGTTTGACGGGGATAGCCTCGGGCTCCAATGAGATTCGATGCTGCACTATTTCAGGATCAATGCCGGGCATATCCTTGTGAGACCATGCGAAAACCTCGGGAAATTCTTTGAGAAGCTCGATTGTTCCGGCATGATTTTCCGGGGATAGACTTGCACCAATTTGCATCATGCGGGGGTCATCCTCGTCTTTCAAATTTACAAAAATTACTTCTTTTTTTAGAGGCTGAGCACGCCTTTCGTCTTCCTTTTCGATGAGGGAACGCAACTCAGCCGGGATGTCCCCGTCGAAGTTTGTTCCTTCATCGTCCGGGTCGACACAGTTTATATAGAAGATAGCAAAGTAGTCAGAAGTAGGATCATGCATTTCATAAAACCCAACAGGGTTGCCAAGTATAGAAGACTCGAACTCAAAGTAAAAGCTACGACGTGGAGGGCCAAGAGGCACAAACTCTGACTCTGAGCTAGACTTAAACTCGACAGACTCTGTGTCAGATACAGACTCATCGTCAATGCATGTTAGACGCGGAGTGAAAATGCAGTTATTGATACTTCCCTGTGCCTTCACGATGAGGGAAGTAGGATCCTCGGGAGCATTTGATGAGTCGGGCCCAAGCATCAGCACTTCAGCTTCCTCGCCCTTGCCAACCAAACCTACTTGGGAGAACAGCATCTCCAACCCCCCTTGATCAAAAGCCTTCAGCCAGTCAAACTCCTCCTTGGTCCGACTCAGCTGTTTTTCGAATTCCCTCTTAGCAAGCTTTTCTTCGACAGTTTCCTCTTCGCCGTCGGCCCAAGTGTCCACAGCAAAGATTTCGAATCCCGGCAGCCAAGTGGAAGTCTCTGGATCCCAAAACGGCTCTATCTGTCCCAAATAAGCAGAGCCTCCTCCTTCTCGAACAAAATAGCTGTCGGGGTTACCAAAAAGGGTCCGAGGTTTTCCCGTGTCTTTCCTTTTTTTGGCATCTTTGGCCGGTGGAGTGTAGCTTAGGCCAAAGCGGCCTTCGATGAAAGGAAAGACAGGGAACTCAGCGATCCCCTGTTGGTTGATCTCGAGTCCTAGGCCAGGCATGAATGACATCTTCCTCATCATTTCGAGGACAGTTGAGCTTATGGTGAAATCGTCATCCATGGCGATGGCGAGGACTGAGCCAGATGTGTCGAAAGAGAATCCTCCAAAGTCCGAGTCTTCTTCCCCGTGCATAATGCCCAAGACAGGCATCCCAACATCCGTGAGCAGGCAGATCCCAAAGTCTGCGCAGATTGTTAAAGTCCCGGTAGGGAGCCCCGGCATGACCTTTTGGTGCAGAGTTGAAGGAACCGCCATGATGTCGGCCCTATGAAGCCACGGCCTGCCCAGCAGCAGGTTGAAGGTAGCAGGGACATCGACCACGTGGAATTCTACATCCATCTCGAAGCCCTCAGCATCCAGTTTCAGAGTTAGAGTTCCTTCCACCATGCGGCGAGTGCTGTCGTACGCCTTGACGGCCAGATTGGAGGGTGTTAAGTCACTCTTTGAGAACCCCAAACGGTAGGCAACCCTCATTGGGCAAACGTTGATGGCAGGGCCATTGTCGATTGGCACGGTTGGCACCCAATGTCCCCGGCACTTGACGGTGATGTGCAGTGGGCGTTTGTGAGCGGTTCCTTCGAAGGGCAGATCCCTCTCGGTGAATGTGACGGAGTGCTTAGAGAGGAGTGGCAGCACGAGAGCAATCATGGCCTCGGGAGTAATGTCGATCGGTACTGTGAGCCGGGCCAACGCGGAGGACAGCTTTTCACGATGCTCCTTTGATGACGATATCAAACCCCAGATAGAGACGGCGGCCGAAATCCGTTCGAGCTGTTTCAAAATGGCATCTTCTTTTGGAACCCCATTTGGAAAGAGCGGATCATTCCTCTGAGCAGGGGGAGCGGTGGTTTTCTGAGCCGGCGGATTGGAAAAGCTTCCAGCCTGGAGGTTGGATGGCTGACACACTCGGCCACTCCTTGTGATATTGGCCACATCCCACCAAGAAGACGAGTCAATAGAATCCCACTGATCGGCCGATACCTCTTCTAGCTTGCACTTTCCTTTGTCTGTCGATGCCACCATTGCGGACGAGTCTGGCCCCAGAGCTGCGTCCCATTCCAAATCCTCCATCACTAGTCCTTCCTAAAAGGTAGAGTCCTGTGCAGCCTCTTCCTCAAAGGGCGCCCCCGGGTTAGTGACGAATGGAACGTCCCAAAATCCTCCGTCGACGAGAGCAGTGTTGACGGTCCATACTTCGTTCCCCATGTTCAGATCGACGATATTGTCGACGTCCCAAATATCAGCAGGCGGTGGAGTCTTAACGGTTTCTTCTGCATCCCAGAGGTCGGCCGGAGGCGCATCCAGGACCATGATCGAGCAGTCGTCTCCGGGGGCCGAAATGATAGGGCGAGGGTGCTCCACGGAGACGATGTCGAGAGTAGGGTCGACCTCATGGGCGCAGCGGCCGACCATCCCGGCAATCGTATCCACCGAAGGTAGCACGGCGCCGAGCGGGGGACGGATATTGGGCACAATCTCCCCTTCTTGAAAGTGGCCCCAGTACTCCTCACTGATGTCGTCCTGGTTCAAATCAGCCTCGAGACCCTGACCCATTTGCCATTCGTCAGGTTGCGGATCCCACACGTATTCCTCGGCTTCCACTTCGACTTAGTTTAGTTCGAGCTGGTAAAAGAGTGCAACCAAAGAGAGCCCGTCCAGAGGGTCAGCCTGTGCCGCGTTCCACTCGCCTTCCCACTGGTCTAGCCATATCTGATTGACTTGAGGGTGTGCGGGAAATCCCATGTTATACTGTTCGACCCAATCGTTGCAAAGCTCTTCCCATTCTTTGGCTTTGTCCTCCATGGCCCAACCGGCCGCCATCATGTTAATACTTGGCTCAGAGGGGAAAGGTATGATTGGTTTAGGGTTGATGGTCGAGGTAATATGGTCGGTGGGGTTGAATATGGTGGAGCTGAGGTTTATTTGGTTTACTTGAGGGTTGGGGTCGTGTTTAGGCAAGGAATTGGAGATGACGTTGGGCTTGGTAGGTGGAGTTGGAAGGGTACCATTGTCCACCAAATCTTGTATCGCATGACGGAGGCGATAGCAAGAGTCAGTGTAATGGCCGGGCATTTGGTGGTATGCACAGAAAGCGTTGGGGTTATGGCTAGGGGGTGGATTTTGAGGAAGTGGAGTTGGGGCTAGAGGCCTAAGGTGCCCGGTTTTGACTAACTTCTCCAATACCGAGGAAAGTGGTGCCTCGAAATTGGCGAAGTTACGAGGTTGGTTGCGGTTTTGGGGTCTTTGAGGGGTTTGAACTTGGTTGATGTCGGCGATGTGGTTGGAGCTTTGGGCAGAAGGGTTGCTAGCAGAGTTTGCATTGGCATAGCTGTTGCCACCGAACAAAGCAGTGCTGTTTCCGGTGTATGCACGGGGCTTCGATTTTGAGGCTGAGGTGGAGGAGGAATTGTCACTTCTGGGCAGAACACCCGTTTGGAGTGCTTCTTTGATGGCCAGCCCGGAGTCGTAGAAAGTTTCAAAGTTCGCACCCTGAACCAACACGAGGTTTTTGGCAAAGTCCGGCTGCAGATTGCGGGAGATGATGCGGATCTGGTCCTTCTTGCTCGGGCGATCGGGCATGAGAGCGGCCTTGGCTCTCCATCTCTGGATAAAGTCCGCAAAGGACTCATTTGCGTTCATCTTAGTGGATTCCAACTCCCGGGTGGTCATTTTGAGTTGGGCGTTATAACTGTACTGAGCATTGAAAGCCGTGCCAATGTCTTCCCATGTTCGTCTCTTGGAAATGTCGAGTGATAAGAACCACTGGAAGGCGGGACCGGCAAGGGTTTGTGGAAACAACTGAGCCATGGCATCCTCCCCAACACCATGCAGCTTCATCGTGCCATGATAGGCCAATAGGTGAGTTTTCGGATCTCCGGTTCCTTCAAACTTCGCAAAGTCGGGCATTTTGAACCGATCGGGCAACCTGGCGTTCGGGAACGGGCAAAGGCGATCCATGTCTAACACCCCTGCCCCTTTTCTTTTGGACTTAGCAACCGTCTCTTCCAACTTGGCCATTTTGGCGACCAAAGCTGCCATTTCTGGGCTTGGATCAGGATTCTCGATCAGTGGTTCCTCTTCGGCAACGACTTCCCATTCTCGCCTTTCGCCACCTTCCCCTCCTGCTACAAGGGGAAGTCGCTCTTCGATTAGGGTTCGGAGATTGGCCATGGAGACGTCGGCTTGGTCAGCCCTTTGCTGCATGATGGCTAGGTTGTGCTGCAGATCGGCCAATACGGTAGCAAGATTCGGAGGTGGGACATCTGCCATGGTTAGAACTTCTATTTACCAAGCCTTGGAGATGCCGGCGGAGACAGAGTAGACGGAGCGGACTCGTGTGGAGTAGTCGGCGGTGAATCCTCCCGTGACACAGTGTAGGCTAGAGTTTCTGTTGCGGTCGACTGAAAGACAAACCCCAAATCAAATCCTCAAACGGACTTGACGGACGGCCCCAAGTAGGTTTGGCTCTTGATTTCGGAACCCTGCTTTGACATCGGCATGACTAGACAGCAAGGTATAAGAGCTCAGTGACAGCCTGCAATCATTTTATTTGAAAGAATTGACAAGAATGGAAAAATGAGCATGCCATCGTCGTCGGTGTCCTCCTAGACTCTAGAGCTAGAGAGAGTCTGTCTTACGACGCTCGGACAGTTGCCATAGAATCCTCGGATTTTCTTTTCGACGGTGTGTCCTTGATTGAATCGAATGCTACTAAGAGATGCCAAAACAGCCTAAGCTTTTGACTTTCACCCTTCTTGAAGTTTCAAAGTTTGATTCCGGAACAACTCGGTGTAGATGGCGTGATACTGTAACCGAAGCGGCGTAAGCAGCACTGTGCCAGAGCCTGGACGGTGTAAGTGATTAGCACTTTTAACCTGAGTGGTGTAAGCATCATGCCATTCTCTCCGTTGTTCCTAGTTTTTTGATTTGAAACCTCGATGGGGTTTTGGACAAAGACTTAGAAAGTGTTGATTTCCCAAAGTCTCATTGATTAAGGACTTGAAGATTTTTGGTAACGTGCAACATCGAGATGCACGACTCATCATCGGTCCAAGGCAATGCCGAACGGGCGCGAGACAGACTCAACGAAAGATAACCTAAAAGCCGCCCTAGCATGCTCCTACGCAAAACGGTCATGAATGTATGTACAGACATGCGATAAGGAAAGCGGTAACACATAGACAGGATATGGGGGTTAGATGCAAATAATCCAACCCTGCGGGTTCCTGTCTTAGGTTGAAAGGTTCTAGTGCTTTGTAAGCGCTGTAGAGGCCGGTTTTGGCTTAAGGGGTTCCTCTGACTAGAGCCGCGATATACCTCCCACTGCAACGCATAGAGCAAAGCAATGGTCAAACGGTAGTACGACTCATCATCGTCCAAGGTTGTTGGGCGTTCGAGGACCCCGGGCTCCAATAAATTGTGCCGGTTACCTAAAACACCTCAACGGGGCTGACCAACCATCGATCGCGAACGAAGAATGCCGAAGAATGATTTGTATGAGAGAGAAATGCAACGCTTTGACAAATTGCCTTTTGAAGTTTGGCTCACTTTTGTTAATTGATACTTGGAGAAAATTACACAAGAGAACAGTAGTAAAAGCCCCAGTTCGGATTGGTCGGACGCTGAGATCCTGTTATGTTACCATTCCGTTCTTCGGCAGCGCGAAGCGTACTGTTTTGACAGACTTTTGAAAATTGTTCGATTATGTATTAAACGCCAAATACCAATTAACGCGATGAGTCCCCAGCAGAGTCGCCACTGTGGGCACGTGCCTCGGAAAATTTTCTTTGTAAAATTGGGCGCGGCCCCTTTTCGGAAAAGCTCGACGAAACGCTTCGATTCAAAGTCGCCACTCAGGTTTTAGCGGTGAAAGCACCCAAGGAACCGAACTCGAAAACGTTTGCCACGTTTGTTTGATTTTGAAAAAGGCTTGTAGACTGGACCGTCGTCACCTTCGATATCTGAGGTTCGGGAGCCAGGTTATGAGAGGGGAAGGGTTTTATGGCACCCCTCTCGCCCAATCCGGGGATCGGTCTCTACTTGGGCATTTCTTTGTAAAACGTTTGCATTTTTCTCTCATTTGATCATTTTTAGCCAGTTAGGGCGGGGGAAACAGTTAATGGGGGGTTAAAACTGTAACAAGTTGTGATTATGTGACAAAATGCTTATGGATGATTTACTTGCAATAGTAAACATAGATTGAGAACAAGCACTAAGAGAAGCCTGAATAAGTTTGGGTACGCTGCCCCAGAGGGTCGTGAACAGGCTCCGTATCAACGTGCACTGGTCCAACCAGTGCACGCAGGTAGGACCTGCGCACGCCACAATTAGACTGGCGTACTCCACTCATTAGGTTCCACAGTCCTTGTTTGCAATCCTCTGGGCTTTGGAAAGGGACCAGCGCACACCCAGGACAAACCACGCAATTAATAAAGCAGAATACACAGAATTATAGATAGATGAAATGGCTTCAAGCCACGAAAGAAAACAGAATACCCCAAAAACAGTGTGGGGACAGGAAATAGGCCAAGATTAAACTAAGATGCAAGGGCCAGCCACTGGATCCTGGGGAAAACTGCCGTACGCCAGTTGTAGACAACCGTGCGCCAGTTTGACCCTAATCCAGTGCTTGGCTTTGCATCATCTGGGCTCTGGAACACGACCAGAAGGATCCCAGAGGCCTTTTTGAACAGATAAAGATAAGCAAAAACAATAATATCTAAGCAACTCCGAATATACAGAAAGTAGTAAACTGATTATTAACATGCAAGGGTGATTGACAGGAAGGTAATATAACAGAAATGACGATCCATGATCCCCACGCTAGTAGTGCTCGCACTGCCATAACTGGCGTGCGGCATAGGTGTACTGGCGTGCGCCATTTCCCATCTCCTACGATTGTTGTATTTTACCAGTTTAAGGCCAGGACTAGTATCACTTACTAGCCTGGGCCTTACTGGTCCCCCTCAGGAGTTGAAAACAGAAAGGAACACAAATGTGGTATACCTTTTTGTGTTGAGGTTTGAAGGTGGTATTGAGCTTAAGGCTTGGAGATGGAGGCTTAGATGGTGACTATATATTAGTAGGGTGTATGGAAGTGGGTTGCTTTCCTTTCTCTTTCAATGGAAGAAGAGAGATAGGGAGCTAGAAGAGAGGAAAAGAAGGCTTCTTTTCTTCTTAATGTATCTAACCCCTTGCAAATGAATGCAAGGGGGTATTTATAGGGGAGAGAGACTAAGATCAGTCTGGTGCTAAGGCCCTGTTTGGCTGGTTGCTTGAGGAAGGGAGCCTCCCATGCATTAAATGCATGGGACTTGCCTTGATGGGGGGTGTAGGAGAGAAGGGGGACGGGCCTGGACGATATAATCATCAGGGGCTACTGTGGCCGACGTCAGGGTGGCACAAAAGTCTCGTCCATGTGGCTGAATAAAGTTGATTTGACTGGGATTGACTGGCGTGCGCCACATATGTACTGGCGTGTGCCAGTAAAAGCTGAGTCAAAGGTCGATGACCGACACGTGGCAGATGATTGGCGTACGGCATCAAGGTACTGGCGTAAGCCAGTTGGGTTTTGCTGGGGCTATTTGGCTCTGGTTTGAAAGGTTTGAAAGGGGTTTGAAAAAGGTTCGGGACGCTCAAAGCCCAAACACACCATCATCCTCAGACTGTTTTCGACTATAATCATCGTTGGGGAAAAAAAGATCGAAAAAATAACGTTATCTGGACGGTCCAGAATGGGGTGTCTACAACCATCAATCTATTTAAGCCTCATCACTTGCTTAACGAGATGGGGTTGAAGTTGCTTCTGTCGTCGAACAGCTTGCCTCGTCGTACGCCTTTGGTAAGGTCTCCACCGTAAATACCAATGCAAAATCTCTACCAAATCATCATGCAGACTCATATCCTACAGATGATTCCTTAGCACGTCCTTGTCGGATCAGCTTGCTTCCTCACCTAACGATATTAAACCCGTTTCCAAAAGTTCCTTCAATTGGGTCTAGAGCTCTATTAGTTCGGCAGGGGCCATTTGATATGGCGCCACAGAGACTGGTGCCATCCCCGGTTGGATTCTATGGAGAAGTGTATCTCTCCTAGGGGTGGTAAGCCAGGAAGCTCTTCAGGGAAACATTGGCGTATTTGCACACGACGCGTGGTAATCCCACTTCCATGCTATCAGCTTCTCCTTACTGGAAACTAGCGGCCATCCAAGTAGTGGATTCTGCCACCTTGATCTTTTCGTCACCGAACTCGCTGTCTGTCTATCCCCCTTAAAAGGAATCGAGTCCCTTCTAGGGTATAAGCTGTCACCATCCTTTGATGGCAGTCTATGACCGCTCGATGCGCTGATCGCCAATCCAATCTTAGAATTACGTCGAGATTCGCCATGCTGATCATTCTAAGATCGCAGATCAGACGCAAGTCAGCTACTTTTAGTTCGCACTCTCTACACACTAGACTAACAGCTATACTCCCCCCAACAACGATGTTATCTTCATACTCGCATTTAGGGGTTCTGTTTCTAGTGCTAGAGCAGTTACGCAGGCAGTAGCGATAAAAGAATGCGATGCCAAAGCTTGTACGTAGGTACTATCATAGCGTACCTTGGATCACAGAGGGATCCTGCTCCTGTGCCTCAGTTTGTAGCGCAAAGATACGCCCTCCAGTGCTTTGCTGGTATCCCATGAGCTGCTTTCCCTTGTTTTGCCCATTCTGCTGCTGTGATGAGCCTCCAGGGTTTTGCTTCAGAAAACCTGCCTGTCCAAAGCTCCCATTACCCTCCTTCTGAGGTTGCGGGCATTGGCGACTGTAGTGGCCCATAGCCTGACAGTTGTAGCATCGAACTGTCGTTAAGTCTCGATCACCTCTCTTCTGCTCGCCACTTCCGGAGATTGCAGTCTTCCAGGGTCGATTGTTCTGAGACGGGGTAAAGGGTTTGGTGGAGTAGGGTCCACGGTTATCGCTGAAGGCTTGGGTTCGGGTTCGGATTGGTCCACCGGCGTTGCCCGTTGCCTTCCTCCTTCGAGTTTTGAAGTCAGCCTCCTCGCTTTCCAGGCGGAGAGCACACTGGACCACACCATTATAGGTGGTAAAGGCTTGTGCCACTACGACCCTTCGAGTGGTAGTCAGCCCCCACTCGAATCTTCTTGCCTTCCTGTCTTCGGTTGCTATAGCGGTTGGGGCGTAACGGGATAGCTCTTCAAATTTGGCCGCGTAATGGGTCACGGTCATCGTCCCTTGTTTCAGGTTCATAAATTCCTGCTCCTTGGCTAGGCGAAGGGGTGTAGGGAAGTATTTGTCGAGGAATAGGGTTTCAAACTCGGCAAATGTCATGGTGGCTATGGCATGGGTGGCCTCCATTAACTCCCACCAGTAGCGGGCTTCTCCCTTCAGCTGGTAAGTGGCTAAGGCCACACGGTCTCCGTTCCGGGTGATCTCCAAGGTGTCCAGGATCACCTTGGTTTCTTTCAGCCAGGCTTCAGCCATGGTAGGGTTAGGATCTCCGTTGAAGGTCGGGGGTCGGCGTTTGCAAAATTCATTCATTGCCCGGGTTCGGGTTATAGGCTCGTTGTCGTGGTTCTGGTTTTGGCGGTTAGCGTTCAAGGCAGTTACAAGTGCTTGCATGATTTGTGCTAGGTCGGGGTTGGGATTAGGGTTAGAGGAGTCACCGGTCTCATATCCTATTCTGCTGCGTCGGTTCACCATCTACGAGTGGAAATTGAAAGAGGGAGGTTTAGTCTACCGAATCGATTTCCCTTTTGTAAAAGGCGCTTCCTACTAAGGGTCAAATAGTATGCAATGGTACTCTTTAAATAAAGCATGTTTTTCATAAATAAGAACATCATTCAACATAACCAAAATTCTCCATAGATAAGCAGAAAGATACAATCATAGGCATAGAGTTCTACTATAAGGCAAGTAGAGACACGAGATTTTTCCTAACACAAGTTGAAAACGATCCTAATTTTTAACATCCTATATCCCGAAGGATTACAACGGTTACTAGATTTTTTTCCTGGTGCGCCTAAGTAGTATCCTTGGCCTTCACAGATCCTTTGGGGTCTCGTCCTCCTCGAGATTCCCTTCATCCGCAAGGTTTTCTTCCTCAGTCACCTCATTGGCGTCATTATCGCCATCGATTTCTTCTTCCTTAACTCCAACCTCAAAGTTCTCCATCGGGGGTAAGATATCGAAATACTCATGGAAAGCGGAAACATTTTCGAAAACCAGGGTCCTCCTCCACGGGAATAGGGGTATACTACTGCACCCTCATGAAATCTCATTTTTCAGCGAGTACAGTGGCAATAAAGTTGGGATTCTCCCCTAGTTGAGTTGTCATAGCTTCTATGGCGTCCTTGAGTTGGCGAGCTCTAACCAATAGGTTAACTAGGTGGTTCATCTACAAGGAAAGGTTTCAACCTCAATTCGTAACAGAGTTTCATTAACTCTAAAGAAAACTCTTGAGTTTCTAAGTCCCACATTCGATCCTTGATTTAAGTCATCATCCAATTGTTCGGGAATTCCCAGCTCGGCCGTACTGCCAATTTCCGTGCCTTGCTTCAATCCGAAGATTGTTTTGACAGAATTCCACCCAATTTGGGACGGTAAACTTAAACTCAATTCACGTTGGTGCAACGGTCAATCTTATCTCGTCGTTCTACCCATTCTACCCATGGCCGAGGTTTTGAACCTAAAGCTCTGATACCAAGTTGTAACGCCCCGAATTTTGGGTACGTTAAATAAGACATTTTATTGATAAAATCAAATGGAGTCTGGCTCATTATTACATCATAACTCTCATGAGAGTACTTTTATTACACAAGGGAAGGGAACTAAGGTTCCTAACTACAGCTCCGCCTGCTCCTCCATCTGAGCCAGCTCTTTAGCTCCAAAGGCCTCCAAGGTGTACTGCTCACCTTGATCATCTACAAAGTCTGACACATTATACCAGCGTCGCCACCGATATAATATGTCAGGGTCACCAAAAAGGCAACACCGTGATCTACGAAAGCTCAATAGAAAAAAAAAATCCTTACCCACCTATCTTAACTTACAAACAATAAGACATCGATTTCCACATGATACGTATATACACAGCTACAAAAGACAATATCAATAACATATCCGCAAACGCTATATAACTATCGTTGGTGTTCAAGATTTTTCGAGTTTCTCCTACGCAACTCATCGTAGACCGTGTCTCCATTTTCACATACCAATCAACATTTCCCAAAATCATTTGTATAACACACCCAACCTCGGTTCCGCCGTTCCGGGTTCCCGAGTATCCTCACAATGGTTCCACCGCACCGGGTTCCCATTGGCACACAAAACTTGCATTGGCTCCTCTCCGCAGATAACCAAGCCATATTACCAATGAGGCTACCACGTCCGGCCGCATTGGCAATCTTCACAATGGGCTACCAAGTCCAGCCACATTGTGGTTTTCACAATCCACGCAATGGGCTACCAAGTCCGGCCACATTACGAGTTTTCATACACACAACGGGCTACCAAGTCCAGCCACGTTGCGGTTTTCACAATCCATACGATGGGCTACCACGTCCGGCCACATCGCAGGTTTCCATACATGTAGGTGGACAAATTCAAGTAGTGCTCTGAATAGCACTGGAATGCAGCGGCTTCATGTGCCTCTTGAACGTAACCCTAATTTGTCAATGAAACCCTTGTCCTGCAAAACAGACAAGGAGTGAGTGCACCTTTGCCTCTCGTGGCAAAGGCCCTCCGATGCCTTTGTTAGTATCACGTACTAGCAATCAAACCCTAATTATCAGTAGGAAAGCAATAAGAATGCAGTGTATTGCGTACCTTTTGCCTCTAGGTTTACCTCATATTTATAGATTTGCGTATGCTTGCTGGCCAAGCATCCGTGTTGCCCTAGGATTCCTAACTCATATGGGAAACCCAGGATATCAAGGATTCTCGTTTCCTTTATTAGTTTATTTCCTTAATCCTTGTAGGACTCTTTCCATAACAAGCCGAACATCCCATACTCGTTGGGTATCTTTCTTAGATCCTATATTCTTGGGATCTCATCCTTTAACGGAATACCAGTGATTCTGGACCCTTCTAGAATGTTCCCTTCAATAGGACTTCTCTCTTTGTTCGGCCATCTCATGGCCGAACAGACGGCCTGGACCAGTTACTTCACATGTAACTGGTCCTTACGAAACAATGGAGACCATATGCTCTCCTCCTGTTCGGCTCTTTGCCGAACAATGTATCTGAATAGTGGCATCACATGTCACTTTCCTTGTATTTGGTCCAATAACATCTCGTGTTATTGCACCGAGAATCGTGCAACCTCTCTGGACCATTGACTTCTCATGTCACTGGTCCATAGCATGTTGACCTTTTTTTTGGACCGTGCTCGGGCTTGTTTTGTACTTGTTCAGGAATACCTCCCTACAATTGCTCCCCAGCCTTACTCGTTTATAATTTTTACTTTGATGACGAGTAAAGCTTTTTACCGAGCAAATTCATTTTGTCCTTGCACCCTATTTCATATATTGGTGCATTGTTTCATCATTCTTCCAAGGCAAAAACATCTTTTCATCTGGCCGTCACAGGCTTTTTAGCCCTAATCTTTACACGTGTCGATCTTTGTATTGCTCATATTTAATACGGACAGACCTGTTTTTGGGAAACGGAACGCTCAAACGGCGTCTGGGGTGACGTTTCACGTACGCCACCAACTTTTAGGGTATTTTTGGGTTTTCGTCCCATTTTCAAAAACCCCAATCTCTCTCTTAGTTTCCTTTCGCAGAAAGAGACGATTTCAAGTTTTACCCGCCATTGAAGCTCTGTTCATGATTTCAAGACCTCCTCCTTTCTGCTTTTAGGGATTCAATCGACTATTTTCGTAAGTCACCATTCCTCTCTTTATTGCTCTTTTTCTCTTGGTGGATTGTTTACAATCTCTAGGTAGGGTTTCGTCATCCTCTTTCTTTATACTTCAAGGAAACCCAAAAGCTTTTCTGGTAATGAGGAGATTTCGTAGACACTGTAATACTCCTCAAACCATGGCTAGTTTCAGATCTCGATATGGGATTCTTGACAACGTAGCTACTGTTTTGGCTCCTGAGGATGCCATTCGTGAAAGCTTCGATTTCAACACCCTTCACATTCCAGTAGTAGCCGTCGTTGAAGGCGGAGTTAGATTTCCCTTAGCCCCTCTGCTCCGCCAAGTCTTAGCATATTACAGGCTTTTGCCAATGCAGGTTTCTGCTAATTTCTTTCGAGTAGTTATGGGCATAAATACCCTAAACCAAATGTTAGGGACTTCTCTAGGCTTGTACAATATTCACCACCTATACAGTATTTCCAGAACTAGGGACGCCCTCACTTATTATTTAAAAAGTAGGGATTCTAGAAAGAAGCTTGTCCTTGAACTCCCTGACTCTGCTCGAGGGGATGACGACGACTTTCTGATCGTTACGGGCAACTTCGAACCCAGAGATGAGGAAGACCAAGTGATTGGTTTCCATGCCCCTCACATTTTCGGGAGCCCAAGTTAGTGCTTTCCCCTAATTTCATATGTTTTGTCCTTTTTCATAGGAAAAGCTTTTTCGTGCTTCTAATTGCTTGTGCTTTGTTTCAGCATCAAATATTAACCGTGGTTATAACATCATAACCCCACAAGTTCACGTAGCTGATATCAGACGAGCACTTGCATTCAACGGCGAGGCCGAGCAAGAGCAGCTCAAGTACTTCTCAGCTACAAAGCTTCGTACGGTGGGTTTATTGATCGGCGAACCCGAGCAGCTGACATCCCTGCAATAGCTGGTCCTTCAAGACCAATCCCCGAACAAGAAGAGAGGAGTTCCCGGACTCCTCCAATCTCTGACGAACCTATCCCTCTTGCTGAGGAAGCTTCCAGTTCCACATCCAACTCGTCTTCCAGCGGCCATACCCTCTCAACTTCAGAGATGAACCGGCCAATTGACTTGGGCAGCCTCCTCACCATTCCTGGTCGAGGTCGTGGTCGGGGCCAAAGTATTCAAGGTCGTGGTCGTCGCCCCCAGACTCAAACCGATGCTCCTCCTGGATTTTCTCTAGAAGAGATTGAAGCCCTCCACAGAGAAAAACGTCAACGGGTGGAGGAATCCCAAGAAAGACCCCCACCATCCTCCTCATCTCCTGCTCCAACATGGGCTCCCTCTTTCTCTCATGGGAACCGAGCTATCACTGCTCGGGACACTGTTGAAACTGAAGGGACTGCACTTGCATTGTCCCAAGCCTTTCTGTTGCCTGGGGATATGCAAAAAGAAGTTGCAATGTCTCCTGACAACCTCCTTAGCTCTTTCATGTCCCATAACGCCAAGGTAAAGTTTCTTTTTGTAACCATAGCGTATATAGCATTTGATATGTATGTTTATCACAGCTGTTGCTTGATCGTTCCAGGTGATGCAAAAAATGGTGGCCATGGCTCAAAAACTCAGCCAATCTGAGCCCCAACGTGCCAAACTGGTCAGCGAGAACAACAAGCTTCAACGCACCATCATCAGGCTTGAGAGAGAAAGAAACCAAGCCTTGGGAGAAGCTGATGGACTTAAAGGACAACTGAAGGGAGCTGAGGATAGTTTACATCAAACTTTGAAAGAACTGGAAGCGAGCCAGACGGAAGCCAAAGCTGCTTTTGAGAAGGGGTATAACGTAGGAATCAAGGTTGCCACTGAAAGCTACACAAGCCAAATGCCTGGGATTCAGGACCAAGTTTGGGTGGCTTCCTGGACTGCTTGCCTTGCAAAAGCAGAGATTCCTGAATCATCTCCCCTTTGGACCAATATGGATTTACCAAGTGCTGCTGCTAGCTGTGAGGAAGATATTGCAGAGGAGAGGGCTGAAGAGCAGGTGGTGAACGTGTCTGAACAACCTGTTACTGAAGCAGAGCCACAGAATGATATGACCAACCCTGGCCAAAAGGAAGTTAGTGGTGGTCCACTTGAAGATGAAAATACCACAGAAGAGCTGGCTGCTCCAGTAGCTCCTACAATTACTCCTGCAGCTGTCCAAGATCTCACAGAAGACAAATAAATTCAATCGTCTTGACAATCTGTTTTGCCACCGATTTGAATTGTGGTTTTTGTGATGTCAGAATACCGTGCTAAAAACGCGTTTAGTATTTCGTACTTGTCTTTGATTTGTAAGTTTCCCGTACTTAATCGTTTGAAGTTTGCACGTACTTATGCATATATTCGTATGCTTCCAAGTTTGTGCATATTCTCGTATGCTGTGGACTGTTTGTGCATATTCTCGTATGCTCTATGCATGTATTCGTATGCATCGCAAGGGTTTAAGTTTCTCGTACTTGAATATTTCGTGGCTTAAATTCCATACAAGTGTTTTCACACTTTAAGTTTCATGTACTTAGAACATCACACAAGTGTTTCGTACTTGCGTTCAAGTGTCACGTACTTAAAAGTTTCGAAATCTCTCAAGTTGATAAACAGTGATTAATGTTTCACGTACTTAAACTTGAGTTTAAGTTTCACGTACTTAAACTTTTGTTTTAAGTTTCACGTACTTAAATGTTTGAAATTTACACAAGTGTTTCGAACTTGTGTTCAAGTGTCACGTACTTAAATGGATATCCTATACCCTGCTCCCAAATACGAATGAGGGAAATTAATTTCGTAATTCGTATTTAAAACAAATACCAAGAAAACAGCAGTTTATACTAAAAAAGTAACTTTATTCATAATCTGCAAAACTCAAGAGGGCGTTATTCGTACCCCTTGCAGCTAAAAAAACAAAACTAGAACACAAGAGAGTTTTATTCGTAACGCTCACACAATCACGATGTGCATAAAGAAAAAATTATTTCATATAAAAAACTTTCTCAGATTATGGACATTCCAAGGTCTTGGCACTGAGTTCTCATCCAAGTCTGCCAATCGATAAGCCCCAATGCCCGCGATTTCTGTAACTCGATATGGGCCTTCCCAATTTGCCCCTAGCTTTCCCTCATTAGCCACTTTAGTATTGCCGAGCACTTTTCGTAGCACAAGGTCTCCAACACCAAACTCTCGTGGGTGTACATTCTTGTTATAACTTTTGATGAGCTGCTCTTGGTATGAGGCCAAGTGCACCAGGGCCCGTTCTCGTCGTTCCTCGGCAAAGTCTAACTCAATCTCCAAGGCTCTGTCATTTCCTCCACTTTCAACCAAAGTGGTCCTGTTGGTCGGCAGACTTATTTCCAATGGAATAACAGCCTCTGTTCCATATGCTAATGAATAGGGGGTCTCTCCCGTAGACCTCCTAGGCGTTGTTCGGTATGCCCATAGAACCAATGGCAATTCATCGGGCCATTTTCCCTTTGCCTTATCCAAACGTTTCTTAATCCCATCGAGAATTGTTTTGTTTGAAGCCTCTGCTTGTCCGTTGCTTTGAGGGTAGGCTGGAGTTGAGTAGTAATTTCTTATCCCATATTGGGCACAGAAAGTTTTGAACTTCTTCTGAAATTGTGACCCATTGTCGGTAATCAACGAATAAGGTACCCCAAAGCGAGTTATGATGCTCTTCCACACGAACCTTTCTATCATGGGTTCAGTGATCTTGGCCAATGGCTCAGCCTCGATCCACTTAGTGAAGTAATCTGTTGCAACTAGTAGGAATTTTCGATTCCCAGTTGCTTTGTGTAGTGGACCTACTATGTCCATTCCCCATTGAGCAAATGGCCAGGGACTTGTCAGCGGCACCAGGTCCTCGGCTGGTGTTCGAATCATTGGTGAAAATTTCTGACACTTCTCACAAATTTTTACGTACACCTTAGCATCTTCTTGCATGTACGGCCACCAATACCCTTGGGTGATTGCTCGGTGGGCTATGGACCGACCACCAGCATGGCTTCCACAAGTTCCCTTGTGAATTTCGTGGAGGAACTTTTGCACCATCTCAGGAACTTTTGCACCATCTCAGGATGCACACAAAGCAAGTAGGGTCCTGTAAAAGACTTCCTATATAGTTTTCCCTCTGGGGATAACCAGAACCGAGCAGATTTGGTCCTGATTTTATGAGCCTCCTTTTTGTCCAAAGGGAGTATTTCATCTCGTAAAAACTCCACTATTGGGTCCATCCAACTTGGTCCTTGGTTCACATCCAAGACCATCTCCACACTTCTCCCAATGCTCGGCTCAGTCAGATACTCCACGGCTATCTTCCTTTTAAACTCAGATGGTACAGCTGTGGCTAACCATGCTAATGAATCTGCATGAGCATTCTTTCCAGAACTTATCTGCTCAATATACACCCTCTCGAAGGTATCGAACAGATCTCTGGTCACCTGTACATATGCCGCCATCTTCTCGCTCCGGGTTTCATATTGCCCGGACAGTTGATGGACTACAAGTTGTGAATCGGAATACACCCTAACACGTTCAGCTTTTAGGGTTTTTGCACTTCTCAAACCAGCTAAGAGTGCCTCATACTCTGCCACGTTATTTGATGCATTGAACCCTAGCCGAACAGATAATCCCAACATTGACCCTTCAGGGGGTAAAAGCACAACTCCAATTCCTGAATCGGTGTTGCAAGCTGACCCATCAACAAACAGCTTCCATTCTAAGGGATCTTGTTTGGCTGATTCATGTTTCTTTGTTACAGGTGGCGTTGCCTCATGCTCCTTTCTCGTAGGAGGCAAAGGTGCTACTGTGGGTGAGAATTCTGCCACAAAATCGGCCAACACTTGACCTTTGATTGCTGTGCGCGGCTGATAATCAATGTCGTATTGGCTCAACTCTACAGACCAAGTTGAGATCCTTCCTGAGAAGTCTGCCTTTCGTAGCAGTGATTTTAACGGGAACTCAGTGTAAACCACAACTTTATGACTCTGGAAATAATGTGGCAATTTTCTGGTTGTTGTCCTTAACGCCAGGACTAATTTCTCGAGGGGCAGATATCTCGTTTCCGCATCTAACAATGTTTTGCTCACATAATAAACAGGGATTTGCTCGGATCCCTTGTTTCTTAAGAGGACTACACTTACAGCATGCTCAGAAACAGCTAAATATAAAACTAGGGACTCACCTGGCTCTGGAGTCGAAAGAAGGGGAGGAGAGGCCAAATATCCCTTCAGATCCTGGATGGCTTGTTCACATTCTGCTCCCCATTTGAACCCTTCCCTTTTCTTTAACAGCTGAAAGAAAGGTCTGCACTTGTCACTTGATCGGCTAATAAATCGATTAAGAGCCGCTGCCATCCCAGTCAATCGTTGGACTTCTTTCGTTGTCCGAGGACTTTTCAGATTTTGTAAGGCCTTTATTTGGTCGGGATTCGCCTCTATTCCCCTTAGAGTTACAAGATGGCCCAAAAACTTTCCAGAACCGACTCCAAACGCACACTTCGAGGCGTTGAGTTTCAACTTGTATTTCCTCAAAATCTCAAAAGCTTCTCTCAAATCTGTAATATGGCCTTGCCCAGCTTTACTTTTCACCACCATGTCATCTATGTAAACCTCCATAGTTTTGCCGAGCAATTTTCTGAACATGATGGTTGCCAGTCTCTGATACGTTGCCCCTGCATTCTTCAATCCAAAAGGCATAACATTATAACAGTACAACCCTCGTGGTGTAATAAAAGACGTCTTCTCCTGATCTGGCCCGAACATTGCAATTTGATGGTATCCTCGATATGCATCGAGAAAACTCATCCGTCCATATCCCGCTGTTGCATCAACCAACTGGTCAATCCTTGGAAGAGGAAAACTATCCTTTGGGCACGCCTTGTTTAAATCTGTGAAGTCAACACACACACACCATTTTCCGTTCTTTTTCTTGACGACAACAGTATTTGATAGCCATTCTGGATAATAAACTTCCCTTATTGCCTTGGCTTCCAACAAATGATCTACTTCTTCAATTACAGCGTCAACGTGCTGTACGGCTGCCCTTCGTTTCTTTTGAATGGCCGGTTTATGCTGTGGATCTATATTCAAATGATGGCAGATAACATCTGCACTTACCCCAGGCATCTCCTCTGGTGTCCAAGCAAATACATCGACATAAGTTTTCAAAAAACTAATTAGTTCATTCTCTTCCTCTTCTGGCAGTGATTCCCCAATTAGAAAATACCTATCTGGATCAGTCTCGTTGATCAGTGTTTTCTTCAAATCCTCAACTACCCTCTCGGTTGGATCTTTTCCAATATCCTCAATGGTCGGCAGATTCGGAATTTCCACAGTATTAACATGGTGGGCATTATGGACTCTTTTTATGATGGATACCAAACATTGTTGAGCTATCTTTTGGTTACCTTTGATGTCCTCAATCCCATTAGACCCTGGGAACTTTACCATCTGATGGAAAGTTGAAGAGACTGCCCTCATCTTGTGCAACCATGTTCTCCCTATAATCACGTTATAGGAAGACGGTACATCCACCACTAAGAAGTCGGTTCGTAGCACCACTGTCCCAGCCCGAACAGGCAGAGTTACCTTGCCTAACGGCCAAACTGCTCCTGCTCCAAATCCGACCAATGGAGTTACTGATTGTACCAAATCTTCTTGTGTGAGCCCCAGTTTCTTGAATGCATCATAGTATAGCACTTCGGTGCAACTCCCTGAATCCACCAGGATTCTTTCCATATCATATTCCCCAACTCGTAGGGTTATGACCAAAGCATCATTGTGAGGTACCTGGACTCCTCCCAGATCTTCATCCGTAAAAACTATGCCCTCGTTGCTTGCCCCTTCGTTGCGCCCTCTTTTCTTCCCCAACTGCATTACATGTTGGTCATGTTTCACTTGTCTCTGAAGCAATATCACCTCATTTCTCGTATAAGGTTCGGCTAATCCATGTATCATATGGATTACCCCTTTTGGATTCTGTTCGTAATCCAATTCCATTGCCTTGTCTTTATCCTTGGAATCTTCTTGGATAAATTCTTTGAGATAACCTCGTGAGACCAAATCATCAAGATGCCATTTAAACATCTCACAGTCCTCAGTCATGTGACCCCAATCCTTATGGTAACTGCAGTGCTGATTCATAGCACGTTTTGCATCTTTATTCCCACCAAGAGTTGGGGGCCATTTGAAATAAGGTTGATTCTTTATTTGATAAAGAATCCTGTAAATGGGCTCTTTCCAAACCGTGTTTATGGAAAAGAATGACTTGGGATCCGGGGCTTGTTTATCTTTGTACTGCTCTTTCTTCGCCTGCCCATAATATTTTCTTTCACGATAAGTTTTGGGCTCTGGCTTGTCAGCTTTCTTTATAGGTCCCTTTACTTGCTCGGCGGCCAACTTACCATCCTCTCGTAGGATGTCATCCTCGTTCCTGGCGTGCTGCTCAATTTTCTCCATCAATTTTGCCAATGTCTGCACGGGACTCATGTTTAGAGACTTACGCAGTTTCCCCCGAACAGGTAAGCCTGTTTTGAACGTGGCTATTGCGTATTCTTCACTACATCATTCAATCTCGTTGAAGGTTTCCCAGTACTTCTTTGCATAAGTCCTAATCGGCTCGTCCTCTCCTTGTTTCATAAAAGAAAGACTCTCAAAGGTTTTGGGAGCTTTCTTGCTCGTCAAAAACCGTGCAGTGAATTCCTCGGCCAATTGCACCCATGTTCGGATGGAGCGTGAGCCCAATCTGTGGAACCAGGACAAAGCAACCTTCCCTAAACTCGACGGGAACATTTTGCACATGATTGCATCATCTCCTTCATGCATAAACATCGCTTGCTGGTAATGCTGTATATGGGCCACGGGATCAGCATCTGTCTCGTAGAGGATGAATGTTCCGTGTTTTACCCTGGTCGGCAATCTAGCCTCCTGTAACTTTTTTGCAAAAGGGGAGGATGCTATATTCTGAAGTGCTTTCCGTGCTGCTTCCCGTACAGTCATGGCTTCATCCTCTGGTCCTTTCTTGGATCTAATTCTTTCCCAATCGGAATCAGGTCTCTCGTACCTGTCCCTATGATGTTTCCTACTCCCTTCCTCCTCGGGGGTAGAGCTTCGACCTCTGCTTCTCCTCTTTCTCGGAGATACCCTCCTTCGCTCAGGTGTTCGGATGTTGCTCCTTCCTTTTCGTGGAGAAGCTTTATGTCGCCTTGGGGTCAGACTTCTGCTTCTGCTCATCCTTCCTCGTGAAGGAGCCTTTTGGTACTGTACCAAAGCGTATTCACTGCCTCTAGAATTTCTTCGAGATAGTCCAGAGTCCTCCGGATGTTCTCTGATTCTCTCTAGTTCTCTGATTTCATGTTCTCGTTTTTTGATCAAACGAGCATACTCCTCAATCTCTTATCTCTTCTTATCAAGAACGTCTTCGCTACAGTATACACTTCTGGAGTGTGCAATCGATTCATCCCCTCGATGGGATTTAGTCCTTCTCGTGGACTTCAATGCCGTCTCTCCATCTCTATTTTTGGGGTTGCCATGGATAGTAAGGGGGTGGCCCTTACTCGTGGTCCTCTTGTGTCCTCCTTCGGGCTTTCTCGGAGCCCCGGGTGGAGACTTATCCCCTCCTCCAACTAACACATCCTTTGGGTCGTGTGGCGTTGCTGGATCTACTTCCACCATGGTCGTATTTCAAAGGGAACTCTTTCGTTTCCCACAGACGGCGCCAATTGTAGGTGGACAAATTCAAGTAGTGCTCTGAATAGCACTGGAATACAGCGGCTTCACGTGCCTCTTGAACGTAACCCTAATTTGTCAATGAAACCCTTGTCCTGCAAAACAGACAAGGAGTGAGTGCACCTTTGCCTCTCGTGGCAAAGGCCCTCCGATGCCTTTGTTAGTATCACGTACTAGCAATCAAACCCTAATTATCAGTAGGAAAGCAATAAGAATGCAGTGTATTGCGTACCTTTTGCCTCTAGGTTTACCTCATATTTATAGATTTGCGTATGCTTGCTGGCCAAGCATCCGTGTTGCCCTAGGATTCCTAACTCATATGGGAAACCCAGGATATCAAGGATTCTCGTTTCCTTTATTAGTTTATTTCCTTAATCCTTGTAGGACTCTTTCCATAACAAGCCGAACATCCCATACTCGTTGGGTATCTTTCTTAGATCCTATATTCTTGGGATCTCATCCTTTAACGGAATACCAGTGATTCTGGACCCTTCTAGAATGTTCCCTTCAATAGGACTTCTCTCTTTGTTCGGCCATCTCATGGCCGAACAGACGGCCTGGACCAGTTACTTCACATGTAACTGGTCCTTAAGAAACAATGGAGACCATATGCTCTCCTCCTGTTCGGCTCTTTGCCGAACAATGTATCTGAACAGTGGCATCACATGTCACTTTCCTTGTATTTGGTCCAATAACGTCTCGTGTTATTGCACCGAGAATCGTGCAACCTCTCTGGACCATTGACTTCTCATGTCACTGGTCCATAGCGTGTTGACCTTTTTTTTGGACCGAGCTCGGGCTCGTTTTGTACCTGTTCGGGAATACCTCCCTACAATACACACAATGGGCTACCAAGTCCGGCCACATTGCGGTTTCAAAACACATCTCATCATTATCCACACCCTAGGTGTCATGTTTCTACTTTCTCGGTTCTCGTGTCTCTTCATGCAAAGACTCTGCGGTAGGACAAAAGTAAGCATGAGACATTCTAACAAGATCATCCAATTCTATATTACTTATCACGCTCAATCACCACTTATAGCATAACGCCACATGTACGGACGCCCTTGGAGTGTATTACTTATGCTTTATTCAAAGCACAATGCCACATGTACGGACGCCCTTGGAGTGAAATCACTTATGCTTTATCACACCACAAGTAATACAAGCAACTCATAAATGCATGCTCATAATCATTTTAAAGATCAAAATATGAATACTTGGATTTACATGGTAAATAACCTATGTATTCATCGAGTAAATATGGTACCTACATTATACTTAGGAATAGGGATAAGGAATTCCTACTTATACGTTGAGTTAGTGGACAAGGGACTCTACCTTACTTCTTGGCGGTAGTTGGCTACGAAGATTTGGTTGGCTATCGGACGGAGTAACTTCCTATGGTATGCCTTCGAGAGCTTTGAAAGAGAATGGTTTCTCTCGAAACTTGTACTTGACTAACACTACTCTACTTTATGGATCGAAGGGTGGTCGGGTGGCGGTTTAGTGGCGGTCTTGGATGAGTTTCTTGAAGAACTCAAGAACACTCAAGAACAAAGTAAGAACAAACTAGAACAAAGAAAGAACAAGATTTTTCTAGAGAGAGAAGTTGCTAGGTGAAGGTGTGAGTTGAATGCTTGGAATGACTTGCTATTTATAGGCAAAACCTTGGCTCCCTCTCCTCTCACAAGGCCGCCCCCCCCCCCCCCCCCCTCTCTCCATACTTCAAATTTTGACATTTGTCATGTAATCATGGAAGATCAAAGGCTAAATGGTAGGCTTGCATGGCTAAGATTTGTATTTAGGATGGTTATGGAAGATTTGTTTGGAAAGAAGGAGACAATGGTACAAGATTTGGTTTTAAACAAATCATAGAAGTACAATGGAGAGTTAAGTTTGGCTAGTAAGAAGATTTACCCAAGGATTTGAAGTACCAAGAAGATCAAAGATCAAAGATCAAGGTACACATCAAATCCCTTCTCTCTCTCTCTCCGTCTCTCTCCTCTCTCGGCTCTCTCTCTCCTCTCCCTCTCTCTCGGCCTCTCTCTCTTCTTTCTCTCTCTCGGCCTCTCTCTCCTCTCTCTCGGCCTCTCTCTCCTCTCTCTCTCTCTCTCTCTCTCTCCTAGTACACTACATATATATATATATGCATAATAATAATATAAAAGTACAAAGTACAAGATTCACAAAATCAAATATCCAATAAAGAATTACAATTAGGCACATGTTTGTTTAAACAAATAGACTAGTGTACTAATGTACTCTAGGAAGATCAACTCCCCAATAAATTAATCCAATTGGGTACAAAACCCCCAATATAAAATAATAAACGAATACTTAGGAGAATCTTAGTCCTTAAAGGCTACTAAGGCTAATAAGTACTTTCATAATAAAATATTGGTACATCATCCCATGGGATTTTTAGGAAAAGACTAGTTTATTAAAACCCTTGTACTTAGAAGAAGAATAACCCTATTACCCAATGGATAATAAATCCCCTAACTTTTATTATCCAATGGACAATAGTAACTAGGAAACTTTTATTTTAAAATAATCAAAGTCCTTTAAAGCATGTGGCAAAAGCCCTATATTTAAATATGGGTATGGTACCAAGTACCCCAATTAAATAATAGGCTAGGATTCTCCCCATTAGTTTATAATAGAGTACAAGTACTAGTTTAATATATAAAGTACTTTGGAAATCTAGGGTTTAGATATACCCCAATAGTTTAATGCATAAAAGTACATGGAAATCCAAATCTTGATTATTAAAATAAAACCTTGTACTTGGTAGGAAGATTAAGGCTATTACCCAATGAATAATAATTTTCCTAGCGGGTAAAGACCAAAGGATAAAAGAAGTACAAGTACTTTTATACTTAAAATAAAATTTTGAAAAGACTACATGTACTTTTAGTCAAATATTATAATGAAAAGCTTATTGTCCAATGGACAAAAATTATCCTAACCATTATGGACCAATGGGTAAAGGATAAAGGTTCAAAAGGTTCATCTAGTAACTAGGTGAGTTGGTTGCTCGGTTCCTCCAAGTAGTCGGTTAGAAACTAACCAAATTGGTCAAGTAGGGTTTCTAGTTGAGACCAAAATTTAACTACGACGAAAATTAACAAGAAATCATATAGCTACTCAAAGAGAAAATAAGTAATTCAAATAAAATTCAAATATTGAAAGAAATTTTTATTGACCAAAATTCAGGGGCGTTACAGAACTGGCAACCCTACTAGCCATGTCCGTCATGTTATAACCACCCTGAAGCCGATGGGCTTGACTGATGAACTTATTGCTCAACTATTTCAAAGAACTCTCACTGGAAGCGCTCTCGATTGGTTTCTCACTTTGGAGTTTGTGCATTATCAAACTTGGCTAGAGATCGCCAATGCTTTTGTTAAGCAATATGCATACAGTATACAAATTGAGCTAACCACCTGAGATTTGGAGATGACCAAGCAAGAGTCTAACGAAGACTTTGCTACCTTCGTGGCTAGATGGAGAGAGAAAGCCGCTAAGATGAAAAAACGTCCCTTTAAGGAAGATCAAGTAAGGATAGTTGTCAAAAATCGGTAGCCCAAGTATCTCAGGCATATCTACACTCAGGTCATCACCGAGTTCAAATGCCTGCATGCTACTGGGGTACAAATTGAAGAAAGAATCAAGTTGGGACTCATTGAAAAGAAGAAGCTCCTCAACCCGAGAAAATCTTCCCTACTCGTATTTCTCATTGACCCAGCTTTTCCACAAGACCCTTTCCAAGCTAGCTCTTCCCGAAACTCAAATCGCCCTTGCGGCAACTTTGACCCACTCTATATGACCTCATCCTAAGCCTAACCATTATGAGCAGTCAAGGGCATTTAAAGCCTTTGAATAACCCACCACCTCACGGTCCAAACTATGATGCCAACAAACAATTGTAGACAACCCAATTTAAACCTATTAAAAACCCTTGATTTGTGGCTTTTTGGCCTCCCGATGATGAATTTGGGAACAATGTATGCCTCGGTTACGGTGAACCTTGCTTCTTGAGTTCTTCAAAAAATCAATTTTAATCCAAATAATTGAGTCCCAAGCGCTCAGGATCATTCCCAAGCGCTCAGGACTTATCTTCAAAAAACTCAGATTTTGACTCATTCCTGAGCGCTCAGAGCTCCTGAGTGCTCAGGTCAACAGATTTTCCATGTGAATTTGAATTTCCAGCTTTTTTCAGAGCTCTGAGCGCTTAGGTCAACAGATTTTCCATGTGAATTTGAATTTCCAGCTTTTTTCAGAAGCACATGGCAATGTTATGTTCAATGTTCAGTCTTTGCTATAGTGTTTTTCAGCAGAACCAGCAGAAGACCAAATTATGCTGTTTCATGTCCTTTCAAATATTTTTATATTGTTTTATAATTAAATTTCAAAATTCAAATTCAAATTCCCTTGGCCTATAAATAGGTACCCCAATGTTGCATTTTGGACTACGAGGAAATACCAGAAAGCCACCACGAAATACTGTATCTATACTCATTTTCAAAAAAAAATCACTTTGCAAACGAAAATCATTCTCTAAAATCAAGACAATTTCCAATGTTTTCAAGAAAAATTCCAAAAATTTTGAGTGGTGTGAAGTCCTAGTTCTTGGAATTTTTCCACCAGTTTCCACCTTCAAAGTTCGTTCAATAAGCCAGAATTCACTCACGAAGGTAGATTTCTTCTACTTTCTTTCAAACTGAAAAGGCCTCAATCCTTTTGAGGGAAGTCATTCAGCCCACTTCAGAGCATCATAATGGAAGTGTGGCAGAATGATCTTGATATAAAATCAAGAGAAAAAGAGTTGCAAAGAAAGTTTTCAAATTGGTTTTCTAGTACTTCTGAGCGCTCAGGAGTGATTTTGGTTATATTTTGCATTTTTCAGTTGAATGCTCAAGGGAAAATGGGATTTTCATAGATTTATGGTATCTCTTTCACATTTCGGAAAGCAATTTAGTTCTACGGTTATTTCCAGAAGCTCTTTCTTTTCATTGAACAAAATGAAAGCGATGCATCTAGATCTGCATGGAAAACCATAGTTCCCTTGAAAATTTTGCTCTTAATGCTCTTGTTAACCTCAAAAGTAGTCTGGAATATGCAAAGTTAGTTTAGTTTTAATTTCAAGATGCAATAACGCGGAGTCTGGATGACCAGGACCAGTTCTTGGCTGTTTGAACTCTTTGCTTAGCATTAGTTCACATTTCATTAGTTCCATATATCGCTGTATTTTTGCCTATTAGAGATTTGCAGGATGTAGCAGTAGCACTCCTGAGCGCTCAGGAGTGCATTCCCGAGCACTCGAGAGTGACCTTAGGAGCCGAACCCCATTTCTCATGCATTATCTCATATTTTGCATCACTTCAATAATATACATTGTACACTAGCACATGTATACACTATTTACTTTTTAGTACGTACTAATTGCTCAATGAAAGATAGACAATGCAACAAAAAGTGTTTTAAAAGTATTTTTCAAAAATCCTGCAAACATTTAGTAGAGACCGATTTTAAATCGGGTGAGAGGGGTGCCATAAAACCCTTCCCCTCTCGTAACATGGCTTCCAAACCCAAAACAATCTCTGGTTTTCAAATTCAAACAATCATTTTCTATTAAAATGGTTTCTTGGGTGGCAAACCTCAAACTCGGGTGGTGACTCTTCAAATCAAAACTTCTATTTTTTGGGCAGCCTCGATCCACGGGGTTGTGGTAGCCCACAGTGGCGACTCTGCTGGGGATAGAGTTTAACTAATACTTGAGAAAAGTTGGTGCGTTGGAAAAATGGTCATTTGAAAGTCTGTCAAAAACGACAATGCTCCATGCTTGCTGAAGGAAGGAAATGGCGATTCTAACTGGATCTCCATCCGGCCATTCCAACCCGGGACTTCATGACTACTTATCTACGTTCTTACTCTCATTGAGTATTAATTAAACCAGTGAGCCAGGCTTGAAAAAAACGTTTACGGGATTTTCAAAAAAACATTTTGTTGCATTGTCTATATTTCTATGCATGTATATTCTGTTCAACCCCGTCGTTGTGTTCTGGCAATCCTACTCGGCTTTTCGATGACAGGGAATCCCAAAACGCTCGGCAACCCTCGACGATGATGAGTCATACCTGCCGTTCGTACCGTTATTGGGTGTACACCCAATAGTCGGGAGGCATACCTTGACTCTAGTCTAGGGAACCCTTCAAACCATAACCCGACCTCTTTATATGTTTAGCAGGCTGTAGAACCTTCCAAACTAGGACAGGAACCAGCAGGCTAGGGCAAAGTGATATATCTTGTCTAAATGCTGCATTGCATCTTGCATTACATCCATGTCATGTTAAGGTGTTCGCTCACGCAACCCACCAAAGGTTGCCAAGATCCAATGAAAATATTAAATCCTTGGCTAAGGATTCAACTATTTTTCAACTCAACCTTTCAAATAAATCAACGCTCGGAGCAAATCTCATGATACCGACACCATTTGGGTCATAGTGCCATGTCACTTACACCCTTCCGATTAAAGGCATCATGTCACCCGCTCTGAAAGATTCTTGTAAGTTGAGCCTTAAAGATCGTCGAATTTTCAAAGGAATATGGCAATCTTTGGCCGATCACAATTCAGAGTCCCAAGGTGTCAGCGATTATGATGATAAAGCATGTTAATAAATGCATTTTAAAGCAGGAACCGTGTCTGAGCTCCGTCTTTACTTTGCTAGAAGGGCTAGAGCAATTGCGCCAAAGAAGAAGACCATACCCTCTTGGACAAGACCCCTCGGACAAAGGTTAATTCGGCTCGAATCTCAGCCCGATACTATCAGCGTCTTTGATCTTTGGGTAGAAATGGAACGGCCCGAAGGAAACCCGAATCCGAATAATGGGAACCCGAATCCTGAGAACTTGAATGAAGCAAGAGAAGATAATGGTGGAAATTTGAATCCAGAAGAGCTGAATGAAAGAGGATAGATCCGGGAAGCCATCTGAAGGTTAGGAGAATGCACCGACAACCAGATTGCCCAGCTCATGCTTATGATAACCGGAGTTGCACGACGACTCCCAAATCCTAACCTGAATCCCAATCCAACTCTTAATCCTGAATAGCTGCCACATGAAACTGAAAACCCTCAAAATCTAGAAATGACAACCATACTAGCTAAAATAGCCCAGCTGGAGCAGTCTGTCGCCAGAAGTGAGAAGATTGCCACCACCGGCTTCGACATCAACAAGCTCTGCGTTTTCCCCAACGCTAAGCTCCCCGAGAAATTCAAGCCAATTGACTTTACCAAATTTGACGGAACAGGGGACCCAAAGGCTCATTTGACAGGGTACATAGGGGCTCTTTCCATGTGGGGCATAGAAAAGGATGCAATGGCTCAAATGTTCTCCCAGACATTGGTTGGTCATGCCCTTCATTGGTTCACATCACTAGATCAGACAAGGAAATGATCTTGGGAAGATATATGTGCAACCTTCACAGCACAGTATGATTAAAATATCCAGCTAGAGGTGACTACTCGTGAGCTAGAATCTACCAAGATGGAGAGCAAAGAGTCCTTTGCTGACTTTGTAAAGAGATGGAGGTCAAAGGCAGCACAAATGAAGGATATGCCGTCAGATCAAGATCAGATTCGGATGATAGTGCGAAACCTTCAACCTACTCTTGCAAAACACATGGTCATGGCTCAGGCATGGTCGGATTTCAAAACTTTCTTTGACACAGGCTTGGCCGTCGAAGAAGCGATCCAACTCGGCATCCTTGACAAACCAGAACCAGCTCCTGTCAAACCCAAAAAGGTTTACTCTGGCAACAGCAACACACTGTTTGGTAACTTCAATTTCACCAATCTCCCTAATATCTCTGCAAACGCCACCCAAACCGAACCTGTTTATCAGATCGTCACCCAAAATAACCAACCGCGATCTCAACCCTGCGTTTTCTCCCAGTTCTCCACACCTCTCTCAGTGGTGCTAGAGAAATTGGTAGAAAGCGACATCCTTAAGCTTCTCAACCCAACTCCACTCCCTCAAAAACTTCCAGCCTCTCATAACCCTAATGTCTATTGTGCCTACCACCAAAACGTAGGCCATCCCACCAACAATTGCTTCCGACTCCGACATGCCATCCAAGACCTATTCGACAACAAAACCATCCCAATTCCACCGACAACACTATCTTAAACCCACTACCAAAGCACTTCAACCCCCAGACTAACAACATTGATCTCAAACCACCCTTTGACCCAAGCCAATACAGCATACTTGAAGCCTAGCCAAAGCCATTGTCATGATACCAATAGGAGACACCGTTTGTGTAATTCAAACATTGGATTGGGAGTTTGAGCTGAAATGGCAATCCGCAATTGATGTTTTCCAGGACATTGAGAATCGAGCTTTGATTGACGGCATATGGCCAGCCCCGGAGCTTGAAGATGTCAAAGAATTAGAAAATGGGGCATGGAGGGAGGAATGGGAAGAAAGACAGGCAGATCCGTTTGATGGATACTCATTCTACGCCTTATTCTCGAAATTGGAAGTAGCTAGTGATAAAGAAGATGATTGGGAATGGGAAGCTGAGCCTGCCATGTGGCATCGAATAGAAAAAGAAGGCCCTCTTGATGTTACGACCTTACCTCTACTTTTCCATGGGGACAAAGTTCAACAAGAATTCGACCTGCTCAATCCGCGAATTCTTTTCGCGCAGTTCCGTGATGAAACCCTTGACACTGTGACAGAAGGTTTGGATGACTACTCTAAATACATAACTAGGTTGGCTGAATGGAATATTGATTGCCTTCAGTACCACATCATTGATGAGACACTTTTGCAGCCCATTATGCAGATCCCAGATGATCCAGATGAACCTCATGTTGTTGTCCTTAATTCTGAAGACCTTTGGGGGAAAGCTGATTTAGTCACCATCTGGGTTAATGGGGAAGAACTCACTATCAATAAAGCTATGGTTGATGAGGGCTTAATTAAAAGTGATAATTTTTGGGATTCCTTAGAGGAAGAAAACCTGTGGAACACTCTTGAGATGGAACTACTCAATGAAACATTGGAGAAGATGAGGTTGGATAAAGGAAAGAGGAAAACAAATACGGATCTCTTAAACACGTGGGATGATTTGCCAGATTTCTGGGCGGAACCCTCTCCCAAGACCATCAGTAACCTCACCAAAAGCGGCCGAATTTACCAACCTACCGACTTGCAAAAGGGGAGTTCGTCTCGAGCACCTCCACCACCTCAGAATGATACAACCCAATCCCCCAACTCCACTATACCTATTACTCCAAACCAATCCACTAACCCAAATAACCCCTTTACATCTATTCCCCAAAATAACCCCTCAAGCTCTACTTACCAGAATGCAGCCGCCAATTCAAAAACTATGAAACACCAAAACCCAGTTCCTGATACCGACCCTATCATAAAACAGCTTGACAGAACCCCAGCTCCTATGTGGATTTGAGGAGTATTGGCATCTTCTCGTGAACACTGTTGTTGGCTCATCAATACTCTTAACAAATTCGAGGTTACCCCTGGCATAACCCCGGAGGCCATGGTCGCACTTATTACTCCTAATTTCACCAAGCATACCTTAGCCTTTACTGAGAAAGATCTCCCACCAGAGGGTGCAGATCACAATAAACCCTTGCACATAACCATGAAGTGTCTTGGGAAATGGGTTTTAGCCATCCTAATTGACAATGGTTCCGCTATCAATGTATGTCCTCTCCGAACCGCTTACTGCTTGGGTCTGAAAAACAAGGACTTCACGCCATCGACTCTGGGTGTCTGCGCTTATGACAACATGCGACGTGATGTCATAGGAACGATCAACCTAGAGTTGGTGACTGGACAGTTCAAGACAGTTGTGGAATTATGTGTCCTTGAGATCCTGGCTTCATTCAACCTCATGCTAGGAAGGCCATGGCTCCACCGCCCTGATGTCATGGGGGTGCCCTCCACCCTTCACCAGAAGCTTATACTAGGTCTGGACTCATGGACACTCATCATTCATGGTGATTCTAGGATCTGCCCCCATTCTGAAGACAACTCACCACTACTAGAGATCATGCATGGGGAAGAAGATGTAGCTATAGGTGGCTTTACCGTGGTTACAGGAAGGGTTTGTACCATTCGGGCTGATGATGGTTTCCTTTTCAGCTCTGCAGCACTAGAAATGATGTGAAGGATGAACTACATGCCAAGCATGGGCCTAGGTCGTGACCAACAAGGGATCTCCGAATTCCCTCATTTCCCTGGAAGCAATGAGCAATATGGCTTGGCATTCATGCCAAAGAAGAATGATCCAATAAAAAGGTGGCATAACCGTGCTCGCGCCCAAGGTGCCGATGTAAAGTCGACGATTGGTTTTGTTTCAGAAAAAGAGAAAGTTCCGTACCAAGGGCAGCCAGAGCCATACCTTGATGTGGAAACAAAGAAGGAGTACCTCGGATTCGAAATCTTTGCTGAGGATACTTGGGACAGCGAAGATGAAGCTGAAAAAAGGGAGGAGCTTGTCAGGGCATTACACGCTGATTGGGTCGTGGCTTTTGATTAGGGCAGTCTCCGATCAATGTTCGGGGATGAAAATCCACAGGGTATGGACAATGACGTAATGGTGATGATGCTTGGAGAAGAGGACACTTGCGAAGACCCCTCCGCCCTCATTGTGGATGCTATTGGCCGTTATGAAAATTGTGTCTTTATCCCTCTTGTAAAGCACGCTCACGCTACTGGGTTTGAGTCTGAGTCGGATACTGATCCCGCTTCTAGCTATGAATCGGAGTTTGTGCCTATCGGCCCTCCCCGTCGGAGCTTTTATTTCGAATTCGAGTCAACTGTTGTATTCCCTCCGGTTGAGGAGCCCTTTGACGAAATGAATGATGCTTTTCCTTACTTGCCGCATTTTGAAATAAACTGTGTAGAACCTGACGATGAAGGAATAGATTTCGACGGGGACATCCCTAAAGAAACGGTCTCAATAAATTTGGGTGATGGGGGGAATCCTCGAATGGTTCAAATCGGTTCTGAGCTAACACCAAATGAGCTTCAAGGGCTCTCAAATTTACTCAAAGAATTCAAAGATGTTTTAGCTTGGTCTCATGCGGACATGCCCGGAATCAATCCTGAAATCGTTGAACACAAGATTCCCCTTTTCCCAGATGCAAAGCCTGTTAAGCATAAATTGAGAAAGATGCGCCCCGATTGGGTTTTAAAAATAAAAGAGGAACTCACAAAACAAATTGTCGCCGATTTTCTAATGGTAACTGAATACCCGACATGGATCGCAAACATTGTGCCTGTTCCTAAGAAAGATGGAAGGATTAGAGTTTGTGTTGATTTTAGAGATCTGAACAAAGCAAATTCTAAAGATGATTTTCCATTGCCACACATAGACGTACTCGTTGATAATACTGTAGGACATGAGTTATTGTCTTTCATGGATGGTTTCTCTGGGTACAATCAAATTCTTTTAGCTCCGGAGGATAGGGAAAAGACCACTTTCATCACTGAATGGGGAATTTACTGTTACCGCATCATGCCTTTTGGGTTGAAAAACGCAGGGCCAACATATTAGAGGGCTGCTACGACTCTGTTGCACGACATGATTCACAAGGAGGTCGAAGTGTACGTAGATGACATGATTGTTAAGGCAAAGTAGCGGGAAGATCATCTCTCTGTGCTAAAGAAGTTCTTTGAAAGGATACAGAAGTACAGGATGCGCCTGAATCCATTAAAGTGCACATTTGGTGTCACGGCAGGGAAGATGCTAGGGTTTATGATCACAGCCCGTGGAATTGAGGTAGACCCATCCAAGATCAAAGCTATTCTCGAAATGGAGCCGCCACGATCTGAAAAGGAGGTACGTGGTTTCTTGGGTAAGATCCAGTTTATAAGTTGGTTCATTGCTAAATTGACTTCAACCTGTGAACCAATGTTCCGCTTACTCAAGAAAAATGTGAAATTTGAATGGGATTATAATTGCCAGAAAGCCTTTGAAGCCGTACGAAAGTATCTTCAGAATCCACCGATCCTAATGCCACTAATTCCAGGGAAACCTTTGATCCTTTACTTGTCCATCACACCCTCGGCAATGGGGTGCATGTTGGCGCAAGAAGGAGAAGATGGGGTTGAAAGGGCAATCTATTACCTCAGCAAGAAGATGGTGGGTTGTGAGGAATGTTACACACCGTTGGAAAAAACATGTTGGGCACTTGTTTGGGTCACAAGGAAATTGAGACACTACATGCTTGCTTATTCAGTGATACTGGTTTCTCGAATGGATCCACTCAAGTATTTGTTTGAGAAGCCAGCGCTTACCAGTAAGTTGCACGTTGGTTGCTCTTACTGGCTGAGTTTGAAATCAAGTACGTTACTTGAAAATCGGTAAAAGGGAGAGTAGTCGCTGAATTCTTGGCAGATCGCCCCATTGAAGGTCCGAAGCACACAGAATTTCAATTCCCAGATGAAAAAGTAATGGAAACGAAGAATGAGGTATGGACTCTATAGTTCTGTAACGCCCCTAATTTTGGGTATGTTAAATGGACAATTTCATTGAAAAAACTAAATAGAGTCTGGCTCGATATTACATCATAACCCTTAACAAAAGTACATTTATTCAAATAAGGGTGGGAACTAGGGTTCCTATCTACTGCTCTGCCTGCTCCTCCATCCTAGCCAGCTCTTCAGCTCCGAAGGCCTCCAAGGTGTACAACTCACCTTGATCATCTACAAAGTTTGACCCATTATACCGGCGTCGCCACCAATATAATATGTCAGGGTCACCAAAGGTAACACTGTGAGCTACAAAGGCTCAATTGAACAACCCATACCCACTAACCCTTAACTTACGGACAAATGAACATGAATTCAATGATTTCCACATAGTTCATACATATTTGACAAAACAGGTAACAATGGCGCATCCACATTCATTATCTAAACTAACGTTGGTGTCCATTATTTTTTGAGTTTCTCCTACGCGACTCCTCGTAGACCGTGCCACCATTTTTTACTTTTCATATCCATATCACATTTCAAAATCGTTTTAACACACCTAACCTCAGTTCCGCCGTTTCGGTCTCCCAAGTATCCTCACAATGGTTCCGCCGCACCGGGTTCCCATTGGCACACATTTGCATTGGCTCCTCTCCACAGATAACCAAGCCATACCTCACCATGGTTCCGCCGCACCGGGTTCCCATGGGAACGCACACAACCTCACAATGATTCCGCTGATCCGGATTCCCATTGGAATACACACAAACCTCACAATGGTTCCACTATTCCGGATTCCCATTGGAACACACACACATTTCCACAATGGGCAAGTCCAACCACATTGTGATTTCAAAACATACCTTGTCATTAACACACCCTAGGTGTCATGTTTCTAACTTCCTTGATTTTTGTGTCTCGTCACATGCATAGACTCCGCGGTAGGACTTTTCACATACATAATCATAAATCATTCATTATAATCTTGAAACTAAACTAGCAAGATCATCCAATTCTATATTACCAATCATGCTCAAATCACTGGTTAAAGCATAACGCCACATATACAGACGCCTTTGGAATGAAATTCACTTATGCTTCACAACAAGATAAGTAATACAAGCAATTCATGCATACATGCTCATAACCATTCTAAAGATCAAAATACGAATACTTCTATTAACGATAAAGTCTTATCTTTTGCAAAACCGTTCTTTCTTCCTTTGTGGGAAATTCAAAACAACACATGTGTTTATTAGGGTAAAAGTCATTTATTCCAACATGCTCATATTTCCATTAGCGAAAATAAGTTATTAACTATCATGCATTTCCAAACATTATAAGTGATAGATAACCTTATCTACGGAGAAACTACTTATACTTCCAACATACGGTTCTACGTTATACTTTGAGTTTAGTGGACAAAGGATTCTACGTATACTTAGAGATAGTGTATATGGGACTCTACCTTTCTTCTTGGCGGTAGTTGACGACTACGAAAAGTAAGTCGGCGGTTGAACGGAGTAACTTCCTATGGTAAGCTTCCGGTAGCTTCGAAAGAAAAAGGTTCTGAAGCGCCTATCCCACCATCCTCGCTCCTCGGCTCCACCACCGACGTTCTTGTAACAGGTGTGACAGTGAATCAACCCACTGTTGCAGCCTCTCTCTCCATCGCAGCCTCCGGACCATCGCGAGTGGCCCCATCCTCCATGGCTTTGAGCAACTCCTCCACTGTTGGAGTGGGAGGAGTATTTCCATCGCCTGAAGCACCACCTCCGGATGCCTCGGTACCTCCCCGGTCTTCTCCTATCGCCGCCCCGTCACCCACGGCAGCAACCACGCCACCGAGCTCTGCCCCGTCTACCGCGGCTGGCACCTGTTCCTCTTACGCTTTTGCATCCATTTTTCGCTTCCTCTGGCGAGCTTCCTGGCACATTACTGCCCACCGTAACATGGTAGTGATGTCTAGATCTTGGAGTCGATCCGTTTTGAAGAAAAATCAGTCGATTGAGAAGGAGAATGGTCGATTAAGGAGGGGAGAAGTCGATTGAGAGGGAGATAAATCAATTGAAAGAGAGGGAAATCAGTTGGGACGTGGAAAAAAGATGGAGGATTGTGGGTCTGTATGCTGGTTCTCGAGCGCTTAGAAATGGAATAAAACCCCTTGTTGTTTTGAAAAATGAAGACGAAGGGTTTTGGGTGCCAGCTATGGTCCCGAGTGCTCGAAACAACTCCTGAGTGCTCAGGAGTGATTCTGAAGCCCTAAATCTATTTTCAGTTTACAACTGAATCTTTGGCTTTTCATGCATCATTTCTTGCTTTAATCTCCATTTGAACTTACAAAATCAATCTCAGTCCTAATTTCCAGGGGTTAGTAGCAAAATTCAATCGTCAATACGTTTTTGTCGAGTACTGTAGAAATTGTCGAGCAGTGTACGTTTTAATCCTTTCATCAAATTGTTTTGCACAATTACCTCATATGCTTGCATTTGACCCGAAGAACTACGCTGGTCTGATCCCTACAGAATGGGGTACGTAGGCTGTCCGAGAGGGCATGACCTCATATTTCGCATCCATGATTTGCTTTTGATTTTGGAATTGAGGGTTTAATATGGTTCGAATTGGGCTGTCTCTGTCTTTGGGCGTCACTCGCATCCAGATATGATGCCAAGCATCGTTCAAAGAGGGGCAACTGTAGACACCCCAATTTAAACCTATTAAAAATCCTTGATTTGTGGCTTTTTGGCCTCCCGGTGATGAATTTGGGAACAATGTATGCCTCGGTTACGGTGAACCTTGCTTCTTGAGCTCTTCAAAAAATCAATTTTAATCCAAATAGTTGAGTCCCAAGCGCTCAGGATCATTCCCAAGCGCTCAGGACTTATCTTCAAAAAACTCAAATTTTGTCTCATTCCTGAGCGCTCAGGAGCTTCACTCCCGAATCTCGGATCCACTCCTGAGCCTTAGGTCAACAGATTTTCCATGGGAATTTGAATTTCCAGCTTTTTTCGGAAGCACATGGCAATGTTATGTTCAATAATCGGTCTTTGCTATAGTGTTTTTCAGCAGAACCAGCAGAAGACCAAATTATGCTCTTTGATGTCCTTTCAAATATTTTTATATTGTTTTATAATTAAATTTCAAAATTCAAATTCAAATTCACTTGGCCTATAAATAGCTACCCCAATGTTGCATTTTGGACTACGAGGAAATACCAGAAAGCCACCACGAAATACTGTATCAATACTCTCTCATTTTCAAAAAAAAATCACTTTGCAAACGAAAATCATTCTCTAAATCAAGGCAATTTCCAATGTTTTCAAGAAAAATTCTGAAAATTATGAGTGGTGTAAAGTCCTAGTTCTTGGAATTTTTCCACTAGTTTCCACCTTCAAAGTTCGTTCAATAAGCAAGAATTCACTCAAGAAGGTAGATTTCTTCTACTTTCTTTCAAACTAAAAAGGCCTCAATCCTTCTGAGGGAGGTCATTCAGCCCACTTCAGAGCATCATAATGGAAGTGTGGTAGAATGATCTTGATATAAAATCAAGAGAAAAAGAGTTGCAAAGAAAGTTTTCAAATTGGTTTTGTAGTACTCCTGAGTGCTCAGGAGTGCTCCCGAGCGCTCAGGAGTGATTTTGGTTATATTTTGCATTTTTCAGTTGAATGCTCAAAGGAAAATGGGATTTTCATAGATTTATGGTATCTCTTTCACATTTCTGAAAGCAATTTAGTTCTACGGTTATTTCCAGAAGCTCTTTCTTTTCATTGAACAAAATGGAAGCGATGCATCTAGATCTGCATGGAAAACCATAGTTCCCTTGAAAATTTTGCTCTTAATGCTCTTGTTAACCTCAAAAGTAGTCTGGAATATGCAAAGTTAGTTTAGTTTTAATTTTAAGATGCAATGATGCGAAGTCTGGATGACTAGGACCAGTTCTTGGCCGTTTGAACTCTTTGCTGAGCATTAGTTCACATTTCATTAGTTCCATATATCGCTGTATTTTTGCCTAACAGAGATTTGTAGGATGTAGCAGCAGTACTCTTGAGCGCTCAAGAGTGCATTCCCGAGCGCTCGGGAGTGACCTCAGGAGCCGAACCCCATTTCTCATGCATTATCTCATATTTTGCATCACTTCAATTATATACATTGTTCACCGGCACATGTATACACTATTTACTTTTCAGTATGTGCTAATTGCTCAATGAAAGATAGACAATGCAACAAAAAGTGTTTTAGAAGTATTTTTCAAAAATCCCGTTAACGTTTAGTAGAGACCGATTTTAAATCGGGCGAGAGGGGTGCCATAAAACCCTTCCCCTCTCGTAACATGGCTTCCGAACCCAAAACAATCTCTGGTTTTCAAATTCGAACAATCATTTTCAATTAAAACGGTCTCTCGAGTGGCAAACCTCAAACTCGGGTGGCGACTCTTCAAATCAAAACTTCTATTTTTCAGGCTTCCTCGATCCATTCGGGGCTGTGGTAGCCCACAGTGCGGTTACCACCAACACCCTGGGCATGAGATAGACCGTTGCATGCATCTCCGCCATGATATCCAGGATCTCATTAATAGCCAAGGTATAAAGCCACCTAAACCCAATGTGCAATTCAACCCGCTCCCCATTCACAATACTTAACCACCACCTCAAAACATCAACCTTATAAGCCTATCCTACAACTCCACATATAACCCTACCCGATACATCATCCCAAATACCCAAGCCAAACCATCTTTAACCTTCCCTGAGGATAATCGGTGTCTTGCGATGGAAGATGAGTCAAACTTCCCTTACATCTATGCAATTAACGATGGGGATTAATGGTTAGAAATGCGTCAAGCTCTCCCAAGCGATTGGGGAACTAAAAGAATCAAGCCTGTTGACCCTTGGAGCACTCAAGAAGAAGAAATAGGCCATCTCACCCGAAGTGGAAAACTGTACAAACCTCCTAAGCTTAGTGGAGAAGCTCGGCCACAACCCAAGTAATGGAAGAAGAAGAAGAGGAAAGTCAAGCGGTAGAACCTAAAGAAGGCAGGGTCTTGAGACAACTGAAGAAAATCCTAGCTGATTTCTTTATCTGGGGACTGCTCATGTCTTCTTATGAGCTCTGTATTTCCTTTTTCAAAACTCTAGGAAGGCCAAAGTTCCCATTGATATCACTCTTAAGGATTTGGTGGGTTTTATAATGGTATCCAAGGCCCCAAAACAAATAATAGCTTTCGCTGACAAAGATCTGCCTCCTGAAGGTCTTGCACCTAACAAACCCTTATACATCTCCCTCAAGTGTCTCACCAAATGGATTCTGCTAGTGTTGGTGGATAACGGGTCCGCTTTGAATGTGTGCCCTCAAAGAACCCTTGACAAATTGGGAGTAAGCACCGCTAACATACGCCCCTCAAACCAAGGCATAAGGGGGTATGGCAATTCAAAGAGAAGAGTGGTTGGATGTGTTACCTTACCGTTGGAAGTGGAAAAGATCAAGAGAGATGTGGAGTTCCATGTCATGGACATATTGGCCACCTTCAATCTTTTGCTGGGAAGGCCTTGGCTACATGACACTGGGGCAATGCCTTCCACTTTACATAAAAAGGTTAAGTTTGCAACAGATAGAAGGATCGTAACCATCCTAGCAGACTCATCGATCCAAGCTCAATCCGATACACCTGTGCAAGAGGTGGAGACCGAGGCAAAAGAAACTTTTCTTACTGGGTTCAGTCTTGAAGAAGCAACAGTCGTGCAAGCTTTGATGGCCAAAAGTAGTTTCTATGTATGCACCCCTACCAGAAACGTAAGCATCCCTGCCATACGATTGATGAAGAAGCAGAACTACTTCCCTGTATTGGATTTAGGCAAAATATCACAAGGCATCCCACAAATGATTGATCCCCCGCACAATCAATATGCCTTTGGTTTTGGCTATACCCCGACAGAGGTTGAAATAGAGGAAAAGAGAAAAGAAATCGTGGAAAAGGCTAAGGCAAAAGAAGCATAGTCAAGGAGAAGGCACTTGTGGTCCCAAAAATACTCAACGGTTGGTTTGTGAGAGAAAGTGAGGACTTCCCATTTTGTGGCTTCCAGAAACATCACAGAAACATGGGAAGATCAAACCACCAAGCAAAGGTATCTTGCGATGCAAATCTTCTTCGATCAAGAATGGACTGACAGTGACATGGAAGAAGAACCAACAAACTCATCTCCTGTCCCTGAAGGCTGGATCGAGGTGCTAGCTGGATTTGACCTAAAGATTCTATTTGGCAAAGAAGAGGGTGAAGAAGAGTATAAAATTGTGAAAGGCAAGGAAAAAGGAGCAAACCCGAGATGCTGCAGTAATTGCAAGGTCATACATGGCAAAAACATTAAACATTTCTTTTGTTTCCTAAATCAAGCTAAGACATGTTTTGGGCCCCTGTTCGGGCATTTTCTATGGCTAAATGATTTTCCGTTTTATCTTTCCATTTTATGCTTAATAAATAATTTGGATCTTGAATTGCAATTGCTAATACACAACAGTCTCTTTGCCAAAGAAATGAGATTTTAAGAATCAAATTCTTTATGTTGCTGACAAAAAGGAAAGAAGATGTAGGAAGGTATTCCCGAATAGGCCAAAGAAGAGCCCGAACACGGTGTGAAGAAAAGGTCAACGCGCTATGGACCAGTGACATGAGAAGTCAATGGTCCAGAGAGGTTGTACGATTCTCGGTGCAGTGACATGAGAAGTCATTGGTCCAAAGTAGTCTGTTCGGCGACGAGAAAGCCAAACAGGAGGAGAACTCCTAAAGAAAGGAATGGTCCAAATAATTGATAAAGGACCAGTTACACGAGAAGTGGCTGGTCCAGGCTGTCTGCTCGGCTGTGAGGTGGCCGAACAAGGAGAGAAGTCCTATCAGATGTTGAAGTAGAGGGAACACTTTGGAAGAGTCCAAAAACAGTGGTATTCCGTTTAAAAGTGATATCCCGAGAATATAGGATCTGTAAAAGATAGCCAACGGGAATGGGATGTTCGGCTTGTTATGAAAAAAGAGTCCTACAAGGATTAAGGAAATAAACTGATAAGGGAACGAGAATCCAAGATATCCTGGTTTTCCTATACGAGGTAGGAAACCTAGGGCAATATGGATACTTGGGCAACAAGCATCCATGAATCTATAAATATGAGGTAAACCTAGAGGGAAAAGGTACGCAATACATTGCATTCACACGTGATTTCCTATTGATAATTAGGGTTTACTATTAGTACGAGATACTAACAAAGGCATCGGAGGGCCTTTGCCACGAGAGGCAAAGATACGCTCACTCCTTGTCTGTTTTGCAGGTCAAGGGTTCCGACGATGAATTAGGGTTCCGGTCAAGAGGCACGAGAAGCCGTTACAATCTAGTGCTATTCAAGCAATAATTGAATTTGTCCACCTACAATTGGCGCCGTCTGTGGGAAACGAAAGAGTTCCCTTTGAAATACGACCATGGTGAAAGTAGATCCAGCAACATCGCACGACCCAAAGGACGTGTTAGATGGAGGAAGAGATAAATCTCCACCTGGGGCTCCAAGAAAGCTTGAGGGTGGACATAGGAGGACCACGAGTAAGGGCTGCCCCCTTACCATCCACAATAAAAATTGAGATGGAGAGACGGCTTCGAGATCCACGAAAAGGAGTAAATCCCATCGAAGGGATGAATCGGTCGCACACTCCAGGAGTGTGCACCGTAGCGAAGACATTCTTGATAAAAAAAGGCAAGAAATCGAGGAGTATGCTTGATTGATTAAAAAATGAGAACATGAGATCAGAGAACTATAGAGAATCAGGGAACATCCGGAGGATTCCGGACTGTCTCGAAGAAATTCCAGAGGCAGTGGGTATGCTATGGTACAATTCAGAAAAGCTCCTTCACGAAGAAGAAGGAGCAGGAGCACAAGTCCAACCCCAAGGCGACGTAAAGCTTCTCCACGAAAAGAGAGGAGCAAGACCCGAACGCCGGAGAGAAGGAGGGATTCTCCAAGAAAGAGGAGAAGCAGAGGTCGAAGCTCTACCCCTGAGGAGGAAGGGAGCAGGAAACATCATAGGGACAGGTACGAACGACCTGATTCCGATTGGGAAAGAACTAGACCCAACGAAAAGAAAGGACCAGAGGATGAAATCATGACTGCACGAGAAGCAGCACGGAAAGCACTCAAGAACATAGCATCCTCCTCTTTTGCAAGAAAGTTACAGGAGGCTAGGTTGCTGACCAGAGTGAAACACGGAACGTTCATCCTCTACGAGACAGATGCTGATCCCGTGGCACATATACAGCATTACCAGCAGACGATGTTTATGCATGAAGGAGATGATGCAATTATGTGCAAGATGTTCCCGTCAAGTTTGGGGAAGGTAGCTTTGTCTTGGTTTCACAGGTTGGGTTCACGCTCCATCCAAACATGGGTGCAGTTGGCCGAGGAATGCACTGCATGGTTTTTGACAAGCAGGAAAGCTCTATAAACATTTGAGAGTCTTTCCTTTATGAAGCAAGGCGAGGACGAGCCGATCAGGACATATGCAAAAAAATACTGGGAAACCTTTAACGAAATTGAAGGTTGCAGCGAAGAATACGCCATAGCCACGTTCAAGGCAGGTTTGCCTGTTCGGGGGGAGCTGCGTAAGTCCTTAAACATGAGCCCAGTGCAGACACTGGCAAAGCTGATGGAGCGAATTGAGCAGCACGCCAGAAACGAGGATGATATTCTTCGGGAAGATGGCAAGCTGGCCGCCGAGCAAGTAAAGGGGCCTATAAAAAAAGCAAACAAGCCAGAGCCCAAAACTTATCGAGAAAGGAAAGATTATGGGCAGGCAAAGAAAGAGTAGTACAAGGACAAACAAGCTCCGGATCCAAAGTCATTCTTTTCAATAAATACGATCTGGAAAGAGCCCATTTATAGAATTCTTTATCGAATAAAGAATCAGCCCTATTTCAAATGGCCTCCAACTCTAGGTGGGAATAAAGATGCAAAACGTGCTACGAATCAGCACTGCAGCTACCATATGGATTGGGGCCATCTGACAGAAGATTGTGAGATGTTTAAACGGCATCTTGATGATTTGGTCTCACGAGGTTATCTCAAGGAATTTATCCAAGAAGATCTCAAGGACAAAGAAAAAGCAATGGAGTTGGATTACGAGCAGAATCCAAAGGGAGTAATCCATATGATACATGGATTAGCCGAGCCTTATACGAGAAATGAGGTGAGATTGCTTCAGAGACAAATAAAACATGACCAACATGTGATGCAGTTGGGAAAGAAGAGAGGGCGTAATGAGGAAGTATTCAACGAAGGCATAGTTTTTACAGATGAAGATCTGGGAGGAGTCCAGGTACCTCATAATGACGCTTTAGTCAAAACCCTACGAGTTGGGGAATATGACATGGAAAGAATCCTGGTGGACTCTGGGAGTTGCACCGAAGTGCTGTATTACGATGCATTCAAGAAATTGGGACTGACTCAAAAAGACTTGGTACAATCAGTAACCCCTTTGGTCGGATTTGGAGCAGGAGCAGTCTGGCCATTGGGAAAGGTAATTTTACCTGTTCGGGCTGGAACAGTGGTACTACGAACTGACTTCCTAGTGGTGGATGTACCGTCCTCTTATAACGTGATTATAGGGAGAACATGGTTACACAAGATGAGGGCAGTCTCTTCTACTTTCCATCAAATGGTAAAATTCCCAGGATCCAACGGGATTGAACAGATCAAGGGTAACCAAAAAGTAGCTCAACAATGTTTGGTATCCATCATAAAAAGAATCCATAACGCCCACCATGTCAACACAGTGGAAATTCCAGATCAGCCGACCATTGAGGATATTGGTAAGGACCCAACCGAGAGGGTATTGAGGGTTTGAAGAAAACACAAATCAACGAGATTGATCCAGATAGGTATTTTTTGATTGGGGAATCGCTGCCAGCAGAGGAAGAAACTGAATTGATAAGTTTCTTAAAAACTTATGTTGACGTATTTGCCTGGACACCAGAAGAAATGCCAGGGGTAAGTGCAGATGTTATTTGCCATCATTTGAATATAGATCCACAGCATAAGCCAGTCATTCAAAAGAAAAGAAGGGCAGCCATACAGCACGTTGACGCTGTAATTGAAGAAGTGGACCGTTTGTTGGAAGCCAAGGCAATAAGGGAAGTTTACTATCCAGAATGGCTATCAAATTGTAAAGCCCCGAATTTTGGGTACGTTAAAAGGACATTTTATTGATAACATCAAATGGAGTCTGGCTCTTATTACAACAAATACTCTCATAAGAGTTCAATATTTACACAAATGAAGGGGGTTCTAAGGTTCCTAACTACAGCTCCTCCTTCTTTTCTTCATCCTAGCCAGCTCCTCAGCTCCAAAAGCCTCCAAGGTACTGTTCATCTTGATCATCTACAAGATCTGACACATTATACCAGCGTCACCACCGATATAATATGTCAGGGTCACCAAAAGGCAACACCGTGAGCTACAAAGCTCAACAGAGTAATCCCATACCCGCTAACCCATAACTTTAAACAACAGGATATAAAACACATCGATTTCCACATGATACATATATACGCAGCTAATCAACGACACATCCATATTCGTTAATCAACTATCGTTGGTGTCCAAGATTTTCGGGTTTCTCCTACGCGACTCATCGTAGACTGTGTCAACATTTTCATTTACAAAACAATCTTTCAAAAACCCTTTGTTTAACACAAAACATTTGCATTGGCTCCGTACCGCGGATAACCAACCTACACACCCGACCTTGGTTCCGCCGTTCCGGACTCCCGAGTATCCTCACAATGGTTCCGCCGTCCCAGGTTCCCATTGGCACACAAAAAATATTTGCATTGGCTCCGTAACACGGATAACCAAGCTACACACCCAACCTCGGTTCCGCCGTTCCGGACTCCCGAGTATCCTCACAATGGTTCCGCCGTCCCGGGTTCCATTGGCACACAAAAATATTTGCATTGGCTCCGTACCGCGGATTACCAAGCTATACCTCACCACGGTTCCGCTGCTCCGGATTCCCATGGGAACGCACACAACCTCACAATGGTTCCGTTTTTCCCGAATTTCCATTGGAACACACACAAAAAAACACACACCACACAATGGGCTACCATGTCCGGCCACATTGCGGTTTTCAAAACATTTCACCCTTTTCAAAAATCGTTTTTAACACACCCAACCTCGGTTCCACCGTTCCGGTCTCCCGAGTATCCTCACAATGGTTCCGCCGTCCCGGTCTCCCATTGGCACACAAAAATATTTGCATTGGCTCCGTACCACGGATAACCAAGCTACACACCCAACCTCGGTTCCGCCGTTCCGGACTCCCGAGTATCCTCACAATGGTTCCGCCGTCCCGGGTTCCCATTGGCACACAAAAAATATTTGCATTGGCTCCGTACCGCGGATAACCAAGCTACACACCCAACCTCGGTTCCGCCGTTCCGGACTCCCGAGTATCCTCACAATGGTTCCGCCGTCCCGGTCTCCCATTGGCACACAACACACACACATAATGCCACACAAAACTGGTCATTATGTAGTTTCAAAATATTTTCTTCCTCGAAAAATATTTCCTTTCTTTAACCACACCCTAGGTGTCATGTTCCTACTTTCTCGATTCTCGTGTCTCGTTTACATACAAAGACTCCGCGGTAGGACAAACGTAAGCAAGAATCATCCTAACAAGATCATCCAATTCTATATTACTCATCACGCTCAATTACTACTTATAGCATAACGCCACATGTACGGACGCCTTTGGAGTGTATCACTTATGCTTTATTCAAAGCACAACGCCACATGTACGGACGTCTTTGGAGTGAAATCACTTATGCTTTATCACATACCACAAGTAATACAAGCAACTCATATACGCATACTCATAACTATCTTAAAGATCAAAATACAAATACTTATAAACAAACGATAAATTCTATCTTTCGAATCCGTTAAGGATAATCTACTTTCTATCATACGGTTCTATACGTAGAGTTAGGGTCAAGGGGTTCTACATATACGTAGGGAAGTGAGTAGAGGTATTCTACCTTACTTCTTGGCGGTAGTCGGCTACGGAAAGTACGTCGGTGGTCGGGCGGAGTAACTTCCTACGGTGGTCTCCGGTAGCTTCGAAAGAGAAAGGCTATCATACGGTTCTATACGTAGAGTTAGGGTCAAGGGGTTCTACATATACGTAGGGAAGTGAGTAGAGGTATTCTACCTTACTTCTTGGCGGTAGTCGGCTACAGAAAGTACGTCGGTGGTCGGGCGGAGTAACTTCCTACGGTGGTCTCCGGTAGCTTCGAAAGAGAAAGGTTTCTCTCGAAACTTCTACTTGACTATTACTACTACTACTTTTGGATCGAGAGGGTGGTCGAGTGGTGGTATAGTGGCGGCCTAGGTTGAGTTTCTTGAAGAACTTAAGAACACTCAAGAACAAAGAAGAACTAAAGAAAGAACAAAGAAAGAACACAATTTTTTCTAGAGAGAGAAGTTGCTAGGTGAAGGTGTGAGTTGAATGAGAAGTATGGGGTGCTATTTATAGGCAAAACTTGGGCTCTCCCTCTCTCTCTAAGGCCGGCCCTCTCTCTCTCCAAATCCTCCATGGATTTGTTTCATTAAGTCATCAAATCAACCTTTCAACCAAGTCATAGCTTGTCCAATCTAAATCTTAGGTGTAAGGCTATGTAATCAACTAAGATCTTAGGCTTTTTAGGTAGTCATAACCTAGGTTTAGCTTGTAGTCAAGGTCTAAGGCTAATAAAGGCTAGGATTATGTCATAATAGTCCATCATAGGTTGTCATTAGGCATAAAAAGACTAAGGCCTAATATGGTAGCTTGCAAGGCTAGTTTAGTCCTTGGATTGGACTATGGGAGATTTGTTGGAAGGATAGGAGACAAGGGGCACAAGATTTGGTTTTAAACAAAGCATGGAGGTACAAATGGGGAGTTAAGTTTGGTTAGAGAAAAGATTCTCCAAGGATGGAGAAAGATCAAGGAAGGATCATGGAAGGTCAAGAAAGTACAACAAAATCTCTCCCTCTCTCTCTCCTATCTCTCTCTCGGCTCTCTCTCTCCTCTCCCTCTCTCTCGGCCTCTCTCTCCTCTCTCGGCCTCTCTCTCCTCTCTCTCTCTCTCTCACTCTCTCTCTTGCAAAGGTACACACATATATATATATATACTTATGCATACAAACAAGAAAGAATAAATACAAAGTACCAAGTACAAGATTTTCCAAATCAAAATCTCATTTAAAGAAATCCAATTAGGCACATGTTTGACTAAACAAAATAAACAAGGGTACTTTGTAATCTAGGTAGATCACACCTCCCATTAAACAAATTCAATTGGGTACAAAACCCCAATACAAAATAATATTAAGGGTACTTTGGAAAATTTAGGCTTTAAAGGCTACTAAGGCTAATAAATAAAATTTTGGTACTTCATCACATGGGCAATTAGGAAAAATGACTAGTTTAATAAGCCCATGTACTTGGTGAAAGAATAACTCTATTACCCAATGGATAATAAATACCCTAACTTTTATTATCCAATGGACAATAATAACTAGGGAACTTTTTATAATAAAATAATCAAAAAGTACTTTAAAGCAATTATAAAAGTCAATTCAAGTACTTTTGCTCAAAACCCTTTTAATATAAAGAATTGGGTTTCTATTATCCAATGGATAATAGTTCCCCTAACTTTTATTGTCCAATGGACAAAGAATAAAACCAAATTAATAAAAGAAAATAAATAAGTAATTTCTCGGATTTGAAAAGGTTGACTAGTCACATCAACTTTATTGGAAGGTTTTCTAGTCACATCGGTACTTTATTTGGTCAAAAGACTCTATTACCCAAGGGTTACTAACTTTCCTAGCGGTTATTACCCAATGGATAATAATTCCCCTTGCGGTTAATAACCATTGGACAAAAGAGTACAAGTACCTTTTATTTTAAAATAAGATTTTGAAAGACTACATGTACTTTTATAATAAAAAGTTTATTATCCAATGGACAAAAATTACCCTAACCATTATGGACCAATGGGTAAAGGCAAAGGTTCAAAAGGTCCAAAAGGTTCATCTAGTAACTAGGTAAGTCGGTTGCTTGGTTCCTCCAAGTAGTCGGTTGGAAATTAACTAAATTGGTCACGTAGGTTTTTCTAGTCAAGAGTTTATCCAAGGACCAAAATCTAACTGCGACGAATATTAACAAGAAATCATATAACACTCAAGAGAAAATAAGTAATTTAAATAAAATTCAAATATTTAACGAAATTTTTATTGACCAAAATTGAGGGGCGTTACACAAATACTGTTGTTGTCAAGAAAAAGAATGGAAAATGGCGTGTTTGTGTAGACTTCACAGATTTAAACAAATCATGCCCAAAGGACAGTTTCCCTCTTCCAAGGATAGACCAACTCGTTGATGCCACTGCAGGATACGAACGAATGAGTTTTCTCGATGCATATCGAGGATATCATCAAATTGCCATGTTTGGGCTAGATCAAGAGAATACTTCTTTTATTACACCACGAGGGTTGTACTGTTACAATGTCATGCCCTTTGGATTAAAGAATGCAGGGGCAACATATCAGAAATTGGCAACCAACATGTTCAGAAAATTGCTCGGCAAAACTATGGAGGTTTACATAGATGACATGGTGGTGAAAAGTAAAACTGGGCAAGGCCATATAGCAGATTTGAAGGACGCTTTTGAAATCTTGAGGAAATACAAGTTGAAACTCAACGCCTCGAAGTGTGCATTTGGAGTCGGTTCTGGAAAGTTTTTGGGCCACCTTGTAACTTTGAGGGGGATAGAGGCAAATCCCGACCAAATAAAGGCCTTACAGAATCTGCAGAGTCCTCGGACAACGAAAGAAGTCCAACGGTTGACTGGGATGGCAGCGGCTCTTAATCGATTTATTAGCCGGTCAAGTGACAAGTGCAGACCTTTCTTTCAGCTGTTAAAGAAAAGGGAAGGGTTCAAATAGGGAGCAGAATGTGAACAAGCCTTCCAGGATCTGAAGGGATATTTGGCCTCTCCTCCCCTTCTTTCGACTCTAGAACCAGGTGAGCCCCTAGTTTTATACTTAGCTGTTTCTGAGCATGCTGTGAGTGCAGTCCTTTTGAGAAAAAAGGGATCCGAACAAATCCCTGTTTATTATGTGAGCAAAACATTGTTAGATGCGGAAACAAGATATTTGCCCCTCGAGAAGTTAGTCCTGGCACTAAGGACAGCAACCAGAAAATTGCCACATTATTTCCAGAGCCATAAAGTTGTGGTTTACACTGAGTTCCCATTAAAATCACTGCTACGAAAAGCAGACTTCTCGGGAAGGATCTCAACTTGGTCCGTTGAGTTGAGCCAATATGACATCGATTATCAGCCGCGCACAGCAATCAAAGGTCAAGTGTTGGCAGATTTTGTGGCAGAATTCTCACCCATAGTAACACCTTTGCCTCCTACGAGAAAGGAGCAGGAAGCACAAACACCTGTAACGAAGAACAGGTATTAGCCGAACATGATCCCCTGGAATGGAAGCTGTTCGTTGATGGGTCAGCTTGCAACACTGGATCAGGAATCGGGGTTGTGCTTTTACCCCCTGAAGGATCAATGTTGGAACTATCTGTTCGGCTAGGGTTCAATGCATCAAATAACGTGGCAGAGTATGAGGCACTCTTAGCTGGTTTGAGAAGTGCAAAAACCCTAAACGCAGAACGTGTTAGGGTGTATTCTGATTCGCAACTCGTAGTCCATCAACTGTCCGGGCAATATGAAACCCGGAGCGAGAAGATGGCGGCCTATGTACAGGAGACCAGAGATCTGCTCGATACTTTCGAAAGGGTGTATATTGAGCAGATAAGTTCTGGAAAGAATGCTCATGCAGATTCATTAGCATGGTTAGCCGCAGCTGTACCATCTGAGTTTAAAAGAAAAATAGTCGTAGAGTATCTGACTGAGCCGAGCATTGGGAGAAGCGTGGAGATGGTCTTGGACGTGAACCAAGGACCAAGTTGGATGGACCCAATTGTGGAGTTTTTATGAGATGAAACACTCCCTTCACACAAAAAGGAGGCTCACAAAATAAGGACCAAATCTGCTCGGTTTTGGTTATCCCCAGAGGGAAAATTATATAGGAAGTCTTTTACAGGACCTTATTTACTTTGTGTGCATCCTGAAATGGTGTAAAAGTTCCTCCACGAAATTCATGAGGGAACATGTGGAAGCCATGCTGGGGGCAGGTCTATAGCCCATCGAGCAATCACCCAAGGTTATTGGTGGCCGTACATGCAAGAAGATGCTAAGGTATACGTAAAGATTTGTGAAAAGTGTCAGAAGTTTTCACCAATGATACGAATGCCAGCAAAAGATTTGGTACCACTAACGAGTCCTTGGCCATTTGCCCAATGGGGCATGGACATCGTGGGTCCACTACACAAGGCAATTGGGAATCGAAAATTCCTATTAGTTGCAACTGACTATTTCACTAAGTGGATTGAGGCAAAACCATTGGCCAAAATCACTGAACCTATGATAGAAAGGTTCGTGTGGAAAAGCATCATTACTCGTTTTGGGGTTCCATACTCATTGATTACAGACAATGGATCACAATTTCAGAAGAAATTCAAAGCATTCTGTGCTCAATATGGAATAAGGAATTATTACTCAACTCCAGCCTACCCCCAAAGTAATGGACAGGCAGAAGCTTCCAACAAAACAATTCTTGATGGAATTAAGAAGAGGTTGGATAAAGCAAAGGGGAAATGGCCTGATGAATTGCCGTTGGTACTATGGGCATACCGAACAACACCTAAGAGGTCTACGGGAGAGACCCCCTATTCATTAGCATATGGAACAGAGGCTGTTATTCCATTGGAAATAGGTCTGCCGACCAACAGGACCACTTTGGTTGAAAGTGGAGGAAATGATAGAGCCTTGGAGATTGAATTAGACCTTGCCGAGGAACGACGAGAACGGCCCCCGGTGCACTTGGCCTCATACCAAGAACAGCTAATCAAAGGCTACAACAAACATGTGCACCCACGAGAGTTTGGTGTTGGAGACCTGGTCTTACGAAAGGTGCTCGGCAACACTAAAGTGGCTAATTAGGGAAAGTTAGGGGCCAATTGGGAAGGCCCATATCGAGTTACTGAGATCGTGGGCATTGGGGCTTATCGATTGACAGACCTGGACGGGAACCCGGTGCCAAGACCTTGAAATGTCCACAACTTGAGAAAGTTCTTTACATGAATATGTTTGAGCATATTTTTTCCTTTTTGCACATCGTGATTGTGTGAGAGTTACGAATAAAACTCTCTTGCGTTTTTAGTTGCAAGGGGTACGAGTAACGCCCCCTTGAGTTTTTCAAATTCCAATAACATGTTCTTTTTTCAAATTTGATTCTGGGTTCTATAATATGAAGTCTGCCACTTCTTTTTTAAACATCCTTCATATTGGGGCACAGGGCATGGTCCCATACGTTTTTGTTTGCTTTCTTTACATACGAGAAATGTAGGTTGCAGTATGAATAAACTGAAACCCAAGTACCAGTTTATACGAAATATATAGCTGAAATGCTTTACGTACGAGTATACTTAGGCATATATCCAAGCACAACTGTTCAAGTACAAAAAAACTTGGAAGCGTACGAAAAAACTTGGAAGCATACGAATACATGCATAAGTACGAGAAACTTAAACATTTGGAAGCATACGAATACATGGATAAGTACGAGAAACTTAAACACTTGGCTTCATACGAATACATGCTTAAAGTACGAAAGACTTACATAAGTACGAAATACTTAAACGTTTCAAATACAGTATTCCAAGACCACAACACCCATGTTAAAACCCAACATTTGGAACTTGTACCATGAAGGGAACAATTCAAAACAGATGCCAAACAGAATGTCAAAAGAAGATTGAACTCATTCATCTTCAGTGCGATCTTGAACAGTTGTAGGAGTGGTTGTAGGAGCTGCTGGTGCAGTCGAATCTTCCGTGGAATTTTTATCTCCAGGTTGACCACCATTGACTTCCTTTTGGCCAGGGTTGGTCATATCATTACCAGGTTCAACATCAGCAATAGGTGGCTCAGACGTGTGCACTTCTTGCTCTTCATCTCCCTCCTCTGTGATGTCTTCCTCTTGACCAGCAGCTGAGCTTGGTAGTTCAATGTTGGTCCAGAGGGGAGATGACTCAGGTATCTCAGCTTTTGCAAGGCAAGCTGTCCAGGAGGCCACCCAAACTTGATCTTGTATCCCAGGCATCTATTTCGTGTAGCTTTCTGTAGCTACTTTGATCCCTTCGTTGTATCCCTTTTCAAATGCAGCTTTGGCTTCATTCTGGCTCACCTCAAGTTCTTTCAGAGTTTGATTCAGACTGTCCTCAGCCCCCTTCAGTTGTCCTTTTAAACCATCTGCTACCCCCAGGGCTTGGTTTCTTTCTCTCTCGAGCCTGATAATGGTACGTTGCAATTTGGTATTCTCACTGACAAGCTTAGCACGTTGGGGCTCAGATTGGCTGAGCTTCTGGGCCATAGCCACCATCTTTTGCATCACCTGAAACATTCAAAACAAATAAACACAGATACCAAAAGATATGGTTTACAAAGGGAAATTTTACCTTGGCATTATGGGACATGAACGAGCTCAAAAGGTTGTCAGGAGAGCTTGCCACTTCTTTTTGCATGTCTCCAGGCAGTAGAAAGGCTTGGAACAGGGCAAGAGCAGTGCCTTCAGACTCAACACTGTCCCGAACAGTGATAGCTCGATTCCCGTGAGAGAAGGAAGGAGCCCATGTAGGAGCTGGAGATGAGGTGGCTTGTGGGGGTCTTTCTTGAGATTCTTCCACCCGTTGACGTTTTTCTCGGTGGAGGGCTTCAATTTCCCCTGGAGAGAATCCTGAAGGTGCATCGGATTGAACCTGGGCACAGCGCCCATGACCTTGAGGACCACCTTGTCCCCGAGCAGCATTCCTACCTCGACCAGGAATAGTAAGAAGGCTTCCTAGGTCAATTGGCCGGTTCATTTCTGGAGGAGAGAGGGTGTAACCGTTGGAAGAAGAACTGGATGGGGAACTGAAAGCCTCCTCAGCGAGAAGGATTGGTTCGTCAGAAATTGGAGGTGTTCGAGAACACCTCTCTTCTTGCTCGGGGACTGGTCTTGAAGGACCAGCTATAATGGGGTTGTCGGCTACACGGGTTCGCCGATCAATAAAACCACCGTACGAAGCTTTGTAGCTGAGTAGTACCTGAGCTGCTCTTGCTCGGCCTGCAAGGTATGTCCTTTCACCGTTGAAAGCAAGTGCTCGTCTGATATCTGCTACGTGAACTTGAGGGGTTATGATATTATATCCTCGATTGATGTTTGATGCTGGAACATAACAAAGCACAAATAATCAGAAGCATGAAAAAGCTTTTCTTTTGAAAAAGGACAAACATATGAATTAGGAGGAGAGCACTAACGTGGGCTCCTGAATACGTGAGGGGCATGAAAACCAATCACTTAGCCGTCCTCATCTCTGGGTTCGAAGTTGCCCGTAACGATCAAAAAGTCGTCGTCATCCCCTCGAGCAGAGTCAGGGGGTTCAAGGACTAGTTTCTTTCTAGAATGTAGGGGGATGAAAACAATTGATACCTTCTGATCAACTGGATTGCAACAGCTTTCTCGTGCCTCTTCACCGGAACCCTAATTCGTCGTCGGAACCCTAATCTGCAAAATAGACAGGGGGTGAGCGCACCTCTGCCTCTCGTGGCAAAGGCCCTCCGATGCCTTTGTTAGTATCACGTACTAGCAATCAAACCCTAATTATCAGTACGAAAGCAAGAATGCAAAGTATTGCGTACCTTTTACCCCTAGGTTTTCCTTTTATTTATAGATTCACGTATGCTTGCTGGCCAAGCATCGGTGTTGCCCTAGGATTCCTTACTCGTATAGGAATCCCAGGATATCAAGGATTCTCGTTTCCTTTATCAGTTCATTACTTTAATCCTTGTAGGACTCTTTTCCATAACAAGCCGAACATCCCATACTCGTTGGGTATCTTTATCAGATCCTATATTTTCGGGATCTTATTCCTAAACGGAATACTATTGTTTCTGGACTCCTCCAGAATGTTCTTTATGCTCCAATACTTGACTGAAGTTCTTTCTTTTGTTCGGCCATTTCGTGGCCGAACAGATGGCTTGGACCAGTTACTTCACACGTAACTGGTCCTTGAGCCCATACAACTTTCCTAGACCATTGATTTCTCATGTCACTAGTCCATATTGCCGAACACTTGTTTAGCACGATGACTGTCCTGTCTATATTCAAACTATGGTCCCACGTACCATTTATTCGGATATCGATTGCATTGCTTTCAACCCGTGATCCCTCGTATCACATGCTTGGTTCTTTACATCATCTGTTCGGCTGTATCATAACCGAACAGTCGGCTTGGACCAACTACTTCACATGTAACTTGGTCCAATGTAATCAGAATGTCTCTAACTGCCGAACAGTCTACTTATAGCCATGACTTCTCATATCATTGGTCCATATCGCTGTTCAGCGAACTGCCCGGCGGTAAGTCCTGTCGTACTTACCAATCCCTCTTGAATATCACGTGTTCGGCAACTAGATGTATGTTCTCGGGAATACCTCCCTACATAGAATCCTTACTTTTTAAATAATATGTGAGGGCATCCCCGGTTCTGGAGATACTGTATAAATGGTGAATGTCGTACAAACCTAAAGAGGTCCCTAACATCTGATTTAGGGCATTTATACCCATAACCACTCGAAAGAAATTGGCTGAAACCTGCATTGGGGAAAGCCTATAGTACGCTAGGACTTGACGGAGCAGGGAGCTAAGGGAAACCTAACCCCGCCCTCAACGACGACAACTACTGGAATGTGAAGGGTGTCAAAATCAAAACTTTCTCGGATGGCATCCTCAGGAGCCAAAACGGTAGCTACGTTGTCAGGAATCTCATAACGAGATCTGAAACTTGACATGGTTTGAGGAGTATTACAGTGCCTATGAAATCTCCCCATAACCAGAAAAGCTTTTTTGGTTCTTTGAAATATAGAGAAAGGGGGACGGTGAAACCCTAAAAAGATTGTAAGCAAATCTACCAGAGAAATGGAAGCAGAAAGAGGAATGGTGACTTACGAAATTGGGAGATGGAGTCCCTAAAGCAGAAAGGAGGAGGCCTTGAGGTGGTGAACAGAGCTTTAATGGCGGGTAAAGGCTTGAACCTTCTTTTCTGCAGAGGGAGTCTAAGAGAGAGATTGGGGTTTTGAAAATGGGACGAAAACCCAAAAATACCCTAAAAGTGAGGTGGCGTATGTGAAACGTCACCTTAGACGCCGTTTGAGTGTTCCGTTCCCCAAAACATGTCTGGCCGCATTTAATGTAGGCAATACAATGATCGACACGTGTAAAGATTAGGACTAAAAGCCTGTACCGGCCAAACGAAGAGATGTTTTCGCCTTGGCAAAATGATGAAAAGTTGCACCAATATATGAAATAAGGTGCAGGAGCAGAATAAATTTGCTCGGTAAAAGAGCTTTAATCGTCATCTGAGTAAAACATAACGAGTAAAACTGGGGAGCAATTGTAGGGAGGTATTCCCAAACAGGCCAAAGAAGAGCCCGAACACGGTGTGAAGAAAAGGTCAACGCGCTATGGACCAGTGACATGAGAAGTCAATGGTCCAGAGAGGTTGTACGATTCTCAGTGCAGTGACATGAGAAGTCATTGGTCCAAAGTAGTCTGTTCGGCGACGAGAAAGCCGAACAGGAGGAGAACTCCTAAAGAAAGGAATGGTCCAAATAATTGATAAATGACCAGTTACATGAGAAGTGGCTGGTCCAGGCTGTCTGCTCGGCTATGAGGTGGCCGAACAAGGAGAGAAGTCCTATCAGATGTTGAAGTAGAGGGAACACTTTGGAAGAGTCCAGAAACAGTGGTATTCCGTTTAAAAGTGATATCCCGAGAATATAGGATCTGTAAAAGATACCCAACGGGAATGGGATGTTTGGCTTGTTATGGAAAAAGAGTCCTACAAGGATTAAGGAAATAAACTGATAAGGGAACGAGAATCCAAGATATCCTGGTTTTCCTATACGAGGTAGGAAACCTAGGGCAATATGGATACTTGGGCAACAAGCATCCATGAATCTATAAATATGAGGTAAACCTAGAGGGAAAAGGTACGCAATACATTGCATTCACACGTGATTTCCTATTGATAATTAGGGTTTACAATCAGTACGAGATACTAACAAAGGCATCGGAGGGCCTTTGCCATGAGAGGAAAAGGTGCGCTCACTCCTTGTCTGTTTTGCAGGTCAAGGGTTCCGACGACGAATTAGGGTTCCAGTCAAGAGGCACGAGAAGCCGTTACAATCTAGTGCTATTCAAGCACTAATTGAATTTGTCCACCTACAGAAGAGACGAGCCCTAATTGCTTAAAACTAGGTTCTTGTCAAAACATAGAAAGAAGACGCTATCTTCGCGAGAACACGTAGAGTTAGCTTGCCCATTGTGAAAGTACAAACACAAAGGAGATTCAGAAAAATATCTCTACCAATTCCTCTCCAAAATACAGAAGCTCTCTTGTGTGAAATGCTCATTGGGTAACCAAAAAAACGCAAACAAAAGTAAGAGGAAAGCATGCTAGGACGAGAAACTACAAAAACTCCGCCTAGGAAAACGTTAAGGCATTTAAAGAAAAGCTTGCTAGGGACTCCACCTCTATTAGGTAACCTAAGCAAAATTTAGAGCATGTGCGGAGAAAAACCTAAAGTGGAAACCCAACCTCAAAGGTTGTGATTTTGGAACTACGTAAAAGGCCTGATTCCCTGACTGGGATACGTAGGCAATCTCACTTTGAGATGCGGCCCAAACATGTGGAGAGAAGGAAAAATATCAAAGGGGTTTGTACTCAATGATAGGCATAGCTAACCCTGCGTATTAAGTTTGTAAAAGATGAGTTAGTCATTTTTCAAAGAATTGATAAAAACAAAAGTCACGAGAATCATTGCTTGTCCTCCCTGACTCAAAAGTCATCAATAAGGGACGAGATATCTCAGAGATCCTAAAGTATGGCAAAGAGACTATGAAATATGGCAAAAACAAACAAAAAGCATAAATCAGATTCAAGCATAAGAAGGAAGGAATGCCACTTGGCTAAAATGAAGAGTCCAGCTTTTTTAAGGTATAGAAGTAGCGGCCGAAGAATGGAATACTTGCCGAGCAATCCATTCCTCGGTCGATGTTTCAATTTACCTATGAAAGAACAGTTTTGCTGCAAAACCATTTTCAATGTTATCAACTCTCATTGCTCATAGCAAATATCTATTCAAAATAAGTTTTAAGCCATTGCATACAATCCTGAAGTATCTCGAGGACAAAACATATCCCCACAAGACAAAGAGTTTAAATCACAAACTTGCCAAATATGCTGAAGTTGCTTCACAAAAATACATATTCTTGTCTATCTTAGGACTAACAATGCATGAACAAAGAGAAAAGATGAAGTCTAAGCTACTGTCCACGACCTCTCTTAGATGCATGTCGTGAAGAAGAAGGATGGAAACGCTTAGGAACTGGGACGTGAATCCTTCGCCCTTCACCTCCATTGTCAACTCCAACACCTTCATCACCGACTCTCATACTCTAACCTTCACCGATACCAGCATTCTGAGTAGCGAACACTATTGGCACTCAGGTTCACACAAAAATATGGAATGATAAAAGGAAAAACTAAAGGAATACACACCTCAGCTATCCGACTGTGCTGCCTTCGAATCAAGGCCTTTGCACTCTGAAATGCACGTAACCACTCCTGAACTATATCCGCCGGGACTTGCAAAGGAAGTTGCGTTATTTACAGCAAAGCATAGGAGGGCTATCAAAATCAACCGAAACTCACAAAGTTACCAGTTGAACTCCAGTGGGTAATACATAGAGCTGAGTCATGCATGGGGTCAGCATCAAACGCTCCTGCTCCCCGTTGTAATAGAAAGAGACGAAGCTAGAAGCCCGTGGCCAAACAAGAGGAGCAGCTGAGGTAGTGGTGGTAGGCAAGGTCAGCGAGGCCAAACGGAAGGCTGAGTAATCTCCCGCCTGGAGAAAATCCGTGGCTGGCTATCTCTCAAGAGCAAGAAGTAAGCCCTCTCCAGTCAAAAGATGAGTCGATCTCATACCAGCTGGAGGAGGAAGAGGAACAAGCTGCAAGGCCTCCGTACATGGGAAATACAGACTCGCCACCCTTTCCCCAAGGTACCAAGCTCTCAATAAAGGCCCCTCCAAAAGGAAGTGCTGGCTATCCAAAGCCCGAGCTGAGGTCAACTCAAAAGGGGCGTTATCTAGCAAGGTATCCCATGGATTGAATCACACTTGTGATAGGGGAAATAACATCAATATAACAAATGGAAAGATGGCATGAAAGGGTAAAATGTGTCATACCGGATCCATCGACAAGTGGTCTAGAACCTGTCTCCAAGCCAACAAATCCATAGCAGGCGACCATGTCCTCCGGATTCCTTTCAACCAGCGAGCTGCGCGGGGGACAAACCTTGGTTCCCCATGCCTGGTCGGAGGGGGAAACTACAACAAATGCTCAAAAGCCAAAAGCTGTAGGCAAAGATAAAGACAAGCATGAGTTACATAAATTAAAATAGTAAAGGAATGACGAGAAAAGCTAAAACGTATACCTCAAGAACGCGGTGGTGCCCACCCAGTGAAAGGCTAACACCCCGAGAGCAAGCACTCATGTGCCCATACAGCATGGACAAAGCAAAAGTTCCCCAGTCAAACTCTGTTATAATCTCTATGTTTACCAAAGCCGCTAGGAACTAAACGTGCACTGAATTCTCCTTGTTGCAAAACAGAGTCTACTCGAGGAGGCAAAAAAGGAGAGCCGGTACCAACTGAGAAACAGATACCTTTGCTAGAATACCTTCCCGATCATACTGCGCCCAGAGCCATGAATAAGTGATATGACTGCTCTCTGATACATCAGGAGTCTTTCCCAGAAGGTATTCGAAAGCACCCTCTCGCTCATGAATCCGTGGGACAAGCGGAAAAGGATCACCACCAACTCTTAGACCTATAAGCAAAGCAAAATCACCTGGAGTAATAGTCAACTCTCTAGCCTCCGGAAAGTGGACAGTATTCATGGTATCCCACCACTGCTCCACCAGCAGTGTAGTCAGTCCCAACTCTGCCTTCGGAAGGTGAAAGCCAATTATCAAGAGCTCAAAGTCGGCCAAAGCAAATGCTCAATGTCCAACGATTACACTCATTCCCCTCCACCACAGGAAATGAATCAGCCGATCAACCTCAGCAACCTACTCACTATTTCTGGACATGGCTGGGGTTGTGGCACTATTCGGGGCCATGGAGATTCCCATGGCCATGGTCGTCGGGCCTCTATCCAAACCGATGCTCCATCAGCATTCTCTCCAAGTGGGGTTGCTGAGGATCACCATGATAAACGTCAATGCCTCGACTCTTCTTCATCAATGTCAACTCCACTTGAAGGAGCTCTCACCACTTGCAGGTTCACTACCTCTGTCCCAGCTTGGACCCATCGTCTGTCCCATGGAAATCGTCCCGTAAGTGTACGGGACAGTGCAGAGTCCAAGGACACTGCTCTAGCCCTATCTCAAGCTCTCCTACTGCCCGAGGATATGCAGAAGGAGGTGGAGAATTCCCCTGACAAACTTCTCAGCTCGTTCATGGTCAATAGCGTTAAGGTTTGCCTCATTTATTTTTGCTCTTCATGTCTTAGAACCTTTTACCTATTGTTAATACCTGCCTGTTTGTACAATCCATGCAAAAAATGGTGGCAATGGCCCAAAAACTCGGCCAGGTGGAGCCACAATGCACTAGGCTTGCTAGTGAAAATGCAAAAATGCAGCGCACTATTGCTAGGCATGAGAGGGAGAGGGACCAAACTTGTGGAATGGTGGATGAACTAATGGGCAAACTGGATAGAGCCGAGGAGAGTCTGAATCAGACTCTCACAGAGCTGGAGTCTAGCAAAAATGAGGCTAAAGCAGCGTATCAATAGGGTTATAATGAGGGGATAAATGTTGCTACAGAGAACTACCAGACTCAGATGCTAACAATCCAAGACGAAATTTGGGTTGCTGCTTTAACAAAGGCCAGTGTTCCTGAATCGTCTCCCCTCTGGGTTGAGAACGATTTACCGAGCAACGTGTTGGTTGATGCAGAGCATGGAGAGGAAGAGGATAACTTGGACAAGGATTTAAACGCCGAGATCACCAAGCAACCTGCTAAGGACACTGCTCAAAATGATGAAGATGTGTTCAACCTTAGCCATAAGGAAGCCTGTGGTGGAAACAACGACAATATTGCTATGGAGGACATCCCTGTCCAAGCTACTCCTACCCCTATTCAAGATCTGATCCAAGAGAAATAGGTAATTGTTTTAGTTTGTTTCACCCAACGAAGTTACAGGTCCTACGTGACCATAGTCTTGGCCCTGCATGGCACAAATACTTTTCTAAAACTTGTTTAACCTAGGTATTTGGCCCTTCATGGCACAACACTGGTTTTGAACTCGTGGCCTTGCTTGGCTTGGATGGTTTGCTTGGCCCTTCTTTGCCTTTAACATTGTTGGTAGTCCCTCGTGGCCTTTGTCAGAAGGGTGTGGGGACAAGTTGTTGGAATGGTTAGGATTGGTTTGGTCCAAGGGCTGAGAGGCTTTCTCCTCATCTCATTAGAGAGCCCACAGTTTTATTACACGTCATACATGTCTCCTTCACCGTACTTGGTCTTTTCCACAAACGTTTCAAACCCAGTAGCTCCAGTGGACTCCACCCAGCAGCTCCGACTCACGGACGCACCCCCGCCGGCCCCCTGCCTCGCCTAGCAATGGAACGCACCCGGACACAGCAACCCCACGAAAAACCCCTGTTGGCTCTCTTCCCTCTTTGCTTTTGAGAAGGTATGTTTGTCCGTGAGACTAAAAAATTAAATGCATGTTCAGGAGAATGCCTACAATGTGTTTGTAAAATTGCATGTGACACTCACGGACGCACCCCCGCTGGCCCCCTGCCTTGCCTAGCAATGGAACGCACCCGGACACAACAACCCCTCGGAAAACCCCTCTTGGCCCTCTTCCCTCTTTGCTTTTGTCCGTGAGACTAAAAAAATGCCTACAATGTGTTTGTGAAATTGCATGTGACTGGGTTTTGTGTACTTTGATTGTGCTACAGCGTGTTTGTGAAAATGCCTACAACGTGTTTGTGAAAATGCATGTGACTGGGTTGCTCCTCTTTTCCATTTTGTTATGCCCCAATATGTATGCCACTTTTCAAAATCCGAATGCTAAACCTAACTCTTTTAAGCAGCTACAATTGGGTTACATGTTAAGTGCATCAATGTGGACTAGAAAAAACCCATAATAGGCAGAAAAAAAACCAACAAAATGAGGAGCACCAGTATGAGGAAATGATCTATCCAAATTGCAAAGTGTACAAGGTGAAGTTACCTATTATTCTAACCTTTGGGTGACCTTTTTGTACTCGATCATGGTAGAAAATTGGTTTATTTCTCATCTTTTGTGGGGGCTGGTTTATTTCTCATCTTTTGTTGGGGCTCTAAAATTGTTTTTGTTTTTTCTCATCTTTTGCTAGGAAATAGTGGCTTCGGGGGTTTAGCCTTTCAAAATCACTTTGGTCTCGCATTACTTCTATGTATTTATGGCCCATCATTTTACATTTTACAATCGTTCTTGTTGCTAATTCATTTTTTTCTCTTTCCAGTTAATTGTATGCGATAGGGGCAAGAGTATAATACTTTCATCATCATCAAGATTGGAAGCTTGCTTAGCGAGTGGTATGCTTTTTAAGCTTTTTTTATTTTTCTGCTTTTGACCAATCACACTTTCTTTCCTCGCCAAAGGTCGCTCTTTCTCCAATAACACTCCAATATGGTCTAAAATTAATTTGTAGGGGGGATTGATTAGTTTTAGGGCACTTCAGCGGACTTTTTAGTTTTAGGGTACTTCTGCAGTGTGGGATTCATAGAGGGTTTTTTTTTTTTTCAATCGGCAAACATTATGAAGATCATAGCTAAGTTAGAGCTAGCATCCTTCAACCCTTTAAGCATCTTGATATTCTCATCTCTATGAGTTTATTTTTTTCCAATTTTTTAGGCATTGTGTTCCAGTGAAAACTCTTTTGTCCTAACTGTCGCTTTGGGTTCCAAGAGCAATGGAACTTTCTAAAGGGAAAGGGAAGGCCATCTGTGTATCCAAGGGAAAGAAATCTATGCTAGATGGTGATTTGGAAAAAACCGTAAGATAAACTTTACTCTTCATTTTTTATTTTCTATTGATCACTGTTTTTCATTTTTCATTTTCTATTGATCACTATTCTTCATTTTCTATTGTATAGGTTAGGTTTCTTCGAGAAAAGAATGTTGGCATAGTGATCCATGATGAGCGAGAATTGAATCAGATTCGTATGCATGGGGTATGTCTATTAATTACATCAAGATGTTTGTTAGTACATATATTCTGAAATACTGTTAATCTTATTTTTTCTTAAGGAAAAGGCAAAGGCAATAGCAATTTGTGGAGGTAAAGAAAATGCTGCACCTAAAGTGGTATGATTTTGTACACATTCCTTCAAGTTCTCTCTTTTTTTTGGGACCAATCATTTTTATTGTCTTTTCTATATCAAAACTTTAAAGTTAATTCATCCACCATGTAGGCACCTAATGATAATGTTCTATCAAAGGCCCAATGCTTACGACGTGAACGAGAGAGAGCAGGAGAATGCATTCAACCTAGGCGGCCCACATTCTTTCCGTCCTTAACACCAAGTTGTCGTCGACGTGCTTGCCTAGAACGTGGCATGATGGCAACAAATATCAATCAATTGACTTCTACATCTATAGAAATTCCAGCACCAAAGCGAGCAATGGTTTCACATGCCTTCCAGTCATCACCAAATTTGAATATCGAAGAATCTGTAGCTATGCCAAGCATTATTGAAGAATCTGATTCTGAAATGTGTCATCCTTCAATGCCTCCTCGGAATCTCGAGGAAGAGTTTCTAGCCGTGGCAACTCCTCCACAAAATATTGACAAAGAACTTCTAGCTATGCCGGACACATCTTTAGCTCCAATTCATCGGTAAATTTTTTTCATTTGTCTTTGATATGTTTCTATTTATATACCTTTTTTTGTCTATTTTTACTTCACGTATGTGTAAACATGTATATGTAGGCTACCTCCTGGAAATCAATCTATTTTTTCATTTGTCTTTGATATGTTTCAATTTCTATACCTTTTTTTTGTGTTTTTTACTTCACATATGTATTAACATGTATATGTAGGCTACCTCCTGGAAATCAATCTATTGATGATGAGTTAGAGGAGGATGAATCTACAAACGTAGGGGTTGATCCTCAAACTAACAGATATATCAATCGTCATTATCTCGGGAGGATGGATATATCATGTCTTCATTGTAAAGCCTTGCATTGGATGGGTGAAAAATTGACCAATTCATCTTTAATACATCCACTTTTTGGAACTTGCTGCCTGCAAGGAAATGTAGGAGGATGAAAACAATTGATTCTTCGGATCAACTGGACTGCAACGGCTTACTCGTGCCTCTTCACCGGAACCCTAATTTGTTGTCGGAACCCTAATCTGCAAAATAGACAGGAGGTGAGCGCACCTTTGCCTCTCGTGGCAAAGGCCCTCCGATGCCAAAGATAGTATCACGTACTAGCAGTCAAACCCTAATTATCAGTAGGAAAGCAATAAGAATGCAAAGTATTTCGTACCTTTTACCTCTAGGTTTACCTCTTATTTATAGATTTTCGTATGCTTGTGGCCCAAGCATCCCTGTTTCCATAGGATTCCCAACTCGTATAGGAAACCCAGTATATCAAGGATTCTCGTTTCCTTTATCAGTTTATTAGAAAAGAGTCCTTTTAGGATTCTTTTCCATTACTGGCCGAACATCCCATTCTCATTGGGTATCTTTCTCAGACCCTATATTCTCGGGATCTTTATTCCTTAACGGAACACCACTGTTTCTGGATTCTTCTAGAATGTTCCCTATGCTCCAATACTTGACTGAAGTTCTTTCCTTTGTTCGGTCATCTCGTTGCCGAACAGACTTCCTGGACCAGATACTTCACATGTAACTTGGTCCTAACGTAATCAGAATGTTTCTATCTACCGAACAGTTTTAGTTTACACCACTGACTTCTCATGTCATTGGCCCTTAATTAGCTGAACAGACTGCATGGATCAATGACTTCCCATATCATTGGTCCATTTTGCTGTTCACCGAATTGCCCGGCGGTATGTCCTGTCGTACTTACCACGTGCTCCCAAATATCACGTGTTCGGCAACTAAATGTATGTGCTCGGGAATACCTCCCTACAATTGCTCCCCAGCTTCATCTATTTACCACTGTTCGGGGGCAATATATGAAGCTTAGAAACATAATTTTATTTAGACCAGACTCTTCTGATCCCATGCAGTCATAATTTCAATATTTCATTGATGCCTTTGGGCGCCTCCGTCATTATACCATTTCGGGGTAATGACTCCACGTGGCATGTTTTCGTATGCCAATCATTAATTTCGAACTGACGTTCTTTGAAACGGCGTCAGAACGGTCTTTGCTTTCCGTTACTTTAACCTATAACGGCGTGAGAGGAGACGTTTCGTCTCCGTCTCTTGCCCTTAAACCCCTGAAACGGCTCTTTTTGGGTTTTTATCCAAAACTTAAACTTGCTCCTTCTCTCTCTAGAAACCAGGCGAGAATATCCCGCCATCCGCCATCGCCGCCATCTGCAAGTTCGATTGCATTCCAGGAAATCGTCACAGTATCTTTGTAAGATTCTCGTTCTAACTCCATTTCTTCTGCTTAAGTTTCCATCTGAGATCTCATTCTCAGATTTGTGGGTCGTTTCTAGGGTTTCAGTCGCACCCATTCCCAGTTTTACTTTCTCTTCGAATATATCCATGGCGGATGATAATGATAACCCTCCTAGACCCAGTAAATTTAGGAAACTCTGTGAAACCCCAACTGCCATTGCGGCATTTAGGTCTGAGTATAGCATCCCTGATAATGTGGGGCTCGAACTCGCCCCCTTAGGAGCAGATAGGGATGGTGGCTCATGGGATAGAATGTGTATCCCAATCGTGGCCATTGTCGAAGGTGGAGTCCGATTTCCCCTTCACCCATTACTCCGCCAAATCTTAAGCTGGTATTGTCTCTCCCCCATGCAAGTATCAACAAACGTATTTAGGCTGATAATGGGAGTAGTTGCTCTGAATAGGAATTTGGGACATTCAGTGGTGGTACAGTATTGTACTAAACCCTGAATATAACACTTTTTATTTCAAAGTTAGGAAAGCAGATAAGCGTCTCGTGCTCAACTTGCCAGATTCTGCTCGGGATCACGAAATTGATTTCCTTTATGTTACTGGAGCCTTTGAGCCACTAGGAGAGGATGGTCAGGTGGTGGCCTCCACTGCCCCCACATATGGGGATACCCACGTATGCTCCTCATTTTTTTTATCTTTGCAATTTTTCGTTTACTGCTTTCTCATAGCTTTTCTATATGTCTAACTTTGGTTGTTTTCAATTCGGATCTCGCAGCTGAAAACGCTAACCATCATCCCAGATGTGTACCAAGCAACGTCCGAACAGAGGACATCAATAAGATCTTAAAGTACACAGGTGAACCGGGCACCTCTACAGCTGGTCGGGGTCGTAACGCGGAAGTGCTGCTGGGGTACGACCCTTCATATAGAGGGGTTATAGACAGAAGGCTTGCTCACCCTAGCACCAGCACTGCTTCAACCTCCATTACTCCCCAACCACGCAACTCAAGACTTCAAGCTGGTGTTACTTTTGCCGGACAGCCAAGCGAAGTTGCAATTCCTGAAGGCGTACCTCAGACACGCGTGGTGCTAAGAAGACCTGCTGGTCGAAGGCAAGTGATCCCAGAAGAACAATCCATTCCCCTCTGCAATACTAGCCAGTCATCTTCCTTCGGATACTCTCGATCGCCTCCAATCCTAGGTACGATGACGCGCCAACCCATTAACCTTAGCTCTCTACTCACTGTCTCCATACCGGGACATGGTGCTACCAGCAGGGTAGCATCAACTGGCGCCCTGCCCCCACAATCACGTCGCAATAGGGGGGATCAGCAAGATCGTCATCTTCTCCTCGGGAAGAGGATGGTTCCCTTGATGCTGTTAACGCTCATCGGAACAAATGGCCTAGGTCTGAGGACCCAGCTGGTTATGTTTCACAAGCTGATACAGAAACCCATCTCCCTGTGTCACCAACTGCTCAAGTACTTCCCCAGACATGGACTCCTCCATTCACTAGGGGAGACCGTCCTGTTCATGTTGGGGACAGTGCTAGTTCATCAGAAACAGCACTTGCCCTAGTTCAAGGGTTGCTGCTCCCTGTTGACATGCAGAAGGCATCTGGATCTGCTCCTAACCGGCTAGTGTCCACTGGTCTCGTCAATGGTATTAAGGTAATAACTAAAACCTTTCCTCAAAAAAGTTGCAAACCTAGTATTATACTTGATTACTAACTCTCTTTGGTAACCCATAGTTTATTCAAAAGATGGTTGTACTGAGTCAAAAATATCAAGAGGTTGAACAAGAGCGCAACAGGCTGTTAAGAGATAACACAAGGCAACTTCAATCAATGACAAGGCTGGAGAGAGAGAGAGACAAGGCAAAGGCGGAAGCAGCAGGGACCAAGGAGAAACTCGAAACTGCCGAAGAGAGTCTTAGCCAAGCATTATCCGAAATTGATAGTTCAAAGAAGGCATCCTATGAAGATGGATACCAAAAGGGTTTTGACGCTACAACTGGCAGCTATGTCGAACAGATGCCAGCTATACAGGACCAGATCTGGATTGCCAGCTAGGAGGCCTGTTTGACCAAACTAGGGGTTGCCGAGGATTCTCCCTTTTGGGTAGACAATGATCTGCCTAGCACCCAAGCCCAGAACATTCAAGAGCCAGCAGGACATCCAGAGGAAGACATTGAACAGCAGATTGAAGAATTTGCCAATGCTGAGGAAGATACACCCACCGATGCACACTGCTCAATCTCCTGCTCGGGTTTCGACCCTTGAGCCCATTAACTTGGAGGAAAATGCTACCGATGGTGATACCACAGCAGAGGAACCAGACAGAGTACTTTCAGACGTCCAAAACCTGGATTAAAGTTTGGTAAGTTTTGCTCAACAAATTTCCTTTAAAACAATTTAGCTGGTCCTGTGTGACCGTAAACATTAGCCCTGCGTGGCACTAGTATTTCCAATACTTTTGTTTGATACAGGTATTCGACCCTTCGTGGCATTTGCTCGGCTACCCTTTTTGTTGCATCTGTTCGGATGCAAATCAATTTAATCTAAGTATTTCGTACTTTGATCATTTTAATCATATATGTTGCTTGTTTGCATAAGTATTTCGTACTTTAGCAAATCCTACAAACATGATTACTTGTACTGAATCTAAGTTTTTCGTACTTAAAATCATTTGCTTCTTAGTTTCTCGTACTGTTGACAAGTTATTTCATACTTGTATTTTTCACGTAAATACATACAAGTGTATTCATACTTGTTAAGTGTCTCGTACTGAAAATATGTTAAGTGTCACGTACTTAAAATTGTTGCAACAGACTGTTTACAAACAATCATACTGGTGTTAAGTTTCACGTACTCAACCAAATTTAAGTTTCACGTACTTGAATAAGTGTGGCTTAACATATATTTGTTTTGCTTTAAGCCAAGCCAATAAACTTTTACAAGTGTCTCGTACTGTAAATTCCATACAAGTGTTTTCATACATGTATTCGTTAAGTTTCACGTACTTAAAGAATCATACTTGCGTTTAAGTTTCACGTACTTAAACAAGGCATACAAGTGTTTAAGTTTTACGTTCTTAAATATATACCCTGCTCCCCAATACGAATGAGGGAAACTAATCTCGTAGTTCGTATTTTTCAAACAAATACCAAGAACACAACAGTTATACTAAAAAGTGATTTTATTCTTAATATGTAAAACTCAAGAAGGCGTTATTCGTACCCTTCAAAACTAGAACAAAGGAATTATATTCGTAATTCCCACACAAGTACGTAGTGCAAATCTAAAACAGAACTTAATGATTCTTTAAACAAAGAATTTTCGTAGATTATGGACATTCCAAGGCCTCGGAAGTGGATTACTATCCAAATCTGCCAATTTGTAGGCCCCTATACCTACAATCTCGGTTACTCGATAAGGGCCTTCCCAATTGGCCCCCAACTTGCCTTCATTGGCCACCTTTGTGTTGCCGAGTACTTTTCGTAGTACGAGGTCCCCAACACCAAACTCTCGAGGGTGAACATGTTTGTTATAGCTCTTCATTAGCTGCTCCTGGTAGGAAGCCAGATGAACAATGCCCTTTCTCTCCTCTCCTCGGCAAGATCAAGCTCAATTTCAAGGGTCCTGTCATTGCCCCCACTTTCGACTAGTGCAGTCCTATTGGTCGGTAGACCAACTTCAAGAGGTATAACAGCCTCTGTTCCATAGGCCAATGAATAGGGGGTCTCTCCCGTAGACCTCCTAGGCGTTGTTCGGTGAGCCCATAAAACTAAGGGTAACTCGTCTGGCCATTTCCCTTTGGCTTTGTCCAACCTCTTCTTGATCCCATCAAGGATAGTTTTATTAGACGCCTCTGCTTGCCCATTACTCTGAGGGTAGGCTGGGGTGGAATATTAATTTCGTATTCCATACTGGGCACAAAAAGCCTTGAATTTCTTCTGAAATTGGGATCCATTGTCTGTGATCAATGAGTAAGGGACCCCAAAGCGAGTGATGATGCTTTTCCACACGAACCTTTCTATCATGGGTTCAGTGATTTTAGCCAGTGGTTCTGCCTCAATCCACTTAGTAAAATAATCAGTTGCTACCAACAAGAATTTTTGATTCCCAATTGCTTTGTGTAGTGGACCCACGATGTCCATCCCCCATTGAGCAAATGGCCAAGGACTTGTCAGAGGTACCAGATCCTCGGCGGGTGTTCGAATCATTGGTGAGAATTTTTGATACTTCTCTTAAATCTTCACATACACCTTTGCATTTTCCTGCATGTGTGACCACCAGTAGCCTTGGGTAATTGCTCGGTGGGCAATGGATCTGCCTCCAGCATGGCTCCCACATGTTCCCTCGTGGATTTCATTAAGAAATTTCTGCACCATCTCAGGATGCACACATAGCAAATATGGGCCTGTAAAGGATTTCCTGTATAACTTATCCTCTGGGGACAACCAGAACTGAGCAGATTTGATTCTAATCTTGTGAGCCTCCTTTTTGTCAGAAGGGAGTATCTCATCTCGTAAGAACTCCATGATTGGGTCCATCCAACTTGGTCCTTGGTTCACGTCCAAGACCAAGTCTACGTTCCTCCCAATGCTCGGCTTATTCAGATATTCTACTGCCACCTTCCTTTTGAACTCAGTTGGGACAGCTGCAGCCAACCAAGCTAATGAATCTGCATGAGCATTCTGTCCAGAGCTTATCTGTTCAATATACACCCTCTCGAAGGTATCAAGCAAGTCCTTGGCTGCCTATATGTAGGCCATCATCTTTTCATTTCGAGTTTCGTATTCACCGGACAGCTGGTTCACCACAAGCTGTGAATCACAATACACCCTAACCCGTTTTACTTTTAGGGTCTTTGCACTCCGCAATTCAGCCAAGAGTGCCTCATACTCTGCTACATTATTCGATGCACTGAATCCAAGCCGAACAGATAGTTCAATCAGCACTCCTTCAGGAGGAAAAATGACAACACCAATTCCAGAACCAGTATTACATGCTGATCCATCGACGAATAGCTTCCATTCCATAGGATCCTGTTCGGCTAAGGGTTGATTCTTCATGGGTGATGTCTCTATTGCCTGCTCCTTTCTCGTAAGAGGCAGAGGAGCCACCGTGGGAGAAAACTTTGCCACAAAATCAGCCAATACTTGGCCTTTGATTGCCGTTCGTGGCTGATAATCGATATCATACTGGCTCAATTCGACAGACCATGTCGAGATCCTTCTCGAGAAGTCTGCTTTTCGTAGCAGTGATTTTAATGGAAACTCTGTGTAAATCACAACTTTGTGACTTTGGAAGTAGTGTGGCAGTTTCCTTGTGGCTGTCCTAAGTGCCAGGACAAGCTTTTCTAACGGCAGATATCTCGTTTCTGCATCTAGCAGTGTCTTACTAACATAATAAATAGGGATTTGTTCCATCCCTAAGTCCCTCAACAGAACTGCACTTACTGCATGCTCGGAAATAGCTAAGTATAGAATTAAAGACTCACCTTGTTGCGGTGTTGACAAAAGTGGGGGCTCGGCCAGATACTTCTTCAGGTCCTAGAAGGCTTGTTCACACTCTGCTCCCCATTCAAATCCCTCCCTCTTTTTCAGCAATTGAAAAAAGGGTCTGCACTTGTCACTTGACCTGTTGATGAACCTATTAAGTGCTGCAACCATTCCAGTCAACCTTTGGACTTCTTTTGTGGTTTTGGGACTTTGTAGCCTCTGTAGGGCAGCAATCTGATCGGGATTAGCCTCTATCCCTCTCATGGTTACCAAATGACCCAGGAACTTTCCTGAACCAACTCCAAACGCACATTTCGAAGCGTTGAGTTTCAGTTTGTACTTCCTCAAGATTTCGAAAACTTCTTTCAAATCAGTTATATGCCCCCGTTTCTCTTGACTCTTTACCACCATATCATCTATGTAGACTTCCACAGTCTTTCCAAGGAGCTTCTTGAACATGATAGTTGCAAGTATTTGGTATGTTGCCCCAGCATTTTTTTAGCCCAAACGGCATAACACTATTGCAGTACAACCCTCGTGGTGTGATAAACAAAGTCTTCTCTTGATCAGGGCCGAACATAGCAATTTGATGATACCCTCGATATGCATCGAGAAAACTCATTCGCTCATAACCAGCGGTTGCATCAACCAACTGGTCAATTCTTGGAAGAGGAAAACTATCCTTTGGGCACGCTTTGTTTAGGTCTGTGAAGTCTACGCAGACACGCTACTTCCCATTCTTTTTCTTCACCACAACGGTGTTGGATAACCATTCTGGGTAGTAGACCTCGCGTATCGCTTTAGCCTCCAATAAACGATCGACCTCTTCTATTACTGCATCCACATGCTACACGGCTGCCCTCCTCTTTTTCTGAATGATCAACTTTTGTTGAGGATCAATGTTTAAATGGTGACAGATCACATCTGCATCCACTCTGGGCATCTCCTCTGGTATCCATGCAAATACATCAACATATTCCTTCAAAAATCTTATTGATTCAGCCTTTTCCTCTGCTGGTAATGATTCCCCAATTAAAAAATATTTCTCAGGATCAGTTTCGTTGATCTGAATCTTCTCCAAGCCTTCAACCACTTTTTCAGCCGGACTTCTTCCAACATCCTCGATAGTTGGTTGGTCTGGTATTTCTAATGTATGAACGTGGTGGACCTTTGGGGCTTTCTTAATGATTGAAATCAAACATTGTTGTGCCACTTTCTGATTGCCTCTGAGCACTTCAACCCAATTCGATCCTGGGAATTTTACCATCTGGTGATAAGTCGAGGAGACTGCCCTCATCTTGTGCAACCATTTCCTTCCTATAATCGCGTTATAGGAAGAGGGAACATCGACTACTAAGAAATCCGTCCTCAACACCAGTGACCCAGCCCGAATAGGTAGTGTTACCTTTCCAAGGGGCCAGACTGCTCCTGCACTGAAGTCGATCAGGGGTGTTGTAGATTGCTCTAAATCTGTTTGGGCCAATCCCAGCTTCTTGAACGCATCGTAGTACAACACCTCTGTACAACTTCCTGAGTCCACAAGAATCCTCTCAATGTCATATTCCCCAACTCGTAGGGTTACGACCAAAGCATCATTGTGGGGTATTTAGACCTCTCCCAGGTCATTATCACTGAATGCCAAGCTCTCATTGCATACATCAGTCTCTCGCCCTCTCTTGTTTCCCAATCGCATCATGTGCTGATCGTGCTTGACTTGCCTTTATAACAGCCTAACCTCATTTCTCGTATAAGGTGTGGCCAACCCATGTATCATATGGATTATTCCTTTAGGGTTTTGCTCATAACCCAGCTCCATAGCTTTCCCTTTCTCCTTTGGATCCTCCTGGATAAATTCCTTGAGATAGCCTCGAGAGACCAAATCATCAAGGTGCCTCTTGTACATCTCGCAGTCCTCGGTCATATGGCCCCAATCTTTATGGTAACTGCAGTGCTGATTTGTAGCACGCTTTGCATCCTTGTCTCCGCCTAGACTTGGTGGCCATTTAAAATATGGCTGATTCTTTATTCGATAAAGAATCCTATAAATTGGCTCCTTCCAAACTGTAGTGATGGAAAAGAAAGATTTGGGGTCAGAAGCTTGCTTATCCTTGTACGGCTCTTTCTTAGCCTGCCCATACTCCCTTCTCTCTCTATAAGTCTTGGGCTCTGGCTTATCCACCTTTTTGGCAGATGCTTTCGGCTGTTCGGCAACCGTCCTGCCATCCTCACGGAGTATGTCATCCTCCATTCTGGCATGTTGCTCTATTCGTTCCATCAATTTAGCCAGTGTGGCTACCGGATGTTTATTCAATGAACGACGCAACTCTCCCCGAACAGGCAAACCAGTCTTGAAGGTAGCAATTGCGTACTCCTCACTGCAACTTTCAATCTCGTTGAAAGTCTCCCAATACTTCTTTGCATAATCCCTGATTTGCTCGTTCTCCTCCTGTTTCATGGTGGAAAGACTCTCAAAGGTCTTTGGGGCTTTTCTGCTTGTCAAGAACCGAGCAGTGAATTCCTCGGCCAACTGCCTCCATCCTCATATGGATCGTGGGGCCAGTTTATGAAACCAGGATAAAGCCACCTTGCCAAGACTGGAGGGAAACATCTTGCACAAGTTGGAATCATCCCCTTCATGCATAAACATAGCCTGTTGATAATGCTGTATGTGAGCCACGGGATCCGTATTTGTCTCGTAAAGTACAAACGCACCGTGCTTCACTCTGCTCGGCAACCTAGCCTCTTGTAGCCTCTTTGTAAATGGGGAGGCTGCAATATTACTTAATGCCTTGCGTGCTGCTTCTAGTGCAGTCACTGTCCCATCCTCGAACTCCTTTGACTTGTGAGCCATGGCTTTGGCCCAATCAGCATCAGGTCTCTCGTACCTGTCTCGATGGTGTTTCCTTGTTCCCTCCTCTTCGGGGGTGGAACTTCCGTCTCTGCTTCTCCTTTTTCGTGAAGAAGCCCTTCTCTCTGGTGTTTGGGTCTTGCTTCTCTCTTTTCGTGGAGAAGCTCTATGTCGCTTTGGGGTTGAACTTCTGCTTCTGCTCTTTCTTCCTCGTGAAGGAGCTTTTCTGTATTGTACCACAGCATACCCACTGCCTCTAGAATTTCTTCGAGATAGTCCGGAATCCTTCGGATGTTCCCTGATTCTTTCTAATTCTCTGATCTCATGCTCTCATTTTTTAATCAGTCGAGCATACTCCTCGACTTTTTACCTCTTTTTATCAAGAACGTCGTCGCTACGGTGCACACTCCTGGAGTGCGCGATCGATTCATCCCTTCGATGGGATTTACTCCTTCTCGTGGATCTCGATGCCGTCTCTCCCTCTCTATTTTTTGAGTTGTCATGGATGGTAAGGGGGCGGCCCTTACTCGTGGTCCTCCTGTGCCCACCCTGGGGCTTTCTCGGAGCCCCAGGTGGTGATTTATCCCTTCCTTCATCTAACACATCTTTTGGGTCATGCGGTGTTGCTGTATTTACTTCTACCATAGTCGTATTTCAAAAGGGAACTCTTTCGTTTCCCACAGACGGCGCCAATTGTAGGGGGATGAAAACAATTGATGCTTCGGATCAACTGGACTGCAACGGCTTACTCGTGCCTCTTCACCGGAACCCTAATTCGTCATCGAAACCCTAATCTGCAAAATAGACAGGGGGTGAGCGCACCTTTGCCTCTTGTGGCAAAGGCCCTCCGATGCCAAAGTTAGTATCACGTACTAGTAGTCAAACCCTAATTATCAGTAGGAAAGCAATAAGAATGTAAAGTATTTCGTACCTTTTACCTCTAGGTTTACCTCTTATTTATAGATTTTCGTACGCTTGTTGCCCAAGCATCCCTATTTCCATAGGATTCCCAACTCGTATAGGAAACCCAGTATATCAAGGATTCTCGTTTCCTTTATCAGTTTATTAGAGAAGAGCCCTTTTAGGATTCTTTTCCATTATTGGCCGAACATCCCATTCTCATTGGGTATCTTTCTCAGACCCTATATTCTCGGGATCTTTATTCCTTAACGGAACACCACTGTTTCTGGATTCTTCCAGAATGTTCCCTATGCTCCAATACTTGACTGAAGTTCTTTCCTTTGTTCGGTCATCTCGTTGCCGAACAGACTTCCTGGACCAGATACTTCACATGTAACTTGGTCCTAACGTAAACAGAATGTTTCTATCTGCCGAACAGTTTTAGTTTACACCACTGACTTCTCATGTCATTGGCCCTTAATTAGCCGAACAGACTGCATGGATCAATGACTTCCCATATCATTGGTCCATTTCGCTGTTCACCGAACTGCCTGGCGGTATGTCCTGTCGTACTTACCACGTGCTCCCAAATATCACGTGTTCGGCAACTAAATGTATGTGCTCGGGAATATCTCCCTACAGGAAAGATTAAGCTACCATCCCTCATTGCACCGCCATTGGCGCTACAAGAGTTATACGATGGCAATGATGAGCGATCAAAATCATTTCGTCATCATAGTCGAGAGTATAATGCAACTAATGCTTTTACAAGTCTTGGTGCTAAATTAGATACAAGAGTGCTTAACGGAAGAGGGCCTTTATCGTTCACTATCCATGGTGAATTACGTCATCGAATGGGATCATTGCTGCCACAGCCAGGGAATGAAGTAATTTATTCTCAGCTGTACATATACGACCCTGAGTCTGCTCTAAATGCTCGCAATCACAGAAATTCGCACTTGAGAAGAGATGTCCTCAAGACAATTCAAGATAGTTTGTTGGCATTTAATCCATTTCCTGATAAATTTCTTCGAGCTTTTGAGATTTTGAATCAATCTGAATCAGTGGGACCAAATTTACCTGCTTATCTTCATTATAGTTCATCAACCGATCGTTGGAGGTATAATCTCCCAACAACAGATGAGATTGCAATAATTCTACCTGGCAATGGAACCGAGAAAAGTGGAATGAGAGATATTGTGTTGCATTTGAGAGGAAATAATAGGCTAATGCGAGTTAATGAATGCCACCCGACTTATTTACCATTGCATTATGTTTTATTGTTTCCCCGTGGTGAGCTTGGATGGGAACCTAAGATGAGACATTGGGATGTACGAACCAAACAATACACAAATAAAAGACTGACTTAAATGGAATTTTATAGCTTTCGTTTGTTTCAACGGGACTCGGAGTACTCAACCATTTTACGAGCTGAGAAACTATTCCAAGAGTTTATCGTAGATGCATGGGCAGCAACTAAGCAAAATCGATTGAACTTTCATAGGTTGAACTAAGGAAAAATTCGATTCGAACTTTACCATGATCTCGCAGATATTGGTCCTGATGGGTTGGGGCCTGGTCAAGTTGGTAAACGAATTATTTTGCCATCTTCGTTCCCTAGATGTCCCAGATATATGTTCCAAATATTTCAGGATTCAATGGCTATCACACGGCACAATCAACATCCAGACATTTTCCTAACAATGACTGCCAATCCCAATTGGCCTGAAATTACTGAGGCTTTGCTACCACATCAAAAAGCTGTTGATCGTCCAGATTTGGTTGCACGTGTTTTTGAGTTGAAGCGAAAATGTTTGATGAGTGAGATAAAAAAGAAGCAAGTGTTTGGCAAAATTGTTGGATATGTCTATATAATTGAGCACCAAAAACGGGGGCTACCGCATATGCATTTACTTTTGTTTCTCCAAGGTTCAGACAAAATACATACATGTGCTTAGGTCGATAAAGTAGTATGTGCTGAATTGCCAGATCCTATAGAAGACCCTTCACTTTTTGATATTGTTAAGGTATGAAGTCTTTTTATTTTTTTGTTGGTCTTTTCTATGTCCTAACTATGATTTTTTTTTAAAATATTGTTAAGGGTTGCATGGTTCATGGACCATGTGGTGCTCAAAATCCTCAAGCAGCATGTATGGAAAATGGAAAATGCACTAAGAAATACCCCAAAGCCTTTTCGGAAACAACTACACCGGACCAAGATGGATATCCAATCTATCGACGTCGTAATGATGGTAAGGTGTATATTGTTAGGGGTCAACCAGTTGATAACAAGGATGTTGTTCCATACAATGCTTACTGATAAGTAGGAAATAACCTCCCAAGGTCAGCCCAGACCAGGAAGCCTAACACAACATGAAGGGTCATGTAGGGGACCTAGTGACATGGAGCTTAGCTTGAAGAACTGAGCTCAGTGGACCAGCCTAAGGGCAAAGGTCATCCCAAGGTCAGCCCAAACCAAAGAGCTCGTGAGCACAGCCTTAAGGGCTCGAGCTAGAGTCCCAAGAACATGGAATCTTAGCCTATAATAGCTAGCCTCTATTAAACCAGTCCAAGGACGGAGGCCAGCTCACGAACACAGCTCATAGAAAGATACCGAGCTCAGCTCACCAGGTGAGCTCGAAAAATATGACAAACCTGCAGCTAGACTTATGAGACACTCCATGCAAGAGGTTCGTACAGTCGAAAAGACTCAGAGAAGTCGGACTCTTATTCCCCTTCTAGAATATCCAAGGCCTTATCTCATCCCAAGAGATGAGGCTGCGAATCCTAAGGGATAACCGTGAGAAACCCATGCACGAAGGGAACTCAGGGAGCAGCCACAAGCCTTATCTCCTCAGAAGAGGTCAAGCCACGGTCCATAAAGGATAACTACAGAGATCCGTCCACCAATTGGACTCCTAACCTGATAAGCAGGCACAAGAGTCCAAAGGTGAAAGGACTCCTCAAACCTGATAAAGACTAAGAAGTCCTAGGTAAGGAGGACACTCCAACCTATTTCCGTCATGTGCGGATAAGCCCACGAGGTCCCAGCACCGTAAGGACTCTTAACCTGATAAGCAGGTACAAGAGTCCAAAGGTGAAGGGACTCCTTAAACCTGATTTGGACCTAAGAAGTCCTAGGTAAAGAGGACACTCCAACCTATTTCCGTCATGTGCGGATAAGCCCAAGAGGTCCCAGCACCGTAAGGACTCTTAACCTGATAAGCAGGCACAAGAGTCCAAAGGTGAAGGGACTCCTCAAACCTGATAAGAATCAGGGGATTCCTAAGGTAAGGAGGACACTCCAACACCTATCTATACCCACCACGAGCGGATGAGACTTAAGAGTCCCGGTCCCAAGGGATTCCTCCCAAAATGCCTATATAAAGATCACATCTCCACCTCACAATGGTACGCAATGCAAAAACTACAGAACTCATACTCAGTCCATACTCTCTTCTAAAGCAGATCGACTGACTTAGGCATCGGAGGGGTGATGGCAACAGCCACACCGGTGCCCATAGCTTTTCTATTTTGTAGTGCAGGTCGTTAATCGAGCATGTAGGAAGCCATTTCATCCACTGAAGGACTAGATGGATGGTTGAGGTACCCCTCTTCTGGAGGTGACCAAAAATCGCTTCATCACTTACCTTTCTAGACTATTCAATTGCCATATCAATGTGGAAATCTGCCCGGGAATGAGATGTGTCAAATATATCCACAAGTACATCTACAAAGGCAATGATCATGCAACAATGGTGTTGGGACTAATAGATGAGATCAAGGAATATCTCGATGCAAGGTATATTGGTCCAGTAGTAGCAGCTTGGCGGCTATTCAGTCATTCTATGCATGAAGAGATTCCAACAGTGGTACGTTTCGCACTTCATTTACCTGGAAAACATAATAGCCTATTTAACACTGAAGAATCAATGCAAGACATTGTTGCCAGGGCTGAGCAAGACATTACAACATTAGCTGGTTTTTTTGCATATTGTCAAGCAAATGTAGATGCACGTGCATTCACCTATCAAGAATTTCCACAACATTTTGTTTGGATAAAATCAGAAAAGAGGTGGAAACCAAGAGAAAGGGGTTTTGCAATTGGAAGAATGTACTTTATTAGCCCTAATGCTAGTGAAATATTTTATTTACGCCTCCTACTGAGTGTTGTTAGAGGACCAGAATCATATGAATGTTTACGCATAGTCAATAATATTTTGCATGACACATTTAAATCAGCATGTATTACAAGAGGACTCCTGGAAGATGACGAAGAATGGGTGCAATGTCTTGAAGAAGCTGCAATTATGAAAACTGGATACTAGTTGCGTAGGTTGTTTTGTGTTATTCTCAGCCAATGTTCTCCATCGCAACAGGCTGCATTATTGGAAAAATTTGCAATGCATATTTGTGATGATCTAGCGTTTAAAATCCAAACATTATTTTCCATTCCAAATCCAACTGCAGCATAGATTGAAGATTATGGTTTATATGTCTTGGACGAATTGCTTCAGGAATCGGGTACAAATTTAAAAGACTTTCCTCCCATGCCATTGCCTATTGTGAATTGGAGTATAGTAGTGGGTAATAGATTGATATCGGAGCATCAACAACTCATTTTTGATGCCCAGCATTCAGATGCGAATATCAATGTTGAATGTCTCAATGAAGAACAACGTGTCGTTTACACTACAATCACCACCTCGGTGTTTGAGAATAAAGGAACGACTTTTTTTCTAAATGGGGGTGTTGGAACTGGAAAGACCTTTTTGTACAATACTGTTGCCACGAAATGTCGTAGCCTTGGACACGTCGTAGTTAACGTTGCTTCATCTGGTATCGCTTCATTATTATTGGTAGGAGGTCACACTGCACATTCAACATTTTCCATTCCATTTGATGTGTTGGAAGACTCATTTTGTTTGTTTAGCAAACAATCTTTATAGGCAGAGTTGTTACAACATTGATTATATGGGATGAAGTCCCTATGCAACATAGATATTGTGTTGAAACAGTTGATCGCACACTCCAAGACATTTGCGATAATGATAAGCCATTTGGGGGTATCACTATTGTTCTCAGGGGAGACTTTCGATAAATTCTACCAGTCATACCAAAAGGAGTTCAAGAGCAAATTGTGGGAGCATCGTTGAGACGTTTTGTGCAATGGAATCGTATGCACATTTTGACATTGAATTTGAACATGCGCTTAAGTAACACAGACCTTGCGAATTCAAATTTTGCAGAATTCTTGAAAGAGGTACTCCTTTAATTGTTTTAAGAAAATCAAAAGTACTTTTCATTTTGTTATTGCTTCATCGTCTTGACTATCTCTATTATACTTTTAGATTGGGACTAATCTAGAAGAAATAGTAGAGCTTCCATCAATAATACAAAAGTGCAGATCCATTAGTGAGTTGTTATTTACTGTGTATCTGCAGCTAGCCGTAGTGGGTACCATAACACCGACCTTCCTTAATGAATGCACAATTCTTTCTGCCCGAAATGATGATGTTAGTGCTATCAATCTTGCAGCATTGAATGTTTTTCTAGGGGATACCACCACTTATTTTACAGCAGACAAAATGTCCTTTGATGATGCACATGATCATACTATCACAAATCGGTATCCTAATGAGTACTTGAGCTCATTGAATCCTTCCGGTTTGCCTCCTTTTAAATTGGACTTGAAAGTTGGTTGCCCAATAATGTTATTGAGAAACATCGCTCTAAAGGCTGGGTTATGTAATGGCACTCGATTAATGATTGTCAAATGTGCAAATCGCATAATCGAAGCTCAAATTTTAACAGGAGATAAATTTGGCAATTTGGTCTTTATTCCAAGGATATCCTTTACACCCTCTTCTTCTGGAATGCCTTTTGAGATGACAAGGCATCAATTTCCAATCAGATTGGCATATGCGATGACTATTAATAAATCTCAAGGACAGTCTGTCAATTTTGTTGGAATTGATTTGCGTACTCCAGTCTTTAGTCATGGACAACTATATGTAGCATTATCTAGATGCACATTTGGTGATCGTACAAGTGTCCTTCTCTCCAATGATACATCCCGTTCCACGACAAACATTGTGTATCCTGAGGTTTTGCTATGGTAAAAGGTACAACTTTTATTTATCTAGATGCAAGTTTAAATTTATTCATGCACACATCTAAATATCTTAAAGACTAAAGTTAGACGAGGATGAAACAAATTTTTGCTATTCGATCCCATAAATTCAGTTTATTGTGTTCTTTTGTCATGATCATCCTGAATTGTTGTCCCTTTATTTATAACCTTCAACAAATGTGTAGCCACACTCTCCTTCATAAACGGGCTAAATACACATACATTAGGTAGGCAATTAGGTTCGAAGAGGGTTAAATTGCTAAACTGCATTAGAAAAATTTTGTGGACTAATGTCCAATTTGTCGTAGTTAGTTCATGTTTCCTAATATTTCTATCTAATATTTAGTATTCTTAATTCTCACTTTTCAAACTATTAACTCGGAAAACTTTGCAGGAGCTGAATTTGGGTCCTTCCACACACTATTTACTCAAGGATTGTATAAGGAACTCTGATGGAAGACTCAGTTTCTACTTCACCTTCATTTTATACCTCGATTTTGTTTTTTCCCCTTCCCGTTGTACCTTCATTTTTTTGGAAAGAAATCACGAGAATTGTAGGGACCCAATGGCTTGGATTAACTAGATCCAATTGTCTTTTTCCTTTTGTCCCCTTAAATTGTGGTCAAGAAGCCTATTTTTGCATATACAAGTTGACAGGTCAATTGTTTTGAGTAATAATTTTCACACCTTTCTTATGCATTATAACTTTTGGTTGATGCTATGGAACTGTACATTGTTGCATGGGGGACCAATTTTGATTTAATGATTACCAATAATACTTCGTCCTTGATGGTTTTAGCACGAACTGTTACATTCTTGGCTTGAGTTAATAAGAAAGATTGACAAATTCTATTTATTTCGGTGGGTTGCTTATGTGGTGGTTCGGTGAGGTTTTTTTTAAAAAAATTTTTTTTTGGTCTTTTGTTTGGAGACCGTAGCTCAATGATTCCCTTCTTGAGGTGATTTCTTTTGGAGGCTGACACTTGAATTGTCATAGTGATTGTAGCTTCTCATTTTGGTGTACCTCAGGGTCTTATGAACTTTTCTCATCTCTAGGGACACCTGATGGTGTTTACATGATTCAGTACCAAAATGCTTGCTTGCTATGGCTTATGGACAATATCCTGGTAGCTTGGATCAATACTGATTTTTGTTGTTGCACTAATTTCTGGGTGGTGCTCTGCATTTTCACGTTTCAAGTAGACAGGGGCTCATTTTGGATCAATACTTCAAAATTTTTAGCTACCTAAAAATTGAAATAATGTTTTGAGCCACTATCAATATTCAAAGGGTAATTTCAATTCCAACCGGGGTGCGTAGTGCCATAGGCATGGGCAAGCACTAGTTTGTATGTTTTCGTAGGCATCTAAGTATTTCATACTTAGGGAATAGCTGCTCATAAGCTTCTAAGTTTCTCACACTTAGACAGACGCCCAAGTGTACTCGTACTTGGCAGAACTATGCACGTTCACGTATGCACTCCAAGCTTATTCATGCTTTGGACAAATTCCTAAGTGTACTCGTACTTAGCTGATTGTGCATGTCTACTAAGTTTGTTCGAACTTGTTAGACTCATACTTGTAGACACCTCCCGAATGGGGTATCGCCATATAGATTGATCAAGTTTGTTTGGTTCCACTTCATAAACCAAGATCGTGGATTTTCCCATGGCTAGGAACATCGCCACACGATAATGGTTATCATCAAAATAGAGTCGCCACCTAGTTTATAAAAACTAGAAAAAAGATAGAGATTCCGGGTACGGGAGCCAAGAGTACAATAAAGGGAAGGTGTTAGGCACCCCTCTTTGCCCAGTCGTACGACTAGCCCATAATCATTCAACATATGATTAGTACTTGCTTTATTTAATTCTAAACACGTAAATTGATTTTAGCCTTTAACAGTTGATAAGGTGAGCTAGAACGATAATTGAAAGCATGCATCAAAAGTAAACAGAACAAAACAGGTTGTCCCAGGGAAATGGATCTCTTGGCCGGTGAATGGATGTCACGGCCGAGGGATCCAACTAGATTGATATAACGGCCGAGGGATCGATGCCCCAGCCGATGTTCTTCCTCACACGAGACTTAAATGATTAGCAGAAAGTCAAAACACTACAATTAATGTACAAAGACATGAAAAAGATCATACCATAGGCCCTTGGGCCTCACCACCTTGATCCCTCAGTTGCTTGATTGCTTCAGATTGAGGGTGATTGACTGATTTGCTTCTTGAAAACCCTAGGGTTACGGTTTGTACTTCAGGGGTTTGATCGTCAGATTGCGGCTGCTTTCGGGGTGTTAGGGCTTTTGTAAGGGAGATATGAGAGAGCGTTTCTGTAGAATTTCATGGCTGAAGATAGTTGATTGTGATGTATAATTTCAGAACCAAAGGCCCCTTTATATAGGCATTGGGTGACTCACTCCAACCAATCATAATGCACAATTTAAATGGGAAGTATATAACCAAAAGATCTCTTTTCATAATCTCCTTATGTAGCCCGAACGCATCAAAATTTGGCTGCTAGGGTTTTGAGAACGGATCAAAGGATTGATAGAATATTTCAGAATCTAGAAAAAAGATGATTTGGCGACCGAGCAATAGATCTGGCGGCCTCGGAATAGATATGGTAGCCGAAGAATATATCTGGCTGCTGAGGAATCAATCTCTCAGGAAGATTTTCAAGCAACATGTTTCACGAGTGAAAGAATGAAGTTAAGGCCGTGAGATCAATGTGATGGCCGGAAGATGGATTCTCCTAGGATTCTGTATTTCTGTCTGAAAGGCTATTTGGCTTCGGATTGGGTCCTCTAAGTGGTTAAAAGTACTCACCAAAAGTCCATAGGTTTACGAGAAGTCAATTAGCAATCACATGTATCCATTCATCACTGGGATGGTCCCTAAGGTGGGACTTGAAATAATTGTTAGGCCAAATTAGGGTGCCTACAGATGCTCCTCTTTGACTAAACTTAGACGGATCGTGAGACATGTTTAAGAAAGAGTTAAAGACGTAAAAACAACTCAATTTGGTCAAACCACTATTCCAAGGGTTTTTGAAAAAGGCTTTAGTTATGGTCGGGCTGGGAGGCTGCCTACGTATTACACAAGGAAAATTCAGACCAATCGTAGTTCAAGGGCAATAAAGAAAAATAAAAGTTGGGTTAAGAAAAGAAGACGTACCTTCGGGCTTAAGCCGTAGTGCAACGTACCTGGGCTATTCCAAGATTTTGGCAGAGAGTAGTTGAAGGAGCACGGAGCTGCGGGAGAAATTTTGCGGAGAGCATCTTCAGAATTTTTGGGTAGATCAATACACAACGGGTGAGTCGTTTGGTTTTCTTGATCATCCTTACTTTGACTGAGGGAAGCTTGATAGGGTAGCCTATCCTTACGAATGAAATTAATGGAATTGATGTAATTGGGGTGGAATCCAAACCTTCTTCTAGAGATGATTGGGCACCGGTTTTGAGATATGGGAGCATAAGGCCAGTAACTAGAGGATGGACCTTGAGATGAGGGAACCAAGGCGCGGAGCCGGTTGCAGTCATGAGGAGGGCATGGAGCTTGAAATGATCGAGCCGATGCGCTAAGCCAGTTACAATCATAAGGCGAGAGCCTAAGAGTTGGAGCTTTGAAACTTGAAGTGATGGAGCCGAGGCGTAGAGCCGGTATAGATCATAAGCTTGAGGGGTTGAAACTTGGAGCTTGAGATTATGGAACCGAGGCGTAGAGCCGGTTGCAGTCGTAAGAGGGTTAGAGCATAGAGTTTTTCCATCTTCCATAATTGGCGTAGAGCCAGAGGATCGAGGCACGAAACTGGAGAGGGTAACATCCAATTACATAGGAAAATACCGAAGCACATGCAAACCACGTGCTCAGCTTGGACACCATGTGAGAGTGGCTCAATTTGGGGGGACCACATAATGGTGCACCAGGTTATAGCCGAGCAGGGTAGGCCACGTGTACGGCCAGAACACCACTACGAGACGGTGGTCGGCAGTACCACGAGAGGGTGCACAGGGCTAGTGCCGAGCACCGTATCTGATCGACAACATCATATAAAGAAGCACAAGTACATTGCCGAGCTTGGGATAATTATTTAGCTAACCACCTACGTGATAAGGTGGCGACCCGTTATAAAAGAATCTAGAACATCCTCTTACGTAATAAGAAATAAATCCCGAGAATTAAGGGATTACCATTAAGCTTCCATATTGGACAAAAAGTCCAATACGGACACAGAATCCTTACAAGAAGAGGGTTCTGATTGTATTGCTTTATGGGACGAATCCGAAAAGAGAAAGGACTCCTAACGTAAAAAGGATCCCGATGTAGGCAAGAATTCCTAATGTGAATAGGATCCTTGCAGAATAAGGAATGCATTGTTATATGGAATGAGTCTCCTATACGAAAGGATTCCTAATGTGAATAGGATCCTTAGACACACTACAAGAAAATCGTTCTATAGCAACGGTCGAAAGCGTTGCCAAAAAACCCAAAAACCGTTGGTAGATACCCGTTTAGGCTATACCAACGGTTCGGCCAAACCTTTGCAATATATCCGTTGCTATAGAGGTATAGCAACGGCTTTGATGAGCGTTGGTACAGATTTTTTTTTACCAACGGTTTCATTAGCAACAGTTATAACTGTTGCTAAAGGCAATTTTCATTTTTTTAAAAACCAACCACTGTGTGACGTAAGCCTCCATGTGGAGATGACGTGGCAGCCACATGTCGCCCGCGTTGCGCTGACGTGGCACCCGTGAGCCTATGTGGCGCCCACGTGGCACTAACGTGGCAGCCCACGTGGCGGGCGAAATATTCTTGCTCCTCCTGAGAATCGAACCTCCGACCTCGTGTGTGCGCGTGTGTTCGCGCGTGTGTGCGAACCAACTGTGCTAGCCTATAACTTGTGAAAAATCATACACCTTTTAATATTTATATTATACTAACCGGTTTTTTTTAATTCTTTTTTTTTAAATCCGGTTTCTACTAACGGTTAATAAAAACCGATGCTATAGACCAGTTTATAGTAACGGTTATTGAAAACCATTGCTAAAGGTCAGTTTCTAGCAACGGTTAATTAAAACCGTTGTTATAGTCCAGTTTTTAGCAACGGTTAATGAAAACCGTTGCTATAGTGTTGTAATCTACTAATGGTCACATGAAAACCGTTGCTATAGTCCTGTTTCTAGTAACGTTTTGGAAACCGTTACTATACACCATCTATACCAACGGTTTTTTTAACCGTTGCTAAAAAACCGTTGGGAGATCCTAAATTTCTTGTAGTGACAACGAGGACCCCACATCTATAAATAAGGTACAATAACTATGAAGAAAGGTACGATGTAATTTATGGTTTACATGCTTTGCGTGATTTATGGTTTCTTCCGAGTATGAGATACTGACTTAGGCATCGGAGGGCCTTTGCCAACGAGAGGCAAAGGTGCTCTAACCTTTTGTCTGTTTTGCAGTACTAGGGTTCCAGCGAGGGAGCATATTGTTGATCTCATAGAGGCATGAAAATAGCATACCCGGATTTTTCCCCTCTACAATTGGTGCCGTCTGTGGGGAATGAGAAATTCGAAAGAGATCAACGATGTCGAAACATAAAAATGCACGCACCACGTCGTGGTGTTGGCAAAAACGACAGAAAATTAGAAGGGAGCCACTAAGAAGTCCATCATTGGAGGACAAGGCTCCAAAGATCATCAAAAAATGATCAAAGACTCCCCCATGAAGATCAAGTACTCCTTAACGTGATTGAGGAGTAAGATCAAGACCTCTCTGTTGTGACTTAGGAATAAGATCAAGAACTCTTCATCGTGATCGAGGAGGAAGATCAAGAACTCCTCGCCGTGATCGAGAGGTAAGATCAAGAACTCCCCCACGAGGTAGGAGGGAGAAGTCTCCAAGAAATAGTGATGGGAAGATCGAAATCTCCAAGAGAAAAGAGGAATAGACCCCAGGTTCCTCCACGAGAAAGGAGGAGAAAATCACAGCCAAGAAGTATAAAGACTCAAGATTACGGAAAAAGTCTTGAGAGAAAGAAGTGAGAAGCCGAAGAGCTTGGTCACCAGGTCACCTGATATGGACGGGAGGTCAGAGAGCTCTAGCAAACGCCTACGCAAGGTAGAAAGGAACTACGTTTTGAACTTGCACCGAGCAGTGAGGGCGAGAACGCAAAAGAAGGGATCATTATTACCACAATGATGTATCCACTAGTAGAAAAGACTCCCCACGAGAAAGGAGAGCACGAAGTAGCTCATCCAGTGAGCACAAGCTGCGAAAGGGACAAATACAAGAAATTTGGCCAATAGGAGGGCACCAAACCGCACGAGAAGCTATAATGAAAGCCCTAAGCCAGATTGCTGCCTTGCCTTTAGCAAAGTGAGTGCAGAAGGAGAAACCCCCGAGAAGGGTTGAGCACGGCATGTTCATGCTTCACAAAACAACCAATGGCCCTGTTGCGCACATCTAGCAGTATGACAGTCCACAGGTTGGTTCCAAATTCAATGTATAACTGGAAACTACCTTCCAAGCACCTTATTGATCGGGTTTTGATGAGCTGAGCAGCGCTAGGGACACGTGATATGTTGCCCTCTATGAAGAAGGAAGATGCAACGATTAGAAAGTACGCGAATGGGTAATAAGAAACCTTTAATGATATTAAAGATGACAATGAAGAGTGTGCGTTGGAAACCTTCAAGATGGGCCTACCAGCGGTAGGGAAGCTACATGAGACCCTCACCATGAGTCCAGCAGAATCTCTTGGCAAATTATTGGAAAGGATGCAGTAGCACACAATAGAGGAGGCCAAAATACTCATAGGATTGCACACTGGTCGGCCAAGAAACCCCATGAAGAAGGTGGTACAAGCCAAGCATAAATCCCATGAAGAAGAGGAGTTTATGCCAAACAGAAGGGAACATGATGATGAGTTTTCTTAACGCATAACAAGAATATCATCAAACGACCACGATAAGGCAATATATTTGGATCATGAGCAAGGTCCAAAGGAGGTTGTACCGGTTGAAACTCAATGCTTCGGAATGTGCATTTGTGGTTCGCCCAAGTATGTCCTTGGATAAGTTGGAGGATGAGATCCTCATAGCAAAACTAAAACTACATGTTGATCGGCCAAAGAGACTCACAAAGAAGGTGATTTTCATGCCAACCACAAACCTTTCCAAGAGATTTAAGTATGTGGCAGATAGGAAGGTGTAAAAGGAATGAGTTTTCTTGGCGTAAAACAAGAATATCATCAAATTGTCATGCTTGGTCCCGATCAGGAAAGAATGGGGAGCAAAATGTAAGCCATCTTTTCTTTTATACTTAGTTGTATTCGAACATGCGGTTAGTATTGTAATCCTATGACTAAAGGAGGCCAGACAAATGACGGTTTACTACGTGAGAGTGAGGTCAATAGCCCATGACAATGGTCTGGTGGCAAGTTTTGGAAAATTTTATAATAAAGGTCTCCTCAAGCGGTGGCTCCACCACCACCACGTCAAGGATAGAAGCCGATTGCCCAGGTCCCCGAAAAGAATAAGGAGTCTGTCGAGCAGGATCCTGTAAAATGGAGGTGTGTGGATGGGTCTGCGTGGGACAAGTGGTCAGGAGTAGAAGTTGAGATCTTCTTTCCTGAGGTACTGTTATGAGAGCAAATAGCTCGGCTTGTTTTCAGCGCCTTAAACAAACACAGTCGAGTACGAGACTCTACTTGATGGACAGCAAAAAGCCAGAAATTGAGATAGGTGCTTATGCGGAAGTAACCATGGACTTATCACATGAACTTGCGAGTCTATATGAAATAAATGAGATCGGGCAGAATGCCTGTGCATATTCAACGGCCTTGGATTTAGGGCCAAACTGGATGGATCCAGTCATGGAGTCCCTACAAGAGGGTGCACTTCCTAGTGATAAAAGGGAAACGCACTAGATCATGACCAACTTGCATGTGTGCACCATGTAATGGTGCAGAAGTTTCTATATAAGATCCCTGAAAGGGCATATAGAAGTAATGCTGGTGGAAGAACCATAGCTCACCAAGCGATATTCTAGGGATAATGATGACATTGGTTGGATGCACCACGTGAAGGTGTAAAGTACAAAGGCCGAGCAGATAGTTGGTTAGTCGTGCCACGAGAGGTGGTTAATTGTGCCACGAGAGGGTGCCCAACAATTTTGTCGAGAAGATAGATAGCTGCACAACGATTAATGTGCAACGTGATACACATGGTTCCAACCCTATGTTAACTACCTAACTGGAGACGTTTGCTTGGAGGGAAAGTCTTCAATACACACCCCTTTAAGGTGTGTACCATATGCACCTATTGTGTGGTTCATATTGTGCCACCTCATAAAAAATTACTTGTAGGACCGGTCATTCATAACATTTTATTTCGTATCGTAACTTTTATACTAAAAATTCGTAACTTTTCAACAATATGATTCGTAACTTTTTAGCAATAGATTCGTAACATTTTGGGATTCATAACATTTTGGTGTATTTTAATAAGGGTGCATATGATACACACCCAAATAAAGGGTGTGTATTGTAGCACTTCCCTTGCTTGGAGTACCATCATTACGAAGTGGAGGCTTCGAGCAAAATTATCCTTGAAGGATTAAGAAAAGCCTTATGAAAAAGAAGGGCAAATGGTCAGAGGAATTACAGAATGTGCTTCGAGCGTACCAAACGACACTTAGAAGGCGGATTGCTGACTGATCAAACTTCTTGGGTTGAGGAATGGGGTAACGAGATGCCCTGGCCATGGAGTTTGATTTTGCCAAGGAACGAAGAATGAAAGCACGGATGAAGCTTGCAAGCCAAAAGCTACAAAAGGAAGGTACATCCACACGAGAGGTAGCGCGGGCTAAACACAAAAAAATTCCACGAATGGAAGCGCGGGCTGAACTAGGATTGGAGTTCATCCCCTAGCAGACTTGGGTGGGGAACTCAATGTCATTGCGATGGAATACACAGATAAGTAGTCGAATTACTTATGAAATACTTATTGCGGTTTATTTATAATTATTCAGCTTTGAGTTGCTATAAGAAGATTACGAATAAAATATGAAAGAAAATACTGCTTATTGTTAGCTATGAGTTGCTATAAGAAGATTATGAATGAAATTCCTGTCTTTCTTGCTTAGTTACGAGATGCTTTAGCATGATCAAAGTTATGAATAAAACTCTCCTTGACTTGAAACAAGTCGTTTCTCTTCGGTCTGAGCACGAATAAGTTAAAGTATGGACCTAAAGTCACTTTGCCTCCAAACTGGGGTGCAGGAAGTGTATATAAGCAACGAAGATTGTTTGAAAAATAGCTAAGTACAAAAAATAGCATTAGGTGATTGCGAGAGCAATATGAACTTGTTAGGTGGCCATGAAGGCAAATTTTTAATTTGCTAGGCGATTGCATAGAGCAATCCAAATTTGCTAGACAATCGTGAAGAACAGTCCGAATCTGCTAGGCAGCAGCGCAGAGCAGTTCGAATTTGCTAGGTGATCTTAAGGAGCAATCTGAATCTGCTAGGTAGAAGCACAGAGCAATCTAAATTTTCTAAATGTTTGCTTAGAGTAGTTCGAATCTGCTAGAAAGCCGCATAGAGCAGTCTGAATCTGCTAGGCAGCAATGCAGAGTAGTTCAAATCTACTAGGCGATCTAAAGGAGCAGTCTCAATCTGTTATGCAGTTGCGCAGAGCAGTGCAAATCTATTAGGCACCCTCAAAAAGCCTAACTTAACTAGTTATGCTATGAAATGAAGGGCCGAGCACCTTTACGGTAAAAAACCTAGAAAGTGTATAGTTATCGCACAACGATGCTCATGTAATAAACCCACGAGGGAGTGATTACGTTGAAGGAAGGAATCTACCGAGCATGATCAAGAGGAGTGAAAATTATATATTTACAGTTTGAGATTCAGGAGCATGAATTATGATATGCTCTCCTAAGGGTCTGGTGCTAGAACTGGTTGTTCAGTTAGAGCTCAATGCTTCGAATGGTGTGGTAGAATATGAAGCCTTGCTGGTCGGGCTACGAAGTGCCCAAAGTACTGAAGGTTAAAAAACTAAGAAAGTTTTCGCATGAGATCCCATGAAGATTGCTTGAAAAATAGTACTGAAGGCTAAGAAACTAATAGCTATTTTTCAATGAAGATTGCTTGAAAAATAGCTAAGTACGAAAAAACTTGGATAGTAAGCAATGAATACTGCGTCAAGATGGCTAAGTACGAATAAGCTTAGGCCATGAGCAACGAATTTTGCTCATGTTTTGTCAAGTACGAAGAAACTTGCGTGGCAAGCAACGAATATTGCTTGAATATTGAACATTACCAAGTGCGAAGAAACTGTAGTAAGCAACGAATATTGCTTGCACGTGGCTAAGTATGAGTAAACTTAGGCCATGGCAATGAATGATGCCTAAATCCGATCGAGTACGATCATACTCGGAATTTGGCTAAGTATGAATAAACTTAGGCCGTGGCAATGAATGATGCCTAAATCCGATCGAGTAAGATCATACTTCGAATTTAGCTATGTATGAATAAACTGAGGCCATAGCAATGAACATTGCTTTGAGTTGTTAAATGTAAAGATAAAAACATTTGTAGAACAACAACTATGCTTGAGAATTGCAAAGTATGAAACACTTAGGCACACAAATTACTTAAGTTTATGTGCGAGATACATAAGATTGGTAAGTATGAAAAACTTAAGGAGCTTTTACGAAATTATTGAGACAATCGAGCAGCCGCGATTGGTGTCCGAGCGTAATATACTCTGGCCACGATGGGCCATCAGTCAAAATAAGGTCTAAGTAGATGGGATTACTTAGTAAGAGTTAGTGTTCAATATTTCTCTTTGCTACGAGTTGGTTTGGTAGAATTATGAAAATAATTATTTCTAGCAAGTATATTGTATGTATTTGGCCCTAGCAAGAACAAGCTAAGGATACTTTTCTCCACGCTGGGGATCAAAGAGAATTCATCATAATATTTGTTAAGTACAGATAAACTTATATAGGTAGTTCGCCAAGCATGAATAAGCTCATACCTAAGTGCAGGTAAACTTGAGCAGTCTGCCGAGCATGAGTAAGTTTGGGCAATACCTAAGTATGGACAAACTTAGAAAGCTCCTAAGTATGAACAAACTTAGGCGACAAGCAACGAATATTGCTTGAAAGTTCTTAAGTACGAAGAAACTTAAGTATAATGCAATGAGTATTGTATGAAACTCCTAAGTACGAGAAAGCTTAAAATATTAGGCCACCTGCTAAATGCGAAGAAACTTAAGCATGTCGAAGAGTATGAAGAAAGTCATGTATGAGCAATGAGTAATGCTTATTGTTTTTTTGGCCTGGTATGAAGATACCGAAAAGCAGAAATACAATGAACAAATACCGTATATAAAACATTAGCATGTAGTAATGAAAGATGCTTCAAAATTGCTAAGCATGGAAAAACTTACATCACAGTAATGAACAATGCTAAAGGGTTGCTAGGCATGAACAAGCCTATGCTTTGCACGAAGATACTTGGGTACAACGATGAACAAAGTTGAAAAATTACCAAGCATGAAAAAGGCTATATAAGTCAAAGCTTGATAGCAATGGAAAGGGCTAAAGGCTTTGAGAGCCTCACAGGAATTAGCCAATAGTGATAAAGATGTGCATAGGAAATACTGACAAGGTATTGCAAAAAGCCTGAGCAGCGCCACAATGCCGTGCCAAACACATTAAGTACCACAAAGGGTCAATTATCGAATAAAATTGACCAGCTATCTTAACACCTCTTGAAGTATGTGCATTGCATCGGTGTGGACTTCGCCAAACATGTGCGCAATTAGAAAGGTTGCTAGGTATGATACTATACAGATGGTGCACCTGCAAGGCGGTTAGTGTGCTTTATAGTGTAAATGACAGAGGTAGTAACGCCGAACACGTACTCTGGTCAGCAACACCATGTGAGTATGCGCAGAGATGCCGAACAAAGTTGGACAAATGAAAGGGGTAGCCGAACAGAACGTGCATATCTACTTAGTTCTGGATCGTGAATGCCAGGGATGTCATCATATGACATGGCTCATTTGATGTCTTTTGATTTCTTTCAAGTTGACAGTGACTTTCATTGGGAACGACAGATCATACTTAAGACGAAAATCTTAGTGGAAGCAAAGGCTCAAAACGAAGTTTGAGAGGAGTACAGGCACTCGCAAAGATTTGAAGTCTTTTTTCAATCAGCAAGCAATAAAGATAGGTGAACCAGACGAGAACTGGGTGACCAAAATAACAGAGACTGCACCGAATATCACAAACATCAGAGATGCTGAATAGACTTGGATTGGCCCAAACACGTATAAGACATGTGCTTGGTCAGCTGCACCACACGAAGGTGCACAAGAACATTGCCAAGCACGAGCGCAGGGTGTGCAATGAGGAGAGAATAAAAGAACATGAAATAAGCATGACAGATGAGCAACATCACCGTAGAGGCCGTTTCAGCCTTATCAAGAAAGGTGCGTTGAATATAACGGACGTCAAACGCATGAGATCGTGGCAAGTAACACAACTGTTGTAAAGGTAGCGGTGAGCTTTAATCGTCATTGATGAATAACAATGACGATCAAAGCTGGGGAGCAATTGGAGAGGGTAAAATCCAATTACATAGGAAAATACCCAAGCACATGCGAACCACGTGCTCAGCTTGGACACCACGTGAGAGTGGCTTAATTCGGGGGGACCACATAAAGGTGCACCAGGTTATAGCCGAGCAGGGTAGGCCACGTGTACGGCCAGAACACCACTACGAGATGGTGGTCGGCAGTACCATGAGAGGGTGCATAAGGCCAGTGCCGAGCAAAGTATCTGATCGACAACATCATATAAAGAAGCACAAGTACATTGCTGAGCTTGGTATAATTATTTAGCTAACCACCTACGTGATAAGGTGGCGACCCGTTGTAAAAGAATCTAAAACATCCTCTTACGTAATAAGAAATAAATCCCGAGAATTAAGGGATTACCATTAAGCTTCCATATTGGACAAAAAGTCCAATACGAACACAGAACCCTTACGAGAAGAGGGTTCTGATTGTATTGCTTTATGGGACGAATCTGAAAAGAGAAAGGACACCTAACGTAAAGAGGATCCCGATGTAGGCAAGGATTCCTAATGCGAATAGGATCCTTGCAGAATAAGGAATGCATTGTTATATGGAATGAGTCTCCTATAGGAAAGGATTCCTAATGTGAATAGGATCCTTAGACAACGAGGACCCCACATCTATAAATAAGGTACAATAACTATGAAGAAAGGTACGCTATAATTCGTGGTTTACATGCTTTGCGTGATTTATGGTTTCCTCCGAGTATGAGATACTGACTTAGGCATCAGAGGGCCTTTGCCAACGAGAGGCAAAGGTGCTCTAACCTTTTGTCTGTTTTGCTGTAATAGGGTTCTGGCGAGGGAGCATATTGTTGATCTCATAGAGGCATGGAAATAGCATACCCGGATTTTTCCCCTCTACAGAAATGATCAATAAAACAGAAGCGCGGAGCCGGTTGGGCACAGGGTTGACCTGTTTCATGAAAGAGATGGATGCGAAACATAGTGTATGTATTATGATGGTGGTTAGATGTGGTGATGTAATTGATGTAGACTCGACGATGACAATGGTGATGCAATTGTAGACACCTCCCAAATGGGGCATCGCCATACAAGATAGCTCATGTTTGTTTGGTTCCACTTCATAAACCAAGATCGTGGATATTGCCATGGCTAGGAACATCACCACAGGATAACGGTTATCATCAAAATAGAGTCGCCACTTAGTTTATGACAACTAGGAAAAATAAGTAGAGATTCCGGGTACGGGAGCCAAGAGTACAATAAGGGGAAGGTCCCTCTTTCCCTAGTCTTGAGACTGGCCCATAATCATTCGACATATTGCCAAATAGGTGAGTTGCTTCGATCTCAGGTTCTAGCCACAGTCTTGCTTTGTAGAGCAAGGTTGTGCTCTGCAGCTCTAGCAAATTCATGGTAGGTTGACGCAGCTAAGCTGTTGATATCTGGCGATTTTCTTGGGAGCTTATCAACGGAGGTGGTTTGATGAGTGGAGTTATCTTCCAGCCCTAAATCAATGGCTATAGAGGCTACCGTACTGTAAACTGTGTTAGAGTTAGACTTCTCCTTGAGTGAGATAGTACCTTTCAGTTTTTGGTTTGGGGCTTTGCTGGGCTAATAGGTATTAGAACCGTTTGTGGTTTGGACTTAATATGGGTTTGGGCCTTAGGCTTACTTTGAGCTGGCTTATAAGATTTTTTCTTGGAGGCATACACAAAAGGTTGGTTCACATTCAAAGCTTGATTTAGCACATTCTAGGCCTCCTCTAAGGGGGCAAATCTTGACCCAAATTGAGTATTAGAGTTTTTGCTGGTAGAGGGTGCACCATTCTTCTAAATTTGTTTGGCTCCATTAGGGTTATTGGCTGGACCCTCTTTTCTTGATATTTGCCCTTTATGTGTGGTTTCTTGCTGCCAGATCTGGTATTATTATGGGTTTTATTTGCTTTTGTGGCCTGGTAAGAAAATCTATTGCCTGGGCCATTAGGCTGTTTAACATAAGGGTTTTTCCTTGATACAAGCATCCACTCCCCATACCCTATTTCCTTGTTGTTCTTTGCCATGTGACCGTTGTACTTAATGATTTTGTCGGACTGATCCTGCCCCTCAATGGTAATCTCTGTTCCTCCAGGTGTCTTCTCCGTCAAAAGATGCACTGTGCCCTCCGAGGGCCAGCCCTACCACAAGAAAAACAGATTAGATGCACTCCCTGGTGGATGGCGGAGTTAGGAATGAAGATCAAAATCAGCGATGCATTCTAAAAGGAATGGACAACCACGTTGTGGTAAAGAAGTCATCCTGGCTGAAGGAGAAGGCCATCAACAGAGCTCTTAACCTACTAGGTATCACGTCTAACATTTCTTAGGAAAACAACCTTTTAATGTACTATTTTAACACTCTCATTTGGAACTGTAGAGGTGCTGGTAACGATAGGTTTGAATGGAATTTTAGTGATTTCAAGCGTGTTCAAAAACCACAAGTGGTTGCTCTTTTGGAAACCAAAGTTAGTCTGGATGCAATAGGTTTGTTCTTCAAAACTTTTGGGCTAACCGCGACTATTCATGTTGATCTGATGGGAAAAATTTGGGGAATTTGGGTTTTATGGGATCTTGAGTTTCTGTCAATACAACCCATGTGAATTTCCAAACCATTCCTGTTAAGGTTAAGAAGGATGGTCATATAGAATGGATGTTTTCAGCGGTTTATGCAAGCCCAAACCCTAGAATCCGTAAACTTCTCTCAGAAAATATGGAGGAAGTTCCTGAAAACTTGGAACAACCCTGGCTTGTGGCTGGGGATTTTAGTGATATAGCAAGTTGAGATGAAACCAAAACCACTGCTTCTGACACTAGTAGCAGCCAAAGGAGGATATTTGATGACAACATCAACAAATTAATCAATTTGACATGGGTTTTAACGGCCCTAAATTCACCTGGTCAATTGGGAGACAGGGCTTAGCTAACGTGCAAAAACATTTGGACAGAGCTCTTTGTAATGAGGAATGGAGAGCCCTTTTCCCTGAAGGTACGATCCAAACTCTTCCTCGTACCTATTCTGATCATTCTCCTAGTTTAATTCATTTTCTAGGTAAAAAGTTTGTCAATAAGCCTAATAGACCATTTTCGTTTTGAAGCTGCTTGGATTCTTGATCTTTCTTTTGAAAGGGTTGTGTACAATGAGTGGAAGGGTGTGGATTTCTTTGACCATACAAAAAAAATTACTTGTAGACACCCCAATCTAGGCTTCCAGATTAGTTTACTTACGGTTTCTGATTCCTCAATGATGAAACGGATCAACAAAACCCCAGGAATGATAAGTGTTTGAGCTTTGAGTGTTTGCAAAATCCTTGAACCTAATCCTAAGCCACTTCAAAAAGCCAAAAACCCTACTGACACGCGTTGGTTGAGAACCAGCGCGCGCGGATCAAGCTGCCAAGTATGGCACCTGCGCGTGCAGGTCAACCGGACAGGTGGTGGTCAACAGTCAAACCCACGCACGCCAGGGCATAACCCGCGCGCGCCAGACTGGCTCCCGCGCGTGCCGGTCAAAACCTGTCCCCATCACCTTTATTGGTAGGTAAGCTTAACCACCAAGTAACCCTCTGCCAGCCTCATGGACTGGCTGAGCTTCTCTCCTTGCACCAACTAGATTTACCTCCATCTTCTCCTATGTATATTCCCATTTGTTTCTCTTTCAAAAGGTTCAAGTTTTGTGAAAGGATTACACCCTAAGCATCTAAGAGCATAGCTTGTTATTTCTCTTCCATTACTCAAAAACAACACACTGTTTTGCATGTTAAAATCCTTAGCTTAGCTTAGGTTGTTTAATATTTCACTCTGGAATGCACTAAAACACGAGAGGCTTGTAGCGAGGATTTAGTTTCCTCGCTAAAAAGCTGATTTCCTCGCAAAATGTATTTGCGGGGAAATTTTTCCTCGCCCATTTTCCTCCCAAAAAGCTAGTCGCAAAAAGAATTTGCGACTCGCTTATTCTGACCCAATGAGCGAGGAATTTTTTCCTCGCTATAGTTTTTCCTCACTAGACTAATACAATGTTTATAGAATAGGCAAGGAAATTTTTCCTCGCTAGACTAATTTTTTCCTCGCCAAAGCTAAAACTCTTGAAACTAAAAATAGATATTTCTCCAGCTCATTTGCTTCCGCGCGAATTCGAACCGTGGCCTCCTGTATGGAGGCATTCACTCCATCCATCACACTAACTTCCTTTCCAGTTCAAACCTTTGCCTTTTTTATATATAAACCTTTTATACATCCTTTCACCTCTCTAAATTTGTTCCTTTAAACATTTCTCTCTAATTTTAGTCCCTTCATAGTGTTTCTTTAAACTTGTTTTTTTAAATCATTAACATTATTCGCTTTTATTGAATTTTTTTATAATTTAATGTTTTGTTATATATCTTTAATAAATCTTTATACCTTTCTAAATTTGTTTATTTTATACTTCGTTTTAATTCTCTCTAAGTTTAGTAACCTTTTGTAGTGCCTAAATTAGTTTGAGCCCTTTAAATTTCTGCAAATACGATATTTTTTTTGGTGGGTTAATCTGCTCTTACTGTGTACATGCGCCCATAACAATTTTAACTCAACTACAATATTACAATAGTAATAATTTGTTATGTTTCTTTTTAAATGGGGTTAACCTTACATATTTTGGAAATAGATTAGTGATATTTTGAAAATACATTTCGCAATTATTAAGTACTTTATCTTTTGTTTAGCTTTTCATTAATCTTTTTTGTATGAATTAATAATCAGTTATCTCTACGGAAAGCAATCCATATATCCCATGCATTCTTTTTCTGAAAAGCACATCATTCATCCACAAACTTATAATCCCTATGTCGAATCCTTTTTTTGGGTTTATAACAGTCAAAAGAACATACGATAGAATTGATGAATGCACTCTGTTACCTAGAGTGTTCTATTCCTTGGGTATTTATATACAAATACGGTTACAAGTGATAAGCTTTACAAAAGATATTGCAAATGATAAAATATAACCACTGAAATGGCTAACATTATTAGGACTTCTTTTCTTGATCAATTGATTTGCACTGATTGGTTGACATCCCCCCGCAAGCTGATGGTCGAGGCATGACCTTCAGATTGAAACGCAGTGTCCGATGCGGGAAGACGCAAGTCCTTTTGTGTAAAAATATCGGCAATTTGATCCCTGGTGCTAATATATTGGACGGTTAAATCACCCCAAGCGACTTAAAAGTCTTTGTATTCAAACAATAAATTTTAGTAGAATTTGAACATACTAACATTGTTAACAATTAATTTCAGTTGGGGAAAAGTGAATTCATATAATTCGTGTGAAACATATTTTTTATTTCATCAATTCAATGCGATTGGTGAGGAAACTATTTTTTTCATTTCTCACTTTTTTATTTTAATAAATTTGCTAATGATATTGAACTATGTAGTTGATTATCCCTTACCATCGTGATATTAAAGATACATGAACATAATTAATAATGACTTACATATAAAAAATTTAATGAGTCCTAAAAAAGGTGACAAAATATTTTTCGCCAAAAGGTTACATTTAGCAAGGAAAACAGATTTCCTCGCAAAAGGGTTACATTTAGCGAGGAAATTCCTCGCAAAAGGGTTACATTTAGCGAGGAAATTTCCTCGCTAAATGTAACCCTTTTGCGAGGAAATTATTATTTCCTCGCTAAATGTAACTTTTTGGCGAGGAAATTTCGCTAAATGTAACTTTTTAGCAATGAAATTGAATTTCCTCGCAGATTGTGTACTTTTAGCGACGAAATCTCTTTTCCTCGCCATATTTCCTCGCAATAGGCCTTCCATGTTGTAGTGATGCCCCTGGGTTGCTTCTGAAGATTTCTCAGAGCCTAGGCATGCAAAGCAATTCCTGGAAGTCCAGTCAGGACCAACGCGCGTTTGTCCAGTGTCTCGCGTGCTTGTTTGACTATTTCCGGAGGTTGCCCTTGCATTAGCAACTTGGTCCCTGACCTCTATTTAAATACCCCCACTGTTTAGGCTATGTTTGGTAACACTGCCACTTTTCTGTTTTCTATTTTTTGTTTTCTAAAATCAATTTCTACTTTTCCTAAAAAAAAAGTGAAAGCAGAAAATATGTTTGTGTCAACCTGTTTTAAAAAAAAAAAAAGAATTTCTAAAACCAGTTTTTACTTTTCTTAAAAATGTCTCTCTTGTAATTTCTCCACTAATTCCCATACGATACAAGAGAGAGAGAGAGAGAGAGAGAGAGAAAGAGAGAGAACAATTCTACCATTGGACAATTCAAATTGAATCACACCAATCTAATGTCAAACTGAATCAAACCAATCTAATGTCAAATTGAATCAAACCACTCCAATCACTCTCATAGTCTCATAAAAGCAAGCAAGGAAAGTACAAAAACATGAATTCTACCGATTCTGTGGCAAACGAAAGCATTAAAAAATTGCCCACAAACCTGTCCAATATTGTAAGCACTCAATGATGGAAGTAGAAGACTTGAGAGAAGGCCTATTGCCTGGGAAGGTCTGTGAATCAGAATGCAACTATTAGGAACAAGCAACAGGACTGAAAGGAAAATCACATCACCAATGCATCAAAGCCTTTGGCTATTAAATATTTGGAGGGCAATAGTATTGCGAACTCTAGCCATTTCTCGCAATTGAGCGGGGGTTACATTGATTTGTTGAGAAGAGCTCCTACGGCCTTGTTCACTCTCAACAATCAAATCTTCCTTGCTATAGAATTTGAACACTGCATCATTTTTGTCATGCATCCTTATAAAGTTGTGGACGGTGCAACAAGCGGTTGGCAAATATTTTTGGGTCCGCACACTAAAGCCTTTAGGCATTTATTTCAAGATAGGAAATCGCGCCTTCAACGCACCAAAGCAGCGCTCTATCACGTTGCGAAGGGACGAGTGACGAGAATTGAACCATTCTTCTTCTTTCGTAGGTAATCGTCTACGTCCACGGAACAAGGACAAGTGGTACCGCTCATCCTTGTATGGCGTTAGAAACCCAAGCATATTTTGATACCCCGAATCAACCACATAATACTTACCTATAAAGTAGGTGACAAATTAATCGATCACATGCCAAAAATAAGCCTGAAAAGCTGAAAGAACATGGCAGCAAGACCTCATATGTGTTCACAATTTACTAATTTGTCACTAAAAAAACTAGAGAAGTACTTACCTAGAGGTGCCATGGGAAATTCCATTGCTGGATTATTCGCACACTCACAAAGCACTCGTGAGTCATTTGCCGTTCCCTCCCAACCCGACAAGACGTAAGTAAATCTCATATCAAATGAACATGCAGCCATTACATTTTGTGACGTGGTCTTGTGCCTCCCACGGTATGGAATTTGCTCACGAGCAGGAACCTTTGCATCGATATGTGTACCATCTATAGCACCAATACAATTCTATAGCCAAGGACACAAGTAAACGTAACTATAATGTTAGACAATTTTATAATACCATGTGCAATATGAAACAGAGAAGGGATTAGTGAAACTTATCATAATACCTTAAAGAATGGCCAGTACTTTTGATTGTTCATAATCTCTGGAGGGACCTCATCAAATGGGGGGGGAGGGGGGGGGGGGGGGGGGGGGGGGGGGGGGGTTGAATGATAAGCTTCCCAAGCTTACACACAGCCTTTAATACTCGTTTAAAATACTTAGAGATGGTTTCCCCTGAATGCTGGAATCGCTCTTGGATTATGCGATTTCTACTGTTTTGTCCAACTACGAGCAAAAATATACATACTTGCTCTTGGACTGTTAAGTACCTTGAATGCTTTAACCCAGTGTGTACTTTAAGCGCCTCACAAAATGCAATAAAACATGTGTTTCCATTCGAAAACCTTCGTCACACCTTGCATCATGACCATTCAAAACCTCTAATACATAATCGTGTCCTCTTAATATAGAGGTTCGACATGGAATACGATTATAGTATTTCTGATGATGTTCATGTAGTGCAAGGGTAACCAATGTGATTATTGTTTCGTCGTCTGAATCAGACTCCAATTCCTTGTCACTGTCATCGCTAGACTCCATTTGCCTACAAAAAAGATTATATACATGCTGCTATTAAGGTTGCCCCAAGCAAATTTTTCCAAGCCAAAGAAGAATTATTGCATAGAACAATAGCTCATTCAAGCAAATTCATAGAATAGTTCATACACTCATCTTAGAATGAATGAAAACCAATAATTACCAAAGCCATTATGTGAAAAAACAAACGACACAAAAAAGAAAATAAAGCACGAGCAAAGTCCAAACAGACTCCAAGTATAGCAGCAGCAGCAGTTGATCAAAGCCTCCAATTATAGCAGTATATGCAATGACAGCATCCATTAATTGGTAGCAATATATGCTAAATGTCAAGTGTCAAGATAATTAAAGCTTTGCCTTATTCCATCTATCTTTTAGAAGTCATAATTCCTGGCTAACCGATGGAACAAATTCAGTTCTTATTAGGCAATTTAAATCATTAGGTACACAGCCAACAAAGCTATCTCAGCAAAAGAAACGAAAAAAAATCTACACAGCCAAGAACTAATCAACAAAATGAAAACAACCAATTTCTGCCACCCTAGTAAACAGTTCATCTACTACAGAAGATCCTGACCAAAAATTCAGAGCAATTGCTATTGGGAGGATTACTATTTTTTCTATTCCAACGCGATAAAAAAGATGCTTCAAACTTCAAAGAAACACGACATAACTTTCAAGAAATTAACTAACCCCAACTTGAGAGAGATTCACTCCGCTTGGTTCACCATTTTGAGAGTAACTTTTACTCTCGGCACAATTTTCAATAAATTTCTCTCTCTATCTCTTTCCACTCATTACCACTCAACTCTCAAAAATAACTTTCTAAAACCTCAACCAAACAAAGTGATTGTGTTTGAGCTTTCATAGTCATGTACATGGCCGGCAGACTTGCATATATTGTTGACAGACTCTGATGATCGGCCTTCTTCAAAGACCATGTTATCTGAGTCAGCAACGACATTGTTTCGAGCATTAGATACTTCCATTACCTTCAATGAAATGTTACATTAGCCACATAAAATCTTGTGTAGAACATAATTGAAACAAAGAAGGGAGATAAATATAGGGATAGAATTGTATACTGCAAAAAGGCCAACAAAGTACTAAAAACTGCTGAAAAAGAAGATTGCCCAGTGCCATTAACAGTAGTCTAACAAGAAAACAAAGCACAAAAGTTCCATATCCAAATAGTTGTCCAACAAGAAGAGAAAACAAACCAACCACATAAGTCTTACAATCCACAAAAGCTTACAAACCAACTACATAACCATGTCCTAAACCAAACCACCCATAAACAAAAGTTCACACATATGAAATGAAGTCCTTCTTCCTTTGCTCTGACATGCCAAGGAATATTGGTCTCCATGAAGGGTCATCCTTCAGTAGTTTCATCCCTTTCGTATACGATGCTCCATCTAGGTCTTCCATGGCATTAAGAGTTTTTATGCACTCAGCCAGCAAACCTTGTGGCTCACCATGGTCTTGAGAAGTCACACTAACACTAGTGCTCTTGGCATTATGCTTTGCTTCAAGGATATCCACCTTCCTCTTGCTACTTTTTGCTAGAGCACTTAAAGATGCACTGAGGTTTGCAGACAATGAGTCCCTCTTCTTACTCTTGCTACTCTCCTTTGGCTCAGTGGTCTTCAAAGCCTTCATATCAAAAACCTTTTTGCCTTTTCCACTAACCACTACATCCATTACTTCTATTTCGCCATCGTCTTTGTCCTGTTTAAGTTGGAATGAGGGATCAGAACTATCTGTTCCAGACGGGGAATGGACTGATGGGTGAGCATTGAATCCTGTTGCAGTGGTATCTCCAAGTATTCGGGTCATCGCTGCATAGTGTGGGAAACCTATTTTCCTGAAATGCTTGGCCTTCTTATTAACCTAAGTGAAGAACAAAGTGGCCTGTATCAGACTTAATTGCTAAGCATGAGTTAAATAAAAGGGAATAGGTCACTTCTAACCTTATATAGCTTCTCCCAGAGGGTATCATCAGCAGTAACAGTACCTTTTTCCGCACACCACCCAACGCCACTTTGGTCACAAAGGCTCTTAAATTTGGTGTGCATAGTGCGTAGTTGGTTGAACTTGTTTTTTATTTGCAGTTCAGAGTATTCGTATTTAGCTCTAGCAGAAAGACTCTTCCTCATCCTAGCCCAACTTTTTATCTGAAAAGTCCCAGTATCTCTACTACCCATTGTTTTCACCTCCTCCTCCATAATGTCAATAAAAAATGCTTCATTTTTCTTCGACCACAGGGAATCGGCTACACCTCTCACTTCAACATCATCATCATCCTCAATCTTGATACTTACATTGCCTTTGGTAGCCATTTCCTATTTATAAATCGCCCCACAATTGGTCTAAATAAGATCTCAGATTTATTTGGGCGAAGTAGAACTATAGATTCAAGAAATCTCATGAATAAGTCAAAGGTGTCCATAACAATAACCATCTTACAAAATCAGGTACATGATTCGACAAATTACCAAATCCAGATTTCAAAAAATAGCTAATAAATCAATTTTAGAAAGCCAATTTCTAATCCAGCAAAAAGAAAATATGAGGCAAATCCACATCAATTCTGCAAACCTAAATACAAGCAAAGTACTTGGCAAACAACATTTTCACGAAGCAATAGAGTAATATCTCACTCGAAGCCGACAAAAATGAATTAGGCCACTAAGTACGATTACAAACAAACTAGACCATAACATTGGAGAAATCAGGTGATTATTTACATTTCAATACATGAACGGCACAACCAACGACAGCGGTACAGTACAACAAAAGCAGATTCAGTTGCGTTCTTTATATATAACTCTATATCCGTCCTTCTACGCATGTACACACATGGTTACAAATATATATGCAATGTATCTAGAAATACGAATCAAAAAATCGATCAAACAAGTGACGAAATCCGAGGAGTGTTGTACAAAGATCGATCGATCGAGATCGATATCGGGATCAGGAGAGAGAGAGAGAGAGAGAGAGAGAGAGAGAGAGAGAGAGAGAGAGAGAGAGAGAGAGACCTTTTCAGCCGCTTGGGATCGAGAGAGATCGATGGATCTGGGGAAAGACTAAGATGAGATAAGGAGAAGTCGCCTATTATATCAGAAGCGGAACATGCCTTCAAGATTTGGGAGCCGGTTTTTTATTTTTAGAAGAAGTGAAAGTAGACTTTTGGTACTTTTTCAATTTTCAAAAATTTAGAAAACTCATTTTAATTTTTAAAAATGAAAATAGATAACCAAACAAACTTTCGATTCTAAATTTTAAAAATTTTGAAAATGAAAACAGAAAACAGGAAATGAAATGGTTACCAAACAAGGCCTTAGGGGTTGTATTTCAATTTCATTCATTCTGTTTGTAATAATTATTTACTTTCAGTATATATAAATTGCTTGGTTTGCCCTCTGGGTGAGCTCTGGTCATTCCAGAGCCCAGAAGGAGATAAAACTAAACCTGTTGGAAAGATATCAACCCGCGTGCGATTGTATGGGTTTGGCGCGCGATGGTGGGCTTGCATGCACGTAAATCCATGCATGCAAGTTGGCCATTTTTTGTGTCAAAATCATACAAAGGCATTGTTTTGATATCCAGTCGTAGTGTTGAATTTTATCTCATTTATTTTCTAACATATCATCCATCCATGCTATTTTCGATCACCTCCTATAAACTATTACAGCTTTAATCCCCGATTAACTGTTCCCCTGCTTTAATTGGCTAAAAATTGGTTAATAAAAGAAGAATCGCAAAACAAAAAAAAACTATTTTCAAAAAATGTATAAGTAGAAACCAATCTCCGGATTGGGCGAGAGGGATGCCTTAAAACCCTTCCCCTCTCATAACCTGGCTCCCGAACCCAGATATGGTTATGACGGACTGGTTCCTTCACTTTTTTAAATCAAATAGCGCGGCAGGTGCTTCGAAATACGGTTCCTTGGGTGTCGGACCTTCAAAACCCGAGTGGCGACTCTGTATTTTTTAGCACTTGCCATCCGCGCTCGCGCTCCCTCGATCTGGGCCCTTGCTTTGGAATCCAAAAATTCCAAGGGCATGATGCCCACAGTGGTGACTCTGCTGGGGAAAGATCGAACCAATATTAATCTATACTTAGAGTTTAATACACTTATCAACAATCTTTTAAAAAGTCTATCAAAACGGTGGGCTTCATGCTGCCGAAGTTTGGAATGGTGATTTAACAGGACCTCGTGTCCGGTAAATCTGATCTGGGACTTTTTCGATTGATCACTTGTGTAGTTTCCTTTAACAATGGACTAAATAAAGTGAGCCAAATTTGAAAAAGTATTTTGCAAATTTGCGATTCTGTTCCATTAATAAACTTTTTAGCATTCTCATTTGCATCGATGTTGGATAGCCACGTTAGAGTGTTTTGGCAAGCCGGCATAGTTTACCGGAGCCCCGGGACCCCGAATGCCCAACACCCTTCGACGATGACAAGTCATTCTACCGTTCGACTGTTGCTCTGCGATTACCTAGGTAGCGAGAGGTATATCTTGGCTTTAGTTCGAAGAACTTATTACAAACCAAAACCGGTCTTTGCATATACAAAGCACTAGAACTCTCCAAACTAAGACAGGTACCTGCAGGGTAAGATTTACTTGCATTTAACCCAATATACTGTCTATGTGTTACTACTTTCCCTATCGCATGCACTGTACATACATATCATTTTGCGTAAGAGCATGTTTAGGGCGGCTTCTAGGTTGTCTCTCTTTCAATTATGTCTTACGCTTATTAGGACGCTATCATGGCCCGATGAAGAGTCATGCATCTCGATGGTGCATGTTATCAATTTTCAAAGTCCTTAGATCAACAGGACTTTAGGAAATCAAGACTTTCTAAGTCCTTGTCTAAATACCCAATCGAGGTTTCAAACAAAAAACAAGGAACACCGGAGAGAATGTCGTGATACTTATACCACCTTGGTTATCATGCGCAACATGTACACCGTTTAGGCTATGGCGCTGTGTCGCCTACGCCGCCCCTGTTCCAGTATCACGTCATCTACAACGAGTTGTTCCGACTCCAAAAGTTGAAACTTCAAGAACGGAATAGTCAAAGACTTAGACTATTTTGATATCTCTTAGTGTTAGTCAATTCAAACAAGGATACACCCTCGAAAAGAATTCCGAGGATTTTGGTAGCGTCCAAACGTCATGAGATAGGCTCGTCTTTAGTTGTAGAGTCTAGCAAGACACCGATGACGATGACGTGTGCATTGCATTTCCTCTTGCAATTAACTGCTGCTGTAGGAACATCACTGAGCTTTCAATTAATTTACTATCTAGTTTGGAACCATTGCACTGAACAAGAGAGTACCGAAAGGAAGAGCCAAACCTACTTGGGAACGTCTTCAGAATTCGGTTCAAAGACTTGTCGGGCTAGATTCCTTGTTAGTCGCAATGGAGGCTTCTCCAGGTTCATTGTTGGCTGCCTTATAGTCGGGTTCGCCATCGATATTGCAAAAAGCCACGCCTCCGGCTTTCCCATCTTCAGCTTCTTCATCAAGCTCCATTGAAAAACCTGCGATGATAGATCAACCGCTCAGCCTTGAAGCTATGCTTACGAACCTTCAGAACAGTCTTACTGCTATGCAGCAAAGGGCTACTCAGATAGATGCTAACATCACTTGCTTAAATGACCTTATCAACACTCGTCTTCCAACAGCATCAGAAGAGGAGCACGAGGAAGATGAGGATGTATATGCCGACCCTGTCTTTGTTGAGGATCCAAATCACGTAGGGCATCTCATTGTTCAGCCCATCTCTAGAGAGGCTCGTGTGCTTGCTCCAAACCCCAATCCGGTGGCTATTAGGCCTGTTCAAAACCCTGACATGGCCGCTCTTATGGACAAGATGGCTAAGCTGGAAGAAGCTCTTTCAAAATCTGAGAAGATCAGCGCAGGAGGAATTGACCTAGATCGTCTCTGCCTATACCCCAAAGCTAGGCTTCCCGACAAATTCAAGATGCCTAACTTGGTTAAGTTCGACGGGAGCAGTTATCCCAAGACTCATCTCTTTGGCTACCATGCTGCAATGAAGCTGCTGGGTGTGGAAAGTGAGGCTATGTCTCAGCTATTCCCACAGACTCTCTCCAGGCCTGCTTTTCATTGGTTTCTGTCGCTCGACATCTCCAAAAGAAGAACTTGGGAAGACATAGGGGCTGCCTTTGTCTCACAGTACAGCTACAACTCGTAACTTAAGATGACTACTCGTGAATTGGAGTCCACCAAAATGGAAGCAAGGGAGTCCTTTGCCGATTTCGTTGAGAGGTGGAGAGCCAAAGCCGCATTAATGACTGATCGCCCGAGTGAGAGGGATCAACTCCGCATTATCTCCTGCAATCTTCAGCCTGACTTCACCAAGTACCTTGTGTTGGTTAAAGCATCTGCCAACTTTGAGACTTTCTTCGAGTTTGACCAAGCCATTGAAAAGGCCCTGCAAAGTGGAGTTCTGCCAAGAGGAGAATCTTCTTCTTCCACTACTCAAAAAGCTAAGCCGAGGGCTTACTCTAGAAATAGTAACGCATTGTTTGGTGGAGGCAACTACGCCAGTACGGCTTCAAGTGGGGACAACGCAGTTGCCGCCAACATCAATCAGGTTCTAAACGCCCAAATCTATCGGGCCCGAACGCAACCTCGGAGTTTCTCTGTCTTCAAGGCACCTCTGTCCGCAGTGATGGAAAAGCTCGTCAAGTCTAGGCATCTCAAACCTTTGACCCCAACTTCCCCACCAAAAGTCCTACCTTATGGTTACAAGCCTAACCTTTTCTGTGCTGTCCACCAAATGCCTGACCATCCTACTGACGCGTGCTATCGTCTTCGACATATGATTCAAGATCTCATTGACAATGGCACGGTTCAAATTCCACCAAAGCCCAACGCCATTTCCAACTCCTTGCCTCAATACCAGTTTGACCCTCTGGTTGGTCAGATATTCATCACCTCTACTCAAATCAACCCTAGCTCTATCATATTCAACCCTAGCCACTATATTGTCTCAGAAAGCCAACCCAAACCAATCGTATCCATCTCGTTCGAACCAGAGATTAACAAGATGGCTGTAGGTTGGGCAATTGAGGTTTTCACCATCAACACATGGATTGACAGTAATGAGGAGCTTACAAAGGAGCGGACTGACGGGAAGAGGTCCATTGTTCATAGGAGCATCGAGTAGGTTTGGTCGAAGAAGTTGAGGAAGCCCAAAATGCTGTTGCTTGGGCCTGATATCCTTTAGATTCCACCTCTCTGTGAGGAAGCCAATGGTAACTATAAAAGTTACATTTTCAAATTGCGTCTATTTTGCATTGACACTCTTGAGTCTGAGTCTGACACAATGTCTGTCAAGTCATCTAAAGTCTAGCTCTGAGTCAGAGTTTGTGCCTGTTGGCCCTCCATGTCGTAGCTTCTATTTTCCATTCGAGTCTTTAGCTGTACTTGGCAACCCCGAGGGGCTTTCTTTTGAATACATTATCTTGCTTCTTAGTACTTTGTTAGCTTTTGAATAAACTGTGTCGACCTTGACGACGAAGGGATAGATTTCGATGCGATCATCCCCAAGAAAATGTGTTCCCTCACCGAAAAGGAAGACGAAAGGCATGCTCAACCTATTAATTGAAATATTTGTTTTAAAATAAACTTGAAAGATGAAGTGGATCCCTAAATGGTTCAAATTGGTTCAACGCTGTCCCCAGAGAAGCATTGCACCCAGTCAGATAGGCTCGAAGAGTTCATCAACATCTTGGCATGGTCTCTCAAAAGACACGCCTGGCGTTGATCCTGAGATAAAAGCAGTATCGAATCCCTTTGTTACTGGGTGTCAAACCATGTAAAGCAAAGTTCAGAAGGTCCAGTGCCTCATACCATGTTCAAGCTTGCAGGAACAGCGTTCCGCTAAGCACAAGTTAGAAAGTTCAAAATTGGCCTGGAGCGAGGCATGTCAACTGAAGCACTCTGGACCCTGTGCTTTCAAAGCCACTTTATCTGGGGCTGCGGCCAAAGATTATTAACCTTGACAGTAATAAGTTCAATACGTTGGTCAACATGGATCAATTCAAAAGCCTTTTCCCTGAGAGAAGCTCGTTGGGCTGAAAACCCCAAGGGTGGGCAGTTCCAAGCAAAAGTTAGAAGAGCCTGCTAGATCGAGAACCTATGAAGGAGGTCTAGGAAAAAAAATAAATAGGCAATATTTGAAAGCTCACTATATCGAAGACCCGAATGGGCGGTACTAGGCAAAAGTTAGAGCGTAAAAGGTGAGGTAAAACACACGAGTGAACCTTTGCCTGAACTACATTTTGACCTGATTCCCCAGAATGGGATATGTGGGTAGTCTCTCTTTGAGACTCGGTCATAATCTATCAATTTAATCCAAGGCTTTGGTACATCACCGTGATCGAGAAGAAGACAAGGATCGTCTATGCAGAAGGGGGGAAAACCTTTCATCTTTCAATCTTGTTTCAAACTACTACTTCAATTTCAAAGCTAAGCATAAAGCCTTTAAAGATTTTAAGCATAAAAAATAGAACGAAATGTTGGCGAGGCCTAACGGCTCATAGTTTATATTAAGTTCAACGGAGTTTAGTGTAAGCAGCCGCAGCGGACTTGTAGTTACGCGCGCTAGTTTGATGTTCACACGCGTTTGTTCAAAGTTATGTGTGTTTGTGTCAAACCTGCTCATGTTTCTTCAATTCAAACAGCAGTCAGAAGCAGTCAGCTACTGCCTCTAACTTATCATTTTCCATATCAGGTTCAAAGCACCTCAAATGTCGTTCAAGGGGCTTTTGCCAAGTTTTGTCATGCCGTGCAGGTCATATGGACCTAATGTGACTGCACGGGGGTGTCGGTTTCGATCCGGGCCTATATGTGTCATCGTTTGCGTCTTATGCCCATCTTTGTGGCATTTTTCCAATTTTTAGTCCATTGTCATATCGAGACACTTTTCTCGATTCCATTTGTTCATACGGGTCTCTATACATCTATTTGGCCTTACAAGAGTGTCAGTTTCACTTGTCTAAGAGGATATTTGAGTTTTGGCACGTTAATACCCAAAATTTCATTATTTTCCATGTGGTTAAGGGTCCGCGTTGTATCCTGGGGCTCTTTCTCCCTTTTCGTTTGAGCTAGGCGAGTTTGTGCATGTGTGCATATCTGTGTATCGACTCAGTTTGCTTGTCAATGCAAATTAGATATTAGCAATTGGTTTACATGTCAATAAACTGGAAAATGCAATTTTTACATTGCTACCCTAGTATCTGTAACCCACAAGCTGTGGAATCTTGTGGACGTTAAGAGCACATCAGCTCAATGCCAAGCAAAGCATATCTTTGGGGCACGTCTGCCCAAGTATCGAAGAAAGGGCGCGCTGGCCCAATATCGTTCCTAAATGTCAACTGGGCACGCCGGCCCGCTCAAGCGTCTATCTATCTGGGTGTGAATCTCAGAGACAAAAGACAGTAAAGTACTGGGCTCAGTGATAGTCTTTAAGCATCGTTGTCCTCTTAGGAGCCGCCCTTAGCTAGGGTCTGCATTTTCAGTTTATGTTTTCATATAGCATACATCTTTGCATATTGTGTATATCAACTGTTGAAAACAAGAAGGTGACCAGTTTGTGGAAGTTTATGCCCGAATGGTTTCCATCAAGTCTTTGTTTGCCAATGGATACGATTGAAAAATCTCCAGTGGTATCATTATCGTTTGTTTAGCGGAGGCAATGGAAATCTCCCTAACTCTCAATTTGTTTGCCAAAGGGTGTGGTGCAATCTCCTGTGGTATTGTTTTCGTCGATCAGCGGAGACAATGGAAATCTCCATAACTCTCAATTTGTTTGCCAAAGGGTACAGTGCAATCTCCTACGGTTTTGTTATCGTTGGTCAGCGGAAGCAATGGAAATCTCCATTATCCTCGATTTGTTTGTCAAAGGATGCGATGAAATCTTTTGTGGAACCAATCAACGACGGTCAGCCATATCGTCCATCTCAGTCATTCAATGATGGTCAGCCCTATCATCAACGACGATCAGCCATATCGTCCATCTCAATCATTCATCGATGATCAGCCATATCGTCCATCTCAGTCATTAAGTGATGTTCAGCCATATCATCAACGACATTCAGCCATATCATCCATCTCAATCATTCAGCGATGATCAGCCATACAATCAACGACGGTCAGCCATATCGTCCATCTCAGTCATTCATTGATGGTCAGCCATATCATCAACGACGATCAGCCATATCGTCCATCTCAGTCATTCAGCGATGATCAGCCATATCATCAATGACGATCAGCCATAGCGTCCGTTTCCATTCAGCGATGATCAGCCATATCATCAACGACGATCAGCCATATTGTCCTTTCAATCCATCAAAGACGATCAGAATATCATTCGTGTTCACAACTTCAACGACGATTAGAATATCGTCCTTGCAGGCCCCAACGACGATCAGAATATCGTCCGATGGTCCACCCATTCGCAACTAGCTGTTCCCTAGGAGAGTCCGCCTCGACTTGCCCTGAACAACTACCTCTACTTCAGTCTAGCTTCATACGCATCTTCTAGAAACCTTATTGCTCTGTCTTGGATGGTCTTTGATAAGGAGATTGGCTCTGATTCCCAGCAGATGGAATTCAACCTACCTGACACGACCTATCCGTGTTTGTTGGAATGCTTTGTGCCAAGGATAGTTTGATCCCCAGCAACGATGGCCTGCCCCGTCCAAATCTGCAGTGACAACCTATCCTGTCAAAATTCGATCAACAAGTGGCGATTCACTTGTCCACTTCTACTTTCATCCCCGGCAATAGACCGTCCGTCCATTCCTCCAATTAGGTTCCTTAAGTTTAAGAGTCTACTTTGCTAGCATGGATTGTTCTGGATTGCCTTGAGGGGTGTCTAGAATTCTTTGATGTTACTTGTACCAAGTTGATGGTGCTTCAAGTGCCGTCAAAGAGGGGCTACTGTAGACACCTCAATCTGGGCTTCTACATTAGTTTACTTACGGTTTCGGATTCCCCAATGATGAAACAGAACAAGAACACCCCGGGAATGATAAGTGTTTGAGCTTTGAGTGTTTGCAAAACCCTTGAACCTAATCCTAAGCCACTTCAAAAAGCCAAAAACCCTACTGACACGCATTGTGTAACAATCCTGATTTTTAGTAAGTAAAAATTTCGTTAAAAATTTGAATTTTATTTTAATACTTGGATTCGCTTCCAAAAATTCCTTTTGTATTCCTAATAATCCGTCATAATTAGATTTTAGTCTTTTAAAATTATATTTCTTGGCTAGAGATTATACTTGGCAAGTGTAGTTGTCTAACCAATTAGTTAGAGGAACCTAATTACCAATTCATCTAGTTACTTTCTCCTAGCCCTAGATGAGTCTTTTGAACCTCCTTGGACCTTTTGAACCTTTCAAACCCTAATGAAACCCTTTGGACCTTTAACCTCTACCCATTGGATGATAAAAGTTAAGAAAACTTTTATCTATTGGACAATAGATCTTTTATCCAAGATCTTTTGATAGATTTGTTAAAGTACAAGGATATAGTTATATATAGGTATATATATCCACATGCTTAAAGGATATGGTATTATTTTAATGAATAAAGTACCTCACCCTTTTATCCATTGGTCAATAACCGCTAGGGAAATTATTACCCATTGGATAATAGTATTAGTCTTGCCAACAAGTACTAGGGTTTTATTTAATAATCATTTTTTCTAGATTTCCCATGTGACGATATATTTATATAAATATATGTGTGTGTACTTTATAATATATACCCTAGATTTTTTTAGGATTTTCTAAGTACAAAATCTAGTATTTTAATGGGGCATGTGCCTATTTGATTATTTTAATGGGGAATTTAGATCTTATAATTTTTTTTATTGGATATTGGAAATCTACCTAGATTACATGGGTACATATATATATCATATTATATTAAAGCCTAGATTTCCTAAAGTACTTAATTTAATATTTTAATAAGAAACATGTGCTAATTTAGATTATTTTAATAAGGGATTTTGACCTTATAATTTTTTATTGGATACCTGGGATCTACATAGATTGCATGGTACATACTAATATATATATTTGTGTACTTGGACTTATTTATATGTATATGTATACTTAATTTATTCCAAAGTACATGTGTTTAATTGAATAGTTTAATAGGAAAAATCTTTACCCATTGGACAATAATTGCTAGGAAAAATTTTATCCTTTGGGTAATAGCCAAGACTTTTGCTATAAATAGCACCCTTGTCCAAAGCATTCAACTCACACCTTCACCTAGCAACTTCTCTCTCTAGAAAAAGATTAGTGTTCTTACTTTGTTTTTCTTGTTCTTGAGCATTCTTGAAGTTCTTCCTAAGTTCTTCAAGAAACTCATCCTAAAACCCCTTTTCGATCCAAAAAGTTCAAGTAGTTTAGTCAAGATCAAGTTTCGAGAGAAACCTTTCTCTTTCGAAACTTCCAGAAGCATACCGTAGGAAGTTACTCCGCCCGATGTACTCATTTTTTTTCCGTAGTCGCCACTACCACCAAGAAGAAAGGTAGAATCCCATATACGCCATCTCTAAGCATATGTAGAATCCCTTGTTCCCCTAACTCTACGTATAGAACCATATGTTAGAAAGTAGAATGTCTTTACTCTTTATAAACATGTGTTGTTTTGAACTTTCCACAAAGAGGAAAGAATGGGCTTTTGAAAGATAGAAACTTATCGCTTGTTTAGAAGTATTTGTATTTTGATCTTTAAAATGGTTATGAGCATGCTTACATGAATTGCTTGTATTACTTGTGGTATAATATTAAGTTGGATGATCTTGCTAGTTTAGTTTCAAGATTACAATGAATGATTTATGATTACTTTTGTGAAACGTCCTACCGCGGAGTCAATGCATAAAAATGAGACACGGAAAACGAGAAAGTAAAAACATGACACCTAGGGTGTGGTTAAAGAAAAGGTGTGTTTTGACTTAGATAAAATATTTTTGAAACTATATAATGGCCGGACATAGTAGCCATTGCGTGGGTGTGTTTTTCGAAAACCCAATGGGAATCCGGAGCGGCGGAACCATTATGGGATACTCGGAAACCCGGAGCGGCGGAACCGAGAATTTTGAATTGTGGATTGGTTATCCGTGGAGAGGAGCCAATGCCAAATTCAATGATTTTGTGTGCCAATGGAAACCCAGAGCAGTGGAACCATTGTGAGGTTGTGTGCGTTCCCATGGGAACCCGGAGCGGCAGAACCATGGTGAGGATATCCTCGGGAACCCGGATCGGCGGAACCGAGGTATGGCTTGGTTATCCGTGGAGAGAAGCCAATGCAAATTTTGTGTGCCCACTACAAGAAAAATCAAAATTGGTGACGAAAAAGTGGCAACGAAATTTAATTTTGTCACTAAATGAGTATATTTGGCGACGAAAAAATAAATTCGTCACCGTTTTGACATCTTCCGTGACGAAATAATTTTGTCGCCAATTATACCTGTTTAGCGACGAAAAAAATATTTTCGTCACCAAAAGTACCCATTTGGCGACGAAATACATTTTTCGTCACCAAAAGCTTAAAAAAGGTGACGAAATTATTTTTTGTCGCCAAAGATAATCATTTGGTGACAAAAAATATATTTCGTCGCTAAATGAGACCAATTTAGTAACGAAATATTTTTTTCGTCACCAAATGCTTAACTTTGGTGACGAAAAATAATTTCGTCACCATTTTAACGCTTTCAGGGACGAAAAATATATTTCGTCATCAAATGGATATCTTTCGTGACGAAATTTATGAATTGTGCTTTGTCACTAAATGTATTTCGGACATAACTCTTTACTAAAAACTCCGATTGAGATAATTCAAATTGTGTTTGAACAATGACTCAATTGCCTACAACTTTCATGTTTATCAAAATTACTAATTTTAATGTTTAAAGGTTCAAAATTGCATTCAAAATATATTTTAATGTAAAACATATATGTTATATATTAGCTATTTCAAATATTTACTAAAAAGTGTGTGTGGTGCAGTTGGTTAGAGCTTGCGCGAAAAACTCAAGAGACTCGAGTTCGAAACCTAGCAGGAGCAAGAAAGAAGGACTTTTTTCCCATATGAAAACGTCTTTTGCAACGAAAATTTTCGTCACCGATGAGACTCATCAGTGACGAATTTTTTCGTCACCAAAAGGAATAATTTATGACAAAAAATTTCGTCATCAAAAAGCACAATAAGCGAGGAAAAAAATTTCGTCACCAATTATTCACTTTTTGATGACGAAGTATTTTGACATCAAAAGACACTATAGGTGACGAAAAATAGATTTCGTCACCAGGTAGGAATCCTCGACAACCTTTAGTCGACAAATTTTTTTTCGTCACCTATATTATTTGTGACGAAAAACAAGCAATTTGTGACGATTTTCATTCGTCACCCAATGTAATTTTTCTTGTAGTGGCCAATGAGAACCTGAAGCGGCGGAACCATTGTGTGGATACTCGGGAACCTGGAGCAGCGGAACCGAGGTTGGGTGTGTAAAAACGATTTTGGAAATGATGATTTGGAGAATGAAAAATGGAAAATGGTGACACGGTCCACGACGAGTCACGTAGGAGAAACTCAGAAAAACCATGGACATAAACGATAGTTGATTAGCGAATGTGGATGTGTCATTGTGAACTATTTTGTTAAATATGCATGTATTATGTGGAAATCGTTAGTACTATGATCTACTGCTAGTAAGTTAAGGGTTAGTGGGTATGGATTATTCTATTGAGCTTTTGTAGCTCATGGTGTTACCTTTGGTGACCCTGACATATTATATCGGTGGCGACGCTGGTATAATGTGTCAGACTTTGTAGATGAACAGGGTGAGCTGTACACCTTGGAGGCTTTTAGAGCCGAAGAGCTGGCTAAGATGGAAGAACAGACAGAGCTATAGTTATAAACCTTAGTTTTCCTTTGTGTAATGAAAGTACTCTTACGGAGGTTGTGATGTAATAAAGAGCCAGACTCTACTTTGAAGTTGTAATAAAATTATCTATTTAACGTACCCGAAATTGGGGGCGTTACACGTTGGTTCAGAACCAGCACGCACGGATCAAGCTGCCAGGTGTGGTCAACAGTCAAAGCTTGACCGTTGACCCACACGCGGGATGGTTTGGCACGCGAGCGCCAGTATGGCACCAACACACGCAGGTCAACCGGACAGGTGGTGGTCAACAGTCAAAGTTTGACTGTTGACCCATGCATGCCAGGGCGCAACCCGCGCGCGCCAGACTGCCTCCCACGCGCGCTAGTCGAAACTTGTCCCCATCACCTTTATTGGTAGGTAAGCTTAACCACCGAGTAACCCTCAGCCAGCCTCGTGGACTGGCTGAGCTCCTTTCCTTGCACCAACTAGATTCACCTCCATCTCCTCCTATATATATTCCCCTTTGTTTCTCTTTCAAAAGGTTCAAGTTTTGTGAAAGGGTTACACCCTAAGCATGTAAGAGCATAGCTTGTTATTTTTCTTCCATTACTAAAAAACAACACAAATACCTCAAACAACCTCAACCTCAACTCAAAGTTCAAACACCTTTCCAAACTCAAAAACCAAAGGTATAGCATGCCTTTGTTTTACTCTTTGTTCTGATCCCTGAGGGGGCCGGCAAGGCCGAGGCTGGTAATCAATATCAGTTCTGGCCCTAAAGTTAGCAAGGTTACAAGAGCCATGTAGCTATTATACCCGCGCGCGTTGAACCCATTTACGCACGTGCTTGTCTAAGGCAGCGTGCGACGGTTCACGTGGGGATAGGATGCTGATTACTTTCTGTTTGTACAGTATTTTAAAATTACTTGATGCATGATTAGAATTAACCCACTGTTTTCCATGTTAAAATCCTTAGCTTAGCTTAGGTCATTTAATATTTCATCTGGAATGCCCCTGGGTTGCTTCTGAAGATGTCTCAGAGCCCAGGCATGCAAAGCAATTTCTGAAAGTCCAATCAGGACCAACGCGCGTTGGTCCCAGTGTCTCGCACGCTTGTTTGACTATTTTCGGAGGCTGCCCTTGCATAGGCAACTTGGTCCCTGACCTCTATTTAAATACCCCCACTGTTTAGGGGTTGTATTTCTATTTCATTCATTCTGTATATAATAATTATTTACTTTCAGTACATATAAATTGCTTGGTTTGCCCCCTAGGTGAGCACTGGTCATTCCAGAGCCCAGAAGGAGATAAAACTCAACCTGTTGGAAGGATATCAACCCGCACGCAATTGTATGGGTCTGGCGCGCGATGGTGGGCTTGCATGCACGCAGATCCATGCATGCAAGTTGGCCACTTTTTGTGTCAAAATCATACAAAGGCATTGTTTTGATATCCAGCCGTAGTGTTGAATTTTATCTCATTTATTTTCTAACATATCATCCATCCATGTAATTTTCGATCACATCCTGCAAACTGTTACAGCTTTAATCCTCGATTAACTGTTTCCCTGCCCTAATTGGCTAAAAATTGGTTAATAAAAGAAGAATCGCAAAAAAAAAAAAACTATTTTCACAAAATGTCTAAGTAGAAACCGATCTCCAGATTGGGCGAGAGGGGTGCCTTAAAACCCTTCCCCTTTCATAACCTGGCTCCCGAACCCAGATATGATTATGACGGACTGGTTCCTTCACTTTTTCAAATCAAATAGCGACAGGTGCTTTGAAATACGGTTCCTTGGGTATCGGACCTTCAAAATCCGAGTGGCGACTCTGTATTTTTTAGCGCTTGCCATCCGTGCTCGCGCTCCCTCATTCCGGGCCCTTGCTTTGGAATTCGGAAATTCCGAGGGCATGCTGCCCACATTACTGCTGTTGCTTTAAAATGGAATGAAAATGTGTTTGGTAACATATTTCGAAAAAAAAAAAGTGGGTTCTTCCTAGAATTGTGGGTACTCAGAAATCTCAAGAAAAAAATTATTGTCATAACCTTCAATTGCTGGAAAGAGATCTTGTTGACTATAACAATATCCTGTCCCAAGAAGAAACCCTTTGGTTCCAGAAATCTAGAGCTAATTGGATTACTTCGGGAGAGAAAACACCCGATATTTTCACCTTCTACTATCATTCGTATGAGGAGATCCAAGATTGATGACCCTGATGACATTAAGAATTTGGTTCAATCCTACTTTACTGACCTATTTAAAAGTACTTTTACCATAACAGTGGAGGGAACCAAATTATCAATGCTCATGGCCAACTTACTAGGGAGGATAATGAATCTTTGTGCGTCCCTGTTTCACTTGCTGAAATATGGAACACAATTAAGAGTATTCCACCCTATAAAGCTCCTGGCCCCGATGGGATCCACGGCATTTTTTATCAAACTTATTGGAATGTGGTGCGTAAGGAGGTTTGTCAGATTGTGCAAAACTGTTTTGCCACCTATAAGGTCCCTGAAGAAATGAACAAAGCTCTTATTTCTCTGATCCCTAAAGCAGATAATCCTGATAATATTAAGATGTTCAGGCCCATAAGCCTCTGCAATGTGGTGTATAAACTATTAATAAAATCATCATTGCCAGGCTTAGACCTCTAGTTCTTAAACTTAATTATTAGTCATACTCAGAGTAGTTTTATACCTGGGAGATCTATGATGGATAATATTATTATTACCCAAGAGGTTTTTCATAATTTTAGATCAAAAAAGGGGGGGAAAAGGTGCATCAAAAAAGGGGGGAAAAGGTGCTTGATTTTTAAAATTGAATTAGAAAAGGCTTATGACAAAGTGTTCTGGAAATTTCTCGTTGATACTCTCATCTATTTCAATTTTAACTCATGAGTTATGTCATTAGTGTCGAGTCTGCCATTCTTTGGAATGGTGAAGCCCTCGAGATTTTACCCCTGAAAGTGTTAGTAATTTATTTTAATCAACGGGTATCTGTAATCTTAACGTGGGGAGATTAATAAGTATTTAATATCATGGAGCTCGTAATATAATTGAGATAAGGACGGGAGCGCAATTATAATTCTGTAGTGTGGTGAATTATAATTAGTGAAAATAAGAAATAGAATCCTAGTGGGATTAAGTTTTCTTATTTACACTGGGAGCCCAGACTTATTACTCCTTAGGTCCCTATCGTAGCCCTATATATACACGTTATGCTTTCTAGGTCAGATGTATGTTTTTCTATTATTCAGTAAATAGAGGCAGGCTTAAAGAGAGCAAACAGATCACGAAAGAGTCCACACTTGGTTCGTGTTCTGGACGTGCAGGGAATACGATAGAAGATCGTAAGATACGGTCGAGCAGTATTCGTGGTTTATAGCAAGACGTGCTATAACAAGTTCAACCAGCGTTCGTGGCGCAGAGAGTTCAGGTAGAACCCTAATTCCGCTTTATAGGGTTTTACAATTTTTGTTGTCTAATCTGTACGCTTCATTACTGGGTCTTGGGGATTCAGTTTCCCAACAGTGGTATCAGAGCAGGCTGTAATCACGCGTATGGATTAAACAGGCCATGTTGTCCGTAGGTTATAGAGGGTAGAACGTAGAACTGTGCTAACCCTTATTTTTGCAGCGTTCTTACCCAGCTATTATGGTCACATGATTTTTATTGGTTTTATGTGATTAGATCCCACGATAATTTTTTCGTGGTTATTGTTATTTATTGGGTACCACGATTATTTTTGTGGTTGTAATAATTAACGTAGCATGTGTTATTTATTGGGTGCCACGATTATTTTTCGTGGTTGTAATAATTAACGTAGCATGTGAACTCCAATGGAGGCATAAGATCGATATTTGAATGTTTCTTCGATTGTAATAGCATTCGACGGTTATTCGGAGATCGAAGATGGTAGATACAAAAGATTCAAGTTATTTGGCGCACAACAGTTTTTTTTCCAGATTCGTAGAGTCTGATTGCAGGGCTATTTTGACCCAGTAAACATTGGAATCAGAAAATCTGTTTTTCACGAACGTTGTAGATAATTGAATTTCGAATCCAACCCAATTTGAATCACTTCAATTGGAGGTCAGATGAAGAAGATATGGCCAAAATACTGAAGGCTGTGCAGTTTACGCGGGAATATATTAAATCCGAAATTTCTTGCCTAAGCACGGTTGGATTTTGGTTTTCTTGATTGATTCAAACTATCTAAGTCTTCTACACAACTATAGCCGAAGGATTTCAAGTTTGGAAGGACTCCTTATTGCTTAAGGATTTCAAGTTTGGAAGGATTCCTTGTTGCTCAAGGATTGCATCTTTGACCATAATAGTTGGGATGCATATTTTATTATGTTTCCTAATTTATGTTTATGCATGTTTCTATGATTGTTTGCATATGTAATAGTTTACCATATTGGGACAACATGGTAATATATGGCTTTTGACCTAGATCACGTTTTTTGCAAACTTAAAAATTTTGATAACCCGCACAAATTTTTTTTTAAATAACTAAGTGGGAGAGGGAGTTTATTTTTATAAATCCCACGGTCTCCATTACTAGTATGTAGATGATGTAATTAATTTTGTGTGATGGTTTTAGAACCTTCCCCCCATCGGGCAAAATTAATTATGGCCTCATCGGTACAGACTTCCTTAAAAGATAGGTCATGATGATTGTTGTGTGAATTACTACACCATCTGAGGTAATTCATAACGGAACAATGGGTCATGGGGCTAGGTAATGGTATACACTTAGCTGTAAATAATAGTATCCTCACCATCTGAGTCACTATTATTATTTATAGGACCGAAGTTATATTGGCTATTTAATTTTGCTTGGCACGGTATAGTGTCTAGATAGTAAAATTAAAAGGTTGTGCTTATCTACACGAATGATAAAGAGTAGAGACTTCCCATCGAGGCATGCTCTTCACGGTGTGTAGGGTTGCCAATGTTTTTCTTTTAACATGTGGTAGAGAGAAACAATATTAAAATGAAATTCAAAATTTTTATTGCCCTTCATAATTGATTGTTATGTTATTTGATTCTCAGATTCAAAAATGGGCTCTTTCAATCCACTTGCCATTATTCTCAAAGAAAATAAACTTACTGGACCAAACTATGTTGACTGGAAAAGAAACTTGAATATTGTGTTAACTGCTGAGGGCCACAAATATGTGCTATCTACGGCGTGCCCTCCTATACCTGAAGAAAATGCCACAGAATAGGAAGCAAAGCCTTATAAAGATTGGGTTAAGGCTGATGAGATGGCGCGGTGTTATATTTTGGCTTCTATGTCGAATATATTGCAACATCAGCATCAAGCTATGGAAACTGCTTCTGATATGATGCTGAACCTCAAAGAAATGTTTGGGGATCAGAATCGAGCAGCAAGGCTAGTTGCTATGAAAGAATTGGTGAGCATCACCCATGTTGAAGGGACCCCGATTAGGGATATCATGTTCTAAAGATGATAGTTCTTCTTAATGAACTAGAGATTCTTGGAGTTGAAATTGATGGGGAAACCCAGATCGATTTCGTTCTTAACTCACTGCAGTCTGAGAGTTTTAAGCAGTTTCGCCTGACTTATTCTATGAACAAAATGCATTTATCTTTGGCGGAACTTCTTAAGGAACTCCAAGCAGCTGAGGGTCTTTTGGTTGGGAAGAAACCACCTTCAGTGCTAGTGGCAGAGAAGGCTTCTACTTCTAAGACGAAAGGCAAGAAGAAGCAGAATAAGTCTCAGAAAAAGGTTGTGGAGGCAGTTCATGTGCCTCAAGGTGGAGTGAAAAAGCCTACGGGCAATTGTTTTCACTCAAGCAAAAAGGACACTGGAAGAAGGAATGTCCGATTTTTCTCAATAAAGTGAACAAACAAGGTAAATCTTTTTCACTAGTTGTTGAATCATGTTTAGCGGTGTTATCTACCAGTACCTGGTGTGTAGATATAGGAGCCACTAATCATGTTTGCAATTCATTGCAGGGGTTCCAGGAAACCAGAAGACTCAGTGATGGGGAGATTTATCTACATATGGGAAATGCTACGAGAGTGGCAGCAGCTACAGTAGGAAATGTTTTTTTAAATTTTAATAGTAATATGAGTTTAATTTTGAGAGATTGTCTTTATGTTCCTACTGTTAGAAGAAACTTGGTTTCAGTTTCTAAGTTAATAAAGGATGGATATTTGGTTTATTTTAGTGACTCTGTGGTTATTAAGTTAAATAAACGTTTTATCTATTCTGGTTCATTGGTGGATGATCTCTACATTATAAATCCTATATTTCCTACAGTGCAACTGCATGAATTGAATAACACTAATAATTTACAATGTAAGAGAAAAAAGCCTTCAAAATTGAACCAAACGTATCTTTGGCACTTACGTCTTGGTCATATTAATCTGAATAGGATTTCTAGACTGGTTAGAGATGAACCTTTAGGTTCATTAGAAGTTAAGGAACTTCCAGTCTGTGAATCCTGTTTGGAAGGTAAGATGACCAAAAGGCCTTTTTCAGCAAAAGGATATAGAGCCAAAGAGCCGGTTGAATTGGTTCACTCTGATTTGTGTGGGCCTATGAATGTCCAAGCTAGAGGTGGTTTTGAGTACTTTGTCACTTTTATTGACGATTAGTCAAGGTATGGATATATTTATTTGATGCGCCGTAAGTCCGAATGCATTGAGAAATTCAGGGAGTATAGGGCGGAAACGAAAAAGCGTTTGGGTAAATGTCTCAAGACACTACGATCTGATCGTGGTGGTGAATACCTCTTGGGAGAGTTTAGGGACTACTTGTCAGCTGAAGGGATTACATCCCAGTTGTCAGCTCGAGGTATGCCACAACAAAATGGTGTAGCAGAGAGAAGGAATAGGACTCTTATGGATATGGTAAGATCAATGATGAGTTATTCAGATTTACCAATTTCGTTTTGGGGACATGCACTAGAAACAGCAGTGTATATTCTTAACTTGGTACCATCTAAGTCAGTACCATCTACACCCACAGAACTATGGGCTGGGCGCAAACCTAGTCTCCAGCATGTTCGGGTTTGGGGTAGTCCAGCACATGTGTTGAATGAGAACGCAGATAAATTGGAATCGAGGACAGAAGTTTGCTTGTTTGTGGGGTATCCTAGAGGAACGAGAGGTGGACTGTTTTATAGTCTTACGGATAAGAAGGTCATTGTTAGCACTAATGTCCGGTTCTTAGAAGAGGACTATGTGATAGACCACAAACCCAGAAGTAAAATTGTTCTAGAAGAATTGAGAGGAGAGAGACCAGCACAAACTTCTTTACCACCAATAGTGCAGGAGGAAATGCCACAAGAGATATTTGTAGAGGCACCTATTGACACATCGGTACCTCGTCGTAGTGGGAGGGTTACTGTTCCACCCAATCAGTATACGTTGTTGGGAGAGTCTTTTGAAATGATCCCTGATGATCAACATGCTGAACCCTGTAACTACAATGAGGCACTTCAAGATAAAGATATGGAACTTTGGCAAAAGGCTATGAAATCAGAGATGGAGTCTATGTACTCTAATCGGGTTTGGGATCTTGTAGAACCACCTGAAGGGATTAAACTCATTGGATGCAAGTGGATCTATAAGAAGAAGAGAGGAGCGGACGGGAAGGTGCATACCTTCAAAGCTAGGCTTGTTGCGAAAGGGTATACTCAGAAAGAAGGGATCGACTATGAGGAAACTTTTTCGCCAGTAGCCATGCTTAAGTCCATTCGGATTCTCTTATCCATTGCGGCTCATCTCGATTACGAGATTTGGCAAATGGATGTAAAGACCGCGTTCCTTAATGGAAATCTGGATGAGTGTATCTATATGGTGCAACCAGATGGATTCATAGCAAAAGGTCATGAGCACATGTTGTGCAAGCTTAAGAAGTCTATTTATGGGCTTAAGCAGGCATCTAGATCTTGGAACATTCATTTTCATCAAGCAATCAAGTCTTTTGGTTTTGATCAATGTCTGGATGAGTCATGTGTGTACAAGAAGCGCAACGGAAAAGTTGTAGTGTTTCTAGTACTATATGTCGATGATATCTTGCTCATCGAAAACGATGTGGGAGTGTTATCTTCAGTGAAAGTGTGGTTATTCGGCCAATTCGAAATGAAGGACTTGGGAGAAGCTGGTCACATCCTAGGGATTAAGCTTATACGAGATCGCAAGAATAGGATATTAGGCTTATCACAAGCTACTTATATCAATGTCATTCTAGCCCGTTTTAGCATGCAAGATTCCAAGAAAGGGTTCCTCCCTTTTAGACATGGAATCAATCTATCCAAGGATTAGTGTCCTAAAACACCTGAAGAGATGGAGAAAATGAAGGCAGTTCCTTATGCCTTGGCAGTAGGAAGTCTTATGTATGCTATGTTGTGTACTAGACCTGATATTTGCTTTGTCGTTGGCATGGTTAGCAGATTTCAGTCTAATCCAGGGCAAGAACATTGGATTGCAGTGAAACATATACTCAAGTATCTGAAAAGAACTAGAGATCATATGTTGGTGTTCCAGTCAGATAGTCTGGTACCTCATGGGTACATAGACTCAGACTTCATGTCAGATAGGGATTCCAGAAAGTCTACCTTAGGATATGTGTTTACCTTGGGAGGTGGAGCCATAAGTTGGAAGAGTATCAAACAATCTTGCATTGCTGATTCTACCATGGAGGCAGAGTATGTGGCAGCTTCTGAAGCAGCCAAGAAGGCTGTTTGGCTTAGAAACTTTTTGTTGGATATGGAAGTGGTCCCTTTAGTGCAATCAGCCATTACACTCTATTGTGACAATAGCGGTGCAATTGCTAATTCGAAGGAGCCAATGACTCACAAGAAGGGCAAACACATTGAGCGTAAGTATCATCTGATTCGAGAGATCGTACAGAGAGGTGATGTTGCTGTGACCAAGATTGCATCAGCGAATAACCTGGCAGATCCTTTTACGAAGAGCTTACCAGCTAAGACTTTTGATAGTCATGTAGAGGGAATGGGAGTGAGATGCATGGCAGTATGGTTTTGAGTCTTAGTGGGAGTTTGTTAGGAGATTATGTAAAAGTTATGTTTTTATATGATGGATTAATATTTAATTATTAATCAGTTTTATCCATTTTTTATGAGAATCTTTTATGGGCAATATTTGCATGATAATTTTGTATGTTGTGCATGTGTGTCTTTTATTCTACATAGTAGATAATCCAATGTGTAGAGTACGGCTTACACACAGAAGACTGGATCATTGGTTCTTGTGGAATATAAGTTATGGTTCACAGTCTTAGATGGAATTTGACACACCATCGGTAGGACTGTAGCACAATATTTTAGTAGGTTTTTCTTGACTACAGGGAATGGTATTAATTCCAACTCATTGTGCTAGTATACTTTATGTGTATTGAACGGGACCGTATTGAGGTAATTGTCTTTATACTAACTTTATAAGACAATTGGAATCTCATGGTTATTATGAATGCTTATGCTCTTAATCCAAAGATAATTATTAGAAGTATATATTTAATGTTGTTGACTTTGATTCATTAAAGAGTGAGATCTTTATACGGTCAATAGTCTCGGTGAGTTGGGTAGCAACATTATGTATATGACAACTATTAATTATTAATGGAATCCACGTCCCGATAGGGATTGATGATACCCCTTGAGTAAGCGTATAAGTTTCGATTATGTCAAACCCTGCAGGTGGATATTTGTATCCGACATATCGAATAAGTTAAGCGGATAGTCTCAAGTTAAGATGTTGATTAAGTGGGAGATTGTCAGTAATTTATTTTAATCAACGGGTATCTATAATCTTAACGTGGGGAGATTAATAAGTATTTAATATCATGGAGCTTGTAATATAATTGAGATAAGGACGGGAGCGCAATTATAATTCTGTAGTGTGGTGAATTATAATTAGTGAAATAAGAAATAGAATCCTGGCGGGATTAAGTTTTCTTATTTACACTGGGAGCCCAGACTTATTACTCCTTAGGTCCCTATCGTAGCCCTATATATACACGTTATGCTCTCTAGGTCAGATGTATGTTTTTCTATTATTCAGTAAATAGAGGCAGGCTTAAAGAGAGCAAACAGATCACGAAAGAGTCCACATTTGGTTCGTGTTCTAGACGTGCAGGGAATACGATAGAAGATCGTAAGGTACGGTCGAGCAGTATTCGTGGTTTATAGCAAGACGTGCTATAACAAGTTCAACCAGCGTTCATGTCGCAGGGAGTTCATGTAGAACCCTAATTCCGCTTTATAGGGTTTTACAATTTTTGTTGTCTAATCTGTACGCGTCATTACTGGGTCTTGGGGATTCAGTTTCCCAACAGAAAAAGGGCTCCAACAAGGTGACCCTTTTTCCCATTTCTTTTTGTGTTATGCATGGAGAGACTTTCTTCTTTGATTACCAAAGTGGAAGAAGGAAGTTGGAAAGGAATAAAAGTAACAGAAATGTGTGCCCCCTTTCTCATTTGTTCTTTGCAAATGACCTTATTCTCTTTGGTCAGACTAATGTTAATATTGGCAAAGCTATGATGGAAGTGCTTAAGGATTTTTGTGATATGTCTGGTCAAACAATTAATCTCGCCAAGTATAAATTGTTTGTCTCCCCTAATATGCCCAGAAGAAGAGCTAGATAGCTTAGTGAGATTAGTGGTATTCTCCTCACAGCTGACCTAGGTAAATACTTAAGTGTTCCCCTATTACATACTAGAGTGAGTAAACAACATTTTAATGATCTTATTGAAAAGGGCAAAAGAAACTTGTTGGAAATCTAACAATCTTATGCTGGCAGGAAGAGCCACCCTTATCCAATCTGCTTCTTCCACTATACCTAGTTATGCTATGCACACATGCACCTTCCCATCGGTATAAGTAACTAGCTAGATAAGATGAATTGAGATTTATTGTGGGGGGATACCCCTGATAAGAGGAAAATACATCTCATTAATTGGAGCCAAGTTTGCAAAAAGAAGGATAATGGTGGTCTGGGTCTCAAGAAGGCTAATGTTCAAAACCTAGCTTTACTTTCTAAACTTAGCTAGAAAATGATTAATGATGAAGATAGCTTGTGTGTTCAAATTCTTAAAGATAAGTACCTAAAAAACAACAATGCTCTATCCTGGCCTAGAAAGTGTGGGGGTCGCTTTCTTCGTGGTCTTTCCTGTGTACCTTTCTTCGTCTGCTGGACCGTAGAAGACGGCGTTGAACTTGGAGTACCTGCAGAACCGGAGGGGGGTGTTCCTCTGGGAAGAAGCTCCGACGAACTTGTCAGTAAGTGGAGAAGGCAAGAAGAAGTTTGGTAAGAAATATTGCAACGCCCCGAATTTTGGGTACGTTAAATAAACATTTTATTGATAAAACCAAATGGAGTCTGACTCGTTATTACAACAAAACTCTCACAAGAGTTCAATATTTACACAAATGAAGGGGGTTCTAGGGTTCCTAACTACAGCTCACCTGCTCCTCCATCCTAGCCTCCTCAGCTCCAAAAGCCTCCAAGGTGTACACCTCACCCTGTTCATCTATGAGGTCTAACACATTATACCGGCGTCACCACCAATATAATATGTCAGGGTCACCAAAAAGGCAACACCATGAGCTACAAAAGCTCAGCAGAATAAACCCATACCGCTAACCCATAACTTACAAATAACAGGTTAAACAATCATCGATTTCCACATGATACAAGGTATACATAGCTAACAATGACACATCCCTATTCGTTAATCAACTATCGTTGGTGTTCAAGATTTTCGTGTTTCTCCTACGCGACTCATCGTAGACCGTGTCAACATTTTCATTTACAAATCAACCTTTCAAAAACCACTTGTTTAACACACCCAACCTCGGTTCCGCCGTTCCGGGTTCCCGAGTATCCTCACAATGGTTCCGTCGCACCGGGTTCCCATTGGCACACAAAATCTTGCATTGGCTCCTCTCCGCGGATAACCAAGCCATACCTCACCATGGTTCCGCCGGTCCGGGTTCCCATGGGAACGCACACAACCTCACAATGGTTCCGCTTTTTCGGATCTCCATTGGAACACACACAACCTCACAATGGTTCCGCTTTTCCGGATCTCCATTGGAACACACACAACCTCACAATGGTTCCGCTTTTCCCGGATTCCCATTGGAACACACAACCTCACAATGGTTCCGTTTTTCCCGGATTCCCATTGGAACACACACAACCTCACAATGGTTCCGCTTTTCCCGGATTCCCATTGGAACACACACACACCTTACACAATGGGCAAGTCCGGCCACATTGCGGATTCCAAAACTTTTCACTCTTTTCAAATGTTTCTTTTACACACGCATATTGCAGCAGGGACGTTGGGCATATTAGCAGGTTTATTCCATCTTAGCGTCCGCCCACCCCAACGTCTGTACAAAGGATTGCGTGTGGGTAATTCCTAAACGAGTCATGAAAGGTATAACGAACATACCCTGTCTCCACATTGGATCAAGAACAGCGTCAGAGGGATCAAAAACCGCTAATTCATACAGAGCCACACACACAACTCACATTATGCAACCAAAACCGGTCATAATGTAGTTTCAAAATATTTCTTCCTCGGAAAACATTTCCCTTTATTAACCACACCCTAGGTGTCATGTTTCTACTTTCTCGGTTCTCGTATCTCGTTTACATCCAAAGACTCCGCGGTAGGACAAAAGTAAGCATGAAACATTCTAACAAGATCATCCAATTCTATATTACTTATCACGCTCAATCACCACTTATAGCATAACGCCACATGTACGGACGCCTTTGGAGTGTATCACTTATGCTTTATTCAAAGCACAACGCCACATGTACGAACGCCTTTGGAGTGAAATCACTTATGCTTTATCACACCACGAGTAATACAAGCAATTCATATATGCATGCTCATAATCATCTTAAAGATCAAAATACAAATACTTGGATTCACATGGTAAATAACCTACGTATTCATCGAGTAAATATGGTACCTACATTATACTTAGGAATAGGGATAAGGAATTCCTACTTTATACTTGGGGTGGATGATAAGGAGATCCTACCTTACTTCTTGGCGGTAGTCGGCTACGGAAGGTTTAGTCGGTGGTCGGACGGAGTAACTTCCTACGGTATGCCTTCGGGAGCTTCGAAAGAGAAAGGTTTCTCTCGAAACTTGACCTTGACTATTACTACTACTACTTTTAGATCGAAGGGTGGTCGGGTGGCGGTTTAGTGGCTGTCTAGGATGAGTTTCTTGAAGAACTCAAGAACAACTCAAGAACAAGAAGAACAAAAGAAAGAACAAAGAAAGAACAAGATTTTTCTAGAGAGAGAAGTTGCTAGGTGAAGGTGTGAGTTGAATGAGAAACATGGGGTGCTATTTATAGGAAAAATCTTGAGCTCTCCTCCCCTCTCATGGCCGGCCCCCCCTCTCTCTCCATACTTCAAGTTTTGACACTTGTCAAGCACTCATGGAAGGTCAAAGTCTAACCCTAGGCTTGCATGGCTAAATGGTGTACCTTGGATGGATTATGGAAGATTTGTTGGAAAGAAAGGAGACAATGGTACAAGATTTGGTCTTAATCAATAATAGAAGGACAATGGAGAGGTAGATTTAGGCTAGGAAGAATATTTCCCAAGGATTTGAAAGAATAAGAAAGATCAAGGATGGTACAACAAAAATCTCTCTCTCTCTCTCTCTCTCTCTCTCTCTCTCTCTCTCTCTCTCTCCTATCTCTCTCTCGGCCCATCTCTCTCTCTCTCTCTCTCTCTCTCTCTCTCTCTCGGCCTCTCTCTCGGCAATCTCTCTCTCTCTCTCTCTCTCTCTCTCTCTCTCTCTCTCTCTCTCAAGTACACTATATGTATATATATATAAAGGCTAGGTACAAAAGTACAAGATTTTCCCAAATCTAATAACCATAAAAGAATCCTAATTAAACACATGTCTCCATTAAACAAATAGACTAGTGTACTAATGTACTCTAGGTAGATCACACCTCCCATTAAACTAATCCAATTGGGTACAAAACCCCAATATAAAATAATATAAGAGTACTTAAGAGAATCTTAGGCCTTAAAAGCTATTAAGTACTTTAATAATAAAATATTATGTACTTTATCACATGGGGTTTAAGAAAAAGACTAGTTTAATACACCCATGTACTTAGTTTGAAAGATGGACCTATTACCCAATGGACAATAAATCTCCTAACTTTTATTGTCCAATGGACAATAGTTACTAGGGAACTTTTATTGTAAAATAATCAAAAAGTACTTTAAAGCATGTGACAAAAGCCCTATATTTAAATATAGGTGTGGTACCAAGTACCCCAATTAAATAATAGGCTAGGATTCTCCTCATTAGTTTATAATAGAGTACAAGTACTAGTTTAATAAAGTACTTTGGAAATCTAAGGTTTAGATATACCCCAATAGTTTAATGCATAAAAGTACATGGGAATCCAAATCTTGATTATTAAAATAAAATCTTGTACTTGGTAGGAAGATTAAGGCTATTACCCACTGGATAATAATTCCCCTAACGGTTAATGACCAACGGATAAAAGAAATACAAGTACTTTTATACTTAAAATAAGATTTTGAAAAGACTACATGTACTTTAAACAAAATATAAAAATGAAAAGCTTATTGTCCAATGGACAAAGATTACCCTAACCATTATGGACCAATGGGTAAAGACAAAGGTTCAAAAGTTTCAAAAGGTCCAAAAAGTTCATCTAGCAACTAGGTGAGTTGGTTGCTCGGTTCCTACAAGTAGTCGGTTAGAAACTAACTAAATTGGTCAAGTAGGGTTTCTAGTCGAGACCAAAATTTTAACTACGACGAAAATTAACAAGAAATCATATAGCCACTCAAGAGAAAATAAGTAATTCAAATAAAATTCAAATATTTAACGAAATTTTTATTGACCAAAATTCAGGGGCGTTACAAATATGCTAGTAGAGAGGAAAGAGTGCTGTTGTGAAGGAGTTCAAATCCCTTTTCTTAGTGATAGTGCCCTCCTATTTATAGGCGAAAAAGGTGGAGTGCTAAGCAAGATGGCTTTGCTTTCCATGCGTCGAGTAACGCTCGGATGACGTCATGCAGCAGAGCCATTTATTGAGCGCCGCTTCCCCAGATCTTACAGAGTCATATGGGTTGATGTCAGAAAGGTCACATCACTCAGAGATGTCACTTCGAATATCAGAAAAGACAGCTTACTTATCAATAGATATTTCTGGAAGGTTCCATAAACGACTGTACTCGGTGGAGCTCCCTCCTGATGGACAAAGCTGCTCCGAGCATTTTGGTGTGCTTTCCGAAGAACAACCTCGCCGAACGAGAGGGTGTCCCTGGGCAGAAGATAAGATTACCGAGCGAACTCGAGTTTATGTGCGTTCGGATGAACGTACAGCGTTCGGTGAAGCACCCGGGGATCCATCTATCCCTCGGAAGATTAACGATACTTCACGCCTAAGCTCATCTTTATTTATAGATGAACTGAGACAACTGGACGACGGGTTAAATAGCATGTGAACCTGTTCCCCCTATTGGACCTTGAGAACCCTATGAACCTTTGGATATTTCGGCCCTCTACAATAGCCCCTCAACTCCTGCTTTACTTGCTTGGAAGGGAAGGATGAGTTGAATAACAAGTGGCCGAACATCAATGCAGATCCGAAGAACGAATGACTGGACGAATCGTTGAAGTTGTTGAACGGATAAAAATGCTTGGAACTTTTTGACATGTGCTTGCAACTTTCAATTAATGCCTCTTCAACCACCGATTTGAAATATTGCCAGGTGTCACGATTACATTGGGTGGTGGTACAGCGCATTTCGTTACTTGCCACGAGTCCTTCATCGAGCGTCACATCAATCTCCCGCTCAAATCCAACGGCCGGGGTTCAATATCACTTCGAATTCCGCACTTAGTATAAAAGGGCGGGGGATGGAGAGAGAAAATCACTTTTTTCCCCATTCTCAATCGTTTTCCCTGTTCAAGCGACGTTCGAAACCAGAAATTTGCAGATTTGAAGGATTTGATCACAGATTTTTCTCGATTTTTCAGGTATTTCTCGAGTTCTAATACTTGTCGATGCATTTTGGTTATTTTCGAATGGCTCTAGCCCCCTTAAAGTTGGCTTTTTTCCTTTTTCGCTTGGACTGAAACAGTCGCCTAATCTCCCACATGTTCATGTGTTCTTCCGAACACATGTTCATCTTCAACTCGTGTTCTTCCGAACACGAGGGTACCCCTTAGCATGAGTTTTTTCCAAATGAATACTCATTAAGAAGCTTGGTAATACGTATTAAGCTTCTTAACCACTGGTTTCTTCATTGGAGACATGTAAGGTTCCCAATCATTTCCTTGAGCGGTAAGGAATCCTTTCTTCAGAATTTCTGGCGAAGGGTAATCGTTCGGGAAGTAACTGAGTAGACTAGAGATCTCTCGGAATAACATAGAACACCGGACATAGGCACTCAGACTCCTGGCCATGCAAATCGCTAACGGTCTTATCCCATGCACTTATTTGTTTCTAGGTATGGAATCCTCGAAATCAACTTCGTCGGGTGAATCTTATCAATCGGTGGATACCGGAGCGTCGGACTTCGGTAGAGTTGATCCTGAATTAGCCGAAGTAATCAGAGACTTCGCCCGGAGCTACCGAACGGGGTCGAGCGGTGGGGTTCCCGAAGGAGTAGAAGGGATCGACTATCCCGCCACGGTAATTCCCCTTCGAACAATGGGACCAGACCCCAATATAATAGATATAGATGAGGAATCGTCTGATAGAGAACTTCCACACGACGAAGTGGAAGAGGAAGAAGACGCTGAGGGAGCAGACGAAGCTGTATCCGAAAGAGAAACTCCTTTTGCTTAGTCAAGCCGAACGAACGAGGAAACCGGCGTCATCGGAGAGTCTTCGTCGCAAGCTCCAAGGGTGAAGAGGAAAATTGTTCAGTTGGATCCCGACGTAATTCCCGACCGAACGGGGAGGGATCCCTGCCCTTATTTGGAATGCTTCCAAGACGAGAAGAGCTTAAACCTCTTTCGAGCAGTTTACGACGTTCCTGATGACGTCGTTATCACTCCTGTGTGGGGCCCCCGGATAAGATATAGTGACGAACACATCACTGTACCCCTGATGGCGATTACGGAAGGGGGTCTATGGTTCCCGATGCATAGAGTCCTGAGAGAGATCCTTCACCGCTTTAATCTCACTCCATGCCAGTTGAGTGTGAACTCTTATCGTATTATTCACTCAGTAATCAAGCTTGTTGAGGTAAAGATGTTCAGACTCGAAGCCTACCACTTTTTTGAAAATTTCATGATGTCGCGAAACGTTAGGTATTCCCGGTACTACCTGTGCTTCCGAAGGAAGATGGAAAAAATCATTCCAGAGGGTATGTACGATTCGGAGAAATGGGCCTCCGATTACATTGAGGTTCGGGGAAATTTCCAATTACCCGAACTAGAGTATGGACAGTTCGAAATCGCCACGCAAAGGGGGACTCCAAGTAAGAACAGTTATTCGTCATTTTGGTGCTATTCCTACTATTGTTCTTGTTATACTTATATCTATTGTTTTTGCTGTGTTTTTCTACGGCAGATACTACCAAGCTCAACAAAATTCTCTTAAGGGCGGCGAGGGGCTGTGGTCTAGCTGATTCTCTCCTTACCATTCCGACGGAGGAAAGGGACGCCCCAACAATTCTTAGGTACAAAGCTACGTACGGGGGTCGTATCCGATGAAAAGTAACTGACGAGCGTGAGCAAGCTTCTGAAGTTGGCTCTGAGGACATTCTAGAGGAGCTTCTTCCGAGCTCTGATGAAACTCTCTGAGGGACAATCCGCTTACCCACCGAAGAAGAGCCTTTTCGTGAGCAAGACGAGATGCCTCCCAGGAGTATCAAAGTCGTTCTCCAAAAGAAGTTGGAAGAAAAGGAGAAGGAAAAGGCCAAGCTTAGGAAGGCTGGAGCCTTGGGTGCTTCGGGCTCCATACCAAGCAAGAAAACCCAGCCCCCCCCCCCAACCTTCTAAAAAACGCCCTCTGAACGCCCCTTCTTCCCCGAAGGATCCACTCGCGAGCAAAAAGACCAAAATAGCTCCGAAGGGGAAGAGCCAAGAGGTAGAGCTACTGAAGGGGATGCAGAGGGAGGGAGAGAAAGAAAGGATGGAGCTGTCCTCGGAGCTCGACACCCCGTGGGTGCTCAACTTTGTCACCCCGAGTAAGAAGCAAGTTTTTAAATCAGATAACCTGAAGGAGGACCCCTTCCTGGCTTTTACTCTCCACTCTGGGCTGGCCTTACCGAGGGATATACAAAGCCCCCCGTCTCTAAAAGCAGCCTTAAGCGAGTATTACTTTCATGTTGGAAGAGTAATTAGATTTCTCGTACTTGCAATGATTTTTTGTACACTCGCCCTAGGTTCCCAGAATAATTTTCATTTTGCTTCGACTGTAGGCCACCCAGTCCATCATGAGTGCCCAGTGTTTATCTCACCGAACATGACAAGAAGTCCAAACTGCTGAAGCAATCGATTGAGCATAACAAAAGCATTGCCGAGGACTACAAGAAGAACTTGGAGCAATCCGAGCTTGTGCGTCAAGGCCAGGAAGTTCAGATTTCAAATCTGAATGACCTGATAAAAGGACTCCAGGACTTGGCCGAGCGTACAAAGGCCGAAGGAAAAGAGGGGGGCCTATCTAAAGGAAGAGCCTTTAGGCGAGAGGAGATGAAAAAGGAGATGGAGAAGGAGCTGCAGGAGCAGTATGATAAGGGGTACGACAAGGGGTATGCCCAAGCCGAGGAGGACGTGGCTGATCAAATTCTGGAAGTTCAAGCTGAGATTAAGGAAGGTCAGCACAAGGAAAGCTTCATGCTCGGGTATAACAGGGGTTTCGACGACGCAGGAGTTGAGCCTGACGACGAAAGGAGGACTTTGGTGGAAGTACCTCCCCTCCCCCCTGCCGAAGCTGAAGCAGAAGAGACAACAGTTGACGTTGCCGACTCTACCGCCGTACCAGCCCCTGTAGATGCTCCTGCAACAAGTTGAATTTAGTTTAGTTTAGCTTGAATGGCTTTCCCCTGTCTCTTTTTTTTTCTTTGAATATGGTTGGCACCGAACAATTGGAGCCTTGCCAAACCATGGGATGTAATTAAAACAAGTTTGAGGATGGCGCCGAACAGTTTATGACCGCCATGCTTTGGTGAATGATGACTTTTATAAAAAATTTGCAAATCTCTTTAGTTTTAACTCCTTTCGGTATATGTCTTTACTGTGACAAAATCTGCCAAGTCTTTTTGTTCGCATTGGATTCATGTGTGTGTAGCCACGTATAAGCTCCCTATCTTAGTGGATGGTCATAGTGTAAAAATGAGAATCCAGTAAGGCAAACAAATGGGTACACAATAAAATCATCAGTCATCAATACTGAAAGTGCAAGTGGTCCATCCGAGGGAAAAGACTTGGGCTGCGAGAAGCTCACCCGAGCATACTTTGTATCAATGGCTTTGAGAATTTCCTCCGAACAAACAAGCCATCGTGTGCTATGAGAATTTCGCCCGAACATACAAACAATCGTGGGCTACGAGAATTTCGCCCGAACATACAAACAATCGTGGGCTACGAGAATTTCGCCCGAACAAAAGTACCAAGGGCTACGAGAATTTCGCCCGAACAAATGAAGTGCATACCGAGCATATCGGTCACGGGGAGGAAGTACCTGCGCCGCGAGGGCATGAACCCGGGGCTAGATGAGATACCCCAGTTAAAAAGAATAATAGGAAAAACAACTGAACAAATAAAGAAACTTGCATTAAGTAAACGACGCTCAAAGGCGTATATTCCGAACAAAAATGTAAGTACAAGAGAAGAAATGAAAAATGGAGGATGCCAGTACTAGCCATGGAATTTTTGAAGTTTTTAAGCATGCTTTCCATCCATCTCAGCGAGTTTATAGACGCCATGTCCAATCTTTTCCACCACTCGGCAGGGTCCTTCATAGGGATCCTTCAGTTTGGTCAACTTTGATGCTTCGGTAACCATCCAAAGGACTAAGTCCCCAACGTTAAACGGACGAGCGCGGACATTTCGGTTGTAGCCCCTGGCTACTTCTTGCTGATACGCCGCATGCCGAAGGTTAGCATCATCACGTAGTTCTTTGGCAAAGTCTAACTCGGCCCCCACAAGAGCATTGTTATCCACAGGGTTAAAATTTTCCATTCGGGCTGTTGGAATCATAGTAGACAAGGGGAGGACAGCTTTCATGCCGTAGGCCATAGCAAATGGGGTACGGCCTGTACACCGCCGAGGGGTAGTACGATAGGCCCATAAAACGTGTGGAAGCTCTTCCACCCATTTACCGATTTTCCGGTCCAAACGGCGCTTAAACCCTCGAGTGATCATCTTGTTAGAAGCTTCGGCCTGTCCATTGCCCTGAGGATAGGCCACGGAGGAATTATGGATCGTGATGTGGCGCTTAGCATAAAAAGCTTTGATGGCGGATGCGACGAACTAGGAGCCATTGTCAGAAAGGATGGCGTAAGGTACGCCGAACCGTGAGATGATATGCTTCCAAATAAAACGTTCCACGTCGCTTGCAGTTGTCTTGACCAAAGGGGAAGCTTCAATCCACTTAGTGAACAAATCTGTGGCTGTGAGCATATACTCAAATCCTCTAGGTGCCTTTGGCATCTTGCCAACTATATCAAAAGCCCAAACCGCGAATGGCCATGGACTAGTGATCATTTTAAGGGGGAAGGCAGGCTGGTGGATGAGAGACGCCTGCTGCTGGCACCGAACACATCGCTTCACGTACTCCTTCGACTGTTTAACCATCTTCGGCCACCAATAGCCCTGCGTCAGCACACGCTGTGCAAGGGACCGTCCTCCGGAATGCGCCCCACAGCTTCCCGAGTGGAGTTCCTCCAGAACGGTCTTCACGTGGTCTTCGTGGTCGACAAGCAAATCTGGGCCAGTGAAAGTCCATCGGTAGAGGTTGTCGTTTGGATCCAGGAAAAAATTAGCTGCTCGGCAACGGAGTTTGTATGCGTCGCGTTTGTTCGGTGGTAACACCTGGTTCTTCAGATAATCAATTACCGGATCTAGTTGACTTGGACCGAGGGAAATCGCCATTACTAATTGGCATGGCTGCTCGAAGCTCGGCGTTGCGACTTTGTCAAAGACAATAATGCGACTGCCCGAGGTTCGGTAAATCGAAGCAAGACCTGCCAGGGCGTCAGCATGCATTGTGCTCCCGAGCGATCCATTCCACTTCCACTCGGCCAAATCTTCGGAACAAGGTCAATACGTGATTGACGTAAGCATTCATACGCTGACCTTTGGCTTGATAATCGTCGTTCAAGTGACCCACAATAAGCTGAGAGTCACAAAAGATGTGAATCGAATCTGCATCAAGCCGAAGAGCAAGTTAAAGGCCGACAATCAGAGCTTCATATTCCGCTTCGTTGTTCGTCGCCAGGTACCCAATCGAAACCATGCTTTCTTGCACAGTCCCACTCGGAGACACAAGGACGATGCCCGCACTAGCCCCGTGAACATTCGAGGCTCCATCGACGGTCATTCGCCAGGCGTCGCCAGAGAAGAGCCTCCATTGCCGCTTCGGTTTCTTTTGTCCCAAGGTGTACCGAGCGCGGAGGGGCTCCATGGAATGGCTACATGTTTCTTTCGAAACTTTTTCATCCTGAATCCGAGCTTCTTCCGCAGCGGTGGCCAAGGCGTTGGCTTCGTCTTGCAATCCGGGAGTGAGCTCGACAAATAAGTCGGCCAAGGCCTGACCCTTGATGGCGGTCCGAGGTTCAAACTGGATGTCAAAATTGGCCAGGTCTTGAGAGAATTTCAGGATCCGGCTTGACGTGTCCGTCTTTCGAAGGACAGCTTTGAGAGGAAACTCAGTGAGGACCACAATCCTATGTGATTGAAAGTAAGGCAAGAGGCTCATTTTAGCTGAAACGAGGGCCAATGCCAATTTCTCCATGGGCAGATACCTCGTCTGAGAGTCCGTCATCGTTTTGCTTGAGTAGAAGATTGGTTGATGCTCCATCCCCTCTTTCCGAACAAGCACTGCACTAGTAGCATGATCAGAAACAGCAAGGTAGAGATATAAATCTTCATCGGGAAGGGGCTTGACGAGCAAAGGAGCGTGGGACAGGTATTGCTTTAAGGATTGCGAAGCTTGCTCACACTCTTCGGTCCATACAAATCTGCGTCGGCTAGTCGTGATTGCTCAAAAAAACGGACGGCAAAGATCGCCCGAACGTCAGATGAAACGGTTCAGGGCAGCCACCATTCCTGTAAGTCGTTGTACCTCTTTTATAGTGGTCGGAGCTCGGAGATTTTGCACGGCCAAGATCTATGTGGGATCAGCTTCGATTCCTCGGCGGCTTACTATGTAACCAAGGAATTTCCATGAGCTTACACCAAACGCACACTTCTCACCATTGAGGCGCAGCTTTTGTCGTTTCAAAACAGCAAAGACCTCTCCCAGATCCTGAAGGTGATCCCGAGTGAACGTGCTTTTGCAAACCAGATCATCGATATAAGCTTCTAGTATTCTGCCGAGCATACCAGGAAACATCTTTGTGATGGAGCGTTGGAAGGTTGCACCTGCATTCTTCAGGCCGAACGGCACGACCTTGTAGCAGTAAGTTTCCTGAGGAGAAATAAAGGCCGTCTTCTCCTGATCTTTCAGAGCTAAAGCTATCTAATGATAGCCCCGGTATGCATCCATAAAGCTTAGGCGTTCGCATCCTGCTGTTGCGTCCACCATTTGCTCAATCCGAGGGAGGGGAAATCGATCCATAGGACAGGCATCATTGAGGTTTGTGTAGTCAACACAAACCTGTAGCTTTTTATTCTTCTTCGGCACAACCACTGGATTGGCAAGCCAAGTGGGATATAAAACTTCTCGAATAGCGCCAGCCTTTAACAATTGATCCACCTCTGTCATCACAGCTTCGACGTGTGCGGTGGACGAGCGTCAGACTTTCTGCACCACCGGCCACTTACTTGGATCGACATTCAATGCGTGCACAGCGAACGTGGGATCCACACCTGGCATTTCTTGCGGAGTCTAAGCAAATACTTCTATCTTTCGCATCAGGAAGTCATACATCTCCTTGCGTTCGGCCATGCTCAAAGAACTCCCAATTAAAAAATATCTTCCGTCACCCTCGGTGATTGAAAATCGTATTAACTAGTGGGACAGCAGTGGCTGCCACGCATTGTACTTCCATAGAGCTCCGTTTGTTTGTTACAGTGCTGATGTAGCACTTCTTTGACTGGATCTGGTCCCCTCAGAGGCTTTCCTGACGACCATTCCATCCAACAAATTTTACCACCTGGTGAAAGGTAGAAGCGACTGCCTTCATCTCGTGCAGCCAGGTTCGGTCGAGTATTACGTTGTATGGGCTGGGAGAAGCGACCACCACAAACTCGATGTCAAGAGCCCGTGATGCAGCCCGCACATGGAGAGAGATTAAGCCGAGTGGCCAAACTGGGGCCCTAGTAAAACTAACGAGAGGAGTGGATGCTGTCCGAAGTTGAGCGGGAGATAATCCGAGGCTCTGAAATGTTGAATAAAACATTACGTCCGTCGACCTTCCTTGGTTTATCAACACCCGCTGAACGGTTGACCTATCAATAGTAACAGTAACAACGAGGGCGTCCGTATGAGGGAGTTGCACACCTTTCAAGTTGTCAGACGTAAAAGTAATAGGGTTGCCGAGGCTCGAATCTTCCCGTTGTCGCTTTCCCGAAATACCGACGTTGCAAACGGGTAAAGAGGTGATGGCTCTGTCAATTTCTGAACGAAGCTCGGCTGCCCTTTCTTCAGAAACCAGTCCTTGTATAACGCTTATGAGATTGCCAATGATCGGTGGAGGCGGAGGAAGTGAACTTCGCCGAACGTCAATCCACTGATTTAGATGCCCAGCTGCTGCGAGCTCTTCTAGATACCGTTTGAAAGGTTGGCATTGTGTTGTGTAGTGGCCGCGCTCCTTGTGATATGTACACATCCCTGGTCCGCTCCCGACGGTGCCTAAGAGTACTTTGGCCAAACAAAGAATGGTAGTTTACCGATGATGTTGAGGAGTTTGTAGATAGGTTCGGTGAACGCCGTATGTTCAGCCACGTACTCGTCTGGCCATGGTTCTCTCTTCGTTTGTTGCCATGACTGTGGCTGAGGTGCTGCGGAGGTCGACCCTTGTTGGTCGGCTTGTTGGTCATTTGGCTTGAACTGCCTCCTTGCCCCCGGCGAACATTCACTACTTGCTTCTTCGGCCCAGCTGTTGCTTTGGCAGGTTCAGGAGCCTTTGGTGCATGTCGCTCGGCCATGGCCTCTTCGTGAACACAATCCTTCTCCATTATGGTCATGAGCTCTCCCATTGTCTTAGGTGGGTTACGAGAAAGGTCACGAAACATCGCCGAGGCTGGATCTAGTCCGTTCATGAACAACTCAGCCGCAACTCCTTGATCACAATCTGGGATAAGATTATAAACCTCCCAATAGCGCTCGGTATAAAGCCGTAGGGTTTCTCCTTCCGTTCTTCGCATGTTCACCAGCATAGATAATGTCTTCGGTTGAATGTTGCTGATTACAAAGCGTTTACTAAACTCCAACTCCAGCTCGTTGAAGCAAGTGATAGACTTGGGTTTCAATTGATGATACCATAACATGATTGGTTCGCTCAATGTGAGTGGGAAGATCTTGCACATGAGAGCACCGAAAAAGTTATGAAGGCTCATAGTTTGTCTGAAGCGACAAACGAACGCGACTGCGTCCTCTTTCGCCTCGTAACGTTTCAGCTTCGGCATGACGAACCGATCCGACAGACGCTCCTATTGTATAGCATCCACGAAGGGGGAAGCCTTTGCCTTCTCGAGCTTCGAGTTTTCTTCTTGAATTGGGGTTTGTGGGACAATAGGGAGAGGAACTTCAACATGCAGTTCAGAAGTCTTTCTACGTTCTCGTCGATGGTGCCGGTGATGTTCGTCTTTCTCCTTCGGCCGTTGAGTGGCTATAACCGAGGGCACACGCGCTTCATCTCTCGAGCCTGCCAAATGAGCATGCCGAGGCTCAAAACCTGGGTCGACGGGGTGATACATGGTTGGCAAGCCCGTAAAATTGATCGTACAGGACAATCGTGTTATCATGTTCCGAACGGTTTCCTCGGCCGTCTGCTTGGTGGCAGCTGCTTGAATTAACCGAGTGTCGTTCCTCATGGTGTTCGGAATTATGTCGGGATCATACCGAGTATTCGCAGTTGCTGCTGGTGTGCGTGCGCCGAGGTGGATTGTTTAGATTCACGGGCCTCTTCCCACCTCTTGGACTCGGTTGTCGTTCAGAACGAAGTTGTGCTCGGGCTGACGCGCCTCCCTTACTGGTTCCGGCTATGGAGCCTGTAGCTAAAGATCGTGAACTCTCAGCACGAATAATGCTCGTCAGCCGAGGACGTGAAGCCGTCAGTGGTTGATATCCTTGGTCAAGACGCTCGAAGACAGTTCGACGCTCGAAAACGGCGAGTTCGGTCGTTTGGGCTGGACGAGATGTTCTGCTTCATTTGCGAGGCTCCTTCGATTGGCTAGGTTCAGCGGGATGCCCATGAGTAGGTGTTACAACCATCCCTCCGTCCCGCTCCTCCAGCCGCTGTTGAAGCAAGGCAATGACCGCCGCTTGACGTTTCTGCTCCGCCAAGGCGACGTCTAATTCTGTGGGTGGAAAAGAAAGTTGGCGAGCCACGAGGGGAACCGTCCTAGCCGCTTGATGGGGCTCAAGGTTGATAGACCCATAACCCTCCAACCCGAGGGTGAAGTTCTCTGGACCCGGAGGTGAGAGGCGCTGCGTCATTTGTTCCGTTCAAACGAGAGGAGCGGACAGAATTCGAACTGGGATCGAATCAGGCCCTCTATCCGGCATAATGAACACGAAGAACACGAAGGACACCACGAAGAATGTAATCCCCAGCAGAGTCGCCAATTGTGGGGGTCGCTTTCTTTGTGGTCTTTCCTATGTAGAAGATAAGATTACCGAGCGAACTCGAGTTTATGTGCGTTCGGATGAACGTACAACATTCGGTGAAGCACCCGGGGATCCATCAATCCCTCGGAAGATTAACGATACTTCACGCCTAAGCTCATCTTTATTTACAGATGAACTGAGACAACTGGACGACGGGTTAAATAGCGTGTGAACCTGTTCCCCCCATTGGACCTTGAGAACCCTATCAACCTTCGGATATTTCGGCCCCCTACAGAAAGTGACCTGCTTCCCACATTTGGAGAAGCATTGTTAGAACAAACCTATCATGGATGCTGGTATTAAATGACATATAGGCAATGGGCAGTGGTGGGTATTTGGAAAGACTGGTGATGTGGGACTAAACCTTTGGCTGAAACTTTTCCTGAAAATCATGAGAACTCAAATCGAAAGGTGTCTGAGCTTATTGATAATGGAGTTTGGAATTTGGGTTCCATAGCCAATATTATTGACGACAAAATCAGATCTGTTATTCTTGATATCAATATTTCTATTCATCCAACCTCTCTGACCATCCTTGTTGGATGGGCACTTCCACTGGTATGTTCTCCACTACCTCTACTTCTGATTTGATCAACAAACAAGACTCTGATTTGGAGGGATGGAGCTGGTTCTGGAAATTAAAAATTCCGGCCAAATTCAAGACTTTTTTGTGGTTGATTCTGTCAAATAAATTGCGTACTAACTCTCTTAGGGCCCATTGAGGAATTGCAGAATGTGATCATTGTCCCCTTTGTAACATTGGTACTGAGGATTTAGATCTCCTTTTTCAGGAAAATGATCTAAAGCTTTGGAGCTTTGGGGACACCTTATGGGAAATCGTTTATGGAGAGTTAGATTTGATATCCCTCTTACTGGTTGGATCTCTTTTCATCTTAAATCAAAAAGAAATATTGCTAGTGGGAATGAATTGCTTTTGAGCTCTATTTTATGTGTGACTCTTTGGCAAATTTGGAAGGGTCGTAATAGAAAAAGCTTTGATAATACTGATAATATGGTTCCCATCAGCTCCAAGACAATTCTTTCATACACAAATAAGATTGTCCAGGCTTTCAAATCTTCTCTCCATAGAGGATTCACAAGACTTGTCCTGATTAAATGGGTACCTCCATGTGCGGGCAAAATCAAGCTCAACACGGATGATTGTTGGTACGAATCCAACCGAAATACAAGCTTTAGAGGACTTTTCAGGGATGTTAGATGAGATTGGATTCTGGGCTATTTTGGGAAGGTAGTGTGTGAGTCGAGCTTAAAAGCAGAAATATGGGGAATCCATGGAGGATTGACTATAATCCTAGAAAAAAGTTTGTCAGGTATCATAATTGAGTCGGATGCTCTCATTGCCATGAACCCATCAATCAAGGCCATTCGGTTAACCATACATAGAAGAACATGATCAATGAAGCATATGCTATGTTGACCAGGACAGAATTGGTGCTTACCCATATCTATAGGGAGGGTAACCAATGTGTTGACCATTTAGCGAGACTTGGTGTGGAGCAGAACGAGGAGTTGGTGGTTTCGGTGGAGAAACCATTATCGATGAGAGAACTTTGGATATGTGATCGCCTCAACCTAAGGCAGATCATTGATTAGGAAGTTGTATTGCCTAGTATTTGTGCATGTAATCTTTTAACTATGTTGGCACAGGTGTTGCTTTCTCTGTTTGTTTAATTTTTATAATAGTCAGAAGCACCAAAAAAAATGATAATTACAGCCAAGAAGATGAAGAAAAGAAGTAAGTGGTGAATGTGCACAGTTTAAGCCAAAAGGATGCACATTAAGAAATGGTAAAGTGCACAGAGTCTTGGAAGATTTTAATGGAACTGTTCCTTTCTAAGCCAATAAGGAAACCAGCCTCAGACAGTGCTGTTAAAAGACTTCCTGTACTAGCGTCTTTTCCGGTCACAATATACTCACTCGCAAAAGCCTGAAAATAAATCAATGGCGAAGCGTTCTTCAGACCCCCTATTTCAATTCTTTTTCCAAATATATTGTCAAAAGCTGTTTGATTTTTATCAAAAGGAAGATTAAAACACCTTTGGACCACTACGTGATGCATGATCGAATTTATAAGCCAAAGAAAACACCATGTTTGCATCACTGTAAATCTAACCACCAAATCAAAAAATAAGACAGTATGTTGTCACGTAGTTGAACCACAAACTGAAAACCAAAATTTTACCTGGAGAACAATAGAAATTTCAAATGTACATGCTGCAAAGTGAGAAAATCCATATCTTACATGATAATCATAGAAATGGGCAGGGTGATCCAATTGTTGAGTAGAGCCATCACAGTTGGAGATAAATTTGATGTCTGGATAGGCATGTCTAATAGCATCATAAAACCTGAGGTAAGTTCTTGCCATGTGCCCCAAAATCAATCAAAACAGATACTCCCTCCGTCCCATAATGTTTGGCATTTCAGGAATGCGTGCCATTTTTAAATTGCATATATCTTTCAATCCATAATGTTTTAGGCAATTTTTTGAACTTTGTATAATAGAACAAATTAAACTCTATCAAACAAGATCCATATTGCTTATAAAAAAATATTATGGATTAAAAGATATTGTTAATTTTTTCATAAGGCTGGAATAGTGAAAATGCCAAACATTATGAAACGGAGGGAGTACCATTTTTGAAAACCAATGAAATTTATCTCCAACTGTGATGCTATTTCAGTGCATGAAGCAAATATGAACAATTTGCTTGTGTGTAGAGCTCTATATTGTTCTCAAACAACTTATACAACTAAAAGAAACTCAATACTGTAGACACCCCAATTTGGCCTAACGATTATTTCAAGTCTCACCTTGGGGACCATCCCGATGATAAATGGATACAGTGATTGCTGATTGACTTCGCGTAAACCCATGAACTTTTGGTGAGTACTTTTAGCCACTAAGAGGACCCAATTCAGAGCCATATAGCCTTTTAGAAAGAAATACAATATCCTAGGAAAATCCATCTTTCGGCCGTAACATTGATCTCATCTCTTCAATATCATTCTTTCACCTGTGAAACATGTTGCTTGAAAATCTCCCTGGGAGATTGATTCCTCGGCAGCCAGATCGATTCTTCGGTTGCCCAATCATCCTTCGGTCGCTAGATCCTTTGTTCGACCACCAGATCGTCTATTTTCCAGATTCTGAAATGTTCGGTTGTATGTTTGATCCAATCACCAAAATCCTAGTAGCCTTTTTCCGATGCGTTCGGGCTACAAAGTAGATTTCGTTTGGAGATCTTATTTACCCTATATTCCTTATTGATTCACGCCATTTGATTGGCCGGAGTGAGTCACTAATTGCCTATATAAAGAGGCACTTAGGTTTTTGAAAATACACCACAAGAACCACAAACCACAATTCACAATCATAATCACCCTCTCTAGCCACGAAACTCTACATAAATACTCTCTCATATCCCCTCTACAAAAGCCCTAACCTTCCAAAGGCAACTGCGATCCAATGATCAAACCCCGAAATACAAATCCTAACCCTAGGGTTTTTTGGGAAGCAAATCAGTCAATCCCCTCTAATCCGAAGCAATCAAGCAACTGAAGGATCAAGGTGGTAAGGCCCACAGGCCCATGGTTTGGTCTCTTTCATGTTTTTTGTATAATAATTGTAGTGTTTTGATCTTCTGTTAATCATTTAGTTTGTTGTGAGGAAGAACATCGGCTGGGGAATCAATCCCTCAGCCGATACATCGATCCAGTGGGATCCTTTGGCTGTGACATCAATTCACCGACCGAGGGATCTGTTTTCCTGGAACAGTTTAGCTTTTTTGCTTATTCCTGATGCATGCTTTCAAATACCATTCTGGCTCACTATTAACCGTTTAAAGGCTAATAAATAAACTACATGTTTAGAATTGAACAAAACATGCATTAAATTTATGTTGAACGATTATGGGCCAGTCTTTTGACTAGGCAAAGAGATGTGCCTAACACCTTCCCCTTATTGTCCTTTTGGCTCCCGTACCCGGAATCTCTATTTGTTTTTTGTAGTTTTTATAAACTAGGTGGCGACTCTATTTTGATGATAACTGCTATCGTGTGGCGATGTTCCTAGCCACGGGAATATCCACGGTCTTGGTTTATGAAGCAAACAACCAAACAAACAAACAATGATCAATTTATATGGCGATGCCCCATTTGAGAGGTGTCTACAGTTTTTGGGGACTCTGCTGGGGATTTGAGAGCCATAACCAGAAAGTTTGACATAAGACTAATACATGCTTTATTTAATTCATTTATCATATGCATCGAACAGGCAACCTCGTTGAGTTCACCTAATATCCCGGCATGTCAGGGGCTATGTTGGAGGTTCCAGCAAACTCCATAGTCACTTGTACCTAGTGGTATATCAAAAAGGGAATCACTCGATTGCCACCTATGATGGGCTGGTAAGAGGACTGGTGCCCTTTGACAACAGAGCACCCATGAGACTACCCAAACCTTTCATATGTTAGAAAGCCATAGAACATATCAAAATAAGACATGAACCTACAGGCTAGGAACCTACTTGCACTTGTTTGTAAAAGTTCTTCCTCACACCCGTTGTACTAATATATGTTGTAAAGTTCTCTTTTGCAGGTTAAACCTTATGGACTTTTCAAACCAACAAAAAAGGGGTAAGCTAAACCAATCTAACTAAAGGAAAAATTTTCAGGTAAAAATGGATGCATCACTATTCATGTTCGATTCGCACTTTCAAATTGTCACCAAGCTGTCTGGCCTGTTCCATCTTGCTCCCAAGATTCTCAACCCTTCCAAGTACATCACTTCTGTGGATCAACCAAAGCCTACGGTGATTATCTTTGAGGATAACCACATCATGTTCACAAGAACAATCGACGATGAAGAGGTAGAGGACATAATTGAAGATGAAGGGCTTCGCAGGGTCCCAATCCATTTCTATGACTCCTATGCACCTACTGACGACTACTAGCCAATAGACAAGGTCGACAACCTCAAAGTTGAAGAAGCAAAAGAAGAAGAGTTTGTTGACAATGAGCCATTAGACAAAATATCGTTAAACCTACTCTTTGATGAGGGGTTACCAACAATGGAATAAGGGTAATCCACCCCATCAGAGATAGGTTTGGTAACTGGTGGGGATTTGTTGGCACACGAAAAGCCGATAACAACGATGAAGCAGAAGTTGAAGCTCAACTAGAAGAAGCAACGTTAGTGGCAAACCAAATGGCCCTTCAAGACTTGCATGGTGACAATGATGAAAGTGCTAATCAAGATAATAGTGAGATGCTGATGATTAACCTTGGTGAGGAAAAAGATTGCTCTGAGCTGATTGGGGATGCTGCAAAAGAGGCTTACCCAAACGGGACCGTGGAACATACTCTAAAATACAAAATAAAAAATGCTGACTCCGATCTTAGTTTCGATTCTGATTCCAACTCCGAGTCAACCCAGTCAGAGTCTAGTGTTTCATCTTTTCAAACTACTGAATTTAGTGAGGAAAACGTGGTCAAAGCACCAAGGCATGATATTTATTTTGAATTTGACTCTGACAATTTTAGCAATGAGAATGAAGATTTAGAGTATTTCACTTTGCCTATGATTAACTGTGTGGATTCTGATAATCCAATTTTTGAGGAAGAAATTCTAGAATTCATCGAGAGGGAAGAAGAGAGGCACGCTAAACCTTTTTCTGAAGAAATAATCACAGCAAACATAGGCTATGAAAACGAGCCCAAATTGGTTAAAATTGTTGCAACACTATCTTTTCAGGAAAGTGAAAAACTAATCATTTTGCTAGAAGAATACAAAGATGTTTTTGCCTGGTCTTACGAGGACATGCCTGGAATAGACCCCGAAATTGTTCAGCACAAAATTCCTCTCCATCCTGATGCAAAACTAGTTAAACAAAAACTAAAACGTATGCACCTTGATTGGGTATTAAAGATAAAAGAAGAAGTGACTAAGCAAATCAATGACGATTTTCTCATAGTCACCAAATATCCACAGTGGGTAGCCAACATCATTCTAGTACCAAAGAAAACTGGGGGAATCAGTGTCTGTGTAGATTTCCGAGGTCTCAACAAGGCCAGTCCGAAGGATGACTTTCCATTACCGCACATAGACGAACTAGTGGACAACACCGCAGGACATGCATTACTATCTTTCATGGATGGGTTTTCTGGGTATAATCAGATTCTGATGTCTCCTGAAGATAGAGAGAAGACCACCTTCACCACACCATGGGGAGCCTACTGCTACCGAGTAATGCCATTTAGGTTGAAGAATGCTAGAGCCATTTACCAAAGGATGGCGACAACACTGCTGCATGACATGATGCACAATGATGTAGAGATATATGTTGACGAATATGATAGTTAAATCAAAGGAAAAGGAAGGACATTATGAAGCACTCCGAAAGTTCTTTGAGAGGATTAGGCAATACAAGCAACATCTTAATCCTCAAAAATGCGCTTTTGGGGTAACCGCTGGAAAGTTGTTAGGATTTTTTATCACTCAAAGTGGAATCGAAGTGGACCCTTCCAAGATACAGGCTATCATGGAGATATCACCACCAAAGACAGAGAAGGAAATGAGGAGCTTTCTGGGAAAAGTACAGTTCATCAAAAGGTTCATTTGCAAACTCATAGCCACCTGCGAACCTTTCTTTAAGCTTTTGAAGAAAGATATAGATTTTGAGTGGAGTCAAGACTGCCAACAAACATTCGAAGCAATCAAAGAGTACCTTCATAATCCGCCGTGTTATCACTGCCTATCCCTGGAAAATCGTTGATTCTGTATCTCTCAATAACAGACACATCCATGGGATGTATGCTAGCACAAGAAAACGATGCCAAAGTGGAGTGTGCCATATACTACCTTAGCAAAAAAATGATGGACTATGAAACAAGGTGCACTCTATAGTGGGCCGAAATGTCTGAAGGATCATAGGGGTCGTAAGGGTGGAACCGTTGTGGACCCATCGTTCAATTGTCTCAGTTCATTTGTAAGTGAAGACACTTTATGACACGTCACCTTAGGTTTTTCCCGAAGGATAAGTAGATCCTGGGTATTTGGCCAAGCTTCATGGTGTTTTCCAAGTGTTTAGGAAAGCGTTGCATTCCAACGTCATCCATATTGTTCAGTATAATCATTCCTGTCAATGGATTAATCTTTGTTCGGTAAGGAGTCCCCTGTTTGGTGACATGCTATATCGTCCTTTACGTTCGGAGACCGCTGTTGTGGAACCTTCTAGAAGCTTCTAATGATATGTGGGTTGTCTTCTCTGATAATCGAAGTGACATCTTTGATGGATGTGACTTGTCTTACATTGACAAACGCGGCTCTGCAATCCCCAAGAAGCGGTGTGCATTAAATGACTCTGACACGTGACGTCATCCGAACGTGGCAAAGCACATGGATTGCAGAACCATCTTGTTCAGCACTCTAAATCTTTGCCTATAAATAGAAAGGTGCCCCTTCTAGGGCAAGGATCTGATTTTCACTCTGAATTACTTTCCTTTTTCTCCTAGCAAATTTCTTTCTAAACTTCTTTCTTCCATCTCCACTTACTGATTGGTTCGTCTAGCTTCTTTCCGGAGGAACACCCTTCTCCGGTTCTGCAGGTACACGAAGATCAACGTTGTTCTTCTGCGGTTCAACAAACGGAGAGAAAGGTTCAAGAAGGTCACAGAGAAATTAGCCCCCCACAATTGGCGACTTTGCTAGGGAAGTTCTACATACTTCTTCCTAGCACACAATGGATCTTGTTTCCATCCCTGATCTTATCCTCTCTTCCAAGCAAAGGATATGGCTCATCGTCTTCCGCCACCAGGTACGGGTCTCTTAACCTAGAACCTAGCCAAACTGCGAGAACCGTTCCACAAGTTTATCGACACTTTTCGTTCCCTCAAACCGAGTTAGATATCGCCTTAGCGGAGCAAAAGCGCTAACCATCAATTATAGCCTTGCTTCAGCAATGGTTGGAAGATCGGGATGGTGGCATGGTTGCTACACCTGCACACGTCCATCCTGCAGAACCAAGTCAACCGAAGAGAGTCCACAAAAGTAGCAAAAAATAACGCACTACGCAAACGACCAAACTAGTAGCATTCGAGCGTCGAACCGTCTGCGACCACCTCGAGCACAGACCTCGACTTCAGACTACTTCTTCTCATCCTAGGCTTGCAAGCGTCATTCACTCTGAAAGCTCAAGATCTTCCTCCACAAGCTCCACGGCAGGCACCAACAGGACGAGTGCTTCAGGCCGAGCACATCATCCCTCACGATGGCATTTAGGACCAAGAGATGGTAAATAACCCATGGATCTAAACAATCCACCTCGGCGCACCCATACTAGCAGTAACCCCGAACGCTTGGAAAAATCAAAACAAGTATCCGAACGTCATCATGGGGGACAGCACTCCGAAGATTCTCGTGGATATCACCGAACGACAAGCAGGGATGAACGCTCGGAGCATGACAACACGATCGTCTTGTATGACCAATTCACAAGACTGCCAACGGTATATCAACCGTTGATAGAAGAACCGAGCTTCATCATGCTCATCCCAGGAGCTTCAGAGGCCAAGCCCCAGAACCATCGGGAGGAGGTCGGCAGTAAAATTTGGAATAGGTTGAACAGCTGCGGCATCATCACCGAGCACAAAGAAAGGTTCCTGAACCTCGTGTTGATATCCTGCCACTGGAAGTTCAACCGGATCCCGTGCCAGTGGATAATTCGAAGCCCGGGAAAGCTAAGGCTTCCCCCTTCGTTGACGCCATTCAACAGGAATGACTGCCGGATCAATTTGTCACGCCAAAGCTTAAACGTTATGAGACAAAGGAGGATGCAGTCGCATTCGTTTATCGATTCTATTAGACAATGAGCCTACACAACTTTACCGACGCTCTAATGTGTAGATTTTTCTTCTTACGTTGAGCGAACCGATCATGTTGTGGTATAATCAACTCAAGCCCAAATCAATCAGGTGCTTCAATGAGCTGGAGTTGGAATTCACGAAGCGTTTCGTGACAAGTAATGTCCAGCCCAAAACATTATCAATGCTAGTTAACATGTGGAGGATAACGAGCGAAACTTTTCGGTCGTATACCAAGCGATATTGGGAGGTTTACATTCTCATCCCAGACTGTGATCAAGGAGTTGCAGCTGAGTCATTCATGAATGAGCTGGACCCTACTTCAGCGATGTTCCGTGATCTCTATGGGGGAACTGATGGTGATCATTGAAAAGGATTGCGTCCACGAAGAAGCAGTTGCCGAGCGCAACGTTCCGAAGGCACCTGAATCTTCCAAGGCACCGGTTGCAGCTAAAAAATAGGTGGTCAATGTAGGGCAGGGACGCGGTCAAAGCAACACTAACCAAGGCCCAAACAAACCAAGCAATAAAAGTCGACTGCCACAATACCCTCAACAGCAACAACCAAGACGGGTACCGCGGCCAGACGAGTATGTGGCCGAGCGAACTGCATTCACCGAGCCTATCTATAAACTCCTAAGCATCATATGCCAAATTCAATTCTTTGTTTGGCCGATGGGATTCTTGGGCATGGCAGGAAGTGGCCCCAGGATGTGCACGTACCACAAGGAAAATGGTCACTATACCACGCAATGCCAACCGTTCAAATGATGTTTAGAGGAGCTTGCTACGGCGAGGCATCTCAATACCTGGATTGACACTCGGAAGAATCCGTTCCCCCCTCCACCACCAATCATAGGCATCATTGTGGGAGTCATCCAAGGCCTTGTTTCCAAAGGATGTGTTGCCGAGCTCCAATCCAAAATTGATAAAGCCGTCGCTGCATTGTCAGTTTGTAATATTGGCATCTCAGCAAAGCGGAAATGGGTGGATCCGAACCTTGAGGGTCCAATAGCTTTCACCTTTGAAGATTTCATTGGCGTTCAGCTGCCTCATACCGATGCTCTTATTGTCACCGTTGTAGACACCCCAATCTGATTTCCCGATCGTTTTACTTCGTTTTTTGGTTTCTTGTTTCCCCGATGATGAATCAGGTCGAAAACAGTCTTGAGAACATGGAATGGCTTGAGTTTGGCGTGTGTGGAACCCATCCTTAGCCCTGAAAACCCTTGAATCCGAACCTAGGCCTCAGGTTTTTACAGTCGCGCGACGCACTGGGACCCTCGCGCGATGATTCACTTGCCAGGTGGTGGTCAAAGTCAAAGTTTTGACTGTTGATCCTCGCGGGGTTTAGCTTGACACTCGCGCGATGGTCAATACCTGTCATTTTCACCCGGATTGCGTGGTGATCAGAGGGCTACAGGCCTATGTGACCCCGTTTCGTCGACTGAACAGCGTTCTGGGGGGCTCCCCTTGCACCACCTCTACCCCATTCTCCCATCACCTTTGCCACCCCACTTCTCCACCAAGCAATTGTGACCAGCCTTGTTGGCTGGTTGCATGGCCTTGTCTAGCCACCAACCAACTTCTCGTTCTATAAGAACCCCCCCCCCCCCCTCCTCCTCATGCTTCATTTCAAGGGGTTACAAGAAATTTCTCAAAGAAAAAGAGCCAAACATAAGCATAAGCATTTCATACTACACCCACTCCCACTTAATCCCAGTCCAAGCCACATCACCTCATTCAAGCCATTATCAAGACACTCAAGCCAAGGTATAATACCTTTCTGCTTACTGTTCGAACCTCTAAGGGGGGCTGGCAGGGTCAAGGCTGGTAATCAATACCAATTCTGGCCCTAAAGCTAGCAAGGTTTCAAGAGCCGTTGCCAAGCACACCCTCGAGTGATGGTCCCGCTCCCTCGCGCGACAATTCTGTCTGCACGAGATTGGACCACGTGGGGAAGGGATGTTGGTCTTTAAGTTTCTCGTTGTGTTGATTGTCACTTTCAAGTCTTTTAAAAGTATTAGCTCACTGCTTTGCATGTTAAAAATCATAGTTTAGCTTAGTTTACAACTTCATTTGGTTCAGAATGCTCTTGGGATGCTCTGGAAGATGTCTCAGAGCCCTAAGCATGCAAAGCAATTCCTGGAAGTCCAGTCAGAACAATCGCGGGTGTGTCTCACTCCCTCGCGCGATGGTTCTCTATTTTCCAGGGACTGCCCTTGCATGAGCAGCTTGGCCTTGGCCTCTGTTTAGTCACCCCCATTGTTTAGGGGTCATGTTTCCATAGTATTTCCATCTGTCTGTTGTAATATTGTTTACTTTCAAGTACTTATAAACTGCTTGGTTTGCACCTGGGTGAGCACTGGTCCTTCCAGAGCCCAAAAGGGGGTAAAATTCAAATCACTGGTGAGGCATCAACACTCGCGCGAGTGTATGGCATTGTCGCGCGATGGTTTGCTTGCATGCAGATGGATTCACGCATGTAAGCTGGCCGTTTGTTCGTGCCAAAGTCATACACAGCATTGTCTTGATGTTTGATCGATGTTTTGAATTTCATTCCATTTATTACTTATTATCTCGCCTATCCACGCCATATCTATCACATCCTGCAAACTATTACAGTTTTAAATCCCCGATTAACTGTTCCCCCGCCCTAATTGGCTAAAAATTGATTAACGAAACATAATCGCAAAATAAACATTTTTTCGCAAATGCCTGAGTAGAGACCAATCTCCGGATTGGGCGAGAGGGGTGCCATAAAACCCTTCCCCTCTCGTAACCTGGCTCCCGAACCCAGATATGGTTATGACGGACTGGTTCCTTAACTTTTTTTCAAATCAATCAGCGCGGCAAGTGCTTCATAATACGGTTCCTTGGGTGTCGGACCTTCAAAACCCGAGTGGCGACTCTGTATTTTGCAAGCACTTGCTTCCCCGCTCGCGCTCCCTCGATCTGGGCCCTCACATTTTGGAATCCGAAAATTCCAAGGGCACGCTGCCCACAGTGGCGACTCTGCTGGGGATCGAACCAATATTGGTCTATGTTTAGATTTTAATACACTTAAGAACAATCCCACAAAAGTTTGTCAAAACGGTGAGCTTCGCGCTGCCGAAGGTTGGAATGGTGATTTAACGGGAACTCGTGTCCGGCCAATCCAACTGGGGCTTTTTCCGATTGTTCTCTCGTGTAGTTTCTTCTAAACATTGACTAAATAAAGTGAGCCAAATTTGAAAAAGGCATTTGCGAATTTGCGATTCTGTTTCAATTAATCAAACTTTTAGCATTCTCATTTGCATCGATGTGGGATAAGCCTCGTTGGATCGTTTTGGCAATCCGGCACGGTTTACCGGAGCCCGGGGACCCCGAATGACCAACAACCTCCGACGATGATGGGTCATTCTACCGTTCGACTGTTGCTCTGCGATTACGCGGGCAACAGGAGGTATATCTTTGGCCTTAGTCCGAGGAACCCGTTACAAGCCAAAACCGGCCTTTACACATACAAAGCATTAGAACTCTCCAAACTAGGACAGGTACCTACAGGGTAAGATCTACTTGCATCTAACCCCCCATATACTGCCTACGTGTTACTGCTTTCCCTATCGCATGCACTGTACATACATACCGTTTTGCGTAGGGGCATGTTTAGGGCGGCTTCTAGGTTGTCTCTCTCTTGCGAGCCTCTCTTATGCTTATTAGGACACTGCTAGGCCCGATGAAGAGTCATGAATCTTGACGGTGCGTGTTATCAAATTTCCAAAATCCTAGGATCAGCAAGACTTTGGGAAATCAAGACTTTCTAAGTCCTCGTCTATATACCCAATTGAAGTTTCAAACAGAAAACAAGGAACGACGGAGAGGATGTCGTGATGCTTATACCACCCTGGTTATCGTGCGCAGCACGTACACCGCTCAGGCTATGGCACGGTGTCGCCTACGCCACCCCGGTTAAGGTATCACGTCATCCATCCCGAGTTATTCCGAGTTCAAAGTTGAAACTTCAAGAACGAAAAAGTCAAAGGCTTAGACTGTTTTTGACATCTCTTAGTATTATTTGATTCAAACAAGGATACACTCTCGAAAAGAAATCTGAGGATTTTGGCAGCGTCCGAACATCATGAGATAGACTCATCTGTAGTCTTAGAGTCTAGGGGCGACACCGACGACGATGGCTGTGTTGTCACTTTAAGTCTTTTATTTAAAGTAAGGTTGCTGCAGGGCCCTTATCGAACCTTTTCTTACAGCAAAGCAAAGCAGGATTCTGAACCATTGCGCCGCCAAGGAAAGTATCGAGGCAGAAAGCCAAACCCACTTGGGAACGTCTGCATCAGAATTCGGTTCAAAGGCTAGTCAGGTTGCAAGCTAAGTCAGTCACAACGGAAGACTCTCTGTGTTCCCTGTTGGCCGCTTTACAGTCAGGATCACCGTCGGTTATCCAGGAAATTGAGTCTCCGGCGTCACCTACCTCTTCGTCCTCGTTAAGTTCATCCGGAACCTCCATTATGGCAGATCATCCGTAACCACTAAGTCTCGAAACCATACTCATGAACATTCAGAACAGCATCGCCACCATGCAGCAAAGGGGTGCTCAGACTGATGCAAATCTCACTAGGCTCAATGACCTTATCAACACTCGTCTTCCGCCAGCTGCAGAAGCGGGAGGTGAGGTCGATGAGGATGACCATGCGGAGCCAATCTTTGTTGAAGACCCCAATCATGCAGGGCGGATCATAATTCAGCCCAACCCGAGAAAGGCTCACCCGGAGGTCGTGAATCTGAATCTCGCTGTGGCAAGACCCGTTCTGGACCCTAACATGACTGCTCTAATGGCAAAGATCGTCAAGCTGGAGGAATCTGTGTCCAAGTCTGAGAAGATCAGCGCCGGGGGAATTGATCTAGATCGCCTCTGCTTGTATCCCAACGCTAAGCTTCCCGACAAGTTCAAAATGCCTGACCTCGCCAAGTTTGATGGGAGTGGTGACCCGAAGACTCATCTTTATGGCTACCATGCTACCATGAAACTCTTGGTTGTTGAACCCGAGGCCATGTCCCAGCTGTTCCCTCAGACTCTCTCGGGACTCGCTTTTCACTGGTTTTTGTCGCTTGACATCGCTAAAAGGAGGACGTGGGAAGACATCGGTGCTGCGTTTATTTCGCAGTATAGTTACAACTCCCAACTCAAGATGACAACCCGAGAGCTTGAGTCCACAAAAATGGAAGCTAAGGAATCTTTCGCGGATTTTGTCAAAAGATGGAGGACGAAGCTCGCTCAGATGACCGATCGCCCGAGCGAAAGAGATCAGCTCCGAATCATCTCCCGCAATCTTCAGCCCGATTATACTAGGCATTTGGTTCTTGTCCAAGCTTCCTCGAACTTTGATACTTTCTTCGAATCTGGGTTAGCTATCGAGGATGCGCTACAAAGTGGGATTCTGTCAAGAGGGGAGTCCTCTAACCCTCCGAAATCAAAGCCTCGGGTCTACTCAGGGAACACCAATGCGTTGTTTGGTAGTGGGATATCTTCTAACACAGCAACCAGCGGCACTAACGCCTCTTCTTCCAATGCAACCAATCGCATCGCTGAGATTAACCAAGTGCAAGCCCCTCAAAATAACCGGCCCCGCAATCAGCCCCGCAGTTTCTCTGCGTTTGAAGCTCCATTGTCGTCCGTTATGGAGAAATTGATCCAGTCAGGGCATCTGAAACCTCTCGATCCGACTCCTCTGCCTAAGAACCCTTCGCCCAACTTCAAAGCCAATCTTTATTGTGCCTACCACCAAGGGGCTGGACATCTTACGGACTCCTGTTTCCGTCTTCGACATGCGATCCAGGATCTCATAGATGAAGGGACTCTCCACGCTCCACCTCCACCAACCCAAAAGCTAAACATCCTTTCCAACTCCCTACCAAGGCACAACGCTGCTCCCCACATCAACCAAATATCCTTCAGCTCCACTTATATCAACCCTAACTCCACTATATTCAACCCCACCGACCATATAACCTCAACAGACCAACCCAGGCCGGTTGTACCCATGCCTTTTCAGCCCGAAGCCGAGATCTTCTATATTCATCTTGAAGAAGGGCAGTCATCCAATCCCGATGTGCCCCTCGCACGCCTGCAGAATGGAATGTTCGTGTTCAACGCTTCCATCAGCAACCTGTTTCACCAGTCCATCCCTTCCGTGCAGCTCGACTCTGCTTCTTCTTTGGACAGCCCGTATTTCCATATGATGGACCCAAACCTCTCCCCGAGTTTGATGAGCCATTTTAGGTCTGCTATCCCTCCTCTACCGGAACAACAGATTGATATGCAAGCAGTGGGGTGGGCTATTGCCGATAATGATGACTATGCAGCCCCCATAATCAATGAATGGATAGAGCTAGAATTAGACGGCTTCCCCCAGAACCCCGAGTATGTCCCATTTAACCATGCTTGGTATGGTGCCTGGATGGCTAATTATGAGGCAGACATGCTTGACCCTTTGGATGGATTCTCTTTGAGCATGCTATTTCAACAACCTGAACCCATTTTGCCTGAGGAGGAGTACTATTGGGATCCCGAGCCGGCGTGGCAGTTTTCGTTGGAGTTTGACCTTAATCCTCTTCAAGGATATGCTCTGCCCAATCATGAGATTCAGTTTATAGAAGAGGGTCTCATTCAGGAGGAAACTCGTGTCTTGGGGGAATGCTTTCTCCCTTCTACTCTTGACAGGCTGGTTGACTCTGTAACTAACACTGAGTACGACCCTACATTTTACATCGTTAGCGAGGAACTCTCGTGCCCCACACCGCCTTATCTGACCGAGGAAGATCGCAGCATTATGGTTACAGACCTTGTTCCACCAGTTGACCTCTGGGACGTTGATGATGTGGTTAATATCCAAGTTGGGTCCGAGGTTTGGACTGTCAACTGCTCTTTTGCCGATGGGGGACTTTGGGACGTCCCATTTGTTGCTAATACGGAGCCCATTGGGGAGTCTGTAGCTGTTAAGGATCCAGACTTCTGGGAGTCGCTGTTGTTGAACGATTTGGCTAAAGACCTAGGTTTGGGCATGGAGGTACCTATAGCCCCACCGCCCTCTGACAAAGGAAAACGCAAATTGGGGGAAGTCCCTGCTGATCTTTGGGATGACAGTCAAGACCTTCAAGTGGTGCCCTCTCTAGAGAACGTTCTCAACGTTACGAGGAGTGGACGAATTTTTCAGCCTGCAGATTGCTCGTCCAATTCTTCTAACCAAAGGAACGAACCTTCTGCTTTCTCAAGGTCTGCACCATTTGAGGTACCTCCTAGCTCCCCGAATGATGATATGATTCAGAGGCAGCTGGAGCGGATTCCTGCTGCTATATCACTCTGGGGACTAATCTGTTCCTCCCGCGAGCACCGTCGGAAGTTCTGCCACACTCTCTCTTGTCTTGAGATTCAACCGGATGTCACACCTGAAGCCATGATATCTATAATCCTCCCACCTACCTCTAAGCACACCGTGGTCTTCACTGACAAGGATCTACCGATCGAAGGGGTTGATCACAATCGCCCCTTGCACATCACTGTTAAATGTAAAGGGCTTTGGATTCCAACTGTTCTTATCGACAATGGAACGGCGATCAATGTTTGCCCTTTGAGGGTGGCTTACCGCTTAGGGCTAGCCAAGAAAGACTTTGCACCTTCCAATCTAGCTGTTAAGGCATACGACAGCACTCGTCGCGTGGTCGAGGGCATGCTTGTGCTTAAGCTTGATGCCGAGGGTTTTGAGATGGATGTCGAGTTCCATGTAGTTGATATCCCTGCCACCTTTAATCTCTTGCTAGGAGGCCATGGCTTCACCGATCTGACATCATGGCCGTACCGTCTACTCTTCACCAAAAGGTTATGTTGGGACGCCCTACCGGAACTTTGACTATCTGTGGGAACTCGGGCATTCGCCCGCTTAAGGAAGATGGCACACCCATTTTGGGGATTGCGCATGGCGACGAAGATGTTGATCTCGGGGGTTTCTCTTGTGATACTTCTGGTTCGGTTTTGGCCATCAACGTGGATGGGGACTTCATCATAAGCTCTGTTGCTTTAGACATCATGATGAGGATGTCCTATCTACCTGGTCTTGGACTTGGGATTCACCAACAAGGGATCCCGGAGTTCCCTGTCTTTCCTTCCTGCGAAGGCCGCTTTGGTCTGGGGTACTCCTCCTCTACCAAGGATGCCAAAAGAAGAAAATGCACGGGAAAACCTCGATCTCTCAATGGTGAACCCGACAGCTACTTTGTGCGCGAGGTGGGGAATGATGTCTACACTGGGCAGCCTGAGCCTTTCATCGATTCAGTCACTAGGGAGTTGCTGCCTGGGTTTAAGGTTTTCGCTGATGACACTTGGTCCTCTAGTGATGAAGAACCAGCAAGGGCAGGATTCAAAAGGAAGCTTAGCCAGCCCAAGCTGAAGACTGATTGGCTTATGTCTTTTGATCAGGGAAGCTTGGAGCAGCTGTTTTATGAGTTCTCCCAAGTGGGTTTGGCTAAGGAAGTTGAAGAGGCCGAGGTGTTCATGCTCGGTTCCGACGATCTCAAGGATCCCATCTCCCTCATCACAGAAGCCAAAGGTAGCCTCAAAAATTGCATTTTCAAACCACGCCTTACTTGCATTGATGATGTATCAAAGTCTGACACTGAGTCTGTTGAGTCGTCTGAGTCTAAGTCTAGCTCTGAGTCGGAGTTTGTGCCTCTCGGCCCTCCACGTCATGGCTTTTACTTTGAGTTTGATTCCCTTGTACTTGGCGACCCTGCAGGGTCTTATGAAATGAAGGAATCCTCTTTTGACTACTTGAATGATCTTTATATAAACTGTGTCGACCCCGACGATGAAGGGATAGATTTCGATGGGGACATTCCCAAGGAAATCCGTGCCCTCATCGAAAGGGAAGATGAAAGGCATGCTCAGTCGTTAAAAGAAGAAATAGTCTTAATAAACTTGAAAGATGAGAACGATCCCCGAATGGTTCAGGTGGGCTCCACTTTGTCTCCAGAGGAACGTCATGACTTCAAAGAACTGCTCTCAGAGTTCAGTGACATTTTTGCGTGGTCCCATCAGGACATGCCTGGCATTGACCCAGAGATAGTGGAGCGTCGAATCCCCTTGCTACCGAATGCCAAACCCGTGAAGCAAAAATTGAGGCGCAAGAGACCGGATTGGGTGCAGAAGATCAAGGAGGAGGTCACTAAGCAGATCAACGCCGGTTTTCTTATGGTTTCTCAATACCCCACATGGGTTGCCAACATTGTCCCAGTTCCTAAAAAGAATGGACAAATTCGAGTGTGCGTGGATTTCAGGGATTTGAACAAGGCAAGCCCCAAAGACGATTTTCCCCTGCCACATATCGATGTACTGGTCGACAATACGGCGGGCCACGCCCTGCTTTCATTCATGGATGGTTTCTCCTGATATAACCAGATTCTTATGGCGCCGGAAGACCGTGAGAAGACGACTTTTATCACTGAATGGGGGACTTATTGTTACTTGGTCATGCCGTTTGGTTTGAAGAATGCCGATCCTACCTACCAGAGAGCTGCTACGACCATTCTGCACGACATGATGCACAAAGAGGTTGAGGTCTACATGGACGACATGATTGCTAAATCAAAAACTCGAGAGGGGCACGTTCCTGTATTGAGGAAGTTTTTTGAGAGGCTCCGAAAGTTTCGCATGCGTCTCAATCCACAGAAATGCACCTTCGGAGTCACAGCAGGCAAGGTGCTCGGTTTCATGATCACTTTGCGTGGGATTGAGGTCGATCCATCAAAGATCAAAGCGGTGCTTGAAATGAAGCAACCAGAGACTGAAAAGGGAGTGCGAAGCTTTTTGGGAAAGGTTCAGTTCATCAGCAGATTCATCGCCAAGTTAACCTTAACTTGCGAGCCGATGTTTCGTCTACTCAAGAAGGATACCCCATTCGTATGGTCGGACAGATGTCAGGCGGCCTTCATGTCAATTCAGAACTATCTGCAAAATCCGCCTGTCTTGATGCCACCAATGCTTGGAAAGCCCTTTATTCTATACTTATCTGTGAGTTCTACATCCATGGGATGCTTGCTAGCTCAAGAGGGTGACCAGGGAGTTGAGAAGGCCGTTTACTACTTAAGTAAGAAATGGTTGGGTCCGAAGAGCGCTACACTGCCTTGGAAAAAACGCGTTGGGCTTTGATTTGGGCCTCTAAGAAGTTGAGACACTACATGCTCGCTTACCCAATGAAGTTGATTTCTCGAATGGATCCACTCAAGTATCTGTTTGAGAAACCAGCTCTCACTGGTAAGTTAGCATGTTGGTTGCTCCTCTTGGCAGAATTCGATCTCGAATACGTCATGAGAAAGTCGGTGAAGGGACGAGCCATTGCTGAGTTTTTGGCTGATCACCCTGTGGATGGACCGGAAGATGCAGATTTTGTGTTCCCAGATGAGGAAGTGCTAACGGTTGTTGAAGATGTTTGGACTCTTTACTTCGATGGGGCGGCCACGCAGAAAGGATTTGGGATCGGGGTTTTGCTAGTCGCCCCTGATGGTTCTTATATTCCGCTTGCGTTCAAACTTAACTTCGATATTACAAACAACCAAGCTGAATATGAGGCATGTATCGTGGGTATGGAGGCCGCACTCACGCTCGGCGTAGAAAGGCTCGAAGTCATCGGGGACTCTAATCTCGTTGTATCTCAAGCCAATGGGGACTGGAAGGTGCGTGAGGAGGGGTTGAAGCCTTACCATCAGGATTTGGAGGGGCTAATTCCTCGCTTCAACAAAGTGACCTTCACCCACATCACCCGTTTGAAGAACCGGTTTGCCGACGCACTTGCGACTTTGGCTTCCATGGTCGAACTACCCTTGGGGGTCAAACTTCGCCCAGTCTTAATTGAACAGCGGGACCGCCCCGCTTATCAATATGTCAACGCCATCGATGATGTTAATGATGGCCTCCCCTGGTACCATGACATATGGAACTTCGTCGAGAGTGGCTTATATCCGGCCGAGGCCTCTAAAAAGGATCAGACTGCATTGCGGAGGATAGCCGCCCAGTACATCATTTGTGGAGGAAAGTTATATAGGAGATCCAATTGCGGAATGCACAAGCTCTGTGTCAACGGAACCGAGGCTGTCAGAATCATGGAGGAGATCCACGAGGGGCTCTGTGGCCCTTATATGAGCGCCATCATGCTCGCTAGGAAAATCTTGCGCCAAGGCTATTTCTGGTCTACTATGGAATTTCAGTGCGTGGATTACGTACGGCGATGTCACAAATGCCAAATTCATGCTAACCTAATGCATGTTCCGCCCTCTAACCTGTTTGGCATGGCTTCGCCTTGGCCTTTCTCTGTATGGGGTATTGATGTCAGCGGCATGGTCAGACCGTCTACTTCGAATGGTCATAGGTTTATCCTCGTGGCGATAGATTATTTCACCAAATGGGTGGAGGCCGAATCTTATAAAACCCTAACGGCGGTTCAAGTTGCTCACTTCATCAGGAAAAACATCATCTACCGGTATGGGGTTCCGCAAGCGTTCGTATCGGACAATGGGAATCATTTCAAAGGCAGGGTCCTGGAGCTCTTCGAAGAATTCAAGATCCAAATCCATCACTCAACAGTCTATCGCCCTCAAACGAATGGAGCAGTTGAAGCGGCCAACAAGAACGTCGAGACAATCATCAAAAAGTCTGCAGAGTCCACCAGGGACTGGCACGAGCAACTGCCTTTAGCTCTTTGGGGTTATCGAACGTCAATCCGAACATCAACGGGGGCAACCCCTTATTCCTTGATCTACGGGATGGAAGCAGTTCTCCCTATAGAGCTTGAGGTACCATCTTTAAGGATCATGGTAGAATCGGAACTCTCGGAATCTGAATGGCTCAGTGGGAGATTTGTTGAACTCATGCTTTTTGATGAAAGGAGGCTTCGGGCCCTATATCATGTTCAGGGGTATCAGCGGATAATCGCCCGGGCATTCAATAAAAAAGTGAAGTCTAGAGACTTGGTCGAAGGAGACATGGTCACGAAAGAGATTCGGGCGCCGGTTTTTGACCCCCGCGGCAAATTTCGACCCAAGCGTTCCGGACCTTACATCATCAAGACCATCATTTCTGGGGGAGCGGCTCAGCTCATCAATCTCGACGGCAACGAATTTAGTTCTCCGGTTAACCTGGATCAACTCAAACGATACTATCCCTGAGGGAAGCTCGTTGGGCTGAAAACCACAAGGGTGGGCGGTTCCAAGCAAAAATTAGAGCCAGCCTGCTAGACCGAAAACCTGAGAAGGCGATTTAGGCAAAAATAAATAGGCACCATTCAAAGCTCGCTAGGCTGAAAACCTGAAGTGGCAGCACTAGGCAAAATTTAGAGCGTAAAAGGAGAGCTAAAATACTCGAGTGAACCCTAGCCTGAACTACGTGCTGACCTGATTCCCTGAAAAGGGATACGTAGGCAATATCTCTGTGAGATTCGGTCACAATCCATCAACTTGATCCACGGTTTCCTATTACCAAAAGTTGACTCGATACTTGGGCGACACAGCGGTTCAACGCTTGGATCAAAAAGGGGAAAAACTCTCAAACTTTCATTTTTATTCAAAATTATAACTTCTATTACACAGGCTGAGCAGTCTTAAAAAGAGTGAAGCATGAAAACAGAATAAAGTGCTCGAGGCCTTAACAGGCTCACGGTTTATTCTAGATCATCAGGGTTCGTCAGAAGTCAGTTGTCGTTTTGCCTGTTTGCAATTTCGCTTCTTAGCCATACTCGGTATCGGTGTGTAAGTTCTGTGTTGAAGTCTGGGTCAGCTCCTCCGAGTTGCCTTAAACCCCAGTTGTGCTCATATCCTCTCAGATTTCGGGCAGTGAAAGCAGGGATTTGGAAGTCTTCAATCCCGGCTCGGTGGAGCCCTTGGCTCATTCCTAACTGACGGAGGATGCGTCCGGGGATATAGAATGTGAAAGCGGTCAGTCCAGCTATCACTACCCTTTCGAAACCTATAGAATTAAGGGCCATGTCTGGAATGTTTAAGGCTTCCTGCCACCATATGATCTCATTCGGCAGCATTTCTCTCATAAATGTGCACCATTGATTTGCAGACATTTTCGGATAGATCATGCTCCGCTGATGCATTCGACCGGGTAGATGAGGCCAGTTTGCTTCCGGTGCGGTGAGCAACCCCAATTTGTCAAATAGCCAAAGCTGCATGAGTGGTAAAACAAGTGAGAAGTTACATAAAGCTTGAGAGAAAAGACAAGTGAAGAGCTTCGATATAACCTTAACTGAGAGATGAGGTAAAAGCAGAACGTGAGAAAATCGGAAAAAGGTGAGCTGAGTGAGGATTAACCTGCAGTATGAGTGGGCTACCGCCGAATATGTCTGTTTGGCCAGTAGAAACCAAATCCAAACCTATGAGTGTCTCCGCTAGAACCAGTGGCACCACATTTCTTTGGGCACCCATTTGAGCTGCGATGCTCACCAGCATGGGATTGACTTGCCCATTCGGAGATACCAGTAAATAGGCGGCCAGCACGCCGATTGCCAGGGCAAATCGACGCCGAGCCTGCACGGCTATATTCTCTACGTCCCCTTCTGGCCCATACCACTCCATTAGGCGCATGATGTTGATCTGCCCTCCGGTTAGCAAACTTTCGGCCGCTCCTTGGGTAATGTCAAGACTTGACTGTAGGAGTTTTGGCATATTTTTCCTGTAGGGTGGCACAACTATCACGCTCGAGGCGACTCCTTGGAGGTATGCTTAGAATTCTTCCACGGTTGGACACAGCTCATTAACCCCAAACCTGAACACATGAACCTCCGGGTCCCAGAATTGTGAGGCTGCCCTCAGAAATTCAGGACGAACTCTCACATTGCGAAGGAAACGGAATGCGGCCAACCCGTGATACCGGAATGACAGCCAATCCTCGGCAACAAAAGCCGAAAGCCATGGGCTAATCAAGGCCGGAAGATTATTCGCCATTTTGCTTCTCGTAGGACTCTCAAACTGAGGGAGGGATGCTTTCCATTTGTAGAGTATTAGCCTCTTTATAGACAGAATGCATAGAGTGTTGTCCTTTCCCAATGCAAATATCCATACAACGTGGCATCCTCTTCTCCAAAGTGAAGACATCTTTGCACTGTCCCTGAAGTACTCTGAGCAGTTAAAGGGTGATGACAAGGCTGGGCCGTCCTAAAAATCTGAAATGGTCAAAGAGGGGTGGCCTGGCCCGAGCCGACCATCGCGCGATGGTACCATTCCATCGCTCGAGTTACCAACATCCACTTCATCGCGCGATGGACTCAATGTCTCGCGCGATGGTTCAGCCTGCATTTTGACAGATTGCACCAACTACTGTCCAATTTTGGTCGCCTCCTATTTCGAGGGTTCTTTTGCAATTGTTATGATTCTGGCAAGTCACTATGAGCATATGCAACTATATCCAAGCATCAGATTCGAGATATTGCGTTTAACGAGGTTTTTGAACCCTCGGTGGCCCGTTTCAAGGCCAAATGAGCATTTCGGGAGTTCGAAACTCGGTCCGAAGGTTCGTGTCCTTTATTCTCAGGCCATACAAGTCATGGTGACCTAATATGACTGTACGGAGGTGTCGGTTTCAGTCCGGGACATATTAGAGTAATGTCTTTTCATCTCTTGTCCGTTTTGTGTCCCTCGTAAAGTTTTGGGTCAAGTTTGCGTTTCGGGATGTGTTTCTTGATTCCGTCAGCTATCGTAGGTCATTTTGTATATACGTGACCTCACGGAAGTGTCCTTTTTATCCAAGTTAGAATATTTTGGATTAGGCTTATAAATGTCCAATATTTCATTCCCTTGTATCCTCGTATCCTGACCGTATCCTAAGGTACATTTTCGTTTTTTCTCTGAGTTAGTTCTGTCTGTGCGTATGCGTGCATTTGTGGACAATCTCTGTACATTATCAATGCAAGCATGGTATTAGTGGCAAGCGTGCACTTACTCTAAATCGTTACAAGAGTAAAATAAACCGAAAATGCAAATTTTATAGCTAAGCCGTAATCTATCCATGTCAAACTAAAGAAGACTACTGTGCATGCGGCGCTTCGGCCAGTCAAAAGTCATCACGTCAGCTCGAGCACACTCGCCCATCAAATCCAAAAGGCACACAGGCCCCAAAGGCATGTATCAAGTATCAACTAAGGCACCCCGGCCTTCAATTTATCTACGCGAGCGCGCAGGCCCAAAAGCAAAAAATCAAGAGTATGGAAAGTGAAATGAGGCTTCTTAGTAGCCCTCAGTCTTCTCCGAACCAATCACCATCCCCGTCGTCATCATCATCGTCTCTCTCTCTCGGATCCTGTCTAAAACCAGGGTCGTCCGCTGAGTCGTCAGAACCGCTGCTGTCAGGCGCCTCCTCGTCTTCTTCTTCTTCCTCTTCCTCCTCTTCCCCTTCTTCCTCGGAATCCTCGGACAGGATCAGCCGCTTCTTATGGACTGGCTCATCTTGCGAGGGCCTTTGGCGCATCTTCAGTTGATACCTATCCTCAGCGCGCGCCACGGCCTCTCGGGTCGCCTCCTCACTCGCAACAGGTGGCTGTACGCCCCGTGTCTGTGGTCTAGTAGTAGGTGGAGGAGCAGGAGTTTTAGTTGCTAGCTTCTTTTGTGGAGGATCTCTGGCACTTTTTCTCCTAGGAGCCGCCTGTCCTTGTGTCTGCATTGTAAATTTTTGCACATTTAGTATATATTTTATGTATTGTATGTTTGCAGGCAGGTACAATCAATTTCAAAGTTGACGGCAATTAAAGTATACTATGTATCGAGCAAAGCATGCATATCTCAAGTATCGAATGCAGGAATGTATCGTTTCTCTGAAGGGTATACCTGAGATCTCTGAGCTGCCGGTGGTGGGTAGCGCAAGTCCAAAGGCAAGCCACTTGCCGCCTGCCTTATCACGTTCTCCAGTGCAAGCATACGCCGAACGGCCTCGTTCGCCCACTCATTGGGCACCTGCAAGAATAATTCGAATATAAGCAATGGAGCAATGTTTCAATATTTTATGGAAGTACAATAATGAAGGCTACAATGTCTTACTGGCACAGTGACGGGCGCTGGCTCAACTCTGGCAGGAACTAGGTGTAGCTCAGCTGGATTGCCCTGAGAGTCCACCACTGCTCTATGCCATGTCAACTCTAGTGGCCCACCCCTCACAGGTCCGCTCGGACCCCGTCTCGCGCGACTCTCACCACTGCTCTGCCTCATTGTGATGGCTCTCCTCTCCTCAGCAGCTCCGCGGGCTTGACTCCGGACCTCCCTGAACTCTCGTACTCTCAGCGGCCCCGCCAAACGCTCTCTCTGGTAAACTGCATAGTCCATGCCGGGACGCAGGTAGCGTGTCAAGTCGGTGTCAGGCCGCGTGAAGATCTCTAGCTCGGCCAACGTGTACTCCCCTGTGTGTGAGGCCCGTGGTGGAAGCGGTCCGGGCACCTGGAACCCTGCATGGCCGAGTGATTGGCATGTCACTCGGTCGCCCAAGTACCACTGCCAACCAAAGGCCGACTCCAGCAGCACTCTGCTCGCCGTCACAACCCTGCTCCTGGCCAGGTATTCAGGCTCTGGCTCTGCCACTCTCCAAGGATCCCATTCTACCTGCGCAAGCAAGCAACGCAAGTGTCGGTCAGCGACGGCATTAAAGCAATAAAAGGGATGCATATTTCTATTTCATAAAGTCGTGACATACCTGTGAGGGTCGGAGCTCGTCTAGGTATATCCTGAAGCCATTCAGGTCACCTCTCCCTCTTTTCTCTCCCATATTCTTCTTGCTCCAGATGTGAGCACGTGGACGGATCCCCAAGTCCAGGCTCTTTGTCACTGGACGACACATGTTCAAAACCTCATAGGCCCAGAGCTGCACAGTTATCAAAGTTCAAATCATTAGTACAACGCGGAAATATTATTGAGCAGGTTATGTATTCAAAAAGATAAGCGTACAGTGGAAATGTGCTTTACTCTATCATAATCATACCTCCCAAATTCGCCAGTACCCAGTAGTGCTCATCTCAGTCCTCGATGAGTCCCCCATAAAGCCATAAGCTACGCCAAGTGCAGCTCCTCCCCAGTCAAAGTGTGAGGCTATCCTCAGGTCTCCCAGTGCAGGCAAGTACGATAGGTGAACCGTGCTACGCCTATTCGGGTACAGGGTAGCACCAAAGAGGTACAACAAGTACGCCCAGGCCATCTGCTCCGCCTCCTGCTCAGTCGCCACCTCCTTCGCAAGGTACCGGTTAAATTGTCCATACCTCGCCATCCCCTCTTCAACCTTGGGCACCTCTCCCAAGAACCATTCCAGGGCCGCCTCGTCCTCCTGAATGCCCGAATCAAACGGGATAGGGTCACCTCCGACCCTCAAACCAGTGATCACCGCAAAGTCGGTAGGCGTCACCGTCATCTCCCCGAGCGGTAGGTGGAAGGTGTTGGTGGTATCCCTCCACCTCTCTACAAGTGCAACCAGGACCGCATGGTCATTTCTGGCCGAAGTAAGGGTCTATATGAGCTCCCCGAAGCCTGCCTCATCCACCAACTGCCTCACCCTCTCAGGCAAACCCTGGTACAATGCTAAGGAGCTGCAGGCGCCCTCAAAACCTCGAATGTCTCTCTGTCTCGCTCTCTCCTGTATTAAACACGGAAACAAGCAACAGGGGATATATCAGCATGTAAAGCTTTCATTCTCAAGTTCTAGGTAATCAATGTAACCTAACAGTAGATGGTTGGTTCAAGTTATTATGTCTCATGCATGGCATTCAACGTGAAACTATAGTGTCACTATTCGAATCTACTTCAAAGGATTACACCACGTTTCTCGGTATTTAAGCACATGCACTGTATTAAATTTGCAATCACAAAAGGAAATGGGGGATTTTCAGAAATTTACCTCAGCCCAACTGCTCGAAATATGGGTATCGGGGCCTCTCAGAATGAGCTCGGGGTCGTACTCCGCCTGCCGCGGTCTGTAAGCGGCAAGACCCGATGGTACGAACAAGTGTGGAATGGGAGGCCTGTACCCCTCTACTGAAAACGGAGCGCGAGTCAAACTCTCCGCCTCGGACACCGCTGTCACCCTAGGACCGTGCACCCTAGCTCCAATCCTATCCTCGGTCTCTGCATCCCTCAGTGCCTCTTCTTCAGCGGCCCTCGCCCTCTCGGCTCTCGCCGCGATCTCTGAGGCGGCTATCACCCGCTCTCGCTCCTCTCGAGCCTCTAACACGGCAGCCCCAATCATGGGATCCTCTTCAAGAAGCCGGGCTAATCTCTCGTCGCTCAAAAACTCTGCGAGATCCTGTCTTGTGATTGGTCTGTGGCCCGATGACGTGGCTCCTGGCCGAAACAGTACCTCCTCCTCAGGAACCCCGGTGGTCTCCTCCTCCTCGGCCACTACGCCCTTGCCCTTCGCCGGGTCCCTTGGTGGGGTCTCGCCCGGCCCAGTGCCATCACCATCAACGCCGTCACCACCGGCGCCACTGCTGCCGGTATCTCTACCAAAACCACCACCAATCACCACCGAGCCTTCTACCGCCATGCTCGGATCCAATGGCTGAACAACAAGCCCCGTAGCCCCGGCCTCCTCCGTCGCGCGATGATCTGACACCGTCGCGCGATGATCGCCTTCGCTACCCACCTCCTGCTCGTGGCCCTGAACGCCATCACCACCGCCTGCTACCGCAGCACCGACACCCAGGGGGGGCTCCGCCGGCTGTTGATCCGCCGTTTCGACTTCCATTGGCCCTCCCACATCCTCCGGACGATCAAGAACCTCTCCTCTACCGCCACCATTGTCGTGTTCCGCCATGGATGTTCACACACGCGTGGGTTTGTCGGCTTTGTGAAGAAAACAAAGGTTGGGTTGAGATTTGGAGAGTTTGAGAGTTGAGAGAAGTTTGAAATTTCTGAAACTGCTGAAGATCAGTTTCTGTAGCGTCCCTGGGAAGAAAAGGAAGAAAAAGCAGGCGTGGGCCGGATCTGGACCGTTCACAGGTCCAGGCCCTTTTAGACGTCCCTCGCGCGACGCAGTGATTCCGTTGTGCGATAGTTGATTAGGCCTCCAAGCCCAATCCAGCCCCTGAACAGGCCCGGCCTATGATTCGTCATTATGACACCACAACAGTTTTTAACGGTGTTCACAATCAACGATGATCTAACCGTCCAATTTCAAATCAGCGACGATCCATCCGTCCGATTGTCAATCACCGACGATCTAACCGTCCAATTTCAAATCAGCGACGATTCATCCGTCCGATTATCAATCAGCGACGATCCATCCGTCCGATTATCAATCAGCGACGATCCATCCGTCCCATTTCAAATCAGCGACGATCCATCCGTCCAATTTCAATCAGCGACGATCTAACCGTCCAATTTCAAATCAGCAACGATCCATCCGTCCGATTATCAATCAGCGACGATCCATCCGTCCAATTTCAAATCAGCGAAGATCCATCCGTCCGATTATCAATCAGCGACGATCCATCCGTCCCATTTCAAATCAGCGACGATCCATCCGTCTGATTATCAATCAACGACGATCTAACCGTCCAATTTCAAATCAGCAACGATCCATCCGTCCGATTATCAATCAGCGACGATCTAACCGTCCAATTATCAATCAGCGACGATCCATCCGTCCCATTTCAATCAGCGACGATCTAACCGTCCAATTTCAAATCAGCGACGATCTAACCGTCCAATTATCAATCAGCGATGATCCATTCGTCCAATTTCAATCAGCGACGATCCATCCGTCAGAATCCAAAACAGCCATCGATCTGCTCTCTGATTCCTTGGTGCACGGTATTTGTATATACTTGCTTGCACTTTTCGCTTGATCGGCTTTTGGGTGAATTGGATGGGTGTCTAGAAATCTTTGACGTTACCCGTACCAGCCAATGGTGCTCCGCGTGCCGTCAAAGAGGGACTACTGTAGACACCCCAATCTGATTTCCCGATCGTTTTACTTCGTTTTTCGGTTTCTTGTTTCCCCGATGATGAATCAGGTCGAAAATAGTCTTGAGAACATGGAATGGCTTGAGTTTGGCGTGTGTGGAACCCATCCTTAGCCCTGAAAACCCTTGAATCCGAACCTGGGCCTCAGGTTTTTACAGTCGCGCGACGCACTAGGACCCTCGCGCGATGGTTCACTTGCCAGGTTGTGGTCAAAGTCAAAGTTTTGACTGTTGACCCTCGCGGGGTTTAGCTTGACACTCGCGCGATGGTCTCACTGACTCGTGCGATGGTCAATACCTGTCATTTTCACCCGGATTGCGTGGTGATCAGAGGGCTATTGGCCTATGTGACCCCGTTTCGTCAACTGAACAACGTTCTGGGGGGCTCCCCTTGCACCACCTCTACCCCATTCTCCCATCACCTTTGCCACCTCACTTCTCCACTAAGCAATTGTGACCAGCCTTGTTGGCTGGTTGCATGGCCTTGTCTAGCCACCAACCAACTTCTCCTTCTATAAGAACCCCCCCATGCTTCATTACAAGGGGTTACAAGAAATTTCTCAAAGAAAAAGAGCCAAACATAAGCATAAGCATTTCATACTACACCCACTCCCACTTAATCCCAGTCCAAGCCACATCACCTCATTCAAGCCATTATCAAGACATTCAAGCCAAGGTATAATACCTTTCTGCTCACTGTTCGAACCTCTGAGGGGGGCTGGCAGGGTCAAGGCTAGTAATCAATACCAGTTCTGGCCCTAAAGCTAGCAAGGTTTCAAGAGCCGTTGCCAAGCACACCCTTGCGCGATGGTCCTGCTCCCTCGCGCGACAGTTCTGTCTGCACGAGATTGGACCACGTGGGGAAGGGATGCTGGTCTTTAAGTTTTTCGTTGTGTTCATTGTCACTTTCAAGTCTTTTAAAAGTATTAGCTCACTGCTTTGCATGTTAAAAATCATAGTTTAGCTTAGTTTACAACTTCACTTGGTTCGGAATGCTCTTGGGATGCTCTGGAAGATGTCTCAGAGCCCTAAGCATGCAAAGCAATTCCTGGAAGGCCTTGGCCTCTATTTAGTCACCCCCATTGTTTAGGGGTCATGTTTCCATAGTATTTCCATCTGTCTGTTGTAATATTGTTTACTTTCAAGTACTTATAAACTGCTTGGTTTGCACCTGGGTGAGCACTGGTCCTTCCAGAGCCCAGAAGGGGGTAAAATTCAAACCACTGGTGAGGCATCAACACTCGCGCGAGTGTATGGCATTGTTGCGCGATGGTTTGCTTGCATGCAGATGGATTCACGCATGTAAGCTGGCCGTTTGTTCGTGCCAAAGTCATACACAGCACTGTCTTGATGTTTGATCGATGTTTTGAATTTCATTCCATTTATTACTTATTATCTCGCCTATCCACGCCATATCTATCACACCCTGCAAACTGTTACAGTTTTAAATCCCCGATTAACTGTTCCCCCGCCCTAATTGGCTAAAAATTGACTAACGAAACAGAATCGCAAAACAAACATTTTTTCGCAAATGCCTGAGTAGAGACCAATCTCCGGATTGGGCGAGAGGGGTGCCATAAAATCCTTCCCCTCTCGTAACCTGGCTCCCGAACCCAGATATGGTTATGACGGACTGGTTCCTTAACTTTTTTTCAAATCAATCAGCGCGGCAAGTGCTTCGAAATACGGTTCCTTGGGTGTCGGACCTTCAAAACCCGAGTGGTGACTCTGTATTTTGCGAGCGCTTGCTTCCCCGCTCGCGCTCCCTCGATCTGGGCCCTCGCATTTTGGAATCCGGAAATTCCAAGGGCACGCTGCCCACAACCGTCACTATTGACAAATCGACCGTTCAACGAGTATTGGTTGACCAAGGAAGCTCAGCTGAGGTAATGTTCTACTCGACGTTCAAAAGCCTTGGACTCACCCCTGATCAACGTCGGATGGCAACCACTCCGCTTGTAAGCTTCACCGAAGCCCCCATTTGGCCACTCGGTATGATATTACTTCCCGTGCGAGCCGGTTCCCGAGTGATAGATGTAGAGTTTGTAGTGGTCAACTCACCAAGCCCTTATAACATTATCCTCGATCAGGCCTGGCTACATGGAATGAAGGCAGTTGCTTCCACCCTTCACCAAGTCATGAAGTTCATTGGATGGAATGGTTGGCAAGAGAGCCTCCGAGGAGATCAAGTCCAATCCAAGAAATGTTATATCAGCACTGTGACAAACAAACCAAGCTTCCTAGAGGTACAGTGTGTAGAGATGCCCGACGTCCCTGTACTTGAGGATGTGGGTTTGCCCGCCGAGCAGAGATCAACCGAAGAGCTCGTGCGGATGCCTATTACCGAAGATGGTGGGCGGTACTTTCTTGTTGGCAGTTCCTTAGACGAGGCCGAGCGTATAGAGATGTTACAATTCCATAAAAAGAACATCAAAGTGTTTGCTTGGACTCCTCAGGAAATGCCAGGTGTAGACCCCTCGTTCGCTTCTCACTCCCTTAACGTTGATTCAAATAGAAAACCAGTGGTACAAAAGGTCCGACGCTCGGCGGCAGTGCACGTTGAGGTAGTGAGGACAGAAGTAGATCAACTGTTGAAGGCTGGGGCAATTCGGGAGATTTTATACCCAACTTGGCTCGCTAACCCTGTTGTCGTACCAAAAAAGAATGGAAAGTTGAGAGTTTGGGTTGACTATACAAACCTCAATGATGCTTGTCCGATGGATCGCTTCCCACTTCCTGGGATAGAACAGATGGTTGACGCTATCGCGGGATACGAGTGACTGAGCTTTATGGATGCGTACCGGGGTTATCACCAGATTGCTTTGGTTGAGGAAGATCAAGAGAAGACAGCTTTTATCTCTCCTCGGGGAACTTATTGCTACAACGTTGTTCCATTCGGATTAAAGAATGCGGGGGCAACTTTTCAACGGACAATAACCAAAATGTTTCCTACCAAGCTCGGCAAGACATTGGAAGCATACGCTGACAACGTGGTCTGCAAGAGCAAGCTTGGCATAGATCACCTTTGGGATTTGGAAGAGATCTTCAATATTTTGACAAAGCACAAGCTTGGTTTGAATGTTGGAAAATGCGCCTCAAAGTTGGTTCGGGAAAATTCCTTGGTTACATGGTCAGCCGCCGAGGAATTGAAGCTAATCCGACGCAACTCACGGTCATGTGGAACCTTCGAGCCCCGACTACAATCAAGGAAGTGCAGCGACTCATGGGGATGGTGGCCACATTGAATCGTTTCATCCAACGCTTGGGAGATCTTTGCCGACCCTTCTTTCAAGCAATCAAGACTAATCGACGTAGGTTTGTGTGGACTGAGAAGTGTGAGCTAGCTTTGCAATCATTAAAAGAATACCTTGCCCATGCTCCACTACTCGTTACACCCCTGCCAGACAAAGACTTGTACATCTACCTTGCTGTTTCGGATCATGCAACTAGTGTTGTCCTCGTTTGGAAAGATGGGAAGGAGCATTTGCCGATTTTTTACTCTAGCAAGACAATGACGAATTCTCAAACAAGATATCTGCCTATAGAAAAGTTAGCACTGGCTCTTGTTTCCGCTAAAACGAGCCTTTTGCCTTACTTTTAATGCCATAGGATTGTGGTCCTTACTGAGTTTCCTCTCAAAGCTGTACTTCGGAAGACCGACTCATCGAGTAGGATTCTGAAGTTTTCTCAAGACTTAACCAATTTTGACATCCAGTTTGAGCCCCGAACTGCTATTAAGGGTTAGGCTTTGACTGATTTCTTTGCTGAACTTACCCCTGGGTTGAAAGATGAAGCCAACGCCTTGGCCACTACTGCGGAGGAAGCTCGGATTGCTGATGAAGAAGCTCTTGTTGAGTGGAGCAACCCTCCTCCCAAGTCCCTACATGCTCAGTATACATTAGGCTCCAAGAAGCCTAAGAGAGAATGGAAGCTCTTTTCGGGAGATGCTTGGCGGATGACGGTTGATGGGGCTTCCAACGTCAATGGCGCAAGTGCAAGTATCGTTTTAGTTTCTCCGAGTGGAACCGTTCACGAGAGTGTTGTTTCCATCAAGTATCCTGCGACGAACAACGAAGCTAAGTACGAAGCTCTCATTGCTGGTCTTCAACTCGCTCTTCGGATGGAAGCAGATTCGGTTCACGTGTTTTGTGACTCTCGGCTGATTGTAGGTCATCTAAATGATGACTACGAAGCTAAAAATGAGCGTATGAATGCTTATATCAGTCGCGTTTTGGCACTTCTCAAACAGTTTGGCCAAGTGGAGGTGGAATGAATCGCTCGGGAACATAATGCTCACGCTGACGCCTTGGCAGGTCTTGCTTCGATTTTCAAGACCTTGGGCAGTCGCACAATTGTCTTTGATGAAGTTGAAACTCTGAGCTTCGAATCATCTATTTGTTCGGTTATGGCAATTACACTCGGTCCATGCCAAATGGATCCCAACATTGCCTATTTGAAAGACCAAATACTCCCCCCGAACAAACGTGAAGCGCACAAGATCCGTTGTTGGGCTGCAAATTACTTCTTGGATCCGAATGGAAATTTGTATCGACGAACATTCACCGGCCCTAATTTGCGAGTTGTTCAAGAAGATCAAGTGGATAGTGTTTTGGACGAACTTCATTCAGGGAGTTATGGGGCATCGAGAGGTCGAACTACGGCTCAACGGCATTAACGCAAGGTTATTGGTGGATAAAGATGGTGAAGCAATCGAAGGATTACGTGAAGCGTTGTGTTTGGTGCCAGCAGCATGCATCACTCTTCCATCAACCCGCTTCCCTCTTAAAATGATCACTAGTCCGTGGCCGTTCACAGTCTGGGCTTTTGACATTGTTGGCAAAATGCCGAAGGCACCTGGAGGGTTTGAGTACATGCTTACTGCCACTGACTTATTTAAAAAATGGGAGGAAGCTTAACCATTGGTCAAGACAACTGCCGGAGATGTGGAGCGTTTCATCTGGAAGCACATCATCTCTATGTTCGGAGTACCTTACGCCATCCTTTCTGATAACGGCTCAAAATTTGTTGTAGCCGCTATCAAGACTTTTTACAAAAAATGCAACATCACGTTCCACAATTTATCGGTCGCTTATCCTCAGGGCAATGGCCAAGCCAAGGCATCTAACAAAACTATCACTTGGGGTCTCAAATGACGCTAGGATCAGAAGCTCGGATTATGGGTTGAAGAACTCCCACACGTTTTGTGGTTTTATCTTACTACCCATCAGCGATCAACGGGTCGAACACCGTTCTCAATGGCTTACGGAATGGAAGACGTCCTCCCTTTGTCAACATTGATTCCCACTGCTCAGATAGAGAATTTCAATCCGGTGAATAACAACGCTTTTGTGGGAGCTGAGTTAGATTTTGCCGAAGAGCTCCGCGACAATGCCAATCTTTGGCACGCAGCATATCAGCAGGAGGTTGCTAGGGGCTACAACAAGAATGTTCGGGCTCGGCCATTCAATGTCAGTGATCTGGTCCTTCGGATGGTCGTTGAAGCAAGCAAGTTAACCAAACTCAAAGATCCTTATGAAGGCCCCTACCGAGTAGTCGAAAAGATCGGCCATGGCATTTACAAACTTGCAAAGATGGATGGTACACCGATTGCTAACCCTTGGGACGCCCAAAAACTTAGAAAGTTTCATGGGTAGCCTTGGTATCTTCCTCTCCTTGTTTGTTTTGTTCTTATTTTTTTGTTTTTGCTCGGATTGTAAGCCTTCAGGCGTCTTTGTTAATGAAAATCTGTTTCTTTATTTATTTGTGTTTATTCGGATTGGAGTTTCGTTTGTTGGGCATACTATCTAGCCCGGTTTATAGCCTTCTGGCTAAGGCACTTCCACCCAATGATCCTTCCTTTGGGATATTGGTTTGCCTTCGGGCCTGGGTACTTTCACCCAATTATCCTTCGTTAAGGAAATTGGTTTGCCTTTGGGTTCAGGCATCTTTACCCTATTCGTTTACGTTTGGCACATTTTTGTTACCTTCAAATATGGAGGTGTTACACTCGGCTATTGTAAAGGGCGAAATCCTCGTAGCCTCGCACTCTTCGGATTACTCTGAGCAACGGGGCTCGGTGTTTCTGATTCTTTTACCCATTCTTTTGCCTTACTGAATTTCCGCTTTCTCCTCGGCAATCCACTAAGGCAGGGGGCTACTATATGGGTAAGCTCCGAGCAAATTTTCGGCATTTTTACGATAAACTCCGGCATTTTCTTGTTACATGCAATTGAACTTATGAACTTCTAGATACATTTTACATTTTTAAACGAGTAATGGGTAATCTGAATGCCAACACAAAGTAACATCGATAGAGAGAAATTATAACAAGTAAAAAGACTTGTAAACATTTCCTAAAAACCTTGATCATTAATTGGGGTGTGGTTGATAGTGCATCGTTTGTTACCATCCCCTAAAGCATTCATAAACCTACCGAGGCATGGCAGTGGTAGATCGTTCGATGCCACCCTCAAAACCTGTATTAATTACAAACTACGGTGCGGCTAAGGCCGCATGTTCAGTGCCGACCATGTCAAATGACATGATTTAACAAAAGTTGAGCAAACAAAACTAAAACTCTCAAACGATAGGAGGAGGAGTAGCAAATGGGGATAACACATGATCTTCTAAAGGAGCTTGCACATTTGACGCTTTGGTGGGGCTGGTAGTTACATCTTCAGCTGTGGCTTCTGCAGGGGCCAGAGGAGGAACTTCAACTAAGATCCTCCTTTTGTCATTTGACTCAACCCCTGCATCGTCCAGGCCTCTGTTGTAACGACCCTGAATTTTGGTCAATAAAAATTTCGTTAAATATTTGAATTTTATTTGAATTACTTATTTTCTCTTTGAGTGGCTATATGATCTCTGTTAATTTTCGTTGTAGTTAAATTTTGGTCTTGACTAGAAACCCTACTTGACCAATTTAGTTAGTTTCCAACCGACTACTTGGAGGAACCGAGCAACCAACTTACCTAGTTACTAGATGAACCTTTTGGACCTTTTGAAACTTTTGAACCTTTTGCCTTTACCTATTGGTCCATAATGGTTAGGGTAATCTTTGTCCATTGGACAATAGGCCCCCATTTAAATATTTTGGTAAAGGACTAGATATAGTATCTTAATGGTGTATGTTCACATGTGCAAAGTACATTTATTCTTTGTTTATTGGGGATTCTCCCACCCCTCCATTATCCATTGGTTAATAACCACAAGGGTAATTTTTGTCCATTGGATAATAAACTTTTTATTATAAAAGTACATGTAGTCTTTTAAAAGACTTAAATTATGATTTAAAGTACTCGTACCTTATTATCCATTGGACGATAACCGTTAGGGTATTTATTATCCATTGGGTAATAGAGTTATTCTTCAAAGCAAGTACATGGGCTCATTAAAATAATATTTTCTTAAACCCCATGTGATAAAGTACACATTATTTTATTATTAAAGTACTTAGTAGCCTTAATAGCCTTTAAGGCCTAATATTCTCCTAAGTACCTTTTTATTATTTTGTATTGGGGTTTTGTACCCAATTGGATTAATTTATTGGGGAGTTGATCTTCCTAGAGTACACTAGTTTATTTATTTAAAGGGGCATGTGCCTAATTGGATTTCTTTAATGGGTATTTGATTTTGGAAATCTTGTACTTTGTACCTTTCTTATTCTTTCTTGCATATATATACATGTGTGTATGTGTACTTGAGAGAGAGAGAGAGAGAGAGAGAGAGAGGAGGAAGGAGAGAGGAAGGTTGGTTGTACCATACTTGATCTTTCTCCATCCTTGGAGAATCTTTCTCCTAACCAAACATAACTCTCCATTGTACTTATGATTTGTTTAGTACCCAAATCTTGTACCCCTTGTCTCCTTTCCTTGCAACAAATCTCCCCTAGTCCAATCCAAGGACTAAACCTAGCCTTGCAAGCTACCTTATTAGGCCTAAGTCTATTTTGCCTAATGACAACCTATGATGGACCTTTATGACACAATCCTAGCCTTTATTAGCCTTAGATCTTGACTACAAGCTAAACCTAGATTATAATTATCTAGATTCACCTAAAAAGCCTAAGATCTTAGTTGATTACATAGCCTTACACCTAAGATTTGGATTGGACAAGGCATGGCTTGACATGTGAGGTGATTTGATGACTTAATGGAGCAAATCCATGGAGGATTTAGAGAGAGAGAGGGCCGGCCATTAGAGAGGGAGAGGGAGCCAAGGTTTTGCCTATAAATAGCACCCCATGTTTGCCATTCAACACACACCTTCTCATTGCTCCAACTTCTCTCTAGAAATTCTTGTTCTTTCTTTTGTTCTTACTTTGTTCTTGAGTGTTCTTGAGTTTTTCAAGAAACTCAACCTAGACCGCCACTAAACCGCCACTCGACCACCCTCTCGATCCAAAAGTAGTAGTAGTAATAGTTAAGTAGAAGTTTCGAGAGAAACCTTTCTCTTTCGAAGCTACCGGAGACCACCGTAGGAAGTTACTCCGTCCGACCACCGACGTACTTTCCGTAGCCGACTACCGCCAAGAAGTAAGGTAGGATCTCCTTATCTTCCATCCCAAGTATAAAGTAGGAATTCCTTATCTTTATTCCTAAGTATAACGTTGTTGTTTTGAATTACTAAGATAGAACTTATCGTTTGTTTATAAGTATTTGTATTTTGATCTTTAAGATGATTAATGCATATATGAATTGCTTGTATTACTTGTGGTGTGATTAAGCATAAGTGATTTCACTCCAAAGACATCCGTACATGTGGCATTGTGCTTTGAATAAAGCATAAGTGATACACTCCAAAGGCGTCCGTACATGTGGCGTTATGCTATAAGTAGTAATTGAGCGTGATGAATAATATAGAATTGAATGATTTTGTTAGAATAGTTCATGCTTATTGTTGTCCTACCGCGGAGTCTTTGCATGTAACGAGACACGAGAATCGAGAAAGTAGAAATATGACACCTAGGGTGTGAGTAATGAAAGGAAATGTTTTTCGAGGAAGGAAATATTTTGAAACAACATAATGACCGATTTCGGGTGGCATTATGTGAGTTGTGTGTGTGCGTGTGTAAAAGACGTGTTTTGAAAAGGTTTTGAATCGAAAACCGCAATGTGGCCGGACGTGGTAGCCCATTGTGTGGTGTGTGTTGAAAAACCCAATGAGAACCCAAAGCGGCGGAATCATTGTAGGGATACTCGGGAACCCGGAGCGGCGGAACCGAGGTTTTTAGATTTCGAAAACCCCAATTGGGAACCCGGAGCGGCGGAACCATTGTGGGATACTCGGGAATCCGGAGCGGCGGAACCGAGGGTTTTGAAATGTGTGCGTTCCCATGGGAACCTGAAGCGACGGAACCATGGTGAGGTATAGCTTGGTTATCCGCGGTACGGAGCCAATGCAAATGTTTTTGTGTGCCAATGGGAACCCGGGACGGCGGAACCATTGTGAGGATACTCGGGAGTCCGGAACGGCGGAACCGAGGTTGGATGTGTAGCTTGGTTATCCGCGGTACGGAGCCAATTCAAATGATTTTTGAAAGGTTGGGTGTGTTAAACAAATATCTTTTGAAAGATTGTTTTGTAAATGAAAATGTTGACACGGTTTACGATGAGTCGCATAGGAGAAACCCGAAAATCTTGGACAACAACGATAGTTGACTAACGAATGTGGATGTGTCATTGATTAGCTGCGTATATATGTATCATGTGGAAATTGATGTGTTATTTCCTATTGTTTGTAAGTATGGGTTAGCGGGTATGAGATTTTTCTATTGAGCTTTCGTAGCTCACGATGTTGCCTTTTTGGTGACCCTAACATATTATATGGGTGGCGACGCCGGTATAATGTGTCAGATTTTGTAGATGATCAGGGTAAGCAGATCACCGTGGAGGCTTTTGGAGCTGAGGAGCTAGCAAGAATGGAAGAGCTGAGGAGCTGTAGTTAGGAACCCTAGAATCCCCCTCCATTTGTGTAATTATTGAACTCGTGTGGAAGTTCTGTTGTAATAAGAGCCAGACTCCATTTGATTTTATGAATAAAATGTCCTTTTAACGTACCCAAAATTCGGGGCGTTACATCTGTTATAACCGAGGATAAAGCTCTCATTGTGCTGTGCTTGCTTCATCTCAGCCTTGGCTTCCAGGAGCTCATCTGCTACGTCTTCTTCAGCTTGGTAGTACCCTTGGTCATACCGTGCTTGCAGCTCCTTCTCCATCTCTTTCTTCATCTCTTCCCTCCCCAAAGCTTTCCCCTCTGCAAGTCCTTTGTCCTTTCCCTCGGCTCTGGTTCGTTCGGCTGAATCCTGCAGCCCCTTGATCAAATCGTTGAGGTTTGCAACTTGCATCTCCAAAGATTGGTGTGTGGCTTCGGATATTGTAGACACCCTATTTTGGACATTCCAAATTAGTTTACTTACGGTATTTGATTTCCCGATGATGAAATGGATCAAGAACACCCCGGAAATGTTAGTATGTTTGAGCTTTGAGCATTCCAAAACCCTTTCAGATCCTTTCAAAATTCTCTAAACCAGAACCAAAGGCCTCAACAAAACCCAACTTACATACGCCGGTAATCAACTGGCGTGCGCCAGTCCTCTGCCACGTGTCAGTCATCGGTCAACTTTGACCGTTGACCAAGCCCAAACTGGAGTATGCCAGTTATTAACTGGAGTACGCCAGTCAAACCTCCGGTCAAACTTGTGTTTTTTAGAATATAGAAGCCATGGGTAGGGGTCTACAACACATGAGAACCTTCCAATCCACTGAAAAAGCATTCTCCGCCGGGGGACATTTTCTTACACCCATCCCATCACCTTCCTCCTCTCATCCAATGAGAAGGAAGGCTTAAGGGCTAAGGCTTCAGTCTCTTTGACTGGCCTTAACCCCTCTCTCTCCCTCTTCCCCTATATATACCCCCTCTCTTCATCTTTGTAAAGGGTTCACAAAAAAAGGGGGGGGGGGGGGGGGGGGGTTACAAAAAAAGAGTTCCCAAGTCTCTTTCTCCATCTCTCTCTTTTGGTTTCTTGCTTTCTCTTCTTCCACCACTTGAAAGAGCAAGCAAGCAGCCCCTTTCATACATTACCACACCCAAACGCTCATCACCCATCCCTTAAACCTCAAGCTCAAGCTCAAAACACACCATCAAACTCAAAAACCAAAGGTATACACCTTTGAACTGTTTCCTGTTCTGATCTCTGAGGGGGCTGGCAGGGTCAAGGTTGGTAACCAATACGAGTCCTGGCCCTAAAGCTGTCAAGGTTTCAAAAACAAAAAAATCGTTTCTGACTAGAATCGGCATGCGCCGGTCATAAGCCCGCGTACGCCGGTCCGTGGCAGTACATACAGTTTTAAATTTGATCTGTCTGGAATCTGTCTGGAACTGGCGTACTCCAGTTGTGAAATGGGGTCCAGATCTTTGTTTTATGCTTTATTTCCTGTCTATTCATCACCTTATTGCATGCTAAAAACTAGTTTACTGCTTTCTGTATTTAGAACTGTTTAGTTGTAGCATTCAATATTTGTTCATATCTGTTTTAGAAAGCCTCTGGGATGCTTTCTGGTCATGTTCCAGAGCCCAGATGATGCAAAGCCAAGCACTGGGTAAGGGGTGTAATTGGCGTACGGTCTCATACGACTGGCGTATGGTAGTTATGCCAAGATCCAGTGGCTGGCCCTTGCATCTTAGCTTAGTCTTGGCCTCTTTTATGTTCCCACACTGTTTATGGGGTGTTCCGTTTATTTTCATGGCTTAAAGCCATTTCATCTGTCTGTAATTATATAACCGCTGATATATTGACTGCGTGGTTTGTCCTGGGTGTGCGCTGGTCCATTCCAGAGCCCAGAGGGTTGCAAACAAATACTGTGAGTTCATGGTAAGTGGAGTACGCAAGTGATGAGGTGGCGTGCGCAGGTTGCGTTAGTATGCAGTGGCCTGGCCGGTGCATACTGGTGCGATACCTGCTCACATCCCTTCAGAGCAGCATACTCCACCTTACTCAAATTGCTCTCGGTGCTTGTTCTCAATCTATGTTTATTATTGCAAGCAAAATCATCCATAAACATTTTATCACATAATTGCAACTTGCTACAGTTTTAATCCCCATTAATTGCTCCCCTTCCCTAACTGGCTAAAAATGATTAATGAGAGAAAAATGCAAACGTTTTACGAAATGCCTGAGTAGAGACCGATCTCCGGATTGGGCGAGAGGGGTGCCATAAAACCCTTCCCCTCTCGTAACTTGGCTCCCGAACCTCAGATATCGAAGGTGACGACGGACCAGTCTACGCCTTTTCAAAAATCAAACGAACGTAGCAAACGTTTTCGAGTTCGGTTCCTTGGGTGTTTTTCACCGCTAAAACCCGAGTGGCGACTCTGAATCGAAGCGTTTCGCCCCGCTTTTCAAAGAGGGCCGCACCCGATCTTTTAAAGAACAAAAATCAAAAATTTTGGGGGCGTGTGCCCACAGTGGCGGCTCTGCTGGGGACTCATTGCATTGGTTAAATATTTGACAATTAATACATAAGTAAACAATTTTCAAAAGCCTGTCAAAACAGTACGCTCCGCATTGCTGAAGAACGGAATGGTAACGTAACGGGACCTCAGCGTCCGACCAATCCGAACTGGGGCTTTTTCTATCGTTCACTTATGTAGTGTTTTCCCAAGTATTGAATCAATAAAAGTGAGCCAAACTTCAAAAGGCGTTTTGTTTTCAAAACATTGTGTTTCTCTCTCATTCAAATCATTCTTCGGCATTCTCCGTTCGCATCGATGGTTGGTCAGCCCCATTGAGGTGTTTTGGGTAACCGGCACAATTTATTGGAGCCTGGGGTCCTCGAACGCCCAACAACCTTGGACGATGATGAGTCGTACTACCGTTCGACCGTTGCTTTGCTATACGCGTTGCGGCGGGAGGTATATCACGGTTCTAGTCAGAGGAACCCCTTAAACCAAAACCGGCCCTACACGTGTACAAAGCAATAGAACCTTCCAACCTAGGACAGGAACCCGCAGGGTAGGATTTCTTGCATCTAACCCCATATACTGTCTATGTGTTACTTCTTTCCATATCGCATGTCTGTACATACATTCATACCGTTTTGTGTAGGAGCATGCTAGGGCGGCTTTTAGGTTGTCTCCTGTCGAGTCTGTCTTATGCTTATTAGGACGTTGCCTTGAACCGATGAAGAGTCGTGCATCTTGATGGTGCGCGTTATAAATTTTCAAGTCCTTGGATCAACGAGACTTTGGGAAATCAAGACTTTCTAAGTCCTTGTCTAAACGCCCGATCGAGGTTTCAAACAGAAAACTCCAAAGTTGAAATTTTGAGAACGGAATAGTCAAAGGCTTAGACTATTTTGACATCTCTTAGCGTTAGTCGATTCAAATAAAGGATACACCCTCGAAAAGAATATCCGAGGATTCTTGGCAACGTCCAAATGTCATAAGATAGATGCTCTTTGGTCATAGAGTCTAGGAGGACACCGACGACGATGACATGCGCATTGCATTCCTTCAAATTCTTTCAAAACCTTGCTGCAGGAACGCCACTGAGTTCTCATTTACTTTACTGTCAAAAGCTCTAGGCCATTTCACTGAAGGAAAGAGCCAAACCTACTTAGGAGCGTCTGCCAGGGCTATTTCACCGTCGCTTCCAAAGCCATATTACCCTCCTCAATCATTAATCCAAAATGGCAGCACAAACAGAGCTGGCTGAGCTGAAAAGGGCAGTTCAAGAAATGAACCAGAAAATGGGCAAACAAATGACTATGGTTCAGGGACTAGTTGACCTTTTTACCTCTGTCATGTCAAAGCTGAATCTGGGGCTAGTCAAAGAACCTTTTCAGGCCCGCCACACTGCTGTTGTTGGAACCAAGCTGTGCTCGAACGATATGTTCAAAGACCTGGCTGAGTTTCATGAAGCCAGGACTCGCCCGAAGGAGAATGTTGAATCCTTGTTCAAAGCCAATGCTGAAAGGGAGGATATGCGCGGCAAAGAAATCAATCCCAAAGGCAAAAGAGTGCATCATGTTCCTCAATCTGGTCGTCGAAACCTACAAGGACCTTCTCCCGCTTCTCCACACCTTTGTCCTCGGTTTATGAGAAGCTTCTCGAAGCTAGCTTCCTCAAGCCACTCCTTCCAACTCCTTCACCTCGAACATTCCCGGCATCCTATAGTCCAAACGCCTATTGTGCTTTCCATCAAATGCCAGGCCATCTCACCGATGCCTGCTTCCGCCTTCGACATGAAATTCAAAATCTCATTGATAATGGTACCATTCAAGCTCCACTCCCATCAAAGCCCAATGTCATATCTAACTTCATACCCCAACATGGTTCCAACCCATGTGTTAGCCTGATATCCATCAGCTCCACTCAAATCAACTCAAGCTCCATTCAAATCAAACCTAGCTCCACCATATTCAACCCAACCCTTTTCATCATCCCAGAAAAATCAAACCAAGCCAGTTTTGTCTCTCCCATCCGAACCCGAGGTTAACCTGATGGCCATAGGTGTAGTTAAGGTTCTTACTGCCGATACCTAGGTTGATAGTGATGAGGAGCCTATAAAGGAGGAATTCAAGAGGAAATTTAATCAATCAAAGGAGAAAACGGACTGGCTGAGATCCTTCAATCATGAGAATTTGGGGCTGTTGTTCAAGGAGTTCTCTCAAGTGGGTTTGGACAAAGAAGCTGAAGAAGCCGAAATGCTGTTGCTTGAGCCTGTTGTCCTCTAGCTCCCACCTCTCTGCGAGGAAGTCAAGGGTAACTATAAAAGTTGCATTTTCAAATCGCGTCTCTTTTGCATTGACACATTCGAGTCTGAGTCTGACGCAGTGTCTGTCAAGTCGTCTAAGTCTAGCTTTGAGTCGGAGCTTGTGCCTCTTGGCCCTCCGTGTCGTAGCTTTTATTCTCAATTCGAGTCTTTTTGCTCTACTTGGCAACCCCGAGGATTCTTATGATATGCATTATCCTACTTTTAAGTACTTTGCTGGCTTTTGAATAAACTGTGTTGACCCTAACGACGAAGGGATAGATTTCGATGGGAATATCCCTAAGGAAATGTGTTCCCTCACCGAAAGGGAAGACGAAAGGCATGCTCAGCCTCTAAAAGAAGAAGTAATTTCAAATAAACTTGAAAGATGGGGCAGACCCCGGATGGTTCAAATTGGTTCAGCGCTATCCCCATAAGAGTATTACGCCCGTTCAGACTTGTTCAAAGAATTCAACAATATCTTAGCATGGTCTCACAAAGACACGCCTGGCTTTGATCATGGGATAAAGAAGTATCAAATCCCTTGCTATCGGATGCCAAGCTAGAAAGCAGCAGCTCAGAAGGCTCCAAGCCTCGTACCATACTCAAAACAATAACAACAGCGTTCCATCAAGCACACATTAAAGAGGTACAAAAGTGGCCTGGAGCGGGGCATTTCCAACCAAAGCAATCAGAACCCTTCACTGTCAAAGTCATTTCATCTGGGCTGCAGTAAAAAAAATCATCGACCTCGGCGGCAGCACATCAATACCTCGGTCAACCCAGATCAACTCAAGCGATATTATCCCTGAGAGATGCTCGTTGGATCGAAAACCACAAGGGTGGGCGATTCCAAGCAAAAGTTAGAGCAGCCTGCTAGACCGAAAACCTATGAAGGCGGTCTAGGCAAAAATGAATTGGCAAAAAGTCGAAAGCTCGCTAGATCGAAAACCTGAAAGGGCGGTACTAGGCAAAAGTTAGAGCATAAAAGGAGAGGTAAAACACACGAGTGAAACTTTGCCTGAACTACGTTTTGACCTGATTCCCAGAAAGGGATACGTAGGCAGTCTCTCTTCGAGGCTCGGTCATACTTTATCAATTGGATCCAAGGTTGACGTTTTGGTGCACATCAAGGGTCAAGAAAGGTCGAGAACAAGACAAGCCGAAGTGCTGACTGGTAGGCTGAAGTCCATTGATTCATTGGAGAATTAGAAGGGGGAAGCCATTCGTCTTTCAAGTTTAATGCAAACTCCTGTTTCAATTTTAAAGCTGAGCAAAAGCCTTAAAATATTTTGAAGCATCAAAAACAGAACGAAATGCTTATGAGGCCTAACGGCTCACAGTTTATTCTAAGTTCAGCAGACGTTTATTTTAAGAGGCTGCAGCAGCTTTGCAATCTCGCGCGCTAGTTTGAGGCTCATACGCACTCATACAAAAGTGATGCGCGTTGGTCTCAAGCCTGCGCGCGCTTCTTCAATCCCTGCATCAGACAGCAGTAGGCAGCCACCACGCCTAACAGAGATTTTTAGACCCTCGGGGGCAAATTTCAAATTCAAAGCACCTCGAATCTCATTCAAGGGGCTTTTACCAAGTCTTGTCATGCTATGCAAGTCATATGGTCCTAATGTGGCTGCACAGGGGTGTCGATTTCAGTCCGGGCCTATATGAGTCATCATTTGCGTCTTTTGTCCATCTTTGCGACACTTTTCAAGTTTTTCAATCCATTGTCATATCGGGATGCTTTTCCTAATTTTACCGATTTGTACAGGTTAATGTACATTTATTGGACCTTATGCAAGTGTCAGTTTCACCTGTCTAAGGGATATTGTGAATTTTGGCACATTAACGCCTAAAATTTCATTGTTTTCCATATGTCTAGGAGTCCGTGGCATATCTAGGGCTCTTCTTCCTTTCTCATTTGAGCTAGGCGAGTCTATACATATATGTGTATGTTTGTCGATTTAGTTCGCTTGTCAATGCAAATTAGATATTAGCGATTGGTTTATGCATTCTTTTAGACATTCTCAAAAGAGAGTCAAATAAACTAAAAAATGCAATTTACATTGCTACCCCACCATCTGTGGTCCGCAAGCAGTGGAATCTTGTGAGCAGCGAAGGCATGTCGGCTCAGGGCCAAGCAAAGCTTATCTACGGGGCTCATCTGCCCAAGCATCAAAGGAAAAGGGCACATCGACCTAATGCCACTCCTAAATGTCAACTAGGGCAGGCCAGCCTGCTTAATGTCTATCTATCTGGGAGTGCATCTAAGAAGCCAAGGACAGTAAAGTAAAAAGGCTCAATGGTAGTCCTCAGTGGTAGAGCTCGGCCTCATTCTCGTCGTTGTCGTCACTCTTGATCTCCTTGAAGTATTTGGGGCTCCTCTCCCATCCTCCTCTTCTAGGGAGGCTTTCGCTGACAAGCTCTCTTTCTCTCTCACTCTCTCTCAATCCCTCAGACTTCTCTCTTTGAACCTCTAAAAACTCTTTGGCGCGAGCCACCCTTTCTTTAGGCCTCTTTTTCAATTGCACACCTCTAGTCGCTAGTTATCTATTGCTTTCGTATCTCTGAGCTGTGGCTAAGGTGACAGTACCGCTTTGTGTAACTCTTATTTATGTGGCCATCCTAGGCCATCATCCTCTAGAAGCCGCCCTAGTCTGCCCTTGCATTTTCAATTTATGCATTCAATTTCGTACATATCATTGCATACTGTATATCAACTTCTGAAAATAGGAAAAGCCTATCAAGTGCCAAAACATGCTTATCCAGTATCGAAAATGGCAAGTAGTTTGGATTTTGGGGGTTCATACCTGGGATCTAGTCACTACTGGAACTGGAGCCGGAGCCGCTGCTCTGGGAAAGTGCAATTGTAAGGGGGGTGCCACATGTTGTTCTCCGTATCCATTTCTCCATGGCAAATGTCAAGCACACAGCCTCACTGTCCCACTCCGCTAGCACTTGGAGCACACTTTGGCAATCAGAATACAATTCAAAGCAACAATGGCTTGTGCTACCCGTCTCAATCAAATCAACGACGGTCAGCCATATCGTCCTTCTCAAATCAAATCAACGATGATCAGCCATGTCGTCCCTTCTCAAATCAAATCAACGACGATCAGCCATGTCGTCCTTCTCAATCAATCAACGACAGTCAGCCATATCGTCCTTCTCAAATCAAATCAACGACGATCAGCCATGTCGTCCTTCTTAATCAATCAACGACGATCAGCCATGTCGTCCTTCTCAATCAATCAACGATGGTCAGCCATATCGTCCTCCTCAAATCAAATCAACGACGATCAGCCATATCGTCTGCCGTCCTTCTCAATCAATCAACGACGATCAGCCATATCGTCTGTCGTCCTTCTCAAATCAAATCAACGACGATCAGCCATGTCGTCCCTTCTCAAATCAAATCAACGACAATTAGCCATGTCGTTCTTCTCAATCAATCAACGACGGTCAGCCATATCGTCCTTCTCAAATCAAATCAACGACGATCAGCCATGTCGTCCTTCTTAATCAATCAACGACAATCAGCCATGTCGTCCTTCTCAATCAATCAACGACGGTCAGCCATATCGTCCTCCTCAAATCAAATCAATGACGATCAGCCATATCGTCTGCCGTCCTTCTCAATCAATCAACGACGATCAGCCATATCGTTTGTCGTCCTTCTCAATCAAATCAACGACGATCAGCCATATCGTCCTTCTCAAATCAAATCAACGACGATCAGCCATATCGTCCTTCACAAATCAAATCAACGACGATCAGCCATGTCGTCCATCTCAATCAAATCAACGACGATCAGCCATATCGTCCTTCTCAATCAATCAACGACGATCAGCCATATCGTCTGTCGTCCTTCTCAATCAAATCAACGACGATCAGCCATGTCGTCCCTTCTTAAATCAAATCAATGACGATCAGCCATGTCGTCCTTCTCAATCAATCAACGACGGTCAGCCATATCGTCCTTCTGAAATCAAATCAACGACGATCAGCCATGTCGTCCTTCTTAATCAATCAACGATGATCAGCCATGTCATCCTTCTCAATCAATCAACGACGGTCAGCCATATCGTCCTTCTCAAATCAAATCAACGACGATCAGCCATATCGTTTGCTGTCCTTCTCAATCAATCAACAACAATCAGCCATATCGTCTGTCGTCCTTCTCAATCAAATCAACGACGATCAGCCATATCGCCCTTCTCAAATCAAATCAACGATGATCAGCCATGTCGTCCTTCTCAATCAATCAACGACGATTAGCCATATCGTCCTTCTCAAATCAAATTAACGACGATCAGCGATGTCATCCCTTCCCAATCAAATCAACGACGATCAGCCATGTCGTCCGTTTCAATCCATCAACGGTGATCAGCCATGTGATCCCTTTCAATCAATCAACGACGATCAGCCATGTCGTCTATTTCAATTCAATCAACAACGATCAGCCATGTCGTCCGTTTCAATTCAATCAACGACAATTAGCCATGTCGTCTTTTTCAATCTTTCAACGACAATCAGTCATATTATCCGTTTCCATCTTTCAACGACGATCAACCATGTCGTCCGTTTCAATTCAATTAACGACGATCAGCCATGTCATCCCTTTTCAATCATTCAACGACAATCAGGATATCGTCTGCTTCATTCAATCAACGACGATCAGCCATGACGTCCGTTTCAATTCAATCAACGACAATCAGCCATGTCATTCATTTCAATCCATCAACGGTGATCCGAATATTGTACCACGGGCTATCCGTCTGCAACTAATTGTTCCCCACGAAAGTCCGCCTCGGCCTACCCCGAACGAATACCTCTACTTCAGTCTTGCTTCAAACACATCTTCCAACAGTCTTATTGCTCTGTCTGAGATGGTCTTTGATAAGGAGATTGGCTCTGATTCCCAACAGATGGAATTTAACCTACCTGACACGACCAACCCGTGTTCGTTGGAAATCATGTGTGCCAGGGATAGCTTGATCCCCCCAACGACAGTTCGCCCGTCCAATTTCAAATCAACGACGGTTTGCCCGTCCATTATCAAATCAACAACGGTTTGCCCGTCCAAGTTCAAATCAACGACGGTTGGCCCGTCCAACTTCAAATCAACGACGGTTCGCCCGTCCAAATTCAACTCAACGACGGTTCGCCCGTCCAATTTCAAATCAATTTCAAATCAACGACGGTTTGCCTGTCCATTATCAAATCAACGACGGTTCGCCCGTCCAAGTTCAAATCAACGACGGTTTGCCCGTACAACTTCAAATCAACGACGGTTCGCCCGTCCAATTTCAACTCAACGACGGTTCGCCCGTCCAACTTCAAATCAACGACGGTTTGCCCGTCCAATTTCAAATCAACGACGGTTTGCTCGTCCAATTTCAAATCAACAACAGTTCGCCTGTCCAACTTCAAATCAACGACGGTTCGCTCGTCCACTTTCAAATCAACGACGGTTCGCCCGTCCAATTTCCAAGCAACGACGGTACGCCCGTCCAATTTCCAAGCAGCGACGGCTCGTCCTTTCCAATTCAACGACAGCCAGTCCTGTCCAAAGTCAACGATAGCCTGTCCCGCCCAGTCCATTTGCAGCATCACTCTGTCTTGGTCTATAGTGATCCAACCATTAACACATCTTCCAACAGTCTTATTGCTCTGTCTCGGATGGTCCTTGATAAGGAGATTGGCTCTGATTCCCAACAGATGGAATTTAACCTCCCTGACATGACCTACCCGTGATTGTTGGAGTTCTTTGTGTGCTGAAGAAGGTTTAGTTCCCAAACAGTGGCAATTCGCCCGTAACTAATCATTCCCCAGGGGAGTCCACCCTAGAGTCAGCCTATTCTGTCCAAATTCGACAAGCGGCGGTCTTCCCATCCACTCAACTTATCCCCAGCAAGCGGCGGTCCTCCCGTCCATTCAAATCAACAAGCGACGGTCTTCCTACTCTTTCAAACCAACAAGTGGTGGTCTTCCTGTCCCCATTCAATCAATTAGGTTCTTTAAAGTTTCATGTTTACATTGACCCGTATGTTCTGTTCTGGATAGCCTAGAATGGGGTGTCTAGAAAACCTTTAACGTAACTTGTACCAAGTCAATGGTGCTCCAAGTGCCGTCAAAGGGGGGCTACTGTAGACACCCTATTTTGGACTTTTCAAATTAGTTTACTTACGGTATTTGATTTCCCGATGATGAAATGGATCAAGAACACCCCGGAAATGTTAGTATGTTTGAGCTTTGAGCATTCCGAAACCCTTTCAGATCTTTTCAAAATTCTCTAAACCAAAACCAAAAGGCCTCAACAAAACCCAACTTACATACGCCGGTAATCAACTGGCGTGCACCAGTCCTCTGCCATGTGTCAGTCATCGATCAACTTTGACCGTTGACCAAGCCCGAACTGGAGTACGCCAGTTATTAAGTGGAGTACGCCAGTCAAACCTCCGGTCAAACTTGTGTTTTTTAGCATGCAGAAGCCATGGGTAGGGGTCTACAACACATGAGAACCTTCCAATCCACTGAAAAAGCATTCTCCGCCGGGGGAGATTTTTTTACACCCATCCCATCACCTTTCTCCTCTCATCCAATGAGAAGGAAGGCTTAAGGGCTAAGGCTTCAGTCACTTTGACTGGCCTTAACCCCTCTCTCTCCATCTTCCCCTATGTATACCCCCTCTCTTCATCTTTGTAAAGGGTTCACAAAAAAAGGGGGGGGGGGGGGGGGGGGGGGGGTTACAAAAAAGAGTTCCCAAGTCTCTTTCTCCATCTCTCTCCTTTGGTTTCTTGCTTTCTCTTTTTCCACCACTTGAAAGAGCAAGCAAGCAGCCCCTTTCATACATTATCCACACCCAAACGCTCATCACCCATCCCTCAAACCTCAAGCTCAAGCTCAAAACACACCATCAAACTCAAAAACCAAAGGTATACACCCTTGAACTGTTTTCCTGTTCTAATCTCTGAGGGGGCTGGCAGAGTCAAGGCTGGTAATCAATACCAGTCCTGGCCCTAAAGCTGTCAAGGTTTCAAAAACAAAAAAATCGTTTCTGACTAGAATCGGCGTGCGCCGGTCATAAGCCCGCACAGGCCGGTCCGTGGCAGTACATACAGTTTTAAATTTGATCTCTCTGGAATCTGTCTGGAACTGGCGTACTACAGTTGTGAAATGGGGTCCAGATCTTTGTTTTATGCTTTATTTCATGTCTATTCATCACCTTATTGCATGCTAAAAACTAGTTTACTGCTTTCTGTATTTAGAACTGTTTAGTTGTAGCATTCAATATTTGTTCATATCTGTTTTAGAAAGCCTCTGGGATGCTTTCTGGTCATGTTCCAGAGCCCAGATGATGCAAAGCCAAGCACTGGGTAAGGGGTGTAACTGGCGTACGGTCTCATACGACTGGCGTATGGTAGTTATGCCAAGATCCAGTGGCTGGCCCTTGCATCTTAGCTTAGTCTTGGCCTCTTTTATGTTCCCACACTGTTTATGGGGTGTTCCGTTTATTTTCATGGCTTAAAGCCATTTCATCTGTCTGTAATTATATAACCGCTGATATATTGACTGCGTGGTTTGTCCTGGGTGTGCGCTGGTCCATTCCAGAGCCCAGAGGGTTGCAAACAAATACTGTGAGTTCATGGTAAGTGGAGTACGCCAGTGATGAGGTGGCGTGCGCAGGTTGCGTTAGTATGCAGTGGCCTGGCCGGTGCATACTGGTGCGATACCTGCTCACATCCCTTCAGAGCAGCATACTCCACCTTACTCAAATTGCTCTTGGTGCTTGTTCTCAATCTATGTTTATTATTGCAAGCAAAATCATCCATAAACATTTTATCACATAATTGCAACTTGTTACAGTTTTAATCCCCATTAACTGCTCCCCTTCTCTAACTGGCTAAAAATGATTAATGAGAGAAAAATGCAAACGTTTTACGAAATGCCTGAGTAGAGACCGATCTCCGGATTGGGCGAGAGGGGTGCCATAAAACCCTTCCCCTCTCGTAACTTGGCTCCCGAACCTCAGATATCGAAGGTGACGACGGACCAGTCTACGCCTTTTCAAAAATCAAACGAACGTAGCAAACGTTTTCGAGTTCGGTTCCTTGGGTGTTTTTCACCGCTAAAACCCGAGTGGCGACTCTGAATCTAAGCGTTTCGCCGCGCTTTTCAAAGAGGGCCGCACCCGATCTTTGAAAGAACAAAAATCAAAAATTTTTGGGGCGCGTGCCCACAGATATCGCTAAGTTCTTTTTGTAATCTTCGGCCATATTTTGGTTATGCTCCACCGACTGCTTCAGCAATTTTTTCTTCTTGTCGCGCTCGGTGAGATAACACTGGGCGCTCATGATGGATTGAGTGGCCTGTACTCACAACAAATTAAAATTATCCGAGAAAAGAAAAGCCAGTAAACAAGAAATTTATTGCAATTATGGAAAATTGAATTACCCTTCCGACGTGAAAGTAATAGTCATTCAGAGCTGCCTTTAGAGATGAGAGGCTTTGGATATCCTTTGACAAGGCCAGCCCAGATTGGAGTGTGAAGGCCAGAGAGGGATCCTCCTTCAAGCTGTCAAACTTGAGGATCTGATTCTTGTCAGGAGTGATGAAGTTCGGAATCCATAGAGTGTTGAAATCCGAAGCTAACTCCTTTCCCTTCTCGCCTTCTTCTTATTTCCCTCTTTCCTCGCCCCTCGGCAAATCAACCTCCGGATCCTTTGCCCTCGGAGTAATTCTGGTCTTTTTGCTAATGGGAGCACCCTTCGGAGAGGAGGGGGCGATGGGAGGTCGCTTATGAGAGTGTTGGGGAGATGGAACCTTTTGGCTTGGAGTCGATCCCGAGGCCCCTGGCGCTCCGAATTTCTTTAATTCAGCTTTTTCTCTCTCCTTCTCCTCCAACTTCTTCTACAGAACGGCCTTCATACTTTATGGAGGCATTTCTTCTTTTTCCTCTTGCAAAGTCTCTTCTTCGATTGGAAGTTGTAAAGCCCCACGGAGAGGTTTATCTTTGCTTGAAAGAAGTTCTTCGGGAAGGTTGATTGGGTCTGCTTCGGGGACTTGCTTCTCACCTTCGTCAGAAGCTTTTTCTCAGATTCAACCTCTATAGGTCGCTTTGTAGCCAAGAATTGTTGGGGTGTCTCTCTCCTCCCTCGGAATTGTTAGAACAGCCCACAACCCTTTGCTTCCCGAGGGTATGCAAGCCCACAACCCTTTGTTGCCCTTAAAAGATCCTTGTTGAGCTTCGAAGTATCTGCCGAGCACAAAAAGTTAAACAATCATAAAACAACAGTCATGCCAATTGTGCAATAGTAAACAACCAAAATAATAATAATAATGTGATTTATGCTTACATGGATTTCCCCTACGAGTAGCAACTTCAAATTGCCCCATATTCTAATGAAGGAAACTGATAGTTACCCCAAACCTCAACGTAATCCGAGGCCCACTTCTCCGAGTCATACATACCCTCGGGAATAATCTTTACCATATTCCTTTGGGAGCACAAGTAATATCGGGAATACCTGACATTCTGTGACATCATGTAATTCTCAAAGGTGTGGTAGGCCTCGAGGCGGAACATTTTTACTTCAACAAGTTCGATTACCGAATGAATAATGCGGTATGAATTTACACTCAGTTGACACGGAGTAAGATCAAAATAATGGAGGATCTCCTTCAGGTTCCTGCGCATTGGAAACCGAAGCCCTCCTTCGATAATCGCTATCAAAAGGACCATGATGTGTTCATAACTGAACCTTATTCGGGATCCTTGGATTGGCATTATGACGACGTCGTCCGGAACATCGTAGGTTCTCCGAAAGAGATTGATCCCCGTCTGATCTTCGAAGCATTCCTAATACGGGCAGGGATCTTTTCCAGCTCGATCATGTATTACGTCAGGGTCCAAAGGCGTAATCCTTCTCCTTTTCCTCAGCACTTGAGAAGATGACTCGCCGAGGGCACCGGTTTCTTCATCTACTCGGCTTGATGAGGCCGTGGGTGTTTCTTTCCCGAATTCGCCCTCATTTGCCCTACCTCGGCTCCTCCTTCCTCTTCCTCATTCGAAACTTCTTCCCTTTGCTCCGAAGACTCCTCATCGATGTTTGTAATGTTGGGATCCGATCCCATCGCTCGGATATGAATTACCCTGGCAAGGTAATCAATCCCCTCGATTCTTTCGTGCTCCCCTCCGCTCACTCTGGTTCTGTAATTCCGAGCTTCGTCTCTGATTATTTCGGCGATTTGAGGATCAACTCTACCAAAGCCCAATGCACCAGTGTCTACTGATTGGAACGACTCTCCTGACTAGGTTGACTCTGATGACTCCATACCTAAAGCACAAGTACAAGGGATAAGACCGCCAGCGAGTTGCATGGTTGAAATTCCTAATGTGCCTATGTTCGGTGTTCTAATTTTTCTGAGCGTGTCCATATTTTTTCGAGTGATGATTTGTCATACTGGAATTCCTAGTGTCTAATCCTATCGTGCGTTGGCAAGGTCACATAGGAGTCATCGTGAAACTTATTTTTTGTCTGTTTTCCTTCAGAAGAATACGGTTGAATTTGTATTAGAGTTCGGAAGAACACAGGTTGAAGATGTATATGAGCTCGGAAGAACACATGAACATCTTCAACGTGTTCTACAGTATTCAGTCGGTCTCACCAGTCAAAACGGAAAGAAAAATCTGATTTCTTGGGCCAAGACGTGCGCAAAACCAACCAAAATGCAGTAAAAAAACATCAAGAATCAAGAAATACTTGGAAACCAAGAGAAATCTGTGATCGAATGCTCCAAATCTTCAGATTCCTTGTGGTTTTTTGGTGCTGAGCGTCGTTGTGTAGATGAAACGATCGAGAGAAGGAGAGAAAAAGTGATTTTCTCTCTCCATTTTTCATCTTTTATACCTAAGGCAGAATTCGAAGCGGTGCCAAACCCCCAACCATTGGATTTGAGTGGGAGATTAATGTGCCCTTCGATGATTGACACGTGGAGACAGATGGGACGTGTCGTACCATTACCCAGTATCGTTTTGACACATGGCATAATTTGAAAACGGCGGTTACAGAAGCATTAAATGCAAACCTTAATATCAGTGGGTTTGAAGGTCGAAATGAAGCAATTGTTCGGAACCAACTGTTTTCTATATCCTTTGTTCGGCCACTAGTTTTCAACTCCTTCTTCCCAACCGAACATGAGAAGCAGAAGTTAAGGGGCTATTGTAGTGGGCCAAAATATCCGAAGGATCATAGGGGTCTTAAGGGTGGAACCGTTGCGGACCCATCGTTCAGTTTTCTCAGTTCATCTGTAAGTCAAGACACTTTATGACATGTCACCTCAGGTTTTCCCAAAGGATAAGTAGATCCTAGGTATCTGGCCGAGCTTCAGGGTGTTTTCTGAGTGTTTAAGAAAGCGTTGCATTCAGAAGTCATCCATATCGTTTGATATAATCGTTCCTGTCAATTGATTAATCTTTGTTCGGTAAGGAGTCCCCTGTTGGTGACGTGCTATCTCGTCCTTTACGTTCGGAGACCGCTGTTGTGGAACTTTCTAGAAGCTTCTAATGATATGTGGGTTGTCTTCTCTGATAACCAAAGTGACATCTCTGCTGGATGTGACTTGTCTGACATTGACAAACGTGGCTTTGCAATCCCTAAGAAGTGGCATTCATTAAATGACTCTGACACGTGATGTCATCCGAATGTGGCAAAGCACGTGGGTTGCAGAACCAGCTTGTTCAGCACTTTACATCTTTGCCTATAAATAGAAGGGTGCCCTTTCTAAGGCAAAGATCTGATTTACACTCTGAATTACTTTCTCTTTCTCCTAGCAAATTTCTAACTAAACTTCTTTCTTCCATCTCCACTTATTGATTGGTTCGTTGGAGCTTTTTTCCAGAGGAACACCCCCCTCCAATTCTGCAGGTACACGAAGATCGATGTTGTTCTTCTGCGGTTCAACAAACGGAGAGAAAGGTTCAAGAAGGTCACGGAGAAATTAGACCCCCCCTCCCTCGGAGAAAACCTACTCGGGGCTAGTATGCGCCACAAAGAAACTAAGGCATTGCCTGTTAGCACATCCATTAGTCCTGGTTTGTCATTTAAACCCAATCAAATATCTTTTCGAGAAGCCAGTGCTTATTGGAAAGCTTGCTAGGTGGTTATTACTGCTAGCAGAATTCGACCTCAAATATATGACAAGGAAATCAGCGAAAGGAAGGGCTGTAGCAGAATTCTTGGCAGATCACCTTGTGACAGAGGCCGAGGCAGAGGATTCATGTTCCCGGACAAAGACATCTTATTTCTCCTAGATGATACCTGGCAGCTTTACTTCGATGGAGCATCAAACCAATGTGGATATGGCATAGGGGTGTTGCTAGTTTCCCCAAACGACTCTTATATCCCTCTATCATATAAATGAGGTTTGAAGTTACCAACAACCAAGCTAAGTACGAAGCTTGCATAGTTGGAATGGAGGCAGCCTTGGAACTAGGGGCAAAAAGTGTAGAAGTCATTGGAGATTCGAACCTAGTGGTGTCCCAAGCAATAGGAGACTGAAAGGTTAAAGAAGACACGCTAAAACTGTACCACTCTGTGCTGGAAGCTCTAATTCCACAATTTGACTTTGTTATCTTCACACACACTCCACGAGTGAGTAATAGGTTCGCAGATGCACTGGTAACATTGGCCTCTATGGTCAAAATACCCCTGGGGTTCACAATGCGGCTGCTAATGATCGAGCAAAAGGTCAAGCCAGCATGTGAGTGCACTTTCACTGAGGAAGGTGAGGACGATGGAAAACCATGGTATGAGGACGTGAAGAAATTCTTGGAAGAGGGAGAGTATCCCTCCGAAGCTACCTCAAAGGATAGGATGGCTCTACGAAAATTCACTGCCCGATTCGTAGTTTGTGCTGGAGCACTATATCGAAAAGCAAACCTAGGCCCCAATCAACTTTGTGTCACAACAGAAGAAAGCCAGAAGGTGATGAAGGAAATACACGAAGGAATTTGTGGGCCGCACATGAGTGGGGCAATAATGGCAAAGAAGATCCTACGTCAAGGATATTACTGGACTACGATGGAGGCCGAATGTGCTGACTATGTTCACCGATGCTACAAGTGCCAAACTCACGCTGATCGCTTGTGCATTCTTCCTACGGAATTATATGGCATGACATCCCCTTGGCCATTCTCCACCTGGGGAATAGAAATCATTGGAAGTATAAATCCAAAAGGGAAATACAAGCACCAGTTTATTCTAATGGCCATTGACTACTTCACCAAGTGGGTAGAAGCGGCTTCTTATGCTACCCTCAAAGCTACTCATATAGCCAAGTTCATCCATACCAACATCATCTATCGGTATGGTGTACCTCATGAGTTCATCTGTGACAACAGATCTCACTTCAAAGGGGCAATGAAAAAGCTTTTCGCTGAGTTTGGCATACAGAATCATCGATCATCTACTTATCGGCCTCAAACCAATGGGGCAGTTGAGGCTGTAAACAAAAACATCAAAAGGATTCTGCGGAAGACTACCGACACCTACACGGACTGGCCAGAAATGCTACCTTTAGCACTATGGGGATATCGAACAGCTGAAAGGACTTCAACTGGGGCTACTCCTTATTCCCTGGTCTATGGGATGGAAGTTGTCTTGCCTATTGAGCTAGAACTACCTTCACTAAGGGTTCTGGCTGAGACTGGAATGATCGAAGAGGATTGGGTTCAAAACCGCTATAACGAGTTGGCATTGCTAGATGAAAGAAGGCTAAGAGCATTATACCATGTGCAAGGGTATCAACGCCGCATTGTGCGGGCATTCAACAAAAAGGTAAAGCCAATGGACATCAAGGTGGGAGATATGGTACTCAAAGCAATTCGTCGCCACACTTCAGATCCGAGAGGCAAGTTTAAGCCAAACTGTGGAGTACCCTACTTCGTCAAACGCATACTGTCTGGAAGAGGAGCATACATTGCAAACTTGGATCGGATGGAATTTGCAACACCAGTCAACATGGACAAGCTGAGGAAGTATTACCCCTGAAAGACGCTCGTTGGGCCAAAAACCACAAGGGTGGGCAAACCCAAGCAAAAATTAAAGCAGCCTGCTAGGTCGAAAAACCACGAGGGTCATTAGGCAAAAACTAAGGCATATATAAAGAGCTCGCTAGACTGAAAACCCGCAAGGGCAGTTTTAGGCAAAATCAAGAGCATAAAAGGATAGGAAAATACCCGAGTGAACCCTAACTAAAAAAAAACAAAAAAATCTTTTTGGAACTACGTTTATGGCTTGATTCCCTCCATGGGATATGTAGGTAGTCACTAGATTGAGATTCGGCCACTGCTATCACTATCACTTCCAAATTTCTAGGTCTATCCTAAAGCATACTAACCGTCAAACCATGGCAAAGACATTTCAATAAAGCAACCAATGTTTTATTATTTTCTAAGGAAAAAGGAAGAGCAAGCTTCAACAATTCTTGATCTATGAAAGCTAGAATCAAACAAAGAACATCTTTTAAAACATAAGCAATGTGTCGAATTTCTAGGCCTTCCTTCTCTTTGCACTTTTGTCTTCCAAAAGGTTTTTCTCCAACCAGCGCTTATACGAACTAGATAGCTTGTCAGCAAAGTTCTCAATGACATCTTGCATCACTCGTTTCGACAATAGACAAAGCACGTTGCGACAAAGGTTGGCATCATGGACTTTGGAAGTAGCATACTCAGGACCACCCAATACTTTTGCTGTTCAGCCCCAAACTGTCTTTGAAAGCGAGCAGGGAAATAGAAGGTGACTTGAGTAATACTAATCACCGCCACACCAAAATGGCTCATGGTACTTACAGTCATGCTTTCAATGCTATACCAGGGGCAAACCCATTGAATCTGATCGCCCTTGCGAGTCTCGATCCATGCCTTCCAAGCAACCTCAATTAGAAATTGTTTGATCACTCACACGACGCTCCATGCAGTGGTCTGAACTATAGGAAAGCCGCTCTGGCATATCCCACACCCTAAATTTCTCAAAAAGCCATACCTATAGGAAACAAGGGAAAATTGCGAGCTGTGAGAACATGTGAGTCAAAACAAAACAACGATGAGTGAAAAGATAATTTGGCCATAAACAAATAAGGAGTGAACCTACAACAACAAAGGACTACCTGAGAACTGGACTCTTGGATTACCCTTCACTGCATCGAGACCTATCAAAGTCTCTGCTAACACTAAACCAGCAAAGCCTATATGATTACCAATCTATTGGGCGAAATCAAGCAGCATAAAATCAGCATGGCCAGAGAAAGGGCCAAGCAAGTAGTAGTGGAGAAGACAGACACATAACGCATAAAAGCACTATTTCTGTTGAGGAACTTGGCGATGAGCTTCAGCTATACCAAAACATTGAATAAGCTGTAGGGTTGCCAACCTTCCATTCACCATGAAGAACCTGACTTCGTGCTTCTGAACTTGGAACAGAGCCTTCAAAAGGTCGCCTGGATTAAACAAAGGGTTAGGGATAATGAGACTTTCTCTATTCGAATGACCCGTAATGGCTGCAAACTCCTCGATGGTAGGACACAATTCTTCTCTTCTAAATCGAAAAACATGAAGAACAAGATCCCACAAGCTAGTGGTTGTACGTCGGAAAGCAAAATTCATAGGAATTTGGCGAAGAGAGAAGAGAAAGTCCATACCAAAGGACTTAAAGTGTAGACGGTCGAGGCCATTGAAGGAATCCAACCACTGATCAAGAACTGGTTGTGCCATGTGCTAAAAACTGCTGCTGACAAACTATCAAAATTCATAGAACGCGTACTTATTGGCTAGGTTGAGTCCTAGTTTAGATCAGAATCGGATTCTAAATCCGTGATTAATTAAGTCGGTCTCTCGGCTGGCACATCGATGTTGCGGCCATGGGATCTATTCCTTGGCCCGTGAAAATCAAGGTTGACTCAAGTCAACGCCCAGGAAAGTAAATCGATCCCTCAGTCACCTAATCGATTGATCGGCCGCTAAAATGGCTTGTTTACAGAGGACTTCCATGGTTCTGCTCACTTCACTGAATTTTCACCGAATTGCCATTTTTTATGTTACATAAGCGGTGCAAACAACAGTATACACAATCACATATCAAAGCAAAAGTTTTTGTTTTATATAATCAAAAGCTTTTTACATCACAAGGTGAATAATCCTACATTTCCTAAACTAACTATTCATAAGTTTTCTGCCGAATTAACCCATGCAGGAAGAAAAATAGAAAAAAGTGGGGGAAGAGGAGAAGAGGATGCCGAATCCTCTGATGGTCCGAACACCAGAGACCAGCAACAAAAAAGGAGAAGACACCCCTGGGGTGACGTACATCAAAGACGTAACACGATGCAAAAGAGTCATCACATGGCTCAAAAGGATGACCACATGGCCTAAAAAAATCATCATACCGCGTCCAAGCACCACCCTAGGAGTTCCAAATCACGGAAGCAAGCCCCCCATGCGAGGGTCCCTAATCAAGCTTCAAGACAAAGACCGATGGCGGCGCGATCTCCCTCCGCGCACACCGGCCATACCTATGCATCGCCCATTGATCAGGCCCAACAGAGATCAAAAATGAAAGAGCCCTCGGTGGCAGAGAGGAGGAGAGGAATCTTCGGTAGCAGAACGAAACAGAGGAAAGGAGAATATGAAATGAAACACCGAAAACTGAGCCTTTAAATTAGGCTCTGGAATTAAGACGTCTCACGGCCTAGTCATCAATCCTTCGGCCAAGACATCGATGCGTCGGCCGCATAATCAATTTGCTGGCCTCCTAATCTATTTCCTGCAGCAGCATCATATCTTGTCCAATGCACTAATTCAAGCCAATATGGAGTTTTGGGTCCACGACCAACAAAGCCAATAATGGACATTCATTGAATCAGCCTTGGGGACATTCTTGAGCCAGTGCAATATCATCAGAACTAACCTTGGGGGCATCCCCAAGCATATGTAATCTCAGGCACTAACGAGCTTTCTCTGGAAGCAGCAAGCCCACAATTACTGGTCTCTTTACCGTCAAGAATTGTGTCAACTCTGAATTCTTGCTCGCAGGACTCAAAAAATCCTTGATACTTCATACTCCAGCTCCATGCCCCAATTTTTGTACTCCAAAAGTACTATAGCTGTCACATCCTATACCCGCCAGCTCATTATTTCAAGCTCCATACTTCGTGCCTACTATCTCAGCCGTTCTGCAATCCCCACTCTCACACAAATCAGCAGCTCTAAGCTCACTGTTACTAACCAGTCTGCAGCTCCATCCAACCGCTCTATACTCCCAAACAGCTCAGCAGTCCTATGCTTAAGACAATCAAAAGCTCTGCTTCCATTCTTCCAAGTAACTCTATTCAGCAGCTCTATGCTCAAGTCATTATCTCAACAGCTCTGGCAACCCTGAGATCAAGTCACTATCAGCAGCTCTAAACTCACCCAGCAGCCCCGAGCTCGTTGTCTCAGCAGTTCCATCTATGATTCCACCATCTTAGCAGCTTCACCACCTCCTAGCAGCCCTACCAGTAGATTCACTGCTTCAAGCTCCTCTACAACTCTTGAACCATTTAGCAACTCCGAGCTCATTATTTCAACGGCTCATTGCCCTAAGCTAACCATCTCAGCGGCTCTACGACCGCGTTTATTATCACTCAGCAACTCTACGCTCGCCATCCCCGTAGCTCTATGCTCTCTCCATACTCCATACATACCACTTCAAGCTCCACAAACACCATAGCCCCATGGTCATTATCTCCATATTCACCATCTCAGCGGCACTATGCTCACTACCTCACCATATTAGCGGCTCTAGCTCGTGCTCGCCATCTCAATGGCTCAATGCCCTATGCTTGCTATCATAATCATCCAGTGGATCTATGCCTACTCACTCAGCAGCTCTATGCCCATGCTCACTATTGCTCAGCAGATCCAAGCTAACCATCTCAGCAGCTCTATGCTCACTATCTCATACTTCAAGTCACTCAGCGGCTCTACACCTATAACCATCTCATAAGCAAACTCAACGGCTCTACGCCCACTATTTCAATGGCTCCACGCCTACTATCTCAACAGGCTCTACACCATAATCAACAAAGATATCATCTATTCTCAAGCTTTATGCTTGAATGCTCAAAATCCAACATTTTGAATGCTCAAAGCTCTTCGAATGCCCAACCACTATGTACTGGATGCTCAAGTTCTACACTTGAATGCCCAAGCCCTGTGTTTGAATGCCCAACCACTGCGTACTGGATGCTCAAAGCCTGCACTTTGAATGCTCGGATTCTACCCTCTGATTGCTCAAGCTCTATGCTCTGAATGCTCAAATCCTGAACTTGAAAGTAGCTCTACGCTTAAAACAAACACATCTAACCATTGTCACATCGAGTCTGCATCATCATATCTGATATCACATCTAACCATCATCATCATCACACATATGCATATCTCTCTCACTCATGAAGCAAGTCAATCTTGCAAATCAACTGACTCTATTCCTTGGACTTATTGATTGGTCTAGTGCCTCGATCCTCTGGCTCTACGCCAAAAATTATGATGGAAAAGCTCTGTGCTCAGACCTTCAGACTGCACCGGCTCTGCGCCTCGGTTCTATCACCTTAAGATCACCACTCTAACCCTTAGGCTCTTGCCATATGACTACGACCAGCTCCGTGCCTCGGTTCTTTCATCTCAAAGCTCCGCGCTCCAATTACTGGCCTTGTGCCCCCCATATCTCGAAACCGGCGTCTGATCCAGTAGATGGTTTGGATTCCACCACAATTACATCTATTCCATCAAGCTCATTCGCAAGGATAGGCTACTCTACTGAGCTACGCTTAGTCAAAGTAAGGATGATCATGAAAAGCAATCAACTCACCTGTTGTGTATTGATCTACCCAAAAATACTGAAGAAGCTCTCTGCAAAAATTTCCCGAGCAGCCCCACACTACTCAACTACTCTCCACCAAAATCCTGGCACAGCCTAGGTACGTTGCACTACGGCTTTTAAAAGCCCGAAGGTAGGTCTTCTGTTCTCAACCCTCTAAACTTTTTATTTTTCTTTATTGCCTCAAACTACAATTGGTTTGAATTTCCCTTGCAGAATACGTAGGCAGCCTCCCGGCCCGACCATAGTTAAAACCTGTTTAAAAAACCCTTGGAATAGTGGTTCGACCAAATTGAAGTTGTTTTACGGCTTTGACTCTTACTTAAACATGTCTCGTGATCCGTCTAAGTTCAGTCAAAGATGGGCATCTGTAGACACCCCAATTTGGCCTAACGATTATTTCAAGTCCCACCTTGGGAACCATCCCGATGATGAATGGATACAGTGATTGCTAATTGACTTCTCATAAACTCATGAACTTTTGGTGAGTACTTTAGCCACTTAGAGGAACCAATTCAGAGCCATATAGTCTTTCAGACATAAATACAATATCCTAGGAAAATCCATCTTTTGGCCGTAACATTGATCTCACGGCCTCAACATCATTCTTTCACCTGTGAAACATGTTGCTTGAAAATCTCCCTGAGAGATTGATTCCTCGGCAGCACGATCGATCCTTCGGCTGCCCAATCTATCCTTCGGCTGCCAAATCCTTTGCTCAGCCGCCAGATCGTCTATTTTCCAGATTCTGGAATGTTCTGTCATACGTTTAATCTGATCACCAAAACCCTAGCAGCCTTTTTCCGATGCGTTCGGGCTATGAAGTAGATTTCATCTGGAGATATTATTTACCCTATTTTCCTTATTGATTCATGCCATTTGATTGGCCGGAGTGAGTCACCAATTGCCTATATAAAGAGGCACATAGAGTTTCGAAAATACACCGAAAGAACCACAATTCACAATCATACTCACCCTTTCTAGACACGAAACTCTACACAAATACTCTCTCATAGCCCCTCTACAAAAGCCCTAACCTTCCGAAGGTAGCTGCGATCCAACGATCAAACCCCGAAGTACAAACCCTAACCCTAGTGTTTTTCGAGAAGCAAATCAGTCAATCCCCTCTAATCTGAAGCAATCAAGCAACTAAGGGATCAAGGTGGTAAGGCCCAGGGGCCCATGGTTTGGTCTCTTTCATGTTTTTTGTATAATAATTGTAGTGTTTTGATCTTCTGTTAATCATTTAGTTTGGTGTGAGGAAGAACATCGGCTGGGGAATCAATCCCATGGTCAATACATCAATCCAGTGGGATCCTTCGGCCGTGACATCAATTCACCGACCGAGGGATCTGTTTTCCTGGAACAGTTTAGCTTTTCTGCTTATTCCTGATGCATGCTTTCAAATACCATTCTGGCTCACCATTAACATTTTAAAGGCTAATAAATAGACTACGTGTTTAGAATTAAACAAAACATGTATTAATTTTATGTTGAGCGATTATGGGCCAGTCTTACGACTAGGCAAAGAAGGGTGCCTAACACCTTCCCCTTATTGTACTTTTGGCTCCCATACCCGGAATCTCTATTTGTTTTTCCTAGTTTTTATAAACTAGATGGTGACTCTATTTTGATGATAATTGCTATCGTGTGGCGATGTTCCTAGCCATGGGAATATCCACAAACAACCAAACAAACAAATAATGATCAATCTGTATGGCGATGCCCCGTTTGAGAGGTGTCTACAAATACAATCATGACCTACTTGTAGAAAAGGTCTAATACGCAAATTAGGAGATGCATTTAAGACATGCTCTTTAGACACAACATGAACAACAAAAACATGATGAGCAATAATGAAACTTGTGGTCACAAATGGTAAACCTTATAAACTACTGTATGAACTACAATTATACAAGTACACGAAACAACCCAAGTTTCACAGCCCTTAGAACAAAAAGACATAACTACCTGGGACTCTGATAAATTGGGGTATCAAATCTGCAAGCATGATGAAAAGATCTTTTCGGAAACCATGTCCCTGTTGCAAGATAACAGTTGTCAAAAGGATAAAAATAGGTCAAGGAGAACTAAACCCCGTAGCTACAAAAAATTAACTTAATTCCTTAGAGAGAATGTACGACTATTATATGTTTGACCTTCTAATCTTTTCCCCAATTAATTCTTCCTCCATGAAAACCAAACCTATAAGTAGATTCTGTAGGTAGGAAAATTTTCAAGTAAATGAACTGGACTTGAATATTGAAGAATTTGAAGTCCAAAGTCATAGAATTACAAGACAAGATGTCAAAGCTAATTCCAGTTACATTGAAAATAAATTCAAAGATCCAAAGAATAGTTTACCATGGTTGACATAAAAAATGCATGAAGCTTACGTATGGAAAGCCATTGAATTAGCTTCCCCGAAAAACTTCAAACGGCAGACTTGTCACATCTCTTTCATACAACCGACTTCTATGAGCTATCGGCAATGGATTTGACAAAAAAAAAAAGGCTTGTTTAGTATGGTTATATGGTCTATAATGGGGCAACAGGCTTATTTTTAGGATGAGTTGCATGTAGACTATAATGATTTGCATGTGGCTAGTATCCACAATTGACTAAGCCCCTTTTGGTGACCCTAAAACATGGTATTGAAAAGAAAAATCCAACAAACAATGTATGTTTCAGGAATAACAGATGCATTGTCTACAGTCTCTACGAAGACTAGTTCAATACAGATCACATTCTACCTTCTCCTTGAGAAATCTAAACATGACTTACAAAAACTAGTTCAATACATCTCTATAAGCCCACCCTATCAGACCATGTTCCGAGCTAAGCAATAAACAGATGCCCATTCCATGTCACATAAAATAAAAATTAAGATTTTATTTATTTGTGCACGGGAAACAGGAGATTGAACCACAGGACAAAGCATGACGAAATCAACAACTATAGCTGTAAAAAGCATATAGAAGACAGGTGCTGCATTCGAAGCCTAGGATTTAGGGGTTTGCTCCATCTTAAGGTCTCAGGTTCGAAATGTGCTATCAACTCCTTTCGGCCAGTGCATATAAAGCCTTGCTCTGGCTTTAATTGGAGTCCCGCTAGTGGATGATGGAATTGGCCCCCCAAGATTAGTCGAACTACGCATAAGCTTTCCACCACACTATTTGCTTCTAAGATTGATAGAAGATGCAGCATAATATACATCCTACGTGTACAATAGCTACTCATTCATTTCTTAACTTTGTACTCTTACGACCTTGGATATTTTTGAGGTGTCTATGACCTGCTAGACATATGTCAAGCGCTTAGTAAATGTCAAAATAAGTCATGTTAGAAATGGATATTGAAGTCTTGTTTCCGTGCTACATAGACGCAGAGGGGAAAAGGGTTACTGGTAGTCTTCTAAAATTTGATAGAAAATGCTTACAATGCCCTAAAATCTAGGGTTATTAACACCAACCCCTCCATCTGGACATACATAGGTTTCGCCTTTGTCACAAAGCACATCCATTCGAAGAGCAGCATTGTTTTGATCAAAGCATGACCACCGGTCAGTTGATACAACAAGAGATGACTAATCCCCAATGAGAGACCAAGGATCAATATTGGACGGAGTATTAGGGCCTCCAACTTCAAATCATGAAACTAAAATTTCGCAAAAAGAATCTCCACAAGGTTGTCAAATGGAGACACAAATTAGATTTGACCTCTGTTGCTGACGAGCTCAGCCCAAAACCCTGCATGGCATTTCAAAGACCTGTTATCATCCACTCAACTGTATATACAGCAAAATAAATAAGGAGATTTAGTGATAAGTCCACTATAGAGATTTCATAAGCCCACAAGTCCACCTATTAGTTTTGTAAGCCCACAAGTCCATTAACCTAAGGGTACCATATGAAAGTGACTAAAATCCTAAACTCTATGAAAGTGCCTAAACCACTAAAACCCTATGATAGGAAGTGCACCCTAAAATCCTATGAAAGTGCCAAAATCCTAAGGTACCCTATCTTATAATAGGAAAGTGCACTATAAAATCCTATGAAAGTGCCTAAACCCTAGAGTACCTACCCTAGGGAGTGGACTGGGCTTATTATGAACTTTGTAAATTGGACTTGACACCTTACAAAACTAATAGGTGGACTTGTGGACTTATGAAATTTCCATAATTGACCTAAGACCATTTTTTTATAATAGACATCTGGTAGAGTAAGTCTACATCTGGCATGGATGCCAATTACTTTTGCAAGTAGATCTTATTTGTGCAACTTCAAATCTAGAATTTACATGTTTTCTCCTTAACAGTATCATAGAAACTGTTATATGGGGGGAAGCTTGTTTATTACGTGTACTTATACAAAACTCTGGCAAGCTCAAATGCGAATGATGAGCATTAGATTTTCAGAAATAATTGTTGAAAAGTTTTCTGCAAAGATAATTCTGGAAACTACAGGGCATCAATCCGAGTTACACCTTAATAGAAGATGGTAACACAAAGGGCGGATCGAGGGTTGTACATGTAATGACCCTGATTTTTGGTAAATAAAAATTTCGTTAAATATTTGAATTTTTCTTAATTACTTGGAAATTACTTTTAAAAATTCATTTTTAATCCCTATAATCCGTCATAATTAGATTTAAGATTTAAGTCCTTTAAATTTTATTTCTTGACTAGAAATCCTACATGGCAAGTAGAATTAGTTTTCAACCAATTAGTTGGAGAAACCTAACTACCGTTTCAACCTAGTTACAATCTCCTAACCCTAGATGGACCTCTTTGACCATCTTTGAGCCTTGTGAACCCATCCAAACCCTAATTGAACCTTTTGGACCAAAGGATGTAATCATTGCACTTTCATGACTAGTCAATTCTTGACTTTATTCCTCATCATTACATCTTCCTAGTGTATCTTTTCTCTTTACCCATTGAACGATAGTTGTTAGGGAAATTTTTACCCTTTGGGTAATAGGTTTTGTTTTCAATCATTTAGTTAGGCAAACCTAAGTACCAATTAACTTAGTTACCTTTCCCTAGCATTTAAGAACCTTTGGACAAAGATAGTAATCATGATACTACCAAAAGTAGCACTCATAACCTACTTTAATCATGACTACTTGACCATAGACTTACTTTCTAGGAAACTATTAACCATTGGTCCATAATTGCTAGGGAAATTCTTATCCCTTGGATAATGGACATTTGACTTGCCAATGTGTATATAACTTTGACAAGACAAATCATAGCCATCATTTTGCTTCCAAAAGTAGTTAACCTAGCCTTGCCATGCATGCAAACCTAGCACTACAACACCAACGACCTTTTGCGAGGAAAATTAGTGAGGAAATTTTATTTTGTCGGTAAAGAATGACAATTTGCGAGGAAAACTAGATTTCCTCACAAAATCCATTTGACAAGGTGATAATAGGCGAGGAAAACAGTTTTTGTCGCCCAAAAATCATTTACGGCGAGGAATTTACATTTTCCTCGCAAAAGAATCATTTACGGCGAGGAATTTACATTTTCCTCGCAAAAGAAAATCTGCTAGATTTTATTTGGATGGTAAGGCGAGGAAAAATTTTCGTCGCTAATTTTTTGCCGCCACTCGGGGGGAAAAAAAGCTGATGGATTGGCGGGACTCAAAATTTCCGTACAAGGAAAAAATTGTCCCTAAAATTAAAAAGGCTTAAACGACGTCATTTAAAGAGGTTAAGTTCAGTAAATTGGAAATTTCCAGACTCACAATTACTCTCTACCCTTCATCGCACATCTCTGTCCCTCTCTCTCTGAAGGCGACGACGATTCCGAAGTCGACGATGTGAGCTCCACTAGCCGGACGATCTTAGAAATACAGGTATAATCCACTCCCTCTCTTATCCTATGCGAAGGTGGGTTTTTTCTTTTGTAGAAATCGTTTTGTTGGAAGATGATTCCGAAATCGATGATATGGGTAATGGGTTTTTTTCTTTTTTAAAAATTGGTCTTCGTTCTGTCTCTTCCTATGGCAAGGTCAGTTTTTTCTTTTGTAGAAATAATTTTGTTGAACGATCGATGATTCCGATGCCGACGATATGTAGTGGGTACTGAAGAAACAAATCATTTTGTTGGACGATCGATGATTCCGATGTCAACAATATGTAGTGGGTACTGAAGAAAAATATTGGTCTTCGTGGGTACTGAAGAAACAATACGTAGTGGGTACTGTAGATATTGTTCTTTTCTTTTTATAAAATTAGTCTTCGTTGTTCTTGATGGACTGGAACTGGTTACAAAGAAAAAGTTTTGGTTGATTTGGGTACTGAAGAAACAATATTTTTACTTTAAAACCTAAATACCCCCAAAAAGGGTGCCGACAGCTCTCTATTATTGTTCTCGAGGGAGTTGGAACTAGCTGCAAAGAAGAAGTTTAGTCCGATTTGGGTACTGAAGAAACAATTTTTTTTAGTTTAAAACCCAAATCCCAAAAAAAATGGGGCCAATTGCTTCGCTTCGAACTCAACTACTGGGGTCAGAACACACTGTCATGGAACTATAAAATTGAACACTTCTAGGAATGAGTATTTTATTAGATATGGTTGTGCTATTGTTTTGTTTGTGTCATTCTCACAACTCTGCGGCTAAGGAATCTCCAAAAGAGGGACCACTAGAGTATAAACAAGTACCAATAGTAATATTATGTTAGAAAATCGGCCCTTGTTGTCCACCATAAGTTATAATATATTACATGTTTAGTTTATTGCCTTTCAACTTTTCACTCCTGTTTTGTATTCTATTCATCTTTAGCCAAAGAAAAAAAGAAGAATGGGTGATTTGGTTATGACTTTTGGACTCACCAATGCCCCTGCCACGTTCTGCACCCTCCCTAGCCGTTTTGGCGTTTTAGAATCGGAACCTTTGTATGCATTGGTAGGCTTTCGATCCATAACCAAAAAGTGGCCTCTTTATATTTGTCGAAGAAAAGCTAACCAAGGGAATACAACTCCCATTGTTTGTCACCCTCCTTTTCATAGTTATTAACTATAAGTTAGATATGCATGTTTTGTAAATTAAAATATGGATAATATAAAAAGAAAGGGGCGTAAAAAGAAAAGAGTTAAGAAAAAACTACGCAAACCTGACAAGTATTGCTTTTTGAAAAATAATTGCACCTCAACATGTCTTTTATCGGAGAAACAAGGACTAAAGGCTAAAAGTTCGGTAGAAAGGTTTACTCTTGAATATTTTATATGCTTCGGGGTAGGCTTTACTTTCTTGGATGGCAAATATTGGACTTTGAACACTTCTCCTTCGATGTGTTTTAACTAGGTTTGCAGTATTTCCTATGTTATGGGCGTTGGCTTGCATAAGTTTTTAACTTCAATTCTTGTTGTTTTGTCGCATTCAGTGGAATTTCTTCTCTAATTGCTAAGATGCCTGATCTTCTCTTTCACTAATTTGTGGTCTTTAGCTTAGAAGAGCCCTCCTTATGGATGGTATAATTTGATAACTGAGGAGATAATTTTTCTTGTACACATGGGTAGCATGGTGCTTTAAAATGATTTGGAAATTCACCAATAAAAAAGATCATGATTCCGCCTATTACTTCGAAGGACCTCTATTTAGAAAAAGGATTTAAGGAGACGTGCATATCCACATCCATGTCTTTATTATATTTATTTAAGGACAGGTACACGTACATAGAAAAACAGTAGGTTTCAAAGGTTAGAAAGTACGAATTTTTACACATTGGGACCAATATTTGGTTTTTGGGTAGTTTTGAAATATGCTTGTGAAGGTTATAGGTGTGTAGGGTAGGACGCGAGGGTAGGGGGTGTAGGAAAAGGTTAAAGAAGCAATGGGAGCTTATTGAGGTCAATTTACATTTAGTTAAAAACCAGATGGTTGTAAAATAGCTAGTTTTGAAAAGCCAGGCATATATGAGAAAGCATAGGACAATGACAATTTATACGCATGCCTGCCAACTGTCCAGTAGAAATCTCTTCCGTAATCATGTCCCTAGCTATCTTTTGAAGCCCTATTGCTACTGCTAGTTGCCTGAGTATAGCTGCCTGTTATGATTGCTCATATGGTGTTCAGTTGCTATATCTATGGTCCAGCAGCTGAACAGGTCTGTTACTGCTGATGTTTAGTAGCTTAACAGCTTTGCTAGTTCTAACTTCCTGTAAATGAGCTGAATCCGTGGCAATTGATGCTTGCTGCTAATTCTGCTTGCTGCTGATTCTGTTTGATGCTGTTTGTTGCTGCTGCTGGCAGCTGCTGTTCTATTGATAAAATATTATGTTGCCCAATATGAAAAAATATGTATGCTGCAAAATTTTGGAGTTGCATATTTCTCTTTGATACCGATTTGAATTGATAGAGGCTACGCTATTTTTTTTGTTATTAAGCTATCATTAATTGATTATGTTTGTCATCAGACATGGACAAGAGTTGGATGTCATTAGGTAAGACTGCAGATGGGAGAATGAGTCAGCCGTATCGTGACGGTGTAATGTCATTTCTTCATTTTGCTGTGAAAGTTGTGGACCAAGAAGGCTATATTATGTGCCCATGCATGAAGTGTGTAAACTATTGTCGGCAGTTACCTAGACATGTGCAAATACACTTGCTCCAATATGGGATTATGCAAAGCTACACTATTTGGCATAAGCACGGGGAACCTCGTATGTTAGATGAGGCTCAACATCATTACGAAATGAATAGCAATGAGTATAGAGAATTGGGTGGTATTGATGCACTGGTAGAAGACCAAATAAGAGGGGACTCAACCAATACAAACCCGAACGAGGAAGTGCAAAGCTTTGAAAAACTATTAAATGATTCCAGGAAGGAGGTGTACCCAAGTTGCTCAAGTTTTACTTTGTTGAGTTTTGTTATTGAGTTGTTTAATTTGAAGGTAACAAACCACATGAGCAATAAAGCAGTTGACTTATGGTTGCATTTTTTGAGAAGACTTTTACCAGAGGGGAACTTAGTTCCCAAGTCCACCCGTGAAGCTAAAAAGATACTACGTGACTTAGGTTTGTCATACGAGCTCATTGATGCATGTATAAATGATTGTGTGCTTTTTTGGAAAGAGAATGCAAACTTGGATAAATGTCCAAAGTGTACGGTATCTAGGTATAAAATTAATGGTAGAAGGGGAAAAAAAATCCCTCGTAAGATTTTGCGTTACCTCCCCGTGACTCCAAGGTTGAAAAAACTATACATGAATAAGAAATTAGCTAAGGACATGAGGTGGCATAAGGACAAGCGTGTGGATGATGAGGAATGGATGCATCCAGCTGATGGTGATGAGTGGAAGGAGTTTGACATACAACATCCTGAGTTCGCATTGGAGCCTCGCAACGTGAGGTTAGGGATAGCCATTGATGGGTTCAATCCATTTGGGAACATGGATAATTCCTATAGCATATGGCCGGTCATTCTCATTCCCTACAACTTACCACCTTGGTTGATTATGAAAGAGCCATTTCTCATGTTATCATTATTAATTCCTGGAGATAAGCAACCAGGGATTGACATCGATGTATATATGCAACCTTTGAAAGACGAGTTAGAGGAGTTATGGAATAATGGGGCATTAACGTATGATGCCTCAAGTGGTGAGAGTTTCCAGATGCATGCAACTATGTGGTGGACAGTACATGATTGGCCTGCATTTGGTGACATATCTGGGTGGAGAACAAAGGGGCACTATGCTTGTTACCCTTGCAATGATGAACCCTTCTATGAATCTTTGAGAAGTAAGACTGCGTACCTTAACCATCGAGCCTATTTGCCTGACAACCACCCTGAACGGCGAAAGAAGGTGGCCTACGATGGTAAGTGTGAAGAACGAAAGAGATCTTTGGAGTTGCCAGTGCATAAGATAGAAGAGCAATTGAAAAATGTACCAAAGATCTCATTCGGAAAAGATCCGAACAACAGAAAAAGGCCTCGTTATGAACCAAATTGGACAAAGGTTAGCATCTTGTATGATATGCCATGCTGTAAGAATCGAAAGCTTTTACATAACATTGATGTCATGCATGTGGAGAAAAATTTTGGTGAGGCACTTTGTGGAACTATGTTGCGCATTGAAGGGAAGAATAAGGATACAGACAAGGCTCGAAACGACTTGGAAGATAGGGGCATACGAAAAGAGTTGTGGTTGACACAATGTCCCGATGGTTCATATATCAAGCCTCGCGCTAGTTTTTCATTAACACCTCAACAAAAAGAGGAGTTCTTTGAATTCTTGAAATCAGTCAAGTATCCGGATGGCTATGCTGCAAATATATCAAGGTCAGTAAATGTGAGAAATGGCAGATTAACAGGTTTGAAAAGTCACGACTACCATGTTCTCATACAATGAATTCTTCCTATTGGAATGCGGGGTTTTGTGGACAAAGAGATTAGCACAACACTGTTTGAGTTAGGTAGCTTTTTCCAGGACGTATGTTCCAAAAAACTTAAGCGGTGTGAAATAGAGAAATTGGAGGAACGTATAGTGCATATTCTATGCAAGCTTGAAAAGATCTTTCCTCCTGCCTTCTTTGATATAATGGTGCACTTGGCCGTTCATTTGCCACGTGAGATTATTCTCGGAGGACCCGTGCACTTTCGGTGGATGTATCCGATTGAAAGGTTGTTTCACATAGCTAATATTTGCTAATGGACAATAATTTTTTTTTTGTATTTAATCTTACTCTTACCTCATTTTTGCTTCTAGGTTTCTAGGGAAATTGAAGAGGTTTGTTTCTAATAGAGCTCGACCAGAAGGTTCAATCGTAGAGGCTTACATTGTCAAGGAGTGTATAACATTTTGCTCAATGTATTTGGATGGAGTTGAAACAGTGCATAATCGACCCGAACGAAATGAAGATCTTGGTGTACGTCGCCAAGGGTTGACGGTATTTACAGGAACAGCTCGTCCTATTCTCCCAATCACTAGAGATGGTCAGATGTCACAAGAACTTCGTGATATTGCTCATTGGTTCTTGTTGTACAATAGTCCGGAGTTGGAGAAGTATTTAGAGTATGTGCTTATCCCAATTATATTGTATATTATCCATGTTCTCTGTTAGGAATAAATATTAACAATATTTAATCTATTATCCACCTTTTTATGAGTAGGGAACACAAGAATTTGTTACCTATTCAAGCTGGAGAAAACATAACTCAGAAGCAACGAAAAGAATTTCCCAAATGGTTCAAAGATCATGTAAGACATTAGATTATTAGTAACTCCATCTATTATGCTTGTACATAATATGATTAGTGCTAATAGAATCACTTGTACTTTGTATTTGATTGTAGATGAATAGATTGAGAGTTGAAGAGTCACCGGAGGCAACTGATGAGTTGTGGTCGTTAGCGAATGGTCCTAATTTGTTAGTGAAGGAGTATTCTGGTTGCATAATCAATGGCGTAAGGTTCCACACAAGGGAAGTAGATGATCGTCGAACGAGTCAAAATAGTGGTGTGCTTGTAGTTGGCGATCACGAGGGTGAGATGCATGACTTTTATGGTCACTTAAGCAAAGTTTGGGAATTTGGATACAGATGCAGTAATAAAGTTGTATTGTTCCAATGTGAATGGTATAACACTGGCAACACTGGTAGAACCAGAACAATACGAACAGATGCACATTGTACGAGCATTGATGTCACAAGTCGGTGGTATCAATCTGACCCTTTTGTTCTTCCTAGCCAAGCGAAGCAAGTCTTTTACCTAAATGATACTAAATGGGGTAAGCCTTGGCAAGTCGTGCAACAAGTCCAACATAGGGGAATGTTTGATGTTCCAGAAGTTGATAATGACGAACCTAGGTATCCCATGGAATGCGATGATGCATTCCAACAAGAGAGCATTACCTCGGTTGTTCCAGTCGATGTTGAAGCTGAAGTTCATTGTCATAGGGATGGTGCTGAAGACGAAGTTGTGTTGGGGATTGGGCCATTAGATGAAACAATAGAGGAGAGTGGTGATGATGAAGACGATGAAATACCTGATGTGGAAATGGATCCTGATATGGATTATGATATGTAGTTATGTTTTTGTGTAATGTGATAAATGTCCTTAAAGTCATGAATGGTAGTTATGTTTTTGTGAATATGGATCTTGGTATCGATTATGACTTGTAGTTATGTTTTTGAGTATTGGGATAAATGTCCTTAAAGTCATGAATTGTAGTTACTTTTTGTTGGATATGGATTAAGATATGCAGTTATGCATTTTTGTATTGGGATAAATTTTGTAAAGTCATGAATTGTTTGTTTACAATTATATCTTTTTTCCCTTGTGCGATTATAAAAGAACCTAATTTTGTATGATTATATTATTTGTTATCATCCTATGTCCTTTTATGCCTTGTAGTTGCAATAACAAAATGGCAAATGGGAAGAAAAACTTCATCAAACCATGTTCTCTAGCAACTATGAAGAAAACCAAATATGAGATGGCAAGAGATGAGAGAATGAAGGAGAACAATGCGAGACTAAAGGCTGCTGGGATTGACCGTATACTAGCTGATTTGAGGGGTACGTCTTTGCCAAACTGTACGAATGAGAAGAGAATGGGTACTAGGAATGGGGTAGATGATCCTGACTATATGCCACCAAGTATTGAGGACGCCAATGACGATGAGTCTTTGGATTCTCTTGAACACGAGGTACAATATGGATGATATATATAATGAGTGTTTTTGTGTTTGTGGCTTTACTCCATTTTGTTTTATGTAGTACTTATACTTTTCTTGTATTGTGTTATGTTAATTAGCTCCAACAGATACCACCGAGTGGACCAACAAGATCAGAAGTTGAGCTCCAGCATGACTCGACTCGTGTCCTTGAGAGGATGACTCGTTCAACACCACATCTTGTAGTTGAGTCCCAGCCCTCACCACCTTGCAATGTAGAAATACAAAGTGAGGCAGCTGCAGTTAGTAGTGCTGGTAAGATGTTGAAGCTCCATTAATGGGGATATTTTAAGTTTAATTTTTTTCATTGAATAACTAAATAATACTATTGTGCCATTAAAGTAGCTCCTAATAGACGCGGACGCGGCATATCACGCGGACTAGAACTCCAAAGACTTGTTGAAAACAAAGGGAAACTACTTGTTCCCATCCCACCAGAGTATCGTGCTCCGGTGGGGACTTACGCTTCTAAATTGGCCTCTAAGATTGGTGTTGAGGTTCGTGCACAAGTAGAAGACCTAAGTGTTAAAAGTTGGAAGGCTATGGATGAGGGTATTAAGGCACCTTTGCTTCAATCCCTAAAGGTACTTGCAATACCTATTTATTTTTGTAACTGATAGTACATAGTTAATGATTACTGCAAAATCTTTTTATAGGATCAGTTTGACTTTGAAGGAGATCCAATTGATGTCAACAAGGCAATAACATCAAGGTGTGGGCGGAGATTGAGTGATTACACCCACAGGTTGTATGAGAAATTCAAAAAGCTTAAAGCAACCAAGGGGGAAGCGTATGCAAGAAGTCACCCACCTCCTCAAATTGCCATGGAGCAATGGACTCGTTTGATTGAAAAGAAGTGGACAAACAAAGATTGGCTGGTAACCAAAACTTTTACCATTCTATATTCTACTTGTTTCAATGTTTGGGCAGTCATGATAGTTAAAGAACACTCTAAAACTTGAATCAAGTATTAGGCCTTGAGAGTTGACCATGGAGTGACTATCCACTTAGACTTGGATAACATGCCACAATATTTTGTAGTTGATCTTTAAGAAAAACTGTCATCTTAGCTTTGGCTGGTTTGCCTTGTTTGTAGCTTGGTTTGTACTAATTTTCCTTTACGTGTATGTTCATGTCCTCATTTGGTTCCTACCATTTAAGCATGGTCTCATTTCTATGTTTCAAGTACTGAGTTTTCTTATTTTTGTTGGTTGTTGGGGCTTGTAGCTTCGATCAGAGAAAAATATAGAAAATAGACGCAGTAACAAGACAAAGCACAGATGCGGGACGAAGTCTCTAGCAGTTAGAGTACATGAACATGTGTGTTTTTTTGTTTCTCTCTTTACGTTTGATAAGCTCATTGGCATGCTAAATTAACCACTGGAATATGAAATAACATCTCAGGCTCTAAAAAATGAGGGTCAACTGCCTAAATTGCCGGAGTTTTATAAATCCACTCACTATAATGACGACATGGGGAAGTGGATTGCTCCAAAATGCCAGACTAACTATGTACGTATATCAAGTAATTTTTGTGGATAGAAAATCAGCGTTTCAATTTACTTATGTTGTTTCAATTCATAACAAATGGCAGGAGGAAATGGTCCGAGTAGATGCTGCACTTAATCAGGAAGGTGCTTCCCCATTAACAGGGGAGCAGATGTCTGTCACGGTGCTGAAACAAAAACCAGGTTATGTGAAAGGACTTGGCTTGAGGCCTTCATCATCTATTAGGACCACATCTGAAACTGCCCTGAAAGCACTTGGCTTGAGGCCTTCCTCCTCTGCCATGACCCATGAATACGTGTCAAGCCTCGAGATGAAAATAGAGGCACAAAATGACACCATTGAGAAGCTTTTGGAGGCAAGTAAGCAGCAGCAGAAGATAAATGCTAGCATGATGGAGTTTCTCATTGAAAAAGGGTACACTGGACATGTTGGGAGTGCTGAAACATCATCTAATGATTGACTGGTTAGTAGAATTCATTTATCCTTTTCAAACTCGTTTCAATGAACTCATATATAAGTAATGGAATGGTTGATTGATTTAGTGTGGTTGATTGACAGATTTAGTGCAATTTTTTGTTTTATATATTCATGCAATTAGTGGATTTAGTTGAACTTCCAAGAAGTGTTAGGATTGAGATGTTTTTTGTCCATGTCTGCATTTTGTAACTTATTAAAGCTATCTAGTTTTTCAGATTGGTATGCTGGCTGTTATAGTTTCTGTTTTTATAGTTTCTGCTTTTATAGTTCTGCTTTTCCAGATTGGTATGTTGGCTCTACCAACCGGATTTTCTCTTTTTTCTTGGATTTGACCGATGGTGAGATAAGTATGAGTAGCAAAATAGTTTCGGTGTTGCTTTTTATTATTTGTCTGTTGAATGTTACTTAACGTGTATTTCGCTCGTAGTAGATTTCTCATTCAAATGCGGACACTTTGTCCCCCAAGTCACTAATGCCCAAAATCTGTATCCTGGGTTAATCATTGCTTCACATCACTTCTCCAAGCCTTACCCTCTTGTTAATGAGATTGACCAGCTCTGTCTTGCGGTCATGGATCACTTAATCCAGTTTGCTTACCCATCCTTATCTGGTTACGGTAAGTTCACAATTTCCTTTACCATGAAGTGATCTTATGGAGAGGAGATCTCATTTATGCTAGGTGATGCCATCCCCTTGACTTATCCAGATTGTAAGTTCATTCTAAAAAGTGAGGTCTATGATCTAATTCTAAACTAATGACACTTTTTGACTGCTGTCCATTGTTTTTGGGGGTGTCCAATGGGTGTTTCTATTTTGGTGTCTGACATGAACATGACACCTCGGAAGTTTCGGTGCTGCTTAGATCACTACTTATCCCAAGATTCTAAGTTGTTTGGAGTGGTGTTGCAATGCCGATGGTGGGAGGTGAAAACAAATATAGGACCACATTGCTTCTATCTGTAGATTGTGGTTCTTGCACCGCTGGGCCTAGCATTGGGAATGGAATCAGTTTCAAGAAATGAGTAGCCTACTATGCTATCTTCTCCTAGAATTTCAAGTGTTTTTTCCTTGATTAATAATTGAATGTTGCTTTCTAGAGACTAGAGAGAGATGTGTCTTATGTTTTATCCTTGAGTGGTGCAATTTCAATCGTTTCGAAGCTGGAACGATGTAGCTTTTAGTTTTTTCACATGGTTAATTAGGATTTTGTATCATTTTCTGGCTCTGAATCTTGTTTTCCACCAACTGCATAATATTCATGGTATTCAAAACATTAGTACCAGGCTAGCAGCATAAGTTTGGAGAGGGGCCAAAAAATGCATACCAATCTCTCTGGCATCGTATATCTACACTGGTTTCAGTTTTGATGATGACTAAGCTTAGTCAAAAATCAAAATTTTTGATATGTCTCTAAGTCGTCATTTTCCCTAACTTGAAGCATCTTATATGTATGGAAAATGCTAATACAAAGTTTGTTGAGAAGCATTTATGTTTTTCATGAGCATCTTATATGTGTTGAACATTTGCTGCTTAGTTTCCTTTGTATACGATATATCGACTTAGTGATGTCAGGTTCCGTCAATTAAGCGTAAAGCAGTATCAGTTTTTTTATTTGGAATGATGGAACTTCTCATAATATGTTGCTTCTCATTTGGAAAAAGAATGATGTCCTTTGATCAAGTGTTCTTACTGTCACTCAAAATTGAATGCTTTAATAGGGACTTGGAATTTGCTGATGAACCATAGCATGAACAGGTAATCAATAAATGAATTTCTCTTGGCTAAGTTTGGACTGGGTTTGGAACTTACCTTGGGGGTTCACTTATCCAGTGTCCAATTTCCTTTCTAATCAAGGGATTAAGCAATGCTGGAATATTTTTTGGCACAACATCCCGTGACTGAAACATTGTGGGCTGAACCTTTTGTCACACTCTATCCAAGCCCCAATTAGAGACAGGAGAGGGTTGGATAGAAGTTGCAAATTGTACTGAGGTTGGAACTCTAGACAATTACTTTCCTTTTTGGACGTACAATGATTGGCCTGCATTTACTCGTGGTGTTATTTAGGATTATGCAATGGTGGATTATGAATCTTTTGTGTTGTTCATATTGTGCAAGTGTGTATATAAATATATAACTGCATATTTGATGGTTTCTTACTTTCTTTGATATGTTTGCTATTTTTTTTTCTTGGCAGCGTGTAAGATCGATGTTCTTTTTGGAGTTCGTGGCTGTGGGAGATGGAATTCAAAGAAGGATACATTGCAAAAGTTGGCCCCGAGGTGGTGTAGTATTTTGGAAAGATCCATGATGCTTTTTGAAAATCCTAGAGCATAAGTAGTGGTAAACTTGATATTTTGTTTCCTGGGGCTAAACTTTGTTTTGATGGTTTGAACAATGATGTCATTATCATGTAGTTGAAAGGGTTTGGCTAATGTTTCACAGAAATGACAATTTGTTTACTTGAAAGCTAACAAATTTTTGCTATTTATGGTTATGATTGTCCATGGTTGTATGTGGTAGTGGTAGATGCTAAATGAGCAGGGAATGTATAAAAAATGTTTGCAAGGAGAAATATTCATTGCTTGCAATAGGCTATTTTTTTATTGCGTATATGTAACATTAGCGAGGAAAAAATTTGTCTTTGAAAGCCTACAATAGGCTGCTTTTTGCTAGGAAATTACTTTGGCAGCGAGGAATTTATTCCTCGCCTATTATTTTCATTCATGTCATGCCTCGTGTTTGCGCGAGGAATTTTGCTTTTTCGGCGAGGACTTTTTTCCTCACAAATCATTTTTGGCGAGGAATTTTTTCCTCGCCTATTATATTCATTCAAGTCCTGTCCACAGTTTGGGCGAGGAATTTTGCGTTTTTGGCGAGGACTTTTTTCCTCGCAAATTATTTTTGGCGAGGAATTTTTTCCTCGCAAATTGTCAGCAATTTGCGAGGAAATTATTTTCCTCGCTGTAAGCTTCTGCGACAACGTTTTAGCGAGGAAAGTTGGCGACAAAAATATTCCTCGCTAATACATTCAGCGAGGAAATATTTGATTTAGCGACAAAATATGTTCCTCACAATAGGCCATTCGTGTTGTAGTGTAGGGTTATAGCCTTAAACCTAACTATTCTAGGGTTACTTTCCTAGATACATATATATGCTTATATGTATGTATGTATACATCCTAGTTTACTAGAAACAAGCCAATATATACAAGTGTACACTTTCTAGGAAAAATATTGACCATTGGGCAATGCAATGCACTTGATAGCTTTGCCATAATCATTTCTCTTTCCCTTGACTCAATGAGCTAGACTACTTCGTACCTTAGTGTACTTATATAGGTATATAAAGCATATATATACATACTTAGTACAAGAGAGAGAGAGAGAGAGAGAGAGAGTGAGAGAGAGAGAGAGGGGGGAGATCGAGAGAGGAGAGGCCGAGAGAGAGAGGAAGGGAGTGAGGTGTGTGCATGTGACCTTGTTCACTCCCACAAGCCACCCTTTTTAGCCTTCAGCCTATTTGACAACTTGACAACTCATTTCTAGTCAACTTTAAGCATGAAATCCTAGCCCTAATCACCCTAGATTGCTTCCAACCTAGCCTTCAATCAAACCTAGGAATTGACTTACAAACCTAGCCTAGGATTGACTAAACATGGAAGGCTATTATTTAGCCTAATCAAAACCTACCTTAGACTTGTAAGACTTGCCAACCTAGACTATGATCAACTAGATTTACCTACAAAGCCTAAGATCCTACTTGATTTTATAGCCTTATGCCTAAAAATTGGATTTGACAAGTCATGGTGAGCTTGAAAGATGTGATTTGACTATACAATGGAGCAAAATCCATGGGAAATAAGAGAGAGAGAGAGAGGGCCAGCCAAATGGAGGAGAGGGAGAGCCAAATTTTGCTATAAATAGGGCCCTTGTCCAAGCATTCAACTCACACCTTGAACTCTCTAACTTCTCTCTCTAGAATTCTTGCATTTATTCTTTGTTCTTGCTTGTTCTTTCTTTGTTCTAGAGTTGTTCTTGAAGTTCTTCAAAGAAACACATCCCAAACCACCCCCTCGATCCGTAAAGTTTAGTAGTTTTAGTCACAAACTAGTTTCGAGAGAAAACTTTCTCTTTCGAAGCTACCGGAAGCTTACCGTAGGAAGTTATTCCGCCCGATTGTCAACTTACTTTCCGTAGTCATCACTACCGCCAAGAAGAAAGGTAGAGTCCCTTTGTCTACTAAACTCAACGTATAACATAGAACCATATGTTGGAAAGTATAACGTAGAATCTTCTTATACCCTATCTCTAAGTATATAAGGTTATCTATCACTTATAATGTTTGGAACGCATGAAAGTTAACAATCTTATTTTTGCTAAATGGAAGTATGAGCATGTTGGAATAATCGAATGTTGCTCTAATAAACATATGTTGTTTTGAACTTCCCACAAATGGAGGAAACAACGTTTTCAAAAGATAAGACTTATCGTTTGATAGAAGTATTCATATTTTGATCTTTAGAATGGTTATGAGCATGCATACATGAATTGCTTGTATTATTTGTCTTGTTATAAAGCATAAGTGATCTTCACTCCAAAGGCGTCCGTACATGTGGCATTATGCTTTAAGTGGTGTTTGAGCATGATTAGTGATATAAAGTTGGTTGATCTTGCTAGTTTAGTTTCAAGATTACAATGAATGATTTATGACTACGTATGTGAAAAGTCCTACTGCGGAGTCGTTGCATGAGAATGAGACATAGAAACTGAGAAAGTAGAAACATGGCACCTAGGGTGTGGTTAATGAAAAAGGCGAGTTTTGGAAACGAGAAATGTTTTGGAAATCGCAATGTGGCCGGATGTGGTAGCCCATTGTGTGGTGTGTTTTGTGTGCCAATGGGAACCCGGTGCGGCGGAACCATTGTGAGAATACTTGGGAGACCGGAACGGCGGAACCGAGGTTGGGTGTGTGGCTTGGTTATCCGCGGAGAGGAGCCAATGCAAAGTGTGCCAATGGGAACCCGGTGCGGCGGAACCATTGTGAGGATACTCGGGAGACCAGAACGAAGGAACCGAGGTTGGGTGTGTTAAAATGACGATTTTGAAAATGTTGATTTGGTTAATGAAAGGTGAAACCAGTGACACGGTCTACGAAATGACGCGTAGGAGAAACTCAAAAATCATAGACACCAACGATAGTAAATAGTGAATGTGTCATTGTTAACTGTTTGATATGCATGTACAAAGTAGAATTTGCCCTAAAGTTTGTAAGTTAAAGGTTAGTGGGTAGGGGTTATTCTATTGAGCTTTTGTAGCTCACGGTGTTACCTTTGGTGACCCTGACATATTATATTGGTGATAACACTGGTATAATGTGTCAAATCTTATAGATGAACAGGATGAACTCTACACGTTGGAAGCTTTTGGAGCCGAGGAGATGGCCAGGATGGAGTAACAAGCAGAGCAGTAGATAGAAATCCTAGTTTCCCCTTGTTTTGTTGAATAAAAGTACTTTTGTTAAGATTATGATTTAATATTGAGCCAAACTCTATTTAGTTTTTCAATGAAAATGTCTATTTAACATTCCCAAAATTCGGGGCGTTACAGTACAAGTAACAGTTGAAACGGCATCAAAAACAATACTGAATTTGAGTATAATTGACAGAGTCAGGAGATCAACAAGGTGCCAAAGATAGCAGTAATTGTAACAAACACATAATATGCAGAAAAGACGGATCAGAATTAGTGAATAAACTCACCTCAAAGAAAATGCCAAACAGAGTTTCGGGTATCGATTGTCCAGAAACTTCAGAAGCATTTACAAACACATTAGTATCAACCTCAAATGCAGAACATTAATACAAGACACACCGACCAATAAGGAACCCTGGGATAACTATATGGAAACAACTCATTGCTTCAAAAAAACAAATGAGGGACAAAAAAAAGTTAATTCAGAAACATTCTGATCAAAGAAGAAAGCACAAACATCACAAACTATTACTACCTCCCACCCTATCGACACTGACCTGATGGTAGCCATCTCCCTTTTTTTGGTGGCTCCACTCACCTATCAGTATTCAACACTTTTAAGTATTTTAATCCAGCCTATAGGTCACCCCATCCACAGGTCGACTTGCAACATGGTGGCTGCCTCTAATACCAATGATACAAACTCGTGGGTAGAACTCACTCTTGAAAATCGTTTCCAAAGGGAGGGTGCCCAAGAGCTTATATACATTAGGCCAAACCCATGCTTAGGCAATGTGGGACTTTTGGATGGTAATACAAAATTAAGGTAAGGAATGACAATTATGAAGGTAAAAGCTTCTGTTCAAAAAATTTGTGGAAAATATCGCCTAATTTGTATTGAAACTGGTCAAATTAGGGGATAAAGAGGGAGTAAAGTTTTATTCTACAGTAACCAGTAGCCTTACTTCTAGGAATCATAAGTTAGTGACTAGTAGTCTACTACTAGGAACCAACACATGCTCTTATTCCACCATGTAAAGGGAATCCAATTTTAAGCTGAGAAAACATATAATTTGGACTCTCTCGATATAGTGTGTAGCATAATTATACATTTTACGGTAGCCAGTAGCCTTACTACTAGGAATCAAAAATTAGTGACCAGTCTACTACTATGAACACCGTTGCAAGATCAGCCACCCTTTTGCAACATATGCCATGGATCCATAAGAAGTTATTGGAAAAAATAATAATGCAGCATAAGACAAGATATTGGAAAAGGTATGTCAGTTCTCGAAGACAACTTCGAAATATTCAAACTTAGAGTCATGGGGCTTACTCAACCCTCATGATACAAAACAGAAATAAAAGTAAATGACAGAGAACAAATAATACTACATAAATGGATCACATATGGAAGGTGGCCAAAAAAGGAAACGCACAGACATATCCAATAAGCTTTTCAGTCATCCCAAAAACTGGAAAAAAAACAAAATAAAAAATGAAATAAAACAAAAATGATGTGAAAGTCAGCTTATATCTAATCTCCACATAGCGAATACCGATCATGGAAAAAAAAAACCCTCTCAATGCCAATAAAATATGCAAAACTTATGTAGTAGGAGGAAGAAATATGGTAAAAATCAACAAGTTACAATTAAATACATCACAAAAAGAAATAATATATTATGAGATATTTGAAAAAGTCTGCTACTTCTCAAAGACAACATCGAAATATTGAAACCTGTAGGTAAGGGGCTTACTCGACTCTCATGTTACACTACGGAAATAAAAGAAAATTTGGATAGAACGACTGTAGACACCTCCCAAACGGGGCATCGCCATACAGATTTATCATTATTTGTTTGTTTGGTTGTTTGCTTCATAAACCAAGATTGTGGATATTCCCATGGCCAGGAACATCGCCACACGATAGTGGTTATCATCAAAACAGAGTCGCCACCCAATTTATAAAACTAGGAAAAACAAGTAGAGATTCCGGATATGGGAGCCAAGAGTACAATAAGGGGAAGGTGTTAGGCACCCCTCTTTGCGCAGTCATTAGACTGGCCCATAATCATTCAAAATATGACTAGTGCCGGCCCATAATCGTTCAAAATATGACTAGTGCTTGCTTTATTTAATTCTAAACACATAAATCAATTTTAGCCTTTAACAGTTGATAAGGTGAGCCAGAACAATAATTGAAGCATGCATCAAAATAAGTAGAAAAGATAAACTGTTCCAAGAAAATAGATCCCTTGGCCGGTGAATAGATGTCACGGTCGAGGAATCCCACTGGGTCGATGTATCGGCTGAAGGATTGATCCCTCAGCCGATGTTTTTCCTCACACCATACTTGTAACGACCCTGAATTTTGGTCAATAAAAATTTCGTTAAAATTTTGAATTTTATTTAATTTACTTATTTTCTTTTGAGTGGCTATATGTTTTCTTGTAAATTTCGTTGTAGTTAGATTTTGGTCTCGACTAGAAACCCTACGTGACCAATTTAGTTAATTTCCAACCGATTACTTGGAGGAACCAAGCAACCGACTTACCTAGTTACTAGATGAACCTTTTGGACCTTTTGAACCTTTTGCCTTTGCCTATTGGTCCATCATGGTTAGGGTAATCTTTGTCCTTTGGACAATAGGCCCCCCATTTAAATATTTTGGTAAAATACAAGATATAATATTTTAATGGTTTATAAAAACATGTGCTAGTACTTATATGCATTGTTTATTGGGGATTCTCCCACCCCTCCATTATCCATTGGATAATAACCACAAGGGTAATTTTTGTCCATTGGATAATAAACTTTTTATTATAAAAAGTACATGTAGTCTTTTCAAAATTTTATTTTAATAAAAGGTACTTGTACTCTTTTGTCCAATGGTTATTAACCGCAAGGGAAACTATTATCCATTGGGTAATAACCGTTAGGGAAGTTAGTGACCATTGGATAATAGAGACTTTTGACCAAATAAAGTACCGATGTGACAAGGGAACCTTCCAATAAAGTTGATTTGACTTGTACTTTATTATTATTTAAATGGGGAGAATCCTAGCCTTTTTATTTAATTGGGGTACTTGGTATCACACCTATATTTAATATAGGGCTTTTGTCACATGCTTAAAAGTACTCCTTGATTATTTTACTATAAAAGTTCCCTAGTTATTATTGTCCATTGGATAATAAAAGTTAGGGTATTTATTATCCATTGGGTAAAAGAGTTATTCTTTTAACTAGTCTTTTTCTTAAAAACCCATGTGATGAAGTACCCATATTTTAATTTGAAAGTACTTATTAGCCTTAGTAGCCTTTAAGGCCTAAAGATTTTCAAAGTACTCCTTTATTATTTTGTATTGGGATTTTGTACCCAATTAGATTTCTTTAATGGGTATTTGATTTTGTGAATCTTGTACCTTTGTACTTTCTTATTCTTTCTTGTTATATATATATGTGTGTGTGTGTGTGTGTGTGTGTGTAGTACTAGGAGAGAGAGAGAGAGAGAGAGAGAGAGAGAGAGAGAGAGAGAGAGAGAGAGAGAGGAGGAAGGAGAGAAGAAGATGGGATTGTACTTTCTTGATCTTTCATATCTTCCTACATCTTTCAAGTCCATGGGTAAATCTTTCCCCTAACCAAACTTAACTCCCCATTTGTACCTCCATGCTTTGTTTAAAACCAAATCTTGTACCCCTTGTCTCCTATCCTTCCAACAAATCTCCCAAAGATCAAATTCAAGGACTAAACTAGCCTTGCAAGCTACCATATTAGGCCTTAGTCTTTTTTATGCCTAATGACAACCTATGATGGACTATTATGACATAATCCTAGCCTTTATTAGCCTTAGACCTTGACTACAAGCTACACCTAGGTTATGACTACCTAAAAAGCCTAAGATCTTAGTTGATTACATAGCCTTACACCTAAAATTTAGATTGGACAAGCTATGACTTGGTTGAAAGGTTGATTTGATGACTTAATGGAGCAAAATCCATGGGAGATATAGAGAGAAAGAGGGCCGGCCATAGAGAGAGGGGGAGAGCCAAGGTTTTGCCTATAAATAGCACCCCATGTTTGCCATTCAACTCACACCTTCACCTAGCAACTTCTCTCTCTAGAAAATTAGTGTTCTTTCTTTGTTTTTGCTTAGTTCTTTCTTTGTTCTTGAGTTCTTCTTGAGTTCTTCAAGAAACTCGACCTAGGCCGCCACTAAACCGCCACTCGACCACCCTCTCGATCCAAAAGTAGTAGTAGTAATAGTCAAGTAGAAGTTTCGAGAGAAACCTTTCTCTTTCGAAGCTACCGGAGACCACCGTAGGAAGTTACTCCGCCCGACCACCGACGTACTTTCTGTAGCCGACTAACCTTTCGTAGCCGACTACCGCCGAGAAGAACTGTAAGGAAATCCTTACTTACTCCCTATGTATTTACTCACTCAAGTATAAAGTAGGTTATCTTTATTTACGTACTTATCGTTTGATTAGAAGTATTCGTATTTTGATCTTTAAGATAGTTATGAGTATGCATATATGAATTGCTTGTATTACCTGTGGTATGTGATAAAGCATAAGTGATTTCACTCCAAAGACGTCCGTACATGTGGCGTTGTGCTTTGAATAAAGCATAAGTGATACACTCCAAAGGCGTCCGTACATGTGGCGTTATGCTATAAGAAGTAATTGAGCGTGATGAGTAATATAGAATTGGATGATCTTGTTAGGATGATTCTTACTTATTGTTGTCCTACCGCGTAGTCTTTGAATGTAAACGAGACACGAGAACCGAGGAAGTAGAAACATGACACCTAGGGTGTGATTAATGAAAGGAAACGTTTTCCGAGGAAGGAAATATTTTGAAACAACATAATGACCGGTTTTGGGTGGCATTATGTGAGTTGTGTGCGTGTGTAAAAGAAACATTTGAAAAAGGTTTTTGAAATGTTTCGAAAACCGCAATGTGGCCGGACGTGGTAGCCCATTGTGTGGTGTGTGTTGAAAAACCCAATGAGAACCCGGAGCGGCGGAATCATTGTGGGAATACTCGGGAACCCGGAGCGGCGGAACCGAGGGTTTTAAAATGTGTGCGTTCCCATGGGAATCCGGAGCGGCGGAACCATGGTGAGGTATAGCTTGGTTATCCGCGGTACGGAGCCAATGCAAATATTTTTGTGTGCCAATGGGAACCCGGCGCGGCGGAACCATTGTGAGGATACTTGGGAACCCGGCGCGGCGGAACCAAGGTTGGGTGTGTATGCTTGGTTATCCGCGGTACGGAGCCAATGCAAATATTTTTTGTGTGCCAATGGGAACCCGGCGCGGCGGAACCATTGTGAGGATACTCGGGAACTCGGCGCGGCGGAACCGAGGTTGGGTGTGTATGCTTGGTTATCCGCGGTACGGAGCCAATGCAAATATTTTTTGTGTGCCAATGGGAACCCGGCGCGGCGGAACCAAGGTTGGGTGTGTTTGCTTGGTTATCCGCGGTACGGAGCCAATGCAAATATTTTTGTGTGCCAATGAGAACCCGGCGCGGCGGAACCATTGTGAGGATACTTGGGAACCCGGCGCGCCGGAACCAAGGTTGGGTGTGTAGCTTGGTTATCCGCGGTACGGAGCCAATGCAAATGATTTTAAAAGGGTGGGTGTGTAGCTTGGTTATCCGCGGTACGGAGCCAATGCAAACGTTTTGTGTTAAACAAATGTCTTTTGAAAGGTTGTTTTGTAAATGAAAATGTTGACACGGTCTACGATGAGTCGCGTAGGAGAAACTCTGAAATCTTAGAACACCAACGATAGTTGATTAACGAATGTGGATGTGTCATTGGTTAAACTGTGTTTATACTTATCATGTGGAAATTGATGTGTTAGTTCCTATTGTTTGTAAGTATGGGTTAGCGGGTATGGGATTACTCTGCTGAGCTTTGTAGCTCACGGTGTTGCCTTTTGGTGACCCTGACATATTATATCGGTGGCGACGCTGGTATAATGTGTCAGACCTTGTAGATAATCAGGGTAAGCAAATCACCGTGGAGGCTTTGAAGCTGAGGAGCTGGCAAGAATGGAGGAGCTGAGGAGCTGTAGTTAGGAACCCTAGGATCCCCTTCCGTTTATGTAAATATTGAACTCTTGAGTTTTGTTGTAATAACGAGCCAGACTCCATTTGATTTTATGAATAAAATGTCCTTTTAACGTACCCAAAATTCAGGACGTTACAAATTTTATCAATAAATTGTTTTCTTAACGTACCCAAAATTCGGGGCGTTACAATACTAAATAATTAACAGAGAATTAAAACGCTACGGTTAGTATGCATTAACTGTAAATAAAATGAACCAAATGCCCCTAGGCCTCACTACCTTGATCCCTCAGCTGTTTGATTGATTCAGATTGAGGGTAATTGACTGATTTTGCTTCTCGAAAACCCTCGGGATAGGGTTTGTACTTCAGGATTTGATCATCGGATTGCGGTTGCCTTCAAAAGGTTAAGGCTTTTGTAAAGGGATACGAAAGAGTATATTTACAGAGTTTCGTGGCTAGAGAGAGTGTATGAACATGTTTATTACGAACCTTAAGGGCCTCTTTATATAGGCAATTGGTGACTCACTAGGGCCAATCAAATGGCGTGAATCAATAAGGAATTATAGGGTTAGAAGATCTCTAAATGAATTTGCTTTCGTAGCCCGAACGCATCAGAAAAAGGCTGCTAAGGTTTTAGAGATCGGATCAAACGTATGACAGAACATTCCAAAATCTAAAAAATAGAAGATCTGGCGGCCGAGCAAAGGATCTTGTGGCCGAGGAATAGATTGGACAGCCAAAGAATTGATCTGGCTGCCGAGGAATCATTCTCTCAGGGAGATTTTCAAGCAACATGTTTCACGGGTGAAAGAATGATGTTGAGGCCATGAGATCAATGTTACGGCCGAAAGATGGATTTTCCTAGGATTTTTTATTTCTGTCTGAAAGGCTATATGGCTTTGGATTGGGTCCTCTAAGTGGCCAAAAGTACTCACCAAAAGTCCACGGGTTCACGAGAAGTCAATCAGCAATCACTGTATCCATTCATCATCGGGATGGTCCCCAAGGTGAGACTTGAAATAATAATTAGGCCAAATTTGGGTGTCTACAGATGCCCCTCTTTGACTGAACTTAGATGGATCGCAAGACATGTTTAAGTAAGAGTCAAAGACGTAAAACAACTTCAATTTGGTCGAACCACTATTCCAAGGGTTTTTGAAAAAGGTTTTAGCTATGGTCGGGCCGGGAGACTGCCTACGTATTCCACGAGGGAAATTCAGACCAAACGTAGTTCGAGGGGCAGTAAAGAAAATAAAATAAAAGTTTGGAAAATATCCCTACTTTCAAACCAAATATCTAAGCAATGTGGCATTGCCCCCTTCAATACAAGGCCACACCTGTGTACTGCCCTAGAGGTGTTCTGGACGGCTAAGGACAATGACAAGGCTTTTTTGTGCCTTAAAAATTTGATGTGGTCAAACAAAGGTGGCATAACAAAGGCTATCCATCGCGCGACAGTCTCATTTGGACCCGCGTACAAGCCATTATCGCGCAACGAACCCACTCCATCGCGCGATTATGCAACCTGCAATTTGACAGTTTACAGCAGCTACTGTCCAATTTTGGTCATTTTTCGTTCCAAGGGGCATTTTTCAGTTTTGGTGGTTCCAGCAAGTCACTACAAGCATATGTGAATATCCAAGCATTGGGTTCAAAACATCGCGCTTAACGAAGACTTTGGACCAACGGTGGCTCATTTCAAGTTCAAATTAGGATTTCGGGAGGTCGAATTTCGTTTCGGGGGTTTTTACCAAGTACTCTTATGCTGTACAGGTCATGTGGACTTAATGTGACTGTATGGAGGTGTCGGTTTCAGTCTGGGACATATACGAGTCCTGTTTTGTGCGTTTTGTCCATTTTTGCGACATTTTTGGCATTTTTCGGTCTAAATCTTGCTCCGGGATGTATTTTTCAGTTCCGTCGACTTGTATAGGTCATGTTATGCATATTTGGCCTTACAGAAGTGTTGGTTTCATTGAAATTGAGGTATTTTGAATTTTGGTCTATTATTGCCCAAAATTTCATTTTATTTCTCATATCCTCGTATCCTGGTCGTGTTCTAGGATATATTCTCAATTTTATTGCGAGCTGATCACACCTGTACATGTATATGTGTCTGTGAGAAAACTCGGTACGTCATCAATGTAAATTAGGTATTAGTGGTGAGTTATCTTCTCTTATCTATTACAAGAGTAGATAAACCATGAAAGCGCAAACTTTATAGCTAAAACCATGATCTATCCATGTCAAAATGAAGAAAGCTACTGCATGTGTGGCACTTCGGCCAATCAAAGTCATCATGTCTACTTGGGCACATCCGCCTGCAAGTCAAAAGGGCATGCAGGCCTCCAAACGGCTATCAGATGTCAGCTGGGGTGTATTTGCCCGCTATCTACCTATCTACTTGGGCACGTTGGCCCGAAAGCAAAAGTAAACGCATAAAGTAAGATGAGGCTTCATAGTAGCCCTCAGTCCTCTCCAAGCTAGTCGTCGTCGTCGTCCCTCTCTCTAGGATCCTGCTTGTATCTGCGGTGTCATCAGAACCGCTGCCGTCGGACAACCGCTCTTCTTCCCCTTCTTCCTCTTCTTCCTCTTCTCCTTCTTCTTCGTCCTCCTCCTCAGAGACCTCAGCCAGGATCAATCGTTTCTTGCAGATCGGCTCGTCTTGCATGGGCTTCTGGCGCATCTTGAGTTGGTACCACTCCTCCGCGCGTGCCACGGCCTCTCTTACTGCCTCTTCACTCGCAGCTGTCGGCTGTGAGCCTTTCGTGTGTCGCTTGTTAGTGACTGGAGGAGTAGGACTCCTCGCTGCCAACTTCTTCTGCAGAGGATCTCTGGCACTTTTTCTCCTAGGAGCCATCTATCTTGGTGCCTGCATTGTAAATTTTTAAGCATTAGTATACATTGTGCATATTGTATATCAAATGTTTGAAAGCAGGTATGGTCAATTTCAAATCAAAGGCTATCAAAGCATATTATGTATTGAAAGAAGATGCATACATCAAGTATCGAAAGCAGGAGTGTATCATTTTCTAAAGGATATACCTGAGATCTCTGAACCACCGGCGGTGAAGTTGGTGCGGGATAGCGCAAGTCCAATGGCAAACCACTTGCCGCTCTTCTCACTACGTTCTCCAACGCAAGCATGCGGGGAACAGCCTTGTTCACCCACTCGGTCGGCACCTGCAAAAGTGATTTGGATTTATCAAAGCAGTTCAACGATAATTCAATTCTGTTGAGAAGCAATAATGGGGGCTACAATGTCTTACTGGAATAGTAACTGGTGCAGGCTCAGCTCTGGCAGGGACTAGGTGTAACTCAACTGGATTGCCCTGGGAGTCTACCACTGCTATCTTCCATAACAACTCCGGTGGCCCGCCTCTCACTAGACCACTCAAGCCCCATCTCACACGGCCCTCACCACCACTCTGTCTCTCTACAGCAGCTCTCCTTTCCTCAGTAGCTCCACGAGCCTGACTCCTGACCTCTCTAAAATCCCAAACTCTTAATGGCCCTGCCAAACGCTCCCTCTGGTACGTCGCATAGTCCATGTCAGGACGCAAGTAGCGTGTCAGGTCAGTGTCAAGCAGTGTGAAAATCTCCAGCTCGACCAGTGTGTACTCCCCTGTGTGTGAAGCTCATGGTGGTAGAGGCCTTGGCACCTGAAACTCAACGTAGCCAAGCGATTGGCATGTCACTCGGTCACCCAAGTACCATTGCCAGCCAAAGGCTGACTCCAGCTATGACGGTCCTGCTCCTAGCCAAGTACTCGGGCTCTGGCCTTGCCATTTCTCCAAGGTTCCCACTCGATCTGCGCACAAGATAGGCAAACAATGCAAGTATTGATCAGCGATAGCATTAAAGCAATACAAGGGATGCATGCTTTGCTCGGTGAAGTTTGATGTCATACCTGTGAGGGTCGGAGCTCATCTAAGTATATTCGGAAGCCGTTCGGATCACCTCTCCCTTTCTTCTCCCCCATGTTGTTCTTGTTCCAAACGTGAGCATGCGGGAGGATTCTCAAGTCCGAACACTAGGTTGCTGGTCGACACATATTCAAAACCTCGTAAGCCCAGAGCTGCATGGTTGTCAAACAAATCAAATCATCAGTTTATGCAATGATACAGTTAAGCAAGTTATGCAGTCAAATAGATACCAGTGTAATTTGAAATTGTGCTTTACTCTATTGAAATCATACCTTCCAGATCCTCCAATACCCAGCAGTACTCTGCTCCGTTCTCGAAGAGTCGCCCAGGAAGTCGTAGGCTGCGCCAAGTGCTGCTCTGCCCCAGTCAAAGCGTGAGACTGTCCTCAAATCCCTCAGTGCAGGCAAGTATGACAGATAAACCTTGCTATGTCTATTTGGGTATAAGGACGCTCCAAAGAGGTACAATAGGTACGCTTGGGCCATCTGATCCGCTTCCTGTTTAGTCGTCACCTTTTTCTTAAGGTACCTTGTGAATTGCTCAAACCTCGCTATCCCCTCCTCAATCTTGGGCACCTCTCCCAAGAACCACTCTAGTGCCGTCAGATCCTCCTGAATGCTCGAATCAAATGGAATGGGCTCTCCTCTAACTCTTAGACCTGTGATCACCGCAAAGTCTGTGGGCGTGGGCATCACTGTCATCTCCCCAAGGGGCAGATGAAATGTATTGGTAGTGTCCCTCCACCTCTTTGCAAGTGCTACTAGGACGGCATGGTCATTTCTGACCAGAGTAAGGGTCTGTACCAACTCGCCAAAGCCCACCTCATCCACTAATTGCCTCACTCATGCTGGCAGACTCTTGTATAACTCTAAGGAACTACACACGCCTTCAAAGCCGCAGATATCTCTCTGCCTCGCTCTCACTTGTTTCAAACACAAAAGCAAGCAACAAAGGGGCGTGTTAGCATGCAAGGCTTTCATTCTCAAGTTCTAGGTAATCAATGCAGCCTAGTGACAGATGGTTGGTTCAAGTTGTTATATGCATGGCGTTCGATATGAGGATTATGGTATCTCGATTTGGTTTACTTCAAGGGTTACCGTATATTTCTCAAAGTTCAAACACATGCAAAAAAAAATTTGAATTTGGAACTACAAAGGGGGTTTTCTAGGAGTGTACCTCTGTCCAGTTGCTCGAAATATGAGTCTCGGGGTCTCTCAGTACAAGTTTGGCGTCGTACTCCATTCGCCGTGCTTTGTACGCCGCAAAGCCTGACGGCACGAACAAGTGTGGCGTAGGAGGCACATATGCCTCCATTGAAAAAGGAGGGCGTATCACTCTCCCGGCCTCCTACACCGCAGTCACCCTAGGCCCATGTGCCTCCGCTCCAGCCCTGTCATTGGCCTCCATGCCTCTCAAAGCCTCCTACTCCTCGGCTCTCTCCCACTCGGCCCTTGCCTCAGCCTCTGAAGCCTCTATCTCTCTCGCTCCTCCCGAGCCTCCAAAACTGCAGCCCCGATTGCGGGATTCCCCTCGAGGAGCTAGGCTGGCCTCTCATCCCTCAGAAATTCCGCGACATACGATTTCGTGATTGGCCTATGGCTGGATGATGTTGTTGCTGGCCGGAATAGCACATCCTCCTCTCTATACACAAAAGGAACCCCCGTGGTCTCCTCCTCCTCGGTCGCCACGCCCTTGGCTCTCGCCGGGTCCCTCGACGGAGACCCACTCGGCCCAACGCCATTACCATCGGCACCACTGCCGCCGGCGTTTCCAGAACCACCTCCAGTCACCACCGAGCTGCTCACGGCCATACTCAGGTCTAATGGCCGAACAACGGGTCCCGCGACCCTTGGCTCCTCTGTCGCGCGAGGGACCCCCTCTGCCGCGCGATGCTCGTCGCCACTACCAATTTCTTGCTCACGGTCTTGATCGCCATTGCCGCCGCCCGTAGCCTCTGCACTAGCACCCACGACTTCCTCTGTCGCCATTAGATCTGCTGTTATGGCTTCCATTGGCCCTCCCCGGTCCTCCGGCTGATCAACAACTTCACCCTCTCCGCCATCATTACTGCGGTCTGCCATGGATGGTAGCGTGGATGTGGGTTTGTTGGTTTTGTGAAGAAATCAAAGGTTTATGGGAGATTGGGAGAGTTTGAGAGTTTGAAAGGGGTCTGAACTTTTGAAACCGACTAGAATGGTTTCAGAATGTCCCTGTCGATTATATGGAAGAAAACAAGTGTGGGCCGGGTCTGGGCATGCTCCAGATTCAAGCCCTAAGAAGTTTCCATCGCGCGCGAGAGTAACTTTGTCGTGCAACAGTTTTATTAGGCCTCAGGCCCAATCCAATTCCGGGCCAGGCCCAATTATCTCTCCTACAAAAGCCCATGGTTTCTTATTATGGCACTACAACAATTTTGAGGGTCATCATAAATTAATGCTTTTCATCTGGAGCATTTTATTTCCCCAGCAGTGGTCCGCCCGCACATGATCCAATTTCAAATCAGTGACGATCCATCCATCCAATTTCAAATCAGGGACGATCCATCCGTCCAATTTCAAATCAGGGACGATCCATCCGTCCAAATTCAAACCAGCGACGATCCAGTCGTCCAATTTCAAATTAGCGACGATCCATCCGTCCAGTTTCAAATCAGTAGCAATGATCCATCCGTCCAACTCATTTATTTCCCAGGAGAGTTCACATAATTGATTGATCCGCTCTCCGATTCATTGGTGCATGGTATTTTTATATACTCGTTTATATTTTCCATTTAATCGGCTTTTGGGCAGATTTGATGGGTGTCTAGAAATCTTTGACGTTACCCATCCCAATCAATGGTGCTTCACGTGCCGTCAAAGAGGGACTACTATTAACACCCCAATCTGATTTCCTAATTGATTTACTTCATTTTTCGGTTTCTTGTTTCCTTGATGATGAATCAAATCAAAAACAGTTTTGAGAGTGAAATGGTTTGAACTTGGAGTGAGTGGAACCCATCCTAAACCCCAAAACCCTAAATCAAAACCCTGACTTCAGGTTTCACCATCGTGCGTTGGACTGGATCTTCCGCGCGATGCTCTATCTGCCAAGTGTTGGTCAAAGTCAAAGCCTTGACTGTTGACCAGCGTGTAGGTTGGTGGGACAATCGCGCGATGATGTCACTATTGCGCGCGATGGTCAACACCTGTCACTTTCACCATTTTCCAGCTGCATTTTGTGATGATCAGGGGGCTACTGACCTGTGGAACCTCGTTTTCGTCGACTGAACAGCGTTTTGCAGGTGCATGGGTTGCACCACCCTCACAACCACTCCCATCACCTTGTTGGCCTATTTCTCCACTAAGGGAGGCTGGCCAGCTTTGTTGGTTGGTTGCTATGCCAAGTTCTCCACCAACCTAGCACTCTCCCATCTCCTATATATACCTCATTGGTCTTCCAAGTCCAAGGTTACAAAAAATCAAGCAAAAAAGGCTACATAACCCCTAATACTCTTGATATTTCCTCACTCAGTCCATCTTCATACACTTATTTCCCAAGCTCTACCACCTTATTCAATCCATTTCCAAACACTTAAGTAAAGGTATAAAGTTACAGCCTTCGTACTGTTTTGATCCCTGAGGGGGCCTGGTAGGGCCAAGGCTGGCAATCAATACCAGTTCTGGTCCTAAAGTTAGCAGGGTTACAAGAGCCATGCACTGGCATTCTCACACGTGTTGGACTCACTCCCACGCGCGCCTGTTATGGGCATTGCGCGACGTTCCACGCGAGGATGGGATGCTGGTCATTTTCTATTTATGTTATATTATAAATCACTGTGGTGCATGTTTAAAACTGGCTAGTTCTTTTGTATGACAAATTTGTTAGATTAGCTCTGCATCCTTTACTGTTTACTTTGGAATGTCCCTGGGATGCTTCTGAATATGTTTCAAAGCCCCGGATATGCAAAGAAATTCCTACAAGTCCAGACTGATCCATCGCACGATTGTTCCAGTATGTCGCATGCTGATTTGACTATTTCCAGTGGCTGCCCTTGCATGGGCAACTTGGTCTTTGACCTCTATTTTAATACCCCCACTGTTTGGGGGTTGTGTTTCAATTCCATTTATCCTCTTTGTAATTATTATTTACTTCCAGTACATATAGACTGCATGGTTTGACCCTAGGTGTGCACTGGTCCTTCCAAAGCCCAGAAGGGGACAAAACCCAATCTGTTTGTAGGATATCAACAGGCGCACGATTGAATGGGTTTGACGCGCGACAGTGGACTTGCATGCACGTAGATCCATGCATGCAAGTTGGCTATCGTTTATGTCAAATTCATTCAAAGGCACTGTTTTGATATCCAGTCACAGTATTGGATTTTATCTCATTTATTTTCCAACATATCACCCATCCATGCTATTTCTCATATCATATTTTGCAAAGTGTTACAGTTTTAATCCCCGATTAACTGTCGCCCACCCTAATTGGCTAAAAATTGATTAATAGAAAAATAATCGCAAATATTTTCACAAAATGCCTAAGTAGAGACCGATCTCCGGATTGGGCAAAATGGGTGCCTTAAAACCTTTTCCCTCTCGTAACCTGGCTCCTGAACCCAGATATGGTTATGATAGACTGGTGCTTTCATGTTTTTCAAATAAATAGCGCGGTAAGTGCTTCAAAATACGGTTCCGTGGGTGTCGGACCTTTAAAACCCGAGTGGTGACTCTGTATTTTTTAGCGCTTGCCATCCGCACTTGCGCTCCCTCGATTCCGAGCCCTTGCTTTGGAAATCTAGAAATTTTCAAGGGCATGCTGCCCAAAAATGGACATCGTGGGTCCACTCCACAAGGCAACTGGCAACTGGAAGTTTTTATTTGTAGCAACGGATTATTTCACTAAGTGGATCGAGGCAGAACCATTGGCAAAAATCACTAACCCTATGATAGAAAGGTTCATATGGAAGAGCATTATTACTTGGTTTGGGGTCCCCTATTCATTGATTACAGGGTTTGGGGTCCCATATTCATTGATTACAGATAACAGGTCTTCATTTCCTTCATGGGCGTGGAGCCACTGAGATAGTGGGTACGAGTGTAGAGCTACTGATTTGACGGGCGTAGAGCCGTTGAGATAATGGGCTTGGAGCCGCTGAGTAGAGTCGCCGAGATTATGAGCATGGGCATAGAGCCGCTGAGTGATTATGGGCATAGAGCTGTTGCGTGCCTTGGATTTGCTTGATAGTGAATTCACGAACGTAGAGCTGCTGAGTGAGTAAGCATAGAGCTGTTGGGTATGATGGCAAACTTAGAACTATCGAGTGGTAGTGAGTACGGGCGTAAAGCCGCTGAGATGGTGCAAGGAGTATGGTATTGTAGAGCTACTGGGTAATTATGACAGTGAACATACGGCATTGAGCCACTGAGATGATGAAGCTATGGTAGATAATGGACATGAAGCTGCTGACTGGTTACGAGCGTAGAGCTACTGGATAGAGATGGTGTTGCTGAGTTATCAAGATGGTGAGCACAGAGCTTGAAGTAGTGAGCCTTGCAAAGATGCTGAGATAACAGGCTCGAAGTTGTTGAATAGTTGAAGAGTTTTTTGAAGTAGTATTGTTCTTCTGGAGTACAACAACTTGGAACCTAAGCATGAGGTATCGAGGTTCCTTTGTGAGTGAGAGCTCAGGGTTGATAACCTTCAATAGTCAAGTGACCAGTAATTTGTGAGCCTGTTGACATGGAGAGAGAGCTTCAGAGAATTTCAATTGTGGGCTTAATGCTGGTGCTTGAGATTCCATATGCTCGGGGATACCCCCAAGGCTAGTTCCGATCATATTGTATTTGCTCGAGAGTGTCCCATCATTGTTTCTGTCGGTCACGGACCCAGAATTTCATAATTGCTTTGGTTAATGCACTGGTCAAGATCTGACGTGGTTATGGGAGATGAATTGGAGGGCTAGGAAATAGATCTCGTGGCCGAAGAATATATGACTCGGCCTAGGAATCGATGACTCGGCCGTGAGAAAGTCAAAAGTCAAAAAATTGATTTAAGTTAAGTCCGATCGATCTCACGGGCCATTTTATCTTTCTTCCTCAACCTCTCCTTCTTTCCTTTCGTCTGAGCTATCTCCTGTGTTCCCTTCTCTCCTATTACCGCCGTTCTTGCCGCCGGTCGCCATCTTGCTTCCTTCCCAGGATCCGTCGCATTATCCTCCTCTTTTGTCCGACCTCCCTTCGTCTTCTACCATTGCATCAAGGGATGTGGGCAAGGCCCCGGCCGTTGAGGCCGCTGTTCTTGGCGGGGTTTCGAGTACCCACATCATTCGCTCGAGTTAGCGTACACCTACTGTCGAGGAAAGTTCTTCGCAACCCATTCCTCCTGAAACAGATTTCGAGGCCCCTTCCGATGCTGGCAAAGAAGTTTTACCACCATTCATTGTCGATACGTACGTCCCTCTAGTTCACATAATCGGGCGGGGCGGTTCATTGCGATATCGTCCTCCTCTCAGTGACATTTCACTTGAGGTTTTGCGCAGAGAGCCAGAGCAGCATTTCGGTTTCACCAATGTGAAGGTAATTTTTCTCCTGCCAATGATATTGTATGTATAAGAATTTATGAAATAATGATTGATATTTTGGAAATGAAATTTGGTTTTAGAATTTGCCCCCTGCATGGGCGATTTTGCTATTGTATGGATCCTCTTTTGTATTTTGCCGGGCAAACGAGAAACTGTGCATGTGGGAGAGCTGTCCCCAAGTTTATGAGTGGTACGAGAGACTTCCTCAAGATGCCAAGGATGCAGTGGCCTTGGCTGGTTTTGAGCGCATGATACTCGGCTTCCACCTTCCGAAGGCTGAGTTAGGTTTGACTACAACGCTTGTGGAACGGTGGTGGGATACCACGAATACTTTTCATTTAGCAGGAGCTGGAGAGATGATTACTCCAGGCGACTTTGCTTTGCTTATAGGCCTGAGAGTTGGTAGCGATCCTCTTCCTATTGATCCACGGATCCATGAACGGAAGGATGCTTTTGAGTACCTTTTGGGGAAAGTCCCTGATGTGTTGGAGAGCGGTCATGTCACCTATTCATGGCTTCGGGCACAGTATGATCGGGAAGGTATTTTGACAGAGGTATTTGTTTCTCAACTGGTACGAGCTTTCCTTTTTTATCTCCTTGGTCAAACCTTATTCTGCAATAAGGAAAACTCAGTGCATGTTCAGTTCTTGGCTGTTTTGGTAAACTTGGAGGCTATAGCAAAGTTTGACTGGGGAACTCCTGCTTTGGCTACACTGTACGGGCACTTGAGTGCTTGCTCTCGGGGTGTTAGCCTCTCCTTGGGTGGGCACCACTGCGCTCTTGAGGTACATGTTTCAGCTTTCTTAGTCATTACTGATTTAATTTATGCATTCCATGCATATCTTTCAATTTTGCCTGTAGTTATGGGCTTTTGAGCACTTGCTGTAGTTTCCTCCCCTGATTAGGCATGGAGAGCCTAGGTTCGTTCTGCGGGCGGCCCGCTGGCTGAAAGGAGTTCAGAGGACACGATCACCCGCTATGAACCTGTTGGCTTGGAGGCGAGTTTTGGACAATTTGACAGTGGATCAGGTATAACATGTTTTACCCCTTTTTTTTCATGCCATCTTCTTGCTTCGATATGTTAATGTCATTTTTTTTATCATAGGTGCGGTTCGATCCATGGGATACTTTGCTTGACGATGCTCCTCTAGAGTTGACCTCAGCTCGGGCTTTGGACAGCCAACACTTCCTTCTGGAGGGGCCTTTCTTGAGAACTTGGTATCTCAGGGAGAGGGTGGCTAGCCAGTACTTCCCGCTTTCAGAGGCATTGCAGCTTGTTCCTCTTCCTCCCCCTGCTGGTATGAGGTCGACTCACATTTTGACGGGAGAGGGCTTGCTTGTTACAATTGAGAGACAGATAGCCACGGATTTTCTCGAGGTAGGAGATTATTCGGCCTTTTGACTAGCTTCGTTGGCTTTGCCTACTACTACTACCACTGATGTTCCTCCTGTTTGGCCACGAGCCCCTGGCTTTATTTCTTTCCACAATACCAATGAAGAAGAGGAGCATTTGACGCTGACCCCGTGTGCTACCCATCTTTATGTGTTTCCTACTGGAGTTCAACAGGTAACATTGTGGGCTTTACTTCAATTTTTCTTGGTATTTTTTATGTGCTTTGCTATAAATGTTGAAACTTCCTTTGTAGGTGCCTGCTGATATAGTTTAGGAATGGCTACGTGCATTTCAGAGTGTGGAGGCTCTGGTTCAGAGGCAGTGCAGCCGGATTGTTATGGTACATATCCTTCGATTTTCGTTCTTCCATTCTATATCCGGTGTAAATCTGAATATTCACATTTTATGCCTCGTAGCTTGAAGCGAAGCAGGCGCCGACGGTGTCTGTTACTCAGAGTGTTGGCGCCAGTGAAGGTGAGAGTATGAGAGCTGGTGATGGAGGTGCTGAAGCTGATAATGGAGGTGAAAGATAGAGGATCAGTGTCCCAGTTCCTGAGCGCTTTCGTCCTTCCTCTTCTCGACCTGCATCCAAGAGGGTCATGGGCAATAGCTTGCTTTTTCCTTTGTACCTGTATTATTAGTCCTAAAACAGACAAGGATATGTATTTTTATGAAGTAATCTCAGCATGTTTGGCGAGTTTGTGATTTAAACCCTTCATTTTTACGGGAACATGTTTTCTACCCGAGATACTCCAAGTTTGTATGCAATAGCTCTAGAGCATGGTTTAAATTTGTTTTGAATAGGTTTTTGCTGTGTTGAATGAGTAATAAGGTTTCATAACCTTGAAAATAGTTTTGCAGCAAAACTGTTCTTCGGGTTGGGACATCAAAACATTGACCGAGGAATGGATCCCTCGGCCGAGGATTCCATTCTTCAGCCGTGTAGGGAGGTATTCCCGAACAGATACTTATAGTTGCCGAACACGTGATATTTGAAAGCACGTTGTAGGGAGGTATTCCCGAACAGGTACAAAATGAGCCCGAGCACGGTCAAAGAAAAGGTCAACGCGCTATGGACCAGTGATATGAGAAGTCAATGGTCCAGAGAGGTTGTACGATTCTCGGTGCAATAACATGAGACGTTATTGGACCAAATACAAGGAAAATGACATGAGATGCCACTGTTCAAGAAACTTGTTCGGCAAGAGAGAGCCGAACAGGTGGAGAGCTCCTTAGAAAGGATATGGTCCAAATTGTTTCCTTAGGACCAGTTACATGTGAAGTAACTGGTCCAGGCCGTCTGTTCGGCCATGAGATGGCCGAACAAAGAGAGAAGTCCTATTAGAGGGAACATTCTAGAAGTGTCCAGAATCACTGGTATTCCGTTACGGGATGAGATCCCAAGAATATAGGATCTAAGAAAGATACCCAACGAGTATGGGATGTTCGGCTTGTTATGGAAAAGAGTCCTACAAGGATTAAAGTAATGAACTGATAAAGGAAACGAGAATCCTTGATATCTTGGGATTCCTATACGAGTTAGGAATCCTAGGGCAACACAGATGCTTGGACAGCAAGCATACGTGAATCTATAAATAAGAGGAAAACCTAGGGGTAAAGGGTACGCAATACACTGCATTCTTATTGCTTTCCTACTGAATTAGGGTTTGATTGCTAGCACGTGATACTAACAAAGGCATCGGAGGGCCTTTGCCACGAGAGGCAAAGGTGCACTCACTCCTTGTCTGTTTTGCAGGACAGGGGTTTCATTGACAAATTAGGGTTACGTTCAAGAGGCACGTGAAGCCGTAGCATTCCAGTGCTGTTCAAAGCACTACTTGAATTTGTCCACCTACAATTGGCGCCGTCTGTGGGAATTCGAAAGAGTTCCCTTTGAAATACGACCATGGTGGAAATAGATCTAGCAACGCCACACGACCCAAAGGATGTGTTAATTGGAGGAGGGGATAAGTCTCCACCTGGGGCTCCGAGAAAGCCCGAAGGAGGACACAAGAAGACCACGAGTAAGGGCCACCCCCTTACTATCCACGGCAACTCCAAAAATAGAGATGGAGAGACGGCATCGAAGTCCACAAGAAGGACTAAATCCCATCGAGGGGATGAATCGATTGCACACTCCAGAAGTGTATACCGTGGCAAAGACATTCTTGATAAGAAGAGACAAGAAATTGAGGAGTATGCTCGTTTGATCAAAAAAAGAGAACATGAAATCAGAGAACTAGAGAGAATCAGAGAACATCCGGAGGACTCTGGACTATCTCGAAGAAATTCTAGAGGCAGTGAATACGCTTTGGTACAGTACCAAAAGGCTCCTTCACGAGGAAGGAGGAGCAGAAGCAGAAGTCTGACCCCAAGGCGACATAAAGCTTCTCCACGAAAAGGAAGGAGCAAGATCCGAACACCCGAGCGAAGGAGGGTATCTCCGAGAAAAAGGAGAAGCAGAGGTCGAAGCTCTACCCCCAAGGAGGAAGGGAGTAGGAAACATCATAGGGACAGGTACGAGAGACCTGATTCCAATTGGGAAAGAATTAGATCCAAGAAAGGACCAGAGGATGAAGCCATGACTGTACGGGAAGCAGCACGGAAAGCACTTCAAAATATAGCATCCTCCCCTTTTGCCAAAAGATTACAGGATGAAGCCATGACTGTACGGGAAGCAGCACGGAAAGCACTTCAAAATATAGCATCCTCCCCTTTTGCCAAAAGATTACAGGAGGCAAGATTGCCGACCAGGGTAAAACACGGAACATTCATCCTCTACGAGACAGATGCTGATCCCGTGGCCCATATACAGCATTACCAGTAAGCGATGTTTATGCATGAAGGAGATGATGCAATCATGTGCAAAATGTTCCCGTCAAGTTTAGGGAAGGTTGCTTTGTCCTGGTTCCACAGATTGGGCTCACGCTCCATCCGAACATGGGTGCAATTGGCCGAGGAATTCACTGCACGGTTTTTGACGAGCAGGAAAGCTCCCAAAACCTTTGAGAGTCTTTCTTTTATGAAACAAGGAGAGGACGAGCCGATCAGGACTTATGCAAAGAAGTACTGGGAAACCTTCAACGAGATTGAAGGATGTAGTGAAGAATACGCAATAGCCACGTTCAAAACAGGCTTAACTGTTCGGGGGGAACTGCGTAAGTCTCTAAACATGAGTCCCGTGCAGACATTGGCCAAATTGATGGAGAGAATTGAGCAGCACGCCAGGAACGAGGATGACATCCTTCGAGAGGATGGTAAGTTGGCCGCCGAGCAAGTTAAGGGACCTATAAAGAAAGCTGACAAGCCAGAGCCCAAAACTTATCGTGAAAGAAAAGATTATGGGCAGGCAAAGAAAGAGCAGTACAAAGATAAACAAGCCCCGGATCCCAAGTCATTCTTTTCCATAAACACGGTTTGGAAAGAGCCCATTTACAGGATTCTTTATCGAATAAAGAATCAACCTTATTTCAAATGGCCCCCAACTCTTGGTGGGAATAAAGATGCAAAACGTGCTACGAATCAGCACTGCAGTTACCATAAGGATTGGGGTCACATGACTGAGGACTGTGAGATGTTTAAACGGCATCTTGATGATTTGGTCTCACGAGGTTACCTCAAAGAATTTATCCAAGAAGATTCCAAGGATAAAGACAAGGCAATGGAGTTGGATTACGAACAGAATCCAAAAGGGGTAATCCATATGATACATGGATTAGCCGAACCTTATACGAGAAATGAGGTGAGATTGCTTCAGAGACAAGTGAAACATGACCAACATGTAATGCAGTTGGGGAAGAAAAGAGGGTGCAACGAAGGGGCAAGCAACGAGGGCATAGTTTTTACGGATGAAGATCTGGGAGGAGTCCAGGTACCTCACAATGATGCTTTGGTCATAACCCTACGAGTTGGGGAATATGATATGGAGAGAATCCTGGTGGATTCAGGGAGTTGCACCGAAGTGCTATACTATGATGCGTTCAAGAAACTAGGGCTCACACAAGAAGATTTGGTACAATCAGTAACTCCATTGGTCGGATTTGGAGCAGGAGTAGTTTGGCCGTTAGGCAAGGTAACTCTGCCTGTTCGGGCTGGGACAGTGGTGCTACGAACCGACTTCTTAGTGGTGGATGTACCGTCTTCCTATAACGTGATTATAGGGAGAACATGGTTGCACAAGATGAGGGCAGTCTCTTCAACTTTCCATCAGATGGTAAAGTTCCCAGGGTCTAATGGGATTGAGCACATCAAAGGTAACCAAAAGATAGCTCAACAATGTTTGGTATCCATCATAAAAAGAGTCCATAATGCCCACCATGTTAATACTGTGGAAATTCTGGATCTGCCGACCATTGAGGATATTGGAAAGGACCCAACCGAGAGGGTAGTTGAGGATTTGAAGAAAACACTGATTAACGAGACTGATCCAGATAGGTATTTTCTAATTGGGGAATCACTGCCAGAAGAGGAAGAGAATGAACTGATTAGTTTTTTGAAAACTTATGTCGATGTATTTGCTTGGACACCAGAGGAGATGCCTGGGGTGAATGCAGATGTTATCTGCCATCATTTGAATATAGATCCACAGCATAAACCGGTCATTCAAAAGAAATGAAGGGCAGCCGTACAGCACGTTGACGCTGTAATTGAAGAAGTGGATCATTTGTTGGAAGCCAAGGCAATAAGGGAAGTTTATTATCCAGAATGGCTATCCAATACTGTTGTCGTCAAGAAAAAGAACGGAAAATGGCGCGTATGTGTTGACTTCACAGATTTAAACAAGGCGTGCCCTAAGGACAGTTTTCCTCTTCCAAGGATTGACCAGTTGGTTGATGCAACAGCGGGATTTGGACGGATGAGTTTTCTCGATGCATATCGAGGATACCATCAAATTGCAATGTTTGGGCCAGATCAGGAGAAGACGTCTTTTATTACACCATGAGGGTTGTACTGTTATAATGTCATGCCTTTTGGATTGAAGAATGCAGGGGCAACGTATCAGAGACTAGCAACCATCATGTTCAGAAAATTGCTCGGCAAAACTATGGAGGTTTACATAGATGACATGGTGGTAAAAAGTAAATCTGGGCAAGGCCATATTGCAGATTTGAGAGAAGCTTTTGAGATTTTGAGGAAATACAAGTTGAAACTCAACGCCTCGAAGTGTGCGTTTGGAGTTGGCTCTGGAAAGTTTTTGGGCCATCTTGTAACTCTAAGGGGAATAGAGGCGAATCCCGACCAGATAAAGGCCTTACAAAATTTGGAAAGTCCTCGGACAACGAAAGAAGTCCAACGATTAACTGGGATGGCAGCAACTCTTAATCGATTTATTAGCCGATCAAGTGACAAGTGCAGACCTTTCTTTCAACTGTTGAAGAAAAGAGAGGGGTTCGAATGGGGAGCAAAATGTGAACAAGCCTTCCAGGATCTAAAGGGATATTTGGCCTCTCCTCCCCTTCTTTCGACTCCAGAAACAGGTGAGCCTCTAGTTTTATACTTAGCTGTTTCTGAGCATGCTGTGAGTGCAGTACTTTTAAGAAATAAGGGATCCGAGCAAATCCCAGTTTATTATGTGAGCAAAACATTATTAGATGCCGAAACAAGGTATTTGCCCCTCGAGAAATTGGTCCTAGCGTTAAGGACAGCAACTAGAAAATTGCCACATTATTTCCAGAGCCATAAAGTTGTGGTTTACACTGAGTTCCCATTAAAATCACTGCTCCGAAAGGCAGATTTCTCGGGAAGGATCTCGACTTGGTCCGTTGAGTTGAGCCAATATGACATCAACTATCAGCCGCGCACAGCAATCAAAGGCCAGGTGTTGGCAGATTTTGTGGCAGAATTCTCACCGGCGGTTGCACCTTTGCCTCCTACGAGAAAGGAGTATGAAGCAAAGCCTCCTGTAACGAAGAAACAGGCATTAGCCGAACAAGATCCCTTAGAATGGAAGCTGTTTGTTGATGGGTCAGCTTGCAACACCGGTTCAGGAATTGGAGTTGTGCTTTTACCCCCTGAAGGGTCAATGTTTGAATTATCTGTTCGGCTAGGGTTCAATGCATCAAATAACGTGGCAGAGTATGAGGCACTCTTAGCTGGTTTGAGAAGTGCGAAAACCCTAAAAGCTGAACGTGTTAGGGTGTATTCTGATTCACAGCTCGTAGTCCATCAACTGTCCGGGCAATATGAAACCCGGAGTGAGAAGATGGCGGCATATGTACAGGTGACCAGAGATCTGCTCGATACCTTCGAAAGGGTGTATATTGAGCAGATAAGTTCTGGAAAGAATGCTCATGCAGATTCATTGGCATGGTTAGCCGCAGCTGTGCCATCTGAGTTTAAAAGAAAAATAGCCATGGAGTATCTGACTGAGCCGAGCATTGGGAGAAGTGTGGAGATGGTCTTGGACGTGAACCAAGGACCAAGTTGGATGGACCCAATAGTGGAGTTTTTACGAGATGAAATACTCCCTTTGGACAAAAAGGAGGCTCATAAAATCAGGACCAAATCTGCTCGGTTCTGGTTATCCCCAAGGGGAAAACTATATAGGAAGTCTTTTACAGGACCCTACTTGCTTTGTGTGCATCCTGAGTTGGTGCAAAAGTTCCTCCACGAAATTCACGAGGGGACATGTGGAAGCCATGCTGGTGGTCGGTCCATAGCCCACCGAGCAATCACCCAAGGGTATTGGTGGCCGTACATGCAAGAAGATGCTAAGGTGTACGTAAAAATTTGTGAGAAGTGTCAGAAATTTTCACCAATGATTTGAACACCAGCCGAGGACCTGGTGCCACTGACAAGTCCCTGGCCGTTTGCTCAATGGGGAATGGACATAGTGGGTCCACTACACAAGGCAACTGGGAATCGAAAATTCCTATTAGTTGCAACAGATTACTTCACTAAGTGGATTGAGGCTGAGCCATTGGCCAAGATCACTGAACCTATGATAGAAAGGTTCGTGTGGAAAAGCATCATAACTCGCTTTGGGGTACCTTATTTGTTGATTACAGACAATGGGTCGCAATTTCAAAAGAAATTCAAAACTTTCTGTGCCCAGTATGGGATAAGAAATTATTATTCGACTCCAGCCTACCCTCAAAGCAACGGACAAGCAGAGGCTTCAAACAAAACAATCCTTGATGGGATTAAGAAACGTTTGGATAAAGCAAAGGGGAAATGGCCCGAGGAATTGCCATTGGTTCTATGGGCATACCGAACAACGCCTAGGAGGTCTACGGGAGAGACCCCCTATTCATTAGCATATGGAACAGAGGCTGTTATTCCATTGGAAATAGGTCTGCCAACCAACAGGACCACTTTGGTTGAAAGTGGAGGAAATGACAAAGCCTTGGAGATTGAGTTAGACTTTGCCGAGGAACGACGAGAACGGGCCTTGGTGCACTTGGCCTCATACCAAGAGCAGCTCATCAAAAGTTATAACAAGAATGTACACCCACGAGAGTTTGGTGTTGGAGACCTTGTGCTACGAAAAGTGCTCGGCAATACTAAAGTGGCTAATGAGGGAAAGCTAGGGGCAAATTGGGAAGGCCCATATCGAGTTACAGAAATCGCGGGCATTGGGGCTTATCGATTGGCAGACTTGGATGGGAACCCAGTGCCAAGACCTTGGAATGTCCATAATCTGAGAAAGTTTTTTATATGAATAATTTTTCTTTATGCACATCGTGATTGTGTGGGAGTTACGAATAAAACTCTCTTGTGTTCTAGTTTTGTTATTTTTACAAGGGGTACGAGTAACGCCCTCTTGAGTTTTACAGTTTATGAATGAAGTTACCTTTTTTAAAGTATACCTGCTGTTTTCTTGGTATTTGTTTTAAAATACGAAATACGAAATTAATTTCCCTCATTCGTATTTGGGAGCCGGGTATAGGATATCCATTTAAGTACGTGACACTTAAACACAAGTTCGAAACACTTGTGTAAATTACAAATACACAAGTTCGAAACACTTGTGAGAACGCAAGTACGAAACACTTGTGTGAAGTTTTAAGTACGTAAAACTTAAAGTATGAAAACACTTGTATGGAATTTAAAGCCACGAAATATTCAGGTACGAGAAACTTAAACCCTTGCGATGCATACGAATACATGCATAAAAGCATAAAAGCATACGAGTATATGCACAAACAGTCCACAGCATACGAAAATATGCACAAACTTGGAAGCATACGAATATATGCATAAAAGTACGTGAAACTTTAAACGATTTAAGTACGAAAAACTTACATAAGTACGAAATACTTAAACATTTCAAAACACCCATGATAGAAACATGTGGAACAGGTATCTTGACAGGAATAATTCAAAAACAGATGTAAAGAAAGACAGAGCTCATTCATCTTCAGTGAGATCTTGCACAGTTGTAGGAGCAATTACAGGAGCTACTGGTGCAATCACATCATCTGTGGTATTTTCATCTCCAAGTTGACCATCACTGACTTCCTTTTGGCCAGGGTTGGTCATATCAATTTGAGGCTCCACTTCAGAAACAGGTTGCTCAGCAGACACGTTCACCACCTGCTCATCATTTATCTCCTCTGCAATATCTTCCTCTTGACTAGCAGCACTGGGTAGTTCAATGTTGGTCCAGAGAGGAGATGATTCAGGAATCTAAGCTTTGGCAAGGCAAGCTGTCCAAGAGGCCACCCAGACTTGGTCTTGTATCCCAGGCATTTGGCCTGTGTAGCTTTCAGTGGCAACCTTGATTCCTTCATTATACCCCTTCTCTAAAGCAGCTTTGGCTTCCGTCTGGCTCGCTTCCAATTCTTTCAGAGTTTGATGTAAGCTATCCTCAGCTCCCTTCAGTTGTCCTTTAAGTCCATCAGCTTCTCCCAAAGCTTGGTTTCTTTCTCTCTCAAGCCTGATGATGGTGCGTTGAAGCTTGTTGTTCTCACCGACCAGTTTGGCACGTTGGGGCTCAGATTGGCTGAGTTTTTGAGCCATGGCCACCATTTTTTGCATCACCTGGAACGATCAAGCAACAGCTGTGATTAACATACATATCAAACGCTATATACGCTATGGTAACAAAAAGAAACTTTACCTTGGCGTTATGGGACATGAAAGAGCTAAGGAGGTTATCTGGCGACATTGCGACTTCTTTGCACATATCCCCAGGCAAAAGAAAAGCTTGGGACAATGCAAGTGCAGTCCCTTCAGTCTCAACAGTGTCCTGAGCAGTGATAGCTCGGTTCCCATGAGAGAAAGAGGGAGCCCATGCTGGAGCAGGTGATGAGGAGGATGTTGGGGGTCTTTCTTGAGTTTCCTCCACTCGTTGACATTTTTCACGGTGAAGGGCTTCAATCTCTTCAAGAGAAAATCCTGGGGGAGCATCTGTTTGAGTCTGGGGGCGACGACCACGACCTTGAACACCATGGCCCCGAACAGTACCACGACTCTGACCAGGAATGGTGAGGAGGCTGCCTAAATCAATTGGCCGGTTCATCTCTGGAGGTGAGAGGGTATGATCGCTGGAAGACGAATTGGATGTGGGACTGGAAGTTTCCTCAGCAAGAGGGATTGGTTCGTCAGAGATCGGAGGTGTCCGAGAACGCCTTTCTTCTTGTTCGGGAACTGGTCTTGAAGGACCAGCTACTGCAGGGTTATCAGCTGCTCGGGTTCGCCGATCAATAAACCCACCGTATGAAGCTTTGTAGCTGCGAAGTACTTGAGCTGCTCTTGCTCGGCCTGCAAGGTATGTCCCTTCGCCGTTGAATGCAAGTGCTCGTCTGATATCAGCTACGTGAACTTGTGGGGTTATGATGTTATAACCACGGTTGATATTTGATGCTGAAACAAAGCACAAGTAATTAGAAGCACGAAAAAGCTCTTCCTATGAAAAAGGACAAAACATATGAAATTAGGGGAAAGCACTAACGTGGGCTCCCGAATACGTGAGGGGCATGAAAACCAATCACTTGGTCGTCCTCATCTCTGGGTTCGAAGTTGCCCGTAACGATTAGAAAGTCGTCATCATCCCCTCGAGCAGAGTCAGGGAGTTCAAGGACTAGCTTTTTTCTAGAATCCCTACTTTTTAGATAATAAGTGAGGGCGTCCCCAGTTTTGGAAATACTGTATAGATGGTGAATATCGTACAGGCCTAGAGAAGTCCCTAACATTTGGTTTAGGGTATTTATGCCCATAACTACTCGGAAGAAATTAGCAGAAACCTGCATTGGCGAAAGCCTGTAATACGCTAAGACTTGGCAGAGCAGAGGGGCTAAGGGAAACCTAACTCCGCCTTCAACGACGGCTACTACTGGAATGTGAAGGGTGTCAAAATCGAAGCTTTCACGAATGGCATCCTCAGGAGCCAAAACAGTAGCTACGTTGTCAGGAATCCCATATCGAGATCTGAAACTAGCCATGGTTTGAAGAGTATTACAATGTCTACGAAATCTCCCCATTACCAGAAAAGCTTTTGGGGTTCTTTGAAGTATAAAGAAAGGGGACGATGAAACCCTAACGAAAGATTGTGAACAATCCACCAAGAGAAATAGAGCAGTAAGGAGAGGAATGATGACTTACGAAAAATAGTCGATTGAATCCCTAAGAGCAGAGAGGAGGAGGTCTTGAAATGATGAACAGAGCTTCAATGGCGGGTAAACCTTGAAATCGCCTCTTTCTGCTAAGGGAATCTAAGAGAGAGATTGAGATTTTTTGAAAATGGGACGAAAACCCAAAAATACCCTAAAGGTTGGTGATGTACGTGAAACGTCACCCCAGACGCCGTTTTGAGCGTTCCGTTTTCCAATAAACACGTCTGTTCGTATTTAATGTAAAAGCAATACGATGATCGACACGTGTAAAGGTTAGGGCTAAAAGCCTGTGACGGCCACAAGACAAGATGATTTTTTCTTAGCAACGTGATGAAACATTGCAGGAACAAAATGAATTTGCTCGGTAAAAGAGCTTTACTCGTCATCTGAGTAAAATATAAACGAGCAAAGCTGGGGAGCAATTGTCGGGAGGTATTCCCGAACAGGTACAAAATGAGCCCGAGCACGGTCAAAGAAAAGGTCAACGCGCTATGGACCAGTGATATGAGAAGTCAATGGTCCAGAGAGGTTGTACGATTCTCGGTGCAATAACACGAGACGTTATTGGACCAAATACAAGGAAAATGACATGAGATGCCACTGTTCAAGAAACTTGTTCGGCAAGAGAGAGCCGAACAGGAGGAGAGCTCCTTAGAAAGGATATGGTCCAAATTGTTTCCTTAGGACCAGTTACATGTGAAGTAACTGGTCCAGGCCGTCTGTTCGGCCATGAGATGGCCGAACAAAGAGAGAAGTCCTATTAGAGGGAACATTCTAGAAGTGTCCAGAATCACTGGTATTCCGTTACGGGATGAGATCCCAAGAATATAGGATCTAAGAAAGATACCCAACGAGTATGGGATGTTCGGCTTGTTATGGAAAAGAGTCCTACAAGGATTAAAGTAATGAACTGATAAAAGAAACGAGAATCCTTGATATCTTGGGATTCCTATACGAGTTAGGAATCCTAGGGCAACACAGATGCTTGGACAGCAAGCATACGTGAATCTATAAATAAGAGGAAAACCTAGGGGTAAAGGGTACGCAATACACTGCATTCTTATTGCTTTCCTACTGAATTAGGGTTTGATTGCTAGCACGTGATACTAACAAAGGCATCGGAGGGCCTTTGCCACGAGAGGCAAAGATGCACTCACTCCTTGTCTGTTTTGCAGGACAGGGGTTTCATTGACAAATTAGGGTTACGTTCAAGAGGCACGTGAAGCCGTAGCATTCCAGTGCTGTTCAAAACACTACTTGAATTTGTCCACCTACACACGTGGTAAATAAGACAGGACTTATCGCCGGGCAGTACGATAAACAGCGATATGGACCAATGATATGGGAAGTCATTGATCCATGCAGTCTGTTCGGCTAATCAATACAAAAGGCATGTGAGGTCATTGGTCCAAATAAATGATAAAAGGACCAGTTACATGTGAAGTGACTGGTCCAAGCCGTCTATTCAGCCATGAGATGGCCGAACAAGGAAAGAGCTCCAATTAAAGGTAGAAGCAGGGAGAATACTCTGGAAGATTCCAGAGTAGTCATGTCCCATAAGGGAATAAGATCCCGAGAATATAGGATCTAAGAAAGATACCCAATGAGAATGGGATGTTCGGCCAGTAATGGAAAAGAATCCTAAACGGACTCTTTTCTAATAAACTGATAAGGGAAATGAGAATCCTTGATATCCTGGGTTTCCTATACGAGATGGGAATCCTATGGCAACAGGGATGCTTGGGCAACAAGCATACGCAAATCTATAAATATGAGGTAAACCTATGGGAAAAAGGTACACAATACATTGCATTCTTACTGCTTTCCTACTGATAATTAGGATTCGACTATTAGTACGTGATACTAACTTTGGCATCGGAGGGCCTTTGCCACGAGAGGCAGAGGTGCACTCACCCCCTGCCTATTTTGCAGATTAGGGTTTAGACGACGAATTAGGGTTCCGGTGAAAAGGCACGAATAAGCCGTTGCAATCCAAGGTGATCCGAAGCATCGATTGTTTTCATCCTCCTACAATTGGCGCCGTCTGTGGGAAAGCGAACAATTTTTCAAAAAAATAATCATGATAGAAGAAGATCCAGTTACTCCGTTTAGTCCAAAGGACCAGTTGGGTGGGGGAAGAGATAAATCCCCACCAGGTGCTCCGAGAAAGCCCACTGGTAGACATGATAGAGATAACTCCAAAGAAAAATGAGACAAAACTGCTACTGGCTCCACAAGAAGGAGTAAGTCTCATCGAAGAGAAGAGTCAGACACCCATTCAAGAAGTGTATATAATGACAATGATGTCCTCGATAAAAAGAGAAGGGAAATCGAGGAGTACACTTGCTTGATTAAAAAACGAGAGTACGAGATACAGGAATTGCAGCGGGTACGAGAGCACCCAGAAGATTTTGGACTTTCTCGTAGGAATTTCCAAAAGGACGGACAGACTCTGGTAGTCCATAAGCAGACTCATTCACGAAGGAGAACGAGCATGAGTCCTAACAAAGGGAGATACGAAGCTTCTCCACGAAAAAGGAGAAGCAGAAGTAGAAGCCGAACACCGGTGAGAATGGCTTCTTCACGAAAAAGGAGGAGCAGAGACCGAAGTTCCACCCTAGAAGAGGAGGAAAAAAGGAAGCATCATCGAGACAGGTACGAGAGGCCTGAGGCTGATTGGGTCGAGGCTACGGCTCACAAATCGAAGGAACATGAGGATGGGACAGTAACTGCACGAGAAGCAGCACGCAAGGCCCTAAGTAATATTGCAGCCTCCCCTTTTGCAAAGAGGCTACAAAAGGCTAGGTTGCCGAGCAGAGTGAAGCACGGTACGTTTGTACTTTACGAGACAAATACGGATCCTGTAGCTCACATACAACATTATCAGCAGGCTATGTTCATGCACGAGGGAGATGATGCCATCTTATGCAAGATGTTCCCCTCCAGCCTTGGTAAGGTGGCTTTAGCTTGGTTTCATAAACTGGGCCCGCGATCCATACGAGGATGGAGGCAGTTGGCAGAGGAATTCATTGCTCGGTTCCTGACAAGCAGAAAAGCCCCAAAGACCTTTGAGAGTCTTTCCACCATGAAACAGGAGGAGAACGAGCAGATCAGGGATTATGCAAAGAAGTACTGGAAAACTTTCAACGAGATTAAAGCTACAGTGAGGAGTACACAATTGCCACCTTCAAGACTGGTTTGCCTGTTCGGGGAGAGCTGCGTCGGTCATTGAATAAACATCCAGTAGCCACGTTGGCCAAACTGATGGAACGGATAGAGCAACACGCCAGAATGGAGGATGACGTACTCCGTGAGGATGGCAGTACTGTTGCCGAGTAGCCGAAGGCACCTGTCAAAAAGGTGGATAAGCTAGAGCCCAAAACTTATAGAGAAAAAAGGGAGTATGGGCAAGCTAAGAAAGAACCATACAAGGACAAGCAAGCTCCTGACTCCAAATCTTTCTTTTCTATCACTACGGTTTGGAAGGAACCAATATACAGGATTCTTTATCAAATAAAGAATCATCCATATTTTAAATGGCCCCCGAGTCTAGGCAGAGACAAGGATGCGAAACATGCTACGAATCAGCACTGCAGTTTGGGGCCATATGACTGAGGATTGTGAGATGTACAAGAGACACCTTGATGATTTGGTCTCTCGGGGCTATCACAAGGAATTTATCCAGGAGGATCCAAAGGAGAAAGGGAAAGCTATGGAACTGGGTTACGAGCAAAACCCTAAAGGAGTAATCCATATGATACATGGGTTGGCCACACCTTATACGAGAAATGAGGTTAGGCTGTTACAAAGGCAAGTCAAGCACGATCAGTATGTGATGCGATTGGGAAACAAGAGAGGGTGAGAGAATGATGTGTGCAATGAGAGTATAGCATTCACTGATGATGACCTGGGAGAGGTCCAAATACCCCACAACGATGCTTTGGTCGTAACCCTACGAGTTGGGGAATATGACATTGAGAGGATTCTAGTGGACTCAGGAAGTTGTACAGAGGTGATGTACTACGATGCATTCAAGAAGCTGGGATTAGCCCAAACAGACTTAGAGCAATCTACAACACCTCTAATTGGGTTCGGTGCTGGAGCAGTCTGGCCTCTTGGAAAGTAACACTACCTGTTCGGGCTGGATCAGTGGTGTTGAGGACTGATTTTTTAGTTGTCGATGTTCCTTCTTCCTATAACATGATTATAGGAAGGACATGGTTGCACAAGATGAGAGCAGTCTCCTCAACTTATCACCAGATGGTGAAGTTCCCAGGATCGAATGGGGTTGAAGTACTTAGAGGCAATCAGAAAGTGGCACAACAATGTTTGATTTCAATCATTAAAAGAGCCCCAAAGGTCCACCACGTGCATACATTAGAAGCACCAGATCAACCAACTATCGAGGATGTTGGAAGGAGTCCGGCTGAAAAGGTGGTTGAAGGCTTGGAGAAAATCCAGATCAACGAGACTGATCCTGAGAGATATTTCTTAATAGGGGAATCATTACCAGCGGAGGAAAAGGCTGAATCCATAAGATTTCTGAAGGAATATGTTGATGTATTTGCATAGGTGCCAGAGGAAATGCCCGGAGTGGATGCAGGTGTGATCGGTCACCATTTAAATGTTGATCCTCAGCATAAGCCGATCATTCAGAAAAAATGGAGGGCAGCCGTGCAACATGTGGATGCAGTGATTGAAGAGGTAGATCGCTTACTGGAGGCCAAAGCAATACGTGAAGTCTACTATCCAGAGTGGTTATCCAACACCGTTGTGGTGAAGAAAAAGAATGGGAAGTGGCGAGTATGCGTAGACTTCACAGACTTGAACAAAGCCTGTCCAAAAGATAGCTTTCCTCTTCCAAGAATTGACCAGTTGGTTGATGCAACCGCTGGATACGAGCGAATGAGTTTTCTTGATGCATATCGAGGATATCATCAGATTGCTATGTTTGGGCCTGATCAAGAGAAGACTTCATTTATCACACCACGAGGGTTGTACTGCTATAGTGTTATGCCGTTCGGGCTAAAAAATGCTAGGGCAACATACCAAAGACTTGCAACCATCATGTTCAAGAAGCTCCTTGGAAAGACTATGGAAGTCTACATAGATGATATGGTGGTGAAAAGTCAAGATAAACGGGGGCATATAACTTATTTGAAAGAAGTTTTTGAAATCTTGAGGGAGTACAAACTGAAACTCAACACTTCGAAATGTGCTTTTAGAGTTGGATCAGGAAAATTCTTGGGCCATTTGGTGACCATGAGAGGAATTGAGGCTAACCCCGATCAAATTGCGGCCCTACAAAGGCTACAAAGTCCCAAAACCACCAAAGAAGTCCAGAGGTTGACTGGAATGGCTGCAGCACTTAATAGATTTATCAGCAAGTCAAGTGACAAATGCAGACCCTTTTTTCAATTATTGAAAAAGAGGGAGGGATTTGAATGGGGAGCAGAGTGTGAACAGGCCTTCCAGGACCTGAAGAAGTATCTGGCCGAGCCCCCGCTTTTATCGACTCCACAGCCAGGTGAGTCTTTAATTCTATACTTAACTGTTTCTGAGCATGCAGTAAGTGCAGTTCTGTTGAGGGATTTGGGAGTAGAACAAATCCCTATTTATTATGTTAGCAAGACATTGCTGGATGCAGAAACGAGATATCTGCCTTTAGAAAAACTTGTCCTGGCACTTAAGACAGCCACAAGGAAATTGCCACACTACTTCCAAAGCCACAAGGTTGTGGTTTACACTGAGTTTCCATTGAAATCACTGCAACGAAAAGCAGACTTCTCGGGAAGGATCTCCATGTGGTCCGTCGAGTTAAGTCAATACGATCTCGATTATCAGCCACGCACAGCAATCAAAGGCCAAATATTAGCAGATTTTGTGGCAGAGTTTTCTCCTACAGTGGCTCCCCTACCTCCTATGAGAAAGGAACAGGTAACTAAGACATCGCCAGAGAAAATTCATTCCACAGCCGAACAGGATCCTATAGAATGGAAGTTATTCGTTGATGGATCAGCATGTAATACAGGTTCAGGAATTGGGGTTGTCCTTTTTCCTCCTGATGGAGTACTGATTGAACTATCTGTTCGGCTCGGATTTAGTGCATCAAATAATATGGCTGAATATGAGGCACTCTTGGCTCGATTAAGGAGTGCAAAGACCCTAAAAGCAGAACGGGTGAGGGTGTACTGTGATTCACAGCTTGTGGTCAATCAACTGTTTGGGGAATATGAAACTCAAAGTGAAAAGATGGTGGCCTATGTACAAGCAGCCAAGGACCTGCTTGATACCTTCGAAAGGGTATATAACGAACAGATAAGTTCTGGACAGAATGCTCATGCAGATTCATTAGCTTGGTTGGCTGCAGTTGTACCAACTGAGTTCAAGAGGAAGGTGGCAGTAGAATATTTGAATGAGCCGAGCATTGGGAGGAGTATAAACTTGGTCTTGGACGTGAACCAAGGACCAAGTTGGATGGACCCAATCATGGAGTTCTTACGAGACGAGAAACTCCCTTCTGACAAAAAGGAGGCTCATAAGATAAGGATTAAATCTGCTAGGTTTTGGCTGTCCCCAGAGGGTAAGTTATACAGAGAATCCTTTACAGGACCGTATTTACTATGCGTACATCCTGAGATGGTGCAGAAGTTTCTTCGTAAAATCCATGAGGGAACATGTGGGAGCCATGCTGGAGGCAGATCCATTGCCCACCGAGCAATCACCCAAGGCTACTGGTGGCCGCACATGCAAGAAGATGCAAAGGTGTATGTGAAGATTTGTGAGAAGTGTCAAAAATTCTCACCAATGATTCGAACACCCGCCGAGGATCTGGTGCCTTTGACTAGTCCCTGGCCGTTTGCTCAATGGGGAATGGACATCGTGGGTCCATTACACAAAGCAACTGGGAATCGAAAATTTCTGTTAGTTGCAACGGACTATTTTACTAAGTGGATTGAGGAAGAACCACTGGCCAAAATCACTGAACCTATGATAGAAAGGTTCGTATGGAAGAGCATTATCACTCGCTTTGGGGTCCCTTATTCATTGGTAACTGACAATGGATCCCAATTTCAGAAGAAAATCAAGGCTTTTTGTGTCCAGTATGGAATACGAAATTATTATTCCACCCCAGCCTACCCTCAAAGTAATGAGCAGACAGAGGCATCTAATAAAACTATCCTTGACGGGATCAAGAAAAGGTTAGACAAAGCCAAAGGGAAGTGGCCTGATGAGTTAGCGTTAGTTTTGTGGGCTCACCGAACAACGCCTAGAAGGTTTATGGGAGAGACGCCCTATTCATTGGCATATGGAACAGAGGCTGTCATACCTCTGGAAGTAGGTCTGCCGACCAACAGAATCGTTTTGGTTGAAAGTGGAGGCAATGACAGAGCCCTCGAGATTGAGCTTGATCTCGCCGAAGAAAGAAGGGAAAGGGCCCTGGTGCATCTGGCTTTTTACCAGGAACAGCTGATGAAAAGCTATAACAAACACGTTCACCCTCGAGAGTTTGGTGTTAGGGACCTCGTACTTCGGAAGGTGCTCGGCAACACCAAGGTGGCCAACGAAGGCAAGCTGGGGGCCAACTGGGAAAGCCCGTATCGAGTAACCGAGATTGTAGGCATAGGGGCCTATAGATTGGCAGATCTGGATGGTAATCCAATTCCGAGGCCTTGGAATGTCCATAATCTAAGAAAATTCTTTGTCTAGAAGCGTTAAAATTCTGTTTTAGATTGCACTACGTGATTGTGTGGGAATTACGAATATAATTCCCTTGTTCTAGTTTTATTGTTTTGGTTGCCAGGGGTACGAATAACGCCCTCTTGAGTTTCATAGATTATGAATAAAATCAATTTTTTCAGTATCAACTATTGCGTTCTTGGTATTTAAATACGAACTACGGGCTTGGTTTCCCTCATTCGTATTGGGGAGCAGGGAACAGGCACCTATACACTAAGTACGTGAAACTTAACAAGTATGAGAACACTTGTATGCCTTGTTTAAGTACGTGAAACTTAAACAGTATGAAACACTTGTGTGATGTACAAAGTACGTGAAACTTAAACAGTATGAGAACACTTGTATGCCTTGTTTAAGTACGTGAAACTTAAACGCAAGTATGAAACACTTAACGAATACAAGGATGAAAACACTTGTATGGAATTTAAGGTACGAGACACTTCTAAAACAATTGGCCTGGCTTCAAGCATAACGAGTATATGTTAGCCACAATTATTTAAGTACGAGAAACTTAAAATAGTTGAGTACGTGAAACTTAGCGAGTACAAGTATAAAACACTTGTATGGTTTGCAATCTATTTTAAGTACGAGAAACTTAGAAGCATTCTAGTACGAGAAACTTTGAAGCATTCAAGTACGAAATATTTACTGTTTGCATCCAAACAGATGCAACAAAGAGGGAAGCCGAGCAAATAATAAAGTTGTGCCACAAAGGGCCGAATACCTGTATTATCAGAAGTATTACCATACTAAACGAAAGTACTGGTACCACGAAGGGTAAAAATACTATGGTCACGCAGGACCAGCCATATTGTTTGAGTCAACAAAAACAAAAAAAAACTTGCTTGCCTTTTAGTCTAGGTTCTGAACTTCTGGGTGAATATCAGTCAAGCCACCACCAGCAGTAGCAATCTCCTCTGGAACAAAAGTCTCAACGGTTACTTCCTGAACAGCTAAATGAACGACAACATCTTGCGACTCCACTTGTATTTCTTCATCAGCATCTGTGAAATCATCGATCTGCTGATCGACATCATCAGTTGGAGAACCATCATGCTCTTGGGGGGCTGCTGCTTAGCGGCTCGGAAGATCATTCTCCACCCAGAGGGGGGAATCCTTGGCAACCCCCACCTTCGTCAGACAAGCCTCCCAGCAAGATGCCCAGATCTGGTCTTGAATGGCTGGCATCTGCTCCACATAGCTGGTCGTCGTGGCATCAAAGCCCTTTTGATAGCCATCTTCCTATGCAGCCTTTTTTGTGCTATCAATCTCAGCTACGGCTTGGTTAAGACCGTCTTCAGTAGTCTCAAGCTTATTTTTAGCTTCAGAAAGATCTGTTTTGGCCTTATCTCTCTCCCTCTCTAATCTCGAGACTGTTCGGAGCAGCCTGTGTTGTCATTAAAAGCCTAATTCTTTCAGCCTCAGCTTCTTGGAATTTCTGGCCCAAAACGACCATTTTTTGGATGAACTGCAGAAATACCAAACGTAAGTTAAAATTTATTTTAACTATTACAACAAAGATGGGGCTTAAAACACCGAAGAAGAAGTTTTTATTACCTTGATTCCACTGACGAGACCAGTGGACACAAGCCGATCAGGGGGAGACGAGGACTCCTTCTGCAAATCAACAGGGAGCAGCAACCCTTGAGCCAGGGCAAGTGCTATTTCAGATGAACTAGCACTCCCCAACGTGAACTGGACGGTCTCCCCTAGTAAATGGAGGAGTCCACGTCTGGGGAAGGTTTTGGGTAATTGGTGAAGTAGGGTGATGAGTCTCCGTATCTGCTTGAGAGGCAGTGCCAGTTGGGTCATCAGACCTAGGCCGTTTGTCTCTATGAACGTCATTAGCCTCTACAATAGTGTCCACTTCACGAGGGGAAGAGGAAGATCGAGCAGAACCACCCCTGGTACGACGGGGTGGTGAGGGAGCAAGTCCAGTAGAGGATATGCCCGGCCAGCACCACGCCCTCTGGCTGAGACGGTAAGCAAAGAACTTAAATTTAAAGGTTGACGAGACATACTTGCTGAGTTTGGAGGAGAAGGAGAATATCCAGTAGAGGATGATTGGCTGGTGTCGCGATTCAATACTGGCTGTTCGGGTTGATGACGAGAAACGACCTGTCTTTGAGAGGGTCTTCGGAGTCTCAAGCGGGGTAATGGGACACCTTCTGAGACAGGAACTTCACCTAGTTGACCAGAAACAGTAACACAAGATGAGAGTCTCGAGTTCCTCGGCTAGGGAGCAGTAGAAGTAGAGGCAGCACTGGTACTAGGATGGGCAAGTCTCCTGTCGATAACTCCTCTGTACGAAGGGTCGTATCCCAGCAGTACGTCAGTGTCACGACCCCGACCTACTGTTCGGGTACCAGGCTCGCCTGTATACTTTAAGATCTTGTTGATGTCCTTTGTTCGGATGATGCTTGGTACACGTCTAGGACGCCTGTTAGCGTTTTCAGCTGCAAGATCGAAATTGAAAAACCAAAATTAGACACATAGAAAAGCTACGAGAAAGCAGTAAACGAAAAATTGCAAAGATCAAAAAATGAGGAGCATACGTGGGTATCCCCATATGTGGGGGCAATGGAGGCCCACCACCTGACCATCCTCTTCTAGTGGCTCAAAGGCTCCAGTAACGTAAAGGAAATCAATCTCATGATCCCGAGCAGAGTCTGGCAGGTTTAGCACGAGACGCTTTTCTGCCCTTCTAACTTTGAAATAGTAGGTATTGTATTCAGGGTTTAGTACAATGCTATACCACCACTGAATATCCCAAATTCCTAGCTGGGTCCCCAGAATCCTATTCAAAGCAACTACTCCCATTATCAGCCTAAAAACATTTGTTGATACTTGCATAGGGGTGAGACGGTACCAGTTTAGGATCTGACGAAGTAGTGGATGAAGGGGAAATCGGACTCCACCTTCGACAATGGCCACAATAGGGATACACATTCTATCCCATGAGCCACCATCCCTATCTGCTCCTAGAGGGGCGAGTTCGAGTCTTACGTTATCAGGAATGCCATATTATGTTCTGAATGCCGCCATGGCAGCAGGGGTGTCGCAGAGCTTCCTAAATTTACTGGGTTTTGGATCATGTTCATCCGCCATGAGTATACTCGAAGGAAAAGTAAAACTGACAATGGGCGCGACTAAAACCCTCGAAATGACCCAAAATCTGAGAATGAGATCTCAGATGGAAACTAATGGAGCGAGGGAGAAATCTTAGTGTGGAAACCTAAGCAGAAGAAATAGAGATCTTACGAGTTTAAATCAAAAGATTCCTGTGACACGAGCGAGTTGCAGGCGGCGGCGATGGCGGATCACTACGCCAAATATCGCTTTTACCGACGGTATTATTACCGGCGGTAAAAAAACTGCCGTTAAAAGCTATTTTTACCGGCATTAGTAAAACCGCCGGGAATAACTACCTAAAACGGCGGTTTTTTTAAAAATGCCGTTTTTACAAACTTTTACCGGCGGTTTTTTAAAATACCGCCGGAAATAATAGAATATACGGTTTTTTTAATACCGGCGGTTTATTACCGCCGTTTATAATAATACTGACTCGTATAATATAAATATTATTATTTATCCTACATTACGCAATATGCGAGTCAGCCCAGTTGGTAGCACGCGCGCGATAGGATCCGGAGGTTCCGGGTTCGATTCCTGGGAAAGCAAAAAAAAATTAACCACCGATTTTATTGCCGGCGGTATTATTACCGGCGGTTCTTTACTGCCATTTTTAGTATTACCGGCGGTTTTCTAATGCCGCTTTTGTTTTTCCGACAATTGTTTTCCCGGCGGTTTATTTCCGGCGGTTTTTGAACTATTACCGGCGGTTTTGAGTATTACCGGCGGTTTTGGGACTATTAACGGCAGTCTTCTCATGCCGCTAATACTAAAATTTGGCGTAGTGATGGCGGGATATTTTCGCCTGGTTTTAGAGAGAGAAGGAGGGAGTTTAAGTTTTAGTGAAAAGATCCAAAAGTATCCTCTTTGGGGTTTAAGTGCCAGGGACGGAGACGAAACGTCTCACACCGTTACTTAAAAAGTAATGGAAAGCAAATACCGTTCTGATGCTGTTTCATTGAACGTCAGTTTGAAATTAATGATAGGCATACGAGACGTGCCACGTGGAGTCATTACCCCGAAATGGTATAATGACAGAGGCGCCAAAAGGCATCAATGAAGTGTTAAAAACAATAACCGTACGGGATCAAAAGAGTTTGGTCTAAACATTCGTTTCTGGAAGCTTCATATATAGCCCCCGAACAGTGGCATGTATATGAAGCTGGGGAGCAATTGTAGGGAGGTATTCCCGAACAGATACTTTGACAGCACGTGGTAAATAAGACAGGACTTATCGCCGGGCAGTACGGTGAACAGCGATATGGACCAATGATATGGGAAGTCATTGATCCATGCAGTCTGTTCGGCTAATCAAGACAAAAGGCATGTGAGGTTGTTGGTCCAAATAAATGATAAAAGGACCAGTTACATGTGAAGTGACTGGTCCAAGCCGTCTATTCAGCCATGAGATGGCCGAACAAGGAAAGAGCTCCAATTAAAGGTAGAAGCAGAGAGAATACTCTGGAAGATTCCAGAGTAGTCATGTCCCATAAGGGAATAAGATCCCGAGAATATAGGATCTAAGAAAGATACCCAATAAGAATGGGATGTTCGGCCAGTAATGGAAAAGAATCCTAAACGGACTCTTTTCTAATAAACTGATAAGGGAAATGAGAATCCTTGATATCCTGGGTTTCCTATACGAGATGGGAATCCTATGGCAACAGGGATGCTTGGGCAACAAGCATACGTAAATCTATAAATATGAGGTAAACCTAGAGGAAAAAAGTACACAATACATTGCATTCTTACTGCTTTCCTACTGATAATTAGGATTCGATTATTAGTACGTGATACTAACTTTGGCATCGGAGGGCCTTTGCCACGAGAGGCAGAGATGCACTCACCCCTTGTCTATTTTGCAGATTAGGGTTCAAACGACGAATTAGGGTTCCGGTGAAAAGGCACGAATAAGCCGTTGCAATCCAAGGTGATCCGAAGCATCAATTGTTTTCATCCCCCTACAGGCCATTACTTCCATTTCCTAAAGAAGCTGAACTTTTTCATTTTGGCCAAGTGGCGTTCCTTCCATCTTATGCTTGAATCTGATTTATGCCTTTTGTTTGCTTTTACTGTATTCCATAATCTCTTCGCTATGCTTTAGGATTTCTGAGATATCTTGTCCCTCATACTGATGACGTTTGAGTCAGGGAGGACGAGCAATGATTCTCGTGACTTGTTGATTTTGTCAATTCTTTGAAAAATGACTGACTCATCTTTTGCGAGCTCAATACACAGGGTTAGCTGTGCCTATCATTGAGTACAAATCTCTTGATGTTTTTCCTTCTCTCCAAGTGTTTAGGCCGCATCTCAAAGTGAGATTGCCTACGTATCTCAATTAAGGAATCATGCCTTCTTTACGTAGTTCCAAAGATCACCACCTTTGAGGTTGGGTTTCCACTCTTGGTTTTTCTCTTCACATGCTCTAAATTTTGCATAGGTTACCTAATAATGGAGGTTGAGTCCCTAGCGAGCTTTTCTTTGATTGCCTTAACTTTTGCCTAGGTTGCGCTTTCGCAGTTTCTTGCCTTAGCGGCTTTGCTCTTACTTTAGCTTGGGTTTTTAGACTACCCCACAAGCGTTTCACACAAGAAGGCTTTTGTATTTTGAAGAGGAATTTAGTGGAGATATTTTTTTGAATCTCCCTTATGTTTGTACCATTATGATGGGCAAGCTAACTCTAAGTGTTCTCACGGAGATAGTGCATTCTTTCTAAGTTTTGACAAAAACCTAAATCTAAGCAATTAAGGCTCGTCTCTTCTTTCCTTCTTGTCAGCAACATAAAGAATTTGATTCTTCAAATCCCCTTTCTATGGCGAAGAGATTGTAGTGTATGAAAATTGCAATTTCAAAACCAAATCATTCGATAAGCATAAGATAAAATGAGAATTCATTTAGCTATAAAAAAAATGCCCAAATAGGGGCCTAAAACATGTCCTACCTTGTTTGATGTTTTTGCCATGCAACTACTGCAACATCTCGGGGTTTGCTCCTTTTTCCTTGCCTTTTGCAGTTTTATACTCTTCTTCACCCTCTTCTTTGCCAAACAGAATCTTTAGGTCAAAACCACCAAGTACCTCGATCCACTCGTTGGGGATGGGGGGTGAGTTTGTTGGTTCCTCTTCCATGTTACTATCAGTCCACTCTTGATCGAAAAAGATTTGCATCCCAGGATATCTTTGCTTGGTAGTTGGATCTTCCATGTTTCTGCGAAGCCACAGAATGGGAAGTCCTCACTTTCTCTCATAAACCAACCGTTGAGTGTTTTGGGGACTACAAGTGTCGTTTCCTTGATTATGCTTCCTTTTGCTTTAGCATTTTCCATGCTTTCTTTTCTGTTCTCCTCTATTTCAGCCTTTGTCGGGGTGTAGCCAAGACCAAAGGCATATTGATTATGTGGGGGATCAATCATTTGAGGGATGCCTTGTGATCTTTCACCTAAACCCAATCTGGGGAAGTAGTTCTACTTCTTCATCATTCGTATGGCGGAGGTGCTTACATAGAAACTTTTTTCAGCCATCAATGCTTGCACGGCAATTGCTTCTTCAAGACTGAATCTAGTAAGAAAAGTTTCCTTTGCCTTGGCTCCCATTTCTTGCACATGTGTATCGGAATGAGCTCGGATTGATGAGTCCCCTAGGATGGTCACGATCCTTCCATCTGCTACAAACTTAACCTTTTAATGTAAAGTGGAAGGCACTGCCCCAGCATCGTGTAGCCAGGGCCTTCCCAGCAAAAGATTGAAGGTGGCTAGTATGTCCATGACATGGAACTCCACATCTCTCTTAATCCTTTCCACTTCCAAGGGTAACACATCCAACCACTCTTCTCTTTGAATTGTCGTATCCCTTTACACCTTGGCTTGAAGGACGTATGAGGGCAGTGCTGTAACGCCCCTGAATTTTGGTCAATAAAAATTTCGTTAAATATTTAAATTTTATTTAAATTACTTATTTTCTCTTTGAGTGGCTGTATGATTTCTTGTTAATTTTCGTCGTAGTTAGATTTTGGTCTCGACTAGAAACCCTACGTGACCAATTTAGTTAATTTCCAACCGACTACTTGGAGGAACCGAGCAACCAACTTACCTAGTTACTAGATGAACCTTTTGGACCTTTTGAAACTTTTGAACCTTTTGCCTTTACCCATTGGTCCATAATGGTTAGGGTAATTTTTGTCCATTGGACAATAAGCTTTTTTTAAAAAAGTACATGTAGTCTTTTCAAAATTTTATTTTAATAAAAGGTACTTGTACTCCTTTTATCCATTGGTTATTAACCGCAAGGAGAATTATTATCCATTGGGTAATAACCGTTAGGGAAGTTAGTGACCCTTGGATAATAGAGTCTTTTGACCAAATAAAGTACCGATGTGACTAGGGAACCTTTCAATAAAGTTGATTTGACTAGTCAACCTTTTCAACCCTAGAAATTTCTTATTTATTTTCTTTTATTATTTTGGATTTATTCTTTGTCCTTTGGACAATAAATGTTAGGAGAACTATTATCCATTGGATAATAGAAACCCTAAATTTTATATTCTTTGCTAGAATATCAAGTACTCATAAATGAAATTTTATAATTTCCTAAAAGGACAATTTTGATTATTTTATTATAAAAAGTTCCCTAGTTACTATTGTCCATTGGATAATAAAAGTTAGGGTATTTATTATCCATTGGGTAATAGCCTTATTCTTTCAACTAAGTACATGGGTTTAATAAACTAGTCTTTTTCAAAAACCCCATGGGATGAGGTACAAATATTTTACTATGCTAGTACTTGGTAGTCTTTAAAACCTAAGATTTTCCTAAGTACTCCTATATTATTTTATATTGGGGTTTTGTACCCAATTGGATTAAATTATTGGGGAGTTGATCTTCCTAGAATACTTTGTACACTAGTTTATTTATTAAATCAACATGTGCCTTATTGGATTTCTTTAATAGGATTTTTGATTTGGAAAATCTTGTACTTTCTTATTCTTTCTTACTTATGTATATATATATATATATGTGTGTGTGTGTGTGTGTGTGTGTGTGTGTGTGTGTGTGTTCGTGTGTGTGTGTGTGTGTGTGTAGTACTAGGGAGAGAGAAAGGGAGACCCGAGAGAGAGGGAGAGAGAGACCCGAGAGAGAGAGAGAGAGAGAGAGAGAGAGAGAGAGAGAGAGAGGAGGAAAGAGAGAAGAAGATGGGATTGTACATTCCTTGATCTTCCATATCTTCCTACATCTTTCAAGTCCATGGGTGAATCTTTCTCCTAACCAAACTTAACTCCCCATTGTACTTCTATGCTTTGTTTAAAACCAAATCTTGTACCCCTTGTCTCCTTTCCTTCCAACAAATCTCCCATAGTCCAATCCAAGGACTAACCTAGCCATGCAAACTACCTAAATAGGCCTTAGTCTATTTTTGCCTAATGACAACCTATGATGGACCTTTATGACACAAATCCTAGCCTTTATTAGCCTAAGATTTTACTACAAGCTAGACCTAGGTGATAATTACCTAGATTCACCTAGAAAGGCTAAAGATCTTATTGTTTTCTTAGCCTTACACCTAAGATATGATTTGGACTAGGCATGGCATGACATGTGATGTGGTTTGACAACTTAATGGAGCAAATCCATGGGTGATATAGAGAGAGAGAGAGAGAGGGCCGGCCTTAGAGAGGGAGAGAGAGCCAAGAGTTTTGCCTATAAATAGCACCCCATGCTTCTCATTCAACTCACACCTTCACCTATCAACTTCTCTCTCTAGAAAAATTGTGTTCTTTCTTTGTTCTTGTTAGTTCTTCCTTTGTTCTTGAGTTGTTCTTGAGTTCTTCAAGAAACTCAACCTAAGCCCCCACTAAACCGCCACCCGACCACCCTTCGATCCATAAAACTTAAGTAGTTTAGTCAAGATTAGGTTTCGAGAGAGACCTTTCTCTTTCGAAGCTACCGGAGACCACCGTAGGAAGTTACTCCGTCCGACCGCCGATTACCGTCCGTAAGCCGTTACTACCGCCTAGAAGAACGGTAAGGAAAACCTTACTTACTTCCTACTTACTTACTTACTTACTCAAGTATAACGTTGTTGTTTTGAATTACTAAGATAGAACTTATCGTTTGTTTGTAAGTATTTGTATTTTAATTTATAAGATGGATATGAGTATGTATATATAAGTTGCTTGTATTACTTGTGGTGTGATAAAGCATAAGTGATTTCACTCCAAAGACGTCCGTACATGTGACGTTGTGCTTTGAATAAAGCATAAGTGATACACTCCAAGGGCGTCCGTATATGTGGCGTTATGCTATAAGTGATGATTTAACATGATAAGTAGTATAGAATTGGATGATCTTGATAGTATGTTTCATGCTTACCGCGAAGTCTTTGCATGTAAACGAGACACGAGAACCGAGAAAGTAGAAACATGACACCTAGGGTGTGAGTAATGAAAGGAAATGTTTTTCGAGGAAGAAAATATTTTGAAAGCACATAATGACCGATTTTGGGTGGCATTATGTGAGTTGTGTGTGTGTGTGTGCGTGTGTAAAAGAAATATTTGAAAAGAGTGAAAAGTTTTGGAATCCGCAATGTGGCCGGACTTGCCCATTGTGTGAGGTGTGTGTGTGTTCCAATGGGATCCGGGAAAAACAGAACCATTGTGAGGTTGTGTGTGTGCCAATGGGAACCCAGCACGGCGGAACCATTGTGAGGATACTTGGGAACCCGGCGCGGCGGAACCAAGGTTGGGTGTGTAGCTTGGTTATCCGCGGTACGGAGCCAATGCAATTGTGTGGCAATGGGAACCCGGCGCGGCGGAACCATTGTGAGGATACTTGGGAACCCGGTGCGGCGGAACAAAGGTTGGGTGTGTAGCTTGGTTATCCGCGGTACGGAGCCAATGCAATTGTGTGCCAATGGGAACCCGGCGCGGCGGAACCATTGTGAGGATACTCGGGAGACCGGCGCGGCGGAACCGAGGTTGGGTGTGTAGCTTAGTTATCCGCGGTACGGAGCCAATGCAAATGATTTTGAAAGGTTGAAATGTTGACACGGTCTACGATGAGTCACGTAGGAGAAACCCGAAAATCTTGGACACCAACGATAGATGATTAACGAATGTGGATGTGTCATTGTTGACTGTGTATATACGTATCATGTGGAAATTGATGTTTTATTATAGCCTTGTTTGTAAATTAAGGTTGGTGGGTAAGGATTTCCTATTGAGCGTTGTAGCTCATGGTGTTGCCTTTTTGGTGACCCTGACATATTATATGGGTGGCGACGCCGGTATAATGTGTCAGACTTCTTAGATGAACAGGATAAGATGTACACCGTGGAAGCTTTTGGAGCAGAGGAGCTTGCTAGGATGGAAGAGCAAGCAGAGTAGTATTAGGAACCCTAGTTTCCTTCCTTGTTGAATAAATGTACCATTTCCTTATGATGTATTTATGATGTAATAATGAGCCAGACTCTCTTTATTATATAATAAATGCCTCATTTAATGTACCCAAAATTCTGGGCGTTACAAGTGCCTACTCCCAGCTTATCGAGGGTTCTTTAAGGGCACACATTCAAAGCGGATCCGTTATCCACCAAAACCAACGGGATCCACTTAGTGAGACACTTAAGGGAGATGTATAGGGATTTATTGTGTGCAAGACCTGCAGGAGGCAGATCCTTGTCAATAAAAGCTATTGTTGGTTTCAGGACTTTGGATGCCTTTATGAATCCTACCAAATCCTCAAGGGTGATATCGATGGGAACTTTGGCCTTTCCTAAGGTCTTGACGAAGGAATTACAGTGCTCATAAGAAGACATGAGCAGTCCCCAGATAGAGATATCAGCTTGGATTTTCTTCAGTTGTTTCAAGACCCTATCTTCTTTAGGTTCCACCATTTGACTTTCCTCTTCTTCTTCCATTACTCAGGTTGTGGCCAAGCTTTCTCCATTGAGCTTAGGAGGTTTTGTATACTCTTCCACTTCGGGTCAAATGGCCTATTTCTTCTTATTGGGTGCCCCCAGGGTCAGCTGGCTCAATTCTTTTAGTTTCCCAATCGCTTGGTAGGGCTTGGTGCATTTCCAGCCACCAATCCCCATTGTCAATTGCATAGATGTAGGGAAAGTTGGACTCCTCTTCAAGACACCCATTATCCTCAGGGAAGATTAAAGATGGTTTGGCTTGGGTACTTGGGATAATGTATTGAGTAGGATTATATGTGAAGTTGTAAGATAAGCTTATAAGATTGATGTTTCGAGGTGGTGGTTCAGCATTGTGAGTAGGGAGCGGGTTAAATTGTACGTTGGGTTTGGGTGGCTTTATAGTTTGGCTATCAATAAGATCCTGGATATCATGATGGAGATGCATGCAACGGTCTGTCCCATGCCCAAGGTGTTGGTGGCTGTGAGGTTGCTAGGGTGATGGGTTGTTCAAAGGCTTCAGATGCCCTTGACGACTCAGAATGGTTAAAGCTTGGGATGACACCATATAGAGAGGGTCAAAGTTGTGACGAGGGCGATTTAAATTTCGGGAAGAGTTGTCTTGGAAGGGGTCTTGTGGTAAGGCTGGGTCAAGGGCGTTAACAGAGGCATGAAAAGCATGGGTAGGAAAGCTTTTCTTGGGTGGAGGAGGAGCTTCTTCTTTCCCAAAGAGTCCCAGCTTGATTCCATCTTCAATTTGTAGCCCAATAGCATGCAACCATTTGAAATTGGTGATAGCCTAAGCATAGATATGCCTGAGATACTTGGGCTGCAGATTTTTTACAACTATCCTTACTTGATCTTCCTCGGAAAGACAATTTTTCATCTTGGCGGCATTTTCTTTCCATCTAGCCATGAAGGTAACAAAGTCTTCATTTGACTCCTGCTTGGTCATCTCCAAATCCCGAGTGGTTAACTCAATTTGGACATTGTAAGCGTATTGCTTGACAAAAGCATTGGCAATTTCTGGCCAAGTATGATAGTACACAAATTCCAAAGTGAGGAACCAATCAAGAGCGCTTCCAGTGAGACTCCTTTGAAACAATTGAGCGATGAGCTCATCATTCAAGCCCATTGGCTTCAAGGTGTTGATGGCATGGCGGACATGGCTAGTGGGGTTGCCAGTTCCATTGAATTTCTCAATGTTTGGCATCTTGAACTTCTCAGGCAGTTGAGAATCTGGAAAAAGGCAAAGTCATTCAAAGTCCAAAATTTGGTTCCCCTGTGAATGGGCCAGAGCGTATTTGATCTCCTTGACTTGCTTGGCAAATTCAAGGTTTTTTGCCAATACCACTTCTTGAGGATTTTCTGCTTCTTACTCGTCTTTCTTGTCCTCAGCATATCTTGCTGCTTTTTCGGCTAGTAAATAGGCAATTTGGGCTTGGAGCTTAGTGATAGTGGCGTCATTGTCTGCCATTCTTGAAATGGGAGTGGGAGGATAGCTTGGTGAAGCTTGGGGATTGGTAGATGATCGAGTTTGCTGAGATGATGACCTTGAAGACCTAAGAAGTGATTGGGACCATTTCGGCGGAGGTGTTTTGATAGGCGAGGAAGATAGAAGAGATGATTGCAAAGATTTCTGCTTGGCGTACCTTCGGGTGTTGTAAGAGTATAAAACTGGCTGTGGTTGCTTTCTTGGCTTACCTATTGTGCCTGCTTTAAAGTAAAATAACTGTAATTCAATACTTGGTATAGGGTTAGGGATTTGGGCTGAAAATCCCAACCCTTTTGTACAGGAAGAGATGTTACAACAAATGATACAGGGTGTGAGGAAGAACTTCAAAGCAAAATGCATAAAAATTCCTTAACCTGCGGGTTACTATTTTATTTTGATAAGTTTTATGGCTTTCTAACACATGTAAGGTTTGGGTAGTCTTAAGGGTGCTCCGTTGTCAAAAGGGCGCCAGTCCTTTCACCAACCCATCATGGGCGATAATCGAGTGATTCATTTTTTGATATACCACTATGTACAGGTGACTGTGGAGTTTGCTGGAACCCCTAACATAGCCCATGACATGCCAGGATATTAGGTGAACTCAACGAGGTTGCCCGCTCGATGCAAATGATAAAAGAATTAGATAAAGTAAGTGTTAATCCTATGTCGAACTTTCTGGTTATGGCTCTCAAGTCCCCAGCAGAGTCGCCAAAAACTGTAGACACCTCTCAAATGGGGCATCGCCATACAGATTGATCATTATTTGGTGGTTTGCTTCATAAACCAAGATCGTGGATATTCTCATGGCTAGGAACATCGCCACAGGATAGCAGTTATCATCATAACAGAGTCGCCAACCAATTTATAAAACTAGGAAAAACAAGTAGAGATTCCGAGTATGAGAGCCAAGAGTACAATAAGGGAAAAGTGTTAAGCACCCCTCTTTGCCTAGTCATAAGACTGGCCCCTAATCGTCCAAAATATGACTAGTGTTTGCTTTATTTAATTCTAAACATGTAAATCAATTTTAGCCTTTAACAGTTGATGAGGCGAGCCAGAACGATAATTGAAGCATGCATCAAAATAAGCAGAAAAGATAAACTGTTCCAGGAAAATAGATCCCTCGACCGATGAATAGATGTCACGGCCGAGGAATCCCACTGGGTCAATGTATCAGCCGAAGGATTGATCCCCCAGCCGATGTTCTTCCTCACACTAGACTAAATAATTAACAGAGACTGAGGGTAATTGTTTGATTTTGCTTCTCGAAAACCCTAGGGTTAGGGTTTGTACTTTGGGATTTGATCGTTGGATCGTGGCAGCCTTCAGAAGGTTAGGGCTTTTGTAGAGGGGATATGAGAGAGCATATTTGTAGAGTTTCGTGGCTAAAAAGAATGTATGAACAGGTTTATTTCGAACCCTAAGGGCCTCTTTATATAGGCAATTGGTGACTCACTCCGGCCAATCAAATGGCGTGAATCAATAAGAAATTATAGGGTTAGAAGATCTCTAAATGAATATGCTTTCGTAGCTCGAATGCATCGGAAAAAGGCTACTAGGGTTTTGGAGATCGGATCAAACGTATGACAGAACATTCCAGAATCTAAAAAATAGACGATCTGGCGGCCGGGCAAAGGATCTAGTGGCCGAGGAATAGATTGGGCGGCCGAAGAATCGATCTGGCTGCCGAAGAATCAATCTCTCAGAGAGATTTTCAAGCAACATGTTTCACGGGTGAAAGAATAAAGTTGAGGTCGTGAGATCAATGTTACGGCCGAAAGATGGATTCTCCTAGGATTCTGTATTTCTGTTTGAAAGGCTATATGGCTCTGGATTGGGTCCTCTAAGTGGCTAAAAGTACTCACCAAAATTCCACGGGTTCACGAGAAGTCAATCAACAATCACTGTATCAATTCATCATCGGGATGATTCCCAAGGTGGGACTTGAAATAATCGTTAGGCCAAATTAGGGTGTCTACAACTACAAATATTATTGCATAAATAGATCACAATACGGTAGGAGGCTAAAAAATGAAGAGGAAAAGCATATCCAATAAGCTTTTCACTCATCCCAGAAAATGGAAAAGATTAAAACAGAAAAATGAAACAAAACCAAAAAAATGTCAAAGTCAGCTTATATCTAATCTCCACATTCAATCAAGGGGAAGGAGAAAAAAAGAACATACCCTCTCCATGACAACAAAGATCTCCAAAACTAGAGAAGACAGAAAGATGGTCAAAACCATAGTTTAACTGAGTATCCCACAAAATTATATTGTTGGACAACGTGACAATAGAATATTAAAAACTGGATGCATGGGGCTTACACTATTCATAGAAATAATAACAAAAAAAATACACCGCACCCGAGATTATGCAGCATAAATCGATACCAATCATGGGGAAAAAATGAAGAATAAGGTGCCCGTCGCTTTTCAATCATCCAAGAAACTGAGGGGAAAAAGTCAACAAAAAAGAATAAGAATGAAACAAAACAACAACAAAAAAAACTCAATTTATGTTGATCTTCACATATCAAGAAACCAATCATGGAAAAAAAATCAAGAACAAGACAGATAGAACCGATAATGCATCTCCTTCTCATGCCAATGAAGATCTACACAACATGTGTGTGAGGACATAAATATGGTAAAAACCAAAAGTAATAAAATATATTACAAAAAACAATGTCATAACATTAGAGAATCTAAATATATGTTAGGTCTCGAAGACAACATTACTAGAGAAATATTGAACCTGCAAGCAAGGGGCTTATAAGACTCTCATATACATATGCGAATAGAAAAATTGACACTGCATGACAAGCTATAGGATATGCTCCACAAATAGTTTACAAAAGGAAAGGTGACAAAAAAGGAAGAAGCACAACACCATACCAGACATCACAATGACAATGTGCTTGACAATCATACCAGAAACTGGAAGGGGAAAAAAACGAATGAATCACAACCAAAAAAACAGAGGAGACTTCATATTAGGCAAATCAACTACAATGGAAAAAAAAAAACACTACATGACAATTTACAGATAATGCTCTGCAAATAGTTTACAATAGGAGAGGTGACAAAAAAGGAAGAAGCACACATTATACCAAACAACACAATGGCAATGTGCTTGACAATCATACCAGAAACTAGAAGGAAATAAAAAATTGAATGAAACACAACCAAAAAACAGAGGAGACTTCACATTAGACAAATCAACTACAATGGGAAAAAAACATACAGCAAACCATGACAGGCTAGTATCACTCCCAACTAGAACCCATCTTCATATATGACTCTAACAAGCAAGTTACTTAGAACCACAAATGCAGTCTTCCAGTATAGCCATGCCTCAAATTCTCCTACAAAGAAAATATTAAGCAAAGAGCGATAACAGACATAACGCATACTATTAGTACCAAATTCGAACCCTAAACTCCCGCACGCATTACCAACTGCATAGCACCACTAGAGGAAACTCTACTAGTTAAGGGAAGTGCAATCAAACATAATACTACATAATACTAACAGTACAAAATATCATTGAGACAAATAATCCTGCAAGATTATTAAGCAGCACGTGATCTCTCAATCCAAAATAACTATAGGGTTAATTATACCTTTGAGTAATAACCTCATGTTTAAGTTCATGAACATTGGGTTCCAGTAATCAGTCTTAACTAGGACTCATAGAAAGGAAGAATCCGAAAGGACTCCATATTTCCTAAACAATTTTCCCCCGATCAGCATATCAATCAAACCAAGCAAAAGTTGTTAGGTAACAGTAAGGGAAACTCCCAACCAATCAAAGAATTTGAATGGTAAAGGAACCTGAATCAGTATTTGAATTGTGGCGAAAAAGAACTCTCCTCAACCCAAAACTATCTTCTACCAATAAACCATCGTCAGCCATAGCAAATCAAGCACGGTTTGTTAGTAAGTGGAATTCAAGAGAAACCAACATTTTCCAAAGGTATAGAACCACTTCAGGAATTGCAATTCTAAGTAACATCTTACACAAAAACTGAAAGACAGTAACACGGATAACTAGCAAAAATAACATACTTACAGAAGAGAACTCCAAACAAACCCTAAAAATGCATAAACCATACTCCTACACATAGGCTAGTCCCTCTCTGCACTCCCTGAAATCTGAGCCACCAATCTAAACAATGCCTTCCAAAACTACACTAGGCGTCCCCCCCCACTACCCCATAGTAATCGATAAACATCTTCGTTAAATAAAGTCAGAAGTAACATGGAGTATTGATGTATGTAAGACAAACTAAGAACCGACTATGTCGTAATTTCTACAGTTAATTTCAGATAACCCTGCACTAGAAATCATGCTCATAGACTATATCGATCAAACAGGACCTTAACATAAAACAAAATTACCAAACATTTGCGCATAAAAATCAAAGATAAGCTCTCCACACATACTGTATCTTCAAAATTCACTAGAAGCTCAATCATCCAAATCTCAATCATTACCACAAATCATCCCCAAATCCCACCCCCAAAAAAAACCCCTAGAAACCCCTTTTTTTCCATTAACAGATCAAAACCCGAACACCTAAGTACCAGCAGGCTCCTACCAATCTCAAAAGAAACAAAAGCATCAATGCAAGCGTACTGCACCTGATTAGGGTAAAGATACTCATTATCACACCTACTCGTCGTAACCCTCCTCGGCTTCAAAACCTCCGCTCCCAACACCTGCCTCACAAGAACCGCCAAGCCGGCATTCCTCAACTCCCTCACACTGTAAGCCTCCGCTGCCGCCCGCCAGCACCCTCAAATCGAGGGCATTCGCCACCGTCAAACCGTAGTCCCCCGTTAGCTTCTCCACGTCTTTGTGGATGCCCACGTCGTTGAACATGTGGGCGGGGTTTGCGACGATGAGGGAGGAAGGGGTTGAGGGAGAGTAGATGAAGGAGAAGATGAGGTCCAATACGCTTAGGGAGGAAGGTATTTACAGCCCCTTTGGATGGTGTGAGATAAGAAAAGGGAGCCCTTTCTCACAAAATCTCACCATTTTTTGTGAGATTGGGTAAGAATGGGGAGAAGCCAGTCAAAACAATTCATTCTTGTACTTTTCTCTCCATTTCTCACCAAAATAGTCAATCCAAATGAATGATTTGGTTAGAAATCAAAACCCTTTCTTTTCTTTTCTCTTGAAATCACTCCATCCAAAGGGGCTGTTAGGGTAATTGGTAGTCGTCGATGCTGGTACTCATGGTTAGAAGAGGAGAGAGAGAGGGGGGGGGGGGGGGGGCGGAAACAAAAGGAATGAAGCGTAGACGTGGGGCGCTATTTATAAGTTGAGGTCGGGAAGATAGGGGACGCGTCTTGGATGAAGTGGTGATCTGAGATCGGACGGCAGAGGCGTGTTTTTTTAAAGCGGTGCAATCCTTGCTAGCTGGATTACGTCATCAACAAGGCATCAACGCATCAACGGTTTTTTTTTTTTTTTTAACGGCTTGGCCAAAAAGAGTCGTACTTTTGTCTCTATTCAAATTTTTTTTTATACTTTGTTAGATTGTGTCAATATTCTGCAATTTGTCTCGTTGAGAAAAATCTAAAAATTCAAAAATTATTATCATAATCTTAAAAAAGTTCATTCAAGGTAATATTAATACAAAACAGACAAATTATTTAAATGATTTTGTCTTTATTGAATTTTTTATAATTTGGTTCATAATTTCATAGTGATTGGCAAGGTGGCATTGCACCGGCAGTCTGTCTCTTTTTTCATCGAGAAAACTTCTGCAAGTTAGGTTGCCTATGCGGGTAAAGCATATCGTCATCAACATCTGGACCACTGATTGTAGGGAGGTATTCCTGAACAAGCTCGAATAGAGCCCAAACAGGTGGTACGTGGGACCATGATATAAGTGAGATAAGATAAGTTGCCGTGCTTGACGGTGGTCAGCGATAAGGTCCGATGCAATGAGAAGTCATTGGACCAAGCAGTTTGTTCATTTTTTTGTTCACTTTCAATTGGCGTCGTCGAAGGGAAACAAAAGAGTTCTCTTTGAAAAATGACCATGGTGGAAGGAGATCCAAAGACACCGCTTGACCTAAAAAGCCTGCTAGGTGGGGGAGGAGATAAATCCTAACCAGGTGCTCCAAGAAGGCCCAAGGGCGGAAAGACGACAAGCAAGGGCAACCCCTTGACCGTCCTTGATGACTCCAAGAACAGGGACCAGGATGGCCACAGGGTTTACACGACGGAGCAAATCTCACCGAGAAGGAGAGTAGGTTGCACACTCGAGAAGCATGCATAACAGTGAAGATATTCTCGATAAAAAGAGGCAGGAAATCGAGGAATTTGCTCGTTTCATCAAAAAATGAGAGCACGAGATTCGAGAGTTAGAACGGATCCAAGAGCACCCTGAGGACTCTGGACTTTTACAAAGAAATTTCGGAGGAGATAGGCGGGCCATGGTGGAATACAAGAAGGCTCCTTCACGAAGAAGAAGGAGCATGAGCCCCACTCCAGGGCAAAAGAGAGCTTCTTCACGAAAATGAAAGAGCAGAAGTCAAAGCCGAACACCAGAGCGGCGAAGGGTCAAGAAAAAGAAGGAGCAGAAGCCGAAGTCTCACCCCCGAAGAGGAAGGGACTAGGAAGCACCACAGGGATAGGAACGAGAGGCCTAATTCCGATTGGGAAAAGAGTGGTCCTAGCAAGATGAAGGACGTGAGGATGGAACCATGACTGCACGAGAAGTAGCACGGAAGGCCCTCAACAATATAGCATCCTCCCCCTTTGCAAGAAAACTACACGAAGCAAGGTTGCCGAGCAGGATAAAGCATGGCACGCTCATCCCATACGAGACGAGTGCAGATCCCATGCATGACGGGGATGATGCAATTATGTGCAAGATCTTCCCATCAAGTTTGGGAAGGTAGCTTTGTCATGGTTCCATAAGCTAAGTTCGCACTCCATACGAGGATGGAGGCAACTAGCTGAGGAATTCACTGCTTGATTTTTGACGAGCAAAAGGGCACCAAAAACTTTTGAAAGCCTCTCTGCTATGAAGCAAGGAGAGAATGAGCCGATCAGGGACTACGCGAAGAAGTACTAGGAAACTTTCAACAAAATTGAAAGTTGCAGCAAAGAGTATGAATAGCCATGTTCAAAACAAGATTGCCTGTTCGGGGGGAGCTGCGCCAGTCATTGAACATGAGTCCAGTTGGTACACTGGCAAAATTAATGGAGCGGATTGAGTAACATGCCAGAATGGAGTGACATACTCCGGGAGGATGGCAAGGTTGTGGCAGAGCAGGCCCAAAGAAAACAAACAAACCAAAGCCCAAGACTTACAGGGAAAGAAAGGATTATGGACAGGCTAAGAAGGAGATGTACAAGGAGAGGCAAGCTCCGGACCCAAAGTCTTTCTTTTCAATAACCACGGTTTGGAAAGAACCAATTTACAGGATTCTTTGTTGAATAAAGAATTGTCCTTACTTCAAGTGGCCCCCAAGGTTGGAAGGAGATAAAGACGCTAAGCGTGCTACAAGCCAGCACTGTAGCTACCATAAAGACTGGGGTCACATAACAGAGGATTGTGAGATGTTCAAAAAGCACCTTGATGATTTGGTGGCTCAGGGATACCTAAAGGAGTTTATCCAAAAGGGACCCAAAGAGAATGGGAAAACAATGGAGTTGGATTATGAACAAAATCCAAGGGGTGTAATCCATATGATACATGGATTGGCCACACCTTATACGAGAAATGAGGTAAGATTGCTCCAAAGGCAAGTCAAGCATGACCAGTATTTCATGCACCTAGGAAAGATAAGAGGGCGCGAAGGAGAATTATGCGACGAGGGCATAATTTTCACGGATGAGGACCTAAGAGGAGTCTAGGTACCACACAATGACGCTTTGGTCAAAACCCTACGAATTGGGGAGTATGACATTTAGAGGATCTTGGTGGACTCAGGAAGTTGCATAGAGGCGCTATACTATGACGCGTTCAAGAAATTAAGACTGACCTAGGCAGATTTGGTACAGTCAATAACACTATTGGTCAGATTCAGTGCAGGGGCAGTGTGGCCATTAGGAAAGGTAACGCTACATGTTCGGGTAGGAGCAGTGGTGCTATGAACCAATTTTTTTGTAGCAGATATACCGTCCTCCTACAATGCAATAATAGGGAGGACGTGGTTACACAAGATGAGGATCGTATCCTCAACCTACCACCAAATGGTTAAGTTCCCGATATCAAATGGAATTGAAAAGATCAAAGGCAACCAAAAGGTTGCGCAGCAATGCTTGATTTCCATAATCAAGAAAGCACCAAAGGCTAAATTGGTCCAAGCTGTGGAGATCCCGGATCAGCCGACCTTCGAGGATGTCGGAGAGAACCCCGCCGAGAAGGTGGTCTAAGGTTTGAAGAAGATACAGATCAATGAGATTGATCCAGAGAGGTATTTCTTGCTTGGGGAAAACTTGAGCAAAAAAGAGGAAGAAGAGTTGGTAAGGTTCCTGAAGGAGCACATTGACGTGTTTGCTTGGGTCCCCGAAGAGATGCCTGGGGTGGATGCAAATGTGATTTGTCACCACTTGAATGTAGATCCACAGCACAAGCCTATAATGCAAAAAAAGCGAAGATTAGCTGTACAACATGTAGATGCAGTAATCGAGGAGGTTGACCATCTGCTAGAAGCCAAAATCATACGAGAAGTTTACTACCCAGAGTGGCTATCCAACACTGTGGTGGTAAAAAAGAAGAATGGAAAGTGGCATGTCTGCGTGGACTTCACTGATTTTGAACGAGGCATGTCCAAAAGACAGTTTCCCTCTTCCAAGAATAGACCAGTTGGTCAATGCAACTGCGGGGTATGGGCGGATGAGTTTCCTCGACGCATATCGAGGGTACCACCAAATTGCCATGTTTGGGCCCAATCAGGAGAAGACTTCCTTTATTATGCCAAAAGGGCTGTATTATTACAGCATCATGCCTTTTGGTTTAAGGAATGCCAGAGCAACTTATCAGAGATTGGCAACGATTATGCTCAAGAATCTACTCGGGAAAACTACGGAGGTGTATATAGATGACATGGTGGTCAAGAGCAAAGAAAAGCGGGACCACGTAGTTGATTTAAAGGAGGCATTCGAAATTCTAAGAGAATACAAACTGAAACTCAATGCCTCAAAGTCTGCGTTTGGAGTTAGTTCGAGTAAATTCTTGGGCCACCTTGTGACCATAAGAGGGATAGAGGCAAATCCCGATCAGATAATAGCTTTGCAAAGGCTACAGAGCCCCAGGACCACGAAGGAGGTCCAAAGACTAACTAGAATGGCCGCAGCCCTCAACAGATTTATCAGTCGATCAAGTGACAAGTGTAGACCTTTCTTTCAGTTGCTGAAAAATAGGGAAGGATATGAATGGGGAGCAGAATGCGAACACGCATTCCAAGACCTGAAGAAGTACTTGGAAGCAGCCCCACTCTTGTCCACTCTTGATCCGGGTGAGTCTTTGAATTTGTATTTAGCAGTTTTCGAGCATGCTGTAAGTGTAGTATTATTGAGGAACAAGGGGTCCGAGCAAATCCTCATGTATTATGTGAGCAAGACATTGCTAGATGCAGAAACGAGATATCTGCCTCTTGAGAAATTGGTCCTGGCATTAAGGACCATGGCAAGGAAGTTGCCACATTATTTCCAGAGTTATAAGATTGTGGTTTACACCAAATTCCCGTTGAAGTCATTGCTACGAAAGGCAGATTTCTTGGGACGAATCTTGACTTGGTCAGTGGAACTTAGTCAGTATGATATTGACTATCAGCCGCACACAGCGATCAAAGGACAGGTGTTGGCAAACTTTTTAGCCGAATTCTCAACTACAGTGGCTCCCTTGCCTCCTACGAGAAAGGAGCAGGCATCTGGGCCACCAGCCAAGAAGGGTAAGGCACCGGCCGAGCAAGATCCCCTGGAATCAACGTGTAATACTAGTTCAGGGATTGGGGTTGTGCTTTTTCCTCCTGAAGGAATAATGTTGGAATTGTCTCTTCGGCTGGGTTTTAGTGCATCGAATAATGTGGCAGAGTACGAGGCACTCTTAGCAGGCTTGAGAAGTACAAAAACCCTAAAGGTGAGAAGGATAAGAGTGTACTATGATTCACAGCTTATGGTGAATCAATTGTCCAGGGAATACGAAGCCGGGAGTGAAAAGATGGCAGCCTACGTGGAGGCCGCCATGGGCCTGCTTGATACTTTTGAGAAAGTTTTTACTGAGCAGATAAGCTCTGGGCAGAATGCCCATGCAGATTCACTGGCTTGGTTGGCCATAGCTGTGCCAACCGAGTTTAAGAGAAAGATGGCAGTAGATAATCTTGTTGAGCCTAGTATTGGAAGAAGTGTAGAATTGGTCTTGGACGTGAACCAAGGACCAAGTTGGTGCAGACTTGATGTGATAATAGTGATGCAATTGCGCACGAGCCCGTGCGTGTGTGTTGTTTTAAGCGTAGAGCTTTTTCAAGTTCTGGACTTGAGCATTCAGAGCGTAAAGCTCGAGCATTCAGAGGATAGAATCCGAGCATTCAAAGTATAGGCTTTGAGCATCCAGTACGCAGTGGTTGGGCATTCAAGCGTAGAACTTGAGCATTCAAGTGTAGAACTTGAGCATCTAGTACACAGTGGTTGGGCATGCAAAGAGCTTTGAGCATTCAAAGTGTTGAACTTTGAACATTCAAGCATAAAGCTTGAGAACAGATGGCATCTTGATGGTTGTAACTATGGGGAGGTATTCCCGAACACGTACAAATAGGACCCGAACATGTGGTACGTGAGACCATGGTTTGATTAAGATAGAGACAGTCACTGTGCAAGGCGGTGGTCAGCGATGTGGATCGGTGACATGAGAAGTCATTGGTCCAAGAAGGTTGTACAGGGTCTTGGTCTAGTGAACATGAGACGTTATTGGACCAAGAGACTAATAAAGGAACAGTGACATGTGAAGTCACTGGTCCAGGTAGTTTATTTGGCAAAAGGGCCGAACAGGAGGAGAGCTCTTGAGAAGACATTGGTCCAAATAGTTGATAAAGGACCAATTACATGTGACATGACTGGTCTAGGCAGTCTGTTCGGTGATGAGATAGCCAAACAAGGAACACTCTGAAAGAGTCCAGAAATAGTGGTATTCCATAAAGGAATGAATCCCGAGAATGTAGGATCTGGGAAAGATACTCAACAAGAATGGGATGTTCGACCAGTTATGGAAAAGAGTCCTAAAAAGACTAAGGTAATGAACTGATAAAGGAACGAGAATCCAAAATATCCTGGGTTTTCTATACGAGATAGAAATTCTAGGGCAACAGGGATATGCTTGGGTAGCAAGCATCTATGATTCTATAAATACGAGGTAAACCTAAAGGTAAAAGGTACGCAATATGTTGCTTTCATATTATTCTCCTATTGATAATTAGGGGTTTTTCTGGTACGTGATACTATTGTAGGCATCGGAGGGCCTTTGCCATGAGAGGCAAAGGTGCGCTCACCCCTTGTCTATTTTACAGATTAGGGTTCCAGCGAAGGCATTAGGGTTTCAATCGAATACAACGAGTAGTCGTTGCAGAATAGTGTCGTTCTAGGTACTATTCATTTTTCTCCACCTACAATTGGCGCCATCTGTGGGGAACGATAGAGTTCTCTTTAAAATACGACCATGATGGAAGAAAATCCAACAACACCCCTCGATCCAAAGAATCTGCTAGATGGAGGAGGAGACAAATCTCCACCAGGGGCTCCGAGAAAGCCCGAAGGCGGACATAAGAGGACCACGAGTAAGGGCCACCACCTTACAGATCATAATAACTCCAAGAGTAGGGAAGGAAGGACGGCCTCAAGGTCCACAAGAAGGAGTAAATCCCACCGAAGGGAAGAGTCAATTGCACATTCAAAAAGTGTTCACTACAGCGAAGACCTCCTTGACAAGAAGAGGCAAGAAATCGAAGAATATGCTCATTTGATCAAGAAACGAGAGCATGAGATCCGGGAGTTGGAACGGATCCGAGAACACCCAGAGGACTCTTGACTTTCACAAAGAAACTCCAGGGAAAATAGGTATGCTATGGTAAAACACAAAAAGGCTCCTTCATGAGGAAGAAAGAGCAAGAGCCAAAGTCCTACCCCAAGGCGATAGAGAACTTCTCCAAGAAAAGGAAGGAGCCGAACACAAAAGCGGAGACTAGGAAGCACCACAGGGAAAGGTACGAGAGACCTGAATCCGATTGGAATAGGGCTGGGGCCCATAAGACCAAGGAACGAAAAGATGGGACCATGTCTGCACGAGAAGCAGCAAGGCAAGCCCTAAGTAACATAGCGGCTTCCCCCTTTGCAAGGAGGTTACAGGATGCACAGCTACCAAGCAGAGTGAAGCATGGTGCGTTCATCCTTTACGAGACATATGCAGACCCCCATTGCTCATATACAACATTACCAACAAGTTATGTTAATGCATGTTGGGGATGATGCCATCATGTGTAAGATGTTCCTTTCAAGCTTAGGGAAGGTAGCCCTATCCTGGTTCCATAAGTTGGGACCACGCTCCATACGAGGATGGACGCAGCTCGTCGAAGAGTTTACTGCTCAGTTTTTGACAAGTAGGAAAGCGCCTAAAACATTTGAAAGCCTATCCACCATGAAACAGGGAGAAAGCGAGCCAATCAGAGATTACGCTAAGAAATATTGGGAAATTTTCAATGAGATTGAAAGCTGCAGTGAAGAATATGCGATTGCTACGTTCAAAACTGGCCTGCCTTTTCGGGGAGAATTACGCCGGTCATTAAATATGCATCCGGTAACAACGTTGGCTAGGCTGATGGAGCAAATTGAGTAACATGCCAGAGGAGGATGACATACTCCGAGAAAATGGCAAGTTGGCTACCGAACAAACCAAGGGGCATGCAAAGAAGGCAGATAAACCAGAGCCCAAGACCTATAGGGAAAGGAAAGAGTATGGGCAAGCTAAGAAAGATCCATACAAAGAAAAGCAAGCACCTGATCCTAAGTCCTTCTTTTCAATAAATACAGTTTGGAAAGAACCAATTTATAGGATTCTTTATCGAATAAAGAATCAGCCCTACTTTAAGTGGCCCCCGACCCTGGGAGGAAATAAAGATGCAAAGCGGGCTATGAATCAGCACTGCAGTTACCACAAGGACTGGGGCCATATGACTGAAGACTGCGAGATGTTTAAAAAGCACCTTAACTATTTGGTAACGTGGGGCTACATTAAAGAATTTATCTAGAAAGATCCCAAGGATAAAGAGAAAGCAATGGAGTTGGATTACGAATAAAATCCAAGGGGCATAATCCATATGATACATGGATTGGCCGAGCCTTATACGAGAAATGAGGTAAGACTGCTCCAGAGGAAGATTAAGCATGACCAGCATATAATGCGGTTGGGAAGGAAAAGACGACATGACGATGAAGCATGCAAGAGGGCATAGTTTTCACAGATGAGGATCTAGGAGGAGTCCAGGTACCACACAACGATGCTTTGGTCGTAACCCTACGAATTGGGGAATATGACATGGAAAGAAACTTGGTGGATTCAGGAAGCTGTACCGAGGTACTGTACTACGATGCATTTAAAAAGTTGGGGCTGACACAGGCAGATCTGGTACAGTTAGTGACCCCCTTGGTCGGATTCGGTGCAGGAGCAGTTTGGCCATTGGGAAAGGTAACTCTGCCTGTTAGGGCAGGAACAGTAGTACTGCGAACTGACTTCCTAGTAGTAGATGTGCCATCGTCATATAACGTGATTATAGGAAGAACTTGGTTACACAAAATGAGGGCAGTTTCTTCCACCTACCATCAGATGGTAAAGTTTCCTGGGTCCAACGGGGTTGAAAAAATCCAAGGCAATCAGAAGATAACACAACAGTACTTGATTTCCACCATCAAAAATGTCCCAGAGGCCCATCATGTTCATACGGTAGAAGTACCGGATCAACCAACTATTGAGGGCATCAGAAGAAACCCAACAGAAAGAATAGTTTAAGGCTTAAAGAAAATACAGATCAATGAAACTGATCCTGATAGGTATTTTCTAATTGGGGAATCGCTGCCAGCTGAGGAAGAAGCCCGAGTTATTGAATTTCTTAAAAGAACATGTTAATGTGTTTGCATGAATACCTGAGGAGATGCCCGGTGTAGATGCAAATGTGATCTGCCACGACTTGAACATTGATCCACAGCATAAGCCAGTCATTCAGAAGAAAAGAAGGGCAGCTGTACAACATGTTGACACTGTTATTGAAGAGGTAGATCGTTTATTGGAACCCAAAGCAATACGGGAGGTTTACTATCCGGAGTGGTTATCCAACACTGTGGTGGTGAAAAAGAAGAATGGAAAGTGGCGTGTCTGTGTGGATTTCACAGACTTGAATAAAGCATGCCCAAAAGACAGCTTCCCTCTTTCCAGAATTGACCATTTAGTAGATGCCACTGCTAGATATGAGCGAATGAATTTCCTCGACACATATCGGGGATATCACCAGATTGCCTTGTTTGGGCCTGATCAGGAAGAGACTTCCTTCATCACACCACGAGAATTATATTGTTATAGTGTCATGCCCTTCGGGTTAAGAACCGCAAGGGCAACATACCAGAGACTTGCAACCATCATGTTCAAAAAGCTCTTAGGCAAAATCATGGAGGTATATATTGACGATATGGTAGTCAAAAGTAAGACCAGATAGGGACACATAGCGGACTTGAAGGAGGCCTTTAGAATCTTGAGGAAATACAAACTAAAGTTCAACGCCTCAAAGTGTGCGTTTAGAGTTGGTTCTGGCAAATTCCTAGGCCACCTAGTGACTATAAGAGGGATTGAAGCAAATCTTGATCCACTAATAGCCTTGCAAAATTTACAGAGCCCTAGGACAACGAAGGAGGTTAACTGGAATGGCAACAGCCCTCAATAGATTCATTAGTCGGTCAAGTGATAAGTGTAGACCCTTCTTTCAATTGTTAAAGAAAAGGGAAGGATTTGAATGGGGAGCAGAGTGTGAGCAGGCCTTTCAGGATATGAAGAAATATTTGGCTAAGGCCCCACTCTTGTTAACTCTAAACCCAGGTGTGTCTTTAGTTTTGTATCTGGTTGTTTCTGAACATGCTATAAGTGCAGTGTTGTTAAGGGATAAGGGATCCGAGCAAATCCCTGTCTATTATGTAAGTAAAACATTATTAAATGCAGAAACAAGATATCTGCCCCTCGAGAAATTGGTCCTGGCGTTAAGGACAACAACAAAAAAATTGCCACATTATTTTCAGAGCCATAGGGTTGTGGTTTACATTGAGTTCCCATTGAAGTCACTGCTACGAAAAGCAGATTTTTCAGGAAGAATCTCAACTTGGTCCATTGAGTTAAGCCAATATGACATTGACTATCAACTGCGCACAGCAATCAAAGGCCAAATTTTGGCTGATTTTGTGGCAGAGTTCTCACCGGCAATAGCACCCTTGCCTCCTACGAGAAAGGAGCAGGTGACTGGATCACCATCTAAGAAGGAGAAAGCACCAGCCGAACAGGATCCCCTGGAATGGAAATTGTTTGTTGACGGATAAGCATGTAATACTGGTTCAGGAATCGGGGTTGTGCTTTTTCCTCCTGAAGGAGTAATGTTGGAGCTATCTGTTTGGCTTGGTTTCAGTGCATCAAATAACGTAGCAGAACACGAGGCACTCTTAGCTTGGTTAAGGAGTGCAAAAACCCTGAAGGTGGTAAGAATTAGGATATATTGTGATTCACAACTTACGGTGAATCAACTATCCGGCGAGTACGAAGCCCGGAGTGAGAAGATGTTAGCCTATGTGGAAGCAACCAAGGATCTACTTAATACTTTCGAAAAGGTATATGCCGAGCAGATAACCTCTAGACAGAATGCCCGTGCAGACTCACTAGCCTGGTTGGCTGTAGCAGTACCAACAGAGCTCAAGAGAAAGGTGGCGGTAGATTATCTTGTTGAGTCGAGCATTGGAAGGAGCGTAGAATTGGTCTTGGACGTGAACCAAGGACCAAGTTGGATGGATCCAATTGTGGAGTTTTTACGAGATGATACACTCCCCTTTGATAAAAAGGAGGCTCACAAAATAAAACCCAAGTCTGCATGATTTTGGCTGTCACCAGAAGGTAAGATGTACAGAAAATCCTTCACCGGTCCATAGTTACTTTTCGTGCACCCTGAGATGGTGCAAAAGTTCCTCCACGAAATTCATGAGGGGACGTGTGGAAGTCATGCTGGGGGTAGGTCCATTGCTCACCGAGCAATTACCCAAGGTTATTGGTGGCCACACATGAAAAAAGATGCAAAAGTGTATGTAAAAATTTGTGAGCAGTGTCAGAAATTCTCACCAATGATTCGAACACTAGCAGAAGATTTGGTGCCATTGACGAGTCCTTGGCCGTTTGCTCCATGGGGAATGGTGTAGACACCCCAATCTAATTTCCTAATTGATTTATTTCATTTTTCGGTTTCTTGTTTCCCCGATGATGAATCAGATCAAAAACAGTCTTGAGAGTGAAATGGTTTGAACTTGGAGTGAGTGGAACCCATCCTAAACCCCAAAACCCTAAATCAAAAACCTGACCTCAAGTGTGACCATCGTGCATTGGACTGGATCTCGCACGCGATGCTCCATCTTCCAGATGTTGGTCAAAGTCAAAGCCTTGACTGTTGACTAGCGCGCGGGTTGGTGGGATAGTCGCGCAATGATGTCACTATCACGCGCGATGGTTAACACCTATCACTTTCACCTTTTTCCAGCTGCATTTTGTGATGATCAGGGGGCTACTGACTTGTGGAACCCCGTTTTCATCGACTGAACAGCGTTTTGCGGGTGCATGGGTTGCACCACCCTCACAACCACTCCCATCACCTTGTTGGCCTATTTCTCCACCAAGGGAGGCTAGCAAGCCTTGTTGGCTAGTTGCTAGGCCAAGTTCTCCACCAACCTAGCACTCTCCCCTCTCCTATATATACCTCAATGGTCTTCCAAGTTCAAGGTTACAAAAAATCAAGCAAAAAAGGATACATAACCCCTAATACTCTTGATATTTCCTCACTCAATCCATCTTCGTACACTTATTTCCCAAGCTCTACCACCTTATTCAATCTATATTCAAACACTCAAACAAAGGTATAAGCTTACAGCCTGCGTACTGTTTTGATCCCTGAGGGGGGCTGGCAGGGCCAAGGCTGGTAATCAATACCAGTTCTGGCCCTAAAGTCAGCAGGGTTACAAGAGCCGTGCACTGGCATTCTCACGTGCGTTGGACTCACTCCCACACGCGCCTGTTATGGGCATCGCGTGACGGTCCACGCAGGGATGGGATGCTGGTCATTTTCTATTTATGTTATATTATAAATCATTGCGGTGCATGTTTAAAACTGGCTAGTTCTATTGTATGACAAATTTGTTAGATTAGCTCTTCATGCTTTACTGTTTACTTTGGAATGTCCCTGGGATGCTTCTGAATATGTTTCAGAGCCCCGGCATGCAAAGCAATTCCTGGAAGTCCAGACTGATCCATCGCGCGATTGTTCCAGTATGTCGCGCGCTGATCTGACTATTTCCAGTGGCTACCCTTGCATGGGCAACTTGGTCTCTGACCTCTATTTTAATACCCCCACTATTTAGGGGTTGTGTTTCAATTCCATTTATCCTCTTTGTAATTATTATTTACTTCCAGTACATATAGACTGCTTGGTTTGACCCTGGCTGTGCACTGGTCCTTCCAAAGCCCAGAAAGGGACAAAACCCAATCTGTTTGCAGGATATGAACAGGCGCGCGATTGAATGAGTTTGACGCGCGACGGTGGACTTGCATGCACGTAGATCCATGCATGCAAGTTGGCTATCGTTTGTGTCAAATTCATTCAAAGGCACTGTTTTGATATCCAGTCATAGTGTTTGATTTTATCTCATTTATTTTCTAACATATCACCCATCCATGCTATTTCTCATATCATATTTTGAAAAGTGTTACAGTTTTAATCCCCGATTAACTGTTCCCCGCCCTAATAGGCTAAAAATTGATTAATAGAAAAAGAATCGCAAATATTTTCACAAAATGCCTAAGTAGAGACCAATCTCCGGATTGGGCGAGAGGGGTGCCTTAAAACCCTTCCCCTCTCGTAACCTGGCTCCCGAACCCAGATATGGTTATGAAGGACTGGTGCTTTCATGTTTTTCAAATAAATAGCGCAGTAGGTGCTTCAAAATACAGTTCCTTAGGTGTTGGACCTTCAAAACCCGAGTGGCGACTCTGTATTTTTTAGCGCTTGCCATCCGCACTCGCGCTCCCACGATTCCGAGCCCTAGCTTTAGAAATCCAAAAATTTCCATGGGCATGCTGCCCACAGTGGCAACTCTGCTGGGGATAATCGAACCAATATTAATCTATACTTAGAGTTTAATACACTTGTGAACAAATGTAGAGACCTGTAAATTTCCTTTATATAATTTTTAATGTTTTAAAAATGGATAAATGATGGATTAATAAAAAAAATTATAGTTGTGGGTTAAATGTGTAATGGTTTGGAAATTATTGGGTGTTGGTGTGATTAGTGCATGTGTGTATACGTGTGTGTGTACCAGGGAAACTTATTTCCCATTTACTCATCTCATTCTCTCTACCGTTCTTCTCGCTCTCTCGGCTCTCTCCCTCTCTCTCCTTTTCACTCTTAAATTACACCTCAAAACTCAAAAGCCAAAAAGATTGACCTTCATTCTACCCTTCGTACGTGATTTTGAGCGTGTATTTAGTTGGATTTAGCTCGGGGAGGAGTATTCAATTGATTTAAAGGTTCTAAAAGCTAGGGCTCGTTCAAAATGCTTGGGTTTCGCCTTTCGACTCAAGGCAGGGAATTCTACCTCTCTTTATATGTTATTTGAGCATTCTTGTGTCATTTTTTAGCTTGTATTGGTTGTTATTGAGATTGGATTGAAATCTTAGAATTCTGTCAAAATCGCCTGAAAAACACTCTCCCTACCGGTAGGAACTTTTCACCTACCGATAGGACAAGTATGGAATTTTTCCTTAGCCAGCTCAAACATACAACAGCAGCTCAAAAGCTCATTCACCTACCGGTAGGGACTTTTCTTCTACCAGTAGGCCAAGCATCTGATTTTTTCTTCTACTGGTAGGCCAAGCATCTAATTCTTACGTTCAAAATCTTGCCCTCTCTGTTTCCAATTTCTACCGGTAGGAACTTTCACCTACCGGTAGGTCAAGTTACATTCAAAATCTAGGCCTCTCTGTTTCCAATTTCTACTGGTAGGAACTTTCATCTACCAGTAGGTCAAGTGCAGAATTTTCCCTCTTCGGTTGGCATCTAATTTTTTCTTCTACCGGTAGGCCAAGCATCTGATTCTTATGTTCAAAATCTTGGCCTCTCTGTTTCCAATTTCTACCGGTAGGTCAAGTATCATTTCAAATCATGGCCTCTCTGTTTCCAATTTCTACCGGTAGGTCAAGTTACATTCAAAATACTGGTAGGTCAAGTGCAGACTTTTCCCTCTTCTACCGATAGGACTCGTTTACCTACCACGAGTCCTACCGATAGTAGATTGAGCTGCTGCAGTGTCTTTCAGCTGCTTTCCTATATCTTCCAAATCACATTTTGAAGCTTCTCATCGACTCTAAGGGATTTGTTTGCACATTCTTTCAAGTTTTTTGAAGAGTATTATTTGTTTCACTCTTAAAGTGGTTTCCGATGGACTTGAATGAACACATTAAGTTAAGAAATGTGAAGTGTAAGATATGGTACGTCGAAATGCGAATGATACTCATGAGCATGTGAATGATGCATGAACACTCGGGGCCCATCGACGGGTGGGTGCCTGGCAAGGGATATCGGGCTCCCATAAATAGCCCGGCAGGAACTAATGCTCGTACTGAATATTCAAGGCCTTACGTACAAGGTGGGTGCTTGGCAGGGGATATCGGGCTCCCATAAATAGCCCTGTAGGAGCTTCGGCTCAGACATGCAAAGGATACGACATGTTGAGACACGAGCTGAACAAAAATGACTTATGAGTTTGAATAAAAGAAGGAATAGAGATATTGGGACACTTGATCATGATAGTTGTACTTCCTCCCTTGTCATTTGATCTCTATGTCGTTTGTTCTTTCATTTAACTCATTTGCATATAGAGTTTGCGTAGACTTTTCTACTGGGCTAGTGTAGGTCAAGCCTTACATCATTTTCAAGTGTTAACCCCGGACAATAGCTCACATGTATACAGTGCTTGGAATGTGGAAATATTTTTGAAAGCTAAACTGAGTCACCATCAAGAACAAGTATCCTATGCCTAGAATCGACGATTTGTTTGATCAACTTCGGGGTGCGACTTGTTTTTATAAAATCGATTTGAGGTCCGGTTATCATCAGTTGAGGGTTAGGAGGGAAGATATTCCTAAAACCGCATTCCGTACTCGCTATGGCCATTACGAGTTCGTTGTTATGCGTTTCGGATTGACGAACGCTCCAACTAAATTCATGGATTTGATGAATCGTATTTTTCGTGCTTACCTTGATCGTTTCATGGTCATCTTTGTGGATGATATTTTGATCTAGTCACCTACGGAGGAGGAATACTAATCTCATCTTACTATTGTCCTTGAACTCTTGAGAGAGCACCATTTGTACGCTAAAATTAGTAAGTGTGAGTTTTGGTTATCAGAAGTCAAATTCTTGGGTCACGTGTTTTTGAAAGGTGGTGTGTCCATTATGAACTGGCAGCGACCAAAGAACGTATTTGAGATTCAGAGTTTTTTGGGGTTGGTTGGGTACTACCGCCGTTTTGTTCTTGACTTCTCTCGTTTAGCGGCACCGATGACTAGATTAAAGCATAAGGGAACCCGTTTTGTTTGGAGTGACCAGTGTGAAGCAGTTTTTCAGGAGTTAAAGAAGCGATTGACTATTGCACCGGTTTTGATTGTGCCCGAATGTGGAGTTGGTTACTCTGTGTATTGTGATGCGTCTAAGGAGGGATTGGGATGTGTATTGATGCAAGCGGGGCGAGTGGTGGCGTATGGGTCGCAGCAGTTGAAAACTCACGAATGGAATTACCCTACACATGATTTAGAACCTGCGGCCATCGTTTTTGCTTTGAAAAGTTGGCGCCATTATTTGTATGGTGAAAAATTTGAAGTCTTTTCCGACCATAAAAGTTTGAAATATTTGTTCTCTCAAAAAGAACTTAACCTTCGACAACGCCGTTAGATGGAGCATTTGGAGGATTACGATTTCGAATTTCTATATTAGCCGGGGAAAGCAAACGTCGTGGCAGATGCGTTGAGTAGAAAACTGACACACCTTGCAAGTCTAGCTATCTATGAGTGGAAAATGATGAACGATTTAGGCTTTTGTGCTTTGCATTTCGAGGATGTTCGGGAAGGGGTCACGTTATGTAACTTGACGGTGCAATCAACATTATCGACTCAAGTAATTGAGGCTCAACAACACGATGAGGAAGCGAAGGAACTTCGTGCTAAATTCCTTAGTGGAAACGCTCAAGAGGGGTGGATGATACACACCGATCAAAGCTTACGCTATCAAGGAAAGTTGTTCGTACCCGTTTCGTGTAGGGAAGAAATCTTGCGAGAGTTTCACCATTCTCCATTAGCCGTTCATTCGGGGGGAACGAAAATGTATCATGATTTACGTAGGCAATTTTGGTGGCCCAGAATGAAGAGGGACGTTGTGATTTTCGTATACAAGTGTCTTACGTGTCAACAAGTTAAAGCCGAACATCAACGACCCGCGGGGGAGTTACAACCTTTGCCAGTGGCTGAGTGGAAGTGGGAGAATGTGACAATGGACTTTGTTACGGGTTTACCAAGATCGCCGAGGGGGCATGACACTATTTGGGTAATCGTGGACCATTTGACTAAGACCGCTCATTTCTTACCTATTCAGGTTATCGATTCCGTGGATACACTTAGTCGCTTGTATATTCGGGAGATTATTCGCCTTCATGGGATTCCCGTGTCCATTGTGTCCGATCGTGATCCAAGGTTTACTGCGCGTTTTTGGCAAAGTTTGCAAGCCGCTTTGGGCACAAATCTTTTGTTTAGTACAGCGTATCATACTCAAACTGATGGGCAATCCGAGAGAACGATTCAAATTTTGGATGATATGCTTTGGGCTTATGTCTTGGATTTTCGGGGTAGTTGGGAGGTTCACTTGCCGCTAGTCGAATTTGTGTATAACAATAGCTATCAATCTAGTATCGAAATGGCTCCGTATGAAGCCTTGTATGGGTGACCATGTCGATCGCCTGTGTGTTGGACCGAATTGGGAGAGGCTACGTTAGTGGGACCGGATATGATCAAGGAAACCTCCGAAAGCATGAGAACGATTCGTCAACACCTTAAGAAAGCTCAAGAGAGAACAACTGAACAAGTTAAGATGATTCGCCAAAGATTGTTGACCGCGCAAAGTAGACAAAAGAATTATGCTGATCGTCGTCGCCGCCCGTTGTCATTTGAAGAGGGAGATCATGTATTTCTCAAAGTATCGCCGCGTAGAGGTTTATCTCGTTTCGGGAAAAAGGGAAAGCTATCGCCGCGTTATATCGGGTCGTTCGACATTATTAAGAAGATTGGACGTATCGTTTAGCTTTGCCATCGAGTTTATTGGGTGTTCATGACATGTTTCACGTGTCTATGTTAAGGAAATATGAACCGGATCCATCGCATGTGTTAGAGTGGTCCGAACTCAAGTTAGAGGCCGATGCGTCTTATGGGGAAGAACCTATACGTATCCTAGATTCGCGCGATCATGTGTTGAGGGGTAAAACGATACCATTAGTACGAGTCTTATGGAGAAGTCAAGGAAGTGAGGAATCGACTTGGGAACGAGAAGATGAGGTTAGAGAAAAGTATCCACACCTATTTCTGGAATGAACCAATGTGAGTGTTTGAAATTTAAAGTATCATGGTATTTGACTTGTTGCATAATATTGGTGGTTGAAATTGTTACATGCATACGTGATGTATATGTTAGCTAGTCTTGGCATAGAAAATTTCGAGGACGAAATTTCTTTAAGGAGGGAAGAATGTAGAGACCCGTAAATTTCCTTTATATAATTTTTGATGTTTTATAAATGGATAAATGATGGATTAATAAAAACAATTATAGTTGTGGGTTAAATGTGTAATGGTTTGGAAATTATTGGGTGTTGGTGTGATTAGTGCATGTGTGTATATGTGTCTGTGTACCAGGGAAAATTATTTCCAATTTACTCATCTCATTCTCTCTCCAGTTCTTCTCCCTCTCTCGGCTCTCTACCTCTCTCTCCTTCTCACTCTCAAATTACACCTCCGAACTCAAAACTCAAAAAGATTGACCTTCATTCTACCCTTCGTATGTGATTTTGAGCTTGTATTTAGTTGGATTTAGCTCGGGGAGGAGTATTCAATTGATTTTGAGGTTCCGAAAGCTAGGGCTCGTTCAAAACGCTTGGGTTTCGCCTTTCGACCCAAGGTAGGAAATTCTACCTCTCTTTATATGTTATTTGAGCGTTCTTGTGTCATTTTTGAGCTTGTATTGGTTGTTATTGAGATTGGATTGAAATCTAAGAATTCTGTCAAAAATCGCTTGAAAAACACTCTCCCTATTGGTAGGAACTTTTCACCTACCGGTAGGACAAATATGGAATTTTCCCTCAACCAGCTCAAACGTACAGCAGCAGCTCAAAAGCTACTCAAAAGCTCATTCACCTACCGGTAGGGACTTTTCTTCCCCCCGTAGGCCAAGCATCTGATTCTTACGTTCAAAATCTTGGCCTCTCTGTTTCCAATTTCTACCGGTAGGAACTTTCACCAACTTCAAAATCTTGGCCTCTCTGTTTCCAATTTCTACCGGTAGGAACTTTCACCTACCAATAGGTCAAGTTACGTCTAAAATCTTGGCCTCTCTATTTCTACCAGTAGAAACTTTTACCCACCGGCAGGTCAAGTGCAGAATTTTCCCTCTGCTACCGGTAGGACTCGTTCACCTACCGGTAGGAGATTGAGCTGTTGTAGTGTCTTTCAGCTACTTTCCTATATCTTCCAAATCACATTTTGAAGCTTCTCATCGACTCTAAGGGATTTGTTTGCATATTCTTTCAAGTGTTTTGAAGAGTATTATTTGTTTCACTCTTAAAGTGGTATCCGATGGACTTGAATAAATACGTTAAGTTAAGAAATGTGAAGTGTAAGATATGGTACTTCGAAATGCGAAGGATTCTCATGAGCATGTGAATGACGTGCGAACACTCAGGGCCCATCGACGAGTGGGTGCCTAGCAGGGGATATCAGGGTCCTATAAATAGCCCGGCACTAGCTAATGCTCATACCGAATATTCAAGGCCTTACCTACAAGGTGGGTGCTTAGCAGGGGATATCAAGGTCCCATAAATAGCCCGGCAAGAGCTTCGACTCAGACACGCAAAGGATACGACATGTTGAGACACGAGTTGAACAAATATGACTTATGAGTTTGAATAAAAGAAGGAATGGAGATATCGGGACACTTGATCATGATAGTTGTACTTCCTTCGTTGTCATTTGATCTCCCCGTCATTTGTTCTTTCATTTAACTCATTTGCATATAGAGTTTGCGTAGACTTTTCTACTGGGCTAGTGTAGCTCAAGCCTTACATCATTTTCAGGTGTTAACCCCGGACAGTAGCTCGCATGTATACAGTGCTTGGAATGTGGAAATATTTTTGAAAGCTAACAGAAGGAGTTACCGATTCATCTTTGTAAATTTCTTTTGGAAGATATATTAGTAACTTTAATTACAATTCTTCGACTTGGAGTACTGTAATCTTTAGCTCTCTCTCTTGACACTTGATACTTACGTTAATTTGGGCCGTTGAGCCAATGATGTAATATTTTCGGAACTATCGGACTTTGAAATGCAATTACGGGAATGCAAATGTTGAAATTTTTTTTTGGTATCGTACGGATTAATGTGAGGATTCTTATTACGAAAATCATTTATATTTATATTGAAAATCGAGGGCGTGGCAACAAATCTTTAAAAGGTCTGTTAAAACGGTGAGCTTTGCGCTGCCGAAGGTTAGAATGGCGATTTAACAAGACCCCATGTCCGGCCAATCTAATCTGGGACTTTTTCATTTGTTCACTTGTGTAGTTTCCTCTAAAGATGGACTAAATAAAGTGAGCCAAATTTGAAAAAGCATTTTGCGATGTTATGATTCTTCTTCTTCTTAATCAATTGCTAGCATCTTTTCATTTGCATCGATGTGGGATAAGCCTCGTTAGATCGTTTTGGCAATCCGGCACGGTTTACCGAAGCCCGGGGACCCCGAATGACCAACAACCTTCGACGATGATGAGTCATTCTACCGTTTGACTGTTGCTTTATGATTACTCGGGCAGCAGGAGGTATACCTTGGCTCTAGTCCAAGGAACCTGTTATGAACCAAAACCGGCCTTTGCATATACAAAGCATTAGAACTTTCCAAACTAGGACAGGTACCCACAGGGTAAGATCTACTTGCTTCTAATCCCATATACTGTCTACGTGTTACTACTTTCCCTATCCATGAGATGCACATACATTCCGTCTTGCGTAGGAGCATGTTTAGGGTGGCTCGTAGGTTCTTGATCTCTCGAATCTGTCTTAAGCTTACTAGGACACTGCTTCGAGCCCGATGAAGAGTCGTGCATCTTAAATGGTGAACGTTATCAGTTTTCAAGTCCCTAGAACAAATGGGATTTAGGGAAATCAAACGCTTTCTACATCTTAGCCTATACGCCTAATTGAGGTTTTCAAACAGAAAACGAGGAACAACGAAGAGAGCGCCATGATGCTTATACCAGTTAGGTAATAAGTGCCTCGTCACTTACGCTGCCCGGCTAGTAGCACTGTGCCGCTTACGCCATTCTGGTCATAGTATCATGACATTCATACCAAGTTGTTCCAACATATTGAGACAGACTTGTCTTCTAATTCTAGAGTCTAGGGTGACACTGACGACATTGGCTGTGCTTACGCTCTAGTCTTTTATTTAGATTAAAGTTACTGCAAGACCCCTATTGAGCCTTTTCTTACTTTACTGCAAGCAAAGTTCTGAATCATTGCACCGCCAAGGAGAGTATCGAAACAGAAAGGCAAGCCCACTTGGGAACGTCTACATCAGAATCCGATTCAAAGGCTCGTCAGGTTACAATCCCAGTCACTCACAACGGAAGACTCTCCACGTTCTCTGTTAGCCACTCTTCAGTCGGGTTCTTCATCGGTCATTCAGGAAGTAAAACCCCCAACGTCACCAACTCCTTCATCTACGTCAAGTACTTCCGGAACACCCGTCATGGCAGATCAACCACAACCTCTCATCATGGAAGCTATGTTCATTAACCTCCAGAATAGCATCACCACCATGCAACAGAGGGCTACTCAGACAGATGCCAATGTTATCCATTTGAATGACCTCTTTAACACTCATCTTCCTCCAGCTGTCCAAGAGGAGGGCGAGGCCGAAGAAGATGTCCATGAGCAACCTATCATGGTCGAAGATCTAAATCATCCAGGGCGTCTCGTAGCTCTGACCAACTCTAGAAGAGTTCGAGTACCTCCACCGAACCCAAATCCAGCAGGGGATGGCTCTGCTCAAAAACTCTGACATAGCTGCTCTCATGGCCAAGATGGCCAAATTAGAGGAATCTGTCTCCAAATCCGAGAAGATCAGTGCTGGGGGAATCGACTTGGACCGCCTCTGCCTATATCCTAATGCCAGGCTTCCCAACAAGTTCAAGATGCCTGACTTGGCCAAGTTCGATAGAAGTGGTGACCCTAAAACTCATCTTTATAGCTATCATGCCGCTATGAAGTTCTTGTCAGTCGAACCTGAGGCTATGTCACAGCTTTTTCCGCAGACTCTCTCCGGGCCTGCCTTCCATTGGTTCCTATCATTAGACATTGCCAAGAGGAGAACTTGGGAGGACATCGGGGCTACGTTTATTTCGTAATACAGATACAATTCCCAGCTCAAAATGACAATTCGAGAACTTGAGTCCACTAAGATGGAGGCCAAGGAAACCTTCGCTGACTTTGTCAAGAAATGGAGGGCCAAGGCCGCTCTGATGACTGAGCGTCCCAGCAAAAGGGATCAACTCCGCATCATCTCCTGTAATCTTCAACCAGACTATGCCAAGCACTTGGTCCTTGTTCAAGCATCTGCCAACTTTGAAACCTTCTTCGAATCTGATCTGGCCATCGAGGATGCACTGCAAAGTGGAATTCTGTCAAAAGGAGAGTCTTCTAACCCACCAATGTCAAAGCCTCGTGCATATTCTAGCAATACCAATGCGTTATTCGGAGGTGGGACTTACTCCAATATGGCAACCAGTGGCACCAATGCCTCTTCCTCCAACACTGCCAACCACATTGCCGACGTCAATCGAGTGCAGACGCCACAGAGCAATCGGTCTCGCAATCAACCTCGCAGCTTCTCCGCATTCGAGGCTCCATTGTCCTCTGTTATGGAGAAGCTGATCAAGTCAGGGCATCTGAAACCCCTTGATCCCACTCCTCTACCTAAAAATCCATCACCCAACTTCAAAGCCAATCTCTACTGCGCCTATCACCAGGAGGCTGGCCATCTCACAGATTCCTGCTTTCGCCTCTGACATGCAATTCAGGATCTCATGGATCAGGGCACCCTCCAGGCTCCACCTCCACCATCTCAAAAACCAAACATCCTTTCCAATTCCATGCCAAAGCACAATGCTGCTCCCCATATAAACCATATATCCCTTAGCTCCACCATATTCAACCTCACTGACCATGTAACTTTAGCAAATCAAACCAAACCAGTTGTTTCCATACCTATTGAGACCGAAACTGAAGTCTTATATATCCATCTAGAAGAAGGACAATCATCCAATTCCAACGCACCTTCCACATGCTTGCAGAATGGGGTATTTATGCTTGGCGCATCTATCAATGACCTTTTCCACCACTTTATTCCTGTTGTGTAGCTTAATTCTGCTTCTTCTCTTGATAGTCCATACTTCAACGTGACAGATCCAAATCCCTCTCCAAGTCTAGTAAGTCTTTCAGATCTGCAATGACTCCTTTGCCAGAATCGTAGGTTGACATGTAGGCCGTTGGTTGGGCAATAGCTGACAACAATGACCCCATAATTAACGCATGGACTGAACTTGAGCTCGACGGTTTCCCGCATAACCCTGAGTATGTCCCTTTTGACCACGCCTGGTATGATGCATGGATGGCCGGTTATGATGCGACAATGCTTGATCGTTTGGATGGTCTCTCTCTGTATTCACTTTTTCAACAGCCTGAACCTGTGGTTCCTAAAGAAGAATACTTTTGGGATCCTGAACGCGCTTGGCAATTCCCATTGGGTTTTGGCTCTAATCCTTTTCAAGATTACGCTTTGTCAGACTACATGACTCACTTTGTGGAAGACGATCTTGTTCAGGAAGAACCTCGCATTTTAGGGGAATGCTTTGTCCCCTCTGCCATCCACAAGCTGGTAAACTCAGTATCTGATATCGAGCATGACCCCACTATCTAGATTGTTGATGAGGAACTTCCGCGCCCTACAGTTCATTTTTCGAGTAGGGAAGACTGCAACATCATGGTTACGGACCTTGTTCCACCAGCCGATCTTTGGAATGTTGATGATGTAGTCAACGTCCAAGTTGGAACAGAAGTCTGGACCGTCAATTGCTCTTTGGCTGATGGTGGATTTTGGGATGTTCCTTTCATTACTAATCCGGAACCTATTGCAGAGGTCGCGGCAGTCAAGGATTTGGACTTTTGGGATACACTGCTAGTAAAAGACTTGGCTGAAGAGCTGGGTTTAAACATGGAAGTACCTACAATGACACCATCCATTAACAAAGGAAAACGCAAGCTAAGAGAAGTCCCCTCTGACCTCTGGGATATTGATCAAGACCCTCAGGTTGTGCCCTCCTTAAGAAATGTTCACAACGTTACAAGGAGTGGACGGATTTTTTAGCCTGCTAATCTGCAAATTGGGAATTCGTCCAATCCCTCTAACCAAAGGAACGAACCCTCTTCTTTCCCAAGGTCTGCACCGTTTGGGGTACCTACTAGCACCCCGGATGCGGACATGATTCAAAGACAACTTGAGCGGATTCCCGCTGCCATATCAATCTGGGGACTAATCTGTTCCTCCCGTGAGCATCGTCAGAAGCTTTGCCACACTCTCTCTCACCTCGAGGTCTAAGTTGATATCACCCCTGAAGCAATGATATCTCTCATCCTCCCATCAACTTCCAAGCACACCGTAATCTTCACTGATAAAGACTTGCCAGTCGAAGGGGTCGACCATAATCGCCCCTTGCATATCACTATCAAATGCCGAGGACTCTAGGTTCCGACTGTCCTCATCGATAACGGTTCAACGATCAATGTTTGCCTTTTGAGGGTGGCTTATCATCTGGGACTAACTAAGAAGGACTTTGCACCTTTGAATTTGGCCGTTAAGGCTTATGACAGTACTCGCCGTGTAGTTGAGGGTACACTGATACTCAAGCTTGATGTTGAGGGCTTTGAAATGGATATTGAATTCCATGTTGTCGACATCCCGGCCACTTTCAATCTTTTGCTTGGCAAACCATGGCTCCATAGATCTGATATCATGGCTGTGCCATCTACTCTTCACCAAAAAGTCATGCTGGGACTTCCAACCGGCACATTAACTATCTGCGGAGATTCTGGGATTCACCCGCTCAAGGAAGATGGTATTCCTGTTCTAGGAATCATGCACGGTGAAGAGGACGTCGATCTAGGCGGTTTCTCTTTTGATACATCTGGTTCAGTTCTGACCATCAATGTGGATGGGGACTTTATCATAAGCTCTGTTGCCTTGGATATTATGAGAAGGATGTCCTATTTACCTGGGCTGGGCTTAGGGATTCACCAACAAAGGATCCTGGAATTCCCCACCTTTCCTTCCTGCGAGGGCCGCTTTGGCTTGGGATACATCGCCTCAGCTAATGATGCCAAAAGAAGGAAATGTACAGGAAAACCTCAAACTCTCTATGGTGATCCTGATAGCTACTTTGTGTGCGAGAAGGGAAACACTGTTTACACAGGACAGGCTGAGCCCTTTATCGATTCAAAGACCAGGGAGCTACTATCGGGTTTTGAGATTTTCGCTGACGACACCTGGTCAGACAGCGATGAGGAGCCAGCAAGGATGGAATTCAAGAAGAAGCTTAGCCAACCGAAGGTCAAGACTGACTGGCTGGGATCTTTCAATCAAGGAAGCTTGGAGCAGCTATTCCATGAGTTCTCCCAAGTGGGTTTGGCCGAGGAAGCTGAAGAAGTCGAAGTGCTCATGCTCGGACCCGATGCCATCGAGGATCCCACCTCCCTTATCACATAAGCCAAGGGTAGCCTTAAAATTGCATTTTCAAACCACGCTTAACTTGCATTGATGACATGTCTAAGTCTGAGTCTGACATGGAGTCTATTGAGTCTTCTGAGTCTAAGTCTAGCTCTGAGTCGGAGTTTGTGCCTCTTGACCCTCCACGTCATAGCTTTTATTTTAAGTTTGACTCTGCTGTACTTGGTAGCCCTGAGGGGTCTTTTGAAATGAAAGAATCTACTTCTGACTACTTTGATGATTTATACATAAACTGTGTTGACCCTGACGATGAAGGGATAGATTTCGATGGGGATATTCCCAAGGAAGTCCGTGCCTTCATCGAAAGGGAAAATGAAAGGCATGCTCAGCCATTAAAAGAAGAAGTAGTTTCTATAAACTTGAAAGATGAGAGCGATCCCCGAATGGTTCAACTGGGCTCCACTTTGTCCCCAGAGAAATATCATGATTTCAAAGAACTGTTCATGGAATTTGGTGATATCTTTGCATGGTCTCATCAAGACATGCCCAGCATTGACCCAGAAATAGTGGAGCATTGAATCCCCCTGCTGCGAAACGCTAAACCTGTTAAACAGAAACTAAGGCGGATGAGGCCGGACTGGGTACAGAAAATTAAGGACGAGGTTTCTAAGCAGATTGATGCTGGCTTTCTCATGGTTTTTCAATATCCTACTTGGGTTGCCAATATTGTTCCTGTTCCTAAGAAAAACGGACAAATCCGAGTATGCGTCAATTTCAGGGATTTAAACAAAGCAAGTTCTAAAGATGATTTTCCCTTGCCACACATCGATGTGCTTGTTGATAATACGACAGTACATGCCATTCTCTCGTTCATGGATGGTTTCTCAGGTTACAACCAGAATCTCATGGCACCAAATGACCGTGAGAAAATGACGTTCATCACCGAATGGGGGACTTACTGCTATTTGGTCATGCCATTTGGTTTGAAGAATGCTGGCCCTACCTATCAGCGGGCTGCTATGACCATTTTGCACGACATGATGCACAAAGAGGTTGAGGTCTATGTGGATGACATGATTACCAAATCAAAAACTCGTGAGGGGCACATCCCCGTTCTTCGGAAGTTCTTCGAGCGACTTCATAAATATCGAATGCGTCTCAATCCACAGAAGTGCACTTTCAGAGTCACAGAAGGTAAAATGCTCGGCTTTTTGATCACTACTCGTGGAATTGAAGTTGAGCCGTCAAAGATTGAGGCTGTACTTGAAATGAAGCCACCAAAGTCTGAAAAGGGAGCGCTGAGCTTTTTGGGGAAGGTTCAATTCATCAGCAGATTCATCGCCAAGTTAACCTTGACTTGCGAGCCGATGTTTCGTCTTCTTAAGAAGAACACCCCAATTGTATGGACAGACAAGTGTCAAGCGACTTTCATGTCTATTCAGAATTACTTGCAGAATCCTTCGGTCCTCATGCTGCCAGTTCTTGGGAAACCCTTGATACTTTATTTGTCTGTGAATCCTTCGTCTATGGGGTGTTTGCTAGCTCAAGAAGGAGATAAGGGTGTCAAAAAGGCCATTTACTACTTAAGCAAGAAGATGGTCGGATGTGAAGAACGCTACACCACTCTGGAAAAGACATGTTGGGCTCTCGTTTGGACTTCTAAGAAGTTGAGACACTACATGCTGGCTTATCCAGTGAAGTTGATTTCTCGAATGGATCCCTTCAAGTATCTATTTGAGAAGCCAACGTTTACTGGTAAGTTAGCACGTTGGTTGCTCTTATTGGCAGAGTTCAACCTTGAGTACGTTATAAGGAAATCCGTCAAGGGGCGAGCAGTTGCGGAATTTTTGGCTGATCACCCTGTAAATGGACCAGAAGACTCAGATTTCGTGTTCCCAGATGAGGAAGTGCTAACAATTGTCGAAGATGTGTAGACACTCTACTTTGATGGGGCGGCCAATCAGAAAGGATATGGGATCGGAGTACTATTGATAATGACTGATGGCTCTCATATTCCGCTTGCGTTCAAACTCAATTTCGATGTCACAAATAACCCAGCTGAGTATGAGGCCTGTATTGTTGGCATGGAGGCCGCTCTCACCCTCAGCGTTGAAAAGCTCGAGGTCATTGGTGATTCTAATCTTGTTGTATCTCAAGCTAACGGGGACTGAAAAGTTCGTGAAGAGAAATTGAAACTTTATCATCAGGACTTGGAAGATCTTATTCCTCGTTTTATTCCCCGCTTGAAGAATCAATTTGCTGATGCCTTGGCAACTTTGGCCTCTATGGTCGAACTTCCTTTGGGTGTCAAACTCTGCCCTATTCTGATCGAATAGCAGGACTGTCCTGCCTATCAGTGTGTCAACGCCATCAATGATGTAGATGATGGCCTACCCTAGTACCATGACATATGGAATTTTGTTGAGAGTGCGAAATATCCGGCCGAAGCTTCTAAAAAGGATCAACTCGCGTTACGAAAACTAGCTGCCCAATATATCATTTGTGGAGGAAAGCTGTACAGGAGATCCCATTGTGGGATGCATAAACTTTGTGTTAATGATTCTGAAGCCACAAAGATTATGGAAGAAGTTCATGAAGGAATCTGTGGTCCTCATATGAGTGGTGTAACGCCCCGAATTTTGGGTACGTTAAATAAAACATTTTATTGAAATAAAAACTGAGTCTGGCTCTTTTATTACAACAAAACATGAAAAGGAGTACTTTTATTACAAACGGAAGGAAACTAAGGCTCCTAACTACAGCTCCGCTTGTTCTTCCATCACAGCTAGCTCCTCGGCTCCGAAGGCTTCCAAGGTGTAAAGCTCGCCCTGCTCATCTATGAGATCTGACATATTATACCCGCGTCGCCACCAGTATAATATGCCAGGGTCACCAAAAAGGCAACACCGTGAGCCAAAAAGCTCAATAGAACTATCCAAACCCTCTAACCCTTAACTTATGAACGAAGAACTTAATAACAACAATTCCACTTAGATCATGCATATAGTTCATACCAATATTCAAATCTACAATCCTTACTTGACTAACGTTGTGTTCATTACTTGGACTCATCGTAGACCATGTTTTTTCTTCACTTTCCTTTTTACCCAAAAACTCCTTTTTTTTAACTCACCCAACCTCGGTTCCGCCGCGCCGGTTTCCCGAGTATCCTCACAATGGTTCCGCCGCGCCGGGTTCCCATTGGCACACAACCGCATTGGCTCCGTACCGCGGATAACCAAGCACACACCTAACCTCGGTTCCGCCGCGCCGGTTTCCCGAGTATCCTCACAATGGTTCCGCCGCGCCGGGTTCCCATTGGCATACACACACACAACTCACATAATGCACCCAAAACCGGTCATTATGTAGTTTCAAAATATTTCCTCCCTCGGATACACATTTTTATCTTTGTTAACACACCCTAGGTGTCATGTCTCTATTCTCTTGATTTTCGTGTCACGCTACATGCATAGACTCCGTGGTGTAGGACTTTTCACATAAACAAACATTTATAAATTTCCAAAATGAATACAACAATATTATCCAACTCTTGACCACATAACATGCTTGAATCACAATAACAACATCATACATCTCATGCATCATTAAACAAAGATAACCTTATCTACATAAGCTTAATGATCAAAGTTACTTTCAAATGAACTTATTTTAGAGTTATGATACAAAACTAATTTATACTTAGGAATAGGGATAAGGAATTCCTACACTATATTTGGGGTGGACGGTAAGAATATTCTACCTTGCTTCTTGGCGGTAGTAGTCAGCTAAGAAGATTCGGTCGTCGGTTTTGGATTTCGGCGGCGTAACGGCGTCGGTTTGCTTCGAAAGGAAGAGAGTTGTACTTTCTCTTCCTAGAAACAACTTCCTAACTTAACTAAGTTACTTTAAAAGATCTAACGGTGGTTTTGGGAGGTGGTTTGGTGGTTTCTCTCAAGAACACAAGAAAACTAGAACTTGGAAAGCAAGAACTTTTGAAATTTCTAGAGAGAAGTGAGAGCAATGGTTTGAGGTGTGAGTTTAAGCTTTGGAATGAGCTTCTATTTATAGGCAAGGGCTCTCCCTCTCTCCCTCTTGGCCGGCCCCTCTCTCTCTCTCTCTAAGTCTCACTTTATTTCACATGTCAAGGTTGATTGAAAGGTTGGAAGCTAACTTTGGTAGGCTTGCATGGCTAGGTTAGTCCTTGGATGGGATTCTTGGAAGATATGTTGCAATGGAGGAGACATTGGTACAAGATTCATGGCTTAAACAATTGAAAGTTGTACAATGGAGGTTAATGGGGTTAAGATTTGGCTAGGAAAGGAATCACCAAAGATTTGAAGTACTTTGAAAGACTAATGTCAAGGTACACATCAAATCCATCTTCTTCTTCCTTCCTCTTTCCTCCTCTCTCTCTCTCCCTCTGTCTCTCTCTCTCTCTCTCTCTCTCTCGGCCTCTCTCTCCTCTCTCTCCCTCTCTCTCTCATGTACTAACTATATATGTATATATATGTACAAACATGTAAGAATACAATTAAACAATAGGTACTTTTGTACAAAAGGGTAATTTAGTCTTTAAGGGTCAAGATTTCCCCAATAAACAATTATAAAGTACGAGTACTTTAATTAATAAAATAATGTACTTTTGTACTCCCGGGAATCTTAACAAAACATTATTTTAATGGGTTAAGTACTTTGGTTGAAAGATGAGCCTATTACCCAATGGTTAATAGAATCCCTAACGGTTATTATCCAAGGGATAATAAGGTACGGGTACTTTAAATATTAAACTATGTTTTTGGAAAGACTACATGTCCTTTTGTAAAATCCCATGTTTATATATATATATATATATATATATATGTACTTACCAAATAAAATAAAGAAAAGACTTTTGTCCAATGGGTAAAGATTACCCTAACGGTTATTATCCAATGGTCCATAGTTACTTGGGTACTTTTATTAGAAAAAATAATCAAAAGTACTTTTCAAATGTCATTTCTTTAAAAGATCAAAGTACTTGTTTAAATCTTTCAAAATCCTTTTAATATAAAGAAATGGGTTTCTTTTATCCAATGGATAATAGTTCCCCTAACAATTATCGTCCAATGGATAAAGAATAAAACAAAAATAATAAAAGAAAACAATTAAACCATTTCTAGTCTAGGGTTCAAAAAGGTTCAAAAGGTTCAAGATGGGCAAAACGGTCCATCTTTGGTTAGGGATAAGTAACTAGGTGACTTTCTAGTTTGGTTACTCCATCGAGCCGGTTAGAAGCTAACTAGGCTTGCTAAGTAGGGCATATAAGTCAAGAAATGATCCTTGAGGGTCCAAAGTGCGATTAGGGTTTCTAGTCGAGGATTATGATAATAAGGCGATCGATTGTTTAAATACAAACAACAAGGAATCAAATAAGAAAATCAACAAGCAATTAAGAGAAATTAAGAAATTTCAAATAACAACGAGATTTTTTATTGAACGAAAAATCGGAGTTGTTACAAGTGGTGTCATGCTCGCTAGGAAGATCCTGCAGTAGGGTTACTTCTGGTCTACCATGGAGTCTCAGTTTGTGGATTATGTACAGCATTGTCACAAGTGCCAGATCCATGCCAACCTAATGCATGTTCCTCCTTTTAACCTCTTTGGCATGACTTCTCTTTGGCCTTTCTCTGTGTGGGGCATTGGCATCATTGGCATGATCAAACAGTCTGCTTCGAACGGTCACAGGTTTATTTTAGTAGCAATAGATTACTTTACCAAAATGGGTAGAAGCTGAATCCTACAAAACCCTAACTGTAGTTCAGGTTGCTCACTTCATCAGAAAGAACATCATCTACCAATACGGTGTACCTCAAGCATTCGTATCAGATAATGGGACCCACTTCAAAGGCAGGGTTTTGGAACTTTTTGAGGAGTTCAAGATCCAGATCCATCACTCGACGGTCTATCGTCCTCAAATGAATGGAGCTGTCAAAGAGGCAAACAAGAATATTGAGACGATTATCAAAAAGTCTGTTGAATCTGCCCGGGACTGGCATGAGCAACTACCTCTAGCACTTTGGGGGTATCAAACATCAATTCAAACATCCACAGGGGCGACACCCTATTCTCTAGTTTATGGGATGGAAGCAGCACTCCCCATCGAGCTCGAGGTACCGTCATTGAGAATCATGGCAGAATGTGGACTCGCGGAATCTAAATGGCTCAGCGGGAAGTTCGTTGTACTCATGCTCATTGATTAGAGAAGACTTATATCATGTCCAGGGGTATCAGCGAAGGATCGCCCGGGCATTCAACAAGAAAGTAAAGTCTAGGGACTTAGTTGAGGGGGATATGGTTACAAAGGAGATCCGGGCACCTGTGTTCGATCCCTGTGGCAAGTTCCAACAAAAGCGCTCCGGGCCTTACATAATCAAGACTATCCTTTCCGGAGGAGCGGCTCAACTCATTGATCTCGATGGCAAGGAGTTCACTACATTGGTCAACCTGGATCAACTTAAGCGTTACTATCCTTGAGAGAAGCTTGTTGGACCGAAAACCACAAGGGTGGGCGGTTTCAAGCAAAAATTAGAGTAAGCCTACTAGACTGAAAACCTAAGGAGGCCGTCTAGGCAAAAATAAATAGGCATCAATTAAAGCTCGCTAGACTGAAGACCCGAATGGGCAGTTCTAGGAAAAAATTAGAGCATAAAAAGAGAGTTAAAATAAACGAGTGAACCTTAGCTTGAACTACGTACGACCTGATTCCTTGAAAAGGGATACGTAGGCAATCTCTCTGTGAGATTCAGTCACAATCAATCAACTTGATCCATGGTTTGCCATATTGGAATCTGTTTCGGCGTTTGGAGCAGTGTGGTGCTCAACATTTGAATCAAAAGGGGGAAACCCTTTATCTTTCAATTTTATTGCAAACTACTACTTTTATTACACGGCTGAGCAAAGTCTTAAAAGATTTGAAGCATTAAAAATAGAATAAAAGTGCTAGAGGCCTCAGCAGGCTCATGGTTTATTTTAGGTCATCAGAGCCTGTAAGGAGTCAGTCGTCGTTTTGCCTTCTCGCGATTCCCTTACTTAGCCATACTTTGTATCGATGCTTGAGCTCTGTGCTGAAATCTTGTTCTGCTCCGCCAAGTTGCCTCAAGCCCCAATTGTGCTCATATCCAATCAAGTTCTGTGCAGTAAATGCAGGGATATGGAAAGTTTCAACCCCGGCTCTATGTAGCTCTTGACATATCCCCAGCTGACGGAGAATGCGACCGGGAATGTAGAATGTGAAAATAGTCAGCCCAGCTATTACCATCCTCTCAAAACCTGCAGAATTGATGGCCATGTCTGAGATGTTCAAAGCCTCGTGCCTCCAGATGATTTCATTCGGCAGCATTTCCTTCATAAATGTGTACCACTAGTTTATGGACATCTCGGGATAGATCATCCCTCACTCATGCATTCGACCAGGCAGATGGGGCCAATTTGCTTCTGGTGCCGTGAGTAGTCCCAATTTGTTTGATAGCTAGAGCTGCATAAGGGAAAAGACAAGTAAGGAGCCATATAAAACTTGAGTGAGAAAACAAGTGAGAAGCTCCAATATAGCCGAAGCCGAGAGATGAGGTAAAAGGTCAATGCGAAAGCTGGAAAAAGGTGAGCTGAGTGAGAATTTACCTGCAGCAGGAGTGGACTACCGCTAAATATGTCTGTTTGGCCAGCAGAAACCAAATCCAAACCCATGAGTGTCTCTGCCAGAATCAGCGGCACAACATTCCTTCGGGCACCAATTTAACCTGCAACGCTCACTAGCGAGGGGTTAATCCGCCCATTCGGAGATACTAGTAAATAGGCGGCCAGGACACTGATCGCTAGGGCAAATCAGCGCCGAGCCTACAGGGCGGTGTCCTCTGTGTTGCCTTCAGGCCCATACCACACCATCAGGCGCATGACATTGATCTGCCCCTTAGTTAACAGACTTTCAGATGCTCCTCTCGAGATGTTGAGACATGACTGCAGAAGTTTTGGCATACTCTTTCTGTAAGGTGGCACGACAATCACGCTCGAAGCGAACCCCTAGAGGTATGCTTGGAATTCCTCCACGGTTGGGCACAGCTCGTTGTCTCCGAACCTAAAAACGTGAACCTCTGGGTCCCAGAACTGTAATGCCGCCATCAGAATTTCGGGACGGACCCTTACATTTCGGAGAAAACGAAAAGCGGCAAACCCGTGGGACCAAAATGATAGCCAATTGCCGGCAACAAAGGCCGTTAACCACGGACTGATCAAGACGGGGAGGTTATTTGCCATTGTAAGGGTGGTAAAAATTCTAATTTTGGAAGGTGTGCCTCACATTTACAGGGACATGGCTTTTTATAGTCAAAGTTTGGAAAATATCCCTACTTTCAAACCAAATATCTAAGCAAGGTGGCATTGCCCCCTTCAATACAAGGCCACACCTGTGTACTGCCCCAGAGGTGTTCTGGACGGCTAAGGACAATTACAAGGCTTTTTTGTGCCTTAAAAATTTGATGTGGTCAAACAAAGGTGGCTTAACAAAGGCTATCTATCGCGCGACAGTCTCATTTGGACCCGCGTACAAGCCATTATCGCGCAACGAACCCACTCCATCGCGCGATTATGCAACCTGCAATTTGACAGTTTACAGCAGCTACTGTCCAGTTTTGGTCATTTTTCATTCCAAGGGGCATTTTTCAGTTTTGGTGGTTCCAGCAAGTCACTACAAGCATATGTGACTATATCCAAGCATTGGGTTCAAAACATCGCGCTTAGCGAAGATTTTGGACCAACGGTGGCTCATTTCAAGTTCAAATTAGGATTTCGAGAGGTCGAATTTCGTTTCGGGGTTTTTTACCAAGTACTCTTATGCTATACAGGTCATGTGGACTTAATGTGACTGTATGGAGGTGTTGGTTTCAGTCTGGGACATATACGAGTCCTGTTTTATGCGTTTTGTCCATTTTTGCGACATTTTTGGCATTTTTCGGTCTAAATCTTGCTCCGGGATGTATTTTTCAGTTCCGTCGACTTGTATAGGTCATGTTATGCATATTTGGCCTTACAGAATTGTTGGTTTCATCGAAATTGAGGTATTTTGAATTTTGGTCTAATATTGCCCAAAATTTCATTTTATTTCTCATATCCTCGTATCCTGGTCGTGTTCTAGGATATATTCTCAATTTTATTGCGAGCTGATCACACCTGTACATGTATATGTGTCTGTGAGAAAACTCGATACGTCATCAATGCAAATTTGGTATTAGTGGTGAGTTATCTTCTCTTATCTATTACAAGAGTAGATAAACCATGAAAGCGCAAACTTTATAGCTAAAACCATGATCTATCCATGTCAAATTAAGAAAGCTGCTGCATGTGCGGCACTTCGGCCAATCAAAGTCATCATGTCTACTTGGGCGCATCCGTCTGCAAGTCAAAAGGGCATGCAGGCCTCCAAACGGCTATCAAATGTCAGCTGGGGTGTATTTGCCCGCTATCTACCTATCTACTTGGGCACGCAGGCTCGAAAGCAAAAGTAAACGCAAAAAGTAAGATGAGGCTTCATAGTAGCCCTCAGTCCTCTCCAAGCCAGTCGTCGTCGTCGTCCCTCTCTCTAGGATCCTGCTTGTATCTGCGGTGTCATCAGAACCGCTGCCGTCGGACAACCGCTCTTTTTCCCCTTCTTCCTCTTCTTCCTGTTCTCCTTCTTCTTCGTCCTCCTCCTCAGAGACCTCAGCCAGGATCAATCGTTTCTTGCAGATCGGCTCGTCTTGCATGGGCTTCTGGCGCATCTTGAGTTGGTACCACTCCTCCGCGCATGCCACGGCCTCTCTTGCTGCCTCCTCACTCGCAGCTGTCGGCTGTGAGCCTCTAGTGTGTCGCTTGTTAGTGACTGGAGGAGTAGGACTCCTCGCTGCCAACTTCTCCTGCAGAGGATCTCTGGCACTTTTTCTCCTAGGAGCCACCTGTCTTGGTGCCTGCATTGTAAATTTTTAAGCATTAGTATACATTGTGCATATTGTATATCAAATGTTTGAAAGCAGGTATGATCAATTTCAAATCAAAGGCTATCAAAGCATATTATGTATTGAAAGAAGATGCATACATCAAGTATCGAAAGCAGGAGTGTATCATTTTCTAAAGGATATACCTGAGATCTCTGAACCACTGGCGGTGAAGTTGGTGCGGGATAGCGCAAGTCCAATGGCAAACCACTTGCCGCTCTTCTCACTACGTTCTCCAACGCAAGCATGCGGGCAACAGCCTTGTTCACCCACTCGGTCGGCACCTGCAAAAGTGATTTGGATTTATCAAAGCATTTCAACGATAATTCAATTCTGTTGAGAAGCAATAATGGGGGCTTTAATGTCTTACTGGAACAGTAACTGGTGCAGGCTCAGCTCTGGCAGGGACTAGGTGTAACTCAACTGGATTGCCCTGGGAGTCTACCACTGCTATCTTCCATAACAACTCCAGTGGCCCGCCTCTCACTAGACCACTCAAGCCCCATCTCACACGGCCCTCACCACCACTCTGTTTCTCTACAGCAGCTCTCATTTCCTCAGTAGCTCCACGAGCCTGACTCCTGACCTCTCTAAAATCCCGAACTCTTAATGGCCCTGCCAAACGCTCCCTCTGGTACATCGCATAGTCCATGTCAGGACGCAAGTAGCGTGTCAGGTCAGTGTCAAGCAGCGTGAACATCTCCAGCTCGACCAGTGTGTACTCCCCTGTGTGTGAAGCTCATGGTGGTAGAGGCCTTGGCACCTGAAACTCAACGTAGCCAAGCGATTGGCATGTCACTCGGTCACCCAAGTACCATTGCCAGCCAAAGGCTGACTCCAGCAATGACGGTCCTGCTCTTAGCCAAGTACTCAGGCTCTGGCCCTGCCATTCTCCAAGGTTCCCACTCGATCTGCGCACAAGATAGGCAAACAATGCAAGTATTGATCAGCGATAGCATTAAAGCAATACAAGGGATGCATGCTTTGCTCGGTGAAGTTTCATGTCATACCTGTGAGGGTTGGAGCTCGTCTAAGTATATTCGGAAGCCGTTCGGATCACCTCTCCCTTTCTTCTCCCTCATGTTTTTCTTGCTCCAAACGTGAGCATGCGGGAGGATTCTCAAGTCCGAACACTAGGTTGCTGGTCAACACATATTCAAAACCTCGTAAGCCCAGAGCTGCATGGTTGTCAAACAAATCAAATCATCAGTTTATGCAATGATACAGTTAAGCAAGTTATGCAGTCAAATAGATACCAGTGTAATTTGAAATTGTGCTTTACTCTATTGAAATCATACCTTCCAGATCCTCCAATACCCAGTAGTACTCTGCTCCGTTCTCGACGAGTCGCCCAGGAAGTCGTAGGCTGCGCCTAGTGCTACTCTGCCCCAGTCAAAGCATGAGACTGTCCTCAAATCCCTCAGTGCAGGCAAGTACGACAGATGAACCTTGCTATGTCTATTTGGGTATAAGGACGCTCCAAAGAGGTACAATAGGTACGCTTGGGCCATCTGATCCGCTTCCTGTTTAGTCGTCACCTTTTTCTTAAGGTACCTTGTGAATTGCTCGAACCTCGCCATCCCCTTCTCAATCTTGGGCACCTTTCCCAAGAACCACTCTAGTGCCGTCGGATCCTCCTGAATGCCCGAATCAAATGGAATGGGCTCTCCTCTAACTCTTAGACCTGTGATCACCGCGAAGTCTGTGGGCATCACTGTCATCTCCCCAGGGGGCAGGTGAAAGGTATCGGTAGTGTCCCTTCACCTCTTTGCAAGTGCTACTAGGACGGCATGGTCATTTCTGACCAGAGTAAGGGTCTATATGAACTCGCCAAAACCCACCTCATCCACTAATTGCCTCACTCATGCTGGCAGACTCTTGTATAACTCTAAGGAACTACACGCGCCTCCAAAGCCGCAGATATCTCTCTGCCTCGCTCTCGCCTGTTTCAAACACAAAAGCAAGCAACAAAGGGACGTGTTAGCATGCAAGGCTTTCATTCTCAAGTTCTAGGTAATCAATGCAGCCTAGTGACAGATGGTTGGTTCAAGTTATTATATGCGTGGCGTTCGATATGAGGATTATGGTATCTCGATTTGGTTTACTTCAAGGGTTACCGTATATTTCTCAAAGTTCAAACACATGCAAAAAAAATTTTGAATTGGGAACTACAAAGGGGGTTTTCTAGGAGTGTACCTCTGTCCAGTTGCTCAAAATATGAGTCTAGGGGTCTCTCAGTACAAGTTTGGCATCGTACTCCGTTCGCCGTGGTTTGTACGCCGCAAAGCCTGACGACACGAACAAGTGTGGCGTAGGAGGCACATATGCCTCTACTGAAAAAGGAGGGCGTATCGCTCTCCCGGCCTCCTACACCGCGGTCACCCTAGGCCCATGTGCCTCCGCTCCAGCCCTCTCATTGGCCTCCATGCCTCTCAAAGCCTCCTACTCCTCGGCTCTCTCCCTCTCGGCCCTTGCCTCAGCCTCTGAAGCCTCTATCTCTCTCGCTCCTCCCGAGCCTCCAAAACTGCAGCCCCGAGTGCGGGATTCTCCTCGAGGAGCTAGGCTAGCCTCTCGTCCCTCAGAAATTTCGCGACATACGGTTTCGTGATTGGCCTATGGCTGGATGATGTTGTTGTTGGCCGGAATAGCACATCCTCCTCTCTATACACAAAAGGAACCCCCGTGGTCTCCTCCTCCTCGATCGCCACGCCCTTGGCTCTTGCCGGGTCCCTCGACGAAGACCCACTCGGCCCAACGCCATTAACATCGGCACCACTGCCGCCGGCATTTCCAGAACCACCTCCAGTCACCACCGAGCTGCTCACGGCCATACTCGGGTCTAATGGTCGAACAACGGGTCCCGCGACCCTCGGCTCCTCTGTCGCGCAAGGGACCCCCTCTGCCATGCGATGCTCGTCGCCACTACCAATCTCCTGCTCACGGTCTTGATCGCCATTGCCGCCGCCCGTAGCCTCTGCACTAGCACCCACGGCTTCCTCTGTCGCCATTAGATCTGCTATTATGGCTTCCATTGGCCCTCCCCGGTCCTCCGGCTGATCAACAACTTCACCCTCTCCGCCACCATTACCGCGGTCTGCCATGGATGGTAGCGTGGCTGTGGGTTTGTTGGTTTTGTGAAGAAATCAAAGGTTTATGGGAGATTGGGAGAGTTTGAGAGTTTAAAAGGGGTCTGAACTTTTTAAACCGACTAGAATGGTTTCAGAATGTCCCCGTCGATTATATGGAAGAAAACAAGTGTGGGCTGGGTCTGGGCATGCTCCAGATTCAAGCCCTAAGAAGTTTCCATCGCGCGCGAGAGTAACTCTGTCGCGCGACAGTTTTATTAGGCCCCAGGCCCAATCCGGTTCCGGGCCAGGCCCAATTATCTCTCCTACAAAAGCCCATGGTTTCTTATTATGGCACTGCAACAATTTTGAGGGTCAGCATAAATTAATGCTTTTCATCTGGAGCATTTTATTTCCCCAGCAGTGGTCCGCCCGCACATGATCCAATTTGAAATCAGTGACGATCCATCCATCCAATTTCAAATCAGTGACGATCCATCCGTCCAATTTCAAATCAGGAACGATCCATCTATCCAAATTCAAATCAGGGACAATCCATCCGTCCAATTTCAAATCAGGGACAATCCATCCGTCCAAATTCAAACCAGCGACGATCCATTCGTCCAATTTCAAATCAGCGACGATCCATCCGTCCAGTTTCAAATCAGTAGCAATGATCCATCCGTCCAACTCATTTATTTCCCAGGAGAGTTCACATAATTGATTGATCCTCTCTCCGATTCATTGGTGCATGGTATTTTTATATACTCGTTTACATTTTCCATTTAATCGGCTTTTGGGCAGATTTGATGGGTGTCTAGAAATCTTTGACGTTACCCATCCCAGTCAATGGTGCTTCACGTGCCGTCAAAGAGGGACTACTGTTGACACCCCAATCTGATTTCCCAATTGATTTACTTCATTTTTCGGTTTCTTGTTTCCTTGATGATGAATCAGATCAAAAACAGTCTTGAGAGTGAAATGGTTTGAACTTGGAGTGAGTGGAACCCATCCTAAACCCCAAAACCCTAAATCAAAACCCTGACCTCAGGTTTCACCATCGTGCGTTGGACTGGATCTTCCGCGCGATGCTCTATCTGCCAAGTGTTGGTCAAAGTCAAAGCCTTGACTGTTGACCAGTGTGTAGGTTGGTGGGACAATCACGCGATGATGTCACTATTGCGCGTGATGGTCAACACCTGTCACTTTCACCTTTTTCCAACTGCATTTTGTGATGATCAGGGGGCTACTGACCTGTGGAACCTCGTTTTCGTCAACTGAACAGCGTTTTGCAAGTGCATGGGTTGCACCACCCTCACAACCACTCCCATCACCTTGTTGGCCTATTTCTCCACTAAGGGAGGCTGACCAGCTTTGTTGGTTGGGTGCTAGGCCAAGTTCTCCACCAACCTAGCAGTCTCCCATCTCCTATATGTACCTCATTGGTCTTCCAAGTCCAAGGTTACAAAAAATCAAGCAAAAAAGGCTACATAACCCCTAATACTCTTGATATTTCCTCACTCAGTCCATCTTCATACACTTATTTCCCAAGCTCTACCACCTTATTCAATCCATTTCCAAACACTCAAGTAAAGGTATAAACTTACAGCCTTCGTGCTGTTTTGATCCCTGAAGGGGCCTGGTAGGGCCAAGGCTGGCAATCAATACCAGTTCTGGTCCTAAAGTTAGCAGGGTTACAAGAGCCATGCACTGGCATTCTCACACGCGTTGGACTCACTCCCACGCGCGCCTGTTATGGGCATTGCGCGACGTTCCACGCGAGGATGGGATGATGGTCATTTTTTATTTATGTTATATTATAAATCACTGTGGTGCATGTTTAAAACCGGCTAGTTGTTTTGTATGACAAATTTGTTAGATCAGCTCTGCATGCTTTGCTGTTTACTTTGGAATGTCCTTGGGATGCTTCTGAATATGTTTCAAAGCCCCGGATATGCAAAGAAATTCCTAGAAGTCCAGACTGATCCATCGCACGATTGTTCCAGTATGTCGCACGCTGATCTGACTATTTCCAGTGGCTGCCCTTGCATGGGCAACTTGGTCTCTGACCTCTATTTTAATACCCCCACTATTTGGGGGTTGTGTTTCAATTCCATTTATCCTCTTTGTAATTATTATTTACTTCCAGTACATATAGACTGCTTGGTTTGATCCTGGGTGTGCACTTGTCCTTCCAAAGCCCAGAAGGGGACAAAACCCAATCTGTTTGCAGGATATCAACAGGCGCGCGATTGAATGGGTTTGACGCGCGACAGTGGACTTGCATGCACGTAGATCCACGCATGCACGTAGATCCATGCATGCAAGTTGGCTATCGTTTGTGCCAAATTCATTCAAAGGCACTATTTTGATATCCAGTCACAGTGTTGGATTTTATCTCATTTATTTTCTAACATATCACCCATCCATGCTATTTCTCATATCATATTTTGCAAAGTGTTACAGTTTTAATCCCCAATTAACTGTCCCCCACCCTAATTGGCTAAAAATTGATTAATAGAAAAATAATCGCAAATATTTTCACAAAATGCCTAAGTAGAGACCGATCTTCGGATTGGGCGAAATGGGTGCCTTAAAACCCTTCCCCTCTAGTAACCTAGCTCCCGAACCCAGATATGGTTATGATAGACTGGTGCTTTCATGTTTTTCAAATAAATAGTGCGGCAAGTGCTTCAAAATACGGTTCCGTGGGTGTCGGACCTTCAAAACCCGAATGGTGACTCTGTATTTTTTAGCGCTTGCCATCTGCACTTGCGCTCCCTCGATTCCGAGCCCTTGCTTTGGAAATCTAGAAATTTTCAAGGGCATGATGCCCACAAATGGACATCGTGGGTCCACTCCACAAGGCAACTGGCAACTGGCAACTGGAAGTTTTTATTTGTAGCAAAGGATTATTTCACTAAGTGGATCGAGGCAGAACCATTGGCAAAAATCACTAAACCTATGATAGAAAGGTTCATATGGAAGAGCATTATTACTCGGTTTGGGGTCCCCTATTCATTGATTACAGGGTTTGGGGTCCCATATTCATTGATTACAGATAATAGGTCCCCATTTCAAAAGAAGTTTAAGGCTTTCTGTGCCTAATATGGCATAAGAAATTATTACTCGACCCCAGCCTACCCTAAAAGTAAAGGGCAGGCAGAGGCATCCAATAAAACCATTCTTGATGGGATCAAGAAGAGGTTGGATAAGGCAAAGGGAAAATGGCCCGATGAGCTACCCCTGGTCTTGTGGGCTCACCGAACAACTCCTAGGAGGCCTACGAGAGACCCCCTACTCATTGGCGTATGGAACAGAGGCCGTTAAACCATTAGAAGTTGGTCTGCCGACCAATAGGACAGCATTGGTTGAAAGTGGGGCAAATGACAGGGCCCTAAAAATCGAGCTGGACCTCGCCGAAGAAAGGAGGGAGCGGGCCCTGGTGCATCTGGCCACTTATCAGGAGCAACTTATAAAAAGCTATAACAAGCACGTTCACCAATAGGAATTTGGTGTTGGAGACCTCGTGCTTCGTAAAGTGCTCGGTAACACCAAAATGGCAAACGAGGGCAAATTGGGGGCCAATTGGGAAGGCCCATATCGAGTAACTGAGATTGTAGGCATAGGGGCTTATAGATTGGCAGATCTGGATGGAAACCTAGTACCAAGGCCTTGGATTGTCCACAATCTGAGAAAATTCTTTGTTTAAAGAATTTACTTTTTGTAGTGGGCCGAAAAATCCATGTGGCGGAAGATTCAAAAGGTTCAGATAACGGTGAACGGCTCATCACCCTATAGTTGTCCCAATCAGTCTGTAAGGACTCTTTCGACGCTTAGTTTAACTTGCTCTGTTCTACTGAACGGTATCATCCCTTTACCGTCTTCGCCGAGAGTTATCTTATCTTCTACACTTTCTCCGTGTTGAACGTTCGGTGGTACATTATTCGGTAATTTACTACTCGAAAGATATGTATGTTCTGAAACCGCCAGGCTTGGCAGTCAGGATGCTTGTCTTCGATCATTCAGTGGTTTGCCAAGTTAGAATGATGTGACTATCCTGCCACGGTGTGACATTTCTGTCTGATTTGACATCTCTAACATTGACTGATGCAGCTCTGCAGACCTCGTAAGCGGCGTTCATTAATGATTCTGATAAATGACGTCAGTCGAAGAATACAGAGCACATGGAATAAGCAAAAGACTTATTTGTCACTTCAAGGTTTGCCTATAAAATATAAAACTACATCTTCCAGGTTATCTCTCTCCCTTTTTCTTTCTCTAAAAATCCCCTCACAGGCAATCCCCCTTTCTTCTTAATCCTTCTCCTACTAACTAGGTCGTCGGGGCTTCTTCCCAGAGGTACACTCCTTTTCGGTTTCAGGTACCCAACCCATCTTTATGCAACTTCTCCGTTCAGGCCATAGGAAGGAGAAGATTCAAAGTAGAATTCAGCCCCCCCATAATTGGCGACTCTGCTGGGGATTTAATTTCCACTCCATTCAACCTTTTCTTCCTTTTCTCCTTTTTCTTCAACCTTCAACCAACCAATGTCAAGACATACCCCACCCCCGAGATAGGAGGATTTTACCCTCGACTTATCAGGGTTCGGATATTGCAACGCTTCACAAAACCAGGCTACACGAACAATAGTGACGGCCACCCGTCGGTCCAATTTCCAGCCCACTGAGGTTGAGGTTGCTCAAGCCGAACAAAAATGGCAAGCGGCCATGATAGCCCTCTTACAACAACGATTTGAAGATCGGGACCGAGGCGTCTTGGCTATACCACCACCGAAGTCTTACCCTGCGGGAACGAGTAAACAAGTGGGAACTTAGAGGCTTGAAAAGTCACATCACACACCGACAGAGTGGCCGACCGATACAAGACAACGCTCGGTACCCTCCGGGACTGGGGACGCTCATGTGACACCACGGAGGCAATGGTTGGAAAAAGCCATTTATGCCGAAAGTTCGACACGGTCCTCCGGTTCAATCCTAAGAAGCTATCGCTCTAGGGATTCTGGGCCGTCGCTCACCCTCGGATTATGACCCACAGAACGTCTGAAGGTCAAGAGAGGGCTGGATTTCGACATAAACTACCCTTCGCAAAAAGAAGGACGCATCCGGTCCAACCTCCAGCCACGAGGAGAAGTCTCACGGAGTCATTACCTAACGTCCAGTAAAGATACGCACGGCAATCGAGATGACAACATCGTCCCATTCGACCAAATCACCGCCAAACCAATCGTCTATCGGCCAATGGAGAGTGGCGCGTGTAGACACCCTATTTTGGGCTGCCCGGGTCAGTTTCCTTACGATCTTTAGATTCCCAAATGATGATTATGGTCAAGAACACCCCCAGGCTAGTGGTGTGTTTGAGCTTTGAGCATCCCGAACCTCACTCAAAAAAAAACCTTGTCAAGCCCTGCCCAGACCCTTCAAGCCAGAACCAAAAGGCCGCAGCAAAACCATACTTGCTTACGCCAGTACTTTTCTGGCATGCGCCAGTCAACTGCCACGTGTCAGTCATCGACCGTTGACTCAGTTCTTACCGGCGCACGCAGGTACAAAGTTGGCGTACGCCAGTCAAAGCCGGTCAAATCATCACTATTCAACCACGTGCTCGGGACTTTGGTGGCCACCCTGACGTAGGCTACAGTCCCCTGATGATTACAATCGAGCAGCCGACTCCCCCTCTCTCCTACACCACCTTTCAAGCCAAGTCCCATGCATTTAATGCATGGAGACCTCCCTTCTTAACCCAACCAGCCCTTAACCAGCATGTTACTGGCCCCTCCTCCAGTCACTCTTGTGCTATAAATACCCCCCTTGCATTCATTTGCAAGGGGTTGGTTCCATTAAAACTCTTAAAACCATTCCTTCATCTTCTCTTGTTTCCTTGGTTGTGCCCTTTCGTCCATTGAAGGTGCAAGCAAAGAAACATCACCCACACACCTCTCCAACATCCCACACCCTCCATACATCCACCAAACCTCAAGTTCAAAGTTCAAAGCTCAAGTCCATCATCAAACTCAATCAAAAAAAAGAGGTATACCACCTTTTGCTCTGTGCCCTGTTTTGACCCCTGAGGGGTGTTAGCAAGGTCAAGACTGGTACACAATACCAGTCTTGGCCTCAAAGCTAGCAAAGATTCAATGATCATGTGTGATGACAAGTGGCGCGCGCCAGTAACTACAAGCTGTACGCTAGTTATGGCTGTACGTGCACCACTGGCGTGGGGATCACGAGTCATCCTATTTGTTTCATTTCTTTTTATCTTATCACCTTCTGGCATGATAAGAATCAGTTTATTGCTTTCTGTATCTTAGAACTGTGTAGCTCCTTATCTGTATTTATACTTTAAGGCCTCTGGGATCCTTCTGGTCATGTTCCAGAACCCAAATCGTGCAAAGCCAAGCACTGGAAAAATGACGCAACTAGCGTACGGCCTCTTATGACCGGCGTACGGCAGTTAGATCAAAGTCCAGTGGCTGGCCCTTGCATGGCAGCTAAGCCCCGGCCTCTATTTGCCCCCCCCCCCCCCCCCCCCCCCCCCTCCGCACACTGTTTATGGGGTGTACTGTCCATTCTTCTGCTCTAAATCATCTCTGCTGTCTGTAACTGTATTTTACCCTGCCTTTTGACTGCGTGGTTTGTCCTGGGTGTGCACTGGTCCTTCCAGAGCCCAGAGGGTTGAGAAATAGGAGCTGTGAGTTTAGATATACCAGCGCACGCCAGTACGCCGGTGGCGCACACAAGTAGTCTCTGCATGTAGTGGCTTGACCAGTGCATACAGCTTCTTCTTACGTGCCTCATTCCGGGACAGTGTGCTCCAGTTCGTTTAAAATCCTCACAGATGCTTGTTCTCAATCTATTATATTTATCTAGATCAAGCATCCATCTCATCGTCTCGTAAATGCAACTTGTTACAGTTTTAACCCCCCTTTAACTGTTCCCCCGCCCTAACTGGCTAAAAAAAATGATTAATGAGAAAAAAATGCAAACGTTTTATAAAATGCCCGAGTAGAGACCGATCTCCGAATTGGGTGAGAGGGGTGCCATAAAACCCTTCCCCTCTCGTAACCTGGCTCCCGAACCTCAGATATCGAAGGTGACGACGGACCAGTCTATGCCTTTTCAAAATCAAACAACGTAGCAAACGTTTCAAGTTCGGTTCCTTGGGTGGTATATCGCAAAACCCGAGTGGCGACTCTGAATTGTAGCGTTTCTCCGCGCTTCTCCGCAAAAGGGCGCACCCGATTTTAAAATAAAATTGAAAATTTTGGGCCATGTGCCCACAGTGGCAACTCTGCTGAGGAACTCATTGCATTGATTAACATTTTGCCAATGAATACATAAGTGAACAAATTTTCCAAAAGTCTGTCAAAACAGTACGCTCCGCGCCGCTGAAGAACGGAATGGTAACGTAACAGAATCTCATTATCCAACCAATCCGAACTGGGGCTTTTACTGTTGTTCACTTGTGTAGTTTTTCTCCAAATGTTAATCAATAAAAGTGAGCCAAACTTCAAAAGGCATTTTGTTTTCAAAACATTGCGTTTCTCTCTCATTCAAATCATTCTTCGGCATTCTCCATTCGCATTGATGATTGGTCAGTCCCATTGAGGTGTTTTGGGTAACCGGCACAATTTATTGGAGCCCGGGGTCCTCGAACGCCCAACAACCTTGGACGTTGATGAGTCGTACTACCGTTTGACCATTGCTTTGCTCTACGCGTCGCAATGGGAGGCATATCGCGGCTCTAGTCAGAGGAACCCCTTAAGCCAAAACCGGCCTCTACACGTGTACAAAGCACTAGAACTTTTCAACCTAGGACAAGGACCCGCAGGGTAGGATTATTTGCATCTAACCCCCATATTCCGTCTATGTGTTACTGCTTTCCTTATCGCATGCCTATACATACATTCATAACCGTTTTGCGTAGGAGCATGCTAGGGCGGCTTTTAGGATGTCTTTTGTCGAGTCTGTCTTGCGCCCGTTCGACGTTGCCTTGGATCGATGACGAGTCATGCATCTTGATGTTGCACGTTACCAAAAATTTTCAAATCCTTAATCAATGAGGCTTCGGGAAATCAATGCTTTCTAAGTCTTTATCAAGCACCCCATCGAGGTTTCAAATCGAAAAACCAGGAACAACGGAGAGAATGACGCGATACTTACACCACTCAGGTTAAAAGTGCTAATCATTTACACCGCTCAGGCTCTGGCACAATGCTGCTTATGCCACTTCGGTTATGGTATCACGCCATCCACACCGAGTTGTTCCGAACTCAAACTTTGAAACTTCGAGAATGGAAAAGTCAAAGGCTTAAGCTGTTTTGGCATCTCTTAGTGACAATTGATTCAATCAAGGATACACCGTCGAAAAGAAAATCCGAGGTTCTATGGCAAATGTCGGAGTGTCGTAAGGCAGGCTCTCTCTAGCTCTAGAGTTTAGGAGGACACCGACGACGTTGGCATGCTCATTTTCCATTCTTTTTGATTCTTTCAAATAAAATGATTGCAGGCTATCACTGAGTTCTTGTACCTTGCTCTCTAGCCATGCCGATGTCAAAGCAGGGGTCCGAAATCAAGAGCCAAACCTACTTGGAGCCGTCCGCCAAGTCCGTTTGAAGGTTTGATTTGGGGTTCGTCTTTCGGTCAATCACAACGGAAGCTCTGGCCTGCACTTTGTCGCAGGAGGATTCACCACCGACTACTCCACACGAGTCCCCTCCATCTACTCCATCTCCGCTTGCATCCCCGAAACTTGTTAAGACAGAGGCTCTAGCCATGGCAGATGTCCCACCCCAAATCTCGCTACTGTATTGGCGGATCTCCAGCACAACCTAGCCATCATGCAGCAAAGGGCCGACCAGGCCAACGCCTCTGTGGCCAATCTTCGCACCCTAATCGAAGAATGACTTCCTCTTGCAGTAGGAGGGGAAGGCGGTGAAAGGCAAAAGCGGGAAATCGCTGCCGAAGAGGTCCCTCTGATCGAAAACCCAGCTCCAAGCCCAGAAATGGCTGAGTTGATCGCCAAAATGGCAAAATTGGAAGAAGCAATTGCTAAGTCCGAAAGGAAAGGAGAAGGAGTGCTAGGCATGGATCGCCTTTGCCCATTCCCGAACGCCAGGTTGCCCGATCGATTCAAGATGCCCAACTTCGCGAAGTTCGACGAGACTGGAGATCCAAAAACTCACCTATTGGCTTATCATGGTGCAATGAAGCCACATGGTGTCGAGGAAGACGCAATGGCTCAGTTGTTTCCACACACCCTTGCCGGCCCCGCCTTCCAGTGGTACTTATCACTCGACATTTCCAAAAGACGAACATGGGAAGACATCGGCACTGCCTTCAACACTCAGTACAGCTACAATGCCCAGCTCAATATGACTACTCGGGAGTTGGAATCAACTAAGATGAGTGCAAAGGAGTCTTTCGCAGACTTTATCCAGAGGTGGAGGGCCAAGGTGGCTCTGATGCCCGATCGCCCGAGCGAGAAGGACCAAATCCACATCATTTCCCGCAATCTGCAGCCGGACTTTACTAAAACCTCGTGTTGGTTCAAGGAGCAAACTTCGAGACTTTCTACGACTCCGGGCTGGCCATCGAAGAAGCTCTCCAAACCGGTGCTCTACCCATAAGTGACGTTTCCTCTTCTGTCTCAGCTTCAAAGTCAAAACCCTGTGCGTACACTGAAAACAGCACTGCTCTGTTTGGTGGTAACAATTATGCCAACACAACTTCTGCTAACAATGCCTCTGCCCAAAGCTCCAATCACATCGCTGATGTCAACCAAGTTCAAACCCCTCAGAGACCCCGAAACCGTAACCAACCCCATAACTTTGCCAATTTTGAGGCAGCACTTTCCTCGGTATTGGAGAAGCTAGTCAAAATCGGACACCTTAGGCCTCTAGCCCCAACTCCGCTTCCTTAAAATCCACCCCCCATCATAACCCCAATGCTTTTTGTGCACATCACCAGATGCCCGGCCATTACACTGGCTCTTATTATCGCCTTCGTCGTGCGATACAAGATTTGGTGGACAATGGTACCCTCCCAACTCCACCTACTAAACCCAATGTCATTACCAATTCCTTGCCTAAACACGACTCCAACCCTCAGGTAAACCAGATAACTCTCAGCTCCACCATATTCAACCCCACCGGCCATACTACCTCAGCCAGCAACCCTAGACCAATCGTACACTTTCCTTTTGAGCCAAGTGTTAACATGATGGCAGCCGGATGGGCCATGGAAGACAAAGCTAGGGAATGGGAGGAGCTTTGTACCGATTGGATCGAGCAGTACAACATGGGGTTTCCCTCACACCCTCAAATCAATCAGATGTGGCTAAACCAGTGGGAAGGAGAATGGAATACGGCACAGGCTGACCCTCTGGACGGTCTCTCTTTGTTTGCACTCTTCTACAAGCCTGAGCTAGACCAAGTTGAGGTAGAAGCTGAAGAATACGTATGGGATCCTCAACCTGATGGATGGCAAATAGGTCAAGGTCTCAAGGCTGATTTCGACCAAAATGATGTCAGTGAGGAATACTGGGGTTACTATCAAGAAGGGGAGATCATGTCCGATGTCCGCCGCCCACTCGGCGCCATGTTACCTTTGGTGAATTCGATTGCTGGCGCGGTCGACTGCCGCATCCATGAGTTTGACCCTACTCTCGACATTGTCTCTGTGGAACAGCCTCGCCCTATTATTTCTGCTCCCTGGGATGACTGCTCGATCATGGTCCTGGATGCACCTCTTGCTGACCTGTGGGATGCAGAGGAAACCATCAAAACTCCACCGCCTGCCGATATTTGGGATGTGGGCAATATTATCGATCTGAACATGGGAAGCGAAGTGTGGACTGTCAACACTGCCCTTGTCGATGGAGGATTATGGGACGTTCCGTTTGTCACCAACCCGGGGGCACCCTTTGAGAAAGATGTTGCGCAGGATCCTACTTTTTGGGAGGGATTAGTGATGGAAGATTTGGAATGGGACTCAGCTCTGGGGCCAGACTCGACCGCAACAGTGGCGTCAACAGACAAAGGAAAATGCAAGTTGGAAGAGGTGCCAGCTGATCTATGGGATTTTATTGACTCGTCTTCCTGGTGGAATGTTGCCAACGTCACAAGGAGCGGCTGAGTGTTCCAGCCGTCTAATCTCCAGGCTGGGAGCTCGTCCAATCCGATTGCTCAGAAGACCACCGCTCTCGCCGCTTAGAGGAATGATCCGGTCTTTCCAAGTGGGGTTCCCGAAGAAGACGCTATTCTGAAATAGCTCGAATGAATCCTGGCCGCTGTGTCTATCTGGGGTTTGATATCATCGCCAAAGGAGCATCGCGAAAAGCTGTCCTCGGCATTGGCTCGGCTCACGGTACCGACTGACATTACCCCCGAGGCCATGATTGCCCTTGTACTACCGCTTCTCTCTAAGCACTCCGTCACGTTTACCGAGAAGGACTTGCCCATCGAAGGAATCGCTCATAACCGCCCGCTGTACATCACTGTCAAGTGCCGAGGACATTAGGTGCCAACTGTGCTAATCGACAATGGTTCTGCCATCAATGTTTGCCCAATGAGAGTTGCCTTCCGCTTGGGGCTCACAAAGAATGACTTAACACCCTCCAATCTAGCCGTCAAAGCATATGACAGCACTCGTCGTGTGGTGGAAGGGACTCTGACTCTGAAGCTCGATGCTGAGGGCTTTGAAATGGACGTAGAATTCCACGTGGTCGATGTCCCTGCTACCTTTAACCTGCTGCTGGGCAGGCCATGGCTTCATAGGGCCGACATCATGGCGGTGCCTTCAACTCTACATCAAAAGGTCATGCTGGGGCTCCCTACCGGGACTTTGACGATTTGTGGGGATTCTGGGATCCGCCCGCTCACGGATGATGGAACACCTGTTTTGGGAATTATGCACGGGGATAAAGACTCAGACTTTGGAGGTTTCTCTTTTGACATGTCGGGCTCGGTCCTCGCCATCGCCATGGATGATGATTTTACCATAAGTTCAACTGTCCTCGAGATGATGAGGAAAATGTCATTCATGCCTAGCCTAGGACTCGGGGTCAACCAACAAGGGATGGCTGAGTTCCCTGTCTTTCCTTTCACCGAAGGCCGCTTTGGTTTGGGTTACACTCTGCCGGCCAAAGACGCCAAAAAGAGGAAAGACACGGGAAAACCTCGAACCCTTTTTGGTAACCCCGATAGCTATTTTTTTCGAGAAGGAGGAGGCTCTGCTTACTCGGGACAGATAGAGCCATTTTGGGATCCAGAGACTTGCACTTGGATGCCAAGTTTCGAAATCTTTGCTGCAGACACCTGGTCTAATGATGAAGAGGAGATAGACGAAGAGGAGCTCGCTAAGGGAGAATTCAAGAAACAACTGGGTCGGATCAAGGAAAAGATTGACTGGCTGAGGGCTTTCGATCAGGGAAATCTGGAGATGCTGTTCTCCCAAGTAGGTTTGGTTGGCAAGGGTGAAGAAGCTGAGGTGCTGATATTTAGGCCCGACTCATCAGATGTTCTCGAGGACCCTACCTCTCTCATCGTGGAGGCGAAGGGAAGTATTAATAACTGCATTTTCACTCCACGCCTGACATGCATTGACAATGTATCTGAATCTGACACAGAGTCTATCGAGTCTAAGTCTAGCTCAGAGTCGGAGTTTGTGCCTCTCGGCCCTCCACGTCGTAGCTTTTACTTTGAGTTTGAGTCGTTTGTACTTGGCAACCCTGTTGGGCTTTATGAAATGCATGATCCTGCTTCTGACTACTTTGCTAGCTTCTATATAAACTGTGTCGACCCTGACGATGAAGGAACAAACTTCAATGGGAACATCCCGGCTGAGGTGCGTTCCCTCATCGAAAAGGAAGATGAAAGGCGTGCTCAGCCTCTAAAAGAAGAAGTAATTTTTATAAACTTGAAAGACGAGGATGACCCCCGCATGATGCAAATTGGTGCAAATCTGACCCCGAAAAATCACGCTGGAACAATCGAGCTTCTCAAAGAATTCTCTGAGGTTTTCGCATGGTCCCACAAGGATATGCCCGGCATCGATCCCGAAATAGTACAGCATCGAATCCCATTAGAGCCTGGGGTTGTCCCTGTCAAACAGAAACTCCGTAGGATGAAGCTGGATTGGGTTCAGAAAATCAAAGAGGAGGTTACCAAACAGATTGACGCAGGATTCATAAGGGTCGCAAAGTACCCCAAATGGGTCGCCAACATCGTGCCTGTCCCCAAGAAGGATGGGAGAATCCGAGTCTGCGTCGACTTCAGGGACTTAAACAAGGGAAGCCCCAAAGACAGTTTTCCCTTGCCACACATTGACGTGCTTGTGGACAACACAGCGGGGCATGCCTTGCTCTCTTTTGTCGATGGATTCTCAGGGTACAACGAGATCTCTGTGGCGCCCGAGGACCAAGAGAAAATGACGTTTGTCACAGAATGGGGCACTTATTGCTATGTGAAGATGCCATTTGGGCTGAAGAACGCCGATTGTACTTTCCAAAGGGCCCAGACGACCTTGTTTCAAGACTTTATCCACAAGACCATTGAGATCTACGTCGACGACATGATTGTGAAGGCAAAGGAGGAAAAGGACTATCTTCCTTCGCTCAGGCAGTTTCTTGAAAGGCTTCGCAGGTACAACGTACAATTAAACCCGCAAAAGTGCACATTTGGAGTCACGGCAGGCAAGATGTTAGGATTTCTGATCACCGCAAAGGGGAATCGAAGTGGATCCCTCCCAAATCAAGGCGATTCTCAAAATGGAGCCACCAAAGTTCGAGAAAGGCGTACGAAGCTTTCTAGGGAAGGTCCAGTTTATCAGTAGATTCATCTCTAAGCTAACTCTAACCTGCGAGCCGTTATTCCGTTTGCTCAAAAAAGGGGTCCCGTTCGAATGGACAGAGAAATGCCAGGCCGCCTTCGAATCTATTCAGAGGTATTTGCAGAGCCCGCCAGTACTAATGCCGCCTGCGCCAGGCCGACCATTGATTCTTTATCTGTCGGTCTCTCCAACAGCCATAGGATGTCTACTAGAGCAGGAAGGGAGCAATGGGGTCGAGAAAGCTGTTTACTATCTGAGCAAGAAAATGGTGGGGTTTGAGGAGCGCTATACCCCTCTGGAGAAGACATGTTGAGCGCTGGTTTGGGCTACCAAAAAGCTTAGACACTACATGCTAGCCTATTCGGTGAGACTGATTTCTCGGATGGATCCTATCAAGTATTTGTTCGAGAAGCCCGCGCTCACCCATAAGCTAGCACATTGGTTGCTTCTGCTGGCTGAGTTCAAACTCCAACACGTCATGAGAAAGTCTGTAAAGGGGCGTGCCGTGGCCGAATTTTTGGCCGATCACCCAATCGACGGCCCAGAAAACGCGGATTTCACTTTCCCCGACAAGGAAGTGCTGACGGTGGTCGAGGAAGTATGGACGCTCTATTTTGATGGACCTGCTAACCAAAAGGGGTTCGGGATCGGAATGTTGTTGATCACGCCCACCGGCGCTCACATTCCGCTCGCTTTCAAGCTGAATTTCGATGTTACCAATAATCAAGCTGAATACGAGGCCTGCATTGTCGAAATGGAAGCTGCTATGGCTTTAGGGGTCGAGAAGCTCGAAGTAATTGGAGATTCAAGGAGATTCAAACTTGGTGGTCTCCCAAGCCAATGGAGATTGGAAGGTTCGTGAGGAAAAGCTGAAGCCTTATCACCAAGATTTGGAAGAACTGATTCCTCGCTTCAATAAAGTGACCTTCACCCATGTCCCACGCTTGAAGAATCAGTTCGCCGATGCTTTGGCGACTTTGGCTTCATTGATCGAACTTCCAATAGGCATTAAGCTACGGCCGATTGTGATCGAGCAGAGGGATTTGCTTGTTTATGAGTATGTCAACGCCATTGATGATGTCGATGATGGCCTACCCTGGTACCATGACATTTGGAACTTTGTGGAGCACGGGGAATTTCCTGCCGGGGCCACAAAGAAAGATTGGATTGCTTTACAAAGGTTAGCTTCTCAGTACATCATCTGTGGAGGGAAGTTGTATCAAAGGTCTCACTGTGGGATGCACAAGCTCTGTGTCAACGGTGTCGAAGCAACAAGGATAATGGAAGAGGTTCACGAGGGAGTCTGCGGGCCTCATATGAGCGGCGCCATGCTCGCTAGGAAGATCCTCAGGTAGGGTTATTACTGGTCTACGATGGAATCGCAATGCATCGACTACGTACGGCGCTGTTACAAATGTCAAATCCACGCGAACCTGCAACATGTCCCTCCGTCTAAATTGTATGGCATGACTTCACCGTGGGCTTTCTCTGTCTGGGGCATCGATGTTATTGGGATGATCAGGCCGTCTGCTTCAAACGGCCATAAGTTCATACTGGTGGCGATAGACTATTTCACCAAATGGGTCGAGGCTGAATCCTACAAGACCCTGACAACGGTTCAAGTTGCTCAATTCATTCGAAAGAACATCATCTATCGGTACGGTGTTCCTCAGGCAATTGTGTCGGATAACGGAAGTCATTTCAAAGGAAGGGTTCTGGAGCTCTTTGAGGAATTCGGCATCGAGATCCATCATTCGACGACCTATCACCCACAAAAGAATGGAGCGGTCGAGGCCGCAAACAAGAATGTTGAGATGATCATCAAGAAAACTGCCGAGTCCGCAAGGGATTGGCATGAGCAGCTTCCTCTCGCCTTTTGGGGGCATTGAACATCTATCCGCACTTTAACTGGTGCAACTCCTTTCTCCTTGGTCAATGGGATGGAGGCAGTGCTTCCATCGAGCTTGAGGTCCTGTCACTGAGAATCATGGTTGAAAGTGGTCTCGAGGAATCTGAATGGTTAAGCTAGAGGTTTCTTGAACTGATGTTGTTTGATGAAAGGAGGCTCCGAGCCTTGTATCATGTGCAAGGGTATCAGCGTCGAATTGCTCGCGCGTTCAACAAAAAGGTGAAATCCAGGGGTTTAGTCGAAGGAGACATGGTCACAAACGAAATCCGCGCCCCAGTGTTTGATCCTCGCGAGAAGTTCAGGCCGAAGCGATCTGGGCCTTACATCATCAAGACCATCCTATCCAGGGGTGCTGCTAAGCTCATCGACCTCGACGGTAATGAATTCAACACCCTGGTCAACCTGGATCAACTCAAGCGTTACTATCCCTAAGATATGCTTGTTGGGTCGAAAAACCATAAGGGTGGGTGATTCCAAGCAAAAGTTAGAGCAGCCTGCTAGACCGAAAACCTAAGGAGGCGGTTCTAGGCAAAAATAAATAGGCGAAAGTCAAAAGCTCGCTAGGCCGAAAACCTGAAAAGGGCGGTTCTAAGCAAAAGTTAGAGTGTAAAAGGAGAGGTAAAATACACGAGTGAACCTTTGCCTGAACTACGTTCTGACCTGATTGCTTGAAAAGGGATACGTAGGCAATCTCACTTTGAGATTCGGTCATATTCTATCAAAAGCTTGATCCAGGGTTGACATTTTCGGGTCCACGTCACAGTTTGAGAAGGTCGAGCACAAGTCAAAGCCGCATTGAAGAAAATCAAAAAAGGGGAAACCCATCGTCTTTCGACTTTATTACAAATTACTACTTTTGATACATGAGCTGAGCATAAAAAGCCTTCAAACAGTTAAAGCATGAAAAACCGAACAAAATGCTTAAGAAGCCTAACGGCTCACTGTTTATTCTAAGCATAGCAAAGTGGCCCAGAGTCAGTTAATGTTTTCCCTTGCGTTTACATCCGCTCTCAACCACTGTCTGTAGCGATTCCTTAGCCTTATGGCAAAATCTAGCATCTCAGCCTGAAGGGCTCTAAAGCCCCAGCGCCTCTGGTAACCGTTGAGTGTTTGGGCATTGAAATTCAGGACACGAAAGCCCCCAATACTGATGCGGTGATTCTCCTGAGAAGTGCCCAGTTGGCGAAGGATACGGTCGAGAATATAGAAAGTAAAGCTTGACAGTCCTGCAATCACCATCCTATCGAATCCATCGGAGTGAATAGCCATATCCGGGAGGTCCAGCCAGGAGCACCTCCAGACGATCTCGTCAGGCTGCATTTGTTGCATGAATTCGTACAAACCTTCTATATCCATGTCAGGGTACTGCATCTCCCTTTGATGAATCCTCTTTGGAAAAAGATTCTAACCTTCCACCAGTGGGTGCAGCAACCCAAGCTTGTCCGATAACCATAGCTGCATGAGCGAAAAGACAAGTAAGAAGCCAGATATAACCCGAGCGGAAAAACAAGCAAGAGCTAGGAAGCAGCCTAAGCCGAGCGTCGAGGTAAAACGAGAAAGTGTGAAAAACTGGAAAAAGGTGAGCTGAGTGAGTTTACCTGAAGCAAAAGCAGACTCCCACCAAAGATGTTTGTTTGACCTGTATACACCAAGTCCAAGCCTAGGAGTGTTTCCGCTAAGACAAGGGGCACCACGTTCCTTCGCGCCCCCATTTGAGCAAACGATGGACACACCCACCCGTTGACAGGAATAAGCAAGTAAGCGGCTAGCAAGCAGATTACCAAGGCAAACCGGCGCCGAGCCTGCACAGCGTTGTCACCCAAATCACCGTCCGGACTGTACCGCTCAATCAGGCGCATGATGTTGACCTGGCCACCTTCGAGCAAAGTGTTAGCCAAACCCTTGGAAATGCCGAGCGAGGAGACCAATAGCCCTGGCATACTAACCTGATAAGGGGGGACGACGAGTGTCGCGGACGCAAATGTCCGGAGATACACCTGAAATTCCTCAACGGTCGGACATATCTCATCGTCACCAAAACGGAAGACATGGACGTTAGGGTCCCAGAACCGGAGAGCAGCCCTCAGAAGTGCTGGCCGTAGTGGTACGTGTCGAAGATACCGGAACGAGGCTAGGCCGTGGTATTGGAAGTTTAGCCAGTCAATGCTCAAAAATTGTGCTAGCCTAGGCCTGAGCAAGGTTGGGAGTGGGTTTTCCATCTTGGAAATGCAATGGGTTGCAAAGTGTTGAAAGGGAAATGGTATGAAGATGGGGCAATGCGTGCATTCCCTCTTTATTGGCCAATGAATCATCTTGTTTCCTGTGACATATTCAAAGCCAACCACTAAGGGTTCAAACATCCTTACAAGCAAGGACTCTGCCTCCTGAAAGCCCAGAAACCGTGTTCAAAACGTGTAGAAATGAAGACAAGGGCCTCCCAGAAAAAGGACAGTTGGTCAGACAAGTGGATGTGCTTTAGACCTGACCGGCGCACGCCAGTTATTTACTGGCGTATACGTGTCTCTCAATCTTGGCGTACGCCATTCATATTGTGGCGCACGCCAGTCAAAGTACCAGAAACAGGTGCTGCAGCAGCCACTGTCGTCGAGTGTGCATTTTCAATTCTGGGGTCTGTTTTGCAAGTTTGGTGGCTCACACAAGTCATGAATGGCATATGAGACTATGTCAAAGCGCCGGATACCAAACATTGCGTCCAACGAAGATTTCGGGCGTCCAGCGGCTCGTTTCAAGCTCAAATCAAGGTTTCGGGAAGTCAAAATCCTTTCCGGGGGCTTTTGCCAAGTCTTGTCTGCCGTACGTGTCATATGAGCCTAATGTGACTGTACGGGGGTGTCAGTTTCAGTCCGGGACTAAATTGAGTCATCTCTTGTGTCTTATGTCCGTTTTTGTGACATTTTTAGCATTTTTCAGCGTATCCCTCGCCTCGGAGCATCTTGGCCGGTTTTGTCGATTCGTGCAAGTCATGGGGCACTTATAGAGTCTTATCAAAGCGTCATTTACCCTCATTCGGGAGCGTTTTGAGTTTTGGCCCGTTAATGTCCAAATTTCCGTGTCTTTCGTGTGTCTTAAGATACGTGTCATATCCTAAGGCTTCCCCCATCCTTTTTCTTTCGAGCTAGGTCAGTCATGTACATACGCGAGTGTCTTTTTGTCGATTCAGATCATTTATCAATGCATGTTAGGTGTTAGTGGATGGTTTAGTCTTTCTTCTGCCAAATGCCCATCAAAAGGAGATCAATAAACGGAAAACACAGTTATTATATACTAGCAAGCTGATGTCTACAAAGCAAAAGGTGGGAATGTACTGAAACGGCATAACGGCCTGAGCAAAATAGAACTAATATGTACTAGGCACATCCACCCGAAAGTCAAAAGGCACGCAGGCCCCCATCTCCAAAATAAGGTATCAAAATATCAAAGTCAAAATGTAGCAAAGTAACTAAAGCTCAGTGGTAGCCCTCAGTTGTCGAAAAGGTCCTCGTCGTCGTCGTCCTCCTCATTGTCATCTCTCTCCCTCGGGTCTATCTTGAACCCAGGATCATCGGCAGTGTCATCAGAGCCACTACTGAAGGGCGACTGCTCCTCTTCCTCTTCCTTTTCCTCTTCCTCCTCTTCTCTTCTTCTCTTCTGCGATGGCCCCTCGGCTGGCCTCTTCTCTGCAGGCCTTTTCCTCAGCTCTCGGCGGAACTGTGGCTCGTCGCTCCCGGAGGCAATCTTGACTCCTCTAGTCCCTGGCCGTGTAGAGCTGGCCTGCCTAAGTGTAGTGGCCGGAGTGGAAGAGGATCCAGTTGTCTTCTTCTGTGGGGGAGGCTGCATGCTCTTTCTCCTAGGAGCCGCCCTAGCTTGTCCCTGCATGGTCATAGTTATTATATGATTAGCATACATTGTGCATGTAGTGTATATTGAAATGATGAATGCAGGAAATATCAAAAAGCAAAGCTCTATCAGGTGTATTATTTATCTAAGTGCTGAAAGCAAAACAGAGCTGAATTTGGGATATACCTGGGGCTGTATAGCGGGAGTCGGATCCGCTGGTGGGTAGTGCAACTGCAAAGAAGCGCCGCCTGCTATCTTGTGGAATTCCTTCTCCATAGCCAGCATCAGGCGAACGGCTTCTCGCACCCATTCCATTGGCGCCTGTGTTTCATTTTGGAAATCAAGAACAAGCCAGTTTCGAAAGCAGCTCAAGCATAGTATGAGGATAACAAGCATAGCAGAAAGCAAATCATACCGGTCCTGTGATAGCCGCTGGCTCTGTCCTGGCAGGCTCAAACCGAACTGTGGCAGCATCCCCTTGCGCGTCCCGCACTGCTAGGGTCCAAGAAAGCCGAGGTAGCCCAGTCGCTATGGCGTAGTCGCTCCTCTCTCTCGAGCGAGCTACCCTGTTCCCCCGGCTCTGCCTCTCCTCGCCGGCCTCCAGCGCCTCGCCCTGCACGGAAATGTGCTCCAAAACCCTAAGTGGCCTCGCCAAGTGTTGTCTCCGGTAAACGGCATAGTCACGCTCAGGCCTTAAGAAAGCAACAAGGCCAGCCGGAATAGTGAAGCGTCGTAGCTCAGCCAGAGTGTACCTGTCCGTATGTGAAACGAGAGGTGGAAGTGGCCCAGGAACCTGGTACTCAAGAAAGCCCAGTGATTGTCGTGTCACCCGGTCACCTAAGTACCACCACCACCCAAAGCTGACTCCAATAGCACCCGACTCGCTGTCACCACTCTGCTCCTCGCCAAGTACTCGGGCTCAGGCTCTACATTACTCCATGGGACCCACTCCACCTACGAGACAAGTGCAAAGATTCAGAGTCAGACCGGCATCAGCAACAGCATTAAAGCAATTCTAAGGGCAAAATGGTCAATTTGACGTGTCGCTTACCTGAGTACCCAACAACTCGTCAAGGTACGATTTGAAAGCTAGAAGGCTCCCTCTCGACTTCTTCTTTCCTCTGTGCAAAGGCCCCCAGATCATGGCACGTGGGAGTATCCTCAAGTTCGGACACTTATTCTCCGGCGGGTACATCTTCAGCACTTCATAGGCCCACAGCTGTAAGTTTTCAGACAATCAAAGCATCAAGGTACAGTTCATATGCAAATCAAAGACATGTGCAAGAAAGGAAAATAGGAAATGAATTGCAAGCTTCGTTTCTTACCTCCCACACTCTCTAGTAACCGACAGTCGCCTTCTTCCCCCGCGAGAACTCCCCCATAAAACCATAGCACGTTCCCAGAGCTGCTCCTCCCTAGTCAAAGCGCGAAGCTGTGCACAAGTCGCAGAGGGCCGGCAAGTAAGATAGGTGCACTGTGGATCACTTGTTCGGGAACAGTGTAGCCCCGAACAAGTACAACAAGTAGGCCCTCGCCATCTGCTCCGCCTCCTGCTCTGAGTCTGGTACCCTCCCCTGCAAATACCGCTTGAACTGGTCGTAATGGATGGTCTCCGCTTCGCCTGCCGGTGCCTGCCCTAAGAACCACTCCAGTGCCCCAGTATCTCTGTGAATCTTTGAGTCAAACGGGATAGGCTCTCCTCCTACCCTCAAGCCAGTAAGAGCTGCAAAGTCTAACAAAGTCACTATCATCTCCCAGATCGGAAAGTGGAAGGTATTCGAGGAATCCCACCACCTCTCAGCCAGTGCAGTAAGCAGGGCGTGGTCACTCTTCACTACCGTTAACGTGAGGATGAACGGCCGGAACCCTGCAGCGTCTACCAAAGCCCTGACTCGCTCCGGCAGCCCTCTGTACAACTCAAGCGAGCTTGCAGGACCGCCGTGACCCCGACTGCTGGCTGCTCTTCTCTACATACAAAGACAAATAACAAAAAGAGATTCGTCAGCAAATGCAACTCAAGTCCAATAGTCAGTCGAATTCAGAGTCTCAAAAGTAACTCTACGGTTGAAACAAGCATTACAGAGGTCGATCAAAGCCACTCGGTGCTTGTGTTGCTTTATCCAATTCTGCTATCGGTTGAATCAAATCAAAGGCATCTTCAGTCAAGCCCCGGACTACGAGGCGTTACTTTCATCAGGGTACACTTCTCAGTCGGTTTCAAAGGCATTCTGTTTATCAACCGACCGATTCAAACTATTGGGCACGTTATCCTGGCACTTATCTTGTCATGACAGTCTGCCTAGTCGAAGTCAAGTTCAAAGGACTATGTTATCAATCAAGGCAGCTTATGATTGATTGAAGCTTGGCCTTAGCAGTTTTCGTCGAAGTTATTGGTGCTCTACAAGTCAATTTAGCTATGTCGAGTATTTTATCAGTCAAGTCAAGTTTCAAAGTCGAGGCATACTAGCCAAATTCTACTTTCTAAGTCGAGCTACAGTTCAAGGTTTTGACCTACGTGCATTGCAAGCTATGCTACGCCAGTTCAAGCTACGTACTGTCACAATAACAAAACATGAATATCGAAGTAAGTCCAAAAATATACCTGCGCCCAATCCACGGATAGGTGTCTCTGTGGGTCTCTCAGTATGAGCTCTGCGTCATAGTTATCCCGCAGAGGTGTGAGGCTCTCAACCCCGGACGGTATGAACAAGTGTGGCTCTGGCAAAACATACGCGTTCGCGACAAACCTAGCACGGGGTGCCTGCCGTAAGGACTTAGCAAGTGTCACTGCACGCTCAAATGACCATACCTCCCCCTGAGCCTCCTCGGCTAACTCGGTCTCGCGCGCAAAAGCGCTCCTCCTCCTGGGCCCTCTCAACCTGTCTTTGCCGATCCTCTCGCGCTGCTATCACTGCGGCCACCACCCCCGGATTCTCTCGGAGCAAACGGCCAAGCTCCTCCTCAGTCATAAACTCAGCAAAGTCTCTGCGCGTAATAGGGACATGCGCCGAAGACCCCACTGTAGGCTTAAACTCGACCTCCTCCATAGGCACCTCCTCAGATACCCCCTCCTCAACTATCGGATCCTTACCCCTTGCTGGGTCCGTCCATGGTGTCTCCGGCCGGTCATTGCCGCCACCAACACTGCTACCGCTGCCGCCGGCTCCAACCGAGCCCAAACCAGTAACAATCAAGCCTTCTACACCACTCCGAGAGTCCAAACGTTGAACCCGTGGTCCCCCAAACTTGCCAACAGCTGGCATACGCCCCACTACCTCTGGAGTACGCCGCCACCTGCCTTTGCTGCATGGCCACCATCGCCGCCGCCGCTGCCTGAAGCCTTTGCACTAGTGGTCGACGGTACTCCCAGAGTCGTTTGATCGTCGACTTGAGACCCCAAGGTCTCGATTTCACCCCTCGGATGGTTCTCCTCCTCTCCGGCATTGCCATTGCCGCTTCCACCACCAGAATCAGCCATGAATGATTGGGTTGAGTGGGTGTTGGGAGGAAATGGAAGAATGAGAGTGAGATTGAAGGATTTAAGAGAGTTTCGGAGTGTTTGGAGTTCAAAACCGAAGGATTGGTAGTTCCCTTCGTGTTCTGGAAGCTTATACGACATGGGAGCCGTGTTGGGCCGGATCTAGGCTCAGGGCTTTTGAAATTATGGGCGTACGCCAGTCAGTAAGCGCCATACGCCAATAATACTTGGGCCTTAGGCCCAAATCACTCCCCGAGTTAAAATCGTTCACGACTGAAAGCCCAAGGTGGCCCCACAGCCCACCGAAGCCCGAAGTAAAATTTTCCCAAGCAGAGATCCGTCCAATTTCAAATCAACGACGGTCCACCCGTCCACTTTCAAATCAACGACGGTCCATCCGTCCAATTTCAAATCAACCACAGTCTATCCGTCCAGTTTTAAATCAACGACAGTCTACCCGTCCAATTTTAAATCAACAACGGTCCACCCGTCCACTTTCAAATCAACGACGGTCCATCCGTCCAATTTCAAATCAACGACAGTCCATCCGTCCAGTTTCAAATCAACGACGGATAACCGTCCAATTTCAAATCAACGACGGTCCATCCGTCCAATTTCAAATCAACGACGGTCCACCCGTCCACTTTCAAATCAACGACGATCTACCCGTCCACTTTCAAATCAACGACGGTCCATCCGTCCAGTTTCAAATCAACGACGGTCTATCCGTCCAGTTTCAAATCAACGACCGTCGATCCGTCCAGTTTCAAATCAACGACAGTCTACCTGTCCAATTTCAAATCAACGACGGTTCATCCGTCCAATTTCAAATCAACGACGGTCCATCCGTCCAATTTCAAATCAACGATGGTCCATCCGTCCAATTTCAAATCAACGACGGTCCATCCGTCCAATTTCAAATCAACGACGATCCGCCCGTCCTCTTTCAAATCAATGACAGTCCATCCTTCCAAATCCAAATCAACGACCCCCACTTGTCCGAATTCAACCAAGCAGGTTCTTTCAAGTTCACGTATGTCCTGTTCTGTGTAGCCTAGAAGAGGGTGTCTAGAAAATCTTTAACGTTACTTATGCCAAATCAATGGTGCTCCAAGTGCTGTCAAATGGGGGCTACTATAGACACCCTATTTTGGGCTGCCCGAGTCAGTTTCCCTATGATCTTTTGATTCCCCAAATGATGATTATGGTTAAGAACACCCCGAGGCTAGTGGTGTGTTTGAGCTTTGAGCGTCCCGAACCTCACTCAAAAAAAAACCTTGTCAAGCCCTGCCCAGACCCTTCAAGCCAGAACCAAAAGGCCGCAGCAAAACCATACTTGCTTACGCCAATACTTTTCTGGCGTGCGCCGGTCAACTGCCACGTGTCAGTCATCGACCGTTGACTCAGTTCTTACGGCGCACGCAAGTACAAAGTTGGCGTACGCCAGTCAAAGCCGGTCAAATCATCACTATTCAACCACGTGCTCGGGACTTTGGTGGCCACCCTGACGTAGGCTACAGTCCACTGATGATTACAATCGAGCAGCCGGCTCCCCCTCACTCCTACACCACCTTTCAAGCCAAGTCCCATGCATTTAATGCATGGAGACCTCCCTTCTTAACCCAACCAGCCCTTTACCAGCATGTTACTGGCCCCTCCTCCAGTCACTCTTGTGCTATAAATACCCCCCTTGCATTCATTTGCAAGGGGTTGGTTCCATTAAAACTCCTAAAACCATTCCTTCATCTTCTCTTGTTTCCTTGGTTGTGCCCTTTCATCCATTGAAGGTGCAAGCAAAGAAACATCACCCACACACCTCTCCAACACCCCACACCCTCCATACATCCACCAAACCTCAAGTTCAAAGTTCAAAGCTCAAGTCCATCATCAAACTCAATCAAAAAAAAGAGGTATACCACCTTTTGCTCTGTGCCCTGTCCTGACCCCTGAAGGGTGTTAGCAGGGTCAAAACTGGTAATCAATACCAATCTTGGCCTCAAAGCTGCCAAAGATTCAATGATCGTGTGTGATGACAAGTGGCGCGCGCCAGTAACTACAGGTCGTACGCCAGTTATGGCTGTACGTGCACCACTAGCGTGAGGATCACGGGTCATCCTGTTTGTTTCATTTCTTTTTATCTTATCACCTTCTGGCATGATAAGAATCAGTTTATTGCTTTCTGTATCTTAGAACTGTGTAGCTCCTTATCTGTATTTATACTTTAAGGCCTCTGGGATCCTTCTGGTCATGTTCCAGAACCCAGATCGTGCAAAGCCAAGCACTGGACAAATGACGTAACTGGCGTACGGCCTCTTATGACCGGCGTACGATAGTTAGATCGAAGTCCAGTGGCTGGCCCTTGCATGGCAGCTAAGCCCCGGCCTCTATTTGTCCCACCCACACTATTTATGGGGTGTACCGTCCATTCTTTTGCTCTAAATCATCTCTGCTGTCTGTAACTGTATTTTACCCTACCTTTTGACTGCGTGATTTGTCATGGGTGTGCACTGGTCCTTCCAGAGCCCAGAGGGTTGAGAAATAGGAGCCGTGAGTTTAGATATACCGGCGCACGCCAGTATGCCGGTGGCGTACGCAAGTAGTCTCTGCATGCAGTGGCCTGACCAGTGCATATAGCTTCTTCTTGCGTGCCTCGTTCCGGGACAGTGTGCTCCAGTTCGTTTAAAATCCTCACAGATGCTTGTTCTTAATCTATTATATTTGTCTAGATCAAGCATCCATCTCATCGTCTCATAAATGCAATTTGTTACAGTTTTAACCCCCCTTTAACTGTTCCCCCGCCCTAACTGGCTAAAAAAAATGATTAATGAGAGAAAAATGCAAACGTTTTATAAAATGCCCAAGTAGAGACCGATCTCCGGATTGGGCGAGAGGGGTGCCATAAAACCCTTCCCCTCTCGTAACCTGGCTCCCGAACCTTAGATATCGAAGGTGACGACGGACCAGTCTATGCCTTTTCAAAATCAAACAACGTAGCAAACGTTTCAAGTTTGGTTCCTTGGGTGGTATACCGCAAAACCCGAGTGGCGACTCTAAATTGTAGCATTTCGCCGCGCTTCTCCGCAAAAGGGCGCACCCGATTTTAAAATAAAACTGAAAATTTTGGGGCGTATGCCCACAGCGCGATACGACGACGAGCCCATGACGACATCCCAAACCCCTCGGATGGCGGAAGTGCGCAACGTCGAGAACGTCATGAGCGAACTCACCATCGTCGGGCAAACCATACCGAGCCAGAGTCGCAAGGAGCTATCCTGCCATTTGTTTTGTCTACTCGGCCGGTGTCGATGGCCAATTCAAAGCTCGATAAGGTGAAGGTGTCCCCTTTTACTGATGCTATTCTAGCAGAGCATCCTCCTGCCCGGTTTACCATGCCAAAAATCAATCCGTACGAAGCAAAGGAGGATGCAGTGTTGTTCATCACCCGTTTTCGCCAGTTTATGTCTCTGCACAATTTCTCGGATGCCATCATGTGTAAGATCTTCCCTCTCGCCCTTACTCAGCCAATTATGGTGTGGTATAATCAGTTAAAACCACGATCCATTAAATGCTTTGACGAACTGGAGCTTGAATTCACCAAACGGTTCGTAACGAGCAGCATACAACCAAAGACACTCTCAATGCTCGTCAACATGCGTAGAAAACTGGCAGAAACTTTGCACATGTATACCGAGCAATATTGGGAAGTTTGTAATCTGATTCCAGATTGTAACCAGGCCGTAGCAGCGAAATCCTTCATGAACAGGTTAGATCCATCATCCCCAATGTTTCGCGACCTCTCCCGGAATCCGCCGAGGAACATGAGTGAGCTCATGACTATCATCGAAAAATACTGCATGCATGAGGAGGCAGTTGCGAGCATGCTAAATCGAAGACCTTCGACCCCACGAAGCTATTCGTTGATAACTCGGCTATCAAGAAATAGGTGGCTAATGTCAAAAGCGGTGTGCAGGGTAGCGCTGTCAATAAGCCTTTACCGATTCCACAACCGCCGCAACCGCGACAAGCTCCACAATAACAATTCCGGTCACAAGCACGTCGGGAGCCACGGCCAGACGAGCATACTGCCGAGACTACAGTCTTTGTTACACCAATCTATCAGCTGTTAAGTACGATCGGACGCCTCCCGTTCTTTCGTTGGCCAACGGAAATATTGGGCCCGGCCAATGCTCGAACTAGTTACTGTTCGTATCATAACGACCATGGACATTATACCATAAGGTGTGGACCATTCAAACGCTACCTTGAGGAACTTACTGCTGCAGGACACTTAAATCAATGGATTGACACTCGTCACACTCCGCTTCCACCTCTGCCTCCGGAGGGAGAAAGGACCGTTGGCATTATACATGGGTTTGTTTCCCCAACAGAAGCCACCGAGCTACGCGCCAAGATTGACAAAGCTATAGCCGAACGAGTGGTATGCTCCATCAATGCTTCGACAAAAAGAAAGTACAAAGATCCGAATGATGATTGGGTCCTGACCTTCACCAAAGCGAACTTTCATGGCTTACGATCACCCCATACGGATGCCTTGGTTGTTACTGTTTCAATCGATAGGTCTACCGTTCAGCGTGTATTGATCGATCAAGGCAGTTCAGCTGAGGTGATGTTTTATTCCACCTACAAAAGTTTGGGGCTTGAGGCGTATCAATTGCAACCCGCTACATCACCGCTCGTCAGTTTTACCGGCACTCCAGTTTGGCCTCTCGGATTAATCACCTTATCCATTCGCGCTGGTTCCTGAGCAATCTCGTAGGAGGCAAAGGTGCTACTGTGGGTGAGAATTCTGCCACAAAATCTGCCAACACTTGACCTTTGATTGTTGTGCGCGGCTGATAATCGATGTCATATTGGCTCAACTCAACGGACCAAGTTGAGATCCTTCCTGAGAAGTCTACTTTTCGTAGCAGTGATTTTAATGGGAACTCAGTGTAAACCACAACTTTATGGCTCTGGAAATAATGTGGCAATTTTTTGGTTGCTGTCCTTAGTGCCAGGACTAACCTCTCGAGGGGCAAATATCTTGTTTCCGCATCTAACAACGTTTTGCTCACATAATAAACAGGAATTTGCTCGGATCCCTTATTTCTCAAAAGGACTGTACTCACAGCGTGCTCAGAAATAGCTAAGTACAAAACTAGGGACTCACCTGATCTGGAGTCGAAAGAAGGGGAGGAGAGGCCAAATATCCCTTCAGATCCTGGAAGGCTTGTTCACATTCTGCTCCCCATTTGAACCCTTCCCTTTTCTTTAACAGCTGAAAGAAAGGTCTGCACTTGTCACTTGACCGGCTAATAAATCGATTAAGAGTCGCTGCCATGCCAGTCAACCGTTGGACTTCTTTCGTTGTTCGAGGACTCTGCAGATTCTGTAAGGCCTTTATTTGGTCGGGATTCGCCTCTATCCCCCTCAAATTTACAAGGTGGCCCAAAAACTTTCCAGAGCCGACTCCAAACGCACACTTCGAGGCGTTGAGTTTCAACTTGTATTTCCTCAAGATTTGAAAAGCCTCCTTCAAATCTGCTATATGGCCTTGCCCAGTTTTACTTTTCACCACCATGTCATCTATGTAAACCTCCATAGTTTTGCCGAGCAATTTTCTGAACATGATGGTTGCCAATCTCTGATATGTTGCCCCTGCATTCTTCAATCCAAAGGGCATGACATTGTAACAGTACAACCCTCGTGGTGTAATAAAAGAAGTCTTCTCTCGATCTGGCCCAAACATTGCAATTTGATGATATCCTCGATATGCATCGAGAAAACTCATTCGTTCGTATCCTGCAGTGGCATCAACGAGTTGGTCTATCCTTGGAAGAGGGAAACTGTCCTTTGGGCATGATTTGTTTAAATCTGTGAAGTCTACACAAACATGCCATTTTCCATTCTTTTTCTTGACAACAACCGTATTTGATAGCCATTCTGGATAGTAAACTTCCCTTATTGCCTTGGCTTCTAACAAACGATCCACTTCTTCAATTACAGCGTCAACGTGCTGTATGGCTGCCCTTCTTTTCTTTTGAATGACTGGCTTATGCTGTGGATCTACATTCAAATGATGGCAAATAACATCTGCACTTACCCCTGGCATTTCTTCTGGTGTCCAGGCAAATACGTCAACATAAGTTTTTAAGAAACTTATCAATTCAGTTTCTTCCTCTGCTGGCAGCGATTCTCTAATCAAAAAATACCTATCTGGATCAATCTCGTTGATCTGTGTTTTCTTCAAACCCTCAACTACCTTCTCGGTTGGGTCCTTACCGATATCCTCAATGGTCGGCTGATCTGAAATTTCCACTGTGTTGACATGGTGGGCGTTATGGATTCTTTTTATGATGGATACCAAACATTGCTTAGCTACCTTTTGGTTACCCTTGATCTGTTCAATCCCATTGGATCCTGGGAATTTTACCATTTGATGGAAAGTAGAAGAGACTGCCCTCATCTTGTGTAACCATGTTCTCCCTATAATCACGTTATAGGAGGACGGTACATCCACCACCAGGAAGTCAGTTCATAGTACCACTGTCCCAGCCCGAATAGGTAAAGTTACCTTTCCCAACAGCCAGACTGCTCCTGCTCCAAATCCGACCAAAGGGGTTACTGATTGTACCAAGTCTTCTTGAGTCAGTCCCAATTTCTTGAATGCATCGTAATACAGTACTTCGGTGCAACTCCCAGAGTCCACCAGGATTCTTTCCATGTCATATTTCCCAACTCGTAGGGTTATGACTAAAGCGTCATTATGAGGTACCTGGACTCCTCCCAGATCTTCATCTGTAAAAACTATGCCTTCGTTGCATGCTTCTTCGTTACACCCTCTCTTCTTTCCCAACTGCATCACATGTTGGTCATGTTTAATCTGTCTCTGAAGCAATCTCACCTCATTTCTCGTATAAGGTTCGGCTAATCCATGTATCATATGGATTACTCTCTTTGGATTCTGTTCGTAATCCAATTCCATTGCTTTTTCTTTATCCTTGAGATCTTCTTGGATAAATTATTTGAGATAACCTCGCGAGACCAGATCATCAAGATGCCGTTTAAACATCTCACAATCCTCTGTCATATGGCCCCAATCCTTATGGTAGCTGCAGTGCTGATTCGTAGCACGTTTTGCATCTTTATTCCCACCTAGAGTTGGAGGCCATTTGAAATAGGGCTGATTCTTTATTCGATAAAGAATTCTGTAAATGGGCTCTTTCCAGACCGTATTTATTGAGAAGAATGACTTTGGATCCGGAGCTTGCTTATCCTTGTACTGCTCTTTCTTTGCCTGCCCATAATCTTTCCTTTCACGATAAGTTTTGGGCTCTGGCTTGTCTGCTTTCTTTATAAGCCCCTTTACTTGCTCGGTGGCCAACTTACCATCCTCCCGTAGAATGTCATCCTCGTTTCTGGCATGCTGCTCAATTCGCTCCATCAGCTTTGCCAGTGTCTGCACTGGGCTCATGTTTAAAGACTTACGCAGCTCCCCCCGAACAGGCAAACCTGTCTTGAACGTGGCTATGGCGTATTCTTCGCTGCAACCTTCAATTTCGTTAAAGGTTTCCCAGTATTTTTTTGCATATGTCCTGATCGGCTCGTCCTCGCCTTGCTTCATAAAGGAAAGACTCTCAAAAGTTTTTGGAGCTTTCCTGCTCGTCAAAAATCGTGCAGTGAATTCCTCGGCCAACTGCACCCATGTTCGGATGGAGCGTGAACCCAATCTATGAAACCAAGACAAAGCTACCTTCCCTAAACTCGACGGGAACATCTTGCACATAATTGCATCATCTCCTTCATGCATAAACATTGCCTGCTGGTAATGCTGTATATGTGCCACGGGATCAGCATCTGTCTCGTAGAGGATGAACGTTCCGTGCTTCACTCTGGTCGGCAACCTAGCCTCCTGTAACTTTTTTGCAAAAGGGGAGGATGCTATACTCTTGAGTGCTTTCCATGCTGCTTCTCGTGCAGTCATGGTTTCATCCTCTGGTCCTTTCTTTTCGTTGGGTCTAGTTCTTTCCCAATCGGAATCAGGTCTTTCGTACCTGTCCCTGTGATGTTTCCTACTCCCTTCCTCCTCAAGGGTAGAGCTTCGACCTCTGTTTCTCCTCTTTCTTGGAGAAATCCTCCTTCGCTCGGGTGTTCGGGTCTTGCTCCTCTCTTTTCGTGGAGAAGCTTTATGTCGCCTTGGGGTTGGACTTCTGTTTCTGCTCCTTCTTCCTCGTGAAGGAGCTTTTCTGTATTGTATCATAGCATATCCACTGTCTCTAGAATTTCTTCGAGACAATCCGGAATCCTCCGGATGTTCCCTGATTCTCTCTGGTTCTCTGATCTCATGTTCTCGTTTTTTAATCAAATGAGCATACTCCTCAATTTCTAGCCTCTTTTTATCAAGAACGTCTTCGCTCCGGTGCACACTCCTGGAGTGTGCGACCGATTCATCCCTTCGATGGGATTTACTCCTTCTCATGGATCTTGAAGCCATCTTTCCCTCTCTATTTTTGGAGTTATCGTGGATGGTAAGGGGGTGACCCTTACTCATGGTCCTCCTGTGTCCACCTTCGGGCTTTCTCGGAGCCCCAAGTGGTGATTTATCCCTTCCTCCATCTAGCACATCCTTTGGGTCGTGCGGTGTTGCTGGATCTACTTCCACCATGGTCGTTCTTCAAAGGGAACTCTTTTGTTTCCCATAGACGGCGCCAATTGTAGGTGGGCAAATTCAAGTAGTGCTTTGATCAGCACTAGATTGTAACGGCTTCTCGTGCCTCTTGACCGGAACCCTAATTCGTCGTCAGAACCCTTGACCTGTAAAACAGACAAGGAGTAAGCGCACCTTTGCCTTTCTTGGCAAAGGCCCTCCGATGCCTTTGTTAGTATCTCGTACTGATTGTAAACCCTTAATATCAATAGGAAATCACGTATGAATGCAATGTATTGCGTACCTTTTTCCTCTTGGTTTACCTCATATTTATAGATTCATGGATGCTTGTTGCCCAAGTATCCATATTGCCCTAGGTTTCCTACCTCGTATAGGAAAACCAGGATATCTTGGATTCTCGTTCCCTTATCAGTTTATTTCCTTAATCCTTGTAGGACTCTTTTTCCATAACAAGCCGAACATCCCATTCCCGTTGGGTATCTTTTACAGATCTATATTCTCGGGATATCACTTTTTAACGGAATACCACTGTTTCTGGACTCTTCCAAAGTGTTCCCTCTACTTCAACATCTGATAGGACTTCTCTCCTTGTTTGGCCACCTCATAGCCGAGCAGACAGTATGGACCAGCCACTTCTCATGTTACTGGTCCTTTATCAATTATTTGGACCATTCCTTTCTTTAGGAGTTCTCCTCCTATTCGGCTTTCTCGTCGCCGAACAAATTACTTGAACAGTGGCATCACATGTCACTTTTCCTTTTATTTGGTCCAATAACCTCTCATGTTTTACTGAACTGAGAATCGTACAACCTCTCTGGACCATTGACTTCTCATGTCACTGATCCATAGCGCGTTGACCTTTTCTTCACACCGTGTTCGGGCTCTTCTTGGGCCTGTTCGGGAATACCTCCCTACAATATCCTTTGGTGGCATGATTTCAGTTTTTTCCTCTTCTTCTTCGTTGGTATTCCTCTGTCCGGGGAACTCTTAACTTCCCTCAAAGTGGTCTGTTAAGACTTGGGAGAAAGATGTCCGGAGTTTCACCGAATGAGTCTTGGGGAGCTTCTTCTTCCTCCTCCCTAATCACGGGCTGTTCGGTTACAACAGTCAGAGTTGTCTTCTGTCGGATGAAGCCCTGATACGTTGGTTTGTAATTAAGGAGGGCCGAAGCGTCTCTTTCTACCTCTGGAATTGACAATATCGCGGAGGCAAGACTTGGTTGGTTTCTGCACCTCCTCAGTAAAGCTCGGTTGATCTTTGATGAACCTGCAAAAGTATAGCAATATTAGGAAGACAATGCCAATAAGATACGAATAATATTTCATAAGGAAATAAAGAACGTAATAATTTTTATGCTTGCTCGACTCGTTTCTGCGTTTAGGTACCTCAAACCTCCCATACTCCCCGGGACCATACATAAAGTTGCCTCGGATTTCTACATAGTCCGAAGCCCACTTTTTAGAGTCATACATGCCCCTGACTATAAGCTTAGGTTGCTACACAAATAGTACCGCGAGTACTTTAAGTTTCGGGACATCATGTAATTTTCAAATAAATGGTGTACTTCGAGGTTAAAAAGCTTTGCCTTGGCAAGTTTTATGATCGAGTGAACTAGTCGGTATGTATTAACGCTTAATTAGCAAGGGGTGAGTTGGAAGGTAAAAAGCAGCTCTCTCAGGACCGTGTGCATTGGAAAACGAAGGCCACCTTCGGTGATCGCCATTAACGGCACAGTGATATGCTCGTCACTAAACTGAATTCGAGGTCCCTCAACTTGAGAAACGACAGCGTCGTTCGGGATTCTATACACATCCCGAAAGAGTCTGAAAGTCTTTTCGTTTCGAAAACATTGCCCATAAGGGCATGGTTCCCTCCCCGACCAATCTGGTATTAAATCAGGATCAACGAGGATTATTTTTCTCTTCTTTCTTGTGGGCTTCGAGGAAGACTCGGCACCACCTTCAATGGCCGCTCGGCTAGAAGATATCTCAGCTGTTTCATCCTCGGCATCAACCTCTTCGGCTTCGTTTTCGACATCTTCGCCTTCGGCGGCCTCGTCTCTGGTTTCATCCTCGGCGACCTCCGCGATTTCTTGCACCTTCGGATTTTTATCTACCGAATCGTCCTCAATCTCGACGATATCTGGGTCAGGACCGAACGCTTGCAAAGGAGGAATGTTCAAGAGATTTGACATAGTTCCTGCACCTACCTGGTAGTTTCGACCGAAATTTCTAATCAGCTCCTCGGCTTGGCTATCTAGGCTTTCTGACTCTATCGAGGCTTCCGAACGAGAATCCTCTTCCTCCGACAGTAATTCTGAGAATGCCAGACCTAACAAAAGTGCAAGGGGAGGTTAGACCGTTAGCTAAATGCATGGTCAAAAATCCTAAATGTGCTTATGTTCGATGTTTTTCATTTTGGGGTTTCCAAGCATTTTTCGTCAGGTTAAGTACCATCTGAACATAGAGTGTAGGCGTGCATCGAGATATGTGGTCCCTTTGACCTTTAATTCGGTATATTATTCGATTGTTTTCGTATCCTACGTTTGGAAGAACATCGCTTTAAGATGTCTTCACGTTCGAAAGAACATCATCTTAAGATGTCTTCACACTCGGAAGAACATCATTTGAAGATGTGCATGCGTTTGGAAGAACAGATGAACACCTTCAACCTGGGACTGCTGTTTACACAGCGGTTATTGTTCATGCCAGAAAACATGACAAAAACCCCATTTTTGGGCCAAAAATCACTCGAAAAGGCAGTCAAAATGCAGAGAAATGTGAGGGGAATCAAGAAATACCTAAATATTGAGACAAATCTGGGAGCAAACTGTCGAAATCTTTGAGATTCAGTCAAGTTTCGAAGAGGGATGAGGCTCTGGCAACTGGAACGATCAGAGAGAGAGAGAGAAAAGGTTTTCTCTTCTCTCTCTGCCTTTTATATACCTAGGGTGGAAATCGAAGCGGCATAAAATGATCAGCCGTTGGATTTAGGCGAGAGTCTGGAGCACCGTACGATGATTGACACATGGCGTTTGATGGGACATGTTATGTTGTCGACCAATAGAAGTCTGAAATCTGGCACAATTTGAAAATGGCGGTTGCAGAAGCACTAAATGATCAACCTCCATTCAGTTTGTTCCAAATTTGTTTATCAATGTCTATTCGATAATTTCGTCATGGTGTCATTTTGCTCGGCACTATTTTCAACTCCTCTTCCCCATCTGAGTATGTGAAAGAGGAGTTGAGGGGCTATTGTAGTGGGCCGAAAAATCCATGTGGCCTCTTCCCCATCTGAGTATGTGAATGAGGAGTTGAGGGGCTATTGTAGTGGGTCGAAAAATCCATGTGGCGGAAAGTTCAAAGGGTTCAGATAATGGTGAACGGCTCTTCACCCTACAGTTGTCCCAGTTGGTCTATAAGGACTCTTTCGACGTTTAGGTTAACTTGCTCTGTTCCATCGAATGGTATCATCCTCTTACTGTCTTCGCCGAGAGTTATCTTATCTTCTGCACTTTCTCCGTGTTGAACGTTCGGTGGTACATTATTCGGTAATTTACTACTCGAAAGATATGTATGTTCGAAAATCGCCAGGCTTGGCAGTCAGGATGCTCATCTATGGTTATTCAGTGGTTTGCCAAGTCAAAACGATGTGACTATCCTGCCACGGTGTGACGTTTCTGTCTGATTTGACATCTCTGACATTGACTGATGCGGCTCTACAGACCTCGTAAGCGATGTTCATTAATGATTCTGACAAATGACGTCAGCCGAAGAATACGGAGCACGTGGAAGAAGCAAAAGACTTGTTTGTCACTCCAAGGTTTGCCTATAAATAAAGAACCACATCTTCCAGGTAATCTCTCTCTCTTTTTCTTTCTCTAAAAATCCCCTCACAAGCATTCCCCCTTTCTTCTTAATCCTTTACCTACTAACTAGGTCGTCGGAGCTTCTTCCCGAAGGTACACTCCCCTCCGATTTTCAGGTACCCAACCCATCTCTATGCAACTTCTCTGTTCAGGCCATAGGAAGGAGAAGATTCAAAGTGGAATTCACCCCCCCCCCCCCCCCCCCCCCCCCACACACACACACACACACTTTTATTTCATTTTTTAGGATGCACTACATGATTGTGTGGGAGTTACGAATAAAGCTCCCCTGTTTTATTCATTAGTTGCAAGGGTACAAATAATGCCCCCTTGAGTTTTAAGATTATGAATAAAATCACTTTTTCTAGTATATCAAAATTTTTGGAGTTTTTGTTTTTTCTAAATACGAACTACGGACTTGGTTTCCTCTATTCGCATTGGGGAGTAGGGAACAGGCACGTATGCCTTGGCCACGTACAAATACACGTATCCACTCCCTAGACATGTGAACTTAACTTGTTTAAGTACGAGAAACTTAAACAAGTACGAGAAACTTAAATTGTTTAAGTACGAGAAACTTAAATTGTTTAAGTACGAAAAAACTTAAACGGGTTTAAATACGAGAACACTTGAACTTTGACATATACAAACTTGTCACAACGTACGAATAAATATTAGACTTCCCTTATACGATAATATTTGAGATTAAGTATGAGATACTTAGTATGACTGGAAACATATGGCTACGTATGAAATACTTAGCTAATTATATGAACATATGCATCTGAAATGTACAGGTATATACATGTTGTACCTGGTATGTTGACATTTGTCGATGATGGTACGAGATACTTAAAGCATCAAACAGAACGCAATTCCAAAAATCACGAGAGGCCGAGCAAAACGATAAGGCCTTGAAAGGCCACCAAAACATACGTTATGCTGCAAGGGGCCGAATACCTGTGTTACTAAAAGTGTGAATGTACTGGTGCCTTGCAGGGCTAATGCTTACGATCACGTAGGACCAACAAAATTTTCAAGTATCAAAGGTTCACGGCGAGTACTTACCTGTCAGTCTAGGTTTTGGATCTCTGAGGGGTGTCAATAGGAACCTCTGCACTCACCTCAGAATTGGAACCATCAGCATTGGTACCATTAACAGCAGCATTTTCCTCCAAGTTGATTGTTTCATTGGTAGCCACCCGAATGGGCAAACGTTCCGTTGGAACGTCTTGAGTCTCCATCTGAAGGTCCTCATCAGCATCAGCAAATTCGTCAATCTGTTTATCAATGTCCTCAACGTGCTCCTCACGAATATGGGAGGTCACAACATGGCTATTGGGTAAGTCATTCTCAACCCAAAGAGGGGAGTCGTTTGGAACTCCAACCTTAGTCAGGCAAGCCTCCCCGCAGGTGGGCCATATTTGATCTTGGATGGTTGGCATCTGGTCAACATAACTAGCTGTTGCAACATCAAAGCCTTTTTGATATCCATCGTCGTAGGTTGCCTTCTTTATGTTATCGTTCTCAGATAGTGCTTGGCTGAGGCTGTCTTTTGCAGCCTCAAGCTTTACCTTCATTCCATCAGCTTCCAGCTTTGCTTTATCTCTCTCTCTCTCTCTCTCTCTCTCTCTCTCTCTCTCCAATCTGGAGACAGTCCGAAGCAACCTGGTATTATCATTTAGGAGTTTAATCCACTCAAACTCTGCTTCTTGAAACTTCTGGCCAAGCGTAACCATCTTTTGGATAAACTGAGAAGTACCAGAAGCGGGACAAGTAGTTGGACATCTAAATACTATGAGCAAAATTAAACCTAGATCATGGAAAAAAGATTACCTTAATTCCACTAACGAGTCCAGTGGACACCAGCCAATCAGAGGGGGATGCGAACTCCTTACTCATATCCACTGGCAATAGCAGAGCCTAGGCAAGCGCCATTGCGGTTTCTGAGGAGCTCGCATTGTCTCCAATGTTTATAGGCCGGTCACCCTTAATGAGTTCAGGGGTTCAGACTTAAGGAAGTACTTGGGGACTCGGAGAAAGGGGCGGCTGAGTCGACGCATCAGCCTGCGCGGCAACACTAGTTGGGTCCTCAATCCTTGGGCGTTTGTCTCGATGGGCATCACTGGCTTCGAGAACAACATCTGATCCCCGAGGAGACGAGAAAGATCGAGTTGAACCCCCTCTATTACGACGAGGTGGCGGGGGAGCATGCCCGGTCGATGCCACCCGGCCAGAGCCGTGACCTCGTGCAGACACAGTGAGGAGAGAACTTAGGTTCATGGGTTGTCGAGACATTGTACTTGAAATTGGTGGAGATGGGGAATAACCAGATGAAGAGGATTGACTGGTATCACGATCAACAGCTGGCTGTTCAGATTGTCGTTGAAAAGCGGACTGTCTTTGAGAGGACCTTCTGAGCACCACACGCGGCAGGGGGATGCCTTCAGAAATGGGAATTTCACCTGGTTGTCTGACGAATGTCATTCCAGCATTGGATCTTGAGTTCCTTGGCTAAGGAGCAGTCGAAGTTGAGGCAGCGCTAGTACTTGGGTTGGCAAGCCTTTTGTCAATGAAGCCTTTGTAGGAAGGATCATAGCCCAACAGGACGCTCGCATCACGACCCCGACCAGCTGCCAATGTTCCAGGCTCTCCGTGTATTTGAGAATCCTATTGATTTCTGTAGTTCGGACGTAGCTAGGTTCACGTCTTAGACGTCTGTTTGCATTATCCGCTGCAAAATTAAAAAGCAAACATGAATTAGAAACATGTATAAGCTATGGGAAGCAGTAAACGAGAACTACGAAGCAAATTAGGAGCATACGTGGGTAGCCCCAAATGTGGGGGCAATGGAAGCCCATCACTAATCTAAAAAAGTTAGTGGAAACTTGCATGGGCGTAAGGCGGTACCAATTTAAAACACGACGTAGCAATGGATCAAGGGGGAAGCGAACTCCGCCCTCAACAATAGCTAGGATAGGGATGCACATCCTATCCCATGATCCAGTGTCCCTATCTACTCCTAATGGGGCAAGTTCGAGCCCTACGTTTTCAGGAATGCTATACTCTGTCGTCGCCATAGCTGCGGGGGTTTCACAAAGCTTCCTAAAATTTTCGGGCTTGGGCCCACTATCACCCTCGTCCGCCATGGAAATACTCAAGAAAAACTATGAACGAACTGAAATTTGGAAAAAGGTATGAACAAATCCCTAGGAACTGATGAGTTAGAGAACGAGATCTCAGAATGAAATGGAAAATGAAGGAAGAATGAGAATCTTACAAGGAAGCTGTGGAAGTTGCTTGAGATGCAATCAAGTTTGCAGATGGCGGCAATGGCGGAGGGAGAAGATGTTTTCTAGCTGGATTCTTGAGAGAGAAGGAGGAGATTCAATTTTGGGGTATAAAAACCCAAAAACAATCCCTTAAGAGGGGTTTAAAGTGGAAGACGGAGACGAAACGTCCCCTTTCACTCCATCACATGAAAAATGACGAAAAGTGAACTTAGAGAGGATGCCGTTCTGACGCCGTTTGGCTGGAACGTCGATCCGAATTTAATGAGAGGTGTACGAAATACGCCATGTAGGTTCTTGCCTCGAGACGACATAATGGTTAAGGCGCCAAAAGCATCAATACCATAACTACATGGGATCCAAAGAAATTGGAGTTCCGCTCAAAGGTTTATTTCTAGTTTTACCAATTGCCCTCGAACAGTGGCAAATGGCAAAACTGGGGAGCAATTGTAACATTCCTAAATTTTAGATAAATAAAAATTTGAAATGTTAATTTCTAAAACACTAATTAATAAGATTAGTTAGTAAAGGACATGATTATGCATATAATTTATTCTAAGCAATAAAATTCTACGGTTTACATTATTACCTTGCATATTCATATGTCCATGATTATCCATTTATACTTTCTAACTACTCTTAGGAATCCTAGTTAAAAATTTTATCTGGTGAGAACCCAACTAGTACTACACCTCTGCCTAATTAGCTAAAATCTAGGCATTCTCTCACCCCTTTGCAAGTTATGTAATCTCTCACTCTCTTCATATGGCCTATTTTCCATCCATGTACATACTCACCCAATCTAATTAAATTTGAAAACCAACAGATGATGGTTCATGTTCCCAATTCTTCCTAATCTTCTCAGCACTCCTCTCTCTTATCTCTACATTTACATACTCTCTCTCTCACTTCCATATACAAACCCACACCCTTAGATTCCGAAAATTAAAACCCAAATCATCTCCGTAGCTGCAAAATTGTGGAGAGAAACTCCCACCACTAGACTAAAGTCAGCCCCGAGTTTTCCGCCGCCACCGTCTTTTTCCTTTTTCTTAAACCATCCAGAATCTGTTTTTTTCGCTTGTAACCGAATTCGAGGTAGTATAATCGCTCCCCTACTTTCTCCTAAGTATATAAATGTGCTATTATATTAGTTGTAATGATAGGAATTGAAAAGAAACAAATCCATGCATTGTGCGTTGAAGAAATCGAAAATTTCCGTTTTCTGTTCAGATTTTTTTTTTGTGAAACTATTCATATGGAAAATCTGATCCGTTCATTTTGTTCGTCTTGTCGAGACGATTCCAGAAAGGTATAATAAGCCTATTTTCGATGTAGGGATTGATCACACGACCCAGTCGAAATTCCGGATTTAAACCATATGTTTACATTATATATATAACTGTGTGCGTACAGTACAGTAGGTGGAAGACACTGACGTCATAGAACCCCATCCGTCAAAAATTACAGTTTACCCCCTGTGTCTTGGTTTGTACTAAAATATGATCCTAAACTATGTGAAATTAATTATTTTACCATTTGTGCTAAATTTTTAAACTTTTAGGATACACCTATGACTATTTCTTTGGGATCTGCGATATATGTTAACCTCGAAAGGATTTAGTAACTAAAAGTATTAGGTTTAGAAAAGAATAAAATTATTTTTGGTATTATTATTTTTATTGTTAGCGATCCTAAAAAGAGATTAATAAAAACTAATATCAATTTACTTGTCAACGAACTTTAAGGGCATCGGCCAATCATAAAATATTATGTGTTTACATACTTGCACAATACCAATTGATATGCTTGCTTTCATTTTGAGATACATGTTGTTTGTTGTTTAAGCTATTATGAAGTATTATTGTTGTGGTTGTAGATTGGACAAATAGGTTTCACAGGATGGTTACGAGTAGTGACTCATATATACGATGTTAAGTAAATGGAAATTGGTAAAGTGTTGGAAGTGTGAGTATGTGAGTTGTGATTTGAGCCATGGCGATGCCAAGGGTAACCTATGGGGCCCTGTGTTGAAATGGGTTACCTACGGGGCCCGGTGCTGTGACACTAACGTATGATACGTCATGGGAAGTTTCTCTTCGAGGAAGAGAATGGGTCCCATGAGACGGTTATAGTTAGTAAGACGTTAATGTATGATACGTCATGGGAAGTTTCTCTTGGAGAAAGAGAATGGGTCCCATGAGACGGTTATAGTTAGCGTGGGGTAGTGGATGTCCGACCCTAATGTACGATACGTCATGGGATGACTCAATCCTCCTGTTATGGTCTTAAGTGAGAACATACTCGGTACATAACTTAGGTGCGCTCACCTAGGACCCTGGTGCAGGATAAGCAAAAGGAAGGGTGGGCCCATGAGACGGTTGTAGTTAGTGGATGTGGGAGGAAAGGATCTCGTGGAGATGATCCTTAGATTTCATATAAGATGATGGATAGTAAAGAAAAAGACAATGTGCTATTGTTCTGTACTTTTTGTATATTATGAATTATTATATTGTTGATTTGTTAATTGTAAGGCAAGGGGGTAGTAGGGTTGGGATTATCTACTGAGTTTCAAAACTCATTATAGTGCCGTTGGGCTGGCGTTTCATGCCAGGTAATAAGGAGACCGAAGAGCAGAATCCGCTGCAAGATGATCCGTACCAGAATGAGGACCTCCCAACTAAGGAAGGGGAGTTTTGTTGAGCCTTAGAGGCCATACCCTTAGAAGTTTTGTTAATTTGAAGTATTTTTATTTAAATTTTTCATAAGTGTTATCACATTTGTCAAACTCTATTTCATTTTGTTGGTTTGTAAGACTATTAAGTAGGTTTGAACTTGGTATTTGAGGTTTTCGCTGCTAAACTCTATTTAATAAAATTTCATTTCTTATATCTCAGTTTTTATGAATTTTTAAATCAGTTGAAAATGATTTAAATAACATGTCCGAAAATCAGGGCGTTACAGCAATTGTAGGGAGGTATTCCCGAACAGGTACAAATAGGACCCGAACATGTGGTACGTGGGACCATGGTTTGATTAAGATAGAGACAGTTGCCGTGCAGGGCAGTGGTCGGCGATGTGGACCGGTGACATGAGAAGTCATTGGTCTAAGAAGGTCGTACGGGGTCTTGGTCTAGTGAACATGAGATGTTATTGGACCAAGAGACTAATAAAGGAACAATGACATGTGAAGTCATTGGTCCAAGTAGTCTGTTTGGCAAAAAGGCCGAGTAGGAGGAGAGCTCATTGGTCCAAATAGTTGATAAAGGACCAGTTACATGTGAAGTGACTGGTCCAGGCAGTCTGTTCGGCGATGAGATAACTGAACAAGGAACACTCTAAAAGAGTCCAGAAATAGTGGTATGCCGTTAAGGAATGAGATCCCGAGAATGTAGGATCTGAGAAAGATACTCAACAAGAATGGGATGTTCGGCCAGTTATGGAAAAAAGTCCTATAGGGACTAAGATAATGAACTGATAAGGGAACGAGAATCCAAGATATCCTGGGTTTTCTATACGAGATAGGAATTCTAGGGCAACAGGGATGCTTGGGCAGCAAGCATTTATGATTCTATAAATACGAGGTAAACCTATAGGTAAAAGGTACCCAATACGTTGCTTTCATATTATTCTCCTATTGATAATTAGGGTTTTTTCTTGTACGTGATACTAATTTAGGCATCGGAGGGCCTTTGCCATGAGAGGCAAAGGTGCGCTCACCCCTTGTCTGTTTTGCAGATTAGGGTTCCGACGAAGGCATTAGCGTTTCGATCGAATACAACGAGTAGTCGTTACAGAACAGTGCTGTTCTGGGTACTTTTCATTTTTCTCCACCTACAGTTACGGCATGGAGCCAGTTTGAGATAGTAGGTGTGGAGCCACTGAGCAAGGGGCATAGAGCCGCTGAGTAGTGGGCGTAGAGTCACTAAGTAGTGGACTGCTTGAGTAGTGGGCGTAGAGCCACTGAATGAGCATAGAGCTACTAAGATCATAAGCGTAGAGCTGCGGAGTGACTTGAATAATGAGCATGGAGCTGCTAAATAGCTTGATGGTAGTGAGATTATAGGTGTAGAGCTGCTGAGATGGTTAGCTGTGGAGCTTGGAATAGTAAGTTGACAGGCACAGGGCTGCTAAGTAGCTTGATGGTGATAATATACTTGGAATTGCTAAGCTATATAGTGCTACTGAGATTGAGCGTAGAGCTGCTGTGTTGTTTGATAGAGATGGTGAGCATAGTACTGCTTAAATGATCGTAGGCACGGAAGAACTAATAGTGAGTTGTTGATGGAGAGCGTGGAGCTGCTAAATGAGCATAAGACATGATGGTTGTCGTACTTTCGGAGTGTAGTAATCGAGGCGTAGAGCCTGAGCCTGAGCCTGAGATAATGGGTTCTTGGGTTTTGAGAGCAAGAGCTTGGGTTCAATAATCCTTGACGGTCATGTGACCGGCTAATTGGTGAGCTTTGTTGTCTTGGAGAATTCCAAAACGGGCGTGATGCTAGTGCTTGAGATTCTACGTACTCAGGGATGCCCCCAAGGCTAGATTTGATCTCATTGTACCTGCTTGAGAGTGCCCTCAAGGCTATTCCTATTATTCTTTGTCATTGTTCCTGTTGGTCAAGGATCCAGAATTCCATAATGGCTTGAGTTGGTGCACTAGGAAAGACCTGATGTTGCTGTATGAGATAATTTGGAGGGCTATGAGATCGATTGCTCGGCCGGATAATTGATGTCTCGACCGAAGGATCGAAGGCTCGGCCACGAGAAAGCCAAAAGTTAGGAAATCGATTTAAGTTTGTTTTAATCGATCTCACGGGTCATTTATTTTGATTCCTCCTCCTCCTCTCTTCTCTCATCTGAAACCGCTCCATCCCCCGTTCCCCGATCGCCGCCGTTCTCTTGCCGCCGTGTTCCTAGAGGTTCTCATTGCCGTTTACCACCACTTTTGCTCCATCTACGTCATTTTTTCCTTCCATTGCCATGGCTTCTTCACCTCCTCCTCCGGTTGACACCACCACCGATGCCGCTTCATCTTCTACGGCCGCACCAAGAGATTCGGGCAAGGCTCCGGCTGTTGAGGCCGCAATTCTTAGTGGGGTTTTGAGTACTTACATTCTTCATTCGAGCTGTCGTACACCCGCTGCTGGGGGGAAGCTCTTCGCAACCCATTCTTCCTGAGATATATTTTGAGGCCCCTTCTGATAAGGGCAACGATGCTTTGCCCCCTTTTGATGCCGCCACATATGTCCCTCTAGTTCACATAATTGAGCGTGGCGGTACATTGCGATATCGTCTTCCCTTTAGCGATGTCCCGCCCAAGGTTTTGCATAGAGAGCCAGAGCAACACTTCGGTTTCACCAATGTAAAGGTGAATTTTCTCCTACCAATGATATTGTTTGTATAAGATTTTATGAAGCAATGATTTGATATTTGAAAATGAAATTGGTTTCTAGAAATTGCCCCCTGTGTAGGCGATCTCCTTATGCTTTTGTATTGATCTCTTCTTTGTATTTTGCCAGGCAAATAAGAAGCTGCGTGTGTGGGGAAGCTATCCCCAGGTTTTTGAGTGGTACGAGAGGCTTTCCCAGGATGTAAAAGACGCAGTTGCTTTGGCTAGCTTCGAGCAATTGATACTAGGCTTTCATCTTTCGAAAGCAAAGTTGGGACTGACTACAGCGTTAATGGAGCGGTGGTGGGATACCACCAATACTTTCCATTTTCCCGAGGTCAGAGAAATGACAATCACGCCGGGTGATTTCGCTTTGCTTATAGGTTTGAGGGTAGGCGGTGATCCTTTTCTGATAGACCCAAGCATTCATGAGCGAGAGGGGGCCCTCTTATACCTTCTACGGAAAGTTCTTGAAGTGCCAACAGGTGGCCATATTACTTATTCCGAGCTTCGGGAATAGTTTGATCATGCGTGCATCGAGTCTGCGGTATCGATGCAATAGTTGGTAAGGGCTTTTCTTCTTTATCTCATTGGCCAAACCTTGTTCTGCAATAAGGAGAATTCAATGCATATTAAGTTTCTGGCCGCTTTGGTGAATCTAGAGACTATAGCAGACTTTGACTGGGGGACTCCTGCTTTGGCTACACTGTACGGGCACTTGACTGCTTGCCCTCGAGGTGTTAGCCTATCACTGGGTGGACATCACTGTGTCCTTGAGATATATGTTTTAGCTTTCTTTGTCATTCCTCTACTGCTTTAATTTCCGTGACTTATGATTGTCCTTATCTTTTGCCTACAGGTTTGGGCTTTTGAGCATCTATTGCTGTTTCCTCCTCGGACTAGGCACAAGGAGCTTAGGTTTGTTCCACGAGCAGCTCGCTGGCTGAAAGGAGTTCGGAGGACTCAATCGCCTGCTATGGACCAACTGGCCTGGAGACGAGTTTTGGACTGTTTAACGGTGGATTAGGTATGATGTTTTTTACCCTTTCATCTTCATGCCATATTTCTATTTCATTATGTTGACGTTGTTTCCTCTATCACAGGTACGATTTGATCCATGGGATACTCTGCTTGACGACGGCCCTCTGGAGTTGACCATGGCTCGAGCTTTAAACAGCCAACACTTTCTTCTGGAGGGGCCTTTCTCGAGAGCTTGGTATCTAAAGGAAAGGGTGGCTAGCCAGAACTTCCCACACATGAAGGCGTTGCAGCTTGTTCCCCTTCCTCCTCCAGCTGGCATGAGATCGACTCATCTCTTTATGGGTGAGAGCTTGTCTCTTGCCCTTAAGAGACATTTGGCTACAGATTTTCTTGAGGCGAGAGATTACTCGGCCTTTCGCCTTGCTTTGCTAACTCTGCCTTCTGCCACTACCACTGCTACCCCTCCTGCTTGGCCACGGGCCCCCAGATTTATTTATTTCCACAACGCAAATGGAGAAGAGGAGCGTTTGACGCTTACTCCGTGTGCCACCCAGCTCTATGTGCTACCTACCGAGGTCCAATAGGTAGCATTGTGGATTTTAGTCGTTTGGGTTTCTTTTGGTATTCTTTCCATGCTTTGATATAAATGTTGAAACTCTTTTGTAGGTGCCTGCTGATATAGTTCAGGAATGGTTACGTGCATTTCAGAGTGCAGAGGCCCTGGTTCAGAGGCAACGCAACCGAATAGTCGAGGTACTTACCTTTCAATTTCTCCTTTTCCATTCTATATCTTCGTGTGAACCTGAATATCCACTTTTCATGCCTTGTAGCTTGAAGCAGAATGGGTGCCAATGGTGTCTGCTACTCAAAGTGCTGGTGCCACCAAGGGCTAGAGTGCAAGAGCTGGTGATGAAGATGCTGGAGTTGATGATGGGGGTGAAAGGCGGAGAATTCATGTCCTAGTTCCTGAGCATTTCCGCCCTCCTCCTTCTCGACATGCACCCAAGAGGGGTCATGGGCAGTAGCTTAGGCTTCGCTCTTTCTTTTGTCCATGTATTTGTTAGTTCTAAAATAGACAAGAACATGTATTTTATGGAGCAACCACAGCATGTTTGGCGAGTTTGTGATTTTAAACTCTTTGTTTTATGGGGTCATGTTTCGTCCCCAAGATACTTTAGAATTTGTATGCAATGATGGCTTAAAAACTGTTTTGGACAGATATCTGCTATTTTTTTTTTTTTTTTGGATAAGCAATAAGACTTTGACAACCCTGAAAATGGTTTTACAGCAAAAACTACCCTTCAGTAGATAAATCGAAACATCGGCTGTGGAATGGGTTGCTCAAGCGAGGATTCCATTCTTCAGCCGTTACTTCCATTTCCTAAAGAAGCTGGACTTTTTCGTTTTAGCCAAGTGGCGTTCTTTCCTTTTTATGCCTGAATTTGATTTATGCTTTCTGTTTGCTTTTGTCGTATTCCTTGGCCTCTTTGCCATGCTTTAGGATTTCTGAGATATCTTGTCCCCTATACTGATGACTTTTGAGTCAAGGAGGACGAGCAATGATTCTCATGACTTTTTGCTTTCGTCAATTCTTTGAAAAATGACTGACTCAACTTTTGCAAGCTCAATATGCAGGGTTAGTTGTGCCTATCATTGAGTACAAATCTCTTCACATTTTTCCTTCTTTCCACATGTTTGGGCCACATCTCAAAGTGAGATTGCCTACATATCTCACAAGAGGGTTTTTGTGTTCTGGAGAGGAATTTGGTGGAGATATTTTTCCGAGTCTCCTTTGTGTTTGTACTTTCGTGATGTGCAAGCTAACTCTAAGTGTTCTCGCGGAGATAGCGTCTTCTTTCTAAGTTTCGACAAAAATCTAGTTCTAAGCAATTAAGGCTCGTCCCAACTTCCCATTTTGTCAACAACATAAAGAATTTGATTCTTAAAAACTCCTCTCTTTGGCAAAGAGACTGTAGTGTATTGACAATTGCAAATTCAAGATCCAAATCTTTTATTAAGCATAAAATGGAAAGATAAAACAGGAATTCATGTAACCATAGGAAATGCCCAAACAGAGGCCCAAAACCATGTCATAGCTTGATTTAGGAAAGAAAAGTGATGTTTAATGTTTTTGCCATGTCATGATCTTGCAATTACTGCAGCATCTCGGGGTTTGCTCCTTTTTTCTTGCCTTTCACAGTTTTATACTCTTCTTCACCCTCTTCTTTGCCAAACAGAATCTTTAGGTCAAATCCAGCTAGCACCTCGGTCCAGTCTTCTGGGATGGGAGATAAGTTTGTTGGTTCTTCTTCCATGTCACTGGTTGTCCATTCTTGATCGAAGAAGATTTGCATCGCAGGATGCCTTTGCTTGGTGGTTTCATCTTCCCATGTTTCTGCGAAGCCACAAAATGGGAAGTCCTCACCTTTTCTCACAAACCAACCGTTAAGCGTCTTTGGGATCACTAATGCCTTTTCCTTGACTATGTTTCCCTTTGCTTTAGCCTTTTTCATGCTTTCTTTTCTCTTCTCTTCTATTTCAGCCTCCGTTGGGGTATAGCCAAGACCAAAGGCGTATTGATTATGCGGGTGATCAATCATTTGTGGGATGCCTTGTGATCTTTTGCCTAAACCCAATCCAAGGAAGTAGTTCTGCTTCTTCATCATCCGTACGGCAGGGGTGCTTACGTAGAATCTTCTTTCAGTCATAAAAGCTTGCATGGCAGTTGCTTCCTCAAGACTGAACCCAGTAAGAAAGGTTTCCTCAGTCCCCACTTCTTGCACAGTTGTGTCAGAATGAGCTCAGATCGATGAGTTGCCTAGAATGGTCACGACCCTTCTGTCTACTACAAACTTAACTTTTTGATGTAAAGTGGAAGGCACTGCTCTAGTGTCATGTACTTCCCAGCAAGAGATTGAAGGTGGCTGGTATGTCCATGACATGGAACTCCATGTCTTTCTTAATCTTCTCCATTTCCAATGGCAGGTTAACTCACCCAACCACTCTTCTTTTTGAATTGTCATACCCCCTTACACCTTGGCTTGAAGGACGTATGTTTGCAATGCCTACTCCCAGCTTGTCGAGGGTTCTTTGAGGGCACACATTCAAAAGCGGATCCGATATCCACCAAAACCAACGGGATCCACTTAGTGAGATACCTGAGGGAGATGTATAGAGGTTAGTTGTGTGCAAGACCTTCAGGAGGCAGATCCTTGTCAGTGAAAGCTATTGTTGGTTTCAGGGCTTTGGATGCCTTTATGAATCCTACCAAATCCTCAGGGGTGATATCGATGGGAACTTTGGCTTTTCCCAAGGTCTTGATGAAGGAATTACGGTGCTCATAAGAAGACATGAGCAGTCCTCAGATAGAGATATCAGTTTGGATTTTCTTCAGTTGTCTCAAGACCCTGTCTTCTTCAGGTTCCACCATTTGACTTTCCTCTTCTTCTTCTTCCATTACTGGGGTTGTGGCCGAGCTTTCTCCACTAAGCTTAGGAGGTTTGTACACTCTTCCACTTTGGTGAGATGGCCTATTTCTTCTTCTTGAGAGCCCCAGGGGTCAGCTGGCTCAATTCTTTTAGTTTCCCAATCGCTTGGCAGGGCTTGGCGCATTTCCAACTACCAATCCCCATTGTCAATTGCATAGATGTAAGAGAAATTGAACTCCTCTTCAAGACACCCATTATCCTCAGGGAAGATCAAAGATGGTTTGGCTTGGGTATTTAGGATAATATATTGGGTAGGATTATATGTGGAGTTGTAAGATAGACTTATAAGATTGATGTTTTAAGGTGGTGGTTCAGCATTGTGAGTGGGGAGCAAGTTGAATTGTATGTTGGGTTTGGGTGGCTTTATAGTTTGGCTATCAATGAGATCCTGGATATCATGGCGGAGACGCATGCATCGGTCCGTCTCATGCTCAAGGTGCTGGTGGTAAGCGCACTATTTGTTGGCATCATAGTTTGAGCCGTGAGGTGGCTAAGGTGGTGGGTTGTTCAAGGGCTTCAGATGTCCTTGATGGCTCAGAATGGTTAAGGCTTGGGATGAGGTCATATGGAGAGGGTCAAAGTTACGACGAGGGCAATTTGAGTTTTCAAGTGGAACTAGCTTGGAAAGGGTCTTGTGGTAAGGCTGGATCAAGGGTATTAACCAAGGCATGAGAAGTACGGGTAGGGAAGGTTTTCTTGGGTGGAGGAGGAGTTTCTTCTTTCCTAACGAGCCCCAGCTTGATTCCATCTTCAATATGTAGCCCAGTAGCATGCAAGCGTTTGAAATCGATGATAGCCTGAGTGTAGATATGCCTGAGATACTTGGGCTGCAGATTTTTTAACTATCCTTACTTGATCTTCCTCAAAGGGACGGTTCTTCATCTTAGAGACCTTCTCTCTCCATCTAGCCACAAAGGTAGCAAAGTCTTCATTCGACTCTTGCTTGGTCATCTCCAAATCTCGGGTGGTTAATTCAATTTGAACTCTGTATGCGTATTGCTTGACAAAAGCATTGGCAATTTGTGGCCAAGTTTGGTAGTGCACAAATTCCAAAGTGAGAAACCAATCGAGGGCGCTTCTAGTGAAAGTCCTTTGAAACAATTGAGCAATGAGCTCATCACTCAAGCCCATTGGCTTCAGGGTGTTGATAATATGGCGAACATGACTGGTAGGGTTACCAGTCCCATTGAACTTCTCGATGTTTGACATCTTGAATCGTTCAGGCAGTTGAGAATCCGAAAAAAGGTAAAGTCCTTCAAAGTCCAGAATTTGGTCCCTCTGTGAACGGGCCAAACCAAGTTTGATTTCCTTGACTTGCTTGGCCAATTCGGGATTTTCTGTCGCTACCACCTTAAGAGGATTCTCATCTTCTTCCTCATCTTATTTGTCCTCAGCATCTCTTGCTGCTTTCTCGGCTAGCAAAGTAGTGATTTGAGCTTGGAGTTCAACAATGATGGCGTCGTTGTCTGACATCGGTGTGGGATAGGAGCTTGGCGAACTTCGGGGATTGGCAGACAATCAGGTTTGCTGAGAGGATGACTGTGAAGACCTAGGAAGTGATTGGGACCATTGCGGCGGAGGTGTTTTTACAGGCGATGACGACAGACGGGATGGCTGCAAAGACTTTTGTTTGGTGTGGCTTCGGGTATTGTAAGAGTATAAAATTGGCTATGGTTGCTTCTTTAATCTACCTATTGTGCCTGCTTTAAAATTAGAATACCTGCGAGTCAATACTTGGTTGTATAGGATTAGGATTTGGGCTGAAAATCCCAACCCTTCTGCACAGAAAGAGATTTTACAACAACAAATGATACAGGGTGTGAGGAAGAACTTCAAAGCAGTATGCAAGAAAATTCCTTAACCTGCGGGTTCCTGTCTTATTTTGATAAGTTCTATGGCTCTCTAACACATGTAAGGTTTGGGTAGTCTCAAGGGTGCTCTGTTGTCAAAGGGTGCCAGTCCTCTCACCAACCCATCATACGCAGTGATCAGGTGATTCCCTTTTTGATATACCACTAGGTACAAGTGACTGTGGAATTTGCTGGAACCCCTAACATAGCCCGTGACATGCCGGGATATTAAGTGAACTCAACGAGGTTGCCCGCTCAATACATATGATAAAAGAATTAGATAAAGCAAGTGTTAATCTTATGTCAAACTTTCTGTTTATGGCCCTCAAGTCCCTAACAGAGTCACTAAAAACTGTAGACACCTCCCAAACGGGGCATCGCCATACAGATTGATCAAGTTTGTTTGTTTTCCACTTCATAAACCAAGATCGAGGATATTCCCATGGCTAGGAACATCGCCACACGATAACGGTTATCATCAAAACAGAGTCGCCACCTAGTTTATAAAAACTAGAAAAAACAAATAGAGATTCCGGGTACGGGAGCCAAAAGTACAATAAGAGGAAGGTGTTAGGCACTCCTCTTTGCCCAATCGTAAGACTGGCCTATAGTCGTTCACATAAGACGTATATTTGCTTTATTTAACTCTATAATTTGATTATTAACCTTTAACAGTTGATAAGGTGTGTAGGGAGTTATTCCCGAATAGATACATCTAGTTGCCGAACAGATGGTGTATAAAAACACGTGAAAGATTGAACAAGATTGACTGCCAATCAGTATGTTGAAAGGCGACAAAGCCCAGTAACATAAGAAGACATTGATGTAAAACTAACTGTTCGACAGATAGAGACATTCTGATTACATTGGGCCAAGTTACATCTGAAGTAGCTGGTCCAGCCAGACTGTTCGGCAACGAGATAGCCAAACAAAGAAAGAGCTCCAATTAAAGAGTGAGAGCAGAGGGAATACTCGAGAAGATTTCAGAGAAGTCATGTTCCGTAAAGGAATGAGATCCCAAGAATATAGGATCTGAGAAAGATATCCAACGAGAATGGAATGTTCGGCTTTTAATGGAAAAGAATCCTAAAAGGACTCTTTTCTAATGAATTGATAAGGAAAACGAGAATCCTTGATATCCAGGGTTTTCTATACGAGAAAGGAATCCTAGGGCAACAGGAGTGCTTGAGCAACAAGCATACGCAAATCTATAAATATGAGGTAAACCTAGAGGAAAAAGGTACACAATACATTGCATTATTCGATATTTTCTACTGATAATTAGGGTTTCTCTAGTACAAGATACTAACTTTGCCATCGGAGGGCCTTTGCCACGAGAGGCAAAGGTGCACTCACCCCATGTCTATTTTTGCAGATTAGGGTTCCGACGACGAATTAGGGTTCCGGTGAAAAGGCACGATTAAGCCGTTGCAATCCAAGGTGATCCGAAGCATCAATTGTTTTCATCCCCCTACAATTGGCGCCGTCTGTGGGAAAACGAACAATTTTTCAAAAAAATAATCATGATGGAAGAAGATCCAGTTACTCCGTTTAGTCCGAAGGACCAGTTGGGTGGGGAAAGAGATAAATTCCCACCAGGTGCTCCGAGAAAGCCCACTAGTAGACATAACGGAGATAACTTCAGAGAAAAAGGAGACAAAACTGCTACTGGCTCCACGAGAAGGAGTAAGTCTCATCGAAGAGAAGAGTCAGTCACCCATTCAAGAAGTATACACAACGATAACAATGTCCTCGATAAAAAGAGAAGGGAAATCGAGGAGTATGCTCGTTTAATTAGAAAACGAGAGTACGAGATACAGGAATTACAGCGGGTACGAGAGCACCCAGAAGATTCTGGATTTTCTCGAAGGAATTCCCAGAAGGATGGACGGACTCTGGTAGTCCATAAGCAGGCTCGTTCATGAGGGAGAAGGAGCAGGAGTCCTAACAAAGGGCGATACGAAGCTTCTCCACGAAAAAGGAGAAGCAGAAGTAAAAGCCGAACACCGGAGAGAAGGGCTTCTTCACGAAAAATGAGGAGCAGAGACCGAAGTTCCACCCCAGAAGAGGAGGAAACAAGGAAGCATCATCGAGACAGGTACGAGAGGCCTGAAGCTAATTGGGTCAAGGCTACGGCTTAGAAATCGAAGGAACTCGAGGATGGGACAGTGACTGCACGAGAAGCAGCACGCAGGGCCCTAAGTAATATTGCAGCCTCCCCCTTTGCAAAGAGGCTACAAAAGGCTAGGTTGCCGAGCAGAGTGAAGCACGGTACATTCGTACTTTACGAGACAAATACAGATCCCATGGCTCACATACAGCATTATCAACAGGCTATGTTTATGCACAAGGGGGATGATGCCATCTTATGCAAGATGTTCCCCTCCAGTCTTGGCAAAGTGGCTTTGGCTTGGTTTCATAAACTGGCCCCACGATCCATACGAGGATGGAGGCAGTTGGCCAAGGAATTCACTGCTCGGTTCTTGACAAGCAGAAAAGCTCCAAAGACGTTTGAAAGTCTTTCCACCATGAAACAAGAGGAGAACGAGCAAATCAGGGATTATGCAAAGAAGTACTGGGAAACTTTCAACGAGATTGAAAGCTGTAGTGAGGAGTACGCAATTCCCACCTTCAAGACTGGTTTGCCTGTTCGGGAAGAGCTGCGTCGCTCATTGAATAAACATCCAGTAGCCACGTTGGCCAAACTGATGGAACGGATAGAGCAACACGCCAGAATGGAGGATGGCATACTCCGTGAGGATGGCAGGACAGTTGCCGAGCAGCCGAAGGCACCTGTCAAAAAGGTGGATAAGCCAGAGTCCAAAACTTATAGAGAAAAAAGGGAGTATGGGCAGGCTAAGAAAGAACCGTATAAAGATAAGCAAGCTCCTGATCCCAAATCTTTCTTTTCTATCACTGCAGTATGGAAGGAACCAATCTATAGGATTCTTTATCGAATAAAGAATCAGCCATATTTTAAATGGCCCCCAAGTCTAGGCGGAGACAAGGACGCAAAACGTGCTACGAATCAGCACTGCAGTTACCATAAAGATTGGGGGCATATGACTGAGGATTGTGAGATGTACAAGAGACACCTTGATGATTTGGTCTCTCGGGGCTATCTCAAGGAATTTATCCAAGAGGACCCAAAGGAGAAAGGGAAAGCTATGGAACTGGGTTACACGCAAAACCCTAAAGGAGTAATCCATATGATACATGGGTTGGCCACACCTTATACGAGAAATGAGGTTAGGCTGTTACAAAGGCAAGTTAAGCACGATCAGCATGTGATGCGATTGGAAAACAAGAGAGGGCGAGAGAATAATGTGTGCAATGAAAGCATAGCATTCACAGATGATGACCTGGGAGAAGTCCAAATACCCCACAACAATGCTTTGGTCGTAACCCTACGAGTTGGGGAATATGACATTGAAAGGATTTTTGTGGACTCAGGAAGTTGTACAGAGGTAATGTACTACGATGTGTTCAAAAAGCTAGGGCTGGCCCAAACAGACTTAGAGCAATCTACGACACCTCTGATTGGGTTCGGAGCAGGAGCAGTCTGGCCTCTTGGAAAGGTAACACTACCTGTTCGGGCTGGATCAGTGGTGTTGAGGACAGATTTTTTAGTAGTCGATGTTCCTTCTTCCTATAACGTGATTATAGGGAGGACATGGTTGCACAAGATGAGAGCAGTCTTCTTGACTTATCACCGGATGGTGAAGTTCCCAGGATCGAATGGGGTTGAGGTACTTAGAGGCAATCAGAAAGTGGCACAACAATGTCTGATTTCTATCATTAAAAGAGCCCCAAAGGCCCACCACGTTCATACATTAGAAGTACCAAATCAACCAACTATCGAGGATGTTGGAAGAAGTCCGGCTGAAAAGGTGGTTAAAGGCTTGGAGAAAATTCAGATCAACGAGACTGATCCTGAAAGATATTTCTTAATTGGGAAATCATTACCAGCAAACGAAAAGGCTGAATCGATAAGACTTCTGAAGGAATATGTTGATGTATTTGCATGGGTGCCAGAGGAAATGCCCAAAGTGGATGCAGGTGTGATCTGTCACCATTTAAACGTTGATCCTCGGCATAACCCAATCATTCAGAAAAAACGAAGGGCAGCTGTGCAGCATGTAGATGCAGTAATTGAAGAAGTTGATCGTTTACTGGAGGCCAAAGCAATACGTGAAGTTTACTACCCAGAGTGGTTATCCAACACCGTTGTGGTGAAGAAAAAGAATAGGAAGTGGCGAGTCTGCATAGACTTCACAAACTTAAACAAAGCCTGTCCAAAGGATAGCTTTCCTCTTTCGAGGATCGACCAATTGGTTGATGCAACCGCTGGTTACGAGTGAATGAGTTTTCTCGACGCATATCGAGGATATCATCAGATTGCTATGTTTGGGCCTGATCAAGAGAAGACTTCGTTTATCACACCACGAGGGTTGTACTGCTATAGTGTTATGCCGTTTGGGCTAAAGAATGCTGGGGCAACATACCAAAGACTTGCAACCATCATGTTCAAAAAGCTCCTTGGAAAGACTATGGAAGTTTACATAGATGATATGGTAGTGAAAAGCCATGATAAACGGGGGCATATAGCTGATTTAAAAGAAGCTTTCGAAATCCTGAGGGAGTACAAACTGAAACTCAACGCCTCGAAATGTGCATTTGGAGTTGGTTCAGGAAAGTTCCTGGGCCATTTGGTAACCATGAGAGGGATTGAGGCCAACCCCGATCAAATTGCTGCCCTACAAAGGCTTCAGAGTCCTAAAAACACTAAGGAAGTCCAAAGGTTGACTAGAATGGCTGCAGCACTTAATAGATTTATTAGCAGGTCAAGTGACAAGTGCAGACCCTTCTTTCAATTATTGAAAAAGAGGGAGGGATTCGAATGGGGAGCAGAGTGTGAACAAGCCTTCCAGGACCTGAAGAAGTATCTGGCCGAGCCCCTACTTTTGTCAACCCCACAGCCAGGTGAGTCTTTAATTTTGTACTTAGCTGTTTCCGAGCATGCAGTAAGTGCAGTCCTGTTGAGGGATTTGGGGATCGAACAAATCCCTATTTATTATGTTAGCAAGACGCTACTGGATGCAGAGACGAGATATCTGCCCTTAGAAAAACTTGTCCTGGCACTTAGGATAGCCACAAGGAAACTGCCATACTACTTCCAAAGCCATAGGGTTGTGGTTTACACAGAGTTTCCATTGAAATCACTGCTACGAAAAGCAGACTTCTCGGGAAGGATCTCAACGTGGTCCGTCGAGTTAAGTCAGTACGAACTCGATTATCAGCCACGCACGGCAATCAAAGGCCAAGTATTGGCAGATTTTGTGGCAGAGTTTTCTCCTACAATGGCTCCCCTACCTCCTACGAGAAAGGAACAGGTGACTAAGACATCACCCGAGAAGATTCAGTCCTCAGTTGAACAGGATCCTATGGAATGGAAGTTATTCGTTGATGGATCAGCATGTAATACTGGTTCAGGAATTGGGGTTGTCCTTTTTCCTCCTGATGGAGTACTGATTGAACTATTTGTTCGGCTCAAATTTAGTGCATCAAATAATGTGGCTGAGTATGAGGCACTCTTGGCTGGATTAAGGAGTGCAAAGACCCTAAAAGCAGAACGGGTTAGGGTGTACTGTGATTCACAGCTTGTGGTCAATCAACTATCCGGGGAATATGAAACTCGAAGTGAAAAGATGGCAGCCTACGTACAGGCAGCCAAGGACCTGCTTGATACCTTTGAAAGGGTGTATATTGAACAGATAAGTTCTGGACAGAATGCTCATGCAGATTCATTAGCTTGGTTGGCTGCAGCTGTACCAACTGAGTTCAAAAGGAAGGTGGCAGTAGAATATTTGAATGAGCCGAGCATTGGGAGGAGTATAGACTTGGTCTTGGACATGAACCAAGGACCAAGTTGGATGGACCCAATCATGGAGTTCTTACGAGACGAGAAACTCCCTTCTGACAAAAAGGAGGCTCATAAGATAAGGATTAAATCTGCTAGGTTTTGGCTGTCCCCAGAGGGTAAGTTATACAGAAAATCCTTTACAGGACCGTATTTACTATGCGTACATCCTGAGATGGTGCAGAAGTTTCTTCATGAAATCCATGAGGGAACATGTGGGAGCCATGCTGGAGGCAGATCCATTGCCCACCGAGCAATCACCCAAGGCTACTGGTGGCCACACATGCAGGAAGATGCAAAGGTGTATGTGAAGATTTGTGAGAAGTGTCAAAAATTCTCACCAATGATTCGAACACCCGCCGAGGATCTGGTGCCTTTGACGAGTCCCTAGCCATTTGCTCAATGGGGAATGGACATCGTGGGTCCACTACACAAAGCAACTGGGAATCGAAAATTCCTGCTAGTTGCAACAGACTATTTCACTAAGTGGATTGAGGCAGAACCATTGGCCAAAATCACTGAACCTATGATAGAAAGGTTCGTATGGAAAAGCATTATCACTCGCTTTGGGGTCCCTTACTCATTGGTAACAGACAATGGATCCCAATTTCAGAAGAAATTCAAGGCTTTTTATGTCCAGTATGGAATACGAAATTATTATTCTACCCCAGCCTACCCTCAAAGTAATGGGCAGGCAGAGGCGTCTAATAAAACTATCCTTGACGGGATCAAGAAAAGGCTGGACAAAGCTAAAGGGAAGTGGTCTGACGAGTTACCATTAGTTTTGTGGGCTCACCGAACAACGCCTAGGAGGTCTACAGGAGAGACCCCATATTCATTGGCCTATGGAACAGAGGTTGTTATACCTCTTGAAGTTGGTCTTCCGACCAATAGGACTGCACTAGTCGAAAGTGGGGCAATGATAGGGCCCTTGAAATTGAGCTTGATCTCACCGAGGAGAGGAGAGAAAGAGCCTTAATCCATCTGGCTTCCTACCAGGAACAGTTGATGAAGAGCTATAATAAGCATGTTCATCCTTGAGAATTTGGTGTGGGGGACCTAGTGCTACGGAAGGTGCTTGGCAATACCAAGGTGGCCAACGAAGGCAAGCTGGGGGCCAATTGGGAAGGCCCGTATCGAGTAACCGAGATTGTAGGCATAGGGGCCTATAAATTGGCAGATTTGGATGGTCATCCAGTTCCGAGGCCTTGGAATGTCCATAATCTACGAAAATTCTTTGTTTAGAAGTGGTTAAATTCTGTTTTAGATTGCATTACGTACTTATGTGGGAATTACGAATATAATTTCCTTGTTCTAGTTTTGTTATTTTAGTTGCAAGGGGTACGAATAACGCCCTCTTGAGTTTCACAGATTATGAATACAATCACTTTTAGCAGTATAACTATTGCGTTCTTAGTATTTGTCTTAAGAATACGAATTATGGGCTTGGTTTCCCTCATTCGTATTGGGGAGCAGGGAACGGACACTTATACATGTAAGTACGTGAAACTTAACAAGTATGAAAACACTTGTATGTTTGTTCTTAAGTACGTGAAACTTAACAAACACTTGTATGCTTGTTTTTTAAGTATGTGAAACTTAACAAGTATAAAAACGCTTGTATGTTTGTTCTTAAGTACGTGAAACTTAACAAACACTTGTATGCTTGTTTTTTAAGTACGTGAAACTTAACAAGTATAAAAACGCTTGTATGTTTGTTCTTAAGTACGTGAAACTTAACAAACACTTGTTTGCTTGTTTTTTTAAGTACGTGAAACTTAAATTCAATTCAAACAAATACGAGACACTTAGAACGTTTACAAGTATGAAACACTTGTATGGATTTTTAAGTACGTGAAACTTAAAAGTTATCAAACACAAGTACGAGATACTTAGAAATTCATAAGTACGTGAAACTTAACTGCAGTTCACAAGTATGAGATACTTAGAGCATTTGTTTCTAAGTACCTGAAAGAGTACAAGCAATGATGATTCACAAGATTTGCTAAGTATTGAAAGCAAACAAAGAGATCAAACGTATGAAATACTTTGACAAAGTCTGTTTGCATCCGAACATATGCAAACAAAAAGGTCAGCCGAGCAAATGATATAGTTTTGCCACAAAGGGCCGAATACCTGTGTTACCAAAAAAAAACAAGAAAGTATTGATGCCATGCAGGGTTCAAATATCATGGTCACGTAGGACCAGCCAAATTGTTTTAAGGGAGTTCTCAAGCAAACTTACCAAAACATTAGTCCAGGTTTTGGACATCTGAGTGTGTTCTGTCTGGTTCCTCCGTTGTGGTATCACCATCGGTTGCATTCTCCTCCAAGTTAATGGGCTCAAGGGTTGAATCCCGAGCAAGTGATTGAGCAGGGTGCACATCAGTAGTCGTGTCTTCTTCAGCATTAGCAAATTCTTCGATTTGTTGCTCAATGTCGTCTTCAGGATACTCCGCTGGATCCTGAATGCTTTGAGCACGAGTGCTAGGCAGATCATTGTCAACCCAGAAGGGTGAGTCCTCGGCAACCCCTAGTTTGGTCAGGCAGGCCTCACAGCTGGCGATCCAGATTTGATCTTGAATAACCGGCATCTGTTCAACATAACTTGTCGTTGTGGCGTCAAAGCCCTTCTAGTATCCATCTTCATAGGCTGCCTTTTTTGTACTATCAATTTCGGACAGTGCCTGGCTAAGACTCTCCTTGGCAGTTTCAAGCTTCTCCTTGGTTCCTGTTGCTTCCAGTTTTGCCTTGTCTCTCTCTCTCTCCAGCCTTGTCATTGTTGAAGTTGCCTTGTGTTATCTCTCAAAAGCCCGTTGCGCTCTTGTTCGATCTTTTGATATTTTTGACCCAATACAACCATTTTTTGAATGAACTATGGATTACCAAAAAGAGTTAGTAATCACGTATAATACTAGGTTTGAAACTTGATTGAGAAAAAGTTTTTGTTATTACCTTAATACCACTGATGAGACCAGTGGCTACGAGACGATCTGGTGGGGATCCGGATTCTTTCTGCAAATCAACAGGGAGCAGCAACCCTTGAGCCAGGGCAAGTGCTGTTTCTGATGAACTAGCACTGTCTCCAACGTGAATAGGATGGTCTCCCCTAGTAAATGGAGGAGTCCACGTCTGGGGAAGGATTTGGGTAGTTGGAGAGGTAGGGTGATGAGTTTCAGTATCTGCTTGAGAAGCAATGCCAGTTGGGTCCTCAAACCTAGGCCGTTTATCTCGATGAGCGTCACTGGCATCAAGAGCAGAATCCGCTCCTCGGGAAGTTGATGGGGAGTGGGTAGAACCTCCTCTGTTGCGACGGGGTGCAGGAGGAGCGTTCCCAGTGGAGGCCACCCGACCAGTTCCACGTCCCCGAGACGAGACGGTGAGAAGGGTGCTGAGGTTTAGTGGTTGACGAGTCATAATACTAGAGTTTGGAGGAGATGGAGAATAACCTGAAGAAGAGGATTGGCTGGTTACACGGCTGGGAGCTGGCTGTACAGACTGTGGTTGAGAGGCAACCTGTCTCAATAAGGGTCTTCTAAGTCTCAAACGGGGAAGCGGCACGCCTTCTGAAATGGGAACTTCACCAGGTTGACCAGCAACGGTAACACCAGCTTGCAGTCTTGAATTACGTGGTTGGGGAGTAGTTGATGTGGAGGCAGCACTGGTACTAGGATGAGCAAGTCTTCAGTCTATAACACCTCTGTAAGAGGGGTCGTATCCCAAAAGCACATCAGCGTTCTGGCCCCGACCTGCTGTTCGGGTACCAGGCTCGCCTGTATACTTTAAAATCTTGTTGATGTCCTCTGTTCGGACATAGCTCGGTATATGTCTAGGACACCTGTTAGCGTTTTCAGCTGCAAGATCAAATTTGAAAAAACAAAATTAGACACATAGAACAGCTACGAAAAAGCAGTAAAACGAAGAATTGCAAAAGTTAAAAGCAAGAGCATACGTGGGTAGCCCCATATGTGGGGGCAATGGAGCCCCACCACTTGGCCATCTTCCCCTATAGGCTCGAATGCTCCAGTTACATAGAGGAAGTCGATCTCGTGGTCACAAACAGAATCTGGCAGATTAAGTATGAGGCGTTTGTTTGACCTCCTAACCTTGAAGTAGTAAGTATTGTACTCGGGGTTTAGTACTATACTATACCACCATTGGATATCCCAGATTCCTAATTGGGTCCCTAGAATCCCATTTAGGGCTATAATCCCCATTATCAGCCTAAAAACATTGGTTGAAACTTGCATGGGAGTAAGACGATACCAGTTCAGAATCTGGCGGAGTAATGGATGTAGGGGGAAACGGACTCCGCCCTCAACGATAGCTACAATTGGGATACACATCCTGTCCCAAGAGCCAACATCTCTATCCGCTCCTAATGGAGCAAGTTCAAGTCCTACATTTTCAGGAATGTTATATTTTGCTCTAAATGCCGCCATGGCAGCAGGGGTGTCACAGAGTTTCCTAAATTTGCTGGGCTTGGAATCATGTGCATCCGCCATGAGTATACTCAAAGAAAAAGAAAAACTGGAAATGGGTACGAATCGAAACCCTAGAAGTGATCCAAAATCTGAGAAATGAGAAAGCAGATGGAAACAAATGGAATAGGAGAGAAATCTTAAAGGGAAACCTAAATAGAAGAAATAGAGATCTTACGAGTTTAAAAGGTCCCTGTGACACGAGCAAGTTGCAGGCGGCGGCTATGGCGGTAGAAATGGAGTTTTTTCTCGCCTGACTTTCGAGAAAGATAAAGACGGGACACAGTGTTTTGGATAAAAAAATTCCAAAGAAAATCCCTTTTTGGGATTTAAAATGAGAGAGACGGAGACGAAACGTCTCGTCTCACGCCGTTACAAGTTAAAGTAACGGAAAGTAAATACCGTTCTGACGCCGTTTCATAGAACATCAGTTCGAAATTAATGATAGGCATACGAAACGTGCCACGTGGAGTTTATACCTCGAAATGGTATAATGACAAAGGCGCCAAAGAGCATCAATAAGTATTAAAAACTATGACTGCTCGGTATCAGAGGAAGTTCAAGTCTAAACATTTGTCTCTAAAAGCTTCACCCATTACCCTCGAACAGTGGAAAATAGGTAAAGCTGTGGAGCAATTGTAGGGAGGTATTCCCGAACAGATACATCTAATTGCCGAACAGATGGTGTATAAAAACACGTGAAAGATTGAACAGGATTGACTGCCGATCAGTATGTTGAAAGGCGACAAAGCCCAGTAACATAAGAAGACATTGGTGTAAAACTAACTGTTCGACAGATAGAGACATTCTGATTACATTGGGCCAAGTTACATCTGAAGTAGCTGGTCCAGCCAGACTGTTCGGCAACGAGATAGCAGAACAAAGAAAGAGCTCCAATTAAAGAGTGAGAGCAGAGGGAATACTCGAGAAGATTCCAGAGAAGTCATGTTCCGTAAAGGAATGAGATCCCAAGAATATAGGATCTGAGAAAGATATCCAACGAGAATGGGATGTTCGGCTTTTAATGGAAAAGAATCCTAAAAGGACTCTTTTCTAATGAATTGATAAGGAAAACGAGAATCCTTGATATCCAGGGTTTTCTATACGAGAAAGGAATCCTAGGGCAACAGGAGTGCTTGAGCAACAAGCATACGCAAATCTATAAATATGAGGTAAACCTAAAGGAAAAAGGTACACAATACATTGCATTATTCGATATTTCCTACTGATAATTAGGGTTTCTCTAGTACGAGATACTAACTTTGCCATCGGAGGGCCTTTGCCACGAGAGGCAAAGGTGCACTCACCCCCTGTCTATTTTTGCAGATTAGGGTTCCGACGACGAATTAGGGTTCCGATGAAAAGGCACGATTAAGCCGTTGCAATCCAAGGTGATCCGAAGCATCAATTGTTTTCATCCCCCTACAAGGTGAGCCGAAATAGTAATGAAAACATGTATCAAAACAGAAAACAAACTGTCCCAGAGAATAGATCTCTTGGCCGGTGAATGGATGTCACGGTCGAGGAATCCTTCTGGATTGATGTATTGGCCGAAGGATTGAAGATCCAGCCGATGTTCTTCCTCACACCAGACTAAACAATTAACAGACAATCAGAATACTACGATTAATGCACAAAAGCATAAAAGAACCAAACCATAGGCCCCTGGGCCTCACCACCTTGATTCCTCGGTTGATTGATTGCTTCAGATTGAGGGTGATTGACTGATTTGCTTCTCGAAAACCCTAGGGTTAGGGTTTGTATTTCGGGGGTTTGATCGTCGGGATTATATGGCTGCCGTTGGAAGGTTAGGGCTTTTGTAGAGGAGATATGAGAGAGTGTTTCTACAGAATTTTGTGGCTAAAGAGGGTTAATTGTGATGAACTTTCGGAACCCTAAGTGCGTCTTTATATAGGCAATTAGTGACTCGCTCCGGCCAATCAAATGGCGTGAATCAATAAGGTAGTATAGGGTAATAAGATCTCTAGACGAAATATGCTTCATAGCCCAGATGCATTGGAAAATGGCTGCTATGGTTTTGAGAACGGATCAAATGTTTGACAGAACATTCCAGAATCTGAAAAATAAACGATCTGGCGGCTAAGTAATGGATGTGGCGGCCGAAGAATTGATCTGGCTACCGAAGAATCAATCTCCCAAGGAGATTTTCAAACATGTTTCATGGGTGAAAGAATGAAGTTGAGGCCGTACGATAGATCTTACGACCGACAGATGGATTCTCCTAGGATTCTGTATTTCTGCCTGAAAGGCTATATGGCTCTAAATTAGGTCCTCTTAGTGGCTAAAAGTACTCACCAAAATTCCACGGGTTTACAAGAAGTCAATCAGCAATCACTATATCCATTCATCATCGGGATGGTCCCCAATGTGGGACTTGAAATAATCGTTAGGCCAAATTGGGATGTCTACAACTTCCAACAAAATTCCCTCGTATGCCTGGTTTTATTGCAATAGTCATACCGGGGCAATTCCTTATCAACAAAGCCATTTTTATCAACAAGTTGACCTTGGGTAGACTTACCATCCCGTGGAGAGTGAACCATCACACTCCGTCTACTCTCCTCCTGTTGAACACATGCACAGGCCTCTCCTAGAGTAGGAAAATGAATCCGGCCTAGCACCTGCATTCAAATCGGATCATACCCTATATCAAGACCAACAAGAAAATCATAAATGCGCTCTTTCTCCACCATCTGGTGAAATGTAGTGGCATCAGCAGTGCAAACAGCTTGAAAAGCCCGATAGTAATCAAGTTCATGCCATACTTCACGCAATTCACCATAATACTCAATGAGAGATCGATTGTGTTGATCCAATCAATGAAGTTTCTTCCTCAACTCAAAAACCTGGGTATCATTACCTTTATGGGAATAGGTTTGTGCTACAACAAGCCAAATTGTATGAGGTGTGTCCAGAAGCAAAAAAGTATGCTGAATGGTAGGAATCATAGAGTTAGATAGCCAAGTCATGGCTAAAGCATTTTGCCACGTCCATGTCTCAAGTACTGGTCCTGCAGTTGTTGGTTTTGAAACAAGGTCTGTGATGAATTTCAACAAGCCACAGGTAGTGATAGCCAAAGTAAAGGTGCGAGATCAAAGCAAATAGTTGGAACCATCCAACTTAATGTGGCAAATATCCAAAAAAGAGTTATCTAGAGTCCCAACATGACTCAACTCACTTTTGGCACTAGCGGAAGCAATTTTGGAATCCTTCGACATATCAACAGGGGAACAACAACGCAAAACAGACAATACCCAATAGACCCAACACTAACCAACCTCAATCCACACTAAACAGATATAACCCAGATAAAATCAACCACAAGAGCAGAGATTCAAGTGCCAAAAACACAGGTTAAAGACTCTAACCACTGTGGTGACTACCGAAATAGTGATAAAACAGAAACCAAGCGCTGAAAGAGCACCGAAATGCCTAGGCCGAGCTGGGTTGAGTCTGAATCAACCTGGGAATGGCTGGAAATGGCTCTTGGATGTCCGAAAGTGAAGAAATCAGCTCTGTTTTGCGCCAAAGTAGCTGGAAAATGTATGGGTCAGCTCTGACAGCTTTGAAACTCCAAAATACCAACTGGGTAAAGTCGTCGGAGGTCCGGCGAGGTCAGAAGGGGCCGGCGAAGGTTCAGCAAGGGTGGGTATGGTCGTTGGTGGTCAGAAAACCTAAGGACAGTTTGCTGTGACAGTTTGCTGCAACGAGAGAAACAAGAAGATACGAACCAGATCTGGTTCGTACAAGTACGAAAATGGCTGGAAAGGACTAGTCGGAGTCGGAAAGAGCCTCGTTGGCGTCAGGAGGTCTCGTCCGCGTATGGGTCAAGTTGGTCGACGAGCGTGATATGGTAAGGCGCCAGGAGACAACTCTGACACCATATTTGATTTTTTGGGAAAAAGGAGAACCGAAATTAGGTTTCTCTCTCTCACATTTTGTATTTATATGGACAAAAGTAAAAGTACAAATATATTCCTAAGTAATAAATATATAACAAAGTGAACCCTAATTTAACAGTAAGATATAATTAATTGAAAAATGGCATATACTCCTAAGGAGAACCAACAAATTGGGACGGAGGGAGTAGTATACAAAACCTTTGCCGGCATTTTCAGGTTAATGCCGATAATAGTACTATTCCCAGAATTTATTTTATCAATGTTTAACAAATGCCGCTAAAGGTTACTATTACTAGCATTTTTGTAACAAATCCCGGTAATAGGAATGCTGGTAAAGCCACATTTTCTTGTAGTGAGTAATGGGAGTTTTTGACATTGATACGTGCCGAAATGTACACATTTAGTCCGCCTATTTTATATTTGTTATATCCTTTACTATTATTCTTTGACGTCTTTTGTTGTTGCAGCAGTTACAAGATTAAATGTATCAAATTTGACATTGGAAGCTGAGAGCAATGGCCAGCTATGTCATTTATAAACACAAAATGACAAAATCAACGACTTCCAAAAGTACCAAGGAAAGCCGAGCATGTTCATGTGAAAATGATCTAGCTACGTCGTTGGTCAAGCTAATTCCCTTGCTTTGATCTATTATTATTCTTCGTGTTGTATACTTCTCGGATAGTTTGTGGATTTTATTATCGTCACTACAACAAAAATGGTCTATTGCGACGAAATTTTAATTTCGTCGCTAAATAGTACTTTTTTGTGAGAAAATGGTATTTTGTCACCAAATTAGACATATTTGGCCAAGAAATGGAAATTCGTTGCCAAAAGGTACCAATTGGCGAATAAAATTTTTCGTCACCAATTGGGTACCTTTTGGCAACGAATTTCCATTTTTGTTGCCAAATGCAATACTAATTACTTTTTAAAATTTCAAGAAAATTAATAGATTTTAAATAAATAAAACATATTAACATGTTATACATAGATTACTTTAAAAATTATTAAAACGATTGTAATATATTAAATTTTGCAATAATATTAAGGAAATGATAAGTGGTGCAGTGGTGGGAGTTGTAGTTTGGAAACCAGAGGTCTTAGGTTTGAGTTTGAGTAATAACAAAGAGTGCATTTGCCGACGAAAAAATCATTGCCGATTGGTGGTACTCCTTTCACGTGACATAAGTCGACTTCGTCACCAAAAGCTTTAGCGACGAATTTTTCCCTTTTAGCGACGATTTTTTTTTTGTCGTCAAAGACCGAATTTGTTGCATGTAGTGAGCTTAACATATAAACTATTTAGTTTTTTACCTAACAAAGACAGAAAAAGAAGTATGTTTGGAAATTACGAGTGTGAATATTTTTTTTGTAAAAGATATATAATGGCGGCTGCACATCCAAAGATGGGTGTGCGGTTGAATACCCTTTATTTAGGATTTTACTAGTACTAGAAATTTAAGTTCAGTTTTATTTGAACACTCAAGTAATATATCATGAACATGCATCAATTCAGGTAACCCATAATCAAACACCAAGCTAATGTTAGCTCACACTCATAAAGAAATTCAAAAAAAGAGAGACAAAGAAAATTTAATTTGTGTAGATATCGTGCTTTACCTTCTCTCGCCATGTCCATCATCGACGATGTAAATGTTCTAATTTAGTATTCATGACATTAAACTACATTTACTATTTTTGGCTTTCCTTATATTTCTATGGATAAGTTTAAAAAGAATTCAACTATGTTGCAAAACCCCATAATTAGCTTGATCATTTACCTTCGAATCTACGATGACGATAAAAAAATCTCGTGCTATCGCGTTAAAAGTTCGGACAGAAAAGAAAGCATATATATTTTCAAAAAGGTTTGTCCCAACCTATTTACCACATTTCTCTCACAGGATATTAGTAGATTGATACTCTGATTTAACATTGGCTCAAATTATGAAAAACTAGCAGATATCTGTGCCTAAAGGCAGTTGAAATGTAACATATAGTCTCAGCTTAAATAAATTATTCGTTCTACCCAATTGTTCTACGCGATAGATGTAATTACCACAAAACGTTACTTACCATTTTCATATATATATATATGTGAAAATAGGTTATGGCTGTCCGGTCGGATCGGATTTTTAATAGGTTATGGCCGTCCGATATCCGTGCCTATAGGTTTTGTCAAGGCATACAAACCTAGCACCCTCTGCAACCATCCGATCGGATTTTTAATAGGTTATGGCCGTCCGATTATTTGTTTCTTAACAAGAGAAATATTTCCTTTGCTCTCTCTCTCTCTCTCTCTCTCTCTCTCTCTTCGCCTCCCACTAACCTATATTTTGCTCGCTGCCGCCTAGGAGGGGAGGCGTCGCCTCCTTCCCTCCTCCCCAGGCCATTCTCCCCCCTCCCCCCTCCTTTCTCTCTTCTCTCCATCCTTTGATCCCCTATTTTTTTCCTTCTTTTTTTCCCCTAATCTCTGCAGGTTCTCTACTACCATCTTGATCTCGGCCGCCACTGCATCTCTCTAGTTCGGTCCTTTCTCAGTTGCTGTTTCAACCGCTAGCTTCTACACCTAGGTGTTGCTGGAAGGCCTAACGGCATGGTTTGTGGTGACTAAGAGGCTGTTTCTCGTGGATCTCCCACCGTGTAACACTCTTGAGTGTTGGCGGTTTGTCCTAACAGCAAATGGAGATTTGCGGCAATTTTTCGGATGGCTGGTGGAATAGAGCAATCGGTTATGTTCGGAGCTTCAACAGGTGATGACGAGGTGACGGTAATCGACAGCGTTCATGGATCTTTGCTCTCGGATTTTCAGGGCGTTTATGACGATCGAAATGTTGGTTTCTCGGTAGCCATTCATGGAGTTCATGAGACCATGGAGATCAGACAACGTGGGTAGTTTAGGAGAGTGTGGAGATCGGACGACATGGGTTTCGGTTGTCCGGCGGTTTGGTTTCTTAGCTTAGGTGGATGTTTTACGGTGGTGGTGGTTGGCTTGCTTGGGGAGGAGGTCAGCGTTTTGGGGTCTGCAGTGGCTGTTGGTGACCTGCATTGGTTTAGGGTTTCTGAGTGGTTGGACTAGGCTTGGCCTTTTCGGGTTAGGCCCGGCCCATTTGTTTTTAGAGCTGTATTGTCATATTTGGTTTATTAGGCCTTTTATTATATGCTTGTAAAGTCTAATCTAGGTATTTTAAGGCCCATAGGTATTTGGGCTTGTCCCACAAGTGTTAGGGCCTTGGCCCATTAGGTTTTGTTCAATCTTTGGTTGAATTCTCCTTCCCTCTTCCCCCACTTGATGTACCTCTATCAAGTTCTAAGTAAATTTTTGTCGTTTCAAAAAAAAAAGAGAGAATATTTCCTTACATATAAACCTACATTAATGCATACACCTACTACTAGGGAAAATAGTGCAATTTTCTTTTTAGTTGATTACCTATTAATACTTTTTTCCTTTTAAGTTGATTTCATTTAAAGAGAGTTATTACTTTTAAATCCTTACCATTTTTATTTTCTACACCTCTATTTTTGGGAGCCATTAATGCCACGACAAAATCAGCTGAGGTTCCAATTTTACCCCGCTCCACTCTCTCTCTCTCTCTCTCTCTCTCTCTCTCTCTCTCTCTCTCTCTCTCTCTCTCTCTCTCTCTCTCTCTCTCTCTCTCTCTCTCTCTCTCTCTCTCTCTCTCTCTCTCTCCTGATTCTATACCGGCCACTTCACAGGGCAAAAACCACTTCCATCTCCTTCCTATCTTCTCCTAGACTTGCTTTCCTTGATTTCTTTGATTACATACTTTCGTTTGTATTTTCTCATCGAACCTATTTCCATTGCCGAGAGGGAGAGGGAGAGAGTAAAACAAATAATATCAAATCAAACAAATAACCCAAAACCCATTTGTGACCAAATCGATTGTATTTTTCTAATCAAACACATTTGTGGTTCTATACTAATTCAAATAAAAGAACTAGAATGAAAAAGGTGAAATAGTATTTCTTGATTCGAAGATCACCTTCAATCATGATATCATCTTCGACAAAACATATACGTACATAGAAAGAGAAATTAAGCCTCGTATCCTTACCTTTCCAATGGAGAGAGAGAGAGAGAGAGAGAGAGAGAGAGAGAGAGGAGAAGACCAAAAGAGTGGATCAATCAATGCTCCTGCGAAAAAATAGAGAGAGAGTAGTGAGAATGCATTGCAGTCTATGCAACGAGTAAACGGTGGAGCTCAAGGGTAATCTTGTCAGACAACATAAGTGGTCATGGCACTAAAAAAAGATGTTGTGGCTTTATCAGTTGCCCTATTTTTATTATTTTTGTTCGAAATTTTATAGTTACTATATCTCTAACTTTATCTTTTCTGTCCTCTCCTCTCATCTTCCAATTTCCAACAGCAAAAAATGTGAAATTTCAAGCCTTTTGTAACTCTTGTTTTTTTTTTTTTTCCTTTTCAATATTAATATTTTTTGTGAGTAGTATTTTACATAGTCCCAACTATGTAACTTTTGTAATATTTCAGCGAAAGTATCGATGACAAGTGTTGGATTAGAAATTGTAGAGGTGGATGCTATGATAACAGGTTTTTATTTTATCTCCTTTAATATTTGTCTTCCCCGTATAATATTGCTGGAGAACATACCTGTGAATTTTACTTTTAAAAAATTGAAACAATACCTGTTTCTTTTAATTTTGTGAGAGATCTGATTAGTTGGAGTATTTATCATCAAATACTACACATTGATGGGGTGAATTGAATATGAAATATAATAATTTTTGAAATTTACAAAAATTGCATTACCTTTTCAATTGATTGTCTTTTAGTTGTTTCCTTTTAAATTGATTTCTCTACATCCAAAAGTGTTGATTATCTTTTTGAATTCAAATCAACTCTATAGTTATCTTTCTAGATGTCTGATCATATTTTATGTTTTTTTTTTTTTGACAAAAAGAGAGAAGTGTTATTAATCTGAAAGGCATAAAAGCCTAAACATCAGATAGTTGGGAACCCCATGGGGGCAAAATGGAAGTCCACATACCGGACCACCCATTCAAAAGAGCCTTTTGAGCACAACATTGTGCAACCCGATTACAATCATGTTTAACAAAATCAAACTCACAGGAAGAAAATGATTCTTTCAGAGCTAAACAATCAAAAATAATAGCTGCTATATCAATAGGTGGATCTAGAGAAGTAGAACATTTCCTCACTATCGCCTCCGCATCCGATTCAATAACCACTTTAGAAAGATTTAGATCAATCCCCAGCTTCAAACCATCTCGAATAGCCATAGCCTCAGCAATTCTTGATGAAGTAATACTAGTGTGAATACTCAAGAAGATACCAAGGACCTTGCCATCATTACCTCGAGCCATTGTTCCTGTACCAATAGAATTCGAACTCCTAGAGACAGCAGCATCCACATTAATCTTGGTTACATTCATCCCAGGGCACTGCCACACTAAGGTCCCATTACGAGTAGATCTCGACAAAGGTGATGGAACCTTAGAGTTAGCATCCTTAAACTCAAAAAAATCTCCTTGCGCTTTACCACTAACCGCTTCCGTAGCCCAACATTTACCATTAACAATAAAATCATTTCTAGCTCGCCAAATCCACCAACAATAAAGGAGAGCCATACCTAACGAGAAAGGAGGCATATGACTTTGATTGATACGTTCTTGAATACAATCCCACCAATCTGTCATGTTTCTGCAATCAAGAAGCTCTTCAGGTCTTAAACGAAACGGAGAATGAATCCAGACTTTGATTGCAACCTCACACCGAAATAAAACATGCGAGATAGATTCCTCCGCCTTGCCACAACGAGAGCATACTGGGTCGAATCTGAATTTGCGCGCAAATAGAGCCACATTTGTTGTTAACACGTTATTAAGACACTTCCACATAAACAATTTCACCTTCGGATGGATTTGTAGTCCCCACAACTTCTTCCAAACAGTAGGAAGGACGCCGAAAGAGCTCGTTTGACCCATGTGAATGTTCCCACAAATATCAGTCCCCTCCCTAGCAAGTCGATAAGCCGACTTGACAGAGAAAGAACCATTTGGTGATGGGTGCCAAATCATGTGGTCCCGTCAATTTGTAAAGCTGATCGGAATTGAGAGAATATGGTCAGCATCCTCTTTACTAAAAACATAATGAACCAAAGCAACCTTCCAAGTTTTAGTGCTAGGATCGATCAAGTCAGCCACTTTCTCTATATCATTACTCCTCAGCGTGTGCTTGTCAATTTTGCAATTCGTATATCTTGGGAGCCGAGGATCTTCCCACACATGAATCTCATTTCCAGAATGAACTTGCCACCTCCAACCCTTGTCAATTAATTCCCGTGCCCATACAATACTCCTCCATGCCCAAGAAGACTAACTGGTAACTTTTGCAGGCAAAAAGATGTACTGGGAAAGTAGCGTCCTTTAAAGATCTGTCGGAACAAAGATGATTCGCCTGAGATAAGTTTCCAACCCTGCTTGGCTAGCAAAGCCTTATTGAAGGATTCCATATCCCGCAAACCCAAGCCACCATCCCCTTTGCATAAACTCAACTTGTCCCATTTTATCCAATGAATTTTCCGCTCACCCTCCTTTGAACCCCACCAAAACCGCTAAACCTCGAAAGAAATCTACTGCAAAAGAGTTTTTGGCAGACGAAAACAGGACGTAGCATAGTTTGGAAGAGGCAATACCACAGATTTTAATAAAACTTCACGGCCCGCATGATTAACCTGGCTGTCTCTCCACCTCCTCAGCCATTTAATAGTATTATCCTTAACATATGAAAAAAGATCACGTTTGGAATTACCATGAAAAACTGGAAGTCCCAGATATCTACCCCCATTTGCTTCCATTGTGATCCCCACCTTTGTTGCTAAGAGGTTTCTACTATGAGTTGGAGTATTGGGACTGAAAAAAATCGATGATTTCTCCGTATTCACTTTCTGACCCGAGGCAGCTTCATACAAGTCAAGAATCCGATAAAGAGCATCACAATCTTGATCTGTTGCACGACAGAATAAAATAGAATCATCCGCGAATAAGAGGTGAGAAATAACAGGACAATGGTTATTAATCTGAAAACCCTGCAAAACCTTTTTACTTAGAAAGTCGTTGAAAAGAGCTGAGAACCCCTCCCCACATAAAAGAAAAAGATACGGGGAGAGAGGGCATCCTTGCCGAATCCCTCGACTTGGTAAGAAAGTTTCACCCGCTTCCCCATTGACAGTGATCGAAAATGAGACGGTCCTAATGCACTCCATAACCCATCCAATCCACTTTTGGTGGAAACCCAATTGTGCCATCACCCTCTCCAAGTAACTCCATTCCACCTGGTCGTATGCTTTCGCCATATCCAATTTAAACGCGGCCACACCTTGAGTGCCAGACCGTTTATGCTTGATATAGTGCATAAGTTCATGAGCGATCAACCCATTATCTGTTATCTGACGACCCCTTACAAAAGCACTTTGATTTTCCGAGATAATAGTAAAGAGAAAAGGTCTGAGCCGATTGGCCAGAACCTTAGCAATAAGCTTGTAGACTGTGGTGCATAAACTGATAGGACGGAATTGGCTCACCTTGGTTGGTGTATGCACCTTCGGAATAAGAACGATCTGAGTGCGATTCACACTTCCAAGCATTCTGCCATCATGGAAAAAACTGCGCACTGCTCGGCAAACATCAATCCCGACTATATCCCAATATCGTTGGAAGAAACCCGTTGTCATACCATCGTAGCCCGGTGCTTTATTAGGGTGCATCGCAAACAACGCAGTTTTAATTTCACCCGTAGAAAATGGTTTAAGAAGCCTATTATTCATATCTGCTGTTATACGAGTAAGAATAGAACTTGTAACCGGTTGCACTTCGTGAACACCTTCAATGACATAAAGATTGGTGAAAAATTTTTGGAACTTGGTCGCAATACTCTGTTGGTCCGATACCTAAACCCCTTGCTCATTCTCAATACCCGAAACATGATTACGCCTTCTCTGCTCAATCGTGCTTGCGTGAAAGTATGAAGTATTTCGGTCTCCCAATTTAAGCCATTTTTGGTGGGACTTCTGTTTCCAGTACAATTCCTCTTGCGCCCATTCTCTTGCAAGTTGATCCTCCAAGGTTGAGATATTTTCGAGATGAAGCTCACGCCCCTTAGATTCCAGCTCCTTAATTTCAGCAATCATTTGGTCAATCTTTCTTCTGGAATTAAGATTTTGCTTCACGCGCCATGATTTCAAAGCCAACCTGCAATTTTTTATTTTCTGATTCAAAGAAAACAATCAAGAACCTGAGATACTTTGACCCCATTGATGTTGCACAATCGCCTGAACTTCCTCATATTTGAACCATCTTGCATCAAATCTAAACGGGGTCGCATGTTTCTTACCACCCACCATAGTTTTCACAAGTAGCACTTTATGGTTAGAACCCACACAATCAAGATGCTCCACTGAGGCTTGGTTATACTGCAGATACCATTGGGACGATACCAAAACCCTATCCAACCGTGATTCAATAAACTCGTCACCCTGTCAATTATTCCTCCAAGTGAAAGGATATTCATTAAAACCCAAGTCGGCCAGGCCACAATCCTTGAGAAAAGATTGAAACCTAACCAAACTTCCTCGATCACGCTGTATCCCTCCACGTTTTTCATTAGGATTTAAAACATCATTGAAATGCCCCCAAATCACGACCTCCAAACTCAGCCCCCGTATATGATCAAACAGGGTAAGAAATTGTTGTAATCGAACACCATCTTCCGGACTCCAATAAACATTAATTAAATGCCAAGAAAAAGAAGAACTCAAACACTTAACTTTCATATCAACGAAAAAATTGCCAAACTTCAAAAGCTACTGTATCGTTCCAGAATATCCCCAAACCCCCCGAAAGGCCGATCGGGTCAACCCAAAAACCATTCTGCATACCAATACTCCTATGAACTGACTCTAATTTTTTTGGTTTGTTTTTAGTTTCGGAAAGAAAAACAAGATCGGGAGAGTGGAAATGTACCATCGCCTTGAGTTGATGGCATGTCCGAGGCCTCCCTACACCCCGACAATTCCACGATAAGAGCTTTATTTACTCCTTTGGGGCCAATCTCGGCTGGCATCCTCCACCGTTTCAGTAGAAATTGGGTGGTCCATGATACTATCCACATCAGCCAAAACACCTCCTGAAACCCGAGGTCGTTTTACAGGCGAACATACCTCAATACCATCAAGATCAGAGCTTCTAGTCTCACCCATGCTACTCGATCGTTTCTCCCCCACCTGGGGAACTGGTATTGTGCTGGACAGAACATCAGTTGCCGAGGCCGAGCCACTTCCTGAAATAGTTTCCCCTTTGCTCCTGTCTGTTTTGGATTTACAACCGAGAGGCCTACCGCGTTTCTTTTGGGTGGGAATGGAGTCCTTACTGCTAGATAATGAAGGACGAGAGTCTACTCCGGCTGAGAGTTCTCCTTCTGCCGAGGTGAAGAAGGCAAAGTTCTGGATTTGGTTTGCAGGGGTTAGAGGATTTGGGAACACCGAAGGTAATGGGACTGTAAGGTCTAGGGTTGGAATAACTGATGAGGAAGTGGGGTGGGTAATATTGTGGGCTGAAAAGTTGGTGTTTGGAATTGAGCTGTCAGAGTGGGCTGGGTTTTTTAGTAAGGGTGCGGATATTGGATTTTTTAGTAAAGGTGAGGTTATTGGGGAATGGGGGGAACTGTTTGGGCTAAATTGGGGGTAATTTGGGCTGGATTTGTGATGCCACTATCAATCAGAGGTCCAAAGCCCTTTGAGGGCCCATTACTCTCGTCTCCAAGTATAGGATTAAGGGATTTGGGTTTTAAAATCTCAGTTGACGCGGAGCTAGGAAGGGAAAGCAGAATCTTCTGTGGATTGTTAGGTAACAATATTCCATCCTCACCTGTATCACCAATCTGCTCCCGTGAATAAACCGAATTCAAATCTCCCGCCCCCAATCTTTTCACCATATCCAGATTACGCCACGATTTCCTCCGTGATCATCAGGCTTACTATTTCCAAATTTTCCTGGCGACACCGGCGTCCACCGGTTACCCCCGGGACCATACTTCTTCCAACCAGCAGATTTGCCCGGAGACGCTTGTGGGCACGCGCCCCAAAATTTTCGATTTTGTCATTCTAAAATCGGGTGCAGCCCTCTTTGAAAAGTGCGGCGAAACGCTTCGATTTAGAGTCGCCACTCGGGTTTTAGCGATGAAATACCCAAGGAACCGAACTCGAAAACGTTTGCTACATTCGTTTGATTTTGAAAAAGGCTCGTAGACTGGACCGTCGTCACCTTCGATATCTGAGGTTTGGGAGCCAGGTTACGAGAGGGGAAGGGTTTTATGGCACCCCTCTCGCCCAATCCGGAGATCGGTCTCTACTCAGGCATTTTTATAAAAACTTCTGCATTTTTCTCTCATTGATAATTTCTTTAGCCAATTAGGGCGGGGGAACAGTTAATGGGGATTTAAAACTGTAACAAGTTGCAATTATGTGATAAAATGTTTATGGATGATTATTGAAATAGTATAGATTGAAAACAGACTTCTGTGAGCGTTTTAAACAGACTGGATAACACTGATTCGGAATGACATGCGCAAGAAGAAGTCTGCGTGCACTGGCCAAACCACTGCATGCAGGCTTCACCTGCGCACACCACGCATAGACTAGCGTACTCCAGTAAGCCTAAACCCACAGCTCTTATTTTCAACCCTCTAGGCTCTGGAAAGAACCATTGCACACCCAGGACAAACCACGCAGTTTATATAACAGGATATGTACAGATACAGACAGCAGGAGTAGACTTTAAGGTATAAAATAAACAGAGCACCCCATAAACAGTGTGGGAACATAAAAGAGGCCAAGACTAAGCTAAGATGCAAGGACCAGCCACTGGATCTTGGCATAACTGCCGTACGCCAGTCGTATGAAACCGTACGCCAGTTACACCCCTTACCCAGTGCTTGGCTTTGCATCATCTGGGCTCTGGAACATGACCAGAAAGCATCCCAGAGGCTTTCTAAAACAGATATGAACAAATATTGAATGCTTCAACTAAACAGTTCTAAATACAGAAAGCAATAAACTAGTTTTTAGCATGCTAAGGTGATGACAGAAGTATAAGCAAGTAAAAATGGACGATCAATGATCCCCACGCCAGTAGTGCACATACTGCCATGACCGACGTATGGCATGATTGTACTAGCGTGCGCCATTTTTTATCTCACACGATTGCTATATTTTACCAGTTTAAGGCCAGGACTAGTGTTGATTACTAGCCTAGACCTTACTGGTTCCCCTCAGGGGTCGAAAATAGAAAGAACCACAAAGGTGGTATACCTTTGGTTGGGATGAATGGATGACTTGAGCTTTGGTTTGGGGAGGTAGAGATTGGATGATGACAATGTGGGGTGTATAGCAGTGTAGGGTGTGAGTGAAAACTCCTTTCCTTTCTCTTTCAATGGAGGAGAAGAGAGAGCAAAAGGAGGAAAAAGGGGCTTTGGGCTCTTAAATATTGTTAACCCCTTACAAATGAATGCAAGGGGGGGTATTTATAGCACAAAAGTGGACTGAGAGAGAGCAGTCAGCTGGGGTTAAGGGTTGGTTAGGTTAGGGAGAGGAGTCTCCCATGCATTTAATGCATGGGACTAGGTGATGGGGTGTGTAGGAGAGAGAGGGGAACGTCCCTACATAATACAATCATCAGGGGAACTGTAGCCTACGTCAGGGTGGCTACCAAAGTCCCGAGCACGTGGTTGAAAAGTGGTGATTTGACTAGCTTTGACCAGCGTACGCCATGTTTTGACCTGCGTGCGCCAGTGATAACTAAGTCAACGGCCGATGACTGACACGTGACAGTTCACTAGCGCACTCCAAGAGAACACTGGCGTAAGCAAGTAGGGTTTTGCTGGGGCCATCTGGCTCAAAGGGTTTGAGGATGGAATTCGAAAGGGTTAAAATGAACAATGTCCAAAGCTCAAAGCTCAAGACCTGCCATCGACCTTGGAATGTTCACGACCTTTAATCATCATTGGGGCATCAAAAGATCGTAAATAAGCTATTTTGGACAGTCCAAAATAGGGTGTCTACAACGCTCAAAGCCAATTCCCATACTGTGAATCCACAACAAAAATTCCGTTCTCCATGTCCTTAGTCTGTTTGATACAACTTTTCTGCTCATGTCCAATAAAACCACAATAGCAGCAAAACATAGGAAGTTTTTCATAACGAAATTCCACCCAAAAAGGTTGCCCATCATCGAGTTTCAACTTCATTCCCCTACGGACAGGAACAGTAATATCAATACTAACCAAGATTCGCATCAAACAGCCCTCTCGATGCCCCGAAACGGGCATATCAATCTCCAAAAACTCACCCATGCTTTTGCTAATTTTGGTGCCAACCTCAACAGAATAAAACTGAAGTGGTAGTCCCCAAACTTGAATCCAAATGGGCGAGTGTTTAAACACCAACTGTTGCACATCTACATGCCACTTAGTGAGGATTAGGAAGCTGTTATTAAAAAACCAAGGTTTTCCGGCAGTCACACGAACAAGATCTTCCTCCAATCCGAAAACAAATTGGAATAAGTTATCCCCAATCTCCATGAATTTAAAACCGGTCGGGTTACCCTAAAAAGGGCCCATGGTGTTTTTGATACCATGCAGATTTGCCAATTTTGAGGAAACCACCTTACCAAGCAGACTACGCCGACATTCGGCCTCACTGAGTTTGATATCCTCCTCCACAATCGTAACTTCTTTGGACTCTGCACTCGTTAGTGTAAAGGTTTTGAAACAAAGAGAAAAATCGTCCCCCGGCGAACTGATATCATCACCCATAGTAAAAGAGTCTAAGAGGAGAAACTAAGATCTGTGTATGGCTAGAAGGAAAAAGGGTAGAGGGTGGAGAATAGACGGAGACAATGGGGGCGAAGAGAGGGAAGGATAGAAAGAAAGAAGGGGTAAGGGAGATGAAAAAAACTCCGTCGCCAAGGCTAGCCGGAGACAAACTTGCAGAGCAAGACTGTAATAACTCTGAATTTTGATAAATAAAAAAAATTGTTTTATATTCGAGTTATTATTTAAATTACTTAGATTGATTTAATTTTCTTTTATTTCCTTGTAGTTTGTCATAATTACACTTTAGCCCTTCAAAATTTGTTTCTTGACTTTAAGCCCTACTTGGCAAGTCTAGTTAGTTTCTAACCAATTAATTGGAGGAACCGAGCTAGGAAGTCACCTAGTTACCATAAATGGACCTTTTTGCCATCTTTGAACCTTGTGAACCTTTTCAACCCTAGACTAGAAAATTATTTATTTATTTTCTTTTATTAGTTTTGTTTTCTTCTTTATCCATTGGACGATAAAAGTTAGGGAAACTTTTATCCATTGGGTAATAAAAATCCTATTCTTTATATTAAAGTATTCATTGAAAGATTTGATTAAGTACTAATATCTATAAAAGAATAGAATTTTATAATTGTTTAAAAGGACATTTTGGTTATTTTAATATAAAATTTCCTTTGTCCATTGGTCGATAAATACTAGGGGATTTATTATCCATTGGGTAATAGCTCCAATCTTCCTACTAAGTACTAGGATTTAATAAACTAGTCAATTTCTAAATTTCCATGTGATGTTGTACCTATATTTTATATTGTATGTACTTATTAGATTTAAAGCCTAAGATTTCCTAAGTACTCTAATATTATTTTATATTGGGGTTTTGTACCCAATTGATTTAAATTAATGGGAGGTGTGATCTACCTAGATTCATAGTACCTTAGTTATATATAAATATATGTACTTGGATGAATATTTATATTGCTAAGTACACATGTGCTAATTCTATTGTTTAATAAGAAAATCTTGGCCTTTAGATCTCTTTGACACAAGTACCAAAAGTACATAATATTTTTATGTCTTTCTTGTACATAATAGTATATATATATATATATATATATATATATATATATATATATATATATATATGTATGTGTGTGTGTACTAGTACATGAGAGAGAGAAGAGGGAGAAAGAGAGGAGGGCCAAGAGAGAGAGAGGAAGGAGAGAGAAGAGAAAGAGGAAGAGATTGGATTGGACTTGGGCTTGATCTTCCATTGTACGTAAAATCCTTGGTTGTATATTCTTCCAAGCAAAATCTAACCTCCATTGTCCTATTTTGTACATTTATCAATTTTAAATTATGTACAAACTCTCCTTTCTTACACAAATCTTCCAAGATCAAATCCAAAGGACTAAACCTAGCCATGCAAGCCTAGGACTAGACTTTGATCTTCCAAGAAAGCTTGATGTTTGGAATAAAAAAAAATGAGATATGGAGAGAGAGAGTGTATAACGCCCCGAATTTTGGGTACGTTAAAAAGACATTTTATTGATAAAATCAAATAGAATCTGGCTCGTTATTACAATAAAACTCCCACAAGAGTTCAATATTTACACAAATGGAGGGGGTTCTAGGGTTCCTAACTACAGCTCCACCTGCTCCTCCATTCTCGCGAGCTCCTCAGCTCCAAAAGCCTCCACGGTGATCTGTTTACCCTGATCATCTACAAAATCTGACACATTATACCAGCGACGCCACCAATATAATATGCCAGGGTCACCAAAAAGGCAACACCGTGAGCTACAAAGGCTCAATAGATTAACCCATACCCGCTAACCCTCAACTTACAAACAACAGGTTAAACAATCATCGATTTCCACATGATACATGTATACACAGCTAACAACGACACATCCATATTCGTTAATCAACTATCGTTGGTGTCCAAGATTTTCTGAGTTTCTCCTATGCAACTCATCGTAGACCGTGTCTCCATTTTCATATACAAATCAACATTTCCCAAAATCATTTGTTTAACACACCCAACCTCGGTTCCGCGTTTCGGGTTCCCGAGTATCCTCACAATGGTTCTGCCATCCCGGGTTCCCATTGGCACACAATTGCATTGGCTCCGTACCGCGGATAACCAAGCCACAATTCAAAACCCTCGGTTCCGCCGCTCCGGGTTCCCGAGTATCCCACAATGGTTTCGCCGCTCCGGGTTCCCATTTGGAGTTTTCAAAAAAACTAAACCCTCAGTTCCGCCGCTCCGGGTTCTCGAGTATCCCCACAATGATTCCGCCGCTCCGGGTTCTCATTGGGTTTTTCACAAATCTTACTTTTACACACGCACACAACTCACATAATGCCACCCAAAATCGGTCATTATGTAGTTTCAAAATATTTCCTTCCTCGGAAAACATTTCCTTTCATTAATCACACCCTAAGTGCCATGTTTCTACTTTCTCGATTGTCGTGTCTCGTTACATGCAAAGACTCCGCGGTAGGACAAAAATAAGCATGAATCATTCTAACAAGATCATCCAATTCTATATTACTTATCACGCTCAATCACCACTTATAGCATAACGCCACATGTACGGACGCCCTTGGAGTGTATCACTTATGCTTATTCAAAGCACAACGCCACATGTACGGACGCCCTTGGAGTGAAATCACTTATGCTTTATCACACCACAAGTAATACAAACAATTCATATATGCATACTCATAATCATCTTAAAGATCAAAATACAAATACTTCTAAACAAACGATAAGTTCTATCTTTCGAAATCCGTTAAGGATAATCTACTTTCTAACATACGGTTCTATACGTAGAGTTAGAAGCAAGGGGTTCTACCTTACTTCTTGGCGGTAGGTCGGCTACGGAAAGTACGTCGGTGATCGAGCGGAGTAACTTCCTACGGAATTCTTATGGTAGCTTCGAAAGAGAAAGGTTTCTCTCGAAACTTGACCTTGACTAATACTACTACTACTTTTGGATCGAGACGGTGGTCGAGTGGCGGTTTAGTGGCGGTCTTGGATGAGTTTCTTGAAGAACTCAAGAATCACTCAAGAACAAAGTAAGAACAAAAGAAAGAACAAAGAAATTCTAGAGAGAAGTTGGAGCAAAGTGAGAAGGTGTGAGTTCAATGCTTGGAGTGGCCTTCTATTTTTAGGCAAGCTCTCCCTCTCTCTCCTTCATGGCCGGCCCCCCTCTCTCTCTATATCTCCCATGGATTTGCTCCATAACTCAATCTTTCACTTGTCAAGTTTGATTGAAAGCTTGATGGGTTAGGGTATTAGGCTTGCATGGCTAAGATTTGTACCAAAGATGAGATTATGGAAGATTTGTTGGAAGGAAAGGAGACAATGGTACAAGATTTGGTCTTTAAACAAATCATAGAAGTACAATGGAGGACAATGGAGATAAGATTTGCCAAGGATTGGAAGGATGAAGAAGATCTTGGTGAGTATAACCCAATCTTTCTTCTTTCTTTCCTCCTCTCTCTCTCTCTCCCTCTCCCTCTCTCTCTCGGCCCACTCTCTCTCTCTCCTCTCAGCATCTCTCTCTCTCTCTCTCTCTCTCTCTCTCTCTCTAGTACACTACAACTATATACATATATATGTACTACTAAGTGCAAGAACACAAATAAAATAATAGGTACTTTTGTACTTTGAAATAAAGAAACTTAAAGACTAAGATTCTCCTACTAACAAATAAATAAGCACATGTTGGATTAAACTAATAAACTAGTGTACTAATGTACTCTAGGAAGATCAACTCCCCATTAAATTAATCTAATTGGGTACAAAATCCTGATATAAAATAATAAAAGAGTACTTTAAGAATCTTAGGCCTTAAAGGCTACTAAGTACTTTAATAATAAAATATATGTACTTCATCACATGGGGTTTAAGAAAAAGACTAATTTATTCAATTCTTTGTACTAGATGGAAGACTAACCTTTTTACCCATTGGGTAATAAATTCCCTAACTTTTATTGTCCAATGGACAATAGTTAAAAAGAAACTTTTATATTAAAATAATCAAAGTTGTCCTTTAAAGCATGTGACAAAAGCCATATATTTAAATATAGGTGTGGTACCAAGTACCCCAATTAAATAAAAAGGCTAGGATTCTCCCCATTAGATTATAATAGAGTACAAATACTATTTATTTAATAAAGTACTTTGGAAAATCTAGGGTTTAGATATACCCCAATAGTTTAATGCATAAAAGTATATGGGAATCCAAATCTTGATTATAAAAATAAAATTTTGTACCTTGTTGGAAGATTTGGGCTATTACCCAATGGATAATAATTTCCCTAGCGGGTAAAAACCAATGGATAAAAGAAGTACAAGTACTTTTATACTTAAAATAAGATTTTGAAAAGACTACATGTACTTTTAGTCAAATATTATAATGAAAAGCTTATTGTCCAATGGACAAAATTACCCTAACCATTATGGACCAATGGGTAAAGGCGAAAGGTTCAAAAGGTCCAAAAGGTTCATCTAGCAACTAGGTGAGTTTGGTTGCTTGGTTTCTCCAAGTAGTCTGTTGGAAACTAACTAAATTGGTCAAGTATGGTTTCTAGTCGAGAGCTAACCAATGACCAAAATCTAACTATGACGGAAATTAATAAGAAATCATATAGCCACTCAAGAGAAAATAAGTAATTCAAATAAAATTCAAATATTTAACGAAATTTTTATTGACCAAAATTTAGGGGCGTTACAGAGAGAGCGCCGGCCTTGAGGGGGAGAGGGAGAGCCTTGCCTATAAATAGCAAGCTCACTCCAAGCTTGAACTCACACCTTCACCCATTGCTCCAACTTCTCTCTAGAAAGTCTAAGTGTTCTTAGTTCAAAAAGTTCTAGTTTTCTTGAGTTTTTTGAGAGTTCTTGAGAGAAACCACCAAACCACTTCCAAAATCACCACTAGATCTCTAAAGTAGCTTAGTTTAGTTAGTAAGTTGTTTCTAGGAAGAGAAAAGTTCATCTCTCCTCCTTTCGAAGGAATCCGGAGTCGTTACGCCGCCGAATCACAAAACCGACGACCAATTCTTCGTAGCCGACTACCGCCAAGAAGTAAGGTAGGAATCCTAGTCCATTCACTCTATGTATGGTATAGATTTCTATGTTGAAAGGTAGAATCATCTTATTCCCTATCTCTAAGTATATGTAGAATGTCCCTAACCGTTTTCTTTAAGTATATAAGGTTATCTTTCACCTATGACGTTTGAAATGCATGATAATTTACAAACTTATTTTTGCTAAATGGAAGTTTGAGCATGTTGGAATAATCAACTTTTAACTTTGAATAAACATATGTTGTTTTGAACTTCCCACAAAGGAAGAAATAACATTTTTTTTAGAAACTTATCACTTGTTTAGAAGTATTCGTATTTTGATCTTTAGGTTGGTTATGAGCATGCATACATGAATTGCTTGTGGTAAAATATTGAGTTGGATGATCTTGTTAGATTAAAGATTACAATGAATGATGTCGTATGTGAAAAGTCCTACCGCGGAGTCAATGCATGAAAACGAGACACGGAAATCGAGAAAGTTAGAAACATGACACCTAGGGTGTGGTTAATGAAAAGGCGTGTTTTGAAAAGGATGAAATGTTTTGGAAACCGCAATGTGGCCGGACGTGGTAGCCCATTGTGTGGTGTGTGTTTTGTGTGCCAATGGGAACCCGGGACGGCGGAACCATTGTGAGGATACTCGGGAGACTAGAACGGCGGAACCGAGGTTGGGTGTGTGCTTGGTTATCCGCGGAGAGGAGCCAATGCAATGTATGCCAATGGGAACCCGGGACGTCGGAACCATTGTAAGGATACTTGGGAACCCGAAACGGCGGAACCAAGGTTGAGTGTGTTAAAAACGAGTTTTTGAAATAATGAATGGGTTATGAAATGAGAAAAATGAGACACAATTTACGAGATGTCGCGTAGGAGAAACTCATAACTCTTGGACACCAACGTTGATTGAATATCGAATGCGGATTTGTCATTGTTAATTATTTTGGCTAGATTAGCATGTGTTATGTGGAAATTGTTGACTTCATGATGTATTGTTTGTAAGTTAAGGGTTAGAGGGTTTGGATTATTCTATTGAGCGTTGTAGCTCACGGTGTTGCCTTTTTGGTGACCCTGACCTATTATATTGGTGGCGACGCCGGTATAATATGTCAGACCTCATAGATGAACAGGGTTAGCATGTGTTATGTGGAAATTGTTGACTTCATGATGTATTGTTTGTAAGTTAAAGGTTAGAGGGTTTGGATTATTCTATTGAGTGTTGTAGCTCACGGTGTTGCCTTTTTGGTGATCCTGACCTATTATATTGGTGGCGATGCCGGTATAATATGTCAGACCTCATAGATGAACAGAGTGAACTCTACACCTTGGAGGCATTTGGAGCCGAAGAGCTAGCCCGGATGGAGGAAGAAGTAGAGCAGTAGTTAGGAACCCTAGTTCCCTCCTTGTTTGAATAAAAGTACTTTTGTAAGGTTTATGATGTAATATTGAGCAAAACTCTTAGACTCTATTTCAATTTTCAATAAAATTGTCTTTTTAACGTACCCAAAATTGGCGGCGTTACAAAGACGAAACCTCTCATAGAGAGGACTTAATTGGATCCCCTTAGGTCTCCTTTGGTTGTTGGGAAATATATTTTATGTTAAGGTTAGTGTTGTTGATTATTTCTACGTTAACAATAAACCTACAATAGTCACTACAAGAAAAATGAAATTTGGTGACGAAAAAGTGGCGACGGAATTTAATTTCGTCACTAAATAAGTATATTTGGCGACGAAAAAATAAATTTGTCACTATTTTGACAACTTCTGTGACGAATAATATTGTCACTAATTATACTTGTTTAGCGACGAAGGTGCTGTTCCACTTTCTTTTTAAATTTTATTTTTCAAAAAGAAGGTAATTTCAAGCTCAAATATAATGAAAATCAAAAATAATTTTTAAATTTTTTTTGCACCGTTTAAAAGATCTCAATAAGATCTATCAAACAATATCCATATTGGTTGGAAATTTATTTGTGTAAACACAAGATTTTTTAGCTTGAAATTATCTTCATTTTCTAAAAGTTTTTTTTTAAAGAAACCGGAACGGTGTCGAAATACATTTTTCGTCGCTGAAAGCTTAAAAAAGGTGAGGAAATTATTTTTCATCACCAAAAATAATTATTTGGTGGCAAAAAATATATTTCGTCGCCAAATGGAGCCAATTTAGTGATGAATATTTTTTTTGTCACCCCATTTGGTGACGAAAAATAATTTTGTCACCATTTTAATGATTTTGGCGACGAAAAATATATTTTGTCGTCAAATGGGTACCTTTGGTGACGAAATTTATGAATTGCGTTTTGTCACTAAATATATTTCAGACATAACTCTTTACTAAGAACTCCGATTGAGATAATTCAAATTGGGTTTTGAACAATAACCCAAATGCCTACAAGCTTTATGTTTATCAAAATTGCTAATTTTAATGTTTAAGGGTTCAAAACTACGTTTGAAATATATTTTCATGTTAAACATATATGTCATATATTAGATATTTCAAATATATATTGAAAGTGTGTGTAGTGTAGTCGGTCGAAGCTTGCGTAAAAAACTCAAGGTACTAAGGTTCAAAACCAAGCAGGAGCAAGAAAGAAGGATTTTTTTCTATATGAAAATGTCTTTTGCAATCAAAATTTTTGTCACTGATATGACTCATCGGTGACGAATTTTTTCATCACCAAAAGAAATAATTTATGACAAAAAAATTTGTCGTTAAAAAAAGCACAATTGGTGAGCAAAAAAATGATTCATCACCAGTTATTCACTTTTTGGTGACGAAATATTTCGTCATCAAAAAGCATTATAGGTGACGAAAAATAGATTTCGTCACCAGGTAGGAATCCTTGACAACCTTTAGTCAACAATTTTTTTTTGTCACCTATATTATTTGTGACAAAAAACATGCAATTTGTGACAATTTTCATTCGTCACCTAATGTAATTTTTCTTGTAGTAAGTAATATAAAGAGTGAAGTTCATTTTTATTTACTTTTTCCAAGTTTTGGAGTTAAGATTTCTACAGTAATATTTTGTTTTATATATCTCCTTTTCAATTGATTGCTTTTTAATTTTTCATTCAAAGAGGTGATTAATTTTAAACAATTACCTTTCTGATTTCTCATTCATTACCATTAAAGACCAAATGTGAGAATCAAAATTAATTGACCGTTCTATGCTAATCCCTAAAGATGCATTTTGGTATGTCAACCATTCTTTAGCAACAGTAAAAGAAACTGTTATTCCCCTTATTCACTTCCTTGGAGTGCACGGCTTTGGCGGCAGCCTACGCTATAAACTTAGCAATAGGCAAAAAAAAATTTGGTATTCCCATTATTTATCTTTGTTGGAGTGTACGATCTTGACATGGACTTTGTAGGATTTTGGTTGGCGGTAGCTTTGTCCGTGAGATCTGTGTCCAAATTCTCTCTTTCCCGCTCTTTTTTCATTTTTTACTTGCCTTAATTAGGACACTCAAGTTTTGTGGCTCGAGTAACAGTCGTCCAATCTCACTTTATGTTTTCTTGGGTGCACTGCTTGCTATCCCAATATTTATTTGAAGGCCAAAATTTTGTTATTGGTTTAAGTGTTTACTAAGTTTTAATTATACCATTTTGAGTCATATTTTGGACAAATATTGTTAATTTTAGAAAACTTTTTCGGTTTGATTATGCCATTAGACACTGACTGAAGTTTCATCGTCAAATGAACAATACAAAAACAATAAAGCTATGGGTACATGCCAAGCAAAAAAAAAACCTATGAGTACACCATTTGGTTTTCACCAAATGTTCATCGCATTCTGTGGAACTCATTTTTAGGTCTCACACAAATGATCGGCCCCGTTATATTTGTTTAAAATATATTTGTAAGCATCCCCGTAAAAAATTAGCATCCCTGCAAAATTAGAGCGGCTTTCATCTTTTGTATGAAACCCCTAAATGTAGCGATCCCATAAAACGCAGTGCACATTTGGTATATACGAGTGGTGTACCGCTAGCCGGGCTCAAACAAAAAAGTAGGTATATCTTCCGGCATGATACTCAGATACTATCACAGATTCCTCCCTCTTTGAATTTGCTAGGGTAAAAAGTACAATAGACATACTATCAAAGAAGCACGGATAACCAGTACCTTAATAGAGGGGCAAAACAGATATTCCGTATTCGCAATAGCATAATTAAAACTAAACAAAATTAAAATTAGCAAATTTGGTCCAAAATATCTCTCACAATGGTATAATCAAATTTAATAACACTCAACCAATAACCAAATTTTGGCATTTGGATAAATCAAAACTAGCAGCTTTTTTCGTAACGACCCTGATTTTCGGTAAATAAAAATTTCATTGAAATATTTAAATTTTATTTTAATTACTTGGATTTCTTTAAAAATTTCGTTTTTGTTTCTAATAATCCGTCATAATTAGATTTGAGACTTATAAAATTATATCTTTTCGTCTCGGACAATTTAGTCCTTTTCTAAAGACAAGTGTGCTTATAAAAGCACTTGTATATTTTCCTAACGAGTTAAATAAAATCTTTAAATTTTATTTTCTTGACTAGAAATCCTACATGGCAAGTAGAATTAGTTTTCAACCGGTTAGTTGGAGAAACCAAACTACCTAGTTCCTTTCTCTTTCATCATTTGGTTAATAACCGCTAGGAAAACTTGTAACCGTTGGATAATAGAGTTTTAATGGCCAATAAAGCTTTGATGTGACAAATCAAGAAAAGAATCTTAGATCATGTCATGTCAACCTTACTATTTCTTTACGCTTTGGTCCATAATTGTTAGGGAAGATATTACCAATTGAATAATAGTAACTAGTCTACTAATATATATATATGTGTGTGTGTGTGTGACAAGACTAGTCACATGAGAATCTTGTACCTTGTTTCCAAAAAGTCAACCTTGTCATTTCAACCTTTCATGTCAATCTTACTTTTTCTTTACCCATTAGGTAACAAATGTTAGGGGAATTATTATCCTTTTGTTAATAGAGATTAGACTTGCCAAGTGTATATACATATATATACAATTTGATAAGACAAGTCATGCCTAGGGTTATAGCCTTAAGCCTATTTATACTAGAGTTACTTTCCTAGATTCTTTAAGTACATATATAACCATATATGTAGTCATATATATATATATATATATATATATATATATATATATATATATATAGAGTCTCCTTCTCCTAAGGACCACCTTAACTTAATAAAATAAGGACCTTCCTTTCCCGATAGAATTTCGATGATCCAAGCCGCTCAATGTGTTCAGAACGTGATTTTAAGGGTACCCACAAGAAATCAACAAAAAAAAAACCGGAAAGGCTTCATCCGAGCAGTTTTTGTTTATATTTTATCAAACGGTTCAAATAAAAATTGCTCGGATGAAGCCCTTCCCGGTCATTTTTTTTGCTAATTCCTCGCGGGTACTCTTAAAATCACGTTCTGAACACATTGAACGGCTCGGATCATTGAAATTTGAACAGAAAATGGGAGAAATGGAGAGGTCTCCTCATTTGAAAATGACTGTATATATATATATATATATATATATATATATATATATACAGTCCGGATCAAGTCCGCACCCGTCCGCACCTCCCATTTCCCGATTGAATTTCGATGATCCGAGCCGCTCAATGTGTTCAGAACGTGATTTTAAGAGTACCCGCGAGAAATCAACAAAAAAAATGACCGGGAAGGGCTTGATCTGAGCAGTTTTTTTCTGCACCGTTCAAAAAAAACTGTTCAGATCAAGCCCTTCCCGGTCATTTTTTTTTGTTGATTTCACGCGAGTACCTTTAAACTCACGTTTTGATCACATTGAGTGGCTCGGATCATCGAAATTCAATCGAGAAATGTGAGAAACGGGGAGGTGCGGACCGGAGCTCCGGTCCACACCTCCTGACTTGATCCTGACTGTATATATATATATTCATTGAACAAGAGAGAGAGAAAGAGAGAGAGAGAGAGAGAGAGGGGGGGGGGGGGGGAGCGGAGACAGAGGCCGAGAGAGTGTGAGAGAGAGGGTGGAGTGTGTGCATGTGTTTGTACACTTGCACAAGCTACCTCTTTAGCCCTATTTTAGCCTTAAGTCCAATTGACTAGACAACCCATTCTAGTCAATTTCTAGCATAGAATCTTAGCCCTAATCATCCTAAATTTGATTTTAAAGTAGCCTTTAATCATCCTAGAAATTGACTACAATCTTATACCTATGAATGACTAAACATGGAAGGCTATGCCTTAGCCTAATCAAACCCTACCCTAGACTTGTAAGACTTGCCATCCTAGACTATGATCACCTAGATTTACCTAGAAAGCCTAAGATCCTACTTGATTTTATAGCCTTATGCCTAAAGATTGGATTTGACAAGTCATGGAAGGCTTTTAATCATTATTTGCCCTTTTAACCATTGGACAATATTTGCTAGGGAAAATTTTATTCATTGGGTAATAGAAGTTAATTTGGCTATAAATAACAAACCATCTTTGCCATTCAACTCGCACCTTCACCCATTCAACTTCTCTCTCTAGAATCCTTGTGTTCTTACTTTGTTTTTCCTAGTTCTTCCTTGTTCTTGAGTTCTTCCTAAGTTCTTCAAGAAACTCATCCTAGGCCGCCACTAAACCGCCACTCAACCAACCTTTGATTCATAAAGTTTAAGTAGTTTAGTCAATATCTAGTTTCGAGAGAAACATTTCTCTTTTGAAGCTACCGGAGGCCAACCGAAGGAGGTTACTCCGCCCGACGTACACATTCTCTCTGTAGTCGCCACTACCGCTAAGAAGAAAGGTAGAGTCCCGTATACGCTATCTCTAAGTATACGTAGAGTCTCTTTATCCACCAACTCCAAGTATAACGTATAACCGTATATTAGAAGTATAAGTAGATTCTCTGTATATAAGGTTATCTATTGCTTAAAATGTTGAAATACATGATAGTTAATAACTTATTTTCGCTAATGGAAGTATGAACATGTTAGAATAATCGACTTTTACCCTAATAAACACATGTGTTGTTTTGAATTTCCCACAAAGGAAGAAAGAACAGTTTTGCAAAAGATAAGACTTTATCGTTGATAGAAGTATTCATATTCTGATCTTTAGATGATTATGAGCATGTGTTATGAATTGTTTGCATTACTTGTCTTGTTGTAAAGCATAAGTGATTTTCACTCCAAAGGCGTCCGTACATGTGGCGTTATGCTTTAGGTGGTGATTTGAGCATGATTCGTAATATAGAGTTGGATGATCTTGCTAGTTTAGTTTCAAGATTACAATGAATGATTTATGATTACGTATGTGAAAAGTCCTACCGCGGAGTCGTTGCATGAAAACGAGACACAGAAATCGAGAAAGTAGAAACATGGCACTTAGGGTGTGTTAATGGCAAGGTATGTTTTGAAACCGCAATGTGGCCGAACGTGGTAGCCCATTGTGTGTAAGAAAACCCGCAATGTGGCCGGACTTGGTAGCCATTGTGTGGATTTATGAAAACCGCAACGTGGCCGGACTTGGTAGCCCGTTGTGTGAATGAAAACTCTCAATGTGGCCGGATTTGGTAGCCCATTGCGTGGATTGTGAAAATCATAATGTGGCCGGACTTGGTAGCCCATTGTAAAGATTGCCAATGGGGTCGGACGTGGTAGTCTCATTGGTAGTACGGCTTGGTTATCCGCGGAGAAGAGCCAATGCAAAGTTTTGCGAGCCAATGGGAACCCGGCGCGGCAGAACCATTGTGAGGATACTCGGGAGACCGGCATGGCGGAACCGAGGTTGGGTGTGTTAAAAACGATTTTGAAAATGTTGATATGATTATGAAATGTGGAAAAAGGTGACACGGTCTATGAGGAGTCGCGTAGGAGAAACTCGGAAAATCATGGACACCAACATTAGTTTAAATAGTGAATGCGGATGTATCATTGTTAACTGTTTTGTCGCATATGTATGAACTATGTGAAAATTATTGAATTTATGATCGTTTGTTCGTAAGTTAAGAGTTAGTGAGTATGGGTTATTCTATTGAACTCTCGTTGCTCACAGTGTTACCTTTGGTGACCCTAACATATTATATTGGTGGCGGCGCCGGTATAATGTGTCAGATCTTATAGGTGAACAAGGTGAATTCTATACCTTGGAAGCTTTTGGAGCTGAAGAGCTGGTTAGGATGAAAGAACAGGTGGAGCTGTAGTTAGGAACTCTAGTTTTCCCTCCCTTTTGTGATGAAAGTACTCGTATGGAGATTATGATATAATAATAAGCCAGACTCTATTTAGATATTCAATAAAATTGTCTATTTAACGTTCCTAAAATTCGGAGCGTTACATTTTTTTGGATAACTAAATTTAATGGGGACCACACGCTCTCTTTTTCATTTCTCTCTCATCCCATTATTATAATAGGCCTATACACTTGCATTTATTTCCAACAATATCTATCTCTTTCTACAAAAAAAAAAAGAATTTTTGATTATGGATCATTGTGGACCTCAACATTGTTGAGCTTAACAATCTCTTTATGTGGATAATCAAAATTTGATATGATAACTTTTGGTTATTCAATTTTGATTATGCATCGTCCTTTTTAGAGGTTTTGGTCTAAAAAATGAGGTGAGGCCTCCACAAAATCTCTATAAAAAACGATGCGTCCCTCCAAGATTTTCAAAAAAAACACATAAAATTGAAGAAAATGGTGTTCTCACTAGATTTAATCATTAAAAGCCATAAAATAGGGTAATGACTAATGATACAAGATCTTCTTACCATAACCTCATTGAAGATAAGTAGGACGACTATTTAATCAAAATTAATGTCGATGGACACGTTTTTTCAGGTGATTTAATTTATGGAATGCATTGGTTTGGGTCTTTTTGTTTTGATTACTTGTTACCAAAAAATGGGGTAAAGCTTTGGAATATGATTGCATAAGTTTTTTGATTGGCAATTGACTCAATCTCATTAGTCTTTCTTTTTTACGTTAAGTTCAACATTTAGAGGAATTTTTTGAGGGAGCACCTAAGATATTCCCAAAACAAAAGGGGATACTGTATCCTCCGATTGAACGGTTGAGATGATGCTACAAATGCAAAGTTTGACCAAATATGACCGGTCAACCCAACAGGTCATCCTCCACTTGAGTGTAACAAAACTACTAAATAGCATTTCCCCTTTTTTTTTTGTTTATTTTGTTTAGCTGCGGTTAAACATTTTAATGTGCCAAAAATTTAAAATGTTTATATGTTTTGCAATTATCTTCGACAATAAAATGCAACGGACCTCAGTAAATCGTTTTTTTAATAATCAAGGCAGTTGATATGGTTGTTATTGTTAATTTAATTATTCTTGTAAATTTAGGGCTTCATCGGATTTATGAAACTTTTTCATCGGCACCAAAATTTATTATAAGAATGATAACTTATCCCCTTTTCCCTTAATAAAATGTTACTTTTGCCTATAAAAAAAAAAAAGAATGATAACTTATGTCCGATAAAGTATATAACGATTAGTGATTTACTTCATTGTTGACAGGAATGATCTAATCCCTCTTACATACTAAAAGATAGATAGTTATGATTTTAAAAAAATAGCTAAAGCAGCTCTCGAGTATTGCACTATAGGACTTTAATGCCTTTGAAAGCACCGAATTGAGTTCCAATCATGTAGTCGCCGACATCCGATTTTCACCGATTTTGACGACAATTGTAGAATCGATAAGATGTGCAATCTTAACGGTTTAGATCAGTCATCAAAAGAAATTATTAGACAACTTTTTTCAAAATCTATACATTTAACCTCATTATTTCTAAACTTAGGCCTTGTGCTTTAGTATAATGTACGACACTCATACGACCACAATACAATCACAACGATCGAGACCATTCACATTGTTGTGCTTGATGTTTTTAATCATTCTCATAAATTTTTTTGGTCTATTGGATTTATTAAGCCCCTTTAATTTATCGAGACGCAAATTCATGTAAAAATGTTAGTTTACATCCGATCATATGTGTCTATTGATACTCGACATGTGTCTCGGCCACACCACACGTGGCCCGTCCTTTACTGTTTTTCCTTTCAAATTTATGCAACTTATTTAGATAGTCTAGTCCACCTATTTTGTCTTATATCTCATTTGTTTTATTTTCTTTTGTCCGCTATTGTTTTGAACAAGTATATCCGTGCATGACTCCTTTGTCATTTAATTTTGATTCCTTTGTCACGTGTAACACCTACACAGGGGTGTTCCACTTTCTTTGAATTTTTTTTTAAAAAGAAAAAAGGTATTCCATTTCAAACTCAAAAATCATGTATTTACGCAAATAATTTCCCTATCAATATGGAACTTGTTTGAAATCTTTTAAATAATGCAAAAAAAATTAAAAAATTATTTTTTATTTTCGTTATATTTGATTTTGAAATCACCTTCTTTTTGAAAAAGAAGGTTTAAAAAGAAAGCGGAATGGAGCCTCACACCCATGCAACACCTCAATTCCATCTCAGTGTCTATAACTCTATTATTTACTCAAATCCCCACAATCCTTCCAATTTTCATTTTTAACTGTTAACCGGAAGAAAAATGAAGTACAGGTCTCACAGATTGTTGGGGAGGTAGTAAGTATTCTCAATTATAAAATTGAACATCAAAAGGTTCTTGAGATGGTGTACCATGTCCCCCAGACAAGAGGGGGGACACACTAGCATTATCATTTTTTTTTATCGAGCTTCGGTGAGCAAAAGCACTTCATTTTCCTGAGTAGCAGTGCCAATGGGTTTTCACGGGAATAGTTTGCGGATGAGTAGATTTTGTATCATTACCATATTTTGTGGTTTAAATGCTAAGGTTGGTTAAATTTGGTAGGACCTGAATGAAGCAATAAATATAATCACTAGAGTATAGGGGCTGAAAGTGAAACATGTCCTAGTCTCTTGACTCTTGTATAGAGGCGGGGGGCTGCTGTGCCTAAATTTTGGGCCCACTTCGGTCTTACTTCAATGATCAGAAGCGTTCATTTCGTAAAGCTCGTCGAGTAGAACAACTATATAAAAAATCAGCTTAATTGGATATCATTAAGTGCCTGATCGGAACCTACATAACTTTCGGTCCATGGGTTACAGTGGATTTGATCCAGTGTTTCGGATCCATTCTTTTCAAGATAAAAAGGTTCCAATCAGGCACTTAATGATATCCAATTAAGCTAATTTTTTTTATAATTGTTCTACTCGACGAGCTCTACGAAGTGAACGTTTCCGATCATCGGAGCGAGACCGAAGTAGGTCCAGAATTGGGGCACAGCAGCGCGCTGCTATCCTAAGGGAACAGCAGCCCCCCGCTCCCATAGGAGGGGGAAAAATGCCCAGTGATGAAGTAGTACAAGAGTACACACACAATTGACGTAAAAAGGGTAAAAGAGATTTTACCAAAAAAAAAAAAGAAACAAAGGTGAAAGAGAAAATAAAAAGAGGAGTGATTTTTAGACTCTTATTTTTATCATACGCGCTCGAGTTGAGTTTTGTTCACCCTTCATTTAAGAGGGTGAACATTACCTTCCTCTTTATTGGTTAAAATGGTGTGGTCCCCATCACAAAGTGATGTCATACTTACCAAAAAGTGTATTGCATGATAAGCATGACATCATTTTGTAGTGGGATCCACATCATTTCAACCAATAAGAATGAGGGTAATGTTCACCCTCTTTTAAGGAGGGTAAACAAAATTGCACTCTACGTGCTCTATTGGAGTGCAACAAATAATATGGTACACCATTTGTACATTGCGTTATGTGAGACCCATCTCAGAGTCCCACAGAAATAATCAGAGCCCCTCAATTTGTTCAACATATTTTTCTTAGAAGTTTTGTAAAAAATCAGCTTGGTCAGATATCTTTAAGAAATTGATTGATTCTGTGCTCAATTTCTTATCAGAAAATCGAGCAATGAATTGACCAACCTCTTATTGATATCCAATTGAACTGATTTTTTTACAATGATCCTTAAAAATACATTTCATATAAATTGAGCAGCTCCAATCATTTATGTAGGACCACAAGATGGGTTCACACAATGCGGTGTGCATTTAGTGTACACCAAATGATGTACCCATTGTTTTATTGACAGTAGAATACAGAGTGCTCAAGGTAAAAATGATGGACTTTCTGGTAATTTTTCTAAAAATGATGGGCTTTTTGGTAGTTTCTCTAAAATGATGGGCTTTCTGGTAATTTACTTCCTAATGCTGCCCAAAACAGGAGTGCACGTAGTAAAAAAAGAAGAGAGTGGTTGGCAAAATGGGGTGTGAAAATCAGTCTAAAAATTAAAATAAAATCCAATATCAAAAAATTACTGTAAAAGATTTGAACAGACGACGGGATACGAAAAATTCCGGGAACTCACAAAGGTTTAAATTGCAGAGGAATTGGAAAAAAGATTAATTTTTTTTTTGGCAGGGTTGAACCTTTCTCCTTCAAACCCCAGCACCCATTCAAACACCACATTTCAGCTCCATATTCCGTCTCTCTCTCTCTCTACAAATTGTTGTTTTCATACCAAACCCTAAACCTAACGATCTTGATCAGGGACCAGAGAGATGTGGTGGTGCTGTTAATTCTTTAGGGGTTTTTTCGGGTGCACTTTAATGGGCGATCTCCGATCAAGCATTGGCGCAGCAGCGGAAGAGAGGAGAGCACCGTCGCCACCGCCGTCGAACCCGAGTCCGTCGTCGATTGGGTCCAAGCGGTGGGCCATAGCAGAGGAAGCGACTCAGGAGATTTTGTGCCGGGTTCAGCCCACTGTGGAGTCGGAGAAGAGGAGGAGGAAGGTTATAGATTATGTTCAGAGGTTAATTAGAGGCTGTGTTGATTGCAAGGTGAGCATTTCATATATGCAACAAAAAGTCTAGGCCCTTTCGATGTATGTGGGTCCATGTGCATCCAGCGGCACAGGTTTCAAGCCAACCCCTGGTTCAAAAAATGCAGTAAAATTTTGAATTTTTTTACATATGCTTTGATTTCTTTTAATATTGTTGGCACTAAATTACTTATACGTAACCAATGGAAATAAAAATGCACTTAAATTTGTGAATAAGTGATAAATATAGCTCAGCAAAACAAGAGAAACAGGCTCAATGAATTTTAAAGCAAAATAAATATGTATGTTTTATACAGAAACTTTGTACAAAAATTTTCGTTACCTTGTCACTGCTGAATGGAAATCCTGAAGCTGCCCCTTGATTGCAGTTTTGTCCGGGGTTGTGTTATAGATTTTTGTTCGTAGCATCCTTCTAAATGCAATGTCTTTATATGTATTTTGTGTTTTCTGATGTCAGTGGTGATGTCTTTTGGAATGATTTTGGAAAAGTTATGTTTTGTTTGATGTTAGACGAATATATACTTTTCTGGCTCTTCTAAGGACAATCAACAGTTACCGGAGTAAGGGTGTGGAATACGTATCTGACATTTTAGCTGCACAGTTGGAAACTTATTCAGTATTCGAAAAAATAAGAAATGGACTATATCACCTTGTATACACACGTTACCTTAACAAAGGTAAGAAATCTCATCACTCGAAATTTGATATTCTGCAAGTGCACCTTATCGGGCATGTCGTTACATGAGAATTAGGAGAATCCGACAGTTGGACACATACTTGTATTTCAAAACCATGTAACATAACTTGCTGCTTCATTAGTTATGGAGCATCTTGAAAACAATTGGCTTGTTCTGGAAATGTTAAAGTCGGTAGATTGCTTCAGAAGTCTCAAAGGACACTCTTTGTTGCTCAGGTTACTATGAATCCTAGATTAAGAGGTAGAGGTTAACAGGGAGTAAATTGAGATCATCACCATGTATGCCTTTGGTATGAGTATGACTATTTTATAACATGTGTTGATGCATACAATATTGGTATGAAACTACTAGTATTTTGGAGGAAAAAAAAAAACTTTGTGGCTAGAAATGTCAGGGAATCTAGTGTTCATATGAGACGGCCTACATGCTAAGTTGTGGCCAGAGATGTTGACATTTTGCTTTGCCTATAGGTTTGGTGTTTTGGCCTCACTTATTTTATCTACTACAGGACGAGGGTTCTCTTTCTCTCATTCTTATATTAATTGGTTTGATAGTGACACCTTAGTATCAGATCCGTTCATGCCTTCATGGTTCTCTTCGAGCAAAACCTTGCCCCCGTCAGACGAGATCTATGACCAACCTCAGCTCTTAGCTCTAGTAGCTCTGGTTGGTTACAGAGGGGCCATTTCGTTTTTGCAGGCCGGTTTGTTTATTGCTCTTTCCTTGTGCCTATTTCGCTTTAGGGGGTTGGTTCACAATGCGAAACTGATATAGTTGCCTTAGTCCTCAATTGCCTTGGTTACTTTTACCGTTCTTGTCATGATCCTTGAAAGATTCATATTCCCTGCTTCTTCCCCCTTCCTAGCCATTCACATCTTGACAATATTCACCATATGTTGTGACACACAGTCCCAATAGTTGGCTTATCTCCCTTGATCCTTGCTCTACCCAAGTACTAGACACATTAAATTGTGCACCGTGCTCATTGAACGAGCAATTAAATGAGAGAGCTTGGATCGAACCAGAATCGACGTACCGATTTGATCAAAGCCGTTTTAATTAGGATTGGGATCGGTACAAGTTCGACAGTGGATCATGAAAATTTGGTGGTTCTCTATAACCAAGACAACTTTGCCTTTCTGATTTTTGTTTAGCTGCTGCGGAACCAAGAACAAAGCATTAGCTTTTATAAAGAGTTTAAACTAGAAAGCCACTTGCATCCTTGTTTAGCCATTGTGGAACAAGAGCATAGCAGAAGAGTGTGCAAGGAAATAAATTCTTTGCTGGAGTTGCAAAATGAGAGTCAAGTGTCACTTTTCATGCCTCCAGTCAGGACTGTTGGGTGATTAATTGCTGCCTAAACTATGTAAAGCTATTGCTTTGCTAACTTGGTAAAATCATTCAGCTTTTTCTATGAAGTGTGTATATACAAACTTCTTTAGAGAGGCTGTTGATATGGTCCACACTCATGCAATCAAGCTATGTTACACGGACACGGGTACGTGAATTGGGTGCGGGTACATATCTAAGGGTCGGACACCTCAAAACTGAAAATAGAGGATTCGGGGATATGTATCCGAATTTGGATACGGGTGTGGGGATCCGCTGATTAAATATTTATATATAGAAAATTTTATATTTTCTATATAAGTATATGTAAAATTATCTCATAAAAATATCCTTTTCTTTATACAATACTAATATACGTGTAATTTCTCTCATAAACGTGGCCCAACTCTAATATGTAGCCCAAATTCATAATAGATGGATGCATTAACTCCACAGAACTTATTAACTTTGGACTATACATTAAAAAGCCCAAAAAATAAAGAAGCCCAACTACATTAGTAGATAAGCCCAATACAGAGCCCATCACTTCTATTTAGTAAAGAGGCCCAATAAATAAAGAAGCCCAACTACTCTATTAAATCCTACATCGTTCTTATTCTCCAACGATGGCGACTGCACATCTTCTGGTCTCTCTCCAACTATGGCGACTGTAACTCTTCTGGTCACTCTCCGACGATGGCAGTAGTGCACCTCTTCTTCCAAAGCAGGTACGACCTTACTTCTTTGATCCTTCTTCTTCTTCGATCAGACTCCCAACTAAACCCAACGTCTCCGATTTTCTACCACCGTATCTGACACATATCCCGCACCCGTACCCGTGTTGTGTCGTGTCGACACGGGTACTCCGCCCAAAATTGCGGATCCATGTATCATAGCAATAAAGTGTCACTCACATCTCAAATGGTAAAGATGGGCTACTGGAAAAGGAATGAAGGGTGTGTATTGTAAAAAGCATCACTGCAGGAGAAAGAAGGGGGGTGGGGAAAACAATGTTCTAAAAGTTGCTAAACGCTAGTTAGGCATTTGGCCGCCTTCGAGCGATTAATCATTGCATATTAATTAGTAATCGGTGATTAATCGTTAGTCGGACCTAATCGGATAGGCCCTGCCAACAATTAATCGCCGATTAATTCCTTGTTTTAGAACACTAGTGGATAATTAGACAAGTTCTTTACCATGCACCTCTAATTACATAATTAAAACATAAAGAACTGATCAGTTATCATAACTTGTGAAGGGTTCAGCTTGCATATTTTTTTCCGAATACATAGAGCCATTCGTGTGACTCTTGTAACTTTTGCGCATGCTTGTTGAGTTTTATTTGAACTCGAAACAATATGGTAAACGTTGGAATATTGTCCCATAAGGAAAAACAGATTTAGAAGTTCAATAACTTGCGGATTACATTGAATTTATTTTGCTTGTTTGAAATTGTGGGTGGGTATTGATGGGATTATACCCAATCTCAACCACAACAGAAGCATAACAAAAGAAAATAAGCACGAGCAAAGAAGACACACAAGAGAGAGAGAGAGAGAGAGAGAGAGAGAGAGAGAGAGAGAGAGAGAGAGAGAGAGAGAGAGAGAGATTACAATGTGAGATGAAAAACCCTCCTTGAGCTCCTAATACCATGGCTCACACAACGTTTTTAATCACCCCCACTTCTCTATTTTTCCCTCACATCTACTCTCCTCTCACCTCACAGTCGGTGTACGCGGTCGTCCCTGAAGGGACTGCCCATCACTTTTTTTTTTTTTTAACTCACACCACACACAGTCATTGTACACAGGCACACACACTCATAGTACACAGGCACACACTCATAGTACACATGCACCCCTTTAAATACATGACATGGACAATACTCAGACAAGCAAAACAAACTCTTGAAATTCCTAGAAGGCTCTAGAGCCAAGCACCACAAATGGTCCTTTGAAAATAGCCGGCGATTCACCCATCCAAAGGACTTCCAATGAGCACATTTATTTGAGCCAATTAAATGCACCACAAACCATCAATTTTCCTTTTCTTCAATCAGTTAACGTGGGAAAATCCCAACAGGTATCAGTTCTTCATATGCTTTCATAATGTATGTTAATGGATATTGAAAATGTATTGAGATTAATAGGTCTAGGTTAGAATAGGGTTCCACTCCAAAAATAAAGGGACAAACTGATTTAGAAGTAGTATCATTTGCCGTTTTCATTGGGTCTTTGGGTTAATTGGTAAAAGATTTGGAAGTATTCTTAATCACAAGGACATATCCATTTCTCTGGAGTTCAGTGAAATCGGTGAATAAAACAGAGGACCATTCAATGAGAATTAAGATGTAAATGCCAAAATAAATTTCTTATAGCCATGTTTAAAAAGTTAATTGAAATCAAATTGATTGAAGTGAAATTTTCAGGTTGAAATTGCTTATATTAACTGCGTGTTGGTGATGCAATTTCCAACTATTGGTGATACTCCTAGTTTGTAAATCATTTGTATATTTCATCTATATCTGTAGCCTTTAGTTATTTTGACTTTCCATTTGTCTTATAGTTGATTTTAATTTGTACAAGACCTGCTCTCTTGCAAGACCTAATCTCTTAAAGCTCTAACTTAGACGAATTTTCAGGTTTTCCCATTTGGATCTGTACCACTGAAAACATATCTTCCAGACGGAGACATTGATTTGACAGCCTTTGGTGGTGCAAGTGTTGAAGAAGCTTTGTTGAATGACGTGGTATCTGTCCTTGAAGCAGAAGATCAAAATTCGGCTGCTGAATTCATAGTGAAGGATGTCCAGCTCATTCGGGCTGAGGTTTTCTTTAGCTTTTACCCTGGAAATATTTTGAAGATATTTGCCAAATTAGTAACGGAGGACATCTTCGCTTAATCTCCTTGTTGTATTGCCATGTCCATTCGTTGTTAGCAATTCAGCATGCTTGACGTTTCAATTAGTTGGTAGAAAGAATCTGTCAGTATGTCAGTAATTTAAGGAGCAATAAGAATTTTTCTTAAGATAAAGTACTAGATAGTAGAAACCAGATAATATTCGAGTGGGAGTTTTTCTTTCCATGTTGCCGTGAAGATTAAACCAGATTTGTGGTTTGATAAAGAACTTGTGTCTCATGGCTTTTTCAAAGGTATTAAGAATCGATATTGTCACAACAATCAAGTTACTCTTTTTTTGCGGTTTACTCTCGTCACACTTCTAAAATTCGCAAAATGGTAGCCTGTTTTTATAGGAAAGGGACTGTTATTCAACGAAAGAAAATAAATTAGTGAATGGTCGCTGAGAGAGTCTAACCCTAGAAAGGGGAACGTAATAATTTCTTCCCTCAAGGAGTTAATGTGCTTAACATGTTGAATTTGTTAAAGGGAACAAAATTACGCTATACCACATACTCCCTCCGTCTCTTTTTAAGTGTCCAACTTTGTAATTTCAACTTATTAAAGAGACAATATCATTACACCTTTCACATCAACTTTTACGTCCACTTTCTAAAATTATCCTCCACTTTTACGCATTAAGTTTTCAGAAGGAAAGAATGACAATTGTACAAGCTTTTACCCATAACTTTTCAAAATGGACACTTATTAAGGGACAATCCAAAATGAAATGCTAGACTCTTATTTGGGGACGAAGGAAGTATCTGTTTGGTTGTAATTTAGGTTAAGTGGTGAGTTTGGTGACAATTATAGCATGACAGAACTTAGGCCTTGTAGTTTGGAACTTTGGGTGTGTTGGAATGCGCTTGTTAGATTAGACTGTGTGTGAGATTGTTAGAGCTTAGGAAGTAGACCAAAAGATGAAGTTATCAATCTGTTACACTCCAAGTAGGATTTTAAATGAAGGCCGTTACGTATCGCATCGGCCATTATGTAATGGGATTTTAGATGTCTGATACCGTTATGTACCATTGTATCTACTGATATTGTGCCATATGGGCTGATATATGGCCGTATCACCAATACCGTTACTTTTCCCAATGATTTAAAACCATGACTCCAAGGTATACTTGCATTGCATGTAGCATCTAATTAGGGTGCTCGGCTTCCGTGGTCTATTAGACTTAGTCTTCTTGCTCTACTTGAATCCTATTTCACATCCACATTGATCTAGTTTCCAAAACGAGATTTGTTGCGCATATCATGAGGCCCGCTCAAAGAGTGCTCGAGTGGACTCAATTCTAGCTCAAGCCACGGCGTCCTTTGTATTTTGAAAGACAAACTACTGATCTTCGCCAAAGAAGGGCACTTAAGCACCCCACTTCACCGATGGTCCATCACTTGTTCCAGTAGGTATGGCTTGAAGCTCACCTGAAAGGCATTTGAGGGGATATTGGAACTCTTATTCTCATAAAAACTAGGCCATTGTCCAATGCAATTTTCAAGCTTAAAAATAATGGACTTACTGAAATAATTTTGTGCAATATGGATCTTGTTTGATAGATCTCGATGAGATCTTTTGAATGGTGCAAAAAAATTCGAAAAATTATTTTTGTAAATACATTATTTTTAAGTTTGAAAATTAAAAATAAGTGCTTATGTTTTAAGAAACCTTAGTGGAACACACCCTGAAAGAAAATTTGATGAAAGCTTGCCATTGTGTACCAACCTATTGCAGACCAACTGTGCATGAGAGAATCCAAGAGAACGAAAACAATCTTATCAATAGTCTGGTCTTCATGTAGGTCTACAAAGTAATCAGAAGAAGTGTGTATGGCATGCTAGACCTTATAGATTGGAAGCTCTTCTTGAATCGTATTTTTTGGTTTGGCAAGTATATAGAGTGGTGACTTGTAGTTGGTGTTTGTGTGTTTCTAGGGTTACCTCTTTTTTCTGCTCTAGCATGATGAACGACTTTAGTGTCTATTAAACTACACCTTGTGATTTACATGGATATTTGGAGTCGACTGAAGTTCATTTATTATAGTGAGGGTTTGGGTGTGCATATCACGGAAGCCCTTGTGGAGTCTGATACTTTTCTCTTTGTTTGTTTTCTTTACTGAATTTCTGTTATTTCTCCTCTGTTTGCATTACATCAATCGTCACCACCTAATCTCACGTGTTGAATTCGTTCTTTACAAGCCCCGAAACCTATGCCCAAGACTTTAAACCCTCTCTCCAATCATCAATGCCTAAAGCTTGTGGACCTGTTCAAGTTGTGATTGTCATGGTTTCGATTTCTTGAGTTCTAATATATGATCTATTTGGGTAATTCCGTTTTTTCTTCTAATTTGAAGCAGTGCTTTTGTTCCTCGTCATTTTGTGCTTTTTTCTATCTTTTATACCACATTGTAGCTGCTTGTGAGTCGATAATAATTGTTATGGATACTTGCAGGTTAAACTGGTGAAATGCATGGTACAGAATATTGTGGTGGATATCTCCTTCAATCAATTAGGAGGGCTCTGTACGCTATGCTTTCTTGAGAAGGTAGGCTACCCTCTTAAATGCTCAACTCTAAAGATGCCCCTTATTAAGAAGTAACTGATAATACTTGTCAATGAAAGAAAACTGACTCATTCATTACTAAAGCAATCTGTCCATGAATACATTTTGGGGAACCAATTCTTTGTAAACCCGAAATTGATAGTCGTTACTCATTTGGGTGTCTTTACCATTTTAGAGAGATGGACGCACATTTCTATAATAGCTAGATTGATGAGCTTGTTTTTATCTTTTGGACATTGGTTGGAAGATCGTGCTAGTGCAAAAGGCTACCATTTATACCAGGCTGGGGTGGCAGCACTTGCTATCGCTTCAGGGTGTGACCTCTGAACCTTTGAGGATTTGGATTGGTTGATTTTTTTTCCCGAGAGTGTTAGTTTTGAGTTCTTATTTTCATATATTCATAAATATGCACAACAGAGCTGTAGTTTACCCTCTACCGCTCATGTTTTGAAACTGTCAATACTTTTAACATCCATGGCGTTTTACAGTTTTGCTGATTTTTCAAGGTAAATATCAGTGATTGTAATCCGATTCTACTTAATAAGAAAAGAAATCCATTAGCCCATTAAGACACATTCATCCAGAATGGCATTAGAAGCTTTTGTGGGTCTGGATGACAAGATACTGTTACCCTTGTAATTTCCCATCTGGGTCAAATGGTTTGATAAATGGTACACCGTACACTTTAACACTTCTGATCTAGCATGATGCAATTGAAACTAGTTCGATTACGCATAATTAAGTCCATGCTGGATTTTTCCCATATTTAATTGGCCTTCCCACTGGTGGAGATGGTGGGATTGGGCCGGGAGGGATTAGCCGTGGTGCACGTATGCTAGCCCGGACACCTTGAGTTATATATTAAAAAAAAAAAACTATTTTGAACGGCTTAGTTTTATTTCACTCTGTTGTATAGTAAATTCAGATATGGACTGTACTCCTTGGTAACATTTTGTGCTGATTGCTGATAATAAGTTTGATTCTATTAATGATATAAAAAGTCTTGACACAGGCTGGCGGGCTGTGAACATGCTTATGTTATCTCGTTGTTAGTTTGAATGTAAAGGTGGAACCTATTGGCTTTGGATTTCACATATATGTTGCCTCTTCTTATACAGGTTGATCATCTAATTGGCAATGACCATCTCTTTAAACGCAGTATCATACTGATTAAGGCATGGTGCTATTATGAAAGTCGAATCCTTGGAGCTCATCATGGCTTGATTTCTACGTACGCTTTGGAGACACTGGTTCTATACATTTTCCATCGTTTCCATTCAACTTTGAATGGTCCTTTAGCTGTGAGTTCTCATGGCAATCTGTACCAGTGTTGAACAAGTATATTTGACATGCAATTGACTTATGACTGCGCTGTTGAATTTTAGGTTCTTTATAGATTTTTGGACCATTTTAGCAAATTCGATTGGGACAATAACTGCGTTCGGTTAACTGGTCCAATCCCTATATCGCCGGAGATCGTGGGTGAGCAACAGCTAACATTGGTCCCATATCATATAGGTCGTCTTGTCATTTGATTGAGAGTTTTCTGTCAATTATGCAGCTGAGAAGCCTGAGAATGGTGGGAGTGATCTACTGTTTAGTGATGATTTTCTTAGGGACTGTGCTGACATGTTCTCAGTTCCTTCAAGGACGGTTGATACAAATTCACGGTTATTTCCTCAAAAGCACCTCAACATAGTTGATCCACTAAAGCAAAATAACAACCTTGGCCGCAGTGTCAGCAAAGGTACAAATGCATATTCCTCTTTTTCTCAACCTCATTGCGGATGAGGCGATTAAGGGTTTGTAATTGGTTTACTTATGAGGCGTGATTAGATATGTTCGATTCATGAACTGTTTTATGCATGAAATTTAGTTGAAATTTGCACACGGAGCACTACTGTGGGATGTGAGTCTATTAAAAAACAACTTTTGTGTTATTGGCTGATGTGGAAAAAATTAGCTGAATTGTGTTTGAGAAGTTAGCTTGTTAAATATGATACTTTTACTCATTGAGAATGTGAATCGCGTGGTTTTCAGTTTGAGCATTTCGGAGAAAATATTACTCCCACCGTTCCTAGATGAGAGTCCCTCTTAGGAATTCCAACTTTTTTAGGGAACATGTAATCATTACACCTACTTTCCACCATTACCCCTATATTCCACTATTTTGCACCATTTGTATTCACATATGAGGGACACTTTTGGAATTTTATCAAATTCCTACTTCTATTTTTGGAAAGGGACAATCATTTTTGAACATCCCAAAATGGAATAAGGGACTCTCAATTAGGAATGGAGGGAGTAGAACACATCTTCTACATTGGGTGCATGTGTTATTTCTTGGTTTCCAACATCAGAGATACATTGCCTGGTTTGTCATGGAGTCTTTCATCCCCAAACTCTCAGATGTTCTCAGCGTCTCTCCGTTTATTAATGTGGTTATTCTGAGTGGTAGATAATGACGACCGGTCTGTCTATATGTTCAAAGCAAGAAAATAAACAAATACAACAACAATGATGCGAGAAGTGAACTGTTCTGTTCTGTTCTGTGCAGGGAACTTCTATCGAATAAAGAGTGCTTTCACATATGGGGCCAGGAAACTTGGGCTAATACTTTTGCTGCCAGAAGATAACATAGGTGGTGAACTCCATAATTTTTTCTCTAACATGTTGGATAGGCATGGAGGTGGACAGAGGCCTGATGTCCAAGATCCAGTTCCCATGTCTGGTGACAATGGTTTCGTTCCCACGTCATTTTCAGAAAATGAGTTGTCCCTTGAAGAGAAGCCAATTTCTGAATCCAAGTATCCCAATTCAATTCACCTACGCGGAGAATGTACGTTGGATCATGATGGACTATCCCTCAATGGAGTTAATGATATTAAGGTATCACTGATGGAGATGAAAGTTGGTAGAACATTGAGTGGACACCAGAAAAGCTCAGTGGTTAGCCCCCGATTGTCGTCTGAAACTAATACTTTGAATAAGACTGCTATTATGGGACACCGTTTTTGTGGGGATGCAGAAGATCTTTCTACCTCAAAACTGCAAGGTCTTCAAATTTCTGATGATGCACCTAAGGCTCTTTGTCCAAGTGTTGAGGAGAGTGTCTCCCAAGCTCTTCGTCCAAGCGTTGAGGGGAGTGTCTCCCAAAGGACAATTGCGCCTCATGCACCACATCTCTATTTCTCTGGTGCCGTATCAGGGAATGGGAAGCTTGGACATGAAAACTCCTATACGACAGAATTAGAAGACTCTAGTTTAATTGTAGACACAGTTTCTTCTGGTAATCATGAGGTCCTTACCACGGTTGGATCAAATGATGTTGCATATGTCTCTAGCCCTGTTGCTTGCTCCACAGCAGGTTTCCATCCTGGCTATCGGGAAAAGACCTCAGTGGGAGCTACAGGAAGTCGTCAACATTTGAAGTCCTTGTCTGCTCTGGGTGGGGATTACAACAGTCACCTTAACAGCTTGCAATATGGTCGGTTTTGCTACGAGAACTCCTCAAGTGGGCCTGCTTTCCTTGTGCCTCCAGAATTGCATTCCCAGTTTCAACCTAAGATTCCATGGGATGCAATTCGGCATTCGTATCAGTTCAAGCGTAATGGGTTCCACAATGCAAATGCCAATGGTGCAATCCCCAGACCTGTTTTCTACCACCCGAACACGCTGCTAATACCCGGTGCAAGTTTTGGTGTTGAAGAGATGCCAAAGCCGCGAGGAACTGGGACGTATATACCAAATGCGGTAAACTCTTTTTTCATATTCTGTGTTTTGTGCATTTTAAGATTCATTTGAAAACATGGCATCACTTGATATTATAGTAGTCTGCAGCTTCCTTCATTACTCCCCCCATCCTAATCTGTTCGTCCATTTTTCACTGTTCTGAACATCTCATATAAATTTCTGTATTTTGTACTTCATTTAGTATTGGATGATTTTGAAAGCCCTTTACAAAACTAGTTGAGATCAATGGAGAAAATGAATTAATGTAGCCAACCATAATTGATTGGGGATTTAAGGCGTGGTTTGTTTTGATCTACAAATACTAAGTGAGATCTTTTATTTGGTAGAACTTCTTTAACTTTTTTCACAAAAAATTATATATTGGTTAATTTTCTATGTTCTCTGATTAGTTTGTTTTATATGATTTTGAAACACATTGTCTACAAAAAAACTGGTTGAGATCTTTTGATGGGTTGGAAATATTTTTGAATTTGATTCACGAATGCTCCTTATTTGTTGATCCCGATACAGAGACAAGGCCGCCAAAAATAGACAAACAAATGGGGAGGGATGGGAGTATTATATTAATACTCGGGCTGGGGTGGTAATTGTTGTATCATTGTATTGCTTTCATATATTATTTTTTGCAGAACCGGCCACCATACTGGAAGCCGTATGCTGCAAGGGGAAGGAATCAGGGACCACTGTCCTCTCCGCGCACCAATGGGCGAGTGGGACCACACATCGACAGCACTAGTGAACAAGCACAACTTCTTGATCAAGGTTATGGGAAGTTTGGGTCTTTTGGTTTCTATGAATCTGGTTCCCCTCGTAGACAGGTGCAAAACAACGCTAATGGTTTTCATCTCCAGCCTGAGGGATTTGTTGAATTTGGGTTAGTTGCGCAAGTTCCATTAGTAGTGCCCTTGTCAGAAAGCAGTAGACCAGTTACTCCTCCTGCCTCTTTGTTAACTCAGGATTCTTCTCAAAGTGTTCCGACGCCGGGTACGAATCAGGATAGGTAAGAGAAATTGTTAAGCTGTGGAAAATTTAAGGCGTATTTGGAACTTCTGAATGGAAAGGGAGAGGAAGAAATAAACAGGAGAGAATATATAGGGAATCTAGTGATTTTCCTTTGTTTGGTTTCATGAAGAAAATATAACCGAGAATTCATTTTTGAATACTTCATGTTTAGTTTTAGAGAGAAACAGGAAGGGAAATACCAAATAATTGAATGTGAAAGCAAAAGAAGAAAGGAGAAGAGGACTTCTCCTCTGGACTTTCATTTTCAGAACCAAACAAAGGGAGGAAGCAATGTTTTTCTTTTCCTTTCTTTTCTCAAGTTCCAAACAGAACCCTAAATTCATTCTTGTGCTGGTAGACATTTCCGGGATTCTATTTCATCCCTTGTTCTGTTTTGGACGTGCAGGGTAATGGATAAATCATCATACCGTCTGAAGGATGAAGAGGATTTCCCACCATTGTCTAGCTGATTGTTGTTTGAAGGGTTTCTTTACATTATATCGGCATGGTAAGTATGCATAGAACACAATGTGCTAACAAACCAGCGTAAGTCACAGCTTCCTGCCTTTGTTGTTCAGTTCTCCATCGCTTGTGATTTTAGAAAGGGGGAGGCCTTTTTCCCAGTGTAGTGCAAATGCCTTTTGTACATTGTAGTAATCATATGCTCCCCAGATAAATCTTCACATCTTTGTTTAACATTGAGTTCTTGTATATGTATAGCATACTGAAAACTAGGGTTGTCAAGCTGATTTTGTTTTCGAAATTGTTTCTCCCTGTACCTTATTTATAGTGGCCAATTATTTGTCGTCGCATAGTTGAATAGCTGGAATATATGTCCAATTTTTATGTTGTTTTGTAACTGGAATGATGTTTCAATCTTTTGGCTTCCTGTTGAGTGAGAAAGCATTACTGCCTGTTATAAATCTGAAATTTGTACTCACCACCCTTAACCTTCCAAATTGCTTGTATTGATGTGCTATAGTAAGGATGTTCTAGTGTAATATTGATTTGCTACGGTCTCAAATTGCTTGTCCCTTTTCACTATTTGGAACCTCTCAAAAAATTATCTATATCTTATACATCTCATTTTCTTTGGACTTTTTCAATGTTTGTGTCGTTTTTTAAACTCGTATATCTTCCAATATGGATCTCAAAAAATATGCAATATGGATATTGTTTGATAGTTCTTGATTAGATTTATAATACAAAGTTTTCAAAATTATAAAAAAATATTATAAATTTAAAGATATAAGAATTTAAAGAATGGCGTGAATATCGAAAAAGACCCAAGAAAATGGGATAGAGGGAGTATGATGTTTTTGAAATTATATAGTAAAACATTATAGATTGTGAGATGTAGATAATTTTTTGAGTGGCACGACTATCCAAAAGTGACCAGTAATTTGGGACAAGAGTGAGTATGCTTGAAGAAAATGGATTTGTAATTTTGTTTGTTTTGATAGGTATGGACATGTAGGTGAGGCCGATTTCGTTCTGGTGAAAATATTTGCGAGATCTACTTCCCTACTATTTAAACAAACGGAAAGTCTAAGCTTACCGATCCAAAATTCCGATCAGAATCCCGACGTTCCGCCGGGCACACTCCGGCCACCAGACGATTGATCTGAGCCGTCCAAAAATTCTAAAAAAAAAACCGAGTGGGCTTTCGTGGGAATAAACGGCATCCGACGTGTTTAGATGGCCGATCCAAACAATCCATTTTTGTGTTTGGATAGGCCAAAAATGGAGTGCTTGGATCGGTCACCTACACACGTCGGATGCTGTTTATTCTCGCGCGAGCCCACTTGGTTTTTTTTTATAGAATTTTTGGACGGCTTGGATCAGCCGTCCGGTGGCCGGAGTGTGCCCGGCGGGGCGTCAGGATTCCAATCGTCAGAAACTGTAGCACCACTCTTAAACAAATTACATAGGAGGATATTATAAAGTGGAACACATATAGATGCGAATGGCTGACAATGTTTGCTTGGTTGTTCAGCTAATTACGCCAAATGGTTTATTTTTTGTCCTTACTCAAAAAAATTTCGCATATGTTAGTTTTTCATCAATTTTTTTTTATAGATTATTGCTTTATTATGACAACAGGAATCTAAAAAGTGCAAAATTATAATCGAAACTCAAATTATTTTGAATAAAGATGGAAAAAATTGGCTTATTTGTCTTTATTTAAAAAAATTAGGTTTTGATCGTAATTTTTTACTTTTTAGATTTTTTTCGTCAAGAAGAATTAATAATCCACAAAAAGTTGACGAAAAACTAACAAATGCGAAAAAAATTTGAATAAGAACAAAAAAAAAAGCCATTTAGCTAATTTAGCCGAACAACCAATCTTCCCGAAAATGAAAGGGCATGAAACTTCCAATTCGACAATCACTTATTATGGAATCTAATCCAGATCGAGTTCTCCATATTCGAACCTGGGTAGATCCCTCTCTGGCTCCTCCACAGTATTAATGCCCAACACTTCAACAAGGAACTCCCCTCGGGAAAACACTCGTATTAGGACAAGCAAATAATTTAGACTTGTGGCTAAATTAACCTTTTGATTTGTCAATTTACTCACTATTGTCAGCCCATTGGGCTGATTTTAAAATTTTTCATTCAAGAATGCAAGTTTGTAACTCCTGCATTATCTTCTGGTGATACGAAATAGTGTACTTTCTCCGGAGCATATATTCCTGCCAAATCTCGTTCAATCTCTGTCTTTGTGTGTATATGTGATTCCGTCCCCATCATTTTCCATATTTTTCTTTATGATTGAACAGCAAAAGAAGAATTTCATTAATGTTAAAATGAGGGATTGTAAAGACTAAAGGGCACACAAGCAAAAGGCATCACACTGGGTGGGAAGCCTAATTGTGTTTACATCCTAATCCTTGAGCAAAATATATTCACTCATCATTGATTAGGGAAAAACATTGCAGTAATAAAATAGCACATTCCTATTTCTTACGATATTGAGCGCTGCGGTGGGGAGAGTGGTGAAACAGAGCGACGGATTTTTTGTTTAACAGAAAAAGAGATTGTATTTATTAAGAGAAATGCTGGTCTGAGGACCGAACATCAACACGGGCCAGATCAGTAAACCACTAAGGGACAAGATCCCCCAACTTTCCAACCTAGAGCTTAATAGGGATTATCTATCCAACGAATGAGCTACCTTATTACAAGACCGTTTAGCAATGGGGTTAGCACTGCTGTTTTAAAAATGTAACCCCACAAATATGGTAAATTGCTCAAATTGTGTTACAGTATTATTATCATTAAAAATAAAAGGAGATGAAATAAGAAAAGAAAATACACTAATTTAATCAAAGAAACGTATCCAACATAAATGAGACATACTATCATTGTGGGGTAGGAGCCCTACAAAAAAATGGATGCCATTGATGTGAAAGGATAGAAGCCCTCGTGCGGGCGGGCGGTGGTGTGGGGTAGATGGCATAGACTGATGAGTGACAGAGAAATCTTAAAATTTCAAGAGAAAATCCCCCTCGCCCAGATTCTGCGGGTCATGTTGGTGGTCGGAGGGTCATTTTCTTCATATAGTACCAAATTGGAATTGGATTTTCATTTCCCTACTATAGCTCGCCCGCCGACACTGACCCCCGAAAATTATTGCCCAACAGTCCCTTTGATTGCGTTGATTCCATATTCACTACCCACTCACAATTTGTTTCCCAGAGAATACTAATTTTAGATTTAAAAAATAAAATCAGCTTAATCAAATATCTATACTTGCTTGGTCAATTCATCATCTTGATTGGAACCATATACTAGCATACATTGTACAACACAAATATGAGGAAAGTATAAATTGCACAAAAACAAAGTCCAATAGACAGAGTCCCTCAGTGTGCTAATGTACTAAAAAGCGTAAAGCTCTTTTGTAAACTTTATTAATAAAGTTATCATTGTTGTGATTCAAATCATTTTTTTTTGAGTTCGCTAAACAGATCATCCAACAAAACAATTAAATAGGAGTTGAGATCTCTGTTGTGGTTTGAGATATTGCAGTGTAATGTGCTCTTCTGTTCAGCCCATTTCAGGGCCTACCAATACTAGGATTCAAATTGTTTACTCTATGAGTTTCTCACTCATTCCTAAATTAAGATTGAAAGATTACACATTTTGATCAAATTTCAATTTAAAAGCTCATCTCATATTTAGCATAATCAAGAAACTCGATAAGCCGAACAAAACAAATTTAAAGATACTGGAGTATTAAAGACCACAAACATATGAGGATTTGAGTCATCACCAATAAAAAGACAAGGAGAAGTAAATACTATCAACATTCGGTTATGGATTGGTGACAAAAAGTTTCCGGGACAAGAATCTATTAGGTCACTAGTTATTGGTTTTTTCCTATGTTAGATTTACAATTTTAAGATTGTTGATCATTATTAGTACTTAGGCAATCCACAGTGGTATAACCAAAAGACAATTGTTGTTAAAGTTAACAATATTTGTGCAAAAAATGGCTCACAATGGTATAATCAAACTTAGCAACATTCTTAGAAATAATCAAATTTTGAGCTTTGGATAACCAAAACTAGCAACCTTTTTCAATAATCCAAATTTGTGAATCCCACACTACATAAGTTAACTAGTTCCAAAATTTATATACACACGTATTTCAACTACTATTTTATTCTTCTCTTATTCACTTGCTCTATATCTTCTTCACTTCAACCACAAACTGTTTTTCTTTCTTTTCCTCCAAAAGTGAAGCTCATATTTCTCGATCATCTATAATTTAACTCATCGTTGCTGGATTAAGGTATTTTACTCTTCTTTTACGTTTTTATTTTAGGCTGCATTCTTATGAATTTAACTTAAACTTAACTTAAATCTAAAAATTGTCTTTATTTGGATTTTTTTCGCATTTTTTAGTTTTGCGCCAAACTTTCATAGGTTATTGATTCGTCTCAACGAGAGGATGATTGCTTCCATTCGGTAGTCGTTGAAGTTTACCAAACGGCCGTCAAATTCAATTATTTATTTACCGGACTACAACTAAAGATTTGCATAGTATAGTGAGGAAGTCCGAGTCGATCCACAGGGAGTTCGAATATAGCTTGATCGGATTGTAGATGTAAGGGTTTGTGGCGTTAAGGCGGCCAACTTTTAGTTGTCCTTTGAAAGGTGAGAAATACCCTTATGACAAAGACTAGAAAATGAGTTCGGATTAAGAATTAAAGGCGGCAAAGCAATGGAGTTTCTAACGCCCGTAACTTAAGCCAATCAACTTTTCTCAAATGAAAACACGGTTGAATCACACGGCATAGGTTATCAACCGGAAGGTTTAGCAGTGAAAATGGTTAGACTCAATATAGAGTTTGAATAACAAGCTAAACACAAGGCGTGACATCGCTCACGGAACCATATGAGCAAGCATATAATCACCGGAGATTAACAACGCCAAGACGTGCATTCAAACTAAATATCAAGGTCATGAACAAGAAGCGTAGTTTGGAAAGCGAGCAAGTTCTTTGGCTCTTTTGGCAAACACGAGTCGAGACATAGCTCACGGAACCATATGTGCAAGCATATGATCACCGGAGGTTAACATCGACAAGTTTTGTTACATAAAAGGCGAACCACGCACATTTACAAACCAAACCTCAAGCCTTAAGTTGAGAAGAGCAAAATTAACCCTAAGTCACGAGGCGTTAATCACCCTGATGCCAAGCCTAATCAACTACTCACACATAGCAAAAAGACTAGAAAAAGAGTTAAGCATAGAAAACATGATTCACCGATGAAAATGAAAATAACCTAGATTTATGAGAAGATTCAAGCCTTAGCTACAACATTAATACTTGAGAATTAAACATACAACCAATACCTTGAAGAGTTCTTGAAGGAAATGACAAGAAAAGCTTGGAACAAAGCTATGGAGAAACCTAGAGAAAAATTAGAAAACTTAGGCCTAAAAAACTAACTAATGGCCCTATATATCTATAAATGGCATAGAAGACTATTTATAGAGCTTATAAAATCAGTCTTACAATGGACAAAAAGGCTCCCAAAATATCTCAAAAACATGCCTAAAGTAGAAACTTTCTATATATGGAAGGTTGAAATGTTCAGCACAAAAAGCTGGTCGAAGGGCATTGGTACCAATACCTAAAAAATGAGGTATTGGTACCAACTCAACTGTCTTCTAATTCAGCATGATGGTACCAATACCTAAAAATTGAGGTATTGGTACCTCTGTGTGAAAACTGCAGAACAGGGTTAGCTTGGGCCATCATGCCTTGTCGTGCCCCGATGGCCTTCCAATGCTTCATTACATGATCAACGAGACTTGGCGGACGTATGCCTTATGGCCTTGTACTCTTGGATGCCCTCGAGGACTATTTTCGATGCATTAGGCTCGCTTGAACCACTTTGGCACGTTCCTTGCCAACCTTGACCTCCGGCCAATCTCTGAGGCTTCTTGTGGCACCGTTAGGCTTCGGTGACAATAAAATGAGTACCGGCGGACATTTGGACACTTGGTTCATCCCGGAATGTTGATTGGCATTCAAAACCGCCTTATTAGCACGTTTTACCTAAAACACATACAAAAATACCTTACGTGCAATTTCGCATAAAAACTACAACATATATGTACAAACACAACATACTAGAGGACTTAAGCACCAAAAATATGCATTATTAGGTGCTTATCACACCCCCCAACTTAAAATTTGCTAGTCCCTAGCAAACTAAAACAAAATGTATTTAACTAAACTAAACAATCTTCTCGAGATTTAAGATACAAAAACTATGCTCAACTACTACAACTAGACAAGAGTCCAAATCACCCCTTCAAATCTGACCATATGCAATTCGCGCACAAACATGACATGAACTAGGACGAACAAGCTATGCCATATTAAAGTAGTCAAGCATGCATGCACCACAACAAGTTTCAACTCCAAAACTCACTAGGATACGCTCTTATTCGACTTTTCACACAATGAGATACAAGATACATCCCATGACAAGCGCTAGCGAGTAAATGCAATAGCCAGAGACAAAAAGCTACGCATGCTATCAAAATAGCGCTAAGAAAGAAAGGAAAGCTAATTATTGACAAGTATGGAAAGACTAGGAATATCACAACTTAAGTAATAATAGATATCGACCATGCATCAAACGGAGTTAATTAGCGTACAAAAGATCAACAGAGGACTTTATTAGCTTATAACGACATTGGATACAAAGGGAAAGGGACTACAAAAATATAGTAGCCATATACTTGCACGGTTCATCTACCCTTGGCCACTACCAACCCTAAACTACCCAAGGCATGGCCACATATCGGCCAAACACCAAACAAAGTTACGAAAAAGAAATAAAGAAAAACTACTACCATCGACTCAATAACACATAGTCGTCATCTTCATCCGACTCCTCATGGTATTGAGCATCAAGCTCTCCCTTTCCATCAGACTATTTCTCATCCGGAATGTAAGCTAGCCCGGAGGTCACACCAATCCTCTCATCATAGTATTCAACCCTCTTTCGAATATGATTTTGCTAAAAAATATGCATTATTAGGTGCTTATCAAAGGAATCGGGAAAAGTAAATTTTTTTTTACTTTTACCCAAGTATTTTGATAAATAATCACTTTTTAGCAAAAAAAATTGATTTTTTTGACTAAAAAGTGGTTATTCATTTTTTTGTTCCTCCCCCTATGGTTGAGTAAACACAGTAACCTTGCAAAAAAAAAAAAAAAAAAGGAAGAACCTTGCATTCTTTTCCAAATTTAAGAACACATCTGAATTGTTTTTTTTTGAAAGATTAAGAGAGTGGTGGATTTGTGATATAGGCTATAGGAATAGGAAGGAAAAAAAATCGGTGTTGTTTTGATAAATAACACTAGGAAGAACACCATATATTCGATATATTTTGCCCAAAAAAAACGTAATGGAGGGAAGTGAATGGCGGGAAACAAAAGGAGAGAGAGAGATTGTGTGAAATTGTAGTGGATTCCTTATTTTGGTTATGGACTAGAAGTGACCACTGTGAACCTCAACATTGTTAAGTTTAGCAATCTCTTAAGTGAATAATCGAAAGCTGATGTATCAACTTTTGGTTATCTATTTTTTATTATACCACTGAGGATGGCCTTAGTAGGAATAGTTACTGTTGGGAGTCTGATCAGCTTGAGGGTTTTTCGTGTGCTACGGCCCAATTCATTAAGGAGTATTCACGGAGTCACAACACATCATCTAGACTCAATATATATTGAATGACCCATATTTACTTAAAAATTAAGAAAACATCATTAGGATATGATGAATGCAAATATCTCTCTCTCTCTCGGAGCAAAATTGTATCATGTAGCGGGTATTGTTGAGAGAGTGACTAGTCACCTCCATCCCATCTTGGTGGATGATGTAAATGCAATTAAATTTGGTGGGTTTATGAGACCGAGTTTCATATTGGGCTTGGGCTAGCTTATCTCCCCAAATTAAAAATCTATTTTGAGCATTATTTTTAAAATAATCATTCATAATTTATTTTGAGAATTATCCTCAAAATAATCATTCATAATTTATTATAGGCATTATCCCCAAACACTGTTGCAAAATTTATTCACATAGCTCTTAAACACTGTACCAAATTCATAATTTATTATGATCACAACCCAAAATCAACAACTCACGATCTAAAATAAAAAATATAAAAATAATTAGGCTCACAAACGGGCCCTATTTATGGGGAAGGTTCAATGAGATGGTAATTAATTGAGAGTGGTTGAACTTGAGCAACAATATAGTACTGCATATCAATCTGGAAAGGGGTGTGGATTTGATCCGGACTGTATGTGTATATATATATATTTGTATTATGCATTATTATACTGTAATAAACCAGTAAAATCTCACTTTCCATAGTTGAGTTGGCAGGTAGTGACAAAAGTACGTATATATTGCCTGAATCTAACTTTGTCTAAGAAAGTGAGGACACCTTACATCAGTGTTTGTTTTTTCGAATTTAATTAGCGGAATATGGCGCCGGTCTGGTCTGGTCTGGTCTATCAGGCCAGGAGGAGAGGTCTACTATTTTGCCACAGTATTAAAGTTCTTGTTTTCTGCCCAAAATTTTAAAGGAGCACCAGGCCAGATTAATTTATCTACGGACTCGTTTTAGTTAAATGATCGATCTTTTTTTCCCTTTTTTTATTAATTAATATTTCAGTTATTCATGCAACTTACGCGCACCTTGACTAATCAATGGACCAATCTTATCATTCACTTGCGGAGAGTCCAATTAAAACTGGAGCAAAACTCCGTATGAACTGGCTGGCCACAAAATAGTTGATAATGAAGCTTGAATTTTCCCCTTTAGTTTTAGATTTGCAGATTAATCATGATTTTTTTTTATACTTGGTTTGCATTTTTTTTTTTTTTTGGGTGCAACGGATATTCGGTTTGCAATTTTTCACCATGTGGTTAGTAATGGTTTTGGAAAACAAGTCGTCTATGTTTTCAGATATCTTTTATAAAAAAAACATTTGGCTACAATATTTCAGACCAAGTTGATTTATTATTATTATTATTATTGTACAAGTTTTCGACAACGAGGTCCAATAATAAACGGATTACATACTCATGAATCGTGATGGTCCAACCAACAAAATAAAGGGGACTAAAAACAAGCCTAGCTCAAAGTTAAAATCATATTTTTTTCTCAAAAACAATATTTTTAAAAATAAATGTGCTAAATAAATTTTACCTATAATTACCGAATCAACCTGATTTTTCATATATATAACTTATACAACGATAATTATAGATGAACGATTCTAATCATAAAAATGAGACTTATGAGAATTTGAATGACATAATAAGGCAACGTTCAGTAGCTGCTGAAAAATGAAACACAAGTACGAGACCACCTAACTTTATTATTTTTGCAATTTTTACGTTCAGTTGGCATGGATGGCTGACTCAAAATTTAGTGGGATTCTGTTTCCAAAGCAACGTAGGACGGTAGGAGTATTTGAACATAGTCACCTTGTTTGGTTCCAGTTTTTCAATATATTTTTCTCTCTATTTCTATCCACTCATTACCACTTATTACATCAAAAATAACTTTCAAAAGTGAAAACCAAACAAGGCGACATTGTATTTTCCAAACAAATCAAAGTGAAATTAACAATACATCCTTTCTTTCAGGCAGGCAGGAATTTGCTCTCGGGAAGAGATGATTTGTTTGCATTTTACTCACCACGCATGACCTCGCTCGAAGCTAGCTAATACTCCACTAGGGTACAGAACACAGTACAGTACATGCGTACACAGTAGTAGTAGTAATAAATTCGAAAAATGCATGCAACTTTTGCAATCTTCGAAGTTACTTTTTTCCAATTTTCCTTTCCTTTTTAGAAGACAACTTGCTTTAGACAAGATACGGAAATTTTGAAAGCTTCTTTTAGGCCCATCACACTCCGTTAAATTTGAAATATATATAGTTTCTTATTTCGTATGTATTCACTATTCAGTCACCCTTTTGTCTGTTTTCCCCTCTTTTTTACTTACACCTATTGCATTTTTAACGTCTACTACTTTTTCTTCTACTTAATTCACACTTTTTGTTCCTTCTGGTTCTGGTTCTGGTTCTGGGGGTGTGACTTGTGAGTAATAGCACTATTTTTTTTTTTTTTTTGTCATTCGTTAAACTTAATCTATTCTATTCTAGGAGACTTGAAGAGAGGGATGAATACTTACTGGAATTGAATCCTGCCCATATGCATGGGTGTGTATAAGGGAGGCAACAATTGCACTACACTCTACCTGTGTGACTTGTGAGTATTACTCGATCGAAGTTGCTCATAATGCCGAGGGAGCTGTAATTAGCGACGATATTATTATAATTATGTATCCAAATGTTATTCATGGTTCCTGTTTTTCTTTTTCTTTTTTATAACCAGACGTCTGTGCCTGCTTGCAAACAACTCAACTAATTTTGAGACTCTGAAGTTAACAAAACCCATCAAATAGAAATTTCATGGTCTCTGTTGTACGTGTCTTTATGCTTGGAATATTTCTTGATATTCTACATTGTTTTTCAATCTAAAATTGTCAAAGAATAAAGTCGCACTTACAAAATTCTCCTTTTCTGGCCTCTTCTATCTTGAATTGAAGTGACAAATACCATTTGAATTGAAGCAAAAGTTTTAAGTTTCTGAAGTGGAATGATTATGTTTTGTTTTAATAAGGCTCCTCCTTATTATCTGCTCCGTTTAGCCTAATTTTACCTTTTTGCTTTGTTTTCTTCTTATCTTTGTTTCAAGAACTTCTTTTCAATTTCATGTTAATACTATGTCATATATATTCAATTCGTCTTAACAAGATGAATTTAAAAAGTTCTTTTCTAATATGTCAGTTTAAATTTTTACCTACTAAAGAACAAAATTTTACAAACAAAAACTAAACTTTTTTTTTTTTTGTCTTTTCTAAAAAATTCCAAAATAAAATTTTATCTTTTTAATTCTTGTCAAAAGAATCGAATCCTGAAACTTATTGATTAAAAGTTCAATATTTTTACTAAAAAAAAGAACTTGTGAAAAATAATTAGCCTTTAGTATGACCCACGTACATCACTTTTTGTAAATGTGTATGTCTCACTTATTCGGCTTTTTCCTAATAAAATTTTAGTAATTAATAACCTATACTATGCGTGAACGTGAAAACGTCTTCTTAAATTATTGAAATGCGAGAGAGTGAGGATTAGGAGCCGAAATATAGATCAAGGATTCAGGTTTACGTGTCTCATGCATGTTACATCCAATTAAGAAGAGTGCCCACAAATGTTATTAAATAATGTCATCTGTATAAATGTCTACACCTAACAACAATCGGTACAATTAAATCTCTGTAATAAATTCTTTGTATTTTAGAAAGAGAGCTGCTACACACACAGCAGTCTGTGCACAGATTGTGCACAGATTTTTTTGTGGGGCCCACCATGGGTCCCACACAAATCATCCGAGCCGTCCATTAAATGTAAAACAGTTTTTCAAAGGTCCCTGTAAAAAATAGGCTCAATCCAATACCTATAGGTGCTTCATCTAACCATCTAACTTTTCATTCAGATTTCCGGTTAATGAAAAGTTATGTGGTTGGATCGAGCACTTATAAGTATCGGATTGAGCTTATTTTTTTACGGGATCCCTTGAAAAAGTGTTTTACATTTAATGAACGGCTCGGATGATTCGTATGAAACCCGTGGTGCGCTCCACAATAAAATCTGTGCACAATCTGTGCACAAAGTGTATGTGTGTGTAGACTTTCTGTTTTAGAAATTCGGAGTAACAAGCATTTCTAGAACACAATTGTTTGATGCCCTAGGGCACTCATTTCTACAGTACAAAACATTGAGGCGGAACCTACACACTGGGGTGTCCGATGTCCACGTGGGGTGCTCGTAGGGCGCTGAGTCGCTGACTAATCTTTCCTGATTCTGATATTTCCCTGTGGCCTGTGAGGTAAGACATTATAAAGAAGTAAAAAAAAATACTGATTCCTCTTTAAAAAATAAGTATTTATTTTTAAACTTAAAAATAATATATTTACGAAAATAAATTTTCAATATTTTTTACATCGTTCAAAAGATATTATCAATATCTATCAAACAAGATTTATATTACATATTTTTTAATTCCGGTAAGCTCATTATTTTTAAGTTTGAAAATAGGTACTTATTTTTTTAGTACTTAGAAACTGGGAGGGCCTAAGACAAAAGGGGGAATGGTACGGTACACACCCTCATACCTTATGCACCGGTATAACCAAAGCATTGAGAGGCATAACCAAAATGCATAATATATTATACAAAATAGGCATAACAACAGAAAGAAGTGTTTGGTTACGTCTCTCAATAATTTGATTATACGGGTGCATATGGTACAAAAGTGTGTACCGTAACATCTCCCAAGGAGAGGGTATCTTCTTTTGGTGGTAGACACTCAACTCTCAAGTTCTGGTGCAACAAAGTGTGTGTGTGACTTACGTAGAGTTGTCCCTCTGTATATGTGACGGTAGAAGTTTTAAGCAATTCCCATTTGTGGATTGTGAGTACATGCACGCATTCAGAGAAACAAAATTTTGCGTCTCCTTTCGGTCTACTACATGTATATTTAAATAGATGAAGATACAGACAGAAGCACCCCTTTGTCAAGGGGGATAGATTAGATTCTTCATTTTTGTAAGCAACAAAGAAAACAGAGTATGGACAAAACACCCCATTTCCCTATGTCCCATTATCATGTTTCTGTTTATTGCCATATCTAATTTCAGATCACATTTCTCTAGATACAGATTTTTCACCACCCTTTTCTTTTAGCAAAAGAAAATGGTTGCATTCATTAAAAGTCTTTCTTTCGACACTTACAAAGATTTACTTTCGAAAGAAAAAATTTAAGAAATTATGACACATTCTCCAAGCGAAAGATTAATACGTTACAACAAAAAGGAAAACTTTATGTCTAATATATGCAAACACAAGTTTTAAACTCTTTGCACATACTGCAAAGAAATAGACCAAAAGAAGTTCGTCAACAGTGGAGTCAGAGATAAAGACGCTAAACTCCCTATGGGAGGCATAAATTCAAAGAAAGATCACCATAAGCTCCAATGGAAATCCAATCGAAAAACAAAAAGAAAAAAAATTCATAACATCATGAACCATCCCAATCTATCACCGGCAGAACCACCACGATCATGAACCACAGATCTCTGACAACCTCAAGCTACTACCTAGAACCATAACCACACATGATGACCGACTAGCGACGTAACACTGGCGACCGTGTGTTAGAGGAGGAGCGGCTAGAGGTAGATGGCTAGGGGGTGAAAGGATGAGAAGGAATGGAAGGAGAAGAAAACTCTCAAATATGAGATCGAGAGAGAAGCATAGTCATCAAGAGGAAGGTCCTCCCTCCATCAGTCGCATATGGGTGGTGGAAACCCTAGGGAGAGATTGGGAGTGGAAAGAAAAGAAGAGCAGGCGACAACTAGGGTTTTAAAGTTCTAAATAGAGTGATGCTCTAGGTAGAGAAAGAAAGGGGATGAATATCCAGACTTAGATACAAAATTTTCATTGGACTTAGGGGTGTTTGGACCAATTCATACATATCTCAACTAAATAAATTTGAATGCATTGAAATTTTATTGGTCTCACCAGAATAAGTGGAAAGATGCATAAGTTGGTTTGAACACCCTATGTTACCAAAAAAATGAACGCAATAAGATCCTGTGCTATACTTTTATCAACAGATTTAGATTGTTAAATAGTAAATGAGTTATTTGAAAGATAAGTACGTGTATATATTTATGATTTGAATAGGGCAAAGTCTACCTTGACTCTTTAGTGGTTTGAATCATGTGCAGATAGTTTAAAAGTGTGCAATAACTCTCTTATGATTTGTGAAGTATGCATATAACACCACATTCTGTCTATAATATGTCAAGTGTGACAGGCGGATATCAAAAGTCCGATATACCCTCAGTATTTCCCTTGATTCTTCTGACCTGTTGATATTGTAGAGTTTAACAAGTACTACATCCATACTAAAATTTATGGTTGAATCGAATTTATTATGAAAAAAAATTTAAAATTTAAAATTATCATTCATCTTAACAAGAATTAAATTACTGAGTTATTGAAGTCTGATGAAGTTGATTTTTTATAGAGATCCTCTATTATATGATTAATACATTTATGAATGACTTGTATTAAATATTGGTTAGATTCAAGAGATGTATGAAATACACCTTTGTTAAAATAGACAAAAATTTGGTGTTATGTGCACACTTCACAAACTACAAGTGTGTTATTTCACACTTTTGAACCATATGGGATGTATTCGCACATGATCCAAACCACAGAGAGTCAAAGTAAACTTTGCCCATTTGAATAACATTTGATCCTAGCTGTAGTGCAGTAGTGGTGATGTGCGTTTCAAGCAAAAACAGCTTCGAGACTTGGCACTCTCTAGATTGAGTATGAATAAATTCGACCAATCACTACCTTTCATCAAATGCAAACAAGCAACCTCATCCATGAGGTCATTGTCAATTAATTAATTTTACGGGCTGTTTGGCAGCCTCCTTCGCACCCTGCATAACTCAATCCCGGATTAGGAGTCTAGACCCCACTCCATCTCCAGGCTTTGGGAGAGGAAAAAACTTCCTCCATTTCTCCCGGGATTTAGGCGACGCCGGGACTACTACTCCCCCTCCTCCCGGATTTGTCACGACAGGGGGTGCCCCCATCGTTGGATATGCGGGTTTGGTGAAAGACTGTGTTGCCATTTTTTTTTGGTTTTGACGCTGGGTTTTGGTCATTTTCATTCAACCTATCCAAAGCAGATTTGAGAGAGCGAAGAGAGAGAAGAGAGAAGGAGGTCGCCGATCCTCATTTCTTGTGACTCCACCGCCGTATTCCGACGGTTCCAGCTCTCTACTACATCGTCTTCCTCTTTCGTCGGGTATTGTGCGATCTCAACTCGTTTTGTTCTCGCGATTTGTGTTAGTGATTTTGCAACCACGATTTGGTTTTCTGAGGTGGTTTCGTGATCTCTTAGTCTAATTTCAGATTTTAGCATATCTGTTACTCGATTTTTAGATTTTAGCCCTAATCTATTACTCGAATTTCAGCCCTAATCTGATTTTCCGGAAGCTGGTGTGCATCACTAATTTATGATTTTCCCTAGGTTATGCCAGATTTGCCGTAATTTCGTATGTGCCCTAATTTTGAGATTTTGCCTAAATCTGAGTTGTGCCCTAATTTGTGATTTGCCCTAAAATCGGAGTTGCGCTCTAATTTGATATTTGCCCTAAAATCTGAGTTGTGTCCTAATTTTAAATTTGCCCTAAATTATTATTTTGTTAGTATATAATTCATTGCTGGTATATAATTCAACTTGTCCGGTTACAAATTGCGCCTTATAAAATCATTAGGGCAGAGTACCGAAAGCCCTTCCACCTTAGTAGGAAATTGTTTGCACATTTTTTGAATTCTTGGCTATGTACATGAGCCCACCTTGTCCCTTTCTGAAGTATATGTGATATGAGATGTCTTTCTTGTATTAGAATATCTCTGTTGTTTACAGTAGTTTTTTATCAACTTGCATTTTTTGATTGGCTTTGATCTGTTCGTATTTCGATTTCGGGAATGCATAGGATAGGACCATGTTTTCCATTTTTTGTCTTTAAGAATCTAGCTAACTAATAGAACCCTTACCTCCTCCTTTGGTTTTAGACACCCTATGTAGTCATTTACATATCGAAACGGAAAATATTTGTGGATTGTCGTCCTTCTTTTGCATTTTTTCTTCTTTTTCCTTCTATTTTTGCATGATAACTGTATTTTCGTATACATGTACTCCTAGTCATTCCACCCCCAATATGCAAGGCAAGGCGTGCTTAGAGTCTAGTTTGGTATTATATAACTTTGAATATTAAATTCACGAGAAATGAGGTGCAGTAAACATGGTTGTTAATCCCGTACCGTACCGGCTGGTACGTACCGAATTTGTGTAAAACCGGTAACTTATACCTCAAATACCGTTCCGGCTCTAATCTCGGATATTACCGGCGATTCCGGCCGATCTCGGACGAGATGGAGGTACCAGAGATTCCGGCCGGTACTGTGCACGGACTGTGAGAAAAATCAGATTTTAGGAGAGTAGCAAGCAAGAGAGCGCGCCGATCTCGGGATCGCTATCAAACTTGCTTCGTTCGCTCTGATATAAGAGATAACGCCCCAAGCGTAGAGCCTAATACGTCAGTTGAAGCATGATAATCCGGAAATCCGGGATCGTACCCAAGGGAATAATTAATACGGCTTTGCTGGATTTGTAGATGCAAGCAAGGGCTTTTGGCTTTTAGACAACCAACTTGGTTTTACGTGCGTAGTGGAAATGAAAAGGGCTAAATTGGAATGCGAATAAACTAAGATAAAAGACAGGTCAGGTTTAGGAATTACTAACACTCACGACTCAAGTTAAACTACATTTCTCACCTAAATACGCGGTTCAGGATACACAATCAAGGTTCCCAAATCGAAAAATAAAATGGCTCGATTACCAAGCTAGCTCTAGAATTTATTTAGCAAATGCCTCGTGCGTCAGAGCTCCAAGTATCATGTGTGGTAGGTAGGAGCATCCCTACCTACACATGATCAAGGAGATTAACACCTTAGCGATTTGACAAATAAACCCGAACCCCACATCGATTCTCGAACCAAAGGTTTAGACTTTATGGTGAAAAACGCAATTCTACTTGAGCCATGAGGTGTTAATCACCCCATGACCTAACCTTGGTAAACTACTCACACATATCTATTAAGATAGGAGCAAGCGAAAATCTACTTAACATTATTGAATTAACAACACTAGAAGAAAATTGGATTGAAAGATAGATCGAAAGATTCACTACAACTTTAATAAAGAAGACAATATCAAAAAAAACTAATTAATGAAAACAGAAAATAAAGATTCAAGACTGAAAATGAAGAACATTCAAGAACAAAAAACAAATCTAGATCTAGATCTACAATGATGTAACCAAAAATCTATTCTACTTCGTACGCCCCCCAATATTCTTCAGGAGATGCTTTGAAATCACCCTCCTAATAGCCTCGGCATCGATGGAGAAGGGCTTAGGCTACTGTGCTAAAGACTTCGGCATCAATGTAAACTATTTTCTTCCATCGATGCCGAGCAGCTTAGGCCAGATTTCACTAATTGGTTCGGCATCGATGGAATGTGGTTTCTCCTATCGATGTCGAGCAGCTTAAGCTCCATCTGCTGAGCTTTGCCTTGCTTTGGCCTTCTTTGCCTTGCCTTGGCCTTGTCCTCAGGTCACCATCAAGCCATTCCTGCCTAGGCTTCGGACTTTAAAACTCCCTTATTTGGATGATTTCCTACAAAACAGAAATAGCAAACTCTACGAGCAAAAGCAGTTAAAGATAACCAAATTAGCACTGAAATTAGACTAAACTAAAGACCTAGCGCACCTTATATTGTAATATCGGGTGCTTATCACACCCCCCAACTTGAGGTTTGCTAGTCTCTAGCAAATAAAATATAGAAAATTTGAAAATCAACAGCCTTGCAATCCATTCCGCTATCATGACTTAGAACATGCTCAACATAGTAAACTAGCGAGAGTTCAATCAATCCGGCTTTTTATTTCATTTCTCCAATTTACAATTTCAGCATCCAACTAAACAGGCCAAGCATTAAGCAAGTCTAAGAGCAAGCATAGAAAGGTTTGTGTCCTTGAACAATGGGAGGATACAGGACACAAAACTTGCGAATTCAAACTAAACCATATCCACCGACGAAGTGCTAGACTAACAGGCAACAGCGAACAAGAATTACTATGCCTCAAACAACTAAAGCACTTTATTCAACAGATTTAACAAACTAGCAGATGATAATTGGATAATCGAAAAGGAAAGCATGCCATACTACTAACTATGCAAATATTAGAAAATCAATCATAAAGGAATCCATGCGCACAAAGGATCAACTAAGGACTTTTTTAGCTTTTAACGACCTTGGTTACAAAGAACAGGTTAGCCAAAATGGGCGACGGTCTATTTCTAGCTTGGTTAACTACCCGAACGACCGCCGCCAACACAGAATAAACCAAGTCAAGGGCCAAACCGGCCAAACCAATAAACCATCTACTAATAATGTGCAATACTAAACTACAAAATGAAAAGCAACAACACAAAATAAAGGATAGGATAGTTGGCATGTCAACCAACCTAGACCCCGACCAAGTAAGGGGATTTTCTAGACCCACTGACTCTCTAACTCATCACATCATCGCACCACATCGCATAGTCACCAAATCACCCTATCAGTCAGCCAACTCCTCACTTTCGTACCCTGCAAAGTCATCACTCACTTCCCCCTCATCAACCGGCTCGGGGACATACTTCACCCCATGCTGCTGCTCCAGAATCGATGTCTGCCAAGCTATCTCTCTCCTCTGCCTCTCTTGTTCCCTCATCATCTGTCTTCTTTCAGCCTTCTCCTTCCTTTGAGAGTTAATGATTGAAACCCCTTGGCAGAAAAGCTTCTTAATCCATGACCCCTGTTTTTCCTTCTTCGATGGCATCGTAGTCAAATAATCCCCTTTTTTCGCCTGTTTACCCTTAGCAGTGTGAATCTAAGATGAGCTCTTCACATCAAACGTATCATCCAATGGTCCCGGGGAAAGTTCCTCCAATTTCTCGTAAGCCGCCCCCCTAACTCCTTTCTCTTTACACAAACTGGTGATCATACAAGGAAAAGGCATGCTGGCAGTAGGCAAAGAGTTAGCCCTGAAATCTTGCAGCTGAGTAAAAATAAACAACGCCCAATCTACTACCAAATCATTAGCAGTGAATGCAAACATAATTTCTCCACTTTTCCTTGTTGGTCTGCTCTCTGAGCCTCGGGGGTAGAGATTAAAATGAATCACTTTGTTCAGGAACCTAAAGCTTGCTTTAAAATTCCCGGGCACATGGGGTAACGAAGCCAATGCCGGATCACTATAAAGTGTCTCATTCACAACCTGCAAATCAATCAATTCATCCTTCTTAGGGTAATTCACAGACTCAGGAGGGGGGCGCTGAATTTTCAAATACTTGGCAATATCATCCGGAGTAATCTCAATATTAATGCCTCCTACCCTTGAAACAATTTTCACAGTCGGATCACTCAACCAATCACCTTCCGAAATTATCATAAACTTATAAAATTCAATCACAGCATTCTTATTATACCCAAGTAATTGCTCAGTCCAGAAATTCAAACCTTTACGCATGATGTATCGAAGCCCCGTATGACCATCGGGCAATGCCTCAGCATCCACTTGCCGCTCGTTTTTGAACTTCCTGCCTATAAAACTATCCTCCCAATTCCTCCTTTTGTCTGCTGCAATCTCGGCCGGAGTCCGTCTCCTCCTCTTACTCCGAGACCTCGAAGCCTCCGCGGGCTGATTTTCTTCCTCACTTTCGGCCATAAAATCATCCTCCTCCTCGATTTCTGATTGAGAAGGAGGAGCACGGTGCGCGGTTTGCTTGATTCTCGACATTGGAGGTTGAAAAGGTTAAGGGTTTATTATTATTATTATTATTTTTGGAATTTTCGGATTTTTGGCTAGGGTTTTTTAGGGTTTTTGATTTTTGGTTGGAAAGGGTGATTTGGAGGGTAAAATATGGAGGAGGGAGTATATATGAGTGAAAGATAGGAAGAAATTAGGGATTTATGTGGGAAAAATTTTAAAAATTCGAATTTGAAAAGAGAAGGTTGGGTTTACCTCGTTTTTGGCTTAGAACCTTGAAATTGGTGGAGAAATCTTGAGGTTCGTTGAAGAGGTTGAAGGATTTGAATGTTTTATGGAAAGATATGGGAGATTTGGTTGATTTTTGAAGGTTTAGGGTTAGGGTTTTGAGGTTTCATGGAGGAATAGATAGAGGGGCAGTCGGCCTTGGGAGGATGAAGGAGGATGTGAATCAATCGTGCACTGGAACTGTCTGATCTGCTGTTGAAATCCGTCGGCATCGATGTAAACTTTAATCCTTCATCGATGCCGATTCTGTTAACTGCCTGATGAAACCCTCTCGGCATCGATGTATCTCATTTCTTTCCATCGATGCCGACTGTATTAGTTGCCTACTGGGATAACCATCTCGGCATCGATGTATCTCATTTCTTTCCATCGATGCCGACTGCCATTACTCAGAATTTCTCCCTTGCTTCAATTTGGTCCCCAGATCTTCAATTAACTCATTCAATAATCCCCAAGAAAACCTTTGCACATTGAGAACCACACCAACAACCCTCCAAACAACCGGTCGCCTAGGTTAAAGCAAAGAAAGGGAAGAGGATAGGATGCAAAATAGGACTAGGTGACTCATATGTGGTATGATCTTGCAAAAAATGCCTTGTATCCTTCCTAAGTGCGCATTGGATTCCAAAAATGATTGAAAATTGACATTTAAACACAATTAGAGATGGACATGCGATTATTCTCCTAACTACAAGCATTTTTATTGGAAGATGGGGATATGGGCCAAAACTTGCTCAAAAACTTAACTCAACACCTAAAACTGTTCAATTGTCAACTAAGCATGCAAATTGAGAAGCACAAAATTTCTTAGGACTGCTACGAACTCTTGCCAATTAACAATTATTGAGCATGCAACAAGTCATGAAAAAGAACAAAAACTATGATAAAAGGAAGAATTGCAAGTAAAAACCCTTTTATTTATTTTTGAAAATTTTCCAATTTTCTCATTTTTTTGGATTTTTAATTTTCAATTTTTTTTCACAAAAATGCAAACAAATAGCACATAAGCTAACCCCTTCCCCCAACTTAAAGTGATGCTATGCCCTCATAACATGAAGAACAAGAGTGAAGAGAGGAAGAGTGTGCGAATGTACCGTCCAAGGGGAATGTCAACCCCTAAATACCTCGACAAAGTTGGAGGATTTCATGTCAATGCTTTGCTCCAGCCAGTTTAGATGCTTCCAGGGTTTACTCCTTCGGTTCTACCAACTCGGAACCACAACTAGTCACACTGGGCCATATCCAAAGCTTTATCGGACTAACAACCGCGGCGCTTAGCCGCACCCATGCTTAGGGCTCCTGAACGCCTCACTCACTCCGGCTTTAGACCCAAACTACCAAGGCTGGTGTGGTAACAAATAAACCCTGCAGAAGACTTAAGATAATGACTTTCCACAAAACAAATGACATTAGAACCACCGGCCCGTGTTATCCGACTTCCAAATAAAACAAAAAGTGAAAAGATAGAAAATAAAGAAAACATGAAGAAAACACACAAAGCAATTAAACACGATATGCAAAACAGAATGAAATGCAATGCACCACCCGATCATCACGCGATCTCACGAGTCATACTTTTCTTCCCATCTCTTACCGTTGGGGTAAGAAATGGGTGGCTATACTAGACCGTCGAAAATTTGTTATGCTAGCGCCCGTAATAAAATTTATCGCTTGACCTCGCCAAACAACTAAGTTCAGCATCCCCTAGGATAAAAAACAAAGTAAGATGCAATACAACCTAGCGTGCACTCTAGGCAATATCAAACCTCACTCACAGACCTAAGTTGCCTCCGATTAGGGGCAATCGCAGAGAGCATGGATCATTAACGATAAACTATTACCAAGAAGAACTAATGAAAGCCCTTTTTACACTAACACATTGATGAAATCTTTTGCATGTGAGGTGTCTCCAAGACTTTATTCAAAACAAGAAAAACATAACATAACCAAACAAAAAATGCATATGAAACTAAATATGGCAAAACAAAAAGAAAAACAAATATGTACAATATATACAATTTAATATCAGAACTCGGAGCGTCAAAGTCATAGCTAGACTCCGCCAAACAATGAAGTCCAGCGTCCCCTAAGATCGTAACCAGGCAAGCAACCAAGATAGAGCCAAGTGCGTTAGCACGGGAATATCAAGGCCTAACCTATGGATCTATACCGCCCCCGTTGGGGCTAATCTGGAAGACGAGAGTGTTTTACTGTGAATTACTCCTATCAGAAAAGCTAATTAAAGCCCTATGTCACTGATATTAAATGATTTGCCCTTCGAACCGGAGCTGGGCACACGATACTTCTTTTAGTAGCGGCGTGCGAAGCTACATATACCCAAGTCAATGGAGGGTACCCCCTACCCGGGGGCTGGGTCCGACAAACAGTTAAGTTCAGCGGTTACGCTTTCACTCCCCGTGCAAAAATAGTGAAACCAAACTAGATCAATGGATCAACCGTGTAAACTGGATTAATTAACACCTCATCTGGTTCTCCAACCTCAAAAATACCAAGAAACGATTTAAGCTTTTGGCCATTAACTTTAAAAGATTTACCATTAATTGGATTCAAAACGTCAACAGCACCATGAGGATAAACATGCTCAACAATATAAGGGCCCGCCCAACGAGAACGTAATTTACCACGAAACAAATGAAGCTTAGAATTGTATAGGAGTACCTTTTGTCCAACCTCAAACTCTTTCCGGTGAATTCGTTTGTCGTGGAAGGCCTTTACTTTTACTTTGTAAATGGCGGTGTTGTCATAAGCATCTCTTCGAATTTCTTCAAGCTCGTTGAGTTAAAGCTTGCTGTGTGCTCCGGCGGCCGATAAACGATAATTCAGTGTCTTGATTGCCCAATATGCTTTGTACTCGAGCTCTACCAGAAAATGGCATGCTTTTCCAAAAACCAAACGATACGGCGAAGCTCCCAAGATGGTCTTGTATGATGTGCGATAAGCCTAAAGTGCATCGGTCAAACGAAGACTCCAATCTTTCCGGTTCGGATTCACCGTCTTCTCCAAAATGTGCTTGATTTCCATATTCGCCAACTCAGCTTGCCCATTCGTCTGAGGATGATAAGCAGTGGAGACCTTGTGGGTGATATCGTACTTCTTCATCAAGGCCCCAAAAACGCGATTGCAAAAATGAGTTCCTTGATCGCTTATGATTGCTCTCGGCATCCCAAAACGTGAAAGAATGTTGTCCTTGAGAAACTCCACCACTACCTTGGCATCATTGGTACGTGGTGCGATGGCTTCTACCCATTTTGAAACATAATCAACCGCCAATAAGATGTACAAGTTGCTGAAAGAAACAGGGAATGGTCCCATGAAGTCTATGCCCCAGCAGTCAAAGATCTCAACCACCATAATGTTAGTCAATGGCATTTCGTCCCTCCGAGACACACTCCTAAGCTTTTGACAACGTTCACATGCGACACAGAAGTGATGAGCATCCCTGTGCAAGGTTGGCCAATAAAATCCACATTGTAGCACCTTGGCAGAAGTCTTCTTAGAAGAGAAATGGCCTCCACAAGCTTCTGAGTGACAAAACTCAAGAATTCTTCGTTGATCTGAATCTGGAACACAATGGCGCACTATTTGATCTTGACAATACTTGAAAAGATAAGGGTCATCATAAGAGAACATTCATACTTCATGAAAAAACCGACGACGTTCTTGAGGAGACCAATATGGCGGTAAGAGTCCCATAGCCAAGTAATTCACTATGTCCGCAAACCATGGGGTACTCGAAACCGCAAACAATTGTTCGTCCGGGAACGTGTCCACAATAGGTAAACTCGGAGTAGGATCCTCGAACTGTAACCTTGATAAATGATCGGCTACCACATTCTCGAAACCCTTTTTGTCCTTGATAGTCAAATTGAACTATTGGAGAAGTAGAATCCATCGTATCAAACGAGCTTTGGTGTCTTGCTTGGTAAGTAGGTATTTGAGAGCAGAGTCGTCCGTGTACACAACAATAGGGGTGCCACCAATGAGATAAGACCGGAATTTATCAAGAGCAAACACTATCGCAAGTAACTCTTTCTCCGTGGTAGTGTAATTCGTCTGCGGATCATTCAATGTCTTGCTTGCATAATGGATCACATAAGGATGCTTGTCCTTCCGTTGTCCCAAGACAGCACCTACAGCATAATCACTTGCATCACACATAAGCTCGAACGGGAGGCTCCAATCCGGTGGTTGCACAATAGGAGGAGTGGTGAGACTAGCCTTTAACTTTACAAATGCTTGCTCACACGCGGGGGTCCATTCAAACGGTACATCCTTGGCAAGAAGATGGCACAAGGGTCGAGAGATAGCACTAAAATCTTTGATGAACCGACGATAGAATCCGGCATGCCCGAGAAATGAACGAATATCCTTCACGCATTTTGGAGTCGAGAGATTGGAAATAAGATCGATCTTGGCCTTATCTACCGCGATACCATCCGACGATATAATATGCCTCAAGACAATCCCTTGAGTGACCATGAAGTGTGTAACGGCCCTGATTTTCAGTCAATAAAAATTTCGTTAAATATTTGAATTTTATTACTTGGATTGCTTTTAAATTCCTATAATTTATCGTAATTATATTTTAGCCCCTTGAAATTCGTTTCTTAACTAAATGTCCTATTTGGTGTGTATAATTCATTTCTAACCAGCTAGTTGGAGTAACTAAACTAGGAAATCACCTAGTTACATTTCCCTAACCATAGATGGACTTTTTTGCTCATCTTTGAACCTTTTCAACCCTAGACTTGAAAATTTATTAATTATTATTATTATTTTTTTTTTGGTTTTCTTCTTTGTCCATTGAATGATAAAAGTTAGGGGAACTTTTATCCATTGGATAATAGAAACCATAGATTTTATATTCAAGATATTCTTTGCTAGGATATCAAGTACTCATATATATAGTTATAAATAGAATTTTATAATTATTTAAAAGGACATTTTGGTTATTTTAATATAAAAATTTTCTAATTACCTTTGTCCATTGGACAATAAATACTAGGAAATTTATTATCCATTGGGTAATAGGTTAGTCTTTCAACTAAGTACAAGGATTGAATAAAACAAATCATTTTCTAAATCCCCATGTGATGATGTACCAATATTTTATTATGGGATTTAAAACCCTAAGATTCCCTAAGCACTCCTATATTATTTTATATTGGGGTTTTATACCCAATTGGATTAATTTAATGGGAAGATGATCTCCCTAGATTACATTAGTACCTATGTGAATATTATATTTGTACTTGGATGATTAAAGAATTGACTTGGTACACATGTGCTTAGGAAAATCTTAGCCTTTAAGTTTCTTTGACTCAAGTACCAAAGTACCTATTATTTAATGTCTTTCTTGCACATTGTCATATATATATATGTGTATAAACTAGTACGAGAAAGAGAGAGAGGAGAGGGCCGAGAGAGAGAGGGAGGGAGAGAGAGAGGAAGAGAAAGAAGAAAGATTTGGGTTGTACCATGCCTTAACCACCATGATCTTCTTCATCCTTCCAATCTTTGACAAATCTAACCTCCATTGTCCTACTTTGTACAATTATCAATTGTTTAACACAAAATCTTGTACAAACTCTCCTTTCTTACACAAATCTTCCAAGAATCAAATCCAAGGACTAAACCTAGCCATGCAAACCTAGAAACTAGACCTTGATCTTCCTTGAAAGCTTGATTTCTTAAAAAAATGGGATATGGAGAGAGAGAGAGAGGGGCCGGCCAAGAGAAGGGAGAGGGTGAGCCTTGCCTATAAATAGAAGCTCATTCCAAGCTTGAACTCACACCTTCACTCATTGCTCCAACTTCTCTCTAGAAATTCTAAGTGTTCTTAGTTCAAAAGTTCTAGTTTTCTTGAGTTTCTTGAGAGTTCTTGAGAGAAACCACCAAACCACTTCCAAAACTACCTCTAGATCTTTAAAGTAACTTAGTTTAGTTAGCAAGTTGTTTCTAGGAAGAGAAAAGATCATCTCTCTTCTTTTCAAGCAATCCGGAGTCATTACGCCGCCGAATCGCAAAACCGACGAAAACTGACCAACCGCCAAGAAGTAAGGTAGGAATCCTAGTCCACCAACTCTATGTATTGTATAAAATCGTATGTTGGAGAATAGAACGTCATTAAGAAGTAAACTTTGATCATTCTTTCTAAAGTAGATAAGGTTATCTTTTGTTGAAAATGTTGGAAATGCATGATTTATGTTCGCTCATGGTGTTTCAAGCATGCTAAGTAGTTTGGAGTTGGATGATCTTGTTAGATTACAATGAATGATTCATGCTTACTTTGTCCTACCGCAGAGTCTTTGCATGTAAACGAGACACGAGAACCGAGAAAGTAGAAACATGACACCTAGGGTGTGGTTAATGAAAGGAAATGTATTCCGAGGACGGAAATGTTTTTGAAACGACATAATGACCGGTTTTGGTGGCATTATGTGAGATGTGTGTGTGTTCCAATGGGAATCCAGAATAGCGGAACCATTGTGAGGTTGTGTGCGTTCCCATGGGAACCCGGAGCGGCGGAACCATGGTGAGGAATGGCTTGGTTATCCGCGGTACGGAGCCAATGCAATTGTGTGCCAATGGAAACCCGGCGCGGCGGAACCGAGGTTGGGTGAATTCAACAAATGATTTTGAAAGGTTGATTTGTATGTGAAAATGTTGACACGGTCTACGACGAGTCGCGTAGGAGAAATACGGAAATCTTGGACACCAACGATAGATGATTAACGAATGTGGATGTGTGATTGCTAGTGTTGTTGTAAATGATTAACTGTTGTAAGGTTGGTGGGTAAGGATTTCCTATTGAGCATTGTAGCTCACGGTGTTACCTTTTGGTGACCCTGACATATTATATTGGTGGTGACGCCGGTATAATGTGTCAAACCTCATAGATGAACAGGGTGAGATGTACACCTTGGAGGCCTTTGGAGCCGAGGAGCTAGCCAGGATGGAGGAAGAAGCGGAGCAGTAGATAGGAACCGTAGTTCCCTCCGTTATTTGAATAAAAGTTCTTTTGTAAGGCGTTATAAAGTGACACTTTTCCCAATTCAGAACCAAAATTTTCTCTTCACACCTTGTTAAAACTTTCTCCAAATTGGCCAAGCATGAATCAAATGAATCGCCAAAAATAGAGAAATCATTCATGAAAACCTCTACTATCTTCTCAACCATATCACTAAAAATCCCCATCATGCATCGTGAAAAAGTCCCCGGAGCATTGCACAAACCGAAAGGCATACGACGATAAGCGAACGTTCCAAAGGGGCAAGTGAATGTCGTTTTCTCTTGATCCTCTAGAGCAACTTCAATTTGATTGTAACCGGAATAACCATCTAAGAAACAATAGAATGCATGGCCGGCTATCCTTTCCAAAATCTGATTAATAAATGGTAAAGGAAAGTGATCCTTTCTGGTACTTGCATTGAGCTTCCGATAATCGATACAAACTCTCCATCTTGTCTGAACACGAGTAGGCACAAGCTCATTTTCCTCATTTCGCACAACTGTCACTCCGGATTTCTTTGGTACAACTTGAATCGGGCTCACCCATTTACTATCGGCGATAGGATAAATGATTCCCACATCCAAAAGCTTCAAAACATCCTTCATAATAGGGTTCAAGCGACGTTGAGGTTGGCGAGATGGCTTTACATTATCCTCCAGAGCAATATGGTGAGAGCAAAGAGTAGCATCAATCCCTTTGATATCAGCAATTGTCCACCCAATAGCCTTCATATGCCTTCTTAATGAATTGATTAACTTCATCTCTTGGAGATTCCCAAGAGAGGAAAAAATAACCACAGGTTAAGTCTCGTTGTCTCCAAGGAATGCATACTTTAAAGTATCGGGCAAAGGTTTCAACTCCAATTTTGGTGGCTCAACACTAGATGGGAGAACCTTCTTCTCGATTGGTGGTAGCTCCTCAAACTCTTCAAACTTTGGAGTCCAAGAATTTATAGCGCAAGCTTCATCTTCCTCATCAAGCAATGAGCACAAATAACTCACTTCAGAAGACTCGAGAAATTCGACCTCTTCGGCTGTAAGAGCAACTTCCAAAGGATCACTATAAAGTAACTCATCCACGTGTTCTTCTACAAGAGTATCGATAAGGCTCACTTCATTCACGTTCTCGTCATCTCCCATTTGACTACCCACATTAAAAACATTGACCTCCATCTTCATGTTACCGAAGGTCATATTGAGAAGTCCATTTCGACAGTTGATAATTGCATCCGCCGTGGCTAAGAAGGGTCTTCCAAGAATTACCGGAGTAGAGGCAGCAGAAGAATCGGTCGGATTTGTATCGAGAATCACAAAATCTACCGGATAGACAAACTGATCAACTTGGACTAAAACATCTTCCACTACTCCCCTTGGTACACGAACACTTCGATCTGTTAATTGGAGTGTAACACGAGTAGGTTTCATCTCTCCCAACCCAAGCTCTTGATAAACAGAGTAGGGAAGTAGATTAACGCTAGCACCAAGATCAAGCAAAGCTTGTTCGATACGCTTCCCTCCAATTGTGACAGTGATAGTAGGGCTCCTCGGATCCTTGTACTTAGGTGCGATATTCGTTTGAATGATAGAACTCACTTGCTTAGTAAGGAATATCTTCTTTTGAACATTAAGCTTGCGCTTCCTAGTACACAAATCCTTAAAAAACTTGGCATATGAGGGAATTTGCTTGACTGCATCCATGAGAGGAATGTTGATCTTCACCTAATTAAATAATTCATGCAACTCCGCATTGTAATTTGGTTTTGCCAAAGCCTTTAAACGATTAGGATACGGAGCCGGTGTTGGAATAACTTAAGGTTCCAATACACTTTCCTTGACCTTGCCTTTATCCTTTTCCTCTAAAATCTCCTTGCTTGCCTCCTTGGGCGATTCCCCATAGATTAGAATTGAACGTTCTATAGGAGAAGGTAACAAGGTAGGTTCCGGAGGCATCACTACTTGGTTATCCACCGTCTTGCCACTTCGAAGAGAAATAATAGCCTTTGCTTACTTTTGGAAAGTCACCGAAGAGCTAGCAAAGTGAAGACCTTGAGGAGTCGGATTAGAATTCAGTTGCGGATTAGGTTGAAGTTGAGTAGGAAACTTCCCTTTCTCTTGTTGTAACAAACCCACCGTAGTTGTCAACTTCCCCAACTAATTTCTGATATCATTCATCATCTGAGTTTGTTGCTCATTGATAGCAGTTTGACCTTGCAAAAGAGCACTGAATTGATCTTCCCAAGAACGCTTTGGTGGTTATTGGTGGAATTGGGCAGGTGGTTATTGAAATTGGTTTGCATGTGGGAATGGAGCAGAAGAAGCAAATCCTGGCGGACCTTGAGCTTGAGAGAAACGGAAAGCATTCTGATGTTGCTTCCAAGGGAGTTGAGAAGCAGGTGGTGGAATTTGAGAAGAACTCCCTTCATTAGATTGATTCCAACGGAAAGCTGGATGTTGCCTTGTCCCTGGATTATAAGATTGAGAATAAGGGTCAAAACATGGCACGACATGTACTTCTTCTGGAGCAATCCCATTAATCACGTTCTTAAGAGCAGGAATGTTGGGGCACGCTTCGGTAGAATGGCCCACAATCTCACAAATAACACAAACTTCCTCCACTTGGCGTACTGCTTTCATTTCTTGAGATTGAGCACTCTTCAATTCCAACTTGTCAAGTTTTCGAGCAATCTCCTCCAATCGAGTTTCAAAAGCTGTATGCTCCGCAATAGAGAATTTTCCTGAACCTGTAGGACCTTGATTGTACATCGCTCTATCTCCTGGATCTATAAATTGCCAAGACTGGGTCTTCTCAGCTAGTGACTCATAGTAATCCCAAGCATCCTCCGGTGTCTTCCCCATAAAATCACCTCCACCCATAGTATTCAGAAGTTGTTTACTCCCTTGAGAATACCCGGTGTAGAAATAGTTGACTCTGAGATACAACGGAAGGTTGTGATGAGGAACCGACATAAGCAAGTCCTTGTATCGCTCCAAATACTTGTGGTAAGTCTCTCCATCCCTTTGCTTGAAACATTGAATCTGATCGATAAGTAACTTCGTTCTGCTGGCTGGAAAGAATTTAATGGTGAAAGCATCCCGAACATCTCCCCAGTTACGCAAAGATTGTGGCTTCAAAGAATTGAACTATTGTTTCGCCTTGTCTTTGAGAGTAAATGGGAACAACTTCAGGCAGGCTTGATCAAGTTGCCCCAGAACTGTAACGAACGAATGCAGAATATTCTCGAACTCCCGAATATGCAAATAAGGATCCCCCAATTCTTGCCCCCAAAATTCTGGAATTATCCGAAGATACTCAGCTTTTAATTCAAATGCATTCCCAGTGGTCGGAGTCGGAATAACGATAGGAGATACTTGAGGAGCCCGTTCTGGATTCAGATAATCACGTAGAGTACGAACTGGAACTTCTTCGGCCATTGGGCCTTTGCGATTGCGATTTAATTTGTGAGGCGGAGAGTGGGCAGGATACGCCCTGGCAATTCTACGGATTCTTGGCGGCGAAGAAGAACGATGAAGCCGATTGGAAATTGGGCTTCGATAAACAGGCATAAACTAGCACAAATACTAACTAATTACCAACAAACTACCAGACAAGAGGGGCTATGCCGCCACCTCAACTCAACAAACAGAATATGCGAGGGATTATGCCACCACCTCGGCTAAGCAATGCAATCAAATTTAAGCTAACTAACTAAATTAACTACTACACTAACTAGGAACAAACTCGATATTTAGCCTGGCTTCGTTACACCTCAAGTTTAGTACAACCAAGTTAAAGGTATCCACCAAACTAAATACAAACTACTAACACATAAACTACTAAACTACTACTAGACGAAAGCGGGATACTTACAGTGGTTTGTCGAACCTCCAAGAAAGCCATAATAAGAAATCCCCAGCAACGGCGCCAAAAATGCTTCGTTTGCTTCGATATAAGAGATAACGCCCCAAGCGTAGGGCCTAATATGTCAGTTGAAGCATGATAATCCGGAAATCCGGGATCGTACCCAAGGGAATAATTAATATGGCTTTGCTGGATTTGTAGATGCAAGCAAGGGCTTTCGGCTTTTAGACAGCCAACTTGGTTTTACGTGCGTAGTGGAAATGAAAAGGGCTAAATTGGAATGCGAATAAACTAAGATAAAAGACAGGTTCAGTCTAGGAATTACTAACACTCACGACTCAAGTTAAACTGCATTTCTCACCTAAATACGTGGTTCAGGATACACAATCAAGGTTCCCGAATCGAAAAATAAAATAGCTCGATTACCAAGCTAGCTCTAGAATTTATTTAGCAAATGCCTCGTGCGTCAGAGCTCCAAGTATCATGTGTGGTAGGTAGGCGATGCTCCTACCTACACATGATCAAGGAGATTAACACCTTAGCGAGTTGGCAAATAAACCTAAACCCCACATCAATTCTGGAACCAAAGGTTTAGACTTTATGGTGAAAAACGCAATTCTACTTGAGCCAGGAGGTGTTAATCACCCCATGACCTAACCTTGGTAAACTACTCGCACATATCTATTGAGATAGGAACAAGAAAAAAATCTACTTAACATAATTGAATTAACAACACTAGAAGAAAATTGGATTGAAAGATAGATCGGAAGATTCACTACAACTTTAATAAAGAAAACAATACCAAAAAAAACTAATTAATGAAAACAGAAAATAAAGATTCAAGACTGGAAATGAAGAACATTCAAGAACAAAAACAAATCTAGATCTAGATCTAGATCTACAATGATGTAAGCAAAAATCTATTCTACTTTGTACGCCCCCCAATATTCTTCAAGAGATGCTTTGAAATCACCCTCCTAACAGCCTCGGCATCGATGGAGAAGGGCTTAGGCTGCTGTGCTAAAGACTTCGGCATCGATGTAAACTATTTTCTTCCATTGATGCCGAGCAGCTTAGGCCAGATTTCACTAATTGGTTCGGCATCGATGGAATGTGGTTTCTCCTATCGATGGCGAGCAGCTTAAGCTCCATCCGCTGAGCTTTGCCTTGCTTTGGCCTTCTTTGCCTTGCCTTGGCCTTGCCGTCGGGTCACCATCAAGCCATTCCTGCCTAGGCTTCGGACTTTAAAACTCCCTTATTTGGATGATTTCCTACAAAACAGAAATAGCAAACTCTACGAGCAAAAGTAGTTAAAGATAACCAAATTAGCACTGAAATTAGACTAAACTAAAGACCTAGCGCACCCTATATTGTAATATCGAGTGCTTATCAAAACTTCAAAGTTTAGAGAGAGAGGACTATGCCTGTGCTATTTGCCATGGCTGGTTGGGGGGAGAGAGAGAGAGACAGAGAGTCGCAGCAGTAGGAGAAAGCTGCTAGTATTCGTAGGGAGTGGAAGTTGCTAGTAAAACATGGAAACCCTACACAAGGTCCAATTACCTTTTTGTCCTACTTTTGAAAGTGTTACAGCTTTTGGTTGGGGAGAGATCGAGAGATCTAGAAGGGGTAGGGGGACAAAAGTATCCTGAAAATCTAATTGTGAATGACAAAAGTACCCTTTATTTTAGATGTATTTTTATGTGCTTAGAGGAACTTGTTTACAGCTGGATTGCTTCAGTGTAAAACAGCCAAAAACAAAAAGAGTATGGGAAATTTTTTTTGAGGTATAGTTATATATAATTATTATATACTAGTTGCGGTAAATTCGAAATGGTACCCGGTACCTGACCGGTACTGGTACGTACCGTACCAGTAAAAAAATCAGTACTCTATCCGAAACGGTATTCAGAACTTTGGCAGTAAAACATAGAGTATGGAATTGAAGAGAAATTGTACTTGTGCATATAGGTTGTTCTAGTTCGACGTTGTATGTCCGGATTCTCCATATTTGGATGATAGGGTAATGCTTTGAAAGTTGGTAAATGTTAATGCATACTCACACTCATAGGTATTGTTTTTGGTTGTTCAAACGAAAGGAATGAGAATTGTACTTTTCATCTACTCGTCAAGTGTTTTTCCGTATATATTAACCATCTCTAAATTAGTGATAGGCCTTAAAAAGAGACAAAAATGGAGAATAATTGCGAAGCAATCACTTTGATTACTGGTTTATTGACCTTTATCAGAGCCTATTGCAACTTGTGAGTAGGTAATTTATCTCTTTGAGATATGAAAAGAGGTATATATGTTTGATAAGCAATCAACAAGAAGATCTCTTACAAGCATCAAGAAGTTTAGCAAACTTGTGGCCTGTGGTATTCTGTACATTTGAATACAGTCTACATCTTTGTCTTTAGGTGCATGTATACATGTCACCACAGTAAGATTTTGCCAATCTGTTGCATATTCTCCTTTTTGAACTTTCAAACTTGTATATGAACTTACAAACTTGTTTGCCTCTTTTTCGAAAAAATGCCTTCATGTTGCCTGAAATTAAGGAGACACAACACAAAATCTCAGTCCAAGAAATCAAAACACTTCTCTAGTTCTCTTGCATTATGTGCCCAAAAGTAATTAAGACACGACGCGGATACGGACAAATCAAGCTTATCACTAGACATGGTATATGCATGTACACATGAAGTCATTTTTTTTCTTGTTATTTAGTTGGCCTAATTTCAGTTTTGACTCCGTATAAATTGTGACCTTTATTTTATTTGGCCTAATATAAGTTGTGCCCTAAAACAGATGGCAAGAATAACAAAACGTGAACGAAGAAAGAAGGCAAAGCGTGAGGCATTGTTAGCACTTCTATGTGTCATGAGAATGATTAATAATGTTTTGAGCATGTATATGCTAATTACGGACTTGATTGGCGAAAGGGTTCGACAAAGGCCTCGTTTGCGTATGAATCCTAATGTTTACCAACACCAAATAGATGCACTTAATAGGTTGGTACACGGGAGTGACACAAACTGTCACAATCAATTGAGGGTAAATAGGTATACCTTCATGACTTTGTGCCATTTACTTGAGCAAAATGGACTAAAGGAGTCTAGGAATATCACTCTTGTGGAGAGAGTTGCGATATTTTTGTGGATTCTTTCACACCATACAAAAAATAGGCGTACGACTTTCCAATTTTGGAGATTGGAGGAAACAATTAGTAGGCATTTCAATGTTGTTTTGCCGATGGTGTTGCGCCTTCACAATATCTTGTGGCATCATTTAAAAGCTATTCCTGCTAATGAGCCGGATGTTAGGTGGAAATGGTTTGAGGTACAAATTATCTAAAGTGTTCAATTATTGTAATGCAGTTATTCATTCTAATAATCTAATCTAATAAAATAAATTGTTGGTCTCTCGTAGAATTGTCTAGGGGCTTTAGACGGTACCTTCATACCTGTCCTCCCCCCAACTGAAATGAAGGCACGGTTCAGGTCAAAGAAGGGTGAGTACGCGACAAATGTGTTAGGAGTTTGTAGTCGAAACCTAAAATTCATATATGCGTTGTCTGGTTAGGAAGGCTCCGCCATAGACTCGAGAGTGCTTCGAAACGCCTTGGTGAGGCCTTACGGGTTGAAAATTCCACAGGGTATGTCACTTTGCCACCTTTCCATTAAGTCAACATACGTCCACATTTGTATAAACATACTCACCTACACCTATGTATGTCATTTGTAGGTCGTTACTACCTCGTCGATGCCAGTTACACTAATGGACCAGGATTATTAGCACCATTCAGGGGTCAACGATACCACATAAACATTTGGAGACAAGGACACGTGCCTCAGAGCCGAGAAGAGTGCTTCAACATGAAGCACTCCGCCGCACGCAATGTTGTGGAGAGACACTTTGGCGTGCTTAAGATGAGATGGGGAATCTTGAGATCCTACTCTTTCTATCCCATTAGGACTCAATGTTGCATCGTCACAGTATGTTGCCTCCTCCATAATCTCATTAAGCGTACAATGGCAGTGGATCCTGTTAAGGCTCAATACACAGCGTGGGAGCAGCAAAACCTACATAATGTGCCACCTGAAGAGTACATAACAACGGTTGAAACATCGAACGAATGGACCCAAATGAGGGAAAACTTGGCAACCGAAATGTACAATGATTGGTTAGCTCATCATGGGGCTGGCCAATAGGATATCTTTCAATTGTATTGTTTCTTTGTTTTAAATGGATTTGTTTTATAGACTTGTTAAACAATTCAGTCCAATGTTGAAACATATCAACTATTTTCATGTAATAACAAACTATTTCGTGAGTGTTTGCCCTATGTCAAATTGTTATTGTCATTGAAATCAGGTTAGCTAACATAATGGAAGGTCAAGGAACTTCCAAACAAAATGAACCAATGCCAAGGAGGGACAAGAAAAACAATCGCGTAGGCTATGGACTACTAAGGAAGAGGAGGCCTTACTTGTGTGCATGTTGGACGCGGTTACGGAAAAAGATACATGGAAAGCCCATAATGGTTTCAAGTCGGGCTTTTATGTTGAAATTGAGAAAGGCTTGCAAAAACTATTGCCCGGGACCACTCTCAAAGCTCAACCAAACATAGAGTCGAAGGTCAAATATTGAAAGGAAAAATATGGTTATATTGCCGACATGATACGGCTAAGTGGCTTTGCGTGGAATCATGAAACTAACTCCATTGAGGTGGATTCGGAGGATGTGTGGAAGGAATATGAGAAGGTAACTTATCTACTCATTCATTTAAACCCACCTTGAGACATTGTTGTTATCCTTCAAAATTAGTTTTAACTACCGCCCTCCCATGAAATGCATGCCATTGAACATGTGCAGTTCAATCCCAAAGTGAAAGGCATGAATGGGAAGGCTTTCCCTATGTATGAGAGTTGACAAATTTTATTTGAGATTGATAGGGCAATGGGTGATAGGACAATTGTGACCTCGTTCAAAGCCCAAACCCCGATGAAATTCCAAACATGGATGAGTACTTTGAAGAGTGCTATACACCTAGGTTTGCAAATGGTGAGGCAATATGGACAAGTGATACTTTCGTTGAGCAATCGTATGGTTCTACAACCGCAAATCCCACAGCTCCAATAAATAATGCCGACACTCCTACAAGCATTCCCAATGCCAATGCAAATGTGAATGCCAATGCCAATGTCAATGCTCGTGCCAAAGCCAATCCCAATGCTTGTGCCAATGCCAATGTGCGTGCCAATGCCAATGCCAATGCCGCCAAAGAAAAAGGCCAAAAAAGAAGTGGCCATACCTGAGGCATTGGGGAATTACCTAAGTCAAAGCGCTACGGTAATGGAGAAGATCGCGGATGCCATAGGCTATGACAAGCAACTATCTTCCAAGAGGGAGAGGGTGTTTAACGAGTTACTCAAGCTGGACATGGATGAGAATGATAGGTATATCATCAACGCCATCATCGTCAAGGAGGAAGATAGGGTGGACACGTTCTATGGCATACCCGCTGATCACAAACAAAGATGGGTGGAGTTGGTATTGGCAGAGAAGTTTTATGGGAAAGACTAAGTAGGGGAAGTTTATGGGCCATTTGTGGAGGATGTCATTCCTTCTTTTTGTGAATTCTAGTAGCCCCTTAAAAACTAGATTTTGTGAAGGGATTAGGTCTTTTGAAAACTACCTTTATGGAGGATGTAACTCCTTTTTGTACTACGATCTTTTAATTGCATGTAATTGGTACATTATAGGGCAACGATGATGATTTACGAATAGGGCAAATGTTAGGCCAACAATGATGATGTATTTTGTAGGGCAATGATAATGCTATGACAATTGTGACAAAACTTGTATATGTGCGTACTCCTTTTGGCAACTATGAATCTGCATCTCTTTAATCACATGCATGACATTTATTATTGTTTCAATTACAGGTGGATATGTTGGCATTTATTGATGGCTATGATGTATTGTTACCTGAGCCAAATCTGGTTGGCATGTTGACATATTTAGGGCAACATGTCAAATATGTTTCTGCTATCCAGTGAGCAAGTTGCAGTCCCATTTATGGGTTTTGCCGGTCACTGGATTGTGTGTGTGTGTTGGTCACTGGACAGTTTGTGTGCTGTTTTATGGGCTATTTTGTGTAGATTTCTGCTAGTTTTATGGCCTATTTTCTGCTGGTTTCTGGTGGTGGTTTGTGGCTAGTTTTATTGCTGGTTATTGGACAGTTTTCATGCAAGTTTTTGTTGATTTTGTCCCTGCTTTCTTGCTATCTTTGCAGGTGGCTATGATGATATTTTTCGGAGCCAAATGGCATAAGTTTTCTCTTGATACATTCTGAAATGTTGGTGTACATCTCAAATATGTTTCTGCTATCCAGTGTGCAAGTTGCAGTCCCATTTATGGGTTTTTCCGGTCACTGGATTGTGTGTGTGTGTGACTGTGTGTGTGTTGTAGCTGGACAGTTTGTGGGCTGGTATTATGGGTTATTTTCTACTGGTTTTATGGGCTGTTTTCTGTTGGTTTCTGTTGTATTGTTGCTAGGTTGTGACAGGTTTTGTTGGCAGTTTTGGTGGTGGTTCGTGGCTGGTTTTACTGCTGGTCACTGGACAGTTTTTGGGCTGATTTTTTGGGCTGTTTTCTGCTGGTTTTCTAGGCTGCTTTTTGCTGGTTTTCTGGGCTGCTATTTCCTGGTTTTTTGGACAGTTTTTTATTGGTTTTTGGTTGGTTTTGTTGCTGATTTTTTGTTTGAGGGCAATGATGATGAATAAGGTTGTTTTGGTGTTGTGTCTTGGCTGGTTTGTTGGCAGTTTTGCTGGTGGATTGTGGCTAGTTTCATTGCTGGATTGGTACAGTTTTGGTGCAGGTTTTGGTTGATGGGTTGTTGGTTGGTTGATGGTTGGTTTTATTTGTTTCTTTTTAAGGGCAATGATGATCATTTCGATGGCTATGATGATATTACAAATTTAAGGACGAAACACTCGTCTTGGCGGGGACAACTTATGAGGGTCAATGGTTAAAAATCATTCGGCAACATAAGTTGTAGCCAAATAAGTGTTCAATGTGCTGCTTAATAAAATATCTGAGCCAAAAAAATCAAGCATTGATGCCATGGAGCGGTTTCAATTTCATGAAAATGAAAACCATAGAATTTTTTGCTGAGCTTGCTGATTTGAATTGCATTTCAAATTAGTTGGTGTTTCTACTGATTTCAGGATTCATAGTGTATGAGAAAAAATAGAACAGTTTAATTCTTGTATAATTCAAATTTGTAATATCAATTAAATCTTGTTGATTGTGTACAATGTCATAAGATTTTGCATTGTAATAAAGCTTGTTGAGTGTTAGTCTTGCCATTTTTTCTCTTTCTGATTTGTCTTTATCGTTAAATATGACAAGACTGAAACTAGCCCAACATTTATTTTCAAGATTGCATTTTGAACACAAGCTTATAATCTCAAATAAATCTAGACTACTTGAGATACCTTACAAGGATAAAAAGCAACAAATTTATTTTTCAAACATTTATTCAAACTACGATCTTCTTCAAGCATTCAACGTCAACCTCTGAAACGTACGAAGCAATGACTCCATCGATTAAACATGGGGAATTGCATGTCCCTCATGTTTCTTAATTGTCGATTCACCTACAAACATAACACATGAAAAATATGACAAATTATTCATAAATAAGAGTATATAAATGTTCATTAAAAACAAAAGTACTTACTTTGACAAATTCATTCCAAACCTCATTCTCCACCGCCAGTCTGTTTTCATTTTCATTCCAACCAAATCCGGAAATCTGAAGCATGTCTTGTAGTTGGAAACAAGTTGCCTTCCAATACTTCATCTTTGCCTCGATATGAAATTTTGTAATACCACCTTGGGGAAAAGAAGCTCGCATTTGAGTTTCCAAAACTACGAAGGATGCCGGTATGAACCATCCGTTCTCATTTTGCCAAATTCCCCCATCTACCAGGCTCTTAAGATGTTCTAACAACGTCTCCTCCTCCTCCTCGCTCCACTCCCGACGTGCCATTGAAATGAAAACAAAAAAAAAAACGAGAATATCAAACTAAAAATTAAAATGGGGATGATATTTGGGATGAGATGAAGAAAAAAATAAAATCTATTTATAGAAAAAATTTGTATATGTTGGTTTGTTGAACCTATTACTCACATGGTTATACTACCACTCACATGATCCAACAACCATCTACCTCCCATTCAACTATGAAGATTTAAAAAAAAAAAAAAAAACGAAATCTGTTTTTTCATATAAGTTTCATAATAATTGAATTATTTTACAAATTTTTTATCTTTTAATCCGTTTTTCTTTCAAAAAAAAATATTAAGGTTTAAACATGAATTACCTAAATTAATTTATTTTTATCCAATTTTTTTGATAAATATGTATTTATTTTAGTTTTACTTAAATTAACCTATATTACCCATTAAATTAATAAAATGATGGCAATAAAGTCATTTCACATCTTATCCCATAATATCCACCCTCCAAATCCCTTTTCCAAATAAATCATCCAAACATTGGATTACAAATCCACCCTTCTTAGGAGGTGGGTCCACCCTCCTTACATATCCACCCTCTTTCTATATCCACCCAAAATCATATCCTCCATCCAAACGGGCCGTTAGGTCGTATACCTCATAACTTACGACTAGTCTAGTTTGGAACCAATTCATATGGAGATTTACTCCGATTTTAATTGGGCTTTCGTTAGTTACTGGTAAAATTGAACTCCTAAAATTAGTTAACGTGAGCGTAAATTGGCCCGCGGTGTATAATAAAAGTATAGCATTAGAGTTAGGTCTTGGCCTCTTGGGTAGTCTCGCGGCCATTTTCTGAATCTTCTCTATTGTATCCGATTAGTCTCTCCTTGTTTGACCGGCAGCATGTGCAGAAAATATTAGTAATAGCCTTGTCCCACGTTAATTCTCCAAACTAGCAAATATTGGTTAATGCTACTCTAACGACACATGTTAAGATGTTTGAAATAAATAGGGTCTGCTCCATTGTTTTCTCTATAAGGCTATAACCAATTTTGAATGACACTTGAGTTTCTAACAACAGATAGTTATTAACAACAAAAAGTTTAGCTTAGAGGACATAAAAAAGTAAATAAGTGTTAGTCTTTCATATGGTCGAATATTTGAAACCGTGGACTACTAGATGGTTTGCTAGTTGCTAACTTCAAGCCTCAAAATTAGTCGAGATGCGCTCAAGTTGCCCACATCCCGTTATCATAAAAAACAATTGGCAACATGTACGTATTGAACCTGCAATTTTTCGTGGATACGCAAACAATAATAGGTAAATACTGCATTTTATATATCTTATAAAAAATATACAACGAGCCTAACCACCATTTGCTCCACTGCAGAAAGCCAAAAGCTTTCATTCGGAACCAGATGGTATACCAATACATAAATACATATTACTTCAGTTATTGAGCTTCTTGATTATTTCAACCTGACATTTGCAAGATCAAACCAGATTTGCTTGAACACCTTGATAATCACCTCATGGTACTCAGCCGAATTCAACTGAAGATAACAAGCAAGGAGATCTTCCAAATCCTTAGACGCCCTTAAATTATTCTCTACGATCATCTCCACCATTGACTCCCTGAAATCCCTCCTCGGGTCAGCCGACGACTTCACCACGGCGAAGCTCTCCGACACGCTCCTCCGGCCCCGGCCGCCTTTCCCCTGAACCCTCTTACTGCCAATTCTAGGAGAATTAGTGCGAATTCTCACTCCTGGTGAACTCACTGAAAGTCTCCGAACAGAGGACACAGAAACAGAGCTTGTCCTCTGTTCTGTGACATTACTAGTATACCCATGAGACTGAACATTTTTTCCCTCAGATTCAACTGATTTCCTTGGTTTCTGATCCATTCTGGTTAGGATTGGATGTAGTTCAACAGCGGTAACGACTCTGAATCCGTCGGATTTTGCGTTCGGTGAGTTGTCGTTTATGTCAAAAACGATGTCGATTTCGGGATTTCGGTCATGGTCAGAACCCAATTCGGGTAAGAGAGATTCATGATCGGATGAACTATCGAGGGGGGAAATTGGGTAGTCGTCGGATTTTAAATCGAGGGAGGCGCGGCAGCCGCAACCGGCGGAGACAGAGGTGGTGATGAGCTTTTGAGAAAATGGCTTATTAATAGAGGCTATGGCTCTTCTCTTTGAGTTGTTGCTGCGTTTCTGTTTGGGTGATTTTCTTGGGGATTCTTGGAAATGGGTTTCTGGGTATTGTTTGGGTGATTTTTTGGGGGATTCTGGGAAATGGGTTTGTTGGGATTTTGGGTCTTGCATAGGGGGTGGATTGAGGTTTCTTGTGAAGTAATAAGACTTGCGCTGGTGAGAGAGGATGCTTTGGGGTTGGCTTTGTGTTTTTGAATTCTGTGGTGGAATTGAAGTAGTAGTTGTGGTTGATGATGTTGATGATGATGATAATGATGAACAAGTGAGAGATGATGTTGTTGATGTTGATGATGATGATGAAGTGGTGGGTGGCTGTTTTTTCTTTTTGGTTGGGGGATTGATGGTGTTTTTTGGGTTCCTAGTTCTCGTGCCCATGTCTTTCAGCTTGTAGAACCAGGCATTTGGTATCATTTCTGATAACCTGAACTTCTTGTTACCCATATCTCTCTCTCTCTCTCTCTCTCTCTCTCTGTGGCGAATGTCTGTTTTCTAAAAGGAGTGATGGTGGAAGATAAATAGACAGAGACTTTTGTGGGGAGAAAATGGGGCCACAATCGAAGAAAAAATGGGGCACAAAAGCGAATAAGATTGGACCCAGCGGTGGGTGGCTTTTCTTTTTAATGGTACCTAATGATAAATGGCCCTTAATTTCCGGCACAAACAGCAAAACTTCTTTTTCTGGGGAAATTACATATCAGTGGAGAAAGGGGTAAATAATGCCCAAGTGCTGGAGAGATTTTTTCAAAATTTCATAAATATGGAACGGAGGAAAAATAATTCCCCATACATGAAACGGAGGAAAAATAATTCCCCATGCATGGAGTCCGAATCTGGATCTCCTAACTTGCCATTTCCATGAATTTATGTTGCCCCTTCTATGTACCTAGGTTGCCCCTTCTATGAAACTAAGTTGCTCTTTCTATGAATTTCCTGGGTATTCAATTTCTTGAGTATTTCTTCAATCTCCTTACCATTTCTATTATTTTTTGAGAAATTTGGAATCTGTGTTACTTGTAGATTTGCATGAAACTGACCAACTGAAATTCTCTATGCATGAAACAAAGAAAAAAAATTCCCAAAACAAGAAGTCGGTTTGTAGTCAAATCTAAGTTTGAATCTAAGTTGCCCCTTCTATGAATTTAAATTGCCCCTTCTATGCACCTAAGTTGCCATTTCTATGAACTTAAATTGCCCCTTAATTAGCTAGTAGCATAACTTCTTCACATTTTCAAGTAAAACCAAACAAAAAATTTTAAGTGGCAATTCCTAAAATCTAAAAGCAAAAGTATAAGTGGATGCTAGAAAACATATATCTTATTTTCTCTATCATTTCTCTTTCTAAAAAATTAGCCAAAATACACTAATCTCAAAATACTTTAAAAACTCAAATCTACAAGTAACCCAGTTCTCAAATTTCTCAAAAAATAATAGAAATGATAAGGAGATTGAAGAAATGCTCAAAAAATTGAATATTTAAGAAGTTCATAGAAGAGACAACTTAGGTTCATAGATTTATGTAGAAGCGGATAGATTTAGGTTCATAGACTTAGGTCCCTTCTATGAACCTAAGTTGTCCCTTCTATGAACTTCTTAAATATTCAATTTTTTGAGCATTTCTTCAATCTCCTTATCATTTCTATTATTTTCTGAGAAATTTGAGATCTGGGTTACTTGTAGATTTGAGTTTTTAAAGTATTTTGAGATTAGTGTATTTTGGCTAATTTTTTAGAAAAAGATATGATAGAGAAAATAAGATATATGTTTTTTAGTATCCACTTTATACTTTTGCTTTTAGATTTTAGGAATTGCCACTTAAAATTTCTTACTTGAAAATGTGAAGAAGTTATGCTACTAGCTAATTAAGGGGCAATTTAAGTTCATAGAAAGGGCAACTTAGGTGCATAGAAAGGGCAATTTAAATTCATAGAAGGGGCAACTTAGATTCAAACTCAGATTTGACTACAAACCGACTTCTTGTTTTGGGAATTTTTTTTCCTCCGTTTCATACATAGAGAATTTCAGTTGGTCCGTTTCATGCAAATCTACAAGTAACCCAGATTCCAAATTTCTCAAAAAATAATAGAAATGGTAAGGAAATTGAAGAAATACTCAAGAAATTGAATACCCAGGAAATTCATAGAAGGAGCAACTTAGTTTCATAGAAGGGGCAACTTAGGTACATAGAATGGGCAACTTAAATTCATAGAAATGGCAACTTAGGATATCCAGATTCGGACTCCATGTATGGGGAATTATTTTTCCTCCGTTTCATGTATGGGAAATTATTTTTCCTCCATTCCATATTTATGGAATTTTGAAAAAACCTCTCCATCACTTGGGCATTATTTACCCCTTTCTCCACTGATATGTAATTTCCCCTACTATTATCACATCACTTTTGTGTTTAGGTTTTTTTGAAATCATTTCGTACTATGATTGATGATTCTATTTCTATCCATTTAATCCCTCCTTGGATTGATTAAGATCGATCCTCTCCATCAGGTTGGGATCCCCTTCAATCCCTATAAGGCGCTGAACCGAGTCGACTTAGTGCTAGATAAGAGAACATCAACCTTACTAGAAATTATGATCGAATGTCGATTAATACATGGTTGCATGCAATAATTTTTTTTTATCCTAACATAAATGGATTTCGATAAAGCGTGACAACTTACTTTATTTCTTGATAAATACGTTCTTCAATCATTTCTATCGAAATAATTTTCAACACAGTTGATGTTATCTAGAGCCTTTTGAATATGAATGATTCTGATCACCAAAATAAACCTAAAAAAAAACCCATAAAAAAGTTTTAACCGGATAGACTAGTCCTTTTTTTAAATTGAAAACCTATTTGATAAAAATGTCTTGAGCTAAATTAAAATACTAACTGATACAAAGATTAAATATTTGTGATTGTTTTCTTTTAGTTTTATTAATGGAAGTCTGTGATTGTGGTGTGGAGAGATGGTGACTACATGTCATGTGGTTGTTGAGAGATGGCGTCAATGTTGGATGTGGTGGTAGTTGGTAGTGTGGAATTGGCGTAGTTGCACCATGGTGTAGTGGAAGTTGAAACGGAGGTGGTGTGGTGGAAGGATGTCGGTGGTGGTGGAGGAGGAGGAGAGACGACAATAGTGGATAACAGTGCAAATGATGATAATAATGAATGGTGGTGTGGTCATGGTGGTGAAGAAGTGGGGTGGATGTAACCGTTAAACATGATGGAGATATAGAGAAATAGTGGTGGTTGACACACTGGTGATGGTGTTAGTGGTGACGTTGTTAGAATGGTGGTGGTAGTGATCATCATGGGAGTGGAGTCTTGATAGGAGCAGTGGTGGTGGTGCAGTGCTAGCGGCGCCGGTGGTGGTGGTTGGTAACGTTGGTGGTGGTGGGGACGATGGAGTTCAAATAGGGGTAGAAGTGGAGACAACGATAGCGTGGTGGAGGTGACAGTGGCAGCTATAGTGAAGGGGGCGGTGGTGGAATATGGGGGCGATTGGTCAGGGCGATGGTCGTGGAGGGTTGTGGCAGTGAAGGAAGTACACAAGTACCAACAAATTTAGTAAATATTACATAGGTACTACTAGAGTACTTTATTTTTTTTAAAAAACTTTTTAAGCTTATATTATAAGAGACTTAAAATATTAAGTACGATTAAATATGATTAGCAAACCAAATTTATTATTTATCACTTAATACATTCAGTTTTTAAGTGCTGAATAGAGTTATCAACTAAGCGCATCCCTATTGTAATAATCAAATTGGTATGGATAAGCAAACTTAATAACAATGCTAAAAAAACACCCCACATTGTAATAAGTAATTGTTGAAAAATGTATGCATTATAATTTGTGAAAATTTATATGCATCTCTATTAATTATTTTGATGATTAATTCAATGATATTTTTATTCGGCAAATACAAAATTATCGAAAAGTCGATTCCCGAATTAAATATTTTCGTGACCTTGAAATATAGCATAAAGTCTCTTGGATTCATGATTTATATTTACAAAGACTTTATTGAGCTCAATACATGCTTTAACGGTTTATTTAGATGAAATTGTGAGCCACAGGTTGACGAACCGGCTGACAAGCCGGCTGTCTGAACAGAAAGCTGTGACAACCGGAAACCATCGGACGACCACCCGGATGACCACTCTGTCAACGGCTAGTTCTAACGGCTAGTTCCAACGGCTAGTTCCAACGGCTAGTTCGAACGGCTAGTTCCAACGGCTAGTTCTAACGGCTAGTTCCAACGGCTAGTTCCAACGGCTAGTTTCCAACGGCTAGTTTCCAACGGCTAGGAAGCATATGGATGGCTATATAAGGCATCAAGAACTCATTAATGAGTATATACACAAGCTACAACATTCCATATTATTGCAAGAGCAAATTCTCAAAAGATCAAAGCCAAAAATTCTCATTGTTCTTCCACTTTCATATTATTCTCGAGAGAAAATTTGTACAAGTCGTGAGCGATAATTTTCATACCTTCTTCACATACTTGTATTTCCTAAGTGAGTGTTTGAGTCAAACACTTGAAAGCTTAGAAGACCAAATTCGGGTTGGAATTTGGGTGTTATTGTTTTTGAGAAGTTTTCGGAGAAAATTCTTGCGGTTGTGCTAGCTCCTCGGGAAAGCTAGAGGCATTCGGTTCTTGTAAGCACCCGCAAGACTTACAAGTTGTAATCTTTTAAAGATTAGTCTAACCTTCAAGTAATTGCTTGAGGAGAAGTGGAGTAGGGCCGGACCGTGGACAAATCCGGACCGAACCACTATAAACGGGTTCTATCTCTCTATCTCTCTATTTTGATTGCATACTTATTGTTTGCATATATTGTTAGAGATAAATTTTTATTGGTAATTATTACTAGCAATCCTATTCACCCCCCCTCTAGGTTGCATAATTTGGGTAACAATTGGTATCAGAGCCTCGGCTCTTGTTTGTAGATTTAACCATCTAAGAGTTAAGATCCATGGCAACCACTAGTAATGTTTCTTGTATCGAAGGTCAATCGTCCAATAGACCTCCCTTGTTCACCGGAGAAAATTACTCTCATTGGAAAAATAGAATGATGATCTTTATTCAATCCACGGATTATGATCTATGGAAAATTATCAAAAATGGTCCCATTATTCCTACTAAGAAAGTTGGAGAAGAGACTATGCCTAAACCAGATTATGAGTGGAGTCATTTGGAAAAGGCTTCAATAGAAAAGAACTATAGAGCTATGAACCTTCTTTTTTGTGCTATTACTCCCAATGAATATGATTGTGTTTCCGCATGTGAATCGGCTAAAGAAATATGGGATAAGTTAGAAATGTCACATGAAGGAGATAGTCAAGTTAAGGAGTCCAAAATTGATATTCTTGTGCATAGCTATGAGCTCTTCAAAATGAAACCGGATGAATCTATATCTCAAATGTTTGCTAGATTTGCTAGTATTACTAACGGTTTAAAAGCTCTTGGAAAGATTTACAGTCAATCCGAAATGACAAGGAAGGTGCTCCGTTCCATGCCAACCAATTGGGACACTACCACCTCCATCATCCTACAATCCAAAGATTTCTCAACATACACGATGGACAAGCTCATGGGATCTCTCATGACGGAGGAAATGCATCACAACCTCAAGGGTGAAAAAGAGAAGAAAGTTAAGGATCTTGCCTTCAAAAGTACAACAAGCAAATCAAAAAGCAAGGAGGATTCAAGCAACGAAAGTGAGGATGATGAAATGGCGCTCATCACAAAAACGTTCAAGAAACTCCTCAAAAATAGAGCATCTCACAAAGGCAGAGGATTTTCAAGAAAAGATGGAGGCAAACCACTATAAACGGGTTCTATCTCTCTATCTCTCTATTTTGATTGCATACTTATTGTTTGCATATATTGTTAGAGATAAATTTTTATTGGTAATTATTACTAGCAATCCTATTCACCCCCCCTCTAGGTTGCATAATTTGGGTAACAATTGGTATCAGAGCCTCGGCTCTTGTTTGTAGATTTAACCATCTAAGAGTTAAGATCCATGGCAACCACTAGTAATGTTTCTTGTATCGAAGGTCAATCGTCCAATAGACCTCCCTTGTTCACCGGAGAAAATTACTCTCATTGGAAAAATAGAATGATGATCTTTATTCAATCCACGGATTATGATCTATGGAAAATTATCAAAAATGGTCCCATTATTCCTACTAAGAAAGTTGGAGAAGAGACTATGCCTAAACCAGATTATGAGTGGAGTCATTTGGAAAAGGCTTCAATAGAAAAGAACTATAGAGCTATGAACCTTCTTTTTTGTGCTATTACTCCCAATGAATATGATTGTGTTTCCGCATGTGAATCGGCTAAAGAAATATGGGATAAGTTAGAAATGTCACATGAAGGAGATAGTCAAGTTAAGGAGTCCAAAATTGATATTCTTGTGCATAGCTATGAGCTCTTCAAAATGAAACCGGATGAATCTATATCTCAAATGTTTGCTAGATTTGCTAGTATTACTAACGGTTTAAAAGCTCTTGGAAAGATTTACAGTCAATCCGAAATGACAAGGAAGGTGCTCCGTTCCATGCCAACCAATTGGGACACTACCACCTCCATCATCCTACAATCCAAAGATTTCTCAACATACACGATGGACAAGCTCATGGGATCTCTCATGACGGAGGAAATGCATCACAACCTCAAGGGTGAAAAAGAGAAGAAAGTTAAGGATCTTGCCTTCAAAAGTACAACAAGCAAATCAAAAAGCAAGGAGGATTCAAGCAACGAAAGTGAGGATGATGAAATGGCGCTCATCACAAAAACGTTCAAGAAACTCCTCAAAAATAGAGCATCTCACAAAGGCAGAGGATTTTCAAGAAAAGATGGAGGCAAAGAAGAAAATAGTAAAAAGGATCCAATCATTTGCTACGAGTGCAAGAAGCCCGGCCACATCAAAAGTGAATGTCCATATGCAAAAAAATATTCAAAGAAGGACAAAAAGAGAGCTATGATGGCCGCATGGGACAATAGTGACGATAGTAGCTCCGATGAGGACGATGAGCAACAAGAGGTCGCTAACTTGTGTTTCATGGCCATCGAAGAAAACGAGGTAGATCTCGACTCATCCTATTCCTTTGATGAATTATTTATTGCCTATAAAGAGTTGAAAGTAGAATTTGAAAAGGTTGTTTCTAAAAACAAATTTCTTAAAAAGGTTGCTAAAGATCTTTCACTAGAAATAGATGATTTAATTGAAGAGAAAGATATTTTGGAGGAAGAAAATGAAAGTTTAAGAACCTCTTTGGAAAAAGAAAAAGAGTATTTGAAGGATACTTCCAAAAACGAATCTTTAGAAAAACAAATTGATGATTTAACTAATTCTCTTTCAAAACTCACTAATGGAAAAGAAAGTTTAGACATTCTTCTTGGAAAACAAATGGTTTCTTTTCACAAGGCCGGAATTGGTTATAATCCCACTCAACACAAAAATCTTTTTGAAAAAGATGTTCCTCCTTCTAGCCATTCTAAATTGACATGTCATTATTGTGGTAAAATTGGTCATATTTCTCCTACATGTCCTATGAAAGGATACTCATCTTCTAATGCAAAAAAGGTTTGGGTTCCTAAGAACCGTATCAATGCTAACCTTCAAGGACCCAAGATGATTTGGGTACCAAAAGTCAAGAATTGATGTGCTATTGTAGGTATGCTTCAAAAGTTCTCTCAAGGAAGGAAGTTGGTACCTTGATAGTGGATGTTCAAGACACATGACCGGTGACAAGAGGGCTTTCAATTCTCTTTCGTCTAAAGATGGTGGACATGTCACATTTGGAGACAACAACAAAGGTGAAATCATAGGAATCGGCAATATAGGTAATTCTCCTATTATTGAAGATGTTTTACTTGTTAATGGTTTAAAACACAATCTTCTTAGCATAAGTCAATTATGTGATAGAGGAAATCGTGTTATCTTTGAAAAATCCAAATATATCATTGAAAATGACAAAAGCAACAAGACACTCTTCGTTGGACAAAGATTTGAAAATGTATATGTTTTTAATCTCAATGATTTAAGTAATTGTGATATAAAATGTTTTTCCGCTTTGAGTGAAAATAGTTGGCTTTGGCATAGGCGCCTAGGACATGCAAGTATGGATGCTATTTCAAAACTCTCTAGAAAAAATTTGGTAAAAGGTCTTCCTAAAATCAAATTTGAAAAAGATAGACTTTGTGGTCCTTGCCAACAAGGAAAACAAACCAAGGTTTCTTTTAAGTCCAAAAATGTTGTTTCAACTACTAGACCTTTGCAATTACTTCATATGGATTTGTTTGGACCAACTCGCTCTCCAAGTCTTTGTGGAAACTATTATTGTCTTGTTGTTGTTGATGATTTCTCTAGATATACATGGGTGATGTTCCTAGCTCATAAGAATGAGGCTTATCCTAATTTCACTAAACTTTGTAGAAGAGTTCAAAATGAAAAAGGATTTGTTATTTCTAATATTCGTACGGATCATGGAAAAGAACTTGACAATTCTTTATATGAAAAGTTTTGTGATGAACATGGTATTGGTCATAACTTTTCCGTACCTCGTACTCCTCAACAAAATGGAGTAGTAGAGAGAAAAAATCGTACTCTGGAAGAAATGGCCCGCACTATGCTTTGTGAAAACTCTTTGCCAAAATATTTTTGGGCGGAAGCCGTTAATACCTCATGCTATATTTTGAATCGAGTTTTAATTAGGCCTATCCTCAAGAAAACTCCTTATGAGCTTTGGAATGGTAGAATACCCAACATTAATTACTTTCATGCCTTCGGTTGTAAATGTTATGTATTAAACAATGGAAAAGATAACTTGGGTAAATTTGATTCAAAATCGGATGAAGGCATCTTTATTGGTTACTCTCTTACTAGCAAAGCATATAGAATTTATAATAAGCGCACTAATCTTGTTGAAGAATCTATTCACGTTTCCTTTGATGAATCTAATCCTTGTGCTACTAAGGATGTTGTTGATAATGATGACTTAGAGATTACTCATAAGATTCATGACTTGACAATTCAAGAAAAAGTTGATGGTGATACTCAAGTAGAAAGCTCTCAAATCAAAGAAGATGAAGTTATTAATCAACCTCAAGATGCCATGGGAGACAACCAAGATCTTTCCAAGGATTGGAGATTCGTGCAAAACCATCCAAAGGACTTGATTCTTGGAGAAGTTTCGAAAGGGGTAACCACTCGCTCGTCTCATAGAAATTTTTGTGAAAATCAAGCTTTTGTTTCTCAAATTGAGCCTAAAAACTTTCCGGAAGCTCAAGATGATGAAAATTGGATTTTGGCCATGCAAGATGAGTTAAATCAATTTGAAAGGAATAAAGTTTGGGCATTAGTACCTAAGCCTCTTGATCACACTATTATAGGTACTAAATGGGTTTTTCGTAACAAGCTAGATGAATCCGGAAATATTGTTAGGAATAAAGCTAGACTTGTTGCTCAAGGTTATAATCAAGAAGAAGGTATTGATTTTGAAGAAACTTTTGCACCGGTAGCTAGATTAGAGGCTATTCGCATATTGCTTGCCTTTGCATCTTTCAAAAATTTCAAGCTTTATCAAATGGATGTGAAAAGTGCATTTTTGAATGGGTTCATAAATGAGGAAGTTTATGTCAAACAACCTCCCGGCTTTGAAGATCATGTATACCCCGATCATGTTTTTAAACTCTCAAAAGCTTTATATGGTTTGAAGCAAGCACCACGTGCATGGTATGATAGACTTAGTTCATTCTTACTTGACAATGGCTTTACTCGTGAAAAAATTGATACTACTCTTTTCATTAAAGCCAAAGGTAAAGATATGCTCATTATTCAAATATATGTTGATGATATTGTCTTTGGTGCCACTAATGATAATATGTGCAAAGAGTTTGCTAAGTGTATGCAAGGTGAATTTGAAATGAGTATGATGGGGGAGCTTAACTTCTTCCTCGGACTTCAAATCAAGCAAACTAATGAGGGGATCCTAATCAACCAAGCCAAGTATGCGAAAGAACTTATTAAGAAGTTTGGCATGGAAGGATCAAAGCCAATGAGCACACCAATGAGCACATCAACTAAGCTAGACAAAGATGAGAATGGTAAGGCCGTCAATGAAAAGATGTATCGAGGTATGATCGGCTCATTACTTTATCTCACTGCAAGTAGACCGGATATAATGTTTAGTGTTTGCATGTGTGCTAGATTTCAATCATGTCCTAAAGAATCGCATTTAAAAGCTATTAAACGTATTTTTAAATATGTTGCCGGTTCTCAAGACTTAGGATTGTTTTATCCACGTGGAGTTGCATTTGATTTAATTGGTTATTCGGATGCGGATTTTGGAGGTTTCAAAGTTGATCGTAAAAGTACAAGTGGGACTTGCCAATTTCTAGGGCACTCTCTAGTGTCTTGGCATAGCAAGAAACAAAATTCCGTAGCTCTATCTACCGCCGAGGCGGAATATGTAGCGGCCGGAAGTTGTTGTGCCCAAATATTGTGGATCAAACAACAAATGGAGGATTTCAATTTGCAATATGATCATATTCCTATTAAATGTGATAATACTAGTGCAATTAGCTTAACCAAGAATCCAATTCAACATTCTCGAACAAAACATATTGAGATTAGACATCATTTTATAAGAGATCATGTTCAAAAAGGGGATATTGAACTTAACTTTATTAGTACCGACAAGCAATTGGCGGACATTTTCACAAAACCCCTTGGTGAAGAACAATTTTGTTTCATTCGACGAGAACTCGGCATGTCTAATCATTTATGAAAAAGTTGTGTTCTTGATGTCAAAAGTTTTTTTTTTTGGATTCAATGTTGAGTTGATTGAATTCGTAAATATCATACTTGATGGAGAGTACAAATGATCTTGATAAAGAAATCACCCTCCAAACATTTTATCATATGATTCATTTTCCTGTGTTTGGTATGCAGAAAAACAGTTTTATGGTCTTTAATGCTACTCCTCTTAAACGTTTTCTGGACTTAACCTGCATTTGTCAGTGTAGAGACCCGTATTTTATTTCCATAATTCTTTATGTTTTATTAAGGCATGAGTTGTGATATAAAATGGAGAATGAGTTCGGATGTCGAATGTGCTAGAATTTAGAAGTTCGGGATGCAAGTGTAATATGCATGGGTGTATAAGTGAAGGTGTGTGTAGGGGATAATTCTCCCCCACATATATTTCTTTTCTTTTCCGGGCAGACACACACACGTTTCTCTCTCTCTACTCCCTCGACCGACTCTCTCTCTTTCTCACCTCTCGTCCAAACTTCTCTCTTCGATTTCATCGCCTTAGAATGAGATTTCGGAAAAATCCCAAGTACTAAAGTTGTTCTACGCGACGAGATCTTCCTATTGATCGAAGAAGAATCATGATCGGAGCACTTTGAGGTTTTCTCCATGTTCGGGCTTGCTTCTAACCCTCGAGGTAGGGATCTCCTACCTTCTTTACGTGTTTAAGTGTTGGTTAGATGTACAAGAATCAAGTTTGATCATTTATTTTGAGTCTTGAACAAATCTGTTATATGCTGATAATTTCGTGGGTTTTGGAAATCTGTCTTTTGGGAGCCCTCTGCTAGAAATCACTGGCATTTGTCATGATTAAGACCTCAAGGGGCGGGTCAGGGTCGTGACAGTCAGTCGGATGTCCAAGCGGATGTCCAACCGGACAACCGTGAGGATTGAGACTTATTCAAGCTTTTGCGTTGCTAACTCTGATTTATTAAGTCTGTTACACTTAGTTTGTATGAACTTCATGGCTTAGTGCTTAAATTGTCTCTTATATACTTCGCCGATATGAATTTCTTGTCTCTAAGCTTGCAGGGATAATCATTCTCGGTAATACCCCTCGCATTCTTTAAAAAGCTCTCTTTTAGGGGGAGCATGTATTAAGGGGACACAACAATAAACACCCGAACACAATTTTCTTCCCCTATTTTTGTTCTTTTCGGCGCCACCCCTATTCTTGTCCTATTCGGCGCCGCATCCCCTATCCTATCTCTATTCGGTGCCGCATCCCCTATTATCTCTCTTTCGGCGCAGCAATTCAATCAATTCGGCGCACCATTTCAAACAATTCGGCAATCTCATACTCTATAAATTCAACAACACAATCTCTATCTCCTCATCTATCTATCTCTCCTTCTCTCTCGGCCTAAATCTCTCCAAATCTCTATCCTTCCAAATCGAGCAATGGCAAACATACCGCAAGGGTTACCATTTGAGTTTTACGAAAGAGATGCCGAACGAGCAGAGTTCAGGTTGTTTATCCAAACCATTTGGATGCAACTCTTTATCTTCATTCTGCTGTGTGCGTTACTTACCATGAGAATACCACCATGGTTCGGATGGAATGTAAATGTGGATACTCTGTGGTATTGGATTGGCATTATAGCTGCCGTTGTAGCAGCCATTATTCGAGAATACGAAAATCAAGGACGCCAAGCTCTCAATGTACGAAGATAGAGTGCTACAAGGCAAGAGCGGCATGGTGCTGGAACCATGGCCCTATTGTTTTTCTCTTTTTAGTTTTTTTTTTATGATGTCACAGGGGGAGAAAAAGCCAAGTTTTAATTGATCTATCTTGCCATTTTGGGCAAATTTAAAAAATTGCTTGCTATGATCTGATGATTATTGCTATTACTCGTTGATCGTAGATAACTGCTTTGGTGCATGTATTAAGGGGGAGATTGGCATAACTCCTACTTGAATAAAAACTATAATTTTGTGTCATCATCAAAAAGGGGGAGATTGTTGAAAAATGTATGCATTATAATTTGTGAAAATTTATATGCATCTCTATTAATTATTTTGATGATTAATTCAATGATATTTTTATTCGGCAAATACAAAATTATCGAAAAGTCGATTCCCGAATTAAATATTTTCGTGACCTTGAAATATAGCATAAAGTCTCTTGGATTCATGATTTATATTTACAAAGACTTTATTGAGCTCAATACATGCTTTAACGGTTTATTTAGATGAAAATGTGAGCCACAGGTTGACGAACCGGCTGACAAGCCGGCTGTCTGAACAGAAAGCTGTGACAACCGGAAACCATCGGACGACCACCCGGATGACCACTCTGTCAACGGCTAGTTCCAACGGCTAGTTCCAACGGCTAGTTCTAACGGCTAGTTCCAACGGCTAGTTTCCAACGGCTAGTTTCCAACGGCTAGGAAGCATATGGATGGCTATATAAGGCATCAAGAACTCATTAATGAGTATATACACAAGCTACAACATTCCATATTATTGCAAGAGCAAATTCTCAAAAGATCAAAGCCAAAAATTCTCATTGTTCTTCCACTTTCATATTATTCTCGAGAGAAAATTTGTACAAGTCGTGAGCGATAATTTTCATACCTTCTTCACATACTTGTATTTCCTAAGTGAGTGTTTGAGTCAAACACTTGAAAGCTTAGAAGACCAAATTCGGGTTGGAATTTGGGTGTTATTGTTTTTGAGAAGTTTTCGGAGAAAATTCTTGCGGTTGTGCTAGCTCCTCGGGAAAGCTAGAGGCATTCGGTTCTTGTAAGCACCCGCAAGACTTACAAGTTGTAATCTTTTAAAGATTAGTCTAACCTTCAAGTAATTGCTTGAGGAGAAGTGGAGTAGGGCCGGACCGTGGACAAATCCGGACCGAACCACTATAAACGGGTTCTATCTCTCTATCTCTCTATTTTGATTGCATACTTATTGTTTGCATATATTGTTAGAGATAAATTTTTATTGGTAATTATTACTAGCAATCCTATTCACCCCCCCTCTAGGTTGCATAATTTGGGTAACAGTAAAGTTACAAGTCTTTTAGCAAATAATCAAATTCTACTCATTCCACAATCAAACTTAACAATTTTTACTAATAACCAAAACTCAATAACCAAACCCAATAACCAAATTCAAAACTCAATAACAAAAAAAATACCCCACATTAGAATCGTCTCATCGAGACGAATAATTTGGTGTGATCGGGTGTGTGATTGAAACTCGTTTGAAATTGGACATAGGTGCATTACGAACTATGTGGGTTTTTTTTTTATAGGGATGCAAAAATAATCAATATGGAGGTAAATGTTGTTAAGTTTAATTATGAGCTAAATGGATAATCAAATGCTGACGTGTCACATTTTAGTTATTTATTTTGATTATTCTCATTGCGGAGGCTCTAAAAGCCCTCGTTCATATTCCAAATGTTTAAAGGGTGAGAACTAAATGATGTACCTTTTCTCTTGTACGGGGTTGGCTATATTTCAGCTTTTAAAGAGAGGTTAACACAAACACACACACACACACAAAAAGTTGATATTTATGGCCGAAACCCCAACTTGCGTATATGGAAGCCCAAATGAAGCTGGGATTCAGGGTTTATTATACGGCTTATAATCCATTGAGCCCAAATGAAGCTGGGATTCAGGGTTTATTACGGCTTATAATCCATTAGCCGTACAAGAGAAAGCCACATAACCATACAAAGGGGCAGACTAGCATTAAGAATGAGGAACCATTATTACTATTTGAGTTCTTTTTTTTCCTTTTTATCCCTTAAATTATGCACATTTTCTCTACTTAGTCCTTAAACTATCAATTTGATGATTTTATTCCCTCAACTATCATACCATTACCTACTTAGTCCAATAGATAACGGAAATTAAAATTTTGGACGGAAAATGTCACGTAATGCCCTATTTGGGACCCTGTAAAACAGATACTTGATTATGAAAGTCTTAGAGATAAAAATTAATTATAACCATTTAGGATAATATGATCAGAAAAATAAGACATTCGCATCGGTTCAAACAGATTGAAAATTGGAGCACTTAAATTTTTTTACAAAGTTCATATATTAGAATCTTACGTTGCATTTTATAAAGACTAACACATACATTTTTTTTTTTAAAAGACTGAGTTCTTTATATAGAATTAAGACTGTTTATATATTAAAATATGGTTAAAAATTAAGCGTTCTAATTTTCAATCCGTGTAAACCAGTGTGAAAATCTTATTCTTCTAATCATTTTATGCTAAAAGGTTATAATTAATTTTTTCTTTCTAGAGCTTTCATAATCAAGTATCTGCTCTAAAGGGTTCCGAAATAAAAAAAAGATATTTAATTATGATAGCCCTAGAGATAAAAATTAATCATGACTCTTTAGAATAATATGATCAGAAAAATAAAATTTTCGCACCGTTCCAAACGGATTGAAAATTCGAGCACTTAATTTTTATAAGGTTTATATACTAAAAAATATAGTTACAAAATTAAGTGTTTCAATTTTCAATCTGTTGAAACCGGTGCGAATGCCTTATTTTTCTTATCATTTTATCCTAAAGAGTCATAATTAATTTTTATTTCTAAAACTCTCATAATCAAGTATCTGCTCGATAGGGTCTCAAACAAGCCTTACATGGCATTTTCCATCCAAATTCCTAACTTCTGTTATCTATTGGACTAAGTAGGTAATGGTATGATAGTTGAGAGGATGAAATCGTCAAATTAATAATTTAGGGACTAAGTAGAAAAAATGTGCATAGTTTGGGGATAAAAAAAAAAAAAACTCTTGGTTTTAAAAAGATCATTTTTAGCCGTTGCCCTTTTGCGCCAAGCTTTAGCTAATACTGTCCTAACAAAAATAAAATTTTGTAAAACAAATAGTCTATCTTATATTTGTTCGAACTAGTGATCTTCAAACAATTATGCGCTTCATGTTTTGCTTTGTTTTCTCGAATCTGGCCTTTCCTTCGGCTGCTTTTTGTCTTGCCCGTTCTTGCCGCGAATCCTCTATAATTATTCCTAGGGCTGTTCAACTGATGAACCGAATCGCTCAATCCGTTCGATCCGTCCAATCCACACCAAACCAAATCAAGGCATGCTACGGACAAATACGGATCTAAAAATATTAATTCTGACAAATCTGGTTCGGTTTTGCCCAATCCGCCTATTTCTCTTTCGAATGTTATGGATGATGTTGAGTAATTTGAACGAAATTTCACAGGTATAATAAAGAAATAAACATGTATTCTGGGATGTTTTTATATTTTATGTTGAAAATGTTAATTATCTTCTCAATTTTTTGGGTACATTAGAATCTGAATCAAGTTCATGTTATAGTCCAGCTCCAAGTTTGAATGTTACTGACGTCTAATAGTTTATCTTTAGACATTAGGGTGGATGAATGTAACTTAATTCTAAGTAATGTTGGTTTAGACTTGGTTGAATTTGTGGCGGACTTGATTGGACTTGAAATTTTGGGACTTTATTTTTTAAATTTTTGGTGTATATAAAAATAAATAAATTGCATGCTCAAATCCGCTAAAACCGCATTCAAACTGAACCGAATCAATCCAACAACGCTACGGACAATTGTGGAATGAAGAAAACTGTCCGCCGCAAGTGGATCAGATTTGGAATTGGACCGATCTGTGGACAACCCTAATTATTCCATAAAATATTTTAACGGGGTGGTTTTAATTAATGACTCCTCCACGTACCCTTTCTTGTCCTACAAAGCTTCTGTTGGGACCACCTTATCCTTGTCCTTTAGATATTGTTTTTGATGGCATGGGCACCCCCTTGCTTAAAGTACGACACTGGACTTTCTATAATAAGCTCCACACTTCTCCCAACCTCTCTCACGTTCTACAAGCATAAAATGACATATCATAGACATTTCGTGCACGAGTAAATTAACGTGGATCCCATATTTTACTCGTTGTGGTCGATCATATATATCTAGCTTAGTGCTAAAATAATTTTGGAAAAGGAAAATAACGATGCATATGTTCTTCTTGTTGCATCTATTCATGTGATCGATGTTTGAGTTGGACTAAAATTAGTAGAGTCTCGTACAATTTTGTTTATCTAATAATCTAAAATGTAATGGGAAAATTAGCCATAAGGACGGTAAAATAGTTTTTATTGAGGGGAAGGACGCCAGCAAAATAATTTTCAGTAGAGGTCCTTCAATTTTTTGAGTTTTTAGCCATAAGGTCAAAACATGTTTAGACACTTTCATAGGATTTTAGGGTGCAGTTTCCTATTATAGAGTTTTAGTGGTTTTGGTACTTTCACAGGGTACCTTGAGATTTTAGGCATTTTTATATGTAGGGTACCCTAGGATTTTAGGCACTTTCATAGGGTATCCTAGGGTTTAGTTAATTTTTTTGGATACCCTAGGATTTTAGGCACATTTGTTCTTGTGTTTAATTGCAAAATGTACTTGTCCTTGAGCTCGATCAAAAAATATAAATATGAGGAATTTTTTACTAAGTCTCCCAAAATATAATAGTATCACGAGTCAAGGTTGGTAGTCACTAAAAATCTAGTGGTTGTAAGTGTTTAGGAACGGTACAAGGGTTGCAATTTTTTGGATTTGGATTTTTTGATAGGGACTTAAGGAATCTAGCAGGAGGTGAGAAAACTAATAAGGTAAGGAATGAGAGAAAATGTAGAAGAGCGAGGGTTCAACTACCCGTAGCAAGACCCCGAGTGCAATTTTACAGAAATGCTAGGGATAAAGAAAATTTATTCCGAAAGTATCTCGAAAAGATCAACTAGTGGTTGAGATTCACTTTGATGTGTGTGACATAATCATCAAAGTGATTCTCAACCATTGATTGCTGTTTTCGGGGTACTTTCGAGGTAAGTTTTTTTTGTACCTAGCATTCCCCGCAATTTTATTCACCATCATTAAAAGAGGGTGAGTATTACTCTCTCTCTCTCTCTCTCTCTCTCTCATAGGTTAAAATGATGTAGGTCCCACTAGTGCAATATATTTTTTAATAAGCATGACATCATTTTATAGTGGGATTCACACCATTTCAACCAATAAGAAGGAGGGTAATGTTCATCCTTTTAAGTAGAGGGTGAACAAAACTCAACTCCAAGACCCCGGGCATGTAAGATTCAGGTATTATGTCCAAGGATGAAACCAGAATTTTACCCTAATAGTGGCGAAATGTATACCAAAAACATCTAATGGTGGCAAGACTATATAAATTGTGCATAATTTTTTTTTCATATAATAATTATATTTTCTGAATTCTTATCGCGCCGTCACCAAATCCCCTGATCCCATCCTCGATTGTGTCCATGCATGTCACATTGAAATCTCTCTTTTTCTGTTTTTTTGAACGGAATTGTAATCTTCTATGTTTATCCTATTAAAATTAGAACAATACTTGGTGTTAGGGCTGCAAACGATCCAAGCCGCTCGCGAGCGGCTCGGAGCTCGGCTCGATAACGGCTCGGCTCGGCTCGGTTCGAGACAAAAACGAACGAGCTCGAGCTCGAGTCCTGGGCTCGTTTCATAAACGAGCCGAGCTTGAGCTAGTCGAAACTCGGCTCGAATTGGCTCGCGAGCTCGATTATATTATATATATTTATATATATATATTTTTACATATTTATATTTATTTTATATATATATTTATATATATTTATTTCATAAACGAGCCGAGCGAGCCGAGCTCGAGCTCCGTAAATACATCTCGAGCCGAGCTCGAGTCCTGCAGCTCGTCACGAGCTCGAGCCGAGCTCGAGCCAACTAAATTTTTGGTGAGCCGAGCTCGAACACTCTAAAACTCGGCACGGCTCGGCTCGTTTGCAGCCCTACTTGGTGTATGTCTAGAATTAAGTAGTACTAACAAATTAAGAAGTGAAGGAAACAAATCTATGTACAGTCCGTAGATAATCCATGAAAGTGGGATTTGGTCTTTTACGTACAGTGCATGTGGTCCCACCAACACCAACCAATTGGTTGAATAGGCCAGGGACCAATGATGAAGCCAACCAGATGTGCGTGCTTTCCGATTCAACACACAGTAGTAGTTGACCTCAGCTTTTCATTTACTACTCTCATTTAAAAGCCCGGCCGTAGCTTTCCTTTTTCTTTTTTATTTTATATTGTATATATGTCACTGCAAGAAAAAGCATGTTCAGTTACGAAAAAATTAATTTCGCCGCTAAATGAGTATATTTGGCGACGGAAAAAAATAAATTCGTCACTGTTTTGACAACTTCCGCAACGAAATTATTTCATCACCAAAAGTACTTATTTGGCGACGAAATAAAATTTCCATCGGCAAAAGAGTAAAAAAGAAGACAAAATTATTTTTTTGTCACCAAAGATAACTATCCGGTGACGAAAAAAATATTTCATCGCCAAGTGGACCAATTTGGCAACGAAAAATATTTTTGTATTCTTTTTTACATTTTCAGTGACGAAAAATTTATTTCGTCACCTAATGGATGCCTTTGGTGACAAAATTTATGAATTACGCTTCATCACCAAATATATTTCGGGCATAACTCTTTGCTCAGAATTTCGATTGAGATAATTTAAATTGGGTTTGAACAATAACATAAAGAGTTACAACTTTCATGTTTATCAAAATTACTAATTTTAATGTTTAATAGTTCAAAATGCCTTTCAAAAGATATTGTAATGTTAAATGTATGTGTTATATATTAGATATTTCAAACAAATGCTGAAATATGTGTATGGTGTATTTGGTTAAAGCTTGCGCTCAAAACTTAGGAGACTCGGGTTCGAAACCCAGCAAGAGCAAGTAAGTGGGATTTTTTTCACATATGAGAATATCTTTTGCGACGAAAAATTTCGTCACTAATTTATTATATTGGCGATGAAAAATTTCATCACCGATGGGTCACCTTTGACTAGCCCAAGGGAATATTTGTGACGAAATTTTTTGTCGTCAAAAAGCACAATAGGTGATGAAGAAAATTTCGTCACTAAATCATTTTTTCGTGACGAAATTTTTCGTTGCCAAAAGACACTATAAGTGACGAAAAATAGATTTTTTCACCAAGTAGAAATCCTCTACAACCTTTAGTCGACAAATTTTTTTCGCCACTTATATTATTTGTGATGCAATTCATGCAATTTGTAACGATTTTCATTCGTCATTTAATGCAATTTTTCTTGTAATGTATTCTGCTTATATCGATTGACGGATCAAATGGGCTCTGTACATATCTCTGCAGGTTATTTTCATCAGCCTAGCTAGTGATCACGCACATACAGTTCATCTTCTTGTCTATTAATTTATTGAGAGAGAAATGAAATGGGTGTTTGGTTGGAATGGCTGAGTACTGACGTATGCATGCATGCGTTCACATGCATCAGGAAATTGCATGCATGTATCAGGCTTTCAGCTAGCCCATGTGGAAGGGAAGTCCTAAAGCCACTTTGTTTGAACGATGCATGCACGTGGATATGTGTCCATGTCTAGCTTGACCATTGAATGTTAATTCCAATAATAATGTGCATATATGGGTCCCGAAGAAACAACTGCATGCATGTTTTAATTATTTGCCATAGTAAAGTATATATGGTTAGAATAAAACGTATGGTTGGAAATTAAGAATAGTCATTTTAGCATCTAATTATTAGCTAGGACAAGAGTTTCACAACACTCCTAACTTCATTTTTGTCAAGAATAACGAGTAGTGGGGCAGAATGAGAAAACAAACTCAAGAAAAAATTCCCCAACAAAATTATTTCTACAATATATATATATATATATATATATATATATATATGAACCTTTTGCATTGAAAGCGCGCACTAGCAAAAAGTAATTAAATATTCATCAACTTACATTAAAGTTTATAACCTTTCCATCAACAATATATACCAACAAAATTACCTATATATCATCGGTTTTTGGCTCGGCTAAATTACCTATCATCGTTATGAGCAAAAGTTACTAAAATAAGGTTTCACAATAGATCGACTACAATGAGTATTTTCCGGATTTGAAAGTTAACCATGGCAGTTTCGTTGTCAATGTTTTCAAATATCTCTCTCTCTCTCTCTCTCTCTCTCTCTCTCTCTCTCTCTCTCTCTCTCTCTCTCTCTCTCTCTCTCTATATATATATATATATATATATATATATATATATATGACTTAGGTTCCGGTGAGGGATCCCTCATTTTATTCAAATGCGGGACTCTCATTCGCGATTGAATTTCGATGATCTGAGCCGCTCAAAGTGATCAGAACGTGATTTTAAGGGTCCCCGCGAGAAATCAGCAAAAAAATTGACCGGGAAGGGCTTCATCCGAGCAGTTTTCATTGAACGGTTCAAAAAAAACTGCTCGGATGACGCCCTTCCCAGTCATTTTTTTTGCTGATTTCTCGTGAGAATCCTTAAAATTACGTTCTGCACACATTGAACGGTTCGGATTTTCAAAATTTGATCGGGAAATGAAAGTCCCTCATTTTAACAAAATGAGGGATCCCTCACTTGAAAATTCCTATATATATATATATATATATATATATATATATATATATGTGTGCAATCATGCATGGTATCACTCGTTCATTAATCACCCATTATTATTATTTTTTGAATGCAGATCACCCATTGGAGTATGTAGAATTAAAAGTGACACGTACGTTAAACATAATCGGAAATTTGCAATGGGGGCCGGGCCCCCACCAGGCCCATGCTAAATCTGCCGTTGCTCAAAAGTTGTCTCCAATTCATATTTTTGCCCTTAAATTTTTTCTCAATACGAATTATATGTTTCATTTATGTCGATCGTTTCCAATGTCAAGGTGATATCTTGTGACCGCGACAGCCTCGACAAGCCAAACAAATTACTGTACTAATAAAGGTGCCAAATCGATCAGTATTTTCTGTTTCATATATTGGACTCGTACGTAACAAGGTCTGATATCCTTTAATTTGACAAAGAGTAGTCACCCGGGTTTTAGTCAAACAAAACAAAAAAAGCTTCCAGTCAATTTCGTTAATAGGGAAAAAAGGTGGGGCGAAAAAATTACTGGTCCCCTTGATCTCTGTTCGGACAAAAAAACAAAAGGAATTGGTAGTTTCTGTACATGATGAATGGGGACCAAATTAATATTCGTGGTTCCCCTTTTCAAATTCATGTGGTAGTGTACGTATAGGATTCTTCTGGCTTTTGGTGTAGAATGATGATAAACTTAATTACACTCAAGCTACGTACACTACATCCAGGTTCAACCAAAGGAGAAAAATTCAAATGCATGACACTAATATTTTTTCATATTTTGACATTTCACATTATTGTATTATAGTAATTTATGAGCTAAGATGTATTTTCCTTGCTTTTTCAGATGCGAAAAATAGTTCTGTTTTTCTTTTTCAAAAACCATGCATATTCATTTTTTCTACTGTATTATGGTTAACCCACTTGGTATTTCTTTATTTATATATATATATAGAATATTCTTAAACGAGCACCAAAATGTTTTCCCGAAACTTTTGCTTCATCCACAATTTTTCGACATAGCCCAACAAAAACAACTACAACGGCAGCAAAACATATCATATGAGACATCTTTCACGATGCGAGCTTACTTACCTAATAGTAGATATCCTAGGCCCTGCTTGCCAAGTGAAATGCTTGCTTTATGCCTCATAACTTTTCATGATTATGAGGCTCCATTTTTTCATGATTATAAGTTTTACCCCAAACTGGAATGAGGCTCCAATTTTTCATGATTATGGTTTTACCTTATTTTATTTCCGAAGTCTTGCCTATTTAAAAGTTTTGCTTACAGCTAAATAAAACTCACATTCTTCTTTTTTTATCAGCTTATTATTGGTTAATGTTGGGCTGAGGAGTTTTGATTTGAATTCCAAGTAGCCCAGTCATTTCGGGATATTTGGTCCGTGAAAAGTGGTTGGATTGGGCCCTAATTTCATGGATGGTTGTTGGTGCAAGAGCCCATGGAGGCTCGGGCCACCTTTTATTGGTTAGCCTTGGCTCATACGACTGGGAGTTAGTCGGCCCATGAGATGGATCAAATATGGGTGACCCTTTTTTAGCTTTAGGAGAATCAATTCAATGGCCTCCTGATTCATTACTCCATCAGATAAGGAGGTGGATTGCTGTGTAACTGTTTTTTTGGCTCCAAATACTTGGTATCGAAACCGTTTGCATTCGCCAATATGCGAACTGGAAGGTGCTACGTACATGAGACACATGACAATTCTCGGGCAATCGCACAGCTGAATTCCATGCTATGATCAGTTAGTTGAATCATTGGCCTAAAAATACAAGGGCTGAAGTCATAGAAGAGATTCGAACACCAAGAGTCCAGCACTTCCGTTATCATTTTAAGTCCCAACACTTCTATTTTTCATTTCCACTTCCTTTTACCATATCCAGCTTTCCATAGATAGTGGCTTTGATCAATCTTTTGCGTTTATTTTCTTCCAAAGCCTAGTCTAGCATAGCATTTCCTTACTTGTCGTGCAATTTCCATTTCACGGTCAGTTTCACCTTGAACTTTGTTATTTCTACCATAATAGAATTCTTCATTCCAATTTCAAGTGCAATTTCACTATTGTTTTTTTAGTTTGTTTCTTCATTGGGGAATATATGAAGTCCTCTTCGCCTTGGCGAAGCAACAACCACTTCTGACTTGACCCCTAAACCACGCACTATCATTCAGCTAGAAGTCAGATTGAGGCTCACGTGTACCCTAACATTGGACTGCAATTCAATCCTAGTACGCCTGCTACTACTGCTACTCGCACCTCTGCTATGAAGGAGGAGAACAAATTCGAGGAGATGACGATGTTGGGAAATCATTGCCGCTCGCTCTCCTCACAACGAACAAAAAACACTCAGGATCTTGAGATACTGTTGTCACAAAAAACAAACCAAAGAAAATGAACAGAAAAAACAGAACACACAAAATACAAGGTTCGGCAACTTGCTTACATTCTCGGGAGCCACACCAGTCCACTATGAACGAAGAAAACTAAAGATTACAAGTCTTCTCTTTCCTCTCGGAGAAAACTTTTCTCTTGCACGCACTCTCTAGAAATTTCTCTCTATCTGGCAACACTTTACAAATGAATACAACAACTAATATTTATAGGTAACCCTAAGTGACAGCTGGACACTTCCAACCGACTTAGGCCTCGAGACCTCTCCTGGGCGCGAGGCCCTCGCCGCGGGACACCTCTTGCTGTGGGAATTCCTTGGGCGCGAGCCTACTTGACCGCGGAACCCTCTGCGCTGGTCGCAGACCACCTTCAGCGAAAACCTTTGCACAAGACGCAGATATCTGTTGCTAAAGTTGTCTACATCCCCAACAAACGAAAGGACCAAAAGTTTTAAATCCAAGCATTACGACCGGTAAGAATCTCCTCATCCATTTCAACCTTTTGGTCTTCCTTTTCTTGTTTTTTCTTTTTTTTTGTTTTTTTTGAACGGCAAAAAAATTTGTATCATTCTTTCAAATTGTTACAAAGACTAAAATAACAAGGATTTGACAGCATCACTAAACAAAGTAAGAACGATCTTGTGCCCAAGAATCCGAAACCCAAATCCAAGGTTGGCAAGAAACCAAGGAAACACCTATTATTAGGACAAGCTCAGAATACCTATTGGGCCAAGCCCAAAGCTTAAAAGAAAAAAACCCTAACCCTACCAATAGCAACCGAAACTGCCAACCCCCTCCAAGACCGGCCTCCACCCACAGCCACTAGCAGCCACCAACCGCAGCCCCCACATCACCATCGCGCCAAAATCTTAACTAACTACAGCCACCATGCCACCGAACCACAACACCAAACCAGCAGCCACCACTAAATCGAAGCCTCGGCCCATTAGAGAAGATCTGAACCGGGCAAAACATGAGCATCAACTCCAACTTGAAATGCCTCCACCCGACGAGAGCCACATCGCCATTAGGCCAGAACCGGTAGCACGAGTAGTGTAGGCCAGCGGAAACTCGCCGGAATGGAAGCGGAAGCAAGAAAGAGGAGGGGGAACCAAGAAAGGGAGAGGGAAGAAGACCGCCAGAGTTGCCAACACCGTTAAGCCAAAAACCGGGGTCATCCAACAACAACCAACAACGGCAGCCAAGGTGAGCCGGACCTTGTCGGATTCTAAAAAGTCTAAATCTATATAATAAAACGGGACGGCATCTTCAAAAATGTATAACGTACGTATTGGCATCACAAATTGAACTTTTTAGATTATATGTCTTTTTAGATGGTGATATTCAAGTAGGGTGATATGTTTGTCAACGGTCTAAGAAAATTTTATCAATAGTTGAAACTAAAAAAAAGGTGAAATAAGAAAATTAAAATCCAACAACATAATTTAGCATCCTTCGTAGGTGATCACCATTTGGAGTGAAATTGTGTTAGGATTATGTCATCCTTCGCACAGAGTCAGCACATGGAGAAGGATTACTATCTATCGGATCTACCTGTTGTAATCTTTATAGAATTTGTTGAATTATCATACGTAGCAAATATTTTTTTGGTCTGAATATATACACTGATGTGTGTAACACACTCAAGGGTTGCCCCAGTGGTTCGGGCGGATGCCCAAGATTTGAGAGTACTTTTCAAAATCTGGGTTCGATTTCCCACCAGGTGAGTACACTGATGTGTGCTCTTTATTCACAATTGTTGATAAATTCTAATTTATAGGGGTTACTCAGAGATTTTTCTGAACTACCAATCTAACGGGATTGAATCACATGTTGTTGATGCTCTTATTTTGTTTGGAGTCAAGGTTCATCTTTGTCTCTCCCCTCTCCTTACCACAATTTCTCGACTTTTTTTAAAAAAAAAAAAAAATGAAGTTCAATACAAGTGATATGTTTATCTTATATGTTGAATTGGGATGGTGAAATTCATGTTAGAATTGTTCCTTTTTTCCCTTGTGGGCGTGAATAAGATGGATAAAGTAGGTCGACATAGATATTGCTCCAATTCTTCCCTTCAAATTTACTCTCATAAAAGTATAATGACCCGTATGCAATGTTATTTCTTTTTTTTGTTTATCGTTTTTTCATGAATTAAAACCATTCTCATGTGCATACTGATCGATTACCGTGCACCCAATCACATTAAACTTGTTGGAAAGTAGGGCTCCTGTGTACTACTAAGTTATTAAACAAACAAAAGAAAGTTATTAATTATAACTACAAGATAGGTTTTGATATCTACATGTATAGCAAGCTTGACAAACTCCAAAAGGATGCACCACTTATTGGAAAAAGCACAAGGGGATCCAAAACAACCTCAACGATGCATAGATTTCCTTAATTCACACTATCTGAACAATTTTAGGATAAGTCAACAATCACATTTATATAGCACCATCTCACGTTAAGATATTAAACAATAATGTTGTTGACTATGTCTATACTCGTATTTGGTGATATAATAAATCAAATAAATCAAATATGTAACATTTTAAGGGCGCTGCTATTCACAGCTCTTTATTTCTCCCATAGTCCGTTAAAAATTTCCAATTATACTTGACAGTTAGTTACCAAAATTAAAATATATTTTCAGCATCCAATTACCGAAATATAATTTTTTTTAACAGCTATTACCGAAAATGTATGTTCGGCAGTTGTTTACCGAAAGTTGAATATATTTTCGACATGTAGTTACCGAAATATAATCTTGTTTTCAACAACTATTTACCGAAATGTTATGTATGATTTTCAACAACCATTTACCGAAATGTAGTGGGCTATGGGAGAAAATAAAGGGCTGCGAATAACAGCGCCCCATTTTAAACACTACAAGAACGATTATGAATGAATAAACTATTTAAGTTTGACTCATGTTACATGTTTGATTTGTTAAAAGACTCGTTCAAGATTAGAAGTAATATAAACAAGACAGACTTTGAGCATATTGTCATTTTCACAAACTTTTGAGCCAAGTTTCAACAAGGCTTACTCGACTCACTTGTCACTTCATTATCAAGAGTTCATTACATCTCATGACCCAAGATTTACACCATATTTTTCCTTTGTCCTCTTCTTTGGGAATCCTATATATTGTGCCGAACACAAAATTGAGAATATAATAAATCAACAAGCGATAAACAAGAACACAAGGATATATGTGGTTCTGTTCAAGCACAAAGCAAGAACGTACTCCACGGGAAAAAGAGCAAGAAGATTCACTATAAACGGAGAGAGAAACAAAGAGTCGGCTGATAAGCCCTCAATAGTGTAAATAATAGGGCTTATCCCTCTTGTTTTTGTCACACACACGTGCATAACTTGCTTGATTTGAACGATATTGCACGAAAGGTGTGTTTTTGGCATTTTCAGGTAAATCGGGTGAATAAGGTGCATTTGAAGGCCATGGATAGCCCTGAGTGTGTCCAAATACCCAAGACCACGTGGCGCTCCGCAACCGAGTCCCAAAAGGCATGAAAAGAAGCTTTGAAGCATACCCGGGATGTCCAAGGGTCAAGGGAAGTGAGGGAGATGCGAGGATGTTACCCAAAGCAATTTATTTTCTAACCAACTGAGGGTAAAATCATCATATCTTTTGATGTACAAAATACTTTTGATCCAAACCACTTGGGTTAGAAAGTAGACTCAACAAGCTTTCCAACGGTTCGAAGAACACCCAAATCTGAGTTCGGGAGTGTCCGGAGCGAGCCTGCGAAGTTGAAAAAGTGTCTGCAGAATCCAGCAAGCACAGGGATTGATCCCCCAATGTTTAGGGATCGATCCCCTGACCCTGCGTGGACATTTCAGTGGCATTTTTGTAGTTTTTTTTGTAAATGGGGTATATATACCACCTTTAGCCCAATTTTAAGGCATTCTTCATTTTACACTTTCTCTCTCTACCTTCCTCTTCTCCTCTCCTCTCCTCTCTAGTTCTCCTTCTCTCTTCAAAAGAGCAAGGATTTCAAGGGTTTTAAGGCTTTTGTTCTTCATTAAACTTGTAAGTTAACTCAAGATCTTTATTAATCTAGCTTTTATTTTCGTTTTTCCCCATGTTTTCATTTCTCTCATCATTTTGCTTTGTGTATACACCCACTATGGGTGAGTAGTGATCTAGGCTTGGTCATGGGGTGATTTCTACCCCCATGACTTGGGTAGTTTAATGGCTTCTTTCATTTCTTGTGCTAAATGTGGTTTGTGAATGGATTAAGTTCATTTTTATGTAACAAAACCTAGGGTTGTTAACCTCTTTGATTATGTGTAGGCAATGACTTGATCTCTTGCCACATATAATGCTTGGAGGTATGTCACTCTAGGTGTTTGCCAAAATGCCTTAAAAGAACTTATTAAGCTCTAATCTTTGGTCTAAACCTAGAGATGTTAACTTCTTTGATTAGGTGTAGACAAGTCTCTTGGCACACCCAATGCTTGGAACCATGGCTCTCTTTGTGTTCGATAAAATGCCTAAACGAGTTTTCATCCATTTCCAAACCCCGTTGTATGAGTTAAACTTGATTTTCATAATTAAATCTTCCGAGTGAGATCAAATGACTTCAACTCTCACTTGAGTTATCAAAGAGAAGCATTGAACGGCCTAAGTTATGGGCGGAATGAACCCTTAGACCTTGCCGCTGTTAGTTTCTAGTCAATCTTCGTTTTCAATTAAGTTAGGAGGTAGAGAAAATTCCACCATGCAAAAGTTGGCCGTCTCAACGCCAAATCTAAAGGTTGGCGGTCCTAACTCTAAAAACCCTTCGTAAAGCAAACTTTTCGGCCTAGCTCCATTGGCTCCCTGTGGATTCGACTTCGGACTTCCGAGTTTATTATGCTGCAACCGACCTAGCCCTACGCTTGGGGTATTCTTATTCCAACACACATTTTGGTCGCAAGCATCGGCTATACCCGTAACTCTACTTGAAGCACCAAATAGATATCTAGGGACAAATCTCTGGTGGAACCCAAAAAGGAGACACAAACCCTTGGTGGAACCCTAAGAGATGAACAAAACCCTAATATCTAAGCCCTTGAACAAAAGACCATAACCCTAGGAACCCCCAAGGTTCCTATTTATAGGAAAGCACTAAATAAACTTAAACCGAATAGGAATACGAATCCTAGTCAATTTAGGAATTCTGATCAATTTCCAACAAATCTCCACCTTAACTTGAATTCTATCAAACTCAACACTATAGGCAATCATCTCCTTTAATCGCTCATCTCCCTTAAAAGCCCCCCACGGGGCTGCCCCCCACGAGACAATCACTAATGGCACAAACGAGTAAGGCTCAAACACACATGCTTGACCTTGAAAACGCTACTCAGGAAACCCAATCGCACATGCCTCCAAATTGAGCCTATATCTTCCAACGGGCACCTCCCACCCAACGCATCCCTCCCGGATACACATGAAGATCTGCTCAAACTCCACAAGGAGTTAATTATCGACTCTACCATGGAGTTAAAAACCCAATATTGAGTTAACCTCGAATTCACCGATGAAGAACCCAAAGATGTAGCACCCACAATCGTACTACCATCAAGCACATAGAGGTTATTCGATTTCCGACCTTTCATTAAAACACAAGCATCCTTCAAAACTCTCAAGACTCCACCTTCAGCGTATGCTTCCAACCCAAAGAGTCAAGAGTACCCAAAGAGATAAGGTTCCTCTTCAAATCTGGTATATGTCGAACACCAAACAACGTCCTCACAAACCGATCATGCATTCTGACTTTAATTGTTCCAATCCCAACAATTCTACAGGGCATATTATTCCCCATAAGAATTGTACCACAGCTGACCAATTCATAAGTATCGAACCAATTCTTATTCGGATACATGTGGTAAGAACATCTGGAGTCCAGAATCCATTCAGTATTCGAACAGACATCACCGACACTCATAGAAAGAACCATAAGTGAATTGTCGGAATCCTCTTCAACAATACTAGCAACAACCTTCACTTCAAAATTGTCCTTATTTTTCATCCTAGGACAATTTCTCACCATGTGCCCGTATTTCCTACAGTAAAAACACTTTATTTCCTGATTTGTGGAACGAGAGCCAGAAACCCCTCTACTTCCATTATCCCTCTCAAAAGGTCTTCCTTGCGCCACCAAACCATCAACATAAACCTCACTTTCATGGGATACTTTTTTCCTTAATTCCTTTGAATATAAACTAGATTTAACATCCTCCATGGAAATCGTATCTCTCCCGTAAAGTAGGGTTGTAACAAAATGCTCATATGACGCAGGCAAAGAACATAACACAATAAGAGCTTGATCTTCATCATTAATCACAACATCAATATTTTTTAAATCCATAATAATTTGATTTAACTCATATAGATGGTCTTTTACGGGCATACCTTCCCTCATACGAAACATATAAAGGCGCTGCTTCAAATACAACCTGTTGGTAAGAGACTTCGTCATATAAATGCTTTCCAACTTCAACCAAATACTGGCAGTCGTATCCTCCTCCCCGACCTCGCGAAGCACATCATCGGCTAAACACAACTGAATCGAACTGAGCGCCTTCGCATAGATCCTTAAACACACTATCCTACATATCAGCAGGCTTCTTCAATTTTCCCAACAAAATCTTGTGTAATCCTTGTTGAATAAGCAAAGCCTTCATCTTAATACGCCATAAACTGAAGCTAGTGCTCTGCCCATCGAACTTCGCAATTTCGAAACGAGTCGCCATTGAAACGATCACCAATTGCACAATACGCAGTGGAAAACAAAAGTCTCGAATTGAAACCCCAGAGCTCTGATACCAATTTGCTGTGCCAAACACGAAATTGAGAATATAACAAATCAACAAGCGAAAAATAAGAACACAAAGATATACGTGGTTTGGTTCAAGCACAAAGCAAGAACGTACTCCACGGGGAAAAGAGCAAGAGAATTCACTATAAACGGAGAGAGAAACAAAGAGTCGGCTATACCCGTAACTCTACTTGAAGCACCAAACAGATATCTAGGGATAAATCTCTGGTGGAACCCAAAAAGGAGACACAAACCCTTGGTGGACCCCTAAGAGATGAACAAAACCCTAATATCAAAGCCCTTGAACAAAAGACCATAACCCTAGGAACCCCCAAGGTTCCTATTTATAGGAAAGCACTAAATAAACTTAAACCGAATAGGAATACGAATCCTAGTCATTTTAGGAATTCTAGCCAATTTCCAACACTATACTTTTGAGCCAAAGTTTCACTCTTCCCCTCCAATTACATAGCTATATATTCTAAAGAAATCAATGAAGGCCAAGTAAGCTGATTGCAGTGCAATGAGACTTACTTATTCTCCCATTATATGTTTTTGCATTGTAACCCCTAAGTTAGCTCAAGTGAGCCTAATGTGTTGACAATTCGTCAACTTTTGGATGTATGTCTAGAAAAGGGTAATGGTAATAGACCTAAAATGAAATAGAGTTTTGTGTTTGGATAGAAAGTGTGATTTACCTGGTTCAATAACTTTTTTTTAAAGAATGTTTAACAAAAGGAAATGCTTACTAAAGTCCATTGAGTTGTTTAGATAATAGCAAAACAGTGTATTTTTTTTGTCAAAAATTGAAAAGAGATATTAATAATTGCCTAGCGGCATTTACATAACAGAGTTCATTACAAATATATTAGACAAAGCCAAACTAGATGTCTTTCACCCTGACTTAGACGTTGAGCTAGACGCAAAGAATGACACACGATCTACTATATATTCATACATAGAATCAGCAATCTCAAAAGAGATAAAATGCTAGTCACAGATAAAAGATAATAAATATCCAGACGATCAGATGGACTCTAACCAAGTATGGACGCACCAATGAACTTCCAAAAAACTACATATCTGACAAACCTTCACGAGTTGCCTCGCCAAAAACATCATGTAAGGTAAAAAACACTATTGGCACAGATATCATTGTGAAGCAACATCGTATTTGAAAGAACCCGATATGTAGACAAATATTCGTCCAAAGACAAAATTAAACTCTCGATAAAACAAGAGACAAAACCCTCACAGAGGCAGAAGAAAAACAAAACCAATAGAAAAATATAGAGGCCTTCCCCTCCCACTGCCGTCTAAGGGTGTGAACCATAGGGGGAGGGGGAAAGGAGAAGAAGGATATTGGTGGCGGCTACGGTTTGAGAGAGAGAGAGAGAGAGAGAGAGAGAGAGAGTTTTTCAAACAAACAGCTTGCAAAAGGTGTATTGATATTCGAAAAAATTCATTGATTAATGTGAAAGCCAAATTGGAATTCTTATTATTTGGTTGTGTATCATCCGTGCTTAATAGGCTCTCCTCGGCAGGATAGTGTGAATTACTCCCCATTCTATTGGCTCCTACCATCCAAGGGGCTCCACATAATCCACTCTAATCTCAACCATAATTAACCTTTAAAAAATAGGAATAAACAAAGTGAGTTTAATTAATAGATCAAATACACCTTTTTGTTTCTCATCTCCACTATAGTTTGCCAAGTTCCACCGGAATTTCATTTGCTGAGTTCAACCTGGTTTGTCGAGTTCAACTAAAAAGTGGTCAGATTTCTCTTTTCCTTTAGATAAGGAACGATCGCTAATTTATTAATTGGGTTTCACTCATTTCAGAAAACACAACAAATTTTCCAACTTTTATTTCCATCGTGGGAAATAAAATCAATTCTAAAACAATACAATTCATAACGCCTTTTGTATAAAAAACAATACAATCACAATAAAAAAATCGAAATCGCCATTTTTTTTAAGCCACATGTTCTTAAAGACGATAAAACAATACAATCACATAAAAACAATACTACAATAGAATACCGAAATAACAATAAAACAATACAAAGTCGTGTTCTTTTTCTCTTTTTTTTTGGGTCAAAAGTGAGAAGATTGTATTGATAGCGGCACTTAAAAAACGATACAAAGAACTTGGACAAAGCCAAACTAATCGTTTAACAAATACAAAACGAGTAAATCACAAGATAATCGATGTCCTTTATCCTAACCTAGGCATGGCCTGACCCAACAACGATGCTTTTAAACTGCCTAACATTTAATTAGGAGTCTCAAACAAGAAAAATGCAAAGTTAAGGACAAAAGACACCAAATACCCAAACGATTAGATGCATACACTCCAACCAAGTATGAACGCACTAATGAACTCCAAAAAACTATAGATCTGCTAAGTCACCACGAGTTGTCCCGCCAAAGACATCATGTAGGGATAGAACACTGAAAAACTAATATCATTGTGAAACAACCTTGATTGAGAGAACTCGATCTGTAGACAAAATTCGTCCAAATGCGAAACTAACAACTCTCATAAAACGAGAGACAAAATTCTCACAAATCAGACGACAAGTCGTTGATCTGAAGAGATGGAAGAAAAAAAGAAAAAAACAAAGAAATGGAGTCGGAATAGTACCATGGCCTTCCTCTCCTGCCATCGAACAAGGGTATGGAACCCACGGGGGAGGGGAATGGAGAAGAGGAGTTGTGGTGGCTAGGGTTGAGAGAGAGGGAGAGAGACATAGGGTCAGCTATGGATATATATTGTCCAGTGGTTACTCAGTGAAGAAATGCCTTGTGTTCTTTAAGAGGATAGATCAGGGCCGGAGGGAAAGGGGGGCACGTGCCCCCGCTTGAAACTAAAATAATTTTGTTATATTTTCGTATATTTGCATAATTATAAAATTAAGTGTTCTACTACATATAAACAAGTGCACATATCTTGAAAATATACATATAAAACTAGTTTTATGTTTCAATTTCGTCATATGGTGTATTTATACTTGTTGATTTTCGAACTATTTGTCTACTTGGATCGATTCTTTCTTAATTGTACTTATTTTTAACCATCTAAGAGCAATATTTTAAAATAATATCATTAATAAAACTATATCAATCATTCTAAAACTTGTGGATGTTCATGTAAAACATTCTCTCAAATTTTGTCTAAGATTTTGTGCTTATTTTTACACAATTTAAGTGAAAAGTATGTGTTATATATTTTTGTGGTTTGTATTTCATGCCTTAATTATGTAACGATCTTATTATGGTTAACTAGAAAAATAAAATTTCGCCACTATGATTAACAAGGTGCCCCCACTAAATGACATTTCTAAATCCGTCCCTGAGATAGATAATACACCCACAAAATATTACTAAGAAAATAAAAGAAGATGAAAACGTTACCGGAAAAGAAAAAAAGGATGGAAAAGAGGATTAGAACTCAAATGGGCAAAAAAATCAATAGAACTTGAAGATTTCGAACCTAGATTCAAATCTACTGTAGAACTTGCGATCAAATTATATGTAGTTCTCTCAGTGCTTTCGTTGACCATATTTTTTCAATCTGAATCGTTCGATACAAAATATAAACTTGATTGTGTTCATGATTTTTTTGCTTTTGATGGTGTTCGTTTCTTGCGTGAAATATAATCAATCAACCCTCCTTCCTCCGGCCTTAAAACTAGGGCTTTTTGTTTTTTCACACTCCTAATTATTTTTGTGCATAATAGTGGAATTAATCATAGTTAAATATATGAACAAATTCACACTCTCTGATAGGGAGAAGTTTTTGGGAGTCGGGTAGATACCACCCATGTAGTACCTTGTCAGCGATCTCAGCCGTTTAAATGTATTTTGGACGATCATGATTTTAGAGAGAGAAAAAGTGGTTGGGTGAGGGGAGGAAGAGAATATAAATCTGGACCGTTCCATCGACGTTTGGACGATTGCAATCACCGACGGATACCGATATGAGGTATTGATTTCTCTTGATGAGGAGCACCTAATTTCCATCATTTGCTTTCCGAGCTGCAGCTCCCCTCCAACAGTCGGGGCTTCGACCGCAAACGGCCCGATCTCCGAACCCGGTTCACTTCGCTCCAACGGTTTTTTTATCCGCTCCAACGGTTCATCTATCACATACTCTCTTTTTTTGACGAGTATCACATATTACACAATTCAAAACATCCCAACATTTTCTTCTTCATTTCTCTCTCTCTCTCTCTCTCCAAATCCCCATCCTCCCACTTTCTTCGGTGTCAAAACACAAAAATAGAAACCAACCGCCGCGGCGACCACCGTCTCCGCCGTCAATACTACCGTCAATGGCCGTCCACTCCGTAAGTCTTCGAATCCCATTATTCCATTCTTCCCACGCTTCTAATGGGGTCGGAGCTTCTTCAAACGGCACCGTTTCTGAAACCCCAATTGGTCGTTAATAATCGCTTTTACCAGGCTCACTATTACGATTAGCCTCGATTTCTCGCCTCGAAAACTAGGTTATATTGCACGGCACGCGCTGTTAGGGTTTGAAAAGGGATTGCATTTATTTATTTTTCAATTCGATTCGAAGAATATTCTTGGGGATAGGTGTTTTAAATTACGTTGGAAAGATTTCATAGCGTCATCGTTCGATTTGGTCATTAGGGTTTGAAGTGATATTATTGTTTTGATTCAATTTCAAAAATAAGGGAAAGATAGGGTGAGAAGAGGGGGTTAGAGGATAATGTGTATACTGTGTGTGATTCAGAAGTGGTCTCGACGGATTGCTACCATGCTTCCGTGGTTAGTGATTCCAATGATTGGCCTGTGGGCCCTATCACAGCTCTTGCCACCGGCTTTCCGGTTCGAAATCACGTCGCCGAGGTTGGCCTGTGTTTTCGTGCTGTTGGTTACCCTGTTCTGGTACGAGGTTCTGATGCCACAGTTGTCTGCCTGGCGGGTGCGGAGGAACACCCGGCTTAGGGAGAGGAAGAGGTTCGAGGCGATTGAGATGCAGAAGCTTCGGAAGACGGCGATGCGGAGGTGTAGGAACTGTTTGACTGCATATAGGGATCAGAATCCATCGGGGGGGAAATTTATGTGTTCCTATTGTGGGCATGTTTCGAGGAGACCGGTGTTGGACCTCCCTGTTCCTCCTGGACTTGAGTTCTCGAATTCTGGTGTGTTTAAAGATTTGGTTGGGAAAAGTGGGAAGATGTTGAACGGGAAGGTGTGGTCCGATAATGGTTGGATATGCGGTCAAGATTGGTTGGAGAATGGTAATTGGGTCGGTGGGTCCTTTTCTGAGAAGTCTAGTCATTGGCAGGAGAATGGAGTCAGATTTTTCTGCGGTGATGATGATTGTATGCAGGAATCGTCTTATTCACGAGTTGTAATTTTTGCTTGCAAGCTATTGAAAATGTTTTTCTTGAGCATCGGATGGGTCTGGAGAAAGATGACTCGGGTTTGTTCGGCCAGAGATGATTCTTTGTCAGATGCAGAACACAAGGGTATGTTTAGTAAACAAGATGAAATTGGGGCGAATTTTCAAGAGAGTAAAGGAGAGAAGGCGCGCAGAAAGGCTGAAGAGAAGAGACAGGCTAGGTTGGAGAGGGAGCAATTGGAGGAGGAGGAGAGAAAGCAGAGGGAGGAGGTTGCAAGGTTGGTGGAGGAACGTAGGAGACTGAGGGGAGAGAAGATGGAGGCTGAGAAGGATCGTAGCAGAGGCTCAACTGCTGCCAGGGAAAAAGACATTAAGAAGGAAGCAGAGAAAAAGCGTCAAGACAAAAGGAAGGAAAAAGACAAGGGGTCTAATAAAAGCAACTCCGATGCTGAAGAGCTGGAAAAGAGAGCCGGAAAGGAGAGTGAACGGAAATGGGAGTTTGATAGGAAGAGTGAGACTGATCGATGGGAAAGTCACCGAACGGGCTCAGAACATGCCAAGGCCAGCGGCACGGAAATGGCACATGGGAGTAAGGTTGCCAGTACAAACAATCATAGCCCAGGAAATACTGGACCACAATACCTGGACCAAATGAGGGGTACTTTTTTTGGAAAGGGTGCAAATACTGCTACTGCTATTTCAAGAGAAAACAAGCCTAATGGTTCTGTAGATCATGTACACGATTCCACTAATTGGAGAGAGTCATTTCAGTCTGGAAAAAATATAAGCAGTGATGACAAGACCACTAGCCGTCCTGTAAGTTATCGTTCTCCTCTTGATTGTTATGTATTTAGGACTAATTATTTGTTTAATATGCTTGTAGGCTGTTCCAAAAGAGTTGTGGAAATATTCAACGAATTGTATTGTAATCTTCAGTGCATTTACTATGATATCGATTATAGAAGTACCTCCTTGCAAGCAAAGATGTTTTTTCCCTACTTTTCTTCAAGTTACAAGCAAAGGATATAGGACAGAACCGATTAGGTTCTCATTGTTAGAGATTAACCTATCCATGATCTAGTGGGCCACATTTTATGGTAGCCGTGTCTATCTATACCCTTGATGATGAACTTATGTGTGCTTTGTGTTTATGTTGTGCTGTTTACTTCAGGTGATCATTGAACCAGAACCACCATCAGTCCCTAAAAAGTCATGGCACCAATTATTTAGTCGTTCATCAGCTGTTCCTCAACCAACTAATTCAAATGTAATAAGTAGACCAAATGGGAAGTCCCAAGCACAAGTTCAGAGTCCTCCTTTGGCTGGTCACTCATTCCCTGCACAATCATTTGCTAACCCCATTGAGTTTGGACTGCCATCACCATTTGCCTTACCTACCTTTCCTAGTGTATCGACAAGTAGTGGTTTTGTTCCCTCATTAACACCCAAAGCCATGTTTCCTTGCCTTGGAGAAGGACGTCGTGATTTTTTACGAGATGAGTCCGAGATTTTTGGAGAACCGTGTTATGTTCCCGACCCACTATCTTTGCTTGGGCCTGTTTCAGAGTCACTGAATAATTTCCAGTTAGACCTGTGTACTGGATTTGCTACAGACATGGGATTGCAAAACCCATCCGCTTTAAAGAACATATCTGCATCTGCTGAATGCAACAGGCCATCACCAATTGAGTCTCCAATGTCACGGATACGAGCTTTTGATGAAAGGAATTCTTTTTCTAATCAATATGCAAGTACAACGAACGCCCAGAATATGCATCCTTCACCAATAGGTGGTTTAAGTAATGCAAATGAGCAGGGGACATGGCAGATGTGGAGCACTTCTCCTCTTGGACAAGATGGTCTAGGTTTGGTGGGTGGCTCGGCCAGCTGGCTATTATCTCCAGATCCGAACAGAACAAATAAAGAAGATTTGGTCCATCCTACGCCACATAAGACCATGGCATCACTGTTTGCAAAAGATGGTCAAGCCCTTACTAGCACTCGTTCTCCTCAGAATGTTTTCCTTGGAAATTGCCAGAATGGTGGGACGTTTGTTGCTTCTGTTCCTGATGCTACCCTTGATCCTTGGTTACCACAAACTTTAGTTGGACCTGTGCCAGGCATGGAAGGCCATTTTCCTCATAATTCACCAGAGGAAGCTTCTCAGAATGATATGATATATGGGAGTCCCCGTGCCTTTACAACTAACCATCAAGCGGCATTGTCTCCTGCTAATTGTGCCAAGTAAGTGGTCTACTCTGGCTATCCATCTCTTAACTGCAATTGGACTTTTGAGTTGATGTGAAAAAATAAATATTTGATGTCTTTTTCATCCTGAAATGTTTAAGTGGATGATTTATATATCCTTGTTACTGCCTTCTGTACCAGCAAGCATTGAGCATAAAACTTGTGTGATCTTTTTCCTTTTGGATGTGTTAGTGTTACAGCATAGCTGGAGCTTTGATTTCCTAATCTCTATATAATAGATATTTAACCAGCGTTGTGCCCGTTCGATGCACGGGGCAAAAAAAAAGTCCACGATGTATTTTTTCCATTTCTGTGCATCAAACGGGCACAACACTAGTTTTAAATCGTATATCTATAATCTATGCCCACTTACATTACTTAATAAAAAAAGGTTAACACATTTTGTACCCGTTTGATGCACGGGGACAAAATATGTCAATGAAAACTTTTTTCTGTGTTAAGTGTTATCCCGTACATCGAATGGGCACAACAATTCTAATACATTAATTCTCAATTGTGAAATGGAGGAAAAACCGCAAACAAAATATGCCCAGCATTGGGAACAAATTCTCATAATTTAAAATAGCGAAAGAGGACAGGAAAAATAGATATTGCAAGAACTTAAGCTTGAAGAACTAAATCAAATTTACAGGATGAAGAACAAAACAAAATACTCGCAATACCGTGATCAAATTCTCATAAAGGGGTAGGTTATTTTGGAGATGGAAATCAACCTGTGATATGAGCAATTGATATGCATGCAGTTTGTAAACAAATCCTCGTAACCAATAGAGCCTTACTTGGTACCGAAAAATACATGAACAAATGAGCCAAACTTGCAGTAGAGGGCATAGATATGAATCATGGAAACCATCATTTGGGGAAGAATTAATATTAGGATTGCTCGGCGGAGGAAGAATATTAGAATTGCAGTGAAGAAAATGGGGACCTGTTGTACATGGATTTGGTGGTAATAGCGGGAACACGGGGCTGGGAAAAGAAAAAAAATCAAAGAATGTGGGGACGTGGGTGTGCAAAAGGGGGAATAGGAAGTTAAGGAAGTCTTCCAACCTGTTCTATGCAAAAGGGGGTGTGCATCGAACGTGTATGATTTGCGGTTTTTCTTGTTGTCACTTACGTGGGTGTTTTTATTGTTAAAAAAATTCAAAAATCTAAGAAATTAGGATTGGGAGATAAGAGGCTTTTTGAGCTCACACACATTTGCAAAGGATATTGATAGATTCTGGAATAACCAACCCATTGATTTTATTCTCAGAAAAAAACAAAGCGAGTGGCTAGTTTTAAAATTCATCTCCATGCATCTCAGATTTCTAATTTCCTTGGCTTGCTTTCAAGTTTCATATGCTTGTTGTGACTGCATATGCACTCATGCCACTTAGTTTACTTGCTCTATTTTAAGCTGCTTCACCAGAATCCCTTTTTTCTCAAATCCATAGCCAAGAGAAGTACGTGTGATGTAGTGAATCAACATATTCATTAGCTTTCAAAGATGTGTCAATAGTTCACTCCCCTCACAAGGCATTAAGAGATTCAGAAATAAGCATCTCTACCACATTTTTTATCTGCAAAGCAAGGGTCTTGGCTATAGCTTTTTAGATCCTTTCTGACCTGCCTAATAGGCCCCCTTAGTTCCTCCTTTCTTTGGAAGTGCGACCAGAAAGGAGGCATTCATTTTTTCTCGAAAGCCCTGAAGCATAAAAATCACAGATGCCGCCATTGCATCCCAACTACTACCGTTCGGCACTCTGAAAAAATGCCACAGTGAAATCATCAGGCCTAGGTGCCTTCTCTATTAAGGCTTTGCAAAAGCACTACCACCTCTTCAGAAAATGGTGTTTAAACCCTGGATTTCTTATCCCCACCAATGAGAGAGCTCCAAATAATGAAGAAGAGGTCTCTTCAATGTTGTCTTTGTTGTCAACCTCTTATAGTTATCCGCAATGCCATTATAAACCATAGCCTTCAAATGATCAAGTAAAGGCCTCCTCACTGTCGCCTCGGTGTGCATAGTATTTGTTATTCACCATTTTTATGAACTATGACCCTATATTAGTGCGTAAAAGGATGAATGAAAGTATGATAAGCAAGTCTTTTCCTTGTTTGGAGTTTTATTCTTAAATAAATTTGGTTGAGGCATATTTTCCTAACTTGTCTTAGGCTAGGATTTATACGCTACTCGTAATATATTGGGAGTTTGGTGAGTATGATCAGCTAGAATGTGTCAAGGGAAATCTCATAGTTAAATGTCTCTGGATCCATTGACAAGGCATTGATAATTGATTGGCTTGATTTCTACCAAAACATTTTATGTGTGAAAACACAAGTTTGAGAAAATCAAGCGTTAGTGTAGTAGATTGTTTGAGATGCGATTAGTACAATGGAAGGTTGAGTCTATAGGAATGCTTAGTGGAAAGATGCAAATATCTCGCCTTAATTCTTTGATTCTCACACCCCTCTAGATTTGTTTCATTAGGGAGGGTGTCCTTCAATAGGTTTATAACCAATTACGACAGTGTAAGAAATTTTGGTATGAAGAAGACCAACAAAAGTAGTAAGGTTAGTGGCCCACTTAAGCTCATTGATCAAGCCTACTTGAGTTGATTAAATTGCAAGATGGCACCTCATGCTTAGAGTATACGGCTCATACTTAGTCGACATTGATGGCAAACTGTCTAACTCTTACACGACACGTGTTTGATGCATTTGGTAATGCTTGTATACGTCATGAACAAGAGAAATGGCCCCTTTGTCTGTGGTTCATGGGAGGACTTATTTAGCTAAATAGAAGGATTTAAATAATGGGCTAGAATTTCTATTTGCTTAGGCTATCTTATATCTCTAGACTACGGTTGTCAAATAGCGAATCAAGTCAAGAATTTGATTGGCCCTTTTCTGAATCATTGATTGAATTGGATCATGAATCGCAACGATTCAATCAAATTTTACATTGGCAAATATATCTATGCATTTACGTAATAAAGATACGTTGTAGAGTTTAATTAAATTTGATGCAGTAGGATCTAGGGTCATTTGTGTCATTTCATGTCCTTAGTGTTGTTAGGGCATTGAGTCTATAAATAGGTGAGTTGTTCTTTCATTTGGTAGCTTTTGATTATTAAGAATATTGAATATATTGATTGAGACATAGTTTCTCTCTCTACCTTTTTGGGGTTTATCCACTTGAATGGGATTTTGCTCATTCCTTTGGTATTTTGGTTTGCATCATTTGGTATTTAGAGCCTAGGCTGAAATCCTAGCCCTTCATTTCGCCAGAACCCTAAAACGGCGCCGGAAAATCTCGCCGGAACCCTAAAATGGCGCCGGGAAGCTCGCCGGAGTTTGGCCAGAAACCTTAAACACCTCAACGCACTTCGAAATTCATGGATCTCTGTTCATTTCGAAGCCATTTCAGCCCTAAATCGTGACCACCGAGCCGTTAATCTCACTCGAATCCTGTCTTAAACTGGTTTTTGATCTACCATCTCCTGATTTCTAGTTGATTCGAACACACTACAGTTGATATCGAGTGCATCTAGTGATTTTCAAACCCATTTCTTGCTGTTTCGAACCCTATAAATGCCAGATTTGGAATCGTGAAGTCTTTAAAGTTGATTTCGAGACAACCCATCAGATTTCGAACCCTAAATCTGCAGATTCAGCTCGATTCGAACTATATTCAGCACGATTCTGCCCATTTTGAACTCGAACAGACTAGTTCGAACCCCTAAATCAACAGATCGACTCTTAAATTGACCCTAATTGACTTGTAGGAGCCCTAATCAACCAGTTCTGAGCTCGAAATCGAGTGTGCTTGTGATTTTAGGACCCTAATCGAGTGTGTTCATGTTCGGTTGGTTGCTGCGAGCTTCGATTTGTCGATTTGCTGTTGGGTGTGTGTAGATCTGATCGATTTGTTGGGTATTCTTCGCGTTAGTTTTCTAGACTTCAATATTGGGGTTACGACTCTGTCTTGCTCCTGTTAATCACTGAGTTGACTGGTTTGGGTTGAAAAATTGCTGAGTTCACTGTGTTTGGGACTAAGTTGACTGGGTATGCTATTGAGTTGGCTGAGTTTGGGTTGAAAAGTCACTGAGTTGACTGAGTTCGGTGACGGAGTTGACTGGGTGCAGGTTCTCTCGGGTTGATTCGATGTTTGGAGTCGAATTTGAGTGGTTTTAATGGCTCAAAGAGGTAGGGGAGGACGAGGAGGTAGAGGTAGAGGATTTGTGAACAATGGTGAAGGATTGAAGGTTATACCACAATGTGGAATGCAAAAAGATTGCAATTCAAAAGGTGATCGGAATGAGATTAAAGAGTTGAGTAAAGAAGTAGCTACCTTGTTTGGAAAAGTGCGGTGTTTGCAGCTTCGGACCCAAGGTATATGGATTCTTCCAACTATAAACACGTTCCGTTGGAGAATTGTTTTGGTGCTCCGCATTGGCGTATAGTGTGTTTGAACAACATTGAGGTTGAACTTCCCATGTTTGATGGAAGATTCACTCCTAAGGAGTTTGTTGATTAGTTGAATACTCTTGAGAGAGTATTTGAATGCCATGTTATCTCGGATGAAATGAAAGTAAAGTTAGTTTCTAAACACCTTCGAGGAAGAGCCTTCAATTGGTGAGAATAATTACAAGATAGTAGGAAAAAGAGAGGTAAGGGAAAGATTAGAGAGTGAGAGAAGATGAAGAAAACGTTCGAGGAACGGTTCTTACCTTTTCCTCACTTTGCCAATATCGGTTCTTTGGCTAATGTTGCTAAGTATAGGACTTGTGGGAAGTCTTTTGGGATTGGAGTACAAAGCAAAATTGATATAGGTGCTGTCCCAATACCAAATCAGCCTTTATTTGCTACCTTGAAGGCTAGAAATACATCTTCAATCCGGATGTGTTTAAGTGGATGATTTGGTAATGCCCTTTCTGTTGAGGAGAAGATGAACTTCAATCCGGATGTGTTTGATGATGAGATGGAACACAGTTATTTTGACAATGCTCCCATCTTTGATGAATATCCTAATGAAGAACTTGAGGGTGTTCTTGAAGATGATTGTGTTTTTGAGATTTAAGATGAATATCCTAATGAGGACTTTGGAGGTGATTTTGAAGGAGGTACCGAGTTTAACGAGTTTTCAAAGGAGGACATTGGTTATAATGATGTTTCTACTTTTGATGAGCTCTCACATGAAGATGTTCCTATTTATAACAAGTTTGAAGGAGAGTTTGGTGTTGATCATGAAGAGGGAATGCTTATTGATATGCTCAAGGAAAGTTTCCTTAGGCCTAGACAAGGTGGTGAGGAACTTTTGACGAAAGGTTATGGAGAAGAGGAAAGTCGTAACCTTGAGATTGAAGATTGCTCTCAAGACTTGACTTTCAAGTTGCCTTTGGTACAAGGCACTCAACTTGAAGAGTATGGGAATGATTTGGAAGCTCCACTATTTGATGAAGAGTTGGTTGAACGATAGGTCGAGGATTGCTTTCAAGTGTTGCCTCCTGAGTTGCCCCAATTGCAAGATGTTCAAGTTTGTGGTACATTGGTTCCCAAGCCACCACTTCTCTCCACGCCGACCCATCGGACTTCACCAAAAGAAGTAGAAGCACTCATGGAACAGTTTAAAGACCCCTTGAGCATGGTGTTCACTCGAGCAAGTCTTGGGTATGATATGAACGTTATTAAATCTTTGAATGATGATTGGTCTAAGTATATTGTGGGAGTATGTGTTCGGAAATCTTTTGATGGTGTTTTGCTGTACCGAAGACATGCCAAATGGATTGCTTACTCACACCTAAGTATGGCTGCGGTGGATGTATACAAAAAGAAGCTAATATTGAAGATTGGTTGTGCTGAGGGTGATGCGTTGATCAAGGAATACAGCCACATGTCTACTTCGAAGCTGCATAATAATCACTTCTATGTTTTCTTTATTTAGTTGTCTTAGAGTTTTGTCCAACTTGAGGACAAGTTTTTTTCTTTAGAGGGGGTGTATGATGCAGTAGGATCTAGGGTCATTTGTGTCATTTCACGTCCTTAGTGTTGTTAGGGTATTGAGTCTATAAATAGGTGAGTTGTTCTTTCATTTGGTAGCTTTTGATTATTAAGAATATTAAATATATTGATTGAGACATAGTTTCTCTCTCTACCCTTTGGGATTTATCCCCTTGAATGGGATTTTGCTCATTCCTTTGGATCTTTAATTCCCTTTGGTATTTTGGTTTGCATCAAAAATTTTGTTAACTCAGGTGTTTGGGTAGCTTACGCACACCTTGACTAATCCTAAGGGCTCAATCCCACCGCCCATTTGTTGGGACCCCCTTTAAAGGCGGAGACTGACCCCAAAGGAGACCTGAGAGGTTTCGAACATGAGACCTTAGGAGGGAGCAAGCTCCTAAGTTTGAAAGCCTTGACCACTGGGCCAACCCCTTGGTGTTAAAGTTGAATTAAACAAATCTTAAATCACTAAAGAATTTTGTTTTCTATCATTAATTGATAATCACATGGCCTAATAGGCAATAGAGGAAAGCTTAGCCTTATATGATCAAGTTGTCACGCTCTCGATTTTAAACATAAATAAAATAACTTTCCTTAAATAAAATCCTCACAACAATATGCATAATACCCCAAAAGAGTTTACCATTTCCACATCATCAAATTACTGTCCCAACTCCAAGAGTTTCATTATATTACATCAATGGCCACCAGCCCAAAATAACATAAGTGCGAGATAAAAGATGAGTTAAGAGTTTACAATTATCAAATGTCAAAAGAATGTGATTAAAGTTACGATTACATCTTCAAAATGTGATTTACAAGAGATGCGAAGGTAACTCCTCTATGTTAGCTTTCAAAATAGTGTTACTACTTGCGCGCCATGCACACAATGCTCTTGGGTTTGTACCTAAAAATGATGAAAGGTTGAGTTATACTAGCCCAGTAGAAAATTCTACGCTAACTTTATATGCTCATGAGGTGACAAGAATGAATAGCAGAAACAAAGCAAGATATCTCAAGTAAAGAGGTATGACCATAACAAACATCGTTCATGGTTTCACATATTCTCAAGTTCCATATCATTGTCATTTAATTGCGTTTGTATCGCATCGTCTTTTCATCATCAAGTAACCTGAGTGAATGCTCCTGCCGGGCATTATGGTTCCCGTGGTCCCTGCCTAGCATCCTCAACTGTTGGTGGGTGTAGTACGTGTCCACGACTCTTTTTAAATGTTATCGTAACGCAGTTGATTCTTTGTTCATTCACATTGTATCATAAACTCGTCTTTCAATAAATAACAAGCCATTCACGTCCAACAAATGAGATATCAAGTGAAAAGCATACAATGTTACTATTATACTCGTAAACATGCATAATGTAACCCAATAAGGTGGACCATGGCTTTGGAATATGAATTTAGGATGATGTACGAAAAATTTCACTTAGACGAGTCCTACCGGTAGGGATTTGGGTCCTATCGGTACAAACCCGGTCCAAAAGGATCACAAATTGAGTATTGGAGAAAACACATGAGTTCTACCGGTGGGGGAAAAAAGGTGTTCTATCAATGATCATGGTAAGAAATTGGCTTATATGCAACATATGTGGTTTTGTCCGAGGCTCTAAGGCTCGCCGTTCGATATGATTTAGAGAATACAAAAATTAAAATGGTTATATTGCCAAAATTCGCCTTCATGTAAGATATTTTACTCCTAGGGAATCATATTTTCCGATTAGGGCGTGGCACCCTTAAATCTTCATGTCGGCCGGTAAAATTTGATGCAAACTCTAAGACCCCGTTCGTTTAAGGGTTTTGGATTTTGGATTCTAATAATTACCCTATTTCTCTCTAATCATTACTCTCATTTTTTTCTCTATCTCTCTCCAATCATTACCCCTATTTTCAATCATTATTCTATTTTTCTCTGCACTCATTACCTATAAATCCAAATCCATAATCCCAAAATGAACGGGGTCTTAGGAGTCACTTGCCAATCTTTCTACGAGGCACTGTAGCATTCATTGATGCATGTGTTTGTGCAGACACATGCACGATTTTCCTTTTTTCTTTTAAAGTTCTTGTCTTAAAACTTGAAGTTTCCAAGTGGTAATACTTGCAGTGGTGCACAAACACACGCACATGTATAGAACACACATTTTGCCCAACGAATGTTGCCTGGCAGATTAGCAGTTTAGCACACTAGAATAGAATGGAATGCATACCAAATTGAAGCAAAATGTATATGCTTTTTTTATTACGTAAAGGAATACGAAGTTTTACATGTTTTAAAATGCCCATACCATTGAGCTCTGGTTAAACATTTAACACTTGACACTAATAAGTTAGGAATTCAATCCAACCAACAAAGTTTGGATCAGAATTTTTTGGTTCGTGGATTTGCGGTACATGGAACAGGAACAGGATCACAGTATGCCATAAACTTTGGAACTCGGTATGGTGAAGGTAGGCTTCTTCGAATCATTTATTCGGAACAACATTAGTTTGTTCTGAAGGCGGACCATTTTTCCGGTCGTTTTTGTGCTAGTAGCATTTATATGACGCTGTACTTGTGAAATCAGTAATGAGATTAATTTATGAGATATATTTTGTTATATGACTATGTACTTACATCTGTGTCATTCTTATCATCGGTTCCCCACATGGGAGTAGTTAAACTCTTCTTCATTCCTATTACTGAGATTGAGCTATGAAAGACCTTCAACAAACAAGAATACATATAGACAAGAGTGAATCATACAGAGGCAGAAGTCGAGGAATCCCCATTCTAGTTTGTGACCCTATAGCGAAATGGTTTGGATTACATTCAGTCACTACATAGAAGTGAATAGAACCTGAGAAGTTTGAAGGAAAAGTGCAGATGTCCACCCTAGGGTTTTAAGGTACCCTAAAACCTTAGGGTACCTTAGGATTTTAGGATACCATAGAATTTTAGGGGTACCCTAGGGTTTTAGGGTGCCCTAGGATTTTAGGGTTTAGGGTACCCTAGGGTTTAAGTTTAGGCGCTTTCATAGAGCCCTAGGGTTTAGGTTTAGGCACTTTCATAGGGGTTTTAGGGTGCACTTTCCTATCATAGGGTTTTAGTGATTTATGCACTTTCATAAGGTACCCTAGGGTTTAGGCATTTTCATAGGATACCCTATGGTTTAGGCACTTTTATAGGGTACCCTAGGGTTTGGGCACTTTCATAGGGTACCCTAGGGTTTAGGCACTTTCAGGGTTTAAGGTTTTAGGTACTTTCATAGGGTTTTGGTGTTTCATTAATTGGAGGTGACATGATGGGAAATAATTTTTATTTTCTGTACCTTGTGGTAAAAAGCCCGACAAATATTGCGCGCCAATTCCAACGGTTTTTGGAAAGGGTTTATGTTTTAGCAGTCAAGATGGATTATAGGATGAAGTGATTCTGTTCCATCTGGGTATTTAAACTGGACACCAGCTTTAAAAATCGTACTGAGGTAACCTTGCAGATATAAAACTTGCTGAATTCTCATGCATGAAACCGAGCAAAAATTTGCACATGTATGCAGACATATGGAATATGACCCTTGCATACGTAGAGAAGTCAAGCTTGACATCTGCTTGACGATTCTGACTATGCTTTCCCTGTAAGACTTTTATGCGTGAATCTTTTATGCGATTGATGTGTGAGGAAGTTCTGCTTAAGTGGTATTGAATGTTACACTGGTTGAGCTTTAGTAGCTCCTCTCTTCCTTTATCTTTGGATATCTTCCTCAAGTGAATTATGGGAACTTGTTTCTGCTCTTAGTGGGTTTTTCTAATCATGTTAAATAGTGATCGACAATCATAGTAGGTTGAAGTAGGCCATTGATATTGTGGTGCTCTTGGTGCTTGATTTTGTTTACTCTTTTGGGTCTGGCAAGTGTGCTTCAACTTGTATATATTCCATGGTTGAGCTTTTCTTCATTCCCATTTAGTTTTCTGTGACTAGTTCTCTGATGCTTGTTTCACTGTTGTTTATGTGGCAGGAAGGAGTGGGCTATGCAGTGTTCAGGGGAAAACAACCGAAGCACGTCTGTCACAAGGGCCCATATCGGTGGCCTGTATTCCACCCGTGATGCTCAATCGCTTTGGTCATATGATTGAAAAAGATCAAGTTACAGAAAGTTGTAGGGAGTAGGGACCGGACTTTCGATACGCCTGTTCTGAAGAGGACAACAGCCCTCTTTTGTATCTTCCTTCTGTCCTACATAAGGGTTATTTAATTACAATAACTTGATAAATTACACGTGGAATGCATGCAGCTGCTAGTACATCAGGTGCCAATCATGTTTGCGTTTGTCTTCCACCACCCACCAAAATTCCACAACGTATTAGTTTCACTTTTAGCTTTCGGCCATCGTGTAGAGAGGATGTGGGAGTGGTGTCCGCTTTTGAAGGGAAAAGTTTTGATCTCTTCAGTGGTTAAAATGCTGGTTTCCTTGGATAGCTATCCTAAGCAAATGGCGACACCGGAAACTTAAAGAGATGTTGACATCTCCCACAACGTGCTGTTTGAAGAGATGCCTAATGACATCAGTTAATTAGCACCTTTGAGTTGTTATAGCTATGTATATACATTTCCATGGCCTTTCGTGCGCTACAAGGAAAAGAAAACTAAATTGTGCTCCCCCTCGCCTCATTAGGCTATGGATTTAGAGATATATAGTTGCAGTTTCTTGCCAGCATTCCTGTGTGAATATTTCGTAGTCGAAGTACTCAGACTTTCTTCTTCTTTTTTTTGGTTGGGTTTCTTTGGTTTTTTGACATGAGATGCCAGAAAATGAAGGGTTGAAGTCCATATCCTGCGCTGCTAGTTACATTAGTTGATTTATTGTTTTTGTTTTCAGACCACTAAGGAATATTCATTCATGTGTAAACCCAACAAAACAAAGCACAGTTAGGAGACTCATCAGTCATCACAACTCGAATTGGAAGAGGCACAAAATGGAGAGATTTTTATGATTGTGAAAAAGAAAACTCAAAACACAAGGAATTACTCCTACTAATTAGTATTACTTGAAATTTACTGCTCTGGCATATATGCTTGAAAATAAGGAAGAAACATCACCATTAAGCACCAACTTCTCTAAGCACCAACTGGTCATGGCAGTTTTTCGCTACACAATTATCTTTTCTCATAAACAGATGGGTAAATCAAAAATATCAGAGTACCAATTAACAAGTCACATTGAACCTAAATAAAAGAAGCTTCATTTTTCTTGGGCGCTTGAGAAGAAATCTCAAGCTCAGGTCCATCTTGTTGCTGCTGCTGCTGTGGTCGCAGCTGACCATCACCTTGCCAAGTCCACACAATATCTTTAAGTGCCGGCCTTATCTCCTCCTTCAACACCTTCAGATACTCCAACGTATCTCCACTCGACTTCTTCACCTCCACCAAATGAAACATCGGAGTTACCTCAAATATCTCCGCACCGATAGACAATACGCCTTTCCTACCTTCCTTCCCTCCCTCCAATTTCAAAACCCCTCCATCTCTCTTCGTTATTTTCAGCTTCAATCGCTTAGCTACGTCCTCCAACCTAGAAATTATGGTCTTAGCAGTCTGTTTGGATGTAAATCGTGCTTCTTTCTTCCGCTCATTGTCCTCAAACAAACTAGACAAGTCAAATCCTGCTGAAAATGAGATGATGTCAAAGGCATTCAAGTTACTGGGCCTTGCCAATTGTTCTTGCTTTGATTCTGCTGCAGTGCTGCTATCCTCACTAGGACCAAAAATTTCATCAGGATTTAAACCAGTTATTTCTCTCTCTTCCATTTGAGTTCTAGTGGGTTTTAGGTCAAAGCCTTTACGAAACCACGAACTTTCGGTGATCCTGTGAATGGATACCCTGGTATTTGGGTTTGGGTCAAGTATCTTTGATATGAACTTGCGTACTTCCAGGGAAAACCAATTAGGAAATTTGAATTCTGCCTTTCCAATCTTCCTATACATCTCAATGAGATTTGAATCGTGGAACGGGAGATACCCGGCCAATAGAACATACAAGATGACCCCACATGACCAAATGTCGGCTTTTGATCCATCATACCCTTTTCTGCTAATCACTTCAGGTGCCACATAGGCGGGCGTTCCACAAGTTGTGTGGAGCAACCCATCTTGACGCTTAGTTTCAGCAAGGGCACTCAATCCAAAGTCTGAGACCTTAAGGTTTCCGTTTTCGTCCAAAAGTAGGTTCTCCGGTTTCAAATCCCGGTGATAAACACCTCTGCTGTGGCAGAAATCAACGGCGCTGATCAGCTGTTGGAAATACCTCCTTGCAACATCCTCCTTGAGCTTTCCTTTTGCCACCCTGTTAAAAAGTTCACCACCTTTGACATACTCGATGACGAAGTAGATTTTGGATTTGGTGGCCATAACTTCATAAAGCTGGATGATATTCGGGTGTTTGACAAGCCTCATCACAGAAATCTCCCGCTTGATCTGCTCAATCAAACCCACCTGAAAAACCTTCTCTTTGTCAATTATCTTAACGGCCACGCTCATGCCAGTTTCAAGATTCCTCGCAAAGTGAACCTTGCCGAAGGTTCCTTGACCTAATACCCTCCCTAATTCATACCGTTGCATCAAGACACTTCCTCTGTTTTCCATCTCAAATGTCCAGCACTAATGCACAATAATATGCTACTTTTTGCAACTGATCCAAATCCAAATCCAAATCCACATGCACTATACGTCTATACCTATTAACTCACAAACGTTTCAGAAATCAAATGACTACAAAGATTCTAGCCATCTTCACAAAGGTCGTGATACGACACAACTTGTCCTTGAATATATTTTGCTACAATGGGAATCTGAGAAGAAAGGCAGAAAGGGCTTGAAATTATGTGTCCAGTCTCATCAAGAATAAGTAATGTCAGCTCAAATGGAGCTTCAACCTCATCAAGCTCAACGAAAGACAGCTTGGCTCTCAGGCACATCTTTCAGCATTCCCTGTCTTTTTTAAGAAACAAGAGAATGCTAGAGAATATAGTTACCGTTAAAGTTGGGCCTTTACCAGAACAGTAAAACAGCAGAGCAGGATATGGTTACAGCTTCAATTTGTCGGCAAAGGAATGAGATGTTCACCTGAAAAGAAAGGAAAATGGGTTCCTGTAATCAGTTGAACAAAAAACATACATGTACGTGCATTGATAAGCAAAATGATTTGACATAGTGATTCAAGCACAAGAAAATAAAGAACCCAAATGAAAAGTATAGCACTAGGTGAAGGGTGGGAATTCAAATGGTGGCGCAAGTGTTGCATCGTGATTGTAAAGATATGACATGTGTGTTTGTTGTAACTGAACTTATGCCCTGGTTAATGAATAGCATAAGCCGTAAGTTCACGAAGGAGAAAACCTTAAGCCGTGGCATTAGGAACCATATGCATTTGAATATGTATGGACCATATGAAGTGAGTTGAATAGTAAATTTCCAAAGCAATAGAAAGAAATTTGAAAGGGAGAATCTAAATACAGTAGTAAAGATAAAACAACCGACAAGCTGTCTTACTACAATCAAATTAGGGAAGAATCTAACCAAGAGCAACTGAGAGAAAGTGAAAAAAGGAGCATCTAAAGACAAATAAACGACAAGCTGTCTTGCTACAACAAATTAGGAAAAAAGCTAACCAAGAGCAACTGAGAGAGGGTAAAAGGGAGCATTTGACGATATAAACAATGATAAGCTGTCTATTTAGATCTAATTATGCCCAAAAAAAAAAACTTTTCGATTGCTTCAAAATTTCCTATTCGGAATATATTGGAAAAAAAAAAAATACTGAATCCTGGGAGTTGAGGCCTGAATTCAGACTCAAATCTCTTTATTGATATGCAAAGAAAAAAATTGTTGATTCGAAATGCATAATTTAAGGAAAAATAGGATTCATGTAGCTGACTCCAATTGATTGGGACACAAGGCTCGGTTTGATAAAATGCAAAGTTTTAAGTATGAACCCAGAAAAATTGATTATTTTTTGTAGCAAAGAGGTTAGAGGTATATAAATCAGCATCAACCTCTGTTGAAAAAAATCAAAAGAAGCTAATTTTCAAGAAATGAAGAAGATGTTTGCAGACCCAGAAAAAGGATTACAAAAACAAACCAACAGAAACATTTGTTTGGTTACCCAGAAAGATGAGGGCTGAGACAAAAAGATGAGCTGATTTTTCATTCCTCCCATCTCAAACATCAAAGAAAAAGGTCAGAGATTGAGAGACAAGCTAATTTTTCTTTCACCTTTTCATTTTCTCAGCAACCAAACACACACACGGAAACAAAAGTGAGCAGAAATATGCGGATCGAGAGGTACGTAAACAGTTCGAAGAGGGATCCAATTGAATTTATGGAATTACCTTTGGGATGAGAAGTGTAGTATCTTCATTCTTCAGCACAAGAAGTTTATGAAAGAGAATAAAGAGTTACTCCTATAATACAGCGCGGATGATATCTACAGCGCGACGAGGAGAATAAAGAGTTATAATACAGCGTGGATGATATCTACAGCGCGACGAGGAGAATTAAGAGTTATATTATTTTGAAAATGAATATATATATTTTTTTTTGTTGATAAACAATTTTCAGAACTCAGTAATGACACGTACAGATAATTAGACAATAACAAAAAATACGAAACCATACAAGGTGAAATTAGAGTTTAACCTCAACTCCCGCGACACAAACGTTAATTGCTATAAAACCCAGAGAACGTAACGACATATATATAGGGCTATGTTAGGAACTTAAGGAGTAATAAGTTCGAGCTCCCAGTGCAAATAAGAAATCCTAATCCTACAAGGATTCTATTTCTTATTCACAAATTATAATTCACCCCATAATAGAATTACAATTGCACTTCCGTCATTAACTCAATTATATTTCGAGTTTCATATTATTAAATACTTATTACAATTGCACATCCGTCATTAACTCAATTATATTTCGAGTTTCATATTATTAAATACTTATTAATCTCTTCACGTTAAGATTACAGATATCCGTTGATTAAAACAACAATTATATTTAAGCAACATCTTATAAAATTGGAGTTTTTAAATATCCATCCGCAGACTTCAATACACGTAAGTATTCATTTAAACAGTTATATTTTCATCCTTCTAGACAGTGAATAACTTATCTTACCATTTTAATAAAATATTCATATATGTGTGTATATTATTTTCCTAAATTAGTGGGATTCAACCATTTCTTAATTTAAGAGGATTTCAAAATTTAAAAAATTCGTAATAATCCCATTGATTTATTTTTCACTAATTTAAATTCGAAAACCATATTTATTTTCCATATCTCCCATGTATTATCATGAAACCTTTTGGAACATGGTGGAATCGACCATGTTTTTCATGAATTATTGTTACAAAATTACCATAAAATACATTTCGGAACATAGACAATATTAAAATCGATGTTAGTGAAAAAACGAAAAGACATGTTTATCTCTATTTGCACATGTATAAAGAGGGGAATGGGTATTATACAGTAATTTAAGATGAAATTAATGAATAATAAATATATGTTATAGCAGATGGATGATAAATATATTTGTATCATTGACAACGTAGCTTGCAAGAAAAGAATTCCATGACAAAGCCTTACTGATTTTAGGGAGAATTTTTGGGAGGTTCATTATAACATGTTTGTAACATCTTCAGTCAACTTCTTAAGTTTGTAACCTCTCTAATCCACTGGTATTGTTTGATAAGGCCTTAGGTCCACTTCACTTAAAAAATAAATTCATTTAAGACAAAAATACCCTTCTCTTCTTGTACAACCTACAAGGGGCATACCCCAGGAGGAAAAAGAAGAGTGAAAAAAAAGGTGCGATAACCCATGCATAACCGCATGGAGAGTGGGGTAGAGTAATGTAACATAACAACATGCAATGTGGTTTGGTATCCTACCCCCGTTGAATTGTCCGTCTGTGAAGAAAGATAGAGTAACGGGGGTAGGATACAGGATGATACAAAGTATGCAATGTAATGCAAGTAATAAGAGATAATGATAGCTATCTACTGTCTGACGCATCCCGCCAGGTTAGGATATAACGTAAATAGTCACGGTCGAATAACGACCAGTTAATGAACCATAACTGAGGAAAAGCAGTACATAGCAACTCGGCATCGAGGGAAGGTTGAACAGCTACTATAGAGGAATCAGGCACCGAAAAGAGGCTCGAACTGGAGACGTCGTGTCACGCCCTCAATTGTAAACATTATTATAAAGGATTTCCATAAATAAAATCTCACAACTATCCGTACGATACCCAAAAAACATAGCATTCTCATTTCCATGATTACATTTCAACATCCATTAGTTTCCAAAAGATTACATCAATGGTCCAACGACCCAAATTTACATAAGTACAGAGTATAGTAGGAGTTAAGGATTACAATTTGTCATTGTCAAAGATTTACAAATTTAAAGTTAGAAATACATCTTTCAAAAGATATTTACAAAGATGGACAAGTAACTTCTCATCTTTAGCTTTCAAAATGTGTCCACGTCCAAGCATTCAATCATGCTAGCTTCTGCCCTGAGTTAGTACCTAAAAATGAGAGTTACACTAGCCCAATAGAAAATTCTACTCTAACATTATATGTAAGAGAAATGCTAGGATGATCTCAAGGTAGGAACATGAACCAAAAAATCATAGGATAATCAATAATCTTAAATCAATAAACTCAAACAGCCACTACACAATCATAGTACAACTCAAACTAGAACCATCTCCATCTATCATGTGTCCAAAATCCTTTCGTCGTATGTGTCATGAGCCGAAGCTCCTACCGAGTCAATTAAGGGATCCTGATACCCCCTGTCAGACACCATACCCATCGGTAGGTCCTGAATGTAACCCATATGAGTTTTTGCTCCTACCGGGCCAATTAAGGGATCCCGATACCCCCTGCCAAGCACCCACCCGTCGATGGGCCCCGAATGTCCTCGTTGTGTCCAAAAGTGTACATGAATCACATATCCTCGTGATGTGTCACTTCAGTTCAATCACAGTTCATATAGCTATCAACATCAAATTCTATTGAACAAGGACAAGAAATGCAACGATACTTCATGAACTCAACTAATACGATTAATCATGTTATGGGGTGATTTGGAAGTGCTTAAAATGAGTTAGAAATGATCGAAGGTCAAAACGATGAAGTTTAGAACAAAACAGCAAAAACTGTCCATAAGCCCCTGGTATCAATAAAGTGACGTTACGAGGAGATTTTCTGCAGATTTTCGAGGATTTAACTACAACAACAACAACAACAACCATAGGCACGATTTCAAGGCTAGAAAACACTTTCTTTATATATATTGAGAGGTAGAATTCCTACCTCGAGTTTTGAGAACGAAACCCACGAGATACAAGCCCTAACTTTTTCTGAAAACCTTGATTCGACAGGAATACACCACACCGAGCTCTAATCGACGAAGAGCAAGCCCAAAATCACGTGTAGAACAAGGAATGAAGGTTAGTTTGTGAGCTTTTGGAGTGAGTTGGGTGAAATTTGAGAGAGAGAGCAAGAGAGAGGGAGAGAGCCGAGAGGAGAGAGAGACGTGAGGGAGATGAGAGGAGAAATATAATTCTCTACTCCCTCACCCTCCTATATATACTCATATATACAAATCACACTTTGCACCCTTTCACAATCAATTCCATCATTCTAGCCCCAAATCACATAAAAACCATTATCTCTTTCTTCTTTTTTTATATCATTAATTATGCATTTATAAAATATTAACATTTGATAAAATAAATACGGGTCTCTACACGTCGACATCCGACAGGGGGCCCAACTCTGCACACCATGCCCATTCTGCCTGAACTACTACTCCCTCAACCAAATTCCCAAGGTTCGATAGAAAGCAACCCACTCTTAGCCAACTACCAATCACCACAAACTCAAGAGATGGGATATGCAAACCAAGATTCTAATACACCAACCAAATCCAGAGTAACAAGCATAATACTCACTTCTAAATGAACAGCTACTGTAGAGGGATAAGGCACCGAGAAGAGGCTCGAACTGGAGATGTCGGCATTCGACAAGGTTACCCTCCCAAGTACCCTGCACATCACGCTCATTCCATCCAGACTACTACACCCTCAACCTAATCCCCTAGGCTCGCTGTAATCTAAAAGTGGGACTGTTCAAGTAACATTAACAATGCATTATCACCGAATTATGGCCACTTGAACCGCTGGTGAAACCAAGTTGTCCCTTTCAATCAGTGCACTACCACCAATCTAATCAATGACAACCCGTGAAGCTACTCTTTTCAATCAGTGCACGACCACCAAACTAATCAATGAAAGCCCGCGAAGCTACCCCTTTCAATCAGTGCACAACCACCAATTTAGTCGACGATAGCCCCAGTCACACCACACTACGATAAAGAATCAGGCCAGTTAACCAAAGAATCATGGAATTTAATCAAGCTCCACAACAAATTAAGTCATCATGCTAACTTCCGTTAACTTTTCAAACGGAAACAAAGTCACGTGAATGGCACATGCCCCAATCTAAGGGCAGAAATGTCATTTCCCTCTCAATCCTACAATCTGGCGCCAAACTAAAAGTGGGTTCCCTCCATTTGAGTTATACATATTTACACATAGTCAAGCAAAAACAGAGTGTCAACTACCAAGTGAACTTCTTACCTCCATCCCTTGCCATGCCTTCCTCATCCTCTTCCTATTCAGGCACTCTTCCTTTGAGCATTTAAAACATTGTTCCTATTACAAAAAAAGGTACTAAAAATATAATCATAGATATTTTCGATCAAACTATGCAATTATAAAAATATAGACAATCAATGATTGTAGATGCATATAATAATATGGAGTATATTATAGATGCATACAATTTTAAAAGGTAGTTTATAAAACTTTTCAAAAAAATCTGGAATGGGCAAATGTTATATTATTTTTTAAAAACGTTGGGTCAAGTGAAGTAATTTAATTTTAACTTTTTTTTGACAAAAACTACTACTCCCAGCATCCATTTTTAAGTATTCAGTTTCGTAACTCCAGCTTATTAAGAAAACATCATCATTACACATTTCACATCAATTTTTATCTCCATTTTTCCTACTTACCTTCTATGAAGATATCATTATTATACTTATACTCCCAAACTTTTCAAAATAGAACCTACTTTTTTAGGGGCAAAATAAAAATTGTACCAATTTTTACCTACTTACAAAATGGACAATTATTAAGGGACAACCCAAAATAGAATACTGGATTATAAAAAAGGGGACAAAGGGAGTATGATTCTAAAGAAATATTAAAATTTGGGTAGGGCAGCTACCCAGTCTTATCCGACCTTCGATCCGTTGTTTTTAGGGATGTTAATGATGGTGCGTGTTTATATATATCGGGGCGGTTCCGGGGACCCTAAAAAAATTCTTAAAAAAACCCTCCAAATAGTTCTCGATCAAATTTTGATGATCCAAGCTGCTCAATGTGTTCAGAACGTGATTTTAAGGGTGCTTACTAGAAACTGGCAAAAAAACTAACCAGGAAGGGTTTGATTTGAGCAGTTTTTTATTGAACTGTTCAATAAAGTTCAATAAAAAACTGTTCAGATGAAACCCTTCCCGGCCATTTTTTTTGCTAATTTCTCATGGGCACCCTTAAAATCACGTTCTGATTACATTGAGCGGCTCGGATCATCAAAATTCGATCAAGAACTGGGGGGGGGGGAGGTTTAAGGGTTTCTCTAAAAAAACAGCCCATCTCAGCCCTCCATTTCAAGGGCTGAGATTAAATCATCCACTCCACTCCTACAACAAAAAAACACGCTGCAAACTTCTCTTCTCCACCCTAATCTCGTCCCACCGATAGCTCACCACTCCTCCAGCGCCCCCCACTCGGACTGACGACCCCACCATTGCCACCGCCGACGAACGACCCACCACATCCGGCAACCGTCACCACTGCCGGGCTCTCTCTTGCACGGTTAGAACAAGTTCTCTCTCTCTCTCTCTCTCTCTCTCTCTCCTTGAACTGATTGTTGAGTTCTTGGCCTCCACCATAAATTGAGTTTCTTAAAAGAAAAGCCCTTAATTCGAAAATTAGGGTTTTGATTTTTTACTAATCATTGGTATATGACTGGCTTAAGCCGTGAAAATTTTTCGAAGTGCGAATAAAATCTCCCTCAGTTCCATTAGTCTATTGGTGGAGTTCTAATTTATAAGAAAAAAAGCAAAACTCTTGTAGAATTTTGATTTTCAAAATTTGAAGTAAAGAGAAGAAACTTAGACTAAAAAATTCCCTAATCACTTTTTATTTGTAAATCTCAAGGGAAAAACTTCATTAATACAAAGAATAACAGTTTCAGCAAGTCTAGAGTAAGAAGAACCATGTGTGTTGTGCAATATTTGTTGTGACCACTTTTCTATCCTTAAGATGATTGCTGAAAGGTTGACACCCTCCTCTAATTATAATTCTGGTTGCTTGAAATTAGGGAATTTCAAAATTTTGGTAAATAGCTTTGCAGCATTTTATTTGTTTCATAGTTTGACATGGTTTTACATATGGAGAGTGGACAAGCAGTGGGCATCTTGGTTGGAGAAAACCTGAAATGTCCTCAGGTATGATATGTGTATCTTTGTAATGGATACTACTTTCCTCTTTGCAGGCAATTGAAGGGTGAACAATGGAGTTAGAGGCTTTAGATGATGTAGAAGTCAGGGATATTGAAACTCCAGATAACAATGTGGAAGGGTTTAAAACACCGACAATTGGGATGTATTTTGAGACAATTGAAGAAGCACGAAATTACTATGAATGTTATGGTCGAGAAAATGGGTTTTGGATTCGTACTCGGGGTTCAGAAAAAGGACGAAATAGGTCGAATGAAGTCACTAAGGTGCGATTTGTTTGCACAAAAGAAGGAAAATATGCTGCAAAAAATCAGCAGGAAGGTGTTCAATCGTTAAATGTGGATGCGGTAGATGAAGAGGAGAATGTGATATATCAAAGAAAAGAGTTAGAAATTATTCAACCGTTAAATGAGGATGTAAAGCTTATTTGCGGATTATGCTTGACAAATGGAATTGCAAATGGAAAGTAACAGGTTTCGATGAAAGTCACAACCACCCACTAGTGACTCCAAGTAAGAGGATGAAAATGAAGTCGAATTAAAACATGCCAAAAGCAGTTAAGGATTTGACTGAGACATTTCATAAAGAAAATATAGATATTTCAAAAGTTCCTTCAATTTTTGGTGGTGAGTACATTGGCTTTGATAATAGGGATTGCTACAATCACTTGAGGAATGTGAGGCATAGAGATCTAGATTGTGGCGATGCACAATCAGTTCTTGACTACTTTAAGGACAAACAAGCACAGAATCCACAATTTTTTTATGCTATTCAATGTGATGAAAGTGGGAGGGCAGTAAATTTTTTTTGGGTGGATTCTCGATATCGCATGGCATACCGTTATTTTGGAGATGTGGTCACGTTTGACACAACATATCAAACAAATAAGTATGCTATGCCTTTCGCACCATTTACAGGAGTAAACCATCACATGCAGTCGATACAGTTTGGATGTGCACTTTTACAAGATTCTCAGAGACAACGTTTGTATGGCTGTTTAAGGCATGGCTTGACGCTATGGGAGGACGACCTCCAACTTCTATCATCACTGATCAAGACTTGGGAATGAAAGGAGCTATTGCCAAGGTCTTTCCCAACACTCGTCATCGTCTATGTCTTTGGCATATTAAGAAGAAATTTGTTGAAAAGTTGTCACAAGTGTACTACAAGAGGTCAAAATTCAAGAAGGACATGAAATAATGTATTAGGAGGACATACAAGAAAGAGGATTTTGAAAAGAGATGGATGTTATTGATGAAGGAAAATGGGTTAGAAAGCAACCAATGACTTCAAGGGTTGTTTGATATTCGAGAATCATGGGTACCTATTTATAATCGTGGTACATTCTTCGCCGTATGAATACTACCGGACGTAGTGAGGGCATCAACTCATTTTTTGATGGTTTTGTAACTCACACGTCAAATCTCAAAGAATTTGTGGTGAAGTATGAGAAAACCTGAGTAGGATTGTGAAAAGGGAAAATGATGAAGATTTTGAGTCCGAACATAAGTTTCGGATTGTTAATGACCATGAGTTTATGTTGAAGCATGTGGGAAAAGTGTATACTAGAAACGTCTTCAACAAGTTCAAGGAAGAATAGAGTAAAGTCTTTCACTACAAAGTTGAAAATATGAGAAATGGCAATGGTTTTCAATCTTTCGTAGTGAAGTCAAAAGATGATGAACTTGAAAAGTTCGAGGTGACATTGGATTCACAAACCTATTAGGGTAAGTGTGTCAAAAGATGATGAACTTGAAAAGTTCGCGGTGACATTGGATTCACAAACCTATTAGGGTAAGTGTGAATGCCAACAATTTGAGTTTGTTGGGATATTGTGTGCACACATTTTGAAAGTGTTTGTCCGACTAGACATTGATGAAATACCGAAACATTTTATTCTTCCACGATGGAGGCAAAAGGCCAACAAATTTAGGATAATTGATTCCCAAGGATTGGTGCATGACGACGGCAAAGAAGAATCTGAGGCATTAAGACTTAGCCATATGTGTCAAGAAGCTACCAAATTGGCTTGTTTGGCCGCCCCATCAAATGAGGCATACACTATTTTTATTGAAGGTATGAATGCTTTATTCGAGAAGATCCAAGAAGTTTCTAAGGTGTCTCCAATTGAAATTTGTGCTGAAAAAGATAATGAGAAATTTATCGAGCCGTTGCCGTCTCAGATATTGCTTTTGGATCCGAACATCTCAATTTGCAAGGGTAGGAAAAGGATGTCAAGGGCAAAGCCGCTTCTACACAGTCCGAAAGATTGAAAAGCGGTATTGAGATGTCATTAAATAAGAAGAAAAGAAAGTGTCACATGTACTTTCAATTTGGACATGATAAGAGAACTTGTCCTTCGAATCCAATGCGTAAAACTAACAAAGGTAACTCAATTACTAATTCTATTTTTCTTATTGACATAGATGTTCTTATTTACTAATCTTATATTTTTTTTTAATTCTCAATTTTATCAATAGACTTGGAAGAGGAAGCGGAATGCTCAGATAGTGACCAAGAAGAAGACTCAGATTGCTCAGAATGATCTTGGAGTATTTTTTCATGTTGGCTTTGTTTAGTAATGTAAAGTAATTATTGTGCTCTCCGTTTGGAATTGAATGTAATGAGATGGACAAGTTTTTAGGTTAAATGAAAGTTCTGTTTATGGATATGTTTTTGGGATGGAATTGAATGTAAGAAAGATTGAATCTTTACACTTGGTATTGACATGTAACAATTGGTGTTTGAGTATCTGTATCGTGTCGTACCTGTATCGTGTCATGTTCATTTACCATTTACTTGCTAGTAAATTTGTTAGTGGATTTAAACTCATGTTCCCTTAGGAAAGACATAAGAAGTGAAAGATATGAAGAATACATGAGTACAGAACAGAAAATGGAAGATGAACTTCATATTGGATTTCATCGATCTCATCTGATTTGCTGCCTGCTCTTTCAACCTCAAGATGCATTTACTCTTTGTCGAGTTTACAATAAATTTTGTTGCCGATCAAAAAAAAATATTGGGATCTCAAACTTGGTTTTTTTTTTCTTTAACACTTGCTTCATGATTAGATGCTGAAATTTTTTTTATTGGAGTGCTCGTGTCCGTTCACAAAGGTAGGTTCTGAAAAAATTTGGGCAAAGTCTCCCCTCTTTTTGGTCCTAGCTCGACGTCTCGTGTCTCAGTCAGTACAACAATAACAACATCAAGTTACGCACAAGCCCACGTTGGACATTTCTCATTGCCAAGTTAATCCATTCACAACAAAAACCATATAACCAAATGCTATCACCAAAACAGAAAATGAAGTTGTACAAACTAGTAGAAGAAAATTTATCTTTGTACAAGTTACATCATCTGAGTACAAGTTACAAAATTCATCTCTCTACATTTTTGTACAAAATTCATCATCTGAGTACAAGTTACAAAATAAAACTTCTAAGCCAGGTCCACATTTGATGAAGATCAAAAAACTTGATGATGCTCACATCTTCGCTTGTCTTCACCATAAACTCATGAGCTTGTAGGATCAGGTCCACATTTGACAATACTCCTGTCAAATGATCCAACAATTCCTTAGCTTGTACGATCAGCATCCTGATGGTGCCATACTAGAGTGCTCTCTTTAATTTCTATGTTAGAGCCATCAGTTCCTCTGTGTTTGATTTCATAACCGGTTCCACAATTTGCTTCCACTCGAGGTCTGCAGTCAAGGGACTGGATTCCCAGACAATGTTATTACCCCAACTTGAAAAGGAAACAGAAACATACGAGTGATTAAACGAGAGAAATAGAAAAAGTAAAAACATGGAGACCAAATTCAAGGAAACTTCAGACAAAAACATCAAAAAAACAAATTCCACTAATCAAAAGGAAATCAGTTCACTGACATACTTTAATATAGTTTCAAGACCACAAACGAAGCAGATCACGGAAAGGTGGTTGTAGCAGTAGCAGAATGGAAACTAGAGGATTGAACAACACTACTTAAAAAAAAGTTCAATGTGGAACAGAAAAAACGCCTCACACTGCCACCATCCTCACTTAGTTGGGAGTAATTCCTTGTATGGTTTAGTGACAGAATATGTCCAACAAATGTATGTTCATCAACTTCTCTATGACAAAGTAGTTCAAAGAAAACCACAACACGCCATCAAGTAGGATACAATAATGCCTTCATCTATGTCCAGGTTTTCAAAAGTCCTAATTTTTAATAGAATAGAAAGCTTATGCCATATGGCCCATATCTTACAATATCTATTAACATGAAGTTCAAATACTCAACTATCTGCTTTCACTTCCCAATGAACTCTGCGAGGAAGGGTAACAGCTCAACAAACAAACGGGCTTGGATTAAAACACTTGTTCTTATCCTTTAATGATAAATTCGGATAAAGTTTTGTTCATCACCAAATTGGCATGATGCATGACTAGATTTTCTGTACCATGAGCAGTAGGACGGCGTACTTCTAACGAAAGAGCTTATAGGTTTTAAAATTTTCAATGACCTATTCTTTTCAGGTTCCAATCATGCCTTTGACTAAACATCTACGGAAAAAAATCTTTTTTTTTTTACTCAGATTTCCACCTTTTAGTTCTGCATGACCTTATGCTTATGTTTCTTGTGGCAGAATTTTTGTGCAATATGTTTAGATCCACTGAGTTATGGCACAAGCACTAGCCCTGGACAAGCAGTGTTCACAACCGAGTGTTCTCATTCACAGATCAAAGAAGAAACTCAAAATTAGGGCAAACTGATTAATAGGAAAGATTCAAGTATAGAGAAGATTAATAGGGCTAATTAGAGAGAGAGAGAGAGAGAGAGAGAGAGAGAGAGAGAGAGAGACCTTGGTAGTGTGTCTGCTTTGAAGGTTCTAACCGTGCGAGAGAAAGCCCGATGGTGGTGGAGGTTGCCGGAGGCAGAGCGTTACCTCGAACATAGAGAGAAGGTCGTTGGTGCGTGGTCGTCGGCGGCAGGGGTTCGTCGGTCGGACCTCGTCGGTTGGAGTGGAGGGCGCTGGAGGGGGTGGGGGCTGTGGGGTTGGACAGGATTAGTAGATGTTGAGAAGGAGGAGAAGGGGGCTGCATGTTTTTAGTTTTAGGGGAGAAATGAGGGATTTGAAGGGCTGAGATTGGCGATTTTTTTAGAGGTTTTTTAAGCGGTTCTCGGAACCGCCCCGATATATATATATATATATATATATATATAGGAATTTTCAAGTGAGGGATCCCTCATTTTGTTAAAATGAGGGACTTTCATTTCTCGATCAAATTTTGAAAATCCGAACCGTTCAATGTGTGCAGAACGTAATTTTAAGGGTCCCCGAGAGAAATCAGCAAAAAAAAATGACCAGGAAGGGCGTCATCCGAGCATTTTTTTTTGAACCGTTCAATGAAAACTGCTCGGATGAAGCCCTTTCCGGTCATTTTTTTTGCTGATTTCTCACAGGGACCTTTAAAATTACATTCTGATCACTTTGAGCGGCTCAGATCATCGAAATTCAATCAGGAAGGGAAGTCCCGCATTTTAATAAAATGAGGGATCCCTCACCGGAACATTGGGAAAACTCATGTTTTGTGTTGCAATCATCTTAAAGTTAACTTTATCTATTTGAGGAAGACCGTATACTTCTTCCACCCATAATGTTCGTCTTTCTTTGAAATTTGTGTTGTCATTATTTTCATAAAAAAATAAACCACTTACGTGCATATTTTCAAAATGTTTTGCATTAATTGAAGATCTTAATTTTGTTTTGTTAGAGGTGCAAAAATATTATGTGCAAAATCTATTTTTTAACAAAATAACGGCACGACACACGAAAAAAGACGAGGACAAAATAAGAACAAAGGAAATACTCTCACCTTTGAAGTTATTGTGTTCTTCTTGGGCCGTGCTAATGCCACAACGGCATCTTTTAATGCCACGATAGTTAATGGCAACTCTCAATTTTACCTTCGGGTGGGTATTTCTCTATCTAGCGGCCGCTAACAGTACAGCCGTGCTACAGTTCCCGACAGAAGGGATCCGATGGCACGTCGGGCCAATTCTGGCCACCGGACGGCTGATCAGAGCCGACCAAAAATTCTAAAAAAAAAACAGAGTGGGTTCACACGAGAATCAACGGCACCCGATGTGTGTAGGTGACCGATCTAAACACTCCATTTTTTTGTATGCACTACACACATCGGATGCCGTTGATTCTCGTGCGGACCCACTCTGTTTTTTTTTTAGAATTTTTGGTCGGCTCTGATCAGCCGTCCGATGGCCGGAGTGGGTCCGGCGTGCCATCGGAAATCCAATCGGGATCCCTCCATTGGGAACTGTAGCACCTGTCTTCTGCCAACCGTAACGCATTTCTCCTCAATCCTCCATCTCCTCTCTGACTCTCTTTCTTTGATTTCACCAACCACTAAACACGTTTCCAATTAACTAAATCTTTTCACTTCCCATCTCTCCATCTCTTTTGATTTTATATCACGAATCAGTCCCCTTTATTATTTGGTACAGTACCGATCGATTTAATTGAAGGAGAAGAGCTTGAGTGAATATTGGTCCGCCCAATGGCATTGTAACTGCTTCATTCGAAGATCATGGAGACAATATTGTTTGATTCGAATTTCTTTTTCTTTTTTTTTATCAGAGTATGATTCGAATATCTGACATGGGTATTGGGTGATTCAAAGATTACTGTCACTGAGAAAGAGAAGATGGGGAATTTTCCTAACCCTCCTCTATACATTGGGCTTTTTAGAGAGAGAGAGAGAGAGAGAGAGAGAGAGAGAGTTGCATGGAAGATGTGAAAGGCACAGAGCTCCCTCGGTGGACAATGAAATTAGTTTATTGATAAAAATGATCTCTCTCTTTTTTTTCTTTTTCTATTTTATCCGCGATAAAAATGATCAAACGGTGGAATGCAGTGCGTCGAGTTCTGTGAGCAGCCATGTGGCAAGGGGAAAGAAGAGAATGAGGAAAGAGCCGCTAGACAATTCAAGGGTATAAGTTATAACTGTCAAATGGCTAGGAGTGTCGTGGCATTAATTAGTGAAAGTAGACGTGGCATTATCGCCACCATTCTTTAATTCTTTTAACAATGGGGCCCTTGTTTCACAAGCTCACCTAAGAGCATCTCCAGCAGTCACTAACTTATCTGGCCTGAAAAAATGCAATTTTTGATTATGGCTAACCACAAAATCAATGGGCGCTGCTATTTGCAGCCCTCTATTTATTTTCATAACCCGTTAAAAAATTTCAATTATACTCGACAGTTATTTACTGAAATTGAGATATATTTTCAGCATCCAATTACCGAAATATAATATTTTTTTCAACAGATGTTTACCGAAAATGCATGTTCGGCAGTTGTTTACCGAAAGTTGAACATATTTTCGACATGTAGTTACCGAAATATAATCTTGTTTTTAAAAACAATTTATCGAAATGTTATTTATGATTTTCAACAACCATTTACCGAAATTTTGTGGGCTACGAGAGAAAATAAAGGGCTGCGAATAGCGGCACCCAAATCAATGGACCTTCCAGCAGCCCAATCAAAACTCTTTTGATTGAATAAAAAAGGGCAAATTTCACTCAGACCCCCTAAGGCATCTGACAATGACAGAAAGTACCCCTCAATTTTCAAAAATGACAGAAACCTCCCCTATTTCACAGTTTGGGTTTCATTCCGTTAGTTCCGTTAGTAAAGTGGACGGAAAATGTACGAAAATGTACAGAAAATGAAATCTTCAATTTTATTTAGTTCTACAGCTATCTTAGGGCCCTCATTGAAAGTCCTAGAGCCAAAAATTAATTATGACCATTCAGGATAAAATAATTAAAAAAATAATATCTTCGTACCGATTCAAACAAATTAAAATTTGGAGCATTTAAAATTTTGCTCTTTGTTTGATTTTAGGGCTTTCAATGAAGAGCAAATACTTAAAGTGCTCCAATTTTCAATCCATTTGAATCGGTGCGAAAATCTTATTTTTCTGATTATTTTATCCTAAAGTGCAATAATTAATTTTTAGTTCTAAGATTTTCAATGAGAGCCTTAAGATAGCCGTAGAACTAAACGAAGAGGAGATACTTAAGTGCTCCAATTTTTAATTCGTTTAAATCGGTGCAAAGATTTTTATTTTTTTATCATTTTATCCTAAATGGTTATAGTTAATTTTTGGCCCCAAGGCTTTCAATGAGAGCCCTGAGAGAGCCATAGAACCAAATGAAGAGAAGATACTTAAGTGCTCCAATTTTTAATCCGTTTGAATCTGTGCGAAGATTTTATTTTTCTGATTATTTTATCCAAAAGGGTCATAATTAATTTTTTGCTCTAGGACGTTCAATAAGAGCCCTAAGATAGCTGTAGAACTAAATAAAATTAAAATTAAAATTTTCCGTACGTTTTCCGTCCATTTCACTAACGGAATGAAACCCAAACTGTGAAATAGGGGAGGTTTCTATTATTTTTGAAAATTGAGGGGTACTTTCTGTCATTGTCAGATACCTCAGGGGGTCTGAGTGAAATTTGCCCAATAAAAAACACCAAAACTATTCTCTTTTTCTCCACTAATTTCGACTACATTAGAACCACCTCTCCACCTCCCTACTGTTCTACATCGGAACCCATCACACACACACACACACACACACACAAACTGGATCTAGCTTGTCGACGAAGTGAAACCCACAATCCTTAACGGCCCCTTTGGATGCCCATGTGAGAAAGGGAAAGAAAGGGGAGTGGTCTCCCTTAGTAGTGAGAGAAGAAAAGAAAGGGGTGGGGTTTCTCACCATTCCATCCAAACGCACGTGAGAAATCAAACTCTCACTCCCATCTCCGGCGACTGGTCTCTTCTCCGGCAACTCTCCGACGACCTTGAACTATTCTCTCTCTTCTCCGGCGACCTGAAACTCTTCTCCCTCTTCTCCGGCGACCACATAGCCATTGGTCCGAAGACGAAAAGACGCCGGCATAGCCGGCACGCGCTGCCGGAAGTTGAGCGAGTGAGATCTACTCTCACTCACGCTCTCCAGTTGCCTGTCTCTTCTCCTTTCTCACGGAATCGCGCCAAAAGTGGCGAGAAACAGAAACGGGCAACGATGAAACTCTCGTCTCCCACCCTTCCTCACCCTTTCTCGCCTTGTGGATCATCCAAACGGAGGAGAGATTGAGTTCTTCCTCCTTCCTCCTTCCCCTTTCTTTTCTCCTGAAATCGCTCGATCCAAACGAGCTGTAAATCCTTCTTCTCTCAAACTGAAAACCCACAAATCCTCTTCTATGCAATCATCTTCTCTCCACGTGAAAACCAAAAATCAAAACAACCAATCCACGGCCTGATTCCAGAAAAGTTTTGCCGATTCCAAATCCCACAGATTCTGGACGTGGGTTTTGCCAATTTCAAGGTCTGACGAGAGAGCGCCATCCCGATGAAAGCTCTGGCCTTTGATTGCAAGAAACGAGGTGGAAAACAATAAAGTAATTCAAGGTGAGTGAACAGTAGCTCGCTCGTTGAAGCGAAGTACGGACGTCCCCTATCAAACTAGCGTGGTTGGAGCGAGTCTCCTAGGCCAGCAAATTGAAGGTTTGGGTAGCCAATTTATCTAATTTTCTTGTTTGCTTGGGCTGATGGATATGCTCTAAGACCCCGAAAATCCGAGGGTCGACTTTGGGATTGTGTAATAGTCAGAACATAACTGTAGGTGTTCGATTTACAGGAGGGACCTTGACCTGAGCTGGTATTCCTCTTCCGTTACTCCGTTCACCCGCCTCTGAACCTGCAACAAGTCACTAGGGCTAGAATAGACCAGTGACCCTCCGACGATCAAGTTAGATGTAGGGAGAGAGGTTTAGGTCTAGGGTTAGGGAAATATGGCATACCTCTCAAAGATGAGTATCCCTTCGTATTTATAGACCTAGGTTTACTTGGCCTCCAAGCTAGCGCGTGGAGGTCACGCTCAGGTAACCGCCTCGGGTGACATCATAGATGACGCACCGGATAAGACGGTTACGAAGCACATGGCCAGACCTGGCCTAGATGATTCTTTCCGCCACGCGTCGCTCTTGGTCCCCTCTTGCTGTGCTACACTTTTTCAAGAGACCTTAACGGAATGCACACTTCGGTAATTAACCGAAGTGTCAACAGGAGACTTGATACCGAGCGAGTAAGTAGAAGGATACATCGGCCCGTGCCGATATGAGGCCTCGGTTAATGGTGATCCGGTTAGATTACCGAGATCATGACCGAAGCCCCCACAATAGCCCCTCAAGCCCCTGGAGCCTTGTACCCCTGCTTCAGGGTCTTGACCTCATCATACGAAATATCAGGCCGCGGACCTTTTCTTAGAGAACCACCGGAGAGTAAGCCTGCCTCGGTAGATCCCGTTCTGCCTGTGTCAGAGACGAGAGCCACGTGTCAGTTGCCGAGGTCTCAGAATAAAAAGGCTGTCTCGGCACGTGCCATGTCAGTTGATTGGTACGAAACGTCGCTTCGGTGACACGCGTCATTACGCCTAAGGTCTGAAAATCCGGCGCCTGTCCTCGGTGCAGGGTCCTTGATACTAGCCGTCCAATGATAACACATGTCGATGATCTAACGGCTCGGTGCACGACGCCTCGTTTCCCGCGCAGCCCTCCATCTCTCCCATTATAAATAGGAGAGACAGAGGTGAGACCATCACCTTTTCCTCCGCTTCTGAAGTCGAACCCCCGCCGCCGTCTGTTTCCAGCTTTCAATCGAGATTTTGAGCGTTTTAGACGCGGATCTCGACACGAACTCAGGTATGACGATCTTCAGTTGCTGACCGAAGCATTAACCGAAGAGTTTTGCAAATCATAAAAGATGTTTAATCAAGAAAGTGACTTGGTCCGAAGCCCCTGCTTCTAGGAGGGTCGGTGGGAACCGAACCGGAATTAATTACTTAATGAATTTTGGACTTGCACGCCCCTGCTTGTTAATAGAAATGAGCCTATCGAGCAGACGCGAGATGGTATTACTGCTAGGGGACGTAGGCCGGGGTCGCGAAGGAGTATGGCTTCTGCCATAGGTTCGTGACGCAGCGAGTCCGAGCAGTGGGAAACTTCTAGTGGGTTGGTATAAGGGGCTCGGGGAAAGGCCGAGTATCCCTAGAGCGAGTGACCAGAAATCCAGACGACCGAAGAGGCCTGAGCGACTTGGTGGGAATTTTGTCCGAGGGTATCACCTATGGGAGAACAATATCCCTGAAGTCGGTATAAAATGGTCCGGGCAAGGACGGACCGAGTATAAGTTAATTAAACAGTCAGTGTACGAATAGTGCCAAAGAGAAAAGTTTCATTAAAACTCGTTAGAGTATTGCCAATACATAAGCAGATTGCCTTCAAAACTTTTAAAAGAAAAAGCAACATAATAAAGACCAAACGGGCTTCGGTAACCGAGCACTATCCGTAGAACTTCTTCAAGTTGTTTGCATTCCATGACTTTGCAATGGGGGAACCATCCAGCTTCTCCAATTTGTAGTTACCCGATCCGAGGTGCTTGAGAACTCGGTAGGGACCCTCCCAATTGGGCATTAGCTTTCGCTTTTTGGACTTCTCCACCACTTTTTTCCAAACGAGATCGTCAGGCTTGAACGACCTGAGGCGCACGCTTCGGTTGTAACCCTTTGCAACCTCCTGTTGGTATGAAGCGAGCTTGATCCTTGCGTTGTCCCGTTCTTCTTCGGCTAAGTCGAGGTCCGAAGCAATGCTGTTGTTGTTGACCGACTCATCAAAGTTTTCTGTTCGCATTGTTGGGAGTCCAACTTGGAGAGGGATGACCACCTTCATTCCAAATGCTAAGGAAAAAGGAGTGCGACCGGTAGATCGCCGAGGAGTAGTACGGTAGCCCCAGAGTACCCTAGGAAGCTCTTCGGCCCACTTTCCCCGTCGTGACTCGAGTCGTCACTTGAGTCCAGATGAAATTGCCTTGTTTGCAGCCTCGGCCTATCCGTTACCCTGGGGGTAAGCCGGAGTGGATGTGTCCCATTTGATACCGTATTCGTCAAGCAGGGCCCGGTACTTCTGCCCTGTAAACTGCCTTCCATTGTCTGTAATTATGGCGAACGGCACACCGAAGCACGAGATGATGTTGCGCCACACAAAGCGGATGACGTCTGTTTCTTCGATGGTGACCAGGGGCTCGGCCTCGACCCATTTGGAGAAATAATCGATTGCGGTTAAGAGGAACTTGAATCCCCCTGGAGCGACTGGAAGCTTACCAACGATATCCATGCCCCATTGGGAGAAGGGCCAGGGGCTGGTGAGAGGGCTAAGGTCCCGGGCCGGCTGATGGATAATGGGAGCGAACATCTGACACCTCTTGCAGCGCTTGACGAATTCTTCAGAATCCTTCTTCATTGTCGGCCACCAATACCCCTGAGTGATGGCTCGGTGGGCGAGGGACCGTCCACCGGAGTGACAACCGCTGTCACCGGCATGAAGCTCTTTGATGATGCCCGGGACTTGGATTGGGTGTGCAACCAGGAGATATGGACCGGTAAATGATCTTCGGTAGAGCTTCCCGTTTGGATTGAGCTAGAAGAGAGCGGCCCTGTTTCGGAGTCAGTGAGCTTCCTTTTTGTCGGTGGGAAGGGAGTCATCTCGCAGGTAGAGGACGATTTCATCCATCCAGCTCGGGTCAAGCTCTATGTTGAGTACTTCCTTTTGTAGATCTTCGAGTTCAAAACTGGGCTTGTCAATAGAATTGAAGGAAATGGAACGGTGTCTAATAAATGAAAATGCTGAAGCGAGCCCTGCAAGGGCGTCGGTGTGGGCGTTTTGTTCCCTAGAGATGTGCTCGACTCTGATTGCTTTAAAGCGTTGAATGAGCTAGACTGCGGTGCTGAGGTAGGTACGTATGCGATCATCCCGAGCTTCATATTCTTCGGAGAGTTGGTTAACCACCAATTGGGAATTGCTGTAAACCACGAGCTCTTCGATGCCAATGGCTTCGGCAGTCTTGAGTCCTGAGATTAATGCTTCATATTCGGCCTCGTTGTTAGAGGCTGGGAAGTTGATGGATAGCGAGCTTTCGTGCAGGACACCGGAGGGCGAGAGGAGAACAATTCCTGCACCTGCGCCTCGGTTGTTGGAGGCGCCATCGACGTACATTTTCCAAACATCGCCGTGAAAGAGCTGCCATGCTGTGCTAGGGTTGGCCTAGAGTACTGCCTCGGTGCTCGGGGTAGGTGCCGAAGCGGATACGTTGGGCGGTGTAAGCTCGGCGATGAAGTCGGCCAGCACCTGAGCCTTTATTGCTGTCCGAGGCTGAAAGTGGATTTCAAAATTGGCGAGCTCAACGGCCCATTGTGAGATTCGGTTGGAGAGATCGGCCTTCCGGAGAAAAGATTTGAGGGGGAACTCGGTCAGGATGATGATGCGATGCGACTGGAAATACGGGCAAGCTTTCGGGAGGCTGAGATGAAGGCGAACACGAGCTTCTCCAGGGGGAGGTAACGCGTCTCGGCGGGAGTCATGGTTTTGCTGGAGTAATAGATTGGTTGGTGCTCCCGACCCTCCTATCGGACGAGCACCGAGCTTACAGCGTGCGGAGAGACAGCTAGGTAGAGGAACAAGTCCTCCTGGTTCCGAGGAGTGGAGCCGTGGAAAGATACTCCTTTAGTCGCTGGAAGACTCGGTCACAGTCTTCCGTCCAATTGAAGCTTTGTCGGCTGCCTTTCAGGAGTGCGAAGAATGGCTAACATTTGTCCGAAGAATGACTTATAAACTGATTCAGGGCTGCAGCCATGCCGGTTAGACGCTGAACATCGCGCTTGTTGTGGGGAGCCGAGAGCTGATTAATAGCGCGAATCTGGGAAGGATCGGCCTCAATACTGCGTCGGGAGACGAGGTGGCCAAGAAATTTACCGGAGCTAACACCGAAGACGCATTTCTCGGCATTGAGGCGGAGCTTGTGGTTCTTGAGTATCTCAAAGACTTCGGCGAGGTGAGTTAGATGATCACCGGCGCGCAAGCTTTTGACCACCATGTCGTCAATGTATGCCAGCATAGTGTCGCCTAGTAGTCGCTCGAACATCTTGGTTATCATTCGCTAGAAAGTTGCCCTGGCATTTTTTAAACCGAAGGGCATGACAAGGTAACCAAAGATCCCATGGGGGGTAATGAAGGCGGTGTTCTCGATATCGCCTTCGCTCATGGCAATCTGGTGATAGCCCCGGTAGGCATCCAAGAAGCTGAGTCGCTCGTGTCCGGAGGTGGCGTTGACGAGCTGGTCGATACGGGGAAGAGGAAAGAAGTCCTTTGGGCAGGCGTCGTTGAGGTTTGAGTAGTCGACGCAGACCCGCCATTTGCCATTCTTTTTCTTGACTAGGACGGTGTTGGCCAGCCATTTGGGATACTGGACCTCTCTGATTGCCCCTGCGTTTAAGAGTCGGTTGACTTCTTCAATGACGGCCTCGGAGTGAATAGGAGAGGACCGTCGTGCCTTCTGTATGACCAGTCGTTTGGCTCAGTCAATGTTGAGCTCGTGACAAATGAAAGAGGGGTCGAGCCCGGGTATCTCATATGGGGTCCAGGCGAACACTTCAATGTTTCGGTTGAGAAAAGCTACCGTCTCATTCCGATCAGTATCACTAAGTGAGGAACTGACAAGGAAGAAATGGGAGCCGTCTTCGATTATTGGGATGGTGGCCACGTCTTCAATGGTTTTGTCATCGGGGGATCTACCGACGTCCTCCAAAACTGGGGCCACGGTGGCTTCAATGAGATTCACCCGGGAGGTCTGTTTGTTACCTCGGACGGCGTTGACGTAGCACTGCTTGGCCGCGGTCTAGTCTCCGTACAAGTCTTCCTGGTGCCCGTGAGTGCCTATGAAATGAACCACTTGGTGATAGGTGGAGGCAATCGCTTTAAACTTGTGCAGCCAGGTTCGCCCGACAATTGCGTTGTAAGGGCCAGGGACGTCAACTACCACAAATTCTATTTCAAGGGTTACTGAGCCGGCGCGGACAGGAAGAATGATCATACCGATGGGCCAGACAGGAGCTCCGTTGAAGCCGATAAGGGGAACTTCGGAGGGACGGAGGTCGGTGTCGAGAATCTTCAGATCTTTGAACAGGGAGTAGTACATGACTTCAGCCGAGCTGCCTTGGTCCACGAGGACGCGACGGACATTGAAAGTTCCCATGCGTAGCGTGACTACGAGGGCGTCGTTGTGGGGAAGCTGGATGCGGTCGAGATCCTTCTCGGTGAATGTTATTGTCCACTTGGAGCCGTCATCGGTTCTGGGGCGTTTCGGTTCGGGACCGACCATCATGACCTGTTTGGAGGAAGAGACCTCGGACAGCTCGTCCCGGATGATTCGAGCGGCCTCAGGGTTTAGAGGACCGTGTATGACGTGGATCGTCTGGACCTCTTCCTCGGTATTTGTTTCGGTCCGTTGTGCCCGAGCCGTCGTCTTCTCGTGATCGATGAAGTTTCCGAGGTGGCCTCCCGTGACAAGCTGCTCCAAGTAGGCTTTGAAGGGCTTGCAATCTGTGGTGAAGTGACCTTGTTCGCTGTGGTAACTGCATCGGACGATGGGATTCTTGATTTTCCCATTCTCGGTTCCTAGCTTTTGATTTGGGAAGGAGAAAAAGGGCTGGTCCTTCACTTGGTCGATGATCCGGTAGATGGGAATGGTGAAGACGGTTTTTTCGGCGTTGAAATCACTTGGCTTCGGTCCCCTCCTCGGTGACTGCTTGATGGTGTTGACCTGTTTCTTCGGTGTTGGGACACGTGCGGGAGCTGGTGTGGATACCGAGGTGTTTAACGTCTTTGAACTCGTAGGCTTCCCGATGCCTCTCTCTGCCTTTGACTCGATGAGCTGACACCAACCCTCAATTCGAGTCATAAGGTCCTTCATAGAGTTTGGCTTATGGCGAGCGAGGTCGTCGTAGACTTGCTCGTCCTGGGAGGTGAGACCGAGCTTGAATCCTCGGGTAGAGATGACGTCGTTGCAACCCTCTATCTCATTGAATAGTTCCCAGTAACGACCGGCGTACTGCCGAAGCGTTTCATCATTCCTCTTGCGAAGGGCTAAGATGGAGTCGATCTCCTTCTCGTGCTTGTTGCTTGTTACGAACCGGGCCATGAAGGCATCACAGAGGGAATCGAACGAGGAGATTGATCGAGCCGAGAGTTGATTGAACCATGTGAGACCCAGGTTGCCGAGGCTTGCAGGAAACACTTTGCACAAGAAGGCGTCGTCCGAGGGTTCATTCCGAAGAAACAGAGACATGACAGTTTTATACTGAACCAGATGAGTGTACGCCTCGGTCTTGCCGTCGTATTTGGCAAACTTGGGTTGGGTGAATCCCTTGGGGGGGGTAACCGAGTCGATCTCTCTTGTAAAGGGGGAGGTCGTGAGTCGTGTAAGCCGTGCGTCGCGATGAGGTCGGATCAAACGGTCGGGACCGTCTGGACGCTCAGTCGCTGCACGCTTCTTGGGGACGAGTTTGTCCAATCGTTCATATTCCTTTCTCTTTGGATCAATACTAACCGATTTCCCGGGAAAGCGCTCCCGGCGGTGATGGCGGTAGCTATCCCGAGCGGAAGGCTCAAGGCGCTCGGTGATCGGGCTCCTGCTTTGTGCGCCGCCGGGGTGCGAGTCGATGGGACTTCTGGCTCCGGAGCCCTTCAGGCGCTCGCGGTATCCTCTGGTCTTGATCTCTACAAGGCCGTCATCTCCCCTGGCTGCCCATGTGAGGCTAAGGGTAGATTCCCGGCCTGTCCTGCCTACTAGGACCAAGTGGGTGGAGGAGGCAGAGACGCTCCCGCCACCGAGCCTCTCAAAGGCCGATGGTCTCCTTCGAAATTGCACAGGGGAGCGGGAACGGTCTCTGTGCGATGTGTCTTTTGGGGCCCGGTTGTCCACCGCTCTTGGTGACTCGAGACAATCCTTGACTGAGGGGCGAGGTCTGTGCCCTAGCAGGTGACCGCCTTCCTGACTGCAAGGGGAGGTGTGACAGTCCTTTCTTCCGCCACGACTCCCAAAGGAATGAGACGGGGAGATTTGAAGGAGGTGCTTGATCTCCGCCAACTCGTCTCGGACATGTCTGTCGCGGTCCATCACCGTCGTGAGGTCGTCGATTTTCCGCTCGAGGTGGCGGATGTAGGAGTGGAGCTCGGAGGATGGGCCTGGGTCTGGAATTGACGCTCCGGCGCCAATTCCGACGGATACATGGGCCTTTCCAAGGGCGGTTGCTCCACCGGAAGCTAGGCTGTGGTCCACGAGGGAACCGAGCCCGTGGGCGGTACCACCGTGATGCGTGTCGTCGATCTCGACCATGGTCGATTCAAGAACGCTGAATGGAGCAGAGAAAGGGGAAGAGGTGAAAGTTGAAAGGGTCGCTAGGTCCCCAGCAGAGTCGCCAATTGTAGGTGTTCGATTTACAGGAGGGACCTTGACCTGAGCTGGTATTCCTCTTCCGTTACTCCGTTCACCCGCCTCTGAACCTGCAACAAGTCACTAGGGCTAGAATAGCCCAGTGACCCTCCGACGATCAAGTTAGATGTAGGGAGAGAGGTTTAGGTCTAGGGTTAGGGAAATATGGCATACCTCTCAAAGATGAGTATCCCTTCGTATTTATAGACCTAGGTTTACTTGGCCTCCAAGCTAGCGCGTGGAGGTCACACTCAGGTACCTGCCTCGGGTGACATCATAGATGACGCACCGGATAAGACGGTTACGAAGCACATGGCCAGACCTGGCCTAGATGATTCTTTCCGCCACGCATCGCTCTTGGTCCCCTCTTGCTGTGCTACACTCTTTCAAGAGACCTTAACGGAATGCACACTTCGGTAATTAACCGAAGTGTCAACAGGAGACTTGATACCGAGCAAGTAAGTAGAAGGATACACCGGGCCGTGCCGATATGAGGCCTCGGTTAATGGTGATCCAGTTAGATTACCGAGACCATGACCGAAGCCCCCACAATAACTTTAGTGAATTCACAGTTACAGAAACCAAATTCTATCTATAGTCTATGCTGCATTAATTAATAATTACTGCTAACGTGCAAATAAAAAATTAGATTCAGTAAAGTAGTTCAACTCATATACTCCACTATTCCTCGGACACCATAATACGTACGTGGACACAAAAATAAGAAAGAAGAAACGCCCCGGACACCATAATACGTAGATGGACGCAAAAATGAGAAAGAAGAAACGCAGGAAAAACATGTGCTTCTATTTCCTCAATTCCAAAAAGCACAACTCAATAGAAAAAATGCTTAAGTCTTAATTAATTTGTTTTCCTGCAATTATTCCTGATTTGGCCACTCGTGCCGGTCAATGGGCTAAGGCTTCCCATCTTCACCATTGCATTGGAAAAATCATTGAAGAAGGAATCAGAATCGGAACTATAAGTATCAACTTGAGAATCGGTGGAGCCTCCGTTGAAGAGTTGTTGGTCTGAATGAAGAAGGCCCAATTGGCTCTGTAAATTGGTGAAGTAGGCATTGTCGAAAGACGTTGGGCTCGTAGTATCGAGAGGAGAGAAGTTGTTATCACCTCCAGTGCTCGGACAGGTTGATTGGAGTGATGTTGCGAATTGGGAATCGATGTTGGTTTCATTGTAGATTCGGGCTCGGAAGGATGTGCACCTTGCTTGACCTATTGTGTGTGACCCTGCAAAAAAGTCGAAGAAACAAGAAACTTGTTAGGTTATTTTTCAATTTTGATAACATTAGATCGCTTCCGCAGTTGGCAGTTTTAAAGGTAAAATATACTTTGCAGCCCCTTTATTAAGATCTTAGAGTTGGTTTGGACATTATGAATCTAGTCCTCTACCTCTTAAATTTTCATCGATCGTACTCATTTGATGAATGCGTATCATCTACAATTTTAATGGAAAACCCAAGGAGAAATTCATATGATTGATTGAGACGGTAAAATTGCTGTATTTTAAGTGTTCAAAGTAGGGGGAAAAAAAAAGAAGGGGATTCCAGAGATCGAGCTTTTAGTGGACTGCTTTGCATAAAGTCCAAAAGTTGAAGGATCAAATTAAAAATGTGATGTTCCCCAGCTAATGTGAAAATTGAACAAGATTTTAAGGTGCAAGGAATTTTTGCCTACTTTTAGAAAACTTTTGGTCGATCTTAGTGGAGTATTATTCTTGAGATAAGGGCAAAACTAATCAAGGCTCCAAATGAGCCAAGTTGTTAGTGAATTGTGCAAGGCTTGACTCGGTAAAGACACATTTTAGACAAATCAAATTTGAGCTTTAATTTTTTGGCATGCTTAATAAATGAGGTGAGCCGTACTTGAGCTCGATTATACTAACAAACTTAAGAGTATAACTATATATATCATGAGAATTGAAGATGCATAAACTTATATATGTACATAATTAAAATTTTATAATTTGTAGATTTTTAAAATTTTACAAATACTATAAGCTTGTGTGTTTTTGTGTATTTTATTATTTTGTATATGTATTAATTGTGTATGATGTACATACAAAATTAAAATTATTTGAAAGCTCTAGACCCGTATGAGAGCGTTAAGTATTTGATATTTCTAGCTCAATGAGCTCATTAAGGCACGTGAGCAAGCGGAGTTGACTCAATTAAACGTAGTCAAACTCAACTCGATCTCGACTCCTCAAATTTTCACTAGGTTCAAGCTCAAGTTTACTAAAACGTTAACAACCAAATTTGAACCTTCTAACACTCGGTTCGCTCGTTTGCAGCACTAACACAAGGCCAAGATACGTTTCCCATCATTATCATGCTAATTGCAAAGAAGTCCATGGACAAAACTAACTTATACGGGGGACGATTTAGTATTATATACATGATGACAAGCATGTTTTAACATATATACCTGAGAGGGCCACCATTTCATTAGCAGAGAAACCTTTGTTTGAAAAGGCAGTGATGAGTCCACTAAGGTTCAAAGTAGGTGCCGGAATGTTGTTGTTTGCAGCAGTTAAACTCGCGGTGGTGGAATCCCCTCGGCCTAATTGAACTGTCCAAGAAGGGCCACCTAGCTGAAACATTTCATAAAACACAATTGCAAGTTATATTACATGCTTCATTAATTGGTTTTAGAGAGTTTGCGCATCTTTGGATTCATGAGTGATCAGGACGTACATGGAGTTGGGTTAGTGGCTTACTGCAACAACCGAGTCACGAGCAGCGACAGCTAAGATATCGGCACAAGAAACAATACCAGGGCACACACTTTCAACTTGAGATTTGATGGTGTCAATCACGTCGAACCCTCTGAGTGAATTGTTGTTTGGAATTGCAGTCTTTTCTCCCGTGAAGTTGGCTGTGTCGTCCAAGAGGACCGATCCATCACAACCCTGTTTCAAAAAGTATTCACTTGAAATCATACATGTACTACTATATTTAGAGGTCATAGTCAATGACGTAGATCGACGTTGGTGCACTGGGGTTTCTTATATAGGCGTGAAATTTCACCGACAAAATCAAAGTCAAATAAATTTCAAAAGAATTGGAAGGTGGCGTGTCGTGATTTACAATATTTGGTATGACCATATGAAAATTGCTTTCATTAAGACAGCATGTGGGTCTCACATATGTGGTAGAAAGTAAACTGGAATTAATATGTGGTAATTAAAACTTCTTTTAGAATCTTGCAAATAGACGAGTGTGTTCCACTGAGGCTCTTTAAAAAATAAGTACCTATATGTAATTTTTAAATCTAAAAATAATAAGCTTATTGAAATCTAAAAATATGTAATGTAGATCTTTTGAATGATGCAAAAACAATCGCTGGTGGCGGAGCTAAGATTTTGATCCGGGGGAAGGGCAGCTTAATAGACATATACTCCCTTCGTTTCAAATTGAGAGTCCCTTTTGAAAATTCCAACTATTTAAGGGGACACATACAATAATTATACCTACAATGCCTATCATTTCCACTATTACCCATATATTCTACCTACTTTAAAACATTTATATTCACCTGTGATGGACACTTTTGAAAAATTACCAAATATTTTCTTCCATTTTTTGAAGGACCATCATTTTGAAATTGCCATCAAAACAAATTTGTTAAATCACACATGCACGTATATGTCTAAACATGCATTTCGATTATTATCATATAAGAAAACTGGGTTAGAAGATTGAAAAATATTGATAAGGAGAATGATTGGGGAAAATAGTAGTATAAACTTGCATTAACAAAGCAATCGTGGAAATGGAGACGGAGCAATGACGCCCCCATTCGAGCCTCGTTTGACACTGCAGTGTCCACTGCTGACTCTATGGTTGTAAGTACATCAGGACATGTTGATGAATAGTAGTCGTCAGACAGTTGAGCAGATCCCATTCCAACAAAAGAAACAAAGACTAAGAATACCCAAAAAAATAATGCGACCTGTTTTGGCAACGAAAAATACGAAGCCATGACTCTATTATGTAGTGCCTCAAAAAGAAGAAGAAGAAGAAGAAGAGATTGGCGTAATTGAGTGCTTGGTTGAGGGTCATCGTTGATGGGTTTTATACGGGGAGAGGTTGTCCGCGTTGTGCATTTTTCTTCATGGGCTAAGCTATAGCTGGGTCAACTTTTCATACGTTTGTTTTCTTCTGAAATGGCTCATCGTACGTTAGGTGGTGGTGTTCTAATTAAATTGTTCTATACAAAACCATGGAATCATACATACATATATATATATATATATATATATATGGATGGATGGTAAAAAAGGGAAAGACATGCGCGCAGTGGTTATCAGGTTAATTAAGAGATTAGTGTGACCTTTTTCGATTGGTTGTCAATGTTCACACAGGGCCGGACTGACTGACGCGGTGTAACTTTCGGAAAGTTAAAAAGTAGTACGTTTTATACATGGATGAGATACTTTTAACAAAAAATAACTTCGTAAATATATTGTCATCACATCTCTTTTTTTATCGGCGAAACTCGATATTTTAGAATGGTTAGATTAACACATTGGATGAGGAATTCAACTCCTGACCTCTTTTCTCCCGGTACTTAAGTGCATCACCTAATGCTGTTAAACCAAAGGCCTTTCTTGACAAATATATTATTATCCTCACTTACCTGAATAATAAACTATTTTATCTCGGGGCGGTTTCGGGGATACTTAAAAAAAAACCCTTAAAAAAACACTCCAAAATCTTAATCTCATAGTTTCCGATCAAATTTTGATGATCCGAGCCGCTCAATGTGTTCAGAACGTGATTTTAAGGGTGCCCGCGAGAAACTGGCAAAAAAACTAACCTGGAAGGGCTTGATTTGAGCAGTTTTTTATTGGACCGTTTAATAAAGTTCAATAAAAAACTGTTCGGATGAAGCTCTTTCCGGTCTTTTTTTTTTTGCTGATTTCTCGCGGGCACTCTTAAAATCACGTTCTGATCACATTGAGCGGCCTAGATTATCAAAATTCGATCGGGAACTATGAAGTGTTTTTTTAAGTGTCCCCGGAACCGCCCCGATTTTATCTAATTACCATTCGAACTCTTAATTTATTTAGGGCGCTGCTATTCGCAGCCATCTATTTACTCCCATAGCCCGTTAAAACTTTTCAATTATACTCGACAGTTAGTTACCGAAATTGAGATACATTTTCAGCATCCAATTACCGAAATATAATATTTTTTTTAACAGATGTTTACCTAAAATGCATGTTCGGCAGTTGTTTACCGAAAGTTGAACATATTTTCGACATGTAGTTACCGAAATATAATCTTGTTTTCAATAACAATTTACCGAAATGTTGTTTATGATTTTCAACAACCATTTACCGAAATGTTGTGGGCTACGGGAGAAAATAAAGGGCTCCGAATAGCGGCGCCCTTTATTTATTTTCCATGGACACCCTCCATTCTGGGACATTCCACGTTTGGTATTTTCCACCCACTCAGGAATGTGCGCTCCATCACTATATATATATATATATATATATATATATATATATATATATATATATATAAAGAGAGTTAGGTTCCGGTGAGGGATCCCTCATTTTATTAAAATGCGGGACTCCCCTTCCTGATTGAATTTCGATGATCCGAGCCGCTCAAAGTGATCAGAACGTGATTTTAAGGGTCCTCGTGAGAAATCAGCAAAAAAAATGACCTAGAAGGGCTTCATCCGAGAAGTTTTCATTGAACGGTTCAAAAAAAACTGCTCGGATGACGCCCTTCCCTGTCATTTTTTTTGCTGATTTCTCGCAGGAACCCTTAAAATTACGTTCTGCACACATTGAACGGTTCGGATTTTCAAAATTTGATCGGAAAATGAAAGTCATTCATTTTAACAAAATGAAGGATCCCTCACTTGAAAATTCCTCATATATATATAGAATCTAGCTGGGCCCGTCCCCATAGCCCATAGCTTGATGTTTATATACTCCATATCTTTCACTCTTTTAAAAGCTTAAGTGTTGATCAATATTCCATTCAATGTTGGGTTTCTTGCAGCTAGCTGAACTACGTACGTACTCGTAAAAGTTAATAATTTTGAACAACATAAACCATGAAAGCAGCTACGTACATTCTCCTCTCTTTTCTTTTTTTTCTTTCTTTTTAACAGCAACGAAAGCAAGTAAGAATATGCTAGCTTAAGCTGTAACAAATTACTAAAACCCAATATATGAAAGCAGCTACATACTTAATTCTTTTTTATGTGTTTATTGACAGAACATGCTCGATCTTTATGATGCGGAGAATTTAATTTGTCAAATTCGCGGGAGCATTGACCGGATAACACCTGTCCAGTATTACTCGATCAATACTAGCTAGTAGTATTTTGCTAATCATATATGTTGTATATAAGGAGCATTTTATATATATATATACATATACACAGTAGAAGAACATGGGGATTATCAGAGTAGGAGAGAGATACAGGGTGGGAGGTGATCCCAAATGGAGGAGGTGACTGAGATATTTATAGGAAGTGACTAAAGAAATCAATCAGTAAATCAACAATAGTAAAAGCAAAAAGGAAAAGTTGAATAAAACGTTTTAATTGAAAAGCAATCAATTGTGAATAGTAAATCCGTGGGTGAATAGTACTGTTATATGAACAGTAATGAATAGTACTTCGGATGAATAGTGTAGTAATGAATAGTGCAGTTGAGTGTAGAATAACTTAATATGAACAAAGTATGAACACAAAGTATGAACAAAAGTAATTACTGGAACTGTAATTCAATTGCTGAATTAAAACAGTACATAAATGGGTTACCGGTTTACAAGGGAAGCTGGAGTAGATTGATACTTAGCAATTAACTGGGATAGAAGAGTATATTCAGAACTCTAATAACTTTGTAGAAGAGTATCTAAAATATCTCTGGGATGACTATTGAGAGCAAGAATGCAACTAACTCTGTAATTGCCTCTAATTTGCCTCTACTTTCTACCTTACTCTTGGATCCTTTTATAGACTAAGGTCCCGAGTATTACAATTATTACAAATAGTACTAGCATGTGACTTTTCCCCTTTCGGTGGAGAAATGATGACTAAAGTGACTGACTAGTCCTGCTTTCGGTGCTGGTGGAACCAAAAGTAGAAATAATTGGTTGTTGTTGCTGCTTTCGGTGCAAATGGCCAAAAGCAGTTGTTGACTGTTGACAGTTGGTGGAGAATGGCCAATAAGGAATAATTGGCTGTTGACTAGGACTCCATCATGTTGTCCAAATTCTGCAATTCTTCATTGGGAAGATTATCCCAATAATCTTGTCCATCGTCTTCATTATTGATGTCTGGGCCGGATTCGAGATCATCTTCAGACATTGGGTTCATATTGTGATCCCAATAGAATTTGTAGTCTTTGACTAGATTTTGGAATTTTGTATAAAAAACGAAATCCACATCTTGAAGATGATCGGTGGACTTGATTTTTTGAATTAGATCTTCACAAATTAAGTGATACTTTCCTTCTTGGAAATAATCCTCATTTCCAAGATTACTTGCAATTGACTTTGCCCTGTGATGTCTGATCTGAGCTCTAATAGGAGCAGAACACGGCCACGGGCATTCATCTTCAATAAGATCAATAGGTGCATGTAATCTGCTGAAAGGCCAATTAGTAGAGAGATACATGATATGTTGTGCTAGTATCACATTCTCTGTGTTGGTCCATTCGGGCATTTTACTAGAGATTAGAACTTGGCATTTCATTGCCCTATGTTTATTGAAAACATTGTTGACACATATGGCTAACTTTCTCGTGACTCGGTCAGTTTGGTCTGGGTCAGTAAAAATGAGTTGTTTAAGAAAACCATGGTCTAATAGGGTCATTGGGCTGATTTGAATGTCTTGGCCTTTGTATGGAAGGACAAGGTCTTGGAAGTGTTGCATATGGATGCAGGCTTGGGGAATGCTAAATATTAACTGGCAAGGACAATCATACCTTTCTAAAGGTATTTCTAAACATAGAGGATTAATTTTGGGGCAGGTGACTCGGTCTTGGTTTTCATTATAGTGAGTTTCCCAAGTGATTGATAATCTTGGGGTTGGTTGACTGGCTAGTTTAGTAAGGGTTTCAAATAGGAATTCTTGAAAATGGTGACCAGATTGCCTGGCCAAATGTTGAATATGGCTGACTACATCTAATGGTAGTGACTTGGGGAGTAGGGATTGGGATTGTGGTAAAGCTATGGTTTTGAAAGCTTTTTCTTGAAAAGTTTCAAATACACTTACGCTTTCACCATCATCCAGTAGGGATGACTGCAAATGTACACCTTTACTACCATCCAGTGGGGATGATAGTTTTTTTACTTCTTTTATCAGTGGGATAAAAGAGGTCTTTTTAGCTTCAATTGACTGATTCTTCAATGCAGTGAGTTCTACTTTGAGCTGATTATTTTCAGTTGACTGCTGGTAATACCTGCAGTTTAAATCAAAATATTTGCAAGCCTATTGATTCACAATACTTGCAAGAAGGGGGGTTAGTAGATGAACTGGTGCTGACTAAAGATGGGTTAATCGAAACTCCACCAATAGAACTAGGGAAAACAACTCCACTAGTTTGCTGATTAAAATAAATACTTAAACAATTTAAGCTGTCTAATAATTTACGGTGATCCCCTCTTGTGTTCCAGAGGTTGTCCAGAAGACATTGTTGGGTTTCATCCATGCTCTTTAAGTAATTTAGCTTCCTAAATTTTGTGCTTGCTCCTTCAGGGAATACAGGCAGAAGGATTTTCCCAAAGGGAATTGTTTTCTGTTGACTTTGAGCCATCTGTAAAATAATCAAATGAATCATTAGTAGGATAAATAGAGCAATTTTGTAATTGACTTAATTCATTTTTTTCTGGTGTTGATAAAAACTCAAAAGCGACTTGTTGATTACAAGATATGATGTTGTTACTAGTGACTGTGAATGGATAGAGTAAATAAATGAAGGGCATTCCTAGGATTACTTTGTCAGTTAAATTTTTGACTAAAACAAAAGAGGTTTTGAAACCAATTTTATTTTGACGAATATTGACTTCGGGTAATTTGTATTTAATTATCATTTTACTTCCATTTGCAGAACTTAATCGTTCAGTTGTTTCTTGATAATATTTAACAGGTATCAAACTTTCTTGAATACAATTTAGATCTGCTCCTGTATCAATGAGAGCAGTGACTTGTAATTTATAATCGCCTATTATTAATTTAATACGGGCATGCCATTTCTGTATGTTTATTTGATTGATTATATTTAATCTGTGACTATTTTGGTTAATGTTTGGGTGGTCAATATCTTGATCACTATTTGGGTCTTCAAGATTTTGGCTGGGATTTTGGTCATGACTATCATCTTCGAAGTTTTCTTCAGAAGAGGAACTGTCTTTTTCTTTTCTGAGGAATTTGTTAGCTAATGTTGGAAGTTGGGTTTTAATCTTCGTAATTTCTATTTTAATAAGATTTATTTCATATTGTAAATCATGCAGAGTGACTTCTTTATTAATTTTATTAAAACGTTCTATAGTAGCATTAAGGTTTACTGTTGGTTTACTATATTGGGGTTGTTTTCCTTGTTGTAGCAAGAGTTGTTTGAGTTTTTTAATATATTGTTGTTTTAATCCTAAATCATCTATTTTACTAATTAGATCAATTAATAATTCTTCTTCTGGTAATTCTCTAGTAAGTACATTTAATTTTTTACAACAATTATCAGTACAACCAATTTTAATTTGATCTTCACTTAAACTGTCACTAAGGGAATGGTAGTCAGAGGATGTACTAATATTTTCTTCATGGTCAGAATTGGTTAGATTTGCAACTCTGAAAATCTCCAAGATATGCTGTTTATCAGTATCAGATATATTAAGTTGACTGATTTTGGCTTGGACTTTACATTCAGTTTTGTAATGTCTCTTTTTACCACAGTTATAACACGTAATGTTACTTTTGTCATCAATCTTCTTTTTATTCTTTTGATTCTTAGGTTTTTCGTAATATTTTTCTTTGGATGATTTGGGTTTACTATATTTTGAGTATCGGTGACTTTTCTTATTGTAGGTTGGTTTAGTATGGCATTTGGGTTTCCTTCGTGATGGTGCTATTGGTGGTAGACCATATTGTTCACAAAAGTTGCCTAACTCATACTTGGCTTTATTTTTATCCTTTTGGGTTTGTTTACTAATTTTCATATCAATGCACATTCTTAGACCTTCTTTTTGAATGGTACTAATAATGTCGCCATACGTTAATTTATCATATTCAATGAACTCCTGTTGGTTGACTAAGAACATCTCTAATTTTGTGAGCAAATAAATTAGGGAGTCCATTAATAAATTTTTCTTTCCAGAATGATTTTGTACAATCATCTCTGAGCATGACTCTAGATGTAAAAACATCTTTGTACCATCTAAAATCACTTAATGTTGGACAATGCAAATTGCTTAGCTGATCATGTATTCTAGAAGTAAAGTTACTAGGTTGTCCAATAAAATGTTTAATGATGGTATAAATTAATGTGTTTATTCCATCTGGTGCTCTCATTCCAATTTCATTGTCAAAAATTGGGAGACCATTTTCATCCAGTTGGACAGCATGTTTAATTTCTTCTCTTGACTCATGGGTGAGATATTTATCCCACCATGCTTTTAACATTCCAGTGAAACCAGAAGTTAGTAGATCAACTATTTGTAGTTGATTAAGATCTGTATTACCTAAGTAGCTGTTAGCCGCCATTGACATGTGGTTTAATTTCTCTAATATTTGGTGTTCACTCAAGCCATCAATATTCCATTCATATAATTTATTGGAAGAAACAGAAAATTGGTTGGATAGATTATTTTCTTCATATTGTAAATCAGGAGGGGTTGGTCTAGAATACCAATTTTTGGTAAGAGTGGTATGGTTGGTTGCGGGATTAATAAGACGGTTAATTCCTTGACTGGAGAACTGGTTTTGGAGTTGCGTGATTTCTTCATCAGAAGAAGATTCTTCTTTTTGACTAGAAGTACTAGTGTCACAATTTTTTGTGATCGTAGAAACTTGGGGTGATTCTTGTTCAGATTTAATGGTTAATTTTGTTAATATTTCATCAATCATTTGAATATTTTGATTCTGGTTTATGTTAATTTTCTCTCTTTTTTGGGGAAGACGTATAATGGGTGCTTCTATATGTTTACTAGAGGATGGGAAGCTGCAAGAAGATCTTTCATCAATTTTGGTTTCTATTTTATCTAATTGGTTACCTATAGTTTTGAGACATTGATTGGTGTAATTAATTTGTTCAACAATTTGTTTGCATTCTATTCTTTCACTAGGTAATTTGAATGGAGATGCAGTAATAGATGCATTTTTGTAATCAATAATAATGGGTTCTAAGGGAGGATGACTAGAATTTGTAATGGTGTTATCTGGTTTTTTCCATCTTGTTTTTGTAATGGTATTAACTTTTTTATAAAAGTTTTCTAAGTAATTAAAAAAGTAGATTTCAGTCCTTGTATCTTTCATGAAATCTTCCCATTGAGTAATTATCTTTGCTTGCCTAGATTGTGAGTATTTATTAGCATAATCTTTTCTTTTTTGTTTATTTTCTTTTGACTTAAATTCTTTATATAATTTAGCAAAATTAATTTCAAAGTCTTTGTGTAAAACAAGTAGACTTGGCTGTGTAGAATAATTAGGTTTACTAACTTGTGATCTAAATTCGTGAGCTTCTTTTACTAGGATTTTGGAAATATTCCAATTAGTTAATCCTGTATTTAGATCCTGATATTCATGTTCTTCTTGGTTGACTATGTCCGACAACTCTGATAAATTAGCCATTGAAGAACTGGCTGAAGAACTACACTTGAATAATCTGTTCATTGTTTTATTCCTAAAGATTCTCCTTTTAGTAATTTACTCCTAAAGTCTTCTCTTTTAGTATTTTAATCCTAAATTACCCTGATAAAGACATACCCCACTTAACACATACCCATAGCCTACTGAACACATACCCTAAGTTTTTTCCCAACCCCTAACTGCCCACCTGGGACTTACTCACGGGGACTTTTACGGATTACTACAGGGTGGCTCAAAGTGGGTGGCCAGTGCAAGGTGCTCGACCGAAGGTAACTAGAATTAATCTACTAATTGAAAATACAGCAGGAATAAAGGAACTAAAAGAAAGATCAGGGGGAACAAATCAACTTACAGTTTACTCAGTGTTTAATCCTTCAACAATTTTCTACTTGACTCTAATACCAAATGGGGGGCGGAAGCACAGACACAGTAGAAGAACATGGGGATTATCAGAGTAGGAGAGAGATACAGGGTGGGAGGTGATAGTGCAATTACTAGAACTTGTAATTGAGTATAAAATAACTTAATATGAACAAAAGTAAGAACAGAAGTAATTACTGGAACTGTAATTCAATTGCTGAATTAAAACAGTACATAAATGGGTTACCGGTTTACAAGGGAAGCTGGAGTAGATTGATACTCAGCAATTAACTGGGATAGAAGAGTATATTCAGAACTCTAATAACTTTGTAGAAGAGTATCTAAAATATCTCTGGGATGACTATTGAGAGCAAGAATGCAACTAACTCTGTAATTGCCTCTAATTTGCCTCTGCTTACTACATTACTCTTGGATCTTTTTATAGACTAAGGTCCAGAGTATTACAAATAGTTCAATCATGTGACTTTTCCCCTTTCGGTGGAGAAATGATGACTAAAGTAGGTGACTGGTCCTGCTTTCGGTGCTGGTAGGACCAAAAGTAGAAATAATTGCTGCTTTAGGTGCTGACTGTTGGTGAAAAGCAAAAATTATTGGTGACTGTTGCTACTTTCGGTGACCAAAAGTAATTATTGACTGCTGGCAGTTGGTGGAGAATAGCCAAAAGTAATTTGGTTGATGACTTTTTGACTATATGGGATGCCATTATGCAAATGGGTCCTGGGCATCTTGAAAAGCGGACCCATATGGGTTTTTGCAGGATGTTGCTGTAGCTGACTCTTCAGATGAATTGTCATCTTCTTCTTGACTGGCTTGAGCAATTAATTGTTGAGCTAACATCAATAACTGTGAACACTTGGTTTTTGACTTGGATTTTGACTGTATGAGAGAACTTGGAGTTGGACTTCCAAGCCGAATTGTAGAAAACGTCGGTGAACTTGGTTCAGGAAGTACTGACTTCTGTTTATTCGGGTGAACTTGTGTAATTGGAACTGGAGCTTTGACTGGAGTTGGGACTTTGACTGGGAATTCTTCTTTGACTTGTTCAATGATGCGATGATGCTTGTATGCACCCCACCATTTTACCAAATACTGGTGAGTAACTGTTTTGTTGTTGATGCTGTATCGCCATTTGAAGATCCATGGTACCTTGTATTTTGCCATGAATAGTAGGAGAATAGGAAATTGACCAGTGTGATAGTTGGTTGGGTATAATGTGAAAAAATAGTTGACTTGATCCATAAGTTCAATTGGTAATAGTTCAGGAATGGCTCCATTTTGGTGCCACCATCTGGAGAACCAAGACGGAATTACCGATTTGAACTTGTGATCAAATGAGAAAAACCAGGAGTGAGTAAATGATTCATTTTCATGGAGGATGACTTTAAACCAGGAATCAATATAATCATAATAATTATATTGAATCGAATGACTAGGGATGTTTCTGAGTAAAGATGGGTGTCCCCATTCATCAAGACTGACTATGTTGTGAATGTTGAGGGAATAGTAAATAACTTTATTTGGATTGACTCTATCAGTAATAGGTTTGATAATAATTGACTTGTGGTGGAGAAGAATGTCTTTATAGAAAGAAAGAGTTTTATCTGGGTGAGCAGGGATGAAATGCCATCCTGGAGGAAAAAAAACTTTGACTAATTCAATGGGGCTGTGGATATTTTTGTGGACTGGTTCAATGGAAAATAAATTGGTTGCGACTGATTTGAGGACATATTCAGTGGTGCTTGCCGGGTAAGTAAATTTTGGTTGACTAAGTTGAATGGATTGGTTTGAGGAAAAGGGATCCATTGTGGATGGTGTAATAGTGTGACTAGAGGATGGAGTGTATGCTAGTGCAGAACTGTAACTTGTCCTGGGGATTTGCCCAAGAACTTGGTACCTGTTGCCGCAATCTGCTGGAGGAAGAGCAAGCTGGTTTTTTGTAGGTAAAGCTGGATTCTTGCTTTTATCTGTCATTGTAAGACTGAATTGGGTTGTTTGTAAGTATGATGAATAATGAATGCTGCTGAAAATGGCTTTAAATAGCTGAGAAATACTTTTTGATGAATGAGTTACTATTATGATTTGTTAAATAAAAATTCTCTGGTAAGAAAATCAGGAATAGAATTTTGATCTCCTTTAATATATTCAATATCAAAATCAAAAATACTTAAAATTGACTGTCACCGGCAAAGATCTGTTTACTAGCTATGTTTTTAACATCTTGTTCTAGAACATATTTTGCACTTTTACAATCAATTTTGACTAAAAAATTTTGATTTAATATATCATCTTGAAATTTTGAAATACATAAAACTAGTGCTAAAATTTCTTTTTTAATAGTACTGTAATTACTTTGTGCTTTATTCCAAAGACCAAAATGAAAGCGAACAATTTGTTCAGGGGAACTAGGATTGACTTTTTGGAGGAGGATGCCACCATAACCAATATCTGAGGCATCAGTTTGAATAATTTTAAAAGAATTGACTGTAGGAATACCTAGACATGGTAAGGACTTAACATATTTTTTGACTTGCTGGACTATGGAAGTATGTAGAGATGACCAAGGAGGGGGTTTGTCTTTCAATCTTTCAAATAGTGGTTGACAAGTCTTCCTAAGATCTTTATAGAATTCTGCTATATAATTTAAAGATCCTAAAAATCTTTGCAATTGATTTTTTTCAGTAATTTCATCAGGAAATTTATCAGCAAATTGAATTGCTCTACTAATTGGTACTATGGTGGACTGATGAATATCGTATCCTAAAAATCTTACTTTAGTTTGAAATAATTTAATTTTAGGGGCAGATATGACTAAACCATTATTTTTAATGGTATTGACAAATGTATTTAAGTGTTTCCAATGTTCTTCAATAGAATTGGAAAAGATGAGAACATCATCTATGTAAACAAGGATGAATTGACTAAATGGATTAAAAATTTCATTCATGATATTTTGGAATTCACTCGGTGCGTTTTTTAATCCAAAAGGCATTACATTCCATTCATAATGTCCAAAGGGTGTAGTAAATGCTGTTTTGTACCTATCATTGGGATGTAACTGGATTTGCCAAAATCCACTTTTTAAATCAAATTTTGAAAAGATGACTGCATTGCTTAATCGGTTGATTAAATCTTTTTTATTAGGTACTGGGTATCTGATCCATTCTAGTACTTCATTTAATGGTTTGTAATTAATAACTAGTCGTGGTACTCCTCTTTCTTTTTCTGCATTTTTATTGACATAGAAAGCTGGACATGACCATGGCGATTTACTTTTTTGAATGATGTTATTACTTAGTAATTCATTAATTTCTTTCTTACAGGTTTCCATTACTTCAGGGTTCATTTGAATAGGTCTAGATTTTGTAGGGATCTGATTTTCATTAAATTCTTTTACATATGGTAGAGTTACTATATACTTTTTCCTATGCCAAAATGCACTAGGGAGGCTAAAACAAACTTCTTTTACTAGTTTTTCTTTGAATTTTTCAATTTGTTGACTAAGATTTTTATTAGTAAGGTGTTCTTCAACTAATTTATATCTGATTTCATTTTGTAGAAATCTTAGTTGATTTTCTTTTTGATTTAAAGAAGGTACAGGGTAGTTTTTAATTTGCTTTAATTCACGAAATTCTGGTTTTATTAAAAATTTAAATGTTACTTGTTGACCAAAAGGGTTAGTGGTAATTCCTTCGTGATTAGTTGTAAAAAGATAAAGTAAACAAATAAAAAGTGTTCCTAAAATCACTCTATCAGTTAAATTTTGGACTAACACAAAAGAAGTTCTAAAGCAAACTTCATCTTGACAAATTATGTACTTTGGGTAATTTATAATTAATTTGCATTTTACTACCATTTGCAGAACTCAATTGTTCAGTTGTTTTGTGAAAATACATAGTAGGAACCAAACCTTCTTGAATGCAATTAAGGTCTGCTCCTGTGTCAATAAGAGCACTGACTTCAATTTTGAAATCATGTACTACCAATTTTACTTTAGCATACCATTTTTGGTAGCAATCCTGGTAGTTAGTATCTTCTTCATTTTGAGTCTTTAACTGGTGGTCAGATTCTTTTAATTTGGTAATTTCTTTTTTAATAAGATTAACTTCCTGTCTGAGATTTGGCACAGTAGTTCGTTTAGTAATTTGATTTGATTCTATTTTAGCAGGGGATTGTCCGGGGGTGTTAGGGGGAACAAATTTCTTTGTTTTCTTGGTGACTGTTGTAACTGTATTAACTTTTTTGTAATATTTTTCTAGGTAATGGAAAAAATAGATTTCAGTTCTTATTTCTTTCATGAAATTCTCCCATTGAGTAATTATCTTTGTTTGTCTAGATTGTGAATATTTACTAGCATAGTCTTTCCTTTTTTGTTTATTTTCTTTTGACTTAAATTCTTTGTATAGTTTAGCAAAATTAATTTCAAAGTCTTTATGTAAAACGAGCAAACTTTGGTCAATTATTTCTTCAAAATCTGTTTGAGTTGGAGACCCTTGGGAGGTGTCTTCATCTTCAAATTTTGACTGGGTAGAATAACAGGGTTTACTAATTTGTGAGCTTGACTCAACACCTTGTAGTTTAATGTTATGATCAAGTAAATTTTTATCTTTCATAGGCTTGGTGACTGTTCTGTCAATAGTAACTGAGCTATTTGACCGACTTAATTCTTTGATTCTCAGAGGAGGGTTTGTTTTTTGTTGATCAAAACTTATTCTAACCGTACCATCTAGGTATTGTTGAATATAATCTAGATTAATTGTGTCATTCTGGAGTTTCTGTGGAAAACTCTCATTTTCACTAAGCCAACTAGCTGGTAACTGGATGTCATTCCAAGAAATGGTTTTGGGTACTTGAATATTGGCATTTGTACTACTTTGAATAAGGACAGTTTTGTCTTTTGGACTTTTGACTAATGCGTGAATATTTAAATTAGTTTTCATACATTTGTAATAAAGACGGTAGATTAATGCAATAGACTGACTTCCTTCAAGCATTTGAGTGATAGCGCCAGCAGTTTGAATATTTAAAGTTAATGCTTTTAATATATTCTTGTCATTTAAACTAAGGGGTAAATCGGGGTAACAGTTGAAGTAGACTGGACCATTATGTAGGCTTGACTCCATTAATCCTAACAAACTGTCACTATAGACTGTGAATCTGCTATCTCTTAGAGACAGTAATACTGAGGAATTTAATCCTTTTCTTGTAAGTGGGTTAATAGCTACTTGTATTAATCCTACATGAATATATTTATATCCTCTTTCGAGATGTCTTTTAATTGAATGTTGACTAAGAAGAGAACATCGTTCTTCTTGTTTAGTAATAGCATAAACATGTTCTGCAGTTTTTGCTACTTGATCCGTACGAAAAGTATCATCTAGAAAACTTGACTTGTAAATCTCTTTTACTGGGATTTTGGGAATATTCCAATTAGTTAATCCTGTATCTAGATCCTGATATTCATGTTCTTCTTGGTTGACTATGTCCGACAACTCTGATAAATTAGCCATTGAAGAACTGGCTGAAGAACTACACTTGAATAATCTGTTCATTGTTTTATTCCTAAAGATTCTCCTTTTAGTAATTTACTCCTAAAGTCTTCTCTTTTAGTATTTTAATCCTAAATTACCATGATAAAGACATACCCCACTTAACACATACCCATAGCCTACTGAACACATACCCTAAGTTTTTTCCCAACCCCTAACTACCCACCTGAGACTTACTCACGGGGACTTTTACGGATTACTACAGGGTGGCTCAAAGTGGGTGGCCAGTGTAAGGTGCTCGACCGAAGGCAACTAGAATTAATCTACCAATTGAAAATACAGCAGGAATAAAGGAACTAAACGAAAGATCAGGGGGAACAAATCAACTTACAGTTTACTCAGGGTTTAATCCTTCAACAATTTCCTACTTGGCTCTGATACCAAATGGGGGCGGAAGAACAGACACAGTAGAAGAACATGGTATATATATATATACACACACACACACACACACACACACACACACACACACACACTTAGGATCCAATGAGGGATCTCGCACGGCCTTACCGTGCGGGACTCCCCTTTCCCTATCAAATTGCGACGATCCGAGCCGCTCAAAGTGTGCAGAACGTGATTTTAAGGGTACCCACGAGAAATCAGCAAAAAAAATGATCGGGAAGGGCTTGATCCGAACAGTTTTTTACTGAACCGTTCAATAAAAAACTGTTCGAATCAAGCCCTTTCCGATCATTTTTTTTGCTGATTTCTTGCGGGTACCCTTAAAATCACGTTCTGATCACTTTGAGCGGCTCGGATCGTCGCAATTCGATCGGGAAAGGGGAGTCCCGCACGGTAAGGCCGTGCGGGATCCCTTAGGAGATCCGGACTGTATATATATATACAGTCAGGATCAAGTCAGGAGGTGTGGACCGGAGCTCCGGTCCGCACCTTCCTATTTCTCACATTTTCCGATTGAATTTCGATGATCCGAGCCGCTCAATGTGATCAGAACGTGATTTTAAGGGTACTCGAGTGAAATCAGCAAAAAAAATGACCGAGAAGGGCTTGATCTGAGCAGTTTTTTTTTTGAACGGTTCAGAAAATAACTGCTCAGATCAAGCCCTTCCCGGTCATTTTTTTTGCTGATTTCTCGCTGGTACCCTTAAAATCACGTTCTGAACACATTGAGCGGCTCGGATCATCGAAACTCAATTGGGAAAGGAGAGGTGCGGACGGGTGCGGACCGTAAGGGTGTGGACTTGATCCGGACTAGTAAAAATTCAACTCCGTCAGATATCGGTAAAGACTTGATCGATTCTACGCCCAATTTCCTATCAGCAAATCAGGCGTTGAATCTATCAAGCATTTACCGATATCCAATGAAGTTGATTTTTTACAATGATGCTTAAAAAATATTTTGAAAAAGTTGAGCGGCTCCAATCATTTAGATGAGATCTCTAAATGAGTTCTACAAAAGGCAGTGTACATTTGGTGTACACTAAATGGTGTACTCATAGCAATTTTGTTCCATGTAATAGAGATTTCCTAGTAACAGTACTCTTGTTTGAGGGAGGCACAACTGGGCTAGCTAGCATATATATTAATTAATTACTACAATATTGGTTCATCGATCGATTAGTCAAAAGCTCGCCTTCCTTTTATTATTATATTATAATCCTAAATTTAATAGGGTCTCCAGTAGCTTCTTTTTTTTTTTGATCCGCGTCTCCAGTAGCTTGTAGTATATATTTTGGAAGTCAACGCGTGTAATGCAATAGACGCTTAACTACTTATTACTCGACGAAACAAGTTTGGGTTATTAACTTTAATCCCTAGCTCCATTCGGCACGCTAGATGGGGAAATAACTTTTTATCTACTAAAATTTGATGCATTTTTAGCAACTAGAATAATATAAACAAAAGATATAATTGTTTTTAGTTTTCATTTTGCGCACCGAACAATCTTTTTAAAATGAGAGTTGTATCAATATTGTTCAAGGCTGCTTAATGTATTCTTGGGGTGGTAGACATTGATTGCCTTCTGTTTTCCTCATTTTGAATTATTTAGATAATTAGTTTGGCTTTGTCCAAAATATGATGAACTCTGTTCCTTTTAATCTTTGTAATCCTATTCAAAGATTAATAAAATCTTTTTTGCCAAAAAAAAAAACCTTCTATGGAAACCGATGAGATTGATGTGCACCAATGGTACACGTACAGATGGGCGGGCGGGGCCCATTTTTGGGTCCCTTAAAATGATCTGAACCGCTCATGAATTTTAAAAGAAAAGAAAAAGTTGAAGTTACCCAATAACTTTGTTAGAAACTTTTTGCTTAGCCAAGAAAAAAAAAAAAAACTTTGTTAGAAAGGCCACCATGCATATATAATGCATTTGTTTTCTTAGTAGTCGTTTTGTGATGATCTGTTTGGTATGATTGCACTTGTTGCCGACAACTTTGGACTTAACAATGAGAAGAAAGAAGAAGAAGAAGAAAATAAGAGAGTTCCGTAGTGAAGTTTCCGAAAATGACAAGAATTTGTTTTTCTTAGTTGCAACTTTGCATGGCTATCACATATATATGTTAATTTGTTTTCATGGTTGACGTTGAGTAGATGGTATTGCTACTGTAGCTGATTGTTTGACCACATTGTACATTTGTTGTTTCACAATGTTGATAGTTCAATTTGGTTCATAAAGAGGTCAGGAGTTCGAGTCTACGGCCACTTGCGTGTGGACGTTCTTCCTTTAGAATGACTTTTCCTTTCTTTCTTTGTTTCTATTTTAAAATGGACTTATAATTTCGTGTATTGGTTGAGTTGTTGGGCTTGGTTATCTCGTGGACTCTTACAATTGATGCATATACTATTCTAGGTTTGCCACGTCAGCATTTGATTATCCATTTAGCTCATAATCAAACTTAACAATCTCTATCTCCACATTGGTTATTTTTTCATCTCTAACCAAAAAAACTCCCACAATACACAATTCACATTTGTCCAATCGCAAACGAGTTTCAATCATCCACCCGATGTAACGATCCGCGCCAACTGACCTGCTTAACTCTTAGCCTAACCACGCTGCTCAAAAGGTTAACCTTAAATTATACAGTAGCTAGTCGGATTACGTTATATACTAACTTTACTTTTCATTCCCCACCGATGTGGGATTGTGGGCTCTTACAATCTCTCCGTCTTATGATGCAACGTCCTCATTGCATTTTGGCCCAACAACCTTCCCTTAATGGTCATAGTGTGGCACTTAGTTCTGTATAATACAATCAGTGTACTCGTACCAGATTCTAGAGGTGGCCCCCACTATGTAGACCAGGGTTGTACTCTGATACCAACTGTAACGACCCGCGCCAACTGACATACTTAACTCGTAGCCTAATCACGCGGCTCAAAAGACTGGTTAACCTCAAGTTATACAGTAGTTGATCAGATTACGTTATATACTAACTTTACTTTTCATTTCCCATCGATGTGGGATTGTGGGCTCTTACACCCGACCACACCAAATTATGCATCTCGATGAGACGATTCCAATGTGTAGTGTGTTTTTAAGTTATTGAGTTTTAGCTATTGGTAAAAATTGTTAAGTTTGGTTATGGAATTGGTGGAATTTGGTTATTTGCTAAAAGACTTGTAATTTTGCTTATTACAATATGGGATGTTTTTTTAGCAGCATTGTTAAATTTGTTCATCTACACTCATTTGCTTATTATAATGGAGATGCTTTAAGAGGGAGGTTGTGGATTCAAGCTGATGCATACTATCATACCGTGCGGCAAAAAAAAAAAAAAAAGAACCACACATACAAAGGGACAAAAATAGCCTTACAATTGCAAATTTTCCAAATACCCTCACATATACCAAATGACTAAAAGACCCCCACATATATACACCAATTACAAGAGAAGCCCTCGAATACTGGAACTCATCTCCCCCTTGATACCTCATTCACCTGCAGCTAGTAGTTGCACCAGGTTTTTATTTTTATTTTTAGCCATTCATTAATCTTAATCTTAATCTTAATCTTAATCTTAATCTACTCTATCTTAGGGGACTTGGGGAAAGGATGAGTCTATCACCAGGTTAACCATTCCCCAATCTAATTAAAGTGGTTCTGTTTATTACTCCTTAGTAGAAAAAAGTTGTCTACGAATTGTGGCACTAATATAATTTACTTTTAGTAGGTGGGTTTTATGGTCCCTATTATTATTATTAGTTGAAATGCGTGTAAGCTGCTACGAACATCGGCTGTTAGTTGACGGTGAATTTATATATGGTCCTAGGATTAGTCAAGCTGGACGTAAGATGGTCCGGACATCTAATTATAAGTATTAAAAAAAATTAAAGAGAATGGTATGGAAGACAAGCTAGTCAGACAAGTCCGGCCGCTCCCCAGTAATTGAATATTTTTTCTTAATTAAATGAGTAGTTCAACTGCTGCTGCTACATTTTATCGGATCGAGATTACAATTAAGAAAGTATATATATAGTGTCAATATATTATCATGTCCGTTTTCATCATTAATAATTAATTAGTACTGTACGTTTTCTTCTAGTTCTAGATTGTGATTTGTTTGACATTTGGTACTTAGTATTTAATACTTTATGAACACGGCCGGTCATGAAATCGCAAAGAAAGAGGGAAATATTTTTCATGGACCCCACACGCTTCCTTGAAGCAATTCAAAATCTCGCAGGAATACAATTCAAAATCGTAGTGCGTGTGTGTGTGTGTCTCAAAAATTCTACATAGTCGGTGATCGAGTTGATTAATAATTTAGGTTAGGCCAGGTATGTCTTTAAGCCAAACGATACTACAAGTAAGTTATCATACTTTGTTGCTTCGCGCGCATTGCTTCAATTCAACTTGTAAAGAGAAAAGCATTCTAATTACTAAATGAGAGAGATACTATTATTACTCTATTAGTATAGTATTGAGTAATGCATGCCTAATGGTATTTGTATATTTCCGAGATATATATATATATATAGTACTAATCTCTATCTATTTTTATGATCAGTAGTGTACGGGTCAACTAATTACGTGCATTTTCCTTGATGAATTTTGGGATTTTGAAGTACACAAACTTAGCAAATATTCAATCAACTATAGAGGGCAACCAGAACCCATTCTTCCTAAATTTTTAGGCTTGTATTTTTTCCAGTATATATATTTTGTGGGTTGTGTGATTTTTTTAGCCTTTTGTGGTATTTTTTTTGATTAATTATTCATCTAAACGAGAGACATAAAAAAAAAAAAAAAAAAGTATAAAAGTGTCAACCGAAGCTGAAAAAAGTTCATAGACGACAAAAAGCCAAAAATACCAGCTATTTGGTGGAGTATCTTTTGTCTTTAGTTAACTTTTTCCTGATTGTGGTCATAACTTTTTATTTTTTAGATTCATCTCTCGTCAAGACGAATAGTCAGACAAAAAAATAATATGTAAATTTACAAAGATTCAAAAAAAGGCAAATAAAAATACCAAAACAAAAGATACCAAAAATTTAATCATCATTGCGAAGAACAAAATCAAAGAAGAGCGAATCAGAAGAAGTAGCTAGCTTGATTACATGCTGCATGTAAACCAACAATATTGCTAGACTCTGACCCTTCCCCTTTGAATTCTGTATGATTCTGCATGTATGAAGGAATAACCTTGATCTGACTAATGCATGTGCAGAATATATTAATTATTACTAACAAAAGTCGTTCAGATCTTAATTATGTCTTTTACTGCATGCGTCGAGAATAAAGAAAGATAGTTTATCTTTCAGTCTTTTCTAGTTAAAGTAGAGCAAATGCAGAAGCTCCTCATTCGAATGTGCATGGAACGTTTGAATATTAGTATTATTAGACTTATAACTAGCAGGAGCGGAGGGGGGACGGTTGGAACGTCAAACGTGACACCCCCTTAATTAAGCTCCAAACCAATAAAAAATAGTAGACCTTTTTTTAAATTTTTGAATGATCGAATCTGAACCGTTTAATAATTATAAAATAATAATTCAAGTGGTCAATATGCATTAGCTCAATCAGATATTAATTTTAGGTACTTCGTTTTTTAATCAGATTTTAGGATCCTGAATTCTGAATGAAATTTGAAGAAAAATTAGATAATTGTGTGTCTGGTACCTGCTTGATCTGAATTGTAAATATTGTAGGGCTTGTTAAAAAGAGCATTAATCAAAAAATTTGTCTTAATCGGACATCGATAGGTATCAAAAGAGTTCATAATTTTCAAATAATGTTTGCGTTTAGATACCTATGGATATTAATTCGATCAAGATAACTTTTTTTTGTTAATGTTCTTCTCAACACACCGTAATAATATGTACAGTTCAAATCAAGGGAATATTGGGCACACACTTTTCTAAAATTTTCTCCAAAGTTCATTCAAAATTCAGAACTCTGAATTCTGAATGAAAAATTAAAAGATTGTATGAAATACTTATTAATTATCCGATCGAACTAATTTTTTTAAGGATCATTCAAACGGTGATTTGGGTTACTTGACCCCACTGATTTCCACATATTCATCCACTAAATCGATTGAATTTTTAATTTCAATGAAATTGCTCCAAGTATGATGCAACCCCATTAAAATTATAAATTCGCCCTCTTTGTAACACTAAAATTTTGCTAACCATCCATCAATAATTGTGGATATATACTCATTGAATGCTAAAGAAATTAGAGTTTTCATACACATCTTCAATTGAAAATACACATTTGCAAATTTCTATGCATAATTTCTGAATAACGACATTTATTTACACAATATCTCTTCCCGGTCAATCACTACCAGTAATTTTCTTGCAGCGATATTTTCTGTTTGATTACCAAATAATCAGAATATTAAGTATATGCCTAAATATTGACCCCATTATTAGAGGTTCCTGGTTCCGCCGGCCCTGCTGCCACGGATTCTTTTAGAATAAATTCATTAAAAGTCTGGGGAATAATAGCGCTTTCTAATGTGTAAATTACCATAGAGGGCATGGCCACGGCCTACTAGAAAAGGAAAAGAAGGAAAATGCGAAAATATATTTTGCATGCATGCATGGAAAAGGGGCTAGAAGGTTTGGGAAAATGGTGGCACTCAAAAGGACTTTTAGGAAAAAAAAGAAGAGGGGTGATCATACACGTTTCTTCTTTTTGACCCGCAAGTGTGAATTGGCTGGGCAGAAATAAAATACACACTTTTGACTTTGGGAGCCGTTATGGTTGGTAAGGTTTCAATTGGACATATATCAAAAACGGATAAAAATGCATCCAGTACGAATATCTCACTCTTCTTTAGTGTCGGATCGCTTTTTATTATCTGTCCTAAAATCAATTAGTGTTAGGAAGAGTTTCAATTAAGTCTTTTATGACATTCGACATCGCACCCGTAAGTCTGTTTTTAGATCGGCCGCAAGAAATAGCATTGTGTAACCAAATCCATAGGGTACTCCGGTACTAACATTTGGGATTAGTTCCAAGGTTTAGACAATAAATTACCTAGCATATGTGAGATCAAAAATGCTACGCGCACAACCGTTGTGCAAAACGCTTTGCACAATCAATCTCTGACCGTTCATTATTGTAATTAATGGTCAGGATTCATTTCATTTATGACCGGTCATAGATCCGGTAATAGATTATTTTTAATTTGAACCGTCCAAAACACATCTAGACGGCCAGAATTAGTTGCATAACCAACACAATGGTCGTGCGCATAGTATTTTTTATGTGAGATGAGAAGACTGCATATATATGCGGGTCATGGTGGATCAATAATGAACTTTGAACACATCCGGTGGTTACAATATGCAGACTAAATGTATAGTTAACTTATATCACTTCACTTAGACATCAAGGACACCAAAAGAAAGCAAATCGAAAATGGATGATTTGACAAGATAAATTACCTAAATGATACTAATATATTTATCAAGAAAAATTTCGTAAACTAAGGTGGGCCACACTTAAAAGAAATTAGTAATTAGGACTATTACATATATTCTATATTTGCGAGCAATATTTAATTAACTAAAATTTTTGGCGTTGAAGGTATTTGGAAAGGGGAGAGGCTAGCTGTTCAACTGTCTGCATGTGACATGTTCATCCAGGATTAGAAGTTGCACATGCAATTAAGAAGATTCAAGAGGGCCCACCAAATGTAATTTTAGTGGATTTGAGGTGCCCCCATCACTCAAATGTGATTTCAATTAAGGCCGGCTGGTGACCCAATTATGATCATATGGGCTAGCTGGGCCAATTTCCGGACTAGGAGAACATCTCTGCGCTCGATATTCTTTTTGTAAGAGCTTCCCTTTGCAGAACTTGTCGATGCATGCTACTATTATTGTACTATTATATATTCTTGATCTCTTTCGGAAAAGAGAGACTGTGTAAAATAAAACTACGTACAAGATAAAATTTTATGTGTATCTATTGAATGTGAACTGTAATAGCTTCTGTAAAATAATTAATATTGGGATGAAACAGAAACTGTTGGAAAGTAAGTTTGAATGACAAAAACGAGGTTCAACTGTTCTAATAGACGTTTGGTGATACGGCTTGAAAGGCAAGTGGGATTTTTAGTCAAAGATAAGATTTGGAAGAAGAAGAAGAAGAAATAAAATGTGGATAAAAATTGGAGTTGTGTGTTTGATTTTGTGAGTTTTTCCATAATTGTAAGGTCATCTATTTTGTCTAGTTTTGCCTATAAATGGGCTTGTAATATATACTATAAAAATGTGGGAGTTAAGTGAGAGTAAAAGACAGAGAGAAGTGTGAGAGCGATTGTGTAATTGTTTATGTGCTTTATCAATATAAATGTGCTTACTATTTTATGTGAAAATCTCATTCTCCCATCAGTGATTCCTATCTCTTCTGCTTTCCAACAGAAACGAACTTGAGAAAACAGAATTACAACCCATGATGGTGAAGTACAGAAATCCTTACCGGCTTGAAGCGGAACAAACACAGAACCGAAGTAGATACCGAAGTAGATCGAGGCCAACACTATTTCCTTGAGACAGAATTCGGCCTCGATCGATTACGTTGCTTACACGTCTGATTATCGGGACATGCATAGTGGGATACAGTGATATTCCGGTGCAGAAGAAGCACTGCAATTTGTTGGAACCGGGATTTGTTTATTTCTGGAAATAACAAATTGCAACACACCAAAAGTAATCAAGATTAGAAAACTTACGGAACCAATTTCAGGCGTCCAGAAATTAGCAATCGAGACTAGTATTTTATGGATAATACTATATCTTTAAAGCAAATTTGTCTCCCATACCGGTGCTCTTGGGTCTCTTGAACGTTTGCCTCCTATGATTACCCGATTTTCAAAGAACGAAAGTAGCACTACAATCTGTTCAACGGACGAATTAGAAAACTGTGCAGAATTCTCTCAGAATATGTATGTTATGAGTGCAGAAATTTTCATAGGTCCTATTTATTGAGAAGTAGACACCCCAATGAAGAGGAACGGTGACTATTCGGAATGGTGTTAGGAAAAAGACGCAACTGTTTGGATTGGTCTTGACCGGGGAGACACCACTGTTCGAACCTCGGCCGAACCAACACTTCATTTCCATTTCCACGTTACAAATGAAGAGACACTTCATGTTGCTAAGGTAAATGAAGCATTGGCACCCATTAGTTTAGCTTGCCACATGTTGGTTTATGAACCAACACTAAAATCAATTCAAAAAGCTTTTAAAGAATGAAGTAACTAATTAAATTAATTACTACAAGTTCCCATCAAACTTTAAGCCATGGAATTTTATGAATCCGTTGCCACGCATGGCCTTGTTCAGCGGCAAATCAAACAATTTCAATTACTCCACATTTATTTATCCATCGCAAGACAAATAAATTACAACCAAATCAAATGGTTTATTTTGGAGTCAATTTTCAATTCACTTATTTTCAACACAATTAGCATGCGCTTTAAAGTGGACTTCTGATTAGACTCTCTCGTATTCTCTTTGAAGTATGAATGTATATGCGGGAAAAGAACTATTCGAAAGAGACAGAAAAGAGATACAAATGTTGATAAAACAACTGTCAAGAAATTTTAATTCCAGTAAATTTTCTCCCAAAAGGGACTATCTATCCTCTCAATAACCCAGCTCAACCCCACCCAGGAAAATTGGGCACCAGTTATGTATTCACCTTGGTTTTCATATGTTACCAATTTGGGATGGGAAGATAGCTAGCTAGAGCAGGTGGCATTAATAGAAATTGTGCGGGATATTTGTGTACAAGGCTTTCAGCGACCGGAACCACAATCAGCCTGCCCTCCCGCGGAGCTGTGGGCCATGCGAGATGGCGTCAAACTAATCACAGATTTGAATACATCTTCAATAAGTAGAAATTGATTTCGATTCTCTACTTGCCATTCGACTCCTGGAAAATGGTGATAAATTTCATCCGTTTAGTAATCTTATTGATAATTGTAGAGCACTCCGGAGGAAGGTCGAAAAAGCAACATTTAAGCACATCTTCCATTACCAGATCCTTGGTCTTCCGATTTCATCTTGTGCTTAGTTGGGTTTGAGCTGTTTTTCCTCGGGATCTCTACTATCATATCGGGGACTGGTTTTTTGCCCAGCAACCTAATTGTTGGGCTGCTTTAGCAGCGGTGCCACTAAGCCTGCTAATTTATGAATGTGCTCGAGTCTAAATTTTGATAGTTTTGGTTCACTTCTGTATTTTGTGATGGCATCTGTAATGGTATTGCTATGCCCCTTTGTCAGAAGAAAGGGAAAAAAAAAAGTACTGTACATCTTAGGGGTGTACACAGGTTGGACGGGTCGGGTTCGTCCCCCGAATCCGAACCAAACGAGTGAGAATAACCGTCCGTGTGCCCGATTTTTTTTTTTGATCGGGTCAGGTCGGGTCCAACCAAAACTGAAGTAATCTATATGAATTGGTCGGTTTTGGTCGGATCGGATCGGGTAAGAAAAACAACACCCCGAGCCCCGAACCGAAAACTAATTTTTTTCAAAAAATGAACCCGTACCCGACCGAACCACATGTTCGGCTCCGCCCGAAACCCTTCGGATCGGATCGGATCGGATCGGATCGGGTCCGTCGGGTCACGGGTTTTTTCACACCCCTAGTACATCTCTTCTACTAAGCAAACAATGCGTTGATATTATGGCAAAGATAGCGAGCAATGATATGCATGCTTTAAATATTTTAATTGCTATCCCTTCTAGCTTTTTCAACCAGTTTGTATGTCGATATTCAAGGGATATCATATCCCAGAACTTGTTTAGTTTAGTTAATATACGTTCCTGTTTTACCAAAAAATTAAAAAAATTGTGGGATGGGATCAACTTAAGTTACCATCTTCAACCAATTTCCAAGTATAAGTGTGGAGGCAATCCATTCACTTCAAAAATGGTTTCTGCAAAATTCTGAAGTGATGTCAATCTCAACATGATTGAAGATTACACTACCATGTGCATCCATCTAAGAACCTTAAATTTGGCTCAAAGAGAGCCTAAACTCTCTCATTCAAAACCTTTCTTTTTGTCAATATATGCATCACATCTCGGCATTGCATAGTCGCATATCATCTAAATCGTTATCCTAGTAGCTTCGAATCTGTGATGGTCTTTTCTGTAGAGCATACTGGATTGTTTCCTAAGGGGAGAAAAAAGATGACACCATAACATCACCATCAAAAAAAGATCAACCAAGTTTTGATTTGCACAAGAACATGAACATGATGTCTTCATCAATTGTTTATGACTCTGAGCTCGTGGTTGAATTATTGAACACCCATCTCGTGATGGCATGGGACTAATTTTCTTTAAGCGTTCACACTCACGTATTTGGAGATATCTAAATACATATGTCGGAATGTGAAGGGCAACTTTACAGACTTTTTCCATGACATGAAAAGGCCAAAAGGGAAAGGGAAAAAAAAAAACCCATAGCTTTTGCACAAGTTTTGACAGGGAAACACAATTGCACACCATATGCCATGAAAATAGGCCTTTCCACAACGATTGATGTCAGTTTCTATTACAAGTGATCTAGCTTATATGAGTATTTTGATGGTCAATTCTCACAAAAAAATTAACTATGAAACCACTTGGGTTTAGGAATTGTTATCAATATTCTGTAAATTCTTTCTTCTCTTCTGAATTACATAGTACCCAATCCCTCCCAAAACAAGAACAAGAATCAATCCATCAGCTACTCCCACAACCACCAACACCCATTTTTTCAAACCAGAACTCTTCCCCTTACCTCCACCACTTCCTTTCGGAACCTTAACCATATAACTCGATTCCTTCAACCGCGAAACCTGTTTCACTCCTCTAACAAGACCATACCAAAAACACTCTCCCGAATCGAATGTATACAATGCAGCAGTACAATTACAGTCATCCAAACAAATTTCCGAACACTTTTCTCTGCTCACGTTATCCTTCACATTTGTACCCTTTAATACGGTAGTAACGCCAGGTAATTCTACCATCTCCATCTGATTCTTCCCACAAAACCCTCCAGAAATTCCATTGCTGCAGTTGGAATTCATCCCATCTCTTGTTATGAACCGAATGCACGAACAAACATCAGATAATGTACATATACCGTAAGGCTTACATACCAAAGGAAGATCACAACTGTTGTTTATAGCCAAAAAAGAGGCCTCAAATTTCCCCTGCTCAGTTGAGTAGTAATAAAAACCCAAATTCCCCGTTTCGTTCCCCAATGCCATAAATCGCAAGGGTTGAAATCCTCCTGATGGAATTTGGTCAATTTTCGTATATTCATCACCAAAGATGTCTACTCCTTTATTGCTCACTTTGATAAATGTGATGTTTTGGTTGCCGAGAGGCTTGAATTCCCAGTACGTATAATTGACCTTATCAGAATTCAAGTACAATGCAAGCTTGTCATGCTGGATTTCGAATGAAAAGAATGAAGTTGAGTTGGTGGGGAAAGAAGTTAAGTGAGTTCTCACATTCAATCTCTGCCCCCAGAGCATTATATTGGTAGGAAAATTGAAACTCTGCCATTTTATCTGGTCGAGGGCGTCTACCAGAACTAGGTTACCTGTTCTTAGTAAGTTCAGTCTCTGCATCAACACAGGTTCAGTATCAGAGAATTGGCATAATGTTGAGAAATTGCAGAACATAATCTAACAAGTTTCAGATTCTTGTTTCTGAAAATAAGTTTTCAGTTGCTCACTTGTTTTCACAGCTACTTTTCGGAAACTGGTACTAGACCAGACATGTTTTTTTTGTTTCGGTTTCCCATCAAAAACCGAAACATAGAAAGAAAAAAAAAAGTGAAAACCTATATCCATTTTAATGTAAACAAGAAGCAGAAAAATCGACAACGTTACCACACGGATCATTTAAATTTACCTCCACACCTTGTCCAGAAGTCCCGGCTTTCCATCCAAGGCGGTCCTCTTGACCCTTTAACTGTAGATCTCCGCTTTGAGTCAGCTCGAGCACACATTTCTCTGTGGTGTAAAACCGCGAAAAATGGCCAGAAGTCCATACTTTTACATCTCCGAGGAAAACATCTAATGAACATGAGTACTTCTGCTCTCCAGATTCAACACTCAATGCAACTTTGAAATTGGGAACCATCTGTTCAGATTCAATTATAAAAGCTCTTCCTATGAACCCCATGCTGTATTCTGTTGGGACAGGAATGGTGACCTTGTATCCAATATGAATATCAGAGTTGCAGTGGCCATGAGTGAACAAGTGAATGAGAAAAACGAGGAAACAGAGTTTCATGGGGAATTGAGGCCTATGTTTTCATATTTGATAAATCAGTTTTTGAGATATTCCAGTAGGTGGGTATGCAATGTGGGTAAGGTTTTGTTTTTGTTTTTATTTTTATTTTCAGGTGGGAATCAATGAAAGTGAATGATGGGGAAAGGTTGGAATGAGTGGTAAAACACTGTCGAGTGTCACCCCACTCCCAAAAAGTGCATGAATATTGTATAGCAAGAGGTGGTTTTTTTCGTTATTAGACCCACTTTTTGGTGATAAAATAAAAAGGTAATCAATGACTATCATTGACAGCTCTCCACGCTAACAGTTCAAGAATGCAGTTCTAGAATACTTTTTTTTTACGGCAAAAAAAAATAATTTTATTAATCTTTAAAGTTGTTACAAAGATTAATAGAAACACGAAGAGTACATAGTATCGTATCCGAGACCCAAATCTTAGATTGACAAAATACAAACCAAGAAAACACCAATATGAGACAAGTCCAAACACTTGAAAGACCTAAAGTCCGGATATATGGGACAAGCCCAATAATTAAAACAGAGGGAACACAACCCAAACATCTAAAGAATCTAAAAGTCCAGATTACAAGGGACAAACCCAAACAACTAAGCCCAAAACAAAATCCTACCACACTGAACTGTGTGCAGTTCTAGAATACAGTTTTGACAGCACTATATCCTTTCTTGAATGAACTTTTACTCATGTAGTGATGATGTTTAGATGACTTTTATTGTGTCATAACTATAAGCTCTTGAATTAGAGTTCAGTATTCTTGGAGTATATGGCGCTACATACGTGGTACTCCCCACTATTTATATAACGACAAAATATTCAGTAGAAAAATTAATCTTATTCAATTATGTTGCGTGGTTGAAAGACGGAGAGCAACTCACATTGTGTACTGACCAGTATTCTGAAAGTGCCCAACAATTGGCCCTTGAATTGTGTGTTTTTATTGCAAGACATGAGCTAGTGAGTGTGTTGCTATTTCTGGACCCCAGGGAGTGCAAAATGCAGGCAGAAGGTAATGGAATTCCAGGTGGGACCCTGTCCCTATAATTTTGGTTGAGTAGATAACTTTGAGTGCCTCTTTTTTGGGTGGGGAAGGAATCAAGCTAACTTTTGAGTGGGAGAGTGACGAATACATGTAATTAGGATATGGATGCCCCACTTAAAAATCATTTTTAATTAGACATGTACTACTATATACTATTACTTTAGGCGTTGCTGACACTTGTATTACGCTCGAATGATGTGTAATAGGACCTTATTATGTGAATGAATTAAACAAAAGAACCATAATTGTCACCTACAATTCAGTGTTGTATCAATAGAACTTTTGGCATGCGCCGAGGACCAAATTATGGGACATTCAAATTATAGTCCAACAATATTCGTAGGTGCCATAGCAGCTCTCTACCATACATTTGTAGTATGTGCAGTAATGTTCCAGCAACGTAGAATAATCACTCTAATTAATTTCCACTTCGACATAGAATTATTAGGAATCTGAAAGATTCTTTTAGTTTTCATCGTAGAATAATCACTCTTATTAATGTCCACTTCGACAGAGAGTTATTAGGAATCTGAAAGTTTCTCTTAGTTTTCATTTTTGACACGTGTATTTAGGACTTCAACCTACTTAATCTATGAATAGCTAAGGGCTTAGAGGATATACAAAAGCAATTTCATTTATCCTCGTTTTATCCACTTTTGCTTAAAACCTTTGAAAGGTTGTGCTCATTCCAAATTACATATTGTCAAAAATTACATATTGATAATTGAAATCGTTCATTTTGAGATTGTGATTTGAATATATGACCTTGACTGAAATCTATGATTTTGGGGAATAGAATTCGCCTTACTACGTCGCCTAAGTTGCAAAGGTAAACCCACCGTTAGTGCCCGAACCGGTCAGGGTCGATCGACAAAACACTCCAATGGTTAAGTGAGAGGTTGCAAGAGGAGAGCAAAATACAAAGCGATTAGAGTTAGAAGGAACGACATACCCATTAGGGTTAGGGGTGGGGTGCACACTGACCCGCTAGCTCGCCCAACCTGTTTTTTTTTTTTTTTTTTTTAAGGATTTGGGATATGTATTTAGGCCCATCCATCGAATTGGGTTGGGTTGAGTTTTTAAACCCGTTTAATTAATTGGATGGGCTTGTGAGTACCTTTAAAAAAAAAAAGTAAAGTCCAAAAATAGAGGTCCACTGGGCCATTAGCCCAGGCTATGTTTTTATAAGGTTTCTGGTCCATTGACTTAGGCTTCGTTCCGAAAATCTTCTTAAAAACTAAATACTTATTTTGCCACTTCTTATTTAAAAAATAAGAAGGGTCATTCCACAAAATCCAAACAAAAAGTTCCTTTCACATTTTCAAACTCAAAAATAATGTAAATGAAAAAAAAAATTCAAATTTTTTTGCACCGTATTAAAGATCTCAATGAGATCTATCAAACAAGATCCATTGTGATAGGAAAATTATTTGCGTAAACACATGATTTTTGAGCTTGAAGTTGCCTTATACAAAAAATAAGACTGTTGCTATGATAATGGGCGCCGGGGGAGGAAAATCGTACCGGCGGCCGCATCGGGCCGTCTCCGGCCATCGGACGGCCGATCCGAGCCGTCCAAAAATTCTAAAAAAAAAAACCGAGGGGGCCAACGCGGGAACATCCGAGGTGTGAATCAAGCACGCTTTTTCCGTGTATATATGATACCCCCTTGGGGTTTTTTTTTAGAATTTTTGGACGGCTCGGACGTCCGGTGGCCAGAGACAGCCCGGCGCGGCCGCCAGTACGATTTTCCTCCCGTCGCCCATTAGTACCTATATAAATTCTTCCAAAATAAGTAACACCCTTCTTATTTTCCGGAACAACCCTTCTTATTCAACAAAAAATAAGTTCTTAACTTGTTTCTAGAACACAACCTTAGTTTTATTGTTTAAAGTCCTTGTATGGACAAAAATACCCTAGTGCTTCCTTTCTCTCCGGCAGAACTCTCTCTCTCTCCTAACTTTATCGGTAGTTTCCAACTCCTTTGCCGATTTCAACTGAGGTCACAAAATATCTGCCGAAAACTTAGCTCCGGCAAACGACCGCCAACGATCGCAAAAACCTCAGCTCCAGCGGACACTATAACAAAAAATGCTCCGGTTAGGACTGATTCGTTTCCCAATCCCTCAACCACCGGCACCGTCCACTCTGGGAGGATAACGGTGGTAAGTGGTCTCAACCTCCGCAGACTCAGAAATTATCGGTATGGCGTGATGGGCCCATTGGAGAGAGAGAGAGAGAGAGGCGCAATCCTCGTAGTGTTGGCAGAGTGGGGAATTGATGATGTAAGGGGTCTGAGTTGGGTTGGACTCCTATTTTTGTTTTTTTCCTTTTAATTTGTTTTGCTGACAAGTGGCACAAAACTTCTTCATTTTCACTTTGCACTTCTTCTTCTTCTTCTTCTTTTTTGTCTTTGTCTGCTGGTATTTAATTTTTTTTTTAGGTAAATCTGCTAGTATTTTAAATTTGAGAGGATGTAAATGGAAAAAGAGGAAATGATAGTATGATGTTGGGAATGGGAGATGTTGACTCCTTTTATTACTGGAGTATGTAAATATTGGAAGATGAAAATATCACGGAAATGATATGTGTCTTGAAAAAAAGTTTGAATAGATAAGCTTATGTGTTATCAAAAAATTACTATCAATTTTTTTTGAATAAAGACAAAAATAAGACATTTTAATCAATTAGTAGTGCTATACATACCGACAACCACTATCCCAAAATCGTACTGACGGCCTCGCCGGGCCCACTTCAGCCACCGGACGGCCGATCTGAGCCATCCAAAAATTCTAAAAAAAGACTGAGGGGGCCCACGCAGAAATCAACAGCATCCGATGCGTGTAGGGTGCTCGACTCAAACACCTCATTTTCGCATATATATGTATGATTTCGGGATGGTGGTGATCGGTACCAATATCTTTACTATTAATCAATGAAGACAAAAAACTAACCCAAAAACTAACAAATGCGAAACAAAATCAACTCGTAAAAAAAAACTCAATCGGACATTGTGAGTATTTAATCTTTTTTCATTAAGAATTCAGGAGAACTTTGATGAAAAGTTAGAAAATTGGATTAAACACTTACATTTACATGATTGAAACATTTTTCCTTTGGAGAGCTCAAAAAATATTTTAAAACTAATAAATGTCTCAAATTATTTTGTGGGATCTCATAGTAGGCCCCACTCACCCATCGATACACTATCCGTACCCATATCATTTTTCTTACAAGTATGGTTGTAATGAACACATATAATATCTATTATTTTAAAGAGAGAACTTTATCCACCTCTTTATCCTCTATTATTATCTTGGCCAAAAGTTGAAAAATGAAACAAATGTTGGTTTGAACAAATAATTATATATGTTGATTTTATTGTGATTATACAAAGAACAAAATTCTCAAAGATAACCTTATTTGTTGGTCTTTTGGGATAACTCATATTATAGATTTGAAAGGTAACCATATCTATTAGATTTGTTTCGATTGTACAGAGCACTTGCAATAACCTTATTTGTCAGTATTTTTGAAAAAATGATGGTACAAATTTGGACAGATAACCATATCTATTGAATTTATTGAGCATAGCTCTTAGTCTTTTTGGAATAATACAAAAAGTATAGACAGATAATCACATCTGTTTGTTTTACTGCAATTATATAGACTGCATATTTCATGAAAATAACATCGAATTAGGCATCACAAACTGCAGGCACTCAAACAGCAAAAAGAACCAAACAACAATCTCTTTCAATCAGTGCATCACCACTAATCTAGTAAGGATGAACACGGTCATAGTCAAACTACGCTATAACATACGGCCCAGTGAAGCAAAGACACTTGGAATGTGAACAAGCCTAGCATAGTTGCTAAAGCCTTAGCCCCAAAATTGGGCAAAACCACCCTACTGCATTTCGCATTGTGCCCCAAAATTGGGCAATTGATAAGCGGCACCAACTGCCCAATACCAACAATAGGTTTTGTTTTGTAAAACCACAATACCAGCAGTGAATTGAATGCCAAACTCAAATTTGCAAGGAATTGGGCAAAAAGGAGCCATAATTTGTCATCCGATTCCCAAATAATGGTACCAATTCTACTAGTTTGATAGAACCATGGTGGACAATGAACTCCACACACGATGACCACTTTGAAACCAACAAAAATAGATATGGTTTCTCATATATCTGGTTATCAATTTGCCCATTCTCATATCTTTCTTACCCAATCCAAAAATAAACAGTGTAAAATTAACCGAATACGGCAAGAACAGTACGCCTCGAGGAAATACCTTAACACCAACGGAAAAGGAGATCTCCATCAACTTGAACATAGCTTCACCTGTACCGAACCAAAGTGAGGAGCGGAAATCCTCCTTTGGACGAACCCCATCGCCGCGCCACTGTTGCATCTTAGCGAGAATGGAATGAAAACGGGTGTTGAGATGTGCAGAGCTTAATACCTATGGTTGAACTGTTTGGGCTTTGAACTCCGATGGTGATTATGGAGTAGAATCGAGCGGCGACCCTCCTCCTAGTCGACAACCCAGATTGGGTTGTTTGATGATGGGTAATTGTTTACATCATATTTCATCGCCTGTCGATGATCGATCGAAATGTGACAATTATGAGAATGCTTCCTATTTTATTATTATTAAGTATTCGTATTAACATTAGAACTAGTATTAGTATTTCTTTTATTATTGTTATTTGCATGCAAAACACTTAGCTTGCTCCTACACATGTGGAAGTTAAAAGGACATTTGTCATGCTCCTACTCATTTGAAGGGAAGTGGGAAGTTATTTGACAAGTGGATGCAAATGATTGAATGAAGACTAGTGAAGAAGTTAGGAAGTTATTTCCTACATTTGTTGTTTTCTATAAATAGTCTTTTAATACTTCATTGTAATCTCTCTCCAACAAATCAAAATCTATCTTTATTTGTCTTAATTTCTTGCACTCCTAATCCATTCAGGTTATAATTAGGAGTATGAGTAGAATTTCATATTCTAAGCTTAACTTAGGATCTTCGATGTGTCGATCACGGCAATAGATCAATCGTTGAAGATTAATGGAAGTCTCTTCCATTTGTCTTCAATTTCGTTCTTAATCTCACATTTGACTTGATTGCCATTTCTCTTCCAGTGAAGTCCTGAAATGCGGCGTGGAACCACAGATCCGTCTTGTGGAGACATGGCTGCATTCGCCTTTATTTTTGTTGTTGGCATTGTTTCCCAAAATCTCTGTCGATTTCGATCGAGGGAAAAATTGGTAAATAATTTTGGCACTAGAAGGAGGGCATTATTACTAAATCGGAAGTAATGGCAAAGATCGACTGTGAAAATGAAAGCCTTTCATGTAAGGCTTGAACATTTTGCAAAAATGGAATAACGGCCATTTATTGGCCAACTCTTGAATCGTTCTGGATAAAGAAAAGAACCAATAGAAGTGGATAATGGCTTGATAGATAATGGCCAATTCTTGAATCTGTTTGCATATATGGATGATGTCTGGAAGAAGCAAGTGTAATATTGAGAAATGACAGAATTCTGCCTTGCACGAAAGGCTTGAATAATTTGAAATTGACCATTTGTTAAAAATGGTCCATTAAACATATGGCCATAAATTAGACAAGTGGCTATGAAGTATAGCCAAATGGTTGTGCATTAGAACCCTACAGTGGCGCATGGAGCCATGGAGGCTTGAATATTCAAAACAGGCCACTGTAAAAGAGGTTCGTAAGTTGGATGAATTTGAACATGTCCATGCCGCCATTTTTGTGTTTAGGCGATTGTTCCTCCTTTCGATGTCAATGATGAATTTGGGGGGCAAAAATTCATTTTTAGAAGAGCCAACTATAAAACTTAAATGGCTCAAAAGTTTGAAACTCAAAGTGAGTCGAATTATGAATATAATTCGACTAGAGTTTTTCAATTTAGACCATGAATGGTTGAAGTAGAAAATGATCCCTCCACTCCATCTATATGGGCTAAGAATAGTGAAAACTTAACCATGGAGTATGAGTTCAAGCCAATTACGGCTGTGAAATATGAACTACATGTTCAATATGAGGTCAACAGTCAAGTAAATTGTTTTTGTATTGACCAAGTAGTGTTGATGAAAATGCTCCTTTACTCGTCTGGTGAAGATTTTTGTATTTGCCAGGTGTCCAAATTGGATTTCTAGAGCCGTTTATATGGCTTTGGTTGATTTGATAATTCTACGACAAATCTGCTTTGGCCACTCTTGGAAAGATGCAAGTACAACCTCTGATTGGAGATCAACTGTATAAAATTACTCCAGCCGATCGACCACAGGATGCTTCTGTCAATAATAGGCCATAGTCCTCTCGATTTTTTGCACAGTCGATAATGGACAAGGCTTCTGGCAAATGTACGTAGCACATACTTTCAAAGCACGGTTCTTGTATTATTGATCTTTGATTACAAACTTTAATCATGTTTACGGGCCAAAAGAACCCTTTGAAAAAATATGTGAAAATTGATGGTTGCCCGATTTTATTTGGTTTGACCAAATGAATTTGGGGGGCAAAAATTCATTTTTGAAGCAAAATAAATGCCTTTACAGTTCATTGTTGTGGGCCAGCCTCACGGCATATGCTTGGTGCTTGACAAAAGCAATATTATCCCATAATTATCGACTGAGGGAATATTGCATCTTAGAAGCCAACACATGACTTTCGACGGTAGTTTTGTTTAAGCCTTGAAGGCTTTGTTACATCAGTCGAAAAGTGAAAGGGTTGATGTAAAATTTATCTAAAACTCTTCAAGAGTTGGGAGCATAAATATTTACACTGTAAAAGGTTATCACCCGTCGATATCGACAAAAGGGTGATTTAAAACTAGTTAAATTATTCACTTGGGTTACGTTAGCCCTTCACCCAAATGAATAAGGGGGCATTGTTTACACCATATTTCATTGCCTATCGATGATCGGCCGAAAGGTGGCAATTATGAGAATGCTTCCTATTTTATTATTATTAAGTATTTGTATTAATATTAGAACTAGTATTAGTATTTATTTTATTATTGTTATTTGCCTGCAGAACACTTGGCTTGCTCCTACACATGTGGAAGTTAAAATGACACTTGTCATGCTCCTACACATTTGAAGGGAAGTGGAAAGTTATTTGACAAGTGGATGCAAATGATTGAATGAAGACTAGTGGAGAAGTTAGGAAGTTATTTCCTACGTTTGTTGTTTTCTATAAATAGTCTTTTAATACTTCATTGTAATCTCTCTCCAACAAATCAAAATATATCTTTATTTGTCTTAATTTTTTGCACTGCTAACCCATTCGGGTTATAATTAGGAGTATGAGTAGAATTCCATATTCTAAGCTTAACTTAGGATCTTCGATGTGTCGCTCATGGCGATAGATCAATCGTTGAAGATTAATGGAAGTCTTTTCCATTTGTCTTCAATTTCGTTCTTAATCTCACATTTGACTCGATTGCCATTTCTCTTTCGGTAAAGTCCTGAAATACTGCGTGGAACCACGGATCCGTCTTGTGGAGACATGACCGCATTCGCCTTTATTTTTGTTGTTGGCATTGTTTCCCGAAATCTCTGTCGATTTCGATGGAGGGAAAATTTGGTAAATGGTAACGAAACCCTGTTGTTGAAAGATGCAAATGCTTTAAGACCCATTACCCAAACCATTAAGGCTTAGATCTCCGGAGCTTATTTTGGATCGAAGACAACACTGAGTCGAATTTGCAATCCCACTTGAGGAGTATGTTCGATGGAAGGAAAACAAAATGAATTGTTCCATTATTGAACAATTAAAAGGTAGTATTCCGATCAGAGCTTTAAGTTACCTCCAGACCAGATTTATGGGTAGCCATTTGAAGGGGAGTGCATTCTCTTAAGCTCTCAACCTTACAACTTTTGTTCTTTTGTGTGAATTCTTCATTTAGCGGTGCATTTTTCATTTAGGTGTGAATTCTTCATTTAGAAATGAATTTCTCCATAATTCACACTCCAAAAATTCACATAAAAATTTTACACAAAAAATTCACCCTCCAGAATTCACCCAAAAATCACACTAAGAATTCACCCAAAGTTTTTTTTTTTTTTTTTATAACCAAAAACTCTGTCCACAGGGCTACAAAGAAGCAACAGAATCCTTAGCTAAAACAGAGAAATAAAACCAGGAGGAGTGCCACCCAATCTAAGGGAAGAAGACCACAGCTAGCCTTAGCAGCCACCACATGCGCAAGCTTCACAATAAGAATTCACACCATAAATTCACAACAAAAATTCATACTAAAAATTCACCCAGAATTCAAATCCAGAATTCACACCAAGGATTCACCTAGAATTCACACCTCAAAAAATTCTAGAAAATGACAATAAAAATTGTACAAATGGGCAAAATTGTAAATGCATTTTTAAAAAGGGACTGGAGCAGATAGACTCTACAAAAGGGGTCCGCAGGAAGCCCCCACAAAAAATAGGACCTGCCAAGCATTTCCCAAAATTGCTCTACAAGGATAAGCACGGCCCAAGTGTAGATTGTATGGGCCTGATTTAGCAAGGCCCAGTGGGCGAGGCCCAATATTTCCCCTCACTTTACCCCTTCTGATTCACCCTTCGTTGTTTTGAAGAAGGAAAAACCGATCATTCCCCAATCTCAAAGCTCTAATTACCCTACACTATTGACTACACTTTCGATGCGCTCGTCTTTCAATTCTCACTTGCAGATTGAGACTTACTCCAAAACGCTCTCGCACTAGCGAGTTATGTGACTTTAGCTTTCAGCTGAACACATGCCCTTGATACGGTTTCAGCCCTCTCAACCTATGCACGCTCAGTTACACAATATTTCGCGCCAATTGTCTCAGCAGTTTTCTTGTCTCAGAAAAATGAGCAATGACAGGAGTTTGCAACTTCCCTGGGAATCTGGAATCACCCGGCGAAACTGTGAGTGCTTCTCTTTGATTTTGTTTATTGGAGAACCCTTGTTTATTTACTCCGTATGTTTTATCTCCATGTACTAGTTACACAATATTATCTGTCATGTAGTGAACTGTGGCTGTTATTGGTGAATAATGCTACTCCCTCCGTCCCTAAATATTTGGCACTTTTGGGAGTTCTAACTTTTAAGGAACAAATATTATTATATTGTGCAAAAATCAAGTGTCCAATCTTACCCTTCTAGTGTACTTTGAATAGTACTTGAAAATTTGAATTTGAAATTTGGTGCCCAAAAGAAAAGGGTAACATAGGAAATTTACCATATTTTGCTTTTGACTTTTCAAAATGGACAAATAATATGGGACAATAAAAAACATGAAAGTGCCAAACATTTAGGGACAGATGGAGTATAAGATTACGAAATGGGTCCAAGAGAGAATTTAATTTTTTTCCTGTAGTGGGTCTTTGAAATTTTTCAATGCTCATTAGGGTTTTATAGTTCCAGTTTTGGTGATCATAGGGAAATTAAGTGGATGGAACTTGTAACTTATTATATAGTTAATGCTTCGTTGACATTGTAATTCTGGTAGCGACGGAGGAATCTAATGCCTTACCATATAATTTGGATTAGATTAGTGAGAGTGTGAGACTCCTGATGATGTACAATTTATAATGCGATAATGAACATGCTAGAAACAATTGAAGTAATTCCTTTGTTATCGAAACATTAGAATTTTTGTAGTCTATATATGCGACATGGACTATTTCTAATGAAAATACATGAGTACCTGGGTCGGATACCTTGGGTGATGGTTGGGGATATGTGTCCTATGTCAATTTAGACATTTAGATCTCTTGATTTTTATGGTATTTGAAAGAGTAGGGGAAAAAGAAACTTGCATTAGCTAGAATAACTTGTATTTATTCCGAAACAAATAAATTTTGAGGATTTGTCTCATATACATGACTAACTTTCAGACACATATCCCAGATTCCCAATGTCCTGCTATTAGTGGTGAGCAAAATAATCGTCAAACTGTGAATCTAGTCCAAACCAATCCAAACCGAATGGGTTAATAATTCGGTTTTTTAGTAATGTGGTTTGGTCTGTGGATTTATTTTAACGGTTCTAGTTCCAAGCCGATCCAATTCGAACCATATAACATATATATATATATATATATGTGTGTGTGTGTGTGTGTGTGTGTGTGTGTGTGTACACAATTTATTTAGATACACTGAACAAAATTAATTTCCTAATCTAATGCTCTATCCACCATCCTATTCTTTCATTTTCAAGATTAATTTCCTAAACTTTTAGACATGATAAACTATCCTATAATTTCAATACACTAGACATACACGGCTTGCACTTAGTCAATTGATTTCCCACTATTTTTGCTTGGTAACTAATTTCCTAATCTAATACTCTCTTCCATGGCACTATTCCTTCACTAGTTACTTGTATTCTACTTTTAATTGATTGATGTTAGTGAGTTTTGGTGATTTTAAAATTACTAGCTTTAATATAAGTTTTGGTTTAATTTATCTATGTAATTTTAAATACTTTAAATAGTTTATGGAGATGATATCTCAATTTCAAGCAAACTGTGGTTCAAAAATGAAACTAAACCACCTTTTAATGGTTTGGATTGATTTAGTTCGATGAATTTTCCGAGTTGGTCTAGTTTTTCAAATTTATAATCCGTAGATAGTGGTTTGATTCTTGGTTTATTATTAAACCGGGCCAATCCGGTCTATGCTCACCCCTACCTGCTATTTTAGCTTTGGAAGATTTGATATTTTTACATGCACCCGCATGGCCGCATACATAGTCTTACCAATCTCTATGTAGAATAGGCTGTAGTTAAATATTTGCAAACTTGAAATGCATTAATGCATGCCATCTATTCTGGCTAGATCAATTCTTCTTGGAACTCCATTTTCAATACTCAAGTATTCGAATTTTGGTTTCCCATTTTTACAAATGCATAGGTTGGGGTTGGTGGCCGTTCACCTATTGTGTCTTCTATTGCCGAGGGTGGATATTCATTTGTCGGAGGGAAAACTTTGCAGTGGAAGATGGTTGATATTGTTTTCGAACATCCTATGCCTTTGGCTGCTTCAAATTCTGTCTATGATGAGAAATTCCGTCCACTTTCTAGTTGTATTGGTTTTACTTCTAAGAACAAAAGGAGAACTAAGATTGACTTGACAACTCATGTTGAGAAGAAATTGAAGGAAAGGCCCAGGGATATTGGTCTGTCACAAATTGAGGCCTCACATGCAACAAATCTTAAAAGCAAATAGGATGAGTCTTTGTTGCCTACAAGTTTTGGGAAGAAGCAGCATCATTTTCCTGTGAAACGACAGAAGCGACGGCAAATTATTTCCGGGTACTCAGTGGGTGCTGTGAAAATTGATTCTGCCAATGGTATGCCTCTTCTTGAATCATTTGATATCTGCCTCCCTGAAGTTGCAAGATCTTCCTTATCGGACTCATCCTTGAATGAGAAGAACATAGAAGAACTGATTGAAATGGAGCACTCAACGAAAAATACTGGACAAGTTCTTAGGCAAAGGATGGTCTTGTTAAAAGGTTACATAACCCTCAGCGAACAGGTACTGGGCAGACGCGACTTCAATATTGATAAACTTTGTTTTTGAGTGTTCAAAACAACTTGTTTGAAGGTTCTTTTCTTTTTGAATTAAGAAGATGCAAAGCTTGAGTACAGTTTCTCCGTCACATATGAATTGCTTTTTAGTATTCTCTAATCCATTAAGTTATACCTATTTTGGTAATGTGTGTTGTATGTTCAATGGTAAATCACTCTTTACATGCTCTAATCATTTAGGTTAAAATAGTAAAGATATGTCGGATGCTTGGTATTGGCCCAGGAGGTTTTTATCAACCTGGTTACAGAGATGGGGCAAAACTTCGTCTGCAGATGATGTGTCTTGGTCAAGATTGGGATCCACAGACGAAGAAGTATGAAACTCACCGAGCAGTTGATGGTTCTGAACCGCAGGCCATACCTCATGTATTTCATTCATTAGTTCAACAAGCAATTCAAGATTCTCATGCCTTAGTTGGAAAGCATGATGAAGTATGCAATGTGGAAGACATAATTCCTGATATGTCACCAAACATATGCATTGTGAATTTCTATACAAACATTGGGCGACTTGGTCTTCATCAGGTTAGCCGTAAGATTCATGCATTGTTTCTCAACTTCTTAATTGAACTGTTTTTTTTTTAAAAAAAAAATCACATAAATGCCATGACTCTCAATCATCAATTCTACCTAACAAACTATATTTTATTTGCTCTTCATAGTATTAAGGGAAGGGTTATGTAAATACTTGGGAGTTATATGTGACCTCAATTATGTGAAGGCAAGGGGAAATTGTCTTCAAATTTTAGGGCACTTAACGCCAGTCCCATGTTAAAGGTGGAAATATAGTAACACGTGTTCCAATGTAATAGCCTTGATGGAAAGATTTAGGACTTCTTGGAAGTGATTCTATATCCTTGGTATTGGAATGTTCCTTCGTTTTGTGAGCCAATTTCAATCGTGAACTGGTTGCTTAAAGTATTATTTCAAGTTTCTCCCTGAACCCTAGGATTAGTTTTTCATATCACTGCACTTCTCATCCACTTCTGTTGAGACGTGGTTGGTGAGTTGGAATGGTAAGACACAAAAACATTCTAAAAGCTAAGTACTTTATTTCGAAATATGTATTCATATTCGAATAAACATAGATTGATTGTCGCTTCTTCTTCTTTTTTGTGAGTTGTTGCACGTGTAAACCACATGACCTAACTAGTCTAGTTGTTGCTCATGCTGCATCTAATGTGGAATACTGCTGAAATGATAGCCAAAATTATGGCCTATAAATGAACTTCATTATACCTCTTCACTTGGTTTACCACCGTTTTTCTTGACATAGGATCATGATGAAAGCAAAGAGAGTCTAGACAAAGGATTACCAGTTGTCTCATTCTCCATTGGTGATTCAGCAGAATTCCTTTATGGAGATCAAAGGGGTGTCAACAAGGCAGAGAAACTTCTATTGGAATCAGGAGATGTATTGATATTCGGCGGAAAGTCTAGGCATATATTTCATGGGGTGTCATCTATTATCTCCAACTCAGCTCCTCTAGCTTTGGTGGAAGAAGCAAAGGTCCGGCCAGGCCGTCTTAATCTTACATTCAGACAATTTTGAAAAATGTAGCTGTTCTACCTACTGGCCCACCATAAGGGATTAGACATATGCTTCTTGCAAAGAATTGTCACATTTTTGTTTACGTTCCTTCTTGTATATTTGACTGGTAAAAATAAGCGTTAATACCACATTGTAGTTGAATTGTTTTGAACTTTGGGTACCATTTAATTGCCGCTGATGTATAGGTGAAATGGGCCCCACTTGTCATGATTTTATGCCGGTGCATTGATGACATATCAGATGGTACCCTCAAATGTGGTCACCAATCACTGTAGCATTATTTTTGCTTTATAGATACATCCATGTATAGCATTTTATGAACTGGAATTCATGTTCGGGTCGTGTTTAAAAAGATCAATTATTTGTAATCAGTGCACTATCTTTTTTAGCTTAGAGTAGTTGGTTGCTGATATTGCATAGCTACTTTGTTATTGAAGTCATCGGGGAAATATGATTCATGCTTGGAGCTGAACTCCTCACTGATTGCCAGCTGAATTCTCCTGTTAAAAAGTTGAATCTCTGCATGTGATGGACCAGATGAAAGGTACTAAATGCTCTAATCCTTCTCATGTGTGGCTATGATCTAACCATGTCAAGTTGAAAGGTAATAAATGCTCTAATCATTCTCATGTGTGGTTCTGATCTAACCATGTCTAGTTAAAAGATACCCTCCTTTATATTACAGAGATGTGAGTTTGGATGGTAAACGAGGGTGTTATGGAAATGTTTGTAGAATTACACCTCCGCTTTGTTTCACTAAGGAAGATGCAGGTTGTTTCTTACAGTTTGTATCTTGAGCTGACCAGTGCTTTTATCTGTCATGGCCAGTGTCCAACACCAAAAAGGTGTTATCAAGACTAGTAGTTTCCCATGGGTAGGGCAAACAGTAAGGCACTTATTCCTTGAACAGTTCTTTTAAAAAGTTCCTCAATATGATTGGTATGTTCTAAGTTGACAGATTATAAATTTATAAGAAATACAATTCATAGTTGAGATGCTTAGACTTAGTAAGAGTAAGAAGAAATAATCTAATTGAGTTCATCGAATTACCTAGGTCAAGTTCTAGAGCGATATAAGGTTTTTATCTTTGAAACTCATTGGAAGGGGCAATGCGCAAGAAATCATGCATAAATGCATATTCTGGATGTCTCAGCCTCCAAATCTCACATTGGATAGAGACTGGATGTCTTGAACATATACGTGACCAAGTAACTTCACCTAGTAGACTATCTTTTGGGATAGACGGGCCTGTGACATTTGTGTTTCTGTCGTTTTTCCATATGTTGAATGTTAGTACTAGGTTAGTAAATCAGAGTTACTAGCAGGCTTTTGATGACCCTCCATCAGCTTGAACCCAAAATCTTCCCTTTAGAACCAAAAGGGACAATTGGTTGTACACCTATAAATGTTGTGTTTCCTTCAAAGCCGTTCCCACAGGGGGCAATGTAATGCATGAAGGTAATTTCTGGGAACCAATTATTGGTTGTAAAGAACTACTCTTTTTTGTAAGATTAATCTCTCTGACAAAATCTATATTGTAAAAGGGTCCCGTCTACGGGAATCTTTCATAATGTATAAATTCTTTTTGTCCATATCTGTGTCCCTATCCATGCGACATGGTGTCTCACCCATTTCCAATTATATTGTTTGTTCAAGCTAGAATTGGATCAGCTGGTGGATGATTAATCTTAATTGTGTTGATGTTTTTTTCTTCTTTGGTATTAGAGCGAATTTTGCCTTGTCGTTATGAAGAGAATATCCTTTCTTCTTGGATATAATGGCAATTTGCAGCAGAGATTTCCGAATTCACAGCCATTTTTGTTGGATATCCAGGTTGTATACCCATCACGAATTCGTGCAAATTATGGGTTACTGTGATAATCGTAATTTTTATTTTATAGAATTTTCATTTTCATACGGTATCTTATGAAGTTTTGTCTGTTTTCTCGTCCTATATGGTTCTCTTCTTTTTTTTCCTGAATCTTTTATGCTATGCACAAGAAGCGATGAAGGAGAGCAAGACACGAGAAAGGTGATAAGGTTGTTAATACCTTCCTCATGGAATTTAAGATTTTAAGTCATCTTTTGTGTTGATGCCCCATTTTTAAAGGAACTCCTAACATGGAGATAGTTTGTCTTTTTGTGAGAGAGAGAGAGAGAGAGAGAGAGAGAGAGAGAGAGAGAGAGAGTCCTAGTTAGGGCCTGTTGTTTATGGGGAGGATCCCGTCCAGTTCCATCCAATCAGTTCGATCTAGTTTGGATCATGTATGGGCTCTTCTCGAGCACACAATAATGATTGAAACTGTTCACTTTTTAAAATTCGTCGAGAACATTGACCACGCCAAAAATCACATTGATCAGATATAGTTTGATATGATTTTGAACTACGTCAAGTTTGTAAGAAAAAAATTGTGCAACAATGGATTACATCCCATTTAACACAATTATCTAAAGATCAATGTATTTCAAAATCATATTAAATGACATCTAATCGACGTGATTTTTAGCGCAGTCAATGTTCTCGACGAGCTCTAAAATGTGAACGATTATTGTTGAGGGCCATTTTTCGGGCCCGCAAATGGTCTAAAATTGGACCGGACTGGTTAGAAGGAAAAACTGGACGGGATCCTCTCCCTTTGTTTATTGTAGTGAAGGAGAAACTATTGAGTATTCTTGGAGCACCATTACATGGTGCTCTAGGATCTTCTTTCACTTAACATGTATTACAGTAATTAAGTGCTCTTGGAGCAACGTTATGTGGTGCTTCAAGGCCCTCTCTCCCTCACTACACATTAATGCAGGTTCCACAAGTCCTGGAATACCCCTTGGCGCGGCTTGAGAAGCATTGGAAATTTTGAAGGCCGGCCGGCCGGCCATACACTCAACAAGTTGTGTGAAGTGCACCTTGATTCTTGCACGCCCACATGCCTTATTGGAGGAATGCCTGACTTGGCTAACTCGTATATATGGTTAGCAAGCTCATTCTGCAAATTACACAACTAAATTACAATGTGTTTCATAACCCCATCAAAAACCACTCAACCCCAAATTAGTATGAACTGAATCATGTTAGTATCACAACAGTTTTTCAAAGTAGCACAACAATTTTACACAAACAATTGCACAACATATCTTTTACTCCAGTATCTAACTCCTATGGCGTCTCGGTACTTGTCGAGTATAGAATAAATTTGTTTCTCCATGTTCTATGAATTGGGATTGTTGCGTTACTGTTATTAGAATGGAATGGACCTAGCTGCTGAGCAATTGAATTCCAGCAAAGTCGCCGCAGTTGAATCTCGATTGTTTATCTCGGCAATCAATGGTCCAGATGTTAAAAAGATTACCGAGAAGATTCTTTCTACAAATCTCACTTTGGACGGCCGAGATAACACGAATTGCACTCTGCACTCCAAAGTTATATTTCAGGGAAATCTATTTCAAATAAGGGTCCTTCTACTAGCAGTGGGCTATCAATAAATTAAAGAAAATGATAAAAAAAAATACACTTTTACATTTATCAATGCACTTTCACATATTTCTATACATTTTTCACATATTCCAATATTTTTATAGAACTTAATGATAGCACAATGAGTTTTTTGTTTTGTTTTTTTGTTAGTCTGACAGCACAATGAGTTGTGTTTAGCAACTTCCTTCAAATTAAATATGGAAAGAGTTTGACTGTTCATATGATGTAGAAAACACAAGTCCAGTCCTAAGGAATGTAATTGAGCAGCTTTTTTTGAACAGGGAGAATATAACTATTTCTTGTTGTTTTGCGTTCTCAAAAGGTAAAAAATCATTTCAAAAATATCTCAAAAATTGCATCAAGTTTCAAAACTTAGATGAAAAAAAAAAACCCAAGAAGTATGCACAATATGAGTAGTCCATAATGGTTTTTGTAGCGTACCTACAAAATGTGCTCTATACCTAAGTCCAATAAGGGCATTTTCACAATTTTGAGTTACATTTCTCAACTCAAATCTATTTTTTGACTTGTTACTTTAGCATTTTGTCAAAATTTCACAAAGTTGCTCCAATAATGTTGAAGTAATTTTACGTTAACGCCTCACATATATTAAATCACCGGAATCATTTTCTAGAGATTTGAATCAAAAGGTAGCAAATTAATACACTGATACAGATGCGGCAATAAACGGCTTTGCCTTTAGTTGAGCCAAATTGGCATGAGGAACGGAAATATCATTTTTTGGCCTGAGAAATGCTGGATTGGGCTTGAGATTGAGTTACCATTGGAGATGCTCTAATTATGCTCTGATTGGTTGATTGCCATATACTACTTGCCACTTGGAACCGAATGTGCTCTGAGTATTCGCATTTGAATTTATAATGGAGGCTTGCTGTTTGTTTTTATTTGCCCTGTTCTTTCTTTCTAAATTAACATAAAACAGAGCCTACATTATTTCTACTTAACTTACTATAATTCGCTAAGTTCCAAAAAATTTACACCAACCCAATTAAGATCCAACTCATGGAATAAGACACCAACCTAATGGATTGTTTTTTTTCTTTTTTTTCTTCATGATGCAAGGTGTTCTGAACCAGCTTTTGCTCATCTCAAACTAATCCCTATACCCCTTCAAAGCATTTTCTCAGACTAATCCCTATAATCCTCTCAAAGCATTTTCACATGCTCATGGGATCAACGAGGTGGCCCCAAACAGGTGGAATCGCACCTGAGACCTTAGGTGAAAGCAAACTCTAAGTCTTGGACTAAGACTAATCTAATGGATTGATTTTTTTTCACCAAAGGAAATAAAACCACCCGCACGCAGGTTGGAAGACTCGAACTCCAGACCTCCAAGTGAAATGCAAGAGGCCTGACCAACTAAGCTACCCCAATTGATTAACCTAATGGATTGATTAATCATACAATATTGTGTACACCTCTAGCTCGTTCTAATTTAACACCACAAGAACACTAATTTAATATTGTATCGTTTGGACGATGTGGCAACTCTCATTGGAATTGGACAATCCCTATATTTTTTATCCCACACCATTTGATTATTCATTGAACCTAGCTAGGTCTTGCTAAACCGCCTAGAATATTCTCATACTAGCACTTGCTTGGCAAAGTTTGATTGTTGATTACAGAATCATTTCTTTCAAAATTCTTTTGAAAGTATTCAAATAAAAGGAAAGTAAAAATATAATTTGATCAAAGTTTAAACTTCTTTTATTTTGCCGAGGCAAGATCTGTAGCATCTATAATCTAGGCCACTAGGGGAATGGGAAGGGAAATTGAGGGAGTCGAACTCACCATCCGGTGAATGGAAGAGCCTTATTTAGCAAGTTTTGTCGTGTGAGCTATGCCTCATGCCCAGAGATAGTAAATGGGTGGGTTTGAATGAGTTTGAACAGATTGAAACGGGTCCTGATTTGAATATGAGCCAGTTGAAGATGGGTCAATGATACATGGGTTGAAACGGATTGGATCGAATATGGGTCATGTCATACCCAAATTTGACCCGACCCGTTTTCTCCCCTTTTTTCTGTCATATAACTTGTTCAGGTTCCTAGTCAGACCAACTTGGATCTAAGAAAAACAATAACCACATAATTAGGAAAATTCATAAAATAAGGATAAAAATGAGAGTACGACATCGTGAAAGAGAGTGCAAATATTATAACCCACTATTAATGTATTTATCTTGAAGGGAAAAAAAGAACGATGATCCAGAGAGTTTAATGATCGAAAAGATTAAGAAGTCTTTGAAATGGAGAGAGAGAGAGAGAGAGAGAGAGAGAGCGCCTAATTGAATAAAGATAGAGTGATTAGAAATGTTGATCATCAATTTCGGTGAAAATTCTAACACTAATTGACAATTTCAACTATGTTTTAGATAAAAGGAAATCGTCGAATTTGGTTATAGTTTCGGTTTTAGGTATAAGTTTTGGTTTACTAGTAACCAAACCAAATTGTGCCGTTGTCATCTCTACCTAGGGTTTAGAGATTTACTCCCACCTAAAGGTTTCAAGTTCGAAACTTACAAAATTGTGGGGGTTCGGTTAATCGAGATCTTGACTCTGAGTGGGCTCCAGCTCCTTCCTCTGCTGCTCAGCACACTTTTTGCCTGACCTGCAACAAGTCGCTTGGGTTGGTGGCAGCCCGGTGACCCTCCGACAATCAAATTAGATCTACGGAGAAGAAGGTAGGTCTAAAGTTAGAGTAGAATAACCTACCTCCTTAGGTTAGAGTCCCTTTCCTTTTATAGACCTCGCCTTACTTGGTCCCCAAGCAAGTGCGTGGAGGGTATGCTTGAGTAACCATCTCGGGTGATGTAGCACATGGTCAGGTTATCTCTCCAATGATGATTCTCCTGGCGTAACCGTTCGGATACGTCATGATGACTTATGAGGGACAAACGCTCGGATAGCCGACGGGCAGCCCCTATCTTTCGGGTTGTTCGGGCACATTGTGCTCCGGGGAGCTGGGCAACATCCCGTCAAACCACTTGGAGGCTCGGGCACCCTTTTGGAACATGTAATGATGAGTTCGGGGAGTTAGCCTAGACATACCTGGAGGTTTGTGCCTTGGGCGCAGCCCGCACCCCTCTCTGTCGGGCCACTACAAAAATGTTCAGTTTTTTTTTTCTAGCCAATCCTTAAGAAGTTTTGTCCAACTTTTGTTAAGCTTCCTTAAGATAGAGTAGATTAGATTTAACAAATGACAAAAAAAAAAAAAACCCATGTAAATATAGGTTAATTCATTATACAATATGAGCGGGTTGGGTTGGTGAATCCATATCAATCCATCATACAATATGGGCGGGTTGGGTTGATTTATAAGTTGGCGGATTTGGGCAAGTTAAAAATGGAGTACTGCTATGAGTACCGACCAGCCGGGGAGGGAAATGGTACTGACCGGCAATGCCGGGCCGTCTCCGGTCACCGAACAGCCGATCCGAGTCTTTCAAAAATTCTAAAAAAAAAAAACCGAGGGGCCTAATGTGGGAATCAACGGCATCCGAGATGTGTAGGGTGCTTGATCCGAGCACCCCTTTTTTGTATATACACGAAAAAAAAGTGCTCGGATCAAACACCCTACACACCTCGGATGCCGTTGATTCCCGCGTTGGGTCCCTCGGATTTTTTTTTATAGAATTTTTGGACGGCTCAGATCGACCATCCAGCGTCCGGAGACGGCCCGGCGCGGCCTGTCGGTACGATTTCCCTCCCAGTTGTCGGTACCTATATCATTATTGTAAAAAATATGGGTTGGGATTGCCATCTCTAATCACGATACGCAAAACTCGTGGCTGGTCATCAGCGTGAGATGTGTTTAATCGATTGAGTTTGATCATTTATCTTGTAGTATTTGTTTGGATTGTTGATTAGGCCCCATTTCAGAATGCAAAAAGAGTTCTTATTTTTTAAGAAGTCAATTTCAAACTTAAAAATTATGGGTTTATTGAAATCAAAAAATATGTAATATGGATCTTGTTTGAAAGATCTCATCGAGATTTTTTATATATGATGCAAAAAAATTGAAAAATTATTTTTCATTTACATTATTTTTAAGTTTAAAAATGTAAAATAAGCTACTTATTTTTAAGAAAGTTTCTGAAACGGCACCTAGTCATGACAAACAAGTGGACTATGCATGGTTTTGAATCTTTTGATAACTTTCTAGTTCAGTTCCAAGTGATCGTGTTTTTGGCTTGAATTGTTTGAAAAAACTAGAGCAAAGTCTACTTTCACCCCCTGTGGTTATCGTCATGTGTGGATACCTCCCTCATAGTTTAAATTGATCACATAGAAAATGGGCGGATAGACCCCCTGCCGTCATGTTTTTCATCCATATTAACGGACATAACATTAAAATACCGATATACCCTCATCATGTCCCTTGATTCTTTTTTTTTTTTTAAATCTAACCACACCATCCACTATACCAAAAATTGAATCTAAATCGTTGATATTGTAAATTTTAACGAGTACTACATTTATGCCAAAATTCAAGTCAATCAAGAAATGAAAAGTTCATGGTCGAATTGATTTTGTTATGAAATTAAAATTTCAAATTTGAATTTATTAAAAATTAGATCACTGAGTTATTGATGCCTGATTGAAATGAATTTTTTCAGAGGTAATCTATTCTTTATTTAATACATTATGAACGACTCAGATTACATTCTAGAGGCGTGTGAGATACACCTCCGTTAATATAGATGGAAAACATGACGGCATGGGGTCTATCCGTATATTTTCAAAACCACAAGTAAATTATGTGGTCAATTTTGAACCATAAAAAAAATATTCGTACATGACGATAATCACAGGAGGTAAAAGTGGACTTTAGAAATCAGCAAACTCAAGTCTAGCACTGCACATATATCTCAAACTAGTCAATCATTTTATTTGGCACATGTGTTATTATAGATTGTGATTTGACACCACGGAAAGTAATATTGTATCTACTTCAGCATTATATACGTGTTCCAGTTACAAAAATTCCCTACTCCAAAAACATAAATTCAATAAAATTGATAATAGCTTTTTCAAATCGCACTTTAGGTAGACTTCTGCATCATGTATTATTTTTTTCCTTTCGTTGTTAAAGTTTTTGATGTAACGGTATATTTATAGAGAATAAATTATCTCCGCCTGAGGAGGAGAAGTGTCATTTTCCTCCAAACCAATCCTCGGGCGCCACGTCATCAACAGTGCCAGACCAAATGAAAATCAGGTGTGCTGTCCAAACATGGGTTAACTCTTCAACTCCTCCGGAAAAAATTTAACCCTTGAAGGTTTCAAAAATTACCCACATGCCACAACACCCCATTATATCTCACTAATTAAAAAGTGGAACGTGCGACTAAACAAATACTTCCTCCGTTTATAAATAAATGTCCGGCCCACAAAATTAAACCTTTAAAAACATGCGATTTTTTGAAATTTAAAATTTTTTTTTACAATTTGAAAGAATTCATTAATATCTATTGATTTGTGAAAAAAATTGAATTATTTAGAGAAACAAATGTATCTTTTTAAATGCCTAGGTTTGCGGTAAGGACATTTATTTGGGAGCGAAGGAAGTACAATACCGCACATATTTGTGCACAGATTTTTGTGGGGCCCACTTTTGAATCCCATATAAATGATTTAATTTTAATACTACACAAATTTGGCAGTGTTATCTTTAAAAATTGAGTATTCTGTTTATTAATGTTAAGATAACTTTTTGATTGGATAACTATTAAGAGATTGGGAATTGATTTTCACACTCTCTTTTTTACAATTCATACGTTTTTTTTGGTCTTCAACTCAAATCATTTGTGTAGAACCCCGAAGTGAGCCCCACTGTTTTTAAGTGGTATGCAAGTAGCTCGTTAAACTAATGATTTTTTTTTTTTTGGGTATTAGAGTTGATTCAATAACTTTAGATTAACATGTTCCACTCTTAGACCTACCCAAAACTCCAAAAATTGAAATGAAATGGTTAAGGCCATTAGACAAAATTTCACTGCCGGCTAATCAGCATTACGAGATAGACAACAAATAAAGTCAATTTAAAACTTAAATTGTATGCAAAAATTTACGAATTCGGGTCTGCTGTAGTGCACCCCAATCCTCTCCCATACATAATAACAAAAATTTACAACCTTAACCGTAAGCAAAATACCAAAAGGAAGAGAGTACTAACTAAACATGGTTCCTCTCCCATACAAAACAAAAGTGTACAACATTAGATCTCATACATGATTCTTCTCCCAAAAACAAGCTTTGTTGTCATCTACAAATTTTAAGACATCAAAATAAGGATGTGTATGGGGCCTCCATCATTAGATCCTGAATGAGCAATGAAATGAAAATAAAGTAAGATAGAAGATGGCAAAATTTAAAAAAAGAAATGTTGTCATTTAGATTTTCGCATAGATATTCAAATTAGTACCATGAATGTAGAACACTTAGGATCTTGGGACATGCTAATAGGATTATGGAAATCCAAATTCGCCTATAAAAAAATCAGATTCAGCTAATGTTTCAAGAACAAAAACATTAAGGTATGCATCTCAAACGACCTGAAGAAAAATTATAGTACCTCGTGCAGATTTTGGTTTGTAGACACAATTAAGACACTAGGTGATGAACTTGTACCGCCAACATTATCCCTGAAGGAAATAAATTTTTTTACTAAGCATATAACTTCCTACATGAACCATGTAATCATAAAAGCATAATACTTACCCGACTTGCTTTTGTATGTGACAAGTAGTTCTAGTATGCCCTGGTTGCTTGCAAATGCTACACTTCCTTTTTTTGCCCATATGATTCTCTTTGGGATGTTTTTGTCTGAGAGATTTAGGTCGACCCCTTGAAGCAACATGTGGCGGGTCATGTAACGTAAATGTTATATTCGATAGAAGTTCAGTACCACCTTCAAGTGGAGGTGAACTTTCCAAATCATCTTCAATATCAATTTCATCATCATCTTCCATAGCTCGAAGTTCACAGTGCAACTTCTGCAAAGCAATGGCTAAATGATCATGTTTCTTTTGTGATTTTTGACCCTCTTCAACAACTTTCGAGACCTCTATCATCAGGTTGTGCTTAGTAAATGTAGAGGAGCCTTTTGAGCCTTCTTGTAGTGTTACTTGACTCATCAAAGTAGGAGAAATCTCATTGGCAACATGACTCTTTGCATTTATAGTCCATCTTCGCAGAATATAATACTCGGGGAGATGACTAGCAAGTGACTTTTTAGCAAACAAGGCGAGAATGTGCCGGCAAAGAATTCCAACAAATTCAAACTTATGGCATGAACAAACTGCTTTCTTTTCCAGAATATCAAAAACTACTTCATAGACAAGGTTTTCTTTTCCATCGGCCACCACGTTATATGTCTTTGTTGTTCCCCCCTCATAGAACTTGGACACACTCTGGTTTTGACTCAAGAATAATTCCTTCTGGAAGAATGAAAATATTCTCCTTGTATAAACTTCTGCTGCTTGGACCTCCATTTTGTAACATGTCTTTAGAATTGCTTTTGTGGTTCTTGTTTTCACATCTTTTTCCTTCTCGCTCTGATATCTTTTGTCCAATGCTTTCTCATACTGATAAACGAAGTCACTTACCAACATACTTGAATGCACAAAATCCTTGAAGAAATTATTCATACTCTCACTTCTTTGAGTTGTAGACATCCCCGCACAAAACATGGTCCGTAGGTATGCGGGAATCCATTTTTCCCGCCGCTGGTATAAATCTCTCAACCAATCATTCTCTGTTAACTCATAGTTCAAAATCAATTGATTCCATTCCATTTCAAATTGATCAATTGTGATTGTATCATGAATGCAATGGCGAAATTCTTCTTGAAACGTTGAATACTTGTTGAAAACATGAGCCTAATGTTCCGGGACCTTTTGTAAGATATGCCACATACATAGACGATGCATAGTATTTGGTAGTACCTATGCAATTGCATTCGCCATGGCTTTGTCATCATCCGTAATAATAACAGATGGAGTGTGTCCACACATTGCCTCTACCCAAGTTTGTAACAACCATTTATACGATTCGGCAGTCTCGTTCACAAGTAAAGCACATCCGAACATCATTGATTGGTGGTGGTGGTTGACTCCAGTAAAAGGAACAAAAGGCATACTATAAAGATTGGTCAAATATGTAGCATCAAAGGTTACAACATCTCCAAAATATTGGCACGCGAGCCTTGATCTTGAATCTGCCCAAAAACAATTCCCATACAATTATTTTGATCCACTTGAATTGCATAAACAAATTTTGGATTTTTTGATTGGCAGGTTTTGAAATAGTTATACATTCTCTGTGCATCACCTTCTTTCAAAAGCTTTCTTCTCTTATTTCCCAAGTAATTTTGCACATCCATTGTCACGTAGCCAACTGGAGTACCAATACCATTTTCTTGCTCTAAAACGGACACTATCTTGCAAGGGGGTACACCGGCATCATTGAGAACATCAATGAGATTTTTCTGAGCTGCACTTATTCCTCTATTGCCCCGAAGTAATAATGTACTTTTTTGGAGAACACAACTCATGATTATGTTCGGTTACAAACTTACTCACAACCCATTTTTCATCATCTCTTCTTATACTCATCATTGCTTTACATCCAATCATTGTTTCGTAGCGAGGTGCACAATTCTTACTCTTTTTGTGATAACTCGGACGACAAAATCCTTCTCTATAACAAGAAAATTCTACTCCAATCACTGACTTATCCTTAAGAGATCGACGAGTTCGATTTTTCCGAATGCTAAAGCCCTTTCTTTTTGCATATGCTACATAACAACTCATAGCATCTTCCCATTCCTCAAAAACCAAACCTATACATGGTTCTCGAGGACCCATAATCGAAGATGACTTAATAGGTTGAACTTTTTCCTTTTCTGAAAATTCTAGATCCTTGAAACCATTCATTGAATTTTCCTCAATAACGAACTCTTCCCCCAAAATTTCTCCACTAAATGTGTCTTCCATCACAATTCTACAATAAAATAACATGCTCACAATTTTTATAAGCAATCAGTCGGATAAACAGGAAAAAAATAACATAAGAAACAAAACCTAATTTTTCACATCAAGTAACAAATACCTAGAGTTTTTGTTTATTGGGCTACATATTTTGGATTTTGGGTGTGAGCTAGGTTTAGAGTTTGAGCTGGAAAAGGGATAATACATAGAAGCCCTATATGTATTTCAGTGGTCGAAAAACTCCAAACAAATAAAAAATCGAACCTCATTACAGAGGTCCCATTTCACGCTAACACATACAATATTTGTGTATATGGGTACATGGATGTTATTATAGTGGAGAACAATAGAAAAAGTTGGAGTAAAAGAATACAATACTCACTTGAATAGCAGCTATGGAAGAAGACAGAACAGTAAACTCACGAGCAGCACTTTCCCCTTTTGCGCGCGAGAACCAATTTTCCACTTTCCATCCCACTGTAAAATAAACAGATAATGGGGTGTTGTGGGCCTTGTGGCATATGGGTAATTTTTGAGACCTTCAAGGGTTAAATATTTACCAGATGAGTAGAAAAGTTAACCCATGTAGACACCACACGTGATTTTCATTTGGTTTGGCACTGTGGATAACGTGTCGCCGGGGGATTGGTTTGGAGGAAAAGGAAACTTCTCCTTCTCAGGTGGAGATAATTTATTCTCATATTTATAATATACTATAGAGGGTCAAGGTGAACGATATATAACATTAGGTTGTATATTTAAATCGTGCATATTAAAACACATATTATATACAAAAATAACGTCGTTTTGATGCGCACATGGAGCCCAAGGTCACTCACCCCATACCCAACACTTTAGATGACTATTACTCTTGCTTTACAAACATTTGAAAAGTCACCACCAACTAAGGCTTATTTGGACATCGTTAAAATTCATTCAGTAGCATATACTCCTTCTGTCCCAAATTGTTTATCTGGTTCGCAAAACGAAGACTTAAAAATAATGCACTTCTTTCAAAAAAAAATTCAAACTTTTTTCATAAATTAAAAGAAGTCATCGATATCTAGTGAATTGTTGAAAAAAATTTGATTTTTTTTTTACAAAAATTGTACCGTATTATTTTTATATCCTCGTTTTGTGAACCGGACAAATATTATGGGACGGAGGAAGTATATGATATCTAGTTTGATTGGGAATCTAGCACAATAACTGGGATTTCAGCCAATTTGCAATTAGCATGTTTAAAATATGCTAAAAGGTGAAAATTGGAAAGAAGCAAGTAATTACAGCATCTCAAATTACAATTGAAATGGGAACAAAAACAGTTACTCCTTCGTAATAGCGTTCACATTGATCTTGTGTCTGGTCCTGTGGACCCAAAATTATTATCCACATTGTTCGTTGATAGTAGATCATTCGAAATTGATGTGTTATAAACCACACTTAGAATGAATATGATTATCGATTTTTTTTTTGTTGCGTAATTTTCCATAAAATTTCGCATTCGAAACAAACTCTTAAGCTAGGAATGGAAGTTTTATTTTCTGATGTCACAACCATTACTTTGATGTCAATTTTGTTTTTTTACTGATACTATTTTATGTGATCAATTCCAAACATTCCTTGGGATTTTAAACCATGATCATCATTATAGCACATACCACTATATATGTAGAAGAAGTCAAGACATCCACACTGACATCAATCCCATCCACTACAACAATAATCATAAAAGATGACAGTTTAAAAGTGTCATTAAACATGAAAGATGATAGTTTTGAAAAGGGAAATTCTATGTACCATGAAAAATGATATCCCGAAATTACCCCAAATTTGAAAATTTATGGTCCAAATTAACTTTAAGTGAATCTGGACTATTGATTTTCAAATTCGTTATAATTTTTGGGTACTCTTTCGGGGTATTTAGCACTCCTCATTTGAAACTGTCATCCATGGAGCTATCATTAAAAGTCTGAATCTTTAAATGACGGTTTGAAACTGTCATTAATATCCATAAAGAAGACGCTTTATAAACGTAATTGAAGGTAAAAGATGACAGTTATAAAACGTCATTAAGGTGCTTTAAAGCCGTCATCTTTTTGTAACGATGCGCTCCCGCCCTATATAATATTTGTCCGCATTGAACACCAAATCCCATCAAACCTCCCAATGAGGTCACCCATCCCAGAATTACTCCAGTGTGAGCATGCTTAACTATAAAGTTTCAATTGGCTTTGGTACCCTCATAGCTTTAAAAGTCTTTGTACAAGATAGGATGACGATATATTATTTATAACACACAACTTATACTTCACCAAGCGATATGGGACTACCCTCGATTGACCTTTCAGGTCACCGATCTGACAGCCCCTTGCACGGGTTCCAACTGCCCTCAAGCCGATTGACCATTACCTGGAACTCCCCAGGAGTAGGGTGTCATAATCTCCCCCACTTAGGAACACATGTCCTCGTATGGGGTCGAGATTATGTCTCACATTTCCGATTGGTACAGGCTCTGATAACATATGTAACGACCCACTACCGATTTGAGATTTCAAAGCAACGACGCTCATAGATGGCGCCGTTTTCTCCAAAAATAAATTTTGTTCTTCAATGTCACTTATAAGGAGAAATTGACATTAAAAAGAAAGAATAGTTATGTCACTATTTTACAAAGTGACATCATAAATATATTAGATCACAGTTTATGAGAAAATGACATTAAAAAGAAAGAATAGTTATATCACTATTTTAGAAAGTGACATCATAAATATATTATATTACAGTTTTTTAGATGACTGATATTATTTATCTATTACATTCTTTTTAATTTCAGTTTTTCAAAAATTGACATCTTTTCACTTTTTCAAGCGTCACCTTTTAACAATATTGCAGTAGTGATCGCATGGTTCCATCGTACACTTTCACCACTCTCTCAATCTCACTGTTCATCTCAGCAATTAAGGATCCGGATTTTAAACAAACTTTTCCTGGTGAACTCTTTCCCTAAAAGAAAATTTTAAAATCCAACCTGTCCAAAAACACTTTTGGACGATAAAATTAATGCAACGGAGGGATCGGTAAAAGAAGGGATGGGTGTATACTTTTCGGGATAGCGCTTCGGTGTCTCCTCCCATTTTGGAGAAACCGTAAAAAATGGCATGACAAAACCAGCTAAAACATAATAAAAACCATTAAATGTATAACTGAAGGCATAACAAAGAGCTGTGCTACGTGCACAGCAGGCTGTGCACAGCGGCCTTTTTCTCCCGCCTCGGGTCACGCAAAGATAATCGGAGCCGCTCATTAAATTCTGAAGTGATTTTGGGTGTTTTGTTAACGCCTCTAATGATATCGAACGAAGCTCATTTTTTACAGAGACCTTAAACAACATATTTTGAACAAAATGAGCGGCTCCGATCATCTTTGTGCGACTCAAAACGGAAAAAAATGGGATCTGTGCACAGCTGCTGTGCACAGCATGCTGTCCACGTAGCTTTTCTGCATAACAAAAGATTTGGTACCTATAGAACCGGTAATTGATGGGGGAAAAAAAAAAACCAAAAAGCCCACCCCCTTTGACCTCGGCTAACATTGTTGTCCTCTGCATCTCATGTCTACATCTCTTCCACGTTTATCTCCATCGTCTCAATCTCCCAGATTCATCTCTTTCCATTTAACCTGGTTCATCTCCATCTCCCACCCACGTTCATCCATCTCCCACCCACGTACATCTCCATCTCTTCTCTCCCTCAAGCAACCACCCCTTTCCTCCTCCTCCTCCTCAACCGCACCCACGACCACAACGCCTCTCCTCGATTCCAAGCTCGGCGGTGGCGGAGGAGGCGCGAGGATTCCCGTCAGGCTGTTGGGAGCCGTGATGTTCGGGGTCAACTCGGCGATCGGGTACATGCTGATGCTTGCCGTCAAGTCGTTCAACGGCGGCGTGTTTGTCGCCGTTGTGGCGGGGCTGTCGGCCGGGTACTTGGTGTTTAGGAGCTATGATCAGGATGTGCTTGAAAAAGGGGAAATCGAAATTGAAGTTTCTAATCATTTCCGATTTGGATCTAATAAACGTTGCTGTATTTGATGTATCTGGATATGCTTCTATCGAAGGAAGACATTGCAAGCCATTTAATCCATTATTGGGGGAGACATATGAGGCTGAATACAGGGCCGCCTCGTAAATTTTGAAGGCCAAAAGCGAACTTCTTGAATGAGGCCACCCTATACTTTTAATAAAAAAGGGGTCTACTAAGAGTCAAAAAAAAAAAAAAAAAACCAATACAAAAAATTTATCATACCTCAAAATCCATCATTTGGAAATTATTTTTCTCGCACTTGTTGCTGCAAACGCCTTGATTAAGTCTCCATAGTCAAGCTTCTTCTCCAATTCCTTCTCGATAGACAACATAGCCAATCCATTTAATCTTTCTTGAGGCATGGTTGACCGAAGATAATTTTTGATCAATTTCATCTTTGAAAAGCTTCTTTCCCCCAATGCAACTATAATCGGTATAGTCCACAATTTGGGCCTATTTTGTGGCTCTTAAATTTTAATTGGTGGTGTAATTTTTTTTTTACCATATATACATACACACACACACATATATAGGAATTCTAAAAATTTAGGGGCCCTCGTTTTTAATTTTTTTCGGGGGCCAGAAGCGCCCGCTTCCCTCGCCTTGGCTATAAGCCGGCCGGCTCTGGCTGAATATCCAGATAAAGGCCTTTGGTTTTTCTCAGAGAAGGTTTCACTTTTATTCAATTAAATTCATGTGGATTTTTGTGTAGTTGAAGATAACTAAATGGACATTCTTCTCTGTGTTATATTTCCCTACCACTGCATGTAGTTTCATTTTCTTAGATGTCCTTTCATAGATTCTTGAACCTCCGACAGACAGAATTCCCATGCATGCGTTTGAGAAAGAGAAAAATTATGACAACATTGTCATGTCCCGTATATCAAGCAGTCCACTTTTCGTTCAACCTGGATGCTTGACCATGAACTATGAACTATATAAGCATGTGCATGGCTGACTCTTTCTAAAAAGATTAGCCCTCTAATCTAAACCTTCAGACTTGATACCCACACATTACCACAAGATTGGGTGTGACTGGTTTGAGTCTCAACCACTAAAAGGAGATGTGTTGAAGACATTAACCAGGACTGGAAATTCTTTCCTCTTCTGTTTCCCAGGACTGTAAAGATGATAAAGAACATAGGACAGTGGAGGATCAGGGGGATTGGTACCGGGTGCACAATTTGGTGTATTAGATGAGATTGGTTGTAATTGTTGTTGGGCAAAATAGCAAAAATAACAGAAGAACGGGGTAGGGGTTTATGGCCATCAGAAAACCAAAACTCAGAGTCTCCAGATCATCCTGAATTTTTTTGGGGGTGAGTACCTGTTATGGCACTCAGCCCGCAGTCACAAGTAACTGCCAAAATAGCTACCTATGTGTTTGAATTGGGCTCCATATTTGAACATCTTCCTTCTAGTAATTAAGTACGTAGGTAATGGTAGTTTTTGGTTTTGATTGTTGGTGTCAGGTCAGTCATCATCCTATGATTGTAGCATGCCATTGTGACGGTTACAGGATGGAAATTTTGGGGGGACAGCAATCTGAAAAGTAAATTTTGGGGCCGTTCAATTCAGCTTGACCCTGTTGGTGTTTTGACCTTGGAATTTGATGATGGAGAAGTTTTTCAGTGGAGTAAGGTAATAACAAAAAAGCGTGCAAATTTGAGTCCTTAATGAGTGTGTTTTATTTTATTTTTTTCTACTTCGAGTCTGCAATTCACTTTCTTACATCAGGTAACGACATCTATCTATATATCTGATACTGGGAAAACTTTATTGTGATCACTGTGGAACAATGCGGGGGGAGGGGAACCACAACTATTCATATAAGCTAAAGTTCAAGGAGCAATCTGTCATAGACCGCAATCCTCACCAGGTGCTCTCTCTCTCTCTCTCAGGAACTACTTTGTGCAGCTTTTTTTTTTGATTGGGCATGAGATTTTCTGCCATAATCCACGCATTCTTTGCTTCAACAGTGACATGAAATGAAAAGTCTGGTAAAAGTCTGAATCCAAGTTGATCGATTCTTTGAAGTGCTGGAATAATCTGACTGTATATGAAGTTCATAATTTAAATGCATAGATACACATCTTAAGGGATTGAATGATGTTGGTAAAAATGTGTCATGCTATATAGTTTGTCTTGTTATTTGTCATTATTTTTTGTATGAGATTTGCAGTTGTAAAGTAGTGTTGTCTTTTATTTTCAGGAACAGTTGAAAGCTTTGATCAAAGCTTTAATCGTATATAGAATTTGAGTTGTTCTTACGATCACATTATCTTTTTGTTCAAAAGGTGGTCATGAAGCTACTCTCATATGAGGTTGATTCAATGAATGTAGTAAAGCTGTCCTATTTCTCTATCCGATGGAAGTGCTTCATTAGCCCTTGTTGCATGAGCGTAAAGCTGAAATGGTTAGAGAAGCTGATGCTTTTATTGATCTTCCAGCTGATGCTTTTATTTGGATTGTCTCTGTGTTGAATGCTGCTAAGGGTGCTGTTGTTATTACCAAATCTCTGCTGATGTTGTGCTTAATCTTTACCAAAAGTGATGCATATGATGGGGCTACCCTGCCTTTGATGTTTCCTCCTACCATCAGTCATTGTTTACTCCTACATCAGAGCATTGTTGTTCCATTTTGCAGTCTATTTTGTTGGATACTCTTATGTTACTAATTATGGACATGGAGCTTGTATCTTTTATTTGGCTTATTAAGCTATGCATTATTCCTTCTACACCCCATCTGCAAAAGTTATTAAACCATTAGACTTGTTTCTGTAGAAGATCTGAACTGGAGTTAAGGTTGGGTTGCGTCCTTGCCTAAATACCAAGTAATAAGGTTTTGTGAATGGAACAGATTCCATACCAGACTAACAAAGCCTCTCTTGTTGAGAAAATTGCCGAGCTTGTGGAAAATAAGGTACTCTAAATCTTTTATGGCTTTGGAATTTAAACATTTTATTTATGCTCTGCAAAATCAATCTGCAACTCATGTTGCTTGATTTTTGTCATTTTTCGACTCTTAGTTATGCTATTTGCCATTCTCTTGGAAAAATTGTATCCAATCTTTTTCGAGATTGTGATGGGCTCCAATCTAGTAGGAGGAACAGATATATCCTATTCAATGTATCATGTTTCACGTTGATGCTTACTTGTTTCCATACATATGATAGGAGCATCTTTAGTAGCTATGGTGGAAATTAAAGAAGGGCTTCAAGTGTGGCATTGGGCCATGGATAACAATATTGTGGAAGTCTGCATCCCTACTAATTGTGCGATTTTTGTGCAAGGCCTCAGAAATTCAGAAGCTGCAGATGCTAGTTTACAAATAGTTAGATTTCTCTTATTTATTTATGTGTGTATGTCTTTTTGTTTTGTTAAAATGACTAGAACTGAAGTTAAAACTGCTCATGACATTGGTTGGGCAGTTATGCTATCGTTGTAAGTTTTTTGTGAATGAATGAATGGGTGGTTTTGTTTTCCGAAGAAAGAATAATGCAAAGCACAAGGAAATGGTTACTGTTTCATCTTCAAAAATTAGCCACGGTGGTTGTTGCTCCGAAAAGATGGAGAAGCAGGATAGTTGCTTACCTTAATGTCAAGTCTAGTACGTAATTCATTTGGTTTTATGATTTTTGTGATAGCATTTGGTCACCTATACAAGTTGAGAGTTTTTGTGAGAGCATTTGGTTTAATGGTTTTTGTTGTGAATGGATAACTTGGAAACGGATTTTGGATATGAATGTGGCTTGTGAAAGGTGATTTAGAATGAGAGATATCCAACATGGGTTTGTGCTTAACCTGATGTTGTTCCTGTTGTTATTGTTGTATTGACAGAGAAGCGAGATGTTGGGCTAAGACCAAAAACAGGGAGATTTTACCGAAATTTTTGCAAAAACTACCTTTGTTGGAAAGATTTTTGGATTTAGTGGTGTGTATTTTCATTTGAGTGTAAATTCACTCAAATGAATTCACATGCCCTAAAAACAAAATTCACTCCCTCTGTTGGAAAGAATTCACTTGCCCTAAAAATAGAATTCACCCATGTTGGATAAAATTCACATGCCCTAAAAACATAATTTACCCTCTCTATTTGACAGAATTTACACGTCCTAAAAACAGAATTCACCTCTTGTTGGTCAAAATTTACATGCCCGAAAAAAAGAATTCACAGCCCTAAGGCTTCACATTAGCTACTAAATTCTTGTGACCTTAACTTAAACTTAAATTAAATTTCAGAATTTTGTCCTGTTTGAATTTTTTTCACATTTTTTTGTTTTGAATCAAACTATTGTAAGGTATTGATTCATTTCAACAAGAGAAATCGGACAAGTAATTTTTTTTTTACTTTTACCCAAGTATTTTGTGTGGTAGATCAAAAGGAAAAAGGGGGGGTGGCAAACCTGGTAGTTATTAAAGTCCTATTATTCACAACACGGTGACCGCTTTATCTATTTTTCCAAAATCAGAACCGTCTATATTTTGCGCAAGAGAGATTAGATAATTTCTGCAAAAAATGAAGTAAATTGCTTATCGTTACAAACTTTATCGGTACAAACTTTATCGGACATAAGTTATCATTCTTATGTTGAATTTTTGTACCAATCAAAGAGCTTCGTAAAACACGTTTACATATTAAAAAAATTTCCCAAATTTTTCCACTTAACCACGGTTAAACATTTTCAAATAAATGCAAAAAAAGTTTGGCACGAAACTTACAAATGCGAAAAAAATTCAAATAAGAACAAAATTTTGAATTTAATTTAAGGCACAAGAACATAGTAGCTAAGGGGAAGCCTTATTTCGCGTGGTAGATCAAAAGAGATTAAAAAATAAAAGGAGGCACGGAAGGGCCACGAATCAAGCCTGGTCCACTTGGCATTTGAGCAACTTTCATAACCACTTGCAACAAGTCAATCATCTATTCTTTTATGAGAAGCTTTTATTATACATAACTTTTGATAATAATATAAGTTCCCGTGGGTGCATTCTCTGTGCACACAAAACGGCAGCGTTTTTTGCCCTGATCTTCGCATTGGCTCAAATGCTCGATCTAAACCGATGAGATTCAACATATTGTTGATTTTAATCATTGTCACCAAATTTGGTGATAATCAGATGTCGCCAACCACAAAATCAAAACACATTTGGTGCTTCCAGAAGCGTTAAATTCCCATACTGCACCAATCTTTGGCTACCTCAGCTATTTTTTTCAAATCGGGACCGTCTATGTTTTACGTAACAAAGATTTGAATACTTCTGCCAAAAATGAATTAAATCTCTTATCAATACATACTTAATCAGATGTAAAATGTCATTCTAATAATGAATCTACATCCCAATAAAAGGGCATTCTAAACCCGGTAGGCCTAAAAATTTACGAGAACAATTAAAACACCAAGCAAAACAAAATGGACAGTATCGATCGTCGTGATTGTGTTGTGATCGTATGAGTATTGTACATTATATTAAAGCACAAGATCTTAGTAAGAAACAATAAAGTTCAATGTATAAATTTTAAAGGAAGTTCAATATTTTTTCCTGATGACCGATCTAAACCGTTAACATTGCACATCTTATCGATTCTATGTTTGTCACCAACTTCTATGATAATCGGATGTAACCACGTGATCGGAACACATTATATGCTTACGTAGGTATTAAAGTCCTATAGTTCACAATTTGATGACCGTTTTATCTATTTCTTCAAAATCAGAACCGTCTATCTCGTGTGTAAGAGAGATTACATCATTCTTGCCAAAAATAAAGTAAATTGCTTATCGTTACAAGTTTTATCGGACATAAGTTATCATTTTTATGTTGAATTTTTGTACAAATCGAAGAGCTTCATAAACAAGAATAAACCGGATGGAGCCCAAAATTTCCAAAAACAACTAAATAACCAATAACAACTAAATCAACGGCCTTGATTATTAAAATAAAATGATTTACTGAGGTCCGTTACATTTTACTAGTTGACATAATCGCAAAACACATTTACATTTTAAATTTTTTCCCCATTTCTCCCCCTAAACCACGGTTAGGTTAGACATTTTCAAATGAATAAATTAATTAGGAAAAAAATACAGTTGGGCCCGGGAGACAGAAAGTGACAGTGGAGACAGGTCCGTACTGTTATGCTTTTAGTGGTTACGGTCATGTCTTTTAATGGTTATTGTTATGCTCATTTTTGGTATTGTTATGCCTTATTCCTTTTACGGTTCTAGTTATGCCATCCTTGGTTATTGGTTATGCTTTTCAATGGTTTTTGGTATGCCAATGTTGTCATAACTCAACAGCTATTCTATTTAATGGTTTTGTTACTCCATTTTCCGGTTTATGTTATACCAGTTTGGGAAATATTATACTCATGTTACGCCTTCAAATTTTGGTGTTATGCCTTTTTGGGTTTTTTGTTATGCCATTTAATGGTTTTTGTTATATCCAAGTTTTTGACCGGTCACTTTTGGTCAAACTTGTGGTGTGGCACAATCTCGTCCGTCGGTTTGATTATGCTCTTTAATGGTTTGGTTATGCCTTATTATGGTTTCGTTATGCATATAAGGGGTTTAGATTATACTAATAATGATTTTATTATGTCAAAATTACGGTGTCTCCAAAACAAGGGGAGACACCGAAGTGGTTGCCTACTTTTCGTTCTTAAAATGCCCATGACATCCAGTTCACAACTTTCGAGGGAGTAGGGTTGTAGGGTCACCTAGGCCCAACTCAAACAATGGTTTCCATTTATTTTACCGTTTACGTTTCTGAAAACAAAAAATTTGATGAATAAAAATAAGTTGCGATCAGGGTAGGGTGCGATTAACCTTTCAAATATCTACATTATTACCTGGCATTTTTCTCAGCGTTTAATGAATCCCGCCAATTTTTCTGCCAATACTAATAAACAACGGCAACCATTTCCAAATCCCGACAATGGTGTCAGCCGCGTTTGCAAAAATGCCAGGAATACTTTTGCCGGATTTTTTTTAACTACTTTTAACGCCGTGAAAACTCTGATTTTTTGTAATGAAATATTTAAACTGACAGATAATTGTGCATGTAACTCAACTTTCGTTGTATCGGCAATGATATTCCGACGTTCGCTTTGATTCATTCCTCCCCTTCCGTCCAACACTTATCTCCTTTTTTCCTGCATCAAATTTTATCTTATTCCAAAATCCACTGCATTGAATAAAGAGACAAATATAGAAACGTTCCATTTTAGGGAGATTGAGATCTCTTGCTTTTTTTATTTCTCTCTCTCTTTATATATATATATATATATATATATATATATACAGTGAGCTTCCTGTGAGGACCTTAAATAGGCTCCTTAAGTGCGGACCTCCTCATTTCTCTCGTTTTCCGATTGAATTTCGATGATCCGAGCCGCTCAATGTGATCAGAACGTGATTTTGAAAGTACTCGCGAGAAATCAGCAAAAAAATTGACCAAATATATATGTCTACAACCAAATACAAATCGTCTTCACAATATTGTTGCTTAGGGTCGTGTCATAGTTTTGAATAGAAATTGATATTGACTGTCGAAGCTGAATAGCTTTTGTACAAACAGTTATTTTAAGCTTAACAAACAAACTTTAAAATTGGAGTTACTAGTCAGGTTAAAAAAAAAAGAGGTACCGGACCAAGCCTATGTCCGCTACACAATCCTCTAGTTTGGGCCAGCTTATATTTGTAGAAGATAAAATGAACTGCAAATGTAAATTTTCAACTTAAAGTGTCTATTTTGTCTCTTATGAATATGAAGTGATTTATAGATTAGCTGTTTATCTCGAATCGAATGAAATTAAATACAAACATATTTCATTTCCTAACAAAGACTACTGGATGAATGATTCTGATTACTCTTTATAATGTGTGGTATATAAATCATAAAAAAAGTCTATTAACGATTCAAAATTACTCACACCGGAGGACAGTGGAGTAGATGAGGAGCTTCATCCATTGGTCAAACGAATGCCCCTCGGGTTCCGGATTTATCAATGACCCGTATCTTTGAAATCTACTGTATATTTTAAAAACGTGACAATAGAATAGCATCATCAACAGTACACGCACATGGATATTCACATAATACGCTCTAAATACACTTCCTATACCATTTCCCCAACTACACACTTGGAAATTATTACTCCAGTACAGAAAAACAATTCTCCTCCTCCCTCCTCTCTCTCCCTCTCTCCCCTCTCTCTCACTAAAAAATTCCACTAAACGTAACCCTTTCTTCGGCCTCAGCCGCACTGCTCTATTCTATTGTGCGCCTCCACCGTCTTCTTCTTTCTTCTTCCTCATCCTCATCCTCGCCCTAGGGTTTTCAAAACCCTCCACTCATCCACGCCCTTTTCACGTCTTCGGAGCTGGATAAAGATATCTCCATGCGCCGTCGTTTCAGCCCTTTCGTCGATTAGACTTTCTCCCTCTTTAACTCTCTCTCTCCCCCCATCGGTGATCCATACGAGCTCCGGATTTCGGCCGTTAGGGTTTCATTTCCTCAACACCTGGTATGAGCTCCTGCTGCGTGTGGTGTCGAGATAAGGTTCGATTAGGGCAGGGCTGATACTCTCGGGCGGGCTTTGGATGGCATTGGGAGATTTCATGGCATCTCGATTCTCGCAATCCCCGGTAGTGGCCGCGGTCTCGAATCATTTCGACGATTGCTCGATCGCCGATGACGTGGATTTGGTTGGGCGCCAGACAACGGATAGGGATAGGGACAGGGATTCCGAGACCGCGAGCAGTAGTTATGGCAACGGTGTTACTGCCACTGCCACGAGCATGGCGTATTTTCCGCAGACTATTGTTTTGTGCGACCTAAGACACGAGGCATTCGAGGTTCGTGTTCCATCCGGTCCGGCCGACAGTGGGTTGGTCTCGAAATGGCGACCGAAGGACCGAGTAAGCTCTTTTTGCCCCACCATTTTATATCCTCCGTGTTTATGGTTGTTAGCTGCTTCAATTCAGAGTCTTTGTTGAGGCTCCCTATGTTATTATTGTGGCTAGTTGCATAGGTGAAACTTCTGTTAAAGATAACAAGCGAAACATCCGTGTTTATATAGGTGTGAGACAGCCTGCCACAGCCCCCGTTCTCTCCCCGGGCTTGGTGCCAGCCTATGTAGCACGGACACTTCTTCAGAGGTCACGTACCGGTGTGGGACACTTGTCGGACACCGACACTCTCCGGACACTCTCCTAACACGTGTCCGACACTCATTTCCAAGTGTCCTTAGTTTTTTTTTTTTTATCAATGTTTTCCATTTGGAGTTTGGACACTCTCCGGACACTCTCCTAACACGTGTCCGACATTCATTTCCAAGTGTCCTAGTTTTTTTTTATCAAAGTTTTCCATTTGGACACTCCGGGGGCACTTTAAAATGCTCTGGACACTCTCGGACACTTGGAAAACAAGTCGGGGTTGATAAAAAAAAATAGTAGGATCTAATTAAAACTAAGGGAAGTCGTATTTTTTGGGTGACGGGTGATAGTTTATTGGTTAAAAAGGCACACAAATGATCAAATGCTTTTAGTCGAAATACTTTTATGAATGATATGATGATGGTTATAATGTAACGTATATGTGTGTTGCATATTTACATTAGAACCTTAATTGTTTTACTTTTTCTTCATGTGATAGTATACATATGTGGTCTTTAAAACGTGTCCCCTAACGTCTCATGGCCTCCATTTTTTTAAAATTCGTGTGTCGGGGTGTCGGTTTCTGGGCTACAAGTACTGTGTCAGGGACTCTTTGGAAGCTGGATAATGGAAAAAGCTTATGATATGTTTGCTTGGATTTCCTAATTTGTTTGCTCCAAAAGAATGAACTCTAGTGTCGATCAAAAAAAGAAAAGAAAAAGAATGAACTTTGGTGAAATGCAATGACATGGGTTTCAATTGGTATTTGGAAGGTGATACGTTTGTTGATTGTTGATGGCGTGCCCGTAAATGTAGTTTGGAAAATTGTTCTCCTGATTCCTTTCTTGGGTTTGGAGATTGTTTTGGTGGAGGCATTTGTTGAAAGTTTCATGAGACCCCTTTCCTGGTGAGTGGGATGATAGCTTGGCTCAGAGAGGTTCTTATCATATCCTTTGTGGCCTTGACACAACTTGACGGTTGGTGATACGAGGAATAGGAACTTCTTATACTTCCTAGTTGCTTGAGAGGTTTGGGGTATGGTGTTCTTTCTTTTGGATCATAGTGGATGATGTCGAGGTCAATTGTGAATTGTTTGCATCTTGTAGAATGGACAAGGTTTTCTAAGGGGTAGTGATATTCCAGCTTTGTAGGCGGCCTTGTTATCGAGGTTCTAAAAGTCGCTAGGTGCTAGTTGGGCGACCAGGCACCGCCTAGCACCTAGGCCGATTAATCGGCTCCTAGACATTAGGCAAAGTTTGAGAGCAAATACAACATAAGTGGAACAAAACATTAAATAAAATGGAAACTAAGTAATAATGCGAAGTTCAACGTTCAACCCATATGAAACTAAGTAGTACCAAATAACTAGTCAATTACAAAGATGTAATGTGAAGTTTTGATAGTTAGGGTCTTTGAAATTTTCGTTCGTGTAAGAGAACTGGGTAGACTGGAAATGTATGTATGTCCCCATAGTAAAACTACACCAAAGCCCCTTATATTATATTACCACGACACTAAATCCTTAAATTTTGAAAATCACATCGCACACCTGCCTAATCGTCCTCCTAGCTTGCCTAATCTGCCTAGCCGCCTAGCCCGCCAAGCGGGTGATTAATCGGCTTGGAGCCTAGACAAATGCCTAGGCCCTTTGGCGCAGAGGCAGGGTACTGCCTAGCGCCTAGGTGCTGATTAATTGGTCATCTAGGCCGATTTTTAGAACACTGTTTGTTATACTTGTTTTGGTGATTGTTGAAGGAATGAAATAGGATGACCTATGAAGGTGAGGGGTGTCCTGCACATTGTTTGACAAGATGATGCTTTTTTTCTTGTATTTTTGGCTTAATATGCATGCTTTCCATTTTTTATTTCCTTAGTTGATTTTTTTCAGGGGTTTGTGGTAGAGGTTGCATCCCCTTTTACTTTTAAGATACTTTTATGATCTATATATATGACACTACTTATAAATTTTAGATATATCCCCTGCAACAACAGTAAAAGGAGATTTTGTTCCTATGCTATCCTATTGGAATGGAAATGGACACATCTGGGCATCTCATTGTAATCAAGTTTCATTGCCCAAATTTTATTTTCCTAACTTTGGTGATAGTTCATTCCATATGTCGTATCCGCTCTCACTTGAAAGGGAACCATAGTCTTGAACTGCCTATCCACTGTGCCTACCAAGAACCAATCCATATGTTAGTAAAGTGTGCCATTAGCACAGAAATTATATGCTAGGACAATTTATTTTGGAATGATTTTCTTCCCGGGTAAGCAAGTTGAAGATGAAAGCAAGGGTACTGGAAAACTTAGGGACTTTTACTAATTATGTTGATTGATTCGTGTTTCCTTGGTGGTTGCCACATGTAAAGGTGAGCTACTGAATGATTTGCAATACTGATTGGTAATCCTTCCCTGTTCCATCTTCTGCTCTGTTTTTCTTCTTCTCTCTTCTCCTTCACTACTTGTCTTGCATCAAATTGTGAAGTTGATTTCTCTGTTTCTAAGGTATTTTTGCATGAATAGGGGATATGCCTGCACTGTATATCTATTATTCTTTTACGTACATTTTTTGGGTTCATCTTTTTTTGTTAGTTTACGTTGTACTTTATTTCTGTTTGGTCATCTTACTAGCCAACTGCAGATTTGATAGTGTTTATACTTAATACATCTGTTGATGGCAACCCTTAAACTTTCATGGCAGATGAAGACGGGATGTGTTGCACTTGTTCTCTGTTTAAACATTAGCGTTAGCCCACCGGATGTAATTAAGATATCTCCTTGTGCCAAAATGGAGTGCTGGATAGGTACAGTTTTTGGAATACTTTAAATGTGCTGCTACTGGACTTTGCAGTTTTAGCTTTGTTGCTCTTATGTATATTCCTTCTTTCTTTTGAATACAACTTGCGAATGGTAGATACAGAGTGAAACCATGACATCATAATAAAAGTTTAGCTGCCCATGGTCATGATGTGCTGTTTCCCCACATCGATTCCAGCTTGCTGCACCAGTCCTGTTTCAAGCACTTTTGGACTTGTAACTTCAAAACGTAATTGTTTCACTTGCTGTAGTGCCCTGATGAAATTGTAGAGGAACACTATTTTGGTGGCTTGACTTGGGTATTTGAGGTTCCATCTGAGTTATAATCGCACTTGCTAGTTCTATGCAATATCCCAAACTAAACTATTGCGTTCTTTCGTATTTCTTGCCTTACCTGGGAATTGCATAGTTCATATTGTGCAATGTTCACTCATCTCAAACTGCAAAATGCTGATGCATGCACTCTCTTTGACAGAATATCGACTATTTACGTTGGGCTCTTGGTCTCCTTATGCAAATTTAGTGGGACGACATTTCTTTACCAATTAACTGTTAGCTTATTGTTATCATAGAAAGACCTTTTTGCTGGTGTATAGGCTCGTGCATGCATGTTTGAATGTTACATGATTTCTCTAGGTACTATAGGGCTTGGGTTTCTTTTGTCAGCCATTTAATATGTGTGTGTATGTACATGTGTGAGAGAAAGAAGATGAGGGTGTTGAGGTCATTTACAAGTTCCGCTTCCCAATGCTAAATGTCTGCAAAGCACGGGGAATTAAGTGGTGATATATAAACGCGAGGGGTATACTCAGCACATGGCCCAAACCACAAGGGGTTAAAACTTAAAAGAGAAGTTTGCTCCTTTTTTTTTATTGGCCCCTCTAATTCTTTTGTGTCTATATTTCACTTGTAAACAGATTGATTGTACTTGATACGTTTGGTATGCCTTCTCGTATTCACTAGACGGCTTTTAGTTATACACAGGAACTTCCTAAAAAGGAAAATGAACAAACAAGTTCATCATACAAAAAAGGAAAGGAGGGCATTGAGGTGAATGATGGGAGGGTGTGTGCCTGAATGATGGTGTTGTAGCAGAAAGTTGATGGGTTCTTTACGGTGTTGAATCAATATGGAGATGGCCTAGTGAATAGAGAGTGGTGGTGGTGGAGGAGGAGAGAGGAGGGAGGCAAAGGAGTGGAGGATGGTGGTGAGGAGGCAGAGAGAAGAGGGGTGGAGAGTGAGGGGGCTTCGGGTGAAATTACATTGTCGTCGCCATATCTCAGCCTGTGATGTGTAGTATTCCCATTAGTTATTTGTCCTTGGTTAAGTTTGTAGTGAGGGTGGTGCATACAATGGAGAAAATAATGTGGTATTTTCAGTGTAACATTGGGATGAATGGAAAAAAGATTATTCAGTGAGTTAAGGTGATTTCTCTCCCCATGGAAGTGGGGTTCTTTCCACAGGAAATATTGCCCTTCAGGCCTGTGGTTAGGGGGTACTTGCTATGGAGAGTAACTTGTTATGGCAATCTTTTTTAGTGTTAGTAGGAGTAGGTATGGAACTGAACCAATGAATGGGATCCCCTGTGGTTAACATAGGTAAATGGCAATCTCTATTGATATCTATGTCTCACATCTTTCCTTTCTTTTCATGTTTTTCTGTCCTTGAGGGGGAACAATGGAGAGAATGTTTGGTTTTGAGAGGATTTCTCTTTGAGTGACTCTTCTTTTGGGGTGTTTTTTTTCCCGTTTGTATCTATTCATTTGATCTCATGATGAATAGATGATGGCTTCCTTCCATGGCTTCTTTCAACGTCTCTCTCAAGTGAATCTAATTTTAATGGAATTGCAGTGATTTTTACAAATCGAAGTGACCGTGAAGCAAATGAGTGGTTATTTTTGTTGGCCATTCTTGAAAATTTCTCCTTGCATGGTTGCATCATAATGGTGTAAGTTGTTATTTGATCGAATAGATGACGCCGTGATAGTAATTTGCCTCTTTTTCTTCAAATACAGGCTTGGAAAACATTTGTCTCTTATACCATGGTAATAGTGTTGTTTATTCTATACTTGGTTGGCTCGTGTTAGTGTCATGACTCATGACTAAAGATGCCTCTCAAAAAAGGAGCAGTGTTATAAAATCGGCCTTGGCGGCCCCTAGATTTTAGTGTCTAGGCATTGATTAGCCCGTTTATACATTAGTCGGGAATTAATCGGCTAGGCGGGGTTTTGGCTAGGCAGCGGCTATTCAAAGGGTATGTTTTGTAGTTTTTGAAAATAGGGTAAAATGTGCAATATTAAAAAGTATTGGGGTTAAATGTTATTTTAACATAAACAAAATGTTTCTAATATAACACGTGGAGAGGTAAACAAACGATCCATAACACATGGATCACACAACAAACAATGGTGCACTTATGACACAAATTAGGGGAACAAGTTCTCCGAAACCCTAGCTCTCATACCATCATACAGTTCCTCAAAGTAACTTCAATTCCTTGAGAAAATCAATTTTATCAACATCATCTCAACTTTTCTACACTATTGCCATCCAGTAATTTCACCTACAAAACAAGATTTAATACATATTCCGACAGTGTAATCTTGAAGTGGTAGATTTCACAAGTGTCGAAGCTTTAATTTGGTGAACTGGCGACTTGTCCCAGACTCCCAGCGAAGGGCCACTGTTGCAAGCTTGGTGCCATACAATTCCTCAAAGTAACTCCAATCCATCATTGTGCATAAAAATACTGGCAGTCTTCTTTGTCAGGGCCTAATTTTTTAAATCTTGGACTTCCCGGCTGAGAGTCAAACTCACATCGCTAGTCAAATGTAGAAGACTGGTGCACTCCTACAAACGTAACTTGCACCGGTGGATTACGGGTACCGGAAAACTCTCCACTGGTAACCAAACCAGTCTCATTATGTATAGCCAGGACCTACATGTTCTGGATTGTCAATTGGCGCATGATAGACAAAAAAACTTTCTGTTTCGATGGCTATAGCAGACAATAGAGCTACATAGGGTCCGGTGAGTGGGTGACCGATTGTATAGACGGAATCACCCACCCCACACTCGAAAGACAGTTTCAGAAATATAATATGTGAAACCTGATCCAACAACATTCTTCGGGAGTCTTGCAAGAACTAGATCCGTAGCAGTATTAACTATTGGGGTCAACCTAACATCAACATACTCAACTTTACCTAGGGACTCTGAATAAACATCCACAAGACTGTATTTACCATCCCCAATAGGTTGGCACATCATGTGAGTGTCAAGCCATCATCGTGTGAGAAAACAAATCCGGACACCACGAAAAAATTCGACATTCGTTAAACCGTTTTGGACTGTATTCAGAAGTGTGACTGTCCAAAACGGTTTACTGAATGTCGAATTTTTCCGTCGTGCTGGATTTGTTATCTCGCACGATGGCTTGATGGTGACTTGACACTCATGTGATGTGCCAACTTACTCGTGATGGTAAATACTGTCTTGTGGATGTTTGCTTAGTGTCCCTTGGTAAAACTGGTTGCTATGGATCTAGTTCTTGTAACTCCTGGAGTGTTTTTGGATTAGGTTTGATGTATTTTCAAGAACTGGCTTTTGAGTGTAGGGTTGGTGATTTGGTCTATACAATCGGTCACCCACTCACTGGACCCTATGCGGCGCGGTTTTCTGCTATAACCTGCCCAGTCTTCTACACTTGATCCGCAATGTGTTGTCAGCCACGAGACTCCCAGTCGGGAAGTCCAGGATTTGATAAATTGGGATTTGATAAATTGGGCCCTGACATAGTAGACTGCTAGTATTTTTAGATAAGACCAATCCGAACAGAAAAATATGAGAAAACTAGATAAGATTCGTACGGAAAACTAAGAGAAGCAACAGTAGCAAAAATCAGGGGATCATAAAACCAATCATCTTCGTCCTCCAAAAATAACGACAATGACTCATTAAAAGTGGCACCAGCACTAATAAAATGACGACGCAGAGATTGTGAGTAACATTTATACCCTTTTTGAGTGCGCAAGTAGCCAAAGAAGACACATGGATGGATGAGAGATCAAGTTTGTCTTGGCCAGAATCTAGAGCATGAATGTAACATGTGCATCTGAACACCTGAGGGGGTAAGGAATGGAGAGGATGATCAGGGAACAAGACCGTATGGGGTATCTGACCACCAAGGACGGTAGATAGCATACGATTGATCAAGTAACATGCTGTAAGGACAACATCACTCTAGTATGACTTAGGAACTTGCATTTGAAATAACATGGCACCCATAACCTTTGATGAATGCCGAATCTTGCGTTTGGCAATCCCATTTTGTTGTGGAGTCCGAGCGCAAGACAATTGGTGAATAATACCATGATCACGTGCATTATCTGAATGTAAGTTCGGTTTTATCTGGCTTGCCCAAATCTTATGAATCTGTTGTGGAAACTTTATATCCGTCTCAAAACCAATTGGCAATGAGTGGAGAGGCCCCTCATATAATTAAAGTGATCTCCCATTCCATACCCAAGCCATGTAGGACTATTGTCTAACAACCCCTCTCACATGCAACTGCATTTAGGTCTGTCATGTGTAGCCACTTTTGGGTGGATCTTCGGGCAGCCTTTTTTTGGTCTGTTATCATGGAGTGTGGGCTTTATCAATTTTTAATTTGGGATGGAATGGGCCGTACCATGTGAAAACTTAATATCCATCTTAAGACCAATTGGCAATGAGTGGAGAGGTCCCTCATGTGATTAAGTGATCTCCCATTCCATACTCAAGCAATGTGGGACTAATCTAACATGGAATATATGAAGGATTCACTGATTCAAAACCTAAAATTATAATATTTTTGTTGTTTTTTTAGTCTTGATTTTTTTCTTCCTAGTCTTATTTCATTTCTTACTCTTAACTTTGCGGCTATGTAGCACATACACAGATACAAAAATGGACATGGGAATTTTTTAAAAAATGGGGATAAGGACACGGCGGGGGACATGCCATGTGTGTATATATATATATTTCCCAAGTTTAAATTGCAAAATTTAAACAAAACGAAATGGATGAGAGGAATCTGATGTTAGGGTCTCTTTTCTTTTGGACTTGTTTTTATAGGTTAACTTACACTTTAACCCAAGACATTTCAGTAATAACATAGTTACCCTCAAAAAAATAAAAAATTATACATAGTATACACTTACACCCCCGCTGTGTCCCCATACGTGTCCCAGAAGTGTCCCCTAAAAAAATTAACTTAAATAATTGGACACACCACGTGGCGTGTCGGACACGTATCTTGTCCCCGTGTCAGACACAACGATACCTCGACCTCTAGAGGTGTGGGTGCTACATAGCTTTGTGTGATGTGAAGAGAGATTTAAAAAAAATAAAGAAAAAAGAAAAACCAAATAATCTCTAGGAGCTGATTAGTTCCGGACTATTCGGCCTTGGCACTTGGCATCTCTCTTCCGCCTGAATAGCGCATAGCAATTTGTAAAACATTGAAAAGGATAATGCTTTATTTTCCATCAATGGTTTACCATTTGTAGGGGGAATGAGGAATCTTTGGATCGCTTATTTTTCAATTGCCCTTTGGCTCCATCCCCAGGATCGTTGGTTCGGTTAGCGAATATTTGTTGGGTGGGTCATTGCTACTTGTTCCCAATTTGTTTTGATCGACTTTAGGGGTTTTTGGTGACAGATGAATGTGTTGTGTTATGGTGTACAACTCTCTGCTGGTATTTGGTTGGAGCTTAATGCTAGGATCTTCGAAGTAAGTTTGCCTATACTGAGTCTATGTAGGAGAGTGTCATTTGACGTCTTTTTGGGCATTGGTTTCTGCCACTTTTAAATTGATTTGATGATTCCAGAATCCAGATGTCAACAGATCGAGGGCATCATGTGGTTTTTAGAGTCTTTTGGTGGTTTCATATTGTACTGTCTTTGGAGGACCACTTTTTCACTTTTTACTTGTACCTCTTAATTATAATTTTGTCAATTTATCTCTCTTTAGTGTTTATGACAAAAATAAATTTTCATTTGTGTATTGCTCTCTTTTTGCAGATCCATTCTCCATGGCCCCTCGAAAAGCACTTGAAACAATTGGGAAAACATTGAGTCTTCAGTACGAGAGGTGGCAACCACGGGTTAGCATATTATTCTATTAGTGCTTCTAGTGTTGAATTTTTTGTTTGAGTGTCCTTGTATGATTGTTTTGTAGTGCTTGTGAATTGTGATATATGAAATTAGTAGTACTTGTGATATGAGAAATGAAGGATTTAATGGTCATTTTCAAAATCTGCAGTTTGGGAAAAGGTTTGTTTCTCTGATTTTCTCAAATGGCCAACATATGCTCAAATATATGATTTTGACCAAAACCTCTAAAATTGGCTTTGTTCCAAATTTAAGAGAAACTAGATATGCAACATGGTACTGAGTACCGTGGCTGATTGAAGCACCTCTCTTTTGCACATGCACCAAAAAAAAAGAAAAAAAACTGTGAAAAACAGATTGCTTAAAAGAGACTCCTCCCTAATTTTCTTTCCTTATCGATTAGACCGTAATCATGTTTCATTCATCAGAATTACTTTTATCTCGTTTGTCTGAATTTCATTCAACAAATTTGGAACAAGTACATGAAGTAACAACACCATTTGATTTTTCAGTAACTGCATGAGAACCATACCCTAAGAGAGGATCGTGGAAGTTTGGATCCCTTCCCGTCTCAATGTCAGCCTAATTCGTCTAACTTTTGGCAGGCTCGCTACAAGTACCAATTGGATCCCACTGTGGAAGACGTGAGGAAACTTTGTACGACATGTCGCAAATATGCCAAATCTGAGAGAGTTCTGTTCCACTATAATGGACATGGTGTGCCGAAGCCAACTTCTAATGGTGAAATTTGGCTGTTTAATAAGGTTAGCTTTCATAATGCCATGCCTTTTAGTGTTAATCGTATGTTACGAATTCCATTGTGTGACAATGTCTTGTTGGTGCAGAGTTATACACAGTATATCCCGTTGCCGATCAGTGACCTAGATTCCTGGTTAAAGACCCCGTCAATCTATGTCTTTGATTGCTCTGCTGCTGGGATAATCGTCAATACCTTCATAGAGGTACTTAATGCTTTTTAATTTATATTCATAGTGGGTATTTCATTCTGCCAATATATAGGAATTGATCATGTTTTTCTTCAATTCTCTGACTTGAGGAGCAATTTTTTTATATTCTTTTAGCTTCAGGGTTGGAGTACGTCTTCTGGATCTTCCACGAGGGATTGCATCCTGCTTGCCTCCTGTGAAGCACATGAGACTCTTCCTCAGAGTGCTGAATTTCCTGCTGATGTGTTCACATCATGTCTCACAACACCCATCAAGATGGCATTGAGATGGTGACGCACTTCTTTCATCACCAATTTTTGTTCTCTTCTCTTTTTGCTCTATAAGTGCTTGAAAGTACTCCTTGTAAGTTTTTCTAGCTTTGTGGCAATCATTGTTTTGAAAACCGGACCGGTGAGTGAACCGGAAAAGGGACCGGGTGGATGGGTCGATGGGTCACCGGTTCAATCGCAGTCGAACCGTGATGTCATAATTATATAAAAATATATATTAATTTATAAATTAATTATAACCGGATATATATAAAGAATAAAATTTGAAAATAGAATTTATCCCATCGTTTTGTGAAGTTAAAGTGGAGGAATTGAACTATATTGTTCAAGAAAGATGTATTGTGTAGTTTTAGTCAGTCCCACATTGGTGGGAAAACCAACTTGAGGCTTCCCTAGTATCCATAAATATACTACTAAACAAAGCCTTACAACCTTTTGTGGCCAACGCTGCAAACTTTGCTGTCCATTACAGCTATCTAACAAGTGGCCTGCCCTGAGTTTCAAAATTTTCGCAGATCGGTTTGGGTCAACCAAACCGTGACCGGTTTTCGGTTTAACCGGTTGATTTTAACGGTTTTCCTAAAATAGGCCTGTTTTTAAATTATACCAGTTTTGTGGTTCGTCCAGACCGGACCATGGTCCGGTTGACGGTCCAACTGGTCGGACTGGTTGGTCCGGTCCAGTTTTTAAAACATTGGTGGCAATACCTATTTGATGCTTGCCCACTTTCCTACTTTCCTACCATGTACTTTATATTGTCTGCTGTTGGTTATGCATGGGTTAGTGAGTCATTTGATACTTGTTGCGTCTATTGCAGGTTCTGCACTCGTTCATTACTTCGTGATTCTCTAGATTATTCGCTTATAGATAGAATTCCTGGCCGGCAAAACGACCGTAAAACACTTCTGGGAGAACTGAATTGGATATTTACAGCAATCACGGACACGATTGCTTGGAATGTCCTCCCGCATGGTAATGAAATAGGCTTATTGTATGGTGCAGCTGTGATTGTACTGTTTTGCTTATTACAGTTTTTTGCTGATGTGGTAATTATTGCTGAATTTTGCCTCCTGCAGATCTTTTTCAGAGATTATTTAGACAAGATCTGCTAGTTGCCAGTTTGTTCCGAAATTTTTTACTTGCTGAGAGAATAATGCGTTCGGCAAATTGTTCCCCGATTTCATATCCTATGTTGCCACCTACTCATCAGCATCATATGTGGTATCTACTGTTTATGTGTGAAGTCTTTCTGCTTCGTGGTCTTTTAGTGTGTTCTGATTCATTTCACTTTCCACACTATAGGGATGCCTGGGACATGGCTGCTGAAATCTGCCTTACTCAGCTTCCGACTTTGCTGGAGGATCCTAACGCTGATTTCCAGGTGTCTTTCCTTAAAACTCTCTCTCTCTCTCTCTCTCTCTCTCTCTCTCTCTCAAGAATATTGCTCTCATCTTGCATTTGGCACAATTATTCATTAGTATTTGGTGCTTCTAGAATATTGCGCTTCTGGCTTTCTAGACTTTTCTATGTGTTTGTCATTATGGAATGATAGGCTGTTCATTTTGTTTTCAGCCAAGTCCTTTTTTCACAGAACAATTAACAGCTTTTGAGGTGTGGCTTGATCATGGATCTGAACATAAGAAACCGCCTGAGCAGTTGCCTATCGTTCTTCAGGTGTGGCTCTTTGCATGGTCCTTGTTGGCTGCTGAACCTTAATCTGGTCATTCTTTCCCTGTTATGGTGATTTCAAGTAAATTTTTTGGGATGTAGGTTTCATGATTTCAACATCTCCTGTGAAGTTCTGTTTCTTTAGTTTTTTGATTGGTAAGGTTGGGTGTAGTAGTTTCTTTTATCAGGGCTTTGTGAACATGTTGAGGTTTTAAGTGCCCTTTATTTTAACAGTACGAATAAATGACAATTGCAAGTCTGACTTTTGGTTCCCAACATGAGATGCAATCACTGGCAGCCTAAGCTGTAGTCATGAATGTTGTAATGCTGTGGTTGGCTTCATGCTGGTTTATGGATTGGAAAAAATCCACCTTGGGTACCTAAGTTCAGGATATAGGTGATTAAATGTCCTACCTCCAATTCTACAGGTAGTTTCAAGTATATTTTCAACTTTAGTATAGTGCGTTTGTGATAGGAAAGTTGAAATCCAGTCGCTCAAGATGTGTTTATTGTTAATAAAAAGAATATCCTTGTTACTCATTTCTAATTTTTTCTCTGTTCCTTGGGATGTGCACTCTGGGACTAGTGTTGCGGTGTTTTTTTGGTTATATTATTTTCAAAGCATAGTGGCTTATGTTTCCACTGTTTATATGACGGCTCACACATCTTTTTTTTTCCTTAGGTTTTACTTAGTCAATGTCATCGGTTTCGTGCACTTGTGCTTCTGGGAAGATTCCTCGATATGGGTCCCTGGGCCGTAGATCTGGTAGTTTTCGTTGGCTTTGCTGTTGGAATTCTTATTATTTGTTTTGCGTGTATGTGCATCAGTAGAGTATGGCATCTTATCAAATATGTAATGAAATGAAATTTCTGTTTTTGTAGGCCTTGTCTGTTGGAATATTTCCATATGTTCTAAAGCTGTTGCAAACTACTACACCAGAGCTGCGGCAGATTCTTGTGTTTATATGGACTAAGATCCTTGCACTTGATAAGGTTCATATTTGAAGTACTTACGATTTGCGGGATACCTTTGGATCACATTTTCACTGTAACCAGAAGATTATGATATTGCTTTATCTTCAGCCAACTCTCTAGTTTTGTGTTTTAAATTGTGTTTTTAGGCAATTCTCCTTGCATATCCTTCTTTCTCCTTGGACTGGTGCTCATTCTTGTTTTGTTTTGCTGGATAATAGTCATGTCAGGTCGATCTGGTAAAGGATGGGGGGCACACTTACTTCATAAGGTTCCTTGACAGCGTGGAAGCATATCCAGAACAGCGCGCAATGGCTGCATTTGTTTTGGCTGTCATTGTAGATGGACACCGGCGGGGTCAGGAGGCCTGTATTGAAGCTGGTTTGGTATATGTATGTTTGAAGCACCTCCAGAGTTCAACTCCAAATGATTCGCAAACTGAACCCCTATTTCTTCAGTGGCTGTGCCTCTGTCTTGGAAAGTTATGGGAAGATTTTACAGAGGCACAAACAATTGGTTTGCAGGCAGATGCCCCAGCTATTTATGCACCTCTACTCTCTGAGCCCCAACCTGAGGTATCATCTTTGTTTCTTTTGTATTTGTATGCATCTTTCGAGAAATATAATTACTGAGCTGTGCATTTATTTTTAATGCTACCATAATGGTATTAGTAACTTTATTTTCAGGTGAGAGCATCGGCTGTTTTTGCTCTGGGCACTCTGCTTGATGTTGGATTTGACTCATCTAGAGATGCCGTTGGGGGAGATGAAGAATGTGATGATGAAGAAAAAGTTAGAGCTGAGATCAGTATTGTTAAAAGCCTTCTAAATGTTGTTTCCGATGGAAGCCCACTTGTACGGGCAGAGGTTGCTGTAGGTATGTCGACCCTCAGCCTTTTTGATTTAGGAGAATTCTTTATTGCTTCTACGGTAATTATTTTGTTGAAACAACTACTATTTTGTTAGTATTGTTAAAAGCCTTCTAAATGTTGTTTCCGATGGAAGCCCACTTGTACGGGCAGAGGTTGCTGTAGGTATGTCGACCCTCAGCCTTTTTGATTTAGGAGAATTCTTTATTGCTTCTACGGTAATTATTTTGTTGAAACAACTACTATTTTGTTTGGACTTAAAAAGAGGAGAGAAGTTAAGGCTAGAACTTGTAAATTTAGGCTTGAACTGGTAAATTTGACATTTTATTTCCTTTTCCGTTTGCTAACACTTCAATGGAATTGAATTGCTACTAAAGTAATTTTAAGGGCGGGATCTTTGGAATTTAACATCTGGATTCTGGCAGTACAGTATTTTAAAGGAAACATTTCTATTTTTGGTTCTTATATGAGGGAACTAATGGCTTTGCTGGAAATGTCTTACATGTATTTTTAGTCCTAAGCGGAACGTTCTATAAATAGTTTTGTTGGTCATTTTCTTGCCGCTGCAAATGCTGAAGTATGAACTCTGAATTGTACTTGATACATACCTCCAGGTGCTGTTAATGGGGTAGATGCAGGGGATTGCTTTCGTTTTCCCTGAAGCTGAATGTGATGTACTTTGAGATATATTGTTGTCATACCAAATGAATGTTGCTTGTAGAATAATTCTTGGTTCAGTTGTAATTTTCTATGTGCAAATTAGGTCTCTTGTCATCTTGTACTTTTGACTAGGATTGTATCTAATATGTACTAGCCATGAAATACAAGTTAACCGACCATCCACTTGAATCTTCAGGCATACAATCTGTTTCATTTTTTGGAACCATTTCATGCATGTTAAATATGTTTGGACTGGGTAATCAAATGCATTATACCATGGACATTTCTGTGAGCACCTCAAAGATTATCCTGCTTTTCCTATCCAATCTTGTTTGGACTTCGAATGAATGTTGATGCAAGTGGACATGGACTATAAATTTTTGATGTGTTTAACAGCTCTGGCACGGTTTGCTTTTGGCCACAACAAGCACTTAAAGTCAATTGCTGCGGCATATTGGAAACCTCAGTCTAACTCTGTTCTCAGCTCCTTACCTTCTTTGGCCATCAAGGGTACAGGAAGTGGTTATTCTACTCCAACGCAGTATTTGCCACACGGAAGCATGGGTCCTACCCAAATGGGTCCTCTGTTGAGAGTTGGTGGAGAAAACCAATCCGTGGTCCGAGATGGGAGGGTTTCCACCAGTAGCCCACTTGCTACTTCAGGACTAATGCATGGGTCTCCATTGTCTGATGATTCATCCCAGCATTCCGATTCTGGCATACTCAATGACTGCATGAGCAATGGTGCGGTACACCACACAAGGCCTAGACCTCTTGACAATGCATTGTATTCTCAATGTGTATTGGCTATGCTTACAATAGCCAAGGATCCATCACCACGTATTGCCAACCTTGGTCGGCGAGTACTTTCCATTATTGGGATTGAACAGGTGGTGGCAAAATCTGTGAAATCCATTGGAAGTGTTCGACCGGGTGAACCCCCTACTCCAGCTCCAAGTCTTGCTGGCTTAGCCCGTTCGTCTTCTTGGTTAGATATGAATGGAGGTAATCTTGTTTTTTTATTGATTATTGTGATCCTTGCATATTAACAATGTTGAACATATTTGGCCAAGTGACTCCAGGCCAAGAACTTGACCTATTGCTTTGTGCAGTTACCAAATCAGAATGAGTTTTAATATGTGGGGATGGGAGTTCAAATCCAATATGCATGTTAACTAATATGACCTGAACTCATTTCCGCAAAATACTCCATAACCAACTTGGATCTGAATTTGAGGTGAATACAAATGAAAGTTTCACATTATTTCTCTAGGTATAATTGGATTATCTTATACGCAATAGGTGATAAATGATGATAACATCATGAAGCTTAATTGGATTTGAATTTGAATTGAATCAATCTGTAGGTCTGAAGTTTAAATTGGTGTCCGGTGCAGATAGTTAGCCTAAGTTGAGGCGATAACTATTTTGTTTTGGTTGGATCTTGGTCCAACCTCTTGACAGTCTATTACAGCCCCCTTTGCCAGGCATTGGCCTCCTATTCCAGCTCACACATTACAGAAATTAATGTGGCAATAATCATTCGCTTAGTTTGATGAGCACATTGAACTATCGATGTGGCTGAGAGCCCTCACAGCCCAGCCACAACACAATTATCAGGGGCGCGCTCTACCACTGAGCTAATAGCCCGTCGTGCGAGCCTTCCACTGGGGGCCCTCAACTAGCCATCTGGTTTGTTTACATTCAATTAAACTGACATCTGAAGTATTTTGGTGATACATATCCAAGCATCCGTTGCATGCTTCCTATTGGCCTATTTTAGCATATCTTCAAGCATCCATTGCATGCTGCCTATGGCCTATTTTAGCATTTTTGTTTATTTTCCTTTTATTTTTGGTTCTTGTTAAATGTTTTCATTTCATTTCTAGTCAGTCCAACCTTTGTAAGAGTGACCACCATTTTTTACATCCAAGAGAACAACTCTGTCAATTAAGTTAAAGCAACAAAAAGCTCACCTGTGCAGATGCTAAATTAGCTAGCTGACCCTTCTAGTGGTTTACCCAATTACGTGTTAGGTAGGAAATCCACTTGAAATTGGTTGGCCCTTCGTGTAGTAATTGTTCTTTACAAATTAACTTCAGATATAAATTGGTATTCTATAGTCAACTTTACTGCATGGTATCTTGATATGCTACTTTTGGCTGACATCTGTCTGCCCTCTGACGTGTTGCAATTTTATTTCTATTTCAGTCTTGTATCATTTTCTAATTTGGAAATTGTGTTTTGGAATGTTTTTAACAGGTCATTTGCCCCTTACATTTAGAACTCCTCCAGTTAGTCCTCCTCGACCAAGTTACTTGTCAGGAATACGAAGAGTTTGTTCGCTAGAGTTCCGGCCACACCTAATAAATACTCCTGACACGGGATTAGCTGATCCACTTTTAGGTTCTGGTGGTGCTTCTTCTGGGGTTTCAGAGCGTAGTTTTCTTCCACAATCAACCATCTACAATTGGAGTTGTGGTCACTTCTCGAAACCACTTCTTACAGCAGCAGATGATAGTGAAGCATTAATGGCTAGAAGAGAGGAGAGAGAAAAATATGCCCTGGACCTCATTACAAAGTGTCAGCGTTCTTGTGCGTCCTCTTAATGATCATCCTCCCTTTTTTGTCCTTTCTCCTAACTAGTTTTATGATCTTTTTGTTTCAGAATCTACTTTTGATTCTGGTATCTGGTCCGGTGAAATAATTGATATTGAGTTCTGCTTTGATTGTCTTGGTAATGTTTTGGTCCTATAATTTGTAACGATTTTGCCTCACTTTTGGGCCAGCTGTTAACAAAATACAGAACCAAATTGCTAGTTGGGATACAAAATTTGATTCGGGCACCAAAACAGTGTTGCTGCAACCTTTCTCTCCAGTTGTTATTGCTGCCGATGAGACCGAACGAATCAAGTATGTGAGTCTCATTATTATTACTTGTTTCTTTTCATTGTTTCCTAATTTATTTAACACAGGCTAACTGTAATACTGTATCCTGAGGATCACAGCGAAGTATGTTTGTATCTTTTCAAATGGTTATAGCATATACTAATACTAATTCCATACCTTCTTCCACTTGAATCAATCTGAACATGCAATGGGATTTGATTACTTTACCTGTCTTGTGTTTCGAATTAACCGCTTCGTGCTTCTGTCTTTTCAGAATATGGAATTATGAGGAAGCCACACTTCTCAACAGTTTTGACAATCATGATTGTCCTGACAAAGGAATATCAAAGCTCAGCCTTCTGAATGAGCTTGATGACAGCTTGCTTCTTGTTGCCTCAAGTAAATTTCTATACAGCTGTATTTGTTCAGTTTGATGGTGTTTAATGTAGCACCGACACTCCAAAAGGGCGCTGTGTCCACGTATTGGACACGGGGACACGGTGGGGACACGACATGGCGTGTCCAATAATTTTTATTATTTTTTGATGGGGGACACGGCTAGGGGTCAAAATGTAATATTTTTAAAATTTTTGGGGGTTAATATGAAATTATTCAAAACATTTGGGTTATAAACTGTAATTTTTCCTTTGAAATTTTTTTATACAATTTGTGAAATTATTCATATACAATGGTTCACAATTTTTTTTTATATATATGTACATATATTTATTTTTTATTTATTTATACACGTGGCGTGTCCCCCGCCGTGTCCGTATCCCCATTTTTTTAGAATTGCCGTGTCTGTGTCCGTATCCGTATTCGTGTCCGTGCTACATAGGTGTTTATGAATATTCTTTCCTGAACTTCTGTTTCTTTTTTTTTTTAAATGAATCTAACATTTTGCTCTCTACGTGTGATGCAGGTGATGGGAATATCCGAATTTGGAAAGATTACAATGTAAAGGGTAAACAAAAGCTTTTAACTGCATTCTCTTCAATTCAAGGTCACAGACCTGGTGTGCGCAGTGTGAATGCGATTGTGGACTGGCAGCAGCAGTCTGGGTATCTGGTATGCTCTAGAATGTGACACTTCAACTGTGGGATCTAAATGTTTTTACTTGCTTTATTAGTTTTATTTTATTTTATTTATTCTTATGCTGATGCATGTGTTTAATTCTGTTACTCCTAGTATGCCTCTGGTGAAATGTCAACTATTAGGGTTTGGGACTTGGATAAAGAGCAGCTTGTTAATTCTGTTCCTTCCTCATCAGATTGCAGCATCTCAGCTTTGGTGGGTTTTGCCTCAAACCTGTACCTGTTTCACGCTATTCAGTCTTTTTGGTTATTGATGTTACTCTTGTGTTTGCTTGACTTTTTTTTTTTTTATTCACTTGTTCCTTAAATCTATCCTTTTCTTTGTTTTTGCAATTTGATATGGGTGCTAAGTTAGCTCTCAATAAGACCCTAAGCAAGCAGACACCTATTACTATTGAGGAGTTTGCAAACAAATTTCACTATAGACTGCAGTTATTAATTTGGTCAGTGTAAGGAAATTTTGACCTGGCTGGTGTGTTAATGTTAAGTAAAACACATGGGGTGTTATTAGTTGTTAATCACTACTAACTTGTTATGGACCTATGGAATTTAGTGTAAACTTGAAGGATAATATTAAATGACAATTAAGCATGGTCGTTTTTTGGGGTGCTTTTGAGCATAGATGGGAAGTATATCCCTTCTGCCGAACGTTTTTGTGAATTCTAGTGCACATTGTAGACGTTAACTAATACTTCATGTTTTCAAGTTCTGCTGTTACTATTTATTATCTTGATTGTGCCAGAGTTGTCTTTTTTTTTGGGGTGCTTTTGAGCATGGATGGAAATTATATTTCATTCTGTTGAACGTTTTTGTGAATTCTAGTGCACATTATAGACATTAACTAATACTTTGTGTTTTCAAGTTCTGCTGTTACTATTTAATATATTGATTGTGCCAGAGTTGTCTGTTAGTTTTACTCTGAATTTTTTGTTTGTCTAACAAGTGTGTTGATGCTTTTGTAGTCTGCTTCTCAAGTTCATGCGGGTCAATTTGCAGCTGGGTTTGTGGATGGTTCAGTCAGACTGTTTGACATTCGAACCCCTGAGCTGTGAGCAATTTTCTTGGACGCTCTCTGGCAATATTGTTTCTCCATTTGGCAGTGGTTTCATTCTTATAAGCTTGTGTTTGGAACTTGTATAAGGGAAAGGGAAACGGAAAGGAAAGTGTGCTAAAAGTTCTAAAGGAAATATTTCCTCTGTTTTGTTTTGCGAAGAAAAGGAAAGTGAGAATTTAAATAATTTCTCATGGTTGGTTTTAGAAGTGAAAGGTTGAAGAAAAGTAACATGGAATGGGAGTAACAAAGGAGTAAAGAACAAGGCGAAGAGGAGGGGAATCAGTTTCTGTTATTTTATTGAACATGTTATTCCCTTTATCTTTAAACAAAGGAAGGGAAATAATTATTCCCTTTTCCTTTCCCTTCTTGCTTCCAAGTTTGAAATGCACCCTTAAAACTGCAATGATCTCCTCTCTATTTCATATTTAAAAAATGCATGTGATGTATTTCTTTAACATCCATTCTTGTCGACCACCATCATACTGTATCATCTTTTTATCCAATTTTGATTTATGTTTTAATTTTGTTATCCAGACTCGTATGTCTGACGCGACCACATGCTCAGAGAGTAGAAAGAGTTGTGGGGATAGGCTTTCAACCTGGACTTGATCCGGCAAAGGTACAAACGACACCTCTTTATTTTCTTACAACTTTTCAATACAAAGTTGTGCTTTTAGTTGTCTGATGCCTTTCAAAAGCTGCTGTTGTAGTTATGGTCTTGCCCTTGAAAGTCTTATTAAACTTAGCAGAGAAGCCAACTAAACCACTTTTCTGTAACTAATTGGTGACACCGCATGCTCTCGTCACTTGCAATTCGTAACATGTCTATGTCCTTCTAGCAAGTTGTAACAAGAAAGCCCACAGAAACAACTACCAAAATCACACCACAGCAATACGAATCAAACGAGCCAGAGTTCATAACCAACCTAAAAAGAATGCACGACCCCACTTTCTTGGCCAGACCTTAACATAACTAAACCACAAAGATATCGCAATTAAGACCACAAAAGGACAATCTACGCCTGTGCGTACTGTAGTTTTTTTTCCCCAACTTCAGCAGTTTTCTTCTTGGTTGTACTCAGATTGTCAGTGCATCTCAAGCCGGCGATATTCAGTTCCTTGACATCAGACGCCAGAAGGACACGTACTTGACAATTGATGCTCACAGGGGCTCGCTTACGTCTCTAGCTGTTCATAGACATGCCCCCATAATTGCCAGTGGCTCTGCCAAACAGCTGATCAAAGTCTTCAACTTGGAGGGTGAACAATTAGGGAGCATACGATACTACCCCACCTTCATGGCCCAGAAAATAGGTTCTGTAAGTTGCCTCACCTTTCACCCCTACCAACTGCTGCTTGCAGCTGGTGCAGCCGATGCCTGTGTCTCCATCTACGCCGATGAAATATCTCCCCCACGATAAATCGCCATCATTTTCTCTCCCCTAAGAAGCTTTCAAGTAAATGAGGCAACGGGTGTATTGGTTCAAATTCGCAGTGGGGCCCATGGTGCAAATTGTGTGGTATATATTCATTAGCCTTCATAGATTGGTCATACAGGTCTGGAAGAAATCCGGAACATATCTCCGGAGGCTTTGACAAAATAATCTGATATGTAGGTAAAAAGTGATGTAAATATTCTCTGTTTTTTTTTTTTCTCCTTTTTATTATAATTTGTGCTTCCCCCCCTTTTCTGGTGTGTTATATATTTCCCCTTCCTCCCAATCCCTTTGTTCCATTTGTAAAATCAGAATATTCCTCATTATTATTAATGCAAGTTTCTTTTTTTTTTTTGCTCGAGTTTCTTGAGAGGCAGAGTTTTGATTTTTTATTCCTTTTGACTTCGGACCCATTCTTTCATTCTTCAAGCTTCTGTTATATAATTGTCTCTGTTCAAGCTGCACTACCGACTTATTTTCAATCAAGTTCAATTGTTTACTTAGATATACCATTCACCGTACGGAATCAAATCCTATGTACTGGTTTTTCTTTGTACCTCTGTTCCCATACTTTTTCAACCACATTAGATTACATTGGCGTTTGTCATGCACTGAAATTCTAAGACATGATCTAACGGCTCAAAACACTTTGGTAGGGAAATCCAGTACAACAGAACTGGTGGGCGCACAGTAGATCCTCTGCCGCACTTTGGAACTTGATCAGGTTCGGAGGTTTGTTCTGTCGTGCTTATATGGGCCTTGTTGAATTTTTGTGAGAACTGTTAGTGTTAGGGTATTGGATGGTTTGTAGATTATTGTGTGTTTGCACTCATGATGCAGAAGAAGGGTTTTAGGTTGAAAAAAGGGTTTCTTACCGGATCAACTTCTAGTATACGACCTGATAAAAAAAAAACTTCTAGTATACAACGCCTCTCTAAGGAGGATAAGGGTAAAGGTATTGCAAGGTGGAGAATCAGGAGGGTTACCGCGAAGTTTGTCGCTAATGAATAGAATCTCTAATCTAAATCCTGTGGAAGAAGCTTTAGTTTTGGACGACCTTTCTGATGATTTTGACTTTGTACGAGGGGTTGGCTTTGCAGGCTGCTAAGGCCAGGGTAGATGCCAAAGCACGGTTGACTTTGGGAATGTTGGCAAGGTCTTGGATCTACCTGTTAGTGCGTAGTGGCCTCGTCCTACGAGACCAGTGCAGGAAGGTCATTATAGGTCAAGATTTTCTTCTTGATAGTCGCAATTGTCTTCGGGAATTGGATACGGGTATGAAGTTAACGGAAATTCTAATCACAAGGAAGATTTGCAGGGAATCACGCAAGAAAAAACTCGTTTGGACCCATTCCGGGTCTCACAAAAATCTTGCAAAATATCCATAAATTTTTAAATATTATTTTATGGGGTCGTGTAAAAAATCAACTCCAACAGACGTCGGTAAGTATCAGTTTGCCCTTATAAATCCAAAATAATACAGCTGATTTTTTATAAGATCCCATAAAATAATATTAAAAAATTTATCGATATTTTTCTAAATTTTTTGGGATAGCCTAAATGCGTTTTTTCTTACGTAATTCTCTATAAATCTTCTTTGCGAATAGCAGGTCTCTGAAGTTAAAGTGAAACTACTGTTGATAATTACCTTGGCATACTTGAAACCCATATGCTTCTGAGGTTTGTCTTCGTGTTCAGGACGTTGATGTTCTGATGGTCAATGCGCCAGATCCACTTTCCCTGTCCAAATGCATGTCTACTTCTCCAATGCCTGAACCTCATCAACATACTTCTTCCGTCTCTAAATTAGTGTTCAGCGCTCAAATCTAAACCTTATAAAAGATGCATTTATTTCGTTAATAAATTTAATTTCTTTCACAATTAAAAGAACTCATTGCTATTTATTGATTTGTGAAAAAAATTGATTTTTTTTTAACAAACCAAATGCATCTTTTTAAAGACCTAGGTTTGTGTGCCGGACACTTATTTAGGGACTGAGGGAGTAGCTTTGAGGATTCCTCGATCGATCGGGTTGGAGATGTTCTTTAGGACACTGCTTTGGACCTTGAAATTTGCAGTCTAAGAGAATTATGGCTTTCCGGTGATACCGATTAGAGGTATGTGGCCCTATATCTGTTAAGATCTGTGCAATCAGAAAGGACGAAGATAGACAACGTCAAAGTTGGTGGTCGTAGTGATGAGGCTACGCCAAACCCCACTCTAGTCGTAGTGATGAGGACGCAAAACCCCACTCGAAAAAAGCGTAAACGGGAAAGAGATATTGGAGACAGCTGTGGTGACCCTCAAAATTACTGTATCCCTCAACACCATGCTTTATATTGATTTTTCTGTCTCTTGTCCTTTATCCTTGTTTTGCAGGGATCGGTGTGTTTCGGCATTAAGGGCATGCTTGTGTTATTCTTTTGGGTTTTGTGAGGGTGTTTCGATTGATCTTGTTTGTTTAATTCGGTTTTGTTGTGTCTTCGTTTTGATTTGTTTTGCTATATTGTTTGTATGGTTGGTATTCGTGTTGTTTATTTCTATCTATGATAAGTTTATGTTTCCTTAAAAAAATGGAATATTTAGAGAGAGAGAGAGAGAGAGAGAGAGAGAGAGAGAGAGTCTAATTAATAGATAAGTGAGTCATATCACCTACATTTTTTGTACTCCCGTCGTTCCATTTGTTGGGCGGCTTGGGCCTTCATTCGAAAACCAACCGTTTAATAGAACAAAATAATAGTCAAATCAAAAATGCTACTTGCACAATCGTTGTGTTGGTTGTGTGCGTAATTCTGACCGTCCAGATGTATTTGGATGGTCTAGATTTTAAACAAACTCTACCAAGAAAAAATCTAATTTTTATGGGAAATAGTTTGAGTGAATCGTGATCATTTATTACAGCAATGGACGGCTAGAGATTGGTTGTGTGTTGTGTTTTATACAACCGTTGTGTGTGAAGCACTTTTGTAATCAAATCCCTTCCTTTAGTTATGGTTCTCTCTCTCATTAGTCCTCCCCCCCTCCATCAAAACCCTCATTCACCTCTCCGTCCTTCAATACCCATTCCCAACCTGATCCACTCTCCATCGCCTCTGCCGCCTCTTTCCCACCACCTCCTCTGCACCCCTCCCTCCACCACCGTTTCCCCTCCGGCCAGGTTCGTTTTGGACGATCTGACGGTAAGATGAAGTAAGGGTGGTTTGGCTCCCCCAAGCAAATAAGCCTCTAGATTTCGTGTCGGCATTTGTTCGACGACATCTCCAAGACCAGAGGTTTCTTTTTTGTTTTTTCTTTGGTTTTTAGTCTAGTTTTTTTGGGTTTGTTTGTTCGGATATTTTTGTTCGGTTTTTGTCTGGATGTTTAGGCCAATTTTTGTTTCATCGGGTTTCCCCCTGGGATTTTGTTCCGGTCTGGTTTCTCCAGATACGAGGACTGATTTCCATTGTGTTTTATGTTGTCTTTGATTTGGAGCTCCGCCATCTAGAGGCGCCTGTTTGGGTACTAGCTACACTTAAGCTGATTCTTGTTGATTACGGTGTGGAATGAGTGATGACTCTTGCATAGACGCTAGACATCAGCTTCATCTCTTTGTTTTTTCCTTTATATCGTTACTTTTAGGGCTTGGCTGTGTTTCCGTATCTCTGTATCTGGATGGGAATCGTTTTATGCCGTATGACCTTATCTGTATTTGGTGCTAATTTGTAGATGTCGTATGGCCTATTTAAATGGATATGCTTCTTCCATTGACAAAAAAGAGAGAGAACAAAATGATTATATTGCGCTTCTGTGAACATAATGAAGATGCTACAATGTCCCCCTCTTGTTTGGGGATACCGTATTCTCCCATATAACATAACTACTTGAAAACATTTTACAACTCGAAGGAATAACATTTTTATCACTTGAAGGCATAATATTTTACCACAGAATAGCATAACATTTTGAATATTCTTAAATTCACTTTTTTACAGTTTCCTCCATCATAACATTAATCACTCAAAGGCACAACATTAATCACTTGAAGGCATAAAACATTAACCATTTGAAAGCATAACATGTTACGATTCGGGAACACAATAAGAGGGGGACATATTAGGTGTTCCCTATCAATTTTGCCTCTTGATGAGATTTTTTTTTTGAAATTTTAAACTTATTTAAATTGAGAGAAAATGAGGGGCAAAATGGGCATCTTGAATTACTTATTTGGAAACTTTTTTAAATGGACAATTTCTGAGACATCCCAAAATAGAATAAATGGCAGATCATCTTTGCGGGACAAAGGGAGGATGTATTTCGCACAATGGAATAGATAAGATGGGAACACTCATTTCTTTGCTTAGTCACTTAATCGAGCAAAATCTGTCATGCAATTATTGTTCAGTACATTTGTTGAGTGTATATATTGTCTTGTATTAGTATGTCTTTTTTTTTTTTAACCAAAACGATATGAAACTTTTATTATAACTCAGAGAATTCCAGTACAAGAAATAAGTCGGTTATCTTTTCCCAAGGGAGAAAACAACCAATCAGGAGGCCTAGCTTCCCAAGTTCTAACACCAGGACCTCGCAAACCATGTTTCGCCAAAGCATCTGCTACACCATTAGCCGATTTTCGAACAAACACAACCTCACACTCCCGAACCAAATTTCTTAATCTTCTCACATCTTCCACCACCACCTCCACTTCAGTGGAACACGCTATCTCACCTCGAATACACCTCACCAACTGTTGTGAATCCCCCTCCATAACGAGCGAATCCAAACCCAGCAAAATGGCAAAATCAAAAGCTGCCCGCCATGCCATAGCTTCCGCACATAAAGGAGTACCCACCACACTCAGATTCAGTGAACGTGCTGCCACAAAAGATCCATTCGAATCCCGTGCCACTATCCCTGCACCCGCCTCTGCCAATCCATCTGATCTGCTTACCCAAGCCCCATCCGCATTAAATTTCAGCTTTCCACCCGTCGGTTTCTGCCAACATGGAGCCAACTCCCCACTTCCCATTCTTGGCTGTCTCGACTCCGGAATTTGTTTCCTCATTGCAAGGATAAATTCCTCGGCTTCCTTGACAGCTACTCCCACCATCTGACTGGGGTCCGAATTTGCTCCATTGAATAGAACCTCATTTCTACATTTCCAAATCCTCCACATAATCATCACTGCCAACGTCAACATATAACCTCCATCATCTGGTCCCTTCCATCTATCAATCAAACTATCAAACCATGCCAAGATCGATGCTTGACCATTCATGCTAGGAACATAACCAAACGGAGACGACTTCCACATAATATGCGCAAACCGGCATTCCAAAAAAAGATGTGGAAAAGTCTCACAATCACCTTTACAGTTCAAACACAACATCTCTCTCGTAACTTTTCTTCGAAATAGATTCTCCCGAATCGAAAGAATACTGTTGATGCATTTCCACACAAAAACTTTCGGAAGACTCCATACCTTATTCCAAACTTTCTTATCATCATCACGCATGCTCGACTCCCCTCATGTTATTCCTTGTGCCGAACCTTGCCTCTTAAGCCTCAAAGCAGATTCATACCCGGAACTAACTGAATAGACCCCATGGTTCGAGAAGTGCCATACCCACCGATCCTCCATGTCCGAACAAGGAAGTGGAATCAAACGCACTGCTTTTGCATCTTCCTCCCGCAGTACTGCATCAATCACCTCCATTTTCCACACATGCTGAGCAGCATCGATAACATCACAAACTCTTAAGCCTACTCCTTCATTGGATACACCAACTGGATGAAACCCATTTGATCTTGGAAGCCACGGATCCACATCCAGTCGTACCCTCTTCCCATTACCGATTCTCCATCTCGCCCCATCCTTTAAAATCTTCCGCCCTTCCAGAATACTCCGCCAAGTCCATGATGGGTTCGCATCTTTGTGTAATCCATCTTAATGCATTTTCAATTATATTTTTTGTTTCTCATTGTGTTTGCACCATGAAATGGACGAAGTTGTGTTAACCGCATTCTCATTTTGTTCCTTCATTGCTACTATATACCCCTTCAATTAATGGCGTCCTTATTTTTGTAAAATGTGGACCTTATGAGTTTGAAATTGTTTCCGATCAAATTTTAAATGAAAAACTGTTTTGATCAAGCCTTTTCCGGTCATATTTTTTGCCGATTTCTAGCGGATACCATTAAAATCACGTTCTGCACACATTGAACGGTTTGGAATATCAAAATTTGATCGGGAAAGAGGAAATCTTAATTAGCAAGTTAAGGACGCCCTTAGTAGAAGCTTGGCGTGTGTGTATACAGTTCGTTTCAGATGAGGGAGTCCTCATTTTAGTTAAAATGCGGACCTCCCTATTTCTCCTCTTTTCCGTTCGAATTTTGATGATCCAAGCCGCTTAATGTGATAAGAACGTAATTTTAAGGGTAGAAATCAGCAAAAAAAATGACCGGGAAGGGCTTGATTTGAGCAGTTTTTATTTGAACCGTTCAATAAAAAATTGTTCGGAACTGTTCAGATGAAGCCCTTTTTTTTTTGCTCGGCCTCGGATAAAGCTCTTCCCGGTCATTTTTTTTGCCAATTTCTAGCGAATACCCTTAAAATCACATTATGAACACATTGAATGGCTCAAATCATCGAAATTCGATCCGAAAAAGGGGGTCATGATCCCCTCATTTGAAACAAACCGGTGTACATATATACATACACACACATACTGGCTTTTGTGTTTTACTAGCCTGTCCACATAGGGGCGTTTGCCATTGGTGTGCTTGGGTTGTGGGGCGTTCGCCATCTGTGTTACGGACACGAGGCTATTGGGCAGCGTGGGGAAGAATTCTAATGACTAATATCGAAAGAGGGGACGAAAATTTTGAGTTTCTTAGAATGGCAAAAGCATGTTAATTGTATGGAGTAATAATAAGGCAAATTTCCTAGTTTCAAAAAAGAAATTAAAAAGAATTGTATTTGCGACGAATCTATTAATGGCTCCGGCTTCGTCCATGGGAGACGAAGATTTCTGTTGATAGAATAGAACTCTAGGTTTGAACCAACCAAACCAAACCTTTGAAACCAATATATAAGCAGGAGAATCAGCGAAAAGAAACACCGTGTGCGGACTGAGAGTGATTAGGGATCAGTCTCGCTCTGATGTTACTGGTGGAAAAGACAAATTACATTTATACTAGGAAGGTGGGGTGAGAATATGGGATAATCATATATCTGTTGTGAATTATTGTGGATGATCAACTTGTAAGACAAAGGCTACTATTTTATCTAACCTATTTATTAGGTTGTTCCTTGCTTTGACTATAAATTGATAGTTTTGTAAGGCCATGCAGTTCATCTCGTGTAAGTCAAAAAGGAAAGACAGAAAGCAAAAGAGAAAACACTGATATAATATAATACGTCCTGAAGACCTACTTTGTTCTCGATAGTTCCTAGAGAAACTATCATTTCTATATATTTGTGTCCAGTGCTCAATTTAGTTTCTGCAATCTTATTTATTGCACTAGTTTTATAGCACGTTATCAGCACGAGTCTCTAGCCTACTGAGAAAGGTACATGATTTACACTTTTTGTAACTCATTTGCTCTGCTTCCTATATATTCTTTTCTTTTGCATAATATATACAAGCAGTATATGTTTAAAAAAAAGGAAGGTACCTGAAGTACTTACCAATTATGAATCCTGAAGTATTCTACTTATAATAAAAGAAAATGAATACCTGAAGTATTCTACTAGTAAATACTTATATATATGAAAAAAGGAGGGTAGAATACCAAAAGTATTTTGCACAATATGAAAAAAAATGAGAATACCCGAAGTATTTTTTGCAACAAAGCGGGTGGGTCTTCAATATTGAATCCGCCACACCGCTTCTAACCCGTGACCTCCTTAAGGGAAAATCACGAGTTTGGCCACTGAGCTAACCCTAGTGGTTGGAAATATGATTACATATTTTTACATTTATAGCATCTCCTTTATAATTTTTTTTATTATTTCCCGTTAATGAAAGATATGAAATATTTATAGATGTTTATATGCCAATACACAAAGAATTACAACTGACTCACATCCTAAGGTCTTACTATGTTCAGCTTATTTCTTATGCATACTCAAAAGAATGATGTCATGCATGTAGAAATCAGTTCATGTAACTTGTTCCATGATTGTCGACATGTATTTAGTAAGGTTGGTCCATTTAATAGTTAAATAGAAAAATACTTTGGACTTATTTAATTGCCAGCTACCAAAGCAATCAATCTGGAAAATATTGGTTAACACTATTTACTTCTACCGTTTGTTACTTCACATTAAAATATTGACTAGACTGTATTAAATACCACTACTGTTATTTATTTTTATCAAAGAAGAACAAATTCTACCAGTTGGTGAGGACAAACAATTTACTAATAAGGATTCAATTTCCTCAGAAATATTTATAGCTTGAACTTGACTTTTATGTTTCTTTTACGAACTAAAGTTGGCTTCTTTTGAAATTATTATCTTATTTCCCTAAAATTTTCAGTAAAATATGATTTATGCCACATGTTTGTAGTTATTGCAACCTACCCCTCAAAGTTTCAACAAACATTGTTTGGTACACATGTTTAAGATTCTTATCTATTTGGCTCGCTCATTAACTATCCCTTATTTAAATGTTTATCTAAATTGAAATCTCTTATCTTTATAGATAATGTCGAACTACACAAAATTGGAATTTGCAGCACTTGATATTTCAGGAAGAAATTATTTATCATGGATTCTTGACATTGAGATTCACCTCGATGCCATGGAAATAGGAGAAACGATTAAAACTGGTAATGACGCGTCGTTGAAGGATCGCGCCAAAGCAATGATATTTATTCGCCACCACCTCCACGAAGACCTGAAGTCTGAGTACCTTATGGTTAAGGACCCATTAACCTTATGGAATAATCTGAAAGAAAGGTACGGGCACCAAAAAGCAGTGATACTGCCAAGAGCTCGTTATCACTGGTTAAATTTAAGGGTGCAAGATTATAAATATGTCAATGAGTATAACTCCGCTCTGTTCAAGGTAGTTTCAATATTAAAATTATGTGGTGAAACTATCACTGAAAAAGATATGTTGGAAAAAACTTTTACGACTTTTCATGCCAACAATTTGCTCCTGCAACAGCAATACAGAGAGCGTGGGTTTGAGAAATACTCAGATTTAATTTCCTGTCTCATGGTTGCTGAATAGAATAACGAGTTGTTAATGAGGAATCATGAGTCTCGTCCAGCTGGCTCTGTACCATTCCCAGAAGCGAATAGAGTCTCTTTTCCCAATCAGGGACGAGGTCGTGGTCCTGGTCGTGGCCGCGGCCATGGCCGTGGTCGTGGACGTGGGCATAGGCGTGGTAGCCATAACCATCAAGTCCATGGAGGATATGTTCAGAAATCAGACAAGAAACCAGATATTCCCCAGAAGTGGAATAAGTGGACTAGACCAGAAGTGTCTGCAGGAAAAGGGAAGAATTTAGAAAATAAACCTCCTAGGAATTCTGAGGACTCCTGCTACAGATGTGGAGCGAAAGAACAATGGTCGCGTACCTGTCGTACGCCGAGGCATTTGGCAGACCTTTACCAGGCATCTATCAAAGGAAAGGAAAAGGAAATTGAAACAAACTTCACTGATCAAATGCATAATAATCAACCTGACCTTTTTGAACCTTTTGATATCTCGTCTTTTGATATCTCTGAGTATATCGGTGAACCAAGTGGAACGAAAAATGATCTTTATGATGAAAACGACTACCCCGAATGGTCCCAGCAGTTAGACTAAATTATCACTTCCTACTCATATTGCATGTAATAAGCTTGAATGTGTGTTTATGTTTTTAATCATGTTGTAAGAAATACGTCATGTTGTATTTGTCTTTGTAATAAAATGTTAAGGTGTGTTTCAGTTATCTATTTATGAAATCTTTAAACTTATATCTTGCTTATAATAGGGACATGGATACTAACGATGCATTGTCAAATACAAAGATAATTGATGAAGATATTTGTTTGGTAGACCGGGGTACAACACATACCATTCTTCAAGAAAACAAATATTTTAAACAATTGACAAAGGTACAAGCAAATGTCAATACAATATCAGGTTTCGCAAACCTAATTGAAGGCTCTGGAAGAGCGAATATTGTGTTAACAAATGGGACAAATTTAAGGATTGACAATGCTTTGTATTCTACCAGATCCAGAAGAAATCTGCTAAGTTTCAAAGATATACGTCGTAATGGTTACCATATTGAAACCATCAGCCAAGGCAAAGAAGAGTATTTATATATCACTTCTAATGTATCTGGCCAGAAGCTAGTATCAGAGAAACTTTCTGCATTCTCTTCTGGGCTATATTATACGACGATTAGAACAATTGAATCATATGCGGTTATGCACCAGAAGTGCTCTAATCCAAAACTTTTCATGCTATGGCATGATCGCCTTGGGCATCCAGGTTCAATAATGATGTGTCATATTGTCGAAAATTCACATGGGCATCCGTTAAAGAACCAGAAGATTCTTTTGCCCAGCAATTACCCCTGTAATGCTTGTTCACAAGGGAAACTGATAACTAGACCATCTCTCTCTAAAGTCATTATTGAGTCTCCATCCTTTTTACAAAGAGTTCAAGGGGATATTTGTGGTCCAATACACCCATCTTGTGGACCATTTCGCTATTTCATGATTTTAGTTGATGCCTCAACCAGATGGTCACATACTTGTTTATTATCTACACGAAATGTTGCATTTGCTAGATTTCTTGCCCAGATAATCAAATTACGAGCACAATTTCCGGATTATCCAATCAAGACAATTCGTCTAGACAATGCTGGAGAATTCACATCTCAAGCATTTAATGATTATTGCATGTCAATAGGTATTGATGTTGAACATCTTGTTGCACACACACATACCCAGAATGGTTTAGCTGAGTCTTTTATTAAAAGACTTCAACTGATTGCTCGCCCGATGCTCATGAAAACAAAATTACCAGTTTCTGCTTGGGGTCATACTATTTTACATGCTGCTTCTCTAATTCGTGTTAGGCCAACTGCATATCACAAATACTCGCCTACACAACTTGTATTTGGTCAACAATCGAATATCTCTCACTTAAGAGTTTTTGGTTGTGTTGTGTATGTACCTATTGCACCTCCCCAACGCACTAAAATGGGTCCTCAACGTAGACTTGGTATCTATATAGGTTTTGACTCTCCATCTATCATTAGATACCTTGAACCCTTAACAGGTGATCTTTTTAAAGCACGTTTTGAGGATTGCCATTTTGATGAATCAGTGTTCCCACCATTAGGGGGAGATAAATCGCAGCCAGAAGCTCGAGGTGAAATTACTTGGAATGCTTTGACATTATCTCATCTTGATCCGCGTACTAATCAATGTGACCTAGAAGTTCAAAGAATTATTCATTTGCAAGGTATTGCAAATCAACTACCGGATGCATTCACAGATACAAAGAAGGTAACTAAGTCTCATATACCAGCTGCTAACATTCCAGCACGCATTGAAGTTCCTGCAGAACAAACTACTGGCTTAGCAGGTGATGAATCTAAGGCACGCCAGAAGCATGGGAGACCTGTCGGTGCAAGAGATAAATTTCCTCGGAAGAGGAAAAACCAAGGCAAAGAGGCTGAAGTAGCTGGTACTCTCGAAGAGACCAAGATAACAAATTCAAATGCTCCTGGAGAGGCGAAACCCACAAAACAGGCAAATGAAAGAATGAATCTATCAATATTTTCTCGTAAGTATGAATCTCCTGAAGAGAAATCTCCTGAAGAGTTATTTCCTGAAGAGGAACAGGTACTTGAAAGTAATGAGATCTCAATACATTATATGAACACAGGTAAAATATTGGATAGAAACAAAACCGTTGTTGACAACGTATTTTCGTTTAAAGTTGCTCTTGACATTACTAGAAGTAATGAAAACATTACAGAAAGTAATGAAGAAAGTGAACCACAAACTGTCGAAGAATGTCGACATAGAAATGATTGGCCAATGTGGAAAGGAGCAATTCAAGCAGAACTAAATTCTCTTGCAAAAAGGAAAGTATTTGGACCCGTAGTCCAAACCCCTGAAGGGATACAACCTGTAGGATACAAGTGGGTGTTTGTGCGAAAGCACAATGAAAAGAATGAAGTTGTGCGCTATAAAGCACGACTTGTTGCACATGGTTTCTCGCAGAGACCTGGAATTGATTATGAGGAGACATACTCTCTCGTAATGGATGCAATCACATTTAGATTTTTGATCAGCTTAGTAGTCATGGAATGTCTGGATATGCGCCTGATGGACGTAGTGACTGCATACTTATATGGATCACTAGATACTGACATATACATGAAGGTCCCTGAAGGATATACTATGCCTGAAGCACACAAATCAAAACCTCGAAGTGTTTATTCTCTTAAGCTACAAAAATCTTTATATGGATTGAAACAATCTGGTCGTATGTGGTATAAACGGCTTAATGATTATTTGCTAAAGGAAGGATATGAAAATGATCCTATTTGTCCATGTATTTTTACTAATAAATCAAACTCTGGATTTGTGATTATTGCGGTTTATGTCGATGATTTAAATCTCGTTGGAACTCCGGAAGACCTTTTAAAAACCGCAAATATTTAAAGAAAGAGTTTGAAATGAAAGATCTTGGCAAAACAAAGTATTGTCTCGGCCTGCAGATCGAGCATTTGTCAAATGGAATTTTAATACATCAGTCGACATACACGGAAAAAGTCTTGAAGCAATTTTATATGGATAAGGCACATCCTTTGAGTACGCCAATGATTGTTAGATCACTCGATGTGAACAAAGATCCGTTTCGACCTCTAGAAGAGGGAGAAGATATACTCGGTCCCGAAGTACCATATATGAGTGCAATCGGTGCACTTATGTACCTAGCAAATTGTACAAGACCGGATATTGCATTTTCGGTCAATTTGTTGGCTCGATATAGTTCTGCTCCAACTCAGAGGCATTGGAAAGGAGTTAAACACATATTGCGTTACCTCCGAGGAACGACTGACTTGGGCTTATTCTATTCAAATTGATTAACATCACAATTAATCGGATATGCAGATGCTGGTTATTTATCAGATCCACATAAAGCCCGATCACAAACAGGATATGTGTTCACTTGCGGTGGTACTGCTATTTCTTGGTGTTCTGTAAAGCAAACGTTGACTGCTACTTCTTCTAATCATTCTGAGATTATCGCAATTCATGAAACAAGTCGCGAATGTATTTGGTTGAGGTCTATGATTCAACACATTCGGGAAAAATGTGGATTGTCGTCAATCAAAGATCATCCGACATTATTGTATGAAGATAACGCTGCATGTATCACACAGATCAAGGGAGGTTATATCAAAGGAGATAGAACTAAGCACATATCACCAAAATTCTTCTACACTCATGACCTTCAGAAAAATGGTGATATTGATGTTCAGCAGATACGGTCTAGTGACAATCTGGCAGACTTATTCACTAAGGCATTACCAACCACAACATTCAAGAACTTGGTAAATAGTATCGGAATGCGTCGACTCAAAGATTTATCTTGCAGCATTGATGGGGAGTCAACAACTTGAAAATGATTGCACTCTTTTTCCTTAGCCTAAGGTTTTGTCCCACTGGGTTTTCCTTAGCAAGGTTTTAACGAGACAATCAGAAGACTGAAGCCATATAGCAAGAGAATCAAGAATGATGTACTCTTTTTCCTTCGTCAAAGGTTTTTTCCCTAAGATTTTCTTTGACAAGGTTTTAACGAGGCATATTCTTAATAAGTGATCATCCAAGGGGGAGTGTTGTGAATTATTGTGGATGATCAACTTGTAAGACAAAGGCTACTATTTCATCTAACCTATTTATTAGGTTGTTCCTTGCTTTGACTATAAATTGATAGTTTTGTAAGGCCATGCAGTTTATCTCGTGTAAGTCAGAAAGGAAAGACAGAAAGCAAAAGAGAAAACACTGATATAATATAATAGGTCCTGAAGACCTACTTTGTTCTCGATAGTTCCTGGAGAAACTATCATTTCTATATATTTGTGTCCAGTGCTCAATTTAGTTTCTGCAATCTTATTATTGCACTAGTTTTATAGCAATATCTTCATTTTAATTCAAAAAATTCTTACAAACAAATAAAAAAAGTTTTAATGAAAGGTGAAGACCATTATCAGCCCCTTAATTGAGTATAAATATAAATGTCAAAACTCGTCTCATATGAAAGAGATTAAGAGAGAGTTCGAGCTAAATTAATTATTCTTAAAGACAGTGAATAGTTTGGTGAACTTTTCTTGACTTTTTCATAAAAATGTTTAGTACTCCTTCCGTTCCTTATTTAGAGTCCAGAATTTCATTTTGGGCTGTCCCTTAATAAGTGTCCATTTTGTAAAGTTAGTGGGTAAAAGTTAGTACATTGTCTATTTTGTCCCTAAAACTAGATTCCATTTTGAAATATTAGTGAGTAAAAGTGAAAGGATGATAGGTAAGTAGAGAAAGTGGAGGAAAAAATTGATATGAAAAGTATAATGATAATGTCTTTTTAATAAGTTGGAGTTACGAAGCAAGACACTTAAAAATGGACGGATGGAGTATTAATATATAGTTATTCATCTCAACGAAAATTATGATCAGAAAAATAGAAAATACGAAATGAAATTAAGTAGAAACTCACAAAAGACACAAAAAAATTAAATAGTCTCTTTCAAAAATATGTACGTCTTTAGATATATTCAGTCCTTCTCTTCTAAAGGGGTCCTCATTTTAGTTAAAATGCGGACCTCTCCATTTCTCCTATTTTCCGATCGAATTTCGATGATTCGAGTCACTCAATGTGATCAGAATGTGATTTTAAGGGTACTCGTGAGAATCGGCAAAAAAAAAAAGAAGACTGGGAAGGGCTTGATTTGAGCAGTTTTTATTTGAACCGTTCAATAAAAAACTGTTCGGATGAAGCCCTTCCATGCCATTTTTTTTGCCGATTTCATGAGTGTACCCTTAAAATCACGTTCTGAACATATTAAGCGGCTTGAATCATCGAAATTCGATCGGAAAAAGAGGTCCGCATTTTAACTAAAATGAGAACCCTCTTAGGAGAGAAAGACTGTAGATATATTAACCTCCATCATAATATTTAAACTTTTTTCCAAGATCAATTATTAATTGCACAAAATTTCAAGGAAGGCAAACGAACATCTGCTTAATATAATAAGCACACATAATGCACAGGCGGATGAGAGTGCGAGCATGAAAGCGTCTTTCAAAAAAATTTCAACAATAAATTTTCTGAGTGCAAAGATTTAGAATGCAAGCACAAAGCGAGAAGTAAAACAGAAAACAAAGGTTATTTTGAAGGATTATGTGACTTAATAAGTACTAGTATAACTTTATAAGTGCATCTCCAGCCCTTCCCTATATATCAACCCAAATTTGAGTGAAATTTTGGGTCAAAAGATTTATTTGGGTATGTCTTCTCTAATGCTATACCCATTTTTAAAAAAACCTAAATCTAGTGTTTTTTTGGCTTTTCCTCCAAAGTTTAAATTAAAATGACAAATTGGTAAATATTTATGAGTGAAAAGAGATGTTGAGAAAAATAGTTATGGGTTTGGATCTCTCCAAATTTGGATAAATAAAAAGGTAAAACTCAAAATGAATAAAAAAATGTGTATAAAATGTACTACCTCCGTCCCAATTTAATTGTTACTTTTGGGAGTTCGTGCCACTTTTCAATTGATTATATCTTGTAATTTATAATGTTTGAAGTAATTTTGAAAATATTGTATTATAGAACAAGTCGAGATTTATCAAATAAGATCCATATTGGATATAAAATTCATTATCAATTTAAAGATATAACTAGTTTTTTTATCCAGTTAGAATAGTGTGTGGCCCGTGATCCTCGATCTGAGTCCTTCCTTTGCTGGTTCAAGGGTTGCCTAGCCTCTTCGCCCTATCCTGCACAGTGAACGCAGGACTAAGACCTGGCCGGGGTTGCCCGGCAAGGCCCTCCGGTGAGAGGATGAGAATATGCAGAGAGTAAAGCAAGAGACTAAGGTTTAGATCTGTAGAAGCATGTACCTCTCAGGACTATGATCCTTCTGTATTTATAGAGTCTCCTTAGCTTGCTCTCCAAGTACCAACATGTGCCTTGCACGAGCCAAGTGATGTGATCGTGACATCACTAGATAAATCTGGTAACCGTTTTTGTATGAGTTGGCACATTCCATGTGCTCTCATGATTATCTTTCGACGTAACTGTTTCTGCATGTGGAGAGGCACGCCCCACTGTAGTTGGCCGAGCCCAACGAGTGACTTGCAAGGAGACCATGCCAATGGGGGTTTCTTATATGAAGGTGGCCAATCTTGGGCATCCTTCAGGAGGGTAGCCGAGCCTGAGCATCCCTTTCGCCGAACCCGGGGTAAATACGATGTTAATAGAGGGGTCTCAGTCTAGAGTCGAGCCTCGGTTTAGGTACAGCCACGGATGGTCTTGGCCTCATTTTTTATGACTGATGCGGATAATTATGTTCGGCCTGCTACAAATAAAACTTAGACAAGTAAATTGGGATGGAGGGAGTAATTGAGAAATCGGTAAGGATTAGAGTTGCTCAAGCCCAAGGGTCGTCATCGGCCCGGCCCGGCCCGCCAAGTCACTGCCCAAGCCCGCTCATGGGCCGAGCCGACCGGACTTTTTCTTTTTTCGGGCTGGGCGGGCCGGGCTACCTACCATAAATTGAAACCCAAGTCCAGCCCACGGGATACCCAATTGACGGGCTGGCGGGCTTAAATTTCCTTGGGCCGAAAATAAATCAAAGGAAAAAAGAAAGGATTTTATGGGATTTTAGGCTAATGGGTGGGCCCGTGGGCGGACTATTGGACAGGTACCACCGGCGGGCTCACGGGCCGGGCCTATGGGCAGGCCGAGTAAAAATTCATAGGCCTAAGCCTGCCCATTACAAACTATAGGCCGGGCCAGTTCGCCCGTTTTACGGGCTCGGATCGGATAAAAACCCGATGGATCAGGCAGATTTTGGGCGGGTCATGAGCTTCGGACTAAATGATGACCCTTACTCAAGCCCACCTACCTTACCGTCCCAAACAAAAGATGGGGAAATGTCATCTCGCATATGGAGTCCCTTTGGTGGAGAAAATGTGGAGGTCTGTAGCTCACAGCAAAAGACCACTGGCACTGCTATATCAACTCCATCATCCTCATTTGAAACTGAGCAACCCATATCATCCTTCTTCTTCGAACCTGGTTTTCTTCTTTGGATCATCATATTCTTCTTCTTCTTCTTCAACAAGTGGTGGTGGTCGCAATTACCATCTCAGAAAAACAAGAAAATGGCCACTCTCACCATACAAAGCCAAGTGGCAAGATACCTTCAACCATCAGCAAGCCATCGAAACCCTAAAACAATCTACAAAAACCTCACCCAACCTCCTCTCCACTCTCATCGATTCCTTCTCCGTCTACAACTGCGACCCAACTCCCAACGCCTACCACTTCATCATCAAAACCCTCGCCCAAACCTCCAAACTGGACCAAATTCCCCCAATTCTCCACCGGATAGAAAACGACGAAAAATTCGAAACCCCCGAGTTCGTTCTTGTCGATCTGATTAAAATCTACGGCCGTGCGAATTTGATTCGACCCGCCATTGATCTGTTCTTTAGAATACCCAAGTTTAGATGTGTTCCTTCAGTAGATTCTCTGAATTGTTTGTTGTTAATACTCTGTAGGAACAGGGAGGGTGTAGGGGTTCGATTTAGGAGGAGGGACCTTGGTTTGAACTAGTACTTCTCTTCCGCTGCTCTGTTCCTCCGCCGCTGAACCTGCAACAAGTCACTAAGGCTGGAATAGCCTTGTGACCCTCCGACGATCAAGTTAGATGTAAGGAGAGATGCTTTAGGTCTAGGGTTAGGAAAAGATGGCATACCTCTCAAAGATGAGTATCCCTTTATATTTATAGACCTAGGTTAACTTGGGCTCCAAGCTAGTGCGTGGAGGTCAGGCTTAGGTAACTGCCTCGGATGACGTCATAGATGACGCACCGGATAAGACGGTTACGAAGCACATGGCCAGACCTGGCCTAGATGATTCTTTCCGCCACGTGTCGCTCTTGGTCCCTCTTGGTGTGCTACACTCTTTCAAGAGACCTTAACGGAATGCTTGTACTTCGGTAATAACCGAAGCGCCAACAGGAGACTTGATACCGAGCGAGTAAAGAGGAGAATATACACTGTCTCGCCTGATATGAGACTTCGGTTAATGGTGGTACGGTTAGACAACCGAGGCCATGACCGAAGCCTCCACAATAGCCCCTCAAGGCCCTGGAGCTTTGCACCTCTGCTTCAGGGTCTTGATCCCATCGTATGAAATATCAGGCCTTGATCCTTTTTAGAGAATAACCGGAGAGTGAATTTGCTTCGGTAGATTCCGTTCAACCCGTGCCAGAGAAGAGCCACGTGTCAGCAGTTGCCGAGGTCTCAGAATAAAAAGGCTGTCTTGGCACGTGCCATGCCAGTTGATTGGTACGAAACGTCGCTTCGGTGACACGCGTCATCACGCCTAAGGTCTGAATATCTGGCGCTTGTCCTCGGTGCAGAAACCTTGATACTGGCCGTCCGATGGTAACACGTGTCGATGATCTAACGGCTCGGTGCACGACGCCTCGTTTCCCGCGTAGCTCTCCATCTCTCCCATTATAAATAGGAGAGACAGAGGTGAGATCGTCACCTTTTCCTCTGCTTCTGAAGTCGAACCGCCGCCGCCGTCTGTTTCCAGCTTTCAATCGAGATTTCGAGCGTTTTGGCTGGGAGATCTTATACGAATTTGAGGTATATTGATCTCCTTGCTTTAATCTTCATGTTTTGACCATTCTTTTTGAGTTTCTCGCCATTTTCTGTGTACATTCTGGCTGAGCAACCGCTCGCCACCGTCTGGTATAGGGCGGCGCTGGGCTTCTCCGGCGCTGCTCATGCTTTTCCCGAGGCCTAAACTCATCTCGAGGCCTAAATTCATCCTGAAGCTATAGATATAGATTTCTGAACCTCAAAGATTCTTCCCGAAAGGGAAGCGCTTTCGTAGGAACCGGTAACCGAGGTTTCCGAGGAGTGATGACCATTCCGTCCCGAGCATTAAACCTTGATTCTTCCTTGAGCATATAGCTAACGGGTTTTTTGCATTCTTTTCCTTGGTTAGGTAGAGGCGAATGGTCATCGAGCTCTCTTCGGACAGTTCCAGTAGTTCAGGTTCTTCTCCCATCGAAATTCCCGAGGACATTCGCCAGACACTTCGGGCCCTAGCATTTTTTCGGACTCCAATCGATCGCATTGAACCGCCCGACACCTCGAGAGCTCCTCGTGAGGTGACGACGTTCGACCCCCAAGAGATGGAAGCCCCAAGTACTTCGAACCAAGGTCCGGGTCCATTCGCAGATGCCCCTGAGGAGGTTCGGGGACGCAGAAGGGCGATGAGACCATGCCCATACCGAAACCAATATTTTGATGGCTCCTCGGCTTCTTATGCTGAATTCAAGAGGGTGTACAGCGTTCCCCATGACGTTGACGTTCGGATTTTACCAAACAGTGACCCCAAAGACCTTCCACACAGGGAGGGAGCGCTGATCGTCCCCTTGATGGCTATCACCGAGGGGGGCGTTAGATTCCCTCTACATCAGTTCGTCCGAAGGGTTCTCCGAGCCCTCTCTCTCACGTCTTCTTAGCTCACGGTGAACTCCTACCGGATCATTACAAGCATTATAGAGCTGAGGAGGCAATATAACCTTACGTTTGGACTCGAGGAGCTCTTCGGTGTTTACCTCGTTGGAGTTAACCGGGAGAGCGATCATCATTACCTCTCCTATAGGACGGGGTATGATACATTCCTTATTGACCATCTTCCCGATTCGGAAGAATGGGCGAGCATCCCTTTCGCCGAACCCGGGGTAAATACGATGTTAATAGAGGGGTCTCAGTCTAGAGCCGAGCCCCGGTTTAGGTACAGCCACGGATGGTCTTGGCCTCATTTTTTATGACTGATGCGGATAATTATGTTCGGCCTGCTACAAATAAAACTTAGACAAGTAAATTGGGATGGAGGGAGTAATTGAGAAATCGGTAAGGATTAGAGTTGCTCAAGCCTAAGGGTCGTCATCGGGCCGGGCCGGGCCGGCCGGCCAAGTCACTGCCCAAGCCCGCTCATGGGCCGGGCCGACCGGACTTTTTCTTTTTTCGGGCCGGGCGGGCCGGGCTACCTACCATAAATTGAAACCCAAGTCCAGCCCATGGGATACCCAATTGACGGGTTGGCGGGCTTAAATTTCCTTGGGCCGAAAATAAATCAAAGGAAAAGAGAAAGGATTTTATGGGATTTTAGGCTAATGGGTGGGCCCGTGGGCGGACTATTGGACGGGTACCACCGGCGGGCTCACGGGCCGGGCCTACGGGCGGGCCGAGTAAAAATTCATAGGCCCAAGCCTGCCCATTACAAACTATAGGCCGGGCCAGTTCGCCCGTTTTACGGGCTCGGACCGGATAAAAACCCGATGGATCAGGCGGATTTTGGACGGGTCATGAGCTTCGGGCTAAATGATGACCCTTACTAGACCTGGGTAACAGGTCGTGTCGGGTCGTGTTCGTGTCGTGTCAGTCGGGTTCGTGTCACAAATCACCCAACCCTAACCCGACCCATTTAGAATTCGTGTTTCTCGAGTCGTGTCATTTTCGTGTTTCGTGTCAGAAATGCTCAACCCTAACCCGTTAACTTCGTGTCCGGTTCGTGTCGTGTTATCGTGTCTGTTACCTAACTCTATATAGAATTGCAGATATACCATATATTATGTATATATGTTCGTGAAAATGGATAACACAGATTCGTAACCGTGTTGGTCGTGTCAATTTCGTGTATCACGTGTTCAACCCTAACCCGACCCATTTAGAATTAGTGTTCTCGAGTCGTGTCATTTTCGTGTTTCGTGTCAGAAATGTTCAATCCTAACCCGCTAATTTCGTGTCCGATTCGTATCGTGTTGTCGTGCCTCGTGTCTGTTGTCCAGCTCTAACCCTTACTCAAGCCCACCTACCTTACCGTCCCAAACAAAAGATGGGGAAACGTCATCTCGCATATGGAGTCCCTTTGGTGGAGAAAATGTGGAGGTCCGTAGCTCACTGCAAAAGACCACTGGCACTGCTATATCAACTCCATCATCCTCATTTGAAACTGAGCAACCCATATCATCCTTCTTCTTCGAACCTGGTTTTCTTCTTTGGATCATCATATTCTTCTTCTTCTTCTTCAACAAGTGGTGGTGGTCGCAATTACCATCTCAGAAAAACAAGAAAATGGCCACTCTCACCATACAAAGCCAAGTGGCAAGAAACCTTCAACCATCAGCAAGCCATCGAAACCCTAAAACAATCTACAAAAACCTCACCCAACCTCCTCTCCACTCTCATCGATTCCTTCTCCGTCTACAACTGCGACCCAACTCCCAACGCCTACCACTTCATCATCAAAACCCTCGCCCAAACCTCCAAACTGGACCAAATTCCCCCAATTCTCCACCGGATAGAAAACGACGAAAAATTCGAAACCCCCGAGTTCGTTCTCGTCGATCTGATTAAAATCTACGGCCGTGCGAATTTGATTCGACCCGCCATTGATCTGTTCTTTAGAATACCCAAGTTTAGATGTGTTCCTTCAGTAGATTCTCTGAATTGTTTGTTGTTAATACTCTGTAGGAACAGGGAGGGTATTAGGGTTGTGCCCCAAATTTTGTTGAAGAGTCAGTTGATGAATATAAGGGTGGAAGAGTCTTGCTTTTGTTTATTGATAGAGGGTCTTTGTAGGATTAGGAAGGTTAATTACGCGATTAAGTTGTTGAATTTCATGATAAGCGATGGGTATAGCCTTGATGGAAGACTGTGTTCTTTGATAATTGCTACTCTGTGTGAGGATGGAAATGATTTGTCTTGGTCTAGTGTTGAGGTCATGGGTTTCTGGGATGATATGAGCAGATTAGGGTTTTCCCCTGGGAGGGTGGATTGGTGCAATGTGATAAGGTTTTTTGTGAAGAAAGGGAAGGGTATGGATGCTTTGGATGTGCTGGAGCAAATGAAAACGGGTGGGATTAAGCCGAATGTAGTGGCTTATACTTTGGTTCTAGACGGGGTTATTGCAGAGGGGAAGTTCGAAAAGGCAGACCGACTGTTTGATGAAATGCTTGTGTTGGGATTGGTTCCGAATATTCGTACTTACAATGTTTACATAAATGGTTTGCGTAAACAGAACAAGGTGGAGGAGGGAGTTGTTATGCTTGCTTGTATGGAAGAGTTGGGGTGCAATCCTAATGTTGTCACTTATAACGTGCTATTGAAGGGTCTTTGTAAGGCTGGGAAATTGAGTAGGGCGAGGGAAATTGTTAAAGAGATGAAGGAGAAGGGCGTGCAGCTTGACTCGCATACGTATGGGATTTTGATTGGTGGGTTGGTTAAGGTTGGTGAAATTGATGAAGTTTGTCATATGGTTAAGGAAATCTTAGATAAGGGATTTCCTCTTCCGTCTTCAACATTTGACGATGTGATATGTGGGTTGTGCCAAAGAGGGTTGTTTGGCAAGGCACTGGAACTACTAAAAGAATCTGTTGGCGAGAATTTTGCTCCTGGAATTAGGTCATGGGAAGCGTTGCTCATAGGATCTGAGCTAAATTGTGGTTTTGAGGATAACGGTTTAATGCATGCAGAAACCCCTTTTCAAACTGACATGCTTGGAAGGCCAGAACTTATAGTGTGCGTGTAAATTTGCTATGTTAAGCTGTTGCATTAGCCTTTGGTGCATATTGGTGCTTCAGTTTCAAACCAAAGACTCGTCCTATATGGAAAACTGTAGCTCAAATTTGGGCATCTGAGTTAAACATACAATTACTTGCAAGTTGCAGGGGAGAGCTGAAGAAAAAGTTCAAATACCTATTGTTGAGTTCATATATGTAAAACAGTAAAAGAACTTACATTTTGAGAGCATAGACGCGATTCAATTTAGTGTTACTGTGAAAGAGGTACTTTTTTCGCTGCCTTGTGTATTATTCCTCTCAGTTTTACCTCAACCCACGCAAGTAGGCCATTTAACTGGTGCTACAATATTTTTGCATGTCTTGGCACAATCTGTTGTTGCATTCTGCTTTAGTTTTGTTCTGTTTCTTGGAACTGCAGTGTATGGTTATCAGCTGAAACTGCAGTATGGTTATCAGCTGAAACTGCATGAGAATCGTGGACGAATAACAATAATACGCGACCGAATAATATGTATTCATGATATAGTGGAAATTGGTAGTGTTAACTGGTCCCATTTGTCGCTATGTTTGTATCTTGAACTCATGGAAAGGAGAAAAAAGGAAGGAAAGAGCAGAAATAGGTAGATTAAATACAATATTTTTGTGTCATTAGGATAAGTAACTTGCCCCAAAAAAAAATAAAAAACCGATGGTTTTGTTTTTTTGTTATGATAAGTAACTTCGTTTCCCTCTAATATTTTCCTTGAAACATCAAAGGTGAGTGTGACTAACAGTCGCATTTTTGGGGGCCCTGAAGTGTTTCCTGTTTTGAAACTTGAAATACTTGTGTTTGAATGCGTGTGTTGTCACAGAGAGAGAGAGAGAGAGAGAGAGAGAGAGATTCTTTGATGTCCCTGTCCCATTACTACCAACCCAAAGAAATACGATACGGTGGCGAATAATCTTGGCTGAAGCGCTCATAGGGCATTTGCCTTTGATCCTAGCCGACGTTGGAACAGATCCAACATGACTGGCGTAAAGGGCAACCTTCCCACGTCTTGATAGCCTTACCTGACGTGCTTCTTTTCATGTTATTGCTCTTGCCGTGGTTATAATTTTACCTTGTTCATGCACTTAGTCAGGAGTTACCCATTATCTGTTCAATTGACTAACTTGTTCTCTTGATCATTATCCTTGTAATCATCACACTTAATTTTTACATACCCTATGGACCTGTTCTCCAATTTTTCAAAATGTTGCGGTGAGAAATTACAACTGACCTGAAAATGAAACCTTTTTCCTATGTACTTATGTGTATGAACACCTTTCTTTGCACTGGCTTTCAATGAGTGATCAGGTCCAGTGGTCTTGATGGTGAAGAAGGGCACATGAAGCACTCACTCATATACATCACGAAGCACTTACTCATATCCTGTATGCCATTTTGTTTTGTTTATGCTACATTTATAATCAAAGGGCAGGAAGGTGCGTGTGTTTCCACAAACTGTGTACTTCATAGGGCTGTAAACGAACCGATTTGAACCGAATAGTACATGGCTTGATAGACATTCCTAGAAAATTTCAGCATGTTTAAGCTTGTTTTGTTTAGTTTATGATTTAAACAAACAGAAGCTTATTGAACTGTGTAGTGGGTTGCTCAATTTAAATCTAAAAACTTGACGTGATTGAAATGGTGGTCATGCTTTCTTTGTTCAATTACCCGACCAATTTGAAATGAGCTTTTGATGACCAAACTCAATCTTGGGCTCGGGCACCACGTTCATTTTATTGCTTATGTGTACAAATTGAGCTCTTGCATCGGTCAAAATGGGAAAAATGACTGAACTAATTTCCTCATTACACTCGAGAACGGGGGAGATCAACTTTATCATCATATAAAATAAAAGAGAACAAGGGGTAGGTGACATAAACCTCACTCCACCATTATGCCAAAAGTACATGAACGAAGAAATGGTCTTTGATCCTTACAGAAATCATTCTATTTCATATATTTTGGATTTGTTCCAAGGACCATCCTAGGAAGAAAGATGCACAACTGGATTAGTTGTCTACACGGCCATGCATTTCCAAGCAGGAAATGCTGTATACGAAAACTGTATGGAATTTGATGTGCCACTGTATTGTTTGTTCTAGATACATATGGGCTTAAAAAAGCACCTTTTTAAGTCATACAACTGTTACCGCATGATGATGAATAGAGATTGCTGTAAGTGAAAAATAGGAACAAATTAAGATCTTAAAGTTGCTCTAGTCGCACTTTAGGCATGAAACCAGATAACATTGAAGTTAGAAGAGCTGATAAGCAAAAAAGGTTAGCGCTAGTTGATCACCCGAAAATATGAATAAGCTGCAGTGCTCTTGGCAAGTTCCCTCTGTCCATGATGTACTTTTGTCGACAAATTCATAAGTAAATGAGCAAGAATTTCTTAGTGATGGTTTTGTTGACCCTGCGCTTCTTACTTGGACAGCTTTAGGTAGTAATTGGCATTTGCTTCTGCCAAATATGAAGAGATTAGGATTCAAGTTCTCCCGTAGCTTTTATGGCCATCTACTTATTATTGTCTGCTATCACTTACGACTCATTCAAATTTATTTTGCATTTTACGAATTATTTGTTGTTTAAAATCTTACCTATGACAGGTTTCGTTCTGATGGAGCATCTTAAAGGACAACTTAAGGACGTCTCAGTCATTCCAGGCTTGGTTGAATTTTCCAGTTTTTTAGATGGATGCAATTTCCTAAATTCTAAACTCAGTGACACTTTCAGCACTATGGACATTGAAGAGTTGAGGGCATATGTTGGCACAGATCAAAGAAAGAGACTAGCAGAAATGTAAGTTGCGATAAAATTTGACGGGTTAGAACTAAAGTCCTGGCAAGGTTTGACATGTGTTTGTTGTAACAGTCTTGCTGAGTTTTCTGAAAAGCTTTTTGGATTTAGTAGATGAATTAGTTACAAAAGTAGCAATGTACGCGAGAGCACCTTCCATAAAGAAAAGGATCGTACATGCGAGGGAGGAAGCACATCTGCTTCTAGCGGGTCTGCATATGCATGTGGACATTAGCAAGTCGAATTGTGTGACCCAAATTCCCAATATATATCTCTGACGGTTTTGTTTTCATGAGATGAACTAGCTAACATCGTTGCACCACCAATGAGACCACCTTTCATCAAAAAAGAGAAAAGTTATGAGTTAGGAAGCATATGTGCTCCTTGCGGGTTTGTGTATCCATGTCCGTATCATTGTGGACACAAGAGGACACCTATCTGGTGCATCTACATGTGTGTCCCATATTTTCAAGACTGTTAAAGAATTTCTCGCGTGGAACAGTTTACCTGCGGCTCATTATTATTTGTATTGAAAATATAGGGAATGTCGAGTCATCACTGTTCAATTTCTTATTTTGTTGGGAAACCACGTTTTCCTTGACTGAGTGGTAGAAAAAAGTCGCATGTGTATGTTGCTGCTTTACCAGCAAGGCTGTTGCTTTGAGCTTAGTTCCTCTATCGCTCGTTTTCTGTCCCACTACCCCATTTTGGGAACTCTTGATTGTCTATTTTGAGAATAGATGGAACTTGGTCTTATGCTTTTGGTAAATTACCCTTTTCAAGGTGTTCAGTTTCCGAGGTTTGAACACTTTGATGGTTGTGCATTTTAAAATAATCAGATTTCCTTTTCAAAAAGCATTAGTTATTTCCCATATGGTTAAAAGAAAATGGGGATTAGGGAGTATAATTGGTTCTTTGTTGAGTTTCTTGTTATTGCTATTTCTGTCATTTGAGAAATGCCAGGTTTTACATGTTCCGTAGTGTCTATTTTTCTTCGTCGTTTGAGACAAAATTCGGAAATGCATATTTAGAGAGGTTTCTATTTACTTTGCTTAAATTGGATATTGGGATATTATTAACAGTTGTTCGTGAGTAAGCAAATTTGGATTTTATTTTTTTTGGATAAGTACGAATTTTTTTTTTTTTAGGGACTTTTGTTCTAAAGTTAGCTATAACTAGTTCCATAATTTGCTGTTCTTCATCATGGTAAGAATAAGTACTGATTTGAGGTTTATTTACTTATTTTGTGTTAGATTTGGCGAGGATGGAGCTCATGATCAAAAGAAGAAATCTCATGTTTAAAGATCTTTATGAGTAGGGGTGCGCAAAAAATCTGTCAAATCGCGAATCCAGTCCAAACCAATCCAAATCAAAAGATTTGGTTCGGTTTTTTAGTAGTATGGTTTGGTCATGGTTTAAAAAAATTAGAAACCGCGTTATATGGTTTGGTTTGTGTGTTCACGTTCACGGTTATGGTTTCAAACTGATCCGAACTATATAATACATACATCTACATATATAATTTAATTATAATTCACCAAATAAATATGGGAGCCTTAGTTAACTACTTTCCTAATTTCATTGATCATATTAAATCCACCGCAATATTTAATTTCCTATGATTATTAATTTATTATACACAAAAAACACATGAAATCACCATATCAGTCAACTTCCACGACCCAATTCTTAAATTTCTCTAAATTTCTATACACGAAAACCAATTCTTATTCCTATAATTCCTTCACTACAAAGACTAATTTCCCTAAATTTCTATACATGCAAACCGTGGTTTAAAACTGAAGTTGAACCATATTTTAATGGTTTGGATTGATTTGGTTCAATGTCTTTTGTGGGTTGGTTTGGTTCTCCAAATTCATAATCCGTAGATATTAATTTGGTTCTGAGTTTACTATAAAACTGAATCAATCCGGACCATGCTCAACCCTAATTATGAGGTCTGCATCTCTTTGGGCTTATATTTGCACTTAGGCGGAGCTGCTACTGTCTTCATATTTTTTGAGAGATGGTCTGTTGCCGCATTCCAATGATTTTTATTTTCATGCCTTCTCTATTTATTTCCATCTCTGCTATTGTCTTATAAAATTTTGTACATTTTCATAAAAATGAAATGGACTCTTTGTCGTTAACTTCTCCCAGTTTTCAATTACGAAGGAGATCGTGCCTGATTCTGCACTCGGATCACCCATCCATATTATATATATCAAAAAATCTTTACTTTGGATCACCATTGTTTCCAAAAGGTTTGAATTATGCACAATGTGTTACAGGGTTAGAAACTGTCGTCAGATGTCGATAAATGCTTTCTCAGGATTCATTAAACTGTAATATTTAGGAAGTTCTACTGCATGCTACTGCCACTTGGGTTTGCCTTTCGATTTTTGAGTATCCAACGAGATAACCCTGGTCCCGGTGAAACATTTAGCAGTACTTCCCTTTTCTATGCCACTGCCTTAGAAGTATGTTAGGATGTTGTAACAATGGAATGAAGAGAAGGATTGGAAGGTTGCTGATACAACTAAATGATTTAATCGTTTCTTCTGTGCTTTACAGCTTCACAAAATAGGCTTCATATGAAGAGGGTTTTTTTCATCTTACACACTTGTAGTTTTTTCATACAACCAAAAGAGGTTTTTTCATATTACACACTTGTACTCTATAAATGCAAGGCGGGAGTGGGAGGCGGGAAGGGACGAAAGCCTCAGTCAGGGCCGGTTCAAGAAATTTGGATGCCTAAGGCTAAATTGTGAGGTGGTGCCCTACTAACCAACGGCCTAAGTGGTTGGCTTGAATTCTACTTGACTTGGTTTCAAAACATGGCAGTTACAATAACATTATTTTTGGGGAAAAAACATTTCAAAAGAAAAAGTTACCCAGAAGACTCAAACTCGGACACTAAAATCAACTTACCATTGGGCTAACAAAGACATTTGTGTTATAAAACGAACAAATAATATATATACTAATTTACAAATAATATTGGAGTGCCCTTAAAATTTGAAATTTTTTAGATGCTCGAGGCCTTGGGTTTGGGCCGGCCCTGGCCTTAGTGCAACTGTGCAATGTGATATCAGATATCACGGGAGGAAGGATGATGTGACGTCACTGTTGCATAGAACTTTTTTTTGGTAGCGACAAACATATTGACATTATTACTTAACAAAAAAAAAAAAAAAACATATTCACATCTCATAGGTTTGTTGCTCCAAGAATTGATTACTACATATCTTTTTCACAAGTCCTTTATCGCCATGGTGCAGTTGTCTTTGAAGGAAGATCCATAGGTAAGGTTTCTTATTGAGATTTCTTCTGTTTCATTGTCAAAATGTATCTGTGGCCAGCCGGTTATTGGCTTAAGTATCATGATGGTGGAGGGGTAGGGTTTAAGTCGCAGCCTAGACATGACATGGATTCACAAAAGGGGTTCAAGTAATACCTAATTCCACCTTTTACTTGCTATACGGCTGTTATGGCACTGGGTTACTCCGGCTACCAAATTGATGGTGCTTTCTCATGTGTGTGTGATGTTTGGCATTTGCACTTTTGTTTTTGTGTTCTTTTTTTGTATCTTTATTTTTAAGGTGTGCATCAATTGTGTTTTCTCTTTTATTCGGTGTTTGCACACATATATGCAACATCAGTTCGGAGAACTCTATTTGTTCAATAAAGTTGTATTATAGGAGTAGTACTTGTAATGCTTTTTCTTTTTTCTCTTTTCAAGTTATGTTTCGTCAATTCTAATAAAAATGTGGAATTGGGAGGCACAAGGTCTGTGGCTAAGGCTCTTGCGAGGTCAAAATAGGGTTAGCATAGTTGCTTTTCCTAGTATAATTCTTTTGATCTCTTTTTATTCTTTTAGTTTTGATGCTAACCTTTGAGTTTCTGTGCAGTTGAGTTAGCTAATGGAGCATCGGATGGGTTGGTAAACCAGGAACGCTTTGAGAGGATTTCTTAGCTGGCTGAAATTGAAGATCTTCAGGCATCTCGTGACCTTACATTGGCATTTCTCTTCATTGAAGTATGTTTTCTTCAAATAAAAAGTGGAACTGCTTTAGTTTTGGTGGGGTATAGTTGTTCTAGGTTTGTCTCTTGGACCAAGATCCTTGAGAATACTTTGATTCTCAGCAAGCTAATGCAATAAAAACTTGGGGGACACACTTGGTGGAACTTGACAAATTAAATGCAGCCTCAGCACCGGTGATGGTTATGGTTCTCTAAGGCTCTAAGGGAGCGGATATCTGAGGTTAAAATCTCTGGATTAAAAGATCCCATAGTTAAACCTGATGTTGCTTTTAAGGTATTTAGAGTTTTTGTTGCAAATTTATCACCATACTTTTATCTGCCAGCTGCCATATGCAGAGGTGACGGACCTATGATTGTCAATGAAGATGCAGGTTTTCGATGGATTGACCCAGAATATTAAAAGCACCAAATATTAGCTTGAGAAGAATCTACGGGAGAGTGTTTTGGACAGGTTGCCAAAAATCACTGAAGAGGAACTCTTACATGTGAGTTGGCACCAATTTTTGTACATTATATTGTAACTTCTCAGTTTACTTTGGGGACTTCTATTTCCAAGAGTAGGTGGGAAAGGTATAGGTTGTGTTTGGCAGAGATTTCAGAAATAGTTTTCTATTTTAGACCTACAAATAATAGAACTGAAACTTCTTTTGCTCGCAGATTTGAAATTGTTTTAATGAAGCTTGCATTAATAAAAAAAACTCTCTTTCAGAATTGAGAATACTAAGTTACAAAGTGTTGTTCTACATTCCCTGCTTCTAGTTTTTCAGTGGCTGAAGAACCTTGTTCTCAAATTCTCACTTCTTGAAAAACATGTTTCTTACAACTGGTTTTGGATACTATTGAAAATCGGCCCTTAGAACAACAGGCCCATAGGTTTTGCATTAGATGCTAGACGTTTATCTTGTTTTGGATTTCCGATACTCCTTTATGCTTTATTGAGATTAACTTTTCTTACTTTTTAGCATTGGACGTCCATTAAGGAATTACTCAAGCATTTCTGGTCATCATATCCAATTACAACCTCATATATTTATGTTAAGGTAAAAGGTATAGTTCCTTTTAGTCAGATCTATTTTTGCTTTCTTCTATTGAGCTTAAAGACGATTACATTATGTAATCTTTGTATATTTTCAAATCATGGCAAGAGTACTTGAACTCTAGAAATTTTTGTTTGTAGTCTTAACCTAGGTTTGACCATCGTCGATTTCGATAAATCTTGTCATATTCAGTAGTTCAAAATTCCATTTTGATATTCTTATTGATAACTTTGATGTTTGCAGAAGGCTAGTGCTGATGGAAACCAAACAAAGATGCTTTTCCTCTACTTAAAAAAGGTGTTTCTATATCAACAGCCACAGCCAATCGTAATCAACTGCTAAAAAAAAGTTGTTGGTGAACTACTCAAATTTTCCAGTAAAGCTCAACCATTTGGAATGTTCTATAAATCACTGGGTGTTACTTGGGTGGAAGAGGGGCACCTAGTGCCTAGGGCCGACTAGTTGGCGCTTGGAGTTTAGTTGGTTTTTCTATTTTTTGCTATCTGTCATTTATATATTTTGTTAGCTAAATTAGGACTTAGACAAGTGTTATGTAAATATATATTTTGTTTGAAGAAAACGTAATATTGTTAATCATTTTAACCGAGATACTTTTAGAAATCACCGCCTACACAATTAATTGGTGATGCAGACTAATGTAAAAATACCTAATTACCTCATAGACCCTAAAATCAAGGTATTGGGGCTCCACTTAGGTCAACTTGTTGAACACTAACCTTTAGTGGAGTTTAGGTGGATTTAAATGTAACAATACCTAATTACCTCCAAGACCAAAAAATCCTTGCGTTGGGGTTCCCCCTAAAATCTAGGAGTTTGGGCTCCACTTAGGTCAACTTGCAGAAAACTGACCTTTAGTGGAGTTTAGGTGGATTTAAATGGGTAATATAGTTTTCGTAACGATCCTTTATGCACCTCACTTTTTCTAAAAGTTTTGTTTTTGAATATGGGGTAATGTTGTCATTTTGTTATCTATCTTTTACTTACTTGGAAAAGGTATTAATTATACAAGTGGGTAGAGTTATTTTTATTTAGACTACTCTATCTAGTTCCCTTCGGTCTTCTTGTTGTTTTCTCCATCTGTGGTGAGAGAGCTTATTCAAGAATGGTTTGGGGCTACTATGGGTAGATCATGACGTAGCGCTTGATTTAGTCCCGCTTTGCTTGATGTGGCGAATTAGAAGAGAGTGGAACAATAAATACTTAGATGGGGTAGAGAGGACTATGTTTAGCCTTAAGAGTCTATTTTTTAGTTTGCATGGTTGGGAGTTAATGGTGTGTAATCCGATCCTCGACTTATTCCTTGACATGATCAGTGTTTTTTATTTTTTTCCATTCGGTATGGAGTATAGAGTACATGGGCTTTTTTTTTTTTTTTTTTCCTTTTGTGATTAGTTTTTAGGCTATTGATGTAGTGGGCCCTTTTATCCTTGGCCTGTTTTAGAAAATGGTGGGCATCCCCTTGATGTGTTTTCTACAAATTTATTGGTTCTCAAAAAGGAAAAAGATGTCTCTGATTAGAGGCTGGAAAAATTTACTTGTGTTTTTCTTCAGGAGGCATCGGAGAGGTGTTAGTTAATCCCAATTTGATTAGGACTTAGGGCCGGTTTCATTTGGTTAGGCACAGGAGAGGTGTCGGTGAATTGTGATCATGTGCAAACTGATGCACTTCGTCTGTTCTAGTTTAAGCTTCATATTGTGGCAGGTATATTCTAATTTATCCTCGTGGATGTGATGTTTGCAATCATCTCTCTTTGTTTCTTTGTGTGGTTGATCACGACAAACTTCTTCCAAGTATGGTTGTATGTTGTTTTTATTGAACTGCAATGGTCGTTGATGATCTATTTTCTAGCTTTCTAGGTGATCTCTTTTTCTTTTCTCTTGGGTTCAAATCGGATGGAGCGTTTTGTGCAGTTCACTATTGCAGTGGCTAAAGTTTCGAAAAAATCCAAATATTCAGGAGGCATCGGAGAAATGGTGGGCATCCCATAGATGTGTTTTCTACAAATTTATTGGTTATCAAAAAGGAAAAAAATGTCTCTGATTGGAGGCTGGAAAAATTTACTTGTGTTTTTCTTTAGGAGGCATCGGAGAGGTGTTAGTTAATCCCAATTTGATTAGGACTTAGGGCCGGTTTCATTTGGTTAGGCACAGGAGAGGTGTCGGTGAATTGTGATCATGTGCAAATTGATGCACTTCGTCTGTTCTAGTTTAAGCTTCATATTGTGGCAGGTATATTCTAATTTATCCTCGTGGATGTGATGTTTGCAATCATCTCTCTTTGTTTCTTTGTGTGGTTGATCACGACAAACTTCTTCCAAGTATGGTTGTATGTTGTTTTTATTGAACTGCAATGGTCGTTGATGATCTATTTTCTAGCTTTCTAGGTGATCTCTTTTTCTTTTCTCTTGGGTTCAAACAGGATGGAGCGTTTTGTGCAGTTCACTATTGCAGTGGCTAAAGTTTCGAAAAAATCCAAATATTCAGGAGGCATTGGAGAAATGGTGGGCATCCCATAGATGTGTTTTCTACAAATTTATTGGTTATCAAAAAGGAAAAAAATGTCTCTGATTAGAGGCTGGAAAAATTTACTTGTGTTTTTCTTCAGGAGGCATCGGAGAGGTGTTAGTTAATCCCAATTTGATTAGGACTTAGGGCCGGTTTCATTTGGTTAGGCACAGGAGAGGTGTCGATGAATTGTGATCATGTGCAAACTGATGCACTTCGTCTGTTCTAGTTTAAGCTTCATATTGTGGCAGGTATATTCTAATTTATCCTCGTGGATGTGATGTTTCCAATCATCTCTCTTTGTTTCTTTGTGTGGTTGATCACGACAAACTTCTTCCAAGTATGGTTGTATGTTGTTTTTATTGAACTGCAATGGTCGTTGATGATCTATTTTCTAGCTTTCTAGGTGATCTCTTTTTCTTTTCTCTTGGGTTCAAACCGGATGGAGCGTTTTGTGCAGTTCACTATTGCAGTGGCTAAAGTTTCGAAAAAATCCAAATATTCTGGTTAGTTGACTGCATGTTGGGAATCCTTTGAGTCGGATTTATTTTTGCTTTCCATCTATCATGCTTAAAGTCGATTACGTTATGCGATCTTTGTATGTTTCAAGTCATGGGAAGATTACTTGAACTCTAGAATTTTTTTTTTTGTATTCTTAACCAAGGTTTGACCATTGTCGATTTCAATAAATCTTGTCATATTTAGTAGTTCAAACTTCCATTTTGATATTCTTATCGATAACTTTGATGTTTGCAGAAGGCTAGTGTTGATTGAAGCCAAACAAAGATTGTTTTCCTCTACTTAAAAAAGGTTTTTCTATGTCAACTGCCACAGCCATTCGTAATAAACTACTAAAAAAAAGTTTTTGGTGAACTACTCAAATTTTTCGGTAAAGCTCAACCATTTGGAATGTTCTATAAATCGCTAGGTGTTACTTGGGCGGAAGAGGGGCACCTAGCGCCTAGGGCTGACTAGTTGGCGCTTAGAGTTTAGTTGGTTTTTTTATTTTTCTTTGTGTCATTTATAAATTTTGTTAGCTGAATAAGGGCTTTGACATGCGTTTTGTGTGTGTGTGTGTGTCTATATATATATATATATATATTGTTTGAAGAACACGTAATATTGTTACACATTTTACCCTAGATACTTTTATAAAAATCGCCGCCTACACGATTAATTGGTGATACGGATTACCGTAATAATACCTAATTACCTCCTAGACCCTAAAATCTAGGTATTGGGGCTCCACTTAAGTCAACTTGTTGAACACTAACCTTTAGTGGAGTTTAGGTGGATTTAAATGTAACAATACCTAATTACCTCCAAGACCAAAAAATCCTTGCGTTGGGGGTCCCCCTAAAATCTAGAAGTTTGGGCTCCACTTAGGTCAACTTGTAGAAAACTGACCTTTAGTGGAGTTTAAGTGGATTTAAATGGGTAATATAGTCTTCGTAACGATCCTTTATGCATCTCACTTTTTCTAAAAGTTTTGTTTCTGAATATGGGGTAATGGTATCATTTTGTTATCTATCTTTTACTTACTTGGAAAAGGTATTAATTATACTAGTGGGTAGAGTTATTTTTATTTAGACTACTCTATCTAGTTTCCTATGGTCTCGTTGTTTTCTCCATCTGTGGTGAGAGAGGTTATTCAAGAATGGTTGGGGCTATAGTGGGCAAACCACGACGGTAGCGCTAGATTTGGTCCCCCTTTGCTTGATGTGGCTAATTAGAAGTGACTGGAATAGTAGATATTTAGATGGGGTGGAGGGGACTATGTTTAGCGTTAAGAGTCTTTTTCTTAGTTTGCATGGTTGGGAGTTAAGGGTGTGTAATCCGATCGTCGACCTATTCCTTGATATGGGTTTTTTTTTTTTTGCCTTTTATGATTTGTTTTTAGGCTATTGATGTAGTGGGCCTTTTTGTCCTTGGCCTTTTTTTATGAAAATGCTAGGCATCCCCTTGTTGCATTTTCTACAAATTTATTGGTTATCAAATAGGCAAAAAATGTCTCTAGTATGAGGCTGGAAAAATTTACTTGTATTTTGCTTCAGGAGGCATCGAAGAGGTGTTAGCTGACACTAATTTGATTGGGACTTAAGGCTCAATTTTATTTGGTTAGGCACAGGAGAGGTATCGGTGAATTGTGATCATGTGCGAACTGATGCACTTTGTCTATTCTTTTGTAAGCTTCTTGCAGATATATTCTAATTTATCCTCATAGATGTGTTGTCCGCAATCATCTCTTTTTGTTTCTTTGTGTGGTTAATCACAACAAACTTCTTCCATGTATGGTTGTATGTTGTTTTTATTGAACTGCAATGGTCGTTGATGATCTATTTACTTGGTTTTTAGGTGATCTCATTTTCTTTTCTCTTGGGTTGATACAGGATGGAGCATTTTGCACAGTTCACAATTGCTGTGGCTAAAGATCCGAAAAAATCCAAATATTCTGGTTAGTTGGCTACATGCTGGGAATCCTTTTAGTCAGGTTTATTTTCGGTTTTCTTCTATCATGCTTTAAGACGATTACGTTATGCGATCTTTGTATGTTTTCAAATCATGGCAAGATTACTTGAACTCTAGAAATTTTTGTTTGTATTGTTAACCAAGGTTTGACCATCGTTGATTTCAACAAATCTTGTCATATTTAGCAGTTCAAACTTCCCTTTTGATATTCTTACTGATAACTTTGATGTTTGCAGAAGGCTGGTGCTGATGGAAGCCGAACAAAGATTGTTTTCATCTACTTAAAAAAGGTGTTTCTATATCAACCGCCACAGCCATTCATAATCAACTACTAAAAAAAAGTTGATGGTGAACTACTCAAATTTTCTGGTAAAGCTCAACCAATTTAAATGTTCTATAAATTGCTGGGTGCAACTTGGGCGGAAGAGGGGCACCTAGCGCCAAGGGCCTTTTAGTTGGCGCTTGGAGTTTAGCTCGTTTTTCTATTTTTTGTTATGTGTCATTTATATATTTTGTTAGCTGACTAAGGGCTTTGACATGTGTTATGTATATATATTTTGTTTGAAGAACACATAATATTATTACACATTTTACCCTAGATACTTGTAGAAAATTGCCGCCTGGACTAATGTAAGAATACCTAATTACCTCCTAGACCATAAAATATAAGAATTAGGGCTCCACTTAGGTCAACTTTAGAACACTTGCCTTTAGTGGAGTTTAGGTGGATTTAAATGTAAGAATACCTAATTACCTCCTAGAGCAAAAAATCCTTGCATTGGGGGTCCCCTAAAAATCTGGGAGTTGGGGCTCAACTTAGATCAACTTGCAGAACACTGACCTTTAATGGAGTTTAGGTGGATTTAAATGGGTAATATAGTCTTCGTAATGATCTTATGTGCACCTCACTTTTTCTAATAGCTTTGTTTTTGAATTTAGGGTAATGGTGTCAATTTTTTATTTACCTTTTACTTGCTTGGAAAAGGCATTAATTGTACAAATGGGTAGAGTTATTTTTTATTTAGACTACTCTATTTAGTTCCCTATGGTCTCGTTGTTTTCTCCATCTGTGGTGAGAGAGCTTATTCAAGAGTGGTTTGGGGCTACAGTGGGCAGATCACGACGGCAGTGCTAGATTTTGTCCCTATTTGCTTTGATGTGCCTAATTAGAAGAGAGTGGAATACAAGATATTTAGATGGGGTGGAGAGAACTATGTTTAGCCTTAATAGTGTTTTTCTTAGTTTGCATGGTTGGGAGTTAAGGGTATATAATCCTATCCTCGATCTATTCCTTGACTTGATCAGGTTTTTTTTTTTTGCATTCGGAATGAAGTATATAGAGTACAATTTTTTTTCCCTATAGTGATTTGTTTTTAGGCTATTGATGTAGTGGGCCTTTTTTTGAAAATGGTGGGCATCCCCTTCATGCATTTTCTACAAATTCATTAGTTATTAAAAAGGCAAAAAATGTATATAGTTAGTTGCTGGAAAAATTTACTTGTGTTTTTCTTCAGGAGGCATCGGAGAGGTGTTAGTGGACTGCAATTTAATTGGGACTTAAGGCTCGATTTCATTTGGTTAGGTACAGGAGAGGTGTCGGTTAATTGTTATCTTGTGCGAACTGTTGCACTTTGTCTGTTCTAGTGTAAGCTTCTTGCTGTGGCAGGTATATTCTAATTTATCCTCAAGGATGTGACGTCTCCAATCATCTCTCTTTATTTCTTTGTGTGGTTAATCACTAAAAACTTCTTCCAAGTACGGTTGTAAGTTATTTTTATTGAATTGCAATGTTCGTTGATGATCCATTTTCTTGCTTTCTTGGTTATATCTTTTTCTTTTCTTTTGGATTCAAACAAGATGGAGCGTTCTGCACAGTTCACAATTATAGTGGTTAAAGATCCGAAAAAAAATCCAAATATCCTGGTTAGTAGGCAACATGCTGGGAGTCCTTTTAGTCGGATTTATTTTTGCTTTTCTTTTATCATGCTTAAAGTCAATTACGTTATGCGATCTTTGTATGTTTTCAAATCATGGCAAGATTACTCGAACTCTAGAAATTTTTGTTTGTAATCTTAGCCTAGGTTTGACCATCGTCGATTTCGATAAATTTTGTCATATTTAGTAGTTCAAACTTCCCTTTTGATATTCTTACTGATAACTTTGATGTTTGCAAAAGGCTAATGCTGATGGAAGCCAAACAAAGATGCATTTCCTCTACTTAAAAAAGGTGTTTCTATATCAACCGGCATAGCCATTCGTAATCAACTACTAAACAAACGTTGTTCGTGAACTACTCAAAATTTTCGGTAAAGCTCAACCAATTGAAATGTTCTATAAATCGCTAGGTGCTACTTGGGCGAAAGAGGGGCACCTAGCGCCATGGGCCGACTAGTTGGCGCTTAAACTTTAGTTGGTTTTTCTATTTTTTTTATGTGTCATTTATATATTTTGTTAGCTGAATAAGGGCTTTGACATGTGTTATGAATATATATATATTTTGAAGAACACGTAATATTGTTACACATTTGACCCTCGATACTTTTAGAAAATCGCCGCCTACATGATTAATTGGTGATGCAGACTAATGTAAGAATACCTAATTACCTCATAGACCCTAAAATCTAGGCATTGGGGCTCCACTTAGGTCAACTTCTAGAACACTGACCTATAGTGGAGTTTAGGTGGATTTAAATGTAAGAATACTTAATTACCTCATAGACCGTAAAATCCTTGCGTTGGGGGTCCCCCTAAAATTTAGGAGTTGGGGCTCCACTTAGGTCAACTTGTAGAACACTGACCTTTAGTGGAGTTTAGGTAGATTTAAATGGGTAATATAGTCTTCGTAACGATCCTATTTGCACCTCACTTTGTTCTGCCTATAATCTCTTGGTATATGTAGTCATACTTTCCTACATATATTATCCTTACCAGATAATGACTAGGGCTACCTTAAGGTAGCAACCTCTAGGAAGAGAGAGTAAATTCATCAATGGTCCACCCTTGAGATTCGGACCATAGAACTCTATGAGGTGTTCCATGTCCTTGTCATTTGAGCGAGCCCCAAGTGGTTATGTATCTAATTATGTAAGCTAATAAGAGTTTCCACTTTTTATACTGCTATCACAGGACAAGGGAATGGTAAAATGTAAAATCACAGGATGTTAGCTTGAGTCCAATCTTTTGGTACACTTCCAAAGGTTTAGGTTCATAATTCGAGTCCTCAAGTTTTTTCCTACACCAAAAGCTATATGAATTGAAATAAGTCTGGTTTCATATTTTGATCAAGATTAAACTTCTAAAGCTGGATAAATTCACTCTCACCAGTTTTGAAAATTGCAACTACAGCCTCGCTCTCACCAGTTTCGAAAATTGGAACTCTAGCCTTGTGGGTTCTTGTAGTTAGTGTTTGTCACCTCAAATCTAGTTTTTGTTGATATTGTTTCTTTACTTATCTTATTTTTTGAACTGTGTTTGTTAATATAGAGACATTATTTTCTAAATTTGTGGTTTGAGAAATTTAGGTTGCAATGATGATAATAAAAGGCCCGTCCTTCGCCTCCAATGTGGAGGAGAGGACTTTGGAGGCACAACTAAATCTATGACATCATATGCCACCACTAAATTGATTATAGGGCTAAAGTTTAATTAGGTGATCCTAAAGTTGTGCTTCTAAATCATTTATTCTAAATTCTTGACCAAGATTTCATTCTTCTAATAGAATCGAAGATATGCATCTTAACAATAATAGTAAACAATAATAATTTTGTTCATTCTCAATTTAGATTTTGTAGTGTGCTTAAGAACTTTGTTTAAGAGCTTAGTCATGATGACTTTGAAATAACAATTTTGTGGTTAGAGTATTTCCAGTCCTTATAGTTTTACTCCAATTTGAGTACAAACTTCATTTGCTATGAAGCACTCCGATGGACAAACTCAAATCTTGGCACAAACATGAGCCAAAAGATACATTAATGACATGGTTGGTCTCTGTTCTATAGCCGTGGGTTCGATATGGTCTTGGTTTTAGTATTCAACAACAATAGTTCTAGTCAAGATTTGGTTGTATACATAAGAATATACTTTGAGAGCTTAGTCACGATGAACTTGAAATATCAATTCAGTTCGAGTGACTTCATGAACTGATGAAACGATTGTAGTTATACACAATTAATAACTAGACTTCTATGTCTTTGTTGGATTTGAACATCGGGTCCATATGTTTGAAATCTACATCTATCTAGATGGAGCCTTTGGGTTTTTTTTCTAGATTTTCAGTTTATTGTTTTTTTTTTATGTAGGTGCTTGGATTGGAGAGGTGAAAAGGGTTACAAAAGAGACCAATGTAGCAATGAGAATAAACTTGGATGGTTCGGGCATAGCTGATAGCAGCACTGGGATCCCTTTTCTTGACCACATGTTTGATGTTAGTATCTCTCTCATGAATGACTATTTTCAATTTCTATGGTTATGTCTATTTGGATGATATATTTTTTCCTGAGAGTTTTTAACTTTTGACTCTATTTTAGCAGCATGATGCATTCTTTAGGCAATTTAAGTTAGTTGCAGACATAGTTGGCAAAGGCGCGCGCCTAGGCCCAAGGTGAGGTGACTTGAAAATTGCAAGCAAAAAGTGCAAAAAAGTGAGATTTTTCCCAAAAAAAATGCACATAACACAATTATTTTTAGAAATAATTACTTTTTCGCATAGGGGGCCTTGCGCCTGTTGCCTCAAGCCAAACAGAACTTTGTGCTTTGGTGCCTTTCGCCATTGACAACTATGGTTGCAGATATTAATTTCCAAAGAATAAGTGAAGGATATTGGTCTATTTGGTTGCTTAGAAAGTTTAGGAGGGAGCTAACAGAAGATACATTTCCATTCAATGAAGCTGTATTCAAAGGTTTGGTCTAAAATGTCTCCAACCCAGTCGTGTCCCAGTTGCCGAGGATTTAGATTGTGAGAATTTTAAAACTACTGAGGATTTACTTGGTGTAACACTTGTCTATTGTGAGTTTTATGTTATTTTCTCTGTTTTCTTTAGGTATATTAGCAACTTGCTTCGTATGGGTTATTTGACGTTCATGTAAAGGCTACTGGTGACATTCATATTATGAGTAGGGGATACAGTTTTGCCCTTGTTCGAATTACTTTGTTATCTTGTATGTGTGCACCATTTGAACAGCCTGATTACCCTTTAGAGCTCTTGTGTAGTCCTGTTTTAAACTTAATTTGCTGCTGGAACTTTAGTTTCAAACTATGGTATTCTTGTATTATGATGAGTTTTCTCACTTTTTTAATTGTACTGGACTATCCATTTAGGTGATTAATATGGGAACTTCAATTGGAAAAGTTGGCTTTCTTGGAGGGGCAAGCCAAAAGCTCGTTTGACACACATTGAAACCTTAAGGTATTATTGTGAAGTTCTCTGCATAGTAGCTATTTCAATGCTTGATGAAGATAAGAGGATGCTTTCTCATTGTCACTAGCCTTTTTAGGTCTTAAAAATAAGCATAACACATTGTTTTGCATTACTGAAACACAACATATGAGTTCAGAATTTTGTGTGCTGGAATCACTTGCTACAGCTGTTCCGGCTATACAAGAACTCTTTTTGCGGTTCTTATGAAATATCCTCTTCGTATAACTGCTCTCATTCAGTTACTTACTCTGAGGACTTGTTTTTATCAGTTTGTACCTTATTCATTAATATTTTCTGGGCAAAGGTTAGTTTTCCTCTAGCTTCTATTTTCATGACTTCACAAGTTAGTTTTGCTTACCCACATTTGAATTTGTTCCATACATAATGTATGCTAAAACACCTAATCAATCTTCAGTTAGAGGGGTAGTTTTAATCGATTGGGAGTTAAGGCTCGGTTTGGTTTGGTTATTGGATTTCATGGAAAGGTAAGTTTTTTTGTTGCATATTAATGACATTATGTCAAAGCTCATTTGTATGCATTTTATATCCTATGTTGCATTTTGTTTATGGGAGAAAACAATTGATTGGTAGAATTAGAAACAAACACCTTCTTGGAATAATAGGTGCAGTACCAATAGAAGATAAGATGTGGAAAAATGTATTACGGCAATTTGGACATGTTATTATGGATAGGCTGACAATATAGTTTGGAAGAGTGATATGGTTAAGGTAGTGGGTAACACTTAGAGAGATATACCGGTATTGACTTTAGATGTGTAGTTTTAATTGATTGGAAGTAGAGGCTTGGTTTGCTTTGGTTATTCGATATCAAGGAAATGAAAGTTTATGTTACATATTACCAACGTTATGTGAAAGCTCATTTGTATGCATTTTATGTCCTATGTTGCATTTTGTTTTTGGGAGAAAATAATTGATTGATTTGTTATATTCATGGTGATAGATTCCTGTTAACTGATTCTTAATTCACATAGAAACTTTGAGCTTATTTGGTTTTGCAATAGCTTTGGGGCCTATTGTGTTTCAAAGAAGCCTTTAATGTGCAATGTCCACCTTATTTGTGTTGTGGAAAGATGACATTTAACTGAATTGGTTTTTGCCCTTGAAATTATCAGGAGATGGTATCTGATATTGCTATGAAATGGTAAAAACTGTCAAGAACTGGCGCTATCGAGACGAAGTATATGGGTTTTGAAGCACAATTATGTTCACTATGGAGAAAGACCAAGACTCTCTGGAGGTATGTTTTATGTCACCAAATCTGAATTCTTCTATCTTTTTTAAGCTAATAAGCAAATCCGAGTTCTTATCCTTGACTCGAAGATATATGAATGTCCCACTGAGAAGTTGCACCTATTTTTCAATTTTAGAGGACGATGAATTGGCGTGCGAAATTGGATACTCACAGGTTGCAGTATGGTTCTTATGCCAATTCCATTATTTTTATTAAGCGACGGATATTACCGATCATTATCAGCCATATATGCTTTTCATCCGTTTGTCTTCTATTTAAGCTAGAAATGCTTTTTAGAAATGTCATGAACAAATATTTCTCCTGAATTTTCATAAGCTCAAAAGACCGTGTTTTAATTCCTAGGCAAGAATCATCGGGCATATAACTACAAATATAGTAGCCAATTCCATGGTTTAGTAGTCGATTTGTTTGCTTAATTATAGGTGTGAATCTGTGTATCTAAGTATTGTTGGCTTGGGTGTGTTCTGGTTGGAGTAAGATTACAAGCCTCCTTCAAGTTTGAGCAGTCATCGTTGCCGATGGAGGAGGGAACGGAGCTACTGCTGTGACTGTACCAAAAGTGGCTCAGAAAAAAGTGACTGTGAAACTAGATCCCAAAATTGTGATTGAGATAAGCCCTGATACATTAGAAGAGATCAAGATCAAGATCAAGATCAAGAATGATAAAAAAAGCTAGTGATGGGTCGTCGAGAAAGAAGTCACATACAACCCTCACTTCAATCCTCACTACCAGAAGCAAGGTAGCATTTTTTATATCCATTTGTTTGATAATTCCTTTTCTATAAAGTTTGGGATTGAATCCACAAAATGCAGGCTGTTGTTTGTGACCTTTCATATGCATTTTGTTTGGGGTATTGGTATGTAAGGATGTTCAATCCAGGTGGCCTATGTTTTCTTCTGTATGAAAACATCATTGAAGTGACTGAGGACTTTAGTGCCAAACGCTGTGTTAGTGAAGGAGGATATGGTTCTGTTTATAGAGCTTCTTTGCCCAATGGTCAAGTAGTTATTGTGAAGAAACTTCATACATCATTCGATGGTGAATTGGTTGATCCCAAAAGCTTCACGAGTGAGATCAATGCATTAACCAAAATACGACATCGCAACATCGTAAAGCTTTATGGGTATTGCTCACATCTGAGGCACTCGTTTTTGGTTTATGAATTTTTGCAAGAGGAAGCTTGGAAAATATACTGTGCTCAGAGGAACAAGCATTAGAGTTTGATTGGATTAAGCGAGTGAATGTTGTTAAAGTGGTGGCAGATGCTTTCTCTTATATGCACCATGGTTGTTCGCCTCCAATCATCCATCGGGACATATCAAACAAGAATGTCTTGTTTGATTCAGAGACGTGGCTCATGTCTCTGATTTTGGCACAAGCCTCATGCATAGTTGTGGTTGTAACTATTTGCTGATGTAATTTTGTTTATGGGTTTTCCCATTTTAGCTCTTGCTTAATTAAATTAGGCAGGAATCAATCTTTGTTTTCAGATGCTTGACCTTCTGCCTTTTATACTGTGTCATATATTGGTCAGAGATTGGTATATGCTAATGGTGCTTCTTTCAAGGTTTTAATTTGAGTGTGGGTTGGAAGCCAGATTTATGGACTTTATGTAGGTCTGTGTCTCCGTGCATCATGTTCTAAAAGACTCCTTTGTCATTGATCTGATGGTTCTCAATTTCTTGCAGGGTTTTACTCATGCAGCTTTTGCATTAGGATACAAGGCAGGGATTAACAAAAGCATAGTTGATGGAAACTTAGTTCCACCTGGTGCTCTTGTTACATTTGTGCAAAAATGAATCTTGTATCTTGAGCTGGAAGCATACTTGAGCTGTGTAAGTAGATTACCACTTCTAATTTTTCTCTTAAAATTGCAATTTGAGAATTGTCAATTGATTAAGGTTTGTTAAGGTTTTCTGATACAGAAACGGAAGACGATTTCTTATTCCTCCAACCTTAGGATCTTTTATAACAAAGGATGTTTATGAACTGAGGAAGATAACAAAAGAGAAAAAGGAAAACCTTCAGATAGAGAGACATTGCCAAAGATACTAATGAACCTGACCGTGAACATGAAAAAGAATATGCACACACAAATGAGAAGGAAAAACCACAAAGGGAGAAAGAAAGAGAACAAGATAGAGGATGGGTGGAGAAACATAAAGAGCAAAAGGGAAAAGGAAAGGAAAAGGCGCATGAGAATCATATTGATTCCAAACAAGGAGATAAGGTCATCATTCGACATGAAGGAAGTGGACACAATGAAAGTTAACTTATGCATATTATTAACTTTCTGTGTGTTATTGGGGCGAGATATTTTCAAATTCCAACCGAAAGTATCTAACTATGGTCATTTAGTACTTACGTTTCAACGTATTTATTATATCCCCAAATTTGGCATTATATTTGAAACTTAGTTACACGAAACGGGAGCGGGGACGGGAGAGGGGACGGGAGCGGAAGCGGGGGTGGGGACGGGGGAGCGGATGATCATAGAAGTGTGGTTTGCACGACCAAGAAGATCAACCAGACAGTCTTTGATACGTTAGTTACTTTACAACCCCAAACTGCAAGCTGTATGTTCACTTCCATTTGATGAAGCTAAACTGTGGCAAGGCCAAAGCGGACCTGAGCTAAAGCAGCAGATTCAAAAGCAATTTTAAAATATTAGGGTTCTCTCTGATAAAATACACTTTCGTCTCGTTGCTTTGGACAAGATGCTCAGGGTAGTAAATTCTGATGATTATGTGTTTCTTCAATGCTGTAGTTATGTTATCTGCTGCTTATATCTATTAACTAAGGAATTATTGATATTTCTGTTACTTGGCCTGCTATACTATTCAAGATTATGTTATATTCTTTCCATCTACCAATTAATTATTAGGAGTATATTTTTTGTTGCTTTTCTCGTGAGTATGTCTTCATTTTGCACCGCCCTAATGGATTGTGTGGGATGTGAAACGTGTTGCCTCTGGGAAAAGCTTCAGGTTCTTGGTCTCGGCACTGCACAAAGATTCTCTTCTCTGTCAATGGTCAAAACCAACCTCATCAGAATTCAAGCTTCTGTATCCCTATAATGGTTTCTTTTTTTATTTGGAATAATAAGTTCATGTCTCTTTGTTCTCAAACTTTTGGCGGTCTTTACACCTGCATTTGCAAAAAAATGAGGTGATTACCTTGATAAACCTGCTTAATCGATTTTCTGAATCTGTCAAACTCGTAAAAGATATGGGGCCTAAAGCTGATAATATAAATGGAGGGATGGTCTTTGAGCCAACTGCAGAAGTAATTAGTACTTGGCAAAGAATCTGGGAGTCAGTGATTGAGATTCAGTATTACCTACTTACTATCTGCGGCCTATGTTACATCATTAAACTGTATAATTATTTTGTTTTTGTTTTTCTTGGTCAAACAGTGAAAGTTTTGGTCTCCTAGAATCTAAATGGCTTCTGAAATGATTTTTTTTTCCAGGCTAAGGAAGCCGCCATTGTGACACATCTTGTGATGTTCTAACGAATCAATTCTGAAGGCGATGTTAGGACAAAGTGACCTTAGAGAGTATAGGGTTAAGAAGAGGAAGTTGGAGGTCGTATAGACACAAATATATATACAGGACAAAGCTGAGTAAATATAGAATTTAAAATCAATACTTAATGGATCAGATCATTTTGAATTTCACGTTAGCATGTGATAAAAGGTTTTGCTTTGTGCATATGAATGATTGTATGAATAAATCAATGGTTAGTTTAATCTGTCCAACTATTGAATAATGGATATGTGCTATTGCTTCCCTAGCATTTAGCTCTTCCTGTCTATTAAAAACCATTTTTGACCATTCCATGTTGAAATTGTTACTATGTGGGTTTTTTTGACGGCACGATTTGGAGTTTTGTTCATTTGTTAGGGTGGCAACGGTTATCTGAGATAATTTTTGATCAGTTAAGGTTTATTGCTCCACTTTCATGATTTGTGCTTGGTTTTGTTAATGATATGACTATCTGTGCACTTCTTTCAGGAATAATAATGTCCATGGCATGTTTGGGAGAGGATCTTCTAGATTTTGTTGAGAACATGAACCCTTAAAAAATCATATTTATAAGTACACAATTGAAAGACATTTGCAACAAGAAAAATTTCACGTCTTTTTCAAGATAAAGGTGTTCTTAGTCTTACTGATCGATAACCGATACCGTGATTTCTGGAATTGAGGGCTCACCAGTACCTAGCTTGCCGGTGATTTTGTTCTCTTGTCCAGAGCTCACCGGCGTTTGGCTTATGGGACAGTCCATGGGATCTATTTTCTTTGCTTGTGGTTGCTTCTTGTCTTGATTTCCATCAAGTTTGTTGTGATTGAAGAGCTCTTGAAGCCGTTCTCTGGTAACATTGGTTTGGACTCCAAGGTGATGTGATTATTGCCTATATAGAAGTATGTGTGTAGTTGTGAATTTGGTGTTTGACGAAATAACTTTGAAGGTTACTTTAATTTAAAGAAGAGGGTTTTGTAGTTGATTTTGATACGTGATTTTTATTTGATTGGACTTTCTTTGCTGTTGATATTTTGATGCAATTTATATGTACTTGTGATGGGTTCTTTAAATGTTTTAGGTTGCAGCAGCCAAGGCGACAACAGAGGAAACATATGACATCGTCAAAAGAGGTTAGAAATTTCTATAAATCTCTTTCGTGTTTGTTTTTCGTGAGCTAAGATCTGATTTAGTTAGTTAATTTTTGGATGAGTAATATGGGTACATGGGTTTTTGTTGATTATTGTTTAATTTATGAAATTGATAATCTTGATTTTGAAGTGAATATTGCGATTGTGAAGAGAGTTTCGGGCTAAATCTAGGTTTGCGTCTGTGACATTCTAGGTAACTTCTCTCCCTCTTTATAGGGTGCCTATTCACTAGAGCCATTTTGGTTTATACTTAGTGTTACTTATGTATTTTTCAAGCATTCCAACTGTTCGATGAAAGTTATCAACCATTAATTCCGGACTCCAAAGCTACCACGGCATATGACTTCCTTGAATTTGTTTGTAGTTGTTTTGATTTCTTTATGTGAATAGAGTTATGCCTGGCGCATCAGTACTGTTCTGCCCTATCCCGTTCCCCAGGAGTTAGGTTTTCCTAAAAATGGCAGATCTGTTTCTTATTTGTGACTGATTTTCTTGAAGTATGGACTTTTATACTTTGACTTTTCTTTTGGTCGATTTCTTTATCTTTAACTTGCTTGATTGCGCAATAATACAAACATATGCATGCTCATTTTGGAGGCATTAAAAAGGTGTCCAAAAATTTTCAATTACAAGACAAATGGAGTGTAGAAAAATAGAACAAAAATGAGCCAATATACTGGTATTAGATTGTACGTTGCTTTAAGATTCAACAATTTATAAATAATTCTCTATTTCTTCCAAAGGTTTCCTACCAGTTTATTGGTAGCCAAATCCATTCTCCATATTGCAAAGGAACACAAAAGGAAAGGGAATGAAAAACGTAATAAAATGAAAACCAAAACATGGTAACGAGAAGTAATTAAAACTTGATCATAAGCATTTAGGATCCACACCAGATTCTCCTATCACCGATTAAAAGTATTAAGAAGGCTAAATGAGTAGAAAAGCTGGAATTTTGACCCATTGAACTACTTACATTGCATCAGGCAATCTATTTATCAACTCAATTTGACACGGGGCGCATTTGTTGATTCTGTTGAACATGGATTTTGGTCCTTGCTGAAGATCAACTCAAAAGTGCAAAAGAGTAGAAGTGTTTTTAAAAAGTGCAAGAGTTAGACAACTGCTCTGTGATGAGGAAAAAAATATTATGTTTTGAAGCTTCATAAGATGATTGATCAAAAATAGCCATCTTCTATTAGAGGACATGTTGGGCTGTTAAATTACATGTCTACAATCAAGTGACCCAAAAGAGAACGTTGAGAAGGATGAGAAACAACTTGGACTTCAATAACGTAAGACTCAAATAAAACCGTGATCAAGGGAGAACAACCCAACTCTTGATTGATTTCATGGCATGGTAGATAGTTTTGTTATTTAGAGTGGTGTATAGGTCCATTTCCTTGACATGCTTCTTTCAACATTTAGTGATTTTTAGGGCTATTGTTCTTGGCATCCCCTTTATGCCTTTGCTATAGATTTTAATACTTACCGAATAAAAAAAAACTTGAGAATCATGAAGAACAAGAAATTTAGGACACCAAGAATAATAACATGAAGGATGATCCGAATGACCTATACAGACCAATGACTATTCTAGCAAGGTAGTATTACCTCGGTCCATGTACTGAGCTAGAACAAAAAGTCCATTCCGATGTGGAACCGTGTCCTGAACAATCAACAATGTATTGAAGTAAAATAAAATCACCAACTAAGTTACTTGATGCCCCATAATAGATGTCCATTTTGAAAATTCAAAGAGAAAAAGTTGATAAATTTCCCTTTTTGTCTTCTCTTTTGAAGTGTTGGCATGACTCCTAATTTTAAAATAAAGGGCAATGTTGGAAAGCTGTCCTTTTCTTGAGTGTAATGTTGGTGTCTCCTAAAAGCAACTAAAATTATAGAATGGAGGGAGTATATCTTTTCAGACCTAGATATGGTCATTTGCATAAGTCTTTTGATGCTAGTAGAGGAATGGGGGCTTTCCAATTGTTAGCTTGTTAATAGGATATTTGATGCTGCAGATCTGTTTACTAAGGTCATTGGGGTCAATTTTGACTGTATGTCGGCATAATCCTCTTGAAAAGGTTGTGTAAGCACCTTTGGGTGTCTATGTCTTCGGGCGATTGATGGCAACCTTCAAGTGTTTCTTAATAATCATGTTATTGGTCACTGGTTAATATTAGTAAGTCTTACATTTGAACACAATTTTGCTCTTGATGATATCCATTTTGCATATTTAGATGAGAATGCAAATTGTTTTTTTGTGCCTAAAAATAATCACTGTGCTGGCGGAGAAAACAGGGGAAAGAGAAGATAAAATGTTCTCTTTGATAATTGATATGCCTTTGTTCTCTTAGATTGAGAGTATAATAAAGTTGAGAGAGAGAGAGAGAGAGACAGAGAGAGAGAGAGAGAGAGAGAGAGAGAGAGAGAGAGAGAGAGAGAGAAGTCCAGCTTCGGCGCTGGCGATTCAAATCATAGAGTCAATCACCTTTTTGAAGGAGGTATGCTTTTGTTGTCCGTTGCCTAATTCATTGATGTCCTCTATTCTGGGGTTTCATATACAGTCGATTTTAAACTTGGAAATCTGTGAAGTCCTATATTTCCTCTGTTTTTTCTCACTTTGATTATTAACTTGCAAATCTGTAAAACTCTTTTTTGTTTTCATCTTCAATTCTCATTTATTGGTAATGTTTGCATCTTCCTTTATATTGTTAATGTTTGCACAAACTCTAGATGTTGTGAGTGCAATGGCATTAACAAGAACTCCAATAACTTCGAACTAAAACAACTGTCAAAGCTAGGAATTAAAGCTGATCGCATGCGACGGGCCTGGATATTTACAGGCGCTTGGATGTGGAGTTGTTATTAGAGGCTGCATGTGTATTGTTTGATTTAAAATTAAAGCGGATCGCATTAATTGAAACTCCTAATATTCATGCTTTTTGTAAGATCACATAGATTGGGAAACTACAGTTATTCATCATTTGAGCTGATGATAATGGTGAAGGGGGGAACCTTTTCTTTGTATTCTTTGCTATGCCGCCATGCCCGGGTTAGTACTTTACCGAATTGCCAGCTAGCTGATGAGCAGCTACCAGAGTACAAGAAAATGGAGATAAAAGCCCCGTTCGAGCCTAAAATCAAAATTAGAGGAACATAGAGTGTTGCAAAGGGTATTGCTTGTTTTGGCTTTGATAGGAACTTGTATGGTCTTTGGAGATGGAGTATTTACACCTGCAATATCTGGTTATGGGAGATTATAGTATTATTGGTTTTCTTTTTCTTCAATAGATTGAATGCTGGGATGTTGATAACTGAGAATTATTTGGTTTTGGGTGTATTGCAGTGTTTCCTAATTCCCGGCAATGTCACCTATTTCCTAGCTTTTTGCCATGTCAAAAGAGCAGTACCAATGTAAGACTCTTAGCTATTTGTCAAATCATTCACCGTCTGGTTTAACCGTATGAGATTCAGACATAATGTTTGAAAGATGGTTGTTTTCATTTGCACAACAGGTTCAATCATACTGTGCTTTCTAGGGTAGGTGAATATTATTCACTTGTGTAGGTCAGCTTGCTCAGGTGTGTTTTTATGTCTGCAATTTTATGTTGTGTTCATATATCCATCAATGATGTCCGATTAAACGAAGTTTTGGCATGGATAACCTTCTCGAGTAGGGTCACAAGATGAATGATTCAGATTGTTACTGTGGGTCTTTGGTGGGCCCACAACGAACTTAATCTAGACTGATCAAAACTTTATGGGAGTCGAGTCCTTTATCAAGCTTCATTGTAATGTCTATTGTTCTTGAAAGTAATCTAGCCGCTTATTATCCAAGAGAATATAAATCGCAAAGGTTTTTCCGATCGCTCATGGATATTCTAGATGAGGGGATTGAAATTGTCTTACCAACCCTGCCAAATTTAGGTGTGGAATACTCTTCTCTACGTATCAGTAATTGATTTTTTCAAAATCTCAATAACTTCACCTTCAAGGATTGAAATCTGGGTATATGGGCTAAAGCTGGGCATAGGTAATGTTGGAAAATTGAATGCCTGGATATTTTATGGTCGGTTTATCTTGGTTGCTTGAAATGTCTTCAGATGACTTCTTTGGCATTTGCTATAAAGATCGCGTGCTGTGATTTAGGTCACGTAATCCTTCGAATACGACTCTTTGGCCATATCTCTCTCTCTCTCTCTCTCTCTCTCTCTCGATCGAATTTTAATAGTTTAGGATGTTCTCGAAAGGCGCTTTCACACTTTTGCTCACGATCACTCACACGTCCAATATGTGACTTAGGGGGTGATGCAAATCATAGATGGGTATCAAAATCTTGAGTTAACTATTATGTATTCTGGAGTTGGACTTGTTTGAGCCAATAAGGAAAAAAAGTTGGACTTGTTTGATCTTTACGATGTTTTTTATGTGGATGTGCATTTGGTGGACAAAGAGATAGTACCAAATTGTCAGAAATATGCTTTATTGTTGGTCCTTGTAGATATAACCAAGGCAAAATTCTTAACTTTAATCACAGTTAAATCACTCTCCAGCAAAATAATTAACGCTCACTTGGTGGCGCTAAATCAACAATGGTTTTAGAAAAGAACGCTTTTTGGGTATGTACATATTTAGAAAAGGTTTTTCTATCTTACACTACATGTTCTTAGTGGAAAACTTTGGTTTATGGAAAGAATGCTTAAATAGAAAAGACAGTGAGCGTTCTTTGGCTATATCACAAGACCATTCCTGACCATTGCATGTTTCCTTGGCAATAAAGATGGCTCCACTGAAGCCTGCTATGGTCTTTTGGTTTTCCATGGACTAAGAACTAGTCTATGGTCTGGCAGTTGACAATTAGCAGCGCTATAGAATTACATAATCATCATGTTAATTTGGAAGATCAAATTTTTTTTTTTTTGGGGTCAGTTAGAGACTTTGTTTTGGATCTTCAGATTCTTACACTTCATTTTACTGCTTTGAGGCAACGTCTTGATCACATTTCATATTTATTGGCTGGAAAGACAAACTAAGTTATTTGAATAAATTGAGCTTAGGACCTTGGGTATACTAGATCCTCGGTTTGTTTACTTTCTAATCTGCAGTTGACCAGGCAATATGTTTCGAAACTGCAGAATTTTTTTTTCCCTCGGTAAAATCATTTCACTAGCAAGTTGAAAATTATTGGTTGAAGGATTCAGGAAAGTGCTTGTTGGACTCTTCGTGATTTACTCTATTTATAGATAATAGATTGCAAATTTGATGTTCTGTTTCCATTTGTTCCTTTATTCTGCAGATGTTGAAGTCCCAGTTGCTTGTATCATATTGGTATTCTTGTTTGCGCTCCAATATTATGGGACCCATCAATTAGGATTCTTTGTTGCTCCTATTGTGATAGCATGGCTTGTATGCATCAGCCCTATCGGTGTATACAATATCATGTATTGGAATCCTCATGTTTACAAAGAACTCTCTCCTTACTACACGTACAAGTTTTTGAAGAAGATCCAAAGGGGAGGTTGGATGTCATTGGGTGGCATTTTGTTGTGTATAACAGAAAAAGAGCAAAGTAAAACTGTGTCCTCTTGCCCTTTGCCCAATAGACAAAGTGTTCTTATTTTTTTGTGTTTAATTTTAATTATGGTTCAGAAGCAATGTTTGCTGATCTTGGACACTTTTCACAGTTGTCTATCAAGGTTAGTAAACTTGGTTATGTTTCCTGTCAAGTACTGCAGTTCATGTGCCTCTGTTGTGGGTTGAAATTGTGGATCAAACATAAAGTAGGCGCCCAATAGATTTTCAATCAAAGTGATTTTTGTGTTTTCTAAATACAATCCTTATACTTTTCGGATAAAAGTATGCTTATTTTTTCTGTAGTTTTTGTTTTTAGTCAATGCAATCACTGAGACTAAATTGAGAATCTCACGTCCTCATAAAATTTACCAATAAAAAATATTTGCATTAGTTTCTTTATTGTTGTCATCTATGTTTGAAGGCCACTTATTTGGGTGTAAAATTTATCCCCTGCGTCGAATCCAACAGTTCACAAGGGATCTCGCATACTTTGGGTGGCCAATCTAGCAAGAATTTAGAATATCTAATACTGAGGTGGTGTAGGAATGTTCTTCGATCACTTCAAGGACGCACGCATCAAATTTGAAACAAGTAGTGCTAATTCGGGAGAGAGTTGTTAATACACCGAAGACTACATTATTGCAGATTGCTTACTTAACTGCAGATTGCTTTCACAGTTTCACCTTTGTAGTTTACCCAGCCTTGATCCTTGCGTATTTGGGGCAAGCAACTTATCTTTTCCAGCACCATATTATTGAAAATGACTAGATTCTATGTATCAGTACCTGGTAGGTACTATGTTTTTTCTCTTTATACTTGCCATTTCCAGATTTTTCAAATAGAACTTTTGTGTTGGTATTTGTTGGCGATAACTAATCCAAGAGTCCTTAAGTTTTTCATTACATACTTGCTTTGTCAGAGCTAATACGATGGCCCGTTCTTGCATTAGCTGCACTCGCAGCAGTTGTGGGAAGCCAAGCCATCATCACCGGGACATCCTCCATTATCAAACAGTGTTCTGCTTTGGGTTGCTTCCGATGGGTCAAAATAGTACACACCTCGCCCAGTATTCATGGCCAAATCTACATTCCGGAGATCAACTGGACTTCGATGGTGTTATGTTTGGCTGTTACTATTGGTTTCAGAAACATGAAACACATAAGCAATGCAGCAGGTACTTTCTCTGAAATGGTTTCCTTTTTCTTGCAAAGAAGAAGGCATTTCTCAGTTTGTTCTTCCCTTCCCTCTCTTGTGTTCTCTTTTTCGAATTCTTTAGTTTGGAAGGAATCCATATTTCTTGACTGAGGGACTACAACATACTAGTTCAATTCTGCACAATAAGTCCCTATAAAGGACTAAATTTTATGCTTCTTATTGATGAAATGAAACTCTTCAGTCCCCTATAATTTAATGACAAGCACCTCAAAATGGTGGAATACCAGCTATGCCTTCCAGTGATATTGCATTTGCAGGAAAAACAATCTCACAATGTCTAGAACAATCCAATGGGCAATCATTCGGATCAAATCCTATTAATATGGCAACAATATGGCTTAAAATTGAAAGGCAACCAGTCACAAAACCATGTGAAGATGACCAGTTACGCATTTGGTCTAACAGCAAGTTCAACTTATATATATTCAAGTTACACCCTCTCTAACACAACAACTTAAGCTTTTGAATTTGCATGTGGCACTTAACATATCACATCAGGTAAAAGATCTTGTGTACAACCCTCTCCACCTCGTCATTCATTATGCTACTTGCACTTGTTTGGCTTGTCTATGATGGTGACCCCACCACATGCTATTACCTTTTCTAGGTATTAATTGTCAAAATCTTGCCCAATTGTATCCTAGGACAAGTAGACGCCATAAGGGAATTGTACCCTTCTCCTATGATTCTGTTATTCCGTATAAGGAAAAAACTATTTGTTAAAATTGGTGAGACGAATCCTAGGAGTTTTATAAGTTGAGATCATTGTCATTTTCCATCAAACATTTGTTAATAGCTCCAACTTTTGCATTATGCTAAAAAAGGTACTGTTGCAACAACATATTGAAAACTATACTTGAGTTCAGCATACTGCAAAGTTAGAAACTCGTAGAGTGATACCACTGACTACTTACAACTTGCAAGACGTAAATGGATAAAAATTCCTTTTTGTTTCCTTGGAGATCCAACTTAAACCAAAGCCCCCAAACCAGGATTTTTCTCCGAACAACACTTAATCTTTCCGAGGCACAGAAGCAAACTAGGATTATGTTTACTACTTATGCCTTATTCTTGGATATCAGTGCTCTTTTATTTTAAACTCCTCTGGTAGCTCTTTTTCATATTCCTTTCCTATGTAATTTTTGATAGGAACGAATAAAAGAAACATGGAGTAAATTCTTTGCATCATCTTTCACCATGTTATAGAAAAAGATGTTGAGCTTTAGGTTTCAATTGGTGATCATAAATGCTCTAACAATGCCTACGGATTTGCAGGAGGTCAATGCAGTAGAGTTTCATGGGGAAGGATGCAACCTCATGGCTGTTGGAAGTAGTGTGGGAAAGGTATGGTTAAAACATCATTTGTGATTGTTTCATATTCCCTGTGTTATACTATATCTGTCCTAGATTTTTAAACTCATTAATCATGAAAAAACTTATTAATCTTCACTGAACAACAAATCCTGTCTTTAAACATCCACTTGTAGTGGTTTTTGACTTTTCGTAATTATTACGGATAAATGTTGAGTGTCCTTTTGTTGAGTTATTCATCCACTAAACATTTCTACGAATAAACTCTTAAGTTTATGCTTGCTATTTTAAATGTAGGTATTGATTTATGACTTGCGTTCTTCACAATCACAACCAATGCAAGTGAAGGATCACATGTGAGCTACATCTACAGGCTGGCTATTTTGTCTTTTTATCCAATGATAGTTATGTTTTTCTTTGTTTCTAATGTGTAGCTCCTTGTATTTGTCAACTTTCTTCGGTAGGTATGGCAGCCCAATTTCAAATATTAAGTGGCATCAAACTCTTAACTCCGAGCGAGCAAAGTTAATTACTATGGATAATAAAATTGTCCAGAGATGGTAAGTAATACTCCCATTTTCTTTTTAATGTGAGTAGAATTTAATATATTGGTTTTTGTTTTAGATAATGGACCTTGGATTTATTTGTTCTCCGTTCTAGTTTTTTCATGTGATTATATCATATAAGATTGTCTCAAGCTTTTGTAGTTCAAGTTATGACTGGGCATGTCTGACTATTGAATTCATATTCATTCATCATCTTCATTTCATTTGTTGCGACTCTAGGGTTTATATTATAGTTTCTTTGTACGACTTTTTTCTGCCATTCTCTTGTTTACCTCATGAAAATATGACATAATATAGTGACTTTGAACAAGCTATTAGACTGTCTCAAAACTTATAAGATGAAGCGTGCTTAATTATTAGAACATGTAAGAATGGCTAGACGGTGTGCACAATTTTTTGGCTTATCAATACACGTACTGGTGTTGGAGGAATGGACATGGTACTATATGTTTAGTTGGTGTGTCTTTATGTTTGGTCCAAATTGTGGACTGAATACATGATGAGATTTTTCCATTTTGTAGTTGGTTTTTATCCTTTTGAGTTTTACAGACAAAAATAGGTAATTAATGGATTTTCGTAGGTAATGGTGGATGCAGTATGGGAAGTCAGAGAAGACATCAGCTCAAATTCTCCTTCATTTTAGGTGGTTGGCGGGTTTAGGAGTTTTCTTCTTTCCATTTGTTGGTGTAGTGGGTTATGCCAAGACCCAAGAGTGATCCTTTAGCTTTTTGAAGCTTAGTGGGTGGGTGCCATGTGAAGAGAGTGAAACATACTTAAGACTTTGGAGGACGTAGAGATGTTGGTTCAAAGATTAAACTTATTTATTGCATAGCTTAATTTTAGCTTGGACGGACACTCTAGGAGTCTCTCTTCTCTTTTTTTGATTATGTAGGAGACCCTATGGGCCTATAGTCTTGGTTAGATCTTGGTTGTGCCCCTCTAGTGCTTTTTGTTCTTTATGTTTAGGTATCAAAGATTGTGGCTGCAGTATAGCTAACATAAGATTGTATAAGAGCACAAGTTGAACCGTTGAAGATCTTTTTCTTAGGGTGTTCTTTTCTACTTATTTCTTTATATTTTTCCTTGTGCGCACAAATAATGAATTTACTTGAATACAGGTTCACCATTCATTTGAATAGGAAAGGCAAGAAGCGGATAACTTGAATGAATACTAGTTGGTTACCGACCTAAGATTTGATGTTTTCTTTGTGTTCAATTTTAGGGTAATCGTAATAGGGAGAAAACCCATTAGGGTTAATTTCATTCAACATAATATATATATATATATATATATATATATATATATATACACACATACATATACAAGCTATATAATAATTGCACTATGGTCCTAGATACTTAAACTAATTACATGATAAGACACATAATTACACTGATACAAATAGATCCATCATCTAACACTCCCCCTCAAGTTGGTGTGAAGATATCAATCAAGCCCAACTTGAACACAATAGGATGAAAACTCTTGCTACCCAGCCTTTTTGTGAATACATCAGTTAACTGATCTCTAGATCTCACAAACGGCATACATATCAAACCCTCGTTCAACTTTTCCTTGATGAAGTGTCAATCAATCTCTATGTGCTTTATTCTGTCATGCTGAACGGGATTATGAGCAATGTTAATGGCAGCTTTATTGTCGCACTAGAGTTTCACCAGAATACTGTCAGCAAATCCCAAATCAAGTAACAAAGTTTGGAACCACAAGAGCTCACAAACACCATTAGCCATAACTCTATATTCAGCTTTTGCGCTAGACCTGGCGACTACCGATTGCTTCTTACTTTGCCAGGTAATCAGATTACCCCCAAGGAAAGTGCAATATCCAGAAGTAGAGCGCCTATCATTCACAGAACCAACACAGTTAGCATAAGTGAATGCCTCCAATGGCAAATGGCCATGATTAGAGAACAAAATTCCTTTTCCTGGAGTTGATTTCAAATACCTCAAAATACGATAAACTGCATCTAAATTTGAAGTACGAGGATCATGCATAAACTAACTAACAACACCTACTGCATAAGTAATATCTGGTCAAGTGTGGGCCAAGTATATTAGTCGACCCATAAGTCACTGATACCTCTCCTTATCAGTACGCTCCTCCACATCTCCACTAAGATGATGATTCGCTTCAATAGGAGAATCTGCAGGTCTACAGCCCAATATATCTGTTTCTTCCAAAAAATCAAGTATATACTTGCATTGGGAAATAAAGATACCTCTATCAGACCTCGCTACTTCCATTCCAAGGAAGTATCTCAATGATCCCAAGTCCTTAATCTTGAACTCTTGAGCTAGACGAGACTTAAGGTTATGAATCCCACTCACATCATTGCCTGTCATTATTATGTCATCAACATAAATAATAAGGACAATAATCTTACCATTACTTCGCCGGATAAACATCGTATGATCTGCACGGCTCTGCTTGTAACCAAAACTCAACATAGCCTAAGAAAACCTGCCAAACCAGGCTCTAGGTGTCTGCTTCAGCCCATAAAGTGCCTTCTTCAATCTACACACATTTCCTTCACTTGCAAGAGAAGAGAAACCTGGTGGAATATCCATATAAACTTCCTCCTCTAAATCACCATGGAGGAATGCATTTTTCACATTAAATTGTTGAAGAGGCCAATTCAAGTGGGCAGCACACGAGAGGAGAGCTCGCACAGAATTCATCTTCGCTACTGGAGCAAACGTCTCCTCATAGTCAATACCATAAATTTGAGTAAAACCTCTAGCAATAAGCCTTGCCTTGTATCTCTCAACTGTACCATCAGCCTTTTGCTTAATAGTGAACACTAACTTGCAGCCCACTGGTTTCTTCCCTCCTGGAAGTGACACTAGATCCTAGGTGCCATTCTTTTTCAAAGCTGTCATTTCTTCTACCATAGCTCCTTTCCACTTAGGTATCTTGAATGCATCCTGCCAATTCTGTGGAATAGATATAGAGGAAAGAGAAGAGACAAAGGCATGGTACGAACGAGACAAACGGTCATAAAAACAAACTGTGAGATAGGATGCTGAGTACAAGATCTAACACCTTTTCGAATAGCAATAGGAAGATTGTCAGGATCCATAGGAGGAGGTTCAATAAGAGAAGAATCATTACCAGAAGAGTCAGCTGAGGAATCTGGAACTGGAGTGGGTGATTGTGATTGACATGGTGGTAACGTACATGAAGACTTTCCATTTTTCCGTCTAGCATACCTCTGTAAGCTAGCTCCCTGCAGTCGTCGTTGTGCAGGTAGTTGTTCCTCAATCTCACCACCAATATCATGTGTTTCCCTTTCAACAGATACTGGTTCCTCTCCAGTGTTTTCCTTCTCCCCTTCACTATGATCATAGAAAAATTTCTCCCCCTCACTATGATTATAAAAGGTAAACATCTCTTCCTCCTGCTGATGCTCCCCCTGAAGAGATGGTTTGGAGGGAGAATAAAAAACCTCTGTTTCCCAAAAGGTAACATCCATAGAGACAAACATCTTCCTCTAATAAGGATCGTAACACTTATAGCCTTTCTGGGTAGGAGAGTACCCAACAAAAATACACTTATGGGCTTTATGTCCTAGCTTGCCCCCAGAAGGTTTTGGGGCATGAACAAAACACACACAACCAAACACCTTAGGTGGAAGAGTCATAACTCGACAACTGCTTGGCAGGCACTCAATGGGTGTTTTAAAATTAAGGACACTGGATGGCATACGGTTGATAAGATATGTAGCAGTTAAAATAGCTTCTCCCCATAAGTATTTGGGAACATTCATAGTGAACAAAAGAGACCAAGCGACCTCAGCAAGATGACGATTTTTACGCTCAGCGACTCCATTTTGTTTTTTAGTGTCAACGCAAGTCGTTTGAAAAATAATACCATTATCATATGGACATGTCCGAAAAATCTTATCAATTTACTCAGTCCCATTATCACTTCGAAGAATTTTAATATGTGTATCAAATTGAGTGCAAACCATCTTATGAAAAGATTTGGAACAAGAAAATACTTCATTTTTTGACTGGAGTAAGTACACCCATGTGACACAAGAATAACAATCAATAAAAGTAACAAACCATAGCCCTTAAAGAAGTAACAGGAGAAGGACCCCAAACATCAGAATGGATAACCATAAATGGAGAATCACTTCGTTAATTAATAGGTGCATAAAAAGAGCATTTATGTTTTCCAAACTCACAGGCTTCACAAAAAAACTGATTCCTAGGACAATGTTTAACTAAAGTAGGAAAGAGTTTCTCTAATATCCCAAAAGAAGGATGACCCAATCTACGGTGCCACCGATGTAACAAAGAAAGAGTGGAACTTATATCTACCCGTAGAGCTTGTCCACATGATAAAGATGGCTGAGATGGATGAGGTGCATGCTCCAGATAATAGATACCACTGTGTGCTTTACCACTGCCAATCACCTTCCCCGTTTCCAGTTCCTAAAAGATACAGTGAGTAGGAAAAAATGTCACAGAACAGTTTGCAGAATGGGTAAAACTACTAACTGAAAGAAGGTTAGTGGCAAAGTTTGGAATATGGAGGACTGAAGAGAGAGAGATAGAGGGAGAATAGCGAACGAAACCTTTCCCTGAAATAGCAGAGAACGATCCATCGGCAATTTGAACCTTATCCTTACCAGAACAAGTGGAATAGGAATAAAAAATAGAGGAACAATCTGTCATATGATCTGAAGCACCTTGATAATCCAAGGAATACCGGAGGAGGCAGTAAATGCACTAGCTGGAATACCTAAATGAGCAAAATAGGATGTATTAGGAGCTGTTGTGGAAGTAGGAGCTATAGTAGAGGAAGAATCAGCCTGAGCTATAAAACGCCTGAGAGCTTGCATCTCCCCCTGAGAGAAACCGCCAACAGAATCAGAAGGTGACTGAACTGCTATACTGAACCCATAATCAGACAAGGTAGCAAACTCTGAAACATGTGCCTGAGCCTGAGAATGCCCGGGACCACGACCTCGACCTCCACGTCCACTGCCTCGCCCACGAGAAGGACGACCATGTAACTTCCAACAGAAATCCTTGGTATGTCCAGTGTTGTGGCAATAATCACACCGGAGTGACATACGGTCTATGGCCCCACTGGTAGTACCAGACTGAGACTTTCCACTGCCAGACCCAAACTACCCCTGCAGAATAGCAACCAATGCAGAACGATCAGAAGTAGGAGCTTGTAACATAGCACCCCTTCTGCTCTCCTCTTATTGAACAATGGCATAGGCCTCTCCCAAAGATGGAAACGGAACACGACCCAACACCTGCATTCTAATTGGATCATACTCCACATCAAGACTAGCAAGAAAGTCATACACATGCTCTTTTTCTATTCTTTTAACCAAGTACCAGCATCAACGGAACAGACTGCTTGAAACTCTTGATAATAATCAAATTCTTGCCAGGCCCTATTGAGATCAGCAAAGTAAACAGCAACAGATCGATTGTGTTGATCCATAGTACAAAGTCGCTTTCACAACTCAAAACACTGAGCATCATTGCCCTGCAGAGAATAAGTCTGTTTGGCAATAGTCCAAATCTGATATGGAGTGTTAAGAAGCAAGAAAGGACTACGAATATCAGCCTTCATAGAATTAAACAACCAAGTCATGGCTAAAGATCGACGAGACTTAAGCGTCTTGAGTTCAACATCAATAGTAGGCTCAGTAATAGGGCCTTCAATGAACTCAGACATCCCTTTAGCTTCAATAGCTAATGTAAAAGTATGAGACCAAAGTAAATAATTTGTGGCACCCAGTTTGATGGGACAAATATCTAGTGGAGAGTTATCCAGAGTCCCTACACGACTCAACTCATCCTTGCCACTAGCAGAAGCCTGTTTTTTCTCTTCTAACATCTTGAAAGTAGAACAATAATGCCAAATAAACAATAAACAATGTTCCCAGCAACTTTAGAACTCCAAAAATAATAAATAAATGTTCCAAAAACCCTAGAACCTCAAAAAAATCAATTGAATACCTTCAGATCTAACTGAAACAGTGTTGAAACTTCGTGAGAGAAGAAAAAAATAGATTTGATCGGCGAGAACAGATCTGATCGACGGCGACGGCAAGCCCTAACTACTCGAAGCACTATTCACAAAAGTACTGTTCACTCGAGTACTGTTCACGAAGTACTGTTCACGTGAAGTACTGTTCACCTGACGTACTATTCACGCAGCAACGAGAAGAACATCGTAGGTCGCCAGGTTCTATTGCTCTGATAACATGTTCAGTTTTAGGGTAATCGTAATAGGGAGAAAACCCATTAGGGTTAATTTCATTCAACGTAAAATATATATATACAAGCTGTATAATAATTGCAATACAGTCCTAGATGCTTAAACTAATTACATTATAAGACACATAATTACACTAGATACAAATAGATCCATCATCTAACACTTTGATTTGTCATCTTAGCATATGAGATTGGAAAGTGATTGTAACTTGTAAGGATCTTGATTCTTGAACTTGTTGCAAATGTGATCACCATAATGCCACATAGGCAAAAATGTTGAATATTTTTTTTTTTGAAAGGCAAAAATTTATTAAAAGGAACAAGGACATGAACATCATCATATTCCTAAACTAAGAACAATCCTGTGCCCAAGAATTCGAGACCCAAATCCGAGATTGGCAAAAAGCCAACCAAGGAAACACCCATTGGGCCAAGCCCAAAACCAAAAAGAAAAACCCAAACCCTACAGATAGTAACCAAACTGCTAATCCTTCTGATCACCCGCAGCCACTGCTTCGTTCGTCGATATATCAAATAAGATCACCCCAAGCGTAGGGCTTAATACGTCATTTGAAGTATAATAATCCGGAAGACCGAGATCGTACCCACGGGAATAATTAATATGGCTTTGCTGGATTTGTAGAAGTAAGCAAGGTTTTCGGCTTTTAGATAGCCAACTTTGTTTTACGTTTGCGGTGGAAAGTAAAAGGGCTAAATTAAAAAGCGAATGAACTAGGATAAAAAGCAGGTTAGGTCTAGGAATTACTAACACCCATGACTTGAGTTAAATCACATTTTCACCCAATTACGCGGTTTAAGATACTCAATTAAGGTTCCTAAACTGGAAGATAAGATGGTTCAATTACCAAGCTAGCTCTAGAATTTATTTAGTAAACACCTCAAGCAACAGAGCTCCAAGCATCATGTGTGGTAAGTAGGCAATGCTCTTACCTACACATGATCAAGGAGGTTAACACCTTAGCAATTTGACAAATAAATCCAAACTACACTTCGATTTTCGAACCAAAGATTTAAACTTTATTGGTAAAAAATGCAATTTTTACTCAAGCCATGAGATGCTAATCACCCCATGACCTAACCCTAGAAAACTACTCACTCATATCTATGAAGATAAGAGTAAGCAAAAATCTACTAAGCATAGTGAAATAACAACACTAGAAGAAAATTAGATTAAACGATAGATCGGAGTAGCAGCTACAGCTTTAATGAAGAGAACAATAACAAAAACTAATTAACTAAAGCAGAAAATTAAATTTAAAGTGTTAGAAAATGAAGAACAATTCAAAAAGCAAATTGAATCTAGGCTAGATCTAAATTATGCAATACAAAAGTTGTTTGTACAATGTGACATCATTCCTATTTATATCTCCAAGATTCGCGCACGAAATATCCCAAAAGATGCTTTAGAGATCTCCTCCTAAAGTCCTTGGCATCGATGGAGAAGGGCTTAGGCTGCTGTAAGGCCCTTAGCATCGATGGGAAACATTTCATTCAATTGATGCCTAGCCCATTAATTGCCTTCTTGGATAACCACTTCGGCACCGATGTAATATTTCACCTTCCATCGATGCCGAATCATTAACTCAAGCCGTTTGGTCTTGCTCTGCTTTGCCTTGCCTTGGCGAGCCGTCGGGTCGCCTACGGGCCTTGAATGCCTTTGGTAAGCCTTGAGTTTAAAAACTCCTTTATTTGGTGATTTTCCTACAAAACAGAACTAGCATACTCTACGAGCAAAAGAAATCAAAACAACTAAGTTAAGCGATAAAATAGACTAAGACTAAACAACTAGCGCACCCTACATTGCATTATCGGGTGCTTATCACACCCCCCAACTTAAGGTTTGCTAGTCCCTAGCAAATAAAGTACGAAAAATTTGAAAACTAACATCCTTGCAATCCATTCCGCTATCATAACTTAGAACATGCTCAATATTGTAAACTAACAAGAGTTCAATCAATCCGACTTTTTATTTCATTTCTACAATTCACAATTTCAGCATCAAACCAAACAGGCTCAGCATCAAGCAAGTCTAAGAGCCAAGCTAAAAAGGTTTGTGTCCTCGAACAAGGGGAGGATACGGGACACAGAACCTGCGAATTCAGATCAAGCCATATCCATCGAAGAAGTGCTTTATAAATAGGTAACAGCGAACAAGAAATACTATGCCTCAAACAATGAAAGCACTTTATTCAACTGAAATGAAAACTAGTAGATGAAATTTGGATAACGAAAGGAAACCATGCCATGCAACTAATTATGCAAATGTCAAACAGTCAATCACAAAGGAATCCATGCGCGCTAAGGATCAACTAAGGTCTTTTTAAGCTTGTAATGACCTTAGTTACAAAGAACAGGTTAGCAAAAATGGGCGACGGTCTATTTCTAGCTTGGTTATCTACCCGAATGACCGCCGCCAACACAAAATGAACCAAGTCAAAGGCCAAACCGGCCAAACCAACTACTAACTAATAATGTGCAAAACAAAACTACGAACTAATAATGCAACAAACAAAAGGATAGAGTGGTTGGCATGTCAACCAACCTAGACCAAGTAAGGGGATTTTCTAAAGCCACTGACTCACTACCTCCTCACATCATCATACCACCACCTCAATCAGCCAATTCTTCACTTTCGTACGCTGCAAAATCATCACTAACTTCCCCCTCATCAACCGGTTCGGGGACATACTTCACCCCGTGTTGCTGCTCCAGAATCGATTTTTGCCAGGCTATCTCTCTCCTCTGTCTCTCCTATTCCGTCATAATCTGTCTCCTCTCAGCCTTCTCCTTTCTTCGCGAATTAATTAGTGCAACCCCTTGACAAAATAGCTTCTTAATCCAAGATGTTTGTTTCTTCTTCTTGGATGGCATCGTGGTCAAATGAGTCCCCCTTGTCCACCTGTTTGTCTTTCGCAGCATGAGTCCGAGACAAGCTCTTCTCATCAAATGTATCATCAAATGGGCCTGGCGAGAGTTCCTCCAACTTTTCATAAGCCCACCCCTTAACTCCATGTTCTTTGCACAAACTAGTAATCATACAGGGAAAAGGCATGCTGGCAGTAATCAACGTGTTAGCTCTGAAATCTCTCAACTGAGTGAAAATGAACATCGCCCAATCTACTACCAAATCATTTGCAGTGAATGCATACATAATTTCTCCACTGTTCCTAGTCGGTCTGTGATCTGAGCTTCAGGGGTATAAATTGCAATGAATTACTTTATTTAAAAATCTGAAGCTAGCCTTGAAATTTTCGGGCACATGGGGTACTGTAGCTTTCGATGGGTCACTACAAAGAACCCTATTCACCACCTGTTCATCCAGCCTCTCATCTTTTCTAGGGTAATTCACCGAATCAGGAGGGGGCCGCTAAATTTTCAGATATCTCGCAATATTGTCGGGGGTAATCACAATGTCAATGCCCCCTACTTGAGAAATAATTCTAACAGACGGATCATTCTCCCAATCACTCTCAGGAATTTGAATATACTTATAAAACTCAATAATAGCATTCTTATTATATCAAACTAATGGTTCAGTCCAAAAGTGCAAACCTTTGCGCATGATGTAACAGAGGCCCATGTGATAAGGTTTGAATTTTTCGGCATCCACTTGACGCTCATTTTTGAACTTCCGGCTATCAAAACTGCCCTCCCAAGTCTTTCTTTTGTCCACCGCAATTTCAGCTGGAGCACGCCTCATTTTTCTGCTCCAAGAGCCCGAAGCTTCTTCCGGCTGACTTTCCTCCTCATCCGCCACAAAATCGTCGTCATCCTCAATCTCTGGTTGAGAAGGTGCTACTCGGTGAGCGGTTTGTTTTATTCTCGGCATTGAAGGTTGAAAGGGTTTGAGGTTTTATTTTTTATTTTTGGTATTTTCGGATTTATGAGGGAATTTTCTAGGGTTTTGGTTTTTGAGTGGAAAAATGAGAATGTAGGGTAGAATATGGTGGAGGGTGGTTATATAAGTGGAAAATAGGAAGAAATTTCAGGATTTATGAGAAAAATGAAAGGAATTTTGAATTTAAAGAGGGGGTAAAGGGTTTACCTTGTTTCGGGCTTGAAAATTTGGAATTGGTGGAGAGAGCTTGAGTATTGTTGAAGGGGATGAAGGATTTTCTGTGGAAAATATGGAAGATTGAGTGGGTTATTGGAGGTTTAGGGTTAGGGTTTAGGAGTTGAATGGAGGAATAGGGAGAGAGGGATTCGGCTATTAGAAGATGATGATGGGTTTTGGTTTGAATTGCACTCGATTGCCTAACTAATCTGAACCGTAGACCCATCGGCATTGATAGAACCCAATATATTCCATCGATGGCGATCTGCTTGAGCTGTTGCTGTAGGGACCTCGGTACCGATGGACAAAAATCCCTCCTATTGATGCCGAACCAGTTACTCAACCCCTGTTTGAAAGCCACTCACTACCGATAGAACCAATTCCTCTCTACCAATGCCGAAATGATTAACTCAGAACTTTGGCTTTCTTCATTTTGAAACACCCAGAATTTTCAACACTCCAAATCACACCCCTAAAACACCTTTTCATCAATGAACACTCATCCCCAACAACCCTTTAAACAATCGGTCGCCTAGGTTAAAGCAAAGAATGGAAGATAACAGGATGCAAAATAGGACGAGGTGACACATATGTGGTATGATCATGCAAAGAATGCCTTGTATCATTTTCCTAAGTGCGCCTTAGATTCCAAAATGATTGAAAATCAACATTAAACACAATTAGAGATGGACATGCGATTGTTCTCCTAACTACAAGCATTGTTTATTGAAAGATGGGGATATGGGCCAAAACTTGCTCAAAAACTTAACTCAACACCTAGACTATTCAATTTCAACTAAGCATGTGAATTGAGAAGCACAAAATTTCTTAGGATTGCTACGAACTCTTGCCAACTGACAATCATTGACCATGCAACAAATCATGAAAAAGAACTAAACATTATGACAAAAAGAAGAATTGCAAGTAAAAAAAAAAAAACTTTTTTAATTTTTTAAAAGTTTTGAATTTTCTCATTTTTTTTTGTTTTTTCAATTTTCATTGTTTCTGAAATTTTCAAATTTTCCCAAAAATGCAACAATTAGCACATAGCTAACCCCTGCCCCCAACTTAAAGCGATGTTATGCTCTCATAGCATTAAGAACAAGAGCAAAAAGAGGAAGGGTGCGCGAATGTACCGCCCAAGGGGAATGTCAACCCCTAAATACCTCGACCAAGTTGGAGGATTTCATGTCAATGTCTTGCTCCAGTCAGATTAGATGCTTCCAGGGTTTACTCCTTCGGTTCTGCCAACTCGAAACCACAGCTAGTCACACTGGGCCATATCCAAAGCTTTATCGGACTGACAACCGCGGCTTGTAGCCACACCCATGCTTAGGGCTCTTGAACGCCTCACTCACTCCGGCTTTAGGCCTAAACTTCCAAGGCTGGTGTGGTAGCACATAAACCCTGCAAGACTGAGAGAACAACTTTCCACAAAACAATTGACATTAGAACCACCGGCCTTGTTATCCGGCTTCAAACTAAACAAAAATGAAAAGACATAAAATAAAGGAACAAAGCATGAAGAAAACATAAGAAACATGCAAAACAAACAAATGACACCACCCGATCTTCACGTAATCACATGAGTCATACTTTTTCTTCCCATTTCTTACTGGTGGGGTAAGAAATGGGTGGCTATACTAGACCGTTGAAAGTTTGTTATGCTAGCGCCCGTAATAAAATTTATCGCTCGACCTCGCCAAACAACTAAGTTCAGCGTCTCCTAGGATCAAAACAAAGTAAGAAAAGATACAACTTAGCGTGCACTTCAGGAAATATCAAGCCTCACCCACAGACCTAAGCTGCCACCGATTAGGGGCAATCTCGGAGACCATGGATCATTAACGATAAACTATTACCAAGAAAGACTAATGAAAGTCCTTTTTACACTAGCACGTTGGTGAAATCTTTTGCATGTGAGGTGTCTCCAAGACTTTATTCAAAGCAAGAAAAACAGAACAGAACAAAACACAATAAAGCATGCAAAACAAGAAACAAGAACAAATATGTACAATATATACAAATTTGATATCAGAACTCGGAGCGCCCAAGTCACAACTAGACTCCGCCAAACAATGAAGTCCAGCATCCCCTAAGATCGTAACCAGGCAAGCAAACAAGATAGAGCCAAATGCGTAAGCACGGGATTATCAAGGCCTAACCTAAGGATCTATGCCGCCCCCGTTGGGGCTAATCTGGAAGACGCGAGTATTTAACTGTGAATTACTCCTATCAGAAAAGCTAATTAAAGCCCTATGTCACTGATATCAAAATTTTGCCCTTCGAACCAGAGTTGGGCACACAATCCTTCTTTTAGTAGTGGCGTGCAAAGCTACATATACCCAAGTCAATGGTGGGTACCCCCTACCCGGGAGCCGGGTCCGACAAACAGTTAAGTTCAGTGGTTACGCTTTCGCTCCCTGTGCAATTTAAGTTAAAACAAAACTATCCAACAGGGTCATCCGTGTAAACGGGATTGACCAAATCCTCATCTGGCTCTCCAATTTCGAAGCCTCCAAGGAAAGGCTTAAGCCTTTGACTGTTCACCTTAAAAGAGGAACCATTACTCATGTTCTCTACTTCTATTGCACTGTGAGGAAAAACAGTTTTAAAAACATAAGGACCGGCCCATCGTGACCGCAATTTACCGGGGTGAAGATGCAAACGAGAGTTATACAATAACACTTTTTGGCCAGATTCAAAGTTTTTAATCACAATTCTTTTATCATGTCTTTCTTTGATTTTGGACTTATAAGCACAAGAGTGGTCATAAGCATCATACCTCATCTCCTCGAGTTTTTTTCAATTGAAGCTTCCGATGGGCTCCGGCAAGAGGCATATTGAAGTTGAGCTTCTTGATCGCCCAATACGCCTTGTGTTCAAGTTCCACCGGCAAATGACAAGCTTTTCCATAGACGAGTCGATAGGGAGACATGCCCAAAATTGTCTTGTGCGCAGTACAGTAAGCCTATAGAGCATCACCAAATAAGTTGACCAATCCTTACGGGTAGAATTAACCATCTTTTCCAAGATGTTCTTGATTTCCCGATTCGCTAGTTCCGCTTGACCCTTTGTTTGAGGATGGTAGGCTTTTGAAACCTTATGAATAATGGAGTATTTCCTCATCAAAGCGGCAATGGACCGGTTGCAGAAGTGAGACCCTTGATCACTGATTATAGCCCTCGGCATCCCAAACCTTGATAAAATGTTGTCCCTCAGAAACTCGACCACCACTGAATGATCGTTAGTGCGCGTAGGAATTGCCTCTACCCATTTCAAGATGTAGTTAACTACCAATAAAATGTAGAGGTACCCAAAAGACGAAGGAAAAGGGCCCATAAAAGCGATACCCCAGCAATTGAACACTTCAATGATTATGATGGGGGTAAGAGGCATCTCATTCTGTTGAGTAACACACCCTAGGAGCTGACATAGAGCACAACCCCGGCAAAAGGCAAAAGTGTCCTTGTACAAATTCGGCCAATAAAACCCGCATTGCAAGATCTTAGCGGCAGTCTTCTTGAACGAGAAATGACCACCACAAGCCTTCGTGTGGCAAAATTTAATCACGCTTTGTTGCTTGGAATCAGGAACACAACGTCGAATAAGTTGGTCTGTGCAATACTTAAAAAGGTATGGATCATCAAAGGAGAACCTCTTCACCTCAGCTAGAAAACGACGCCTTTCTTGAGTATTCCAATGAGCTGGAGTCAAACCCATCACCAAATAGTTTACGATGTCCGTGTACCATGGGGTTGAGGAGATACCAAACAACTGTTCATCGGGAAAAGAATCGCCGATAGGGATGTAAGAGGTGTGGTCTTCGAACTCCAAGCGAGACAAATGATCAGCCACCACCATTTCTATGCCTTTCTTGTCCTTGATTGTAATGTCAAACTCTTGCAAGAGGAGAATCCATCTAATCAGCCGTGCCTTGGCATCTTGTTTCGTAAAAAGGAATTTGAGCGCAGAATGAACGGTATAAACTGTAATCGGAGCTCCCACTAAGTAAGACCGAAACTTGTCTAAAGCAAAGACAATAGCAAGCAACTCCTTCTCTGTAGTCGAATAGTTCATCTGGGCTTCATTCAACATTTTGCTCGCATAGTAGATCACATACGTCTCCTTCTCTTCCTTTGACCTAAAATAGCCCTGACCGCGTAGTCACTCGCGTCGCACATAAGCTCAACGCACATAAGCTCGAAAGGCAATTCCCAATCCAGAGATCGTGCGATAGGTGGTGAAGTAAGACTGGATTTAAGCTTAGAGAAGGCTGCCTCACATGCCAGAGTCCATTCAAAAGGTACATCCTTTGAAAGCAAATGGCATAATGGTCGAGCAATGGCACTGAAATTCTTTATGAACCATCGATAAAAACCAGCATGCCCCAAGAAAGAACGGATGTCCTTCACACATTTCGGGATAGGAAGGTTCCCAATTAAGTCAATCTTTGCCTTATTCACATCGATACCTTTGGAAGACACAATGTGATCAAGAACGATGCCTTCGGTTACAATAAAGTGACATTTCTCCCAATTCAATACCAAATTCTTTTCTTCACACCATGTTAACACTTTCTCTAAATTGGCCAAACATGACTTGAACGAGTCGCCAAATACAGAGAAGTCGTCCATGAAAACCTCTACGATCTTCTCGACCATATCACTAAAAATCCCCATCATGCATCTAGAAAAGGTTTCCGGAGCGTTGCACAAACCGAACGGCATACGATGATAAGCGAAAGTCCCGAAGGGGCAAGTGAATGTCGTCTTCTCTTGGTCCTCTAGAGCAACTTCAATTTGATTGTAACCGGAATAACCATCTAAGAAATAGTAGAATGTGTGGCCGGCTATCCTTTCCAAGATCTGATCGATAAACGGCAAGGGAAAATGATCTTTTCTGGTGCTTGCATTGAGTTTTTGATAATCGATGCATACCCTCCATCCTGTTTGAACACGTGTTGGAATGAGCTCATTCTCCTCATTGCGCATAACTGTAACCCCGAATTTCTTTGGTACGACTTGAATTGGGCTCACCCATTTACTATCGGCGATGGGGTAAATGATTCCCACATTTAGCAGCTTTAAGACCTCAGCACGAACTACATCCTTCATAATAGGGTTCAAGCGGCATTGGGGTTGCCGAGACGACTTGACATTGTCCTCCAAAGCGATGTGGTGTGAACAAAGTGTAGCGTCAATCCCTTTAATATCAGCAATGGTCCACCCTATAGCCTTCATGTGTCTCCTCAATAAATTGATCAACTCCATCTCTCGGAGATTCCCATGAGAGGAGGAAATAACTACAGGATGGTCTCATTGTCTCCAAGGAAAACATACTTCAAAGTGTTGGGCAGGGGCTTCAACTCCAATTTCGATGGCTCAACACTAGATGGAAAAATCTTCTTCTCTATTGGTGGTAGCTCTTCAAATTCTTCAAACTTTGGAGTCCAAGAATTCATAGTGCAAGCTTCATCCTTATCGAGCAACGCACACAAATAACTCACTTCAGAAGACTCGAGAAATTCGGCCTCTTCAGCTGTAAGAGCAACTTCCAAAGGATCACTATAGAGCAACTCGTCCACGTGTTCTTCTACAAGTGCATCAATAAGGCTTACTTTATGTATGTTCTCGTCATCCCCCATTTGACTGCCCACATTAAAAACATTGACCTCCATCTTCATGTTATCGAAGGTCATATTGAGAAGTCCATTCCAACAGTTGATAATTGCATCCGCCATGGCTAGAAAAGGTCTCCCAAGAATCACCGGAGTAGAGGCAGCAAAAGAATCGGTCGAATTTGTATCAAGAATCACGAAATCCACCGGATAGATAAACTGATCAACTTACACTAGAACATCTTCCACTACCCCTCTTGGTACACGAATGCTTCGATCGGCCAACTGAAGTGTAACACGAGTCGGTTTCATTTCCCCCAAACCAAGTTCTTGATAAACAGAGTATAGAAGTAGATTAATGCTAGCACCAATATCAAGTAAGGCTTGTTCGATACGCTTCCCTCCAATTGTGACAGCAATAGTAGGGCTCCCTGGATCTTTGTACTTAGGCGCGATATTCATCTGAATGATAGAACTCACTTATTCAGTAAGAAAGATCTTCTTTTGAACATTAAGCTTGCGCTTTCGGGTACACAAATTTTTAAGAAACTTAGCATATGAGGGAATTTGCTTGACCGCATCCATGAGAGGAATGTTGATCTTCACTTGATTGAATAATTCATGCAACTCCGCATTGTAATTTGGTTTCGCTAAGGCCTTCAAACGATGAGGAAATGGTGCCGGAGGAGGAATAACTCGAGGGTCTGGTACACTTTCTTTTTTCTTGCCTTTATCCTTTCCTTCTTCTTCAAGAGTCTCCTTGCTTGCTTCCTTGGGAGATTCCCCAAGGATTGGTGTTGGATTTTCGATAGGAGAGGGCAACAAAGTAGGTTCCGAAGGCATCACCACTTGATTATCCACCGCCTTGCCACTTCGAAGAGAAATAATAGCATTTGCTTGCTAGGGGAAAGTCACCGAAGAGCTAGCAAGGTGAAGACCTTGAGAAGTCAGATTAGAATTCGATTGCGGATTAGGTTGAGGTTGAGTGGGAAACTTTCCTTTCTCTTGTTGTAACAAACCCACCGTAGTTGTCAACTTCCCTAACTGGTTTATGATATCATTCATCATCTGAGTTTGTTGCTCGTTGATAGCAGTTTGACCTTGCAAGAGAGCACTGAATTGATCTTCCCAAGAGCACTTTGGTGGTTGTTGTTAAAACTGGTCGGGCTGCTGCTGAAATTGGTTTGCATGTGGGAATGGAGCAGAGGGAGCAAATCTTGGCAGACCTTGAGCTTGAGGGAAACGAAAAGCATTCTGAGGTTGTTTCCATGGTAATTAAGGAGTGGGAAGTGGAACTTGAGAAGAACTCCCTTCATTAGATTGATTCCAACGGAAAGTTGGATGTTGTCTTGTCCCCGGATTATAAGATTGAGAATAAGGGTCAAAACGTTGCACTGCATGTACCTCTTCTGGAGCAATCCCATTAATCACGTTCTTAAGAGCAGGAATGTTAGGGCACGTCTCAGTAGAATGGCCCACAATCTCACAAATAACACATACTTCCTCCACTTGGCGTACTGCTTTCACCTCTTGAGATTGAGCACTCTTCAATTCCAACTTGTCAAGCTTCCGAGCAATCTTCTCCAATCGAGTTTCAAAAGCTGTATGCTCCGCAATAGAGAATTTCCCTGAACCAGTAGGACCTTGATTGTACATTGCCCTATCTCCTGGATCTGTAAATTGCCAAGACTAGGTCTTCTCAGCTAGTGACTCATAGTAATCCCAAGCATCCTTCAGTGTCTTCCCCATAAAGTCACCTCCACCCATTGTATCTAGAAGCTATTTACTCTCTTGGGAACACCTTGTGTAGAAATAGTTAACTCTGAGATACAACGGAAAGTTATGATAAGGAACCGACATGAGCAGGTCCTTGTATCGCTCCCAATACTTGTGGTAAGTCTTTCCATCCCTTTGCTTGAAACTTTGAATCTGATCGATAAGTAACTTCATCCGGCTGGCTGGAAAAAATTTAGTGGTGAAAGCATCCTGGACATCTCCCCAGTTACGCAAAGATTGAGGCTTCAAAGAATTGAACCACTATTTCGCCTTGTTCTTGAGAGTGAATGGGAACAACTTCAGGCAAGCTTGATCAAGTTGCCCCGGAATTGTGACAAAAGAATGTAGAATATTCTCGAACTCACGGATATGCAAATAAGGATCCTCCAATTCTCGCCCCTAAAATTCTGAAATTATTCGAAGATACTCAGCTTTGAATTCGAACGCATTCCCAGCAGTCGAAGTCGGAATAACGATAGGTGATACTTGAGGAGCCCGTTCTGGATTTAGATAATCACGTAAAGTACGAACTGGAGCTTCTTCGGCCATTGGGCCTTTGCGATTGCGATTTAATTTGCGAGGCGGAGAGTGGGCAGGATACGCCCTGGCAATGCTACGGATTCTTGGCGGCGAAGAAGAACGATGAAGCCGATTGGAAATTGGGCTTTGATATATAGGCATAAACAAAGACAAATACTAACTAACTGCCAACAAATTACCAGACTGGAGGGGCTATGCCACCACCTCATCTCATCAACAGAATATACGAAGGGTTAGGCCACCACCTCGGCTAGGCAATGCAATCAAATTTAAACTAAGCTAACTAAATTAACTACACTAACTAAGAACAATCTCGATATTTAGCCTGGCTTCGTTACACCTCAGGTTTGGTATGAAACCAGGTTAGAGGTATCCACCAAACTAAATATGAACCACTAACACATAAACTACTAAGCTGCTGCTGCTGCTACTACTACTACTACTACTACTACTAGGCGAAAGCGGGATACTTATAGCGGTTTGTCGAACCTCCAAGAAAGCCATAATAAGAAATCCCTGGCAACGGCGCCAAAAATGCTTCGTTCGTCGATATATCAAATAAGATCACCCCAAGCGTAGGGCTTAATACGTTATTTGAAGCATAATAATCTGGAAGACCGGGATCGTACCCACGGGAATAATTAATACGGCTTTGTTGGATTTGTAGAAGTAAGCAAGGTTTTCGGCTTTTAGACAGCCAACTTTGTTTTACCTTTGCGGTGGAAAGTAAACGGGCTAAATTAAAAGCGAATAAACTAGGATAAAAAGCAGGTTAGGTCTAGGAATTACTAACACTCATGACTTGAGTTAAATCACATTTTCACCCAATTACGCGGTTTAAGATACTGAATTAAGGTTCCTAAATCGGAAGATAAGATGGTTCAATTACCAAGCTAACTCTAGAATTTATTTAGCAAACACCTCGAGCGACAGAGCTCCAAGCATCATGTGTGGTAAGTAGGCAATGCTCTTACCTACACATGATCAAGGAGATTAACACCTTAGCAATTTGACAAATAAATCCGAACTACACATCGATTTTTGAACCAAAGATTTAAACTTTATTGGTGAAAAATGCAATTTTTACTCAAGCCATGAGGTGCTAATCACCCCATGACCTAACCCTAGAAAACTACTCACTCATATCTATGAAGATAAGAGCAAGCAAAAATCTACTAAGCATAGTGAAATAACAACATTAGAAGAAAATTAGATTAAACGATAGATCGGAGTAGCGGCTACAGCTTTAATGAAGAGAACAATAGCAAAAACTAATTAACTAAAGCAGAAAATTAAATTTAAAGTGCTAGAAAATGAAGAACAATTCAAGAAGCATATTGAATTTAGGCTAGATCTAAATTATGCAATACAAAAGTTGTTTGTACAATGTGATATCACTCCTATTTATATCTCCAAGATTCACGCACGGAATATCCCAAAAGATGCTTTAGAGATCTCCGCCTAAAGTCCTCGACATCGATGGAGAAGGGCTTAGGCTGCTGTAAGGCCCTCGGCATCGATGGGAAACATTTCATTCAATCGATGCCTAGCCCATTAACTGCCTTCTTGGATAACCACTTCGGCACCGATGTAATATTCCACCTTCCATCGATGCCGAACCCATTAACTCAAGCCGTTTGGTCTTGCTCTGCTTTGCCTTGCCTTGGTGAGCCGTCGGGTTGCCTACGGGCCTTGAATGCCTTTGGTACGCCTTGAGTTTAAAAACTCCTTTATTTGGTGATTTTCCTACAAAACAGAACTAGCATACTCTACGAGCAAAAGTAATCAAAACAACTAAGTTAAGCGTAAAATAGACTAAGACTAAACAACTAGCGCACTCTACATTGCATTATCGGGTGCTTATCAGCCACCACACCACCGCTGCACCGGAAACTCCTCCAACAAGCATAATATCAACGAGCTATAATTGATTATTAGGCTCTTTTCTCTATTATTCTTATTCCATTGAACTGACTCTTCGCTCTTAGGATTTTAAGAGATGTGTTCTAGAAAATGTGTAATGAGCAATGTTGATGTGTTTTTAGATTCCTCGATTCCCAAACAGGGTGTGGGTTTTGAATAGGAAATGGAGAAGCTACGTTGGGTGAGGACCCCATGAGTATGCATTCCAGATTGTTCTCAAAATGTTGCCATATAGTTGCTGCCCTTGGATGCAAAATGATTATCATGGTACAATTAGATTGGGCTTCAATGGGCCGAGTCTTAAGCCCTGGCCAGATCTTGCCACTTTTTGTTTGGGCATTAGGTAGGTGCAGTGTGTCTAGGCCATCTAGTCTCTGCCTAGTCGCTAGGTGGCTGACTAGTTAGCATCTACGCGCCCTTTTCCACCCGATTAGTGCCCTGGGATTTTTAGAAAATTGGGTGGGAGTGGGGGAAGGAGTTCACATAATTGGATCAACAACATGGCTACACGATACTGCCTTTTCAGTAGATATTTGACTTGTTTAGGAAGAAGGAGAAAAAAAGGCCTAGAATAATATTAAATGCAGAATTTAGAACATCATGAATTTTTAGTATTAAATACATACTACAGAAATACATAAAATGATAAGGATAGCCAATTGTTTCTGGATCTATCCATATATACATTCAATCGACAAATACCACCACAAGACTTGCATGTGATATTTGCTACCTAATAACATGTGAGACATAACCACTTATTAATGGGTTTCTTATAGGTTAGCCCTCTTCCTCCTCAAATCCCCCCGTTCCGTATATGTGTATACGTACACGTACATTTACTCTATTTGTGTGTACAATTTAATAGTAGCTTTATGCCTTTATCAACTGACTTTGGGAACTCAACTAGAGGTTTATAGAGGAGTAGCAAGCATTGGTGTTAGCTCACATGGTCGGTTTGTGATGTGGTATATGGTTGATTGGTGGTGGTCGGGTGGTGTTGCAATTTGACTTACCTCACCATTTTTTTGTTATGCTTTTGAAAACTAAAAAAACAAAAAATCATTGTTCTTCGTCAGATTCCCATGCTGGCTATGGTCCAAATCACCTAATTAAAGGTTGCATAAATCATTAGAGTAAATTTTTTTGTTTAAAAACAAAGTGCCTAAACTCTTGTTTTGAATGCTCAAGGCACTGTGGTTCTTTTTCCTTTCCCCTCTCTCCACCTCTTTCAGCAGCTAAGGTAACCTTGGGGGCTGGCCCCCCATTGTAGCTTGTTTTTCCTTTTTTTATCCCAGTGGTCCTGTTAGTCTAGGGTTTTTTAGACTCTTGTTATTTGTCATTATAATAAGGGTAGTTTAGTCCTTACAAACACACATACACCCCCCCCCCCCCCTACAAAATAAGAAGGCGAGCGCAGAAGGTATCGTGAGTTTGCCAAGAAGAAAAAATGAAAACAAGCAGAAGTGTGAGTCTTGGTGAAAAAATCAGCCATCTGCAGTGAGGATGGAACAAAAGACAAGTCAATAGTGCCTGACTAAAGATGTTGGCCTACAAAATGACAGTTAATCTCGATATGCTTAGTACGTTCATGGAAGACCGAAATACCGAATTGTGGGCAATCTGGATGGCACTCTTATTGTCACAATAAAGAGGTGGTGAGACGCAAGAGATGCCCATATCAGACAAAAGCTATCGAAGCCAAACTATTTCAGCTGTAGCAGAAGCCATAGCACGATATTTAGCTTCAATAGTAGAGCGAGCAATAACCGATTGTTTCTTGCTTTTCCTGGAGATGAGGGAATCACCGAGAAAAACACACAAACCTGATGCAGACTTTCGATCAGAAACATAACCGGCCCAATCAGCATTAGCATAAGCCCAAAGAGTCAAATTGGAAGCTGAAGAGATCAACCCAATGGGTAGAACGAGGAGTAGAAACAAATTGGCTAACGATATGAACTGCATAAGCGATGTCCGGACGAGTCACTGTAAGATAAACTAAACAACCAACCAATTCGCGATACTATGTAGGATCATTCTGAGGAACACCATTAGAAGGATGGAACTTGGCATGCAATTCAAGAGGAGTATCCATAACCTTGTCATCAGTGAGATTAGCACGATGAAGAATATCAGTGATATATTTTGTTTGAGATAAAAAGTAACCTTTGGGGGAGGAAGCTACCTCAATACCGAGAAAATATCGAAGCGGACCCAAGTCTTTCATTTCAAACTCGCGAAACAGATGGGACTTAACCTCAATAATAGCTGCAGAATCAGAGCTTGAAATAATCATGTCATCCACATACAATAAAAGAAGAACTATTCCTGTAGAAGTTCGACGAATAAGAAGAGCTGTGTCATGCTGACTAGGTTGAAACCCAATCTGCAGTGCAACAGAATGATGAATTGTTCCATGAGTTGCTAAAAAATGTGTAAATTTTGTAAGAGAGTATTCCCCACCCAAGTCAGAACGAAGAATTTTAATTGTAGCAGAAAACTGAGTTTGAATCATCGTATGAAATGTGCTTTGTCATTAAAATAAGGGTAGTTTAGTCCTTTTGTAATATTAGGTTTGTTTAAGGTTATTAGGGTTAACCTATATAACCACTTTGTTATAATGACAAATAACAAGAGACTAAAAACCCTTGACTAACAGCTGAATGGTAACTCCTATAATTTAGGTTCAATCAATTGCTAAAATCCCCTTTTTTGGTTGTTGGATGGATTCCTTTAATTGTTTGCGATTTAGTCCGTATGTTTCGTGTTGTTGATGGACAATTTAAGGTTGTGAGCTGGCGTGATCCCCTTACTGATATCATGCTTAAATTTAAACCAGATGAAATTGTAGGGGTTGGTAGAAAGCTGTTTGATGAAAAAATACATGGAAGCACTAGGAGCTTTGAAGTAGCATCATCAAAAGAAACAAAAAAAAGGTTCCAAGATTGAATTCTATTATGTTTTAATTATATCATTGTTTTTTACGTTTTCCTTTTTGTTAGATTTCAATTTCATTCAATTCGTTTTCTCCTTCTTGTGTTAACTACTATGGGTGGTAACTTCTCCTCTCTTTTTTTTTTTTTTTATCTATTCTTAGCTTCATATCTGGTTTTTTTATTCGTCTATTTACAGTTGGTAATCGCCGATTGTTGTGGTCAGTGAATGGCTTCACTTGTGGGGCAATTGAATATGCATGCCTAAGATAGGTATGGTTTTAGTTTGGTCCTTTTTTAAAACCAACTTCAGAAAATTTTACATGATGTAGTTTGGTGCATTGTGGTAACTTTGAATTTTTTTCCTAGGTGTGACTTGATTATGTGATCTTGAGCTACTGTTTTTTTAAGTAGTTTGAATGTGTTCAGTTTATATACCAAAGTAGTGGTGTCAATCTTAAGCAAGAATAGAAAACGAACCTAAGACTAGAAGTGTGGTATTACATTTCACAGCTTTGATTTGATCTCATCTTTCGTGGTTTGTTGGGACTCTTAAGACTAGAAGTGTGCCGTTAGAAACAACAGGGTTGGATCTACCAAAACAAATGGATTTTTACTGGTTTCAAAGTTTTTGAGATGTTTTGTATCTAATAGTGGCTTAAGTGATTTAGATGTGCAAGATTTTTTTGGTTTTGCATTACTTATATACATTTATGGCTCATTATTTTGCAGGGGTTTTCAGGGAGGATCCCTGGAACTATCCCCATGTCAAAGGATTTACAAAATGCAATTGGTAACCGGTAAGGACACATTTGGAAAAAAATTGCTACTCATAAACATATTTGCTCCCCTCCCATATCACCATGAGCATTTGATAGTCTAATATAGCGAAACAGAGATAGACGAGTCTTTTTTTTTTCCAACTATGATTGGTTATTATATAAGTTAGGGGTTGGACTATAGTCGGCCTCTAATGTTGTGATTGTTTGACAAACAAAATTATGCCTGTTGATGGTAGGAATGCATTCTCTCTTTTTTTCATTTGTAGAGTTAAGACTTATGAGTAATGAATTGCTATAGTGATACTGATTAGTTTTCCTCTTTTGCTTATCCTTGTTGCTATGACAGGAAGAGAGTTTAGTTGGTGGTGATTCTCTCTCCCTTTCTTAGGTAACTCTCTACCTTCCCTTAGTCCAATTCCAATATGTATAGTACTGATTATTTTTCTCTTTTTCTTATGGGTAAAAGAACTATTGGTATGTTTATTGATCTTAGTCTGAACTAGGGCTTTACATTTGATTTTTCAAGATTCTTTTGATATAGTTATATGTATTTATATACTCAAACAAAAAACAATAGACACGAAAATACTATTCTTGAAGACTTGATGATGGGGAGATTTATTTTCTAAGTGTGCCTTAAATGGATTTGTTTGGTTTAATTGTTGCAGGTTAATTTTTTTTTGGTGCAAGTGTATCACATTGCTATCTTTATTTCCACCTTTAGCCACTTTGCTATGGCATATGCTATTTCTTCCAAGTATTGATTTCAAATCCTTTATGTGGTATGGTTCTATCTTTACCTTTTTTTATAAGTTATGTTTTACGTAGTTTTATAAGTTTCTTCGTTTCAGCGAATTCTGTTGGCGGGTCACGAAAAAATGGCTAAAGATGTGAAGTAGAGTTCTGGTTCTGCCTTAACTAGTTCTAATCCACGTATTTATTTCATGGTGCTCACTGATATCATCTAGTAGATGATTTTGGCATGTGATGAAAAATAAGTCCGAGTGTATCAAGTGTAACAAAGTATGGAAAAGTATTCCCTCCTTTAGATCAAAATGTTATCAAGTTATCAAGGAGTTGATTTTGAGTTGCCTTAACCTTTCCAAGCTTTTATGATGCCTTTTGTATTAGTACTATTAGAATAAATGAAGCATAGAGGGATTAGTCACACTCAAATCCTATTAATTAATGTGCTTAGGCTACTCCTTTAGTTCTAACTTTCATTTGTTGGTGATACCCTAAAAAGGGTGTGCATATGGCTGCAACTGTTATTTTACCTAGCTCAACTCAAAACTATTGGGTCAATGAAAGGGTGAGAATAGAATTGTGCATTTTGACTCTCCATTGTTGTCATCCATTTTGAAACTTCATTTCTTTTTAGGATCCAGCTCAGCTGATTGTCAAAGTAGGTCGGCTTTCATTGTATCCCCTATGTTGAAAGTAAAAGATAAGGGTTATTTTTTGAACGGCAAAAGAGAAGGTTATTATGGTTACCAATTTTGTCCAACCCTTCATTTCATTATACCAATGGCGCATGGTTGCTTCTGGAGCAAATGACATGGGCATTCGAACATGTAATTATTTGAACTTGAAATAATTTAGTTGAAGAGCAAACAAAAAGAATGAACCTCACTTATGAATTTTTGCATTTAAATTCACATTCTTGATTAGACAATTGGAACTTTGATTCTTAAGTGAATAATTGAGATCAATCGTTAGTTACTTTCTTAGAATTACTTTCTTTATGCTAACTACCAACCGATTATAGTGGTTAGATTTGTCATCAAAAAATCAATTGGACCTGAATTCACTTTGAATTGTTCATTGATGATTTTCAAGTTTTGGTTTAAGTTCTGTTCTGATTTGGGATGTTTTTCCTTTTTACAGATATGATCCTATGACTGAGTGGCCGACTGTTGATTATGAATCTCTTCAACTTAGTCTTCATCTGCTAAACTTTTATTTGGTTTAGTTTCTTGGTTAAATTGTTCGGTAACCACAAATTTATTCGATAGTCAGTTTCTTTGCTTGCTATTTGACAACTGCAAATATTGTTCAAATTCCTAATGCCCTCCTTTTTATGGGATTGGAATGTCCTTTTGTTTCTCTTATTTGTAGAAGTAAATTTTGGTAGTAATCGAGTTGGACTATGGAGATCAATAGCGTGGGAGAATGGTTGGTATAGTGCGTAAATATTAATCAATCACATTTTTATTCATAGTCATGGAATGTAAGGAATCCATTAGCCTTTGTGAATGGTTTATTTGACTATATCGGCAGTGATATTGAATGCTACTCCCTCCGTCCCTTTTTAAGTGTCATGCTTCGTAACTCCAACTTATTAAAAAGACATCATCATTACACCTTTCACTTCAACTTTTTCCTTCACTTTCCCTATTTACCCATCATCATTACACTTTTACCCACTAACTTTTCAAAATAAAATCTACTTTTAGGGACAAAATAGACAATACACCAACTTTTACCCCCCTAACTTTACAAAATGGACACTTATTAAGGGACAACCCAAAATGGAATACTGGACACAAAAAAAGGGACGGAGGGAGTATGTTGTTTTTAATAGCAGTTTCAAAATATTTTATCAAGTTTTATGCATTTGAATTTGTGTATGCAAAAGTTAGAAATTTAAAAATTATTTCTTCTTTATTTGCTGATTCAGATTAATCATGACAATGGATGTAGAGACCCGTATTTTCAGAAAAATATTTAAAGGTTATATAAATGCCGAAATTGGGGATAATGTGAAAAGTGTGAGGAATTATTTAATTTCGGGTTTAAAGTGATGGAGTTGTTGGTGGAGGGAGTGTTTGTATGATTTGCGATGGGTGTGGTGTGTAGGAGATTAAAATATCCTCCCATATCTCTCTCTCATCTTAAGCCTCTCCTTCTCCCTCTCTATCGTCTCTCTCTCTCTCTTGAAACTCCACCTAATCTCCCAAAAACCCACAAGATCCACCTCCATTCCACCTTGCTTGCTTGTTCTTGAGCTTGGTTTTCATTGGGTGAAGTTCGGAATGAAGCTTTCGGTTGATCTTGGAGTTCGTGGAGCTAAGGCTTGTTCGTATTGTGTGGATCTTGGCTTTTGTTGCAAGGTAGGGACTTCTTCTCCTTCTCTATATGTTAATATGTTGATTTGAGTGTAGAAATTGAGTTTGGATCGTCTTCCTTCGTGTCTTTGAAGTCTGTCAAAAATCTGCAGAAATCGCCCAAAATTGCCTGGGGATCAATCCTCATGCAAGGGGGATTGATCCCTCGAAAATATGGAATTTGCCCTTTGGGGATCAATCCCCATGTGAGGAGGGATCTATCCCTCCCCTCTCTGGACAATTTTGATGTTGTTTATGTGTATCCTCGACAGTATTGAGCCCCGATCACTCATAATCACTTTTGGACACCTCCTAACCTATTTTAAGCGTGCTTAATTGAATTCTTTTGGATAATCTAAGTTATCCTCGTTCCGTTGGTTGTCCGTTCTTAAAGAAAGATTAATAGGATCCTTGATTAAAACTATGTCGGAATGCGCCTTATGTGATTGATTGTATGTGGGAATGATTGTGGCATGTTTATAATGTATTTGGCATATCGTTTGACGACACGTACATGAACGTTCTACAAGAAAAAACACCATTCCCGACTAACTATTTAGTCAGCAAATGTGGCCTATTTAGTCGGCAAATGGTTTTCCCGACTAAAATTTTTAGTCGGCAACTTAGTCGGGGAATGAGAGTCGGGAAAGGTTTTTGCCGACTAAATAAGGTTTAGTCGGCTAATGTATGGTTTTAATGACTAAATGGGCGACTAAAAAACTTAGTCGTGGTTTCTATTTTAGTCGGTAAAGTTAACTTTTGCCGACTAAATATTTAGTCGGCAATAGTAATTGCATTGTGGTGTCAAATATAATTACGAAAAAATCAGGGGGTGTCACCAAAGTGGAAAACATAATTTCCATTTCTGAAGTGTATTTGCCTTATTCAAGGCTTTTGCTACAACATGGCACCTCCGAGTCTCGAACCGGAGACCTCCGGCCTTTAATTCATTCACAACCATCCACTCCACCACAGCTGTACTTCTGCTTAATTTTGGTAATAAAAATACTTATAGTATTCGGTTTCGTCTATTTTACCTTTAATTTTTAAATTTACTTTCTTTTTTTCTTTGATAAGCTTTTAAATTTACTTTTTTTTATCTTTCTTTAAATTTACTTTCTTAAAAAAAAACTCCTTACAGCAGTTCTTAATATTTTTTTAGGACTTACACACATTAAAAGAGAAATATTTCAATCACACGTTCACAGACAGAACCTATTTCTCCAATGCGCAAATTAGAACATTATTTGATCGAGTTGCAAATTTTTTAGGTCTTTTTTTCCCGGTTAGAACCATCTTATCTTTGTTTTTATTAATATGATTTAAAAGATCATTCTTACCAAGATTATAGTTGATTGTTTTTTATTAGACAATTGATTGCACAAAAATACTATTTATTCCAATGAGTTCATGTCTCAATAAAGGGTTTTTTTTTTCTACAAAGGGATTTTTCTAAATCTGATCGAGCTGCAAATTTACGAGAACGAATTATTCACCAAGTGTAGCAAAATGAACAGTCTCGATCGTAATAATTTTCTCTTGATCGTGTGGCTTCTGTAACATTATTTGGATAGACACTTGATCAGACAACAAAATTCTTTTAATTTAAGAATTTGCGTGCCGATAAATGGCTTTCCTTAACGCGATCGAGCCAAAAATTTACGAAAATCTTATGATTAAGAAGGAAAAAAAATTGAACTGTTTCGATCGGGAAGGTTTCATCATGTGATCAATGTCGTCGGAACAAATATTTCCTTTTCTGAAATTTTGTTTAAAAGAAAGGAAAAATTGATATTCGCCAACCAAATGTAAATTTAGTCGGCAAATATTTACTATTCCTTACTAAATTATTTTGTCGGGAAATGTTTTCCATTTATTAATTTGTTAAATTTGGAAAAAAATTGATATTTGCCGACTAAATGTAATATTAGTCGGCAAATATTAATATTCCCTACTAAATTATTTTGTCGGAAAATGTTTTTCATTTATTAAATTTTAAATTTGGGAAAAAATTGATATTCGGCGACTAAATACAATTTTAGTCGGCAAATATTAATATTCCCTACTAAATTATTTAGTCGGGAAATGTTTTTCATTTATTAACTTTTTAAATTTGGGAAAAAATTGATATTCGCCGACTAAATATAATTTTAGTCAGCAAAGATTACTATTCCGTACTAAATAATTTAGTCGGGAAATGTTTTTCATTTATTCGTTTTTAAATTAGGTGTAAAATTGATATTCACCGTCCAAATTTATTTATTAGTCGGCAAACATTATTATTTCCCGACCAAATTTTGTTTTAGTCGGCAAACATTATTTAGTAGTCGAGTTGATGCAACATATTGTTAATGCATTTGTCAAGCCTTTCAAGTATTTCTATACTAAAATGTTTGGCTTGTGGATAGGTGACGAGTCGGTGAATCAAGGAGCACCGAAACCATAGTTGTACTTTCTTTTGGAGTACGAGGTGAGTGTTTGATTTATAGATGTTGTTCTATATTGAATTGAACTTGAATGTTGGCTAAGTGCCCGGTGATTGGCTTTATGCCAAAAGGCTTTAATGCCTTAAGTTATTGGTTGTGTGCCCAGTGATTGGCTTATGCCAAAAGGCTTTTATGCCTTAAGTTATTGGCTATGTGCCCGGTGTTGCTTTTAATTTCTCGATAACTGTTGACAAGTTGAGATTATCTTTAGTTGTACCTTTAATATGGAATTGCATCTATGTCTCATAAACACTCACGGATTCCATTCTGGAATCCAGTTTTGCAGGCGTTATAGATATCCACTGCTGATCGTCGTGTGGTTGTACCCTCGCTTAGGGTAGCATGTCGGGAAGGCTGGACTAGTTTTGGTGAAATATTGTAGATAGGGATGTAGTTGCAGCCTATGTTTATATCTAGTTCATTGTATAGTTTAATGCTTTCTTGAGACTTCCGTTGTATTTGTAAGAACGATATATTTTGCGTTATCAATAAAGTGACTGTTAGTTAACCTAATTGCTAGAACTTGAATGGTAGGATTGGATTGGTGGTTGATGTTGCACCCTCACGTCGGTTTGGGCTCATTTGAGTGTTGGTCGGGGTGGGGTGTGACAGGTTTACTGTAACGTGAGGGGTGGAAATATAGTAACCCCTGAGAGTGGTTATACTATAACGCTAGGGGAGGGAATACAGTTGAAGGAGGCTTGTGATAGAGTGTCGCATTGTGGGTGTTGGAGTTGGTTGTGGCCTCATGATTCATATGATTATTTGAGACTGTGTAATATCATGAAATGAAACGTACTGAATGTTGACATACTTGTTGTGTATCAAACAACTTGTTCACTTGACGTTTTGGGCATTACTTGACTACGTAGAATGTACCATCCGTGCTATCGTTAAAAGAGTCTTGAGTTGATTGTTTCTCTATCAATTGAACTACATTCTCCATACCTTTCATCCCATTGCACTTGTCTTCATGTTTGCATATAGAATTGGTGGAAGATTTTTCTACTGGGCTAGTATAGCTCAATCTATCATTACTTTCAGGTTCGAACATTGGGAAATAGCTTGCATGTGATGTGTGCTGGATTTAAAGGGTCGTATCTTGGAAGCTAACCTGGATAGTAACTTAGCAAACTTGTAATGAATTCTTTTGACAAAGATGTATTTATAACTTAAATTTCTTAATCTCCTGTGATAGAAATGTTTGTAAATTCGATATTTATCGTACTTTGTATTTGTGTAACAGTGGGTCGGAGTGCCATCGTTGTAATTTCTTTAAACTTTAAAGTCGGATTTGTAAATAAGTATTTATTCGAATTTGGGACTCTCTTGTTTTAAGTATTACTTATGTAAAGTGAAAACTTTATTTCTGAAATGATTTATTTATTTAAGTTAAAAATCGAAGGTGTGACAATAGATATGATGGGCTATTGTTTTTCGCATAGTTGAATTTGTTGGACATGGGGTGAATATATTGCACACAAGTTCAGTATTTATTTGAGTGTACTGTTTGTTCGAGTCGTTTATTGCATGCGAGTTCAGTATTTATTTGCATGTGCTGATTCTTCAAGCCATGCCTTCAGGAATGGGCATGCGCTAGTTCTCAAATATCTTTAAACCACAAAAGGGTAAATTCGTTCATTTTCAGTGATAATCTTGTTGCAAAGCTGAGCAATCCTTTGGCCAATTTCAGATTGGGCCATTTATCGATGATTGGAGAAGTAACCCATTTCTTGATGAGGACGAAAAGTTACATTTAGAAAAAAAAAATTAAAAAGTTAAGGAAGGTAAGGCCACGTTCCAGAAAGTAAATTAAGTACTTATTTTTTAAGAATGTAATTTCAAACTCAAAAATTATGTGTTTGCGCAAATAATTTACTTATCAATATGGATCTTGTTTGATAGATCTCATTGAGATCTTTTAATCGGTGCAAAAAAAAAATCAAAAAATCAATTTTCATTTTATTTATATTATTTTTGAGTTTCAAAATGTGAAATAAGCTGTTTATTTTTTAAAAAAGTTTCTGAAATGGAGCCTAACTGCATTTGTTGAAAACCTCAGGGAGGTCACTGAAATTACCCGGAAAACCAGTAAAAAGCAAAGCAAAAGTAGAAAGAAACAAGAGTCTCGAGTGACGCGCCGTTCGGAACTTCGGATAAATAGCAGAAAGTTAAAGTCAAAAAGTAAAAAATCGTTTCTTCCACAAATTCAAAATTCCCTTCTTGTGTTTTGTGCCCGGTAATGAACAGAACAACGGCGATGGATCCAAAACCCTTCTTCAAACCTCGCTAGAAACGCTCTGTTTCTTGCTTCCTGGAAATGCTTGAGGTACTTAAAAGCTTTTACTATGTTTTGGCCTTTTTATTCAGTACTGTGTAAAAAGTGTTGTACTGGTATTTAGTTGCTCCGTGTTTTGTTGTCGAGGATCACGTAAAGAAAACTGGGAACTCACACTATGGAACTTGGATCACCGGCAATTGCCTTCTATGAGTTTTTCATGCCTTCTTTCGTAGTATCTTTCAAAATGCGCCGTTATGACATCACTGTCTAAGATTTGATCTATATTTGGGTATAATCTGGGCGAGAATTTTGGGTTTTGTTTTTCCCCACTTGTCAAGCTCCATTTATTTTTTCCCTGCTTTTATATGCCTTTTTGTTAGCTTGATCTGTTGGAAAGTCAATCCAACTTGCATCTATTGCTTAGGTACATAATTATGTGGCTAATCCAAAGGGGTTGGCCAAGCGGTGTCGGCTTTGGAACTTAGGGTTTCCTCTCTCCTGAGACCCTCATAAGTTCGCACGTTCAATTCTCCTTGCCAACTCCTTTGGGCCATAACATAGAATTTCCTAGTGGAAGGTCTAAGGTTCGAATCTCAAGTGGTGGACCTATGGTCAAATTCCATAACTAGCTCCCCTTAAGGTTACCGGCTTAGGTCCGGTAATTACCCGGTACATGTGGGACAGGGTTGACTTCATGTACCCGAGGGATTAGTCAAGGCAAAATGCTTTGGACACCCTTGATAAGCAAAAGAAAGAAGAAAAAAAAAATGCTTATGCGGCTATGTTGTGGGCTGCGTCGAAAATTGGAAAGTGGCAGACGTTTGTTCATGAATTTGGTATCAGACATAAGAAATATATTTGGACTTTGTTCCCCGTTTGAATTTTATTCTTCTTCTCCGTGAGTGTGTCTCATTTACCGGCCTAAATGACGATCAAACACTCGAACGAAGGATAACCCAGAGGCAACTTGTTACATAGCTAGCTGTCTGTGTTAATAGCTCCCCTTCCATATTTGTAGTAGCAGCATTCCGTGAATCGGTAGCTTAGTTAAGGTTTAGTTTCTTTATTACGAAGTTAGGCATGGTTATCGTCATTTGTCCCAATATTCAGCCAATGGGTACAAACTTGCTTTGTTGGAAATAGTTAATGAGCAACAATAACTAGCAACGCTATCACTGCAAACCTTTCTCCTGCTCCTGTAGCTTGTGAGAAATTTTAGCTCTAAACTTATTATAGGTGGCTCTATTTCTTTGTGAGGTTTGGGTCTTCTGTTATTACTTTCACGTGCGATCAGCTTCTTCTCTCAGTATACTATTTAATGTGTTGACAGGTTTCCAGGGAATGTTGGATGTGCACGGTTTTGTAGGCTTGACTTTTCTGTCGTGGCTGCTGGGGAAATTCTAGGAAATGCACTGAACTATTTGAGGCCATGATTTATGGGTATTAGATTTTTGGATTGCTTGTATCTCGGGATTTTAGGAAATCATACCTTTACTGGTAAGATGGTTTCAACTGGTAAGATGGTTTCAACTGGTAATGTGGAGAGTGGTCCTAAAGCAAATATTCAAATCCCTCTTTCTGCGTCAACATCTAGGAAGGGGCTATTAGGAGACAGTGATCCTCCTATTGGAACTATCAAAAAAAAACTTCCCAGTAGATTTAGCACCCTGAATTTTAGTTCTGGTGGTGGGTTGCTTTCCCCCTTGCGTAAATTTCAGCATAAAGGAGTAGAAAGAGACAAAATCTTCCAATCTGTACCTGATTCTATCGGTAAAGGTCGTCACAAACGTCTCAATGGGGTTTTTTCCCGGAAAATCAATTGGGCTTCTGTATGGAATAGGAGTAAAGAATGGATAAGGAAGCCTTTGAGCATGGCACTTCTTTTATGGATAACTTGTGTTGTTGTCTCAGGGGCAATCCTCTTTCTGGTAATGACAGGAATGTTAAATGGTGTTTTGCCAAACAAAGCACAGAGAAATGAATGGTTTGAGGTCAATAATCAAATCATCAACGCTCTCTTCACTCTTATGTGTTTGTATCAACACCCAAAGCGTTTCCACCACCTTTTCCTCTTGTGCAGATGGAGCCCCAAGGATATCACCCAACTCAGAGCAATATACTGCAAGAATGGCACTTACAAACCCCATGAGTGGACTCACATGATGGTTGTCATTCTTCTTCTCCATGTGAATTGCTTTGCTCAATATGCCTTGTGTGGACTAAATTTGGGTTATAAACGATCAAAACGACCTGCCATTGGAGTTGGTGTATGCCTTTCTGTTGCGATTGCAGCTCCAGCTGTTGCTGGTTTGTACTCCATACTTAGCCCCCTTGGGAGAGAGTATGATTTGGAAGTGGATGAGGAAGCACAGGATCAAATCCTCACAATTGGCAGTACTTGTTCAAGTCAAGTAAAGGTGAAGTCCTTGGAGAGGAGATTTTCATTTGCATCAAGCAAGGACAAAAGAACTATTGAGAACAATCCCGTTTGGAGAGGTGGGGTACTCAAGTTATGGGAAGATATTAAACTAGCATATCTCTCTCTCTTCTGTTGTTTTTGCGTTTTTGGTTGGAATACGGAAAGACTTGGATTTGGGAACACATATGTTCACTTGGCAACTTTCCTCCTCTTTTGCACTGCTCCTTTCTGGATATTTACCTTGGCTGCTGTAAACATTGACAATGAGACTGTCAGAGAAGCTTTGGGAATAACTGGAGTTGTGCTTTGTGTCTTTGGTTTACTTTATGGAGGCTTTTGGAGGATCCAAATGAGGAAAAGATACAATTTGCCTGCATATAACTCGTGTTGCGGAAAACCAGCAATTGCAGATTGTGCACTGTGGCTGTTTTGTTGTTGGTGTTCTCTTGCTCAAGAAGTCAGGACCGCGGATTTCTATGACATTGTGGAAGATAAGTTCTGCAGAAAGCAGATGGATGAGAACAAGCCGTCACTAACCCCTTTGCCTCGTGAAAATGGGTTGTTTGTGTTATCATCTGGCCCTACGTCTCCATCTTGGAACAGTACAGTTCTACTGTCCGAGCATGCAACAGAGGATTCCCTTGGTGGAAGCAGATTTTCCAGAAACGGTAACGAAATGGATGCAGAGGTTCCTGAGGTGGTGGAAGATCTGTTTAGTAAAATGTCTAAATGTTTGAAGCCACCTATTCCTCCATTGATTCAGGGAGAATATCTTACCAATTAGAGCATTTTATTTTGAGGGGAAAAAATCTTTTTTGCAGAACAATATTTTTGCATGTAACCGCTGAAAGCCTGAAACTTTTATATGTAGAGAGAGTGGATGTATCTTGCAGTAATTACTCAGCATTCTTCTTGCTTTGTTTGCTTTTATCTTTCTCCTTTGTTGGTTAGTCTTCTCCATAAGGTGTACTCAAATTTGAGCGTTTTTCCAAAAGGGGGTTTTGAGGACTACTGGGGTGGGGAGGCTCCTTTATTGTGGTGAGGTCTTTTGGGTTACCATTTGTGGAGAGTTCCTTAATTTGTTCTTGCGGGTTCTACTAGGGTTAAGTTCCCTTTGAGTTCGACAAGAGTATTTATGGTTGATATTGGGTATTCTTTACGGGAGTGACTGTCTTGACTGTATGGCTAGCTCTTTGGAAACTTTTCTTGATCAAAGTAAATCATCTCGCCTCGTAAATTGTAACCTCGTAAATTATTGTGTTATTGGTGGTTGCTTGTTAGTTTGTTTTCTCCTCATCGTCATAATATGTCACTTTAATGTTCCCCTCTCTGCTCCCACGTGCACAAGGCTTTTGTAATGCTGTGCATTAATTGGACAAAAAAGTGGGTACAAACACAAAGTAAGTTAGGATCGAGAGAGAGAGTGAGTAAAGGCAAACACAAGACACAAGTAATATTATTAGAACACTGGCTTAAACTGGCTTGATTCTTAAAATGGGGTGAACTCTCCTTTTATAAGCCTAAAGAGAGGTTGGTTACATCATCGCTTACATCACTTACATAATTACATATGACTATTACTAGTCCATAGATTAGACATAAGTCACACCTGACTACATACTATTATTTCAAGTTTTCAACACCTATGTCTACTAGGTACAACTTTCACAACCTACAACGTAATAACAGTACACATCAATAGTAAACATCAATTATACTCCTTATAACATTACACAACAGTAAACACCAATAATTTCACCACCTCTTGAAAATGAAACGAGGAACAGCTGTCATGAGCACATGGTCTTCATTCTGAATCATCTGAATTACTTTTCTTAGAATAGTCTTCAGTTCTGTCGGTCAAGTAATACTGTTCCAAAAGATAGCAGATATTTTGGCGCCATTCTTCCGGATAAGTATCATTGAATTTCCAGTTTATAGATTCATAATGGAGGAGAGATGAGGGAACTTTTGCATGTGTTAATCCATTGAGTGAACACAGTGTTTGAGTCATGACAAGATAATTTCCACTGTCAATTTGGATTCTCTGAGACTCTGGATATGCAGAGAGGAATATAGTGTGATACTCCTTCTGCCAAGTGATAGAACCATCCGGGTTAGAAAGGCATCTGTTGTTGCGACTTGTCCAAAAAGCAAATTGGAGATTCCCGCCTGCACTGTTGGGGATTTATCTGATCTTCTATTGCTAGTAAGATATGCTTCCGAAGAGCAAGAGTAATTTCAAAAAGAAATCTTTTGGAGAATGGACCTGATTGAACGCCGCATGTGCCAGATAAACCAATATTGCTGATTTATCAAAACAGACATTTATGGTATAAACATCTACCAAATACCATAAGAGGATGTAGACTTCTTTTTTGAAATAAAAGACATTGCGGTCATATATTTCAAATTGGGTAAGAAAGGGGTAGACAGGATGAAAAGGTAAACCTCCTATGGGACTTTCATCAAGACCATACTTGAAAATGCAGAAATGTTGAAGGTTTTGACACATTTGAATACATTTGGAAAGAAAGGGTTAACTCTAAAATGTGACACTGAAGGTGGACAGGAAGATTAACTGGGTGGAAACAGGAAATCATTGGGAAACAACTAGGAACAAAGGAATGTGGTTTTGTTTTTGAAAATTGGTTGATTTATTTTTTAAGCCTTGACAGAAAATCAGGGAGGACATTTGTTTTTCTTTTTATGTGAACAACATCAAAACTCCAATTGAAAAGTCAATTTGCCCATCTGAGCAACTGTGCCTTCGGAAGGTGTTTCTGTTTAAACTTGAGCATGCTGGAGAAACTCATCATATCAGTCTCAAATATAAAATGATGACCGATCAGATGAAATTCAAACTTCTCAATGCTATTTTTAATTGCCAGAATTTCTTTGTAAGTGGAGTGGTAATGAAGTTCTGCTCAAGAGAATACACCACTCTTGTATCCACAAATTCTGCGCATTTGTTATGAATTTTCTTCCAAAAGAACTGCTCCCCAATATAGATCAGAGGCATTTGCCTGAAGGACTCTCTTCCTATCTTAAGGTATGGTTAATGGAGGAAGAGTTTTGGCTATGGCTTTGAGATCTTTTACAGCTTTGGTACAATGGACTGACCAAGGAAGATGAGTTTTCTTTAGTAGAGCTGAGAGGGGAGTACGGTATTGGGCAAGGATGGGAATGAAATTAGCCATATAATTAACAATCCCAAGGAATTGTTGAACTTGTTTGACTGTAAGATTTTCATCTGGAAAATGGTCAAGTTGAGAGGCTATATGAGGTTGGAAGACATATTGACCTTTAGAGATATGCATCCCTAAAAAATCAATTTTTGGTTGAGCAATAAACATTTTTTTCTCTGAGAGCATGATACCATGGGTTTAGACTAGGGAATGGAAAGTTTGTAGTAGAACAATATGAGACTCTATATCTGGGAAAAAGAATAGGATATCATCAATGTAGACAAGTGCTGAGGATAAGATGAGAGCAAATATTCGAATCATGGCCTTTTGAAATAAAGATGGAGCTATTTTCAATCCAAAAGACATGATTGACCACTGAAAGTGGTGATCTGGAATGCAAAAACCAGTTTTGAGACAATCATCTAGATGGATGCCCAACTGCCAGAAACCTACTTTCAAGTCAAAATTTGAGAAAATTTGAGCATTAGGCAAGTTTGCAAAAAGAACACTTTGCCGCGGAAGAGGAAACTTGTTATCTTGCAGAAAATGATTCAGAGGCTGGTAATTGATAACCAGACGAAGTTTTCCTCTTATCTGCTCTGTCCTTTTATTTACATAAAATGCTTCATATGCCCACTGAGAGGTTGTAGGCTCGATCAAACCTTCTGATTGAAGTTGTTGGAGCTCTTGGAGAGCAAGCTGGTAGTGTTCTAGATTTATTCCATAATGGGTAGCTTTGGTGGGGTTGATATCTTCATTTTTCTTAAAGAGAAGAGAAATGAAGAAATCTGGGTTTTTTCAGAGTGAATTGGAGCATTTGGTGAGGAACTGAGAATGAGATTCAGCACAAGAAGTTAGAATTATGGCTTTTTTGATGGAGGAGAAATTTTCTACGGAAAAGAGATTGGGTTGGGTGATCCAGGGTAATAGGTAGTTTTTTGTATTTCAAGCCTTTTTTGAGCCAGAAGATTTTGCTGAGATTTTGGAGAATATCAAAGCCTAACAATAAATCTTTTCCTAGAAGATCAGAACCATAGACTTAGTGTTTTATAGTGTATACTGGGAAAAGTTGGATAATAATAGGCTTACTGATCAGAGTGATGACAAAAGTTTCTCCATTGGCTACTGTAAAGGGTCTGAAACACGATTGCCAATAGGACCTGAGAAGGATTGCTGGGTTGAGAATGGAGGTTGCTGCACCAGTATTAAAGAAAGCAATAACTGGTATAGGTTTCTTATATTTTCTAAGTAAGATTTTGACCTTGGCTAAGGGTTGAGCCACCATGATGTTTGATAATTCAAATGTTTGGATTTTATGGGGGAATGAGTCAGAATCATCCGAAGAATCATCTGATTCTGATGAAGAGTCATCAACGGTAAATGCAAGGACTGCTTCAGCTGTTGTTTCATCATCAATGGAAAACAAAGATTCAATATCAGCATCTTCAAAATCATTATCAATGAGAGCCAAAGAACTCACCATCTTGTCTCTTGCTGCTTTATTTGGATATTGTTTAGCATAGTGCCCCTTCTTTCTGCATATGTAGCAGCAATCAGACTTTCGCTGCCATCTGAACTTTTTCTTCTTGAAAATTTTCATTTTTTCTGACGTGAGAACTTGCCAGATTTTGAAAACTTTGAAAACTTGCCCAGAGATTGAAACTTCTATTTCTAAAAGTGTTTGGACTTCCGATAGGAAGGACGTCAAGTGCACTTCTTGTCTTTGCACTTTATAGATAGGTCTAGTTGGTCACACGCTTTGCCAAGAAGTTTTTCCTGTTCTTCAAGAGTTTTGAGTAGTTTCTGGTGATTGCACAGTTTCTCCAAGGCAATCAAAGAGTGCTGGTAAATACCGTCAAGAGATGTTGCATTCAGTGTCAATCATTTTGTTTAAAGTAATCTTGTTGTCTCATTTCCCAATGGTTCAGGAAGGGAATTGAGAAAAACTTGCTTGAAGTTAACATCATCCATGCCGTTGAGAAGATAAAATCGTTGAGACATACGATCATAATGAATCTCCAGAGCTTTTCTTTTGAATGAACAACACTTCATGTTGAGATATTCCTCTTGAACAAACTCTTTTGTGTTGTTATGGTCTCCAAGAAACTTAGTATGCATGACTGAGATGAATTGATCAAGGGTTGGCAATTGTTTAAGCTGCAGCTGTCGGTATTCACCAAAAGCCAAGTACCATTGACGAAGACGGCCAAGGAATTTTGCTGTACACTTTGTAATGACAATACTCAGTGTAGCGTTCGAGGAAAGCATAACAGCAGTGCACCAAATATGAATCTCATAAAACTTATCCAGCCATTTTGAGGGGGGAATGTTATCAAAGGAGAAACTTTGGGTATGAATATTGGAATGTGAGAAGGAATCAAAGGTTGGGATTTCTGGAGGTGTATCAAACTCAGGACTTTCTTCAATAATAGGATCTTCAATATGTTCCTCTGGAGAATTTTCTGAGTTCATCATGAAAACATGAGGAATTGGTACAGAATCAATGGATTCAGTATCTGAATTAAACTCAATCGTTGGTTCAAGATATGGGGTTTCTGGTATAGTGGCTAAGGTATGTAGGAGAGTGGAGATTAGATTTTTGGAAGGGCTAGAAGTTGACTGAATCATTAATTGGGGTGACTTTGAATTTGGATCAGCTGGTTTAGAAGGAGTGGACGTAGATGTAGATGGTGGAGACGAAATTGTAGGAGGTTGGATATGCTTTATCTGGGGCTTTGGGAAAGAAAGTTTTGGTGGAGATGGTCTTTTTGGTAGAGAAAGAAAAGTTGATGAGCTCCCAAAAATGGAGCTTGACTCACCAAATTCTGAGGTAGGATTTATAGGTAAAGGTTGAGACATTTGAGGATACCCAAACAAACTTTGTTGAGAGGAAGATGTGAATATGTCAAAAGAGCTTTTCTGCTGAGAGTACTGCTGAGCTTGGAGAGATTGAAGTTGATTATTTAGATGCTTCATTTCAGCATCCTTTTGGTAAAATGCTTGGTTGGCATATGCTAACTGGAGAAGTTCCTGGTGAACATTTTGAATTTTTTGCTGTAAATCTCTGATAAGAAGTTCCAAAGAAGATAACTTCTTATGAACAACATTCTCTAAATTTTGTTGAGAGTTAGTAATTCTCTGGAGAATTTTATTTTGAGCTAGAGAATTTGCTGGCTACCAATTTATTGCTGCTGACACTGCTTTGGTGCTACCATCAAGGAGAATGGTAGTGGAGCCTAGAATTTTATGACGATGGATCATTCTTTCTTGAGAATTATATAACTCCAAAGGAGGAAAATCTGCTTCAGTCCAGAAAGGAGATGAGGTGAATATAAAACATCCACTTGGTTGACTCGAAGAACTATCATCAGATGGAGGTTGAGGAGGAGGTGGAGATTTACAATGAGTGAAAGATGATGAAGGACATATGGGACATGGATTTTCAAAATCTTCTTCATCTTCTAGAACACTGTCTTCGAGACACTCATCACAGTCACAAGTATCAAAATAACAATGACCTGTTTCTGAATTTTTGAAATAGAAGACTGGAAGGCCACTGGGTTGGAAATATTTAATTGGAGGGCCAGGTCTAGAACCATCTACAAACATGTCAATTCTCGAGGGAAAAATGATAGAATGGGTGGAGGATGAGGCATAGACTTCTTTTGGGAATGAAATCTCCTCTGTACCATCAGGTTTTGGGATAAAAGTTGGATTTGAGAATTGAACTGGTATAGGCTTTTGTTGGTTTTTCTCATAAGCTGTAATCTAAGACTCTAAGAGAAGCTTGAGAAGCTCAGGACGGAAAATCAGACGTGGAACATGGACACGGGAAGTTTGGTGAGGTGCGTTGACAGTTAGAAAATGGGCTTCATCTGTGGAGGAAAGTAATGACATGTCTAGGACATGGTTTTGAAGGTGATAGGCCATTTGGTAGTGAAGGGTTGCTGCATATGTGGTAGAAATTTGGGATGCACCATCAATTTGAACTTGCACCTTCAAAGCAGTTAGCAAATGAGGATCTGCTAGTGGCATGTTGAAGTTGGGGTAAAAGGTAAAGACCACAGTTCCAGCATTTAACGTGGTTTGAACTGTAGCAATACATGTGTGATGGTACTGTATAAACCTGGTATCTACCAGAGCAAGTTTGGAAGTAACAGATAAACTTTTTCTGCCATGGAAAGTGACAACCAGTCTGATTGCTCCAAAGTGAAGATGAATAAATTCTTATTGTTGCAAAAGGTGAGGCAAATCAATTGGAATTTTCAAGGGTAAAAGTTGTTCAACTTCTGTAGCTGCTATGAAACATTGATAAAACTTGAAGGCTTGGACATACTCTTTTACCGAGGTTGGACGCTTTTTTGGAAAAGAGTTGGGTAACAGTCTTTTTTACTGAAGTTTATGGTCTGATAAAGGCATTATATGGGTTTAGGAAAGGAAGATTTGTAAGGGGAACCTTACTATTATCAAGTAGATATTCAAACTCATACAAGTACTCAAGATTAGAAGAAGAAGCTGAGAAATTTCTACTGGTGGATGATCGTGAAGGAACTAAAGAGGAGGTAGCAAAGGAATAAGTGGAAAACAAATGATTCATTTTTTATGGATAAAAGTCTGGGTTCTTCGTTTCCTCATACAACAAATCTTTTAACCAATTTTGATTAATAAAATTCCGTATACCAGGGTAGATAAACCGAGACACACCGCTCAAAAGCCAAAGTCTCAAGGTACTTTTAACCAACTGATACAAAATTCTTTAATCAAAATAATTAATGAAATTTCTGATGTGGAGGATCCTTTAAAAGACAACCACAGAGCATACGCTTCAATTTTTCTTTTAGAATCGATTCAAAGTAGTGTTGGAAAAGAAGTTCCCAGAGTAAAGGTTTACGTTAGAATAAACATGGCTCTAATACTAAATTGGACAAATACGAAGTGGGTACAAACACAAAGTAGGTTAGGATCGAAAGAGAGAGTGAGTAAAGACAAACACAAGACACAAGTAATTAATATTATTAGAACACCGGCTTAAACTGGCTTGATTCTTACAATGGGGTGAACCCTCCTTTTTTAGGTGCAAGGAGAGGTTGGTTACATCATTGCTTACATCACTTACATAATTACATATGACTATTACTAGTCTATGGATTAGACATAAGTCACACCTGACTACATACTATTATTTCAACACTATGCCTACTAGGTACAGCTTTCATAACCTACAACGTAATAACAGTACACATCAACAGTAAATACTAATTATTCTCTTTACAATAGTACACAACAATAAACATCAATAATTTATGATTATTGGTCATCAAAGAAAATGGATTCATAAAGTAAGAATCAATGAATCCAGAAAGTGGCCGTCCAAATATGTTAGGTGAGCCGCAGACCAGAAGTAAAATACTCCTACATAGATTAGTCCAAAAGTAGAAACAGTTCCACAACTTGAAGACAGACCCTTTGTTTTTTTTGCTGTTAACCTGAAGACAGAGACTACGACTATTCATATGGCGGTAAGTTTGAGTTTTGACAGCAGATCGTGATTGAGCTGTCCCTAACTCGAGCTGTGGATTTTACCTTGGAGCTTGGAGCCAATGTGGATCGCAAGGCCGAATCAGTCAAGATAAATGGATTCTAAATTCGTATCGATTGAACCACATGATTTTAGGCACAATTGACACTCTAAACAAGATCTGGAATATATACGATTTCGATGAAATTTTTTTTTTTGGACTAAAGAATTCACAAAGAATCTCAACTCCTGGGAGGGAATGCAGACAACCATCTCCAAAGCTTTCTTATACAATGGGGCAGATTGTCCTACAAATATTCTTTGTTAGTATTAAAAAAATGGATTTGGCTGTTGGGTTCCTTAGGTCAGCTTTCCTACCAAAAGATTTGGACGATTTTTTTTATCATCTAAATAAAGATTGGGACTATGAAACCCTGATTCACGTTTTCCACCTCCTAAACGAAAAATTATTCCATGTATGGTCTGGTCACCGACACCCTCTTTCACCACACATTTTTGTGAGGTTCAATACTACGTGTATAGACCTCATCACTTCACGTGGTGGTACCCCAAAACTATAAAGGAGTAACTACTCTTCACAAATACTCTTAATCAAAGGAATGCTTTCATATTTGAATCAGGAAAGGTTTGTTTAAGTGCCAGTTCTCAGGTTGTAACATTTGCCAATTAGCTGGGAAATTAAGGAATAACTAATTACTGTCAATTAATTTAGTGCTCTGCGTATCGAAATATGGTATTTCCAGTCCACTGCTCCCACCAGTGGAGCCAATGGACTAGCTATGCCAGTTGATGATTATATTCGATCGATGTTGTAATTACAAAAATATTAATTGAATCAAATATTAAAAATCATTAATCTGTTTAAGATCATTTGATGATAAGAAAATAATGAGTACGTACGGCCATGTTTGACGGACGTTATAAGGATTGCATTTGGACTGTTATGGCTGCGGACCTCATAGTGGTCTTTTGGTTGCAATTTTCATATGACCTGACGACTAGTCCCAGCGGACTATGAAATGAGGTGGGATTGCAAGTGAGAAATGCACCGGTACGACAAAAACAAGCGTGGTTAAAAGTCTCTGCCTAGCTCCAATTAGAAGTAGATCAAATGTGGGATCACGTGGCCTAAGCGTATGGGGTGATCACATCATCATCTCAATGTAGTGACCCACCACTCAATGTTTTACAGAATAGTAGCGGGAGTATCGAATGATACGTAACAGATAAATACTTCTTATGGTTACGGTTAAAGGGGCCCAAGACATAAATTTTAACTTTGTTATACTATCCCCTATACTATAGGATGAACAACTTATTTTTAACCTTTGCAAACGCTTCTTATGAACAACTTGTTTTATTTCTTTTGGGTAATTAATAAATGAACAACTTGTTGCACCACTAATCTTGATTCTTGTATTTGTATATTAAGGCATGGGGGATCTTGGGACTCCAAATGACAAGCTAGCTAGAAATGTGATTTGACTCTGCCAAACATGCACATTAATTAATTAGCAAGTGAAAAAAGGCCAGTTGGATATTGGAAACCAGTACTTGAAGAAAATCAACCTTATCAACTCTCTTTGACCTTTAAATATTCCATGAAATCAAGTAAAAAGATTTTGTCGTCCACATGGGATCTTGTCGACAGACTGAAATTGAGACTTCAGTTAAGGTTGTCAAATTTTGAACAGTACTAGAAGAAAATTTCCATGCTTTAAAATCCACCTTATAATTTCACAAGTTTCAGTACGCAAGAGTTCAATGATTTTTTCACTCCATTTTCTATAATTACAATTCAAAAGTTTAGTTTTTGGTATTTAAACTGAAACTGAAAATGAATCTAAGAACTGAAAAAGACAAAAATTTGGAGTGCATTTATGATAAAATGGAGTGAAGAAAAAACACTTTTCTACATTGAAATGCATATGGGCAACCATTACATATGTTTTAATATTCTAGATCAAGGCGAAATTGATACTGAACGCCATTGTTAATGCAAACATGCTAGTGGTCGCGCACACGCACATACATATACGCGCACCACCACAGCATTGCGGACAACATCAACTTTGCAAAATTTTTTTTTTTTTTGGGAAGTAATTTCCATTTAAGAAGCTCAAAATGCGTACAACCTCAATGGACTTTGCAATGTTGATTTCACACAAAAACAAAAACAAAAACAAATACAAATGAAGGTAGAGTACAAATTAATATTGAAAGTTAAGTTACAAGCCAACACAATTTCTTGAGGTGGTAACCCCACCATCCACAACAAGGTTATGACCACTTACATACTTGGATTCATCACTAGCAAGGTAAAGGGCAGCCTCAGCTATATCTCTAGCCCTAAGAATTTCACCTTTCAAGTTAGCCAACCCTCTCACAAACTCCTCCATTTTCTCCACCTCGTTCTCACAAGGTCTCCCAAAACTCATGCACTCATCTTCTTGTTCTTCTTCTTCATCCCCTCTTCTCCATGCCCTAACCAGCATTTCCGTCGCCACCCCAAAAGGCGAAATGCAATTAACCCTGATTCCATACCTCCCTAACTCGCAGGCCGAGTTCTTGGTTAACCCCACAATCGCATGCTTTGAAGCAGTGTAAGCATGTGGACCCATCCCTCCCATGACTCCGGCCACACTCGACGTGGAAATGATATTTCCACTCCCTCTTGGAATCATCACACGCGCTGCGTGCTTCATTCCCAGGGCAACCCCTCTCACGTTTACTCTCATCACACGGTCGAATTCGTCCGCGTCAAAGTCTACTATGCTTTTGTGCTTGGACTGGTTTCCGAGCACTCCTGCATTGTTGAAGAGGATATCAAGGCGCCCATAGCGAGAAACGGTCGAGTTAATCAAGTTTCTGACGTCTTCTTCTGAGCTAACATCACAATGTGTGTAGGTTACTGAGGGAGATAGTGAGGTGGCAAGAGAAATTCCAAGAGTGTCCTCAACATCGGCAATGACCACCTTAGCACCATGCCTTGCAAAGAGTCTCACTGTTGCTTCACCAATCCCTCTAGCACCACCGGTCACAATTGCTATCTTTCCCTCCAATCTACATTCATAATAGCAAAAGAGAAATTAGAAAGAAAATAAATAAATAAATAAACATATTCTCTATGTTTTTTTTTTCTATGCCTTTTCAAACTGCCATTACAAAGATCTTTAACATCCGAGAATTTCTGATATCAATATTTATGACCATATGAGATTTTTTCTTCTCTGTCGATGTTGACTATCAATTCATATATGACTATATCTCTAATACTGATACTGATACATATCTTGACACCATATTTAAAACAATGACCAGTACCAATATTTCTGGATAATTAACGAGGTCTCTCAATGGTGCTGTGGAGTTGTAGTTCATAACACTAACCAGAATGGTAAGCTCAATTGCCCCACCTGGAACGAGAGAGAGAGAGAGAGAGAGAGAGAGAGAGAGAGAGAGAGAGAGAGAGAGAGAGAGTACCTCTTGAAGGAGGGAGAAATATTTTCGTTGCCGGAACCATGAATTCCTTCGAAACTTTTCTCAGCCATCACTTGAGCAGGCATTGTTAACACTTGAATAAATATATGAAGAAGAATTTGTGCGTCAGAGAGAGAGAGAGAGAGAGAGAGAGAGAGAGAAGCGAGGACTGGTCTTGGCTGTTGGTCCTATGATATTTATAGGCAACGGACAAGTGGTAAAGAGTTCTTCTCTCATTTGCGGTTAGAGCGGTAATAATAGTAGTAAGTAGTTTCTCTTGGATTGCTTAAAATAATTCAGTTCACTAATTAAGATGGGTTTACCTAAAAAGTTTGTCTAATAGTATAAGAACTTTAGATAATTTATTTTTCCTGAATGAACTTTTAGTTTATGTATGTAAAGAGAATTACATATTTTGGAATTTATTCATTTTTGGACTTTAGTCCGTTTAATCCATTTAGATAATAATAATGAAAATCCAGGCCATAATGAGACAACCTAATTATAATTGTTTTATTTAATTAGAAAAGAAATCCAATTCAAACACTCACAAGTCACAAGTGGATGAATAAATATATTAGTACTCGTAGTATTTGTTTACCCATATTCTGATGAACTGTTTCCCAATATTTCTAAGGCGACTTCCTGGAAAAACGTCTCCTTCTATGCAAGGGCGGAGACACGTGGGTGCAAGGGAGGGCGGCCGGCCGACCCCATTAGCTACCAAATTTTCTTTTGGAAAGGTATAATTTCTACCCCATTTTTACTAATATGACCTAAATTTTCATAGGAATATATATAATTTAGCTATTTTGACCCCACAAAAAATCTCTAAATTGTCCCAACTTATTTTAAGTGTATAGAAATTCCAAGTGTTCTCTTCTTTTCAAGAGTTGATAGTGCTAGAAATGAGACTATCATGTATTATTTTTCAAATATAATAAGTCTTTTGGGGCCAATTATGAGGCAAAAATGAATTATTAGTGCATATCGATCTTATAATTAACCTTTTAATTTAGTTATTTTTGGACTTATGTGTATTCTTTATGGTCCATATTAATGGGAGATTTTGTTCGAAATGACAAGATTCAAGTCTCTCACATCATTGTTTTATTGGTGTTTTCTATTTTATTTTATATACCAAATGGAGACATCTAATAATTAGCTAGAATTCTATGTCGTTCAGTAGGTGGAAAAAGTGTGATTTGAACAGTCTATTGAAGCTAGGCTAAGAAATCTAGTCACCATAAGGAGGCCAAATAATTGGTCAGATACATGGATAGTTTAACTTGACTTTAAAACCTTTGAAAGTGCTAGGATGCTAGATGTTCAAAGATTGTGTCAAAAGGCAGAAGCCTCTAGTATATCATGAACAGTTTACCATTTTCCAAAGAACTTTCAGATTCAATACTTCCTATATTCAACTCTTTAATTCACTTGTTAAATTTTGAATAGTGCATGCTAATTCACTGAAACTCCAACCACAATTTTCTAGTTATATCTTCATTTTTCAAATAACACACTCAAAACTCAATCATCTCCCCTTTCCCTCCGAAATTTTGAATATTAATTTTTCACCATTACCCAAACGTATTCTGCATTGGTCTTATTTTAAAGATATTAGTAATATCTTTTTATTGATACTAATTTTATCACTATTGGATCACAATGTTAAAAGTTAAATATTTATGGTGCAAATATACATGAAGACCGTTCTTTGTAATTTGGAGTCTTTATATATGAATAATCAAATGAAATTCATCATTTTGAAGAAACAAAATAAAGCATGGTTGGGGAGATGCAAGTCTTCATTTTGAAGATTTCAATTATGGTTGGAGATGCTCTCAGATTCCTTCGATATGTAGCACTTAAGTAAATAAATTCTACGACAAGTATAACAATAAAAAAAATTTGTCTAATTGAGAAATAATAAGTTTAAGTAGTACAAAACAGACTTCTAGAGTCGAGGAAAACGAAAGCAAATTGATTTGTCCATGAAAATGACTAAAAATTAATCTGAATGGTGTAGTCTCAGGTAAAATTAATTAAGCAGAGTATAGAGATGTTATGAAATTTTTAATCCAATTCAGTGTTTACAATGTCCGCACCTTTTGTTTTCTATTATTACTGTCACAACTGGAACACGTCCTTAATTATTTAAACTAATACAACCTTGTCAAGTACATATATATTTGGTCTTAACTCTTACTAACTTTGTGTATATATATCCTTTAGTTTTAAACTTTTAATTAATTAATTGTGTCCACATCCTAAAGATGGCATCCGTATCCCATTAACAATAGTCTAATCTAATGACGGGATTTTGGTCAATAATGAAGATTTGTGTCACATAAAAAATGTCAAGGAAGAATATCACTCGCAAGCTGTTGTACAATCAATACTAGTGTCAGGATTTGGGGTCCTTATAATTTAATATGGGGATCATCCAAAGGGACTTACGGATCGATTGTCCATGGCAAGTCAATCACATCGAAAATCAAGTTTATGGGATCAGTTAATATGTACATATATGGTAAAAAAAGAGAAGAATAATATATTGTGCATATGGACCACCGTACGTGTCATTTAAGCGTAAAGGACGGACTTTATAATTAAGTGCAGACTGCATAACTTAACCTTCCCAATCACTAGCTGTCTTCTCTAATGATATGTTAAGAGGCCAGGCTGATCGAAAGATTCTGAATTAGTTTCAATTGATTAGCACTGATGGAAAGGTGACAACCCTTCTGTATCCAGGAAACTTCCAAGATGCAAACAATTAAATACCTACTGTTGAATACAAATTTCGAGTCTGCGACAAAGTCGGAAAAATGTTGAACAACAATAGTCAATTTTATTGATGTATGATATTAGAGTTTACAATCTCTGACGTATTTTCTAATCAAAGAAAATAAACTCTTCTGATTCTTCTCTTTGGTTGTTGAAACGAGGGCTTGATGCTTGATCTCGAATCAAACAGCGGAATCTTCTCCGTGATTTGTGAAGAAGTTGATAACTTGGGTTGAATGTTCTTCGAGGCTTCGATTCGAAGAACCTTTTTGTTGAATGCACACTTGAAGAATTCTGAAAGACTTGAAGGCTTCGATCTTCAGAGTTCTGGAGTTTTTGTGCTTCAATGTGCAGATGGAAAAAATATGAGAGGAAACACCTCTATTTATAAGGATTTGGGTGGAGACTCCAACCCTAACCTTCCATATTGATCTCTTTAATTGTTTCCTTTATTGAAAAAGGAATAATAATTATTTGATAATTACCTTTCCTTTCTTTTTATTTTAGAAAATGTAATTATATATAAAGAGATATATTATTATTCACCAATTAGCCTAATTTAATTGGTCGGACTTGATAAAATAATAACTGTGTCATTTTGACACGTGACACCATTTGATTGGTGCATTTACATGTCTCTGACTTTTGACTACGGACACTTGGCATCACTTGATTGGCCCATCAATGAAATTTTGACTTTGACTTACAGGCACTTTGCAGCATTTGATTGGCCAATTTGTACGCCCTAGCAACACATGGCGATTTGTGATAGGCTAGAAATTTTACATGTCTACAGATACCCTCTAGACTTGCTCATATATGAAAGTGAGTAGGACTCGAAATGTTAACTTGACTTGATTTGATGCCGAAAATTTGTGTACGCAGCGATAGAGGTTTTGGTTTTTTTTTTTTTGCTTGACATTTGGTGTCAGTTTTGATTTTCAAAATTTCAATTCATTGACCGAGCTAAAATTTATCAATTCACACACTGAAATTTTTTTTGCATATCCAGAGGCAATAAACCCAACTTATGTGCAAGTTAAGGTTTGATCCATCACGGAATATTTTAGCCTATCAAATTGAAGTTTGGTAGCCCGATTAACTTAAGCCCGAACCCGTCTCGCAATTGAATGCTAGATGCTTGATTGCCGAAAACGTATAACGGATTTAATTAGGGCCCGTTCATGTTTCTGCCTGCTGCCCTAATTCTTTTGTTTGGAGAACAATTAATGTAGATTAAGGAAACTCATGAATTAGGAGAGCAATATTGCAGATTCTTTTTCCTTAGAAGTTGTTTCCTTGCTCTATATATTGATAGGAGAAGCACCACCGAATCCTCACAATTGAATCTTGAAAAGCAATCCTTGAATGCTACTGTAAGTTTTTTTTTTCCCTCGGCTTCTTGTCTTTTATACTTGCTGGAGCTTTCTTTACCATACACACATGCCATGAACTCCCAAGTATAGCCATCTATCAAAGCAACGTGGCTCTCTTTTTTTGACTTTCTTGCATGTTCCATGCCGCACTTTTATCATTAAAGAACAAGCTAAGTGGACTATTTTGCTTTAAACATCCAAGCAATTCTTCTTGTCTCTCTAAACTGTTTTGTTTTGTACTCGTACAAATCAGCGTAGCACACCGTCTTCCTGTAGCACACAACTTGTATTCATGCAAAATAATTTTGTTTTCCTGACTTCAGATTATGTGGGTCAAAACATGCGAACTGCAATTTTTAGAATCAGAAATTTTTCCGAAACCGAGTAAACCCTTAATTTGTTTACACAAATCTTGACTGCACATAATAGGAGCTAAGGAAGCAAACCCATTAAAATTTTTTGTTTCTTTTGTGGCACGATCAGAGACCTTTGCGGGCTATCTAACTTATTTGGAACTGTGATTTCTTTTTTAGGCTGCCATGTTTCTGTTTCGGTGAACTTCGACCGCGCAAAACAAACTTTTCCTTTCTAAAGGTACGATCAGGACTCGGGGTTTGGACTTGCGAATGCCTTATCGTTTTTTTTTCCGAACGCCTTTGATTTGCTCACGCATCCTCATTCAGTAAACAACTTGTATCAATGCAAAAATAATTTCGCTTTTCTGACTTTAGGCCATGCGAGTCCAAAACATGTGAACCGCATTTTAGAATCAGAAAATTTTCCGAAACCGAGTAAACCCTTTATTTTTTTATTTTTTTCAGTGAGCATAAAAAATAACGTTGTATTCTCTGGTTTGTATGGTACCGTCGTATTTTTGCATAACAGCTGAATGCTTTCCCACCGTATTTTTGCACACGTTATATGTGCTCTCCGTTCCTTTAATTGGATTAATTTTCCAAAGCTCAACCCCTTTTTTTATGCCACGAAGTGCACCTTTTCTGTTGTGGCCAAGACTTGAAGAACTGCTCGATCAGGATTTTCAAAATACCGAGTAAATCCTTTTATTTTCTGCGGCGAAAAGTCGTAATAGCAACACAACTTTTCTCTGAATTTCCGATTACATGAAATCATGAACTTGCGTAGACAATAATTTTGCAATAGCAATAGAATAGCTGGCAATTTATTTTGTCCTATACTATTGGGTTTTGCACGGCCACTGCCACAGCTTCTAGTCCCATGAAAGAAAAACACTCTGATATGAACTTGCATGGTCAATAATTTTATAAGAGCAAAGGGCAGTCCTTAAAATGTAGGGAGAATGATGTCTTTGCAAAATCATTACTCATCCGACTAATGCCTCTTCTGTTTCGATTATCACAGCTCATTGATTGAATTTTCTTTCCTCTTTTCTTGCAGAGACAAAGAATTTGTTGCTTCATCAGAGAGCTTTTGGGTCTCACTTTTCTGAACAGTATTTTCACCTATCTTAATTTTAATAGCCACGCATTGGATTCCTTTATGTTTCTGACTATTGCCTTTTTTTTGTTGCAGACTCAGGATTTGTTGCTTCTTTGAGTTTTAAGCTCCGTAGCTGTTATTTCTTCGAGCTCTGCTCTGCAGCTTCTTCGAGCTTTTAGGATCCGTGTTACTACTTCTTCGAGCTTTGCTCCGCAGTTTCTTCGAGCTTTTAGGCTCCGTGTTACTACTTCGAGCTTTGCTCCACCGCTTCTTTGAGTTTAAGCTCCGCAGTTTCTTCAAGCTTTAAAGCTTTGCGAAGAGATGGCCTTATTCAATGATCGTTCGATAGATGATCATCAAATCCTGTCCATTAGTTACAAGGCGCAGCACCAGCAACTCAAGTTGACCTATGGGTTCATGATCCGGCCATTGGAACTCTTGCCCTAGATTGGGATCTTTCTCCTGATTCACACCATCTCTCATGATGGTATATTGAATCATCTCGTGAGCTATTCGACCATGGGAAGTCTACTTTTATCTCTGACGAAGCTTTATTACTGCGATCATCTCTACACAAGAAGTACAATGATTCTGAGTCCTTCCTTTTGTTAGGCGATCGAATCAGCAATGGAGATGCTAAATGGGGTAACACGACTCCTCAGTTTGGGGAAATTTCTTTCATCGGCGGATATTGGAAGTGGTTAGAAGATGTGCTTGCACAGAATAAAGACATGCTAACTAGTGCAAAGATATATTATGCTGTCTGTGCATCCTTATTTACTTATGTTCGCAACACAAACCTTATTCGCTAAATTTTGTGAGCTTTGGTGTCCCTCAACAAATAGTCTACACGTACCAATCGGAGAAGTGTCTATTTCCCTATGGGACCTATGCCTGACTGGGGGACTTTCAATTGATGGAATTTTCTACGACGAGGTCGTGCCTTCTGCTAGAGAACTCGCTGGTGTTGACAAAAAGGATGTGCCACTTCTCCCTCCAAGTTGCAAGTACTTATTTTTGGCATACCGCAAAATTTATTGTGCAAGCGAGACTTCAAATGTTACTATCCATGACTGGGTAAAATTTTGGTTTAAAGAGGAATCCTGTTACAAGCAGCCGCCTGTTAGAGTTCAGAAAAAAGGTTGGGCGAGCCCAGGACATCAAACAATCCAATTGGCTTTATTGGAGAGAAAAAGCCATGCTCCAAAGATACAGAAAAGGTCTTTGACGACTTGGGTGTTGAGAAGGACGTGAAAGAAGAAACCAATTTGGCTGCTCTTCTATCTTGTTGGCTATGCATTTTTGTGCTGCCTAACAAGGAAGTTGATCAAATTCGTCCAGGAGTCTTCAAAGTAGCAAGTATGATGGCTCAAGGAAAGAGGTTTTCTTTGGCAATACCTGTCCTTGCGAGCATATACTATGGTTTGAGAGAGATCACATCTTCACCTAATCCAAGCAAATGTGGCGCAGCGTTTCCCATCCATTATGTTTATGGGTGGCTCGGTCGTTATTATGATAGTTACTTCTTGTCTGCTTCCACAAAATTTAATAATTGTGGTGCCCGGATGGTGAGACTTGCCGGGGAAAAGAAGGCTAAACATTTTAGTTTTCAAGAAGCTTGTGATCTTTTGAAGAGCATAACGCCATCGACTCTGTCGCTCTTAGCTTTTCGTAAACCACAACAAGGAATTGTCACCGACCATGGAAAGCATTCGGACTCTTGGAATGATTACATCATCAGCCTCAGATCAAGCTACTTGACTCTTCGCCGTGGTAATGAGCATATTGTTGAGCCCTACAGCCCTCACCGACTTGGTAGACAATTTCGATTTTGTCAAGACATTCCTGGAAAGTTAAGAGAAGAACTCTCAACCGGCACTTTGGAAACAATATACCAACTTTGGGAGTCTTGCACGAGATTAAACACAAGGGCTGAATTTATGATTCTGTCGCATTCATCTGAAGGCCTTGCCACCAAAGAGTATGTTGAGTGGTGGAAAAAATCTTCGAGCAACTTCTGCAAAGATAAGCTTGCATGTGAGAAGCCAAAGTCACCTCTCGCTGCTTCAAAAGGGAAGAATGTCATCACATTTCACACAACGAAGTCCAAGTTGGCTACAGAAGTTACTCCATCTCCCTTAAAATCTAAAGAAAAGGAAGCAACCAAGGAAACTAAGAAGGCCACAGTAGTTAATCCAAAGACTCCTTTGAGTATTCCAGCGTCTAAACCAAAGCCTATTGTTAGCAAGGCTTCAGAACCAACAGGTGAAAACAAGAAGAGGACTACTGTAATTCTTTCAGAAGGAAGTAGTTCCGACAAAGGTGAGCGCCATTGGAAGCATTTGAAGAAGAAAGCAGCAGATTCTGATTTGCGAGAGAAAGTGATGGTTTTTGATTTGGCGAAACTGGACTTTAATTTGGATGGCATCCTTGATGATTTGCCAGACACTTCAAACCATGTTGAGGTATTGGGTAAACGAATAAGCTTTAACCACTACCTTCTTTTGTTCTTTACTTTATTTACTCTTTAAAGAAGTTTGGAATTTTTTCATCAAATTTCTTAATGAGTTATTTCCTTCTACAGTTGGAAGACCAGTTTGCATCAGATGAGCGTGAAGGTTCTGTTGATGGTCCAGACCCTTTTGATCTTGCATTGCGACAACAAAAGAATTCTGTATTTGGGGCAAAGGAAATCCATCCTCCATCTTCTTCCAAGCCTCCTATGTTGGATCGAGCGGCGCCGTCAACTGCTACCTTATTTGATACAGGGAGTACCATCCATTGCGGTCATCTTTTGGCCGTGAAGATTTATGATAGCAGTATTAAGAGTATCTTGGGAAAAACTCGTTTTGAGAAGCTAACATCTTTAAGACCAAAACTGCAAGTGATTTATGCTGAATTTTCGAAGCTTGAATTGGATTGTTCCCCCCTCCAAACTCAGGTAGAGAAATATATACGGAATACCACGAATTATGTTTCCATGAGGTCGAATTTTGCTAGCGGTATGACTTCAGAGGCGAAGGAGCAACGATTGGCGGATGTTGATACCAAGAGAGGTCAACTGATAGAGGAGCTAGAGCAGTTAGACTTAGAGGCGAAAAAGCTCAGAGAATCGCTAGAAGGAATTGATGCACAAAGATGCCAGAAGCAGCATGTTACCTCAACTTTACAAGCAGATCGAGCCATTATAGAAGCGACTGAGGTGATGGAGCCGGCAAATATGGAAGTGGCTAACAATTTGGAGCAACTTTTGAAGTCCGAATTGGAAGAGATCCAAAATTTGGCTTGGCTGGACTAGTGCTTATTCTGCTTTCCTTTGTCGTATTTCTTTTATTTAGGCTTGTTTAGTTTACTAAATGGATGTTCCATTTTTTAGCAAACTATGCCTTTGTGTTAATGAAGTTTTTGCATAAGACAATCACTTTATTATTTAAATAAAGTTTTTCTCATACTCATTTACAATTTATTCTCTCGCGAGCCATGAATAGCAAAGTTGTGGTTGAATTTTTTTTTGATGGATTGACTGAACTTAAGAAAAATTCTCAAGTTGCCTACGTACCCTTGGAAGGGATCAAGTCAAAATGTAGTTCAAAGGTAAGATGAATCTTTTTTTTTTGAATGACTGAGCTCGAAATTCAAGCTGCCTACGTACCTAAAATGGGATCAAGTCAAACGTAGTTCAAATTTTTTTTTTTGGGCCGTGCACAATTTTAGCTCATGCAGGCCAGGAGCAACATGCAGTTTAGGCTCATGCGTCATGGAGTAGTGCTTGTTCTTCAAGGGTAGTAGCGCTTCAAGAATTTGCCGTTTATGGGACCAACTCTTAAGCCATCTTCAGCAACCACTTTGTAGGCGCCACTTGAGTAAACTTCTTGCACCACATATGGTCCATCCCACTTGAAAATGAATTTGCCACCGATTTTATGGGTGTTATTGATGGGCCTTCTTACAGCAAGAACCAAGTCCCCTTTCTGAAAAGAACGAAGACGAACCTTCTTGTTGAATGATTTTGACATGTGGGCTTGATAACACTCAAGACATTGTTGTGCCTCAAGTCTCTTTTCATCAAGTGCTTCTAGTTCTTTAAGGCGCAAGCGAGCATTATCTTCATGAGTGAGACCTTCTTGAACAACCATCCTTAAAGATGGGATTTGACGTTCGAGCGGCAAAACAGCTTCCACACCGTACACTAGCGCATATGGAGTGGCTTGTGTAGGTGTTCGATATGTGGTTCGATACGCCCAAAGAGCTTCTTCCATTCTCTTAGGCCAATCCCTATTTGCTTTGGCAACTACTTTCTTCAATAAGCTTCCAAGAGTCTTATTGAATGCTTCTGCAAGACCATTTGCAGGCGGGTTATACATAGTAGAGGTATGCTGCTTGAAGCCAAATTTTTGGTAAAGTCTGGTCATGGCACTTTTGTAGAAATTCTTTCCATTGTCCATGATGATGCAACGCGGCACGCCATATCTAAAGATGAGGTGAGTATGGATAAAGTTGACGACATTTTCCTTTTTTACCTCTTTCAGCGCAATTGCCTCCGCCCATTTAGAGAAGTAGTCAGTTGCAGCCAAGATGTACAAGTGACCATCAGAAGACTTCAGCAAGGGCCCCACAACATCCATCCCCCATGCATCAAAAGGCCAAGAAGTGACAGTTGGATGGAGCAGTTCTGGCGGTTGATGTATAAAATTGGCGTGGATTTGGCAAGCATGACATCTCTTGGCGTACTCCATGCAATCCTTGACCATGGTTAGCCAATAGTAGCCCATTCGTTTGATGCGAAAATGAAGTTTGGGGCCAGATTGATGAGCACCACATATTCCAGAATGAGCTTCTTCCAGAGCTTTCTTGGCTTCATTTTCTTCAAGGCAACGGAGGAATAACCCTTCAAAAGATCGGCGGTAGAGCGTGTCTTTATAATAAATGAATCGAGGTGTTCGACGCTTCACATCCGCTCTCCTATGTGGATCATCAAGCAGTTTTCCATGTTGCAGATAATCGATAATGGGTTGGCGCCAATCCTCTGTTTCAATTTCAAGCACTGAGACAACATTCACTTCCCTTTCACCATTGTCTTCATCGTCAAAGATTGGAGGTATGACCCATCGTCGGCAAATTGGAACGTGCGTCTCTTGGTCAGGGAAAGCAAGTGTAGAAGCAAGCTTTGCAAATGCGTTTGCCTACCTATTTTTCGCCTCGCGGTACATGTTCTAGAGTGACACCACCAAGCCATGCAATCAAACGACGTGCATAGTTATTGAAAGGCATGAGTTCAGGCTTCCTCACTTCATAGATGTCGAGGAGTTGGTTGATTATCAACATTGAGTCTCCATATACCTTGAGTTGCAGATGCTTTGCTTCAACTACCATCTCTAGTCCAAGAATGAGAGCTTGGTACTCAGCTTCATTATTTGAATAGTTTTGTGTGAGGGTGAAAGCATAAGGCAATACATCTCCTTCTGGGGAAACAAATACTATGCCAGCACCTGTGCCACTTCGATGTGCCGCACCATCAAAGTACATTGTCCATGGGGGACGAACTTCTACCACCATGACGTCTTCATCAGGCAATTCTTTAGATAGCTCCCACTCGATTGGTATAGGATGATCCGCCAAGAAATCAGCTAGAGTTTGCCCCTTAACGGCCTTTTGAGGTACATAGATGATCTCGTATTGTTGAAAGAGAAGCGACCATCTTGCCAATCGACCAGTGAGGACCGGCTTTGTCATGACGTATTTGATTGGGTTAGCCTTGGAGATGAGATGCACAGTGTGGGCTTGAAAATAGTGTCGCATCTTTTCAATCGCGAACACTAGAGCTAAACACATCTTCTCAATTGTAGAATAATTCATTTCATGAGGCAACATCATTCTACTTAAGTAGTACAAGGCGCCTTCTTTCCCTTCATCATTCTCTTGAGCAAGCAAGGCCCCCACTGAACGCTCTTGGGCTGCAACATACAAGATTAAAGGTCATCCAGGTTTAGGAGCGGTGAGAACAGGAGGTCTCGTCAAATAAGATTTAATGCTCTTGAAGGCATTATCGCATGCTTCATCCTAATCAAAAGGAGTCCCTTTCTTCATGAGGCGGCTGAATGGTTGACATCGCCTAGTCAAATTTGATATGAAGCGACAAAGGTAAGCCAATCGCCCTTGAAGACTCTTCAACTCATGAATATTCCGAGGTTCAGGCATTTTCAAGATAGCATCAATTTTAGCTTGTTCAATCTCTATGCCGCGGTGGTGCACAATGAACCCAAGAAATTTTCCAGACGTAACCCCAAAAGTGCACTTCAAGGGATTCATCCTAAGTTGGTACCTTCGCAGCCACTCAAACACTTGCCTCAGATCATGAAGATGGTCGGCTCGTTTCTTGGTCTTCACGACTAAATCATCGACACAACACTCCACATTTTTGTGAAGCACGTCATCGAAGATCTTTTGCATTGCCTTTTGGTATGTGACACCTGCGTTCTTCAAGCCAAAAGGCATAACTTTGTAACAATAGATGCCTTTTGGTGTACGAAAAGCTGCGAGCTCTTCATCTTGCGGGGCCATGCGGATTTGATTATATCCAGATGAACCATCCATGAATGATAAGACCTCAAGTCCAGTAGTGGCATCAACCATGAGCTCTGGTATATGGAGTGGAAGGTCATCTTTCGGACATGCGTTGTTCAAATCACGAAAGTCCACACACACTCGGATTTGCCCATTCTTCTTCTTCACTGGGACAATGCTTGAAATCCAAGTAGGGTATTTGACTTCTCGAATGAAACCAGCTTCAATGAGTTTATTGATCTCTGCTTCGATTTTGGGGACCAAATTTGGTCGAAAGCGTCTTTGAGATTGCTTGATAGGTCGGACACCATGCTTTACCGCTAGATGATGGACTGCGACTCTTGGATCTAATCCAGGCATCTCCTTATAACTCCAAGCGAAGACGTCCCTATACTCACGTAGAAGCTCGGTGTAGGCAATTTCTTCTACAAGGGTGAGCAAAGCGCTGATGTAAGTTGGTCGCGGGTCATCTTCAGTCCCTAAATTGATCTCCTTTAGATCGTCGATAGTGGACCTCACTCCTTCTTCTAACTCTGGTGGAGCATCTTCAACATCTCCTTCTGCTTGAATTTCATTACAAGTTGCCGTGATATGGAAGGAGGAAGTGGCAGACTCTTCATCAAGATAACGATCCAATTCCTTAGAAGGTACTCTGGTCAGCACCACAGTTTGCCGCCTTACTCTTAGCAATGCATCATCAGTTGCCACAACGAGAGTAGTTTGGCGCTTCATGCGAGAAGGTATTTTACTCTTCAATTTCTTGTCATTTTCTGACAAAAAAGCAGTCCTCCATTTTGAAGCCTTCTCGATGGCACTGCTTGAAACACCCAATCGACTTTGGACAGACTTTTGTGGAGCGTTTGTTGAAGATATCTCATTTGGTAAACCCAATCTACTTTGGATAGACTTGCACGAGACAGAATGTGTGGAGCTCTTGCTTTGTGGCCTTAATGTGTCTTGAATGGGTCCTCTCGTGGGGGTTGGTGAGACAACTTTTTCTTGAGGAGTCAATCTGTCAAAGACTGACCTTTTTGATTTCGGAGCACTCAAGCGATCAAAGACCGATGCCTTAGATGATGAAGTGCATTCTTCCGCCGTAATGTGGTTATTGCTCGATTTCTTTATGAAGATGCGAGCAGGAGCAGGTGCGGTGTATCCAAGGCTTGCTTGAGACTCCTTGATAGAATATCCCTTTTGCTTAAGCATTTTCTGAGTCGGGTTCAAGCCGTGTATCTTTTTGCCAGTCACTTCGGGCAAAAGTCTCCCTAGAGTGGTTGAACTTTTTGGATTATGTCCAGCCTTTGCGAACAGCTTGTAGGCATTGGGATCGAAGCCATTTGTCCTCTGTGAAGGCAAGTATTCATGCTCCACTTGAGGGCCATGTGTGGCACGAATGAATCCTTTCAGGGGTGGAGCAACCTTTGCTTTGTCAAGGTCAATGACTGGGAGTGTTAATCCTTTCAAGGCGGCCGACTCTTCATTTTTTTGCAACTTTAGTACATAACGAAGTGTTGGCGTGCCTTTCTTCTTTGATGGATCTTCCACATGATGATTGCCACCTTGACCATTTTCCTTCTTTGCCTTAGTAAAAATGTTGGTTTTACCAATTTGAAGGTCATTAGCTTCAAAGGGTTTGTAACTTGATGAAGAGGCAGCTGGCACTAATTCTGTCAACACCATATTTGCCAAATAGAATTTAGCATCAGCAAAATGGGATTCAGCCTTGCTAAAGGGTTTGTCATCGGCTACCACCTTCTTTGTCACACCATCTTTGCAGTACTTGAAGCATTGATGGAGGGTTGATAGGACAACACCATTCTCATGGAGCCACGACCGCCCTAGCAATACATTGTAAGAGGTTTTGGCATCAATGACATGGAGCAGTGCGCTTGAAGTCATATCATCAATGACTAGATCCAGACGAATGACGCCAATAGTTCTTTGCCCCGCTTGATTGTATCCTTGGATCATGAGACGACTAGGTGCTAGATCTTCCATAGAGATATCAAGTTCCTTCAGAGTACGAAGAGGCAAGATGTTGACCGCAGATCCACCATCCAGGAGCATCCTATTGACTCTTTGTTCGCATAGGTATCCAGAGACAAAAAGCGAACGATTATGTGGAGTTGAGCCAAGCAATAAATCTTCGTCGGAAAGTGTAATGGCTCCAACGAAAGCAGAGCAATCTTTGGCACAAATGGTAGAGCCAAGATGGATTGGAGAGTGCTTATATGCAGAAGGCGACTCTAGTTCCGTCTCTTCAGTTTCTTCACAACTCACAGTATTGCATGAAGCTTCAAAAAGACTGGTGTTGCGAATTAATTCGGGTAAGAAGTCCCATAAAGTAAATGGAGTGCATAGTCTTTGGACAGGGATGTCTTTTTGCAAGTTTGAAGCTATTTTCTTCAGCTTCTTCCTTCTTTGTTGCCTTCTTGTATGCCTCCTTCTGAGACTAAGCTTTGGGGCCATGGATTGAGGATGCTTCGCTCTTGGCTCACACTTCTTCTTTCTGCGAGTAACAAGGGTCCATCCTTTGCCATCCTTGTCATCTACTTTTGCCTTGGTACAGATGTTGCCTTTAAGCTGTTGAACAGAATGACATCGCACTACCTCAATTGGATCGGACGATCCAAATTGAATCTTCACACTTTGTGGCGCTTTAAGCTGTTGAGTTTCGTCTTATAGAATACCCACAATTTGATTCGTAGCTATGGTTTCTTTTTCTTCCTCCAAGACGATCTTTCCTTGGCTGGTGAGCTCCACTACCTTTTCTTTGAAGACAAAGCATCGTTGGGTTGGGTGACTAACCAAACGATGGTATTTACAGTAGTTTGGATCATTAACTTTGTTAGCTTCCTCGGGTCGCTTCATCTCCGGGAGCTCAATGAGTTTTAGATCTAACAGTTGATCAAACATTGAAGGGACCTCTGAATCGGGGAAAGGATATACCTTTTCTTGCATCTCCTTCAACGTGAGTCTTTTCCTCTCCTTCATTTGCGGCGGAGTGGACCTCTCTACTTGCTTTTCTTTGGGTTTAGTAGAGATCTTGAATGGTGCAGCATTCATAGCCATGGATTCCTTCTTTCCTTCTTTGACTAGAAATTTGCCCCTTTTGCGAATATCTGGCTTGCTTACCATATGGTACGAGAATCTTGCGCTCTGCGAGAGTCTTGCACCGGTAGCCCTTTCCTTCCATTTGCCGTGATGGTGAGCTCCATGTCATGAGCTCTAGTAGCCAATTCTTCGAAGGTTTTAGGTAGGATTCCTTGAAGAATGTATTGTAGATCCCACTGCATGCCTTTGATGCACATCTCGATTCCAAAAGTTTCAGACAGCGTATCCTTGCAGTTTAGACTCAAGTGCCGCCCTCTATTAATGTAATCAATGACAGGCTCATCCTTCCATTGGCGAGCACTCGTAAGCTCGAACATACTAACAATACGGCGAGTGCTGTAGAAACGGTTAAGAAATTCTTGTTCCAGCTGCTCCCAACTGTCAATCGTGCCGGGTTTAAGGTCGAAATACTAGTCGAAAGCATTGCCCTTGAGTGTTCGAATAAACTGCTTGACGAGGAGATCACCATCAGTCCCAGCATTGCTAAATGTTTCCACAAAGTGAGCAATGTGTTGCTTCGGATTGCCTTTGCCCTCGAATTGTTGAAACTTTGGTGGCTGGTAGCCAATAGGCATCCTCAAAAGGTCGATCCTTCGAGTATAAGGCTTAGCATCAGTAGAAGAAGACTTCGGTGCCCCCTCGTACTTTTGCTTGATAGTGCCTAAAATGAAATCCTTCAGCTGGTCCATGGGAATTGAACCATCACCAGAAAGCGAAAATTCTTTTGGTACCTCCTTCTGTTTGTTTGAAGACCCAATTTGACTTGAATCCCCCATCATTTCTATTTTGTTCTTGAGGAAGGCAATTTCTGAATCGCGCTCCTCTACGGTTTTTGACAATCGCTCAATTGCTTTGGCCAAGGAAGCAACTTGCTCTTCTAGATTGACCGCATTTATCGTCATAACATCCATGATTGAAGGACTGCCAGACTTGGTGAAGGCATTGAGGTTTGACAGAGGAGTGCTTCGAGAAGAGGTGGAGTCAGAACTGCATGAATAGCCTTCTTCCGTGTTTTTCTGAATTTCTAAAGCAGACTTATGAAGCATGGGAGGATAAACAAAGGGATTCTCAATGATGGTTGCCATGTCTTCTGTTGCCTCCATGGTAGAGACGCCTTCCTTCCCTTTTGGTGAGCTTGTGAAGGTTAGCGATGCTTTCGGTAGATCAGCACCAACGACAGAGTTTGGTTTAGGTAGAAGCAAGACTTGAACATATGCTTGACCTGCAGCCTTTGACTTGCTTCGAGTTATTGGACCACCACTTCTAGCATGAGATCCAGAGCCAGGATTTGCAATGGTTGAAGACTTGAAACGTACAACCTTAGCTTGAAGGGCCTTTGAATTGTTGTTCTTAGGAGCCTTGGAACTGTTCTTCTTAGCGGCCATTAAGAGTTTGCTTGATTTGTTGAAGAGAAATTATGAGAAGCAGAGATTGTCCCACCGGGCGTGCCAAAATCTGTTGAACACAAATTTCGAGTATGCAAAAAAGACGAAAAAATGTTGAACAATAGTCAATTTTATTGATGTATGATATTAGGGTTTACAATCTCTGATGTATTTTCTAATCAAAGAAAATAAACTCTTCTGATTCTTTTCTTCGGTTGTTGAAACGAGGGCTTGATGCTTGATCTCGAATCAAATGGCGGAATCTTCTCCATGATTTGCGAAGAAGTTGATGACTTGGGTTGAATGTTCTTCGAGGCTTTGAGGCTTCGATTCGAAGAACCTTCTTGTTGGATGCACACTTGAAGAATTCTGAAGGACTTGAAGGCTTCGATCTTCAGAGCTTTGGAGTTTTTGTGCTTCAATGTGCAGATGGAAAAAATATGAGAGGGAACACCTCTATTTATAAGGATTTGGGTGGAGACTCCAACCCTAACCTTCCATATTGATCTCTTTAATTGTTTCCTTTCTTGAAAAATGAATAATAATTATTTGATAATTACTTTTCCTTTCTTTTTATTTTAGAAAAGGTAATTATATATAAAGAGATATATTATTATTCACCAATTAGCCTAATTTGATTGGCCAGACTTGATAAAATAATAACTGTGTCATTTTGACACGTGGCACTATTTGATTGGTCCATTTACATGTCTTTGACTTTTGACTACGGACACTTGGCATCACTTGATTGGCCCATCCATGAAATTTTGACTTTGACTTACAGGCACTTGGCAGCATTTGATTGGCCAATTTGTACGCCCTAGCAACACATGGCGATTTGTGATAGGCTAGAAATTTTACATGCCTACACCTACCTTGAAGAGTTGGCCAATCTCAAGACTAGGGCCACGTAAGTTTCATTTTGCTTTAACTTAAAAAAAAGAAGAAGAAAGAGACACTCCTGATAAGTTGCTGCCATCGATTCATTGAATACGTTTAATCTGTATTCATTGAAATGCTTTCATAGAATTAACCTTTGATAAGTGCCAAAATATACATATTTTGGCTCTTCAATCTACATTTATTGGTCTTTTATATTTGTTAACTGGTTCTTTTTATGTGTTTTTATGTTTATAGGTTGCTCGAACCCGTTGTCCGAGACTTTGGATAAAAAGAAGTTTGGAATTAAATACGAAATGATTTAAAATTGAATAGTTCATTTTTTATTTCTTGAAGTCCAAAAGACCTTTGTGTGATTAAAGTCTTCAAACCTATATAAAAAATTCACCCTACTAGTGACGAGGTGTCCCTGAGGAAAAAAAGGAAAAAAAGGTTGCAGCTGCCATGAAAAAGGAGAAAAAACGACGGGGTTGCCGATTGAACGAAGAACGGGGGCTGCCATCATTATTGTTTAGTTTTCTTTCAGCTTTCTTCCCTTTATGTTATTTAAAGTTTTATTTAATTATTCATACTTCAGTAATTCGTATTGATTTTTATTTTTTATCAAAGTTGTTCGTTAGTTCTTATTTAACTTTGATCCTGTGTTTATTTTATATCCCGAGCAATAGAAGCATGTTTCAAACTAGGGTTTCTTTCTATTTTTGCTTGATAATGAGTGAGTAGTTGTCGGGGTAGGGTTGTAGGGTGATTAGCACACCATGGCTGGTTCGGATGCATTTTGCTCCTATTTCGAAATTAAAAATGTAAGAAAAATAATTTTAGATTGGTAAAATACTTTCCGTGGACGAACCTGGGCATTGTCGGAGCCCATGTGAACGGGGGAATGGGGGTCCAAAACTCATTCTCCGCTGCGCATGGGTAAACGGCGATCATAATGGTTCGCATCTTACGGGATATCTTTTTCAGTCTAAAATCAAACGCTTTAAAGAACACCGATTGGAGTAAATGAGTCCGGGCTAGTTGCGAGTACTATGAACCCTACGACAGTACCTTTCTTTTAAATATTTGAAAAGAACAACCAATTTTTAGATTTTAGCTAATCTCAATCAATCGACAAGGGTTGGCTATCTAAGAGCCAGTTTAATCAGTAACAACCCAAGTTTTTAGTCAGCACACATTACCGTCTCTGTGGATTCGATTCCGGACTTACTGGATATTATGCTACGTCGGTTTCCACCCAACGCTTGGGGCAACCTATTAATTTAGGACTAGGAAATCGCTAAGCATTTTTGGTGCCGTTGTCAGGGATGGTGACGTGTGTTAAGAATTCGGGTAGTTTTTTTCTTTCGTTTTAGTTCTTTGTTTTGAGCTCTAATAGGTAGAGGTTGGCAATCCTCCATCGTAGGAAAGTAATCTCATCTAGCCTGTTTTTTTTTTTATTATTGTTGCAAAAGAAAAAAAAAAGGCTCATTTTGCAAGGTGCTATGGACGTTATGCAAACCAATTTGATTGTTCAATGTCACTTCCTACATTTTATGGTTTTGCCTCAGAAAATCCTTTTATGCATATTCATGACCTTGAGAAAGCTTTTGCTAGTGATGAAGTGACTCTTTTACATGTATTCCCAGCATCTTTGCATGATAGTGCTCTAGATTGGTTTAATTTTTTGAGTTCAAGATTGACATGGAGTGAGATTGTAATACAGTTTTTCAAAACTTTCAATCCCTCATATGAAACTCATATGCTTTTAGAAGAACTATTACATTTCTCTCAACAAGATGATGAGTCTTTGTCACAGTGTTGGGAGAGATTTAAATTTTCCGTATTCTCTTGGTCGAGTTTTAATTGTGAGCTTGGCAGTCTTTTGGTTATATTTTGCCGTAGTTTAAATCCTAAGCCATGCCAGGTGGATTTTAGGTCCACTGACGAATTCCTCGATAAAAACGCTGAAGAGGCTTGGGATTACCTGGATGACTTAACCCAAAAGCTCCAATTTTGTGAGTTAACTGAAAGTTCTGAGGATATATGTCTCTTCAGCGTTTCAGATGGGAGGGAAAAAGAGGAAATAGAGCCGCTTGTCATTAGTGAAGGATATATGTCTTTTGAGGAGTCATTGCCAATAGTTCCCCTTAATAATCAAATACTCTTGTCTCTAGATGGTGCCACCATTCCTACTGAGTCTCCACCTTCACAAGAGTTTTTAAATGTGGAACTGATTGATTTTTTTGGTGTTGATGAATTTAATTTAGTTTATCATTCTTATCTTGTGGATTTTGTCAACAATTTAAAAATTGATCTAGTTTGGGCTGTACAGTACTAAGTGGTATTTAAATATCTAAAACGAATTCGGCAAATGCGCTATTCGAAGTATCTTATCTTGTGGCATGATAAAAGTTGTAGAATGGAGTGCTATGTTCATTGTCTTAACTCTCATTGGCATGATAAATATTCGGTACCTGCGTTTGGCTGCTCGTACATAATTATTTTTTATTTTTTATTTTTGGTCTGGTATAGCCACCCGTTTCTCGCTTGAAAAATGGGGAGAAAAGTAGTATCCATGTCTTGCGCGTGAAGAAAGTGGATGATTTTTTGTCTTTTATTTTACTTTTTGCCTTATTTATTTCTTTTAGTTATTTTTCTTACTTTCTTGGAGGCTAACATTGTGCAGGTTGTTCAATCTAAGTTGGAAGATCTCCCTCTCTCTATAGTTTACTCTGCTTAGCCCCTCCTTTTTGAGGTGATATCTTTACTCTCTTTTATGTTTCTGTTATATCTTTATTTTTTATGCTTTCAATGCAGACATTGAATAGTTCAAGTTGGGGGAGGGATCACTTTGTTCTTTATCTTGTTAATAAAAAAAGTTGGAAATTAAAAAATACTTGTTGGATCCTTTCTACTTGAGATTTGTAGATTGCAATGTTTACTTGTTGGTTGCTTGTGCTGATAATCTGTGGGCATTTCTTGAATATTTATGTTGCATGGTAGTTCTTTTTGCTAGTTTGGCGATAGGAATTTATTTTGGCATACCCTCTTAGCATCTTTGCACTGCACGTTTCTTGGACCTTGACTGCTTGTGAGTTGTGACTTGAATGCTTTCAATGGCTAGATTAGTGGAGACTTATACCCATGTGAGCTTTAGTGCCTTACCTTTCTTGGAGTGGTGTCACATAAATTCTTCGTTTGTCGTAAAAAAAAAGGGCTTAATCGTTGTTGATCTCATTATCCTTTGTTGTCAAGTATTGAGACTTAATGCATGCCTATTATTTCTTCTTTTGGGAATGGAAAGTTATATGGTTGTATTGCCCCCAGGAGATGATAGTAGGCCATTTTTGTGCTTTGAGCCGGTTCATTCCTTTTTCTTAAATACTTAGCCACATTGAGCCTCTTGCATGAGCCTTTTTCTTGTTAAACTTTACCAACCAATTTGTGTCTTGAGAATGAAAAGCTAATCATGTGAAGGTTAATTTTTTAAGAGAATAGGGTGAGTGTATTTGAGAAAGATGTGCTTGAATTGTGGTGTGTTTTTCCCCATTGTTAAAGAAAAAAATTGAGAAAATAGCAACAAAAAAAAAAGGAAAAAAAAGTAGAACTTGAATGAAAAAAGGGAAGACACCCATGCATTTGTTTGAAGAAAGAAACGTGTGAAGTTCATAGGGAAATTGTGTGAAGGGTGAAAAATAAGAGAGATATGGTGGAATTGAAAAGAATGATAAGAGGGTGCGCATTGTTACATTTGCCCTATGTTGTTTTAGCCTATTCTCGGACACTTGATTATGTCTTACCCTAACCTTGAAACACTTTTCCTTACCTAACGATATAACCGAATATAAGTCCTATTTGATCTTAGGGGCAATGAGTTATGGATTGATGGATAGATGTAGTCTCCAATACTTGACATTCCTTTCATGAGATCTTGTGTCTACCTTAAAAAGCTTTCTCTTTGTGTCAAAACTGTGCGGGGTACTTTGGTTTCATATTGCATAATTTCCGTCCGCATACATTGAGAGTTTATTAAATGCACCATGTTTCGGGTGTTTATTTTGTTGAGTGCATGACACGGTGAGAATTAAAGTCGAGACTCAGTCCGGATAGAGTACTTGGTTGTGGTTCACATGTGGTCAAGGTCTTTGCTCACCCACGCAAAGTTTGGATGCCATGATTAATTTTTATGTTTTGATAGCCTCTAGCAACTATTTTTACATATGCTATATTCTTGGCATTGGCGTATCAATGAGTTGCATTGCTGTTTTTTTTTTTTGGGTTCCAAGTAAAGGGATCCATCGTGTTTTCTAGATGATCACTGCTGAAAATTCTCATGAGACTTCACTCGTCCTACTGAGGCCGCCTGGGGGTATAAAAGAACTATCGGTTTTAATTTGTTTTCTTTAGTTGCATTTTGTTTTCTTTGCGTGGGACTAGCAAAGTGTAAGTTGGGGGGGCGTGATAAGTGCCAAAATAAACATATTTTGGCTCTTCAATCTATATTTATTAGTCTTTTATATTTGTTAACTGGTTCTTATTATGTGTTTTTATGTTTATAGGTTGCTTGAGCCCGTTGTCCGAGACTTTGGATAAAAAGAAGATTTTAAAGAAGTTTGGAGTTAAATGTAAAATGATTCAAAATTGAATGGTTCATTTTTTATTTCTTGAAGTCCAAAGGACCTTTGTGTGATTAAAGTCTTCAAACCTATATAAACAATGGGTCCTGCTATTATCAGCCTAATAGGCGGTTCAAATTTACCAAAAAGTGTTGAAGATTGGAGTTTTCTCACGTTTTTCACAAGAGGGAGGATTTTGCTCAAAGAAGATCTTCAGAGGATTGGCTCAAAATCCCCTCCAGCAGCTATGTTTGACAAAAGGAAGCTCTGGGATAAAGCTGCATTAATGAGGAAGAGTTTCAATGGGATTTTTCTTCTCTGGCGTGGCTGTGAACATGGTTTTACTCCTCCCTATATATACCCTAGTAGTTTGCTATTGTAAAGGAACACAGAGATCTGAGAGTTTGTGAGTTTGGGTGGGTATACACTGGGATTGGGTGAGAGTTTGTAAATCCTCCGAATACAAATCAGCTGTCCGTGGAGTAGGCGATTTGCCAAACCACGTAAATCCAATGTCTCTGTGTTCAATTGGGTGTGTGTGTTTCTTTTTGTGTTTTTGGTTTGATCCTTATTTCCGCAACAAATGGTATCAGAGCACTAGGGAACCAAAACTAGCGAAACCACCGCCATTTCTGTTCTCTGTCCGAAATCGCAGGTTTTCAAAACTGCTTGAAAACTTGATCTGATCTGTTCATCCCGTTCGTATCGTTGATATGAAAAGATTGGTGTAAGACCCATCTCAATCGGAGCAGTAACTAGCTCTCACGCGCCGTTCAATCGTGGAGCGTGTCAGGCTAGTTAGCGTGTGTCCACGCTTTGTCCAAAGGTTGAAGAAGAAGCTGACTCAGCTTCCTGTACCTACTTGTTGGTTCATTAGAAGACGTTTGACCGGTCAATTTACACTTCCACGTTTTTTGACCAGCTAGTTTTGATCAGTCCAGTCAGCCGCACCTAGTCAGCCGACTACGTTTTGTTTTCGCGATTCCGGAGCCGTTTGTATTCCGATTTCAGCATGAGAGTAGTTGATTTTGACAATCTCGACGTCCCAGATCCAACCGTGCACTTTGTTTTGCGTGATTCCCCTCCGAAGTTGCTGCTGTGGTTCAACGCAGCCTATAAACGCTTCTGAGCGACGGTTCTTTTTCGAGGATTTTTCCTAAGGAGTCCTGATGGCCGAAGCATGTGAAAATGTTGTCACCGAGCCCTCTATAGGCTCTATGCGGAGGACCATGGTATCCAATGCCAAGTTCGAGGTGGAGAAATTCGATGGCACCAATAACTTTGGCATGTGGCAGTGCGAGGTGAAGGATGTATTGATCCAACAAGAGTTGGATATTGCATTGGAGGATAAGCCCAATGATATGGTGGAGAAAGACTGGGATAGATTGAATCGCCAAGCTTGCGGCACAATCCGTTTGTGTCTTGCAAAAGATCAAAAGTATTCTGTTATGAAGGAGATGAGGGCTAAAGAATTATGGAAAAAGCTCGAGGATAAGTTCATGACCAAGAGCGTAGAGAACCGCCTCTACCTGAAGAAGAAGCTCTTCCGTTTCCAGCACCGTGCAGGTACCCCGATGATTGAACACTTAAATGAGTTCAATAAAATACTTGCCGATCTTCAAAATCTGGATGCCAATATCCTCGACGAGGATAAGGCACTGCTGCAGCTGAATTCTCTTCCTGATGAGTATGATCACCAGATCACTACTCTGTTGTATGGTAAAGAAGAGATTAAGTTTGAAATCGTGTCCAATGCTTTAATCAATAATGAGTATCGCAGGAAAGACAAGGAGACTCACAGGGACACGACAACTGAAGCTCTGATTGTGAGAGGCAACTCTCGGCCCCAATCGAGAGGAGCCCTTCAGTTCCGCATTCCGATAGATGTATGTGCCTATTGTCGTCAGAAAGGGCATTGGAAGGCAGATTGTCCAACACTGAAGAAAGTGAAGGACACAGAGGATTCCAACGCCAACATTATTTTTATGGAGGATGAAGATGTTGCTCTTGTCAGTTCATCACTAGCTATCCATCCTGATAAGTGGATATTTGATTCCGGTTGTACCTATCATATGTGTCCCAACAAGGACTTGTTCTCCAGCTTCAAGGAGTTGGATGGAGATTCAGTTATTATGGGCAATGGCCATGCCTGTAAGACTATGGGGATAGGTAAAATCAGCTTGTTTTTGTATGATGAATCTGTATTTGTTTTGTCTGATGTTCGGTATGTCCCGAACCTGAAGCAAAATCTCATCTCTTTGGGAGCTTTATAGTCCACAGGTGTAGTGATTTCTGTGCAAGGTGGAGCTCTAGAGATTAGTTCAAAGAATCTGGTTGTGATGAGAGGCACCCGACGCAACAACCTATACTTCCTTGAAAGGACTAAAGCTGAAGGTGGAGCTGCCACCGTTATTGGGGAATTTGATTCTGAATCTACTGCAGATCTATCCGCTGAAGTTATTTGGAGTGAGTTTGATGGTGGTTCAAGCTCAGTCCACCTGATTCAATGTCAAGCACCTTTGGGGTGCATGCGCCTCCGGGGCGCCTGGCTCAATCAAGATTGAGCATTTGGCTTGATGTGGGTCAAGCATCTGAATTTGTATCTGAATCTATTGCCGGGACTTTTGAGTTGTCGCGCGACTTGTCTGAATCTTTTCTGAAGTTTACTCGAAGACTTCAGAAATCTGGCTCTTCTGTTGGTTTGTTCCGGTATTCTGAATTTGTTAAGAGCATCTGTTATCTGCAGTCAATCTGTTTGTTTGTTCTATTTTGAGAGCACTGTTGTTTGCTTCTATAGTTTGCTCTCTTGTATCTCTTTGTTTGTTCGAGTTTGCAAAGAGTCTGTTTGTTCTATTTTTGGATTGTATTTGGAGGCAGCTTGATTGTGTTTGGAAGGTGATTTCTCCCCAAGGTGGAGATTGTTGAAGATTGGAGTTTTCTCACGTTTTTCACAAGAGGGAGGATTTTGGTCAAAGAAGATCTTCAGAGGATTGGCTCAAAATCCCCTCCAGCAGCTATGTTTGACAAAAGAAAGCTCTGGGATAAAGCTGCATTAATGAGGAAGAGTCTCAATGGGATTTTTCTTCTCTGGCGTGGCTGTGAACATGGTTTTACTCCTCCCCATATATACCCTAGTAGTTTGCTATTGTAAAGGAACACAGAGATCTGAGAGTTTGTGAATTTGGGTGGGTATACACTGGGATTGGGTGAGAGTTTGTAAATCCTTCGAATACAAATCAGCTGTCCGTGGAGTAGGCAATTTGCCGAACCACGTAAATCCATTGTCTCTGTGTTCAATTGGGTGTGTGTGTTTCTTTTTGTGTTTTTGGTTTGATCCTTATTTCCGCAACAAAAAGTACATTGATCTGATCATTGTTCAGGATCAGTCAGTGTCTTTGCAGTTTACTTTTTTGTCATTTTCAACTTTTACCTCATGAAGACTTTTTTACCCTCTACTTTACCTGTTAACTCTTGGGTATTTATTGTCCTGACAAATTTGTCAGGCCACATCACCGAGTCGGCCACACAAAAAATCCATGCGATTAGTTTCCCAAACAAACAATCCTTGGCTTTTTGGGTGATTTTTTGTCCTTGTTATTTTATTTTTATTTTTTTGCATTTGTTAGTTTTGTATAGAGATGTCAAACGTGCCGAAATGGCAGGACATGGCACGGGCACGGGCACGACTGTAGACAGGTATGTCACATTTAAATGTGATATGAGCACGATTTTAGATAGACACGAGATATAGTCTTAGATGGGCATGGCACGGTTCTAGAAGAGCATGACATGAGCACGAAAGTGCATGGCATGCCAAATACTAATTTAAAAAATTGTAAATGTCGACAAGAGGATTATAAATGATCAAAACTTTAAAAAATTAAATGTGAACAAAAATAATCTAAAACAACCACATTTTTAGATCACAATGGAAAACATGAAGCTCGGTTTTCTAATTGGGATGTGGAATGTTATTTTATTTTGTTTTAGTTAGGGAGGAACTAGAAAGGGAGAGGGAGCCAATGTTAATAGGGTCCGATTGGATGCGAGACGAATTTTGGGGTATTATTTATGGATGGAGAATAAGATAGTATAGGGTATTATTTATAAAGAATGCACCAATATTTGTGTGATTTTTATGGAAGGTGGATAAAAAAGTAATTGATTTGGCAGCTCCGTTCACACTAGTGATTCAATTATGCATCACAACTTTTCAAATTTTTTTTGCATTTGTTAGTTTTAAGCTAAATTTTTATGTGATATGAGTTCATCTCGACAAGAGTAACCGAAAAAATAAAAAACTAAGACTTTAACAAAAGTATTTTGGGAAATATCCAAGAAAAAAATTCAAAAATTGACTTTTATAATGAGATCTGAGTTATAACACGGGATTTGAAGCCTTAGAGCTCGTTCTAGAACACCTTCTTAAAAAATAAGTACTTATTTCATATTTTCAAACTCAAATAATGTAAATGAAAAATAATTTTTTAATTTTTTTGCACCATATTGAAGACCTCAATGAGATCTTTCAAACAAGATTTATATTGCATAATTTTAGATTTAAATAAGTCCATCATTTTTTAATTTGAAAATTGTCTTCTTAAAAAATAAGCACTTATTTAGCGTTCGGGAACAAAACCTTAATTTGTTTTCTAGTGGGTGCACGACTACATGTAGGGAAAACCAAAAAAGCAAGGGGTTAATTTGGTCATTTGCCGTTGAAAACATCCAATCAACTTTTAGAGTAAGTTGACACTTGACAGTGCATAGAGAGACATAAAGGGATGGCAGGATAATAGCGCGTGGAGGAATTTACTAGCGCGTGATGGGTATTATAGTCAGCCTTGTGGGCTGATGGTAGAATTCTCGATAAACAATTCACCCTACGGTGACGAGGTGTCCCTGGGGAAAAAACGGAAAAAAAGGCTGCAGCTGCCGTGAAAAAGGAGAAAAAAGGACGGGGCTGCCGATTGAACGAAGAACGGGGCTGCCATCATTATTGTTTAGTTTTCTTTCAGCTCTCTTCCCTTTATGTTATTTGAAGTTTTATTCAATTATTCACACTCCAGTAATTCGTATTGATTTTTGTTTTTTATCAAAGTTGTTCGTTGGTTCTTATTTAATTTAGATCTTGTGTTTATTTTATATCCCGAGCAATAGAAGCATGTTTCAAATTAGGGTTTCTTTCTATATTTGCTTGATAATGAGTGAGTAGTTGTCGGGGTAGGGTCGCAGGGTGATTAGCACACCGTAGCTGGTTCGGATGCGTTTTGCTCCTATTTCGAAATAAAAAATGTAAGAAAAATAATTTTAGATTGGTAAAATACTTTCCGTGGATGAACCTGGGCATTGTCGGAGCCCATGTGAATGGGGGTCCAAAACTCATTCTCCGCTGCGCATGGGTAAACGACGACCATAAGGGTTCGAATCTTACGGGGTATCTTTTTCAGTCTAAAATCAAACGCTTTAAAGAACATCGATTGGAGCAAATGAGTTCGGGCCAGTTGCGAGTGCTATGAACCCTACGACCATACCTTTCCTTTAAATATTTGAAAAGAACAATCAATTTTTAGATTTTAGTTAATCTCAATCAATCGATAAGGGGTGGCTACCTAAGAGCCAGTTTAATCAGCAACAACCCGAGTTTTTAGTCAGCACACATTACCGTCTTTGTGGATTCGATTCCGGACTTACCAGATATTATGCTATGTCGGTTTCCGCCCTACGCTTGGGGCAACCCATTAATTTAGGACTAGGAAATCGCTAAGCAACATCGAATTAGTTTTGGGTAGATATAATATATGAGGCGAGATATGATAAAATGAAGGATATAAATAGAGGGGGAGTATGATATAAATGGTTTGTTTAAGTAATTTATAAAAAACTAGATATGTGTGCTTGGTTTGTTTTGAGGTGGATATGAGTAGGTGATGAATAAAAAATTAAAAGAGCACGGGGGCCTTTTTGTAATTAAGAGGGCGGATATGAGAGTAAATATAATAACTTCGGCCACCTCTTCCTCCATCCTTATTATATCCGCAGAATATTATGTTCGTGGTCTATATTCGGGTGGCAAACACAAGATATATGTATTTCGGATATACTATCCGGGGTGATAGCATATTTGCCTCTTATATCTCGTCGGCAAACGGGTTAGATATGGTAATGGTGAATGTGGATTGAAGTTTATTTGTATAAATAATAAACTTCTCGCAAGTTGCTTTTTTAAGGTAATAATATTTCGAGTCTCCAAAATAGAGAATGGTTGGAAGATTGGTCGGAGATACTAAAAAAATTTTAGGCAACCATAAGGTAGAAAAAAAGAGGGTTACTGTTTGTCTATTTTTACTTGCAGTCGACGAATCGACTAAGAGTTGTTAAGCGTGCTGGAAATGTGGGTGTTTGTGGTGATGGAGTTTGGTTCCTTGCCATATTTCAGGACTTCTCTGGAAGCAAACTTAATGAAGTGAATGGAGATGAAAGAAGAACAACAAAATGGACTTTATTATTCCTCGAGGTAGAAGTCAATCGACTATGAGAACAAAATCGAACAGACAGTTACGTTACAAGCTACTCCTAGAGCAAGAAATGTAAAGTACAGATAAAAGTAGAAGCCTTTGGGCGATTGATTGGGGGGTTCTAAATATCCTCTTTTCCTATATTTATAGGCTGTCTTCGACTTGAAATTCAAATCGGATGGAATTCCCTTTTTCGATTTGAATTAAGTGGTTCCATGCTCCCTATTCTTGCTTCACTATCTGCACGAGGCGGTTACTTCTCCATGATCTCACATGTTCTCAATATTGTAATTGCTTCAACTGCCTGCTTGCATTAATTGTCTTGCCCACGATCTACACGTAATGCATGTTCTGAAACGTGTTCTGGAGTTTGAATACTAACCGTCGATCAGTCCACTTGATTTTCCTTAATAGGCTTCACATTGCATTTACATTAATTAGTCTAAATGTGCTGACATGTGTAATATTTTGACCCAATCGATTACATTAGACTAAATAACTAAATTATGGTGTAAACAATGCCCCCTTATTTACCTAAGTTAAAAATTAACTTGGGTAAATACTCCCTCAGTAACTTACTGCCTATATAAAGCAGAGTACTTCAAATTCTAGGGCACGAATTCGAATTTCTCCTCACACCACAACCCTGAAACAGCTCTCAAACCCTGAAACAATTCTCCAACCCAAATGGCACCGAAATCTAAATTACAGATTACCAGTGATCCAGTTGAAGATCCGGCTACTGAGTCGGCGACGGAGGATTCCTTCCGATTCCCCGAGTCGTACCGGAATGGGGTTAACCAAAACACTCAAGTCCTGATTCCCGATGATAACGTCAGTTCTCACTGTATATTAGGTCCAGTTTTTTCGTCAGCTCTTTCGGATGGCTTTCCAGAGGTTTGCCCAGTGGGGGAATGTGATCCACTCCTCTTACAGCTTCCGTCGCTGGAATGGTCAGGCTGGGATAAGAACACATGCCTTCGTTCCTGGCCTTATACCGTCGAAATGGGATGGGTAGACTGGGTAAGGCGTATGATGAAGTTTCTTTTCGAGGATTGGAAGACAATGGGAATCTGTGAGACAATCGAACTCTCACAATTCCCCTTAGACATGAACTCTAAACTTTTAGCTGCTGCAGCTTGTTTCTGGTCCAAATCATCCAATACCCTAGTTCTGCATTGTGGTTTACTGTCTCCGGCAGTCTTGGATATCTCTCATTTGACTGGCCTTCCTTCCCTAGGCCGTGAGGTAAATGCCCTACTTTCCCCTGATCCATATGATCCCCCATTCATTGTTCCATCGTCTGGGGTTAGTTACTCGAAATGGCTTAAGATTCATTTCAAAGCCAAAGCATCTGGACCGTGCTTCCATGAGAAAGTTGCATTTTATCTGTTTTGGATTTGTCGATTTCTTATGGCAGTTCCCGGGCTTCGGGTTACCAAAGAATATCTCAACCTGGCAGTTTGTATGGCCCAAGTAAAAAGGTTGGCCCTTGTCCCCTTTGTTCTAGGCTCCTTGTATAAGGGCCTATTTACTTTTGTTGACAAAAAGATACCAGATTCTTGTGGTGGTCCTTTTTGGATTTTTCAAGCTTGGTTGTATGCATACTTTCCTCAACTATAACCTAAGCTGAATAATCGTCTTCGATCAGATGAGACCTTGCAAACATGTCGTAGCTATGCTGAACATCTCTTAGGTTTTCTGACTCAGACAGAGGAATCCACCTTCCAAAGGTATTTCACCTTCTTCTATGAAGGTAACAAAAAGAATTGGCCTGTTTTCTGTCCATTCGATAAATTTGAACTTGCATCTGAAAGATTAAGGCCATGTTTCGAGGACATTCCACCAGCTTCTCCTCAACTTGTAGAGAAAATGACTCAGTCCAAACGGTTATTCTGGGCCAGCATCCTTCTTCCAAGACTTATCCCAGTTGGCTTTGCCCTAAATAACACTCCTTTTGCGAATTGTGGTTTCGAAAATTATTCTCCTTGTCAATGTGCTAGACAATTTGGCCTTGCACAAGGCATTCCAATGCCTTTCGTTCACCCAAACATTGCTGAGATGGCTTCAAGTAGGCCAACGATTAAGGCCAAGGACTCACAAATGATATCCTTGATGGTTGGTAATTTTCATCATCGTGTGAAAGCCTTTCAGTTCATTGATTTTAAGACCAATGGTGTAACCCTGCCTGCTTTTGACGAATGGTGGTCAACCATGAGAGCCTTTTATTTCAGTGCTCCACTTTCAGATTGCCTATACAGGCTTGATCTAGAATACAAATATCTTCAGGACAAGGCTGGTAAGCATAGCTATTCATTGGTTTGCAATTCAATTAGTCATGCTTCTACTAATCATTGTGACATCGTTTCCTTGACAGAGATAACAGCTCGACTACCTGATGAACCTTCCAAGGCCGTTGTGCCTCATGCAGGAGCAGTTCCCATATCATCTGTGCCAAGTAGGAATACCAGAAAAAGAAAAGCTGAATCGATCAAGGACTCCGAAACTAGGCCACGAACGCAGACTCTCAAAATCACGTTAGGTGTGAGCTAGAAAGTTTCTAAAAGTCCTTCCACTGGTAGATCCAAAAGACAGGTTGATGAAACACCTACCCCCACGAAGCAATCAACAAGAAAGCACATCAAGAAACAGAGTTCGAGTGACAAAAGATTGACTTCAAGGGTACACTTTCACCTTCTTCTTTCCCCTATTGATTCATACTTTTCATAAGTCTTTGTATTCTCATTTTTTTCTTCCTTTTACAGAAAGGCAAGGGGAAGAAATGGAGGAAGAGGACAATTCTTCAAAATCCTCACAAATTCAGAAGTCTTCCTTTTCAGTAGGAGAGACAGTTGACACTGAATTGGCAATTGATCAATATGAGTCGTTTGATACAGCAATATCAGACCCTTTGGGTCAAGCTGATTGGTTGCCAGAGTTACAAGAACAACTGCTACACCAAGAAAATCCTTTGCTGCAGGATGACAGTTCTTTTTTGCAAGTTGGTGAGGGCTCGGTTCTGATGCCAGATGGTGCTGAGCTTGGTGTACATTCCACTCAACAACTCATTGTCACAACAAACCAACCTGCATCAGACTCAGCCAATGCTGAACCAGGGAGGAACGTCATTGTTGCCCCAACTGCTCAACGAACTCAGAAGATTGATCTGAATCAACAGGGTGATAGTAGGGAGGAACTGGCTTCTCCTCGGATGGCGGATGTGCCTGCTCTAGAGGCTCCACCAACACCAAATGAAAAGGAATTGGAAAAGAAAGGACCAACAGAGGGTCCTGCCCAGATTGCCCACATTGTCTAAACCAGTCCTAACAAAGGAAGTGGACAAGGTGCAGAGGATGTGGCCTCTAGTCCTTCTGGTAATCCTTCTAGGAATCAAGTCCTATCTTCAGCAGGTATGATCCCTGCAAGTATTCCAAGGGTCCTTGCTTTAACTACATCCCCTCGTTCAGTGAACAAGGCTGCAGTAAATCCTGTGGGTGTGGAGGATTCGGCTCATGTTAAGTCTTCAAGTGATTCATTAGACCATCTGATGGAAGAAATAGAGTCGACTTCTCAAGCCTTTCGATTACTCACTGAGGCCTCAGAATCCAGTAGCTCTTTCTTTTTCCTTCAATTTAGTGCAGAAACTCAGAAAGAAATTCAAGTTTTCTTTGATTTTCTAAAACTTCCTTTTGAGGAATTGATGACAGTGAAGTCTGCGGAATTTAGTGCCTGTGTTGAATCCTTGTCTCAAAGGCATGTCTTCCCTCTCAGGGAACATATCATTTTGGAAAACTATGCATCATCACTGGGTGACAACATTAGCCTTTTCCGATATTACCAGCAAGAAATAAGCCAAAAGCAGGAGTTGATTGGTAACCTTTCAAACCTAACAGTGAAGTTATCGACTATGCAAACTAATGCTTCGACTTTGAAGTCAAGACTTGTGGCCATTAATCAGGAGGAACAGGAATTGTTGCATTGACTGAGTCAACTGCAAACTGAGAAAGAACATCTCCTGGTAACAGCAAGTCAACTTGACCAGGACTTCAAACAATTGGCAGAATAAGGTAAAGGAGTTTCAGTTCATGTTTCTGCTGCTCGTGAGGACTTGCAGAGGAACAGGGTTAAATGTGATGAGCTTGTAATTAAATGGGAGGCCTTTAAGTCCTCCTTTCTTCATGAGTAACTTTAGTTGTTCAGTCAATCGACTAGTTTTATCAGTACAGAACTGTAAGTACTGTTTGTTTATTACCTATCAGCAGGTGGCATGCCAAAAACTTATGAATGGCAATTGGAACGAGTGTTAGGCCTTCCATGGCCCTTTTCGTATTTCTTGTTTGGAATGACTTCCCTTTAACAAAACTTTGTAAATGTTTGGATCGAGGAATACTCACATGCTCGAATTAAGGACTAAACTCCACACAAGTATTCAAATTGAGGAATAAACCTCACATAATTGGTTCGTATTCCTTTACTTACAAATGCGATGTGAACAAACCACACGATCAAAACCCTTGATCCCTATATATCCGGATCATGGGTGTCTACAATCATGGCAACACCACGTCATGATTCATGGTGACGTTTCCCTTCTACTTTTAGGGAACATGCACAGTAATAAATGACGGTTAAGTACAGCAAATGATGACGTGCTGCAGTAATTCAGCCGCCCTACTTTGGGAAACTACAATTGAGAGCCCACTAACCGTATCAGTTGTCACGTCTCTTAATTTTTCCTCAGGGTAACTGCCCACGACCCACATCTTTAGGTCTTCCTTGGTCTATAAATACCAACACTGAGTATAAGCTCAAGCACTTGTGTTTTTACGCTATGGCTAACAACATCTCCTCTTCTCCTCTTTCTACACAAATCACTCCTGCTCACATCAAGCAATTGGCCACCGAACTCTTGTGGGCACTCATGGAAGACCATAACGAGTGCAAACGAAGGATTCAGGCTATCCGCGATCGAGTGGAGGGCATGGCACTTCGCATGGAAAAGATGGAGTCTGCCATCAAACTTGTGGTGGCAAACTGGGACACCATCGACTACAAGCCTCCTTCGATCGATCCTGCTGACATCAGGTCCTCCATGGCTGGCACCTCTGGTCAGTGGAAAGAATGGCCTAAAGAATAGGCCTTCTTTTGTGGGGAAGTCCTGGTGTTGTTTCTTTGTTAGATCTCACTTGAGATCTTTTCCCTTTTGTAGGTTGGTCCCCACAGGGGTCCTTTCTTTTTGGGTTCCCGTTTTGGGTTCCCTTTTGTTCTGTTAGATCCTTCTTGGGATCTCTTTTTTTTGTTAGATCGTTCTTGGGATCTTTTGTTTTTGTTTGGACTGCTTTGGACTGCCTCTTGTAATGCTGCCCTAATCATGGGCAGCTTCTGATCATGAAATGAAATATTTTGTTTTAACTCACGTTCTCCCACATAGAAGGGAAATAATGCTTCAAATATTTACCATTAATGGTTCTTTCGTGAAGAACCCCTTCGATTAATGCTAAATGATATGCACCCCCTCGTAAGATTTGAGCAATACGGAAAGGACTTTCCTAATTTGGAGACCATTTCCCAAATCTTCCTTTCTTCCTTTTTGAATCGATTGGGAGAATTGTTTTCCAAACTAACTCTCTAACTGCAAAAGATTTTTGTTTCACTCTTTTGTTGTAAGCCCTTTCTACTCTTTTCTTTTGGGCTTGAATTTGGTTTAAGGCATGCAACCTTTTTCCTTCCAACTTGTCGATGTCCAAAAACATAGCTTCTTCATATTGCAAATCTGGATCATAATGGCGTGCCACCCTTAAAGACTGAACATTAATTTCGACTGGCAAAACTGCTGCGTGCCCGTAAACCAATTCGAACGGAGTTACCCTAGTACTCTCTCTTTGTGATGTTCTATATGCCCACAAAACTCTGGGCAACAGATCATGCCATTCTCTTGGGTTATCATCGATTACCTTTGCCAAGGTATTCTTTATAATTTTGTTAGTCGATTCGACTTGTCCATTAGCTTGGGCATAGTACGGAGTAGAATTCAAAATCTGTATTCCATATTTTTGTGCATACTGGACAACTTCCCTACCGTTGAATACAGACGCCTGATCAACAGTAATGGTTTCAGGAATCCCAAACCTACATAAAAGATATTCCTCAATAAAATCAATCACTTGTTTGTGTGAAACACCTTTCAAAGGTATTGCCTCTGTCCATTTTGTGAAATAATCAGTTGCTACTACAACAAATTGGTGCTGTAATGAAGATGCTGGGTGGATTTCTCCTATCATATCGATTGCCCAAGCTCTGAACGGCCAAGGTTTAACAATCGATTGCAATTGATGAGCAGGTATCCTTTGGATAGGTCCATGCTTTTGACATTGTTGGCAACCTTTAGCATACTGAATGCAATCAGCTCGGATGTTTGGCCAATAATACCCGTGTCTCTTAATTAACCATCTCATTTTATCACCGGCTTGATGGGCACCACAGGTTCCTTCATGAACCTCTCCCATGATTCTCATCGATTGGTCTTTGCTAACACACAATAGTAGTAGACCATCAGAAGTTTTTCTGTACAAATCCTGTCCTAAAAGAACATAATTGATGGACCTGCATTTGACAATCCTTTCTACTTTCTCATTAGCATTTAGAAGATAATTCTTTATTGGAACCATCCAATCATCAGAAACATCGATTACCAACACATCCAATTGATCCTTTTCTCTCTCCGTTGAGAAGGGTAAATATCTTTTTTGGATTCTGATTACTCTCTCTGCATCCCCTTCAGGAATTTCAACTCCTGAAGCTGCTTCAGCCATTTGATTGGCCTCACTATTTTGAAGTCTCAAGATATGCTGAAAACATATCTCATCGATGTTTTGAGCAAGACAACGAACTTTCTCAAGCTGCAAACTCAATAAGGGGTGATTGCACTTATAATGCCCTGTAACTTGTCGAATGATCAATTGTGAATCCCCAGAGACTTTCAAATATCGTATATTCAAATCTTTTGCTATTTCCAAGCCTATGATTAAGGCCTCATATTCCGCGTGATTATTTGTCAGAACTCTACTCTCATCGAGTTGGAAAGAGAACTGCAACATTTCTCCTTTTGGAGATGTCAAGACAACACTTCCCCCAACTCCATTGTCTGTTTTTGAACCATCAAAAGACAACTTCCAAGGTCTAAGCTCCAAAAAATGCACTTCAAAGGTATCCTCTTCCAGGGGTAAATTTGGATGCTCAGATAGGAAATCTGCCAAGGCTTGTCCTTTTACTGCCTTTTGAGGCACGTATTCAAAGTCATACTCGATTAAGGCTAATATCCATTTCCCTTGTCTTCCCCTTAAAATGGGCCTAGACAAGATGTACTTTATTATATCTGTTTGAGAAATGATCTTTACCCTAGCTGGCAAAAGATAATGCCTCAACTTAATCGCTGAAAAATACAATACCAGACAAATCTTCTCAACACATGAATATCTACTTTCACAATCATTTAACCTTCTACTTAGGTAGTAAATCGATTGTTCTCGGCCTTGTTCATTATCCTGAGCTAACAAACTGGCAATTGAATAGTGCGTTGCTGATATGTATAGCTTCAATGGTTGTAGGGAGGTATTCCCGAACAGGTCCAAAACGAGCCCTAGCACGGTCAAAGAAAAGGTCAACACGCTATGGACCAGTGACATAAGAAGTCAATGGTCCAGAGAGATTATACGATTCTCGGTGCAGTAACATGAGATGTTATTGGACCAAATACAAGGAAAATGACATGAGATGCCACTATTCAAGAAACTTGTTCGGCAAGAGAGAGCCGAACAGGAGGAGAGCTCCTTAGAAAGGAAATGGTCCAAATTGTTTCCTTAGGACCAGTTACACGTGAAGTAACTGGTCCAGGCCGTCTGTTCGGCCATGAGATGGCCGAACAAAGAGAGAAGTCCTATTAGAGGGAACATTCTAGAAGGGTCCAGAATCACTGATATTCCGTTAAGGGATGAGATCCCAAGAATATAGGATCTAAGAAAGATACCCAACGAGTATGGGATGTTCGGCTTGTTATGGAAAGAGTCCTACAAGGATTAAGGAAATAAACTGATAAGGGAATGAGAATCCAAGAGATCCTAGTTTTCCTATACGAGGTAGGAAACCTAGGGCAATATGGATACTTGGGCAGCAAGCATCCATAAAATCTATAAATATGAGGTAAACCTAGAGGTGAAAGGTACGCAATATATTGTATTATTCGATATTCACCTACTGATAATTAGGGTCTCTTTAGTACGAAATACTAACAAAGGCATCGGAGGGCCTTTGCCACGAGAGGCAAAGGTGTACTCACTCCTTGTTTGTTTTGCAGGATAAGGGTTTCGTTGACAAACTAGGGTTCCGGTCAAGAGGCACGTGAAGCCGTTGCATTCCAGTGCTATTCAAAGCACTACTTGAATTTGTCCATGTAGACACCCCAATTTGGACTTGTCGAATTTCCTCAATTTGTGGCCCTGAGGCCCCCTGGTGATGAATATAGGTCAGAACAAGCCTTGTGCCAATTGAGACGTTGCTCCTTGGAAGAAATGACCAAAATCAATCCCAAGCGCTCTGAATCACTCCCAAGCGCTCAAAACTGTTTTCCAAAAACCACTGGCATGGCTCACTCTCGAGCGCTCGAGAATAAAGTCCCAAGCGCTCGAGACCTCTCCCAGTGCCCAATGGATGAAGGAGATTCCCACTATCCATGCAAGTCATCATTGCTCCGTCTGAGGTGAGTCAACACTCAACCTCAGTCAGAGAGGAAATCATCTGAAAGATTTCTTTCAAAAACCACTTGATTTTTCAAAACCATAGGATATATCCCCTATATATATCCCATGTTTTGCAGCTGAAAAAGGGGCTCCCTCCCTCCCTCCCTCTCTCTAGAAACTCTATCTCTAGTCTCTCTTCTGCTCAAAGAGAAAATATCTTTCAAAAATTTTCTTCCCAACCTCAAAGGTGTTCTCCAAAATCATCAAAGAAAAGGGCAAGAAACCCAATGTGTTTGCAGTTTTTGTTCTTTCACCACCATCCAAGGAGCAGGGTGTCCAGTAAAGGTAGAACCACTTCTATCTTTGGTCCACGTCAAGAGGCTGTCCGTCATTCTGAGGGAGGGTCTCTCAGCCGGTCCCAGTCCTTAATACTGGTGTATGGTTGGGAGACCCTAGTGAAGAAAGCAAAAATAAAGGGTCCACAAAGAACGTTTTCCCAAAACCCCTTACTGGAAACACTCCAGAGCGCTCCAGAGCACTCTAAAGTGCTCGGGACTGTTTCCAGACCCATGCATGGCATTTTGTTAAGCAGGCTGGGATGAGATACATTCTTAAACAAAATGGTTTTGTTGTGGCATGCAGACACAGAATATCATTTTTTTTCTAAAGCATAAATGTTCCTTAAAAATTTAAAGTCATAATAAAAGTTTTCCTAGGTTAAAAATAAGACCTTCTCTTGTCAAAAAGTTAGATAAGAGTGTTTGCATGGTGAAACAGTGCCATTTCTGTCTAAGAGTAAGCTGGTATGTAGTTCACTCCCAAGCGCTCGAATCCATTCCAAAGCGCTTGGGAGTGCATGCAGGCCATTGCATTTCATTTTCCCATTCTTCTTTGCTTTATGAACTTCTGCATGCATAGGCGTGTACTCTTTCTCTTTTAAAAATCGTGGATCTGTTTGTTCAATGGCTAGGATACACGACTTGAAAATTTGAGGTCCTATCTCGGTCTTTCAAGTCCTCTGCTGAGCCAGTGATCTGTGTAAATAGCATTTCGCTTTGTAGTCTTCACATTACATTCTGTCGGTACTAACAGAAGGTGCAGGTGTGGGTCCAGACACTCCCAAGCGCTTAAGAGTGCTCTTGAGCGCTTGAGAGTGAAGCCAGCGAGCATTGTTTCATTCTTTGCTATCTTACTGTCTTTCATCGTGTGAGCACCATCGCCCTTCCATGCACATGCATCAGTATACACCGTTATTTGGCATCCTATTTGTGACTAATGAACTCTGCAGGATTCGGTCAGTAACATTCCCAAGCGCTCGAGAGCATTTTCAAGCGCTCGAGAGTTGATTCAGTGGCAGTTTATACTACTTTGCCATCATGCATGTGTCCATCATCATTTTATCATTCCTTGTACACAAACACCAGCATACACCTTCTACATGCTATACCTGCGGATACCTGCTACATGTTTAATGACACAAAATCCATCTGAAAAATCCCACAAACGTTTAGTAGAGACCGACATCTCGTCGGGCGAGGGGGGTGCCATAAAACCCTTCCCCTTTGTAACGTGGCTTCCGAACCCTCGAATGATCTCTGGTTTTCAATCAATCAATTTTCAAATCAAAACGGTTTCTCGGGTGGCGAACCACAAATCCGGGTGGCGACTCTTCAAAATTTTTCGAACCGATTCGACGGAGCGGTGTTTGTTTTTCGGGTCGCCCCGATCTCACCCGGGGCTGTGGTAGCCCACAGTGGCGACTCTGCTAGGGACCCAAAGTCTTAATTAAACTGTGAGCCAAGCTTGAAAAACCTTTGTGGGATTCTCGAATTGATTTTGCTTCATTGTCTATTTCTTGTGCATATATATCTTGTGCAGCCCCGCTGTTGTGTTTCGGCAATCCTACCCGGCTTGCCGGTGATGGGGAATCCTGGAACGCTCAGCAACCCTCGACCGTGATGAGTCATCTCTGCCGTTTGTACCATTATTGGGTGTACGCTCAATAGTGGAAGGTATACTTTGACTCTAGTCCAGGGAACCCGTTTCAAGCCAAAACCAGCCTTTGTACATGTTTAGCAAGCCTTAGAACATTCCAAATTAGGACAGGGGCCTGCAGGGTAGGATTACGTGCTATATACTGTCTACGTGCTGCATTTCATCTCACGTCATCATGCTATCAGCCACGGTTCTCGAGACTCGCTCGCGCGGTCTTTGGGAAGTTGCCGAGACCCAATGAAGAGTCACGCACCCTTGTGCGTGTTGCTAAGCGAAAACCTAAGGGAAACTGGGATTTTGTTGAGTCCTTGACTAGCGTTCGGTCAGGGAATTAACCGAAGGGAGGAATAACATGGAAACAAAACATTGTGATACCAACACCGCCCAGGCTAAAAGCAAATGTGCTGCTTACGCCGCTTCGGTTATCGTATCACGTTGTTCACCCCAGGTCATTCCAAACCGATGATCAATTCCTTGATGAGATAACTAGCCGAATACTTAACTTATCTTAGCATCTTTCGGGAAACGACGCCCCCTAAATGAGGACACACCCTAAAAATCCGAGGATCAAGGCAACCTCTCAAATGTTCAAATCATTTTTCAAAAAAAAAAACCAAAGTCGATGACGGCGAGGGTGACGCGCGCATTTTCCGACAAATTATGCATAAATTTCGTAAAAAAAAAAAAAAATGTAAGCAGGGACCACATCTGAGCGCGGTTTTTGCTTTGCTATCAGTTCTGAGCAATTGGGCCAAGGAAGAAGAACATCATACCCTCCTGGACCAGACCTTTGGAACAGAGATTGGAATGGCTCCAACTTCAGGCAGACCCCGCCAGTGTATCGGACTCAGGGGTGGAAATGGACCTGCTGATCGGAAACCTCAATCCGAATGGAGACAATCCAAACCCAAATCCAATCCCAAACCTCAACCTTAACGGAGGCAATCCAAATCCTAATGGAGACAATCCAAACCCAAATCCAAATCCGGAACCGAACCAAGAAATCCCGAATGGAGAAATGAGGCAGATCACGCAAGCCATTCAGCGTCTAGGCGAACGTACCGACAATCAGATCGCCCAACTCATGATGATGATAACCGGGGTTGCCCGACGACTTCCAAACCCAAATCCAAGCCCTAACCCTAATCCAAATCCAAACCTTAATCCAAACTCAAGCCCTAATCCAAATCCGAATCTAATCCCCATGCCAAACCCAAACCCTAACTTAAACCTGAATCCAAATCCGAACGCCAATCGGAATCCCAACCCGGAACAGCCGATCCTCGAAGTAGAGGCTCCGCAAAATACCGAGATGGCAGCAGTCTTGGCAAAGATCACCCAGTTGGAACAATCTGTTGCGAGAAGCGAAAAGATTGCCTCGACAGGTTTTGACATCAACAAGCTTTGCCTTTTTCCTAATGCAAAGCTCCCGGAGAAATTCAGACCGATCGACTTTGCTAAGTTCGACGGGACCAGGGATCCGAAAGCACATTTAACGAGGTACATCGGAGCACTGTCTATGTGGGGAGTAGAGAGAGACGCCATGGCCCAGATGTTCTCCCAGACTTTTGTGGGACATGCTCTTTACTGGTTCACTTCGTTGGATGAAAGGAAGAAACGCTCGTGGGAAGACATATGCGCGACTTTCGTGGCGCAATATGATTACAACATTCAACTGGAGGTTACCACTCGGGAACTCGAATCTACAAAGATGGAAGCCAAGGAATCCTTCGCAGACTTTGTGAAAAGGTGGAGATCTAAAGCAGCACAGATGAAGGATAGGCATCAAATCCGGATGATTGTTCGGAATCTTCAGCCCAACCTTGCAAGGCACATGGTAATGGCTTAGGCCTGTTCTGATTTCAAGACATTCTTCGACACAGGCTTGGCCGTCGAAGAAGCAGTTCAACTCGGAAATCTTGACAAACCGGAACCCCTTCCCAAAGCCAAAAAGGTCTACTCCGGTAACAGCAGCACCCTGTTCGGGAACTCTAATTACACCCAACTCCCAAACACCTCTTAAAACACGACCCAAGCTGAACCAGTCAACCAGATTGTAGCCCAAACCAGTCAACCTCGGTCTCAACCCCGTGTGTTCGCTCAATTTTCAGCACCTCTCTCTGCGGTGTTCGAAAAGTTGGTCGAAAGTGATCTCCTTAAACCGCTTGCTCCTACCCCACTGCCACAAAAACACCCTGCCTCTCACAATCCTAACGCCTTCTGCGCCTATCACCAAAACCCTGGCCACCTAACCGATAACTACTTCCGCCTTCGCCATGCCATTCAATACCTCATAGACAACAAGACCATTCCTATGCCTCACCAGAAGCCCAATACCGTCTCCAACCCACTCCCGAAACATGCAAACGCTCGCACAAACCACATTTCCCTGAGCCACCCCTTCGACCCAAGCCTTCACATCATCCCTGTCACTGAACCCAAGCCAATTGTGGAGATTCCGGCCGAGGATACCATTTGTGCACTTGAAACGGTAGAGTGGGATTTCCAAAGAAGGTGGGAGGACCTAGCGAATGATTTCCTGGCTGTGGAACAACGAGCCGTTCTCAGCGGAGTGTGGCCTGTGTTAGTTAATGCTCAGCAAACCGAAGAATTGGAACATGGTGAGTGGAGACGAGCTTGGGATGAGATGATGGCAGATCCATTCGATGGATATTCCCTGTTTGCTCTATTCTTGGAGCCTGAACCAGTCGAGGAGTTTGACGAATGGGACCCAGAACCCGGTGGGTGGCTCTGGCAAGACGATTCGGACCCTCTTGATGAAACATCTTTGGTGTGCTTGTTCTGGGAGCAGGAAGAGGAATAAGGCCCTAATCTGATGAACCCCCGCTTATTCTCCGGGCTTTCCGCTTCAACTATAATCAATATCGATAGGGATTCTGACGCCCTCGCCCGTACCTTGGATCGTGTCTTCTGCCCGCAAGAGTACATCATTGATGAATTTGTCCCACAACCAGTCGTTGAGATCCCTGACGAACCCCATGTCTGTGTACTAGATCCTGAAGACCTTTGGGGTAAGGCTGAAATGGTGAACGTATGGGTCGATGGTGAATAACTAACCGTCAACAAGGCTATGTTGGACGAAGGCTCTCTACAGGTCAACAACAGCGACAACGTCGACTTATGGAACTCTTTTGAAGAAGAGAACATATGGAATACCCTGGAGATGGAACTCTTAAATGACACCCTGGAGAAGACAAAGCTCGATAAAGGAAAACGCAAAGCCAATACCGATCTCTCCGATTTCTGGGAGGGCCTTCGATGGGAATCTACTCCCATGGCAGTCAGTAACCTCACCAGGAGCGGTAGGGTATACCAGCCCGCCAACCTCCAGCAAGGAAGCTCGTCCCGAGCAACCTCCCCCCAACAGAGTAACCCTCGCATCCCCGAAAATCCCGCCAACCTCACCCTTATCTCACCAGCTCCACAAAATAACCCCTCAAACTCCAATGACCTTCCACATCAACCTGACCCGCCCACCCACCTTAATCCATTTGTCAGCTCAAACAAGAACGCCTCTCACCACCAAAACCCAAATACCGATGATGACCCCATCATCCAGCAACTTCATGAAACACCTGCCCGCATGTCCATGTGGGGAGTATTGGCAGCATCCCGCGTGCATCGCCGAAGGCTTGTCAACTCTCTCTCCAAGTTTGAGGTCCCTTCCGACATAGCCTCAGAAGCCCTCATCGCCCTTATAACCCCAAACCTCACCCAACACACCTTGTCCTTCACCGAAAAAGACCTTCCGCCTGAAGGAACCGATCATAATAAGCCTCTCCATGTGACCATGAAATGCCTGGGAAAGTGGGTCCCCCGCGATACTCATAGATAATGGTTCGGCCATCAATGTGTGCCCTCTCCGCACTGCTTACTGCCTGGGCCTCAAAAACAAGGACTTTGCGCCATTGACTCTGGGTGTCCGTGCTTATGATAACACCCGACGTGATGTCCTGGGAACAATCAATCTGGAACTGGCAACTGGGAAGTTTAAGACGGCCGTGGAATTCTATGTACTAGATATACCTGCTTCGTTCAACCTCTTACTAGGGAGGCCATGGCTGCACCGTTCTGACGTTATGGGAGTACCTTCTATGCTACATCAGAAGCTCATCCTAGAATTGAATTCTGGGACCCTTATCATCCACGGGGATTCTGGTATTCGTCCACACTCCGAAGATAATTCCCCGCTACTTGAAATCATGCATGGAGAAGAAGACGTGGCCATGGGAGGATTTGCTGTCGTAACCTCGAAGGTTTGCACCATTCGGGCCGAAGATGGTTTCTTAGTGAGTTCCGCGGCATTGGAAATCATGAAGCGAATGAATTACCTGCCAGGTATGGGCTTGGGGCTCCATGAGCAAAGAGTCTCCGAGTTTCCTCATTTCCCCGGGAGCAATGAACGCTTTGGCCTGGGCTACGAATTCAAGAAGAGTGATCCAGAGAAAAGATGGCGCAACCGTGCCCCGAGCTCATACAGTTGGAAAGGATCAGAAGGAAGAAGAAGCACCGTATCGAGGAGAACCCGAGCCCTTCATCGATCTCGAGACAAAAGTGAAATGCCCAGGGTTTGAAATCTTCGCCAACGACACTTGGGAGGACGAAGAAGAGGTAACTAAGATGGAAGAATTGTCCGAAGCACTGGATTGGCTTGAAGCCTTTGGTTTGGGTAGTCTCCAGTCTCTGTTCGAAGGTGAGGAGCCAGAGGGTATGATGGAAGACGCGGCTGTGCTCATGCTAGGAGGAGAAGATGAATTGAAAGACCCTTCTAAGCTCATTGTGGATGCCGCGGGCGCCTATGAAAACTGCACTTTCGTTCCATTTGTAACGCACACTCACGACACTAGCACCGATTTCGAGTTTGAGCCTGACGCCAGCTCTTCGTCTAGCAATGAGTCAGAGTTTGTGCCTATCAGCCCTCCTCGTCGTAGCTTTTATTTCGAGTTTGAGTCAACTACTGTATTCCCTCTATCCAAGGAGCCTATCAATGAAATAAACAACACCTTTGCTTACTCGCCAGATTTTGAAATAAATTGTTTGGATCCCGACGATGAAGGAATAGATTTCGATGGGAAAATTCCCAAGGAAATCCGTTCCCTCATCGAGCGTGAAAATGAAAGGCATGCTCAGCCTCTAAAAGAAGAAATAATCTCGATAAACTTGGGTGATGAGGAGAACCCTCGATCGATTCAGGTCAGTTCCGGACTGTCTCCAGATGAGGTCCAAGAGCTCACCGATTCACTAAAAGAATTTAAAGAAGTCTTTGCTTGGTCTCATGCAGACATGCCCGGAATCGACCCAGAAATCGTCGAGCACAGGATCCCTCCCTATCCCGGTGTAAAACCTGTTAAACAAAAGCTGAGGAGAATGCGACCCGATTGGGTATTAAAAATAAAAGAGGAGTTAATGAAACAAATCGACGCTGGTTTTCTAATCGTAACAGAATACCCCACTTGGGTTGCAAATATTGTGCCTGTCCCCAAAAAGGATGGGAGAATCAGAGTGTGCGTCGATTTTAGAGATCTGAACAAAGCAAGCCCTAAAGATGACTTCCCATTGCCGCACATAGACATACTCGTTGATAACACTGCGGGGCACGCTTTACTGTCCTTCATGGACGGTTTCTCGGGATACAATCAGATTCTCTTGGCTCCGGAAGACAGGGAAAAGACCACGTTCATCACTGAGTGGGGGACCTACTGTTATCGGGTTATGCCATTTGGGTTGAAAAATGCCGGTCCTACGTATCAGAGGGGTGCTACGACACTGCTGCATGACATGATCCATAAGGAAGTTGAAGTGTACGTTGATGATATGATAGTGAAGGGGAAAGAGCGGAAAGATCACCTCCCAGCACTGAGAAAGTTCCTCGAGAGAATTCGGAAACACAAGATGCGTCTTAATCCACAGAAGTGCACATTCGGAGTCACTGCTGGGAAAATGCTTGGGTTCATGATCACAACCCGAGGGATTGAGGTAGATCCATCTAAAATCAAAGCCATTCTCGAGATGGAGCCACCCCAATCAGAGAAGGAGGTACGATGTTTCTTGGTAAAAATTCAATTCATCAGTCGATTCATCGCCAAGCTGACCTCGACTTGTGAACCATTATTTCGACTACTCAAGAAAGACGTAAAGTTCGAGTGGAATGAGAAGTGCCAGAAAGCTTTCGAAGCGGTGCGAACTTATCTCCAGAATCCTCTGATCCTGATGCCACCTACGCCAGGAAAACCTTTGATCCTATACTTGTCCGTCACGCCCTCATCGATGGGGTGCATGCTCGCACAAGAAGGAGAAGATGGGTTTGAAAGGGCGATTTACTACTTGAGCAAAAAGATGGTAGGGTCCGAGGAGCGATATACTTCACTCGAAAAGACGTGTTGGGCGCTTGTATGGGCCACAAGAAAGTTGAGACACTACATGCTCGCTTACTCAGTGATGCTGATCTCTCGGATGGACCCTCTCAAATATCTATTTGAGAAGCCAGCACTCACTGGTAAGCTAGCGCGTTGGTTGCTCTTATTGGCGGAATTCGAAATCATGTATGTCACTCGCAAGTCAGTAAAAGGGAGAGCAGTGGCAGAGTTCTTGGCAGATCGTCCGATCGAAGGGCCAGAGCACACAGAATTTCAATTTCCGGATGAAGATGTAATGTCGATGGTTAATGAGACGTGGATGTTGTACTTCGATGGGGCCGCAAATCAGAAAGGGTACGGGATTGGCATACTATTGGTCTCGCTTGAGGGGTCGCATATTCCCCTCGCATTCAAGTTGAACTTCGAAGTTATGAACAACGAAGCTGAGTATGAAGCATGTATTGTAGGAATGGAAGCCGCATTGGAGATTGGTGTCAAGGTGCTAGAAGTTGTCGGAGATTCCAACCTGGTCGTATCGCAAGCAAACGGAGAATGGAAGGTCAAAGACGAGAAAATGAAACCGTATCATCAACAGCTCGATGAACTCCTCCCGAATTTTCAAAAAGTGACTTTCACGCATGTACCGAGGATGAAGAACCGCTTTGCGGACGCCCTGGCCACTTTGGCATCCATGCTGGAACTTCCAATCGAGGTAAAGCTGAGGCCTGTCATGATTGAGCAGAGGGGAAAACGTGTGTACGACTATATCATGAACATCGACGAACCGGACGATGGGCTCCTTTGGTTCTACGACATTCGGAATCTCGTTGAAAAGGGGGAGTTCCCTGCGGATTCAACTAGGAAAGATCGGATCGCACTGCAGCGACTCGCGTTTCAATACATCGCCTGTGGAGGACAATTGTACCGGCGATCTCCTTGCGGAGTTCACAAGTTGTGTATTCACGGAGACGACATCAGAGTGGTAATGGAAGAAGTTCATGAAGGGGTTTGTGGACCTCATATGAACGGGATGATGCTAGCTAAGAAGGTGTTAAGGCTAGGCTACTATTGGTCAACCATGGAGACAGATTGCATTGAGTACGTACGCCGGTGCCACAAGTGCCAGACTCATGCCAACCTCATCCATGTCCCGCCCTCGGAGTTACACTCGATGGCAACACCATGGCCGTTCTCTGCCTGGGGCATCGATGTCATCGGGAAGATCACGCCCGCAACTTCTAATGGTCACAGGTTCATTTTGGTGGCGGTCGATTACTTCACTAAATGGGTCGAAGCAACTTCGTACAAAACTTTGACGACAGTTCTAGTGGCTCACTTCATCAGGCAAAATATCGTTTATCGGTATGGGGTCCCTCAAGCATTCGTATCTGATAATGGTGTTCATTTTAAAGGAAAAGTTTTGGAACTCTTTGAGGAATTCAAAATCCAAATACATCATTCGACCACCTATCGGCCACAAACAAACGGAGCAGTCGAAGCGGCAAACAAGACTATTAAGGCGATTCTGGAAAAGACTACGCAGTCAGCAAGAAATTGGCACGAGCAGCTACCACTAGCTTTGTGGGGATATCGAACGTCTATCCATACACCGACAGGGGCAACACCCTACTCTTTGGTGTACGGTATGGAAGCCGTTCTCTCTATCGAGCTAGAAGTACCATCTTTGAGGGTCATGGCGGAATGCGGAGTGGACGAAGCTGAATGGATCAGCGGAAGATTCGAAGAACTCATGCTGTTTGATGAAAGAAGGCTGCGCGCGCTGTACCACATTCAGGGCTATCAGCGAAGAATCGCCCGGGCATTCAACAAAAAGGTGAGGACCTACGGGAAGGGGACATGGTAGTCAAGGAAATCCGTGCCCCAATTTTCGACTTACGAGGGAAGTTCCGACCTAAATGGGTAGGCCCCTACATCATCAAGACCATCCTCTCTGGAGGAGCAGCTTCAATCGTCGATCTCGATGGCAACGAATTTGCAAATCTTGTCAATTTGGATCAACTCAAGCGTTATTATCCCTGAGAGAGCTCGCTGGGCCGAAAACTGCAAGGGCGGGCGGTTCCAGGCAAAAGTTAAAGCAAGCCTGCTAGGTCGAAAACCCGAAAGGGGCGGCCTAGGCAAAAGTTAAGGCAAATATTCAAAAAGAAGCTCGCTAGGCCGAAAACCCGAAAGGGCGGTACTAGGCAAAATTTAGAGCGTAAAAGGAGAGTGTCAATACCCGAGTGAACCCGTAGCCTGAACTACGTAAGGGCCTGATTCTCTTTTACGAGGGATACGCAGGCAATCTCATCCCGAGATTCGGTCTTAATTCCTAAATATCAAAATTCGATCCCAAATCAAGTCCAAATTGACAAATCCAAAACACTTTTCAGAGCGGCACGTGATCGAATGAACCGAAAGGGGGAAACCCTTAATCAGTCGATTTTATTCAGATTACTTCTTTATTACAAGCAGAGCATGAAAATGAAAAAGCACGAAATCAAAACACACTTCTTATTTCAAAATCTGGCAAAGTAAGCAGTCAACCCATCCTTGCTTTCACATCTCTCTTTAGCCATTTCCGGTACCTTCCGGTCGAAGCAATAGAAAACAGCAGGTCACTTGGCTTGGTCCTACGAGTCCCCCACGACCGGGTGTAACTCCGAAGGCCCGGAATGCTGAAAGGAGGGAGACGAAGCACTTCAGATCCCGGCTGCGGCACCTCCTGGCTAAGTCCAAGCTGACGGAAAACACGAAAGGGTGAATAGAAAGAGAAGCCTGTCAAGCCAGCCACAAACACATGCGTCAAGCCCATATTGCCAACAGTCATAGCAGGAAGCCTCAGCCAATGGCACCGCCAAGCAATGTCATCTTCCTCCGCAGAAGCAAGGAAATCAGCCCATTCGTCTTCGCTACCATACATCACTTGAAAGGGACGATTCCATCCACTTGCACGATACCACCAATCGTTGGCCGGGGGTGTCAACAGGCTTAATTTGTCACAAAGCCACATCTGTCAAAAAGAGAGAAAACAAGTAAGGAGCCAGATAAAGCCTGAACCGAGTGTCGAGGTAAAATGAATGAGGGAAATAGAAAAAGAAGAGCTGAGTGAGGTCCCTCACCTGCAGCAACAGCGGGCTACCACCAAAAACCCTTGTGCGACCAGCATGAACAGCGTCTAACCCCATTAAGGTTTCAGCAAGAACCAATGGCGCAACGTCCTTACGAGCCTCAATCTGAGCAGCAACCCCCACCAGTAAGGAATTGGGTTGACCTACGGACGGAACCAACAAGAAAGCTGCCAGGAGGCAAATGCAACAAGCCATCATCCTACGACCTTGGTGCTCGAAATCTGTCAAGTCCCCAGGTGGGCTGAACCTCTCGTACAACTGCACGACGTTAATGGCATTGCCCCGAGTAAGAAACTCAGCGGCATTACCACTAACACCCAGCTTTGCCTTCAGGATGTTCTTCATGCTCTCCCTGATCATAGGAACAACCGGCTCAGCAGAATCATGGCTTCCGAGGTAAGCATGAAACTCCTCGACGGTGGGGCACAGTTCTTGAGAGCCAAAGCGAAAGACATGCACCTCTGGAACCCAGAAGCGCGCCGCTGCATGCAGCAAGACAGGATGAATTGCAACCTCTCGGAGATATCTTAGGGCATGAAGCCGATGCCCTCAGAAGTTCAGCCAATCAATGCCCTCAAGACTGTCCAACCAAGGGCGAAGTAAGGCTTGGTTTAGCATGGTGATGGAAAGAATGGATTGTTGGAGGGAAATGGTGAAATGAAGTGTGAATGGCTTACCAAGGGAGAGCTTGGTATTTATAGAAGCTTAAAGTGAACAACACCACTTCCTCACCAACTTTGAAACTCATCAAATTCATCATTTTCAAAACCTTTTCAAAATTCAAACTTTGGAAACTTGGAAAATGTTGGAAAAACCACAAGTCAGGCCTTGGGAAGCCATTCTGTTCTGGGAAGCAGCTAATACAAAGCCATTTAAGTACATTGAAAACGTGCAAACAGAGGAAAGCAACAAGGGACAACCAACAAGTGGCATTGGGAAACAGCAAGGGACAGGCCATGACAGCAGTCCCGAGCGCTCGGGAGTAAAGTCCCAAGCGCTCGAGACCACTCTCGAGCGCTCGAGAGTTCTCCTGTTTTGCAGCAGACTCTAACTTCCCCATTTTGGTTTCCACGCAAACGTTGAAAGTTTGATGATTCCCAGCAGTTATATAAGGAGTACAGCAGTTCTACCCATGTGTTTCGTCGTGTATTCAAGCGTGTTATGTGAAAAATCACAAGTTCGCCAAAATCTCCGCTCCTTAGACACGTCGGGATCTGTATTTAGGGCATTCGGTCGAATCAAGCGACGCACTCAAGCCAAGACGGGTCCCAATGACTGTTTGATGCACCCCAAAAACGGGCCGACACACTTAATTCAAAGCTTTCGTCATTCGGTCGTACCAAAAATCATCATTTTAAATGCAAGCGTCGAATGTCAAAAATTTTGGGTCCCCTCGAGTCGCGACACCCATTGTCGACCGCGCAGCGCGCTTGGTTATGATCAAATGTCCTTAAGCCTAAGTTTCATGATCAATCGTTCGAGAGTTGGTCATTTGGTGTCAATGTCAAGTTTTATCCCTCACTTTGAGAGTATCGGTCGAAATTCGCGTACTCTTTACGTTCTTTCAAAGCTAGACGAACATATTTCATAAAATACAATTCTGTGACGGCAGTGCGAGAGAATAAAAGAATAAAGTGCGAATTTTCATAAATGAACATGGTGTTTGCAGTGAGTGAAGAAGGAAGTACAAAAACTCAGGGCAAACACACGCCCAAATCCTGACTACCGGGGCACGCAGGCCCGAACAAAAACTGGGGCACGCAGGCCCGAAATCTACAACTACGATGGCACGCAGGCCTATGTACAAGGTAAAGCTAGCAAAGCAAAAACACGAGGCTCAGACTCGTCGAATCCTCTTCTGTCGTGGTCCTGCGGACTCAGAACTCTCGGGCTCGTCATCACCGTCGTCGTTAGGAGAACCAGAAGCAGTACTCGAGTCCGATGTCCCTAAGACACGTGACTCAGAGGACTCCTCTGTCCCCTCCTCTGTCTCCTCCTCCGACTCCTCCGGCTCCACGCGAGCTAGCCTCCGCTGGGACGCCTCCCGAGGCAAAACCTCGAACCGTCCTGCACCAGCAGCAGCCCGTGGCGCACGTCCTGCACCCCGATCTCGCGTGCTGGCAGGAACAGGAGGGCTCGTGGTACCACGTGGACGCGTCCTAGCCGAACGCCGTGGTTGCACCTGCATATCACAAACATTTTCTCATCTTATGCATGTTCGAAAGTAACGTTGCTCAAACCAAAATATGGAATATGTATGCATGTTATACCTGGGTAGCAGCAGGAGGAGAAGCCGCAGGGGCGGGTCTCGTCTGGAGGACCCTCCCCTTAGCGCAATCCTTCAGCAGGTGGCGCATCCCCACCATTAGCATCACGGCCTGCTCAGCCCACTCTCGCGGTACCTGTGGAATAATCCAAGACTCGGAACGTGCAAACAAGAAATGATCAATACGCAAAGCAAGCGGAAATATTGTTTGTACCTGAGCAGGAAACCGCATCGGCGGCTGTGGGAGACGGGGCACATCAATCACCTCCCGTGCGCCCGACGGACTCGTCACGCCTATGGTCCACTTCAGCGTCGGCAACCCCGGTGGTGCTGAAGTGTCCGCGGTCTCGGGGACCCTCGTGCTCCCCTCTCCCCTACCTCCAGCACTTGTACCTTTCCCACCAACAGGGACCCTAGCACCTCGTCCTCGGCCCCGTGTAGAGCGGCCACCGCGGCTCCGCGCTCCACTCTCGTCTCTCCAAGCCCCCACACCCGCCACCCATCTCTCAAACTCCTCCTCCACCCCCAGGCTCCTCGCCAAGTACCGGTCCGTATAAGCAGCGTAGTCCAGGGAGCGTCGCAGGTGCCTCTCCAGATCCGTGTCCGGCACGGTGAACAGCTCGAGCTCGGCGCGAGTGTAGGACTCGGTCCTCTGCACGCGTGGGGAGAGCAGCCCGGGAACCGCGAACGCTGGGAGGCCAAATGACTGTCGTGGCACTCGCCCTAGGAACCACCTCAGAGCCGCGTCATCCAGCACCAGGCTCGAGTGGTAAGGAATCGGGTCTCCGCCAACCCTGAGCCCTGTAATCGCCACGAAGTCGAGGGGCGTCACCGTCATCTCCCCGAACTGGAAGCGCAAGGTGTTGGTGGTGTCCCACCACCTCTTCGCCAGCGCCGTAAGCACGGCCCGATCTACCCTCACCACCGTCAGCAGCTGTACGACCTGCCGCCTCCACCAACACTCGCACCCTCTCAGGCAAGGCCTTGAAGTGCGCCAGTGAGCTGGCCGAGCCCCCGTGGCAGTACACGTCTGTCGTACGCTGTTTCAACAAAGCAAGAAATGGCGTTAGATCTCAAACATGAAATAAAATTTGGAAATGAATTGCGTAATTCGAGAAAAGATAATGATCGGAAGCTCACCGAAGTCCACCCAGACGAAATATGTGAAGCTCGATCCCGCAAGAGCATCTCCTCGGGATAGTCAGTGCGGCCGGGGACGTAAGCTGTCATCCCCACAGGCTCGAAGAAGTGCAGTCGAGGAGCATAGGTAGCCGGAATGAATTCGGGCCGCTCCCACGCCAGGTAGGCCCGCCGCTCCTCCAGATAGGCTTTCGCCTCGTCTACCGCGGTAACACGCGCCTCAGCAGCCGCCTCGGCATCCCCTCCCAACTCCTCCGCCTCCGGTACAACCGCCTCCCGGGCGTCCGAGCCTGCTCCGCTCAGCAGAACCCCCAAAAGCGACGCCGAAGCCCGGTCCTCAGGCGTGCTAGCGTCCCTCAGCACCGCAGCGACCACGGAGTCGAGGTTGAGTGCGTCCAGGACGCCCCGAGGCTCCGCGCCCTCCAAGAAGTCCCCATCCACGAAGGGAACAGGGCGTGAAGACCCAATCCCGCTGTCCCCACTCCTCAGCTCCAACGTCGTCGCCGTCCTCAGCACCGGCGTCTCGCTGAACTGCCCGACAACTACCTCCTCACCGCCGAGATCGACTGGTCCCTCATCGCTCACCCACTCGGCAACCACTAGAAACTCCTCCACGGTAGGGGTGGGAGGCCTACCCGAACCTCCGTCCCCGCTACCGGATCCCCCTGCTACTGTCGCCTCTGTACTACTGCCGACAGCAACCACCACTCTCTGGTCACCGGCAGCTGTCACCACTGTGGCGTCGACCAAGGCACCCCCACTGCCCGGCTCCGCCCTTGTACCGCCATCTCCTCCTTTGGCTACCACCGCCGTGGCGCCAACCTCGACCTCCTGACTAGCGGGATCCGTCCCAGCTCCGCTTCCGACCACCATGTCTTCGTTCTCCCGCACCATTGCAAGATCGAGAGAGAGAGAGAGGGTCGTGGGTGAGAACTGTGAGAGACAATGAGAGAGTGAGAGAGCTGAGAGAGTGAGAGAGCTAAGAGAGCCAAGACAATGAGACAATGAGAGAATGAGGGCAGTCGAGAAAATAGGAGCAGACGGCGATCTGGTTCTCGAGCGCTCGAGAACCAGAAGTTTTAAACCCCCGATTTAAAGAAGAAGATGAAGGGTCGGTGGTCCCCAGCGGCGGTCCCGAGCGCTCGAGACCACTCCCAAGCGCTCGGGAGTGGGTCCCCTAGTGCCTGCCTCTTTTTGTTACTCTTCGCGAGCTCATGCATTTCACCGTGATTAATGATCATTGTCATTCAAGAATTTTTACAAAATCAATCTCAGTCCTGTTTAAGTCCGAGTCGAGACAAAGCAATCGATGGCGGATTTTGTTTTGTGATCCATTCTGGATCATCCTCGTTTGCCCCAAAATATTCTGCTTAGAGGTCGATAAAAAATTTTTAAATTCTGCAATTGTCGATGTACTCGCAAGAAGTTTTACCCAGCACGCGATACTTCTTTCATCATTTTGTCCACCGAACATAGTAACGGATGGGCCCCGGTTCTTGTCTCTATCATTGTCGAAGCATTTGTAGATCTCTTTCCAATGCATGCATCACGCATGTTTGCATTTGCCCCAAAGAACTACACTGGTCTGATCCCTACAAACGGGGTACGTAGGCAGTCTGAAAAGACACGACCTCATGCATTGAGTGCTTATATGCTTTTCACTTGCATTTGATTTGTAAATTGAGGATTCGGTTCGGCTCGAATTGGGTTGTCTTGATCTTTGGGCGACACTCGCATCCAAACATGATGCCGAGCGCCGTCCAAAGAGGGGCAACTGTAGACACCCCAATTTGGACTTGTCGAATTTCCTCAATTTTGTGGCCCTGAGGCCCCCCGGTGATGAATATAGGTCAGAACAAGCCTTGTGCCAATTGAGACGTTGCTCCTTGGAAGAAATGACCAAAATGAATCCCAAGCGCTCTGAATCACTCCCAAGCGCTCAAAACTGTTTTCCAAAAACCACTGGCATGGCTCACTCTCGAGCGCTCGAGAATAAAGTCCCAAGCGCTCGAGACTGCTCCCAAGCGCTCGAGACCTCTCCCAGTGCCCAATGGATGAAGGAGATTCCCACTATCCATGCAAGTCATCATTGCTCCGACTGAGGTGAGTCAACACTCAACCTCAGTCAGAGAGGAAATCATCTGAAAGATTTCTTTCAAAAACCACTTGATTTTTCAAAACCATAGGATATATCCCCTATATATATCCCATGTTTTGCAGCTGAAAAAGGGGCTCCCTCCCTCTCTCTAGAAACTCTATCTCTGGTCGCTCTTCTACTCAAAGAGAAATATCTTTCAAAAAATTTCTTCCCAACCTCAAAGGTGTTCTCCAAAATCATCATAGAAAAGGGCAAGAAACCCAGTGTGTTTGCAGTTTTTGTTCTTTCACCACCATCCAAGGAGCAGGGTGTCCAGCAAAAGTAGAACCACTTCTATCTTTGGTCCACGTCAAGAGGCTGTCCTTCATTCTGAGGGAGGGTCTCTCAGCCGGTCCCAGTCCTTAATACTGGTGTATGGTTGGGAGAGCCTAGTGAAGAAAGCAAAAATAAAGGGTCCACAAAGAACATTTTCCCAAAACCCCTTACTGGAAACACTCCAGAGCGCTCCAGAGCACTCTAAAGCGCTCGGGACTGTTTCCAGTCCCATGCATGGCATTTTGTTAAGCAGGCTGGGATGAGATACATTCTTAAACAAAATGGTTTTGTTGTGGCATGCAGACACAGAATATCATTTTTTTCTAAAGCATAAATGTTCCTTAAAAATTTAAAGTCATAATAAAAGTTTTCCTCGGTTAAAAATAAGACCTTTTCTTGTCAAAAAGTTAGATAAGAGTGTTTGCATGGTGAAACAGTGCCATTTCTGTCTAAGACTAAGCTGGTATGTAGTTCACTCCCAAGCGCTCGAATCCATTCCAAAGCGCTTGGGAGTGCATGTAGGCCATTGCATTTCATTTTCCCATTCTTCTTTTCTTTATGAACTTCTGCATGCATAGGCGTGTACTCTTTCTCTTTTAAAAATCGTGGATCTGTTTGTTCAATGGCTAGGATACACGACTTGAAAATTTGAGGTCCTATCTCGGTCTATCAAGTCCTCTGCTGAGCCAGTGATCTGTGTAAATAGCATTTCGCTTTGTAGTCTTCACATTACATTCTGTCGGTACTAACAGAAGGTGCAGGTGTGGGTCCAGACACTCCCAAGCGCTTAAGAGTGCTCTTGAGCGCTTGAGAGTGAAGCCAGAGAGCATTGTTTCATTCCTTGCTATCTTACTGTCTTTCATCGTGTGAGCACCATCGCCCTTCCATGCACATGCATCAGTATACACCGTTATTTGGCATCCTATTTGTGACTAATGAACTCTATAGGATTTGGTTAGTAACATTCCCAAGCGCTCGAGAGCATTTTCAAGCGCTCGAGAGTTTATTCAGTGGCAGTTTATACTACTTTGCCATCATGCATGTGTCCATCATCATTTTATCATTCCTTGTACACAAACACCAGCATACACCTTCTACGTGCCATACCTGCGGATACCTGCTACGTGTTTAATGAAACAAAATCCATCTGAAAAATCCCACAAACGTTTAGTAGAGACCGACATCGCGTCGGGCGAGGGGGGTGCCATAAAACCCTTCCCCCCTCGTAACGTGGCTTCCGAACCCTCGAATGATATCTGGTTTTCAATCAATCAATTTTCAAATCAAAACGGTTTCTCGGGTGGCGAACCACAAATCCGGGTGGCGACTCTTCAAAATTTTTCGAACCGATTCAACGGAGCGATGTTTGTTTTTCGGGCCGCCCCGATCTCACCTGAGGCTGTGGTAGCCCACAGTCCACCTACAATTGGCGCCGTCTGTGGGAAACGAAAGAGTTCCCTTTGAAATACGACCATGGTGGAAGTAGATCCAGCAACACCACAAGACCCAAAGGATGTGTTAGTTGGAGGAAGGGATAAATCTCCACCCGGGGTTCCGAGAAAGCCCGAGGGAGGACACAAGAGGACCACGAGTAAGAGCCGCCCCCTTGCCATCCACGGCAACTCCAAAAAAAGAGATGGAGAGACGGCATCGAAATCCACGAGAAGGACTAAATCCCATCGAGGGGATGAATCGATTGCACACTCCAGGAGTGTGTACCGTAGCGAAGACGTTCTTGACAAAAAGAGGCAAGAGATCGAGGAGTATGCTCGTTTGATCAAAAAATGAGAATATGAGATCAGAGAACTAGAGAGGATCAGGGAACATCCGGAGGATTCCGGACTATCTCGAAGAAATTCTAGATGCAGTGAATATGCTTTGGTACAATACAAAAAGGCTCCTTCACGAGGAAGAAGGAGCAGAAGCAGAAGTCCGACCCCAAGGCGACATAAAGCTTCCCCACGAAAAGGAAGGAGCAAGACCCGAACACCCGAGCGAAGAAGGGTTTCCCCGAGAAAGCGAAAAAGCAAAGGTCGAAGCTCTACCCCTGGGGAGGAAGGGAGTAGGAAACATCATAAGGACAGGTACGAGAGACCTGATTCCGACTGGGAAAGAACTAGATCCAAGAAAGGACCAGAGGATGAAACCATGACTGCACGGGAAGCAGCACGGAAAGCACTTCAGAATATAGCATCCTCCCCTTTTGCAAAAAAGTTACAGGAGGCTAGGTTGCCGACCAGAGTAAAACACGGAACGTTCATCCTCTACGAGACAGATGCTAATCCCGTGGCACATATACAGCATTACCAGCAGGCAATGTTTATGCATGAAGAAGATGATGCAATCATGTGCAAGATGTTCCCGTCGAGTTTAGGGAAGGTTGCTTTGTCTTGGTTTCACAGATTGGGCTCACGCTCCATCCGAACATGGGTGCAGTTGGCCGAGGAATTCACTGTACGGTTTTTGACGAGCAGGAAAGCTCCGAAAACTTTTGAGAGCCTTTCCTTTATGAAGCAAGGCGAGGACGAGCCGATCAGGACATATGCAAAGAAGTACTGGGAAACCTTCAATGAGATTGAAGGTTGTAGCGAAGAATACGCAATAGCCACGTTCAAGACAGGCTTACCTGTTCGGGGGGAATTGCGTAAGTCCCTAAACATGAGTCCCGTGCAGACATTGGCAAAACTGATGGAGCGAATTGAGCAGCACGCCAGGAACGAGGATGACATTCTACGGGAGGATGGTAAGCTGGCCGCCGAGCAAGTAAAGGGGCCTATAAAGAAAGCAGACAAGCCAGAGCCCAAAACTTATCGTGAAAGAAAAGATTATGGGCAGGCGAAGAAAGAGCAGTACAAGGATAAACAAGCCCTGGATCCCAAGTCATTCTTTTCAATAAACACGGTTTGGAAAGAGCCCATCTACAGGATTCTTTATCGAATAAAGAATCAACCTTATTTCAAATGGCCCCCAACTTTTGGTGGGAATAAAGATGCAAAACGTGCTACGAATCAGCACTGCAGTTACCATAAGGATTGGGGCCATATGACTGAGGACTGTGAGATGTTTAAACGGCATCTTGATGATTTGGTTTTGCGAGGTTATCTCAAAGAATTTATCCAAGAAGATCCCAAGGATAAAGACAAAGCAATGGAGTTGGATTACGAACAAAATCCAAAAGGGGTAATCCATATGATACATGGATTAGCCGAACCTTATACAAGAAATGAGGTGAGATTGCTTCAGAGACAAGTGAAACATGACCAACATGTGATGCAGTTGGGGAAGAAAAGAGGGCGCAACGAAGGGGCAGGCAACGAGGACATAGTTTTTACGGATGAAGATCTGGGAGGAGTCCAGGTACCTCACAATGATGCTTTGGTCATAACCCTACAAGTTGGGGAATATGATATGGAAAGAATCCTGGTGGATTCAGGGAGTTGCACCGAAGTGCTATACTACGATGCATTCAAGAAACTGGGGCTCACTCAAGAAGATTTGGTACAATCAGTAACTCCTTTAGTCGGATTTGGAGCAGGAGCAGTTTGGCCGTTAGGCAAGGTAACTCTGCCTGTTCGGGCTGGGACAGTGGTGCTACGAACCGACTTCCTAGTTGTGGATGTACCTTCTTCCTATAACGTGATTATAGGGAGAACATGGTTGCACAAGATGAGGGCAGTCTCTTCAACTTTCCATCAGATGGTAAAGTTCCCAGGGTCTAATGGGATTGAGCACATCAAAGGTAACCAAAAAGTAGCTCAACAATGTTTGGTATCCATCATAAAGAGAATCCATAATGCCCACCATGTTAATACTGTGGAAATTCTGGATCTGCCGACCATTGAGGATATTGGAAAAGACCCAACCGAGAGGGTAATTGAGGATTTGAAGAAAACACTGATCAACGAGACTGATCCAGATAGGTATTTTCTGATTGGGGAATCACTGCCAGAAGAGGAAGAGACTGAATTGAAAAGTTTCTTAAAAACTTATGTCAACGTGTTTGCCTGGACACCAGAAGAAATGCCTGGGGTAAGTGCAAATGTAATTTGCCACCATTTAAACGTTGATCCTGAGCATAAGCCAATCGTTCAGAAAAAATGGAGGGCAGTCGTGCAGCATGTGGATGCAGTTATCGAGGAAGTCGATCGTTTGTTGGAGGCCAAAGCGATACGTGAAGTCTACTACCCAGAATGGTTATCCAACACTGTTGTAGTGAAGAAAAAGAATGGAAAGTGGCGAGTCTGTGTAGACTTCACAGACCTAAACAAAGCCTGCCCAAAGGATAGCTTTCCACTTCCAAGGATAGACCAACTCGTTGATGCCACTGCAGGGTACGAACGAATGAGTTTTCTCGATGCATATCGAGGATATCATCAAATTGCCATGTTTGGGCCAAATCAGGAGAAGACTTCTTTTATTACACCACGAGGGTTGTACTGCTACAATGTCATGCCCTTTGGATTGAAGAATGCAGGGGCAACATATCAGAGATTGGCAACCATCATGTTTAGAAAATTGCTCGGCAAAACTATGGAGGTTTACATAGATGACATGGTGGTGAAAAGTAAAGCTGGGCAAGGCCATATTGCAGATTTGAGAGAGGCTTTTGAGATTTTGAGGAAATACAAGTTGAAACTCAACGCCTTGAAGTGTGCGTTTGGAGTCAGTTTTGGAAAGTTTTTGGGCCATCTTGTAACTCTAAGGGGGATAGAGGCGAATCCCGACCAAATAAAGGCCTTACAGAATCTGCAGAGTCCTCGGACAACGAAAGAAGTCCAACGGTTGACTGGGATGGCAGCAGCTCTTAATCGATTTATTAGTCGGTCAAGTGACAAGTGCAGACCTTTCTTTCAGCTGTTAAAGAAAAGGGAAGGGTTCAAATGGGGAGTAGAATGTGAACAGGCCTTCCAGGATCTGAAGGGATATTTGGCCTCTCCTCCCTTTCTTTCGACTCCAGAGCCAGGTGAGTCCCTAGTTTTATACTTAGCTGTTTCTAAGCATGCTGTGAGTGCAGTCCTCTTGAGAAACAAGGGATCCGAGCAAATCCCTGTTTATTATGTGAGCAAAACATTGTTAGATGCGGAAACAAGATATCTGCCCCTCGAGAAGTTAGTCCTAGCCCTAAGGACAGCAACCAAAAAATTGCCGCATTATTTCCAGAGCCATAAAGTTGTGGTTTACACAGAGTTCCCATTAAAATCACTGCTACGAAAAGCAGACTTCTCGGGAAGGATCTCAACTTGGTCCGTTGAGTTGAGCCAATACGACATTGATTATCAGCCGCGCACAGCAATCAAAGGCCAAGTGTTGGCTGATTTTGTGGCAGAATTCTCACCCACAGTTGCACCTTTGCCTCCTACGAGAAAGGAGTGTGAAGTAAAGACACCTGTAACGAAGAAACAGGAATTAGCCGAACAAGATCCCCTGGAATGGAAGCTGTTCGTTGATGGATCAGCCTGTAACACTGGATCAGGAATCGGGGTTGTGCTTTTACCCCCTGAAGGATCAATGTTGGAACTATCTGTTCGGCTAGGGTTCAATGCATCAAATAACATGGCAGAGTACGAGGCACTCTTAGCTTGTTTGAGAAGTGCAAAGACCCTAAAAGCTGAACGTGTTAGGGTGTATTTTGATTCACAACTCGTAGTCCATCAAGTGTCCAGACAATATGAAACTCGGAGCGAGAAGATGGCAGCCTATGTACAAGCGACCAGAGACCTGCTCGATACCTTCGAAAGGGTGTATATTGAGCAGATAAGTTCTGGAAAGAATGCTCATGCAGATTCATTGGCATGGTTAGCCGCAGCTGTACCATCTGAGTTTAAAAGAAAGATAGCCGTGGAGTATCTGACTGAGCCGAGCATTGGGAGAAGCGTGGAGATGGTCTTGGACGTGAACCAAGGACCAAGTTGGATGGACCCAATAGTGGAGTTTTTACGAGATGAAACACTCCTTTTGGACAAAAAGGAGGCTCATAAAATAAGGACCAAATCTGCTCGGTTCTGGTTATCCCCAGAGGGAAAATTGTATAGGAAGTCTTTTACAGGACCCTACTTGCTTTGTGTGCATCCTGAGATGGTGCAAAAGTTCCTCCACGAAATTCATGAGGGAACTTGTGGAAGCCATGCAAGGGGCCGGTCCATCGCCCACCGAGCAATCACCTAAGGATATTGGTGGCCGTACATGCAAGAAGACGCCAAGGTGTACGTTAAAATTTGTGAGAAGTGTCAGAAGTTTTCACCAATGATTCGAACACCAGCCGAGGATCTGGTGCCTCTGACGAGTCCCTAGCCGTTTGCTCAATGGGGAATGGACATAGTGGGTCCATTGCATAAAGCAACTGGGAATCAAAAATTTCTGCTAGTTGCAATGGATTATTTCACCAAATGGATTGAGGCAGAACCATTGGCTAAAATCACCGAACCTATGATAGAGAGGTTCGTGTGGAAAAGCATCATTACTCGTTTTGGGGTCCCATACTCATTGATTACAGACAATGGATCCCAGTTTCAGAAGAAGTTCAAAACTTTCTGTGCCCAGTATGGGATAAGAAATTACTACTCGACTCCGGCCTACCCTCAAAGTAATGGACAGGCAGAAGCTTCTAACAAAACAATTCTTGATGGAATTAAGAAGCGGTTGGATAAAGCAAAGGGGAAATGGCCTGATGAATTGCCATTGGTACTTTGGGCATACCGAACAACGCCTAGGAGGTCTACGGGAGAGACCCCCTATTCATTAGCATATGGAACAGAGGCTGTTATTCCATTGGAAATAGGTCTGCTGACCAACAGGACCACTTTGGTTGAAAGTGGAGGAAATGATAGAGCCTTAGAGATTGAATTAGATCTTGCCGAGGAACGACGAGAGCGGGCCCTAGTGCATTTGGCCTCATACCAAGAGCAGCTCATCAAAAGTTACAACAAGAATGTACACCCACGAGAGTTTGGTGTTGGAGACCATGTGCTACGAAAAGTGCTCAGCAATACTAAAGTGGCTAATGAGGGAAAGCTAGGGGCAAATTGGGAAGGCCCATATCGAGTTACAGAAATCGCGGGCATTGGGGCTTATCGATTGGCAGACTTGGATGGGAACCCAGTGCCAAGACCTTGGAATGTCCATAATCTGAGAAAGTTTTTTATATGAATAAATTTTTCTTTATGCACATCGTGATTGTGTGAGAGTTACGAATAAAACTCTCTTGTGTTCTAGTTTTGTTATTTTAGCTGCAAGGGGTACGAATAACGCCCTCTTGAGTTTTGCAGATTATGAATAAAGTTACTTTTTTAGTATAACTGCTGTTTTCTTGGTATTTAAAATACGAAATACGAGATTAGTTTCCCTCATTCGTATTGGGGAGCAGGGTATAGGATATCCATTTAAGTACGTGACACTTAAACACAAGTTTGAAACACTTGTGTAAAATTCAAACATTTAAGTACGTGAAACTTAAATGCAAGTACGAAGCACTTGTGAGAACGCAAGTACGAAATACTTGTGGATTGTTCTAAGTACGTGAAGCTTAAACGAATACGAGTATGAAAACATTCAAGTACGAGAAACTTAGACCCTTGAGATGCATACGAACACATGCATAGAGCATATGAGAATATGCACAAAAAGCATACGAGAATATGCACAAATTGTCCACAGCATACGAATATGTGCATAAGTACGTGAAACTTCAAACGATTAAAGTACGGGAAACTTACAAATCAAAGAAAAGTACGAAATACTAAAAGAGTTTTCAACACATAAATCTGACATCACAAACCCACAGGTGGCAAAACAGATTGTCAAATACAAAGACGATTGCATTTATTCGTCTTCTGTGAGATCTTGAACAGTTGTAGGAGCAGTTGAAAGAGCTATTGGTGCAATTACGTCTTCTGTGGTATTTTCATCTCCAAGTTGACCACCACTGACTTCCTTTTGGCCAAGGTTGGTCATATCATTATGAGGCTCCACCTCAGACGTATGTTGCTCAGATGTATGTACCTCCTGCTCTTCATCTCTCTCCTCTGAAATGTCTTTTTCACAATTAGCAGCAGCACTTGGCAGTTCAATGTTGGTCCAGAGGGGAGATGATTCAGGAATCTCAGCTTTTGCAAGGCAAGCTGTCCAGGAGGCCACCCAAACTTGGTCTTGAATCCCAGGCATCTGGTTCGTGTAGCTTTCCCTAGCTACTTTGATTCCTTCGTTGTATCCTTTTTCAAAAGCAGCTTTGGCTTCCGTTTGGCTCGCCTCGAGTTCTTTAAGAGTTTGATTCAGGCTGTCCTTAGCCCCCTTCAGTTGTCCCTTTAAGCCATCTGCTACCCCCAGGGCCTGGTTTCTTTCTCTCTCAAGCCTGATAATGGTAAGTTGCATTTTGGCATTCTCACTGACAAGCTTGACACGTTGGGGCTCGGACTGGCTAAGCTTTTGAGCCATGGCCACCATTTTTTGCATCACCTGGAACGTTCAAAACAGTTAAACATGGATACCAAACGCTATGGTACGCTATGGTTTACAAAGCGAAATGTTACCTTGGCATTGTGAGACATGAATGAGCTTAGAAGGTTGTCAGGCGAGCTTGCCACCTCCTTTTGCATGTCTCCTGGCAGCAGAAAGGCTTGGGACAGGGCAAGGGCAGTGCCTTCTGACTCAACACTGTCCCGAGCAGTGATAGCTCGGCTTCCGTGCGAGAAAGGAGGAGCCCAGATAGGAGCAGGAGATGAAGAGGATGGTGGGGGTCTTTCTTGAGATTCTTCCACCCGTTGACGTTTTTCTCTATGGAGGGATTCAATTTCCTCTGGAGAAAATCCTGGGGGAGCATCGGTTTGAGTTTGGGGGCGACGACCACGACCTTGACCACCCTGGCCCCGAGCTACGTTACGACCCCGACCAGGAATGGTGAGGAGGCTGCCTAAATCAATTGGCCGGTTCATCTCCGGAGGTGAGGGGGTGAAATCACTGGAAGAAGAGCTGGATGTGGAAATGGAGGCCTCCTCTGCAAGAGGGATCGGTTCGTCAGAGATTGGAGGTGTCCGAGAACGCCTCTCTTCTTGTTCGGGGACTGGTCTTGAAGGACCAGCTACTGCAAGGTTGTCAGCTGCACGGGTACGCCGATCAATAAAACCCCCGTATGATGCTTTGTAGCTGAGTAGTACCTGAGCCGCTCTTGCTCGGCCAGCAAGGTATGTCCCTTCACCGTTGAAAGCAAGTGCTCGTCTGATATCAGCTACGTGCACTTAAGGGGTTATGATATTATAACCTCGGTTAATGTTTGATGCTGAAACATAGCAAAGCACAAATAATTAGAAGCACGAAAAAGCTTTTCCTATGAAAAAGGACAAAACATATGAATTAAGGGGAGAGCACTAACGTGGGCTCCCGAATATGTGAGGGGCATGGAAACCAATCACTTGGTCGTCCTCATTTCTGGGTTCGAAGTTGCCCGTAACGATCAGAAAGTCGTCGTCATCCCCTCGAGCAGAGTCAGGGAGTTCAAGGACTAGCTTCTTTCTAGAATCCCTACTTTTTAAATAATATGTAAGGGCATCCCCGGCTCTGGAGATACTATATAAATGGTGAATATCGTATAAACCTAAAGAAGTCCCTAACATCTGATTTAGGGCATTTATGCCCATAACTACTCAAAAGAAATTAGCAGAAACCTGCATTGGGGAAAGCCTATAATATGCTAAGACTTGGCGGAGCAGAGGAGCTAAGGGAAACCTAACCCCGCCCTCAACGACGGCTACCACTGGAATGTGAAGAGTGTCGAAATTGAAACTTTCACGAATGGCATCCTCAGGAGCCAAAACAGTAGCTACGTTGTCAGGAATCCCATTTCGAGATCTGAAACTAGCCATGGTTTGAGGAGTATTACAGTGCCTCCGAAATCTCCCCATAGATCAGAAACGGTTTTGATACTTTGAAAAGTATAGAGAAAAGGGGACGATGAAACCCTAAAGAGATTGTAAACAATCCACCAGAAGAAATGGAACAGTAAGAAGAAGAATGGTGACTTACGAAATTAGTCGATGGAATCCCTAAGAGCAGAAAGGAGGAGGCCTTGAAATGATGAACAGAGCTTCAATGGCGGGTAAAAGCTTGAAACTTCTTTTTCTGCAGAGGGAGTCTAAGAGAAGGGTTGGGGTTTTGAAAATGGGACGAAAACCCAAAAATACCCTAAAAGTGGGTGGCGTACGTGAAACGTCACCCCAGACGCCATTTGAGCGTTCCGTTCCCCAATACACGTCTGTCTGCATTTAATGTAAAGCAATACAATAATCAACACGTGTAAAGATTAGGGCTAAAAAGCTTGTGACGGCCACACGAAAAGATGTTTTCGCCTTGGCAAAATGATGAAACATTGCACCAATATATGAAATAGGGTGCAGGAACAAAATGAATTTGCTCGGAGAAAAGAGCTTTACTCGTCATCTGAATAAAATATAAACGAGTAAGGCTGGGGAGCAATTGTAGGGAGGTATTCCCGAACAGGTCCAAAACGAGCCCTAGCACGGTCAAAGAAAAGGTCAACACGCTATGGACCAGTGACATAAGAAGTCAATGGTCCAGAGAGATTATACGATTCTCGGTGCAGTAACACGAGACGTTATTGGACCAAATACAAGGAAAATGACATGAGATGCCACTGTTCAAGAAACTTGTTCGGCAAGAGAGAGCCGAACAGGAGGAGAGCTCCTTAGAAAGGAAATGGTCCAAATTGTTTCCTTAGGACCAGTTACACGTGAAGTAACTGGTCCAGGCCGTCTGTTCGGCCATGAGATGGCCGAACAAAGAGAGAAGTCCTATTAGAGGGAACATTCTAGAAGGGTCCAGAATCACTGATATTCCGTTAAAGGATGAGATCCCAAGAATATAGGATCTAAGAAAGATACCCAACGAGTATGGGATGTTCGGCTTGTTATGGAAAGAGTCCTACAAGGATTAAGGAAATAAACTGATAAGGGAATGAGAATCCAAGAGATCCTAGTTTTCCTATACGAGGTAGGAAACCTAGGGCAATATGGATACTTGGGCAGCAAGCATCCATAAAATCTATAAATATGAGGTAAACCTAGAGGTGAAAGGTACGCAATATATTGTATTATTCGATATTCACCTACTGATAATTAGGGTCTCTTTAGTACGAAATACTAACAAAGGCATCGGAGGGCCTTTGCCACTAGAGGCAAAGGTGTACTCACTCCTTGTCTGTTTTGCAGGATAAGGGTTTCGTTGACAAACTAAGGTTCCGGTCAAGAGGCACGTGAAGCCGTTGCATTCCAGTGCTGTTCAGAGCACTATTTGAATTTGTCCACCTACAATGGTTTTCCATTTATTGGAGGCATCAGAACAGGAGGCGTTACTGATAAGTGCCGAAATATTGATATTTTGGCCCTCTAAACTACACTTATTAGCCATTTATATATGTTGCTTGATATTAATTTGGCTTTTATTTTGTTTATAGGTTGATCGAGCTCATTGTCCAATATTTTGGATAAAAACAAGAATTTAATGATGTTTGGGGTCAAAGTGCAGAGTTACTCAAAGTTCAATTGCCAATTAATAATTACATAAAGTCCTATGGACCTCTTATGTAGTTAATGCTTTAAACCCTACCTAAGGAGTATATAGCTGTGACTTCGGCAAAGAGGATCTCTCGGCCGGGAAAATCAGTTCTTGGACGAGCACGACAACGCACGACATCACGGAAAAGAATCCGGCTCCGATGGCCGGCTAATTCCATTCTCTAGGGGGAAGATGAAACTTCGTATCAAGTAATTCTGTTTATGCGTAGGATTTTGGTTTATTATTCGGATCGATTGTATGACTAAGAACCCGTTTTGTTTTGATCAATAGAATGATTTTTAATGGTTTTAATCTATTGAGTATTTGTATGCACGCTTTCAAATACGAGTTATACAATGGTTTTCATTGATTGTGATTGGAGTTCTGAGATAGATTATGCTCGTAAGACGGATCGTGCCGTTAGGCGGCTTGACCGTGCTACTGAGACGGTCCATGCTATGGGATAGTCTATGCCTTTTAACAACGCAATTATTTTCTTGACGATTATCTAAAGGGTTTGCAAGTCCTAGCGATAATCTCTTCTGATTCGAATAATTAAACCGAGCCTATGTATATTGTTGTTACGTGGTCGGAGTGGATTTGAAACCCTAGATCTTTTTCCCATCAACTTTCCAACTCTTACTTTTATTGTTTTCTTTATTTAATTAGTTCTCAAAATCAAATCAATTCAACTTTTTCTGTCCGAATTAATCTAGAAGTTAATCGAATTTAGCGTAACTTAGCCATACTGTCCCTGAGGATCGACACTCAGTTTTAACCACTATTCTACGGAGTTGTAGTTAACTCCAAGTTTTTATAAATATATTTTTGACACGGTACAACGCGGTCAAATTTTGGCGCCGTTGCCGGGGATAGTTTGCACGGTTACATTCTTTCGATTAGTTTTTATTTTAGTTCTTAGTTAGCATTTTTTTTTTGTTAATTATTGTTCTTTTTGCATTAGTTTTTCTAGTGCAGGATTATTGACTTTACGAAGAGAAAAAAAATGGAAGCTGGCAACTGCTTTGTGGTGGGGAAAATTCTTAACAAAGTGCTGTAAGTTTTTCTTTTACTTTGTATAAGTTGAGAAGCTTGCACTAGATTTTTATTTATTTATTTGATTTTTTTTCTGTCTCTTCTTTAAAAAAAGAAAAAAGAAAAATCAAAATACCAAAAAAAAAAAGAGATGGCTTATTTTGCAAATTGCTATGGAGGGTATGAGAATCACTTTAATCGTTCAGTGTCCGCTTTACCCAATTATTGGCAACATGTGTTTGATGATTCTGTTCCTAAATTTTATGATATCGATGGGGAAAATCTGTACTTACACTTAGACAAACTTGAGGAGATTTGTGGTGACGATGAAGTGGCTCTGTTTAGATTGTTTCCTTTGTCTCTAAGGGACGTTGCTAAGAATTGGTTTCATTCTTTAAGCCAAGACTTGAATCGTAGTTGGGGAGATATATATACACAATTTACCAAAAAGTTTTCCCCTGGGTATGAGACTCATATGCTATTACGCGAAATCTTAGATTTTTATCAACTACAAGGTGAGTCTTTTTCTCGATGTTGGTGGCGGTTTAAATGTTCACTATTTGGTTGGCCACAACACACCTGTGATCTTGGGCGCATTCTTGATATTTTCTACAAAAGTTTAACTTTTGAGACACGTGAGATGATAAATATGAGGGGCGATTGTGAATTTTTGGATAAGGATGCAGAAGAGATTGATGCTTATTTTGATCGACTAGCTGATTCTCTTTCTTGCAATGAAGTTAAAATTTTTGAAGTGATCAATTCTTATGCATTGGAAGATGAAATAACAGAGCCACTTGTAACTTGCGAAATAGTTGATCCAAGCGATGAACCTAAAGTGCTACAATCTCCTCAAGAGCATTCTAGTACACTTGAGATGAATTTTCATGATACGACTCTTGAGAAATCAGTGCCAATAATTGTGAAAAGTCCACTTGATCTTGATAATCTAATAACCCCGACCATAGATGATGTCATTCCTCCTATTGAGCATCCACCATTACAAGAGATTATCACATTAGAACAAATTGACTTTCTTGGCGTTGATAATTTTAATATGGTTTACCATCCATTTTTTCTGAAACTCGTCAACAACTTGAAAGTTAATTTTGTTTGGAATTCGCACTTGGTGGAAACTAAATTTCAAACGCGGCTAAAGCAACTGAGATACTCTAAGTATTTGAGTTTGTGGCATGGCCGCGTACAATTTTTAACGAAATGCTTGAAGTGGGGTGAGATGTTAATATTTGTTGCACTTCATAGTGTGATTAACATTTGGGTTTCACATGATGGGAGTGCGTGTCATAAACTTTTTGTATAGTTTTTGTTTTTATTTTTTATTTTCTCTCTTTCTTTAATTTTTTTTTCAGCCTACCTTTCCAGCCTATTTTTCTTCCTTATTTATTTATTTAATTTTTTGCTTTGTCCATTCATTTCCTTCTTTATTTTAGTGTCTTGTTTTGTGGAGTCTAATGCTTTGCAGGTTGCATTGTTTAAGTTGGGGGGAGTTCCATTTTCTCCCACATCTTTTTAGTTTGCATGTCTCCGTACCTGAGGTGATATCTTTCCTCTCTTTTCCGCTCTTGTCTTACCTTTTAGTGTGCTTGTTTTCAATGAGGACATTCAACGGTTTTAAGTTGGGGGGAGTGACTCTTTGATGCTTGTTCATGTTTAGAATCTTTAAAATTTTGAAAATTTCAAAAAAAGTGGGATCTTTCTTGCACGGAACTTGGAATTTGCGAGATACTTGTTGATTGCTTGAGTTGAGACATGTTGTGCATTGGATTGGTATTCTACATATTGCTAGTTCTTTATGCTATCTTGTTAATGCGCTTCTCAATGGCACTTGCGTTTTGCATCTTTCTGCACTTCACGTCTATTTGGACTTAGTTTGCTTGTGGGTGTCATTTGAACGTTCTCAATGGCTAGATTAGTGGAGACTTATGCCCTAGTGAGCTTTCGAGCCTTATCTTTTATTGGAGTGGTGTCACGTAACTTCTTAGTATGTCAACGAAAAGAATATACTTGTTGATGGTCTCATTATTCTTGATTGCTGAGTGTTGGAACTTGAACACATAATACTATCTCTTGGTTTTGGTTTGCCACATGGGTGTTACACCCCTGGGAGAGGATTATAGGCATTTTCTTGATATTTGGGCCGATTCATTCCTTTATTTTCACGTTTATCCCTTGCAAGCCACTTTGAGCCTTTTATACTTAGCCTTTTCTTGGTTAGCTCCACCTTCCATATTGTGTTTGGAGAAAGGCAAGAATGTAAAGGTAAAATTTTTGGGTAGATTGTGAATTTTTGTGCCTGAATTGGTGGTGTCCCTTAAAAAAAAGAAATACAACAAAAGAAAAAAGAGAAGAAGAAGAAGCAGAAAGGGGCACCAATCTATTTGAAAATGAGGAATCGTGCTTTATGGTTGAAAAATGTTGAAAGGTTAGAAGGAGAGATAAGGTGGAGTTGAAAAGAGAAAAAAAAAAAAGGCCGCACATTGCTAAATTAGCCTTGAGTTGTTTGCCTATTCTCGGACACTTGATATTTTACCCTAACCTTGAAATATTTTTCCTTACCCAACATTACTACCGAAATTAAAATCCTATTTGATCCTTAGGGTGATGGGAAGTGGATTGATGGATGTGAGAGTGAGTTCCAATGCTTGGTGTTTTGTCCATGAGACCGTGTGTCCACCATATTAAACGTTCTTTTCGTGTCATAGTGTGCGAAGTGTTTTACTTTCAATTACATAACTTCCAAACCGCACACTTGAGAGTTCATAATGCACCTTGTTTCAAGCGATTTTATTTGTGAGTGCATGACACTGTGAGAATTGAAGTCGAAGCACGGTCCAAAGAGAACTTTGAGTGGCATGTCATCGGTGACTAAGTCCAAGTGTTCACACACGCTAAATTAGGTGCCATAGTTTATATGCATCTCTTGATAGCATTTTTAACTGGTGTTGCCTAATATATTTGTGCAATGACTTTGTGCCTTGGCTTGAGAGACTAATGAGTTACTTGCTGGTTGTGGGTTCCGTGTAAGGGGATTCATGGTGTTTTGTGGGTGATCACTGTTGAAAACCCTCACGAGACTTCACTCGTCCTACCGGAACCGCCCGGGGGTTTAAAAGAACTATCCATTTTAATTTATTTTCATTAGTTGTTTGCTAGGGACTAGCAAAATGTAAGTTGGGGGGTGTGATAAGTGCCGAAATATTGATATTTTGACCCTCTAAACTACACTTGTTAGCCATTTATATATGTTGCTTGATATTAATTTGGCTTTTATTTTGTTTATAGGTTGATCGAGCTCATTGTCCAAGATTTTGGATAAAAACAAGAATTTAATGATGTTTGGGGTCAAAGTGCAGAGTTACTCAAAGTTCAATTGCCAATTAATAATTACATAAAGTCCCATGGACCTCTTATGTAGTTAATGCTTTAAACCCTACCTAAGGAGTATATAGCTGTGACTTCGGCAAAGAGGATCTCTCGGCCGGGAAAATCAGTTCTTGGACGAGCACGACAACGCACGACATCACGGAAAAGAATCCGGCTCCGATGGCCGGCTAATTCCATTCTCTAGGGGGAAGATGAAACTTCGTATCAAGTAATTCTGTTTATGCGTAGGATTTTGGTTTATTATTCGGATCGATTGTATGACTAAGAACCCGTTTTGTTTTGATCAATAGAATGATTTTTAATGGTTTTAATCTATTGAGTATTTGTATGCGCGCTTTCAAATACGAGTTATACAATGGTTTTCATTGATTGTGATTGGAGTTCTGAGATAGATTATGCTTGTAAGACGGATCGTGCCGTTAGGCGGCTTGACCGTGCTACTGAGATGGTCCGTGCTATGGGATAGTCTATGCCTTTTAACAACGCAATTATTTTCTTGACGATTATCTAAAGGGTTTGCAAGTCCTAGCGATAATCTCTTCTGATTCGAATAATTAAACCGAGCCTATGTATATTGTTGTTACGTGGTCGGAATGGATTCGAAAACCTAGATCTTTTTCCCATCAACTTTCCAACTCTTACTTTTATTGTTTTCTTTATTTAATTAGTTCTCAAAATCAAATCAATTCAACTTTTTCTGTCCGAATTAATCTAGAAGTTAATCGAATTTAGCGTAACTTAGCCATACTGTGCCTGAGGATCGACACTCGGTCTTAACCACTATTCTACGGAGTTGTAGTTAACTCCAAGTTTTTATAAATATATTTTTGACACGGTACGACGCGGTCAGTTACCAATGATTGTTTTAAAATATCAAAAGCTTTCTGATGCTTTTGTTCCCATCTGAAATCCTGTTCTGACTTCAATTTCAACAACGGGGAGAATGCCATTGTTTTTCTAGATAGATTGGCAATGAACCTTCGAAGGAAATTAATCTTTCCCAAGAACTGTTGGAGCTCTTCCTTATTGGTCGGGGCTTGTGCTTTCAAAACAGCATCAGCCTTAGTTTTATCAATCTCGATCCCTTTTTGATGCATTAAGAATCCCAAAAAGTTTCCTGCTGTAACACCAAACACACATTTTAAGGGATTGATTTTTAAATTGTAACGCCTCATCCTTTCCAGAGTCTGTTCAAGATGATGTAAGTGCTCATCAACTGAATTCGACTTCACAACAACATCATCTATATAAACTTCCAAGAATTTATGTAGAAAATCATGAAAAATCAAATTCATAACTCTTTGATAGGTTGCTCCTGCGTTTTTCAATCCGAAAGCCATAACCACCCATTCGAATGTTCCTATGTATCCAGGACATCTAAATGCTATTTTATGTGTATCTTCTTCAGCTATATATACTTGGTTGTAACCAACATTACCGTCCATGAAGGACAGCATTTGATAACCTACCGTTGCATCGACTAGCAAGTCAGCAACATGCATTGGATATTCATCCTTTGGTGATGCGGTATTAAGATCTCTGAAATCGACGCAAACTCTAACTTTCCCATTCTTCTTTAATACTGGGACAACATTTGAGACCCATTCAGCATAGTTGACCGGTCTAATGAACTTTGCCTCAAATAAACGTTCCATTTCTTTCTTGACTTGAGGAAGGACGTCATCCTTCATTCTCCTAGGTGCCTGGTTAAAAGGTACATAATTCACTTTTATAGGTATTTTGTGCTCGACTAAAGATCTATCTAAACCTGGCATTTCATCATAACTCCAAGCAAAACAATCTTTAAATTTACGCAACAAATACTTAAACTTTTCCTTTATTTCATCAGGCAAAGTAGCATTGACATATGTGATCTTAGGATCTTCTGGAGTTCCCAAGTTTACCTCTTCCGTGGGATCCTTCACCTGGGCCCTATCGTCGTCTAGCTTAGCCGGTGCTGGTTTCAAGGCTGCTAAACCTAACTCTTTCATGTTCAGTGGGCTATCATCAAAAACACACTCAGCCCAATTACAAGAAATAGGCTCATCTGCCTGCAATTTTCTGTCAACAAGAAAAGAAAACAACCTCTTAAAAGTGGCTTTAACAGTAGCTAACTCTTCACTTCCTGTGTCTAATAGGTTTCTAAACATTAAAAACTTGTTGATCAATTTTGACAGGCCTTGATATAATGTTAGGCCTGGTGAAATCCTTGCTCAGTTCCTGGAATCCTTCCTTAATGTATGTGAGGAATTGACTCTTAGTTACCCCAACTTGATTAGATCTAACTTCTGAGTCTTCTATCCTTGTTGGCCACAAATGTTCGTTGTAGAGATCTGCTTCGATATTGTTGGTCTATGATTTGAATGGATGTCGGTCTGCCCAAAAGACCTCCATTCTTGCTGCTTCCTCCGCTTCAGAAAGATCAAAGCCTAATGCAAAGAAGATGGCACACAACTATTTATATGAATCCAATCCCTGCCTAGTAAGGCATTGTAATTAGATGAAGAATCGATTACAAAAAACGTTGCATGCATCCTCCTAGTCCCAATTTGCAGTTGCAAAGATATGACCCCCTTAGCAGGAGAACATCCCCCAGCGAAATTGCCGACTATAACTTCTGTTGGGATCAAATCGTCATTGGTTTTGTTCAGGACTTTCAACATTCTAAAAGGTAAAATATTGACCACTGCTCCATTGTCGACCAACACTTTTGAGACAGGCTGGCCATTCATATGCAGTTTAATATATAGTGGTCTCAGATGCCTTATTGAGGCATCGTCAGGTGTTCTAAGAACCACGATACTGTTTTCGTGTTCATCTGTCTCGACGTTAATGGGTTGTGACTGAAAATGCTTCTCTTTATCCATTATTTTTACAATCGATTGGGTAGTATCTTCAACATCACCTGCCAAGTTTATAGGCTAATTTGGTTTTGCCTTGAACTGCTTTGGTAGAACTAAAATCATATTACACTGATAGTTTATAGGTACTGACCCGAATTGGATTGCGGCCAGACTTTCGCCAAATGTTGTAGATCTCTGTGGAGATGGGGAAGCATCTTTGATCAGGTCTTCCTGTTCTGAACCTTCATCAAAGAGATCATCATCGTCTGCTTCCATGAGTTTTTGGAATTCCTCCATCTTCTTCTTCAAGCTCTGCTTCAACTCTTTCTTACCCTTTGGTTGGGCAGTCGACTGGGGAGAAGCTTCAGCATTACTTTCTTGCCCCCCATGCTTGAGAGTTGGCTTTTTCGGACCACTGGCTTCTCCTTGCTCTCGGGTCCACACCATGTTTGAAACCTTTGATGGTTCCATTCTTTCTCATGGTTCGAAAACATGATCCCATGGGTCACCATAAGCCTTGGCTGCAAACTTCCTTTGAAGCCTTCTCTTCTGTGAATTGGATACTTTGGTATACCAACCCTCTGCTGGGAATTTTGGGTGATTAAGTGTGCTCCAATCCTCATGATCATGATTAGGTGGCAAAACCATCCTAGGTTGGTGCCATCCACGTCCATAAGGTCCTCCACCTCGTGGTCCAGCACCTCTTCTGAAACCAACACCCCTTTGATTAGGGTATCTCCCTCGATTGGGAAATTGGTATCCCACTGCTTCAAGGTCTTGGCAAGAAGGCACCCCAGGTCTTGCAGGCACCATCGGGTGTCCTCTGAATAAGAATGGTCCATCGTCTGGCCCATAGCAATGCTCTAACTCTATTCTGTTGAAAAGCCCTGGATCTATTCCTTCAAAAATCAGTTTGGCCCCAACATATATTTGAAGATCGTTTCCCCCCATTGTGTTGAACCTTAGTCCGGACTTGGAGAATGCATTTTTCTGCTCCTTTTCTGCTATAATTGCTTCTCCATACTGGACTTCATGCCCACATCTAATACAGAGGTAATCGTTTGGGAACTTGGAGGTATGAGACTTTGCTGACTCTTCTTCGGTCTGCATTTGATCTTCATCCCCTGTTTCTGTTTTGCAATATTGGAACCCAACCTTTTAGCTAGGATGGCTGTCACCATGTTCACTTCAATCTTTGGAAAAGGGTTGGATTCGATACCCATCGGGTCCTTGTCGCCTTTAGCATATTACAGCAACCCTTTCTGGATCAAGTCCTGTACACAATTCCGAAATGGAACACAATTGTTAATATTATGCCTAAATGAATTGTGCCATTTGCAGTATTCTTTCCCCTTTCTATCTTTATCAGAAGGGATAATATGCCCAGGACTTAAAGTGATAAACTTTTGTTTCAACAGTTCATCAAATATTTGGTCAACTTGTGCTAAGTCAAACGAATACTGTCTATAATTTGCTTGCCCCCACCGCCTATTGGGTTGGGACGAAGGCATATTCATTGGTTTTTCTGCCTTAACCAGAGTGTCACAAATTATGGGGGTCTTCCCAACAACTTGTGCTACATCGATTTCAATATCTCCTTCCACATCTGGGTAATATGTTCCCAAAGACGTATTCTTTAATTGCTCTTCTTCCTGGAGAATAGCTTCAAATTGAGACGCTCTCATAGAGAGTTCAAACAGATCTTTAAAATTAGATCCATTAAACTGCTTTTTGAAATTAAACTCGAGACCATCCTGAGCTATTCGAACTATCTCAGTCTCTGGCACATTACAGTGACATTGGTTTCTTAGCCTTTTAAACCTAGTTAAGAACTGCTCTGCTATTTCATTTGGCCTTTGTTTTAACTTAGCCAAATCAGCGATCGAAACTTCTGGTTCGTGCCTAAAGTATTGAGCATGAAATTGTTCTTCCATATCTTGCCACGTATGGATAGAATTTGCAGGTAAACTTATGAACCATGTGAATGCTGTTTTAGTTAATGAATGCGGGAACAATTTCAATTTAAAAACATCATCCAAGCCCAGTTCACCTAACTGCAGGCAAAACCGACCTACATGTTCGATTGTTGATTGGTTTTCCATACCACTAAAAAGTGATAACTCAGGTAATTTATACCCCCTTGGTAAAAGCACGCTGTCAACCCAATGTGGGTAAGGCTTCCTAAACATAGGTTTCTCTACCCTGCGCAGCCCTGGTCCGTACACATCTTGGATGACTTCTAATATTTGTGCCCTGTTAATATTCATGGGATCTGGGGCTCTAAGAACATTTGGTACGTGAGGTTGTGCGAGAGGGACATTCTGACCATTATCATTGCCAATATTTGGCATATTGTGAACGTATTGACCACCATTTCCATTATTTGACCCTACTGGCATAGTATGGTACGTATAATTGCCATGAGTTGGCAAAGTTTGTGCAGTGTTATATACGTGTTGACCATTGTTCATGACTTGGACTCCTGTGAAACCAGTCTGAGGATTCTGACTAAGATTTAGACAATTACTTTGACCATTCCCACTACTATTTCCAACTTCATATATAGATGGAACATTCTGATAAAAACTGGTTGGCTTTATTGTGGATCGTAAAGCAGTTGGACCTACAAATGGTCGACTGTGCACATTGATATTTGAGTCAAATGCTGGGTTTGAATATACCTGTTGAGGGGCCTATCTAGGCAAATCTCCATATTGCAACTGTTCATGGACTACACCATGCGCATCAACATCTATGGTGGATGGGGGCATAACTACCCTTCTCATTAGGGTAATCAATTCCTGTGCCGCTTCGTCTTCTGGGTTAGACAAAACCTGTGCCAACTGCCTGGAAAGGCTCTGTATATCCGTTGGTGCACTCAAGCCATTCCCTTGGCTATTATTTGGCATCCTTTGTTCAGGATGTACCACATTGTTTTGGGTTTCCAAGCCTTCATTCTGAGGTTCTATCGGTCGGTCGCCTTGCTTTTTTGTTGCCGGTGCCATTACTTCCAAATTAGTAAGAGGCCCTCCTTCTAGCGCCAAAATTGTTTGTCTATTTTTACTTGCAGTCGACGAATCGACTAAGAGTTGTTAAGCGTGCTGGAAATGTGGGTGTTTGTGGTGATGGAGTTTGGTTCCTTGCCGTATTTCAGGACTTCTCTGGAAGCAAACTTAATGAAGTGAATGGAGATGAAAGAAGAACAACAAAATGAACTTTATTATTCCTCGAGGTAGAAGTCAATCGACTATGAGAACACAATCAAACAGACAGTTACGTTACAAGCTACTCCTAGCACTACAAGAAAAATTCAATTGGGTGACAAATGAAAATCGTCATAAATTGCATGTTTTTCTTCACAAATAATATTGGTGACGAAAAAAAAATTGTCGACTAAAGGTTGTCGAGGATTCCTACCTGGTGACGAAATCTATTTTTCGTCACCTATAGTGCCTTTTGTTGACGAAATATTTCGTCACCAAAAAGTGAATAATTGGTGACGAAATTTTTTTCCTCGCTTGTTGTGCTTTTGACGACGAAATTTTTTGTCATCAATTATTCCTTTTGGAGACGAAAAAATTCATCACCGATGGATCACATCGGTGACAAAAGTTTTCGTCACCAATATAAGAAATCGGTGACAAAATTTTTCATTGCAAAAGATGTTTTCATATGCAAAAAAAAAATCCTTCTTTCTTGCTCCTGCTGGGTTTCGAACCCGAGTCCCTTGAGTTTTTCGCGCAAGCTCCGACCAACTGCTCTACACACACTTTTCTGTAAAAATTTGAAATATCTAATATATAACACATATTTTTAACATGAAAATATATTTCGAATGTAATTTTGAACCTTTAAACATTAAAATTAGCAATTTTGATAAACATGAAAGTTGTAGTCAATTGAGTTATTGTTCAAACCCAATTTGGATTATCTCAATCGAAGATTTAAGTAAAGAGTTATATCCGAAATACATTTAGTGACAAAGCGCAATTCATAAATTTTGTCACGAAAGGTACCCATTTGACGACAAAATATATTTTTCGTCACTGAAAGTGTTAAAATGGTGATGAAATTATTTTTCGTCACCAAAGTTAAGCATTTGGTGACGAAAAAAATATTTCGTCACTAAATTGCTCTCATTTAGCGACGAATATATTTTTTGTCACCAAATGATTATCTTTGTCGACGAAAAATAGTTTTGTCACATTTTTTAAGCTTTCGGTGACAAAAAATGTATTTTGTCGCCAAATGGGTACCTTTGGTGACGAAAATATTTTTTTCGTCACTAAACATGTATAATTGGTGACGAAATTATTTCGTCACGAAAGTTGTCAAAACAGTGACGAATTTATTTTTTCGTTGCTAAATATACTCATTTGGTGACGAAATTAAATTTTGTCGCCACTTTTTCGTCACCAATTTTTATTTTTCTTGTAGTGTAGAGCAAGAAATGTAAAGTACAGATAAAAGTAGAAGCCTTTGGGCGATTGATTGGGGGGTTCTAAATATCCTTTTTTCCTGTATTTATAGGCTGTCTTCGACTTGAAATTCAAATCGGATGGAATTCCCTCCTTCGATTTGAATTAAGTGGTTCCATGCTCCCTATTCTTGCTCCACTATCTGCACGAGGCGGTTACTTCTCCATGATCTCACATGTTCCCAATGTTGTAATTGCTTCAACTGCCTGCTTCCATTAACTGTCTTGCCCACGATCTACACGTAATGCATGTTCTGAAACGTGTTCTGGAGTTTGAATACTAACCGTCGATCAGTCCACTTAATTTTCCTTAATAGGCTTCACATTGCATTTACATTAATTAGTCTAAACGTGCTGACACATGTAATATTTTGACCCAATCTATTACATTAGACTAAATAACTAAATTATGGTGTAAACAGTTACGACCCGCGATGGGACAATAAGATGGAAAATATAGTTTTGTAGGTTGTATGGAGTGTTTGGGAGCCGATTGTATTGGATTTTGCAATTTATATTTTGGATTTTTGAAGTTAGAATGTATATATACATGCATAATATATTTTGCAAAAGGAACAGTATTTGGGAGTACAACAATCAAAATAAATTATGGATTAATATTTTACTGTGTAGTCATTAATTGATTATTCATTACTAGGGCATGCCTATAACCGAAGGCGCGTCTTGGAAAATTCAGCATTCAATAAGGCTTCGAGTGCCCTTAAAAAGGCGTGAAAAAATTGAACATGCCTAAAGGTACGCACCCACATATCTTTATCACTAGAAAAACTAATTTGTCGTTATTAGTGTTAACTATATCGGTCACCTTATAAAAGCATATGCGCATTTTTATGACAATTGCAGGCTTCATGTCAACACAGTATATCTTGCAATATTTGATATTTCAATTAACGGATGTGGCCCTCTCTACGATATCGAAATGTTGTACTCCCTCCGTCCCATAATATTTGTCCGGTCTGCGAAACGGAGACGTAAAATAATACAATTTTTGTAAGAAAAATTGAAAAAAAATTCAACAATTTACTAGATCTTGACGAGTTCTTTTAACTTATGAAAAAAATTTGAATTTTTTCTTGAAAGAAATACATTATTTTATAGTCCCCGTTTTACGGACCGAACAAATATTATGGGACGGAGGGAGTATTAATCTCATTTTTTTTTTATTGGCAAAAGATGAAATTTTATTTAAAAAAAATGGAGAAAGGGGAAGGGAATCTAACAAAGAGTTGGAAAATACACCACAAGAGCATAACTCAAAACACTCAAAGGTCTACCAGGGTCAACGACAAAATAAGACATTATAGTACAACCCAACACCCATAAAACAAATAAAGCCCAAACGCCCAAATCCGTTCCAAACCTGGGCCGGCCCACCCAAACCAAACCACAAAACCCTAACTACACCGGTAGCCACCATCGCACAAGCCATCGGAGCCCAGCCTCGACGTTAAGTCAAGCCGGCCTCTCCCAGATGTAGAGACCGACGGCGGGAGCCAGCCTACGACAGTGAAGGCCGGAGCAGATAGGGCCTGAGGGCCAACCACCACCATCAACAGCAGCAAACCCAAGCAATCCCCTGCAACACAATCTTCATCAGCAACAACACCACTCCAGAGCGACGAGATACCAGCCCCATGCCCAATTGAGAGCTCCGACGGCCGTTGTAAAGACCCGATTTTTTAAACAAAAATATAAGTTTTGTTTTGTTAATATTATTTTGCTTAAAAAATTATTTTTGCTGTCACACTAAATTTAATTCCGTAATCGATCCTGTGCGCGCATACCCAGCGAGTGATTTTTTTTAGTGTGTGCGTATGTTGCCCCGGAACAAACCTTTCCCCAACCTCCTTACATTTTAGGAGAAAGAGAGAGGGAACTAGAGCCCGTTCTAGAAATGGAAAAAAAAAAAAAAGTCCTTATTTTTCAAGAAAGCAATTTCAAACTCAAAAATTATGCATGGGCTTATTGAAATATAAAAATATGCAATATAGATCTTATTTAAAAAGATCTCGATGAGAACTTTTATATGATACAAAAAAATTAAAAAATTATTTTTTATTTATATTATTTTTGAGTTTGAAAATGTGAAATAAATTGTTTATTTCTTAAGAAGATTTCTAGAACGGGATCTAAATCCCCTATTTTCCTCCCTAAAACCCTCCCCATTCGACAACTTATTTTTGCCCTTGAGTTTTTATCCCCCATGCAATAAACCCCACCTCCAGCCGAACCTCCTCCATCCCACCCGAAACCACCACTATAGGGGGATGAAAATAATTGATGCTTCGGATCACCTTGGATTGCAACGGCTTATTCGTGCCTCTTCACCGGAACCCTAATTCGTCGTCTGAACCCTAATCTGCAAAATAGACAGGGGGTGAGTGCACCTTTGCCTCTCGTGGCAAAGGCCCTCCGAAGCTTTAGTTAGTATCACGTACTAGCGATCAAACCCTAATTATCAGTAGGAAAGCAATAAGAATGCAGTGTATTGCGTACCTTTTACCTCTAGGTTTACCTCTTATTTATAGATTTTCGTATGCTTGTTGCCCAAGCATCCCTGTTTCCATAGGATTCCCAACTCGTATAGGAAACCCAGTACATCAAGGATTCTTGTTTCCTTTATCAGTTTATTAGAAAAAGAGTCTTTTCAGGATTCTTTTCCATTACTGACCGAACATCCCATTCTCATTGGGTATTTTTCTCAGACCCTATATTCTCGGGATCTTATTCCTTAACGGAATACCACTGTTTCTGGATTCTTCCAGAATGTTCCCTATGCTCCAATACTTGACTGAAGTTCTTTCTTTTGTTCGGCCATCTCGTTGCCGAACAGACTTCCTGGACCAGTTACTTCACATGTAACTTAGTCCTAACGTAATCAGAATGTCTCTATCTGCCGAACAGTTAGTTTACACCACTGACTTCTCATGTCATTGGCCTTTGATTAGCCGAACAGACTGCATGGACCAATGACTTCCCATATCATTAGTCCATATTGCTGTTCACCGAACTGCCCGGCGGTAAGTCCTATCATACTTTACCACGTGCTTCCAAACATCATGTGTTCGGCAACTAAATGTATGTGCTCGGGAATACCTCCCTACAATTGCTCCCCAGCTTCATCTTTTTACCACTGTTCGGGGGCAATATATGAAGCTTAGAAACAAAATTTTATTCAGACCAGACTCTTCTGATCCCATGCAGTCATAAATTCAATATTTCATTGATGCCTTTTGGCGCCTCCATCATTATACCATTTCGGGGTAATGACTCCACGTGGCACGTTTCGTATGCCTATCATTAATTTCGAACTGACGTTCTTTGAAACGGCGTCAGAACAGACTTTGCTTTCCGTTACTTTAACCTGTAACGGCGTGAGAGGAGACGTTTCGTCTTCGTCACTCGCCCTTAAACCCTTGAAAGGGCTCCTTTTGGGTTTTCACCCAAAACACTCGAACTTTCAGTCTTTCTCTCTCTAAGCTTTCTGCCATCGCCGCCATCTGCAAATTCGATTGCATTCCAGGAAATCGTCACGGTATCTTTGTAAGATTCTCGTTCTAACTCCATTTCTTCTGCTTAGGTTTCCATCTGAGATTTCATTCTCAGATTTTAGGTCATTTCTAGGGTTTCAGTCACGCCTATTCTTACTTTTACGTTTCCTTCGAGTATATCCATGGCGGATGAACATGGCAACCCTCCTAGACCCAGTAAGTTTAGGAAGTTTTGTGATACCCCCGCCGCCATGGCGGCATTTAGGACGGATTATAACGTTCCTGAGAACGTGGGCCTCGAACTCGCCCCATTAGGTGCAGACAGGGATGGCGGTTCATGGGATAGAATGTGTATCCCGATTGTAGCCATTGTCGAAGGCGGAGTTCGTTTTGCCCTTCATCCACTACTTCGTCAGATCCTAAGCTGGTACCGTCTCACCCCTATGCAAGTATCAACAAATGTGTTTAGGCTGATAATGGGGGTAGTTGCTCCGAATAGGATTTTAGGGACCCAGCTAGGAATTTGGGATATTCAGTGGTGGTACAGTATTGTACTAAACCCTGAGTACAATACCTACTATTTTAAAGTTAGAAGGGCAGAAAAGCGTCTCATGCTCAACCTGCCAGACTCTGCTCGGGATCATGAGATTGATTTCCTTTATGTCACTGGAGCCTTTGAGCCACTAGGAGAGGATGGCCAAGTGCTAGGGCTCCATTGCCCCCACATATGGGGCTATCCACGTATGCTCTTGCTTTTTAACTTTTGCAATTCTTCGTTTACTGCTCTCTCATAGCTTTTCTATATGTCTAACTTTGGTTGTTTTCAATTCGGATCTCGCAGCTGAAAACGCTAACCATCGTCCCAGACGTGTACCGAGCAACATCCGAACAGAGGACATTAACAAGGTCCTTAAATATACAGGAGAGCCGGGTACCCGAACAGCTGGTCGGGGTCGAGACGCTGATATACTGCTGGGATACGACCCTTCATACAGAGGGGTCATTGACAGACGACATGCCCATCCCAACACCAGTGCTGCTTCTACCTCCACATCAACTGGTCCTCAACAACGTATTTCAAGACTTCAAGCTGGTGTTACTGTTGCTGGTCAACCTGGTGAAGTTCCCATTTCGAAAGGCGTGCCGTTTCCTCGTTTAAGACTTAGAAGATCTACACGTGGACCAGTTTCTGAACAGCAACAGCCCGAACAACTGGTTTTAAATCGTGATACCAGCCAGTCTTCCTCCTCCGGTTATTCTCGATCACCTCGTGATCCAGGTACAATGACCCGTCAACCCCTTAACCTGAGCTCTCTACTCACTGTCTCTACACGGGGACGTGGTACTACCAGCAGGGTAGCATAAACTGGTGCCCCGCCCCCACGATCACGTCGCAATAGGGGGGGATCAGTAAGATCGTCATCTTCTCCTCGAGAAGAGGATGGTTCCCTTGATGCTGCTAACGCTCATCGGGACAAACGGCCTAGGTCTGAGGACCCAGCTGGTTCTGTTTCACAAGCTGATACAGAAACCCATCTCCCTGTGTCACCAACTGCTCAAGTACTTCCCCAGACATGGACTCCTCCATTCACTAGGGGAGACCATCCTGTTCATGCTGGGGACAGTGCTAGTTCATCAGAAACAGCCCTTGCCCTTGCCCTAGCTCAAGGGTTGCTGCTCTCTGTTGACATGCAGAAGGAATCTGGATCTGCACCTGACCGGCTAGTATCCACTGGTCTCGTCAGTGGTATTAAGGTAATAACTAAAACCTTTCCTCAAATAAGTCGCAAACCTAGTACTATACTTGAGTACTAACTCTCTTTGGTAACCCATAGTTTATTCAAAAGATGGTGGTACTGAGTCAAAAATATCAAGAAGTTGAACAAGAGCGCAACAGGCTGTTAAGAGATAACACAAGGCAATTTCAATCAATGACAAGGCTAGAGAGAGAGAGAGAGAAAAGGCAAAGGTGGAAGCAGTAGCGACCAAAGAGAGACTCGAAACTGCCGAGTAGGGTCTCAGTCAGGCACTGTCCGAAATTGACAATACAAAAAAGGCGGCCTACGAAGATGGATACTAGAAGGGCTTTGATGCTACCACTTCCAGTTATGTGGAGTAGATGCCAGCCATCCAAGATCAGATCTGGGCTGCTTACTGGGAGGCGTGTTTGACTAAAATGGGGGTTGCAGAAGATTCGCCCCTCTGGGAAGATAATGATTTGCCGAGCACTCGTGCCCAGATTATTCAACAACCAACGGAGCATCCAGTAGATGACATTGAACAACAGATCAAAGAATTTGCCAATGCTGAAGAAGACACGGCTGCTGATGTGCATCCTGCTCAATCACCTGCTCGGGTTTCAACCCTTAAGCCCATTGACTTGGAGGAGAACGCAGTCGTGGATGGTGCAGATACTGAGATCAACACTAACACTCCAGAAGTCCAGAATGTGGACTGAGCTAGTGAGAATCTGAACTGTTTGGGTTTGGTTGCTGGTCCTGTGAGACCATAAACATATTTTGGCCCTGTGAGGCACCAGTACTATCAATATTTTGTTAACACAGGTACTCGGCCCTTCGTGGCATAACCTTTATGTTTTGTTTGGCTATCCTCGTGTTTGCATCTGTTTGGATGCAAATAGTTTAATCCAAGTATTTCGTACTGTTGATCATCATTTGTTTTGCTTGTTTGCATAAGTATTCCGTGCTTGTAGCAAACATGATTTCTTGTACTGTCTTTAAGTTCTCGTACTTAATCTCTACTTAAGTGTCTCGTACTTAAATAGTTATGGCTGCCATATACTCGTTATGCTTTCAATACATAGCAAATCTTGTGAATCATCATCGCCCGTACTTTGTCAGGTACTTTAAATGCTCTAAGTATCTCGTACTTGAGAACGGCAGTTAAGTTTCACGTACTCAAAAAATTTCTAAGTATCACGTACTTAAAAATACTTGTGTTTTGATAACGTTTAAGTTTCACGTACTTAAAAATCCATACAAGTGTTTCATACTTGTTAAGTGTCACGTACTGATAAAATGGTCTAAGTTTCTCGTACTTCAATAGTTGTGGCCAACATATACAAGCCAATTGTTTTCCAAGTGTCTCGTACTTTAAATTCCATACAAGTGTTTTCATACTTGTGTTTAAGTTTCACATACTTAACTGTTTGAAAATCACACAAGTGTTTCATGCTTGTGTTTAAGTTTCACGTACTTAACTGTTTGAAAATCACACAAGTGTTTAATACTTGTGTTTAAGTTTCACGTACTTAACTGTTTGAAAATCACACAAGTGTTTCATACTTGTGTTTAAGTTTCACATACTTAAATGTATACCCTGCTCCCCAATAGAATGAGGGAAACTAATCTCGTAGTTCGTATTTAAAACAAATACCAAGAACACAACAGTTAGACTAGAAAGTAACTTTATTCAGAATCTGTAAAACTCAAGACGGCGTTTATTCGTACCCCTTGCAACTAGAATAATCAAAACTAGAACAAGGGAATTATATTCGTAATTCCCACACAATCACGTAGTGCAAACCGAAAACAAAACCTAATACTTCTTTTAAACAAAGAATTTTCGTAGATTATGGACATTCCAAGGCCTTGGAAGTGGATTACCATCCAAATCTGCCAATTTGTAGGCCCCTATACTGACAATCTCGGTTACTCGATAAGGGCCTTCCCAATTGGCCCCCAACTTGCCTTCATTGGCCACCTTGGTGTTGCCGAGCACTTTTCGTAGTACGAGGTCCCCAACACCAAACTCTCGAGGGTGAACATGCTTGTTATAGCTCTTCATTAGCTACTCCTGGTAGGAAGCCAGATGGACCAATGCCTTTTCTCTCCTCTCCTCGGTGAGATCAAGCTCGATTTCAAGGGCCCTGTCATTACCTCCACTTTCAACCAAAACGGTCTTGTTGGTCGGCAGACCAATTTCCAGAGGTATAACAGCCTCTGTTCCATATGCCAATGAATAGGGGGTCTCTGCCGTAGACCTCCTGGGCGTTGTTCGGTGAGCCCATAAAACCAACGACAACTCATCAGGCCATTTCCCTTTGGCTTTGTCAAGCCTTTTCTTGATCCCATCAAGGATAGTTTTGTTAGACGCCTCAGCTTGCCCATTACTTTGAGGGTAGGCTGGAGTGGAATAAAAATTTCGTATTCCATACTGAGCACAAAAAGCCTTGAATTTCTTCTGAAATTGGGACCCATTGTCTGTGATCAATGAGTAAGGGACCCCAAAGCGAGTGATGATGCTCTTCCATACGAACCTTTCTATCATGGGTTCAGTGATTTTAGCCAGTGGTTCTGCCTCAATCCACTTAGTAAAATAGTCAGTTGCCACAAGCAGGAATTTACGATTCCCAGTTGCTTTGTGTAATGGTCCCACGATGTCCATTCCCCATTGAGCAAACGGCCAAGGACTTGTTAAAGGCACCAGATCCTCGGCAGGTGTTCGAATCATTGGTGAGAATTTTTGACACTTCTCACAAATCTTCACATACACCTTTGCATCTTCTTGCATGTGTGGCCACCAGTAACCTTGAGTAATTGCTCGGTGGGCAATGGATCTCCCTCCAGCATGGCTCCCACATGTTCCCTCGTGGATTTCATGAAGAAATTTTTGCACCATCTCAGGATGCACACATAGCAAATATGGGCCTGTAAAGGATTTTCTGTATAACTTATCCTCTGGGGACAGCCAGAACCGAGCAGATTTGATTCTTATCTTGTGAGCCTCCTTTTTGTCAAAAGGGAGTATCTCATCTCGTAAGAACTCCATGATTGGGTCCATCCAACTTGGTCCTTGGTTCACGTCCGAGACCAAGTCTACGTTCCTCCCAATGCTCGGCTCATTCAGATATTCTACTGCCACTTTCCTTTTGAACTTAGTTGGGACAGCTGCAGCCAACCAAGCTAATGAATCTGCATGAGCATTCTGTCCAGAGCTTATCTGTTCAATATACACCCTCTCGAAGGTATCAAGCAAGTCCTTGGTTGCCTGTATGTAGGCCATCATCTTTTCATTTCGAGTTTCATATTCGCCGGACAGCTGGTTCACCATAAGCTATGAATCACAATACACCCTAACCCGTTTTGCTTTTAGGGTTTTTGCACTCCGCAATCCAGCCAAGAGTGCCTCATACTCTGCTACATTATTCGATGCACTGAATCCAAGCTGAACAGATAGTTCAATCAGCACTCCTTCAGGAGGAAAAAGGACAACACCAATTCTAGAACCAGTATTACATGCTGATCCATCAACGAATAGCTTCCATTCCATAGGATCCTGTTCGGCTAAGGGTTGATTCTTCATGGGTGATGTCTCTGTTGCCTGCTCCTTTCTCGTAGGAGGTAGGGGAGCCACCGTGGGAGAGAACTCTGCCACAAAATCAGCCAATACTTGGCCCTTGATTGCCGTTCGTGGTTGATAATCGATATCATACTGGCTCAATTCGACAGACCATGTCGTGATCCTTCCCGAGAAGTCTGCTTTTCGTAGCAGTGATTTTAATGGAAACTCTGTGTAAATCACAACTTTGTGACTTTGGAAGTAGTGTGGCAGTTTCCATGTGGCTGTCCTAAGTGCCAGGACAAGCTTTTCTAACGGCAAATATCTCGTTTCTGCATCTAGCAGTGTCTTACTAACATAATAAATAGGGATTTGTTCCATCCCTACGTCCCTCAACAGAACTGCACTTACTGCATGCTCGGAAACAGCTAAGTACAGAATTAAAGACTCACCTTGTTGCGGTGTTGACAAAAGTGGGGGCTCGGCCAGATACTTCTTCAGGTCCTGGAAGGCTTGTTCACAAGTACAGAATTAAAGACTCACCTTGTTGCGGTGTTGACAAAAGTGGGGGCTCGGCCAGATACTTCTTCAGGTCCTGGAAGGCTTGTTCACACTCTGCTCCCCATTCAAATCCCTCCCTCTTTTTCAGCAATTGAAAAAAGGGTCTGCACTTGTCATTTGACCTGCTGATGAACCTATTAAGTGCTGCAACCATTCCAGTCAACCTTTGGACTTCTTTTGTGGTTTTGGGACTTTGTAGCCTCTGTAGGGCAGCAATCTGATCGGGATTAGCCTCTATCCCTCTCATGGTTACTAAATGACCCAGGAACTTTCCTGAACCAACTCCAAACGCACATTTCGAGGCGTTGAGTTTTAGTTTATATTCCCTCAAGATTTTGAAGACTTCTTTCAAATCAGCTATATGCCCCCGTTTCTCTTGACTTTTTACCACCATATCATCTATGTAGACTTCCATAATCTTTCCAAGCAGCTTTTTGAACATGATGGTTGCAAGTCTTTGGTATGTTGCCCCAGCATTCTTTAGCCCAAACGGCATAACACTATAGCAATACAACCCTCGTGGTGTGATAAATGAAGTCTTCTCTTGATCAGGCCCAAACATAGCAATCTGATGATACCCTCGATATGCGTCGAGAAAACTCATCCGCTCGTAGCCAGTGGTTGCGTCAACCAATTGGTCAATCCTGGGCAGAGGAAAACTAACCTTTGGACATGCCTTGTTCAGATCTGTGAAGTCTATGCATACACGCCACTTCCCATTCTTTTTCTTCACTACAACGGTGTTGGATAACCATTCCGGGTAGTAGACTTCACGTATTGCTTTAGCTTCCAGTAATTGATCGACTTCTTCTATTACTGCATCCACATGCTGCACGGCTGCCCTCCTCTTTTTCTGAATGATCGGCTTATGTTGAGGATCAATGTTTAAATGGTGACAGATCACATCTGCATCCACTCCGGGCATCTCCTCTGGCATCCATGCAAATACATCAACATATTCTTTCAGAAATCTTATTGTTTCAGCCCTTTCCTCTGCTGGCAATGATTCCCCTACTAAGAAATATCTTTTCGGATCAGTCTCGTTGATCTGGATTTTCTCCAAGCCTTCAACACCTTTTCAGCCGAACTCCTTCCAACATCTTCGATAGTTGGTTGATCTGGTACTTCTAATGTATGAACGTGGTGGACCTTCGGGGCTGTTTTAATGATGGAGATCAAACACCGTTGAGCCACTTTCTGATTGCCTCTGAGCACTTCTACCCCATTTGATCCTGGGAACTTCACCATCTGATGATAAGTCGAGGAAACTGCCCTCATTTTGTGCAACCATGTCCTTCCTATAATTGCGTTATAGGAAGAAGGAACATCGACTACTAAGAAATCTGTCCTCAATACCACTGACCCGGCCCGAACAGGGAGTGTTACTTTTCCAAGGGGCCAGATTGCTCCTGCACCGAAGCCGATCAGGGGTGTTGTAGATTGCTCTAAATCTGTTTGGGCCAACCCCAGCTTCTTGAACGCATCGTAATACAACATCTCTGTACAACTCCCTGAGTCCACAAGAATCCTCTCAATGTCATATTCCCCAACTCGTAGGGTTACGACCAATGCATCATTGTGGGGTATTTGGACCTCTCCTAGGTCATCATCAGTGAATGATATGCTCTCCTTGCACACATCATTCTCCCGTCCTCTTTTGTTTCCCAGTCGCATCACATGGTGATCGTGCTTAACTTGCCTTTGCAACAGCCTAACCTCATTTCTCGTATAAGGTGTGGCCAACCCATGTATCATATGGATTACTCCTTTGGGGTTTTGCTCGTAACCCAGCTCCATAGCTTTCCTTTTCTCCTTAGGATCCTCCTGGATAAATTCCTTGAGATAGCCCCGAGAGACCAAATCATCAAGGTGCCTTTTGTACATCTCATAGTCCTCGGTCATATGGCCCCAATCTTTATGGTAACTGCAGTGCTGATTCGTAGCACGCTTTGCATCCTTGTCTCTGCCTAGACTTGGTGGCCATTTGAAATATGGCTGATTCTTTATTCGATAAAGAATCCTATAAATTGGCTCCTTCCAAACCGTAGTGATGGAAAAGAAAGATTTGGGGTCAGGAGCTTGCTTATCCTTGTACGGCTCTTTCTTAGCCTGCCCATACTCCCTTCTCTCTCTATAAGTCTTGGGCTCTGGCTTATCCAACTTTTTGGCAGATGCTTTCGGCTGTTCGGCAACCGTCCTGCCATCCTCACGGAGTATGTCATCCTCCATTCTGGCATGTTGCTCTATTCGTTCCATCAATTTAGCCAGTGTGGCTACCAGATGTTTATTCAATGAACGACGCAACTCTCCCCGAACAGGCAGACCAGTCTTGAAGGCAGCAATTGCGTACTCCTCACTGCAACTTTCAATCTCGTTGAAAGTCTCCCAGTACTTCTTTGCATAATCCCTGATCTGCTCGTTCTCTTCCTGTTTCATGGTGGAAAGACTCTCAAAGGTCTTTGGGGCTTTTCTGCTTGTCAAGAACCGAGCAGTGAATTCCTCAGCCAACTGCCTCCATCCTCGTATGGATCGTGGGGCCAGTTTATGAAACCAGGATAAAGCCACCTTGCCAAGACTAGAGGGAAACATCTTGCACAAGATGGAATCATCCCCTTCATGCATAAAATAGCCTGTTGATAATGTTGTATGTGAGCCACGGGATCCGTATTTGTCTCGTAAAGTACGAACGCACCGTGCTTTACTCTGCTCGGCAACCTAGCTTCTTGTAGCCTCTTTGTAAAAGGGGAAGCCGCAATATTACTTAATGCCTTGCGTGCTGCTTCTCGTGTAGTTACTGTCCCATCCTCGTACTCCTTGGACTTGTGAGCCGTGGCTTTGGCCCAATCAGCATCAAGTCTCTCGTACCTGTCTCGATGGTGTTTCCTTGTTCCCTCCTCTTCGGGGGTGGAACTTCTGTCTCTGCTCCTCCCTTTTCGTGAAGAAACCCTTCTCTCGGGTGTTCGGGTCTTGCTCCTCTCTTTACGTGGAGAAGCCCTATGTCGCTTTGGGGTTGGACTTCTGCTTCTGCTCCTTCTTCCTCGTGAAGGAGCTTTTCTGTATTGTACCATAGCATACCCACTGCCTCTAGAATTTCTTCGAGATAGTCCGGAATCCTCCGGATGTTCCCTGATTCTTTCTAATTCGCTGATCTCATGCTCTCATTTTTTAATCAGACGAGCATACTCCTCGACTTCTTGCCTCTTTTTATCAAGAATGTCGTCGCTACGGTGCACACTCCTGGAGTGCGTGATCGATTCATCCCTTCGATGGGATTTACTCCTTCTCGTGGATCTCAAAGCCGTCTCTCCATCTCTATTTTTGGAGTTGTAATGGACGGTAAGGGGGCGCTCCTTACTCGTGGTCCTCCTGTGCCCACCCTGGGGCTTTCTTGGAGCCCCAGGCGGTGATTTGTCCCTTCCTTCATCTAACACATCTTTTGGGTCGTGCGGTGTTGCTGGATTTACCTCCACCATGGTCGTATTTCAAAAGGGAACTCTTTCGTTTCCCACAGACGGCGCCAATTGTAGGGGGATGAAAACAATTGATGCTTCGAATCACCTTGGATTGCAACGGCTTATTCGTGCCTCTTCACCGGAACCCTAATTCGTCGTCTGAACCCTAATTTGCAAAATAGATAGGGGGTGAGTGCACCTTTGCCTCTCGTGGCAAAGGCCCTCCGAAGCCTTAGTTAGTATCACGTACTAGCGATCAAACCCTAATTATCAGTAGGAAAGCAATAAGAATGCAGTGTATTGCGTACCTTTTACCTCTAGGTTTACCTCTTATTTATAGATTTTCGTATGCTTGTTGCCCAAGCATCCCTGTTTCCATAGGATTCCAAACTCGTATAGGAAATCCAGTACATCAAGGATTCTTGTTTCCTTTATCAGTTTATTAGAAAAAGAGTCTTTTCAGGATTCTTTTCCATTACTGACCGAACATCCCATTCTCATTGGGTATCTTTCTCAGACCCTATATTCTCGGGATCTTATTCCTTAACGGAATACCACTGTTTCTGGATTCTTCCAGAATGTTCCCTATGCTCCAATACTTGACTGAAGTTCTTTCTTTTGTTCGACCATCTCGTTGCCGAACAGACTCCTGGACCAGTTACTTCACATGTAACTTGGTCCTAACGTAATCAGAATGTCTCTATCTGCCGAACAGTTAGTTTACACCACTGACTTCTCATGTCATTGGCCTTTGATTAGCCGAACAGACTGCATGGACCAATGACTTCCCATATCATTGGTCCATATTGCTGTTCACCGAACTGCCCGGCGGTAAGTCCTATCGTACTTTACCACGTGCTTCCAAACATCACGTGTTCGGCAACTAAATGTATGTGCTCGGGAATACCTCCCTACAACCACCTCTTTCGGCCCACCACTAGCTGGTCACCTCCACCTTTTCCTCGACAGCCCGACCATAATCCTCCACCTCTCTGCCATTCCTCCTGCCATCACCACCTCTAGGGGGGGGGGGGGGGGGGGGCGGTAACCACCATCGCAACCACCTCCAGCCGAACCTCCTCCATCCCACCCGAAACCACCACCTCTTTCGGTCCACCACTAGCCGGTCACCTCCACCTTTTCCTCGGCAGCCCGACCATAATCCTCCACCTCTCCGCCACTCCTCCTGCCATCACCACCTCTCGACGCCCCACCTCCAACCGGCCATACCACCCCGTAACCTCCACGGTTTTCACCCCTCGGCCCGTGCCTCCGTCACCACCCCAAGCATCACCACCGTAGTCCATTTCTTTACCCCGGTTATCACCACGACTGCCGGCCACCACCACCTCCTTATCACCATTGCCGAGCTCACCACCACCGATCACCGAGCTCATAACAATACCTCACCACCGGGCAACATCACCATCACAATAAAGGATGGAACCAGGATTTTACCCTAGTAGTGATGAAATATATACTAAAAAAATCTAGTGGTGGCGAGACTATATAAGTTGGATATAGTATTTTTTTTTTACGTATAATAATTGCATTTTCTAAAATTCTTGTGGTGGCGGTCGCTGTCACTAGACCCCCTTGGTCTCATCCTTGATCACAACCGGGTCACCACAGTCGAACCCCTTCACCACTCAACGAACTCGGTGGCTGCTCCGACCCGCCACCGAACCTCTCCGAAACTGTTCACTGTAATTTCTGACTGAGTTAAAGGTAGGTTAATCTCTATTCTACCTCTCCCTAAGTATATATAGCCCTAAATGACAATTTTAATGAGTTGGAATGGAAGAAAACGACCCACGGACGAAAACCCAGTGATCTGAAAATTTTCTCTGTTTTTCCGAAAGAACACTGTTCATAACCGTTGAGATTTTAAAAGAATGGTCCTGATATTACAGCTTGCCCCTTGTGCTTACATTGATTCCAGATTCAACCCTAAAACTATGTTTTTTCTCATTGACCACTACTTTTTACACTTTAAAGTTTAGGATGTTATATGCATGACTAATTTGTCTAGATGTGATTATTAAATGTATGTAGTTTTCTTCTCTCTTTTTTTTTTATCCATTAAAAGTTGCTACACTTGTTAATACTAAAATATCATATTCTCATTATAGATTACTATTATTACTTTCATAATGACAAGACTTAAAAAAAATGGTAAAGTATTAGAGTTGTGAGATTGTGGATTATAATTTGGGCCATGGCTATGGCAAGGTTACCAGTTGGACTCTGTATCGAAATGGGTTACCTGCGGGGCCCGGTGATGTTATTGTGACAACTCTAACTTATGGTATGCCATGAGAAGTTCCGAAGGGTAATCGTGCCCTTGCAGAACAAGCAAGAGGGATTGTCCCATGACACGATCATAGTTAGTGTTTTAAGTATTGTGGCGACCCTAACTTATGGTATGCCATGGGAAGTTTCAAAGGGTAATCGTGCCCCTTACTATGGTCTTAAATGAATTCATGCTAAGTATATAATTTAGGTGTACTCATTTAAGACCCCGAGTGCAGGACAAGCAATGAGGGATTGTCCTATGGCATGGTCATAGTTTGTGGATATGGGAGGAAAAGATCTTGTGGAGAAGATCTTAGATTTCACTTAGGTTAATGGATAGTAAGAAAAAGATGATGTGTTATGTTTCTGTAACTTTTTGAAATCAACTATTATAAATGTTTGGTCCTTCTATAATCAACCCATTGGGTTGACATTAATACCTATTATTTTATAATATATAAATCCACATGTCACAAAAGAAAGAAAGTTGGATAGCAACTAAAAGCCCATTTTGTTTCCTGAATGTCAGATGTACTTTTTATTTTACCTAAATGCCAACTTTGCCCTTATTTGTTCACCTTTACTTTTTGTTGTTGCAAGTTCACGGAAACCCTTTTTTTTTTTTAATATTCACGGCTACTTTTTGCTTCTTTTTTTTTTTTTTTAACACTCAAGTGTCCATATTATCTTACGCGTACTTCAACTAATCACGGAGGCCTAATTCCACCGCCCTGTATGAACTAACCACAAAAAAATTAATAGCACTTGTGAGGTTTCGAGCTTGATACCTTCGAAAGAAGCAAACCCTAAGTCTCAGACTTTACCCACTAGACCAACCCCTCGAGGTTTACTTTTATTCTATCTTTTTCTTTGTATTTATTGACTTCTTTTTTCCCTTAAGAGTGATTTTTTCAAAACTAATCACAAAATGCATAAAATTCACAAAATCTTATACTAAACTATTCAAAGCTTTAAATCCATACAAAAATCGCACATTTCTGTAGACACCCCAATCTAACTTCCCGATCGTTTTACTTTCTTCTTCGGTTTCTTGATTCCCCGATGATGAATCAGGTCGAAAACAGTCTCGAGAACTTGGAATGGCTTGAGTTTGGCATGTGAGGAGCCCATCCTTAGCCCTTAAAACCTTTAATCAGAACCTGGACCTTGGTTTGAATGTCGCGCGACAATCCAGGACCCTCGCGCGATGGTTCGTCTGCCAGGTGGTGGTCAAAGTCAAAGCTTTGACCACTGACCATCGCGGGGTTGGCTGGACCCTCGCGCGATGGTCTCACTTCATCGCGCGATGGTCAACACCTGTCATTTTCACCCAGATTGCGTGGTGGTCAGGGGGCTACAGGCCTATGTGACCCCGTTTTCTCGGCTGAACAGCGTTCTGGGGGGGCTCCCCTTGCACCACCTCACCCCCCATTCTCCCATCACCTTTGCCACCCACTCCTCCACCAAGCATTTGTAACCAGCATTGTTGGCTGGTTACAAGGCCTTGGTTAGCCATCCACTAACCCCTTCTTTCTATAAATACCCCCCCCCCCATGCATCCTTGCAAAGGGTTACAAAAAGCTCTCTCCAAGAAAGAAGAAGGCAAACTCAAGCACAAACACCTCACACCACTCAAACCCACATAATCACCCTCTAAATCTCACCATCTCATCATTCAAGCCATCTCCAAGACACTCAAAGCAAAGGTATAATATCTTTCTGCTCACTGTTCGAACCCCTGAGGGGGGCTGGCAGGGTCAAGGCTGGTAATCGATACCAGTTCTGGCCCTAAAGCTAGCAGGGTTTCAAGAGCCGTTACCTGGAAAACCCTCGCGCGATGGTCCCATACACTCGCGCGACAATTATGTCTGCATGAGATTGGACCACGTGGGGAAGGGATCCTGGTCTTTGAGTTTCTTGTTGTGTTTTTAGTCATTTTGCAAGTCTTTCAGAAAGTATTAGCTCACTGTTTTGCATGTTGAAAATCATTCTTGAGCTTAGTTTAGAGCACCTCTTGGTTTGGAATGCTCTTGGGATGCTCCTGAACATGTCTCAGAGCCCTAAGTATGCAAAGCAATTCCTGGAAGTCCAGTCAGAACAATCGCGCACCTGTATCACTCTGTCGCACGATGGTTCTCTCTCTTCCAGGGACTGTCCTTGCGTAAGCAGCTTGGCCTTGGCCTCTGTTTAGACACCCCCACTGTTTAGGGGTTGCATTTTCATAATATTTCCATCTGTTGGCTGTAATATTGTTTACTTTCAAGTACCCATAAACTGCTTGGTTTGCACCTGGGTGAGCACTGGTCCTTCCAGAGCCCAGAAGGGGGTGAAATTCAAACCATTGGTAAAGCGTCAATGCTCGCGCGAGTATATGGTATTGTCGCGCGATGGTTTGCTTGCATGCGGATGAACTCACGCATGCAAGCCGGCTGTTCGTTTGTGACAAAATCATACACAGCGCTGTCTTGATGTATGATCGACGTTTTGAACTTCATTCCATTTATTACTTGTCATCTCATTCATCCATGCTATATATCACATCTTGCAAACTGTTGCAGTTTTAATCCCTTAAACTGTTCCCCCGCCCTAAATGGCTAAAAATTGATTAATAAAACAGAATCGCAAACAAATATTTTTTGCAAATGCCTAAGTAGAGACCGATCTCCGAATTGGGCGAGAGGGGTGCCATAAAACCCTTCCCCTCTCGTAACCCGGCTCCCGAACCCAGATATGGTTATGACGGACTGGTTCCTTAACTTTTTCAAATCAAACAGCGCAACAAGTGCTTCGAAATACGGTTCCTTGGGTGTCGGACCTTCAAACCCGAGTGGCGACTCTGTATTTTGCGAGCGCTTGCTTCCCTGCTCGCGCTCCCTCGACCCGGGCATCTCGCGTCTCGGAATCCGGAAATTCCGAAGGGCACGCTGCCCACAGTGGCGACTCTGTTGGGGACCGAACCAATATTGGTCTATGTTTAGATTTCAATACACTTGAAGAACAATCCCACAAAAGTTTGTCAAAACGGTGAGCTTCGCGCTGCCGAAGGTTGGAATGGTGATTTAACGGGACCTCGTGTCCGGCCAATCCAATCTGGGACTTTTCCGATCGTTCTCTCGTGTGGTTTCTTCTAAGCATTGACTAAATAAAGTGAGCCGAATTTGAAAAGGCGTTTTGCGAAATTGCGATTCTATTTCATTAATCAATCTTTAGCATTCTCATTTGCATCGATGTGGGATAAGCCTCGTTGGATCGTTTTGGCAATCCGGCACGGTTTACCGGAGCTCGGGGACCCCGAATGACCAATAACCTTCGACGATGATGAGTCATTCTACCGTTTGACTGTTGCTCTGCGATTACGCGGGCAGCGAGAGGTATATCTTGGCTTTAGTCCGAGGAACCCGTTACAAGCCAAAACCAGCCTTTTTGCATATACAAAGCACTAGAACTCTCCAAACTAGGACAGGTACCTGCAGGGTAAGATCTACTTGCATCTAACCCCCATATATTGTCTACGTGTTACTGCTTTCCCTATCGCATGCACTGTACATACATACCGTTTTGCGTAGGGGCATGTTTAGGGCGGCTTCTAGGTTGTCTCTCTTTCGAGTCTGTCTTATGTTTATTTAGGACGCTGCTAGGTCCGATGAAGAGTCATGCATCTTCGCGGTGCATGTTGTTAGATTTTCAAAAATCCTAGGATCAACAAGACTTTGGGAAATCAAAACTTTCTAAGTCCTTGGCCATATCCCGATTGAAGTCTCAAACGGAAAACAAGGATCGACGAAGAGAATGCCGTGATGCTCACACCACCCTGGTTACCGTGCGCAGCACGTACACCGCTCAGGCTATGGCACTGTGTTGCCTACGCCGCCCCGGTTAAGGTATCACGTCATTCATCCCGAGTTATTCCATGTTCAAAGTTGAAACTTCAAGAACGGAAAAGTCAAGAGCTTAGACTATTTTTGACATCTCTTAGTATTATTCGATTCAAACGAGGATACACTCTCGAAAAGAAATCCAAGGATTTTGGCAGCGTCCGAACATCATGAGACAGACCCGTCTGTAGTCTTAAAGTCTAAGGGCGACACTGACGACGATGGCTGCATTATCACTTCAAAGTCTTTTGCTTAAAGTAAGGTTGCTGCAGGGCCCTTATCGAACCTTTTCTTACAGCAAAGCAAAGCAGAATTCTGAACCATTGCGCCGCCGAGGAAAGTATCGAGGCAGAAAGCCAAACCCACTTGGGAACGTCTGCATTAGAATTCGGTTCAAAGGCTAGTCAGGTTGCAAGCTCAGTCAGTCACAACGGAAGACTCTCCGGGCTCCCTTTTGGCCGCTTTACGATCAGGATCACCGTCAGTTCTCCAGGAAATTGAATCTCCGGCATCACCAACCTCCCCGTCCTCGTCCAGTTCATCCGGGACCTCCATTATGGCAGATCATCCGCAGCCACTGAGTCTCGAAACCATGCTCATGAACATCCAGAACAGCATCGCCACCATGCAGCAAAGGGGTGCTCAGACTGATGCAAATCTCACTAGGCTCAATGACCTTATCAACACTCGTCTTCCGCTAGCTGTAGAAGTGGGAGGCGAGGTCGATGAGGACGACCATGCGGAACCAATCTTTGTTGAAGACCCTAACCATGCGGGGCGGATCATAATTCAGCCCAACCCGAGAGAGGCTCACCCGGAGGCTGCAAATCTGAATCTCGCTATGGCAAGACCCGTTCTGGATCCCAACATGACTGCTCTCATGGCAAAGATCGTCAAGCTGGAGGAATCTGTGTCCAAGTCCGAAAAGATCAGCGCCGGGGGAATTGATTTAGATCGCCTCTGCTTGTATCCCAATGCTAAGCTCCCCGACAAGTTCAAAATGCCTGATCTCGCCAAGTTTGATGGAAGCGGCGACCCGAAGACTCATCTCTATGGCTACCATGCCGCCATGAAACTCTTGGCTGTTGAACCCGAGGCCATGTCCCAGCTGTTCCCTCAGACTCTCTCAGGACCCGCTTTTCACTGGTTTTTGTCGCTCGACATTGCTAAAAGGAGAACGTGGGAGGATATCGGTGCTGCGTTTATTTCGCAGTATAGTTACAACTCCCAGCTCAAGATGACAACCCGAGAGCTTGAGTCCACGAAAATGGAAGCTAAGGAATCCTTTGCGGATTTTGTCAAAAGATGGAGAACGAAGGCTGCTCAGATGACCGATCGCCCGAGTGAGAGAGATCAGCTTCGAATCATCTCTCGCAATCTTCAGCCTGATTATGCTAGGCATTTGGTTCTTGTCCAAGCCTCCTTGAACTTTGATACTTTCTTCGAATCTGGATTGGCCATCGAGGATGCGCTACAAAGCGGGATTCTGTCAAGAGGGGAGTCTTCTAACCCTTCGAAACCAAAGCCTCGGGTTTACTCAGGAAACACCAATGCATTGTTTGGCAGTGGGACATCTTCCAACACAGCAACTAGCGGCACTAATGCTTCCTCTTCCAATGCAACCAATCGCGTCGCTGAGATTAACCAGGTGCAAACCCCACAAAATAACCGGCCCCGCGGTCAGTCCCGTAGTTTCTCCGCATTTGAAGCTCCACTGTCATCTGTCATGGAGAAGTTAATCCAGTCAGGGCATCTGAAGCCCCTTGACCCGACTCCTTTGCCTAAGAACCCTTCACCCAACTTCAAAGCTAACCTTTATTGTGCCTACCACCAAGGGGTTGGACATCTTACGGACTCCTGCTTCCGCCTCCGACATGCGATCCAGGATCTCATAGATGAAGGAACTCTCCATGCTCCACCTCCACCAACCCAAAAACCAAACATCCTTTCCAACTCCCTGCCAAAGCACAATGCTGCTCCCCGCATCAACCAAATATCCATCAGCTCCACTTATATCAACCCTAGCTCCACTATATTCAACCCCACTGACCATATAACCTCAACAAACCAACCCAGGCCGGTCGTGCCCATCCCTTCTCAGCCCGAAGCCGAGATTTTCTACATCCATCTTGAAGAAGGACAGTCGTCCAATCCCGATGTGCCTCTCGCACGCTTGCAGAATGGGGCGTTTGTGTTCAACGCCTCCATCAGCGAGCTGTTTCACCAGTCCATTCCTGCCGTGCAGCTCAACTCTGCTTCTTTCTTGGACAGCCCGTATTTTGATGTGACGGATCCAAACTCCTCTCCGAATTTGATAAGCCGCTTTAGGTCTGCCGTCCCTGTTCTACCGGAACAGCAAGTTGATATGCAAGCAGTAGGATGGGCTATCGCCGATAATGATGATTATGCAGCCCCCATAGTCAATGAATGGACGGAGCTAGAGTTAGACGGTTTCCCCCAGAACCCTGAATATGTCCCATTTAACCATGCTTGGTATGACGCCTGGATGGCTAATTATGAGGCAGGCATGCTTGACCCTTTGGATGGATTCTCTTTGAACATGCTTTTTCAACAGCCTGAACCTGTTCTGCCTGAGGAGGAGTACTATTGGGATCCCGAGCCCGTGTGGCAGTTTCCATTAGAGTTCGACCTTGATCCTCCTCAAGGATATGCTCTGCCCGATCATGAGATTCAATTCATAGAAGAGGGTCTCGTTCAGGAAGAGACTCGCGTCTTGGGGGAATGCTTTCTCCCTTCTACGCTTGACAGGCTGGTTGGCTCTGTAACCAACACTGAGTACAATCCTGCATTCTACATCATTAGCGAGGAGCTCTCGCGCCCCGTACCGCCTTATCCGACCGAGGAGGATCACAACGTTATGGTTGCGGACCTTGTTCCGCCAGCAGATCTCTGGGATGTTGATGATGTGGTTAATATCCAAGTTGGGTCCGAGGTTTGGACCGTCAACCGCTCTCTTACCGATGGGGGACTCTGGGACGTCCCATTTATTGCTAACACGGAACCCATTGGGGAGGCTGTAGCTGTTAAGGAGCCAGATTTCTGGGAGTCACTGCTATGGAACGATTTGGCTCAAGACCTCGATCTAGGCATGGAAGCACCTGTAGCCCCACTACCTTCTGACAAATAAAAACGCAAATTGGGGGAAGTCCCTGCTGATCTTTGGGATGACTGTCAAGACCTTCAAGCGATACCCTCGAACGTTCTCAACGTTACGAGGAGTGGACGAATTTTTCAGCCTTCCAATCTTCAGGCTGGGAGCTCGTCCAATTCTTCTAACAAAAGGAACGAACCTTCTGCATTCTCAAGGTCCGCACCGTTTGAGGCACCTCCTAGCTCCCCGAATGATGACATGATTTAGAGGCAGCTGGAGCGGATTCCTGCTGCTATATCACTTTGGGGACTAATCTGTTCCTCCCGCGAGCATCGTCAAAAGTTTTGTCATACTCTCTCTCGCCTTGAGATCCAACCCGATGTCACGCCTGAAGCCATGATATCCATAATTCTCCCGCCTACTTCGAAGCACACCGTGGTCTTCACTGACAAGGATTTACCGATTGAAGGGGTTGATCACAATCACCCCTTGCATATCACTGTTAAGTGTAAGGGACTCTGGATTCCAACTGTTTTGATCGACAACGGATCGGCGATCAATGTTTGCCCGTTGAGAGTGGCTTACCGCTTGGGGCTAGCCAAGAAAGACTTTGCACCTTCTAATCTGGCTGTTAAGGCATACGACAGCACTCGTCGCGTGGTCGAGGGCACTCTCGTGCTCAAACTTGATGCTGAGGGGTTTGAGATGGATGTTGAGTTCCATGTGGTTGACATCCCCGCCACCTTCAATCTTCTGCTGGGAAGGCCGTGGCTTCACCGATCTGACATCATGGCTGTACCGTCTACTCTTCACCAAAAGGTTATGTTGGGACTCCCTACCGGGACTTTGACTATTTGCGGGGACTCGGGCATTCGCCCGCTTAAGGAAGATGGCACACCTGTTTTGGGGATTGCACACGGCGAGGAAGACGTTGATCTCGGGGGTTTCTCTTTCGACACTTCTGGTTCGGTTTTGGCTATCAACGTGGATGGGAATTTCATCATAAGCTCGGTTGCCTTAGACATCATGAGGAGGATGTCCTATTTACCTGGTCTTGGTCTTGGGATTCACCAACAAGGGATCCCGGAGTTCCCTGCCTTTCCTTCCTGCGAGGGCCGCTTTGGTTTGGGGTACTCTTCCTCTACCAAAGATGCCAAAAGAAGGAAATGCACGGGAAAACCTCGATCTCTCTATGGTGAACCCGACAGCTACTTTGTGCGCGAAGTGGGGAATGACGTCTACACCAGACAGCCTGAGCCTTTTATCGATTCAGTCACTAGGGATTTGCTGCCAGGGTTTGAAGTTTTCGCTGATGACACTTGGTCCTCCAGCGATGAAGAGCCAGCAAGGGCGGAATTCAAGAGGAAGCTTAGTCAGCCCAAGCTAAAAACTGATTGGCTGATATCTTTTGATCAAGGGAGCTTGGAGCAGCTATTTTATGAGTTCTCCCAGGTGGGTTTGGCCAAGGAAGCTGAAGAGGCCGAGGTGTTCATGCTCGGTTCCGATGATCTCAAGGATCCCCTCTCCCTCATCACAGAAGCAAAGGGTAGCCTTAAAAACTGCATTTTCAAACCACGCCTTACTTGCATTGATGATGTATCAGAGTCTGACACTGAGTCTGTTGAGTCGTCTGAGTCTAAGTCTAGCTCTGAGTCGGAGTTTGTGCCTCTTGGCCCTCCACGTCATGGCTTTTACTTTGAGTTTGATTCCCTTGTACTTGGCGACCCTGCAGGGTCTTATGAAATGAAGGAATCCTCTTCTGACTACTTGAATGATCTTTATATAAACTGTGTCGACCCCGAAGATGAAGGGATAGATTTCGATGGGGACATTCCCAAGGAAATCCGTGCCCTCATCGAAAAGGAAGACGAAAGGCATGCTCAGCCGTTGAAAGAAGAAATAGTCTTAATAAACTTGAAAGACGAGAACGATCCCCGAATGGTTCAGGTGGGCTCCACTTTATCTCCAGAGGAACATCACGATTTCAAAGAGCTGCTCTCAGAATTCAGTGACATCTTCGCATGGTCTCATCAAGACATGCCCGGCATCGACCCAGAAATAGTGGAGCATCGAATCCCCTTACTACCAAATGCCAAACCCGTGAAGCAGAAGTTGAGGCGGATGAGGCCAGATTGGGTGCAGAGGATCAAGGAAGAGGTCACTAAGCAGATCGATGTCGGTTTTCTCATGGTTTCTCAGTACCCTACGTGGGTTGCCAACATTGTTCCAGTTCCTAAAAAGAATGGGCAAATTCGAGTGTGCGTGGACTTCAAGGATTTGAACAAGGCAAGCCCCAAGGACGATTTTCCCCTGCCTCATATCGATGTACTGGTTGATAATACGGCGGGCCATGCCCTGCTTTCGTTCATGGATGGTTTCTCCGGATATAACCAGATTCTTATGGCGCCAGAAGACCGTGAGAAAACGACTTTCATCACCGAATGGGGGACTTATTGTTACTTGGTCATGCCGTTTGGTTTGAAAAATGCTGGTCCCACCTACCAGAGAGCCGCTACGACCATTCTGCACGACATGATGCACAAAGAGGTTGAGGTCTACGTAGACGACATGATTGCTAAGTCAAAAACTCGGGAAGGGCATGTTCCTGTACTGAGGAAGTTTTTCGAGAGGCTCCGGAAGTTCCGCATGCGTCTCAATCCACAGAAATGCACCTTTGGGGTCACAGCAGGTAAGATGCTCGGTTTCATGATCACTTCGCGTGGGATTGAGGTTGATCCATCCAAGATCAAAGCGGTGCTTGAAATGAAGCCACCAGAGACTGAAAAGGGAGTGCGAAGCTTTTTGGGGAAGGTTCAGTTCATCAGCAGATTCATCGCCAAGTTAACCTTAACTTGCGAGCCGATGTTTCGTCTACTCAAGAAGGACACCCCGTTCGTATGGTCGGACAGATGTCAGGCTGCCTTCATGTCCATTCAGAGCTATCTGCAAAACCCGCCTGTCTTAATGCCACCGGTGCCCGGAAAGCCCTTGATTCTATACTTATCTGTAAGTTCTACATCCATGGGATGCTTGCTAGCTCAAGAGGGTGACCAGGGAGTTGAGAAGGCCGTTTATTACTTGAGTAAGAAAATGGTTGGGTCTGAAGAGTGCTACACCGCCTTGGAGAAAACGTGTTGGGCTTTGGTTTGGGCTTCTAAGAAGTTGAGACACTACATGCTGGCTTACCCAGTGAAATTGATTTCTCGGATGGATCCACTCAAGTATCTGTTTGAGAAACCGGCTCTCACTGGTAAGTTAGCACGCTGGTTGCTCCTTCTGGCAGAATTCGACCTCGAATACATCACGAGGAAGTCGGTAAAGGGGCGAGCCATCGCTGAGTTTTTGGCTGATCACCCTGTGGATGGACCGGAAGATGCGGATTTTGTGTTCCCAGATGAGGAGGTGCTAGCAGTTGTCGAGGACGTCTGGACTTTGTACTTCGATGGGGCAGCCAATCAGAAAGGATTTGGGATCGGGGTCTTGCTAATCGCCCCCGATGGTTCTCATATTCCGCTTGCATTCAAACTTAACTTCAATGTTACAAACAACCAAGCTGAATACGAGGCCTGTATCGTGGGTATGGAGGCTGCACTCACGCTCGGCGTTGAACGACTCGAAGTCATCGGGGACTCCAATCTCGTTGTATCTCAAGCCAATGGGGACTGGAAGGTGCGTGAAGAGGGGTTGAAACCTTATCATCAGGATTTGGAGGGGCTAATTCCTCGCTTTAACAAAGTGACTTTCACCCATATCACCCGTTTGAAGAACCAGTTTGCCGATGCCCTCGCAACCTTGGCTTCCATGGTCGAACTACCCTTCGGAGTCAAACTTCGCCCAGTCTTAATTGAACAACGGGACCGCCCCGCTTATCAGTATGTCAACGCCATCGATGATGTCGATGATGGCCTGCCCTGGTACCATGACATATGGAACTTCGTCGAGAATGGCACATATCCGGCTGAGGCCTCTAAGAAGGATCAGACTGCATTGAAAAGAATAGCCGCCCAGTACATCATTTGTGGGGGAAAGTTATATAGGAGGTCTCATTGCGGAATGCACAAGCTCTGTGTCAACGGGGCTGAGGCTGTTAGAATCATGGAGGAGATCCACGAGGGGGTCTGTGGCCCACACATGAGCGGCGTCATGCTGGCTAGGAAAATCTTGCGCCAAGGCTATTTCTGGTCTACTATGGAATCTCAGTGTGTAGATTATGTGCGGCGATGTCACAAATGCCAAATTCATGCTAATCTAATGCATGTTCCACCCTCTAACCTATTTGGCATGGCTTCGCCTTGGCCTTTCTCTGTATGGGGTATCAACGTCATCGGCATGGTTAGACCGTCTGCATCAAATGGCCATCGATTCATCCTCGTGGCGATAGATTATTTTACCAAATGGGTGGAGGCCGAATCTTATAAAACCCTAACCGCGGTTCAAGTCGCTCACTTCATCAGGAAAAACATCATCTACCGATATGGGATTCCGCAAGCGTTTGTATCAGACAACGGGAGTCATTTCAAAGGCAGGGTTCTGGAGCTCTTCGAAGAATTCAAGATCCAAGTCCATCACTCAACGGTCTATCGTCCCCAAGCAAATGGTGCGGTTGAAGCGGCCAACAAGAATGTCTAGACAATCATCAAGAAATCTGCGGAGTCCGCCAGGGACTGGCACGAGCAACTGCCATTAGCTCTTTGGGGTTATCGAACGTCGATTCGAACATCAACGGGGGCAACCCCCTATTCCTTGGTCTACGGGATGGAAGCAGTTCTCCCTATAGAGCTTGAGGTGCCGTCTTTGAGGATCATGGTAGAATCGGAACTCTCAGAATCTGAATGGCTCAGTGGGAGATTTGTTGAACTCATGCTTTTCGATGAAAGGAGGCTTCGGGCCCTGTATCATGTTCAGGGGTATCAGCGGAGAATCGCCCGGGCATTCAACAAAAAAGTGAAGTCTAGAGACTTGGTCGAAGGGGACATGGTTACGAAAGAGATTCGGGCACCAGTTTTTGACCCCCGTGGCAAGTTTCGACCCAAACGTTCCGGACCTTACATCATCAAGACCATCCTTTCTGGGGGAGTAGCTCAGCTCATTGATCTTGACGGCAACGAATTCAGCTCTCTGGTTAACCTGGATCAACTCAAACGATACTATCCCTGAGAGAAGCTCGTTGGGCCGAAAACCACAAGGGTGGGCGGTTCCAAGCAAAAATTAGAGCAAGCCTGCTAGACCGAAAACCTGAGAAGGCGGTCTAGGCAAAAATAAATAGACATCAATCAAAGCTCGCTAGGCTGAAAACCCGAAGTGGCAGCACTAGGCAAAATTCAGAGCGCAAAAGGAGAGTTAAAATACTCGAGTGAACCTTAGCCTGAACTACGTGCTGACCTGATTCCCTGAAAGCGGGATACGTAGGCAATCTCTCTGTGAGATTCGGTCACAATCCATCAACTTGATCCACGGTTTCCCATTACCAGGAGTTGACCCGATACTTGGGTCACACGGCGGTTCAACACTTGGATCAAAAGGGGACAACTCTCGAACTTTCATTTTTATTCAAATTATAACTTCTATTACACAGGCTGAGCAGTCTTAAAAAGATTAAAGCATAAAAACAGAATAAAGTGCTCGAGGCCTTAACAGGCTCACGGTTTATTCTAGATCATCAGGATTCGTCAGAAGTCAATTGTTGTTTTGCTTGCTTGCGATTTCCCTTCTTAGCCATGTTTGATATCGGTGCGTAAGTTCCGTACTAAAGTCTGGGTCAGCTCCTCCGAGTTGCCGCAGGCCCCAGTCGTGCTCGTACCCTCTCAGATTCTGGGCAGTGAAAGCGGGGACTTGAAAATCTTCAGTCCCAGCTCGGTGGAGTCCTTGGCTCATTCCTAGCTGACGAAGGATGCGTCCGGGGATGTAGAATGTGAAAGCGGTCAGCCCAGCTATCACTACTCTCTCGAATCCTGCAGAACTCAGCGCCATGTCTGGAATGTTTAAAGCTTCATGCCGCCATATGATCTCGTTCGGCCGCATTTCTCTCATAAATGCGCACCATTGATTCACAGACATTTCCGGATAGATCATACCCCGCTGGTGCATTCGGCCGGGCAGATGAGGCCGATTTGCTTTCGGTGCTGTGAGCAATCCCAATTTGTCAGATAACCAGAGCTGCATAAGTGGAAAAACAAGTGAGAAGTCACATAAAGCTTGAGAGAAAAGACAAGTAAGGAGCTTTGATATAGCTTTAGCTGAGAGATGAGGTAAAAACAGAACGTGTGAAAGCCGAAAAAAGGAGAGCTGAGTGAGAATTAAGCTAACCTGCAGTAGTAGTGGACTACCGCCGAACACGTCTGTTTGGCCTGAAGAAACCAAATCCAAACCTATGAGTGTCTCTGCCAGAACCAGTGGTACCACATTTCTCCGAGCACCCATTTGAGCGGCGACGCTCACCAGCATGGGGTTGACTTGCCCATTTGGAGGTACCAGTAAATAAGCAGCCAGCACGCCAATTGCCAGGGCAAATCGACGTCGAGCCTGCACGGCTATATTCTCTACGTCCCCTTCTGGCCCATACCACTCCATTAGGCGCATGATGTTGATTTGTCCTCCAGTTAGCAAACCTTCGGCCGCTCCTCTAGTAATATCAAGACTTGACTGTAACAGCTTTGGCATGCTCTTCCTATAAGGTGGCACGACAATCACGCTCGAGGCAACTCCTTGGAGGTATGCTTGGAATTCCTCCACGGTTGGGCACAGCTCGTTAATCCCAAACCTGAATACGTGAACCTCTGGGTCCCAGAATTGTAGGGCTGCCCTCAGAAACTCTGGGCGGACCCTCACATTGCGAAGAAAACGGAATGCGGCCAGACCGTGAAACCGGAATGACAACCAATCTCCAGCAACAAAGGCCGTGAGCCAAGGGCTAATCAAGGCCGGAAGATTATTTGCCATTCTGCTTCCTCGTGGGACTTTCAAACTATGGGAGGAATGCCTTTTATTTGCAGAATATTGGCCTCTTTATAGGCAGAATGCATAGAGTGTCGTCCCTTCCCAGTACAAATGTCCATGCCATGTGGCGTTTTCTTCTCCAAAGTGAGGGCATCTCTGCACTGCCCCCCCCCCCCTGAAGTACTCTGAGCAGTTAAAGGTTGATGACGAGGCTTGGACGTCCAAAAATCTGAGATGGTCAAATAAAGGTGGCCTGGCACGGCCCAACCATCGCGCGGTGGTCTCAGTCCATCGCGCGAGAGAGCACCATCCATTCCATCGCACGACATTCTCATTCCCTCGCGCGATGGTTCAGCCTGCATTTTGACAGATTTCACCAGCTACTGTCCAATTTTGGTCGCGTCCTATTCCAAGGGTACTTTTGCAACTCTTGTGGTTCCGGCAAGTCAATGTGAGCATATGCGACCATGTCCAAGCATCGGATTCGAGTTATCACGTTTAACGAGGTTTTTGAACCCTCGGTGGCTCGTTTCAAGGCCAAATGTGTGTTTCGGAAGGTCGAAACTCGTTCCGGAGGGTCGTGTCCTTTTCTCTCAGGCCGTACAGGTCATGGTGACCTATTGTGACTGTACAGAGGTGTCGGTTTCAGTCCGGGACATAATAGAGTTTTGTTTTCCCATCTCGTGTCCCTTTTGTGTCCTTCGTAAGGATTTTGGGCAATTTTGCATTTCGGGAGGTATTCCTCGAGTCCGTCGGCTCTCATGAGTCATTTTGTGTATTCATGACCTCATGAAGGTGTTCTTTTATCCAAGTTAGAATATTCTGGGTTTTGGCTTTTGAATGTCCAATATTTCGTATCCTCGTATCCTAACCGTATCCTGGGGTACATTTTCATTTTTCTCCGAGTCAATTATGTGTGTGCGTGTGTGTGCGTTTGTGAACAGTCTCGGTACATTATCAATGCAAGCATGGTATTAGTGGCAAGCGTTTATTTATTCTAAGATCATTGCAAGAGTAAAATGAACTGAAAATGCAAATTTTATAGCTAATCCATATCTATCCATGTCGAAACAAGGAATACTACTGTGCATGCGGCGCTTCGGCCGGTCAAAAGTCATCATGGCAGCTCGGGCACACTCGCCCATCAAATCAAAAAGGCGCACAGGCCCCAAAAACATGTATCAAGTATCAACTAAGGCACTCCGGCCTTCCATCTATCTACGCGGGCGCGCAGGCCCAAAAGCAACGGCCAACAAGATTTGGAAAGACAAATGAGGCTTCTTAGTAGCCCTCAGTCCTCCCCGAACCAGTCACCATCCCCGTCGTCGTCGTCGTCGTCGTCTCCCTCTCTGGGATCCTGTCTAAAACCAGGGTCATCGGCTGAGTCGTCTGAACCGCTGCTGTCAGGCGCCTCCTCGTCCTCCTCTTCTTCATCTCCCTCCTCTTCCTCTTCTTCCTTAGAATCCTCGGGCAGGATCAGCCGCTTCTTGCGGACCGGCTCATCTTGTGAGGGCCTCTGGCGCATCTTCAATTGATACCTCTCCTCTGCGCGCGCCACGGCCTCTCGGGCCGCCTCCTCACTCGCGACGGGTGGCTGTACGCCCCGCGTCTGTGGTCTAGTAGTAGGTGGAGGAGTGGGAGTCCTGCTTGCTAACTTCTTCTGTGGAGGCTCTCTCGCGCTCTTCCTCCTAGGAGCCGCCCGTCCCTGTGTCTGCATTGTAAAAATTTTGCACATTTAGTATACATTCTATGTGTTGTATGTTTGTAAGCAGGTACAATCTATCTCAAAGTTGACGGCAATTAAAGTACACTATGTATCGGGCAAAGCATGCATATGTCAAGTATCGAATGCAGGAATGTATCGTTTCTCTGAAGGATATATACCTGAGATCTCTGAGCTGCCGGTGATGGATAGCGCAAGTCCAAAGGCAGGCCACTTGCCGCCCGCCTTATCACGTTCTCCAGTGCAAGCATACGCCGAACGGCCTCGTTCGCGCACTCATTGGGCACCTGCAAGAATAACTTGAGCATAAGCAATGGAGCAATATTTCAAGGCTTTATGGAAGTACAATAATGAAGGGTACGATGCCTTACCGACACAGTGACGGGCGCTGGCTCAACTCTGGCAGGAACTAGGTGTAGCTCGGCCGGATTGCCCTAAGAATCCACCACAGCTATACGCCATGTCAACTCTGGTGGCCCACCTCTCACAGGTCCACTCGGACCCCGCCTCGCGCGACTCTCGCCACTGCTCTGCCTCGCAGCGACAGCCCTCCTCTCCTCAGCAGCTCCACGGGCCTGACTCCGGACCTCCCTGAACTCTCGTACTCTCAGCGGCCCCGCCAAGCGCTCTCTCTGGTAAACTGCATAGTCCATGCCGGGACGCAGGTAGCGTGTCAAATCGGTGTCAGGCCGCGTGAAGATCTCCAGCTCGGCCAACGTGTACTCCCCTGTGTGTGAGGCCCGTGGTGGAAGTGGTCCGGGCACCTGGAACCCTGCGTGGCCAAGCGACTGGCGTGTCACTCGGTCACCTAAGTACCACTGCCAACCAAAAGCTGACTCCAGCAGCACTCTGCTCGCCGTCACGGCCCTGCTTCTGGCCAAATACTCAGGCTCTGACTCTGCCACTTTCCAAGGATCCCACTCTACCTGCGCAAGCAAATGATGCAAACGTCGGTCAGCGACAGCATTAAAGCAATAAAAGGGACGCATATTTAAATTTGATGAAGTCGTGACATACCTGTGAGGGTCGGAGCTCGTCTAGGTATACCCTGAAGCCGTTCAGGTCGCCTCGCCCTCTTTTCTCTCCCATATTCTTCTTGCTCCAGATATGAGCACGTGGGAGGATCCCCAGGTCCAGGCTCTTTGTCACTGGACGGCACATGTTCAGAACTTCGTAGGCCCAGAGCTGCACAGTTATCAAGGTTCAAATCATTAGTACAATGCAGGAACATTTTTGAGCAATTTATGTATTCAGAAAGATAAGTGCATATGGGAAATGTGCTTTACTCAATTATGATCATACCTCCCAAATCCGCCAGTATCCAGCTGTGCTCATCTCGGTCCTCGACGAGTCCCCCATGAAACCATAGGCCGCACCAAGCGCAGCTCCTCCCTAGTCAAAACGTGAGGCCGTCCTCAGATCCCTCAGGCAGGTACGATAGGTGGACCTTGCTTCGCCTGTTCGGATATAGGGTCGCACCAAAAAGGTACAACAGGTACGCTCGGGCCATCTGCTCCGCCTCCTGCTCCGTCACCACCTCCTTTGCAAGGTATCTCGTGAACTGGCCATATCTCGCCATCCCCTCCTCAACCTTGGGCACCTCTCCCAAGAACCACTCCAGGGCCGCCTCGTCCTCCTGAATGCCCGAGTCAAACGGGATAGGGTCACCTCCAACCCTCAAACCAGTAAGCGCCGCGAAGTCAGTAGGCGTCACTGTCATCTCCCCGAGCGGTAGGTGGAAAGTGTTGGTTGTATCTCTCCATCTCTCTGCGAGCGCAACCAAGACCGCGTGGTCATTTCTAGCCCGAGTCAAGGTCTGTATGAACTCCCCAAAGCCTGCCATATCCACCAACTGCCTCACCCTCTCCGGCAAACCCTGGTACAACGCCAAGGAGCTACAGGCGCCCCCGAAACCCCGAATGTCCCTTTGTCTCGCTCTCTCCTGCATTAGACACGGAAACAAGCAACAAAGGATATATCAGCATGCAAAGCTTTCATTCTCAAGTTCTAGGTAATCAATACAACTTGGCAGTAGATGGTTGGTTCAAGTTATTATGTCTCATGCATGGCATTTAACGTGAAGCTATAGTGTCACTATTCGAATCTACTTCAAAGGATTATCCTACGTTTTTCGGTATGTAAGCACATGCATTGTATTGAATTTGCAATCACGAAAGGAAATAGGGAATTATCAGAAATTTACCTCAGCCCAGCTGCTCGAAATGTGGGTATCGGGGTCTCTCAGAACAAGCTCGGAGTCGTACTCCGCTTGCCGTGGCTTGTATGCCGCAAAACCTGACGGCACGAACAGGTGTGGAACCGGTAACCTGTATCCCTCTGCTGAAAACGGAGCACGAGTCAAGCCCTCCGCCTCTGACACTGCTGTCACTCTGGGTCCTTGCCCCCTCGCTCCAGCCCGCTCCTCGGCCTCCGCGTCCCTCAAAACCTCCTCCTCGGCGGCCCTCGCCCTCTCGGCCCTCGCCATAGCCTCTGAAGCGGCTATCTCTCGCTCTCGCTCCTCTCGAGCCTCCAACACGGCTGCCCAAATCATGGGATCCTCTTCCAGAAGCCGGGCTAATCTCTCGTCACTCAGGAACTCCGCGAGATCCTGTCTCGTGATCGGCCTGTGGCCTGATGACGTGGCCCCCGGCCGAAACAGTACCTCCTCCTCAGGAACCTCCGTGGCTTCCTCCTCCTCGGCCGATACGCCCTTACCTTTCGCCGGATCCCTTGGCGGAGTCTCGCTTGGCTCGTCGCCACCACCCTCGGCGCTTCCACTGCCTGTGCCCTCGGAACCGCCACCAACTACCACCGAGCCACTCACGGCCTCGCTCGGGTCCAGTTGCACGACTCCAGCAGTTACGGCCCCGGCCTCCTCCGTCGCGCGACGCTCTGAAACTGTCGCGCGATGGTTACCTTCGCCACCCGCCTCCTGCTCGTGGCCCTGTTCGCCATCGCCGCCGCCCGCTACCTCTGCACTGGCGTCTATAACAACCCCCATTGGCGGCCGATCCTCTGTTTCGGCCACCATTGGTCTTCCCTCGTCCTCCGGACGATCAACTACTTCCCCGCTACCCCGAGTAACGCCGTGATCAGCCATAGATGATGGAACGCACGTGGGTTTGCTTGGTTTTTGGACGAAATCAAGGGTTTGGAGAGTTGGAGAAGAGTTTGAGAATTTTGAAGTTCGAGAACCGCTAAGCGTCGGTTTCTGTAACGTCCCCGGGAAGAAAAGAGAAGAAAATGGGTTCGGGCCGGACCTGGACTGGTTTCAGACCCAGGCCCCGACGAAGAACCATCGCGCGACGGTATGCGTTCATCGCGCGATTGTTCTACTGGGCCGATCGCCAGATTTGGCCCAGGGTCCAGGCCCATTCGTGTGTATTGCTTCAATAAAATCCAAGAGCCTTATTCAGGCTTCGCGATTGGATCCCTTTGCGACGATCCATCCGTCCCATTTCAATCAGCGACGATCCATCCGTCCAATTTCAATCAGCGACGATCCATCCGTCCCATTTCAATCAGCGACGATCCATCCGTCCAATTTCAATCAGCGACGATCCATCCGTCCAATTATCAATCAGCGACGATCCATCCGTCCCATTTCAATCAGCGATGATCCATCCGTCCAATTATCAATCAGCGACGATCCATCCGTCCCATTATCAATCAGCGACGATCCATCCGTCCAATTATCAATCAGCGACGATCCATCCGTCCCATTTCAATCAGCGACGATCCATCCGTCCAATTATCAATCAGCGACGATCCATCCGTCTAATTATCAATCAGCGACAATCCCTCCGTCCAATTTCAATCAGCGACGATCCGTCCGTCCAATTATCAATCAGCGACCGTCCAATTATCAATCAGCGACGATCCATCCGTCCAATTATCAATCAGCGACGATCCATCCGTCCAAATATCAATCAGCGACGATCCATCCGTCCAATTTCAATCAGCGACGATCCATCCGTCCAATTATCAATCAGCGACGATCCATCCGTCCCATTTCAATCAGCGACGATCCATCCGTCCAATTTCAATCAGCGACGATCCATCCGTCCAATTATCAATCAGAGACGATCCATCCGTCCAATTTCAATCAGCGACGATCCATCCGTCCAATTTCAATCAGCGACGATCCGTCCGTCCAATTATCAATCAGCGACGATCCATCCGTCCAATTATCAATCAGCGACGATCCATCCGTCCAATTATCAATCAGGGACGATCCATCCGTCCAATTTCAATCAGCGACGATCCATCCGTCCAATTATCAATCAACGACGATCCATCCGTCCCATTTCAATCAGCGACGATCCATCCGTCCAATTTCAATCAGCGACGATCCATCCGTCCAATTATCAATCATAGACGATCCATACGTCCAATTTCAATCAGCGACGATCCATCCGTCCGAATTCATATCAGCAATCAATCTGCTCCCCAATCCGTTGGTGCACGGTATTTGTATATACTTACTAGCACTTTTCGTTTAAATCGACTTTTGGGTAGATTGGATGGGTGTCTAGAAATCTTTGACGTTACCCGTACCAGCCAATGGTGCTCCGCGTGCCGTCAAAGAGGGACTACTGTAGACACCCCAATCTAACTTCCCGATCGTTTTACTTTCTTCTTCGGTTTCTTGATTCCCCAATGATGAATCAGGTCGAAAACAGTCTCGAGAACTTGGAATGGCTTGAGTTTGGCATGTGAGGAGCCCATCCTTAGCCCTTAAAACCTTTAATCAGAACCTGGACCTTGGTTTGAATGTCGCGCGACAATCCAGGACCCTCGCGCGATGGTTCGTCTGCCAGGTGGGGGTCAAAGTCAAAGCTTTGACCACTGACCATCGCTGGGTTGGCTGGACCCTCGCGCGATGGTCTCACTTCATCGCGCGATGGTCAACACCTGTCATTTTCACCCAGATTGCGTGGTGGTCAGGGGGCTACAGGCCTATGTGACCCCGTTTTCTCGGCTGAACAGCGTTCTGGGGGGGCTCCCCTTACACCACCTCACCCCCCATTCTCCCATCACCTTTGCCACCCACTCCTCCACCAAGCATTTGTAACCAGCATTGTTGGCTGGTTACAAGGCCTTGGTTAGCCATCCACTAACCCCTTCTTTCTATAAATACCCCCCCCCCCCCCTGCATCCTTGCAAAGGGTTACAAAAAGCTCTCTCCAAGAAAGAAGAAGGCAAACTCAAGCACAAACACCTCACACCACTCAAACCCACATAATCACCCTCCAAATCTCACCATCTCATCATTCAAGCCATCTCCAAGACACTCAAAGCAAAGGTATAATATCTTTCTGCTCACTGTTCGAACCCCTGAGGGGAGCTGGCAGGGTCAAGGCTGGTAATCGATACCAGTTCTGGCCCTAAAGCTAGCAGGGTTTCAAGAGCCGTTACCTGGAAAACCCTCGCGCGATGGTCCCATACACTCGCGCGACAATTATGTTTGCGTGAGATTGGACCACGTGGGGAAGGGATCCTGGTCTTTGAGTTTCTTGTTGTGTTTTTAGTCATTTTGCAAGTCTTTCAGAAAGTATTAGCTCACTGTTTTGCATGTTGAAAATCATTCTTGAGCTTAGTTTAGAGCACCTCTTGGTTTGGAATGCTCTTGGGATGCTCCTGAACATGTCTCAGAGCCCTAAGTATGCAAAGCAATTCCTGGAAGTCCAGTCAGAACAATCGCGCACCTGTATCACTCTGTCGCACGATGGTTCTCTCTCTTCCAGGGACTGCCCTTGCGTAAGCAGCTTGGCCTTGGCCTCTGTTTAGACACCCCCACTGTTTAGGGGTTGCATTTTCATAATATTTCCATCTGTTGGCTGTAATATTGTTTACTTTCAAGTACCCATAAACTGCTTGGTTTGCACCTGGGTGAGCACTGGTCCTTCCAGAGCCCAAAAGGGGGTGAAATTCAAACCATTGGTAAAGCGTCAATGCTCGCGCGAGTATATGGTATTGTCGCGCGATGGTTTGCTTGCATGCGGATGAACTCACGCATGCAAGCCGGCTGTTCGTTTGTGACAAAATCATACACAACGCTGTCTTGATGTATGATCGACATTTTGAACTTCATTCCATTTATTACTTGTCATCTCATTCATCCATGCTATATATCACATCTTGCAAACTGTTGCAGTTTTAATCCCTTAAACTGTTCCCCCGCCCTAAATGGCTAAAAATTGATTAATAAAACAGAATCGCAAACAAATATTTTTCGCAAATGCTTAAGTAGAGACCGATCTCCGGATTGGGCGAGAGGGGTGCCATAAAACCCTTCCCCTCTCGTAACCCGGCTCCCGAACCCAGATATGGTTATGACGGACTGGTTCCTTAACTTTTTCAAATCAAATAGCGCGACAAGTGCTTCGAAATACGGTTCCTTGGGTGTCGGACCTTCAAACCCGAGTGGCGACTCTGTATTTTGCGAGCGCTTGCTTCCCCGCTCGCGCTCCCTCGACCCGGGCATCTCGCGTCTCGGAATCCGAAAATTCCGAAGGGCACGCTGCCCACAATTTCCAACATCAATAGCAAGGCACATACAAATATAAAATGCAAATTATAATCAAATTCAACTTACAATTGGGTATCCAAAATAACCATCAATTTGCATAAATAGTTTACCTTTTTTTACAAAATTACTTCCCAACTATCCATATTACTACTATTTGTGCAAAAATCTACAACTTGAGTTGGGATCTATGGAAACAACATAAAGTTAATCCCTCAAATAGCCATGTTCTTGCCATCATTTTGTGCAAAAGTCTTTCAAATTGAACTGAGATCTTCAAAAACAAAATAAATGTAGATCCCAACAACTTCCATATGTACCACCCTGCATGAAAAAATAAAAACATGATGCGCATTTTTACCTTAATCAAATATGCATTTTTATCTTATCAAATTTGCATAACTAATCAAGATAATTGAAACAAAAGTAGGAAAACAAAAATCGAAACAACCGTTGTCTTCTACAAGCCGAAATCGAAACAGAAGTAGGAAAACAAAAATCAACGAATGCTGTGTTCCGTTTGGTTGCAGGAAAACGAAGGAAAAGAAACAAAAGTCAAAGAATTTGAAATCACAAAACATCCATACCCAAAAAAAAAAAATGTCACAATCAATTATACCTAACTGAAAAACTACATTTGACTGCTTGAAACTCAAAAAAGAAAAAAGAAAAAGTAGTTTCTATTTTGCTTGGGGCGGTTTCTCGGTAACCAGACAGAGACGCGGATGGAGAAAGAGCAACTGAATGATCATGACGGAAATAATACTACTAAACACAAAGAAAATCTAAGCAGAAGAAGATTTGTACTTACAGTGGAGCGATAAATGACCTAGAACACGAGAGAATCGTACATAACAGGGTTTAGTAAAATTTACATTTTGAAGTTTATATGTGAAGCAGAAGCTTTCGATTTAAATAGAGACGGAGGGAAGGAATGGAAAACGGGAACAATGGGTGTTACCTCTGTAATTCTTCCCTCCAATGGTGTAGTCGAGATTTCGAGTTCAGAGTTGAAGAGAGAGAGAGAGAGAGAGAGAGAGAGAGAGAGAGAGAGAGAGAAAATGCAATCTTAAAATGGAAAAGAAAAGAGTAAAGTAAAAGAAAGAGGAGGGAAAAGAACGTTATTTTTGGGGGAAAAGGAGGGAAGGGAAACGAGGGAGGTTAGTTTTGTCATTTCAAGAGAAGAGCCTTCCACCTGCCAAAACTCTGTCACAAAACGTACAAAAGTAAAAAGCAATGGTCAACCCAAAGGGCTGACGGTAGAATTCTCCATAAATGTTTAGTTGTAAAGTATGGGGTTGGTAGGATAAGGATATATCTACTGAGTGTCGACTCACGACGTTTTTACGCTAGGTACCGAGGAAGAGTAGTATGTTCAGCCTGAGGAACAATTCCCCGTCGAAGACCTCCCGAACTAGGAAGGGGAGTTTATAGAACCGTGGGTGAACTACTAGATGATGCTCTGTTTATTTTTAGTATTGTAATTAATTTCAATCCCAAAAGTGTTTTACACAATTGTCAAACTCTATTTTGTTTCAGAATATGTAAGACCTAATTATGTTGACTTAAATTTTAATGATTAAAAGACTTCCGCTGTTTAACTCTATCGTTTATTTAAATTTTTTTTTTGACATTAAACTAGTTTTAAAAAAAAAAATTAATTAACGTTTCCGAAAATTGGGGCATTACAGCTGCTGACCGGACTTCGGCACATAAAACGACCAAAGCAATCAACCATGGGAGCCGCATCCACCTCACCACAGCTGGACTGGACCACCACTGATCAAAATCGCCATCTTCACCGATCATTTTTGGAAATAGGGAAACCTGCAAAACAAAATTAGAGACGAAACTAGCTACACTTCCAAAGCCCCAAACCGCCGCCCTCCACCACCACACACCCCGGACAGATCTACACCACCAACACCACCGCCAACCTTTGCACAAGACGGGCCACCCAACGCCGCTAGGCATCCGAAAGAGACCGGGGAGACCTCCGGCCGGAGGTGACAGCAGCCGCCCCACCCTCCCACGTAGAGGAGAGCGGTGACCCAAAACACAAACGATAAGAAGAGGGGAAAGGGGTTTGAAATTGGAAGAGGAGGAGGAGGGAGAGAGGTAGCAAAGGGGAGAATAGGACAGGGGAGCCCGGGGGAGGAGGGACGGAGGCGCCGCCCCCCGGCGGCGGCGGCCAAAGGAGGAAACCCTTGAGAGAGAGAGAGAGAGAGCTTTCCTTTGTATTTGTTGGGCTTATTTCTCCTCTTCCTCATTTTTTAATGTGTCACAAACGAAAAAGAGCAAATACTAAGATTAGTAATAAGTAAGAAGGGAAAAGGTTGCACAATGTAAACCAGGGACTAAAAATCCATAAATCTTGCATGGGAAGTCTTCCTACTGGTAAGTGATGTTTTAAGCTTGAACCATGGTCTCATAATCTGTAAAAAAGATCCAATGAAGGTGACATTGATTTCGCTATGGAACGATACACAAACTAAAGCACATTCATGAAAGAATTTGTAACATCAGCACAATATGATAATGCATCTATGCAGATACATCCTTTGCTATTAGTCAGCCATGGCCACTTTTACAAATCTTGTTCCCACTCTGTCCGTTATTTTCTTTTTTATTCTTTTAATTTGTTGTACTGCAATTCCTCTGTTTAATTTAAGGAACGTAGAGCAACCAACATCAACGACAATAACTATAAAAGTCTGTTTTGAATATTAGAACCATTTAGAACTCAAAAAATCCAAGCATCACACGTTGAACAGTGAATTATAAGTAGAAATTAACTTACTGAAATTACCATCAGATGTTAGGTAGCCACTCGGATGGCCTTCATGGTTCGGAATCAGACTATCTGGAAAAAAAATTAAAAAAAAATCCCATAAAATTAACTACCTTAATTGATAAAGTAGTTATTGGATACAAACTTACTTAGTTGATAAAAGAATAAAAATAAAATAGGTACATTTAGTTGATGAAAACTTACCCTATATCAAAAGTTTTGCCATTTTCGCAAAACAGCCAGACTGATATATTAAGTCAATAAAGTAAATAACTTCAATCTGAAACCAATAATATTATGGATATAGAGATTGGGGTTTAGAAAAACACTAACTTCATCAATCGTAGACTCCTCCACGGTAAAAAAAACTGACATGTGCCTCGACGGTCTACTTCATGCCTATATAATAGGAAAGCCGAGACTGTTTTCTCACAACTTGGATGTGTTGCGAGGATAGGTAAGTTTGTGAAATGGAAAATTATACTCTTTCTATCCCAATTTGTTGGGCCTATTTTGACTTTCACATAATTTAAGGACAGATCATAATTACATTGACTTTATGTCAATTTTACCATTTTATCCCTTTGTAACTTATGACTTTTTATCAACTTTCTTTTCATGTCATTAATTTGCTCCACTTTCCTTTCAAATCAAGTTCAAATTTTGAATTTCAGAGGGAGAATTGACGGGTAAAATGGTTATATAGACATTTAAAATTGAAAAGTTTTAAAACAAGAACATCATTTTGGGACATCTCAAAAAAGAATAAGAGTACAACAAAGTGAGATGGAGGAAGTAGTATACAACGATCGATACTAATACTTATAAACGAACCATCAATGCCATAGATGTTTCTTTGTGGGAGGAGGGCGCAAGGAGAGCTGCTAGGGGAGGGGACAATACATGTGGCATGGAGAGAGAGAGAGAGAGAGAGAGAGAGAGAGAGAGAGAGAGAGAGAGAGAGAGAGAGAGAGAGAGAGAGAGAGAGAGAGAGAGAGAGAGAGAGAGAGAGAGAGAGAGATTTTGGATTCAAACTTGGATTTGCCAATTACTTTGTAATTTTTCTCAACAAGTTTAAAACAGATTTTTGATCATTAGCACTAGATTCCAGAAAATAGTTACATCTTATTTCTAACAATTGAGTTGCATATTACTCCCTCCGTCCCTAAATGTTTGGCACTTTTAGGAGTTCTTACTTTTAAGGAAGAAATATTATTATATTGTGCAAAAATCAAGTGTCCCATCTTATCCTTTTAGTGTACTTTGAATAGTACTTAAAAATTTGAATTTGAAATTTTGTGCCCAAAAGAAAAGGGTAACATGGGAAGTTTACTATATTTTACTTTTGACTTTTCAAAATGGACAAATTATATGGGACAATAAAAAGCATGAAAGTGCCAAACATCACTACAAGAAAAAACACCATTCCCGACTAAAGGTTTAGTCGGCAATTGTACATATTTTAGTCAGCAAAACACTTTCCCGACTAAAAATTTTGGTCGGCACATTAGTCGGTGGAAGAAGGTCGGCAAAGGTAATTGCCGACTAAAAAATGTTTAGTCGGCTAAAGTATTTACATTTACCGACTAACATCTCCCGACTAAATACTTAGTCGGCACTTGTATTTAGTCGGCAAAGATCGGACTATTTGCCGACTAACGTTTTAGTCGGCGAATGTGCTAAACATGGCCGACTAATTGTTTAGTCGGGGATATATAACCTTTTGGCCGACTAATAATTTAGTCGGGGAATGTTTTACCTATTGGCCGACTAATTATTTAGTCGGGAGATGTGCTACGTAGTTGTCGACCAATTGTTTAGTCGGGGAATATATTACCTATTTGCCAACTAATTATTTAGTCGGAAAATGTTTTTAATTATCACCGACTAAATTTTAGTCGGTAAATGTCTTTTCAAATCAACTAATTTGTGACCTATTAGCGACTAAACTTTAGTCGGAAAATGTTCCATACCAATTTATCATTCCAAATTTTTTTACAAATTTTTTCCATATTATTATTCCCTATAAATTTCAACCAACAATCATTAAACGCACAAAATTGCCAATCTAATGCAATTAATACTTAATAAAAATTCCAAGAAATAAATACAAACTTTTATAAATAAAGGTGTCCACCAAATAGTTAAAAAACAACTTGTATCCAAATTCCTAAAGTGCAAAATAACACATCCACTGTAAGGGGGAAAAAAAAATTCAAGCTCAATAACAAAATATATCCAAACCTTGTGAACACTCAACTTCAACAAACGGATAACCCAAAAAAATCCAAGCACGTCCACAACCAAAATCCAACGTCAATCTTCATAATCAATAACCAACATCCTGCACGATACTCCATTAAAACGCCGTCCCTGAAAAAAAACCCAAAAAAAAAGAACAATTTATCATTAGTATTTAAAGTTTCATTTTTCTACTTCATCCTTGAACTATCAAAATGACCTATTTCGTCCTCGAACTATCCATATCCCACCTTACTTGGTCCATAACCTAACGCCATCCAATATTTTGGATGGCAAACCCAACAAAAAACTGCACTATGGCAGAACTGAAATTCCACCTTCCCAACACATTTGGCGCCAAGCCAGATGGGTTTTCCTCCATTTTGTGCTCTATATAGACTCACACATGGGGCAAAAAACAAAGTACTCAAATTGCATCTATTTTCCAAGTCACAAACCAAGGTCAAACTCTGGTTCAAAACTGTCAAAAACCAAGTCATTATAGCAAGTTTCCCAGTACTGGAAAGGAAGGGTTGAGCTCAAATTGCCCAAAATCTCTAGCAAGTTCTACATGCATATGGCTGAAGACAGAACTCAAAATATGGGTAATGACATTAGAGAAAATAAAGTTGTACATCATCATTATAACTTAGTTACTCAAGAACTAATGCACTTATACCATTTTTTTTTCCAGTCTTTCCTTTATTGAATCACAATTGTCCGATTTCCTTTATAAGTCTGACTTACAAAAGCCAATTCAACCCTTCATCAGAGTATTGTTTATCAAGTAACAAATATGCCCTAATGCCAAACTATTAGTCATACTAACAAATCTTCGGGGAACTCACACACACCCACGTCACTCCTTCAAACCTCAGGTTATTATCTATTGAATCTCTTTTCATAAATCTCCTTTATGATTCCAACTCGTGGATACTAACCTAGCTTTTCACCAATGTATCATCACTATAACAGTCAAAATATATCTTCCTAGTAAATCATTAAGATAAAAGAAATAATGTTTGACTAAAGGTAGAGCATACAACGCTATCTTTATTTTCGACAACATAGAATTCTCTTTCACACAGCTGGTGGAATGATAATGAAATAACAAAACTTATATTGGTAATGGTAAGTTGTAGCTTAAGTAAAAGTTGTGTGTACATGCGTGTGCGTGGGTGAGAGTACGTGTTGGTACATTCTCGGTTCTCTAACAACTATTTTCTCTTTCTGTCCCATTTGACTAACCAACTTATCATCGAAATATATACCCAACTCATGAGGAGGAGAACCATAATGCGAGAAATGACACGTCGAAAAATAACAACACAACATCAAGACACTCAAACATACATTCAAACCTATCTATCAATTCTCAGGTTAACATCTATCGTACCCTTCTTCGTGTCCCCTTATAGGGATGTAAGCACATTATAGGCATGTAATAACGAACAGCGAATCACATTTTCATTTACTCAAACATGACCCACATATCACATTTGCATCTACACGCCATCTTATTCTAGAGAACAAGTCCAACAAGCCGTCACGAGGTTCCGGTCAGTCTAGGGTGCTTCCTACGTTCAATCTGCCAAGAACTCAGCAAGCTGTCCCTTCGTTCAAAAATTCGAATAAAATAGAACAAGCACTTTACAAACCTCTCATTCACCCCTGTTAAGCAAAATTTTGTTAGGGACGCAATGGTACTCTCGGATTTGTAAATGAAGGTCTACTTCTTGAGTTTTTGAAAGAAACCTCAGTGCTGGTCTTGAACGGACCAGTCCCCAAAAAGTAACCATAACTCACTCAAAACTTCATCAAAATAGATGAGACCAGTTGGGTTTAAAAGTTAACTTCTTTTTCTTGCTTTGTGTGAAAGAATCACTAAAAAATAGGACATGTGGAAGAAATGAGACTGTCTCAAAGTTGAAAGCTTGGAAGAAGGAAAAACAGGGGTCCAAAACTTGTTGGGTTTTACCTACTTCCTCCAAATAAACCATGTTCATAAAAAATCACGCTCATAGTAGATAACAAAAGGCATAATCAGTCCAAAAATCAGATCATTTGAAGGTCAATTGATGCTCTTAAAAATTCGTGCAAAACAAGAATTCTGCAGAAAACAGAGACAAGGTACAAGCCCTTTGCTAGAAGATCACCAAAACCTTGGAAGAACATGCTCAAACACATGGATTATAAGAGCTACTACAAGGACCACGAATTTTATGGATCGAATGACTTTGAATATCAAAACCAATACTCAAGTCAACACATAGCCATGTAAAGAGAGAGGAGAAATCCCTACCTCATGGGTTTTGAGCAACCCAGTGGTGAACATGGAGTTGAAAACATCCATACACAAAAAAGCACAATGCACCCAGAGAATAAGAATGCACGGCAAACACGTGGACAGATTTTTGAACCAAACATCTCTCAGAACCAAATCTATGATACCATGTTCAATCACCAATTGTTCCGAAAGCGTTAGCGGCTACCGCCAACTTATATCAAGTTGCCCAACACCAACAACAGCCTAACAGCCTTGAAATGACGAATGTAAATAATGCATGCATGTAGGAATAAGTTACGCAGAAAGGCAACAAGTTATGGACTGCTAGAGTAATTTTTTCACTTGGTTGGCAATGGTTCAACTCTACAGGTTACACATACTGGTGCAGGTTTGATACCAACTTCTAACCAATACTCTAATGTATCTTAAAGCATCATGGCTGCAAAAAAAAAAACAAAAAAAAAACAAAACCTGATCTTTGGGCAGGACACAAAACATCTACGTCAAGTGAAAATAGATTTTAGGATTTTAGGCTCCAGCTATCAATGTACCCACAATAACTACCCTTAAAATGTCCAGATCAGGATGTCTTCACTGGCAATAGATTTGAAGTCTAAGCATGCCACAAACTTTATACACTAGTTGACAGACTACTTCACGACCATCCAAACACACAAAGTAAATGCAACACATGGGTACTTGGAACTCTTAGCTTCCCAGTCATAAAACCATTGATTATTCAACCTCAAAAGAATTAAAAAAAAATTGAAATTCCAAATTTCCTACTTAGCATCAAAGTAAATTCTAAAAGTGATATTCTCAAGCTACGTACCATAAATTTGAGCCAACATCACCCTGCTCCCATGTTGCCTCATCCACCATTCTGCATTTGGGTCACAAAGCTTTTGAATACCTCCATCTCTTTTAGAAGTATAGACCGCTCCTCATCTTGTCGCCTTTGTGTCTCCTCCCACCGTCTTTTCTCCTCCTCATACTTTTCCTCATGTCGTCTTTGTTCCTCCTCGTGTTGTCTTTGTTCCTCCTCCCTTTGCGTCTTCTCCTCTCCCCTCACGTCTTCTCATCTTCCCTCTCTCTTCTTTGCTCTTCACGAATTAAATCCAACTCATGTTGAAGTTTTTGCAGCTGGTCCTGGCGTGCTGCTGACTGTGAGTTGGATTTGGAAAGATAGGTAGATGGCTTTGGCCCATTCCCTAATCCTCTAATGTAGTTCTTTGTCTTCGACTCCCCGAGGCACTTTATTGAAAGTTCTTCGGCTGATAATGGAGTGCCAGATAGAGCTGCCTCATCACGTATTCCCACCATCATCTCCTATCATTTCGGAAAAAAGAAAACAAACAACAAAGACATAAGGAATGGACTAATTAAAAAGCAGACAACAAAAGTAAAGGATTGAACATTAAATGCATACATGTTTCTCTTGGCATGATGAATTGATCCATTCATTTGTATCTCTCAATCTATATGATGCCTCGAACAAATCACATAAATCGAGCTTCTTTGTTCCCACACTACCCTCATTACTGTTTGGCTCATTACCGTTTCCAGCATCATCATTCCCTCATTGGCAATTCTTTGCTTTTCTTGATCAGCCTAGCATATTCAAATAACCATAGCATATTAACAATCCAACAAATAGCACCGGCAAAAATCATAACAGAATAAGCACAACCATATATCATCAATAGCAGCACTACGAACAAAAGTAAGTACAGCACTATGAGCAAAATGTCTCACCGCAATAGTAATCACGGCAGCAAAGGATCGAGAGCCCATAGTATGACCATACGGTACAGCCTCCCTATTTAATTTGCCAGCTATTTTGCGGGCCTAAAAAAATCATTTGTTAGATATTAAGTTAAAGTTGGAAATGTAACTCCAATAAGTATTCAATTAACCTCTCGTTTTGGATCCTTGAATACATGATTGATCAAGTACTTCCAGTCATCTATGGGGATCTCTTGAAATGGATGATGATATGCATCTAATCCAGCTTCCAATGTCTTTGTATAGAAATTGTTCATTCTCCATTTCCAATCTTTGTATATTAGATTTGCCTTTTCTTGAAAAATTTGCTCAACTAACTCGGTGCCCTCAACGCCATTTTCGGTGACTTTAAATTTGTCCTACGAACATATATGAGAGAATTCACTAACAGAATGCAATCTGCAGTCTTTATATTATGAGGGTGTTATGCTGGTAACCATTCAAATTTGACATTCTTACCCGGACTGCTTGTAGGACAGCACGTTTCAAGTCATCACTAACATCATTCCACGAGGCGTAAAATCCCTGAATAGGACATATCCACCTAATTTGTGTCCCTAGTTCACTTGCCACCTTGTTTGCATTTATTCCACAAAACGCTCTCATTTCTGGCGTCACATAAGCTGAGATCCTCTCCCCTTTATTCTCAGCAATTATCTTTCTAATTCTTTTTCCACATGTTGGCCCTCGCACACACCGCCGCTTTGCTGAAGGTTCACCTGTAAACTAACAGTAAATAAGCCAAGTGGCTACAAGGATCTAAGCCAAGAGCTAAAAGAAAAATGGACGGATTGGGCCATAACAAACACCACATGTTTGGGAGTGAAACACATGGAAAAGAGAGTGATTGACAGCAACTGAACTGGACAGTAGCAGCAGTAAGAAAAGTGATTGGACTCCTAAGCATTACAAAAGTGATATGGAAGTAACGTACAGAACAGCAGCATCCAAAACAGGATTCAAAGCAACAAAATACCAAAGCTGGACAGAAAATGCAGACAAGGAGATACAGACAAAACAGAATAGAAACTGGTAATTACAAGGAGATACAAACAGTCCAGTTCAGAAATGAAAGTGTCCACAACGGTTAACATCAAATGAATACGCTAACCATAACTAACACTACTAGAACTACACAAATGTGCTGACCAAAAGCAGACAAATGCCCATCAATAATACACTTGAAAACAGTAGAAGCGAACCATAGTGCAACTAGCAGAAACAGTAGCAGTAGCAAAAGCAGAATAACAACTACAACAAGTTAGCATTAGCTTGTAGCATAACCTGGACAGAACCATGTGTACTAGTAGCATTAGCTCCACAATGCAACTAGCTGGACATGAAGCATAACCTGGACAGAACCATGTGTACTAGTAGAAGTAAGAATGTACAAGTACACAAATGGGATCCAATACTAAGCCAAGCATTGCAAAAGGTTGAGAACTTTGTGTAATATGCAAGAAAACTTGGGACCGTATGTATGTTTCTGAACAGCTCCAATGTAGTGGATGCGAAAACCAACATGCATAGTGCAGACAAAACAGCATGGAGATCCATCAATTGACACTTCCAATTTGATAGAAGAAAAACATTTTTTGCCTGTCTTAACTATTGTTAACATTAGAAGAACGAATAAAAAGTAAAAGAATGATGGATATATAACTAGCATGGCCAATTTCCCCCCAAAAATGAGCAGGGTCCTCATAGTTCTGCACTTTTTTTTGGTAAAGAAGCCAAATGTCTTTCCAGATGAACCATGACCAATGCAGTTTTTACTTCACAATTATGTCAGCAAGTTTCAAACATTCAGCATATTACATACTTTTTTCTATCGTAGAGCTGCTCTGCGTTCTACAGATGAGTCAGAGAGTCTGATTGTGGCAAGAACTGATTCTAGAACCTTGTATGATTGAAAGTGTCCACAAATCCTCATGCTTACTTCTAATGCTGAACTATAATGGACTCAACTCAAGTTTCGAGGAGACTCTTACGTCAGAAACGTTATGATTTTGTTACAATCAAAACTACATGTTAGAAGCCAATGGACGTGCCACCATAAACAAATAGCTTCCCATACTCTCCTAGCCACAATGCATAGGATAAAGATATGATCAGGCGATTCTCCCATTTAGAGTGTGCAGATTTAACTGAGAATGTGACATCATTGTTGTTTAATGGTCTTATCCACAAGTCTGGTCATTAGTGCTTGTGATCTTTGCATGATCGGCACGTCAATGATTCAAATTCCTCAAATACATGACATGACAGATTCAACTCATACAAAAGGCATGTAGTGAGATACATATAGAAAGGGAGGGAGGGGGAGAGAGAGAGAGAGAGAGAGATACAGGTGCATTAACCTGAAGCACTAGCATGTGTAGAAGGAGATGCAACAGTCAAAGGAGTAGATGTCAGAATCTCTGAAGCGGGTGTTGGAGCTTCTGTTTCAACTCGTACTGCTGCAGTGTTACGCATTGTGCTAGTCAAGTTGGAGGATGCACTGCTCTTTTTTTATCCAGGTGGCATGATGCAATCTGTCAAATTTTGAAACACTCCATTTACATACAAGCATATCAAAGAAGTGAATTATAATGAGAGATATGTAAGACAAACAATGTGCAAATTATGAGGTATGTAGCATATGATAAACAATCAATAACCATATTGCTCAAGAAGTCAATTACACTGAACCTTTGTCACCCATATGTAAGCATAGATGTAGATAAGTCTAGATCAGAAAACAAAATACAATTTTTTTTTTTTGGATAACTCTAGCTAATTGGGTAGCAGTTAAAGCTGCTACAAGCATCATTAAAATCCAGCACTACCAATTGACAAGTAAAGCATAACACCATCAATATCAAAACCATCACAAGCAGCTTCATAGTAGGAGCTGCACTAGTGAAATCTAAATCCAGATTCTTCAAGAACCAAGTATAAGATGCATACACAATTGCATTTCAATCCATCAATAGCACCACATGTAGCTCAACCTGTTAGCATAGAATCACAACTGGCCACCACCAACAGAAACAGATTTAGAAGCAAACACTACTTGAATTCAGCACTAGAATTCTCTACTTGAACACAGCGTGACTAGCTAACCATAAAAGATAGTAGCCACCAACACAAACCTACATCTGATCTTCCAAGGGACATCCCCCAAGGCTAGGAAATGAACAAAATCAATTGAAGTGGACAAATCAATGGGCCACATACAACAGCAAAGTAGGTAAAACTAATTTCAGCAGTTAATCTTAGGTACAAGTAGGGACCACCAAATTTCTTGGTACATTAAGCTTCTATGTCAAAATCATCATCAGAATCACTATGATTTTCTTCCTCTTCTTCATCGTCTAGATCAGCCATTAAGTTTTCTTCATACTCATCGCTATGATCTTCTTCCTCACTAGTAATTGCAGGTTCAATATCATTTCTCCGCAAAGAGGATACGATGGGAGGATCTTCAACGACAATTGTTGGAACCTCAGTAGTTATTTCCTGCTGGAAAACTTCATTGGGAGACCCGCTGGTTTCAAAACTTTTCGTCTCTGGGACATTCCAGATTCCTCGACGGTGAATTCGTTCTACTACTTTCCAATGCTCACCCAACTTGGTATCTGCAATGTAGAAAACTTGTTGGACTTGACTTGGAAAAACGAATGGGTCATCCTTATACCATCGACTTCTTACATCAATACTTGAGCAATGTGCATCAACCCAAAAAAATCTACTACAACCGGAATTGTACCATTCACACTGGAACAAAACAACTCGATGACCGAATAAATAGGTCATTTCCCATACTTTGGTTAAGAAACCGTAAAAGTTTATTGTCTGGCCTTCATGCTCCCCTTCCACTACCACCCCACTATTTTGAGTTGTATGACGGTTGTCCCGTTCAATAGTAAGGAAACGGACGCCATTAGAAATGCACCCTGAATATGTGTTTATTATTGGCCCGGGTCCGTTGGCCAATGACCATAACTCATTAGTTGCTTCTGGAGACCCTTGCTTCCGCAATTCATTCACCTACATTAAAAATTACTATTATGCTACTTTAAATAAACATAGCTTAATGCGACAAATGAGAAAATTCAATTTTGTATGTCTTACATGCCGTTTGAACCACTGAGGAAACTCTTTGCGTTGTCTCTTCGCAATGTCAAATGTATTGCCATTTCCCAACAAATTCTTGTGTATCCTAATTAACATAGAGAATTATGAATGATGATAAAACCACAACCAAATATAGAAAAAAATTTGTAGTAAATACGTACTCTAGATATGGTTCTACTTCAGGGCTATTGTTCAAGACAAACCAATGAGCCATGTCACGTTGGTCAACAGGTACATCAGGTGCTCTCGAGATTATACTAAAGGGACGGATTTGCTGAGTGAAAGCCCTTAACCCCACATCATGCTCACCACCATCGTCATTCCGTTCTTGGCGATTAAACACTGTCTCAATTCCATCGAGATACATGGAACAAAAGGTTGTACATTCTTTACAAACGTAAGCCTCCACAATTGAACCTTCAGGATGAGCTTTATTGCCAACTAATTTTTTCAAAACTCCAAGTAGTCTATACAAAATACCACAGTATTAGGTTATGGTTCTATGATTATAGCTAAATGACACAATTAGTACAATAGGTATACATACCTTTCAATGGGGTACATCCATCGATAATGCACTGGCCCTCCTAGTTTAAGCTCGCGAGGCAGGTGAATAGCCAAGTGTACCATTACGTCAAAGAAAGCGGGAGGGAAAATCTTTTCAAACTTGCAAAGCACAAGTATAATGTTCTCCTGAAGTTTATCCAAATCGCTCTTCCTCACTGTTTTTGAGCACAACTGTTGGTAGAAGCTACTAAACTCAAATAACGCGATTCCAATTTCCTTGTTCAAATAGCCACACATACCAATCGGGAGAAGCCTTTGCAAAAGGACATGACAATCATGACTTTTGAGCCCCGATAGCTTGCCACCACGAGTGTTCACACATTTAGAGATGTTTGCAGCATATCCATCTGGGTACTTGATCGATTTCAAGAAATTGCAAAAGCCTTCTCTCTCTTTCGCTGATAATGTGTACATGGCCGGGGGCTTTTCAAATGACCCATTTGCACGCTTCTTTAGGTGCAACTCCTTGCGTAATTCCTTATCCTCCAAATCCTTGCGTGCCTTTTCCATATCCTTGTTCTTTCCATCTATGCCCAAAAATGTCCCCAACAAATTTTCACATATGTTCTTCCCTATGTGCATGATATCGAGATTCCATCGAAGATTGAGAAACTCAAAGTAAGGGAGCTCAAACAAAATGCTTTTCTTTCCCCAATTCAAATTTTTCTCAAACTCATCTCTTTTTCTTTTATTGTTGTTACTTGGATGTTTCCCAAACGGCTCGTATGTCCCTGAGTTAATTTGTTCTAATATTTCTTGGCCCGACAACTCCACAGGTCTGGTCCTATCCTCAAATTTACCGTTAAAGAGCTTGCTCCTTCGCCAAATGTGGTTCTCAGGTAGCTAGCGGCGCGCACCCAAATATCCAATCTTACTTCTCAACTTAACTGATGAGAAATCACAATTGCAAGTGGGACAAGCCAAATAACCCTTCGTAGACCACCCAGACATCATCCCATATGCAGGAAAGTCGTGGATGGTCCAAAACACACATGCATGCATCGTAAATGTTTTTCCAGTAGAGGCATCATAAGTTTGTACACCATTCTTCCACAACTCTTTCAACTCATCAACTAACGGACGCAAGTAAACATCAATATCTTTTCCAATGGATGATGGACCAGGAATAAGCAGTGACATGAAGCAAAAGGGTTCTTTCATGCACTTCCACGGGGGGGGGATTGTACGGCACCATGATTACCGGCCACATACTATATGATTGACTCATGTGTCCAAAGGGATTGAAACCATCAGTAGCCATCCCAAGCCTCACATTTCGTGGTTCAGCAGCAAAATCGGAAAATCGCTCATCGAAGTTCTTCCATTCCTGAGCATCAGCCGGATGACGCAATTCGTCATCATCTACACGTTTGTCTTTATGCCATCTCATATCAGGAGCGATTTTCTCACAACAATATAGCCTTTGTAGTCTAGGAGTCAATGGTAAGTACCGCAATATCTTGCGGGGGATCTTTTTACCTATACCATCGTTCACCTTGTACCTAGGCTCATTACACTTTGGGCAATTTTCCATATTTGCATTCTCCTTCCAAAAGAGTGCACAGTCATTTATGCATGCATGAATAGGCACATATCCCAAACCCAAATCCCTTAAGAATTTCTTCGCTTCATAAGTGTTCTAAAGAATAGCCTCATCATAGTCTGATCGCATCCCATTAATAATATTCATCATAATATGGAACGTGTCATTCGGTATCTTCTTGTAGACTTTAACATGAAGCAACTCAACAATGAATGCTAGCACAGTCTTTTCACATCCAGGATAAATTTTACGTTGAGCAGCATTGAACAACTTATCGAAACTCCGGACATCGCCCCTCCCAAGATTAGCAGGCAATTCATCGCTATCGTCATCCAAAAGGCCACCAACAAAGACCTGTTCATACATATTTTGCAATGGGTTGCCATCCTTAGGGACCTCCCCTCTAGTTTCATCCCCAATACCTTCATTGGGGTGATGATGGTCATCATCATATGCTTGAGGTGTGGGAACAAATTTCCCATGGTGCACCCAAGTCTTGTAAGAAGAGTCAAATCCTTTCCGTATCAAATGGATCTTAACAACTGCAAAGCTATGTTTTCTGCCATTTAGACAATCATTACATGGACACCGAATCTCAGGCTGTGGTCCTAAATTTGCCATCGCAAATTGTAGGAAAGATTCCACCCCTAGTATATACTCTCTACTTGCCAACCTATTTCTTCTTATCGTCATCCAACTCTTGTCCATTACGTATAACCTACAAAATTAATTAAAGGTTACACAACATTGCTATGTTTTTTTTACAACACTACATATGGCCTAAGTATATGCACAAAATAGAAAGGAATAAATAATGAAGCATAAGAACACAGTCAAAAGAACAATTGTTATTCATTCACTTCCAATAACAACTGTTACTATCCATATGTTCAGAACAAATGTTTTTTCCCTTCCATGCAATCAGAGCAGTAAACCATTTAAGAGAATAGTGGTATATCAGTTTTTTTTTTGTTTTTGAAGTTAGAATTGTCATGTTTTTCGGCCCTTTTTGAACTTTAAACGTGGAACAAATAAACGTACAACAAAACTAACATGCACTAATAAACCCGCCTTTATTGTTAGCTTCTTCTTTTTTTTGTCCATTTCCTTGACGATATTCAAATGACTGGATTTTAATTCGCAAAAAAAAACCATCACAACATCATAGTAGTGGGGTTATCCTCAAGTATCAGGTCTTTCTATTCTTGCAGCAAAAACATTTGCACTGCCTATGAGACTATGACCAAAAAATGTTATTTGGAATAGAAATTCTAGAAGCAAAAGACAATAACAGAGCTAAACTCACTATAACGAATCCAGAGCAAATGACAGCAGGTCATTAATGGCAATTGTGATACAAAGAGCTGGAATGAACACAATAAGAACCATGACAATGAAAAATGTTCAACAGGCAGCACATTTTGACTCAACCAAACAAAAAACTTAAGGAACACAAAAAATAGCAAGGTACAACACTTGAAATGCCAAAAAAACAGCCATGTACCAGGACTCAAGTTTCAGAAAATATTATGCCAACAACTGGCATAATGGCTAAGGCAATATCCAGAACCTCACATGGTTGGGGGTCAATAAAGGTGTGCCTTAGAATAAAGAAAAATCAGTATGATGCCCATGTCATCAGAAGTACCAGAAAGTCAAGAACAAAAATTAATCAAACACAACAAAGTGAACAAAAACTTACAAGCTAACATATTTTACTGGCTAATCGAAAATATTACTCAACCATAATGATAACTTAACAAGATCAGAAGTGCAGATCCACTTATAAGTTGAGTTCCATGTGCACGTTCAGAAACACGCAGCGGCAGAATGTTTCTCAACATGACCTTCAGTATAATTTCATTCTTTATTTTTGCCTCCTAAGGTGAGGGGGAAATAAAGTATCGCTCATTACATATCTTCCCATAATTATTTGTTAGCATGCTGAAATGTGTTGTGATCTACTGTACAGGACTACGGGTAGATCAATACAGTAAAACCTAAAAGATAGAGTACATGTACGACTGGGATACGGCCGGAAAAATAGAGTTCTTATATTTAGAGGTAGGTGTTACATATAGTAAGTATTCATAAAATTAAGGTAATAGTGACATGACTTAATTAAAAAGAAAAAAGGTAAGACCTAATCCAAAAATAATCCCGGTTTTCAATGCCAAACTTAAGGTACAAATAAGATTCAAATGTCATTATGCCAACCAAATAATAGACCAAAATCTTAATTCTACGAGCATGCTATGCATAAGAAAAAGTTTTGTGAAGTTAGCTTCATTTTTACGTAAAACAAAATACTATTTGGGATGTGGTACGACTTAGGTATTTATTGGAAAAAGTATGAGGTACGGCAAAAACAATACAAAAAAAACTTCGGTAAGTACCGTCGTGCCCTCAATCCTTTTAATCATTGTATCCATTACTATGAGTCTATGATTAATAACTCCCTTTTGCTTAGCCCAAAAAAAAAAAACTATCTCCTGCTCTACGGACAGCAGCACCAACTAGAAAGTTTATAGCCACCCTTCATCAGATCATAGTCTAAAGCAAGGACAAGCAGCACCAACTAGAAAGTCTATAGCCACACTTCATCACATCATCAATAGTACGAATCGAGACTCTAAAGCAGTTGGCAAGGGAGAAAATAAAACTCCACATTTATTGGTACTACATACTTCCGTGTAATCTTCTTTTCTTTTCTTTCTTGCTAAGTCCATGCAATATTCTTAGGAAAAGGATTTCTTATCCCCCAAAGAATCGATTATCCATAGGACCTAACCAATAATTTCATTAGTATTACAACGATTCCACCTCATCATAGGACATAGGGCCCATGCCCACACGCACAAAAGAAAAACAAAAAAAACCTGAGTAAGCCCCCAAAAAGGAAAGAAAGATAACCAAAAAAAAACAAGAGACAAAGAAAAATTGGTTGAGAGGGGAGGATGTGTTTGTGGTTCTGCTGCCTTGTTACGAGAAAGTTCATGGGATTCGTCTTGCTTTAAGTGTGTATTGTGCTCACTATAGGAAGATTTCTTTTTCGAGTTTTTTCTTTATCTCAACACGAGATATTGTGTGATCGGTGTCCTTTTTACTTCTTTTTAGGTGGGACTTGAAGGAGAGTACCTTGGACTTGGTAACATAAGTCTTGTGAATAGTTCAGTATGGATTCAGGGCAGTGCCATTCCATTTAATGAAAGTTTGATATGGTACAAGGTATGTGGATCAGACAACGTCTCATAATTATGGAACATGAAACAATATTGAATAAAATTGGTTGGTTATTTTGTCTGCATTTCTCATATAAAATTGCTGTTGGACAAAGCCAAAATTTTTTGGACGAAAAATTCCAGTACTGAAGCTTTGAGGCCCTAGGACTTGGGTAGGAGTATCAAGTACTAAGGAACCCAACCCACACTAAGTCATTCAAGAAACTCACACTCATAGTCCCCCTGCTCCCATTTTGGAGCAACCTAATGAAGTCTAGAACGCACACTTAGAGAAAGACACTCTCAAGTAGTATGTTACCGAGGCATCTTCGACCATCAGCAGGCACAAAACTCTCCTTCTCAACAAGTTTGGCCTACCCTTCCTAATACCATTTGACAACCCACCCCATACCACTCTAAACATCCAATGGTATTCAGCCTATGGTCGACACCAAAACTGGAATCAATCTCCAGTGGACAAATAATTTTAGGCCCAATTACTGTAAAAGGGATCCCCACTGCATCGAGCCTCCAAATAATCTCCCTGGATTACAACTTATTTCATTTGCATATAATCTCCCTGTATTACAACTTTGGTTGCACTTGTAGCATAGCGATACTTATTCGTAAAGTTTGAAAATGCTTTCAAACAGTATGTTACTCGGCCACTTTTGGGTTAAATGGTATTGAAACACATTTTTTTCAAGAAATTTCACACTACCGATGCTTAACAAAACTCTAACATACATCTTTGACCAATAGTTCGGCAATAGGGCAAACCAAGATTAAGAGAGCAATAAACCAAATCAGTAATTAATGTGACAGTAAATTTGGGGGTTCAATGTGGTACATTTTTCACCATATAACAGTCACATGCAAAATCCAGATTATGAGAGAAATCAACCAAATCAGTAGATAATCAATATATTCAACACATGCAAAACAAAGACTGAGCTTGGATTGTACCTGTTGAGGAAAAGCAGAGCGACCTCAACCTTGAATAACGAAGACTGGGCTCTGATTTCTGATGTAGTTCGAGGAGAGAACACGGCTACAAGAGGACGGCGTTGGGGAGACAGAGACAGCGAGCTGTGTTGGGCGTTGGAGAGAGAGAGAGAGAACTCCAGATTATGCGCCCATTCTCCTGCAATATTCATTCACGCCAACAACTATATGAAAGCTACGGTTGAGTCCCAGCCGCCAAATTGGAAAACCGAGTAAACCCAATTGATTTTTTCGTTTGAGCACTAAAAACCCAAGTCGATTTGTTCATTTGGAGCACTGAAATCCCAGATTGTAGCCGGGGGTAGAGAGAGAGAGAGAGAGAGAGAGAGAGAGAGAGAGAGAGAGCGAGAGAGAGAGAGAGAGTGTGTGAGTAAGTACCTAGCAGGAGTGAGCGACAAAGAGACACAGCGGCTCGACCGCGGTTGGAGATGCAAAGTCGGAGGAGAGGGGTTTTCGTCGGGGGGTTTGATTGAGAGGAGCAGGAGGATCTGAGACCACAGTCGGAGGAGTGAGGGATTTTCGTCGAGGGTGTGGCAGCGGCGGCGGTGCTGAATGGTGGAGACCGCGCCTGGAGAGAGCGGTTGAGAGACCATGGCTGGAGCAAGGGTCAGAGGTTCAATTGAGAGTGGGATGGACTGATTGACGATGTGTGAAGGAGATGAGGGAAGGGTATAACTGGATGGGTTTCGATAATATGTAACGGCGCCGTTTCATATTATAAAATATTTGCCGACTAAAATATTTAGTCAGAAATTAACTAAATCCCGCCATTTTTTTTCCGCAAAAATTTCAGATTGGCGCAAAAAATTCAGATTGGCGCAAAAATTCTATCATTACCGACCAAAAATTAATTAGTCGGTGATTTTTTTTGTCTTGGCCGACTAAATATTTAGTAGGAAATAATTCTTTGAGTCGAAATACCTTGCTGCGTCTAAAAATATATATTAAAGTCTTATAACACACCACCCAAGCCCCACTTGAGATTTTTTTGCTCGATCAGAACCATTTATCTTCTCTAATATTATCAGTTAGATCATTCTTACTAATATTACAGATGATTTGTTTCCGTTAGACAATTGATCGAACAAAAAATACCATTTTTCTAATGAATTCACGTCTCGATAAAGGCATATTCTAAACTTGATTGAGCCGCAAATTTACTGGAATGAATAATTCAACAAGTGCAAGAAAATCAACGATCTTGATCGTCAAGATTGTCTCGCGATCTTGTGGCTACTATAATAACAAGTACAACATAAGAATTAGTTAACTATCAAATACATCAAACATATATATAGTTAAGGTAACTGTTGAGTCATTTTTTGTAATGATCGATCTGAACCATTAGGATTTCACGTCTTACTTGTTATAGCATTGTCACTAAAATCGGAGATCATTTGGTTTTGGCGACCACATTATCAAAAGACATTTAATGCGTTTGGAGACGTTTAAGTGTAATAGTGAACTAACCGAGGCCCACTTGAGATATTTTTTCACGATCGAAATCATCTATCTTTGACGTAATACGAATTTGAACATTCGTACCAAGAATGAAGTTTAACTGCATATGGGTAGACACTTAATCAGACAACAAAATTCTTTACATTTAAGAATTTATGTCCCAATAAAGGGGCTTCCTTGGCCCGATCGAGCCAAAATTTTACTAGAATCTTATGATTAAAAAGGAAAACAAAATGAGCAGACTAATTAGTCGGCAAGATATATTTTATTTTTTGATTTTTAAAATTCATCAAAAATTATTTTTCCAGACTAAACTTTTTTTTTCCTTTATTTTGTGTGTTTTGTTTATTTTTTAATATTTGCTAGATTTGCAGTATATTTTTTTGACTAATCATTCGCCTCGACAAGAAATGTTTAAAAAGTAAATAAATTATGATCAGAAGTAAAAAATTCACTAAAGACGGAAAAAATACGAAATAGTTGTCTTCTTCTTTCTTTTTCTTTTTTTGTCTACGGTGTCGTTTTATATAAATTTTCATCAACACATTTTGATATTTTACAAATTCTTCTCGTTGAGACGAACGATTAACCATAAAAAATTAAGATACAAAACAAAATAAAAAATTACAAAAAATACAATTACCAAAAGATGTTTTAGAATATATTTTTTATTTTACAAGAATGCAAAGTGAGCTCCACTCCACAATCTCGGCTATTTAACGGTATATAAGCCTCAAGCTGCCATCAAAAACCCTCATAGGCTAATACACTCTCTCTCCCCACCACCTTGATGTCATCGAACTTTTGTCTGAAAGATAGAGATTATTTACTCATCAGAATCGCCTGGAAAATGTACCATTCTTTTTTTCTCTCTTAAAGCTAAATTCATCTTTAATCAAGACTCTAGAAATCCCATTTAATCCTTTGGTTAGTTGGAATTAAATTCCTAATTTATTAAATTCAAAAATATAATATTTCTTGACCAAACTTTTTAGTAGGCAAAATAATTAATTTTTATTTTTTAAATTCATAGAAAAATGAATATTACCAACTAAAATTATTATTAGTCGTGTAATGTCATTATATACCGACTAAAGTAATTTGTCGGGCAAATGTATTTTATTTATTGTCACTAAAATCGGAGATCATTTGGTATTGACAATCACATTATTGAAAGACATTTAATGCATTTGAAGACGGTTAACTGTTATAGTGAACTAACTGAGCCCCGCCTGAGGTATTTTTTCATAATCGAAATCATCTATCTTTGACGTAATACGAATTTAAACATTCATACAAAGAATGAAGTTAACTGCATATGGATAGGCACTTAATCGGACAACAAAATTCTTTACATTTAAGAATTTATGTGCCAATAAAAAGGCTTCCTTGGCCCGATCAAGCCAAAATTTTACGACAATCTTATGATTAAGAAGGAAAAAAAAAAAGAGCGGTAGTGATCGACAAGGTTGCATCGTGATCAATGTCGTTGGAACAAATATTTCATTTCTTTGAAATTTTTAAAAAGGGGGAAAAGTTGATATTCCATGACTAAATCTATTAGTTGGGAAATGTATTTGATTTCTTAATTCGGATTAAATGATATTACCCTACTTAAATATATTTGGTCGGAAAATGTAATTTAGTTTTCCATTTTATTAAATTCAAAAAAAATGATATTTCACGACTAAATTGAACTTTTGTCGGCAAAAAAGAAAATTACAGACTAAATTCGTTTCGTCGGAATTCATTTTCTATTTTATTAAATTCGAAAAAATGATATTTCACAACTAAATTTGTTTAGTCGGAATTAATTTTCTATTTTATTAAATTCGAAAAATGATATTTCATGACTAAATTGAGCTTTAGTCGGAAAAAATGTAAATTGCCGACTAAATTTGTTTAGTCGGAATTAATTTTCTATTTTTTTATTAAAAAATGATATTGGACGACTAAATTGAGCTTTAGTCGGCCAAAATGTAAATTACCGACTAAATTTGTTTAGTCGGTAATTAATTTTCTATTTTATTAAATTCGAAAAAAATGATATTTGACAACTAAATTGACCTTTAGTCGGCAAAAATTTAAATTACCGACTAAATTTGTTTAGTCGGAATTAATTTTTTATTTTATTAAATTCGAAAAAATGATATTTCACGACTAAATTGACCTTTAGTCGGCAAAATATATGTTTTGGCCGACCAAAATAATTTAGTCGGCAATTGTTTTATATTTTACCGACTACAAATTATTTAGTCGGTGAATGGCTTATATTTTCTGACTAAATAATGTTTAGTCGGAAATTGTGTATTTTGTTGTAGTGCATTTAGGGACGGAGGGAGTAGAAATTAGATGCAGATTAGCGATCTGAACAGGGTATGGTGAAATCTCTGTGGAGTGAGGATTAAGTAATTTGCTTGATAGTGGGTTGCTCAATCAGTTTTGTTTCTAGAAATAAAACATGCTACGGCCTTCATCAGTCGTGTGGAAATTTGGTAAACTATTTGGCTATGGCCATAGGCAGTCATGTGCAGCTTGTCACATATCAATGGTTTATTCGGCCTCTGGAGTGGTTTACTTGGCTTTTGCCTTGTGGATTCATTTTCTATACTTGGCTCTGTTGTTCAATCATGGGTGCTATCGGCCTGAAGTGCTCAAACAGTGGTCGGCTTGATCCACTTTGCCTTTGATAACGACCTGTGTTGATCACAACTGTTAACTTGGTGTGCCAATAGTGTTTCCTAAGCGAACATATTTCTCTCATTTTGGAAAATCAGTAGGAGAGGTAAGTGGTTGTTGTTGTAAGGGTTCAAGTGATAAAGACTTCTTTTCAATTAGTTGAAAGAAGCACATAACCATTAAACTCAATCCACACTGACGTGTGCGATACAAAAGTCATACAAACATGAGGTGACAATAAATATTTTGTTACTTTTGTCGAGACCAATGGACAAAATATTGGATAAAGCTCATTTGAAGTTCAAAGTGTTCTGAAAGTAGCCCAAGTGGTTAGTGTGAATCACTAGTTTTGAGTTCTATGGCCGTAATAAGCACCCAATAATGCATATTCTTGGTGCTTAAATCTTTAGTTTTATTGCTTTAGGTTTAGTTAATTTAGCTTTTTATTTGATATTGCACATAGGGTATGTTATTTTCATTTTGTACGAAAACCGCTTAATAAGAGTATTTTAAAGCTTAAAGCGAGCCAGAGGCATCCAAGACTCAAAATAATCAAGAAATGGAGCCACCGGGGCCCAAGAACGAAGAGTCAAAGACCCATTGATACACATTTGCAAGTAGAATCCAGAGGCCCAATTAATATTGGGTATTGATACAAAGTTTTCTTGTATCGATACCGAGTTGTTTTGGCAGCCAAGTGGATTCTACTCAAAGATGTTCAATATCGATACAAGAAACCCTTGTATCGATACCAAGGGTCTTCGCAGCGGATTTTTAGGATTTTTTTTCGAGATATTTCGTGCGCGAATGTGGGCTTGTATAAATACCCCATTACATCACAATATCCAAAGGAGTACACTTGTTCAGATCTAGAATAGGATTTCATTTCTTGTTGCTTACTCTTGCTTTGTTCTTCATTGTTCTTAGTTAATTCTGCAATTTTCTTCATTAGTTAGTTGTAGTTTGTTATCTCTCTCTTCATTAAAGTTGTAGCTGCACTCTTGATTTATATAAATCTCTAGTTTATTTTGAATTCCGTCATCTTTTCAATAATTAGGTTTGTTGATTCAATTTCTTGCATGAGTGAGTAGTTAATTAGGCTTGGTCATGGGGTGATTAGCACTCCATGACTTGGATTGATCATGCTTTTCTCTCAATAAATCTTCATGTTTAGTTGGGAAATCAAGGTTGTTCGTGTTTGTCTATCAAAACTTGGCGGTGTTAACCTCTTTGATCATGTGTAGGCAAGAGCAAGCCTACTTGTCACGCATCGATGCTTGGAGTTTGTCATCCCTTCCATTTGCTAGATGAATACTAGAACTCTCTTGGTGATTCAAGTTGTGGGTGATTAAATCCCCTAGACCTAGCCGCTTAGTTTAAATCGTTTTCAAAACACACTTTTATTGCATATTTTCTCTTTTTCAAACTACTCCTAAAGTTGGTCGTCTCAAGGCCGCGAATCTTACTCCTACAAATCCAATCGAGCCGTGATGATATTCCCTTGGGTACGATATCCGGACTTCCAGTTTATTATTATTCTTCAATTGATGTTTTAGCCCTATGCTTGGGGTAATCATATATACGGGGCGGTTTCGAGGACACCCAAAAAAAATACCTCATAGTTTCCGATCAAATTTTGATGATCCGAGCCGCTCAATGTAATCAGAACGTGATTTTAAGGGCACCCGTGAGAAATCAGCAAAAAAAATGACTGGGAAGGGCTTGATCTGAACAGTTTCGAATAGTTTTTTATTGAATGGTTTAAATAAAAACTACTCAAATCAAGTCTTTTCCGGTCATTTTTTTTGCTAATTTCTCGCAGGTACCCTTGAATCACATTCGACACACATTGAATGGTATGGATCAAAAATTTTTGATCAGAAACTATGAGATTGAGATTTGAGGTATTTTTCTAGGTGTTTATATATATATATATATATATATATCCACATACACACACACACACACACACACAAAAATCTTTTTATAAGGGCGCCCCTAATGGTATCAGAGTCAAGTAGGATATAGTTTTTTTTTTTGATATGGAAGTAGGATATAGTTGAAAGAGTAAACACTAAGTAATCTGTAAGTTGTTTTTATTCCTATTGAATTTTCAATTAGTATTTTAATTCTGCTATCATCATTTGAGCATTCTGTCAATGGCCACCCAAGTTGTTATCTATCCGTATGTGTAAGTCCTAGTGTGAGGCAGTTGAGAAGGATAGGATTAAAACTAGGGTATGCGTGTATATAGGATAGGTCTTAAACATGGTTGTCTAGGATTAAAATATTGAAAGAAGAATCTCTAGGATTAAGCACAATGAATAGATTATTCAAGTGTAGTTCTTCAGCCAGCTCCTCAATGGTTTTGTTATCTGAATTTCCAAACATAGTCAATCAAGAAGAACACGAGTACCAAGATTTAAATACAGAGTTAGAAAATTGGAATATACCCAAAATCTCAGTAAAAGAAATTTACAAAACAAGTTTTTTAGAAGATACTTTTAGAACTGATCAAGTAGCAAAAACTGTAGAACAAGTTTATGCTATTACCAAACAAGAAGAAAGATGCACACTTATTAGTAAAGAATCGGTCAAACGACACCTCGAAAGAGGATATAGCTATATTCATGTAGGATTAGTTCAAGTAGCCATTAAACCCTTTACAAAAAAAGAACTAAACTCTTCAGTCTTATTATCCCTAAGAGATAGTAGATTCACAGTCTATAGTGATAGTCTGTTAGGATTAATGGAGTCAAGCTTACATAATGGTCCAGTTTATTTTAACTGTTACCCTAATTTACCTCTTAGTCTAAAAGACAAGAATATTTTGAAAGCCTTAACTTTAAATATTCAAACTGTCGGAGCAATTACTCAAATGCTCGAAGGAAGTCAATCAATTGCCTTAATTTATCGTATTTATTATAAATGTATGAAAACTAATTTGAATATTCATGCCTTAGTCAAAAGTCCGAAGGATAAAACTGTACTCATACAAAGTAGCACTAATGCTAAATACAAGTATCCAAAACCATCTCCTGGAGTGATATCCAGCTACCAGCCAATTGGCTAAGTGAAAATGAAAGTTACTCACAAAAAATGCAAAATGATACTCCCTCCGTCCCTAAATAAGTGTCCGGCGCGCAAAACTAGGCCTTCAAAAAGATGCATTTGTTTCGTTAAAAAAATTAATTTTTTTTCACAAATCAATAGATAGCAATGAGTTCTATTAGATTGTGAAAAAAAATTAAATTTTTTAATAGAAAATATGCATGTTTTGTAAAGCCTAGTTTTGCGCGCCGGACACTTATTTAGGGACGGAGGGAGTACTATTGATCTAGACTATATTCAAAAATACCTAGATGGTACGGTTAGGATAAGTTTTGATCAACAAAGAATAAATCCTCCTCGTAGAATTAAAGAATTAAGCAGGTCAAATAGTTCAATCGCTACACCTAGGCAAGATAGAAATTTACTTGATCCTAGAGTTAAGCTAAAAGGTGTTGAATCAAGTTCACAAATTAGTAAACCTAGTTATTCTACATAGTCAAAATTTGAAGATGAAGACACCTTCTAAGGGTCTCCAACTCAAACTGATTTTGAAGAAGGACCACCAGCCCATGTTGATCCATCTTTATGTGTTATAAATAAAGATTTTAATATTGATATTGACAAATTATTCATAGAATTTAAGTCAAAAGAAAATAAGCAAAAAAGAAAAGAATATGCTAATAAATAGATACCTTGTCAACAAGAAAAAATAATAGTTTATTGGGAAAAATTTATGGAAGACACAAGAGCTGAAGTTTATTTTTTCGATTACTTAGAGCATTACTATAAAAAAAAGTCAACACTATTAAGAAAATGAAATGGAAAAAGTCGGATAACACTATCATAACTTCTAGTCATCCTCCTTTAGATTCAATAATTATTGATTACAAAGGATCATCTATAATAGCATCTCTATTTAAACTACCAAATGAGAGAGCTCAGTGTAAACAAATCGTTGAACAAATTAATGATACTAATCAATGTCTCAAGACTACAAGTAAACAATTGGATAAAATTGAAACTAAAATTGAGGAAGGATCATCTAGTAGCATCCCCTCATCTAGTAAAATGGAAAAACCCCTTATACACTTTCCTGAAAAAAGATCACGAATTAGTATAAACCATAATCAAAATATTCAAAAAATTAAAGAAATACTGACAAAGTTAGCTATTAAGTCAGAACCAGACATACCCCAAGTTACCACAATTACAAAAAATTATAATACTAGTACTTTTAGTCAAAATTCACCCACATCTTCTGATGAAGAAATTTCACAACTACAAAGACAATTTTCTGGCCAAGAAATAAATCATTTAATTAATCCCTCAACAAATCCTACTAGTCTCACCAAAAATTGGTACTCTAGGCCAACCCCCTCTGACCTATAGTATGAAGAATATAATTTAACTAATCAATTTTCTTTTTCCTCAAATAAGTTATATGAGTGGAATATTGATGGTCTAAGTGAACACCAAATATTAGAAAAGTTAAACCACATATCAGTGGTTGTCAATAGTTACTTGGGTAACACTGACATTAATCAATCACAAATTGTTGATTTATTAACTTCTGGATTTACTGGAATGTTAAAAGCATGGTTGGATAAATACCTCACCAATGAGTCACGTGAAGAGATAAAACATGCCGTCCAAATCGATGAAAATGGTCTCCCAATTTTTGATAATGATGTCGGCATGGGAGTACCAGATGGAGTTAATACTCTTATTTATACCATAATTAAACATTTTATTGGAAAACCTAGTACCATTACTTCTAGAATACATGATCAGCTAAGTAATTTGCATTGTCCAACACCAAGCGATTTTAGATGGTACAAAGATGTTTTTATATCTAGAGTAATGCTTAGAGATGATTGTACAAAGTCATTTTGGAAAGAAAAATTTATTAACGGACTCCCAAATTTATTTGCCCACAAAATTAGAGATGTCCTCAGACAACCTACATGAATAATTGAATATGATAAGTTAACATATGGTGACATTATTAGTACCATTCAGAAAGAAGGATTAAGAATGTGTATTGATATGAAAATTAGTAAACAAGCCTAAAAAGACAAAAATAAAGCCAAATATGAGTTAGGAAACTTTTGTGAACAATACGGTCTACCTCTGGTAGCACCAGCACGAAGAAAACATAAACATAATAAGAAAGTTGAGAATAAAAGTAAAAATTACAAGTATTCTAGGAATAATAAACCACAATCCTCTAAAGATAAATATTACGAAAAACCTAAAAGTCAAAAGAATAAAAAGAAAAATACAACCAATGATGTAAAGTATGACAAAAGTAATATTACATGTCACAACTGTGGAAAGAAAGGACATTATAAAAATGAATGTAAAGTTAAAGCAAAAATCAGTCAACTTAATATATCTGATACTGATAAACAACAGATTTTAGAAATTTTTAGGATAGAAAATCTAAGTAATTCAGACGATGGCGAAGAAATTATTAAATCTTCAGAATACCATTCTCTTAATGATAGTTCAAGTGACGATCAAATTGAGATTGGATGTACTGATAACTGCTGCAAAAAAATAAATGTACTTACCAAAGAATTACCATAAGAAGAATTATTAATTGATCTAATCAGTAGGATAAAGGGCTCTGAGTTAAAACAACAATATGTTAAAAAAACTTAAACAACTCCTAGTACAACAAGGTAAAAAACCCCAATATAATAAACCAATGGTAAGTCTTAATGCTACTATAGAACGATTTAGTAAAATTCAGAAAGAAATTACTTTACAATATCTACAGCAAGAGATAGATCTTATTAAAAACGAAATTACACAAATTAAAGACCAACTTCCAAAACCAAGCAAAAGATTTGTTAAATTTAAAATGGATAGCCCATCTTCAGATGAATCCTTAGAAGATAATGAAACCAGTAATTAAGAACAATATTCTGGTCACGAAAAAGATGTTGATCACCCAAATAGTGATCCAGAAGGTAACAGATTAAACATAATAAATCGGATAATATACAAAAATGACATGCTAGTGTCAAATTAATAATAGGAAATTATAAAATTGAAGTTGCTGCTCTTATCGATACATGAGCAGATTAAATTGTATCCAAGAAGGAATAATATCAAGTCAATATTATCAAAAAATAACTGAATGATTGAGTTTTGCAAATGGTAGTAAAATGCAAATTAGATATAAATTACCTGAATTTAGTGTTTGTCAAAATAAAGTTTGTTTCAGAACCTCATTTGTTTTAGTCCAAAACTTAACTGACAAAGTAATCCTAGGAATACCCTTTATTTACTTGTTTTATCCGTTCACAGCTACTAGTGATAAAATTATCACTACTTCTTTTGGTCAACAAATAAATTTTGAACTTTTATCCACACCAGAACAATGTGAATTAACTCAATTAAAAAATTGTTCTATTTATCCTACTAATGATTTATTTGATTGTTTTACAAATGTCTCAAAATCAAAAGAAAGTCATCCCATTTGGGAAAATCATCCTGCCAGTGATTCTTGATGAAGCAAATATAAAGTTTAGGAAGCTAAGTTACTTAGACAGCATTGATGAAACCCAGCAATGTCTCCTAGATAACCTCTGGAACACGTGTGGAGATAATCACAGATTTCTAGACAGCCTAAATAGTTTGAGTATTTATTTTAATCAGCAAAATAAGAATAAACAGACTAGTGGAGTTATTTTTCCTAGTTCTTTGGGTAGAGTTTCCTTAAACCCATCCCTAGCCAGCACCAGCAATAGTTCATATACTAACTTCCCTTCTTGTGAGCATTATGAAACAATGGCTCACAATTTCATAGATTTAAATTACAGGTATCACCATCAGCTAAATGAGAATGACTAGCTCAGAGCAGAAGTCTATAAATTACAGCACCAGTCAAAAAGAGTAAAAAAAAAGACCTCTTTTACCCCACTGGTAAAAGTAGAGAAAAAACAGTCATCCAATGTGCTTGAAACCTTTCAAAAGAAGGCCTCCAAAACCCTAGCTTTACCAAAATCCTCATCCATTATTCCTGATTCACTACCATCAGAAATAGTAAACCATATTCAACATCTAGCTAGACAGGATGGTCATCATTTTCAAGAATTTCTATTTGAAACTCTTACTAAAATAGCCAGTCAACCACCTCTAGGATTATCCATCACTTGGGAAACCCACTATTATAAAGACCAAGATAGAGTCAGTTGCCCTAAAACTAATTCACTATGCCAAGAAATCCCATTAGAAAGAATGGATTGCCCATGTCCGTTAATCTTTAGCGTCCCCAAAGCCTGTATTGACATGCAGTATTTTCAAGACCTTGTTCTTTTATATAAGGGGAAGATTATCCAAGCAGTCCAATGACCCTACTAGATTATGGGTTCCTTAGGCAGATAATCTTCACTTCTCCGAAACAAACTGACCGAGTTACCCGAAAATTAGCTGTATGCGTCAACAATCTCTTTGCAAAATACGGTGCACTAAGATGCCAAGTCTTGATTCGAAGTAAACAAAATGGACAAATAAGGGAATGTGATACTAGCATAGCACATCATGTATCTCTCAGCAAATTGGCCATTCAGTAGGGTCCATCCAACAATTGAACTTATTCAAGATGAATGTCCCCGGCCGTGTTCCAAGATATTTAGAGCGCAAATCAGACATCACAGAGCTGAGGCAATTGCAAGTAATCTTGGGGATAATGATTATTTCCTCGAGAGTATTTACAAATTAATTTGTGAAGACCCCATCCAAAAAATCAGGTCCACCGAGCATATTCAAGAAGTTCCATTCATTTTTTATACCAAGTTTCAAAAATTAGTGCAATCCCTCTCTTGCTCCAAAACTGAGAAATGTCTAAGGGAGATTTTTAGTTTGTCTCTTGGAAAAAGATATGATTGTTTGATCATCAAACTTCGGGATTAATTCCGAGAGCCCTCTCCATACTTTGTGATTCCTAATCAAAGTGTTCTTCCGGTGGATTTCTGGTGGATTCCGACGGTGGATTCCGTAGGTTATTGGAAGGCCTGAGCGATTCAAGGCAGCGGCGGTCAAGCACTGGGTGCGGTGAACGAGTGATTCGGCAATCAACCTTGGTCAACCGAGAGCGATTCTAGGTTGTAAGTATAGGTTTGTTTGTAACCGTACAATGAGGTATAGTGCATGATTTCCTTCCCGTGGTTTTTTCCCCGTTTAGGGTTTTCCACGTATATTCTGGTGTTCATCATTTATTCTTCGTTCCTATTATTTCTTGATTATTGGATCGGTAGAAAAATAGGAATTTCAATAGAATACCAAAGTCACCTACTTGAAGATCGAGAAGACCAGGAGTCTAACCAAGAGATCACCAGTGAAGATAATGGGCAAGATTATTGGGATAATCTAACATGTGAGGAGTTACAAAATATTGACAACATGATGGAAGGGTAATATTCTAGTCAAAAGCTAATCATAATGACAAGAACACTATTTTTGGCACTACCGAAACTATCCTACTTTTGGTCATTTCAGCACCGAAAGTGGAGACAGTCAGCATCTTCAGAAGACACCAAGCACCTACTTTAGTCACATCTCCACCGAAAGAGAAAAGTTACCAGCTTTAGTCACGTGGCTGCGTCACACAGCATTTGTAAATCTCAGGTCCATACTCTATAAAAGGAACCGAGAATGATGTAGTAAACAGGTGAAGTTAGAGAGTGAAGTTTAGTTTAGAGAGAGAAGTCAGTATTTTCAGAAGCTCCGCTTCTTTTGTAATCACCCTAGTCAAGAGCTGAGTTTGTTAATACTCCAGCTTTCCTACCCACTAAACCACTTGTAAACCTTCAATCATGTATCTTTCCTGATTCAACAATTGAAATTGGACAGATTTAGTAAGTACTTTCTTACTTAATTGTGCATTCTTACTTAATTTGAATATACTTGAATTTAGATTATTTTATTAAGGATATGTTATATGTTTCTATATTGTTTCACTAGATTAATATATACTATACTTTATAGAATATCATATACTTTATAGATCTCCCATTAACAATTATAAAATAAAATATTGATTTTCACATTGCTAGTTGGTATGTTGGTTTGCAATTCAACGACATACAAATTGAAATAGTACTCCCATGTTGAGTATTATATGTGATTATAATGACTATTGCTTTTTCTAATACGGTAAGGACGTCCCTTTCCTGACCAATTTGCGATGATCCAAGCTGCTCAATATGTTCAGAAAGTGATTTTAAGGGTATCCGCGAGAAATCAGCAAAAAAAAAGACCGGAAAGGGCTTGATCCGAGTAGTTTTTATTTGTATTTTATCGAATGGTTCAAATAAAAACTGCTCAAATCAAGCCCTTCCCGAATTTTTTTTTTATTTTTGCTGATTTCTCACAGTTATCCTTAAAATCACGTTCTGAACACATTGAGCGGCTCGGATCATCAAAATTTGGTTGGGAAATGGGAGAAAAGGGGACGTCCGCACTTTAATACGGTAAGGGCACCCTTATTAGAAGCACGTCGACATGAACATCAAACCCTTGCACTTTATACTTGTCAGCAGAATGGTATTGCTGAACGCTCTGTTGATAAATTTTCGGTTGCCTCAAAACATGTGGGGAGATGCAGTTTTCTCAGCCAATTATATTCTTAACAAAGTCCCTCGCAAGAACATTGACAAAACCCCATATGAGATGTTTAAGGATAGGAAGCGTACCTACAATAGCTTACGAATTAATATGGGGTTGTCTTATGAAGATGATTGTACCTCCACCTTATAAGAAATTTGACGAGTTTGGTACAGAGATAACATGCACCCATGAGGATTTAAGAATCAATTTATGCAAGAATGTGGGGGAAAGAGCGTCTCAATTGGAGTGTTCTTTGATAATCAAGAGTCTCATGTACTTAATGAGTGGTGCAAGACCTGATATAGTCTACTTAGTGAGAAAACTAAGTAGATACAAGAGTAAACTAGGGCATGATCACTGGAAGGCGATAGACAAAGTGCTACGCTACTTGAGATATACTTGTGGTTTGGGGTTGCATTATATGCGATATCCAGCAATACTAAAAGGGTACTTTGATGCAAACTGGATATCATGAACGACTCAAAATGCACGAGTGGATATCACTTTGCACTTGGTGGTGCAACAATCTCTTGAAAATCTTCAAAAAGCATTGAACGTTCTACGATGAAAAGCAACTGAAAAGGCAAAATGGTTACACCATTTTGTAGAAGATATTCCAAGATGGCCAAAACCCGTGCCTGCAATTTGCATCCACTGCATAGACACATAGTAATATGTACAATGGTGAGTCTAGACATATACATCATAGACACAATACCATTAGACAACTGCTCTCGTGGTGGGATTGTCACTTTTGACTATGTGAAGTAAAATAGACAACATTGCGAATCTGCTAACCAAAGAGTTAATTGAGAGCTAGTTGATAAAACATCGAGCGGAATGGTGTTAAAGCCTACTACGCTCAAGTTACCGTGAAGGAAAACCCATTCTAGCTGGCTGGAGATCCTAAGATCTAAGTTCAATGGGATAACCTACTTGCGAATAACAGAGAACGATCACTGACGAGACATGTTCTCCTGCCCATTCCGATTGTATGTAACAGCGATGCTTGCAAAAATGGGAAGGGCTTGGCTACGTGTAGCTTTTAATGACTTTTATACGTTGGATTGTCAGGCGGGGTATAGTAGGATACCCTTTATTGGGAGGTCACCTATGTGAGTATGAAGTGAGGCTGCTTCTTTAAGAGTTTAGGAAAGCAAAATTCTCAAGAAAATACTTGCAAAACCATGAAGGGCTGTCATGGCCAAAACGAACCCAACTATGAGAATTGAACTACGTTAGGAGAAGTTCTTGTGTGGAGTTTTTCGTCTTTGTTTACACATGCCAAAATAGTTCAAGATATCACTGGTCAGCGAGTAAACCTGATAGGCTTTCACAAGAAAAGGTTCAAGGCCAAAAGCTATCTATCCTATGCAAGGATTTTCCCGTTGTGCTCTCTCTCTGGGTCTGCTTTGTACTCTGCGTTAGATTTCTGCCAATTTCATTCATGTGGGGGACTGTTGAAAAATTGTGAATGAAGTTGGGTAATTCTGTAGGTCCCCCGAGGCAACCAAACAGACTCACTTTTGTTCATCAAATCTGGACGAGGCACTGCTAGACTCTAGCGGTTATGAATGAATACCCTCCATGATGTGAGAATTATGGCACATAATTCATTCCAGCGGTCTCAAGTGTATTGATTCCTAGCATCAACTCAAGAGTCTCTATTTGGCTATAAATTGGTCAATCATGTTTTAGAGTTCTACACCAATTTCGTATTCCATACACCAAAGTTCTCAGTTTCTATCTTTGCGTGAGAGAGAGACAGAAGCAAGTTCAGTTCGCCAGTTGTTCTGTGGGTAGTGGTCCTAGCGAGATAATTCTTGGGAGACATACACTGGTTCAACCTCAACACCCTTCGATATGCGGCAAATCTGTTTTTAAGATATTGTGTCCAACACAGGTTTGTGTTTGTATTTATGGATTGATTTTGTATCATCATTTCATTTATAGTTTATACACGGTTCGTACATGTAATCAGTATCTTTCAGTTTGTACATAATGGAATTGTTCTCTGGATTTGCCAATTACTTTGTAATTTTTCTCAACAGTGGCATTGAGAAGATCACTCATTCAAAAAATCAAGTTGATCTGTTGGGTTTTTTGCTATGTGGGAAAAGCTGTTGGAAAAAGAAAAGAAAGAAAATGCTGGTTAGTTGTGTATTCAAGTGGCTTTAGGTGGTGCAATTCTCCAAGTCTCATAAAGCATTTGTTCAGCTTGGCTCTAGAGAGTTCTTGGTAGTGGAAGAGTTTCTGTTGGACAAATGAGTTTACTTTTTGTGATGAAAACCAATAATATGTATGCTATAGAATTAGAACTCAAAACTTGAAAACCAATGATAACAAAATGTTGATCAAGGCGAGAGTGATTGTGTCACTCTTTGTACTTAAGATAGATTCGTCCCCGCTACGGTGGTTACGATTTGCATGAACGTCTATCTCTCAGCACTACTTGATCGAACTCCCCACAGAAGCAGCACTACAATCAATGGGTTTGTTGAACCTCCTTGTGTTTTGTATTCTCTCAAATGAATGACTTTAACTCAATGGAAATATAGACATAAACATCTTTTCGAATCGATATAGAATGAATGGAGAACATCCTATTTATAGACCAACTGGTAACTATTCCGAATAGTCACCAAGGGAGGAGACACATCTATTCATATAAGACACATCCGTCTACGACAAATAGGTGTCACTAAAGACATGACTCCAAATCAAGTCAATTCACATTCAAACTAAATAAAATATTTTCCAACAATTTTTTGTGCTAGTGCCAATGCTATGTGTATTTAAAGAGGTGCATGTGTGCTGAGGGTGTGCTGTGTGAGTTAAAAGGAGAGGGCAGTCCTTTTCGGGGCTGTCCGCTATGCCGGCCGGGAGGTGAGAGGAGAGTAATGTGAGAAAAAATAAAGATGTTGGGGAGAGTGAAAAACATAGTGTGAGCCAAGTGTTAGGAGCTCAAGAGATGATTTTTCGTCTCACAATTGTAATCATCTATTTTTCGTATAGTGGAATATCTCTCTCTCACCCGTGGATGTACCCGAGTTTGGAGAACTACGTATTCTCTTGTGTTGTTTTCTTGTGTGCGTGATTGTTTTTCTTGTTACGCTTCCATTGCAGGTGGTATTTGAAAATAATCCCAACAAGTGGTATTAGAGCTAATGGTTAGCAATCTTGGGAGAAGTTAACTGTTGCTGATCTGGATTGTGGTTAGCGTTGGAACTGTGAAAGCATGGGACGACATACGTACACGAGGAAAAAAAATTGTGGAACAAAATGGGGCTACTTTGCTTGTTTTTTGGGTTGTGATTTGGTGTGCCAAGTTTAGGAAGGTGGCAAAGGAAAAAGGTGCAGGAACCTAGAGGTGAGGTGTGGGGTAGATTTTACCAGCAAGGATAAAATGGGCACGCAAAAGCGCTCCGGCGGTGAGGCGCAAAACAAATGAGCCAGTACTGCTATCGAGCACAGCAAGGACATTTAAGGGAATGACACAGGCGCTATGAATGCATGGTGGTGGCAGTGGAAGTGGTGCTGGCCCTAAGAGTGTGCAAGTGAATAGGTAAGTTGCAGATGACTATACGTTCACGTGAATGCTCTGGTTCAGATTCGTGGCGGCATGGATACCTTGGGAGCTAGGTATAGATCTCTTGGTTGAGTTCGACTACGATAGATGAAGTCACAATAGACACCCGGTGAGGGGGTGCAAGGTGCTCGAGTAAGGGGGTGCATTTTCACATGAGCAAAAAGGAGGTGTATGTTGGGTTTTTTGCTATGTGGGAAAAGCTTTTGGAAAAAGAAAAGAAAGAAAATGTTGGTTAATTAGTTGTGTATTTATGGCATTAGTTTGAATAGAAAGTGTGGATGGTTCGGTGGAGTTAATTGGCTTTAGGTGGTGCAATTCTCCAAGTCTCATAAAGCATATGTTGAGCTTGGCTCTAAGAGTTCTCGGCAGTGGAAGAGTTTCTTGTGCCAGTGCCAATGCTATGTGTATTTAAAGAGGTGCATGTGTGCTAAGGGTGTGCTGTGTGAGTTAAATGAAGAGGCCAGTCCCTTTCAGGGCTGCCCGCTACGCGGCCGGGAGGTGAGAGGAGAGTAATGTGAGAAAATAAAGATGTTGGGGGTGAGTGAAAAACATAGTGTGAGCTAAGTGTTAGGACCTCAAGAGAGGATTTTTCATCTCACAATTGTAATCGTCTATTTTTCATATAGTGGGATATCCCTCACCCGTAGATGTGCCCAAGTTATCACATATTTTCTTGTGTGTGATTTGTTTTAGTTTGTTGTGCTTCCGTTGCGGGTGGGATTGAGGTTTATCCCAGCATGATCAACCATCCATATCCTCATGATGGAATCGCATTTAGTTTATAAGAATGAAGGATCTATATTGAGAATATTACTTCTTGTGTTGAGAAAAATGATACAATTTGGCTTATATTAGATAAGTTTTGCTGAACTGATCCAATCATTCTTGGATCGAATCACAATTAGCTTTCTTGGGGAAATTGATGCTTGAAGTTGAAACTAACTCGCTATCCCACTCTCCGTTGCTGATCTGGATTACCAGCAATTTGTTGTGGTATCTGATAAGAAGGAAATAACCTTCCAAGGTTAGCCTAGACATGGAGGCCTAGCACAACACGAAGGGTCATGTAGGGGACCTAGTGACGTGGAGCTTAGCTTGAAGAGCTGAGCTCAGTGGACTAGCCCATGGGCAAAGGTCATCCTAAGGTTTGCCCAAATCAAAGTGCTCATGAGCACAGCCCTAAGGGCTCAAGCTAGAGTCCAAAGAACATGAAATTTAGCCTATAAGAGCTAGCCTCTATTAAACCAGCCCAAGGACAGAGGCCAGGTCACGAGCACAGCTAGGGGACTCAGAGAGCAGTCGGACTCTTATCCCCTTTCTGGAATAGCCAAGGCCTTATCTCATCCCAAGGGAGAACCATGAGAGACCCAAGGGAACTCAGGGAATAGCCACAAGCCTTATCTCCTCAGAAGAGATCAAGTCACTGTCCACAAAGGATAACCACGGAGATCAGTGTACATCGAGGACTCCTAAACCTTACAAGTAAGCACAAGAGTCCTAAGGTGCGGAGGACACTCCATCACCAACCTATTCCCGTCATGTACGGATAAGCCCAAGAGGTCCTAGCACCGTAAGGACTCTTGATCTGGATAACAATCGTAGAGTCCAAAGGTGAATGGACTCCTCAAACCTGATAAGGATCAGGGGAGTCCTAAGGTGAGGAGGACACTCCATCACCAACCTATTCCCGTCATGTACGGATAAGCCCAAGAGGTCCCAGCACCGTAAGGACTCTTGATCTGGATAACAATCGCAGAGTCCAAAGGTGAATGGACTCCTCAAACCTGATAATGATCAGGGGAGTCCTAAGGTGAGGAGGACACTCCATCACCAACCTATTCCCGTCATGTATGGATAAGCCCAAGAGATCCTAGCATCGTAAGGACTGTTGATTTAGATAACAATCGCAGAGTCCAAAGGTAAAGAGGCTCCTCAAACCTGATAAGGATCAGGGGAGTTCTAAGGTGAGGAGGACACTCCATCACCAACCTATTCCTGTCATGTACGGATAAGCCCAAGAGGTCTCAGCACCTTAAGAACTCTTGATTTGGATAACAATCGCAAAGTCCAAAGGTGAAAAGACCCCTCAAACCTGATAAGGATCAGGAGAGTCCTAAGATGAGGAGGACACACCATCACCAACCTATTCCTGTCATGTACGGATAAGCCCAAGAGGGAACACCGTGAGGACTCTTGATCTGGATAACAATCGTAGAGTCCAAAGGTGAAGGGACTCCTCAAACCTGATAAGGATCAGAGGAGTCCTAAGGTGAGGAGGACACTCCAACACCTATCTATACCTGCCACGAGCGAATGAGACTTAAGAGTCCCAGTCCTAAGGGATTCCTCCCAAAAATGCCTATATAAAGATCACACCTTTACCTCATAAAGGTATGCAATACGATAGAACTCATACTCAGTTCATACTCTATTCTAAAGCAGATCGATTGACTTAGGCATGGAAGGGGTGATGGCAAAAGCCACGCCGGTGCCCATAGCTTTTCTGTTCTGTATTGCAGGTCGTTAATCGAGCATGCAGGAAGCCGTTTCATCCGCTGAAGGACTAGATGGACGGTTGAGGTACCCCTCTTCCGAAGGTGACCAAAAATCGCTTCATCAGCTGGCGTAGTCTGTGGGAAACGAGATATCATTCTCGACCCTTCACGGTGAACGGTTTCCACAATGGATATTTGATTAACGACTTTAGAAAATCATATTCAATTGCGTCCAGAAAGTCACCAGAAGGGCACCTCACCCACGGTGACTCGATCTAGCGACATTCGCCGCCTGAAACAAGCTGATACTATGCAAGGAGTAATCGAACCCTTGTAAGATCAAGTGGAAGTTTTAGCCCAAGGGTTAACGGACGTGACACGAATGAATGAGGAGTTAAACGAATAACTCACCAATTTGGGTGAAAGTCCATGATAAGTATGGTAGACCTAAAGAGGTCAGCACTACAAGAATCACATACCAGGGGAGTAGAAACCAGTCTTACCTGGACCTCTCTGGGTCATCTCATTTGAAGCAAAAGTCAGAGTATGCCACCGCTCATCAGACGAAGTTGTCATAAGGTCCAAGGATCAGTTCTGATCCATAGCTATAAAGGGAAGAATAATATTCTTAATATTATTCGAAGAATATACTTATTCCAATAAAGATATCCCAACGGGATAAGGAATGACCCAAATCCTAAGGGATAAAGGGTGCCATCAAACAAGATAAGCACGAAACATTCTTGATATACGTATCAGGGAAGCATAAAGATTCCTAGCTAAGGCAAGACCCCTCATTCCTCAAAGAGGAAATCCGAAATCTACGAGATACAATCCTACAAGGACTCAATATTCCTCAAAGAGGTAATCTGGAATCTACGAGATACAGTCCTACAAGGACACAACCACCAATCAAAATGCCTATAAATACGACAGTAGAACTCCAATGAAGGGCATCGAAGGGTGGTTGGCAAGCCACCACACCGGTGACTTAAGCTCTTGCTTTGTTTTGCAGGATCAGGTCGGAGCTGACGACAAAGCTGATTCATCAGTCCACTTGAAGAACAAAAAAGGGACGGTAATACCGATCTCGAAAAGAGGCAGTCAAGTCGCATCGAGAGAGATCAAAAATCTCTCCCAAGAAGCCCTTCCATGGAGGTAAACCCAAATCGAGGGGCTGATTAAACAAGTTAAAGGGAAAGCTACCACTTACCACTGCAGTGGAAAAGTTAATCCAAGTCACCGATTCTCCCTTCATGGCCAAAATAATAAGGCCCCCGCTCCCAAGGGAGTTTGAGATGCCGCAGATGAAACATTCAATGGCACCACGGACCATTGGATCATTCAGAGATGTATAAGTCTCTAACACATCTCCAGGCAATACCAGATGAGGTCATGTGTCGAGCCTTCCCTAAGGGGAAGCGCGCGCACAAGATTTAACAAGCTCCAATAGACTAACATAAGCAACTTCAAAAAGCTCAGTGAGAGCCTTGCAGGTTACTATTGGCCAGTGTCACAGCAAACCAGCAACCCAACTCCTTACCATGAAGCAGGATAAGTGGAAATCGTTGCATGACTATACCACCAGATGGATAACATGGGCGACAATGTCTCCATAAGCAGCCTGCATAACTAGGCTGAGCTAGGGTCAATTCCGTATTCAAGAACCCAAGGTGATCCTGACCTTAATGACAATCACAGACGTAGCACAGCTATGCAGTAAAAGAAGTTTAGAAAAATTTCCAAGCTCACAGACATAGCACAGTTATGCAGTAAAGGAAGCTTAGGAAAATTTCCAAGCTCACAGACGTAGCACAGCTATGTAGTAAAAGAAGCTTAGGAAAATTTCCAAGCGCCATAGATATGCAGTAAAAGAAGCTTAGGAAAATTTCCAAGTGCCACAGACATAGCACGGCTATGCACTAAAAGAAGCTCAGGAAAATTTTCAAGCTCACAGATGTAGCACAGCTATGCATTAAAATAAGCTAAGCTCAAAGACATAGCATAGCTATGCAGTAAAAGAAGTTTAGAAAAATTTCCAAGCTCACAGACGTTGCACAGCTATGCAGTAAAAAAAGCTTAGGAAAATTTCCAAGTTCACAGACATAGCATAGCCTTCAAAGCTTAAATACATAGCACTCACCATGCTCGACAAAGCAAAAATGGGCCACGGCTCTCGACAGCTCCTCACTCTAACACCACGGCAAATCCAAACGTGCACTTAACGACGACAGTCCTTAAGAGGCGATGGTAAAAGGGGCAACCAGTCATAATTAAGGCCAACGGCCCACAGGAAACAATTACACAATCTACAAGTGTTAAGCTATTTTTGCAACACCTTAACACTTGGAGGAGTAGGAAGTATGGCTAGCTCAAAAGCTTAAAGAGCTTTGGAAGCAAGCCTGAGCTCAACCGACAAAGCTTACCTAGCCATAAAAAGCTTATGGAGCTTGAACAACCAATGGGTAAAGCCCAGTCCCAAGGGAATTAAATCCTGAAAAAAATTGGGCACGGCCTGCGTACCTCAACCAAAAGTCAAACGCAACATAAGTGTTAGAAATTTAAGCATGACCAGCAAGCCTGCTAGGTCATAGCTCAAGGCCCCAAAATTAACAATAAGCCTGCTCGGTCATAGCTCAAGGCCCCAAAATTAGACTAAGTAAAAAGTCAAATTGAGCAACCAAGGTCTACTCAGAAGAACATAGTTGATAATGCATGTGATGTTCTCCATAAAACAAATGCAAGTGCAAAATTGTCACGACAATAGCAGTGAATGAGTAACTCACCTCTACGGAAACACGAAAATTTCTAAGGAAATACACGGATAAGAGCTTAGACTCGATCAGAGAGTTGAGCATGAAAGGCAACATCATCTAATCATCTTCGAGGATTGACATGGCGCCATCATCAGCCTAGCTATGTGGACCACTAAGTTATTCCAACAAAGTATCTTGATGGTCTAAGGTGGTTGAAACACCTCCTACGAGATGTGAGAAACATAAATTATCCTAAGGGATAACCTAGGAGAGTACCTCAAAATGAGTGCTCCAACTGGACAACAGGGCCTGGCCCGTCAACTCTCTATTCAGGTGTAGCCTAAGGGCCAACTCGCCTCAAAGGATCAGTTCAGCCATCCATCCATCGAATCTACGGATGATGGAAAAAACCTGACCTCTTAAGGCAAGCCAACTTAGAAAACGTTACATAGCTTGAACCTCACAACTCTGATAAGAGCTAAGATCAACCCAAGGGTTGAAATATATCAAATCAAACCTAGCAGGTAGGATACCGCAACTTGGCCCAACACAAGAGCAAGGACCAACCTAATGGAATTCACATGGAAACACAGGAATGTCCAAACATGATCCCATATGGACTAGCTGAGGGTTAACCCAAGGGTCATACTCAACAAGATTGGCATAAACTATAATTTTGCATCCCACTAATTAAGTAGTAGAAAAGGGTGTATGCCTTAGAACCAAACAAGGCCACAAATGAAGACCATGGGCCAACTAAGGCTGCCCGACACGAAAATCCCAGCTCAATTATGAGCTAAGTAGATCCGCAGACAAGATAAATGAACTCAACCTAACCCAATGAATTCACTCTAGCACACCTTAATAGCTCACTAGCTATCAGGTCCAAAGGGAATGCTAAGGCAATTGAAGTAAGTCTCATGCTAAGGCGAGAGAAAAACCTCATGCTAAGGCATGAGCAAATCTCATGCTAAAGCATGAGATGTAATTCTAAGTCTCATGCTAAAGCGTGAGCAAATCTCATGCTAAGGCATGAGATGTTATTCTAAGTCTCATGCTAAGGTATGAGCAAACCTCATGCTAAGGCATGAGATTATGTTTAAAGTCTGATATTAAGGCATGAGATATTATTCTAAGTCTCATGCTAAGGCTTGAGCAAACCTCATGCTAAAGCTTGAGATATTGTTTAAAGTTTCATGCTAAGGCGTGAGCAAACCTCATGCTAAGGCATGAGATGTTGTTTAAAGTCTCATACTAAGGCATGAGATGTTATTCTAAGTCTCATGCCATAGGCATGAGCAAATCTCATGCTAAGGCATGAGATGTTATTCTAAGTCTCATGCTAAGGTATGAGCAAACATCATGCTAAGGCATGAGATGTTGTTTAAAGTCTCATGCTAAGGCATGAGCTGTTATTCTAAGTCTTATGCTAAGGCTTGAGCAAACCTCATGCTAAGGCATGAGATATTGTTTAAAGTCTCATGCTAAGGCGTGAATAAACCTCACGCTAAGGCATGAGATGTTATGCTAAGTCTCATGCTAAGGCATGAGCAAACCTCATGCTAAGGCATGAGATGTTGTTTAAAGTCTCATACTAAGGCGTGAGCAAAACCTCATGCTAAGGCATTACCAAATCTTCATGCTAAGGCATGAGATGTTATTCTAAGTCTCATGCTAAGGTGTGAGCAAAACCTCATGCTAAGACATGTTCAAACCTCATGCTAAGTCATGAGATGTTATTCTAAGTCTCATGCTAAGGTATGAGCAAACCTCATGCTAAGGCATGAGATGTTGTTTAAAGTCTCATGCTAAGGCATGAGATGTTATTCTAAGTCTTATGCTAAGGCTTGAGCAAACCTCATGCTAAGGCATGAGATATTGTTTAAAGTCTCATGCTAAGGCATGAATAAACCTCATGCTAAGGCATGAGATGTTATGCTAAGTCTCATGCTAAGGCATGAGCAAACCTCATGCTAAGGCATGAGATGTTGTTCAAAGTCTCATACTAAGGCGTGAGCAAAACCTCATGCTAAGGCATTACCAAATCTTCATGCTAAGGCATGAGATGTTATGCTAAGTCTCATGCTAAGGCATGAGATGTTGTTTAAAGTCTCATGCTAAGGCGTTAGAAGATCTCATACTAAGGCATGAGATGTTATTCAAAGTCTCATGCTAAGGCGTGAGCAAAACCTCATGCTAAGGCATGAGATGTTATTCTAAGTCTCATGCTAAGGCGTGAGCAAAACCTCATGCTAAGGCATGAGATGTTATTCTAAGTCTCATGCTAAGGCGTGAGCAAAACCTCATGCCAAGGCATGTTCAAACCTCATGCTAAGTCATGAGATGTTATTCTAAGTTTCATGCCTTAGGCAAGAGCAAATCTCATGCTAAGGTATGAGATGTTATTCTAAGTCTCATGCTAAGGTATGAGCAAACCTCATGCTAATGCATGAGATGTTGTTTAAAGTCTCATGCTAAGGCATGAGATGTTATTCTAAGTCTCATGCTAAGGCATGAGATTGTTGTTTAAAGTCTCATGCTAAGGCGTGAGCGAATCTCATGCTAAGGCATGAGATGTTATTTTAAGTCCCATGCTAAGGCATGAGGAAACCTCATGCTAAGGCATGAGATGTTGTTTAAAGTCTCATGCTAAGGTGTGAGCAAAACCTCATGCTAAGGCATGAGCAAATCTTCATGCTAAGGCATAAGATGTTATTCTAAGTCTCATGCTAAGGAGTGAGCAAAATCTCATGCTAAGGCATGACCAAATCTCATGGTAAGGCATGAGATGTTATTCTAAGTCTCATGCTAAGGTATGAGCAAACCTCATGCTAAGGCATGAGATGTTATTAAAAGTCTCATGCTAAGGCATGAGATGTTATTCTATGTCTCATGCTAAGGCTTGAGCAAACCTCATGCTAAGGCATGAGATATTGTTTAAAGTCTCTTGCTAAGGCATGAGCAAATGTCATGCTAAGGCATGAGATGTTGTTTAAAGTCTCATGCTAAGGCGTGAGCAAATCTCGTGCTAAAGGCATGAGATGTTGTTCCAAGTTTCGTGCTAAGGCATGAGCAAACCTTTTGCTAAGGCATAGAATAACCATTCTAAGGCAAGCATTGACGCTCAACAATCCGTGAACTGCTTGCCCCAGGGCTTATCAAATAAGCCTTGAAGAGTCAGAGCTCAAAGAGCTGTAGAGTATAAAATTCAAAATGTGGCCTTTGAGCCGCTCTCACGAGGGCTTATCAAATGAGCCTTAAAGAGTCAGAGAGCTCCAAACTATAATATTCAAAAAGTGGCCCATGAGCTGCTCGCACCATTGCTTATTAAACAAGCATTAAAGAGTCCCAATGGGATAAAAGTTCGAGGGACATGGCCCATAAGCCCACTCGGCTTGGGCTAGGTGAGCTCTGAAACACAAGTCCGAGGGAAGTGGCCTACAAGCCCAGTCGGCCGAAAAGCTATTAATGTGCCAAGCTTTGAGGCAAAATGTCAACACAAGATTAGTCCTAAGAGGACACAAACTCACAAGTACCATGTTGTTTTTCAACAATTCCACACTCAAAGGATTGGGGGAGTACCAAAACTAAGTAAGTACCCCCACGTCTAAGTTATCCAGACATATTCCTAAGGGAACTAACGAAGGACAGAGCGAATGTAAAGCTCTAGAATAAGAGCAGGCTTCACTAAAGCTTGTCTCCCTCGAACATCTATAAAATATATATTTTTCTTTGCTTTGCTATGAGCATTGTTGCTTAGCAATGCTAAAGGCAGACACCCCACTAGGTTGAAACAACTACCATAGATGGGCGTGGATCAAAGTAAAAGGGCGTGCTCTATTTAGCCCCCTGAACATTCTCATCGGTTTGCTATTCAACAAGGCCGACAAGCGAAGCAGTTCAATAAAGTCAAGCACCGCAACGTGATCATAGGGCTAAGGGTCCACAAGAATTCCCCTAAACCAAGCAATGGCTATGTACACCCCACCTTTGTGAACATCACACACGATACACAGGATAGGCGGGCATAGTCATCGATTCCAAAGCAAATAGTGTTTCCTTATCTTGACTTATGTTCTTACTCGGAAAATGGGGAGTAGCTGATAAGTAGGAAATAACCTCCCAAGGTTAGCCTAGACCGAGGCCTAGCACAACACGAAGGGCCATGTATGGGACCTAGTGACGCGGAGCTTAGCTTGAAGGGCTGAGCTCAGTGGACCAGCCCATGGGTAAAGGTCATCCTAAGGTTAGCCCAAATCAAAGAGCTCACGAACACAGCCCTAAGGGCTCAAGCTAGAGTCCCAAGAACATGAAATCTAGCCTATAAGTGCTAGCCTTTATTAAACTAGCCCAAGGACAGAGGCCAGCTCACGAGCATAGCTCATAGAAAGATACCGAGATCAGCTCACCAGGTGAGCTCGACAAATATGACAAACCTGCAGCCAGACTTATGAGACACTCCATGGGAGAGCTTCGTACAATCTAGGGGACTCAGAGAGCAGTCGGACTCTTACCCCTTTCTAGAATAGCCAAGGCCTTATCTCATCCCAAGGGATGAGGCTGCGAATCCCAAGAGATAACCATGAGAGACCCAAGGGAACTCAGGGAGCAGCCACAAGCCTTATCTCCTCAGAAGAGATCAAGTCACTGTCCACAAAGGATAACCACAGAGATCCGTGTACATCGAGGACTCCTAAACCTTACAAGTAAGCACAAGAGTCCTAAGGTGAGAAGGATACTCCATCACCAACCTATTCCCGTCATGTACGGATAAGCCCAATAGGTCCCAGCACCGTAAGGACTCTTGATCTGGATAACAATTGCAAAGTCCAAAGGTAAAGGGATTCCTCAAACCTGATAAGGATAATAAGAGTCCTAAGGTGAGGAGGACACTCCATCACCAACCTATTCCCGTCATCTACAGATAAGCCCAAGAGGTCCCAGCACCATGAGGACTTTTGATCTGGATAACAATCGCAGAGTCCAAAGGTGAAGGGATTCCTCAAACCTGATAAGGATCAGGGGAGTCCTAAGGTGAGGAGGACACTCCAACACCTATCTATACCTGCCACGAGTGGATGAGACTTAAGAGTCCCGGTCCCAAGGGATTCCTCCCAAAAATGCCTATATAAAGAACCTCATAAAGGTACGCAATGTGATAAAACTCATACTCAGTCTATACTCTATTCTAAAGTAGATCGACTGACTTATGCATCAGAGGGGTGATGGCAAAAGCCACGCCGGTGCCCATAGCTTTTTTGTTCTGTATTGCAGGTCGTTAATCGAGTATGCAGGAAGCCGTTTCATCCGCTGAAGGACTAGATGGACAGTTGAGGTAACCCTCTTCCTGAGGTGACCAAAAACCGCTTCATCAGTATCCTTTCTGTTGGTGACCCTGGCAGCAGGAGTCTATAGTCTGCAACTTGTTTTTGTTGCTACTGTGGTTTCCAGAATTATGATAAAGATTTAGTTTAGAGGAACCGGGGTGAAGTTTTTCTTATTCTCTTGGACATGATAATGTGAGTTTTGATAGAGTGCTGATATCCATGTTGAAATTGTGGTCTCCTTTTTTTATCAGGATGTTCTTTTAAGACAAGATTCAGTGCAAAGAGTATTGGATTTAGGGTCTTCCTCAGCTGCAGCTTTTCCATCTCAAGTCTCATCTCATCATCATGCTCATTTTTTCAAATGACAATGCCTTTTTTTTCACTTTCCTTGAACCTGTATGACCTATGATTCACAATGCTATTTAATTCCAAAGAAAAATCTGCAAAAAATTGCCAAGAACGTAGTTCCAAAGTTCTGCATTTGCGAGCATTGGACACATTCCCTATGGATGCAGAGCTGCCAGTGCAACATTCTATTATCTGTACACTTTAATACTTCATACATATACATAGAAATACACACACACACAGATACATTTTTGAATTCTATTTGTTTCTTCTATGATCTGCATGTTTTGCTTTGAACAAGCAACATGGCACCTAAATGTTATGGTGGGACCTGTATATGGTTGTGAGGATAAACCAAACATGATTCTGAACTTTCCTATATGGACAAAGTGCTAGGTAAGATAGTCTAGCACCGAACCAACTGGTTGATAGAAAGCAGGAACATTTACTTTGTTTCAAGACTTAATGCTTTGACTTCTTGACCCCATCTAGGCCCTCTTATTAGACTCTTCACCCAGAAAGAAAAAAATATTAACAAGGCTAAACTAATAACTAGTTAGCCAAAAAGAAAGCCCAGTCATCTAGTGAAGGTTCTCCTGGGTTCATACCTGCTGGTTTGTCTCTTAATTTGCTGTTGTTCTTTAGTAGTTTAGATATATGGTTCTGTGATGGTGGTGTTTTTACCTACATAAAATTGATCTTATGCTGTTTTTCCTTGTCCTGCAGGCAGCCATTGATCAGGACTATTGACTATAATGAACTTATTAGGGGTCTGGTTTTGAACTTTCATAAAATTGACCAGTAATGCAGACCTGGGAAAACAAATACTCCTACTTGGCAAGTTTGGTTCCCTGTAAAGCTAAGGTGGTGTTTGGTAAGTTTTTGTATTCCATTTTCGGTTTTGTTATCTGGAAATCTGAAAGCTATAATCAAAACATGTTTGGTAACTGTTTTGGTTTCCAGGAAAAGGTACTAATCTAGAAATTTTCAAATTTTGTTGCAACATAACCAAGTGGTACTTCCAGAATAAATTTCCATTCTCTCACCACCTTCAACCATACTCATCTCTGATCGAGCACCACATTGAAAGACCATCTATGGACTACGGCCAACGCCGACCACCCCCCTCGGTCCACCACCTCAATCTATCGGCTATCTACTCATGACGACACTCTCCATCTTCAAACACCCCCTTCGGCAAGCCCCCTCCACTGCCGGTGAACCTTTCCGGAACCACCCCTCACTTGTTTTCGAAACCAATTTGCGATATGTATGCACAACATATGATCTTTTGTTTTTAAGATAAAACTAAACGTTTTAAAATTTAAAAAAAAAAAGTTTATTTTTGTGTTCTGTGGCAGACCGAACATGAGTTCGCTGTGTAACGACCGAGCCCGTGCCGTGCCGAGCACGAACCTTGAGCACGGCTCCCGTCCCTGTTCTACGTCGACCATTTCTTTTGCCACGGACTCGTCGGCAGGACATCTCGTTCTCGGCCACCTTCCACGGCGGGTCATTTGTGACTGTCCTCTTCTATCAATCGTGTGCCCGATCGGCAAAGGCGTGTTCGGCCACCCGCGGAGCAAGGCCACTGTTGACCACGGCTAGCCGCTGATTTGCATGTCTTTCCACGTGTAAAAGCGGTTATAACAGAAGATGATCATGGGCGCACATGGGTGCGCCAGCTCAGCCCTAAAAACGGTTACCAGATCTATTTGGTGACGTCATGTTGACACTGCCTGACCCGCGCAAGGCACGTGCTGGTGCTTGGAGAGCAAGTGAAGGAGCTCTATAAATACCTAGCAGGGGAAACCCTAAAGAGGTACATGCTATAATATACTCACGCTCATAATCTTCTGCCTACGCTCTCTGCACATTACTCATCCTCACGCCGGAGGGCCTTGCCGGGACAACCCCCGGCCTGGTCTTTAGTCGTGCGCTCATTGTGCAGGCTGCGTGGAGAAGGCTAGGAGATCACTGAACCAACGAAGGAAGGACTCGAGCCGGAAGAGACGGGCCACACAATTGGTGAACCCGACGTGAAGCCTTCTCAGCCTCTGATCCAAACGGCTCAAACTCACTTCCAAACCACCTTCCTCTTAAAAAGACAGTCAAAAACTCAACAGCGATGGGCGGAGATCCACAAAACGTTTCTGTTTCGGGGGCCAAAGACATCAGTGGAAACGCAATCCTCCCACCGTTTTCAGAAAGGCACATGTCCATCTCACTCCCCCCAGATTCTGGGCTTTCTCCGGCCGCAGACGACATAACAACGACCTACATCCGCCTTCTGCAACGACGAGACGACGAAAGGGACAACGAACTTGCAGCGCTAAGAGCGGAAGTGGCCCAGATGAAGCAACATATACAGGACGCAACCCCAGCCGCCTCCAGATCTACCGGAGGCGAACGACGGAAGCAAAGAAATTCTCCTCCCCCTCCTCCTCCTCCGCCGCCACGAGACCACCCCAATGAGGCGGGCCACCGCATCTCCGTCAAAGACCGCCTTGGGTTACGCCAGAAAAAGGGGACGCCAGGGAAATCATCCTCTACAAACAACATGCAACATCTGGTCCACACCACTCGAGATCCCACCACGAGCGAACCCGCACAAGAGACACCGAATCATTCACGAGCACATACTCGACTGGTCGCGCGGAGTTCTCTCGCACAATAGCCTCACGCCGAAGCCGAGACACCGTCGAAACCAGGCGCCACGCCTCTGAACGCCTCGGAGGGATACCACCAGAAAACTTGGATAATGAGAACGATGTTCGGCGGAATGGCAAAGGCATACGGATCGAAGGGGCGGAGAATGGGAACAGAACCTATTGCAACAAAGAGAAGTCCGTCGACCACCCCCGTAGGGAAACAACAGACCTGCGGGACAAGCTTCGCAGCCGAGTACGCGAGAAAACATCAGAAAGAGAGAAGCACCCAAAGAGGCCGCGCACGGACGAGCTAGGCAAACCACCGCGTCCTGGGTTTGAACGGCAACTAAAGGACCTTGGTATCTCACCCTTCACCTCCCACATCATCAACACCATCGCCGAACCCAATTTGCACCTACCAAAATTCACGAAGTTTGACCCAAGCAGCTGCGAAGCTTACACTCACCTCATTCACTTTCGCCAAACCATCGAGCTGTGCACTACGAAGGATGAAATCAAATGCAAAGCATTCCCATCCAGCCTTGGCTCTCTTGGACTCCAGTGGTTCAACAAATTGCCCGCTGGATCCATACGGAACTTGGCTGACCTCGAACGCGCCTTCAACACCCGCTTTGTCACAAGTAACTGAACAGCGAAGGAGCCTGAGTCCTTGACCCAGATGAGGAAGCTCCCAAATGAAACGCTCAGGCACTATGCAGAGCGCTACTGGCAATTTTTCAATGAAATTCCCGGAATCGACGAGTACTGGGCCGCCTGTACCTTCAAAAATGGGTTGGAATCTGAGAGTAAAATACTCGACGAACTGGCTATTCGACCTCCGCACGGCATGGGAGAGTTGATGCGTGTCGTAGAACGATTTTGTGCCCTTGAAGAGTTCTACGCAGACCGAGCCGCTCAGGGGATCCCCAATTCAACAGCCCGCCAATCGACGACAGCCCCTCAGCTGCAGACACCAATCGCAACTCAACAATCCCAGCCAAAGAAACACGTCAACAACATCAAGGAAGGGAAGAAACGCCAGCCAAAGGAGCACGACTACGTGGCCGAAACCACCCACTTCAAGGAACCAATTTGGTCTTTTCTGAAAGAGATAATGAGGCAACCGTGGTTTGAGTGGCCGACGGGCAAGCTCGGCACAGACAACGGCCAAGCTGACCAGAATCCGAGGAAGAAGTGCTCGTATCACAATGAGCTCGGCCACTACACAACGGCATGTGCTCCGTACAAGGCGCTGTTGGAACGTTTGGCAGCCCAAGGCCATCTCGATCAATACATTGACCGATCAAAAACTCCCGCCCGTCAGACAAATCCCAACCCCAATGAACAGCGCCCACTGATACACGTTATCCACGGCCCAGTGTCAAAGGAATTTGAATCAACTCTTCAAGCCGACCTCAGTCGCGCATCAACTTCCCGGCAGGTACTTGCAGTAGGACCTGGATCCAAACGTCCACGAACAGAAGAGTTGCCCAAATGGACGATCACTTTTACCGAGCGCGATCTTGAACGTGTGCAAACACCACACTCCGACGCTCTCGTCGTAACCGTCCAAATTGGAATGCATGATGTCAAACGCATTCTTGTCGATCAAGGAAGTTCAGCAGAGGTCATGTACTACGACCTTTTCAAAAAGTTGGATCTACCTGAGTCAGCCCTACAACCTACCGACGTACCCCTCATTGGCTTCAACGGCGCACCCGTCTGGCCGCTTGGCCGAATCTTCCTCCCAGTCGTCGTTGGCTCAAAAACTCTGACCGTCGAATTCATCATCGTCAACGCACCAAGCCCATACAACGCCATCCTTGGCCGAACCTGGCTCCAAGGAATGCAAGCCATCGCTTCCACCTACCACCAGGTCGTCCGCTTCATCGGCGCCACAGGACGACAAGAAGATTTACGGGGTGACCAAGTGGCCTCCAAAAAGTGCTATGTCTCTGCCGTCCACAACTCCGCCAAAGCCAAACAAGTACAATGGGTTGAAGTCCCCGACATGGCAGTAACTGACGACGTCGGCCAAAAAGCAGAAGACAAAGCAGAGGAAGACCTCGTCCAGATGCCAATCAACGAGGATGGCTCCCGATTCTTCCTCATCAGCTCTTCCATCAGCGAGGCTGACCGCGAAGAAATGTTCCAATACCTCAAGAAAAATATCGAAGTCTTTGCTTGGACCCCTAACGAAATGCCGGGGGTCGACCCGAAATTCATTAGTCACTCCCTCAACATCAAAAAGGACGCTAAACCTGTCATCCAGAAGGCACGGCGATCTGCAGCCGAACACGCCGACGCCGTCGTTGAAGAAGTCAAGCGTCTGTTGGAGGCCAACGCCATCCAAGAAGTACAATACCCGACATGGCTGTCCAATACTGTGGTCGTTAAAAAGAAAAACGGCAAATGGCGAGTTTGTGTAGATTATACCAATCTCAACGACGCTTGTCCAAAGGATTGGTTCCCACTGCCGAAGATCGATCAACTTGTGGACGCAACGGTAGGCCATGCTCGGCTCAGCTTTCTGGACGCCTACCGTGGCTACCACCAAATTGCCATGGACCCCGACGACATGGAGAAAAATGCTTTCATCACGCCGTATGGAATCTTTTGCTACCGCGTCATGCCCTTTGGACTCAAGAATTCAGGGGCAACGTTCAACAGAGCTATATTCAAGATGTTGGACGAACAAATCGGCCACACCGTGGAGGCTTACATTGATGACCTGGTAATCAAAAGCAAGCAGGAATCCAACAACCTACGAGACTTGCCCGAAGTTTTTGAAATCCTCAAGCTACACAAGCTACGGCTGAATCCTGAAAAGTGCGCGTTCGGGGTAAGCGCTGGGAAATTTCTCGGACACCTTGTCACCCGAAGAGGTATCGAGGCCTACCCCAACCAAATCAAGGCTGTTCAAGATTTGTGCCCACCAAGGACGATCAAGGAAGTTCAAAGGCTCACTGGGATGGCAGCGGCTCTCAACCGATTCATCAGCAAATCCTCAGACAAATGCCACGCATTCTTCCACGCCTTGAAAGGGAAAAGCCGACGTAGTTTTGAATGGACCCCGGATTGTGAAGCAGCCTTTGCCGAACTAAAAGACTACCTAAATTCGGCCCCGCTGATGGAAAAACCAAAGAAGTTCGAAACATTATATCTCTACCTCGCCGTATCCGCTCACGCAACCAGTTCTGCACTTGTACGGTGGGAAGGCGCCGAAGACAAGCCCATCTACTTCATAAGCAAAACACTTCTTGCAGCTCAAACTCGTTACCTCCCACTTGAAAAGCTGGCCCTTGCGCTCGTCACAGCGGCTAGGAAACTTCTGCCCTACTTCCAATCACACTCCATCACCGTCTTAACTTAACACCCCCTCAAAGCTCTCTTTCGAAAGGCAGATCTGTCTAACAGGGTCTCCAAGTGGGCAGTTGAGCTAGCAAACTTTGATATCTGTTTCGAACCACGAACGGCGATCAAAGGACAAGTCTTTGCGGACTTCATTGCTGAGCTTACTCCACAAGACACTGAACTCCTCAACATACCTAACCCAACACAATCCATCACAGAGCATCAATTGTCACCAGCACCTTGGCACCTTTTCCAAGGCGACATATGGCGTCTGCATGTCGACGGAGCATCAAACAGCAACGGAGCAGGGGCCGGGGTCGTCCTAGCCTCCCCCTGTGGAACGATACACGAAAGTGCTATCAGCATCGACTTCCCTGCCACAAACAACGAAGCTGAATATGAAGCCTTCCTTGCTGGCATACGCTCAGCCATCGCAATGGAAGTCACCAACCTTGTTGTCTACTGCGACTCCCAACTCATCGTCAACCAAGTACTCGGTGACTATGAAGCTCGGGACCCTCGAATGACGAAATACCAAGCCACAACAGCTGAGCTCATCTCTCAGTTTCACAATTTCAGCATCGAACAGATCAACCGCGAGCACAACGCACACGCGGACGCACTCGCTAGCCTCGCATCAGCATCCACAGCCTCAGAATTCAAAACCATCAACTTCGGCAGCATTGGCCGTCCGTCTTTTGAGCCCACTCTAGAGGTACTCAACGTTGAACTCGGTCCTAGCTGGATGGATGAGATCGTTGCATTTCTAAAGCACGACACCTTGCCCACAGACAAAAAGGAGGCTTACCGTGTGAGAAACAAGGCCGCTTACTACTGGCTTTCTAAAAGCGGCCAATTATACAGGAAATCCATCTCCGAACCGTATCTTCTCGTTGTCCACCCCACCCAAGTGCCCGCAATTCTGACAGAACTTCATTCAGGCAGCTGCGGATGTCACTCCGGCGGCCGCTCCCTCTGTCAACGTGCCATGAGCCAAGGCTACTTCTGGAAGAACATGAAGAAAGACTGCGAAGAAGTTGTCCGCAAATGCCGACCTTGCCAGCTGTTTTCACCTATACCAAAGCAACCAGCCAAGAACCTCTCCCCTATTACCAGCCCTTGGCCCTTTGCACAATGGGGGCTCGACATTGTCAGAAAACTACCAACAGCTCCAGGAGGATTCAAGTTCTTGATCACAGCAACGGACTACTTCTCCAAATGGGTAGAGGCCGAACCCCTTGTGACAATTACAGAAGCTGACGTTCGCAGATTTGTCTGGCGAAACATTGTTACAAGATTCGGAGTTCCATACGCCATCGTATCAGACAATGGAAGCCAATTTGTCGGTAAAGACCTGACCAGCCTCTGTGAGGAATTTGGGATACGCTTCTTCAACTCCACACCAGCATACCCACAAGGGAACGGACAAGCCGAGGCTACAAACAAGACCGTCTGCGCTGGGATCAAGCGACGACTGAACTCCAAGAGAGGAAAATGGGCTGAAGAATTACCACGTGTCCTCTGGGCTTACCGTTCTACACCCCGGCTCTCAACCGGCCAAACTCCCTTTTCAATGGCATTTGGCATGGAGGCCATTATCCCACTAGAATCCAAGTTCCCCACTTTGAGGACAGAACATTTCGATCCAAAGGCCAATGAAGATGCAGTGGAACAAGAATTGATTTTAGCAGAGGAAAAACGCGACGACGCTTAGTTAAAGCTCGCCGAATATCAACAACAAGTGGCAAGAGGCTACAACCGAAATGTTCGAACCAAAACCTTCAAACCTGACGACTTGGTTTGGCGAAAGGTGGTGCAAGCTAGCAAGAAGCAAAAGTTCAAACCCAACTGGGAGGGTCCCTTTCGCATTGTCAAGAATGCTAGTGAAGGTGCCTACGTGCTGGAGGACATGAATGGGAAAGTTCTCAGTAACCCATGGAATGCACAGAACCTCAAGAAGGAATACATGTAGCCGGAATTCCAACAGTGTGCCTCATGTTCAGCCACTGCCTATCCATTTGTTCTTTGTTGGCTTCGGCCCATGTTTTTACATTTTCTCCTGTACTTCAAAATTTGTGGAATCAAAAGAAATTTTATCTGACAGTCATTTACAGTTCAAAATCCTTTCCATTTAATTTATATTCTACCTCGGCTACTTGGCCAAACACAAACGATGACCTCGGTCACACCCACAAACGGCTCTAATGCCTCCGCTTCGGCCACTATTGCTGCCCAAAAGAAGCAAAAACGGACATCAGGTCCACCGAGCCCAGAAACACACAATATGGCTGGAATTTGGGCTCGGGTTCGGCTCAGCAAGACACTACGGTCGGCTACAGCCAGGTTACACTCACGCTTTGGTGAGCAAACCACCCACAAACATTAAACACTTATAGACTAAGGGCTGACAAATTAACCAAGCCCCAAACAATGGTTGTGCATCCTCCACAACTTCGGCGATCAATCGCAGTATCAACTATACTAGCAACTGGCCGAGACCAACACATGCTCGACAAAAACTTTATTCTAGTACACTACTTTGGTTCAAGCTCGGCAATACCTACAGCTAGTAACTTAAACAATTGGACAAGCATTCCTACAATTAGGCCGAACCCAAACCAAAGTGGGGGCTACAGGACAACTACTACCATTGGCCAGGGCTCGGCAACTCTTCACATCAACACATCTAATGTGGCCCAGGCTCGGCTCTATTATTATGCATTGTTCAAGCTCGGCAAACACCAAAATGATAAAGCAATTTCTACTTTGCTACATGTCAACACAACTCAGCCGACCCAAAATGATCTCAAAAACAAATTTCAAATCGAGCAAGTATGACATTCAAGAAAGCGTTGCAGAAAAGAAGTCATTCATTTAAAAAAAGATCAAGTAATGCAAGCTCGGCAAAAAGTTTACAGCCAGAGACCATTACATCTGGAACGGTAAAATCCAAACTCGGATCCGTCCAGTCTAACAAAAGTCCAAATTGAAGAAAAACAAAAAATTAACAAGTAAGAGTATTTTCAGCCTCGACCTCGACTTCAGCAGCCTCAACCTTGAGCAGTATCTTCGGCAATAGCTCCGGTTGCAGCTGCGTCCACACCGACCACAGCCCCACTACTGCCAGCACCACCTTCAGCAAGAACATCCTTATCAACATTTAATGGCTCGTGCTCGGCACCCCCAACCATCTTTTCAGCAATTTCAACAATTTTTTCACCAACTGCAGCTTGCCTAGTGGCCCCCAAGTCACCATCGTCACCAGAAACCTCCTCGACCTCATGATCACTGTCAGAAAACTGCTCGGGAGGGAGGGGTGCACACCCGTCTTCGGTATATGGCAATACAAGCTCGGGAGTAACTGGGGCTGGAATAGACTTCGTCAAGTTCATGTCCGCCTCCAGCTGCATCACTCCACAGGCAGCCTTCACACCATCTTTGTACCCCGTTCGGAAGGCGATAGGGATCCTCATTCGGATGGCGTCATTCACAATGGACCGAGCCTCCCGCATGTATTTGGCCCCTGCTCGGTCAAAACCAGCTTGATATGCCACCCCATCTACCTCTTTCATCTTCCTCTTCTCTCTCTTTAGCACCTTCGCCACCTCACGCTCGGCATTCTTCATCCTCTCCTCCATCTCATCTCTTTCTTTCTCAAGCTCGGCAACTTGAGTTTTCACGGTCTTCAAGCTTCCTTTATAGCTCCTCACCTTCTCCTGCTCAACCTTCAAATCTTCATGAAAGCGAGCGCGCTCGGCCAGCACAAGCTCGGCATCCTTTGATGAGCGGAGCAAGGCCTGTCCAGCCTGGTAAACAAAAAGCGTCGGCATATAAATACTCGAGGATAGAAAGTGAAATAAAATGACCAAGGTCGGATAATACCTGAACAAGATAAGCACCAGCATGAACCAAACTTGGCTGGAGACCCTGAGGGATTTTCTGCATATCCTTCGGCAATGCCAGACCTTGGAGAATGGCAGTGGCCAGCCCGGGTTCAGCTTTCACAGAGTCCTCCACCGTCACGACTCTGCCCTCGGCCAAGGCGTATGACGGAGTGAACTCCTGAGCAACGACGGGGCCAGCCGATCCCAAAGGCCGTTCGGCTGTCTTTGAGCCACCAGCCGCTGACGACTCTGTCTTCTCCCTCTCGCTCGGATTTGAACTCGGCGGCTTGGTCGGGAAGAAGTCATGGGTGACTTTTTGCCTCTTCTCAGCAGGCTCGGCAAACCCAGATTCCTGTCGAACCGCTTTGCCATCTCGTATATTAACACGGACAACGCTCCGACGGCCCATGTCACTGGCAAGATCGGGCACGAGAGTTTTTAATGGAACGTTAACTCCTGAGTGTTCGGCTTGTTGATCTTCTCCGAACTAAAACTCTGCTGGTTTCCTGAACGTCGGCAACTTCACCCTCGGCTGCTTACTGCCTCCTGTCTGCCTCGCCTTCTTTCCTCGGCCCTGACCTTCTGTGCTCGGTGCCGCCTCCCTTCCCCTTCTCCTTAGCTTGCCCTTGTAAGACGGCTCGTAGCCAAGAAGCGTCGGCACATCCCTACAAGCCTGAGACAGGAGTATGTCAACGTGCGCCTCAACAGACAAAGATTGCTGAGTCTTTGTAATTGCTCGGTGATCTGCAAAAGTATTCAACTGTTAGGAAAATCACATGCATCGAAAGAAAAGTTAACGTCGGCAGAGCAGAAGAAACGTAATTACCTCGAAAATCTTTCGTCTTTGGCACCATATACTTACTTACGGTCTGATCACCGAACTCAAAATTGCCCCTCACTTCGACATAAAAATTTGCCCACTTGTCAGTGTCGGGCAAACCGTCTATTAATGGTTGTTTCTTGCCCCGTGTGGACAAGTACCGACGCTTGGTTTGGCCGTGCCTAGACATAATGTAAGTATGGAAAAGGTCGGCTACGGTGAATTCAAGGTTGTGAAGCTCCTTCGGCTTAATCACCGACATTACTATTCGGTAGCTGTTGATGGCAAAATAATGTGGGACGATGCTGAACCAAGCAAGAAGTTCCCTCAAGAAGGGATGGAGAGGGAACCTCAAACCAGCCTCACATATCGCCATCAATGAGACAGTGATATGCTTGGGATAGTCCCCCCTCGTATCCTTAATTCTGTTGCTCGCCACTTGGTTGAGTATTACATCGTTTGGGATGCTGTACTCTCGGCAAAAATCTTGGTACTCCCTAGCACTTCCGGTGAAGAAATGGGCATAGGGGCAAACTTGGCCCCTCTCATAAAGATCGTCAACCCCTCTACCCTCGGATTGGGATTCACTGTGCCCTGAAAGGATAGGGGTTGGGGCGTCGGCCTGTGGGATGAATCTGGACTCGGCCTCTGGTCCCAGTTGAGGCTCGGCATCAGAATGGGTCGAAGGTGTGAACGATATCTCAGGATCGGTTACAAACTCGTCGGCACCGTATTCAAAGACACGTTCGGCATTCGAGTCATAGGAGTCGGAGGACATATTTGAGGCAATGGATGATATTTGGTGTCGGCGTCTGTGTTTTTCCAACCACTCACGGGAAAACAAATCTCCAGAATCTCCCCCTGAGCTTTTAGAGTCGGAAGAGATGACAATGGTTGGGTGAGCCAGACCTAACAAAAACAAAGAAAACAATGACAAACCTCGTCATCGGCAAAGAAGGCAAGGGATCTCTATGCTCGGCTACCCTATTGGCCCACCCTATTTGTCTCTTCAAGATTCAAGCTCGGGAAATACTAAGACACGAAATGGGGCTCGGCCTGCCCACACCCGAGGTTGGGTTCGGCAAATCCCAACAGGGGCCGAGCACGAGCGTTGTTACAGACTCGTGCTCGGAAGAACAAATTGAAGATGAAGATGAACAGTCGTTCATCTTCAGACCCTCGTACTGTTCACTCAGAACAGAAAACCCCCAAAAACCCAAGAAAATGGAAAGGAAAGCATGAAAAATTGAATCAACTGTGAGAGGAATGAAAATCGAACACATACCTAGAAGTTTCAACGAGATTTGATGAAAATCTACTGAGAATCAAGGCTAGAAGAGGAACGGGCAAGGAACGAAGCTCTGGCAATGGAGGTCTAGAGAGAGAAAGCAACGGTGGCTTCTCTCTCTAACCCCAGCTCTTTATATAGACGTAGGGTTTGGGATTCGAGTTTCCCGCCCATGTCACCGTACCGCCGAACCTGCAACCAATAAAGATCTGACGCGTGGCCTGATGAGACGGGTTGGCAGGGCTCCACGCGTGCCCACCGTCTCCCTGTCAGCCGTACCCAACAAGAGATCGACACCTAGCGTATCCCCATTGGTCCCCGTCCATGGCCGTTTTGTTGAAAAGGGTTTTAGGCTCGGCTCAACTCAGTCCAATAACCGAGTTCCGTGCTCGGCCAAAGTTAACATCAATCCCAACCGTGCACTTGGCGACGACCGAGATTGAGGGGCTATTGTGGCAGGCCGAACATGAGTTCGCTATGTAACGACCGAGCCCGTGCCGTGCCGAGCACGAACCTTGAGCACGGCTCCCGTCCCTGTTTTACGTCGACCATTTCTTTTGCAACAGACTCATCGGCAGGACATCTCGTTCTCGGCCACCTTCCACGGCGGGTCATTTGTGACTGTCCTCTCCTATCAATCGTGTGCCCGATCGGCAAAGGCGTGTTTGGCCACCCGCGGACCAAGGCCACTGCCGACCACGGCTAGCCGCTGATTTGCATGTCTTTCCACGTGTAAAAGCGGTTATAACAGAAGATGATCATGGGCGCACATGGGTGCGCCAGCTCAGCCCTAAAAACGGTTACCAGATCTATTTGGTGATGTCATGATGACACTGCCTGACCCGCGCAAGGCACATGCTGGTGCTTGGAGAGCAAGTGAAGGAGCTCTATAAATACCTAGCAGGGGAAACCCTAAAGAGGTACATGCTACAATATACTCACGCTCATAATCTTCTGCCTACGCTCTCTGCACATTACTCATCCTCACGCCGGAGGGCCTTGCCGGGACAACCCCCGGCCTGGTCTTTAGTCGTGCGCTCATTGTGCAAGCTGCGTGGAGAAGGCTAGGAGATCACTGAACCAACGAAGGAAGGACTCGAGCCGGAAGAGACGAGCCACACATGTTCTTAAAAATTAATTGAAACTAACAACGTTACCGAGTGGATAATAACCGAATTATCATTATTGTCATGTACTAATTCTAAAGTTCTACTGCTACATCATCTCTACTTTGTCATTATGTTTGGAATCGGAACAGTTGAAAGCTCAGAAATCAAAGACTGGTTAAATAAGGGTTAACTTGATTTCCAAGCTCTATGTGCACTGGCTCACGCTCCAACACTCTCGCTTTTTCATTCGTATGCAATGAAGAGAATATTTTAATAGTAATAATGTGTCAAAATGTCAGAAATAAAAACAGCTAGCCCAATGATATCTTTCTAATAAACAAAGACAGACAAGACAGACTTATTAAGCAAAACGAAAGTCTCATTGCCGTACAATGTAATTGGGTTTGGTCTAATAAATCGTACTTGGATTGTACTGGTGTTTTAGTCATATGGTGGAGTATTATCATAATCTTGTTATTCTTGACTTATTAAGCTTAATCATTCTAGTGATGGGCCACATGGGGTAGACTTATCTTTGACCCTTCTCTTTATTCCCCCCATTTAGTAAAAGTTAAAACCAATAACCCCACTTTTACTACTCCATAAAGGAAGGAATATGCCGCCGGTCTAGATAAATTTTGTACCAGCTGCTGTACGTACCTGATGAAGCGATTTTTAGTCACCTCCGGAGGAGGGGTACCTCAACCGTCCACCTTGTCCTACAGCGGATGAAACGGCTTCTTGCATGCTTGATTAATGACCTGCAATACAAAACAGAAAAGCTATGGGCACCGGCGTGGCTGTCGCCATCACCCCTCCGATGCCTAAGTCAGTCGATCTGCTTTAGAAAAAAGTATGGACTGAGTATGAGTTCTGTAGTTTTTGCATTGCGTACCTTTGTGATATAGAGGTGTGATCCTTATATAGGCATATTTTGAGAGGAATCCCTTGGGACTGGGACTCTTAAGTCTCATCCGTTCATGGCGGGAATAGATAGGTGTTGGAGTGTCCTCCTCATCTTAGGATTCCCCTGACCCTTATCAGGTTTTAGGAGTTCTTCTTTCCTTAGGACTCTTGTGCTTGTCATTAAGGTTAGGAGTCTTCAGGGTGGACGAATTTCTATGGTTATCCTCTAGGACTCGTGGCCTAATCTCTTTGGATGAGATAAGGTCCTGGTTGTTCTATGAGTCCCATGGACTGTATGAACTTCTGCTGTGGAGTGTTTTATAAGTCTCTGGCTGCAGGTTTGTCATATTTACCGAGCTCGCCTGGTGAGCTGAGCTCGGTATCTTTCTATGAGCTGTGCTCGTGAGCTGGCCTCCGTCCTTGGACTGGTTTAATAGAGGCTAGCTATTTATAGGCTAGATTCCATGTTCTTGGGACTCTAGTTCGAGCCCTTAAGGCTGTGCTCGTGAGCACTTTGGTTTGGGTTGACCTTGGGATGACCTTTGCCCTTAGGCTAGTCCATTGAGCTCAGCTCTTCAAGCTAAGCTCTGCGTCACTGGGTCTCCTACATGACCCTTCGTGTTGTGTTGGGTTTCCTGGTCTGAGCTGACCTTGGGAGGTTATTTTATACTTGTCAGCTACTCCCCTATTTCCAAGTGAGAACATAAGTGAAGATTTGGAAACACTATTTGCCCTGGAATCGATGACTATGCTTGCTTATCCTGTGTATCAAGCGTGATGTTCATTAGGTTACAGTGTCCATAGCCATCACTTGGTTCAGGGGAATTTTTGTGGACCCTTAGTCCTATGATCACATTGTCGTTTTTGACTTTATTGAATTGCTTCGCTGACTGGCCTTGTTGAATAGCAAACCGATTAGAATGTTCAGGGGGCTGAATAGAGCACACCCTTTTACTTTGATCTACACCCATCTATAGTAGTTGTTTTAACCTTGGGGGTGTTTGCCTTTAGCATTGCTGAGCAGCAATGCTAGTGGCAGAGCAAAGAAATATATATATTTTTGATGTTCGAGGGAGATAAGCTTTAGTAAAGCCTGCTCTTGCTCTAGAGCTTTACATTAGCTCTGTCCTTTGCTAGTTCCCTTAGGAATACCTTGGAATAGCTCAGATGTGAGGGTACTAATTTATTTCAGGTACTCCCCCAATACTTTGAGTGTGGAGTTGTTGAAAAACAACTTGGTACTTGTGAGCTTGTGTTCTCTTAGTACTGATCTTGTATTGACATTTCGCCTTAGATTTTGGTTCATCAATAGCTTTTCGGCCGAGTGGGCTTGAAGGCCACTTCCCTCAAACTTGCATTTCAGAGTTCGCCGAGCTCTGGCCGAGTGGGCTTATAAGCCACGTCCCTCGGACTTTTAGCCCCTTGGGACTTTTTAATGCTTATTTAATAAGCCATGATGTGAGCGGTTCATGGGCCACTTTTTGAAAATTACAGTCTAGAGCTCTTTGAGCTCTGACTCTTCAAGGCTTATTTAATAAGCCCTGGGGCAAGCGGCTCACGAATTGCTGAGAGTCAATGCTTGTTTTTAGAATGGTTATTCTATGCTTTAGCATAAGATTTGCTCATGCTTTAGCATGAAACTCGGAATAACATCTCATGCCTTTAGCACGAGATTTGCTCACGCCATAGCATGAGACTTTAAACAACACCTCATGCCTTAGCATGAGGTTTGCTCATGCCTTAGCATGAGACTTTAGAATAACATCGCATGTCTTAGCATGAGATTTGCTCATGCCTTAGCATGAGGTTTGCTCAAGCCTTAGTATGAGACTTAGAATAATATCTCATGCCTTAGCATGAGACTTTAAACAACATCTCATGCCTTAGCATGAGACTTTAGAATAACATCGCATGTCTTAGCATGAGATTTGCTCATGCCTTAGCATGAGGTTTGCTCAAGCCTTAGCATGAGACTTAGAATAATATCTCATGCCTTAGCATGAGACTTTAAACAACATCTCATGCCTTAGCATGAGGTTTGCTCATACCTTAGCATGAGATTTGGAATAGCACCTGGTTTGCTCATGTCTTAACATGAGACTTGGAACAACACCTCATGCCTTTAGCATGAGGTTTGCTCACGCCTTTAGCATGAGACTTGAGATAGCACCTCATGCCTTTAGCATGAGGTTTGCTCACGCCTTAGCATGAGACTAGAAATAGCACCTCATGCCTTTAGCATGAGATTTGCTCACGCCTTAGCATGAGGTTTATTTTGAAGCTTATCTCTTGCCTTTAGCTTGAGACCTGGAACAACATCTCATGCCTTTAGCCTGAGGCTTCCCATAGTCTTCATTTTTCAGGGTGTCCTTAGCTAGCCTTGGAGGTATCGAGTTAGTAATTGAACTCTGGGTTATTATTCCAGAGCTCTTTTAGTCTAGGCTAAGGAGGCTTGTAGGCTACACTCTCAGGTTTTTAGCTTGACCTCCGTAAGCTCAGGCCCTTCAGCGCCTACGTTGGGGTTGGATCAAGCGGACGTGTCAACACTTTTGAAATTATATGCCGGTCTGAGCTCTGCGACCTTTGACTCTTTGATAATCAATATGTTGCATAGCCTTAGCTACGTTCTTGAGCGTGGAAATTTTTCCTAACCTCCTTTTATTGCATAGCCTTAGCTACGCCTTTTGAGCTTGAAAATTTTCCTAAGCTTTTTTTATTGCATAGCCTTAGCTACGTCTTTTGAGCTAGGAAATTTTCCTAAGCTCTCTTTATTGCATAGCCTTAGCTACGCCTTTTGAGCTAGGAAATTTTTCCTGAGCTCCTTTTATTGCATAGCCTTAGCTACGTATTTTGAGCTTGGAAATTTTCCTAAGCTCTTTTTATTGCATAGCCTTAGCTACATCTTTTGAGCTAGGAAATTTTTCCTGAGCTCCTTTTATTGCATAGCCTTAGCTACGTCTTTTGAGCTAGGAAATTTTTCCTGAGCTCCTTTTATTGCATAGCTGTGCTACGCAAAGCTAATACATCAACCCTTGGGTTGAGCTTAGTTCTTGTCAGAACTATGAGGTTCAAGCTATGTGAGGTTTTTTAAGTTGGCTGGCTTTTTAAGAGGTTAGGTTTTCCGTACCTGTCCCCTCGTAGTGTCAACTTTTTTGGGAAGGAGATCCTCTGCTCAGAGGTTTCTCAATCTGACCAAGGTACTATGATACTTGGCCATTATCATCCCCTCTTGCTTTAGGACTCTTAATCCCTTTAGGATAATGTCCATGATTAGCATATGGGTTATCTAGCTTATCCCATAGGACTCTTTAAGCATATCCCATGGGATCTTGTCTTTGAATTGACTTGTTAAGTCCTTAGATACATATATCGAGCTGGCTCTCTTGTGATCGAGCTGGTTTTAATGTGCTGAGCTGCACCGTGGTGCTTGCTATGCTTGTCCCTTGGGATGAGCTGGTCTGGTTTATACTCAGCTTCAACTATTCCCCTATTTCTTTAGACCTAGTCAGGTCAGGAAAAGGGAAACACTTGAGAGGGTGATTACTTTCCGTGCTTTTATCTGACACAACGAATGCGAGCAACATGGGTCATTTTTTGGGCATGTAGCCTCATTGCAACTATTGGTTGTAACCTCGGGCAACCCTATCCCTTAGGACTGTCTTTACTTGAACTTTTTGTGTTGAGTCGAACATGATGATCTGCTTGGCCTAACTAAGCTATGCTTAGGGTTACCATGTCCCTTAGGACTTTTAGTTAAGCTCCTCTGTCATGTGTTATTGTGTGGGCTGAGCTTATCTCTTAAGATTAGCTAGCCATAAATCTTTATCCCTTGGGATTGTTGACGGGCTAGGCTTTGTTGTCCAATTGGGGTATTCGTATTGAGGTACTCTCCTGGGTTATCCCTTAGGATATTTTATGTTTGTCACCTCCCGTAGGAGGTGTTTCAGCCACCTTAGATGATCAAGATCCTCTGTTGGAGTAACTTGGTGGTCCACATAGCTAGGCTGATGATGGCGCCATGTCAATCCTAGAAGATGATCAGATAACGTTGCTTTTCATGCTCAGCACTCTGAACGAGCCTGAGCTCTTATCTGTGTATCTCCTTAGAAATCTTCATGTTTCCGTAGAGGTGAGTTACTCATTCACTGCTATTGTCGTGACAATTTTGCACTTGCAATTGTTCTATGGAGAAAATCATGTGCTTTAGCAGTTATGTTCTTTTGAGCAAACCTTGGTGAGCTCTTATCTGTGTATCTCCTTAGAAATTTTGGGGCCTTGAGCTTATGACCGAGCAGGCTTGCTGATCATGCTTAAGTTTTTAACACTCATGTAGCTTTTGACTTTTGGCTGAGGTGCGCGGGCTGTGCCCAATTTTTCAGTATTTAATTCCCTTGGGATTGGGCTTTACCCCATTGGTTGTCCAAGCTCCGTAAGCTTTTTATGGCTGGGTAAGCTTTGTCAGTTGAGCTCAGGCTTGCTTCCAAAGCTCTTTAAGCTTTTGAGCTAGCCATACTTCCTACTCCCCCAAGTGTTAAGGTGTTGGAAAAATAGCTTAACACTTGTAGATTGTGTAATTGCTTTAGGCGGGCCGTTGGCCTTATGACTCGTCGCCCCTTGGGACATGATTGCAATTTGTGTTGCTTTATGCAGGCCGTTGGCCTTATGACTTTTATTGGAGGAGCATAGTTGGTAACTCGATTGGTCTTGTCTATTAGTGTTATCTTCTTATAGGAGCTAGCCAATCTTGTTGGCATGTGTAGATGCTTTGAACCGCGGAGATAATGTGGTTGGCAAGCTCTGCTCTTCCTAATTCTTTATTAGGAAGGATTGCCCATTGGGCTCTTGAGGTTTGCAACTGGCAATTCAATCCATAATCGAACTAATGTTGATGGAGCATTTTTTGCCTTGAAATGCTAATGCTGAGTGTGCGTGAGCCTTGGCGTCGCACTTTATTGGATTGGAAGACATTGCAGCTGACCTTGCTTGCAAAGGCTGAGCAGCCACTCACTTTTTGAAGCAGCTTTTTCTTTGAAAATTTGCTGCAACCTATAGTCTAGCCGTTAGCATAAACTCAAGTAGTGTAGCATCAATATGTAACAGGAAAATAACAATATATAATTCATAAGCCTAGAAAAAGACTTCCCTGCTGCATTATGGTCTTTAACCGTTGGCCAAAACTCATAGTTGGAGTATTGCGGAGCAAGCGTGCTTGCGGAGCCGTGGTAATACGTGTACCTAAAATTTAATCTGACCATAGCCAACTCGTTTTGTGCCCCTTTGGAATTCTATGGCTCTTAGGCTGCGCGACTTTCATTAGCCGAGGGCAACAAGTCCATGCTTTGTCGTTGCTTTTTCTTGAATTGAAAAAATCACTGCAACTTTATATTTTAGCTCCGTCGAATCTGTATCCAAGGGCCGTGGTGATGAAATAAAATTGTTGTGAGCTGTGGCTCCTTTTTTTTTTTTTTTTGGGTCCGAATATGCTGACCATGATCTCACTAGGAATTGCCAAACACAATTGGCTTTGCAACCAACCTTCTTCGTTGCTGCAAGCTTTTCATAAAAGTAAGGTCGGTTGGTCGTTGCCCATGTAGGGTACAATCATATATACAAGTCCAATTGCAGTTATGAATGGAAAAGATCATTGAATGCGTGTAACTCAGATTTGACCTGACTTCTAGGAAGTGTAGGGCAGAAATTTAATCTAGAGTTATAGATCTCTAGAGTTCTCTTGCTAAACGGATTTATTTGAATGTGAATTCTTAACAATAATCCACAAGATTTTATGAGCGATTCCCACGTGGGAACATGCTATCAAAATATAGAGATAAAAGAGGAACAAGACTTATCTTGTAGTTGGATAACTATTATTATCAACTTGGCCATCATCTTTAAGAAACGCTAATGCTCGGGCTCGGAATTGCCGTGGCAATCTGTGGGCCTGATATTCTTCTCCGAGTTCACGTCTGAATTCATGTTGATGGAGCAAAATTGTTAAGAGCCATGGCTTGTTTTTGTTTTGTCGAGCACGTGGAGTGCCATTTTGCGTTGAGAATTCTGCAATTTGTTATATCCCTCTCTCCTGCTTCGACAAGAACATTGGCGTCACTGGCGCGACAATTGGGTGGTGGCCTTCAGTGCCCACCAATCTCCACCACTCGTCTCTCTAATAAGCAGAAAACCGAGAAGTTGAATTGGGTGGTGAGAGCTGTATGTGGGTTGGCCGGTTACAATGGATTTCATCTTTTGCAATCAGATTCGGGGAGTTGTTGCCAAATATCAACCGCTTTAGTATACTACTGTGTGTCGGCTATTGACCTCTAGGAATCGAGGGACTTTCCCATTCACTAACAGTTGCAATTAGCACTTGTATGCTTGCAAGAAATAGTAAAATCTGAGCCTAAGATATAAGATATGCAAAATGACTTCTTGAAAGAGGTTTACTCTACAAACAGATTCCTTAGAATATAGAAATTCGATGGAGATAAATAAATAAAGCATGGGATGACTTATCTGATGGTTGGATTACCAACTCCACCGCCGAAGACGATTTTCGATAAAGAAATGCCCATGTTTGGGCTCTGAATTGCCGTGGCAACATGTGCACTTGAAATTTAATTTACTCCGAACTCCTATTCGGGAGTCATCGTGATGAAATAAAAATTTGTCAAGAGCCATGGCTCTCTTCTTTTTTTTTTGTCAAACAAGCGGAGTGCAATCTTTCGTGATGGGTGACAACCATTGAACCTTGGTTCCGAAGGGGTCGGGTTCAATTTATCCCTGCAATAACCTTGCCACTTCACGTAGAAGATCTATCAGGGACAAAATTATCAAGAGCCGTGGCTCTCTCTCTTTTTTGTCAAACAGGTGGAGTGCAGTCATCTTTTCAAAATCCCATAGTAAAATCTGTTTGTAAAACTGAATAAAAATGGGTGTCGGCCATTGAACCTTGGTTCAAAATTGGATTGCCTTCAATTTCTTTGATATTATATGTGCTGGCCGTTGCAATGTTTTGCATTCTACCTCTACAGTTCGAAATTTATAAGCCTCGATCTCCAATGGTCAGTACTTGCAACCAAATCGTGAGAGATGAGTCAAAAAGATGCTGTATGAGTGCCTTTCTTTAATAAATACTCCTCCATAGAGACAGCCAATATATTGTGGCCATAGCTACCGTTGACAAAAACCATCATGGGTACAGTATATTAAAGATCGACATTAAGATTAGCATAATTATGTAAAGATCTTATCTTATTGATTGATTCGTCACGACGTTGGTTTAGATCACAATTCCTTTGTGATTATCATCGTCCTTTGAATCTTTACCATTTGAGATACCGTCTAGGTTGGAGAAAAATTATGGGGAAACAAATCGTTTTCCACAGACGACGCCAACTGATGAAGCGGTTTTTAGTTACCTCCGGAGGAGGGGTACCTCAACCGTCCACCTTGTCCTACAGCGGATGAAACGGCTTCTTGCGTGCTTGATTAACGACCTGCAATACAAAACAGAAAAGCTATGGACACCGGCGTGGCTGTCGCCATCACCCATCCGATGCCTAAGTCAGTCGATCAACTTTAGAAAAGAGTATGGACTGAGTATGAGTTCTGTAGTTTTTGCATTGCGTACCTTTGTGATATAGAGGTGTGATCTTTATATAGGCATCTTTTGAGAGGAATCCCTTGGGACTGGGACTCTTAAGTCTCATCCGTTCATGGCGGGAATAGATAGGTGTTGGAGTGTCCTCCTCATCTTAGGATTCCCCTGACCCTTATCAGGTTTTAGGAGTTCTTCTTTCCTTAGGACTCTTGTGCTTGTCATTAAGGTTAGGAGTCTTCAGGGTGGACGAATCTCTATGGTTATCCTCTAGGACTCGCAGCCTAATCTCTTTGGATGAGATAAGGTCCTGGTTGTTCTATGAGTCCCATAGACTGTATGAACTTCTGCTGTGGAGTGTTTTATAAGTCTCTGGCTGCAGGTTTGTCATATTTACCGAGCTCACCTGGTGAGCTGAGCTCGGTATCTTTCTATGAGCCGTGCTCGTGAGCTGGCCTCCGTCCTTGGACTGGTTTAATAGAGGCTAGCTATTTATAGGCTAGATTCCATGTTATTGGGACTCTAGTTCGAGCCCTTAAGGCTGTGCTCGTGAGCACTTTGGTTTGGGCTGACCTTGGGATGACCTTTGCCCTTAGGCTAGTCCATTGAGCTCAGCTCTTCAAGCTAAGCTCTGCGTCACTGGGTCTCCTACATGACCCTTCGTGTTGTGTTGGGTTTCCTGGTCTGAGCTGACCTTGGGAGGTTATTTTATACTTATCAGTACCAATTCGATACAATAGAGGTCTTGCTGTTTTTTTTTTTTTTGATCCGCGATGTCTTGCTGTCGAATACTATGTAATTGTATTCTCCGGCTGATTAAAAATTAGAGTACTAATAAATCGCGTCTTATTCAAGAACAGATTATAATTAAAGTAGTCTAATAATATGGACTCAACTCTCGTCCAGATTATTCACATCCAATCCGGTTATCTTTTTATGATTTGTGAGCTCATCTTAAGCTCAAAACAATGATCTTAACCGTTGATTTTGAAAATTCCCTTGGAACATCAATCATGCAAAAGGTCACTTTGATCGAGAATCGATAACTGAATGAACAAAATAGAATTGTTAAAAAAATTTATTGACTGTTTAAGTTTAAAGTCATACCGACTCTCTAGTCTTAAACATACAAAAGTTGTTTGTCATTTTCCTATATCTGTTCAAAAAAACTGTTGATTTGGGGTGAGATTGTTATTCTGAGAGAGATCTCGAGATCAACTGTTTAGAATCATTATTTTAGGCTCACGTACAATATCCACCCATTGTCAAAATTGGACGGGAGTAGATGTTATTGGACGGGAGCTCAAGTTTTAGTACTAGACGCTCATTTCTCAAGAAGTTTCGTCCCAAATGAGTTTACAAGAAGAAACACGTAACCAATGACGACGGTGTTATCTGCATATTAGTATTAACTAGGGGAGTCCAATCTCTAAACTTACTCTCAAGATTATGCAAATTTATTAGATTAACGATTAATTCCTTGATTAGAATGATAGTAGTTGGCCATTCTATTGTAGCATTTATCTGATCTGACATAGACATATAGGAAAAGTACCTAACCCAGATGGATTTAACCTATTAATTAAGGTTTGGAGTATCAAATTTAGGTCATTGATTTGGTTTCATCACTTAATTCTGATGAAGCAACATAGTTGATTAAGTTGGTCGACAAAGGCCTCCTTTGAAAGGACCTTGCTTCTTGCAGTCTGCGTATGAACTGGAGGGAGGGAGCAATCGTATCTCGGCCACCAATATGGATCGCCTATTTCAAATTCAAATTCAAATTCGTTATTTAATTTTTAATAGCAAGAATTTACCCGGTTTTGACTCATACTAGTAAAAAGAATGTTTTAGCAAATTTCTCATAAATAAAGATATGCATGGGTGGCTGAGATTGCACGGACTACTCTATGCGTACTTTAATCAAATAAGCCAAATCTCTCTGTAAATAATTGGTACGTATTTATACACGAGCCTTCCTATAACGGTGTCCACTCTGTGTTAAAGTGCGGACGTCCCTTTTTTTGATCGAATTTCGATGATCCGAGCTGCTCAATGTGTTCAAAACGTGATTTTAAGCATACCCACGACAAATCAGCAAAAAAAAAAGACCGGGAAGGGCTACATCCAAATAGTTTTTTTGAACCGTACAATAAAAAATGCTCGGATAAAGCCCTTCCCAGTCTTCTTTTTTTTTGCCGATTTCTCGTGAGAACCCTTAAAATTATGTTTTGATCACATTGAGCGGCTCGGATAATCAAAATTCAATCGGGAACGTCCACACTTTGCTAAGTGCGAACGCCGTTTTATTAAGGGGACTGCGTATTTATATATGTATGTATGTGCATATATATAATATACACAGTCAAGATCCAGTAAGAGATCCCTTACGGGCCAAACTGTGCAGACCTCCCCTTTTCCGATCGAATTGCAACGATTCGAGCCGCTTAACATGTTTAGAATGTGATTTTAAAGGTACTTGTTTGAAATCACCAAAAAAAATGACCGGGAAGAGCTTGATTCGAGCAAATTTTCATAAAAACACTATAAATGCGTTTTTATGCAAAATTGCTCAGATCAAGTCCTTCCAGGTCATTTTTTTTGGTAATTTCTCTCAAGTGCTTTTTAAATCACGTTCTGAACACATTGAGCGGCTCGGATCGTTGCAATTCGATTGGGAAAGGAGAGGTCCGCACTGTTTGGCCATAAGGGATCTCTTACTAGATCCATGGTATATATATATAGCGGTTCTAGGGACACTTAAAAAAACATCTAAAAAACATCCAAAATCTCAATCTCATAGTTCTCGATCAAATTTTTATGATGTAAACCGTTCAATATGTGCGAATGTGATTTTTAAAGTGCCCGCTAGAAATTAACAAAAAATATGACCGGGAAGTGCTTGTTTTGAGCAGTTTTTAATTGAACCGTTCATCAAATCTAAGCTAAAAATTGCTCAGATCAAACCCTTTCCAATCATTTTTTTTTTTGCTAATTTCCCTCAAATATCCTTAAAATCACATTCTGATTACATTAAGCAGCTCGGATTATCAAAATTTGATTTGGAAACTTTGGGGCGTTTTTTAAAATATTTTTTTAGGTGTCCCTGGAACCGCCCCGATTTGTATTTTATATATATATATATATATATATATATATATATATACACACACACAGTCATTTTCAAATAAGGTGGTCCTTATTTTAGTTAAAATAAGGACCTCTCCATTTCTCCCATTTTCCGTTTGAATTTTGATGATCCAAGCCGCTCAATGTGTTCAGAACGTGATTTTAAAGGTATCCGCGAGGAATCGGCAAAAAAAAAGACCGGGAAGGTCTTCATCCGAGCAGTTTTAATTTGAACCGTTTAATAAAAAATAAACAAAAACTGCTCGGATATATATATATATATATATATATATATATATATATATATATATATATATATATGAATGAAAATCTTTTCAAACCGGCAAGAACCAAGAAAAACAAGTAGACAGTCCGATTCGAGGAATGAACCGAGATACCACTGGTAGATAGCAGACAAAAAAACCAATTGTTTCTAAATATCCACTATTTCGCAACCCAAAAAAAAAAAACCTCAAAACTCATCTAGTGTAGGGTTTTCTTGGAAGCGGAGCTGCTGTGCCCATCTCACAGCAACGTGCAGCTATGCCAACTTCATCATCCAAAAGTGTTTTGGATGGTTTGGATGGTCCTGCTATTTATTACCGCTAATAGTATTCTATAACCGGTTATAAAATAACTCTTCCCTAGACCATTAATTACCGAGATGGACAGTAAAAATGGCACAGCTACACGCTGCTGTGAGATAGGCACGGCAGCCCCGCGTCCGGTTTTCTGGGCTCATAGCATTAATTTGTAGTAATGAATTATTCCCAAGTTTCTATGCTGCTATTTCAATTACCTTTAAACATTAATAATACTCATAGTCAAATAGCAAATATATTCTCATTATTGTGGTGGTGTTTTTTCTGGTAAGCAATTCTCATTATTGTGTTATTTACTTGAAAAGTTTTGCTCCTACATCATCTCTGCTTCTTCGTAAGGTTTTCCATGATAATGACTTTTAAAACCACAAAAAATCGACAAAGGGTCATAGTTATAGTTGCACCACTTATATTTTTTTATTCAATTTGAACTCCTTTGAATCTCTATTATGATTTTCTTTTTGATTTCGTTTTTCACATATCTTCAGGGTGGGGATGACCAAAATAGAAATGAGAAAACTTTGAAGTGGAAGACACTAATGGGTCGAATCAAGATTTTAATATCGATTGTTGTGTATTATAGCGATTGACGGTTGATACGTAATGTGATTTTTATTTTGATACTAATAAGTGTCTATATATCAATCGATAATGTCTGAAATAGACACACACCGATTGATGAGTAAGGAAAAACCTGACAAGGTCAGCACTATACGATATACGGACCTAGGAGATAGCAGCCAGCTTCGCCCACAATTCCCAAGGAGACATAGCCTATGACAAGGTCAGGGGATACCGGCTCCGCTTATAGGACAGAACTGGCATGAGGTCCAAGGACCAGCTTTGGCACTTGGTTAGAACGGGATAAATAATATTCTTTGGATATTATTTATCCTAATCAAAGATGCACGGATGAGATAAACTATAACTAAAATCCTACAGGATAAGGAATGCTATAAGATGAGATAAGCGCTAACCATACCAGATGTACATGGACTTCTAGCTAAGGCAGAACTCCTCCTCACCCTAAGCGGGTGATCCGGAATACAGTCCTACGAGGACTCTACCTCCCAAACAAGATGCCTATAAATATGACGGTAGAACTCCAATAAAAGGTACGCAATCCTAAACAGAGAACCAAAATACTCCGAGGTATACTACTGACTTAGGCATCAGAGGGTGGTTGGCAAGCCACCACACTGGTGACCCAAGCTCTCACGTTGTCTTTGCAGGAATAGGTCGGGGCCAGATTCAAAGCTGATTCATCAGTTGGCACCGTCTATGGGAAAGACTTCTTCCTTACGGTGAATAGTTTTGTATGGTGGACACCCGATCAAGCAGAACAACGATGGCTTCAGACCCCCCACAAATAGGTGTCGACGACGCCACGAAGGCCGCAGATGCAGCCAAGGCGGCCAAGGCTGCCGAAATCGCCAAGGCTACAAAGGCTGCCAAGGCCGCCACCGCCACCGCTAAGACGGCAGAGGCTGCCAAAGCTGCTGCAATGAGCAAACCAAGAAGCGACTAGATGACCCCAGAAGTGTTAGCTCAAATGCAAGAGCAAATTAAAACGTTAACCAAAGGGTTACAAGCAGCGATGCAAGAGAACGCAGATCTGCGAAAGCAAATCTCAGAGCCAAGCATCTTAAACCAATGACACAGTGAAAAACCAGAAGAGGATGATAGGGAGGATGCCGAATCCAGCGAAAAGGAAAGCCAGAACCGAAAAAAGCACGGCAAACCACTCCTAGAGAAGCAACCCCAAGAACAGGAAACGTTGCTCAAGATGCAGGACCAAATTGATGGGTTGATGAAACATATCAAAGCACAAACTCCTGCCACGGTAGAAGAGTTGGTGCAGAATACGGATTCACCCTTCACATCTAAGGTCATGGGGCTGCCACTCCCCAGGAAATTCAAAATGTCTCAGCTGGAGACATTCAATGGTTCCACGGACCCATTGGATCATCTAGAAACATACAAATCCCTAATGCACCTACAAGCAGTACCGGATGAGGTAATGTGTCGTGCATTCCATGTTACCCTCAAAGGAAGTGCTCGGGCATGGTTTAACAAACTCCCCCCAGGAAGCATACGTAGTTTCAAAGAGCTTAGCACTAGCTTTGTAAGCTACTTTATTGCTGGCCAACGCTACGGCAAACCAACAACGCACCTCTTGACAGTGAAGCAGGGGAGATGGGAGTCGTTAAGGGAATATACCACCAGGTTTAACAAAGAGGTGGTTCAGATAGAAGAAGCCAACGATAGTGTGAGCATAACTGCGTATATAGCTGGACTGTATTCAGGACAGTTTCTATACCTTCTATCTCAAGAACTGCCCAAGACCCTGGCAGAATTTATGCTTAGGGCACAAAAGCACATGAATGCAGAGGAGGCCGTCTACGCAAGGCATTCCCGTGACAGTTTTGATCCCCATGCAGGGCCATCACAGGTTGGCGAATTTCCTCCATCCGATAGGAAAAGAAGAGAATCCACCCGCAAGACGGGAGGGGAACCAAAAAACAAGAAGATGGACTCCAGATCCTCCCCAAAACGAGGAGGAGGACCACCCCAAGGCAAATACAAGCAGTTTACACCACTTATAGCCACGACAGAACAAATCCTCAGCAACTTTCAAAATGATCCGGACCTCAAATGGCCCAGAAAGCTAAGGACTGATCCTAATAGGAGAGCTAAAGACAAATACTGCAGGTTCCATAGAGACCATGGTCACAACACGGATGACTGCATTGATTTAAAACAACAGATCGAGGAACTGATCCAAAGAGGCAGACTTCAACATTTTGTAACGAAGAAGTATCAGAAGATATCCATGAGGGATGATACAAGCAAAGAAGGAAAAGATGCCATGGCTCCCCGATCAGGTCCTATTGGAGAGATCAAAGTCATCCATGGAGGACTCGCCGGAGGTGGAGAATCTAGCAATGCTAGGAAAGCTCACCTCAGGAAATTGAGAACAGAGGAATATTTGGAGGTCAACACAGTTAGCCGTCCAAGTAAATTTCAAAAGAAAGAGGAAATATTGTAGGGGGATGAAAACAATTGATGCTTCGGATCACCTTGGATTGCAACGGCTTATTTGTGCCTTTTCACCGGAACCCTAATTCGTCGTCTGAACCCTAATCTGCAAAATAGACAGGGGGTAAGTGCACCTTTGCCTCTCGTGGCAAAGGCCGATGGCAAAGTTAGTATCACGTACTAAAGAAACCCTAATTATCAGTAGGAAGATATTGAATAATGCAATGTATTGCGTACCTTTTGCCTCTAGGTTTACCTCATATTTATAGATTTTCGTATGCTTGTTGCCCAAGCATCCCTGTTGCCCAAGCATCCCTGTTGCCATCAGATTCCTATCTTGTATAGGAAACCCAGGATATCAAGGATTCTCGTTTCCTTTATCAGTTTATTAAAAAAGAGTCCTTTTAGGATTCTTTTCCATTACTGGCCGAACATCCCATTCTCATTGGGTATCTTTCTTAGATCCTATATTCTCGGGATCTTATTCCCTTACGGGACATGACTATTCTGGAATCTTCCAGAGTATTCCCTCTGCTCCAACATCTGATTGGATTTCTTTCTTTATTCGGCTGTCTCATCGCCGAACAGACTGCCTGGACCAGTTACTTCACATGTAACTGGTCCTTTATCAATTTATTTGGACCATTGCCTTTCTAAGGAGCTCCCCTCCTGTTTCGACCTCTCATTGTCAAACAAGCTACTTTGGACTAGTGACTTCTCACGTTAACCGGACCTTGAGCCCGTACAACCTTCCTGGACCAATGACTTCTCATGACACTGGTCCATATTGCCGAACATTGTCTAGCACGATGACTGTCCTGTCTATATTCAAACTATGGTCCCACGTACCATTTGTTCGGATATCAATTGCATTGCTTTCAATCCGTCATCCCTCGTATCACGTGCTTGGTTCTTACTTCATCTGTTCGGCTGTATCATAATCGAACAGTCTGCTTGGACCAGCTACTTCACATGTAACTTGGTCCAATGTAATCGGAATGTCTCTATCTGCCGAACAGTCAGTTTATACCCATGACTTCTCATGTCATTGGTCTTTATCGCTGTTCAATGCACTGTTCGGGAATACCTCCCTACAAATACCCATCATTTCTCAGAAGAAGACATCAAGGGGACTCAAGTTCCTCATGATGACGCACTGGTTATAACCATTGCGGTGGCCAACTACCTCATAAGAAGAGTATTAATAGACAGTGGAAGCTCGGCCGATATTCTCTACCTCCATGCATATGATCAACTAAAAGTTGGACGAGAAAGACTAAGGCCTTTGATATCACCGCTGGTTGGATTTGCAGGTACGCCCGTCTATCCAGCTGGTCAAATAGCCCTACCAGTCACAATGGGGGACGAAGGAAGTCAGATTACGCGAATGATAGATTTCATAGTAGTCAATTGCCCTTCAGCATATAATGCGATACTGGGGAGGACGACCTTAAATAAAATTGGGGCAATAATCTCCACGTATCATCTGATGATGAAATTCCTAACACCGGAAGGAATTGGTTGCATCAAGGGAGATCAAAAGGCAGCATGAGAATGTTACGTCACCTCACTTAAAGGAGCAAACATCACGATGAGCATAGAAAGCCTCGACACACAGGGCGAAGAAAAACTCCAGCATGGAGAACCTGTGGAAGAGCTCCTAGAAGAACTTCTAGAGCCAGGTCTACAGGGGAGGACTGTGAGGATTGGATCGGGGTTGAGCACAGAGGCAAAGGCAGAACTGTTACAATTCCTAAGGGATGACAAAGACATTTTTGCATGGTCCCACGAGGATATCCCAGGGATTGACCCAAGGGTCATATCTCACAAACTGAACATGGACCCCACAATGCAACCTATTAAGCAAAAGAAAAGAACTTTTGCTCCAGAAAGGAACGAAGCTGCAGCCAAGGAGGTAGACAAACTGGTACAAGCAGGATCCGTCCGCAAAGTTCTCTACCCCGATTGGTTTGCCAACGTGGTTATGGTGAAGAAAGCCAGTGGCAAATGGAGAATGTGTGTGGACTTCACCGACCTCAATAAAGTGTGTCCAAAAGACAGCTTTCCTTTGCCACGAATTGACTCCTTGGTCGACTCCACAGCTGGGCATGAGCTCCTGAGCTTCATGGACGCATTCTCAGGATATAACCAAATCCAAATGCATGAAGGAGACCAAGAGAAAACCTCGTTCATAACTGACAGGGGATTAGATTGCTACAAAGTAATGCCCTTCGGTCTTAAGAACGCTGGGGCGACATACCAAAGGCTGGTCAACAAAATGTTCAAGTAGCAAATAGGACGCAATGTAGAAGTATACGTGGACGACATGCTAGTCAAGAGTGCCAAGGCACGAGATCATGTGACAGACTTGAAAGAAATCTTTCAAGTCTTGAGGAAATACCAAATGAGGCTTAACTCGTCGAAATGTGTTTTCGGGATCTCCTCAGGAAAATTCTTAGGCTTCATGGTTTCTCAAAGAGGCATTGAAGCAAACCCTGAAAAAATCCAGGCTATCATCACCATGCGCTCACCCTAGAACATAAAGGAAGTCCAGAAACTAACAGGACGTGTCGCAGCACTGAGTAGGTTCATCTCACGAGCAATTGATAAATGTCAAACGTTCTTCAAAGTTTGAAACAGGCCTTTGAATGGACTGCCACGGAGGAAGCAACTTTCAACCAACTGAAGGGATATTTAATGTCCCCACCATTGCTGAGGAGGACCCAAGATGGAAAGGACCTATATTTATACCTTGCTGTCTCCCCTCATGCCGTCAGTGCAGTTTTGATACGAGAAGAGCAGGGGATACAACTCCCAATATACTATACCAGTAGGGCGTTACGAAGAGCTGAGCAGAGATATCCCAGGGCTGAGAAGATAGCCTTTGCCATGGTAATAGCAGCCAGAAGGCTATGGCCATACTTCCAAGCTCACTCAATCAAAGTATTAATAGACTAACCACTTCGAAGGATCCTCCATTGTCCAGAGACATCAGGACGATTAATTCAATGGTCAATAGAGCTTGGCGAGTTCGATATAGAATACAAGCCTCGGATTGCTGTCAAAGCACAAGTGCTCGCCGACTTCCTCGCAGAATAAACGTATCCAGAACTGGAAGAACTCCCCAAGGAAGAACCTAAACCTTGGGTCCTTCAGGTTGATGGATCAACAACTAGAGAAGCAAGTGGAGCTGGTCTGATCCTAACGTCCCCAAAAGGACAACGCTTGAGCTACGCGCTTAGGTTTGAGTTTCAAGCAACCAACAACGAGGCTGAATACGAAGCTCTCGTTGTAGGTTTGGAGCTGGCTAAGGCCGTAGATGCTAACCACGTGTTGGCCAAAAGCGATTCACAATTGGTTGTAGGACAAGTCCTAGGAGAATACGCTGTAAAGGAAGAGGTAATGCAAAAGTATTTAGATAAAGTGAAATCCCAAATTGCAAGGCTTCAAAGCTTTAATATCGTCAGAATCCCAAGGGAGGAAAATACTGAAGCCGACTATCTATCAAAATTGGCCACGGCCAAGGATGATGCCATTCCACAGAACACACCAATACGATATTTGAAGATGCCAAGCATCTTTGCCCCAGGCATACGAGTCCAAGCTATCGACTACAACAATTCTTGGATGAGTCCCATCGTTGAATACATAAGAAATGGGGCGCTACCAAAAGATAAGATCCAGGCTAGGCAGCTCAGGATCAGAGCTGTGAAGTACTTGATGATGGGCGATGTATTGTATAGAAGGAGCTTCTCACTTCCATGCCTTAGATGTCTAACCACGACGGAATCTATGCGAGCCATGGAGGAAGTCCACCAAGGAGTATGTGGGGACCACCAAGGGGACCGCATGTTAGCCTACAAGCTCCTCAGGATGGGATACTACTGGCCCAGCATGCAAAAGGACTGCAAAGCAATGGTCCAAAAGTGTGATAAGTGTCAACGGTTTGCCAACATCATGCATGGATCACCCACAGTCTTAACCCCAATGAGGGGACCCTGGTCGTTTGCCCAATGAGGAATAGACCTGATTGGCCCACTTCCTATGGCAACAGGCCAGGTCCAGTATGCCATTATAGCTGTAGATTACTTCACAAAGTGGGTCGAGGCCAAGGCATTGGCCACGATCACAGCGGAAGTAACAATTGACTTCTTATGGAAATTCATCATTAGACGTTTTGGTCTACCACGAGTGATAGTCACAAATCGAGGAAAGCAATTTGACAATGCTTAATTTAAAGATTACTGTGTTTCCAAGGGAATACATGTACACTATGCATCCAAGGCTCACCCAAAAGCCAACGGACAAGTAGAGGTCACAAACCGAACTATCAATAAGGGAATCAAGAAAAGGCTTCAAAAGGCCAAAGGAGTTTGGCCAGACGAGCTTTATAATGTGCTATGGGCATACCGTACGACACCCCGAACTACAATTGGAGAAACCCCATACTCTCTTGCGTTTAGAGCTGAAGCTGTAGTCCCAATTGAAATTGAACTCCTCAACTACAGAACTGCAAGCATGGACCACCAAGAGAACCAGGAAGATCTTAGGGCTAAACTAGATCTCTTGGAAGAAAAAAGGGAAACAACAATGGCCAAGGTGGCTGTATACCAGCAAAGAATGATCAAATACCATGAAGCACAGGTTAGGCCAAGAGATTTATGGGCTGGTGACCTAGTCCTAAGGAAAGTTGATCCAACTGGAAAGAAGGTGGGCAAGCTTGGCCCAAATTGGGAAGGACCCTATCAGGTCTTGCATCACATCAAAGCTGGAGCATATAGACTCGCAACCCTAAGGGGAATGCAGCTACCGAATTCATGGAATGCAGAACATTTCAAAAAATATTACAAGTAGGTACTTGTAATGGAAATTTGTTTTTGTTTTTAGGAAGTTTATTTCTGTTTTTAGGAAACTTTTGTTTTCAATTAAACGGTTGGCAATAAAGTTGTTTTCATGAGCACCACGAGTTCTTTCTGTTAGCCCAAATGGCCAATAAAACTCCCCACGAGGGACGATTGTTTCGAACTTCCTGTGAAGCATGATATGGTCTATTTTTCCTATTTGCATGATAAGGAAGAACAAGCAACAATAATAAAATTCTTAAAATTTTATTTATTATAATCCACACCTCTAAGGAGGTGCAGATAGTTATTACATAAAGTACTTTGTGGGAAAAACCCACAAAGTTGCAACCTAAACGCTACCTCCCTCCCTCGGAGGAGAAGGAATCGGGGGCGCCGGCTGCCACTGAAAGCATCAAGTTGATCCCAGTTGGCAATCAGCACCATGCGGACGGTCTTCTCCATGACAAACAGTGAGTCCGCCATGGCATCCATCTTCACAGACAGCCCATTAATGGCTGCCTTCAAATTCTGCAACTCTTGGCACAGCTCTGAGATACGCTTGTTGTTCGCCATTGTGATTTGAAAAGAATGGGAAGTAATCCATCACAGCTACTGGTTTTTATAGCACATATTTGACGGTTCATTAACCGCTTGCTAAACCAATCAGCATGATCATAATCAAGGCACAATTAAAGCCACCACCTCAACCGCTTAGTATAATGGGAAGTTGCACTAGTGATTACCTCGAGCAGTTGAAAGGTTGGTCCTTATTAAAGCTTTCATAAAACTTATAGCACATCCTACCAGAACCTATAAAAGTGTATTAATTAATTACATGCCAAAGAAAATTTTTACGCTTAGGGGAGTGGGATTATAAGATAGACATAGCATAGCTAAAAGACGTAGCCAAGGCTATGCATAATAAAGCAGCTTCGGAAAGATTTCCTAGCTCAACAGACGTAGCACAGCTATGCACTCTAAAAAGTCATAACTTATCCAAAAGAATGTCCCAAGGGAAAATCAAAAAAAGTGTCTCAATTGTTTGCATCCAAACAATTCACACACTTAGGGGAGTAGGACATGGTATAAACCACAAAGTACACAAAGCTCAAAATAAAAATATCTAGCTTTGAAACAAAAACAAGAACCAGACCAAGCACAAGTGTTTGGCAAAACTGAGATAAAGACAAGAAATAAATCTATGAAAGACAACATACAAAGCTATATCGAGCACAAAAATAGATAAAGACCTCGGTCATTTAGTGTGATCTTTCACTTTTAATCTCGCATTTAAAACAGTGGTCTATCAAGGTGTAACTAAAAGTCTCTATCTTTTAACCACAGGATAAAAACCGTGATTAAAAGTGCCACAGAATTTGGCTCAAACTGAAAGCACGCTTTCATCTGCACCTGTCATGATTGTCAAAGAACATTTACAAGACTCCCAAAATATGATGTCAATGAGATCATCCTCAGCGATCAAGAAAATAAAGTTTCCAAACCATCCAAAGGCCAAAATTAAGGCCACCCCAACACGGTTAAAAAGTACGAAAATACGGAAAAGTATTTAGTTATAGACCCAAAAAGAAAACAAAATGAATCAAAAGTTTCTGAAAGGCCACTCAGGGGCCCAAGGTAGAACCATCAATAGCCTGCCCATCACCATATGATAGGCCAGGAGGTGTTACAGCTGGGATTGGAGCTTCAAGAGGCAGAGAAACCTTTTCTGGAGTTTGGAGAAGAGATGCAAGCTCGGGGCAAATGTATCTTTAGAAACTGCGTCATCAGCTTCATCCTCCTCCTTCTGCCCCCCGTCAAAACATGAAGGCCCTTCTTCTTCATCAACTTCAAATTTGGAAAAATCCAAATTTGGAAAAGCTAAGGCTGCTTGGCTCCTCATGGCTTCAAACCCATCAAAGTAATGATGGGTGATGTCTTGACGGTACTCAGGGGACTGAAGGAAGAGTTCAATAGCTTCTTTGCGAGCGTTTTTCACCTTCTCAAGCATCCCCATACTCATGGCCTTGTACTTCTCCATCTCCTTACCCCATTCAGAAAGTTTCTGCTCCAAACTACGAGCAGTAGCTACGGCCATGTCTCTCTCCTCCTCCAAACTTCTCTTTGACTTAAGAGCAGCATCCCTTTCGTTGATCACCTTCCCAAGCTCAGCAGACTTGGAGGCACCTTGCTTTGTGAGATTCAGAATGGCCTCTGTCAGCGTGACCACTTGTTTCCCCAAGCTATGGCTTTGGGAAGCAAGGTATCGACCACAAGCCGCAGCCTGCCAGACAGAAGCAAGAATTTAACATAAGGAGCAACAAAACAATGAGTTAATTTCAGAAAATAGAAGAGGATACCATGGCCAACTCGACCAACATTTGCTCCCCTACTGCCTGAAGGGACATCTCAGCCATTAGCTCTTTATCGGCTGCATGAAGCAGCCCAGAAACATGCTCAAGAGCATCGTTATAATTGCCCAGCACCGAAGGGCCGCCAGGAAGCTTCATCTTCTTCGCAAGAGGGGTACCCTCCCCAGCTACACCTTTTGGCTTTTTTCTAGATTTCTCAACTTCCCCCTCAACCAGCGGCTCAACCACTAAGTCAAGTGCGGGGTTATTAAGAAGATCAGCATCCAGAAAGCTGTCCACATTAAGCTCTTTTTGAAGACGAGAGCTCTTCCTTTTTCCTGCTACGGTCCCGGATGGTTGCTTCGCCCTTTCAACTTTCAGTTTGGTCAGAAAGGCTTTGTCCATTTTTGGTGCCATTTCCTGATTCTCACTTTCTTCCTCTGAAGAGAAATAAAACAAATGAGGGAATCAGCTGACACTAAAACACTAAATAAAAGTAGAAAGATACCTCGAGAGAGAGCTAAGGCCTCACGAGAAGTTTCTGGACCAAGCAAATAAACCGCTAAAGGATCTGGAGTTACAAGTAACTCCCAGCTATGGACTGTATAATTTCTGGCCTGTTTAAGCTCGGCCTCAATAGCAGGACTCGAAGGATAAAGTGCTCGAGCTGCACAAACATGATCGAATTCCTAAGAGAATAATCCAAGAATCATAATTGTACAGACAAAATAGAATTCCTAAGGGAATAATTCATAAAATTGAAAGGATAAAGAAAAGTTCAGTTAGCTTACAACTTGTGATAGGGACCCCCCACCTACGGGGAATCTGGGGGGCATACATTCCGACTTCCCAGTTAGGGAATTCCCAACCATCACCGCCAACAAAGAAAAACTTTGTCTTTCCAGTTTTTACTCACAGCAGGGAGCTCTGTTATTAGCTCCCCTTCACCAGGCCTTTTCGTGAAGTAATACCAGCCAACCCCTCCTAGGGCTTCCTTCACAGAAAAGTGGTTGAAAAAGGGGCCCTTTGTCAAAGAAATCTTCCCATCTGACATCGCGCCCCAAAGCACCGCACAGCCTATTATTAGACGCCAAGAGTTTGGCACAATTTGGCTAGGTGCCAAACCAAGAAAACTCAAAACATCCTTCACTACAATGGGCAAGGGCAGGCGCAAATCCCCTTCTAAAGCACCAACGTAAATACAAATCTCATTTTCAACAAGCTTACAAGCTCGCTCGGACCCTGAAGGCTTCCTAAGGGAAACTGAAGGTGGGATCGAATACCTAACCCTAAGAACAGCCAACTCCTCGTTTGTGATCGTGGATGGGATGTTGGAGGCAGAAAAAGCAGGAACCCTACGGGAATCCCTCGACGAAGACACAGGAGGCAAGGAAGTTCTAATGTCACTCGACTACCCAATATCAGACGACACCCTTATGCCGTTGCTACGACGCATCGAGACTTCTTCCTCAACGGTCGATTCCTCGGCTTCAAGGATCGAGGAGAAATTGATAAAATCCTTTGATATTAGGGTTCCAACAGAAAACTTGGGATATAAGTGAACTGATAGGTAAATGAGATCACGAAAAACCCTATTCTGGAGGGAATGGGAGTAAGGGGCAAAGTCTTCTATAACCAGGGAGTGAAGATTGATACAAGAAAAACCTATTAACCGGGACAAAATAAACTCATCTGGAACGACCCACTTTGGGTCTGAAAACTCTATACTAGGAGGAGAATCCAGCATGAAAAACAAAGAAAGAACAGCAAAGGAAGGAGAACGTACCTAAGAGGGACAGGCTCTAAGCACAACAACGAAGGAGAAATCATGAGGGAAGTCTCACAAAGAAGAGCGCCTGGGTAGACTCGGGTACTTCTCTGGCTTGAAATCGATCAAAACAAGGGAGAGAATAAAGCAATGAGCATCAATCCTGAGAACGGCTCCTCGATACACGTCATCCACCTCCCAGCACCGGAAGAACCAAGATCTTGCCACCTATCCCCATGATGTGACCCACGCATTTAAAACCTCCAGGAAAAGAAAAACGGCGGTAACCACCAGTTAGGTCTTACCAATGTTCCCAACCTGTAGAGAATAACTGAAGCATGGAAACAGGGGAGTACCTGATGAGTAAGGAAAAACCTAACAAGGTCAGCACTATACGATATACGAACCTGGGAGATAGCGGCCAGCTTCGCCCATAATTCCCAAGGAGACATAGCCTATGACAAGGTCAGGGGATACCGGCTCCGCCTATAGGACGGAGCTGGCATGAGGTCCAAGGACCAGCTTTGGCACTTGGTTAGAACGGGATAAATAATATTCTTTGGATATTATTTATCCTAACCAAAGATGCCCGGATGGGATAAACTACAACTCAAATCCTACAGGATAAGGAATGCTATAAGATGAGATAAGCGCTAACCATCCCAGATGTACATGGACTCCTAGCTAAGGCAGAACTCCTCCTCACCCCAAGCGGGGTGATCCGGAATACAGTCCTACGAGGACTCTACCTCCCAAACAAGATGCCTATAAATATGACGGTAGAACTCTAATAAAAGGTATGCAATCCTAAACAGAGAACCAAAATACTCTGAGGTATACTACTGACTTAGGCATCAGAGGGTGGTTGGCAAGCCACCACACCGGTGACCCAAGCTCTCACGTTGTCTTTGCAGGAACAGGTCGGGGCCAGATTCAAAGCTGATTCATCACCGATATTGATCTTTACCCATATACTGCAATTTAGAATCCTGGTTTTAATTAACGATATCAGGACAAGTAACAATCAGGACCACACCCACCTCTGACCACCCCGGCCCTTTAAGGACCACCACTGGCCACCGATGCAACCCACAGCTCTATCGTTCCTCAATTTGTTGATAAGCAACTCAATCGACAATCTCCATCTCCAAACACCCCCTTCAATGAGCCCCCACTTACGTTATCCATTCTGGCCGCCTGCTACATTCTGCTGACCAACTCATCTTGCCGAACCTTTCTAAACCATCCCTCATTTGTCTTCAAAACATATTTGTGAACATATCTATGCACGAAATGTTGTCTTTATGTTTACCATAAAACAAAATTTGTATTCTTTTTCTCTTGTAAATTGAAAACTAACGTCACCCATCACATTCTAACCAATTCATCATTATTGTGTCATGCATGTACTACTTCTACATCATCGATCTCTTCCTTATCTCGAGCTTACTTTCTTTCTCCAAAGGTTTCTATGGATACCTTAATTGACTTTGATGATAACAATGCATATATTCCATTATTAAAAGAGAAATATGATTTTATTTTGTCATATTTGATACTGATTTAAATAAAGGATTATTTTGTAGGATTTTGTTTGGGTACTTGAGGAAAGATATATTCTACACCAAATTTTCCTATCTCCAATAGTCAAGATTTAAATTGAAAGGAGGAAGATTAAGGAAAATTTTCTCCTAACTTAAATGGTTAGAATGTGGGGAACCCCCTGATAGGCCACTATCTCAAGGAGTTATGTAGACTCCATTCCCCCGGTGGGGTGTTATTGGCCAAAACAAAGAACGGGAGGAATAAGGTGGAACGTTTTTGTAGGAGGTTGGGGTTTAGAAGGACAATCGTTGTTGAGCCAGAGGGAACAAGAGGAGGGTTGTGTTTCATGTGGAGGGACGAGTTAAGGGTCCAAGTCATGGGTTCTTCGCGGTGGTGGATCAATTTGGACATCACGTTTGGGGATGGAAAATGTTGGCAGATGTTGGGGATTTATGCGAGCACAGATATACGGGATCGAAGGGATTTATGGGCTGAGGTTTCACAATTGGTAGCAGATAGGGAGAAGCCGTGGGTTATTATGGGGGATTTTAATGCAATCACCAGTAATGACGAAAAATTGGGAGGGAGGGACAAAGAAGAGTGGGAACTGAGGGATTTTAAGGATTTCATTAGGACAAATTAGTTGATTGATATTGGATATGTTGGACATCCATTTACTTGGAGCAATAAACAAGGAGGGTCTCAAAATATCCGTATACGATTGGATCGGGCGTTAGTCAATGTGGAGTGGAGGATTACATGTCCGGATGGGGTGCTTCGGCATCTTCATCCCTGGGGATCCGATTACTGTCCCATTTTGCTTAATAGTTCAGTTCCTGGGTTCTCTAAGAGGTCACGGTTTATTTTTGATAGCAGGTGGATTAAAGAGGCTCAATGTCAGGAGATTGTGGCTAACTGTTTGAGGCATAGGATTCATGGTTCGAGGTGGTTTTCTATCCAACATAGGTTGAAAATGTACAGACAAAAGTTGAGACAGTGGCAGGTTCATAACCCTCGAAACTCAAAGGTTACTATAAAAGATTTAGAAGAGCATATGGAGAGATTGGAGGAGGAGGATTTCTTTGATGCAGACAATTATCGGCAAGTGGAGAGGAGCTTAAAAATGGCAGTTGGGGAGGAGGAAGCATACTGGAGGGCTAAATCATGCACACAATGGCTACAATTAAGAGACCAGAATACAGCCTTTTTTCTTGCTCGGACAGCCCAGAGGCGAGCCCAAAACAAAATACATGGATTGGAGAATGATCAGGGCGTATGGATAGAGGTAGAGGTGATGTTGAAAACATTATTTTTTCGTGTTTGTCTTCTATTTTTACTTCTAGTAATCCCCAAAATTTTGAAATGGTTTTAAGGTGTATGGATAGGAAGGTGACAAACAGAATGAATCAAAGCTTAGTTAGATATGTAATGGCAGAGGAGGTGAAACAAGCAGTTTTTCAGATGGACTCATATAAAGCATCCAGTCCGGATGGTTTTACTATTTCCTTTTTTCAGTCTTACTGGGATGTTGTTGGCAGGGATATAGTAGAGGCGGTGCGTAGTTTTATGTATTCGAGGCATTTACTTATGGGCTGAACCACATGCATATTGTTCTTATCCCGAAGGTAAAATGCCCTATGAAGATGGGACAACTTCGTCCTATTAGTTTATGCAATGTGGCGTATAAGGTGCTAGCCAAAGTTCTTGCAAATTGGTTGAGTGTTCGCTTGCCGACAATCGTTTCAAAAATTAGGGGCATTCGTAGCAGGTCAGTTTATTCATGATAATGTGATTTTAGGGCTGGAGGTTATTCACCATCTCAAATCGAAAAGACGAGGGGGAAGGTACATGATGGCGGTGAAATTAGATATGAGTAAAGCATAAGACCGTGTGGAATGGCATTTTATTGAGGTTGTGATGCGGAGAATAGGTTTCAATGAAATTTGGATTGGGTGGATTTTGGAATGTATTTCCAGTCTTAATTAATGGGGAGAAGCATGGATATATAGTGCATCTAACGGTGCCGATAGTGATTTAGATGTTCCGAAGTATATGTTGGTTTTGTTCCATTTAATCTTTGTAATCGTTTATAAAGATTAATAAAATCTTTTTGCTTAGCAATACATATATGTATACATATATGTGTGTGTGTGTGTGTGTGTTGGTTTTTCGGCCCAGATTAGGGGTACTGGGACTCACTTCCTGACCGTTGGCCGGAGAGGCTAGGGGACTATTCTAGTTTAGAAATGTCATGCCTCACCGCTAGGCTATGCACATGCAGATGTTTTAGGATACTTACCATATTAAATGACCATTTGACTATTCGTGAGAAAAGCTGGTTTATTCGACGTCATTTTGTACCTATTCGGAAGCTTCGCACTCTTCTTTGGGATCAACCACGTTAGCATGTTGAAGGCTGACGTTCTTTTTCTTTAGGATTGGTGAAATAAAGGGTGGAGCAAATTCCGGTGTTTACACATATGATCCATTTCTCGCTTTAGGTCCTTCAAATCTTTGTAATTTGTTTTCAAACATTAATAAAATTCTTTATTTCCTCTTCAAAAAAAGTTTGCATGTGACCCAAATTTAAGTTGTTTGTAGGCAGTGGATAGATTTTAATAGGGAAAATGTTTATTGATAGTTGCATGTGATCTAAATTTCAATTCTTTTAGCTCTTCAAAAAAATATTCCAGTTACTTTTTTTTTTAAATTGTGACAATGCGGCATGAGTAACAAACCGAAGACAAGAATAAACCCGTCAAACCGAACCAAACCGGCTATTAATACGTGGTTTGGTTTGTAAAATGCCAAAGCCGAAATGTCCGGTTTGATTTGAACAAATGCCCCAACCGGACCAAATCGAACCGTTTACACTCTTGATCATTATTATACATTGTTTTAAGACTGTTTTGTCGAAAAATTATTCAATGCCCGTGGGGCACTGCTTGCGACCTAATAGTGTGCCGAAATAAGAATGCCCCAAGCTTAGGACAAGGTCGGTTGAAAGCATAATAATACCCGGAAGTCCGGGATCGAATCCACAGGGAACGCATCCATAACTTGTTTCAGAGATTAGCTTGCGTAGAGGCTTTGGCGTTAGGGCCGCCAACCAAACTTCGGCGTTCAGACGGCCAACTGAAGGATTTAGTTAACTGGCTACTTAACCTAACTATGGCTTTTTAACTGGAGATTAAAAACTAAAGGCTAAGTTTAGGGATAATTAACATCCATAACTCGAAGGCATCCTTGTTCCTCTCTTTAAGACAGGGATGGTAAACATAATTAGGGTTTTTAAGACAATTGTCAAACACTTGGAAGGACATAGCTCTGAGTATCATATGTGGCAAGAAATTGAAACCCTAGCCTACATATGATCAAAGAGATTAACACCCCCAAGTTTTGATACATAAAAATACCTTAAAAACATGTTTACCCTTGGAAAAGATAGATTACTGAGAGGAAAACAAGGAATACTCTCGGTTACAGGATGTTAATCATCCCATAACCTAACCTTGCTACACTACTCACACATAATGCAAGGAGAAGTGAAATGAGCTAGGGTAAGGAAGAAAGAACACGAAATCATACGTAAAACGGAAATAAATGCTAGATTGATGAGGATCCCAAGAGTACTTACAACATTAATGACCACCAAACCCCTCCAAATCCACCAATCAATGCTCCATTAATGAGGGAGTGAGAGTTGGTGAGGAGAGGGAGGTAGAGAGAGAAAGAGCTAGCTTAAAATGATACAACATAACCCTAAAAACGTGCAAGGGGGGTATTTATACTACCCTTTTTAGTTACAAAAGAAAATAAAAATCTACGGAATCAAGGAATCTCCTACCGGTAGAGATTTATCACCTACCGGTAGAACGGCTTCGAAGCAAAAGATGACTGTTGCTTTAATTGGGTTTCTACTAGTAGGCATTGACCTCCTACCGGTAGGTCTTGTCTGGTTATACTAGTGAACTTTCTGTTGGAAAATTGAACCGGTAGGCATTGATCTCCTACCTGTAGAACGTCTATTGCTGACAGTCTATTTCAGCATCTTCATCCTAGGCTTGATCAAACTCTCCGGGGCTTCAACGATGCTCCCTCGGAGTCCATCATTGCTCCATTTAGACCCCTCGGGTCCCCAATCCGTGATGACGTAAGCTCATGGCGTGAAATCTGCCTTATTTTCGAAGAAAACCTGTAAACACCAAAAAAAATGCACCTTTCGCGCAATATCATTCAAATTGAAAGAGTTATGCGCGCGAGCGTGGCAAAATTGAACGAGATAAGCCCGATTATTTGCACTATTGTGGGCTTATCACACCCCCTACTTGGACTTTGCTAGTCCCTAGCAAAAGATTAACAACTGACCAAACACTACGCAATCTTCCCAACTGAACAAGGTACGATACATATGCTTGACACTTCAAAATAGCAAGATTCAAAGTAATCTCTCTAAAAAGGTGCAACAACTCATCCCATCGACATGCCATGAACTGCATTTAACAAATCTCACTCAAGTGAAACACGTGAGTAAGTTTAGCAAAGCGAGCCTCAATTCCAACACTCAGAAGGTAATCACTCAAAAACTACTTCACTCAAATGAAGTAAACACTACACAAAACGTAACCCATGATTAGATACAAATGGCTTATGCTATAACTGGAGCTCAAAAAGTTACGCATGCAATCAAAGAGATGCTTGACAGGGAATTGAAGCTATATTATGCACAATTAATGAAAATCAGGAAAAAACATAACTAAAGTAATAAAAGATTCCGAAAACGCATTGCATAGAGGACATCGGTGCATTTAAAATTAACTAAGGACTTCTTGGCTTGTAATGAGTTCCAGGCTATAAAAAAAAAAAGAAAAACAGGTTAAACAAAATGGTTACCGGCCTATGCTAGTTTGGTATACTACCCCATGACCGGAACCACGACCTACGACTGCCCAACTAGCCATACAAAAGTCATTGAAATGAAAGATAAACGACAAACTCGATAAGCAAAGACACAACTGACTCGGCCACCGACACAAAAATAAACTTACTTAACCTTCTACTAACTTCACCAAAGTCACAAACCACTGCCATCTCCTCCATCACTGAGCTCCCGGTCCAAAAGTGTGCTCAAACATTCCCGGATCACATTGTTGCTCCAACTCACGGATCTCATCATCATCAAGCTCATCCTCCGGATACTCAGGGCTACGGTGCTCACCAATTGCGCGATCCGTGGCTAAATCTGCCGGGGGCTCGTACCTCCTACATGTTTGCTCCGCCATCTGCTCGTAGTAAAAGTTTGCCTTGCCATCCGCCCTCCTTTGATCCTCCTGGATTTCAGTTGTACGACACAAAAGTTTACTCAAGCTTGTTCAAAGTTGATCCTTATTTCTGAGGAGCGGAGCCTGAAGGGGCTTGGGAAGAGCCAGCTTTAGGATCCCCTTGGCCTTGCACTTGGGCTTTCCGCATCTTTGTCACATTGGTATTGCTCTTATGCTCAGAAGTAGCTTTAATAATGCCCGGGGAACTAGGGTTAAGCTTTTGGTTGGCGAGGCTGAGGCCGTTGGCAAGGCAAAACTGGGTGATCATTGCGGGAAAAGGAAAGTTCAGCCCCTCTTTGTAGGTATGCTTGAATTGCACAAGTTGATCAAAAATCCATTTGGCATAGTCCATGGTCTCATCTGGATTCATAAACACATAAAGCAACTCCAACTCGAGATCCCCAGGTGTTTTCTCTGTCCCTCGGGGGTAAAGGTTATAGTGTAGGACCTTATTCATGGTGTGGTATTTGTCTTTCAAATCACCCCCTGCTTCCCCAAAAACACCTCCCTCGAACACCTCAGCATAAACCACATCCATATCTATTTCCTCCTCATCAGCTCGAGGATAAGTTATGGACTCGGCCATCGGCCTCTCATACCCAAGGTAATCAGCTATGACATCTGGGTCTATAATAATGTCAAAACCGCCAACGGTGGTTTCAATTTCAGAATCCTCAATGCTATATTTCATATGTGAAAAGAAAGCAACAACCCATCTCTTAATATAACCTTTAACCTCTTTAAAAAAATGCTCCATACCTTTGTCCCTGATGACACCAATGTACCTATTCTCTGCTAGGTTATGCTCGCAGGTAACCTTTCACCCTTTAAGGGTGGCCACCCACTCTATGTTCTTCTTCCTCTCTCCCTCCTCTTTTCTCTTCTTCCTGCGCTCCTCCCCCTGCTTTTTAGACGGACCACTATCCCTTTTTCTTGTGCCCAAATTGACCCTCCTTCTGGAAGCGTCACGCGAACGCATTGCAGCCGACATGGTGGAATGGGGAAATTTCAAAACTAGGGTTTGGGATTGGGAAGGGGGTAATGGATGGGACTAGGTAATTTTGAAGGTTTAGAAAGGGAGAGAGATGAGAAGATGGGAATCTAGGAGGTGGGTTGGGGGGGTGGAGTTCAAAAACCGTGAGATCTCTGTTGGAGGCAGTGAAACTTGAGTGATTTGTGGAGGAATCAAGGGTTTAATGGAGTTTCAATGGAGTTTGGAAGAGGATTTGATAGAGGAGGAGGAGGGGTTAGGGTTCGTCAGTTTGGAGGAGGGGAAGAGAGAGAAGTTTGGGTTTAGAAATGAAGAGTGAGTGTAAAAATATTGTCCGACCCCTTTTATATTTTTTTTGGATCTGTCTCGTCCTACCGGTAGGCACTGATCCCCTACCGATAGAAAAGTTATTTCCCAAATCGATGACCTTCCTGCTTGCATTCTCTACCAGTATACCCTACATCCCTATCGATAGAAAACCTACACTCTCTATCGGTAGACTTGGCATTAATACCGATAGGAAATTTGGAATTCAAAAAAATTTGCAGTATGACCCCTCAAGGCAATTCCAAACTTCCAATTCATTACCAGCCACCTTCACTGACAAAAAATTACAGCCCGAACACCCTCCTAACAACCGGTTCCCTAGGTTTATCAAAGGAATTGGACCCGGACAAAGCTCAGACATGGATCAAAAGTGACAATATGTGGTTTATTCACAAAAAACAATGCCTTGTATCATATTTCAAGTACACCTTAGACTCCATTGCAATGCATACCCGAAATCAAATATACCAAAGTATGTACAAGAGAAGTTATAACCCTACACAACGGGTACGATAAACAAAGAAAATATGGGATACAACAAAAAATGAATCTCCACTCTACATACTCAACCAACTCAAATGCACTTAGAGATATGTTCCAGATGGTTCATGTATATGCTAACGGGACAAGTTGCACAAATTTCAAATGGTGCATTCACACCGATACCCTAACTACATACGAAACCAAAACGAGCATATGTTGAGTAACTCAAAACACGGGAAGATTACACAAAAATTTTGCCCCCCCCCCCCCAACTTGAAATATGCAGTGTCCTCAATGCAAAAGACAGTAAATAAGGAGAGGGAGAACAAAAATGTACCAACGGGGTGGAATGTCAACCACCCAATACCTCGACCAAGTTGGAGGATTTTGCATCATCACCTGCGTTCGTCATCAGAACCGCTTCTAAGGCCCACTGCTTCGGCTCCGCCTCCAGAACCATAGCTAGTCGCACAAGGCCATCGCCAGGGCTTTATTGGGCTTACAACCACGACACAAAGTTGCACCCATGCTTAGGGCTCCTGACTGTCTCACTTAACCGTCGGTAAAAACCAGCATGGCCTAGGAACAAACGAATGTCCTTCACACACTTAGGCATCATAAGATTAGCAATCAAGTCGATTTTTTCTTTGTCTGCCTTGATGCCCTTCTTTGATACAATATGCCCCAAGACAATGCCCTGTTTAACCATGAAATGACATTTCTCCCAATTCAACATAAGGTTCTTCTCCTCGCATCTCTCCAACACTTTTCCCAAATTTGACAAGCAATCCTCAAAAGAGTCCCCGAAGATTGAAAAGTCGTCCAAGAATACCTCAACAATACGCTCCACCTTATCACTGAATATACCCAACATGCATTGTGAAAAAGTTCTCGGAGCATTGCATAGCCCAAATGGCATTCGCCTATATACAAACGTCCCGTAGGGGCAAGTGAAGGTGGTCTTTTCTTGATCATCCAAAGAGACCGCGATTTGATTGTACCCCGAATAGCCATCGAGGAAGCAATAGAAAGCATGACCGGCAACGCGCTCTAGGAGTTGATCAATAAACGGGAGAGGAAAATGATCCTTGCTAGTGCATGAGTTGAGCTTCCGGTAATCAATGTAGACACGCCAACCGATAGTGACTCGAGTTGGTACAAGTTCATTATCGACATTAGCCACCACCGTGACTCCGGATTTCTTAGGAACAACCTGTATCGGGCTAACCCATTTGCTATCGATGATAGGGTAGATGATGCTTACGTCCAACAACTTCAAGACCTCCCTTTTGACCACCTCTTTCATAATCTGGTTTAAGCGGCGCTGGGGTTGGCGGCAAGGTTTGACGTCATCCTCGAGATAAATATGGTGAGCGCACAACGAAGGATCAATTCCTTGAATATCGGCAATCAACCACCCAATAGCCTTGGTATGCCACTTTAATATCTCCAGAAGTTGAGATTCTTGATGCTCATTCAACGAAGAAGAAATCACAATAAGGAATGTTTCATCGGGCCCAAGGAAAGCATACTTGAGAGTATCGGGCAAAACCTTCAACTCAAGCTTCGAAAATTGCACACTTAAAGGGAGAGTCTTGCTTGCTAAAGGTGGCAACTCTTCAAATTTTGGAGACCAAACATCCGTCCCACACACATCCTCCACGTCTAACAAAGAATATAAGTACTCCACCTCCGATGAGTCTAGAAATGTCGCCTCTTCGGTGGTAAGGCATACTTCCAACGGATCCTTGTATAAGAAAGTATTGACATGCTCGTAGACCAAAGAATCAATAAGATTAACTTCATGGATACACTCATCATCCCCCATTTGGCTCCCAATATTGAACACGTTCACCTTCATCTTCATATTGCCAAAAGTGAGGTTGAGTAAACCATTTCAGCAATGGATAATGGCATTGGCTGTGACTAGGAATGGATGCCCAAGAATGACCGAGGTTGATGTTGAAGCTTTTGAGGTAGGTACAGGGCAAGTATCCAACACGACGAAATCCACGGGATAGATAAAATTGTCGACTTGCACAAGTACGTCCTCCGCCATCCCTCGTGGAACTTGGATGCTTCTATCAGCCAATTGAAGTGTCACCGGCGTTGACCTCATCTTCCCCAAACCAAGTTGTTCATAAACAGAATACAAAAGTAAGTTCACACTAGCCCCTAAATCGAGGAGAGCTTTCTCAATTTTCGTACCCCCGATCGTGATGGAAATGGTTGGACAACCCGGATCTTTGTACTTGGGAGCCGCGTTGGTTTGGATGATAGAACTCACTTGCTCCATCAAGAACACCCTCTTTTGAACATTCAACTTCCGCTTTTGGGTGCATAAGTCCTTGAGAAACTTGGCATACGTGGGAATTTTCTTGACCGCATCCACTAACGGGATATTGATTCTCACTTGCTTGAAAAGCTCATAGATCTCGGAATTGGTATTGGCATGGGCCGACGCCTTCAATCTTTGGGGAAAAGGGGCCGAAATTTGGGACACGGGGCCTTCCGGCTCTTCCGCCTGAGATTTTTCTGGATGCTAACCAACGGGAGAGGGCTCCGAGGTTGGTTAGTCGATAGGAAGATCCAGAGTTTGCAAGATACTTGGTGTTACCAGAGGCTTGATAGGCTTGGGAGGAATGGCCTTGTCAATCTCCTTGCCACTTCGCAAAGTTGTAATGGATTTGGCTTGCTCGGGACTAAGCACCGAAGAGCCTGCCACATAATTGGTGCCTTGAGGATTCGCTTGAGGTTGAGTCGGAAGCTTCCCCTTTTCTTGTTGAAGAATCCCCACCGTATTAGTCATCTTTGCCATTTGATTCTTGATTTCCCCGAGTGTTTGAGTAGTTTGCTCGTTGAGGGACGTTTGGCTTTGCATGAAAGATGACATAATTTCCTCCAAGGATCGCTTTTGAGGTTGGAAGTGATTTGGCCCTTGAAGAGGTCCCGGCGGTGCAAACCCCGGTGGTTGTTGATTTTGGGAGAACTTCGGCGCACCTTGAGATTGAGAAGGCCGGAACGCTTGGTGTTGTTGAGGTGGTGAAACTTGAGGAGGTCCAAGAGGTTGAGAATCGCTCCACTGGAAATTAGGATGCATCTTCCACCCTGGATTGAAAGTTTGAGAATAAGGGTCAAACAGCTGATTAACGGCATTGACCTCCAATGGATTGGTTCCTTGGAGAATATCCTTAATGGCGGGGAGCATTTGACAATCTCCCGTAGCATGACCTGCAACTTCACATAAAAACACAAATTTCTTCCGCCTTGGCCACAAAGGCCATCCCAGCAACTTTGTTGAGTTGTAAAGTTTTAATTTGGCGGGAAAGCTGGGCGACCTTATGAGCTAACTCATTTTGCTCATTCAATTGAAATTTACCGGAATTGCTCGGAACCGGATTAACCACGTTCTTTTCGAAAGGGTCCGAGCAATCCCAGTTTTGAGTTTTTTCAGATAACTCCTCAAAATAGTCCCACGCCGCATTAGGGGTTTTAGCCATGACTCCACCCACACACATGCTATCCATAAGAAGTTGGGTGATTGGAAAGCATCCCTTTAACAAATATTCGACTCTTTGAAAAACCGGTAAGCCATGATGTGGGATGGAGTTAAGCAAATCCTTATACCTCTCCCAATATTGATAAAAAGATTCCCCCTCTCTTTGTTTGAAAGTTTGAATTCGATTCATGAGTTCCTTTGTGAGATGTGGGTGGAAAAATTTCATGTAGAAAGCCTTTGATAAATCCGCCCAATTTGCCAAGGATTGGAGCCTCATGTTATTCAACCAAATCTTGGTTTTATCTTTCACAGAAAATGGGAAGAGTTTTAGTGTTGCGGACTCAAGCTGAGCGGGCGTGGATACTATTGTGGATACCATCTCCTCAAATGCCCCGCATATGAGTGTACGGGCATTGTTTATCTTTGCCATAAAAAGATGGCATCATGTTGATGTGATGCATTTTCACGATGAAAGTATTCGCCTCGGTTGCAGCTGGAAGGACTATAAGGGCGGCGGAGTAGTATGGACCGGATTCAAATAGTCGCTCATAGTCCTTTCGGGCACAACAGGCAGCATTTCGTCTTCACCGTTTTCGCCCATTCTTTTTTTAGGAGGGGTTCCTACAGAAAAAGGAGTTCTTTGGGGTGGTGGTGTCCTTGCTCGTACCCGACGAGGAGTTTTGGGTCGAGGAAGAGAAAATGATCTATGAAGCCTTTTAGAACTCGGGCTCTGAAAGGCTCCACGATGACCACCACGCATACACTTTAAAACCCTTCTCGAGAAACAATGGACAACAAGAATAAAGTAAACAGACAAGAGGGGCTATGCCACCACCTCGATAAGAAAAGACAATAAAAGAAAAGGTGATTTGTGCTTACTCCAGCTTCGTTAGACCTCACGTTTGAGAGGTTCAGGTTAGAGGTATCCACTAGATTAAGTACACATCACGCAAAGTGAAATTAAGCGAGATACTTACAATGATTTGGCCAACCTCCAAAAATAAGCTATAAAAGAAAGCGCACCCCGGCAATGGCACCAAAAATGCTTGCGACCTAATTGTTTGCCGAAATAAGAATGCCCCAAGTGTAGGGCTAGGTCGGTTGAAAGCATAATAATATCCAGAAGTCCGGAATCGAATCCACAAGGAGCACATCCATAACTTGTTTCAAAGATTAGCTTGCGTAAAGGCTTTGGCGTTAGGGCCGCCAACCAAACTTCGGCGTTGAGACAACCAACTGAAGGATTTAGTTAATTGGCTACTTAACCTAACTATGGCTTTTTAACTAGAGATTGAAAACTAAAGGCTAAGTTTAGGGATAATTATCACCCATAACTCGAAGGCATCCTTGTTCCTCTCTTTAAGACAGGGATGGTAAACATGATTAGGGTTTTTGAGACAATTGTCAAACACTTGGAAGGACATAACTCTGAGTATCATATATGGCAAGAAATCGAAACCCTAGCCTACATATGATCAAAGAGTAATACACCTCCAAGTTTTGATACATAAAAATACCCTAAAAACATGTTTACCCTTGGAAAAGATAGATTACTGAGAGGAAAAGAAGGAATACTCTCGATTACGGGATGTTAATCATCCCATAACCTAACCTTGCTACACTACTCACACAAAATGTAAGGAGAAGTGAAATTAGCTAGGGTAAGGAAGAAAAAACACTGTAACGCCCCTGAATTTTGGTCAGTAAAAATTTCGTTAAATATTTGAATTTTATTTAATTTACTTATTTTTTTTTGAGTGGCTATATGTTTTCTTGTAAATTTCGTTGTAGTTAGATTTTGGTGTCGACTAGAAACCCTACGTGACCAATTTAGTTAATTTCCAACCGACTACTTGGAGGAACCGAGCAACCGACTTACCTAGTTACTAGATGAACCTTTTGGACCTTTTGAAACTTTTGAACCTTTTGCTTTTACCCATTGGTCCATAATGGTTAGGGTAATTTTTATCCATTGGACAATAAGCCCCCCATTTAATATTTTTGTAAAGTACAAGATATAGTATTTTAATGGTGTATGTTCACATGTGCAAAGTACATTTATTCTTTGTTTATTGGGGATTCTCCCACCCCTCCATTATCCATTGGTTAATAACCACAAGGGTAATTTTTGTCCATTGGATAATAAACTTTTTATTATAAAAGTACATGTAGTCTTTTTAAAATCTTATTTTAAAATAAAAGGTACTTGTACTCTTTTGTCCATTGGTTATTAACCGCAAGGGAAATTATTATCCATTGGGTAATAACCGTTAGGGAAGTTAGTGACCCTTGGATAATAGAGTCTTTTGACCAAATAAAGTACCGATGTGACTAGAGAACCTTTCAATAAAGTTGATTTGACTTGTACTTTATTATTATTTTAATAGAAAGAATCCTAGTTTTTTTTATTTAATTGGAGTACTTGGTACCACACCTAATTTAATATAGGGCTTTTGTCACATGCTTTAAAGGACCTTGATTATTTTAAAATAAAAGTTCCCTAGTAACTATTGTCCATTGGACAAAGATTGTTAGGGTAATCTTTACCCATTGGACAATAGCCCTTCCTTTATTATATTTGATTAAGTACATGTATATATATACACATGTGTATTTACAAAAGGACATGTAGTCATTTTCAAAAAGACTTAAATTATGATTTAAAGTACTCGTACCTTATTATCCATTGGACGATAACCGTTAGGGAATTTATTAACCATTGGGTAATAGAATTATTCTTTCATCTAGTACAAGGGTTTTATTAAACTAGTCATTTTTCCTAAATTACCCATGTGTTGAAGTACCCATATTTTATTTGGTAAGTACTTAGTAGCCTTAAAACCTAAGTTTTCCTAAGTACTTTGTTATTATTTTATATTGGGGTTTTGTACCCAATTGAATTTGTTTAATGGGAGGTGTGATCTACCTAGATTACAAAGTACCCTAGTTTATTTATTTAATCAACATGTGCCTAATTGTATTTCTTTAATAGGATTTTAAATTTGGAAATCTTGTACTTTCTTATTCTTTCTTGTTTATATATATATATATATATATATATATATATATATATATATATAAGTGTACTAGGGAGAGAGAGAGAGAGAGGGAGAGGGAGAGAGAGAGATTGCCGAGAGAGAGAGAGGAGAGAGAGAGAGAGAGATGGGCCGAGAGAGAGAGATAGGAGAGAGAGAAGGAGAGATTTGTTTGTACTTCCTTGATCTTTCTCATCTTTTCAATCCATGGGTGAACCTTCCTTCCTAGCTAAGGAACTAACCCTCCATTAACCTCCATTGTACTTCTATATTTGTTTTAGACAAAATCTTGTACCATTGTCTTCTTGTTTCCAACAAATCTTCCATAATCAAATTCTTGGTACAAATCTTAGCCATGCAAGTCTACGTTTTAGCCTAACCTAGCCATGCAAGCCTAGCAATTAGACTTTGACCTTCCATAAGTGCTTGACATGTGTCAAAATTTGAGGTAGAGAGAGAGAGAGAGAGGGGGGGCCGGCCTTGAGAGGGAGGAGAGGGCCAAGATTTTTCCTATAAATAGGACCCCATTCCAAGCATTTGAACTCACACCTTCACCTAGCAACTTCTCTCTCTAGAAAAATTGTGTTCTTTCTTTGTTCTTTCTTTTGTTCTTACTTTGTTCTTGAGTGTTCTTGAGTTCTTCAAGAAACTCAACCTAAGCCGCCACTAAACCGCCACTCGACCACCCCCTCGATCCAAAAGTAGTAGTAGTAATAGTCAAGTAGAAGTTTCGAGAGAAACCTTTCTCTTTCGAAGCTACCGGGAGCATTCCGTAGGAAGTTACTCCGCCCGACCACCGACGTACTTTCCGTAGCCGACTACCGCCAAGAAGTAAGGTAGAACCCCTTGACCCTAACTCTACGTATAGAACCGTATGATTAGAAAGTAAGGAAATCCTTACTTACTCCCTATTTATTTACTTACTCAAGTATAAAGTAGGTTATCTTTATTTACGTACCTATCGTTTGATTAGAAGTATTCGTATTTTGATCTTTAAGATAGTTATGAGTATGCGTATATGAGTTGCTTGTATTACTTGTGGTATGTGATAAAGCATAAGTGATTTCACTCCAAAGACGTCCGTACATGTGGCGTTGTGCTTTGAATAAAGCATAAGTGATACACTCGAAAGGCGTCCGTACATGTGGCGTTATGCTATAAGTAGTGATTGAGCGTGATAAAGTAATATAGAATTGGATGATCTCATTAGGATGATTCATGCTTACGTTTGTTCTACCACGGAGTCTATGCATGTAACGAGACAACGAGAACCGAGAAAGTAGAAACATGACACCTAGGGTGTGGTTAATGAAAGGAAATGTTTTTCGAGGAAGAAAATATTTTGAAACAACATAATGACCAGTTTTGGGTGGCATTGTGTGTGTGTGTTGTGTGCCAATGGGAGATCGGGATGGCGGAACCATTGTGAGGATACTCGGGAGTCCGGAACAGCGGAACCGAGGTTGGGTGTGTGCTTGGTTATCCGCGTTACGGAGCCAATGCAATGTGTGCCAATGGGAGCCCGGGACGGCGGAACCATTGTGAGGATTCTCGGGAGTCCGGAACGGCGGAACTGAGGTTGGGTGAGTTAAACGATTTTTGAAATGTTTTGAAAACCGCAATGTGGCCGGACATGGTAGCCCATTGTGTGGTGTGTGTTTTGTGTGCCAATGGGAACCCGGGACGGCGGAACCATTGTGAGGATACTCGGGAGTCCGGAACGGCAGAACCGAGGTTGGGTGTGTAGCTTGGTTAGCCGCGTTACGGAGCCAATGCAAATATTTTTGTGTGCCAATGGGAACCCGGGACGGCGGAACCATTGTGAGGATACTCGGGAGTCCGGAACGGCGGAACCGAGGTTGGGTGTGTAGCTTGGTTATCCGCGTTACGGAGCCAATGCAAATATTTTTGTGTGCCAATGGGAACCCGGGACGGCGGAACCATTGTGAGGATACTCGGGAGTTCGGAACGGCGGAACCGAGGTTGGGTGTGTAGCTTGGTTATCCGCGGTACGGAGCCAATGCAAATGATTTTTAAAAGGTTGGGTGTGTTAAACAAATGATTTTGAAAAGTTGTTTTGTAAATGAAAATGTTGACACAGTCTACGATGAGTCGCGTAGGAGAAACCCGAAAATCTTGGACACCAACGATAGATGATTAACGAATGTGGATTTGTCATTGATTAACTGTGTATATACTTATCATGTGGAAATTGATGTTGTATTATAGCGTTGTTTATAAGTTCTGGGTTAGCGGGTATGGGATTATCCTGCTGACCTTTGTAGCTCACGGTGTTGCCTTTTGGTGACCCTGACATATTATATCGGTGGTGACACTGGTATAATGTGTCAGATCTTGTAGATGATCAAGATGAACAGTACACCTTGAAGGCTTTTGGAGCTGGCTAAGATGGAGAAGAAGGAGGAGCTGTAGTTAGGAACCTTAGAACCCCCTTCATTTGTGTAAATATTGAACTCTTGTGAGAGTATTTGTTGTAATAAGAGCCAGACTCCATTTGATGTTATCAATAAAATGTCCTTTTAACGTACCCAAAATTCGGGGCGTTACAAACACAAAATCATACGTAAAACAGAAATAAATGCTAGATTGATGAGGATCTCAAGAGTACTTACAACATTAATGAACACCAAACCCCTCCAAATCCACCAATCAATGCTCCATTAATGAAGGAGTGAGAGTTGATGAGGAGAGGGAGGTAGAGAGAAAGAGCTAGCTTAAAATGATACAACATAACCCTAAAAAACGTGCAAGGGGGGTAGTTATACTACCCTTTTTAGTTACAAAAGAAAAAGAAAATAGAAATCTGCAGAATCAGGGAATCTCCTACCGGTAGGGATTTATCACCTACCGGTAGAATGGCTTCAAAGCAAAAGATGACTGCTGCTTTTACTGGGTTTCGACCTCCTACCGGTAGAACATCTATTGCTAGCAGTCTGTTTCAACGTCTTCATCCTGGGCTTGATCAAACTCTCCGGGGCTTCGACGATGCTCCCCTGGAGTCCGTCATTGCTCCATTTACACCCCTCGGGTCCCCGATCAATGATGACGTAAGCTCATGGCGTGAAATCCGCCTTATTTTCGAAGAAAACCTGTAAACACCAAAAAAATGCACCTTTCGCGCAATATCATTCAAATTCAAAGAGTTATGCGCGCGAGCGTGGCAAAAATGAGCGAGATAAGCCCGATTATTTACACTATTGTGGGCTTATCAGGCACCTCCACTTGATGATCCAAGCCTCTCGTTCACAACACAGCTATGTGGGCCCAAGACTAATGTATATGAGTTGCACATAAATGTGTGATACAAGAGAAGTATGGTGCACCACGTGGCATCGAGTAATCTCTTGTTTACCGTGCTACATATGCGAGGTTTACCTTGATATATACTGCCTCCATTCGGATTTAATAGTCTCTAGTTCAATTCTAACCAGATAAAAAATGAGTTATATCTTTCAATTAGTAATGAATTTTATATCCAATATAGATCTTATTTGATAGATCTCAATTAGTTCTATAAGACGATGTTTTTAAAATTACATAAAACATTATAAATTAAAAGATATAATCGAATGAAAAGTGGTACAAATTCTCAAAAAGAACTATTAAATCTGGACGGAGGGAGTATATAGTAACTACAAAAAGTCACAGAGAAAAAAAAGTAGTAGTTATAGTTGCATCATTTATATTCCCTCTATCCTAAATTGTTGGTCTCTAATCACTATTTCGGATCTCTCAAACTTCTATCCATTTTCTTTATTTATAATATTTTTTACATGTAATGTGGATCTTTTTGATAGATCTTTATTAGTTTTAATGAACAAGGATCTAAAATTTAAAAAAAAAAGCCTTATAAATTGTGAAATATAGGTAATTTTTTAAGTGATATATATATGACTGTCAAAATGGGACGACCAACTTGGGATGGAGAATGGAGATGAGTAATATCTTATTCAATTCGAACTCTTTAGGATGTCTATTGTGATTTTGTTTTTGCTTCTTTTTTTTTTACACTTTCTTTATGGTTCACTTTCTTTATGGCAGGGGTGATCACAACAGAACCGGGAAGTCATTGAAATTGAAGAGTCAAAATGGGACGACCAACTTGGGATGGAGAATGGAGAATGGAGAGGAGTAATATCTTATTCAATTTGAACTCTTTAGGATTTCTATTGTGATTTTGTTTTTGCTTTTTTTTTTTTTTTCAATTTCTTTACGGGAGGAGTGATCACAACAGAGCCGGGAAGTCATTGAAATTGAAGAGTTCAATTAATGATTGGATAAGGTTCTAAAACCCGATCCTGTGTACTGTATAGCATACATGAATTTTAATTTCTAAGCAATAATTATCTAAAAATCGGTCAATAATGTGTGAAAATAGACATATGATCGATATCTATGTGTATCGATCCTTTAACCCTTTATGGGCTTTTTTTCTGGCGGACGCGTTCCCAGTGGTCATTGTAGACAGTAAATATTTTAACTACTAGTAGTGCATCAAAAACTTGAACGTACACAAATTAAAGAAGTAGACAACAATAACTATTTTAATACTAGCGCATCATTACAAACATTAATTAATAATTCAAAGCGCCCCAGGTAGACAAATTCATTTTGAGAATAATATAATAAGATAGAATCTAAAAATAAAAACTTGATTGGTTTTATTACCGTAAAATTTTCAAAATTTATGTCCAGTAAGTATGTTGGTTTAGGTGAATCCGTACGTAGATTATACTGGTATTTCAATCACATAGTGGAATGCCATCTTAACTGCGTTTTCAGTTGAATAATACTCCTTTAATCTGGTGATGGGCCAAGTGGTGTGGCTAGTGGCATTATCTTAACCAGTAATTTACGCTCTTCTCTCCCAACTTGAAAAACTAAACTCGATAGTCCAACTTCATTATTGTACTATAGGAATACCGGTCCGGATAATGTTTGTACTGGTACTAATTCGGTATTTTTCTATACGATTCCCTACCTTATTGGCGCATCAGCTGCTATCTCTCCTGATTAAAAATTAAGAAAGCTCGTGTTATGCGGAGATATATGGAGTATTGGGTTCACAAAAGTACTGTAGTTTAAACCGGAGCTGGTGATCTATCTTCCTACTCCCTAGACATTGCTTTTAATGCCATTATTAAAGGCATGTCCATGCACATATCCCATTTCTTGCCTTAAGCTCCTATATTAATTATTACTGTATTAACAAATTAAGAAAAGATTCTAAGTTGGTTAGCTAAGAACAACTAACACGGTAATTAAAGTACACAACTTGTACGTTCGGTAGAAAAGGGTAGAGGACCTTGGGGTTTGGCTCAGTTTTCTGTAGCGTTTCTTTGAAGCATGAGGTTTAGGATCCGATTTCTATGGACAAGAAATTAGTGCTCGTAATAACCTAACAAATACTAACATGTATAGTACTAAGCCCGTTCCATTTTTGCTCCTTAAAAAATATGTACTTATTTGCAATTTTCAAGTTTAAAAATAGTAGTCTTATTGAAATAAACAAATATGCAATACGGATCTTATTTCTTAGATTTTGAAGAGATCTATCAAACCCTGCAAAAAACTTTAAAATTTTATTTTTGTAAGTCCATTATTTTTAAGTTTTAAAATAGGTCTTTGTTTTTTAAATACTTATTTGATAAAGCGGAACGGGTAACATTTTATCATCTAACAAAAAAAAAAAAAGTCAAGAGGGGCTTATGGGACCAGAAATGCGAATTTTAAATTCAGGCTTTTAGGAATATGGATACGCTTTTTGTAACGCCCTTAATTTTGGGTACGTTAAATACATATTTTCATTGAAAATCTAAATAGAGTCTGGCTCAATATTACATCATAATTCTCACAAGAGTACTTTTATTTAACAAAAGGAGAAGAAACTAGGGTTCCTATCTACTGCTCCGCCTGCTCCTCTATCCTAACCAGCTAATCCTCGGCTCCGAAAGTCTCCAAAGTGTAGAGTTTTCTCTGTTCATCTACAAAATCTGAAACATTATACCAGCGTCACCACCAGTATAATATGTCAGGGTCACCAAAGGTAACACCATGAGCTACGAAAACTCAACAGAACAATCCCATACCCGCTAACCCATAACTTACACATAATAGAGCATAGAATCAGTGAGATCCACATAATACATGCGTGTTTAACAAAATAATTAACAATAACACATCCACATTCACTATTCAACTAACGTTGGTGTCCGTGATTTCTGAGTTTCTCCTACACAATATCTTGTAAACCGTGTCTCCATTTTCCACTTTTCATTTTCCAAATCAACATTTCCAAAATCATTTTTACACACCCAACCTCGGTTCCGCCGCTCCGAGTTTCCGAGTATCCGCACAATGGTTCCGCCACTCCGGGTTTCCATTAGCACACAATTGGCATTGGCACCTCTCCGCGGTAACCAAGCCACACACCCTACCTTGGTTCCGCCACTCCGGGTTTCCGAGTATATGCACAATGGTTCTGCCGCTCCAGGTTTCCATTGGCACACAATTGGCATTGGCAGCTCTTCGCGGTAACCAAACCACACACCCTCTCTCGGTTCCGCCGCTCCGGGTTCCCAGGTATCCACATAATGGTTCCGCCGCTCCAGGTTTCCATTGGCACATACACACACACACACACACACCACACAATGGGCTATCACGTCCGGCCTCATTTGTTGTTTCAAAATATTTCTGTTTTTCAAAACACATCTCATCATTAACCACACCCTAGGTGCCATGTTTCTTTTTTCTCAATTTCTTTGTCTCGTTTTTATGCAACAACTCCTCAGTTGGACTTTTCATATACGTAATCATAAATCATTCATTGTAATCTTGAAACTAAACTAGCAAGATCATCAAACTCTACATTAATCATCATGTTCAAACCACAACTTAAAGCATAACGCCAAATGTACGGATACCTTTGGAGTGAAAATCACTTATGCTTTAGCACACAACAAGACAAGTAATTCTAACAATTATGTATACATGCTCATAACCATCTTAAAGATCAAAATACGAATACTTCTATCAAACGATAGGTCTTATCTTTCGAAAATCGTTCTTTCCTCCATTTGTGGGAAGTTCAAACCAACATATGTTTATTAGAGTAAAAGTTGATTATTCTAACATGCTCATACTTCCATTAGCGAGAATAAGTTTACTAACTATCATGCATTTCAAATCTTATAGGCGATAGATAACCTTATATACTTAAAGATAGGGTATAAGAAGATTCTACGTTATACTTTCCAACATACGGCTCTATGTTATACGTAGAGTTAGTGGACAAGGGACTCTACCTTACTTCTTGGCGGTTGGTCGGTTTTGAGAATAGGTCTTCGGTTTTGCGAATCGACGGCGTAACGGCTCCGAAGTGCTTCAAAGGAAGAAAGATGGATTTTCTCTTCGTAGAAACAACTTTGCTAACTAAACTAGGCTACTTTAAAGATCTATGGGTGATTTTTGGAGGTGGTTTGGTAGTAGCTCTCAAGAACTTAAAGAAACTTGAACTTTGGTACTTAGAAAGCTTAAAATTTCTAGAGAGAAATTGGAGCAAATAATGAAGGTGTGAGAAATGACTTGGGTGAGCTTGCTATTTATAAGCCAATGCTCTCCTCTCTCCCTCTCCCACCCGAATCTCTCTCTCTCTCTCTCTCTCTCTCTCTCTCTCTCTCTCTCTCTCTCTCTCTCTTTATATCTTTGATTTTTTTTTTCACTTGTCAAGCTTGATTTTTTTTTCACTTATCAAGCTTGATTGAAAGCTTGATAGGTTAAGTTAAGGGTTGTTTGTACATCTTCTACCTAGTTCTAGGCATGCATGGCTAGATTTAGTAGTTCTAGGGTTGGTTTGGAAGATTTTGTGGAAGGAAATAGGGTTGTACAAAGATTTAGTGATTAAAAGAACATATAAGGACAATGGGAGGTAGATCTTTGCTTGGTGAAGTATATAACCATAGATTGAAAGGATGTAAGAAGATCATGGAAGATCAAGGCAAGATACACTCGAGAGCTGTTAATCGCCCCTCCCGTGTCAGGCCCCCCCTAACACGGGCTCCCTCCTTTTCTCCCTTTTACCCTCACCTTCACCTGCTCTCTCTCTCTCTCTCTCTCTCTCTCTCTCTCTCTCTCTCTCTCTCTCTCTTTATTTTTTGTTATAAAATTTTAAATGTTAATAACTTTTTTTTTTCAAGTATTTATTTTTAATAAATTTTATATTTTTGAAATCTACTCAATGAAGCCTATCAAACGAGCCTAATATTGATAGTGAAATAATATAAAACGGAAAAACTATATTTTTGTGGTAGTTTAAATTGTCTAAAGAGATTAAAAAAGTGTTTCAAATTTCAATCTTTTTGAACCGGTAGAAAGATTTTAGTTTTCTTATCATTTTATCGTAAATGGTCATACTTAAATTTTGACTCTAGGGCGCTCGTTAATTAACCCTAAGAAAATCATAAAATCAAATATCTCTTAGGGTTAATCAACGAGAGCCCTAGAGCCAAAATTTAATTATGAACATTTAGGATAAAATGATAAAAAAAATAAAATCTTTCCACTGGTTCAAAAGGATTGAAATTTGGAACACGTAATTTTTTAATCATATTATCTCTTTGTTTTTAATTTTTTGGGCCCAATATATTATCTCTTTATTTTTATTTTTTTTCCTTTATCTTTTTTAAACTTCTATATTGAGTTTTCAAGTAAATTATGTATGTTGAATCCACTTAAATTTACTTTATATTTCTCTGAACAGTTAATAATGCAAACTGAAATCAAACTTCATTTAATTATAATTGAGTATATAAAATGAATACATGAACATAAATAAATACACTAATTTAGTCAATATTTTCGCCAAATTGTGGTCGTCGTCCCGGCAGATCTATCTGCATTACTTCGTACCACAATTGGAGGCATGCTTCATAACGATGAGCCCATCTGCGTGTTTCATCTGATGCATTTGACCTCCACCATATAATGATGGATGGTACAGGGTAATGAGGGTATAGAAAAACTTGCATGAAGTGATTGCCATTAACATGAACAATAGCTATATGTTTGGGCACTGCTAATAGAACTGGATGGGAGCTTAACGACAAGTGAGTGAGACAACTCAAAGCAATCATATCGAATGTATGCAGTACAACGTTGTATGTTGATGCGATGACAAGTCCCAATGGTATAAAATCCATCCAATATCCTCTGGTGCCGATGACTGAAAGCAACGAAGTCTTTGTAGCACCTGGTATACATAATCACGTTATGGATAAAGCTGATCGTACAACACCCAATTTTGTTCAATCTCTTGCAAGTTTGAACTAATGGTCATAATTAAATTTTTTTGAACCAACGGGCAATTCAGATAGTTTTAGACAGTTTGCAAATTTGAACCAATGGTCATAATTAAATTTTTTTGAACCAACAGACAACTTTGAATCAATGCTTAATTTTTTTAACTTTTCAGACAATTTATATATTTCAAAATATAGTTAAAAAATTAAGTGTTCCAAATTTCAATCCATTTGAACCAGTGGAAAGATTTTATTTTTTTATTATTTTATTCTAAATGGTCATAATTAAATTTTGACTCTACAACTCTCGTTGAATAGCCCTAAGAAAATTCTCAAATCAAATATCTCTTAGGGCTAATCAACGAGAGTCATAGAGTTAAAATTTAATTATGACCATTTAGGATAAAATGATCGAAAAACTAAAATCTTTTCACTGGTTGAAATGGATTGAAATTTGGAACACTTAATTTTTTTAACATTTTTAGACCGTTTATATATTTAAAAATATAGTTAAAAAATTAAGTGTTCCAAATTTCAATCTGTTTGAACCGGTGGAAAGATTTTAGTTTCCTAATCATTTTATTCTAAATGGTTATAATTAAATTTTTGACTTTAGAGCTCTCGTTGATTAGCCCTAAGAGATATTTGATTCTACAAGTCCAAAAATTCATTATGACCATTGAAGATAAAATGATAAAAAAAACAAGATCTTTCCACCGATTCAACCGGATTGAAAATCGGAACGCTAAAATAATTTTAAATAAATAAAAAAAGAAAAAAGATACAGAGTACGTATAAACATTAGTATTAATTAAATAAAGAAAAAATAACAAGAAAATAGGTTCGGATATTTTTGGGCCAAGCAGGGTATTTTCGTAATAGGAGTGGACCCGTGTCAGGGGGGTCTGACACGGGGGGCTGCGATTAGTAATCCACACACTCAATCTCTCCCTCCCTCTCTCTCCCCCTCTCTCTCTAGTACTAGTATATATAAATAAAGAAGTACATAATGTACGATGTAATCTACTAAGATTTTCAAGTATCCAATAAAAAATTATAAGGTCAAGATTTCCTAATAAACTAATCTAATAAGCAAATGTTCCATTATACTATTATATATATACACACATATTCAAGTTTTCAAATATAAATGTAGGTACTATTAGATACCATATAATCTATCAAGATTTCCAAGTATCAAATAAAATATATGACCAAGATTTTCTTATTATAATAATTCAAGAAGTACTAGTACTTATATATTTATTAGTGTACTTAGAAATCTAGGAAATTAGATATTCACATATGTTTAATGCATATAAACACATGGGAAAATCTAAGAAGTGATTTATTTAATAAATCCTTGTACTAGTTAGTAAGACTAACTTATTATCCAATGGATAATATTTTTCCTTGCATTTTTTGACCAATAGATAAAAGGAATAAGGTAATATATATTTGAATAATATTTGAAATAACCAAATGTCCTTTAGGCATGTGTATATAAGCCTATATACAACTATATATGAGTACTTTATAAAATCTAGCACGAAATATCCTTGATAGAAAATCTAGGTTTCCTATTGTCCAATGTGTAAAGGTTCATCTAAGGTTAGGAGAAAGTAACTAGATGAATTGGTAACTAGGTTTCTCCAACTAATTGGTTAGAAGCTAACTATATTGGCCAAGTAGGATTTCTAGCCAAGAAATATAATTTAAGACTTTATCTCACTCACTAAGAAAATATCCAAGTGCTTCTACAAGCATACTTGTCTTTAGAAAATGACTAGGTTATTTGGTGCGAAGAGATTAAATTTTAAAAAGTCTCAAATCTAATTATGACGGATTTTTAGAAATTAAAAAGGGATTTCAAAAGCAATCCAAGTAATTAAAAATAAAAATTCAAATTTTTAACGAAATTTTTATTTACCAAAAATCAGGGTCGTTACATTTTTGTCCCCAACCAATAGTAAGTGATTCCCCTCCTAACTGTTTGTCACTGCTTTATGTGGAAATTGGTTTCCTGTGGTTAGCCTTAGGTGGATTAGTTTCATCTCATTTGAGTGTGGGGATACCTCCTATGTTAATTGTCAAAAAAGAGAGAGTATAAAATAACACTGTTCAGTATTAATTGAGCACAAATGTGACTGTATTTCATAAGACTATAAGGCCTATTTTGGCTTAATAAACTACTTCTTTAATTCAAATTTTTGCGCATCAGCTGGTTGTGCGTCAATCTTTTTTTTTTTTGCAAATTATTACTGTAATTTGTCTGAACGAGAATAATCTAAAGAGAAAAAATTAATAACCGCAAAATAGATTAAGATTGTTAAGCATGAATCTCCCCACAAGTTGTCTAAGAGTATCTCCAAGCCTTGCTCTTTTAATTGGGAAATTACCAAATTCTAAGCAAAATCCCTCTAAACTTATTTCAATCCGTGAGTCAAACTCATATCTGATTGAGCTTTACTCAAATTTTTTATCAAATGAAGGGAGATTGAAAATTTTCCTCAAATACTTGTAAGTTTGTTTTGCTCTTCACAATTTGCATGTTAATAATGAAATTTTTACTCAAATTTGTGATTATATATTGAGTTTGTCCATTGGAGTACTTCATACCAAATGAATTTTTTGCTCAAATTTTTACTCAAATAGAGATCATGCTCTAAGAGACTGATCATATTCATGTGACAAATAGAGGATATATGTGGTGATGTAGAACCGCCTAAATCGAACGCCTCTGAACTCAATTGTGTTCTAAAATTGATTTGCGGACTCTGGGCATAGGATATACTCCTTGTACTAGTTGATAGACACAAAAACTATATATGACATTCAACTAAAGAAAATCACTATCAACTGATGAACAATGATACGCGCGCGTTGTGTTGGCTTGGCACAGCAATCATACAATTATGGAGTACTATTATATATTGATGCTAAAGTAGTGGGGAACGTGCACACGGAATGAACACGGAATGAACACGGAGTTGCAATTGGGGCCTGAATGAGTCACCACCTCCCTCAGAAAAAAGGATGGGATTTCTCCACTTTCGACTCCAACTCAGAGAGAGTGGTTGTAGTATGCTTCGCAAGGCACCAACGTCCCTATCTTTCTCTCTCCTCCTAAAACAAAATCTGTACTTTCTTATACGTAATAAGATGCTATACCAATATGGAATCAGTACTAAAGCAAATTTTTCGATAAAGATATATATATATATATATATATATATATATATACACATACATATACAATGAGCTTCCTGTGAGGACCTTAAATAGGCTCCTTAAGTGCGGACCTCCTCATTTCTCTCATTTCCCGATTGAATTTCGATGATCCGAGCCGCTCAATGTGATCAGAACGTGATTTTGAGGGTACCCGCGCGAAATTAGCAAAAAAATTGACCGGAAATGAGGAACTCTATATATATATATATATATAGGAATTTTCAAGTGAGGGATCCCTTATTTTGTTAAAATGAGGAACTTTCATTTCCCGATCAAATTTTAAAAATCCGAACTGTTCAATTTGTGCAGAACGTAATTTTAAGGGTCCCAGCGAGAAATCAGTAAAAAAAATGACCGGGAAGGGCGTCATCCGAGCAGTTTTTTTGAACCGTTCAATGAAAACTGCTCGGATGAAGCCCTTCCCGGTCATTTTTTTTGCTGATTTCTCATGGGGACCCTTAAAATCACGTTCTGATAACTTTGAGCGGCTCGGATATATATATATATATATATATATATATATATACACACACACACATACAGTATACTATGTACAAGGAGCATTATTCCATGAAAATGTTAACACAACAGAAATAATTAATGGAAACTAGTCCAGTTTTAATATAAAGAGGCCAGAGTGCCGTTATATTTACGGGGGTTTATTCGGGGAAATTGTTTTAATTAATTTCATACTTTCCTTTTTGATGAATGAACTTCATTTCTTGTCTTTTAGTAAAAAAATTATGTTTAATTTTTCACCAAGAAAATAAATGGAGTGCCATCTTCAAAAAAAAAAGAAAAGAAGAGAGAGTGCAAAAATCGTTAGTCATTATTTATCACCAGTATTGCAATTATTGACAGACATATATGATAGGATATAGTTAGATTGTAGTAATATTCTTTATATATGTACATAAACTTTAGAATACAAAATCAATCCAGACCATCAAACTAAAAAGAGACAACGATAACAATTCATCAACATGCGACACTATTATTATTATTGAGCAGCTTAAAGTGATATACTATTATATGTTCAAAAAAATGAGTGATACTATTAACAAAAATATTATTACTATTTTCTAAGTCATTTGATTGGTAGGAGAACGGTCAAAATTAATGAAAAATCAAAAACTGTAAAAGAATTAAAATTTGTATTAAGCAATAAAATAATAATAAATATGTGGATTATAATACAGGAATTTTTTTTTTTACAAAGCCCTCGTGCATATAAAATCGTTTTTTACTTCTTTCAAAAAACTAAGAAAACTTAAGTTGTCTAGTAAAATGTTTTACTTGTTTTTCGGTGTTTGGTTGAAAAAAAAGAAGTAAAATATATAATTTTCAAGGTAAAATGTTTTCCACCATTGGGGTGAAATGTTGTCCTCTCATTTTCCCCATAAGTCATTTTTCCAACTTCCTCCCCCTTCCCAACTCCTGATATTTCCATTTTCATGCAGTCTTGTTTCCATTATCTTTATTACCTAGACTCCCAAGAGACTCTTATTCTTTTATTGACGTTTCGAACTAGAACGGGAAAGTTGTCTTGGATGGATAAACACAACAATGGCCCCACACAAAAGCCTATTTCCAGTATTTTTTTCATATGTAACCAAACATCAGAAAATAAATTGAAAAAAAAATATTTTCTGAAAAATCATTTTACAAGAAAACTATTTTACATAGTAAATTGTTTTACACCGAAACAAATGGAGCCTTAAGTTGTCTAGTAAAATTGTCACTCGTATTGTATGTTAAGATTTTCTCTATATTCTTTTCAACCCAACGTCCTCTGTAGCAAGTTGTATACAGTATTATTGAGGATATATCTCATATCAACCTAGAAGAGTAATCATAGTTACTGCGAAATTCATAATATTATTAATTGGGCGTAAAATGACCCCATGCTCCATTATTGCAACGAGAAGAAATAAAAAAAAAAAAGTGCAATCGATTCCTTATTTTCCAGAACAATGTTTCTGACTTTTATTACTCGTATATTAGAATCTTCCCAACTACTTTAGAATAATCCTCCACTTTATTTGGTTTGTTTTTATATGGTTTTTTTTTTTTCCTCTCTCTCTCTAGCCGTTCTTATCAGGGTAAGGTGCGTACTCCTTGGTCCACTCATAAGTACGGCAACACCTCCTCAAAGCCGGAGAATATCTTTATTTCTATTTCCACATTAAAATATTAATTTAATCTCCACTCCACCAAGTAAAACAATTTTGCAAATAAAATTGTTTTCTAATTGTCTGCTTGTTTATTATACTAGTACTAGTAGTATTTTGTTTTGTGTAAACTGCACTGATATCCCCTATATTCTGCTGAAATATCCATGTCATCCCCTTCTTCTTCTTCTTGTTTTGCTCAGTGAAAAAGATTTTATTAATATTTGAAAATGATTACAAAGATTAAACGGGTTTCGGGCACACCGGCTAAGTATGTTAAATGAAATCAAGTAAGTAAAGGTGTGAGTGTTGCTATCTGTGATGATGTAATTCTTTTTCGTCTAGTCAATAGATGGGGTCAACTGACCTTTGTGTTACTCAAAATCATACTACTGTAAAAAAGTGAGGGAGTAGTTCAGAGAAGAATAGGGGCGACAGTGGTATTTGTATAGAGTATCGGGGGTTCTGTGTAGTTTAATGTTTTATGGAGGTGGTGACGTTTTGTTGGAGGATATGTATTCGTACCGTTCCGGACTCGAATATGTCCTTCCTCACATACTTTCTCCACTGAATACAACTGGTCTCGCTTATGACCTCCCAAGACAGACGTGTAGATTGACTTTTCTTTGCCCAAGACTACCCCTACTTGTCTCTTTCAACTTGCCTTCCGTCCTTTCCGTCCTTTCCAGTACGGCTTTTATCATTGGGCCTTTCAAAGACCAAAATACCCCTCCGCATTGACTTCAAATTAACTACTCCAGATGGAGCGGAGTACATTTTAATTGTACCTTCTCCTCATTACTTGAAATTTCCAGACTGACAAAGAATTTGTTTTGGTACCGGCCAAAATGCACCCATAAAAAAATGAAGCTCAATTGAATAACTGCAAATGCTTTCAATTTAGGAGAATTAGATTCAGGAGAATTAGGTGTGCGCTGATGCATGCACCATCGGTGCATTTCTCATTCGTTCCCATGTGATTTTTGTTAATTCAATTCAATGCTAACCCCTTTTCAAATTGAAAACAAGGAAATTGCTACACTCCCTTTTTTAATTATGGTATCCCATTTTTTATCTTTTAATAAAAATTTTGTGTGTATTTTCTCATTAAACGATAAAAAAAAGTGTCATAATTAAAAAAAGAATTATAGAAATCATTTCCTTTGTTCTTTCAGGGATTAAGGTGGTGTTCCAACTAGCCTTCTTTTTGAAAAAATTCTTTTTCTTCAATTTTCAAATTCAAATATAATGAAAATGAAAAATAATTTTTTGGTTTTTCTTGCACCGTATAAAAGATCTCAATGAAATCTATCAAACAAGATCCATATTGGTAGAAAAATTATTTGCATAAATATATAATTTTTGAGCTTAAAATTACCTTCTTTTTTCCAAAACTTTTTTTTTTTTTTTTTAAGTTGGAACACCCCTAAGTATATCACAGTGATCAACTGGAACAGACGTGTACAAGAGGTCAACTCTTTCCCCTCAATTATTCTGACATGAGCTAGACGACCGTACAGTTACAAAAAAAATACTAATAAACCGAGAGGAACATGTACGGTATTGTGAAGTTCACATATAGGTCATTTATGTCCGCATAAAAAGAAGTAGACCCCACCGTACCAAACTTCGGCAAAAGGCCAAAGGATAGTAGTGTAATTTGAACACCCTTCTTCCTCCCTCTGTTCTCACCTAAACCAACCCTCGAAGGTGTAGTCTTTTTCTGGTACTCCAACAGTTACGGACTAGTACTACTTCTCATTTCTCCTCCAACCACTCTCTCTCTGTCTCTCTCTCTCTCTCTCTCTCTCTCATAATTTCATTCGCCTCGCCACCCAAACAAGATTCCCCACAAAGGAAAAATAAAATAAAACTCCCCATCCATAAATCTTCTTCAACCTTCAAATCCATTTTTGATCATCTCCCTCTCCGTCCATACCATTCCATGACCACAATGAAAAGGCAAAAATCACCATGCAACAACTTCGACCTCCTCTCCGAGGAACTCATCCTCTCAATCCTCGACCGCCTCGACTCGAACCCACTCGACAAGAAATCATTCTCCCTCGTCTGCAAATCCTTCTACTCCGTCGAGTCCCACCACCGCACCACCCTCAAGCCCCTCCGCTCCGACCACCTCAAAAAGACCCTGACCCGGTACCGTTTCGTAACCCACCTCGATTTCTCTCTCTGCCCCCGCATCACCAACGCCTCCCTCTCCGCCGCCGCCTCCGTCTGCGGCGGAATGCTGAGGTCCGTCGATCTCTCGAGATCCAAGTTCTTTACCCACGTGGGTCTGTCGGGTCTCGTGACGAATTGCTCGAACTTGGTCCAGATTGACCTGTCCAACGCGACGGAGTTGAGGGATCCGGCCGCGGCCGCGATTGGGGAGGCCAAAAATCTGGAGCGGTTGTGGCTGGCGAGGTGCAAGGGGATTACGGATATGGGGATCGGGTGTATCGCTGTTGGGTGTAGGAAGTTGAGGTCGATTAACTTGAAGTGGTGTTTGGGGGTTGGTGATTTGGGTGTGGGTTTGATTGCTGTTAAGTGCAACGAGATCCGTAGCTTGGATCTCTCTTACTTGCCGGTAATTAAAATTTTCTATTACTCTTTTCATTCGATATGGTTTAAGACTGTTCTTTTTTAATCCTCCAAAGTCATTAGAATAGTTAGATCAACATCATGGGGAAGCAATTGAACCTCCTGTCTCCTGGCACCTGGTTTGTTAGTGTTATGGTTTTTATTTGTAGTCTTAATAAGAAGTGAATTTATGGTTCTGATGGATTTATTGGCCTCTCATTTCATTCAACATGATTTGTTTGGTTGTCGGTTTTTGGACAAGATTTGGAAAAGAAACCCTTTTTAGAAGGCAAAATACATCTGACTCAAGTAGAACCATATAAAACTAACGAGTGTTTTTAGTTTTTAGTTCCAAACACGGTTTGTTAAAAAAACTGTTCTGGAAACTACAATCAAACAGTTTTGGACCCAAAGTTGATGATTTGACTGGCTTTTATGTTTGGAGATCTGTACTTTTATTTGGGTATTTGTTACTCAATTGATTTGAGCAGGGTGTTGGTATTATGTTGGTTTTTCATTAGTATGATTTTTGCAGTTTTTACGAGTCGACCAAGGCTTTTCCTGGAAGTTTGAATTTAATCAGTGCATCTGAAAATGTTCATTCATGATTGATGCGTTATGAATTAAATCTCTTCCATAAAAGTATGTTTAGTTTACAGGAATGATCTATTCTTGTTGGACATTTGATAAATGTGATTCGTCTAAATGGAAGGATGATGTGCACATATCTGTCTAGGATTTTGAAAATAGATTTTTGTAAGCTTATGCGATGACATGGGTCTTGCAAGGAATATGTGCCTTCAAATATGGCTTCATAATTTATGATGTAAAGGAAAAGTTGATTGAGTGCTTGCCTTATGAATTAAATCTTTTCTGTCGTAGCATCTGGTTTATAGGGAAGGCTGTATTCATGTTGGATACCATGTAGTTGCGCAAATGTGACGCCTAGACACATAGAGAATATGTGGAGATGAAAACAGATTGTTATGCCTACGGATCGATATTTATCTTTGCTTAGAATATATGCACTCATTCATGACTGCATCACTACAACGAAAAAGCGGGGGTTGACGTGTGTCGAACCGCTTCCTTTGTTTGTAACAAATAATAGCCAGTTTATTATGAAATACTCGCCATATCATGCTATGTGATTTTTTTTCTATTAATTGGGCAATTGATGATTTGAAAAAGTGTTTTATTTGATCTGGCACCTCGATACGTTATTAAAATTATTTTGCATTTTTAGTTGCAAAGATGGAGTTCTTATTTGTTCAATTAGTTATATCATGCTATGAGTCTATGACCTCTATTGTGTTGTAGAGGAAAATAAACTCAAAGTAGGATGTGCATTACCAACTACTATAAGTTGATGGATATTCATGATAAGATGGTGAACTGCATCTTCCTTGCTCCAGCATGTGTGATATTGTCACAACATAAGCATGCTATATCTCTTGCATTATGAGATCTGAAGTTATTTTCCTTGGCTTGTGATGTGAACATTCAGTACCAATATGTAATTTTATTTTGGGAAAAAAATCGAAATGGTCCTTGTAGTTAAGTGTTTGTGTAACCTTGATCCCTACAGTTTTAATTGGCTTGATTTACACTCTGTACTTCCCTTTTTGTTCCAACTTGGTCCTATTACTAACTGCTGTTAGCCTTTGTAACGCAAAACGTGAATGGGCCCATTTTCTGGGGTTAAAACAGTAATTCTCCCATTCCCTCCGTGGGACTACTCAAACTTCAACATCCCTCAGTAATCAGTGTTTAGGCCAAGTGTAGGAAAATGAATAGAATAACAGGGCACTATTTTTTGTAACCACTTGGGCTGTTAAGTTAGGTTTAATGTACCATAGTTGAGTGGTTTGTTATGTCTATGTTTTAGGTTATGACTTGCTAAATTTGGAACTGAGTTTATGTAATATTCTGACTTTTGGACATGATTTCTTTATCATGTTGTGACTTTTGGATCTGTATCATGTTGCGACTTTTGTACATGGTTCTATATGCATTTTAAGGTTGCATTCTTTTGAACTTAACTTAAATCTGAAAATTGTCCATATTTGAATTTTTTTCGTATTTGTTAGTTTTGCGCTAAACTTTTATGGGTTATTGATTCGTATCGACGAGAGGAATCGGAAAAGTAATTTTTTTTTTACTTTTTACCCAAGTATTTTGAGAAATAGCCACTTTTTAGCGTCAAAATGTCTTTTTTTTCTTCTTTCTAAAAAGTGGTTATTTCTCAAAATACTTGGGTAAAAGTAAAAAAAAAATTACTTTTCCGATTCCTCTCGTTAAGATGAATCAATAACCGACAAAAGTTTGGCGTAAAACTAACAAATGCGAAAAAAATTAAAATAAGGACAATTTTCAGATTTAAGTTAAGTTCAAAGTATTGTGCAGAAAAATAAGGCATCTTAGTATTTATACCAATGGTTATGTTGCCTCATGGCTAATCATGAAAATGCTGAATTGGAGGGCAACTTTTTTTTTTTTTTTTTGTAGAAAACTATAACCAAATTTTGCTCATTACCAAAATCCAAACTTAATACCAGTGATTAACATTAGGAATGGAAGAATGCGCTGTATTTTGATTCAGAGGTATATTAAGGCAAGAGGGGAATAGGAGAATTATTGTTTTAACTCCAGAAAAGGGACCCATTCGCGTTTGGCGTTAAAAAGGCTAACTGCAGTTAGTAATTGGACCAAATTGGAACAAAATGGAAAGTACAGAGTGTAAATCGAGCCAATTAAAACTGCAAGGACCAAGTTGACACAAACACTTACCTACAGGGACCATTTCGGTTTTTTTCCCCTTTATTTTCCTGGTTCGCAATTCTGATAGCTTCTTTAGCCCTTTCACAACCATCGTATGCTGATTGATTTAGTCATCGAGCGTAAAATAAACAAACATTTCTCATGGCAAGCGCAAAACAGTTGAATTCTGCAATGATTCATTTGTTAAGTGATGCTTAGATCTTTTATTCAACACATAACTGGATATTCACTTGACAAACAAACTGTGCTATTCTTTTCGTTTTGGCATGTTCGTGTTGTAGGAGGCCAACTTCATGAATCTGATTCAATTGATTACTAAGATATAAGATTTATATTTAGTATTGTAAAACTCTTGCTTTTAGACTCTGAATCTCCATGCTCCTCCGGAATCTATCAAAGGTGTTCTTGAATGAAATTATGCGGGTCCTCTTCTTTATGAGGTTCATCTTTTTGTTCACGTCCATGTATGTGGCTAACATGTGTTACTGCTTGTATGTTCATAATAAACGTGGCTTGATCCTTATCTCATTTTCTTCTTGTGCAGATCACCAATAAAAGCCTACCATCAATCTTGAAACTACAATACCTTGAAAATCTGGTTCTGGAGGGATGCTTTGGTATTGATGATGACAGCCTTGCAGTCCTCAAACAAGGGTGCAAATCATTAGAGGTACCTATCAATGGAGAGATAATAGAACTTATGATTTATGAAGTACACTTTTTGATATCTTTTAAAAGACAACTTCATGATTTATGCTGTTGTTATTTCTGCCATTGCAATTGAATTTACATTTGTCCAAAGTAGCTGTTTGTCGTTTGATCACTAATTCGTGAACTTATTTCTTTTTCAACAGACCCTTGATATGTCAAGTTGTCAAAATGTTAGTCACGTGGGCCTGTCTTCTCTAACAAGTGGTACTGGATGTCTACGGCAACTTACATTAGCATATGGCTCTCCTGTAAGTCCTTTAACTCCTTTGCCTCTGAATACTTGGGGTTACCCCTTGTTTCGTTTTGCTTTCAAACTTGGGGCTCATTTTTCACTGAATGGTGGCTCAGGTCACTCCTGCTCTTGCTGATACGTTGCAAAGGCTTTCCACATTGCAATCAATCAAACTAGATTGTTGTCCAGTCACATGTTCCGGACTGAAGGCTATTGGAAATTGGTGCGTATCACTAAGAGAGATCAGCTTAAGTAAATGCTTGGGAGTGACGGACGAAGGTCTTTCTTCCTTGGTTACAAAACACAAAGACTTGAGGAAGTTAGATATCACATGCTGCCGCAAGATCACTCACGTCTCAATTGCCCACATTACAAATTCATGCACCTCTCTTACATCCCTCAAAATGGAGTCATGTACTCTGGTACCAAAAGAAGCTTTTGTACTAATTGGACAGCGTTGCCTTCTTCTCGAAGAGCTTGACCTTACAGATAATGAAATCGACGATGAAGGTTGGGACTTCTCCGCTTGAGTGCTTATGATTGCACAGTTAGATTTGTCAGTTACTAATGCTATTGGGGATACAGGTTTGAAGTCCATCTCAAGTTGTTCAAAACTCTCCAGCTTAAAACTCGGAATCTGCCTTAACATAACGGATAAAGGGCTGGCCCATATTGGCATGTGCTGCTCAAAACTTATGGAGCTTGATTTGTACAGGTAAGAGATTTGAACTTTAATTCATGTAGGTTAAGGTCTGAGTTGTATATTTTTTCCCCTTATTTTTCTCCTGTGCAGCTCTTTATAATTATGTGCATGTTGCTTTTTTGTTCAGGTCAGCAGGAATAACGGATTCTGGCATTCTGGCAGTTGCTGGTGGTTGTCCTGGCCTTGAGATGATTAATACATCATATTGTCAAGATATCACTGACAGCTCTTTGATGTCCTTGTCAAAATGTTCTAAACTGAACACACTTGAAAGTCGTGGGTGTTCCCTTATTACGTCATTAGGTATAACGGCGATTGCTGCTGGATGTAAGCAACTCATCAAGCTCGACATAAAGAAATGCTGCAATGTCGATGACACCGGAATGATCCCACTTGCTCACTTCTCTCAAAACCTCAGACAAGTAGGCTCTCTCTCTCTCTCTCTCTCTCTCTCTCTCTCTCTCTCTCTCTCTCTCTCTCTCTGCGAGATAGGGATAAGACGTTGGCATCTAACGCTAACATATTTCTCAATTATATGCACAGATAAATTTGTCTTATAGCTCAGTGACAGAAGTGGGGCTTCTGTCGCTTGCCAGTATCAGCTGCTTGCAGAGTATGAATATATTGCACTTGAAAAGGTTGACTCCGAGTGGATTGGCAGCTGCTCTATTGGCATGCGGTGCGCTTACAAAAGTGAAGCTCCAGGCCTCCTTTAAGTCATTGTTACCGAAACCCCTTTTTGAACATCTAGAAGCCCGCGGGTGTGTTTTTCAGTGGAGAGAGAAGGTGCTTCAGGTATGCCCGACTATTTTCTTTTTCCGTTTTGGGTTTTTGTTCAAACCTTATGCTGGTCGTAACTTGTAACTGTTTGTGAGGGGAATTCAAAAACCTATGGTTTGAGCAGTAATAAGGCAATGTTAGGTTAACTGGAATGAAGTTGGAATGGAATGGTCCTTTTCCAAAGTGGAGGCAAAGGAATGACCATTCCATTCGTTTCCAAAATCATTCCAGTGAACCGAACACTACCAAATTGTTATTTCATTCAGAATGTCGAGTGTAGCTGTTTATTTTAATTTTCCATGGACTTAATGTTTGTTTGTTTCTTTTTTTGGTCAGGCTGAATTGGACCCGAAGTGCTGGAAATTACAGTTTGTAGATGTTCAGTAAGCTGTTTTTGAAGCTTCAGTCTGGTTGGGAAGTTTCAGCTCCCTCTCTTCACTCTACGATCACTCTGGATAATGCAGAGGCCAATCGTGTGTATTATGGATGCGGGTTTTGTTGACTGAAGAGATTTAAAAATCATGAAGAATTAATGTTCAATGAACTGCGCATGCTCTCTAAGGAAGGGCTGTGTGTAGTGTAGTTTTATCATGGCCAGCAATCAAGGTCAATTAGATAGTAAGGGTAGAGAGTATTTGATATAAGAATCACTTAGGTATTCTTCTGCCTATTAAGTTTTGTAACTGGGATCACATTCGGGATATTTTATTACAAGGTTTGGGATTTTTGATCTATCATGTTTTGCCCCTCCTTGAATGATTTTGATCGACTGAACATGATGAAAGATTGTAGGTTTCTGATCCATAGACATCCTGAAATGAAAGAGTGCAGGGTGTTCTCAAGAGTAACTTCAACCAAATATTTCTCTAATCTGTTCAAAATTTTTTCAGCCGTAAGATATTACAAATCTACATACAGAGCTTTCACTAAACGTATATGTTGGATTCAGGACAGCGTATTCCCCTGATTAGGCTTAAACGAAGGGCTTCCATTGTAGGTTAAAGTAGCCGTTCGTTGTCCTACCAAAGGAAGTTTTCATATAGAAAATTTCAAGAACATGCGTTTCTGAATAACACCAGTTAAGAGTTTAGACTTCTGGCCCTAATGCCACGGTCAGATGTGTTGGAGCCACGAACATTAAAACGAAATGCCACATTTACACTTCTCTCTCTAATGCGGCACAGGCCCAAACCTACCCATGTCTTTTCTCTATCCTCTCTCTCTCTCTCTCTCTCTCTCCGGCCAACCACAAGTCTCCAGCACGACCTCACAGATACTCTTTTCGTCTCCACTTGCCATCAATCAAACCTACATTTGAATCAATAAATATCTCCTCTATAAAATGACTCTTAACCATCCAAAATCACTCAGCAATTTTGGAACATTAGCTGCTGATTTTAGCCGTGGTCCAGAGCCCCATTCCTCCGCCGGCTTATTTTCTCCACCTTCATGACGCTGCATTCGCATCTACTTCTGTTTGTACATCTTCAAGTTCTCTTTCCTCTGCTGTTTTACTTTAGGTAGAATAAACTTTTTGGAAGTTCAGTCATGGGCTTCAGAGATATAGCCGGCTGCGATCAATTTTAGTCAGTCATTTTGCATTTGGATAGTTGGTTTGCTTATGTTAAAGAGAGACCGAAGAGGAGAATGTGAAAACAAAAAGACGTGATTGACAGGGTAAATATGATGTTTCAGATGATTGCTCGTGGCTCTTGACATTATTACTCGTGCCATTAGTGCCAGCAATAACCTTCTATAACTCCTTCGAGACACACACACACACACGGAACTTGTCTAATCATCCAATGCCATCAAATTTAAGGAACAAAAGAAGAGTTATGCTACAGAAATTCCCAAACAAAACATTTATCATTGAAAAAGTAAATACAAACACGTACAACAACGTGAAGAGTGAAGACTACCATTGAGAGGAGGAGTACTCTGTCTCTCAATCTGTTTGGCTTCGGACACTTGAAAAAATTGGCGGGTATATTCAACTATACATAGAAGATAAACGGCTATGGACACAAACACAAATTCAGGTATACAGGTCATACGTGGGGTGAGAAATGAAGCAATAGTAACATCAACAAAAGAATATGCAACCAGACGAAGAAACTTCGATTAGATATAAGATTGATTTGATAGTTTATATCCAGGGATGAGGGCGGAAAATGCAAGCGCCAGGAATGCCAAGATCTCCATGCTAATTGCCGCGGCAGAGGAGTCTGTGAATATGTTGTCTGCCCCCTCTCGCATCCTATTTGTGATGGGAATGGCCGACGATGCTGCAGATATCAACAAGTATGCCACAATCTGCATTCCCATCAATTTTCAAATGTCAATGACAAACTACTTAAGTTTGGTATTGGAAATTGTAACGTACTTGCATCAGAGTTATGAGATTCTTGCTACCGTGACAATACGTTGCTTGAACACAATACAGCCTAAAAAGTATTTCCATCTATTCAGTCAAGGAGAGGGGGAAAAAGAAAAGAAAAGGTATCGAGTTGGCTTCAAACGTGATTTGTTTCTGAACCTTTTCTTGCAGGAAATATCCAGAAACAACCAAAAAGATTTGTCCACTCGAAAATGATTACGATACAGACATGGGGGGCAATTTTGTTTTCAAAAACACTTTGTCAAAAGTCTTGTGTAAAGTTGTTTTGTAAAATTCATGTGACTTGGACGATTCCTTTCCCTGGGAAAGGAAAGAGGATTCCTTCCTGTATACCCTGCGTGACTCAAACGTTTGGAAATCTCCCAGAAAAGCGATGGATTGTGAATTAAGCCCATTTCCGAGAACGCATTTTCACCGTAAATGGATATGATCGAAACAACACGGTACTCTTAAAATTGAATGAAATTAACGGCCAACCTGATCACCAAAGAAGTCAACCAACGCCAAAGTCCGTGCAGGGAAAAATTGTTTTCCAGTTGACATCTCTTGAACTTGCCGCAGAGCTTGCGCCCCAGTGTACAGCGTTGATAAAATCGCTATTGCCAACACATACCTGCAAATAATCAAAAAATTAATCCGTAATCCCAATTATATATAGCTTTTAGGGTCAATTTGATAGATCAGAATAGAAATTTAGAAACAAGATAGGATTTAAAAAAAAAAAAACCATGGACCTTATTTCTTAGGTTCGAATGCAACTCTTTGAGAGGCATAGCGTTTGATAACCATCTGTGCACATCTCTACATAGGATTATTCTATATTGGTTTTTGGAAGTTATTTTTGACAACAAGTCAACAACGCCGCCCATCATTTTCGAATCACAATTAGTATTTTTTTTATTTTTATTTTTTGTGGTAATGCAGGATATGGACCAACCAGCGGACTAATATTTTCGAGTTGTAATTATTCTTGAATGGAAACATTCTTTTGCGTTCTCCCGAAAAATATTGTCTGCTCCGATTTCTCTTGAAGGGTTAACCAAATAAGTTCTTGTGCTTTTCAAGAAATACGAACACAAAACCAGGATCCAAAAAAAAAAAACACAAAACCCAAAAAAAAAAGAAAAAAAAAAGAGTGATTTGGTAGGAAAAGAAGGAAGAAAAAAAAAGGAAGAGAAAGGATTTGAATGTGATGTGATGAAAAACAAAGATAAAAGTTCACATAAGGTATTTCTTCCCAATATTGTCACATCCTTTCTCCCAATCCAAATAGGCTGTACAAGCCTGACCAATCAAGGATGGACCTAAACCCATTTCACATGTATACATTCGAATATTTGCAAACACACATACAGAGAGAGAGAGAGAGAGAGAGAGAGAGAGAGAGAGAGAGAATTGAATTGATTGGGGGAGACCTGTATTCTTCATATTTGTCGAAATCTTCCCAACCGCCGTGACTGTTACTGGCCATGATAATGAAAGCAAGAAGCGAAAACAGAAAACCCATTACCCTCAAAACCAACGACCCTTTCTTCAATAAATCCTCTCTCCTCCATCTGCTAAGGATCCCCGGGACCCCGAACCCCGTCGCCGGCGTCTGGCTCTCCACGTCTCCGGCAGGCGGTGCCGTCGGCGCCGTCTTCGTCGGTTCTTCGGTACTCGTCATTTTTTCTCTCGGTCAATTGGAAGCGTCAAATGTTTTATTTATTAAATAAAGAATCACAAGGGAAAGCTGTGATCTGAACAGAAGGAAGGACGTAAGAGTTTCGAAACCACGGCAGAAATAAATGAGGTATTGTTGTTGTTTTCCCAACAAGGAGTGCTAGAGACAAAGAAAATACCTTTAAAGTATATATGAACGGTTTAAATTTATTGTGCAGTATATCTGAACCATTTATGTACACTTTTAAGAATATTTTCTTTACCCATTGTCTTTGCACCTAACATTTATCTTTCCGAATTTTATATTGGCCTCCACCTTCTTTACAACTCATCCGGCGGGTATATATACAAATATAGGAGGAATTATTAGGTGTTACGAGATCATCATGTTACAACTCATCCGACGGGTATATAACTCATTCAACAGATATATTAACAACCGCAAACACTTACACAAATATCTAAACAAACACATTCACAATCACATTAGACCCACACACACACACACACAACACCTTCATTGTGTGTAGGACCTACAAAATAATATGAGTATGTGTAAAATGATTGTACACGTGTCTGTAGTTCTAGAATAATTTATGCTTTGTTTGGATTGAAATTTGAATTTTTTTTGAAAAATAATAGGGGTAATAAGTAGAGAGAGAAAGAGAGAAAGAGATAAATGTTAAAAGTAGGGGGAATTTTTTGAATTTTTTTTTTAAATTTTAAAGAGAACAAAGCATTAATTATCATGTCATATAAGGCAGAGAGATTATTCCTTTCGAGGAGAAATTGAGGTTATTCTAATGTGGGGTCCAAGTGCATTGTCGTGTGATACCCCAAATTATTTTTGAGGAGAAATTGAGGTTATTCTTTTGCATTTTGTCTTGGACCTCACATTAGGGACTGAGACACCACTTGTCGGTGCCCAAGAGCACTGAAACTCTAATCTAAAATGTTACGACAATGGAGGTCGCTCCTATTAAGTTTTCCTTGCCTCTAGTCTTGTCCAGTTTGGACCATTTGTAAGCCATTCCTGGGTACACAATAATTATTGGAATCATTTATTTTTTTAGAGATCATCGAGAATGTTGACCACATTAAAAATCACGTTGATTAGGTTTTGTTTGATTTGATTTTGAAATGCATTAATCTTGTAAAAGTAAATTAAAGTGTGCAACACTGGATTGCAACAACACATTTTACACAATTATGTGAAGTTTAATTCATTTCAAATTCCTATTTTGATTTTTGACGAGGTCCATGTTTTCGATGAGCTCTAAAAAATGAATAATTTTGATCATTCTCATATTTAAATTGAGTTACAAGTTAGAGAGAAACAAATGTATTGAAGTAAAAAAATTGATCACTGCAATTTAAAAAGGAGTGAATAATGCATGATTCCTAAAGAAGGACAATAATTTTGAAAAGAGGGAGCTTTTATGAAGTAATGATTTATTATCTGTTCCCAAACTTTTTTAGCATTTGGTAAAAATACTTGACTTTTTAAATTTGTCTTAACAAGAGAATTCGGGAAAATAAAAACAAAACGGATATCAAAAAGTTACAAAGATAAAAAAAATAAAATCTGAAGAGTAAATAATGCATCAATTTTGGATTATTTTTCTGTTAGTAAACTTTTTTAGATTTTTATTACAATTTATATTTTCAATGATCTTCTTATTGAGATGAATTCGAAAAGTCAAATGCTTTGATCCAAAATTAATCTTTCCAACAAAATGTATTCGAAAATTAGACAACATTCTTTTGGCCAAATTATTTCTAAGTGGTTTCAGTGGCCTTGAATGAAAGCAATGGTTCCGGATCTACATTTTACCAGGTCAGACCAGGCTAGGATCACAATTCGCAGTTTGCCTAAGGTTGCGCGCCCTGGTTAATTATGGAGTAAAAAATATATAGAGCAGTTTGCCTAGTGGGACTAGGAAGACCAAGCGAACCGTGACGTTCAGTTTCCCAAAGAGAAATGTTAAGTACAAAGAATTGACCCTTTAAGTATACATGAATGGCTCAGATGCACTGCACACTGAATCTGAGCCGTTCATGTACACTTTAAAGGTCAATTCTCTTTAGTGGGACTGGGAAGACCAACCGAACTGTGATATTCTGTTTTCATAAGATTAGCATGATTTTAGTTGTTCATCTTGAAGCAGGCGCTCTAATTAACATTATATTTGAGGCAAAAATCTATTCGCTTGTTTTGGAACATTTGATATGATATGATTGGTTACGCACAAACAACCATTAATAAACAATTGCGCTGAGATCTTATTTATTTTCATAATGAATCATTTTGATAGAATTCGAAAAATAAATCACTAGTTCATCCTAAAATGTGTTGTTCCCTAGTTTTTAGGGGTTTTTTTTTTTTTTTTTTTTTGTATTTGTTAGTTTTACGCCACACTTTTGTGGTTTATTGATTTGTATCGATTAGTGGAATAGGAAAAATACAAAATTATGAATTTTATCTTCTTCTTTTTTTTTGAAAATATCCAAGAAAAGCCAGAAAAAACTAATTAAAACACAAAGACACGGTCTATGTGGACTAATTATTTAGAGCAACTCCAACCTATCTCTATGTCTCCAAACTTAGCAATCCCTTAACCAATAATTAAATTTTGGTTTTCAGATAACCAAAACTAGTACTCCCTCCGTCTCCTTTTTAATGTCCAGTATTCTATTTTGGACTGTCCCTTGATAAGTATCTATTTTGTAAAGTTAGTGGGTAAAAGTGGGTATATTTCTCATTTTGCCCCTAAAAGTATATTCTATTTTGAAAAATTAGTGAGTAAAAGTGTAATGATGATGTCTCCATAGAGGATAAGTAGAGAAAGTGGAGGTAAAAGTTGATGTGAAAAATGTAATGATGATGTTTTTTTAATAAGTTGGAGTTACGAAGCGGAACACTTAAAAAGGGACGGAGAGAGTAACATTTTCTCTTTTGATAACCAAATTTAATAGGGACCAAACTCTCTCTCTCTCTCTCTCTCTCTCTCTCTCGTCACACGGTATACATCAACGGGGGTTAGCAGAAGTTAGCAAGTTAGTTCATAGGAGATTTAGAGATTGCGCATAGCCTTGAATCCCAACCGGCCCTCATGGGGCTTGAACTCAAGCTGCATTCAAGTCCCCACTGAGGAAGGCTATGGGTGATTCTTCTCTTTCTCTCTCATCCCATTATTATCAATAGTCTCACCCATTTACATTTATTTCCAAGTCTCAACTCTTTCTATCTCTTTCTACTAAAAATGTGTTTTTGATTATAGACTATTGTCAAACTTAACAATCTCTTAAAAATGAATAACCGAAAAAAGAGAGGTAACAAATTTTGATTATCTAAAATTATAGTAGTGCTATAGGGACCGACGGTCCCCATACCGAAACTGTACCATCGGTCACGCCGGGCTAGCTCTGGCCACCAAAAGGCCGATCTGAGCCATCCAAAAATTCTATAAAAAAGAAGAAGGGGGTCCCCGCGGGAAGCAACGGCATCTAATGTGTGTAGGGGGCTCAATCCAAGCACCATATTTTTTCATGTATATATGTATATACATGTATATACGAAAAAATGAGGTGTTTAGATCGAGTACCTACGCACGTCGGATGCCATTGATTCCTGCATTGGCCCTCTTGGTTTTTTTTTAAGAATTTTTGGACAGCTCAGATCGACCGTTCGATGGCCGGAGACGGCTTGACATGGCCGTCGGTATGATATTGGTCGGTACCAATATCATTTATGCTAAATTTAATACTTTTTGGTTGCGTTGACAAAACAAATCGCAGAGAATGTGCTCTTCTATATAAGGATTAATGGTCCCAGAGGGTGCGGAAGTGACTAGGAAATTGAGGTGGAGTGTTCTGATAGTTATGCGTTCTTATGAACTTAACTTAAATTTAATTTAAATTTAAAAATTGTCCTTATTTGAAATTTTTTTGCATTTGTTAGTTTTACTCCAAATTTTTGTGGGGTACTGATTCATCTCAACGAATCGAAAAAGTGAAAAATTTTCACTTTTACCAAGTATTTTGAGAAATAACTACTTTTTAGCGAAAAAGTCACTTTTTACTCTAAAAAGTGATTATTTCTCAAAATACTTGGGTAAAAGTAAGAGATTTTACTTTTTCGATTTCTCTCGTCGAGACGAATCAATAGCCGTCAAAATTTTGACGTAAAACTAACAAATGCGAAAAAAATTCAAATAAAAACAAAAATTTCCGATTTAAGTTAAGTCCATAAGAACGCATACGGTACTGCTCTTTGATCGTGATTGTTCGTGAAAGAGAAGCTTTGATGGGTGTCTGATTAATGACGTGGCATAATCTGTAGCTCATTTCTGTGCAGATTTTTGAGTAGACCGTGGGCCGGCTGTAGAGGATTATCTCCTCATGACCCACTGGGCTAACTGTCAAGGATTGCAAACTGTAAAATGAAGTTCAGCTGGTACCATCTGAAGCTGTCATGCTAAGGGAGAGGATCCCATCAAGTTTCCCTACCAATCAGTTCAGTCCAGTTTTGAATTATTTGTGGGCTCTTTCCAACCTTATAATAATGATCGGAATCGTTCACTTTTTAGACCTCGTTGAGAACATTGCCCATGCAAAAAAACATGTCGATTGAATGTCATTGATATGATATCAAAATGCATTGATTTTCAGATAATTGTGTCAAACGGATTGCAATCCAATTTACACATTTTTTTTTCTTACAAACACAATGCATTTCAAAATTATATCAAACAATATCCGATTAACGTGATTTTTGGCGTGATCAAAATTTTTCAACAATTCTTAAAAGTTTTTTTTTTTTGATCTGCAACAATTTCTTAAAAGTGAATAGTGTCAATAATTGTTGTTAACCCCAAAAGAGCCCACAAATGATAGCACAAAACTGGACCAGATTGGTTGGTCCAAAACTGGGTAGGATCCTCCCCTCGGATATGTGGGACATAGTGAGTCAACTCGGACTCGAATCGTTTTACCTATTTTTTTAATCATACAACTCAAATTAATCGTTATGATAAAAAGAAAAAACTTAAAGGGTTTTTTACCACTAGGTATAGAAAAAAAAAAGTATTTCTCATCCAGTCACCTCCAATTAATGACCTGATAAGATTTGGCTGACGTCATCGTGACATCACTGATAAGATTTGGTAACCATTTTCGATGTGAGCTGGCACCCCCATGTGCGCCCATCATTATCTTCTGGTATAACGGCTTCAGCACGTGGGATGACATGTGATGCCGTGATTGGCCGAGCCCCACCCTCGGCCGAGCCTGAGGGCAGGTGACTCGAAAGAGGGATGATACCAATGGAGTGGATGATCTTGACAGTGGCCGAACCTGAAGACCATTCCCTTTAGCAGAGGCGTCGAGTAAGTGTGGAACGATCCTTCCCCAGGCCTCGGTCATCGCCAAACCTGAGTATGGATACGACTGACTCCCTCGACGTTAACCTCAATCCGCGCCTGCTGGACATGGGGTCTGAGTCATTAAGTTTGGCCTACTACAATAGCCCATCAATCTCTACCGACGCCATTATATTTGGTAGGGATTGGACATGAGCGTGGCCGAGCTTCAGAATTTGCCGAACCTGAATGATTGTGGATGTGTCCGCCACCTGGCCAAACCTTAACACTTCTTGTCTTCTTGGAGAAGCAGCAACCGCTAGAGTCATGCCCCAATGGACGGGCGCCATGTGCCATCTCCCGCGTGGGTGTAGCAGATGAAAAGACGTTTGGCATGCGCTGAGTAACTGCACGGTCGTCCCATCAAGGCCATGTGTCAGACGTTGATTGGCTGTCGGTTCGGTGGTGTCATAATGGGCAGGAAATTCAAAACTTTTCTTCTTCCCCTATATAAGGGGCAACGGGAGGAGAGAGAAGGGTTATTATAGACCCCCTCTCTCTCTCTCTAGAATTCCTTAACCAGAGCATCTCTTTCCAACTTCTTGCTTCTAGCTTCAATTTCTCATGGTTAAATCTTCCAGAAACCTTCAGGTATGGGTTTGATTCTCATTGTTCTTCATTTCTCTGTAGTTTTCATGCCATTTTCACCATTTTCTGGCATTTTGTTGGGGTTTCTGTTATGGGTGAATGGTACCAAAACGGGGATGAACAGTGACGTTCATCCCATATTCAACCTGTTCTTCCGAGCCCAATCCTGATACTAGTTGGCTCTAGTCGACACTAGGCAAACAATGCCGAATCTAGGACACGAACTTAAGTAGACTCCCGAGCCTGTATCTGTAGTGTGAACTAGGGTGGGCCAGTAGGGTAGCTGAACTTAGTGAGACCCTTGTCTTTTCGCCAATGATGAGGTTTCTCATTCGACTTCTTTTTTGTTTTGTTAGGTCTGGCTCACCCGGTGATTGTTATCTCTTCCGACTCCAAAAGCTTAGGGGACAATTCCGGCGATTCGTTGATCCGAGAGTGGTTGGATAGGAGTAGAAGCCGACGCCAAAATTCCTTCGTAGCCTCGAACATGTCTGTTGATTCCAACATATTTGAAGATTCGAACACCAAACGCGATTACGAATACGGGGGTGACGAGTTCTGCACCAAACTTGAGATCTCGTTCACGTTGTCTACTCCATCCGAGGCCGTGCCACAAAGGGGGCCGGAGGCCGAGTCGAGATTCAATTCTGGGGCCGAAGCCTCGATGTCTGCACAATCCGAATGTGATGCCACTCCGATCGTTGACACGGAGGTCGCTGACCTCTATGAGAGGGGTCAGGTCTGCCCTCACGCCCATTTTCTTTAGTGGCGTCCTTGGGGAATACGAGAACTTTTGCCAAGAGTACAACATTCTGGATGATGTGGTCGTTAGCCGAGTGGCTAGTGACCGGATCAAGGATAAGGGGGAGCATAGGCCCAAGCACGTCACAGTTCCTCTGATGGCCATTTGCGAGGCTGGGCTTCGGTTCCCTATTCACCCATTTTGAGGGAACTCCTAGCTCATTTCAGCCTCGTCCTTCACTTTTTTGCTATTAATAGCTTTAGGATTGTGATGGTTGTGGTTGCATTAAAAGAGAGCCACGAGCTGGAGTTCTTCGTTGCTAACCTTTTTGATACATACATCATGTCTCAGCACGGCTGCACCGAGCATAGGTACCTTTCAACGCGCTAAGGCAAAGAGCCTTTAGTGGATGGGTTGCACGATACTGACAAATGGGCAAACTTCTATGTGGAGGTGCATGGTAACTACGAGTTCGGCGACCAAACTTACCGTAGGCATCACGTACCAAAGATAAAAGATTTCAGAGGTTTCTTAATTTTGTCTTCCCTTCTATTTCGCTGTGCCTGTTCTTCTTTTGTTTATTTGCTCTACTCCTACTAATTGTCTTCTCCTTTTGCAGATCACCGAGCCATCACCAAGACCTTGCAATCCCTATCCTCGGAGAAGAACGTTGATATTTTGAGGTCCCAGGCTTGTCGAGACGTGCTGACGCTGCTGAATTATGTCTATCAACGATAAAGTCTTATCTTTTGAAAAACCATTCTTTCTACCTTTGTGGGAAATTCAAAACAACATGTGTTTATTAGAGTAGAAGTCAATTATTCCAACATGTTCATACTTCCATTAGCGAGAATAAGTTTACTAACTATCATGCATTTGAAATCTTATAGGCGATAGATAACTTTATATCCTTAAAGTTAGGGTATAAAAAGATTCTACGTTATACTTTCCATCATACGGTTCTATGTTATATGTAGAGTTTAGTGGACAAAGGGACTCTACATATACTTAGAGATAACATATATGGGACTCTACATATACTTAGAGATAGTGAGGATGGAAAAATCTACCTTTCTTCTTGGTGGTAGTTGATGATTACGGAAAGTAAGTTGGTGTTTGGGCAGAGTAACTTCTTACGGTGAGCTTCCGGGAGCTTCGAAAGAGAAGGGTTTCTCTCGAAACTAGTTTGTGACTAAAACTACTCTACTTTATGGATCGAAAATGTGGTTTGGGGATGAGTTTCTTGAAGAACACAAGAAGAGCTTCAAGAACAATGAAAACTAAGCAAGAACAAGTCAGAACACAAGCTTTCTTAGAGAGTGAAGTTGCTAGGTGAAGGTGTAAGTTGAATGGCATGAAGGTGGTCCTATTTATAGCCAAAATTTTGGCTCTCTCTCCTCCTCTCATGGCCAGCCCTCTTTCTCTCCACTGCTCCCATGGATTTGCTCCATGGACTTGTCATTTCAAGTCCTTCAATCAATCCATAGCCTTCCTTCACTTGTCACTTCAATTTATAGGCCAAATATTAGGCCATCATGAAGGGTTTTTGACTAGTCTAGTCCTAAAAAGAGGTTGCTTGTAAGAAAGAACAAAATCAAAGGCTAGGATGTACTTAGGAAGACTACTAATGGGTTGGCATATAGCAAATAGGCTTAGGGCTATTAAGTAGCGTGTGAAAGAGAACAAAACACAAGCACACACTCCACCTCTCTCTCTCCCATTCGGCCTCTCTCTCTCTCTCTCTCTCTCTCTCTCTCTCTTGCATATAAGTACATATACATATATATATACGGGGCGGTTCCGGGGACACCCAAAAAAACACCTCATAGTTTCCGATCAAATTTTGATGATCCGAGTCGCTCAATGTGATCAGAACGTGATTTTAAGGGTACTCGCGAGAAATCAGCAAAAAAAATGACTGGAAAGGGCTTGATCCAAACAGTTTCGAATAGTTTTTTATTGAACGGTTCAAATAAAAACTACTCAAATCAAGCATTTTCCGGTCATTTGTTTTGCTAATTTCTCACGAGCACCCTTAAAATCACATTCTGTACACATTGAACGGTTCGGATCATAAAAATTCGATCGGGAACTATGAGATTGAGATTTTGGGTGTTTTTTTAGGTGTTTTTTTGAGTGTCCCTTGAACCGTCCCGATATATATATAGGAAAGTAACTCTAGTATAAATAGGCTTAAGGCTATAACCCTAGGCATGTCTTGTCTTATCAAGTTGTATATATATGTATACACACTTGGCAAGTCTAATCTCTATTAACCAAGGGATAATAATTCCCCTAACATTTGTTACCCAATAGGTAAAGAAAAAGTAAGGTTGACATGAAAGGTTGAAATGACAAGGTTGACTTCTTGGAAGCAAGGTACAAGATTCCCATGGTACATGATTCCCATGTGACTAGTCTTGTCACACACACACACACACACACACACACACACACACACACACATATATATATATATATATATTAGTAGACTAGTTGCTATTTTCGAATGGGTAATATCTCCCCTAACATTTATGGACCAAAGGGTAAAGAAAAAGTAAGGTTGACATGACAAGACCTAAGATTCTTTTCTTGACTTGTCACATCAAAGCTTTAATTGGCCATTAAAACTCTATTACCCAAGGGTTACAAGTTTTCCTAGCGGTTATTAACCAAAGGATGGAAGAGAAAGGAACTAGGTAGTTTGGTTTCTCCAACTAACTGGTTAGAAACTAATTATACTAACCATGTAGGGTTTTGAATCAAGAAATAAAATTTCAAAGGACTAAAATCTAATTATGACGGATTATAGAAATTAAAAAGGAATATTAAAAGTAATATTAAGTAATTAAAAAGAAATTTTGATAATTTTTATTAAAAATTTTGAGTCTTTACAAACTATCCCCCTTAAACAATTTCGTCCTCGAAATTAGGTGCACGCTCGGATTCGAACAGGTGAGCGAAATTTGCTTTCATGGTTTCTTCTCTTTCCCATGTGGTCTCTCCAGAACTGCGGTGCTTCCACAAAACTCGTACCAATTTAATCGTCTTGTTCCGAATTGTCTGCTCACTTCGGTCCTGAATCATTATGGGTTCTTCTTCGTATGTCGCGTCTTCGTCAATGGTGAGGTCTTCCCAGTTGGGAACATGCGTGGGCAATGTGAGATACTTGCGGAGCATTGAAACATGGAATACGTTATGTACTTTGTCTAGCTGTGGCGGCAACGCTAGACGATATGCAACCTTTCCGATTTTCTACACGATGTCGAAAGGTCCGATATAGCTTGGAGACAACTTTCCCTTTTTCCCAAATCTGATGACTCCTTTCTTTAGTCTGATCTTCAAGAATACATGATCTCCTACTGCAAAGGTCAATGGTCGGCTCCTTCGATCTGCATAAATCTTTTGTCGACTTTCAGCAGTTTGGATCCTTTGCCTGATGATCTTGACTTTCTTTGTGGTATCTCATACTAGGTCAGGTCATATCAATGTTGTTTCCCCAGCATCTATCCAACAGACTGGAGATCGACAGGGTCAACCGTATAGAGCTTCGTATAGTGCCATCTCGATACTTGCTTGATAGCTATTGTTGTAGGTGAACTCTACCAACGGTAAATGCTGCTCCCAGTTTCCAGAAAAATCCAAAGCACAGGCTCTCAGCATGTCTTCCAGTGTTTGGATTGTCCTCTCCGTTTGTCCGTCTGTTTGAGGGTGGAAGGCCGTACTAAGCCTTACATCTGTCCCCAATGCCTTCTACAATCCTTTCCAAAAGTGTGATACGAAACGTGGGTCTCTGTCAGACTCTATGGAGATAGGTACTCTATGTAGGCGTACAATCTCTCTAATGTACAACAGACTTAGCTGTTCTACGTTCTCTATCATCTTAACAGGCAAAAAATGCGCAGATTTGGTGAGTCGATCCACGATTACCCAAATGGCAGTGTTTGACTTGGCGGATTTTGGCAGTCCAGTCACGAAATCCATTGAAATGTGCTCCCACTTCCAGGTTGGTGTCGGTAAGGGTTGGAGATCTCCTCCTGGTTTCTAATGTTCAGCCTTGACTTGCTAACACACTAGGCAGGTTGATACAAATTGAGCTACATCCTTCTTCATTCCTTCCCACCAGTACGTTCTCCGCAGGTCATGATACATCTTTGTACCGCCAGGGTGAACTGCGAAGTTCGAATGGTGAGCTTCTCGGAGTACAGCTTCTCGAAGGGTCCCAATATTAGGTACGAACACCTTTCCCTTGAATATCAGGCTGTTATCCTTCTCGATTGTCCATCCTGGTAGCGCCTTTCCTTCTCAGATTCGGTACCGAATGAACTCACAATCCTGCTCAAAGGTTTGGGCCAATAAGATTTCTCGATGAAGCGCCGGTTCTGCAACCAAAGCGTACAATCGAGCATTCCCGTTCTCTGATGATGGTTGCAAGTTGAACTCATTGAGGGTATCCACCATCTTTCATTCCTTAATAGTTGTCTTGACCTTCTGTGCCATATCCTTTCAGCTTAGAGCATCAGCTACCACATTGGCCTTGCCAGGGTGATACTGAAGTGTAAACTTGTAGTCCTCCAAGTATTCCATCCATCGACGCTGCCGCAGGTTCTACTCCTTTTGAGTGAAAAGGTATTTGAGGCTCTTGTGACCGGTGAAGACCTCGAATTGTTCTCCCCACAAATAGTAACGCCAAGATTTGAGGGCGAATACTACTGCAGCCAATTCTAGGTCGTGTGCGGGGTAATTCCTCTTGTGCGGTCGAAGTTGTCGTGATCCGTAGGCGACAACTTTTCCATTCTGCATCAGCACGCATCCCAAGCCATCTCTTGACGCGTCGCAGTAAACCATATAATCTACACCCCGCTCGGGAATGATGAGTATCAGTGCACTGGTCAGTCTCTTTTTCAGTTCTTGGAAAGACTTTTCGCAGGCTTCATTCCAATCCAGCTTCACTCCTTTCTGAGTTAGCCCGGTCATTGGTTTGGCTAGGGTTGAGAAGTCTTGTATGAATCTTCGGTAATATCTAGCCAATCCTAGGAAACTCCTGATTTCGAATACCGAGGTCGGCTGTTTCCAATTCAGTACTGCTTCAACCTTACTTTCGTCCACTGCAATCCCGTCTTTGGATACTACATGCCCCAAGAACTTAACCACTTCCAGCCAAAACTCGCATTTACTCGCCTTGGCATAGAGTTGGCTATTTCGGAGTACTTGTAGCACTATTCGGAGGTGTTCCTCGTGCTCCTCTTTGTTGGCGGAGTATATCAAGATGTCATCAATGAACACCACTATAAATTTGTCTAAGTAGGGTTGAAAAACCTTGTTCATGAGACACATGAATACTGCCGGAGCATTTGTCAGTCCAAACGGCATCACTACAAACTCGTAGTGTCCGTATCGAGTGCGGAAGGCTGTTTTGGTGATGTCCTCGTCCCGGATTCTTAACTGATGGTAACCTGATCGGAGATCAATTTTGGAGAAACAGGTTGCTCCTCTCAATTGGTCAAACAGGTCGTCAATCCTAGGCAAGGGATATCGGTTCTTGACTATGACTTGGTTTAACTTCCTATAGTCAATACACAGTCGAAGTGTTCCTTCATTCTTCTTCACGAACAATGCGGGTGCTCCCCACGGTGATGTACTTGGTCTGATGAATCCTTTATCCAATAGCTCCTGCAATTGGGTCTTGAGCTCCTTTAGTTTTGCAGGGGCCATTCGGTATGGTGCCATCGAGATTGGTGCTGTTCCCGGTTGGAGTTCTATAGAGAAGTCTATCTCTCTTAGAGGTGGTAAACCCGAAAGTTCTTCAGGAAAAACATCGGCGTACTCGCAAACGATGTGCGGTAATCCCAATTCCATCCGGTCGGTTTCTTCCATTTGGAGACTAGCTAGCCATCCAAACAGTTGATTCTGCCACTTGGATCTCTTTGTCGTTGAACTTGCCGTTTGTCTATCCCCCTTAAATTGAAAACGAGTCCCTTCAGAAGTATGAGCCATCACTGTCTTCTGGTGGCAGTCTATGACTGCTCGGTGAGCTAATAGCCAGTCCATCCCAAGGATTATGTCGAAATCCGCTATGTCGATCACTCTGAGGTCGCAAGTCAGACATAGGTCGGTTATTTCTATCTCGCACCCTCTACACTAGATTAACAGCTATACTCCCCCCCAACGGCGATGTGACTTTCGTACTCGTACTTAGGGGTTCTGTTTCTAATGCTAGGGCAGTTACGCAAGCAGAAGATATAAACGAATGTGATGCTCCAGAGTCAAACAAAGCTTGCACGCAGGTACTGTACAATAATAGCGTACCTTGGATCACAGAGGGATCCTGTTCCTGCTCCTCAGTCTGTAGTGCAAAGATGCGTCCTCCAGTACTCTGTTGTGTTCCCATGGGTTGTTTCCCCTTGTTCTGCCCATTCAGCTACTGCGATGGGCCTATAGGGTTCTGCTTTCCAAATCCGGTCTGTCCCGGCTGTTGAGCTTTCTGGCTTCCAAAACCTCCAGTTCTCTCCCTCTGGGGTTGAGGGCATTCATGTTTGTAGTGGCCCATAGCCTGACAGTTGAAGCACTAAACTATTGCTATGTTTTTGCCGCCCCTCTATGGTTCGCCACGTCCTGGTGCAGCAGTCTTCCAAGGTTGCTTATTTTGCGATGGGTGAAGGGTTTGGTAGGGTAGGGTCCACGATTGTTGTTGGAAGGTTGAGTTCAGATAGGTCTGCCAGTGTTGCCTGTCGCCTTCCTCCATCGGGTTTTGAAGTCATTCTCTTCACTCTCCAGTCGAAGAGCACACTTCACAACACCGGTATAGGTGGGGAAAGCCTAAGCTACCATAGCCCTTCTAGCAGTGGTCAGCCCCCACTCAAACCTTCTCACCTTCTTGTCCTCTATTGCAATGGCAGTTTGGGCGTAACGGGACAGTTCCTCAAACTTGGCCGCGTATTGAGTGACTGTCATCGTTCCTTGTTTCAGGTTTAGGAACTCTTGTTCTTTGGCCAAACGAAGAGGCGTAGGAAAGTACTTGTCGAGAAACAGAGTTTCAAACTCGGCAAATGTCATGGTGGCTATGGCATGGGTTGCCTCCATCAGATCTTACCAGTAGCGGGCTTCTCCCTTCAGCTGGTACATGGCTAAGGCTACACGATCTCCATTTCGGGTAATTTCCAAGGTGTCCAATATCACCTTGACTTCTTTCAGCCACGGTGGGGTTGGTATCTCCGTTGAAGGTCAGAGGTCGGCATTTGCAAAATTCGTTCATAGCTCGGGTTTGGGTCATAGGTTCATCATCGCGGTTTTGGTTTCGGCGGTTGGCGTTTAAGGCCGTTACAAGCGCCTACATGATTTGAGCTAGGTTGGGGAGAGGGTTAGAGGATTCTCCGTTCTCATATCCTAATCCACTGCACCGGTTCACCATCTACGAGTAAAAATTGGAAGGGGGAGTCTTAGTTTATTTAACAATTTCCTTTTGTAAAAGGTATATCTTTCTAGAAGTTAAACGCAATAGATTATATAGTATGCAACAGTACTCTTAAACAAAAATAAGGCAAACTTTTCATAGATAAGTAGGACATTACAATCACATACATAGAGTTCTACTATAAGACAAGTAGACTTAAAACAAGATTCCCTAATACAAGTTGAGACGATCTTACACGCTCCTACTACACGATCTTACGGCTTACAAAGCCTTATTCTACTCCGTGGCCCCGACACTCTAGGGTGGACTGATTCCAAAGACTTCTCTCAGCCACATCTTGTAGCTTCTCTCAGTAGCTGTCTCTTCTCTAAGAAGACGCTCACGTTCCTGTGCGAGCAGTTCTTCCATAGTTGGTATGGTTGGCTCCTCCACTGGTTCCGGGTAGTGCTGGGAGAGGTTCAGCATTGTAGCTTCCCACTCTGGGTCAGACATAAAATAGTCAAATGGTTGCTCGAAGTTCTGCACAGGTGGTGCAGGGACTTGGGTAGGTGGAAGGGGCTCGGGAGCTGCAACTGGTGGGGGTATCTCCCAAGTGATTGGAACTTCATAGAGTTCCATGCCATCCTCCGGTGGGGGTGTTAGTCCCGGGTACTCTGGTGCTAGCAATGACCGATAGTTGGCCAAGGTTTGTGGGGCAAAGGGTGGGCATCCTCCTCGTGGCAAGTTCGACATCTATAACAATAAGAGAGTTATATATTAGACTTAATGGTGTAAGGAATGGTTTGCACACAATTAATTACAGGTATAAACAGAGTCATAAATTTAAGAGAATTGCACGATTTTCATTACTTAAACAAACAAATACAACATAGATGGCTCACAAGTCTTAAGCATCCTATTACATAACTAAAAGATCTGACCACATGCTAAGTTTTCCTAATGAGTCTAGAAGATGTCCGGGAATTCGACCCTATACGCGCCTATGTCGGTCTCGAAGGGTGGTGGGGGTACATCTCCCGAGTCAGCGGGTATGTCCATGAAGTCGGGCATAACCCACTCTGGATCCTCCTCTAAAATCTCAATCTCCTCGTCGTCGGATGGTAAGTCTGGATCTGGCATTAACATTAAGTGCGGCCAGTCCGCTTCGTTTATTGGTGGGTCGTGGAACTCCTCAGGATCTTCCTCAACTCCCTCGACCAGGGCAGGGGCTGCTTCGACATCGTCCTCTTCATTTCCTTCAATTAGAAATTCCTCATTGATGGGAGGTGCTATTTAGACTAAGACGGGTGCTGGTTCGGCATCATCTTCCTCCTCATTTGTGGGAAGTAGGATGGTGCCATGCTCTTGGAAATAATCATGAGTGTAGGGAAAGGCGTAGGGGAAATAGGGATCCCCCACTAGTTGGTTCGTCATTGACCTTAGGGTGCTTGCAAGGTGGTGAGCTTCAGCTAGCAGGTTGGCTTGATAGAGATTTGGTTGGTTCATCTACAAGGAAAAGTTTAACCTCAATTAGTAACATTTTAGGATAAAGGTTTACTAACTTCTAGTGAAAAACTTTGGGTTTCTGGTTCCACATTCGATTCTTGATTTAAGTCATCATCCAATTGTTCGGGAATTCCCAGCTTGGCGGTACTGCCAATTTCCTAAACCTTGCTTCAATCCAAAGATTGTTTTGTCCAAATTCCACCCAATTTGGGACGGTAAACTTAAACTCAATTCACGTTTTATGCAACGGTCAAGGAAAAGTTTAACCTCAATTAGTAACATTTTAGGATAAAGGTTTACTAACTTCTAGTGAAAAACTTTGGGTTTCTGGTTCCACATTCGATTCTTGATTTAAGTCATCATCCAATTGTTCGGGAATTCCCAGCTCGGCGGTACTGCCAATTTCCTAAACCTTGCTTCAATCCAAAGATTGTTTTGTCCAAATTCCACCCAATTTGGGACGGTAAACTTAAACTCAATTCACGTTTTATGCAACGGTCAAACTATCTTATGGTCTACCCATTCTACCCATGGCCGAGGGTTGAACCTAAAGCTCTGATACCAAGTTGTAATGCCTCGATTTTTGGGAACGTTAAATAGGAAATTTCATTGAAAAATAAATGGAGTCTAGCTCAATACTACATCATAAACCTTACAAAGTACTTTATTCAAATAAGGGAGGGAACGAGGGTTCCTATCTACTGCTCCGCTTCTTCCTCCATCCTGGCTAGCTCTTCAGCTCCAAAGGCTTCCAAGGTGTCGAGTTCACCCTGTTCATCTATAAGATCTGACACATTATACCAGTGTCGCCACCAATATAATATGTCAGGGTCACCAAAGGTAACACCGTGAGCTACAAAAGCTCAATAGAGTAACCCTTACACTTACGAACAAACGATCATAAATTTAATAATTTCCACATAGTTCATACATATTCGACAAAATGGTTAACAATGACACATCCACATTCATTATCCAAACTAACATTGGTGTCCATTATTTTCCGAGTTTCTCCTACGCGACTCCTCATAGATCGTGTCATCATTTTCCATATTTCATAACCATATCAACATTTCAAAAAAAAAATCATTTTTAACACACCCAACCTCGGTTTCGCCGTTCCGGTCTCCCAAGTATCCTCACAATGATTCCGCCGCACCGGGTTCCCATTGACACACAAAACACACACCACACAATGGATTACGACGTCCCGCCACATTGCGGTTTCCAAAACATTTCACCCCTTTCAAAACATGCCTTTTCATTAACCACACCCTATGTGTCATGTTTCTAACTTTCTCGATTTCTGTGTCACATTTTCATGCATAGACTCCGCGGTAGGACTTTTCACATACGAAATCATAAATCATTCATTGTAATCTTGAAACTAAACTAGTAAGATCATCCAACTCTATATTACTAATCATGCTCAAATCACAACTTAAAGCATAACGCCACATGTACGGACGCCTTTGGAGTGAAAATCACTTATGCTTTACAACAAGACAAGTAATGCAAACAATTCATAACACATACTCATAACCATCTAAAGATCAAAATACGAATACTTCTATCAATGATAAAGTCTTATCTTTTGAAAAACCATTCTTTCTATCTTTGTGGGAAATTCAAAACAACACATGTTTATTAGAGTAGAAGTCGATTATTCCAACATGTTCATACTTCCATTAGCGAGAATAAGTTTACTAACTATCATGCATTTGAAATCTTATAGGCGATAGATAACTTTATATTCTTAAAGTTAGGGTATAAGAAGATTCTACGTTATACTTTCCATCATGCGGTTCTATGTTATACGTAGAGTTTAGTGGACAAAGGGACTCTACATATATACTTAGAGATAGTGAGGATGGAAAAATCTACCTTTCTTCTTGGCGGTAGTTGACGATTACGAAAAGTAAGTTGGTGTTTGGGCGGAGTAACTTCTTACGGTGAGCTTCCGAGAGCTTCAAAAGAGAAGGGTTTCTCCTGAAACTAGTTTGTGACTAAAACTACTCTATTTTATGGATCGAAAAGGTGGTTTGGGGATGAGTTTCTTGAAGAACACAAGAAGAGCTTCAAGAACAATGAAAACTAAGCAAGAACAAGTAAGAACACAAGCTTTCTTAGAGAGAGAAGTTGCTAGGTGAAGGTGTGAGTTGAATGGCATGAGGGTGGTCCTATTCTTGGAGCTATCCAGGATGGTTAGAGGGTTACCTTTGCTTGTCACCCTCCTCCCATGTTCGCCTTCAGGCTTTTTCGGAGCCCCTTGTGGGGATTTATCGCCTCCCCCACCTAGCAGATTCTTTGGGTCGAGCGGCGTCGTTTGATTTTCTTCCACCATGGTCATTTTTCAAAGAGAACTCTTTTGTTTCCCACAAACGGCACCAATTGTAGGGGGATGAAAACAATTGGTGCTTAGAATAACACTAGATTGCAACGGACACTCGTGCCTTTCTACCGGAACCCTAGTTCATCATTGGAACCCTAATCTGCAAAACAGACAAAGGGTGAGCGCACCTTTGCCTCTCGTGGCAAAGGCCCTCCGATGCCTAAGTTAGTATCACGTACTAGCTGTAAAACCCTAATTATCAGTGGGAAATCGATATGAATGCAACGTATTGCGTACCTTTTACCTCTAGGTTTACCTCCTATTTATAGATTCATAGATGTTTGCTGCCCAAGCATACCTATTGCCCTATGATTCCTATCTCGTATAGGAAACCCAGTATATCTTGGATTCTCATTCCCTTATCAGTTCATTACCTTAGTCCTTTTAGTACTCTTTTCCATAACTGGCCGAGCATCCCATTTCCGTTGGGTATCTTTTCGAGATCCTAAATTCTCGGGATCTCATTCCTTAATGGAATACCACTATTTCTTGACCCTTCCAGAGTGTTCCCTCTGCTCCAACACTTGATTGGAATTCTTTCCTTGTTCGCCTATCTCATCTCCGAACAGACTGCCTGGACCAGTCACTTCACATGCAACTGGTCCTTTCTCAATTACTTGGACCAATGTCTTCTCAAGAGCTCTCCTCCTGTTCGGCCTTCTCATTGCCGAACAAACTACTTGGACCAGTGACTTCACATGTCACTGTTCCTTTATTAGTCTCTTGGTCCAATAACTTCTCATGTTTTCTAGACCAAGACCTTGTACAACCTTCCTGGACCGTTGACTTCTCATGTCACTGGTCCATATCGCCGAATCACCGTTTTGCACGACGACTGTCCCCATTATTTTTATACCATGATCCCTCATACCATGTGTTCTGGCCCTCTTTGTGCCTATTCGGGAATACCTCCTTACAAACTATATGGGGTTCCTCAAGCGCTTGTATCAGATAATGGGGTCCTCTTCAAGGAACGAGCCAGAGAGGTTTTGGAAGAATTCAAATCCAAGTACACAAGTCAACAACCTACCCGCCGCAAACCAACAAGGTCGTGGAAGCAGCAAACAAAATAGTCAAGACCATTCTGGAGAAAACCATCAAATCCGCAGAGAATTGGTATGAGCAGCTACCACTAGCATTATGGGGATATCGAACGTCTGTGCATACACCGACAGGAGCAACTCCTTATTCCTTGGTCTACGGCATGGAGGCTGTAGACACCCCAGTTTGGCCTAACAATTATTTCAAGTCCCACCTTGGGGACCATCCCGATGATGAATGGATATAGTGATTGCTGAATGACTTCTTGTGAACCCGTGGACTTATGGTGAGTACTTTTAGCTATTTAGAGGACCCAATCCAGAGCCATATAGCCTTTCAGACAGAAATACAGCATTCCAGGAAAATCTATCTTTCGGCCGTAACATCGATCTCACGGCCTCAACATCATTTCTTCACTCGTGAAACTTGTTGCTTGAAAATCTCCCTCAGAAATTGATCCTTCAGCCGCCAGGTCTATCCTTCGGTCGCTTAATCATTTCCTCGGCCTCAAGATCCTTTAACCGGCTGCCAAATCGTCTGTTTTCTAGATTCTGGAATGCTCTGTCATACGTTTGATCCGATCCTCAAAACTCTAGCAGCCTTTCTCTGATGCGTTCGGGCTATGCAGCAAATCGCGTCTAGAGATCTTTTTACCCTAGAATTCCTTTTTGATTCACGCCATTTGATTGGTCGGAGTGAGTCACCAATTGCCTATATAAAGGGTCCTTAGGGTTCTGAAATTGAGAGGTTCATACACTTTCTCTAGCCACAAAACCCTGCAAATATACTCTCTCATATCCCCTCCACAAAAGCCCTAACCTCTTGAAGGCAGCCGCGATCCAATGATCCAAATCCCGAAGTTCAAACCCTAACCCTAAAGTTTACAAGAAGCAAATCAATCAATCTCCTTCAATCCGATGCAATCAAGCCACTGAGGGATCAAGGTGGTGAGGCCCAAGGGCCTTTGGTTTGTTTTATTTTCAGTTTATGCATGCTAATCGTAGCGATTTGATTCTCTGTTAATTATTTAATCTGGTGCGAGGAAGAACATTGGCTGGATCTTCGATCCATCGACCAGTACATTTAACCAGGAGGATCTCTCGGCCGTGACATCCATTCGCCGGCCGCGAGATCCATCTCCCTAGGACATCTTGTTTTATTTTTCTTATCTGATGCATGTTTCAATTTTAGTCTTGGCTCACCATTAACTATTTAAATGCTAATTAATCAGTTTATGTGTTAGAATTACATAGAGCATGTCTTAATCTTATGTTAAACAATTATAGGTCAGTCTCATGACTGGGCAAAAAGGAGTGCCTAATACCTTCCCCTTATTGTACTTTTGGTTCCCGTGCCCAGAATCTCTACTTGTTTTTCCTAGTTTTTTAGAAACTGGGTGGCGACTCTGTTTTAACGATAACCGCTATCGTGTGGCGATGTTCCTAGCCATAGGAATATCCTCGATCTTGGTTTATGAACCAAACAAACAAACAATGATCAATTTGTATGGTGATGCCCCGCTTGGGAGGTGTCTACAGAGGCTGTGCTCCCCATTGAGCTGGAGGTCCCATCTCTTCGAACCATGATTAAATGTGAGGTTCAAAAGGCAGAATGGTTAAGCAATAGATTTGAGGAGTTCATGTTGTTTGATGAACGAAGGCTAAGAGCTATTTACCACATTCAAGGGTACCAACGGAGGATTGTACGAGCATTCAACAAGAAGGTGAAATCAAGGGACTTGGCAAAAGGTGACATGGTTATGAAGGAAATCCGAGCACCAGTCTTTGATCTGCGAGGAAAGTTTTCAACCAAAGTGGTTAGGACCATACATTTTCAAAACCATCCTATCCAGAGGAGCTTCACAGCTTATTGATTTGGATGGAAGTGAGTTCTCAACACTGGTCAACATGGATCAACTCAAGCGCTATTACCCCTGAGAGAGGCTTGCTGGACTGAAAACCACAAGGGCGGGCACTTCTCGGTAAAAGTTAGAGCAAAAGCCTACTAGGTTGAAAACCCGCTAGGGCAACCTAGGTAAAAGTTAAGGCGTATAATAAAAGAGCTCGCTAGACCGAAAATCCGAAAGGGCGGTACTAGGCAAAATTTAGACCGCAATAGAAGAGCGTTAAAACCAGAGCGAACCTACCCTGAACTACGTCATGACCTGATTCCTTTGCAAGAAGGATACGTAGGCAGCCTTGCCTTGAGGCCCGATCACTTTCCATCAAAAATCCAAAGTTGCAAGAACTCGAAGCATGGAATCAAGAAGGGGGAAACCCTTCATAACTCACTTTTATATAAATTACTACTTCTACTACATAAGGCTGAGCATACTTCTTGAAAATAAAAGTGCAACATAATAAAGCAAAACGGATCCACAATTTATTCCATGATCAAAGTAGCAGGGGTGAGTCAGTTCCTTTAGGCCTTTGCCCTTGCAACAATGTCCGTCCTAAGCCACTTCAGGTAGCTTCCGCGTGCCAACACAGATGGATAGGGGCTTGTGTCAATGACCTCGCGAGTCCCCCCAAACTCCTGGTAGTAGTAAAGAGCAGAAGGGTGAAAGAGAGGCAAGACAACATCCACCAAAACCTCCACAGGCACCTCTTGCCTCAGACCGAGCTGGCGTTGGATCAGGTAGGGGATGTAGAAGGAAAAGGCCTCCAAACCAACAAGAGTGACCCACTGAGGCCCCATGAAATGCATCGTCATCGGCGGAAAAGGCCTCCAAGAAATGGTCACAGCCCTTAAACGCTTGAAGAAACTAACCCATTCAGAGATGCGCCTGCCCGCAAACTCAAAGCATCAATGGGATAACAGTCTAGTCTCATATGTCCAGTTGCTTGGTGGGACAGTCAGCACATTCACCTTGTCACAAAGCCAAATCTACAAAAGAGAGAAAAAAATAATAACAAAACTATAAAAAGCCAAGCCGAGTGTTGAGGTAAAACGAGAATGAGAGAAAAACCCAAAAAAGGAGAGCTGGGTGAGAAGCCTACAGGTAGGCTCCTTGTCCAAACCAATCAATGTCTGAGCCAAAACCATCAGAATCACATCCTTCTGAGCCTCGATTTGAACAGCAACGCTAACCAATGCCGATCTAGCATGGCCAATGGAAGGAACCAAGAGATAAGCCGCCACAAGCACATGCAAAGGGTCGTCATGCGCTAGGACTGATAAGTCATGTCCGTAAGATCGCCAGGAAAAGAAAACATCTTTATGAGCCGAATGGTGTTGAGACGACCGTCGCTAACCAAGTAGCGAGCGGCACCATTGTTCAATCCAAGAACTGCAGCTAGGAGCTTGGAAATGTTCACACGCACAGGAGGGATGATGACCTCTCCCGTGCTAAGGCTTCTAAGGTATGCACAGAATTCTTCCACGGTTGGACATAGCTCTTACTCGCCGAAGCGGAACACATGGACCTCCGGATCCCAGAGGCTCGCCATTGCCTTCAAGAGCTTGGGACGGATATGAATGTTGCGGAGATACCTCATAGAGTAAAGGCCATGGGCTCGAAAGTTGAGCCAATCAACGCCATCCATCGCGACCAACCAAGGGCGAAGCGAACCGGTGAGAGAGAGAGAGCCATTTGAAAGAAGAGAGTCTTTGAGAGAAGAAGGATGTTTTGGAGTGAAGAAATTTTGAAGATGGAGGCCTGAATTTATAGGAGAAATGGAGGGGACAACTTCAACTTTCCAAGAGCATTGGCTTCTAAAATTGCAAATTTTCCATAAGTCCTACGTGGGAAAAAGCTTGGTCATAGCATAGAAGTTCAATGCAGGCATGCACTGGCCCAAAAATGCCATTGCAAGGGTCAAACTTCAGCCATCGTGCAATCTATCTTAGGAAGGAGCAAACTACAGACTGTTAGGAAACCAATACCGTGCATTATACCATAACAACACATGGCATTATAAAACCTCGTATTATCTGTATGGTATTTCATCAGTATCTCACACGGCGTTCTGAAGATCCATGGTGTTTTAATGGAACCACGCACGGTGTTCTGTAACACCGCATGGTGTACTAGAGCCAGAATTTCTGCAGTTTTTGACAACAGAGGTTGAAAATGGATTTGAGGCCTCTAGGGGTGCTACCAACTGCCAAAATACATTTCAACGAGTATTTGGGACTTCGGGGATGTCTCGCTTCAAGTCGAATCTAAAAATTCAAGGTCACGATACGAAAAGTCGATAAAATCCCATTTTTGAGTCAAGTTAAGGTATCAAATTTCGTTTGGAGTCGTTTCAAGCCGTTCCTTTGAGTCATATAAGTCATAATAGTAAAACATGACTTAGTCCGAGTTCCGGTTTGAATTCACTACAAAAAATTTGATCTACCAGCGCTTTTTCTACCCGTGCTTCCAAAAAGTGCTACAATAAGAGGTCTATGCAAGCACTTTTTCTAGCCGCTGCTAGAATGGGGATCTCCCAGAGCTCAAAGCAAAAGTGCTGGAATAGGCAGACCGCTTCCCAGCGCCCAAGCAAAAGCGCTAGAATAGGCCGATCGCTTCCCAACGCCTAAGCAAAAGCGCAGGAATATACCCCCCTACTTACCAGTGCCCCCAAAAAAAGCACTGGAATAGACAAAACCCCCCAGACCATTTATATATTAAAAATTAAGTACTATAATTTTTAATTTGATTGAATCGGTGTGAAGATCTTTTTATTTTGATCATATTATTTTAAAGTGTCATAATTAATTTTTATTTTTAGGGCTCTCATAATTAAATATATATGTTCTTTAGCACCCCAAATAAAGAGCAATAACTTAATTATGATAACCCTAGAGACAAAAATTAATTATGACCCTATAAAAAAATATGATAAAAAAAATAAGATTTTCGCACCAGTGCAAACGGATTGAAAATTAGACCACTTAACTTTTTAACCATATTTTTTGATATATAAATGGTCTAAAAAACCTAGTAGATCCAATTTTCAAATTGGGTTTGAACAATAATACAAAGAGGTACAACTTTCATGTTTATTAAAATTGTTGTTTTTAATGTTTAAAGGTTCAAAATGACATTCGATTCAACTTTAATTGCTAATTTTAATGTCAAATATATAATGTACATAATAAACATTTCAAACATATGTCGTAAACTATCTGCAGTGCAGTTGGTCGTAGTGTTGTGCGTGGTGGCTTGTTTCCCAGAATACCTGGGTTCGAAACCCACGAGATGCCCGAAGTTAATTTTTTCTCATATGAACATGTCTATACCAGCGGCCAAAAAGCGCTGGGAAAGAGCGTCTACACCAGCGTTTGCAAAAAGCGTTGGTACAAGAAATTTTATACCAGTGCTTGCAAAAAGCGTTGTTGTATGTCTATGCCAGCGCCGATGTCCCAACCCATTTGGAAAGCGTTGGTATAACCCCTTAAGGTTTATAGCAACGGTTTTTGATATCTTTTAACAACACTTTTAGCCGCTGCTACATTTCCACTTTCTTGTAGTGATTGCTGGTCAAAATTTGAAGTCGTGATCAGTATTTCCTTTTTTTCAAGTGTATTCAAAGCACGAGGTCAACCTTCGACTCGTGTCTCAGGTCGCAGAGGTCATTGTTATCATGTACGGCCATGTTCAGAATTGTAATAAGGTCATCTATACAAAATCCTTAGATACAACATCAATTTTTCATGCTTCGCCCAAATACTTCTTTGATTTCTTTTCCTTTGTAAATACGTTTCAAATTTTGAGATAGGTATCAGACTCAATGTCATGCCCTATGGTTAGTTATGCATTTCGGTGTACGCTTTGGTTATTCAATTATCTTTGTTCAGCAATAATTAAGAAAATTGAATGACGATAAAGAAATTCTTATATACATAAGCCAAAACGGCATCCATGAGTCGAAGTACAAAATTAGGGTGTTCAAGCCCTATGATCAAAGTCCTATCCGCAAGGGCAAACAGACGCCCTAAAAAGGAAGCACATAGGCTCTGTCAAAATGGCAAAAAGCAAAAGTAGAGGCTTAGTCCTCATCATCTTCGCTCTCCTCTTCATCTTCATCCTCCTCAATCGCTCTCGCCTTTTGAGTCGGCCCCGTCCGTGGCGTCGTTGGCACCATCCGAATGGTCGTCTGACCCGTTCGGATTACCTTCACTATCTTCCGCAGCGCTCTCGGATTCCTGCTTCTCCTCAAACTCCGGGTCGAGTTCATTCTCCTGAGTATTAAAAGCGAAATCCTGAAGGTTGGAAATAGTGCGGCGGAGAGTGTGAATGGTGGTGATAAGTCTGGCGATGAGTTGGTTGAGACGGTCAATCTCCTCACGAAAGAAGGCCATCTCGGCCTCTAGAGCAATCACACGTGCAATGAGGCCAGGGTTAGCCATCGAGCCTGTTCTTGAAAAGTTGGAAGCAACCTGTTCTTGAAAAGTGTGGAAGAAAGGTGAAGGGACTTGAAGGACTTTGATGGTGTTGCATAGAATGAGGCACCACCATGCCCTTATAAATAGAATTGACCGTCGAAAAGGCACGCCTGCCATCAATAGGCACACCTGAACAACCAACTGTCCTCGGAAATCGAAGAGTTGCATGGGAAACTGAAACCCCGCGCAGCGTATTGCTGCACCGCACGACATTCTGTTCTCCAGAATTTGAATTATTTTTGTGGGTCCATTCGACCCACCCCCATATCGTCTTTGGAAATGACATATTTTGGCCGCTTAAACATTAAAATCTATTAAAATGTCGTGCCTTGTTCAAAAGGCCCCTTTTTCGTCCTCTGAGACTCGTTGCATTTTCGTCCTTCGGGACTCGTATTTTCATCCTCTGGGACTCGCTCGTTGTATTTTCGTCCTCCGGGACTCGCTCGCGGTATTTTTGTCTTCCGAGACTCGTTCATTGTATTTTTATCCTCCGGGACTTGCTCAATGCATTTTCGTCCTCCAGGACTCACTCACCGTATTTTCGTCCCTCGAGGATTCGTCTCAATTTTTAGTCCCCCGAGGACTTGTCTCAAATCTAAGTCCCATGAGGACTCATCTCGATTTTAGTCCCCTGAGGACTCGTCTCATTTTAGTCCCCGAAGGACTTGTCTCATTTTAGCCCCTTTGGAGGGCTCGTCTTAAAGGCTTTAATGACACGCCGCACTACAAGAATCCAATCTTCTCAAGTTTTTTATTTGCTTTCAAAATTTGTCCTCTGGGACTCACTTTATTTGCAATGTCCCGATTGAACTACGTTGGTCTGATCCCTACAAACGGGGTACGTAGGCAGCTCCACGAGCGCGACCACAATAACTATTTGCGTGCATTTTGATTTTCATGCATTTTGGTTTCCATTTAAAGACCCTGGAGCAACGGATTGGGATACCTATTCTTTAAGCGTCACTCATACCAATAAATAGTGTTCGAGTTCCGTTAAAGAGGGACTATTGTAGACACCATAATCTGGGCCTCTTAGGTTCTTTAAATTCCCCGTTGATAAAATAAAGGAAACAATACCTTCAATGGCTTAAATGTGGACTCCTATAACCCAACAAAGCTTAAAAAGCCTAGAAAAGCCCAAAAGCCCAGGACTGAACCTAGACCACAGGGGATACTTCTACATTGGAGGGCTCGTCTTAAAGGATTTAATGACACGCCGCACTACAAGCATTCAATCTTCTCAAGTTTTTTATTTGCTTTCAAAATTTGTCCTCTGGGACTCACTTTATTTGCATTGTCCCGATTGAACTACGTTGGTCTGATCCCTACAAACGGGGTACGTAGGCATCTCCACGAGAGCGACCACAATAACTATTTGCATGCATTTTGATTTTCATGCATTTTGGTTTCCATTTAAAGACCCTGGAGCAACGGATTGGGATACCTATTCTTTAAGCGCCACTCATACCAATTAATAGTGTTCGAGTTCCGTTAAAGAGGGACTATTGTAGACACCACAATCTGGGCCTCTTAGGTTCTTTAAATTCCCCGATGATGAAATTAAGGAAATAATACCTTCAAGGGCTTAAATGTGGACTCCTATAACCCAACAAACCCTAAAAAGCCCAAAAAAGCCCAAAAGCCCAGGACTGAACCTAGAATACCACATGGGATACTTCTACACCGCACGATATAATGAAATTTATTATACTGCACGACATTTCAAGGAAAAGTTCTGACTGGCTCAGAAAGTTGTCGGCCATGCTCATTTAAGCCATAGCTCAAAGTCGGCTTGGCAGAGAATAAAAGCTGGCCTAAAAGTCACCTCTTCCATTTGCATTGATAATCCTTGGCCTTTGCCTATAAATACACCCCTCCTCTCAAGAGAATGGGACTATACACTCCATATTCCTAGGTCTGGCCCTTGATCCTTGAATTTCCCCTCTTTTTACACCCACTCTCTCTCCCAAAGTCTTGAGAATGTTATCATTAACATTCTCTAGCCATTTTTCTCTCTATCAAACATTCCCTCCTTCTCTTTCAAAGCTTAGTATTCTACTAGCTTTGAAACTTCACCACTCCAAAACTCCAAACTCTTAAGACATCCACACCCATCTACAACTCATTCACACTCATCTACACTCATTCAAGCTCAAAACCGAAGGTAAAAGCAAGTTTCCTTGGGCCAAGCTCAGCTTTGGCCCTAAGGGGACTTTCTGCAGTCACACTTGAAAGTACTGACTTGAAAAACTATTTTCAGAAACTAAAATAGTTATTGTACTAGACCCACTACGCCGTGCGGTGTCATAGTACACCGCACGATGTAGTGTGTTAATTCGTGCAGTGTTATAATATTCATTATCTAGCTATCTTTTCTTCTCTGATCACACTCAAATACTGTTGGTCATACTAATATTGCTCGGTGGTTGTTACTGGTGTGTTCTAGAATCTAGTTTTATACGGAAAGCATGTTTTTGGCACATTAAAATGAGCTTTATGGTCATCCATGATGATCAAGTGCATCAAAAAGAGAGTTTTGAAAACTGTTTTTCAATTAAGACAATGAGGAAGATGCCGGGCTTGCTTCGATCTGAAAATATCATGAACATTCTGAGGTGAATAAAGAGCCACACCGTACGATGGTTTAAGAAACACCCCACGATGCAGCTAATACACCGTGCGAGGTCATGAGCAGTAATAGTGGACCGATGGTGGACTGGTATACCGCACGATTTATCAAAAAACTGTGCGAGATATCTCAGTATACCGTGCAGTGTTGATTGTGACCAAGGCAGTCTATTGTTATTTCGTCATTTCATTTTTGTTCGTCATCCATTTATTATCTACTGTACAGTAAGCACCACGAGCACGCCAATGTAATATATTCAATCCCATGTCCCTTTCCCCAATTGCTTATTGAGAGTTTAATCTTCCAAATAATATTTAAAATTTCCCCCTTTTGAAAGTATCAAGTAAAGACCGGTTCTGATCGGGCGGATGGGGTGCTTTTTAACAAAATATTCCTCATTCGTAACGTAGCCCCCGAACTCAAAATCTCAATGTTTTCGCTAGACCAAAAGCCTTTCAAATCAAACCCTCGGTTTCTCGGATCATCCATCTAAAAAATCCGGGTGGCGACTCTCAAGCGCGCCGGCCGGGGAGCCCATAGGTGCCGAGCGGCCCATCCGACCGTTCATCTCGACAATCAATGGTTTGGATCTTAATCCGACCAATGGACGGTCCAGATTTTTATGCACACGAATTAGATCCAAGTCGTCCATGCCGAGATGAGCTGCCAGATGGGCCGCTTGGCACCGATGCCAGGCACGGGTCTCTCATTCCGTTTTTAATGATCCAGATTTGATTGCAATCTTTTACCGATAATATTTATTACCGGTAAAAGATTATAATATTACCGGTAAAAGATTATAATCAAATCTGGACCATTAATTGTGAATATGAATGATTTAGATTGAACTTCACTTCCTTCTCTGCAATTGATTGCAAGAGAAGCCGGATCTTATAGGTATATATATCGTAGATGAATGATCATGTACAACATGTACATAGGGGCCGTTCCGCTTTCTTTTTAAATCTTCTTTTTTAAAAAGAAGGTAATTTTAAGCTCAAATATAATGAAAATAAAAAATATTTTTTTAATTTTTTTGCACCGTTTAAAAGATCTCAATGAAATCTATCACCATATTGGTAGGAAAGTTATTTGCGTAAACACATAATTTTTGAACTGAAATTACCTTTCATTTCAAAAAGTATTTTTTCCAAGAAACTGGAACGGTTACGTATAGTGTTTCTCCTTTTCGCCTGTGGTGTTCATTCTGTAGGGGTACTTCAGTTTAAAGGTCATCATTTAGCCCGAAGGCCTGCGCCCCGCCCGGCCTGCTGGGCATTTACCCGGCCCGAGCCCGTAAAACGGGCGGGCTAGCCCGGCCCGTAGTTTGTAATGGGCGGGCTCGGGCCTATGACTTTTTACTCGCCCCGCCCATAGGCCCGGCCCGTGAGCCCGCCCGTGGTACCCGCCCAAAAGCCCGCCAACGGGCCCGCCTATTAGCCCAAAATCCCACAAAACCCTTTCTTTTTTCCCTTGGTTTAGTTTTGCCCAAGGAAATTTAAGCCCTCCCGTTGGCTCACCCGGCTTTTGGCCCGCCGGCCCGCCAATTGGGCTAGCCCTTGGGTCGGGCTTGGGCTTCAATTTATGGTAGGTAGCCCGGCCCGCCAAAAAGAAAAAATCCGGTCGGCCCGGCCCGTGAGCGGGCTTGGGTAGCGACTTGGCGGGCTAGGCCGGCCCGGCCCAGCCCGATGATGACCCTTACTTCAGTTGTTTAAGGATACTTTGGTTGACTTGACTGGGAATTTTAACTAATTTAGAATTCTCAACAGTTAAAAAGGTGTTGCATTGTCAAAAATTGTACTCCAAGAAGATCGAGGCATTTGAATAAAATACGGAGTAATATAATTAATAGCAGCCAAAGTTGGAATGCGAATCGATTAGGTCTGACTCTATTTCTCAAGTCAGTATCTATCACTTTCAAACTTGGAAAACGCAAAACTATTTGGAAAAGAAACCTTCTGCATGTCGGCCTATTTTGACTAATATTTCCAAGTTGTAATAGTAAGAGTTTTCGACAAACTCAGCCTCGTTCAAACTCGGTGGGCCAAAATGTAGGAGTATAATTCAGAGGGCTATTGTCAAACTACGTGATCACCACCAATCGTTGCTTTCGAAAAAAGAAGAAGTTAAATCTCTATTTCACAGTTACGTGGGGGGCGAGGTGTATTAGAAAAGGATGCAACCGGTGGGTCCAAATTTTACACGATAAGATAAGTCCAACAAAAATTAACATAACATGGATTTTTGTACCTTTTTTTTTTTTTTGGTAACACTAACTATCATTTATGACATTTTACTGCGACATTCTCACACATGCACTATAAAAATAAATAAATAAGTCAACGCAAACACACAAAAAAAAAAAAAACTTATTATGTTCCGGAAAAACTAACCGATAATAAGTCAGTCAGGAGCCTGTCAATAAAATACCATTATAAGAAACACATACTAAATATTCCGTAAATATCCGCTTGCATTGTGTAGATTATAAATTCTAGGGGTCAAATGACAAGACTAATAAAATACAAGGGTTCAATCAATAAAATTAAAGAGACAAAATCGGGAACTTTTCCTATATAACCAACAATAGGAGCCGAGAGTTGGGAAGCACACACACTAGCCGGCCACCAAGCCATAGCAAAATCATGGAGTTTTCTTTATACTCTCTCCTCCCTTTTGCCGCCTTCTTCATACTATTTCCTCTTTCATTGGCTTTGATGTTTAAGCCAAAGTCCAAAATCTCCAGTCTTCCTCCGGGAAAGACGGGTTATCCGTTCATTGGAGAGAGCTATGACTTCCTTTCCAACGGGTGGAAGGGTCAGCCGGAGAAGTTCATCACCGAAAGAATGGCCAAGTTCTCCCCACAAGCCTTCAGAACGTCGTTGTTTGGTGCCCCGACGATCGTCATGTGCAGCGCACCGGGTAACAAGTTTCTCTTTTCCAACGAGAACAGACTAGTCACGGCGTGGTGGCCCAGTTCCATTGACAAAGTCTTTCCTTCCTCAACCCAAACTTCTTCCAATGACGAAATGAGAAAAATGAGGAAGCTCCTTCCGCAATTCTTGAGGGCCGAAGCACTTCACAAATATATCGGTATATTCGTTAATTAATATGCTCTATTTACATTCTTGGATTTAATTATGTACAGCTCTACACACGTTACCATGGGCATTTTAGGAATAATACTAGTTCACGACCCTAGGGCTATATTGCTAGACATATATATACGTTACTAGTATTTTATACTAGATTTAGTTTCACACGTAAATACAAATATTACTATCTTAGCTTATCATTTGGAAAATATCATTGTCATATAATTTGGACTGAATGATTTGTCTTTCGTTGGTTTCAGATTCCAATTACCGAATTGTTTTTCTTCAGAAACTTTAATTTCTCAATTTAGAATTTTACCGAGAGTTTGAACCACCTGCTGTAGAAAAAGTGTGTTGATATTAAAAATACATCTATCTTATATATATTTTAGGATAGAGAAGGTTGACAATCTTTAGCAAGCTCCCTAGCTAGCCATGATCATACAACTCCAAGTTCACGACAATTCCCATACGACGAATCACCCATAGATTTTTACCAACCACAAAGGGCTCGTATCTATTGATCCATATTTAAATCCAATTTTCCATCGTACTTTACCTTTTTCATGTAGTAATACTATGTTACCTTCTCTGTTACTAGCATTCTATTCCTAAGCATACAAGCATGTCACTTTTGTACTGGCAAGATAGCAATCTGATCTATTCTTCATACATATAATCCGACAGGTATCATGGACAGTATAGCTCAAAAGCACTTGAACTCGGACTGGGAAAACAAAAAAGTGGTCGAAGTTTTCCCTCTCTCAAAACTATACACGTTCTGGCTCGCTTGTCGCTTGTTCATAAGCGTAGAAGATCCGAAACACGTAGCCGAATTCTTGGAGCCGTTCGAGCTCCTGGCCGCGGGGATGTTCTCGATACCGATCGATTTGCCAGGAACCCCGCTTAACCGCGCGGTCAAGGCATCAAACTTGATAAGGAAACAACTTTTAACGATTATAAAGCAGAGGAAGTTGGATTTGGCCGAGAACAGAGCGTCGCCGACGCAGGATATATTGTCTCACATGTTGTTGACGCCTGATGAGGACGGAAGATTCATGAAAGAGATGGATATAGCGGACAAGATCCTTGGCTTGCTTGTTGGAGGACATGATACTGCTAGTGCTACCATTACTTTTATTATCAAGTACCTGGCCGAGCTACCTGAAGTTTATGAAAAGGTTTACCAAGGTAAAATCAGTACTTCTTTGTACAATTTAATTGTTGGTCCAGACATGCACTTTGAAATTTAATGAAAAATATTGAAAAGAGTTACTAGTAACTCATGAGAAAAGTATACTTAATCTGTTCATACAATTATGGTTGTAAGATTAGTCTATTGTTTTCATGAATCGCGCATAACACGAGTCGAAAGTATGCAGTTCAAATCTTTATAAGTTGATCCACTTCTGGACCGCATGGACCAAAATGAGGGCCGGACATAGGGTATGCCGGGATGTGTTTAGACCTGCAAAAATATAAATATTCGCACAATTAATACTAATTTCATTATTTAATTTAGGAAAACTTTATAGAGTTGGCCCCTGCCCTCCAAGTGTTATTGGTGGGAAAAAATCTTAAAATTTCCATGATATATTTTTGAAAAAAAAATTCAAGTTATCAACCAGCTTTTGGTCACATGTATATGATGAAATTATCTCCTATATATGTATATATGACTTAATCTAGTCTCTTTATCGGACTTAGCTAGTACATAGTAATATATACTAAACAGAGTAAACTTGGTTTTATTAATGTAAAATTACATGTGAAAATTTTACATCTGCCACTAGCCAGAATTATCCATGTCACACTGTAGAGCTTTTGTTGAGATATTGCACGCGCGAGTGCATTTTGTGATTATGTCAGTTTTATTATTTTATCAAATCTCTGACTCAGGAAAGGTAATTATCAACGAGAGTTAGGTAGACTTCCTTCTTTTGCCCTGTTCAGGTGCAAAGCAATTCCTGTCCTACCGACCTGGGATCCTATTTCACTTTTATTCACCATTCTTACAATAATTCTGTCACAACACCGAAAGGGGAAAATACAAAACATATAAAGCAAAATGCAAAACATATAAAAGCAGCTATAGGTGGAAGTGCAGACACTTACCATTTTTAGTTAATTACACTTACACCCTTGGAGACATATTATTCCTGACTCTGTTTTATTCCTAGATTTGTTTCCCATGCTTCTGCAATGAATACTTTAGATGCAAAATTGTACATCAGTAACTTCTGTTTGGAACCATTTTCACCCAAATTGGAATTCCATACTACTTTATTCTAAATAACTTATTTCATGGATAAATTGTTAAAAAAATTTATTTTTTATTTTTTTTTGGCATTATAGAACAAATGAAGGTTGCCGAATCAAAAGCTGAGGGAGAGCTCCTGAACTGGGAGGACGTGCAAAAGATGAAGTATTCTTGGAATGTAGCATGCGAAGTACTAAGACTTGCACCGCCCCTCCCGGGAGCTTTCAGGGAGGCCATTTCGGACTTTATGTATGCCGGTTTCTCTATCCCAAAGGGATGGAAGGTCAGTCGAAATTCTCTGTTAAGTTTTGATTCGTCCGTCCCAGTTTGTTTGTCCATTTTCGACATCTATTAAACAAGATCCATATTGCATATAAAAATCATTATAGATTGAAATATATAGACAATTTTGTTAAAGGTCCCAAATAGTAAAAAGAGACAAACAAATTGGGACGGGGGGAGTAATATGTGTCCTACCCAAAGGAAATCACTAACAACGTTCATGTTTTTAATATTTTGTAGCTGTACTGGAGTGCACACTCTACCCATAGAAATCATCAGTACTTCCCTGAGCCTGAAAAGTTTGATCCTTCAAGATTTGACGGGAATGGGCCAGCGCCTTACACTTACGTTCCTTTCGGAGGTGGGCCTCGAATGTGTCCTGGGAAAGAATATGCTAGATTGGAAGTTCTCGCCTTCATGCACAACTTGGTGAAAAGATTTAGGTGGGAGAAGGTAATTCCGGATGAAAAGATCGTTGTAAATCCAATGCCCGTCCCGGAAAAAGGCCTTCCAATTCGACTTTTCCGTCACCAGCGGTAAAATATACTTTGCAGTACAGCAAAGCCCGTTTGCAGAAGCTTGGTTTTCCAGAGTGCTTGCAATAAAAAAACATATGCAATTATTTTCCTATTTATCCCTAAGCATGTTCCTTCCATCTTTAAATTAAGAATTTGGGGGAATGTAATAATTCTTCTTACTGTGTGGTGTTTAGCATAGTAGAATTATACTATATGCTTCCTGTTACACTTTATTTCTTTCTTTATTTTGTAACAATATAAGTACACTTCTTTCTTTCTTTCTTTTTTTTGTTTGGGTTCTCCTCTTTTGAGAACTTCTTATCTTTCTTTCTCATTTCAATGTACCATTACCGAGCTCTTAATATACTCCTTCTTCTGTCTAGGAGGAGTTAAAGCGCACTTGTTACTTTGTGGCAAGGCTCAAGGTTAAGAATACAAATGTAGCACTTGAAACTTTCGATTTTGAACGCTGATTTATCCATTTATTAATAGTCACAAAAAGGCCGGTAAGTTAGATACCTACATGTTACATCTATATCCATGACAGTAAACTGATATACCCATTTGGGCAATTCATTCGAGGGAATGGCAAACAAGGTGGAGTGTAACTTTTTCATCAAGACACGAGTCAAAAGAAGTTGCAATTTGGATGAAGGGCCAGTTTTGTAACCATTGCTGCGAAAATTTAAAAGGGAAATAAACAACTAAGCCAATAAGCAGGTTAGTGATAGGAGCGCCAAAACCAATTTAAATGAACAGGTTCGAGTTTGAACAAGTTCAAGTCTGAGGATTTAACAATGGAGTCCTGCTACCCGTACCGACGGGTACCGTACCAAAATCGTACCGACGGCCAGCGAAAATTTAAAAGGGAAATAAACAACTAAGCCAATAAGCAGGTTAATGATAGGAGCGCCAAATCCAACTTAAATGAACAGGTACGAGTTTGAACAAGTTCAAGTCTGAGGATTTAACAATGGAGTCCTGCTACCCGTACCGACGGGTACTGTACCAAAATCGTACCAATGGTCGCGCCAGGCCGTCTCCGGCCACCGGACGGCCGATCCGAGCCGTCCAAAAATTCTATAAAAAAAAACCGAGTGGGTTCTACGCGGGAATCAACGGCATCCGACGTGCGTAGGTACTCGATCCAAACACCCCATTTTTTCATATATACATGTGGTGTTTGGATCGAGCACCTACGCACGTCGGATGCCGTTGATTCACGAGCGAGCCTACTCGGTTTTTTTTTATAGAATTTTTGGACGGCTCAGATTGGCCGTCTGGTGGCCGGACACGGCCCGGCGCGACCGTCGTTACGATTTCGGTAAGAGATCTGTCGGTCCCTATAGGTTTTCTGTTAACAATGCTTATCTTTCTGCATGTACTACTCTCTTCTCTATTTCAAAGGAGGTAGATGAAAGCAAGCGCTTGTGTTTTACTGTTCTTATGCCTCAATGATCATGACTCCTTCGATTTGAATTACTTTCATTCTTATCTGCTGCTACAATTACCTAATGGATTCAAATTGACTGCTACTCTTTCCACTCCTAATTTATGAAAGGTAAAGATCACAATAACAAGAAGTAAAAAATGTAGAGATGTTTTGTATCTAAAATTTGATATATATCGACCCGTACCGCCTCTCCCTTCTGTAGGGGTTCGATTTAGGAGGAGGGACCTTCGCCTGAACTAGTACTTCACTTCCGCTGCTCCGTTCCTCCGCCGCTGGACCTGCAACAAGTCACTAAGGCTGGAATAGCCTTGTGACCCTCCGACGATCAAGTTAGATGTAAGGAGAGTTGCTTTTAGGTCTAGGGTTAGGGGAAGATGGCATACCTCTCAAAGATGAATATCCCTTTGTATTTATAGACCTAGGTTAACTTGGGCTCCAAGCCAGTGCGTGGAGGTCACGCTTAGGTAACCGCCCTTGGTGACCTCATAGATGATGCCACGGGATAAGACGGTTATGAAGCACATGGGCAGATGATCCTTTTCGCCACGTATCGTTCATGGTCCCCTCCTGCTATGCTGCATTCTGCCAAAAGACCCAAACGGAATGCACACCTCGGTAACTAACCGAAGTGTAAACAGGAGACTTGACGCCGAGCGAGTAAACAGAAAGATATACACAGGCCCATGTCAATATGAGGACTCGGTTGATGGTGGTCCGGTTATATTACCGAGACAATTACCGAAGCCTCCACACCTTCTGCTAAGTATAAGACGTTATAGTTAGTGATGGGACCATGTAATTTTCTCATTAAATATAAAGCAAATTTCATTCATAATTTAGAGGTGATCATATTTGTTCATTCATTGATGAACAAAAAAGACTGTGTTTAGAGAAAGGAGGACTTATAGTTTATTTCAAGAAAATAAAATCTAAAGAATGCAGAATGGCCTATAGAATTAGAAGAAATTTAATGTCAATGTACGAGTACTGTAATATAATTATTATTATGCTGTTTAACAAATATAATTTTAATAAAATTTTGTTGCCTATAAAAAAGAAACAAATACTTATAACTTCTAAAAATGAGTGGATGGAGAACGTTCAGGTGACCCTACAGGCACCTTGTTAAGTTTACCCGTTAGCGATAGTGATAACTGCATGCCACGGATAAACATGCAACTCGTAACATGCAGGTACTGGAGATGTAGATATAGAAAGGGTGGGCCAGATCGATTAGTAGCTACTTTAACTCCTCATCTAATCAACTTTATGTTGGACATGAAAGGCCAAATAAAATATGGATGTATCATTTTCATTGGTTATCTAAAAAAAGAGGCGTTAAATGGCATTGATTGATTGACGAAGACCATGTTCAGTAGACAGTACTTGTGGTTCATGCATGTGGAAGCAATTCAATTAACCTGAGAAGATGTACACCAGTACTCATGAGGGGGTTGCCTTTCTTTTAGGAGAAAGAATCAACCCACCTAACATATGCTGCTATTCATTATGTATATAAAAGTTACACCAAGTTTTTTTTTTTTGGAACACATATATTAGAAATGCACTGATAAATCTAAGGAAAGAGTATAAGTGTGTTGTCACTGTTACAATAATTAAGACACACCAGCGACAAGCGAAGGCCAAACTAGGGCCTAAGAAATAGAACATAGGGTACAGAACCGCAAAACACAAAATACAAAACAAACTATGTTATCGCCAGAAGATAAAAGCCAACAAAAGACTAAGGGATGCCAACAATGAGTAAAGGCCAACTTAAGGCCTAAAGAACAAAGCACAATGTGAACATGTATAAACTAGTTACAGAAATTCAAAGAAACAAAAAAGAACACACAACTAGATATTAAGACAATGTTTAACCCAACATTTAACACTGTATCTCAACCATTGGTTTCATGGATGAATAATTTCAAGGTTTGGGAATGCTTTAGGAGAGAGAAGTTGTCTTTGTCAAGTTTTAATCTCTGGTGGCGGCGGCAACAGCAGTTGAATAGGTTTAGGGGTTTTGATTTTATCTGGGTTTGGGCTTAACCTCTTAGGTGTTTGGGTCTTGGCTTTTTAGGTGTGGGCTTATGCTCTTTGGGTGTTTTCGGTTGGTTTCTTGCCAATCGAAAGTTTGGGTCTCAAACTGAACAAATGATCATTTTTAGGTTTGTTAGGAATATGATGTTTTTTTTGTCATATTGATCTTGGTAATAATTTCAAAGATTAATGAAACTTTTTGCCTTTAAAAAAAAGTTTTAATCTGATCAACCATTAAGACCAATAATTGAGATGGAGTGTTCAATGTCACATTAATTGTGTCCACAGAATAAGCCACATATATTTTTGTATAGTAAAAGTGTGTGTATATATAGACACTATAATTATGGATCTATCATCGATAGATATATGCAACCACCAGCATTAACATATAGCTAGCTAGTATGACTGTGACCTCCACCACCACCACCTTCCAAATTTTGCATGCACTAAATAAGCATGTATCATTTTCTTGGAAGTATGATGATGGAGTGTGAAGTTTGACATCGACATACATCATATCTAACTATATGTAGTTTAAATAAATAAATGTGAAGTGTAAAATTTGACATGGGTATTTTGTGAGTTAACAAGTCATCCATCGCTTTAGTAATTGGAAAACTACTAGTATGATGTTATGACAATCTGAGTCTTTAATTATTTGAAGTACATCCTTGTGAGTGGCTGTTTGATTCCAAGTTTGCTTTTTGACTGCTAAGAACACAACTTTATAGGAAAATGATATTGGCAATTCAAAAATTGATAGAGGCACTTTAAAAAATATAGGAAAGTAGCTTTGGAATTACACTGATTTTCGAGTGTCTACATCAATCACTACAAGAAATTACACTTTTTGTGACCGTACAATTTCTACAAGTATAACCGTACAACTATATATCTACATAACAGTATCCACAATTCCATGTGCATTTAACAATTTTAGAGCTATGTTTTAACATTGTGTTCCTAGCATTGTTGAACGTAATTTTTGGTTGCCAAACTTGAGGATGCATATTTTATGAAGATGGATCCATCCATAGGAAATAAAGAATTGTTTTTTTATAGAGCAACTCCTCTCCATGCCGGGTTTTTTTTTTTTCCTCTCCATGCCAGTTTGACGAAGATTTTCTTTTTCGAGGTTAGTATAATATATACGTCCCCTAACATATTAATCAGTATTCTTGGCCGGTATCTCTCTCCACCGCTCACAGTATGGAAACAAAAGATCAACATTTGACTTGGAACCCCCAAATTTGTATGGAGGTATTCCCGAATAGGGATAATTAGTAGCCGAACACATGATATATAGGAGCACACGGTAGATAAGATAGGTCATATTGCTAGAGAGGGCAGTGAACTATGATATGGACCAAAGACATGTGAAGTCATTGGTCCAGGCAGTCTGTTCGGCATGCAAGGACAAAAGACATGTGAAGTTATTGGTCCAGATGAACTGTTCGGCAATAAGGTGGCCGAATAGGGAAATAACTATTGAGAAAGCAACCTCAAATGCTAGAGCACGACATTCTAGAAGGTTCCAGAAACAATGGTACTCCCTAAAGGAATGAGATCCCGAGAAGGCAGGATCCAGAAAAGATACCCAATGGGAATGGGATGTTCGGCCAGCTATGGAACAGAGTCCTAAAAAGACTCCTTAAAAGAGTTGATAAGGGAACGAGAATCCAAGATTTCCTGGGTTTTCTATACGAGGTAGGAAACTTAAGGCAACAAGGATGCATGGGCAGCAAGCATACGTATACCTATATAAACAGGGTTAACCTAGAGGTAAAAGGTACGCTGAAAATTACACTTACTCCACCTTTCCCTATTGATAATTAATGTTTTCTACAGTACGAAATACTAACTTAGGCATCGAAGGGCCTTTACCACGAGAGGCAAAGGTGCGCTCACCCCTCGTTTGTTTTGCAGATTAGGGTTCCGGCAAAGACGTTAGGGTTCCGATTAAACAGTACGCGGAGCCGTTGCAATCCAGTGCTGTTCAAAGTAATTCTCGTTTTCTCCACCTACAATTGGCGTCGTCTGTGGGAAAGCGAAAGAGTTCCCTTAAAAAATGACCGTAGTGGAAGTAGATCCAGTCACACCGCTTAATCAGAAGAACCAAGCTGAGGGAGGAGGAGATAAATCCCCACCGGGTGCCCCAACAAAGTCTACTAGCGGGCATGGCAAGAGAACGACCAGCAGATATCATCCTCTGACCATCCAAGATGACTCCAAGAATAAGGAGGGCAGAACAGCTATAGGCTCCACGCGAAGGAGCAAATCCCATCGAAGGGAAGATTCGGTTGCACATTCGAGGAGCGTGCATAATAATGAAGATTCCCACGATAAAAAGAGGCAGGAAATCGAGGAGTATGCTCAATTGATTAAAAAACGAGAACATGAGATCTGACAGTTGGAACGGATCCAAGAACACCCCGGGGATTCTGGACTCTCACGAGGACATTCCAGAGGAGATCAAAGGGCTATGGTAAAGCACAAAGCAACTCCTTCACGCAGAAGGAGCAGGAGTAAAAGTCTTTCTCTAAAGCAAAAGGGGGCCTCTTCGCGAAAAAGAAGAAGCAGGAGTCCAAGCAGGCGAAGGGTTTCTCGACGAAAATGGAGAAGTAGGAGCCGAAGCTCCTCACCTGAAGAGGGTACTAGGAAACACCACATGGACATGGACAGGTATGAGAGAACTGAATCCGATTGGAACAGGGCTGGGACCCATAAGACTAAGGAACGAGAAGATGGCACCATGTCTGCACGAGAAGCAGCAAGGCATGCCCTAAGTAACATAGCAGCTTCCCCCTTTGCAAGGAGGTTACAGGATGCACGGCTACCGAGTAGAGTGAAGCATGGTGCATTCATCCTTTACGAGACGAATGCGGACCCCGTTGCTCACATACAACATTACCAACAGGCTATGTTCATGCATGTTGGGGATGATGCCATTATGTGTAAGATGTTCCCTTCAAGCTTGGGGAAGGTAGCCCTATCTTGGTTCCATAAGTTGGGACCACACTCCATACAAGGATGGACACAGCTAGCAGAAGAGTTTACTGCTCGGTTTTTGACAAGTAGAAAAGCCCCCAAAACATTTGAAAGCCTCTCCATGATGAAACAGGGGGAAAGCGAGCCGATCAGAGATTACACTAAGAAATATTGGGAAACTTTCAATGAGATTGAAAGTTGCAGCAAAGAATATGCGATTGCTACGTTCAAAACTGGCCTGCTTGTTCGGGGAAAGCTACGCCGGTCATTAAATATGCATTCGGTAGCAACATGCCAGAATGGAAGACGAGATACTCCGAGAAGATGGCAAGTTGGCTATCGAGCAATCCAAGGGGCCAGCGAAGAAGGAAGATAAGCTAAAGCCCAAGACCTATAGAGAAAGGAAAGAGTTCGGGCAAGCTAAAAAGAGCCATACAAAGAAAAGTAAGCACCTGATCCCAAGTTTTTCTTTTCAATTACCACGGTTTGGAAGGAACCCATCTACAGGATTCTTTACCGAATAAAGAACCAGCCTTCAAACGGCCTCCAAGTCTAGGTGGAGATAAAGATACAAAACATGCTACGAATCAGCACTACAGCTACCACAAGGATTGGGGTCACACGACTGAAGACTGCGAGATGTTCAAAAGGCACCTTGATGATTTAGTCTCTCGAGGCTACCTCAAGGAATTCATTCAGGAAGATCCCAAAGATAAAAGGAAAACCATGGAGATGGATTACGAGCAGAATCCTAAAAGGGTGATCCATATGATACATGGATTGGCTACTCCTTATACAAGAAATGAGGTAAGGTTGCTCCAAAGGCAAGCCAAGCTTGACCAGCATGTTATGAGGCTGGGAAACAAAAGAGGGCGAGAAAGTGACACATGCAACGAGGGCATAGTTTTTATAGATGAGGATCTGGAAGAAGTCCAAATGCCCCAGAATGATGCTCTAGTCATAACCCTACGAATTGGGGAATATGACATCGAGAGAATCCTGGTGGATTTAGGGAGTTGTACAGAGGTACTGTATTATGATGCATTTAAGAAATTGGGCTTGGCCCAGACAAATTTAGAGCAATCAACAACACCCTTGGTTGGGTTTGGTGCAGGGGCAGTGTGGCCCCTTGGGAAAGTGATATTGCCTGTTCGGGCAGGATCAGTAGTTTTAAGAATTGATTTTTTAGTTGTGGATGTTCCATCTTCCTATAATGCAATAATAATAAGAACCCTGGTTGTATAAGATGAGGGTTGTTTCCTCTACTTACCACCAGATGGTGAAATTCCCAAGTTCTAATGGGATTGAGAAAATCAGGGGTAGTCTGAAGGTAGCACAACAATGCTTGATTTCCATCATCAAAAGAATCCCAAAGGCCCATCATGTTCATACAGTTGAAGCATCGAATCAACCAACTATCAAGGATGTCGGAAGAAACCCAGCGGAAAGAGTAGTGGAAGGCCTAAAGAAAATACAGATTAACGAGACTGATCTTGAAAGGTATTTTCTAATTGGGGAATCTCTACCGGGAGAAGAATAGGCCAAACTGGTGAGTTTCTTAAAAAATCATGTTGACGTGTTCGCATGGATACCAGACGAGATGCCCGGAGTAGATGCAGATGTGATCTGCCACCATTTGAACGTTGATCCACAACATAAGCCAGTCATTCAGAAGAAGAGAAGGGCAGCCACTCAGCATGTAGATGCTGTTATCGAGGAGGTAGATCGTTTGTTGAAAGCTAAAGCAATACGGGAGGTTTACTACCCAGAGTGGTTTTCCAACACTGTGGTTATAAAAAAGAAGAATGGAAAGTGGCGTGTCTGTGTAGATTTCACAGACTTAAACAAGGCATGTCCAAAAGATAGTTTTCCTCTTCCGAGGGTAGACTAGTTGGTTGACGCCACTGCTGGATACGAACATATGAGTTTTCTCGATGCATATTGGGGATATCATTAGATTGCCATGTTTGGGCCTGATCAGGAAAAGACTTCCTTCATTACACAACGAGGATTATATTGTTATAGTGTCATGCCCTTTGGGCTAAGAAACGCAGGGGCAACGTATCAGAAACTCATCACCATCATGTTCAAAAAGCTCTTAGGCAAAACCATGGAGGTTTACATTGACGATATGGTGCTGAAAAGTAGGACCAAACAGGGACACATAGTAGATTTGAGGGAAGCTTTTGGAATCCTGAGGAAGTACAAACTAAAACTCAACGCCTCGAAGTGTGCATTTGGAGTTGGCTCTGGGAAGTTCCTAGGCCATCTAGTGACCATAAGAGGGATTGAAGCAAATCCTAATCAAATAACAGCCTTGCAAAGGCTACAAAGTCCCAAAACGACAAAGGAAGTCCAGAAGTTAACTGGAATGGCTGTAGCCCTCAACAGATTCATTAGCAGGTCAAGTGACAAGTGCAGACCCTTTTTTCAATTGTTGAAAAAAAGGGAAGGATATGAATGGGGAGCAGAGTGCGAGCAGGCTTTCCAGGATTTGAAGAAATACTTGGCAGAAGAACCACTTTTAACAACCCCAGAACCGGGTGAGTCTTTGGTTTTGTATTTAGCAGTTTCTGAACATGCTGTGAGTGCAGTCCTGTTAAGGGATAAGGGATCCAAACAAATCCCAATATATTATATGAGTAAGACGTTACTAGATGCAGAAACGAGATGTCTGCCCCTTGAGAAATTAGTCCTGACACTAAGGACAACCACGAGGAAGTTGCCACATTATTTCCAGAGCCACAAAGTTGTGGTTTATACTGAGTTCCCATTAAAATCACTGCTACGAAAGACAGACTTCTCGGGACAAATCTCAACTTGGTCCGTTGAGCTAAACCAATACGACATTGACTACTTGCCGCGCACCGCTATCAAGGGCCAGGTGTTGGCTGATTTTGTAGCAAAATTCTCACCTGCAGTAGCAACCCTGCCTCCTACGAGAAAGGAGCAGACGACTGGGCCACCATCCAAAAAGGACAAAGCCCCAGCCGAACAGGACCCCCTGGAGTGGAAGTTGTTTGTTGAAGGTTTAGCTTGTAATACTGGTTCAAGAATCGGAGTTGTGCTTTTTCCTCTGAAGGAGTAATGCTGAAACTATCTGTTTGGCTAGGTTTTTGTGCATCAAATAATGTGGCAGAGTACGAACCACTCTTAGCTGGCTTAAGAAGTACAAAAACTCTAAAAATAAAACGAATTAGGGTATATTGTGATTCTCAACTAGTAGTAAACCGATTGTCCGGAGAGTATGAAGCCCGAAATGAGAAAATGTCAGCTTACGTAGAGGCAGCCAAAGACTTGCTGGACGAATTAAAGAAGGTTTACATCGAGCAGATAAGTTCTGGACAGAACGCTCACATAGACTCACTAGCTTGGTTGGCCGCAGCTGTACCAACTGAGTTTAAGAGAAAGGTATTAGTCGATTATCTTAACGAGCCAAGCATTGGAAGAAGTGTGGAGTTGGTCTTGGACGTGAACAAGGCACCAAGTTGGATGGATCCAATTGTGGAGTTTTTAGGAGATGAAAAACTCCCCTCTGATAAAAAGGAAGCTCACAAAATAAAGACCAAATCTGCAAGGTTTTGGCTGTCCCCAGAAGGGAAGTTGTATAGGAAATCCTTTACTGGACCCTATATGCTCTGTGTGCATCCAGAAATGGTGCAAAAGTTCCTCCACGAGATTCATGAGGGAACATGTGGAAGCCATGCTGGAGGCAGATCCATTGCCCACCGAGCAATCACCCAAGGATATTGGTGGCCACACATGCAAGAAGATAAAAAATTTTATGTAAAAATTTGTGAGAAGTGTCAGAAATTTTCACCAATGATCCGAACACCAGCTGAAGATCTAGTGCCTTTGATAAGCCCTTGGCCGTTTGCACAATGGGGAATGGATATTGTGGGCCCACTCCACAAAGCAACTGAAAATCAAAAATTCCTGCTTGTAGCAACGGATTATTTTACAAAGTGGATCGATGCAGAGCCATTGGCCAAAATCACTGAGCCTATGGTAGAGAGGTTTGTGTGGTTATTATTACTCAATTTTGGGTCCCTTATTCGTTGATTAAAGATAATGGGGCACAATTCCAGAAGAAATTCAAGGCATTCTGTTCCCAGTATGGGATAAGGAATTACTATTCCACACCAGCATACCCTCAGAGTAATGGGCAGGCAGAGGCATCCAACGAAACCATTCTTGACGGGATCAAGAAAAGGTTGAACAAAGCTAAGGGGAAATCGCTTGACAAATTACCACTGGTTCTGTGGGCACATCGAACAACGCCTAGGAGGTCTACGGGAGAGACCCCCGATTCTTTGGCATATGGTACAGAAGCGGTTATACCATTAGAAGTTGGTCTGCCCACCAACAAAATAGCCTTGGTCGATAGTGGAGGAAATGACAAGGCCCTGAAAATTGAGCTTGACCGTGCTGAGGAGAAGAGAGAAAGAGCCCTGGTGCATTTAGCCTCTTACCAGGAACAGCTGATGAAGTGCTACAACAAACACGTTCACCCCCTAGAATTTGGTGTTGGAGACCTTGTACTTAGAAAGGTACTTGGCAAAATCAAAGTGGCGAACGAGGGCAAGCTGGGGCCAAATTGGGAAGGCCCATATCGAGGAACTAAAATTGTGGGCATTGGGGCTTATAGACTGGCAGACCTGGACGGGAACCCGGTCCCAAGGCCCTGGAATGTCCACAATTTGAGAAAATTATTTGTTTAAAGGAGATTAGTTTTCTTTTTATTCTGTTTAGGATGCACTACGTGATTGTGTGGGAGTTAAGAATAAAATTTTCTTGTTTTTTATTTATTGATTAGTTGCAAGGGGTATGAATAATGCCCCCTTGAGTTCAAGGATTATGAATAAAATCATCTTTTTTTTCAATATCTCAATTTTTTAGAAATTTTTGATTTTTTGTTTTATGTCTTTTTGTTTCTCTAAATACGACAAATGGACTTGTTTCCCTTTTTTCATATTGGGGAGCAAGGAATGGGTATGAATCCCTTGCCATATAAGTATTCACAGATTAATTGTCTAAAGTATGGGAAACCTAGACTGTTCAAGTATGAAAAACTTGTATGCATAGATGCACAGATTGCTAAGTATGACAAAACTTGTAACCCGGCTATTTCAAGTATGTGAAAACTTGTAAGCAACTTATAAGCAAGTATGAAACGCTTGCTTCTTGTCCAGGTATGAAATACTTGGATGGAAACATAATGAGCTTATGTTCAGACGTATTTGGCTAAGTATGAAATACTTAGGGTTCAGTTTAAGTATGAAAAATTTAAACTCATATGAATACGTGTTTTCAAGTAAGAAGTACTTGGGCACAGACACAATGAAATATGTCAAGACAATTAGACTAAAAACATATGCATCAGAGTAAATGCACTTGGAACAAACTCAAAGCCTACATAGATGGTGGTATGAGGTACCAGACTCTCTCTAAGGCCGGTCCCCCCTCTCTCTCTCTAAGTCTCATTTTGACACTTGTCAATCACTCATAGAAGATCAAAGGCTAAATGGTAGGCTTGCATGGCTAGGTTAGTCCTTGGATTTGATATTTGGATGATTTGTTGGAAGGAAAGGAGATAATGGCACAAGATTTGGGTATTAATCAATTGGTAATGGTACAAAGGAGGTTAGATTCTAGGCTAGGAAGAATATTTCCCAAGGATTTGAAGTACAAAGAAGATCAAAGATCAAGGTACACATCAAATCCCCTTTCTCTCTCTCCCTCTCTCTCCTCTCTCGGCTCACTCTCTCTCCTCTCTCTCTCTCTCTCTCTCTCTCTCTCCTAGTACACTACATATATATATATATATATATATATATATATATATGCAAGAAAGAATAAGAAAGTACCAAGGTACAAGATTTTCCAAATCCGAAATCTCATTAAAGAAATCCAAATAGGCACATGTTTGATTAAACAAATAAACTAGTGTACTAATGTACTCTAGGAAGATCAACTCCCTAATAAATTAATCCAATTGGGTACAAAACTCCAATATAAAATAATAAAAGAGTACTTTAAGAATCTTATGCCTTAAAGGCTACTAAGTACTTTTATAATAAAATAATATGTACTTCATCACATGGGTTTTAAGAAAAAAGACTAGTTTAATAAACCCAAGTACTAGTTTGAAAGACTAAACTTTTTACCCAATGGATAATAAATCCCCTAACTTTTATTGTCCAATGGACAAAAGTTAAAAGGAAACTTTTATATTAAAATAATCAAAATTGTCCTTTAAAGCATGTGACAAAAGCTCTATATTTAAATATAGGTGTGGTACCAAGTACCCCAAAAAATAAACGGCTAGGATTCTCCCCATTAGATTATAATAAAGTACAAGTACTATTTATTTAATAAAGTACTTTGAAAAATCTAGGGTTTAGATACACCACAATATTTTAATGCATAAGGTACATGGGAAATTAAACCTTGAATATAAAATAGGATCCTTATACTTAGTTTAGGAAGATTTGGGCTATTACCCAATGGATAATAATTTTCCTAGCGGGTAAAGACCAATGGATAAAAGAAGTACAAATACTTTTTATCTTTAAAATAAGATTTTGAAAAGACTACATGTACTTTTAGTCAAATATTATAATGAAAAGCTTATTGTCCAATGGACAAAAATTACCCTAACATTATGAACCAAAGGGTAAAGGCAAAAGGTTCAAAAGGTTCATCTAGTAACTAGGTGAGTTGGTTGCTCGGTTCCTCCAACTAGTTGTTTAGAAACTAATTATATTGGTCAAGTAGGGTTTCTAGTCGAGAGTTAACCAATGACCAAAATCTAACTATGACTGAAATTAACAAGAAATCATATAGCCACTCAAGAGAAAATAAGTAATTCAAATAAAATTCAAATATTTAACGAAATTTTTACTGACCAAAATTCAGGGGCGTTACAATCTATCCCCCTTAAAACAATTTCGTTCCCGAAATTGGCGCGCGACTACAGATTAAACTAGGTTGCTAAACCGATCTCGGAATCATTGACTATCCCCCCTTAAGATTAGAAGTAGGTCACCATCAATCGAATTAAGCCTCTTCACTTGCTTAATGAGATGGGGTTGAAGTTGCTTCTGCCGTTGAACAGCTTGCCTCGTCGTACGCCTTTGATAAGGTCTCCACTGTAAATACCAACGCCAAATGCAAAACTTCTACCAAATCATCATGCGGACTTGTATCCTACAAGCGTTCCTAGTACATCCTTGTTGAACCCTCATGCTTCTCGATATTAAACCTATTTCCAAAAATAGGAAACAATGGGTCCATAATCGTAAGGCATGAGTATTCCATCCTCATTCCGGGAACAAACGGATTTCAGCAGGCAATCCTTGCGGTACTCTATGAACTCGAATTTTATGAACGAAGGCAGTGAAAGAACCTATGCAGTCACGGAAAGATAAACCTTCCTAACTTCTCACAGTCGAAGCGTGCCTTCTTTCTTCTTCTCGAATGACGCCGGTGCTTCCATGGTGACGTACTCAGCCTAGTAAATCCTTTGTGCATCAGCTCCTTCAATTGGGTCTTGAGCTCCTTTAGCTTGCAGGGTCATTTGATACAACGCCATAGAGATTGGTGCGATTCCCGGTTAAGGTCCTATAGAGAAGCCTATTTCCTTTGAGGTGGTAAGCCAGTGAGTTCCTTAAGGAGAACATCGGCATTTTTGCACACGACGCGTGGTAATCCCACTTCCATTCTATTGGCTTCTTCCAATTGGAGACTAGCGAGCCATCCAAATAGTTGGTTCTGCCCTTCGATCTTTCCATCACTAAACTCGCCGTCTATCTATCCCCCTTAAAAGGAAACGAGTCCTTCCTAGGGTATATGCTGTCACTACCTTCTAATGGCAGTTTATGACCGCTCGATGTGCTGATCGCCAGTCCATCCCCAGGATTACGTCGAAATCAGCCATGTCAATTACTCTAAGATTGCAGGTCAAACGTAGGTTGGCTATTACTAGTTCGCACCCTTTACGCACTAGACTAATAGCTATACTCCCTTCAACTGGTACGTGGCCAAGGCCACACGATCTCCGTCATGGGTAATTCTGAGGGTTCTGAGGATCATCTTGACCTCATTCAGCCACGTCTTGACTACAACAGGGTTGGTGTCCCCATGAAAGGTCGGAGGTCGGCGTTTGCAGAATTCGTTCATCGCTCGGGTTTGGGTCATGGATCCATTGTCGTGGTTTTGGCAGTTGGCGTTCAAGGCAGCTATGAACGCTTGCATGGTCTGGGCTAGGTCGGGGTTTGCGTTAGAGGGTTCTCCGTTATCGTATCCTAATCCGCGGCGCATATTAACAATCTACGAGGGAAAATTGAAAGGGGGTTTTTGTTTACTAAAACAAATTTTCTTTTTGCAAATGGTCTATCCTTCAAAAGTCAAAAGTAGCTTATCAAATAGTATGCAACGGTACTCTTTAAAAATAAAACAGGTTTTTCATAGATAAGAACATCATACAACATAAGCATAGGATTACAAACATAAACATAGAGTTCTACTATAAAACAAATAGATTAGAACAAGATTTCCTACTACAAGCTGAGACGGTCCTACATAGTCCTACAGTTGGGCAAGCCTTATTCCATACTGCTAGTGCAATATTCTAGGGTAGTTTGACTCCGAAGACTTTCCTCAGCCACATCTTATAGCTCCTTTCAGCTGCGGTCTTTTCCTTAAGAAGACGCTCACGTTCTTGTGCGAGCAGTTCTTCCATAGTTGGGATGTTTGGCTCCTCCACTGGTTTCCGGTAGTACTGAGAGAGGTTTAGTATCGCAGCTTCTAGCTCTGGGTCAAACATGAGATCATCATTGGGTTGCTCAAAGTTTTGCACAAGCAGCGCGAAGACTAGGGTAGGCGGGGAGTTCTCGGGAATTGCAACTGGTGGGGGCATCTCCCAAGTGATTGGGACCTCATAGAGCTCCATGTCATCCTCTGGTGGGGGTGTTGATCTTAAGTACTCAGGTGCTAGCAATGAGCAATAATTGGCCAAAACACATGGGGCGAAAGGTGGGCGTCCTCCTGGTGGTATGCTTGACATCTATAACAATAAGGAAGGTTATAATCTAGACTTAATGGGGTAAGGGGTAGTTTTCACGCCATAAGGGGTAAGATGCAAGTCCTCACATATACAGTGATCATATACCAAAAGAAAACATAAGTCTGTTATTACCAAATAAAATGAGTACAACGCAGATGGCTTACTAGCCTAATCTTATTGTCTCTAGTTACAACAAAAGGTCCAACTACTACCTAATCCTTAACATCTTATGTCCTGAAGGATTACAACGATTACTAGTTTTATTCTATGCACGCCTAAGCAGTCTCCTTGGCTTTCACGGACCTTCTAGGGCCTCGTCCTTCTTGAGATTTTATCCGCAAGGTTTTCTTCCTTAGTCACCTCATTGGCGTCCTCATCACCATTGACTTCTTCCTCCTTAACTCCAACCTCAAAGTTCTCCATCGGGGGTAAGGCACCGAAATACTCATGGAAAGCAGACAGGATCGGAAAAATTTCTGAAAACCATGGGTCTTCCTCCACGGGAATAGGGGTATACTGCTGCACCCTCATGAAATCTCATTTTTCAGCGAGTACAGCAGCAATAAAGTCGGTATTCTCCCCTAGTTGAGTTGTCATAGCTTCTATGGCGTCCTTGAGTTGGCGAGCTCCAACCAATAGGTTAACTAGGTGGTTCATCTACAAGGAAAGGTTTCAACCTCAATTAGTAATAGAGTTTCATTAACTCTAAAGAAAACTTTCGAGTTTCACATTCGATCCTTGATTTAAGTCATCATCCAATTGTTCGGGAATTCCCAGCTCGGCCGTACTGCCAATTTCCGTGCCTTGCTTCAATCCGGAGATTGTTTTGACAGAATTCCACCCAATTTAGGACGGTAAACTTAAACTCAATTCACGTTTGTGCAACGGTTAATCTATCTCATGGTTCTACCCATTCTACCCATAGCCGAGGTTTTGAACCTAAAGCTCTGATACCAAGTTGTAACGCCTCCAATTTTGGGTACGTTAAATAAACATTTTTATTGATAAAACCAAATGGAGTCTGGCTCGTTATTACAACAAAACTCCCACAAGAGTTCAATATTTACACAAATGAAAGGGGTTCTAAGGTTCCTAACTACAGCTCCACCTGCTCCTCCATCCTAGCCAGCTCCTCAGCTCCAAAAGTCTCCAAGGTGAACTGTTCATCTTGATCATCTACAAGGTCTGACACATTATACCAGCGTCGCCACCGATATAATATGTCAGGGTCACCAAAGGTAACACCGTGAGCTACAAAAGCTCAGCAGAACAATCCCATACCCGCTAACCAATAACTTACAAACAACAGGTTATACAATCATCGATTTCCACATGATACATGTATACACAGCTAACAATGACACATCCATATTCGTTAATCAACTATCGTTGGTGTCCAAGATTTTTTGTGTTTCTCCTACGCGACTCATCGTAGACCGTGTCAACATTTTTACATTTCATAAACGTATCACCTTTTCAAAAATCGATCGTTTTTAACACACCCAACCTCGGTTCCGCCGTTCTGGGTTCCCAAGTATCCGCACAATGGTTCCGCCGTCCCAGGTTTCCATTGGCACACAATTGCATTGGCTCCGTACCGCGGATAACCAAGCTACACACCCAACCTCGGTTCCGCCGTTCCGGGTTCCCGAGTATCCTCACAATGGTTCCGTCGTCCCGGGTTCCCATTGGCACATAATTGCATTGGCTCCGTACCGCGGATAACCAAGCTACACACCCAACCTCGGTTCCGCCGTTCCGGGTTCCCGAGTATCCTCACAATGGTTCCGCCGTCCCGAGTTCCCATTGGTACACAATTGCATTGGCTCCGTACCGCGGATAACCAAGCCATACCTCACCATGGTTCCGCTGCTCCGGGTTCCCATGGGAACGCACACAAAAACCCACACCACACAATGGGCTACCAAGTCCGGCCACATTGTGGTTTTCGCAATCCACACGATGGGCTACTAAGTCCGGCCACATCGGGTTTTTGAAAATTCATCCCTCGGTTCCGCCGCTCTAGGTTCCCGAGTATCTCCACAATGATTCCGCCGCTCCTGGTTCTCATTGGGTTTTTCGAAAACTAAACCCTCGGTTCCGCCGCTTCGGGTTCCCGAGTATCCCCACAATGATTCTGCCGCTCCGGGTTCTCATTGGGTTTTTCACAAATCTTACTTTTACACACGCACACAACTCACATAATGCCGCCAAAAACTGGTCATTATGTAGTTTCAAAATATTTCCTTCCTCGGAAAACATTTCCTTTCATTAATCACACCCTAGGTGCCATGTTTCTACTTTCTCGATTCTCGTGTCTCGTTACATGCAAAGACTCCACGGTAGGACAAAAATAAGCATGAATCATTCTAACAAGATCATCCAATTCTATATTACTTATCACGCTCAATCACCACTTATAGCATAACGCCACATGTACGGACGCCCTTGGAGTGTATCTCCTATGCTTAATCAAAGCACAACGCCACATGTACAGACGCCTTTGGAGTGAAATCACTTATGCTTTATCACACCACAAGTAATACAAGCAATTCATATATGCATACTCATAATCATCTTAAAGATCAAAATACAATACTTCTAAACAAACGATAAGTTCTATCTTTCGAATCCGTTAAGGATAATCTACTTATGCTTAGGATAAGTGAGTAGAGGTATTCTACTTTCTAACATACGGTTTTATACGTAGAGTTAGGGGACAAGGGGTTCTACCTTACTTCTTGGCGGTAGGGCGGCTACGGAAAGTACGTCGGTGATCGAGCGGAGTAACTTCCTACGGTAGTAATTCCCGGTAGCTTCGAAAGAGAAAGGTTTCTTTCGAAACTTGATCTTGACTATTACTACTACTACTTTTGGATTGAGAGGGTGGTCGAGTGGCGGTTTAATGGCGGCTTCGGATGAGTTTCTTGAAGAAATCAAGAAGAACTCAAGAATATGAAGAACAAAAGAAAGAACAAAGAAAGAACAAGATTTTTCTTAGAGAGAGAAGTTGCTAGGTGAAGGTGTGAGTTGAATGGCATGGGAATGGCTCTATTTATAGCCAAAAGTTGAGCTCCCTCTCTCTCTCTAAGGCCGGCCCCCCTCTCTCTCTCTAAGTCTCATTTTGACACTTGTCAAGCACTCATAGAAGATCAAAGGCTAAATGGTAGGCTTGCATGGCTAGGTTAGTCCTTGGATTTGATCTTTGGAAGATTTGTTGGAAGGAAAGGAGACAATGGCACAAGATTTGGGTATTAATCAATTGGTAATGGTACAAAGGAGGTTAGATTCTAGGCTAGGAAGAATATTTCCCAAGGATTTGAAGTACAAAGAAGATCAAAAATCAAGGTACACATTAAATCCCCTTTCTCTCTCTCCCTCTCTCTCCTCTCTCGGCTCACTCTCTCCTCTCTCTCTCTGTCTCTGTCTCTCTCTCTCTCTCTCTCTCTCTCTCTCCCCTAGTACACTACATATATATATATATATATATACATATGCAAGAAAGAATAAGAAAGTACCAAGGTACAAGATTTTCCAAATCCAAAATCCCATTAAAGAAATCCAAATAGGCACATGTTTGATTAAACAAAAAAACTAGTGTACTAATGTACTCTAGAAAGATCAACTCCCCAATAAATTAATCCAATTGGGTACAAAACCCCAATATAAAAATAATAAAAGAGTACTTTAAGAATCTTAGGCCTTAAAGGCTACTAAGTACTTTTATAATAAAATAATATGTACTTCATCACTTGGGTTTTAAGCAAAAAGACTAGTTTAATAAACCCAAGTACTAGTTTGAAAGACTAAACCTTTTACCCAATGAATAATAAATCCCCTAACTTTTATTGTCCAATGGACAAAAGTTAAAAGGAAACTTTTATATTAAAATAATCAAAGTTGTCCTTTAAAGCATGTGACAAAAGCCCTATATTTAAATATAGGTGTGGTACCAAGTACCCCAAAAAATAAAAGGCTAGGATTCTCCCCATTAGATTATAATAAAGTACAAGTACTATTTATTTAATAAAGTACTTTGGAAAATCTAGGGTTTAGATACACCACAATATTTTAATGCATAAGGTACATGGGAAATTAACCCTTGAATATAAAATAGGATCCTTGTACTTCGTTTAGGAAGATTTGGGCTATTACCCAATGGATAATAATTTTCCTAGCGGGTAAAGACCAATGGATAAAAGAAGTACAAATACTTTTTATCTTTAAAATAAGATTTTGAAAAGACTACATGTACTTTTAGTCAAATATTATAATGAAAAGCTTATTGTCTAATGGACAAAAATTACCCTAACATTATGGACCAAAGGGTAAAGGCAAAAGGTTCAAAAGGTTCATCTAGTAACTAAGTGAGTTGGTTGCTCGGTTCCTCCAACTAGTTGGTTAGAAACTAATTATATTGGTCAAGTAGGGTTTCTAGTTGAGAGTTAACCAATGACCAAAATCTAACTATGACGAAAATTAACAAGAAATCATATAGCCACTCAAGAGAAAATAAGTAATTCAAATAAAATTCAAATATTTAACGAAATTTTTACTGACCAAAATTCAGGGGCGTTACAGAAGCAGAACTAGTACTTGGGTTGCTAAGTGTTCGATCGATAAAACCTCTGTAGGCAGGATTGTAGCCCAAAAGCACGTCTGCGTTGCGACCCCGACCAGCTGTCAAGGTACCAGGTTCTCCGGTGTACTTGAGAAGCCTCTTGATGTCTGTTGTTCAGACGTAGCTGGGTTCCCTTCAAGGCCTCTTGTTGGCGTTGGATGCTGCACGTAAAAGCACAGAAAGAGTTAAAGACAAAGCAGAAGCGTACATAAAATGGAAATAGCAGCAGTATGAGCAAATTAGAAGCATATGTGGGTGACCCCATATGTGAGGGCAATGAAGGCCCACCACTTGACCATCTTCCCCCATCGGCTCGAAGCCTCCAGTAATGTAAAGGAAATCTATTTCATGATCACGAGCAGAGTCTGGCAGGTTTAACACGAAACATTTATCTGCCCTCCTAACTTTGAAATAGTAGGTGTTGTACTCAGGATTTAACACAATGCTACACGACCACTGAATATCCCAAATTCTTAATTGAGTCCCCAAAATCCTATTCAAAGCTACGACTCCCATCACCAGCCTAAAGACATTGGTAGAAACTTGCATGGGGGTAAGACGATACCAGTTCAGAACCTAGCAAAGCAATGGGTGGAGGGGGAAATGAACTCCACCCTTAACAATAGCCACAATAGGGATGCACATTCTATCCCAAGTACCAGCATCCCTATCTGCACCTAAGGGGGCAAGTTCAAGCCCAACATTGTCAGGAATGTCGTAATCAGCCCTAAACACCGTCATGGCAGTGGAGGTTTCACGGAGCTTCCTAAACTTGCTAGGCCTAAGGGGGTTTTCGTTCTCATCCGCCATGGATGCAGAAGAAATAATGAAATAGAATGAAATCTGATACTAGGTATGATCGAAACCCTAAACAAGAGGATAAATCTCAGAAATGAATCTCAGAATGAGATGCAAGAAGAAGGAAGAATGAGAATCTTACGAAGTTGTTGCAGTGGTTGCCTGAAACGCAATTGAATTACAGACGGCAGCGATGGCGAAGAAAAAGGAAGCTATCGTCTGATCTTAGAGAGAGAAACAAAGGATTTGAAAGTGGGGTGAAAACCCTTAACAGACCCTTGAAAGGACTATAAGGGCCTGGGACGGATGTGAAATGACGCCCTTCACGCCGCTACACGAAAAGGTAACGAAAGGAAAGCTTGTAAGGATGCCGTTCTGACGCCGTTTGACTGGAACGTCAGTTCGAATTAAATGTAAGGTGTACAAAATACGACACGTGGAGTCATTTCCTTGAGAAGGTATAATGACTAAGGTGCTAAAAACATCAATAAAGTATAGATATCATGGAACCAAAGAAGTTCTGCTCAAGGTTTGTTTCTAGCTTTACCCGCAGCCCCTGAGCAGTGGCGGCAAGCAAAGCTGGGGAGCAATTGTAAGGAGGTATTCCCGAACAGGGATAATTAGTAGCCGAACACATGGTATATAGGAGCACACGGTAGAGAAGGTAGGTCATACCGCTGGAGAGGGCGGTGAACGGTGATATGGACCAAAGACATGTGAAGTCATTGGTCCAGGCAGTCTGTTCGGCATGCAAGGACAAAAGACCTGAAGTTACTGGTCCAGATGAACTGGTCGGCAATAAGGTGGCCGAACAGGGAAAGAACTATTGAGAAAGCAACCTCAAATGCTAGAGCGGGACATTCTATAAGGTTCCAGAAATAGTGGTACTCCCTAAAGGAATGAGATCCCAAGAAGGTAGGATCAAGAAAAGATACCCAACGGGAATGAGATGTTTGGCCAGCTATGGAACAGAGTCCTAAAAAGACTCCTTAAAAGAGTTGATAAGGGAATGAAAATTCAAGATATCCTGGGTATCTTATACGAGGTAGGAAACCTAGGACAGCAAGCATACATATGCCTATATAAACAGGGTTAACCTAGAGGTAAAAGGTACACTGAAAATTAAACTTACTCCACCATTTTCTATTGATAATTAGGATTTTCTACAGTACGAAATACTAACTTAGGCATCGGAGGGCCTTTACCACAAGAGGCAAATGTGCGCTCACCCCTCATCTGTTTTGCATATTAGGATTCCGGCAAAGACGTTAGGGTTCCGATTGAACAGTACGTGGAGCCTTTGCAATCCAGTGATGTTCAAAGTAATTCTAGTTTTCTCCACCCACAAAAGTCAAAGGCAGCTGGTAGCAAAGTCATCAAGTACATATGAAGAAGGATTTGAACGCATGGAGAAAGGAACATTTAAGGTTTGCTTGGACGAAAAATCATATCATGCATGCGGGCCATGGCTAAACATAAAGTAAAAACTAGTAATGGACATTATGCGTTCAGGACCGTCTTAAATATAAATCAGTTTCTTGTTCAATACTGGAGGCGAGAGTGAGTTTCAGAATCTTAGGAGATCGACATTTTTTTGTTATTTGTCTTCAACTCCAAAAGACAAAAGGGAACATAAGAAACCACAACGGTACTGTGCGTTCTTAATTGGAGTTAGAGTGAATAAAGGGAACATTTTATGAATAGTCCATTCAATTTGTATGAAATCTCAATTTTTTCTCCCTCTAGCCTAATAAAGTTGATTTTCAACCCTATACTTCACATCTAAATTCCGTTCCTCCAGCTGATATAGCTTGATTGGAAAAGACCGAATTTAAGGGTAAAATTGTCATTTCTCCTCTCAAAGGAACGAAATTGAGATTTTATGCAAACTAAAGGGACTATTTCTAGAATTTTAATATCGTATGAAAAAAAAAAAGAAACAAATAATAGCCACACACAATATATTTCTCGTCTCAATTATTTTTGTGTTTCTGAATAATCAAATAAGTTTTGGAAATTAAAATTTACATTTCAATGCTATTATAAACATATTATGAAATGCAAAAAACAACCCATTTTATTAAATGTCTTGATGTCGTATTTTATCAATAGTCTGATCATGATTTTACACTCTCGTTATTTTCTTTTTCACGCGATTAATTAAAAGGCAAAAAGTTCCGTAATATTTAGTTATTTTGCAATCTTCTTTGATCAAGAAATAGGGTAGTACTCTTGAATATTCAAGTGATTATAGAATGCATTAAAACTTAGGGATGTCATTTTAAGCTAAACACACAATACCTGTGCTGCAAGTTTAGATCGGCCTGCTTTGGAATTCATTTTGTTAATATGGCCAGCATTTTTTTGGGGCTCACTCATTTGATCAATCAAGAAATACATGATGATCGAATATTGGCACTGCATGATCGATTTATATTAGTCTTCAAACAATCTAACGGCTAATAGCTAACTAGATAATCGGATTACCTTAAAATTTTCATAGCAAATACTCACACCCTTACAAAGCACGTCATGAAATACAAAGCAGCCTCTTCTGAGTATTAAAAATTTGCGCATTATTTAGCTACCTTGCTAAAAGAGGCTCGATCATATCAACAAAATGCAAATCGGGTCAATTTAAGCTAATAGAACAAGAGAAGTGATTTGGCTTATGATATCATGCATCGTCAATTCACAATTGCACTCGGTTATTTAATAGAAGTATTTCATAGTGTTCCACTTCTTAATCATTTGATTACAAGATTAACTCAGGGGTTGCTTTCAAATAAAGATATGTAAATTCATTGACGAAAAAAAACATGAGACAAAAATATTTTAACTCAGGGGTTGCTTCCAAATTTCTAAAATATATTTATAAAAATTCAAAAAATATATTTTAATTTCCTCAATATTTGTTGACTATTCAATAAATAAATGATTGGCAAGAGACATAATAGGTATCGTGGTTTGTTTTTTTGTTTTTAATTCAAAAATAAGAGTATAAGGTAAAAGTTTGGAAATAGTCCATCTATTTTGTATGAAATCTCAATTTTATCCTATATAGTAGCAAGAGAAATGACAATTTTACCCAAGAATTACGTATATGTTCTAGTCATGTCATCTGTGAGAGAGCAAAATTGAGACGGGATATTAAATATAACCACGTGCACGACTGCAACAAGATTCCACGCGATGCACATTGTTTTGCGTTGCTCTCGACTGATTTTTAACGGTGTTCGATTGGGGTCCGAATACAATCCAGAATTTTTCTTTGACTTGAATTTTAAGATGACGACATCAGCTTCATTTCTTGTGCGCGCGAGTGGTCGAGACAAATTGGATGTCAAAATACACACTTTATATTAAATTACCTGAAATCAACAAAAACATACCTAACGTGTAATATCATCTAAAACATTAATAATAAATATACTAATATATATGATAAATGTGAGAGATTAAGCACAAGAATATACAATATTGTGTGCTTATCATTTATTCACATCAAGTGATTGAACCATCGGAGTTCTTGAGGATGAGCCTTAACCATGAAAACTGCTTGAGGATTTTTTTTTTTTTTTTTTTTTGTACATGTTGATGGACTTGAATTTCATTTGGCAAATGCTTGATCTACTAGCTGAGGTAAAATCCGAATAAATAAATAAAATAAATAAAAAATCAAATCAAATAAACCAAACCGGACTAAAATGGAACTTGTTTTGGTGCAGTTTTGATTTCTAAATTTCCAAAACCAAATGAACCAATCTGGTTGTAAAATTAGTAAAGAAGACCAAACCAAGCCTGCCGATCCGATTTCCCCCTAGATGGAAGGAAAATGAAGTAAGAGAAAACCCAAGTATGCAAGAGTCCCACTTAACATACTTCTGTACAAAATCAAGAAAAATATGCTTCAAAGCAATTTATGCCTTTTTCACTTCACTAACTCAATTCAAAAAATATTTCTCAACTCAATTATTACTCTCATTTCTCTCTCTAACTTTTCAATCATTACTCTCTTTTCTCACTCTACCTCTCTCCAATTTTTACCTCTCTCTCCAATTATTACTTTCATTTCTCTCTCTATTTATTTTTCAAAAAGACTACTCAAATCACAAACCAAACAAAGCATTAATTTGATGGAGTCAATGAGGCTGCAAATAGGAAATGAGATCAAGGCCCAAAGGGAACGAAGTCCCATGGATCAACATGTTATATGTACATATGATATGATATCATAATCTGGAGAAGTGTAATGGGCCGATTATCATCTGAACACCGAACGAATACCACATTAACCACCCCCTGGCCCAACAAGTTGGTTAGAGTTTGTGTCCGGGTCCGAGAATGAGATCAACTCCTTCGACTTGGCGTCCACAAAGGGTAATGGGTCAACAAGTCTCACTGCTTACTAATCCATTAGAGCCCAAAAGATCTCCATCTGTTAATCAGTCGGGTCCCTTCGCCTTAACTTTTTTGCAACTTTTTGCCACCATCTTTTTAGTTTTTTTTTTTTTTTTTTTTAAATTTTACTTGATTCAGGTAAAAATTTTACATCAGTTTATTTGTCTCGATGACCATCTATTGTGGTCTTTTTCGCCATCTTGTATTATCTTTTTTCAACTTTCACTTGTATTTTTATACCTTTTCAATTCCTTTAGTTAAGCCAAACGATGTGAAGTAACAACTATATACACCAATCTCGTAAGAATTAAGAGAAAATAATAAAAAACTGCACTACAAATTCTGTAATAAGTTGGGGCAAGGGAGCCTCAATATCACCAGAAGCCCCTAGGTAGGCTGGACAACTACATAGCTAAATAAAAGTTCACTCTCTACATCTCCCATAAAATAAACCCTATGTTTGATAGTATAAAGTTTGGGGAATGACGTTGGACTCCCAATCCTGTGGAACCCTTGATCGTTTATTTGGTTTCACGAAATAGTCTTGGACTATTAGTGTAACGACCCTGAATTTTGGTCAGTAAAAATTTCGTTAAAAATTTAAATTTTATTTAAATTACTTATTTTCTTTTGAGTGGCTATATGATTTCTTATTAATTTTCGTCGTAGTTAGATTTCGGTCTCGACTAGAAACCCTACGTAACCAATTTAGTTAATTTCCAACTGACTAATTGGAGGAACCGAGCAACCAACTTACCTAGTTACTAGATGAACCTTTTGAACCTTTTCAAACCCTAGACTAGATATTGTTTAATTATTTCTTTTATTGATTTGGTTTTATTCTTTATCCTTTGGACGATAAATGTTAGAGGAACTATTATCCATTGGATAATAGAAACCCAATTCTTTATATTAAAAGAATTTTGAAAGATTGGAACAAAGTACTATAATCTTTTGGAAGTAGACTTTTATAATTACTTTAAAAGTACTTTTTGAATATTTTACTATAAAAAGTACCCTAGTAACTATTGTCCATTGGACAATGATTGTTAGGGTAATCTTTACCCATTGGACAAAAGCTTTTTCTTTATTATATTTGGCTAAGTACATATATATAAACACATGGGTAAATTTCAAAAGGACATGTAATCTTTTAAAAAAAAGACTTAAATTATGATTTAAAGTACTCGTACCTTATTATCCATTAGTTAATAACCACAAGGGTAATTTTTGTCCATTGGATAATAAACTTTTTATTATAAAAGTACATGTAGTCTTTTTTCTTATTTTAAAATAAAAGTACTTGTACTTCTTTTACCCATTGGTTATTAACCGCTAGGGAAATTATTATCCATTGGGTAATAGCCCAAATCTTCCTACCAAGTACAAAGTTGCATTTTAATAATCAAGAATTGGATTCCCATGTACTTTTATGCATTAAACTTTTGGGGTATATCTAAACCCTAGATTTTCTTGTACTTGTACTCTTTTATAAACTAATGGGGAGAATCCTAGCCTTTTTATTTAATTGGGGTACTTGGTACCACACCTATATTTAAATATAGGGCTTTTGTCACATGCTTTAAAGGACAACTTTAATTATTTTAAATAAAAGTTTCTTTTTAACCTTTGTCCATTGGACAATAAAAGTTAGGAGAATTATTGTCCATTGGGTAAAAGATTTATTCTTTCAACTAGTACATGGGCTCATTAAAATAATATTTTCTTAAACTCCATGTGATGAAAGTACTCATTATTTTATTATTAAAGTACTTAGTAGCCTTTAAAGCCTAATATTCTCCTAAGGACTTTGTTATTATTTTATATTGGGGTTTTGTACCCAATTGGATTAATTTATTTGGGAGTTAATCTTCCTAGAGTACAAAGTACCCTAGTTTATTTATTTAATCAACATGTGCCTAATTGGATTTTGTTTATTGATTTTTGGATTTGGAAGAATCTTGTACCTTGTACCTTTCTTATTCTTTCTTGCATTTATATATATATATATGTGTGTGTGCGTGTGTGCGTGTGTGTGTGTAGTGTACTAGGAGAGAGAGAGAGAGAGAGAGAGAGAGAGAGAGAGAGAGAGAGAGGAGGAAAGTGAGAGGGAGATTGGTTGATCTTCCATTGTCCTTTCAAATCCATGGGAGAATCTTTCCCCTAACCAAACTTAACTCCCCATTTGTACCTCCATGCTTTGTTTAGAACAAAATCTTGTACCATTGTCTCTTCTTTCCAAACAAATCTTCCATAAATCCCATCCTTGGTACAAATCCTAGCCATGCAAGCCTACCTTTTAGCCTAACCTAAGCCATGCAAACCTAGGGTCTATACTTTGACCTTCCATGAGTGCTTGACAAGTGTCAAAATTGTGAGCCATGGAGAGAGAGGGGGGCCGGCCATGAGAGGAGAGGGAGAGCCCAAGGTTTTGCCTATAAATAGTGCCATTCCCATGCCATTTGAACTCACACCTTCACCTAGCAACTTCTCTCTCTAGAAAAATTACTTGACCTAAGCCGCCACTAAACCGCCACTCGACCACCCTCTCGATCCAAAAGTAGTAGTAGTAATAGTCAAGTAGAAGTTTCGAGAGAAACCTTTCTCTTTTGAAGCTACCGGAGACCACCGTAGGAAGTTACTCCGTCCGATAGCCGACTAACCTTCCGTAGCCGACTACCGCCAAGAAGTAAGGTAGAATCCCTTGTCCACTATCTCTAAGTATATGTAGAGTCTCTCGTCCACTAACTCAACGTATAAGTAGAATTCCTTATCCCTATTTCTAAGTATAATGTAGGTACCATATTTACTCGATGAATACGTAGGTTATTTACCATGTGAATCCAAGTATTCGTATTTTGATCTTTAAGATAATTATGAGTATGCGTATATGAGTTGCTTGTATTGCTTGTGGTATGTGATAAAGCATAAGTGATTTCACTCCAAAGACGTCCGTACATGTGGCGTTGTGCTTTGAATAAAGCATAAGTGATACACTCCAAAGGCGTCCGTACATGTGGCGTTATGCTATAAGTAGTAATTAAGCGTGATGAGTAATATAGAATTGGATGATCTTGTCAGGATGATTGGAGTCTTTATATGTAAACGAGACACGAGAACCGAGAAAGTAGAAACATGACACCTAGGGTGTGGTTAATTAAAAGAAACGTTTTCCGAGGAAGGAAATATTTTTGAAACTACATAATGACCGGTTTTGGGTGGCATTATGTGAGTTGTGTGCGTGTGTAAAAGAAACATTTGAAAAGGTTTTTGAAATGTTTTGAAAACCGCAATGTGGCCGGACGTGGTAGCCCATTGTGTGATATGTGTTTTTGTGTGTGTTCCAATGGGATCCGGGGAAAACGGAACCATTGTGAGGTTGTGTGTGTGCCAATGGGAACCCGGAGCGGCGGAAGCATGGTGAGGTATAGCTTGGTTATCTGCGGTACGGAGCCAATGCAAATGATTTTAAAAAGGTTGGGTGTGTAGCTTGGTTATCCGCGGTACGGAGCCAATGCAAATGACTTTTGAAAGGTTGTTTTGTAAATGAAATTGTTGACACAGTCTACGATGAGTCGCGTAGGAGAAACTCGGAAATCTTGGACACCAACGATAGATGATTAATGAATGTGGATGTGTCATTGATTAATTGTGTATATACTTATCATGTGGAAATTGATGTTGTATTATAGCTTTGTTTATAAGTTATGGGTTAGCGGGTATGGGATTACTCTGCTGAGCTTTGTAGCTCACGGTGTTGCCTTTTGGTGACCCTGACATATTATATCGGTGGTGACGCTGGTATAATGTGTCAGATCTTGTAGATGATCAAGATGAACAGTACACCTTGGAGGCTTTTGGAGCTGGCTAGGATGGAGAAGAAGGAGGAGATGTAGTTAGGAACCTTAGAACCCCCTTCATTTGTGTAAATATTGAACTCTTGTGAGAGTATTTGTTGTAATAAAAGCCAGACTCTATTTGAGGGTTTTAATGAAATTGTCTTTTTAACGTACCCAAAATTCGGGGCGTTACAATTAGTACCATGGGATTGGCCATAGAGGGAGATGGTATTATTAATTCCAATCCCCTACTTCATGTGTAGATGACTAACCCTTGTTCTCTCACTCTTTTTTCTCATAAAAAGGTGTTTTCATACAAGGGTAAAACTAAAAATTATTGATGTTAATCAAATCCTCCCGACAAAACATACGTATCAGTATTAACAATCCTATGCTCTAATCATTTGTAAAACAAACATAGAAAAAAATCCATCTCCTTATTCATAATCCCACTTCATTGCAAATTCCAATCTCAATCTTACCTCATTATCAATCACTCAAAAGTAAACCTCGTATTATACATGTCAATCATTGGGATTTCTCTAACCATTTTGTTTTGAAATGAGTAACAAAGCATATAGTTTTCCGCTCAAGATTGTAAGCTCATTTTATTAATAAGTTGAGCGCTAGTAAGTCATAATTTGTTCTGATAAACTCGCAAATGCACAAAGTTTCTTACAAATGTAAATATAATATTTTTATTAATATATTCAGGGACAAGCGTAATGATTAGGCAACCTCAAGGTTTTGAATAACTCTAGGGGCGACTATTCGCAGCCCTCTATTTTCTCTCTTAGCCCACTTCTTCACCTAGCCCATTTCTAATATTTTAAAAACAAAAAATTTCTCAATATAACCCATTAAATGTACCTGATCTTCCCATTATACCCTTCACCTCTCAAAAATTACACTTTAACTCACACCATAAGCCCCCCCCCCCCCCACATTACCGTCTCCCACCCCCATAGCCATCACCTCCACCTCCATAGCCACCACCGCCACTCCTGCCAGAGCACCACCGCCTCTCTTCAAGGTGTCATTCTCTCTCTCTCTCTCTCTCTCTCTCTCTCTCTCTCTGTGAGTATATACATACATGTATGTATATATACAAAACAACAATTAGATCACTTTCGGTAACAACATGTCGAAAATATGTACAAAAATTGGTAACCAACTGCTGAACTATATATACGAACATCATACATAACATTTCGGCAAATAACTGTTAAAAATAAGATTATATTTCGGTAACTACATGTCAAAAATATGTTCAACCTTCGGTACTACAATATACGAAAATCATACATACATTTCGGTAAATAGCTGTTGAAAATAAAATTATATTTCGGTAACTACATGTCGGAAATGTATACAACGAAAACGAGAAACATATATTTCAGTAATTGGATGTTGAAAATGTATCTCAATTTCGGTAACTAACTGTCGAGTATGATAATATTCTACAGTGGTTAGCTACTGAAATTACTTACTTTATTCTATTCGGACCAGACACATCGAAAAACTGGGTTTTGTAAACCCAAACGCCACAACAACAAAGCAGAGGCCATTGCAAACGGAAAAACTTACCTCCTCACGCGGCTTCCAAGATACAATGTCCATCATAGTATCTTTCTTCTCATTTGCCATCATATGGTTGCCAATAGAATTTGATTCAATTTCAATTTCAAAATCCAAACCTGCAAGTGGGTCAAAAAATGGATCAATGGAAGGACTTGAACCTTCCATTGATACAATATTGGGCAAATTTTCGTAGTCATCCCTGTAGTTTTACGGTTGTCTCACTTTCGTCCCTCTAGTTTCAAAGTGCTACAATTTCGTCCCTGTAGTTTGTTTTACGTTCCAAATTGGTAAAATCGTTAACACCGTTAACGAAACTAACGGAAAAAAAAAGTGTTCCAATTTTCAATCCGTTTGAACCGGTGCAAATGTCTTATTTTTCTGATTATTTTATCTTAAATGGTCATAATAGATTTTTGGCTCTAAGGCCTTTCAATGAGCATCCTAAGAGAGCCCTGAAACTAAATAAGGAGTCTTTGGGTGCTCGTTGAAAGGCCTTAGAGCCAAAAATTCATTACCACCATTTAGGATAAAATGATCAAAAAATAAGATCTTCTCACCGGTTCAACGGATTGAAAATTGGAACACTTTTTTTTTTTTTTCGTTAGTTTCGTTAACGGTGTTAACGATTTTACCAATTTGGAACGTAAAACAAACTACAGGGATGAAATTAGAGCACTTTGAAACTAGAGGGACAAAAGTGAGACAACCGTAAAACTACAGGGACGACTACGAAAATTTGCCCTACAATATTTGGCCTTTGCTCCTCCTCCATCGGAAAATTTGAGAGAGAGGAGAAAAGAGAGGATGAAGGAGAAAGAGAGCTTCAGAGAAAGAGAAGAAGAGAAGATGAACAGTTGCCTAGTGTGTGTGTGTGTGTGTGTGTGTGTGTGTTTTTAAACGTGAATGATGATTTTTTAGGGGAAGGGGGAAGAAAGAAGATAATTTAGGGTTTTGGTTATAAGGGCATGTAAGTCATTTCATGTATAGGTATAAGGGTAAGTAGGTCATTTTGCATTAGGGGATCATGTTGTAATTCGTTGGAAATTTTTAACAAGCTAAGGGAGAAAATAGAAAGCTGCGAATAGTCGGCCCCTAACTCTATTCGATACTCCATATAAATACATTTTATAAAATTCTAGTATGTTATTGGCACCCACAATTTATTTTAGGATGGAAAAATTAACTATAAGTATAGTAAAATAGTTTTCATTTAGGGGAAGGATGCCAACAAAATAGTTTTCAGTGGAGATCCTTCAACTTTTTGAGTTGTCGAGCTATAAGGCCAAAACATGTTTTTATGGACAAAACTACCCTAGAGTAGGATATCTTAGGGTTTAAGCACTTTTATAGGGTTTTAGAGTGCACTTTCTTATTATAAGTTTCTAGGATTCACTACAAGAAAAATTGCATTGGGTGACGAATGAAAATCGTCGCAAATTGTATGTTTTTCGTCACAAATAATATAGGTGACGAAAAAAAATTTGTCGACTAAAGGTTGTCGAGGATTCCTACCTAGTGACGAAATCTATTTTTCGTCACCTATAGTGCCTTTTGGTGACGAAAAATTTCGTCACGGAAAAATGACTTGCTGACGAAATTTTCTTCGTCACCTATTGTGCTTTTTTTATGACAAAAAATTTCGTCACAAATTATTCCCTTTGGCTCGTCAAAAGTGACCCATCGGTGACGAAATTTTTCGTCGCGAAAGACATCTTATATGTGAAAAAAATCTCACTTTCTTGCTCCTGCGGGGTTTCGAACCCGAGTCTCCTAAGTTTTGCACTCAAGCTTTAACCAACTACACCACACAAACTTTTCAGCATATGTTTGAAATATCTAATATATAACACATACATTGAACATTAAAATATATTTTGAATGCCATTTTGAACTATTAAACATTAAAATTAGCAATTTTAATAAACATGAAAATCGTAGCTCTTTATGTTATTGTTCAAACCCAATTTAGATTATCTCAATCGGAGTTCTGAGCAAAGAGTTATGCCCGAAATATACTTGGTGACAAAGCGTAATTCATAAATTTCGTCACCAAAAGATAAATTTTTCATCACTGAAAACGTAAAAAGAAAACGAAAATATTTTTCGTCGCCAAATTGGTTCATTTGGCGACAAAATATTTTTTCCGTCACCGAATAGTTATCTTTGGCGACAAAAAATAATTTCGTCTCCTTTTTTACTCTTTTGGCGACGAAAATCTTATTTCGTCGCCAAATAGGAGCCTTTGGTGACAAAAATATATTTTTCGTCGCTAAATAGTTATAATTGGTGACAAAATAATTTCGTCAAGGAAGTTATCAAAACAGTGACGAATTTATTTTTTTGTCGCCAAATATACTCATTTAGCGACGAAATTAAATTTTGTTGCCACTTTTTCGTCACTAAACATACTTTTTCTTGTAGTGATTTTAGGCACTTTTATAGAGTACCCTAGGGTTTTAAGCACTTTCATATAGTACCCTAGGGTTTCGGTATTTTCACTAACTTTCAGTTATTAGTGAACTATCACTAGTTCTACAGAAAGGGTATCTAGTAATCATGTTGCACACTTGTCATTATGTTTGATTACAAAAGGTGCATGTCCTTAAGCTCAAAAAAATTTAAATATGAGGGATTTTCGGCTAAGTCTCCCTTTAACTAATTGAAATATAATATCCTATTACATTTGTCATCTTTTTATATTTTTGGAAACTTTTTAAGCACGAAACTTTAAAACACCATAATTGTATCACTAATTAAAAGTTGGTACCCTCGGAAATAAAATCTTGGCTCTGTCTCTCTTAATAGTACCTTAATTAATAATTTTTTTAGAGAACTCAACTGACCTCTAGGGCACAACTCGTTTAGCTCGAGCCTAGCTCATTTTTTACAAATGCTAACAAGCTCGATTATTTTAGCTTGACTCATGCTTAAACTCAACTAAATTTGAATGAATTGATCGAGCTCAAACATTTTGTGGGATTGTCGATTAAGCTCTCCTGAGCCTGTGGTTCAGCGATTGGGTAATCCTATCCTTCAAGTCCTAACCTTCATAGGTAGCACATGACTAAAAGCCCCACTAGTCCTCGATTGAAATGACCCTCCGACGGTTTAGTGAGAAAAGTGCAGGAAGAGGATGAGAGTACTAAAGTTGTTGGTGAAGAAGATTGTAACGCCCTTGAATTTTGGTTAATAAAAATTTCGTTAAATATTTGAATTTTATTTAAATTACTTATTTTCTTTTGAGTGGCTATATGATTTCTTGTTAAATTTTTTGTCATAGTTAGATATTGGTTAAACTCTCGACTAGAAACCCTACTTGACCAAGTTAGTTTCTAACAGACTACTTGTAGGAACCGAGCAACCAACTCACCTAGTTACTAGTTGGACCTTTTGAACCTTTTGGACCTTTTGAAACCTTTGTCTTTACCCATTGGTCCATAATGGTTAGGGTAATCTTTGTCCATTGGACAATAAGCTTTTCATTATTATATTTGTTTAAAGTACATGTAGTCTTTCAAAATCTTATTTTAAGATAAAAAGTACTTGTATTTCTTTTACCCTTTGGTTATTAACCGCTAGGGAATTTATTACCCATTGGGCAATAGCCTTAATCTTCCTACCAAGTACAAGGTTTTATTTTAATAATCAAGATTTGGATTCCCATGTGATTTTATGCATTAAACTATTGGGGTATATCTAAACCCTAGATTTCCAAAAGTACTTTATTTATTAAATTAGTACTTGTACTCTATTATAAACTAATGGGGAGAATCCTAGCCTTTTATTTAATTGGGGTACTTGGTACCACACCTATATTTAAATATAGGGCTTTTGTCACATGCTTTAAAGGACAACTTTTGATTATTTTAATATAAAAGTTTCCTAGTTACTATTGTCCATTGGATAATAAAAGTTAGGGGATTTATTGTCCATTGGGTAATAGGTCCATCTTTCAAAATAAGTACATGGGTGTATTAAACTAATATTTTTTCTTAAACCCCATGTGATAAAGTACTCATATTTTATTATTCAAGTACTTAATAGCCTTAGTAGCCTTTAAGGTTTAAGATTCTCCTAAGTACTTTTTTATTATTTTATATTGGGATTTTGTACCCAATTGGATTAATTTATTGAGGAGTTGATCTTCCTAGAGTACATTAGTACACTAGTTTATTTATTTAATGGGACATGTGCCTTATTGGATTTCTTTAATAGGATTTTGTGATTTGGAAAATCTTATACCTTGGTACTTTATTATTCTTTCTTGTTATACATATATATATATATATATATATATATATATATATATATATATATATATATATATATATATATAAGTGTACTAGGGAGAGAGAGAGAGAGAGAGAGAGAGAGAGAGAGAGAGGAGGGAGAGAGGAGAGAGAGAGGAAATTTTGTGGTACCTTGACTTGACCTGCCTCATCCTTTCAAATCCATGGGTGAATCTTCCTTCCTAGCTAAGAAACTAGCCCTCCATTAACCTCCATTGTACTTCTATATTTGTTTTAGACAAAATCTTGTACCATTGTCTCCAAATCTTCCAACAAATATTCTATAATCCATCCAAGGTACACCATTTAGGCATGCAAGCCTAGGGTTAGCCTTTGACCTTCCATGAGTGCATGACAAGTGTCAAAATTTGAAGTATGGAGAGAGAAGGGGGGGCCGGCCTTGAGAGAGAGGAGAGGGCCAAGGTTTTGCCTATAAATAGAACTATTCCCATGCCATTTCAACTCACACCTTCACCTAGCAACTTCTCTCTCTAGAAAAATTGTATTCTTTCTTTGTTCTTGTTAGTTCTTCCTTTGTTCTTGTTAGTTCTTCCTTTGTTCTTGAGTTGTTCTTATGTTCTTCAAGAAACTCAACCTAAGCCGCCACTAAACCGCCACCCGACCACCCTTCGATCCATAAAGTAGAGTAGTGTTAGTCAAGTAGAAGTTTCGAGAGAAACCTTTCTCTTTCGAAGCTACCGGAGACCACCGTAGGAAGTTACTCCGTCCGACCACCGACGTACTTTCCGTAGCCGACTACCGCCAAGAAGTAAGGTAGAGTCCCTTGTCCACTAACTCAACGTATAAGTAGGATTCCTTGTCCCCTAACTCTACGTATATGTAATTATCCTTATCGTTTAGCCCAAGTATAAAGTAGGTTATTCCTATTTACTTACTTATCGTTTGTTTAGAAGTATTTGTATTTTGATCTTTAAGATGATTATGAGTATGCATATATGAATTGCTTGTATTACTTGTGGTGTGATAAAGCATAAGTGATTTCACTCCAAAGACGTCCTTACATGTGGCGTTGTGCTTTGAATAAGCATAAGTGATACACTCCAAGGGCGTCCGTACATGTCGCGTTATGCTATAAGTGATGATTTAACATGATAAGTAGTATAGAATTGGATGATCTTGATAGTATGTTTCATGCTTACCGTGGAGTCTTTGCATGTAAACGAGACACGAGAATCGAGAAAGTAGAAACATGACACCTAGGGTGTGATTAGTGAAAGGAAATGTTTTCCGAGGAAGAAAATATTTTGAAACTACATAATGACCGGTTTTGGGTGGCATTATGTGAGTTGTGTGCATGTGTGAAAGAAACAATTGAAAAGGTTGAAATGTTTTGGAAACCGCAATGTGGCCGGACGTGGTAGCCCATTGTGTGATGTGTGTTTTTGTGTGTGTTCCAATGGGATCCGGGAAAAACGAAACCATTGTGAGGTTGTGCGTGTGCCAATGGGAACCCGGCGCAGCGGAACCATTGTGAGGATACTCAGGAGACCGGCGCGGCGGAACCGAGGTTGGGTGTGTAGCTTGGTTATCCGCGGTACGGAGCCAATGCAAATATTTTTGTGTGCCAATGGGAACCCGGCGCGGCGGAACCATTGTGAGGATACTCGGAAGACCGGCGCGGCGGAACCGAGGTTGGGTGTGTAGCTTGGTTATCCGCGGTACGGAGCCAATGCAAATATTTTTGTGTGCCAATGGGAACCCGGCGCGGCGGAACCATTGTGAGGATACTCGGGAGACCGGCGCGGCGAAACCAAGGTTGGTTGTGTAGCTTGGTTATCCGCGGTACGGAGCCAATGCAAATGTTTTTGTGTGCCAACGGGAACCCGGCGCGGCGGAACCATTGTGAGGATACTCGGGAGACCGGCGCGGCGGAACCGAGGTTGGGTGTGTAGCTTGGTTATCCGCGGTATGGAGCCAATGCAAATGATTTTGAAAGGTTGGGCGTGTTAAACAAATGTCTTTTGAAAGATTGTTTTGTAAATGAAAATGTTGACACGGTCTACGATGAGTCGCATAGGAGAAACCCAAAAATCTTGGACACCAACGATAGATGATTAACGAATGTGGATGTGTCATTGTTAACTGTGTATATACGTATCATGTGGAAATAGATGTGTTATTATTTCCTGTAGTTGGTAAGTTATGAGTTAGCGGGTATGGGATTATCCTGCTGAGCTATTGTAGCTCACGGTGTTACCTTTTGGTGACCCTGACATATTATATGGGTGGCAACGCCGGTATAATGTGTCAGATTTTGTAGATGATCAGGGTAAGCAGATCACCGTGGAGGCTTTTGGAGCTGAGGAGCTGGCAAGAATGGAGGAGCAGGAGGAGCTGTAGTTAGGAACCCTGGAACCCCCTCCATTTGTGTAAATATTGAACTCTTATGGGAGTATTTGTTGTAATAAGAGCCAGACTCTATTTTGAGGTTTTCAATGAAATTGTCTTTTTAACGTACCCAAAATTCGGGGCGTTACAAAGATCGTGTACCTCTCAAGGCCTCCATCCTTTCCTTTATATACAGAGTTACTTAACTTGCACTCCAAGTATATGCACGTGCCACGCCTTGGTAACCACCTCAGCTAACGTCACCCTTGACGTAGCAGATAAGGTCGTTGTCATTGTGGTGCTACGCTTTCTCCAGTTGAACCTTCTTGAATGGTGGCAAGGCTGGTGTAACTTGAGCGTGGCTGAGACCTGCACACTTAGCACCCGTGTAACTGCCCAAACCCGAATCGCGGGGAGTCCAGGATAGGCACTCCGACGGTCAAGTTAGAAAGAGGGAACAGAAGCTTTTTAGGCTGTATTTAGGGTTTCAGAGAGAAAATTAATTTCCTTATTCTGAAGGTGGAATACTCCTTTTATAGGCAAAGGTAACTTGGAGCCTGTGGTGTGGTGGCTTCTCTTCACAGCTTCTCTGGATCGCCACTTTTCTTCTGCCGCTTACCTGCACCAAGGGGTAAGGCGGTTGGCGCCCTCTCACCCTTCTAACGAGCAAGTCAGTAAACAGGGGAGAGAGAAAGAGAGAGTACTTTCAGAGCGTAGGGTTGCGTACCTTCTCTAAGGTTTATCCCTCCACTTATATAGGCCAACATACTTGCTCTCCAAGCTACGACGACCGTGATGCACGGCACATGCTCGTGACGTCACAAGTAACCGCCTTCCTTCTTAGACATTCCAGGCCTCCCTAGACACAGTAGGAAGAACCTCTACGTGTCCCTTTCATAGGGCAAACCGACCCGACCGACTTGACTCGACTCGACTCGACTCATCAAGCTCGAGCTGAAGGTTCGGGCATTGGGCCAACAAATTGGGTTGTAGACCGGTGAGCTGGACCCTTCGGTCCAGCCCACCTTCGCTCGGTCAATCGATTCACTACTGGAACTTAGCCTAGACGACGTACGCGGGGCCAGCCAGGGGAGCCCAAACTCTAGCTCCGCTCGCTTCCCTTTCGTGGGCTAGTCGCAAGCCCAACTCGGCTCAGCCTACCACAATAGCCCCTCAACTTCTTACTTTCTCAAATGGAAGGAGTTGACTCAGAATTGGACCGAACAGCCTTCAAAACCGACCTGTCCTCTCAAGAAAACCGGACCGGTCTCATATTGGGAATTCACATACTTTGCTGGCCCATGGCTTGTCACGATGGGACACTTCATCTGACACCCATGTACGAATTGCCACACGTCAATACCACATTAGCTCAAACCAACGCCACTGCTTCGTATCTCGTGCGTCGCTTTGTTTCCCGCACACAACTTTTTTTGAAACACCCCCACCCTATATATAGGTGGAAGGGAGGAGAGAGAGCCACTTCTACTCTCTCATTCTCTCGACACAGAGCTATTCCCTTGCCTCGATCGATCCTTCATTCTAGGCTTGCTCCCGTTCTAGACTTGCCGAGATCTGATTGGGGTCGGCTTCTATTCCCTTTCGTGTCACCAAGTGACCGAGGAATTTATCGAACTCTACCCCAAGCACACACTTCTCGGCGTTCAACCAAAGCTTATGCTTCTTTAAGATACCGAAGATCGACTTCATGAAGGTCGTCGAGGTGATCGGACGTCTCTCGGCTTTTAACCACCAAATTGTCAATGTATGCTTCCATCATCACTCCGAGCTGTGCCTCAAACATAGCGAAGATTGCTCTCTGAAAGGTTGGTCCGGCATTCTTTAGGCCAAATGACATGACTATGTAACAGAATATACCTTTCGATGTGATAAAAGTGATTTTTCCCTGGTCCAGACTGTACATCGCTATCTGATGATATCCGCCACTTCTCGTTTTTCTTATTTACTACTACCATATTTGCCAACCAAGTGGGGTATTGTACGTCTTTAATTGCGCCGACCTCGAGCAGTCGGTCTACTTCTTCAACCACGACATCGGCATGAGAAACTATCGATTGCTGGGCCTGCTACACAACTGGTCGCGTGTCCTTGTCCACGTTTAGGTGATTATTGATGAATTCGGGATCCACCTCCGACATCTTGTGGGGGGTCCAAGCAAAGGCCTCGATATTCTCTCTAAGGAGGTCAACTATTTCCTCTAGTTCCTCGTCTGTCAAACCTGAACCAACCAAGAAATATCGATCTGAGCCTTCGGTGACGGGGACGAATACAAGGTCCTCAACTGCCTTCTCGGCCACGGGCTTTTCAGTTTTGATCTCCGATTGTTCAATGATTTGTACTTCCGAGGGCTTTATCTTCCTGCTGATGGCCGAGACTTAACAGGCTTTCGCGACCACCTAGTCTCCCAACACATCTTCTTGTCCATACCGGCCAGTGAAATGCATAACCTGATGATAGGTTGACGCCACAGCCTCCATTTTGTGCAGCCAATTACGACCGACTATAGCATTGTAAGGGCTCGGGACCTTTACCACGACAAACTCCACGTCAATTGTTCGAGTTTCGATAGTGACCTAGAAGGTGATACGACCGAGGGGCCAAATTGGTGCTCCACTAAAGCCGATAAGCAGGACCGTGCAAGGCTGAAGGTCGGTTTTGGAAAGTCCCATATCCTTAAAGAGGGAGTAATAAATGATTTCGGCTGAGCTCCCCTGATCGACTAGAATGCGTCGCACCATGCAGTCTTTGAGCTAGAGACTAATCACCAAGGCATCGTTATAGGGAAGCATTAGATGGTCGAGATCACTATCGTCGAAAGTGATCTGCCGACAAGGGCTTCGGCAAAGCTTTTTCGGGGCCAGAAAAATTGACATAACTTGTAGTGCTTCAGTTGCAATGCGGAGTTCAGCTTTCAATCGCGCTTTTCGCTTTGGCATCCACCATTCCATGGATTACATTCATAATTCGAGTGACCGACTTACTACTCTGCCCCGCTTCAGTAGAGCCTCTAGCGCCCGGAGTCTTCGGCTCTCCTGCCTTCTCTTTTGTCTTCTCCTGGTCAATGTACTGTGACAAGTGCCCCTTCCGAACCAGGTCCTGCAGGTACTCCTTAAACAATGGACACCAGGTGGTTAGGTGCCCCCGCTTTGCGTGATAGGAGCATTGATACTTATTGTCTTTCAGCTTCGGGCATGGAATATCGTTAGCAGGATAGCTATAATTATAAAGCTCGTGCTCGATCTTCTTGAGCAATTTGTGCAAGGGGTCTTTAAACACGGTGGATCCAGCATCAAATTCGTGAGGTTTAGATCCCCTTATATACTCCCTCTTGTAACCATCACCTCCTTGCTCTCCCCACCGATCATTGCCCTTCACTTTTTGGATGTTGTAAACCACCTTGCCACCCCTATCGGGTTTGGCTTTACCAAACCCTCCGATGACCTTCCATCGTCCGGCCATATCTTCGGTCATCTAGCAATGTTGGTTGATGCGGAGCATCAAGTCGTCCATGTCCTTCGAGGGGTGCAAGTAAAAATCCTGATAGGCCTCTTTAGCCGACTCGTCAAGGCCATTTTTAAACGAACTCACAGCTACCTTCTGGTATTACACACACCATTCAATCTCGTTGAACATATCCCAATAAAGGTTCGCATACTGCTGAAGGGTCTCTTCTCCAGTCTTCTTTAGACTCAGGAGTGAGTCGATATCCTTCTATATCTTCTGGTCGTAATGAAACGTTGTAAGAATAAGGCCGACAGAGCCTTATAGTTAGGGACAGACTCACTGGGCAACTTGTTGAACCACAACAAACCGAGCGTCCCAAAGCTTGACGGGAACATCTTGCACATTAACTGGTCATCGGCATGGTGAAGTGACATCATCTGCTGGTAATGGATCAAGTGGGCAACCGCGTCCCCTGTTTTTGGATCATATTGATTGAACTTTGGTGTGGTGAAACCCTTTGGGGGCCCAGGGTTTTTAATTGCGTCAGTAAATGAAGATGAGACCAACTGTTCTAACACCAATTCCACCTTAGTCTGGGGAGCCTTCGGGGTGACCACCACCGCAGGATCCGTGGCCAGAGAGGGATGCCTTTCGTAAACCTCCTCATGGTGGCGGCGACGCTCTCGGTGATCTTGGGAAGGAGACCGCTCACGATAATAACATCAGTCTTGGTCCCGGTCACGACTTCGAGTGTGCTTTTCCTGCTCGCGATACCACCGCTCTCGCTATCCGTCTATAACAATCTCGTGACTTGCTGTATATGCCAAGTTATAGAATGAACCGGAACTCTCCTCCTAGACCACATGCCCATGATTCTCCATAGGCTGGGCGGACGATTTCTAACATCACCCTGCGCCTGAGACCAATCCGAGGATAAACTCGGGATTCTCTCGTCGTACAGGGCCACTCGCTTACCAAGGCGTTCCTTCACATGAGCATTCTTCCCCTCGGCCTGCCTCAGGGAAGGTGACCGATGATGCAACCATTCGGTAGTCGTTGAAATTTACCAAACGGCCGTCAAATTCAATTATTTATTAACCGGACTACAACTAAAGATTTGCATAGTATAGCGAGAAAGTCCGAGTCGATCCACAGGGAGCTCAAATATAGCTTGTTCGGATTGTAGATGTAAGGGTTTCCGGCGTTTAGACGGCCAACTTTTGGTTTTCCTTTGAAAGGTGGAGAAACACTCTTATGGAAAAGACTAGAAATGAGTTTAACTAAGAATTAAAGGCGGCAAGGCAATGGAGTTACTAACGCCCGTAACTTAAGCCATCTAACAATTCTCAACGAAAACACGGTTGAAACGCACGGCATAGGCTATCAACTGGAAGATTTAGCTATGAAAATAGTTAGACTTGATATAGAGTTTGAATAATAAGCTAAACACAAGGGGTGACATCGCTCTCGGAACCATGTGAGCGAGCACATGATCACCGGAGATTAACAACGCCAAGACTTGCATTCAAACTAAATATCAAGGTCAAGAACTAGAAGCATGGTTTGGAAAGCGAGCAAGTTCTATGGTTCTTTTGGCAAACACGAGGCGAGACATAGCTCACGGAACCATATGTGCAAGCATATGATCACCGGAGGTTTACATCGACAAGTTTTGTTACATAAAAGGCGAACCACTCACATTTCCAAACCAAACCTCAAGTCTTAAGTTGAGAAAGGCAAGATTAACCAAAGTAACAAGGAGCTATTCACCCATGGCCAAGCCTTATTGACTACTCACACATAGCTAAAAGACTAGACATGGTAAGAAAACGGAGCAAAAGATTTAACCAAAGAAAACGAAAATAAACTTGATTTATGCAAAGATCCAAAGCATAGCTACAACATTAATAAACGAGAAATTAACATAATATAAATACTTACTTGAATTCTAAGGAAATTACAAAAGGAAAAGCATGAATAACAATGGAGGTCTCTCCTAGAGAGAGAACTAAAGCTAGAACATAAAGTAGATCTTTTTTTAACTAAAGTGAGAGAGAAGGGTATTTATACAACTCAACTTCTCTCCCAACAAATATCCTATAAACATACCAAAAGTAGCAACTATTCCATAAATGGAAAGTCCAAAAAGCAGCAAATATCTGGCGGAAGGCTCGCGGTATCGGTACAGATTAAGCAAAGTATCGATACCACGCTGCTAAGTTGAAAAGGGCATTTCCCCGTAGCTCACGCGTATCGATACGACCCTTATTCCGTATCGATACGGAAGTCTCTGACTTCCCATGAAGCCAATGCGCATCGATACAGAATAAGGCTGTATCGATACGGGAAGGTTATCTCCAGTCTTCAGGCCAGCCTTCAAAACTTGGCACCCGACGGCTCCCAGCAGCTTCCACAGCTTCACAGCACCTTATTTTCATTTTCTAAACTTAAGTAAAGACTACATTTTAAACCTTTCTTTTACCTTTTCTTTACTTTAATTTATTTAATGAAAATAAGAAAGTACCCCCCATTTGAAAACAATGGCATTACCAGAATTTCAAGATTCCAATTAAATCAAAATGTCAACCCCCCACTTTTAGTGTAAAATGGAAAACTGCACATTTTTCTCAAGAGAAAATGGATCAAAACATGATCTTGCTCTTCAAATAAAACCTTGTAACTTTGTAGTTACTCTTAGAAAAACTCAAAGATCAATTACCGCCATTTTTAATCTCGAAAATCGATACTTTTCCAAAAGTCATTTTTCCATACTTAGACAGATTTTAAGTGGCCGACAGGGTCTTCGGGTACTTGGAAGCACTTGGGCCATTCATAGCGTTGAAATGCGCCTTATTTGTACGTTTTACCTGAAAACACTAAAAACACACCTTACGTGCAGTATCAAATAAAAGCTAGATAAATGCAAGTTAAAACAACATAAAATGGGACTAGTCGCACCAAATATCTACAATATTGGGTGCTCATCACACCCCCCAACTTGAACCTTGCTAGTCCCTAGCAAACTAAAGCAAAACATATTTAACTAAGCTATGCAATCTTCCCGAGATTCAAGATACAAAAATTATGCTCAACTACTACAACTAGGCAAGAGTCCAAAACAACCCTTCAAATCCGAGTACATGCAATCCACACACAAGCATGACATGAACTAGGATGAACAAACTTTGCCATATTAGAGTAGTCAAGCATGCGTGCACCACAATGAGTTTCGACTCCAAAACTCACAAGGATACGCTCTTATTCGACTTTTCACACAGTGAGACACAAGATACATCCCATGACAAGCGCTAGCGAGTAAATGCAATAGCTAGAGACAAAAAGCTAAGCATGCTATCAAAAGAGCACTAAGAAAGAAACGAAAGCTAATTATTGACAACTATGCACGTTAAAGGACAAATCATACTTAAAAAGTAATAGATATCAATCATGCATCAAACGGAGTTAATTAGCATACAAAAGATCAACAGAGGACTTTATTAGCTTATAACGACCTTGGATATAAAGAAAAAGGGAGTACAAAATATAGTGACCATATACTTGCATGGTTCATGTACCCTTGGCCACTACCGACCCTAAACTACCCAAGGTTTGGCCACATATCGGCCAAACACCAAACAAAGATTCGAACAAGAAAGAAAAACTACTAGATAAGTCCTACTAAAATTACTACCACCGACTCTGCCACACATAGTCGTCATCCTCATCCGGCCCTTAAGGCATTGAGCCTCGAGCCCCTCTTTTCCATCGGACTCTTTCTCATCCGGAATGTAAGCTAGCCCGGAGGTCACACCAATCCTCTAATCATATTATTCAACCCTCTTTCAGATATGATTTTGCTCTTTCATAGCATTTCTTTGATTTTTCTTTGAGGAATAGGGTCATTTGAGGTGAGATTTGTAGGGAGAGAGATTGAGGGGCCAATGTTGAGGGCTTGGAGAGAGAGATGAAAATTTGGAGCTTTAACATTTGTAGTGGGAGAGGAGAGATAAGGAATCATGTACCAATTTTCACCTTTTTGCATCCCAACCACTTCTATCACATTCACACCACCCCTAAACCTTCTTGAAACATTGAAAATTATAGACAGACAACCCTCCGAACATCCGGTTACCTAGGTTTGCACAACGGAAGACACTCGGACTATGGTTCAAAATAAGGACAAAGTGACTCTTATGTGGTTTAATCAAGCAAAAATGCCTTGAATCATTTCCTAAGTACGCTAACAACTCCAAACAAGATGCACAAGAGATATATATACTACTCAAGCATGAACAAAAGATATTATTTACGCAAATGCGAAAAATGAAAGCAAAAAGCATGGGATGCTTAAGAATGAATCTCTACTCTAGCGATGCAGAACACTTGACTTGCCTTTTAGGCTAAACTTGTTCATCAAAATTCATGTATATGCATGTGACATGGATTCAAACACATAACCAAATTCGATGGGATACACGACTCTTGCCATATTGACACAATTGAGCATAATTAAAGTATCTAGCAAGCGAAATCACTACTAATAAGGGAAGATTGCACAAAAAATATGAAAATTTTACCAAAAGCAGAAGAATGAGACAAGTCTCATCAAAATATATATAGCATATATATATATATATATCCCTTGAAAATTTTACCAAAAGCAGAAAAATGAGACAAGTCTCATCAAAATATATATAGCATATATATATATATATATATCCCTTGAAAATTTTACCAAAAGCAGAAAAATGAGACAAGTCTCATCAAAATATATATATATATATATATATCCCTTGAAAATTTTACCAAAAGCAGAAAAATGAGACAAGTCTCATCAAAATATATATAGCATATATATATATATATATATATATATATATATATATATATATATATATATATCCCTCCCCCCAACTTAAACGGTGCTATGTCCTCATGGCATGAAGAACAACAATATTGAGAGGAAAGAACAAAAGATTGTACCTTCGGGGGAATGTCAACCCCCGTATACCTCGACCAAGTTGGAGGCTTTCTTGTCATTGCTTCCCTTCGTCATTGGAACTGCTTCCAAGGCTTACTCTTTCGGCTCCTCCATCGGAACCACAGCTAGTCACACAAGGTCATCGCCGGGGCTTTCTTGGTCTTACAACCGTGACACGTAATCGCACCCATGCTTAGGGCTCCTGAATGCCTCACTCACCATAGCTTTTAGACCTAAACCACCAAGGCTGGTGTGGTAGCATGCTTACCCTGCAAAAGACTTAAGAACCAACTACCTACTAAGAAGCAAATGACATCAGTACCGCCCGGCTCATGTTATCCAGGCCCAACAACTGACAAGTAAAATTAAATCCACCAAATCGTCACGTGATTACATGGGTACTACTTTTCTCCCCATTTCTCACTCAAAGCATAGAGCAAGTCATGCAACAACTTCAAGTTCGAAATGGGTGGCTATACCGGACCATCAAAAGAGCAAAATAGAAAAAAAAAAAAAAAAAAAAGAGAGGGAAAGAAAGAGTTTGTGTACATTCAGCCAAACGCGGGCTCCGAACGTTTATCATGCCAACTAGAGCTAATAAAATGAACATAGCACTGCACTCCACACTTTGCTGCAAAAATTGAATCCGACCATGCCACAAAAATAGATACTTTGAGTACCGCAACTGCCGAATTCGTTTTAAAAACTTAAATTCCACCAAGTGCATAGCCCAAACAAAATCAATTTTCAAATTGTTGAGAAATTCTACTATAAAAGGATCGTAAACCATATCAACATCCTCAACACCAAAAAAATCAATTAGTTCTATGATTGGTAACTTCTCAAGATTAGGCCCACATGCATCTTGTTTTTCTAACAAAGAGTGGAAAGAATCTACCTCGCCATCCATTTCCTTAGCGGTGAGAAGATCATGGCATGGAGAATTCGAAGGGACAATTGCAACTTCCATGGGCTCCAACTCTTAAAAGATTGGATCATAAGCATCATGTTTAGCCAACAAAGAATACAAGTAATCCACTTCGGCATCCATTTCCTTAGCGGTGAGAGGTTTTGCCAACGGATCGTCATAGTAGACGCTAGATGTGTCAAGCATGTGCATCTCATGAGCAAGGAGTAAGTACTCCGGGGAAGGATCAAGATACGGAAGATCGGAAGAAACAACCTTAGCGGTGAGACATTTATCCCCCGGAGCCATTCTATTAGATAGATAAGAAAAAAAAGTAAACAGGCTAGAGGGGCTATGCCGCCACCTCTTTCTCAAAACAGTTTCGTGGGGTTAAGCCACCGCCACATATATACACAACAAAAGAAAAGGCAATTGATGCTCAATCTAGCTTTGTTACACCTCAAGTCGAATTGGTGGCTCGGTTAGAGGTATCCGCTAAGTCGAGTTCAAATTACACAAAGGAAAAATAAACGGAGTACTTACAGTGGTTTGTCGAACCTCCAAATAAGCTATATTAAGAAATCCCCGGCAACGGCGCCAAAATTTGATGCGCCCATTCGGTAGTCGTTGAAATTTACCAAACGGCCGTCAAATTCAATTATTTATTAACCGGACTAAAACTAAAGATTTGCATAGTATAGCGAGAAAGTCCGAGTCGATCCACAGGGAGCTCGAATATAGCTTGTTCGGATTGTAGATGTAAGGGTTTCCGGCGTTAGACGGCCAACTTTTGGTTTTCCTTTGAAAGGTGGAGAAACACTCTTATGGAAAAGACTAGAAATGAGTTTAACTAAGAATTAAAGGCGGCAAGGCAATGGAGTTACTAACGCCTGTAACTTAAGCCATCTAACAATTCTCAACGAAAACACGGTTGAAACGCACGGCATAGGCTATCAACTGGAAGATTTAGCTATGAAAATAGTTAGACTTGATATAGAGTTTGAATAATAAGCTAAACACAAGGCGTGACATCGCTCTCGGAACCATGTGAGCGAGCACATGATCACCGGAGATTAACAACGCCAAGACTTGCATTCAAACTAAATATCAAGGTCAAGAACTAGAAGCATGGTTTGGAAAGCGAGCAAGTTCTTTGGTTCTTTTGGCAAACACGAGGCGAGACATAGCTCACGGAACCATATATGCAAGCATATGATCACCGGAGGTTAACATCGACAAGCTTTGTTACATAAAAGGCGAACCACTCACATTTCCAAACCAAACCTCAAGTCTTAAGTTGAGAAAGGCAAGATTAACCAAAGTCACAAGGGGTTATTCACCCATGGCCACGCCTTATTGACTACTCACACATAGCTAAAAGACTAGACATGGTAAGAAAACGGAGCAAAAGATTTAACCGAAGAAAACGAAAATAAACTTGATTTATGCAAAGATCCAAAGCATAGCTACAACATTAATAAATGAGAAATTAACATAAGATAAATACTTACTTGAATTCTAAGGAAATTATAAAAGGAAAAGCATGAACAACAATGGAGGTCTCTCCTAGAGTGAGAACTAAAGCTAGAACATAAAGTAGATCCTTTTTTTAACTAAACTGAGAGAGAAGGGTATTTATACAACTCAACTTCTCTCCCAACAAATATCCTATAAACATACCAAAAGTAGCAACTATTTCATAAATTGAAAGTCCAAAAAGCAGCAAATATCTGGCGGAAGGCTCGTGGTATCGGTACGGATTAAGCAAAGTATCGATACCACGCTGCTAAGTTGAAAAGGGCATTTCCCTGTAGCTCACGCGTATCGATACGACCCTTATTCCGTATCGATACGGAAGTCTCTGACTTCCCATGAAGCCAATGCGTATCGATACAGAATAAGGCTGTATCGATACGGGGAGGTTATCTCCAGTCTTCAGGCCAGCCTTCAAAACTTGGCACCCGACGGCTCCCAGCAGCTTCCACAGCTTCACAGCACCTTATTTTCATTTTCTAAACTTAAGTAAAGACTACATTTTAAACCTTTCTTTTACCTTTTCTTTACTTTAATTTATTTAATGAAAATAAGAAAGTACCCTCCATTTGGAAACAATGGCATTACCAGAATTTCAAGATTCCAATTAAATCAAAATGTCAACCCCCCACTTTTAGTGTAAAATGGAAAACTGCACATTTTTCTCAAGAGAAAATGGATCAAAACATGATCTTGCTCTTCAAATAAAACCTTGTAACTTTGTAGTTACTCTTAGAAAAATTCAAAGATCAATTACCGCCATTTTTAATCTCGAAAATCGATACTTTTCCAAAAGTCATTTTTCCATACTTAGACAGATTTTAAGGGGCCGACAAGGTCTTCGGGTACTTGGAAGCACTTGGGCCATTCATAGCGTTGAAATGTGCCTTATTTGCACGTTTTACCTGAAAACACTAAAAACACACCTTACGTGCCGTATCAAATAAAAGCTAGATAAATGCAAGTTAAAACAACATAAAATGGGACTAGTCGCACCAAATATCTACAATATTAGGTGCTCATCAACCGATACCAATCTTGCCTCAGTGATGAAGTACAGAGACGGATCACCATGGCCACCATGTGAAAGTCCTTCCGCAAGGCATTGATCACCTTGTCCATCTTGGCCATCCGGTCGTTAAGTTGGCAAAGGTATTCACGAACTTCAGGGTCGCTCTTCAAGACCGCCGGAATCTCATCCGAGAGCATAGCTCCAAAACTATAATCCGTCAATGCTTTCACCGCCTATGGCCTGAAATCGCCTTTCACCATCGTGGATTTCTACCATTTTGCTGAAATGAACACCGAACATCTCCAAAATGCAAACCGAACGTGTCAAGAAGCCAACATAAAGTAAATTATCCCCGACAACAGCGCCAATTGTGGTGTGGTGGCTTCTCTTCACAGCTTCTCTCGATCGCCCCTCCTCTGCTTCGCCGCATACCTGCACCAAGGTGTAAGGTGGTTGGCTGCCTCTCCCCCCTCAAATGAGCAAGTCAGTAAACAAGAGAGAGAGAGAGTACATTCAGAGCGTAGGGTTGCGTAGCTTCTCTAGGGTTTATCCCACCACTTATATAGGCCAACGTACTTGCTCTCCAAGCTACGAGCGACCGTGATGCATGGCTCATGCCCGTGACATCACAAATAATCGCTTTCCTTCTTAGACATTCCAGGCCTCCCTGGAAACAGTAGGAAGAACCTGCACGTGGCACTCTCATGTGGAAAACCAACCCGGTCAATAGACCCGACTCATCAAGACCGACCCGAAGGCTCGAGCATTGGGCCAACAAATTGGGCTGTAGACCGGTGAGTTGGACCCTTCGGTCTAGCCCACCTTCGCTCGGCCAACTGATTCACTGTTGAAACTTAGCCCAGACGACGTAGGCGGGGCGAGCTAGGGGAGCCTAAACTCCGGCTCCACCCGCTTCCCTTTCGTGGGCCAGTCACAGGCCCAATCTCGGTTCAGCCTACCACAGAGCCTGACCCACGCGTATACACCATGCGCTCGATGATTGGTTCTCACTTGGTTTGCTAAATCAAGCCCCCAATTAAAGGCCTATCACGAACTCCATAATCCGTTCGTTCCATGGGAGAAACGGTGTAACGCCACCTGCCACACCTACCCGACTCTACCTAACTTCCTCTCCAAGTCAGAAAGCAAGGGTGGCTTGGTGGTTGACGGTTCTGCAGATCAATATAGCTCGACTGTGTTCGGTGTTCAGGCTTCTGTAGAGTTACCAATTGGTACGGCTGTAGACACCTCCCAAGCGGGGCATCGCCATATAGATTGATCATTGTTTGTTTGTTTGGTTGTTTGCTTCCTAAACCAAGATCGTGGATATTCCCATGGCTAGGGACATTGCCACATGATAGCGGTTATCATCAAAACAGAGTCACCACCCAGTTTATAAAAAACTAGGAAAAACAAGTAGAGATTCTGGGTACGGGAACCAAAAGTACTACAAGGGGAAGGTGCTAGGCACCCCTCTTTGCCCAGTCGTGAGATTGGCCCATAATTGTTTGACATAAGATTAATACATGCTCTATGTAACTCTAACACATAAACTGATTAATTAGCCTTTAAACAGTTAATGGTGAGCCAAGATTGTAATTGAAACATGCATCAGAACAAGCAGAATAAAACAAGATGTCCCAGGGAGATGGGTCTCGCGGCCGGTGAATGGATGTCACGGCCGAGAGATCCTCCTGGTTTAATGTACCGGCTAATGGATCGAAGATCCAGTCGATGTTCTTCCTCACACCAGACTAAATAATTAACAAAGAATCAAATCGCTACAATTAGCATGCATAAACAAACCAAAGGCCCAAGGGCCTCACCACTTTGATCCCTAAGTGGCTTGATTGCTTCGGATTGAAGGAGATTAACTGATTTGCTTCTTGTAAACCCTAGGGTTAGGGTTTGAATTTCGGGATTTGGATCGTTGGATTGCAGCTGCCTTCAGGAGGTTAGGGCTTTTGTAGAGGGGATATGAGAGAGTATATTTGCAGGGTTTCATGGCTAGAGAAAGTGTATTAACCTCTCAATTTCGGAACCCTAAGGACCTTTTATATAGGCAATTGGTGACATACTCCGGCCAATTAGATGGCGTGAATCAAAAATGAATTCTAAGGTAAAAAGATCTCTAGACGCGATGTGCTGCGTAGCCCGAACGCATCGGAGAAAGGCTGCTAGGGTTTTGAGGATCAGATCAAATGTATGACAGAACATTCCAGAATCTGGAAAACAGACGATCTGGCGGCCGAGGAAATTATTAAGCGGCCGAAGGATAGACCTGGCGGCTGAAGGATCAATCTCTTAGGGAGATTTTCAAGCAACAAGTTTCACAGGTGAAGAAATGATGTTGAGGCCGTGAGATCGATGTTACGGCCGACAGATAGATTTTCCTAGAATGTTGTATTTCTGTCTGAAAAGCTATATGGCTCTAGATTGGGTCCTCTAAATGGCTAAAAGTACTCACCATAAGTCCACGGGTTCACAAGAAGTCAATCAGCAATCACTGTATCCATTCATCATCAGGATGGTCCCCAAGGTGGGACTTGAAATAATTGTTAGGCCAAATTGGGGTGTCTACAGATGCCCCTCTTTGACTAAAGTTAGACGGATCGCGAGACATGTTTAAGTAAGAGTCAAAGTTGTAAAAGCAACTTAATTTGGTCCAACCACTATTCCAAAGGGTTTTTGAAAAAGGTTTTAGTGATGGTCGGGCCGGGAGGCTGCCTACGTATTCCACAAGGGAAATTCAGACCTACCGTAGTTTGGAGGCTATAAAGAAAAATCAAAAGTTTGGAGGGTTAGAAACAAAAGACATTCCTTCGAGCTTAGAAAGCTGTAATGTGACGTACCTGGGCAATGCCAGGATTTTGGCAGGGAGTAGTTGAAGGAGCATGTGGCTAATGGGGGAGTTTTTGCGAGGAGCATCCTTAGTATTTTATGGTAGATCAATACATAACGGATGAGTTGTTTGCTTTTCTTGATCATCCTTACTTTGACTGTAGGGAGCTCGGTAGAGTAGCCTATCCTTGCGAATGAGCTTGATAGAATAGATGTAATTGGGTGGAATCCAAACCATCTACTAGGGGTAAATCAAACCTCAATTTCGAGATATGGGGTGGGATCCAATCCATCTTTTAGAGACAAGTTGGACACCGATTTTGAGATATGGGGGGCACAAGGCCAATAATTGGAGCACAGAGCTTGAGATGAGGGAACCGAGGCACGGAGCCGGTTGCAGTCATAAGGCAAGAGCCTGAGAAGTTGGAACTTAGAGCTTGTAAAGATAGAACCGAGGCACAGAGCCGGTTGCAGTCATGAGGCGAGAGCCTGAGGAGTTGAAGCTTGAAGCTTGAGGTGATAGAACTGAGGCGTAGAGCCAGTTGTATTCTAAAGGTCTGTGCATGGAGCTTTCCCATCATAAATTTTGGCGTAGAGCCAAAGGATCAAGGCACTGGACCGATCAATAAAATCGAGGCGTAAAGCTAGTTGGTTGTAGGATTGATCTGTTTCATAAGAGGGAGATGCAAAAACATGTATGTGATGGTGATGGTTAGATGTAAATAGATATAATGATGGTGATGCTGACTCGATGTGATAATGGTGATGCAATTGATACTTACATGCACGGGCCCATGCGTATGTGTTTGATTTAAGCATAGAGCTTCTTTCAAGTTCTGGACTTGAGCATTCACAGCATAGAGCTCAAGCATTCGGACGGTAGAATCTAAGCATTCAAAGTACAGGCTTTGAGCATCTAGTATGCAGTGGTTAGGCATTCAAGCATAGAGCTTGAGTATTCTAGTGTAGAACTTGAGCATCCAGTACACAGTGGTTGGGCATTCGAAGAGCTTCGAGCATTTAAAATGTTGGATTTTGAGCATTCAAGTGTAGAGCTTGAGAACATATAATATCTTGATGATTGGTATGGCGTAGAGCCTGTTGAAATAGTGGGCGTAGAACTGCTGAGTCAAGGGGCTTGGAGCCATTGAGATAGTGGGCGTAGAGCCGCTGAGTCAAGGGGCTTGAAACCATTGAGATAGTGGGCGTAGAGCCGCTGAGATGGTGAATGCGGGTGTAGAGCCGCTGAGATGGTGGGCGTAGAGCCGCTGAGATAATGGGCTTGGAGCCGCTAAGTAGTGGGCGTAGAGCCGCTAAGTTGACGGGCGTAGAGCAGCTGAGATGGTGGGCGTAGAGCCATTAAGATACTGGGCTTGGAGCTACCGTGGTGATCGCTGAGTGGATGAAGTTATGGAGCTATTGAGTAGCTTGAGTATAGGGCGTAGGATCGTTGAATAGCTTGATAGCAACGAGCTCAGAGTTGCTGAGTGATAGTGAGTACGTGGTGTTGTTGAGTTATTGAGATGGTTACGGCGTAGAGCTGCAGTTGAGTGATGATGAGCTTAGAGCTGCTAAGATGGTGGAATGGAACTGCTGAGATGATGAGCTCGGGGCTATTAAGCTTAGAGCTGTCGATGGTGATTTGAGCTCAGGGCTACCAGAGGAATGAATACGGAGCTATTGAGCACAGGGCTGTTGAGTATACGAGATCGTTATGGTCGTAGAGCCTACTAAGTGATGGTGAACATGAAGCTGCTAAGATGGAATAGTTGAGAGCCATTGAGTAGCTTTGATAGCTGTGGGTATGAGCATAAAGCTGCTAAGTGACTTGATAATAATGGGTGATTATAGTAAGTGCTTGGCTATTGAAATAGCGAGCGTGGAGCTGCTTGAGACGGTGAGCTTGACGACAGTAAGCATGGTGTTTGTTGATAGTGAGCATAGAGCTGCTGAGTGATAACAATTATGGGCATAGAGCCACTGAGTAGTTACGGGCTTATGGACGTGGGGCTGTTTGTGTAGCTTGATGATAATGAATATGTGCTGTTGGGCAACTTGAGCACAGGGCTTGAAGTAGTAAGTTCATGGGGGTGGAGCCACTGGACAGCTTAGTAGCGAGCAGGGCATAGAGTCGTTGAGTGATTTGAACGATAAGCATAGGGTGTCGAGGATCCTTGGGAGCAAGAGCATGGAGTTCAATAATCCTTGACGGTCAAGTGACCGGTAATTATGAGCTTGATGCTATAGAGAGGGCTTTGGAAAAAGCTTCAACTGGTGCTTTGAAATTTCTCGTGTTTGGGCATGCCCCTAAGATTTGTTTGGATCACAGTGTATTTGCTCGAGAGTGCCCCCAAGGTTATTCTGTTGGTCGAGGACCTAGAATTCCATAATGGCTTGAAATGGTATCCCGAGGAAAGTCTGATGCTGCTGTGGGGAATGAATTGGAGGGCCAGGAGATCGATCTCTCTGCCGGGGAATCAATGTCTAAGCCGAAGAATCAATATCTCGGCCAGGAGAAAGCCAAAGGTCAAAAAATCGATTTAAGTTCGATTTAATCAATCTCACGGGCCATAACTTCTATTCTCCTTCTTCTTCATTTCTCCTCCTCCCCTCTCGTTCGAGTTCCTCCAGCGACCAACGCCGCTCACCGACATCGTCGCCGCTGTCACTGTTCTCGGCTGTCCTCCATTGCTTTCTCTCTTTTCTTTTTGTTGTGTCTCTTCTCCTTCGACCGCGATGGCTACGCCACCTTCGTCCACCGACGTTCCACCTGCTGTTGTGGGCCCCTCCTCGCGTCCTGCATGTGGGTGCAACCGTTCGCTTTCTGACGAGGAGGCGGTTGAGGAGCTTGTCCCGTTCAATACTACTACATATGTGCTTCCTTCGCGTAGGTTGGGTTTCGGCGGTTTCTTGCAGTACCGCCCCCTATTGGTGGCCCAGAGGCCGAGGTGGTTCGTAGGGAGCCTGAGCAACACTTGAGCATCCTTAATATTCCGATAAGTTTTCGTAAAAAGTAAAAGGGTTTACTTTTAGTTTTTAATTTGCATGGTCAAAAATGAATTCGTATTTGCGGGAGAAAATCCCTTTTAGCCAAGGGCATGGATGAGAAGGACCCGTGGTTGGGTCGAAATTGTTTTGTTTAAAAAGACTAAAATAATCATGCCCTCTGTTTAGGCAGTGCATGTAACGCCCCGAATTTTGGGTACGTTAAAAGACATTTTATTGATAAAACCAAATGGAGTCTGGCTCTTTATTACATCATAATTCTCATAAGAGTACTTTAAAACAAACAAGGAGGGAACTAGGGTTCCTAACTACTGCTTCGCCTGCTCCTCCATCCTAGCCAGCTCCTTAGCTCCAAAAGCCTCCAAGGTGTACATCATACCCTGTTCATCTACAAAGTCTGACACATTATACCGGCGTCGCCACCCATATAATATGTCAGGGTCACCAAAAAGGCAACACCGTGAGCTATAACGCTCAATAGGAAATCCTTACCCACCAACCTCAACTTACAAACAAGGCTATAATAACATCGATTTCCGCATGATACGTATATACACAGTTAACAATGACACATCCACATTCGTTAATCAACTATCGTTGGTGTCCAAGATTTCCGTGTTTCTCCTACGCGACTCATCGTAGACCGTGTCAACGTTTTCACATTTCATAAACGTATCACCTTTTTAAAAAACTCGTTTTTAGCACACCCAACCTCGGTTCCGCCGTTCCAGGTTTCCGAGTATCCTCACAATGGTTCCGCCGTCCCGGGTTCCCATTGGCACACATTGCATTGGCTCCGTAACACGGATAACCAAGTACACACCCAACCTCGGTTCCGCCGTTCCGGTCTCCCGAGTATCCTCACAATGGTTCCGCCGTCCCGGGTTCCCATTGGCACACAAAACACACACCACACAATGGGCTACCATGTCCGGCCACATTGCGGTTTCCAAAACATTTCAAAAATCGTTTAACTCACCCAACCTCACAATGGTACCGTTTTTCCCGGATCCCCATTGGAACACACACAAAACACACACCACACAATGGGCTACCACGTTCGGCCACATTGCGGTTTCCAAAACATTTCACCTTTCGACCAAAATTTCAAAATCATTTGCATTGGCTCCATACCGCAGATAACCAAGCTACACACCCAACCTTTCAAAATCATTTGCATTGGCTCCGTACCGCGGATAACCAAGCTACACACCCAACCTTTTCAAAATCATTTGCATTGGCTTCGTACCGCGGATAACCAAGCTACACATCCAACCTTTTCAAAATCATTTGCATTGGCTCCGTACCACGGATAACCAAGCTACACACCCAACCTCGGTTCCGCCGCGCCGGTCTCCCGAGTATCCTCACAATGGTTCCGCCGCGCCGGGTTCCCATTGGCACACAATTGCATTGGCTCCGTACCGCGGATAACCAAACTACACACCCAACCTCGGTTCCGCCGCGCCGGTCTCTCGAGTATCCTCACAATGGTTCCGCCGCGTCGGGTTCCCATTGGCACACAATTCAAAACCCTCGGTTCTGCCGCTCCGGGTTCCCGAGTAATCCCACAATGATTCCGCCGCTCCGGGTTCTCATTGGGTTTTTCGCAAATCTTACTTTTACACACACACACACAAAACTCACATAATGCCACCCAAAACCGGTCATTATGTAGTTTCAAAAATATTTTCTTCCTCGAAAAACATTTCCTTTCATTAACCACACCCTAGGTGTCATGTTTCTACTTTCTCGGTTCTCGTGTCTCGTTACATGCAAAGACTCCGCGGTAGGACAAAATAAGCATGAATCATGCTAACATGATCATCCAATTCTATATTACTTATCACGCTCAATTAACACTTATAGCATAACGCCACATGTACGGACGCCTTTGGAGTGTATCACTTATGCTTTATTCAAAGCACAACGCCACATGTACGGACGCCCTTGGAGTGAAATCACTTATGTTTTATCATATCACAAGTAATACAAGCAATTCATATATGCATACTCATAATTATCTTAAAGATCAAAATACGATACTTAAAGTAAATAGGTAAAGATACACTTCATATAACATTCTTTCTTAGCGGTTCAAAATAACAACGTTATACTTGAGTAAGTAAATAGGAAGTAAGTAAGGTTTTCCTTACCGTTCTTCTAGGCGGTAGTAACGGCTTACGGACGGTAATCGGCGGTCGGACGGAGTAACTTCCTACAGCATGCCTTCGGGAGCTTCGAAAGAGTATGGTTTCTCTCGAAACTTCTTCTTGACTAACACTACTCTACTTTATGGATCGAAGGGTGGTCGAGTGGCGGTTTAGTGGCGGCTTTGGTTGAGTTTCTTGAAGAACTCAAGAACAACTCAAGAACATGAAGAACAAAGGAAGAACAAAGGAATTCTAGAGAGAAGGAAGAGCAAAGCTTGAAGGTGTGAGTTCAATGCTTGGAATGGGGTCCTATTTATAGAAAAATCTTGCCTCTCTCTCCTCTCTTCATGCCCCCCCCCCCCCCCCCCCCCCCTCTCTCTCTCATTCTTCAATTTTTGACACTTGTCAAGCACTCATGGAAGGTCAAAGGCTAACCCTAGGCTTGCATGGCTAAATGGTGTACCTTGGATGGATTATGGAAGATTTGTTGGAAGATTTGGAGACAATGGTACAAGATTTTGTCTAAAACAAATATAGAAGTACAATGGAGGTTAATGGAGGGCTAGTTTCTTAGCTAGGAAGGAAGATTCACCCATAGATTTGAAAGGATGAGGAAGGTCAAGTCAAGGTACCACAAAATTTCCTCTCTATTTCCTCCTCTCTATCTCTCCTCTCTCCCTCCTCTCTCTCGGCACCTCTCTCTCTCTCTCTCTCTCTCTGCATCTCTCTCTCTCTCTCTCTCTCTAGTACACTTATATATATATATATATATATATATATATATAACAAGAAAGAATAATAAAGTACTAAGGTATAAGATTTTCCAAATCACAAAATCCTATTAAAGAAATCCAATAAGGCACATGTTGACTAAATAAATAAACTAGAGTACAATGTACTCTAGGAAGATCAACTCCCCAATAAATTAATCCAATTGGGTAGAAAACCCCAATATAAAATAATAAAAGAGTACTTAGTTGGCAAGACTAATCTATTGACCAAAGGATAATAAATCTCCTAACGGTTAATAACCAATGAATAATAAGGTACGAGTACTTTAAATAATAAAATAAGTCTTTTAAAAAGACTACATGTCCTTTGTAAATACACATGTGTTTATATATACATGTACTTAACAAAATATAATAAAGAAAAGACTATTGCCCAATGGGTAAAGATTACCCTAATAATCATTGTCCAATGGACAATAGCTATTGGAAAACTTTTATATTAAAATAATCAAAGTTGTCCTTTTAAAGCATGTGACAAAAGCCCTATATTAAATATAGGTGTGGTACCAAGTACCCCAATTAAATAAAAAGACTAGGATTCTTCCCATTAAAATAATAATAAAGTACAAGTCAAATCAACTTTATTGAAAGGTTCCCTAGTCACATCGGCACTTTATTTGGTCAAAAGACTCTATTACCCAAGGGTTACTAACTTCCCTAGCGGTTATTACCCAATGGATAATAATTTCCCTTACGGTTAATAACCAAAGGGTAAAAGGAGTATAAGTACCTTTTATTAAAATAAAATTTTGAAAAGACTACATGTACTTTTAGTCAAAAGCTTATTGTCTAATGGACAAAAATTACCCTACCATTGTGGACCAATGGGTAAAGGCAAAAGGTTCAAAAGGACCAAAAGATTCATCTAGTAACTAGGTGAGTTTGGTTGCTTGGTTCCTCCAAGTAGTCGGTTGGAAACTAACTAAATTGGTCAAGTAGGGTTTCTAGTCGAGAGTTAACCAATGACCAAAATCTAACTATGACGGAAATTAACAAGAAATCATATAGCCACTCAAGAGAAAATAAGTAATTCAAATAAAATTCAAATATTTAATGAAATTTTTATTGACCAAAATTCAGGGGCGTTACAGTGCATGCTTTTTAAACGTTAATTTGATGCCCCTAGTTTCTCTTTTGTTTATGCAATCATGAGATTAACTCCCTTTTCATTTTTGGCGAAACTTTGTAGCGAAATAAGAGACTGAAAGCCCGCGGTGGAGGCAAGGAGGTGCATAAGTGGTTCCTGACATTGCCAAAGCAGGCTCGAGAGTTAGTACGTGCCGCTAGTTTTGAGGCGTTTGCTTTGGGATACAACCAACATGTTCCATTTTCCTTCTGCCGGTGAGATAACGATCACACTAGGTGATTTCTCTCTTTTGACTGGTCTGCGGGTAGGTGGAGTTCCTCTTCGGATTGATTCGAAGCATTGGCAGCGGGAAGGAGCTTTGGAGTGGTTCTTGGGCAAGGTGCCCCCTCTTCACTCACGCGGTCATCTTGATGTCTCTTGGCTCAGCAAGATTTTTATGAAGACTGATATTTTGACCCAAATGAGCGTTGAGCAGCTGACACGAGCCTTTATTCTCTACCTCCTTGGGCAAACTTTGTTGGCCAACAAGGATAGTTCGGTGCATATGCAGTTTCTGGCTCCCTTGCAGTATTTGGAGGCTATTTGGGAATTTGATTAGGGGTCATCTGCTTTGGCCACTTTGTATGGCAACCTTGGAGCTTGTTCACGAGACAAGAGCTTCATCCTTGGTGGTCACTATCGAGTGCTTAAGGTATGTCCTTCTTTCCTTTTTCTCCTTTCTCACTTTGATTTATCTTGGTACTGAATCTGTTTTGTTAATCCATTTTTCAGCTCTGGGCTTTCGAGCATCTTCTCCTGTTTCCAACTGACACAAAGCATGAGGATGAGAACTTTGTACCTCACTAGGAGCGATGGTTGGTGGGGCAACAGAAGCCACGATCACCTATTTTGAGCCTTCCTGAGTGGCGGCGAGTTTTGGACCGAGTGACGGTCGATCAGGTACCTTTCTTCTCCCTTCGTATTCCTTGTCTTTAGATTTTCATATCCTTGTACCATGGCTGATTTGACCTTGTTTGCAGGTGCGGGTTGACCCTTGGAGTAGCGTACCTGAAGACGCTCCTTTTGCACGTTCCAAAGTTTTGGACCGTACTCGTAGCTTGCTTGAGGGTCCCTTTTGCCGAGCTTGGTACCTGGGCGATTGAGTGGCTAGCCAGTGGCGTTCACGCGTTGAGGCTCTTCAATTTGTTCCTCCTCCTCCTCCGGTGTCAATGAGATCCACTTCCTCGATGTCTAAGGAAGACTTAAAAAATGCTCGAATTAGAGACTGGGCTAGTTTGCTTCTCTAGGCAGGTGACTATATGGAGTACTGCCACCTTTTCTTGACTCTGCTTGCTACTCCTCCAGTTGCTCTTGTTTGGCCACAAGCCCCTTCCTTTGTTTCCTTCCATTCTGATGATGGCGAGGAGGAGCGCTTGGCGCTTACCCCTTATTCGACCCAGCTTTACACATTGCCAGCTGGGGTTTTATAGGTATCAATTTTTTATTTCGCTTCCCTGCTTTATCATTGTATCTTGCACTCCGGTGTTTGAAATGCTTAGTTTATTTCCACAGGTGCCTGCTAAGATAGTACAGGAATGGCTGCATGCTTATCAGAGTGCAGAGGCTTTGGTCCGAAGGCAGCATCGCCGGATCCTTGAGGTATGAGTTTTCCCCACGTATTCCATTTGCTTTGCATCTTTTCTTGAATCTGAGTGTTTGTATTCTTTCAGCTTGAGGCAGAGCGAGTACCAGTTGCTGGTGGGGAGGATGTCGGAGCTAGTGAGAAGTCCTTGTCTATATCTCAGAGATGCTGTTGTGATTAGCTTTAGGATTTTCTCTTTTCTTGTTCATAGTTGGCAAAGAGACAAGCAGAAACTGTATTCTGTATAGTGAAAGCAACCACAATGATGATTTTCTAACCAATCTTTTGTTTATAAAATGAGAAACGCCCTTCAAATGCCTTGAGTATGCATGCGATAGTTAGAATATGGCTTTTTGAACAAGTAATTGTTGTTTTCCAAAAAACTAGTGTAATACCCGCCCCGGATATTTTGGTATTTCAATTACTTTTAATTGAACTATGTGTTTAGGGGGTTTAAATCGTAAACAATAGAACTTGCGAGGGTCCTGTGTGTGATTTGTGATTGGAACATAAGTTAAGACGTGATTCTGCTTGCATGTAATAAATTCCCTTGTGGTCTTATATAGCAAAATATTCTGGGATATTTATCGTTCTCCATTCCTATCTGATTTTCGTGGAGAGAGAGAGAGAGAGAGAGAGAGAGAGAGAGAATAAGAAGAAGAAGAAGAAGAAGAAGAAGAGAAAGACAGGTGCAGGACTGTTCGTCACGAAATTATTCAAGGTACTTAGAGATCTTGCAAATTTCTGTAATTTTTCGTGGATGTTCATTTATGTGTCTAGTATACGGTTGTAAATTTTTAGAATTTTTTGAGAAGTGTAAAAAAATGTAAAAATCGTAAACCAAGCTGTGGTCAGATTCCTATTTTTGAGCAGACAGCTCACAGAGTTGCGTCTTTCATCAATTTTTTTTATAGTTAAGCGATCCTCCTAATTATGGGTTCTTATGAGTCTAAAATATTGATAAGTTGGTGATGTTTTGACATTGGAATTACCAAAAAGTATTAAGTATTCGATTTTTAATGAATTTTCGAACACAGACTGTTCTGCTGGAAATTGTGCTTCGCTGCACAGAATTTCTGAGTTTGTGGGTGATTTTGACTAGGTTCCTTCATTGTGAAAAATCTGAAAAAAAATCAGGGATAAACTTTGAGATGTTGTTATAATCTCTACCAAATTTTAGGTCATTTTGTTGTATGGTCTAAGTTTGATGGATTTTACAAGTTGGTGTGCCCCTGCTAAATTTTGTATTTGCTGCACTAACGTGTTTTGGAAAAATGGTCATATTTTTTAGCTCGGGTATCAAGTTAGCATACAGGTTGTTGATTCTGAAACTAGACTTGTATGTCTTTCGGAATATGTGAAGTTTGTGGCTTAGTTTGTATCAAGTTAAATCAGTTTTTGATTTGAAGTTGATAGACGCGCAGAATCTGTGATTTTGGACAGATTTTTGTGTAATTTTGGACGAGCATAACTTTGTTGTCCGGACTCCGTTTTTAAAAAATTTTATATCAAAATTCATGTATCAGAGGTGTAGTTTCTAATGGTTGTGGTTTCATGATCTGGTTTTAACTCTATAAGAAGTTATAGGCAGAATACGATAGGCTGGTCATAGATTTCAAACCAAATGTAGGGGTTATGTGGTGTTTGAGTGTTACGCTTGTTTAGGGACACTTCTAAACCTTTGAGATGGACATGCTAGTATGCGTTAAGCATCTTTAATCTATTGTTGGTGTTATAGATTGTTGTTAGAAGTTAGTTTTGACATTTAACTGTTCAATAAACTGATATGGTTAATTTGTGGTTAGGTGTCAAGCTAGTCAATTAGGAGGGGCCGAAACTGTAAGTTTGGCGTACCTCGGTCGATACAAAGGTGAGTGTGTTTGATATGGTTCTTCTCCATATAATATTACTATGGTGGTGAGTGTATATCTTGCTATTCGTGATTAGCTTTCGATATGATTATTTTTAATGAGATGTTGTAGTGATGGGTGCATATCATGCTATTGTTGTTTAACTTTTGATATGTTGTGAATTTTTGCGTGTGAGGCACACTATGTCATAAGCCATATCGTTCAATGGACGATGGTTGGGAGCATGGTGTGTGGGACACGAGATTTGGTTGTGATATGCGTGTTTGATGAAAATGCATGCTGATGGGTATTGATTGAACCGTCGAAGGTTAGCGTGTGAGGCATACCATGTCATATGCCATGCCGGCTAATTGTCGATGGATGGGAGCATGGTATGTGGGACACCTTATCTTGGGTACATGGGATGTGGCAGACTTACCATTGCATGTGATGTGATTACATTCATATTGTTGTGCATTGATTATTATTGCCCAGTCGGGTGGATATGTTGGTTATAACTGTTGTATACATTCTAGTATTTCAGTTACATTGGTGATGTGTATTTATATTGATATTCCTTTGGGTATTGTGGTATTATGTTGGGCATTTCTATATCTCACACACTATGGCTTTCTTTTTGGTCTGCCAGGTAGTAGGTTGCTTAGAGTGGGTCCACTACCGGTCGTCGCGTTGAGGTGTTTTGCTAGCGTCAGGTGGGGTTTTGGTTACGTTGTTGTAGAGTGCTTTGGCTGGTGCAGAACTTAATTTGTAAGGAGTTATAACTAAGGATAGTTAAAGCTTTTAAATTGTACAGGTTGTAATTAAGTTTGGTCGATGGCTGGCGTTCTATTTGAGGTTAGCCTTGGACGTTGTGGATAGTCGAGTTCATTGTAGGTAGTTGATGAAGAAGTTGGTTTATTCAAGTTGTAAGTAAGTCGTCGGTGGATGTGTTGAAGTATAGAATTTTTAAAGTATAAATTTTTTAAAGTACTATAATGCAGATGTAGTTTCTTGGTTGTGCGATGTCATGATTGGTTGGTCAATACATTGACTCATTTTTATATTAAGGTGATAAGTCTTCCGCTGGGTGTTTATTTCTGACAGGTTGTGAGGTGTGATTTGATCTTCTGTGTGGAATGCCACGTGGTCGCGCCGACTCTGGCCCACTTTGGGTGCCGTTTGTGGGGCGGGGCGTGACAACTAGAGTTTGAAAACACATAGAAATCTTTGTGAAATGAAATATCGGCCGAGAAATTGATCATACGGCTGAAGAATTGATGTTGCGGTCGATGCATCATTACTTCTATTTTCCAAAGGAAGCTAGATTTTGTTTTAGACAAGTGACATCCTCTTATTATGCTTGGTTTTGACTTTTGTCTTGCTTTTGCTATGCTCTACAGTCTTATTGCCAATTTCGAGAATCTTTGAGATATCCTGCTTATTGTGTCAATGACTCTTAAGTTAGAGGGGATGAACAACAATTCTCGTGTCTTTTGCTATTGTCAATCCTTTGAAAAAAGTATACTCATCTTTTGCGAGCTCAATACGCAGGGTTAGCTATGCCTATCATTAAGTACAAACTGTTTTGATATTTTTCTCTCCACATGTTTGGGCCGCATCTCGATGTGAGATTTCCTACGTATCCCAATGAGGGAATCAGGCCATGAACATAGTTCCAAAATCACCACCTTTGAGGTTGGGTTTCCACTCTTGGTTTCACATGCTTTTGATTTTGCCTAGGTTACCTAATGGAGGTTGAGTCCCTAGCGAGCTTTTATTTGTATGCCTTATCTTTGCCTAGGCTGCGTTTTTGCATTTTCTTGCCCTAGCAGGCTTTTGCTCTTACTTTTGCTTGGGTTTCTTTGGCTACCCAACAAGCATTTCTTTCAAGAGACTTTCTGTACTTTGAAGAGGAATTTGGCGGAGATATATATATTTTTATGAATCTCCTTTGTTTGTATCTTCGTAATAGGCAAGCTAATTCGAAGTGTTCTCACGGAGATAGCATCTTCTTTTTAAGTCTTGACAAAAACCTAGTTTCTTAAGCAACTAAAGTTCATCCTTTCTTTCCCTTTTGTCATTGACACAAAGAACATGATTCCTTGAAGTTTCCTTTGTTTGGCAAAGAGACTATAGTACATGGCAATTGCACTTTAGGAATTAAATCATTGAATAAGCATAGTTTAGAAGATAAAACAAGAATTCATTTAGCAGAAATAAAAATGCCCAAACAGGGGCCCAAAAACATGTCCTAACTTGATTTGGAAAACGAAAGCAATGTTTTGATGTTCTTTGCCATGTTATGACTTCTTAGCTACTACAGTATTTTGGGGTCATCTTCTTTTCCTTTCACAATTTTATACTCTTTCCACCTTCTTCTTTGCCAAACAGAGCCTTTGTACTAGATCCATCTTTGAAGTTTGCATGGTGGCTACCTCTTTGAGACATGAGCAGTCCCCAGATGGAAATGTTTGCCCTTGTTACTCCTCTATTGGTTGCGCAGTCATTAACTACTTCCATTTGATCAAATAGCGACGCCAAAGAGATCCCATCAAGTGGATCGTCATATTCTCCTTTCATTTTGTCAAAGCTATCTTCTTTTGTTTTGTATGGATCTGTGCTTATGAAGTCTAGATCTTCTTCTTCTTTTTCCCATTGACTATAGTTGCACTCTTCGTATGGATTGACCCACGGCTGCATTTGGAACTCCTCCATTTCTTCTATAAGGTTGATTGTTTTCCAGACAATTGGAAGTGTTGGGATTCTTGGGCGATTGATGGGTACCACTATTTGGGCAGGTTCGAAGCGGGCATGCCTTCTCATCATGATGACCCTTTCCTTTTCCTTCTTCCTGTTTTCAAACCAAATACGCAACCAATCATCATCCTCCACGAACGGAATGTCGGGATCCTCCAAATTGTGTTTTACCCAGGAATGCTCTTTCCATTTCCTTAGCTCTGCTTCCTTTGCTTGTTCTTCTCCGTCACTCTTGTCAGACATGTTGGGATCGATCACTTCCGATTGATCGGACTCATTGTTTTCTTCTTCCTCCATCGTGAAACATTCATCCTCCTCTGGGAAGGTCAGGGTTGGCTTGGCTTAGGTGCTTTGGACAATGTATTGGCTTCGATTGCATATGAGGTTCTGAGACAAGGTTATAAGATTGATATTTGGGGGTGGTTCGGTATTGTGGGGTGGTTTGGTTTGTGCATCAGGCTGTGGGGGTTTTATAGTTCGATTATCAATGAGATCTTAAATATCATGGCGAAGACGCATGCAGTTGTCTGTCTCACGCCTAGAGTGTTGATGGTAGGCGCATTGTTTGTTGGGGTCATGGTTTGGGCCATAAGGTGGCTGAGAAGGTGGTTTATTTAGAGGTTTGAGATGCCCCTGACGGCTTAGAATGGTTAAGGCTTGCGAGAGAGTCATATAGAGAGGATGAAAGTTGCGGTGAGGCAGATTTGAGTTTCGAGAAGGGCTGGCTTAGAAAAGGTCTTACGGTAAGGCCAGGTCATGGGTGTTTACAGAGGCATGAGATGCGCGAGTTGGGAAGGTTTTCTTGGATGGAGAAGCTTCTTCTTTCCCAATGAGTCCCAGCTTGATCCCTTCTTCAATCTACAGCCCAGTAGCATGTAGGCGCTTGAAATCGGTTATAGCTTGAGTGTATATATGCTTTAGATACTTAGGCTGCAGATTCTTGACAACTATTCTCACTTGATCTTCCTCGGAGGGAAAATTCTTCATTTTGGCAGCCTTTTCTCTTTATCTAGCCACAAAAGTGACAAAATCTTCGCTCGACTCCTACTTAGTCATTTCCAAATCGCGAGTAGTTAACTCAATTTAGACATTGTATGCATACTGCTTGACGAAAGCATTGGCAATTTCTGGCCAAGGATGATAATGCACAAATTCAAGGGTGAGGAACCAATCAAGAGCACTTCCAGTGAGAGTCCTTTGAAACAATTGAGCAATGAGCTCGTCATTCAAGCCCATTGGCTTCAAGGTGTTGATAACATGGCGGACATGGCTAGTAGAGTTGCCTGTTCCATTGAACTTCTCAATGCTTGGCATTTTGAATCTTTCAGGTAATTGAGAATCTGGGAAGAGGCAGAGTCCCTCAAAGTCTAGAATTTGGTCCCCTTGTGAACGGGCCAAAGCGTGTTTGATCTCCTTGACTTGTTTGGCCAATTCAGGGTTCTCTGTTGTTATTACTTTAAGAGGATTCTCATCTTCTATCGATTTTTCTTTGTCCTCAACATCTCTTACTGCTTTCTTTGCTAGTAAAGTAGCGATTTGAGCTAGGAGATCTGCAATAGTGGCGTCGTTGTCTGCCATGGGAGTGGGAGGATTGCTTGGTGAAGCTTGGGATTTGATAGATGATCAGGTTTGCTGAGAAGATGACCGCAAAGTCCCCGGAAGTGATTGGGACCATTGTGGTACGGTGAAGGTGTTTTAACAGTTGAAGTTGACAGACGAGATGGCTGCAAAGACCTCTATTTGGTGTGACTTCGGGTGTTGTAAGAGTATAAAATTGGCTATGGTTGCTTTCTTGGCTTACCTATTGTGCCGCATTAAAGTAAAATACCTGTAAGTCAGTACTTGGCCGTACAAGGTTAGGATTTTGGCTAAAAATCCCAACCCTTCTGCAGAGGAAGAGATGTTGCAATAAATGATACAGGGTCTAAGGAAGAACTTCAAAGCAAAATGCAGAAAAATTCCTTAACCTGCGGGTTCATGTCTTATTTTGATAAGTTCTATGGCTTTCTAAAACATGAAAGACTTGGGTAGTCTCAAGGGTGCTCCGTTGTCGAAAGGGCACCAGTCCTTTCACCAGCCAATCATAGGCGATAATCGGGTGATTCCCTTTTTTGATATACGACTAGGTACAAGTGACTGTGGAGTTTGCTGGAACCCCTAACATAGTTCGTGACATGTCGGGATATTAGGTGAACTCAACGAGGTTGCCCACTCGATGCAAATGAAAAAAGAATTAGATAAAGCAAGTGTTAATCCTATGTCGAACTTTCTGGTTATGGCTCTCAAGTCCCCAGCAGAGTCGCCAAAAACTATAGACACCTCCCAAGCAGGGCATCGCCATACAGATTGATCATTTTTTGTTTGTTTGGTTGTTTGCTTCATAAACAAAGATCGTGGATATTCCCATGGCTAGGAACATCGCTACACGATAGCGGTTATCATCAAAATAGAGTCACCACCTAGTTTATAAAAAACTAGAAAAAACAAGTAGAGATTCCGGGTACAGGAACCAAAAGTACAATAATGGGAAGGTGTTAGGCACCCCTCTATGCCAAGTCGTGAGACTGGCCCATAATTGTTTGACATAAGGTTTATACATGCTCTATGTAACTCTAACACATAAACTGATTAATTAGACTTTAAACAGTTAATGGTGAGCCAAAACTGTAATTGAAACATGCATCAGAATAAGCAGAATAAAACAAGATGTCCCAGGGAGATGGATCTCGTGGCCGATGAATGGATGTCACGGTCGAGAGATCCTCCTGGTTCAATGTACCGGCCGATGGATCGAAGATCCAGCCGATGTTCTTCCTCACACCAGACTAAATAATTAACAGAGAATCAAATCGCTATGATTAGCATGCATAAACCGAAAAATAAAACAAACCGAAGGCCCCTGAGCCTCACCACCTTGATCCCTCAGTGGCTTGATTGCTTTGGATTGAAAGAGATTAACTTATTTGCTTCTTGTAAAGTCTAGGGTTAAGGTTTGAACTTCGGGATTTGGATCGTTGGATCGCGGCTACCTTCAGGAGGTTAGGGCATTTGTAGAAGGGATATGAGAGAGTATATTTTCAGGGTTTCGTGGCTAGAGAAAGTGTATTAACCTCTTAATTTCGGAACCCTAAGGACCCTTTATATAGGCAATTGGTGACTCACTCCGGCCAATCAAATGGCGTGAATCAAAAAGGAATTCTACAGTAAAAAGATCTCTAGACGCGATCTGCTGCGTAGCCCGAACGCATCAGAGAAAGGCTGCTAGGGTTTTGAGGATCGGATCAAACGTATGATAGAACATTCCAGAATCTGGAAAACAGACAATCTAACGGCCAGTTAAAGGATCTGGCGGCCGAGGAAATGATTAAGCGGCCGAAGGATAGACCTGGTGGCTGAAGGATCGATCTCTTAGGGAGATTTTCAAGCAACAAGTTTCATGGGTGAAGAAATGATGTTGAGGCCGTGAGATTAATGTTACGGCCGAAAGATAGATTTTCCTAGAATGCTGTATTTCTGTCTGAAAGGCTATATGGCTCTGGATTGGGTCCTCTAAATGGCTAAAAGTACTCATCATAAGTCCACGGGTTCACAAGAAGTCAATCAACAATCACTGTATCCATTCATCATTGGGATGGTCCCCAAGGTGGGATTTGAAATAATTGTTAGGCCAAATTGGGGTGTCTACACCGGTGAGACACTGCCGAATAGAAAGATATAACCAACTAACCCGTATCCAGATCCATGGTTCATCTGCTGATGAACGAACTTGGCCCGGCGAGACATGTCTGACAGAGGCATATTGAACACTGTGCACCGCTGGTCCATCCAACCCTTAAGTTCACGGGTCTTACTAGTCATCAGCGTGACACAGTCATTGCCCGGGTCACTTCGCCGAGCCATGCCCACCACAATCATCCATGTGCACCAGCTGTCACCATATGCAGTCTTGCTTAACTCATGCAATAACGACCTCAAATGATGTCGCCATCGTCATAATGGATAAGGCAGTTAGCCACACGTGAGCAAGCTGGCACGAAGGAATTGGTCGAGCCTCCATGACCGAGACATGGTGGCCGAGCCCAAGAGGATACATCAATCCTTAGAATGGGTCAAACTGTTTAGTTCTGCTAGTCCGAACATTGACCCTAGCCAAGCCAGATTTCGTAGAACCTAAAGTTCGCTAACTTATCCTGACCAGGTCAGACAGAATAGAGGGACCTGGCCTAACCTTTTGTCGCGCATAGTGACCATGACCAAACTGTCGCATTTGGCCCACTACACATTTCAAGGCTCGAGTTTTCCTTAGCTTTTTGCTAGTCTAATTCCAAACCGTTCATATGTTCTTAGAGCATCCACAATGGGTTTAATAACTAATGTTTTAATTGTGTATTAAGACTTAACAAATAAAAATGTATTTTTTGTGTCACAATGCGTGTATTATTTTGTGTGCTAGAGTGTGGTAAATCTAGTAGTGTGTTAGCACGTGTGTCAAATTTGGCAAAGAAGGTAGCAAATAATAAGTGGGTCCCATCTATATAAATACAAACACCAACCAAACCGAGCCGTAAGTCCCAATCACTTGGGGTTGGCTACATGAATCCTTTTCCTCCATTGAGCTCTGTCAAGAGCCACTTGTTCACACAAACCTACTGTACTCATATCGTTGCGCACCACAGCATCTACTGTCAATTTATCTCTACCCCTCCCCGTAGCATTGCCACCTAAAGCTATCCTGTCTGCTCTTTTAACTACTGCATCTCCTGGTCTTCGGTAGACATGTCCAAACAATCTTAGCATATTTTCCCTCAACTTCTCTTCTATGGGTGCTACACCTACCATCTCACGAACAATTTCATTTCTAATCCTGTCTCTTCTATTCTTACCACACATCCACCTCAACATTCTCATTTCTGCTACACTCATTTTGTTCACCTGTTGTTTCTTAATAGGCCAACATTCTATCCGGTAAAGCATCGCTGGTCTGATGGCAGTTCCATAGAATTTTTCCTTCAATTTTATGGGTACCCTCTTGTCAAACAATACACCAATAGCACTCCTCCACTTGAGCCACCCTACTTGGATCCTATGGGTTACATCATCGGCAATCTCTCCATCTCTACTAATGATTGAGCCTAAATACTAAAATGATCACTCTTAGGTATCTCCTGGTCTTGGATCATCACTCTTTCTTCATGCGCACTGTTGGTACCACTAAACTTGCACACCATATACTCAGTTTTACTCCAACTTATTCGAAAACTCTTTGACTCTAATGCGTCCCTCCAAATTTCTAGTTTTGTATTAACATCTCTAGCAGTTTCATCTATGAGGACAATGTCATCTGTAAACATCATACACCATGGGATATCCTCCTGAAATAGTCTAGTCAATTCATCCATAACTAAGGCAAAAATATATGGGCTCAAGGCTGACCCTTGATGCGATCCTACAGTGATTGGGAATTTACTTGTTTCCCCTACTGGTGATCGAATGGTAGTGACAGAACCTTCATACATGTCTCTAATCACCTCAATATACCCTTTGATCACTCCCTTTCTCTCCAAAACCCACCATATGATGTCTTTAAGCACCCTATCATAAGCCTTTTTCTAAGTCTATGAAAATCATATGGAGATCATTCTTCTTTGCTCTATGTTTTCTACCATTCTCCATAATAAGCAGTACAAACACCAACCATAAAACATAAATGTCCACTACTCCTAATACACAGTACTTGTTGGGTTCATTTTTATCCTAATACACATTTTAACACACAAATATACCAAACTCATTGTGAATGCTCTATAACACTCCCAAGTTAGCAATGTCTAACACACACTTGTGGGACCCATTTTTATCCTAATACACACTATAACAAATATTTTGACATACAAATATACCAAACCCATTGCGAAGGCTCTTATGTGCTATGAATATCGAGTGTTGCCTTGGAAATATTATTCAATATTCTTCGAATATTGTCACGTAGTCCCACAATCACCTCCACAACAACAAATTTATATGAAATCACTGCATGACGGTGCTTCATAAATACCGCCAAGGGTGGAAGAAGGAATTTATTCTGCCATTCTGCCCTGAGCTAACCCAAAATTTATATATATGAACCAAAAAGAGGCAAACTTTACATAAATATGAAAATGTTGCATCTTATTTAGGGGAATACGCTAACTAAGGAAATTGTTGAACCAAGAGGATTGAAATCGACAATATTGATTTCCTGACTTGGACCATGGAAACTCTACAAAATTAGGTTGATATGGCCCCGCTTTGATAAAAGCTCGTCTAATTGTATCATGTTGATTAATGGGATGTTCCCATATCGGAAAACGTTACCCTGGCTCCCATACAAGAAAAGTATCATCAAATTCGACTATTTGAATTTTAGGAGGAGGTTGTTCATTGGTAATTGAAGTATCGATGATGGACTGAGAAGGAGCATCACTTTCCGATATATTCACTCTTGGTTTGAAGAATGACAAAAGAGTATTTCCTCCCCCTTTTTTTTTGCTATTCCATTATAATTTAAACTTAAAAGAGTAAGATTGTAAGAACCAATATTTTAAACCAATTTAAGCAAATCAGTCAGTGCTCTGAATTATCTAAATCAATACAAATCTAAGCACACTAGCTAGTGCTCTACATTTAACAACATAAGAGCAAATTTTAAGCACACCAGCCAGTGCTCTATACTTATCAACATAAGTATAAATCTAAACTCACCAACCATGGCTCTGCATAATAAGAGAATACTTAAGGAACTGAACCCTCGTGATGAGAAAGAGCTTAATAAGTAACTGAGACCCATTTCGCAATTGATTTCGTCCAAGAGATGATTGAGTTAAGTCATCAAACAGAGCTGAGAGGGGTCAACTAGGGCTTAAGAGCTGCCGATTGGGAGACTGAGATGGTGAGACCCATCCTTGAAATTATTTGGAGCTACTAATTGGGAGAGGACTGAGACCCGATTGGGCTCACTACAAGAAAACATGTAATTGGCGATGAAAAATTTTCGACGTCAAAGGCTATATTTCGTCGCCAAATAAATTGGCGACGAAAAAATTCATCGCCCAACTTCATCAGCGAAGTTTGGTCACGAAAAAGGTTGGCAACGAAAAAAATAAATTCGTCGCCAATTATTCCTTTTGGCAACGAAAAAGTTCATCGCCAAAAGCTGATCATTGGCGACGAAATTAAACATTTGGCGATGAAAATTTTCATCACCAATTGTTATTAATTGGCAAGCCAAAAATAAAAATTCCTCGCTAATTCCATTTTCGTATGGGGAAAAAATTCACTTCTTGTGCTTCCTGGGTTTCGAACCTAGGCCTTTCAACTAACCACACCCTTACGCGCGTTGCACTAGTCATACTTTTCGAAATATATTGGGAATATCTAATATATAACATATATGTTCAATTATTATTTTTTCAATACTATCATATGTGATAACTAAGAGGAAATCTATTATTCTTTTATTTGTTATATTTTTAATTAACTTTAAAAAATAAATTTTATTTATTAAATCTCATTATCTTGCTGGTACAAAATTAATATTGGTGCAATACACGTTAGGGAAAAAAATACACATTAAACAAAAAAATTAACTTACAATAAATTGTTTTTGACTAAATAATAAAAAATTCAACTATATTCGCACTTGGGTTTGGAAAAATGAGAAGAAATTGACCCATTAAAAGCTAAGTACTATGTTTCTTTTGTTCTTTTCTATTCGTTTCGTTGGGTAACCGTGTCTCTTAACTTATAGTAATTTTTTATATGCAACCTTTCAATAAATTTTGCGGTCATAAATTATATGTATTCATGAATAACATGGTAAGTTAATTGTGTCGCCCATAGTACACATTGGTGTAGGGAGGTATTCCCGAACAGATAGAATTAATAACGTGGTACGAGAGGCCATGGTATGAATATAATAGGAGCAGTGACATGCGAAGTCATTGCCCAAGCAGTCTGTTCGACAAAATGAAAGGCCGAACAGAGGGAGAATTCCTGAGAAGACATAGGCCCAGAGTAATTGATAAAGGACCAGTTACACGAGAAGTGACTGGATCATACAGTCTATTCGGCTATGGGATAGCCGAACAAAGAGAGAACTCCAATCAAAGTGCTGAAGCAGAGGGAATACTCTAGGAGGTTCCAGAACAAAGATATTCTGTAAAGATATGGGATTCCGAGAATGTAGGATCCAGAAAAGATACCCAACAGGAATGGGATGTTCGGCCAGTTATGGAAAAGAGTCCTAAAAGGACTAAGGTAATGAATTGATAAGGGAACAAGAATCCAAGATATCCTGGGTTTCCTATAAGAGATAGGAATCCTAAGGCAACAGGGATGCTTGGGTGGCAAGCATCTATGATTCTATAAATACGAGGTAAACCTAAAGGCAAAAGGTACGCAATACATGACATTCATATTGTTTTCCTACATATAATTAGGGTTTTTCTGCTAGGTACGTGATACTAACTGAGGCATCGGAGGGCCTTTGCCACGAGGCACTCACCCCTTGTTTGTCTTACAGATTAGGGTTCCGACGAGAAGCTAGGCTTTCGGTCAAGCAGCACGTGAAACTGTTATACCAACATATTGCTATTCATAGAGGGCAGTTTTTGTCCACCTACAATTGGCGCCATCTGTGGGAATCGAACCCATGACCACATGGTGGAAGTAGATCCAGCAACACCACACAATCCAAAGAATCTGCTAGATGGAGGAAGAGATAAATCTCCACCCGGGGCTCCGAAAAAGCCCGAAGTCGGGCCTAGAAGGACCACGAGTAAGGGTCGCCCCCTTGCTGATCATGACAACTCAAAAAATAGAAAGGGAAGAACAACCTCAAGATCCACGAGAAGGAGTAATTCCCATCAAAGAGATGAATCGGTTGCACACTCAAAAAGTGTGCACTACAGCAAGGATGTTCTCGATAAAAAGAGGTAGGAAATCAAGGAATACGCTCGTTCAATCAAGAAACGAGAGTACGAGATCCAGGAATTGGAAAGGATCCGAGAACACCCGGAGGACTCTGGACTCTCACAGAGAAATTCCTAGGGAGATGAGTTTACCATGGTGAAATACAGAAAGGCTCCTTCACGAGGAAGAAAGAGCAAAAGCAGAAGTCCCACCCCAAGACAACATAAGGTTTCTCCACGAAAAGGAGGAGCCGAACACTAAAACGGCAGCAGGCTTCTTCACTAAAAAGGAGAAGCAGGAGCAGAAGTCTCACACCCGAGGAGGGAGAGATAAGGAGACACCATAGGGACAGGTACGAAAGACCTGATTCCGATTGGGAGAGGAATAGACCTAACAAAGCGAAGGGGCTAGAAGACGAGACCATGACTGCACGAGAGGCAGCACAAAAGGCACTCAGCAATATTGCATCTTCCCCCCTTTCAAGGAAGCTACAAGATGCTAGGTTGCCGAGCAAAGTAAAGCACGGGACGTTTGTCCTCTACGAGACAGATGCTGATCCTATGGCACACATCCAACACTACCAGCATGCAATGTTTATGCATGAAGGGGATGATGCAATCATGTGCAAGATGTTCCCATCAAGTTTGGGAAAGGTGGCTTTATCTTGGTTTCATAAGTTGGGTCCACGCTCCATCCGAGGATGGGTGCAGTTGACCGAAGAATTCACTGCCCGGTTCCTGACTAGCAGAAGGGCCCCAAAGACTTTTAAGAGCCTCTCCGTTATGAAGCAAGGAGAGGATGAGCTTATTAGGAGCTATGCAAAAAAGTACTCGGAGACTTTCAACGAGATTGAAGGTTGCAGTGAGGAGTACGCGATAGCAACGTTCAAGACCGGTTTACCTGTTCGGGGGGAGCTGCGTAAATCCCTGAACATGAGTCCAGTGCGAACACTGGCAAAATTAATGGAGCGGATAGAACAACACTCTAGAAACGAGGATGACATACTCCGGGAGGATGGTAAGGTAGCGGCCGAGCAGGTAAAGGGGCCTGTGAAGAAAGCAAATAAGCTAGAACCCAAAAACTACCGAGAGAGGAAAGACTATGGGCAAACAAAGAAAGAGCCGTACAATGACAAACAGGCTCCGAATCCCAAGTCTTTCTTTTCAATAAACACAGTTTGTAAGGAACCCATCTATAGGATTCTTTATCGAATAAAGAATCAGCCTTATTTCAAGTGGCCTCCAAGTCTAGGTGGAAAAAAAGATGCAAAACGTGCTACGAATCAGCACTGCAGCTATCACAAGGACTGGGGCCACATGACTGAAGACTGTGAGATGTATAAGAAGTATCTTGATGATTTGGTCTCTCGTGGCTACCTCAAGGAATTTATCTAGGAGGACCCAAAGATAAAGGGAATGCCTTGGAGATGGATTACGAACAGAATCCTAAGGGGATAATCCATATGATACATGGATTAGCCACGCCTTATATGAGAAATGAGGTTAGGCTTCTTTAGAGGCAAATCAAGCACGACCAGCATGTTATGCGGTTAGGAAAGAAAAGAAGACGAGAAGATGAAAAATGCAACGAGGCCATAGTTTTAACAGATGAAGACTTGGAAGAAGTCCGAGTGCCCCACAATGATGCTTTGGTCATAACTCTACGAATTGAGGAGTATGACATTGAGAGAATCCTGGTGGATTCAGGGAGTTGCACAGAGGTGATGTATTATGATGCGTTCAAGAAGTTGGGTCTGGCCCAGAAGGATTTGGAGCAATCCACAACACCCTTGGTCGGGTTTGGTGCAGGTACTGTATGGCCCCTTGGGAAAATAACGTTGCATGTTCGGGCTGGATCAGTGGTATTGAGAACAGACTTTCTGGAGGTAGATGTTCCTTCTTCCTATAACGCGATTATAGGATGAACCTGGTTGCACAAGATGAGAGCCGTCTCTTCTACTTATCACCAAATGGTGAAATTCCCAGGATCTAACGGTGTTGAGAAAATAAAGGGTAATCAGAAGGTAGCCCAACGGTGCTTAATTTCCACCATTAAAAAAGTCCCAAAGGCCCATCATGTTCACACATTAGAAGTACCGGATCAACGGACTATCGAGGACGTCGGTAGAAGTCCGGCAGAAAAAGTGGTTGAAGGCCTGAAGAAGATACAAATCAACGAGACTGGTCCTGAAAGGTATTTTTTAATTGGAGAAACATTGCCAGTAGACGAAGAGGCCGAGTTGGTAAGCTTTTTAAAGGAACATGTTGATGTGTTTGCATGGGTACCAGAAGAGATGCCCGGAGTAGATGCAGATGTGATCTGCCACCACTTGAACGTTGATCCACAACACAAGTCAGTCATACAGAAGAAGAGAAGGGCAGCCGTACAGCATGTTGATGCTGTGATCGAGGGGGTAGATCGTTTGTTGGAAGCCAAAGCAATAAGGGAAGTTTACTATCTAGAATGGCTATCCAACACTGTGGTTGAGAAAAAGAAGGATGGAAAATGGCGTGTCTGTGTGGATTTCACAGATTTAAACAAAGCATGCCCAAAGGATAGCTTTCCTCTTCCAAGGATAGACCAGTTGGTGGATGTAACTGCTGGGTACGAACGGATGAGCTTTCTCGACGCGTATCGAGGATATCATCAAATTGCCATGTTTGGGTCTAATCAGGAGAAGACTTCTTTCATTACACCACGAGGGTTGTACTGTTATAGTGTCATCCCTTTAGATTGAGGAATGCAGGGGCAACATATCAAAGACTGGCAACCATCATGTTCAAAAAGCTGCTCGGCAAAACTATGGAAGTTTACATAGACGATATGGTGGTAAAAAGTAAAACCAGACAAGGCCATATAGCAGATTTGAAGGAGGCTTTTGAAATCCTGAAGAAGTACAAACTAAAGCTCAACGCCTCGAAATGTGCGTTTGGAGTTGGCTCTGGGAAGTTCCTAGGCTATCTGGTGACCGTAAGAGGGATCGAAGCTAATCCTGATCAAATAACAGCCTTGCAAAGGCTGCAAAGTCCCAAAACCACCAAGGAGGTCCAGAGGTTGACTGGAATGGCTGCAGCACTCAATAGATTTATCAGCAGGTCAAGTGATAAGTGCAGACCCTTCTTTCAGTTGTTGAAAAAGAAGGAAGGATTTGAATGGGGAGCAGAGTGCGAGCAAGCCTTCCAGGACCTGAAGAAGTATTTGGCCAAGGCCCCACTTTTGTCAACTCCACTACCTGTTGAGTCTTTAATTTTGTATTTGGCTGTTTCTGAACATGCTGTAAGTGCAGTCCTGTTAAGGGATACGGGATCCGAGCAAATCCTTGTCTATTACATGAGCAAAACATTGCTAGATACAGAAACGAGATATCTGCCACTCGAGAAATTAGTTTTAGCTTTAAGGACAGTGACTAGAAAATTGCCGCATTATTTCCAAAGCCATAAGGTCGTAGTTTATACTGAATTCCCATTGAAATCACTACTACGAAAAGCAGACTTCTCCGGAAGAATTTCAACTTGGTCCGTCGAGTTAAGCCAATATAATATTGATTATCAGCCGTGCACGGCAATCAAGGGCCAAGTGTTGGCTGATTTTGTGGTAGAATTCTTACCTGCAGTAGCACCTTTGCCACCTATGAGAAAGGGGCAGGTAATTGAACCACTAGCAAAGAAAAATCAGGTCCCAGCTGAACAGGATTCCCTGGAATGGAAGCTGTTCGTTGATGGATCAGCATGTAATATTGGATCAGGAATTGGGGTTGTGCTTTTTCCTCCTGAATGAGTGATGTTGGAACTATCTGTTCGGCTAGGATTCAGTGCGTCAAATAACGTGGCAAAGTACGAGCCACTTTAGCTGGCTTGAGAAGTGCAAAAACCCTGAAGGTTAAACGAGTAAGAGTTTATTGTGATTCACAGCTTGTGGTTAATCAACTATCCAGGGAATATGAAGCCCGGAGTGAGAAGATGGCGGCATATGTGCAGGCAGCCAATGATCTACTTGATACCTTCGAAAGGGTATACATCGAGCAGATAAGTTCTGGACAGAATGCTCACACAGATTCACTAGCCTGGTTGGCTGCGGCCATACCAACTGAGTTTAAAAGGAAGATAGCAATGGAGTATTTGACTGAGCCGAGCATTAGAAGAAGTGTGGAGTTGGTCTTGGACGTGAACCAAGGTCCAAGTTGGATGGATCCAATTATGGAGTTCTTACGAAATGAGATAGTCCCCACTGATAAAAAGGAGGCTCACAAAAAAAGGACCAAATCTGCTAGGTTTTGGCTGTCACCTGAAGGGAAATTGTACAGAAAGTCCTTTACAAGTCCCTATTTGCTTTATGTGCACCCTGAGATGGTGCAAAAATTCCTACACGAAATTCATGAAGGGACTTGTGGAAGCCATGCTGGGGGTAGATCCATTGCCCACCAAACAATCATTCAAGGATATTGGTGGCCATACATGCAAGAAGATGCAAAGATGTATGTAAAAACTTGTGAGAAGTGTCAGAAGTTCTCACCAATGATTTGAACACCAGCAGAAGACTTGGTGCCATTAACGAGTCCTTGGCCATCGCTCAATGGGGAATGGACATCGTGGGTCCACTTCACAAAGCAATAGGAAACAGGAAATTTCTGTTGGTAGCAACGGATTATTTCACCAAGTGAATTGAAGCAGAACCATTGGCTAAAATCACTGAACCTATGATAGAAAGGTTCATATGGAAAGCATCATTACTCAGTTTGGGGTCCTCTATTCGTTGATTACGGATAATGGATCCCAATTTCAGAAAAAATTCAAAGCATTTTGTGCCCAGTATGGAATAAGGAACTACTACTCAACCCCAGCCTATCCTCAAAGTAACGGGCAGGCAGAAGCCTCCAACAAAACCATTCTTGATGGGATCAAGAAGAGGTTGGATAAAGCAAAGGGGAAGTGGCCTGATGAGTTACCACTAGTACTATGGGCACATCGTACAACGCCTAGGAGGTCTACGGGAGAGACCCCCTACGCATTAGCATACGGAACAGAAGCAGTTATACCTTTAGAAGTTGGCCTTCCAACCAATAGGACTGCATTGGTGGAAAGTGGGGCCAATGACAGGGCCCTTGAAATTGAACTCGACCTTGCCGAAGAAAGAAGAGAGAGAGCCCTGGTTCATTTAGCCTCTTACCAGGAGCAACTAATGAAGAGCTACAACAAGCACGTTCACCCACGGGAATTTGGTGTTGGAGACCTTGTGCTTCGTAAGGTGCTCGGCAACACCAAAGTGGCAAACGAGGGCAAGTTGGGTGCCAATTAGGAAGGCCCATATCGGGTTACAGAAATTGTGGGCATATGGGCTTACAGATTGGCAGACCTGGACGGGAACCCAGTGCCAAGGCCTTGGAATGTCCATAATCTGAGGAAGTTCTTTGTTTAAAAGACTTCAGTCTATTTTAGGAAGAACATTGTGATTATGTGGGAATTACGAATATAATTCCCTTGTTTTTATTATCTTTTAGTTGCAAGAGGTACGAATAATGCCCCCTTGAGTTTTAGGATTATGAATAAAATCACTTTTTCCAGTATATCAAATTTTTTGAGTATTTGTTTTTTCTAAATACGAACTAAGGACTTGTCTTCCTCTATTCGTATTGGGGGGCAGGTAATGGGCACGAATGCCACGACCGAATACACGTATCCAATCCCTAGATATTTGAGACTTAAGCTATTTTTAACCATACAAAATACCTGGTTTGCATACGAATACATGCTCGAAAACTTGATCTACATACGAACACATGTATAACTTATTCGATCTGGCTAAGTACGAGAAACTTAAAAACATCTAAATATGAGACACTTAGATATGATTTGCATACGCATATATGCATAGGATTGCCCAAGAATACATAAATCATGAAAGTACGAGAAACTTAAAATCATATAAGTATGAGAAACTCAATATGTCCGTGCAAAAGGGATTTATCCAAGCATGTGACAATTGGAGTGCATACGAGAATATGCAAATTATCCAAGTACGAGAAACTTGATATTCAAGTACAAATACACTTGGTTTGCAGAATATCCAAGCACGACTGCTTGAGTATTTTTCCACAAGTACGTGTATGCTTAATGAGTGTTTCTCCTCAAGTACGTGATACTTGGACAAATACGAGACACTTACAAGTAAGTATGAAATAAATGCTTCTTTTCCAAGTATCCAATACTTGGCTAACAACATAACGAGCATATGTTCAGGAGTAACTGACTAAGTATGAAAACACTTGGGCACAGACATAATGAAACCATGTCTGGTAAATTAAACTAAGTATGAGAACTTAAATAGCACTCATGCGAAATATCTACAGAGATGGTATGAAATACCAAATAAAAGTTTATAGCCAAGACGGGCCAAGCAAACCATACTGTCGTGCCACAAGGGACCAAATACATGTGTTACCAAAGTATAGAACGTACTGGTGCCTCGCAGGGCTTAAATTTCACAGTCACGAAGGACCGGCCAAAAAGTATAAAAGTGTTTTTTGCAATACTTACCTATTAATCCAGGTTTTGGACCTCTGGAGCAGTTTCACTTGGGACCTCTGCACTGACTTCCGTGGTAGCACCACTTCTAGTTGCATTCTCCTCTAGGTTAATGGGTTCATTGGTTAAAACTCGAATAGGTGATTGCACAGGGTGAGTATCAGTTGGCGTATTCTCTTCAGCATCAGCAAACTCTTCAATCTGTTGCTCGATATCGTCCTCGGTATCCTCCGCTGGTTCGTGAATGCTGCGAGCACGGGTGCTCGGCAGATCATTGTCCTCCCAGAGGGGAGAATCTTCTTCAACCCCCACTTTGGTCAGGCATGCCTCCCAACATGCACCCCATATCTGATCTTGAATTGCAGGCATCTTTTCAACATAGCTGGAAGTGGCAGCATCAAAGCCTTTCTGATATCCCTCATCATAGGCCACCTTCTTAGTACTATCAATTTTCAGACAGAGCTTCGTTGAGACTCTCCTCAGCAGTTTCGAGCTTCGCCTTAGAACCTGCTGCTTCCAGTTTTGCCTTTTCTATCTCTTTCTCCAGCCTTGTTATTGTTTGAAGCAGCCTTGAGTTATCTCTCAAAAGCCTGTTGCGTTCTGGCTCTATCTCTTGGAGTTTTTGGCCCAAAGTGACCATCTTTTGGATAAACTGAGGAGATCCAAAAAAGACAAGAAGCATTAATATGATAACACGAGATGTTAGGATTCAACTAAAGTTCCCAAGTTACTTTACCTTTATTCCACTGACGAGACCTGTGGAGATAAGCGGTGGCGATCCAAATTCTTTGTGCATGTCAATAGGTTGCAACAGCCCTTGTACAAGTGCCAATGCAGTTTCTGAGGAACTTGCACTATCACCAACATTAACGGGCCGATCACCCCTAATGAGTTGGGGGGCCCAGGTTTGAGGTAGAGCTTGGGTACTCGGCAAAAGAGGTTCCTGAACTGAAGCTGCGGCTTGTGCAGCGGCATCATCGGAGTCTTCTGTTCTAGGACGTTTGTCCCGATGAGCATCATCGGCTCCGTGGACAGGGTCAGACCCTCGGGGAGATGAAGAAGACTAGATAGAACCACCTCAATTATGGCGGGGTGGCGGCGCAGCATGCCCAGTTGATGCTGCCCTCCCAGCACCACGACCTCGCGCAGAGACGGTAAGTAGAGAGCTCAAATTCAAAGGTTGGCGAGTCATTGTACCTGAATTTGGAGGGGACGGAGAGTATCCAAATGAGGAGGATTGGCTAGTTTCGTGCTCGAAAGATGGCTGTTCGGCTAGACGTTAGGATGTCCTTCTAAGAAGTAAACGAGGCAATAGAACGCCCTCGGAGACAGGTACTTCACCTGGTTGCCCGGCAACAGTAACCTCAGTACTGGATCTCAAACTCCTTGATTGGGGAGCAGTCGAAGTTGAGGCAGCACTAGTACTTGGGTTGGCAAGTCTTTTGTCAATAACACCTCTGTAAGTAGGCTCATATCCCAGTAGTACGTCTGCGTTACGACCCCAACCAGCTGACGAGGTACCAGGCTCACCTGTATATTTCAAAACCCTATTGATCTCTGCTGTTCGAACACAACTTGGTTCTCGCCTAGGACACTTGTTAGCGTTGTCCGCTGCAGATTGAAACACAAGCATTGATTAGATAAAATTCAGAGGAATAGTAGAGAAAAATTACGAATAAGAGCAAAGTGAATTAGGAGCATACGTGGGTAGCCCCATATGTGGGGGCAATGAAGGCCCACCACTTGGCCATCTTCCCCCATTGGCTCGAATGCTCCGGTAACATAGAGGAAATCAATCTCGTGATCACGAGCCAAATCTGACAAGTTTAGCACGAGACGCTTTTCTGCTCTTCTAACCTTGAAGTAATACGTGTTATATTCAGGGTTTAGCACTATGCTATACCACCACTGGATGTCCCAAATCCCTAGTTGGGTCCCTAGAATCCTATTCAGGGTGACCAACCCCATCACCAGCCTAAAGACATTTGTCGAAACTTGCATGGGGGTAAGACGATACCAGTTCAGAACTTGGCGGAGTAGTGGATGAAGGGGGAAACGAACTCCACCCTCGACAATAGCCACGATGGGGATACACATTCTATCCCACGAACCACCATCCCTATCCGCACCTAAAGGGGCGAGTTCGAGTCCCACATTATTAGGAACGCTATATTTAGCCCTAAATGCCGCCATGGCAGTAGGTGTTTCACAAAGTTTTCTAAACTTACTGGGTTTTGGAAGGTTTTCATTATCATCCGCCATGGATACAGAAGAAATGAACATGATGAAATCTGAAACTAGGTGCGATCGAAACCCTAAAAAAGTAAACTCTGGGAACGAATCTCAGAATAAAAGGCAAGAATAAAAGTCTTACGAAACTGTAGCAGCGGTTGCCTGAGATACAGCCGAGTTGCAGATGACGGCGATGGCAGAAGAAAGGCAAAGAAAGCTCTTGCCTGAATAGAGAGAGAGAAGGGTGAGATATGAGTTTTGGGTAAAAAACCCAAAACATTCCTTTTTGGGATTTTAAGGTGAGAGATGGAGTTGAAACGTCCCCTCTCACACCATTACGTGAAAAGTAACGGGAGAATGAGATTCAGCAGATGCCTTTCTAATGCTGTTTGGCCCGAACATCAGTCGAAATTAAATGCAAGGTGTACGAAATATGCCACATGGAATTCCAGCCTCGAGAACGTCATAATGATTTAGGCGCCAAAAGCATCAATGACATGACCACACGGGATGACTAGCTCGAAGGTCTATTTCTAATTTTACCAGTTGCCCCCGAACAGTGGCAAAAGGCAAAACTGGGGAGCAATTGTAGGGAGGTATTCCCGAACATATAGAATTAATAACGCGGTACGAGAGGCCATGGTATGAATATAATAGGAGCGGTGACATGCGAAGTCATTGCCCAAGCAGTCTGTTCGGCAAAATGAAAGGCCGAACAGAGGGAGAATTCCTGAGAAGAAATAGGCCCGGAGTAATTGATAAAGGACCAGTTACACGAGAAGTGACTGGATCATACAGTCTATTTGGTTATGGGATAGCCGAACAGAAAGAGAACTCTAATCAAAGTGCTGAAGCAGAAGGAATACTCTAGGAGGTTCCAGAACAAAGATATTCCGTAAAGATATGAGATTCCGTGAATGTAGGATCCAGAAAAGATACCCAACGGGAATGGGATGTTCGGCCAGTTATGGAAAAGAGTCCTAAAAGGACTAAGGTAATGAACTGATAAGGGAACAAGAATCCAAGATATCCTGGGTTTCCTATACGAGATAAGAATCCTAAGGCAACATGGATGCTTGGGTGGCAAGCATCTATGATTCTATAAATACGAGGTAAACATAAAGGCAAAAGGTACGCAATATATGGCATTCATATTGTTTTCCTACTGATAATTAGGGTTTTCTGCTAGGTACGTGATACTAACTGAGGCATCGGAGGGCCTTTGCCACGAGAAGCAAAGGTGTACTCACCCCTTGTTTGTTTTACAGATTAGGGTTCCGACGAGAAGCTAGGCTTTCGGTCAAGCAGCACATGAAACTGTTATACCAACATATTGCTATTCATAGAGGGCAGTTTTGTCCACCTACAATTGGCGAAAAAATTAATTTTGTGTACAATTTCGTCGCCAATTTGTTACAAAAGGTGACGAAAAAGTAATTTCGTCACGAATTTGGTTACCAAAAGGCAACAAAAAAGTAATTTCGTCACGAATTTAGTTACCAAAAGGCAACAAAAAAGTAATTTTGTTGCCAATTTTGTTCAAATAGCTAAAAAATTGTAATTTCGTCGCCAATTTTTGTTAAAAAGACGACGAAATTAGTTTTTCCTCACCAATGTATCACCTTTTACCTGATTTCTTGTAGTGCGCTTAGGAGCTGCCGATTGGGAGAAGGCTTAGGTGCTGGCGATTGGGCTGAATGGGATGGTGGATTGGGCTAAAATTATTTGAATTAAAAATTTACATATAATTTTTTTTTAGTAGACCTAGCTTACAACCCAACCCAGCCTCTCTGTAATTATTTACCGTTAAATGGAGTATTTTAACGACTTGGTGAGCATCCGCACTAGCCTCTTCAAATTTCAGACCAAATTACACCTTAAAATGTCACTTATTACTTTAACTAGTCACTTTTAACATGCATACTGCATCAAACTCTTTATTCTAACTTGTGGTTTATTAATATATTATTTCCTTCTTCTTCCAAAATAATATTGAGTTTTTTTTTTCTCAAATGTAATTCTCTATAACGGTTTATTAAAAAAATCAAGTGCTCCAATTTTCAATTTTTTTGAATTGGTGCAAATTTTTTATTTTTCTAATCATCATGTTCTATGATACAAATCGCGACAGTATGGTGGCACACATTTTTCCTACATAAATCTTGACCGTTGGCTTAGCACACATTTTCCTGCACAAATCTCAACCCTTGGCATTTTGGTAAATACCTTGCATTTTCTGGAATAAAACAAAGCAGTAAATGGAAAGTTTATATGGAATCAACATCTAATTTGGCTGGGATTGAATTTCTAATTTGACCCTACGGCCATGATTCTCTCCCAAAGACAATGTTTAGTAAAAAAGGACGATAAACCCTAAAAAGGAGAGTAAAGTGTTTGAGGGGTAATCGCCGATGGTGAACAACTTGCCACAATCGAGACCCCTTTGCCCCTCTCTAGCTTTTGCTCATGGTTCGAATCTAGCAAGGGTGTGTTCCCTTTGAAGTATGTGGTTATTTGAATAATGGTCGTGAAGTGTTTGCTGAAATGCAAGTCAATTTTTTTTTTGGGCCATTTTTTGGACTGAAGATGTATTGCAACCTGAAAATTGAAGATTGGTGTAGTACCAGCCCAATCATAGCCCTCTCCCCTGACATTCTTGGTTGTCTGAGTCAAATATGCCTCTTCCTCATAGTCAAGCTCCGATTATTTTTTTTTTCCCGAAAAGGTTTCTAATTTTTCCGATGCCCATACCCCAATGATTGGAGACTAGATGGGTTTTGTTATTATTATTGTTGTTGTTTTTGTTGTGCAATAAATTTGTTTTCTTATGTTTGTCCTTTGAAGACATTGCATTTATTTTTTCACAACGGTGTGCCTGCAAAATTGCTAGGTTTACTTTATGCCGGCTTTATTCTTTGCATATAAATTATTTGACAAAATGCCTGAAAAACAGAATGCATGCAGTGGATAATTAGACATTAGTATTTTTCCTCATAAATTGTTGGTCAAAATAGACAGATTAGGTTGTTTTCGGTGTTTCAGATCAACTATGCTCCTTCGATATTACACAAATACCATGCCATTAAATGTCTGTCTTGCCCAACTGAGTTGCACCAAAAAAAAAAAAAGAGGAGGTGAAAATGGTGGAGTTGTTTCTTTTTCTACTTCTAAAAACATAATTAGATGTCCATTTAGGTTCTTCGTGCATTTGGCTTGAGTGTATGAGAGACCATGTCTGTACAAGAATAAATACTTCATTCTTAGATTTTTGCATAGGGTAACCTTTTTGTTTTTGAAAAGGGAACAATGAGACTTCGGTTGGTTTTAGAATACATGGGTCAATGAATCTTGAGATGGGTTCTTAGCTACAAGCAAAAAATAAGAGACTTTTGAGACACAATGTTGATTCGAACAGGCCAGTCTCTTGAGATGGGTTAATGAATCTTGAGATGGCTTCCTAGTTATTCTTTGAGCTACCTTTTCCAATTTTGTTTCCTCAACAGGCCAGACTCTCCTGTTGTGTGGTTGAACTATATCAATTTTTTCCTTGGTTGCTCTGATTGTGCAGGAAGTTGCCCCTTTATTGAATAGGAAGATTGGGTGGGATGAAGGAGGTGGAGGTTTGAATGTTGTTTGCTCCAAGTGGTACACTGTTGACTGTCCATTAACTAAAAACTCATTACTCATAATTTTTTGATTTTGGCAAGATGTTGGTTAGGAATTGAATATTTTTGAAGTTTTTGACCTATTAAATACCCTTGCATCTCAGAGAGACTTTTGTATCTCTTGAAGAAATGTCAGTGTCATGATGAGTGCGATCTTAATGGTTTTCGCTAATGTTGGATGAGCCAATCAGTTTAACTGCGTAGGGGATTGCTAGGAGAAGTGAGCTAACTATCATGGATGGAAAATGGGCTGTTGTAGGGAGGTATTCCCGAACAGGTACAAAATGAGCCCGAGCATGGTCAAAGAAAAGGTCAACGCGCTATGGACCAGTGATATGAGAAGTCAATGGTCCAGAGAGGTTGTACGATTCTCGGTGCAATAACACGAGACGTTATTGGACCAAATACAAGGAAAATGACATGAGATGCCACTGTTCAAGAAACTTGTTCGGCAAGAGAGAGCCGAACAGGAGGAGAGCTCCTTAGAAAGGATATGGTCCAAATTGTTTCCTTAGGACCAGTTACTTGTGAAGTAACTGGTCCAGGCCGTCTGTTCGGCCATGAGATGGCCGAACAAAGAGAGAAGTCCTATTAGAGGGAACATTCTAGAAGTGTCCAGAATCACTGGTATTCCGTTACGGGATGAGATCCCAAGAATATAGGATCTAAGAAAGATACCCAACGAGTATGGGATGTTCGGCTTGTTATGGAAAGAGTCCTACAAGGATTAAAGGAAATAAACTGATAAGGGAACGAGAATCCAAGAGATCCTAGTTTTCCTATACGAGGTAGGAAACTTAGGGCAATATGGATACTTGGGCAGCAAGCATCCATAAATCTATAAATATGAGGTAAACCTAGAGGAAAGAGGTACGCAATACACTGCATTCTTATTGCTTTCCTACTGATAATTAGGGTTTGATCGCTAGTACGAAATACTAACAAAGGCATCGGAGGGCCTTTGCCACGAGAGGCAAATGTGCACTCACTCCTTGTCTGTTTTGCAGGACAAGGGTTTCTTTGACAAATTAGGGTTACGTTCAAGAGGCACGTGAAGCCGCTGCATTCCAGTGCTGTTCAGAGCACTACTTGAATTTGTCCCCCTACAATTGGCGCCGTCTGTGGGAAACGAAAGAGTTCCCTTTGAAATACGACCATGGTGGAAATAGATCCAGCAATGCCACACGACCCAAAGGATGTGTTAATTGGAGGAGGGGATAAGTCTCCACCCGGGGCTCCGAGAAAGCCCGAAGGAGGACACAAGAGGACCACGAGTAAGGGCCACCCCCTTACTATCCACGGCAACTCCAAAAATAGAGATGGAGAGACGGCATCGAAGTCCACGAGAAGGACTAAATCCCATCGAGGGGATGAATCGATTGCACACTCCAGAAGTGTATACCATGGCGAAGACATTCTTGATAAGAAGAGACAAAAAATTGAGGAGTATGCTCGTTTGATCAAAAAACGAGAACATGAAATCAGAGAACTAGAGAGAATCAGAGAACATCCGGAGGACTCTGGACTATCTCGAAGAAATCCTAGAGGCAGTGAATACGCTTTGGTACAGTACCAAAAGGCTCCTTCACGAGGAAGGAGGAGCAGAAGCAGAAGTCTGACCCCAAGGCGACATAAAGCTTCTCCACGAAAAGGAAGGAGCAAGAACCGAACACCCGAGCAAAGGAGGGTATCTCCGAGAAAAAGGAGAAGCAGAGGTCGAAGCTCTACCCCCGAGGAGGAAGGGAGTAGGAAACATCATAGGGACAGGTACGAGAGACCTGATTCCGATTGGGAAAGAATTAGATCCAAGAAAGGACCAGAGGATGAAGCCATGACTGCACGGGAAGCAGCACGGAAAGCACTTCAGAATATAGCATCCTCCCCTTTTGCCAAAAAATTACAGGAGGCAAGATTGCCGACCAGGGTAAAACATGGAACATTCATCCTCTACGAGACAGATGCTGATCCCGTGGCCCATATACAGCATTACCAGCAAGCGATGTTTATGCATGAAGGAGATGATGCAATCATGTGCAAAATGTTCCCGTCGAGTTTAGGGAAGGTTGCTTTGTCCTGGTTCCACAGATTGGGCTCACGCTCCATCCGAACATGGGTGCAATTGGCCGAGGAATTCACTGCACGGTTTTTGACGAGCAGGAAAGCTCCCAAAACCTTTGAGAGTCTTTCTTTTATGAAACAAGGAGAGGACGAGCCGATCAGGACTTATGCAAAGAAGTACTGGGAAACCTTCAACGAGATTGAAGGATGTAGTGAAGAATACGCAATAGCCACGTTCAAAACAGGCTTACCTGTTCGGGGGGAACTGCGTAAGTCTCTAAACATGAGTCCCGTGCAGACATTGGCAAAATTGATGGAGAGAATTGAGCAGCACGCCAGGAACGAGGATGACATCCTTCGAGAGGATGGTAAGTTGGCCGCCGAGCAAGTTAAGGGACCTATAAAGAAAGCTGACAAGCCAGAGCCCAAAACTTATCGTGAAAGAAAAGATTATGGGCAGGCGAAGAAAGAGCAGTACAAAGATAAACAAGCCCCGGATCCCAAGTCATTCTTTTCCATAAACACGGTTTGGAAAGAGCCCATTTACAGGATTCTTTATCGAATAAAGAATCAACCTTATTTCAAATGGCCCCCAACTCTTGGTGGGAATAAAGATGCAAAACGTGCTACGAATCAGCACTGCAGTTACCATAAGGATTGGGGTCACATGACTGAGGACTGTGAGATGTTTAAACGACATCTTGATGATTTGGTCTCACGAGGTTACCTCAAAGAATTTATCCAAGAAGATTCCAAGGATAAAGACAAGGCAATGGAATTAGATTACGAACAGAATCCAAAAGGGGTAATCCATATGATACATGGATTCGCCGAACCTTATACGAGAAATGAGGTGAGATTGCTTCAGAGACAAGTGAAACATGACCAACATGTAATGCAGTTGGGGAAGAAAAGAGGGCGCAACGAAGGGGCAAGCAACGAGGGCATAGTTTTTACGGATGAAGATCTGGGAGGAGTCCAGGTACCTCACAATGATGCTTTGGTCATAACCCTACGAGTTGGGGAATATGATATGGAGAGAATCCTGGTGGATTCAGGGAGTTGCACCGAAGTGCTATACTATGATGCGTTCAAGAAACTAGGGCTCACACAAAAAGATTTGGTACAATCAGTAACTCCATTGGTCGGATTTGGAGCAGGAGCAGTTTGGCCGTTAGGCAAGGTAACTCTGCCTGTTTGGGCTGGGACAGTGGTGCTACGAACCGACTTCTTAGTGGTGGATTTACCGTCTTCCTATAACGTGATTATAGGGAGAACATGGTTGCACAAGATGAGGGCAGTCTCTTCAACTTTCCATCAGATGGTAAAGTTCCCAGGGTCTAATGAGATTGAGCACATCAAAGGTAACCAAAAGATAGCTCAACAATGTTTGGTATCCATCATAAAAAGAGTCCATAATGCCCACCATGTTAATACTGTGGAAATTCCGGATCAGCCGACCATTGAGGATATTGGAAAAGACCCAACCGAGAGGGTAGTTGAGGATTTGAAGAAAACACTGATCAACGAGACTGATCCGGATAGGTATTTTTTAATTGGGGAATCACTGCCAGAAGAGGAAGAGAATGAACTGATTAGTTTTTTGAAAACTTATGTCGATGTATTTGCTTGGACACCAGAGGAGATGCCTGGGGTGAATGCAGATGTTATCTGCCATCATTTGAATATAGATCCACAGCATAAACCGGTCATTCAAAAGAAACGAAGGGCAGCCGTACAGCACGTTGACGCTGTAATTGAAGAAGTGGATCATTTGTTGGAAGCCAAGGCAATAAGGGAAGTTTATTATCCAGAATGGCTATCCAATACTGTTGTCGTCAAGAAAAAGAACGGAAAATGGCGCGTATGTGTTGACTTCACAGATTTAAACAAGGCGTGCCCTAAGGATAGTTTTCCTCTTCCAAGGATTGACCAGTTGGTTGATGCAACAGCGGGATATGGACGGATGAGTTTTCTCGATGCATATCGAGGATACCATCAAATTGCAATGTTTGGGCCAGATTAGGAGAAGACGTCTTTTATTACACCACGAGGGTTGTACTGTTATAATGTCATGCCTTTTGGATTGAAGAATGCAGGGGCAACGTATCAGAGACTGGCAACCATCATGTTCAGAAAATTGCTCGGCAAAACTATGGAGGTTTACATAGATGACATGGTGGTAAAAAGTAAATCTGGGCAAGGCCATATTGCAGATTTGAGAGAAGCTTTTGAGATTTTGAGGAAATACAAGTTGAAGCTCAACGCCTCGAAGTGTGCGTTTGGAGTCGGCTCTGGAAAGTTTTTGGGCCATCTTGTAACTCTAAGGGGAATAGAGGCGAATCCCGACCAGATAAAGGCCTTACAAAATTTGGAAAGTCCTCGGACAACGAAAGAAGTCCAACGATTAACTGGGATGGCAGCAGCTCTTAATCGATTTATTAGCCGATCAAGTGACAAGTGCAGACCTTTCTTTCAGCTGTTGAAGAAAAGGGAAGGGTTCGAATGGGGAGCAGAATGTGAACAAACCTTCCAGGATCTAAAGGGATATTTGGCCTCTCCTCCCCTTCTTTTGACTCCAGAAACAGGTGAGCCTCTAGTTTTATACTTAGCTGTTTCTGAGCATGCTGTGAGTGCAGTACTTTTAAGAAATAAGGGATCCGAGCAAATCCCAGTTTATTATGTGAGCAAAACATTATTAGATGCCGAAACAAGGTATTTGCCCCTCGAGAAATTGGTCCTAGCGTTAAGGACAGCAACTAGAAAATTGCCACATTATTTCCAGAGCCATAAAGTTGTGGTTTACACTGAGTTCCCATTAAAATCACTGCTCCGAAAGGCAGATTTCTCGGGAAGGATCTCGACTTGGTCCGTTGAGTTGAGCCAATATGACATCGACTATCAGCCGCGCACAGCAATCAAAGGCCAGGTGTTGGCAGATTTTGTGGCAGAATTCTCACCGGCGGTTGCACCTTTGCCTCCTACGAGAAAGGAGTATGAAGCAAAGCCTCCTGTAACGAAGAAACAGGCATTAGCCGAACAAGATCCCTTAGAATGGAAGCTGTTTGTTGATGGGTCAGCTTGCAACACCGGTTCAGGAATTGGAGTTATGCTTTTACCCCCTGAAGGGTCAATGTTGGAATTATCTGTTCGGCTAGGGTTCAATGCATCAAATAACGTGGCAGAGTATGAGGCACTCTTAGCTGGTTTGAGAAGTGCAAAAACCCTAAAAGCTGAACGTGTTAGGGTATATTCTGATTCACAGCTCATAGTCCATCAACTGTCCGGGCAATATGAAACCCGGAGCGAGAAGATGGCGGCATATGTACAGGTGACCAGAGATCTGCTCGATACCTTCGAAAGGGTGTATATTGAGCAGATAAGTTCTGGAAAGAATGCTCATGCAGATTCATTGGCATGGTTAGCCGCAGCTGTACCATCTGAGTTTAAAAGAAAAATAGCCGTGGAGTATCTGACTGAGCCGAGCATTGGAAGAAGTGTGGAGATGGTCTTGGACGTGAACCAAGGACCAAGTTGGATGGACCCAATAGTGGAGTTTTTACGAGATGAAATACTCCCTTTGGACAAAAAGGAGGCACATAAAATCAGGACCAAATCTGCTCGGTTCTGGTTATCCCCAGAGGGAAAACTATATAGGAAGTCTTTTACAGGACCCTACTTGCTTTGTGTGCATCCTGAGTTGGTGCAAAAGTTCCTCCACGAAATTCACGAGGGGACATGTGGAAGCCATGCTGGTGGTCGGTCCATAGCCCACCGAGCAATCACCCAAGGGTATTGGTGGCCGTACATGCAAGAAGATGCTAAGGTGTACGTAAAAATTTGTGAGAAGTGTCAGAAATTTTCACCAATGATTCGAACACCAGCCGAGGACCTAGTGCCACTGACAAGTCCCTGGCCGTTTGCTCAATGGGGAATGGACATAGTGGGTCCACTACACAAGGCAACTGGGAATCGAAAATTCCTGCTAGTTGCAACAGATTACTTTACTAAGTGGATTGAGGCTGAGCCATTGGCCAAGATCACTGAACCTATGATAGAAAGGTTCGTTTGGAAAAGCATCATAACTCGCTTTGGGGTACCTTATTCGTTGATTACAGACAATGGGTCGCAATTTCAGAAGAAATTCAAAACTTTCTGTGCCCAGTATGAGATAAGAAATTATTATTCGACTCCAGCCTACCCTCAAAGCAACGGACAAGCAGAGGCTTCAAACAAAACAATCCTTGATGGGATTAAGAAACGTTTGGATAAAGCAAAGGGGAAATGGCCCGATGAATTGCCATTGGTTCTATGGGCATACCGAACAACGCCTAGGAGGTCTACGGGAGAGACCCCCTATTCATTAGCATATGGAACAGAGGCTGTTATTCCATTAGAAATAGGTCTGCCAACCAACAGGACCACTTTGGTTGAAAGTGGAGGAAATGACAGAGCCTTGGAGATTGAGTTAGACTTTGCCGAGGAACGACGAGAACGGGCCTTGGTGCACTTGGCCTCATACCAAGAGCAGCTCATCAAAAGTTATAACAAGAATGTACACCCACGAGAGTTTGGTGTTGGAGACCTTGTGCTACGAAAAGTGCTCGGCAATACTAAAGTGGCTAATGAGGGAAAGCTAGGGGCAAATTGGGAAGGCCCATATCGAGTTACAGAAATCGCGGGCATTGGGGCTTATCGATTGGCAGACTTGGATGGGAACCCAGTGCCAAGACCTTGGAATGTCCATAATCTGAGAAAGTTTTTTATATGAATAATTTTTCTTTATGCACATCGTGATTGTGTGGGAGTTACGAATAAAACTCTCTTGTGTTCTAGTTTTTTTATTTTTACAAGGGGTACGAGTAACGCCCTCTTGAGTTTTACAGTTTATGAATGAAGTTACCTTTTTTAAAGTATACCTGCTGTTTTCTTGGTATTTGTTTTAAATACGAAATATGAAATTAATTTCCCTCATTCGTATTGGGGAGCAGGGTATAGGATATCCATTTAAGTACGTGACACTTAAACACCATTTAAGTACGTGACACTTAAACACAAGTTCGAAACACTTGTGAGAACGCAAGTACGAAACACTTGTGTGAAGTTTTAAGTACGTGAAACTTAAAGTATGAAAACACTTGTATGGAATTTAAAAGCCACGAAATATTCAAGTACGAGAAACTTAAACCCTTGCGATGCATACGAATACATGCATAAAAGCATACGAGTATATGCACAAACAGTCCACAGCATACGAAAATATGCACAAACTTGGAAGCATATGAATATATGCATAAAGTACGTGAAACTTTAAACGATTTAAGTAGGAAAAACTTACATAAGTACGAAATACTTAAACATTTCAAAACACCCATGATAGAAACATGTGGAACAGGTCTCTTGACAGGAATAATTCAAAAACAGATGTAAAGAAAGACAGAGCTCATTCATCTTCAGTGAGATCTTGCACAGTTGTAGGAGCAATTACAGGAGCTACTGGTGCAATCACATCATCTGTGGTATTTTCATCTCCAAGTTGACCATCACTGACTTCCTTTTGGCCAGGGTTGGTCATATCAATTTGAGGCTCCACTTCAGAAACAGGTTGCTCAGCAGACACGCTCACCACATGCTCATCATTTATCTCCTCTGCAATATCTTCCTCTTGACTAGCAGCACTGGGTAGTTCAATGTTGGTCCAGAGAGGAGATGATTCAGGAATCTCAGCTTTGGCAAGGCAAGCTGTCCAAGAGGCCACCCAGACTTGGTCTTGTATCCCAGGCATTTGGCCTGTGTAGCTTTCAGTGGCAACCTTGATTCCTTCATTATACCCCTTCTCTAAAGCAGCTTTGGCTTCCGTCTGGCTCGCTTTCAATTCTTTCAGAGTTTGATGTAAGCTACCCTCAGCTCCCTTCAGTTGTCCTTTAAGTCCATCAGCTTCTCCCAAAGCTTGGTTTCTTTCTCTCTCAAGCCTGATGATGGTGCGTTGAAGTTTGTTGTTCTCACCGACCAGTTTGGCACGTTGGGGCTCAGATTGGCTGAGTTTTTGAGCCATGGCCACCATTTTTTGCATCACCTGGAACGATCAAGCAACAGCTGTGATTAACATACATATCAAACGCTATATACGCTATGGTAACAAAAAGAAACTTTACCTTGGCGTTATGGGACATGAAAGAGCTAAGGAGGTTATCTGGCGACATTGCGACTTCTTTGCACATATCCCCAGGCAAAAGAAAAGCCTGGGACAATGCAAGTGCAGTCCCTTCAGTCTCAACAGTGTCCCGAGCAGTGATAGCTTGGTTCCCATGAGAGAAAGAGGGAGCCCATGCTGGAGCAGGTGATGAGGAGGATGTTGGGGGGTCTTTCTTGAGTTTCCTCCACTCGTTGACGTTTTTCACGGTGAAGGGCTTCAATCTCTTCAAGAGAAAATCCTGGGGGAGCATCTGTTTGAGTCTGGGGGCGACGACCACGACCTTGAACACCTTGGCCCCGAACAGTACCACGACTCCGACCAGGAATGGTGAGGAGGCTGCCTAAATCAATTGGCCGGTTCATCTCTGGAGGTGAAAGGGTATGATCTCTGGAAGACGAATTGGATGTGGGACTGGAAGTTTCCTCAGCAAGAGGGATTGGTTCGTCAGAGATCGGAGGTGTCCGAGAACGCCTTTCTTCTTGTTCGGGAACTGGTCTTGAAGGACCAGCTACTGCAGGGTTATCAGCTGCTCGGGTTCGCCGATCAATAAACCCACCATATGAAGCTTTGTAGCTGAGAAGTACTTGAGCTGCTCTTGCTCGGCCTGCAAGGTATGTCCCTTCGCCGTTGAATGCAAGTGCTCGTCTGATATCAGCTACGTGAACTTGTGGGGTTATGATGTTATAACCACGGTTGATATTTGATGCTGAAACAAAGCACGAGTAATTAGAAGCACGAGAAAGCTCTTCCTATGAAAAAGGACAAAACATATGAAATTAGGGGAAAGCACTAACGTGGGCTCCCGAATACGTGAGGGGCATGAAAACCAATCACTTGGTCGTCCTCATCTCTGGGTTCGAAGTTGCCCGTAACGATCAGAAAGTCATCATCATCCCCTCGAGCAGAGTCAGGGAGTTCAAGGACTAGCTTTTTTCTAGAATCCCTACTTTTTAGATAATAAGTGAGGGCGTCCCCAGTTCTGGAAATATTGTATGGATGGTGAATATCGTACAGGCCTAGAGAAGTCCCTAACATTTGGTTTAGGGTATTTATGCCCATAACTACTCGGAAGAAATTAGCAGAAACCTGCATTGGCGAAAGCCTGTAATACGCTAAGACTTGGCGGAGCAGAGGGGCTAAGGGAAACCTAACTCCGCCTTCAACGACGGCTACTACTGGAATGTGAAGGGTGTCAAAATCGAAGCTTTCACGAATGGCATCCTCAGGAGCCAAAACAGTAGCTACGTTGTCAGGAATCCCATATCGAGATCTGAAACTAGCCATGGTTTGAGGAGTATTACAATGTCTACGAAATCTCCCCATTACCAGAAAAGCTTTTGGGGTTCTTTGAAGTATAAAGAAAGGGGACGATGAAACCCTAACGAAAGATTGTGAACAATCCACCAAGAGAAATAGAGCAGTAAGGAGAGGAATGATGACTTACGAAAAATAGTCGATTGAATCCCTAAGAGCAGAGAGGAGGAGGTCTTGAAATGATGAACAGAGCTTCAATGGCGGGTAAACCTTGAAATCGCCTCTTTCTGCTAAGGGAATCTAAGAGAGAGATTGAGATTTTTGAAAATGGGACGAAAATCCAAAAATACCCTAAAGGTTGGTGATGTACGTGAAACGTCACCCCAGACGCCGTTTGAGCGTTCCGTTTTCCAATAAACACGTCTGTTCGTATTTAATGTAAAAGCAATACGATGATCGACACGTGTAAAGGTTAGGGCTAAAAGCCTGTGACGGCCACAAGAAAAGATGATTTTTTCTTAGCAACGTGATGAAACATTGCAGGAACAAAATGAATTTGCTCGGTAAAAGAGCTTTACTCGTCATTTGAGTAAAATATAAACGAGCAAAGCTGGGGAGCAATTGTAGGGAGGTATTCCCGAACAGGTACAAAATGAGCCCGAGCACGGTCAAAGAAAAGGTCAACGCGCTATGGACCAGTGATATGAGAAGTCAATGGTCCAGAGAGGTTGTACGATTCTCGGTGCAATAACACGAGACGTTATTGGACCAAATACAAGGAAAATGACATGAGATGCCACTGTTCAAGAAACTTGTTCGGCAAGAGAGAGCCGAACAGGAGGAGAGCTCCTTAGAAAGGATATGGTCCAAATTGTTTCCTTAGGACCAGTTACATGTGAAGTAACTGGTCCAGGCCGTCTGTTCGGCCATGAGATGGCCGAACAAAGAGAGAAGTCCTATTAGAGGGAACATTCTAGAAGTGTCCAGAATCACTGGTATTCCGTTACGGGATGAGATCCCAAGAATATAGGATCTAAGAAAGATACCCAACGAGTATGGGATGTTCGGCTTGTTATGGAAAGAGTCCTACAAGGATTAAAGGAAATAAACTGATAAGGGAACGAGAATCCAAGAGATCCTAGTTTTCCTATACGAGGTAGGAAACTTAGGGCAATATGGATACTTGGGCAGCAAGCATCCATAAATCTATAAATATGAGGTAAACCTAGAGGAAAGAGGTACGCAATACACTGCATTCTTATTGCTTTCCTACTAATAATTAGGGTTTGATCGCTAGTACGAAATACTAACAAAGGCATCGGAGGGCCTTTGCCACGAGAGGCAAAGGTGCACTCACTCCTTGTCTGTTTTGCAGGACAAGGGTTTCTTTGACAAATTAGGGTTACGTTCAAGAGGCACGTGAAGCCGCTGCATTCCAGTGCTGTTCAGAGCACTACTTGAATTTGTCCCCCTACAGCTGTGACACCACCTTGCCATCCACGAAAGCTAAATAGTTCATTCTTAGAATTTTGCATAGGGTAACTTTTTGGTTTTTGAAAAGGGAACAATGAGACTTCGGTTGGTTTTAGAATACACGGATCAATGAATCTTGAGATGGGTTCTTAGCTAAAATCAAAAAATAAGAGACTTTTGAGACACAATGTTGATTTGAACTGGCCAATCTCTTGAGATGGGTTAATGAATCTTGAGATGAGTTCTTAGTTATTCTTTGAGCTACCTTTTCCTATTTTGTTTCCTCAACAGGCCAGTCTCTCCTGTTGTGTGGTTGCGCTATATCAATTTTTTCCTTGGTTGCTCTCCATTTGTGTAGGAAGTTGCTCCTTTATTGAATAGGAAGATTTGGTGGGATGAAGGAGTTGGAGGTTTGAATATTGTTTGCTCGAAGATTTACACTGTTGACTGTCCATTAACTAAAAACTCATTACTCATCATTTTTTGATTTTGGCAAGATGTTGGTTGGGGATTGAATATTTTTGAAGTTTTTGACCTCTTAAATACCTTCGCATCTCTTAGAGACTTTTGTATCTCTTGAAGAAATGTCAGTGTCGTGATGAGTGCGATCTTAATGGTTTTCGCTAATGCTAGATGAGCCAATCAGTTTAACTGTGAAGGGGATTGCTAGGAGAAGTGAGCTAACTATCGTGGATGGGAAGGGGGTTGTGACCCCACCTTGCCATTCACAACAGTTAGTGGTTCTGCGTTGCTGTTGTTGCTCTACCTTGCAGACAAGTGAGTAGCTTGTAGATTATGATTGTTGCTCTGCTAGATTAGGATTCATTTAGTTGGGGTTCATATTATAATTTGATCAGTTTTCGATTCCAAGGATTAGGAACTAATCTTTTTTTGTCAAAGGAGATGTAAATTGTGAAATTGCAGCAAAAGAACCTTTTAATGGAATCATAGTTGTCGTAAGTGCCTAGCCATGCTACTAAGTTTGTTTTCCGGCAAGGGTTTATCACACTCCGAGCAATCATAGAGGTAATTTTTGTGGAAGTGTCGTAGGCATGGGTAAGATAAAGTCATACTAATGGAGTTAGCGTAATGCCTATTTTTTTGGGTTTCTTGCTACAATCCCAATTGCCCAACCATATATGCATTTAGTAGCCAACAAGTTTGAAATACAATTAATTGTTCGGTAAGAGAGAAGGCCAATGTTTTATATCTCTTTCGTTTTTTGTGTGTGTAATGTATTACTGTAGGTATTTTTAATATATCTTTCCATCATTTTAATTTGCAAACTCATTTTGTTGGAATCCTCCTTTAAAAAATGTCACCTTTTTTGGCAGTTGGCAATCCATGGCGAACACACCATGCTAACTGTAGATTATGTGGGAAGTCTAAATAGGTGGTTGTCTTCTCAATAGTTGATGGCTAGCTAAAGCAAAATCAAGACCTTTGAGGTTTGAAAGTGCAAAGAGTACGATCAGTTTAATGCCATGAAACAATAGCCGCTAAACCTATAATACGGTAATGGATCTTATTTTTTTATTCCTGTATCTTCTTCTATGTATAAGAGTTTCTCTATGCACATTCGAGTGGATTACCGAGCTATGATGTTACGTTTGTATATTCTATAATGTCACATTCATTGAGATTCCGACCTACGATGTTATGTTTATATACTGTTAGGCACAATTTGTTTGCTCACGCCTAACTAAGGTCACTTGAAATCATATTGAATAATGAATTCTTCAATATTGAATTGAATTTTGGTAAATACTTTGCATTTTGGCTACTCCGATCTTGGATCTAATATAACTTTAAAAAAAATATTGTATTCAAGTTAGGCTTTTGATTGGAAAGCTAGGTTTTGGGTATTTATATGGTGTTGACAAATTAGATGCAAATGTAATCTATAAAATCCCTTCCGGATTAGGAGACTTTAAGTTCAGGTTGCCTGAGTAACGCTATAGTTTTTGTAATTTTTTACCATCTTCCTAATGAGTGACAATATTGGAGAGAAGTTAGCTTCTGCGAGGAAATCAATGCAATGATCGAAGGTTTTTTACTGCCAATCAACTGATTGTGTGGTGCACTGGTTTTAGATTATGTGTGAATGATGGTTTATATATCTGGAGAGCCATCGATGGTATATTTGGATGCCTCTACAAGCTTGGTAAGGTAATTTCATTTGTTGCAGTCATTTACTTTTGTAAACTATCTCACCTTTTTTAGTAAAGTCTCTCACCTTTTTTTGGGATCTTCAAGTATGTTGCCTTAGACGTCTGACTACTTATTTATTGGCGTTTGATTCAGGCATTGTTCTCAGTAACAAGTTTACGTAGAGATGGAGGTTGAAGGACCTTAGCTTTCTCTTCATGTCGAAGTGGGGGGGGGGGCTTTGCTTTGTCTCCCTTTGTGAAGGCATTGATTTTAATTTCTATTTGCAGCCACACCAAATAACTTTCTTTCGTAATGTACTCTTTTCTTTTAACAATTTTTTTCCTTCCTGAAATGATTGGGGTTGGACATTGTTTTTTTTTTTCTTTTCGGTTAATTAGATATAGAAGATTTGTTTCTCCTTTCAAAGTAGAGAAAGGGAATGTGCATTTTGATTCCCGTCTATGCTATGTTCATTTCTTTGGTGTTGAACCTGTCGGTGTTTGTAACTTTTGTTTTAACTATTTCGTTTTAGCCAAAATTACACGCTCCTCAACCAAGAAAGAAAATTACACACTCCTCGATAATTCATTTTAATCATGTTCAAAAACGTACTGCACTGTGCCTTCAGGCACGAGCAATTTCTAGTTATTCTAAATGGTTATAGTTAATTTCTGGGGCTTCATAATTAAGTATCTGTTCTTTATCTGGGACCCTTTAGAGCAGAAATTTGATTATAAGAGCTTTAGAGATAAAAATTAATTATGACCCTTTACGATAAGATGATCGGAAAAATAAAATTTTTGCACCGGTTTAAAAAAATTAAAAATAGGACTGCTTAATTTTTTAACCATATTTTTTACTATAGGAAAACAATCTAAAAAAATTAAGTGCTCCAATTTTTAATCTGTTTGGACCGGTGCGAAGATCTTATTTTTTTGATCATTTTGTCTAAAAGGTCATAATTTATTTTTGTCTTTAAGGCATTCATAATTAAGTTTCTGCTCTACAGGATGATAGGTGCGTAAATATGTCTATTTGCGCTCCCTAACTTAGACTTGTTATGTCCGTCTAGTATGTTAATTGGGGTTTGATACTTGTTATATATGTTTCAAAACTCATGGAGCCAATGAATAATATTTGGAGCTAAAGTGCCAAGTTGAATTTTATTTTGTGTCAAGCAAAACCGGCGCCGATGAAATTAATCAAGAGATAGATAAAATAAAGAGGGAAGCATTGGATTAAATTCCTGCTAACCTTTGCACGTGGGTGTGGCTGGAAATTATCATGGGCCAACGATGTTGGGCTGATTTTGGAGAATTGGAATATGGCTTGTCGACACAAAGCAAAGGGAAAATGACGGTCAATGACGTGTTTTGATAATTAATACCCGTCAATGGCATTTTCAGTATTAACAAATGTTCTTAACTTATCTTTGGCCATTATTAATTATCAAAACACGTCATGGACCGTCATTTTCCCCAAAGGAAACATGGAGGCTGAGATGTAATCTGATTAAGATTATCAATGGGCCAATACTAGGACTTCTTGTCTAAAAAGGTTTTACACGACAAGGAATATAAAAAGGAGGCGAGGGCTTTTGCTGACTGATCCCCACGAACGCACAACAAAGAAAATAAAAGGTTGCGCTCTCGGCTGTGTATATCACGCGGACGGTATAAACGAAGAACGGGGCTATCGACTACCGAGATTCAATATTGTTTAGTTTTTAAGTTTTGTTCAATTGCTTGCACTCCAGTAATTCATTTTAATTTTTGTTCTTAATTAAAGTTGTTCTTTGATATTCAATTAGTTGATATTTCTTGTTTGTTTTTCATCTTGCGTAATAGAAGCATGTTTTAAATTAGGGTTTCTTTTGTTTATTGCTTAATGATGAGTGAGTAGTCGCCGGAGTAGGGTCGCAGGGTGATAAGCACACCATGGCCTGATTGGATGCGTTCTGCTCTTATTTTGAAATAAAGAATGTTTAAAAAAATAATTTTAGATTGGTAAAATAATTCCCGTAGACGAACCTGAGCATTGTCGGAGCCCATGTGAACGAGAGAATGGGGGTGCAAAACTCATTCTCCGCTGCGCATGGATAAATAGCTACCATAAGGGTTTGCATCTTGCGGGGTATCTTTTTCAATCTAAAATCAAACGTTTTAAAGAATACCGATTGGAGCAGATGAGTCTGGATCGGTTGCGAGTGTTATGAACTCTACGGCTATACCTTCCTTTAAATTATTTGAAAAGAACAGTTGTTTCCGTAAGTTTTAGTTAATCTCAATCAAAACGACAAGGGGTGGCTACCTAAGAGCCTGTTAAATTAGTAAAATTTGAGTTTTTAGTCAGCACACATCACTGTCTATGTGGATTCGACTCCGGACTTACCGGATATTGTGTTACGTCGGTCTCCACCCTACGCTTGGGGCAACCCATTATTTTAAGATTAGGAATCCGTCAAACACAAGATTCTAAATAAATAATGAAATAATAAATAGTTTTTTTTTTGGATAAATGAATAATAATAATAATGTAACAACCCTGATTTTCGGTAGATAAAAATTTCGTCAAATATTTGAATTTTATTTTATTTACTTGGTATTACTTTTAAAATTCTTTTTTTTAATTTCTAAAAATCCGTTATAATTAGATTTTAGCCCTTTAAAAATTTATCTCTTGGCTAGAAGTCCTACATGGCAGGTAGAGTTAGTTTCCAACCGATTAGTTGGAGAAACCGGACTACCAATTCACCTAGTTACATTTTCCTAACCCTAGATGGACCTTTATAACCATCTTTGAGCCTTATGAACCCCTCCTAATCCTAATTGGACCATTAGGCCATTAGAGTAATCATTTCACCCATGACTATTCATTCAAAGCCTTACTTACCATCATTACTTCTTTAACCATTGGTCCATAAATGCTAGGGGAATTTTTATCCCTTGAATAATGGACATGTGACTTACCAACGTGTGCATAACCTTGACAAGACAAGTCATGCATGCAAGCCTGAGGTATAGCCCTAAGTTTAATTATCCTGGAGTTACTTTCTTAGATGCATATATATATATATATATATATAGACACACACACACACACACACACACACACACACACACTTATATACATGTATATATGTACTTCATAAGCTATGTTAGCATGCCTATATGAGCCTATGCTTCCATAAGTACACTTTCTAGGAAAATCTTAATCATTTTCCTTCCATTGAGTAGTCACTTGAAAACTCTCCATGACTTTTTCTCTTCGAAATAGACTTAAGACTACCTAGACCTAAAACTATTTATTTTTACCCATAGATAACCATATATGTAGATATATATATGTAGTACAAGAGAGAGAGAGAGAGAGAGAGAGAGAGAGAGAGAGAGATGGGCCGAGAGAGAGAGAAAGAGGGGCCGAAGGAGAAAGAGAGAGAGAGGGAGAGAGTGTGGTGTGTGCATGTGACTTTGTTCACTCCCACAAGCTACCCTTTATAGCCTTAAGCCTATTTGACAACTTGACAACCCATTCTAGTCTTCCTAAGTACAATCCTAGCCATCATTTGTTCTTCCTTGAAAGTTAGCCCAACCTAGGACAAGACAAGCCATAAAACCCTTCATGATCACCTATTTTATAGCCTAAAGTTGGATTGACAAGTGAGGGAAGGATAGGATCTTGATTAAAGGCTTGAAGTGACAAGTCAATGGAGCAAAATCCATGGGATAAAGGAGAGAGGGGGAGGCCGGCCATGAGAGGGAGAGAGAGGGCCAAGTTTTGCTATAAATAGGACCATTGTCCAAGCATTCAACTCACACCTTCATCCTCCAACTTCTCTTTAAGAAATTCTAGCATTCTTACCTTGTTCTTGTTGTTCTTGCTTGTTCTTGGAGTTCTTCCTAAGTTCTTCAAGAAACTCATCCTAAAACCACCCTTCGATCCATAAAGTTGAGTAGTTTTAGTCACAAACTAGTTTCGAGAGAAACGTTTCTCTTTCGAAGCTCCCAGAAGCTCACCATAAGAAGTTACTCCGCCCAAACACCAACTTACTTTCTGTAGTCGTCAACTACCGCCAAGAAGAAAGGTAGAGTCCCATAGACTCTGTCTCTAAGTATACGTAGAGTCCCTCGTCCACTAAACTCCAAGTATAATGTATAACCGTATGTTGGAAGTATAAGTAGATTCTCCGTATATAAGGTTATCTATTGCTTAAAATGTTGAAATGCATGATAGTTAATAACTTATTTTCGCTAATGAAAGTATGAACATGTTGAAATAATCGACTTTTACTTCAATAAACATGTGTTGTTTTGAATTTCCCACAAAGGAAGAAAGAACGATTTTTCAAAAGATAAGATTTTATCGTTGATAGAAGTATTTGTATTTTGATCTTTAGATGGTTATGAGCATGTATTATGAATTGTTTGTATTACTTGTCTTGTTGTAAAGCATAAGTGATTTTCACTCCAAAGGCGTCCGTACATGAGGCGTTATGCTTTAAGTTGTGATTTGAGCATGCTTAGTAATATAGAGATGGATGATCTTGCTAGTTTAGTTTCAAGATTTTAATGAATGATTACGTATGTGAAAAGTCCTACAGCGGAGTCTATGCATGAAAATGTGACACAAAAATCGAGAAAGTTAGAAACATGACACGCCTTATTTCTAAGACATTGAATTTTATTGATAGTATCAGTCTGGGATTGGATAAAAGAATTCTCCAATTCTAGTATTTCCTGATCATTCATATCGTTAGACTCTATTTCTTTAGCTATGACATTCAATGAAAGGCCTTGTAGTCTTTTTTGTAATTCTTTGACTAATTCAATATTTTTGTTTGGATTATTTAAATTAAATCCAGTAATAGGAACGGGTGGTCGGATATTTGAAGGAGATATCTCATCTACTTTCACCGTGCCCTTGTGTTCTAGATTCACAATCTGTTCACTTATTTGAGCTATTTGTCCTTCCATTCGGACTAATTGGTCTCCAACTGTATTAAGAAATAAGTTGGTATAATTATTCTGCTTATGGATTTTACCATTTACATCTACATTTGTAGGTTTAACAAACACAACAGTTTCCAAAGAAGGTTCAGAATCTGAACTGCTCTCTAAAGATAGAGGAGTTGTTGGAGGATGAAGTGCAGTAATTATTGTTCCATTCATAGACCTCCAATTTCTATGATAATTCTGGATTACATTTATGGATTTATCCAATTCTGTGTAATACTTTCCATAAAACCATTGAGTAAAAGGGATGATATTCCTTGTATATTCTATCCAATTCTAGAATTCTTTTTTAAAATTCTGTAATTGATTCTCATCATATTTTGAGAAATACCATTCCCTAAATTCTTTTTATTTAGGTTAGTAGAATTCCTTATTAATTTCTTTTCTGATTTCAGGATCTATTATTATGGTCATTAATAGTAAAATTCATTTCACTAGCAGTAGGTGATTCTACAGTGTTTGGCGTATTATTATAAACTCCATGAGGAATTTGATTCTGGGATATTCTAATTCCTGCCAGATTAATATCTTCTATTGGATGATGTGATTCAGGAATTTCAGATGTTGAGTGTCTACTAGTAGTAGGAACACTAACCCTATATGGTAATTGTGTTGCAGAAAAGCTATTCCTAGAACTTCTGCTTCTAAGGAATCTTTCTGGTTAAGAATTTCTAAAATTTAAAGAGACAGTTCCATCACTGTCTTGAACTATTTGTTCAATTTGATTAACTATAGGCCTGGGTGGAACCGCATTATTTATCACCCAGTTTTCTGGGAATGTAATTTCCTCCCAATTTATCAACCTATTGGTTGCAATATTTGATGTTAACCTATTAGTTTCTACCAGGATAGTCTGGTCTGCAGGTCTCAATTGACGCACCATTGGGTTAATAGTATTCATTATCTTGTAGTAAATTCTATAAACTACTGCTATTACTTCAGATCCAGGTAGGAAATCATATCCTCTGGTCTGAATCCTGTAGTTTAAAACCTCACCTAAATTTCTATCTGTCAGCGATAGGGTAAGATTTGGATAAGCATTAAAATAAACAGGACCATGACATAAACTGGTCTCTATTGCTCCCATTATTGAGGATCTCCAATTATTACACCTGCCATCCCTAAGTGTTACTTGAAGGCAAGTATCCATTCCTAACAAAGTTAATGGTTTGAGAGCTATTTGCACTAAACCAATATGAACGTATTTATAATTTCGCATGTGAGCAATTAGATCACTATGATCCATAAGGTTTATTACCTTATCATTAAGCTCTAAGCTTTCTGTTCTTTTCATGGTTTTTATTGTCATGCTACTTCGAAATTCAAACATACCATGCCCATATATAGTACAAGGGCATACTTGAGGTATAGTCCAGTGGTTTAATTGTTCTTGCACATTGGCATATTCCACTAATTCAGTGTTTTTAATTCTATCATTATCATATCTAAATAATCTTCTCATTAAGATATAATTGTGTTAGTGCTCATATAGATTATTCTTTCATGAATTTGCCAGTGGTTTTTTTTTTTTAATGAAAGACAACATTTTGGATAGCACGTCTGTCAACGATTTACCGGAGCAAGGCCAAATTACCCTTCCCGGGTCCTCATGGCTGGACAAATCCGAACGCAACTTGTGTGACGTCCCACTATCTAAAATGTTTTCTTACATTTAAATTTTTAGTTTAATTAATTTTTAATTGAAAGGCATCTCCATGTTAGAATAATATATATTTGCACTAACTGATTATATTAAGCCATCACTGGCTCTGATACCAAGTAAAGTACTGAAAGGAAAGAATTTAAAGAACAACAGTACAAAGGATCTAAAGAAGACTGACCTTATTATTATTAAGGCCGAAGCCAATATACAAGAGAGGAGAGGAGAAAATCAGAGTGCTTGGATTTTAGAGAGAGAGAGAGAGAGAGGGCAATCCAAAACCTGATTTTCCTAAACCACACGCGTCCTTTATATAGAGGACTCTACCAAATATACTCAAATTGAAATGAAGATTCTTGTCGGGTACACTCTGGGCCCCATCGTCACAAATATCTTCACCGAAAGTAGAGTGCCTTCAAAACCACCCTATAATTGAGTGTCTTCAAATCCACTCCATAATTGAGTTGTCTTTATTTTTACTCTATAATTGAGTAGCTTTCACCGAAAGTTGGTTGGCATTATTGGTTTTTCTCTTTTCCTTTTCGTGAGGACAGTTGTTCCGCCATCATTTCGGTCATGCTATCCCAAAAATCACCTAAAGTTAGTGCCGGTGTAGTTCCATCATCTTCATATGGGTCTTGAGATTCCCCTGCTAAGCATGTGAAAGGATTATTGTCTTCTTCATTGCTTTTTGCTGATGTCTTGGACTCATCATCAGCCATCTGTGTTGCTTGGACAGATTGCAGGAATTGATTCTTCATATAATCCATGGTCTTGATTACCAATTCATCGTCTGTTAAGGATGGATTTTTTGCCTTGATTTAGGCTGAGATCTCCAAGAAATGATTCTTTTTAGAACTCTGCTCCTTTCTTTTCAATTGTAATTTTAATTCTTGGGTTGCAGCCTTTATTTTTGCAAAAGTCTGATCGAGATTAATACCTTTCCACCATCTGTATTGGAAAGTTCTTTGTAAAACGAGAAGTCCAAAATTATTACTTCCAAATTGAACATTCCATTTCCAAATCCATGGGATACCAAAAGTCATTATTATAAAAAGGAATGATTCTCCCTCTAAAGTATTGGTCTCCTACAATTGAGGATGGTGATTGGTAAAGAATTCTAATTCCTTCTGAATTTCAGGAATAAGATAATCTGATCGAGGGCCAAATTTAGACACCATATATAAAACCAATTTGGCAATTCATGCTGTCCAACAAGATTTGGACAAATTTTAAGAAACCATGAGTGTTTCCTCCGCTGATTTTGGTAGTAGAATGCCTTTGTCCTGGCTTCAATGTAATCCCAGTAATTATAATGAACTGGAACTCCATTTTCTGCTTTTATTGACAAAGTTTTAGATTGTTGTGGGTGTATTCCCCATTTGTGCATTGGTATGACCATCTTAATTACGGCCTTGCTATAGCTTATTGGACTTTTTTGTCCAATCTTGCTATCGTAGGTGTGGCGGAATTCCACCGATCTAGATTCTGAGAGCATTGCCTCATAGATATATCTATATTTTCCTTCTGGAACTGGATAACTCATTGTATCCAAATAGCAGGACTTTATTTCCCACGGATCATTCTTAAATTGTTCATCCTGAGATTCCAGGATCATATGTTTCTGTAGTTTCCAGTGATTTGAAAACTTCTTCAGATTGCACCACCTCCTTAAGTGAAAGCGATGTTGATGCCGATGCAGCAATGTTGATGCCAATGCAAACCAGTATTGCTGGAATTACTGCTCATGTTGATGGGCAGGAAATCTTCTTTGAATTTGTTTCTCCTCATGTATACAAGGAAATCAATGATATTATGAGGAAAATTTCCAATAAGGATAAACAAATAAATTTTCTTCAAAAAGAAATTAGAATAATGAGTATTGAGGAAACATTACAAAAGCCTGTAATGAAGGAGAAAATTTCTTAAATTGAAGAAGATTTACATAAAGAAATCTGTAGTGATATCCCTAATGCCTTCTGGGATAGAAAGAAATATATTGTTTCACTTCCTTATGAGAAGGACTTTGATGAAAGAAAAATTCCTACTAAGGCCAGGCCTTCTCAAATGAAACAAGAATATTTAAAAATGTGTCAAAATGAAATTGACAATCTACTTAAAAAACAATTAATCAGGAAGAGTTACTCTCCTTGGAGTTGCACAACCTTTTATTCTAACAAAAATGCTGAAAAGGAGAGGGGTGTTCCTAGGTTAGTTATTAATTATAAACTCCTAAATGACGTTTTAATGTGGATAAGATATCCCATCCCTAATAAAAAAGATTTACTGGATAGACTTAATAAAGCAGTCATTTTCTCTAAATTTGATTTGAAATCTGGTTATTGGCATATTCAAATTAAAAAATCTGATTGTTACAAGACAGCATTTATAGTTCCATTCGGTCATTATGAATGGAATGTAATGCCATTTGGACTGAAGAATGCACTTTCAGAATTTCAGAATATCATGAATGATATTTTTTATCCCTATGCAGAATTTGCAATTTGTTATATTGATGATGTTTTGATTTTCTCACAAAACATCGATCAACACATAAAACATCTTAGAATTTTTAAATATGTTATTAAAAGAAATGGTTTGGTGGTGTCTGCGCCAAAGATGAAATTATTCCAGACTAAGGTTTGGTTTTTAGGACACAATATTCATCAGGGGAAAATTATCCCAATTGATAGAAGTATAGAATTTGCTTCCAAATTTTCAGATGAAATAAGGGACAAAACTCAATTGCAAAGGTTTCTTGGAAGTCTCAACTATATAGGAGACTACTGTAAGGAGTTAGCCCAGGATTCAGCTCTCTTATATGAAAGACTTAAGAAGAATTCTTCTCATTGGACAGAGAACCATACAAGAGCTATCCAAAATATTAAATTGAAAGCTAAACAATTACCATGTTTGGCTATCGCTAATCCAGAATGGAAGAAAACTGTAGAAATGGATGCATCAAATATTGGATATGGTGGCATCCTAAAACAATATAATCCAAATACTGGCAAAGAAGAATTGGTGAGGTTCACTTCTGGACTTTTCAAAAATGCACAAGCTAATTATAGCACAATAAAGAAAGAAATTCTTTCTATTATTAAATGTATAAATAAGTTTCAAGATGATCTATTAAATCAACAATTTTTGTTGAGAATTGATTGCAATGCTGAAAAGCAAGTTTTAAATTTTGATGATCCAAGCCGCTCAAAGTGTGCAGAACATGATTTTAAGGGTACCCGCGAGATATCAGCAAAAAAAATGATCGGGAAGGGCTTGATCCGAGCAATTTTTTACTGAACCGTTCAATAAAAATTTGTTCGGATCAAGCCCTTTCTGATCATTTTTTTTACTGATTTCTCGCGGCTACCCTTAAAATCACGTTCTGATTACTTTGAGCGGCTCGAATCATCAAAATTTTCTCGAAAAATGGGAGTCCCGCACTGTAGCACCGTGCGGGATCCCTTAGGAGATCCGGACTCATATAAATAAATAAATATATATGTATCTATATAATATGGGAGGGTTGTTTATTTGTTGGACCGTTGGATTGGTACATATTTTTTCGACGGCTAAGATTTACGGGTAGTGGGCTAGAGATATATTTGGCAAGTTGAATATTTGGGAGAAGGATGAAAGGAAACCTAAAATTACTGTTTCCTAATCTTATTTTGATATTTCCAAATTTTAGAAGGGAAACCATAGATAAATAGAAAGAAAACATCTAAAATTACTGTTTAAAATCTTAGCCCCTGTTCCAGAAACCTTCATAAAAAATAAGCAGCTTATTTCACATTTTCAAACTTAAAAATAACGTAAATGAAAAATAATTTTTTAATTTTTTTTGCATCGTATGAAAGATCTCATCGAGATCTTCCAAAAAAGATCCATATTGTATATTTTTAGATTTCAATAAGCCCATAATATTTGAGCTTGAAATTCCCTTCTTAAAAAATAAGGGCTTTTTTTTTTTTGTTTCGAAACGGAGCCTTATTCTCATTTCTTATTTTTGAATTTTATAAGAAAAATCAAAGGTAAATAAAAAAGTAAATAATATATGGCTCCTTATATGGTAGATATTATTTTGATATTTCCTTATTTTCAAATTTTAGAAGGGAAATCAAAGATAAATAGAAAGAAACAACTAAAATTACTATTTAAAATCTTATTCTCATTTCTTATTTTCAAATTATGTAAGAAAAATCAAAGGTAAATAAAAACTGAAATAATATATGGCTCCGTAGATTTATATATATCTTTTCTATTTTTGAATTTTAGAATGTAAATCAAAATTTAAAACAAAGAAAAGAAACAAGATTATGACTCCTAACATGGTAATTTGACACAATTAATTAAGTTTTCGATACCAAATTTCAGCTGTGGATGGCTAATTCCCCTGTATGTCAGCCTTCAAAAGAGGCCTCAATATTGCAATTTCAAAACAGATGTGTTCAAATTTCAAATCTCCTTCGACATCCCTCCTCTCTACAAGGCAGTCTCAACTAGGGGTGTTACGAACCCGACCGGACCGAAAAAACCCAAAAAAACCGACCGATATGTTCGGTCTTCGGTCGATCCAGGGACAGTTTTTGGCGGTTCGGTCCACCCCGAACTGAACCGACCTAGGTTCGGTTCGGTCTCGGTTTTCCTAAAATTTATACGCACCGAACCGATTACGCACCGAACCAACCGAACCGAAATTGGACCTAACCGACCGAATCATATATTATATATATTTATATAAATCATTTTAATCTTGACCGTCAATCCATTTGGTGTTTTAATCTTGACCGTCCACTCCTAAACCCTACCCTATCTGTCTTTTACTCTCCCCACTCCTCCAGACACGCAGCCATTCCCTATTTCCATTTTCCCCTCAGTTCTCGCCTAGTCTCCCTTCTCTCTGTTACTCCACGAATCCTCCACGATCTGCACCGCCGTCCTCCACCAGCGCCGTCCTCACCTCCGTCGCCCCCACCACGTACGCCGCCGCCTTGTCCACCCTCCCTGATTATCAACATCGGCACCGCAATCGATCCCCAATCCGCCACCACATCGGTAAGTGGATTTTACTCTCCATTCTGCCGCCGCCCTCAGATCTATTCTCTCTCTATCTATGGGTGTGTGTGTGTGTAATGGCGTTGTATTTTTTTTGGAAGTTTGAATTTTGAAATTTTTTCAAGAGGAGTGGAATGGGAACTGATTCAAAAATACTCGATGCTTGTGTTGTGTCAAAGGGTTCCGTATCCAAAAATGATGTGCATATGAAAATGGTTGCTTGATTTCTTTTCCCTTTTTTGAGTTTTATTTTCAGTTTCTGTGGTTTAGTTTTTAAGGGTGTAGATTGTGAATTTTTTTTCTTGCTCTATTGCCTACTTCAAAAGATGACAAACAAAAACGTAGAGGAAAAAGAAAAGAGAGATTGGGCATAAAAATCAGCTTTCTTTCTTTCTTTTGATTATTCCTTCCTTTTACCAGTACTAAAAAACAAACAGGGCATTTGTACATTGTAGTTCTTTAAGGAATAATTCCTTCCATTTTCCAAAAAAAAACAAGTTAACATTATAGTAAAACAATTCCTTGGCCTTCTAAGAGACTGGCCATTTACCTACGTTGACAAATAATGATTCCATTTGTAGTGTATATGTCATTTTTTTTAGTAAAATAATTCCTTACTGTTTTTTTTTTTTTTTTGCTTGATTACTGTGTAGTCTGTGTGTAACTGAATGTGGTTTATCTCTGTCTTGTTTATGTGTATGCAGAGAGGCTAGCGTGAGGAAGGGGGGAAATCGCTATCAGAATCGACAATGCCGGCGAAATGTCTGACCATGAGCATGAGGTATTCAATCTCAAAATCCTATATTGGCTTGAAAATAAGATCTTTGTTGAATATAGTGCATGAGTTTAATGGATTTAGTGTTTGGAATTTACATACTACCTAATTTTGAGTTGATGGATTGAAAATTAGATTAGTGCACGAACAACAAGAAAATCAGATTGTGATTATGTTGTTTTTAATTTTCTGTTGTGTTAGATTAATGATATGGATGAAGGTGTTGAGTTTGATATCCCTCAAAATGCTAAACTAAATGATGAGCTCATGCCTGAAATTAATAACGAGTCTGAAAGAAAGAAGGTTGTTGGTCTGAAAAAAAAAGGGTTCCACGTTGGAAACATTTTACACTTCTTACACCAGAAGGTCATCCAAAACCTAGGGTTGCATGCAATTGGTGTGGGACAGATTATGCTTGTCACTCGAAGTTAAATGGTACTAAATCACTAACTCATCATCTAGCGTATCAGTGTACCAAATATCCACCAAGTAAGAAATTTATGGGTTCTAGGCAAAAGCTCCTTAGTTTTCAAAAGAAAGAACACAATGGTGAAACAAGTGCAAGCCTTGTTCCTGTGGCCTTTAGTGCTGACGCTTGTAAAAGGGCACTAGCGAGGATGATAATAATTGATGAGTTGTCTTTTTCATTTGTTGAAGGTGAAGGATTCAAAGATTTTATTAGTGTTGTTCAACCAATGTGGAATCCTCCTCGTAGGCTTGCGATGGCAAAACAAATCATGGTCATGTATGAAGAGGAGAAAAAAACATTGAAACATACACTCAAGCATCAAAGGGTTTGTCTTACAACGGACACTTGGACTTCGGTCCAAAATCTGAATTACATGTGTCTTACGGGTCATTTTATTGATGAGAATTGGAGGTACCAAAAGAAAATTCTGAATTTTTGTGTTGTTCCTAATCACAAAGGTGATACTCTTGGTAGGATGGTTGAAGAATGCTTATTGGATTGGGGAATTGACAAGTTTCTAACCGTTACGGTTGATAATGCATCCTCAAATAATCTTTTGATTAAATACTTGGAGAGAAAGACCAAGGATAGGAAGACCACCATTTGAAATCACGAGTTCTTGCATGTGAGATGTTCGGCACACATCTTAAATCTAATTGTACGTGAGGGATTGCAAGAGATTGATGTCCCGATTGCAAGGGTGCGCAATATGGTGAGATATGTGAGGTCTTCTCCATCTAGAATGGCGGAGTTTTGGTCATGTGTTGAGAAGGAGAAAATTGTATGTAGGCTTAAACCTTGTTTGGATGTGTCTACTCGGTGGAACTATACATATTTCATGTTGGAGAGAGCTTTAACTTATCAAAAGGCCTTTGATCGATTGTGTGATGACCCGAGCTTTAAATTAAATGTAAGAGAGGAGGAGATGGACGAGGATTTCAATGATGTTGATAGTTTTAAGGGTATAAATAGGGTAATTGAAATTGAGAAGAGAAAGAAAAAAAGGGAGGGGGGGGTGGCGGGGGGAAGGGCGGAAGGAGTACGTTGGTCCTCTAAGTTTAAGGGATTGGGAGAAGATTAAGTTGTACATAAAGTTTCTTCGAGTGTTTTACGGTGCAACTTTGAAATTTTCGGGTTCTTTGCACGTCACTTGCAATGTTTTTTTTGATGAAATGGTGTTGATTCAACAAGACATTATGAAGTTGAGTGAAAACGAGGATAGTGATTTGTATGATTTGGCAATGAGTATGCGTACCAAGTTTGACAAGTATTGAGGTAATTTTGATAAGATTAATCAAATGATGATGTTTGCGGTTGTTCTTGATCCTCGATGCAAAGTTGCATTTTTTGAGTATTGCTTGCAAAATACCTTGGGTTATGATAAGGCAATAGTTGGTGAGTTCATGGATAAGCTAAAAAGTGAAATCACCCGTTTATTTGGATGGTATGAGAAGCATAATGGTAGCGTGAATGTGCGTAACAAAGAGGTTGGGGAATCATCGGACACCGTAGATTTGGATGGACTTGAAACGAACATTGGTAATCATAAATCTTTGAAATCACAATTTAAAATGCACAAACAAAAAGAGGGCAACATGGCAAGCAAAATGGAATTGAAAAAGTATCTTGCGGAAACTAGTGAGGATGATTGTGACAACTTTGATGTACTTCGTTGGTGGAAGTTAAACTCTTCAAAGTATTCAATTGTCTCTCAAATGGTACGAGATGTGCTAGCAATTCCCGTGTCCACGGTTGCCTCCGAGTCTGCTTTTAGCACGGGTGGATGTGTCATTGATCCTTATCGAAGTTCTCTCTCTTCGAAGACCGTGGAAGCACTAATTTGCACACAACAATGGATTAGGAAACCAACCAAGATCAATATAAGAGAACATGCAACTTGATGAATTGGAGGCATTAGATTCGGGTACTACTTTTACTTTTAGTTTTTATTGACAATTATTTTATGGTTCTTAAATATGTTTTATGTTGAATGTCTTACTTGTATGTTTTCTTTGTTTTTTTCTTTATATGTTTAGTTGTCTTGGAATCAAGTGACAAGGACTAAGGGGTTGGTGCTTGGATTGAAGAGTTCTATCATGGGTACACAAATCTGTAATGTTTACATATTTTTTGTTGGAATTTGTCATTGAGTAGTTTTTTAGTGACTTAATTTTGTTGCTTTGTGACTCTGTGACAATGTAGGGCTGTGGAACAACTTTTTGCAAGGGTTGAAGGCTTTAAGTAGCTATATGGAAGGGTGACAATCTCAGCATTTTGGAAATTCTCTGGACTTTTTTTTTTCTCCTGAACTGTTTATCTGGGCATTTGGAATTTTGGATGACTGTATTATCTGTTTTACTAAGGGGGGGCAGTTGGTATTAACTGTTTTATTGAGGACTATTTTAGGTTTAACTGGTACTAAGTTGTTGCTTCTGGTTGAAGGCTTTAAGCTACTGTATGGACTATTTGGGAACTCTTTGAACTTTGTTTTTTCTTTTCTTTCCTGATCTGTTAGTAGGTGGACTATTTGATTGGGAAAATTTTCATTCTCATGTATGTGAATAGGTAAAATGTTAGTATGTGGTTCTGTGAATATGTGGTTCAGTTAGTAGGTGGCTCTATTTTTTTTTTCCCTTTACAAATTTGTAAAACGTTGGAGGGTTTCTTTTTTCCACTGTAAATTTTCTCTTATGTAAACTGTTTGATTTGGAAAAAATTGCCCATATAAAAAAGGCCCAAAACTAGGTGAAAAAATTGCCCAAAAGTAGCTCAAATAAAATTGGTGAAAATAGCCTAAAATGACCCAAATGAGGGTGGAAAAAGGCCAAACAGTCATTAGAAACTTAGGTTTTTTAAATGGGTCCAAATGGCCCATTAGGCCCATTCGGGGTGGACCGAAGTCCCCGACTGCCCCGAACTCACCCCGAACCGAACCGAACCGAAATTAAAACGGTCGGGATCGGTCTCCGGATGATGTACCCCGAACCCGATCGGGGTGCGGTAAATTCACCCCGAACCGAACCGAACCGAACCGACCGAATAACACCCCTAGTCTCAACCCATCTCAAAAGTATCAGGCGACTCCAGCAGTGACTGCAACTTCATTTTCAGCGATTTCAACTTCGATGGAGTTTCATGATGATCCGGTTGGAAGTAGCGCCGCTGCTACAAACTCTTCTGAATCGTCATCGGAGCCATCTGCCATTATCATCTTCCACTCCAATCGGTGGCAGCTTCACTTAATTCAACGATTCTAAAAAAATCCCCAAGCTAGTAAAAAGCTTTGATCAAATCATTCAATTTTTCAATATTAGGGCTTTTTTTGTTGAGTTTGTAAACCTTTGATCAAGTTCAGTAAAAAAGCGATCAAATCATTCAATTATATTGGGTTTGTGAAGCTTAATCCTTCAATTATGGAATACCCTCTATTATTTTCCTTTAGTTGAGATTTGTATTTTTTGCAAGCATAATTAGGATGCCCTCTTCATTCTTTATTATTACCTTTGAATACTTTTTGCGAAATTTGTTGTGGGTTTGTAAAGCAAGTGTAGTTTCTTTGGATTGATGATTTGTGGGTTTTGAATCACTTTGTGGAATTTGTTGTGGATTTTGTAGAGCAAGTATTTAGTTGATGAGGTTACGGTAGATAAGTGGCGATTTCCTTGCGAGTTTCCAAGATGGTGAGGCCGGCAAAAGGCAAATGAAGAGGAATTGACAAGTATTAGTTGTTTCCAAGACTGGGAATTTTACCAAAGGAGAACTATTTGGTAAAGGGAATTTGTTGGCCATACAAGACTAAAGACTAGGAGAAATGTATGCTTTTTTCAAACTGTACTCATTTTTCTGTAGCAAAGTTTTATATCTGGTAAGCTAATTGAGCTTAATTGAAGTCATTATTTCTATCTTCGATCTGGGTCCTGAAAGTTTTGCTAAATGCGGCTTTCGGATTCATTGAGTTTTTGCATTATGTGTGGCTTCTGTTTTTTTGTCCATGTTTCATGCTCTAGAATTGGCGAAGAGACACTTCAGATTTGAGGATGATTGTTTTTACTTGCTCACACACGCACACACACCCAGTGCTGATTGCTATTGCATTCTGTGTTTGGTTGTTTGCATCTACGCAAACTCCCGAAGTTAATCATTATTGGGTATACTTCTGTTAAAATGGATTTTATAAGGGGAATTTGTTAATTTCCTTTCAAAATGGGAATTCATTAGGTGTGTATGACTTTGGGTTCAAAATGGGAGTTCATGATGGTGCGTTTGACTTTGCTCACCCATAAGAATCTAATGTGATGTTCACTTCCCCGGCCGAAGGACCATCTCTTCCTATGCTTTATTTTCTCTTTTCTTTCATTTTCTGTTTCCTCTCTTTTGTTTTGTTATGTGTAATTTTGTGTTCTTATCAGATGTCCCTTTAGTGGTTTGATTTGAGTAGATCCGTTTTACCAGATATTACTCAGTGTTTGTGGTGTCCTGATCAAAGTTTCCTTTCTGTGCTACACCACCGATCATGATTTTGTTCCCTATTGTTCCGTAATTATCAGTTCTTCTTATAACATATTCGACTCTTTGTTAAATGCTTTTTTACAAGGAACACGAACATAGCTAGGTACACGAAAATTTTCTACTTCTTTTTTTAGTTATGCAAACTTATATTTAGTCACTAATTAATTAGGATAAGACTCCTAGCCATGTGCATTATCGGCTGATTTTATATGCCTATATGCATACGCAAATGTACATATTACTTTTGTGTCCCATTGCTGCGGGAGTAAAAATATTTTACTCGATAAATATCAAAAAAATTATAAAATCAGCCTGTCGTGTCCCCTGCGTGTCAGCGTGTCCCACGATTACAAACATTAAAATTTAATGGGCACGCCCCATATTTGTCTCAAGTGTCCTCGACGTGCTGCACATCCCCAGAGTGTCCAACACGTGACATTAGCATTTATCTGGTTAAAATCGAAAATGTATCCTATGTTAAGACTTGATGTGCATTTGGACTTGGGAACTACTGGAGTAGCATGAAAAATAGCTTTCCATTATTAGCTCCCACTACATAACCATCTATGTCTTAAGCACGTCCATGACCTCTTATGTTAATCCACCAATTGTTAGTTCTGCTTTTGGTTTTACAATGCATAGATTATTAGACCTCATGTCCCATTTAACATAGAACAGAAAGTATAATGTGCTCATGAAGGATGAAAACATGATTTCTGAATGCAAGCTTCCTTTATTCACCTAAGTTGATTATATGATTTCTCTCTAAAACACACGAGTATTAGCCTCAAAAGTAATATGGCCCCTCCGGCTTTCTATAATATACATCAAATACACAAGATTGATTTGCATTCTTTGACTATGGCAATTCTTCCATGAAATAAAGTATAAAAGAAACCATATTTTGCCTCTCATCTTAACATGAGTGTGATTTTTTATTTTTTTCAGGTACCAATGATCTTTGAGATGGAGCTATTGGGTCCTTTGTTAGATAGCTTATGTCAATAATAAAATAGAGTAGTTGGTTTAGGTTGGTGTGAGCCTTAGCACATGCAATTGTACTGTAGTCAATTTCTTTGATTTGTATTCCCTAACTTAAAATTGCATGATTTTTTTGGAATTCAATGCACTAAATTTTGATGATCCTACGTTGGGTGGGTGTGTGAGTGATTGTGTGGTGCTAGAATTTTTAAAAATTTAATGAGTCCGGGCTGTTGGTCAATGCTTTTGAATAAGTGTCTTCAGGCACATGCTCATTTGTTATTAGGATTCACTCTTAGTTAGCATTTATGAAATATGCAAGTTTTTTGTATATAGCTTAATTGATTGAATGTTAAAACTGCTCTATGCACATTTTGCGAAAGTTATGGAGGTTGATAGTGTAACATCCTAAGGTTGAAAGTGTAACATCCCATTTTTTGAAGAAAAAAATATAATATTTTTTTATGCGAATAATTAAATTTTTCATTTTTCTTTTTCAAACTTCTTTCTAATAAAAAAATTATTGTTTAGTCTATACTACTTTGATTTCAAAAATTCATCTAAACTCGAATAAATTATATTTTGTTTTGCTCAATAAAGTTAATCTAATTTGAATGTGTATACGTGAGTATGTATTATTTTTGGGCCACTTATTTTTGGCATCAGTTAGCCTTATTCAATTCTAAGTTGGGTTAAATCGGGAATTCTTCCTCTGCAAGTGATTGTTTAACATGGAAGAATAATGTTGGGTTGATTGTGTAATTAGACTAAATAAGTTTTAAGTTTGAATGTAGGCAGTTTAATGGACTGAAGAAACATTTGAGGCAGGGTTATATTTTTGTTGTGGGTTGCTGCGGCTAAAAAATTAAACTGAGATAGGTTTCCTATTGCATAGACGTCAAGGTAGAAGCCACATGGTTGATCGAGTTTAATTGGCTTAGGTTGTGATCATTATTTTTTTGCAAAACTTAGGTAGCTTTGTTTTTGTTAGTAGTTGTAACTAGTAGTATTTCTTTTTTTTAAATTCACTTGCTTGAATTTGATTTGATATATGTTTGAAGCTTATTTACAAAATCTTTTCCTAAAAAAGTTGGGTTCGTTATCGGATTGGTTAGAAGGGTAATTTAATTAGTAGTGCCCAGAACGTATTGCGAAGACACGGGTTCATTCGCTAGTATACATATATAATAACAACTTGATCTCTTTTAAAGAGTTTTGAGTAGGAACATAAATGTCTTTTAAATTGAGTCTGGAAGGACATCATGTCATACCATCATTCTAAAGGGGTAAAATTGGTAATGATATGGATTTAATAGCTAATGTAAGCAATTTCCGTTACCTAGTAACAGTCTTCTAACGGCAAGGCAAAAATTTGTAGCTGAAAACTAAAGCAGAGGGTATGTATGCAATTTTAAAAACATGAAAGGAGGTAAGTGAAATTTACAGAACAAGCAACAAGTTGCCTACTTTATACATACTCCACTATATAGTGTTGTCATCGTCAGGGGAGGTAACTGGTGAGTGCATTGTCATTGTCAGCTTTATATTTAGGGAATTGATGAGATCCTAATTCCAAAACAAGCAACAAGTTGCCTACTTTACTGGTTCATCAACTTAGAGCGAGAGAGACAGAGAGACAGAGAGAGAGAGACAGAGAGAGAGAAGATGCCTTGTCTTGACATCTCTACAAACGTGAGCTTGGACGGGGTTGACACTGATTCAATCTTCTCTGAAGCCACAAAAGCTGTTGCTACTATCATTGGAAAGCCAGAAACTGTAAGTCTCTCTCTCTCTCTCTCTCTCTCTCTCTCTCTCTGGCATATTGACAAAATAAGCACCTAGTCAATGGCCTCGATCGATCCAATAAGCATGTGGATTGCAGGTGGCGCATTGAGATTGGGAGCTTTATCAATGATGGTGGATTTCAAATTAATGGCCATGTAGTAAAATAGAAATAGAAATGATACGAAATTTTACGCGTTAGGAATTGTAGTTATACAAAGAAAGATCTAAACAAAAAATAGATGTTACGTAGCTAGGGTTTAATCCGTGCTACATTCTATTTTCAACAAAACCATTCATTTATACTAACATCCATAGAAGTGAATTAAGCATTTAATTTCATTTTTATCAGGTGTTTTCCACTGGGGGAGGGGTACTCTCTTTAACCAATATTTTCGCAATTAATCAGAATAATTGATAACTAACATCGAAATGTATTGAAATAGCGTTGATCTATAACAATTTGTAACATATACAACTTACCCATTCACCCATAGCTAGAATAATATGCAAACTTATAATGTAGAGAGTCGGTGACAAATGATCCAAAATGCTACGTAACAAATTCGATCAACCATAAAAATGTCTACCACATGAATCATAGAATTTGGAACCAACCAGAAAATGCATGAATTCTTATTTTAATTACACCCCATTTATCTCACAAAAATACGTGGCCAACAAGTACACATTTGTGTACACAAATATCTCTCTCTGATATTAATTCCACTGCCTCCATCTTGAGAAGGATTGAATGTATATAGTTTTGAACTTCACCCTATATTTTTTACTTTTTAGATTTCTCATGTCAATATAAATCCAAATGGTCAAATATTTTGAGCAAGAGATTTGTGAAAAATGTTTCACTAACCATAAAAATAAATTATTCTCAAGAATAAATAATTAAATTGAACGACTTTAGAATTTAATCTTCCAACTACTTCAGTGAGGGGGATTTTTAGTTTTTTTTTTTTTTGTCACAAGCTAGGGGAGGTGAGGGACAGAACAAAAGAAAAACAATAATGCCAAATACTGTATAATAAAACAACTAGCCGATTAAGGTGCGTGCCAGTGCCACCACCTTTTGTCTTAGAAGTGCTAATCAATAAAGTTGAAAGCAAACCGTCAACAATAAAAGAAGAAATATGGGGTAAGTTCATGTCCCGTTTCTTATGGCCCACTCACACAGTTGTTCATAATTATTTTGATGGTAAAAAAATTAAAGTTGAAGGTCCTAAATAAATTATTGAGTTTTTTTCGTTTATATCCCCCTAAATTATACGAATTTGGAGATGGTGCTGTGAAGTGATGTACGCAGCACCGTGTTGTGCATCTCTGAGCTGCTGGATCGTGCATCTGACAGCTCGGATCTCATCTCAGTAATGAACGTCTCTCGATCGTTGGTTGCCGAGATAAAATTCGAGCCGTCGGATCGTGCCGTTGGATGCATGATCCGACGGCTCGGAGATGTGCAACACAGTGCTGCACAGCACCAACCCGAAGTCCTATTTTTCTACTTCTCTTCAAATCAGGAACCCATAAGATAACATTTTAAGAATAATTTACTGTTTAAATCATTTTTGCAGGACCCGTAGTGGTCCACACAAATATAAAAATAATAATAATTTCTTGCCCATTTAATGGGTATTAATGATTTTTTTTTCTTTTTGAGGGACCCATTACGGGTTCTACAAAAATAATTCAAACAGCAAGTTATTCTTAAAAAAAAAAATATGGGTTCCTGAAAAAAATTAGTTCAATCCGGCTATTGCGCCTTCTGAAACAGCCTTTACTGATATCAAATTGTGTTAATATTTTTTCAGAAAGCCATAAAAAAATATTTTAAGAATTTGCAATTTGAATCATCTTTGTAGGACCCGTAAAGGACCCAAAAAAATTTTGAGTTTTTTTTTTTCTTTTGATTTGTTGTTAATTAACAGACGTTAGGAATTAGACTTAATAGGTTACAATGTTGGAGGACGAAGTAAACGATTTTTTTAATTCGAGGACGAAAAAGGAAAAAAATGATGTACAATTTAGGGGATATAATAAAAAAAACTCATAATTGTTTTCAAGATTTTAAAAGGCCGAGAACACTAATTTAATCATAAGTGTCAAAACGTACGTACATGGAAAAAATGAGATTATTTAAAAAGTTCAAGAGTCGTGTCTACCGTAGCATGCACCTGCTTGTGTCCGTCAGTATTGTAGATGAGTACATTAATCCTTTTATTTTTCATACTAAATGTCTTTCTTGTCATTAGCAAATTGTGTCATGTCGTATCGTATTTTGCCCTTTGAAAATATTGAAGTCCATTCTAACTCCTGGCAATTCGTATGGTACCACTTTTTTCCCGTACCCTTGTTAGAGTCTAATTTGATCTTATAGGTTTTAAAGACATCTAACCATAACTCATAAATTTATGCATATAATTAAACAAGAATTGATATGGAGCACTCATGTGTACCTACTTAAATATAAATAGAAAGTTAAGTAAAAGCTTCATTCTGGCCATTAGATTAAAAAAAATAGTGAAAAATAAAATAGTAAATGAAAGTTGCCCCTTTGTTGTAACAGAAAAGTCACGAAGCCTAATTACAGTCCATCACCAATACAATATCACCGATAAAGCACATCGAACTGGACTATGGGTACCACTCGCAAGGGTATCGCTAGGGTATCGATGGCTGTGTGGGAGTCCTACATGCATGATTTGAGTCATTCATTAGCTTTAACATAATATCTTTGAGTTACTTGTGAAAAATCAGTGCAATCAGATAATTATAATTATTGAATTTAATTTTCTAAATTTGTCATTGAGTATATAGAATCCTGATTTTTGAAGGAAAATTAGATAATTGGAACAAACACTAAGAGATTTAATTTTTTTTATTGAGATGTTATTCAAGTCCACTCAAAAAAATACTTTAAAATTAATGAATGATTCGAATTATTTTTTTAGAGGCTCTCAATAGAGACATGACGGCCTCCATGCTGTGAGGAGGAAGCCACCAAAAAGGATAGATCACGAGCTAGGGAGGAAGTAAAACAACACCACAAGAGGTTTTATCATAACAGAAAATACAAAAGAAAACCTCCACACAGGGAGGAAAGAAAACAACAAAAAGTGAGGAAAGAACTGCTCTATCCGCATCTCTAGCCTCAGGAGCTCCACCAAGCCGTCTTCATCTTCGTAAAAAGTTGTAGCGTTTGCCATGGGTGATAGGGGAAGGCAAGAGAGGTGATTGGGGAGGAGCAGGAGGGAACTAACCCTCCCAGTCCCCAAATGCCACACACTGAGAGAGACTGTTCTAGTGAGTGAGTGAGTGAGAGAGAGAGAGAGAGAGAGAGAGAGAGAGAGAGAGAGAGAGGCACACGAAACAAGAGATCTAGTTGAATCCTTTGTTAAATGTGAGTTAAACATCACCCAAGACTTCACAAACGCATTCGTTGGCTAGAGATCCATTACGCCAATGAATTTTGTTTCTTTTTTTCCATTTTTTTTTTGCATATCTTCCCTGAATATCGCATAATAGGAAGGGCAAGAGATGGACATATATGCTTCAACATTATATTGCAGACGCTAGCTTATAGACTATAACAATTTAATTGCAGTATGTGATGGTGGTACTAAAAGGTTCAGTGCAAATATCATTTGGTGGAAACAAAGAACCAGCTGCTTTTGCAGAGATAGTATCAATGGGCGGCATCAACTCTGAAGTAAAGAAGAATCTGATCCTCACCATTGGCACAATCTTACAGGACAAGCTTTCGATTTCAAGGTCACGATTTTTTCTCAAAGTTTATGATACGACCGCAGGACGTCACCCTTCCAAAATATGATTCTTTCAACGTGTTTCATCAGAATGGCTAAATACAAGTATTAATACTCACACATTGTGTGGTAATATGATCTAGTAAATTCTAATGGAGATGCTCTTAGACTAACATTGTGTGGTAATATTAATTTTTTTGCAATGAATACTCTACTGAATTGCTCATACAAGTGAACATTGAGGTACGACCTGTGAGGGGCATTCTATTGCGAATTGCACCATTGGCATTTGAGAATCGACATCCAATGTCTACTTTTCATAAAAATGAGCTTATGCAAATTACAAGAAGAAAAGAAAAGAAAATAAGTTAATGCCATGGAAATTCCGCCAAATAAGTGATTCATTTATTTTGTTTTGATAGGAGTACGTACAAAAAGAATGTATTACAATCCTAGATGAACAAACCAAATGAAATAAACTGATATAGCCCTGTATACACATTCAATGAATTAATGAAATACAATGGAAAAAATCCCAAAAATAGCTTAAACCATTCCTTCTATGTGTGTACTAATAATGTTGCAATCCCGTCTTGTAAGAAATACTTTAATCTCCTCCAGCAGCTTTGTCACCATCATCAACTAAAACTGCAGCCATCTCGGGCTTAATCTCCTCCAGCTGCTGAAGAACTTGCTGAGCTTCAGGCCGAGCTGATGGAGTAGGGTCGACACAGTGCAAAGCTAACTTCAACGTATTAAGCAACTCATCCCCTGAATTGAACGCATCGTCTCTCATAAGCTCCACATCAAACACTTCATTAGTCCACTCCTCTTTCACAATCGATGCCACCCACTGAGGCAAGTCAACACCATCTGTTGTTGCCTCACCGGGGGATTTCCCTGTTAGGAGCTCTAGTATGATCACTCCCAGGCTGTAGATATCGGACTTTGTGTTGGCGTTTTTGAGCTTTGAGAGCTCGGGTGCACGGTAGCCCTGTGTGCCTGCAGTTGCAATCACGTTGGCGTTGGCAGCGCTAGTCATGAGCCGGGAGAGGCCAACGTCTGAGATCTTGGGGTTTGTTTGTTCGTCGAGAAGCAAGTTGCTTGATGTTAGATTCCCATGGATTATATTCTCCTCGTTGTGAAGATAGCACAGTCCTCTTGTGATGCCCATTGCTATGTTCATCCTTGTTGGCCAATTTACAACTGTTTCAGGGCCTCTGGCTGCATACAAAAAATCACAGGCGTATTAGACTTGAATGTTGCTTCAATAGTATAAAAGTATGAAAATAAAACAGCTTATATAATGGTTTAAGGAACTATGCATGAAGTAACCTAGTTACAGGACCCTTCATTAAAAAAGTTTTACTTCTTGCAGTACCACCGTGTCAGACTTTGGATTTCGTCAAGAATTGGAAAATCAGGCCGATTGACTGCAATTTAAGTACTCCAGATTGTACATCAGAACTCTAATCCTTAAGAAAGAAAAAAAATTCTAGTTTTTGACAGTGTCATTGTTCCAAACGGCTCCTATAATGTCAGACAATCAAGCATAAGGAGTTTCCAAATGTTTAACTGATGTTCATTGCCATGGAAACAACTCTTATTGTCAACCTCTTGGTTTTCATTTTTCTGTCCAACTCACAAGTGTTCAACACATATATACAACCGAACTATTTCAACTACCAAGTGCATCGCGATTATGAAATATATCAGTAATCATTCAAGAAAAGAATTTTAGGTCTAGATTGCTTACCATGGAGGAAGGATGCAAGACTCCCATTAGGCATATAATCAAAGACAAGAAGCTTCTCTCCTTTAGGTCCCAAGTAATATGCTCTAAGGGCTAACACATTCATATGCCTAATCTTTCCAATGGCAACCACTTCAGTTTCAAACTCCTTCTGTCCTTTTGCCACCTTCTCCCTCAGCCTTTTCACCGCCACCTGATTCCCATCTTCCAAAGTCGCCTTGTATATCGTCCCGTAAGTACTCTTCCCCATTATCTCCGCGGTTGCACAGAGCAAATCGTCAGCTGCAAACACAAATGGCCCGTCGAAATGGACTAACTTACCCCCAACCTCACCTCCAGATTCAACTTCGCCCCCACTTGCAGGGACTGCCTTCTCAACCCGCCCAGTGTTCTTGCCATTCTTTGCTTTTTTAGCCCTTTTCCTGATCAAACAACAAAGCAAAAGAAAGCACAGTAGGAGTAAAACCAGTGAAAGAGCTCCAGCTGCTACGAGAATTATGTCTTTTGTGCTTAATTTTCGATGGCTATGTTGTAAGCCCTCCGGTGAAGGGGATGGAGAAACTTGTGGTGGGGGAGAAGAAGGGCATGGGGAGGAACTACTATACCCACACAGCTGCAAATTACCCACGAAAGAGCTCGAATTGAATTTTTCGGAAAGGAGGGTCGGAACAGTGCCGGAAAGGTTATTGTAGGAGACATTGAAATAAGTGAGGTTGTGTAAATTGGATAGTGAAATTGGGATTAGCCCAGTAAAATTGTTGTAGGAAAAATCAAGTTGGGTGATTCCAGAGATGTTCCCAATAGTTTCCGGAATAGAACCATTGAGGTGGTTGTGATCAAGGGTCAAGACTTGAAGTTGATATACTTTACCCCCTTGTCCACCCCATGAATCTGGAACAGAACCAGAGAGGTTATTGTATTGGAGAGATAGAAAGGTTAGCGAAGGGGATTGAGTGAGACTACCCGGTATGGAACCCGATAACGAGTTGAAGCTGAGATTGAGTCTGTAAATTCTGGTGGAGTTTGAAAGAGTAGGTGGGATTGTGCCGCTGAGTTTATTGTTGCTGAGATGTAGAGTCTGGAGACCAGAGGATTGGGCAATGGAAAGAGGGATCGAGCCGGAAAGCCGGTTGTTGAAGAGATAAACCGCTCTGAGATAGGGGAGTAATCCAAGGGAATCAGGAATCGGACCGGTGAGATAATTGTCGTGGAGGCTTAGTCTTCGAAGGGATTGAAGTTGTCCGATTTTCTCGGAGATTTTCCCACCCAATCCTTTCCACGGAAGGCTGATGGAAACGACTTCCCCTTTTAAACAAGTGATGCCGACCCATTCACCAGAGCAAGATCCGTTGATAGAACCATTCCAGCTCTTCAAAACTCGTCTCGGATCGATCAAGTCTTGTTCGATGGCTTTGAGGGCTTGGAAATCTGATTGCGTCATGACCACTCCGTCCCCATCTTGCCCTGAAACAAAACCGAAAGCGGAAAACAGGAGCAGAAGGAAAACACAACTAGAAATGCTGGTACTTTCTAGAATGAAATGCATGTAATGAAATGGGTTTTTGCCCAATTGATTCATTAGCTAAATACTACTGATATGCTTATGGACACTACAATAAACTAAGTATATGAGAAAACTAAAACCAGATGATTTAGGAAGAACACCACTGGTCTCGATTGTGCTTTTTCAGAATGGAAAGCCTGGCATAGGAGTATGGAAAAAGTAGAGAGAGAGAGAGAGAGAGAGAGAGAGAGAGAGAGAGAGAGAGAGAGAGAGAGAGAGAGAGAGAGAGAGGAGGTAAAGGGGTTGAGGATAGTATAAGAAGGGGGCTTCGTTTTGGGATAATGGTAATCGTAACGGCTAGTTTTGTTTATTTTTGTGCAGAATGCATGTTATACTACAGTAGTTATAACTGTTGGGGTTGGGTTGAAATCAAGGTCCTTTCTTCTTCTTCTTCTTTTTTTTTCTTTTAGCTTTGGTTGATTGATTGATAGGGACGTAGTTCCCCAACGGCTACATTATTAAGGCACTATGCATGGTGGGGAATCGCATCGAGCTTGTTACTAGAGTATTTCTTCGCTGCGGCATAGACGGCGCCAAAGATTGCAGGAGGGGGTTCCAATAAAGAAATCACATGGGTTTTGGCATTTACAAAAATGACCGTTACTGTCTTTGACTCCGTCGGTGCTTCTCGTTTTGACAACACCACCACCTGGGGTATATTAACAATAATGTCAATTTGGAAGAGAGAGTGGACCCACGTAAAGGAATATACCTATTTCATTTCTTTTTGTGAATTTAAATCTTTATTACTCCGTATATAGTCTCGATATGTAACTTATTTTGTACCAAAAAATAAGGTTGACCTAATATTGATATTCATCTGAACAACTCGTATTTCTTATGATCCAACTGTTCATTTTTCTTTACACAAATAAGATTGGATGGATCTATTCTTACTAAACGTTCGACTAACATGATTTTTTTTGCCAATGATTAATACATTAAGACTTAAAAATTTTGATGGAGCCCACCTTTCCAATCATAACAACTTAGATAAATGGATAGAGCCCACCGAAGTACACTACACCACATTCAACAATGTCGCGCGCAGAACCCTTTACAAGGTACCCATTCTACTGAGTATATATTAAAAGAACATTTAGACCCGTTGGTTTTGTGAAATGTAAATTTTTTGAAGATGAAGAAATGAATTTCTCATACTCTAATTTATTTATTTTTTTGAACAGCAAAGAAAATTTATTAAGCAGAAGTTAAAAAGAGAGAAAGTACAAAGCATCATTACGAACCTCGTACTCTAATTTTGTTTCAGCCAAGTTTGTCGAATATGGTATATATTGCATCGACTTTGAATATTTTTTGGCAGAAAGTTTGAGTTAAAAAATCTAGAGACAACAAAGTTTTCAAAATCAAAAAGAAAATGTAACAGTGTGATAAAACACTAGAATCAAACCACATGCAGCGTTGCATCCAAAAACTAAAAAATAAATAAAAAGAGCGTGAACTGAAATCAGGAATTGTTTGGCTTGGTTTATTCAAGGTTTTTTTTTTCCTTTTTATCACCTAAACTATGCAATTTTTTTTACTTAATCCCTAAATTATCAATTTGATGATTTCATCACCTCAACTATCATACCGTTACTTACTTAGTCCAATAGATATCGGAAGTTAGGAATTTGGACGGAAAATGTCATATAAGACCTGTTTAGAAACCTGTAAAGCAGATAGTTGATTATGAGAATTTTAGAGGTAAAAAATTAATTTTGACTCTTTAAGATAAAATGATCAAAAAAATAAAACTTTCGCCCCAGTTTCAATAGATTGAAAATTAGAGTACTTAACTTTTTAACCATATTTTTTAGTATTTTAGTATATAAACCTTCTAAAAAAATTAAGTGCTCGAATTTTCAATCCATTTGGAACGGTGTGAAAATCTTATTTTTATGATCATATTATTCTAAAGAGTCATGATTTATTTTTATCTCTAGGGCTATCATATTTAAATATCTGCATTTTATTTTGGACCTTTTAGAACAGATTATAAAAGCTTTAAAACAAAAATTAATTATAACCTTTTAGCATCTTCACGCCTGTTCACACCAATTAAAAATTAGAGAGCTTAATGTTTAACCATATTTTTAATATATAAACAGTCTAAATTCTATATAAAGAACTCAGTCTTTTTAATATACATATATATATATATATGCATGTATTAGTCTTTATAAAATGTCACGTAAAATTCTAATATATGAATATTGTAAAAAAATTAAGTGCTCTAATTTTCAATCTATTTGAACCGATACAAAAATCTTATTTTTCTGATCATTTTATCATAAAAGGTCATAATTAATTTTTATATTTAATGCTTCCATAATCAATTATGCTCTACAGGGTCCCAAATAAAGCCTTACCTGACATTTTTCGTCAAAATTTTTAATTTCCGTTATTTATTGAACTAAGTAAATAACAATATGATAGTTAAGAAAATGAAATCGTCAAATTGATAATTTAGGAACTAAGTAGAAAAAAATGAGCATAATTTAGAGAATAAAAAGAAAATACAAACTCCTTATTCAATAGTTGTTTTGATTTTTTGGATGGCACTTATTCAGTAGTTGGGTTCGGATAAAAGGCATACAGTTATTCAAATTTGAGGTGTCGCTTTATCATTTGTTTTAGGATTCTAATTTTCTCTGGTCCAAGTTTTAAACTTAACTCTAGACAGTACCGTCCAAATTTGGACCATAGATAGGTGTAATCAATAGTTCTAATTTGCTCAGATTTGAATTGCCCTATCTAGTCCAAATTAAGAAACTCAAGAAGAGAGAGATACAAAAACAGATGTAAACCATCTTTGTTTAACAACCCATTTGTATATAAAGAGTAATCATCATAAATAAATAAATAAAGCTCAAGAAGAGTTATTCCCATTTGAATAAAATGATTTCCCAGTAAAGTTTTCCATGAATGATAGCACTGCAGTTCCAACATAGTAAATGAATTGGCCACCATAAAAAATAAAACAGGTGAGGAAAAACTAGTACAGGATAAATGCAAAAGAACATAATGATAACTCATGATGTCTGCGTCAACTTATGCACATCACAACTATGAAAAGGTCTTTAAGTTGGACGGTCAGAAATCAAATGAGATACCAACAACCTGAGTCTGCAGTTAGGTATCATCACCATACTAAACAAACCCTGCACAAACTACAAAACGTGTACTAGAATGATGAATCCAGCTGTTGATAACTTTAATCGCACATCTAATACAAAACCTTCCCAAGCCTATATCCAAAACACATAGCCAGATTGTAGAACTACAATGCATAGAAAGGCCATCTCCAAAGCACATAACCAGATTTTAGAACCACAATGAGCTAGAGATGATACTAACTGTTCAGTTACTATCTGCATTAGAGAACTACAACGGTCTACTATTCAGGTTATATGTTACTCAAAACTAATACAAGAATCCATATTATTTTTGTCGACTTCAGAAGTTGAAACCATAAACCACAGGTACAAGTTGAGTTTACAAACTTTGGATTCTTTTTTTTTTTTTTTTTGAACGGAAAAACTTTGGATTCAATGTCATCAACTTTGGCAACCTCGTAAAATGGACTTTGATCTCTCCTCCATATGACAAGAGTCACAAGACCATCAAAGCCAATGAGCCACTTTGCACCCAAATCTGAGCAGCCTCTTAATTTCTTCAGGATTCCAATGTAGACCTTTCCATCCATTGTCGCTCAACAAAAATACATCAAAGAATTACGATATTGACTGGCCAAAAATAATCCAATTACCATCGACTCCGTATACTAAAACCATCTCATTACCAGCAACAAGATGATGAATCCCAGATGTTAAAAAATTGTGCATCTAGTAAAAACCTACGCAAGCCTTTCTCCAGAGTTCAAAGCACATAACCAGATGGTAAAACTACAATGCCTTAGAGAAGATACACCGTTCAGGTTGGAGGGGGGAAGGTTTCCTCATGCCATTCAGGTTTTGGTAGTCAAGTCACATCCTAATTCAAGAGTCCATTTTATTTTCAACCATAAATGTATAAACCATATGCCACAAGTACAAGTTGATTTCACTAAATTTTGGATTCTATGTCAAGTTTGGCAACCTTGTACAATAGACTTTAATCTCTGCTAGCTCCATATAGCAAGACCATCAAAGCCAATGAGCCACTTATAATTTCTGAAGATTCCACTCCAACCCTTTCCATCCGCTGTCTCTCAACAACAATAACATCTCGTGATCTCAGCATACTACGCTCAACTATTCTGCTATGGCAGTGATAAACTGGATACTGAAAAATAATCTCATCACTCCGTATCTGCAGCTATTACGCCACTCGTTTTAAGAGAAATTATCGCATTTATTTATTTATTTTTGATAAGTAAGAGAGACATTATCGCATATGAAAAGCTAGTCAGTAAAAACAACATATACCCGCTCATTGGCCACAGTGAAGGCCATATAATTCAGCATCAGTTGCCTCTTTCTCCTATATAAGTACAATCCATTTAGACCTTGCCAGTGATTTAAAAATAGCGCGAGGCGCAGAGCAGCGCAAGGATTGCGCTTCGGAACTATGGGCTATAGCGCAGAACACAAAGGCGCAAGAAAGGCGCTGAGGCACGCGCTATAGCGCAAGGCGCTGAGGCACGCGCTTTTTGCTGTGCGGTAAAAATCAGTCTTATGTTCGCGATGCACTGAATAATTTCTTCCTTTAAATCGATGGCAGCCCTATTCGATCGACAAACCAGATCGAGCAACAACCTCTTCGACGATTCAAAGTCTCGGACAATCAGACCCAGCTTCTTCTTCTCTGGTCTCCCTCTCCCTCTCTGATTGTCGACTCCAAGTAACAACTTCTTCTTCCTCCTCCTCCTCCTCTTCCTCCTCCTCTCACCCTCTCACGTTTGCTTCCTCCTCCTCCTCCTCCTCTCACCTTCTTCTTCCTCATTTTCTTTCTATTTTCACCGATTGTCAAGGACCCCCCTTTTCTTTTCTTTTTTCCAGTCACAACCCCCCTTTTCTTTTTTCTTTTTTTTTTCCAGTAGTAGAACCCCCCTTTGCTTTTTTTTTTCACCTGTTTTTTTTTTTTTTTTGTTTCCAGTTTTGTTTAAAGTATTTATTCAGTTTGTTGTATTTATTTGTACTTGTTATTTGTAGATGACATCTGAAAAATCTAGTAATGCCTATGCATGCCTCTAGATTTTATTGTCTTTAATCCTTTTGTTATGTCTCTAAGGCTAAACATTATTATGTTAGCTTTTCATGGATGATATGTTATGTTTAGTGTTTGGTACTTTCGTTTAACCATTGACATGTTATGTTTTATGACATTTGAAAGTTTTACAAGTGTTTATTTGTGTTGAAAACTTGTTCTAATAAAATTTGCCTTGCGTAGAATTTTTTTTTTTTTTTTTGCACTTCGCGTCAATAAAGCGCGCTTTTTTTTGCGCTTCGCGTCAATAAAGCGCGCGCCACGCCTTGCGCTAAAGCCCCAAGGGATCGTTGCACCTCGGTGCGCCTTTCGCCATTTAAAACACTGGACCTTGCCGTTTATTGTCTCACCGGTCACCTTTAATCCATCTTAACATATCACTCTATACTACTATACCGTAAAATAGGCAAGCTGTACACTAGCAAACATATTCCAACCATCATTCCTAGGCTTACTAAAACTATGTTATCATCATCAGCCAAAACCAGAAGGTCAAGACTCAAAACCCCAATGTCATAATATACTGGAGCATAGTTGTTAATAAACTACGACACAGGATACGTGTTTTAGGATTTGTATCGTCTCCTTCGAAAAACAATATGTATCACACCCCATATTTTTATTGTGTAGAAATCCCTTGACACAATGGCATACCCTACAATATCTATGTGTACCCCCATGCGGTACGTATCCTAGGATTATTTATTGGGTAAAAATATGGCCTTATTTTAAGAAGCAGAAGCCCAACTGTGGTAAAAAGATTAAGCAAACGGAAACCCTATGTACTATTCAGCAGAGGTGACTCAGGTTATTCAAATTATGAGCAATTAAATTAGGACTAAATGACGAAAGCAAATCAGATCTACAGTAAATTTTAAGATGAGATACATCATGGGGGGGGTTTGGGAAAACGAACGAACAATTCAGCATCGATTCTCACTTTCCCCTATTTCAAGTACAGTACATCAAAGTGAAGAAGAAATTCAGTAATCCATTACCAAAACATAAACTGATAAAAGCATCGTCCTAAGAGAAAAACCATATACCCAACCTACACGTATCCCGAATTATTTCAATTTCAATCATAGTCCCTACCAAAACATATGCATCAATTAAAAGTAATGCCAGACACGGATGAATGTGCACAGATTCAAACATAGATGTATACAAAACCGCCCGATGCCCATGGATCCCGCACGGTGTATAGAACCCACACACTTCGTACGGTTCCAAACACATCTGTGTCCAGATCTGTGCACATACACATGTGTCCGCAGCATTAACGGATCAATCAAATACGACTACGAATTTACCCAAACAACCCAGCTCTTAACCGCGCGCCGCGACGGCGGAAGCGTTCGAGGCAGCAGGACCGGAGAGGAAGGAGAGGAATCCGGCGGCAGGAGCACCTTCCGGCTCGTCGAGGAACAGGTCCTCGGGAGCCCTAAAAGCGCCGTGAGCGCAAATTATAGCTATTCCAACCATGAGGGCGGAGATGAGTACGGATCCGACGCTGGTGAGGAAGACCACGACGACGCTGGAGAGGATAAGGAGGCCTAGGGTTTCGGTGTCGGAGAAGGAGCGGCCGAGAATGACGAGGGGGGAATCGGAGGGGCGGAATAGGTAGAGGTAGATCCAGGCGGCGAGGAGGGTGAGGAGGGCTAAGAGGGCGAAGGGGTTGGTGAGGAGGGAGACGGCGAGGACGGCGGCGAGACAGGAGAGGTAGTTGACGCGGAAGTAGGAGTAGTTCCTGCGGATGCGGTGGGTGGCGTCGGAGAGGGAGTCGGGCTTGGAGAAAGCGGAGCGGTCGACGAGTTCGTACCAGGGGCGGCGCTGGGAGAAGCCGTGGCGGACGGTGTCGGTGATGTTGGAGAGGAAGGCGCGGAAGGCTGGGGTGGCGATGGGGGCGGTGGAGGCGTTGGTGGTGGTGGTGGTGGTGGTTTGGGGGTTTGAGATTGGGAGGATTGCTGGGGAGGAGGAAGCCATAGGTTATTGGTTTGGAGAAGGGATTTGAGAGAGGATATGAGAGATCTAGAGAGAGAGAGAGGGGGGGGGGGGGGGGGGTATCTGTAGGAAATTTGAGGGAGGGTGGGGGGATTTTGCGTGCACAGATAAATGTTTAGAGGGAATTAGGAAAATGCTACGGACCAGGCTCTCGACCCACGACCAAAAACAGGACGCTGACGTGGACTGCCTCACGTCAGCTTAAGCCAAAAAAAAAAAAACAAATTCCTCAATTTTTTTGAATCGCCCCCAAATTGAAATTAGACCTGGCCACTCCTTGAGCTTGAGAACAGAGAGCGAAAGAGAGAGAGGACGAGGACTGAGGAGCCCGATCGCCAGCCTCACTTGCACCACCAGACCCACTTGCACCACCGGCGACCACCAGCCTCACCTCCATCTTCGATCCGGCGACCACACCAGCGGCGAAAATCGCTTGAGCCCAGCACCGACGCCATTACCTACTACCAAGGTCTCTCTCTCTCTCTCTCTCTCTCTCTCTCTCTCTCTGTGCGTGGGTTGTCGTTGACACCTACAATTTCAGTCGACTACGGCCTTTCATGTAACTATATCTTGTTCAAACCAAAAAAATTAGGGCTTGTTAAATTGGGGATTTTTTTGTTTCAAACCCTAACTATAAGATTTTTGCTTCCTTATATGCATCTCAACAGTCAGAAGTGAATGGTCCTTGATGGCTCTAGGTGCAAAATTTTGGTTTGGTCATCATCATTGTATTCAGTTGGGTTTTGGCTTTTAAACCATGCTTGTCGAACTGATTGATAACATTCAATATTGTTGATTCCCATGAAATACCACGCGATTAGAATTTTGTAGCTTGAATATTTGAAATTGGTTGTTTTTTATCTGAATATTGCAGGTACTGCTCTGAAAAGAAAAAAAAAACTTGTGGAGACAGTGGAGTGCTTTTCTTACTGGTTAATTTGGTTGCAGAAGGGAAGTTTTCCTTTTGAAATGCTTTCAATCATCACTAATTAATGTTGCCAACTTGTTCCACTTCCCTCGAAACTCAATACATGAGTTTTAAATTCTTGCATCAATTGAAAGTTAGGAAAATCAATCTTTGCAAAGCATAATATGGTGCAAGAATAATGTTTTGTAGGTGACATGCAGGTTTCCAATGGTTCCCAAAGACATCCCAATGAGCTATTTAATCGTACCCAAATCTCAAACTTTTGACCAATTACTGCTAGTTTGTTTCATGCTTGGCCTTTTCTGTCACAAAGCAAGTTAGTTTTTTTCCTTGAATATGCTACTGAGTGTTGTGTATAAATTGCGTCAATGGTTGTTCATGCAGCACTATTATTCTGTCTCCCTCAAAAAAAAAAGGAAAAAAGAAGAAACAAGAGGAAAAGTTTGTATTCGTTGACATTATGCTTTATTATCTATTGAAAGGAAACTTCTTCATTGGGCCCATTTATTATTGCAGGGAAGCATATAGCAATTCCAAGACATCACAATCTTGAAAGAAACACCTCTTGGTTCTCTCCGCTCTTGCTACTGCTATGGATTCGATGCTACTATTTTTGCTGCAATCTCTTTCTTTTTCTGCCTGGTGCTGTGGATTATATGCTCTATGCTTCTGGATTGTCTATGTTGGAAACCGCGTGAAGCTTATGGATTTTTCGTGCTTGTGCTGCCAGTTTGGTTCTGTTATGTTAAGCTTATGGATTCTATGCTCTCCCTTGATGCTGCTTTGATTTGGATGCTACTGCTATGGATTGCTGAAGTTCTTACTCGGGATATGCTTGAAGACCTTTAGTGATATATATATCTTCAGATTTTGTATCTATTTCAATTGTAATTATCGCATCCAATAGTTCGTTGGAGAATGATAGTGAGGGTGGTAGGAGGATGATGAAGAAGACAAGGAGGATAATAGTGAGGGTGGTAGCAGTAGTTCTTTTTCTTTTATTTTGCTTGCAGCTTAAGGGAGAGGATAAATGTAATGCCCTTATAATGGTTTTTATATCCAGAAGACTATGTGATAAATGTAATGCCCTGAATAAGACGCGAGACGTCGGGTTAGGTCCAAAAATAGGGGAGGTGCTGCCCAAATTATTCCAGGACCTACCTAGCTTGTGTCCGCAAGTTATAACATTGCTTCCACAAGGTTGCTCCTTGATGTTGCATATAGCAATTGATCTTAACAAGAACTGAAGTGGTCTTAACTTAACAAGTTCTTTTTGTTAATTTAGCAATTGTTGCAAACAAAACTAAAGTCTCTGCTCTTGGACACGCTCTTGGACACGGAGCCGTGTCCGACACGGAAATGGACACGACACAAGAACATTCCAGAAACTCAATTTCTATCACTCTAGAAACTCAAAACTGAAACTCAATTTTTGCACTCCATAAACACAATTTCGAGCACCTAATCATGAAGTGTTACCAACATTGAAACTCAAAACTAAAATGATAGAAAATTTAATTTTCAGAAACTAAAAACTAAAATGCATACAAAATTACTACCAACATTGAACGTGGCACCTTTTTCATTAAACAAAATATGGAAGAACCAAAGCTGTAATCTTTTAATTTCAATCATGTGTTCCCTTCACTACAACTAGCAACAACATAATCAAACTAAGAGTAGCATGTAGAAGCAGCAACCAATGACTGATTGAACATATTTTTTGATCACATCACCATCCAACAATCTTACTCTCTTAACCCCTGCAACAACTACGTACTACATACTCCCACCCTAAGCTGTAACACCAAAAAAAAGAGACACCCAGGATACTCATCAAAATAAAGACACACCAAGATACACAAATAGGTTTTCTATTGTCCACCATTATCTCTTGCATTCATCATTTCTGTAGCACTTTGTTGTGCTCCTCCCCAACCCTGTCCTTGACTTTCCAAATAACTTGATTGTCCTCCTCCCCAAACTTGAGTACCCATAATATTTGATTGTCCTCTCCAAACATGAGTATTGAGTAAACTTGACATGTTGCTTTGTGAAGTCGGAAAGTTGTTGAAAAATTGGTCACAACTTGTTCCGGTTGGACATAAAGTTGGAGAAAATGGGAGGATAGTTCCGCCTTGTGCCATATTTGGTTGCATATTGTAAGGCATCATGTTTGACCACATTAATTGCCCCATGTAGCTTGGGTAACTCTGCCCAACAAAAAACATAAAACTTAATAAATGGATTATAGAAGGAACTTAGCAATAAAAAAAGTTTCTTACATTTACATTTACGACATTTTCTTGTGTCCCAAATACATGGCCATCTGCAATATCCTCAACCTCCTGAAATTAGTACAAGAATATAACTAGTAAGCATTCATCCAAAATATGTACGTCTATATTAACAAGCAACAAATGAAAAAAAAGTTATACCTTCGCTTTTTCATTAGACAATGTCTTATTTTTTTGTTGTTTTTTTTTTGTTACAAATTTTTTCAACAACACCTTGCTTTCTTTTAGACGGTGGTCTTCCTTTTCGACGAAGAGGTACCGGGTCAAGGATGTTCCTACTCTCTTTGGAAGGTAAAACTCCATCTCCAAGTGAAAAGGAATCATTAGAGATACCCAAACCCATATTACTTCCACAAACAGTCGAAGATTCAATCAACTCTTCTTTTAGCTCGCGTAACCGTCCCATCACCTTAGCATACTTCTCTTGATAATCTTCCGCCAAATCGGCAACCTCATTAAAGAGATTGCACATGTTGTCATGCCGACGTGCTTCAATTGTTGTTGATGAATTAGCATAGTTGATTCGAATCTTAGTGTGGACCCTTTTCACATATTTTCTCCATCTTCTCAAAACATACTTGTCAGGTAGTCTTTGAACTCCCCTATCATGGAACACCATCAATTGATGTCTACACACCATACCTCTAAACTCAAACAATCGACAATTACAATTGGCTTCATTGGTCTCACCATTAAAATCAACGGTAAATGACACACGTTTTCTGCCTTTCTCTTCTCCTTCTCCGAATGTAATCCACTCTTTTACCTCATATTCCGACCAAACATCGCCTACTTTTCTTTCCTGTAAAGAACAACCAAGTTTCCCGACAAATTCATCTTGAAACTCTTTCGCCTTCGCGTTTGTGTAAGTACTTTGAAACTGTTTCTCCAACTCATCTTCAATTATGCATGGAATGTAAGATTGTGAACTTTTCGTATCTTCATTCTTTTCATTGTCCACCTTTTTCGCCAATGCATTCTCATATTGCTCCACAAATTGTTTCAAGGTTGTCTTTGAATTGATGTAACCATCAAAATAATGATTCATACTTTCACTCCTTTGTGTGGATGACATTCCCGCCCAAAATACATCTTTTACAAAAGCCGGCACCCATCGATTCCTCTCCAAGTACAACCCATGTAACCATTCATTATTTTGAAGTTCGTACTTTTTGATGAACACCGCCCAAGCATCCTCAAATTCTTCTTTTGTAAGTGAATCATAAACTACATTGTGCAAAGTGCGTGAAATAGATTTATACGCATCGTAACTTCCCAACTTTTCTGGCACCTTTTTCAAGATGTGCCATATGCACCACCGGTGTCGGGTGTTAGAAAATACTTCGTCTATAGCATTCTTCATAGCCATACATTGATCGGTAATAATCGCTTTGGGAGCACAATCCCACATGCATGTCTTCCAAGTCTTAAATAACCACGAGAATGACTTGGTATCTTCATGAGAGATGAGTCCACATCCCAATAATATTGACTGACCATGATGATTGACGCCTACAAATGGAGCAAAAGGCATGTCATATGTAACGACCCTGAATTTTGGTCAATAAAAATTTCGTTCAATATTTGAATTTTATTTGAATTACTTATTTATTCTCTTGTGTGACTATATGATTGCTTATTAAATTCCGTCGTAGTTAGATTTCGGTCGTTGGTTAAACTTTCGACTAAAAACCCTACGTGACCAATTTAGTTAATTTCCAACCGACTACTTGGAAGAACCAAGGAACCAACTTACCTAGTTACTAGATGAACCTTTTGGACCTTTTGAACCTTTTGCCTTTGCCCATTGGTCCATAATGGTTAGGGTAATCTTTGTCCATTGGACAATAGGCCCCCCATTTAAATATTTTGGTAAAGTACAAGATATAGTATTTTAATGATTTATAAAAACATGTGCTAGTACTTATATGCATTGTTTATTGGGGATTCTCCCACCCCTCCATTATCCATTGGTTAATAACCACAAGGGTAAATTTTGTCCATTGGATAATAAACTTTTTATTATAAAAGTACATGTAGTCATTCGAAATCTTATTTTAAAATAAATGGTACTTGTACTCTTTTGTCCAATGGTTATTAACCGCAAGGGAAATTATTATCCATTGGGTAATAACCGCTAGGGAAGTTAGTAACCATTGGGTAATAAAGTCTTTTGACCAAATAAAGTACCGATGTGACTAGGGAACCTTCCAATAAAGTTGATGTGACTAGTCAACCTTTTCAACCCTAGAAAATTACTTATTTATTTCTTTTTGTTAATTTGGTGTTATTCTTTGTCCTTTGGACAATAAAAGTTAGGGAAACTATTATCCATTGGATAATAGAAACCCAATTCTTTATATTAAAGGGGTTTTGAGCAAAGTACTTGAATAGGCATTTATAAATATTTTAAAAAGTACTTTTAAAAAAGTTTCCTAGTAGCTATTGACCATTGGACAATAAATGTTAGGGGATTTATTATCTATTGGGTAATGGCCTTATTCTTTCAACCAAGTACATGGGCTTAATAAACTAGTCATTTTTCCTAATTGCCCATGTGATGAAGTACCAAAATTTTATTTTGAAAGTACTTAGTAGCCCTTGTAGCCTTTAAAGCCTAAATATTCTCCTAAGTACCCTTTTATTATTTTGTATTGGGGTTTTGTACCCAATTGGATTAATTTATTGGGGAGTTGATCTTCCTAGAGTACAATACCCATTAGTTTATTGGAGACATGTGTTTAATTAAGATTCTTATTTGGTTATTAGATTTGGGAAAATCTTGTACTTGTACCTTACTTATTCTTGCATTTATATATATATATATATGTGTGTGTGTGTGTGTGTGTAAGTGTACTAGGGAGAGAGAGAGAGAGGGAGAGGGAGAGAGAGATTGCCGAGAGAGAGAGAGAGGAGAGAGAGAGAGAGAGGAGGAGGAGGAGGAAGGAGAAAGGAAGATGGGTTGTACCTTGACTTGACTTTCTTACATCTTTCAATCCCATGGGAGAATCTTTCCCCTAACCAAACTTAACTCCCATTTGTACTTTTAGGATTTGTTCAAGACTAAATCTTGTACCCTTGTCTCCTCCTTTCCAACATATCTTCCAAAAATCCCATCCAAAGTACTAAGAATAGCCATGCAAGCCTACCATTTAGCCTAACCTAGCCATGCAAACCTAGGGTTTAGCCTTTGATCTTCCATAAGTGCATGCCATGTGTCAAAATTTGAGGTAGAGAGAGAGAGGGGGGGGGGGGGGGGGGCGGCCATGAGAGGGAGGGAGAGCCCAAGAGTTTGCCTATAAATAGCAAGCCATCCCATGCCTTTGAACTCACACCTTCACCTAGCAACTTCTCTCTCTAGAAAATTAGTGTTCTTTCTTTGTTCTTGCTTTTGTTCTTCTTGTTCTTGAGTTGTTCTTGAGTTCTTCAAGAAACTCAACCTAGGCCGCCACTAAACTGCCACTCGACCACCCTCTCGATCCAAAAGTAGTAGTAGTAATAGTCAAGTAGAAGTTTCGAGAGAAACCTTTCTCTTTCGAAGCTACGGGAGACCACCGTAGGAAGTTACTCCGTCCGACCACCGACGTACTTTCCGTAGCCGACTAAACCTTCCGTAGCCGACTACCGCCAAGAAGTAAGGTAGAATACCTCTACTCACTTTCCTAAGTATAAAGTAGGTTATCTTTATTTACGTACTTATCGTTTGATTAGAAGTATTCGTATTTTAATCTTTAAGATAGTTATGAGTATGCGTATATGAGTTGCTTGTATTACTTGTGGTATGTGATAAAGCATAAGTGATTTCACTCCAAAGACGTCCGTACATGTGGCGTTGTGCTTTGAATAAAGCATAAGTGATACACTCCAAAGGCGTCCGTACATGTGGCGTTATGCTATAAGTAGTAATTGAGCGTGATGAGTAATATGGAATTGGATGATCTTGTTAGGATGATTCTTGCTTACGTTTGTCCTACCGTGGAGTCTTTGTATGTAAACGAGACACAAGAACCGAGAAAGTAAAAACATGACACCTAGGGTGTGGTTAATGAAAGGAAATGTTTTTCGAGGAGAAAATATTTTGAAACAACATAACGACCGGTTTTGAGTGGCATTATGTGAGTTGTGTATGTGCGTGTATAAAAGAAATATTTGAAAAGAGTGAAAAGTTTTGGAATCCGCAATGTGGCCGGACTTGCCCATTGTGTGAGGTGTGTGTGTGTTCCAATGGGAATCCGGAAAAAGCGGAACCATTGCGAGGTTGGGTGTGTGTGTGTTCCAATGGAGATTCGGAATAGCGGAACCATTGTGAGGTTGTGTGTGTTCCAATGGGAATCAGGGAAAAGCGGAACCATTGTGGGGTTGTGTGTGTTCCAATGGGAATCCGGGAAAGCGGAACCATTGTGAGGTTGTGTGTGTTCCAATGGGAATCCGGGAAAAGCGGAACCATTGTGAGGTTGTGTGTGTTCCAATGGAGATCCGGAATAGCGGAACCATTGTGAGGTTGTGTGTGTTCCAATGGGAATCCGGGAATAGCGGAACCATTGTGAGGTTGTGTGCGTTCCCATGGGAACCCGGACCGGCGGAACCATGGTGAGGTATGGCTTGGTTATCCGCGGAGAGGAGCCAATGCAATTGTGTGCCAATGGGAACCCGGCGCGGCGGAACCATTGTGAGGATACTCGGGAGACCGGCGCTGTGGAACCGAGGTTGGGTGTGTTAAAAACAAATTTTGGTTTGAAAGGAAATGTTTTGGAAACCGCAATGTGGCCGGACGTGGTAGCCCATTGTGTGGAGTGTGTTTTGTGTGTGTTCCAATGGGATCCGGGAAAAACGGAACCATTGTGAGGTTGGGTGTGTAGCTTGGTTATCCGCGGTACGGAGCCAATGCAATATTGTGTGAGTTAAACAAATGATTTTTGAAAGATTGTTTTGTAAGTGAAAATGTTGACACGGTCTACGATGAATCGCGTAGGAGAAAACTCTGAAATCTTGGACACCAACGATAGTTGATTAACGAATGTGGATGTGTCATTGTTAAGCTGCGTATATATGTATCATGTGGAAATCAATGTGTTATTATTTTCCTGTGGTTTTAAGTTATGGGTTAGCGGGTATGGGATTACTCTGCTGAGCTTTGTAGCTCACGGTGTTGCCTTTTGGTGACCCTGACATATTATATGGGTGGCGACACCGGTATAATGTGTCAGATTTTGTAGATAATCAGGATAAGCAATTCACCGTGGAGGCTTTTGGAGCTGAGGAGCTGGCAAGAATGGAGGAGCTGAGGAGCTGTAGTTAGGAACCGTAGAACCCCCTTCATTTTTGTAAATATTGAACTCTTGTAGGAGTATTTGTTGTAATAAGAGCCAGACTCTATTTTGAGGTTATCAATAAAATGTCTTCTTAACGTACCCAAAATTCAGGGCGTTAGAGATTTTATCAATAAATTGTCTTCTTAACGTACCCAAAATTCGGGGCGTTACATCATACCTGTTTACCAAGTATGTTGTGTCAAATGTCACAACATCACCAAACCCCTTGCATGTTGCCCTACTCCTTGCATCAGCCCAGAATACATTCCTCAGTCGACCCTCATCATCCAAATCCATGGCAAAAAAGAAGTCAGAATTATCGGCTTTCATCTTCATGAAATAAGTATGCATCGCCTCAGCATCTCTTTCAACAAGTAATTTACGTCGCTCAGTATCCAAATGATTTCGGCAATCCTTCTGATAATATGGAAGGTTATCATGTCCCCCCGCCTGAATCTGAAGTGAATCATAAGTCTTATGCAACGGAATCCCGGCTTTGTCATTCAAAATGAGCTTTCTTTTCACATGTTCATCAAGAACCCTATTGCTTTTGTAAAACTTGGACTTTCCCGGGCTATATTCATGATTGTGCTCCAATGCAACCCGATTTAACCTCCACTTTCCATCCGGGCATATAGAAAAATTAAGGCGAGCTGGACACTCAATTTTTGTTTGTGGCCGTGGTTTGACCGGATTGGTTGTTCTCACCTTCGCCTTTCCATCGCGACTACATTCAAAAGTTACATGCCTCAAGGTTCCATCTCTTCTCTTTTTGTGACATTTTTTTGCCACACCAAACCCATTTTCTTTAGCATATCTTGAGTAATACAAATAAGCTTCATTTGGAGTGTCGAACATCATTCCAACCTTCGGTTGCTCAACTGTAAGTTCAAAATTATCTGTTGCCTCCTTTCCATTCTCATTAGTACCGATCTCATCATACACTTTTTTTGAAGAATCACTCGATACCTCCTCTTCTTCTTCATTGTGTCCACTCCATACCTCCTCCTCCTCATTAGTATCTATCTCATCTTGATTCGACGATCGAGGAGGCATTGCTGACGGAATAGACTCTAGCGATAGCACAGACGATGGTGATGGCAACAGAAACATCACCTACATGTTAAAAAATAAAAAATTATGGCATGAGCTTATCTTTGCAACGCATAATATCATTGCATGTCCAATATCAAGTGTAGAAGCCACTATCCCAGAACCTTGAAAACAACAGAAATCAAGAATATAAATTGGTGCGAGCACGCACTCGGTGCTACATTAAGCTCTAATACCATGAAAACGTATCTCTTTGTTTTAATCAAGAAATGTCAATCTAGTGGAGTATATGCATATGAATAATCAATTCATGTTAGCATAGCTTCAAATAAATATCAATCAGGAAATGAGTACAACTAATGCCTAGTATCATTTTTTTTTAAACGGAAAAAAAATTATTAATGACAAACTCGATAATGAGACATCGAGGAAGGGGAGGGGGAGAAAGAGAATGGGAAAACTTCTAACGAGAAGTTGAGAAGAAACAAAAGAAAACTGAAATTACAGACATTCATCCAGTTCGAAAACTACCATGAAGATCAATGCATAGAAACTTTCGAAACAACTACAAAAACTAGCACTGCCATTCCTCAAAAAAGCTTTCACACCACATCAACAACATGCCCATCGTTCCAATAAATGTGCCGCAGCATTGGACACTGAATGGAATCAATACATAGCATCATTTATACACTTGCCTTAATGTGCCGCAGCATTGGACACTGAATGGAATCAATACATAGTATCATTTATACACTTGCCTTAATTAGTTAGTTCATAAGAGGGTATAAGCTTAATTAGTTCAAATGTAAAAATAAAAAACTGAAACCATCAAATAATCACTGATCAAAGGAGCCCTAATAATCATAAAATGTGAAACTAAAAATACATAGATAGGGTTCAACCCAAAAAATCCCTTATTTCACACAAGTCCTAATTCATTTCTTGTTTGAACCAGCTAGAATGAACTGAATCGACAACCCACATATATATAGACGAGAGAGAGAGAGAGACCTTGGTGGTGGATTCGACCTCGGTGGTTGTAGGTGGTGCGTCCATTTTTGCGACGGGTTGGTTGCCGGAGGTGGATGCGGTGGTGGTGGTGGTCACCGGAGGTGAAGGTGAAGATGGTGGTTGCTTGTGGTGGAGGTGTCGCTGGTGTGGTGGAGGTGTCCCTGGTGTTTGGCCTCCTCCTCCTCCTCCTCTCTCTTTCTCTATCTCTCTCTGTGTTAGCGTCGGTATGATTTGGCGCGAGAAGGAGGATTTCATTTGGGGGCGATTCAAAAAATTGAGGAATTTGTTTTTTTTTTTTTTGGCTTAAGCTGACGTGGGGCCAGTCCACGTCAGCGTCCTGTTTTTGGTCGTGGGTCGAGAGCCTGGTCCGTAGCATTTTCCAGGGAATTATTAGCAGTAGTATTACTGTATCATCAGCAGTGAAATAAGTAAATGTGAATAATCAAAATATGTCACATTAAATTTTGATTATCCATTTAGAGGTTGCTAAAATTAGTAATATCAAATTTCACATTGGTTATTTTTTGCCCATAATCAAAACCAATGGCCTTCCAAGCTTTTTCCATTCATTTCACGCATATTTTTTGAAAAAGTTGTTTTTGAAGGGGAAAAAAAGAACTGTTTATGTTAGAAACAGTTCAAAAAAAATAGTTTTTCGAAACAAAAAACAGTTTTTCAAAAAACACACACTTTGTTCACTTAAAAACTGTAAAAACAATTTTGAAAGAATTGTATTTACACAAATAGTTTTTAAATTTTAAAAACTATAAATACAATTTTTAAAAAATAGATTTTGTGTAAAAAACAGTTTTTTATAAAAGAGTTTTGAAATTTCAAAAACAGTTTTTTGAAAAACACACTTTATTTACTTACAGTTTTTAAAATTTTCGAAAAATTATTTTTTGTAAAAAAAAAAGTTTCTGAAAAAATCTGAAAGTTACAGTTTTTTAAAATTATTTTGTTGAAAACATTATTGAGAGAGAGAGATAAGGTTTTTGTGTAATATTGGTGTACTTGATTGAGAGATAAAATTTTATTATTGACAAAATATTGCTAGTTTTGATTATTGAAGAGCCAAAATTTGATGAGTTGTTCAAAATTTGATGAGTTGTTAAGAGGTTGCTAAGTTTGGTTATTCTAATGTGAGTACTTTTTTATCCAACATTGCTAACTTTAACAATTTTTTGTTTTGCTTTTTCCATTGTGGATACTCTTAGAGCATAATCAAAATTAATAACTAAAATATGTCATGTTAGCATTTGATTATTTATTTTGCTCATAATCAAATTTAACAATTTCTGTCTCTACATTGATTATTTTTGCATCTCTAACAAAAAAAAACCCCATAATACACAATGCACATTTGTCCAATCACAAAAAAGATCCAATCGCGTGCCCGACCACACCAAATTATTCGTTTGGATGAGACGATTCTAATGTGAGATATTTTTAGTTATTGGGTTTGGTTATTGAATTTTGATTATTGGTAAAAATTGTTAAGTTTGGTTATGAAATGAGTGGAATTTGGTTATTTGTTAAAAAACTTGTAATTTTGCTTATTTACAATATGGAATATTTTTTGAGTATCATTATTAAATTTGTTTATTCACACTCATTTATTTATTATAATGGGAATGCTCTTAGTTGTCTTAATTAATTAATTAATTAGGGAGTATCATTAGGGGAGAGAGGACGCGTTTGGTCTGGTGTGCGTAAGATTTTGGAGTGGACGGTAGATTAATTGGGCCGATTACTTCAACCGATAGGGGTAAACTCTATGACACAGTTCTCAAAAAGAAAGGTCAAATTAATGGATCAGCCGTGTAATTAGCCGCATACACGTCGTAAACCGTTGAGTGGAAGTGGATCAGCCGCGTACACTTTTCATAAATTTCAGGAAAACTAAAGAAACTACCCACAGCACACTGGGCTCATTCACGACTCCACACAGATGATCCAAGTCATTCAATAATTTTAAAATAAAAAACCAAGTGAACTCGTTCAAAATTAGATCAAATCTTCAAAATTAGTTTTGTCCGATATATTTAGGTACTCAATCCAATCTTCTCATTTGTCATCAAATCTTTTTACTTTTTCTAATTTTTCAAAAATAAAAAGATTGCATTAAGTACCTAAACATATTGGATGGAGTTTATTTTTCATGGTTCCGTTCGGTTTTTTATTTTAGAATTATTGAACGAATTGGATCATTTGTATGGGAATTTGAGTAGACCCCGCACGTCGTTGGTATGGACGATTGGTGCGTTCCGTCAATTTCCAAAGCAAGGTCCTAACAAAATTAATTACCTCAATAATAGGAGTATTATATAATCTCCCAACAGTAAATAGAAAGGTTAATAAGGGGGCTGCGAATTTCTCCCGTAGCCCGTTACTCCACATAGCCCATTTCTAATATTTTAAAAAAGAAAATTTTCTCCATGTAATCCATTAAATATACTTGATGTTCCTATTATATCCTTCCCTCTAAAAATTACACTTGAACTCCCCCACCCATCCAAATAGAAACCCTAATCCCCCAGCCAAATCCTCCAGCCCACCCATTTACGTCTCCCACGCCACTCCATTTCCGTCTCCCACCACCTCCACCTCCATAGCCACCACCGCAACACTGCCACTCCTGCTGCCGCACCACCGCCTCAGGTGCCATTCTCTCTCTGTTCTTCTCTCACTCTATTCTTCTCTCATTCTGTTCTTCTCTCTCTCTCTCTCTCTCTCTCTCTCTCTTTCTCTCTCTCTCTCTCTCTGTTCTTCACCACCGCCACCCCAGCCCACCCATTTACATACATGTATTTGTGTAGAGATTTTGGTAATTAGATCCTGTATTTTTGTAGAGATTTTGGTAATTAGATCCCGTATTTGTTTAGAAATTTTGGTAATTAGATCCCGAAATTGGTAGCCAAAAACGGTGAATGTTGAGATCTGTAAGCTTATATGTGAGAGGCTAGGGTTTTTTTTTTTTTATCCTGTATTGGTTCACATTTGGCATGCGCCTCTCTTGGCGCAAAAAATGACAGCCCTAAACCTCATGTCAATGCAAGTGGATTTGGCTTTGTAACGCCCCGAATTTTGGGTACGTTAAAAAGACAATTTCATTGAAACCTCAAAACAGAATCTGACTCGTTATTACAACAAAACTCCCACAAGAGTTCAATATTTACACAAATGAAGGGTGTTCTAGGGTTCCTAACTACAGCTCCACCTTCTCTTCCATCCTGGCTAGCTCCTCAGCTCCGAAGGCCTCCAACATGTACTGTTCATCTTGATAATCTACAAGGTCTGACACATTATACCAGCGTCGCCACCGATATAATATGTCAGGGTCACCAAAAAGGCAACACCGTGAGCTACAAAAGCTCAGCAGAATAATCCCATACCCGCTAACCCATAACTTACAAACAACAGGTTATACTGAAACATCGATTTCCACATGGTACGTATATACAAAGCTAACAATGACACATCCATATTCAAATATCAATCAACGTTGGTGTCCAACATTTTCTATGTTTCTCCTACGCGACTCGTCGTAGACCGTGTCAACCTTATCATTTAAAAATCAACCTTTCAAAAATCGTTTTTAACACACCCAACCTCGGTTCCGCCGTTCCGGGTTCCCGAGTATCCTCACAATGGTTCAGCCATCCCGGGTTCCCATTGGCACACAAAAACATTTGCATTGACTCCGTACTGCGGATAACCAAGCCATACCTCACCATGGTTCCGCCGCTCTGGGTTCCCATGGGAACGCACACAATTCAAAACCATCGGTTCCGCCGCTCCGGGTTCCCGAGTATCCCACAATGGTTCCGCCGCTCCGGGTTCCCATTTGGGGTTTTCGAAAAACTAAACCCTCGGTTCCGCCGCTCCAGGTTCCCGAGTATCCCCACAATGATTCCGCCGCTCCGGGTTCTCATTGGGTTTTTCACAAATCTTACTTTTACACACGCACACGCACAACTCACATAATGCCATCCAAAACCGGTCATTGTGTAGTTTCAAAATATTTCCTTCCTCAGAAAACATTTCCTTTCTTTAATCACACCCTAGGTGCCATGTTTCTACTTTCTCGATTCTCGTGTTTCGTTACATGCAAAGACTCCGCGGTAGGACAAAAATAAGCATGAATCATTCTAACAAGATCATCTAATTCTATATTACTTATCACGCTCAATCACTACTTATAGCATAACGCCACATGTACGGACGCCCTTGGAGTGTATCACTTATGCTTTATTCAAAGCACAACGCCACATGTACGGACGCCTTTGGAGTGAAATCACTTATGCTTAATCACACCACAAGTAATACAAGCAATTCATATTTGCATTAATCATCTTAAAGATCAAAATACAAATACTTCTAACAAACGATAAGTTCTATCTTTTGAATCTACTTAAACTTAGGGAAGTGAGTAAAGGTATTCTGCCGTTCTTCTTATCAATTCAAAATAACAACGTTATACTTGAGTAAGTAAGTAAATAGAAAGTAAGTAAGGATTTCCTTACCGTTCTTCTAGGCGGTAGTAACGGCTTACGGATGGTATTCGGCGGTCGGACGGAGTAACTTCCTACGGTATGCCTTCAGTAGCTTCGAAAGAGAAAGGTTTCTCTCGAAACTTCTTCTTGACTATTACTACTACTACTTTTGGATCGAGAGGGTGGTCGAGTGGCGGTTTAGTGGCGGCCTAGGATGAGTTTCTTTGAAGAACTCAAGAACACTCAAGAACAAAGAAGAACAAAAGAAAGAACAAGATTTTTCTAGAGAGAAGTTGGAGCAATGAGAAGGTGTGAGTTGAATGCTTGGAATGGCTTGCTATTTATAGGCAAAACCTTGGCTCCCTCTCCCTCCATCATGGCCAGCCCTCTCTCTCTCTCTATCTCCCATGGATTTGCTCCATCAACTCACATCAAAGCATGACATGCTTTGTCAAATCCAAATCTTTAGGCATAAGGCTATAAAACCCAAATAAGATCTTTAGCCTTTCTAGGTGAATCTAGGTAATTATAACCTAGGTCTAGCTTTGTAGTCAAAATCTTAGGCTAATAAAGGCTAGGATTGTCATAATGGCCCATCATAGGTCGTCATTAGGCAAAATAGACTTAGGCCTATTTAGGTAGCTTGTATGGCTAGGTTTTGTACTAAGGATGATTAAGGAAGATCTGTTTGGAAAGAAGGAGACAATGGTACAAGATTTAGTTTTAAACAAATCATAGAAGTACAATTGGGGAGTTAAGTTTGGCTAGGAAGAATATTTCCCAAGGATTTTGAAAGATATAGGAAGATCATGGGAATCAAGAGTGGTACAATCAAATCTTCCTCTTTCTTCCTTCTCTCTCTCTCTCTCCCTCTCTCTCGGCTACTCTCTCTCTCTCCCTCTCGGCATTCTCTCTCTCTCTCTCTCTCTCTCTCTCTCTCTCTCTCTCTCTCTCTCTCAAGTACACTATATTTATATATACATACTACTAAGAACACAAATAAAATAATAGGTACCTAGTACTTTGTCTCAAGGAAACTTAAAGACTAAGATTTCTCCTACTAACAAATAAATAAGCACATGTTGGATTAAACAAATAGACTAGTGTACTAATGTACTCTAGGAAGATCAACTCCCCAATAAATTAATCCAATTGGGTACAAAACCCCAATATAAAATAATATAAGAGTACTTTAAGAATCTTAGGCTTTAAAGGCTACTAAGTACTTTTATAATAAAATAACATGTACTTTATCACATGTGCAATTAGGAAAAAGACTAGACTATTCAATCCTTGTACTAGATGGAAGACTAACCTTTTACCCAATGGATAATAAATCCCCTAACTTTTATTGTCCAATGGACAAAAGTTAAAAGGAAACTTTTATATTAAAATAATCAAAGTCCTTTAAAGCATGTGACAAAAGCCCTATATTTAAATATAGGTGTGGTACCAAGTACCCCAATTAAATAAAAAGCTAGGACTCTCCCCATTAGTTTATAATAGAGTACAAGTACTAGTTTAATCAATAAAGTACTTTAGAAATCTAGGGTTTAGATATACCCCAATATTTTAATGCATAAAATCACATGGGAAATCCATACTTGATTATTTTAAACAAACTTTGTACTTTGTTGGAAGATTTGAGCTATTACCTAATGGATAATAATTTCCCTAGCATGTAAAGACCAATGGATAAAAGAAGTACAAGTACTTTTATACTTAAAATAAGATTTTGAAAAGACTACATGTACTTTTAGTCAAATATTATAATGAAAAGCTTATTGTCCAATGGACAAAATTACCCTAACAATTATGGACCAATTGGTAAAGGCAAAAGGTTCAAAAGGTTCATCTAGTAACTATGTGAGTTGGTTGCTCGGTTCCTCCAAGTAGTCGGTTGGAAACTAACTAAATTGGTCAAGTAGGATTTCTAGTCGAGAGTTTAACCAATGGTCAAAATCTAGCTATGACGAAAATTAACAAGAAATCATATAGCCACTCAAGAGAAAATAAGTAATTCAAATAAAATTCAAATATTTAAAAAAAAAATTATTGACCAAAATTCAGGGGCGTTACAATCTATCCCCCGTAAAACAATTTCGTCCCCAAAATTGGCGCGCGACTACAGATTATACTAGGTCGCTATACTAGTCTCGGGATCGTCGACTATCCCCCTTAAAAATTTGAGTAGGTCACCATCAATCGAATTAAGCCTCATCATTTGCTTAACGAGATGGGGTTGAAGTTGCTTCTGCCGTTGAACAGCTTGCCTTGTCGTATGCCTTTGGTAAGGTCTCCACCGTAAATACCAACTCAAAATCTCTACCAAATCATCATGCAGACTCATATCCTACTGATGTTTCCTTAGCACGTCCTTGTCGAATCAGCTTGCTTCCTCACCTAACGATATTAAACCCGTTTCCAAAAGTTCCTTCAATTGGGTCTTGAGCTCTATTAGTTCGGCAGGGGCCATTTGATATAGCGCCATAGCGATTGGTGCGATTCCCGGTTAAAGTTCTATAGAGAAGTCTATTTCTCCTTAAGGCGATAAGCTAGGAAGTTCTTCAGGGAAAACATCAGCATACTCGCACACGATGTGTGGAAATCCCACTTCCATTCTATTGGCTTCCTCCAATTGGAGACTAGAGAGCCATCCAAATAGTTAATCCTGCCACTTTGATCTTTTTGTCGCTGGACTCGCCGTCTGTCTATCCCCCTTAAAAGGAAACGAGTCCTTCCTAGGGTATAGGCTGTCACTATCTTCTGATGGCAGTCTTTGGCCGCACGACGTGCAGATCGCCAGTCCATCCACAGGATTACGTCAAAATTTGCCATGCCGATCATTCTAAGATCGCAGATCAGGCGCAAGTTGGCTACCTCTAGTTCGCACTCTCTACACACTAGACTAACAGCTATACTTCCCCCAAACGGTGATGTTTCTTTCATACCCGTACTTAGGGGTTCTGTTTCTAGTGCTAGTGTAGTTACGCAGGCAGGAATGCGATGCACCAGAGTCTAACAAGGCTTGTATGCAGATACTATAATAGTAGCGTACCTTGGATCACGGAGGGATCCTGCTCTTGTTCATCAGTCTGCAGCGCAAAAATACGCCCTCCAGTGCCTTGCTGGAATCCCATGGGCTGATTTCCCTTGTTTTGCCCATTCTGCTGCTGCGACGGGCCTCCAAGGTTTTGCTTCACAAAACTGGTCTGTCCAAGTTGTTGGGCTTCCTGATTTCCAAAGCTTCCATTCGCTCCTCTTTGAAGTTGGGGGCAGTCGCACTTATAGTGACCCATAGCCTGGCAGTTGAAACATTGAACTGTCGCTATGTCTCTACCACCTCTCTTTGGTTCGCCACCTTCAGAGTTAGCAGTTCTCCAAGGTCGATTGTTCTGAGACGGGGTAAAGGGATTGGTGGAGTAGGGTCCACGGTTATCGCTGATGGTTTGGGTTTGGATTGGTCCACCGGCGTTGCCCGTTGCCTTCCTCCATCGAGTTTTGAAGTCAGCCTCCTCGCTTTCCAGGCGGAGAGCACACTGGACCACACCATTATAGGTGGTAAAGGCATGTGTCACTACGGCCCTTCGAGCGGTAGTCAGCCCCCACTCGAATCTTCTTGCCTTTCTGTCTTCGGTTGCCACAAAGGTTGGGGCGTAACGGGATAGCTCTTCAAATTTGGCCGCATACTGGGTCACGGTCATCGTCCCTTGTTTCAGGTTCATAAATTCCTGCTCCTTGGTTAGGCGAAGGGGAGTAGGGAAGTATTTGTCGAGGAATAGGGTTTCAAACTCGGCAAATGTCATGGTGGCTATGGCATGGGTGGCCTCCATTAACTCCCACCAGTAGCGGGCTTCTCCCTTCAGCTGGTAAGTGGCTAAGGCCACACGGTCTCCGTTCCGGGTGATCTCCAAGGTGTCCAGGATCACCTTGGTTTCTTTCAGCCAGGCTTCAGCCACGATGGGGTTGGTATCTCCATTGAAAGTCGGGGGTCGACGTTTACAGAATTCGTTCATTGCTCGGGTTCTGGTCATGGGTCCATCGTCGTGGTTTTGGTTTTGGCGGTTGGCGTTCAAGGTGGTTACAAGTGCTTGCATGATTTGTGCTAGGTCGGGGTTGGGATTAGGGTTAGAGGAGTCACCGGTCTCATATCCTATTCCGCTGCGTCGGTTTACCATCTACGAGTGGAAATTGAAAGGGGGAGGTTTAGTCTACCGAATCGATTTCCCTTTTGTAAAAGGCGCTTCCTTCTAAGGGTCAAAAGTAGTTTAACAAATAGTATGCAACGGTACTCTTTTTAAAAATAAAACAGGTTTTTCATAGATAAGCAAGAAATTACAATAATAAGCATAGAGTTCTACTATAAAACAAGTAGAGACACGAGATTTCCTCACACAAGTTGAAAACGATCTTAATCCTTAACATCCTACATCCCGAAGGATTACAACGGTTACTAGATTTATTCCAGGTGTGCCTAAGTAGTATCCTTGGCCTTCACAGATCCTTTGGGGTCTCGTCCTCCTCGAGATTCTCTTCATCCGCAAGGTTTTCTTCCTTAGTCACCTCATTGGCGTCCTTAATACCATCGACCTCTTCCTCCTTAACTCCAACCTCAAAGTTCTCCATCGGGGGTAAGACATCGAAATACTCATGGAAAGCAGACAGGATCGGAAACATTTTCGAAAACCAGGGGTCCTCCTCCACGGGAATAGGGGTATATTGCTGCACCCTCATGAAATCTCGTTTTTCTGCGAGTATAGCAGCATTGAAGTCGGGATTCTCCACTAGTTGAGTTGTCATAGCTTCTATGGCGTCCTTGAGTTGGCGAGCTCTAACCAATAGGTTAACTAAGTGGTTCATCTACAAGGAAAGGTTTCATCCTCGATTAGTAACAGAGTTTCATTAACTCTAAAGAAAACTCTTGAGTTTCTAAGTCCCACATTCGATTCTTCATTTAAGTCATCATCCAATTGTTCGGGAATTCCCAGCTCGGCCGTACTGCCAATTTCCGTGCCTTGCTTCAATCCGAAGATTGTTTTGACAGAATTCCACCCAATTTGGGATGGTAAACTTAAACTCAATTCACGTTAGTGCAACGGTCAAACTATCTCGTGGTTCTACCCATTCTACCCATGGCCGAGGTTTTGAACCTAAAGCTTTGATACCAAGTTGTAACGCCCCGAATTTTGGGTACGTTAAAAAGACAATTTCATTGAAACCTCAAAATAGAGTCTGGCTCGTTATTACAACAAAACTCCCACAAGAGTTCAATATTTACACAAATGAAGGGTGTTCTAGGGTTCCTAACTACAGCTCCACCTTCTCTTCCATCCTGGCTAGCTCCTCAGCTCCGAAGGCCTCCAACATGTACTGTTCATCTTGATAATCTACAAGGTCTGACACATTATACCAACGTCGCCACCGATATAATATGTCAGGGTCACCAATAAGGCAACACCGTGAGCTACAAAAGCTCAGCAGAATAATCCCATACCCGCTAACCCATAACTTACAAACAACAGGTTATACTGAAACATCGATTTCCACATGGTACATATATACAAAGCTAACAATGACACGTCCATATTCGAATATCAATCAGCGTTGGTGTCCAACATTTTCTATGTTTCTCCTACGCGACTCGTCGTAGACCGTGTCAACCTTATCATTTACAAATCAACCTTTCAAAAATCGTTTTTAACACACCCAACCTCGGTTCCGCCGTTCCGGGTTCCCGAGTATCCTCACAATGGTTCCGCCGTCCCGGGTTCCCATTGGCACACAAAAACATTTGCATTGGCTCCGTACCGCGGATAACCAAGCCATACCTCACCATGGTTCCGCCGCTCCGGGTTCCCGTGGGAACGCACACAATTCAAAACCATCGGTTCCGCCGCTCCGGGTTCCCATTTGGGGTTTTCGAAAAACTAAACCCTCAGTTCCGCCTTTCCGGGTTCCCGAGTATCCCCACAATGATTCCGCCGCTCCTGGTTCTCATTGGGTTTTTCACAAATCTTACTTTTACACACGCACACACACAACTCACATAATGCCACCCAAAACCGGTCATTATGTAGTTTCAAAATATTTCCTTCCTCGGAAAACATTTCCTTTCTTTAATCACACCCTAGGTGCCATGTTTCTACTTTCTCGATTCTCGTGTTTCATGCAAAGACTCCGCGGTAGGACAAAAATAAGCATGAATCATTCTAACAAGATCATCCAATTCTATATTACTTATCACGCTCAATCACTACTTATAACATAATGCCACATGTACGGACGCCCTTGGAGTGTATCACTTATGCTTTATTCAAAGCACAACGCCACATGTACGGACGCCTTTGGAGAGAAATCACTTATGCTTAATCACACCACAAGTAATACAAGCAATTCATATTTGCATTAATCATCTTAAAGATCAAAATACAAATACTTCTAACAAACGATAAGTTCTACCTTTCGAATCTACTTAAACTTAGGGAAGTGAGTAAAGGTATTCTGCCGTTCTTCTTATCAATTCAAAATAATAACGTTATACTTGAGTAAGTAAGTAAATAGGAAGTAAGTAAGGATTTCCTTACCGTTCTTCTAGGCGGTAGTAACGGCTTACGGATGGTATTCGGCGGTCGGACGGAGTAACTTCCTACGGTAAGCCTTCGGTAGCTTCGAAAGAGAAAGGTTTCTCTCAGAATTTCTTCTTAACTATTACTACTTCTACTTTTGGATCGAGAGGGTGGTCGAGTGGTGGTTTAGTGGCGGCCTAGGATGAGTTTCTTTGAAGAACTCAAGAACACTCAAGAACAAAGAAGAACAAAAGAAAGAACAAGATTTTTCTAGAGAGAAGTTGGAGCAATGAGAAGGTGTGAGTTGAATGCTTGGAATGGCTTGCTATTTATAGGCAAAACCTTGGCTCCCTCTCCCTCCATCATGGCCGGCCCTCTCTCTCTCTATATCTCCCATGGATTTGCTCCATCAACTCACATCAAAGCATGACATGCTTTGTCAAATCCAAATCTTTAGGCATAAGGCTATAAAACCCAAATAAGATCTTTAGCCTTTCTAGGTGAATCTAGGTAATTATAACCTAGGTCTAGCTTTGTAGTCAAAATCTTAGGCTAATAAAGGCTAGGATTGTCATAATGGCCCATCATAGGTCGTCATTAGGCAAAATAGACTTAGGCCTATTTAGGTAGCTTGTATGGCTAGGTTTTGTACTAAGGATGATTAAGGAAGATCTGTTTGGAAAGAAGGAGACAATGGTACAAGATTTAGTTTTAAACAAATCATAGAAGTACAATTGGGGAGTTAAGTTTGGCTAGGAAGAATATTTCCCAAGGATTTTGAAAGATGTAGGAAGATCATGGGAATCAAGAGTGGTACAATCAAATCTTCCTCTTTCTTCCTTCTCTCTCTCTCTCTCCCTCTCTCTCGGCTACTCTCTCTCTCTCTCTCTCTCTCTCTCAAGTACACTATATGTATATATACATACTCCTAAGAACACAAATAAAATAATAGGTACCCAGTACTTTGTCTCAAGGAAACTTAAAGACTAAGATTTCTCCTACTAACAAATAAATAAGCACATGTTGGATTAAACAAATAGACTAGTGTACTAATGTACTCTAGAAAGATCAACTCCCCAATAAATTAATCCAATTGGGTACAAAACCCCAATATAAAATAATATAAGAGTACTTTAAGAATCTTAGGCTTTAAAGGCTACTAAGTACTTTTATAATAAAATAACATGTACTTTATCACATGTGCAATTAGGAAAAAGACTAGATTATTCAATCCTTGTACTAGATGGAAGACTAACCTTTTACCCAATGGATAATAAATCCCCTAACTTTTGTTGTCCAATGGACAAAAGTTAAAAGGAAACTTTTATATTAAAATAATCAAAGTCCTTTAAAGCATGTGACAAAAGCCCTATATTTAAATATAGGTGTGGTACCAAGTACCCCAATTAAATAAAAAGCTAGGACTCTCCCCATTAGTTTATAATAGAGCACAAGTACTAGTTTAATCAATAAAGTACTTTAGAAATCTAGGGTTTAGATATACCCCAATATTTTAATGCATAAAATCACATGGGAAATCCATACTTGATTATTTTAAACAAACTTTGTACTTTGTTGGAAGATTTGGGCTATTACCCAATGGATAATAATTTCCCTAGCATGTAAAGACCAATGGATAAAAGAAGTACAAGTACTTTTATACTTAAAATAAGATTTTGAAAAGACTACATGTACTTTTAGTCAAATATTATAATGAAAAGCTTATTGTCCAATGGACAAAATTACCCTAACAATTATGGACCAATTGGTAAAGGCAAAAGGTTCAAAAGGTTCATCTAGTAACTATGTGAGTTGGTTGCTCGGTTCCTCCAAGTAGTCGGTTGGAAACTAACTAAATTGGTCAAGTAGGATTTCTAGTCGAGAGTTTAACCATTGGCCAAAATCTAACTATGACGAAAATTAACAAGAAATCATATAGCCACTCAAGAGAAAATAAGTAATTCAAATAAAATTCAAATATTTAACGAAAATTTTATTGACCAAAATTAAGGGGCGTTACAGGCTTCGTGAGAGGCAGCTGAATTTGAGCTGTGCTACTTGTCAAAAGTGCCCATACCTCCATGTAGGATTTGAAGCTCCCGTTGGAGCTTCTCTGCTCGTAGGTGGATTCCTAAGATTTTGTCTTCTTATTACATTGTCGTGCATGAATGGGATTGCTTTAGCTTGTGTCGATGAAATGCTCAATGTTTGAAATGTTGATAGAGAGTCTTAGATATGTGGAGTGCAGTTGCTAGCTGACAAAAGTTTGAGCCAGGGCTCTTTGAATAATCTGGAAATTGAGAATAATCTGGAAAATGAGCTTGGTGAAGCCCACTTCCTTTAAGTAACCTATTTATTTATTTTATCTTCTTTTTTTTCAGAAAACACCCCTCATTGATTTGGAATCGACTAAGTTGTTGGTTCTTTTCCAAAACAATGGTGGATCCCTCATAGTTTTGGATCCGGTGACTTATACTGTAGAGGCTGAAAAGTTACTAAAACCAGTTAACTTGTGGCCCTCAGAACTAGTTTTGGTCTTTCCCAAAGATGTATTTAGGTTTTAAACAACTTCGCCAATAGCCTCTGTCCCTCAACAAAATATTAGTAAGGGTATTGATATTAGTCTTTTTGAAAGACGTACTCATATAGGGTACTAATATTAGTTTTTCCGAAAGACGTACTCATATTTGAAATGGCATCCTCATACTCAACAAAATAGTACTAGGAGTTATTACCAGACCAAATCAAAAGCTAAGGTATGGCCTTCATCATAAGTTGTCTTGGTAATTTGCTATTCTTCCTATTCTTCTTTGTTTTGGAATCTATTTTGCAGAACACTTGCCACAAAACTTTTTTGACTCGATTTGTCAACCAAACAATGAACATATACGAGGGAGAGCAATGAACACTTTGTTGCAGTGAGCCAAATGAGTTTGAAAATGTTATTGAGTTTGCTTTGGACATTGGTTGTCTCTATTTGCATCATTTGTATGAATTGGAGGAAGTCTGAGTATGTTTTTACGACAACGGTTGAAAAGCTATAGAGTACTAATATGGAGTCTTCATTTTGTCCTGCCATAAGCCATAGCTTACTGATAGTGCATGGTCTTATAGGCATTCTTACTTTTTGTTGCCTTTTCAGACTTGTAAATTTGTATTATTGTTATGATATGCAGGTTACTATGCGTCCACCACGTGGAGTTCGAGGCCGAGGTCGGGCTCGAGGTGTCCTTCAGGACGAGTCTAAGGCTCCTGAGGTAAACAGCTTTCAATAGTTGATTTTTGGAATGAAGTTTGACTTTGCATGACTTTCTTTGGAACAAGATGTACAATAGCTTAAGTCTTTCTCATAGACAAATTCTGCCATCTTCCTTCGTAGTGTCTCATGTTTAACCAGTTGATCTTTTTATCACATAGGCGGTATTCGACCTGAGAACACGAGACTTGACATACCTGCCCGAGTTTATACTCAATAAAAAAACCACTCCGCTTAGCTCGGATCTGTCCCACATATAGTGGAAAGAGCATGTACGAATAGTGTGAAACATTGTGTACAAAAAACTGTTTTAGTTTGTGTACACAAAGCTAAAAAAACCACTCCGCTTAAACTCGGTTCTTTTTATCATGAATGTTTGATACTACTTGATGTGTAGCATTCCTTGTTATGACTCATCGATAAGAGGGTATCGTTCCCTCTTTAAAGACTACAAATTTTGTCCAGTATCCACTAATACAATTTGATCGAATGTGAATTAACTAGCTAGCTTTAAGTTCTGCCATGCTGAAGTGGCATAGAAATTGATGATGGCATACTGTTCACAAGATTGATGATGATAACTTCAACCATTTGAGCCACGTTGAAGTATGTTTAATGTTTGTTTATAATGGATACAGGCATGATCAACCAAATTGATAAATAAGAACTGTATTGAAAATATTTTGTTGAAAGCATCTGAGTCAAAGTGGCTATGTTTAGCTGGAGAAAAACAAAGAACTTTGTTACTAGTAGTTTTTTGTGCAAGATTTTTTCTGGTAATGGAGTTCCAAGGGTGTGAATAGGGGAAGTTTATGTCTCAGGCATTAACTGTTTGTAAGCAACAATGTTGTGCCTTTTGCTAAATTGGAGATCAGAAGCAGAAGCTTCACGTATGATAAAATGTTCTGACTTCTGAAACAAAATTATTTTTTGGTTTCATTTTGGTCAGCTTTCGGCAACCAATAACCGAAATTGTTTATTATTTTCAGTAATCAGTAACTGACATGTTATGCTTATTTCGGCAAGCAGACGTTAAAACTTCATGTGGAAATGAATAACTTGTAATTGTATTATTTTCATATACATGTAGGTTATGCGTTCACTGCCTCGAGTTCGAACTCGTGGAGGCCGAGATCAGGGCCGTGGCCGGGGCCAGGCCGAAGTGCATCGTCAGGAAGAGGAACATGCTTCCGTCGAGGACATACCTTTGGATGAGGTTAAAATTTTCCAATTTCACACCAGCTTTGTAGTAGTTTGTATTTTATCTTTGTTTGTTTGTTTTGTGAAACGTTCGGTAACAAAAAACTGAAATATGTAAGTACTGCCTCTTTTAAGACTAACTTGTAGTTGTATTATTTTCATATACGTGTAGGTTATGCGTTCACTGCCTCGAATTAGAACTCGAGTAGGCCGAGGTCGGGGCCGGGGCTGGGGCAAGGCCAAAGTGCCTCGTCAGGAAGAGCAAGATGTTGTCTTCGAGGACATACCTGAGGATGAGGTGAAAATTTTCCAAAAAGGGTTCCACTAGGTTTTTATTTTGTTGAACACTAACTCATATTATTTGCTTTCTATAGTTTTTTAGTTTTAGGAACACTAATATGTATTGTTTTTGTTTTTGCTTATACGTGTAGGTTATAGCACCGCAGCCACCGGTAGAGGAAGAGTTAAACTTTTTTCAATTTCAAAATTGCTTTGAATAGTTTTTTTTAATCTTTATTTGTTTTATGAACAATAATATGTATTGTATGTTCTTGCATATACGTGTAGGTTATAGCACCGTAGCCACCGGTAGAGGAAGAGGTAAACTTTTTTCAATTGCATAATTGCTTTCAATAGTTTTTTTTAATCTTTATTTGTTTTATGAACAATAATATGTATTGTATGTTTTTGCATATACATGTAGGTTATAGCATCGCAGCCACCGCTAGGGGAAGTGGTAAACTTTTTCCAATTTCATAATTGCTTTCAATAGTTTTTTTTAATCTTTATTTGTTTTATGAACAATAATATGTATTGTATGTTTTTGCATATACGTGTAGGTTATAGAACAGTCACCGGAAGAGGTAAATTTTTTCCAATTTTATACTCGCTTGCTTTTAATAGTTTTTGTTAATATTTATTTGTTTTATGAACACTAATCTGTATGCTATTATTGGCATATATGTGTAGGTTATTCGAGGCCGATGTCGACGTCGGGGCCGTGGCCGGGGCCGGGCAGAAGCACAGCAACATGACGATGTGCCTTTGGATGTGGGTGGTCCGGAGGACCTATCCTTGCTAAAGAGTTTTCGCACACATGTGGCTAAAGCCATTTTGGAGGGAGAAGAGAGGGGTACATTAAGATTGCATCAACACTCGGGTCTTTTGGGCACTTGGGTAGTTACAGAAGACAGGTTCAAACAAAAGGTGTTGAATTCGGGCTTGCTTCCGTTGTGTAGCATAAATAAAAACGCGCAATGCAATTCCTTTAGAATCGCTGCATTTGTTGAAAGGTGGCATCCGGAGATGAACACCTTTCACTTTGACTTTGGTGAGATGGGGTTGACATTAGATGACGTAGAACATCTACTCGGGATACCTGTTCGTGGATTGCCTGTGTACACGGAGGACGAGAGGACGCCAAAAGAACTGTTAATGGATTTGCTTGGTGTGTCGAACGAAGTAGCGACAAATGCAATTACTGTGAATGCAGTTAAACGGTATACAGTTAAGTTGAGTTGGTTGGAGATGAATTTCAAAGACGTAAATGAGACGGACACAGACGAGCGGGTTGTGTGTTGTGCTCGTGTGTACCTGCTATATGTCATTGGCTGCACCCTTTTTTGTGACAAGTCAGGTGGGTTCGTACAGCTTGACCTCCTTCCACTATTGGAGGATTTAGATCAGGTTCATACGTACGGATGGGGCTCTAGTTGCTTGGCATATTTGTACAGAAATCTTGGTTATGCGAGTAGGAGGAATGCAAAGCAGATTGGTGGATTTCTTATATTACTAGAGGTACACTTACTTTTTCTGATTATGAAAAAATCAATAAGTTCATGTTACGGATATATGATTGTAATATGCTTCACATGCGTGTAATGCTATAGGCGTGGATAAACGAGCACTTCCCAACGCTACATCCTGTTGTTGACCCAGTGTACACGAAAGAGCTTCCACGGGCACGACGTTGGTGTTTGCATAGCGAGAGTGGCACTAGTGTATAGCACTACCGGCGCGTGTTGGACAACTTACTTGTAGATGAGGTAGAATTCTAACACACCCTGCATTCAGTTAGTATACCAATTTTGGTGTGTGGGACATTTTGTAGAATTACGTTGCTAATTAGAAGTTGTCTTAGAATATTATACAGTTTGAGAGTAGAAATTAAGCTCTTCCAGTAAGGACAGAGAACTGGAAGTACAATTGTTTTATAAGCTAATCAAATATAGGAGAAGTTCCAACTTAACCTGTGTTAATATTCTCCAAATTCTCGGTAACACATTGAGATGCAGGACATGGCTTTTGCTTCAAAATATCTACTATCAAACCATTAGCCTTCTCCATTGTCTTCCTTAACTCATCTTCTGAAGTATCGTAACTGTAGCACAGTGATGCAGGGACATTAATCGAGCAGAATCATTAATCGTGAAATTTCTTAAGCGTACAAGGACATGAATAATCAAGATAGCCTGCCAAAGTAACCCTGCCTCAAATTATTTTAGTTCAAATGAAGAAAACCCAATAGTAGTTCATGCCACTTTTCAATTGACGTGTTCACTACTTTCCCTTGTCCTACTTCAAAGCCAAGTTCCACATATATGCCAGACTTTAGTTTTTGAATGAATGATACAGTGTTAGTTGATGGCTTTCGCCGGATTGTTTGATTAACTTGTTATTTTATTGTACTAGTACATATCATATGTTTTGTTTGACAAGCAGGTGATATTTGACCCGTACAAGGACCGCAGGCAAAATGTCTCTGAGATTGCTTTCTACACTGGTCCCATTCATGCCATGTCCTATGTGGAGCCATACCTCCCCGACAGAGTCTTGAGGCAGTTTGGTCTATTATAGCGAATACCCGCAGACCCTATAGCACCTCAGCATGCATCGAGAGGCCAGCACACCTACAACGTTGTTTACGAATGGACTGAAGGTTTTTGGTCTAGCCCTGACTACCACTTCGTGCCTGAGGATAAGAGAGAGCGTACACCACCTGGGATTCCTTGGGCGTGTACTGATGACTACATTCCGTGGTTAAGGGTGTTCTCGCACCCGAGGGTGGGACGTGGTCTGGCACCTGGTGGAGGGCGTGTTAGGCAGGGTCGTGAGGAGCAGGTTCGGGTTGTGTTGGATGTGGTACACAGGGCTTTGGGCGATACCGGACTTGGAGCTGTTGAGTTGCGGCAGGCACTGCAAAATGTAGAAGCCATTTTACGGTCGACATTTGTTACTTAAAGGAGGCGGGGTGTTAGGGGGCGAGGTTAGATGTTGGGTTTATGGATAAATAGTTCTTATTAGTATTTTCAATTGTGTAAGACATTTGCTACTTAGACATGTTGGGCTTCTGGGGAACGGACATTTGGTCAAGCTTGTTCTGCTCTCTCTCGTAACAAGTTTAACGAGGGGTTTGTACAGGTTTTTGTTTCGAACTACATTCTGCAATGCCTTTACCATTCCATTTTAGGTCCGACTTGTTCATGGCTTTTTTTGAACTACTATGAAAGTGTCTTTCACAAAAACAAACTTTCAATATTCCGGGCCCCGTCCACATGGTCCTCCGCAGGAAGAGAATCTTAGTAAATATGGAGTGCAGTGCCTTGTCAAATCACTTTATTTGTTTGAAGTTGCAATTTTCTCCATAGCCCTCATTATCTACTCCCCCAGCCCAATTCAAAATTCTGTATAGGGGCCCCACACCCACATGCTCCTCCTCAGGGAGAGAATCTAAAAAGGCATATATGTTCTGTAAATCATACAAATTATTCAGTATCCAAGTGCTGAAATATTTATTATAACAACTTCGGGTTCTAAATGCTGAAACTTTACACAAATTTCGGTACGAAACTACTGAAAAATTATAATAATTTCGGAAAGCAAATGCTGAAATCAACCTGCAATCGAAATTATTAACACTTTTCAGTAATAAGAAACCGAAATGTTATAATTATTTCAGCAAGCAAATGTTGAAAAAAGGGCAGAATATTTTTCCCCAATAATTTCGGCAAGCAAACTTCTGTATAGTGCCCCCACCCACATGCTCCTCCTCAGGGAGAGAATCTTTCGTAAATATACGTGCAGTGCCTGGTCAAATCACTTTATTTGTTTTGAAGTTGCAATTTCCTCCATACAGCCCATTATCTTCATCTCAAAGCCCCAATGTATATGCCTATAAATTGAGAGCTGAATGAGGGAGTTTCAGACTCATACCTCCCTCTATATTTCCAACTATTTCGTACAAAATTTATTAAGTATACAAAATTTGTAAACCCTATGGCCGGAGTTTCAATTAACATATGTACATCCCATAGCCTACAGCTCCTTTCAGTGAAGTTATTTCGATGGCTTGTGCATTGTCATGCTTTTTCCAAGCTAGGTAATCAAGCCGTGTCCATCCGAATATGAGATATTGGGAATATTCAACATCCACACCATTCGTTCCCTTGTCCGAATAAGAGGTTTTGGGAACGTCGGTCAGTGTGCGTACATACTACAACGACCACATTTGGTTTCCTTGTTGAGTGGAAGGCACATCACCTACCCTCTCTACGTCATTGGAGTTGTAGTCACGTTGATGCTCCTGTTGCTGTCAAGGTGTGTGGAGCTCCCTTCACTTCCCTTGATGTACCCTCTCCGGGTCTTGCAATAATAGGCAGCTGTGCCCTGTTGCTGTGCAGGAGGCCGAGCCACCCCAACATGTTCCATCCTCAAACAGTGTCGTTTGACATTTTCAATGTTATTTTATACTTGTTTTTTATAAGTTGTGGTTCTCATAGTGTGGGAAAACGAGTCTTATAATCAATGAAACATTCTAAATGTTGGATAGACACTCAAATGTTGTCTTGTATTTTCAATTATACTCGACAGTTAGTTACCAAAATTGAGATACATTTTCAGCATACAATTACCGAAATATAATATTTCTTTCAACAGTTATTTACCGAAAATGTTTGTTCGGCAGTTGTTTACCGAATGTTGAACATATTTTCGACATGTAGTTATCGAAATATAAACTTGTTTTCAACAGCTATTTACCGAAATGTTATGTATGATTTTCAACAACTATTTACCAAAATGTAGTGCTAAGGGAGAAAATACGGGGCTGCGAATAGTCGCCCCCTCTGTAAATTGTGGTACTCATATTTGGGGAAAAAAGATTCAAATTTAACTCCATCAATGACACTTCGTGGAACATGACAGCCTCAGAGAGTCCACCTAACTTTTTGTTCTAAAAAAAGTATATTTCAGCAGGCACATGATGAAATAGTACCAATGATTCGGTATCCAAGTGCTGAAATATTATACAAATTTCGGGTTGTAAATGCTGGAAAAATACAAAAATATCGGTATGCAGCTACAACAACATTACAATAACTTTGGAATGCAGATGCTAAAATGAACCTGTGCTCAGTCAATTTGTTCACATCAACCCCATAATAAAATTAATGGCACTAAGAGCGAAACCAAACTCCATGGATGAGCTTAGTCAACAACATTGCAATATAAAGCGTCAACATGATAACCATACATATAAAACAAAACTAATCTACATCAATCGACTCAGCGGTTGCTACATCACTTCCTATTATAGCTTTAAATGCTTCTATTTGGGCAGAAAAAGTGTCTCTCATTCATTGGCCTCCTCCCATCGAAATTTGAACCAATTGTTGGCAATAGGTGGCACGGGGGAACATGCTTTTAGATCAACCTATCAAAGTAAAAAGACTTTGAAAATTGCACATCAAGGCAATTTGTAGTAATGTTGAATTTATGAGAAAGAAAACTATACGGTATGTACCTGTACGAAGTGATCTCTGTTCACGAGTCCAATTCTAAGAACCCTTATTTTGTCTGATGATGGAGGACGAGAATGGACTGGAAGGAAAGTAAGGCATTGAAGTTGGGATAGGAGGACAACCACCACATTATAAGTAGAAGCTACAACGTGACCCATGTCAGGAAAAATCATCCACCTGTCTTCGGGTGCAGTTCCATCTTCAAAGAATGACAATCTATAACGCAACTTGTTAGCACCTCCGATACCAGTCATCTTTTCGTAAAGGTCATAATGGTTATTCACCTCCAAGAGCAAATCATTTCGGCATGCCTTCTAATTGTGCTCGAATTGGTGCATAAAATAAGCTACCGCTTGGTACCCACAATTTCCATCACTTGTCACATCCGTAATAGATTTTGCATGCGGCCGAATTGGTTTCGAAAAGTTATTAAGGTCCGGTCCTACAAAAAGGGTTCCAAGAAGTTTTGGCTTCTTCCGCCTCGGTAACTCCTTTGCCGCCCAACGGCCTTTCCCTTGGGGCTATTATCATCCACCGCCTTGATGCTTTTTTTTTATTGTGGTCTTGTCAGGAGTTTCCATGCCCGCCTTGGCATTCGCCTTGGGCATTTTTTTCACAGCTGCCTTAGCCTTGGAGGTTTTTTCCTTCACCGACTTAGGAGTTTCCAAGGATGCCTCAACATACTCAAACTCGGACGGGTTCCTACGCATTGACTTATTGACCGAATCGGACTTTCGACCGCGGGTCTGGACCTTCTGTTGGGGTGAAGACAAGGATATGGTTGATGGATTCAAAATGGGTTTCAAAGTCTTCATCCAATGCATATGGGTCATAGGGTTTTGGCCAACCATTTTGGCCATAAAGATATTCCAATCGGCATTCATTAGTTTCAAAATTGCCCCATCATCTTTATGTTTCTCAAACGAAAGCATCTTCCAATGATCATTAATCAACGACAAAGGTATGGATTCGCCCCGATTCTTGAATGGAGCAATCTCGTGAGCACAAGGTAAACCATGGATTCGGCGAATAGGACAGCAACAGTCAACCTTGTCCTCCACGACCTTGTCATCAATTTTCTTAATCTCTGGCAACATCAAACCCATGGCAGTCTGTGAAGCAGCTCCCCATAAATGGTCAAAGATAGGAATTCTAAACTGGTGATGCCAACAATTCAAACTTTTCTCAAAGCTGCCATTTATATCCGTGATTTATAATTTAACCAAGTCGTGCATTTTAGCCCAGGCCTCCGAGAAGTTGGCTTGGCAATTCGCAATGCGGGATTTCAGCTTCGCATGTTCAGACTCAACCCTGTGGAAATGGTAAAGGAAAGTTTTAGGCATCGAAATATCAATATCTAATTGTGAAAAGATAAGGACACCGTGAAACATGCATATGGTGCTAACCATTTACCTATTGCTAGTCAGGTTGCCAAAGTGCATTACATTGTTCGTCCAAGCTGATACAAATTTCTGCCTATACGGTCCCAACCAATTTGTCTCAACGTACAGAAGCGCATCTGGATATAGCACAAACTCCCGCTTCATTGTACAAAGTGTTTGCTCGTATAAAGATATAATTGGTGAGTACACCAGTGAATCCCAAGCATTCTTAAACAGAGCCCAAGTCGTCTCATCAAACATCTTTCTACATTTGGCATATACATTTTGCCCAATATGCCATCGACAAAGAAGATGGCTGGCCGTTGGGAACACTCTTGTAATGGCATTCGATAGAGCTAACTCCCTGTCTGTCATAATAACACCGGGAAGTGCAGCGGGATCCATTATACTCTTCAATTTCTCCAACACCCACGTGTAGTTTTCCTCTTTCTCCCCAACAATGAATGCAAAGGCAGCCGAGAAAGTCCTCTCGGTGGATGTAATGCCAACAATCTGGAGCAAAGGAAACCTGTATCTGTTGGTCTTGTATGTGCAATCCATCAGCAAAACCCAAGGGAAAGCACGCAACATGTCACCAGAAGTAGGATGTAATCAAAATAAGTCCTTCACACAGTCATTGTCATCTTTCCGATTAAACTCGATGTACCCATATTCTTGTAACTTAGCCAATAAATATTGCATTTGAGATCTCCCCGCTCAGTCCTTAAACCCATGCTTGTAGCGTGCGTTGTAGATGGTTTTAATTGAACTTACATTGAATTCATCCTTGCCCTTTATTAGACTTAGGATCTCTCGCGGTGTAGACAATGACGAAACACACATATCCACCAACATATTCGACTGCTCCAAAGACAACCTCGCGGGATAAGTGTGCCCTTCAAGCTGTTTCGCAGGAGGATGATTGTGATTGCCGTTGTAGACAGTGACAGTCCAACCTTCCAACCCCTTAACACATCTCAGTTGAAACGGGCATTCGCATTTCTTAGTTCCTGTGACGCGTGCTATCTTCTTTGCCTTCGCTTCTTTGCCATTCTCCTTCACATTACCTCCTTTGTCCTTTGCCTTGTTGATAAATGGTCTAAACTTTCCACCCCGTTGACATGTAAACCGCATCCTTGGCCTTCGGTTCTTTGCCATTCTCTCTGCCGACTTTATGATAATTACAAACCCATTTTCCTTACCGGTAGATGTTATCCAATCTCTCAACATATCTTCAGATGCAAAAACCTACAAACATGATTCAACAAAAACATTTAATAACAGTAAACAAACAAAATCCAAAGAACCATTGAATCATCCACCTATTTTGAAAACACTCAAGTTTTCCGTTGTAAACTCCCGTGTCAAATCATATAGGGCCATTGGACCTATGTGGCTGCCGTGCGCACTCACATTCTCCGTCGTACACTCCGGTGCTATGGTCACTGGACCTATATGGCTGCCATGCATTGAAGCATCACCTTGAAGAAAGTATCAAAAATTCAAAAGTCCATTAAAATAAGTTTTATACCTCTCTGGATCTGTTTCAGTAAGTGAATGTCAAAAATACATAGAATTTGGTATATAACTAATAAGCACCCAACAATGCATATTCTTGGTGCTTAAGTCCTCTAGTATGTTGTGTTCGTACATATATATTGTCATTTTTATGTGATATTGCACGTAAGGTACGTTTTTGTGTATTTCAGGTAAAACGTGCTAATAAGGCAGTTATGAACGCCAAGGAATGCTCTGGATGCAACCAAGTGCTCAAGGCCACGTGCCACCCCATTGTGGTGCCCGAAAAGTCATGAAGAGATGGTTTGGAGGTTGGTCGGATCGCCCAAGGGTCAAGGGAATTGAAGGAGAAGTGAGGATTTTATCAAAGCAACTCATCTTCCGACCAGCTGAGGGTAGAATTGTCATATCTTTTGATGTACAAAGTACTTTTGATCCAAATAACTTGGGTTAGAAAGTAGACTCGTCGAGCTTTCCAACGGTCCAAAGAACACCCAAATCTGAGTTCGGGAGTGTCCGGAGCGAGCCCGTGAAGTTTCCCAAAAAATCTGTCCAGTTGGTACCGGTACCTCAAAAACATGGTACCGGTACCTTGGTGCTAAAATGGAAGACAGTTGGATTGGTACCAATACCTCATTTTTGAGGTACCGGTACCAATGCCCTTCGACCAGCACCTTTCTTGCTGAATATTTCAACCTTCCATATATGAAAAGTTTCTACTTCTAGTATGTTTTTGGGATATTTTGGGGGCCTTTTTGTCCATTGTAAGGCTGATTTTATAAGCCCTATAAAAAGGCTTGTATGCCATTTATGGAAAAGAGGGCCATTAGTTAGTTTTTTAGGCCTAAGTTTTCTAATTTTTCTCTAGGTTTCTCCATAGCTTTGTTCCAAGCTTTTCTTGTCATTTCCTTCAAGAACTCTTCAAGGTATTGGTTGTATATTTAATTCTCAAGTATTAATGTTGTAGCTAAGGCTTGGATCTTCTCATAAATCTAGGTTATTTTCATTTTTATCGGTGAATCATGTTTTCTATGTTTAACTCTTTTTCTAGTCTTTTTGCTATGTGTGAGTAGTTGATTAGGCTTGGCATCAGGGTGATTAACGCATCGTGACTTAGGGTTAATTTTGCTCCTCCCAACTTAAGACTTGAGGTTTAGTTTGTAAATGTGCGTGGTTCGCCTTTTATGTAACAAAACTTGTCGATGTTAACCTCCGGTGATTATATGTTTGCACATATGGTTCCGTGAGCTATGTCTCGCCTCGTGTTTGCCAAAAGAACCAAAGAACTTGCTCGCTTTCCAAACTATGCTTCTTGTTCATGACCTTAATATTTAGTTTGAATGCACGTCTTGGTGTTGTTAATCTTCGGTGATTATATGCTTGCTCATATGGTTCTGTGAGCGATGTCACGCCTTGTGTTTAGCTTGTTATTCAAACTCTATATTGAGTCTAACCATTTTCACTGCTAAACCTTCCGGTTGATAACCTATGCCGTGTGATTCAACCGTGTTTTCATTTGAGAAAAGTTGATTGGCCTAAGTTACGGGTGTTATGAACTTCTATGCCTTGCCGCGTTTAATTCTTAGTTAAAACTCATTTCTAGTCTTTTCCATAAGAGTGTTTCTCCACCTTTCAAAGGAAAACCAAAAGTTGGCCGTCTAAACGCCGGAAACCCTTACTTCTACAATCCAATTAAGCTATTTTCGATTCTCTGTGGGTACGATCCCGGACTTTTTGGTTATTATGCTATCGACGATCTAGCCCTACGCTTGGGGTGTTTCAACCTTATTTGAAGGTGAGGTTCGGAGTTAAGCATTTTTGGTGCCGTTGCCGGGGAATTCTTAATATAGCTTATTTGGAGGTTTGACAAACCACTGTAAGTACTCCGTTTATTTTTTTTTCCTTAGTGTAATTTGAACTTGATTTAATGGATACCTCTAACCGAGCCACCAATTCGACTTGAGGTGTAACGAAGCTAGATTGAGCATCAATTGCCTTTTTACTGCATTTTATCTATATAACGTGGCGGTGGCATAACCCCACGGAACTATTTTGAGAAAAGAGGTGGCAGCATAGCCCCTCTAGCCTGTTTATTTTATGTCTTATCTATCCAATAGATTGGCGGGGCAAATTGGGAAACACCTCACAAGACTTTACGGGATTACCTTTGTCCCAATCAAATTTTCACATCCCCTTTCATAGCCACTCATGACGCCAATGTTTTTAAAAGTCGTATGACCATTACCAATTGGTTTGATCTTAAGAATCAAATTCAAACTTTTGCCGAAAGAGTGAATGAGTCATTTTATGCATGTTGGGGAAGATACAAAGATTTGCTCATTGCGATCCCGAATCATGGCTTTGAAAATTTTCAATTGCTAATTATTTTTATAACGGACTTTCTCAAAAGAGTCATGCTTTCCTTGACATGTTGTGCGATGGCAAACTTTTTGAAAAAGAACCCGCCGAAGCCTTAGATTTCTTTGATTGGTTGGCTCAAATTTTACACTCTCGGGTTTATACTCAACATTGTCAAGAGTCCAACTCAAATGTCATGGAAGAGAAAATTGAGCCACATAGCTTTGTTGAAAATGTTAGTTTAGATTGTGACAGCTTCTCAGAGTCTGCTTGGAGTGATGAGCCTATTGATGAAACTGAGGTCTAGAGTTCTCTTCTTATGGATCCCCCTCTTTGTGATGATCCGGGGGATAAATGTCTCATCGCTAAGGTTGTTTTTTTCGATCTCCCGTATCTTGATCCTTCCCCAGAGGACTTACTCCTTGCTCACGAGATGAACATGCTTGACACATCTAGCGTCTACTATGAAGATTCGTTGGCAAAACCTCTCACCGCTAAGGAAATGGATGCCGAAGTGGATTACTTGTATTCTCTGTTGGCTAAACATGATGCTTATGAACCAATCTTTGAAGAGTTGAAGCCCATGAAAGTTGCAATTGTCCCTTCGAATTCTCCGTGCCATGATCTTCTCACCGCTAAGGAAATGGTTGGCGAGGTAGATTTCTTACACTCTTTGTTAGAAAAACAAGATGCATGTGGGCCTAATCTTGAGAAGTTACCAATCATAGAACTAATTGATTTTCTTGGTGTTGGGGATGTTGATTTGGTTTACAATCCTTTTATACTAGAATTTCTCAACAATTTAAAAATTTATTTTGTTTGGAATGCACACTTGGTTGAACTTAAACGTTTAAAACAAATTCGGCAATTGCGGTACTCAAAGTATCTATTTTTGTGGCATGGCCGCATTCAATTTTTGACAAGATTTTAGAGTGGAGTGCTATGCTCATCGTATTAGCTCTCATTGGCATAATGAATGTTTGGAGCCCGCGTTTGGCTGAACGTACATAAACTCTTTCTTTCTCTTTCTCTTTTCTTTTTCTCTTTAATTTGATGGTCTGGTATAGCCACCCGTTTCTTGCTTGAAAAATGGGGAGAAAAGTAGTACCCGTGTAATCGCGTGAAGATTTGGTTGTGTTTTACTTTTGGTTACTTTTGAGCCCGGATACCATGAGCCGGGCAGTTCTAATGTCATTTGTCTCTTAGTAGGTAGTTCGAGCTTAAGTCTTTTGCAGGGTGTACGTGCTACCATACCAACCTTGGTGGATTGGGTCTAAAATCAAAGTGAGTGAGGCATTCAGGAGCCCTAAGCAAGAGTGCGGCTATGTGTCGCGGTTGTTAGTCCAATAAAGCTTTGACCATGACCCTATGTGACTAGCTGTGGTTCCGTTGGAGGAGCCGAAGGAGTCAACCTTGGAAGCAGTTCGAATGACGAAAGGAGACGGTGACGCAAAAGCCTCCAACTTGGTTGAGGTATAGGGGGGTCGACATTCCCCCAGAGGTACAATCTTTTGTTCTTTCCCTCTCAATACTGTTGTTCTCTATGCTATAAGGACATAGCATCGTTTAAGTTGGGGGGAGGGATATATATATATATATATATACATGAGACTTGTCTCATTTTTTTGTTTTTGGTAAAATTTTCAAATTTTTTGTGCAATCCTCCCTTATTAGTAGTGATTTCGTATGTTAGATACTTTAAATATGCTCAATTGTTAGAATATGGCAAGAGTCATGTATCTCGTCGAATTTGATTTTGTGTTTGAATCTATGTAACATGCATATGCATATACATGAACATTGATAACAAGTTGTGCCTAAAAGTCAAGTTAAGCGTTGTGCCTCGCTAGAGTGGAGATTCATTTCTTAAGCATCCCATGCTTTTTGCTTTCATTTCCCGCACTTGCGTAAATAACACATTTTGTTCATGCTTGAATAGTGTTTATATCTTTCATGCATCTTGTTGGAGTTGCTAGCGTACTTAGGAAATGATTCAAGGCATTTTTGCTTGATTAAACCACATAAGAGTCACCTCGTCCTTGTTTTGAACCGTAGTCCGAGTCTCTTCCATTGTTCAAACTTAGGTAACCGGATGTTTGGAGGGTTGTGTGGAAGTGCGTTTTCAATGTTTCAAGGAGGTTTGGAGTGGTGTGAATATGATAAAAGTGGTTGGGATATAAAAAGGCGAAGAGTTGGTATGTGATTCCCTATTCAAAGCCCTCAAAATTGGCCCATCAATCTCTCTCTCACTACAAATCTCACCTCAAATGACCCTATTCCTCAAAGAAAATCAAAGAGATGCTATGAAAGAGCAAAACGGATTTGAAAGAGGGTTGAATACTATGATGAGAGGATTGGTGTGACCTCTGGGTTAGCTTACATTCCAGATGAGGAAGAGTCCGATGGAAAGGGGGAGCTCGAGGCTCAATACCATGAGGAGCCGGATGAAGATGACGACTATGTGTTGTTGAGTCGGTGGTAGTAGTTTTTCTTTATTTCTTTTTCGTAACTTTGTTTGGTGTTTGGCCGATATGTGGCCGTGCCTTGGGTAGTTTAGGGTTGGTAGTGGCCAAGGGTAGATGAACCGTGCAAGTATATGGCCACTACATTTTTGTAGTCCCTTTCCCTTTATATCCAAGGTCGTTATAAGCTAATAAAGTCCTCCGTTGATCTTTTGTACGCTAATTAACTCCGTTTGATGCATAATCGCTATTTATTACTTTTTAAGTATGATTTGTTCCTAGTCTTTTAACACTTGTCAATCATTAGCTTTCCTTTCATTCTTAGCGCTCCTTTGATAGCATGCTTGGCTTTTTGTCTCTGGCTATTGCATTTACTCGCTAGCACTTGTCATCGGATGTATCTTGTATCTCATTGTGTGAAAAGTCGAATAAGAGCGTATCCTAGTGAGTTTTGGAGTTGAAACTCGTTGTGGTGCATGCATGCTTGACTACTTTAATATGGTATAGCTTGTTCGTCCTAGTTCATGGCATGTTTGTGCGTGGATTGCATATGGTCATATTTGAAGGGGTGTTTTGGACTCTTGCCTAGTTGTAGTAGTTGAACATAGTTTTTGTATCTTGAATCTCGGGAAGATTACATAGTTTAGTTAAATACATTTTGTTCTAGTTTGCTAGAGACTAGCAAAGTTCAAGTTGGGGGGTGTGATAAGCACCCAATAATGCATATTCTTGGTGCTTAAGTCCTCTAGTATGTTGTGTTTGTACATATATATTGTCGTTTTTATGTGATATTGCACGTAGGGTACGTTTTTGTGTATTTCAGGTAAAACGTGCTAATAAGGCGGTTATGAACGCCAAGGAATGCTCTGGATGCAACCAAGTGCTCAAGGCCACGTGCCACCCCGTTGTGGTGCCCGAAAAGTCATGAAGAGATGGTTTGGAGGTTGGTCGGATCGCCCAAGGGTCAAGGGAATTGAAGGAGAAGTGAGAATTTTATCAAAGCAACTCATCTTCCGACAAGCTAAGGGTAGAATTGTCATATCTTTTGATGTACAAAGTACTTTTGATCCAAACCACTTGGGTTAGAAAGTAGACTCGTCGAGCTTTCCAACGGTCCAAAGAACACCCAAATCTGAGTTCGGGAGTGTCCGGAGCGAGCCCGTGAAGTTTCCCAAAAAATCTGTCCAGTTGGTACCGGTACCTTAAAAACATGGTACCGGTACCTTGGTGCTAAAATGGAAGACAGTTGGATTGGTACCAATACCTCATTTTTGAGGTACCGGTACCAATGCCCTTCAACCAGCACCTTTTTTGCTGAATATTTCAACCTTCCATATATGGAAAGTTTCTACTTCTAGTATGTTTTTGGGATATTTTGGTGGCTTTTTTGTCCATTGTAAGGCTGATTTTATAAGCCCTATAAAAAGGCTTGTATGCCATTTATGGAAAAGAGGGCCATTAGTTAGTTTTTTAGGCCTAAGTTTTCTAATTTTTCTCTAGGTTTCTCCATAGCTTTGTTTCAAGCTTTTCTTGTCATTTCCTTCAAGAACTCTTCAAGGTATTGGTTGTATGTTTAATTCTCAAGTATTAATGTTGTAGCTAAGGCTTGGATCTTCTCATAAATCTAGGTTATTTTTGTCTTTATCGGTGAATTATGTTTTCTATGCTTAACTCTTTTTCTAGTCTTTTTGCTATGTGTGAGTAGTTGATTAGGCTTGGCATCGGGGTGATTAACGCCTTGTGACTTAGGGTTAATTTTGCTCTTCTCAACTTAAGACTTGAGGTTTAGTTTGTAAATGGGCGTGGTTCACCTTTTATGTAACAAAACTTGTCGATGTTAACCTCCTGTGATTATATGCTTGCACATATGGTTCCGTGAGCTATGTCTCACCCCGTGTTTGCCAAGAGAACCAAAGAACTTGCTCGCTTTCCAAACTACGTTTCTTGTTCATGACCTTGATATTTAGTTTGAATGCACGTCTTGGCGTTGTTAATCTCTGGTGATTATATGCTTGCTCATATGGTTCTGTGAGCGATGTCACGTCTTGTGTTTAGCTTGTTATTCAAACTCTATTTTGAGTCTAACCATTTTCACTGCTAAACCTTCCGGTTGATAACCTATGCCGTGTGATTCAACCATGTTTTCATTTGAGAAAAGTTGATTGGCCTAAGTTACGGGTGTTATGAACTTCTATGCCTTGCCGCGTTTAATTCTTAGTTAAAACTCATTTCTAATCTTTTCCATAAGAGTGTTTCTCCACCTTTCAAAGGAAAACCAAAAGTTGGCCGTCTAAACGCCGGAAACCCTTACTTCTACAATCCGATTAAGCTATTTTTTCGATTCTCTGTGGGTACGATCCCGGACTTTCCGGTTATTATGCTATCGACGACCTAGCTCTACGCTTGGGGTGTTTCAACCTTATTTGAAGGCGAGGTTCGGAGTTAAGCAATAACTGTTGAACATAAATATCACTTTCGGTAACCACATGTCAAAAATATATACAAAATTCGTTAACCAATTGCCGAAGGTATGCGAAAATTATACATAACATTTCGGAAAGTAGCTATTGAAAATAAGATTATATTTCGGTAACTATACATCGAAAATATGTTCCAACTTCGGTAACCAACTGCCGAACTGTGCATAGGAAAATTATACATAACATTTCGGTAAGTAGCTGTTGAAAATAAGATTACATTTCGGTAACTACACGTCGAAAATATGTTCCAACTTCGGTAACCAACTGCCGAACTATGCATAGAAAAATTATACATAACATTTCGGTAAGTAGCTGTTGAAAATAAGATTACATTTCGTTAACTACACGTCGAAAATATGTTTCAACTTCGGTAACCAACTGCCGAACTGTGCATAGGAAAATTATACATAACATTTCGGTAAGTAGCTGTTGAAAATAAGATTACATTTCGGTAACTACACGTCGAAAATATGTTCCAACTTCGGTAACCAACTGCCGAACTATGCATAGAAAAATTATACATAACATTTCGGTAAGTAGCTGTTGAAAATAAGATTACATTTCGGTAACTACACGTCGAAAATATGTTTCAACTTCGGTAACCAACTGCCGAACTATGTATAGGAAAATTATAACATAACATTTCGGTAAGTAGCTATTGAAAATAGGATTATATTTCGGTAGTTACACGTCGAAAATATGTTCAAATTTCGGTAACCAACTGCCGAACTATATAGAAAAATTTTACATAACATTTCGGTAACTACACGTCGAAAACATGTTCAAACTTCGGTAACTAACTACCGAACTATGTATACAAAAATTATACATAACAGCTAATGAAAATAAGATTATATTTCGGTAACTACACGTCGAAAATATATTCAAACTTCAGTAAACAACTGTCGAACTATCTATATAGGGAAAATCATGCATACATTTCGGTAAATTGCTGTTAAAAAAAGATTATATTTCGGTAAATACATGTCGAAAATATGTTCAAACTTCAGTAAAGAACTGCTAAACTTAATACTATATAGGAAAATCATACATACATTTCGGTAACTAGTTGTTGAAAAAAAAATTATATTTCGGTAACTACATGTCGAAAATGCATACAACAAAACAAGAAACATATATTTCGGTAATTAGATGCTGAAAATGTATCTCAATTTCAGTAACTAGCTGTCGAATATGGTAATATTTTACAGTGGTTAGCTACCGAAATTACTTACTTTATTCTGTTCATTCTGTTCGAACCAGAAATATCGACAAAACCCTTCAAAAACTGGGTTTACAAAACCCAGACGCCACAACAACAAAACAGAGGCATTGTAAACGGAAAAACTTACCTCCTCACGCGGCTTCCAAGATACAATGTCCATCACAATATCTTTCTTCTCCTCTGCCATCATATGGTTGCCAATAGAATTTGATTCAATTTCAAAATCTAATCCTACAAGTGGGTCAAAAAATGGATCAATGGAAGGACTTGAACCTTCCATTGATATAATATTTGGTCCTTGCTCCTCCTCCATTGAAAAATTTGAGAGAGAGGAAAAAAGAGAATGATGATTTAGAGAGACGAGAGAAGAGAAGATGAACTTGTACAAAGCCGAGAATGAAGAACTGGAGGTTTGTGTGTGTTTTTTTTATTTTCAAACGAGAATGATGATTTTGGGGGGAATTTTGAGGGGAAGGGGGTAGTTGATAATTTAGGGATTTTGGTTATAAGGGCATATTGGTCATTTCATGTATAGGTATAAAGGTAAGTAGGTCATTTTACATTAGGGGGTCATGTTGTAATTACTTGAAAATTTTTAACGGGCTCCGGGAGAAAATAGAGGGCTGCGAATAGAGGCCCCCGTTAATAATTACTCCACCTTTTAGAAAGCTTAGCTCTTAGGGAAAATGACGGTCAAGGACGTGTTTGATAATTAATATCTTCTAAGAACATTTTCAGCATTAACAAATGTTCTCAGCATATCCTTGACGGATATTAATTATCAAAACATGTCATGGGCCGTCATTTTGCCTAGCTCCTCTTAAGCATGTGCATCTAAGAAACTTTAAACCGGATAAGGATTTGTTTGAGCTTAATAACCATTTGGCTTTTTCTTTTTGTTCTTATTAAAAAAAATTCACATCTGTTAGTTTTCTCTCAACTTTTGAGGATTGTTGCTTCCTTGTGATGAGAAAAATCTAAAAATTAAAAAATTACAATCCAAATCCAATATTTTTTTAATAAAGACAAAATTAAAATGGCTTATAAGTAATAATTCTCAAAAAATTGACAAAAAACTAACAAATGCATAAAAAACTTTGAATAAGATTAATAAAAAAAAAAAACCAAGTTGCTTATTAAGCCAAACATGCCCTAAGTCAATGGACTTATTATTTAATAACCAAAATTCAACACTTAATACTAAATGAATTAAGTAATAAGTAAGTAGGTTTGATAACCACATCTAAAAGTGCTTAAAAGATTAAGGTCCCGTTTCAGAAACCTTCTTAAAAAATAAACAGTTTATTTCACATTTTCAAACTCAAAAATAATGTAAATGAAAAATAATTTTTCAATTTTTTTGTATCGTATAAAAGATTTCATCGAGATCTTTCAAACAAGATCCATATTGCATATTTTTAGATTTTAAGTAACCCATAATTTTTGAGCTTGAAATTTTCTTCCTAAAAAAAAGGGTTTTTTTCCCTTTCTGAAACGAGCTCTAAGTGCTTCGTAAATTTAGGATAAAAAATTGATAAAAATTAAGTAGTTTTAAGCTACGTAATTTTGACTGAATTCATGAAACGTTGCATTCTATCATTACCATCACAACCACCACCGCTGCCACAATCACTACTCCATCACTGCCACCACAACCACTGCCACCACCGCCACCACAATCACTACTCCACCACCGTCACCACAATTACCACCCCCATCGCCCCCACAACTACCACGACCACACCACCACCGCGACCGCAATCACCACACCACCACTACAATCACAACTCTACCAACCTCATCGCTCCACCACCACCATCACTCCAACACAAACCCTCCACCACTCTCGCCACCACACCCCCACCCCCACCCCCATGGCCACTCCACTGCCATCACTCCAACGCAAACCCACCACCACTCCCGTCAATCCAACCCAAACGCATCACCCTTTTTACCACCACCACCACCATTCTACCACTATCACTTCACCACCACAGTCGCCCCCCGTAATCACTATGCCACCACCACAATCACCACTATACCACTGCCGCTCGATCGTCGTGCCACCTCAGTCAATACTCCACCACTACCACATAGGGCAATTCATGGTCCGGATCAGATCAAATTCCTATGAATCCAAATTTATTTGGTGTGTACTGTTGATTTCCGTAACAAAGTCCTAACAAAATTAATTACCTCAATAATAATATGAGTCTTATATAATCTCCCAACAGTAAATAGAAAGGTTATTAATTACCTCAGTTTTTTAGGATCTTAGCTCTTATCCATAGTGGTATAATCAAAAAAGGATAATCAAAAGTTGACACATCAGCTTTAGATTATTCACTTAAGAGGTTTCTAAGCTTAACAATGTTAAGCTTTACTATGGTCACTTCTAGTCCATAACCAAAATATGGGGTCCACTACAATTTCACTCTCCATCCCCCTCTGTTTTTCATCATTCACTTCCCTCCATTTACATTTTTTATGGGTTAAAATATATCGATTCCCTCTCTTAATTTTGAGAAAAAAAATCGGTAACTTCCTTCCCTCCTATTATGAATTTTTTTTTTTTTTGGTGGGGTGTGGGGTGGGGAATAGAAACAGGAAAGAAGAGTGAAACGCCTTAATCCAACGACGATGAGTTGAATTGTAGATGATCGAGAGATATGAGTTTCACTTTTGAAGGAAAAGAAAGAGAAATAGTTTATGGGTGAAGTGAAGAAGACATAGAGTAGGCGAAGAAGCTTGGCTACATAAAATTTTTATTCTTCAATTTTATTTTTTTTACCAAAAAAAAAAAAAAAGTAGGCAAAGAAGAGAATAAGAAAATACCAGTTGAAACACGTGTGTATATAAATTTTGGAACTAGTTAACTTATGTGGTGTAGGGTTCACAAATTTTGATTATTGAAAAATGTTGCTAGTTTTGGTTATCGAAAGCCCAAAATTTGATTATTTCTAAGGATGTTGCTAAGTTTGATTATACCATTGTGAGCGATCTTTTGCACTAACATTGTTAACTTTAAAAACAATTGGCATTTGGTTATACCACTGTGAATGGCCTTAAGCATGTGCATCTAAGAAATTTTAAACCGGATAAGGGCTTGTTTGGGCTTAATAAGCTATATGGCTTTTCTTTTCTTTTTTATTAAAAAAAATTCACAAATGTTAGTTTTTTTCTCAATTTTTGAGGATTGTTGATTCATCATGACGAGAAAAATCTAAAAAGTAAAAAAATTATTATCCAAACCCATTTTTTTAATAAAGACAAAAAAATTTGGCTTATAAGCAATAGTTATCAAAAAATTGACAAAAAACTAACAAATACGAAAAATATTTGAATAAGAACAAAAAAAATAAGCCAAGTGGCTTATTAAGCCGAACACGCCCTAAGTCAAAGGACTTATTGTTTATTAACGAAAATTTAATAGCCAAAATTCAACACTTAATACTAAATGAATTAAGTAATAAGTAAGTAGATTTGATAATCACATCTAAAAGTGCTTAAGTGCTTCATAAAATTTAGGCTAAAAAGTTGATAAAAATTAAGTAGTTTTAAGCTATATAATTTTGGCTGAATTCATGAAATCTTGCATTCAACAATTTCTATCATTGCCATCACCACTGCCGCCACAATCACCACTCCATCACTGTCACCACCGCCACCACAATCACTAGTACACCACCATCACCACAACTACCACGACCACACCCACTGCCCCCACAACTACCACGACCACACCACCACTCCACGACCACCATCACTCCAACACAAACCCACCACCAATCTCACCACCACACCACTTCCCCCACCCCCATGGCCATTCCACCACCATCACTCCAACGCAAACCCACCACCACTCCCAGCACTCCAACACAAACGCACCACCCTTCTTGCCACCACCACCACCACCATTCCACCACTGCCACAGTCGCCCCCGTAATCAACATGCCTCCACCACAATCACCACTCTTCCATTGCCGCCACAGTCACTACTCGATCGTCACGCCACCATAGTCAATACTCCCCCACTACCACATAGGGCTACTCACGTTCCGGATCAGATCGAATTCCTATAAATCCAATCCTATTTCGTGAGTCATGGTTTTTGGAAAATACAATTCATGTCTAGATCAAAAGTCCCACAGTTCGATTTCAATTCAATTCGTGAGTAATGGACCAGTTCTGATTTTATCTACGAATTACATGTTATATGAAAATAAGCAATTGACAAGAAAAAAACTAGCTGTCAGAGGTGGCAACGCCGTCTAGGTTCACGTTAGTCGACAGGTTCAAGATAGGCATCTCTTCACTATTCTAATCCCACACTACCCCTCAAAAAATCCTAATTTGTCCCTCCCAGGTCTCTATTCTCTCTCTTCATTTTTTTCGGTCTCCCCCTCTCTCACATGTCGATACCTATTCAAGGGCTGAACTATGAACTTATAACCACTCCCCCTCTCCCTAGTTGCATAAGAAAGCTAGCGCCAAGCATTGACAGAGCATTTCATTCTTCATTATTCTGTTTAAATAAGTTTTTAAAGTTATAATCGGGATGTTTAAGGCAACTATATTAATATTATCTAATTGTATTCAATAGAATATACACCTCCTAAAATTTTTTGCCGTCCATATGATTATTTATAGAAATTAATGCTAAATTGGAGTTAATATTTTTATTTTGAAAGTCAAGGTTTGACTAGGTCCCCTTCTTTCATGGTACTCCCTCAATTACTTTTTTAAGTGTCTAGCTTTGTAACTCTAATTTATTAAAGTGACATTATCATTATCGCTTTCACCTTGCTTCGATGATCGAAAACGTTCACTTCGTAGAGTTCGACGAGTAGAACAACTCTGCAAAAAATCAGCTTTATGAGATATCATTAAGTGCCGAATCGAGACATTTTTATCATGAAAAGAATGGATCCGAAACACTGAATCAAATCCATTAGAACCTATTATTGGGGAAGTTATATGTGTTCCGATCACGCACTTAATAATATCATATCGAACTGATTTTTTTACAAAGTTGTTCTACAAAGTGAACGTTTTTTTATCATCGGAGCGGGAGTGAGACCGAAGCGGGTTCTCTTCGGCCGAGACAGCAAGTGTTGTCCCACCCCAGTCCCTCCCACCCCAGTTGTAACGCCCCGATTTTCGGACACGTTAATTAAATCATTTCTAATTGATTTAATAATCCATAAAACTGATTTAAGAAATAAAATTTTATTAAATAGAGTTTAGCAGCAAAAATCTCAAATATCAAATTCAAAACAACTTAACTGTCTTACAACCCAATGAAATAAAAACAGAGTTTGACAAATGTGATAACACTTTTGGAAATTCAAATAACAATACTTAAAATTAACAGAGCTTCTAAGGGTAAGGTATCCAAGACTCGACAAACTCCCCTTCCTCAGCTGGGAGGTCCTCACCCTGATACTGATCATCTTGAAGAGGATTCTGCTCTTTGGTCTCTTGATTACCTGGCATAAAATGCCAGCCCAATGGCACTATAATGAGTTTTGAAACTCAGTAGATAATCTCAACCCTACTAACCCCTTACTCTATAGTTAGCAGATCAACGATATAACAAATGATAGTAGGTACAACATAAAAGCACATCATCTTTTTCTTTACTATCCATCATCTTACATGAAATCTAAGGACCCTCTCCACGAGATCCTTTCCTCCCACATCCACTAACTACAACCGTCTCATGGGTCCACCCTTCCTCTTGCTTATCCTGTACCAGGGTCCTAGGTGAGTGCACCTAAATTATGTATCTAGCATGTTCTCACTTAAGACCATAACAGGAGGATCGAGTCATCCCATGACGCATCGTACATTAGGGTCGGACATCCCTACCATTAACTATAACCGTCTCATGGGACCTATTCCCTCTTGAACAAAAGAAGCGAATTTTCCCATGACGCATTATACATTAGCGTCACAACATCTCTCAACACTAGGCCCCATTGGTTACCCATTTCATCACAGGGCCCCATTGGTTACCCTTGTCATCACCATGGCTCAAATCACAATCCACACACTTACACTTCCAACACTTTACCATTTTTCGTTTACTTAACATCGTCTACATGAATCACTACTCCTAACCATCCCGTGAACCTAAGTCCATTCTAGCATGTACAACATGACACGATACATTTCAATGAAACAACAATATAAAAATTGATAGGTGCAAATAATTAAATGTAATGACCCGAATTTTCACGTCAATTTTTTAAAACATTTTATTATAATTCTTTTACTAAAAATCATTTTATCATTTATTGAAATGATTGTATTATAATTTAACTCTAGGAGCTAGCCATTAAAAACCCTTTGATATCATAGGATTCCTATTTTTATTCTTTTCATATCTTGAACCTTGATATCCTTGTACCCAACTATTATAGAACCCTAGCTCCACTTCATGATCCTAAAGATCTAGGAAAAGATTTGAAAAATTTAGGATAAGATTTGATTGGATTTTATTAAGATTAGGATTGGATTAGATTAAATTGGATTGGATTAGGATAAGATATGATTAGGATAAGATATGGAGAAAATTCTAGAGATATCCCTAGATCTTGAGGATCCACTTGGATTCTATTAATTATGAGTAGATTTTATACATAGATTATTCTAGATTTTTAAAGATTAGATATGATATGATTGGATATCCAATAGATGTACTTAGATTTTACTAAATATCCCTAGATTTTGAGAGAGATTTTTCCAAGATATCCCTAGATTTTATAAAGATTGGAATAGATTCGATTAGATTTTATTAGATATTATATAGATTTTATTAGATATTATTAGATTATATAAGATATGATTAGATTATATAAGATTATGTTTAGATATTATAAAGATTTGATTTGATTCTTTAGATATGATCTAGATTATTCTTCTTACTAGTATAAATAGGCAAGCCTCACACCCATGCACATCATACCTCACTTCCTCACTTCTTGTTTTCTTCGCTTGATTTTCTATAAAAAAAAAAAAATGAGAAAGAGTAGTCGGCAAAAGAAAAAGAAGAGGAAATAGGGGAGGAGCTGAGACGTTTTACGATAGACCGAATTCAATTGGCGTGGAGTAGTGGTACTCGGTTATGAATATGGTTCACAACATATTTTGAGGTAATCCGGGGAGTATACGATATGCTTTTTATTTCCGGAATCCTTTCTTCACTCTCAATTTCGTACTCCTTTTGAATATCTCATGATTTTCGTTCAATCCTGTGGAATCTTGTTGAAAAGTGGAATAATTGGTATTGAATATGATGTTATTGGTTGAGTACTATGGAATTGTTTCGTACATGGATCGAGTGAACTCATGCACCAATAGCCTATCTAATAGCCAGAATGGGTCGAGGATGACCCGGTGAGGAAGGAGTTGGGGGAGGATCACAGGTCATGTACTGAGGATGACATGGTATAAGGTTCCTTGTGATTGTTGCTTCGACTTGGCCGATTATCGTTTATCGATTCCACTTATGAGCTTTGTTATTCTGTTGTATCGTATACTTCCCGGATAATTTCTTTTTCAGGTGTGGAGCCGAACTAGTTGAAATTGAATCGGAGCATTTAAAGATTAATTTGGAGATGTCTTGGAAGAGTTGATAATTTTGGAGCATCTAGAAGATTATTTAGAAGGCGGCTTAAGTTTATTTTGATGATATAATTTATTTAAGGAGAAAATAGGGGCCTAGAAACATTTGGAAATACAATGTATTTTGAAGTTTATTTATAGAAAATAGCGGGGCATTACATTAAACACAAAAGGGATTTGGATTGATCGAGACGATGCCTTTAGAGTTACTTAAAATTTTATTAAGCATTTCTGTCCTTTAATTCCATTATTATCCTGAGGTTCAATTAGCAGTTTCGTAACCCTAGAATATTAAATAGTGTAGATTAATCTAAGCAATTAAGTTTTACCATTACTGATTTGGTAGACATTAAGAATTTTAATTTTCTTTGTTTCTACAGTATGCATATTTTTTACTATTAAGTAGAACTAACTTACGTAACAAGAAATCTTAGTTTATAATTATGCGGGAACACATTTGTTTTTATTCATTTTACTAAAAATACTTGTCTACTGTATACTAGTACTCCTTTTATTAGATCCATTCCCAATACTTAATAATTTACCAAGTAGTGTATTATAGAGAAAGCTTTTGTTTAACCATGTACACTTATGCATTTTTTTTTATTTTTTTGGCTACTGACTATTACATATTAAGTTTAGCTCTTAGACTACTCTAGTATTTTCGCTAACTTCTAAGTTTAGATCTTAAAAATTTATTATTAGAATCAAATAAGTTTTGAACTTCTCCCAGTTTCCTTTCCAAGGTTATCACTTAAAATAAATTCTAGGTTAGTATTATTAATCTTATTTTGTAATTTTTTTTTCATGTGATAAAGTTTGACTATAAGTCACTCCCACACATTAAATATCATACATATCAATTGAGAATACAATAGTCATGCATTTATCCTACTGAACAACAAATGGTGGAAATAAGTCAATCACTTAGTTTAGGATCAGAATTGGGAACTAAAGTAACCAAAAGGGACAAACTGCAATTTAGAACATCACTTTTAAGAGAACAACGTACATGCTACAGTAGTATCATTTCTCATTTTTGAAAAACAAAGCATTTTCAGTTCCCAAACTTCTGATGCATTGACACAATTTTTTTACCATTATAACTGATCAAAATAAGCTTATAGAAACTAAATATACTTAGGGGAAAGTAGGAGAGTGATTATCCTACCTCGATTCCGGCCGAAAAAGCAATTAATGGGTACGGTCGATTTTTAGCGATTGGAGAAGACGACGGGATCGGAGAACTCCGAGGCTGCCTCGGAATGAATGGAAGGTGCGCTGTGGATGCTTGGTGATGTAGTGGTTGATTGGAAACCCGAATTTGATGTATGGAGTAGTGTTATATAGGAACCCATTTTTCTCTTTCTCTCTCTTAAAACTCCATGGATGAGAACTCAAGTTCTCTCTCTTTTTCTTTCTCTAGATTGAGTAGCAACATGGAAAGGAGTAACTGTGGTTTAATTTTCGGAGGGTTAGAGTTGTATATAGGGAGAATGAGTGGGGAAGTGGAGAGGTGGGTTATGGACGTGGTTTAGGATGTAGAGGGGAAGTGGGAGGTTACAACATTTACTGAGGAAGTGAGGAAATGGAATCTTGATTTTTAGCAAAAATGGCAGAGTGGGTGGTTGAGTGTGGAAGGAAATTAGAAGGTTTGTTTGGATAAAATTTTAGTTAGGATTTAGTTAGAAAAGATAAATATAATTATGAATGTATGTATAGTAAAGTGTATTATTACCCGTACTAACATAATCATGTGTTTTAACAATTTAGTTTAATTGACCATTGAATTTGAATTTAACATTTCGAATTTTTTTTTTTACATATTTAAAAAAAAAAATTTAGGAATGTTACAACCTATTCCCCTTAACAAAAATTTCGTCCTCGAAATTAAAGTGTAGCTTATGGTGAAAACTGATACGGGTAGTTGGTGCGCATAGTATGCTCCCAAGTTGACTCCTCTACACCCTGATGCCGCCATAAGATCCTGACAAGTTTGATCGTCTTACCACGGATATTTTTCTCACTACAATCTTGGATCTCGACCGGTTGTTCATCGAAAGTCGTGTCTTCGTTAAGTGTGATCTCCTCCCAGTTTAGTATGTGGGAGGGGTGTGACACGTATTTGCGAAGCATAGACACATGAAAAACGTTGTGAACTTTGTCAATCTGTGGTGGCAGGGCAAGGCGATAGGCGACTTCTCCAATCTTCTCCAAAATCTCAAATGGTCCGATATACAAGGGTGATAGCTTCCCTTTCTTTCCAAATCGGATAACTCCTCGTCATGGCTTGATTTTAACAAATACATGCTCTCCAGCTTGAAAGGACAGTAGTCTGGTCCTCTTGTCGACGTAGCTCTTCTGTCGGCTCTAAGCGGTCAAAAGTCATTGGCGGATGATTTTGACTTTTTCTGTTGTCTCCCTAACAAGTTCTGGTCCCAATAGGCTTGACTCTCCTAGCTCTGTCCAACCAATAGGGGATCGGCATGGGCGTCCATATAAGGCTTCGTACGGAGCCATCTTGATGCTGGCTTAGTAGCTGTTGTTGTAAGCGAATTCAACTAACGACAAGTGACGTTCCCAATTTCCACCTAAGTCCAAGATACAAGCACGGAGCATATCCTCTAGGGATTGAATCGTCCTTTCGGTTTGTCCGTTTGTATATGGGTGGAAGGCTGTACTCAAACGAAGGTCTGTTCCCAATGCTTTCTGCAAACTCTGCCAGAATTTTGACGTGAAGCGTGGATGGTGATCGGATACTATAGATATTGGTACCCCATGCAATCATACAATCTCTTGAATGTAGAGTCTGCTGAAAGATTCCATGGTATTTGTCATGCGTACAGGGAGGAAGTGCGCTGATTTGGTCAATCGGTCAACAATTACCCAGATGGTAGTGTTGGATTTACGTGATCGAGGTAATCCTGTGACGAAGTTCATAGTGATGTGCTCCCACTTCCAATCAGGTATAGGTAATGGCTAAAGTGTTCCTCCAGGTTTCTGGTGTTCAGCTTTAACTTGCTGACAAGTGAGACACGTGGACACATAAGCTGCTACATCCTTCTTGATTCCGCTCCACCAATATTGACGACGTAGATCTTGGTACATCTTCGTACTTCCTGGATGTACGGCGAAGTTGGAATGGTGAAACTCCTTTAGTATGGCTTCTCGAAGTGTACCAATGTCAGGTACAAAAATTCATTCTTGGAAATGGAGACTTTTGTCAGAGTGAATTGCCCATCCGACTGATGCTTTTCCAGTTGATAGTTGGTATCTGATGAAATCGCACTCCTGATCAAAAGTTTGGGCCAACAGAATTTCTCGATGTAAAGCGGGGGTAGCAAACAAAGCAAAAAGGCAGGCTCCTTCTGCTCTTACGGTAGGTTGAAGTCTGAACTCATTAATAGCTTCCATCATTTTCCATTCCCTGATGGCCATACTTGCCACATGTCCTCGAGTTTTGCGACTGAGAGCGTCAACGACTACATTGGCCTTCCCAGGGTGGTATGTCAATGTGAAACTATATTCCTCCATGTATTCCATCCACCTCTGTTGCCTCATGTTTAGCTCCTTCTGAGTGAATAGATACTTCAAACTTTTGTGATCAGTGAACACCTCGAACTGTTCTCCGTACAGATAGTAACGCCAGGACTTAAGGGCGAATACTACTGCCGCCAATTCCAAATCATGAGTTGGATAATTTTTCTCATGCGGCCTTAGTTGTCGGGATGCATAAGCGATGACCTTTCCATTTTGCATGAGCACAGCTCCCAATCCATCTTTGGATGCGTCACAGTACACTGCATATCCCATGTTCCGCTCGGGGATGATTAATAAGGGGGCGCTGGTTAATCTCTTCTTGAGCTCTTGGAACGATTTCTCACATGCTTCGTTCCATTCAAACTTGACCCCCTTTTGGGTCAATCGCGTCATTGGTTTCCCCAAAATTGAGAAATCATGAATGAACCTTCTGTAGTAGCCAGCTAATCCTAAGAAACTCCTAATCTCAAACACTGTTGATGGTCGTTTCCAGTCCATGATAGCTTCTACTTTGCTGTTATCCACAGAGATTCCTTTCTCTGACACCACGTGTCCTAGGAATTTGACTTCTTTCATCCAAAATTTGCATTTGCTGGCCTTTGCGTATAATTGATTATCCCGAAGTACTTGCAGTACGATTCTCAAATGCTCCTCATGTTCCTTCTCAGTTGGCGAGTACACCAAAATATCGTCAATGAACACTACCACAAATTTGTCCAAGTATGGCGTGAAAATTTTGTTCATTAGACACATGAAAACGGCAGGAGCGTTGGTTAGCCCAAATGGCATCACCACAAATTCATAGTGGCCATAACGGGTTCGAAAAGCCGTCTTGGGTATGTCAGTGTCTCTAACTCGCAGCTGATGGTAACTAGATCGTAGATCGATCTTTGAGAAGCAAGTTGATCAAACAAGTCATCGATTCTAGGTAAGGGATAACGGTACTTGATTGTGACTCTATTGAGTTGGCGATAGTCGATGCAGAGTCTGAGTGTTCCTTTTTTCTTTTTGATGAATATAGCTGGGGCTCCCCATGGTGATGTACTGGGTCGAATAAAACCTTTGTCCATCAATTATTGTAGCTGAGTCTTCAACTCTCGTAGTTCCGCTGGTGCCATTCTGTATGGTGCCATGGATATTGGTGTCGTGCCTGGTTTCAACTCAATCGTGAAATCCAAGTCCCGATGTGGCGGTAGTCCAGGTAACTTATCGGGAAACACGTCCTCATACTCACACACAATACGAGGAAAACCGAGTTCCATACGATCTGTCTCCTATAGCTTAAGACTTGCCAGCCAGCCAGAAAGCTTATCATGCCACCTCGATCGATGTGTGGTTATAGCAGAGGGATCTTGTCTATCCCCCTTAAATTTGAAGCACGTACCGTCTGGTGAATACGCTGTCACTATCTTCTTATGGCAATCTACAATAGCGCGATGCGTGGATAGCCAATCCATTCCAAGTATGACATCAAAGTCTGTCATGTCGATTACTCGTAGGTCGACGGTTAATCTTAGGTTAGATACTTCTAATTCGCACCCCTTACAGATTAACCCCACAGAAATTTTACCGCCTAATGGTGAGGTTACAAGCATTGTTGTCCCTAGAGGTTCTGTTTCTAGTCCAAGAGTAAAGACACATGCAGTAGATATGAAATAGTGTGAAGCTCCTGAATCGAATAATGTTTGAACACGAGTGCTATATAGTATAAGAGTACCTTGTATCACTGACAGGTCATACTCCTCTTCAGTGCCTTGCAGAGCAAAGACTCTACCTCCTGTAGGCTTGTTCTGTCCGCCTGCATTGTTCTAAAAAGGACGAGATTGTTGCTGATTCCATCCGATCTTCTGTTGGTTTGGGTTAACCGGATTCTGGTTCCCAAACCCTGATGGCCAAGCCTGAAATTGTTGTTGTCCCCTTTGCCCAAAATTTCAAGATCCAACAAGCTTTGGGCAGTTGTTCCTGAAATGGCCTTCTTGGTTGCAGTTGAAACACATGCGGTTATACGATGCCTGAAGTGAATTTTGGTTTTGATTTGGGTTAGAGTTGGAGTTTTTCCAGGTTTGAGGGATTTGCTGTAGAGGGCGAGGGTTGTTCTGGTAATAGGGTATTTGAGCAACAACAGTCTTGTTGTGGTTTGTTCGGATTGGTCCTCCAACTGATGGGCCATTCTTCTTTTGCGCCTCCCATGTTGACTTTGAATCAGATTTTTCACGTTCCATCATAAGTGCACATCTCACCACCTGTGCAAAGGTGGGGTACTCATGAGAAACCACATTAGTACGAATAGAGTGTGACAGACCCCATTTGAACTTCCTTGCTTTTGCCTCATCAGTGGGTACTATAGTAGTAGCATGACGTGTGAGTTCTTCAAAATGGGCAGCATACTGAGTTACTGTCAAAGTATGCTGCTTCAAGTCCATAAATTCCTGGGCCATGGCTTATTTCACAGGTGCTGGGAAGTATTTTTTGAGGAAAAGGTTTTCAAACATCCGCCAAGTCATAGTTGTCAAATTATGAGTGGTCTTAATCAAATCCCACCAATGATCTGCTTCCCCTTGCATCTGAAATGTTGCTAAGGCAATGCGATCACCCGCATTGGTCACATTAAGTACTTCCAGGTACTTGGAGATTTGTTTGATCCATGCTTCTGCAGCACTAGGGTTTGCTTCCCCATAAAAGATCGGAGGGCGATGTTTGCATAATGCATCCAAAAGATGATCTCTACTCCTGATTAGAGGTCCACGTTGTTATTGTTGTGGCTGTTGAGGGTTGGCAGCAGCAGCAGCAACAAATGCTTGCATCAGTTGAATTAAGTCTGGCTATCCTCCTTGCCCATTTGGTTGTGGTCCGCCATTTTGTCCATCGTTCGTGTGGGACCCGTGTCGTGTTTCCACCATCTATATATAAATATATATATGAATTTTTTTTAGGGGGTTTTCCGTTTTCATATTTAGTGAGCATGTTAAAGCGACGAATGCAATAATATCAATGTGACAAGTCTTTTTTTTTTTGGTTGATAATACTGGAATGAAGTACACGGATCCTACTACCAGCTAGAATAAAATGAAAAGAAATATTAAAACATGATGAAAAGGAAACAATACTACTGTCAAAAAAAAATGAACAATAAACAAATAAAAAAATCAGACTACTATGTCACCCTACACAATAGTTCAAGACTACATTTTTTCCTTATTGCCCTCAAAACTGCCTTAATTTCTCCTCATCTAGTCTTTAAAAAAATCTGGATAATGCCTTCTCATCATACTCTCAGGCTCCATAGTTTGCTCGGTAACACCATAGCACTCCCAAGTCACAGTCCATTATGGGTCATTTTGATGTTCATTTGGACCAACTACATTCTGCATGTGGATTGGAGTTTCGACATATTCTCGGTGATCATTATAGTCCACCCCTGAGGGTATGATACGACTGTCATCTCTCGGGCGACGATTGGTAATAAGTGTGTGTAGGAAATACTCCGAGTAATGCTCCGTAAATCCCGGTGGTACTGCTACTCGACAGTAATCCTGTCGGTGAGGAGACAAGACTCGTACTGGTCCTAAGTAAAATAGTTGTGCCTTGCGTTTCCAAGGACAAGGGTACAGCAGAGCTAACACATAAGTGTTAGTGGCAAAAACTGGGGGTTCAAGATCATCAACTTCACTCTTTGGATCTTCCTCCTCCGGGGCTGGTGGTGGTGGTGGCTGTATCGGTACTATTGGCTCCGGCTGCATTAGCCTCCATTGTAGTTCATCTTCCCAATTGACTGGTGCATCGATTGAGGCCAACCAATCATTATCGTCCTTTTCATTGGGAGACAACCAACCTTCATTGTCCTCTTCCTCTTCCATGTTCTCGTTAGCCTCATCTTCCTCAGCAGTGCTCTCCTGGTTCTGATCTTCCTCTAGGAATGGCGATTCTTCAGGGTCTTCTTCTTCTTCACTAACATATTCTGGGGGTGTCCTTTGAATTTCATGGCTAACAGGGGTTAGGGCAGCAGTGACTTGAGGAGGGGTATTGTCATGATTGGTGTAATATGAATAGTAAGGATCGTCCTCCATACGAAATCCTGGTATTGACCTCAAGACCCTTTGAATCTCCCTCTCATTACCGGCTACCCTTTGAGGACCCCAATCTTGTGAGTGATGTACCCTCATTCGACAAAATAAATTAGCCGTACACCATTGGTACTGAGCATAAAACAAAGGGAAATTTATTGGAACATACGGATCCTCGAATGAAAAGTTAGGCCCTATGCGTCCTAGAAGGTCTCGCAGCCTCGTCCACTCATCAGCTAGTTGTGCACAGTATACTGGGTCCATCTACAAAGAATAGCTATAATTAGATTAGGGTTAAATAGCGCATATTACAAATTCTAAATAGTTTTGATTAATTCTTCAAGTTATTTTCTTAGTATGACGTTCTACCCAATTTACCTAAGGCCGGAGGGTTTGAACCTGACTTTGAAACCAAGTTGTAACGCCCCGATTTTCGGACACGTTAATTAAATCATTTCTAATTGATTTAATAATCCATAAAACTGATTTAAGAAATAAAATTTTATTAAATAAAGTTTAGCAGCGAAAATCTCAAATACCAAATTCAAAATAACTTAACCGTCTTACAACCCAATGAAATAAAAACAGAGTTTGACAAATGTGATAACACTTTTGGAAATTCAAATAACAATACTTAAAATTAACAGAGCTTCTAAGGGTAAGGTATCCAAGGCTCGACAAACTCCCCTTCCTCAGCTGGGAGGTCCTCACCCTGATACTAATCATCTTGAAGAGGATTCTGCTCTTCGGTCTCTTGATTACCTGGCATAAAATGCCAGCCCAATGGCACTATAATGAGTTTTGAAACTCAGTAGATAATCTCAACCCTACCAACCCCTTATTCTACAATTAGCAGATCAACGATATAACAAATAATAATAGTTACAACATAAAAGCTCATCATCTTTTTCTTTACTATCCATCATCTTACATGAAATCTAAGGATCCTCTCCACGAGATCCTTTCCTCCCACATCCACTAACTACAACAGTCTCATGAGTCCATCCTTCGTCTTGCTTATCCTGTACCAGGGTCCTAGGTGAGCGTACCGAAATAATGTATCTAGCATGTTCTCACTTAAGACCATAACAGGAGAATCGAGTCATCCCATGACGCATCGTACATTAGGGTCGGGCATCCCTACCACTAACTATAACCGTCTCATGGGACCTATTCCCTCTTGAACAAAAGAAGCGAATTTTCCTATGAAGCATTATACATTAGCGTCACAACATCTCTCAACACTAGGCCCCATTGGTTACCCATTTCATCACAGGGCCCCATTGGTTACCCTTGTCATCACCATGGCTCAAATCACAATCCACACACTTACACTTCCAACACTTTACCATTTTCCGTTTACTTAACATCGTCTACATGAATCACTACTTGTAACCATCCCGTGAACCTAAGTTCATTCTAGTATGTACAACATGATACAATCAACAATAGCTCAAACACGATACATTTCAATGAAACAACAATATAAAAATTGATAGGTGCAAATAATTAAACACAAAAGGGATTTGGATTGATCAAGCCAACGCCTTTCGAGTTACTTAAAATTTTATTAAGCATTTCTGTCCTTTAATTCAATTATTATCCTGAGGTTCAATTAGCAGTTTCGTAACCCTAGCGTATTAAATAGTGTAGATTAATCTAAGCAATTAAGTTTTACCATTACTGATTTGGTAGACATTAAGAATTTTAATTTTCTTTGTTTCTACAGTACCCATATTTTTTACTATTAGGTAGAACTAACTTACATAATAAGAAATCTTAGTTTATAATTATGCGGGAACACATTTGTTTTTATTCGTTTTACTAATAATACTTGTCTACTGTATACTAGTACTCCTTTAATTAGTTCCATTCCCAATACTTAATAATTTACCAAGTAGTGTATTATAGAGAAAGCTTTTGTTTAACCATGTACACTTATGCATTTTTTATTTTTTTGGCTACTGACTATTACATATTAAGTTTAGCTCTTAGACTACTCTAGTATTTTCGCTAACTTCTAAGTTTAGATCTTAAAAATTTATTATTAGAATCAAATAAGTTTTGAACTTCTCCCAGTTTCCTTTCCAAGGTTATCACTTAAAATAAATTCTAGGTTAGTATTATTAATCTTATTTTGTAATTTTTTTTTCATGTGATAAAGTTTGACTATGAGTCACTCCCACACATTAAATATCATACATATCAATTGAGAATACAATAGTCATGCATTTATCCTACTGAACAACAAATGTAACAACAAATGGTGGAAATAAGTCAATCACTTAGTTTAGGATCAGAATTGGGAACTACAGTAACCAAAAGGGGCAAACTGCAATTTAGAACATCACTTTTACGAGAACAATGTACATGCTACAGTAGTATCATTTCCCATTTTATAAAAACAAAGCATTTTCAGTTCCTAAACTTCCGATGCATTGACACGATTTTTTTACCATTATAACTGATCAAAATAAGCTTATAGAAACTAAATATACTTAGGGGAAAGTAGGAGAGTGATTATCCTACCTCGATTCCGGCCGAAAAAGCGATTAATGGGTACGGTCGATTTTTAGCGATTGGAGAAGACGACGGGATCGGAGAACTCCGAGGCTGCCTCGGAATGAATGGAAGGTGGGTTGTGGATGCTTGGTGATGTAGTGGTTGATTGAAAACCCGAATTTGATGTATGGAGTAGTGTTATATAGGAACCCATTTTTCTCTCTCTCTCTCTTAAAACTCCATGGATGAGAACTCAAGTTCTCTCTCTTTTTCTCTCTTTTCTTTCTCTAGATTGAGTAGCAACATGGAAAGGAGTAACTGTGGTTTAATTTTCGGAGGGTTAGAGTTGTATATAGGGAGAATGAGTGGGGAAGTGGAGAGGTGGGTTATGGACGTGGTTTAGGATGTAGAAGGGAAGTGGGAGGTTACAACATTTACTAAGGAAGTGAGGAAATGGAATCCTGATTTTCAGAAGAAATGGCAGAGTGGGTGGTTGAGTGTGGAAGGGAATTAGAAGGTTTGTTTGGACAAAATTTTAGTTAGGATTTAGTTAGAAAAGATAAATATAATTATGAATGTATGTATAGTAAAGTGTATTATAACCCGTACTAACATAATCATGTGTTTTAACAATTTAGTTTAATTGACCATTGAATTTGAATTTAACATTTCGAATTTTTTTTTTACATATTTAAAAAAAAAATTTAGGAATGTTACACCAGTCCCCATGGAGATATCATTGTTACACTTTTTATTCACTAACTTTTCAAAATAGAATATACTTATTAAAGGACAGTTCAAAATGAAAATACTGTATACTCTAAAAAGGGGGACAAAGGGTAGGGTTGTTCGCAGATCGGTTCGGTTCCTAGGCGGATTTGCATGTACCAAATGGCTACTTTCTCCATCTGCAACCATCTGTGAGTGTGTCATGGTTTGGTTTGTGGTTTAGGCAGTTCAGCTTGGTCGACTTGGGCAAATTTAAAACAACTTAAGTACTTTGAAAAAATCTAAAAAGTTTCCAAAAGTTTGCATTTGTAAAAATATTACATTACTAAAGTAACATTTTTTAAAATAAAAGCACGTTCATATCTGCTCTAAGAGCATCCACAGTGGAATAACCAATAGTCAATAATCAAAAGATGCCACGTCATCTTTTAATTATGCATTTAAGGGTTGCTAAGGTTAGCAATATAGATGTCTACAATGGTACAATCAAATTTGAATAATCAAAACTTGCCACATCATCATTTCAAAAATCTAAAAATTGTGAACATAGAAAATAATTTTTTAAAAATAGGTTTCAAACTAATAAAAATAGGTTATTAGAAAAAGAGAAAATAGTTTTTTGAAAACTTTGATTTAAAAAAAAAGTTTTCAGGAAAAAGTTAAAAAGAAAAAAAGATAACACTTTTCGAATAAAAAAAAATAGTTTTTGAATTTTTTTTAAAAGAACAGTTTTTGAAAAAAAATTAATAAAAAATAGTTTTTGCAAAAATAAATAAATATCAGTTTTGAAAAAAAAAACAGTTTTTGCAAAAAAATAGAAACTTTTTTTTAAAAAAGTATTTTTCTTAGAAATATGTTGAAAATGGAAGAGAGAGAAGATTTTTGTGTTATGATGGTGTATTTGATTGAGGAAATGTGGGGACAACTAAATTTGATTATTGGCAAAAAGTTGCTAGTTTTGATTATCCAATGGTCAAAAATTGATGAGTTACTACGAAGTTGCTAAGTTTGATTATTCCACTATGAGCTCTTTTTTGAGCAAATGTTGCTAACCTTAACAACATTTTAATTTTGATTATACCATTGTGGATGCTCTAAAAAGCTCTTTGAAACCCAAAAATCACAAACATTCATACTTACCTCATCCACCACCCGTTCGTGAGCGTTATTCGGTCGGATCGATTTGGATGTGATTTGGGCGGATTAAAAGCTTGTAATTTATTTTTTATAAATACCAAAAATTTAAAAAGTATAGTAGCACAATAAAACATCATATCACTCCATATTCCTCCAAGACTAGCCAATAATTTTTCGTATTGACATAACGTTGAAACTATGTCAATAACAAGTAGCATGGTATATAGAGTATTGTCGAATTTACCAGTATTATTTTGCTGGGGCTATAGTTTATTATGAATGGCTTAACTCTTTCTCACATTTTTTTATTTTTTAATTTGGGCGAATTGGGCGGTTTGAGCGGATTAGGCAGATCCAATCCACATCTGATCTGCTCGCGACGGATTGTTGTTTTTTTCATTTGTCACATACCTCGGTTTGGTTCATAGATGGATCAGTTTCGGCAGATTGATCGGTTTCGGCGGTTCATTTGATCCGCTGGGCAGCCCTAACGGAGAGAGTATCATTTACTAGTTTATTTATTCAGAAAAAGCATCTCTATTTAAAAAATTAAGGGAAATTTATAGAAATGATACTCCTAGTTTCATCCGAGTCTTATTTCGTTCTCCAAATATCAATTACAACTCTTTTAACCTTCAAGTTTGGTTTTTGTACCAAATTGGTCCAATTGATAACTTCTATCAACCAAACTGGACAGAAAAAATCTAATTGATGGCAGTTTGCATGTTGTTGTTCGTACCAAGTTGGTCCAATTGATGACGTCTTCCCTCAATCTAATTTTTTCCATCCAGTTTGGCTAACAGACGTTATCAATTGGATTAACTTGGTACGAAAACCAAACTTGAAGGTCAAAAAAGTTGTAATTGATACTTGGAGAATGAAAATGAGACTCAAATGAAACTAGAATGACCATTTCTATAAATTTCTCATAAATTAATATAGATTGGCCTTTGTCCATGACAATTCTTTACATTTAACGCTCCATTAGAAATTGAAATTTTGAGGTCACATTTGATTTTGAAAATAAAAGCCTAAAATAGAATCTGACTAGATGGCTAAGGAGTAAGGACGTCCGATTTTTTCATAAAATATAAAAAATCAACAAAAAAAAAGAATTAATTACAAAATCTTTTCCCAATCCTTACTCTCAACTAAAGATATACTCTATAAAATTGGGTTGGAAACTTGGAGATGCACTAACCTTGGTGATGTTTTTTGACGAACAAACTCATAGCATCAAAAGTCGCAGATTGCTTTTCTGTAACAGCCCAAATTTTTTTATTAATATTATTATTAATAGCTTTATTAAAAACAAATTTTTTTTCCTAAATACTTTTTTTTTCATAACTTAAATATACATGCATGCATTATTTTTTTCCTCCAACGTGCATGCAGGCACCCCATCACCTCCCTCACCTCAATCTACTTAACCTCCAAGAAAATCCAAGTTCATCCCCCTCACCCAAATCGAAAAATTCCTTCATCCCCAAGTATAATCTGAATTCAATAACTTCTTATCCTCCTAATGCATCCTCCTTGACCTTAAAATCGAGCCCAAATCGTCCATTTCAAATCCAAAGAACCCAATCTCCATTAAATTCGATTTTATCCAACCTCTTCTAAATTCACCCATATAAACCCCTCCCCATTTGCCCACGAGCACACCACCATCCCCCCATGCTTCACTGAGCCAGAAAAGAGACAAAAATCGAGGCCAATTCAAGCTCCAATCAATGGAGTTCTAGAGAGAGAAAGTGAGAGAGAGAAAAGTGGGTTTGTATCCTAGAACCAACCGAAACCCAAATTGACCATTCCAAACACTTCCTACAATCCCAAGCATCTCCAAACATCACCCAATTCAATCCTAAGGTTTCCCAGTTATCAAAACCGAAGTCTCCTTTTCCAAATTCAAGTTTTGGTTCTTGAATCAATTCGATCCAAATTGAGGTATTATAATTCTATCTAACCCTTCTCTAAGTATATTTAAGTGTTTTTAAGCTTAACTATATGCCCCAAATGGACCCGTGCATCAAAACCATAGCGAAACAACAAAAAAAATGATTTTGCTCCCAACCTTGTGGCCGCAACATTCAAACCGCAAGGTCCAGTCATTTTCTGTCGGACCGCAAGGTTTGACTTGGTCAGACCTTGCGGCTGGGGCTCCCACCGCAAACTTGGTTTTTTTTAATTAAAAATCGTTTGAAACCATTTGCGACCTTCCGAACAACATTTTTGACACCCGAACTATTTTTCCTAGACTTCTCGCATCTCAAAGATGATATCTTGTTAATTTCAATTTTTATTTATTTATTTATCTATTTATTATTTATTTTACAAAGTTTTCAAACGAAAAATCTTTGCGACCTCATAATTCATGTCATTAATGCCCGAATAATTTTTTTTAGACTCTATACATTCCTAAGATGAAACGTTGTTAACCTCAACATATTTTATTAATTAAATTATTTATTATCTATTTATTTTACATCCGACAACTTTTATCAATATCCTTATTTAAAATAATTCTGTGGCCCTCCGAATTCAACTCTTGACACTCGAACATATTGTAGAGGACCTTTAGGACCCTTATTAACGTAATGGTAAATTATTCTAATATTTTTACCTAATTAGTGTATTTATTTAGTTTTTTTTAAATCAACCTAATTTCATAGAAATAATTATTGAGAGCCTAGAAGATTTTTTTTAAATTCTTTTATAAAAGTTCTTACTTTATTATTGACATTGTGGCCAAACAAGACCAAGAGCAATGGCTCGTTCATAAAAAGTTGTGTGATTACATTGCTTATTAATTATTTTAATTATTATTGATTAATCGTGCACCAATACTTGATTTGAATGCTAGATTGGACCCTAGAGACATGGGGTGGTATACGAATAGAATTCACTTAGACGATGCTAAGTAATGGATAAATTGGAAAGTTTTATTTTTAGATTATCTATAGGCGGGATTTTGAGATGTGATGAGTCAGATGTGATGACTTGAAACTGGCAAAGTAAGCCTAGTGATAATTTGAAACTGACAAAGTAAGCCCAATGATGATTGTGAAGTGGTGCATAAGATAAGCGAACACTAGTTATGATTCGGACATTATAAGCTTCCTTTTGTTGTAATGAGAGGGATACACACTAGGTTCATAACTTAGGTGCAATCCGCGATAGCAAAAGAAAGTGATCTCATGGGACATGGCATAGCTAGTGGTTGGGGAGGAAAGATCTCGTGGATGAGATCTTAGATTTCACAATAGGTTAATGAATAGTAATGAACTGGTTTTGTGAAAAATCTTTATTTTACTTTTTCGCATTACTATTATCATGCTGCTTGCTAGCTGTAAAATAAGAGGGGTAGTTGGGTTGGATTATTCTATTGGGTGATTTATCACTCACGGATACGTCTGTATCCTAGTAAATCGATTGCTTCGGCGATCAATTTGCCATAGGTCGCAGGATTCAACAGAGGGGATTCAATGATGATGGTGCAGTTCGACAAGGAAAGAATATCAACAAAGACCGAGAATGCTTGAAATTCATATCAAGCCTAGAGTCGGCTCTAAAGTCAATGTATTTTGATTTAGTAAATCTATCTTGTGGTTGAAATGATTAAACCCCTATGTTGAGTAAATTATACTTGATTAGCAAAAAATTTCTTAAAAAGTTATTTTATATATTTATTTAGCAAAATGTTCTTAAGAAATTATTTTGTATTGCTTCTGGGAAATCGGGGCATTACATTTTCCCTCTCCCTGACACCACACCCCCCGGACCCCACAGCCGTTTCCCGAATTACCCCCGCCAACCCCACAATTCCTTCTTTATTTAAATTTCCTTTATTTAATTTATTTAATTTCTTTCTTTATTTATTGAATTATAAAATTCAATTTTTTTTAAAAAATTAAATGTTCCAAATTTCAATTCGTTTAAACAGGAGGAAAGATTTTAATTTTTTGATCATTTTATCTTAGATGGTCATAATTAAATTTTGACTTTAGAGCTCTCGTTGATTAGCCTAAGAAAGTCGTAGAATCAAATATCTCGTAGGGCTAATCAACGAGAGCCTTAGAGTCAAATTTTAACTATGACCATTTAGGATAAAATGATCAGAAAACTAAAATTTTTCCACTGGTTCAAACAGATTGAAATTTGGAATGCAGTGCCTTGTTTGGATTGGTTTTTGAATTTTTTTTTTTTGAAAATAGTAGGTGTAATAAGTGGATAGAGAGAGAGAGAGAGAGAGAGAGAGAGAGAGAGAGAGAGAGAGAGAGAGAGAGAGAGAGAGAGAGAGAGAGAAATGTTGAAAGTAGGAAGAATCTAGGGAGAATTTTTTGAAAAATTCTTTTTGAGTTGTACAACAAACACAGTATTAATTTTTTAACCATATTTTTTAATATATAAACTGTCTAAATAGGTTGAAAAATTAAGTGTTTCAAATTTTAATACTTTTGAACCGGTGGAAAGATTTTAGTATTTTGATAATTATATCTCAAATGGTCATAGTTAAATTTTGACTCTATTGCTCTCGTTAATTAGCCCTAAGAGATATTTGATTCTACGACTTTCTTAGGGCTAATCAATGAGAGCAATAGAGTCAAAATTTAACTATGACTATGTAGGATAAAATGATAAAAAAAAACTAAAATCTTTCAACTGGTTCAAACAGATTGAAATTTGAAACACTTAATTTTTTAACCATATTTTTAATATATAAAGGAAAAAAAGGGAAAAAAAAACTTCGGATTCATTACAGACAATGCTTGCACCTCATGCTTGGAGTGTGAACAAAAGACCAAAAAAAAGATCAGACAGAAATGTTGATTCGTGTGCCAAGATAAGGCAGCGAAATTACTCTTTCCAATACTCCTCAATACCACCTTTACTCTTTCCAATCAGAAATGTTGATGCAGATAAAAAAAAAAAAGAAAAAAGAAATGTTGATTTGTTGATTCGTGTGATTCCTCTTTAATACCTATAATTCACCTCTGCCTTCTAGAGAGAAATTACTCACTATACATACTTGCATATATACACACACTCTCCCTCACCCATCCGAAAACTCACACACACTAAAACATTCTCCCCTCCTTCATTCTGAATTCAAGCTTCCATTCATTCTCTCCATCCTCCAGTATCTACAATCCACCCTCACAACAGTTCGGGGCGAAATAATGGATGACTACAACTTTTCAATTTCAAATAGTTGGTCATTTGAGAATGATGTTCATAGTGGATAGAGTATCTCCCACAATAGTCGCGATTATAGACCCAAATTTACCACTAACCAAGTTAGTTATTACTGTTATTGTTTTGCATATTCGTTATTTATTTTAAAAGTAGACTGGTTAATGTTGTACTTATACATATTCGTTTTTTTTAATATAGATTTTTGAAAGTAGAAAAGATATATTAGCTTAGACGCGGAGCATTGGTCTAAAATATGGTATTGTGGTGGTTATTTTAAATTTTGCTAAGTTAAAAAGCCGCAAGCTGTCGAAGTGCATTCTTGATTGTGAAAGAGGAGGAAAGTACAATCGCCACTATATTTGGTTGAAGGACAATCATTGCAATGAAACACTGGGACTAAAAAATGCGATTACTCATTTCAACTACGAGGTATACCACAACCTCCATAAGGTGTCATGTGGGGTTTAAAGGTTATTTGTGGTTTCCATAACCATGAAATAGCAAAACATATTGAGGGCCACGAGTACCCGTCAAGGCTAAAATCAATAGAGAAACAATTTGTGGCCGACATAACCAGCAACACCGCGCCTCATGAAATTTTTAATATTTTGAAGCAACTTCCCGTCTAACACTAAGGGAATCAAGAGCGTTTACAATGCCATTTTTTCAAACAGAGCAGCCAAACTGGATAGTCTAACTTCTATTCAGTATGTCATACGTCAATTACTTAAGAAAGATTACCTCCATCAATTTCTTACAAATCCAGATACCAACGAAATCACAGATATTATTTGGGTTCATCCTATAAGCCTAGAGCTATTTGTCAACTTTCCATCGGTACTGATCATTGATGCCACGTACAAGACCAATGAGTATCGAAAACCACTATTGGAGGTTATGGGTATCACATCCACATAGCGAACTTACTCGCTTATGTTCGTATATCTTAGTAATGAGAGAGAAGAGACACTGACATGGGCACTGGATACCTTAAAAAACTGGATGCTTCAAAAGGGAGTATCATTGCCATTGGTGTTTTGTTTTCAGATCGGGATTTAGCACTTATGAATGCCATTGAAGCATGTTTTCCCACGACACGTCACATCCTGTGTATTTGGCACATAAATCCGTGTGTCATGAAGAACTACAGCCATGTGCTTGGTCCGAAATGGAATCACTTTTTTGTGTTATGGCACTCGCTTATCAATTCATCTACATAGTCATCTTTCGAACAGAAGTGGCAAGCCATGTGCGACGGCTTTTGCCAATTCCAGACTGTCATAACTTACCTGTGGCAAACATGGTTAAGGCCGTACAAAGAGCGGTTTGTTTCAACATGGACAGATACATGTATGCATATCGGAAGCAATTCAAGTCAAAGGTACAATCACTTTATAACTTTACTATTAAAATTTTGTGCATTTCTTTACTACACTAAGGAATACTTTTAGATACTTTCCTATTTAAACATAGTACATTATTCTATTCCAGGGTAGAGTCTACACATGCGAGGCTAAAGCTATATTTGGGGGATACCATGTCATCGCTACAAACATCTTTTGATAAAATAGAAAAGATGTTGAAAATTCAATTCGGGAAAATTAAGAAGTCATTCGAGAAATCTTTGAACATTCCACGCCACAAACAATTACGTGACGACATTTTTGATCAAGTAAGGTGTCGCATTTCATTAAAGGCAATAGAGTTCATACATGATCAGCTAGGAAGTGCTTTAGAAGTAACCCCCCACATAGTCGGCTATTGCAACTGTACAATCAAAATCACACACGGATTGCCATACATGCACGATCTTGCACATTATCATTCCATTTCCACTCCAATTCCGCTATGCAGTATCCACACTCATTGGACTAGGTTGTCTATGCACGCAAACGAGTTTAATGACAAGGGAACACAACCTGACAGGACATCTCAGGTTGTTGAGATATTAGATGGGATGGATCCACGTATGCGAGAGCATATCATAGATATGTTTATCAATATGGCAGATCCATCTCGTAGCACAATTTGACCTCCATCTTACAACACAAAACATAGAGGTCAACCTACAGGTAGAGATGAGCAAAGTACACGTTGTATACCTTTTTTTCCAGAAGCATCCACTTCAGGATCAAGGACTGCAACATCGCGAGTCAGAGTGAGAGGAAGACGTGGGAGGGGGTCGGGGGTTCGCAACACTCAATCTACAATTCCACCCATCCTTGATCGCTACATTCAGCGATTACCTTAGTCATATCAGCGTTTTATTTCCCACACTGATGACGTGCTTGGTGACAGTCATTGTGGATTCAGGGCGATAGCTGCACAAATCGGGTATAGTGAAAATGATTGGAATCGAGTACGAGAGGAGTTTATTGAAGAGATTCAACAAAATTATTATCTATACAGTGTGATTTATCTAGCATATGATTGGGCAAACCAACTACCACGCTTACTGAATTGCTTCGAGCCTAAGGCACCGGAAGCGCATTGGACGGAGGCTATGACTTTGGGAGTTGTCATCGCAACAAGATACAACCTTGTACTGCATACATTTGAGGAGAATGTTTTCGGTTGTTTTACTCACTTGCCATTAAGGTCCCCTCAAGTTCTAGTCGAAGACCGCTGAGAAATTACTATTGCCCGTGTTGACCATCACTTCGTGTAAGTTTTCTTAGAACCTCAATACCCTATACCACTCATCCCAATATGGTGGGAGGAACATGCATCGAACGAAGCTAAAAGATGGACTGCTAGTTATGGAACACGTATGCAATTGTGGTACGAAGTAATGGGTATAAGAACGCCGAGAGCAGAATATGGAGGAAATATTGATTAGAATTTGAGTTTTTATGCATTTTCATATTTTGACAATGTGTACTCAATTATAATAAAATGAAATTTTGTTTAAATTTTTTATTGTTGATTAGAAGTTATTTTTGTTAAGACAAATTAATTAACTAATTAAAATAATATAAATTTATTAAGTATAAAGTCAATTTTAATTGAAAATAGAATTTGAGTTAACCAAAAATAAAAAAAGAGGGAAAAAGGGAAAGGAAACAAATAAAGAAAATAATTGAAAATTAGAAGAAGAAAAAAAGAAAAAAAGAGAAAAAAAGGATTAAAACGGGAAAGTGGGGGAGGGGCGGAAAGCACCTCTCTTAAAAGCCCTTTGGGCATTATCTGAACGTTGAAAACAGATATTCCATTTGTCTCTCTCTCTCTCTCTCTCTCTCAATGGACGATCTTCAACTGCAGCGGATACAAATCTCAGGCCCAACACTCTCCTCCCTCTTACAACGCTTCTCCTCCTCTCCCGGTGACCTCTCCGGCCTCCTCTTTGGCCACATCTCCCTCTCCACCCCCTCCCCCTTCTCCGACGACACTCCCTCCACCACACCTCCCTCCTCCTCCCCTGCCCCCACTCTCACCGCCACCATCACCTCCTTCCTCTCCTCCCCCTCCCCCTCCTCCTTCTCCCCCTTCTTCTTCTCCCCCACCGCCCAAATCACCCCTCCCTCCCTCTCCTCCTCCCTCCTCGGCTGCTTCTCCGCCCGCCGCAAAACCCCCCTCCGCCCCTCCCTCCGCGAGTCCTCCCTCACCTCCTCTCTCTCCTCCTCCACCACCCACAACCACACTTTCCCTCCCTCCATCCTCCTCCTCCTCACGACACCTTTTCAAGACCAAACCATCTACACCCACGAGTACAGAGCCTACCAGTACAGATTATCCACTCACTCGTTCGAGCCCAGAACCCTAGACGTCGTCAACCTCGGCCCCGGTTTTCGCTCCCATTACGAGTCCTTTTTCCCTAATAATTCTCCTTTCCCGATGCTGCCGTGCGGGGCCAAGGGCGAGGGGGAGGGTTTGGCGTCGTCGAGGAGGGTGTCTAAGGATCAAAAGGAGCTGGATATGTGTGCGGAGGGGTTTGACATGGGGCGGTTGGGTAGGTTGGTGGGACAGGATGCCGCGGGTTACAAGGGGGAGATTGAGGATTTGTATAGGAAGATGTTGGACGACATGGATGGATTGGCTAGGCTTGTGGAGGAGAGTTCGGCTAGGGTTTTAGATCAGGTAAGGATGTTTCATTTTTTCGTAGTTCTTGTGATCAATTTTGTTAATTGAATTGTTGTTGTTTGTCAGAGCGATGCTTTTTGAGTGTTGAAGCTTCATTGAAGAACTTCGAATGGACTAACTAAGCTTCAAGGTGTAACACTTTGTAGGAAAATCACAACATGAAGCTGAGGTACAAAGTTGCTGGCTTGGAATAGAAGTTTGTTACTTGGCCATGTTCTTTTCAGATTTTTAGGGTAAGTTTTCATTCCTTCTGTAATAGTATATTTCTTAGTTTGTTGTTCCTTTCTTTAACAATAGCCTTGTATAGTTCTCTATGAAAATACTAGTAGGGCTTTATGAAAGTAGATGACGTGGAAGATGCGTGATTTTACTCTAAAAAATGGAGTGTTAGGACAGGTTCCTATGGAACCGGGTAACATACTGGTGTTTGGAGAATCTGAAGAGTATGATACTAGTGGCAAACAACAGTCTTGATGCTTTCAGCTGTGTTGTACTGCAGATTAATCTGTTTTTGTTCAATATATGAGGAGGTTTATTATGTAGAATGCATTTCCATCTGTCGGCTCTTCAGGACACCTACTTTTCCTTGTAGTGAGTAACAACACCATGTGTGAATGCAGGGTTTACATTTCCATTTGTTACGAAAACTTACTTCTTTAGGTGTTTTGGTTAAGGTACTTCTCCCTTGTCACAAGAGTGTCAAAACACATTGGAGGCACTGGAGACTCAGGAGAGAGTGTGAAAACACATTAGAGGCGCTAGAGGCTCAGGAGAGTGCAAAATATGTTGCAGAGTTGAAGCCGTTTCTAGCCACGTACCTCAATCTCAAGCTTTTCATGTCCATGTAAAGATATACATAGATGCATTTCATCCTTTTGGGAACCAAGCACGTGTCTGTCACTAATCGTTTTGAGGATGTCATGGTATCCGTACAAAGTGGTTAGGCTTTGTCAGAGGCCTATACGATTGTCTCTTCATGAAAAACAGCCTCGTTTTCCAAGTATCCCTAGGAAAGCTCATTGGTGTGGTCTACCACCTTAGGTGGTTTTCTATCTCTCTCTGTAGGATTGGCCTAGGCAAGGTGACAGAAACAGGGTAAAACTATGCAATGGATCTTTCATATTTACCATGGTGTCATAGGCCCAAAGTATGCAAAATGGCTCAGTATACCTTTGTTTGCCTGTAGTAATGCTGCGCCGCGTTGGGCATTTGACGCCTGAATAACACTAGGGGATGTGGGCAATACTTTTTGTTGGAAACTTGCTGTAGAATTTTATGTAGCACTATCATTATATACCTATACAGTCTGTCGAGCAATTAATAAAAAAATATAAAGTTCATCTTTAGACGCATTTTTGGCCACCCAATAGGTTGTGAATAAGAAATTTGATCCATTTCATGGGTCCAGCCACTAGATAAGCATCCTCGCCCGACACTACCCATACTAAAGTGCATGTAACATATCTAGCGATCAAGCCACTGTGGGAACAAAACGTCTTGGCATACCTGAGTCCTGCCTTTAAGCCTAGCTTTGTTGGTTCCACAATGGACAATTGCAGTAACAACATTAGGTGTGCAGTGCAACCACCGTAGACATCTTGTAGATTGCAGTTAGCTACCACATTATTGAGATGCGTGGATTAACCAACGCAGCAGTGAAGTTTGCAGCATATTGAGATGCATTGTTAAAAGCAAAGTCAAGCTCCTATGTATGATCATTTAACTCATTCAAAATTAGCCAACGTTTGGAGCATGCAGCTGTCCCTGAAGACTGATACATGTACTATACGCCAACGTGTAAGGAACACAATATTTTTGCAAGTATCTTTGACACAAGGCAGTTAAGGAGGTATCTACAGAATGAAGCCCTATTGGCGTGTGGTATTCTCTTAGATCAAATTACCATTTATCTTTGCTTCCTTCTTTTGCTGTCTGCATAGGGGAAAGTAAGGTATGTAATTCACATTATCAGGACATTATATGCTTTCTATGTCTTCTATTGGAGGGATTATTTTATTAATACGCCTACATTTGCTAACAAAAGAGTAATATTTTGTTGTTTGTTGGGTTTTCCAGGTGCTTATGTGCACCCTTAACATATATAGAGATCTGCCCTCATCTTTCATGGTAGTTGCAATGTTAAATACCCTATGAAGCATGGATACTCTGAAATTAGTCGCCCACGGGTATCGAATATGTGTTGGACACTGATACACCCCGATACATATCATATACGGAAAATACGAATTATGAAGCAAGTAAAAAATATAGTACATGCAAAAACTAAAACACAACAAACAAAAATAAGGGGCAACCCCTAAATATAGTAGGTTAGTCAATAGATACACAGATTGAGATGTAAGTCGATTCACACTCACATAGAGTCGAAGTTCATCGATTCATCCAACTCTTCGCAGGTACTCTCTCCCCCAAACACAGTTACACACATCATAAAACACAGACAGAGTGATACTATATATTGTAGATACAACATACTGAATTTTTCTCTTTTTTCGTCTAATTTACGTATTACATGTATATCCATACTGAATCTTGTCTTTTTTATGCCTAGTAGATGACTAATAATTATAAAAATGTCTAATTTTTACAGATGTATCTCTGAGGTTGTAACGCCCCGATTTTCGGCCACGTTAAATAAATCATATATATATTTTTTAAATAATTCATAAAACTGATATATAAGAAATACAATTTTATTTAATAGAGTTTAGCAGCGGAAATCTTAAATACCAAATTCAAACCTACTTAATTGTCTTACAAACCAACAAAAATGAAATAGAGTTTGACAATTGTGATATAACACTTATGAAAATCTAAATAAAAGATCGTTAATTTAACAGAGCTTCTAAGGGTATGGCCTCCAAGGCTCAACAAACTCCCCTTCCTCAGCTGGGAGGTCTTCACCCTGGTACTGTTCATCTTGTTGCGGATTCTGTTCCTCGGTCTCTGGATTACCTGGCATAAAACGCCAGCCCAACGGCACTATAATGAGTTTTGAAACTCAGTAGATAATCTCAACCCTACTAACCCCTTACCTTACAATTAGCAAATCAACAATATAGTAATTCATAGGAGGTACAGAATAATAACACATTGTCATTTCTTTCACTATCCATTATCTTACATGAAATCTAAGGATTCTCGCCACGAGATCCTTTCCTCCCACATCCACCAACATTGACCTTCCCATGGAATAACTCTCCATGACAACTCAGCATTAGGGGTCGCACTATCTTATTGTCAGGATCCTTTACCGTCTCCCAACTCTACACACTGGGTACTATACCGTATTCAGGGATCCTTTACCGTTTCCCAAAATACTGTACCTGAAGTCCTTTACCGTCCTTCACACACACACTGGGCACTATACCGCATTTAGGATCCTTTACCGTATCCCAAATCCTGTACCCGGAGTCCTTTACCGTCCTCCACACACACACTAGGTACTGTACCGCATTTAGGATCCTTTACCGTATCCTAAATCCTGTACCTGGAGTCCTTCACCGTCCTCCACACACTCTGAGTACTTTACCGTACTCGGGGTCCTTTACCGGCACCCAACATCCTTGATCAACTTTACCATTTTATCCATTACTTAACCACGTCTATGTGTTTACTACTCGAACCACCCTAGCGAACCTAAGTCCATTCTAGCATGTACAACATGATACAATCAACAACAGCTCAAACACGATACATTTCAATGAGACAACAATAAATCATTTAATATGGTGCGAGAAAGTAAAGCGTGTAGTGTTTTATGAGTGGGCCGATGCCCTTAAATTCGTTATCGGTCAAGAAATTTTCTTAAAAACTAGAAGGTTGGTTAGTCGTTACTCAAATGTAAAGGTAATATAGTTATTTTATTCTTCTAGAAATTATGACGCCTATAGCTATCCACTGGATTGGCTATCAATTTGTCAAGGAATAAAATGTGTCAAAACTTATCATATGCATTGTTCTACAGTTACATAGAAGTATTAGTATTGTTATTATTCAACTAATAATAATTTTTCGTTACTATATACCGTTATGACATTACAGTAGCATTAGTTCTAAGCAGAAGAGAAAGATGATTATAAAAACATATTTTATAATACAAGAAACTGATTTACCATGTTTTGTGATCAACTATTCAATAACAATTAGCTTAAGGCTTAAATCGGCAGATTCATAATCCACAAGGACTAATCTATAGTAAAAACACTTTCCCTGCAATCTGTTTCGTTCCTATTACGCTCGACCGGGCCACGCCAACTCCAGTCCGGACATTGTGCACCGAAAACAGAGTAAGAATTTGATTGGATGGATTTTGATGCTTAGGTCTAAATCTTTACATATTAATTAATCTATCAGATTCATTATTTTAGGAGTAGATTGTAATAAAGCACCCTTCATGCAAACTGTTAATCATCTCCAGTCACGTCCAAACCGAAAACAGAGAATAACTATGGTGGTTTGAGTCTTGACGTTTGGCGTTTGATTTGTTTTGTTTTTTTGTTTTTTTTTACTACCTCTATACGTTAAAACAACACTACAAGAAATAAATATACTTAGGAGAAAGTAGGAGAGTGATTAATCTACCTTTCCTCCGGTCGATAAGCAAGTAAGCGGATTTGACAAAAGAAGAGAAAGAAAAACGGAAGTTGGAGAAGACGAAGGGCTGGATTGCTTCTGAACTGCCTTACGTTATTATTTTAGGAACCTTAGGATGTGGTTTTGTATATGGAAGTGATAGAGAGATAGAGTGCAATTGTAGAAGTAATAGGAGTGTGGAGTGATAAGAGTGAATGTGATGGAGTATGAGAGGGAAGTGAGGAAAAGAGGAATTTAGGAGAGATAAGGGAGAGGGACTGACGAGAGGATGAGTGCAGAAGCCATAATTCGCGGGCTACTGTTGGGTTCCGAAATCGTAATGTATGTGGACAAGTATGAGTAATAAGGAGGAAAAAAAAAATGGAAAACTACTATTCAAATATAGATTTATATATTTATCTACGTAAGGTATCAAGTTAATATTGTAAACAATTACTATGACTAATATCAATTATACACCTAATCATGCTTTTATATTAATTAACCTAATTAATTAATGAACTAGGACTTAACATTTCAATTTTTTTTTTGTAAAAATTAGGAATGTTACAACCTATCCCCCTTAAAAAAAATTTCGTCCTCGAAATTAAAGTATACCTTCTGGTGAAAATAGATACGGATAGTTGGTGCACATAGTATCAGCTCTCTCCCAAGTTGACTCCTCTATACCCCGATGTCGCCATAAGATCCTGACGAGTTTGATCGTCTTACCCCTGATATTCTTCTCACTATAATCTTGTATCTCGACAGGTTGTTCGTCGAAAGTCGTGTCTTCATTAAGTTTGACCTCCTCCCAGTTGAGTATATGAGAAGGGTGTGACATATACTTGCGAAGCATAGACACATGAAAAACGTTATGAACTCTATCAATTTGAGGTGGCAGGGCTAGGCGGTAGGCGACCTCTCCAATCTTCTCCAAAATCTCAAATGGTCCGATATACCGGGGTGATAACTTCCCCTTCTTTCCAAATCGGATAACTCCTCGTCGTGGTTTGATTTTAACGAATACATGCTCCCCAGCTTGAAAGGATAGTGGTCTAGTCCTCTTGTCAGCGTAGCTTTTTTGTCGGCTTTGAGCGGTCAAAAGTCGTTGGCGGATGATTCTGACTTTTTCTGTTGTCTCTCTAACAAGTTCTGGTCCAAATAGGCTTGCTTCTCCTAGCTCAGTCCAACAGATAGGGGATCGGCAAGGTCGTCCGTATAGGGCTTCGTACGGAGCCATCTCAATGCTGGCCTGATAACTATTGTTATAGGCAAATTCGACTAACGGTAAATGACGTTCCCAATTTCCCGTAAAGTCCAGGGTACAGGCACGAAGCATATCCTCTAAGGTCTGAATCGTCCTTTCGGTTTGTCCGTCTGTTTGAGGGTGAAAGGCTGTACTCAAACGAAGATCTGTTCCTAATGCTTTCTGCAGACTTTGCCAGAAATTTGACGTGAAGCGCGGGTCGCGATCGGATACAATTGATACCGGTACCCCATGCAGTCGTACAATCTCTTGAATATAAAGTCTACTGAATGATTCCATGGTATCCGTCATACGTACAGGAAGGAAGTGTGCTGACTTAGTCAATCGATCCACAATTACCCAAATGGCAGTGTTGGATTTAGGTGATCGAGGTAGTCCCGTGACAAAGTCCATAGTAATGTGCTCCCACTTCCATCCAGGTATCAGTAATGGTTGAAGTGTTCCTCCAGGTTTCTGGTGTTCAGCTTTAACTTGCTGACAAGTGAGACATACGGAGACATATGCTGCTACATCCTTCTTGATTCCGCTCCACCAGTACTGACGACGAAGATCTTGGTACATTTTTGTACTTCCTGGATGTACGGCAAAGTTGGAATGGTGAAACTCCTTCAGTACGGCTTCTCGAAGTGTACCAATGTCAGGTACAAAAATTCGTTTTTGGAAACGGAGACTTTTGTCGGAGTGAATTGCCCATCCTGCTGATGCTTTTCCAGTTGATAGTTGGTATCTGATGAAATCACACTCCTGTTCAAAGGTTTGGGCCAACAGAATTTCTCGATGTAAAGCAGGTGTGGCAAACAAAGCAAAAAGGCAGGCTCCTTCTGCACTTACAGTAGGTTGAAGTCTAAACTCATTAATGGCTTCCATCATTTTCCATTCCTTGATAGCCATACTTGCCAACTGTCCTCGAGTTTTGCGACTGAGAGCGTCAGCAACTACATTGGCCTTCCCAGGGTGATAAGACAACGTGAAACTGTAGTCCTCTATGTATTCCATCCACCTCCTTTGCCTCATGTTCAACTCCTTCTGAGTGAATAGATACTTCAAACTTTTGTGATCAGTGAACACCTCGAACTGTTCTCCATACAGATAGTAACGCCAGGACTTAAGGGCAAATACTACTGCTGCCAGTTCCAAATCGTGAGTTGGATAATTCTTCTCATGCGGCCTTAGTTGTCGGGATCCATAAGCGATGACCTTTCCATTTTGCATGAGCACAGCTCCCAATCCATCTTTGGATGCGTCACAGTACACTGCATATCCCATATTCCGCTCAGGAATGATTAGTATAGGGGCGCTGGTCAATCTCTTCTTGAGTTCTTGGAACGATTTCTCGCATTCTTCGTTCCATTCAAACTTAACCCCTTTCTGGGTCAGTCGCGTCATTGGTTTTCCCAAAATTGAGAAATCTTGAATGAACCTTCTGTAGTAGCCAGCTAGTCCCAAGAAACTTCTAATCTCAAACACCGTTGAGGGTCGTTTCCAGTCCATGACAGCTTCTACTTTGCTGTTATCCACAGAGATTCCTTTCTCTGACACCACGTGTCCCAAGAATTTGACTTCTTTCATCCAAAATTCGCACTTGCTGGCCTTTGCGTATAATTGATTATTCCGAAGTACTTGCAATACGATTCTCAAATGCTCTTCGTGTTCCTTCTCTGTTGGCGAATATACAAGAATGTCGTCAATGAACACTACCACAAATTTGTCCAGATATGGCGTGAAAATTTTGTTCATCAGACACATGAAAACAGCAGGAGCGTTGGTTAATCCAAATGGCATCACCACAAATTCATAGTGGCCATAACGGGTTCGAAAAGCTGTCTTGGGTATGTCACTGTCTCTAACTCGTAGCTGATGGTATCCAGACCGTAAATCGAACTTCGAGAAGCAGGTTGACCCTCTCAGTTGATCAAACAAGTCATCGATTCTAGGTAATGGATAACGGTTCTTGATTGTGACCCTATTGAGTTGGCGGTAGTCGATACAGAGTCTGAGTGTTCCCTCTTTCTTTTTGACGAATAAAGCAGGTGCTCCCCATGGTGATGTACTGGGTCTGATAAAACCTTTATCCATTAGTTCTTGTAATTGAGTCTTCAACTCTCGTAGTTCTGCCGGTGCCATCCTATATGGTGCCATGGATATTGGTGCCGTGCCTGGTTGCAACTCGATCGTGAAATCTAAGTCCCGACGTGGAGGCAGTCCAGGTAATTCATCAGGAAACACGTCCTCGTACTCACACACAATGTGAGGAAGACCGGGTTCCATACGATCTGTCTCCTCTAGCTTGAGGCTTGCAAGCCACCCTGAAAGCTTATCATGCCACCTCGATCGGTGTGGGGTTGTTGCGGAGGGGTCTTGTCTATCCCCCTTAAATTTGAAAGACGTACCATCTAATGAATACACTGTCACCATCTTCCGATGGCAGTCTATGACAGCGTGATGCGCAGATAGCCAGTCCATTCCAAGTATGACATTAAAGTCTGTCATGTCGATTACTCGTAGGTCGACAGTTAATCTCAGGTTAGATACTTCTAATTCGCACCCCTTACAGATTAATCCCACAGAAATTTTACCCCCTAATGGAGAGGTTACATGCATTGTTGTCCCTAGAGGTTCTGTTTCTAGTCCAAGAGCAGAGACGCATGCAATAGATATGAAAGAGTGCGAAGCTCCTGAATCGAATAATGCTTGAACACAAGTACTATATAGTATAAGAGTACCTTGTATCACTGACGGGTCATACTCCTCCTCAGTATCTTGCTCAGTGCCTTGTAAAGCAAAGACTCTGCCTCCTGTTGGCTTGTTCTGTCCGCCTGCATTGCTTTGAAAAGGACGGGGTTGTTGCTGATTCCATCCAATCTTCTGTTGGTTCGGATTAACCGGATTCTGGTTCGCAAACCCTGACAGCCGTGCCTGAAATTGCTGTTGTCCCCCTTGCCCAAAATTTCCCAATCCAATAAGCTTTGGGCAATTGTTCCTAAATGGACCTTCCTGGTTACAGTTGAAACACTTGCGGTTAGGGTACAGACTTCCCGCCTGAAGTGAAATTTGGTTCTGATTTGGGTTAGGGTTCGGGTTTTTCCAGGTTTGAGTGGTTTGCTGCAGAGGGTGAGGATTGCTTTGGTAATAGGGTGCTTGAGCTATGAAAGTCTTGTTGTTGTTTGTTCGGATTGGTCCTCCAGATGAGGGGCCATTCTTCTTTTGCGCCTCCCATGTTGACCTTGAGTCAGAGTTTTCGCGCTCCATCATGAGTGCACATCTCACTACCTGTGCATAGGTGGGGTACTCATGAGAGACCACACTAGTACGAATAGAGCGGGATAGACCCCATTCAAACTTCCTAGCTTTTGCAACATCAGTGGGTACTACGGTACTGGCATGACGTGCCAATTCTTCAAAACGGGCAGCATATTGGGTTACTGTTAGAGAACGCTGCTTCAAGTCCATAAATTCTTGAGCCATGGCTTGTTTCACAGGTGCTGGAAAGTATTTTTCAAGGAAAAGGTTTTCGAACATCTGCCAGGTCATAGTTGTCAAATTATGAGTGGTCTTAATCAAATCCCACCAATGATCTGCTTCCCCTTGCATCTGAAAGGTTGCTAAGGCAATGCGATCGCCCGCACTAGTCACATTAAGTACTTCCAGGTACTTAGAGATTTGTTTGATCCATGCTTCTGCAGCGCTAGGGTTTGCTTCCCCATAAAAGATCGGAGGACGACGTTTGCAGAATGCATCCAAAAGTTGATCTCTACTCCTGGTTAGTGGTCCGCGTTGTTGTTGTTGTTGTTGAGGGTTGGCGGCAGCAGCAGCAACAAATGCTTGCATTAGTTGAACTAAGTCTGGTTGTGCTCCTTGTCCATTGGGTTGTGGTCCGCTATTCTGATCATTGTATGATTGGGCTCCGTTTCGTGTTCCCACCATCTATATACAAAATTTTATTATTATTATTATTGTCATGGGGTTTTCCATTTTTATACTTAAAGAGCGTAATATAGTGACGAACACAGTAATACTGATGTGACGAAGTCATTTTTTTTTTATTGATAACAAAAAGACAAAACACATTGGGTCCTAATAGAACAAACGAGTACCATGAACACACGAGAAAAGAAAACGATACTACTATAAATAAAAAAAAAATGATACCAATAATAAAGAACAGTAAAGTCAAACTATTAGGTCACGTTACACAGTCGTTCTAGACTACTTATTCCTTACTACCCTACTCTTCGACTCTAAGACTACCATATCCTATTCATCAAATGGTGGTTCTTCTGGATCTTCGTCCTCCGAATCCGAGGATATGTCAATGTACACTGGGGGTGGTGCTGATGGTCCAGGGTAATGAGATGTCACGCTCTTGGGTGAAGCTTGACGGTAGGAAATATATGGCTGAGCCAAAACCTCTGCCCTCAATTCGTTGTACTTCACATCATCCTTCAAAATACGATATGCTTCCTCGTACTTCTGGATATGATTCCTTATGCGGTGGAGCACCAATTGCTTCTGTTTCCCTTCATCGACCACCGCGGAATCCTCGATCACCTTCTTCATGTCATATTTGATACTTTTTTCGGCTTGCCATGTCAGTCTCCCTTGGTGTTCACGTTCATCCCAGGGTTTGATATGACGTCCTCGCTGAGTATAACGTCCATAAGTATCGAAACTTGTACCATATGGTTCTGGAGAAGAAGAGCTCGACATCCTACATTTTAAAATTTAATGTTTAAAAGATATAATCTTCATATATATAAAAAAAAAATAAATATGACAGTAATAATTTGGCGCATGAGAGGGCAGTATGTTTACTATACAATTAAATACATATACTTATGAAACCTAGTGCTACCCAGTCTACCCAAGGCCGAAGGTTTGAACCTAAAGCTCTGATACCAAGTTGTAACGCCCCGATTTTCGGCCACGTTAAATAAATCATATATATATTTTTTAAATAATTCATAAAACTGATATATAAGAAATACAATTTTATTTAATAGAGTTTAGCAGCGGAAATCTTAAATACCAAATTCAAACCTACTTAATTGTCTTACAAACCAACAAAAATGAAATAGAGTTTGACAATTGTGATATAACACTTATGAAAATCTAAATAAAAGATCGTTAATTTAACAGAGCTTCTAAGGGTATGGCCTCCAAGGCTCAACAAACTCCCCTTCCTCAGCTGGGAGGTCTTCACCCTGGTACTGTTCATCTTGTTGCGGATTCTGTTCTTCGGTCTCTGGATTACCTGGCATAAAACGCCAGCCCAACGGCACTATAATGAGTTTTGAAACTCAGTAGATAATCTCAACCCTACTAACCCCTTACCTTACAATTAGCAAATCAACAATATAGTAATTCATAGGAGGTACAGAATAATAACACATTGTCATTTCTTTCACTATCCATTATCTTACATGAAATTTAAGGATTCTCGCCACGAGATCCTTTCCTCCCACATCCACCAACATTGACCTTCCCATGGAATAACTCTCCATGACAACTCAGCATTAGGGGTCGCACTATCTTATTGTCAGGATCCTTTACCGTCTCCCAACTCTACACACTGGGTACTATACCGTATTCAGGGATCCTTTACCGTTTCCCAAAATACTGTACCTGAAGTCCTTTACCGTCCTTCACACACACACTGGGCACTATACCGCATTTAGGATCCTTTACCGTATCCCAAATCCTGTACCCGGAGTCCTTTACCGTCCTCCACACACACACTAGGTACTGTACCGCATTTAGGATCCTTTACCGTATCCTAAATCCTGTACCTGGAGTCCTTCACCGTCCTCCACACACTCTGAGTACTTTACCGTACTCGGGGTCCTTTACCGGCACCCAACATCCTTGATCAACTTTACCATTTTATCCATTACTTAACCACGTCTATGTGTTTACTACTCGAACCACCCTAGCGAACCTAAGTCCATTCTAGCATGTACAACATGATACAATCAACAACAGCTCAAACACGATACATTTCAATGAGACAACAATAAATCATTTAATATGGTGCGAGAAAGTAAAGCGTGTAGTGTTTTATGAGTGGGCCGATGCCCTTAAATTCGTTATCGGTCAAGAAATTTTCTTAAAAACTAGAAGGTTGGTTAGTCGTTACTCAAATGTAAAGGTAATATAGTTATTTTATTCTTCTAGAAATTATGACGCCTATAGCTATCCACTGGATTGGCTATCAATTTGTCAAGGAATAAAATGTGTCAAAACTTATCATATGCATTGTTCTACAGTTACATAGAAGTATTAGTATTGTTATTATTCAACTAATAATAATTTTTCGTTACTATATACCGTTATGACATTACAGTAGCATTAGTTCTAAGCAGAAGAGAAAGATGATTATAAAAACATATTTTATAATACAAGAAACTGATTTACCATGTTTTGTGATCAACTATTCAATAACAATTAGCTTAAGGCTTAAATCGGCAGATTCATAATCCACAAGGACTAATCTATAGTAAAAACACTTTCCCTGCAATCTGTTTCGTTCCTATTACGCTCGACCGGGCCACGCCAACTCCAGTCCGGACATTGTGCACCGAAAACAGAGTAAGAATTTGATTGGATGGATTTTGATGCTTAGGTCTAAATCTTTACATATTAATTAATCTATCAGATTCATTATTTTAGGAGTAGATTGTAATAAAGCACCCTTCATGCAAACTGTTAATCATCTCCAGTCACGTCCAAACCGAAAACAGAGAATAACTATGGTGGTTTGAGTCTTGACGTTTGGCGTTTGATTTGTTTTGTTTTTTTGTTTTTTTTTACTACCTCTATACGTTAAAACAACACTACAAGAAATAAATATACTTAGGAGAAAGTAGGAGAGTGATTAATCTACCTTTCCTCCGGTCGATAAGCAAGTAAGCGGATTTGACAAAAGAAGAGAAAGAAAAACGGAAGTTGGAGAAGACGAAGGGCTGGATTGCTTCTGAACTGCCTTACGTTATTATTTTAGGAACCTTAGGATGTGGTTTTGTATATGGAAGTGATAGAGAGATAGAGTGCAATTGTAGAAGTAATAGGAGTGTGGAGTGATAAGAGTGAATGTGATGGAGTATGAGAGGGAAGTGAGGAAAAGAGGAATTTAGGAGAGATAAGGGAGAGGGACTGACGAGAGGATGAGTGCAGAAGCCATAATTCGCGGGCTACTGTTGGGTTCCGAAGTCGTAATGTATGTGGACAAGTATGAGTAATAAGGAGGAAAAAAAAAATGGAAAACTACTATTCAAATATAGATTTATATATTTATCTACGTAAGGTATCAAGTTAATATTGTAAACAATTACTATGACTAATATCAATTATACACCTAATCATGCTTTTATATTAATTAACCTAATTAATTAATGAACTAGGACTTAACATTTCAATTTTTTTTTTGTAAAAATTAGGAATGTTACAGAGGTATCCATATCCTATTTTTTGGGGTTTTGCCATCTCACCATGTCAGTTTTAAGGGCTGTAGGTAGCAGGGTTAGTTTGGTGGTTTTATTGTGCAAGGCTATTGGTAGCCCGTTACTGAGTAGTAGTAATTATTATCTGGCTAGTGTCATCTGAAAAGAGTGTTTGCCTTTAGGGTTTTACTTTCTTTCGGTAATTCCTTGACATTTGTCCAGTTGTATTCTCCATTTTCTGTTTCGTGGGTTCAAAAAAATGAAATAGATTTGAGCTTGCACAATCTCCTACAACCCTACATTTGTATATTTCTCATGTTTAAATAGCCCCTAAATTCCCAAAAAAAAGCCCCTAAACGGGCAAGACTCGTAAGAGTGGGTGAAGATTTTATTTGGGTTCAAATTTCGTAACTGCAGATTGCAATTTGTGATGTGAGGGAAATTTAGAGAGCTGATAATGAAAGGGTTTCCAAGTGAGACAGTAGTAGTCTATGATTCTGGGCCCCGGTTTTGTTTTAGAAAGTTGCTAATCATTCTGGAAACTTGTCTATAAAATTGATTTGCCATCCTGACATGCTTGTATCTTGCTGCAATGACCGAAAAGTCCCGGTTTGAAATATTACTCAAAGCCGATTGTGACATGTCTTAGAGAAAGGAGGATTATGATGGACAGACAGTGTACAAAATGAGGTCTCTGTATCTCTTTTGTAGTGAACAAGATACGATGTAAAAAGTTTCCGTAACTTGCTACCATTGAACTTGCCATCTCTATTACTGTTCTCTTCGATTTGTAGATTGATATGAGCAAGAAAGTGCCCAATCATCAAACCTTGCTGCTTGAATTGTGAAAGTATGCAACATACACAGTTGGTGCTTCATGCTGTTGGACTTCTGGTGGTTTCAAGATGATGGCCACTCCAATCTGCCTATATTACCTGCGTTTTTTCATTTGTTTGGTCTACCTGTTGACCATTTTTTTTATTTTGTAAATCCTCACTCATGCGTTCATATATGCTCACTCTGAGTTGACGTTTGTATGTGAAGGTGACAAAGGTATAGTGAATGGAGGAATGGGTTTTATGCCTTTTTTTTTGGTTTTGGAGAAATGGGTTTTATGACAAAAGGTATAGTGAATGGACAAAGTTTTGAAGTTGTTTTGTTCTCTTATTCTTCCCTTTCATTCCCACTTGTACCTTCTTCTTTTTTTGATCCGCGGAAAAAGCCTAAGAGGCTTACAAAGGTTCATCATTACAGAGAATGGAAAAAAGCAAAAAAGGAGGGAAAGAAACCTAATTACAGGGAAGAGAATTTTTCTTTGCTAAGGCTGCTATCTCATGTGCTGCTCTGTTAGCTCCTCTGCGAACCCATCTGAACCGAATGTCACCTTCTCTTGCAAAATGCCGTATGTCCAACACTTCAGCACTCACCTCCCATGGGGGAACCAACTCAGAGACACTAAGATGAATAGCTTGCTTAAAACTATCAGCTTCCACCTCTGCTCCTCTGATTCCCAAGCTGATCACCATTGCACAAGCTGCTCTAATTGCACGTAATTCGCCACTTAGGCTGGAGAATGCTACTGTCGAACGGGTAAGACCATCAAGAATTTTTCCTTTCCAGTCTCTAATAACTACTGCCAGTTTGCCTTCCCCTCCACCTTTTGGGACGGCAACATCACAATTAGCCTTAAAGTAACCTCTGTCCGGAGCCCTCCAAGTGGGAGTATCCTCTTGGGTTGATGGGGTGTCCATGTGGACATTGGGAATCTCTAAGATACTTGAAACTTCCAACCGAGCATGATTGATTGCTTCCATGGTAGCTCTGGGATCAACCTTAGTTTTGTGAAATACAAAGTTCCTCGTTTTCCAAATGTACCAAGCGATAAGAGCCACTAACCCCATAAACTCTGTAGCTTCAGAAGCTGCCATCTTATCCACCATCTCTGCTGTCCATTTTAGAACTGAAGAATTGCCCCCTAAATCACCACAGACCTTAATGTTGTAACCAAACCAAATCGCTTTAGCCCAACTACATTTGAAGAGCATATGTTCCACAGTTTCTACTTCTGATCCACAGATAGGGCAGGAGTTGGATTGAGCACATTTCCTTCTAAAGAGGTTCTCATAAGTGGCAAGACTGTTCTTACATGCTCTTCACCAGAAGCTCTTAACTTTTCCTGGAATTTTCATTTTCCACAGCACTTTCCACACAATTTCCTTCGGTTTAAAGGAAGATTCAGGTTTCTCATTCCTTAGGCTAAGATTGTTCTGCAGAGCCACCCGATAACCTGACTTAACCGAGTAAATTCCTTTTTGATTGAAGTGCCAAACCAGTTGGTCCTTTCTATTCACCAAAGGCAGGGGGATTTTCAGAATAGCCTCCATCACCTCAGGAGGTACCACTCTAGCTAGCTTTTGACAATTCCAGGTACCACTCTCTTTTTCTATGACATCTGCCACCTGCCACCTGCATAATGTTATTTTCCAGAGGTTGTTGGATTGGAATTCTGAAGTTTGGGAGTGTCGGAATCCATGGATCATTCCAAAAATCAGTGTCTTCTCCATTCTGAATTTGCCATCTCAGCCCTTTCATTAGAAGATTTCTTCCATGAAGGAGACTAGACCAAGCCCAAGAAGCATGGCTCCCTCTGGAAGCCTGAAGAAAAGTTGAGTTTGGGAAATAGATGCCTTTCAAGAATTTTCCCCAATAGGAATGGGGATTCAACAAAAGTCTCCAGATTTGCCTTGCTAACACTGCTTCATTGAAACACCTGTAATTCCTAAACCCCATACCTCCTTGAGATTTAGGAGTGGTAAGGTTTTCCCATGAGTTCCAACAAATACCTCTATCTTCAGGATTTCCTTTCCACCAAAAGTTGCAAGTAATAGAATCTAATTTGTCACACAACTTCTTGGGGAGGAGAAAACATGCCATTGCATAGGTTGGAATGCCCGGAACTTGGGATTTGATGAGTATTTCCTTTCCAGCCAGAGAGATTAACTTAGTCTTCAACCCTTGCATTTTCCTGAAAGCTCTTTCAATCAAGAAGGTGTAAGCTTCTGCTTTAGATCTCCCCCAAAAAGATGGGAGTCCCAGATACTTGGAATCACCTTTCATAGGGGTCATATTCAGGTAATCACAACAGAGTTGTTTATCTATGGCACACATATTTGAAGAGAAGAAAACTCCAGATTTCTCATAATTCCCACTTGTACCTGAACACTAAATACTCCTTCCATCCCAAAATGTTTGTTCAGTCCGCGATACTCTGCATTTTTTTCAAGGAGAAATTCAAACTTTTTTCATAAATTAGTGCATGTTTCGTTGAGTTTTGTTTAAAATGTTGTAGTGCATGTTTTCAAGTTTTTGTTTTGTAGATCCAAGACACATTTTGGGACGAAGAGAGTAAATAAGAGCACTCAGGGGACTTTGGTGGCAGCTCTATAGCTTAGGTTGTTAGATGGTCACCTGACCACCCAAAAAAAAAAAAATCCCCATATAATAATACATTTAAAAATTTTAGGTTATTCTATCATTTGAACACCCAGTCAAAAATTAAATGACACCCACTCCAAATTTAAATACTTAGCTCTATATAATGAGCACTTTAACACATAAGCCCAAACTAGGTACATATTTTTAACGACAAAAATATTTTAAAAAAATTAGAGAGAAACAATAACCTATTGGTACCGGTGTCATACTTTGGCTTCTTTTTGAATAACATTCGACTCTACATCTCCAAAAAGAAAAAATATATATGTTGTAAAATATCTTTGCCAATCTATTCACCTAATTTCCTCTACGAGAATATTACTCCCTCCGTTCCTTTTTTTATGTCCAGTATTCCATTTTGGGCTGTACCTTAATAAGTGTCCATTTTGTAAAGTTAGGGGGGGTAAATGTAACGACCCTGAATTTTGGTCAGTAAAAATTTCGTTAAATATTTGAATTTTATTTAAATTACTTATTTTCTCTTGAGTGTTATATGATTTCTTGTTAATATTCGTCGCAGTTAGATTTTGGTCCTTGGATAAACTCTTGACTAGAAAAAACCTACGTGACCAATTTAGTTAATTTTCAACCGACTACTTGGAGGAACCAAGCAACCGACTTACCTAGTTACTAGATGAACCTTTTGAACCTTTTGAACCTTTGTCTTTACCCATTGGTCCATAATGGTTAGGCTAATCTTTATCCATTGGACAATAGGCTTCCTATTAAAATATTTTGGTAAGTACAAGATATAGTATTTTAATGGTTTATAAAAACTTGTGCAAAGTACATTTATTCTTTGTTTATTGGGGATTCTCCCACCCCTCCATTATCCATTGGATAATAACCACAAGGGTAATTTTTGTCCATTGGATAATAAACTTTTTATTATAAAAATACATGTAGTCTTTTCAAAATTTTATTTTAATAAAAGATACTTGTACTCTTTTGTCCAATGGTTATTAACCGCAAGGGAAACTATTATCTATTGGGTAATAACCGCTAGGGAAGTTAGTAACCATTGGGTAATAAAGTCTTTTGACCAAATAAAGTACCGATGTGACTAGGGAACCTTCTAATAAAATTGATTTGACTTGTACTTTATTATTATTTTAATGGGGAGAATCCTAGTCTTTTTATTTAATTGGGGTACTTGGTACCACACCTATATTTAATATAGGGCTTTTGTCACATGCTTAAAAGTACTCCTTGATTATTTTACTATAAAAGTTCCCTAGTTATTATTGTCCATTGGATAATAAAAGTTAGAGTATTTATTATCTATTGGGTAAAAGAGTTATTCTTTTAACTAGTCTTTTTTCTTAAAAACCCATGTGATGAAGTACCCATATTTTAATTTGAAAGTACTTATTAGCCTTAGTAGCCTTTAAGGCCTAAGATTTTCCAAAGTACTCATTTATTATTTTGTATTGGGGTTTTGTACCCAATTGGATTAATTTATGGGAGGTGTGATCTACCTAGATTACAAAGTACCCTTGTTTATTTGTTTAAATCAACATGTGCCTAAAATTGGATTTCTTTAATCTTGTACTTTGTACCTTTTTTATTCCTTCTTGCATATATTTATATATATATGTATATATGTGTGTGTGTACTAGAGAGGGAGAGAGAGAGACCCGAGAGGGAGAGAGAGAGAGAGACCCGAGAGAGAGAGAGAGGAGAGAGAGGCCGAGAGAGAGAGAGATAGGAGAGAGAGAGAGATTTTGATGTGTACCTTGATTCCCTTGATCTTTCAAATCCTTGGTGAATCTTCTTCCTAACCAAAACTAACTCTCCATTGTACATCTTTCAATTGATTAGTACCCAAATCTTGTACCATTGTCTCCTATCCTTGCAACAAATCTCCCAAAGATCAAATCCAAGGACTAAACCTAGCCTTGCAAGCTACCTTATTAGGCCTTAGTCTATTTAAGCCTAATGACAACCTATGATGGACTATTATGACACAATCCTAGCCTTTATTAGCCTTAGACCTTGGCTACAAGCTAAACCTAGGTTGTCATTACCTAGATTCACCTAAAAAGCCTAAGATCTTAGTTGATTACATAGCCTTACACCTAAGATTTGGATTGGACAAGCTATGACTTGGTTGAAAGGTTGATGTGATGACTTAATGGAGCAAATCCATGGAGGATTTAGAGAGAGAGAAGGCCGGCCATGAGAGGGAGGGAGAGCCCAAGAGTTTTGCCAATAAATAGCACCCCATGCTTCTCATTCAACTCACACCTTCACCTAGCAACTTCTCTCTCTAGAAAAATTGTGTTCTTTCTTTGTTCTTTCTTTTGTTCTTCATGTTCTTGAGTTGTTCTTGAGTTCTTCAAGAAACTCAACCTAAGCCGCCACTAAACCGCCACTCGACCACCCTCTCGATCCAAAAGTAGAGTAGTGATTAGTCAAGTAGAAGTTTCGAGAGAAACCTTTCTCTTTCGAAGCTACCGGAGACTACCGTAGGAAGTTACTCCGCCCGACCACCGACGTACTTTCCGTAGCCGACTAACCTTCCGTAGCCGACTACCGCCTAGAAGAACTGTAAGGAATCCTTACTTACTCCCTATTTATTTACTTACTCAAGTATAAAGTAGGTTATCTTTATTTACGTACTTATCGTTTGATTAGAAGTATTCGTATTTTGATCTTTAAGATAGTTATGAGTATGCATATATGAGTTGCTTGTATTACTTGTGGTATGTGATAAAGCATAAGTGATTTCACTCCAAAGACGTCCGTACATGTGGCGTTGTGCTTTGAATAAAGCATAAGTGATACACTCCAAAGGCGTCCGTACATGTGGCGTTATGCTATAAGTAGTAATTGAGCGTGATGAGTAATATAGAATTGGATGATCTTGTTAGGATGATTCTTGCTTACGTTTGTCCTACCGCGGAGTCTTTGCATGTAACGAGACACGAGAATCGAGAAAGTAGAAATATGACACCTAGGGTGTGAGTAATGAAAGGAAATGTTTTTCGAGGAAGAAAATATTTTGAAACAACATAATGACCGATTTCGGGTGGCATTATGTGAGTTGTGTGTGTACGTGTGTAAAAGACGTGTTTTGAAAAGGTTTTGAATTTTCGAAAACCGCAATGTGGCCGGACGTGGTAGCCCATTGTGTGGTGTGTGTTGAAAAACCCAATGAGAACCCGGAGCGGCGGAATCATTGTGGGATACTCGGGAACCCAGAGCGGCGGAACCGAGGGTTTTGAAATGTGTGCGTTCCCATGGGAACCCGGAGCGGCGGAACCATGGTGAGGTATAGCTTGGTTATCCGCGGTACGGAGCCAATGCAAATATTTTTGTGTGCCAATGGGAACCCAGGACAGCGGAACCATTGTGAGGATACTCGGGAGTCCAGAACGACGGAACTGAGGTTGGGTGTGTAGCTTGGTTATCCGCGGTACGGAGCCAATGCAAATATTTTTGTGTGCCAATGGGAACCTGGGACGGCGGAACCATTGTGAGGATACTCGGAAGTCCGGAACGGCGGAACCGAGGTTGGGTGTGTAGCTTGGTTATCCGCGGTACGGAGCCAATGCAAATATTTTTGTGTGCCAATGGGAACCTGGGACGGCGGAACCATTGTGAGGATACTCGGAAGTCCGGAACGGCGGAACCGAGGTTGGGTGTGTAGCTTGGTTATCCGCGGTACGGAGCCAATGCAAATGATTTTGTAAATTGTGTGTGTTAAACAAATGGTTTTTGAAAGATTGTTTTGTAAATGAAAATGTTGACACGGTTTATGATGAGTCGCGTAGGAGAAACACGAAACTCTTGGACACCAACGATAGTTGATTAACGAATGTGGATGTGTCATTGTTAACTGCGTATATATGTATCATGTGGAAATCGATGTGTTATTCCTTTGTTTATAAGTATGGGTTAGCGGGTATGGGATTACTCTGCTGAGCTTTGTAGCTCACGGTGTTGCCTTTTTGGTGACCCTAACATATTATATGGGTGGCGACGCCGGTATAATGTGTCAGATTTCGTAGATGATCAGGGTAAGCAGATCACCGTGGAGACTTTTGGAGCTGAGGAGCTGGCTAGGATGGAGAAGAAGGAGGAGCTGTAGTTAGGAACCTTAGAACCCCCTTCATTTGTGTAAATATTGAACTCTTGTGAGAGTATTTGTTGTAAGAAGAGCCAGACTCTATTTTGAGGTTATCAATAAATTGTGACTCTATTTTGAGGTTTTTAATGAAATTGTCTTTTTAACGTACCCAAAATTCGGGGCGTTACAGTAAAAGTTGGTGTATTGTCTATTTTGTCCCTAAAAGTAGATTTTATTTTAAAAAGTTTGTGAGCAAAAGTGTAATGATGATGGGTAAGTAGGAAAAGTGGAGGAAAAAGTTGATGTGAAAGGTGTAATGATGATGTCTTTTTAATAAGTTGGAGTTACGAAGCAGGACACTTAAAAAGGGACGGAGGGAGTAGTAGATTTATGCGTCTGTTAAATCCTACTTGGCTCGAAACGAAAATTTTCGTCAAGAAAAATGTAAAATGTTAGTATGTATTTTTATGTTTTATAATCTCATTATTCGTACTATTATAATTCTTCTATCCCCAAATGATAGTCCCTTACGAAAGGACATGCAATTTTTGATTAAAAAATAAAGTATTTTTTGTAAGTAATTTTTCAAGTTTCTTCACATCAAATTAAAAATTCGTTGCGAAAAAAATTTAATTAGTTCTTTAATTTGATGTGAAAAAATTTAAAAATTTTGTGAATGTGAGTTTTACTCACTCTGTCTCTTATTTAGAGTTCAGTATTTCATTTTGGGTTGTTCCTTAATAAGTGTCCATTTTAAACATTAGTGGGTAAAAATTGGTGCATTGTCTATTTTGTCCCTAAAAGTATATTCCATTTTGAAAAGTAAGTGAGTAAAAAGTGTAATGATAATGGGTACATAGGAAAAGTAGAGAAAAAAGTTGATGTAAAAGGTATAATGATAATATCTTTTTAATAAGTTGGAGTTACGAAGCAGAACACTTAAAAAGGGACAGAGAAAGTATATTTTTTGATTAAAAAATTGAACGAATTTTTTTTTCCCGTAGGAGACCATAATTTAGGGACATAGGGAGTATAAATTTTGTGTATATATTCTACTCATTGACAAAGATAACAGAGTCCGTTCCAGAAACCTTCTTAAAAAATAAGCAGTTTATTTCACATTTTTAAACTCAAAAATAAAGTAAATGAAAAATAATTTTTCAATTTTTTTTTTGCATCGTATAAAAGATCTTATCGAGATCTTTCAACCAAGATCCATATTGCATATTTTTAGATTGCAATAAATTCATAATTTTTTAGTTTAAAATTACCTTTTTAAAAAATAAGGACTTATTTTTTGTTCCGGAACGGAACCTTAACAGCATCTTAAATTAGAGACGATTATGGAGTACATGTTTATTTAAGGGAGTAGGAATTAGGCTCCGTTCCGGAAACATTCTTAAAAAATAAGTACTTATTTTGCCACTTCTCATTAAAAAATAAGAAAGGTCATTTTACAAAACTCAAATAAAAAAGTTTCTTTCACATTTTCAAACTCAAAAATAATATAAATGAAAAAAAAATTCAAATTTTTTTGCACCGTATTAAATATCTCAATGAGATCTATCAAACAAGATCCATAGTGGTAGAAAATTATTTGCGTAAACACATGATTTTTTAGTTTGAAGTTGCCTTATACAAAAAATAAGACTGTTGCTATGATAATGGGCGCCGGCGGAGGGAAATCGTACCGGCAGCCGCGCCAGATCGTCTCTGGCCACCGGACAGCCGATCCGAGCCATCCAAAAATTCTAAAAAAAAAAATCGAGGGGACCTATGCGGAAATCAACGGCATCTGAAAGGAAAGAATTTGAATTCGTAAACAAGACCTTTTGGATTCTTCTGAAATTTAGTAATCTAATGGGGTCAAATCACAAATAACGAGACTCATGAGGAAAAGGCAAAAGATCTATCTTCTTGGCCACCACTCAAACGCCAGGTTGGCGCACCAATTGCATTATCCCACGTGTCAGAATAAATGCGTCACGTCAGCGCGTACATCCGTTTCCCCGAAATCAAGAAAGCTGTTACTCCAAAATACGGCTCGCAAAACAAAATGCCTTTTTAAAACCTTTCATACTCCAATTCAAATACGTTTACTTAGCCCCCAAGTGTATACGAAGATTAGAACAAGCACCCGGCCCGTACTGTATAAATACAAAATCCGTACACAAAAACGAGAGAGAGAGAGAGATTTCAAGAATTCACCAAATCATTGTGCGCAAAGATATCCATCCAAGAGTTCTGTATAGGAGAAGGAAACTTGGAGGACAAGGATTTTGAAAGTCGAAAAGTATTTGAAAAGGACAGAGGGAGAGGGAGAGGGAGAGAGAAAGCAAGACCAATATCCCTTATGAAGCGAATGTCGTCTCAAAACGTTGAAAGGTGAGTCACATCTTATCCCAATCTTTAACTTGTTTTTATGAAGCACAAAAAAGGAAACCCAGTTTCTTGGTTTCCGGAAGAGGTATCTTTTCTTCTTCTTTTTCTTGCGTTGTGTACCCAATATATAAGTCACAACCCTCTCCCATGCACAATGGAGTAGCTTCCTCAACTGGGTTGTTCTTTGTTTTTGCTTATAATGCTTACATCTCATCTTTCCCCTAGTACTGTTCGAGTGAAATTAAAGGTTCTGTGTATCTGACTCTTGCGCGCCCAGACTTCCATTCGCCATTGCATGAGTCTTGTCCACTTGAATGCAGTTTGATGTGACTAGAAATAATGGGTTATATGCACTTCTTCATTCTCTATACGGTTTAGGACTTCCATTCCTCTGATCGAATTGCAAAAGTGGGGCCCTCACGCATTCGACATCCGTAGTATGCGATTCATCATATCCTGTGTGTTTTTGGGTTTTTTTATGCAGAATTGTACATGTATTATGAGAATAATTCGACATTCTCAAAACTGATATTTGTTCTAGCCAAATAGCTCGGCATTCTTTTGTTAAAATTGTTACAAGCTCACACAACTTTTGTTCAGTAAGTTGTAGGAGTATATATAGTCAGAGTCTTGATTTCATGGATTGCCTCGACACCAGGAAATTGCGAAAGAGGGGCGATGGAGGTGAAATGATAAAGGAGACTCTGCTCAAGTGGCAAAACTATCACAACCACCGATTTGATTGCAGCGACGATGGAGCAAAAAATAGAATAAGAAGGGCCCCATCGAAGGGATCGAGAAAGGGTTGTATGAGAGGGAAAGGAGGGCCTCAGAATTCTGGCTGCGCATACAGAGGAGTTAGACAGAGGACTTGGGGTAAGTGGGTTGCTGAGATTCGAGAACCAAATATCCCTGCTTCAAACACCCAGAAAAAGACGGGAGAAAGACTTTGGCTTGGCACTTTTTCTACGGCTGTCGAGGCTGCTCGTTCTTATGACAAGGCTGCTACAATTATGTACGGTCCTGATGCAATTCTGAACTTTCCTGGCTGCTATACCGATTCGATGAACTTGTCTAACAAGTCGTATTCAATTACTACACGTTCTGTATCCACACCCGAGTCTAGGTCAATATCAGGCGACTGTGAGGAGGTCGCCAAGGAATTGAATACTATGAGTCACGTATCCACACCCGAGTCCAGGTCAATATCAGGCTACATCGCAGTCGCCAAGGAATTGAAGGAGAACGAATGCTGGAGGGATGAGGACATGACGATTAATCAGAGTGAGCTATGTAGAGATATTCATGAGGTACTGACTCCCGGAATAAGAGAAGTGCCGAAAGACAATAATTTAGAAGCTACGGATTCAAATACTCTTTACAATGACATAGAAGAACCCGATTACATGCAAAATTTGGAAGACAAAACAAAAACAACTGATTATGAAAGTTCAGGAGGCGGTGGTGTATGTGAACACAGAAAAGATGGGAATTGGGATTCAGGTCAATTGATTATGATCCAAGCAACTGATTTTGAGAGTTCAGGAGGCCCCGGGGTATGTGGACACAGAGAAGATGGGATTCGCGATTCCGGTCAATTGATTAATGGAGAAAATTTGCAATGTGATAGGACATCCGACCAGATTTGCCAGTTGCAGAACCAAGAGCATAATAGTTTCCAGAATCTGTTGAAAGATGAATCGTTGGACATTGAACCTTTTAGCGCTTTTGGTGTTCAGGAGTATGCATTTAGACAAGATGGAGACAATGGAAATGACCAATTGTGGCCCTCTTATGACCCTTTGCAATACCAAGATCAACTTGCTTACATAGAAAAGATTTTAATGGATGCGGATTTTGACATCCAGTCTCAGTTGGAGAATGCCAAGGCATGTGAAGTTGTCCAGAAATTGTTAACAGCAGAAATATGCGACACTGAACCTTTGCAGATAGATAGCACCGATGATGGACCTAAACTGAGACAAGAATTCTTCGATGAAAGCTGTGGAACACCATATGATCTGTCTGACCAGATTCAAAACCTGGAAATGCAAAAATATACGGGTAATAACTTTAATGGTTTAACCAATGAAACGTGTGATGTGAAGCCTTCTGGAGATTCTGCTTCTGATATTCATATCCCTAAACTGCAACAAGAAGGTTTTGGAAACGAAACGACTTCAGAAAGTATGGAGGGCAATGATTCCTTTTTTGATGTGAAGCCTTCTGGAGATTCTGCTTCTGATATCCCTAAATTGCAACAAGAAGGTTTTGGAAACAAAACGACTTCAGAAAGTATGGAGGGCAATGACTTCTTTTTTGGCTTTTCAAATGACGAAGATTATGGTTCCCTGAATTCCTTGATTCTGGAAGAAATTGATGATGACAGTACGATGACGGATGGAGGACCTGAAGTGGATTAATTTGACGGAAGACTAGGAGACTATAATAGTTCAATTAGAAGACAGAGATCAAGATGCAATATGATTTTTGAACAGTCAAGATGCAATAGGTTGGAAACATCATATAGATCTACACTTGTAAATAGACTTAATGAGTTTTTTTTTTGCAAGTTGTTGTGATTACTCAGTTATGATTCTGTCTGGTGACTAAATACCTCATTTAGTCAGTCGTCTTTTGAAAGAAATTATTAGAGGTGGCAATTTCAACCGATATTCTCTAGCCCGCCCAAATCCGTCTACTTGTAACCCAACCCAATCTGCCCATATTGTATAATGGGTTGATATCAACCCATATTTATTTGAGTTTAGATGGGTTAAAAGTGAGTTAAATATGGGTTAGAGTTAAAAACCCACTCCACACACTCCAGTCCATACAATGCACACAAATCTTACAATTCTACGAGTGCCTGCCCATAAATCTCTCTCTTCTGGCTGAACTTCTCTCTCTCTCTCATGCCAAAAAGGGTCTCCCTATGAAAATGGATAGTCAAAATCAAACCAAATTACTCTCAATTTTGATCGGTTCTAACTCGAACAAAATCGAGCCGACTGATTCTTTTAAATTGCTTTTTACTAAACATATAGGTGGCATACTTACCCAAAAGAACATATAGGTGGCATTTAATTTTTATTCTCTCCTGTAAAAAGGAAAAAAAAAACACTTTCGTCTAATTTAAAATAACTATTTTTGTTTTTTGTTTTTTTAAAACCAGTCAATTTCAGACACTTGTTGAACAAGGGCACTGATAATGCCACGAGTGGCTTTGTTTATGCCACGAATTTTATTAGTGTCTTACCCTTATACCCTTGCCTCTTGAGCTAACATCGTCTCTCTCCTCCACTTTTTCTAAAAGAATTCTCTTCATCCTACATCACTACATCAGTAATCAAACTGACAGAATTCCTAATTTTACTTTCGACGATATAGACATGACCTCAAACCTCTCCTTTCTTATGACAGAGCTACTCCTCTCTCTCTCTGTTCACCAGAGCAAATTTCGTTGAACAAGACAAATCATTGCCGCCTTCTTCGCCATCGGAGATCTTGGAATCAAGCAATACCCCTGCCAATTGATCTTCCCATCAAGCAATTTGTCTTCTGTGGTAAGAGGGGAATGGGAGTGACGGTGTTGGCACATTTGTAGCAAGAGAAGAGGGAGGAGAGGCCGGGCGGGTCTTAGAGTGACGGAGGGCCTCAAACCTCCCTGCCCCTGGTCTCTTACTTTGGTTTCACCATCTACAACGACTGAGTTTTCCTCTGGCGAACACACTAATTGAGAGAGAGAGAGAGAGAGAGAGAGAGAGAGAGGGGGGGGGCTGTTGAGAGAATGACTGGTGGAGGGCAAAATTGGGAGATGAAAGTAATTGTCGTGGCATTAAAAATAATTGTCGTGGCATTATCCCCGCCACAATTCCTTTTTCTATAATTTCCATTCTTTCAAATTTTCTTCCTGCGGCCAGGTGTTTTTGAATTCAAGCCCCGTCCCACTTTAAATTATAGGTGATGTATTGTGAGAGAATGCCGTCTCATAAAGAGATAAAATAGGTACGTAAAAAATAAAAATCTTAGCGGAACGGGCCTCATTGAAACAATTGGGCATTCCTTCATTATTATTAATTTAAATAAATTTCCTAATGTGGGCTGGTCAGCTTTTTTAATCCTTTTATTGAAGTGTGCTAAGTATAGCATAAGCAATCCGTTTCCACGCTTCCAAAAACGGTTTGAAGAATTTGTGGATTCGATGTTTTTTTTTATTTCTGGAAATTTGAAGTGTTCTGAGTATATCCTCACGGTACCGGACCGAATTCGGTCTTCATTCTGAATGATCAAAAATAAAAGTTGGTCTTCACTATTCAATCCAATCAAATTCATCCACAAAAATTACTTTTTCGATTCTCACGTCGAGACGAACTAATAGGGATATAAAGTTTGTCACAAAATAAATAAATATAAAAAGAAGAAGTCACTTGACTCTTTAATCCAAACCTAAGCGGTGACTTTGGCAAACGCAACGAAAACCGAAACTGTACAATTGGTACAATCATCACATTCCAGACAATTCTCTGCTGTGGTCTCTGATGCCTCGTCAAAGTTACGTTACTGTTTGGAAATGGAACAAAAAGTTAAAACTTGATTTTTTTAAAGCTTTTTTAGCCTCTAATTGTTTCATTTTTTTTCAAAAAAAATTGATTTTAATCATAAAATTTTACTTTGGGGGGGGGAAGGAATGGAAAATGGGTCGGGTCGGGCGGGTTTGGGTTTGGCCTGGCCCATATTTGACACACGACCCGTTTCAACCCGCCCGTTTGCCACCTCTAGAAATTACTAGTAATAAAATTTGAGAGAGCAAATTTCCTGCGCCAATTAGGAGATTATATTTCCCGTTGTCTTCATTTTTGTTTTGACGCTTTCAACAAGTTCTCCTTCTGGTGCATTCTGGGACAAGATTATCATTCTTCTGTTGTTATTTTCGTAGGTTAAGGCTTTGACTCTTCTTGGCCCTTTCTGAGACTCTCTTTAGGGTTGTTTTTGTGATTATGGTGTGTTCGTTGGATTATGTGGCTCGTGGAGGACTTTGAACTTTGATATCAGATCAAATGTCCAGTGTGCCATTCTAAAAGGAAAAAAAGAAGAAAGAGAGAGACAAGCTTCAAATTTAGCACCTATCAGTTCAAAAAAGGAAGAAAAAAAAACATATTAGCGTGAAAATAGACATGGCAAAAATAATGTGTAATCCAAGAACCAGCTCCAAAAGGACTGCATTAGATATTGCTTCACTCCTCCATGGGTTTCTTCATGCCATTATTTATGCAAATATTCGAGATCTTATACATCAACTCGTCATAGAATTGTTTAAGCTGAAGTCATCGTTTATCAGATGGTGAACAAGACTTCGAATCATCATCATAATCAGCTTTACGTGGTATCATTGATGACGGTATCGAGCAACCCTTGCCAAGGGAAATTACTTCGATCTTGAGCTTAATAAACACTTCTCTTCAAAGGGAATCTTTTTTGGACCATGGCGTTAGAATCTTGTACTTGGTTTTACATAGAACTCCAACGAAGTTTACGACATATGTAGTTCTTGTAAGTGTGGAAGTCAGGGAAGTAACCTCTGAACCATTACCTCATGATGTTAATTTGTTTTCCAAGTTACTGTCTAAGTAACCCATTTTTGGCTTGCTGAAATCTGTGAAAGCCAGTTGCTCCAAGGAAGTATCTACTTTGTGGAAATTACCTCCCAATACCAACTTCTCGCTTCGATTCATGTCACTGATCCAATCTGAAGATATAAAATTCACCAGTATGTGCAGAGAGATGGAAATACTGAATATACAACTTTCATCAAACCTCAAGTATTTTCCTGCTCCATCTCAGACCAAAGAAATTTCCAAGGTCCTGCTTTTGTGCCCAACCTGAGAAGCAGAAGTTCATGAGTGAGAAAGGTGCAGAAGAGAAATAGGTTGATTGCCTCACGTGCATAATATTGAATGTGTCACAACCCAAAAATATACCAAACAAACAGTACAAGACTCCTAAGCCTAATGGTGGGGCATTGGGCTGTCATTGGGTTTGACTCCCTCTACTTCCATCATAATCAAAACAACATAGACATTTGAGGTGCCTAAATTCAGGAAGAAACAAATCATGAGACACATGTACTCGGTCTTCTCTCCAAGGCCTAATCCCATCTAAAACCAGGTGATGATGTCAAAGGTGCAGACCCAGATTCTGTTTTCCTGACAATTAAGCAGCCCTATTGTTGAGCTAAAAAATGGAACGATATAATACTTCTTACATAGGGAACAAAGTAAGTGGTGGCTCCAGTTAGACATGGTGTCGGAAATGGTATCTTTTACTAACAAGAATGACAAACTGTAGAGTTTCACCTCCATATTCCAGCTGCTACACGCAAAGTCATAAACAGAAAGAGCCCTGTCCAGACTCCAGCAAGACCATACAGAGGAGCAGCAATAACTAGGAACACCGAAGAGATCATTCCAACCAGCACCTGCTTAATCAAAATCATGCTCTTAGAAGGAATAGAAAAATCGAAAAAACTATTTACTTTTAATGCATAAAGACATACCATGGAGTAAGCTGCATATCCAAAGTCGGAGACTCCATAGTAAAGCCCATCAAGAACAAATGCAAGAGCGTTAATTGGCTGAGATCCAGCAACAAACTGCAGAAAATATGAATCCAGTATGTCACGATCTAAACGTATGGGAAGAAACCGTAACCCCAAACTCATAAAAATTACTTATGGATTCCAGTGTGGAAAAGTTCTTGCTAAAATATCACCAGAATATAAAACTACTGTGTGTGTTCTGTACTTGAGATCGCCCAAAAGTAACATAGAAATGGAGAAAGGAGATAGGAGAGAGGCCAAATCTGAAACAAAATAACAATCGCTACTATGAATTTCTCCTTTGTCTGTGAGGTGCTTATAATCTGCTCACAAAGCTCCATGATTTATTCATAAGTTAACCTCAACTATCCTGTGAAATTCCTCCTGAAAAACAACATAGGGCTCTGGACAATATATAGTCGCACTGTTGCAGTTGCATATCCTTTCTACCATACATAAGTGGAGATAATACTTCTAATTTAGATTGTCGCCCAACAATGTAACAAAGCATCTATTAGAATGATATGCAACCCCAAACCCTATGGTCATCACTCATCAGGTACCATCATAAGAGATGGTAATAAAATGGACCAGCAATTTGCTACACTGGGCCAGAATGACGAATATACTACAAAGAAATATCTGCACCTGTCTTCCAACTTCATGGGCCTAAACGGGTTTAATCCTGCCCAGTTGATACGTAGTTCCTCTATGTAATTTACATAAAAACAGGTGAACTGGCTAAAGGTTCTATCTGCTGCTCAATATGAGAATGTTCAATTCAGTCACTTAGATGTCTATATGGAGGAATATAAGTACATCAACCAGTCCAAGTTTTGAAATGGATCTCACACATCCCATTTGCATGATAAGAACAAATAAAGAAGGAAAACACAATTGTTTATTGGATGCTCCCTCTGACATATATCTAGAAAGCACAGAGATCCTCAACAAAAAAAGATCGCCAAAATGTGTAGTTTTGTACTGTTAAAGCATCCAACTCAGAGCCAATCGGCAGTGCAACAAATTCATATACTAGTTTTGGAGGCGTACTGTTAAAGCATCCAACTCAAAGCCAATCGGCAGTGCAACAAACTCATATACTAGTTTTGGAGGAGATAATTAACCGATGTGCGACAAACTCCAACACTTACCAAGATACCAGACAGCGCGATTCCCAGAACTTCTGAATCATTGCTAAATAAGTTAGAGAGAGCTCCAAACCCAAGAAACAAAGTGACAGCTAATGAAACTCCTGTTATTAAACCAATCTGATTCATACAAAAGGAAGAAAAATAGAACTGGTAAGTTATGAGTGCCACTGCCACCTGATCAAAATCCTGAAAGCCAAGTTGGAATAACAAATACACAAAGAGCCAACCTGTATTATTCTATTCACCACTTGGCGTGCCTTACCGTAATCCCCTTGGGAGTAATCACCAGCAAGAAGAGCCTGTAAGAAAAACATTGATGCAGTATCAGAAGAGAAACAATGAAAATACGAAAAGAAAGAAACCCTAAGACTCAGCCATTGGGAATATGTTTCAAAATACCAGTGAAACGAGTAAAAGGAACAGGGTAAAAGCAAGATGTGGAAGCAGCAGCAGATGCACTCATAAGTTCACTTGTATCCATTATAAACATTGTTTCATTTGTGCAATGCTGCTCAATGTATTGTAACGCATAATCTATAACAATATAAATGCATTGTCAAACTAATAGTAGTATAAAAAATTGTAGTGAACCAATTATTGTCATAATGCTAGCTAACTTTAGCTCCACTGCCTCCTCCAACCTTAGTATTAACTCATGGTCCATTGACTTCAGTATGGGAGTCGGATCTGAGTATTATTAAGTGTCATGTTTCTCTTATAAAAAAAGTGTCATCATGTAATTCTTACGTTAAGTTTCATATTTCCTACACAACTCTTTCATTCGATTTGCATAAGATGTGTTTACAAACTCATATAAAACATTTTAAGCATAGATTGAGGGCTTTATCCAGAGTTCCATAGTACCCTCCAAATCTCTAATATATTTGTTCGGCGCTTGTCAAACTAGACATGCTGGACATGTAACCCATATCCAAGCATCAGGAGTTCAACATGGGTATCCACTATCCACAAACTCAGAAAGAGAAGAAAACAATTTAGAAGAAATCAAAATATACCATACTAAAGTGTTCTTTCGCTTGGGGAGCCAGGCCCTGTGAACCACCTCTAAGTCTTCCCCTAGAATGGGGTTAAACGAAAATGCTCTTCCATCCAGCCTGTTTGGGTGCTAATACTTTAATAGAGTATGCACACCTCCACTAGACAAGTGGGTTCCTCTCCTTTATGTAGTACCTAATATTTATGCAGCTATTGTAATTTAATGCGTTTCTTTCCTGCATAGCTTCTCAAGGCTAAGGGCCCATCTACCTTACAGTTTGGGGACAATGCAGCCACTCGTCTGCTATTTATCTAAAAAGTCACCTAAGTTCCCACATACTCTTCAACCATGTATCTTTTATTGCTCATAAATAAAAATTCACCTAATTGCCAAAAGAATCATTAAGCATATCTAAAGTGGTTTCTAATTTTTGGTTTCTTCTATTCCAAAAATAACTAAAAATGTCATAAATACGAAGAGATCAAAAAGGGTTAGAAGCAAATTTCTACATGTATTAACCTAATGCAAAGAAAAACCTACTACAGCAAAAAAAAAAGGTATCCATTATCAAGGTGGTCACGCTTGGTCTTAAGCACTGATGATAAGCTATAAACATAACCTTGTGTTCAGAATAATTCCTGTACTGCATAGCAACAATACGGCATCATATCACCCACAAATGATACAGAGGACCGGTATAAACAGAAACTTTATGACCATGTTCGTTTTGGGATTTTGGTGGTCTATAATAAATTTTCTTCCAATTATTACTCTCTCTCTCTCTCTCTCCACTCATTACCCAAAATTCCAAACCAAAATCCTAAAACGAACATGGTCTAAGTGCAACCGCAATGCTGAAATGCACAGTGCAAAGATATGAAGACTTCATTGCGTACCTGTCCCGCTAGTGCTAAAGCATCGGTAAGTAAAGATACTGCCAACCAAACTTGTAAGCAGATTTGATGACCAGCCATAGCTATGGGTCCCTCTCTTGCTGCCATTGATGTAGCTAGTGTCATGGTAACAAGCACTGCTAAGCTTCTGGTAATTAGAAGCCCACCTACAAAACAAGATGAGATCATATCTACGATGAATTGCCAAGGCCGGTCCTATACTTTTGGAGGCCCGAGGCCTACTCACAACGTGGGGCCCTGTCTATTTTTTTTTATTAAAGTTGAAACCAAATCATGGAAAATGTAAATATATATAAATATTACTAGTTTTAGCATGTAAAAAAAACTTAAATGAAACATAAGGTAAAATATAACCAAATGAATAGATACCAAGCATATCTGTAATTTTGTGTGAAAAGTATTTCTATAAATCTTCGTTTGTGTAGCAATTAGCATGTTGCGTGTGGTGGTTGTCGTACGTTGGAGCCCTATTTTGGCCCAAAAAATAGGGCCCTAGGCGGCGGCCCTAGCCTGTACATTTCAATTAATCTATGCAACCCTACAAGCCAAATAGCATACTATGAAGCACCGACACTCCTACAGGCCGTCGTGTCCCCGTGTCCGACACGGAAACACAGCAAAATACTTATGGGACATGCCACGCGTCCAATAAATTTAATTAATTTTTTTAAGGCGGACAGGGCGGGGACACGGGAGGGAAACTGCGGGGACAATATGCAATTTTTTTTAAAAAAATTTGGGTTGTAAATTTTTATTATTTAAAATTGTTGGGTTAAAAGTGTAATATGATGTATATATGATGCTTGTTTGTATATATTGAAGCTTCATACTTATACATCTAACTATATTTCTACTGGTATAAAATAAATATTATGTATTAATTTATTTTTGTCGTGCCTGTGTCCCCATTTTTTAAGAAATCCCGTGTCCCATGTCCGTGTTTGTATCCGTGCTACGTAACATATTAGTTTACCACAAACCTCATGTCAGGGCTCAAGTACAGATACAACAGCAAATACAAAGAAAAGGATTGTGTAACTCTTGTTACAAACTACAGAAATTATGATCACGATGTTCAATTATATAAAAGGTGCATACACTTTAATAAGCTGAGGGAATCATTTGACCAGGAAACAATTGTGTTTCCGGTCATACAAAAGAAAATCTAAGTCATGTCTTTCGTTGAACTAATTGACACATAAAGACACGCTAAGACAAAGGCATATATAGTAATCACATCAGAATATCCCTCATGGAAATAAAATATTTCATTTCCCTGTTAAACATAGATTTGTGGCTAACACATTTACTTGCACCCAATGCTTAAGCTAGCCTTTCCTTCCTAGCCAAATGTTAGGCCATCAGTTAACAATGTCCTAACAAGATCTAATTAGGCAGATTGTGTGCATGAGATACTGAACAAATAACTTCCTTAACCAAGTTGGAGTTTCTATTCCCTGCCAAGAAGAGGACACTGTGATATTTTGCTGTCATGCATCCGGGTCTACCAATGATAAGTAAGAAGTTGCTGAGTATAGTCTTTGTAAATAGATTATAATGATGGTTTCTAGCAGCAACTCTTAATTTCAACAAAACTGAGTTGAACATTCACAATAACAATGCAATAGCATCTTATGAAGTTCACTTTTGTGCATCCTATCTTCAGCATTTTACGAAGGACTGATGATTCCAAATCTTGTTACATGATTTTAAGTAACACTCAAAATCATTATAAATGTGTAAGTGGTAGAAATTATCCAACAACGTTAGCCTCTGTTGCAAATTTTGAACTTAACTCAGGTAGTCAGGTGTGAATATATGTGGTGCTTTTCACTCGTTATCATGTTCAATTGTATTCATATCTTTACTTCCATGTTGGACCTATCAATCAATTGAAACTTCCTGCCATTATTCAGATTAGAAAATGTCTGTTTAAATCTGTGACGGTGGCACATTCACCTAGACACTGCACTTTTCACATTGGTTGTCCAACTGATAGAGAAAAAGAGCATATTCACCTAGACACTGCACTTTTCACATTGGTTGTCCAACTGATAGAGAAAAAGAGCAAAAGCCAATCGTCAACTTCAAGAGACTTACCAGATTTTAGGTATCGAAAAACTCTTCCCCCATCAATCTTTGGAGAAACAAGTAACACTTTGCTATTCAACTTCCACAGAAGGATAACAGCAATCAAATATCTGACAAAGACAACACAAGAAAAATCCATGAGGAGAAGAAATATAGCTGAAGTCCTATGTTTCTTGAGGAATGTTGAGTATATGCATTAGTTTTACCACATCATGGACGTACTCAGAAATCACAGTAGCAATTGCAGCACCACCAATGCCAAGACCAAAGATAAAAATGAGAATTGGATCTAGTATTGCATTTAATAAATTTCCAGCAGCTGAAATCCAGAGTAGGCAATTTGTCAAATACTAAAAACGCTATTTCACTTAACGGAAGATAGAATCCACAGATATTGACACATCTATAATTAAATTCGATAAAGCGAGTTGCATGGAGGTATCACTGGTTTCCAATAAAATGCTAAGTTGTATTGCAGGTAACAATCAACTTGATTTACTCTTTCAAATAGCAGTCAATTTTTTCAAAGTAGGTTCACATCTAGTCTTCTACAATAAAACGTCCTGGTAGCTCCTCGGTTCTTGGAGGTTTAGGGGGGCCACTGTTTTAGTGATATTCTGAGAGCAGCCACTTTGTGCATATATTGCCAAAGGTTAGGTCTGTCTCCAATCATCTCCGCCCATACCCCCAATGATTGGGGACTAGATGGGTTATGTTATGTGGTTGTTGTTGTTGTTGTTGTAGGTTCACATCTAGTCTTTAGCAATTGGGCAACTCCATTGATCAAGCAACCTAGTCTACATCACACCTGTGGATATGAATATGTAAAAGCCCGAACAACCCCACAATAAAAGATATGCAAACTTTTTCTTGTTTGTTTTTGGGTAAAGCTTCAGCTTGCCTGATGTTCAATAGCTTGTTTAACATTTCTATGTGGGCTTTCGGAAAGACCTTGGCAAAGCTTGTTAATGGCATCCCAGAGGAATATTACTTCGAATAGCTGGAAGCAGATCGAATGCAGTAGCTTTAGCCAAACTCAAGAATCTAGAGTCTGCTTTGAATAAAATCCTTGTGCTGCGAGGACTTAACTTTACCCGTGCTATGCAATTACAAGTAGGCAAACTATCCCAGTAAGTCATTTGACAAATTTATCGACTATGCTTTTGCATGTTAATTTCTATTTAAGCATAAATTGTGTGACAATCTTTCTTTTATTAGACAATACCTGGGCTATTTGTTCTCGACCCAAATCTTTGTAGGTGCAATGGTGACATAATACCTCGCTAAAAATACGTGCTTTGGGCTCTTGGCATCCCATCTGATTGTGCCTGGACCTGGAGAAAACTTATCAATCTGAGGGGTACAACTAGGCTCTTTCTATTGGAATGGCAAAGTTCACGTCTTCACATGCAAGAGGGAATTGCAAGTGTTCAATAGCTTGATCTACATTCTTGGGCCTATTTACTAATTGCTAAAGCTTTTGGAACACCTGGTAACCAAGGGAGGTCTTTGGGTCAAGTCTCTTTGTTTGTATTTGTTCCGCACTTGCACGTACAAGAAGGGGTAGCATGTGAGGGTGATAGATAGCTTAATATACTTTGTTGGGCCTATTTGCTACTTATTTAATGTGCTTGAGACAGCAGGTAAAATTGATAGAAGGTACTTTTCTTCTGTATGAGTATTTTAGCCCCAAGCCATCTCCTCTTCCAGGATTCCTCTAACAGCCAAGTGTATTCGATATACAATACATAACTGTCGAGAAGGCCCTTCACCCCTTCCTTGCAGCCCTCTTTACTACCCAACTGCTCTATAAATGATAAAGTCTTACGGCTGTCTCTCCTTCTTCTACCTATATGCTGCAGCAACTTGTGATGCCATCATACCTCAAATTTCTACTATTCACTGCCACAATCTTGTTTGGTTCCCTAAACGCACTCCTATAAAGTTCTATCAATTGGATGGCTATAGAAAGAAAGCTCAGAACTAAAGGGAGACACGTCATTAGGGACTTACTCTTCTTCTTCCTCCATATATTCTCTCTTCTTTAATTGACTTACTCCGGAAATATATGGAAATAAGTTTGTCACCTATGTGGCATATCTAAGTTCAACAATTATGCATGGCTTGTTAGGAAGTCCTTCTATAACACAGTTAGAAGTCTTGCTTGGGTTGCATGGGGAGGGCTACTACATTTTGCAAGAAAGTGAGTGCAGAATTTTCCAAGCCATTCACAGGCCTTTCCTAGAGAAGACTTGCTTTGATGTTTGCATAAAAAGCCCTGAACAACACTGTGATTTGTAGTTGTAGCCTTTGGCGAAACCCTCATTGGATATCAGTTCATCCTAGTTGAATTTTTTTGTATATGGAAAGTAGGCCAGCCGTTTTGTTTTTTGGTTTTAAAGAGATATCTCCTTTTCAAAGCAATTCTAGTTCACTATCAAAACAAAAAATATTCACAATTTTGACATGCAGTACTTGCCGACAGCAAACAGAGGTGTCTTCGTGTCCTTAAATCCCCGAAAAGTGCCTTGTGCAGCAAGTGCAATTACGATTGGTGGAGCACCAAAGGCTCTCAGGGAAAGAAATTCCTCAGCTGGTACACGCATTGGTGAATCCTGCAAACACAACAAACCTCAGTGAATACAGGCATACCATGTCATCAATCACTATAAGATATATGCAACGCCACAAGTACAACTCATAGAAGGCACGGTGGCACTAATGGTATGATGAAAGATTTTTCTATGGAGCTTCCCTCTAATTGCAGAAAACAACAATGGAGTCACTGGCGGAGGGAGCCCATGCCCTTACTGCCATTTGCTATTTCTTATTCCATTTTTAACATTAGCCTTCATTCTCCAAAGCATAGAAGGTTGGTAACGAGGAAGAAGCATTTTCCTAGAAGTAGATCTAGCATTTATTAATGAGGACATGCTTGCTCAGTATTTGTTTATTGGCCCTTTTTCAAATGACCCAATTTCATTACTTTCCAAAAGACATCACAAAGGGACATCTTTGTTTAAACTTAGTTTCAGTGCACATTATTTTCCAATCTTATCATTGTCTGTTGCAACAAAACAAAAACAAAAAAAAAGGTTGTTGAAGCTGTATTTTATGATTGCCCCACTGATGTTAATTCCTGGATTCATCACTAAATAGCATCATGATATGTAATATTGATGCAATACTAGAACCACACTGATGGTCAGTTTTATAGATACTCAATTCTACATCACCATGCAGGGTTATGATACGGTCACAAACTTAATCACATTTCATAACTGTAACTGCAAAGAGCACATTCTCTCTGCATCTCACATTTGGAAACTAAAATCCAATATAAATGCAAATAATGGAACAAAGACAGAATGAAAAAGTCATCTAAGAGGCTTTGATCAAGTTCAATAGAAAGGGACTGAACTCTGAAGTGGATCAGGATGAAGAAGAATCCCAATGGGGTTGAGGGACCTGAGAGCCTAGGAGATGCTGTCCTGATGGTGCTTGAGTGCAGCCAATCCAAGCACAAGAGACATGAGGCTTTTATAAGTTCAATGAACAACCTTCACCTCATTCATACATAGTTGCTAGTTCAGACATTTAAAATCATTACAAGAGAAATGATGTAGTTTAAGTAGACAACAAGCTTAGTAATTTCCTGAACCCACTTATACTTCGAAGTCTTAATCATATCATTTTCATTGCAGGTAATCAAACTCATAGGCATCCTCTAATTGAGAAATGAGTAAAATAACTAATAGTAAATATTCCTACAAAGTGATTAATGCTTCTACACGGGCTATGGAAAGGCTAGAAATATCGCTGCAGTAGGCTGTGGATGATATGATTGCATAGATGTCAACTTTCTATATGACTCTAATTTGATAAAATTTGTCAAAAAGGCATCATAAAGGTTATATAACACATAGGTGGGATATTTTTTAACATATATGAGGTTATCAATTGGGTTTGTGAAAAGGATTGCAATGATGCATTAGGATTTTCCCATAACAAGAACAACCACAGTAAAACATAAGCAAAAACGTAAGGATCCTAGAAAACTTATGGGGAAATAAAGTAGTCTCTTGAGTATGCAATCAAGTACTAGCTATGAAAGACGTACAGCAGGTATACCCATGGTATTCATCAAGAACCCGGAGCCAACAAAAAGTGCTAGAGCTTCTGCAACACCAATGCCAGCAGCTAGTGCTAAAGAAGTCGACACGGAAGGAAGGATTTTCTTGCTTTTGTGGTCAGTCACGTGATCTCAACAAACACAAACATAATCGAAATCTTATTAGACAATGGAAAAGAGGGTTCTGTCTGTATACCATTGAAAACTAAACGATGGAGAGACTAATCACAATAGCTGACGCTACAGGATGTACCTTGGTCAATTTGATGAGATTCATCACGACTCTTGGGAACCAATGCTTGCTCTTCAGCAACGAAGGACGTGGTAATGTTGAGCAAAGGAACATTAAACAATTTCGAAACCAGATTGAAAACTGAAGCTGATACCCCTACGGCTGCCAATTCAACTGATCCTGCACAACCAAGAGTCATACCTTATAAATTACTAAATTACTAAGCTCATTTCAACTAATTGGGTTATAAAGCAACAAAGTTAGATACAAAACTTGGACTAGCCATTATCATCACCACCATTTTATTCAAGTATGCTTATAACAATTAATCATTCACATGGCTAGTTTAGAGAACCACTATATTGATATGCATGGTCCAAGTGTCCAACCAATAGACCCTAACAGCTTAAGTAACCGTCAATAATTCAGTATACCTATCAGGATTGTAACTAAGAAGACAGAATACAGACTAGAGTTAATTGCTAGCTAGTTGTACAACAAAGCGACAATATTAAAGGGCTACACTAGCCTTTGGGTGATAGGGTAATAAGTCGACCCCATCAGGTTGTTTAATTTCTTAACAAAATGATATTAGCACGTTAAAACATTCCCACCTATTAAGCTCCCTCCCTATTTCAGATTCACAATGTTAGCAGTTCTTAAATTTTCAAACGAATATTTAACCCCATTTCTAAGACATACCCACCTATTAAGCTCCCTCCCTTTTCAGATTCACAATGCTACAAGCTCTTTTCTCGTCTGTCTCTCAGCAAAACTACCATTGTAGATCCACTTCTCTTCTCTTCTTCTCTCTAACTGACAAGAAGAGAATGATTGTGTGACTGAATGGAGGCTTGAATGGATATGTTTGATACTATAGCAAAATAAATTGTTACACAATAATTTCCAAACAAACCAGTGTTCATTGAAAATAGATAATACCCTGTTGAATAGTATAGTTTTTGGAGCTTGTAATCACCCAATAAGTCAGGATTTGAATCACAATAAGAATAACCATTAAAGAAATCAAATTTAGTACCCAAACGGCCAACAAATGCGGTATCCACCAGTGAAGTGAGTGGGTCAGCAGCAAGAGCCAATGCAACTGGCAATGCTATAGACAAAATCTCCAATCCAAGTTGATCAACCTTAAGCCCATCCCTTAAAATTCAAAAAGGAACACAAACGAAGAAAAACTTAGAAACATAATATCCTCATTATCTAAGCCACGCCTTGTATAAATGTGGATTTCAAATCTAGGAACTCGACATTATTATTAAATGAGAACACATATACACCTTGAAATTGAGTATGGAGGTGGAATTGAAGTGACTATTTGGTAGAATTGATTTGAAATCCTTCAATGTCAAAATTTGTAGCATTACAACCATCCCAACTGATACTTCTTTTCTTCTTCCTTTAATCCACCATTGAAACTGGTTTCATGTGCCACCTACGTCTAAAACTCATAGCTACTTTTTGAGTCCTTCTATTGACAGCCTACTGGATTGTGAATAATCTTACCAACATTCATTATACAACCACACCCATTTTTAAACACATAAGGGTGCACACACAAGTGTGTGTGGGTCCTAACACTTGTGTGAGTGTGTGTGCACTTGGGTGTGTAAAAGTGGGTGTGGTTGTAGATTGATTCATCTTAACAAAATGACAAAAAAAAAACACATACTCCAAATTTGAGTCTCCAACACACTTCTTGCATCTTCAACACAATTTCAAATACTTCCATACACTTTTCACACATTTTCAACCTTAACAATACCCCAGTGGGTTGTTTTTAGCATTTTCCATACTTTTTACAGAAAGTGAACTGCAAATGCCTTGCTTTAAAATCCACGTCAATCCAAACAGAGCCTAAAACTCAAACTAAACTGCAATAGCAAATAACTAAATTGTAGTAGTACCTTAATGGGCGAAGAAGAAGAGAAATTGAATCCAACGATGAATTAGAACCCGGGCTCGGGTCCGGGCTCTTGACCCGGTTACTGGAGATTGGGGTTTCGGGTTCCTGGGCCGAGCGTTCAATTGAGGTGCTGGGGCTTTCGCGAGGTGCTGATTTGGTACGAAGACGAAGTGAAAGGTTAGGGTTTGGTAGTAGAATTGAAGCTTTACATGGGGGAGTGGTCGAGTAGTAGGACCACCGGAATTGATGATGCAGGGACTGGATACAGAACAGGTGGTGTGAGAGACCACTCGCCATCTTCAATTCTGAGAGAGAGAGAGAGAGAAAGAGAGAGAGAGAGAGTTGAAGGATTTTTGGTGGAGGGAAATTCCTAGAACCATACGTGGGTTTGTTTTATCTTCCTGGTATATATACATCAACTAATTTAACGGTTTAGAATGCAAGATCTGCTGAAATATCTCCACGCGTGGTACCGTACATTTTTGTGTGTGGTACCGTACTTCTACTTGGCACAACAATATAGTACACTCAATAGGAAGGACAGAGGGAATAGGGGATCTCCCGGGCGGCTATCCTACAGAGCGGTAGACAGCCAATTTGGCCTTCTTTTCGGCAATAGATAGCTGAGATTTTAATTCGAACAATGGACAACTCGGATTAATATGAGATTGGATTAAATCCGAGCCGTCGGCTTCAAAATAGTCTATAGCCCTTGTAGTGGTTGCACTATAGGATTTTCAAATTGCCATTGTTAGATCTTTTTTGGATAACATGTCATTTTCAATTGCTCTTGTAATGCGAATGCTAAAAAATATTCAATATGGATCGTATTTGATACATTTTAAATATAATTCTACTAAGCAAAGTTTTTCAAAAACATATAAAACTTTATAAATCAATTTTTTTTTTCAAAAATTGAGAAGATATTTTAATAATTGCCTAGCGACACTTTCATAAATGGAATTCATTACAAATATTTTGGACAAGTCAAACTAATTATCTAACTATTGTAACATGAGAAAATAACAAGGCAATCATTTTCTTTCATTCCGACTCAAACGTTGAGTCTAACGCAAACCGCAGCACTCGCGATCTACTGTATATTCATACCTAGAATCAATAGTTTCAAAAGTAATAAAGTGTTAGCCAAAGATAAAAGACAATAAATACCCAGACGATCAGATAGACTCCAACCAAGTATGAATGTATCAATGAACTTTCAAAAAACTACAAATCTGACAAACCTCCACAAGATGCCCCGCCAAAAACATCATGTAGGGTAAGAGCACTATTGACACGAATATCATTGTGAATCAATATCGTCTCTGAAAGAACCTGATCTACAAACAAATATTCATCCAAAGATGAAACTAAACTCTCGAGAAAATGAGAGACAAAATTCTTACAGATCAAACAACAAGTCATTGATCTGAAGAGACGAAAGGAAAACAAAACAAAGAAAAAAAATAATCGAGAGACAAAATTCTTACAGATCAAAGAACAAGTTGTTGATCTGAAGAGACAAAAGAAAAACAAAACAAAGAAAAAAAAATATAGATGCTTTCCCCTCCCACTGCCATCTAAGGGTATGAACCCTAGGGGGGAGGAGAAGGGAAGGGAGAAGAAGGATATTGGTGACAACTAGGATTTTAGAGAGAGAGAGGAAACTTTCTTGGGGAAGGCTAAATCGAAATATATATACAATCTAAAATGACGCGCAATTCCAAAACAGTCAAACATTTTGGGACTGAAGAAGTATATACATGTTCGATGCATGTGAATCTAGGTATATTAAACGACTTCGAAGTTTTGTTGTAAACTTGTTCCTAGACTTTTTGAAGCACATGTGGATAACAAGTGACTTTAACTACATGCAACAAACAGAAAACTTGAGGAACGATCACATTAGAGGCCTTCTCCACCACATATTAATTTGGGCTCCACCAGGCTCTTGGGCAGTGGCGACTCCAGAAATTCCAGAGCATGGTTTCATCCATAAACGTCATGGTTTCATCCATAAACGTCAATACTTTTGCCAATTGTAAGACCGAAAAAATATAACATAATAATGACAATTAATAACCTACTTCCAACAAAATCACATTTAAAACTCGACTAGTGTTTTAACTTGTGCAAAAAAGATATCAAAATACATATACTAATAATGTTTCTTATAAGTTCTCGACCAAAAAAAGCTACACAAGCTTCTACAATTGCATTTGATGCGATTTCATATTTTGAAATCATTGCATTGTGAATAGCGTCAAAGTCTATATATATGTTTTCCCAAAAAATAAAACAACCCATATCAAGCTTGAATATATACAAATTTCAAATGGCAAAGCTTATAAAATTATTTATTGGTAATCGGACAAATCGAAAACTCAAAAAATAATAGAGGTGGCGAACACGTTTTACTTTTTATTTAGTACAGTATTTTGTTTCGACTATGAAGAGAAAATTTGTAATGACCCTAATTTTTGGTAAATAAAAATTTCGTTAAATATTTAAATTTTATTTTAATTACCTGGATTGCTTTTAAAATTCCTTTTTAATTTTTAATAATCCGTCATAATTAGATTTAAGACTTATAAAATTATATTTTTTCGCACCATATAATCTGGTCATTTTCTAAAGACAAGTATGCTTGTAGAAGCACTTGTATATTTTCTTAGTGAGTGAGATAAAATCTTAAAATTATATTTCTTGGTTAGAAATCTTACTTGGCAAGTAGGATTAGTTTCCAACCGATTAGTTAGAGAAACCTAAGTATCTGTCCAACCTAGTTACATTCTCCTAATCCTAGATGAGCCATATGAACCTTTCCAACCCTACTTGAACATTTTGGACCTTAGGAAGTAATCATTATACTTCATGACTAGTCATTTTAAGACCTTATTTATCATCATTATTCCTCTACCCATTGGATAATAGTTGTTAGGAAAATTTTTATCCATTGGATAATAGACATTAGAATTTGCCAATGAATATATAGATTTGATAAGACAAATCATTAGAACCCTTCAATCATTTTTCTTCCAAAAGAAGCAAACTTAGTCTTGTCATGCATGCAACCCTAAGACTAATAGCCCTAAACCTAATAATTACTCTCAAAGGCTTACTTTCCTAGATTTTCTCTAAATGTATAGATATATATATATACACACACACACGGTACTAGAGAGAGAGAGAGAGAGAGAGAGAGAGAGAGAGAGAGAGAGAGAGAGAGACACACACACACACACACGGTACTAGAGAGACACACACACACACGGTACTAGAGAGAGAGAGAGAGAGAAACGAGAGGAGAGAGGGAGAGAGAGGCCGAGAGTGAGAGAGAGGAGTGAGGTGTGTGCATGTGTTTTGTACACTCTAGCAAGCTACCCTTTTACCAACTTCACACTCAAGCCTAAGTACAATTTGACAACTCATTTCTAGGCTTCTTTAAACATAATCCTAGCCATTTATTTTGTTCTTCCTTGCAAACAAGCTTTCCTAGGACAAGACAAGCCAAAAATCCTTCATGATAACCTAGATTTTGAACCTAAAATGGAAGTGACATTACTTGGCATGCTTTCAAGCATGGTTTGACAAGCCAATGGAACAAATCCATGGGAGAGAGAGAGAGAGAGAGAGAGAGAGAGAGAGAGAGAGAGAGAGAGAGAGAGGTATGGCCGGCCAAGAGAGGGAGAGAGAGAGCCCAAATTTTGGGTATAAATAGCACCACATTCTCACCATTTAACTCACACCTTCAAGCCTTCAACTTCTCTCTCTAGAAATCCTTGTATTCTTACTTTGTTCTTCTTTTTCTTGAGTTCTTCCTAAGCTCTTCAAGAAACTCATCCTAGGCCATCACTAAATCACCGCTCGACCACCCTTTCGATCCAAAAAGTTTAGTAGCTTATTCAAGATCTAGTTTCGAGAGAAACCTTTCTCTTTCGAAGCTATTGAAGCTTTCCGTAGGAAGCTACTCCGTTTGATATCTAACTTACTTTTCGTAACCGCCCTACTGCTAAGAAGAACAGTAGAATCTTCTTATTCCCTATCTCTAAGTATACGTAGACTATCCCTAACCGTTTTTTCTAAGTATACGTAGACTATCCAAACCGTTGCTTTTATTTTCCTTGTTGATTATAGCATTCTCGTAAAAATTTGACTCAATCGGGTTTAAAAAGCTTCTTTATCAAGACACAATTTTGTTAACAAAATGAGTTTGTATGGGCCGATCAAGTGTGTAGCGATACTCGATTAACTTCATTTTTTATACGAATGATGTACTCCATGATATGTAAAAGATGGACGGTTCTGATCGAGAAAAAAATACCCAAGTGGGGGCGGGTGTTGCAATCTAATACTTTAATGCCTTGGTTGGGATACAATTTGTTTATTGGATGATAGTTATCGTTTGATAAAATGTGTAGCGATGTCCGATCAACTTCATTCTTGGCACGATTTATAAACTGTATAATATGTAAAAGATAGACGGTTCGAATTGAAAATTAATGACTCCAGTGGGGGTCGGGTCTTGCAATCTAATATTTTAATGACTCGGGATGCATCAAATGTTGCTCGGTCAGACGGTTGCCAATATCCAATGATCTCCGATTTTGGTGACAACAATGGAATAAGTGAGACGTGAAATCCTAATGGTTCGGATTGACCATTGTACAAGTTGAGTTGGTAATGACTTTTAAATTCTGTACGTTCAATGTAATTGCTCACAAACTAAGTCTTGTGCTATAATTTAACGTATGATAGCTATTCGATTGTAACACAATTACAATGATCCAGACCATTGATTTTGTTTTCATAGTTGATTATACCATTCTCGTAAAAATCTGTCTCGATCGGGTTTCAAAAGTTTCTTTATCGAGACACAATTTCATTAAGAAAATGTGTTTTTCTATTAGATCAAGCGTGTAATGATGCCGGATTGACTTCTTTATGGGTACGAATAATGTACTCCATAATATATAAAAGATGGACGGTTCCGATCGGAAAAAAAATAGGACTCAAGTGGGGGTTGAATATTGCAATCTAACATTTTAATGACTCGGAATGAATCAAATGTTGTCCGATTAGGTGATCGTCGATATCCGATGATCTTCGATTTTAGGTGGTAATGATGAAATCAGTGTGACGTGAAATCCTAATGATTCAGATCGACTATTATTAAAATATAATTGACCGAGTAAGAATAGTTTTTCTTCATACTGCGCGACCCGAAAGCGCTTAATTATTTTCGCCAAAAATTCTCCAAAGCAATTGAAACCCCCCAAAATCCCTGTTCGTCTCCCTCGTTTTCCAATTTCCCCGTTCGTTTCCCTCGAAAACGAATTCCCCCAAATTAATGGCGCGCCAAAAATTCCCCCAAATTAATCGCGTGCTAAAAATTCCCCCAAATCCTGACGTATCCCCCCCCCCCCCCCTCTCTCTCTTTCTCCTGCGTATGTCTCTCTCTCTCTCATGCGTATGTAAATTTCTTCCGTAAACTATCGTCTCAGGTGATACTCTGGGTGTATACTCCATAGCTGAGGTACATCGACTCTCTCTCTCTCTCTCTGAACATTGCATATGTATAGGTGGACTGAGATTCTCAGTTCGAAGGTTTGGGCTTTTGTTTGGTTGTTTAGAAATTAGGGTTTCGAGACTTGGGGGAAGGGTTTAGCAGTGGTTCTGTTCAATATTAAGCGTAGTACAACGACCATTGCATGCAAAACGAAGTGAATAGACTCGCAGATATTTTTTTGTGAAACCTCCATGACCGATTTCGGCTCTGCATGTACGAATCTTGTTTTATCTTTGTTCCAAATGACCAATTTTTTGTTCTATGGCCAGAGATTTGTAGTATTGGCGTGTGTATGTATATACAGGTGACCAATTTCGGCTCTGCACGTACGATTTTTTTTCCCACTTTATGAAAGGCATATTGGTTAAAAAGAAAAATGAAAGCAGTTACAGAAGAACATTTGCGGCATGATTTGTGGTGAAGTCGTCATATGGTGTCTTTTAGTTCACTTGATTGGTCCTGAAATTATGTAAATTACTTTCCTTATTAATATACATCGTTGAAAAAGCAAGATTGTAGTTTTATAATCAATTTTTTATTTAACCCAAATCGAAGACTTCTTTTGAAGAATTTTTTTGTTAAACTCATATTTGGTGAACCTCGGGATTTAGTTTGGTGGCCATACGACAACTACCATACGGTTTATTGTCCAAGAGGTCGAAAAGTTGAATCCCACGAAGGCCAAATATTCCAAACTTAAACTTTGGGATTGCTGAAGATTTTTTCACATCGTTAAATTTAGGACACTAAATTAGTCAAAAGGTCTTGAAGCTGGTCCTTCAAATATATACTGTAAAGTATGATGGTACAGCAAAAGGGCAGGCAGTAGGGGCTCGGGTAGGGAGGTTTCTTTCTTTTACTACTTTTTAGGTATTTTATAATTTGTTCTTCAAATATATACCGTAAAGTGTGGTGGTTTTTATTTTGATTTGATTTTTTCAGCTCAAAATACGTAGTGGTTTTTTGGGTTTTAGCTTGTTTGATCTATGGTACGAACACAAGCTCACTCCCTACGTGGAGTCGTGGTACTCGTTGCTGCTTTCGAACCTAGCATACAACACATAAATCCACACATGCGAGTATTAGTATAGAGATGCTCCTAAAAATGAACTCTAGCAACCACTTTCTCTATACGCTCTCCTTAACTAAATATAGCAATTGATTCCCACTTGTCCGATACAAGTTCTAGTAGATTCAGTTGCAATTCAGCTCTTAGTACTCATTCACAGCGATCAAAAAGCTTATTTTTAGCATCTAACATATAATTCCTGCATCTACACATACAGTTTTCACATCCAAATTCACACTTTCAGCAACTGGGTTCACATTTATAGCATATACTATCAATTTTCATCACATAAGAAGTAATTCTTGCACTTTTACACGCAATTTCAGCTCTTGAAAACTATTTCCAGCGTACAACACAGCAGACTTAGCACTTACTAGAGGCATTTCCAACCTCTAAACCTTTTATGCATTAGTGACCATTATTGTTTATTATTCTACTGTTTGTTTGAATAGGCATGGCAAAGAAAAGACGATTTACTACTTGCGAAACAGAGCAACATTCATAGCCTTTTCTCTCACATGGATCTCCAAATCATGCCCAATCATATGGGGCTTCACAACCCACTCAGCCACATGGATCTTCGCAGACTACCCATTTTCCTAGAGCTTCACAGCCTTACCATTTGCCTAGAACTTCACGGCCTTCTAACTCACATGGCTCTTCGCAGCTTCACGAGGTAGAGGAGGACTTGAATGTACAGGCAAATGAACTGTTTCGAGGTACTTTTCACAAGGATTAATTTAATTCTAGCTAGTTTAATAATATGGTAAAGTGATTGAGTAATTCTGAATGAATTGTTCCACATGTTTCTTATGTTGTTGTATGCCATTGAAATAGATAAAAGCAACCATCATGTTCTAAGTGCCTTGATACCCAAAATAGTAGGCTAAGAAGATTAATTGATATTCATATTGATAATTCATTCTCTTTCTTACTTGGATGTCTTTTTTTCTTACATTGTTTTAGTTAATGCTAAACCAATGGATAAGACTTGGATGACGAAAAGTAGATCATCAAGAGACTATTTACAAGGGATTATGGACTTTTTGCACTTTGTTGCTCTAAATGCATCAAAGGAGGGAACAATCTTATGTCCATGTGTGAAATGTGCAAATTCATTCATGTTCAGCCTCAATGTTGTCCATGATCACTTAGTCTCATTTGGCATTAGTCAAGGTTATGATTGTTGGTATTATCATGGCGAAACTATCTCGGTACCAACTTCTAGCAAACTTGTGAGACTCCTGTTGAACAAATAGGACTTCAGTTTGGTGACATAGAAGAAATGTTGCATGATGTGTTTTACATGCATACTCGATCTACGGATGACATTAGAGATGAAACAAATGAAGCAGAACCCTTTAGCCAAGGTCCAAGTGAGCAACCTGCTTAAGAACCTAATGCAAATGCACAAAGATTCTACGACTTGCTTAAAGATGCCAAGTAACCTCTTTATGAAGGTTGCAAGAATTTTAGCAGGTTAAGCCATTGTGCATTGGTATCACTTAAAGTGTCTTAGGGGGTTGAGCAACGCGACATTTACAATGATTCTCCAATCATGGAAAGCTATTCTTCCTCCGGATGCTAAATTACCAAAGGATTGCTACGAAGCTAAGAAAATTATCAAGGATTTGGGCCTCGGTTATGAAAAGATTCATGCTTGTCCCAACGGTTGTATGCTATTTTGGAAGGAACACGCGAATGATGATTTTTGTAAATGTGGTGCTTCAAGGTGGGATACGAATGATGCTGATTTGGAGTCTAATTCGAGTAGTTCATCGAAAAAGAAAAAGAAAAAGGCTGCAAAGGTTCTGCGCTGGTTGCCCTTAAAACCAAGATTGCAAAGACTATATATGACATTAAAAACAGCTGAATCTATGAAATGGCACGCTGAGGGTCGGACAAAGGATCGTAAAATGAGGCATCCTGCTGATACTCCAGCATGGAAATATTTTGACTCTAAACATAAAGATTTTGTTGCTGAACCCCGCAATGTAAGATTGGGAATAGCATCTGATGGATTCAACCCTTACGGAAATATGGGTACTAGTTACAACATTTGGCCTGTAATTTTGGTACCATATAATTTGCCTCCATGGATGTGCATGAAAAGAACTTCTTTCATCTTGTCATTGCTTATTCCTGGTCCGACCTCACCAGGAAAGAATATGGATGTCTATTTGTAGCCTTTAGTTGAGGAATTAAAAGAGCTATGGGAGGTTGGAGTAGAAACTTATGATGTCTCCTCTAAATAGAACTTTCAAATGCGAGCAACATTTATGTGGACATTTCATGATCTCCCCGCTTATGGTGACATGTCTGGTTGGAATACTAAGGGTGCTCTCGCGGGTCCTTCTTGCAATTATGGCACTCATTCTCGCTGGTTAAAACATGGAGGAAAATATTGTTTTATGGGTCACAGGCGCTTTCTTGATAAAGACAACAAATTTCGCAAAGATAGAATATCATTCGATGGGAGTCAAGAAATGGAAGTAACTCCTCGCATGTTATCCGGACAAGAGGTCATGATGTACACAGAACATCTTGAATGCAAATCCGGGAAGTCAAAGGATAATGTGAAAAAACCAAGAAACAAGCAGACCAATGGCCATGAGAAAGAACCATGGACCAAGAGAAGTATATTTGCTGATTTACCATACTATCCAGATCTGTTATTGCGTAACAATTTGGATGTGATGCACATAGGGAAAAATGTGATTGATAATGTGATTGGTACTTTGTTGAATATGGATGGAAAGACAAAGGATAACCTAAAGGCATGCCTTGATTTAGTAGAGTGGGAGATAAGGTATGAACTTCACCCACAAATGTTAGGTTCCAATAAGACATATTTGCCACCAGCTTGCTTCTCAATGACTCCCAAAGAGAAAGATGATTTCTTGAAAGTTTTGAAGCGGGTAAAAGTTCCTGATGGTTATTCTTCTAATCTTTCACGTTGCATTCAACTTAAACAACGGAAGATTATCGGTATGAAGAGTCATGACTGTCATATACTAATGCTACAACTTCTTCCAATAGCATTGCGAGGGTCTTTGCCGAAAAAAGTTGTTTTTCCACTAATTGAATTATCATGTTACTTTATAGCGATATGTTCCAAAGTCTTAGATGTGGAGGAGCTTGAGCGACTTGAGTCTCAAATTGCAGTCACTTTATGCAATTTGGAAAAAAATTTCCCTCCTTCATTCTTTACAGTTATGGTGCATCTAGTCGTCCATTTGACTACCGAGGCCAAACTTGCTGGGCCTGTCCATTACCGATGGATGTACCCTATTGAGAGGTATGACATGCTCAGTTATATTCATTTATATTCATTCCATCATCTTCAATTAGTTAATTATGTAAATATGTTAATCCATAGGTACCTCCATCACCTTAAGTCTTATGTGCGTAATAAAGCATGTCCGGAAGGCTCCATTGTAGAAGGATACATAGCCGAAGAGTGCTTAACATTCTGTTCACGATATTTGGATACTGTTGAGACAGTATTCAATCGTCCGCCAAGAAATGTGGAAGGTTCTACTGGGTTAATATCCCATTTTGAACTTGATCAGAAGTCGTGGATGCAAGCACATCGTTATGTCTTATTCAATACTGATGAAATCACACCATTCCGCGTGTAAGTACTATTTATGAGTTTGATATAGGTAAGTACAGTGTGCTTAATTAAAAATGTGTTAACATAATTTACCTTTTTATACATAGAGAACATAAGGAGCATATAAAGAGGCAAAGTCATCCTCGTCGTCTCACTGATGAAGCTATCAATAGGATTCATTCAGAAAAATTTTGTGATTGGTTTCGCTCGTATGTGAGTATTATATCCTCAACTTAAGAATTATTAGAAATTTTACTTTAGAAATTAGTTATGCTTGTTTTTTTTTTAACCTTTCTATACAAATGGCAGGTTGGTGTTATGGATGACACAAAAAAACAACAACTTGCTGATAAAATTAAATGGCTAGCTCAAGGCCCCAACACTGAAGCTTGACGATTCAAAAGATACGTCATTAATGGTTTCAAGTTTCGAACAAAAGATAGCGAGGAGATGAAGAAAACTCAAAATAGTGGGGTTTGTGTGGACACTGAAGGGGGAACTATGTACTATGGTGTCTTAACAGACATTGTTGAGTTGAATTACTTCGACAAGTTTAGATATGTCTTATTCAAATGTAATTGGGCCAATGTCAATTCCAATAGGGGTTGTAAGACTGATGAATACGGATTTGTCCTTGTGAATTTTTCTCATTTGATACATAAAGGAGATCACTTGAAGGATGAGCCGTTTATTCTGGCTTCCCAAGCTTCCCAAGTTTATTATGTGAAAGATGTCAGAGAGAAAGAATGGGTCGTTGCAGTCAGAACAAAAGCAAGGGATGTGTATGATGTTGGTAATGGTGAAAGTGAAGAGGGTGGTGCTGGCACATATTATGATAATGAGCCGTATAATTTGGTAGCCGAAGACATACCTACTAACATGAACGAGAACCTTGATTGGTCGAGGAATGATGCAGACGGAATTACCCTTGATCCACTTGAGTTTGAGAGTCAGCTAATGAATGACTCGGAGTGTGATGAGGATGTCTAGTTTAATAGAAGGATTGCTATGGAGTTGGTTTTTTTTTTTTCTTCACTTTTATGGATCTTCTAGCATTGCTGTGACTTAGACTATTATTTTGAAACTTTTGTTTAAGTTTAGGGGCTTAAGTTTAAATGTAAGAACAGGCCAGTCTCTCTCTCTGATGGCAATGACTTAAACTATTATTTTGTATTGTGATGGCATTGCATTTATTTCATATTGATCAGTGACATAATTCCCTCTTATAGATTCATGTCATATTTCATATTTCATATTTTCTACTAATATTGCATATTTCAATTTGTTTGTTTGTTTGTTTTGGTAGAGCAAGCAAGGAGAAGCTGGCATGCTTGGTACATGGAGAACAATTTGCTTCTTCCCAATCAGTTGCATTACCTTTCACATCCTACTCCTTCACGTGGCGCTTCGCAAGTTGCTAAACCGCAGACTACTTCACAGGATGCCCAACCACAAACAAATTCACAAGTTCAACGACCACATGGGTCTCTACAGCATACCCAATCCAATGCGCCATCACAGAACTCCTCACAAACTATGCAAGGAATCTCTCGTGCTTCATCACGGAACTCCTCACAACCTCTAAATGTAGAGGACAACTTTGCGTTAGACCATGATTTAGATGAATCATTCGCAGAGCGTGAAGTTGGTATTCAAGGTATGATGTAAATGATTTAACTTGATTCTAGTATCTCTCTCTCATGTTGGATTTTATTTTATTTTTTTGTGACTTAAAACCTGTGGTTAGAACCCCTTAAGATAATAGAAGTATTAAGGAGTTAGATGACAATACTTAGGATACCATCTTCACTTCTCAAACTGGACACGCCACTTAGACAGGCCACTAAAACAGTTGGGCAAATTGATCTTTGCTTCTAGAACTCCAGCACTCCATAGTCCACATGATAGTTCACAAAACAATTGGACAAACAGTTGGATTCCTGCAGCTTTGAGCAGGCTAATAGATCATGACAAAGTATTGCCAAAGCCTGGAACTTGAACCATGTACAATTACAAAGATGTAGCCACAGACAAAGGCATTAACAAGCAAAAGAGTAGAATAAGCTAAGGACAAGCCACCTAGAAAGGCTTAAACAACCCAAGGGACAACCCCCAAGGGTAGGTACAAACATTCAAACATTCTGCCAAATGAAAGCCAAGGGACACTCCCCAAGGATAGAAAAAATAGTAGCAAAACAACCCGCTCCAGGACATCCCACGAATAGGCAAGCCAACAAACATCAGAAGCACAACTTAGAGAGGCAAACAAACCCCTGCTGGACTGCACTTGAACAATTATTATTACAAAGATGAGCTACTTGCTTGATCAACTATAGCAGCAGTCTAACTGAACAGCAGCAGTATACGCTGTAGTATCCAAACATGCTTCAACCGAAGCCATAAACAGCAGCAGCAGAGAATTAACATGCTAAAGCCATAAACAGTAGTCAAATGAACTTAGAAACACACTGCATTCTAACTGAATATGCAGTAGTAAAACAGCAGTAGAAAATAGTAGCTGCAACATGCATGACAGGCACAAAAAGCCAACAACATAATAGCCAACTCCTGGCTATTATTGGCAATAAGTTACAGTAAAACAGATGCACTAATGCCCTGAGAACAAGGACACCTCATATGATCGAGTAAGTAAATAAGTTCAAGTACAAGTTCAAGTATGTTGTCCTTAGCACTATGTCTTTCATGTCATTCTTATGCTTCTTATGCCATTGCTTTTCTTTACTCTGCTGAACATTGAACTTTCTTTTTATTTTAACTAGATGAATCAGGTGTGTGTAACAAACGAGGAATCACGCGCTTGTCTAATGTTTGGAATCTCCCACCTACAAATCGAATTGTTGTAAAATTTAATGAAGCTTTTGTGCCTATTGGATATGAAGGTGGCTTGTTTAATCGTTTCATAGCAACTGTGTCAAGGAAACCCCACTTATGCCCAATTAATTGCTTAGATTGGCATAAAGTGCCGCAACACTACAAAGAAGCTTGTTGGAGTATCATTCGGGTACTTAGTCCTAATATCGGCGTAATACTTGAATTTGTTCATTCTTTGAAGTTGTCTTAGAATGCTTTTCTGTTACTTCACTTCACTGCAGTCCAAGTTTCTAATTCCCGAAAATAGTCCAGTAAGTGAGGCAATCAAGCATTACACTTTGAAGTTGTTAGGGACGAGATTGAGAGATTGGAGATGCACCTTAAAGAATAAAAACTTCGACGAGGCAAAGACAGCTGCACAAGTTGTTGCTACAGCACCTCCGACAGTTAATCGTGAGCATTTTGCCGATCTTGTTTCTTACTGGTTCTCAGATGAGGGAAAGGTATGAAGTATATTTGGTAGTGACTTGACAAGAATTAAAACTTTGAAAGTAATAACTATTTTATGTTGTATGTGTGCATGTGAAAAATAAAGGCCCTTAGTTTGAAGAATAAGGGAGAAAGAAACTGGAATGAAGATCCGCATACAACAGGATCAAAATCTTATGCACAACATGCTCAAGAATTGGTACTTGAAGTTGGTTTCTTGTTTCATATTTTCAACTTGGTATATTTTTTGAGTTCCATAATTAGTTGATGTATGGATCTGGTAACAAAATAGGAGGAAGACTCTGGGTTTGCACCTAGCCGAGCATAGCTATATATAACAACTCACACAGATAAAGACGAGAATGCTGTTAATGACATTGCAGCTACAAATATAGTATGAGTTATCATGTTTTTCAAGTTTAAATTTTATAATGACTAGCATTAAATGACGTTTCTTTTCTATGCTCATCTATTGCTTCTTTATTTTTTTGGTAGTTTTTAGTTCATTTTCTGTGCTCTAGCTAAACTTGTATCAATTTTTTAGGCAAAAATTAAGGAATTGCTTCCAAATAGCTTGGAAGGAAATTCTAAGGGCAGCATATATTGGTCCCCGAATGATGTTTATTCTCAAGCGATTAATAAAAAGAGTGGTCTAGTCGTGTTCGTGGTTGTGGGTTTGGGCCTACTCCTAAAAGTAGCCGCTCAACTTGCAATGATTTCCCGCGGTTTAATGTGGTTGATGAAGAAGAGAGAATGAGAGACAAACAAACTATACGTGAACTACAAGACAAGGTGCAATCTCAAGTGACTGAATTGAGCACTTTAAAAGAACAAATGGCTATCGTGATGAGGCATGCTGGATTACAGGTTATTACATTTGTTTCACTTAATGAAATTTGTAATTTGTTACACTCAAGATAGTGTATAGTTTTATTGTTTAGATGCTTATACAAATTTTCCATTGCATATCTTAGGTTCGAGACAGTTGCAATGGCTCCCTAGATCAAATTTCTCCACCAGCACATCAAGGATCATCGCACGCAAGTCATGACATCGAATATTCTAATTGAGGTACATTCTTACATTGTATAGGAATTGAAATCATAGCGCCCTTGTAAGTCTATAGTTGTATCTTTTGCAAGAAATGACCGTTGCAATTGCTGGAAATGTTGTTTAGAGGCACAAATCACCTTTGTAGATGCTGAAATTGAACTCTAATGGCTGAAAACTGATCTGATTAGCCTAGAATATATATGGTTGTAAGAATTGGGATTCGAGTTCATATTGTTGGAAACTGAAAATTAGTTGCTAGCGTGTCCACTACGTATTTGGCCGTGTCCCCACCGTGTCCCCGTGTCCCTGCCGTGTCCCCGTGTCCAATACGTGGACACGGCGCCCTTTTGGTTGCTGCTGCTCTTCATTGTTGTTGCTATTGATTGTTTTATGGTTATGCTCCTGCTGTCCAGTTTGTAGTTGCCTGATATGGCTGCCTGTTATTCCCATGTTCGCTCTATAAGATGTTTTGCTGTTGTTGCTACTGTTTTGATTATACGGTCTGTCTACGGTTTTGATTCTAACTGCCAATCAGTTGTTTTACTGCATATGGAGTTCAAATCAAGTGGTGCATTTCTGTTGTTACATTTGTTCATATCAAAGTGGTGTATCTCGCTGTTGATTGCTACTGCTGCTGGTCACTGCTCCTGTTCAGCAGTTAGCTGCTAATGCAATTTTCTACATTTATTGTGTTTTGTGCATCATGTGGGTGAAGCTATAGGAAGGCCAAAAACTACTACCTGTTGTGAAGCTCATTCCTTGATTGTTGTGTCCAGTGCAACTGTCCAGTTCATTGGCTTGTTCCGTTTTCAAGCTCTATTAGTTGTGGTTATCCAACTTTTTTACTTGAATGAAATGTCATGGGAGTTAAAAGATAATCTTGGTTCTTATTTTTCGTCATTTGCATTGCAGGTAATAGGACGTTCTAGCAAAAACCATGATTTCAACTTGTCATTTTGAAAGCTCTCTCGGGAAGATCTTGTTAAGGATGGCATCGTCGACTTTTGATTAATCATCTATTCCATGTAGTTTCTGCAATATAGTTGGATTGTAATATTTTGGCATGTTTGATCTACTTTTGAATGTTGATAATGTTATGGACCTACTTTTGACATTTTATAGATGGAGTTTTAGTTTCTCCAATGAAAAATGAATTATTTTGGTTTTTGAGTTATTTGGAAAAAGTTAGTGAACCGATATGTGATGGGCCGGGAAAGTGGCTAGTATAATTTATTATAGTTAGGATGTAGCTGAAAATTGTAGTATTGTAATTCTATATTTATGGGGGAAAAAATTGAACCTACAGTAACGCTTTTAGGCGCTGGTAAAAGTGTGGAAGTGGCCAGGTGCATTCAAGTCTACTCCAGCGCTTGCTTGCAACTGCTGGGAAACATGGTGTTGGTAAAAATTATGTTATACCAGCGCTTAAAACTGCTGGGAAAGAAAGTGTTGGTAAAAATAAATTTATACCAGCGCCCACAAAAAGCGCTGTCATAGAGCTATACTAGCGCCTCTACGCCAGCGCATTGGCCAAGCGTTGGTATATGTCGTGTTGGGCTATACCAGCGCTTTGCAGACCATTCCACAATGCTTTTAGCCACTGGCATAGCCCGACTTTCTTGTAGTGAATGATGATGGGTAAATAGAAAAAGTGAAGAAAAAATTTGATATAAAAGATTTAATGATGATGACTTTTTAATAAATTAAAATTACGAAGCAAGACAATTAAAAAGGAACGGAAGAAGTGGATAATTGTACTGAGAGTTGCTTTGATTTGTGGACAATCTTTACTAATGGACTGGTCAGGACGTGACTTGCACGGAGTGTGGAACTAGTCAACTTCCTCAAAGAATGTAAATTGCTTTTCCACCCCCTCCTGACACACACCCCCGACCCCACCACCCTCTTTCGAAAATACCCCGCAGTCTGCCCCAGAAATACACCACCCCATTTTCTCTTTTATTTAATTAATAATCTTTATATCTTTTTTTTCTTTTATTTATTTAATATTATTTAAGTGTTCTGATTTGGGAGGCTTAATTATCCATTCTCAAATCTCATCCAACTTAAGTATTCATCCTCCATTTTTTGAACAGTTATGATTTCATCCCTATTTTTTTTATACCAAAAGTGCCCCTAATATATATATATACCAGAAAATGAGACCAAAACATAATCTTTCCCATCCTGTCCCACGATTTCCGTTCAATCCCTAAAATTATGGATCCCAAAAATTCGGGTGGGATTATATATAAGTAAGCATATCTCTCTCTCTCTCTCTCTCTCTCTCTCTCTCTCCAAAGTCCTCCATAAACAACCGCCGCCATTCACACGTCCTCCGGTGGGCGGCGATCCACTCGTCGTCCGACGTCTTCTACTCTATCGCCGCTGTTTCCCTCCTCCCTCTCGCCGATCAATCATCCTCCGTCGTCATCAATGAAGCCGACAGAAATCTCCCTTCGATACTGTTGCTGTCGACCGATTCTCTCTTCCATTTCGCCAATCAATCATCTTCTATCGTCAATGAAGTTTAACAGAGAAGTGGGCATTATCGTTGTCGCTAGAGCAAATCTTCAAGATGTAGTGATTTGAAGTTTTTTTTTTGTTTATATGGTTTGGGTATTCATGGTTTATTAACGAGTGGTGCTAGCTGCACCGACGGTTTCCATAGGGAAACCGTACCGACGGTCACCGGACGGCCGATCCGAGCCGTCCAAAAATTTTAGAAAAAAAAACCGAGGGGCCCAGCGCGGGAATCAACGGCATCCGAGGTGTGTAAGGTACTTGATCCGAGCACCCTTTTTTCGTGTATTACCTATATACACGAAAAAAGGGTGCTCGGATCAAGTACCTTACACACCTCGGATGCCGTTGATTCCCGCGCTAGGCCCCTCGGTTTTTTTTTCTAAAATTTTTGGACAGCTCGGATCGGCCGTCCGGTGGCCGAAGACGGCTGCGCGTGGCCGTCGGTACGGTTTCCCTACACTTTGGTCGGTACACATAGGATTTTTGGTTTATTAACCATGAATCGGCGATTGAATATTCATGTTTTTTTTCTCGTCTTGTTCGTTGATTTTTTTTATTTATAGCTTGTTTGGGTATTCTTACCATGAATATTAATGAAGGTTTCCATGACGATACACAGATTGAATGGTTTTTTTTTATTTGAACCATTTACCATGAAATCTTTGTTCAAATCATGGGATATTAATTGTGTCCACGTAGTAATCGTCATGGTAATTTAACCATATAATGTCATGGTAATTTAGCCATGTTCTATGTAATAAGATCAATGAAAAATATGACTTTCTGTTATCTGGTTGGCCAACTCGAAGAATGAAGAAAAAATACAAATATGTGGTCAACTTATCATGTTATATTCCTAAAAATAAGTAATCAATCATATTGAAATTTACCAAATCCCATTGAATTAGGAAAATAATCCAATCCAATCCCACTAAATTGGGAAAACAATCAAATCAAATCCCACTTAATTAGGAAAGCAATATAACATTGAATTAGGAAAATAATCAAATCCAATCCCACTAAATTGGGAAAACAATCAAATCCAATCCCACTAAATTAGGAAATCAATATAACATAATATCATAGTGAAAAGGGTAAGAAAGGTAATTCACACACTAAAAGGATGAAAACATAAGTATGAAAAAAGAGCGGGATGAATTTTTACATGACATGGATAAAGATGATGAATATTTAAATATTCCTTCTGATTTTTAATCCGGTTGAATCTGTACAAAGATCTTATTTTTTTATCATTTTATCCTCAATGGTCGTAATAAAATTTTGGCTCTAAGGCTTTTCAACGAGCACCCTAAGGCTCCTTATTTAGTTTCAGGTCTCTCTTAGGGTATTTATTGAAAGGCCTTAGATCCAAAAATTAATTACAACCATTTAGGATGAAATGATAAGAAAAATACGATCTTCACACCGATTAAAACGAATTGAAAATTGAAACACTTATTTTTTTACACCGTTTATATATTAAAAAAATATAGTTAAAAAATGTTACATTTTGTTTGGTTCCCCTCTCAAAAATAATCTTTCAAAATTTTTTGACTGTTTTGTCATCCATGTTTTTTCGTCTTTAGTGATTTTTTGTGAAATTTTTACTTATTTTATACTTTTTAGATGTATATAGCGTATCTCTGTTCAAAAAGTAAAAGAGTTTGTTAAAATGTTAAAAAAAATTACTAAAGACGAAAAAATACGCAAACCTATAGAACTTTTTTATCTCAAAAATAAATCTCAAAATTGCAAATCAAACACATTGTAAGTGTTTCAATTTTCAATTTGTTTGAACAGGTGTAAATATCTTATTTTTCTAATCATTTTATATTAAATGGTCATAATGAATTTTTGGCTCTAAGGCCTTTCAATAGGCATTATAAGAGAGCCCTGAAACTAAATAAAGAGTTTTAGGGTGCTCGTTGAAAGGTCTTAGAGTCAAAAACCATTTAGGATGAAATGATAAGAAAAATAAGATCTTCACACCGATTAAAATGAATTGAAAATTGGAACACTTATTTTTTTACACTATTTATATATTAAAAAATATAGTTACAAAATTAAGTATTTCAATTTTCAATCTGTCTGAACTGGAGTAAATATCTTATTTTTCTGATCATTTTATATTAAATGGTCATAATAGATTTTTGGCTTTAAGGCCTTTCAATGGGCATCCTAAGAGAGCCCTGAAACTAAATAAAGAGTCTTAGGATGCTCGTTGAAAGGTCTTAGAGTCAAAAATTCATTACAACCATTTATGATGAAATGATCAGAAAAATAAAATCTTCGCATTGGTTCAAATGGATTAAAAATTGGAACATTTATTTTTTTACATAGTTTATATATTAAAAAATATAGTTAAGAAATTAAATGTTTCAATTTTCAATTTTCAATCTGTTTGAACCGGTGCAAAGATCTTATTTTTCTGATTATTTTACCTTAAATGGTTAGAATGAATTTTTTGCTCTAAGACCTTTCAATGGATACTCTTAGAGAGCCCTAAAACTAAATAAGGAGTTTTAGGATGCTTGTTGAAAGACCTTAAAGAAAAAAAATTTATCACGACCACTTAGGATTAAATGATAAAAAAAATAAGATCTTCGCACTGGTTCAATTGAATTGAAAATTGGAGCAATATATAAACGATGTATTTATTCCATTTGAAGCGGAAATGTTTCAATTTTCATAGATAAACGGTGTATATTTATTTATTTATTATTCATTGTTAAGATAAATTAAAATAATATAAAGTTCTTAGGCCCATTCTCTTGAACTTAACTTAAATTTGAAAATTGTCCTTATTTGAATTTTTTTTTTTTGCATTTGTTAGTTTTGTGCTAAACTTCTGTGGGTTATTGATTCATCTCGACGAGAAGAATCAGAAAAGTAATTCCTTTTTACTTTTATTCAAGTATTTTGCTAAAAAGTGATTATTTCTCAAAATACTTAAGTAAAAGTAAAAAAAATTATTTCTTTAATTCTTCTCGTTGAGACAAATCAATAACGCAAAACTAATAAATGTGAAAAAAAAATTCAAATAAGGACAAAGTTTCCAAACTTAAGTTAAGTTCAAGAGAACGGAGCCTTAAATATAAAGTCAAATTTAAATGTAAAAAACATATTTTAGTTGAAATATTATTTGAGCTAACCAAATTAAAATTAAATAAGTAATTAAATAAATAAATAATGAATTAAATAAATATGATAATAGAATTAAGGAATTAAAAAAAAGAATTTAATTAAAAGTGTGGGAGTTGGGGACATTTTGGTCTTCTTGGCGGGGGGGGGGAGGGGGGTTGGGGGGTTGTGGTGGTGCTATATATTATTGAGTACAGTAATAAATTTATTTAATGAATGTCTAATAGTATATATATCTAACCTGTTAATAAAAGAGAGCTAAAAGGGTTGGAATTTTTGGTTCGATTTTTCCAATTAGGCCCTCGGAGTGGATGGGTTGTAGTTTTGTGTTCGGGGGTATTTACGTCAAAGGGCACAAATGAATGCTGTTTGGATCTGAACCGTATATTTTCTACTGTAGACCAGTCTGAGCCACGTGCCTCACATCTTCAACATCGGAACGATCCAGGTTCTCTCTCTCTCTCTCTCTCTCTTTGTCGCTATTCATCTTCTGGATTCTTCTGGACGATGCTACGCCTATGAACCCAGGCCTCTCGGCCGTGCATCTGATGCTGTGCGAGTGATTGCATACTCCATCGCTTGGTTGACGACGCTTAGGGTTTGGATTGCCTCAAATCGTTCCTGTGCCTGTGACTGTGATTCACGGTGAGTGCTATTTGCGAAGCAATTCCTACGATTCATGGTGTGCGCTTAGGGCTTGGTATGTGTATGCTTTACCCATTTTTCCAGTTAAGTGCTATCCGCGATGCAATTTCCTGCTGTATTTTGCTTCTTTTCTGTGCAGCTCGAGTTTGTTTGAGTTGCTCGATGAGTTTAGGGTACTGTTTTCTTATGAATGATTCTGCCTTTGGGAGATCCTTTGCATGTTCTTTGGTGCTTTTGGTGTTTTCATGGATGTTTTGTTGAATTTATTTCTTCTACTGTTGTTGTGTTTGGTTGATTTTGCTTTGGGATCAGATTTTTGTGTGGTTGGATTGTGTATTTTGTAATTGGGTCTGGTTCTTAAATGGCGGTTGTGTTATATTTTTTTTGTTTACATAAAAATTCATAACTTTTCTTTTGTGTGAGATTGTTGTTGGGCCGCTGAAGAGAAATTCTGTTTCTTAGTTCACAGTTTTGTTTACCTCAAATTAATAAGTTTCGTAAGTTCAAAAGTCAGGGCTTTGAATGGTCTTTGAGTTCTAGAACACAAGTTTATAGTTTGTGATATCTCTTTTGTATAAGATTGTTGGGTCCTTGATAACTTCCAAAGTCATGGCTTTGTATAGCTTTGGATTTTTAGAACTGTGTTTAATTTTATCCTATATCTTATAGTCTGATTGATCTAATGCTATGACTATGTTACTATATTAATATTGCAGTGAAGTTGCAGTTGATGATGGTGCTATGAATTATTTGACTCTCCTTTGGCAATAATTGAGGTAATGTGGGACTAATTGGACTTAATATTGTTAGCCTCTTTAAAGAGCCTATAAAACTTGCAAGTTGAACAAATTGGATTTGTGCTTGTATATGATCGTTTTGGACAAAAATGTAGGTGATATGTTATATTGAGCTTCATTTTTTATTCTTTGTACCGCCCACAAATGTAAAACCATTTGCGGACGGTACCCTTAGTATTGGAATGATAAGCATTATCATGCTATTTCGATCATGTCAAAATGCTAACCATGTAGGCAGATTGAGTCTTGAATTTGTATTGTTGGAGGATATGTGAAAGTAATTTCCAGCCTTCATTTGTAGGAGTTCATGCTACATACTACCCGTACCAAAGCTCTATGTAATTCAAAAAATCAAACCACGACCGAAAGTAAAATAGTCCCACAAGAACATTCCTTATTGAATTTTGGATTTAAGTCTTCTTCCATTGTGTTTGTTTCCAATTTGTACAATATTGAATTTATATTTACATTTTGATGGTTCAGTGCCTACCTGGCACCAGAGCATGCAATAAGAGGGTGGTTGACAAGTAAAGCAGACATGTACAACTTTGGCTTTCTCTCTATGGAAAAAGTTACTTGGAGATGCAACCCAAATGCTCTAATACCTAGCAATATCTTCTCGAGAGGGTATGAAGTTTTTCCACAAACTTTGTTAATCTTTTCGTACCAAAGTAGTAACTATGTGTGTCGGTTATCTGATGAATGACCTAATTCCATGGTGACCTAAATTAGTAGAGCGAGACTTGGTGTAGTGGTGATGGAAAATCTGAACTATGTAGGAAAAGTAAACAGCAACCTACTTTCCTCTTGTATATCATGTTTTTAGCCATGTTTCCCCCCTTTTGATGAATATTTTTTAGGACATAGACAAAACGAAATTTATTTAATTTTTTAATTTTCTGTGTAAATGATCATGCCTCTTGTCCTGACAATGGTCTCATGAAAAAAATATATGATGGTGTATCTTATGCGTTGCTTACAATTTGCTATTTGGTTGTGTTCTTTGTTAGACTTAAAAACTGAAGAGTGTTTTCCATTTAGGGTCATCAAGTTTGGGAGAGATCTTATTATTTGAATATGCATGCTCAGAGTGTACGGTGACGTGAATAAAAAATGGACTTGGGAATTCAAATGCTATGTAAAGTTTGCAACGGAGACACAATTTAAGTTCAGCCTTAATTTTTTAAAAATTGAGTCAATTGACAATTTGGTTTCCCATTACTTTTGCCCTCCAATTAGTCCAAATTAGTTATTTCATATCATGCCAATTTATGCAGGAAAAAAGAACTCACGGGCACGAAATTTTCGTGCAAGCACGACGGCGAAAACCTAGTTCTATAATATAGGAAGAACAAGACCTGAGTCACGGAAAATCACAAATTAAGCAAGCTCTTCTTCCACGAGCTCCGAAGCCTTATCTAACACCAAAAACAGAAACAAAAAAGGCAGAGCCTGGAAATCGTTCGCTACCATTGTCATATGTTTCTGATGGGATTTCTATGCCAAGTTTATACCTGTGATGTTGATCTTTAATTTTCCAAGTAAAATAATCATGAGTACTAAAGCTAACTCTAATTAATTGGTTAATCCGACTGCCACTCTACGAAATTGTGCATGATATTCGATCTTCACCTCATACTACTACTCTGTAAAACACTGTAATGCATGCTAATGCTATGTCGACCACATTTGACGTAACACAATTCAATTAATTTGTCATGGCGCCAATCAGATCAGTCTTATAGGTTTCGTCTGATAGCTGCATATTTAATTGGTGCATAAAAATATCGAGAAAGAGTTTTATTGAATGTGATCACCGTAGCATTATCAAAGTTAAAACAACCCACCCCAATCGCCATCCACCTCACCGACTTGTCCCCAAACGAAAATAAATAACAGCATAAAGTAACCAGCAAATATCAATTTGATTAGCATACCGGTAAGATGGTGGCCACTGCCTATCCAAGAGGAGAGAAAGAGGAGAGTACGAAGAACTCATGAAACTCAAGATGGATAGCGCAATGGAAATAGAGAAATTAAGAAGATGAAGAACATCGATCTCCATCAAGCCATGACCAGATCGGCTCCATGGTGCTATCCCTCATGAGTTTAACAGGTTATTCTTTACTGAATCTACAGATAAATTATTATAGTAATAGAAATGTTACACACACAGCAAAAGTGCACAGATTTTGTGCACAAATTTTTTGTGGGGCTCACTACGGGTTCTACACAAATAATCCAAGCCGTTCATTAAATGTAAAATATTTTTTCAAGGGCCTCCGCAAAAAATCAGCTTAATCCAACACTTATAAGTGCTCGATTCAATCATCTAACTTTTCATTATCCTAAAATTCGAATGAAAAGTTAAATGATTGAATTGAGCACCTATGAGTATCGGATTGAGCTGATTTTTCGCGGTGGCCCTTGAAAAAATATTTTACATTTAATGAACGGCTCGAATTATTTGTGTGGAACCCGTAGTGGACCCTACAAAAAATCTGTGCACTTTTGCTGTGTGTAGCATTGCTGTTATAGTAAATGGATCAAAGTCAATTAATCAAATCAAATCAAAGAGAAAAGCCCATGAAAGGGATGAGTGGTGGGCGAGAGTTGAAAGAAAAGAGCTGGTATTTATAGAAGAAACGTCGGTGAGAGGGAACGTGGGGAAAAGGCCGACACACGTCACCCAATCTTGAAAAGCCATGAAAAGTCTATGTATCTTTACTATATGTTATGGTATGTAACTGTGGAAGCCTATGTATCATATACTCCTATACGGGAAGCTGAGTCCCTCCAGTGAGCGCTTCTCGATGCAATTTGCAGCCACCTCAAAACGACATCGTCTGGGGCGAGTAAGAAACGAGAGTACAATTTCCCCCTTCTCTCTCTCTCTCCAAGACCCCTTTGTCCTGATCTTCTTCAACTTATCTTCTTCCACTTGACCCAGAACAATCTGAGTAAGCCATTGATAAAATATGATTAAGAAGATCTGATTACAAGACAAGTCCAAGAGCTTTGAGGAATGTAATCAAATTAATCCCAAACAGCAAGGATTTGATCTCTGTTTTTGAGGGATTTTTGTGTTGAATGTTATTAAATTAAAGATTTTGTGTTGGATGCAAGGACCTTTCGTTTTATATTAGTTAACCTAAAATTAATTTGAGAACACAAGACTCCATGGACGTGGGGTTGCCTCTCCCTCGTTTTTCAGACTTACTAGAATTTTACTTTTTTTTTTGTGTGTGCTAACCCTAGAATTTTCCTTGTCAAATGAAGTTCTTGGTTAAGAGCATTTTTTCATATAAGATCTGATATAGAAAGGAAAGTGTCCACAGAAAATCCTTTTGCATGATGACGAAAATAGATCAGAATTTTGGGGAATGAACTTTTATTATGGAGTATTCCACTAGGTGTTAGAGGGAGGGAGGGAGGGAGGGGTTCACATGACTTGGAGAGGGAGAGAAGGGGTAAGCAATCTCGATTCCAACTAATTACTCCAAAACGCCGTCGTTTCGGGGTGGCTGCAAGTTACAGCGAGAAGCCCTCACTGCAGGGACTAAGCCCCATGTATACGCGTATTTAGTTCTATTGGAGTATTCTCCAACATCATGATATTAGTAAAAGATTTACTCCTCCGGTCCATTTTACAGAACGAATTCACCTTGTTAATGTGTTTTCGATGACCGATCAAGTCAACTTTTAATAGACATGTTCATGTTGTACAGGTTTTTCGAGATTAATGATTCGGATCATCATTATGAATTAACATATATGCCCGCCTCTGAGTTTTTGGAGGATCGAAGCGAAATTTCCAAATGGAGCCCTCTACGTAATTCATAAATTCATAATTTAAAAAGATGAAATTTATTTTAAAGGTATATATATAAATCTTCAGGTAAGGACCTTAAAATAAGGACCTTATATGCGAACCTCCCATTTCTCGCCTTTTCCGATCGGATTTCGATGATCCGAGTTACTCAATGTGTTTAGAACGTGATTTTAATGGTACCTCACGAGAAATCAGCAAAAAAAATGACCGGGAAGGGCTTGATTTGAGCAGTTGTTATTTGAACCGTTAGATAAAAAACAAACAAAAACTGCTCGGATGAAGCCCTTCCCGGTCTTTTTTTTTTGCTGACTTCTCCTGGGAATCCTTAAAATCACGTTCTGAACACATTGAGCGGCTCGGATCATCGAAATTCGATCGAAAAAAGGAGGTCCGCATTTTATTAAAATAAGGTAGTAAAAAACAAAAGAATAAAAAACTTACCACTATCATTGACTTAAAAACTACTTAACCAACACTACTCTTGTATTTTTAGTAGTAAAAGCAATCATTAATTTCCGTATTAATTTTACCTATAACCATATTATATGAGCATACAAAATTTAGAATTCTCAAAACCAAATAAAATTTAGGAGTCTGCAAGTGAATTAATAAATTGGAAGAATTTTCGTAATGAGCAAATAAATTGGAACGGAGAGGGTATGAATTAAGAAATATTTTTGAGGAATATGAATGGATGTGGCTTGAGATGACTAGATGAGCAAAAGAGTGGGCTGGGTGAATATGTGGGGTGGGGAATTATTATTATTATTTAATTTGGGAGGGATAACGTAAGGAAGTTTTTAATGCTCCTGCCGACTACGTTACCTGCTGCTGCTGATTCCTCCTCCTTTTTCTCTCTCTTAAAATACGGGCGCTGTTGTGGGAAATGGGTACGTGCTTTAGCTTGCAAATGGCAAATGCATTTCTTTGTGCAATACAGCTGTGTCCTCTACCACATGATCAGGACTGTGACTTGAATCTCTCTCTTTTCTTCCTCAATTTGCTTCATCATTACTCCTTTATTCTCGTTTTTCTTCGGCTTAATTTTTATGTACTTAATTAGTAGCAATATATTTTTCTTTTTTCCGACCCAGAAAAAATCTGAGCGATTTTGTATCATGGACTGTGTTCTTCTTTTCCTTCGTCTCTTGAAAGACTAAGATGGAGGGACATACTTATCAAAAAAAAAAAGATGAAAGGACGGAACCAAAATTTCATATAGGAGGAGGTCACAACATTAACAATAAAATTTTAAGGTTCAACAATCTAAAACATTAAATATCAAATAATACTTAATGCAAAACACTACATCTAGGTGCTCTTAACAAACCAAAAACTATTAATAAAATTGGGGGTGAACCATATAAATTTATAGTGGTATATAAGAATAAAAAAAACACTAGGTAAGTTGTCGGACCGCTAGCTTTTTCACCATCTCTCCTAAAATCAATTGGTGGTAGAAAGAGTTTCAATTAAGTCTTTTATGGCATTCAATATCGCATCCGCGAGTCTGTTTTTAGAACAATCGCAAGGAGTGATATTGTGTAACCAAATCCATGGGGATACTCCAGACCCAACATAAGTAATAGGATTTACAAATAGGGGTTGCCTTGGCCACAGATCGCCAACTAATAGTTCCATATTTCTTGAGAAAGTAACATTCGAATTATCTCAGGATTAAGCATGCTAATTAAAAGGAAAAATATACAATAGTAATACTGTGAGTACTTGTGCCGTCTGATCTGTTAATACTTAATTTAACCACGTGACTTAAGAGTTATAATTAAGATTGTATACTCGCATGCTATTATATATGTCAAAGTACGTATAACCAAGGTGGGATGACAGTCCCTACATTTGGAGAAATTATTCGTTGCCCCAAGGGCAATGCCAGGTGGTGCCTCCCACCTTAAATTCATTGACACGCGTTTTCTTCTCTCCCCCTATTCCACTGGACACAGCCTTTTCTCTAAAATTAAGTATTTCAAATTTCAATCCGTTTGAATGAGTGAGAAAATTTTATTTTTTTTATCATTTAATTCTAAAGGGTCATAATTAAATTTTGACCATAGAGCTCTCGTTGATTAGCCCTAAGAAAGTCGTAGAGTCAAATATCTCTTAGGACTAACCAACGAGAGCCCTAGAGTCAAAATTTAATTATGACCCTTTAGAATTAAATGATCAGATAAATAAAATCTTCTCACCCATTCAAACGGATTGAAATTTGGAACACTTAATTTTTCAACCTTCAGTTTATATATTAAAAAATATGGTTAAAAAATTAAGTGCTTCAAATTTCAATCCGTTTGAATGGGTGGGAAGATTTTGTTTTTCTAATCATTTAATTCTAAAGGGTCATAATTAAATTTTGACTCTAGGGCTCTCATTGGTTAGTCCTAGGAGATATTTGATTCTACGACTTTCTTAGGGCTAATCAACGAGAACCCTATAGTCAAAATTTAATTATGACCCTTTAGAATTAAATGATAAAAAAAATAAAATCTTCTCACCCATTCAAACGGATTGAAATTTGAAACACTTAATTTTAGAGAAAAGACTGTGTCCAGTGGGATATGGAGAGAGAAGAAAACGCGTGTCAATGGATTTAAGGTGGGAGGCACCACCTGGCATTGCCCTTGGGGCAACGAATAATTTCTCCTACCCTTGGGGCAACGAATAATTTCTCCTACACTTGGATTGTCACAAATACACTATAAATCCTGTCATTTTTTATGAGTGTGGAGACTTCAACATTTACACAGTCTCCATTGTGGATAATCTAAGGCTCTATGATTGGCTCTTGATTTTGTGACTTTTTAGTTACAAAGTTTTTCTCCACTGGAGGCCGGGGTGTCCTTTTTCAACCTAAAATTGTCAAAACCTTACCAAATTGTACAACTACAATCTGAGACGAGGGCTCGGTAGCATTAGAGGGTGCACTTAGTTCCTAAGTAAGGAGGTTAAGAGTTCAACTCCTCTAAAATACTAATTTAATTATTCTAACAATATTTTGACTTTTTTTTTGGTCAATATTATATACATCAGTGGGAGTTAGTGGGAGAAGTTAATGAGTTAGTCCATATAAGGTTCAGAGGCTATCCATAACCCTGAACCCACAAACCCTCCACAGTGGGGCTCAAACCCTACTCCCTCCCACAAAGGAGAGCCAAGAGTAACCAACTGAGCTATAAAAGTCAAGTGAAATATGTTGACTTTCACCAAGGGAAAAAATGGGACAGCTACTACAAAAGTCAAGTAAAATACTCGTCAAATAGAGTTTGGTGATGTTACAAAGAATAGTCTGACTAGGCGTACACCAAATGCACATTGGGTTGTGTGGGATCACTATGTCAGCAAATTGAGTGAAGAATCAATCAAGCTCTTATCGATATCCGACTAAGTTAATTGTTTAAAAGAATCCTAGAAAAAATGTTATAAACAAATTGAACGGCTCCGATTATTTGTGTAGACCCTGAAATAGGTTCGAAACAACATGGTGTGCATTCGGTGTACTAGGGTCTACCCATAGTTTTATTGTGATCGAAAAGAACAAGACATCATGGAGAGCTCCTTCTCTCAGCTGGTGGGTGTCGGCATAACCTTATTAAGAACATGATCTAGAACGAATGATCGAAATATATCAAACCTTTGAATGACGTTACAATAGTATGACAAGATTGACTACACAGGCCAACCCATCTCGTACTTCATGTTCGCACAATTAGTCATTCACGAATGACGAATTTCGAAGTTTCTGGTAACCCCTGTTTTCATTAGACCATTACTCACTCCTAATTTTGAGAGAATATAAGAAAGAGAAAAAGAAAAAAATCGGACAAGTTTGATTTTCACACGTACTCCTCATTTTACCATGCACACTTCTTTTTTGTTTTTATTCATGTGGATTGATTGCATTACTCTTTGATGTATGAAAAAGTAAGCTGGTAGAAGTCAATGTGGTAAATTAACATGAATAAAAATAAGAAAAAGTAAGCGTGTGTGTAGGCGGAACCATAATTTTTATCTAGTGGTGGCGAATGTGTATAATACAGTAAAATGGAAAGATGGACTACACCATGAAAATCGATTTTTTTTCATATGCAAGGAGAGCACAAAAAAAAGTACTCCAATATTTATTTATTTTTCTATTGTTTAAAGCATCACTGATCGATCGAATGAAAATCAAAACTTCCACCATTGCCTTCCTCAATGTAGTTGATCGACAAATTTGTCAAAATTTCTACTTTCATCCTATTGCGCAATTTGATCTTCACGAGAGTGTTAAGAAAACGTAGTACCATATATGCACATTGCTTGAGAGTGGAATGAGTGATCACTTAATAACATTAGGAACTTCTCCATTCATTATCAATTGATTTTGAGATGAATATAAAGTTGTAAAATACATGTTGCGTCACAGACCTTGAAAGGGGCAAACCAAATATGTACAAGATGAATTAATAATGTGTTAACAAGAACATAGTTTGTGGACTTTCTTGTTTTGTTTAATACCTGATACCCAATTCTGAAAACGATACTTAGATTTTGAAATTTTAAATGTAGATTTTCTTGCTTTGTGAAAGTGAAAGGATAATTGCTTTGGGTATCGGTTTGGATTTGGGAATAGATAATTGTTTTGGATTAAGGTGTGGTAATTGCAAAACTCAGACCAAACCGATGGTCCCATTCCCATTCCTTTGAACGAACAAAACTAAGAATTGAGGCTTCTATTTATATAATCGCTATTCTAGAGACTAAAATTACAATATAAAAATCTTGAGGGGCTAGAGTGTAAGGTCCATTAAATGTAGGGTAAATTTTCAAATCACCCCAAGGTTACTAAAAATTATAAATTACCCACTCACGTTTGAAAATTTTTAAAATATCCACTCTCATAACAAATTACTCCCTTGTTGTGACGTAGCCATTAGAAAATTTGTCTAACATGATCATAATTAGAATGGCCCAACCTATCTTTTTTAGCGTGTGAAAGGCTATTTTTACACCTACACAATCTTTTACAAGCTGCAAAAAGACAGTATGGTTTATTATAATTAGGATTTGATGATGTCAGACAAATTATCAAATTTTCTAGCGAATACATCATGATATTGGAGTAATTTCTTATGAGATAAGGGATATTTTCAAATTTCCCAAAGATAGGAGGGCAATCTGTAATTTATAGAAACTTTGGGGGTCATTTTGAAATTTACCATTAAATGTACCGCTTAAGAAATTCACCAGCCATGGCCTTGCTGACATCATTAGGATGATCTCATCACAAAAATCATCCAACCAATTGCAATTAAAAGGGTTTAAACAAAGAGAAATGATTTTCATATTTCTTTTTTTTATAAATGCACTTCTATTCTTGTCTTTTGGCATTTTTTTTTGCCATTCATTAAACCTAATTTACTCTATCCTAGGGGACTTAGGAAGGGGGATGAGTGTTTACGGTAATCGAACCTTGTCCATGAGCATGAGAGTATAAGGGAGGTACCCACTACACTCTACTCCACTTGCTTTTAGTAAAAAAATTTCACATAAAGTTACATTACATGACAAAAAAAATGGAGTTCATTTATCGAAAAAGAGAATGTGAAATCACAGTGCTAAAATAACTATGAAACAACGCATACTCAATTTATTAACAATTTCAATATATTTCTAACTATTAACAATTTTTTACTGGACTGTTTTTAGCATTCTCTGTACAATATTGATATGTGTTTTTATTTTGAGAAATGATTTTAGGAAAATTCTAAAATCAGCCCAATGGGCTGACGATAGTAGGTGTGTGAATGTGTATTAAAAGATGTAAAAAGTGCACAGAAATACGTGTTTTTCTTGTCTTTTAGTGTGTTTATCGTCAGCCCAGTGGGCTAACAATAGCAAGACCGATGATTTTAACACTTCACTTTTAGATAAATGCATTAAAAAAATTTGTCTTTTAGTGTACTTTGAAAAATGTGCCACTATGTTTTGAAATACTAAAAGACAAGTTTTGAAGTGGATTAATCAAAAAGTGGAGTGCTTTAATCTTTTCCTTTCTTTGTTTTCAAGGCTAACGCCTACGGCCTAGGAAGTGCACATTAGTGTGAGCCACGCGCACACCTTTAAATCTTACGCGCTTCTTTTGACTGTACTATCAAAATTTGTACTGCAATTGTTTAACATATGAAGCCAAATTACAAAATGATCCTTGTTTCCTCTATCCTCACTTCTTCTCAACTAGTTTCGTTTTCTCTCACCTCTGAAATTTGTCATATGTGCACCTGTATCCTCACTTCTTCTCAACGAGATTTGGGTTTATTCAAACCACTAATCCTTCAAATCGAAAACCTAAAAAAGATTATGTATTTATTCGAACAAATTCAAATTATTCTCGAAAATTAAAAGAACTCAGAGTTGTTTTGACAAAAATAACCCAAGTTGCCTTTATTCAAAAAAATTCGCATTTGTTAAATGAATAACTTATTTTCACAATAATATTTATGGATAGATGATTATTTAAAAGCAAGCTAATAAAATATATTTATAATATTAATCAGAAAAAAATTGTATACGTTTTAGTTTTCATATGATTGTTCTAATAATAACTTAAGACCAAATTAAAAATTTACACAAGATTTTTAATTGAACCCCACTCTTCAATTGTTAGCAAAAAGACAAAAAATAGGGTGTATATGACTTAAAGTGGTGTGAAATTATAAATCCCTAAAATCTCAAATATTTTTTGCCAAAAAAAGAGGTAACTTGCTACTTTTTGTTTTTTTACTAATGGTAACTTGTTACCTGACGAGCTAGTTATAGTAAGCGTGGTCATACTTTATAGCAATTGTAACAATGTAAAATAGTAAGAGTCGCATTAATGAATGATATATAAAATTTGTTTATGTGGTAAGTAGTACTGCATTTTTTTGGTCAATTTTTTTTTAAAATTATCTCTGATTAAGAAGTTTTTGGTCACCTCCGGAGGTGGGGTTCCTCAACCGTCCATCTGGCCCTTCAATTGATGAAGTGGCTTCCGGAGAGCTCGATTTATGACCTGCAATACAGAACAAAAAAGCTATGGGCACCGGCGTGGCTGTCGCCATCACCCCTCCGATGCCTAAGTCAGTCGATCTGCTTTAGAATAGAGTACGGACTGAGTATGAGTTCTGTAGTCTTTTTATGCCTTTGTGATGTGGAGGTGTGATATTTATATAGGCATCTTGGGAGGAATCCCTTGGGATTAGGACTCTTAAGTCTCATCCGCTCGTGGCGGGTATAGATAGGTGTTAGAGTGTTCTCCTCACTTTAGGACTCCCTTGACCTTATCAGGTTTGAGGAGTCCTTTCACCTTTGGATTTTGCAATTGTTATCAAGATTAAGAGTCCTTACGGTGCTAGGACCTCTTGGGCTTATCCTTACTTGACGAGAATAGGTTAGTGATGGAGTGTCCTCCTTACCTAGGACTTCTGTGATTGTCATCAAGGTTAGGAGTCTTTATGGTGGATGAATCTCTGTGTTTATCCTCTAAGACTCGTGGCCTAATCTCTTCAGACGAGATAAAGTCCTGGCTGTTCTATGAGTCCCATAGATTGTACGAACTTCTGTCATGGAGTATTTTATAAGTCTCTGGCTACAGGTTTGTCATATTTATCGAGCTCACTTGGTGAGCTGTGTATTCTTCTATGAGCTGTGCTTGTGAGCTGGCCTCCGTCCTTAGGCTAGTTTAATTGAGGCTACCTCTTATAGGCTAGATTTCATGTTCTTAGGACACTAGCTTGAGCCCTTAAGGCTGTGCTCATGAGCATTTTGGTTTGGGCTAACCTTGGTATGACCTTTGCCCCTAGGTTGATCCATTGAGCTTAGCTCTTCAAGCTAAGCTCCGCATCACTAGGTCCCCTACATGGCCCTTTGTGTCATGCTAGGCTTCCTGGTATGGGTTGACCTTAGGAGGTTATTTCCTACTTATCAATCTTGGTTTTAGTAAATTCACAACTTTGTAGTGTTATTAAGGAAAATTTCAAATAAGCACCTAAATTTTGACCTCAAAGTGTTATAAGCACCTGAACTAATTGATTTCAAAAAACACTTGAGGTTAACTGTCGTCGTGAAATTGGGCACCCGGGTCCTACTTCCATTCATTTTGTCATTGAAAATGCACACCTAGCCCATTTTTATGCTGACTTAGGCTCTTTTTGGCTGAGATACCATCTTTTGTTGGGAAACCAAAGCATACACTCTCATTTTGGAGGGAAAAACACACTTTCTCTCACTTGTTTCCCTCCCTTTTCTCCGATATCCCTCTCCCCTCCATTACACGTATAAAAACTAGCCCATCCCAAAGAGAAATTACCTCCAAAAGATGCCATCTCATCTAAAAAGAGTCAACGCATAAAAATGGGCCAGATGTGCATTTTTCATCACCAAATGGATGGAAGTAGGTACCAGGTGCCCAATTTCATAATGGCGATTAGTTTTAGGAGTTTTTTGGAAATATCAAATAGTTCAAGTATTTACGAGACATTGAGGTAAAGTTTAGGTGCTTTTTGAAATTTTCCTATGTTATTAATGGAAGTTTATGCTTTCCTAAATAAATAAAAAAAAGTATGACAATCTAGTGCTCCTAAGACAAATGTCAAATATATAAGAGCATCCACAGTGGAATAACCAAAACCATAAAGTTGTTAAAGTTAGCAATGTTCCTTAAAAAAAGTGCTCACAGTCGCATAGTCAAACTTAACAATCTTTTAGCAACTTATCAAATTTTGGCCATTGGATAATTAAAACTAGCAATTTTTTGTCAATAATCAAAACCTTCTCAACCATGTTTTTAAGAAAAATACTGTATTTTATTAAAAGAATTTTTTTAAAACAAAAACAGTTAAACTGTTTTTCAAATATTGTTTTTTATTAAAAAAATATTTTTTAAAACTGTAATTTTTTTTTTCAAAAACTTTTATTTAAAAAAAACTATCTTTTTTTCAAAACCTTTTTTTTAAAAAACTTTTATGGAAAAGTGTTTTTCAAAATTTAAAAGTTTTCAAAAAATTATTTTCTATATCTACTGACATGTTTTTATTAGTTTGAAAAGTATTTTAAAAAAAATGTTTTATATGGTGACAATTTTTAAATTTTTATAGGTTGTAAAGGTAATGTGGCAAGTTTTGATTATTCAATGTTCGATTATGCCGCTGTAGACATCTACATTCCTAACATTAGCCCTTAAATGGATAATCATAAAGTGATGTGACAACTTTTGACTATCCAATTTTGACTATGGATGCTCCACAGTAGAATACGCAAATGTGAATAATCAAAACAAGTCACATTAGATTTTGATTATCCATTTAGAGGTCGCTAAAGTTAACAATGTCAATTCCCACATTGGTTATTTTTTGCCCATAATCAAAACCAATGGGCCCTCCAAACTTTTTTCCTTCATTTCACGCATATTTAAAAAAAAAAGTTTATTAAACAGTTTTTGAAAAAAAACAAAACAACTGTATTAAAAAAATTTCAAAAAAATAAAAAGTTGTGTAAAAAAAAATTTGAAACAAAAAATAATTTTTCAAAAAACACACACTTTGTTCACTTAAATAACTGTAAATACAGTTTTGAGAAATTTTGAAAGAACTGTATTTACACAAACAGTTTTGAAAATTTAAATCTCAAAATCCGTTTACCAAAAAACTAGTATTTTAAAAAGATTTTTGAAATTTCAAAAATAGTTTTTAAAAAACGCACACTTTATTTACTTACACTTTTTAAAATTTTTGAAAAAAAAGATTTTTTAAAAAAAAATTTCTGAAAAAAACAGAAAAAAATCTGAAAAATACAGTTTTTTAAAATTAGTTTTTGAAAACATTGTTGAGAAAGAGAAAAAAGAGAAGAGAGAGAAGGTTTTTGTGTAATGACGGTGTACTTGATTGAGAGAGAGAAAATTTGGTTATTGGCAAAATGTTGCTAGTTTTAATTATTCAAAGGCCAAAATTTGATAAGTTGCTAAGAGGTTGCTAGGTTTGGTTATTCCAATGTGAGTATTTTTTGAGCAAATATTGCTAACCTTAATAATATTTTGGTTTTGATTATTCTATTGGGGATGCTCTAAGGCATCCACAGTGGTATAATCAAAAGTCAATTGTTTTTAAAGTTAACAATGTTACTGCAAAAGATGATTTATAATGGTATAATCAAATTTAGCAATATCCTTAGAAATAATCAAATTTTAGGCTTTGGATAACCAAAACTAACACACTACTACAAAAATAGATATTGACCTCGGTCATCTAGTGTGATCTTTTACTTTTAATCTCGCATTCAAAACCGTGGTCTATTAAGGTGTAACTAAAAGTCCCTATCTTTTAACCACATAACAAAAATTGTGATTAAAACCGTGACCAAAAACATAAAAACTATGATTAAAAAATGACAAAACCGTGACCTTTAATAACTTAACATCTCAATTTTATTATAAAACCGTGGTTGTTTAGTAAGAAATAATCTCAGTTTTTGAAAAACTGAGATTAAAAGTGACGTTTTCCTAAGGGAAAAAATCCCACTTTATTTTTTCCTATTGGGTTTTGAACTTGAGTCTTTTCAGTTTTGCATAGAACCTTCAACCAACTGCACCACACACACTTTTCAATATATAATTGAAATATTTAATATATAACATATGGGTTTAACATTAAAATATATTTCGAATATCATTTTGAACCTTTAAATATTAAAATTAAAAATTTTAATAAAGATGAAAGTTGTAGCCCTTTGTATTATTGTTCAAACCCAATTTGAATTATCTCAATTAATGGAGTTCTGAGCATAGAGTTATACTCGAAATACATTTGGCGACGAAACACAACCTTCATAAATTTTGTCACCAAAGGCACCCATTTGGCGATGAAATATATTTTCATTGCCGAAAGTACCCCATTTTTTGACGAAATATTTTTTGTAGAATGGTTGAGAGTGGCATTTATTTAAGGGTATTGCGTGCGGAGTCGATTAAGGAGTAAGCGACTTTCAACTTTTACAATATAAGAGCTTTCATCTCAAGTCTAAAAAAAAATGTGATGTATTCTCTAAATTACGATATCAGTTTCTAGATGACTGAGATTAAAGATTTTTTTTATCTCAGTTTTTCCGAAATGAGATATATTCTTTCATATACAATTTCAGTTTTTCAAAGACGAGATCTATTCTTTAAGTTACAATCTCACTTTTAGATTATTGAGATTAAAAAATCTTTTCATCTTAGTTTTTTTTGAAACGAGATATATTCTTTTCTATATAATCTCAGTTTTTTTAGAATGAGATCTATTCTTCAAGTTACAGTATCAATTTTTAGATTATTGAGATTAAAAAATCTTTACATCTCAGTTTTTTCGTATAGTTGAGATTAAAACTATAGTCCATAACATTTTATTATGCTTTTACAAAAAGTGAGATCTTTTTAGTTTTTGGACCGTGATTTTTATACCATTTTGTAGTAGTGGCAACATTTTTCAAGAATCAAAATTTGTTGACCCCATATCACATAAGTTAACTAGTTTCAAAATTTGTACACATTTTTTTTCTTCTCTTCTTCGCAAACTCTATATTTTCTTCACTTTATCCACAAACTATTTATCTTTCTTTCCCTCTAAAAGTGAAGTTCATATCTCTCGATCATTTACAATTCAACCCCTCGTCGCCGGATTAAGATATTTCATTATTCTTTCCCGTTTCTATTTCCCCCCTCCCCCGAAAAAAAAAAAATTCATAATAGGAGGGAAGGAAGTCATCGATTTTTCCTCGAAATTAAGAAAGGGAATCGATATATTTTTGCCAAAAATAAAAAATAAATGAAGAGAAGTGAATGGCAGGAAACAGAGGGGGAGAGAGAGAGTGAAATTGGTGTGGACCTATTTTGGTTATGGACTAAAAGCGACCATTGTGAACCTCAACATTGGTAAGCTTAACAACCTCTTAAATGAATAATCAAAAGTTGAAGGTCAACTTTTGGTTATCCATTTTTAATTATACCACTGTGGATGGCCTAAGGACCAGCCAAAGTTAATCAGATTTTGATTAATTCTGTTTATCGAATGGATGATTTAAAGCATGTACACCAATAAATAGGTAAACTACCTTAACAGTGCATATTTTGGTTTAGCTATAAACTTTTTCTTTCATAACTAAACTAACACTATTAAGTGTTCTAATTTTTAATCCGTTTGAACTGATGCGAAGATCTTATTTTTTGATTATTTTATAATTAATTTTTGTCTTTAAAACTTTCATAATTAAGTATCTGCTTTTTATTTAAAACTCTGAAGAGTAGATACTTGATTATGAGATCTCTAGAGACAGTAAGATTTTATTCCCATATGAAAACGTTTTTTGTGATGAAGATTTTCGTCATCGATTTCTTATATTGGCGACGAAAAATTTCGCCACTGATGGGTCACCTTTGGAGGAAAAAAAAATTTCGTCGCCGAAAAAAATATTTGGCGACGTAAATTTTTGTCGTTAAAAAGCACAATAGGCGATGAAAAATTTCATCACCAATTATTTATATTTGGCGATGAAATATTTCGTCATCAAAAGGTATTATAAGTGACGAAAATTAAAACAGATTTTGTCACCAAGTGGGAATAGATGACAACCTTTAGTCGACCAAAAAAAAAATTGTTACTCATACTAATTGTTCGTCACCCATACTATTTATGATGGAAAATCATGCAATTTATAACGATTTTCATTCATCTCCAAAGACCAAATTTCTTGTAGTGATTGATACTCCAAAGTTAGTTGGTTCACAGCTCAAATAAGTTTCTCCCTCTCAATGCAAACTAGAAGGACCAGAGTTAACTAAAGTTTTACTTTTCAATCTCACTTTCAATGATCCGTAAAATTTCTTTCTAATTGGTTCAATCCCTACACATACAGCCAAAGCACCTACGTACCATGTTTGGACATTTGCTTAAACTTTGAAATGGCTGGCTTTTAAACTTACACGTCCAATTAATAGACTAAGAATATACAAGATAGATGACAACTACAGTAGTACTTTTAAATCTACCTAATAAAACACAAGGGCGTGGGAATCACACAAACACAAGTTGAAAGAAGGGTTGAGATTCATTTGATCCAAGAGCTGATGTGCGCTCTTCAACTCTCTTAAGAAAATACCCACACTCTTACAAATATATTACAAAAATGCCATCAGTTCTTTTTACCTACTGCTCGGCTTTTGATGTTGGCATAAAAAAACAAAAATATATTACAAAAATGCCCGTGCCTACGGCACTACCGGAGTGCGTAGGCACGGGCAAGCACTAGTACTATTATAAAGTGCTATGATTTGACTTTTTTTTTTTTGTGGTCAAAATGGAGAATATTATATTTGTAATCACCTTGTGGCACTTACATAATATAGTTCATTACAAAAATTTTGGACAAATCCAAACTAATCATGTTACTATTGTAATCGAGAAAAACACAAGACAGTCAATGTTTTTCACCCAAGCTCAAACGTTGAGCCTAACACAAACAGCAACACTCGCAATCTGCAGTATATTCATACCTAGAATCAGCAGTCTCAAAAGAGATAAAGTGCTAGCCAAGGATAAAAGACAACAAATTCCCAAACAATATTCAGATAGACTTCAACCAAGTATGAACGTCCCAATGAACTTTTAAAAAATTACAGATATGACAAGCCTCCACAAGTTGCATGCCCCACCACCAAAAACTCATGTAGGGTCACTACAAGAAATTCAGAATCTCCCAACAGTTTTTTTCGCAACGGTTGCAAAAACCGTCGGTATAGATGGTGTATAGTAACGGTTTACAAAATGTTACTAGAAACAGGACTATAGCAACGGTTTTCATGTGACCGTTAGTAGATTACAACACTATAGCAACGGTTTTCATTAACCGTTACTAAAAACTGGACTATAGCAACGGTTTTCAATAACCGTTACTATAAACTGGATTATAGCATCGATTTTCATTAACCGTTAGTAGAAATCGGATTTAAAAAAAAAGGATTAAAAAAATCCGGTTAGTATAGTATAAATATTAAAATGTGTATGATTTTTCACAAGTTATGGGCTAGCACAGTTGGTTTGCGCACGCGCGTGCACACACGAGGTCAGAGGTTCGATTCTCAGGAGGAGCAAGAATATTTCGCCTGCCACGCGGGCGCCATATAGGCTACCACATGGGTGCCACGCAGGCGCTATGTAGGCTGCCACACGGGTGCCACCTCAGCACCACGTGGGCAACATGTGGCTGCCACGTCATTGCCACGTGGAGACTTACGTCAAACAGTGGTTGGTTTTTAAAAAAATGAAAATTGCCTTTAGCAACGGTTATAAGCATTGCTAATGAAACCGTTGGTAAAAAAAAATCTGTACCAATGCTCTTCAAAACCGTTGTTATACCTCTACAGCAACGGATATATTGCAACGGTTTGGCCAACGGTTCTCCAACCGATGGTATAGCCTAAACGGGTCTCTACCAACGGTTTTTGGGTTTTTTGGCAATGCTTTCGACCGTTGCCATAGAACGATTTTCTTGTAGTGGGTACGAGCACTATTAGCATAGATATCATTGTGAAACAATATCATCTCTCAAAGAATCCGATCAGTAGACAAAACTAGTAGCTTATCTTAGGAAGCTAAGGGGAGCAAATATTCGTGCAAAGACGAAACTAAACTCTCAAGAAAACGAGAGTCAAAACTCTTACAGATCAAATGATAATTCGTTGATCTGAAGAGATCAAAGAAAAATAAAACAAAGAGAAAAGTATCGATTCCTTCCCCTTCTACCGCCGTATGAGGGTGTGAAATCTTAGGGGAGGGGAAGAAAGATATTGGTGGCGGCTAGAATTTTGTCATTTTGTGGAGAGAGAGAGAGAGAGAGAGAGAGAGAGAGAGAGAGAGAGAGAGAGAGAGAGAGAGAGAGAGAGAGAGAGTTAAATTCATAAAACGGCCGACCAATTACGTTGGACTTGGACTTGCTTCTTGGCGGCCAACTAATTACCTCAATAAGTCTGAATTTGTATGATTAGACAATAGAATTTGAGCATATAATTAGATGAAACTGGTGGTGTTAGTGACTCCACATCAACCGGCTACGACAGGGCCAGTCATAGCGAGGGTTGGCTGGTGGGTGTATGTAGACTATGTAGACTATAGAGGCCCCTCCCCTCCTCCTGTCCTTGATTATTCGATACGTGGTCGGTAAAGATTTTCAAAATTCACAGTTTTACAATTTCATGGTTGTTTATTGCCCACCTATAGCAATTACAGTATTTTCTTAGTGTCTCAAAAGTCAACAACCACCGAATGGTGCCCTTGTTCATTTTGGGGATTTAAAATTCTTAAGCACGATTTTCAATAATTTTTCTGTATCTATCTCTCTCAACTTATTACTTTAAAAAACTTTTCCTCAAAACCCAAAATGAATAAGATAGTGTCTTAAAACATATACTCTAGTCTATAACACAGACACATTTATACAGGTACTATCAGTGGCGGACCTAGGATTTCACTATACTGGGGGCACCTATTGGCTATTATTCATAATGTTAAACAAAACAAAAAAGCAATCCAAACATAATTAACAATAGGCTCAAACATTGATCGTTATGCAAAAAGATCTATAACACATAGGCTTCCAAAAGTTTATAAACATGATATAAGCTTTCAAAAGTTCATAAACATGTATGCTTCCAAAAAGTTATCAAACATGTATGCGTCCTCTCATAGTAGACATTGCCGAGTTTTCATGTTTTGAAAGTGTTGCATGATGGTCTCATTCGTAACTCCAAAAAAAATCTCTTTCTCTCCATAGACCACTAAACTGTCATTCAACCATTGATCACTCATTCTATTCTGCAACCGGTCTTTCGCAATGTTCATGGCTGAAAATGCCCTTTCAACTATTGCGGTGGCAACCGGTAAAATTAATGCCAAAGTCAAGAGCAAGTAAACAAAAGTATATACTTTATCTCTTCCGGTTTCCACCATTTTTCTAGAAAGATCAGCAATTCCATTTAAGCTTGAGAACTCATTATTGGTGCGCATGTCAAAAATATACGTGTCAAGCTGGTCAGGAAGTACCATAAGTTCCACCAGAGAGAATTCATTGGGATATAATTCGGCCAGACGAATCAACTTCTTCTTGTCAAAGCTAAAAAAGGAGTTGCAAGGATTCAAACATGCCACACAAGCAACAACTCAGTGGCTGCCTCACTAAAACGTGAATTTAGTTCTGAAAGTTGGATGTCAAGAACAGTGTTGAATAGTTGACACGATGATGATGTAAGTTTGTGATCTGTGAAGCATTACGCCTTCCTCACCCTCGAGCTACAAACTTGTCATCCATATGGGGTATATAATTTCCTTTTTTTCACAAAAAGAATTAACATCATCAAGTAAGGATTCCCACCCGGTGTTCCTCATCATTCGGAGCCTATTCTTCAACATGTTTACCAAAGCCATTGCATTCACAATATCTTGATCTTTTTTTTGAAGTGCTAGTGATAACTCTGATGTTATGGCCAATATCACTCTCATCAAATGAAGATTGAAAACAAATTCAAAAGATAGCAAATTCTCCAACAACACATTTGACTCTGCTTTTTGATCTGTGTTTAAACGATCCTCGGAGACAAATTCAATGTGTTCATATACAATGTGTTCATATGTATCAAATTTGAAGTATCTCTTCATACTGCAAAAAAAATGTAATAAACAATCATACTGCAAAAAAATGTAATAAACAATCAAAATTTTCCTTTCGACAACCACAATGTGTTCATATACACAGTTTATTCAATAGTCAAAGCCCAACATAGATTATGATTTATGAAAATTGAGAACTATAGTCTATGGAATATTATATATATACACAGTTTTTTACATACTCAGTAATCAGTATTATATACAAGAAAGCTTTCAAGGCTCAAGCTACAACAACAAACATAGTATATTCGATCGAGAAACGAAAGTTTTTTCTTTTATTGGATTACAAACACAGCCAAGCCAACAACAAGAGAATTTGAGAATTGTTAACATATATGTTGTATATTTGTATATATTTCTGCTCTGTTCCACTATGTTTAATCAGCAGCAAAAAAATGCATTCGAACCACTTCTCGAAGAGCCTATTAGGATGGCCTCCATCCTCGAGCCATCAAAATCCGTAAGTCTCCCAATTGGGCCAATTCCCCCTCGATACTATTATCTCAAGATTTTCAAACATGTGTATTAGTCATCAGTGTATCATATGCATGGGTTCTAAATTCGATTCGGTACTCAAATGACCCCCAATTTTTTTACATTGCACACACAGAGAGAGAGAGAGAGAGAGAGAGAGAGAGAGAGAGAGAGAGAGAGAGAGAGAGAGAGAGAGAGAGAGAGAGAGAGACCTTGATTTAATCATTGATTCTAGTTTCTTCGACAAATCTCGGCAGATCGGTTGCTGGTTCGGTTGGTGATTGCTGATTGGTGAGGGAACTGGTAAGGCGAGATACACCGGAGACCGGCGATGGCAAGGCGAGTTCTCCGTCGTTCGTGACTCGTGAGCAAAAGGGGGGAACGAGTGCCGACCAGCGAGAATGGGCAAGGGCTGGCGCCTGGGTTTTTCTGATTTGGGGTAAGAGGAACAAGAGAAGGAGCGTTATTTCGTCTAAAATCAAATTTTTTTTTCTTAGAGTGGTGGGGGCACGTGACCCCACGTGCCCTATTCTTAGTCCGCCCCTGTACCTATATCTGATCAAACTATTTTTTGTAAACATGCATATTTTTTTTTGCGAGTTATTAAAAATTAATAGTTCACACTATAATAGCAGGTAGGGAGCACTCTAAAGGGGAGTGCGGAAATTAATATAGAGTTGATTTTTGTATTCCTCAAATTGTTATTGTTAACTGTATTCCCAAAGGGAGAGTGTGAACATGAAAATAGAGTTGATTTTCGCATTCACCTTGAGAGTGTGGTTAACAATTTGGGAAGTGCGAAAATCACTCCCCTAGCGGGATTGGGATGTAACTAAAAGGGTAATGCTACAAACACATGCAATTTTACATAACTCTGAACACAATTGTATCTAAGATCTGGTAGTGGAGGCAAACTCCCCTTTGACAGTTATTAACTTCTCTTCGTACCCCATCGATCTCTTATGTTTTTAGATTTTTTGCTACCGTATCTTAAGAGCATCTCCAATCAATCTCTATTCCTCCAAAATAGAGACCATATTTAATATTTTTACTAAATAAAGATGAAATAAGTGATTTGGGTCTCTATTTTGGTGGCTTTTGCATTGGAGATGCTATAAGAAAAAGTCAGTGGGGGCCCAAACTTGACATTTGTGTAAAAGAGATTATTTGTGTTTGATCTTGTCCTAGTAAGGGGTAATACAACCCAATGCCGGACCCAGATCAGGCACCCACTACTATTTTTGGGTTCAGATGGTCACTAGAGCTAGCTAATGAAACGTACAAAACCTGATATCTAAATACAGTACATAAGCGAAAAATAGAGCAAAATAATCTATTCCAGTACCTAATTACCAATTCAAAAAATGAAATTCGAAACCAGGAACAGACCTATAATTTACATATAAGGGGTGTTGAAATTTTAAAACCTAAAATTGCACATATTGATATGGTTGTTAAATTTTCAAGTTTTATATGCAGATATTTTAAAATTCATGCATGAAATTAAGATAAAAATGCAAGAATAGTATCGTACGTACAAAAGAATAATGATAAAAATACAAGAATAGTATTGCACGTACGAAAAAAAAAATAATGCCAATTTCTATTCATACTTCACAAAACATAGATACACAAACTAATTAAGGAAGTAATTTTATTTTATTTTTACTATATCACACTTTCTTTTAAATCTCAAAAGTCATCTATGATTAAATTTGTGCTAAAGAGTGTGCCAACTTCTTTTTCAAAGGACAACATGAAAGAGTTGTGGCAAAAAAAATTATCTTCCCATTTTATTGTGAAGTCTAGTTTGGACAATATATACTCGACTTGATCATGGCTGAAAATACTATTTTGCAGTAGTTCACAGACCACAACATGATGGATCATGAATTGGGGAATACGTGGACTCGCGTCATTTCTCATGGTTGACGCTTCATAGCATCAGCCCGATTTTTTTCGGGTTATAAAAGGAGAGAACGCTTACATCATTGTTTACATCAGTCATTAATAATACTGGCCATATTTTCAAAGCCTACTATGTTCTACACACACACCTTTGCATAATTGAACTTTACTATTACACCTGCCACATAATTATGTTTCCGTCCTTTTAGTAGCTATGCTACTTTTAGCGGGGTAAATTTGGCCCGGCCTAGCCCTTAAATATTGGGCTCGAGCTGGGCTAATCCAAGCCCATTAGACCTCGGAAAAAAACCCGGGCCGGGCTGGGCCCACCCGATGTTAAAAATTCTAGGTCTAGTCTAAGATATCTAGTTAAGGGTTTGAGTTCGGGCTCAGGACTTGTTAATTAGTTAGGCTTTTTTCTTAGAACTTTAATTTCTAAAAGTAGAAGGGTAGTTATTATTTTAATTATTTGAAAAATAAGGGTATCTTTAATTGCATGAATCACATAAAAGTGTTTATTGAGTGCATGACTTTAAGACATTGTGTAGAACATAATTGAATAATGTAGGCGAAAAATACTGAACAAAAATACTTCTTTTTATTAAGAAAATTGTGGATGGTACATTATGAAATTCTATAATTACCATGAGTGGCACAAATGCAGGTTAAGCCGTTGAGTACATCCTAACTACTGCACTCTTGTTCTTCGTCGACAGTAATAAAACCATTACTTATATTTGCACTAGGAATCTGTTTTGGCCCGAATAAATGGGGCTCCGTACTGACTCCGAAGACATACCACCGAGCTCCGTACCAACTCCGGAAGCATATTACCGAGGGCTCCGTACCGACCCCGAAGACAGCACCGAGGGCTCCCGAGCAAGCCTCCTACGCCTAATGAGACACATCATCGAGAAGAATCCTCGCGAAGGGCTGACCTGGCCATGTGCTCCGTAACCGCCTTATTTGGTGCGTCATCTATGATGTCACCCGAGGCGATTACCTGAGCGTGACCTCCACGTGCTAGCTTGGAGGCCAAGTAAACCTAGGTCTATAAATACAAAGGGATACTCGTCTTTGAGAGGTATGCCATCTTTCCCTAACCCTAGATCTATATCCTCCTCTGAAATCTAACTTGATCGTCGGAGGGTCACTGGGCTTCCATAGCCCTAGTGACTTGTTGCAGGTCCAACGGCGGAGGCACGGAGCAAACGGAGGAAGGAACTGGAATCCTTTCGTGATCAGGATCCCGACAATTGGTGGAAAATGCCGGTTTTGTCGTCTGAAGCATTAAATAACACTGTTCATTGCACTGTTCATGTTCTTCCCGAGGCCTATCTCCTTCCCAAGGCCTATCTTCTTCCCGAGGCCATCGACGCTCTTCCCGTCATGGCCAAACAGTCGTTAGAGAGGACGCACTTTCTCCCTAACCCGAGGCCTATCTTCTTCTCCTTAGATCTAACTTGATCGTCAGAGGACACACGGAGCTATAAAGAAGGAGCTAGGAGCGGAACCCGAACCGATTGATCCAAAATTGAACCCCGACAGAATCATAATAGAAAAAAAGAAAAAAGAAGAAGCTACTAGCTACTAGTAACTAACTAATTAATTAACAAAACTAAATAGATGTTACCAAACGGTAACGCAAATAAAAGTTGGCTCTCGCACTATTGAACTTCATTGTTATGAGGGGAACTTAAAATTTTGGGGAGATTGAACTTGAAAGATTTAGGAACTTTTTTTAATTTTTGTAATTTCAATTCTATAAGAACTTGAGAGCTTTAGGGGAGAAATTTACGTGTTGTATTGTGAATAGTGTGTAACATTGCTCCAACATGTGCCTCCAAGAATACTCAACAACCTCTCGAGTACATAAACCTTTCAAGGAGGGAGCCGTGATTTGAACTTTTTAAAAGGCCGGTCAAATAAATTACTACTACTTGTGCAATACTCCTTTCAGTTTTTTTTTTTTTTTGAAATTGTCAATTTCATTTCAGAGCCCGAAGGCAATACAGATTTCATCAAAAGATACAGGAAATAACCAAAACTACCAAGATTTCGACACAGGCACCCCCTGCAAGCAGGACCGACAAAACGCCTAAATTAGAAACCAATCTAGGTCCAGGTAATAGAGAATCCTAACGGACCCCCAGCTCGAATCCGCATAAAACAAAGCATAACTGAAATTTGAAAAAGCAACAACAACTAAAAAACAACAAAAAAGAAAAACAGCTCTCCTGCCGGAGCAAACCAACAGTTGATTCTTGTATTGGGCTGGCGCGGGATTTTTGTATCAGCTCGATGGGCTTGATACTAAAGAATTCTGGGCATTGGTGCTTGCCAATTCTACCAATGGCGACTCTTTCTTTTTCTTTATTAAGTAGAAGTATCTCTTTTTCTCGTAATACGGGTCGATTTTTGATTTCAGAGAGCTCAAATGTCCATACTGTAATACTGATTTAAATTCAGGCATAAAACACCAAATTTGCTTAACCAAATACCATCGAACCATAACCAAAACCTCTACAACTACAATAAGCTAAGTTAATTATTTGTAGGTAAGAAGTTTCCCCTAATAAGAGCATCCACAGTGGAATAACCAAAAGTCAATAATCAAAGTTGCCACATCATCTTTTGATTATGCATTTAAGGGGTTGCTAATGTTAGCAATGTAGAGGTCCACAATGGTACAATCAAATTTGAATAATCAAAACTTGCCACATCACCATTTCAATTTATAAAAATCTAAAAATTTTGAACATAGAAAATAATTTTTTAAAAATAGATTTCAAACTAATAAAAATAGGTTATTAGAAAAAGAGAAAATAGTTTTTTGAAAACTTTGATTTAAAAAAAAAAGTTTTCAAGAAAAAGTTAAAAAAAAAAAACAGTTTTCGAATAAAAAAACAGTTTTTGATTTTTTTTTGAAAAGAATAGTTTTTGAAAAAAATAAAAATAAAAAATAGTTTTTGCAAAAATAAATAAATAACAGTTTTGGAAAAAAAAAGTTTTTGCAAAAAAATAGAAACTTTTTTTAAAAGTATTTTTCTTAGAAATATGTTGAAAATGGAAGAGAGAGAAGGTTTTTGTGTTATGATGGTGTACTTGATTAAGGAAATATGGGGACAACTAAGTTTGATTAGTGGCAAAAAGTTGCTAGTTTTGATTATTCAAGAGTCAAAATTTGATGAGTTGCTAAGAGGTTGTTAAGTTTGATTATTCTACTGTGAGCTCTTTTTTGAGCAAATGTTGTTAACCTTAACAACATTTTAATTTTGATTATACCACTGTGGATGCTCTAACATATTTGTTAAGATAGTGCATATAGTATAACTATAGGAACCAGGGGCCGTGTTGTGCCCTCCAAGGGACAACACCGTGCTGTCCCCTCCAAGGGACAACACCGTGCTGTCCTGTCTTTGCGAGATCCGCTTAGGTCTCGTTCTGATGATTGAAAACGTTCACATTGTAGAGCTCATTGAGTAGAACAATTTTACGAAATATCAGCTCGATTAAACATCATTAATTGCCTGATTCGAACACATACAACTTGCTAAAAATGGAATCAAGTGGATTTGATCCAGTGTTTCAGATCTATTCTTTTTAAAATAAAAAAGTTTCAATTAGGTACTTAATGATATCTGATCAAGTTGATTTTTTACATGGTTGTTCTACTTGACATGCTCTACGAAATGCACATTTTCGATCATCGAAACGAGATCGAAACAAGCCCAGCAAGGATGGGACAGCACCGTGCTGTCCCTTAAGGGCACAGCACGGCCCCTCAGTCCATAACTATAACTCATTCATATTACGGGCATCCAATGATTGTTTCCTATAAAAGATGTAAAGAGTTTTTCTCTGTTAACAAAAAGAAAAAGGCAACTCTTTCTTGGACTTTGTTCTCCTTTGAAATCTTGAACACAACCTTATTGAAAATCTTAAGGATCTTGAATGGCGCTTCTTTCTCTACTTATCAATAATAGGAAAGGTAAGTGTAGAGAAGCTCATTCCATACATCAGGAACTCCAGGAAGACACCAATGCCCACAATCCGAGTAACTCCGAGGGTTCGATAATTGCTCTTCAGTTAAATTCACCCATTGCTTTCTATAAATAGATGGATGCCCGTCTTTCCGGATACTCGGAGAGTTGGGTTATGTTGACAATTTGCACCTTCATACCTCTCACTTCCAATCCATCAATTGTTTCCTCCACCACTTGCATCATTTTGGGATTTGACAAGGTTCCCGAATACCCCTCCTTGAGTATTGGCTCAGTTTCATTGTAACAGTTTTGGTTTGTCTATTTAAGATCCGTAGTTTGAGAAGAAAGTGATGTTCTCGAACTAATTGTACTCGAGATGTAGAAAAAGTTTGTCCAAATTGCATTGATACTGCATTCGCACTACCAACGTGGCCGTTTTGGCTAAATAAGCTAAGTGGTTTATTTTTTTGTCTATATTCAATTTTTTTTTGCATTGGTTAGTTTTTCGTTAATTTTTTCTGGATTATTGCTTCATCATGACGAAAGAAATCTAAAAAGTAAAAAATTACGATCGAAACCTAATTTTTTTGAATAAAAACAAAAATAAGCCAATAAGTCAAATTTTTTGTCTTTATTCAAAAAAAATTGGATTTCGATCGTAATTTTTACTTTTTAGATTCCTCTTGTCATAAAGAAGCAATAATCTTCAAAAAATTGACAAAAAACTAACAAATGCAAAAAAAATTTGAATAAGGAAAAAAAAAAAGCCAAGTGACTTATTTAGCCGAACGGAATGCAATGCTTTATATTTCCTCCTAGAATTTTGATCCATAGTTTCCTAACAGAATCAGTTGGTTTGGCCTATCAAATCACAAGTTCTAACCCGGTCCTATATGTTGATATTCAACATGCCTGACTTACACCTAGTCCCCTTCAACTGGGCCAGCCACTAAAATCGTACGTATGGATACCATCCTTAATGTATATTGGTTCGTTTCTTTGTTGTTCCTCATCTTCCACAAAATCGATCCTCTTTGACTGGACAAATGTGGAGCTCAACATGTCTAGAACTTACAGGAGAAGGGTTTTTTCGCTCATACAACCAGTATTATGGAGTATATAACTAGCTGGAACTCTCTAGCTGGCTACGTACCCTTGCGCATCTTCCATCTGAAAGCCAAGAGGTCAATTCTCAACCTTTGGCTGAGTGTTGATTATTTTCCTCATTAGTTGGTTATTTGACTTATTTCTCTCTTTCATGGGCTTATTTATTCGGCAAATTGTGCACATATTTTGCACGGGAGCTTTTGTCGTTGGACTTCTCATGTCATTCATTGGCTAGTTTTTGTACTCCATAAAGCGATTTCATACCAGTTGAGGAAAACATGAAAAGATGAGATGGCGGAGATATAATTATTCTTGTAACCTCAAGGCATTCTAACCAGTTGAAATCAAAACTGCAACATTCTAACCAGTTGAAATCAAAACTGCAAGTAATAGAAAACATACCGAAAGTGAGCCGGCGACAAGCTGACAAAGAACAATTTGGTCTTGGTACGATTAACATGGGTCTCCAACCAATCTGCCCAAGTCTTCAGACCCATTTCATATCTCGTAACCATTTGTACGTCAAATGTTTCATTGGATTTCTCGGATAATCCCCACCTAACCATCAAAGTTAATACTTACAATAAAAGATTACCTATTTAAGGCATGCAACTGATTCTCTTCAGTAAATATCTGATATATATCGAGTACAAGAATCAATGTGTGGCTTACAATCTTTCTCGCAGATTTTGGATTGTTAGAATATGAGATTCCAGTGATCAAATGATATGAATATGTACTTACAAGACCTTAATTTTCGTTTTTCTCCTCAAGCCACCAGATATAGGAATCAAAGATTAGTTTATCTGCATCAATCCAGTGTCGTGCATGATTTTCAATTGCCTCAATTCTGACCGTCCAATATTGTACATGATGGTGGAATTGATCATCACAGTTAGATTGAACCAGAAATGGAGCCCAATAGAAATCAGTGGAAGCATTGTATTCCTTCATCATGTAAAGAACCAATTAGCCTTTCCATAGGAAGATTACAACCAGGATTTAAGAATTTAAGGGTAATGAAATCGTAGGGGTGGGGAAGGGAGTATAATAAGTGATTTGAAGAGGACTTTTTTGTATTAATTTGAAAGGGATTTGCAGAGGATTTACTGAGGAGAAATTATAGGCGGAATTAATGCTTGTGGAAGATACAGTTCAGCAACACTCTAGCTATCAAATCCTCTGGCGTAATTATTTCTTTAATGGTATTCATTGTGTATTCTTCTTCCATATATAAACCCATAAAATCACAACCCAAAATGGAACACCAACGAGAGAGAGAGAGAGAGAGAGAGAGAGAGAGAGAGAGAGAGAGAGAGAGATGGCTCCAATAGCGTCAAGTATGATACGTTGCAGCTTTCATTTGCTCAACGTTTGTCTTGCTGCGGTTCTAGTCACCGTTGCAGTATATCACACCACAGACAACAGAAGCAGCACATTCCGTTCGGTGACTAAGATCCGCATTGAGTCGGTGATTGAGAGACGAGTTGATGATTCGGTAAATGATGTTTCCGTGAATGGAGGCCGGGTCGATTCGGTGGTGTCAAGCTGCGACTTGTTTTCGGGGAAATGGGTATATGAAAATAAGTTCTACCCGTTGTATAAAGATAGAGAATGTGGGTTCATGTTTGATGATTTGGCTTGTGAAAAGTACGGAAGGAAGGATTTGGAATACCAGCGTTGGAGGTGGCAGCCCCATGGTTGTGATCTCCCAAGGTCTCTCTCTCTCTCTCTCTCTCTCTCTCTCTCTCTCTCTCTCATATACATTTCAAAATCTTTGTCGCAGCGAGAAATATACATGTCTATATCTTTGCAAATTAGGTTTCATAATGTGGCCCAAAAAACGGATAATCATTCACTTGTAGTTGTTTATATATATATACATATATACACACACACATACAGTAATTTTCAGGTCCACTCGCTCGGATTTTCTTATGATCCGAATTTTTCATTTTCTGATCGATTTGCGCTGACCCGAACCGCTCTATATGATTAGAATGTGATTTTACAAGTACCCTCAAGAAATTAGCAAAAAACATGATCGGAAAAGGCTTGATCCGATCAGGTTTTTTAGTGAATGATTCAGAAAAAAACTGCACAGATCAAGACTTTTCCAGTCAACTTTTTTGTTGATTTCTCGCGGGTATCCTTAAAATCACGTTCTGAACATATTGAACGGCTCGGATCATCGTAAAACGATCGGGAAATGGGAGCTAAGACACAAATCCGGACTATAAGAAAATCCGGGCGACCGGACCTGAAAAGGAATCTCTATCTCTCTCTCTCTCTCTCTCTCTCTCTCTATATATATATATATATATCGGAACGGTTCAATGGACACCCTAAAAAAACACCCCAAAAAAACACCCATAATCTCATTCTCAGAGTTTCCGATCAAATTTTTATGATCCGAACCGTTCAATGTGTGCAGAATGTGATTTTAAGGGTGCCCGCGAGAAATTAGCAAAAAAAATGACCGGGAAAGGTTTGATTTAAGCAGTTTTTATTTGAACCGTTCAATAAAAAACCGTTCGAAACTGTTCGGATCAAGCCCTTCCCGGTCATTTTTTTTGCTGATTTCTTGCGGGTACCCTTAAAATCACGTTCTGATCACATTGAGCGGCTCGGATCATCAAAATTTGATCGGGAGCTATGGGGTGTTTTTTTAGGTGTCCCCGGAACCGCCCCGTATATATATATAAACGCATATATAGTGTCCTGGCCACTTTATACTAATTTCATTTGATCGCAAGTTTATCATAATTTTTTGACACTAGCTATTTTTTTATTATTTATAGTTGAGAAAGTTAATTTGTAACAAATCTTCTACTCGAATGATGCAATGGTAGAAATGATGTACTTAAAATGCATCTATGTTTTGGTCTGGTTATTATTATTATTTTTGGTCTGGTTATTGGTAGTCACACAACTGAAACAAACGTATAAAGTTATGTTCCAAAAGCATTTCCAATAGAAAGAAGAAAAAAAGAAAAGAAAGAATCTGTAGTGTATAATTTAGATTCAAATCAACGTAATGGTTGCGCAGGTTTCTATTTATATAACCTAATTATAAAAGAAAATATTCTCTCATTTAGATTTTACAATATAATACCTTTTCTATTTCGAAAATTGTTTATGTTTAAATTTGTAGTGTATTAAAAACTCGTACCAGGTGCAAGTCACAAAGCTCGATCATATGTATAAACATGTAGCATAATTGTTGTTTCAGGTACTCCATTATGCATGTTTGAGTTTACTAGTGTGATTTTCTGAAATAGTATTATAGTTTAATAATCTCTGCGAATTGAGTAGGTTTGATGCAAAATCATTTCTGGAGAGACTAAGGGGGAAAAGGTTAGTGTTCGTTGGGGATTCGGTGAACAGAAATCAATGGGTCTCGATGGTGTGTTTGGTCGAATCGTCAATTCCTAAAGCACTCAAATACATGCGGTTGAAAGGCTCCTTGTACACCTTCAAGGCCACTGTGAGTACTCCGATCCACCTATTTTCTTTCTTTCTTTTATTTATTTTTTTCAAAAAATAAAAAAAACCAAAATAACTGAGGCTTTGCTTGTTTCTATGTAAAATATTTTACATAATGTATTTATTTAATTTTTGTAAAATGATTTTGGAACAAATAATTTTCATGTGAAGTATTTTCCAATGTTTGATTCACAAATAAATTTACTATTCTCTCCGTCCCTTTTTAAGAGTCACACTTCGTAATTAGTTTAACTTTTTATGGAGACATCATCATTACATTCTAAAAGTTATAACTTTTCGTACTTACCCTCAATGAAAATATCATTACTACACTTTTACTCATTATCATTTTAAAATAGAATCTGCTTGTAGGGGCAAAATAAAAACTGTATCAATTTTTACCCACTAATTTTACAAAATAGACAAGTGAGGGACAATCCAAAATGGAATACTGGACCCCAAAAAATGAACGGAGGTAGTATATATATATATATAACAAAACATAACATGAGAAATAGGATGAGAAAGGATAAACAGGAAGGGGAAGATAGCAAATGATCTCCGCCTACACACTTCACATGTACATATACATATACTCATGATTGATGAAAGGATAAAAAAAATAAAATTCATATTTACAAAAGAGAAGATCATGGTCATGGATACAACTAGGAGCTACCTCTCCAGAATTTAATTTCCAAGAGTATAGGGGTGAAGAAAGCGGATTTGGGGTGTTGTTGTGCACCCTCGCATTACACGTGCAGTGCGGTCGATCCGACCGTTCATTTCGGCATTAGACGGCTCGGATTTGTAGAAGCTCAGATTAATCTGAGCCATTCATGCATGCCAAGATGGACAGTCGGATCAGCCACACTATACGGTGTAGTGCAGCTGCCGCACTACACCCCCTCCCAATCTGAAGAAAGCGAGAGAAGGCAAAGAGATAAAAATGACTTATGAGTAATTTGAGAGGAAAACATTTTCAATCATATAAGATAAAACGTATTATTTTGAAAAATATTTCACATTGTTTTTGCCCAATCAAACAACGAAAAATAAGTAAAATATTTTACATCGAAACAAACTGAGTCAATGTATATACTTATGTTGTTTGGGCTAACGTCACTGTTGTTTTTCTATTTGAACTTATTTTTGTCTTTTCAAAATTGTTCAAGTTTAACTAAGGATCTTTTAAGGTTAAGGTTGTTCTGACGAAAGAAATTGAAAAAATAACAAACATATGGATAAAATTTGGAAAATAATCAACTGAAACAAAAGAAAAGGGGTTTAATCTTTATTTTTTTCCCTTTCATGTTATGCATAATTATTTTTTCAATTTCTATTGTTGAGACAAATAAAAAAAAGCAGAATTTTTGTGTCAAAATTTAAAAAATTACTCTCTCCGTCTCTTTTTAAGTGTCCTGATTCGTAACTCCAACTTATTAAAAAAACATAATCATTACACCTTTCACATCAACTTTTTCCTCCACTTTTTCTACTTACCCATCATCATTACACTTTATTCACTAACTTTTCAAAATGAAATATACTTTTAGGGACAAAATAGACAATGCATCAACTTTTACCCTCCTAACTTTACAAAATGGACATTTATTAAGGGACAACCCAAAATAAAATAAATAAGGGATGAAGGGAGTAATGCTTTACATCTTTTTCAATGGGATGGTTAGTGTCGATTACGATTTATTAGTTTCCTGCATGTTGAAGTAGATTTGGGACAAAACTGAAACAATACAAAAAGAAGAGTTCAATACTAGAATATGTGGTCCATAAGAGCATCCATAGTGGTATAATCAAAACTAAAAGGTTGCTAAAATTATGAACATTTGCTCAAAAAAGAGCTCACATTGAAATAACCAAATTTAGCAATTTCTTAGCAACTCATTAAATTTGGCCATTGGATAATCAAAATTAATAACTTTTTGTCAATAACCAAATTTAGTTGTTTCCACATTTTTTCAATCAAGTACACCATCATTATAAAAAAAACCCTCCCTCTTCCATTTTCAACATGTTTATAAGAAAAATACTTTAATAACAGTTTTTATTTTTTTTGCAAAACTGTTGAGTACTTAAACTGTTTTTTCCCAAAACTGTTTATTTTTTGTTTTTGCAAAAACAGTTTATTTAAAAACTTTTTTTTCTCAAAAAATGTTCTTTAAATTTTTTTTTTTTAGTTTCAAAGAACCATTTTTTAATTCAAAAACTGTTTTTTTTTTTAACTTTTTCCCGAAAACTATTTTTTTAATGAAAGTTTTCAAAAAACTATTTTCTCTTTTTTGAATAACCTATTTTTTAGTTTGAAAACTATTTTAAAAAAATTATTTTCCATGTCACAATTTTTAGATTTTTATAAGTTGAAAAGGTGATGTGGCAAGTTTTGGTTATTTAATTTTGATTGTACTATTATGGACTCTACATTGCTAACTTTAGCAACCCCTTAAATGGATAACCAAAAGAAAATGTGACAACTTTTGATTATTGACTTTTAGTTATTCCACTACGGATGCCAAGTAATTAATCTCATTAAGACTAACAGACTGTTAGCATCTCATTGCCGTTTCTTTTACTTTTTCTTAATTGTTTTTTTTGCATTTATGAACAGTAACTAATTAGACGAAGTAAATGAGACAGTAAGTAACGAAATGCCCCGAGACTGTTATATATTTCTCATTTTATAGTTAATGGGATACCATAAATTTGTGTTTTCTTAATTGAATGACTAATTAATGTGCCATTTATGGAAATTTCACTGGGCCGGGGACAGCTAGCTGATTCCATTGGAACCTTTACTTGTTTTAACTAGAGTAATTCACTTTAATTTTTTAGATTAATCATTCATTTTGACGGGAAGAATCTACGAATTAAAAAAAGAGAGAATTTTTCATAAGTCTACTATAGCACTTTTCAAACCCATCTAGTCCACTTCTAAGTTTCATAACCCATTAAGTCCACTAATAATTTCAATGACAAAAATATCTCACCTAAGAAATAAGGGTCTTGTTTGGCTAACACGAAAATATATTTTTTCTATTTCTTCCCGTTTTTGTTGCAATCAAGCCTCTGCCGCCGCCACCACTGCCCCACTGCCACCACCGCTGTCACTGCCGCCGCCGCTGCCATCACGCCACATATAACGTTATATGTGTAACAAAAAACGTATTTTTTCATTTTTCCCAATTTTTTTTATTGAACCCACTACACTTAACATTTAACGTTATATATGTGACAAATTTCTCTTTTTGTTTTTTCCTATTTTTCTTGTATTGATTTTTTAACGTTATATGAGTGATAAAAAATTTCTAGCATACAATATTATATGTGTGGTAAAAATTTTCTAACATGCAATATTTCTTTTTGATTTTTCTTGTTTTTAGTCTTCAACGTTATATGTTCGTCCATACAAAACATATAATATTATATGTGAGTTTTTTAATATCTAAATATCGCAAAAAAAAAAAAAAACAGAACATATAACATTATATTTGAGCTTCTGCAACTATGAATCTCACAAAAAAATAGAACAGAACATATAACATTATATATAAGCTTCTGTAGTTCTAAATCTCATAAAAAATAGAATATATAACATTATATCTGAGCTTCTGTAGCTCTAAGTCTCACAAAACATGACATATAAAATTATACTGTATGTTCTCAAAACAATATCATATCTTTTCAACAATATTATATATCTCAAAAAATAATATTATATGTTCACATATCATGTCACCATTATCCTTATTTTCAGTCGCGCCTTGAATCCCAAGTTGAATGTTGATGAGGCCACAGGGAGTCGAGCTTCATTTTTTCACCGTTTCTTCATCGAATCCTTCAAAATTTGTGATTTTCTACCTCCGAATAGCATTCTCATAACCTCTATATCTACATATATACATATTCAAAACAACATAAACAACATTAATATATCTCAAAAATGAGATATAATATTATATGTCTAACCCAAGGAAAAACACATATTACACATGACAGAAGTTCATATATAACGTTATATGCTCCGTTGTCCATCACTTATTGAATTGGTCCGCGCAGCGGCTTCTTCGACTTGCTTCTGATAATATATTGATATATCCATATGTGCTTTTGAGAGGCCGCTACACGAACCTATTTAATAAGATAACATATAACGTTATTAGTTCCTCTTTTTTTTTTTTTGAATTTTACAGGACAAAATCTCATATACAACGTTATATGTTCTCTATGCAAATTAAAATATATTTTTTATGTCAATACAAGCTCATTTATATATATATATATATATATATAACGTTATAAATATACCGTTATATATGACTGAAGCTCATATATAACGTTATACGGTACAAAAGGTCATATATAAAGTTATATGTTCTCTTTATTAAATAACATAAAATATTTCTAATCTAGAATGTTATATATAACAATATAACGTTATATATTATTATATCTTTTTCTAACTAAGAATGTTTTAAAAAAATGACATTAAATAACAACAAAAACACAAAAAAAAATATTTTTTGTGTGACACGAAAAACACACATATAATCTTACATATTTTTTCAAAAAATACAATCTGTTCCAATCTTATATGTCTAGCCCCAGAAAAAATACATATATAACCTTATATATTAATTCAAAAAACTCTAAATATATCAGAAACAAGTCGGAGAGGCCACTGCGCGGACCAAATTAATAAGTGATTGATGAAAAACACAAATATAACCTTATATATTTATTCAAAAAATTTCAGATCTTTAACCCTTGGAAAAACACACATATAATCTTATGTATTTATTCAAAAACCTTCAAATCTGATGATTGCTCCACCGGGGTCTGACAATCAACAGAACTGCTCCACTGGGGTCTGATAATTGCTCCACTGGGCTTTGTTGGGTAAACCAAAGTCTCCCTCTGAGATTCCGATTTTGAAAATTTGAATATTAAATTCAATTGTTCCACAGATAAGTTGGGTTCCTCCACCCAGAGGATTTGATCATAGCCAACTCCACTGGGTCTGTGATACTCTCGACTGATGCTCTCGAGGCTTGCGTCCTCGTCCTTATTCTTTTCCCCGGCGGAAAGTTCACCAAGGGAGGGGAGGAGAGAGAGAGAGGGGGAGAGGGGAGGCTCAGATCTGTTTTGTGATCTAGGGTTTCTCTCTATATGTCATATAGGAGGATTTTTTGGTCTTGCAAAATATCTCTTTTTAAGTAAATTGGAGTTATTAGGTTATATAACTATATTAGTAGACTAAATGGATTATGAAATTTAGAAGTGGATTTAGTAGGTTACAAATATGCTATAGTGAACCTCCCACCAATTTTTTATTAAAAAAAATATGGTCAAAAGCTGAATAAAGTTAACGAAAGACAAAACAACTTTAAAAAGACCATTTTCGGGTCCTATCTTTTTTCAACTTTCATCCATACCACAGTTGGCCCAGGCACAAGGCCCTCAAGGCCTGGGTCTTGGGCATCCTCAAGATATTCAATTTTTGGGGCACCCCAATTTTTTTTAGGACTATTTTTAGAAAATGCTCAGTCCAAGTTTAAGAAGCAAGACCCAGTCTCTTGAGTATTGATACTGAGGCAGTAGGACTTTCTTCTTATAAAAGATTTTTTGCCTTCATTGTTTCCTTCAACTAGCGATGTGAGACTATAGGTGGGAGGCTTTGTTTTGCAACTTGTTTGTCCCACATCGACAGAGGAAAGGCTCAATTGGCAAAGTGGATTTACTATAGTGTCGGCTTTCTCTGACTTTTTTTTTTCCGTAAAAATAGTCAAGCGTTTAGGGCACCATTCTTAGAATAGGCCTTGGACACCCAAATACCTTGGGCCGGTCCTGATACATACGTTGTCTTGTTGGGAGGAACTCTTAATCTCAAATATTTTACCAGAAATTTAAAAAAAAAACAAGTTAAATTCACTAACCACAAATATATAAAATAAGGACCTCCTAAGGACCACCTTAACTTAATAAAATAAGGACCTCCCTTGCCCGATAGAATTTCGATGATCCAAACCGCTCAATGTGTTCAGAACGTGATTTTAAGGGTACCCGCTAGAAATCAGCAAAAAAAAAATGACCGAAAAGGCTTCATCTGAGCAGTTTTTGTTTATTTTTTATCGAACGGTTCAAATAAAAACTGCTTGGATGAAGCCCTTCCCGGTCATGTTTTTTGCTGATTCCTCGCGGGTACTCTTAAAATCACGTTCTGAACACATTGAGCAGCTCGGATCATCGAAATTCGAACGGAAAATGGGAGGAATGGAGAGGTCCTTATTTTAACTAAAATAAGGACATCTTTATTTGAAAATGACTATATATATATATACAGACATCTAAGGACCTTAAAATGAGGACTTTATATGCGGACCTCCCACTTCTTGCCTTTCCCAATCGGATTTCGATGATCCAAGTTGCTCAATGTGTTCAGAACATGATTTTAAGGGTACCCGCAAGAAATCGGCAAAAAAAATGACCGGGAAGGGTTTGATTTAAGCAGTTTTTATTTGAACCGTTAGATAGAAAACAAACAAAAACTGCTCGGATGAAGCCCTTCGCGGTCTTTTTTTTTTGCTGATTTCTCGCGTGTACCCTTAAAATCACGTTCTGAACACATTGAGCGGCTCGGATCATCAAAATTCGATCAGAAAAGGGAGGTCTGCATTTTATTAAAATAAGGTAGTCTTTATAAGAAGAAGACTCTATATATATAATTATATAATGCTCACTGTTTAGTGTCTTAGAAAAGTAATTAATTTAGTCGAAACTGTTAGGCCAGACTCGTTTATATATAGGAGGAGGAGATATCAACTAGCTAGGAGGAGTACTTCAAGGAGGGGGCAATTCGACTTGAATTAAAGACATAATGGACAAAACTCTATGCATTGAATTAACCGAGTACAGACCTCTCACAAGAGGAGGTAGGTTTTATACTCTTGGAAAAAATAGAGTAGTATGAAAGTGGATGAAGCTAATAAGTTTTGAAATTGGAAGGGAAACCAAATCAGATTATATATAGTAATTATAAGAAAGCTATTTAATTAGAAAGAAATCATAGGGCAATGTGTATATGAATCCTCAAAAGTCGTGCAACACTAGTTTTCAAAATAATCTCTAATTAAAAATAAAATCCTTCAAATTAATACTCCATCTCGGGTCCACACTTAACTTGCTCCGCACCTGAAAAATATTAAGGGGCCCATCATGTATACTTATTTGGAGACATGACATTTTTTTTTTTGGCAATGTAAAATTAAAATTTGGATGGTCGTCACAATTTTTCCTGCATCTAAAACTGGATTGACACAAGTGGCCGGAGTATTAAACACTTTGCTTCTAATATCTCCTCATTATCAATCCCAATTTTAATCTCTCGGCCGTAATACAAATCCTCCAAAACTTACAACCGGCTTCAAACGAGGCCCTTGTCTATGATTCTATCCTTGTTTGGGTGGAATTCAAGCTACGTATCATCCAAGCCATGAAGCACAGGATTTGACTTGTACTTCATAGAACTTTAATCGGTACCGTATTTATTTTAGTAGTATTGAATGCTTTTATGTGATTAATTCTGATCTGATCTGGTTGCACGTCTCAATGACTAATTGTTGGTAAATGCAATATTATTGAAGGAATACAATGCTTCAATTGACTTCTATTGGGCACCAATGCTAGTGGAATCCAACAATGATAATTCATCCCACCACGCATCATCCAATCGGATTGTCAAAATTGGAGCCATTCAAAAGCATGCTACACAATGGGGTGATGCTGATGTTCTTGTTTTTAACTCCTATCTATGGTGGATTATCCCTAAGTTGAAGGTCTTGTAAGTATAAACGATTAACTTCTATCTCCAAAAACTTGTCTTGAATACGTTCACATATTGATCACTATTGAGGTTGGTTGGGTCCATCACGAGACCAACTTCAATGAGCTGATGAAGTTCCTCTTATAGTAGCTAGCTAGGATTATTCGACCATATCATCCACGTAAGAAGTTTGGTTGATCAGATGACCATGATATCATGATCTTATGGCATTTGTCTTCGACAAGATAAAAGAAAATTGGATTTGAAGAATAACCCCTTCTTATTGTTAATAACCTTGATTTGTTTCGTGAATTTTTAGCTTGGTGAATTTAAATAGAATTTAGGTTAGAATCATCAAAGTGTCCAGGTAAAGCCGAGCCCCAAGCAACACTTTCTAGCTGGTCCTATTGGAGAAAAGTCATTTCGTTGTTATACACGAGTGAATTCTTTTTCTTTTTTAGACAATGTCCAACGAAAGCAAATTCGTTTCCTTTAAATATGACTGAATCCTTTTATCTTGGACAATGACCACACAGGAAAGGATCATTTGAAGACCCTTATCCAGTCTACAAAGAAGTAAAGATGTTGCAATGCTATAAGATGGCTTTAAAGACGTGGTCAGCGTGGTTGGAAACCCATGTTAATCGTACCAAGACGCAATTGTTTTTCGTTAGCAATTCAGCCACTCACAGCAGGTATGGTGATAACTTAATCAATGAGCTGATGCCTTTAACACATTGTACCAATCTTACATTACTCCATTCTTGAGCAATTATGAAAGCCATATATATTAAATCTGCAGAAAAAAAAAAAAGACCTAATAAGATAGTGAAACAAAGATATTTGGTGACATGTTTGATGGGTCATGTATAACTCCTTGATACACACCTAGCACCACAACATCCGTACCTAGTCCATGTAAAAAGGTTCAAAGCAGAATCCAAAAGGTAATTTTACTACATTATCAGGCATTACTAACAACATATAGGTAACAGGGCTGACGAATGGGGAGTGCCTAAAGATCAGAACTGCTTCAATGAAACAAAGCCAATTTCGAAAGAGGAATACTGGGGGAGTGGATCGGACACCAAAATGATGCAAATAGCAGAAGCAGAAATTAGCAAATTGAAAAGCAGAGGGTTAAAAATACAAATGCTCAATATAACCCAACTCTCTGAGTATAGGAAAGATGGGCATCCCTCCATATACAGGAAGCAATGGCGCCCTTTAAGTAAAGAGAAGTTGTCAGACCCCAGAAATTATGCAGATTGCACTCATTGGTGCCTTCCTGGTGTGCCAGATGTCTGGAATGAGCTTCTCTTTACATACATTATTCATCATTGAAGACATTATTTTCTTTTCATTTCTTTTAGTAATTTTTTTGCACTCTCTTTCATATTCTGCACTCTTTTAATATCACCATTCATGTGAAGCTATATTATTACCCTTTCGTGTGTAAAAGTAGTAATGAAAAAGGTAATACTACTATAAATTCACGTGAATAAAGATTAAAAAAAAGAGAGTAAGAATGTGAAACAGGAGGATGTCGTATTCTCTCCGTCTCAAAAATTTTAATTCACTGTGAAAAGTCACATGAATTTTGGATAAAAATAAAATAATTTTGAACATATATTTTTTTAAATAGTTTTTCACATCGGTCTAAAGAACTAATTAAGATTTTAATTTAGTCTAAATAAGTTTAAACTATTATGCACGAAAGTACTTTTTTATCAAATAATTGTTTGATCTTTTAGAGTGGGCTAAGATTTTGAGGCGGATGGAGTACCTTTGTTTTTTTGGCAATTAAAGAAAAAGAGCAATAGATTTGTATGGAGGTTATCTTGTGTGTTTCTAAAAACTTTTGAAGTATCTTAGTTTTTAATTTGTTTTGGAAAATTACCAAAATGAAATTGCAGCATGCATTCCAAGCTTGGGTTACCTGAATTTTTTTCCTAATCCTAGTAGTTTTTTAGTTGGAGAAAAACTTATTCATGGCTCATCCGTAGCCTCCAATGCCATTTCAACACCTCAGTAATTATGTCCTTTAACTGCAGTAAAAAAATTTCCTTTCACATGTGCAACAATTTCCTCTTAGTCACTGTTTGGTGCCCAATAAATGGCATTATGATTGATGATTTTGTGGGGCCCATTTCAAGTCCCAGAAAGATGAATCAAACTGCAAATTATTTTTAAAATATTTTTCTATGGGTTCTTGTAAAAAAATGAGCTCAATTTGATATCCATAAGAGCTTTTTCAGCATCCATAGGAGGCTCTATGAATTCTCAAAAAGATCCACGGATGCTGAAAATAGGGGTGTGCATGGACCGGATTGGTTCGATTTTAGAGTAAACCAAGAACCAAACCACTACCTACGGACTATGAATTTGGGGAACCAAACCAACCCATAAAAAAGTATAGGACCAAACCAATCCAATCCAATCCCATCCAAATCATATTAGACAATGGTTTGGTTTCGGTTTCAAACCATGGTTTACTTGAAACTGAGAATATCATCTTCGTAAATTATTTGAAGTACTCAAAATTGCGGAGATAACTAAGAATTGATTTTCACTGATAGAAATATAGGAAAATTTAGGAATTAATTGAAGCATGGAATCACTATTTACTGAATGAAGCATTATATATTTATATACCATGTGCTTTTTGTGTACCAAAATTATAGGATTGAGTTGTGATATATAGAAGTTTATACTAAATAATTTTGGCAGTTATTGAATATTGAATAGGTGAATTGAATAAATTATTAATTTAGAAAACTAGTTGAGTATATATAACTCTCATGTATACTTGGTGTATCTAAGTTAATTGTAACGACCCGGATTTTTGACCCAATTTTTTTTAATACAAATTTATACTGTTAAATTCCTAATTCAATAATTAATTAGATTGAATAATCAAAATATATTATTATGTGTACAATTGATATTATTTGCACTATTGTATAAGATATGTATTTAAACTTTAGATATACAGGGAATCAGTGATTCATATTCATTTCTTATCTTTCCTATCTAAACCCTAAGTAGAACTCTATTCAAACTAACTCTCCACTTCTCTCTCTCATCCTATACATAAAAGCGTCCAGATACATTCTCACCATGTAAATACATGCGTCCACATACATTTGAATTGAAAACCCCCCAAATGTGGCACTTGTCCCCCATCTTTTTATCATTATTAGTATCACTCTCCTTCCTCATTCCACCACTTCTACACTTATCCTCTCACCTTCTCACTACCTTATTCTCTCTCATTATACATACCTACATAAATCCAAAAATTGAACACCAATATATTACTCCCAATTCTATTGTTGAGTCTAGAAGAGAGAGAGAGAGAGAGAGAGAGAGAGAGAGAGAGAGAGAGAGTTGTGGCCATAGGTGTGTGCACACCGTGAGTTTCGTGGGCACACCGCTGCTGCAGGCCCTATCAGAGTGCCGTCGGACGCTGCCCCGAGATTTCAAAACCACCATGGCGATCTACGGACATCGTACAACACTTATCCGAACTTAGAATCGCGTTTGAGGTAGTTTTCCAGAAACTCGAAACCTTAATCTGCATTTTAATGGAGTTTGGACTTAGATTTAAAGTTTATTGAAGATGATGATCTGCTGTTAAATTGTAATTTATTTTTAGTCCTGTTTATATTAAAATTCAGTTCGGTTGTGCTAGAATGATTAGTGTTATACCCTGTGAAAATTTATGATCGTTTAACAAGTGTTTGATTGTGAAATTATTATTGATGATGCATTATTGATTTGTATTTGGGTGGACGTTTACGTGTTTAATAAATTATTGGGGTAGATAAATATTTTTGAAATATTCACAAGAATATTTTACTAGTAAACATTTATTTAGATTGTAAACAAGAAATATTTTAGATTATATATTAGTTAATCTTTAACTCTAATAAATATTGACTAGAATAGCCTCGCATAATTTTGTTGTTATGAAAATCTCATATTAATATTTAATATAGTTAGTAAATACTAAATTTAGCAATAAGTATTTTTCAATAAAAAATTTGTTTGTAAAATCTATAAATAATATGAGAGTTAAAGAAAATGTTTAAATAGTAGAAATGTTTTATAAAATTTCTAAATGAGAGAAATAGACTTAATTTTATGTGTAGTAATTAATTGTTTGACTGAATATTATTTTGTTACTCGCATGATTAATTCTATGACAGGATTAATTTTATCGCATGGTTATGTGTCGTTAGTACTTTTAGTTGAAATGTTGAACCGTGCGATATTTTATTGTGGCTGTAGATTGGACAAATAGGTTCCCGGGGTGGTTACGAGTAGTGAATCATGTAGACGATGATAAGTAAATGGAAAATGATAAAGTGTTGAAAGTGTGAGTACTGTGTGGATTGTGAATTGAGCCATGGCGATGGCAAGGGTAACCTATGGGGCCCTGTGTTGAAATGGGTTACCTGAGGGGCCCGGTGTTGTGACACTAACGTATGATACGTCATGGGAAGTTTCTCTTTGAGGAAGAGAATGGGTCCCATGAGACGGTTATAGTTAGTGAGATGCTAATGTATGATACGTCATGGGAAGTTTCTCTTTGAGGAAGAGAATGGGTCCCATAAGACGGTTATAGTTAGTGAGACGTTAATGTATGATACGGCATGGGAAGTTTCTCTTTGAGGAAGACAATGGGTCCCATGAGACGGTTATAGTTAGCGTGGGGTAGTGGATGTCCGACCCTAATGTACGATACGTCATGGGATGACTCGATCCTCCTGTTATGGTCTTAAGTGAGAACATACTCGGTACATAACTTAGGTGCGCTCACCTAGGACCCTGGTGCAAGATAAGCAAGAGGACGGGTGGACCCATGAGACGATTGTAGTTAGTGGATGTGGGAGGAAAGGATCTCGCGGAGATGATCCTTAGATTACATGTAAGATGATGGATAGTAAAGAAAAAGACGATGTGTTATTATTCTGTACCTTTTGTGTATTATTAATTATTATATTGTTGATCTGCATATTGTGGTATTAGGTTTTAGGATTTTTACTTGGTGAATTATCACTCAGGATACGTTTGTATCCTGGCAAATCGTTTGCTTCGGCGTTCAATTTGCCAAAGTGTGCAGGATTTCACAATGGAGCAGTTGATACAGGTGGGACTTCCTGGAACGGAGTCTGGGCCAACGTTGCTTGGAATTCGTGTCAAAACTAAAGTCGCTCTGGAGTTGCTTTTATTAAACAAATGTACATAGATTTTTGTATTATTTTGAAATTGTAATTTTTGTATAAGGATAAATAGGGGCCTAATAGTTTGTAAAATTTAGTATATTTTTGGGTTAATGTTTCTGAAATCTCTTGAGAAATCGGGGCGTTACATTAATTGAGTTATATAAATATACGGTTTGGATCGGTTTGGAACCGAAAACATTAACGTAAATCCATAGACCAAACCATGCATTTAATGCGGTTTCTAATTTTTTTAAACCGGAACCAAACCACACTACTAAAAAACCAAACCAAATCATTCGGTTTGGATGGGTTTGGACTAGTTTCGCGGTTGGACGGGTGTTTTGCTCACTCCTAGCTAAAAAAGCTTTACTGATATCCACTTGAGCAAAAAAAATTCAAGGAAGCAATTAATGGAAAGTATTTTAAAGCTAATGAGCCGTTTCAATCATCTTTGTGATACCCAAAAATGAGCCCCTCAAAAAATAATCAAAATAATCTAGAACTTGAGTGTAGAAAATACTAATAAACTAAATTTTATATTTCTAGATAATAAAATTATCAGCCTGCATCATATTTACTAAGTAACACTTACTATATTAGATGGCTACACTTCGTGCATTGTATGGCGTAAATACCATTTACTAATGGGAGCTAGCATCATACTCGCACCTAGGTTTTTGGAGGCTTCTCTTTCCCTTTATTTGTGTCATAGTTGCACTCTGTTTTGTTGTGATCCATGTGTTCCTGATCATTTGTTAACCTCTCCATGTGTGAGTACTCAGGGGTTGCACATATAGGGGAGTGTTGGAAATTGTCCCATATCAATTAATTATCACCTCGAAAACTAGTTTATGAGCCTGGGGCGCGGCCTATTTTCTCATTGCCAATTGATTTTAAATTAGATGCTTTAACTTTCCACTTGGGAGCATAACAGTCAGATCCAAAGCTGCTATGGGTACATAGAGGGGATACATAACCCGCGTACATATGTCTTTGGGACCTGTCTTGGATCCCACAAAGATAGTTGCTCATGTTGTTTAAAATATGTTGTTTTGAGTTACTGTAAATTCAATTGAATATTGATAAGAGCGTTTACGTAATATCCAACTTTCGGACCTTGTATCATTTTCCTTGCTTGGTTCATGGTTAGTCTAACTCATTTGTACATCAATACTCATGCGGCTCTAAAGGGGTCTGGTGTCAAAAAACTCTGAATGATATTTCCATCGATATAGTTGGTTTTAAGTTAACTAAGGGGATTGTCTGCAACTAGCTTTGGATTGCACAATGCGGTTGTTCTGACATTAGGTTTAATTTGGTAAGTTCATATTTATGGGAAAAAATTCAATTAGTGGGGCATTGAGTAGCCACATAGTGAATGACATTTATGTTTCTATTTTTTGGAGGTTTAAATGACATTTATGTTAAAAAATCATTTTTAAAAGACAAATGTAATTACTAATTATATTAGAAGACTACTGATATCTAATTCCTAACAGTTATTCATACTTGCTCAAATATGCGATGTCAAAGATACTGCGTCACATTAATCGCTTGAGTTCCATTGCTCTTAGCGTGTCTGAGTTAGTTCCTCCATGGGAAGTTGATGCTCTAGTTGAAGACATTTGGGAATTTGCGGTGCATTTGGATGGGTTCGCCGAAGTGCAAACAAAGTAGCTGTACTTGTTCTGTGCCCTTAAAGATGGGTTCTTCCCTCTAACAGTGTTGCTAGCTCGCTAGGCTGGAGTCTCTTTTTGCTTTGTAGTCTTTGAGACATTATCTGATGTTCAAAAAAACAAAATTTTACGACGAAGAAACACCTTCAATCATAAAAGTGGAATCTCTGGTGATTGGATTTTCATTAACTACACGGTGCAATCCAATGCAGTCCAGAATTTTTTTTTTAAAAGAAAAGAAAAGAAAAGAAAAAAGGTCAATAGAGTGATGAAAGTCACAAAAAAAGCACATTCCAAAACATAATGCTTCACGTAAACTAACTGCTACCCACAATTATCACAAATTAGCCAACTGCGCCTCCATTCATCTAAATAACCTGCCAAGATTAACAAGAGGGAGCTGAAGTAAATGATGAAAACAGAGCAAGCACTAGGTCTGGTATCAACTAGGGGAATTGGATGGAGGTTCCATTCCCTTATAGCCCTCTTAATTGGGGCCTTAATCATCATCACATATACTTATCACAAAGGAGAAAGAAAATGGAATATTGTTGGAGACGAAACAAGTAGCAATAACTTGTTGCAGGGCTGCAACTTGTTTTCAGGCAAATGGGTTTTTGACAACAAGTCCTACCCGCTGTACGAGGGGCAAAAGTGTCAATTCATGCTTGATGACTTTGCTTGTGACAAGTTTGGGAGAAAGGACTTGAAGTATCAGCAATGGAGATGGCAACCTCATGATTGTGATCTTCCCAGGTCTCTCTCTCTCTCTGAATGCCATTTTGTTTGATATGTACATGTCTTTTCTTCTGCTACAAAAGGTTCGATGCCAGAGCTTTGCTAGAGAAGCTAAGGGGGAAGAAGCTTGTTTTCGTGGGAGATTCACTGAATAGGAACCAATGGGTTTCACTGGTATGCCTTGTCGAGTCCTCCATCCCTCATGGGCTCAAGTCCCAGTCCACCCATTTCAATGGCTCCTTGTTCACCTTCAATGCAATTGTGAGTCCAAATTCGACATTTTAGTTTGGATCAGGCTTGTCTCTGGTAGTCGTACTCAGGCGGTTCCGATTATACGAATACTTATTCAAGTAGGGTTTATCAAAATGACCGTAAAAACAAAAACCGGGCTGGAGTCAGGAATCAAATCCAAGCACAACACGTTTTTGTAGGATGATTTTATTCAAAAATTAATTCTAGTAATTCGAATGATCTGTACCTTTAGGAGTTCATTAGTGCATTCATACTTTTTTTTATCGACAAAAATAACATTTTATTAAGGAAAAGTGGGAAAGGGGATTCTAACCAAGGGTTAGCCTTGGTTAGAAAATATAAAAAATTGGTCTAAGGTCCACTATAGAGAACTTGCAATCCAATTAGTCCACTTCTAATGTTTGTAACCCCTCTAGTCCACTAATATAGTTTAGTAAGGCTTTAAGTCCACTTCTTTTAAAAAAAAATTAAACCAAGAATTTTTACATGACAAAAATGCCCTTCTAGGGTTTTAATCATACTCTCTCTCTCTCTCTCTCTCTCTCTCTCTCTCTCTCTCTCTCTCCACCAACCTCTTCATCTGACCACAACCACCAGCACCACCGTTGCCACCAGCACCACCAAAAGCTGCCGGAAACTCACATATAACGTTATAAGTTTTACTTTTTTATTTTTTATTTTTTTCCGTTTTGGAATTTTGATTTTGACAACTCTCTCTACATTTTAGATCTCACCCGCTCTACCGCTGCACATATAACATTATATGTTCAGGTATGTTAGGCCGCTGTGCGGACCAATTCATATAAGGCTGTCTATGATGATATATGGTTATGGTAACATATATGGTTATATATGATTATGATTATATGTTCATGCATATACATGTTCAAGTTTTAACAAGTAACAATCATTGAAACCATTACATCCGCCAATTAAAACATATGTATTCAAAATAAATAAAAAATGGATTCAGAGTCTGTTATTGATCAACTACATAGTTATAAATTTGATCGATAGATCTACAAAATGGATTCAGAGTCTTCTGAATAGCAATATGAAAATATGACAAAGAAATTACATCAAAAGACTTTAACTAAATTAAAATTCTAAATCTAATGTTCTTGGCTGTCTTGTCAGGCTCAACGATGCTAATGTGTCTCTTCAACTTCATCAGGTACCTTTGGTAGAAGGATTTGATGTGGAGGGCTCTTCTGAGGTTGAAGTTCATCCTAAACTCCATTATCACGGTGTCATTGTGGTGATACTCTAATTTGCAATAAATTGGATTAGACACTTCATGAAACCATACTCATATTTCTCTTGGATTCGTCATTTCGGCACATTTAAAAAAAAAGTTAAACAGATGGAAACATATAGCTTTATATGTTAAAAAAAGAATTCAAGAATTTGTATATTACCATATATATATTTCATGATATCAATTGTCAAATGAAAATCTAAACATTATATGTCTCATGATACACTATAACAGAAAAATCACATATAACCATATATATGAGGAATGATGGCATAATACAAGGTACATAATTGGATATATAATCAGATGTATCTCATGTACAGAGAACATACCATATTTTCTTAAAATATGGTTATATGTGCAAATAAAATAAAAAATTTATACATGAAAACTAATAAAACTACTAAATTTATGTTATTGAATTGGTCCGCACAGCAGTCTAATAGACATAAATATATAACCATATAATCATATTAAAGCAGTCCATATGTAACCATATGATGACATGATACAAGATTCAAAATTGGACATATAACCATATATATTCGCAGAATAAAATGACAACCAGAACAAAATGATATATATAAATAACCAAAAGGAAAATATATAATGTCATATAATGTTATGCGATGACATGTAACATTACAATGTCAAATGTTATATATATAGTCATTTTCAAATGAGGGTGTCCTTATTTTAAAATAAGGACCTCTCTATTTCACCCATTTTTCGTTCGAATTTCGATGATCCGAGCCTTTCAATGTGTTCAGAACGTGATTTTAAGAGTTTACACGGGGAATTAGCAAAAAAAATGACCGTGAAGGGCTTCATCTGAGCAGTTTTTATTTGAACCGTTCGATAAAAAACAAACAAAAACTGCTCCGATGAAGCATTTCCGGTCATTTTTTTTGCTGATTTTTCGCAAGTACCCTTAAAATCACGTTCTGAACACATTGAGTGGCTTGGATCATTGAAATTCTATCAGAAAAGGGAGGTCCTCATTTTATTAAGTTAATGTGGTCCTTAGGAGAAGGGGACTAATATATATATATATAGTCGTGTCGTGCCAGCTTGTTTACTTAATCGTGTCATGTCGTGCCATTTTTTAATCGTGTCATGCTGTGCCCATGTCGACACATCTCCAACTGAGTTTCGTTGAAAAAAAAAAACCTTTAAAAAATGTAAAATATTTATCAACACAAAAGTGTAAAATGTTATGTAACAATATGAAATAAGAAATTAATTTATTTTTTATATTAAAATTAGTATTTGGTGTGCCATGCATGTCTAAGACCATGCCGTGTCATGTTGTGACCAGCCCATTTCTTTGCCATGTGTATGGCTCTAGAACTGGGGCTCGGACAGCCGATCGAGCCACGTTGCACTAAGCGAGCATGAGGGTGCTTGCTCGCTATTCGGTATGAGAATCTGGGGATCACAACGCCACCCTCAGAATGTCGCTCGGTAAGGGGGTTCGATCGCGGCTCTGTCGGTCCGTTAGGGCACTAAGTATACCCGACCCCAACTCCCTGAGGCTGCCTGAAGGAATACGGTTATGCTAGGAGGGCCCCATACGGTTACGCCAGGAGAATAATCATTAGGGTCTGACCTGGCCATGTGCTCCGTAACCGCCTTATCCCATTTGTCACATATGACGTCACTTGAGGCGGTTACCTGAGCGCATTCTCCATGCGCTAGCTTGGAGGCCAAGCAAAGCAAGGTTTATAAATACAAAGGGACTCTAACCTGAAAAGTTATGCCATTCTATCCTAACACTCGACCTATACACTTCTCCCTATATCTAACTTGATCGTTGGAGGGTCATTGGGCTACCACAGCCCTAGTGACTTGCTGCAGGTCCGGCGGCGGACGTGCGGAGCTGGGGAGGAAGGAATCAGAACCGACCAACAGTAAATATCTCGATAAATCAAACCCCTACAATTAGCAACTCTGCTGGGGATCTAGACGACTTCTTAGCGTCCCATTCCTTATTTTTCCCAAGCTTTGTTCAAAAATTCCTGAACCAAGATGGTGGAAGTTGAAGATCCACATCCTAGCAATATGTCCCTCGGACTCGGCCCCTTTGGAGACCTTCACCCGGGCTCTGGCGGAGCCAACGTCTTGGGCAAAAACCACATGTCCATCGGCATTGGAGCCGGCACCTTGACGCCAGACGCAGGGACGTCCTTCGAACTGCATACCTACATCCGTCACTTGGAGCAGCAGATAGATGACCCCACAATAGTCGTGGAGCGGGACGGGCACGTTAGGGACGAGCTGGCAGAGATCAAGCACCTCCTTTCGATCTTCTCACTCCACTCCACCAGAAGCCGTGACGGACAAAGGAGCCAGGGCAGCCCCCCTCGCAGCCATGGAGGGGGCCCCTTAATAGAGCACCGACCTCGGCCCTCAGCAAAAGATCGTCTCGAACCACAGGAGGAAGGGGCCGTACTGAAAAGGGTGTGTGGCGTAGGGAGCGCTCCCATTCCCCTAACCCTAACCCCGTAGGACATCATTTGAAGCGATGAGCCTTTGAGAGGCTTGGAGCTGGAAGCGTCTTCACCTCCTCCACCCATTCCGTCAGAATTGACAAGGGGCGCATTGAGCCCACCCTAGTTTCACAAAAATCACAAAGGAGGATAACAGCCTCGTGGATACAAAACCAAGGGGTACCGCGAACGCCTAAAAAACTGATGCGAAAAAAGTTCGATCATAAAGCACCCCAAAAATGGTCGTGATAGAAGCCCAGTCACCGAGCACCTCGGGCACCACCCTCGAGATAGCTACAGAAAGAACTGACACGAACACTCCTCCCAGAAGTCGGGGAGCATTCCATCGAAAAGAAAAGATTACGAAAGATTGGACCATCTCATCCCAAAGAAGCATTCCGCGACTGAGCGTCCAAACGGTCCCGTGATAAGCACCCGATTATGCAAATAGAGGGTGCGCTAGTTATTTAGTTTTAGTCTATTTTATTGCTTAAACTTAGTTGCTTTGATTTCTTTCTGCTCGCGAGGTGTGTTGGTTTTATTTTGTAGGAAATCCCCTAATAACAAAGTTTTAAGACCCGATGGCTAAGGCAAGATGACCCGACGGCTTGCTAAGGCCAGGCATGGCCAAGGCAGAGAGCAAGGCCAAGCACTGGAGATAATTGATTCGGCATCGGTAGGACATGACAGGAGCCATCGGTACCGAAGTGATCAAGCACAGGAGTCTAAGTTGCTCGGCACCGATAGGAGGGAAAATATTGCATCGGTACTGAGCAATCCACGTTCAAACTCCTAAACTGCCTCGGCATTGATTGGAAGGAATTCTCTCCATCGGCACCGAGGCCATTAGCACAGCAGCACCGAGAGTCTCGGAGGGTGATTTTGAAGCATCTCCTGAAGAATATTCCGTGCGCGTACCTTGGAGTATAAAAAGCAGTGATGTCATTGTACAAACAAGTAGAATAGTTTGATTACATCATTTTTAGATCTAGATCTAGATTTTGAATTGTTCTTGAATGTTTTTCAATTTTTTAGCTTTGAATTTTTATTTTTCTGTCTTTGTTAGTTAACTTCTGATATTGTCATCTTCATTAAAGTCACTTGATCTATCATTTAATCTAATTTTCTTCTAGTATTGTTATTTCAATTATGCTAGGTAGATTTTTGCTTGCTCTTATCTCAATAGATATGTGTGAGTAGTTTTCCAAGGTTAGGTCATGGGGTGATTAGCACCTCATGGCTCAAGTAGAATTGCGTTTTTCACCATAAAGTTTAAACCTTTGGTTCGAGAATCGATGTGGGGTTCGGGTTTATTTGTCAAATCGCTAAGGTGTTAATCTTCTTGATCATGTGTAGGTAAGAGCACCGCCTACTTACCACACATGATGCTTGGAGTTCTGACACACGAGGCATTTGCTAAATACATTCTAGAGCTAACTTGGAAATAAAGCCATTCTATTTTCCGATTTGGGAACCTTAATTGTGTATCCTGAACCGCGTAATTAGGTGAGAAATGCAGTTTAACTTGAGTAGTGAGTGTTAGTAATTCCTACACCTAACCTGCTTTTTATCTTAGTTTATTCGCTTTTCAATTTAGCCCATTTTACTTTTCACTACACATGTAAAACCAAGTTGGCTGTCAAAAAGCCGAAAACCCGAGCTTACATCTACAAATCCAGCAAAGCCTTATTAATTATTCCCATGGGTACGATCCCGGTCTTTCGGATTATCATGCTTCAACTGACATATTAAGCCCTACGCTTGGGGCGCTATTCCTTATATCGGAGTGAACGAAGCATTTTTGGCGCCGTTGCCGGGGATTTCTGATTATGGCTTTCTTGGAGGTTCGACAAACCACTGTAAGTATCCCGCTTTCGTCTAGTAGTAGTAGTTTAGCAGTTTATGTGTTAGTAGTTCGTATTTAGTTTGGTGGATACCTCTAACCTGGTTATACCAAACTTGAGGTGTAACTAAGCCAGGCTAAATATCGAGTTTGTTTTTAGTTAGTTAATTTAGTTAGTTAGCTTAAATTTGATTGCATTGCTTAGCCGAGGTGGTGGCATAACCCCTCGCATATTCTGTTTGTTGAGTTGAGGTGGCGGCATAGCCCCTCCTGTCTGGTAGTTTGTTGGTAGTTAGTTAGTATTTGTGTTAGTTTATGCCTGTTTATCGAAGCTCAATTTCCAATCGGCTTCATCATTCTTCTTCACCGCCAAGAATCCGTAGCAGTGCCAGGGCGTATCCTGCCCACTCTCCGCCTCGCAAATTAAATCGCATTTGCAAAGGCCCAATGGCAGAAGAAGTTCCAGTTTGTACTCTACATGATTATTTGAATCCAGAACGGGCTCCACAAGTATCTCCTATCGTTATTTCGACTCCGACCACTGGGAATGCATTTGAATTCAAAACTGAGTATCTTCGGATAATTCCAGAATTTTGGGGGCGAGAATTGGAGGATCCTTATTTGCATATCCAGGAGTTCGAGAATATTCTACACTCTTTCGTTACAGTTTCGGGGCAACTTGATCAAGCCCGCCTGAAGTTGTTCCCATTCACTCTCAAAGACAAGGCAAAACAATGGTTCAACTCTTTGAAGTCACAATCTTTGCGTAACTGGGGAGATGTTTAGGATGCTTTCACCACTAAATTCTTTCCAGCAAGCAGGATGAAGTTACTTATCGATCAGATTCAATGTTTCAAGCAAAGGGATGGAGAGACTTACCACAAGTATTGGGAGCGATACAAGAACTTGCTTATGTCGGTTCCTCATCACAACCTTCTGTTGTATCTCAGAGTCAACTAGTTCTACACAGGGTGTTCTCAAGAGAGTAAACAGCTTCTGGATACTATGGGTGGAGGTGATTTTATGGGGAAGACACCGGAGGATGCTTGGGATTACTATGAGTCACTAGCTGAGAAGACCCAGTCTTGGCAGTTTGCAGATTCATGAGATAGAGCGATGTTCAATCAAGGTCCTACAGGTTCAGGGAAATTCTCTATTGCGGAGCATACAGCTTTTGAAACTCGATTGGAGGAGATTGCTCGAAAACTTGACAAGTTGGAATTAAAGAGTGCTCAATCTCAAGAAGTGAAAGCAGTGCGCCAAGTGGAGGAAGTTTGTGTTATTTGTGAGATTGTGGGCCATTCTACAGAAGCGTGCCCCAACATTCCTACTCTTAAGAACGTGATTAATGGAATTGCTCTAGAAGAAGTACATGCTGTGCAATGTTTTGACCCTTATTCTCAATCTTATAATCCGGGGACAAGGCAACATCCAGCTTTCTGTTGGAATCAATCTAATGAAGGGAGTTATTCTCAAGTTCCACCACCTGCTCCACAACTACCTTGGAAGCAACCTCAGAATGCTTTCCGTTTCCCTCAAGCTCAAGGCCCACCTGGTTTTGCTCCCTCTGCTCCATTCCCACATGTAAACCAATTTCAACAGCCACCTGCCCAGTTCCACCAACAACCACCAAAGCGTTCTTGGGAAGAAGCTCTCTTGCAAGGTCAAACTGCCATCAATGAGCAATAAACTCAGATGATGAATGATATCAGAAACCAGTTGGGGAAGTTGACAACTACGGTGGGTCTGTTACAACAAGAGAAATGGAAGTTTTCTACTCAACCTCAACCTAATCAGCAACCGAATTCTAATCCGTCTTCTTAAGGTCTTCACTTTGCTAGCTCTTCGGTGACTTTCCCCGAGCAAGCAAAGGCTATTATTTCTATAACGCCCCCAATTTTGGGTACGTTGAAAAGACAATTTCATTGAAACCTCAAAATAGAGTCTGGCTCTTATTACATCATAATTCTCACAAGAGTACATTTAATACACAAGGGAGGGTATCTAAGGTTCCTAACTACAGCTCTGCTTGCTCTTCCATCCTTGCCAGCTCTTCGGCTCCAAAGGCCTCCAAGGTGTACAGCTTACCCTGCTCATCTACAAAGTCTGACACATTATACCAGCGTCGCCACAAGTATAATATGTCAGGGTCACCAAAGGTAACACCATGAGCTACGAAAGCTCAGCAGAACAATCTCATACCCGCTAACCCATGACTTATAAACAATAGGTCATATACAACAGATAGTAACAATAACACATTCACATTCGCAACTATCGTTGGTGTCCATGATTTTTTGAGTTTCTCCTACGCGACTCATCGTAGACCGTGTCACCATTTTTCATATACCGATCTACATTTCCAAAATCACTTTTCAACACACCCAACCTCGGTTCTGCCGTTCCGGGTTCCCGAGTATCCTCACAATGGTTCCGCCGCACCGAGTTCCCATTGGCACACAAAACTTGCATTGGCTCCTCTCCGCAGATAACCAAGCCACATTACCAATGAGGCTACCACGTCCGGCCGCATTGGCAATCTTCACAATGGGCTACCAAGTCTGGCCACATTACGAGTTTTCATACACACAACGGGCTACCAGTCCGGCCACGTTGCGGTTTTCACAATCCACACGATGGGCTACCAAGTCCGGCCACATCGTGGGTTTCCATACACGCAATGGGCTACCAAGTCCGGCCACATTGTGGTTTCAAAACACATCCCATCATTATCCACACCCTAGGTGTCATGTTTCTACTTCCTCGATTTTTGTGTCATGTTTTATGCATAGACTCCGCGGTAGGACTTCACATGTAATCATAAATCATTCCTTGAAAACTCGGAACTAAACTAACAAGATCATCCAACTCAATATTATACCACAAGTAATGCAAGCAATTCACGTAAGCATGCACATAACGCTTTTAAAGATCAAATTCCGAATACTTCCATTCAAGCGATAACATTCCAATCTTTTTAAAAAAAATCTGTACTTTCTTCCTTTGTGGAAAATTCTAAACAACATATGTTTATTAATGTAAAGATCGATTATTCAACATGCTCACACTACAAGAAAAATTCAATTGGGTGACGAATGAAAATCGTCACAAATTGCATGTTTTTCGTCACAAATAATATAGGTGACGAAAAAAAATTTGTTGACTAAAGGTTGTCGAGGATTCCTACTTGGTGACGAAATTTATTTTTTGTCACCTATAGTGCCTTTTGATGATGATATATTTCGTCACCAAAAAGTGAATAATTGGTGGCGAAATTTTTTTCCTCACTTATTGTGCTTTTTGACGACGAAAAAATTCGTCACCGATGGGTCACATTGGTGACGAAATTTTTTGTCACTAATATAAGAAATCGGTGACGAAATTTTTCGTTGCGAAAGATGTTTTCATATGGGAAAAGAAATCTATCTTTCTTGCTCCTGCTAGGTTTCGAACCCGAGTCCCTTGAGTTTTTCGTGCAAGCTCCAACCAACTGCACTACACACACTTTTCAGTAAATATTTGAAATATCTAATAAATAGCACATATGTTTAACATGAAAATATATTTTGAATGTAATTTTGGACCTTTAAACATTAGAATTAGCAATTTTGATAAACATGAAAGTTGTAGGCAATTGAGTTATTGTTCAAACCCAATTTGAATTATCTCAATCGGAGATTTTAGTAAAGAGTTATGTCCGAAATACATTTAGTGACAAAGCGCAATTCATAAATTTCGTCACGAAAGGTACCCATTTGACAACGAAATATATTTTTTGTCGCTGAAAGCGTTAAAATGGTGACGAAATTATTTTTCGTCACCAAAGTTAAGCATTTGGTGACGAAAAAAATATTTCGTTACTAAATTGCTCACATTTGGCGACGAAATATATATTTTGTCACCAAATGATTATCTTTGGCGACGAAAAATAATTTTGTCACCTTTTTTAAGCTTTCGGTGACGAAAAATGTATTTTTTCGCCAAATGGGTACCTTTAGTGACGAAAATATTTTTTTCGTCACTAAACAGGCATAATTGGTGACAAAATTATTTCGTCACGAAAGTTATCAAAATAGTGACGAATTTATTTTTTCGTCGCCAAATATACTCATTTAGTGACAAAATTAAATTTCGTCGCCACTTTTTCGTCACTAATTTTCATTTTTCTTGTAGTGTCATACTTCCATTCACCAAAGCTAAGTTCATCATGCATTCCAATCATTATAAACGATAGTAAACCTCATCTACTTTAAAGAAATGATTAGGAAAGTTATGCTAGGGAGAATGAGTAGAGATTAATCTACCTTGATCCGAAACTAGTCGGGGCCGAATAAGCTAGTTGGAAAATCCTAAGGGTGGTGAAACTCGTAAATCTGGACCGAACTTTGGATGGCCGTAACTCGGTCAATCTCTAGCCGAATACAATCGTTCTTGGGTCGAAATCGAAGCTCTAGAAGCGCTCTACAACTTTTGTGAAGGAAGTTGATCTTAGAAACTACCTTAGGTAGGAGAAAAATGGTGATAAAGGAAGAGACAGTATGCCGTCTAGAACTGGAAATCTGAGATTTTTACTGAAATTTGGATGTCAGTATCTTTGTCGTTTCTTGACCGATTAGGGTGGTTCTTGGGTCTAACTTGAAGGTCTTGAAGTGCTCTACAACTTTTCCGAAGGGAGTTGGTTCTAAAAACTAATTTAAGCAGGAGAAAAATGAGGATTTATGAAGGGCAGTAGGCTGTCTGAAAATGGTTTCTAGAGAGAAGTTGGAGCAAGAAGTGGAGGCGTGAGTTTAAGCTTGGAATGGCTTACTATTTATAGGCCAAGGCTCCTCCTCTCCCTCTCTAAACCGAATTCTCTCTCTCTCTCTCTCTCTCTCTCTCTCTCTCTCTCTCTCTCTCTCTCTCTCTCTGTAACAACCCGCTCTAGAAGGATTAACATAATCAATTTTAATGAAAGCTTAATATCAACCTAAATGAAATTCATTCCATAAACGCACGATAATGTCGGCTAAGTATATTACAACCGACTTCCAAAATAAAATTTACAAGAGAACTTTACAAGATGAGTTGCATCCACATAAGGTACGACAACTCTCCAAAAATTGATATCACAAATGTACTATGCCAAAAGGACACCAAGTCGACCCTCGTCCTCGCTCCTACAGCTTGTCAGACCAGTAGTGGACCAAAACTCTACTTCAATTACCTGAAAGGATTGTGAGTATTACTACTTCATTCAAGCGGAAAGCATAAAATAATTTACACAAACAAACATGGATCAGGTTATGCTTCTAATCATAATTAGCAAGAAACATACTATTTTTCACAAACCATTAAGTAAGCAACAATATTTCAAGAAACCATAGGGTTGCTTCCCTCGCAACCAGGAGTTATGACGGTACCGTGACCCTGTGAACAGGGTACTTCCAACAATTTATACCCTGTTTGTGTACAGCAAACAGACAATTTATACCCTTCTTGTGTACATCAAGAAGAAAACAATTCCAACCAACAATACAGCTATGGCATGCTCTTGAAATAAATCATGTTTCAAGCAACTTGATCCATATCACTACCGTCAAAAATTCCCAACATTTGCAGAAAAAGGATAAGTTTATTTTTAGCTAGCCACTTTAATGGAATAGCACACTCACCTTAGAGATCCAAAAAACAAAAGCGAAACGCCTCCTTCTCAACCTTGAGGTGGAGACTCGTCCCCCGATCCTAGAATATGAATGACACTATACTTAGTATATTTCATACTCCAACTCATGTTAAAATGCAAGTAAAATGCATCAATAAGTCTAACATTTGATCTTCTTTTTAATCTCCATCCCTAGTATGATACTGCATGAGACCAATGCAATAAAAATGATGGGTGATGTGTTTCAATGCTCCAAAGTTGATTCAATGAGGTTAGATACAAGAACTCCAAAGAATAAGGCTTAATCCATGCCCAACGTGTACGGTTCTGACCATATCCAATACATAATCGTGAATTCTAAGAATTTCACTTAAACCGTTGAAAAGTTAACTTCTTCCTCTTCAAATCGATGGGTCATTCATAAAAAATGGAGTTCGGGTAACCTTACTACGGCCTCGCGACTATAACTTAACATAATACCAAAACTGGTGCAGATAAAGATTTTAAGTAAACTTTAACAGAAATTCTGTTATTGGTCGGGCATAACCACAGCGCACGGGTTGCACCGTTGGAAAGCCCTACAAGTCTAATTTTCAGCAAAGCAAGCGGAATGTGATTTCGAGTCTCGAGCTAGGAGATATGACTGTTTTCCCAACTTGTGTCAGTGCAGTCAGCAATGCGAGTTTCACAGCAGCAGTTCGGTGCATGATTTTTAACTTTTTCCCCTATTTGAAATAAATTCTGAACATTTTACCCAATCAACTAGACATGCATATCCATCTCCAGTAAAAATTTCAGAAACTTACAAGGTCGGCAAGTTAGTGAGAAAAATTTGTTAAGAACATGATAGATTCAGTCAAGTTCAAGCTCTAATTGACATGCCCATAAGCCACACGAATTTGCTAGGTTAAAATCCATTCTCTTATGAACCAATTAGGATTTAAACTACAAGAATATGCAGGTATATACATGTTTGATCAAAACCCAAAACATAGATTATGTATAAACTAGGGTTTACCTTCAATTAGATTTTCCCCAATTTTTTTTCCTTTCTTCCTCCTCCTCCTCCTCCTCTTCTTCTTCTTCTTCTTCTTCTTCTTCTCTCTCTCTCTCTCTCTCTCTCTCTCTCTCTCTCTCTACGTGATACAAAAAAAAAAAAATGGTGGAGGGGTGTGGAATGGTGTAGAATACCGTAGAAGCTAGGTTTATTAGGGAAGAATTATCCCATGAGGTTGGGTGTATAGGTTTAAATGTGCCATAACTCATCTCTACCCTTCATTCCACCTACCAAGTCAATCTCTTTTAATTAACTTAATTAAACCCTCAAATTTAATCCCTCTTTTTTTTTTTTACTTAACTAAACCCTCAGATTAAATCATGTATTGCTTAACAATTAATGAATGATATGCGAATAATAACACAACTCGTGTAACAAATAGCATGACCTATGCAACATAAAGTTAAATGACATATGCGATGCACGTGCATGCTCAGAACGGGTGTTACACACACACTCTCTCTCTCTCTCTCTCTCTCTCTCTATATATATATATATATATATATATATATATATATCTTTGATTTTCTTTCACATGTCAAGCTTGATTGAAAGCTTGATAGGTTAGGGTATGGGGTTATCTAGGCTTGCATGACTAGATTTTTGTACCTTGGATTGGATTATAGAAGATTTGGTGGAGGGAAGGAGGGTTTGTACAAGATTTGGTGTTTAAACAAACATAAAAAGAAAATTGTAGGATAGATTTTTGGCTAGGAAGAATATACAACCATGGATTTGAAAGGATGCAAGAAGATCATGGTGTACAACCCAATCTCTCTTTCTTTTTCTCTCTCCCTCTTTCTCTCTCCTAGTACTAGTACACACACACACAAGAAAGAATAAGTACAAAAGTACCAAGGGTACTAGATTTACAAAATCAAATATCCCCTTAAAATAATCTAATTAGGCACATGTTGTATTAAATAAATAGATTATGTACTATAGGAAATCTAGGCTTTTATATAATATGATACATAAGTACACATGTCCATATATTTAAATATATAAATAAGTACCAAGTATCTAATAGAATATAAGGCCAGAATTCCCTTATTATTAAAATACATGAAGTACTAGTACTTAAGTATTATTAAAGTACTTTAGAAATCTAGGGATTTGATTTACCCATATATTTTAATGCACAAAATCACATGAGAAATCCAAAACTTGATTATTTAATAAAAACCTTGTACTTTATTGGAAGATTAGTGCTATTATCTAATGGATAACAATTCTCCTAGTAGTTATTATCCAATGGACAATAGTTTTCCTAACGGTTAATAACCAATAGATAATGAAATATGATGATATATAATAAACAAATGCATATTTGTCCTTTGCACATGGGAAAATACACCAATATAATACTATATCTTCTACTAATCAAATATTTTAATGAATGGCCTATTGTCCAATGGACAAAGATTACCCTAACATTTATTGACCAATGGGTAAAGGTTAAAGGTCCAAAGGGTTCCACTAGGGTTTGAAAGGTTCAAAAGGTTCAAGAAGGTTCAAAAAGGCTCATCTAGGGTTAGGAGAAAGTAACTAGATGAATTGGTAGATAGGTCCCTCTAACTAATTGGTTAGGATCTAGCTATACTTGCCAAGTAAAATCTCTAGCCAAGAAATATAATTTTAAAAGGCTAAAATTCTAATTATGACGGATTTTTAGGAATTAAAAGGGATTTCAAAAGCAATCCAAGTAATTAAAAAAAAAATTTAAATTTTTAATGAAATTTTTACTTACTAAAAATCAGGGTTGTTACAATCCATCCCCCTTAAAACAATTTCATCCCCGAAATTGGCGCGTGGCTACGGATTAGACATATTTGCCATACGGGTCTTGAGACGCCCCAAAATGCTTTGGTATCACACTGTCACTGTCCAAAGATTCGGCAGGCCCTAGAAGTATCCCGGAGTAAGACGACAGCTTTTCTGGCATTCATCACAATCCTTTGTATCAAATTAAGTCTCATCACCTACTTAACCAGGCGGGGTTGAAGTTGGTTCTGCTGTCGCACAATTTTCCTCGTCGTACGCCTTTGGTTAGGTTTCTACCGTAAACACCAACAACAAATGCAAAACCTCTACCAAATCATTATGCGGACCCGTGTCCTACAACATTCTTTAGCACGTCCTTCGTGCTCCTCTTAATAGGTTATCGATCCTTGGCAATGGATACCGGTTCTTGATTTAGCTCCTTGTAATCGATGCATAGTAGAAGCATCCCTTCCTTCTTTTTCGCGAACAGTGCAGGTGTTCCTTATAGTGACGTACTTTGCTTGATAAGCCCCTTGTCCAACAGCTCTTGCAATTAGGTCTTGAGCTTCTTTAGCTCAACTGGGGCCATTTGGTACGGCGCCATAGAGATTGGTGCCATTTCCCAGTTGGAATTCTTTAGAGAAGTCTATCTCTCTCTTGGGTGGTAAGCCAGGAAGTTCTTCAGAGAAAACATCGGCGTACTCACACACGATGTGTGGCAAATCCCACTTCCATTCTATCGGCTTCTTCCAATTGGAGGTTAGCTAGCCATTCAAACCGTTGGTTCTGCTACCTAGATCTTTTCGTCATTGGACTCACCGTCTGTCTATCCCCCTTAAATAGGAAACGAGTCCCTTCGGAGGCACATGCGGTCACCATTTCTGATGGCAGTATATGACCGCTCGGTATCCAGTCCATCCCTAGGATAATGTCGAGATTCGCCATGTCGATCACTCTAAGATCGCAGGTCAGACGCAAGTTCTCTAGTAGACTAACAGCTATACTCCCCCCAAATGGTGATGTTATTATCATACTTGTACTTAGAGGTTCTGTTTCTAGTGCTAGTGCAGTTTTGCTGGCATCAGATGTAAGTGAGAGAGATGCTCTAGAGTCTAACAAAGCTTATACGCAGGTATTATAATAGTGTACCATGGATCACAGAGGCATCCTGCTCTTATTCCTCAGTCTGTAGCGCGACGATACGCCCTCCGGTGCCTTGCTGGGTTCCCATGGGATGTTTTCCCTTGTTTTGCCCATTCTGCTGCTGTGATGAGCCTCTAGGGTTTTGCTTCACAAAACCTGTCTGTCCAAAGCTCCCATTACCCTCCTTCTGAGGTTGCGGGCATTGGTGACTGTAGTGGCCCATAGCCTGACAGTTGTAGCACCGAACTGTTGTTAAGTCCCGACCACTTCTCTGTGGTTCGCCATGCCCTGGTGTAGCAGTCTCCCATGGTTGATTGCTTGGAGTTAGGTTAGAAGGTTTATGGGGGTAGGGTCCACGGCTGCTGTTGAGGGTTTGGGTTCGGATTGGCCCACCGATGCTATTATTCGCCTTCCTCCACCGGATTTTGAAGTTATTCTCCTCACTCTCTAGCCGGATAGCACACTTCATGACTTCAGCATATGTGGTAAAGGCTTGAGCCACCACAGCCTTTCGAGCAGTGGTCAGTCCCCACTCGAATCTCCTAGCCTTCTTGTCCTCGGTTGGATGGAGGTTAGGGCAAAACGGGATAGCTCCTCGTATTTGGCCATGTACTGGGTGACGGTCATCGTTCCCTGCTTTAGGTTCAGGAACTCTTATTCCTTGGCCAGGCGAAGAGGCGTGGGAAAATATTTGTCAAGGAATAGAGTCTCAAACTCGGCAAATGTCATGGTGGCTATGGCATGGGTTGCCTCCATTAGATCCTACCAGTAGCAGGCTTCTCCCTTCAGCTGGTAGGCGGTCAAGGCCACACGATCTCCATCTTGGGTGATTCCTAAGGTTCTAAGGATCATCTTGACCTCGTTTAGCCATGTCTCGGCCACGACGGGATTGGTGTCTCCGTGAAAGGTAGGGGGTCGGCGTTTGCAGAACTCGTTCATTGCTTGGGTTCGGGTCATGGGTCCGTCGTTATGGTTATGGTTTTGGCGGTTAGCGTTCAAGGCAGCGACAAATGCTTGCATGATTTGGGTTAGGTCGGGGTTTGCGTGAGACGGTTCTCCGTTATCGTATCCTAATCCATGGCGCGTATTCACCATCTACGAGGGGAAATTGAAAGGGGGTTTTAGTCTACTAAAACAAATTTCCTTTTTGCAAATGGTGTTGCTTTCAAAAGTCGAAAATTGTTTATCAAGTAGTATGCAACAGTACTCTCTTAATAAAAGCAATCTTTTCACAAATAAGCAGAAAAATACAGTCATAAGCATAGAGTTCTACTATAATGGCAAGTAGGGACAACACAAGATTTTACTGACACAAGTTATGATGAAATGATCCTTCATACACCTATTCCGTGGTTCTATAGGTTATCAGGTTTTAGGCTTCACCGCTGCTACTCCACTCTAGGGTAGAACAATTTCTATAATCTCTCTCAACTACCTCATGTAGTTCAAGCTAACAGGTTGGCGAGGTGGTTTATCTATAAGGATAGAGTTTAACCTCAATTAGTAGTGTTCTAAGACAAGGATTAACTAACTCCTAAGAAAAACTTTCAAGTTTCTTAGTTCCACATTCGATTCTTGATTTAAGTCATCATCCAATTGTTCGGGAATTCCCAGCTCGGTGGTACTGCCAATTTCCAACACCATGCTTCAATCCAAAGATTGTTTTGTCAGAATTCCACCCAATTTGGGACGAAAAACTTAAACTCAATTCACGTTTGTGCAACGATCAAACTATCTTATGGTCTACCCATTCTACCCATGGCCGAGGGTTGAACCTAAAGCTCTGATACCAAGTTGTAACGCCCCCAATTTTGGGTACGTTAAAAAGACAATTTCATTGAAACCTCAAAATAGAGTCTGCCTCTTATTACATCATAATTCTCATAAGAGTACTTTTAATACACAAGAGAGGGTATCTAAGGTTCCTAACTACAGCTCCGCCTGCTCCTACATCCTTGCCAGCTCTTCGGCTCCAAAGGCCTCCAAGGTGTACAGCTTACCCTGCTCATCTACAAAGTCTGACACATTATACCAGCGTCGCCACCAATATAATATGTTAGGGTCACCAAAGGTAACACCATAAGCTACGAAAGCTCAGCAGAACAATCCTATACCCGCTAACCCATGACTTACAAACAATAGGTCATATACAACAGACAGTAACAATAACACATTCACATTCGTTATTCAAACTATCGTTGGTGTCCATGATTTTCTGAGTTTCTCCTACGCGACTCATCGTAGACCGTGTCACCATTTTTCATATACCGATCAACATTTCCAAAATCATTTTTCAACACACCCAACCTCGGTTCCGCCGTTCTGGGTTCCCGAGTATCCTCACAATGGTTCCGCCGCACCGGGTTCCCATTGGCACACAAAACTTGCATTGACTCCTCTCCGCGGATAACCAAGCCACATTACCAATGAGGCTACCACGTCCGGCCGCATTGGCAATCTTCACAATGGGCTACCAAGTCTGGCAACATTACGAGTTTTCATACACACAACGGGCTACCAAGTCCGTCCACATTGCGGGTTTCACAATCCACATGATGGGCTACCAAGTCCGGCCACATCGTGGGTTTCCATACACGCAATGGGCTACCAAGTCCGGCCACATTGCGGTTTCAAAACACATCTCATCATTATCCACACCCTAGGTGTCATGTTTCTACTTCCTCAATTTTTGTGTCACGTTTTCATGCATAGACTCCGCGGTAGGACTTCACATGTAATCATAAATCATTCCTTGAAAACTCGGAACTAAACTAACAAGATCATCCAACTCAATATTATACCACAAGTAATGTAAGCAATTCACGTAAGCATGCACATAACGCTTTTAAAGATCAAATTCCAAATACTTCCGTTCAAGCGATAACATTCCAATCTTTTTTAAAAAAATCTGTACTTTCTTCCTTTGTGGAAAATTCTAAACAACATATGTTTATTAATGTAAAGATCAATTATTCAACATGCTCATACTTCCATTCACCAAAGCTAAGTTCATCATGCATTCCAATCATTATAAACGATAGTAAACCTCATCTACTTTAAAGAAATGATTAGGAAAGTTATGCTAGGGAGAATGAGTAGAGATTAATCTACCTTGATCCGAAACTAGTCGGGGCTGAATAAGCTAGTTGGAAAATCCTACGGGTGGTGAAACTCGCAAATCTGGACCGAACTTTGGATGGCAGTAACTCGGTCAATCTCTTGCCGAATACAATCGTTCTTAGGTCGAAATCGAAGCTCTAGAAGCGCTCTATAACTTTTGTGAAGGAAGTTGATCCTAGAAACTACTTTAGGTAGGAGAAAAATGATGATAAAGAAAGAGACAGTATGCTGTCTGGAACTGGAAATCCGAGATTCTTACTGAACTTCGGATGTCAGTATCTTTGTCGTTTCTTGACCGATTAGGGTGGTTCTTGGGTCTAACTTGAAGGTCTTGAAGTGCTCTACAACTTTTTTGAAGAGAGTTGGTTCTAAAAACTACTTTAAGCAGGAGAAAAATGAGGATTTATGAAAGGCAGTAGGCTGTCTGATAATGGTTTCTAGAGAGAAGTTGGAGCAAGAAGTGGAGGTGTGAGTTTAAGCTTGGAAGGACTTGCTATTTATAGGCCAAGGCTCCTCCTCTCCCTCTCTCAACCAAATTCTCTCTCTCTCTCTCTCTACATCTTTGATTTTCTTTCACATGTCAAGCTTGATTGAAAGCTTGATAGGTTAGGGTATGGGGTTATCTAGGCTTGCATGGCTAGATTTTTGTACCTTGGATTGGATTATAGAAGATTTGGTGGAGGGAAGGAGGGTTTGTACAAAATTTGGTGTTTAAACAAACATAAAAGGACAATTGTAGGATAGATTTTTGGCTAGGAAGAATATACAACCATGGATTTGAAAGGATGCAAGAAGATCATGACGTACAACCCAATCTCTGTTTCTTTTTCTCTCTTTCCCTCTCTTTCCCTCTCTCTCTCTCTCTCCCTCTTTCTCTCTCCTAGTACTAGTACACACACACACAAACATATATATATATATATATATATATATATATATATATATATATACAAGAAAGAATAAGTACAAAAGTACCAAGGGTACTAGATTTACAAAATCAAATATCCCCTTAAAATAATCTAATTAGGCACATGTTGTATTAAACAAATAGATTATGTACTATAGGAAATCTATGCTTTTATATAATATGATACATAAGTACACATGTCCATATATTTAAATATATAAATAAGTACCAAGTATCTAATAGAATATAAGGCTAGGATTCCCTTATTATTATAATACATGAAGTACTAGTACTTAAGTATTATTAAAGTACTTTAGAAATCTAGGGATTTGATTTACCCATATATTTTAATGCACAAAATCACATGAGAAATCCAAAACTTGATTACTTAATAAAAAACTTGTACCTTGTTGGAAGATTAGTGCTATTATCCAATGGATAACAATTCCCCTAGTAGTTATTATCCAATGGGAAATAGTTTTCTAGCGGTTAATAACCAATGGATATTGGAATGGGATGATATCTAATAAACAAATGCATATTTGTCTTTTGCACATGGGAAAATACACCAATATAATACTATATCTTCTACTAATCAAATATTCTAATGAATGGCCTATTGTCCAATGGACAAAAATTATCCTAACATTTACTAACCAATGGGTAAAGGTTAAAGGTCCAAAGGATTCCACTAGGGTTTGAAAGCTTCAAAAGGTTTAAAAGGTTCAAGAAGGTTCAAAAAGGCTCATCTAGGATTAGGAGAAAGTAACTGGATGAATTGGTAGATAGGCCCCTCTAACTAATTGGTTAGGATCTAGCTATACTTGCGAAGTAGAATCTCTAGCCAAGAAATATAATTTTAAAAGGCTAAAATTCTAATTATGACGGATTTTTAGGAATTAAAAGGGATTTCAAAAGCAATCCAAGTAATTAAAAATAAAAATTCAAATTTTTAACGAAATTTTTACTTACTAAAAATCAGGGTTTTTACAATTTCTCTTCGAAGTGGCAATACGGTGGATAACCAAGTGTTGATGCCTCCGGAACCCACCTTGTTACCCTCACCTATCGAACGTTCAATTCCAATCCTTGGGGAATCTCCCAAAGAAGCAAGCAAGGAGACTCTTGAAGAAGAGGAAAAGGACAAAGGCAAGAACAAGGAAAGTGTACTGTATTGGAACCTCGAGTTATTCCAACACCGGCACCATTTCCTAATCGTTTGAAGGCTTTGGTGAAACCATATTATAATGCGGAGTTGCATGAATTATTCAATCAAGTAAAGATCAACATTCCTCTCTTGGATGCGGTCAAGCAAATTCCCTCATATGCCAAGTTTCTATAGGATTTGTGTACTTGAAAGTGCAAGCTTAATGTTCAAAAGAAGATATTCCTTATTGAGCAAGTGAATTCTATCATTCAAACGAATATCGCACCTAAGTACAAGGATCCGGGGAGCCCTACTATCGCTGTCACAATTGGAGGGAAGCGTATCGAACAAGCCTTACTTGATCTTGGTGCTAGCGTTAATCTACTTCCGTACTCTGTTTATCAAGAGCTTGGGTTAGGAGAGATGAAACCTACTCGTGTTACACTCCAATTAGCAGATCGAAGTGTTCGTGTACCAAGGGGAGTAGTGGAAGATGTTCTAGTCCAAGTTGATCAGTTTGTTTATTCGGTGGATTTTGTGATTCTCGATACAAATCCGACCAACTCTTCTGCTGCTTCTACTCCAGTGATTCTTGGAAGGCCCTTCTTAGCCACGGCGGATGCAGTTATCAACTGTAGAAATGGACTTCTCAATATGACCTTCGGTAACATGAAGATGGAGGTCAATGTTTTTAATGTGGGTAGTCAAATGGGAGATGACGAGAACGTGAATGAAGTGAGCCTTATTGATACTCTTGTAGAAGAACACGTGGACGAGTTGCTCTATAGTGATCCTTGGAAGTTGCTCTTACAGACAATGAGGTCGAATTTCTCGAGTCTTCTGAAGTAAGTTATTTGTGTTCATTGCTTGGTGAGGAAAATGAAGCTTGCGCTATGAATTCTTGGACTCCAAAGTTTGAAGAGTTTGAGGAGCTACCACCAATCGAGAAGAAGGTTTTTCCATCTAGCGTTGAGCCACCAAAGTTGGAGTTGAAGCCCCTGCCCGACATTTTGAAGTATGTTTTCCTTGGAGATAATAAGACCTATCCTGTGGTTATTTCCTCCTCTCTTGGGAATCTCCGAGAGATGAAGTTGATTACTTTATTGAGAAGACACATGAAGGCTATGGGATGGACCATTGCGGATATCAAAGGGATTGATGCTACTCTTTGCTCTCACCATATTGCTTTGGAGGATAATGTCAAGCCGTCCCGCCAACCCCAACGCCACTTGAACCCTATTATGAAGGATGTAGTTCATGCTGAAGTTTTGAAGTTCTTGGATGTTGGGATCATTTATCCCATCACCGATAGTAAATGGGTGAGCCCGATTCAAGTTGTACCGAAGAAATCCGGAGTTACAGTTCTGCGTAATGAGGACAATGAGCTAGTGCCAACATGTGTTCAGACGGGATGGAGAGTTTGTATTGATTATCGAAAACTTAATGCAAGCACAAGAAAGGATCATTTCCCTTTGCCATTTATTGATCAGATCTTGGAAAGGATAGCCGGACATGCATTCTATTATTTCTTAGATGGTTATTCCGGTTGTAGGGGGATGAAAACAATTGGTGCCTAGTACTGCACCAATTGCAGCAGCTACTCTTACTTTTGTACTAGAACCCTAGTTCATCATCTGAACCCTAATCTGCAAAACAGACAAGGGGTGAGCGCTCCTTTGCCTCTCGTGGCAAAGGCCCTCTGATGCCTAAGTTAGTATCACGTACTAGTAATTGAACCCTAATTATCAGTAGGAAAACAATATGAATGCAACGTATTGCGTACCTTTTACCTCTAGGTTTACCTCATATTTATAGATTCTTGGATACTTGTTGCCCAAATATCCGTGTTGCCCTAGGTTTCCTACCTCGTATAGGAAACCAGAATATCGTGGATTCTCTTTCCTTTATCTATCCATTACCTTAATTCATTAAGGACTATTTTCCATATCTGGCCGAACATTTCACTCTTATTAGGTATTTATTCTAGATCCTATATTCTCGGGATCCCATCTTTAACGGAATAACTTTGTTTCTGGACTTTTCCAGAGTGTCCTTCCTACCTTAGCACCTGATTGGAGTTCTACCATTGTTAGGCTCTCTCGTAGCCGAATAGGTTGCCCAGACCAGCTACTTCACATGTAACTGGTCCTGTATTAACTATTGTATGTCTCTATCTGTTGAAACAGATAGCTTGGACCAATGACTTCTCATGCCACTTGTCCTTATCACTGATCACCGCTCATGATGGTTCATATCACCCGTGATTCCACATACCATGTATTCGGCCGTTTGATTGTACTTGTTCGGGAATACCTCCCTACACCGGTTATAATCAAATTGAAGTTGCTCTAGAGGATCAAGAGGAAACGACTTTTACTTGCCCCTTCGGAACTTTTGCTTATCAACGTATGACATTTGGTTTGTGCAATGCTCCGGGAACGTTTTCAAGATGTATGATGGGGATTTTTAGTGACATGGTCGGGAAGATTGTAGAGGTTTTCATGGATGATTTCTCTATTTTTGGTGACTCATTCGAAGCTTGCTTGTCCAATTTAGAGGAAGTTCTGGCAAGATGTGAGGAAAAGAATTTGGTGCTAAACTGGGAGAAATGCCATTTCATGGTTACTCAGGGTATCGTTTTGGGCCACATTGTATCGTGAAAGGGAATTGAGGTGGATAAGGCCAAGGTTGATTTAATTGGGAATCTCCCTACTCCGAAGTGTGTCAAAGACATCCGTTCTTTCTTGGGGCATGTTGGGTTTTATCAACGTTTCATTAAGGACTTTAGTGCTATCTCTTGACCCTTGTGCCATCTTCTTGCCAAGGATGTACCATTTGAGTGGTCTCCCGCATGCGAGCAAGCATTTGTCAAGTTGAAGGATAGTCTCACTTTTCCTCCTATCGTGCAACCACTCGATTGGAGCCTCCTGTTTGAGCTTATGTGTGATGCAAGTGACTATGCCGTAGGTGCTGTTTTGGGGCAAAGGAAGGACAAACACCCCTATGTGATCCATTATGCAAGCAAGACATTGAATGACGCACAGATGAATTACACTACCACAGAAAAGGTGTTACTTGCCGTGGTGTTTGCTCTTGACAAATTCCGGTCATACTTGATCGGTGGCGCTCCTATTACCATTTATACGGACCACTCTGCTCTCAAGTATTTACTCACCAAGCAAGATGCCAAAGCTCGTTTGATAAGGTGGATTATACTTCTCCAAGAATTCAATTTGACCATTAAGGACGAAAAGGGTGTCGAGAACATAGTAGCCGACCATTTATCAAGGTTACAATTTGAGGATCCTACTCCGAGTCTACCTATTGTGGACATGTTTCCGGATGAACAATTATTTGCTATTTCGAGTACCCCATGGTTTGCAGACATAGTGAATTATTTGGCTACGGGACTCTTACCGCCGCATTGGTCTCCTCAAGAACGTCGTCGGTTCTTTCATGAAGTACGAATGTTCTTTTATGATGACCCCTATCTTTTTAAGTATTGCCAAGATCAAATAGTTCGCCATTGCGTCCCAGATTCAGATCAACGAAGAATTCTTGAGTTTTGCCACTCAGAAGCTTGTGGAGGCCACTTCTCTTCTAAGAAGACTTCTGCCAAGGTGCTATAATGTGGATTTTATTGGCCAACCTTGCACAGGGATGCTCATCACTTTTGTGTCGCTTGTGAACGTTGTCAAAAGCTTGGAAGTGTGACTCGGAAGACCGAAATGCCGTTGACTAACATTATGGTGGTTGAGATCTTTGACTGCTGGGGCATAGACTTCATGGGACCGTTCCCTGTTTCTTTCGGCAACTTGTACATTTTATTGGCTGTCGATTACGTTTCAAAATGGGTAGAAGCCATCGCAACACATACCAATGATGCCAAGGTAGTGGTGGAGTTTCTCAAGGACAACATTCTTTCACGTTTTGGGATGCCGAGAGCAATCATAAGCGACCAAGGCACTCATTTTTGCAATCGTGTTTTTGGGGCCTTGATGAAGAAGTACGGTATCACCCATAAAGTCTCCACTGCTTATCATCCACAGACAAATGGGCAAGCTGAGTTGGCAAATAGGGAAATCAAGCATATTTTGGAGAAAGACTATAAACCCTAACCGAAAAGATTGAAGTCTTCGGTTGAATGATGCACTATGGGCTTATCGCACAGCATACAAGACCATCTTGGGAGCTTCACCGTATCGTTTGGTTTTTGGAAAAGCATGCCATCTTCCGGTAGAGCTTGACCACAAAGCATATTGGGCAATCAAGACACTGAATTATCGTTTACCGGCCGCTGGGGCACACAGAAAGCTCCAACTCAACGAGCTTGAAGAGATTCGGAGAGATGCTTATGACAACACCGCAATATACAAAGTAAAAGTCAAGGCTTACCACGACAAGCGAATTCACCGGAAAGAGTTTGAGGTTGGACAAAAGGTACTCATATACAACTCTAAGCTTCATTTGTTTCCTTGTAAATTACGTTCTCGTTGGGCTGGCCTTTATATTCTTGAGTATGTTTATCCTTATGGTGCTGTTGATGTGGTAAATCCGTCAAATAATAAATCTTTTAAAGTTAATGGTCAAAAGCTTAAACCGTTTCTTGGTACTTTTGAGGTTGGAGAGCCGGATGAGGAGTTAATCGATCCAGTTTATATAGTTGATTAGCTTGTTCTTCATATTTGCACGGGGAGCGAAAGCGTAACCGCTGAACTTAACTGTTTGTCGGACCCAGCCCCTGGGTAGGGGGTACCCACCATTGACTTGGGTATATGTAGCTTTGCACGCCGCTACTAAAAGAAGGATCGTGTGCCCAGCTCCGGTTCGAAGGGCAAATCATTTAATATGAGTGACATAGGGCTTTAATTAGCTTTTCTGATAGGAGTAATTCACAGTAAAACACTCACGTCTTCCAGATTAGCCCCAACGGGGGCGGTATAGATCCATAGGTTAGGCCTTGATATTCCCATGCTAACGCACTTGGCTCTATCTTGTTGCTTGCATGGTTACGATCTTAGGGGACGCTGGACTTCATTGTTTGGCGGAGTCTAGCTGTGACTTTGACGCTTCGAGTTCTGATATTAAATTGTATATATTGTACATATTTGTTTTTCCTTCTTGTTTTGCCATATTTTGTTTAGTATGCATGTTTTGTTTGGTCATGTTATATTTTTCTTGTTTTGAATAAAGTCCTGGAGACACCTCACATGCAAAAGATTTCACCAATGTGTTAGTGTAAAAAGGGCTTTCATTAGTTTTCTTGGTAATAGTTTATCGTTAATGATCCATGCTCTCTGCGATTGCCCCTGATCGGAGGCAACTTAGGTCTGTGAGTGAGGTTTAATATTGCCTGGAGTGCACGCTAGGTTGTATTGTATCTTACTTTATTTTGATCCTAGGGGACGCTGAACTTAGTTATTTGGCAAGGTCAAGCGATAAATTTTATTACGGGCGCTAGCATAACAAATTTTCGACGGTCTAGTATAGCCACCCATTTCTTACCCCACCGGAAAGAGATGGGAAGAAAAGTATGATTCGTGAGATCGCGTGATGATCGGGTGGTGCATTACATTTCATTCTGTTTCGCATGTCATTTTTTTTTAATTGTTTGGTGTGTTTTCTTAGTGTTTTCTTTACCTTCTGTCTTTTCACTTTTGTTTTGTTTGGAAGCCGGATAACACGGGTCGGTGGTTCTAATGTCATTTGTTTTGTGGAAAGTCGTCCTCTTAAGTCTTCTGCAGGGTTTATTTGCTACCACACCAGCCTTGGTAGTTTGGGCCTAAAGCCGGGGTGAGTGAGGCGTTCAGGAGCCCTAAGCAAGGGTGCGGCTAAGCGCCGCGGTTGTTAGTCCGATAAAGCTTTGGATATGGCCCAGTGTGACTAGCTATGGTTCCGAGTTGGTAGAACCGAAGGAGTAAACCTTGGAAGCATCTAATCTGACTGGAGCAAGACATTGACATGAAATCCTCCAACTTGATCGAGCTATTTTGGGGTTGACATTCTCCTTGGATGGTACATTCGCGCACTCTTTCTCCCTTCATCTTGCTCCTAATGCTATGAGGGCATAGCATCGCTTTAAGTTGGGGGGAGGAGTGCTTATGTGCTATTTGTTTGATTTTGTGTAAATTTTGAACATTCAAAAACATTTGAAAATTGAAAAAACCAACAAAAAAAAAATGAATGAGAAAATGGAAAATTTCCAAAAACAAATAAAATGTTTTACTTGCAATCATTCCTTTTATCATGGTTTTTGTTCTTTTTCATGACTTGTTGTATGCTCAATAATTGTTAGTTGGCAATAGTTCGTAGCAATCCTTAGAAATTTTGTGACATCCTACTTTTTCGGTTAAAAAAAAAAATTCTTTTGACCCAATTAATTAAATCTTTCATTTCTCTTTTTCAAACTCCTCAATTAAATAAAATACTTCTATTTTAAATTTCATAATATCTGGGCTATTTTTCTATATGTGTTTTTTTTATATTAAATGTCAGTTTATAAGATGTGTACAGTTATTAATCCATGTGAGAGTTTTAAGGTTAGTGGGAGAGTGGGTCTTTTTGTTACGTGCATATATAACTGTTGAGAGACCTAGCGTTAATACTTTCAGCGGCAAAGAGAGAGAGAGAGAGAGAGAGAGAGTAAAGCGGCAGTCAAAGGTTCGACAGCTTGTTGATCAATTGGGTAAGTGATCCTGTTCCTTTATTCTTGTTTCTTCTTCCATTCTTTTTATTGTAGACGGGTTTGGAGTAAAAGGTAATTGATTGGATGCTACTGGACAGTGGTGTTGGTGGGAGGATAATTGCCGTTTGTTTTTGGGTTTCGAACGAGTTCACAAGAATTATTTACCTTCCATGTTATTGACCGCGAAGGCTGGAGGTGATTGGGTTTATTGTGGTTTTGTGTCTTACATTGGGTTGCTGTGGTGGAGGTTGGTGGATTAATAAGATGGTTAATGATTAAGAAAGTGCAAACTAGAGTTTAGATACAAGGTTTGACGAGGTGCGTGCGTGTGGTGTTGTGTGTGTGCCGTGTGTGAAGACGAGAGGTGATGGTGGTATTTTATTGTGGTGTTAATCAAGTAATGGAGTTAATTTGATTAGTAAAGGTCCTGGTAAGTTAGTCGAGTTTTAGGTTTTGGAATTCAATTACTAGTAGTATATATATTCGTTAACCGTTGACTAGTTACAGCGTAGGGGATCATTCAAGTACTTATAATTCTATGTGTTTCTTCTATTTGCAATACAGACTAGTGGATTGTTATCAACGTCGCATTTGATTGCATCTTTTCGGACTTAAGGTGAGTGGTTAAGCATGTGATCCCTTCTTTTGGAATCCTCTTGAGCCTATCGATTCTTTACAGTTCGTTATTGGTTGTGATTCGATGATAATTATTCCTATTCGTTGCTCTCATAATTATTGGCAATTGACGTACCCTTTGGCATACAAGGTTCATTGATAAAAATTAATAGGATTGTTGGATTGCCCATATTTTTCTTGTTGCTCCATAATATTATTGTGACTCTGCAACGACACGGAGAATAATCCTGGTGCAGGTGCCTCAGGCTCGCCGTTGTTCTATTTGTGTTTGGGACCATAGACTGTGTTGATATTTATTAAAGTCCAAGGAAAAGACCCGTGAGATATCGTGGTGACTTTGGCCACTAGGGAAAAGACTTGTGAAATACCCTGTGACTCTAGTGCTCAACGGATAGGGAAAAGACTTGTGAAATACCCTGTGACCCTATTCCGGATCGGCTTAGGGAAAAGGTCCCAGGCGCCATCCTGAGGTGACTCTAAGTATGGTGTTGGATCCAACGGGCGAAGCCCTGAGAAAATATTTGGCATTTGGTAATTGGTAATTGGAAATTTGTAACGCCCCGAATTTTGGGTACGTTAAATAAAACATTTTATTGAAATAAAAACTGAGTCCGGCTCTTTTATTACAACAAAAACATAAAAAGGAGTACTTTTATTACAAACGGAAGGAAACTAAGGTTCCTAACTACAGCTCCGCTTGTTCTTCCATCACAGCTAGCTCCTCAACTCCGAAGACTTCCAAGGTGTAAAGTTTACCCTGTTCGTCTATGAAGTCTGACATATTATACCGGTGTCGCCACCAATATAATAGGCCAGGGTCACCAAAAAGGCAACACCGTGAGCCATAAAGCTCAAAAGAACTATCCAAACCCTCTAACCCTTAACTTATGAACGTAAGAACATAATAACAACAATTCCACTTAGATAATGCATATAGTCCAAACAAGTATTCAAATCCACAATCCTTACTTGACTAACGTTGTGTTCATTACTTAGACTCATCGTAGACCATGTTTTTACTTCACTTTCCTTTTTACCCAAAAACTCCTTTTTAACTCACCCAACCTCGGTTCCGCCGCGCCGGTCTCCTGAGTATCCTCACAATGGTTCCGCCGCGCCGAGTTCCCATTGGCATACAACCGCATTGGCTCCGTACCGCGGATAACCAAGCACACACCCAACCTCGGTTCCGCCACGCCGGGTTCCCATTGGCATACACACACACACAACTCACATAATGCACCCAAAACCGGTCATTATGTAGTTTCAAAATATTTCCTCCCTCGGATACACATTTTTATCTTCGTTAACACACCCTAGGTGCCATGTCTCTATTCTCTTGGTTTTCGTGTCACGTTACATGCATAGACTCCGTGGTGTAGGACTTTCCACATAAACGAGCATTTATAAATTTCCAAAATGAATACAACAATATTATCCAACTCTTGACCACATAACATGCTTGAATCATAATAACAACATCATGCATCTCATACATTCTCAACCAAAGATAACCTTATCTACTTTAAACGTAATGATCAAAATTTCTTTCTATTTGGGATAGTAGGTAAAGATAACTACTTTATACTTAGGGTGGAAGATATGGATAACTACCGGGATGGAAGATAGGGAAATCCTACCGTGCTTCTTGGCGGTAGTAGTTGGTTATGAAAATTCGGTCGTCGGTTTTGGATTTCGGCGGCGTAACGGCGTCGGTTTGCTTCGAAAGGAAAAGAGTTGTACTTTCTTTTCCTAGAAACAACTTACTAACTTAACTAAACTACTTTAAAAGATCTAACGGTGGTTTTGGGAGGTGGTTTGGTGGTTTCTCTCAAGAACACTCAAGAACATAAGAAAACAAGAACTTTGGAAGCAAGAACTTTTGGAATTTCTAGAGAGAAGTGAGGGCAATGGTTGAAGGTGTGAGTTCAAAGCATGGAATGGCTTCTATTTATAGGCCAAGCTCTCCCTCTCTCCCTCTCTTGGCCGGCCCCCCCCCCCCCCTCTCTCTCTCTCTAAGTCTCACTTTCTTTCATATGTCAAGGTTGATTGAAAGGTTGGAAGCTAATTTTGGTAGGCTTGCATGGCTACTTTGGTCCTTGGATTTGATCTTTGGAAGATATGTTGGAAAGGAGGAGACATGGGTACAAGATTCTTGGTTAAACAATTGAAAGTTGTACAATGGAAGGCAATGGAGTTAAGATTTGGCTAGGAAGAGAAATCACCAAAGATTTGAAGTACTTTGAAAGACAAATGTCAAGGTACACATCAAATCTTTCTTCTTCTTCCCTCCTCTTTCCTTCTCTCTCTCTCCCTCTCCCTCTTTCTCTCTCTCGGCCTCTTTCCTCTCTCTCCCTCACGGTTCTCTCTCTCTCTCTCTCTCATGTACTATCTATATACATATATATATATATATATATATGTACTACTAATGCAAGACAAAAAAATAAAATAATGGGTACTTTTGTACAAAAGATCAAACTAGCCTTTAAAGGTCAAGATTCTACTCAATAAACTAACAAATGGGTACAAGTGTACAAAGGCAATTTACATCATCCAAGTACTTATATACATATATACATATGTACTAATATACACTAGGGCTAAAAGGGTCAAGATTCTCCCAATAAACAATTAAAAGGTACAAGTACTTTAATTAATATACTAATGTACTTTTGTACTCCCGGGAATCTTAACAAAATATTATTTTAATGGGATAAGTACTTAGTTGGAAGATGAACCCATTACCCAATGGATAATAAAACTCCTAACGGTTATTATCCAAAGGATAATAAGGTACGAGTACTTTAAATACTAAACTAAGTTTTTTTGAAAATGACTACATGTCCTTTTTATTACACATGTGTTTATATATATATGTACTTACCAAATAAAATAAAGAAAAGGCTTTTGTCCAACGGGTAAAGATTACCCTAATGGTTATTGTCCAATGGTTCATAGTTATGTAACGCCCCGAATTTTGGGTACGTTAAGAAGACATTTTATTCATAAAATCAAATGGAGTCTGGCTCTTATTACAACAGAACTTCCACACGAGTTCAATATTTACACAAATGGAGGGGGTTCTAGGGTTCCTAACTACAGCTCCTCCTGCTCCTCCATTCTTGCCAGCTCCTCAGCTCCAAAAGCCTCCACGGTGATCTGCTTACCCTGATTATCTACAAAATCTGACACATTATACCAGCGTCACCACCGATATAACATGTCAGGGTCACCAAAAAGGCAACACCGTGAGCTACAAAGCTCAGCAGAGTAATCCCATACCCGCTAACCCATAACTTATAAACAAAGCTATAATACAACATCAATTTCCACATGATAAGTATATACGCAGCTAATCAATGACACATCCACATTCGTTAATCAACTATCGTTGGTGTCCAAGAGTTTCGTATTTCTCCTACGCGACTCATCGTAGAGCGTGTCAACATTTTCATTTACAAAACAATCTTTCAAAAAAACACTTTGTTTAAACACACCCAACCTTTCAAAATCATTTGCATTGCCTCCGTACCGCGGATAACCAAGCTACACACCCAACCTTTCAAAATCATTTGCATTGGCTCCGTACCGCGGATAACCAAGCTATACCTCACCATGGTTCCGCCGCTCCGGGTTCCCATGGGAACGCACACATTTCAAAACCCTCGGTTCCGCCGCTCCGGGTTCCCGAGTATCCCACAATGGTTCCGCCGCTCCGGGTTCCCAATTGGGGTTTTCGAAATCTAAAAACCTTGGCTCCGCCGCTCCGGGTTCCCGAGTATCCCCACAATGATTCCGCCGCTCCGGGTTCTCATTGGGTTTTTCAACACACACCACACAATGGGCTACCATGTCCGGCCACATTGCGGTTTTCAAAACATTTCAAAACCTTTTCAAATGTTTCTTTTACACACGCACACAACTCACATAATGCCACCCAAAACCGGTCATTATGTTGTTTCAAAAATATTTCCTTCCTCGAAAAAACATTTCCTTTAATCACACCCTAGGTGTCATGTTTCTACTTTCTCAATTCTCGTGTCTCGTTACATGCAAAGACTCCGCGGTAGGACAAAAATAAACAAAAATCATTCTAACAGGATCATCAAATTTTATATTACTTATCACGCTTAATCACTACTTATAGCATAACGCCACATGTACGGACGCCTTTGGAGTGTATCACTTATGCTTTATTCAAAGCACAACGCCACATGTACAGACGTCTTTGGAGTGAAATCACTTATGCTTTATCACATACCACAAGTAATACAAGCAACTCATATACGCATACTCATAACTATCTTAAAGATCAAAATACGAATACTTCTAATCAAACGATAAGTACGTAAGGATGAACTACATATAATTAGGAGTAGTAGATAGGGATAATCTACCGTTCTTCTTGGCGGTAGGTCGGCTACGGAAAGTACGTCGGTGGTCGGACGGAGTAACTTCCTACGGTGGTCTCCGGTAGCTTCGAAAGAGAAAGGTTTCTCTCAAAACTTCTACTTGACTATTACTACTACTACTTTTGGATCGAGAGGGTGGCCGAGTGGCGGTTTAGTGGCGGCCTAGGATGAGTTTCTTGAAGAACTCAAGAACAAAGGAAAGAACAAAGAAAGAACACAATTTTTCTAGAGAGAGAAGTTACTAGGTGAAGGTGTGAGTTCAATGCTTAGAATGGGGTCCTATTTATAGGCAAAACCTTGGGCTCTCCCTCCCTCTCATGGCCGGCCCCTCTCTCTCTCTCTCTACCTCAAATTTTGACACATGGCATGTAATCATGGAAGATCAAAGGCTACTTGGTAGGCTTGCATGGCTAGGTTAGGCTAAAAGGTAGGCTTGCATGGCTAGATTGTACCAAGGATTGATCTTTGGGAGATTTGTTTGGAAAGAAGGAGACAATGGTACAAGATTTGGTCATAAAACAAATATGGAAGTACAAATGGGGAGTTAAGTTTGGTTAGGGAAAAGATTCTCCAAGGATGGAGAAAGATCAAGGAAGGATCATGGAAGGTCAAGAAAGTACAACAAAATCTCTCCCTCTCTCTCTCCTATCTCTCTCTCAGCTCTCTCTCTCTCCTCTCCCTCTCTCTCGGCCTCTCTCTCCTCTCTCCGCCTCTCTCTCCTCTCCTCTCTCTCTCTCTCTCTCTCTCTCTCTTGCAAAGGTACACACACACACACACACACACACACATATATATATATATATATATATATATATACTTATGTACTATAACCAAGAAAGAATAAATACAAAGTACCAAGTACAAGATTTTCCAAATAAAAATCCTATTAAAGAAATCCAATAAGGCACATGTTGATTAAATAAATAAACTAGGGTACTTTGTAATCTAGAAAGATCAACTCCCCAATAAATAAATCCAATTGGGTACAAAACCCCAATACAAAATAATAAAAAGGTACTTAGGAGAATATTAGGCCTTAAAGGCTACTAAGGCTAACAAGTACTTTCAAAATAAAATTTTGGTACTTCATCACATGGGCAATTAGGAAAAAAAACTAGTTAAAAGAATAACTCTTTTACCCAATGGATAATAAATCCCCTAACTTTTATTATCCAATGGACAATAGCTACTAGGAAACTTTTATAGTAAAATAATCAAGGAGTACTTTTAAGCATGTGACAAAAGCCCTATATTAAATATAAGTGTGGTACCAAGTACCCCAATTAAATAAAAAGACTAGGATTCTTCCCATTAAAATAATAATAAAGTACAAGTTAAATTAACTTTATTGGAAGGTTCCCTAGTCACATCGGTACTTTATTTGGTTAAAGACTCTATTACCCAATGGTCACTAATTTCCCTAACGGTTATTACCCAATGGATAATAATTCCCCTTGCGGTTAATAACCAATGGATAAAAGGAGTACAAGTACCTTTTATTAAAATAAAATTTTGAAAAGACTACATGTACTTTTTAAAAAAAAGTTTATTGTCCAATGGACAAAAATTACCCTAACCATTATGGACCAATGGGTAAAGGCAAAAGGTTCAAAAGTTTTAAAAGGTCCAAAAGGTTCATCGAGTAACTAGGTAAGTTGGTTGCTTGGTTCCTCCAAGTAGTCGGTTGAAAACTAACTAAATTGGTCACGTAGGTTTTCTAGTCGAGAGTTTAACCAACGACTGAAATTTAACTACGACGAAAATTAATAAGAAATCATATAGCCCTTCAATGGAAAATAACTAATTCAAATAAAATTCAAATATTTAACGAAATTTTCACTGACCAAAATTGAGGGGCGTTACAAGTTACTTGGGTACTTTTATTAGAAAAAATAATTAAAAGTACTTTTCAAATAATTATAAATGTCATTTCTTTAAAAGATCAAAGTACTTGTTCAAATCTTTCAAAAATCCTTTTAATATAAAGAAATGGGTTTCTATTATCCAATGGATAATAGTTCCCCTAACATTTATTGTCCAAAGGATAAAGAATAAAGTTAAAATAATAAAAGAAAACAATTAAACAATTTCTAGTCTAGGGTTGAAAAGGTTCAACAGGTTCAAGATGAGCAAAACGATCCATCTACGGTTAGGGAAAAGTAACTAGGTGACTTCCTAGTTTGGTTACTCCATCAAGCCAGTTAGAAGCTAACTAGGCTTGCTAAGTAGGGTTTAAAAGTCAAGAAACGATCCTTGAGGGTCCAAAGTGCGATTAGGGTTTCTAGTCGAGAAATACGATGATAAGGCGATCGATTGCTTAAATACAAACCACAAGGAATCAAATAGAAAATCAACGAGCAATTAAGAGAAATTAAGAAATTTCAAATAACAACGAGATTTTTATTGAACGAAAAATCGGAGTTGTTACAAAATTGGTAATTATGGTTCCCACTCCGGTTTATACTTCCATTATCGTTGTTCATCGTTCGGATAATATTGGACTCATTGTTGGGTATAATTATTGTGGTGATTCAATGATTGTTGATGCTATTCATTAATCCGTTATTCATCTTGTGGACACTATTTGTTGAGCTGTTGATCTTTTTTATCAATATTCAGTTGTTGATAATATTCGTTGGACCATCGACCTTCATTATTCGAAACCATTTCTTTGGAACCCTTATTATCGTTGGTTCAAAAGTATGCCACTTTGTATTATCACCCTTAGCATGCTTAACTACTCACTGAGCTCGTCAGCTGACGGATTTATTCCATATTTTTTTCAGGTTAGTTTATGGAGCATTATAGTGGACTCTGTGGCATTGTTGGGATATTCTGTTTGGACCTCTAGGACGTCTGCATTCTTATTTCTTTTCTATTGTCAAAAGCTTTCGCACTTTTATTTATTAGCTTCCGCACTTTTATTTATTAGCAGTTCATTAGGAAATTTGGGATTGGAAAATATGGGATATTGTGTCATTTGCTATGAAAAAATATTGGTTTCGTGTCGCACATTTATTGTAATAAAATATCCAGTTTTTTTTATTTGTTTCAAATTGCTAAAAATATTTTTAATTAGGCTTCGTGTCCCATGATTACTTCATGGTACACGGCCGGTCATGCGCCCGAATTTGGGGTGTGACAAATTTTGCGCTTCTCAATTTGCATGCTTAGTTGAAAATTGAACGGTTTAGGTGTTGAGTTAAGTTTTTGAGCAAGCTTTGGCCCATATCCCCATCTTTCAATAAAAATGCTTTTAGTTAGGAGAATAATCGTATGTCCATCTCTAATTGCGTTTGAATTTTGATTTTCAGTCATTCTTGGAATCCAAAGCACACTTAGGAAAGGATACAAGGCATTCTTTGCATGATCATACCACATATGTGTCACATCATCCTACTTTGCATCCTGTCTCTTTCCGTTCTTTGCATTAACCTAGGCGACCGGTTGTTTGGAGGGTTGTTGGGGTGTTGGATAAAATTTTGGAAGCTCTGGGGTTCAAATTGAAGAAAGATAGAAAATTCTGAGATAACTTGGTCGGCATCGGTAGACAATATATCAGTGTATCGGTATCGAGGCAGTTATCAGTGGGGCAGCTAAAACAGTTCGGCACCGACATGAGGGAAAATATTGCATCGGTACTGAGTGGATTTCAAGGTTTCGAGCTAAGCGACTCGACACCGATTGGAAGTAATAAGGTCCATCGGTACCGAGTAATTTTCAGCAACATCTTAGTCCAGATCCAGAGAGCAACCAAAATTCCACTCCATCTTCTCAACAGCCGATTATCTCTCTCTGTCCTCCTTTTTCTTTCCATAAACCCTAAATCCAAACCTTTAATCCTCCATTAAAACCTCAATATTCTCCCACAAATCTCCCAAATACTTCATCTCCATTAAGAACCTCAAGCATTTCTCCATCGGGTTCAAGGTTCTCAACCCAAATCAAGGTAAACCCATTCAACCCCATTCAAATCCGAAATTTTTACCCTTTTTTCTATAACAATCCGTGGTTTCTTCCTATTTTCTACTCATATACACTCCTCCTCCATATTTTACCCTCCAAATCGCCCATTCCAACCAAAAATCAAAAACCCTAGAAAAACCCCACCAAAAATCCGAAAATTCCTAAATAAAACCCAAAAACCCTTTCAACCTACAATGCCAAAGATTAAACAGACTGCACACCATGCTCTTCCTTCTCAACCGGAGATTGAGGAAGAGGATGATTTTTTGGCAAAAGAGGAAAGTCAGCCAGAGGAGGCTTCGGGTTCTCGGAGTAGGAAAAGGCGCAGTACTCCGGCCGAAATTACAGCTGACAAAAGAAAGACTTGGGAGGGCAGTTTTGCTGGTCGGAAATTCAAGAATGAGCATCAAGTGGATGCCGGGAAATTCAAGCCTGATCACACGGGTCTCCAATACATTATGCGCAAAGGTTTGCAATTCTGGACTGAACCGTTAGTTGGATATAATAAAAATGTTGTTATTGAGTTTTACAAATACATGCAAATTCTTGAGGGCAATTGGGAAAGTGACCCGGCTGTTAGAATTATTTCTCAAGTAGGGGGCATTGATGTTGTGATTACTCCCAATGATATTGCGAGATATTTGAGAATTCAGCACCCCCCCCCCCCCTCCTAATTTGGTGAATTATCCTAGGAAAGATGAAAGGCTTATTGAGCAAGTGGTGAATAGGGTTCTTTATAGTGACCCCTCGAAAGCTATAGTTCCCCATGTGCTCGGGAACTTCAAGGCTAGCTTTAGATTTTTGAATAAAGTAATTCATTGCAATTTATACCCCCGAGGCTCAGATCACAAACCAACTAGGAAAAGTGGAAGGATTTTGTATGCATTCACGGCTAATGATTTAATAGTGGATTGGGCCATGTTCATCTTTACTTAGCTGCGTGATTTTAGGGCCAATACTCTGATTACCACTAGCATGCCCTTTCCTTGTATGATTACTAGTTTGTGCAGAGAATAAGGAGTTAAGGGGTGGGCTTATGAAAAATTGAAAGAACTCTTGCCAGGCCCATTTGATGAGAAAAGCTTGTCCCAAACCCATGCTGCTAAGGATAAACATGTTCAAGGGGGGATTATTTCACCACAATGTCGTCCAAAAAGGAGAAGCAAACGCCTTGGATTAAGAAGTTGTTTTGCCAAGGGGTGGCACTCATTAATTCGCAAAGAAAGGAGAAGGTTGAAAGGAGACAGATTATGAGGGATTTGGAGAAGCAGATGAGAGAGATAGCCTGGCAGACATCGATTCCGGAGCAACAGCAAGGGGTGAAGTATGTCCCCGAGCCAGTGGATGAGGGGGAAGTTAGTGATGACTTTGCAGGGTACGAAAGTGAAGAATTGGCTGATTGAGGTGGTGGTGTGATGATGTGATGAGTAGTGAGTCGGTGGCTTTAGAAATCCCCTTACTTGGTCGGGGTCTAGGTTGGTTGACATGCCAACCACTCTATCCTTTTAGTTTGTTGCATTTCATTTGGTAGTTTAGTTTTGCACATTATTAGCTAGTAGTTGGTTTATTGGTTTGGCCGGTTTGGCCCTTGACTTGGTTTATTATGTGTTGGCGGCGGTCATTCGGGTAGTTAACCAAGCTAGAAGTAGACCGTCGCCCATTTTTGCTAACCTGTTCTTTGTAACCAAGGTCGTTAAAAGCTAAAAAGTCCTTAGTTGATCTTATGCGCGCATGGATTCCTTTGTGATTGGATATTTGATATTTGCATAATTAGTTGCATGGCATGCTTTCCTTTCGTTATCCAAAGTCATCTGATAGTTGTTAAATTCTGTTGAATAAAGTGCTTTCATTGTTAAGGCATAGTATTTCTTGTTCGTTGTTGCCTATTTATAAAGCACTTCTTCATGGGATATGGCTTAGTCTGAATTCACATGTTTGTGTCTCGTATCCTCCCCTTGTTCGAGGACACAACTATTTTTAGCTTGCTCTTAGACTTGCTTGATGCTTGACCTATTTAGTTTGATGCTGAAATTGTGGATTATAGAAAGGAAATAAAAAGCTGGATGGTTGAACTCTTGTTAGTTTATAATATTGAGCATGTTCTAAGTTATGATAGTAGAATGGATTGCAAGGCCGTTAGTTTTCAAATTTCCCGTAGTTTATTTGCTAGGGACTAGCAAACCTCAAGTTAGGGGGTGTGATAAGCACCCAATTATGCAAATAGAGGGTGCGCTAGTTATTTAGTTTTAGTCTATTTTATTGCTTAAACTTAGTTGCTTTGGTCTCTTTCTGCTCGCGAGGTGTGTTGGTTTTATTTTGTAGGAAATCCTCTAATAACAAAGTTTTAAGACCCGATGGCTAAGGCAAGATGACCTGACGGCTCGCTAAGGCCAGGCATGGCCAAGGCAGAGAGCAAGACCAAGCGTTGGAGATAATTGATTCGGCATCAGTAGGACATGACAGGAGCCATCGGTACCGAAGTGATCAAGCACAGGAGTCTAAGTTGCTCGGCACCGATAGGAGGGAAAATATTGCATCGGCATTGAGCAATCCACGTTCAAACTCCTAAACTGCCTCGGCATTGATTGGAAGGAATTCTCTCCATCGGTACCGAGGCCATTAGCACAGCAGCTTAAGGCCTTCGCCATCGGTACCGAGAGTTTCGGAGGGTGATTTTGAAGCATCTCCTGAAGAATATTCCGTGCACGTACCTTGGAGTATAAAAAGCAGTAATGTCATTGTACAAACAAGTAGAATAGATTTGATTACATCATTTTTCGATCTAGATCTTAATTGTTCTTGAATGTTCTTCAATTTTCCAGCTTTGAATCTTTATTTTTCTGTCTTAGTTAGTTAACTTCTGATATTGTCGTCTTCATTAAAGTTGTAGCAAATTACTCGATCTATCGTTTAATCTAATTTTCTTCTAGTGTTGATATTTCAATTATGCTAGGTAGATTTTGCTTGCTCTTATCTCAATAGATACGTGTGAGTAGTTTTCCAAGGTTAGGTCATGGGGTGATTAGCACCTCATGGCTCAAGTAGAATTGCGTTTTTCACCATAAAGTTTAAACCTTTGGTTCGAGAATCGATGTGGGGTTCGGGTTTATTTGTCAAATCGCTAAGGTGTTAATCTCCTTGATCATGTGTAGGTAAGAGGTGGCCTACTTACCACACATGATGCTTGGAGCTCTGACGCACGAGGCATTTGCTAAATAAATTCTAGAGCTAGCTTGGTAATCGAGCCATTCTATTTTCCGATTTGGGAACCTTAATTGTGTATCCTGAACCGCGTAATTAGGTGAGAAATGCAGTTTAACTCGAGTCGTGAGTGTTAGTAATTCCTAGACCTAACCTGCTTTTTATCTTAGTTTATTCGCTTTTCAATTTAGCCCATTTTACTTTCCACTACACACGTAAAACCAAGTTGGCTGTCTAAAAGCCGAAAATCCGAGCTTACATCTACAAATCCAACAAAGCCTTATTAATTATTCCCGTGGGTACGATCCGGGTCTTACAGATTATCATGCTTCAACTGACGTATTTAGCCCTACGCTTGGGGCGCTATTCCTTATATCGGAGTGAACGAAGCATCCCGACCTCATCACGACACCCGACTCGAGAGACTCATGACCTCTCCATTTACAAGAGAGATCGATTCGGTTACCCCCCCCCCCCCCCCCAAAAAAGGATTCACCTAACCCAAGTTTGCCAAGTACGATGGCAAGTTCGAGGTGAACACTTGCCTGGTACAGTACATGCACGTTTTGTCTCTGTTCCTTTGAAATGAGCCCTCAGATGACACTTTTCTGTGCAAAGTCTTTCCCGCAAGCCTCAAGAACCTAGGCCTCACATGGTTTAACTAGCTGCCCGCTCAGTCCATCTCCTCGTTCGATTCCCTTTGCGACGCCTTCATGGCTCGGTTTGTCACCAGTAATAAGCACGAAAAGGAAATTGACTCTCTCCTTGCACTGCGCAAATGAAGCGACGAGACACTCCGCCAATACGCAGGTCGTTACTAGGAGCTTTTTAACGAAAGCAAGGGATGCGACAGAGTTATTTCGGCCCGAGGATTTAAGCTCGGTCTCACCTCACAGGACGAACAGGTATACGATGACCTGGCTTGGCACAAACCTGGATCCATGAAAGAGCTCATGACCCGCATCGAAGGATGGTGCCAACTAATCGAGTCTAAGGCCAAGTAGGGAATCAAAAAGCTAGCGAGCCTGAAGGTCCCTATCATTTTGGAAGTTGTCTCAGCAGCTGCGCACGTCCCGACCCCTAAAATGCAAGTTAACAACATTAAGCAATCTCCAAAGAAGGGATGGAAGCCGAGCGATTGCAACACCAAAAAAATTGTCTTCACCGTCCCCATCTATCGGATTATTGATTCGGTTAAGGACCAATCCTACTTCTCCTTCTCGAACCAAAAGCTTGGCACTGAGAACGGGAAGATTAAGAATCTAATCGTCCGATGCAGCTACCATAACGAGCAAGGCCACTTCACCACCGCCCGCATACCCTTCAAGGCTTACTTGGAGCTTTAGACACCCCAATTTGGCCTAACGATTATTTCAAGTCCCACCATGGGGACCATCCCGATGATGAATGGATACAGTGATTGCCGATTGACTTCTCGTGAACCCATGGACTTATGGTGAGTACTTTTAGCCACTTAGAGGACCCAATCCAGAGCCAAATAACCTTTCAGACAGAAGTATAGTTTCTTAGGAGAATCCATCTGTTGGCCGTAACATTGATCTCACGGCCTCAGCATCATTCTTTTCTCCGTGAAACATGTAGCTTGAAAATCTCCTTGAGAGATAGATCACTCGGCCGCAACATCAATCCTTCGGCCGCCAAATCATTTGCTCGGCTGCCAGATCGTCTATTTTCCAGATTCTGGAATGTTCTGTCATACGTTTGATCTATTCACAAAACCCTAGCAGCCAAATCCCAATACGTTCAGGCAACATAAGGAGATTGCAAAAAGAGATCTTTTGCATATATATTTCTGATTTAATCGTGCGTTTTGATTGGCCGGAGTGAGTAACCAATTGACTATATAAAGGGCCCTTAGGGTTCCGAAATTAACATGTTCATACACTCTCTCTAGCCACGAAACTCTGCAAATATACTCTCCCATATCTCCTCTACAAAAGCCCTAACCTTCTGAAGGCAGCTGCGATCCAATAATCAAACCCTGAAATACTAACCCTAACCCTAGGGTTTTCGAGAGGCAAATCAGTCAATCCTCTATAATCTGTAGCAATCAAGCAACTGAGGGATCAAGGTGGTGAGGCCCAGGGGCCTATAGTTTGGTTTATTTCTTGTCTTTATACAGTAATCGTAGCGTCTTGATTTTCTGCTAATCATTTATTCTGGTGTGAGGAAGAACATCGGCTGGGGGATCAATCCTTCGGCCGATACATCGACCCAGTGGGATTCCTCGGTCGTGACATCTATTCACTAGCCGAGGGATCTATTCTCTTGGAACAGTTTATCTTTTCTGCTTATTTTGATGTATGTTTCAATTATCATTCTGGCTCACCTTATCAACTGTTAAAGGCTAAAATCGATTTACGTGTTTAGAATTAAATAAAGCGAGCACTAATCATATGTTGAATGATTATGGGCCAGTCTTACGACTGGGCAAAGAGAGGTGCCTAACACCTTCCCCTTATTGTACTGTTGACTCCCGTACCCAGAATCTCTACACGTTTTTTCTAGTTTTACAAACTGGGTGGCGACTTTGTTTTGATGATAACCGCTATCATGTGGCAATGTTTCTAGCCATGGGAATATCCACGATCTTGGTTTATGAAGAAAACAACCAACCAAACAAATAATGATCAATCTGTATGGCGATGCCCCGTTTGGGAGGTGTCTATAGTTTTTGGCGACTCTGTTGGGGAACTTGAGAACTATAACCAGAAAGTTCGACATAGGACTAATACATGGTTTATTTAATTCATTTATCATATGCATCAAGCGGACAACCTTGTTGAGTTCACCTAATATCCCGGTATGTCACGGGCTATGTTAGGGGTTCTAGCAAACTCCACGGTCACTTGTACCTAGTGGTATATCAAAAAGGGAATCACCCGATTACCGCCTATGATGGACTGGTGAGAGGACTAGTGCCCTTTGACAACAGAGCACCCTTGAGACCACTCAAACCTTTCATGTGTTAGAAAACCATAGAACTTATCAAAGTAAGATAGGAACCCGCAGGTTAAAGAATTTTTCTGCATTTTGCTTTGAAGTTCTTCCTCACACCTTGTAAAAACTGTTGTTGTAACATCTTTTTCTATGCAGAAGGGTTGGGATTTTCAGCCGAAATCCTAACCCTATACAGCTGAGCACTTACTTGCAGGTATTTTACTTTTCGAAAGCAGGCGCAATAGGTAAGCCTAGAAAGCAACCACAACCAATTTTATACTCTTACAACACCAGAAGCCACGCCAAACAGAGGTCCTTGCAACCATCCCGTCTGTCATCCTCGTCTGTCAGAACACCTTTACCGCAGCGGTCTCAATCACTTCCTGGGTCTTCATGGTCATCCTCTTGGCAGACCCAATCATCTACCAAATCCCAAGCTTTCCTCCCACTCCTATCTCAAAAATGGCAGATAACGACACCACTATTGCCAAGCTCAAATCGCTATTTTGCTTATTGAGAAAGTAGCTAGAGATGTTGAGGACGAAGAAGACTCGAAAGAAGATGAGAATCACCTTAAAGTGGTAACAACAGAAAATCTAGAATTAGCCAAGCAAGTTAAAGAGATCAAACATGCTTTGGCCCATTCACAAGGGGACCAAATTCTGGATTTTGAAGGACTTTGCCACTTTCCAGACTCTCAATTACCCGAGAGATTCAAAATGCCAAACATTAAGAAATTCAATGGAATTGGTAACCCTACCAGCCATGTCCGCCATGTTATCAACACCCTGAAGCCAATGGGCTTGAATGCTGAGCTCATTGCTCATTTATTTCAAAGGACTCTCACCGGAAGTGCTCTCGATTGGTTTCTCACTCTGGAATTTGTGCACTATCAAACTTAGCTAGAAATTGCCAGCGCTTTTGTCAAGCAATATGCATACAATGTCCAAATTGAGTTAACCAGTCGAGATTTAGAGATGACCAAGCAGGAGTCAAATGAAGACTTTGTTACCTTTGTGTCTTGATGGAGAGAGAAGGCTGCTAAGATGAAGAACCGTCCTTCCGAGGAAGATCAAGTGAGGATAGTTGTCAAGAACCTATAGCCTAAGTATCTCAAGCATATATACACTCAGGCTATAACCGATTTCAAACGCTTGCATGCTACTGCATTACAAATTGAAGAATGGATCAAACTGGGACTCATTGGGAAAGAAGAAGCTCCTCCATCCAAGAAAACCTTTCCAACTTGCTCATCTCATGCCTCCGTAAACACCCTTGACCCGGCCTTACTGCAAGACCCTTTCCAAACTAGCTCACCCCAAAATCCAAATCGGCCCTGCCACAACTTTAGCCCTCTCTACATGACCCTCTCCCAAGCTTTAATCATTCTAAGCCGTCAAGGGCATCTCAAACCCTTAAACAAGCCACCTCATTAGACACCTTATGGCCCAAACCATGATCTTAACAAATAGTGTGCCTACCATCAACACTCAGGGCATGAGACAGACAGTTGCATGCGTCTTCGCCATGACATCCAAGACCTCATCGATAACCAAACAATAAAGCCTCCAAAAACTGATGAGCAAGCCAACCCACTTCCTACTCACAATATCGAACCACCCCAAAATATCAATCTCATAACCCTGTCTCACAACCTCATATACAACCCTAGCCAATACATTGTCCAAAGCACCCAACCCAAGCCAACCCTAACTTTCCCAGAGGAGGATGGATGTTTCATGATGGAGGAAAAAGAAAACAATGAGTCTGATCAATCGGAAGTGATCGATCCCGACATGTCTGACAAGAGTGATGGAGAATAACAAGCAAAGGAAGCCGAGCTAAGGAAATGGAAAGAGCATTCCTGGGCAAAACACAATTTGGAGGATCCCCGACATTCTGTTTGTGGAAGATGATGATTGGTTGCGTATTTGGTTTGAAAATAGGAAGAAGGAAAAGGAGAGGGTCATCATGATGAGAAGACATGCCCGCTTCGAATTTGCCCAAATAGTTGTACCCATCAATCGCCCAAGAATCCCAACACCTCCAATTGTCTGGGAAACAATCAACCTTATAGAAGAAATGGAGGAGTTCCAAATGTAGCCGTGGGTCAATCCCTACGAAGAGTGTGACTATAGTCAATGGGTAGAAGCATGAGAAGATCTAGACTTCATACACACAGATCCATACAAAATAGGAGAAAGTGACTTTGATGAAATGGAAGGAGAATATGACAATCCGCTCGATGGGATCTTTTTGGCATCACTATTTGATCAAATGGAAGTAGCTAATGACTGCGCAACCAACAGAGAAGTAACCTAGGCAGATATTTCCATCTGGAGACTGCTCATGTCTTAAAGAGGTAGCCACCATGCGAGCTTCGAAGGTGGATCCAGTTCAAAGGCTCTGTTTGGCAAAGAAGGGGGTGGAAAAGAGTATAAAGTTGCAAAAGGCAAAGAAAATGACCCCAAGATGCTGCAGGAGCTGAGAAGTCATAACATGACAAAGAACATTGAACATTGAACATTGTTTCTAAGTCAAACTAAGACATGTTTTGGGCCCCTGTTTGGGCATTTTATTTCTACCAAGTGAATTCCTATTTCGTCTTTTAGACTATGCTTATTCAATAATCTAATTGCAATTGCCATGCGCTATAGTCTCTTTGCCGAATAAAGGAAACTTTAAGGAATCAAGTTCTTTGTGTCGCCGGCAAAAGGGAAAGAAAGGATGAACTTTAGTTGCTTAAGAAACTAGGTTTTTGTCAAAACTTAGAAAGAATATGCTATCTCCGTGAGAACACTTAGACTTAGCTTGCCCATCATGAAAGTACAAACACAACGAGATTCAGAAAAACATCTCCACCAAGATGCTCTCATACAGAAGTCCTCTTGTGAGAAATGCTCGTTGGGTAGCCCAAGAAAACCAAGCAAATGTAAGAGCAGAGCCTGTTAGGATGAGAAATTGCAAAAGCACAGCCTAGGCAAAAGTTAAGGCATTTGAAAGCTTGCTAGGGACTTAACCTCCATCAGGTTACCTAGGCAAAATCAAGAGCATGCGAGAAGAAAAGCCAAGAATGGAAATCCAGCCTCAAAGGTTGTGATCTTGGAACTACGTAAAAAAGGGCTTGATTCCTTGATTGGGATATGTAGGCAATCTCACATTAAGATGCGGCCCAAACATTTGGAGAGAAGGAAAAACATCAAGAGATTTGTACTCAATGATAGGCATAACTAACCCTACGTATTGAGCTCGCAAAAGATGAGTATGCTTTTCTCGAGGAATTGACAACAGCAAAAGATGCAAGAACTATCATTCATCCCCTTGACTTAAGAGTTGACATAAAAAATAGGGTATCTCAAAGATTCTCAAAATTTGGCAACAAGGTTATATAGGACATGACAAAGGCAAAGCATAAGTCAAGCATAAGAAGGAAGAGAAAAGAGAATGCCACTTGGTTAAAACAAAATTTAGCTCCCTTTGGAAAGCAAAAACAATGACCGAAGGATTGATATCTCGGCCGCGATTCTGATTCGTCAACCGTGCCATCAATTCATCGGCCGATACTTCATGCAAATCAAAACTATTTTAAAGCCATGTTCTAACTATCAAATGCAAACTCAGGACATTTAAGGGGCATGAAAAGCTTTTCTCATTTCATAAACAAAAGATTGATTACCACTGTGGTTGTTTTCACTGTACAACTTCTGCTTGTCTCTTTACTAACTATGAACAAGAACAGAGAAAATCCTAAAGCTAGTCGTGACGACGTCTTCGAGACGATCTCTGAGATGTAGACAGGGACTGCTCACTGGTTCCCACATCCACCCCACTGGTAGTTGGTGCTCACTCAGCTTCATGCTGCAAGGAAAAGAATACAAACACTCAGATTCAAGAAAGGATGCAAAACATTTAAAGTACATGGGAAAAATCATACCTCAAGGATTCGATGACGTTGCCTCCGAATCAAAGCCTTAACACTCTGATAAGAACGTAGCCATTCCTGTACTATCTCAGTAGGCACCTATGCAAATAACCAAGCATTTTAAAGACTGGAATGCAAGATACAATGGTAAAGCAAGGAAACAAATCAGAAATGAGGTTATATCTGTGAAACCCCAGCTGGCAGTGTGTAAAGCTGGGTCAAACAAGGGGTAATCGCCAAGCGTTCATCCTCTCCATCATCAGAGTGAAAGGAGACGAAGGAAGGGGCCTATGGCCAAACAGGAGCAACTGGAGGAGCAGCCGGTGGAGCCAAGAAAAGATGGCAGTACTCCATATAGTCCCCCGCTTGGAGAAGCAAACCCGCCCAATCTCTAATCCGAGCATTCTTCAAATCTTCCTTGGACATCGAGGAAGTAGATCTCATTGACGTCGGAGGTGGAGGAGGAACGAACTGAAGAGCCTTAGCACGTGGACACCACTGGCTAGCCACCCGATCACCCAGATACCAAGCTCAGCAAAAGGGACTCTCAGGCAAGCTGCGAGTACGATCCAAAACTCTAGAGCATGCAAGAGGAGCGTTTTCAGGTACGCTACTCTAAGGATCGAACCGTACCTACAAACAAAGTCAAAACAACCACAATTCAAGAATATGAAAGTCTAGAGACAATGAAATACAAGGATAAAGGAGGTACCTGATCAACCGTTAACTGGTCCACAACTCGCCGCCACTCAGAAAGGCTCAAAACTGGTGACCGAGGCTTCTGTTGGCCCACCAACCATCGCTCGTAGTGAGGAGTACAACCCACATCCTCATGTTTGGTGTCAGGAGGAAACTAGAGGAGATGCTCGAAAGCCCAGAGCTGAAAAATGGATTAAACAAGCAGAATCAATATCGGGAGAAATCAAAACAAGAAAGAAGAAAGGGAAAAAAGGATATATACCTCAAGTACTCGGTAATGACCGCCAAGAATAAAACTCTTGTCCTGTGAGCAAGCCCCAAGGTTGCCATACAGGGTGGCCAAAGCAGATGCCCCCCAATCAAATTCCCAAACAGCATCCAAATGCTGCAAAGGGGCCAAAAACTATGTGCACCGAGCTATCCTCATTGGCAAACAATGTTTGCCCAAGGAGATAGAGAAGGAAAGCCCGTATTAGCTGCTTGACACTCACTTGAGTCAAAATATCAGCCTTTATAAAAGCCTTGCTGAGCCAAGAGACATCAAGATGACCGCGTGAGTGAAGAGGGGCACCTTGACCAAGAACCACTCCAAAGCTCGTTCCCGCTGCCAAAGCTTCAGATCAATCTGAAGAGGAACTCCACCTATCCGCAGACCAGTCAAAAGAGAGAAATCGCCTAGTGTGAGCATCATCTCACTGGCAGAAGGAAAGTGGAATGTGTTAATGGTATCCCACCACCTCTCATCCTGTGAAGTCATCAAGGACCAATCAATCTTCGGAAGATTGAGGCCCAAAGCAAACGCCTCAAAACCAGCAGCACGTACCAACTCCCGAGCCTGCTCTGGCAGTGTCAGAAACCATTTATGCACTTCTTTGCCTCCAGCACGGGCTTCCAATCTCCTGTTTCGCTACAAAGTTCCACTAGAAACAAAGAGGGAGTTAATCTCATGATTGCATAAACAAATGAAAAACTAGGAGCATCAAGTTGACATCTAAAAAGCATGCATTGCCTAAACAAGGGGCAGAGATTTTCTAATCTTTTTCAAAACAAATTTGACCTTACTGTGGGTTTTTCTCATTCATGCTCCAAGGGATTTCATCCTGCGAAGAAATTCATTTTAATCATGCAAGTTTAACAACGAACTAACAAAAGCAAACTTTTTGTTTTCCAGAAAATTCAGAAAACTTACCAGAACATTGAGAATGCTCAAGTGCTGCTCAGGCTCTCTGCAAACTACCTCAGCCTCTGGGCCACCAACGGGAGGACAGTACTACAAGAATCTGCCAGAACCTAACCTTCGCGAAGGAAGCATGTACGTAAGAGCATCGAATAGGACAAGCTCCTCAATTGCTTCATCGTCGGAAGAAGGATACTCACACTTGCATAAAGGATGAGAAGAAGAACCCACAACGTCCGTAGAGGAAGATGGTGGCAAGTTGGCGGTATCGGAAGGTGGCGTGGCCATCGCGTTCAAAGCAAGAGAGAAAGGGAGCAGGCAACGACAACGGCAGCCGATGACATCGGTGGTTGAAACCGACGGAGATGGGGGAGAGGAACGGCAGCGAATGGTGGTCGGAGGAACGGGGGACGGAGAGGTCTTAGATGAGAGAACATAAAAGGAGGAGAAAAAGATTAAATGAACCGTGAGATCGATTAAACATACTTAAATCGATTTTCTGACTTTTGGAGTTCTCATAGCTGAGACATCGATTCGTCGGCCGAGACAACAAATCTTCGGCCTCGAGATCGATCTCCTGGCCCCCTAATCTATCCCCTACAACAACATTAGGTTTTGCTCAGTGCACTAATTCAAAAATGAAGTTTTAGGTCCACGACCAACAAAACCAACAACCAATGAATGGTCAAAGCAAGCCTTGGGGCATCTCCAAATCCAAGAGATACAAATATTGATGTTGGGCCCACTTTGGGTTCCTTTACGATTTTTAAAAGATGAAAAGATTACAACGGCCCTATGCACTTTCAGGAGTTATCAGCTCCAAAACGCAAGATGTTTCAGGCTCTACACATAAATTACTGCACTCCAGAAGTATGACAGCCGTTACAGCCTATGTTCACCGTCATTTTGCAACCATATGCTTGTTTCTGCTTAAGCAACTTCATGCTCTTTGTCTGCCTCACTATTTGAAGCTCTAGCTTAACAGTCCTATGCTCAAATCTATCAACAGCTCCATGCACCTTCTCCATACTCACCATCTCTATGATCATCACTTTAGCAACTCCATTATCACTATCAGTAGCTCTAAGCCCACCCAGCAAGCCCTGAGTTCATCATTTCAGCAGTTCCAAAGACTCTATCATTCAACGACTCTAAGCTCGACATCATTTAGCAGCTCCACGCTCATGCCCACTGCTATCAAAGCTACTTAAAAGGCTCCACCTATCTCAACAACAGCTCTATGTTCACCAAGCTTAACAGCACCGCGTGCTTATTATCTCAGTGGCTCCATGCTCACTACCACCAAACTACGGTACCACAAGCTCAGCAGCCCTGTGCCTAAGTTGCTCAAGTCACTCAACAGCCCTGTGCCCAAGTCTCTCGAATAACGCTGCACTTAGCTCAGCGACTCTACGCCTATAACTACCTCAGCAGCTCTGCGCTCTCAAATGATCCTGCACTCACTATGCAGCAGCACCGCGTGCCCATCAAAGCCAGTCAACGGCTCCCCTAACTCATCAGCTCTAAGCTCGCTATCATTCAACAACCCTGTGCTCAATAGCTCCGTATTCATTCCTCCGGTAGCCCTGAGCTCAAATCACTATCGGCAGCTCTAAGCTCAACAGCCCCGAGCTCATCATCTCAGCAATTCCATTCCACCATCTTAGCAACTTCACTACCTCTCAGCATCTCCATATTCACCATCTCAGCGGCCTTGTGCTCACTACCTCACATCTCAGAGGCTCTACTCCCATAACCGCTGCAGGCTCTATACCCGTGTTCATTATGTTCAACAGCTCTAAGCTCGCCATCACTCAACAGCGGCTCTACGCCCGTAACTGTTCACAGCTCTACACTCACTTCATGCTCACTATCATCAAGCTGTCTCAGCAGCTCTACGCTCATTATCTCAATTGGCTCTATGCCGTAACATCAACAAGATATCATCTGTTCTTAAGCTCTAAGCTTGAATGCTCAAAGTCTAACACTTTGAATGCTCAAAGCTTTTTGAATGCCCAACCACTGTGTATTGGATGCTCAAGTTCTACACTTGAATGCTCAAGCTCTACGCTTGAATGCCCAATCACTATGTACTAGTTGCTCAAAGCCTGTACTTTGAATGTTCGGATTCTGCCCTCCAAGTGCTCAAGTTCTACGCTCTGAATGCTCAAGTCCTGAACTTGAAAGAAACTCTAATCTTAAAATCAAACACATACGCACGGGCCCCGTGCACATATTGCATCACCATTGTCATCATCGAGTCTACATCAGTTACATCACCATATCATATCTAACCTTCATCATTACACATATACATATTTTGCATCTCTCTCACTCATGAAATAGGTCAATCCTGTAATCAATCGGCTCTACGCCTCGGTTTTATTGATCGGTCCAGTGCCTCGATCCTCTGGCTCTATGCCAAAATTTATGATGGGAGAGCTCCATGCACAGACCTTCAGATTGCAAGCAGGCTTTATGCCTCAGTTCCATCATATCAAGCTCCAAGCTCTTAATCGGCTCTGCGCCTCGGTTTCGTCACTTCAAGCTCCAAGCTCTAACATCCTAAAGCTCTTGTCATATGATTAATATCAGCTCCACACCTCGGTTCAATCACCTCAAGCTCATAGCTCCGTGCCTCGGTTCTCTCATCTCAAGCTCCGTGCTCTAGTTATCGGCCTTGTGCCCCCATATCTCAAAGCCGGCATCCGATTGTCTCTAGAAGATGGTTTGGATTCCATCCAGCTCATTCGCAAGGATAGGCTACTCTACTGAGCTATCCTCAGTCAAAGTAAGGATGATCAAGAAAAGCAAACGACTCACCCGCTGTGTATTGATCTACCCAAAAATTCTGAAGATGTTCTCCGTAAAAATATTCCCCCAGCAGCCCCGCGCTCCTTCAACTACTCTTCGTCAAAATCCTGGCAGAGCCTAGGTACGTTGCACTAAGATCTTTAAAGGCCCAAAGGTACATCTTCTGTCTTTAACCCTCTAAACTTTTTATTTTTCTTTATTGCCCCGAACTACGGTTGGTTTGAATTTCCATCGTGGAATACGTAGGTAGCCTCCCCACTCGACCATAACTAAAACCTTTTTCAAAAACCCTTGGAATAGTGGTTCGACCAAATTGAAGTTGTTTTACGGCTTTGACACTTACTTAAACATGTCTCGCGATCCGTCTAAGTTTAATCAAAGAGGGGCATCTGTAGACATTCCATTTTGGCCTAACGATTATTTTAAGCCCCACCTTGGGGACCATCTCGATGATGAATGTATACAGTGATTGTTGATTGACTTCTTGTGAACCCATGGACTTATTGTGAGTACTTTTAGCCACTTAAAGGACCCAATGCAGAGCCAAATAACCTTTCAGACAAAAGAATAGTATCTTAGAAGAATCCATCTGTCAACCGTAACATTGATCTCTCGGCCTCAACATCATTCTTTCACCCATGAAACATGTAGCTTGAAAATCTCTCTAAGAGATCGACCACTCGGCCACCAGGCCTATCCCTCGGCCGCAACATCAATCCTTCGGCTGCCAGATCATTTGCTCGGCTGCCAGATCGTCTATTTCCAGATTCTGGGATATTCTGTCATACGTTTGATCCGTTCACAAAACCCTAGTAGCCAAATCCCGATACCTTCGGGCTACGTATGGAGATTGCAAAAAGAGATCTTTTGCATATGTACTTCCGATTTCATCTTGCGTTTTGATTGGCCGGAGTGAGTCACCATTTGCCTATATAAAGGGCCCTTAGGGTTCCAAAATTAACATGTTCATACACTCTCACTAGCCATGAAACTCTGCAAATATACCCTCTCATATCCCCTCTACAAAAGCCCTAACCTTCTGAAGGCAGTCGCGATCCAACAATCAAACCCCGAAGTACAAACCCTAGCCCTAGGGTTTTTGAGAAGCAAATCAGTCAATCCCCTCTAATCCGAAGCAATCAAGCAACTGAGGGATCAAGGTGGTGAGGCCCAGGGGCATATGGTTTGGTTTATTTCTTGTCTTTATACATCAATCGTAGCGTCTTGATTTTTTGCTAATCATTTCGTCTGGTGTGAGGAAGAACATCGGTTGGAGATCAATCCTTCGGCTGATGCATCGACCCAGTGGGATTCCTCGGCCATGACATCTATTCATTGGGCAAGGGATCTATTTTCCTGGAACAGTTTATCTTTTCTGCTTATTTTGATGCATGCTTCAATTATCATTCTGGCTCACCTTATCAACTGTTAAAGGCTAAAATCGGTTTACGTGTTTAGAATTAAATAAAGCTAGCATTAATCATATGTTGAACGATTATGGGCTGGTCTTACGACTGGGCAAAGAGGGGTGCCTAACACCTTCCCCTTATTGTACTATTGGCTTCCGTACCCAGAATCTCTATTTATTTTTCCTAGTTTTACAAACTGGGGGGTGACTCTGTTTTAATGATAACCGCTATCGTGTGGCATTGTTCGTAGCCATGGGAATATCCACGATCTTGGTTTATGAAGCAAACAACCAACCAAACAAACAATGATCAATCTGTATGACGAAGCCCCATTTGTGAGGTGTCTACAGGAGCAGCTTGTCGCAGGTGGCCACCTCGGTAATGTCATCGACCACAAAAAAATCATGGCTCGAGCACAGCGACCCGAGACCCAAAATGAAAATGAGATCCAGACGATCCATTTTATCCACGGTCCCCTAAATGTCAATGTAACACCCCGAATTTTAGGAACGTTAAATAAACATTTTCCATTGAAAACTAAATAGAGTTTAGCTCATTATTACAACATAACTCCCCTGGGAGCACTTTTATTACACAAGGAAATGGAAACTAAGGTTTCTAACTACAGCTCCATCTGCTCTTCCATCCTAGCTAGCTCTCCGGCTCCAAAAGCCTCCAAGGTGTGCAGCTCACCCTATTCATCTACCAAGTCTGACACATTATACCAGCATCGCCACCAATATAATATGTCAGGTCACCAAAAGGTAACACCGTGAGCTACGAAGGCTCAATAGAAAACCCATACCCAATAACCCTTAAATTACAAACAATAAATCATAACATTAACAGTTAACAATGACACATCTGCATTTACTATTCAAACTAACGTTGGTGTCCATGATTTTCTAAGTTTCTCTTATGAGACTCGTCGTGGACCGTGTCTCCATTTATCATTTACCAAATCAACATTTCCAAAATCATTTTAACACACCCAACCTTGGTTCCGCCGTTCCGGTCTTCCGAGTATCCTCACAATGGTTCCGCCGCACCGGGTTCCCATTGGCACACAAAATTTGCATTGGCTCCTCTCCATGGATAACCAAGCCATTCCTCACCATGGTTCCGCCGCTCCGGGTTCCGATGGGAACGCACACAACCTCATAATGGTTCCGCTAATCCGGATCTCCATTGGAACACACACACACACATTCCCACAATGGGCAAGTCCGGCCATATTGCGATTTCAAAAAACACCTTGTCATTAACAACACACCCTAGGTGTCATGTTTCTACTTTCTTGATTTTTGTGTCTTGTAACGCCCCGAATTTAGGGTACGTTAAAAGGACATTTTATTGAAAACCTCAAAATAGAGTCTGGCTCTTATTACAACAATTACTCTCACAAGAGTTCAATATTTACACAAATGAAGGGGGTTCTAAGGTTTCTAACTACAGCTCCTCCTTCTTCTCCATCCTAGCCAGCTCCTCAGCTCCAAAAGCCTCCACAGTGAACTGCTTACCCTGATCATCTACAAAATCTGACACATTATACCGGCGTCGCCACCCATATAATACGTCAGGGTCACCAAAAAGGCAACACCGTGAGCTACAAAGCTCAGCAGAGTAATCCCATACCCGCTAACCCATAACTTAAAACAACAGGAAATAATAACACATCGATTTCCACATGATACATATATACGCAGCTTAACAATGACACATCCACATTCGTTAATCAACTATCGTTGGTGTCCAAGATTTCAGAGTTTCTCCTACGCGACTCATCGTAGACCGTGTCAACATTTTCACTTACAAAACAATCTTTCAAAAACCATTTGTTTAACACAAAACATTTGCATTGGCTCCGTACCGCGGATAACCAAGCTACACACCCAACCTTGGTTCCGCCGCGCCGGGTTCCCAAGTATCCTCACAATGGTTCCGCCGCGCCGGGTTCCCATTGGCACATAAAAATATTTGCATTGGCTCCGTACCGCGGATAACCAAGCTACACACCCAACCTCGGTTCCGCCGCGCCGGGTTCCCGAGTATCCTCACAATGGTTCCGCCGCGCCGGGTTCCCATTGGCACACAAAACTATTTGCATTGGCTCCGTACCGCGGATAACCAAGCTACACAACCAACCTCGGTTCCGCCATGCCGGGTTCCCGAGTATCCTCACAATGGTTCCGCCACGCCGGGTTCCCATTGGCACACAAAACTTGCATTGGCTCCTCTCCTCGGATAACCAAGCCATATTACCAATGAGGCTACCACGTCCGGCCGCATTGGCAATCTTCACAATGGGCTACCAAGTCCGGCCACATTGTGGTTTTCACAATCCACGCAATGGGCTACCAAGTCCGGCCACATTACGAGTTTTCATACACACAACGGGCTACCAAGTCCGGCCACGTTGCGGTTTTCACAATCCACACGATGGGCTACCACGTCCGGCCACATCCTGGGTTTCCATACACACAATGGGCTACCAAGTCCAGCCACATTGCGGTTTCAAAACACATCACCCTTTTCAAATGTTTCTTTTACACACGCACACAACTCACATAATGCCACCCAAAACCGGTCATTATGTTGTTTCAAAATATTTCCTTCCTCGGAAAACGTTTCCTTTCTAAAATCACACCCTAGGTGTCATGTTTCTACTTTCTCGGTTCTCGTGTCTCGTTTACATACAAAGACTCCACGGTAGGACATGAATCTTTCTAACAAGATCATCCAATTCTATATTACTTTAACACGCTCAATCACTACTTATAGCATAACGCCACATATACGGACGCCTTTGGAGTGTATCACTTATGCTTTATTCAAAGCACAACGCCACATGTACGGACGTCTTTGGAGTGAAATCACTTACGCTTTATCACATACCACAAGTAATACAAGCAACTCATAAACGCATACTCATAACTATCTTAAAGATCAAATACGAATACTTCTAAACAAACGATAAGTACGTAAATAAAGATAACCTACTTTATATTTAGGAAAGTGAGTAGAGGTATTCTACCTTACTTCTTGGCGGTAGTCGGCTACGGAAAGTACGTCGGTGGTCGGGCGGAGTAACTTCCTACGGTATGCTTCCGGTAGCTTCGAAAGAGAAAGGTTTCTCTCGAAACTTCTACTTGACTATTACTACTACTACTTTTGGATCGGGAGGGTGGTCGAGTGGCAGTTTAGTGGCGGCCTAGGTTGAGTTTCTTGAAGAACTCAAGAACACTCAAGAACAAAGTAAGAACAAAAGAAAGAACAAGAAAGAACAAAGGAATTCTAGAGAGAGAAGTTGTAGAATGGGAGGTGTGAGTTCAATGCTTGGAATGGGGTCCTATTTATAGGAAAAATCTTGGCTCCCTCTCCTCTCTCAAGGCCGGCCCCCCTCTCTCTCACCATACCTCACACTTTGACACTTGTCATGCACTTATGGAAGATCAAAGGCTAAACCCTAGGTTTGCATGGCTAGGTTAGGCTAAAAGGTAGGCTTGCATGGCTAGTTTGTACCAAGGATGGGATTTATGAAAGATTTGATGCAAGGAAAGGAGACAAGAGTACAAGATTTGATTTTAAACAAAGCATAGAGGTACAAATGGGGAGTTAAGTTTGGTTAGGGGAAAGATTCTCCCATGGACTTGAAAGGATGAGGAAGGATCATGGAAGTACAAACAAATCTCTCCCTCTCTCTCTCTCCTATCTCTCTCTCGGCCTCTCTCTCTCCTCTCTCTCTCTCGGCAATCTCTCTCTCTCTCTCTCCCTCTCTCTCTCCCTAGTACACACACACACACACACACATATATATATATATATAACAAGAAAGAATAAGAAAGTATAAAGTACAAGATTTTCCAAATCAAAATCCTATTAGAGAAATCCAATACGGCACATGTCACTTTAAATAAATAAACTAGGGTACTTTGTAATCTAGGAAGATCAACTCCCCAATAATTTAATCCAATTGGGTACAAAACCCCAATACAAAATAATAAAAAGGTACTTAGGAGAATATTAGGCTTTAAAGGCTACAAGGGCTACTAAGTACTTTCAAAATAAAATTTTGGTACTTCATCACATGGGCAATTAGGAAAAATGACTAGTTTATTAAGCCCATGTACTTGGTTGAAAGAATAAGGCCATTACCCAATGGATAATAAATCCCCTAACATTTATTGTCCAATGGTCAATAGCTACTAGGAAACTTTTATTAAAAGTACTTTTCAAAATATTTATAAATGTCAATCATAGTACTTTGTTTAAATCTTTCATTAAACCCTTTTAATATAAAGAATTGGGTTTCTATTATCCAATGGATAATAGTTCCCCTAACTTTTATTGTCCAAAGGACAAAGAATAAAACAAAATTAATAAAAGGAAATAAATAAGTAATTTTCTAGGGTTGCAAAGGTTGACTAGTTAAATCAACTTTATTGGAAGATTTCCTAGTCACATCGGTACTTTATTTGGTCAAAAGATTCTATTATCCAAGGGTTACTAACTTCTCTAGCGGTTATTACCCAATGGATAATAATTTTCCTTGCGGTTAATAACCATTGGACAAAAGAGTACAAGTACCTTTTATTTTAAAATAAGATTTTGAAAGACTACATGTACTTTTAAAATAAAAAAATTTATTATCCAATGGACAAAAATTACCCTTGTGGTTATTAACCAATGGCTAATGGAGGGGTGGGAGAATTCCCAATAAACAAGAAATAAATGTACTTTGCACATGTTTTTATAAACCATTAAAATATTATATCTAGTACTTTACCAAAATATTTAAATGGGGGGCCTATTGTCCAATGGACAAAGATTACCCTAACCATTATGGACCAATGGGTAAAGGCAAAGGTTCAAAAGGTCCAAAAGGTTCAAAAGGTCCAACTAGTAACTAGGTAAGTTGGTTGCTCGGTTCCTCCAAGTAGTCGGTTGGAAACTAACTAAATTGGTCACGTAGGGTTTCTAGTCGAGACCAAAATCTAACTACGACGAAAATTAACAAGAAAACATATAGCCACATAAAAGAAAATAAGTAATTCAATAAAATTCAAATATTTAACGAAATTTTTACTGACCAAAATTCAGGGTCGTTACATGTCTCGTCACATGCATAGACTCCGCGGTAGGACTTTTCACATACGTAATCATAAATCATTCATTGTAATCTTGAAACTAAACTAGAAATATCATCCAACTCAATATTATAGCACAAATAATACAAGCAATTCATGTATGCATGTTCCTAACCATTTTAAAGATCAAAATACGAATGCTTCCGATCAAGTGTTAACATTCCAATTCTTTTTAAAATTCGTCCTTTCTTCCTTTGAGGGAAGTTCAAATAAACATATGTTTATTAAAGTAAAAGTCATTTATTCAACATGCTCACACTCCCATTAGCACGATAAACTTGTTGACAAACATGCATTCCAACTATTATGAACGATAGATAACCTTATCTACTAAGGGAAAACGGTTAAGGATATTCATACTTTGAACTAAGGACATTCTACTTTCCAACATACGGTTCTATACTATACGTAGAGTTAGTGGACTAGGGACTCTACATATACTTAGAGATAGCGTATATGGGACTTTACCTTTCTTCTTGGCGGTTGGTTGGTTTTTGAGAGTTGGTTGTTAGTTTTGTGAGTCGACGGCGTGACGGCTCTGGTTTGCTTCGAAAGGAAGAGAGATGGATTTTCTCTTCCTAGAAACAACTTTGCTAACTAAACTAGGCTACTTTAAAGATCTAGGGGTGATTTTTGGAGGTGGTTTGGTGGTAGCTCTTAAGAACTTCAAGAAAATCTCAAGAAACTTGAACTTTGGAACTTGAAAAGCTTAGAAATTCTAGAGAGAAGTTGGAGCAAAGAGTGAAGGTGTGAGTTTAAGCTTGGGATGACTTGCTATTTATAGGCCAAAGCTCCTCCCTCCCCTCTCTCTCTCTCTCTCTCTCTCTCTCTCTCTCTCTCTCTCTCCTATCTTTGATTTTTTTCACCTTTCAAGCTTGATTGAAAGCTTGATGGGTTAGGTCAAGGGTTGCTTGCACATTTCTCTCCTAGTTCAAGGCTTGCATGGCTAGATTTGGTACTTTGGATTTGATTTTGGAAAGATTAGTGGAGGAAAGGAGGGATTGTACAAGATTTGGTGATTAAAAGAACATAATAAGAGATTGGAAGATAGATTTTGCTTGGATATATATATATAACCATAGATTGAAAGGATGTAAGAAGATCATGGAAGATCAAGGTACAATCCAATCTCTCTCTCTCTCTCTCTCTCTCTCTCTCTCTCTCTCTCTCTCTCCCTCTCCCTCTCTCTCTGTCTCTCTTACATATATATATGTACTTCCATATCCAAGTAATATATATATATATATATATATATATATATATATATAAAAGAATGTACTTAAGGTACTATATAATCTTTAAGATTTCCTAGGCCAAGATTTTCCTAATAAACAAATCTATTAAACACATGTTCTTATTATACAATTATATATATACACACACACACACACACACACACACGTCCAAGTATATATATAATAGTACCATGAAATCTAGTAAGATTTTCAAGTATCCAAAAAAAAATTATAAGATCAAAATTCTTTATTAAAATAGTGTAAATTGGCACATGTTCCATTATAAAACTAGATTATATACTTAGTGTATCTTAGGGTAATATATGATAAGGTACATATATACATATCTTTAAAGATATAATCACATGGAAAATCTAGGATGTGATTTATTTAATAAATCCTAGTACTAGCTAGTAAGACTAACTTATTATCCAATGGATAATATTTTTCCTTGCATTTATTGACCAATGGGTAAAATGAATAAGGTAATATATATTTGAAAAATATTTAAAATAACCAAATGTCCTTTAAGCATGTGTATATAAGTCTATATACAACTATATATGAGTACTTTATCAAATCTAGCACAAAATATCTTTGATAGAAAATCTAGGTTTTCTATTGTCCAATGGATAAAATTTTCCCTAACTTTTATTGTCCACCTAGTAAAGGTTCATCTAGGGTTAGGAAATTATAACTAGGTGAATTGGTAGTTCGGTTTGTCTAACTAATCGGTTGAAAACTAATTCTACTTGCCATGTAGAATTTCTAGCCAAGAAAAATAGTTTTAAAGATTTTATTTAACTCTGTAGAAAAATATACAAGTGCTTCTATAAGCATACTTGTCTTTAGAAAATGACTAAATTGTCCGAGACGAAAATATATAATTTTATAAATCTCGAATCTAATTATGACGGATTATTAAAGTCAAAAGAAAATTTTCAAAGGCAAAAATCCAAGTAATTAAAATAAAATTCAAATATTTAACAAAATTTTTGTTTACTGAAAATCAGGGTCGTTACAATCTATCCCCCTTAAAATAATTTTGTCCTTGAAATTGGTGCGTGCCTACGGATCAGACATGGTCGCTATACTGGTCTTTGAAATCGTCGTCTATCCCCCTTAAAATAGGAGCGGGTCACCACCAATCCTTTACTAGTGTGATGTTGAGGTGATCGTCTTCGCCATATGTTTGACACAGGAGAATATCTTCATCGCGTACCTTCGTAGATTTGGTTGACGGCTATTCTTCCTCCTGAAGTGACAACAGGTTTAACAGCGATCCTGTGGGTTCAATTTCTAGTTTTATATAGGTATGCAATGATAAACATTTTAGGATGAACCTTCCTATTCAAAGGGTAGATTTTTGATTGGAAGAAGATGGGGAGTCAAAATATGCTACATGGGTATAGGTACCCCTGTAGTGTTGATCGGGCTTGAAATTTAGAATTTCAACTTATGACTGAACGGAGAGGGGTGATGTCAAGGAATGAAAGAAACGCCCCTGCAAGTCAAAAAATGACCCTATAGGCATGTTTTAAGCCAATCAGCGATCTAATCAAGATTCGAATACTCTGGCAACCTATAAATGCTTAGGCATCACACGGCCACTGTCGAAAGGCTCTGGCAAGTCTTAGAAGTATCTTGGAGTAAGACGACAGCATTCCAAGCATCCCTCACAATCCTCTGCATGTTTTGTTAATCGAATTAAGCCTCATCACTTGCTTAACAAGACGGGGTTGAAGTTGCTTCAGCTGTCGAACAATTTGCCTTGTTGTACGCCTTTGATGAAGTTTCCACCGTAAATGCCAACGTCAAATGCAAAACTTCTACCAAGTCATCGTGCGGACTTGTACCCTACAAACGTTTCCTTAGCGCAATCCTTTCCCACCCAACGATATTAAACCCATTTTCAAAACTAGGAAACACGGATCGACTCAAATGGAATCACTCCAAAATCGTAAAGCGTAAGTACTCCATCCTCATTCAGGGGGAAATCAAAAATCAAGCAAGCGAGCCCTATGATATTCTAAAAGCTCGGATATTATTAGCAAAGGCACTGAAAGAGCCTATACAGTCAGGGAAAACGAGTCTTTGGCTGCGTTGACTCATGGCAGTAATTTCAAAGGTACGACAATTTTGAGAACAAATTTTTAAAATCCAAGATAATCCTAGATGTTGGGATGGAAATGACCGATTTAAGCTACCCTCAAGTAGCGCAAGGTTTTGATAAGGAGTTGATGATACCTGGTTAGTTCAAGGAAGGGTACCCCTCTCCTGAGGAGACTAGTTTGTACTTGAAGAATCGTATCATGTGAGTGAAACAAAAAAGTTTTTCCGAAATGATTTGACTATCATCAAGCGATGATTCGAAATTATTGATTACGGATGAAATGGGAGGATATCAGTGATTGGATGGACCAATCACTACAACACGAAAGGCTTGTAGCGAGGATTTAGTTTCCTCGCTAAAACGCTGATTTCCTCGCAAAATGTATTTGCGAGGAAATTTTTCCTCGCCCGTTTTCCTCGCAAAAGCCTTGTCGCAAAAAGAATTTGCGAGGAAAAAAATTTCCTCGCTTATTCTAACCCAATTAGCGAGGAATTTTTTCCTCGCTATAGTTTTTCCTCACTAGACTAATACAATGTTTACAGAATAGGCGAGGAAATTTTTCCTCGCTAGACTAATTTTTTCCTCGCCAATTATAGTTTAGGCGAGGAAATTTTTCCTCGCTAAAACTCTTGAAACTAAAAATAGATAGTTCTCCAGCTCATTTGCTTCCGCGCGAATTCGAACCGTGGCCTCCTGTATGGAGGCATTCACTCCATCCATCACACCAACTTCATTTCCAGTTCAAACCTTTGCCTTTTTTATATATAAACCTTTTGTACATCCTTTCACCTTTCTAAATTTGCTTCTTTAAACATTTCTCTCTAATTTTAGTCTCTTTGTAGTGTTTCTTTAAACTTGTTTTTTAAATCATTAACATTATTTGCTTTTATTGAATTTTTTTATAATTTAATGTTTTGTTATATATCTTTAATAAATCTTTATAACTTTCTAAATTTGTTTATTTTATACTTCGTTTTAATTCTCTCTAAGTTTAGTAACCTTTTGTAGTGCCTAAATTAGTTTGAGCCCTTTAAATTTCTGCAAATACGATATTTTTTTTTAGTGGGTTAATCTGTTCTTACTGTGTATATGCGCCCATAACAATTTTAACTCAACTACAATATTACAATAGTAATAATTTGTTATGTTTCTTTTTAAATGGGGTTAACCTTACATATTTTGAAAATAGATTAGTGATATTTTGAAAATACATTTCGCAATTATTAAATACTTTATCTTTTGTTTAGCTTTTCATTAATTTTTTTTGTATGAATTAATAATCAGTTATCTCTACGAAAAGCAATCCATATATCCCATGCATTCTTTTTCTGAAAAGCACATCATTCATCCACAAACTTATAATCCCTATGTCCAATTCTTTTTTTGGACTTATAACAGTCAAAAGAACAATACGATAGAATTGATGAATGCACTTTGTTACCTAGAGTGTTCTATTCCTTGGGTATTTATATACAAATACGGTTACAAGTGATAAGCTTTACAAAAGATATTGCAAATGATAAAATATAACCCCTGAAATGGCTAACATTATTAGGACTTATTTTCTTGATCAATTGATTTGCACTGATTGGTTGACATCCCCCCGCAAGCTGATGGTTGAGGCATGACCTTCAGATTGAAACGCAGTGTCCGATGCGGGAAGACACAAGTCCTTTTGTGTAAAAATATCGGCAATTTGATCCCTGGTGCTAATATATTGGACGGTTAAATCACCCCGAGTGACTTAAAAATCTTTGTATTCAAACAATAAATTTTAGTAGAATTTGAACATACTGACATTGTTAACAATTAATTTCAGTTGGGGAAAAGTGAATTCATATAATTCGTGTGAAACATATTTTTTATTTCATCAATTCAATGCGATTGGCGAGGAAACTATTTTTTTCCATTTATCACTTTTTTATTTTAATAAATTTGCTAATGATATTGAACTATGTAGTTGATTATCCCTTACCATCGTGATATTAAAGATACATGAACATAATTAATAATGACTTACATATAAAAAATTTAATGAGTCCTAAAAAAGGTGACAAAATATTTTTCGCCAAAACGTTACATTGAGCAAGGAAAACAAATTTCCTCGCAAAAGGGTTACATTTGGCGAGGAAATTATTATTTCCTCGCCAAATGTAACCCTTTTGCGAGGAAATTATTATTTCCTCGCTAAATGTAACTTTTTGGCGAGGAAATTAAATTTCCTTGCTAAATGTAACTTTTTAGCGACGAAATTGAATTTTCTCGCAGATTGTATACTTTTAGCGACGAAATCTCTTTTCCTCGCCATATTTCCTCGCTATAGGCCATCCGTGTTGTAGTGAATCAACAAATCTCGCTTATTGCAAAATGGCATTGCCGATCATTATTGAAAGTGTCAATAAAAGTTGTATTGAAAGAGATAATGGTTGTTATGATCTTCAAGGTTCAAAACTCAAGGATCAATAGCAATGAGATATGAAAAATTTGAAGGATAGTGAAAGGTTTTCTAGTAAATGATAACGGTTAGGATTAGTAACACCATAGAGTGTATTGCTTGAGTTGAATCGCTGGTCAACAAGGTTGGGTCACAAAAGATGCCCAAGATTACGCTACTCTTGTCAGTGAGTGTCATAAGGAGTTAATACGGATGATTTCATTGCTTGAAGTAACGAGGGTTTCCTTCACAAGGATGTCAATTTTGAATAAAGATTTGAGAGAAGCAATGTAGTTGGGAAATTTTACGGGGTATGACTAGCCGATTGGTATACGTTTCCTGCTAATATTTAATCGACGGAAGTAATTGTCGTTCCCTTCGAGCATTCGAACTCTTCGATCTACGTATTCCTGGTTTGCATCCGGTATAGGTGGTTAGCGTCCGCAGCCCTCGAACAGTTTCACTCCTTCCTTTGTCGGTTTATTATTCTAAGGATTCTTACTGTGGTAGAGGTTAGAATTGGGAGCTCTGGGCGTAATGGTTGATCTTGTTGGCTCAGGCGTTGCATTAGGGTGCACTTTTTAACTTCTACATCAATGTCGCCCTTGTTGCTTGCGGTGGCGGTCCTGCCGTTGGTGTTGGTATCTTGGCTTGCTCTCGCAGTCCTTCCTTTTTAGTGATAGTAGGGAGTTATTCTTAATCTACTTTCTCAAGGGCATGTCACTTGAGATTGCAAGGTTCTTATTCCTAGTGAAAGGTGAGATGAGACCATCGAGATTTTGAAACACGAATCAATTTTCGAAGCAACAACGAAAAAGGTGAATGAATTCTTTCCTAGGAAGCAATTGGATTCGGGCTAAGGTTCTGTCTAGGTTGATCGGGGTTAGTGTTAGAGGATTCTCCATTTTCATATCCTAATTTGTGGCGCGTGTTCACCATCTACGAGTACGAATCGGAAGGGGGAGGTTTTAGTCCACTTAAACAATTTTCTTTTTGCAAATGGTGTTTCTTTCTAAAGGTTAAAAGTAGTTTATCAAGTAGTATGTAACAATACTCTTTTAAATAAAGCAAGGTTTTAATAGATAAATAGGAAAATACAATCATAAGCATAGAGTTCCACTATAATGGCAAGTAGGAACAAAAGATAGGGTTTTTCTAATACAAGCTGAAACGATCCCACATACTCCTACTACAAGGTTCCTTTTGTCTAGTGCCACGAGTTCAACTACGGCTATGGGGACCTCATCCTAATACTACTACTACTCCACTAGCGGGGTGGGAATCGCGTACGGATAGGTATAAGGATTAAGATACAAGTACGCACGTGAACAATGATCAAGTACTAAAAGTAGAACATAAGGACAAGTGATAAACGACATAAGGTCTTTATTATTGAACATAGGAAGAGTACAACTTAGGAAATACTAAATAGACAGCGATGATCCTACTTTCCAACATTCTACATTCCGAAGGATTACAACTATTCCTAGGTCGGCCTATGGTATGCCTAATTGGTGCCCTCGGCTTTAGGGGTCTCGTCCTCTTCGAGATTCGCTTCACCTAGTAGGTTTTCCTCCTCGGTCGCCTCATTGGCATCCCCTTTGTCACCGTTTTCTTCCTCATCATCACCAACCTCAAAGTTCTCTATCGGGGGTAAGGTACCAAAGAACTCATAGAAGGCATATAGGATTGGGAACATTTCAGGAAACCAAGGGTCCTCCTCCACGGGAATAGGGATATTCTGCTACACCCTTATGAAATCTTGTTTTTCTACGAGTACAACGGCAATAAAGTTGGGATTCTTCACTAGTTGAGTTGTCATAACTTCTATGGCGTCCTTGAGTTAGCGAGCTCCAACCAATAGGTCAACTTGGTGGTTCATCTACAAGGAAGAGTTTTAACCTCAATTAGTAACGTCTTAGGACAAAGGTTTACTATCTTCTAGAGAAAATTTTCGAGTTTCTAGTTCAACATTCGATTCTTGATTTAAGTTATCACACCCCACCCCGGGCCAGCACTCAAATGAACCCAACCGACGTGGGGGTGCAACATCAACCACCAATCCAACCCTACTATTCAAGTTCTAGCAATTAAGTTAACCAACAACCATTTTATTGATAACGCAAAACATATCGTTCTTACAAACACAGCGGAAGTCTTAAGAAAGCATTAAACTATACAATGAACCAAATATAAACATAGGCTGCAACTACATCCCTATCTACAAAATTTTGCCAAAACTAGTCCAGCCTTCCCGACAAGCTACCCTAAGCGAGGGTACAACCCCACGACGATCAGCAGTGGATATCTACAACGCCTGCAAAACTGGATTCCAAAATGGAATCCGGGAGTGTTTATGAGACATGGATGCAATTCCATATTAAAAGGTACAACTTAAAAGATAATCTCAACTTGTAACAGTTTATCAAGAAACCAAAGCAATTAAAAGCAACACCGGGCACACAGCCAATAATTTAAGGCATAAAGCCTTTTGGCATAAAGCCAATCACTGGGCACACAGCCAATAACTTAAGGCATAAAAGCCTTTTGGCATAAAAGCCTTTTGGCATAAAGCCAATCACCTGGCACTAAGCCAATATTCAAGTTTAATTCAATATAGAACAACATCTATGAACCAAACACTCGCCTCGTACTCCAAAAGAAAGTACAATTATGGTTTCGGTGCTCCTTGATTCACCGACTCGTCACCGATCCACAAGCCGAACATTTTAGTATAGAAATACTTGGAAGGCTTTAACAAATGCATTAACAATGTTTCGCATCAATTCCACTATTTAGCAAATGCCGAACAAAAGTAAATTCACCAATTCGTACCCAAAACCAAGAATTTCACAAATTCACACATTATCCAGCAGAACCATTGATCGATTCCTGACTATAGTATTCTATAGGTTTAGAGTTAGATTCCGAGACTATAACCATTAGAAAGTACACTCTCAGAACATCAATCTCAATATAAAATTTGTCCTAAACGGAGTCCGAATGGCCAAGATACACTCAACAGAAGTTAAATAATTAGGGCAGAAATCCCAGTTTCTGCAGAACAATCTACAATCGAAAGCTCATTAAAAATCACCTACTCAATAATTTTCAATTCTTCCAACACCCAAATATCACCAACTGATCAATGTTTAAGACTCATGAGAAACCATAGTCAATAAGTACATTTAACTATGACAAAAGTGATGAAGAACACAGCTCCAAAGCTGCCCAGAATTTCAGAATTACCAAACTATTATCTTCGGAACCAAAACTGATTTTTCTCAGACCGAAGGCACAATCCACTCATATTCAGAAAGATATACGAGTCTAGTTTCAGAATCAAGAAACGGTGCGTAAAACCGATACCCGAGCAAGAAGTTATGCCCGTTTTTCCAACACGTGTCTGTGCTGTCTGCACAGACGCGAATCAGACACCAGTTCAGTCCACGAATTTTGTAGGCCAAACACTTTGAGTTATTTTCTGAAAATTTAACACGATGCAATAGACTCACAGTTGAACCTTCAGGATTGTTTTCAAGAATTTAGAAGATTCCTGGGTACCTTGAATAAATTCGTCAAAACAGGACAGATTATCAACTTGTTCAAACACAGTTATGCATGCTCATCATATACACGAATTTTCTGAAATAAAAACTCAATTCCAACCTCAAAAACCCTCTCCCATGGCTTCAATTCAGAGCATATTAGATGCAGAACAAGAAACCTAGCATGCGAAATAGGAAATTTAATACTTAAAGAAGATGGAAAATACCTAGTTAAGCTTCAATTTAACCTAACCTAATTCCTCCTTTCTCTTCTTCTTCTTCCACCGCTGATCTCTCTCTCTCTCTCTCTCTCTCTCTCTCTCTCTCTCTCTCTCTCTCTCTCTCTCTCTAACGTAGAGAATACAGAACTCCTGGGCTTTGTTTTGTTTTTCTTTTTCTTTTATGACTCACACACACACCTCACCAAACAAAAACACACGGCACACATGCACATCACTTTTAAAAAAAATGCACTTTAGCCCTTAAGTTATTAAATATAACATTTAAGCACCTCAATTAAAAAGGATGTTACATAAGTCATCATCTAATTGTTCGAGAATTCCCATCTCGGTAGTACTGCTAATTTCCACACCTTGCTTCAATCCGAAGATTGTTTTGTCAGAATTCCACCCAATTTGGGACGGTAAACTTAAACTCAATTCACATTTGTGCAATGGTCAAACTATCTTATGGTTCTACCCATGGCCGAGGTTTTAAACCTAAAACTCTGATACCAAGTTGTAACGCCCCGAATTTTGGGAATGTTAAATAAACATTTTCCATTGAAAACTAAATAGAGTTTAGCTCATTATTACAACATAACTCCCATGGGAGCACTTTTATTACACAAGGGAAGGGAAACTAAGGTTCCTAACTACAGCTCCATCTGCTCTTACATCCTAGCCAGCTCTTCGGCTCCAAAAGCCTCCAAGGTGTGCAGCTCACCCTGTTCATCTACCAAGTCTGACACATTATACCAGCGTCATCACCAATATAATATATCAGGGTCACCAAAAGGTAACACCGTGAGCTACGAAGGCTCAATAGAAAACCCATACCCACTAAACCTTAAATTACAAACATTAAATCATAACATTAACAGTTAACATTGACACATCCGCGTTTACTATTCAAACTAACCTTGGTGTCCATGATTTTTTGAGTTTCTCTTATGCGACTCATCGAGGACCGTGTCTCCATTTATCATTTACCAAATCAACATTTCCAAAATCGTTTTAACACACCCAACCTCGGTTCCGCCATTCCGATCTCCCGAGTATCCTCACAATGGTTCCGCCGTACCGGGTTCCCATTGGCACACAAAATTTGCATTGGCTCCTCTCCACGGATAGCCAAGCCATTTCTCACCATGGTTCCGCCGCTCCGGGTTTCCATGGGAACGCACACAACCTCACAATAGTTCCGCTAATCTGGATCTCCATTGGAACACACACACACATTCCCACAATGGGCAAGTCCGGCCACATTGCGATTTCAAAACACACCTTGTCATTAACACAACCTAGGTGTCATGTTTCTACTTTATCGATTTTTGTGTGTCGTCACATGCATAGACTCCGTGGTAGGACTTTTCACATACGTAATCATAAATCATTAATTGTAATCTTGAAACTAAACTAGCAAGATCATCCAACTCAATATTATACCACAAGTAATATAAGCAATTCATGTATGCATGTTCCTAACTATTTTAAAGATCAAAATTGAATGCTTCCGATCAAGTGTTAACATTCCAATTCTTTTTAAAATTCGTCCTTTCTTCCTTTGAGGGAAGTTCAAATAAACATATGTTTATTAAAGTAAAAGTCGTTTATTCAACATGCTCACACTTCCATTAGCACGATAAACTTGTTGACAAACATGCATTCCAACTATTATGAACGATAGATAACCTTATCTACTTAGAGAAAACGGTTAAGGATATTCATACTTTGAACTAAGGACATTCTACTTTCCAACATATGGTTCTATACTATACGTAGAGTTAGTGGACTAGGGACTCTACATATACTTAGAGATAGCGTATATGGGACTTTACCTTTCTTCTTGGCGGTTGGTTGGTTTTTGAGAGTTGGTTGTCAATTTTGTGAGTCGACGGCGTAACGGCTCCGGTTTGCTTCGAAAGGAACAGAGATGGATTTTCTCTTCCTAGAAACAACTTTGCTAACTAAACTAGGCTACTTTAAACATCTAGGGGTGGTTTTTGGAGGTGGTTTGGTGGTAGCTCTCAAGAACTTCAAGAAAATCTCAAGAAACTTGAACTTTGGAACTTGAAAAGCTTAGAAATTCTAGAGAGAAGTTGGAGCAAAGAGTGAAGGTGTGAGTTTAAGCTTGGGATGGCTTGCTATTTATAGGCCAAGGCTCCTCCCTCCCTTCTCTCATCCGAACTCTCTCTCTCTCTCTCTCTCTCTCTCTCTCTCTCTCTCTCTCCTATCTTTGATTTTTTTCACCTTTCAAGCTTGATTGAAAGCTTGATGGGTTAGGTCAAGGGTTGCTTGCACATCTCCCTCCTAGTTCTAGGCTTACATGGCTAGATTTGGTACTTTGGATTTGATTTTAGAAAGATTGGTAGAGGAAATGAGGGGTTGTACAAGATTAGGTGATTAAAAGAACATAAAAGAACATTGGAAGATAGATTTTGCTTGGATATATATATAACCATAGATTGAAAGGATGTAAGAAGATTATCGAAGATCAAGGTACAACCCAATCTCTCTCTCTCCCGGCCCTCCTCTCTCTCTCTCTTACATATATATATATATATATATATATATATATATGTACTTCCATATCCAAGTAATATATATATATATATATATATATATATATATATATATATATATATATATATAAGAATGTACTTATGGTACTATATAATCTTTAAGATTTCCTAGGTCAAGATTTTCCTCGTAAACAAATCTATTAAACACGTGTTCTTATTATACAATTACATATATATATATATAGATATACACACACAATCACACACACACACATGTCCAAATATATATATATATATAATAGTACTATATATATAGACACACACACACACACACACAAATGTCCAAGTATATATATAATAGTACCATGAAATCTAGTAAGATTTTCAAGTATTCAATAAAAAATTATAAGATCAAAATTCTTTATTAAAATAGTCCAAATTGGCACATGTTCCATTATAAAACTAGATTATGTACTTAGTGTATCTTAGGGTAATATATTATAAGGTACATATATACATATCTTTAAAGATATAATCACATGGAAAATCTAGGATGTGATTTATTTAATAAATCCTAGTACTAACTAGTAAGACTAACTTATTATCTAATGGATAATATTTTTCCTTGCATTTATTGATCAATGGATAAAATGAATAAGGTAATATATATTTGAAAAATATTTAAAATAATCAAATGTCCTTTAAGCATGTGTATATAAGTTTATATACAGCTATATATGAGTACTTTATCAAATCTAGCACAAAATATATTTGATAGAAAATCTAGGTTTTCTATTGTCCAATGGATAAAATTTTCCCTAACTTTTATTGTCCACTGGGTAAAGGTTCATCTAGGGTTAGGAAATTATAACTAGGTGAATTGGTAGTTCCGTTTGTCTAACTAATCGGTTGAAAACTAATTCTACTTGCCATGTAGAATTTCTAGCCAAGAAAAATAGTTTTAAAGATTTTGTTTAACTCGTTAGGAAAATATACAAGTGCTTCTATAAGCATACTTGTCATTAGAAAATAACTAAATTTTCTGGGACGAAAAGATAGAATTTTGTAAATCTCGAATCTAATTATGACGGATTATTAAAGTCAAAAGAAAATTTTCAAAGGCAAAAATCCAAGTAATTAAAATAAAATTCAAATATTTAACGAAATTTTTATTTACTGAAAATCAGGGTCGTTACAGTCAAGGTTGTGCGCATCATTCGTGCCGAGCTCAATGATGCTTCTTCATCCAAACAAGTCTTGTCAGTGGGTCTCGAGCCAAAGCGCGCCCGAATTGACGACGGCTCTAAGTGGACTATCTCGTTCATTGAGAAAGATCTAGATCACGTCCAGCTCCCGCACAATGACGCCCTCGTGGTCACGCTTCGCATCAAAACCTTTAACGTTCGGCGCATCCTCATTGACTAGGGTAGTTCGGCAGAGGTTATGTATTATTCTCTGTTCAAAGACCTGAAGCTCCCTTAGTCCGACCTCTGTCCCTTCGAGGTTCCTCTAATCGGTTTCAACGGGGCTCTGGTATGACCCCTTGGCATGATTACCCTTCCTGTTCGCGCTGGGTCAGTGACATATGATATGGAGTTTGTCGTGGTGGATGTACCTTGCCCTTACAACGCCATCGTCGGGCGCACTTGGCTCCATAAGATGAAGGCTATTGCCTCCATTTATCACTAGGTGGTCTGGTTCATTGATGCTTACGGATATCAGGAAGACCTTTATGGAGACCAAACCGTTGCTTAAAGGTGCTATGTCAATGCTGTCCGAAGCTGCAAATAGACGTCCCAGGTCAACCTCATTGAGGTCCCCGACGCCCCAGTTCTTGTAGACGTCGACAGAAGGGCTGACGAAAAGACAATCGAAGACCTCAACACCATCCCTATCAATGAGGATGGCTCCCGTTTCTTCCTTGCCAGATCATCCCTCAGCGATGCCGAGTGGGACTAGATGGTTGATTTCCTAAAGCATAACATTGGGGTATTTGCTTGGACCCCATACGAGATACCTGGGATCGACCCCTCGTTCATCTGTCACGAGCTCAACATCGACAAAAACAGACGTCCGGTTGTACAAAGGGCAAGGCGGTCCTCCCCGGTCCATTCTGAGGCCGTTATCGAAGAGGTTGGCCGATTCTTTAATGCTCGGGCCATCCGCGAAGTTCAGTACCCCAAGTGGTTAGCCAACACCATGGTTGTTAAGAAAAAGAATAGCAAGTGGCATGTGTGCGTTGACTATTCCAATCTCAACGATGCTTGCCTAAAGGACTTCTTCCCCCTTTCGCAGAAAGATCAGTTAGTTGACGCCACTGCTGGTCACGACCGACTCAGTTCATGGACACCTACCGAGGCTATCATTAGATAGCGATGAGCGAGGGTGATGTTGAAAACATAGCCTTCATCACCCCGCACAATATTTTCGGTTATCTCGTCATGCCTTTCGGTCTCAAAAATGCCGGGGCTGCATTTTAGCGAAAGATAACTAAAATGTTCGAGCGTTTACTAGGTGACACCATGATGGCTTACATTGATGACATGGTTGTAAAAAGCATGCTGGCCAGTGATCACCTGGTCCACCTCACCAAAGCCTTCGAGATCCTCAAGAGTCACAAGCTTCGTCTTAATGCGGAAAAATGCGCCTTTAGGGTCAGTTCAGGAAAATTCTTTGGTCACCTTGTCTCTTGATGCGGCATTGAGGTAGACCCCATGCAACTCCTCGCAATCGAAAAACTTTCTGCCCCGCACAACAAAAGGGATGTCCAACATCTCATTGGCATGGCCGCTGCCCTTAATCGATTCATCAGTCGGTCCTCCGACGAGTGCCAACCATTCTTCACTCTTTTGAAAGGTAGCCAGTGCAGTTTCACTTGGACCAAGGAGTGTGACCGCACATTACAACAGCTAAAGGCTTACCTCTCGGAGCCTTCGCTCCTCGTCACACCTAAGGACAAGGAAGACTTATTCCTATACCTAGCCTCCACATGCCATAAGCTTGGTGCTCGTTCGCTAGGAGGGTCGAGACCACCAGCCCATTTACTATTCAAGTAAGACGATGACCCCTACTGAGACGCGTTATTTGCCTTTGGAGAAGCTTGTCCTCGCCTTCGTCTCGGCCTCTTGGAAGCTTGCTCCATACTTCAGGCTCACCGAGTCATTGTTCTTACCGAGTTCCTTCTCAAATCTCTCCTTTGAAAAGTGGATCTCTCCAACCAAATTTCCCAATGGGCTGTGGAACTTGCAAACTTTGAAATTCACTACCAGCCCCGAATGACTATCAAGGCTCAGGCCCTTGCTGACTTTATCGCCGAGCTTACTCCAATTGATTCCCCTGCCCCGGGCCCGACCCCTAATCTCGAAGTAGCGCTCCAAGCTAACCCTTAACACCACCTGGAAGTTGTTCCATGGTGATGTCTAGAAAATGTATGTCCATGGAGCCTCCAACAGCTGAGGCGCCGAGGTTGGAATCGTACTCTTTTCTCCCACCGGCATCCTGCATGAAAGTTCCCTCTCCATCAGCTTCCCATCCTCAAACAACGAGGCCGAATACGAAGCCCTAATCTCAGGTCTCAAGACCGCCGAGGCACTTGGCATTGAAGAACTCGTCATCTACAACGACTCCCAACTGGTTGTCAATTAGCTCACCAAAGAATACAAAGCTCGGGACGAACGGATGAGTACATACCTCAGTTCAGTCATCCGACTCACTAAAAGCTTCAAGGCCATCCGGATCGAACACATTTTTAGAGAGCAAAACGCACACGCCGACGCCCTTGCTGGACTTGCCTCGGCATGTTTGGCCTCGGGACCGCGCTTTATTTCCTTTGGCACTATCGACAAACCCAATTTTGAGCTTGACGTTCTAGATCATGATGTCCTCAATATCGAGCTTGGACCGAGCTGGATGGACAAGATCATCAGTTACCTATGGGATGATATCCTCTCCTTCGATAAAAAGGAAGCTTACCGACTCCGTAACGAAGCTGCTCTTTTCTGGTTGAACCTCAATGGCAAGCTCTACTGACGGTCCTTTACCGGCCCATACTTGTTGGTGGCACACCCACCAAGTGCCTAACATCATTGAAGAGCTTCACACTGGCGACAATGGTTGTCATTCAGGAGGACGTTCCATCGCTCACCGAGCCATCACTCAGGGTTATCGGTGGTCGATAATGAAGCATGATTCCGAGGAGTACATTAAACGGTGTTGAAAGTGCCAGATGTTTTCTCCCATCATCCACCAACCCACCCGAGACCTCAGCCCTCTCACTAGTCCATGGTCATTCTCACAGTGGGGCATGGACATTTTGGGCAAGTTTCTCCTAACTTCCAATGACTACTTCTCCAAATGGGTTGAGGCCGAACCCATGGTGACCATCAAGGAAGCCGATGTCATTCGTTTCGTCTGGAGAAACATCATCTCCCACTTCGGTGTACCCTTCGCTATCATCACTAACAACGGGAAGCAATTCATCGAGCAAAAATACCGGGCCCTCCTCGATGAGTATGGCATCAAATGGGACACATTCACTCCAGCGTATCCCCAGGGCAATGGACAGGCTGAGGCCGTCAGCAAGGCTATCTCCTCTGGACTTAAGCGTCGACTCGAATCCTAACGAGGCAAATGGGCCGAAGAATTACCGAGGATACTCTGGGGCTACTGAACTACCCTATGGCACTCCATCGGACGCACCCCTTTCTCCTTGGCATTTGGGATGGAGGCCGTCATTCCCCTCCAGGTCGGGCTTCCCACGATCTGTACTGAAAACTTTGACGAATCGGTTAATAGCGACACAATCGCCACAGACCTTGACTTGGCAGAAGAGGAGCGCGAAAATGCATGGATTAGGCTCGCTTCATATCAACAAGAGGTCGCCAAATGTTACAACCGAAGCGTTCGCCTTGGCTCGTTCAAGCCCGATGACCTTGTTTGGAAAAAGGTGGTCGAGAAATCCAAGAAAAAAAAGCTTATACCCAATTGGGGGTCCATACAGTGTCCTCAAACACCTAGGCTCGGGAAATTACAAGTTGGAAAGCTGAACGACGCTCCTATTGCAAAATCTTGAAATGCTAATAACCTCAAGAAGTTCTATGGTTAGCGGTCGCCTCGGTGCAGAGCCCCATAGGCACCCCCCTCCCCTTGTTTCTTTGCTTTCTTAGTTTCTCTATTTTTGAAGCAAATTATCAATGTAATGGCAGTATTCAGACAAGTATCAATGAAAAACTATCTTTTATTTCCTAGCACTTGTTCTCAGTTTTACTGTTGTTTACTCTCCACCACTCGGTTTAATCTTGCACAAACCATTTTATCTCGACTTTCGGAATTTGGCCCTCCAAAAGGTAAAACCCTTCCAGTGCAATTCCCACTATGTTATCCCGACCAACATGGTTGTTTGGGCTTTCGACGGATCGTACTAAGGATACTCGGCCTTTTCACTCAAGCCCCTTACCTCGATCCATCATAAAGCCACTCACTCTTCGAATACGCTGCATCCCAAACCCCTGGCTAAAGCCACTTCTATATAGGACCCTATTATAGATGGCAATTCTACCCGCCCCGCCACGATCGAGGTGGGTTTTTGTTGTATTTTTCGGGGGTCGGGGGAAAATTGATGAAACTCGGTTGGGTCAAGGTCGAGTTGACGTTACCTCGTTCGGGTACCTACCCCGCCTCACCTTGAAATCATTTTATGCATAAAAAAATATTTTTATTCTTGTATTTTTACCCTTAGAACTAAAATACCACATAAAATATTAATTATTTCTTCCATTTTCCTTTTAGATAATAGATTTAGGTTAAATTATAATATTTATTTCATAAATTTTTATTGTTTGTGCTCACTTATTTTAAAATCTAGATCATATTTTCTCAATAAATAAATAAAAATGAGGGGGGCGGAGCAGGTAAACCCGATACCCGATAGGGGCGGGGCGGGGCGAGGGTACCCATGAATTACCCGGTCCGGGTTCAAGGTGGGGTCGGGGCTAAATTTTCGGGTCGGGTTGTTGCAAAACCCGCCCCGCCCTATTGCCATTCCCAGACCCCAGCAAAAATCCCCTAACAGGCTTATCCTAGCGTGTGACATTACTTGTCCACCCCTCGATTCTAGCATTCCCCCTCGTAGCCAAGGTAGCCTAACCCAAAGCAGGGGCTCGGGGAGTTTAAAAATAATTTTCATCTAAATACTTCGATTTAGCTCCCCCGGCTCCGTGCAAGCCCTCCAGAAGCAGAGGGCACTGAAAAATCACTTTTTTCAAAAAGCATTTTTCTTCCTACTCTGCTTCGGTTCCAACCTTGTGTAGACGCCCCAATTTGGCCTAACGATTATTTCAAGTCCCACCTTAGGGACCATAGTGATGATGATATGGATACAGTGATTACTGATTGACTTCTCGAGAACCCGTGGACTTATGGTAAGTACTTTGAGCCACTTAGAGGACTCAATCCAGAGCCAAATAGCCTTTCAAACAAAAATATAGTATCCTAGGAGAATCTTTCTATCGGCCGTAACATTGATCTCACGACCTCAACATCATTTCTTCACCCGTGAAACCTGTTGCTTGAAAATCTCTCTGAGAGATTGATTAGCTGACCGCCAGATTTATTGCTCGGCCGCCAGATCTTCTATTTTCCAAATTCTGGAATGTTCTATCGATCGTTTGATCCGTTCACGTAAACCCTAGCAGCACGTAAACCCTAGCAGCCTTTTTTCGATGTGTTCAGGCAACGCAACAAATTACGTTTAGAGGTCTTTGAACCCTAGAATTCCTTTTTGATTCACGCCATTTAATTGGCCGAAGTGAGTCATCATTGCCTATATAAAGGGGCCTTAGGGTTCCGAAATTAGAGACAGAAGACACCTTCTCTAGCCACGAAATTCTGCCATTATACTCTCTTAACTCCCTTTTACAAAAGCCCCAACCTCCCGAAGGCAGCCGCTACTCTGATGATCAAACCTCGACGTTCAAACCCTAATCCTGGGGTTTTCAAGAAGTAAATCAGTCAATCACACTCAACCAAAGCAATCAAGCAACTGAGGGATCAAGGTGGTGAGGCCTAGGGGCCCATGGTTTTATCTCTTTAACGTTTTTGTACTATAATCATAGCGTTTTGATTTTCTGCTAATCATTTAGTCTGGTGTGAGGAAGAATATCGGTTGGGAAAATAATCCCTCGGCCGATACATCGATCTAGTGGGATCCTTCGGCCGTGACATCTATTCACTGGCCGAAGGATCTATTTTCCTGGGACAGTTTATATTTCTGGCTTATTTCTGATGCATGTTTTAATTATCGTTCTGGCTCACCATATCAACTGTTAAAGGCTAATAACCAGTTTATGTGTTTAGAATTAAATAACGCATGAGTTAATCATATGTCGAACAACTATGGGCCAGTTTCACGACTAGGCAAAGAGGGGTGCCTAACACCTTCCCCTTATTGTACTTTTCCTGTACCTAGAATCTATATTTGTTTTTCCTAGTTTTATAAACTAGGTGGCGACTCTGTTTTGATGATAACCGTTATCGTGTGGCGATGTTCCTAGCCATGGGAATATCCACGATCTTGGTTTATGAAGTAGAAAGCAAACAAACAAACAATGATCAATCTGTATGGCGATGCCCCGCTCTGGGAGGTGTCTACAGTTTTTGATGACTCAGCTGGGGACTTGAGAGCCATAACCAGAAAGTTCGACATAGGACTAATACATGCTTTATTTGATTCATTTATCATTTGCATCGAGCGGGCAACCTCATTGAGCTCACCTAACATCTCGGCATGACACGGGCTATGTTCGGGGTTCCAGAAAACTCCACAGTCACTTGTACTAGTGGAATATCAAAAAGAAAATCACCCAATCATCGCCTATGATGGGCTGGTGAAAGGACTGGTGCCCTTTGACAACGAAGCACCCTTGAGACTACCCAAACCTTACATGTGTTAGAGAGCCATAGAACTTATCAAAATAAGGCAGGAACCCACAGGTTAAGGATTTTTCCTGCATTTTACTTTGAAGTTCTTCCTCACACCCTGTGTAAACTGCTATTGTAACATCTTTTTTTTGCGCAAAAGGGTTGGGATTTTCAGCCTAAATCCAAACCCTATACGACCAAGTACTAACTTACAGGTATTTACTTTAAGCAGACACGATAGGTAAGCAAAGAAAGCAACCACAACCAATTTTATACTCTTACAACACCTAAAGTCACACCAAACAGAGGTCTTTGTAGCCATCTCATCTATTACCTTCGCCTGTCAAAACACTTTCACCGCAACGGTCCCAATCACTTCTAGGGACTTCGCGGTCATCTTCTTTGCAAACCCGACTATCTATCAAATCCCAAGCTTTTCCAAGCAATCCTCCCATGGCAGATAATGACGCCACTATTGCCGATCTCCAAGCTCAAATCGCTACTTTACTAGCAGAGAAAGCAGCAAGAGATTCTGAGGATGAAGAAAAATCGATAGAAGACGAGAATCCTCTTAAAGTAATAACAACAAAGAACCCTGAATTGGCCAAACAAGTCAAAAAGATCAAACACGCTCTGGCCCGTTCACAGGGGGACCAAATTTTAGACTTTGAGGGACTCCGCCTCCTCCCAGATTCTCAATTTCCTGAAAGATTAAAAATGCCAAACATTGAAAAGTTCAATGGAACGGGCAATCCTACCAGCCATGTCCGCCATGTTATCAACACCTTGAAGCCAATGGGCTTGAATGACGAGCTCATTGCTCAACTATTCCAATGAACTCTCACTGGAAGCGCCCTTGATTAGTTCCTCGCTTTGGAATTTGTGCATTATCAAACTTTGCCCGAAATTGCCGATGCTTTTGTCAAGCAGTACATATATAATGTCCAAATTGAGTTAACCACCCGAGATTTGGAGATGACCAAGCAGGAGTCGAATAAAGACTTTGTTACCTTCATGGCTAGATGGAGAGAAAAGGCTTCCAAGATGAAGAACCGTCCATCCGAGTAAGATCGAGTGAGAATAGTTGTCAAGAATCTGCAGCCTAAGTATCTGAAGCATATCTACACTCAAGCTATAACCGATTTCAAGCGTCTGCATGCTATTGGGCTTCAAATTGAAGAGGGGATCAAACTGGGACTCATTGGAAAAGAAGAAGCTCCTCCACTCAAGAAAACCTTCCCGAACTACACATCTCATGTTTTCGTAAATGCCCTTGACCCAGCCTTGCCGCAAGACTTTCCAAGCCAGCCCTTCCCGAAACTCAAATCGACCTCGCCGCAACTTTAATCCTCTCTACATGACTCTCTCCCGAGCCTTAACCATTCTAAGCCGTCAAGGGCATCTCAAACCCTTGAAGAAGCCACCTCCTTAACCACCTTATGGCCCAAACCATGATCTCAATAAGCAGTGTGCATACCACTAACACTCTGGGCATGAGACAGACAACTGCATGCGTCTTCACCATGACATTCAAGATCTCATTGATAGTCGAACCATAAAACCCCCATAACTTGATGCACAAACCAAACCACCCCACAACACCGAACCACCCTGAAATATCAATCTCATAACCTTGTCTCACAACCTCATATACAATCCCAACCAACACATTGTCCAAAGCACCCAAGCCAAGCGAACCCTGACCTTCCCAGAGGAGGACGGATGTTTCATGATGAAGGAAGAAGAAAACAATGAGTCTGATTAATCGAAAGTGATCGATCCCGACATGTTTGACAAGAGTGACGAAGAAGAACAAGAAAAGGAAGCAGAGCTAAGGAAATGGAAAGAGCATTCCTGGGCAAAACACAATTTGGAGGATCCCGACATTCCATTCGTGGAGGATAATGATTGGTTGCATATCTGGTTTGAAAATAGGAAGAAGGAAAAAAAGAGGGTCATCTTGATGAGAAGGCATGCCCGCTTTGAACCTGCCCAAATAGTGGTACCCATCAATCGCCCAAGAATCCCAACACCTCCAGTTGTCTGGGAAACAATCAACCTTATAGAAGAAGTGGAGGAATTCCAAATGCAGCCATGGGTCAATCCCTACGAAGAATGTGACTACAGCCAGTGGATAAAAGAAGAAAAGAATATAGATTTCACAAGCATAGACCCGTATCGAACAAGGGAAAGTGACTTTGACGAAATGGAAGGAAAATGCAACGATTTGCTCGATGAAATCTCCTTAACATCACTATTCGGCCAAGTGGAAGTAACCAATCTCTCTTATGACTGCACAATCAACGAAGAGGAAGAAGAGGTGATGAAAACCTAGACTGACATTTCCATTTGGGGACTACTCATGTCTTAAAGAGATAGCCGCCATGCAAGCTGTGAAGATGAATCCAGTTCAAAGGCTCTGTTTGGCATGGAAGAGGGTCGAAAAGAGAATAAAGTTGCGGAAGGCAAAGGAAAAGAAGACGACCCCGAAATGCCACAGTAGCTGAGAAGTCACAACATGGCAAAAAAACTTTGAACATCGCTTTTGTTTTCCAAATCAAACTAGAACATGCTTTGGGCCCCTGTTTGGCATTTTATTTCTGCTAAGTGAACTCTTGTTCTGTCATCTAGACTATGCTCATTCAATGATTTAATTCCTAAATTGCAATTGCAATTGCCATATGCTATAGTCTCTTTGCCAAACAAAGGAAAATTCAAGAAATCAAGTTCTTTATGTCCCTGACAAAAAGGAAAGAAAGAATGAACTTTAGTTGCTTAAAAAACTAGGTTTTTGTCAAAACTTAGAAAGAAGACGCTATCTCCGTGAGAACACTTAGGATTAGCTTACCTGTCATGAAAGTTCAAATGCAATAGGAGATTCAAGAAAATATCTTCGTCAGAATTCCTCTCTAAAACATTGAAACCCTCTCAAGAAAAATGCTCGTTGGGTAACCTAAGCCCCTAAGCAAAAGTAAGAGCAGAGCCTATTAGGACAAGAAACTGCAAAAGCGCAGCCTAGGCAAAAATTAAGGCATTCAAAGAAAAGCTCGCAAGGAACTCAACCTCCATCAGGTAACCTAGGCAAAATTTATAGCATGTAAGAGGAAAAACCAAGAGGGGGAACCTAACCTCAAAGGTGGTGATCTTGGAACTACGTAAAAGGCCTGATTCCCTGATTGGGATACGTAGGCAATCTCACATTGAGATGCGGCCCAAGCATTTGGAGAGAAGGAAAAGCATCAACAAATTTGTACTCATGATAGGCATAGCTAACCCTGCATATTGAGCTCGCAAAAGATGAGTATGCTTTTCTCAAGGAATTGGCAATAGCAAAAGACACGAGAATTATTGTTAATCCCCTATAACCTAAAGGTCATTAACACGATAAACAAGATATCTCAAAAGATTCCCAAATTTGGCAATGAGGCTATAGGACATGACAAAAGCAAAAGGCAGAAAATCAAAACCAAGCATAAAAAGGAAGAGAAAAGAGGATGCCACTTGGCCAAAACAAAATCTATCGAAGAATTGATACATCGGCCGCAACATCAATTCTTCAGCAGAGTAATCGATTCTTCGGCTGGTATTTCATGTCACACAGATTACTGTCTAATCAGCAAATACTTGTTCAAAAAGCCATGTTCTAATTTTCACATGCATTTAGGGGCACAAAAAGCATTGTTGTGGTTGTTTTCACCATACAATTTCTGCTTGTCTCTTCTACTAACTATGAATAGGAAAAGAGAAAATCCTAAAGCTGGTCGTGACGACGCCTCTGAGATGAAGAAGGAGATTGCTCGCCAGCACCCATATCGTCTTTGCTAGCAGCTGGTATCGGCTTAGCCTCAAGCTACGAGGAAGATTCAAGAGGAGATGCAAAGCAAAGGGAATGTATGAGAACCATACCTCAAGGATCCGACGGCGCTGCCTCCGAACCAAAGCCTCCGCACTCTGATAAGCATGCAGCCATTCCTGAACTATCTCAGCAGGCACGTGTGCAAGTAACCAAGCATTTCAAATGTTGGAATGCAAGATGCAATGAGGGGAATAGGGAAACGAAATGAAAAGATACCTACGAAGCCCCAGCTGGTAACGTGTAAAGCTGGGTTGAACAAGGGGTAAGCGCCACGCGCTCCTCCTCTCCATCATCAGAATGGAAAGAGATGAAAGAAGGGGCCCATGGCCAAACAGGAGCAATAAGAGCTGCACCAGCTATAGTCAAGTAAAGACTACAATACTCTGTGTAGTCACCTACCTGAAGAAGCAAACTAGCCCAATCCATAATCCGAGTGTTCCTCAAGTCTTCCTTGGACATTGAGGAAGTGGATCTCAACGACGCCGGAGGCGGAGGAGGAACGAGCTGAAGAACCTTAGCATGCAGGTGCCATTGACTAGCCACCCGATCACCTAGGTACCAAGCTCGACAAAAGAGGCCCTCAAGCAAGCTACGGGTATGATCCAGAACCCTGGAACGCACAAGAGGAGCGTCTTCTGGTACACCACTCCAAGGGTCAAAACGCACCTACAAATAAGATCAAATTAGCTACAGCATAAGGACATGCAAGCCTGAAGATAAAGAACACAAGAGAAGAGAGGTACCTGATCGACCGTCAATCGGTCCAAAACCTGTCACCATTCAGGAAGGCTCAAAACTGGTGACTGTGGCTTTCGTTGTCCCGCCAACCATCCCTCGTAATGAGGAATACAGTTCTCATCTGTAAGGGGATGAAAACAATTGATGCTTCGGATCAATTAGACTGCAACGGCTTACTCGTGCCTCTTCACCAGAACCCTAATTCGTCGTCGAAACCCTAATCTACAAAATAGACAAGGGGTGAGCGCACCTTTGCCTCTCGTGGTAAAGGCCCTCCGATGCCAAAGTTAGTATCACGTACTTAGCAGTTCAACCCTAATTATCAGTAGGAAAGCAATAAGAATGCAGTGTATTGCGTACCTTTTACCTTTAGGTTTACTCTGTTTATATAGACATTCGTATGCTTGGCGCCCAAGCATCCCTTTTGCCATAGGATTCCCAACTCGTATAGGAAACCCAGGATATCAAGGATTCTCGTTTCCTTTATCAGTTCATTAGAAAAGAGTCCTTTTAGGATTCTTTTCCATTACTGGCCGAACATCCCATTCTCATTGGGTATCTTTCTCAGATCCTATATTCTCGGGATCTTATTCCTTAACGGAATACCACACATTCTGGATTCTTCCAGAATGTTGCCTATGCTCCAATACTTGACTGGAGTTCTTTCCTTGTTCGGCCAACTCGTTGCCGAACAGACTTCCTGGACCAGCTACTTCACATGTAACTTGGTCCAAACGTAATCAGAATGTCTCTATCTGCCGAACAGCTTAGTTTACACCACTGACTTATCATGTTATTTGGTCTTTAATTGGCCGAACAGACTACATGGATCAATGACTTCCCATATCATTGGTCCATATCGCTGTTCACCATACTGCCCGGCGATAAGTCCTATCTGTAGGGGGATGAAAACAATTGATGCCTTCTGTTCAATTGGATTGCAACGGCTTTCTCGTGCCTCTTCACCGGAACCCTAATTCGTCGTCGGAACCCTAATCTGCAAAATAGACAGGGGGTGAGCACACATCTGCCTCTCGTGGCAAAGGCCCTTCGATGCCTTTGTCAGTATCACGTACTAGCAATCAAACCCTAATTATCAGTAGGAAAGCAGTAAGAATGCAATGTATTGCGTACCTTTTACCTCTAGGCTTACTCTATTTATAAAGACATTCGGATGCTTGGTGCCCAAGCATCCCTATTGCCATAGGATTCCCAACTCGTATAGGAAACCCAGGATATCAAGGATTCTCGTTTCCTTTATCAGTTTAATAGAAAAAGAGTCCTTTTAGGATTCTTTTTCCTTTACTGGCCGAACATCCCATTCTCATTGGGTATCTTTCCCAGATCCTATATTCCTGGGATCTTATTACTTAACGGAATACCATTGTTTCTGGACTCTTTCAGAATGTTCCTTATTCTCCAATACTTGACTGAAGTTCTTTCTTTTGTTCGGCCATTTCGTGGCCAAACAGATGGCTTGGACCAATTACTTCACACGTAACTGGTCCTTGAGCCCGTACAACTTTCCTGGACCATTGACTTCTCATGCCACTGGTCCATATTGCCGAACACTTGTTTAGCACGATGACTGTCCTGTCTATATTCAAACTATGGTCCCACGTACCATTTATTCGGATATCGATTACATTGCCTTCAACCCGTGATCACTCGTATCACAAGCTTAGTCTTTTACATCATCTGGTGGGCTGTATCATAACCGAACAGTCGGCTTGGACCAACTACTTCACATGTAACTGGTCCAATGTAATTAGAATGTCTCTAACTGCCGAACAGTCTATTTATAGCCATGACTTCTCATATCATTGGTCCATATCGATGTTCAGCGAACTGCCCGGCGGTAAGTCCTGTCGTACTTACCAATCCCTCCCGAATATCACGTGTTCGGCAACTAGATGCATGTTCTCGGGAATACCTCCCTACAATTGCTCCCCAGCTTCATCTTGTTACCACTGTTCGGGGGCAATATATGAAGCTTAGCAACAAAAATTTATTTAGACCAGACTCTTCTGATCCTGTGCAGTCATAATTTCAATATTTCATTGATGCCTTTTGGCGCCTCTGTCATTATACCATTTTGGGGTAAATGACTCCACGTGGCACGTTTCGTATGCCTAGCATTAATTTCGAACTGACGTTCTATGAAACGGCGTCAGAACGGTTTCTGCTTTCCGTTACTTTAACCTGTAACGGCGTGAGAGGAGACGTTTCGTCTCCGTCTCTCACCCTTAAACCCTTGAAAGGGCTCTTTTTGGTTTTTTACCCAAAACTCAAACTCGCTCCTTCTCTCTCTAGAAACCAGGTGAAAACATCCCGCTATCCGCCATCGCTGCCATCTGTAAATCCGATTACTTTCCAGGAAATCGTCACAACATCTTTGTAAGATCCTCGTTCTTACTCCATTTCTTCTGTTTAGGTTTCTATCTGAGATCTCCATTCTCAGTTTCGTGGGTCGTTTTCTAGGGTTTTAGTCACCCCCATTTCCATCTTTAATTTTTTCTTCGAATATATCCATGGCGGATGACAACGAAAACCCTCCTAGACCCAGTAAGTTTAGGAGACTCTGCGAAACCCCAACTGCCATGACGGCATTTAGGTCTGAGTATAGCATTCCTGATAATGTGGGGCTCGAACTCGCCCCCTTAGGAGCAGATAGGGACGGTGGCTCTTAGGATAGAATGTGTATCCCAATTGTGGCCATTGTCGAAGGTGGAGTCCGATTTCCTCTTTCACCCATTACTCCGCCAGATCCTAAACTGGTATCGTCTGACTCCCATGCAAGTATCGACAAACGTCTTTAGGCTGATAATGGGTGTAATAGCTTTGAATAGGATTTTGGGGACCCAGTTAGGAATTTGGGATATTCAGTGGTGGTACAGTATTGTATTAAACCCTGAATACAATACCTACTATTTCAAAGTTAGAAGGGCGGAAAAGCGTCTCCTGCTCAACCTGCCAGACTCCGCTCGGGATCATGAGATTGATTTTCTCTATGTCACTGGAGCCTTTGAGCCACTAGGAGAGGATGGCCAAATGCTAGGGCTCCATTGCCCCCACATATGGGGTTATTCACGTATGCTCTTGCTTTTTATCTTTTTGCAATTTTTTCATTTACTGCTTTCTCGTAGCTTTCTATGTGCCTAATTTTGGTTTTATAACTCCAATCTTGCAACTGAGAAACGTTAACAAACGTCCTAGACGTGAGCCGAGCTACGTCCGAACAGAGGACATAAACAGGATCCTAAAATACAAGGGAGAACCAGGTACCCGAACAGCTGGTCGGGGTCGAGACGCTGATATACTGCTGGGATACGATCCTTCGTACATAGGGGTCATCGACAGAAGACTTGCCCACCCCAGCACTAGTGCTGCGTCTACATCCACTGCTCCCCAACCACACAGTTCAAGGCTTCAAGCTGGTGTCACTCTTGCAGGTCAGTCAGGCGAAATTGCTATTCCTGACGGTATACCTCAAACACGTGTGGTACTCAGAAGATCTGGTCGTAGGCAAGTCATTGCCGAACAATAACCCATTCCTCTCCAAATTACCAGTCAGTCGTCCTCATCCGGATATTCTCGATCACCTCCAACCTCAGGTACGATGACGCACCAACCCATTAACCTCAGTTCTTTACTCATTGTCTCCTCTCGGGGACGTGGTGCTACCAATAGGGTAGCATCAACTGGCGCCCCTCCCCCACGTTCACGTCGTAATAGGGGGGGATCTGCAAGATCGTCATCTTCTCCTCGGGAACAAGATAGTCCCGTTGAGGCTACTGATGCTCATCGGGACAAACGTCCCAGGAGCGAAGAAACTGGAGACGCCCTTACCCAAACCACTACTTTAGTCCAACAACCCCCTTCTTCGAGTACTCCAGTGCTTCCCGAAAGCTGGACCCCCAATCTCATTAGGGGCGATCGGCCTATTCATATTGGGGACAGTGCCAGCTCTTCGAAAATAGCACTCGCCCTTGCCCAAGGTCTATTGCTTGCTGTAGACATGCAGAAGGAATCTGAGGCTGCTCCTGATCGGCTTGTCTCCACTGGACTCGTCAGTGGTATCAAGGTGATGTGACTTAATCTTTTCATATAAGTCTTTATGTATATTTCGTATACCACGTATCATATATTGCTACACCTGTCACTTACCACTCGGTGTTTTTGCCAGTTTATTCAAAAAATGGTCACACTGGGCTAGAAGTTCCAGGATGCAGATAACGAAAGGATCTCGCTACTGAACAACAACACAAGACTGCTCCGTACCATTACCAGATTAGAGAGAGAGAGAGAGATAAAGCTAAAGCTGACTTTGAAGGAGCTAAGGGCAAGCTGGAGATTGCTAAGGAGGGCCTCAATCAAGCATTGTTGGAGATCGATAACACCAAAAAAGCCTCCTATGAAGAAGGGTACCAGAAGGGTTTTGACGCCACAACAACAAGCTACGTCGAACAGATGCCAGCTATACATGACCAGATCTGGACTGCATGCTGGGAGGCATGTCTGACCAAGGTAGGGGTTGCTGAGGATTCACCCCTCTGGGTTGAGAATGATCTGCCGAGCACCCTTTCTCAGAACATTCAGGAACCAGCAGGACATCCGAAGGACGACATCGAACAGCAAATTGAGGAATTTGCTAATGCTGAAGAAGAAGACACACCCACAGGCGTGCACCCTGCTCAATCTCCTGCTCGGGCTTCGACCCTTGAGCCCATAAACTTGGAAGAGAATGTAGTTGAAGATGGTGCTGATACTGAGATCAACACTAACACTCCAGAGGTCTAGAATGTGGACTAAGCTGGTAAGTATATAAACTGTTGCCGGTCCTGCGTGACCATAAGCATATTTTGGCCCTGTGAGGCATCAGTACAATCAAATACTTTGTTTAACACATGTATTCGGCCCTTCGTGGCATAACCTTATGGTTTGCTCGACTTCCCTCATTTTTTGCATTTTTAGATGCAAATCAGTTTTATCTAAGTATTTCGTACTTTTGATCCAGTTTAATCATATATGTTTTGTTTGCATAAGTATTTCGTACTCGAGCAGATCCTACAAACATGATTTCTTTGTACTGAATCTAAGTTTCACGTACTTAAAAACATTTGTTTCCCAGTGTCTCGTATTGTTTTCAAGTTTAGTACATACAAGTGTATTCGTCTTCAAATCTTTCAAGTATTTTCGTACAAACACTTGTAAGGTTCATATAATCATATAGGTGTTCTTTTAAGTTTCACATACTTAAGAACAGATATTTATAAGTTTCACATACTTAACGTTTTTAAGTTTCTCGTACTTGAATAAATGTGGCTAACATATACTCGTTATGTTTTCAAGCCATGCCAATAAACGTTTACAAGAGTATCGTACTTGCATTCGTTAAGTTTCACGTACTCACACAAAAACTTCTAAGTATCACGTACTTAGAACTACTCGTGTGTTGGATAACGTTTAAGTTTTCTCGTACTTTAAAAATCCATACAAGTGTTTCATACTTGTTAAGTATCACGTACTCACACAAAAACGCCTAAGTATCACGTACTTAGAACATCACACAAGTGTTTCGTACTTGTGTTTAAGTTTCACGTACTTAAAGTTTTGAAAATCTTACAAGTGTTTCATATTTGTGTTTCAGTTTCACGTACTGAACTGTATACCCTGCTCCCCAATACGAATGAGGGAAACTAATCTCGTAGTTCGTATTTAAAACAAATACCAATATTCTAGATTAGAACATAACAATTATACTAAAAAAGTGATTTTATTCATAATCGGTAAAACTCAAGAGGGCGTTATTCGTACCCCTTGCAACTAAAATATAGAACAAGGGAATTATATTCGTAATTCCCACACAATCACGTAGTGCAAATCTAAAACAGAACTGAATGCTTCTTTTAAACAAAGAATTTTCATAGATTATGGACATTTCAAGGCCTCGGAATTGGATTACCATCCAAATCTACCAATCTATAGGCCCCTATGCCTACAATCTCAGTCACTCGATACGGACCTTCCCAATTTGCCCCCAACTTGCCTTCATTCGCCACCTTGGTGTTGCCGAGCACTTTTCGTAGTACGAGGTCCCCAACACCAAACTCTCGAGGGTGAACATGCTTGTTGTAGCTTTTCATCAGCTGTTCTTGGTAAGAAGCAAGATGTACCAAGGCTTTTTCTCTCCTCTCCTCGGCAAGGTCAAGCTCGATTTGAAGGGCCCTGTCATTGCCTCCACTTCCAACCAAAACGGTCCTATTGGTCGGCAGACCCACCTCCAGAGGTATGACAGCCTCTGTTCCATAGGCCAATGAATAGGGGGTCTCTCCCGTAGACCTCCTAGGCGTTGTTCGGTGAGCCCACAGAACTAATGGTAACTCGTCAGACCACTTTCCCTTAGCTTTGTCCAATCTTTTCTTGATTCCATCAAGGATAGTTTTATTAGACGCCTCCGCTTGCCCATTACTCTGAGGGTAGGCTGGGGTGGAATAATAATTTCGTATTCCATATTGAGCACAAAAAGCTTTGAATATCTTCTGAAATTGGGATCCATTGTCTGTGATCAATGAGTAAGGGACCCCAAAGCGAGTGATGATGCTTTTCCACATGAACCTTTCTATCATAGGTTCAGTGATTTTGGCCAGTGGTTCTGCCTCAATCCACTTTGTAAAATAGTCAGTTGCTACAAGCAGGAATTTTCGATTCCCAGTTGCTTTGTGCAATGGTCCCACGATATCCATCCCCCATTGAGCATAAGGCCAGGGACTTGTCAAAGGCACGAGATCCTCGGCGGGTGTTCGAATCATTGGTGAGAATTTTTGACACTTCTCACAAATCTTCACATACACCTTTGCATCTTCTTGCATGTGTGGCCACCAGTAGCCTTGAGTAATTGCTCGGTGGGCAATAGATCTGCCTCCGGCATGGCTCCCACATGTTCCCTCGTGGATTTCATGAAAGAACTTTTGTACCATCTCAGGATGCACACATAGTAAATATGGGCCTGTAAAGGATTTCCTGTACAACTTACCCTCTAGGGACAGCCAAAACCTAGCAGATTTGACCCTTATTTTGTGGGCCTCCTTTTTGTCAGATGGTAGTATCTCGTCTCGTAAGAACTCCATGATTGGGTCCATCCAACTTGGTCCTTGGTTCACATCCAAGACCAAGTCTACATTCCTCCCAATGCTCAGCTCATTCAGATATTCGACTGCTACCCTCCTTTTGAACTCAGTAGGAACAGCCGCAGCCAACCAAGCTAATGAATCTGCATGAGCATTCTGTCCAGAACTTATTTGTTCAATATATACCCTCTCGAAGGTATCAAGCAAGTCCTTGGCTGCCTGCACATAGGCCACCATCTTTTCATTTCGAGTTTCATACTCGCCGGACAGCTGATTTACCACAAGCTGGGAATCACAATACACCCTAACCCGTTCTGCTTTAAGGGTTTTTGCACTCCTCAATCCAGCCAGGAGTGCCTCATATTCAGCTACATTATTCGTTGCACTGAATCCAAGCCGAACAGATAGTTCAATCAGAACTCCTTGAGGAGGAAACAGGACTAGCCCAATTCCAGAACCAGTATTACATGCTGATCCGTCAACGAATAGCTTCCACTCCGTGGGATCCTGTTCGGCTGAAGGTTGATCCTTCATGGATGATGTCTCAGTCTCCTGTTCCTTTCTCGTAGGAGGTAGGGGAGCCACAGTGGGTGAAAATTCTGCCACAAAATCAGCTAACACTTGGCCTTTGATTGCTGTGCGTGGCTGATATTCGAGATCGTACTGGCTTAACTCCACGGACCATGTCGAGATCCTTCCCGAAAAGTCTGCCTTTCGTAGCAATGATTTTAATGGAAACTCAGTATAAACCACAACCTTATGGCTTTGGAAGTAGTGTGGCAATTTTCTTGTCACTACAAGAAATCAAGTCTTTTGCGAGGAAGCATTTTCGTCGCTAAATGCAATTTTTTGCTCGCAAAAGAGTTTTTGCGAGGAAATTTAATTCGTCGTCCGTTCCTCGCAAATGGGTAGTCTCCGATTCTTTTTTGCGACAAAAATAATTTTCCTCGCCAAAAAGTTATTTTTTGCAAGGAAATTTGGTTCGTTGCTATTGAGTGAACCATTTTGCGAGGAAATTCATTTGATGGTGATGTAAAACAAATTCGTCGCTATAAATACTCCGTCCCTCGCCAAATATACAAGTTCTGGCGGCAAAACATTCCCTCGCAAATTGGTGTACTCAATAGCAACGACCCAAATTTTCTCGCAAAATATACATGTTTAGTGACAAAATATTTTCCTCGCAAAATGGTGTACTCAATATCAACGACCCAAATTTCCTCGCAAAATATCCATGTTTAGTGACAAAACATTTCCTTGCAAAATGGTATACTCAATAGCAACGACTCAAATTTCCTCACAAAATATGCATATTTAGTGACAAAATATTTCCTCGCAAAATATACATGTTTAGCGACAAAACATTCCCTCGCAAAATGGTGTACTCAATAGCAACAATCCAAATTTCCTCGCAAAATATACATGTTTAGCGACAAAACATTTCCTCACAAAATGGTGCACTCATTGGCAACAAACCAAATTCCCTTGCAAACAATTGACTTTTTGGCTAGGAAATAAGTAGCCCCATAACAGGAAATGCATTTTGCAAGGAAACTCGTCCTCACAAATAACTCTTTTTGCTTCCTGTCATACAATAATCTGCTATATAATTCAAATAGCATAATCCATCAAACTCAAAGTTAATAGCATGAACATTAAAACAATTTCACAAATCTCATAACTTGGTACCTCAATTCCCAAAAGATAATATCATGTATCGAGTATCTTTACAAAAACCACAATGAAGTACTATATTATGTACTGTTAAGTACCAAAAACTAATTGCATCCTTCCAATATCCTTCTTCCATCTAGATGTCCCAAAAAACAAAAGGCAAGAAGCGACTTTGTCCTCCAAACATCATTGGTTTCCCATCTGACACTTCATTGCATCTTCATCCACCAAAAGATAACATCATTGGTTTCCCATCTAGTACTCCATTGCATCTTCATCGACCAAAAGATATCATTGGTTTCCCATCTAGTAATCCATTGCATCTTCATCCACCAAACGATCACCATCGTTTATTGAGCAATCTGCATAAATGTAACACAACGAAAAGATTTACAAATTCTAGTCTTGGATTACCATTTGATTACAATAAACCATCACTGCTAAACATGCTTAACATAAGACTACTGATACAGCTATCCTTAACACCCCATCCCACATCAACTAGATAGGAAAAGTCCTTGGGGTATAATAAGAAAGTTCATAGCGCTTCCAAGTGGTAACGCACTTTGAAGTCAAGAGAGCCTAGCTGCCCTAGCCCAAAGTGGACAATGCCGTTACAGTTGGTGGATGAAAACTCACTTATATAGCTAATGAACTATTCGTGTCACGCTGATATGAAGCCGGATATCAAATTCCGACCACATTTGAATCTGTTTGACTTCATACTTAACAAGTTATCAACAGGTTCACAACCCACTGCTCTTGCCTCCATCAATAGGTCAGGAATCATCCTAGACAAAGCAACTTCATTTCCTAAAACAGATCTCTCTTCAGCCAGTTTAAGTCTTTATTCATTGCATAACTCTATATCATCGCCTGTAACCACAATCTAACCAATATTTATATCAGGAGTTATTAGGAAAATAATGTACCATCAAACGTTAGCCTTTTTGTTTCCACTATATATGGCTGCAGCTACATTCTATATAGCTTTGAAAAACTTAATCAAACAGGCTCAAGTGGATTGCCTTAACTCATAAGGGCTGTATTCAGCTTTGCATCGTTTTCTATTAGTTGTAAGAAATGATAAATCAGGTGGATTATCCATATTGACTTCCTCCTCCAAGCTCCATTTGAGGAAGGCATTCATCAAATCAAACTGTTGATGATATTCAAAATTTGCAGCAAGAGAGATTAGCCACCTAATGGAGTTCATACTCACTACAGATGTAGACTTTTCTGATATCAATGGTACTTTGACAAACCCGTAGGGTTTAGCAAGTAGCATGGCTTTCTACCTTCCGTTGAGCCTTCTACCTCGTCTTCATATTTAATCATCAATTCAACAACTCAAAAAACTCCTCATTGAAAACCCTACAATTAGGAGTTTGTTCTTCTTTTCTTTTCAAAACAGATATGGCAGCAACCACCAGTTTTCAACCTAGTCCATCTTAGCTTATTACTAAAAGACATTTATAATTTGTTGGAGCACTAGAGAATAGAGGCCCAATCATCAAGTTTCTCTAGATTTATACAAAAAATTTCATGCAGGAAACAAAGCATCTATGAAGTAAAAAAAAAAACGTACATCCGCCTAACAGTGGATTACTAGAAAATTCAGAAAAATACATCTCCATATTGCATTTGTCCAAAAATTTTGACTTGCATTCACTATGTGGAAACTCCTTGAGTAATACTCGAACTTCCTAAACCAAAAACCATAAGATACAAACCTAAGTCTCAGTCTAGTATGCGATGTTATTAGATGTTCAACTATAGCGCAAATAAAACTATGTCGTCACTATTTTTCTGCCCAACTACAAGTCTATAAAAGTAAAAATAAAAAAAAGCGAGGAATAAAAACTCACTAGCATCATTGGAAGGCATGTTGCGATCATTTTGCTGTAACAAGAAATTTAATTGGGATTGCATATTAGCTATGGTTTCTGCTAGTTGATCTGTATTTTTACGAGCTTGTGTTGCTTTAACTAGAGCCTCCTCACACTTCTTCTGCGCTGCTGTAGTTTCTTCTCTAGCCTCTTCAGCATCTCTTATAAGTTGTGCCCGAGAAGTTTGGCCAGATTTTGTTAAGCTAGGCTTGGGACCATGTCCTAAACCACGTATGTATCCTGGTTTAGGTCCAAAAACTGTACATGAGAGCTCCTCATCTGTCAAAGGAATAGATCCATTTGCCATCGCTTGATCTTGAACATCTTTTAATTTTTTCTGCAAATATCACAATAAATTATGCCTTGACAATGAAAACAAATTTTTCTAGAAGATAAAACTAATACATTATGAGATGTTTTTCACTTACATATACAGTTTCTGAACCATCTGTCCAACATTTTCTCTTTTCGTTGTAATGAGTCTTCTTCCAAGTCTCAGGAAGGTCAGGATTCACGCCATTGTTTTTCTCTCTCTGGTGAATTAGGTTCGTGAAAAAAAAAATCATATACTTTTTTTTGTACTCAACAAATATTGAAAACTGTAAGGAAATAATAGAGGAATACCAAATGATTTTTGACCTTGTAGAAAGCCTTTGATCCAGCAACATGGTGATTCCTAGGCTTATATCGACTATCCTTGTACTTGTCACATTTTTCCTGCGTTTTCAATAACCAATTAGGAGTACCACAATATCTATATGTTAGAATTTATAGTAAGAGTTGGGGTCGTGAAGATATTACCAAATCTTAACTATAGCAAATTAGTACTACATACCTGATAGACTTTGTCTTGCCATAAGTTAGACAAATATCCCCAATCTGCCCCCTCTATGTGTGCAGGGCAATCGACAGCTCCTTTGTTGAACTTCTTCTTGAGGCGGGATCGGCTATCACAATATCGCTTACCCATACTTTGCAGTATAGCTTTGTCTACATAAGTTGCTTCAGGAAGATCAAATTTTTCCTATTTGCCCCACAAATTCATCCAGTCAAATGCATATATAGAGACAGCAAATTCGATGTCAAGCAAAACGATTCACATTATCTTTCTTATGTGCGATATTTTTCATCAAACTATCAAAACTACTTCAGAATGCTACTAATACTAACACGAATGTGTGCAATACACATTTCCTTTGCATCTTGGGGCACCACCTTCCAGCTTTTGGCCTGTAGAGGAGCGAATTGCCGAACAATAATACCTAACTCTGTGGTGTACCTAGTCAAGTCATCCTCGTTGTCACTCGTTGGTTGTCCTAGCATTCTAGAAAATCCCAACTTAACCTTCTCTCCACGCCTTCGAATTTTAGCTAGCGCTAAACCTTTAGTTCTCCCACGCACTTGCTTAGTTATAGGTGTACCTTTTAAAAAAAGGAAATATAGATTTGTATGAAACTGCATTGTATAAATTGTAAGTGAAAAATGCATTCTTTAACAAGTACCAAGTGTCAAGGATTCATTTGGTTGCTCAGACTCAGATATGTGTAGAGCGGCAGATGAGTTTTGCTCTGGATCATTATTTGGCATAGATTGCACAACAGGTGTAATCGCTGATCTTGTAGTCGCACCATTATTTGGCGAAAATTGCACAGCAGGAGTAAGCACTGATCTTGTAGTCACACCATGAGCAGTGATTCCATGACCTGTCATTCCACGACCTCCTCGTCCTCCTCGTCCTCCACCTCTAGTAGACATCTTTGCGTATCTATAAGACTGACAAAAATAAGAATAGACCAACCATCAAATACATCCAAGATGCGCAAAATTAGTAATATCTAATTGTTGTCTAATACAATCCCGAGCAAAGAAAAGGCTGAACTTGAAAGCATCCAACTGAAAAAATTATGATAACTTATTCTCATGAATGTGAAGTAAATAGAGTTTAGTGATTGTATGAGACCTAGTTTTAGTTTTAGTAAGCCAATTGGTTCATTAGTTGAAGTCTTTGCAGGAAGCATATTGAAACAATAAATACGATTTCGACTCTTTCATGAAAAGCAAACAAGTAGTGAGATAGTGTACACAGCTGAATTTCACTCTGTATAGTCTCATAAAAGAACTCATTATGCCTAATGTCTATCCATGATATCCTAATTCATCATACCAATAAATATTTAGCGGCACATTTTAGTTCAAAATATCCCTATATTCCTTTTCATGGCATGCTCATTCTCTTCTACAGCGGAACTCATACCAAATCAAAGACTTCTTAGCACCGTCCCTGACAGACACCAACCTATTTGAGCCTTTGAGGTATTAGTTCAGGAATTCTGAATTGCACACCTCCCTCAATTAAAGTTTAGGGGCACACATACTACATCTCAATCAGCATCTTCATTAAGTGGGCTAAATTCCTAACTTTCTTCCCAAACAATTCAATCATGCCAATTGAGCTACAAAACACTAAACGACAGTCACCTTATTCCAATTGTCACGCAAGTAAATTCTCCTTACAATAAAGTTTCTACTCAAATAGCTGGACCTTTTTTGGAAGCCATAATTGGAACTTGGAAGACATTCCCTATATGCCTCAAAATCCTAAGGGCCACTAGCCCTTTTTCCCATCATAGTTGTCGCACTTTCTTTTTATTCAATTCACAATGGGCATTAGGAAGTGTCCCGCAACAAAAACTTATCAAAACAATATACCTTCAGATAAATATTGGCAACGAAGTTTCTTCAAGACATTCAAAGTGAAGGCCCTACGAAATGATTCAAGTAAAGGCCCTAGGAAATGATTCCTCATGATCAAAGAGATTTTTCACTTTCCTAATCAGCTTTGTCAAGGTTGTGAACAATCTCCTATTTGAAGGAAATAAAAATTCTTTACTTTTCTAAGCAGCTCCTGCATGTGCTTAATTTCATGATCAGCAAAAAAATTAATAAATAAATTCCATGCATGTTTGGTCTCTCCGAACGGATTTCTCTAATATTGTTTCAAGATTCTTGATTTCCACACAGTAGATTCAGCTTTTCATTATTGTGAGAGTTGGGATTTTAGGTGTTTTAGTGTAAAGCCTAACCTAATCCCAGCCCCCACTCAACGGGATTTTAGGTGTTTTACTCCTTTAGAATCTAATATAATTTTACATATAAAAACATTAACATCAAATCCAACACTCAACGGGTAAAAAAAAAAGTAAAGGATGCAACTTAATAATTTTTTTATAAGAAATGCAGGTCAATAAAGCCTCTACAAACTCTTTCTATCTTTTATTTTTATCCCCCTTCAAATGGGACATACTGAAATGTCCTTTGTACGCATTGAAACCACAGAAAGATATCAATCATTAACAAAGAGTACATGTCAAATCCTTGGTGAACAGATAATTTCACTCTGAGCATCATCAGCTGTTCAATGCTACAATCCAGATCCAAGACTCACAGAGTCGCAGTATTGTCTTCGATGCTAAAATTTGAAACCAAACCACAAAAAACACACAAAAACAAATAGCAAAATAGGCCCACCCATCTGTCACTGTTGGGATACTTGGCTCACCCCAGGCTTTATCCAAGCGCATGTGAGACATTGCATGGCAATCAGTCAGTGGTACATAATAGTTGCAAGCACCCTGTTACCAAAATTCTTCTTTCAAAAGTCCCATTAACAACCCAACCAAAGCACTTCACCTCAATTACAATACAATTATTCCAGCCCCAGGACAGCATTCCATTTTTCTAAACCAATGACAAAGGGAATCTGTGCAATAGACTGACAACCCTTCTTCAGAATTTTCATAAATAGCCTCATAGCCATTTTCAGTTTCTTTTTCTTGCAATACCCATTAATAAGAGTAGTGTAAATAATTTTATCCATAAAGAAACCTTGGGATTCCATTTCTATACTCAGCAACTCCGCCTCCTCCACCAGCCCTCTCTTACAATAACTTAGAACCAATGACTTCCATAAATGACCAGTACACGGCACCCCTTTATGACGCATTACGTCAAACACTTGTAGGGCTTCATCTAAATATCCCAAGATGCACAACCATGTAAAAATATGTATATAAGATTATGGAACCTTTGCCCCAAATAATCACAACAAATCAACTAGGATTTAGGATCTTTGGAGAAAGATATGGCAAAAGAGATGGAAACTTACCACCGTACCTAAAATCTCAGACTAGAGGGATTAGAAAGTAACCCAGTTGTGCTGCTTGAGGCTCCGATCGAAAAATAAGTCAGTGTTGGTTATGAGAAGTCATCGTTCTTTGCAACTTCATAAGAGAAGAGAAGAGAGAGAGAGAGAGAGAGAGAGAGAGGCGAGTAGGAGTAGTATTCGATCCCCCTTTTATACCCAAACGGTGCCGCCCTTCTGTCCTTTTTTTTCCCTCCCGCGCGCCTTTCTTTTTTCCCAATCCCGCCATTCATTAATTGGAAATTTTAGGACAAATGACACGAAAATTATTCCTCGCTGAATGATTTTCTTTTGTGAATATTGATTTCTTGTACAACAGTGCTACATATATAACAATTCAAACACAACATCAAACACAACCTCTCACATAAATTTTTTAACGATCGATCCCGTTAATTTCACTGTGTTTGTTGATGAAATCAGTCATATAAATTTTTGGCTCAATCGAGTTCAGTAAACCGCTTCATCGATCGAGATACAAATTCATTAATAAAACGATACGTTTCATTAGATCAAACATCTAACGATAGGTGATTAACTTCATGCTGGTACAAAAATAATTTAATTCATATTATTTAAAAATGATAGACGACTCAGATGGCAAAAAAAGACCTCATTGTGGGCTCGAGTGATGCATCATAAAGACTTTAATGCCCCCAGACGCATTAATGTCTTCTGATCATGTGATTATCAATATCCGATGATCTCAAATTTTAGTAGAAATGATGTTATCAGTAAAAGGTGAAATCCTAACAGTTTAGATCGACCATTATAAAAAATATACTTGACAATGATCTTTATAATCTATACGTTCAACTTATTTGATAGTAAACTAAATATTGTGCAGTAGTTGAATGTATAGTAGCCACGCGACCATGACACAATCATGACGATCGAGATCGTTGATATCGTTGGGCTTATTGATTATAGCAATCATGTAAATTTTTTACTCAATTAAGTTTAGAAAGCCCCTTCATCGGGATGCAATTTATAGTAAACAAAGTCTTGTTCAATTGTTGATGTACAATAACCACACGGTCGCGACATAATCATGACGATCGAGATCGTTGATTTTGTTATGCATGTTGATTAAGCCATTCATGTAAATTTTTGGCTCGATTAGGTATTAAAAGTCCCTTCGTCGGGATGTGAATTTATTGAAAAATTATTTTTCTCATCTAGTCAAGTGTCTAACGAATACATGATTAACTGTAATGAATGATTTAATTAATCCATATTTCACAAAACCTTGAAATATTATTTAAAATATAATATTATTATGATTTTTTTTTTTTTTTTGCAAAACTAAGATATAATGACATTTATTTTTAAAAAGAGCAACAATAGTATAAAACTACCAAGGGTCACGCTAAAATAATACTCACGTTTTTTTTTTTTTTTTTTTGACAACCATCACATTTCCTTGCAAAATGTTTTTATTGTTAGTATAAAACAAAGTTACCACAATTAGGCTTTTAGCGACTAAAATTTGCAGTAATATCAAACAAAGTTATCACAATTAGGCAGTGATGGTTAGGAAAACTGTGTTCAAGTGATGGATGGCATTGCTTTGTTTTTTCTTGTTTTTTCTTTGTCTAAAACCAGACCCATATTTTTTGATAAGCAACAAAATTTTATTAGAAACTAGCAAAGAGTACATCGAGGTGACCAAAACTCAAGCTACATGAAGAACCTAGCTTGAAGCAAAAGAGAAGGCCAAAAGAAAAGAAAAAATACCCAATGAAACTTTGGATGAAGCCACAAAAGGAAGAGTGGCATCACCCTAACATCAAACCGAATAGTCACGATCTCACAGGATACCAACAATCATGTGAATCTTTAATCCATGACCAGCAATATCCATGGCCCAACAACAAAAACAGAAACATGGTATTCTTGAGATCAAAATCAGCTTCATACTCAGAGTAAACATCACCAGCAACAAGAAAACAAATGGAGCAGTGTAACCATATCCCTCATCAGCATTGAAATTCAGCCGCAGGTACGGCACATTATAACAGCAACCAAAACTCATCCAGCCGCATGACCCCCACTTGATATACTCTTTCACTGCTTATGCATCAATTAGTATTCCAATCCATTGGACACAAAACTGCAGTAACAATCCTATTAAAATGGAAAATCTCTTCAAGGCCTCATTCCAAAAATTAGATGTGGTCATCCAGTAGCAGAAAGATACCCTCATGAACTAGGCAGCAAAACACAACATTTTCATCAAGGGTAATTATAACCAAACATCAATACCCAGCCATTCAAAGCTAGTTGCATAACCAATTTGTCTCTTAGCCCTCCCCATAGTCGGGAGTTGAAAAGAGAAACTCTTAGCCCTCCCACAGACCCATGTTTGGCGCCCAAGCACCACCATTCTGTGAGAAAAAAGCCCTCTTCAATCAATGAATAATAGCTAATTTCAATTGGTACAGTCTATGAAGTACCGACATTCCAAAACAGTGTCGTGTCCAAATTTTTTTATTATTTTTGATAGGGGACACGCGGGAGACATGGTTGGGGACACGCCGAGGACACTTTATGAATTTCAATTCGATAATTAGCATATACAATGGTTCATTAAAAAAATTATAAATTCATTTTTTTATTAATTTATACATGTAGCGTGTTCCCGCCGTGTCTGTATCCCCATTTTTTTAAAAATTGCCGTATTCCATGTCCGTGTCCGTGTCTGTTCAACATAGGGTACACTAATTCATATCCAAAACAAGTGATCGATACTCTAATTCCAATTGATACACAAAACCAAGTACTAATGACATTCCACTTCATATAACAAAAAGGAGGTCAATACATGACATTAACCAATAGCTACTTATCCCATTTCACTTGATATGACAAATCTAGTTCAATGTACCTCTAAACCAGCACCTACTAACTGGACAAAACATGCACTGTCTAACTATAGTGCAAATTCAAACACCAAGGCAAATAGCAGCTTTGTCCTCCAAAACATTTTTTAACTCCAATCTCCTACTCCAATATTGTATCTCCATGCACCAAATGATCACCATCGATTGTTGAGCAATCTGCATATACAGAACACAATAAAGAGCTTTACAAATTATAGTCATAATTTAAAAATGAATTTATCATACTACTAAACATGAGTATCCCAACTAGTTAGCAAGTAGATTGTGACCGGACGGAGCCCACAAGAAATCAAGCAACAATAGTCCTTAACCGGATGACACTAACTATAATGAGTTGCTAAGGTCGTTTTGTGTGCCGAAGTCCGGTCGGCGGCCATTCTAACCGGATGACATCTTGTTGAAATTGTTGCATCTTATACATGGACACCAAATGAGAGTTTCACTAGGTGGCATATGATCAATCGCAAATTTGATAAATTCTTTGACTCCTTCAATATACAAAGGGTGCCTTCTATTACGAATTTCCATCCAACTCCTATCCATCTTAAGCCCTTATGAACTGAAAGAAAACTACAATATCAATAAGAAAACCTCCAAAAAGATAGCCAACCACATCCTAAAAATAAGACAATCAATTAAAAATTCATGCAGTTTCCTATTTTAATCATTAACCAAGTTCCATGCTATTCTGTCAATTCAACAACTAAAGACAATAGCAATAAAACTAAAGAACTCGAATGCAAGGATATACGTGGAAACTACTTAGGGTAAACTCACATAAGCATAAAACCACGGCCTAATCTACCAAAATGCTTTAAATCAAAAGGTTTACAAAGAGAATACAAATTAGGAATTACCCACAAGCCTCTTGTGACACCTAACTCCGCTCTTTGATATAGCTCTTCGAGCCCCTTCTTGATTCCATAGCCACCAAGAGTTCACCACCTCGATCTCCGGGTCAAGCCGACTCTGGAATCATCCGGCCATGTAGAGTCATAGGCAACAATGTATGGATTTAAAAAAGAGATGAAGTTTTTGTGAAAAACAAATCAACCTAGAGAGAATACATTGAATATTAGAGTATTTCTCCAGGATGACAAAGGATGATCAAATACTCAATTTAGATCATCTCAAATGCATAAGCACACAAGGGATATGAGTGAAATTGATTTTCTCTCTCTAAAGTGGGCTAATACAAGAGAGGGTGCCCTAAAAGAGTGAAAAATATGCTTATATATGTGCTGGTACAAATCTAGAGCTAGCCAAAGAGAAAGCAACACGCCGGGGTGCTAGCGCGCTGCTGGGGCGCTCTTAGCACGCGAGCTAGCGCTAGCGCGCTGCTAAGGCGCTCCGCGAGCGCCATTCAAACTCAGGCATTAAAATTAAATAAAAAATCAAGAACGCCTTGAATAGCGCCACCGAAGAGCCCTAGCACTCTTAGGGCGCATACAAGTGGTAGCACGCTACTAAGGTGCTCCGCTACCATAGCCTTCTGTTAATTTTTTGCCTTAGAAAAATTTTTGCTCTTTCAAACCAAGGCCAGCCACCACTCTAAGCCTTAGAAAAAAATTTCCATCACCCACAAAAGCAAACAAAGAGCGCTAATAACTTAAGAGTTAAAAACGTGATTATTCTGTTAAAGATTAGACACGAAATTAGAAGTGATGCATGGAAAATCATTACACTAAATGCACATGAATGCATATACCTTCTTCATACAAAATTCGAGCATCATTCAAGGCATGAGCTTCTCAACATTTCTTCATTCACCGGGCGGAGTGCCTAGACAAGATAAAATAAAAACTCTCTCCCATACCCAAATGAAAAATGAACAACACAGACTCAAATGGTTTTGACAAAATCCAAAAAATTCCAATCAAACTAACAGCAACCCACTAGCCAAAAAAAGAACCAAATTCATAACGAAAAGCTCACGAAAACCCAACCAAACTGCTTCAGAAACTCAGAGCCTCATAAACCCATCTAGCCCCCCAAACAAAACATATGTGGAATACATGATGTGGAAAGTAAAAGGTACTTTATTAACCTCTTTATTAAGAAGTATAGAAAGTAGTCCATATTTTAGACTTTGTGTAAAGGGATGGTCATTAAATATGTGCAATACATAATGTGGACCTGGTAATTAAGAAAGAACCACTATTATTCGATATTGGGAATGACAATCCAAGGATAAGACTACTAATCAAGAAAAAACATGTGAAATATCATGTTGAGCATGTGAAAGCACCAAATAGCTGGGATCCAACGGAATTGTTTTGGGTTTCAAAAGAAATCACCGAATAAACTAAGTAATAAATAAGTAGGTAATTCTATATACAAAGTGTGATTAATTTTAAACTAAAAACTTGACTTCCACTAGGATTTTTTTCCTATTAGCATGTTTCTTTTTATTTTACAGAACCAATTGCCAATTAGAGCTATATATTATTGGGTAACAGGAGTCAAAAGCCCTAAATTAAATTGAATTCCTAAAGCTAGACTACAATGAGGACTCTAATTAGGGCTTGCTATGAACTAAATGACGGGGGAGAGAGAGAGAGAGAGTCCCAGTCAAGTGCTTTTGCCCTTCCTTTTTGTCTTTTCTTTGTTGTGAACTAACAGAAACCAAGAAGATCTAGTATTAATTACTAGATTTTGCTATTTTGTATAGAAAACGTATTTTTTTAAAACATGAAACAAAACAGTTCAGCTAATGGGCAAGTATATACTATAATATATTGTAAAACACATAGCTGCAAACAATGGAATAAGGAATAAGGGGAGAAATCGAAGGGAGGAGAGAGAGAGAGAGAGAGAGAGAGAGAGAGAGAGAGAGAGAGAGAGAGGTGCCTTACACTATGTTCCAGGTCTCTGGAGAGGGAGTAGATCAATAAGCCCTACGTAGCAAGGTTTTCGGTGGTTTCGCTGAGGAAAGATGCAAAACGAGCCATGGGGGTGCTAGTTTCGGACAGATTTTGGAAGGGGGTTAGGGTTTGATTTCTGGACTGGTTAGGGCAGTGGGATGAGGGTTTTGTGAGAGATGGGTGGTTTAACGATTGGGTGATGAGAAGAGGTGAGAAAAGAGAGGGAGATGGCAGAGTTCGGTGCAAGAGAGAGTGGAGGCGTTACCTTGGTTTCTTGACAGTGGAGATTTCGGCCAATGGCTGGAACTTTGAACAAACCCAACTTAAATCCTTACAATTGATGCTTAGAACTTGCAATTTAGGGCTGGATTTTTCGGATTTGGCAGTGAAAAGAAACCCTTTTTTTTCTTATCTTCTTATTTCTGGGTGATTCTTCTTCATCTATTTGGTTTCGCCCGGAACCCAATTTTGATTCTAAGATTGCTTTTTAATTGCAGAGTACCCCTGTTTTTTCCCTTTATTTTCTACCATTTTCTGTCAATTTTAGCCTGATGTAGCATATAAATGATCCTCTGACTTGCTTTATTTGGTTTGGTTGTCTAGAAACTAGGGAGTCGAAAATGCCTTTCCTTTTAAGGGGTAGTTCCCAGTTATGAACCTACTGAGGTGTCTTTGGAGGTGGGCTTGTGGGACTTAAAAAGTTACTTCGGATTTTTAGCGAGGAACATAATTCCCCTCAAAAAGTAAGTTAGCGAGGAACACAATTTTCCTCAAAAAGTAAGTATATGTCTTTAGCAACCAATTCTTTATTTCCTTGCAAATAACTAATATTTTTGCAAGAAACATAATTCCTCGCAAAATGTCTACAACTTTAACGTCCAAAACAGTTTCACGCAAAAAAAACACTACAGCCTTTTGGCGACAAAATTTTGTATTTCCTCGCAAATTCATTTTCCCTGCCTACATAAAAAATTCCCACCACGTTTTTTGCGACAACAATTTGCGAGGAATTTTAAAACTTCGTCACAAATACTCTTTAGCGACAACTAAATAGCGAGGAAAATATGTCTTCCACGCAAAAAAACACCATTAGCGAGGAAACAGTAATTTCCTCGCCAAAACTCTTCCTTTAGCGAGGAAATAGACATCCTCGCTAAAAAATTCGTCGCAGAAAGACTGATTTCTTGTAGTGTGTGGCTGTCCTAAGTGCCAGGACAAGTTTTTCTAAAGGCAGATATCTCGTCTCTGCATCCAACAATGTCTTGCTAACATAATAAATAGGGATTTGTTCGATCCCCAAATCCCTCAGCAGGACTGCACTCACTGCATGCTCGGAAACAGCTAAGTACAGAATTAAGGACTCACCTGGCTGTGGAGTTGACAACAGTGGGGGTTCGGCCAGGTACTTCTTCAGGTCCTGGAAAGCTTGCTCACATTTTACTCCCCATTCAAATCCCTCCCTCTTTTTTAGCAATTGAAAAAAGGGTCTGCACTTATCACTTGACCTGCTGATGAATCTGTTAAGTGCTGCTGCCATTCCAGTCAGCCTCTGGACTTCTTTGGTAGTTTTGGGACTCTGTAGTCTTTGTAGGGCATCAATCTGATCGGGGTTTGCCTCTATCCCTCTCATGGTTACCAAATGGCCCAGGAACTTTCCTGAACCAACTCCAAACGCACACTTCGAGGCGTTGAGTTTTAGTTTATACTTCCTTAAGATTTCAAACACTTCTTTTAAGTCAGTAATATGCCCTCCTTTTTCTCGACTCTTTACCACCATATCATCTATGTAAACTTCCAAAGTTTTCCCAATGAGCTTTTTGAACATAATGGTTGCAAGTCTTTGGTATGTAGCCCCAGCATTCTTCAGCCCAAACGGCATGACACTGTAGCAGTATAACCCTCGTGGTGTGATGAACGAAGTCTTCTCTTGATCAGGTTCAAACATAGCAATCTGATGATATCCTCGATATGCATCGAGAAAACTCATTCGCTCGTAACCAGAGATTGCATCAACCAATTGGTCAATCCTGGGCAAAGGAAAACTGTCCTTAGGGCACGCTTTGTTTAGGTCTGTGAAGTCCACACAGACACGCCACTTCCCATTCTTCTTCTTTACCACAACAGTGTTGGATAACCACTCTGGGTAATAGACTTCACGTATTGCTTTGGCCTCCAGTAAACGATCGACCTCCTCAATCACTGCATCTACATGCTACACGGCTGCTCTTCATTTTTTCTGAATGATTGGCTTGTGCTGAGGGTCAATGTTTAAATGATGACAGATCACATCTGCATCCACCCCGGGCATTTCCTCTGGCACCCATGCAAAAACATCAATATACTCCTTTAGAAATCTTATCGATTCAGCCTTTTCGTCTGCTGGTAGTGATTCCCCAATTAAAAAATATCTTTCAGGATCAGTCTCGTTGATCTGAATCTTTTCCAGGCCTTCAACCACTTTTTCAGCCGGGCTTCTCCCAACATCCTCGATGGTTGGTTGATCTGGTACTTCTAATGTATGAACATGGTGGACCTTTGGGGCTGTTTTGATGATGGAAATCAAACATTGCTGTGCCACCTTCTGGTTGCCTTTAAGGACTTCAATCCCATTTGATCCTGGGAATTTCACCATCTGGTGATAAGTCGAGGAGACTGCTCTCATCTTATGCAACCATGTCCTCCCTATAATTGCGTTATAGGAAGAAGGGACATCGACCACTAAAAAGTCTGTTATCAACACCACTGATCTAGCCCGAACAGGTAATGTTACCTTTCCAAGGGGCCAGACTGCTCCTACACCGAACCCAATGAGAGGTGTTGTAGACTGTTCTAAGTCTGTTTGGGCCAGCCCCAGCTTCTTGAATGCATCATAGTACAATACCTCTGTACAACTCCCCGAGTCCACCAGGATCCTCTCGATGTCATATTCTCCAACTCGTAAGGTTACGACCAATGCATCATTGTGGGGTATTTGGACCTCCCCCAAGTCATCGTCAGTGAATGCTATGCTTTCGTTGCACACATCATTCTCTCGTCCTCTCTTATTTCCCAAACGCATCACATGCTGATCGTGTCTGACTTGCCTTTGCAACAACCTCACCTCATTCCTCGTATAAGGTGTAGCCAACCCATGTATCATATGGATCACACCTTTAGGGTTTTGTTCGTAACCCAGCTCCATAGCTTTCCCTTTCTCCTTAGGATCCTCCTGGATAAATTCCTTGAGATAGCCCCGAGAGACCAAATCATCAAGGTGCCTTTTGTACATCTCACAATCCTCGGTCATGTGGCCCTAATCTTTGTGATAACTGCAGTGCTGATTCGTAGCACGTTTTGCATCCTTGTCTCCGCCTAAACTCGGGGGCCACTTGAAATATGGCTGATTCTTTATTCGATAAAGAATCCTGTATATTGGTTCCTTCCAAACCGTAGTGATAGAAAAGAAAGCTTTTGGATCAGGAGCTTGCTTATCTTTATATGGCTCTTTCTTAGCCTGCCCATATTCCCTTTTCTCTCTATAAGTCTTGGGTTCTGGCTTCTCCACCTTTTTGGCTGGCACCTTCGGCTGTTCGGCAACTGTCCTGCCATCCTCACGGAGTATGTCATCCTCCATTCTGGCATGTTGCTCTATTCGTTCCATCAATTTAGCCAAAATGGCTACTGGATGTTTATTCAATGATCGGCGCAGCTCTCCCCGAACAGGCAAACCAGTTTTGAAGGTAGCAATTGCGTACTCCTCACTGCAACTTTCAATCTCGTTGAAAGTTTCCCAATACTTCTTTGCATAATCTCTGATTTGCTCGTTCTCCTCCTGTTTCATGGTGGAAAGACTCTCAAAGGTCTTTGGGGCCTTTCTGCTCGTCAAGAACCGAGCAGTGAATTCCTCGGCCAACTGCCTCCACCCACGTATGGATCGTGGGGCCAGTTTATGAAACCAGGATAAGGCCACTTTGCCAAGACTGGAGGGAAACATCTTACACAAGATGGAATCATCCCCTTCATGCATAAACATAGCCTGTTGATAATGCTGTATGTGAGCCACGAGATCCGTATTTGTCTCGTAAAGTACGAATGCGACGTGCTTCACTCTGCTCGGCAACCTAGCCTCCTGTAGCCTCTTTGTAAATGGGGAGGCCGCAATATTACTTAATGCCTTACGTGCTGCTTCACGTGCAGTCACTGTCCCATCCTCGAACTCCTTGGATTTGTGAGCCGCGGCTTTGGCCCAATCAGCATCAGGTCTCTCATACCTGTCTCGATGATGTTTCCTTGTTCCCTCCTCTTCGGGGGTGGAACTTCTGTCTCTGCTTCTCCCTTTTCGTGAAGAAGCCCTTCTCTCTTCTGTTCGGCTTTTACTTCTTCTTCCCCTTTTTCGTGGAGAAGCCTCATAACGCCCCATGACAGGACTTCTGTTTCTTCTTCTTCGTGAATGGGTCTGCCTATGGACTACCAGCGTCCTTCCATCTCTTTGGGAATGCCTACGAGAGAGTCCAGAATCTTCTGGGTGCTCTCGTACCCGCTGCAACTCCTGTATCTCATACTTTCATTTTTTAATTAAACGAGCATACTCCTCGATTTCCCTTCTCTTCTTATCAAGGACATCGTCATCATCGTGTATGTTCTTTGAACGGGTAACTGACTCTTCTCTTCGATGAGACCTACTCCTTCTCGTGGAGCCAGTAGCAGTTTTGTCTCCTTTTTCTTTGGAGCTACCTCTGTCATGTCTACCAGTGGGCTTTCTCGGAGCGCCTGGTGGGGATTTATCTCTTCCCCCACCCAACTGGTCTTTCGGACTAAATGGAGTAGCTGGATCTTCTTCCATCGTACTTATTTTTCAAAAGGGAACTGGTTCGTTTCCCACAGACGGCGCCAATTGTAGGGGGATGAAAACAATTGATGCCTTCTGATCAACTGGATTGCAACGGCTTTCTCGTGCCTCTTCACCGGAACCCTAATTCGTCGTCGGAACCCTAATCTGCAAAATAGACAGGGGGTGAGCGCACCTCTGCCTCTCGTGGCAAAGGCTCTCCGATGCCTTTGTCAGTATCACGAACTAGCAATCAAACCCTAATTATCAGTAGGAAAGCAATAAGAATGCAATGTATTGCGTACCTTTTACCTCTAGGCTTACTCTGTTTATAAAGACATTCGGATGCTTGGCGCCCAAGCATCCCTATTGCCATAGGATTCCCAACTCGTATAGGAAACCCAGGATATCAAGGATTCTCGTTTCCTTTATCAGTTTAATAGAAAAAGAGTCCTTTTAGGATTCTTTTTCCTTTACTGGCCGAACATCCCATTCTCATTGGGTATCTTTCCCAGATCCTATAATCCTGGGATCTTATTCCTTAATGGAATACCATTGTTTCTGGACTCTTCCAGAATGTTCTTTATGCTCCAATACTTGACTGAAGTTCTTTCTTTTGTTCGGCCATTTCGTGGCCGAACAGATGGCTTAGACCAGTTACTTCACACGTAACTGGTCCTTGAGCCCGTACAACTTTCCTGGACCATTGACTTCTCATGTCACTGGTCCATATTGCCGAACACTTGTTTAGCACGATGACTGTCCTGTCTATATTCAAACTATGGTCCCACGTACCATTTATTCGGATATCGATTGCATTGCCTTCAACCCGTGATCACTCGTATCACAAGCTTAGTCTTTTACATCATCTGGTCGGCTGTATCATAACTGAACAGTCGGCTTGGACCAACTACTTCACATGTAACTGGTCCAATGTAATCAGAATGTCTCTAACTGCCGAACAGTCTATTTATAGCCATGACTTCTCATATCATTGGTCCATATCGATGTTCAGCGAACAGCCCGGCGGTAAGTCCTGTCGTACTTACCAATCCCTCCCGAATATCACGTGTTCGGCACCTAGATGCATGTTCTCGGGAATACCTCCCTACACTGTCTTACTTACCACGTGCTCCCAAATATCACGTGTTCGGCAACTAAATGTATCTTGGGAATACCTCCCTACAATTGCTCCCCAGCTTCATTTTATTACCACTGTTCGGGGGCAATATATGAAGCTTTAGAAACAAAATTTTATTTAGACCAGACTCTTCTGATCCCGTGCAGTCATAATTTCAATATTTCATTGATGCCTTTTGGCGCCTCTGCCTTCGTACCATCTCGAGGCAATGACTCCACGTGGCACGTTTCGTATGCCTACCATTAATTTCGAACTGACGTTCTATGGAACGGCGTCAGAACAGCGCTTGCTTTCTTGTTACTTTAACTTGTAACGGCGTAAGAGGAGACGCTTCATCTCCGTTTGTTTCATTTAAATCCCTAAAAGGGACTTCCTTTTTTTTTTTTTATCCAAAACTCAGAGCCTTGTCTTCTTCTAAAGTCAGGCGAAAAAACTCCATTTCTTCCACCATAGCTGCCACCTGCAACTCGCTCGTGTCACAGGAATCTTTTCATTTAAACTCATAAGATCTCTATTTCTTCTGCTTAGGTTTCGTACTAAGATTTCTCCCTCATTCCATTAGTTTCCATCTGAGATCGTTATTCTCAGATTTGTGGGTCGTTTCTAGGGTTTCAGTCGTACCCATTTCCAGTTTTACGTTTTTCTTCGAATATATCCATGGCGGATGAACAAGATCCCAGACCCAGTAAATTTAGGAAGCTCTGCGATACCCCTGCTGTCATGGCGGCATTTAGAACAGAATATGGCATTCCTGATAACGTAGGATTCAAACTCGCCCCTCTAGGAGCAGATAGGGATGTTGGCTCATGGGATAAAATGTGTATCCCTATTGTGGCAATTGTCGAAGGTGGAGTCCGATTTCCCCTTCATCCACTACTTCGTCAGATCCTAAGCTGGTACTATCTCACCCCTATGCAAATATCGACAAATGTTTTTAGGCTGATAATGGGAGTAGTTGCTTTGAATAGGATTCTGGGGACCCAGCTAGGAATTTGGGATATTCAATGATGGTACAGTATTGTACTAAACCCTGAATACAATACCTACTATTTCAAAGTAAGAAGGGCAGAAAAGCATCTCGTGCTCAACCTGCCAGATTCTGCTCGGAATCATGAGATTGATTTTCTTTACGTTACTGGAGCCTTTGAGCCACTAGGAGAGGATGGTCAAGTGGTGGGCCTCCACTGCCCCCACATATGGGGATACCCACGTATGCTCCTCATTTTTTGTTTTGTGCAATATTTTCGTTTACTGCTTTCTCGTAGCTTTTCTATGTGTCTGATTTTGGTTTTTTCAATTTCGATCTTGCAGCTGAAAACGCTAACAAGCGTCCTAGACATGTACCGAGCAACGTCCGAATAGAAGACATCAACAAGCTTTTAAAGTATACAGGCGAGCCTGGTACCCGAACAGCAGGTCGGGGTCGTGATGCTGACGTATTGCTGGGATACGACCCTTCATACAGAGGTGTAACTGACAGGAGGCTTGCCAACCCCAGCACCAGCGCCGCCTCTACTTCAACTGCTCCCCAGCCAAGAATTCAAAGAGCTAACACTAGAGTGACGATAGCCGGGCAGCTGGGTGAAGTCCCTATTTCAGAAGGCATTCCTCTACCCCATTTGAGACTCCGAAGACCTTCTCAAAGACAGGTTGTTTCTTATCGTGAACCCGAACAACCATTATTAAATCGTGACACTAGCCAATCATCCTCGGCTGGATATTCTCCTTCTCCTACAAACTCAGCAAGTATGTCTCGTCAACCTTTAAACTTAAGTTCTCTGCTTACCGTCTCATCCAGAGGGCGTGGTGCTGGCCGGGCACCCTCTACTGGGCTTGCTCCCCCACCACCCCGTCGTACCAGGGGTGGTTCTGCTCGGTCTTCCTCTTCCCCTCGTGAAGTGGACACTTCTGTAGAGGCTAGTGACGTTCATAGAGACAAACGGCCTAGGCCTGAAGACCCAGCTGGTACCGTTTCACAAGCTGATACAAAAACCCATCTCCCTACGTCGCCAACTATTCAAGTACTTCCCCAAACATGGACTCCTCCATTCACTAGGGGAGACCGTCCTGTTCATGTTGGGGACAATGCTAGTTCATCAGAAACAGCACTTGCCCTGGCTCAAGGGTTGCTACTCCCTGTTGACATGCAGAAAGAATCTGGATCTTCACCTGACCGGCTAGTGTCCACTGGACTCGTCAGTGGAATTAAGGTGAGTTAGTGTTATTTTCATGAATTCTAGGCTTTGAACCCCTTTGCTGTAGAATTTGTAGATCTAAACTTATTATTATTTCTCAGTTCATTCAAAAGATGGTCACTCTGGGCCAAAAATATCAAGAGGCAGATACTGAAAGAATCAAGCTGATGAATGACAACACTCGATTGCTTCGAACAATCTCTAGGTTGGAAAGGGAAAGAGACAAAGCCAAGTCTGACTTCGATGAAGCCAAAGGCAAACTCGAAATTGCCGAGGAGAGCCTAAACCAGGCTTTGTTGGAGATTGATAGCAGGAGATTGATAGCACCAAAAAAGCTTCTTATGAAGAAGGGTACCAGAAGGGTTTTGACGCCACAACAACAAGTTACGTCGAACAGATGCCAGCTATACAGGACCAGATCTGGATTGCCAGCTGGGAGGCCTGTCTGACCAAATTAGGGGTTGCTGAAGATTCACCCTTCTAGGTTGACAATGATCTGCCGAGCACGCGTTCCCAGAACATTCAGGAACCAGTAGGACATCCAGAGGATGACATTGAACAGCAAATTGAAGAATTTGCTAATGCTGAGGAAGACACACCCACAGACGTGCACCCTGCTCAATCTCCTGCTCGGGTTTCGACCCTTGAGCCCATTAACTTGGAGGAGAATGCTACTGATGGTGATACCACAGCGGAGGAACAAGACAGGACACTTTCAGATGTCCAAAGCCTGGATTAAAGTTTGGTAAGTTTTTGCTCAAAAAATCCCCTCAAAACAATTTGGCTGGTCCTGTGTGACCGTAAACATTAGCCCTGTGTGGCGCTAGTACTTTCAATACTTTTGATACAGGTATTCGGCCCTTCGTGGTATTTTGCTCGGTTTCCCTTGTTGTTGCATCTGTTCGGATGCAAATTAGTTTAAGTATTTCGTACTTTGATCTTTGTTTGTTTGCTTTCAATACGTAGCAAATCTTGTGAATCATCATTGCCTGTACTTTTTCAGGTATTTCGAAACAAATGCTTTAAGTATCTCGTACTTGTGAACTGCAGTTTAAGTTTCACGTACGCATGAATTTCTAAGTATCTCGTACTTTGTTTAAAAAATACTTGAGTTTTAAGTTTCACGTACTTAAAAATCCATACAAGTGTTTCATACTCGTTAAGTGTCACGTACTTTATAAAACGTTCTAAGTTTCTCGTACTTAAAAAACGTTCTACGTTTCTCGTACTTGTTGGAACTGAATTTAAGTTTCTTAAAAAATACGTACAAGTGTATTCATACTTGTTTAGTGAATTTAAGTTTCTCGTACTTAAAAAATACGTACAAGTGTATTCATACTTGTTTAGTGAATTAAAGTTTCTCGTACTTAAAAAATACGTACAAGTGTATTCATACTTGTTTAGTTTCACGTACTCACGTGTATAAGTGCCCGTTCCCTGCTCCCCAATACGAAGGAGGAAAAATTAAGCCCAGAATTCGTATTCTTAAGATGAACACAATATTTATACTGCAAAAAGCGATTTTATTCATAATCTGAAAAACTCAAGAGGGCGTTACTCGTACCCCTTGCAATTTAAAACAATAAAACTAGAACAAGGGAATTATATTCGTAATTCCCACACAATCACGTAGTGCAATCTAAAACAGAATTTTTAATGCTCCTTTAAACAAAGAATTTTCGTAGATTATGGACATTCCAAGGCCTTGGAATTGGATTACCATCCAGATCTGTCAATCGATAGGCCCCTATGCCTACAATCTCGGTCACTCGATATGGGCCTTCCCAGTTGGCCCCCAGCTTGCCTTCGTTGGCCACCTTTGTGTTGCCGAGCACTTTTCGTATTACGAGGTCCCCAACACCAAATTCTCGAGGATGAACATGTTTGTTATAGCTTTTCATCAGCTGTTCCTGGTAAGAAGCCAGATGCACCAGGGCCCGTTCCCTTCGTTCTTCGGTGAGATCAAGCTCAATCTCGAGGGCCCTGTCATTGCCTCCACTTTCAACCAAAACGGTCCTGTTGGTCGGCAAACCTACTTCTAGAGGTATGACTGCCTTTGTTCCATATGCCAATGAGTAGGGGGTCTCTCCCGTAGACCTCCTAGGCGTTGTTCGGTGAGCCCACAAAACTAACGGTAACTCGTCCGGCCACTTCCCTTTGGCTTTGTCCAGCCTTTTCTTGATCCCGTCAAGGATAGTTTTATTAGACGCCTCTGCCTGCCCATTACTCTGAGGGTAGGTTGGGGTGGAATAGTAATTTCGTATTCCATACTGGACACAAAAAGCCTTGAATTTCTTCTGAAATTGGGATCCATTGTCTGTTACCAATGAATAGGGGACCCCGAAGCGAGTGATAATGCTTTTTCACACGAACCTTTCTATCATAGGTTCAGTGATTTTGGCCAGCGGTTCTGCCTCAATCCACTTAGTAAAATAGTCAGTTGCCACAAGTAGGAATTTTTGATTCCCAGTTGCTTTGTGTAGTGGACCCACAATGTCCATCCCCCATTGAGCAAACGGCCAGGGACTTGTCAAAGGCACCAGATCTTCGGCGGGTGTTCGAATCATTGGTGAGAATTTTTGACACTTCTCACAAATCTTCACATACACCTTTGCATCTTCCTGCATGTGTGGCCACCAGTAGCCTTGGGTAATTGCTCGGTGGGCAATGGATCTGCCTCCAACATGGCTCCCACATGTTCCCTCGTGGATTTCATGAAGAAATTTCTGCACCATCTCAGGATGCACACATAGCAAATATGGGCCTGTAAAGGATTTCCTGTATAACTTATCCTCTGGGGACAGCCAGAACCTAGCAGATTTGATCCTTGTCTTGTGAGCCTCCTTTTTGTCAGAAGGGAGTATCTCGTCTCGTAAGAACTCCATGATTGGGTCCATCCAACTTGGTCCTTGGTTCACGTCCAAGACCAAGTCTACACTCCTCCCAATGCTCGGCTCATTCAGATATTCTACTGCCACCTTCCTTTTGAACTCAGTTGGTACAGCTGCAGCCAACCAAGCTAATGAATCTGCATGAGCATTCTGTCCAGAACTTATCTGTTCAATATATACCCTTTCGAAGGTATCAAGCAAGTCCTTGGTTGCCTGTACGTAGGCCATCATTTTTTCATTTCGAGTTTCATATTCGCCGGACAGCTGATTCACCAAAAGCTGTGAATCACAATACACCCTAACCCGTTCTACTTTTAGGGTCTTTGCACTCCTCAATCCAGCCAAGAGTGCCTCATGCTCTGCTACATTATTCGATGCACTGAATCCAAGCCGAACAGATAGTTCAATCAGCACTCCTTCAGGAGGAAAAAGGACAATTCCAATTCCTGCACCAGTATTACATGCTGATCCATCGACGAATAGCCTCCATTCCATAGGATCCTGCTCGGCTGGGGGTTGGTTCTTTATGGGTGATGTCTCTGTTGCATGTTCCTTTCTCGTAGGAGGCAGGGGAGCCACCGTAGGAGAAAACTCTGCCACAAAATCAACCAGCACTTGGCCTTTGACTGCCGTGCGTGGCTGATAATCGATATCGTACTGGCTCAATTCGACGGACCATGTCGAGATCCTTCCAGAGAAGTCTGCCTTTCGTAGCAGTGATTTTAATGGAAACTCGGTATAAACCACAACCTTGTGGCTTTGGAAGTAGTGTGGTAGTTTCCTGATGGCTGTCCTAAGTGCCAGGACAAGTTTTTCTAAGGGCAGATATCTCGTCTCTGCATCCAGCAATGTCTTGCTAACATAATAAATAGAGATTCGTTCGATTCCCAAATCCCTTAACAGGACTGCACTTACTGCATGCTCGGAAATTGCTAAGTACAAAATTAAAGACTCACCTGGCTGTGGAGTTGACAAAAGTGGGGGTTCGGCCAGGTACTTCTTCAGGACCTGGAAGGCTTGCTCACATTCTGCTCCCCATTCAAATCCCTCCCTCTTTTTCAATAACTGAAAAAAGGGTCTGCACTTGTCACTTGACCTGCTGATGAACCTATTAAGTGCTGCAGCCATTCCAGTCAACCTTTGGACTTCCTTAGTGGTTTTGGGACTTTGTAGCCTCTGTAGGGCTGCAATTTGATCAGGGTTAGCCTCTATCCCTCTCATGGTCACCAAATGACCCAGGAACTTTCCTGATCCAACTCCAAACGCACATTTCGAAGCGTTGAGTTTTAGTTTGTATTTCCTCAAGATTTCGAAAAACTTCTTTCAAATCAGCTACATGCCCCCGTTTCTCTTGACTCTTTACCACCATATCATCTATGTAGACTTCCATGGTCTTTCCAAGGAGCTTTTTGAACATGATGGTTGCAAGTCTTTGGTATGTTGCCCCAGCATTCTTCAGCCCAAATGGCATAACACTATAGCAGTACAACCCTCGTGGTGTAATAAACAAAGTCTTCTCTTGATCAGGTCCAAACATAGCAATCTGATGATATCCTCGATATGCACCGAGAAAACTCATTCACTCGTAACCAGCGGTTGCGTCAACCAATTGGTCAATCCTGGGCAGAGGAAAACTATCCTTAGGGCACGCTTTGTTTAGGTTTGTGAAGTCTACACAGACACGCTACTTTCCATTCTTTTTCTTCACCACAACGGTGTTGGATAACCACTCTGGGTAGTAGACTTCACGTATTGCTTTAGCCTCCAGTAAACGATCGACCTCCTCAATTACTGCATTCACATGCTGCACGGATGCCCTCCGTTTTTTCTGAATGATCGGCTTGTGCTGAGGATCAATGTTTAAATGGTGACAGATCACACCTGCATCCACCCCGGGCATTTCCTCTGGCACCCATGCAAATACATCAATGTATTCCTTCAGAAATCTTATTGATTCAGCCTTTTCTTCTGCTGGTAATGATCTCCAATTAAGAAATATCTTTCAGGATCAGTCTCGTTGATCTGAATCTTTTCCAAGCCTTCAACCACTTTTTCAGCCGGAGTTCTTCCAACATCCTCGATAGTTGGTTGATCTGGTACTTCTAATGTATGAACGTGGTGGACCTTCGGGGCTCTTTTAATAATGGAGATTAAACATTGTTGGGCCACTTTCTGATTGCCTCTAAGTATCTCTACCCCATTTGATCCTGGGAACTTCACCATCTGGTGATAAGTGGAGGAGACTGCTCTCATTTTGTGCAACCATATTCTCCCTATAATCGTGTTATAGGAAGAAGGAACATCAACAACTAAGAAATCTGTCCTCAACACCACTGACCCAGCCCGAACAGGTAGTGTTACTTTTCCAAGAGGCCAGACTGCTCCTGCACCGAACCCAATCAGAGGCGTTGTAGACTGCTCTAAGTCTGTCTGGGCCAGCCCCAGCTTCTTGAACGCATCGTAGTACAACACCTCTGTACAACTCCCTGAGTCCACTAGAATCCTTTCAATGTCATATTCCCCAACTCGTAGGGTTACAACCAAAGCATCGTTGTGGGGTATTTGGACCTCTCCCAGATCATCATCAGTGAATGTTATGCTCTCTTTGCACACATCATTCTCTCGCCCTCTCTTGTTTCCCAGTCGCATCACATGCTGATCGTGCTTAACTTGCCTTTGTAACAGCCTAACCTCATTTCTCGTATAAGGTGTGGCCAACCCATGTATCATATGGATTACTCCTTTAGGGTTTTGCTCGTAACCCAGCTCCATAGCTTTCCCTTTCTCCTTTGGATCCTCCTGGATGAATTCCTTGAGATAGCCCCGCGAGACCAGATCATCAAGGTGTCTCTTGTACATCTTACAATCCTCAGTCATATGGCCCCAATCTTTATGGTAACTGCAGTGCTGATTCGTAGCACGTTTTGCATCCTTGTCTCCGCCTAGACTCGGGGGCCATTTAAAATATGGCTGATTCTTTATTCGATAAAGAATCCTATAAATTGGTTCCTTCCAAACCGTAGTGATAGAAAAGAAAGATTTGGGGTCAGGAGCTTGCTTATCCTTGTACGGCTCTTTCTTAGCCTGCCCATATTCCCTTCTCTCTCTATAAGTCTTGGGCTCTGGCTTATCCACTTTTTTGGCAGGTGTCTTCGGTTGTTCGGCAACCGTCCTGCCATCCTCACGGAGTATGTCATCCTCCATTCTGGCGTGTTGCTCTATCCGTTCCATCAATTTAGCCAGTGTGGCTACCGGATGTTTATTCAATGAACGACGCAGCTCTCCCCGAACAAGCAAACCAGTCTTGAAGGTAGCAATTGCGTACTCTTCACTGCAGCTTTCAATCTCGTTGAAAGTTTCCCAGTACTTCTTTGCATAATCCCTGATCTGCTCGTTCTCCTCCTGTTTCATGGTGGAAAGACTCTCAAAGGTCTTTGGGGCTTTTCTGCTTGTCAAGAACCGAGCAGTGAATTCCTCGGCCAACTGCCTCCATCCTCGTATGGATCGTGGGGCCAGTTTATGAAACCAGGATAAAGCCACCTTGCCTAAACTGGAGGGGAACATCTTGCATAAGATGGAATCATCCCCTTCATGCATAAACATAGCCTGTTGATAATGCTGTATGTGAGCCACGGGATCCGTATTTGTCTCGTAAAGTACGAACGTACCGTGCTTCACTCTGCTCGGCAACCTAGCCTCTTGTAGCCGCTTGGTAAAGGGGGAGGCTGCAATATTACTTAGTGCCTTGCGTGCTGCTTCTCGTGCAGTCACTGTCCCATCCTCGAATTCTTTTGACTTGTGAGCCGTGGCCTTGGCCCAATCAGCATCAGGTCTCTCGTACCTATCTCGATGGTGTTTCCTTGTTCCCTCCTCCTCGGGGGTGGAACTTCTGTTTCTGCTCCTTCTTTTTCGTGAAGAAGCCCTTCTCTCCGGTGTTCGGCTTTTACTTCTGCTTCTCCTTTTTCTTAGAGAAGCTTCGAATCGCCCTTTGGTAGGACTCCTGCTCGCTCTTCTCCGTGAATGAGTCTGCTTATGGATTACCAGAGTCCGTCCGTCCCTCTGGGAATGCCTACGAGAGAGTCCAGAATCTTCTGGGGGCTCTCGTACCCGCTGCAACTCATGTATCTCGTACTCTCGTTTCTTAATTAAACGAGCACACTCCTCGATTTCCCTTCTCTTTTTATCAAGGACATCGTTATCATTGTGTATACTTCTTGAACGGGTGGCTGGCTCTTCTCTTCGATGAGACCTACTCCTTCTCGTGGAGCCAGTAGCAGTTTTGTCTCCTTTTTCTTTGGAGTTATCTCTGTCATGTCTACCGGTGGGCTTTCTCGGAGCGCCTGGTGGGGATTTATCTCTTCCCCCACCCAACTGGTCCTTTGGACTAAACGGAGTAACTGGATCTTCTTCCATCATGATTATTTTTTCAAAGAAATTTGTTCTTTCCCACAGACGGCGCCAATTGTAGGGGGATGAAAACAATTGATGCTTTGGATCAATTGGACTGCAACGGCTTACTCGTGCCTCTTCACCAGAACCCTAATTCGTCGTCGGAACCCTAATCTGCAAAATAGACAGGGGGTGAGCGCACCTTTGCCTCTCGTGGCAAAGGCCCTCCGATGCCAAAGTTAGTATCACGTACTTAGCAGTTCAACCCTAATTATCAGTAGGAAAGCAATAAGAATGCAGTGTATTGCGTACCTTTTACCTCTAGGTTTACTCTGTTTATATAAACATTCGTATGCTTGGCGCCCAAGCATCCCTTTTGCCATAGGATTCCCAACTCGTATAGGAAACCCAGGATATCAAGGATTCTCGTTTCCTTTATCAATTCATTAGAAAAGAGTCCTTTTAGGATTCTTTTCCATTACTGGCCGAACATCCCATTCTCATTGGGTATCTCTCTCAGATCCTATATTCTCGGGATCTTATTCCTTAACGGAATACCACACATTCTGGATTCTTCCAGAATGTTGCCTATGCTCCAATACTTGACTGGAGTTCTTTCCTTGTTCGGCCAACTCGTTGCCGAACAGATTTCTTGGACCAGCTACTTCACATGTAACTTGGTCCAAACGTAATCAGAATGTCTCTATCTGCCGAATAGTTTAGTTTACACCACTGACTTCTCATGTTATTTGGTCTTTAATTAGCCGAACAGACTACATGGATCAATGACTTCCCATATCATTGGTCCATATCGCTGTTCACCCTACTGCCCGGCGATATGTCTTGTCTCACTTACCACGTGCTCCCAAATATCACGTGTTCGGCAACTAAATGTATCTGCTCGGGAATACCTCCTTACATCATCTTCATGTCTAGTGTCAGTGGGAAACTGAAGAAGATGTTCGAAAGCCCAGAGCTGAAAGATGAAAATAACATGACTCAGTATCAATCAGAGTGAAAAAGAATGAAGTAAAGGAGAAGGATGTACCTCAAGCACTCAGTAGTGACTGCCAAGGATAAAACTCTTATCCCGTGAACAAGCTCCAAGATTGCCATACAAGTTGGCCAAAGTAGATGATCCCTAATCAAACTCCCATGCAGCCTCCAAATACTTCGAAGGGGCCAAAAACTGTATATGCACCGAACTATCCTTTTTGGCAAACAATGTTTGCCCAAAGAGGTAGAGGAGGAAGGCCCGTGTCAGCTGCTCAAGGCTCACCTAAGTCAAAATACCAGCCTTCATGAAAGTCTTGCTCAGCCAAGAGATGTCGAGGTGACCTCGCAAGTGAAGAGGAGACATGTTGCCTAAGAACCACTCCAAAGTCCCCTCCTGTTGCCAAAGCTGGGGATCAATCCGAAGAGGGGTCCCACCTACCCGCAAACCAGACAGAAGGGAGAAATCACCCGGCGTGATCGTTATCTCACCAGCAGAGGAGAAGTGGAATGCATTGGTGGTATCCCACAATCTCTTAACTAGCGAGGTCATCAGCGACCAATCGATCTTTGAGGCCCAGAGTAAATGACTCAAAACCAGCAGTGCGTACCAGTTCCCAAGCCTACTTTGGCAAGGTCAAAAACCACTTGTGCACCTCCCGGCCTCTAGGAGTTAATCTCATGATTGCATAAACAAATAAGAGGCTAGGAGCACCAAGTTGACATCGAAAAAGCATGCATTGCCTAAATAGGGGGCACGATTATTTTAGCATCTTTTAACAAAACAAATTCGACCTTACTACGGGACCTTCTCATTCATGCTTCTAGCCAAAAGGGATTTCATCCCGCAAATAAAAGAAAATTATACAAAATTAACTATGGATTAAAAAGTAAACTTTTTGTTTCTCAGGAAATTCAGGAAGCTTACCGGAACATTGAGAACACTTAAGTGCTGCTCAGGCTCCCTACGGACTATCTCGGCCTTTGAGCCACCAATAGGAGGGCGGTATTGCAAAAATCCGCCAGAACCTAACCTACGTGAAGGAAGAACGTAGGTAATAGCAACAAATGGACCGACCTCCCCAATCGCCTCCTCGTCAGAAGAAGGATATTCGCACCTACATAGAGGATGCGAAGACGAACCCGGAACAGACGGTGGAATGTCGGTAGAAGAAGACAGCGATAAGTCACTGGCCTCGGAAGAAGCCATTACAACCGGAAAAGAGGAACAAATGGCGGTGAAGGAGCAACGACGGCAAGAAGGAACCGTGGTGGCAGAGGAGAACAACGGTGAACGGTGGTAGTGATCGGAGGTACTCAGACAAGAAGGACGGAGAAGAAGAGAGGAGGAGAGAAAAGATTAAATGAACCGAGGGATCGATTAAAACCAACTTAAATTGATTTCCCTGACTATTGGCGTTCTCACGGCCGAGACATCACTATCTCGGCCGAGTCATCAATTCTTCGGCCGCGTGATCTATCTCCTGGCCCCCTAATCCATTTTCTACAGCTACATCAGATTTTGCTCAGTGCATTAATTCGAGCAATTATGAAATTCTAGGTCCATGACCAACAGAGCCAGCGATGAGTAATGATAGCCTTGGGGGCGTTCCCGAGCCAATACAATGTGGTTAGGACTAGCCTTATGGGCATCCTCGAGCATATTGAATCTCAAGCACTAGTATCAAGCCCCTCCTTTGGAATTCTCCAAAAGCTTTCTCACCTGATTAAAGGATCTTTGATGTTTCCGATCACCATACTCCAGAAGTACTAAGCCCTATTACCTCAACTATACTCACTTCAGTCACTCGGTAGCCTTGTGCACTCATTCACCAACCACGTGCTCATTACTCAAACCGTTCACCCGTATTCACCACCTTAGCGGCTCCGCGCCCATAAGCTCACTACTGTCAAGCTATATAGCGGCTCCATGCCTATCATCATCTCATACCTACTATCAAATCACTCAGTGGCTCTACGCCCACTACGTAGTGGCTCCATGCCCACTATCACAGGGCTCCAAGCCCACTATCTCAGCGGCTCTACGCCCACCACTCAGCTGCTCCAAGCCCACTATCTCAGCAGCTCTACGCTCGCTACCTCAACAATTCCAAGCTCATGAGTAGCTCTAAGCTCGCCTAGCAACTTTGTAGCTCTATGCTCATTCAACAGCTCTTTGCCCATGTTCACCATCTCAAACGACTCTACGCCTATACTCACTATCACCCAGCAATTCTAAGCTCCTTCAACAACTCCAAGTTAACCATCTCAGCAGCTCTACGCTCGCTATCTCAGCAGTTTCACATGCTTGACAACTCTGTGCATACTCGCTCAGCGGATCAATGCCTTAATACCACTACCATTATCTTAGCGGCTCCTAGCCCACTACTTAGCGGCTCCTAGCCCACCACTTAGCGGCTCCAAGCCCGCCACTTAGCGGCTCTAAGCCCATTATCTCAGCGGCTCTATGCCCACTACTCAACAGCTCTAAGCCCATTATCTTAACGGCTCTATACCCACTACTCAACGGCTCCAAGCCCACTATCTTAGCGGCTCTACGCCCACCACTTAGCGGCTCCAAGCCCATTATCTCAGTGGCTCTACGCCCACTACTCAGTGGCTCTACACCCACTATCTTAACTAGCTCTACGCCGCCCCAACCAACAAGATATCATCTATTCTCAAGCTCTACGCTTGAATGCTCAAAATCCAACATTTTGAATGCTCGAAGCTCTTCGAATGCCCAACCACTGTGTACTGGATGCTCAAGTTCTACACTTAAATGCCCAAGCGCTACGCTTGAATGCCCAACCACTACGTACTGGATGCTCAAAGCTTGTACTTTGAATGCTTGGATTCTACCCTCCGAATGCTCGAGCTCTATGCTCTAAATGCTTAAGTCCAGAACTTGAAAGAAGCTCTACGCTTAAAGCAAACATACATGGAGGGGGCCGTGCACATATTGCATCACCATTAATCACATCGAGTCTGCATAACCATCAGCATCATTATTTCTATTCACATCCAACCATCATCATACACATATACATATTTTGCATCTCTCTCTCACTCATGAAATAGGTCAATCCTGTAGTCAGCTAGCTCTACGCCTCGGTTTTATTGATCGGTCCAGCACTTTGATAATTTATGATGGGAAAGCTCTGTGCATAGACCTTCAGAATGCAACCGGCTCTACGCCTCGGTTCTATCACCTCAAGCTCTAAGCTCTGTTTCCTCAAGCTTTCGCCTCATGACTGCAACCGGCTCCGTGCCTCGGTTCCACCACTTCAGGCTCTCACCTCATGATTGCAACCGGCCGTGTGTCTCAGTTCCCTCATTTCAACCCTCCGTGCTCCAGTTACTGGCCTTGTGGCCCCCATATCTCAAAAATCGGCATCTAACTTGTTTCCAGAAGATGGCTTGGGTTCCACCCCATATCTCAAAACTAGCGTCTAATTCATCCCCAGCAGATGGTTTGGATTCCACCCAATTACATCAATTCCATCTAGCTCATTCGAAAGGATAAAGCTACTCTACCGAGCTCCCTTCAGTCAATGTAAGGATGATCAAGAAAAGCAAACGACTCACCCGCTGTGTATTGATCTACCCCAAAATACTAAGGATGCTCTCTACAAAATTTCCCCCGGCAGCCCCGCGCTCCTTCAGCTATTCTCTACCAAAATCCTGGCATTGCCCAGGTACGTTGCACTATGGCATTTTTAAGCCCGAAGGTACGTCTTCTGTTTCTAACCCTCCAAACTTTTTTATTTTTCTTTATCACCCTCCGAACTACGGTTGGTCTGAATTTCCCTTATAGAATACGTAGCCAGCCTCCTGGCCAGACCAAAACTAAAACCTTTTTCAAAAACCCTTGGAATAGTGGTTGGACCAAATTGAGTTGCTTTTACAGCTTTGACTCTTACTTAAACATGTCTCACGATCCGTCTAAGTTCAGTCAAAGAGGGGCATCTTAAGACACTCCAATTTGGCCTAAAGATTATTTCAAATCCTACCTTAGGGACCATCCGGATGATGATATGAATACAGTGATTGCTGATTGACTTCTCGAGAACCCGTGGACTTATGGTGAGTACTTTGAGCCACTTAGAGGACCCAATCCAGAGCTAGATAGCCTTTCAGACAGAAATACAGTATCCTAGGAGAATCTTTCTATCGGCTGTAACATTAATCTCATGGCCTCAACATCATTTCTTCGCCCGTGAAACCTGTTGCTTGAAAATCTCCCTGAGAGATTGATTAGCCGGCCGCCAGATCCATTCCTCGGCCGTGACATCATTTTCTCGGCTGCCATATCTATTGCTCAGCTGTTAGATCGCCTATTTTCCAGATTTTGGAATGTTCTGTCAATCGTTTGATCCATTCACCAAAACCCTAGCAGCCTTTTTCCGATGCGTTTGGGCCACGCAGCAGATTACATTTAGAGATCTTTGAACCCTAAAATTCCTTTTTGATTCACGCCATTTGATTGGCTGAAATGAGTCATCAATTGCCTATATAAAGGGGCCTTTGGGTTTCGAAATTAGAGACAAAAGACACCCTCTCTAGCCACGAAATTCTGCCATTATACTCTTTTAACTCCCCTCTACAAAAGCCCCAACCTCCCGAAGGCAGCCGCTAATCCGATGATCATACCCCGAAGTTGAAACCCTAATCCTAGGGTTTCCAAGAAGCAAATCAGTCAATCACACTCAATCCGAAGTAATCATGCAACTGAGGGATCAAGGTGGTGAGGCCTAGGGGCCTATGGTTTGATCTCTTTTACATTTTTGTACTGTAATCATAGCGTTTTGATTTTTTGCTAATCATATAGTCTGGTGTGAGGAAGAACATCGGCTGGGGAATCAATCCCTCAGCCGATACATCGATCCAGTGGGATCCTTTGGCCGTGACATCTATTCACTGGCCGAAGGATCTATTTTCCTGGGACAGTTTATATTTTTGGCTTATTTTTTATGCATGTTTTAATTATCGTTCTGGCTCATCATATCACCTGTTAAAGGCTAATAACCAGTTTATGTGTTTAGAATTAAATAAGGCATGAGTTAATCAAATGTCAAACAACTATGGGCCAGTCTCACGACTGGGCAAAGACGGGTGCCTAACACCTTCCCCTTATTGTACTTTTGGCTCCCCTACCTGGAATCTATATTTGTTTTTCCTAGTTTTCATAAACTTGGTGGTGACTCTGTTTTGATGATAACCGCTATCATGTGGTGATGTTCCTAGTCATGGGAATATCCACGATCTTGGTTTATGAAGTAGAAAGCAAACTTACAAATGATGATCAATCTGTATGGCGATGTCCCACTCCAGGGGGTGTCTACACCTTGCCCGTATGGTTACCAAGCTCGCCCGAAGCAGGGGGCATTGAAAATTCAATTTTTCGAACATATTAGTTCTCTGAGTATGCTTTGGTTAGTGCTTTGGTTAATACTTGTTTTTCCAACTCATAAGCTTACCCGAAGCAGGGCGCATAAGCATACCCTAGCAACAACCACAAGCACATGCAAGCATTTCGGAGATAAAACACAAGTGTTTGAAACAGACGTTATTGTGCAAAGGCTACAAAACAAAAGTATATGGTGCAAGTATTACCGAGGATCTGGCTGGGGCCAATTGTTTGGCGCCAGTCCTAATTAACTATTATAGTGATCTAGCTTAGGCTAATTGTTCGGCGCCAGTTGCGTCCAAGTTAATTACGCAACCCTGGAAAACGGCAAATTCCCAATGTCTAAAGCCGTCACTACAACAAATATGCCTTTTAATAACATTAGTTAATAGCGTTTTTATACAAATGCTATAATAGGGAATTAATTACAGCATTCAGTGATTAGAACAGGAGAAAACACTCGCGCCTAATATACTATAGCGTTTCATTAACCATTCAATAGCGTTCCACGAAAAATTCTAGGCCCTTCCTTCGTTGAAATTCAAATCACAAAACAGAGGAGAAGAGCGAGGCTTCCGCGAGATTTCTCAATCTGTTCGTGCGAATTGGAGCAGGGGTTTCGATTTCACCAGTTCCTCTCCTCCTCCCCTACATCTTGTTCTGCAAAAAACCCCCAGAACCATGGCGTATTGATGACGTTCATCTCCTTCAGTAGCACCAACGGTCGACGGCTCCCAACCCTCACCTCTCTACTTCACAAGGTCTCTCTCTCTCTCTCTCTCTCTCAATAGACACGATATATATGTACGTATATATATATATATATATATATATTCGTTTTGGGCTTTTTATTTCAGCAGTTTGGCTACCAAAACCCTAGATCTCGATTATGATGGAGGTTCGGATTTAGGTCCTCCTGTTCGCTGAATGCTAGTCCTTGATTTCCTCCTATTCGTCAAACTCTATATCCCTCTCGATCTCTATCCCTCCATTGCGCATGCACCCAAGCACCCAAGCACAACCGATCTATGGCTTTGGCGAGCAAAATTCCTCTACTAGCAGCCCTAAACAAGTTTTATTACTTAAGTGAACTCATTTTGTTTTTGTATATTCAGCCGATTACCTAGGCTTTGCTTTCTCTTCGGGGATTTACTTATTGATGCTTGATGTTGGTTGGTCTGTGATTCTATTTATGTGTGTGTGTGAGTGAGTAAAGCTTGATTCACTTTTTTTTTTTTTAACTTTCTAAGTATTAGGCAATGTGGGTTTTGAATGATTTGAAGATTGTTAACCAATACAAGTTTTCTGTACATAGGGGCTATACATATCTTCATGTTTTGCTCTTTCAATTGCCATTCAAAGTGGGCCAGGGTCTTCATACAGGAACTATTCTGTAAGTGTATCTATTTTCACGACTTCATGTTTGTTGATGTCTTTATGATTAATTTTTTGTGTTTAAGGATTAGTTTGGATATTGATTGAATAACACATTTGGATTAATTAGTAAGAAATTTAGGTCTACTAATTTTGCTGGTGCCTTACTAGGCTTAAGCTAATTATTTTTGTCATTCTCTTTTCTGATGGATCCGTGTATAGAAAGACAATTTTCTGAGTTAGTAAATGTTTTGAATTAAACTGTTCGTTTCCAATTAAGACTTGCACTTACAGCAGAGTATGTTTGTGAGAGTTAGTAGGTAGCCAGCCAGACCCTTTCATTACTTTTTCATTTGTTTTTCGTGAGGTTGATTCTCCTAACTCAAATCTGAGCCTTCTCACCAGGGACTAAGGGCCCTTGGGGCAATCCAACCAAGGTATGCCGTGTAGTGTTGTGGATTGTAGTTTCTGCACTTATAAACACTGAGTGCTTTTATTTTATTTTGCGGGTTGAGTTTAAGTACTTGGTCCAAAGAGCTTGGTCCCGAGTGGCATGTCCATTTAAGAGGATTTGGATTTGATTTTCTAGCTGCCAAAGATAATTATTACTCCATGTTATAATTTTCTTCTTTACAGAATCCCAGTTGCACCTTTATCCTTTTCTTTACATCTTTAAGGTGTTGTGGATCTTTAAGATGTTCCAGATGTGAACTGGGTAAGGCACAAACAGTAGATTTGGTTGTAGGCAATCAATAACAGACGGGCGTTAGTTTTTGGAAGATTTTGGCATAGAGTGCTTGCACTTATTGAGAAATGGGTAGGGTTAGATTTGAGGTTCAGTTTCATGGGCAGCAGTCCAGTTAATAGGCTAGTTTTAGCAAGACTAGTTTGAGATTGCCAGGATTGATTAGGAGTTGTCAGACACGGAAATCTGGAGAAGGCCTATGCGAAATTACCGAGGGACTAGGGTCAAGGGTGGGCATCTTGTACCTATACTAGTGGAAGCATCTGGAAAAAGGGTTGTTAATTGTTTATCTTGTATCGGGAGACTGGGGTATGATAAATGAACACAAGGCTATTTTACTTTCAACAGACTTGCTAACTCTGATTCCTATAGATTGGGCTCATCAATATGTTGCTCCATGGCATGTTATAAACCCTTTTCAGCCTTACTTTGAAGTCAAATTCAGCATTATTTTAGTTTGGACTCTGGTTTTATGAACTTATTGCGTTATAGGATGATAAAGGGCACTTTCTATGTTTCCAAAAAAGTTAGAGTTTCACTTTCCAACACAATTTTATTTGGATGTGGAGCATACTGCACTTCATCTTCTTTAAAAATTATGGTAGCATTATTAAAATCCTTCGTTCAAAATCCTTGTCTTCCAGTAATATATGTGAAAACCTTCCTCTGTTTGTTATGTTTGAACATATTATATATAGTAATGGGGTTTGAGCTCCTTTATTACTAATTAAATACGGTGTTGTTTGGTTTACCCGTGCATGTGACCAAGATTCCATCGTCTGCTAATCACATGGCTAAGAACAGTCATTATAACTTCTTATTAATTTTGAATTGAATTCCTCTCCTTGGATTGGTAGAGCTTTTTTTTCCCAATTGAAGTATTATGTCTGCAAAGTATTGGGAAAAAAGATAGGTTGTTAGCCCTGATTCAACGGATGCTAGGCAAGTCTCATGCCGTGAAACTAAACTTCTTTCTCCATATTTTTAAATTGCATCACTCATGCTTTCCAATTTTACATTTTCTTATCGATCTTCCAATCAGATGATAGATCGTTATTGGATTGCTTTCTTTGTGGCGCTTTCACTTCTTGTTGGAGCATTTGATGCTAGTGCTGGCTATTTTAATCCTATTTACAGGTAATCCTTCTTCCTTCTTAATGTTGTCACTTGGTACAGTGGCGGTGCAGGCATCTTTCTTGTTGTGGTTGGGATGATATTGTGCTAGCAGTTATATTTCTCTCTCCTGTGCCCCATGCTTACCAGGGTTCTTATTGTGCATATAATCGTGCCCATAAGATACCTCAAAACTCTGGAATTTAAGTGGTGCAACAGTCATGTTTTTGCATTTGTGCTCTCTAATGGTTTAAGCACCAATGTTGGTTAAGTTTTGGTCGCTTTAGATTAGGCCTATTTATTCAAATAGCTGAATGACTTGATTCTGTAAAGACCCATTTTATTCACGGGATAGAGCTTGGAATCAGATTCCAAATCCCAAAGGGAATACATTTGGAGTGTTTGGCTGCAACAATTGGTGGAGAGATTCCTTATCAGTTGGACAACCCATCCATGTAACGTGGTTGTTGAATATTGACGATCTGTGGTAATGGTAATTCCAGTTTGTATTACTCGTCCTATACTAATTCCAAGATATTGTCTATGGGTTCACTATTAGTTTGGTTTGTGAAAAAGGGTCCAAAATACATAACTTGAAAGATTTGGTCAGTTGGACTGGTCAACAGTTACATTAATTTGTAAAATTGGAAGACCTAAAGACTAACATATTACTTTGGATTTCCCAGTTATTACCTGTGAGTTGATTTCGTAAATAATGAGAACTGGTTACAAAACAATTAGTACCAGACATTTCACTAGTATTTTACACTTCATACTTGCAGCCTGGACCCTACATTTTGACTCATTTCAGGATTTATCTGCTGCAGATTGTTCTATAGCACTACTCCTTTATGCAGTATGGGCCGACAATAACACCTGAATTTTGGCTTCTTTAATTTTCAGTTTTTTGTCTCAGCTCTTTTCTTTGTTCTATAGCACTACTCCCTTATGCAGTATGGGCCGACAATTAACACCTGAATTTTGGCTTATTTAATTTAACAGAGACCTTTTCTTTTGTTTCTTGTTTGGAAAAGTTACAAGTACCAAGAAAAAGAAAGAAAGGTTACGATCACATCCACTGGACACTCCAGGTTACTGAAGTTCTTAGCTCTTGTTTTGCATGAAGATATTTAAGAAGGCTGCCACAAATGCATATCCTGGTAAGGTAATGAGATGCAATCAAAAAATGTGCTTGTATGCAAATCTCTTAATGCTTGTTGGCAACTCGTTATATGGGTTAGGTCATTATATTGCAAAAAAGGTGTGAAAAATGACATGAAATGGTTGTTATTAGCCTGAACATGTGTTTTGCCCTCGAACTAGTACCATCAATAGTTCTGCTCCTAGAATTCTTTTTGTTAATGTTTTTCCTTCTCAGATCACTTCAATATTCTCTTTTTTTTTACAGATGTTCTTAATAGGTTTTAAAGTTTAATACTTATTTTGTTAGCTATATGAGCAATGGGTGTTTATTATTGGGTGTTTAATACTACTTCATGTTTATCCTTGAAAGGTAACATGCATTCCAGTGGGTGCAACTGAACTTTGTAGACTTAGAGAAAACCATGGTAGAAAATTAATGATATGAAGAATGCTTGGGGCCAACTCCATTCCTGTGACACAGCTATTTTATAAGACATCTTTGGAAATCACTTCTACCACTCCCGAGGGGTGTACGACTGTTGAAAAATTGAAATGAAAACTTTCTTTGTGTTGTGTACATATGGTTGAGTTATGTGATGATAGATAATCTCATTACTCTTATGCTTCTATTTTGTACTTATTGGCTGCTTCTGTTTGTTGTTATTTGCGATCAGTGCTGCATTGATGCTACTCTGAATATGACTGTATTTGTGGACTCCCTTTTATGCATATCATATGTATGCCTGATTATTTGGTTGCTCCATAGTGTTGATTATGGCCATATCAGTCTTACTGTTAGTAAGTTATATGCACGGTACAATACCTACTTTATTCTTTTATGCTAATAGGTGCACCATGGCTCCTACTAAGGATGGATAGCGTGAGTTTGCGTAGCAAACAAATGTCAACACCAAATTAGGACATGCCTGGCCCCGAAATACTGTTAGAGCTGGTACTTTCTAATACCTATTTTATTCTTTTTGCTCAATGATGTTTTACTGTATGATTTGTAGATGGAATTGAAAAAGGTTGAATAGGATACACCATATTTTGATTATGATGAATACAAAAGTACGACTCTCTTGTCATTATAGGTGCAATGAAGGCTATTCTAGTCTCGAAAACTTTGCATATTTTAGTATGTTTTGTATGCTTTAGAGCTGCTATTAGTTCGATTTTGTGCTTTGCTGTGGTGATAAATGAGGGAAACCGTGCTATTCTCCAGTTCTGATAAATAAGTTTGTGTAACCAAGTCTTAGTACTTTTCTTGATTTTTGCACTCGCTCTGATAGAGAGAGACAGAGAGAAAAGAGAAAAGAGAAAAGAAAAACATAGACAGAGAGAGACAGAGAGAAAAGAGAAAAGAAAAAGGGTTTTGTGTGCTCGTGTGTGCTGTGTTTGAAGGTGAAGGAAAAGGCTTTGTAAAGCGTGAATCAAGTGAATGAAATTAGCGTTTTAGTGCCTAGATAAGTCTTGTGATTGCTGAAATTTCCTGCTCTGTTTTGTTGTTGAAAAACTGCATTTTTGTGGTTTATTTGTGTGCTGAAAATCCGATCCGTTTCTGCTCCATTTCTGCTGCGATTTTACTCGGTTTGTGACTGTTTTACTGGTGATATTTGTGTGAGATTTGGGCCCCTTATTCCCCCCAACACAAACCACATGGATCAAATAACGTACTATAATGTTTTGATTGCCCTCTTAGTTACACAACTTCGTGAGGGGTTATTTATTGAACTTCCCTTTGACAGCTTATAGATAGTTCCTATCTTATTGAGGATTTCAAGTTAAGAATTATCTATCTTCATTTACCCTTCTAGATTGGAGGAACCTTACTTGGTGGATGGTGGATAATGGAAGTCCTTCAAAATTCATGCAGGTATGGTCCAAGTGTGTTCTGCTTCATATCTCTTTCAAGTTGGAAAGTGAGTCACAGAAGCTATATAGGTAGATGAAGATTTGTGCTTTGTTGTTCTGTTGAGGCTTTTTTCGATCGTCAGTTGACAACTTATGTGCTTTTTTAATTGCTTTCCTCTTCCCCCTTTGGATCTTTTGAAGGTTGAAGAAAAAAATGGAGAGGCAGCTTCACCACACTTCTGATGGTTCGGCAATCATAACAAACACACCACCACAACCCCAAGATGGCAAAACAATGGTCATGGCACAAATCCACCCCTGCTGGTATGTGATGGGAATGTAATTGTAAGTTATATTCTGCTGCGTTTCTGCTGTGGTTTTTGCTCGGTTTAAGACTATTTTGGGTGATATTTGTGTTTGTTTTTTGGGTGCCTTATTCCCCCCAACAAGGATGGCCTAAATGTAGGTTGGCCTAAATGTCTAACACTTAGAATCTTCCTTGGAGTCCAAACTACTTCTTAACAGATAACTCATTTTGTTCATTTTAGGTTCACACAAATCATGTTTTGGAGTAGTATCTAATAAATGCATGCTTATCATCTTTTGTAACTAATCCTTTTGTTTTCCATCCAGCCTAATGCTGACAAGTGACAAGTGAGAAATTTCTATTTCCGTTGTACTACGTTGTTGGTTGATTTTAGTAGTCGTACTGTAGTATTAATTAGCATGCATGAGCCATGCTTGACTTTGTTATACCCACCACCACCTCTCTTGTTAGTCCAAGATAAGAAGCACGGATACGGATACGAATACGGGATACAGACACGATATGTACGGAGAGTATCCGAGAGTATCAGTATCAGTATCGGATACCGATACGTGGTACGAAGGCCAAAATAGAGTATCCATGCTTGAGAGGCTGTTTGAGCATTAAATTCAAACTCATTCGTTATTTGTGTGTTCTACTTGTTATATATGTTCACAGTCTCATTGGTCATTTACAATGATTTTTTATTATGCAATTTTTAGGATGATATGGAAAAAATTGAACATGATACACCAAGCTCACCTTTGAATAATCTGAAAGAAGATGCTTTTTCTAATTGAAATGTTAAGTAGAAATTGTTATAACTCCATCAAATTGAAATGTTTGCTTCTTCCATATGTAGGTTTATGGGTTGATAAAGAAGTGCTGTTGTGACTTTTTGCTGAAGATATAGGCATGATCTTGCTAGTGTGATGGCTATCATTATTGCTTGGTTGGTTGAAGCCTTTTTGTTGATACTAATGGGATGGATAGATTTTGGAAGGATTGCTTTGGTTGAAGCCTTTTTGTTAATATTTTGGTGTAAGATTTGAACTCCACTTTTGGGATACATGGATGTTTTGGAAAGCTTTTTTGTTGATATTTGGTGACAAGGTTTGTACTAGATAGAAATGTTGGAAGGACATTTAGTATATTGAATTTCTTTTGTAATGGTAATCTCTTTGATGTTTGGAGACATTTTACTGGTTTTGTATACAATATTGTGAAATATATTGCCAAGGAAGTAATTGGAGCTGCCATCTTTTTTTTAAGCATTGTATGAACTTGTTATATGGATTGCTATTCAAGTTGGATTGTAGGTTGTATAAAGTAAAGAAACCTGCTAAAAATCAGTTGGAATAGCAGGTCAAAAATGCAGTAAAAAATTTACAATGGACAGCGGGGCGAAAATTTATGGTGAATAATAGAAAACCTTGAATTTACAGCGTTCCTTGAACGTTGTGGAAAATTTTCAATTTATAGCATTCCTTAAATGCTGTGGAAAATTTTCAATTTATAGCGTTCTTAAATTGTTACAGAAAATTCAAATTCTATAGCGTTCCTTAAATGCTGTGGGAAATTTTCAATTTATAGCGTTCTTAAATTGTTACAGAAAATTCAAATTCTATAGCGTTCCTTAAATGCTGTGGGAAATTTTCAATTTATAGCGTTCTTAAATTGTTACAGAAAATTCACATTCTATAGCGTTTTTAAAATGCTATAGAAATTTTAACATTTATAGCGTTCTTAAATTGCTATAGAAATTTTACAATCTATAGCGTTTTTAAAATGCTGTAGAAAGTCTTACCATTCTATAGCGTTTTAAAAATACTGTCTAAAGTCTACCATACTATAGCGTTTTAAAAACGCTATCTAAAGTCTACCATACTATAGCGTTTTAAAAACGCTGTCTAAGGTCTAAGACTTTTAACAACATCGGCTAATACAGCGTTCGGAAAAACGCTGTCTATATCATTTAACAGCGTTTTTCAAACGCTATAAAATCTAAATTTTCTTGTAGTGCGTCCAGTCAACTTCAATCAGAACTCAAGTGTTTTTCAAAAATAAGAGAGGAGTTATCCAATGCATCAGTTGCATCATTGGCATTGGGGTCGATTTGGTCCTCAGGGTTGGCCTTGGCATCGGGGTTCGACTCCTCTTCTTCCTCTTCCCCGGGCAGCACGAGCTCTTCAGGAGGAGGCTCGGGGACGACACGACGCTCCGAATCCTCAGGAAGATCAAGCTTGCTCAACAAAAAATCATAGCATATCGCATTCCATCCTGGAAGCAGTCTCTGTGCAATTAGGCCTCAATCGCCCGAACCTGCTTCTTGTACTCCACTCCGGCTGCATTAAACCCCTCATCGAAGCCTCTCTCCCTTGCAGCCTTGACCTCCTAGGCTCGGGTGGCTCTCAAAATGTTCACGGCCTCCTCGGCATTCTTGGCTCGATTCTCCATAGCCACCTGCTCCCAATCAACCCTTTAGAAGTCCACTTGGTAAAGGTCGCAAGCCTCCCGAGCCATTTTCAGATCCTCCAACTTTGACGCCAAGGCCCTCTTTAGTTCTTCGATCTATAGGTCTTGCCCCTTTCACCTCTCGTGGATAGCCAAAGCCTGAGTGCCAACCTGCCAACAAGAATGGTAAAAACATTACAAAAAGCCTTGCATTTAACTTAAGGAAAAAGGGAAAATAAGGAAGCTTACATTGAGAAGTGATTGCGCCATCTCCCCCACCAAATCTTTTGTGCTCCCTGTGATGGCTTTGGCATCCCTCGGGAGTATGCAAGCTTAGAGCACCCGTAAGTCGTTCTGATGTTCTGAGACGCACTGTCAGCATGGTCGATCTGGCGCCCACTATAGTGACGAAACTCGGGGGCCCAGGGGACCTCCTTCACCGAACCTTGGCTTCGATTTTGGCCTCCCCCCAATGGACTCACCATCCTACTCCTCCCCCAGAATGTTGATAGTCTCATTCTCCTTCTCCCGACTCCCCTCCTCGGTCCATGCACTTTTCTTCGCCAGCTCCTTCAGCAAAATGGGAGCGATCCTTAAACTACCTGCGCTTGCTGTCCCAGGTGGAGAACCTACACCATATCCCCTCGGCCTCCACCTCAAGTTTAGCACCACCCTCTCAATACAACTTGTCATGTCGCCACTCATCCCGGTCTGCTCGGGAGTCTCACGGTCCACCTCTTTGCGAATGACGCCTAGAGAGGGAGAGTTGCTCGCCTCGACTTCCGCTGCTCTTCCTCCTCCTTCTCTTCCTCCTCTCCCTCTTCCTCTTCCTCTCCCTCGACCCACCCACAGAACCCCCTGTTGTCCCAGTTTCTTCTTCAGAAAGCCCATGTAAGTCGGGACGTAACCGAGCAAGTCCGGGGCGAATCAATTTGCGAAGAGGATAATGTAAGTAGCATTGATTAGGCCTCGGTTCGCCCTCTCCCGGTAGCCTTGCACGACCCCTTCACCTACAAGATGTCACCAAAGAAAGAAATCAACATATGCAAGAAGTAGAGAAAGAAACATGCAATACTTGGAGATGGAAAATCTACTGACCTGGTGTACCGGTCCCAAACTGAATCATCATTCCAGTGTCAAGGTTCTTGCCGAGCCCAAACATGAAGTTCCCGGTTACCGAGATGTAAATACTCGCCCACTCCTTGAAGTTGGGTAGGTGATTAATCAGGAACTAGTCGTACCCCGACCAACAAGACAGATAGTAGCGGTCATAGTCTTGGTGGACTGTGACCTAGTGGACTTCAAAGAGCTCCTCCAAACCGAACGTCAAGTTGTACTACCTCCGTAGCTCTATAATACTCATTATGACCCGGTAGGAATTAATCGTGAGCTGAGATAAGGTGAGTGATAGGGTCCGAAGCACCCAACGTATGAGTTGGTGGAGGGGGAACCTAATTCTGCCCTTGGTAATGGCCATGAGGGGGAAGATTAGCTCTCTCGGGCAGTGTTGCAGTTGATGGGGGTCGGTGGTTGGTAGTAACCGAACTTGGACATCCGGTGGGATGCTATAGACCCTCCTAAACTCTTCATAGGCACCTGGTGCGCCGTTAAAGAACTGATTCTGATAAGGGCACGGCCTCACCGCCCTCCTGCGTCCTTAAACCTCCTCAGTAGAATTTGCGAAAGGTCTTGGACTATGTTCGAGGTGCTGGGAGTCTCCATCTCTCGAGGGTCAAATGACTTGACCAGGCGCGGGACTTTCAAAGGATCAAATGGCTCAATGAAATCGATTGGAGTTTGATAGAATGCTCGAATCCGAAAGGTCTCAGGTATTTGCTCGTCAATGATAGGAGAGGAAGCTGAGCTACTGGAACTGTCCTAGGAGATCTCAATGACCATCCACCCCTACCTAGCAACCCGTTAGCTACATGCTTAAAGGGAAAAAAAGAGATCTAATGCTCGGGACAGACTGGTCATCACTCATCAGAACCTCTAGGTCACAAGCATATAGACACCCCAATTTGGCTCAACAAGTATTTCGGGTCCCACCTTGGGAACTGTCCCGATGATGAATAGGATATATGGTTGTTGTGGTTGACTTCATGAAAGCCTTAGGAACTTTGTGGAGCTCTTAAGGTATTAAGGAACACTTTGGAACAAGTGATAGGAGTGCCAAACGACATTTAGAGTGGATAGAAATGTGTTGACACGTGTTTTAGCCTTGGTAGCATCGTCGATCTTCAATTCAGCCTACTTTCAGCCCATTTTTCATAAATTAAACTTCTTTATTTTTGTGGTTGGATTCTACCATCTTGTAGTACTTTCAAAACCCTCTTTATTGATATATAATATGCCTTAAACCGATCTGAAACGAGGGAGACACGAGGATTTTACCAAAGCAATCCATTTTCAGACCCACTACGGGTAAAATTGTCATATCTTTTGATGTACAAAATAGTTTGATCCAAACCACTGGGGTTAGAAAGTAGACTCAGTAAGCTTTCCAACGGTCCAAAGAACACGCAAAACCGAGTTTGGGAGTGTCCGGAGCAAGCCTTCGAAGTTTGGTCTCTTGCCAGGAAATTGTTTCCATGGCTGCGAAATCCATTGAGCGGTCGAGACATATCCTTTAAGCAGTCGATAGATCGATGTTTTCCAGATTCTGGAATGTTCAGTAGCTTTTCAATCCGTTCACCCAAACCCTAGCAGCCACGAACCATTACTTCAGGGGTATGAATACACTTACCATAGAGGTCTTGAAGCCCTAAACTTCTATATCAATTGGGTTAATCTTGTCCATTTGATCGGTCCTTCGAAACCTTATAAATAGGGGTCCTTTAGAGCTCTAAAATAGACATCTCTCCACTCCATTATTTGCCCCCAAATTCTACAAAAATCATCTCCTATCGATCCTCTACAAAAGCCCCAATGCCTTGTGAGTGGTTCGAGGGTGAAAAGCCCCAAAGAACTCACTTTGTTCTAGGGTTTTGTGAAGTTAACCACCACAATCAACCAACATTATCTACAATCAATCGCAATCCAAGCAATCAATCTCTGAGAGATCAAGGTGGTGAGGCCCAGGGGCCTATGGTTTGATTCAATTTCTATTTTTCCTCTTTAAATCGTAGTTTTTCTGCTATCTGTTCGTATTCTGGTGTGGGGAAGAACACCAGCCGAGACTTTGTTTAGTTGGCCGGTACAATGCAGTGGGATCCCACGGCTGTGACATCCATTCACCGGCCGTGGAATCTATCCGCTGGGATAGATTCTATTTTCATTTGTTTATATTGCATATGGTTTACTTACTGTCCTGGGTCACCTATTAAACTGTTTAAAGGCTTAATAACCGGTTTAATTGTGTAGAATTAAATAAAGCAAACAATAATTGTGTGTTGAATGATTATGGGCCAGTCTTTGACCGGTCGAAGAAGGGTGCCCAACACCTTCCCTTCATCGTACTTTTGGCTCCCGTACTATAGACACCTCAATTTGGCCTAACAATTATTTCAAGTCCCACCTTGGGGACCATCCCAATGATTAATGGATACAGTGATTGCTGATTGACTTCTCGTGAACCCATGGACTTTTGGTGAGTACTTTTAGCCACTTAAAGAACCCAATTCAGAGCCATATAACCTTTCAAATAGAAATACAGTATCCTAGGAGAATCCATCTGTCGGCCGTAAGATTGATCTCACGGCCTCAACTTCATTCTTTCACCCGTGAAACATGTTGTTTGAAAATCTCCCTAAGAGATTGATTACTCGACCGCTAGGTCCATTCCTTGACCGCAATGTCCTTTCCTCAGCCACCAAATCTATCCTTCAGCCGCCAGATCGTCCTTTTTTCAGATTCTGGAATGTTCTGTCAATCGTTTGATCCGATGCTCAAAACCCTAGCAGCCAAATTTCGATGCATTCGGGCTGCGAAAGGAGATCATGGAAAGAGATCTTATGCATATATACTTCTGATTTAATTGTGCATTGTGATTGGTTGAAGTGATGTCATCCGATGCCTATATAAAGGGGCCTTTGGTTCCAAAATTAACAACACAATTTACCCTCTCAAGCCATAATACTCTGCAGAAATACTCTCTCATATCCCTTCTACAAAAGCCCTAACCTCCCAAAGGCAGCCGCAATCCGACGATTAAATCCCTGAAGTAGAATCCCTAACCCTATGGTTTTCGAGAAGCAAATCAGTCAATCACCCCAAATCCGAAGCAATCAAGCAACTGAAGGATCAAGGTGGTGAGGCCCAGGGGCCTGTGGCTTGATCCTTTTCATGTTTTTGTACTCTAATCATAGCGTTCTGATTTTCTATTAATTATCTGTTCTGGTATGAGGAAGAACATCGGCTGGGATATCATTCTCTCAGCCAATACATCAATCCAGGAGGGTCTCTCGGCCGTGGGATCCATTTCCCTAGGACAGTTTGTTTTCTATTTTTGATGCATGCTTTGCTTACCGTTCTGGCTCACCTTATTATTTGTTAAAAAATAGATTACGTGTTAGAATTAAATAAAGTAAGTATATATCCTGTGCTGAATAATTATGGACCAGTCTCACGACTGGGCAAAGAGGGGTGCTTAATACCTTCCCCTTATTGTACTTTTGGCTTCCGTACCCGAAATCTCTGTCTATTTTTCCTAGCTTTTTTAAACTAGGTGGTGCATATATTTTGATGATAACCGTTATCGTGTGGTGATGTTCCTAGTCATGGAAATATCCACGATCTTGGTTTATGAAGTGGAACCAAACAAACCTAATCAATCTGTATGGCAATGCCTCATTTGGGAGGTGTCAACAGTTTTTGGTGACTCTGCTAGGGAACTAAGAGCCATAATCAGAAAGTTTGACATAGGATTAATATTTGCTTTATCTAATTCTTTTATCATGTGCATCGAGCGGGCAACCTTGTTGAATTCACCTAATATCCCGGCATGTCACGGGCTATGTTAGGAGTTCCAGTAAATTCCACAGTCACTTGTACCTAGTGGTATATCAAAAAGAGGATCACCCGATCGTCGCCTATGATGGGCTGGTGAGAGTACTGGCACCCTTTGATAATGGAGCACCCTTGAGACTACCCAAACTTTACATGTGTTAGAGAGCCATAGAACAAGACAGGAACCCACAGGCTAAGGAATTTTCCTGCATTTTGCTTTGAAGTTCTTCCTCACACCCTGTGTAGATTGTTGTTGTAACATTTCTTTCTATGTAGAAGGGTTGGGATTTTCAGCCCAAATCCTAACCCTTTACAGCCAAGTACTGACTTGCAGGTATTATACTTTTGAAGCAGGCACGATAGGTAGGTTAAAGAAGCAACCACAACTAGTTTTATACTCTTACAACACTCAAAGCCACGCCAAACAAAGGACTTTACAGCTATCCCGTTTGCCATCCTCGCCTGTCAGAAAACACCTCTACCACAATGGTCACCATCACTTCCTGGTTCTTCGCAGACATCCTCTCAGCAAACCCAATCATCTGCCAAATCCCAAGCTCCACCGAGCTTTCCTCCCACTCCCATCTCAGAGATGTCAGACAATGACACTATCATTGCTGAGCTCCAAGCTCAAATCACCGCTTTACTAGCTGAGAAAGCAGTAAGAGATGCTGAAGACAAGGAAGAAGAAGAAGGTGCTGATGAGAATCCTCATAAAGTGGCATTGGCAGAAAATCCCGAATTGGCCAAGCAAGTCAAAGAGATCAAACACGCTTTGGCTCATTCGCAGGGTGACCAAATTCTGGACTTTGAAGGGCTTTGCCTTTTCCCAAATTCTCAACTGCCTAAGAAGTTCAAGATGCCAAACATTGAGAAGTTCAATGGAACTTGCAACCCTACCAACCATGTCCGCCACGTTATCAACACCCTGAAGCCAATGGGCTTGACTGATGAGCTCATTGCTCAACTGTTTCAGAGGACTCTCACTGGAAGCGCTCTCCATTGGTTTCTCACTTTGGAATTTGTGCACTATCAAACTTGGCCACAAATTGCCAATACTTTTGTCAAGCAATACGCATACAATGTCAAAATTGAGCTAACCACTCAAGATTTAGAGATGACCAAGTAAGAGTTGAACGAAGATTTTGCTACCTTTTTGTGGCTAGATGGAGAGAGAAGGCTTCTACGATGAAGAACCGTCCCTCATAGGAAGATCAAGAAAGGATAGTTGTCAAAAATTTGCAGCCTAAGTATCTCAGGCATATCTACACTCAAGCTATCATTGATTTCAAACGCCTACATGCTACTGGGCTACAGATTGAAAAAGGGATCAAATTGGGGCTCATTGGAAAAGAAGAAGCTCCTCCACTCAAGAAAACCTTCCCAACCCGCACATCTCATGCCTCTATAAACGCCCTTAACCGAGCCTCACCACAAGACCCTTTCCAAGGTAGCTCTTCTCGAAACTCAAATCGCCCACGACCCCAACTTTGACCCTCTCTATATGACCTTATCCCAAGCCTTAACCATTCTGAGCCGTCAAGGGCATCTGAAGCCCTTGAACAACCCACCACCTCAGCCACCGTATGGCCCAAACTGTGATGCCAACAAATAGTGCGCTTACCACCAACACCCTGGGGATGAGGCAGACCGTTGCATGCGTCTCCGCCATGATATCTAGGGTCTCATTGATAGCCAAGCTATAAAGCCACCCCAACCCAATATGCAATTCAACCAACTCCCCATTCACAATACTGAACCACCACCTCGAAACATCAATCTTATAGGCCTATCCTACAACTCCACATATAATTCTACCCAATACATTGTCCCAAATACCCGAGCCAAACTGTCTTTCTCCTTCCTTGAGGATAATGGGTGTTTCGCAATAGAAGAGGAGTTCAACTTCCCTTACATCTATGCAATTGTTGATGGGGATTAGTTGTTGGAAATGCGTCAAGCCCTGCTAAATGATTGGGGAGCTAAAAGAATTGAGCCCGCTAACCCTTGGGGCACCCAAGAAGAGGAGATAGGTCATCTCACCTGGAGTCGAAGAGTGTACAAACCTCCCAAGCTTAGTGGAGAAAGCTCAACCATAACCCGAGTAATGGAAGAAGAAGAAGAGCAAAGTCAAGGGATGGAACCTGAAGAAGATAGGGTACTGAAACAGTTGAAGAATATCCAAGCTGATATTTCTATCTTGGGACTGCTCATGTCTTCTTATGAGCATCGTAACTCCTTTTTCAAAACTTTGGGAAAAGCCAAAGTTCCCATCGATATCACCCCTGAAGATTTGGTAGGCTTCATAATGGCATCCAAAGCCCCAAAACCAACAATAGCTTTCACTGACAAGGATCTGCCTCCTGAAGGTATTGCACATAACAAACCTCTATACATCTCCCTCAAGTGTCTCACTAAATGGATCCAATTGGTTATGGTGGATAACGGGTCCACTTTGAATGTGTGCCCTCAAAGAACCCTCGACAAGTTAGGGGTAGCCACTACTGACATACACCCCTCAAGTCAAGGTGTAAGCGGATATGACAATTCAAAAGGAATAGTGGTTGGGTGTGTTACCCTACCATTGGAAGTAGAAAAGATCAAGAGAAACATGGAATTCCATGTAATGGACATACCAGCCACCTTCAATCTTTTGCTGAGAAGGCCTTGGCTACATGACACAGGAGCAGTGCCTTCCACTTTACATCAAAAGGTTAAGTTCGCAGCAGACGGAAGAATCATGACCATCTTGGGAGATTCATCTATCTAAACTCATTCCGATACACCTGTGCAGGAAATAGGGACTGAAGCAGAGGAAACTTTTCTTACTGGGTTTAGTCTTGAAGAAGCAACTATTGTGCAAGCTTTGATGGCTAAAAGAAATTTCTATGTAAGCACCCCTGCCATACGAATGATGAAGAAGCAGAACGACTTCCTTGGATTGGGTTTAGGCAAAAGATCACAAGGCATCCCACAAATGATTGATCCCCCGCACAATCAATACGCCTTTGGTCGTGGCTACACCCCGACGAAGGCTGAAATAGAGGAGAAGAGAAAAGATAGCATGGAATAGGCTAAGGCAAAGGGAAACGTAGTCAAGGAAAAGACGTTTGTGGTCCCAAAGACGCTCAATGGTTAGTTTGTAAGAGAATGTGAGGACTTCCCATTTTGTGGTTTTGCAGAAACATGGGAGGATGAAGCTACCAAGGAGAGGCATCCTAGGATGCAAATCTTCTTCGACCAAGAATGGACTGACAGTGACATGGAAGAAGAACCAACAAACTCAACCCCCGTCTCCAAAGACTAGACTAAGGTGCTAGCTGGGTTTGACCTAAAGATTCTGTTTGGCAAAGAAGAGGGTGAATAAAAGTATAAAACTGTGAAAGGCAAGGAAAAAGGAGAAAATTCCGAGATGCTGCAGTAGTTGAAAAGTTGTGACATGGCAAAAACATCAAACATTACCTTTGTTTTCTAAATCAAGCTAGGACATGTTTTGGGCCCCTGTTTAGGCATTTCTTTAATGAATTCCCGTTTTATCTTTCTATGCTTATTGAATGATTTGGTTCTTGAAATACAATTGTCATACACTACAGTCTCTTTGCCAAAGAAAGGAGATTTTAAGAAATAAAGTTCTTTATATTGTTGACAAGAAGGAAAGAAGGGACAAGCTCTAATTGCTTAGAACTAGGTTTTTGTCAAAACTTAGGAAGAAAACACTATCTCCGTGAGAACACTTAGAGTTAGCTTGCCCATTATGAAGATACAAACACAAAGGAGATTCCGAAAAATATCTCCACCTAATCCCTCTCCAAAATACAGGAACCTTCTTATGAGAAATGCTCATTGGGTGACCAAAAAACCCAAGCAAAAGTAAGAGCAAAGCCTGCTAGGACAAGAAACTGCAAAAGGGTAGCCTAGGCAAAAGTTAAGGCATTTAAAAGAAAAGCTCTCTTGGGACTCAACCTCCATTAGGTAACCTAGGCAAAATCAGTAGCATGTGAGGAGATAAACCAAGAGTGGAAAACCAACTCCAAAGGTTGTGATTTTGGAACTATATAAAAGGCCTGATTCCCTGACTGAGATACGTAGGCAATCTCACTTTGAAAAGCGGCCCAAACATGTGGAGAGAAGGAAAAATGTCACGAGGTTTGTACTCAATGATAGGCATAGCTAACCCTGTGTATTGAGCTCACAAAAGATGAGTTAGTCATTTTTCAAAGAATTGACAAAAACAAAAAGTCACGAGGATCATTGCTCGTCCCCCTTGACTCAAAAGTTACCAATATAAGGGGCAAGATATCTCTTGTATTTTTTCTTTGTTTCTTCCTCCTGGGGTTTGCCCCTTGTAGGATGTATATTCGGTTAGCCCCTTCTTTTTATTTCAAGCTGTTTTACCCACACAAAAAATGAGAAGATATCTTAGAGATCCTAAAGCATGGCAAAGAGACTATGGAATGTGGCAAAAGAAAACAAAAGGCATAAACCAGAATAAAGCATAAAAAAGGAAGGAATGCCACTTGGCTAAAATGAAAAGTCCAGCGTCTTTAGGAAATAGAAGTAATGGCCGAAGAATGGAATCCTCAGTCGAGTAATCCATTCCACGATCGGTTTTTCAATTCATCTACCAAGGGATAGTTTTTGTTGTAAAACCATAGCAAAATCTGTTCAAAACAAGTTTTAAGCCATGCTCTAAAACTACTGCATAAAATCTTGAAGTATCTCGGGGACAAAACATGTTCCCATAAGACAAAGAGTTTAAATCAAACTCACCAAGATATGCTGCGATTGCTTCATAAAAATACATGTTCTTTTCTGTTTTAGAACTAACAAATACAGGGACCGAAGAAACAGCAAAGCCTAAACTACTACCCACGGCCTCTCTTGGGTGCATGTCGAGAAGAAGGAGGGCAGAAGCACTCAGGAATTAGGACATGAATTCTCCACCATACACCCCCATCATCAGCTCCAGCATCTTCATCAGCCCTTGCACTCTCGCTCTCGACAACACCAACACTCTGAGTAGTAGACGCTGTCGGCATCCACTTTGCTTTAAGCTGCAAGGCACGAAATGTGGACATTCAAGTTCACACAAAAATATGGAATGGGAAAGGGAAAATTGAAGGATACGTAGCTCAACTATCCAGCTGCGCTACCTCCGAACCATAGCCTCTGCACTTAGAAATGCATGCAACCACTCCTGAACTATATCCACCGGGACCTACAAAGGAAGTTGCGTCATTTACAAAAAAGCATAGAAGGGAATCAAAAGCAACCAAAACTCACAAAGTTACCTGTTGAACTCCAATGGGTAATACATAGAGCTGAGTCATGCATGGGGTCAGCATCAAACGTTCCTCCTCTCCAATGGGTAATACATAGAACTCCAATGGGTAATACATAGGGGTCCGTAGCCAGACGAGAGGAGCAGCTGTGGTAGTGGTGGTAGGCAAGGTCAACAAGGCCAAACGGAAGGCCGAGTAATCTCCCGCTTGGAGAAAATCTGTGGCTGGCTGTCTCCCAAGAGCAAGAAGCAAGCCCTCTCCTATCCAAAGATGAGTCAATCTCATACCAGCTGAAGGAGGACGAGGAACAAGCTGCAAGGCCTCCGTACGTGGGAAGTACTGACTCGCCACCCTTTCCCCAAGGTACCAAGCTCTCGAGAAAGGCCCCTCCAAAAGGAAGTGCTGACTGTCCAAAGTCCGAGCTGAGGTTAACTCCAAAGGGGCGTCGTCAAGCATGGTATCCCATGGATCGAATCGCACCTATGATAGGGGAAATAACATCAATATAACTAAGTGGAAAGATGGCATGAAGATGAAAGGGTAAAATGTGTCATACCTGATCCACCGTCAAGCGGTCCAAAACTCGTTTCCAAGCCAACAGGTCCATAGCAGGAGATCGTGTCCGCCGGATTCCTTTCAACCAGCGGGCTGCCCGTGGGACAAATCTTGGCTCCCCATGCCTGGTCGGAGGGGGAAAATGCAACAAATGCTCAAAAGCCCAAAGTTGTAGGCAGAGATAAATACAAGCATGAGTTACAAAAATTAAAGTAGTAGAGGAATGACGAGAAAAACTAAAATGTATACCTCAAGAACGCGGTGATGCCCACCCAATGATAGGCTAATGCCCCAAGAACAAGCACTCAAGTGCCCGTACAGCGTAGCCAAAGCAGGAGTTCCCAGTCGAACTCCGCTATAGTCTCTAAATTCACTAAGTCTGCCAAAAACTGAACATGCACCGAATTCTCTTTGTTGCAAAACAAGGTCGTCCAAGGAGGTAAAAGAGAAAGGATCACGCCAGCTGAGATTTAGATACCTCTGCCAAATTACCCTCCTGATCATATTGCGCCTGGAGCCATGAATAGGTGACATGACCGCTCTCTGACACATCAAGAGTCTTCCCCAAAAGGTAGTCAAAAGCATCCTTTCGCTCATGAATCTGTGGATCAATCGAAAGAGGATCACCACCGACTTTCAGGCCCGTGAGCAAAGCAAAGTTGCTTGGAGTAATTGTCATCTCTCCAGCCTCTAGAAATGGAAAGTGTTTGTGGTATCCCACCACCGCTCCACCAACGCCGTAGTTAAACCCAATTCCGCCTTCGGAAGGTGAAAGCCGAGTATCAAGTGCTCAAAGCCGACCAAAGAGACTACATCCTTAGCACCTTGAGGAAGCCTCTCATACCACTCATAAACTTGGGGACAGCTCCCCCACATGCGCAGCTTCTCGTTTGCCTAGCAAAATACAAAAAAAGGGATTAATACAATAGCAAAATTGCCTATGCAGGGGGCAATTCCTAAAAACCAATTTGGTTTATCAATTTCCACTTTATGAATTCTTACACAAGCAATATCATTGATAGGAAAAAATTTACTTTCACATTAGTAAAGCCGAAGTGCTGCTCCAACTCTCTATGCAAAACCTCGGGCAGGACATCACTGAAAGGAGGATGATATTATAATGAACCGCCACAACCAATTATGTGAACTGGAGGGACATATGTATCAGCATTGAACGGCGGCAAAGCTTCATTGCCCGCATCAAAGGGAGCCTCAAACTCGGTCTCAGGAGGATTGGGTTGCGAAGAACTCCCTCCGGTAGTGGGTGTACGATGACTTGAATGAAGAACTCGGATGCTTGAAACCCCAAGAACTCCGGCCTCAATGGCTAGAATCTTGCTCTCATCCCTCGATGTGGCGGTAGAAGATGAAAGAATATCGGACGGAGGAGGTGGAGGCGACGACGCCATGAAGAACAACAGAAAAGGCAGACCACGGAGATGGAGGCGGTGACGATGGTGCATGACGGGATCGAAGAAAAGAGAGGAACGGAGGCGATCACCTCAATGGTCGGCAGAGAGAAAGGGGAGAGAAGAGAAAGATAAAATGGTCCGCAAGATCGATCAGACTTAACTTAAAAATCAATTTTCTGACTTTTGGCTTTCTCACGGCCGAGTCATCGATTATTCGGCCGAGACAACGATTCTTCGGCCACGAGATCAATCTCCTGCCCCCTATTTTATCTCCTATAGCAACAATAGATCTTGCTCAGTGCACCAATTCAAGCAAATATGGAGTTTTGGGTCACTGACCAACAAAACCAGTGATGAACGGTGATTGAATCAGCCTTGGGGGCATTCTCGAGCAAATGCAATGAAATTAAAACAAGCCTTAAAGGTATCCCCAAGCACAAGGAATATCAAGCCCCTGCATTAAACCCGCTTTGAGGATTTTCCAAAGCTCTCTCTTCGTAGCAAGTTTGAGTTCTCAAAACCCAAAGGCCCTCATACTCAGGCTTTATGCCCTAATTATTGTACTCTAAAAGTACGACAGCCATTACGTCTTATGCTTAGCGGTTCTATGCCCATAAACTCACTATTTCAAGCTCTATAGCCCCATGATCATTATCTCTGCCACTCAGCAGCTCCACGTGCATACTCATTCAGCAGCCCTGTGCTTAAGGTGCTGTGTGTTCACTACTTCAATCTCTGTACTCAGTAGCAACTCTATGATCACTCCGTCTCCAATCGTATCCAACTACCAAAATCCACCCAAACAATTGTGCAGAGAGATTTTTTTCCATGGTAAGTGTTCTCTGTCTAATTTGTTTCGTACCCTCTTTTAGTGTATAGTGTCTCCTAGCCCTGCCGAATCAACCTACGGGCCAACCCGTGGCCAAACTGGGTTCGACCCACCACAAATATCTCCACTTTCAAAATGTTTCCAGATGTCCCTAGTTACTTTTTTTTTCCTGATAAGTGTCCCTAGTTCCTTTGATCTTAATGAAGCTCAAAATCAATCTCCATAGTTTACAAACGTTACTACTTAAGAAAGGGACGGATTTCCTTCCTCTTGGGTGCGAGATTGGTCTCGTTGCAAGTTGAATTCCATTGCTTCTATGGAACAAATTTATGGTAAGACTTGTAAATGCATGTTAGACAGATGAGTCATAATTTCATTACTTCTATGGAACTACCTTGATCCGTTGACTGAACCATAGGACATACTTATTGCAGCTTATTTCATTCCTGGGTACAAAGTTCGTGGGTTCATAATTACAGGTGAGATCTATTCCTTTTTATTGCCCAAAAACTTGAGAAATACCCAAGCACGATCTTCAACCATATCTCGATATTGAACAGTCATTCAAAGTATAAACTCTTTCACTACCAGAAAAAATGAAACTTTAATTTTTGAATTGAAGCCCTAATTTTCGAATTAGAAATTTTTTTTTTCAGCAACTCAATTAAGGATACTAATTGAAACAAGGAGAGAGAGAGAGAGAGAGACCTTCGTGGTGGGGCAACTACGAACTGCCTAGAAGTCAGCTGTGGTGGCGAATGCCGGCGGTGGGGAGCGCTAGGGTTGGGTTTTGGTGGTGGAGGTGGGAAGCGTCGTCGCCGATGGTGGGAGCCCCCCTCTCTCTGATCGGTGGTGGCGGCAGTTGCCCCTCTCTCTCTTCTCTGAAATTTTTGAGCGTCAAATTGGGGAGGGAAGGGAAAGGGGAAACTAGGAAAGCGCGGGGTTTTTTTTTTTAATAATCAAAACGACGTCGTTTTTTGCTGACGTCATGCTGACGTCAGCAACTGCGTGAGTTGTTGTGTGAGATTTGTTGTGTGAGTAACATTTTTGTATGTAGAACTTGTGTAGAGTATGTGGTAAGTCGAAAAGTCATTCGGAGCGAAGTGCACTCCCTGACTCCCAGTAGCTCTTCAAACTTTATTGACTTGACTCTCCTTTGACTCACTTTGTTTAAAAAATAAACATAACAATCACTTGGCGTATACTCCTATTTGTTGACTTTGGCAATTTGAAAAGTCCTTCCTCGCCCTTTAAACGTAAAAAGAGTGGTAAGGTAATAGTCTCTCCCTTTAAACATTACAATCACTTGGCGTATATAGTCTCTCTCTTTTCTTTTCTTTTCTTTTTTCATTTCTGCTTCCTTCCATTTTACTGACGTGATTCTTTTAATTTGGTGTTAATTTTATTTTGCTACTTCCCTAACAGATGCTCAAATATGGTTGCACCTGTTGGGAAACTGAATCCCCAAGACCCAGTAATGACGCGTACAGATTAGACAACAAAAATTATAAAACCTTATAAAGTGGAATTAGGGTTCTACCTCAACTCCCTGCGACACGAACGCTGGTTGAACTTGTTATAGCAGGTCTTGCTATAAACCACGAATACTGCTCGACCGTACCTTACGATCTTCTATCATATTCCCTGCACGTCTAGAACACGAACCAAGTGTGGACTCTTTCGTGATCTGTTTGCTCTCTTTAAGTCTGCCTCTATTTACTGAATAATAGAAAAACATCCTCCTGACCTGGAGAGCATAACGTGTATATATAGGGCTACGATAGGGACCTAAGGAGTAATAAGTTCGGTCTCCCAGTGCAAATAAGAAAACTTAATCCCACCAGGATTCTATTTCTTATTTCACTAATTATAATTCACCCCACTACAGAATTATAATTGCACTCCCGTCCTTATCTCAATTATATTACGAGCTCCATGATATTAAATACTTATTAATCTCCCCACGTTAAGATTACAGATACCCGTTGATTAAAATAAATTACTAACAATCTCCCACTTAATCAACATCTTAACTTGAGACTATCCGCTTAACTTATTCGATATGTCGGATACAAATATCCACCTGCAGGGTTTGACATAATCGAAACTTATAAGCTTACTCAAGGGGTATCATCAATCCCTATTGGGACGTGGATTCCATTAATAATTAATAGTTGTCATATACATAATGTTGCTACCCAACTCACCGAGACTATTGACCGTATAAAGATCTCACTCTTTAATGAATTCAAAGTCAACAACATGAAATATATACTTCTAATAATTATCTTTGGATTAAGAGCATAAGCATTCATAATAACCATAAGATTCCAATTGTCTTATAAAGTTAGTATAAAGACAATTACCTCAAAACGGTCCCGTTCAATACACACAAAGTATACTAGCACAATGAGTTGGAATTAATACCATTCCCTGTAGTCAAGAAAAACCTACTAAAATATTGTGCTACAGTCCTACCGATGGTGTGTCAAATTCCATCTAAAACTGTGAACCATAACTTATATTCCACAAGAACCGATGATCCAATCTTCTGTGTGTAAGTCGTACTCTGCACACTGGATTATCTACTATGTAGAATAAAAGACACACATGCACAACATACAAAATTATCATGCAAATATTGCCCATAAAAGATTCTCATCAAAAATGGATAAAACTGATTAATAATTAAATATTAATCCATCATATAAAAACATAACTTTTACATAATCTCCTAACAAACTCCCACTAAGACTCAAAACCATACTGCCATGCATCTCACTCCCATTCCCTCTACGTGACTATCAAAAGTCTTAGCTGGTAAGCTCTTCGTAAAAGGATCTGCCAGGTTATTTGCTGATGCAATCTTGGTCACAGCAACATCACCTCTCTGTACGATCTCTCGAATCAGATGATACTTACGCTCAATGTGTTTGCCCTTCTTGTGAGTCCTTGGCTCCTTCAAATTAGCAACTACACCGCTATTGTCACAATAGAGTGTAATGGCTGATTGCACTGAAGGGACCACTTCCAGATCCAACAAAAGTTTCTAAGCCAAACAGCCTCCTTGGCTGCTTCAGAAGCTGCCACATACTCTGCCTCCATGGTAGAATCAGCAATGCAAGATTGTTTGATACTCCTCCAACTTATGGCTCCACCTCCCAAGGTAAACACATATCCTGAGGTAGACTTTCTGGAATCCCTATCTGACATGAAGTCTGAGTCTGTGTACCCATGAGGTACCAGACTATCTGACTGGAACACCAACATATGATCTCTAGTTCTTTTCAGATACTTGAGTATATGTTTCACTGCAGTCCAATGTTCTTGCCCTGGATTAGACTGAAATCTGCTAACCATGCCAATGGCAAAGCAAATATCAGGTCTAGTACACAACATAGCATACATAAGGCTTCCTACTGCCGAGGCATAAGGAACTGCCTTCATTTTCTCCATCTCTTCAGGTGTTTTAGGACACTGATCCTTGGATAGATTGATTCCATGTCTAAAAAGGAGGAACCCTTTCTTGGAATCTTGCATGCTAAAACGGGCTAGAATGACATCGATATAAGTAGCTTGTGATAAGCCCAACATCCTATTCTTGCGATCTCGTATAAGCTTAATCCCTAGGATGTGACCAGCTTTTCCCAAGTCCTTTATTTCGAATTGGCCGGATAACCACACTTTCACTGAAGATAACACTCCCACATCGTTTCCGATGAGCAGGATATCATTGACATATAGTACTAGAAACACTACAACTTTTCCGTTGCGCTTCTTGTATACACATGACTCATCCAGACATTGATCAAAACCAAAAGACTTGATTGCTTGATCAAAATGAATGTTCCAAGATCTAGATGCCTGCTTAAGCCCATAAATAGACTTCTTAAGCTTGCACAACATGTGCTCCTGACCTTTTGCTATGAATCCATCTGGTTGCACCATATAGATACACTCATCCAGATTTCCATTAAGGAACGCGGTCTTTACATCCATTTGCCAAATCTCGTAATCGAGATGAGCTGCAATGGATAAGAGAATCCGAATGGACTTAAGCATGGCTACTGGCAAAAAAGTTTCCACATAGTCGATCCCTTCTTTCTGAGTATACCCTTTCGCAACAAGCCTAGCTTTGAAGGTATGCACCATCCCGTCCGCCCCTCTCTTCTTTTTATAGATCCACTTGCATCCAATGGGTTTAATCCCTTCAGGTGGTTCTACAAGATCCCAGACCCGATTAGAGTACATAGACTCCATCTCTGATTTCATAGCCTTTTGCCAAAGTTCCACATCTTTATCTTGAAGTGCCTCATTGTAGTTACAGGGTTCAGTATGTTGATCATCAAGGATCATTTCAAAAGACTCTCCCAACAACGTATACCGACTGGGTGGAACAGTAACCCTCCCACTACGACGAGGTACCGATGTGTCAATAGGTGCCTCTACAAATATCTCTTGTGGCATTTCCTCCTATACTATTGGTGGTAAAGAAGTTTGTGCCGGTCTCTCTCCTCTCAATTCTTCTAGAACAATTTTACTTCTGGGTTTGTGGTCTATCACATAGTCCTCTTCTAAGAACCGGGCATTAGTGCTAACAATGACCTTCTTATCCGCAGGACTATAAAACAGTCCACCTCTCTTTCCTCTAGGGTACCCCACAAACAAGCAAACTTCTGCCCTCGATTTCAATTTATCTGCGCTCCCATTCAGCACATGTGCTGGACTACCCCAAACCCGAACATGCTGGAGACTAGGTTTGCGCCCAGTCCATAGTTCTGTGAGTGTAGATGGTACTGACTTAGATGGTACCAAGTTTGTAACGCCCCGAATTTTGGGTACGTTAAAAAGACAATTTTATTGAAAACCTCAAAATAGAGTCTGGCTCTTTATTACAACAAACTCCCACAAGAGTTCAATATTTACACAAATAAAGGGGGTTCTAGGGTTCCTCACTACAGCTCCTCCTGCTCCTCCATCCTAGCCAGCTCCTCAGCTCCAAAAGCCTCCAAGGTGTACATCATACCCTGTTCATCTATGAGGTCTGACACATTATACCGGCGTCGCCACCCATATTATATGTCAGGGTCACCAAAAAAGCAACACCGTGAGCTACAACGCTCAATAGGGTAAACTTTACCCACCAACCTTAACTTACAAACAAAGCTATAATACAACATCAATTTTCACATGATAAGTATATACACAGTTAATCAATGACACATCCACATTCATTAATCAGCTATCGTTGGTGTCCAAGATTTCCGGGTTTCTCCTACGCAACTCATCGTAGACCGTGTCAACATTTTCATTTACAAAACAATCTTTCAAAAGACATTTGTTTAACACACCCAACCTTTCAAAATCATTTGCATTGGCTCCGTACCGCGGATAACCAAGCTACACACCCAACCTCGGTTCCGCCGCGCCGGTCTCCCGAGTATCCTCACAATGGTTCCGCCGCGCCGAGTTCCCATTGGCACACAAAAACATTTGCATTGGCTCCGTACCGCAAATAACCAAGCTACACACCCAACCTCGGTTCCGCCGCGCCGGTCTCCCGAGTATCCTCGCAATGGTTCTGCCGCGCCGGGTTCCCATTGGCACACAAAAATATTTGCATTGGCTCCGTACCGCGGATAACCAAGCTACACACCCAACCTCGGTTCCGCCGCGCCGGTCTCCTGAGTATCCTCACAATGGTTCCGCCGCGCCGGGTTCCCATTGGCACACAAAAATATTTGCATTGGCTCCGTACCGCGGATAACCAAGCTACACACCCAACCTCGGTTCCGCCACGCCGGTCTCCCGAGTATCCTCACAATGGTTCCGCCGCGCCGGGTTCCCATTGGCACACACACAACCTCACAATGGTTCCGTTTTTCCCGGATCCCATTGGAACACACACAAAAACACACATCACACAATGGGCTACCACGTCCGGCCACATTGCGGTTTCCAAAACATTTCAACCTTTTCAATTGTTTCTTTCACACATGCACACAACTCACATAATGCCACCCAAAACCGGTCATTATGTAGTTTCAAAATATTTTCTTCCTCGGAAAACATTTCCTTTCACTAATCACACCTTAGGTGTCATGTTTCTACTTTCTCGATTCTCATGTCTCGTTTACATGCAAAGACTCCGCGGTAAGCATGAAACATACTATCAAGATCATCCAATTCTATACTACTTATCATGTTAAATCATCACTTATAGCATAACGCCACATGTACGGACGCTCTTGGAGTGTATCACTTATGCTTATTCAAAGCACAACGCCACATGTACGGACGTCTTTGGAGTGAAATCACTTATGCTTTATCACACCACAAGTAATACAAGCAATTCATATATGCATACTCATAATCATCTTAAAGATCAAAATACAAGTACTTCTAAACAAACGATAAGTAAGTAAATAGGAATAACCTACTTTATACTTGGGGTAAACGATAAGGATAACTACATATACGTAGAGTTAGGGGACAAGGAATCCTACTTATACGTTGAGTTAGTGGACAAGGGACTCTACCTTACTTCTTGGCGGTAGTCGGCTACGGAAGGTTAGTCGGCTACGGAAAGTACGTCGGTGGTCGGACGGAGCAACTTCCTACGGTGGTCTCCGGTAGCTTCGAAAGAGAAAGGTTTCTCTCGAAACTTCTACTTGACTAAGACTACTCTACTTTATGGATCGAAGGGTGGTCGGGTGGCGGTTTAGTGGCGGCTTAGGTTGAGTTTCTTGAAAAACTCAAGAACAAAGGAAGAACTAACAAGAACAAGAAAGAACACAAATTTTTCTAGAGAGAGAAGTTGCTAGGTGAAGGTGTGAGTTGAATGAGAAGCATGGGGTGCTATTAATAGGCAAAACTCTTGGCTCTCTCCCCTCTCACAAGGCCGGCCCTCTCTCTCTCTAAATCCTCCATGGATTTGCTCCATTAAGTCATCAAATCAAACCTTTCAATCAAGTCATGCCTTGTCCAATCATATCCTAGGTGTAAGGCTAAAGAATCAAGTAAGATCTTAGGCTTTTTAGGTGAATCTAGGTAATTATAATCTAGGTTTAGCTTGTAGTCAAAGTCTTAGGCTAATAAAGGCTAGGATTGTGTCATAATGGTCCATCATAGGTTGTCATTAGGCAAAATAGACTTAGGCCTAATAAGGTAGGCTGCATGGCTAAGACTTGTCCTTGGATGGGATTTATGGAAGATTTGATGGAAGATTTGGAGACAATGGTACAAGATTTTGTCTAAAACAAATATAGAAGTACAATGGAGGTTAATGGAGGGCTAGTTTCTTAGCTAGGAAGGAAGATTCACCCATGGATTTGAAAGGATGAGGAAGGTCAAGTCAAGGTACCACAAAATTTCCTCTCTCTTTCCTCCTCTCTCTCTCTCTCTCCTCTCTCCCTCCTCTCTCTCGGCACCTCTCTCTCTCTCTCTCTCTCTCTCTCTCTCTCTCTCTCTCTCTAGTACACTTATATATATATATATATATATATATATATATAACAAGAAAGAATAATAAAGTACCAAGGTATAAGATTTTCCAAATCACAAAATCCTATTAAAAAAATCCAATAAGGCACATGTCCCATTAAATAAATAAACTAGTGTACTAATGTACTCTAAGAAGATCAACTCCCCAATAAATTAATCCAATTAGGTACAAAACCTCAATATAAAATAATAAAAGAGTACTTAGGAGAATCTTAGGCCTTAAAGGCTACTAAGGCTATTAAGTACTTTAATAATAAAATATGAGTACTTTATCACATGGGGTTTAAGAAAAAATATTAGTTTAATACACCCATGTACTTATTTTGAAAGATGGACCTATTACCCAATGGACAATAAATCCCCTAACTTTTATTGTCCAATGGACAATAGTAACTAGGAAACTTTTATATTAAAATAATCAAAAGTTGTCCTTTAAAGCATGTGACAAAAACCCTATATTTAAATATAGGTGTGGTACCAAGTACCCCAATTAAATAAAAGGCTAGGATTCTCCCCATTAGTTTATAATAGAGTACAAGTACTAATTTAATAAATAAAGTACTTTTGGAAATCTAGGGTTTAGATATACCCCAATAGTTTAATGCATAAAATCACATGGGAATCCAAATCTTGATTATTAAAATAAAACCTTGTACTTGGTAGGAAGATTAAGGCTATTGCCCAATAGGTAATAAATTCCCTAGCGGTTAATAACCAAAGGGTAAAAGAAATACAAGTACTTTTTATCTTAAAATAAGATTTTGAAAGACTACATGTACTTTAAACAAATATAATAATGAAAAGCTTATTGTCCAATGGACAAAGATTACCCTAACCATTATGGACCAATGGGTAAAGACAAAGGTTTCAAAAGGTCCAAAAGGTTCAAAAGGTCCAACTAGTAACTAGGTGAGTTGGTTGCTCGGTTGCTCCAAGTAGTCGGTTAGAAACTAACTAACTTGGTCAAGTAGGGTTTCTAGTCGAGAGTTTAACCAATATCTAACTATGACAAAAATTTTAACAAGAAACCATATAGCCACTCAAGAGAAAATAAGTAATTTAAATAAAATTCAAATATTTAACGAAATTTTTATTGACCAAAATTCAGGGGCATTACAAAGTTAAGAATATACGCTGTTGTTTCTAGTGCATGTCCCCAAAACGAAATTGGTAAATCTGAATAACTCATCATTGATCTTACCATATCTATAAGAGTCCTATTCCTTCTCTCTGCTACATTTTGTTGTGGCATACCTGGAGCAGACAACTAGGATGTAATCCCTTCAGGTGACAAGTAGTCCCTAAACTCTCCCAAGAGGTATTCACCACCACGATCAGATCGTAATGTCTTGAGACATTTACCCAAACGCTTTTCCGTTTCCGCCCTATACTCTCTGAATTTCTCAAAGCATTCGGACTTACGGCGCATTAAATAAATGTATCCATACCTTGAGTAATCGTCAATAAAAGTGACAAAGTACTCAAAACCACATCTAGCTTAGACATTCATAGGCCCACACAAATCAGAGTGAACCAATTCCAACGGCTCTTTGGCTCTATATCCTTTTGCTGAAAAAGGCCTTTTTGTCATCTTACCTTCCAAACAGGATTCACAGACTGAAAGTTCCTTAACTTCTAATGAACCTAAAGGTCCATCTCTAACCAGTCTAGAAATCCTATTCAGATTAATATGACCAAGGCGTAAGTGCCAAAGATACGTTTGGTTCAATTTCGAAGGCTCTTTTCTCTTACATGGTATATTATTAGTGTTATTCAATTCATGCAGTTGCACTGTAGGAAATATAAGATTTATAATGTAGAGATCATCCACTAATGAACCAGAACAGATAAAACGTTTATTTAACTTAATAACCACAGAGTCACTAAAATAAACCAAATATCCATCCTTTATTAACTTAGAAATTGAAACTAAGTTTCTTCTAACAGTAGGAACATAAAAGACAATCTCTCAAAATTAAACTCCTATTACTATTAAAATTTAAAAAAACATTTCCTACTGCAACTACTGCCACTCTCGTAGCATTTCCCATATGTAGATAAATCTCCCCATCACTGAGTCTTTTGGTTTCCTGGAACCCCTGCAATGAATTGCAAACTTGATTAGTGGCTCCCGTATCTACACACCAGGTACTGGTAGATAACACCGCTAAACATGATTCAACAACTAGTAAAAAAGATTTACCTTGTTTGTTCACTTTATTGAGAAAAATCGAACATTCCTTCTTTCAGTGTCCTTTCTGCTTGCAGTGAAAACACTTGCCCGTAGGCTTTTTCACTCCACCTTGAGGCGCATGAACTGCCTCCACAACCTTTTTCTGAGACTTATTCTGCTTCTTCTTGCCTTTCGGCTTAGAAGTAGAAGCCTTCTCTGCCACTAGCACTGATGGTGGTTTCTTCCCAACCAAAAGACCCTCAGCTGCTTGGAGTTCCTTAAGAAGTTCCGCCAAAGATAAATGCATTTTGTTCATAGAATAAGTCAGGCGAAACTGCTTAAAACTCTTAGACTGCAGTGAGTTAAGAACGAAATCGATCTGGGTTTCCCCATCAATTTCAGCTCCAAGGATCTCTAGTTCATTAAGAAGAGCTATCATCTTTAGAACATGATCCCTAATCGGGGTTCCTTCAACATGGGTGATGCTCACCAATTCTTTTATAGCAACTAGCCTTGCTGCCCGATTTTGATCCCCAAACATTTCTTTGAGGTTTAGCATCATATCAAAAGCAGTTTCCATAGCTTGATGCTGATGTTGCAATATATTCGACATAGAAGCCAAAATATAACGCCGCGCCATCTCATCAGCCTTAACCCAATCTTTATAAGGCTTTGCTTCTTGTTCTGTGGCATTTTCTTCAGGTATAGGAGGGCACGCCGTAGATAGCACATATTTGTGGCCCTCAGTAGTTAACACAATATTCAAGTTTCTTTTCCAGTCAACATAGTTTGGTCCAGTAAGTTTATTTTCTTTGAGAATAATGGCAAGTGGATTGAAAGAGCCCATTTTTGAATCTGAGAATCAAATAACATAACAATCAATTATGAAGGGCAATAAAAATTTTGAATTTCATTTTAATATTAGTTCCCTCTACCACATGTTAAAAGAAAAACATTGACAACCCTACACACCGTGAAGAGCGTGCCTCGATGGGAAGTCTCTACTCTTTATCATTCGTGTAGATAGGCACAACCTTTTAATTTTACTATCTAGACGCTATACCGTGCCAAGCAAAATTAAATAGCCAATATAACTTCGGTCGTATAAATAATAATAGTGACTCAGATGGTGAGGATACTATTATTTACAGCTAAGTGTAGACCATTACCTAGCCCCATGACCCATTGTTCCGTTATGAATTACCTCAGATGGTGTAGTAATTCACACAATAATCATCGTAGACCTATCTTTTAAGGAAGTCTGTACCGATGAGGCCATAATTAATTTTGCCCGATGGGGGGGAAGGTTCTAAAAACATCACACAAAATTAATTACATCATCTACATACTAGTAATGGAGACCGTGAGATTTATAAAAATAAACTTCCTCTCCCACTTAGTTATTTAAAAAAAAATTTGTGAGGGTTATCAAAATTTTTAAGTTTGCAAAAAACGTGATCTAGGTCAAAAGCCATATATTACCATGTTGTCCCAATATGGTAAACTATCACATATGCAAACAATCATAGAAACATGCATAAACATAAATTAGGAAACATAATAAAATATGCATCTCAACTATTATGGTCAAAAATGCAATCCTTGAGTAACAAGGAATCCTTCCAAACTTGAAATTCTTAAGCAATAAGGAGTCCTTCCAAACTTGAAATCCTTCGGCTATACTTGTGTAGAAGACTTAGATAGTTTGAATCAATCAAGAAAACCAAAATCCAACCGTGCTTAGGCAAGAAATTTCGGATTTAACATATTCCCGTGTAAACTGCACAGCCTTCAGTATTTTGGCCATATCTTCTTCATCTGACCTCCAATTGAAGTGATTCAAATTGGGTTGGATTCGAAATTCAATTATCTAAAACTTTCATGAAGAACAGATTTTCTGATTCCAATGTTTACTTGGTCGAAATAGCCCTGCAATCAGACTCTACGAATCTGGAAAAAAACTGTTGCGCGCCAAATAACTTGAATCTTTTGTATCTACCATCTTCGATCTCCGAATAACTGTCGAATGCTATTACAATCAAAGAAACATACAAATATCGATCTTATGCCTCCATTGGAGTTCACATGCTACGTTAATTATTACAACCACGAAAAATAATCGTGGTACCCAATAAATAACAATAACCACGAAAAAATTATCGTGGGATCCAATCACATAAAACCAATAAAAATCATGTGACCATAATAGCTGGGTAAGAACGCTGCAAAAACAAGGGTTAGCACGATTCTACGTTCTACCCTCTATAACCTACGGACAACATGGCCTGTTTAATCCATACGCGTGATTACAGCCTGCTTTGATACCACTATTGGGAAACTGAATCCCCAAGACCCAGTAATGACGCATACAGATTAGACAACAAAAATTGTAAAATCCTATAAAGCGGAATTAGGGTTCTACCTCAACTCCTTGCGACACGAACGCTGGTTGAACTTGTTATAGCAGGTCTTGCTATAAACCACGAATACTGCTCGACCGTACCTTACAATCTTCTATCATATTCCCTGCACGTCTAGAACACGAACCAAGTGTGGACTCTTTCGTGATCTGTTTGCTCTCTTTAAGCCTGCCTCTATTTACTGAATAATAGAAAAACATCCTCCTGACCTAGAGAGCATAACGTGTATATATAGGGCTACGATAAGGACCTAAGGAGTAATAAGTCTGGGCTCCCAGTGCAAATAAGAAAACTTAATCCCACCAGGATTCTATTTCTTATTTCACTAATTATAATTCACCTCACTACAGAATTATAATTGCACTATCGTCCTTATCTCAATTATATTACGAGCTCCATGATATTAAATACTTATTAATCTCCCCACGTTAAGATTACAGATACCCGTTGATTAAAATAAATTACTAACAATTTATACATTCCATTTAGGCTTCGCCAATGCCTTGTATGGCTCATGAATCGCACGCAAAATGAGCTTGTGAACTATATATTCTCGTGCTTGGCTCTATAAAAGGTCATTAATCTGGATTTATTTTTTAATGCAAAAATTAAAATTCAAGTGAGCATAACTTGAACTTGTAAATTATCTAAATTTGAACAAGATCAAGACGATGATCACGTGTATACAAGATTGATATTCAAACTGAACTTTCATCTCCATTATCATTTGAGATCGTAAATAGCCTCAGTTCGAAGTTGACCTCAAATGTTAAGATTACTACGTTTCTAAAACCTTAATTTTCGGATTAACTCCGTTCATTTACAACCTGTGGGGGCGTGATTTCTTCGTGCTCCTTCTGGTGTGACCGGTCTTGATGTACCTGCAGAACCGGAGGGGGTTGTTCCTCCGGGAAGAAGCTCCGATGATCAAGTCAGTAGGTCGAAAGAAGAAGTTTAGTAAGAACAATATGTAGGAGAGAGAAGTGTTCTTTAGACTAGGCTCTTTTTTTTATCCCCGTCTCTCAGGGGTCATGCTTCTCTATTTATAGGCAAAGAGGTGAAGTGCTGAGTAAGTTGGCCACACTTTCCATGTGTCACGTTCTGCTCGGTTGGCGCCTTTCTAGCAGGGCCAGTTAATGAACACCACTTCCCTAGTCTTTCAGAGCCACATGGGTTGATGTCAGGAGGGTCACATCGTTCAGAGATGTCACTTCGAATGTCAGAAAGGACAGCCTTCTTATCAGTAGATATTTATAGAAGGTTCCACAATCGTCTAGGTTCGGCGAGACCCACGTCCAGCATACGAATTCTCCGAGCGTATGATATCCCGGCCGAAGCACACCCTAGCCGAACAAACGGAAGTTCGTATCCGTGCGCTTGATAAAACCCCGAGCGAACTTATGTATCGTACGTTCGGATGTTGCTTATAATTGTTCGGTGAAGTACTCGTGGTTCTGTCTATCTTTCGGCCCAGCCGACGTCCAGACTTATTCGAAGGCGAACCGTGATAGCTTGGATGATGGGTCAAACAACGTGTGAACCCTCATCGCCCCTTTTGGACCTGGTGAACCTTCGGATATTTCGGCCCCCTACAATAGCCCCTCAACTCCTTCTTTTCTTGCTCGGAAATGAAAGAGGAGTTGAATGAGAACCTGGCCGAACGAAGACGTAAAACCGAAGAACCATATGTCCAAAGAGCGATCGACCAGACGAACCGTCAAAGTTGAACGGACAGAAACTATTTGAAACGCTTCGAGACGCGCGCGCAGCCTTTCATTAAATGCTTCTGTAACCGTCGATTTGAATCGATGCCAGGTGTCACGATTTCATTGGGTGCTGGTACGGCACGCTTCATACCTGCCACGCGTCCTTCATCGAGCGGCACATCAGTCTCCCGCCCAAATCCGACGGTCAGGGTGAGACACCGCTTCGAATGCTACACCCAGTATAAAAGGGAAGAGGGAAGGAGAGAGAAGGTTACTCTCTCTCTGACTCTCGATCGTTTCACTGTTCAAGCACCATTCCAGACTGAAATCGCCAGAAATCTGCACATTCGAAGGCTTTTGATCACAGATTTCTCTTGATTTCTCAGGTATTCCTTGAGCCCCTCCATTTCTTGATGCATTTTGAGTGTTTTTTCGAATGTTTTCCCCCCTTTTTGATCGATTTTTTCCTTTTTGTCTGGACTGAAACAACCGCCTGAAACCCAGGTGTTCATGTGTTCTTCCGAACGTATGAACACCTGGAAATTATGTTCTTCCGAACATGAGGGCATCTTCAAGCGTGAGGTTTTTTTTTTTTTTTTCCAAAGGGGCAGTCTTTAAGAAGCTTTACAAGCCCTGTGAAGCTTCTCAATCTCTGTTTCCCCATTGGGAACGCGTAGGGTTCCCCACCGTTTCCCTGAGCGGTATAAGCCCTTCCTTCGGAATTTCTTCCGAGGGGAATCGCTCGGGAAACAACCGAACAGAGGTGGTATCTCTCCTAACGACACAGAACAACGAACGTAGGCACTTAGATTCCTGGCCATGCAAATAGCTAACGGTCTTATCCCATGCACTTATCTGTTTCTAGGTATGGAGTCTGCAAAGTCACCTTCTTCGGGCGAATCTTATCGGTCGATGGATTCCGAAGATTCGGGTTTTGGTAGATCCGATCCAGGGTTATCCGAAGCTATAAGAGATTTCGCCCGAAACTACCGAACGGGATCAAGCAGAAGGGTCCCCGAGGGTGTAGAAGGAGTCGACTACCCCGCCATGGTGGCTCCTCTCCGAACAATTGGGCCGGACCCCGATATTATAGACATAGGCGAATCGTCGTCCGAAAGTCCTCATGACGAAGCAGAAGAGGAAGAGGAGGCCGAAGGAGCTGACGAAGGCGAGTCGAGACCAGGGACTCCGCTTGTTTCGTCAAACCGAGCGAATGAAGGGGCCGGATTTGCTGGGGAATCCTCGTCGCATCCGCCGAAGGTGAAGAGGAAGATCGTTCCGATGGACCCCGATGTGATCCCTGACCGAACGGGAAAGGACCCCTGCCCTTACTTGGAATGCTTCCAAGATAAAAAGAGCCTGGACACCTTCCGAGCCGTTTACGACATCCCTAACGACGTTATCATCACACCCGTCCGAGGGAACCGAATAAAATATGGTGACGAACATGTCACTGTCCCCTTGATGGCAATCACAGAAGGGGGCCTTCGGTTCCCGATGCACAGAGTTTTGAGAGAGATACTTCACCGCTTCAATCTCACTCCGTGCCAGCTGAGCGTCAATTCCTACCGCATCATTCACTCGGTAATCGCCCTTGCTGAGGTGAAGATGTTCCGCCTAGAAGCCTTTCATTTTTTTGAAAATTATATGATGTCGAGAAACGTTCGGTACTCTCGATACTACCTCTGCTCCCGGAGGAAGATGCAAAAGATCATTCCCGAGGGCATGTACGACTCGGAGAAGTGGGCCTCTGACTACGTCGAAGTTCGAGGAAATTTCCAATTCCCCGAACACGAATACGGTCAGTTTGAGATAGCCACACGCAGAGGCACGCCGAGTAAGAACACTTGTCCGTTATTTCAAATGTTTATTTCCGTTGCTCTGATTTCAGTTGTAAAAATTTAACTAACGATTTCATACTTTTCTTCGGCAGATACCACCAAGATCAACAAGGTACTATTAAGGGCCGCCAAAGGTTGCGGTCTTGCCGACTCCCTGCTCACTATCCCAGCGGAGGAAAGAGACGCCCCAACCATCCTCAAATATACAGCTACCTACGGCGGTCGGATCCGACGAAAGGTAACTGACGAGCCTGAGCAATCCGAGGACACCCCACAAGAGCTTCAACCGAGCTTCGACAAACCCCTCCGAGGGTCAATCCGACTTCCGACCGAGGAAGAGCCTTTCCTTGAACAACAAGAAGTTATGCCTCCGAGAAATATCAAGGAGGTTCTCCAGAAGAAGCTGGAGGAAAAAGAGAGGGAGAAGGCCCGACTGCAGAAGGCTGGGGGTGCAGCCGCTTCGGGCTCGGTCCCTAGCAAGAAAGTCCCACCTCCCCCACCCTCTAAAAAGCGACCACTGAGCGCTCCTCCTTCCCCGAAGGAACCACCTGCGAGCAAGAAGGTGAGGGCGGCCACTAAGGGAAAGGGCCAAGAGGTGGAGCACCCGAAAGAAGCCGCCGGAGAAGGAGAAGGGAGGGTGACTGCCCTCGATCTCGATCTTGACACCCCATGGGTGCCAAGCTTCATCACACCTAGCAAGAAACAGGTCCTCAAATCGGATAGCTTGAGGGAGGATCCCTCCCTGGCTTTCACCCTCCACTCGGGGCTAGCTTTGCCGAGGGATGTACAGAATCCCCCCTCTCTGAAAGCGGCCCTGAGCGAATACTACTATCACGCAGGAAGGGTAAGTAAATGCTTTTACACTTGCAAACTTGTTTTGTTTTTTTTTTTTTGTACAAATGCCTTATTTCGTTGGAATGACTTTCGTTTTGCTTTGTTTACAGGCTACCCAGTCCATAATGAGTGCCCAGCTGCATCTCACCGAATATGACAAGAAGTCAAAACTGCAAAAGCAGTCGGTGGAATACAACAAGGCCCTGGCCGAGGAGTACAAGAAGGGGTTGGAGCAATCCGAGCTCGTGAGGCAAAGCCTCGAGGTTCAGGTCGCCAATCAAAATGACCTTATCAAGGGGTTGCAGGAGTCTACCGAGCAGACTAGAGCCGAAGGAAAAGATGAGGGGCTGGCCGAGGGGAGAGCCTTGGGGAGGGAAGAGATGAAGAAGGAGATGGAGAAGGAGGTGCAGGGGCAGTATGAGAAAGGATACGCCCAGGCCGAAGAGGACGTGACCGATCAAGTCCTTGAAGTGCAGGACGAGATCAAGGAGGCCCAGCACAAAGAGAGCTTTATGCTCGGCTACAACATGGGTCTCGACGATGCAGGCGCTGAAGCTGACGACGAAAGGAGGAGTCTGGTGGAAATACCACCCTTCGCCCCTGCCGAAGTTATAGCAGAGGAGACAACAGCCGACGCTATCGACTCGACCACCTTACCAGCCCCGGCCGAAGCTCCAATCCCACAGGCCCAAACCGACGCTCCAACCCCACCAGCCCCAGCCGACGCTGCAGCGGATTAGATTTGTTCTTGTTTGGTCTGTTTTTGTCTTTTGTTTTGTTTTTGCATATTTGTGAAAATGGTCGGCACCGAACAATGGGAACCCTGCCGACCATTGGATGTAACGAAAACATGGAGAATTTCTTTTTAAATGACAATCGTCTTTTCGTTCGGTATGGATGTTGTTTTCAAGTATATAAATATTTGCCAAGTCTTTTTATTCGGTATATACATCACATCTCAGAAATTTTTCAGAAATTTTTAAAGTCTTTTCATTCGGAAGGACTGTTTATGTGATTTTGAAGTCAGTGAGAGATGAACTCAGGTTTACCCATATAGTAGCCCCCTGCCCTATTGTATTACCGTAGGAATAGAATAAGGCAGTAGGATGGGAAAACTGAGCCGAAAAAGTGATCATGAGTTTCGAGAATTTCACCCGAACAAACAAATGGCTTCGAGAATTTCACCCGAACAAACAAATTATCAGGGGCTTAGAGAATTTCACCCGAACAAACAAATTATCAGGGGCTTAGAGAATTTCACCCGAACAAGAGACGTTACTGGAGCTAGATAAAATACCCCTTGTGTAAAAATAAAGCAGAATACTGGACGAATTTATATTAAGTGCATAACGCTCAAAGGCGCATGGGCCGAGCAAAAATGTAATACAAAAGATGCCAACACTAGCCATGGAATTTCCTAAGCTTTTGGGCATTCCATGGATTAGCGATTGGCGTGCCATCCATCTCAGCAAGCTTGTAGACTCCATGCCCGATCTTCTCAACCACTCGGTAAGGTCCTTCATAGGGGTCTTTTAGCTTGGTCAACTTTGTCGCTTCGGTAACCATCCGAAGGACTAAGTCCCCGACGTTGAATGGTCGAGCACGAACATTGCGGTTGTAGCCCCTTGCAACTTCTTGCTGGTACGCGGCGTGCCGAAGGTTAGCATTGTCACGTAGTTCTTCGGCAAAATCTAACTCGGAACCCACTAGAGCACCGTTGTCGACAGGGTTAAAATTCTCCGCCCGAACTGTAGGGATCATAGTAGATAAAGGGAGGACAGCCTCCATACCGTAGGCCATAGCGAACGGAGTACGGCCGGTGGACCGCCGAGGCGTCGTTCGATAGGCCCACAGGACATGGGGAAGCTCTTCCACCCATTTGCCAAGCTTCCGATCCAGACGGCGTTTCAGCCCCCGAGTGATTGTCTTGTTCGATGCTTCGGCTTGTCCATTACCTTGAGGATATGCCACCGAGGAATTTTGGATGGTAATATGGCGCTTCGCATAAAAAGCTTTGAGAGCGGAGGCGACAAATTGGGAACCATTATCAGATAGTATGGCGTACGGCACGCCGAACCTGGAGATAATGTGCTTCCAAATAAAGCGTTCCACATCCCCGGCGGTGGTCTTGATCAAGGGGGAAGCTTCTACCCACTTGGTGAACAAATCTGTGGCAGTGAGCATGTACTCAAATTCTCCAGGCGCCTTCGGCATCTTGCCAACTATGTCAAAAGCCCAAACCGCGAACGGCCGTGGACTGGTGATCATTTTAAGAGGGAACGCAGGCTGGTGGATGAGAGATGCATGCTTTTGACAACGAACACAGAGCTTCACGTAGTCTTCGGATTGCTCGACCATCTTCGGCCACCAATAGCCTTGGGTTAGGGCACGCTGTGCAAGGGACCGTCCCCCTGAGTGAGCCCCACAGCTACCCGAATGAAGTTCCTCCAGAACGGCTGGCACGAGATCGTCGTGGACGACACGCAGATCAGGGCCAGTAAAAGTCCGTCGGTAGAGATTGTCATTTGGTCCCAAGAAAAAATTGGCGGCTCGGCAACGGATTTTGTACGCTTCGCGCTTGTTCGTCGGTAGCACTTGATTCTTCAGGTAAGCAACCACAGAATCCAGCTGGCTTGGACCGAGGGTGATGGCCATAACCTCTTCAGACGGCTTTTCGAAGCTCGGTTTGGGGACCTCGTCAAAGGTGATGGTGCGACTACCCGAGGTCTTGTAGACTGAAGCAAGACCTGCAAGGGCGTCAGCGTGGGCGTTATGCTCCCGAGCGATCCACTCCACTTCTACGCGTCCAAATTTGCCGAACAAAGATAAGACGTGGCTCACGTAAGCATTCATACGTTGATCTTTGGCTTGATAATCGTCGTTTAAATGCCCCACAATGAGCTGAGAATCACAAAAGACATGAACCGAATCTGCATCCAGCCGAAGAGCAAGTTGGAGGCCTGCAATTAGAGCTTCATATTCCGCCTCGTTGTTCGTCGCCGTGTACCCAATTGAAACCACGCTTTCATGAACAGTCCCGCTGGGTGAGACAAGGACGATGCCGGCACCAGCTCCATGAACATTAGAAGCTCCATCGACGGTCAGTCGCCAAGCGTCGCCGGAGAAGAGCTTCCATTGTCGTTTGGGTTTCTTGCGCCCGAGGGAATACCGAGCACGGAGTGGTTCGGCATGACAGCTGGGCGGCCCTTCCAAAACCTCTTCTTCTTGAATCCGAGCGTCTTCAGCAGCAATTGCCAGGGCATTGGCCTCGTCTTGTAAGCCGGGAGTGAGTTCGGCAAAGAAGTCGGCCAGGACTTGCCCTTTGATAGCTGTCCGAGGCTCGAATTGGATGTCGAAGTTGGCCAAGTCTTGAGAGAACTTCAGGATTCGACTCGACGTGTCCGTTTTCCGAAGAACAGCTTTGAGAGGAAACTCAGTGAGGACCACAATCCTATGGGATTGAAAGTAGGGCAAGAGGCTCGTTTTAGCAGAAACGAGAGCCAATGCTAACTTTTCCATAGGCAGATACCTCGTTTGAGAATCCGTCATCGTTTTACTGGAGTAGAAGATCGGTTGATGGTCCATCCCCTCTCTCCGAACAAGAACCGCGCTCGTTGCATGGTCAGAAACGGCAAGGTAAAGATAGAGATCTTCATCGGGCAGGGGCTTGACGAGCAAAGGAGCGTGAGATAGGTATTGCTTCAAAGATTGCAGAGCCTGCTCGCACTCCTCTGTCCATACAAATCTGCGTCGGCTTGTTGTGATTGCTCGGAAGAACGGGCGGCAGAGATCGCTCGAACGTCGAATGAAACGGTTCAAGGCAGCAACCATCCCCGTAAGCCGCTGTACCTCTTTAATTGTCGTTGGAGCTCGTAGCCGCTGCACAGCCAAAATCTGGGTAGGATCAGCTTCGATTCCTCGGCGACTCACCATGTATCCTAGGAATTTCCCCGAGCTAACGCCAAACGCACACTTCTCGGCATTGAGACGTAGCTTCCTATGTTTTAGAACAGCAAAGACCTCTCCCAGATCTCGAAGGTGGTCCCGAGCGAATATGCTTCTGCAAACCAAATCGTCAATATAAGCTTCTACTTTTACGCCGAGCATGCCAGGAAACATCTTCGTGATGGAGCGTTGAAAAGTGGCGCCTACATTCTTCAAGCCGAACGGGACAACCTTGTAGCAGAAGGTTCCCCGAGGCGAGATGAAAGCCGTTTTTTCTTGATCTTTCGGGTCCAAAGCAATTTGATGGTAGCCCCGATACGCGTCCATGAAGCTTAGGCGCTCGCATCTTGCCGTTGCATCTACCATCTGCTCAATCCGAGGAAGTGGAAATCGATCCATAGGGCAGGCGTCATTGAGATTCGTGTAATCGACACAGACCCTTAGCTTCCCATTTTTCTTCGGGACTACCACTGGGTTGGCAAGCCAGGTGGGGTATAGTACTTCCCGAATGACGCCAGCTTCCAATAGTTGATTCACCTCTGCTATCACAGCTTCGGTATGCGCGGCCGACGAGCGTCGGACTTTTTGCACAACCGGTCGCCTATTCGGATCCACATTCAATGAGTGCATGGCGAACGAAGGATCCACGCCCGGCATGTCTTGTGGTGTCCAAGCAAAGACCTCTACGTTTCTCATGAGGAATTGATACATCTCCTCTCGTTCGTCCATGCTCAATGAACTCCCGATCAAAAAATATCTTCCTTCTGCCCCAGGAATGGAAAAACGTATAAGCTCCTCGGCTGACCGTTGTTCGGCAAGTACACTAACATCCTCAATCGCTGTGATAGGAGGGGCAGCCACGCATTGTACCTCCATGCAGCTCTGTTTGTTCGTTACAGTGCTGATGTAGCATTTCTTGGATTGGATTTGATCGCCTCGCAGGCTTTCCTGTCGTCCGTTCCATCCGACGAATTTTACCACCTGGTGATATGTTGAAGCAACCGCTTGCATTTCGTGTAGCCAGGCTCGGCCAAGAATGACGTTGTACGGACTTGGCGAAGCGACCACCACAAATTCAATTTCCAGGACGCGTGATCCTGCTCGCACAGGGAGGGTAATCAGGCCGAGTGGCCATATCGGGGCTCCCGTAAAACTAACAAGGGGAGCTGACGCTGTCCGAAGTTGAGCGGGAGATAATCCGAGGCTCTGATAAGTTGAGAAAAACATGACATCGGCCGAGCTTCCCTGATCTACCAGTACCCGTTGTACGGTTGATTTTTCAATGGCAATAGTGACGACGAGGGCATCTGCATGTGGAAGTTGCACTCCTCTTAAGTCGTCGGAAGAAAAAGTTATGGTACAGCCGAAGCTCGGATCTTCCCATTTTCGCTTTCCCGAAGCTCCCACGTTGCAGACTGACGCAGAGGCGACAGCCCTGTCAATTTCTGAACGAAGTTCGGCAGCCCTTCCTTCGGATACTAGCCCTTGTATCACGCTTACGAGATTGCCAACAAGAGGGGGAGGAGGAGGAAGTGGATTTTGCCTAACGTCGATCCACTGATTGAGGTGACCGGCAGCTGCTAGATCTTCTAGATACCTTTTGAAAGGTGGGCATTGCGTGGTATAATGGCCACGTTCCTTATGATACGTGCACATCCCCGGTCCGCTTCCGACGGTGCCTAAGAGTACCGTCGGCCAAACAAAGAAAGGCAATTTGCCAATGATGTTAAGAAGTTTATAAATAGGTTCAGTGAATACCGTACGTTCGGCGACGTATTCGTCTGGTCGGGGTTCTCTTTTCGTTTGTGTCCAGGATTGTGGCTGAGGGTGCTGCGGGGGTCGGCCCTTGTTGTTTGACTTGTTCGATGCCTGGCCCGAGCTACCCTGGCTTCCTTGCCCTTGGCGAACGTTCGATACCTGCTTCTTCGGCGCTATCGTCTTGGCAGGTTCAGCCTTTGATGTATGTCGCTCGGCCATTGCTTCTTCGTGAACGCAATCTTTCTCGATTATGGTCATGAGCTCCCCCATTGTCTTAGGTGGATTTCGTGAGAGGTCACGAAACATTGCCGAGGTTGGGTCCAATCCATTCATGAAAGACTCGGCTGCTACCCCTTGATCACAGTCGGGAATAAGGTTATAGACTTCCCAGTAACGCTCGGTATAGAGTCGCAGTGTCTCTCCCGCCGTTCTTCGCATGTTCACCAGCATCGATAATGTCTTCGGTTGAATGTTGCTGGTGACGAAGCGTTTGCTAAACTCCAATTCTAGCTCGTTAAAGCAAGAAATGGATTTGGGCTTCAACTGATTGTACCATAACATGATCGGTTCACTGAGAGTGAGCGGGAATATTTTACACATAAGAGCGTCAGAAAAGTTATGGAGGCTCATGGTTTGCCTGAAGCGACAAACGAACGCGACTGCGTCTTCCTTTGCCTCATAGCGCTTCAGCTTCGGCATGACGAATCTGTCTGGCGGCCGCTCTTGTTGAATAGCATCCACGAAGGGGGAAGCCTTTGCCTTCCTGAGCTTCGAATTGTCTTCGGTTTTCCCTTCGGCCGCGATCTGCGGGGCGATAGGGGGAAGAACATCAGTATGCCGCTCCGGAGTCCTCCTTTTTTCCCGCCGATGGCGCCGACGGTGCTCCTCTTTTTCCTTCGGTCGTGGAGCTACTAGTGTTAAGGGCGCATGTGCCTCCCTCAAGCTCGTCAATGGGGCGTTCCGAGGTTGGAGAGCCGGGTCGATGGGTTGATACACGGTTGGCAGGCCCGTGAATTGATCGTACAGGACAATCGTATTATCGTGCTCCGAACGGTTTCCTTTGCTTTCTGTTCGGTGTCGACTGCCAGAGTTGGCAGAGTGTCGCCCATCGTGACGTTCGGAATCATGTCGCGATTGAAATGAATATTCCCGGTTGCTACTGGAATGGGGTCGCCGAGGTGGATCATTTAAGTCCACGGGCCTCTTCCCACTTTTCTGACTCATCCGTCGTTCGGAACGATGTTCTGTTCGGACAGAGTCGCCTCCCCTATTGGTTCCCGCCGTGGAGCCCGTTGCCGAGGATCTAGTACTCTCGGCTCGAATGATGCTTGTCAGCCGAGGTCGTGAAACCCCCTGATCGAGGCGCTCAAAGACGTTTCGCCGTTCGGTAACGGCAAGTTCGGCCGTTTGGGCTGGGCGAGATGGTCTACTTCGTTTGTGGGATCTCTTCGGTCGACTGGGCTCGGCATGATGTTCGTTTGCAGGGGTTTCGGCCAACCCTCCGTCCCGCTCCTCCAGCCGCTGTTGCAGCATGGTAATAACCGCTGCCTGACGTTTTTGTTCAGCCAGGGCGATATCCAACTCGGTCGGTGGAAAAGAAAGTTGGCGGGCTACATGTGGAACCGCCCTAGCCGTTTGACGGGGCTCGAGGCTGATAGATCCGTAGCCCTCCAACCCAAGGGTAAAGTTCTCTGGGCCCGGAGGTGAGAGATGCTGAGCCATTGGTTCCGTGCAAATATGAAGAACAAACAGGATCTGAGATGAACAAAGGCCCTCAGCTGACTATGAGCGCGAAGAACACGAAGAACACCCCGAAAGTTGTTTTCAGAAATCAATTCCCCAGCAGAGTCGCCAATTGTGGGGGCGTGATTTCTTCGTGCTCCTTCTGGTGTGACCGGTCTTGATGTACCTGCAGAACCGGAGGGGGTTGTTCCTCCGGGAAGAAGCTCCGATGATCAAGTCAGTAGGTCGAAAGAAGAAGTTTAGTAAGAACAATATGTAGGAGAGAGAAGTGTTCTTTAGACTAGGCTCTTTTTTTTATCCCCGTCTCTCAGGGGTCATGCTTCTCTATTTATAGGCAAAGAGGTGAAGTGCTGAGTAAGTTGGCCACACTTTCCACGTGTCACGTTCTGCTCGGTTGGCGCCTTTCTAGCAGGGCCAGTTAATGAACACCACTTCCCTAGTCTTTCAGAGCCACATGGGTTGATGTCAGGAGGGTCACATCGTTCAGAGATGTCACTTCGAATGTCAGAAAGGACAGCCTTCTTATCAGTAGATATTTATAGAAGGTTCCACAATCGTCTAGGTTCGGCGAGACCCACGTCCAGCATACGAATTCTCCGAGCGTATGATATCCCGGCCGAAGCACACCCTAGCCGAACAAACGGAAGTTCGTATCCGTGCGCTTGATAAAACCCCGAGCGAACTTATGTATCGTACGTTCGGATGTTGCTTATAATTGTTCGGTGAAGTACTCGTGGTTCTGTCTATCTTTCGGCCCAGCCGACGTCCAGACTTATTCGAAGGCGAACCGTGATAGCTTGGATGATGGGTCAAACAACGTGTGAACCCTCATCGCCCCTTTTGGACCTGGTGAACCTTCGGATATTTCGGCCCCCTACACAACCCTACCAATACTTGCACGGTCAAGTTTTTTCGCTTTTCTCTCAGTCGTATTCAAGCCATCGCAAGTTACATTTTAACTCCTTGGGAGGTTCTCTGTTACTTTCAAACTCCTTAGTACTATACAATTTTTCACAATTAAGTATCACAAGCTCTAAATTTCCATTTTCCCTTTGATGTTATCATCATAATGAAGAATATATGCATACAAAATTTCATTCCAAACATCAGGCACACCAGGAAGGCACCAGTGTATACAATCAGCATAACTTTCGGGTCTTGCCAATTGCTCTTCAGTTAAGGGATCCCATTGCTTCCTATATATTGATGGGTGGCCTTCTTTGCGATACTTTGCCAATTGTGTTATGTTTAGCATTTGTACTTTCAGATCTCTTTCGTTCAAGCTATTGATTGTCGTCTCCACTATTTGCATCATTTTGGGGTCCGATCCATTTCCCCAATATCCCTCTTGTGAAATTGGCTCTGTTTCATTGTAACAATTTTGGTCTACATCCCTGCCCCATTCTTCACCCCTGAAACAAATACAGTACAAAAAAAACTATAAGGAACGTAAACTTGCATACTCTAGTTGACTGCGTTTCTATCCTAAATTTGTTGCAAGATTTGCATATACAACCCGGAAATTTTTGTCAGCAGATGTCCATTTCCTTTTATTTTTTACACAAAATTCCCCAAACTGTCGATCCCCCCATAACTTTAGGCTATAAGAATGGATTTTGAAATGGTTGAACTTGAAAGCATAGATGTCGAAAAATTTCATGGTAAGGGTATCCCCGGCATGGTATGGCCACTCAATGTTTTTAATAGTTAATTTGCATGCGATGGATGTGCTTTAAAAAAAAAAGTGTACCATATATACTTGGATACTTACCGATGCGGCTGGTTTTGCATGGAACTAATACTATTGTTAGAGTAATTTTAAGATTGTTTATTTTGAAATACTCAAACTTAGTGGTAATGGACAATCATATATATACGGGACAGTTCCGGAGACCCTTAAAAAAACCTCCAAGTTTCCGATCGAATTTTGATGATCCGAGCCGCTCAATGTAATCAGAATGTGATTTTAAGGGTGGCTGAGAGAAATCAGCAAAAAAAAATGACCGGGAAGGACTTCATCCGAACAGTTTTTTATTGAACTTTATTGAACAGTATATATATATATATATAAAATATACACACACACACTTTTATTTGGTTACATTTATGTTGGTACAATTGCTTGGTTGTCTTTAAGTTTGAAATTTCTTGAGCTCAAAACAAGGGCATACCGTTCATGTGTCGGTGACATGCTAACGAATCACATCTAGATTGTAAATACATACCGTTCATGCGTAGGTGACATGCTAACGAAGAATAATTGAGTCTTATTATGGTTGACATGAATTTCCAACCAATCTGACCACGTCTTCAAAGCCATCTCATAACTGCGTAACATCTCCACTTCTCTATAGATTCCGTCTGAACGCTCAAATGATCCCCACCTAGTGGCCAATAAATTCAAATAAAATTTAGACACCATTTCAGCATATATGATTGATCCAAAAGACGAGTTTAAAAATGTTAAAAGGCCCGGCCCCAATTACTATATAGGTTAAAATAAAAGGGAATTTTTAGGCCGGCCCAAAAACTTAGGCTCAGTCTTCATTTAGTCCTGTACAATTATTTGTATTTTTTATTCCAACCTTGCCCCTTCACGCGCATTAGTGCACAGAACTAGAGAGCATCTAGTATAGAAAAATTATCCAATGCTCCATGAGCACTGGTGCACCATTAAAACATTGTTTAAATTTCAAAAAGTCATATCTTTTGTTGTAGATATTCATTTTTTTAAAAAATTATATTTTTGGAACCTACTCGACGATATCTACTAAACAAGATCCATATTGAATATAAAATTATGAAAGATTAAAAAAATATCATTTGCTATGAGAAAATTCTATGAGAACTATTTCTATGAGAACTATTTCTATGAGAATTGTCCCTATGAAAACTGTTTCGGACAAAAATACCCTTAGTTATATAAACTGGCTATGAGAACTGTCAATTCTCATAATCAGTTCTATGAGAACTGCCAGTTTTCATAGTCACTTCTATGAGAAGCGACTGTTCTCATAGAGAACTAGCTTTGTGAACTGGTTATGAGAACTAGACTATGTGAACTGAAAAATACACAGTTCACACAGTCTTACCACATACTAAAATACACAATTTTCATAAAATATATAGTTCTAATAGAAAATATATGGTTCTAATAGACAGTTCTCATAGATAATACACAGTTCTCATAGAAAAATATACAGTTCTTATAGAAAAATACTCAATTCTCATAGACAGTTCTCATGAATAACACACAATTTTCATAGAAAATACACACATGAAAAAAAATTGAATAAAAACAAAAAGGTAATCAAAATCAAATATAGTTATAAATGTTCTAAGGGGAACTGTGTATTTTTCGTGTAATTGAATTTTTAGTTAGTTTTATGTGCGTCAAAGCCTTGCTATACACTGATTACAATTCAATTGCTCAAATAACTTTTGAGAAAAATACCTTTGGCTATGAGAATTGTCAATTCTTATAGTTAGTTTTATAAGAACTGCTCGGTTATGTGAACTGAGCTATGAGAACTGAAAAATACATAGTTCAAATAGCCTCAACACACACTTAAATACATAGTTCTCATAAAAAATACACGATTCTCTTAGAAAATATATAATTCTTATAAAAAGTTCTCATGGATAATACACAGTTCTCATAGAAAAATACACAATTTCCATAGAAAAAACATAATTCTCATAGATAATACACAATTCTCATAGAAAATACACAGTTATCATAGACATTTCTCACAGAAAAAACACAATTCTCATAAAAAAATACTCAGTTCTCATAGACAATTCGCATAGAAAAATATACAATTTTCATAGAAAAATACACAATTTTCATAGACAGTTTTCACAAAAATACACAATTTTCATAGAAAACTACATAGTTCTCATAGAAAAATATACAGTTCTCATAGAAAAATACACAATTCTCATAGAAAAAATACACACAATTCACTAAAATACACATTGCCCCAACACACACAATTCACTACGCAATTCATATAGCCCAAATACACAAGAAATACACAGTTCACATAGCTCCAACACCCTAAAATTCACAGTTCACATAACCCCAAATACACACTAAACAACATAGTCAATAATAAAATCAGATAATAAAACTCATTAGAGAAACAGTACAAACACCTATATTTTCACATCAAAAACAAAAATTAAACAAAAACAAATTACATGTTGGAGATGCTATTGTTAGGCTCCATTTGTTTTGACACAAATTACTTTCACATCAAAAATTCTTTTTCATTAACAGTACAAGGTTTAAGTTGGACAAATTGAAAATATGTTGTTGAAGTTGGGATTTGTGTTATACCATGGGGTTTCAAATGCAATTTTCTCAAATCTGTGGACACGTTTTCTGCATCAATTTCTTGTTTCGTTTACTTCATCTGCGTAGACTATTGGGCTCTAAAATCACTACTCCTTCCGAACGGACGCAATCACAGCACCATCTATGGCGACTGAAAGCAACTCAACTCGTAGAGCTCGACGACGAAACTGTCCATTAATTTCCTCAAAAAATCTAAGTCAAAACTAGATGTGATAGATCAAGATCAATACTTATCAAAATCGAGTCTCTCGACGCCGGCGACGCTTTCAAAACTCTGGCCGTTGAGATCGGTGAAGGATTTAGAACGTCGTCATCACCGCAGAGGGCGGTGACGAAGTCAGGTCTTGACTTGAAGAGCTCTAGTTGCCGATCATTGTCTTGTTGATCTCCGCCGATGATGTGGCGAAGAAGGACCGGACGTGGCGGCGCGACAGCAACGTTGTCGAAAAGGAGACGGCGGCGACGGAGGTGGTTGGAGCTGCTCCATCGGTGGAGCGACGGAGAGAAACAAGGAGAGGTGTTGTTGTTGCTGGGAGTGCTTTAGAGAGAGAGAGTGCGAGGGGTGGGAGTGGTTTAGAGAGAGAGTGAGTGGAGCAGAGGAAATGATCACAGTGGTAGTTGATTAGGGCAAAAAAGTCTTAATGCAATATAACCGAGCCTATTTAGGTTCGGAAATAATATTCAGGGTTGGGATCAAAACGAACCTAAAAAGGAGGACTGGCCTCTAATTTTCTATAAAATAAATTACTTACAAGATCTTCATCATGGGCCTCCTCCACCAGAGGTAGGAATTGAAGACTAGAATATCTGCATCAGTCCAATGCCTAGCATGTTTTTCAATGGCTTGAGTCCTTACAATTCGATCTGGTAAACGATGCTTTACTGGATCATCAGAGTTGGACTCAACTAGCAGTGGAGCCCAATAGAATTCAACTGATGCATTGTATTCCTTCGTTGAATAAACCACAAATTAAAAAAAAATTACACCCAGAATGATAAATTTATTAGGAGTACTACATACGCAACTGGATTGTATAATTGCAGTAAATAGCGAATTCGTTTTCTTCGGAATCTTTTCACTGTTAGAGAATCTTCTTTTTTTTTTTTAAAAAACATTTTTCTAAATTACTAAAAACAACCTCTCTCTCTCTCTCTCTTTTTTTTTTTTATTATCTAAATTAGGCCAGTGTGTATAGACCTACTGATAGAAGAAGAAAACTCAAAATTTTGAAATGCCAACTTGAGAGAAATATGTCGTTTTTCCTTTAAATTTGGCTGGTTTACTTTCTTTAGGGATATTTTGTAAATGGTTCAAAGTTTTCCAAATTTCGGGTTTCTCTAATGAAAACAAAACAATAACATGAATTTTTTTCTGAAAAGACAGAAAAAAGTTCATTAAAAGGAAAGTAAATCAGGAAAGAAATATTTTTGTTTTAGAGATTAAAATTGACTGGCTATATTTTTTTTCCCCTGAAAGACTTGGTATTTTAATAAAGTTAAACTTACAGAGGCCTTGAAGGTGGTCAAGGAGCCATTGGTGTGCATAGATTTGAGCATTGGGTCAAGTATGGATGTTTCCACTAGACAGATCATTGAGACCCATTGGTTCCTATTTAAAGAATCTCCAACAAACACAAGCCTCTTGTTCCTTAGCCTCTCTAGCAATGCTGTGGCATTGAACCTTTATTAACATATAAAAGCACATTCCACCAAGTTCAAAAAAATACCCAAATAATTAAAGACCGTAGAATCAAATGACCAGCAATTATATACTTTTTGTCTTTTGGAATTTTAGAGAAAGACAAATTTAATCAACATATAATGGAAAATAGTTTTATCTCTGGTCCGCCACTACAACAGTAATTAGAAAACTTTATCAAAATTGAGCAAATTTTATGTCAAAACCCCACTAAAAGATTAGAAGGTGCAGAAATAAAATTTTGGCCATTTTGTCTTCAATGAGCCATTTTCATATTTGACCCATGTTTTATCTTTACATTTCTTTTGGGTTCTTTCAAACTCAACGTAAAAAAGTATTGACAAGATGCTAAAGTTCAAAATCACGTTAATCCCAATAATAGGACAATCTTTTAAGTGAAATCACAGTATTTCAAGATTAGTACTCCCTCATCTCATCGCTTCTAGAGTTTTTTTTTTAGCGTAGTACTGTTACATAATACATACTCCCTCCGTCCCATTTTCATTGTTAATTATTCTGTTTGTCTCTTTTATGTCTTTTGCTTATATCTTTTAGTGTGGATCTTAAAAAATATACAACATGGATCTTGTTTAATAAATCTTGATTAATTCTATAAGACAAAAATTTCAAAATTATGAAAAACATTATAGATTAAAAGATATAAACAATTAAAAAATGACACACAATTTAAAATGGACAGTGAAAATGAGACGGAGGGAGTATTTATTTACACAGATTAGCATTTCTAAAACTATCCCTTGCATATGAACTTCACAAAATAAAAGGAATACATGTATATTGAACGATACTGAATATGCATTTGTATACACAAATTTGTCCCCTGTTTTTTAAATTAACCTTTTCCATTAATACATTTAGGTTGAGAGTGAGAAGACAGAGAGGAGAAGAGGTCAGAGATAGAACTACCTTGGGAGGTCACAGCGATAAGGTTGCCACCTCCAACTCTGATACCTCAAGTCCTCTCTTCCAAACTTCTGGCAAGCCAATTGGTCCGACATAAAACTGCAATCCTTCTCTTTGTACAAAGGGTGTGACTCGTTATCAAATACCCATTTCCCCGAGAAAAAATCGCATTGCGAAATCGACGATGAGCCATTGTTAATCTGATGCTTCGTCTCATCCCCTTCTTCCAATAACTGCTTGCTCTCTCCCGTCAAATAAATTGCTCCAATCACTAAGACGGCCACCAATAGGCCTACAAGGGATTGAAAGCTCCATCTAATTCCCCAGGAACTGGGAAACAATACTTGGAGTTTATTTGTCATTCCCACCCCCACTAGTCTAAACTCACTTGCCTCTATCTTGGACTCTGTCCATGTCTTTGTTGATATCTCCTCTTTTAAGCATATCTGGCTAGTGGTCGGTGAATGGTGTGATGCATTACCACTTTTTAAATGGTGATGAGTGGTTCACCGAAGGCAATTGATTTGGCCTTTTTAAAAAAAAAATTAACCAGGGTTCTTTGCAGTTCTTGGAATGAATTGATTGTTCCATCTCGATTTAGGTTGGATTCAAGCTATAGTCTTAACCGTACTTTCGGTATTTTAGTTATTTTAGTCCTAAATAATACCCATTATTGAAGACAATTTATTTCCCTTAATTAACTTTATTGTCTAAATGGCATTTTCAATATTTTTAGTAATAACAAGTGGTATTTTGGCGTTTATCTGAAGACAAAAAGTATAGATGAACTCATCCTTATAAAATTATAAATTGTGTTTGTGGTAAAACAAAAAAGGGATTTATAGATTGTGCCAGGGACACGGTTTCAATTTTAGGGTACCCATAGTTTTTATTATATATATATATATATATATAATATGGGAGGGTGGTATATATTTTCCACTATTGGATTGTGTAGACACCCCAATCTGACTTCCCGATCGTTTTACTTTGTTCGTCGGTTTCTTGATTCCCCGATGATGAGTCAGGTCGAAACAGTCCCGAGAACTTGGAATGGCTTGAGTTTGGCATGTGTGGAACCCATCCTTAACCCTTAAACCCTTGAATCAGAACCTGGACCTTGGTCTGAATGTTGCGCGACAATCTAGAACCCTCGCGCGATGGTTCATCTGCCAGGTGGTGGTCAAAGTCAAAGCTTTGACCATTGACCATCGCGGGGCTGGCTGGACCCTCGCGCGATGGTCTCACTCCATCGCGCGATGGTCAACACCTGTCATTTTCACCCAGATTGCGTGGTGGTCAGGGGGCTACAGGCCTATGTGACCCCGTTTTCTCGGCTGAACAGCGTTCTGGGGGGGCTCCCCTTGCACCACCTCACCCCCCATTCTCCCATCACCTTTGCCACCCATTCCTCCACCAAGCATTTGTAACCAGCATTGTTGGCTGGTTACAAGGCCTTGGTTAGCCATCCACTAACCCCCTTCTCCTATAAATACCCCCCCTTATGATTCCTTGCAAAGGGTTACAAAAAAAGCTCTCTTCAAGAAAGAAGAAGGAAAACTCAAGCACAAACATCTCACACCACTCACTCCCACATAATCACCTTCCAAATCTTACCATCTCATCATTCAAGCCATTTCCAAGGCACTCAAAGCAAAGGTATAATATCTTTCTGCTCACTGTTCGAACCCCTGAGGGGGGGGCTGGCAGGGTCAAGGCTGGTAATTGATACCAGTTCTGGCACTAAAGCTGGCAGAGTTTCAAGAGCCGTTAGCAGGGAAACCCTCGCGCGATGGTCCCGTATGCTCGCGCGACAATTCTGTCTGCGTGAGAATGGACCACGTGGGGAAGGGACTCTGGTCTTTAAGTTTATTATTGTGCTTGTAGTCTTTTAAAAGTCTTTGAAGGAGCTTTAGCTCACTGCTTTGCTGTTTTACATGTTGAAAATCATTGTTAGGCTTAGTTTATAACACCTCTTGGTTTGGAATGCTCTTGGAATGCTCTTGAACATGTCTCAGAGCCCTAAGTATGCAAAGCAATTCCTGGAAGTCCAGTCAGAACAATCGCGCGGCTGTCTCATACTGTCGCGCGATGGTTCTCTGTTTCCCAGGTACTGCCCTTGCATGAGCAACCTGGCCTTGGCCTCTGTTTAGACACCCCCACTGTTTAGGGGTTGCATTTTCATAATATTTCTATCTGTTGGCTGTAATATTGTTTACTTTCAAGTACCCATAAACTGCTTGGTTTGCACCTGGGTGAGCACTGGTCCTTCCAGAGCCCAGAAGGGAATGAAGTTCAAACCATTGGTGAAACATGAATACTCGCGCGAGTGTATGGGAATGTCGCGCGACGGTTTGCTTGCATGCGGATGAACTCACGCATGCAAGCTGGCTGTTTCTTCGTGCCAAAATCATACACAGCGTTGTCTTGATGTATGATCGATGTTTTGAACTTCGTTCTGTTTATTACTCGTCATCTCGCTCATCCATGCTATATATCAATCTTGCAAACTGTTACAGTTTTAATCCCTTAAACTGTTCCCCCGCCCTAAATGGCTAAAAATTGATTAATCAAACAAAATCGTAAACAAACATCTTTCGCAAATGCCTAAGTAGAGACCGATCTCCGGATTGGGCGAGAGGGGTGCCATAAAACCCTTCCCCTCTCGTAACCTGGCTCCCGAACCCAGATATGGTTATGACGGACTGGTTCCTTAACTTTTTCAAATCAATCAGCGCGGCAAGTGCTTCGAAATACGGTTCCTTGGGTGTCGGACCTTCAAACCCGAGTGGCGACTCTGTATTTTGCGAGCGCTTGCTTCCCCGCTCGCGCTCCCTCGACCCGGGCCCCTTGCCTCGCGTCTCGAAATCCAGAAATTCCGAAGGGCACGCATGCCCACAGTGGCGACTTTGCTGGGGATCGAATCAATATTGGTCTATACTCAGATTTTAATACGCTTGAGAACAATCCCACAAAAGTCTGTCAAAATAGTGAGCTTCGCGCTGCTAAAGAAAGGATTGGTGATTTAACAGGACCTTGTGTCCGACCACCCAATCTGGGGCTTTTCCGATTGTTCTCTCGTGTAGTATCTTCTAAGTATTGATCAATAAAGAGAGCCAAATTTGAAAAGGCATTTGCGAATTTGCGATTCTGTTCGATTAATCAAATTCTTTAGCATTTTTCATATGCATCGATGTGGGATAAGCCTCGTTGGATCGTTTTGGCAATCCGGCACGGTTTACCGGAGCTCGGGGACCTCGAATGACCAACAACCTTCGACGATGATGAGTCATTCTACCGTTTGACTGTTGCTCTGCGATTACGCGAGCAGTGGGAGGTATATCTTGGCTCTAGTCCAAGGAACCCGTTACAAACCAAAACCAGCCTTTGCATATACAAAGCATTAGAACTCTCCAAACTAGGACAGGTACCTACAGGGTAAGATTACTTGCATCTAACCCCCATATACTGTCTACGTGTTACTGCTTTCCCTATCGCATGTACTGTACATACGCTATTTTGCATAGGAGCATGCTTAAGGTTGTCTTGTCTTTTAAGTTTGTCATGCGCTGTCTAAGACGTTGTTGGACCCGATGAGGAGTCGTTCATTCAACAGAATGTTCGTTATCAATCGCAAAGCCCTTAGATCAGCGAGACTTTGAGAAATCAAACCTTACTACATCCTTGGCTCATGCCCGATTAAGGATTCAACCAACAATAAGGAACCACAAGGTATGGATGCCACGTCACTGGTGCCACCCAGGTTGAAGTGCGAAGTCACTATACACCGCCGTGTTCAAGGTTAAGGTGCCATGTCATCACTACCGAGTTGTTCCAAATTCAAAGTTGAACCTTTAAATAGGACTAGTCGAAGATTTAGTCTATTTTGACTTCTTTTAGGATCTGTCGATCTACTCAAGGACACATCGCCGAAAAGAATTCTGAGGATTTCGGCAACGTTTGAAACTCGTGAGGCAAACTCGTCTCTGGAACTGTACATACATACATTCTGTTTTGCGTAGGAGCATGATTAGGGCGGCTTCTAAGTTCTCTCTCTTTCGAGTCTGTCTTATGCTTATTAGGACGCTGCTAGACCCGATGAAGAGTTGTGCATCTCGATGGTGCACGTTGTTAATTTTTTCAAAGTCTTTAGATCAGCGAGACTTTGAGAAATCAAACCTTATTAAGTCCTTGGCTCATGCCCAATTAAGGATTCGACCGACAATAAGGAACCACAAAGTATTGATGTCGTGACATTGATATCATTCAGGTTACAAGTGCCTTGTCACTTACAACCACCCCGGCTAAAGCACAGCGTTGCTCACGCCACCCCGGTTAAGGTGTCACGCCGTCAATACCGAGTTGTTTCTAATTCAAAGTCGAATCTTCAAATGGGACTAGTCAAAGACTTAGTCTGTTTTGACATCTCTTAGGATCAGTTTGATCTATTCAAAGGATACACCCTCAAAAAGAATTCCGAGGATTCTGGCAGCATCCGAACATCATGAGACAGACTTGTCTCTAGTTCTAAAGTCTAGGGTTGACACCGACAACGACGTGTACATTGCATTTTGCTGTAGGAACACCACTGAGCTTTTGTCTTACTTTGCTGTCCAAAGCTTAAGGCCTTTGCATCGTCGGAGAGTACCGAAAAGAAGAGCCAAACCTGCTTGGGAACATTTGCCGGGGCTGTTGCACCTTTGCTTCCAAGGTCATATCACCTGCCTCGTTCATCAATTTAGAATGGCAGTACAAATGGAGCTGGCTGAGCTCAAGAAGGCTGTAGAAGAATTGGGTCACAAGATGGACAAACAGATGATTATGGTCCAGGGACTCGTTGGCCTCGTTACCTCCATAGCCCCGCAGCCAGATATGGGGCTAGTCAAAGAACCTCCTCAAGCCTACCACTCTCCAACGGTCGGAATCAAACTGTGCTCAGGAGACATGTTCAACGACCTGGTTGAATTCCATGAGGCTAAGACTCACTCGAAGGAGGATGTTGATTCTTTTGTCGAAGCCATTGCCAAAGGGGAGGAAATACTTAGTGATGAATTCAGCCCCGAAGGCAAAAGAATGCATCCTATTAATGAGGCAATATGTTGCAACTGCGAAGCAAACAAGGGTTCCGCTTCGGATTCTCAGTTCACTCGCCGAAACCCACCAAGGACTTTCTCACGCTTCTCTACACCTTTGGCCTCAATTTATGAGAAGCTCCTCGATGCTGGTTCCATTAAGCCCCTCAATCCAACTCCTCTACCCAAAAATCCATCACCCAACTTCAAGTATAACCTCTATTGTGCCTACCATCAGATGCCTGGCCATCCTACCAGTGCTTGCTTCCGGCTTCGACATGCCGTTCAAGATCTCGTTGATTGTGGTATCATCACAACCCCACCACCATCAACAGCCGATACCAATCAGGTTCAAAACGCTCAAAGCTTCCGAGCCCGAACCCAACCCCGGAGTTTCTCTGTCTTCGAAGCACCTCTATCTACAGTAATGGAGAAGCTTTTCCAATCCGGGCATCTCAAGCCTTTGACCCCGACTTCCCCACCCAAAGTCTTACCAGCCAACTGCAATGCAAACCATTTCTGTGCCTTCCACCAAATGCCTGGCCATCCCACTGACGCATGCTATCGTCTTCGACATGAGATTCAAGATCTCATTGACAATGGCACGGTTCAAGTTCCACCAAAGCCTGACGTCATTTCCAACTCCTTGCCTCAACACAACTCTAACCTTCTGGTTGGTCAGATATCTATCACCTCCACTCAAATCAACCCAAGCTCCACCATATTCAACCCTAGCCACTATATCGTCCCAGAGAGCCAACCCAAACCAATCGTATCCATCCCGTTCGAACCGGAGATTAACATGATGGTTATAGGTTGGGAAATTGAGGTCTTCACTGCCGACACTTGGATTGACAGTAATGAGGAACTTACAAAGGAGCAGACTGACGGGATGAGGTCCATTGTTCATGGGAGCACCAAGTAGGTTTGGTCAAAGAAGCTGAGGAAGCCGAAGTGCTGTTGCTTGGGCTTGATACCCGCTGGATCCTACCTCTTTTTGTGGAAGCTACGGGTAGCTTTTTAACAATTGCGTTTTCAAAACTACGTCTAGTTTGCATTGGCGTTTTGTCTGAGTCTGACACGGAGTCTTTTGCATTTGTCTAGTCTAGCTCTGAGTCGGAGGTTGTGCCTTTTGGCCCCCCACGTTGTAGCTTTTGTTTCAGGTTTCGAGTCTGCTGTACTTGGCAAACCCCGGGGGTTTTTATGATATGCTTTATTTTGCTTCTAAGTACTTCGCTGGCTTTTATATAAACTGTGTCGACCCAGACGACGAAGGGATAGATTTCGATGGGATCATTCCCAAGGAAATGTGTTCCCTCGCCGAAAGGGAAGGCGAAAGGCATGCTCAGCCTATAAATTGAAATAATAGTTTTCAAATAAACTTGAAAGATGAAGTAGACCTCCAAATGGTTCAAACTGGTTCAACACTGTCCCCAGAGGAGCATTGCGCCCGGTCAGGCAGCCTCGAAGAGTTCATCAATATTTTGGCATGGTCTCTCAAATGACATGCCTAACGTAGACCCTGAGATAAAGGAACATCAAATCTTGTTGCTACCAGATGCCAAGCCAAAAAGCAGAAGCTCAAAAGGTCCAGCGCCTCATACATGTTCAAGTTTGTAGGAACAGCGTTCCACCAAGTACAAGTTAGCAAGTTCAAAATTGGCCTGGAACGAGACATGTCAACCGAAGCACACTGGACTCTGTGCCATCAAAAGCCATCTTATCTGGGCTACAGCCAAACGTCATCGACCTCGATGGCAATCAATTTCAAATACCTTGGTCAACATGGATCAATTCAAAAGTCTTTTTCCTGAGAGAAGCTCGTTGGGCTGAAAACCCCAAGGGTGGGCAGTTCCAAGCAAAAGTTAGAGCAGCCTGCTAGACCAAAACCTTTGAAGGTGGTTTAGGCAAAAATGAATAGGCAATATTCAAAAGCTCGCTAGACCGAAAACCCGAATGGGCGGTTCTAGGCAAAAGTTAGAGCGTAAAAGGTGAGGTAAAATACTCGAGTGAACCTTGGCCTGAACTACGTTCTGACCTGATTCCCTAGCTTGGGATACGTAGGCAGTCTCTTTTTGAGACTCGGTCACATTCTATCAATTGGATCCATGGTTGACATTTTGGGTACACACCAAAGGTCGAAGAGGATCGAAGATCAGATCGAGCTGCATTGGAGGAATCAGAAGGGGGAAAACCTTTGTCTTTCAATTTTATTACAAACTGCTTCTTCAATTTACAGGCTGAGCATAAGTCTTAAAATATTTGAAGCATCAAAAACAGAACGAAATGCTAGAGGCCTTAACCGGCTCACAATTTATTCTAAGTTCAGCGAAGTCTGGTGTAAGCAACCATAGCGTGTTTGTTCGAAGTGATGCGCGTTGGTCTCAAACCTGCGCACGCTTCTTGCAATAGACAGCAGCAGCTAGCTATTACCCTCGAATGTCATTCCAGGGGCTTTTGCCAAGTCTTGTCATACCATGCAAGTCATATGGACTTAATGTGACTGCACGGGGGTGTCGGTTTCAGTCCGGGCCTATACGAGTCATTATCTGCGTCTTATGTCCGTTTTTGCGACATTTTTCCAGCTTTTCAATCAACTGTCGTTTCGAGATGCTTTTCTCGATTTTGTTTGTACAGGTCTTTGTGCCTTTTTGCGTCTTTCGCAAGTATCAGTTTCACCTGTCTAAAGGGATATTGTGAGTTTTGGCACGTTAATACCCAAAATTTCATTATTTTCCATATGTTTAAGGATCCTCATCGTATCCTGGGGTCTTTCTCCCTTTTTGTTCGAGCTAGGCATGTTTGTACATGTATGTGTGTCTGTGTGTTGACTCAATTCACTTGTCAATGCAAATTAGATATTAGCGCATGGTTTACATGTCGATAAACTGGAAAATGCAATTTTTACATTGCTACCCTAGTATCTGTAACCCACAAGCAGTGGAATCTCTTGAAGCAGCAAGGGCGCGTCAGCCCAATGCCAAGCAAAGCATCTCTGGGGCACATCTGCCCAAGCATCGAAGAAAGGGCACGCAAGCCCAATTCCGTCAACTGGGGCACGCCAGCCCGCTCGATGTCTCTCTATCTTGATGCGCATCTCCAGGGCAAAAGGCAGTAAAGTACTTGGGCTCAATGGTAGTCCTTAGGCATCGTTGTCCTCGTAGGAGCCGCCCTTAGCTTGCATCTACATCTTCAATTTGTGCATTTTCTTAGTATGCATCTTTGCATATTGTATATCAAATGTTTAAAGCAGAAAAATTCTATGACGGAATCGCTTCTGTGGGTTAGTGCAAGAATGGGGGAATGCCACACGCCACTTTCCTTGTCTCATTTGCCATGGTAACCATCAAGCACACAACCTCGCTGTCCTGCTCTGTTGGCACTTAGAATGCACTTTGGGGAATCAGAATTCAATCCAATTCAACGGCTCAATCATTTTGTATAGTGATCCGCCCTTTCAAATCAACGACAGCCGGTCCTGTCCATTTCTCAACGGCTTGATCATTCTGCACACTGATCTGCTCGTCTCAATTCAACGACAGCCGGTCCTGTCCAAATCTTAATGGCTTGATCATTCTGCACACTAATCTTCCCCTTTCAAATCAACGACAGCCGGTCCTGTCCAATGTTCAACGGCTCGATCATTTTGTATAGTGATCCGCCCTTTTCAAATCAATGACAGCCGGTCCTGTCCAATGTTCAACGGCTCGATCATTTTGTATAGTGATCCGCCCTTTTCAAATCAACGACAGCCGGTCCTGTCCAATGTTCAACGGCTCGATCATTTTGTATAGTGATCCGCCCTTTTTCAAATCAACGGCAGCCGGTCCTGTCCAATGTTCAACGGCTCGATCATTTTGTATAGTGATCCGCCCTTTTCAAATCAACGACAGCCGGTCCTGTCCAATCTTCAACGGCACGATCATTTAGACTGATGATCCGCCCATCTCAATCAACGACAGCTGATCCTGTCCTTTTCACAACGGCTTGATCATTCTGCACACTGATCTTCCCCTTTCAAATCAACAACAGCCGGTCCTATCCAATTTCCAACGGCTTAATCATTCTGCACAGTGATCTTCCCACCCATCCAAATCAACGACGGTCAGGCATATCGTCCGACTCAATCAACCTGATGGTCAGCCATATCATCAACGACGGTCAGCCATATCGTCCGACCCAATCAACCTGATGGTCAGCCATATCATCAACGACGGTCAGCCATATCGTCCGACTCATTCAACGATGGTCAGCCATATCATCCATGACGGTCAGCCAAATCAGTCATTCAACGATGGTCAGCCATATCATCCATGACGGTCAGCCATATCAGTCATTCAACGACGGTCAGCCATATCATCAATGACGGTCAGCCATATCATCAATGACGGTCAGCCAAATCAGTCATTCAACGATGGTCAGCCATATCATCCATGACGGTCAGCCATATCAGTCATTCAACGATGGTCAGCCATATCAGTCATTCAACGATGGTCAGCCATATCAGTCATTCAACGATGGTCAGCCAAATCAGTCATTCAACGATGGTCAGCCATATCATCCATGACGGTCAGCCATATCAGTCATTCAACGATGGTCAGCCATATCATCAATGACGGTCAGCCATATCAGTCATTCAACGATGGTCAGCCATATCATCCATGACGGTCAGCCATATCAGTCATTCAACAATGGTCAACCATATCATCAATGACGGTCAGCCATATCAGTCATTCAACGATGGTCAGCCATATCATCCATGACGGTCAGCCATATCGTCTATCTCCACGAAATCAACGGCTTGATCATTCTGCACACTGATCAGCCCGTCTCCTGTCATGTCTGCAACGGTTCGATCATTTATACTGATGATCCTCCCATCCAGACTTGAACGGTTCGATCATTTATACTGATGATCCTTCCATCCTGTCAAATCCCCCAACGGCTTGATCTTTCGGTACACTGATCAGCCCATTTCCTGTTAAATCCACAAACAACGACCAGAACATCATTCGATGGTCCGTTCATCCGCAACTGATTGTTCCCCAGGAGAGTCCGTCTTGGCCTGTCTCGAACGACAATCACCCTCAGTCTAGCCGCAAGTGCATCTTCCAGCAGGCTTATTGCCCTTTCTCGGATGGTCTTTGATAAGGAGATTGGCTCTGATTCCCTATAGATGGAATTCAACCTGCCTGACACGACCTACCCATTTTTGTTGGAATACTTTGTGCCGAGGATAGCTTGATCCCCAGCAGCAACAGCCGGTCCCATCAACATCTGCAGCGACAGCCTGTCCTGTCCAAATTCGATCAACAAGCGGCGATGCATTCGTCCACTTCTACTTCCATCCCTAGCGACGGTCCGTCCGTCCATTCAACCAATTAGGTTCTGTAAGTATGCTTGTCTACTTTGCTAGTATGCTTTGCTCTGGATTGCCTTGAGGGGTGTCTAGAATTCTTTGACGTTACTTGTACCAAGTCGATGGTGCTTCAAGTGCCGTCAAAGAGGGGCTACTGTAGACACCCCAATCTGACTTCCCGATCGTTTTACTTTGTTCGTCGGTTTCTTGATTCCCCGATGATGAGTCAGGTCGAAACAGTCCCGAGAACTTGGAATGGCTTGAGTTTGGCATGTGTGGAACCCATCCTTAACCCTTAAACCCTTGAATCAGAACCTGGACCTTGGTCTGAATGTCGCGCAACAATCTAGAACCCTCGCGCGATGGTTCATCTGCCAGGTGGTGGTCAAAGTCAAAGCTTTGACCATTGACCATCGCGGGGCTGGCTGGACCCTCGCGCGATGGTCTCACTCCATCGCGCGATGGTCAACACCTGTCATTTTCACCCAGATTGCGTGGTGGTCAGGGGGCTACAGGCCTATGTGACCCCGTTTTCTCGGCTGAACAGCGTTCTGGGGGGGCTCCCCTTGCACCACCTCACCCCCCATTCTCCCATCACCTTTGCCACCCACTCCTCCACCAAGCATTTGTAACCAGCATTGTTGGCTGGTTACAAGGCCTTGGTTAGCCATCCACTAACCCCCTTCTCCTATAAATACCCCCCCTTATGCTTCCTTGCAAAGGGTTACAAAAAAAGCTCTCTCCAAGAAAGAAGAAGGAAAACTCAAGCACAAACATCTCACACCACTCACTCCCACATAATCACCTTCCAAATCTTACCATCTCATCATTCAAGCCATTTCCAAGGCACTCAAAGCAAAGGTATAATATCTTTCTGCTCACTGTTCGAACCCCTGAGGGGGGGGCTGGCAGGGTCAAGGCTGGTAATTGATACCAGTTCTGGCCCTAAAGCTGGCAGAGTTTCAAGAGCCGTTAGCAGGGAAACCCTCGCGCGATGGTCCCGTATGCTCGCGCGACAATTCTGTCTGCGTGAGAATGGACCACGTGGGGAAGGGACTCTGGTCGTTAAGTTTATTATTGTGCTTGTAGTCTTTTAAAAGTCTTTCAAGGAGCTTTAGCTCACTGCTTTGCTGTTTTACATGTTGAAAATCATTGTTAGGCTTAGTTTATAACACCTCTTGGTTTGGAATGCTCTTGGGATGCTCTTGAACATGTCTCAGAGCCCTAAGTATGCAAAGCAATTCCTGGAAGTCCAGTCAGAATTTGTAACCAGCATTGTTGGCTGGTTACAAGGCCTTGGTTAACCATCCACTAACCCCCTTCTCCTATAAATACCCCCCCTTATGCTTCCTTGCAAAGGGTTACAAAAAAAGCTCTCTCCAAGAAAGAAGAAGGAAAACTCAAGCACAAACATCTCACACCACTCACTCCCACATAATCACCTTCCAAATCTTACCATCTCATCATTCAAGCCATTTCCAAGGCACTCAAAGCAAAGGTATAATATCTTTCTGCTCACTGTTCGAACCCCTGAGGGGGGGGCTGGCAGGGTCAAGGCTGGTAATTGATACCAGTTCTGGCACTAAAGCTGGCAGAGTTTCAAGAGCCGTTAGCAGGGAAACCCTCGCGCGATGGTCCCGTATGCTCGCGCGACAATTCTGTCTGCGTGAGAATGGACCACGTGGGGAAGGGACTCTGGTCTTTAAGTTTATTATTGTGCTTGTAGTCTTTTAAAAGTCTTTGAAGGAGCTTTAGCTCACTGCTTTGCTGTTTTACATGTTGAAAATCATTGTTAGGCTTAGTTTATAACACCTCTTGGTTTGGAATGCTCTTGGGATGCTCTTGAACATGTCTCAGAGCCCTAAGTATGCAAAGCAATTCCTGGAAGTCCAGTCAGAACAATCGCGCGGCTGTCTCATAGTGTCGCGCGATGGTTCTCTGTTTCCCAGGTACTGCCCTTGCATGAGCAACCTGGCCTTGGCCTCTGTTTAGACACCCCCACTGTTTAGGGGTTGCATTTTCATAATATTTCTATCTGTTGGCTGTAATATTGTTTACTTTCAAGTACCCATAAACTGCTTGGTTTGCACCTGGGTGAGCACTGGTCCTTCCAGAGCCCAGAAGGGAATGAAGTTCAAACCATTGGTGAAACATGAATACTCGCGCGAGTGTATGGGAATGTCGCGCGACGGTTTGCTTGCATGCGGATGAACTCACGCATGCAAGCTGGCTGTTTCTTCGTGCCAAAATCATACACAGCGTTGTCTTGATGTATGATCGATGTTTTGAACTTCGTTCTGTTTATTACTCGTCATCTCGCTCATCCATGCTATATATCACATCTTGCAAACTGTTACAGTTTTAATCCCTTAAACTGTTCCCCCGCCCTAAATGGCTAAAAATTGATTAATCAAACAAAATCGTAAACAAACATCTTTCGCAAATGCCTAAGTAGAGACCGATCTCCGGATTGGGCGAGAGGGGTGCCATAAAACCCTTCCCCTCTCGTAACCTGGCTCCCGAACCCAGATATGGTTATGACGGACTGGTTCCTTAACTTTTTCAAATCAATCAGCGCGGCAAGTGCTTCGAAATACGGTTCCTTGGGTGTCGGATCTTCAAACCCGAGTGGCGACTCTGTATTTTGCGAGGGCTTGCTTCCCCGCTCGCGCTCCCTCGACCCGGGCCCCTTGCCTCGCGTCTCGGAATTCAGAAATTCCGAAGGGCACGCATGCCCACAGATTGGTATATATTTTTCAACCGTTGGATTGGAAATATATGCATTTGAATCCTTTTACATGACTTTGAATCAATCATGCTTAATATTTGGAAATTAGTGACTAATTATGGTAATCTATAACTAATGAAGTTATCCTAATCCTAATGCTATAATCCGCCAAAACTGTATATTCCGGAAATTGTATAATCAGCCAAAATGGTATAATCCTAATCCTAATGCTATATTCTGGAAATTAATTAATTCCATCATGCCTTTCTTTTATTGACTAATCCTAATCTTAATCCTAACTCTTTCTTTTATTGACTAATAATACTCCAAAAATCTAATCTTATGCCGGTTCAATCATGCATTTTCAGCCAAAATTAGTGGAAAATTATGCCGGTTCAATCATTCCTTTTCAGCCGAAATTAGTGGTTAACTATGGTACTCTATAATCAAGCCAAAATTGAATACACATTATGGTAATCTATAATTAGCCAAAATTATCTCCAAAATTTGTCGGGCTGTCCAAGAAAAACCAAGGACCGTGAAACCGGTCTAGACTGGACCGATCCGTGCCTTTTGAGTTTTGTCCGTGTATTTTTGACCCTAGGATTAGAGGTATATTCAAAAAGGGTAATGTGAGATTTTTGGTGATTGGTTCCCTGTAATTTCACACTTACCAAATCTACGAAACTAAAGCAAACGTGCAATTTTGAACTAAGATTGAAATTGAGATCTTGGTGATTGGTGGGAAAGATTGTTACCACAATTACGAAAGTTTCGGAAACGTTCTCTGTAATTTGATTTCCATCTATTTGAATCTTGCACTTTCAATTTTGTTTCAACGTAGTCCTTCCGTCAGCTTATCAATAGTGAGGTAAGTTCGATTTCTTGAACGATTTTTTTCAATTATTACGCAAGGGATTCAAACATCGAAGGATTTTTTTCAGTTCTCAAGCATGTCACGATTTTTTTCTTGAACTTATTTTACTCTTATTGGGTTTCTTTTGCCGAAAATTGGGAGATTCTTGAACGATTTTTTTCAAACCTCATGCAAGGGATTCAAACATGGATTTTTTTTTTCAGTTCTCATGCAAGTTTGATTATTTTCTTGAACGATTTTTACTCATATTAGGTTTCTTTTGCCGAAAATTGGGAGTTTCTCGAACGATTTTTTTCAGGTCTCATGCAAGGGATTCAAACATCGAAGGAGTTCGATTTTTTTCTTGAATGATTTTTACTCATATTGGGTTTCTTTTGCTGAAAATTGGGAGTTTCTTGAATGATTTTTTTCAGGTCTCATGCAAGGGAAACATCGAAGGATTTTTATCAGTTCTCATATAAGTTCGATTTTTTTTCTTGAACGATTTTTACTCATATTGGGTTTCTTTTGCCGAAATTAGGAGAAAAAATATGAGTGTGAGAGAATAGTTTTTTTTTTTTTTTTGTTGTTGACAACCTTGGGCCTTTTACGATAATCCTAACTTTGTTGTTTTCTTCTACCTTCTTCTTACTTTCTAATATTTTACTACAGGAAAGATCAACAAAAATACATTTAGAGAAATTCTGCGTCGAGCTTAAATTCGAGGTACTACTAATTTTTTTTTTCTCTTTTGGTACAATCACATAAGGTAAATATGTAACAGAGAAAAATTAATCATGAGATACACCTCTATAAAGAAATTTATTATATACTCCTATGCTATACGTTACGTGCCTATCCTAATTGACTCAATTTGGTTTGATTGAGACACAAGAGCCAATTTAGTTCTTTAAGTTCCAACACATTAGATTACTGAAAAATGGTGCGAGTTTAGAAAGTGCTTTCTTAACTTTATTCTAGAAGTTGTATTTGATCGAGAGCAAGACAATTGTGGGCATTTTTTATGCTATATTATGCCTTGATAAGATATTCTAATCCTATACTAATGTTGGCCTTCAAGCTTGGTGGTCTGCATCCAGGTGTTTGTAAAAGTGCCTCATACAAATAGAATTGAGGCTAGAGATTACTTGGGCTAATTTAAGTTATCTAGTGGATGTACTTGGGCTATTGTTTTTGTTTTTATTTTTTTTTGCAAAGTTGGAATCTTTGAAATGGAGTTGATTGTAAATTTCTTTTTGCTTTGGCCTTAATTTGTTGAATACCTATGTCTGAGCCGTGCCTTCTATTTCAAAATTTTCTTCACGGTATTACGACTGCTTTTTTCGAAGAATAGTTTTTCTATTGCAAAAGGTATTTCTCTCTATGAGGGCATTTATACCATTCAGTGGGGTGGTGAGGAGAAGACACATGTTATTATAATTCTGTTTTCGATCCAGTCACATGTTATGTGAGGTGTACCATTTCTTCTTTTGGTTCTGATCGATTTACTTGGTGATAAACTGATCATAGGTTATGCTTTCACTTTTGTTCTGTAACAACTGTGACTGTGTTAGTGACATTTACAGTATAGATCGATCTACAGTTTGGTCTACCTGATTGTAGCATAAAAAGTCTAGGTTGAAGAACTCAATCAACTGAAGAGGTACTGCCGCCCTATTTGTCTTTACCGTGCCCACCACAATTTTAGTTTTCTTGATAGCAAATGATGGGTGGATCGATGTTGTACCTTTAAGTCATTTTCTCTTATAGCATTACGATGACTGGGTGGAGAACAAAAAAGATTGGAAGAAAAGTGAATAGAAAACATTCGGCACGTCATTTTTTCTGCCAGTTTTCTCCTTTCTCCCCTTCTAATTGATGTAAAGCGGAGACTATATTATTTGGTTGCAAATCGATAAACAATTTTGGTTGCTGAGGTCAAGAGGTAGAAATAATCTTAGGATGGAATTGGGCACCCTATGTGTATATAAATTTTCCGTGATGCTACTTTAATTTTTTTCTTATACCACCACTCTTATAGGTTGTGGACTTTTGTTTCTTACAGTATATGTAATTTCCTGAGAACAAGAAGTTTTGGTTATAAGGTTGACCAAGTGACGAGAACTTGAGATAAAAAACTATCATGTGAACTTCCTCACTATTTTCTTTTGCTTTTTTTTCCTTCTTATGAGGCACCGACATTCTTAGAGATCTTTGTATTTGCATCGGACACTCCGGGTAAACGTAAATCTTCTTTATTGTGGGTCTTGTCGAGGACACACACAGAGACATGACAGGGTAATTTTAACAGGTCAATTTTAAAAGCTTTTCGAGGTTGAAACTATAAAAGTACTGGTCCAAAAGCAAAACATATGTGTTCTATAGGCATGCACCATGAGTCAATATTGCATTCAATAGGCGTTCTAACCTAAATATTTTGTGGTTAAAGGTTTACATAACTAAAAACAATTATTTTAAGAAATGGCGTGTTCGTGACTCCACTTTTTTAGAACTACCGTGCCCCATATTGGTGTTTGTGTCCGTATCGTGGCTACATAGATGCCTTGATACTAATTGAGTTAAGATTTTGTAAGATGATCATCTATTTTCTATCTCCAATGTGTAGAGGCAATGGAAAACTAGAGAGTTTGATTCGAAGTTGTGCAAATCTGCTGCTATTTCTCCTTTTGCTAATTGTATTGGATTTGCATTGAGGTTACATCTACGAGAATAATTTTGCAATTATTAAAAGGAAAATCGAAGGCAAGGAGAAATGGCTCAATAAAGACAAAGATCTACCACAAAAGGCAAGGAAAAAGAAAAGGCAACCGGCCGGTTGGAATAGAAAAGAGAAAAATTGGGTATGACTTTTAATTTGAATGACTTGGTTGGTTGGTGCAAGGTGTGGCAAGTGCATTTGGAACATGGTGTATCGTTCTTTTTGCTTTCTATTCTTTTTTTCTTTTTTGATGGGCTGCTTCCAATTCCTCTTCATGTAGTATTACAGGCCATATTTTGGAGCATGACTTCAAAAAAACACGAGAAATCTATATAATAAGAAAACCTTATTACAAGACATGACACACCATTGTATGATTATGAATCGTGAAACATGTGTTTACATTGGAATGGCGCCTTTTGTGAATATGACATGTTTTCGTGCGTTCTTTTAATATATGTCTCCTCAAGTCACATATTTTCATAGTTGTGTATCGTTCCTATTTCCATTGGTGTTTTGGATGGTGTGTTTTATTTTATCAAGTTTTATGCGACAATGAGTTTTTGCATGCACAAGTTGGGGATTGCTAAATTGTTTGCTCTTTATTTGCTAATTTAAGTTAACCAAATCAATAAATATGCTTGGGCTATTGTTTTTTGCATAGTTCGAATCGTTGGGCAGTGAGCTGGTTGTTCGAGCCGTGCCTTCAAGCAGGGAAATGCGCTAGTGTGTATATATATATATATACACAGTCAGTCTCAAATGAGGGAGTCCTTATTTTAGTTAAAATGCAGACCTCCTCATTTCTCCCATTTTCCGATTGAATTTCGATGATCCGAGCCGCTCAATGTCTTCAGAATGTGATTTTAAGGGTACCCGCGAGAAATCGGCAAAAAAAAAAAAAATGACTGGGAAGGGCTTCATCCGAGCAGTTTTTGGTTGAACCGTTCGATAAAAAACAAACAAAAATTGCTCGGATGAAGCCCTTCCCGGTCATTTTTTTTGCTGATTTCAAGCGGGACCCTTAAAATCACGTTCTGAACACATTGAGCGGCTCGGATCATCAAAATTCAATCGGAAAAGGGAGGTCTGCATTTTATTAAAATAAGGTGGTCCTTACGGGAGACGAACTGTGTGTGTGTCTCTATATATATATATATATATATATATATAAGGACGAAAACACAATATCGAAAGAAGATGCTACCTACATGGAGTAGATTTTGTGCTCAATGATTGTGCATAGAACATGGTATGGGGCCCACTTTGGGTCTCACACAAATAATTCGAGTCGTTAATTAAATTTAAAACTTTTTCCAAGGACGCTCTTGAAAAGTTAAATCAATCCAATACCTATAAGGGCTTGATCCAATCATTTAACTTTTTATTTAGATTTCAGAAGCTGAAAACTTAAATGATTAATTGGATCGAGCAACTATAAGTATTGGATTAAGTTGATATTTTTGCGAAGGGCCTTTGATAAAAATATTTTACTTTTAATGAACGGCTTGGATCGTTTGGGTAGGATCTGTGATAAGCATGCATCACACTGTGATATGTGCACAGAATCTGTGCACAAATCTATGTGTCTAGCAGCACTTGTTTCACACGTATAACTACGAGTGATCATCTATCATCGCTCTATCACACTATGTGGTGTAAAATGGATATTGGTTGCTAAACTAAATAACTTTTCCCATAACTACGGTGGTGTTCAGGTCCGGAGGTCCTTCCCCCCTCCCCCCTGACACACACACATAGTGGATATGTGCACAGAATCTTTGCACAAATTTGTGTGTGTAGCAGCACTTGTTTCACATGTATAACTACGAGTGATCATATGTCATCGCTCTATCACAACATGTGGTGTAAAAAGGATATTAGGCGCCAAATTGAATAACTTTTCCCATAACTACAGGGGTGTTTGGGAAGTGGATTTTTGCATTTCTATTTTCCCATTTTGGCTGTTTGGCACTCCATTATAAGAACTCATTTTGGGAGAATGGATTCACTGATTTTCTCTAAAGAAGTGAAAACCTAGAATCATGTCCGGAGGCCCACCCCCCCCCCCCCCCCCCACCCCACAATCTTATCCACTTTTCCTCACCTATTTTCACACCATACGGCAAATCCACTCAGAGAGAGAGAGAGAGAGAGTTTAAGGACCCAAAATTTCATAATTATTTAAAGGTTCATTAATACTAGAAATTGAAGGAAAATGTGGAAATTGTTGAGTTTGTTTGATTTGGTGTTAATACGAAAGGATTGTTAGTGCAGGGAGTGCAAGTGTGAGTTGTGTGTGTATAAATAGGAGTGTGTAGGAGTAGGGGATTAAAATTCCAACTCCATTCTCTCTCCAAATCCCGACCCCCCCCCCCCCTTCTCTCTCTCTCTCGGCTCATCCTCTCTCTCTCACCCTCTTGCTCCCAACCAAAACCCACTCAAACCAACCTCCATTCCACCTTCCTCACACGCTATTGAGCTTGTAGGTTGTCTAGTTTGGTTCAAAGAGGAGCATTATGGCGTATTTCAAAGTTTGAGTCCAAGGGTTCGCGTGGCCCGATCTCTTTGCATGTTTGCTCTCCGACTTTGAGGTATGGATTTCTTGCTCTTTCTATATGCCTATGAGTTGAATTTGTGCTTTGATCAAGCTTGAAATTGTTGGTTTGATTGTTGGGAATAGTTTCAAAAATCTGTAGAAAATCTGCTTGAACTGAGCTGGTATCGATACCATATGGCATTGGTATGATACCTTTGTGTTCCAAAACCCAGAAAATCACTTGTTACCGATACCATTTGTCCTAGGTATCGATACCCTTGCGTCTAGGATGCTTCTTGGTCAAATGGTATCGATACCTTTGGCTTAGGGACAGTTTTCAGCTTTGTTCTAAACTTCATCTTTTGACCCTCGATCACTTCTAACATCTTTAAAACACCTTTAAACCATCTTTAAGCTTGGTTACTCGTCCTTTGATGATTCGTTGATCGTTTCCACTATCTAAACAATCGTTAAGTGTCATCTTAGGTTTGTTGTAAATGGAAAATGTACCATAAAGCTAGTTTAGAGTACCGTAGGCTATTTGAGGTGCCATAGTAAGTATTATGGGTAGACGTGAGCATGTCTAGCAGGATCTCTTGTCCTCTTGATTCGTTGAACTATTAGTTCCCAATGGCGTTCGTTATTTAAGGTTTAAGTGTCGATACAGGTGGGTCGTATGCCATATAGTTACTATGGGTTGGTAGGTTACTTAGAGTATGGTGACATACGTGGGGAATGTAAGGGGTAGATATGAGTGTGTCTTGTGGTCCAAATGATGTTAAAATGATATAATAACTTATGTCCTCACGACTTGTCGAATCTTTCAATTTTTTTGATACTCGCCCTATGAGGTTCAAGCGTAGTAACAAATGGATAGAGTATTGTAAAAATTATATATATGGGCTTAGTATGTTATGTAGGATGCGGATATGTAAACTAATGAAAAGGCATGAACATGCACATTTGTGGAGTTATGTAAGGGTTGATTAAAGTTTTGTGGTACAACCGATAGATTGATAATGAAGTTGATTATGAAATGATGACAATTATGAAAAGTGGGAAAGGTGACCCAAGTGGTCGTTATTGAGGGAATAGACTCGGGGTGACCCTGTGCTCGAGGGAAATAGACCCGAGGTGACCCAAGTGATTACTATTATTGAGGGCATAGACTCGGGATGACCTTACACTTGAGGGAAATTGACCCGAGGTGACCCAAGTGGTTACTATTATTGAGGGAATAGACTCGGGGTGACCCTACGCTCGAGGGAAATAGACCCAAGGTGACCCAAGTGATTATTATTATTAAGGGAATAAACTCGGGGTGACCCTATGCTCGAGGAAAATAGACTCGAGGTGACCCTAGTGATTATTGATGGGAAATATATGATTAAAAGGAAAGACTTGTAATGAAGGGATTTGATGATTATGACTGTAGACACGAGAAAGATTGCATTATCGTACGAAGAATAATAAAATGATTTAAAATTGGTTATAGACTAAGGTGTTTTGACATGAGTTCATTGTTGTATCTACTCTGAGGAGTAAATGGTTATGACGTTCCGGTGAAGTCTAGAATCCTTTGATCAAAGCGTGCAACTCATTGGTAATCATTCCTACTTTGGGCGTATCTGTCTATACTCACTTATTCATGGTGCATGATTCATCACATTTTCATATAGTTTGAGCATAGAATTCTCTATTGGGCGCTGTTTGCTCAATCCTATTATCATTTCTGGTACAACACAGTGGCAGCGACATGAAGTGCATGACTTGCATCTTTGTTTTAAAGGCTTCTTTTTCATGAGCCATCTATATGTTTGTAAAATAAATAGTATTGCATTGTATCGTTTATTTTGGGATGTTGTAACTCTTAATCAGGTTTATCTAAACTTGGAAATTGTAAAGCCTTTTGGGGTATTATTTTTATTATCGCGAGAATTTCAATAATCCAAAGTTATTAATATTTATGTTGAAAATCGAGGGCGTGACAACTTGGTATCAGAGCATAGGTTTAGAACACCTTGAGACTATGGGGAGACTTTTAGTCTCTACGGTTCAAAAAAAGTCGCTGCATCTTTTTACAAAACCATGTGTGTGCTTGCATGAATGATATTAGTCCATCGATGTGTCATTGCATTGGTGTGACGATAGAATGGCGTAGTGTTGTTATTCATGCTGGTAGGGTTGGAGATTTGCATCATGTAGCAATGTGACTAATGTTGATGACCGTCTTTCGTATGTTTTCTTAGAAAGATGTTTTCAAGACGTGGAGTTAGGTGTTGTGAGACCGAGGATCATGATTTTCAGGGCTGTAGTGCATATAGGAAGGATGAGGTGAGTCAGTATACTAGGGATGAGGTAATGTTTCCTGAGATTGTTGAGTACGTGAAAGGTGCTGAGACACTGGAGGGTGTGCACAACGGTGTGAATGTGGGGGGAGCTAGGCATCGAGTTGTTAGCACGAGATCATCTTCTGAGAGTATTAAGAGTTCAGGAAGTAAGGAATCGAGGGGACCTGAGCAGTCTATGCAGGGCCAGCAGGGCCTTAACCTACCTTTTCATTCTGAGACTCCGAGGGTTCTCCTTAAACGTCAGATTGTGTGTCACCGATGTGGTTAGCCTAGTCATATTCGTTCTCAATGTCAAAGGGGTCAAAAATCTCATTTTACTTGCGGGGAGTTTAACCATGTCATGAGGAATTGTCCTCAGAGGAAGATAATGAAGGATGAGTTGGGTTTAGTATAGCGACTAGGAACTAAGCCAATCGTTATTTAGCCGCAACCTCAGAGTGTACAAAGGCAACCAACCGTTAGAGTAAGTACATTGCCAGGGAATGTTGGAAGTCAAGGGAGGAAAAGACAAAGGGAACCAAATCAGCTATCATAGAATCGGATTAATCTTGGGCCATCTATTTCATTCAAGAAACAGGGAGTGCCACGGTTTGATGGTATTTGTTATGTTTGTCGCGAACCTGGCCACAAGGAGAGAAATTGTCCTCAGAGACCGAGAGTGCATGGTGAGTTCAATGCAGCAACACAAACATACACCGACACAGCAATAGATGCAGTTTTGTAGCTAAACCACCACCACCTCCTACTACTCTCTAGCTCTCAGAAATGTCAGTCGTTTGAGGTATCTTCGTTTCCTTATTGTTTGACCCATTCGCTAGTCACTCCATAATGATGTGTCATCGTTTACTTCTTTTATTTACTCATGGCGAGGATTGATATGATTTGGGAATTGAAAGATTGGTTGTATCCAAGATAGTGGGTGGTATTCCAAATGCGATTTTTCGAGCGTTGTTTCTTTAAGTATCCTTGTTCGTTGGCCTAGTTGAATCTGGTCAAAATTGTATCGTAATCTATTTTTCGTAAAATCTGTTAAATTCTTGATATTTGAGTTAACTGTTACGCAATCCGTTCTTAGCTTTTCTTGGGTATATCTGAATCCTTATGGCGAAGCATCCTATGACACTTTTGCTATTAAATTTGATGAATGTTTCTTGTTCCCTATTCGAGGTCTTATTTTGATATCATTCTGCTTGAGATAAGTTGTCATTGGTCAGTTTGGATTCCTTTGTTGCAACTATCATTTTCGTTGTTTGCTCGTAGCCGTTACTCCACGTGAGTATTTAATTTGCAACTTCAACTTATTGAACCCAATCTGTGGTCATGTACCGTATGATATACAAACCCGTTGGCACCATCAAAATTTAGACCTTGTTACCATTGTTGCCTGCTTTGGGCCATAATTTATTTTGATCCTATGACTATGAAGTCATATGATTTGAATTCGTGTCCACTTTGTATCTGTTTGTTTGCCCTTGCCTATTCGGTTGGTTCGAATTTCCATTGTTGGAGTTAGCTTTTGTGAAGACATATTTGTTGATGCCTATTCATTGGCACCATTCAATACGAATTTAATTATTGTAATTACTTTTACTGGCATTTAACTCTGTCATGGTTCCTCAACTTTAGAGTCATATGATGGTTCGTTCTATAACGTTCAGTCTCAACTTGTTAAAAGTATTGTTCAAATCTGGTACTGGACCAATTTTTAATCTTGTACGAGTTGGTTTACTAGGGATCTGTTTCATTATTTCATATTCATCTTCAGTAAGGTTATGATATGTTGTTTCAAGACTCCTCGAATTATCATGAGTTTGTACATTGAGTTTGTTATCAAATTATTTTAAAGATTTCAAGCGTTCTTTGAATTCCGGATACCTCAATATCGTTTTTGTAATTCTTGGTAGCGTTGATCGAGTTCTGGGGCTTGCTCTTTTCCATTTGAGATGACGATTGAATCTTTTCTTATTGCCTGGATTGACCCAACTTGGTGTGAGAAATTGGTGTGGTTTTTAGAAGAATTGGCACGTATTCTAAGTTTGCTAGATTTAATATTAAGGGGTGCGATGGGATCTATCCACCAATAAACTCTGGAAGCTCGAGGGAGAATGACTGAATTGATGAAGGAATTCATTGAAGATTGATAACTATGTGAGACCGACCAAAGGATAATGTCAATTACTACCGTCAACCATTGCCACTTAAAGTGGGAAATTGTGTACTTTGTAAGGCATTATCGCATTGGATTTTGTCTTGTCTTGAGAAGGAGTGGAAGCATTCACCGCTAGAAAGATAGGTCAGGTGTCAGATACAGTGTGTGTTTTGGATAGCCAGGCAACTATCGATGAAATCCACTTGGAAGAGGCGCTTGATCACATCCCATTCTAAATGGAAGTCTCGGAAAGTCAAATGGATTATCGTGTTACAATCATAGGCAAGATTTTAGTGCTTGGATAGTAACCATATATAAGAACTTTGCGATAAAGGAAAGCTTAGAAATTGCGTACCATTTGGTCTTGCCACCGAAACTTTCAAGTATTCATTATGCGTTCTTTGTATAGATATTGAGGGGGTACGAACCAAATCCATTGCATGTGTTAGAACGATCCAAACTTGAGTTAGAGGCCGATGTGTCCGATGCTGAGGAACCGATAAGTATTCTAGATTTGCGTGATCACGTTTCGAGGGGTAAGACGATGCCATTAGTATGAATTCACGTTTTAAAGGGGTACCGATACGTATCCCACATTTGTCTCGATATTATTGATATGAGTTTTGACGTAGATTTTCATGATTACTGAATTGTTGCATGATGAATCGTGTTATGGTTGAGGTGTATCTGTGTGTTGGTTGGACTTGGCAAGGTAAATTTCGAGGACGAAATTTCTTTAAGGAAGGAAGGGTGTAAGGACCCAAAATTTCAAAAATTATTTAAAGGTTTATTAATACTAGAAATTGAAGGAAAATATAGAAATTGTTGAGTTTGTTTGATTTGGGGTTAATATGAAAGGATTGTTAGTGGAGGGAGTGCAAGTGTGAGTTGTGTGTGTGCGTGAGTATATAAATACGAGTGTGTAGGAGTAGGGGATTAAAATCCCAACTCCATTCTCTCTCCATCTCCCGCCCCCCCCCCCCCCCCCCCCCTTTCTCTCTCTTGGCTCCTCCTCTCTCTCTCCCTCTCCCTCTTGCTCCCAACCAAAACCCACTCAAACCAACCTCCATTCCACCATCCTCACCAACTATTGAGCTTGTAGGTTTTCCGGTTCGGCTCGGAGAGGAGCATTGTGGGCGTATTTCAAAGTTTGAGTTCAAGGGTTTGCGTGGCCCGATCTCTTTGCATGTTTGCTCTCCGACTTTGAGGTAGAGATTTCTTGCTCTTTCTATATGCCTATGAGTTGAATTTGTGCTTTGATCGAACTTGAAATTGTTGGTTTGATTGTTGGGAATAGTTTCAAAAATCTGCAAAAAATCTGCTCGAACTGAGCTGGTATCGATACCATTTGGCATTGGTGTTCCAAAACCCATAAAATCATTTGTTACCGATACCATTTGTCTTAGGTATCGATACCCTTACGTCTAGGATGCTTTTTAGTCAAATGCAATCGATACCATTTTGCTAGGTATCGATACCTTTGGCTTAGGGACAGTTTCCAGCTTTGTTCTAAACTTCATCTTTTGACCCTCGATCACTTCTAACATCTTTAAAACACATTTAAACCATCTCTAAGCTTGGTTACTCGTCCTTTGATGATTCGTTGATCGTTTCTACTATCTAAACAATCGTTAAGTGTCATCGTAGGTTTGTTGTAAATGGGAATTGTACCGTAAAGCTAGTTTAGAGTACCGTAGGCTATTTGAGGTGCCATAGTAAGTATTATGGGTAGACGTGAGCATGTCTAGCAGGATCTCTTGTCCTCTTGATTCGTTGAACTATTAGTTCTCAATGGCGTTCGTTATTTAAGGTTTAAGTGTCGATACAGGCGGGTCGTATGTCATATAGTTACTATGGCTTGGTTGGTTAGTTAGAGTATGGTGACATACGTGGGGAATGTAAGGGGTAAATGTGAATGTGTCTTGTGGTCCAAATGATGTTAAGATGATATAATAACTTATGTCCTCACGACTTGTCGAATCTTTCAATTTTTTTGATACTCGCCCTATGAGGTTCAAGCGTAGTAACAAATGGATAGAGTATTGTAAAAATTATATATATGGGCTTAGTATGTTATGTGGGATGCAGATATGTAAACTAATGAAAAGGTATGAATATGCACATTTGTGGAGTTATGTAACGGTTGATTAAAGTTTTGTGGTACAACCAATAGATTGATGGTGAAGTTGATTATGAAATGATGACGATTATGAAAAGTGTGAAAGGTTACCCAAGTGGTTGTTATTAAGGTAATAGACTCGAGGTGACCCTGCGCTCGAGAGAAATAGACCCGAGGTGACCCAAGTGATTACTATTATTAAGGGAACAGACTCGGGGTGACCATACACTCGAGGGAAATAAACCCGAGGTGACCCAAGTGATTACTATTATTGAAGAAATAGACTCGAGGTGACCCTAAGCTCGAGGGAAATAGACCCGAGGTGACCCAAGTGATTGTTATTATTGAGGGAATAGACTCGGGGTGACCCAATCCTTTGATCAAAGCAAGCAGCTCGTTGGTAATCATTCCTACTTTGGGCGTATCTGTCTATACTCACTCATTCATGGTGCATGATTCATCACATTTTCATATAGTTTGAGCATAGAATTCTTTACTGGGCGCGCGTTTGCTCAAACCTATTATCATTTCAGGTACAACACAGGGGCAGCGACATGAATTGCATGACTGGCGTCTTTGTTTTAAAGGCTGCTTTCTGGAGCCATCTATATGTTTGTAAAATAAACAGTATTGCATTGTATCGTTTATTTTGGGACGTTGTAACTGTTATTCTGGTTTATCTAAACTTGGAAATTGTAAAGCCTTTTGGGGTATTATTTGTATTATCACGAGAATTTCAATTATCCAAAGTTATTAATATTTATGTTGAAAATCGAGGGCGTGATACAGAGAGAAACGAAGAGAAGAAGCTCGGACTTGTTAAATATATTTACATATTTTAACGCAACAATAAAGGTCAAAGGCAAAAAGAATTGAATATTTGTACACCTTTTTTAAAACAATAATAAAGGCGAAGGGCAACTTGATAAAAAACTAATCCATAATTCATTTTCATCATTCATCTACAAACACTACTTCTATTCCAAAATATATTCTGCACACATCTTCCAAACAACTAAAAAGTAGGCTCCCAAACACCCTACGAGTTTTTTGCGAGCTTACGTATTGCTAAATTGATTTGTGTAGTAAATTTCAAATTTCAACACACTACAAAAAAATCGGGATCTAGCAACGGTCAAAAGCGTCACTAAAGAACACAAAAAACGCCACTAAAGGCTATACCAACGGTTCACCAAACGTCGGCCAAACCGTCGCAATATATCCATCACTGTAGAGGTATAGCGACGGTTTTGAAGAGCGTTGGTAAAGATTTTCTTTTAGTAACGGTTTCTTTAGTGACGCTATAACCGTTTGCTAAAGACAAATTTTTTTTTTTTGAAAAATCACCGTTGTGTGATATTATGGCCACGTGTCCTCCACGTGGTGCTGACGTGGCACCCACATGTCACCCGCATGGATGGCGTTGACGTGTCGCCCGCGTGCAACAAAATTTGCTCTTCCTGGAAATCGAACCCAGGACCTCGCGTTCTTGCTCGCGTGCATGAACAAGCTGGGCTAGCACAACACTTGAGTAAAATGAAGCACCTACTAATATTTATACTATATTAACCAGATTTTTTTTAATCCAATTTTTTAGTAACGGTTATTAAAAACCATCGCTATAGTCCGGTTTCTGGTAACGATTATTGAAAACCATCTCTATAGTCCAGTTTTTAGTAACAGTTATTAAAAACCATCGCTATAGTCTTGTAATCTAGTAACGGTTGCATGAAAACCGTCGCTATAGTTCTATTTCTAATAACGTTTGCAAACCGTCGCTATACACCATTTGTGCAATGTGGGACTAGAGAAAACATGCACAATGTGTTTTACAAATACACACCAAAGTTCCAACACCATTTATACAGACGGTTCTTCCAACTGTTACTAAAAAAAATCGTTGGGAAATCCCAAATTTCTTGTAGTGACAACGACCTCAATCAAGAAAGTCTTATACTTACGATTCTATGAACTGGTAGTACCCAAGGCCAAGAGGTTTCAAACCACCAATCCAATGACTGAAACATTAAAGAGTAGATTAAGTTTAGTAAATGGTAAAATAAAAATAAAAATAAATTAAGCTTTGGTGCACCAAATAACAAAAAGGCCTGATGGGGTCCAACTTATTTGACGTGTATTTGAATAAAAGTGCCAAAACGTAAGGTTCGAGCCACCTGCAGCAATGATGTGGAGTTGAATATTCATGATTCAGGGTTGGTGCTGTGCAGCTGCCGTGCTGCACGGCTCGGATGCTGTTTGTTTGATAATCCAATGGTTTAAATCTCATCTCGGCAATGAACGACTCAGATGCAACATGGGTGGAGATGAGATTTGAACCATTGGATTGCCGAACGGACGGCATCCGAGCCGTGCAACACGGTGTTGTGCAGCAGCTGCACAGCACCAACCCCCAATCCAAATATTCAACTTTAACCAATAAAATTCCGATAAATTTTTCGTTCTCCTTAGAGCACCGTCATGTGGTACTTCGTCATCACATACTTATTATTTATGTGTGGTTCAAGACTAGGCCCTGTTTGATAGGAGGGATTGGATTAGATGGGATTGTGGTCAAAGGATTATTAGTGAGGAGACTATTTGGGAGTATAGTCCCTCATATCCCATGTTTGTTTGTGCATGGGATTCAACAACGGTCAAGGGCAATCCCGTGTGTCCTACGTTTGTTTTGAATACCGCTTGACAATGATTAATGACTCAATTGTCCATATTGCCCCTAATTCAACTGTGCAATTTATAGATAAATGATTCTATTTGAACCCAAAAAATTATCTCTAACCCCGACTACTTTTTACAACTACCTCAATTAATTTGATCAAAAAAAAAAAAACATGATTTTCAATTGACTATGTTGCCTCCAAAGCAATTTACAAACCCACACATACCCTTTTTTCTTTAGCTCTTCCTATTCCGTCGTATAACAAAAAAAAAATGAACGAAAAAAAAATACCACTAACGAATTTTAAAAAAACTACAGAAAAAAAAAAAAAAAGGGGGGGGTGGGGGGGAAGTACGGTAAACAATTCCAGAAACACGACAGTAAAAAAATTGACTACAACTACAGTAAAAGAAATGGAAACAAAAAGTATCCATTTTGGAGCATCCAAGGTTATTTTGGTAATTTTCACAGCTAATCCAGAGCAGCCTTAGTCTTGGGATTATCTTTCCCCCCGGATTATATTGTCCCTCATAAAAAGGACAATCAATCCGGATGGGATTATTAGTCCCGGCCAGGACTAAAGGCCAGGACTAAAACGCATACAAACATGGGATAAGATAGGGTGGGGGGATCGTTAATCCAATCCTACCTCCAATCCCCCCAATCAAACACGCCCTAAGTGTATATGCTACATATGGAATATGTAGTGGGGGATAAATTTGGGGTACCATATGAAGGTGTTCCAGTGACATTGAATAATCTCTCATAAAGTCCACCAAAGATCAGCATCGTCTTTAACTTGCTTCAACTTCACAGAGGAAAATCGAGAATTTCTAATTATATTATTGGGCCACGGTATGTAAATTAATAAAATCATGTGAGTTTTTAGTTTTGCTGTTTGGTAGTTGAAATAGAATATGTACTGTATTATATATCCATTTGTGGTTAGGTTGGTTGATATGTCCAAATCAATGTCCGTTGCCTTGAAGATTGGTTACTCACATCTCTCTCCCTTGATCAACACTTCAAGACAACTTCTTTTTCTTGGACCACGTAAACCGAACTTTAGTCAGTCACACTCACCATCTAGGACTTTTAGTATACAGTTTAATATCAAAACTTTTTTTCGTTTTTTTTTTTTATAACTAGTTGTCTCTCGTCTGGGCTAACTTACCGGTGTCTCGACTAACCTTGAAGAACTATAAACTCACTGTTCATTAGCGGGGGCACTTGAAACCGGAGCAAATATGATCCATATAGACAGTTCCCAACAACTGTAAGACTAAAATAGAAAAATAAACCCTCCTTTTACCTTTTACGTACACCCATGTTCCTATGTCGTTCCAGATCTACACCAAATTTAAACACATCTTTTTGAGCCAACTCCATATAAAACACCAAATTAATCGATCCATAGCTCCAGAAAAGCAAAAGATTGGAAAGGAAATGGAGATGGAGTTTGCTTATTTTACTTAAAGGAGAAGAAAGCCATATATCTTAAAATGGCCCCATAATTACTTTATTATCAAAAACAAAAAATAAAATGGCCCCATAAGGCTAATGCTTTTGGCAGCAAATAGTTCAGAGGTGGGTGACCCAAACCAATTCACCAACCACATGAGCTGTGTAAGCTCCAACACCTTTCTTCAGTAAAACAAAAACAAATTAAGAACACTAAAATTGAGAAAATTAGACGAAAATGATTATGCATCGGACGTAGTGTTCGACCCTAGTGGCAATAGAGGCTGCTGTTGTCGGGGAAGTGATTGGTTGTGAGGCGGTGGCGCTTGCTGCAGTTCAGCGTGAAAGGGTTTGGATAAATTTTAAGGTTTCTATGCCAGTACTTATAAAAAAAATAAAAAAAAATAAAAAACGTTTCTATGCCAGTAGATAAATTTGCACAGGTATATATCAAGCTGTAATAAAATGATTTCAATTTTCATGGAGTTAAGGAAAAAAATTCAATTTTAAACAGAATCTCTTTCATTTATCCTTGTTTTTTCTTCTATTTATAAAGGATGTGATCCTCTCCGGAAATGGATCCTTTCCGGTCCATATTTTGGACTGGAGGAGATAGACATAATTTAGACCGTTCATTTGCTGCAATCAACGATTTGAATTTGCTTGTCAACTCTTACTAGCCAAAGGTAATTCTTACCAGTAAAAAGTTAATTCTTATCGGTAAAAATTGATGAGAAAATTTGAACTATTAATATGCCAATAAATGGTCCATATGTGGACAGTCTTCTCCAGTCCAAAATATGGACCGGAAAATTGGAGAGGATCTGGACCCACCTTGTAACAACCCGAAACCTCAAACACCACTCAATTAAAGATCAACCATATAACGCACAAGCTCCACTTTTACCAAATCAATTACCTAAAACCCATCACTGTAGACTAAGGAGCCACCCTTGGCTCTCTCTCTTTTCTCTGCCGCTTCTTTTTTCACCTCTGTACAACCCAGCTCCCACTTAGCCGATCCCCGTGTATTACCTAAATACATATATATAGAGTTATGGGAGACAACCGCATGAATTATTGGTGCCAAATGTCATTAACCCCATACAAGCTGAAAACCCTCAAATTCTTCTTTAGCACCCACGTGCCCATCTCCATGCAGGAGTATATCTCCATTCTTTGTCATTTATCTCAAAATGTAGTCCATAAATATTTTAACTTACTCTCAACTAATATATGGTCCTCATTAAAAGTTACAATCCTTTCTCTCTTTTTTTCTTTCTTTTTCTTTTTGTACAAAAATGAGAATCGGGTCTCACAATTATCTCCCTCTTCAAAGAATTTCGTCCTTGAAATTTCATTCATTTTACCCAAATCACAACAATTAAACCAACTCCTCTTATCACATATTCTCGATAATAACTTTCGACAAAAATTAAAGTAGAGTACCAGCCCCAACACTCAATAAACATTCTCAGTGATCTATGAATCTAACACAAAGAAATACCCATCATCAATTCACCAAACTGATCCAACGTTGAGCACCTCGGGCCGGACTGTTTGCATTTAACAAATATAGGCACCACGGGTCTCACTCACCCACAAATCTGATGGACATCAGCTCCTCAAGCTGGATCGTATCCCTTCGCATTTAGGCATCTCGGGCCTTGCCTATAACCCATATAATAGATGTAACGCCACCAAGGCAATATTCATAATCACGCCACCAAGGCAATACTGATAATGCCACCAAGGCTATAGACCACGCCACAAAGGCCACGCCACTAAAGCTATACCACGCCACTGAGGCAATATTGATAAGGCCACTAAGGCTATATACCACACAACAAAGGCCACGCCACTAAGGCTATATACCATGCCACTTAGGCCAACATTTATAACATCACATGAACCCATATGCACATCAAACTACCAAACCATCCTGGAATCATTCCACAGTTCCTTACCATGTACATTTCATCTAACAATAGAACCTTTGAAGGCTAAAAGTTATAAGTGCAGAGAATTTCACCTCCCACTATTTTCTTCTTTTTGATGCCGAGAAGAAACATGTGCACCTCTTGTGAAGATAGGTTGAACACACTTTTTTTTTTCCACCCTTCAATGCCCTTGATTCCCACATGTCTAATCCATTACTCACCCAAACATACTTCCAGTTCTCTCTTTCAACATAGCAACCATGATTAAAAGAACAAATACAAAATAGAAGTTTCTCCTAATGCAATTAACAACACATACAGTAGCTAGAATCACCTACGAAATTTACATCCATTGTTCCCGATACTTCAACTCCCTCTTCTTTCATGATAACAACCATACAAATAACAAATTGCCAACACCAATTGTGGATGAACACATAATTAACTGAGTTTCCCCTAGTCAAATACAGGGTATCATAAACACACGCCTCAATAAACCGTAATTAATCATGATACTACCCATTGAATCATAAATTCACGTCAGAAGTTATTCAAACTACATACAAATTAAAAACAAATGAAGCTAGTTAGACCCAACAACAGCTCTATGGGTAACACATAATTATCGCAAACAAACCACATGCTGAGCTAAGAACTCACTTACACCCTTCGGTGAAGAGTACTAGTTTATAAGAACTCTAGTAGCCATCCAAGAAAAGTTTTTTTTTTTTTTTTCCCGATGCATATAAAAGAAAATTTCCACTCTGGCATCATGAGATGTTCATGATTTAAGGATATGGAAAGACAGTAGCATTCTTTATTACCGAGAACTTACCCAAATAATCTTCCGCTCGCGAAGGCACACTAATTACTCAACATCACTTACGACCCATAGGTCATCATCCCAAAATCTAATTTTAGGATAGTCTACAGAATCGTTCTCGCTCTGATACCAACTGTAACAACCCGAAACCTCAAACACCACTCAATTAAAGATCAACCATATAACGCATAAGCTCCACTTTTACCAAATCAATTACCTAAAACCCATCACTGTAGACTAAGGAGCCACCCTTGGCTCTCTCTCTTTTCTCTGCCGCTTCTTTTTTCGCCTCTGTACAACTCAGCTCCCCCCTAGCCGATCCCCGTGTATTACCTAAATACATATATATAGAGTTATGGGAGACAACCGCATGAATTATTGGTGCCAAATGTCATTAACCCCATACAAGCTGAAAACCCTCAAATTCTTCTTTAGCACCCACGTGCCCATCTCCATCCAGGAGTATATCTCCATTCTTTGTCATTTATCTCAAAATGTAGTCCATAAATATTTTAACTTACTCTCAACTAATATATGGTCCTCATTAAAAGTTACAATCTTTTCTTCTTCTTTTTTCTTTCTTTTTCTATTTGTACAAAAATGAGAATCGGGTCTCACACACCTCCTCCAGTCCCTTAAAGAGACTAGAGGTCTTGGACCCGCTTTCAGATCCTTTCCGGACTCCGATTGGTAATCGGAAATGTTAACTGTATAGACGTCGTCACAAATTCAGTCACGTCAAAATTCATATTTATCGAATTTAGTTTAGATATTTTCGGAACACATTGAAAAAATGGGTTTTAATTAGGCTCTGTTTGGAAAAGTTTTTATTTTCAATTTTTTGTTTTTGTTTTTGATATTTTTTTTGAAACAGGCACCATAAGCATGTTTATATTATTGTTGTTGTTTACAAAATACATAATCAATTCCACTAGTTTATGAAAATTCTAGAAACACAAAATTGCATTTTGATTTATTTTGAAAACACTTTCGGAAGCCCAAAAAATAATTAGTAAACAAAAACTATTATGGTCATCAGACATGTTTTTGTTTTTATTTTTTAATAAATAGAAAAACTCATTTCTTATTTTTCATAAATGGAAAACAAAAAACTGGAAACTTTACCTAACAGAACCTTAGTGTTGCAATGTTTTTTAAAACTCATTTATTCAAAATAAATGCGTTCTGAAAACAACTCAAATGATATTCAATAAATATGAATCTTGACGTTAATTATTAAAGTTTTCGACAATCTCTAGATTATGAACGTTTCCAATTATCAAAACGAGCTTAAAAGAAACCCAAAACGGGTCGGGCAGGATCGTCAACTTCGTGTCCCTGGAGAGGATCCTATCTCCCATTTATAAACTCCTCAAGGAAGTGGATTCCAAGAATGTTCATTAATTTGGACTTTGACGTGAGTGAATAATAAGGGAAAATTTCAAAAAAATTCCTGAACTTTTAGGAACTTTACAAAAAAATACCTGAACAAAATTAATGACAAAAAAATACCTGAACTTATCATTCCGTTAACAATTAGGCCCCTGCCGTCTAATCCCGTCAACTTGTAACAGATGGAGCTAACGGAGGGTATTAACCTTTCTTCTTGTTCTTTTTTTTTTACTTTTTATTGTCAAAAAATACTTTTAAATCTTTATTTTATTTAGTAATAATTAAATATGTATAAAATTCTTTTTTTTACTATCTATCAAAAATTACTTTAATTTTATTTTTTCACAAATAACTTTATTTCTCCTTTTTTTTTACTTTCAAATTTTACCTCTCTCTCTCCCCCCCTCTTTTTTCTTTTTTAGAAATTCGACCTCACACCACCAATCAACCCCACAACCAACCACCAAATCCCAAGCCCCAATTTTAGAAATTCAAAATTATTTTTAACTTTTCTTTTTTTTCTTTTTACTTTGAAAAATTAATTTTAACTTCTTTTTTAGTAGTAAACAAATATGTAATAAAGTTTTGTTTTACTATTTATTAAAAATTACTTTAACCCCATTTCTAATTAATTTTAACTTCTTTTTTAGTAGTAAACAAATATGCAATAAAGTTTTTTTTTACTATTTATTAAAAATTACTTTAACCCCTTTTCTAACTATTTACAAAAATAACTTTAACACCGTGTATTTCACTTTCAACTTAACCACCACACCCCAGCCCCCTCCCCCCCTCTCTCTCTCTGCATGATTTAAGGTTTGGACATTGGAAAACTCTAAAATTTCCCTATCTGTTAGTTGTAGTTGTAGGGTTGATTGGTGGTGTAGGATTGAATTTCTAAAAAAAGAGGGAGAGAGAGGGAAAGGTAAAATTTGAAAATAAAAAAATGGGTTTAAAGTAACTTTGGTAATTAGTTAAAAAAAACGGGGGTGAACGTAATTTTTGAAAAATAGTAAGAAAAAAAAGAACTTTATAGCATATTTATTTATTACTATAAAGAGAGTTAAAAGTTAATTTTGAAAGTAAAAAGTTAAAAAAAAAAAGAAGACATTTGCAGAAATTTTAAATTTCTGAAATTGGGGCTAGGGCTTTGGCAGTTAGTTGTGGGGTTGATTGGTGGTGTGGGGTCAAATTTCTAGAGAGAGAGAGAGAGAGGGGGGAAAAGTAAATTTTTAAAGTAAAAAAAAAAAAGAAGTGTTAATTTTTTTTTTTGTAAATAATAAAAAAAATTGGGTTAAAGTAATTTTTGATAAACAGTAAAGACAAAAAACTTTATTGCATATTTATTTATTATTCAAAAAAGAGTTAAAAATAATTTTTGAAAATAAAAAGTACTAAAAAGTAAAAAAGAAGAAGAAAGGTTAACACCTTCCGTTAGCTCCATCCATTACAAATGGACCGAATTGAACGGTGGGGGTCTAATTGTTAACGAAATGATAAATTTTGGTGTTTTTTTGTCATTAGTTAAAGTTCAGGTGTTTTTTTGTAATGTTCTTGAAAGTTCAGAGGTTCCCAAATAATAATTAGGCCCAAGAGTGGGGGTCCAATAAGAAATTCTAGAAACCCTTTTTTTTATTTTGGTAAAACAACTTGAAATTAAAAAAGCGGTTAATCGAATATACAGCCTACAAGAGGCATACCCCAGGAGGAGGAAAAGGAAATAAAATAAAACATTAAAAAAGAAGAAGGAGAGCCTATGCCAAACGGCTACATAAGACTAGACGAAATGGAACATCTGTTTCTTATCCATCTATGTCACGCTCTCGATTTTCAACATAATTAAACGATACATTTCAATAAAAGAGTCTCGCATATCATATATGTTACCCAAAAGAATTTCCTGCATGTTTAATTTACAAACAAGTCCTTAAGTTTAGATAATTACAATTTTAGTCAAAAGAAAATTCAAGAGTAAATTCAAGACACTACGCCAAATTTTGGCTTTACCGGCGATAGTATTACCGGCATTAATTTAATGCCGTTAAAAGACACTTTTAGCGGCATTAATAAGACCGCCGGTAATAATTACCCTAAAACGGCGGTAATCCAAAGACTGCCGTTTTTTGTGACTTTTACCGGCGGTTTTTTAATTACCGCCGGAAAAAGTAGAATGTACGGTTATTTTTATTACCGGCGGTTTATTACCGCCGTTTATAATAAAACCGACCCGTATAATATAAATAATATTATTTATCCTAGTTGAACCATAATGCGGGTTAGCCGAGTTGGTCGCACGCGCGTTCAAAGATCCGGAGGTTCCGGGTTCGAGTCACAGGGAAAGCAAAAAAATTTAACCACCGATTTTATTGCCGGCGGTATTATTACCGGCGGTTCTTTACAGCCATTTTTAGTATTACCGGCGGTTTTCTAATGCCGCTTTTGTTTTTCCGACAATTGTTTTCCCGGCGGTTTACTTCCGGCGGTTTTTGAACTATTACCGGCGGTTTTGAGTATTACCGGCAGTTTTGGGACTATTAACGGCAGTTTTCTCATGCCGCTAATGCTAAAATTTGGCGTAGTGAGAGTAATTAGTTATAAGACAATCTTTAACAAAATGAGATCTTCACAAAGATGACGAAATAACTAATGCAGTCAGCTTCCAAAAGTCTTTCACTGTCAAGCACACAATGCATGCAATCTATTGTCCGACGTCTGAACCTGAAAAGAAAGATTGGGTTGAGCTACACTAGCCCAGTAGAGAATTCTATGCTCAAACTATATGTAAATTTGATGAATCATGCACCATGAATGAATGAATATTGACAGATACGCCCAAAGTACGAGTGACTACCAACAAGCTGCAAGCTACAGTCTAAGGGTCCTATACTTCACATAAATGTCACAAACCGTTTGCTTCTTTGACTAAATACGTTAACAAACTCATGTCACTCCACACTTGTCTATAATCAATTCAAAATCATCTTATTATTCTTCGTACGGTACTACAATCTCTCTCGTGTCCACGGTTATCATCTTCAAATCCCTTTATTACATTATCTTTCCTTTTAATCAGATATTTCCATCAATAGTCACTAGGATCACCTCGGGTTTATTTCCATCGAGCGCAGGGTCACCCCGAGTCTTTTCCCTCAATAGCAATAATCAGTTGGGTCACCTCGGGTCTAGTTCCCTCGAGCGCAGGGTCACCCCGAGTCTTTTTCCTCAATAGCAATAATCAGTTAGGTCACCTCGAGTCTAGTTCCCTCGAGTGCAGGGTCACCCCGAGTCTTTTCCCTCAATAGCAATAATCAGTTGGGTCATCTCGGGTCTCGTTCCCTCGAGCGCAGGGTCACCCCGAGTCTTTTCCCTCAATAACGACCACTTGGGTCACCGTTCACATTTTTCATAATCGTCATCGTTTCATAATCAATTTCATCATCACTTTGTCAAGTGTACCACAAAACTTTAATCAACCCTTGCATAGCTCCACAAATGTGCAGGTTCATACATTTTCATTAGTTTACCCATTCGCATCAGACATAGCGTATTAAGCCCATATATGTAATCCTACAATACTTTATCCATTAATTTCTACAATTTAACCTCGTAGGGAGGTTGCCAAAAGGAATGAAGGACTTGATGAGTCGTGAGGACACAAGTTATTATATCCTCTCAAACAGTTCTTTCACAACATCGATTTCACTTCAAGCATTCGAAACACTCTACCAATCCACCACATTGATTTCATTTCAAGACGTTCCAAACTGTCAACCATATCGAGACTCTGACTAATTAACTAATACACGCCATTCCCTTTAAGCATACCACAATACCACATGTCCTCACTGTGCCTCTAAGTACACCCCCGTACCTTCACATACCACATATCAACTCACTACTAATCTCTGCGATGCCCGGTCTTCTAGTTTCTATACTTGGAATCCATAAAACATATGCCAAAGGAATCTAAAGAATTCTACGAGTCGAAAGAAAACGAATTGCAATACTATTCATTGGATCCCTAGACATGGTTAGGTGTATCGCTTGTATTTCAATGTGTAATATCCTCCATTTCTCATTTCTTAACACAACGAGTTCACTACAGTCCATCGGATGCCACTCTAAGAGTGAGACAAATAATACTCTTCAAAACACTTGAAAGAATGTGCGAACAAACCCATTAGAGTCGATGAGAAGCTTCAAAATGTGATTTGGAAGGTATAGGAAAGCAGCTGAAAGACACTGCAGCAGCTCAATCTCCTACCGGTAGGTGGATGAGTCCTACCGGTAGAACTTGACCTACCGGTAGGTAAACAACTCCTACCGGTAGAAATTGCAAACAGAAGAGCCAGCCAACTTTGATCTTGACCTACCGGTAGGTAAACAAGTCCTACCGGTAGGTGGCTAAATACGGTAGGTAAGGTTGCTGAATACGTTTGAGCAGTCTTTTGAGTTTGACCTACCTTTAGGAGAAAAGTTTCTACTAGTAGAAGTTTGATACATTGAGCAGCTTTTGAGCTGCTGCTGTACGTTTGATGCTTGTCATACCGGTAGGTGAAAAGTTCCTACTGGTAGGGAGATTGTTTTTCAGGCAATTTTTGACAGAATTTTTAGATTTCGATCCAATCTCAATAACAACCAATACAAACTCGAACAAGACATAGAAACACTCAAATAACATATAAAGAGAGGTAGAATTTCCTACCTCGAGTATCCAATCCGAAATAGAAGAGATTGAGCATGCCCTAGCTTCCGGAATCCAAACCAAGTGAAAATACACCAAGTCGAGCTCTATCCAACGAGATACGAGCCCCAATACGCAAATAGAAGATGGATTGGAAGTTGATTTGTACGGGTTTTGGTTGATTGGATGAGAGAGTGATGGAGAGAGAGCAAGAGGGTCGAGAGAGATGAGAGAGCCGAGAGAGAAACGAGAGATGGAGAAAAATGGGAAATAAATTCCCTGGGCACACACATATACACACACACACCAAATTACACTAACACCCTTGACTTTCAAGCCTTGCACATTAACCCACAACTATAATTTCCACATTAAACTAATAATAGTCCACTTATAAAACATTAAAATTTAAAAGAAATTTACGGGTCTCTACATTCTACTCTCCTTAAAGGAATTTCTTCCTCGAAATTTAGTAAGGCAAGTCCAATCATGCCAAGCATCACATCGACATACTCCAACTGTAACGCTATCCATTATACAACAATTCAATAACCATCAAAATTTATGTCAAAGATTCATATCAATCAAATCACAACAAACACGTGTATATCTTTCGAACTTCGTACCCCCATTTCCACGTAACCTCGCACTAGCGACATCGGCTTACCTCTCGACATTGACTACGCAAGTTTAGGATACGTATCAGATTCTCATCATAGGACACGTCGGCTTCTAACTCGAGTTTGGACCTTTTTAACACATACAATGGATTTGGTTCATTCTTCATCAACACCTATAATTGATACATAGAGCGCGTTACATATACCCGGCAGTCCGATTGACTTCCTAAGACTTCCATCTGGAATGGGCGGTGATCAAGCGCCTCTTCCAAGTGGATTTCATCAGTAGTCGCCTGGCTATCCAAAACACACACCGTATTTGACACCCAACCTATCTTTCTAGCGGTGAACGCTTCCCTTCTTTCCCAAGACGAGATAAACTCTAATGCGGTAACGCCTTACGAAATACGCAATTTCCCACTTCAAGTGACAATGGGTGACGAGGGCAATTGACATTATCCTTTGGTCGGTCTTGCACGGGTGAATCACTTTGATCTGTTCGGTCACTCTCTCTCGAGTTCTCAAATGTCGTCGGCGAATAGATTTCATCGTACATCTTAATACTAAATCTAGCGGATCCACACACAAACCAATTCTTCAAAAAAAAAAAAAAAAGTCGCACCAGATTTTCGCTCCAAGTCGGGTCATTCTAGATTACGAGAAGAATTCAATTTGTCATCTCAAACGAACGAGTAAGCTACAAAACTCAAGCAGCGTCAATCGAGAATTTGAAGAACGGTAACGAGGCATCTGAAATTCAAAGAACACATGGAATCTTTACGGTGGTTCGGTAACAAACTCAATGTACCTTTTTATGGTAACCCAAGAAATTTGAAATGACAGATCATAACTTTTTTTTTTTTACTCCCCAAGTCAAAGGAGTCAGCAGATAACGTCTCAACAAATGAAAGATTTCGATGTTAAGGACAAGCACAAGGTAATGAGACTGGTCTCTCATAAACTAATTGATCCAAAATAAAGAATTGCCCATTACTAGAAATGAGGAAGACTTCCAACAATTTTAGGCTAAGCATTATAGGATGTATCATGTGCCTCCAGAATTGAGGAACCACAACAAGGTTGAATAACACTGAGAGGAACGACAACAAGCGAATTCGAATTGAACAATATCAACAAGTGGGTATCAATAAATATGTTGCCACAAGATTTGACTCAATTACGACACGAGAACTTGAGTAGAGTAACAATTTTGAACAAACAGATGAGTATCAGCAATGACGAATCCCACACCAACCAAATAGGTCTAGGTAGGCAAATGGATACAAGGTGAATACAAGTTCAAATCACGTGACTTCATAATCAAGAAATCAGAATAATTGGAGGCACCCAAGCAGGTAATAATAGCATCAAAGTCCGAATTTAAGGCACTAACGAATTTGTATAGTATACGATACGTGACTACTGATTGGGTTCAATAGGTTGAAATGGCAAACTAGATACTCACGTGGAATAACAGTTCCAAGCAAACAATGAAAATAATAGTCGCTACAAGAGAATCTAAACTGACCAATGAAACTTATCTCAAGCAGGATGATGTCAAAATAAGACTCCAAATGGGACATGAGGAACATTCGTCAACAGCAATAGCAAATGTGTCACTGGATACTTTGCCACAAGATTTTGAATATTCCCAAGAAAAGCTAGGAATGGATCGCGTAACAATTTTAATGGATCTACTACACAACGGATTTCACGGAAAAATAGTCTACGATATAATTCTAACAATATTCAGCTAGGCCAATGAAAGAGGATAATACAAGAAACAACTCTTACGAATTCATGTTCAGAATATCACCAACCATCATGGTTACAACCAATCCCTGTCCAAATCATATCAAATCTCGCTATAAACAATTTAAAGAAATCAAAGGCAACATTTCAATATGGAACGATTAACCTCTAGTCTTAACATATATGATCTATTGATGCTTCTCAACACGCGAGGACTAAGATTTCTTAATATTCAATTCTAAACATGAATAAAGAGGGGATTCTTAATAAATGAAATGCTTCCGAATCAAAAGTATTGTATCGAATGAATCAAATGACAAAGAGGAGGAGATACCTCAATCAACTAACATTTTTGAGAGCTAAAGAATAGAAGAAATGGTTTAGCTACGTGACTGCTTTGTTGTTTTGGTGTACGTTTATGCCGCTGCACGGAGCTCGACTCACCACGTACTCCCAATACCCGAGGACAATTCCTTGCCATGTGGCTGAGTTCGCCGCAAGTATAACAAGATCCCCCATGCCATGGACATTGAGAACGAATATGACCAACTGACGACATCGATAACACATAGTCTGACGCTTGAGAAGAACTCGTGGAGTCCCGGTATAAGGAGGTGGCTTAATGCCCTGCTGGTCCTGAATAGAGTGATCTGATACTCTAGGTTTCTTCCTTCCTGAACTCTCAACACTCTCTGAAGATGACCTTGCGCTAACGACTCGATGCCTAGTTTCTCCCACATTCACACTGCCCTGCGCACCCTCCAGCGTCTCAGCACCTTTCCCGCACTCAACAATCTCAGGAAACATTGCCTCATCTCTAGTACATTGACTCGCCTCATTCTCCCCGTATGCACTATAGCCATGGTGACCACAATCCCTGATTTCTCCACACCTAACTCCATGACTCGAAAACATCTTACTATGAAAGAATACAAAGAAAAGTCATTAGCATTAATCGCATTGCAATATGATGCAGGTCTATAACCTTCCTAACATGACAACAACCCTACACCACTCTATCGTAATACTAATGCAATAACACATCGATGGACTAGCATTATTCATAAAAGCACACATGTGGTTTTGTAAAAAGATGCAATGATTTTTTTTTTGAACCCATGAGACTAAAAGCCTCCCCACAGTCTCGAAGTATTCAAACCTAGACGCTCTGATACCAAGTTGTCACGCCCTCGATTTTCAACATAATTAAACAATACATTTCAATAAAAGAGCCTCGCATATCATATATGTTACCCAAAAGAATTTCCCACCTGTTTAATTTACAAACAAGGCCTTAAGTTTAGATAATTACAATTTTAGTCAAAAGAAAATTCAAGAGTAATTAGTTACAAGACCATCTTTAACAAAATGAGATATTCATAAAGATGACGAAATAACTAATGAAGATAGCTTCCAAAAGTCTTTCATTGTCAAGCACACAATACATGCAATCTATTGTCCGGCGTCTGAACCTGAAAAGAAAGATTGGGTTGAGCTACACTAGCCCAGTAGAGAATTCTATGCTCAAACTATATGTAAATTTGATGAATCATGCACCATGAATGAATGAATATTGACAGATACGCCTAAAGTACGACTGACTACCAACAAGCTGCAAACTACAGTCTAAGGGTCCTATACTTCACATAAATGTCACTAACCGTTTGCTTCTTTGACTAAATATGTTAACAAACTCATGTCACTCCACACTTGTCTATAATCAATTCAAAATCATCTTATTATTCTTCGTACGGTACTACAATATCTCTCGTGTCCACGGTCATCATCTTCAAATCCCTTTATTACATTATCTTTCCTTTTAATCAGATATTTCCATCAATAGTCACTAGGGTCACCTCGGGTCTATTTCCCTCGAGCGCAGGGTCACCCCGAGTCTTTTCCTTCAATAGCAATAATCAGTTGGGTCACCTCGGGTCTAGTTCCCTCGAGCGCACGGTCACCCCGAGTCTTTTCCCTCAATAGCAATAATCAGTCGGGTCATCTCAGGTCAAGTTCCTTGAGCGCAGGGTCACCCCGAGTCTTTTCCCTCAATAGCAATAATCAGTCGGGTCATCTCGGGTCAAGTTCCTTGAGCGCAGGGTCACCCCGAGTCTTTTCCCTCAATAACAACCACTTGGGTCACCGTTCACATTTTTCATAATCGTCATTGTTTCATAATCAATTTCATCATCACTCTGCCAAGTGTACCACAAAACTTTAATCAACCCTTGAATAGCTCCACAAAATGTGCAGGTTCATACATTTTCATTAGTTTACCCATTCCCATCAGACATAGCGTATTAAGCCCATATATGTAATCCTACAATACTCTATCCATTAGTTTCTACAATTTAACCTCACAGGGAGGTTGCCAAACGGATTGAAGGACCTGATGAGTCTTGAGGACACAAGTTATTATATCCTCTCAAACAGTTCTTTCACAACATCGATTTCACTTCAAGCATTCTAGACACTCTACCAATCCACCACATTGATTTCATTTCAAGACGTTCCAAACTGTCAACCATATCGAGACTCTGACTAATTAACTAATACACGCCATTCCCTTTAAACATACCACAATACCACACGTCCTCACCGTGCTTCTAAGTACACCCCCGTACCTTCACATACCACATATCAACTCACTACTAATCTCTGCGATGTCCGGTCTTCTAGTTTCTATACTTGGAATCCATAAAACATATGCCAAAGGAATCTAAAGAATTCTACGAGTCGAAAGAAAATGAATTGCAATACTTTTCATTGGATCCCTAGACATGGTCAGGTGTATCGCTCGTATTTCAATATGTAATATCCTTCATTTCTCATTTCTTAACACAACGAGTTCACTATAGTCCATCGGATGCCACTCTAAGAGTGAGACAAATAATACTCTTCAAAACACTTGAAAGAATGTGCGAACAAACCATTAGAGTCGATGAGAATTGAAGCTTCAAAATGTGATTTGGAAGGTATAGGAAAGCAGCTGAAAGACACTGCAGCAGCTCAATCTCCTACCGGTAGGTGGACGAGTCCTACCGGTAGAACTTGACCTACCGGTAGGTAAACAACTACTACCGGTAGAAATTGCAAACAGAAGAGCCAACCAACTTTGAGCTTGACCTACCGGTAGGTAACTACCGGTAGGTGGACGAGACTCGTCCACCTACCGGCAGAACTTGACCTACCGGTAGGTAAACAACTCCTACCGGTAGAAATTGCAAACAGAAGAGCCAACCAACTCTGAGCTTGACCTACCGGTAGGGAAACAAGTCCTACCGGTAGGTGGCTGAACCTGTAACGCCCCTGAATTTTGGTCAGTAAAAATTTCGTTAAATATTTGAATTTTATTTGAATTACTTATTTTCTCTTGAGTGGCTATATGATTTTTTGTTTACTTTCGTTAGGTTTTGGTCAATTGTTAAACTCTCGACTAGAAACCCTAATTACACTTTAGCCCCTTAAAGATCGTTTCTTGACTTTTAAGCCCTACTCAGCAAGTCTAGTTAGCTTCCAACCGACTTGTTGAAGAAACCAAACTAGGAAGTCACCTAGTTACTTTTTCCTAACCAAAGATGGACCGTTTTGCCCATCTTGAACCTTTTGAACCTTTTCAAACCCTAGACTAGAAATTGTTTAATTATTTTCTTTTATTGTTTTGGTTTTGTTCTTTATCCTTTGGACGATAAATGTTAGGGGAACTATTATCCATTGGATAATAGAAACCCAATTCTTTATATTAAAAGGATTTTTGAAAGATTTGAACAAGTACTATGATCTTTTAAAAATAGACATTTATAATTATTTTGAAAAGTACTTTTGATTATTTTTTCTAATAAAAGTACCCTAGTAACTATGGTCCATTGGACAATAACCGTTAGGGTAATCTTTACCCATTGGACAATAGCCTTCCCTTTATTATATTTGGTTAAGTACATGTATATATATACACATGTGTATTTACAAAGGACATGTAGTCTTTTTAAAAGACTTAATTTATGATTTAAAGTACTCGTACCTTATTATCCCTTGGTTATTAACCGTTAAGGGATTTATTATCCATTGGGTAATAGGTCCATCTTCCAACTAAGTACTTGACTTATTAAACTAATATTTTGTTAAGATTCCCGAGAGTACAAAGTACACTATTATAATAATTAAGTACTAGTACTTTTTGTATTAATTTTATGGGAGAATCTTGACCCTTTTAACCCTAGAGTACATTAGTACATATGTATATATTTATATAAGTACTTGGATGATGTAATTTGCCTTAGTACACTTGTACCCATTTATTTGTTTATTGAGAAAATCTTAGTCTTTTAAAACTTCTTTGATCTTTAGTACAAAAAGTATCTATTTGTTATCTTGCACATGGTAATACATATATAGGTATATAGCTAGTACGAGAGAGAGAGAGAGAGAGAGAGAGAGAGAGAGAAAGAGAGAGAGAGAGAGGCCGAGAGAGAGGAGATGAGAGAGAGGGCTGAGAGAGGAGAGAGAGGGAGAGAGTGAGGTGTGTGTATGTGTTGCTCACTCCATCTAGTCAATTCCTTTTGACCAATTTCTCACACAATCTTGGTACAATCAAATCTAGATTTTTTCTTACTTTTCTTAGTCTTCCATGAACTAGACAAGACTAGAAACCCTTAGAATAACCTAGATTTGTCCTTGCTTGAAGGAAGAAAAGAGATTTGGTTGTCCTCACCATAATCTTCTTACATCCTTTCAAATCTAAGTTGATATATTTTCTTAAGAAAATTTATTCTTTTTCAATGTCCTATTGTACTCTTTTGATCACCAAATCTTGTACAAACTATTTTTCTTTTACACAAATCTTCCAAGATCAAATCTAAAGGACTAACCTAGCCATGCAAGCCTAAAAACTAGCCATTGATCTTCCAAGAAAGCTTGATTTCTTGAATTAAAAAAATGGGATATGGAGAGAGAGAGAAGGGCCGGCCAAGAGGGGGGAGAGGGTGAGCCTTGCCTATAAATAGAAGCTCATTCCAAGCTTGAACTCACACCTTCAACCATTGCTCCAACTTCTCTCTAGAAATTCTAAGTGTTCTTGCTTTCAAAGTTCTAGTTTTCTTAAGTTTTCTTGAGAGTTCTTGAGAGAAACCACCAAACCACTTCCAAAACCACCTTTAGATCTGTTAACGTATCTTAGTTAAGTTAGAAAGTTGTTTCTAGGAAGAGAAAAGTTCGTCTCTCTTCCTTTCGAAGCAAACCGACGCCGTTACGCCGTCGAAATCCAAAACCGACGACTGAATCTTCGTAGCCGACCACCGCCAAGAAGAACGGTAGTTATCCTTATTTGCTATCCCAAATATACGTAGTTTTGTACCCAAACACTAAGTATAAGTTCATTTGGAAGTAACATGATCATTTTATTTAGAGTAGATAAGGTTATCTTTTGTTGGAAACGTATAAAATGCATGATGTGCGTTATTGGTAATTCAAGCATGTTATGTAGCCTTGTTTGATTCATTTTGAGTTTCGATAAATGCTTGTTATGTGGAAAGTCCTACCGCGGAGTCTTTGCATATTAAACGAGACACAGGAACCAAGAAGGTAGAAACATGACGCCTAGGGTGTGTTAATGACAAGGCGTGTTTTGAAAAGGGTGAAATGTTTTGAAACCCCAATGTGGCCGGACTTGCCTATTGCGGGAGTGTGTGTGTGTGTTCCAATGGGAATCCAGGAAAAGCGGAACCATTGTGAGGTTGTGTGTGTTCCAATGGGAATCCGGGAAAGCGGAACCATTGTGAGGTTGTATGTGTTCCAATGGAATTCCGGATCAATGGAACCATTGTGAGGTTGTGTGCATTCCCATGGGAACCTGGACCGGCGGAACTATGGTGAGGTATGGCTTGGTTATCCGCGGAGAGGAGCCAATGCAAGATTTTGTGTGCCAATGGGAACCCGGCGCGGCGGAACCATTGTGAGGATACTCGGGAACCCGGCGCGGCGGAACCGAGGTTGGGTGAGTTAAACAAATGATTTTGAAAGGTTGATTTGTATGTGAAAATGTTGACATGGTCTACGATGAGTCACGTAGGAGAAACACGGAAATCTTGGACACCAACGATAGATGATTAACGAATGTGGATGTGTGATTGCTAGTGTTGTTTTAAATGATTTACTGTTGTAAGGTTGGTGGGTAAGGATTTCCTATTGAGCGTTGTAGCTCACGGTGTTACCTTTTGGTGACCCTGACATATTATATTGGTGGTGACGCCGGTATAATGTGTCAGACCTCATAGATGAACAGGGTGAGATGTACACCTTGGAGGCCTGAGGAGCCGAAGAGCTAGCCAGGATGGAGGAAGAAGCGGAGCAGTAGATAGGAACCCTAGTTCCCTCCGTTATTTGAATAAAAGTACTTTTGTAAGGTTGATGATGTAATAATAAGCCAGACTTACTTCGTTTTTATAATAAAATGTCTTAATTAACGTACCCAAAATTCGGGGCGTTACAGAACCGGTAGGTAACTACCGGTAGGTGGACGAGACACCGGTAGGGAAACAAGTCCTACCGGTAGGTGGCTGAACCGGTAAAACTTGACCTACCGGTAGGTAAACAACTCCTACCGGTAGAAATTGCAAATAGAAGAGCCAACCAACTTTGAGCTTGACCTACCGGTAGGTGGACGAGACCGGTAGGGAAACAAGTCCTACCGGTAGGTGGCTGAACCGGTAGGTAACTATCGGTAGGTAAACAACTCCTACCGGTAGAAATTGCAAACAGAAGAGCCAACCAACTCTGAGCTCGACTCGTCCACCTACCGGTAGAACTTGACCTACCGGTAGGTAAACAACTCCTACCGGTAGAAATTGCAAACAGAAGAGCCAACCAACTTTGAGCTCGACTCGTCCACCTATCGGTAGAACTTGACCTACCGGTAGGTAAACAACTCCTACCGGTAGAAATTGCAAACAGAAGAGCCAACCAACTTTGAGCTTGACCTGCCGGCAGGTAAATAAGTCCTACCAGTAGATGGCTGAAGTCTCGTCCACCTACCGGTAGAACTTGACCTACCGGTAGGTAAACAATTTCTACCGGTAGGAATTGCAAACAGAAGAGCCAACCAACTCTGAGCTCGACCTGCCGGTAGATAAAACAGTCCTACCGGTAGGTGGCTGAATACGTTTGAGTTGTTTTTTGGGTTTGACCTACCGATAAGGGAAGAGTTTCTACCGGCAGAGGTTTGATACATTGAGCAACTTTTGAGCTGCTGCTGTACGTTTAAGCTGGTTGTGGAAAAGTTTCATACTTGTCATACCGGTAGGTGAAAAGTTCCTACCGGTAGGGAGATTAATTTTCAGGCGATTTTTGACAGAATTTTCAGATTTCGATCCAATCTCAATAACAACCAATACAAAGTCGAACAAGGCATAGAAACACTCAAATAACATATAAAGAGAGGTAGAATTCCCTACCTCGAGTATCCAATCCGAAATCGAAGAGATTGAGCAAGACCTAGCTTCCGAAATCCAAACCAAGCGAAAATACACCTAGCTGAGCTCTATCCAACGCGATACGAGCCCCAATACGCAAGTAGAAGATGGATTGGAAGTTGATTTGTACGGTTTTTGGGTGATTGGATGAGAGAGTGATGGAGAGAGAGCAAGAGGGTCGAGAGAGATGAGAGAACCGAGAGAGAGACGAGAGATGGAGAAAAATGGGAAATAAATTTCCTAGGCACACACATATACACACACACCAAATTACACTAACACCCTTGACTTTCAAGCCTTGCACATTAACCCATAACTATAATTTCCACATTAAACTAATATTTGTCCACTTATAAAACATTAAAATTTAAAAGAAATTTATGGGTCTCTACAATCTACTAGAAGGATACGAAATAGGACGGCAAAAGGATTACACTTAGTGTAATTTGGCTAACTTGAAAAGAGCCAATATGACAACATGAGTAGACAGCTTACAAGCTACATCCACATGAGAGCAAAGAACCAGCTGCAACAAAATAGTACAACTGCTGCTGAATACACAACATAACAACAACAGTTATCGTGGAAAGCAGTAGATTGCAGTAACAGAAGCAGCAGTTGTGGTTGCCGCAGTAAGAGAAGCAGCAGCCATGACAGAAAACTGATACAGAACAGTAGCACTCTAAAACATTTTGTAGCCGTATCCGAAATAGCACCAGCCGTAACAGATATAAAAGCAACAGCACTCAAAAACAGCAACAGAAGCAGTATATCAGTAGCTTCTGAACAGCAGCAAATACAGTTAGCAGAGCAGCAGCAGCCGTAGCAAACAGTTAGCAGAGCTGCAGCAATAGTAAGACAGCAGTAGCAACCATAATACATTTGAACAGCAATAGCAACAACTAGGGACAAGCACCCTAGAAAAGCTTAAACATTCCAAGGGGCAACCCCCCAAGGATAGGTCAGAACAATTGCACAGCTGTAACGAAGGCGCTGAAAAGTCGCGGGAAATAGAAGACCGACCTATCTCCCCTCCCCTGTAAAAACTTTGCAATTGCTTTCAGAGAACGATAAGTTGTTGAATCCCTCCCTAGAGAGACATTATAAAGGTACTTACATGTACATATATACGAGTATCCATACAAAAACACAGAGAGAGAGAGAGAGAGAGGAAAATGGATCAGATTCTGAACAAGGTGGGAGCGTATTGGATAGGTCAGCAAGCCAACAAGGAAATCGATTCCGTCAGCGACGATTTCAACGTATGTCCTCACCTATCTTCTTCGTGTTTTATGCTAATCATATTGGATGTTTTTTTTGGGTAAATCAGCTTGAAATAGAAAAAAGGATAACCGAATATACAGCTTACAAGGGACATACCTCAGGAGGGAAAAAAAAAAACAAAAGAAAGGAAAGAAAAGTGAAGATGCCTGTGCCAATTGGCTACATAGAGCTAGAGTGAAATAGGAATGATCTATCCATGGGTTTCTAATCCATCTACAAGATGGAGAAGAAAACCAAGGGCAAAACAGGTCAAGAACTACTGAAACCAATAGGCCAAAGGCCGTACAAAATTACTTCCAAATTCTGCTCACCCATCCATGGAGAGGAGAGAGAACCAACAACAAAATTACACATGAATACATAAATGAAATGGTGCCACTAGGACTCGATATGTGAATCCCCTTCTAGAAGGACAGCAACAACATCTGGACTTCTACATGAGAACCTGGGGAGGGAACCCCTGGCAATTGAGAACAACCACTATATAACTTTCTAGCTGTTCGCCAACTTCTAAGTATAGACCTGCACACTCCACGGTAGCAAATATCCAAAAGACAGCCACGGCACAATGCAACTTTTGTGGACATCCCCCAACGAATAGGCATAAATCAAAACAAAGGTACAGTAATAATACAAAATGATGTGTAGTTGTTGAAAGTAAGCCCCGGGATTAGAGCATCAACCCATACAAATCTTGCATGTTGAAACTGTCCATGAGAGACTAGAGACAAGCCCGATAGAAAAGCATTAAACATTCCAAGGGACAACCCCCCAAGGATAAGCACAAGGATGATAATCAAATCACATACAATGGCCACCAATCCAGCCATGGTACCCAAAGCAGCACCAGCAAAAGTTAAGACACAAGTAGACACGATCCAGCAAGCATACAAGGCTGTAGTTGTAAAGAAGACATGAAAGCCTGGGAACTTGATTACATATTTACATTGATCCAAAAATCTGAAAATATGCCAACCAACTAGCTCTTCTTGAACAGTTATAGACTGGCTCTGCTTGAACAATTAGAATGATGATCTACCTGCTTGAGCAACTACCAAACACAGCAGTAGATATGTAATACCCAGTAAAACTTCAATCTCAGTGTCATGCTCTAAGGTAGCCCCCTGCTATTGTGAAGCAGTGATTACCAGTGCTGGCATACAACATAGATAAACAGCACACCCCCATTGGATAGAACTAATGAAAGTACAACCACAATTCCTCAAAAAATGCATACAAGGTTCACCACTGATGATACAAAATGAACACAACATATGGTATTATAAAAGGAAATCAACATAGGGCTACCAAGCTGTCACTTCCAGAACAAGAACAAGAGCCTGCACCAAGGAACCAAAAGAGCTTATTGCATTATCTGCTCACACTTCTACTCCCTCGAAGCCTAGTTCACCAAACCTAGAAGTAAAAGGATGGCCTCAACTCCCTCATCTCTCCCTCACAAAATGTCTCCTACTAACTATTACCTCCACTCTCATGAAGATTGGGCTCAAGCACACATCTCACAAGGGTCACACATATGCTAGCACACACAACTTCAACAAGAGGACACAGAGTCTTCTCTTATTGCTTCCAGGACTGAAAACAGATTCAGTTACTTCATAGAAGTAACCATTAAGAGATTAAGGTAACTACCTTTTAGATAGAACTATAGAAGTAATAACAGTTATGGACCCTCCAATATGCTGGTACACTCCAATCAACATGAAGCCGCCCTCAAGGATGCCAATAGCAGGGTTATCCTTTGTTTTTCAATTGTTCATGTGTTTTGAATTAATTGACCATGAAATCGAAGATGACAGTAAACAGAGCTTGAATACCTGAACCAATTATCGTAAATACTCCAAGTTTCTAGCGATATAGCTTTCAAAGTTTGACATGTTTGTAAGTTCTTATGAAGTACTTAAATTATTTAGCTTGTTGCTTGAAAAAAGATTGAGAAACAGTTCTCCCCATAGCCGTTGTTAGTTTCGGGGCTAAAAAAGTGAGATTTTTTGAAGCCCCAGTTTTTAATTGTATTGTTGTTTTATTTGAAGCGGTTAAACTATTCTATGGACAAAATGGCACTTTATTTACAATAGTGCTTCTAAAAATTAATGGTAATTTGGGCATTAAAACTTGATAAAAAGTTACTCTAACAGTCGAAAATTAAAACCATTTGTTTAATCTTTTTGTCACATCTTATAAAATATTTTACCCTATTTTAAGCTAATCGTATAAGCTTGTAATATAGAGATGGTATATAGAGAGCCCGTCGTACGGTGGTAGCATGTGTCCTAGATTATTTGAATATAGAATTTTGGCATAGATTACTTTTTCTAGCTGCCTTTCTATTTAGCCAAGAAAGACGCTCTCAACATCATTTTGAATTTTTATTATGAGTTATGAGGGAGAAACTACTTTAATGAGTGGGAGATCTTTAGTTTCTTAAGTCTTCTTGCTTTCCATTGGTAACAATTACTTGATGTCAAGGGAAGAAATGGACAGAATTTTCAAAACAAGCAGGTATACCCTCTTATGGGGAAGAAAAAAAGGAAATTTCAAAAAAGTCTATGAACTATCATTCCAATGTCCCACAGGTCTCCGAACTTCAATAAATGTTAATTACGCCTTTGAACTTTCCAAAACTTGATCAATTACACCCACACCTTCTAATTCCGTCAACTGTCGATGGAGGATGCTTAGGCCTTGTTCGTTTGGAGGTTTTGAGGGAGATTTTTGAGAGTAATGAGTAGAGGCAGATAGATAGAGAAAATTTAGGGTAAATTATAGTTAACTCCGTCAAACTATACCTCGCAGACACTTTACCCTCTCAAACTTTTTTTTTTGGCACTTAGCCACCTCTAACTAATGGAAATGCTACTTCTGTTTTCCTTCTGTTATGAGTTGGATGGAAAAGGCAACTTCCGTTAGCCATCTATCTTCTATCCCAATTCCAAGACAAACCTACCTCTCTCTCTCTCTAGCACTAGACCAAAGGAAGCAAGGCATAAACAGAGATGGAGGACGACTGGGATGTGGGATCTTCATGTGGTGGTTAGAGGCTGTGCCGCTACCGTCGCCGACACCACCACAACCGCTTCTTGCAGCCAAGACACCCACCTTTTATCTGACTTCCAATCACAAGAAGACCAATTTCAATTTTTCTCAGATCCATTTGAACAAAGATGCAGTCAGAGCAACGAAGAACTGCATGATTTTTTCAGACCCTTCTTCCCCAAATCACAACAAATTTTCCCACAAAACATTCCCATCTCACCCCTTTTTGTTCTTGGCAGATTACAAGATCTATGACCACCACCAGCACCATTACCACCACCGCAAATACCACTACACCACATACAACCACCACCACAAATTAAACAAGAGAAACTGAAGCAAAATCATTTTTCTGTTGCTTGAACAATCGGCAATCCTAATTCTATTGGGCACACCTCAGCCCCGAGATCTAAAAGATATCAGTTTGTTTTTTGGGTTTCTTTTAAGGTTCTGTATGGATGATAAAAAAAAGGAGCGGTGAATAAGTTTTACGGCACTCAATCTCAGCCATCTAAAAGTATTTTAGACGAACTGAATTAAAATCAAAATATTATTGTTAATAGATTGTTTTTAATCCGGATCGTCTAAAACACTTTTAGACATCTGAGATTACGTGGAGCCGCGAATAACTAAGTTTCTCTCTTTACCCATTAAGAGGTCTTGCAAATGACACCATTCAGAGTTCTCTGCTAACAATCTTCCCTTGCCCATCCCAAACCCAAATAATCTATCCCCATCCACACTTGTCAGCTCTACCTACAAGCAGTGCGTCCTCTCACTATGCCAACACCACACCACACCACACCACACCACGGTCACCACCTACCCCCAAATAAAACCCATCCACCACACTAAAAAATGGGGCAAAGTTCACTTTGACCCCTGTGGTTATTACCATGTGTGGATACCCCCCTCATGGTTCAAAACTGAGCACATAACCTACCTGTGGTTTTGAAAATGTGCAGATAGACCCCATGCCGTCATGTCTTCCATCTATATTAATGGACACAACATTAAAAAACTGATATACCCTCATCATGTTGTCACACCCCAAAATGAGAAGTGACCGGCCATGAACCACAAGACCCAAACTCGTAGAACATGCAGCCTAAAAAGAAATTTAATTAAATTCCAAAGCAAAGAACTACTAAACAGCCAACCACTTTTTTTTTATTAAAAACAACTCCAACCATTAAAGTTCAACAAAAGAAAGCATGGGGCACAAACATCCCATGAAACAACCAACATCCACTGATCCAACCAAAATAAAAAGAATCCATTTTTTTTTTGACAAATGTTTCGAATGCGGAAGCGATTATTAAAACAAATAATAATAATAATAATAAAAAGATGAGACACCCTAAGGAGGTCAACAAATGAAATCCCCGAGATGCCGCCAGAGTCCTCCTAACTGCCCAACTTGCCTGAAAATGAAATTGGAATAAATCCGTCAGCTGACGAGCTCAGTGAGTAGTAAAAGCATGTATAATAATAATGTTCTAAAACTTGGCTAAAAATAGATTATCACGTTAACATATTTTGGCATACAAAGGTGTGCATCAAACGAACAAATTTGGCCATAAATCATTTACCAATAAATCTCAATGGTGATCACAAACCAATCTCCAACAACAATGGGGAACCACAACCAATATCGATAGAACCAAATGCCAGTGTATAAATGTCTCATAATTGGATCCAATATCGAATCTTAGGGTCACCACGAGTAGGCAGCCCGTGGAACTTTTCCCTAAGAATGATCCGGTCAATAACAACCGTTGAGCATTAGGGTCACCGGCTTAATCCGGTTTCTTCCCTAATGGCCAGAGTCACCCGCACACAGAGGATTAATTTCCCTGGACTTCCAAAATATGTTCCCAACAATATCCACAAAATTCTCACCAAAAGATTATCCAAACAATAAATAGTTTCACCAATCCGCATGCCAATTTCAAGACCCAAATAAAATAAATACATGTTCCCAATTTCAATCATTAATTTTCTAAAACAATAATTTAAGGGATACGGGGAAGTTCGCAAGTACGTAACATGCTTAACCACTCACCTGGGTCCAAAAAGTAATGAAACTCGAATCATGCAAAACGGGACTATCCTGTAAAAGTAAAACATTCGAATAACTAAGTAATTTAAATATAATATACAGACAATACAAAGCTAGAAAAACTACTGCTATAAAATTATCACAACCTAAATATTCCTAAGTTTCCTAAGCCTAACAGTAGCCACCAAAGGTCCACCCACGAACACCCAACGAGATCTTTTTCCAAGAACAATATCAGGAAACCACCTATTACCCCTTCCAAATAATCACCTTTGTTACCAATAAAATATGTATAAAGCACTTGCACTCATAACAGTCCAAAGCCGTCTACTCCGAAACTACAATCGAATTGAGTAACAAAACTATTAAACAAAGAACTCTCTCCAATACCTTGAGCAACATCGAAATCCCTTCTCAGATTATTACAATCTTAGATCATCACAAACTGCCACACCACATGATGTTTCCGACGTACACACCATCGTACAAACAATAAGTTAATTAAAAACTAGAGCCCAATTGAAAGACTTGATGGCTTTGTGAAGCGGCAGATTAGAAAACGCAGTAGATGAAAACTAATTACCTCAGAGAATCCAAAGAAGACCACTCCGAAACCCTTGATTGCTGCTCTCAACTTCAACTGTTGCAACTTCTCTCTCTCAAAATCAACAACCCTAGTCCAATATAATGACTTTCACTGACTCACGTTCTCTCCAAATAAAAACCTTACTCCGTGAAAATATCTCCTAATGAATAACTTCATAAAACTACCCACTAATCACAAACACCCACAATTATAGCTATCTAGTTAAACAAAATTTCAGAAATTCTAACTAAGGTAAAACTAAATTACTATGGTTAATTAAGCTCATACCCTTGTAGTTATAATAACAACAATTGTACCCATTGTACACAACAATAATTAATCGGGACCCAACCATAATACCCAATTAAATAATGGCCAAAATAGTTAATAAATTAAATAAAATTCTAGGTCGTAACATTGTCCTTTGATTCTTCTTCTTTTTTAAATCGAACTACACCATCCCCTATACCAAAAATTAAATCCAAACCATTAATATTCGAGTACTACATCTATGCCAAAATTCAAGTCACTCAAAAAATAAAAAGCTCATAGTCGAATCGATTTTGTTATGAAATTAAAATTTCAAATTTGAATTTACTAAAAATTAGATCACTGGGTTATTGATGCTTTATAGAGATGAATTTTTTTACAGAGATACTCTATTCTTTATTTAATACATTATTGTAACGACTCTAATTTTTATTTTTATTTAAATGTTGTTATTTCTTTTAATTACTTGACATTACTTTAAATATTTCTTTTAATTCCGTTAATTTGTCATAATTAAGTTTTAGTCCTTGTAAAATTCTTCTTTTTTTTGATTAAAAGCCTTACTTGGCTAGTAGAGTTAATTTCCAACCGACTAGTTGGACAAACCAAACTACCATTTCTCCTAGTTACACTTCCCGAACCCTAATTGGACCTTTTTGACCGTCTTGGAGCCTTTTGAACCCCTCAAACCCTAATTGAACCCTTACACTTTTAGGGGTAATCATTATACCCCATGACAAGTCATTTCAAACCCTAATTATTACCAATATTCATTTACCCTCTTTGTTCCATAAATGCTAGGGAAATTTTTGACCATTGGTCATTGATTATCAAGTTGCCAATAAGGCTTTGATTTGACCATACAAAATCATGGGCCAATGAATCTCATCATTTTGCTTCCAAAACTAGTTAACCTAGCCATGCATGCATGCAACCCTAGGATTTTAGCCTTAAAAACCTATTAATCCTAGACTTACTTTCCTAGACACACATATATATACATGTACACACACACACACACACACACACACACACATATATATATATATATATATGTACCAAAGAGAGAGAGAGAGAGAGAGAGAGAGAGAGAGAGAGAATCCGAGAGAGAGAGGAGAGGGGAGGCCGAATGGGGAGAGAGAGGGAGAGTGTGTGTGTGTGTGCAAATTTTGGACACTTACACAAGCTACTTATTGTACACTCAACCTAGATTCTACTTGACAACCCATGACTAGACAACTTTAAGTATAATCCTAGCCAATGATTTTATTCTTTCTTACAAGCCAACCCATTCTAGGATTTGACAAGCCATAAAACCTTCATTATAACCTAGGATTTGGCCTATTATTGGATTGACAAGTGAGGAAAGGCTAGGATTTTGATTAAAGTCTTGAAATGACAAGACTATGGAGCAAAATCCATGGGGTAAAGAGAGGAGAGGGAGGCCGACCATGGGGGAGAAGGAAGAGCCCAAGTTTTGCTATAAATAGCATCTCCCATTCACCATTTCAACTCACACCTTCATCCTCCAACTTCTCTCTAGAAAAATCTTGTGTTCTTACTTTGTTTTCTTAAGTTCTTGAAGTTCTTGAGAGCTACCACCAAACCACCTCCAAAACCATCCATAGATCTTTAAAGTAGTCTAGTTTTAGTAACTAAGTTGTTTCTAGGAGGAGAAAATCCATCTCTCTTCCTTTCGAAGCACTTCGGAGCCGTTACGCCACCAATCCGCAAAACCGACGATCAAATCTCAAAACCGACCTACTGCCAAGAAGAAAGGTAGAAACCCTAGTCCAATAACTCTACGTATAGAATAGAATCGTACGTTAGAAAGTAGAATGTTCTTGATTCAAAGTATCAATATCCTTATCGTTTTCCTTAAGTAGATAAGGCTATCTATTGTTTCGTTTCAAGTAGATAAGGTTATCTATCGTTTAAAATGCATGATTGTCAATAAGTTTATCTCGCTAATGGAAGTGCAAGCATGTTAGATAAATGACTTTTTCTTAAATAAACATATGTTGTTTAGAACTTCCCTCAAAGAAAGAAAGAACGATTTTCGAAAGATAGAATTTGACACTTGAATAGAAGTATTCGTATTTTGATCTTTAGGATAGTTATGAGCATGATTATTAATATAGAATTGGATGATCTTGCTAGTTTAGTTTCAAGATTACAATGAATGATTTATGTTTGTAAAAAGTCCTACCACGGAGTCTATGCATGAGAACGAGACACGGAAATCGAGAAAATAGAAACATGACACCTAGGGTGTGGTTAACAAGAAAAATGTGTTTCGAAGGAGAAAATATTTTTGAAACTACATAATGACCGATTTTGATGGCATTATGTGAGATGTGTGTGAGTGTGTGCCAATGGGAACCTGGGACGGCGGAACCATTGTGAGGATACTCGGGAACCCGGAACGGCGGAACCGAGGTTGGATGTGTGGCTTGGTTATCCGCGGAGAGGAGCCAATGCAAATGTGTGCCAGTGGGAACCCGGTGCAGCGGAACCATTGTAAGGATACTCGGGAACCCGAAACGGCGGAACCGAGGTTGGGTGTGTTAAAAACGGATTTTGAAAATGTTGATTTGGTTATGAAAAGTGAAAATGGAGACACGGTCTACGATGAGTCGCGTAGGAGAAACACAGAAAAACATGGACACCAACGATACTTGAATAGTGAATGTGGATGTGTTATTGTTACTATTTGTCGTATATGATTTACTATTTGTAAGTTATGAGTTAGTGGGTAGGGTTTAATCTATTGAGCTTTTGTAAGCTCACGGTGTTACCTTTGGTGACCCTGAAATATTATATTGGTGGCGACGCTGGTATAATGTGTCAGACCTCATAGATGAACATGGTGAACATTATACCTTGGAAGCTTTCGGAGCCGAGGAGCTGGCCAGAATGGAAGAAGAGGCGGAGCAGTAGATAGGAACCCTAGTCTACCCTCCTTTTGTTTAATAAAGTACTCTTTGGAGAATTATGTTGTAATATTGAGCTAGACTCTATTTAGATTTTCAAAGAAATTGCCTTCTTTAACGTACCCAAAATTGGGGGCGTTACAACTATGAACGACTCAGATTACATTCTAGAGGCGTGTGAGATACACCTCTATTAATATGGATGGAAAATATGATGGCATGTGGTCTATCCAATCATTTTCAAAACCACAGGTAGGTTATGTGCTCAGTTTTAAACCATGAGGGAGGTATCCACACATGACGATAACCACAGGGGGTAAAAGTGGACTTTGCCCTAAAAGATGCTGTTACAATGGGAATGTGAGAGACCCTTCAATGAGGACTCAAATCCAAATCCAAATTAGGTGACATGCAAATTATTTGACCGGATTAGAGTTTGATTGTTGACCGGAGTAGAGTTTGATTCCCTAGATCAACGCGACAATCTAATAAAGCAACCGAAGCAACCAAACTCTACTCGGACATGCAAATTATTTTATCTGAGTAAGCTCTGCTCTAGCATGTTACCCTTCAATGAGATGGAGAAGATGGTGATGGAGGTGGTGGGTGACTGATAGGAGTAGTGGCGGTGTGTGTTAGGGTATGTAGGGATTGGGATGGAGAAGATGAATAAGAGGTTGGAGGCTTTTGGACACATGTCATCTCGTGAGTGGAAGGGAACATGTTTTCGGGGCAGGGGGAGTGAAGATAGACACGTTAAGCATTCTCCATCCACAAGTTAACGGAATTAGACGGCATGTGAGTAATTGATGAAATCCTTTAAACTTCAAAGATGTAATTAACATTTATTGAAGTTTCGAGGTCCATGGGACATTGATAGTTAAGAGGCTTATTTGAAATTTTTCAAAAAAAAAAAAAAAAAAAAAACACAGTGATTTAAAAATTCACAAATATCCTTGGGGCCTAGAGTAAAGCTTTACAGTTGATCAAGCTAATCCTGAACATCTAAAACTGCCAAAGTGTCGAAATGGGAATTCTATTATTTGGTTTTCTCTTTTAGAGGGGGAAAAAAGAGTTCTTAAATTTCAAGAATCCATGTCAATGTACCTGTGCCTTCCATTCTTCTAGAGTCCCACATTATGTGACCCAAATATGTATGAGTTGTGAGGGAAAATTCATCTGTAAGAATGGGAGTTTTCAACTTTTAAATTAAAGCTGGCTTGTTATTACTTGAAATTAGGGTGTCATGTCTATTCTGAGATATTCTTGTAGGTAAGTGATAAATCAAAATGCATTTATGTAATGTTAGATTGAAAGGACATGAATCAGTGCACAAGGCTTTTAATTGAACATCGCCACATAAGTCTTCAATCAGTGTTTTAGTTGGTGTCCATTTATTGGGACAAACCAATTATGTGGGTGAATGTTCTTCCGTTTTTGTTCAGCCTTGTGTTATACTTGCAATTTCAGATCTTCTTCGATCTTAAACAATGATTGCAAATGTTGTTTAATAAAATGCACAATGCTATACACTATGACATGCATAGTTAGCTAGGTTCTCGTTGAAGGGGACGTTTTCCTTTGATTTACTTGATAGTGTCAAGCTGGCTGTCACAGTTGGCTTGTACAGAAATGGTTCACTACTTATTACAATTATTGTGTGATATTGAAAACTAAAATTAACTCATTTTATTCGTTACTCCTACCTTTTAATTGCGTATCAGAAAATTGTGTAGATTTGGTAACTGATATTTTGCTTCTCAATTCCTATAGTTTGCTACGCCTGAACAATTTAGCGCATTTTGTTCCAATTTTCTTGTACTGACCTTTATGCCTACTTTTAGTCCTTGTCAACCAGCATTTCAGGAGGATCCAAATGGTTGGTCAACAAACTCAAAGGTTTCGTTTTGCTTCTGTGACATTCTCTCCTCTGTTTGACATAAGCAGTGTATCAAAAAGATGCCATGTGCTATTCAGAGTGTATTTGTAATGTACATATACCTTAGTTGGCTTTGTGGTTTGGCATTTGCGAAATATTTCCTTGCTGTAATCTTGTCTAGTTTAATTTCAGCAACCATCAGAAGATGGTATCTTTGCAAATGAGTTATCTTAATCTGTACAAGATGTATTGCCTTGATTTAGTTCCTCTGTTCACCTTTTCAAGTTCTGTCTTCGCGATGAATTTTCTGGTTTCCTGTTGAAATTTTTTCAATAGTAATTTACTCAGGCAGTGTGTGCGTAATTGTGAACATGTATATGTATGTAGTTATACTTCGCTCTCTTTTTTCCTGCTGAGTTGCGTAAACACTACACTCATTAACGAACACACTAACTTTACAGGGAAAATGCAAAAGCCACTAACTGAACTTCTAAAGGAGCATGACTTGGCAATAGGCTTCTTCCCTCGCGATGCTACGAACTATGAGTTGAACGAAGAGACTGGTAAACTTGTTGTCTACATTCCCTCGATATGTGAAGTGGGTTATAGGGACCCGTCTGTTTTGCGCTTTTCAACGGTAGTCACTAGGTATTTCGAGAAAGGGAAACTAGCCGGTATAGAAGGGATGAAAACAAAAGTGATGATTTGGGCAAAAGTTACATGTATCACTTCGAATGGTGGAAAGCTCCATATATTTCACAGCTGGGATGAAGAAAAGCAGGAATAAAAATGCTTATGAGGTTCTTCGAGATGGAGTGAGTGTAGATAAGTTTTGAGATAGTTGGATGTAATATTTCATATATTCTTGAAAGTTATACGACTTTTCTGATCGGTTTCGGAACCCCTTTGCTTGAAAATTGAACTTTTCATTTATTTTGTATATAGTTCCCACCTCTTTTTTATTTTGGTAAATATTTTGTTGTATGATGGATAGATTAGTCTCAATGAGTCCACGAAACGTTTTGTTATGAACTTATGATGTAAATCTTTTGTTTCGATATTTAATAAGTTTGCCTTTAAAAAAAACTTTTTTTTAAGGTGGGGTTATTTTGATAACGAGCTGTAAAATTAAATGTGCCAAGCAATAATCAATTAAATGGGTTTGAAAATCATATGTAACATTGCTTAAAATTTTAAGTGCCTATTAAAATATAGATTAAAAAGTTCATAACCACTGCTGCCACTGCCCCTTCTACTACTATCACCACACCACCACTTGTACCGCCACTCCACATCCGTTACCATCACCATCTCTTTTGTTCCACCACCACCAACTATCAAGGTTTGAACCCCCAAATTTAGGTCTAGTTGTACCAACTGGAACCATCAAGCAGGACAAATCACTCACCTCTTTACCACCACTACTCGCTATTGTAATCACCAATACAACCCTTTATCACCACGAATCTCATCCACCACAACCGTCACCATCCTTCTACAACCACCACTCTCGCTACAAGTACACCGCTACACAACCACCATGTCTCACCGACGCCACCATAACTCCAATCTCCTCTATCTCTCCGACACCTTTTAACATTACAATTAAATCACCTCTTCAACACCATAACCATACACCACTCACAACCGTCTCCACCAGCACCACCCCTACCATCACCTTCTCTTGAGTTAGACTGCAATGAGCTGATTAAATGCATCAACAACCCTAAAGGCCAGTGTCCTTGGGAGTTTATGGTCCCCATTGTTCCACACCTTTCACTTGCTCGCCAAAGATATGGCGACGACTATGAAGCCGCCATTAAAGACCAGATCAAGTGAATCCTGTTTTCTTGTTTAATCCTTTTCCCCTGTCAGTTTTCTATTTACTCAAAATCTCCTGTCATTTCTGCTATAGAGTTTATGATCTACATTTTTTGTCCTTTTTCTTTTTGTTTTGTTTTCTTTATCCTTGATGATTTAGTCTTACAAGCAGTGCTACAGATTGACATAAATGTATTTAGAATTGTTCGATGCACATACATCCTACATGATGCACGTGTCACCTGAACACATCGCCCGATTTTGAACCCACATGGTCCGACCATCTATGATAGAAGCATTTTTCGTTCATTAAGATGATGCAAGGCTGTTTTTGTAGGAGCTGATCCTCCCCGGTTCTTGAAATGGACCGGCCGGAGAGTCCCCCATTTTTTGGGCCCGTCTCGATGATACGGAAGATTACGTTTTAGAGCTGGTTGACCCATCAACCATAGAAGAATCACATTGATTGTATATTGGTTGATGTAATTTTGATCACATCTAGGCTCCATTTGTTTGAACGTAAAATGTTTTCTAATAAAATGTTTTATCTATTTTTTGGTGTTTGGTTGTATAAAAAAATAGGAAAATCCATTAATTAGATGACCCACATTTGCCATCCAAACCAAAATCTCAACACAACTGCCGTCCACACACGCCCCCATCGCCACCCCATGCAAACACACCGACAACCGACAGACAAAAGAAAACGCGGCCTCCGCTGCTGCGATTCTCACAAGCCGCAGGACTCAGAGAAACCCGCCGAGACACCGCCAATTTGGTCCTCACAAACGGCTGAGAAAACCGGTAGCTGAGCATCCATACGCTGCCGCAAACCACCGCATCGAAGTCATCCACACGCCCAGATCCACGGTCCTCACGGCCACGCCTTCCGTGAGGCCTCCACTGCATTAATGTGTATCTAGTGGTTTACCATGGAGAAACAATGGTGTCCACCCGTTCATTTGTGAAGAAATAGGTGCAAAAACAACTGGTAATACTGTGTTTTGAGTTGGTCTCAACCTAATATTGAAACAAAACAAACGAAACTGACCCTTAAAATCCAAATTGGTTGGGATTGGCTACATGAATTTATTTCCTCGGATATAGATATCGGATTTAGGCAAACAATCAAGGGTTCAGATCACAATGTTTATTACAAATAGATTTATGTGTTGAACTCCGGCTTAGGTGCGTTGCTCGATTTGTTTGAAGTCTCTGCCCAAGCTTAGCCCTATATGGTTTAGGCCTCTAAACTCTGTCCAAGCTCTGAATTTCAGGTAATTCTCAGGTTGCTCGCGGTGGCCACGGGAGAAGGGGGAGGGTAACAATAAAGGGAGGTGTTTTCTTGATATCCTATTTGGTTGGAAATGAGATCGGGGAACATCTGTCACAGAAACTCTATATCCCTTTGCTCCATGCACTTCTAGTCACACATTATAGCGAGAACCTTGATGTGTACGATGCTCGAGATAAGATCGTACAATTAAGAGCACAGTATGAGTATGACATAGGGACGAAGTTTGAAGACCAAATGTGGGGTCTCATATCGTATGTTTGTCTAGCTGATAATTAGATTACTGAGAACTCGATTCAGAACACCAACCAGCTTTGAATACGAAGCTTTTATCTTGTCTTGTTTGTGTGATTTGATATCATTCTTGAGCCAATACTGTTGGTGCAAAAGTCGTCGTAGCCAATGAAAGTGGATAAACAGAGATGCTTTAAGTCACGTTTCTATGTCGCTGTCCTTAAGACGATATTCACCCCCACCAATTCGAGAGAATTCGGTGTGCACCGGATTACAGCAAAGCTATGTCCAAGATAAAATGAAGCCCAGTCTCCAACTGTTGTATAACTGCGTTATGCACAAACGAAGAGAGACCCGAATACCTTCAAATTTTGCAAGCCTACCAAGAATAAATGGAGGAGATAATTCTAGAGAGAAATAACAATTAGAGTTGATCTAATTTTCATCACTCCAATTGGTAGAACCCCTTGCCTTATATAGGCACGAATCATGACTGTTAGCCAAAGATCGTATCTCTTAATTTAATCCCAATAGCCATGTCTATTCATAACAGTCATGTCTATTCATGCGATCCTAATAGTCATACATTTTGATTAGATCATGTATATTCATTTAACTTGAATAGACACATCTTTTGTCTTTAAATCCAATAACCATGTCCATTCATATAACCTGAATAGACACACCTTTTGAATTAAAACCGTTCACCAATATTCACATTTAATATTCATTAAATATTTTGGAAATGTTCCAACAATCCCCCACCATTTTCAAAATATTGAAACTAAAACTTGTTCAAACCCGGAAAACTTGTGCATAAATGAAGGTATCTTACGATTTGAACCATTCACTTAGTGAAGACACATCAAAGTTAGTCGGAAGAGCATAGTAGACTTGTCTTTGAACTAGCAATCCTTATTGACTAATCGGACACGTTTCACACACAAATTTTCTTCTCTTTAGGTAATTCATAAAAGCTGACCCATGTCTTGGCCTTGGGTCTATATCTTGGTTTCATGAGTGCTCTAAAGTCAAAAGTCCCCCGAGACCTATAGGAAGCGGCACCACCTCATATAGGTAGGATTTTGTCAATGTTCTTGTAATTACAACACAAAAAATCCTATTAAGAACTAAGTAGTTCACCCTCTTGTTTTCTACATTACAAGTACCAAGCACTTTACCTTGGGATGGATCAATTTAAAAAATAAGTGCTTACAACCACGACATATGGTGTACTTTGCTCATTGAACTCAAGACTTGAGGTATGGTCAAGCGTTGAGTCGAGTTTCCACCAAGAGTGATTGAACAAATTGGGCTAAAATCCCATCCCTTTTGATGTTTCCCACATCAAATCTCTTGCAAGAGTAAATAAAACCATTGCCGTGAAAGCAAAATTTTCATAGCTATATCACCATAGTTTATGACGTGATTAACTTGTCCGGACTACCACCACAGTCATAACTATCAACCCTCTTTCTTAAGTGACTTACTGTGAAATATATCCGTGACAAAATACCATGTCACCTCATCTCATTATAAAACCCTCACTTTATTTCAAGAGAGAAATCCCCCACAAAAATAGACTTACTGTTTATCCATGGTATTTATGGTTCAATTATATCAAGCGCCTTTGTATCCATCATAACTAATGAATACCAGTTACAAGAATATAAACCAACTCCACCAAATAAACTAATTTGGATTTAATTAACTTGTGGGTCATAATTGTTTGGAACAATTATGCAACCAAGTATAATAGAAATTTGTCATTCCACTCCATATCTTTGTTTAATCTCCAAAATACACAGGAGAACGTGTGACCGAAAGGTCACATTATCAACATTCCTTCTATGATACGACATTTCATTTTATTTCATACTTATTGAAATAATCATGACTCTTTATCTTAATCCAAACACCTCACCGCTTTATTTAGCCTCCAATGGTTACACCATTTATTTAAAACCAAAAGCCACACCTTTCAGGTAATAACATTGGTTAAATCCTTAACCTTCACATAAATACATTAATATGTATATGTCAAAGTGTATTTTGGTAAAGGGCAAGAGAAGAGTTCCGTCCGTTTTTATTTCTTCATAAAAACAAACCCATTCATATAAAGAATTCACAACAACCACCATTTTGATTTCCTTATGCAAATAACATGCATTCAAAATTAATAATGATGGTATGTCCAGTTTTGGAAATGGCTTCCAAAACTAGGATTTCAGAATACTCTATATCTAGCAATGTGTATAAAGCAAAACATTCGAGATAATTTAAACAGCCACCGATTCGGTTAACTACCGACCACGTGTCCAATAGTACTATAAGCTTGTACTTACCCCAACGCATTATTTGGTTCTTGATCAAGGCCATCAACATTGCTCATTAAGAGTCACATAACACATTTCCGTGCTACCGAAACACCACCATGACATAATTACCATGTCAGGTATCACCAATGACAGGCCCCAAAATTTTTGGCTACAAAAATCTATCCGAAAACTATCCATGAATAAAACCTTATTCCCGTGCTCATAAGAAACAATTCATAAACTTCAACAATTGCACACGAAATAAACGTCACATATAAGAGAGATGCTCCATCTAGACTTATTTATTCCGAATTCAAGCAATACTAACAAACAGATGCCGTAGTCATGGAAACTACTATCTGAAACCATCGCATTACTCAACTACGTCATGCAAAATAATTGCAACAGAGGCAACAATCGACTTGGCCGAAAAGAGGGCCCCATGTGCCTTAAGGTTGCATCCATGCATATATATAAGAGTATGGATTGAAAATTTCATATCTTTCAATACCTCTGTGTATTCTGGACACAAATGCACAACCATATATAGACTCACCAATAAAGAATCGTAATTTCCAAGTTAACAACCTTTATTAAAAGTACAAGAGGACACAACATACATCTCCAAAATTAAAAGAAATGTGGATCAAACCTATTTAGCATGTGGATACATAAACCATAATCAATATGATAACACACATTATAACACCCTAATCAACCAAAAATTTGATCTTCTTTAAAGATTCAAGACAAGGAACACTCTTACGCGCTGTTCGCCTAATTATTGGCCTTTTGTGACCAAAAACATCATGACGCTTCTTTCGCGCCATTTCCATCGTCCGCAATTGACGCAAGGGAGTCGAAATATAAACACTCTCGCTCACTCCTTCAAATGCCGGCAGAGGGCACAATTCACGGTTGATACCGTTAGGTGAACCTCCCATTGCTGCGGTAGACTCATCGGAATCCTCCATATTTCCCAATGGTGTCATCTCGTTTGGACTATGAAAATCATCATATATACACGGATGAATCCTTTTCAATTTTCTAAGATCCATGTTCCGATATTTCCTTAACCGGATTAGCCGCAACGTTTTGGACTGAATTTTCTACTACAAAGGAGTCCTCTTTATCAGAAGAGATATTAATCATCACCGGTTGATTCTCATCCAAGAGGCCTCGCATTGCAAAGACCTCTTTCCATTCTTTAAATCAAAGAACATCATCGGGACTTGGAGGTGTTGAAGAGTCTCCTAAAACGATGTTAAACGATGGAAGGAAAGGAGCCGAAAGGCGAGTGATATTCAAAGGAATTTCGGAAGGCATTATGAAGTATGACACAAGCCGCTCGAAAGCAATTGTAGCAAAATGGTACACACAAGAGATAGGAATGCTTCTCAGAAGAAAAACAAAAAATATGCAAGTGCCCACTACTCACTTGGGAAAGAAAATACTCTCTCCATATATATTCAAGGAAAGACAACAGTTCCGAAAGGTTGCCAAGACAGTTATAGCAAACTCAAAGCTACCATTTAAAAACAACGGTCCAATACAGTAACCCCTTCAAGCGGTGCAACACTTCAAAATACAGATAATGACGAACGAAGCCACCGTGGCCGATATACACAAACCGGTTGGTGCTATAATCAAACCATGCTCATGTACTTACTAATTAAGCACTTAAAGAAATAAAGCAACAACATTTCACATGGCCCACAAAACTGACACTAAAGCACCCACGTGCACAACCAACCAAAACAGTAATAGAAGATCACTTATGTAGTACTAGTGTACTACCTCATAGGCTTGGTTCTAAATGATTTAAAACATTTCCGAAACACAAACTCGAATATGTTAATAACATAAGCATTAAAATTTGTATATTGTAGACTCAGCTATTAACTCTGTTTTGGCGTACTATGTTCTAGCTCTATGCTGGTTTTCAGTTTTAATTTGGGATAATACTCAAATAAGGGCTGTTGTTTTCCGGCCAAACTATGGCATCTTCAAAACCGCTGAATTGTTAGGTTGGTGGTATTTGATACTGCGGCTGTTATTGTGTTCAGATGTGGTACTGTGAAAGCCTAGGTTCATGACCCACGGCTGTACCTGTACCTACTTGCCCATAATTTTGATTGCTTTGTGTAGGTTCGTGTTTTGCGCTAGCTAGCTGACGTGGGAATCTTACGTGAGCTGGAGAGGTGTGATTGGTCAGTGATTAAAAGTATAGGAGAAAGAGGAATAATCTAGTGAGGTGAAGGAAAAGGGCGCGGGCACAGATAGGACAAAGGCGACATGTCGCATACAGGTTTTCCAGATGGATTGGATGATATTGGTTCAAGAAAAATGTTCTCCTTCTTTAGTCCAATACCCTCTAGTCCCTTCTCTAGAAAAACTCTTTTTTTGTCCCTGTCTGTACGTACCAAAAAGGAATGTCAGTCCCTTATTTATAGGCCTCTAGGCCTGAGCTGGTTCCCAGGGCGGCTCAATCTACTCTTGAGACGTGTCCCTTCTGTTCGAGGTCACAAGGGTGACGTCATCATGCACGCGCACGGGTGACCGCGTGCCACCCGCGATGGACCCCCTTTTCCTTACCCACCAAACCACTAGATTTACCTCAATTCCCACTAGAGCACGGTCGCGACCCGCAACGATCGCATCTTCGCCAGATCCTTTGGTCATGCCTTTGACCAAGGCGCGCTCTACTTATCTTAAGTGAATTTTAGGCATCAATCCCTTTCACGCTCTTTGGCTTCCTGGGGCCTGCGCGGACTAATCCTCTTTATGTGATGACTCTGACTATCTTTTGCTCTTTTAATCGTCCTAATCTTTTACTTGGTTTCCTTGAAGTCCACCCCTGCGCGCTATGTTTGCGCGCGGGACTCTCCTCGCGTCATCTGGCGCTAAGGTTCTCATCATATCATCGACTACGTGTATTCCCTTCCATTGTCATCTCCACGTGTCATTTTGTGAGTGGTTGGTCAAAGTCTTTATTTTAGTCAACAATCTATTATTTTGACCAAACCTCCAATTGTCCCCCCCCCCCCCCCCCCCCCCCCCCCCCCGCCCCCCCCCGCGCGCGATGTGAACATCGTTGTGCACGTGCGGTCCTTCCTTCGCTAGGGTTGTGCCCCTAGGCATTTTAACCGTTCCTTAGTGCTTATAGGTTTCATGAGAGAGAGAACAAAGTGATGTGATGCGTCGTGCCTGGTGACAGTTCGCGCGAAGGGTTATGACGTTAGGGACACGTCATGTCTTCTCATCATTACCTTTGCATTGGTTACTCGAACGATTGCGTGTTCTGGTGGCTTTTCATGTACTGGAGTTACTGTTGGAATGGCAGCTTTTATAGAGGGATTTTTCATCTCCTATATAAACCACAGTCCTTTCATAATTTTCACTTTTCACCTTTCACCTTTCACTCCAAACTTGCATCCCTTCTTTTCCCTTCTCCGTTCTCACTTCTCTCAAGTCCTTCGAACCCGTTGCCATCTTTTCCAATCAGCACCACTCTTCTCTCTTTCTCACTTTCAACAGTACTTACTATTCATCCAATGGCGCGTGACGACATCAGCGACGGCAGCAGCCATGCCATGGACGGTGACTCCATTCCTCCGCCGGATCAATGGCGTCGAGCACCATATGTTAGGTCTGTCAACGACCCCTTTTGGACCACCGTGGGTGAATACCAACCCACCGGCGCCACTTTGAGTGACCCTCTTCTCATTGCACCGGAGGCGCCTATTGAGAACGTTGATCGGGTCACTCCTTCTTCCGTTCTTAGACTTCAAGTGGAGCGAGGAGATTTCCCTCAATCAGAGACCCGCTTCAATGTGGGATGTAGTCCCCCCGCTGATTGGCCCGCGTGGGTGGATGATGTTCTAGCGGTCCCTGTATTCCGCGACATTCTGCAAAGGTCGCTTGTGCTAGAGGCCGTCATCATTTCCTGTGACTTGGCCCTTCGCGCAATGACCGTAGTAACGAGAATCTTGAGATGGCGGTTTCGCTGGAGCGTAGATACTCATACCTTTCCATGGGCATGGGGAGAGTCTGGGCCCTCTCTAAGGGATACATTCGCGCTCATGTGCTTGCACCCGCGCGGTTGGAGGCTCTTAGATCTCGACAACTTATCCCCGGACGAGACCACTGTAATGCAAGCCCTTCGCGCGGCCTTCACTGAAGCGAAGAAGGCTGGGTCTCGATTCAAGCCGGATGGAACGCAAAGGCCCCCACCTAATCCGCGCAAGGCTTCGTGGATAAACTGGCTCCGCCTTTTCTTCAAGGACTTCCAACCTCCAAAGTCTGTCCCCGCGGGGTCTGCCGCGGAGTTTGTCGCTGGGATGCATTACTGCCAGCCACTATACTTGGTGGGCTTTCTGGTATATTTTCTCTCGAACTTCGATCTTCCAGACTTTCCCTCAGAGAGTGTCAGCCCGTTCGTTTTCCCCCTCGCGGCTTGCCTCGCGCAGGGCGAGGCTGTTGCGTTGGGCCCCTTCTTCCTTGGCTACCTATTCAATCACTTGGACCGGGTGCATGTGGACATGGAGCGATCGTTGGGCCGTTATGACATGATTTCGATGATCCATTCCATCTTTCTTCTTACCTTCTTTTTTGAGCATGTTCCTGCAATCACGCCACCTCCATCAACAGTTCTGGCGTGGGGAAGGCCACACTTCTGGATCGAGAGATGGTCTAACGCCTCTTCTCGCGCCCTCTTAAGTAGTTACTGTGACCGCAGCGCGCACTTCCTTCCGCGCCCCTACTCAGTCCAGCTTGAAGGGATGGCAAACAACCATGACTTTATCTTGCCCATGCGGATGCTGCTGTCCACGGCGCGGCTTATGGGCGAGCTCGCGCAAGCCGTGATCAACTCTTACTGCATCTCTCTACCGGGCTGGCTCCCTGTCCTCTCAGCGGAGGGTTTGCGGTCAGTTGTATACCGCGCAGACAGGATCACCAGACAGTTTGGCTATGATCAAGCAACCCCCAGCACAGTGCCTCCATTCCAAGATTTCATTGAAAGCCAAGGCCGTTTTCTCCTTGCTAATCTGGGTGGTCTAATCACTAGCAATGAAAATACTCTATTGCCCGATTATGATCTCGCTGGCGCCTTTTCCACTGTCTTTCGCCTATCCTGGAGGAGGAACTTGGATTCCTTCCTTCAGTTCGTCCAAGGAACTACGCCCACGCCCCAACCATCCATTGTACAGACACAGGATACATCATTGCGCTCTCCCAAGGCCAGGAATCAAGATTGGCGGGGCGCTCACAGACAATGGGCTGTTACTGTCGCAAATCCCATATCGTGCATGCCCATGGACCCCGAGGCCGCAGCAGCTGCTGGGCCTTCAGCAACCCAAACGTAGGAAGCTGGCCGCGCACGGAGGGGGCGGGCAACACGAAGGGCAGCGGTGGAGGAGTAAGACCCTCCTATTGAGGCAAGACGTCCACGGAAACGTATTCGCACGGTATGTTCAATAAAATTTCCCCAAGTGCTGGTGATCTATGTACTTCTATTCTTCAATATCGTAACTTTCTTTCTTTTCGTAAATTGTGTCTTCAGGCCAGGGATATCTTTCGTGAGCAGGAATAGAGGGCTCGCGAGCGGGGGCAAAGTGCCACTGTCGCGCCTGCGAGGCCACCTATGGTTCCCCTTCCAATTTTCAGAACTCGCCGCGTTGCAAGTAAGTTCTCTCCCATCCAAGAGGCGCACGCTCTATTCCTTTTATTTTCTACCTTTTACTGTTAACACTGCACATTCTAAGTGTTCTTCGATCTCTTTTGTTGTTTCCTTCCTACTTTGATCAGTTGGAGTTGATGAATCTGAGGAGGAAGAAGATTCTGACAGGGAGACCCTCGCTGTTGGGCTCTAGAGGTCTAAGGGGGCCGCGCCAATTACACGACCGGTTTCTCCCCCCGTGCAGCAGGCGGCGGAGGTGATAGTGGTTGAGGACTCCCCCGTTACGGGGCAGGCAGACGAGACAACGAACATAATATAACCTCCTCCTGAACCCCGCGCGCACATCCCCCCCGTGGAGCAATCATCTGTTATTGTAGGAGGTATGCTCGACTTTTCTCCCTTTTTTAAGGACCTTCATGGGGGGCCAAGCTAAGTCTCCTCTTCATCTCCAAGTCATGCGGGCTCTCCTTACACTCATTCTACTTCCTCTGATGATCCAGATTGATCTCCTTCCCAACCTGCGCCCTCAGAGGAACGCAAAGAGACCCCCAGCGCAGACACCCATGAATCTGTGGGGGGAGACGATGTAGACATGAGGAGCACTGTTGAGCACCTCAGAGACGAAGAGGAGGCCGACCTTGCAGACTTGGCTAGGCAACCTCGCGACCGTAATGGAGCAGAGACATTGTAGGGGTTCGATTTAGAGGGACCTTGGCCTGAGCCAGTATTTCTCTTCTGTTGCTCCGTTCACCGGCCTCTAAACCTGCAACAAGTCACTAAGGCTTGGACAGTCCAGTGACCCTCCGATGATCAAGTTAGATCTCAGAGGAGGATATAGATCTAGGGTTAGGAAAGATGGCATACCTCTCAAGGATGAGCATCCCTTTGTATTTATAGACCTAGGTTTACTTGGCCTCCAAGCTAGCGCGTGAAGGATACGCTCGGGTAACCGCCTCGGATGACATCACAGATGACGCACCGGATAAGGCGGTTATGAAGCACATGGCCAGACCTGGCCTAGATGATCCTATCTGCCACGTATCGCTCTTGGTCCCCTCCTGTTAGGCTACATTCTTTCCAGAGACCGTAACGGAATGCATACTTCGGTAATACCCCGAAGTATTAACAGGAGGCTCGATACCGAATGAGGAGGTAGTAGGATATACGCTGTGGCCCGTCTGTACAATCCCGAAGGCCGAACCGATATGAGACCTCGGTTGATGACGGTCTGGCAAGGTAACCGAGGCCATGACCGAAGCCTCCACAATAGCCCCTCAAGCCCCTGGAGTTTGCAGCCCTGCTTCAGGGTCTTGACCCCATTACATGAAACATCAGGCCTTGATGAGAACGCTTGCCTCGGTAGATTCCACTCAACCTGCGCCAGCAATGAGAGCCATGTGTCAGAAGCCGCCGAGGCCTCAGAATAGAAATGCTGTCTCGGCACGTGCCATGTCAGTTGATTGGTACGAAACGTCGCTTCGGTGACACACGTCATTAGGCCTATGGTCTGAATATCTGGCGCCTGTCCTCGGCGCATAGCCCTTGATACTGACCGTTCGATGATGACACGCGTCGAAGATCTGACGGTTCGGTGCTCGACGCTTCGTTTCAATCTAACGAAACGTCCCTCCGCTTCTGAAGATGAACCGCCACCGCCATCTGTTTTCAGCTTTCAATCGTGATCTCGCGCAGTTCAACAGCAGATTTCGTCACGAAATTGTGGTATGTTGATCCTTTCGACTGAAACTTCATATTTTGATCATTTTTTCGAAGTTTTTCGCCATTTTTAGTTGTGCATTAGCAACGGACCATATTCTGCCGCCTCTGGTTTGTGGCGGCGCAGGGAACCTCCGGCGTTGTTCTTACTTCGCCCGAGGCCCATATTCTTCCCGAGCCCCAAATTCTTCCCGAGGCCTATATTCAACCTGAGACTATAGGAATAGCTCCAGACCTCTGAGGCCCTGACCGAGGAAGGAGGTCTTGGTGAGGGATGAAGAGAACAGGCTCCGAGGAGAGATGACCATCTTTACTGAAGAACTTCCCTGAGCACATAGCTAACGGGTTTTTACACATTCTTTTCCTTGCTAGGTAGGAGCGAATGGTCATCGAACTCTCCTCGGACAGTTCCAGTAGCTCGATTTCTTTCGCCACCTTCGAGGAATTCTTTGAAGAGATCCGCTCCCAAGCCTTAAACCGAACTCTGATTGACCTTATTGAACCCTTTGATCCTTCGAGAACCCCGCAGAGGATAACTGCTTTCGATCCAAGTATGACGGAGATCCCCAGCACTTCTGACCACGGGCCAGGGCCATTCGCCGACGCCCCAGAAGACGTTCGAGGATGGAGGAGGCCAATGAGGCCCTGTCCGTACCGGAACCAATACTTCGATGGCACTTCGGTCGCCTACGCGGAATTCAAACGGGTCTATAGCGTTCCTCCCGACGTTGAGGTTTGCCTTTTGCCGAACAACGACCCCAGAGATCTCCCACATCGAGAGAGGGCGCTGATCTTTCCTTTAATGGCGATAATCGAAGGGGGAGTTAGATTTCCCCTCCACCAATTCGTCCGACGAGTCCTTCAGACCCTCAACCTTACCTCCTCCCAACTTACGGTAAATTCGTACCGAATCATAACTAGCATCATAGAGCTGAGAAGGCAGTACAATCTGACCTTTGGGCTGGAGGAGCTTTTTGGGGTGTACCTGTTAGGAGTCAATCGTGAGCATGAGAGGTACTACCTGTCTTGCCGAACAGGGTACGATAGTTTCTTAATCGATCATCTGCCCGACTCAGAGGAATGGGCGAGTATATATGTCTCGGTAACTGGAATTTCATGTTCGGTCTCGGGGAGAGAGTGGACACTACCACCACGGTTCGGTTCGACAACGGATCCCCTGGTCGGTAAAAGTTTAACTTTGATATATCTGATACATGTCATTTTACAGTATTTTGCATGTATTGACTTGGTAATTTATTCATGCAGCTGAGGGCGTCGTGCAGACGATTCGAGAAAGAGCCGTTCGGGCGCAGATCACAGCCGCCTTTGCAATTCTAATAACCAGCCGCTACGCTCCTGATTTGCTCAGTTACGTTGCCTCTTATACCAGCTTTTTGAAGAAAAAGCCAAGGCAACGAGGTGTTCCAAGGGCGGGCCGAGGACGTGGCCGAGGAAGGAGAGTCGGAAGAGGTGAAGGAATAGCAGGGAGAGGAGAAAGGAGGGTAGGGAGAGAGCCCGAAGCCGAAGGAAGCACGTCTGCACCTCGGGGAGTCAATCCGCGAGGAGATTGACCGAGAGACGCCGGAAAGAACCGGTTTGAGCGCAGAAATGTCTGGTCGAGGCACTCGCGAGGTGCTGGATTTGAGACACCGAAGGCCGAGGGGGCGAGGCCACGGCTCTGCTACCGGCACGCCCAGCGCTGGGACTTCGAAGGCGCCTCCCGCTTCCCCCCAAGAGCCCCCGAAGAAAAGACAACAGTTCGAGGACCAAGGGGATGGCCGAGGAGGAGGCCAAGAAACCATTGAAATCCCCGAGGAGGAGGAGCAAGCCGGAGGAGCAGGGAATGCCGGGGAGGAGGGTGGTGAATGGGTTAACCCGAGGGAGCTCCCCTGGGCTCCGGAGTTTCGCCACTTCGCTGGTCGGCAGATACATCATGCCGACAGCGTAAAGAACCTCGGGGTTGCGTTCGGGATGCTGAGGGGGAGCATACTCCCAAGGGACGCCCGGGCTATTGATGGTTTAACCGAAGATTTAACCGCGGAAATAGCGCAGGCCCTTTTACTGTAAGTCTCATTTCCTTGACACCTTTGATTTGAATATTGGAATTTGATTATTTTTAATTTGTGTTGGTAGGCCGGTGCTCGGGCGCTCGTGGTGAATGACCGATGCAAGGCACAAGAGCAGGAGATGGAAATGCTGAAGAAGACCCTTGCGCAGAAGGAGGACGACCTGAAGGTGGCGAGGGAAACCTGTGACCTTTATCTGGCCGACTTCCAGAGGTGCGACCGGGAACGGGTGGCTGCTAAGGGGAGGTCCACAAAAGCTGAAGAGGACGCTAACACCTTGAGGGTTACTGGAGCCCGGGAGGTGGAATTTGCGAAGAACAAAGGCTACGATGAAGGCTGGGACGCAGCCGGAGTAGAATATAAGAAACAAGTCTGGGAAATAGAAGCCGAGCTCTACAGAGATCGAATCTTGGACGGGCTTCGGTACGGGCACGAAGCTTTGATTAGCAAGCTTACTCTGCCAGAAGGTTCTGAGCTTCGAACCTTGCCTGAACCCCCTCCTGAAGAGCTCGTGCTGCCAGAGGAGGAAAGCGAACAGGTGCCGAACCCAGAGCCCTAAGCGTCCGAGAAGCAATTTGACCCCAGCGCCCCTGTTCCCTGATGATGCATAGGAACTTTACTTCTGAAAAAACACTTCAATCTTCTTTTTGAATAGTCGGTTAACTGGACGGCTCCGGACATTTGGAGTTTGCCGTTCCAGGACTTGTAGTTGTTTGATACCGAAGTAGTTTAACTTTTGTTTATGGTTTATGAATGAATGCTTTTCTTTTCTTGAATGTTTTATCTTTGAAATGCTTGTATGATTGGTTTGCTCATTGGGTTATGATGCCCCTGCTTTGGTGGGACTTGAATTTGTAGAAACAAGTTTAACCGAAGCGTTAACCAATGAGTTTTGCCAAGCATAAAAAGATGTTTAATCAAGAAAAAGTGACCTGATCCGAAGCCCCTGCTTCTAGGAGGGTCGGTAGGGACCGAACCAGAATCAATTAATGAATTTTGGATTTGCACGCCCCTTGTTAATAGAAATGAGCCTAGCGAGTAAACGCGAGATGGTATTACTGCTAGGGGACGTAGGCCGGGGTCACGAAAGGGTATGGCTTGTGCCATAGGTTCGTGACGCAGCGAGTCCGAGCAGTAGGGAACTTCTGGTGTGTCGGTATAAGGGGCTCGGGGAGAGGCCGAGTATCCTTAAAGCGAGTGACCAGAAATCCAGACGACCGAAGGGGCCTGGGCGACTTGGTGGGAATTTTGTCCGAGGGTATCACCTATGGGAAAACAATATCCCTGAAGTCGGTATAAAACGGTCCGGGCAAGAACGGACCGAGTAAGTAATTTAAGGAGTCAGACTCAAATTGTACGAATAGTGCCAAAGAAGGAATTCTCATTCAAACTTGTTGGAGTGCTGCCAATACATAAGCAAATTGCCCTTAAAACTTTTAAAAGAAAGTGCAACATAATAAAGACTAAGTGGGCTTCGGTAACCGAGCACTATCCGTAGAACTTCTTCAAGTTGTTTGTGTTCCATGTTTTAGCAATGGGGGAACCATCCAACTTCTCTAATTTGTAGTTTCCTGATCCGAGGTGTTTGAGAACTCGGTATGGGCCCTCCCAATTGGGCATTAGCTTTCGCTTTTTGGATTTCTCCACCACCTTTTTCCAGACGAGATCGTCAGGCTTGAATGACCTAAGGCGGACACTTCGGTTGTAACCCTTTGCAACTTCCTGTTGGTATGAAGCGAGCTTGATCCTTGCGTTGTCCCGTTCCTCTTCGGCTAAGTCGAGGTCCGAAGCAATGCTGTTGTTGTTGACCGACTCATCAAAGTTTTCTGTTCGCATTGTTGGGAGTCCGACTTGGAGAGGGATGACCGCCTCCATTCCAAATGCTAAGGAAAAGGGAGTGCGACCGGTGGATCGCCGAGGGGTAGTACCGTAGCCCTAGAGTACCCTGGGTAGCTCTTCGGCCCACTTTCCCCGTCGTGATTCGAGTCGTCGCTTGAGTCCAGATGAAATTGCCTTGTTTGCAGCCTCGGCATGTCCGTTACCCTGGGGGTAAATCGGAGTGGATGTGTCCCATTTGATACCGTATTCGTTAAGCAGGGCCCGGTACTTCTGCCCTGTAAACTGCCTTCCATTGTCTGTAACTATGGCGAACGGCACACCGAAGCGAGAGATGATGTTGCGCCACACAAAGCGGACGACGTCTGTTTCTTCGATGGTGACCAGGGGCTTGGCCTCGACCCATTTCGAGAAATAATCGGTTGCGGCTAAGAGGAACTTGAATCCACCCGAAGCGACTGGGAGCTTTCCAACGATATCCATGCCCCATTGGGAGAAGGACCAGGGGCTGGTGAGAGGGCTAAGGTCCCGGGCCGGTTGATGGATGATGGGAGAGAACATCTGACACCTCTTGCAACGCTTGACGAACTCTTCAGAATCCTTCTTCATTGTCGGCCACCAATACCCCTGAGTGATGGCTCGGTGGGCGAGGGACCGTCCACCGAAGTGACAACCGCTGTCGCCGGCATGAAGCTCTTCGATGATGCTCGGGACTTGATGTGGGTGTGCAACCAATAAGTATGGCCCGGTAAATGATCTTCGGTAAAGCTTGCCGTTGGGATTGAGCCAGAAGAGAGCGGCTTTGTTTCGGAGTCGGTGAGCCTCCTTTTTGTCAGTGGGAAGGGAATCATCCCTCAAGTAAAGGACAATTTCGTCCATCTAGCTCGGGCCAAGCTCTATGTTGAGTATTTCCTTTTGTAGATCTTCGAGCTCAAAACTGGGCTTGTCAATAGAATTGAAGGAAATGGAACGGTGTCCTGTACATGAGAATGCCAAAGCGAGCCCTGCAAGGGCGTGGGCGTGGGCGTTTTGTTCCCTAGAGATGTGCTCGACTCTGATTGCTTTAAAGCGTTGAATGAGCTAGACTGCGGCGCTGAGGTAGGTACGCATGCGATCATCCCGAGCTTCATATTCCTCAGAGAGCTGGTTAACCACCAATTGGGAGTCACTGTAGACCACGAGTTCTTCGATGCCAATGGCTTCGGCAGTTTTGAGTCCAGAGATTAATGCTTCATATTCAGCCTCGTTGTTAGAGGTCGGGAAGTTGATGGAGAGTGAGCTTTCGTGCAAGACACCGGAGGGTGAAAGGAGAACGATGCCTGCACCGGCGCCTCGGCTATTGAAGGCGCCATCAACGTACATTTTCCAAACATCTCCGCGAAAAAGCTGCCATGCTGTGCTAGGGTTGGCCTGGAGTAATGCCTCGGTGCTCGGGGTGGGAGCCGAAGTGGTTGTAGTGGGCGGGGTAAGCTCGGCGATGAAGTCGGCGAGCACCTGAGCTTCTATTGCTGTCCGAGGCTGAAAATGGATTTCAAAATTGGCAAGCTCAACGGCCCACTGTGAGATTCGGTTGGAGAGGTCGGCCTTCTGGAGGAGAGACTTGAGAGGGTACTCGGTAAGGACAATGATACGGTGATACTGGAAATAGGGAGCGAGCTTCCTGAAAGCTGAGACGAGGGCAAGGACGAGCTTTTCTAACGGTAGATAATGCGTCTCGGCGGGTGTCATTGTTTTGCTGGAGTAATAGATTGGCTGGTGCTCCCGATCCTCCTGGCGGACGAGGACCGAGCTGACAACGTGCTGAGAGACAGCTAGGTAGAGGAACAAGTCCTCTTGGTCCCGAGGGGTGACGAGGAGTGGAGCTTTGGAAATATACTTTTTCAGTTGTTGGAGGGCTCGGTTGCAGCCTTCTGTCCAATTGAAGCTTCGTCGGCTGCCTTTTAAAAGTGCGAAAAATGGCTAGCATTTATCCGAAGAGCGGCTTATAAACCGATTCAGGGCTGCGGCCATGCCGGTAAGACGCTGGACATCACGCTTGTTGTGGGGGGCCGAGAGTTGAGTAATAGCGAGGATCTGGGAAGGATCGGCCTCAATACCGCGCTGGGAGACGAGGTGACCAAGAAATTTGCCGGAGCTGACACCCAAGACGCATTTCTCGGCATTGAGGCGGAGCTTGTGTTTCTTGAGTATCTCAAAGACTTTGGCGAGGTGAGTTAGATGATCACCGGCGCGCAAACTTTTAACCACCATGTCGTCGATGTAAGCCAGCATAGTGTCACCTAATAATCCTTCGAACATCTTGGTAATCATTCGCTGAAAAGTGGCCCCGGCATTTTTTAAACCGAAGGGCATAACAAGGTACCCGAAGATGCCATGGGGTGTGATGAAGACTGTGTTTTCGACATCGCCTTCATTCATGGCGATCTGATGGTAGCCCCGATAGGCATCCAAGAAGCTGAGTCGCTCGTGTCCGGAGGTGGCGTCGACAAGCTGGTCAATACGAGGGAGTGGAAAGAAGTCCTTAGGGCAGGCGTCGTTGAGGTTCGAGTAATCGACGCAGACCCGCCATTTGCCACTCTTTTTCTTAACTATGACGGTGTTGGCCAGCCACTTGGGATACTAAACTTCTCTGATTGCCCCTGCGTTTAGGAGTCGGTTAACTTCTTCAATAACGGCCTCGGAATGAAGAGGAGAGGACCGTCGTGCCTTTTGCAAGACCGGGCGTTTGGCTCTGTCGATGTTGAGTTCATGGTAAATGAAGGAGGGGTCGACCCCGGGCATCTCATATGGAGTCCAAGCGAACACTTCGATGTTTTGGTTTAGAAAAGCTACCGTGTCATTCCGATCAGTATCATTAAGTGAGGAATTGACAAGGAAGAAACGGGAACCGTCTTCGGTTATTGGGATGGTGGCTACGTCTTCTATGGTTTTGTCGTCGGGGGATCTACCGACGTCTTCCAAAACTGGGGCCTCGAGGACTTCAATGAGATTAACCCGGGAGGTCTGTTTGTTGCTTCGGACGGTGTTGATGTAGCATTTCTTGGACGCAGTTTGATCTCCGTTCAAATCTTCCTGATGCCCATAAGTGCCGATGAAACGGACCACTTTGTGATAGGTGGAGGCAATCGCTTTAAGCCTATGTAACCAGGTGCGTCCGACAATTGTGTTGTAAGGGCTAGGGACGTCAACTACCACAAATTCCATTTCAAGAGTTACCGAGCCGGCGCGGACAGGAAGAGTGATCATACCGATGGGCCAGACAGGAGCTCCATTGAAGCCGAGAAGAGGAATTTCGGAGGGACGGAGGTCGGTGTCGGGAATCTTGAGATCCTTGAACAGAGGGTAGTACATGACTTCGGCCGAGCTGCCTTGGTCTACGAGGATGCGACGGACGTTGAAAGCTTCGATGCGTAGTGTGACCACGAGGGCGTCATTGTGGGGAAGCTGGATGCGGTCGAGGTCCTTCTCGGTGAATGTTATCGTCCATTTGGAACCGTCATCGGTTCTGGGGCGCTTCGGTTCAGGACCGACCAACATGACCTGTTTGGAGGAGGAAGCTTCGTTCAGATCGGCTCGGATGATGCGGGCGGCTTCGGGGTTTAGGGGACCGTGTATGACATGGATTGTCTGGACTTCTTCCTCGGTGTTCGCTTCGGTCCGTTGTGCCCGAGCCGTCGTCTTCTCGTGATCGATGAAGTTGCCGAGGTGGCCACCAGCAACAAGCTGCTCCAAGTATGCCTTGAAGGGCTTGCATGCTGTGGTGAAGTGACCCTGCTCGTTGTGGTAACTGCATCGGACGATGGGGTTCTTGATTTTGCCATTTTCGGTTCCTAGCTTTTGATTCGGGAAGGAGAAAAAGGGCTGATCTTTCACCTGATCAATGATTCTGTAGATAGGAATAGTGAAAACGGTTTTCTCGGCGTTGAAGTCATTTGGCTTCGGTCCTCTTCTCTGCGACTGCTTGATGGTATTGACCTGTTTCTTCGGTGTTGAGACAGGTGCGGGGGCCGGCGTGGATACCGAGGTGTTTAATGTCTTGGAACTCATCGGCTTCCCGATGCCTCTCTCTGCCTTAGATTCGATGAGCTGGCACCAGCCCTCAATACGAGTCATAAGGTCCTTCATAGAGTTTGGCTTATGGCGAGCGAGGTCGTCATAAACTTGCTCATCCTGGGAGGTGAGACCGAGCTTGAATCCTCGGGCAGAGATGACGCCATCACAACCCTCGATCTCATTGAATAGTTCCCAGTAACGACCGGCGTATTGCCGAAGCATTTCATCATTCCTCTTGCGGAGGGCTAAGAGGGAATCGATCTCCTTCTCGTGCTTGTTGCTAGTTACGAATCGGGCCATGAAGGCATCGCAGAGGGAATCGAAAGAAGAAATTAACCTAGCCAGGAGTTGATTGAACCAGGTGAGGCCCAGGTTGCTGAGGCTTGCAGGAAACACTTTGCACAAGAAGGCGTCGTCCGAGGGTTCGTTCCAAAGAAACAGGGACATGACGAGTTTATATTGAACCAAATGAGTGTACACCTCGGTCTTGCCGTCATATTTGGCAAACTTGGGTTGGGTGAAACCTTTGGGGGGGGGGGGGGGGGGGGGGGGGGTAACCAAGTCGATCTCTCTCGTAAAGGGAGAGGTCATGAGTCATGTAAGGCGTGCGTCACGATGAGGTCGGATCGAACGGTCCGGGCCGTTTAGATGCTCAGTCGTTGTACGCTTCTTGGGAACAAGTTTGTCCAATCGTTCATATTCCTTTTTATTTGGGGCAGTACTAACCAATTTCCTAGGAAAGCGCTCCTGGCGATGGTGGCAGTAGCTGTCCCGAGCAGAAGGCTTGAGGCGCTCGGTGATTGGGCTCCTGCTGTGTGCGCCGCGGGGGTTTGTGACGATGGGGCTTCTGGCACCGGAGCCCTTTAGGTGCTCGCGGTATCCCCTGGTCTGGATCTCCACAAGGCCGTCATCTCCTCTGGCTGCCCTTGTGAGGCTAGGGGTAGATTCCCGGCCTACCTTGCCCATCTGAACCGAGTGAGTGGAGGAGGCAGAGACACTCCCAGCACCGAGCCTTTCGAAGGCCAATAATGGTCTCCTTCGAAGTTGCACGGGGGAGCGGGAACGGTCCCTGTGCGATGCGTCCCTCGGGGCTCGAGTGTCCACTGCTCTAGGTGACTCGAGACGATCCTTGACGGAAGGGCGGGATCTATGCTCTAGCAGGTGGCCGACTTCGTGACTGCGAGGGGATGTACGACGGTCCTTTCTTCCACCGCGACTCCCAGAGGAATGAGACGGGGAGATTTGGAGGAGGTGTTTAATCTCCGCCAACTCATCTCGGACGTGTCTGTCGTGCTCCATCACCGTCGTGAGATCGTCGATTTTCCGCTCAAGATGGCGGATGTAGGAGTGGAGCTCGGAAGATGGGCCTTCTTCCGGAACTGGCGCTCCGGCGCCAATTTCGACGGATACGTGGGTCTTTCCCAGGGCGGCTGCTCCGCCGGAGGCCAGGCTGTGATCCACGAGGGAACCGAGCCCGTGGGCGGTTCCACCGTGATGCGCGTCGTCGATCTCGACCATGTTTTATTCAGGAACGCTGAATGGAGCAGAAGAAAGGAAAAGGGGAAAGGAAGTTGGATTAATGGCTAGGTCCCCAGCAGAGTCGCCAATTGTAGGGGTTCGATTTAGAGGGACCTTGGCCTGAGCCAGTATTTCTCTTCTGTTGCTCCGTTCACCGGCCTCTGAACCTGCAACAAGTCACTAAGGCTTGGACAGCCCAGTGACCCTCCGATGATCAAGTTAGATCTCAGAGGAGGATATAGATCTAGGGTTAGGGAAAGATGACATACCTCTCAAGGATGAGCATCCCTTTGTATTTATAGACCTAGGTTTACTTGGCCTCCAAGCTAGCGCGTGAAGGATACGCTCGGGTAACCGCCTCGGATGACATCACAGATGATGCACCGGAAAAGGCGGTTATGAAGCACATGGCCAGACCTGGCCTAGATGATCCTATCTGCCACGTATCGCTCTTGGTCCCCTCCTGTTAGGCTACATTCTTTCCAGAGACCGTAACGGAATGCATACTTCGGTAATGCCCCGAAGTATTAACAGGAGGCTCGATATCGAATGAGGAGGTAGTAGGATATATGCTGTGGCCTGTCTGTACAATCCCGAAGGCCGAACCGATATGAGACCTCGGTTGATGACGGTCTGGCAAGGTAACTGAGGCCATGACCGAAGCCTCCATAGATATCTTCAACCGAAAACCCTCGAACAGATCCTGTCACACCAGGGGGCCAAACGGACTCCTCTCGTACTCGCCCTCCTACGCAAGTCAGTTCCCCTGCGCGCGCGCCTAATGCAGAAAATTCTGGGCAGCGAGCTACAGTGGTTTCTGAGAGTCAATCCAATGCCTCGTCACTCCAAGCTGCCAACTGTTCCCTAAATCTTGATCTAATTGCGAATGCCACCAGCCCTTCCGCGCATATTGCCCTGTTCACCCATCACTCGATCATGGGTACCTCTAAACTGCCAGCTGCTGTTTTGGCCCAGTTTTCACAGCCCCATCCCGAGGGAGGTGAGCATCCAGACATAGAATTCACCGAGTTAGAGTTGTCACATATGATAAGAGCGACAGGTTTTTTGCCAGGTGATGATTTATTAAACGGGCAAGCCAGCGAGGCTTTGAGTGATTTTGGTTATGATTTGACTGGGGTGCCATGGCCGAGGAAGCAGAACATGGGGAAATCAGCACTGGAGCACACTCTGGGCATATCCAGGAAGAAGAGATCCACACAGAAGATATGCAGGAGGATGCTCCTCCTGTGATTCAAACTGACGCAGGGGGGCAGCCTGAGAATATGGATGTTACGGTGGAGGACGCAGCGCGGAATGCCGAAAAGCAAACAATAGAAGAGGAAAGGGTTCCGACCCCTCATGAGGTGATCTGCCATTTTCCTGCAGGCCACGTAGATGAGGTATACTTTCCTCTTCTAAACTCTATCGCGCTGGTCCATCCCGAAACTTTTGCGAACTTTAGGTGTCGCTCCTTGGTTGCTGCTGGATCCTTTCTCACGTTGCTCCACGACAATGTTCGCGAATGGAATCAAACCCCTGTCTGTGCTTTCACTCCGGCCATGTAACAAGAGCTTCAAGCCCTAAGCCTTGATCTTGCACAGGTGGGTTTCAATCTTAGCTAGATGACCCAACGAGGAGCTGAGGTGCTGGCTGCTGCGAGGAGGCGAGAGGTCCAAGAGAGGATCCGAGTGCTGACGGATAGACTGGAATCTACACGGAAATAGATGGCCGACATCGAGGGAGAGCTTGCTGAGGCCCAATTGGATGACTTGGAGTTGGCCGCTGGAGCGCCTCTTGAGTTTAACCCGGATGGTTCTGTTTTTGGGGGGTTGTTGCCCCCGTAGCTATTTCTTGTACTCTCTTTCTCTTTTTTTTTTTTTGAATTCTGTATGACTCTTTATTATTATTATTATTTTTGTAATGCAACTTCTAAGTCTTATCATAATACTTGTCTTCTTTGTGCCGAGTTATTTCGTCATTCCCATACTTCGTGTTTCGAATGCATCTTAAAACAAAAGGATAAGTTCTATTCATTGAATGCGTAATCTGAACAATACATCTCGTTCGTAATTTAAAGCATCAAAGAAATTCACTCTACTTCCTTGGAAAGGAACAACATCTAGCCCCTCTTAGAATGGCGCGTGCCTGTGCCCATCGCGCACATCTATGCCTTAGTTCAAGAAAGACTACTTTTATATAAAAGAAGCTACGAAACAACAATTCCCATAGGGATGACTCTGGTACGACTGATAATGAAAAACAAAATTTTTTTAAAGAGAAGACTAGTACAAATGATCGCAAAAGAAAACCAACAAAGTAACAGACTCTTGTAGGCTTTAGGGATAAAATCTCTTGATAAACTTGGAATTAATCGCTCCGGTCTTGTTCCCATCACTGAAGCGCGCTAGGTGGTAGTATCCGTTATCGGAAGACTTGATAACTTCATAAGGGCCCTCCCATCTAGGGGTGAATTTAGGCATTTCCAGATTCCTCATAACAGCCATAGTTGACTTCCAGACTAGGTCACCCACCGCGAAGGTGCGCGCGTGTAACGCCCCAAATTTTGGGAACGTTAAATAGGACAATTTCATTGAATATTGAAAGGAGTTTGGCTCAATATTACAACATAATTTCAAAGAGTACTTCAAATCAACAAAGAAGGGGTAGCTAGGGTTCCTATCTACTGCGCTGCTTCCTCTTCCATTCGGGGCCAGCTCTTCGGCTCCAAAAGCTTCCAAGGTTTAAAGTTCACCCTATTCATCTATGAGATCTGACACATTATATCGGCGTCACCACCAATATAATATGTCAGGGTCACCAAAGGTAACACCGTGAGCTACGAAGGCTCAATAGAATATCCCATACCCTTTAACCCTTAACTTACAAACAATCGATCACAAATTCAATGATTTCCACATAGTTCATACAAATTCAGCAAAAACAGTTAACAATGACACATCCACATTCATTATTCAAACTAACGTTGGTGTCCATTATTTTCTGAGTTTCTCCTACGCGACTCCTCGTAGACCGTGTCACTATTACCCACATTTCATAACCATATCGTTATTTCCAAAATCCGTTTAACACACCCAACCTCGGGAACCCGGAAGTTCCGCCGTTCTGGGTTCCCGAGTATCCTCACAATGGTTCTGCTGCACCGGGTTCCCATTGGCACACTTTGCATTGGCTCCTCTCCGCGGATAACCAAGCCACACACCCAACCTCGGTTCCGCCGTTCCGGGTTCCCGAGTATCCTCACAATGGTTCCGCCGCACCGGGTTCCCATTGGCACACAAAACACACACCGCACAATGGGCTACCATGTCTGGCCACATTGCGGTTTCCAAAACATTTCACCTTTTCAAAAGCACGCCTTTTCATTAAATCACACTCTAGGTGTCATGTTTCTACTTTCTCGATTTCCATGTCTCATTTTCATGCATAGACTCCACGGTAGGACTTTTCATAATCATAAATCATTCATTGTAATCTTGAAACTAAACATGCAAGATCATCCAACTCTATATTAGTAATCATGCTCATAACCATCCTAAAGATCAAAATACGAATACTTCTATCAACGATAAAGTTTTATCTTTCGAAAACCGTTCTTTCTTCCTTTGTGGGAAATTCAAAACAACACATGTTTATTATAGAAAAAGTCATTTATCTAACATGCTCGTACTTCCATTAGCAAGATAAACTTTATTGACAATCATGCATTTTAAACGATAGATAACCTTATCTACTTGAAACTAAACAATAGATAACCTTATCTACTTAAGGAAAACGACGAGGATATTTATACTTTGAATCAAGAACATTCTACTTTCCAACGTACGATTCTATGCTATACGTAGATTTATTGAACTAGGGGTTCTACCTTTCTTCTTGGCGGTAGTGGCGGCTACGGAAAAAGTACGTCGGGTGGAGTAACTTCTTAAGGTATGCTTCCGGAAGTTTCGAAAGAGAAAGGTTTCTCTCGAAACTTGATCTTGACTAAACTTTCTAAACTTTTGGATCGAGAGGGTGGTCGAGTGGCGGTTTAGTGGCGGCTTAGGATGGGTTTCTTGAAGAATTCAAGAACAAAGAAGAACTAGGCAAGAACAAGCAAGAACACAAACTTTTTTAGAGAGAGAAGTTGGAGGATGAAGGTGTGAGTTGAATGGTGAGAATGGGGTGCTATTTATAGCAAAATTTTGGGCTCCCTCTCGTCCCCCATGGCCGGCCATCTCCCTCTCTCTCCTTTCCCAAGGATTTGCTCCATTGTAAGGTCAAATCAAGCATGCCATGCCTTCCATGACTTGTCATTTCAACTTTAAGCCATACCTAGTTCATGATGAAGATTTTCATGGCTTGTCATGTCCTAGAATAGGTTGCTTGCAAGAAAGAAGAAGATGATTGGCTAGATTGTACTTTAGGAAGACTAGAATGGGTTGTAAGGTGTACTAAGGTAGAGTGCGAGAGTAGTTAAAAGGTTAACTTGTGTAAGTATCCAAAAGCATGCACACACACACCTTCTTCTCTCTCCCTCTCATCCGGCCTCTCTCTCTCTCTCTCTCGGCCTGATCTCCTCTCTCCCTCTCTCTCTCTCTCCCCCTTTGGTACTATGTACAAACATATATTTATATATATATAAGTATATATGTATATACACATCTAGGAAAGTAACCCTAGGAAAATAGGCTTAAGGCTAAAAAAAACTAGGTTGGCATGCATGCATGACTAAGGTAGCTTCTTTTGGAAGCAAAATGATGGGATTCTTTGTATGACTTGTCTTGTCATATACATACCTTCATTGGCCAAGCCTAATATTTATTGTCCAATGGACAATATTTCCCCTAACATTTATTGTCCAAAGGTCAAAGGGATTTTGGATATAACTAGGGTTTGAAATGACCAGTCATGGGGTAATAATGATTACTCTAGTGGTTTAATGGTTCAATAGGGTTTGGAGGGGTTCATAAGGCTCAAAGATGGTCAAAAAGGTCCAATTAGGGTTAGGGTAATGTAACTAGGTGAATCGGTGGTCTGGTTCCTCCAAATAATCGGTTGGAAACTAACTTTACTAGCCACGTAGGGCTTTTAATCAAGAAATGAAATTTAAAGGACTAAAATCTAATTATGACGGATTATAGGAATTAAAAGGAAATTAAAAGCAATTATTAAGTATTTAAAAAAAAGAATTTCAAATAATAAACGAGAATTTTTATTTATTAAAAATTTCAAGTCATTACAGCGCGACAACTCCCTTGTTATAATACTTTGCCACTGATTCCAATATTTCTCTTATTCTTGCGCGGCCCTTTCCCTTCTTTTTTCCAGTGCCTCTAGGTCCGCTCTCCTTGTTTCTTCGGTGTTCTCTACCCATCCGTGCGGAAGGGACACTAAGCTCTGCAGGCAAAACTGTATCTGCACCATATACCAAGCTGAAAGGGCTCGCGCAAGTGGACTTTCTCTTTGACATCCTATATGCCCAAAGGGCAACGGGCAAGTGATCAGCCCATGTTCCCCCTCGCTCATCCAATAGTTTACTCAGGATCCTTGTCAAGGTCTTGTTTGTTGCCTCCGCCTGCCCATTACCCTGCGGGTAATACGTGTTGGACGTGTGGTGCTCCAAGGAATATTCCTCCAACAATCTCCTCACATTTTTATTGATAAATGGAGTGTCATTGTCTGACAAGATAACCTTAGGAATTCCAAATCCGTAGACAATATTTTCCTTGATGAATCGTGATACTGCAGCTCCCGTTGCTTTTCCCAATGGTACAGCTTCTACCCATCTAGTACAAATTTCGGTTGCGGCCAAGATCCGCCTGTGAGTGCGCGAGGCAAGCATGATTGGTCCCACCAAATCCATGGCCCATGTGTGAAATGGGTATGGCACGCGAATGGCATGGAGAAGTGAATCATTTGCTCATGCAATTTTCTCCATCCTTGGTGTTCACTTTCATGCATCTTTTGTAATACCTTCTCTACCACTTCCATTGACAAACACTTTAGGGGCAATCCATCAATTGTCCTCCTGAAAAGCAGGTTGTTTTCGAGAAAGAACCTTCGGGCCACGCAGACGATTCTCGCGGCTTCTCTCCTTTCAGTGGGAAGAGAACCGTCTCCCATGAAATCCATGTAAGGTTGTCTCCAATCCTCCTCTTGTCCATCAATGTAGGCAGCGAAATGCTCTGGCTCAATGGCATAGAGCGAGCACCGCACGCAAGCATTGGCCATAGCTGCTGCGTCCTTCTTCATATTTGGCCAGTAGTAGCCGCACCTCTGAACTCGCCTATATATCGCCACTTCACTGTCTTCGTAGCTAGCCTCATGGACCTGTTCTAGTCATTCTTTGGCTTCTTCTAGGCTAACGCGTCGCGTGGGCCACCCTTGAGGTGTGCGATGGTACAGTTTTCCGTACAAAATGTCGGATTGAGACCCGTGAGTGTCATGGTGCCTCATTCCCCTGCTAACTATGATTTTATAGCATGTCGCCAATCCTCAGGGGCTTCTTTCTCTTTCTTTTCTTCAATTATGGAAGGTTCAAACCTCTTCACAATTTCTATGCATGCCTTCTCTTCTTTGAACTGCGTTTTTACCCCCAATGTAGCATGGGCATCGGGGAGTCTATTTTCTAATCTTTGTTTATGAATAATGCTAATCTCTGAAAAATGCCCCATCAAATACTGAACTATTGTCCTATACGGCGCAAGTGTTGGCTCGTTCAGCACGTATACCCTTTCTGTTTACAGAATTACAAGTTTTGAATCCCCCACAATTTCCAAACGACTGATTTTCTTTTCTTTTGCAGCCAATAGCCCTAGTATCAAAGCCTCGTACTCCGCCTCATTGTTTGAGCATGGGAAGTTCAACTTGTATGCCAGGTATAGTTTTTCTCCTTGATTGCTTGTGATTATAATCCCGGCGCCACCAAGACCTCATCCTACGGCCCCGTCGAAGCTTAGGGACCAGTGCGCATCATTAGCGCAGGTTGCTAAAGCTTCAAAACTGTCTCCCGGCAAGGATTCTTCGAGGGCTCGCACTATCCGCTAGGAAATTGGGCCAGCAGGTCGGCCAATGCTTGGGTCTTGACCGCGTGGGGGGTATAACACATGTGATGTCGAACTCCACGAGGGCCAACAACCACCGCGCGACCCACCCTGTCAAGGCTGGTCGTGACAGCAAGTATCAGACAGGGTTGCACTTGGTGATAATCAGTATAGGAAAAGACAGAAAATAGTGACGCAATTTCTGTGCTGTGAAGACGGGGGCCAAATAGTGGCGCTCTATGGGAATGTATCTTTCTTCCGCTCTGTGAACTTTCCTACTGATGTAATAGACTGGGCGTTCCAGCCCATCTATTTCTTGCACCAATAGGGCCCCGATGGATCTCGGGGTAGATGTCAAATATAATATCAACGGCTTCCCTGCTTGTGGCGCAACCACAGTTTGAGGGGATGCCAAAACCGCCTTGATTTTCTCAAAGGCTTCTTAATGAACAGTCGTCCACCGGAACGGGGCCACGCCTTTGAGTAGATCTCCAAATGGTGCCGCAATTTCAGCCAGCGCGGGTACAAACCTGCGTAAATAGGAAACCTTTCCTAAAAGATGTTTTAGGGACTTTTGAGAATGTGGTGGGGGCATATCTTGAATGGCTTGAATTTTGGCCCCGTCGGCATTGATCCCATGTCGATGAACAGGGAATCCAAGGAACTTCCCAGCTGTTACGCCGAAAACACAATTCAAGGGGTTCATTTTGAGCTGGAACTTCTTGCAGCGTTTGAATACTGCATCTAGATCTGCCAAGTGAACCTGCTGCTGTTTGGACTTCACCACCAAATCATCGACGTAAACTTCCATGATTCGATGAATCAAATCATGGAAGATAGCCATCATCGTGCGCTGGTAGGTCGCTCTGGCGTTCTTTAGTCCAAAAGGCATAACAAGATAATAAAAATTACCGAGTAGAGTTTGAAATGCCCTATTTTCTTCATCCTTGGACGCCACTTTAATCTAATTGTACATGCTAAATCCATCCATGAAAGTGAACATTTGGTGGCCCGATGTTGCATCTACCAGCATGTCAATGTGGGGTAGTGGGAAATCATCCTTGGGGCAAGCTTTGTTGATGTTGCGAAAATCTACGCAGACCCGCACTTGCCCATTCTTCTTCTTAACAGGCACAATATTGGCGAGCCAGTCTGGGTACTAGATTGCACAGATGAAGCCTGCTTTATGCAACTTCTCCACTTCCTCTTTGATTTTCACCTCTAAACCTGGTATCTCCTCGTAATGCCATGCGAACACATCCGCATTCGCGCGCAGTAGCGCGATCAACTTCTCTTTGAACTCTTTATCTAGTGTTTTGCTAATAAAAATAGGCCTCTTGGGTCCGTTCTCGTTACTCAAATCAACCTTTTCCAGGGGCTCTTGTTGTGGCTTCGGCTCATCTTGCATGCATTCAAGGGCGGGTTCTGGCTCAAAAATAATTTCTTCATCATCAACGCTAGATGCCTCGCTAAGGCCAGCGGTTTTATGGCTAGCCGCTGCCCCGGCGCACCATCATAAACAGTACACCACTTTTCCCCCTTCTCTCATTTTCGTGATTTTCCTGGGGATTGCGATATCTGTCGCAACAGGGCCACCCTTCTGCGCATCCGACTCATGCTTGACATCCTCCCATCGTGGGAGCTTTACACCTCTCGGTTTGGCAATAATCGCTTGGGAAGTTTCTCCCAACTCGGTAAAGTATATTGCATCGGTGAGGTGCGCTTCATGGACATCAAACGGCTTCTCTGAGGCACGCACGGTGATTCTCTTCCCAGCCCAGATTCCCTTCAAGCACTGATGGTAGCTGGAAGGAACAATGGCATATCTGTGCATCCAACTGCGCCCCAAGATGATGTGGTAGATAGAGTCAGCATTAATGATGTGAAACTTAGTGGCTGCGCGGATGGGACCCACTGCGAGGTCCACCACTACGTATCCCAGGGATTCCTTCTTGCCGCCGCCAAAGCCTGTGATAGTGATGGGAGTCTTGATTATGCAATTTTCAGGAATTTCGATTGTTTTGAATGTTGTAAAGGGCATGAGGTTGATAGTAGCTCCACCATCGAGGAAGGCGCGCCGTAATTCCACTCCGTTAATGCTTGCAGTAACATATAGAGGCCGGTTGTGGGGAAAAGGGATGCGCCTGTCAGTTTCCATGAAGGTAATGGCATTGGAACCTTCTCTGATAGTGAGCGGGATCGATCCTTCAGTTGACATGCACGCCTTGTGATGGACTGTTGCGATATTAACAATGGCCTGCGTCATTTGAGATGCGCGGCGGGTGTAAAACCAAAACCGTCAAAAAAGGCTTTAAACTTTGTACTACCCAACATTGTCTTGATCGAAGAATCCGAGTCTGAATTGACCATGGGGGTTGGATAACTCGCGAAATCCTCCATGATCTCATGACAGGAGGCCATGCAAACCCAGTCATCCTGATCTTCATCGTCGCTATACATCAAAGGGTAGCATTCAGCCCTATTTACCTCGTGGTTCCTGTGATTCGGGAAAGGCTTGTCGCGCACATCGCGCTGACCAATACGGAGCTCGTTGGCCTGTTGCTTCTGTTGAAAAATTCTCTTCAACATCCAACAATCACTTATAGGATGTTTCGCGTGGCGATGAAAAATGCAAAAATATGGGCTTTCGCGATCTCAACGCGTGGGCTCGTGCTCTATGTGAAGCAACTTGATTTCACCATCCGTGACCCATGCGGCCACCAAGTCTTTGACCTCTTCCAAACTGCAGGGATAGTCCGAAGCGGGTCCGTAGGTGTCCCTTTCTTTTCTCTTCCCATTGGCCCCTGCTGCTTTCGCGTGGTTGTCGCAGTAGCAGCAGAAGCAGTAGTTTTGCCTTTCCAGGTATCCTTTTTGATTGGTTTGACCACAAAGCGTGGATTGTACGCGGACCCCAACAACGTAGAGAAAGTGGCGAGTTTCAGGTTGATAAGGTGGACATGAAAATTGCTGATCATGCCGCTAATGCAAATTTCCACCAACTGACTTTCATTGATGAGCTCGGTGCGGTTGACGGCGTGATCCTGGGACCGCTTGATGTAAGTGATGATGTCTTCACTGTATGTTTGGGTTTCCTTAGTAAGAGTGATGGAGGTCACCTTTTTGCGCATCTGAAAGAACTTGGCATAGAACTTGTTGACCATCTCTTCCCATGTCGCAATGGAATACAGCTCAAGATTAACGTACCAGGTGTATGCGCGCGAGGTGAGCGACTTAGAGAACTTACGCAAGCGAAGGTTGTCATCATTAGCGTTAGCACCAAGGGATTAAATAAAGTGGACAATGTGCTCCTGCGCACTGCCCTCTTTGCCATCGAATTTAACAAATTTGGGTGGAGCATATCGTTCTGGATAAGGCAAGGCCAAGATAGCCACTGAGTAAGGTGGCTGGATATCTAGAGGGGGGAGGGATGGACAATTTTGGCCTTCTCTTTCTGTAATAGGGCCTGAACATCAGCCAAGGTGAGAAATGGCCCTACGGGTGGGGTGACAACAGCCTTTGCAGAAGGGCTGCTGTGCTCCCCGGTCGGTTGCTTATGGCCACAAGAGCCCGAGTCCCCGGCGACTCCTCCAACTAAGACACCCTGCAATGGGTGCGGCTGTAAAATGAGCGATGGGGCCGTGCCGAGACCGGCGTGTCGTACAGACGGGGTCGCCTGCAATGAGATAACCTGATGCGAGCCACTGCCCCCAACCTGGATCAGCTGGGGAACCTCTCCTCCAGTGGTAGCGGGCCTGGGCAAAGTGTCAGTAATGGCCTGTGTGAGCCCTTGCAGGGCCTCGAGCAGTTGCTTCTGAGTGTCATGGAGTTGCTGCTGACCACTCTGCACAAGCTTAAGAGCCTGGGCAGCCACATCAGCGCTAGTGGTCTCGGCGATCTCTTCAAGGGTTACATCTTCATGGTGAGCGGCGCCCTTGCCACTCATGGCTACAAAATAGGTTCTCTAACGAGGATTAACCACAGAACAAAGCACACCTCCCCAACAGAGTCGCCTGTTGTAGGTTCGTGTTTTGCGGTAGGTAGCTGACGTGGGAATCTTACGTGAGCTGTAGAGGTGTGATTGGTCAGTGATTAAAAGAATATGGGAAAGAGGAATAATCTAGTGAGGTGAAGGAAAAGGGCGCGGGAACAGAGAGGACAAAGGCAGCATGTCACATACAGGTTTCCCAGATGGATTGGATGATATTGGTTCAAGAAGAATGTTCTCCTTCTTTAGTCCAATACCCTCTAGTCCTTTCTCTAGAAAAACTCTTTTTTTGTACATGTCCGTACATACCAAAAAGGAATGTCGGTCCCTTATTTATAGGCCTCTGGGCCTGAGCTGGTTCCCAGGGTGGCTCAATCTAATCTTGACACGTGTCCTTTCTGTTCTTGAGGTCGCAAGGGTGACGTCATCATGCGCGCGCCCGCATGCCACCCCGCGACTGAACCCTTTTTCCTTAGCCACCAAACCACTAGATTTACCTCAATTCCCACTAGAGCAGGGTCGCGACCCGCAACTTTCGAATCTTGGCCAAATCCTTTGGTCCTGCCTTTGACCAGGGCGCGCTCTACTTATCTTAAGTGATTTTTAGGCATCAGTCCCTTTCGCGCTCTTTGGCTTCCTAGGGCCTGCGCGTACTAATCCTCTTTATGTGATGACTCTGACTATCTTTTGCACTTTTAATCGTCCTAATCTTTTACTTGGTTTCCTTAAAGTCCAACCCTACACGCTATGTCTGCGCGCGGGACTCCCCTCGCACCATCTGGCGCTGAGGTTCTCATCATAGCATCGACTATGTGTATTCCCTTCCATTGTCATCTCCACGTGTCATTTTATGAGTGGTTGGTCAAAGTCTTTTTTTTAGTCAACAATCTATTATTTTGACCAAACCTACACTTTGTATTCCTTGGGATGTTACCGAAGTGTTCAGCGTCTGTTGACTTCACAAAGAGACTCCTCCTTTGGGGTAGATGGTAGTGTTCTTCGAGAATCTAATATTGGATATTCAATACAGGTTTAGGAAAACCATGTGCTGATCCCGATTTTAGGATCTGATTTGGTAAAATAATGCACCTGGTAAGTGTAGGCACGCACTATTCGAAATACAACTGGCCTGTTTCGCCAAACCCATGAGGCCTGTTTGGCCGATTTTTTCATGCCCAATTTAGTTACTTGCCACATATTGCCCAATTTGGGGCTCAAATGTTGTGGAACTTAATGTGGAGCTCCGTTAATTCCATGATTCTTTGTTTCACTGGCCTAGTTCTTTAGCATAGTGGTGTGAGACTAGGGTTATCTTCGACTAGATTGGTGGTTGCGCTCTAATCTAAAGGGATAGCTTCGCGGGTTGTCATTGATTAGATTGGTGGTCGTGCACTGATTGAAATGGATAGCTTCGTAGGCTGTCATTGATTAGATTGGTGGTCGCGCATTGATTGAAAGAGGCAGCTTGGTTTCACTTGCGGTTCGAGTGGCCACAATTCAGCGGTACTTGATCTATCCCGCTTTTAGATTATAGTGAGCCTAAGGGATTAGGATGAGGGTGTAGTGGTCTGGATGGAATTGGCGTGGTGTGCAGGATACTTGGGAGGGTAAACTTGCTGGATGCCAACATCTCCAGTTCGAGCCTCTTCTCGGTTGTAGGGATGTATTCCCGAACAGATACATTTCATAGCCGAACACGTGGTGTTTGGGAGCACGTGGTAAGTATGACTGGAGTTATCGCCGGGCAGTGTGGTGAACGGCGATATGGACCAATAATATGGGAAGTCATTGATCCATGCAGTATGTTCGGTTGATAAAGACAAAAGATATGTGAAGTCATTTGTCTAAATATAAATAATGAGGACCAGATGCATGTAAGGCCATTGGTCCATGTGGACTGTTCGGCAATGAGATAGCCGAACAGGAAAAAAGGTTGCTCTGAAATCATGAGGGGGCAGGGACGCTCTAGAAGGTTCCGAAAACAGTGATATTCAGTAAGGGAATAAGATCCCGAGAACATAGGATCTGGGAAAGATACCCAACGAGAATGAGATGTTTCGGCCAATAATGGAAAAGAATCCTAAAAGGACTCTTTTCTAATAAAGTGATAAAGGAAACGAGAATCCTTGATGTCCTGGGTTTCCTATACGAGTTGGGAATCCTATGGAAACAGGGATGCTTGGGCAACAAGCATACACAAATCTATAAATACGAGGTAAACCTAGAGGAAAAAGGTACGCAATACATTGCTTTCTGATTACTTTCCTACTGATAATTAGGGTTTGATTGCTAGTACGATATACTAACTTTGGCATCGGAGGGCCTTTGCCACGAGAGGCAAAGGTGCACTCACCCCCTATCTATTTTGCAGATTAGGGTTCCGACGACGAATTAGGGTTTCGGTGAAAAGGCACGAATAAGCTGTTGCAATCCAATTGATCTGAAGCATCTATTGTTTTCATCCCCCTACAATTGGCGCCGTCTGTGGGAAACGAACCAAACTTTTTAGAAAAATAATGGAAGAAGATCCAGTTACTTCGTTTAGTCCGAAGGACCAGTTGGGTGGGGGAAGAGATAAATCCCCACCAGGTGCTCCGAGAAAGCCCACTAGTAGACATAACGGGGATAACTCCAGAGAAAAAGGAGATAAACCTGCTACTGGCTCCACGAGAAGGAGTAAGTCTCATCGAAGAGATGAGTGAGTTACACATTCAAGAAGTATACACAATGATAACGATGTCCTTGATAAAAAGAGAAGGGAAATCGAGGAGTATGCTCGTTTAATTAAAAAATGAGAGTACGAGATACAGGAGTTGCAGCGGGTACGAGAGCACCCAGAAGATTCTGGACTTTCTCGAAAGAATTCCCAGAAGGATGGACGGACTGTGGTAGTCCATAAGCAGGCCCATTCACGAAGGAGAAGAAGCAGAAGTCCTGTCATGGGGCCGTATGAAGCTTCTCCACGAAAAAGGAGAAGCAGAAGTAAAAGTCGAACACCGGAGAGACGGGCTTCTTCACGAAAAAGGAGGAGCAGAGACCGAAGTTCCACCCCAGAGGAGGAGGAGACCAGGAAACATCATCGAGATAGGTACGAAAGACCAGATGCTGATTGGGCCAAAGCTACAGCTCGCAAATCTAAGGAGATCGAGGATGGGACAGTGACTGCACGAAAAGCAGCACGCAAGGCCCTAAGTAATATTGCAGCCTCCCCCTTTGCAAAGAGGCTACAAGAGGCTAGGTTGCCGAGCAGAGTGAAGCTCGGTACATTCGTACTTTACGAGACAAACACGGATCCCGTGGCTCACATACAACATTATCAGCAGGCTATGTTCATGCATGAAGGGGATGATGCCATCTTATGCAAGATGTTCCCCTCCAGTCTTGGCAAGGTGGCTTTAACCTGGTTTCATAAACTGGGCCCGCGATCCATTCGAAGATGGAGGCAGTTGGCTGAGGAATTCACTGCTCGGTTCCTGACGAGCAGAAAGGCCCCAAAGACCTTTGAGAGTCTATCCACCATGAAACAGGAGGAGAACGAGCAGATCAGGGATTATGCAAAGAAGCACTGGGAAACTTTCAACGAGATTGAAAGTTGCAGTAAGGAGTATGCAATTGCCACCTTCAAGACTGGTCTGCCTATTTGGGGAGAGTTGCGTCGCTCATTGAATAAACATCCGGTAGCCACTTTGGCTAAATTGATGGAACGGATAGAGCAACACGCCAGAATGGAGGATGACATACTCTGTGAGGATGGCAGGACTGTTGGCGAGCAGCCGAAGGCACCTGTCAAAAAGGTGGATAAGCCAGAGCCCAAGACTTACAAAGAGAGAAGGGAATATGGGCAGGCTAAGAAAAAACCATACAAGGATAAGCAAGCTCCTGACCCCAAATCTTTCTTTTCTATCACTACGGTTTGGAAGGAACCAATATACAGGATTCTTTATCGAATAAAGAATCAGCCATATTTTAAATGGCCCCCGAGTCTAGGCGGAGACAAGGATGCAAAACGTGCTACGAATCAGCACTGCAGTTACCATAAAGATTGGGGCCATATGACTGAGGATTGTGAGATGTACAAGAGACACCTTGATGATTTGGTCTCTCGGGGCTATCTCAAGGAATTTATAGGAGGATCCAAAGGAAAAAGGGAAAGCTATGGAACTGGGTTACGAGCAGAACTCTAAAAGAGTAATCCATATGATACATGGGTTGGCCACACCTTATACGAGAAATGAGGTTAGGCTGTTACAAAGGCAAGTTAAGCACGATCAGCATGTGATGCGACTGGGAAACAAGAGAGGGCAAGAGGGTGATGTATGCAAAGAAAGCATAGCATTCACAGATGATGATCTGGGAGAAGTCCAAATACCCCACAACGATGCTTTGGTCGTAGCCCTACGAGTTGGGGAATATGACATTGAGAGGATTCTAGTGGACTCAGGAAGTTGTACAGAGGTGATGTACTACGATGCGTTCAAGAAGCTGGGGCTGGCCCAAACAGACCTAGAGCAATCTACAACACCCCTCATTAGGTTCGGTGCAGGAGCAGTCTGGCCCCTGGGAAAGGTAACACTACCTGTTTGGGCTGGATCAGTGGTGTTAAGGACAGATTTTTTAGTTGTTGATGTTCCTTCTTCCTATAACGCGATTATAGGAAGGACATGGTTGCACAAGATGAGGGCAGTCTCCTCGACCTATCACCAGATGGTGAAGTTCCCAGGATCGAATGGGGTTGAGGTACTTAGAGGTAATCAAAAAGTGGCCCAACAATGTTTAATCTCCATCATTAAAAGAGCCCCAAAGGTCCACCACGTTCATACATTAGAAGTACCAGATCAACCAACAATCGAAGATGTTGGAAAAAGTCCGGCTGAAAAGGTGGTTGAAGGCTTGGAGAAATCCAGATCAACGAGACTGATCCTGAGAGATATTTTTTAATAGGGGAATCATTACCAACAGAGGAAAAGGCTGAATCAATAAGATTTCCGAAGGAAGATGTTAATGTATTTGCATGGGTACCAGAGGAAATGCCCGGAGTGGATGCAGATGTGATCTGTCACCATTTAAACATTGATCCTCAACATAAGCCGATCATTCAAAAAAAACGGAGGGCAGCCGTGCAGCATGTGGATGCAGTAATTGAGGAGGTCGATCGTTTACTGGAAGCTAAAGCAATACGCGAAGTCTACTACCCGGAATGGTTATCCAACACCGTTGTGGTGAAGAAAAAGAACGGGAAGTGGCGTGTCTACGTAGACTTCACAGACCTAAACAAAGCATGTCCAAAAGATAGTTTTCCTCTTCCAAGAATTGACCAGTTGGTTGATGCAACCGCTGGTTACGAGCGAATGAGTTTTCTCGATGCGTATCGAGGATATCATCAAATTGCTATGTTTGGGCCTGATCAAGAGAAGACTTCCTTTATCACACCACGAGGGTTGTACTGCTATAGTGTTATGCCGTTTGGGCTAAAGAATGCTGGGGCAACATACCGAAGACTTGCAACCATCATGTTCAAGAAGCTGCTTGGAAAGACTATGGAAGTTTACATAGATGATATGGTGGTAAAAAGCCAAGATAAGCAGGGACATATAGCTGATTTAAAAGAAGTTTTCGAAATCTTGAGGGAGTACAAATTGAAACTCAACGCCTCGAAATGTGCGTTTGGAGTTGGATCAGGAAAGTTTCTGGGCCATTTGGTGACCATGAGAGGGATTGAGGCTAACCCTGATCAAATTGCTGCCCTACAAAGGCTTCAGAGTCCCAAAACCACTAAGGAAGTCCAAAGATTGACTGGAATGGCTGCAGCACTTAATAGATTCATCAGCAAGTCAAGTGACAAGTGCAGACCCTTTTTTCAATTGTTGAAAAAGAGGGAGGGATTCGAATGGGGAGCAGAGTGTGAACAAGCCTTCCAGGATCTGAAGAAGTATCTGGCCGAGCCCCCACTTTTGTCAACACCGCAGCCAGGTGAGTCTTTAATTCTGTACTTAGCTGTTTCCGAGCATGCAGTAAGTGCAGTCCTGTTGAGGGATTTAGGAATCGAACAAATCCCTATTTATTATGTTAGCAAGACATTGCTGGATGCAGAGACGAGATGTCTGCCTTTAGAGAAACTTGTCCTGGCACTTAGGACGGCCACAAGGAAACTGCCACACTACTTCCAAAGCCACAAGGTTGTGATTTACACAGAGTTTCCATTGAAATCACTGCTACGAAAAGCCGACTTCTCGGGAAGGATCTCGACATGGTCTGTCGAGTTGAGCCAGTACGATATCGATTATCAGCCATGCACGGCAATCAAAGGCCAAGTGTTGGCTGATTTTGTGGCAAAGTTTTCTCGCACGGTGGCTCCCCTACCTCCTACGAGAAAGGAACAGGTGACTAAGACATCTCCCGAGAAGATTCAGTCTTCAGCCGAACAGGATCCTGTAGAATGGAAGTTATTCGTTGATGGATCAGCATGTAACACTGGTTCAGGAATTGGGGTTGTCCTTTTTCCCCCTGAAGGAGTTTTGATTGAATTATCTGTTTGGCTTGGGTTTAGCGCGTCAAATAATGTGGCTGAGTATGAGGCACTCTTGGCTGGATTAAGGAGTGCAAAAACCCTAAAAGCAGAACGGGTTAGGGTATATTGTGATTCACAGCTTGTGGTCAATCAACTATCCGGGGAGTATGAAACCCGAAATGAAAAGATGGTAGCCTACGTACAGGCAGCCAAAGACTTGCTTGATACCTTCGAAAGGGTATACATTGAACAGATAAGTTCTGGACAGAATGCTCATGAAGATTCATTAGCTTGGTTGGCTGCAGTTGTACCAGCTGAGTTCAAAAGGAAGGTAGCAGTCGAATATTTGAGTGAGCCGAGCATTGGAAGAAGTGTGGACTTGGTCTTGGACGTGAACCAAGGCCCAAGTTAGATGGACCCAATCGTAGAGTTCTTACGAGATGAGATACTCCCTTCTGACAAAAAGGAGGCTCATAAGATAAAGATTAAATCTGCTAGGTTTTGGCTGTCCCCAGAGGGTAAGTTATACAGAAAATCCTTTACAAGACCATATTTACTATGCGTACATCCTGAGATGGTGCAGAAGTTTCTTCATGAAATCCACGAGGGAACATGTGGGAGCCATGCTGGAGGCAGATCCATTGCCCACCGAGCAATTACCCAAGGCTACTGGTGGCCACACATGCAGGAAGATGCAAAGGTGTATGTAAAGATTTGTGAGAAGTGTCAAAAATTCTCACCAATGATTCGAACACCCGCCGAGGATCTGGTGCCTTTGACGAGTCCCTGGCCGTTTGCTCAATGGGGAATGGACATCGTGGGTCCATTACACAAAGCAACTGGGAATCAAAAATTTCTGCTAGTTGCAACGGACTATTTTACAAAGTGGATTGAGGTAGAACCACTGGCCAAAATCACTGAACCCATGATAGAAAGGTTCGTGTGGAAGAGCATCATCACTCGCTTCGGGGTCCCTTACTCATTGATTACAGATAATGGATCCCAATTTCAGAAGAAGTTCAAGGCTTTTTGTGTCCAGTATGGAATACGAAATTATTATTCCACCCCAGCCTACCCTCAGAGTAATGGGCAGGCAGAGGCGTCAAACAAAACTATCCTTGATGGGATCAAGAAAAGGCTGGACAAAGCCAAAGGGAAGTGACCTGACGAGTTACCGTTAGTTTTGTGGGCTCACCGAACAACGCCTAGGAGGTCTACGGGAGAGACCCCCTATTCATTGGCATATGGAACAGAGGCTGTCATACCTCTGGAAGTAGGTCTACCGACCAACAGGACCGTTTTGGTTGAAAGTGGAAGCAATGATAGGGCCTTTGAAATTGAGCTTGATCTCGCCGAGGAGAGGAGAGAAAAGGCCTTAATTCATCTGGCTTCTTACCAAGAGCAGCTAATGAAGAGCTATAATAAGCATGTTCATCCTCGAGAATTTGGTGTTGGGGACCTCGTACTACGAAAAGTGCTCGGCAACACAAAGGTGTCCAACGAAGGCAAGCTGGGGGCCAACTGGGAAGGTCTGTATCGAGTGACTGAGATTGTAGGCATAGGGGCCTATAGATTGGCAAATTTGGATGGTAATCCAATTCCGAGGCCTTGGAATATCCATAATCTATGAAAATTCTTTGTTTAGAAGGATTGAGTTTTGTTTTAGATCGCATTACGTACTTGTGTGGGAATTACGAATATAATCCCCCTGTTCTAAGTTTTGTTATTTTAGTTGCAAGGGGTACGAATAACGCCCTCTTGAGTTTCATAGATTATGAATAAAATCAATATTTTTCAGTATCAACTATTGCGTTCTTGGTATTTGAAATACGAACTTTGGGCTTAGGTTTCCCTCATTCGTATTGGGGAGCAGGGAACAGGCACCTATACACTAAGTACGTGAAACTTAACGAGTACAAGTACGAGACACTTGTATGGAATTTAAAAGTACGAGGCACTTGTAAGTTTATATAAAACAATTGGCTTGGCTTAAAACATAACGAGTATATGTTAGCCACATTTATTCAAATACGTGAAACTAAACAAGTATGAATACACTTGTACGTCTTTTTTAAGTACGAGAAACTTAGAATGTTTTTAAGTACGTGAAACTTAGCGAGTACAAGTATGAAATACTTGTATGGTTTGCAATTCATTTCAAGTACGAAAAACTTAGAAGCATTCAAGTAGGAGAAACTTGGAAGCATTCAAGTATGAGAAACTTAGAGGTATTCAAGTACGATAGCATGCTTAAACACTTGCAGAAAGTACAAATACGAGTATTTCAAGATTGCACAAGTTCATTCAGAAAATGAGAAACTTAGAAAGTTTTTAAGTACGTGAAACTTAAATTCAGTACAAGAAATCATGTTTGTAGGATTTGCTAAAGTATGAAACACTTATGCAAACAAGCAAAACATATGATTAAAATGATCAAAGTACGAAATACTTAGATTAAACTAATTTGCATCCGAACAGATGCAACAACGAGGGGAGCCGAGCAAAATGTATAATTATGCCACGAAGGGCCGAATACCTGTGTTAACAAAGTATTGATAGTTTTGGTGCCTCACAGGGCCAAAATATGCTTACGGTCACGCAGGACCAGCAACCAAACTCAAACAGTTCATATACTTACCAAATCAGTCCACATTCTGGACCTCTGGAACGTCAGTGTTGATCTCAGTATCGGCACCATCTTCGACTGGATTCTCCTCCAAGTTTATGGGTTCATTAGCTGGGTCCTAGACAGCTGAACGTTCCGTCGTAGCATCACGGGTATGTGTTGGGGTCTCTCCTCCAGCGTTGGCAAATTCTTCGATTTGTTGCTCAATGTCATCTTCAGGATGCTCCGCTTGATCCTGAATGCTTTAAGCACGAGTGCTCGGCAGATCATTGTCAACCCAAAAGGGAGAGTCCTCGGCAACCCCTAATTTAGTAAGACATGCCTCCCAGCAGGATGCCCAAATTTGATCCTGAATTCCCGGCATCTGTTCCACGTAACTTGCTGTTGCTGTGTCAAAACCTTTTTGGTAGCCTTCTTCAAAAGCTATCTTCTTTGTACCATTGATTTTAGATAAAGCCTGGCTAAGGTTGCCCTCAGCAGTTTCGAGCTTGCTTTTTGTCCCTTCAAATTCAGCTTTAGCTTTATCCCTCTCTCTCTCTCTCAAGCCTGGAAATTGTCTGCAGTTGCCTAGTGTTGTCTCTTAAGAGCCTATTGCGTTCTGATTCAATCTCTTGTAATTTTTGACCCAGCATCATCATTTTTTGAACAAACTGGCAAGAAACTAGTAGTTATTAGAAATCAAGAGCCTACCAGAAACACAACTACGAGTGCAACTTGTACAGAAAGACCTATTACCTTGATTCCACTGACAAGACCAGTGGACACCAATCGATCTGGAGAGGATGCAGCCTCTTTCTGGACGTCTACAGGTAGTAGCAAGCCTTGTGCAAGCGCTAGTGCAATCTCAGAGGAACTAGCACTGTCCCCAATATGGACGGGTCGATCTCCCCTTATAAGTTGAGGGGCCCATATTTGAGGAAGCGTTTGGGAGTTTGGAGATGGGGGCTGGTTGCCAGTTATGTCAGCATGTCCAGCTGAAGTACTCTGGTCCTCATTCCTAGGACGTTTGTTCCGATTGGCATCTGTAGCCTCCTGGGAACTATCGTGTTCCCGAGGAGAGGTGGAGGATCGTGTCAAAGACCCCCTAGTTCAGCGAGGTGGTGGGGGAGCATGCCCGGTTGACCTCCCCCGACCTCGACCTCGTGCGGACACAATAAGTAAAGAGCTCAGGTTAAGGGGTTGACGGGTCATTGTACCTGGATCACGAGGGGATGGAGAATAACCAGAAGAAGAAGATTGGCTGGTATCACAATTTAAAACCAGCTGTTCGGGCTGTTGTTGTTCAGAAACTGGTCCACGCGTAGATCTTCTAAGTCTTGAACGAGGAAGTGGCACGCCTTTTGAAATGGGAACTTCACCAGGTAGACCAGCAATAGTAACTCCAGCACGGGATCTCGAACTCCGTGGTTGGGGAGCAGTCGAAGTTAAGGCAGCACTAGTACTTGGGTTGGCGAGTCTCCTGTCTATGACCCCTCTGTACGAAGGGTCGTATCCCAGCAGTATATCATCGTCACGACCCCGACCTGCTGTTCGGGTACCAGGTACGCCTGTGTATTTTAAGATTTTATTGATATCCTCTGTTCGGACGTAGCTCGGCTCTCGTCTAGGACACCTGTTAGCGTTTTCAGCTACAAGAGCAAAATTCAAAGTTACAATTAGACATATAGAAAAGCTATGAGAAGAAAATAAATGAGAATTACAAAGCGAAATTAGGAGCGTACGCGGGTAACCTCATATGTGGGGGCAATGCAAACCCACCACCTGGCCGTCCTCCCCTATTGGCTCGAACGCTCCCATTACGTAAAGGAAATCAACCTCATGGTCACGAGCAAAGTCTGGCAAATTGAGCACGAGACGCTTGTCTGCTTTCCTAACTTTGAAATAATATGTGTTGTATTCGGGGTTTAGCACAATGCTATACCACCACTGGATGTCCCAAATTCCCAGTTGGGTCCCCAAAATCCTATTCAGGGCTACTACTCCCATCACTAACCTAAAGAAATTAGTCGAAACCTGCATTGGCGTGATTCGATACTAGTTTAGGATTTGATGAAGTAATGGGTGTAGGGGAAAATGATCTCCGCCTTCGACAATGGCTACAATTGGAATACACATCCTATCCCATGAACCGCCATCCCTGTCTGCACCTAAAGGGGCGAGTTCGAGCCCCACGTTCTCAAGGACGTTATACTCAGTCCTAAACGCCGCCATGGCAGTTGGGGTTTCACAGAGTTTTCTAAACTTATTGGGTTTTGGAAGTTTTTCACTATCATCCGCCATGGAAACGAAAGAAGTGAGTGGGACAAATCGGAAAACTGGGTGCAATCAAAACCCTAAGAGATGAAATCTCAGAACAAGATGCAAGAAGGGGCGAAAATTAGAAGTCTTACGAGACTATTGCAGTTGTTACCTGAGATGCAATCGAAATGCAGATGACAGCAATGGCGGATCAAAGATAGATGATTTTCGTCTGATTTTAGAGAGAGAAACGAAGGATTTGAAACTTTGGATGGAAAAACAAGAAAAAACCCTTTTGAGGGGTTTAAGTGCCAGAGACGGAGACGAAACGTCTCGTCTCACACTGTTACTTAAAAAGTAACGAGATAAAGGGATTCAACTAACAACGTATTGACGTCGTTTAGACAAAGCGTCAGTTCACATTAAATGTAAAGCATACGAGATGCGCCACCTAGAGTCATTGCCTCGAGATGGTACGAAGGCAAAGGCGCCAAAGCATCAAATGAATATTAAAATTATGACTGCACGGGATCAGAAGGGTCTGGTCTAGCTAATTTTTGTTTCTAAGCTTCATATATTACCCCCGAATAGTGGTAAATAAATGAAGCTGGGGAGCAATTGTAGGGAGGTATTCCCGAACAGATACATTTCATAGCCGAACACGTGGTGTTTGGGAGCACGTGGTAAGTATGACTGGAGTTGTCACCGGGCAGTGTGGTGAACGGCGATATGGACCAATAATATGGGAAGTCATTGATCCATGCAGTCTGTTTGACTGATAAAGACAAAAGATATGTGAAGTCATTTGTCTAAATAATAATAAGGACCAGATGCATGTAAGGTCATTGGTCCATGTGGACTGTTCGGCAATGAGATAGCCGAACAAGGAAAAAGGTTGCCCTGAAATCGTGAGGGGGCAGGGACGCTCTAGAAGGTTCCGAAAACAGTGATATTCAGTAAGGGAATAAGATCCCGAGAACATAGGATCTGGGAAAGATACCCAATGAGAATGAGATGTTCGGCCAGTAATGGAAAAGAATCCTAAAAGGACTCTTTTCTAATAAAGTGATAAAGGAAACGAGAATCCTTGATGTCCTGGGTTTCCTATACGAGTTGGGAATCCTATAGAAATAGGGATGCTTGGGCAACAAGCATACACAAATCTATAAATACGAGGTAAACCTAAAGGAAAAAGGTACGCAATACATTGCTTTCTGATTACTTTCCTACTGATAATTAGGGTTTGATTGCTAGTACGATATACTAACTTTGGCATCGGAGGGCCTTTGCCACGAGAGGCAAAGGTGCACTCATCCCCTGTCTATTTTGCAGATTAGGGTTCCGACGACGAATTAGGGTTCCGGTAAAAAGGCACGAATAAGCCGCTGCAATCCAATTGATCCGAAGCATCTATTGTTTTCATTCCCCTACATCGGTGCCTAGTCCCTCTGTAGTAGCTATTCTTTTAGAAGTGGGTATTATGCTTTCTCTAGGTTTGCTTGGAGTATTAGTATCCTAGATTGCTTATCCCATCTCTGGAGTTTGTGGTCATTGGCAGTTGGCTATGAGCGAGTTGTTTTCTGGCGAGCCTTAGGCTTGGATGAGGGAGTATTAGGCCAGATGGATTGAGTGTGGTGTGCAGGGAGGGGCCCCCTGTCGAATGCCGATATCTCTGGTTCGAGCTTCTTCTTGGTGCCTTGCTCCTCTGTAGTAGCTGTTCAGCCTCCCTTGATGCCGTTTTGCTATGTTGCTGGTAGTCCTTAGTGATGGTTATCATTTGTTCATTTCTGACCGTGACTATTTATTTTATTTCCTAGCCTGATGGGATGTGCCAGATAGTAGTTCATTTTCATGTTATTATTACTCGTATCACTACATATCATACCCCATTGTACTATCCTTCCGCTTAGATGGATAGTGCAACGGGGGTATGATCTCAACACTCATAGTACTTTAGTTATTTTACTTACTCTACCATACTCTCTATGTGGATTGTGCATGGGTTATCGCACTTTTTTCTATCTTCTTTTTTCCTTTAATTTTTCTTCTGGGGTATGCCCCTTGTAGGACGTACATTCGGTTAACCTATTTTAATTTCAAGCTAATTTACCCCAAAAAAAAGGTAACATTGAAACGCATCACAAAATGGAGGGGGGGAGGGGGGGACTTATTAATTGCCCTGGTGTCCAAAAATAGTTCCACATAAACCTTCCGTTATCCACATGGGCCACTTTCGTTTGTTTGCTGACGGAAGGGTAACATTGAAATGCGTCACAAAATCGAAGGGTAAAATTGAAACTAAAAAGTTTACAAGAATGAAATTAAACCGACACTATTTTGTAAGGACCATTTAAGTATTTAAGCCTTTTATTTTTTCCTCCCTTCTATTTGTTACACTTGTAATCTTCTTTTCTTTTTTTTTTTGGGTAAAATAGCTTGAAATTGAAAAAGAGGCTAACCGAATTTATAGCCTACAAGGGGCATACCCCAGGAGGAAAAGAAAGGAAAAAAAAATAAGAGTAAATAAAATTGCTTATGCCAAATGGCTACATGGGCTAAATGATTTGCGATGTTTCCAATCCATCTAATAAGAGGGAAGGAAAACAAACGACATAATGATAGCAACAAAATAGGATAACCGGATAACCGGAAAGATACGACTAAAGGTCACTCTGTTATGCAATCCTACCGTGAACTAACTAAAAGTCGTAACCTATGCTTGGAACCCTTCGGTTAAGGACTCCATTTGTATCCTATGCATCCCAGGCATTTACAAAAGGGACATGGCAATAACGGGTAGCTATCTAGACTGGAAGGAACCTACCGAGAGGAGCCACCAGCAAGCAACAAGTAACCAACAACTTTGACAAGGGTACAACATATATACAAGCAGCTAGCAACTAGTAACTAACAATCAATAGTAACTGCACTGGACACGCTAATAAATCAAACCACCAAAACAGCTGGCCAAATTGATCATTGTTACTTGAATCCAGCACTCCTTAGATCCACATGACAGTCGCAAAATTTGGGTTCCTGCAACCTCATCCACATGATGTACTTAACTGATTAGCTACCTTATGTAGACATCCCAATCTGGGCTTCCAGATTAGTTTACTTTATTTTTGGTTTTTGTTTCCCCAATGATAAAACTGATCAAGAACACTCCGAGGATGATAGCATGTTTGCGCTTAGAGTGTTTGCAAAATCCTTGAACCTACCAAAACTCTACTAGCACGCGTTGGTTGAGACCCAGCGCACGGGTCAAAGTGCCAGGTGTTGGTCAAATGGTCAGGTTTGACCGTGGACTAGCTCAGGGTGGCTTGGACTGGACGCCCTAGTCCACAACTGGTGCGCGCTGCTCAACATTTGAATGTTGACTCGAGCGGGCAAGTCCCAGAACCGCGTGCGCTGGTCAGCATCTGGTCAAACTTGCTTTATTCAGCATGCAGAAGTCATGATTAGTGGAGTACAACACATTAGAAGCTTCCATTTTGCCTGAAAAGCAGTATCCGGATAGGAGGTATCCACATCCCATATTTCACTTTTCCTTCTCATCCAATGAGAGGGAAGGCTTAGCCACCAAGGTAAACCAGCCATTGCTTCGCTGGTTACATCTCCATATCTGCATCTACCACCACTCCTCCTATAAATACCCCCTTGGCCATCCAAGCAAAGGGTTCACCAAGTTAACAAAAAAAGGCTTCCTAGGTTACAAACATCCTAGCCCTAAGTCACAAATCACTTGCAAACCCTAATCCCAAGCAACAAGCCACCTTGTTCTTTGCTTCTATCACTCAAAAAGCTTCCATCTTCAAATACATCCAAGCTCAACTTCATTTCAAACTCAATCTAGGTAGAGCATAACTACTATTTTGTTTTGATCCTTAAGCGGGGCTAGCAGGGTCAAGGCTGGTAATCAGTACCAGTCCTGGCCCGAAAGCTGGCAAGATTTTAAAAACCGTGTGGACAAGGCACCAGCGCGCGCCAGTCGTTCGTACGCGGGTGCTACTTTGTGGCTGCGCGCGCAGATCTTGCGTGGGGACTGGGACTGGTTTGGGACCTGTCTGGGACTTGCGTGCTTGGGTTTGGAACCTGTGCGCTCAGGTCTACGACCTGTGCGGACGGGTTTGAACACACAGATCCAGTGTGGGGTCTGGATCCCTATTTTATGCTTTATTTCTTGTCTATTCATCGCTGTGAGCATGCTTAATAACAAGTTTACTGCTTTCCTATGTTAAAAACTGCTAGCTTGCATTTCAATACTTAGTTTTGTTATATGTTGGAACACCAACTGGGGTATATTTGGACATGTCCCAAAGCCCCAGTCATGTGAGAAGAAGTACTTGAAATAGCCTGGATGGGCACGCGAAAGTTACCAACCCGCGCGCGCAGGTGGTCTTGTTCCAGTGCGTTGCTCTTTCATGGGTGACTTGGCCTTAGGCCATTGTTTGTGTCCCCACACTGTTTATGGGGTGTTTTATTTATTTGTTGAACTTTTCAGCTTTTAAACTGTGTAGTGTAAATACTATAAACTGCTTGGTTTGGACTTGGGTGTGCACTGGTCCTTCCAGAACCCAAAGGAGGATAAAAACAGAGGCTGCGAGCAAAGTAAATATGCACGCGCATGTGTAGGATTCACGCGCACAGGTTTGAATCACATGCAGTGATACACTTGAATTGGATCAGTGCATGTAGATTCTTTCTTGTGCACGTCAATTCAATACAATTCGTCGGGTTTTGCTCTGTTAAACTGAACCTGACCTTTATCCTATTTACTGCTTTTGCATCCTGCAAATCGTGTTACAGCTTTAATCCCCATTAAACTATTCCCGCCCCTAAATGGCTAAAGAGTTGATTAATCAAACAGAATCGCAAATGTTTTCACAAATGTCTAAGTAAAGACCGATCTCCAGATTGGGCGAGAAAGGTGCCTTAAAACCCTTCCCCTCTCTTTACTTAGCTCCCGAACCTAGATGTGCTTATGACGGACTGGTGCCTTCACCTTTTTAAAATCAAACAGCACAGCGAGCGTTTCAAGTTCGGTTCCTTGGGTGTCGGACCTTCAAACCCAAGTAGCGACTTTGAATTGAGTGCTCATCTGCACAGCGCTCCTCGAACCACCTTACATTTTTCAGGGCATGTTGCCCACAGTGGCGACTCCATTGGGGATCGAACCAATATTAGCCTATACTTACAGATTAATACACTTAAGAACAATCCTTTAAAGTCTATCAAAATGGTGAGCTTCGTGTTGCCGAAGAGCAGAATGGTGATTTAACTGGACCCTTGTGTCCGGCCAATCCGATCTAGGGCTTTTTCGATTGTTCCCTTGTGTAGTTTTCTCTAAGTATTGATTAATAAAGTGAGCCAAATTTGAAAAGGCATTTATGAATTTGCATTTCTGTTCCATTAATCAATTTCTTTAGCATCTTCATGTGCATCGATGTTGGATAGCCACGCTGGAATGTTTTGGCAAGCCGACACGGTGTACCGGAGCCCGGGGACCCCGAATGCCCAACAACCTTCGACGATGATAAGTCATTCTACCATTCGACTGTTGCTCTGCGGTTACACGAGCAGCGGGAGATATATCTTGGCTTTTGTCCGAGGAACCCTCTCAAGCCAAAACCGACCTTTGCACATACAAAGCACTAGAGCTCTCCAAACTAAGACAGGTACCCGTAGGGAAAAATCTACCTGCATCTAACCCCATATACTGTCTACGTGTTATTGCTTTTCCTATCGCATGCAATGTACATACATACCGTTTGTGTAGGAGCATGTTTAAGGTGGCTTATAGATTGTCTTTCTTTCGAATCTGTCTTATGCTTATTAGGACGCTACTAGACCCGATGAAGAGTCATGCATCTCGATGGTGCACGTTGCTAATTTTCAAAGTCCTTGGATCAATGGGACTTTGAGAAATCAAACCTTTTTAAGTCTTTGGCTCATCCCCGATTGAGGATTCAACCGAAAATAAGGAACCACAAAGTATTGATGCTATGACACTAATATCATTCAGGTTACAAGTGCAAAGTCACTTATAGCCACCCCGGCTAAAGCGCAAAGTCACTCACGTCACCTTGGTTAAGATGCCACGCCATCAATACCGAGTTGTTCCAAGTTCAAAGTTGAAAACTTCAAGAACGGAATAGTCAAAGGCTTAGATTATTTTGACATCTCTTAGTGTTAGTTGATTTAAACAAGGATACACCTCGAAAAGATTTCCGAGGATTTTGGCAGTGTCCGAACATCATGAGATAGACTCATTTTTTAATTGTAGAGTTTAGGAGGACATTGACGATGATGACGTGTACATTGAATTTCTTCTTGCAAATAACTGCTGCAGGAACGTCACTGAGCATTCAATTGCTTTACTGTCTAGTTTGGAACCATTGCACCGAACAAAAGACTACCAAAAGGAAGAGCCAAAGCTACTTGGGAACATATTCAGAATTTGGTTCAAAGACTTGTTAGGCTAGATTCCCTAACAGTCGCAGCGGAGGTTTCTCTAGGATCACTGTTGGCTGCCTTATAGTCAGGTTCGCTATCGATATTGCAAAAAGCCATGCCGCTGGCTTTCCCATCTTCAGCTTCTTGATCAAGCTCCACTGAAAGACCTGCAATGGCAGACGCTCAATCTGGAAACCATGCTCACAAACCTCCAGAATAGTATCACCGCTATGCAACAGAGGTCCATTCGACAGATGCTTCCATCACCCGTCTGAATGATCTCATCAACACTCGCCTTCCCCCAATGCTTGAAGAGGAGGACCAGGACGATAAGGATGTTCATAGGGAGCCTATTTTCGTTCCTGACCCAAATCACGAAAGGCGCCTCATTGTTCAGCCCATTCTTAGAGAGGCTCATGTGCCTGTCCTAAACCCGAATCTTTCGGTTGGTGGACCTGTTCAAAATGCTGAAATGGCTGCTCTAATAGCCAAGATGGCCAAGCTTGAGGAGACTTTCTCCAAATCTGAAAAACTAGGGGCTGGCAGCTTGGACATGGACTGGTTCTGCTTCTATCCTAATGCAAGGCTCCCTAAGAGGTTTAAAATGCCAGACTTCTCCAAATTCGATGGGACCGGTTACCCGAAGTCTCATCTGTTGGGTTATCATGCTGCTATGAAGCTGTTTGGCGTCGAGGATGATGCAATGGCTCAGATGTTCCCTCAAACGCTCTCTGGCCTGGTTTTTCAGTGGTTTCTATCTCTTGACATCTCCAAAAGAAGAACTTGGGAAGATATAGGGGCTGCCTTTGTCTTGCAGTACATCTATAACTCGCAGCCCAAGATGACTACTCATGAGTTGGAGTCCACCAAAAATGAAGCAAAGGAGTCCTTTGTGGATTTCGTTAAGAGGTGGAGAGCCAAAGCCGCTCTAATGACTGAGTGCCCGAGCTAGAGGGATCAACTCCGCATCTCATCTCCTGCAATCTTCAGCCTGACTTTGCCAAGTACCTTGTGTTGGTTCAAGCATCGACCAACTTTGAGACTTTCTTCGAGTCTAGTTTGGCCATTGAAGTGGCCCTACAAAGTAGAATTCTGCCAAGAGGAGAATCCTCTTCTTTCTATACCCAAAAAGCTAAGTCTAGGGCTTACTCTGGAGACAGTAGTGCACTATTTGGCGATAACAATTACGCCAACGCGGCTACAAGTGGGGACAACGCTGCTGCTTCCCCCAATCATACAACCGACATCAATCAGGTTCAAAATGCCCAAAGCTACCGGGCCCGAGCCCAACATTGGAGTGTCTCTGTCTTCGAGGCACCTCTGTCCGCAGTGATGGAAAAACTTGTGAAATCTGGGCATCTCAAACCTTTGACCCCAACTTTGCCACCAAAAGTCCTACTTGCTGGTAACAAGCTTAACCTATTCTGTGCCTTCCACCAAATGTCTGGCCATCCCACTGACGCATGCTATCGTCTTTGACATGAGATATAAGATCTCATTGACAATGGTACGGTTCAAGTTCCACCAAAGCCCAACTTTATTTCCAACTCCTTGCCTTAACACAACTCTGACCCTCTGGTTAGTCAGATATCTATCACCTCCACTCAGATCAACCTGAGCTCCACCATATTCAACCCTAGCCATTATGTTGTCTCTTAAAACCAACCCAAACTAGTTATGTCTATCCCGTATGAACCCGAGGTTGGCATATTAGCCATAGGTTGCGGAATGGAAGATGGGGCTAAAAGCTGGAAAGCAGTGGTTGAGAACCGAACCGATCAATCAAAGGAAAGGGCTGACAGACTGAGGTCATTTGTTCAAGGGAGAACCGAGTAGGTTTGGTCGAAGAAGCTGAGGAAGGCGAAGTTCTATTGCTTGGGCCTGATATCCCCTAGATCCTACCTCTTTGTGAGGAAGGCAAGGGTAACTAAAAAAATTGTATTTTCGAGTCGCGTCTATTTTGCATTGACACATCTGAGTCTGAGTCGGACACAGTGTCTATCAAGTCGTATTAATCTAGCTCTGAGTTGGAGTTTGTGCCTCTTGGCCCTCCATGTCGTAGCTTCTATTTTCAATTCGAATCTTTTGTTGTACTTGGCAACCCCGAGGGGCTTTTGTTTTGAATGAATTATCTTGCTTCTAAGTACTTTGCTTGCTTTCGAATAAACTGTGTCAACCCTAATGACGAAGGGATTGATTTCGATGGGAACATGCCTAAGGAAATGTGTTCCCTCACCGAAAGGGAAGACGAAAGGCATGCTCAGCCTATTAAAAGAAGAAGTAATTTTCAAATAAACTTGAAAGATGAGGTAGACCTTTGAATGGTTTAAGTTGGTTCAACGTTATCCCCAAAGGAGCACCGTGCCTAGTCAGAGGCTTTGCATGGTCTCATCAAGACATACCTAATATGGCTCTTGAGATAAAGAAGCATCAAAACCCATTGCTACTGGGTGCCAAACCATGTAAAGCAAATCTCAGAAGGCTCCAAGCCTCATACCATGATCAACTTTGCAGGAACACCGTTCCACTACGAACAAATTAGAAAGTGTAAAATGGCCCGGAGCAAGGAGTTTCAGCCGAAGCGCTCTGAACCCTGTGTTATCAAAGCCACTTTATCTGGGGTTGCGGCCAAAGATTATCGACCTCGACAGCAACAATTCAATACCTTGATCAACATGGATCCATTCAAAAGCCTTTTCCTTGAGAGAAACTCGTTAGGCTGAAAACCCTAAGCGTGGGCAGTTCCAAGCAAAAGTTAGAGTAGCTTGCTAGATTGAGAACCTATGAAGGCGGTCTAGGCAAAAGTAAATAGGCAATATTTGAAAGCTCGCTAGACCGAAGATTCGAATGGGCGGTACTAAGCAAAAGTTAGAGTGTAAAAGGTGAGGTAAAACACTCGAGAGTAACCTTCGCCTGAACTAAGTTTTGACCTGATTCCCCATAATGTGGGATACGTAGGCAATCTCTCCTCAAGACTCGATCACGATCTATCAATTTGATCCAAGGTTTGCATCGCCGTGGTCGAGAAGAAGACAAGCTTCATCTGTGCAGAAAGGGTAAAACCTTTTGTCTTTCAATCTTATTTCAAACCACTACTTCAATTTCAAAGCTGAGCAAAAGCCTTAAAATATTTGAAGCATCAAAAACATAATGAAATGCTTGCGAAGGTGTCCTAGCCTTGATCTCTTTATCAGTTACCTCCATCACCATTTCCAAACTTTGGGAAAAGGAGAGTTTCCTAGTGATGAATTGATGCACCATAGAGGACCCAGAGTAGGTATGCAAATGCTTGGTACCTACCAAGTTATTGTAGTAGTTGATAAAGGTTTTCTTAACCAACTCAATATCCTGGGTGACAGTTCCATCCTCAAAAACCAAACTAAATATTATGTTCTTATTCCTGGAATTGCTAATGGTTTTGAGGAAAAATGAGGAGCATTGATCCCCCAACTTTAGCCACTGAATCCTTGACTTTTTCTTGGCAAAACTTTCTTCAGCCCTAGCATAAACAAGGTACTGCTTGCACAGTTCCCTTTCAGTGGCTTGCTTAGAAGGATCACTGGGGTTAGATCCTAGCACTCTTTGGACAACTTCTAATTGTTGTTTGTAGGAGGCCACCATTGATGACAGTTCACTAAACTCATTAGCGTTTAGCTTTTTAAGGTCCTCCTGCAAGTGCTTAAGCTTCTCACAAACACAATACATTGGATTACCAATGATTACTTCCTCCAAACCTACTGTACAGTGTCAAGGAATTTAGGTTGTTCAGCCAAAAAATTAAAGAACTTGAAAGGCCTTTTCGTTGGAGGTGAAGCAACTGTCAAATACACAACAATAAGGGAGTGATCAGACACTCCAAGATTGAGAAAATGAGCATTGGACCAACAGAATTATTTGATCCAACTTTCATTGACCAGAACCCTATCAATCTTGGTGCTAATGTGGGCATACCATAATTGCTTATTAGACCAAGTGAAGTGGCAACCAGAGTATTTGAGATCAACTAATTGAGTTGATTGGAGGCAAGTATTAAATTCCTCCATCCAGGGCATCCAAGTCCTATCCCCACCTACTTTTTCAGAGGAGTTCTTTATGGTATTGAAATCCCCTAATACCACCCAAGGGGTAACAACACAGTATTGCTGTAAATCTGCCCACAATTGTTGCCCTATAGATAAAGGTGGCAACAAAGGAGTAATGTCCATCATAGGAATGCACTTCACAATGGATGTACTAATTGGATTGAAATAGTACTTGTACATTAAACACCAATGGGTTCCAACAAATCAAAATTCTCCCCATAGGAGAACTGGAATGGTTGCTAACAAAATTCCATCGAGGGAGCATAGTGTTAACAGTTGTAAAAACCTTGGGATCTTTGATTTTATGTTCAATGAATCCAACTAAGGATAATTTATTATTAAAGACTTAATTTTTTGCCTCCCTTTGTTTGAGAGGGTCATTAAGACCCCTCAAATTTCAAAATCCAAAATGTATAGGTGAGCAATCCATAAAACAAATCTAAATATAACCACAAAGTTACAAATCAGTATATATGAGAGTGAAAAGCAATAGCACTAATATAACTATATGTGGACAAATATAAGGTAAGAGAGTTACTTCCCTGATCTATGAGAAGAGCCCTTTGTAAAGCTCTTCTGCCTCCCAATCTGCCCAGCTTTGGTAGAACCTCTCATCATCAGTTTGATATCTAAAATGGCATTAAGATCAGGAGGTTCTTTATCTTTAAGTTTTGCAGCTATTTTGGCAACTTTCTTAGCTGCTGATCTGGAAATTGGAGTAGCAGGACTAAGAGTTACTGCTATAGTCTGCTAATTTACTTCCTTATTATTGCCATCCACCTCTTCTAAGGTACCTTTGTGCACAAGATTAAATGAAAGTAGTTGCTGAGACAAAAATTCTGATTCCTTATGATTGCTGACAGCTTCCTCAAGGGCTTTATGTTGTTCAACACGTATGCCAATGTTTGGGTTGCTGATGAAAGGAAAGTGTGGGGAACTGACTATTGTAGACAACTGAGGATTGGGCAGTTCATTCTGTATTCTTCTTTTTATTAACTACCTTATCTTAATATTTTAGTTTTCCAAACTAATAATAAGGCACATCCATTTTAATTCACCAAAAGATGCAAATTGCCTTGTCAAGTGCGATGCACGTGCATATTCGAGACAGGTGTTACATAGAGCACATGTTTTTGGTTATCAGCCCATTGTTTTGATTGATACCAAAGGTTTGGGGATGTTGTGTTTGACACCACTTACAAGATTAACGCGTATCAAATGCCGTTTGGTATTTTTCCTGGGAGTCAATAATCATGGAAAGACAGTATTATTTGGATGCGCACTTCTTCGAAACAAGACTACAAGTGCTTTTCAATGGTTGTTCAAGGTAATTAGTAAGACCATAAGTTTTCCCTCTTGTCATCAAATGTAATTTACTTTGACATTCTAACTTATTTCTTTGTGATTTGTAGACTTTTCTAAATTTAATGAAGAAACAACCTAGGACATTCCTGACTAATCAAGATCCATGGATGTGTAACGTCCCAAATTTTGGGTACGTTAAATAAGAAATTTTATTGAAAAATAAACTAAGTCGGTCTCTTTATTACAACAAAGCTTAAAAGAAGTACTTTTATTACAAACGGAAGGGAACTAAGGTTCCTAACTACTACTCCGCTTGTTCTTCCATCACAGCTAGCTCCTCGGCTCCGAAGGCCTCCAAAGTATAAAGCTCACCCTGCTCATCTATGAGATCTGACATATTATACCAGCGTTGCCACCGATATAATATGCCAGGGTCACCAAAAAGGCAACACCGTGAGCTACAACGCTCAATAGTATAATCCAAACCCTCTAACCCTTAACTTATGAACAAGAGAATCATAATAATAAGATACAAATTATGCGTAATGACAACAGTTAATCAAATCCACATTCCTTATTCAAACTAACGTTAACGTTGACTTTTCTGACTCATCGTAGACCGTGACGTTATTTTCACCTTTCTTTTTCCAAACACGTTTCTAACTCACCCAACCTCGGTTCCGCCGCGCCGGGTTCCCATTGGCACATAATTGCATTGGCTCCTCTCCATGGATAACCAAGCCACACACCCAACCTCGATTCTGCTGCGCCGGTCTCCCGAGTATCCTCACAATGGTTCCGCCGCGCCAGGTTCCCATTGGCATACACACACATAACTCACATAATGCCACCCAAAACCGGTCATTATGTAGTTCCAAAACATTTCCTCCCTCGGATAAACACATTTTCATCTTCGTTAACACACCCTAGGTGCCATGTCTCTACTTTCTTGGTTCTCGTGTCACGTTATCATGCATAGACTCCATGGTGTAGGACTTTCCACATAAACAGCATTTATCGAAACTCAAAATGAATCCAACAAGATCATCAAACTCTAGACTACTTAACATGCTTGAATCACCAATAACGAACATCATGCATTTCATACGTTCCCAACAAAAGATAACCTTATCTACTTGAAATAAAGTGATCAAAGTTACTTCCTAATGAACTTATATTTAGAGTTAGGGTACAAAACTACTTTATACTTGGGATGGTAGATAAGGATAACTACCGTTCTTCTTGGCGGTGGTCGGCTACGAAGATTTGGTCGTCGGTTTTGGAATTTGGCAGCGTAACGGCTTCGGTTTGCTTCGAAAGGAAAAGAGATGTACTTTCTTTTCCTAGAAACAACTTTACTAAGTAATGTGGACTACTTTAAAGATCTATGGGTGGTTTTAAGAGGTATTGCTCAAGAACTCAAGAACAAGAAGAATTCTTGAACTTTTGGAACCAAGAACTCTTAGAATTTCTAGAGAGAAGGAAGACCAAAGCTTGAAGGTGTGAGTTTGAAGCTTGGAATGGCTTCTATTTATAGGCCAAGACTCCCCTCCCTCCTCTCTTGGCCGGCCTCCCTCTCTCTCTCTACAACTCATTTTTTTTATTCCATAAAATCAAGCTTTTATGGAAGATCAAGGTCAAGATCCTAGGTTTGCATGACTAAGGTAGTCCTTGGATTTGATCTTTGGAAGATTTTGTGGTAGAAAGGAGGTTTGGTACAAGATTCTTGTGTTAAACAATTGAAAGATGTACAAATGAGGACAATGGGGGTTAAGATTTGGCTAGGAAGAGTAACCACCAAAGATTTGAAGTACAAGGAAGATCAATGTCAAGGTACACATCAAATCCCTCTTCTTTCTCCTCCTCTCTCTCTCCCTCTCTCTCCCTCTCGGCTTCTCTCTCCCCTTTCTCTCTCTCACGGCCTCTCTCTCTCTCTCCTCTCCCTCTTCCTCATGTACTAGCATATATATATATGTGTATCTATTACAATGTGCAAGAATACAAATAAAATATAGGTACTTTTGTACAAAAGATCAAAGTAGTCTTTAAAGATTAAGATTTTCTCCATAAACTAATAAATTGGCACATGTGTACTAAGGCAATATTTAAATCATCCAAGTACTTATATAATATATACATGGGTACTAATGTACTCTAGGTAGTTCAACTCCCCATTAAACTAATCCAATTGGGTACAAAACCCCAATATAAAATAATAAAAGAGTACTTTAAGAATCTTAGGTCTATTAAGTCTAATAAGTACTTTTATAATAAAATATAAGTACTACAACATGGGAATTAAGAAAAAGACTAGATTAGGCAAGGAGACCCCTTATTCTCTTACCTATTTGTCAATGTTATGGAGGTTCTCTCTTGTCTCCTTATGGAGAAATCCATTCTTCTTGATTTTCATTATCACTGGAAGTGTGGAGCTACTAAGATTTTGATCCTCTACTTTGCTGATGATCTTATGATCTTTAGCAAGTGAGAATTGACCTCAGTCAATCACATTAAGAATGCTCTCACTGAGTTTCAGGGTTTGTCAAGTCTCTATCCTAGTCTTGAGACGAGTAGCATTTATTCTCTGGGGTCAACACAAGCACTAGGTTAACTATTCTGGGAGTCTTAGGATTTAAGGAAGGCACTCTGCCTGTCCGATATCTTGGAGTGCCTCTCCTCACCACTAAACTCAAGGCCTCTGACTGCTAGCGTCTAGTGGATAGCATTATTGCTAAAACCAAGTCTTGGACAAATAAGGACCTCACTAATGCTGGTAGGGTGTAGTTGATTAAGAACGTTCTTTTCTCCATGCAAAACCTATTGGTCCTCTCTTTTCATCATCCCTAGAAAGGTCATTAAGGAAGTTGAGTCAATCCTTAGGGCTTTTCTTTGGACTAGCCCTGACTTTAGAAAATCTGGTGCTAAGGTATCTTGGGAACATCTGCGCTCCCCTAAACAGGAGGGGGAGCTTGGTTTCAAGTCCATGCAAGTTTGGAATAAGGCTGCCATTGCCAAACACATTTGGTTCCTCATCTCAGGTGGGAAATAGTCCATCTGGTGCGAATAGGTTAAATCATATTTAATAAAAAGGAGGAATTTTTGGAATTTGAAAATTCCAGGTGATTGCTCTTGGGTATGGAGGAAACTCTTGAGTATCAGACCTTTAGTACAGCCCTTTATTCTTAGTGCGCTAGGTAATGGCCATTCCATTTCTTTGTTGTATGATAACTGGCATCCACTTGGCCCTTTGATAGACAAGTTTGGCCCCAGAGTTGCTCTAGACTCTAGAATTTCCTAGAGATGCTTCAGTGTCCCACATCATCCTTAATTCCAATGAGGATTTTCCCATTACCCAAACTGTGGAACTCAATGAGATCAAAACAACCTCTCCACCTCTAATTCCATCTAGATTGAGTGAGCCTTACCACTTTAGATGGACCCTCATTCCCAACGGCCAGTTCACCATTGCCTCCCTTGGGAACAAATTGAGAACTCCATTTCCAAAGGTTGTGTGGCATAAATTGGTGAGGTTTTCAGCCCACATCCCAAAATGTAGCTTTATCACTTGGCTAACTATTCAGAATAGGTTATCCACTATAGATAGGCTGACACTTTTTGGCCTTACTCTCCACAGTGCAACTTCTACTATGGGGAGTGAAAGCCATGACCACCTTTTCTTCAATTGTTCCTTCTCTAAACAAGTGTGGGACACTATCCTTTCCAAACATCATGTATCCTGGCCATCTAGAACTTGGGCTGAGTGGGTCAATTTTCTTTCTAACATAAAAGGTAAGTCTATTAAACCTATCATTGCTAAATTGGTATTTTCTGCCACTGTTTATCATGTGTGGATTGAGAGGAATATGAGAAAATTTCAAGAGAAATCTTGCTCTTGTGATGTAGTTATTCATAAAATCTATTCCATGGTTAGAGCAAGACTTTTATCATTATCCAATATACAATCATTTCAAGCAGACTGGGTTGTAAATGAGTGGAACATCAGAGGTCAATAATATAATTTGTTGGTGATTAGTGACTGGTCTCGAAATTATCTCTTGCATCTCACTTGTTTACTTCCTGTGCTAGCTTGGCAAGGTGCAGTAGGATAACAATAGGGATACTTGGCTGCCAATACTCCTATTTATAAGGTATTTACCTTAATCTCATCTCATGGTTACTTGCTGCAGCTACTATCGGTGATTCCAACCCTAGAAATCTTAATTATCTGCCTCCTCCTATTGGTTTGAGTGTGCCAGCATATGTGTGAACCTATGAGCTGTGTGCTTGAGCCCCAAAATTTTTGAGAGTGGAGGTAAAAGTTAGTGGGAGTCATTTTGTGAGGGAGAGTTGAGGTCCACCCAATTGCTTTTAGATTATTGGTGAGTTAGGCTTCGAGGGAGTAAGAAGGGGAGCAGATAAAGCAATAGGACTGGTTCTAGTTCCTTTTCTTTTCGGCTGCTGCTATGAACTTCAATTCATTCTCTAATGCTAGCTTTCTTTTACTGCTAATGTGTTATGGACTTGGCTAGCTGGAGCCTATTCTCCATTGCATACCTTGCTACATTGTTGTTTGTGCTAGTTGTGCTGCATATGGTGCTATTGATGGATTGAGATGCACTTGATAGTGCTGGATTTTAATGATGCTTGTCATATTCAAAATCAATTCCTGCTACCAGTTGTTGTGAGGCTGCTGTCGTATGTTGTAGCTGTCTGTTCTTCTTATGCTGCTGCTGTTCTATTGATGCAGCTTGGGTATGCTGCTGTACAAGTCCAGCAGGTTGTGTGAAGTCCAACAGGTTGCACACAACACTTTATTCGTCAATTGAAGGTTGTTTTGGTTTGCTACTGTGCTGTAGGTGTGAGCTGTAAAAAAAGTAACATCTGCTTGGTTTTGTAGTACTCTTTGAAGGCCCCTTGAAGTCATCTGCATGGTTTTTTTCTGCTTGGTTCCAATTGTACATCAATGTAGTTTGTTTCCTGTCCCTCTATCCGTAGATGGGCTTGAAACATTCGTCTCCAAGATCTTTTTAGCGCTTTGTAGCTGTTTGGCATAGGAGTAGTCAATTTTCTTTTCTCTTTTTCTTTTGTTTTTATTTTCCTTCTGGGGTATGCCCCTTACAGGCAGTATATTCGTTTAGCCTTTTTTTTCCCAATTTCAAGCTAATTTACCCACACACAAAAAAACACCTCAAGAGTTTGAGGATCACTGGGCCCAAGTCATTGCCAAGTGTAATTTGCATTCCAACAAGCTTGTTATGGGTTTGTATGGGATTTAACACTTTTGGGTGCCAGCTTACCTACGTGATTATTTCTTTGGAGGGATGTGTAATGACCCACTCCCATCTTGTACAATATACTCTGCTTTAAACACCGAACCCCATTAGACTTTCCAATGAGGTCACCCATCCTAGTATTACTCCAAGGCGAGCACTTTTAACTATGAAGTTCCAATGGGTTTTGACTCCCTCACAGCTTTAAAAGGCCTTATATAAGGTAGGAGGATGATCTATTATTTTATAGCACACAACTTACACTTCACCAAGCGATGTGGGACCATCACTGGCTGACCTCTCTGGTCACCGATCAGATAGCCCCGCACAGGTCCTAACCACCCTTAGGCCGGTCGACCACTACCTAGAACTCTCAAAGGAGGGGTGTCACAATCTCCTCCACTTTAGGAACACACGTCCTCGTGTGGGGTCGAGATTCTATCCCACATTCTCGGTTGGTACAAGCTCTAATACCATATGTAACGACCCGCTCTTGCCTTGTACAAATTATCCGCTTTAAACACCAAACCCCATTAGACTTCCCAGTGAGATCACCCATCCCTGGATTACTCCAAGGTAAGTATGCTTAACTGTGAAGTTCTAATGGGTTTTGACGCCCTCATGATTTTGAAAGACCTTGTACAAGGCAGGATTATGATCTATTATTTTATAGCACACAACTTACACTTAACCAAACGATGTAGGACCACTCCTGTAGACACCCCAATCTGGACTTTTCAGATTAGTTTACTTTCAGTTTTCGATTCCCCGATGATGAAACGAATCAAGAACATCCCGGGAATGATAGCATGATTCAGCTTTGAGTGTTTAACACCCTTTGAACCTAACCTAACCTAGCCTAAGCCAATTCAAAAGCCAAAAAACCCACCTACACGCGTTGGTCTGGAACCCACGCACGCGGGTCAAATGGACATGTGTTGTTCATCAGTCAGCTTTGATAGTTGACCAACGCGCGTGTTAGGTTGACTTGTGCGAGCTAGTCTGAGGGTCGCACGTCTTGGTCAATGGTGTCCCATCACCTTTATTCAGCCATGATTAGCAGGACTTTTGGGGCTGAAGGAAGGCTCCATTTGGCACTAAAATCAGTCTTCACTAAGGGACAACCACCTTTTCCCTCTCACCCAATGCGAGGGATGGCTTTGGGCCAAAGCCACCGGCCCTTTGACTGGCTGAGCTGCTCTCTCTCACCCCATTGCTCTATATATACTCCCTTCTCTCACCCTTGCAAAGGGTTACCAAGTTCACAAAGTTCCAAGTTTTTCCAAGGTTACAAGATTTCACACTTGATCATCCTCCATTCAAACCACTTACATCACCAAGCTTCCTTGTTCACAATCAACCTTCAAACACCACCATCCAACCTCAACTCAAAGCTCAATCATCCCATTTAAACCCTAAAAACCAAAGGTATAACACCTTTGTACAGCATTCTATTCTGATCCCTGAGGGGGGCTGGCAGGGTCAAGGCTAGTAATTAATACCAAGCCCTGGCCCTAAAGCTGGCAAGGTTTCAAAAACCATAGTAGTAAGAACCAGCGCACGTCGGTTGTAACGCCCCGAATTTCGGGTACGTTAAGAAGACAATTTTATTGATAAAATCTGTAACGCCCTGAATTTTGGGTACGTAAAAAGGACATTTTATTGATAACATCAAACGGAGTCTGGCTCTTATTACAACAATTACTCTCACAAGAGTTCAATATTTACACAAATGAAGGGGGTTCTAAGGTTCCTAACTACAGCTCCTCAGCACCTCTATTCTTGCCAGCTCCTCAGCTCCAAAGCCTCCACGGTGATCTGCTAACCCTGATTATCTACAAAATCTGACACATTATACCAGCGTCACCACCGATATAATATGTCAGGGTCACCAAAAAGGCAACACCGTGAGCTACAAAGCTCAGCAGAGTAATCCCATACCCGCTAACCCCTACTTACAAACAACAGGAAATAACACATCGATTTCCACATGATAAGTATAAAAACAGTTTAATCAATGACACATCCACATTCGTTTAATCAACTATCGTTGGTGTCCAAGATTTCAGAGTTTCTCCTACGCGACTCATCGTAGACCGTGTCGACATTTTCATTTACAAAACAACCTTTCAAAAACCATTTGTTTAACACAAAAACATTTGCATTGGCTCCGTACCGCGGATAACCAAGCTACACACCCAACCTTTTTAAAATCATTAGCATTGGCTCCGTACCGCGGATAACCAAGCTACCCAACCTTTTAAAATCATTTGCATTGGCTCCGTACCGCGGATGGCCAAGCATACACACCCAACCTTGGTTCCGCCGCGCCGGGTTTCCAAGTATCCTCACAATGGTTCCGCCGCGCCGGGTTCCCATTGGCACACAAAAATATTTGCATTGGCTCCGTACCGCGGATGACCAAGCATACACACCCAACCTTGGTTCCGCCGCGCCGGGTTCCCAAGTATCCTCACAATGGTTCTGCCGCGCCGGGTTCCCATTGGCACACAAAAAATATTTGCATTGGCTCCGTACCGCGGATAACCAAGCTACACACACCCTACCTCGGTTCCGCCGCGCCGGGTTCCCGAGTATCCTCACAATGGTTCCGCCGCGCCGGGTTCCCATTGGCACACAACCTCACAATGGTTCCGTTTTTCCCGGATCCCATTGGAACACACACAAAACACACACCACACAATGGGCTACCACGTCCGGCCACATTGTGGTTTTCACAATCCACGCAATGGGCTACCAAGTCCGGCCACATTGCGGTTTTCGAAAATTCAAAACCTTTTCAAACACATCTTTTACACACGCACACAACTCACATAATGCTACCCAAAACTGGTCATTATGTTGTTTCAAAATATTTCCTTCCTCGGAAAACATTTCTTTTAATTAACCACACCCTAGGTGTCATGTTTCTACTTTCTCGGTTCTCGTGTCTCATTTACATTCAAAGACTCCGCGGTAGGACATGAATCTTTCTAACAAGATCATCCAATTCTATATTACTTTAACACGCTCAATCACTACTTATAGCATAACGCCACATATACGGACGCCTTTGGAGTGTATCACTTATGCTTTATTCAAAGCACAACGCCACATGTACGGACGTCTTTGGAGTGAAATCACTTATGCTTTATCACATACCACAAGTAATACAAGCTATCATATACGCATACTCATAACTATCTTAAAGATCAAAATACGAATACTTCTAATCAAACGATAAGTACGTAAATAAAGATAACCTACTTTATATCATACGGTTCTATACGTGGAGTTAGGGTCAAGGGGTTCTACCTTACTTCTTGGCGGTAGTCGGCTACGGAAGGTTAGTCGGCTACGGAAAGTACGTCGGTGGTCGGACGGAGTAACTTCCTACGGTGGTCTCCGGTAGCTTCGAAAGAGAAAGGTTTCTCTCGAAACTTCTACTTGACTAACACTACTCTACTTTATGGATCGAGGGGGGGGGGGTCGAGTGGCGGTTTAGTGGCGGCCTAGGTTGAGTTTCTTGAAGAACTCAAGAACACTCAAGAACAAAGAAGAATAAAAGCAAGAACAAAGAAAGAACACTAATTTTTCTAGAGAGAGAAGTTGCTAGGTGAAAGTGTGAGTTGAATGAGAAGCATGGGGTGCTATTTATAGGCAAAACTCTTGGCTCTCTCCCCTCTCACAAGGCCGGCCCTCTCTCTCTCTAAATCCTCCATGGATTTGCTCCATTAAGTCATCAAATCAACCTTTCAACCAAGTCATAGCTTGTCCAATCCAAATCTTAGGTGTAAGGCTATGTAATCAACTAAGATCTTTAGGCTTTTTAGGTAGTCATAACCTAGGTTTAGCTTGTAGTCAAGGTCTAAGGCTAATAAAGGCTAGGATTATGTCATAAAGGTCCATCATAGGTTGTCATTAGGCATAAAAAGACTAAGGCCTAATATGGTAGCTTGCAAGGCTAGTTTAGTCCTTGGATTGGACTATGGGAGATTTGTTGGAAGGATAGGAGACAAGGGGTACAAGATTTGGTTTAAACAATTGAAAGATGTACAATGGAGAGTTATGTTTGGTTAGGGAAAAGATTCTCCAAGGATTGGAAAGATCAATGAAAGATCAAGGGAATCAAGGTACACATCAAAATCTCTCTCTCTCTCTCTCTCTCTCTCTCCTCTCTCTCTCTCTCTCTCTCTCTCTCTCGGGTCTCTCTCTCTCTCCCAAGTACACACACACACACACACACACACATATATATATATATATATATATATATATATATATATGTACATAAACAAGAAAGAATAAATAAAAAGTACCAAGTACAAGATTTTCCAAATAAATAAGCACATGTCTCTTTAAATAAATAAACTAGGGTACTTTTAAGAATTTTTAGGCCTTAAAGGCTACTAAGGCTAATAAGTACTTTCAAATTAAAATATGGGTACTTCATCACATGGGCAATAAGGAAAAATGACTAGTTAAATAAGCCCATGTACTTGGTGAAAGAATAACTCTATTACCCAATGGATAATTAATACCCTAACTTTTATTATCCAATGGACAATAATAACTAGGGAACTTTTATAGTAAAATAATCAAGGAGTACTTTTAAGCATGTGACAAAAGCCCTATATTAAATATAGGTGTGGTACCAAGTACCCCAATTAAATAAAAAGGCTAGGATTCTCCCCATTTAAATAATAATAAAGTACAAGTCAAATCAACTTTATTGGAAGGTTCCCTTGTCACATCGGTACTTTATTTGGTCAAAAGTCTCTATTATCCAATGGTCACTAACTTCTCTAACGGTTATTACTCAATGGATAATAGTTTCCCTTGCGGTTAATAACCATTGGACAAAAGAGTACAAGTACCTTTTATTTTAAAATAAGATTTTGAAAGACTACATGTACTTTTAAAATAAAAATGTTTATTATCCAATGGACAAAAATTACCCTTGTGGTTATTATCCAATGGATAATGGAGGGGTGGGAGAATCCCCAATAAACAATGCATATAAGTACTAGCACATGTTTTTTATAAACCATAAAAATATTATATCTTGTACTTACCAAAAATATTTTAATAGGAGGCCTATTGTCCAATGGATAACGATTACCCTAACCATTATGGACCAATGGGTAAAGACAAAGGTTCAAGAGTTTCAAAAGGTCCAAAAGGTTCATCTAGTAACTAAGTAAGTCGGTTGCTTGGTTCCTCCAAGCAGTCGGTTGGAAATTAACTAAATTGTTCACGTAGGGTTTCTAGTCGAGACCAAAATCTAACTACAACGAAATTTACAAGAAAACATATAGCCACCCAAAAGAAAATAAGTAAATTAAGTAAAATTCAAATTTTTAACGAAATTTTTATAGACCAAAATTCAGGGTCGTTACATCGGTCCCATGCTCGCGTGCGCCACTTTGTGGCTGTGTGCGCGGATCTGTGTAGGGATTGGTGTCTTGCGATTTTATGCTCTTCTTTCCTTACACATCACTACAAGCATGCTAAAAACTAGTTTACTACTTTCCTTAGTTAAAATAGTTAGTTTTGTAGACACCCCAATTTGGCCTAACGATTATTTCAAGTCCCACCTTGGGGACACCATCCCGATGATGATATGGATACAGTGATTGCTGATTGACTTCTTATAAACCTTAGGACTTATGGTGAGAACTTCTAACCACTTAGAGAACTCAATCTAGAGCCATATAGCCTTCCAGACAAAAATACAGTATCCCAGGAGAATCCATCTGTCGGCCATGACATTGATCTTATGGCCTCAACATCATTTCTTCACCCGTGAAACCTGTTGCTTGAAAATCTCCCTGAGAGATCGATTAGCCGGCCGCCAGGTCCATCCTCGGTCGCAACATCAATTCTTCTGCTGCCAAATCCTTTGTTCGGCCGCCAGATCGTCCATTTTCCAGATTCCGGAACGTTCTATCAATCGTTTGATCCGTTCACAAAACCCTAGCAGCCAAATCCCAATGCGTTCGGGCTACATTAAGAGATTGCCATGAAGAGTTAGTATTGCACTATAATTCCAATTTTGATAATGCATTGTGATTGGTTGGAGTGAGTCACCCCCATGCCTATATAAAGGAGCCCTTAGGGCTCCGAAAATACAATAATTAACACGATTAATCACTCTCTCTAGCCGCGAAACTCTGCTCATATACTCTCTCATATCCCCTCTTCAAAAGCCCTAAACCTCCGAAGGCAGCCACAATCCGACGATCAAACCCCCGAAGTTCAAACCCTAACCCCAGGGTTTCGAGAAGAAAATCAATCAATCACAATCAATCCAAAGCAATCAAGCCAGTGAGGGATCAAGGTGGTGAGGCCCAGGGGCCTTCGATTCGTTTTACTTTCAGTACATGCATGCTAATCATAGGATTTTGATTATTTTTTAATCGAATAATCTGGTGTGAGGAAGAACATCGGCTGGGGAATCAATCCCTCGGCCGATACATCAATCTAGTGGGATCCCTCGGCCGTGAAATCCATTCACCGGTCGAGAGACCTATTTTCCTGGGACAGATCTATTTCATTGTGCTTATTCTGATGCACGCTTCAATTACTGTCTTAGCTCGCCATTAACTGTTTAAAGGCTAATAAACAGACTATGTGTTTGAATTAAATAAAGCACGAGTTAATCACATGTCAAACAACTATAGGCCAGTCTCACGGCTGGGCAGAGAGGGAGAGGGGTGCCTAACGCCTTCCCCTCATTGTACCTTTGGCTCCCGAGCTCAGAATCTCTATTCATTTTTCCTAGTTTTTATAAACTATGTGGCGACTCTGTTTTGATGATAACCGCTATCGTGCGGCGATGTTCCTAACCATGAGAATATCCATGATCTTGGTTGATGAAGTAGAAAGCAAACAAACAGCAATGATCAATCTGTATGGCGATGCCCCGCTGCAGGGAGGTGTCTACAGTTTTTGGCGACTCTGCTGGGGACAGAGAACCATGACCAGAAAGTTCGACATAAGACTAACACATGTTTTGTTTAAGCCATTTATCATATGCATCGAGCAATCAACCTCGTTGAGTTCACCTGATATCCCGGCATGTCACGGGCTACGTTAGGGCTTCTCGCAAACTCCACAATCACTTGCACCTAGTGGTATATCAAAAAGGAAATCACCCGATTGTCGCCTATGATGGCTAGTAAAAGGATTGGTGCCCTTTGACATCGGAGCACCCTTAAGACTACCAAAACCTTACATGTGTTAGAAAGCCGTAGAACTTATCAAAATAAGACAGGAACCTACTTGCAACTGCTTGTAAAAGTTCTTCCTCACACCCATTGTATATATGTATGTTGTCAAATTTTCTTTTGTAGGTTAAACCTTAGGGGCCTTTTAAAACCAAACAGAGGAGGGTAAGCTAAACTAATCTATCTAAAAAAATATTTTCAGGTAAAAATGGCCGCATCACTGTTCATGTTCGATTTGCACTTTCAAGTTGTTACCAAGCTGTCTGGCCCACCCCACTCTGCTGCCAAGAATTTCAACCCATCCGAATACATCACTCCGGTGGATCAACCAAAACCTATGGTAACCATCATTGAAGACGATCATGTCATGTTTGCAAGAACAGTCTATGAGGAAGAAGTTGAAGGCATAATTGAAGAGGAAGGGATTCGCAGAGTCCCAATCTATTTCTATGACCCTTATGCACCTACCGACGACAATTGGCCAATCAATGAGGTCAACAACTCTGAAACTGAAGAAGCAAAGGAAGAAGAGTCTGCTGATAATGATCAACTAGATGAAATATCACTAAACCTACTCTTTGATGAGGAGGTCACCAACAATGAAATAAGGGTGATCCACCCCATTACAGAAAGCTTTGGTAATTGGTGGGGATTTGTTGGCATAAGAAGAGTCGACAATAGCGACGAAATAGAGATTAAGGCTCAACTGAAGGAGATAACGGCAATAGCAAACCAAATGGCCCTCCAAGACTTGCAGGGTGACAATGATGAAAGTGCAAATCAAGATGACAGTGAGGTGCTGATGATCAACCTTGGTGATGAAAAAGACTGCTCTGAGCTGATTGTGGATGCTGAAAAAGAGCCTTACCCTATTTGGACCGTGGAACACGCTCTAAAATACAAAATAAAAAATGCTGACTCCGATCCTTGTTCCGATTCCAACTCTGAGTCGACCCAGTCTAAGTCTAGTGTTTCATCTTTTCAAACAACCGAGTCTAGCAAGGAAAACCTAGTCAAAACACCGAGGCATGATACTTATTTTGAATTTGACTCTAAAGTGTCTCTTGACAATTTTAGCAATGAAAAGTGTAGGGAGGTATTCCCGAACAGGTCCAAAACGAGCCCGAGCACGGTCAACGAAAAGGTCAACACGCTATGGACCAGTGACATGAGAAGTCAATGGTCTAGAGAGGTTGTACGATTCTCGGTGCAATAACACGAGATGTTATTGGACCAAATACAAGGAAAATGACATGAGATGCCACTGTTCAAGAAACTTGTTCGGCAAGAGAGAGCCGAACAGGAGGAGAGCTTCTTAGAAAGGGTATGGTCCAAATTGTTTCCTTAGGACCAGTTACATGTGAAGTAACTGGTCCAGGCCGTCTGTTTGGCCATGAGATGGCCGAACAATGAGAGAAGTCCTATTAGAGGGAACATTCTAGAAGGGTCCAGAATCACTGGTATTCCGTTAAGGGATGAGATCCCAAGAATATAGGATCTAAGAAAGATACCCAACGAGTATGGGATGTTCGGCTTGTTATGGAAAGAGTCCTACAAGGATTAAGGAAATAAACTGATAAGGGAACGAGAATCCAAGAGATCCTAGTTTTCCTATACGAGGTAGGAAAACTAGGGCAACATGGATACTTGGGCAGCAAGCATCCATAAATCTATAAATAAGAGGTAAACCTAGAGGTATAAGGTACGCAATACATTGTATTATTCGATATTCACCTACTGATAATTAGGGTTTTCTTTAGTACGAAATACTAACAAAGGCATCGGAGGGCCTTTGCCACGAGAGGCAAAGGTGCACTCACTCTTTGTCTGTTTTGCAGGATAAAGAGTTTCATTGACAAACTAGGGTTTCGGTCAAGAGGCACGTGAAGCCGCTGCATTCCAGTGCTGTTCAGAGCACTACTTGAATTTGTCCACCTACAATTGGCGCCGTCTGTGGGAAACGAAAGAGTTCCCTTTGAAATACGACCAAGGTGGAAGTAGATCCAGCAACACCACACGATCCGAAGGACGTGTTATGTAACGCCCCGAATTTTGGGTATGTTAAATAAGTAATTTTATTGAAAATAAACTGAGTCAAGCTCTTTATTACAACAGAAACTTAAAAGGAGTACTTTTATTACAAACGGAAAGGAACTAAGGTTCCTAACTACTGCTCCGTTTGTTCTTCCATCCGGGCTAGCTCTTCGGCTCCAAATGCCTCCAAGGTGTAAAGTTCACCCTGTTCATCTACAAAGTCTGACACATTATACCAGCGTCGCCACCGATATAATATGTCAGGGTCACCAAAAAGGCAACACCGTGAGCTACAAAAGCTCAATAGAAAAATCCTTACCCGCTAACCCATAACTTATAAACAACAGGTTATAATAAAACATCGATTTCCACATGATACGTATATACAAAGCTAACAATGACACATCCATATTCGAATATCAATATACGTTGGTGTCCAAGATTTTCCGTGTTTTTCCTACGCGACTCGTCGTAGACTGTGTCAACATTTTTATTTACAACTCAACCTTTCAAAAACCATTTGTTTAACTCACACAATTTACATTGGCTCCGTACCGCGGATAACCAAGCTACACACCCAACCTCGGTTCCGCCGCGCCGGTCTCCCGAGTATCCTCACAATGGTTCCGCCGCGCCGGGTTCCCATTGGCACACAAAACTTGCATTGGCTCCTCTCCGCGGATAACCAAGCCACATTACCAATGAGGCTACCACGTCCGGCCGCATTGGCAATCTTCACAATGGGCTACCAAGTCCGGCCACATTGTGGTTTTCACAATCCACGCAATGGGCTACCAAGTCCGGCCACATTACGAGTTTTCATACACACAACGGGCTACCAAGTCCGGCCACGTTGCGGTTTTCACAATCCACACGATGGGCTACCACGTCCGGCCACATCGCGGGTTTCCATACACACAATGGGCTACCAAGTCCGACCACATTGCGGTTTCAAAACACATCTCATCATTATCCACACCCTAGATGTCATGTTTCTACTTTCTTGATTTTCGTGTCTCGTTTCTCATGCATAGACTCCGCGGTGAGACTTTTCACATACGATATCATTCATTATACTATTCAATCTAACAAGATCATCCATTTTAAAACTACTTGACATGCTTGAATCACTTAATAACAAACATCATGCATTTCATATACTTTCAACAAAAGATAACATTATCTACTTTAAATGACATGATAAAAGTTTCTTCCCAATGAACTTATATTTAGCATTAGGGTACAAAACTACTTTATATTTGGGATAGTAGATAAGGATAACTACTTGGGATGGAAGATAAGGAGATCCTACCTTGCTTCTTGGTGGTAGTAGTCGGTTATAAAGATTCGGTCTACGGTTTTGGATTTCGGTGGCGTAACGGCGTCGGTTTGCTTCGAAAGGAAAAGAGTTGTACTTTCTTTTCCTAGAAAGAACTTTCTAACTTAACTAAGCTACTTTTAAAAGATCTAAAGGTGGTTTTGAAAGTGATTTGGTGGTTTCTCTCAAGAACACTCAAGAACACAAGAAAACTAGAACTTTGGAAGCAAGAACTCTTAGAATTTCTAGAGAGAAGGAAGAGCAATGGTTTGAAGGTGTGAGTTTAAGCTTGGAGTGAGCTTCTATTTATAGGCCAAGACTCCTCCTCTCCCTCTCTCAACCGAATCTCTCTCTCTCTCTCTCTCTCTCTCTACATCTTTGATTTCCTTCTCATGTCAAGCTTGATTGAAAGCTTGATGGGTGAAGTTAAGGCTTGGTTGGAAGATCAATGGCTAAATGGTAGGCTTGCATGGCTAGTTTTGGTCCTTGGATTTGATCCTTGGAAGATATGTTGGAAAGGAGGAGACATTGGTACAAGATTCTTGGTTAAACAATTGAAAGATGTACAAAGGAGGACAAGTGGGTTAAGATTTGGCTAGGAAAGGAGATCACCAAAGATTTGAAGTACTTTGGAAGACTAATGTCAAGGTACACATCAAATCTTTCTTCTTCTTCCTTCCTCTTTCCTTCTCTCTCTCTCCCTCTCCCTCTTTCTCTCTCACGGCTCTCTCCTCTCTCTCTCTCTCACGGCTCTCTCCCTCTCCTCTCTCCTCTCTTGTACTAGCTATGTGTATATATATATATATATATATATATATATATATATGTGTGTGTGTGTGTGTGTGTATGTACTAACATGCAAGAATTCAAATAAACTATAGGTACTTTTTGTACTAAAGATCAAAGGAGTTTAAAAGGCTAAGATTTTCTCAATAAACAAATAAATGGGTACAAGTGTACTAAGGCAAATTACATCATCCAAGTACTTATATACATATATACATATGTACTAATATACACTAGGGCTAAAAGGGTAAAGATTTTCCCAATAAACAATTAAAAGGTACTAGTACTTTAATTAATATAATAATGTACTTTTGTACTCCCGGGAATCTTAACAAAATATTATTTTAATGGGTTAAGTACTTAGTTGGAAGATGAACCTATTACCCAATGGATAATAATTCCCCTAACGGTTATCGTCCAATGGATAATAAGGTACGAGTACTTTAAATACTAAACTAAGTTTTTGAAAAAGACTACATGTCCTTTTGTCATTACACATGTGTTTATATATATATATATGTACTTACCAAATAAAATAAAGGAAAGGCTTTTGTCCAATGGGTAAAGATTACCCTAACGGTTATCGTCCAATGGATCATAGCTACAAGGGTACTTTTATTAGTAAAATAATCGAAAAAGTACTTTTAAAGTAATTATAAAAGTTTATTTTTAAAAGATCATAGTACTTTGTAAAATCTTTCAAAAATCCTTTTAATATAAAGAAATGAGTTTCTATTATCCAATGGATAATAGTTCTCCTAACATTTATCGTCCAAAGGATAAAGAATATAACCAAAACAATAAAAGAAAAATAATTAAAAAAAAATTACTAGTCTAGGGTTTGAAAGGGTTCAAAAGGTTCAAGATGGCCAAAACGGTCCATCTATGGTTAGGGAAAAGTAACTAGATGACTTTCTAGTTTGATTTCTCCAACAAGTCGGTTAGAAGCTAACTAGGCTTGCTAGGTAGGGCTTAAAGTTCAAGAAACGATCTTTTGAAGGGCTAAAGTGTAATTACGACAAGTTATGGAAATTTAAAAGGAAACATTAAAAGCAATCTAAGCAATAAAAAGAGAAATTCAAATATTTAACGAAAATTTTTACGGACCAAAATTGAGGGGCGTTACATGTTAATTGGAGGAGGGGATAAATCTCCACCCGGGGCTCCGAGAAAGCCCGAAGGAGGACACAAGAGGACCACGAGTAAGGGCCACCCCTTACCATCCACGGCAACTCCAAAAATAGAGATGGAGAGACGGCATCGAAGTCCACGAGAAGGACTAAATCCCATCGAGGGGATGAATCGATTGCACACTCCAGGAGTGTATACCGTAGCGAAGACGTTCTTGATAAGAAGAGACAAGAGATTGAGGAGTATGCTCGTTTGATCAAAAAATGAGAACATGAGATCAGAGAACTAGAGAGGATCAGGGAACATCCGGAGGACTCCGGACTATCTCGAAGAAATTCTAGAGGCAGTGAATATGCTTTGGTACAGTACAAAAAGGCTCCTTCACGAAGAAGAAGGAGCAGAAGCAGAAGTCTGACCCCAAGGCGACATAAAGCTTCTCCACGAAAAGGAAGGAGCAAGATCCGAACACCCGAGCGAAGGAGGGTATCTCCGAGAAAGAGGAGAAGCAGAGGTCAAAGCTCTACCCCCGAGGAGGAAGGGAGTAGGAAACATCATAGGGACAGGTACGAGAGACCTGATTCCGATTGGGAAAGAACTAGATCCAAGAAAGGACCAGAGGATGAAACTATGACTGCACGGGAAGCAGCACGGAAAGCACTTCAGAATATAGCATCCTCCCCTTTTGCAAAAAAGTTACAGGAGCCTAGATTGCCGACCAGGGTAAAGCACGGAACGTTCATCCTTTACGAGACAGATGCTGATCCCGTGGCCCATATACAGCATTACCAGCAAGCAATGTTTATGCATGAAGGAGATTATGCAATCATGTGCAAGATGTTCCCGTCGAGTTTAGGGAAGGTTGCTTTGTCTTGGTTTCACAGATTGGGCTCACGCTCCACCCGAACATGGGTGCAGTTGGCCGAGGAATTCACTGCACGGTTCTTGACGAGCAGGAAAGCTCCCAAAACCTTTGAGAGTCTTTCTTTTATGAAGCAAGGAGAGGACGAGCCGATCATGACATATGCAAGGAAGTACTGGGAAACCTTCAACGAGATTGAAGGTTGTAGCGAAGAATACGCAATAGCCACGTTCAAAACAGGCTTACCTGTTCGGGGAGAACTGCGTAAGTCCCTAAACATGAGTCCCGTGCAGACATTGGCAAAACTGATGGAGAGAATTGAGCAGCACGCCAGGAACGAGGATGACATTCTACGGGAGGATGGTAAGCTGGCCGCCGAGCAAGTAAAGGGGCCTATAAAGAAAGCTGACAAGCCAGAGCCCAAAACTTATCGTGAAAGAAAAGATTATGGGCAGGCGAAGAAAGAGCAGTACAAGGATAAACAAGCCCCGGATCCCAAGTCGTTCTTTTCAATAAACACGGTTTGGAAAGAGCCCATCTACAGGATTCTTTATCGAATAAAGAATCAACCTTATTTCAAATGGCCCCCAACTCTTGGTGGGAATAAAGATGCAAAACGTGCTACGAATCAGCACTGCAGTTACCATAAGGATTGGGGCCATATGACTGAGGACTGTGAGATGTTTAAACGACATCTTGATGATTTGGTTTCGCGAGGTTATCTCAAAGAATTTATCCAAGAAGATCCCAAGGATAAAGACAAAGCAATGGAGTTGGATTACGAACAAAATCCAAAAGGGGTAATCCATATGATACATGGATTAGCCGAACCTTATACGAGAAATGAGGTGAGATTGCTTCAGAGACAAGTGAAACATGACCAACATGTGATGCAGTTGGGGAAGAAAAGAGGGCGCAACGAAGGGGCAGGCAACGAGGGCATAGTTTTTACGGATGAAGATCTGGGAGGAGTCCAGGTACCTCACAATGATGCTTTGGTCATAACCCTACGAGTTGGGGAATATGATATGGAAAGAATCCTGGTGAATTCAGGGAGTTGCACCGAAGTGCTATACTACGATGCATTCAAGAAACTGGGGCTCACTCAAGAAGATTTGGTACAATCAGTAACTCCTTTGGTCGGATTTGGAGCAGGAGCAGGAGCAGTTTGGCCGTTAGGCAAGGTAACTCTGCCTGTTCGGGCTGGGACAGTGGTGCTACGAACTGACTTCCTAGTGGTGGATGTACCGTCTTCCTATAACGTGATTATAGGGAGAACATGGTTGCACAAGATGAGGGCAGTCTTTTCAACTTTCCATCAGATGGTAAAGTTCCCAGGGTCTAATGGGATTGAGCACATCAAAGGTAACCAAAAGGTAGCTCAACAATGTTTAGTATCCATCGTAAAACGCATCCAAAATGCCCACCATATCAATCCAGTAGAAATCCCCGATCAGCCGACCATCGAGGATATCGGAAGGGACCCAGCCGAGAGGGTAGTTGAGGGATTAAAGAAAATACAGATCAACGAGATTGATCCTGACAGGTATTTTTTAATTGGGGAATCATTGCCAGTGGACGAAGAGGCTGAATTGATAAGTTTCCTAAAGACTTATGTCGACGTATTTGCCTGGACACCAGAAGAAATGCCTGGGGTAAGTGCAGACGTAATTTGCCACCATTTAAACGTTGATCCTGAGCATAAGCCAGTCGTTCAGAAAAAACGGAAGGCAGCCGTGCAGCATGTGGATGCAGTTATCGAGGAAGTCGATCGTTTGTTGGAAGCCAAAGCAATACGAGAAGTCTATTACCCAGAATGGTTATCCAACACTGTTGTAGTAAAGAAAAAGAATGGAAAGTGGCGAGTCTGCGTAGACTTCACAGACCTAAACAAAGCCTGCCCAAAGGATAGCTTTCCACTTCCAAGGATAGACCAACTCGTAGATGCCACTGCTGGATATGAGCGAATGAGTTTTCTCGATGCATATCGAGGATATCATCAAATTGCCATGTTTGGGCCAGATCAGGAGAAAATTTCTTTTATTACACCACGAGGGTTGTACTGCTACAATGTCATGCCCTTTGGATTGAAGAATGCAGGGGCAACATATCAGAGATTGGCAACCATCATGTTCAGAAAATTGCTCAACAAAACTATGGAGGTTTACATAGATGACATGGTGGTGAAAAGTAAAGCTGGGCAAGGCCATATTGCAGATTTGAGAGAGGCTTTTGAAATTTTGAGGAAATACAAGTTGAAACTAAACGCCTCGAAGTGTGCGTTTGGAGTCGGCTCTGGAAAGTTTTTGGGCCACCTTGTAACCTTAAGGGGGATAGAGGCGAATCCCGACCAGATAAAGGCTTTACAAAATCTGCAGAGTCCTCGGACAACGAAAGAGGTCCAACGGTTGACTGGGATGGCAGCGGCTCTTAATCGATTTATTAGCCGATCAAGTGACAAGTGCAGACCTTTCTTTCAACTGTTAAAGAAAAGAGAGGGGTTCGAGTGGGGAGCAGAATGTGAACGAGCCTTCCAGGATCTGAAGGGATATTTGGCCTCTCCTCCCCTTCTTTCGACTCCAGAACCAGGTGAGTCTCTAGTTTTATACTTAGTATTTTCTAAGCATGCTGTGAGTGCAGTACTTTTGAGAAATAAGGGATCCGAGCAAATCTCAGTTTATTATGTGAGCAAAACTTTGATAGACGCCGAAACAAGGTATTTGCCCCTCGAGAAATTAGTCCTGGCATTAAGGACAGCAACCAGAAAATTGCCACATTATTTCCAGAGTCATAAAGTTGTGGTTTACACTGAGTTCCCGTTAAAATCACTGCTACGAAAGGCAGACTTCTCGGGAAGGATCTCAACTTGGTTCGTAGAGTTGAGCCAATACAACATTGATTATCAGCCGCGCACAGCAATCAAAGGTCAAGTGTTGGCTGATTTTGTGGCAGAATTCTCACCCACAGTAGCACCTTTGCCACCTACGAGAAAGGAGCATGAAGCAACGCCACCTGTAACGAAGAAACAGGAATCAGCCGAACAAGATCCCTTGGAATGGAAGCTGTTTGTTGATGGGTCAGCTTGCAACACCGGTTCAGGAATTGGAGTTGTGCTTTTACCCCCTGAAGGATCAATGTTGGAACTATCTGTTCGGCTAGGGTTCAATGCATCAAACAACGTGGCAGAGTACGAGGCACTCTTAGCTGGTTTGAGAAGTGCAAAAACCCTAAAAGCTGAACGTGTTAGGGTGTATTCTGATTCACAACTCGTAGTCCATCAACTGTCCGGGCAATATGAAACCCGGAGCGAGAAGATGGCGGCCTATGTACAAGTGACCAGAGATCTGCTCGATACCTTCGAAAGGGTGTATATTGAGCAGATAAGTTCTGGAAAGAATGCTCATGCAGATTCATTGGCATGGTTAGCCGCAGCTGTACCATCTGAGTTTAAAAGGAAAATAGCCGTGGAGTATTTGACTGAGCCGAGCATTGGGAGAAGCGTGGAGATGGTATTGGACGTGAACCAAGGACCAAGTTGGATGGACCCAATTGTGGAGTTTTTACGAGATGAAACACTCCCTTTGGACAAAAAGGAGGCTCACAAAATAAGGACCAAATTTGCTCGGTTCTGGTTATCCCCAGAGGGAAAACTGTATAGGAAGTCTTTTACAGGACCCTACTTGCTTTGTGTGCATCCTGAGATGGTGCAAAAGTTCCTCCACAAAATTCATGAGGGAACTTGTGGAAGCCATGCTGGGGGCCGGTCCATCGCCCACCGAGCAATCACCCAAGGATATTGGTGGCCGTACATGCAAGAAGACGCCAAGGTGTACGTTAAAATTTATGAGAAGTGTCAGAAGTTTTCACCAATGATTCGAACACCAGCCGAGGATCTGGTGCCTCTGACGAGTCCCTGGCCGTTTGCACGATGGGGAATGGACATAGTGGGTCCATTGCACAAAGCAACTGGGAATCGAAAATTCCTGCTAGTTGCAACAGACTATTTCACTAAGTGGATTGAGGCAGAACCATTGGCCAAGATCACTGAACCTATGATAGAAAGGTTCGTGTGGAAGAGCATCATTACTCGTTTTGGGGTCCCATACTCATTGATTACAGACAATGGATCCCAGTTTCAGAAAAAGTTCAAAACTTTCTGTGCCCAGTATGGGATAAGAAATTACTACTCAACTCCGGCCTACCCTCAAAGTAATGGACAGGCAGAAGCTTCTAACAAAACAATTCTTGATGGAATTAAGAAGAGGTTAGATAAAGCAAAGAGGAAATGGCCTGATGAATTGCCATTGGTACTCTGGGCATACCGAACAACGCCTAGGAGGTCTACGGGAGAGACCCCCTATTCATTAGCATATGGAACAGAGGCTGTTATTCCATTGGAAATAGGTCTGCCGACCAACAGGACCACTTTGGTTGAAAGTGGAGGAAATGATAGAGCCTTGGAGATTGAATTAGACCTTGCCGAGGAGCGACAAGAGCGGGCCCTGGTGCACTTGGCCTCATACCAAGAGCAGCTCATCAAAAGTTACAACAAGAATGTACACCCACGAGAGTTTGGTGTTGGAGACCTTGTGCTTCGAAAGGTGCTCGGCAATACTAAAGTGGCTAATGAGGGAAAGTTAGGGGCAAATTGGGAAGGCCCATATCGAGTTACAAAAATCGCGGGCATAGGGGCTTATCGATTGGCAGACTTGGACGGGAACCCAGTACCAAGACCTTGGAATGTCCATAATCTGAGAAAGTTTTTTATATGAAAATATTTTTCTTTATGCACATCGTGATTATGTGAGAGTTACGAATAAAACTCTCTTGTGTTCTGAAGTTTTGTTATTCTAGTTGCAAGGGGTACGAGTAACGCCCTGTTGAGTTTTACAGTTTATGAATGAAGTTACTTTTTTTAGTATAACTGTTGTGTTCTAGGTATTTATTTTAAATACGAACTACGAGATTAGTTTCCCTCATTCGTATTGGGGAGCAAGGTATACATTTAAAGTACGTGAAACTTAAAATCACTGCTTATGAACTTGTGTGATTTTGAAACTTTTAAGTACGTGAAACTTAAACGATTTTGAAACTTTTAAGTATGTGAAACTTAAACGCAAGTACGAAACACTTGTGAGAACGCAAGTACGAAACACTTGTGAGAACGCAAGTACGAAACACTTGTGTGATGTTCTAAGTACGTGAAACTTAACAAATATGAGTATGAAAACACTTGTATGGAATTTAAGTACGAGAAACTTGGACAGACATGCATAAACTTTAACGAGTATATGTTAGCCATGAAATATTCAAGTACGAGAAACTTAAACCCTTGTGATGCATACGAATACATGCATAGAGCATACGAGAATATGCACAAACAGTTCAAAGCATACGAGAATATGCACAAACTTGGAAGCATAAAAATATATGCATAAGTACGTGAAACTTCAAACGATTAAGTACGGGAAACTTACAAATCAAAGACAAGTACGAAATACTAAAAGAGTTTTCAACACAGTATTCTGACATCACAAAACCACAATTCGAACAGGTGGCAAAACAGATTGTCAAATACATGACGATTGAATTTATTCCTCTTCTGTGAGATCTTGAACAGTTGCAGGAGTAGTTGTAGGAGCTGCTGGTGCAGTCAACTCTTCTGTGGTATTCTCATCTTCAAGTGGACCACCACTGACTTCCTTTTGGCCAGGGTTAGTCATATCATTCTGTGGCTCAACTTCAGTAACAGGTGGCCCAGACATCTGCACATCTTGTTCTTCATCTCCCTCCTCAGTAATGTCCTCCTGTTCACCAACAGCTGCTCTTGGTAGTTCAATGTTGGTCCAGAGCGGAGATGACTCAGGAATCTCAGCCTTTGCAAGGCAAGCTGTCCAGGATGCCACCCATATTTGGTCTTGAATCCCAAGCATCTGGTTCGTGTAGCTGTCTGTAGCTACTTTGATTCCCTCATTGTATCCCTTTTCAAATGCAGCTTTGGCTTCAGTCTGGCTTGTTTCAAGTTCTTTCAAAGTTTGTGCGAGACTGTCCTCAGCCCCCTTCAGTTGTCCCTTCAAGCCATCTGCTAACCCCAGGGCTTGGTTTCTTTCTCTCTCAAGCCTGATAATGGTACGTTGAAGCTTGGTGTTCTCACTGACAAGTTTGGCACGTTGGGGCTCGGATTGGCTGAGTTTTTGAGCCATGGCCACCATTTTTTGCATCACCTGGAACGTTCAAAAACAGGTGTGATAAACATAAATATCAAACGCTATATACGCTATGGTTACAAAAAGAAACTTTACCTTGGCGTTATGGGACATGAAAGAGCTGAGGAGGTTGTCAGGAGACATTGCAACTTCTTTTTGCATATCCCCAGGCAACAGAAAGGCCTGGGACAATGCAAGTGCAGTCCCTTCAGTCTCAACAGTGTCCCGAGCAGTGATAGCTCGGTTCCCATGAGAGAAAGAGGGAGCCCATGCTGGAGCAGGAGATGAGGAGGATGGTGGGGGTCTTTCTTGGGATTCTTCCACCCGTTGACGTTTTTCTCTGTGGAGGGCTTCAATTTCTTCTAGAGAAAATCCAGGAGGAGCATCAGTTTGAGTCTGGATACAACGGCCACGACCTTGACCACCTTGGCCCCGAACAGTACCACGACCCCGACCAGGAATGGTTAGGAGGCTGCCTAAGTCAATTGGTCGGTTCATCTCTGGAGGTGAGAGGGTATGGCCGCTGGAAGACGAGTTGGATGTGGAACTGGAAGCTTCCTCAGCAAGAGGGATTGGTTCGTCAGAGATCGGAGGAGTCCGGGAATGCCTCTCTTCTTGTTCGGGGACTGGTCTTGAAGGACCAGTAACAACGGGATTATCGGCTGCTCGGGTTCGCCGATCAATAAACCCACCGTACGAAGCTTTGTAGCTGAGAAGTACTTGAGCTGCTCTTGCTCGGCCTGCAAGGTATGTCCCTTCGCTGTTGAATGCAAGTGCTCGTCTGATATCAGCTACATGAACTTGTGGGGTTATGATGTTATAACCACGGTTAATATTTGATGCTGAAACAAAGCAAAGCACAAATAATTAGAAGCACGAAAAAGCTTTTCCTATGAAAAAGGACACAACATATGAATTAAGGGGAAAGCACTAACGTGGGCTCCCGAATATGTGAGGGGCATGGAAACCAATCACTTGGCCGTCCTCATTTCTGGGTTCGAAGTTGCCCGTAACGATCAGAAAGTTGTCGTCATCCCCTCGAGCAGAGTCAGGGAGTTCAAGGACTAGCTTCTTTCTAGAATTCCTACTTTTCAAATAATATGTAAGGGCATCCCCGGTTCTGGAGATACTATATAAATGGTGAATGTCGTATAAACCTAGAGAAGTCCCTAACATCTGGTTTAAGGCATTTATGCCCATAACTACTCGAAAGAAATTAGCAGAAACCTGCATTGGCGAAAGCCTATAATATGCTAAGACTTGGCGGAGCAGAGGGGCTAAGGGAAACCTAACTCCGCCTTCAACGACGGCTACTACTGGAATGTGAAGAGTGTCGAAATCGAAGCTTTCACAAATGGCATCCTCAGGAGCCAAAATAGTAGCTACGTTGTCAGGAATCCCATATCGAGATCTGAAACTAGCCATGGTTTGAGGAATATTACAGTGTCTCCGAAATCTTCCCATTTCCAGAAAGGTTTTGGGGGTTCTTTGAAGTATAAAAGAATAGGGGGCGATGAAACCCTAACAAGAGATTGTAAACAATCCACCAAGAGAAATGGAGCAGTAAGGAGAGGAATGGTGACTTACGAAAATAGTCGATTGAATCCCTAAGAGCAGAAAGGAGGAGGTCTTGAAATGATGAACAGAGCTTCAATGGCGGATAAAACTTGAAATCGTCTCTTTCTGCAGAGGGAGTCTAAGAGAGAGATTGGGGTTTTTGAAAATGGGACGGAAACCCAAAAATACCCCTAAAAGTTGGTGGCGTACGTGAAACGTCACCCCAGACGCCGTTTGAGCGTTCCGTTTCCCAAAACACGTCTGTCCGTATTAAATGTGAGCAATACAATGATCGACACGTGTAAAGATTAGGGCTAAAAGCTGGTGACGCCCAAACCAAAAGAAGTTTTCGCCTTGGCAAAATGACAAACAAATGCACCAATTTTTGAAATAGGGTGCAAAGACAAAATAAATTTGCTCGTAAAAGAGCTTTACTCGTCATCTGAGTACAATATAAACGAGTAAAGCTGGGGAGTAATTGTAGGGAGGTATTCCCGAACAGGTCCAAAACGAGCCCGAGCACGGTCAAAGAAAAGGTCAACACGCTATGGACCAGTGACATGAGAAGTCAATGGTCCAGAGAGGTTGTACGATTCTCGATGCAATAACACGAGATGTTATTGGACCAAATACAAGGAAAATGACATGAGATGCAACTGTTCAAGAAACTTGTTCGGCAAGAGAGAGCCGAACAGGAGGAGAGCTCCTTAGAAAGGATATGGTCCAAATTGTTTCCTTAGGACCAGTTACATGTGAAGTAACTGGTCCAGGCCGTCTGTTCGGCCATGAGATGGCCGAACAAAGAGAGAAGTCCTATTAGAGGGAACATTCTAGAAGGGTCCAGAATCACTGGTATTCCGTTAAGGGATGAGATCCCAAGAATATAGGATCTAAGAAAGATACCCAACGAGTATGGGATGTTCGGCTTGTTATGGAAAGAGTCCTACAAGGATTAAGGAAATAAACTGATAAGGGAACGAGAATCCAAGAGATCCTAGTTTTCCTATACGAGGTAGGAAAACTAGGGCAACATGGATACTTGGGCAGCAAGCATCCATAAATCTATAAATAAGAGGTAAACCTAGAGGTATAAGGTACGCAATACATTGTATTATTCGATATTCACCTACTGATAATCAGGGTTTTCTTTAGTACGAAATACTAACAAAGGCATCGGAGGGCCTTTGCCACGAGAGGCAAAGGTGCACTCACTCTTTGTCTGTTTTGCAGGATAAAGAGTTTTGTTGACAAACTAGGGTTCCGGTCAAGAGGCACGTGAAGCCGCTGCATTCCAGTGCTGTTCAGAGCACTACTTGAATTTGTCCACCTACAAAAAGGAAGATTTAAAGTATTTCACTTTGCCTATGATTAACCTTGTGAATTCTGATAATCCAATTTTTGAGGAAGAAATTCTAGAATTCATCGAGAGAGAAGAAGAGAGGCATGGTAAACCTTTTTCTGAGGAAATAATCACAACAAACATAGGCTCTGAAAACGAGCCCAAATTGGTTAAAATTGGTGCAATGCTATCTTCTCAAGAAAGTGAAAAACTAATCCTTTTGCTAAAAGAATACAAAGATGTTTTTGCCTAGTCTTATGAGGATATGCCTGGAATAGACCCTGAAATTGTTCAGCACAAAATTCCCCTCCATCCTGGTGCAAACCCAGTTAAACAAAGGCTAAGGCGTATGCGCCCCGATTGGGTTCTAAAAATAAAAGAGGAAGTCACTAAGAAATCAACGTCGGTTTTCTCATAGTCACTGAATATCCTCAGTGGGTAGCCAACATCGTTCCAGTGCCAAAGAAAACTGGGAGAATCAGGGTCTGTGTAGATTTTTGAGATCTCAACAAGGCCAGTCCAAAGGATGATTTTCCATTACCGCACATCGATGAACTAGTGGACAACACCGCAAGGCATGCATTGCTATCCTTCATGGATGGGTTTTCTGGGTATAATCAGATTCTGATGTCTCCTAAGGATAGAGAAAAGACCACCTTCACCACGCCATGGGGAACCTACTGCTACCGAGTAATGCCATTCGGGTTGGAAAACGCTGGAGCCACCTACCAAAGGATGGCAACAACACTGCTACACGACATAATGCACAAAGAAGTAGAGGTATATGTCGACGATATGATAGTCAAATCAAAGGAAAGGGAAGGACACTATGAAGCACTTCAGAAGTCCATTGAGAGGATCAAGCAATACAAGCTACGTCTTAATCCTTAAAAATGCACTTTTGGGGTAACAGCTGGTAAAATGCTAGGATTTTTCATCACTCAAAGAGGAATCGAGGTAGACTCTTCCAAGATACAGGCTATCATGGAGATATCACCAGCAAAGACAGAGAAGGAAGTAAGGAGCTTTCTAGGGAAAGTGCAATTCATTAGCAGATTTATTTCCGAACTCACAGCCACCTGCGAACCTCTCTTCAAGCTTCTGAAGAAAGGTGCTGATTTTGAGTGGAGTCAAGACTATCAGCAAGCATTCGAGGCAATCAAAGAGTATCTTCAGAATCCGCCTGTGCTGTCACCACCCATCCCTGGGGAGCCATTGATTCTGTATCTCTCAGTAATAGACACATCCATGGGATGCATGCTAGCACAAGAAAACAATGCCAAGGTAGAGTGCGCCATATACTACCTCAGCAAGAAGATGATGGACTACGAAACGAGGTACACTCCCTTGGAGAAAACCTGTTGGGGGTTAGTGTGGGCTACGAAGAAACTAAGGCATTACCTACTAGCACATCCGGTAGTGCTGGTTTCTCGTTTAGACCCAATCAAATATCATTTCGAGAAGCCAGCACTTATTGGAAAGCTGGCTAGGTGGTTATTGCTACTGGCAGAATTCGATCTCAAATACATGACAAGGAAATCAGTGAAAGGAAGGGCTGTGGCAAAGTTCTTGGCAGACCACCCCATGACGGAGGCCGAGGCTGAGGATTTCATGTTCCCCGACGAAGACATCTTGCGTCTCCTAGACGACACCTGGCAGCTTTATTTCAATGGAGCGTCAAACCAACGTGGATATGGCATAGGGGTATTGCTAGTTTCCCCAAACGACTCTCATATCCCTCTGTCATATAAACTGAGGTTTAAAGTCACCAACAATCAAACCGAGAACGAAGCCTGCATTGCTGGAATGGAGGCAGCCTTGGCACTAGGGGCAAAAAGGGTGGAAGTCATTGGAGATTCAAACCTGGTGGTGTCCCAAGCAAGACAAGACTGGAAGGTCAAGGAAGACACACTGAAGCTATACCACTCTGTGCTGGAAGATCTAATTCCACAATTTGACTCAGTCATCTTCACGCACACTCCATGAGTGAGCAATAGATTTGTAGATGCACTGGCAACATTGGCCTCTATGGTCGAGATACCCTTGGGGTTTACAATGTGGCCTCTCATGATCGAGCAGAAGGTCAAACCAGCATGCGAATGCACCTTCATCGAAGAGGGTGAGGACGATGGAAAATCGTGGTATGAAGACGTGAAGAGATTCCTAGAAGAGGGAGAGTATCCCTCCGAAGTCACCTCAAAGGACAAGATGGCTTTGTGGAAATTTGCCACCTGATTTGTAGTTTGCGGAGGAGCACTATATCGAAAGGCACATTTGGGTCCGAATCAACTTTGTGTCACAACAGAGGACAGTCGCAAAATAATGAAGGAAATACACGAGGGAATCTGCGGGCTGCACATGAATGGGGCAACAATGGCTAAGAAAATCCTACACCTGGGATACTACTGGACTACAATGGAGGCCGACTGTGCTGACTATGTCTGTCAATGCTACAAATGCCAAACCCATGCTGATCGCATGTGCATTCCCCCTACGGAATTATATAGCATGACATCCCCTTGGCCATTTTCCACCTGGGGGATAGACGTCATTGGGAGTATAAATCCAAAAGGAAAATACAAGCATCAGTTCATCCTAGTGGCCATTGACTACTTCACCAAGTGGGTAGAAGCAGCTTCTTATGCCACCCTCAAAGCTTCTCATGTAGCCAAGTTCATCCGTACCAACATAATCTATCGGTATGGCGTGCCTCATGAGTTCATCTGCGACAAATGGATCTCACTCCAAAGGGACAACGAATAAGCTTTTCACTGAGTTTGGGATACAGAATCATCGGTCATCTACTTATCGACCTCAAACCAATGGAGCAATTGAGGTTACAAACAAAACATCAAAAGGATTCTGCGGAAAACTACTGATATCTATACTAACTGGCCAGAAATGCTACCTCTAGCGCTATGGGGTTATCGAACGACTGATTCAACTAGGGCTACTCCCTATTCCCTGGTCTATAGGATGGAAGTTGTCTTGCCTATCAAACTGGAACTACCTTCACTAAGGGTTCTGGCTGAGACTGGAATGATCGAAGAAGATTGGGTCCAAAACCGCAAAGACGAGTTGGCACTACTAGACGAAAGAAGGTTGAGAGCCTTATACCATGTGCAAGGGTATCAATGCCGCATTGCGCAGGCATTCAACAAAAAGGTAAAGCCGAGGGATATCAAGGTAGGAGATATGGTACTCAAAGCAATCCGTCGCCACATTTTAGATCTAAGAGGCAAGTTTAGCCCAAATTAGGGAGGACCCTACTTTGTCAAACGCATACTGTCTAGAGGAGCAACCTACATCGTGGACTTGGATGGGATGGAATTCGCAACAACGGTCAATATTGACAAGCTGAGAAAATATTACCCCTGAGAGATGCTTCTTGAGTCGAAAACTACAAGGGTGGGCAAACCTAAGCAAAAATTAAAGCAGCCTGCTAGGTCGAAAACCCGCTAAGGCGGCTTAGGCAAAAACTAAGGCATAAATAAAGTGCTCGCTAGACTGAAAACCTACAAGGGCGGTTTAGGCAAAATCAAGAGCATAAAAGGAGAGAAAAATACTCGAGTGAACCCTACCAAAAAATAAAAACAAAACAAATCTTTGTGGAACTACATTTATGGCCTGATTCCTTCCATGGGATATGTAGGCAGTCTCCAATTGAGATTCGGCCACCACTATCATTATCACTTCCAAATTTCTAGGTCTATCCTAAAGCATACTCATTATCAAACCACGGCAAAAACGTCTTAATAAAGCAACCAATGTTTTATTATTTCCAAGGAAAAAAAGTTCAAATAATTCTCAACCTATGAAAGCTAGAATCAAACGAAGAAAATCTTTCAAAAAGAATAAGCAATTTGTCAATCTCTAGGTCTTCCTTCTCTTCACACTTTTGCCTTCCAAAAGGTTTTTCTTCAACCAACGCTTATACGAACCTGATAGCTTGACAGCAAAGTTCTCAGCAACATCTTGCATCACTCGATTCGGCAGAAACGAAGTACATTGTGGCAAAAGCTAGTGTCATGGACCTTGGAAACAGCATACTCAGGGTCACCCAAAACTGCGGCTTGTTCAGCCCCGAACTACCTTTGAAAGCAAACAGGAAAGTAGAACGTAACTTAAGCAATACCAGTCACTGCTACACCAAAATGGTTCATGGTACTTATGGTCATGTTCCCAACACCATACCAGGGGCAAACCCATTGGATCCAATCGCCTTTACGAGTCTCCATCCATGCCTTCCAAGCAGCCTCAGTTGGAAACTGTCTAGTCACACGACGCTCTATGCAGTGGTCTGAACTATGGGAAAGCCACTCTGGCGCATCCCATACCCTTAGCTTCTCGTAAAGCCATACCTGTAGAAAATAAGGGAAGATTGCAAGTTGTGAGAACACGTGAGTCAGAACAAAAGAGTGATGAGCGAAAAGATAACTTGGCAATAAACAAAATAAAGAGTGAACTTGTAATAACAAAGGACTGCCTGAGAACTGGGCTGTTGGGTTACTCCTTACTACATCAATATCAAGGTCTTTGCCAACACTAAGCTAGCAAAACCTGCACGATTTCCAATCTGTTGAGTAAAATCAAGCAGTTAGAATCAGCATGGCTAGAGGAAGGGCCGAGCAAGTAATAGTGAAGAAGGCAGACACACAGTGCATGAAAGCACGCTTTCTGTCGAGAGGTTTGACGATGAGCTTCGGCTGTACCAAAACGCTGAACAAACTGAAGGGTTTCCAACCTTCCATTCACCATGAAAAACCTGACCTTGTGTTTCTGAACTTGAAGCAAAACCTTCAAAAGGTTACCACGATTGAACAAAGGGTTAGGAACAATGAGACATTCTCTAACTGAATGCCCCATAATAGCTGCGAACTCCTCGATGGTAGGACATAATTCTTCTCTTCGAAATCGAAAGACATGAAGAACAGGATCCCACAAGCTAGTGGCTGCACGAAGAAAAGCAAAATTCACTGGAATTTGGCGAAGAGAGAAGAGAAAGTCCATGCCAAAGGACTTAAAGTGTAAACGGTCGAGGCCATTGAAGGAATCCAACCACTGATCAAGGATCCGTTGTGCCATGTGTTAAGAAATTGCTGTTGATGAACCATCAAGTTCGTTGAACACATACTTATAGGCTAAGTCGAGTCCTAGTTCGAATCGGAATAGGATTCTAAATCCTCAGTAACCTAGTCGATCTCTTGGCCGGCACTTCGATTAGACGGCCGTAGGATCAATCCATCGGCCCATGAAAATCAGGGTTGACCAAAAGTCAAATCTAGGCAGACGAATGATCACTCGGCCGCCTAATCAATGGTTCGGACGCCATAACGATCGTTTTATAGGAAAGCTCCACGGTTTTGCTCAAATTGTGGAGACGCAATTTTATCATACACAAACGGTGCAAAAACAACATACACAATCACATAGCAGAGCAAAAGATTTTATTTCATATAACAAAAGCTTTTTTTACATCACCAGGTGGATCATCCCACATTTTCTAAACAAACTATACATCGGTTTCCTATCGGACTAACCTATGCAGGAAGTAAAATAGAAGGAAAAAAAAAAGAAAGAAGGAGAAGAGGATGCCGAATCCTCTGGTGGTCCAAACACCAGAGACTAGTTGCAAAAAGGAAAAGGCACCCCCAAGGTGACGTATACTAAAGAAGCGCTGCAGTGCAGAAAAGACACCATATGGCCCAGAAAAATCATCATACCACGTACAAGTGCCACCCCGGGAGTTCCACGTCACGGAAGCAATCCACCCATGCGAGGGTCTCTAATCAAGTATCAAGACAAGACCGACAACATTGCGGACTCCCTCTGCGATCACTGGCCACACTAGCATGACGATCGTCGCTCAAGCCCGATGAAAAAGCCGAAGGAAAGCAGACATGCTCTCAGACGAGGAGAGAAAGAAGAGAAGAGAGAAAGAAATGAAAACAAAATGCCAAGGCCGTGGCCTTTTATAAAGCTATGGAAACCAAAAGATTATGCGGCCAAGTCTTCGATTCCTCGACCGAGACATCAATTATTCGACTATGATAATCAATCTCATGGCCCCCTAATCTATTTCCTGAACGGCAACAGATCCTGCTCAGTACATTAATTCAAGCAAGAATGAGGTTTTGGGTCCGTGTCCAACAAAACCAGTAATTAAACCAGCCTTGGGGGCATGTCTAAGCACAAGGAAGCCCTCTTTCTGTATCAACAAGCTCACTCGACAGCCTTGAGCTCATCTAGCAGCTTCATTACCAACAGCGGCTCCAAGCCCATTATCTCAGCAGCTTTACGCCCATACTCACTATCACTCAGCAAGCTCTATGCTTGCTCCATACGTACCACCTCAAGCTCCACAAACACCATAGCATCGTGGTCATTATCTACATATTCACCATCTCAGCGGCTCTATGCCTACTATCTCAACGGCTTTATTCCCGTACTCGTCATCATACCAACACTACAAGAAAATTTGCATTATGTGACGAATGAAAATTGTCGCAAATTGCATATTTTTCGTCACAAATAGTATTCATGACGGAAAAAAATTCGTCGACTAAAGGTTGTTGAGGATTCCTACCTCATGATGAAATTTGTTTTTTCATCACCTATGGTGCCTTTTGACGACGAAAAATTTCGTCACGGAAAAATCACTTAGCGACGATTTTTTTTGTCACCTATTATTCTTTTTGATGATGAAATATTTTGTCACCATTCTAATAATTATTTGTCACCTATTTTCAATTTCATCACTAATTGTGGCAAGTGATTGAACAATGTAAATACATAGGTGACAAAAAAAGTTTCGTCACCAAAGAAATTAATTAAAAATAATAATTGTGACAAAATATTTTGTCACCTAAAATTTCCAATTAAAGCCAATTAGTGACAAAAGATATAGTCATTGAAAAGTTGCTTTGCTAATAAAAAGATTGTCACCTTAAATATGTGTATATGAAATAAAAGTGACAAAATAAATTGTCACTAACACTCTTCTTACAAGATAATATCATCCTATTCATTTTGGAATTCAATACTCAGCAAAATGAATGAACTATAAGTTACACCATAATAGCCAATACATCTTCATAAACCATTATAATCATGTGCCAAACTAGATATCCTTTAACCACAAGAACTATGTATTCTACACCAATTAATGTCCATTCAACCATAGGATCTAAAGCATCAATATTCCCATGACAAAAATATGAAAGGTAGACCATACCATATATGTTCATCATAGTTCAGTAGCATCATTAAAATGAAAAAAGAAGACTCGGAACTTCATCCAAAAAAGGAGTCTTCATAGAAGTATATATCCAAAAAAGAAGACTCAGACCTTCGTCCCAAAAAGGAGTCTTCATAGAAGCATACATCCAAAAAAGAAGACTTGGACCTTCATCCCAAAAAGGAGTCTTCATATATCCAAACAAAAAGTCTTCATAGGAGAGCATATATATACCATCTTCCCCGCTACCAACCTTATGCGAATTCAATCTGCACATAAAAAGTAGGATAAAGTTTTTTGGTTATGATGTTAATAGAACACAAAACATTATGGAAACTTAACAATCTGCATAGTACACCTTATGCGTATTCAATTTGCACACACAAAGTATTTTGGTTATGTGTTGGGTGTGTTGTGTCCACTAAAGGTGTGAGTTGTGTGTATTGTGTCCACAAAAGGTGTGTTGTGTCCTCTAAAGGTGTGGATTTCATTACTGGTGTGTGTTGTGTGGGTGCCAAGCGAGTTGGAACGCAAAAAATAGCCAAAAACCATCAGCAAAGATCAGCCAAGCAATCCAGAAAATTAAGAGCAGCAACAACAAACATGAGCATCAAAATGCAAAAGGAAATTGATATTGTCTTGCTTGTTCTGTTACTTTATCTCTTTCTCTTATAGTTAAGCTGTTGGGTAATGGCTGTAATCATTGCAGTGGCAGCAATGTGGTGCATGCCAATCCAGTAGGGTTTGTTTAAGATGGCTTGTGTGCATCTCAGATAGATTGTTTGCTATCTCTATAGCTCAATTGTAGTTGCTCAGTATAGCTCAATTGTGTTGGTTTTCAAGTGTTGAGCAGGTACCCTCTTCTGCCCATGCTCACTGCTACTCTTGTGTGTAGTGCAGCAAGGCTTTAACATAGAGTACCACTGGTGCTTTGTTGGTCTAGCTAATCATTCATTGAAAGTGCTGACTGTGATGGCAGTCTTTATGTTGTATAAGGTATCAAGCTGTATGTTAAGTAGTTGTGAGCTTGGGGGTTGTCCCATTGTTTGTACCTACCCTTGGGGGGTTGTCCCTTAGGTTGTTTAAGCCCTCCTAGGGGGCATGTCCCTAGTTATCTTTTGATTTCTTGGCTTGTTCTTGATTGCTCATGTGGTGTATCATGCTCATTCTCATTGCTAGCCTGCCTGCTGCTGTCCAGTAGTGGCTGCCTGCTACTATTCTGCTTCGCTGCTACTACTGCATCCTGGTTGCTGCTGGCTGTTACTGTAATGGCAGCAAACTGCTGCTGTATCAAAGCCCTTTCGACTGCTATATCTAGGTTCCACAAGACTATACAAGCTGCGTGCATCATTTTGCAATTCCAGCCGGTCAATTTCCAAGTGTAAGCTGTCGTGTGTGTTCTTCAATCAGCCAGTCAATTTTGCTATTGCTTCAAGCAAGTTCTTAAATGGTGTTGAGTTGTGAATCATGCTTAGCTCACTTTTGTTATCTTCTAGTTGTATTAGTTCTCATATGTTCCTTTTGTCGAGTGTTTCCTTCCCCTCTGTCTAGAGGGACTTGAAACATTCATTTTCTAGGCTTGTAGCCATTTGGCTTAGGCATTTTCTAAGTTCTTATTTTGTTTTCTTTTTCCTCCTGGGGTATGCCCCTTGTAGGCTGTATATTCGGTTAGCTTTTTTTCTATTTTAAGTTGATTTACCCAAAAAAACAAAACAAAACAAACATGAGCAGCCAAAAACCATAATCACACCACTAGATACAACAGTCGAAAGACAACAAACAGAGCAGCAGCCCCCCACCAATATAAAACTAGGAATAGAAATAAAGGAACGTAGACCAAACATCACACAAAGTAGGAATGTGCGCTTGAATAAATGACGGTATAGTTTTCTGCTCCATTATCTACCAAAGAGGATATATCTTCTTAACCAAGCACTTGTTACTGCATCATCAAAACCTAGGTATCCCTTTTAGATAATTAATCCTACTTCACTACCACTATTTGGCGTTGGTGGATTCTAACAAGTTACATTGGTACGGAGTAGTGGTTATCACTACCACATGTTTCTTGTTTAGCTTTTTCCTACCTGAAATGCACTATGGTGATAATCAATCTCTCCCATAAGTAGACTTTAACAAGTTTTCCTGCAGTGACAGTATGGCTTGGTAAGTGTTTGTGTTGACTTTTTACCGCCACTGTTAGAAAGAAAAACAATACCAAATCTGCTTGGTCTTCTATTAGGAGACAGGCTCCTCAAGTTATATGGGTCAAAGTGGTATGGTTCAAATATGCAGTGCCTAGATGGTCTATCATTCAATGGTTGGTTGTATTAGGCAAGTTATCCACTCTAGATAGGCTTCATAAATGGGGGATTGTCATGGAGTCTCACAAATATGCAGTGCCCCTGTGCCTTTGTAAGTGGTTTTGGCTATAAAACTTAACTTACCCAAAAAAAAAAAAAAAAATATATATATATATATATATATATATATATATGATGTACTAACCAGCAAGTTGTTAACCGGTGAATCCTTGTTGTTTAAGAAACGCCATATCACTAGCCAAAGTCTTCCCCTGTTCCTCCATCTTATTGTTTACTGCTTCAATTCCTTCCGCTTGCTCCTGAATTTTTTCAGCTTGCTCTTGCACCTTTCCCTCGAGGTGTGTTACATACTCCATGTTCACAGTCCTAATAGAGGAGGAAGGCCTAATGCCAAGTCCTTTCACATAGCCTGACCTTGCCTTGAGTCCTTTAACGGAGAGCTCCTCTTGCGTAATCGGGATTGCACCTTCCTGCGCAATATGTTCAGTCTCTTTTTGTACCATCTTATCCTGTCATTTTAAAGTAAATGCCAAATTTAAGTTCTGACAATTTAGTAGAGACAGGTTTTAATAATTTAGAAGACACTAGTACACCATAAAAGTACTTGATGCACGTACATAAAGAACTTCGGATTCTGAAGAGATCCATTTTTGCGTGTCCTTATTGAAGTACGGGCACAACACCTCCATTATCGTGCATTTGATATATTATGTTCTCATCAAATGAGTTAATAAAACATGTTCATATTGTAAAAAAAGTGAAGGCCAATATAATGGAAAATGCACCGCAGCGGCAACCCTAACTGGGAGTGACTTTGATCCACATCTATGTTTTATCTTAGACCAAGACCTATTTTTTATTTTTTGTATTGGCAAAAGAAACATATCGATAAAATAGAAAATGAGTTACGAAGAGAAGAAGCTATTGAACTAGCCCAGTTGTTATCGAAATATAAAATATAAATGCCCAGAAGATTTCGATAAAATATAAAATAGCCCAGTTGTGATTGAACCCAATGGAAATTTCAGACTTAATTTGTCAGTTGGCAGGTATTGAACTAGCAGTGGAATTGAACCCAAGTATATTCAAGAAAACAATTAGAAGCCAGGTATATGAAGATTGCATGAGTCCTGATGGAGCTAGCTATGATGATGAAGAATCTAGAATAGCAACATGTCTAGTCCTCTCAAAAGCTGAATTTCTTGAATAACAACATATTGATTACTCCTGAGGGCTACATAGCAGCCAGCAAATAGCAATAGCAGACTTCTAAGTACTAAATAAAAGCCAGCAAACAACAATACAGGAACAGCATTAGCATTGCAGAATTGAAGGAAAAAATGTAGAAATTTGAAGAGGAAAATGCAGAATTGAAGAGGTATATAGTAGAAAATAAGGAGGAAATTGACTCATTGATGAACCTTGTACAAAAGCTAAGTGGAAAGGTGCAACAATTGTCCACACAGAACCAAGAAGCAATCAAGAAAAGTGAGGAGTTGGTGAATCTCTCAACAATATCTCGTCGAAAAGAATGGCACCAGCAGCTATTTGTATTGTCTTTGCTTGTCATTTGTATGGCCATGTTTTATAAGTATTGTAATGTGGTTCGAAATGGCAAATTCCTAGCATTGCCATAAGAAGCACCTATGTACTTAAAATGGCACATCCAGTCCAAATGCCTAGCAGCTATCTGTAATGTTGTTCTATATGAATGAATGAAGTGTTTCCTAGCATTATGAATACAGTTCAAATCCCTAGCATTATGTTTTTTTGATAAGTACTTTGTTTGGACTTGAATTAGTAAACCTATCCTCAGTTTGGAGTTGAATTAGAGAGGAAACATGACTGGAATTCCCCCAAGTAGATCAGCAGAGTAGCAAAGCCATATTGAATGTCTAAAGACTGATTAATCTAGGAATTTGATAGAAATAACAGTCCATGAGACCAAATGGCAGGTTTTTCTTCAAAAGAAGCAGATCAGTTCACAATGTAACAGCTTGGCAGTCAATATTAGAGACCAAAAAGCTGATAATCCTATCGTTGTGAGCATACATGGATGAAAGCCATGATGAAGGCCTAATCCTACAGTTGTAATCCATAAACAGCCATAATGCTGTTGGTGATGTTACTTAGTAAGTGCCATGGGCACAAGGGCAAAATGAAGGCAAAAAGGCAGCAGCAAAAGCAGCGTTAGAAAAGGGACGAAAATCGAACCTGTTTGAGGTGTTTTTTTCTGATCGCTCCTACAAGACCACAAACCAACAGAGAAGACCACAAACCAACAGAGAAAACTATAAGGGTTTCAAGTTTAGGATGTTGTTTTTCAATAAAATCCAAGATTAGGATGCTATAACAAGAACCATGACTATTTCTCTGGTGAACGAGATTACTAGCCATTTTGGAATAGTCCACTTCTTAGTGACTAAGCTCATCCACTGCTCTGGATTGACACCAGCAGGTGGGTTGTTTCTAGCATACTCTTCCCCCTTCGTTTCTTTAAGTTTCTTATACTTTTTGTGCAAAACGAAGTTGTGATTGCTCAACCTCCGTCCACATTGTATTGCCACTGCCTTTTCAACATCGATTGGATCTCCTTGCAAGTCAAACTTATCCTGCAATATTTGATAATTTTAGTAATGACTTGTTCCTAAGTTACAGAATTATTACCTTGTAAACTAAGAACTGCTTTGATGATACTGATACATTCTTTGCCTTGGATTTCTTGAAATTTGTTTAGGCAATGCTGTTTCACCACAGCTTTCATATTTTGTAGTTTTTAGCTTATTTGGTTGCGTTCGATATTGATTTGATCGTTCCTAAAGCTCTGTGTGTGTGTGTGTGTAATAATGGGATTTTTGGATGATGTGAATTTAAGGTTCTTTAAGGAATGCCCACATCCAGATGATAACCAGTGGCGTCAACTGAGTAGGGATCTGGGGCTTGAGCCTAAGCAGATCAAGTTTTGGTTTCAAAACAAGAGGACTCAGACAAAGGTGCTCACTTTTCATCACTATAACCTTCCGTTTACGTGTGTTGCAAATGAAAGATTAACTGCTGGAAATACTCAGAGTTTACCATTATGCACTGAAGTATAGGCGCTTTAACACTCTCATCTATTGCCTTCCACCTAGGGACGCCAACGTCTATCACATGTGTGCAAACCTCGACACCAATCCTTGAGGTCAATTGAGCAGCATGCTTTCCTATCGGCGCACGAAATAGTTATGGAATGGGAACTGGAAGCTTTCCTTGTTTATCAATGAGTCCTTGAGCTTGAATGCCTCGCGTAGGTCCATGGGTAGGTCTATTGATTTCTGTCACAAAGAAAACAAAACAAGAGTAAATAAAATTGTTTACACCAAATGGCTACATGGGCTAAATGATATGCGATGTTTTCAATCCATCTAGTAAGAGGAAAGGAAAACAATGCCATAGTAACAGTAACAAAATAGGATAACAGAACAACAGCAACAGTAGGCTTCACACAACAAAGCAACAGCAGCTGTAGGAAACTGTATTTCGCCTTGGCTTGAAAAATCGCAGCCATAATAGAAAACAATAACAAAAACTTAGGGACTTCATTATGACAAACTGGCAGTAAAGGACACTATTTGTATCCTAGTCCTCTTAAGCATTTACAAAAGAGATGGCAGTAAATGGTAGTAACTGATAGCTGGTACCAGTTCGAATAGTCCATTTGCAAATGGATGGAACATCAACAGCAGCAGATAACTAACTATTGCTATTTGAGCAGCAACAACAGCAGCAATAGCAGTAAGCATCAGAATATAGAAGCAAATAGCTATGTATAGCAAACAACAAATAGTAGTAAGCATCAGCAGTAAGAGTCATTCAAAGCAGCTAAAAGAAAATAACTATGTACAACTAGAGTCATTCAAAACAGCCAAAAAAAGACTAGCGGATCTGAATATGCTCAATGAGTCCAGTTACAATAACAGCTACCAAAACAGCTAATATACACAGTATTAGCAGAAAAATCCAGCACATTCAAGTATCATATACTTGGGACACAAGCACATGCACTTTCCAATAGCACACAAGCACATATATGCTAACAATGGAATTGACAAGAAGTTAAAGTAATAACAGGTGCACAAGTGTCCTGAGCACAAACCTTTGGGGTCATCACATTGCAAATGCCCACCAATGAAAACCAAAAACCCCTCAGGTATGATCAAGTGATATGAGGGTAGGTATGATACATCTATCACAGCCATGCATAGAAACAATCAAAGAATGAAACCCTTGGTACACAGCCAGCTATCACATTACTTCTTCTTTTTCGTAAGGTTATCAGTCAATTGTTCTTTTTTCCACAAAAGTGCGCTAGTCATAATTTTACTTAGACTACATAAAACAAGATAATGTAACTGTAAAAATAAACCATATATTACATTACTCACCACCATTGTTCTCAAGTAGCACCTCATTTTGTGGCTGAGCAATGGGAGGCAGTGAGGCTTGGCTTTCCATGCTTGGATGAGGTGTTGATTGGGTGACCCTCTCAGAGATCAGAGTTGCACCACATTGTGGCTCTATATGTGATTATGCTAGTAGACCACCTGGTGGTATCTCTATGTCCTATAATAATAGAATACAAAATGCACCAGCATTAATACATATTGCACTTCATTCATACGAGAAGACAATAGAAAAAGTACGAAAAGAAAAGATTAAAAAAAAAGATACATTATTACCTATTGCTCGAAAGAGTCATCAGACTCACTGTTATAGCCATGACCATCCTCATCATTTGATAGTATATAGTCAGGGTCGTCCTCCTGATCAGCCCTACCATGCTTCCCATTATCATTTGCACACTGGTGCCGCGCCGTTCCCATCATAGATGTTGCAATTTTCATAACCCCAAGAGATTCCAATACCTCATTGTTCCTCTTTACTTTCTCATCTCTTATCCTCTCATAATGTGTTTTGTAATGAATTGCTAGAAAATTAGGCTGGAGCATTACTTTTCCTTGTGTTTTTTTTGGTAGGCACTTTTTCTCCTCTAGACATTTCTGCGTGATGATGAACTATAAATAAACAACACAGTTTAAAAGTAATGCAAATTAAGAGCAGTGTAAAACAAAATATCTAATGAAAACCCATAACTTCAAAAACTAAGCACATGTAAAATACATATAAGGATCCATATACAATGCTTAGAAGAAGTACATATATCTACCCAAAAAAAAGAACTAAGCGTCATAATCCATATCAGGATCCATATCAACATCGGACATTTCATCGTCTTCACCAGCTTCATCATATCCTATTATTTCATGCTCTTCATCAACTTTGTCATGTGTTAGGTTTTCGGTTGTTTCATGTAATGGCCCAACTCCAGCAATAACCTCAACTTCAGCGTCTTCCCTACGGAACCGAATATTACCTTCAATGTCAATTGGCACTCTTGAGGTCATACTTTCTTGTTGGAAGGCATTGATACATTCTGGAGAATCCTGTGGTTCACCATCTCCCACCTTTGGTAAATCAAACACACCCCTTTGCTTGACCAACTGCACAACTTGCCAAGGTTCACCCCATTTTGTATCATTTAGGTAGAAAACTTGCTTTGCTTGGCTAGGCAAGATGAATGGATCAGATTGACACCACCGACTCTTGACATTAATACTTGTGCAGTATTTATCAGTTTGTATAGTGCCATTTCGACCTGTGTTGCCGGTGTTGTACCACTCACATTGAAACAAAAGGACTGTATTTTCACTGTAATGCCCCCAATTTTGGGTACGTTAAATAAACATTTTATTGGTAAAACCAAATGGAGTCTGGCTCTTTATTACATCACAACCTCCGTAAGAGTACTTTCATTACACAAGAGAAGGGAAACTAAGGTTCCTAACTATAGCTCCTCCTGTTCTTCCATCTTAGCCAGCTCTTCGGCTCCAAAAGCCTCCAAGGTGTACAGCTCACCCTGTTCATCTACAAAGTCTGACACATTATACCAGCATCGCCACCGATATAATATGTCAGGGTCACCAAAGGTAACACCATGAGCTACAAAAGCTCAATAGAATAATCCATACCCACTAACCCTTAACTTACAAACAATAGATCATAAAACTGACGATTTTCACATAGATCATGCATACATAACGAAATGGTTAACAATGACACATTCACAGTCAATATTCAACTAACGTTGGTGTCCACGATTCTTTGTGTTTCTCCTACACGACTCGTCGTGGACTGTGTCACCATTTTCCATTTTTTTCATTTTCCAAATCATCATTTCCAAAATCGTTTTTACACACCCAACCTCGGTTCCGCCGCTCCGGGTTCCCATTGGCACACAAAATTTGCATTGGCACCTCTCCACGGATAACCAAGCCATACCTCGGTTCCACCGCTCCGGGTTCTCGAGGATCCTCACCGTGGTTTCGCCGCTCCGGGTTCCCATGGGAACGCACACAACCTTACAATGGTTCCGCTACTCCGGATTCCCATTGGCACACAAAATCATTGAATTTGGCATTGGCTCCTCTCCACGAATAACCAATCCACAATTCAAAACCCTCAGTTCCGCCGCTCCGGATTCCCGAGTATCCCACAATTGTTCCGTCGCTCCAGGTTCCCATTGGGTTTTTGAAAAAACACACTCACACAATGGCTACTACGCCCAGCCATTATGTAGTTTCAAAAATATTTTATCCAAGTCAAAACACACATTTTCGTTAACCACACCCTAGGTGTCATGTTTCTACTTTCTCGATTTTCGTGTCTCGTTTTCATGCATAGACTCCGCGGTAGGACTTTTCACAATCATAAATCATTCGTTGTAATCTTGAAACTATACTAGCAAGATCATCCAATTCTATATTAGTAATCATGCTCATAACCATCCTAAAGTTCAAAATACGAATACTTCTATCAACGATAAAGTCTTATCTTTCAAAAACCGTTGTTTCTTCCTTTATGGGAAATTCAAAACAACATATGTTTATTGAAGTAAGGATCGTTTATTCAACGTGTTCATACTTCCATTAGCAAAAATCCGTAGTTGACAATCATGCATTCCAACTATTATAAATGATAGATAACCCTATCTACTTAGAAAAAAGGATCAAGGTTAACAATCTATTTTTCAAGATATGATTCTATACTATACGTAGAGTTGGTGAACTAGGGATTCTACTTATACTTAGGGAAGTGAGTAGAGAAAATCTACATATACTTAGGAGTAGTAGATAGGGAGAATCTACCGTTCTTCTTGGCGGTTGGTCGATTTTGAGAATAGGTCGTTGGTTTTGCAAATCGGCGGCATAACAGCTCCGGTTTGCTTCAAAAGGAAGAGAGATGGATTTTCTCTTCCCAGAAACAACTTTGCTAACTAAACTAGGCTACTTTAAAGATCTAGGGGTGGTTTTGGTAGGTGGTTTGGTGGTAGCTCTCAAGAACTTCAAGAAAACTCAAGAAACTTGAACTTTGGAATAAAGTGATGAAGCATAAGTGGTTTCCACTCCGAAGGTGTCCATCCATGTGACAGTATGCTTTATATTATGTGCTAAATGTTTAAGCATGACTAAGTGATAATATGAGCACGATAAGTAATATAGAGTTGGGTGATCTTGCTAGTTTAGTTTCAAGATTACAATGAATGATTTATGATTACTTACGTGAAAAGTCCTACAGCGGAGTCTTTGCATGAAAACGAGACACAGAAATCGAGAAAATAGAAACATGACACCTATGGTGTGTTAAAGACAAGGTGTGGTTTTGAAACCGTAATGTGGTCAGACTTGCCCATTGTGTGGTGTGGTGTGTGTGTGTGTGTGTGGGCCAATGGGAACCCGGGATGGCGGAACCATTGTGAGGATACACGGGAGATCGGAATGGCAGAACCGAGGTTGGGTGTGTAGCTTGGTTATCCGTGGAGAGGAGCCAATGCAAAGTTATTGTGTCCCAATGGGAACTTGGGACGGCAGAACCATTGTGAGGATACTCAGGAGACCGGAATGGCAGAACCAAGGTTGGTTGTGTTAAAAATGATTTTTGAAATGTTGATTTTGTAAATGAAAACGAGACACGGTCTACGATGAGTCGCATAGGAGAAACTCAAAAATTTATGAACACCAACGTTAGTTTGAATAGTGAATGTGGATGTGTCATTGTTAACTGTTTTATTAGATATGCATGTACTATGTGGAAATCGTTAATTTTATGATCTATTGATTGTAAGTTAAGGGTTAGTGGGTATGGATTATTCTATTGAGCTCATGTAGCTCATGGTGTTACCTTTGGTGACCCTGACATATTGTACTGGTGGCGACGCTGGTATAATGTGTCAGACTTTGTAGATGATTAGGGTGAGTTATACACCTCGGAGGCCTTCGAAGCAGAAGAGTTGGCAAGAATGGAGGAGCAAGCGGGACTGTAGTTAGGAACCTTAGCTTCCTTACCCTTGTGTAATAAAAGTACTGTCACGGGAGTTATGCTATAATAATGAGCCAGACTCTATTTAGTTTTCAACAAAAAATGTTTACTTAACGTTTCCAAAATTAAGGGCGTTACACCAAGACTGGGGGGGACCACCTCGTCTCAATTTTTGCCAGCATAGCATTCCAAACCTATGTGGAAAACACACAGTCAAAGAACAAATGGTCATGGCTTTTACTACCTTGGCAAAAACTGCACTGTGAAATTGATTTAATCCCAAAAAGAACTAATCTATCCTTAGTGGAGAGCCTACCTTGGATGGCAATCCATGTAATCAAGCTACACTTTGGGATATGGCTAAAAAACCAAATTGCCTTTTGCCAAGTTACTTTGGGAAATGGTTCTCTCAATTCCTCCTAGAGAGAAGCAATGCTAAACTGTCCATTTGCGTTAAGAGTCTAGCTAACTTGGTCCTTGGAACCTCTCAGTGTAGGGAGATGATGTCTAATTTCATTCAACTCCCAAGTTTGCGTGATTGGGAATGTCCAAACAGAATTGTGAACTATTTGGGACACTTTGGTATTCAAGGGAAGGCCAGAATCATAAACAATTATGGAGCCAAACTTATCCAACAAAGGGCCTAAAAGATGCCAATGATCATGCCACAGGGATGTGTTATCCCCATTGCCAATAATATGACATATGAGGGGTTGGACTAAAGTTCTTAGATTAAGCAACTTTCTCCAAACCCATGAGGGATCACTTGGCATTTTAAGGCTCCAAAAGTTCCTACCCTTTAATAAATAAGATTTAACCCATTGGTACCACATGGATTGTTCTCCCCCAGAGATCAAGAACCATATATGTTTGGCAACCACAGTCTTATTCCAAACCTCCATAGATTTGAAACCAAGACCCCTCTCATCTTTAGGAGTACATAACTGCTTCTAAGCTACCTTAGCCCTTGATCTTTTCAAATAAGGGCCAGACCACAAAAAGGCCCTAAGAACAGATTCAACTTCCTTGATGACCTTTTTTGGTAAAATGAACAGGGAGGACCAATATGTTTGCATTGAGAACAAAATGTTCTTGATAAGCTGGACTCTCCCAGCATAAGTAAGGTCCCTATTAGTCCAGTTTCTAGTTTTGGCAGTGATACTATCTACCAGTCTTTGACAATCAACAGCTTCGAGTTTAGTAGATAGCAAAGGGACTCCCAGATATCTCACCAGAGGTTGAGAGCTTCTCTCTATAAACCTAGAGAGAGAATGCTCTCCCTCAGTCATAATCCAACACAACTCCGGGTTTGAGATTCACAGCTCAATTCGGAAACATTAATCTCTCTAATTCCCTCTTTGGAGGTTCTACACACCCAAGCTCTATATTTGGTCAGTCTTGGTTAGACCAGAATCAGTCCACCTATTCATCCGCACCATTCACCTGGGTTGGAGTTCATTTGTGGACCGTGGTTCACTTCAGACTAGCAAGCTGGAGAGTTCATCGGAGGGCAGCCAAACCCACCTCTGGACATTCGACTGGCGTCGCAAAGATCACCCTAGAGCTGCGGGGCTCCATTTCATCTTCACGGAGAAGACCCAGAGCTCCTTGCTCATGGGTTCTTTTCTCGGCACAAGAAAACACAAATGACCCGATCGGATCCGACGTAGCTTAGCAGCCATCCCATAGCACGACGGAGAGCAGCTGCTCGTCGGAAACAGTGGGGTCCTGTCCAGATCTGGTGGACCTTACGCTCACAAACCTCGGTGTTCACCGGCGACGGCGACCTCAAGTTGCTACCAAACATGGGGTTTTCTATAGGCCGGCCCTAGTTCCCAGGTTGGAACTACACAGGGGCTGTTCATCATTCCCAGTTTACAAGTATGAACGGTTGAAGACACCTGTGATTTTGGCAGTCTACTGGCTGCAATATTAATACAACTTGTAGATTCATTTGACACACAACTGGACCATTTTGAGATCCCCAATGGACACTCACCTGCTTGGACTGAGATCAGGTTAATCTTGACATTGGTTTTTGGATCTGATTTGGTCGAGTAATTCATCCAGTATTGTGGCAGCTGTATTCCGGCTATCTTGTGGGCATGAATTCATTTCCTTCAATTTCAATTAGGATTTCTGTGACAAGCACCTTAACTGTTTACACTAAGACGTGGAGTTGAGCCATTCTCTGCATTTTCATTGATGCCAAATCTGGGATTGATTAGGTTCTGTGCATTAATGGGCTTTGGGTTAATGGGCATGTCTATATGGTTTTCGATGTGTCGCCGATACTGTTTGGTTGCCCAATTTTGAGGGCTATGGATGTAGCATCTATGATAGGTTTGTTCACAATCCATGTTTCCTTGCTCCTTTGGGCCGTTTGTTGTAGCATAGTTTGACTGTGGCTATGATAGTTCTTACTAGATTAGTGGTAATGCACTGGTTGAAAAGGATTGTTATTGGTTCTTTTTGCAATTTTGTGTGCCTCAATGGTGATGCCAGATGATTTAGTGGTAATGCACTGTTAATGGCGGACTTATTCGAGGCCCTTGTACTGTCCCAGTTTTAGGTTATAGTGAGCCTTGTGTACTAGGTCGAGTGAGTATTAGACCGGTTGGAATGGGCGTGGTGTGCAAGGTACTTGGGGAGGTAGCCTTGTCGGATGTCGCATCTCCGGATTGAGCCTCTTATTGGAGCCCGGTCCTCTGCAATATCTGTTCCTTAGAAGTGGGTGCTATGCTTGTTATTACTGTGCTAGGTTGGAGTATTGGTTCTTGGTCTGCTTATCCCATCCCTAGAGGCTAGTGGCTTTGGGTTTTGGCTAAAGGCAGGTTGTTTTTGGCGATCTTTGGGACTTTGGATGAGAGTGTATTAGTCTGGATGGAATGGGCGTGGTGTACAAGGTTGGGCCCTTTGTCAGATGCCGTCATCTCCGGATCAAGCCTCTTCTCGGTGCCTAGTTCCTTTATTGTTGTTGTTCCACCCCTCCCCTCGATGTTGAGATGCTTTGTAGCTGAAATTATTCAATGATGGTTATCATTTGGTCATTTCAGACCGTGACTACTGATTTATTTCCTAGCCTGGCGGGTTGTGCCAGGTAGTAGTTCGCTTTCATGTTATTACTGCTCGTATCGCTTCGTATCATACCCCGTTGTACTATCCTTCCACTTAGATGGATAGTGCAATGGGGGTATGATCTCAACACATATGGCAATTCTGTTATCTTATTTACTCTACCATATTCTCCATGCGGGTTGTGCATGGGTTATCGCACTTTTTTCAATCTTATTTATTTTTCATTTTCTTTTCCTCCTGGGGTATGCCCCTCATAGGCTGTACATTCGGTTAACCTATTTTAATTTCAAGCTAATTTACCCCCAAAAAAAAATCCCACACTAACTCCAGAGAAGAATATGCTACTTTTCCCTGTGCCAGGGGAGAGAGCCTCAAACTCAGCCAATGCTTCCTTGATGAGTTTGATCGAAGAAAGCTCTCCTTTGCAAAATATCATTAGATCGTCAGCAAAGCATAGATTTATTAGCTGATTAGCTTTACATCTCTAGTGAAAATGAAAGTCAGGGAGCTGAGATTTCTCCTTAAGTAAATTCGTAAAAACTTCCATCACAATAACAAAAAGATAAAAGGATCTCCCTGTCTCAGACCCTTCCTTCCTTTAATGTAACCTATCACTTCCCCATTGATAAATACGAGTAGTGAGTAATTTGCAATGGATACACATGCTTGAAGCGACTTGATCATTGTAGCATGGAAGTTCATTGCAGAAAGAACATCCCATAGAAATTCCCACCTAACATGATCATAAGCTTTCATTATGTCAACTTTCATGGCACACCTAGGAGTAGGTGAGGACTTGTGATAACCTCTCCTGAGTTCTTGGGTGAGGAATATGTTATCTGCAATTCTCCGTCCTTTCACATAGCCTGATTGGACAAGATCTATGAGCACAGAGAGAACTAATTGCAATCTCTTGGCTAAGATCCTAGAGATGCATTTGTAAATGGTATTGCAGCATGAAATGGGCCTAAAATCACCCACCCTAGAAGGGTTTGGAACCTTAGGAACAAGCGCTACAATTGTGGAGTTAGCTTTGGATAGCAACTGTCCAGACCTGAAGAAGTTCTAGACAGTAGAAGTGACCTCACTTCAAATGACAGACTAAGCTTTCCTAAAAAACCCTCCATTGTACCGATCAGGGCCAGGTGCCTAGGTGGGATTAAGGGACCAAATGGTCTCTTTGATCTCCAAGTCTGAGACAGGAGAGACCATATCAAGACTTTGCTCAGGATTGAGTTTATTCCTGATTAATTGTCCCACTCTAGTGGTCCCAGATGAGGTGTGGGATGGTTAGTGCCAAATAAAGTTGTGTAAAAGTTCACAAACTCTTCTTTGATAACCTTGAGATCATGAATGATAGAGCTGTCATTCAACACTAAATTTGTTATTTTGCTCTTATTCCTCCTGTTGCTCACAGCTTTAAAGAAATAGGAAGTGCACTGATCTCCAAGTTTCAGCCATTGTGTTCGAGACTTTTGTTTAGCTAAACTTTCCTCAGCCCTAAGCAGTGTGATGTATTGTTCTCCTTCTCGTGTTCTATGGCAGAACTATTATTGGGGTGAGAGCCTATAGTTGCTTGAATGTTATATAAGACTTGCTTAGTGGCACTCACCCTTTCAGAGATGCCACTAAACTCTGCCTTATTAAGATGCTTCAAATCATGTTGAAGGTGTTTAAGCTTTTCACACACACAGAACATGGGGTTACCAATTACAATTGTCCTCCAACTCCTCTAGACAACTGCAAGGAAATGAGGATGGTCTGCAAGGAAGTCAAAAAACCTGAAAGGCTTAATTGACTTCCTTAGATTGGGCTGAACATACACCACACCTGGAGAATGGTCTGAAATACCAGGAACCAAAAAATGAGCTGATGATTGAGAAAAAGTTTTTATCCAGGGCTCATTCACTAAAACTCTATCAATTTTGGAGGCCCATAATGAGGAGGGACCTGCTTATTGGACCAAGTAAATAAGCACCCAGAAAACCTAAGGTCATCAAGTTCAAAGGCAAACAAACAATGATTAATGTCATCCATGGATGGAGACCACTGTGCATTTCCTCCAACTTTCTCCATAGGATGCCTAATTGCATTAAGGTCACCAAGGACCACCCAAGGAGAAGAGGACCAAAACTGAGATAGACTAAGCCAAAGAGACCTACGGTCTGAATTAGAGTTCACCCCATAGACCATAGTGACCAAAAAGAGTGCACTCCCATCTTTGGGATGGACCTCACAGTGAATGAATTGATCAGACTGACATAACATTATAAAAGACATCACTCCAGGGTCCCAACCCATAAAAATCCTCCCTAGAGCTGCCTAGGAGTAATTATTCACAAAACTTCAGTCAGGACAAATGAATTGGGTGATTCTATCTGCCCAAACTGCCCTAATTTTATGTTCAAGAAAACCAACTAGACTAAGATTATTAGTGCTCACAAAAGATTTAGCTTCTTTCTACTTAATGGGGTCATTCAGATCACGGATGTTCCAAAAACCTAAATTGAAAGCTTGTAAAGACATAAGAAACAAAATCACAAAGTAACAACATGATACAGATATGAAGTAAAACTACATATACTCAAAAGGATATCAAAAAGGATATCATTTATTCCTTCTCTTGGAGATGTTACTCCATTTTTTGCTGTTGTTTTTCCCACTGCCCTTGTTATTGTGAGACTGAGGGCTTTGAAAGGCTGACTTTCCCTTAACTGCTTCAGCTTTATCATCCGGTGGAACTGGCTTCACTATAAGGACAGGATGTGGTGGTAATACCACTATAGCAGCAGGGTTTGGTTCATGTGGAGGGCTACCTAAATCAACCTCCACACTGCTCGAAAGAGCCCCTGCAGCCACCTTCACCTCAAGGGGAATATCAGCATTAACATTCAGCTCCTCCCCTACCGATTCACTTTCATTTATGACCCCCTCCGTGACCTTAGGTATGGAATTTTCCACCACAGCCACCACAGGAATTGTAACTGCATCCAAGGTTGTAAAACCCCCTATGTTCCTTACAGAGTTCCCTTGAATGACAGATTGTCATTCCCCCTTAGAAGGGCCTTGATCTAGAGTTTATTTTTGCGAGATGTTCCTTGGACACGTGAATGTAGCATGGAAAAAAACCTTACAACTTGTGCAGACTGGGGGCATCAATTGGTATTCCACTTACACTCTCCCCTTCCATTGTGACCTGTATGTCCTCTGGTAGTTCATCCGTTGCATCAATTTCCACACACACTCTAGCATATGCAAGCCTAGTCTTCTTCTCTGTGGCTCAGTCAACATGTTTGGGTTGACCGATTGCACTAGTCACTCTGCTTAATCCCTTTTCTGTCCAACACTCTGGGGGAAAATTATGAAGCTTAACCCAAGTCGGAATAAAAGATGGTGAGATCTTAGCTGGAGTCATCATTCTTTGCCATTTCTTTAAAACAAGGAATTTTTGTGAAAAGAACCATGGGCCCCCTTTTAGAATAGCAAGCTGACTAGCTTCATCTTTAAATTCAAAATATAAGAACCCTGCATTATCTGACTTAACTGACAACAGACCATATTTAGTCATCTTTCCCCAAAGCTTATGGGCAGTAGAATTAGCTAATCTATAGTCCATCCTTTCATCAAGGAAGTGGCCTACCAAGCAATGTGACCAACAATTCTCATCCAAATGAGCAACCTCCAGTTCAACAACATTCTTCCCTCTCTTTAATTCTGGATAAAAATATAACTTCATATTACTTGAGGGCCCTTAGGACCTAAATAGGGATGCCCAGTTTTTGGTAGGCTGAATCGGACGATTCCTGGCTTTAGGATGTGATGCCGGGTTGCTACTAGTGGAAGGTTGAGAAGCTGAGTTTGGTAATACACCTAACTTCGAGTCAAGTACTTGAGTTGAAGGAGCATATCGAGGCTTAGTGTCCTCAACACTATAACCTAGGTTAGGGTCTCCTTGTACATAGGGATTTCCCCGAGCGTTGAACAAGACCTTAGGGTTTCGGTTAAAGTTATGTACCTCTGAATCAAGTACCTAATGTTGTTGTAGAATGGCTCGTTCCTCTGCTTCCAAAATCAAGCGCTCCTCAAAAAGCGCTTGTTGAAGTTTCTGTGAGGGACTAGACTTCTTGTTAGGAATCAAACTATTAGCCCCAAACCCAGCTGACGAAGATGGATGGGTAGATGAAACAGGTGGGGTTGGAGCCCCAGGGCATAGATCAAAAGGTTTGAGGGTTTGAAACGCAACTAGTGATACTTGCTTGGATGCGTTTGGGCTGATTGGCCATTGATTTTCCTCTGCATGATTGACATGAAGACGAGCCCCTCGTTGCTCCTCTGCTTCCTTTTGTAGTGCTTCCTTGAAAACCTATTGAAGTTTCCGAGACGGACTCTAGTTCTTTACTGATTTAGGACTGAACGTCCCAAAATCAACTGCGGATGGTGTAGGAGCAGCACTTCTGAGGATGGGTCCGAGATTAGAATCATCGAATAGGTTCAATCTTATAGTTCCAAGCTCCGATTGAAACAGATAAGGCTGAGAGGCTTTAGCGAGATCAGGGATCTGCTGTTTCCTTCGTAGTTCATTGGAGTCTAAGGCTTTGCAGCCCAACCCATCGGCAAGAGATATTGTACCAACGGTCATCGTGGAACACAACTTTAACAATAGAGAGAGCAAAAATGACCTAGATCGCCCCTAGTCGCCGAAATCGCCATTCCTTGTCTTATCCTTAACGTATGGGTGTTTTGGAACAGTATTGTACCGTTATGGTACCGTATGGGTATTTTGGTACGGTGTTGTACCGTTTTGATGTGGTTTGGAACTGTATGGGTGTTTTTGAACATATTGTATCGTTATGGTGTGGTATGGTACCGTATAGATATTTTCGTACGGTATTGTACCATTTTTTAGTGGTATGGGTCTTTTGGAAAGGTATTGTACTATTTTGGTATGGCCTGGTACCGTATGGATGTCTTGGTATGGTATTCCACCCTTTCGGAGGGGAGAATGGTATCGTATGGGTTTATTGGAACGCTATTGTCCCATTTTTGTGTGGTATGGTACCGTAAGGATATTTTGGATCTGTATTGTACCGTTTTGTGTGTTTTGGTACCGTATGGATGTTGTCGTAGGGTATTGTACCGTTTTGTTGTGGTATTGTATAGTATGGACGTTGTGATACAGTATTGTACCGTTTTGGTGTGGTATGTTACCATATGGGTGTTTTGATATGGTGTTGAATCGATTAGGTGTGGTTTGGAACCGTATGGGTGTTTTGGAATGGTATTGTACCATTATGGTGTGGTATGGGACCGCAAGGATGTTGTCGTACGGTATTGTACCATTTTGATGTGGTATAATACTGTATGGATGTTGTAGTACGGTATTGTACTGTTATGGTGTTTTGGAACGGTATGGTACCATTTTATAGTGGTATGGTACCGTATTGATGTTTTGGTACGGTATAGTACCTTTTTGGTGTCGTATGGTACCATATGGGAGTTTTGGAATGGTATTGTACCATTCTAGTGTGTTTTGGTACCGTATAGATGTTTTGGTATGCAATTGTACCATTTTTGTGTTGTTTGTAACCATACGGGTGTTCTAGAATGGTATTGTACCGTGTGAATGATTTGGTATGGTATTGTACCATTTTGGTGTTGTATGGTACCGTATAGGGGATTTGGAACGGTTTTGTACCTTTTGGTGTGTTTTGGTACCGTATGAATGTTATGGCACGGTATTATACCGTTCTAGTGTGGTTTGGAACTGTATGGGTGTTTGGGATCGGTATTGCACCGTTATGGTGTGGTATGGTACAGTATGCATGTTTTGGTATAGTATTGTACCATTTTGGTGATGTATGGGACCGTATAGGTGGTTTGGAACGGTATTGTACCATTTTTGGTGTGGTATGGTACCGTATGGATATTTTGGAATGGTATTGTACCGTTTTTAAGTGGTATGATTCCATGTGGGTGTTTTGAAAAGGTATTGTATCATTTTTCTATGGTATGGCACCGTATGGACATTGTGGTACGATATTGTACCATTTTTGTGTGATATGGTACTGTATGGGTGTTTTGGTACAGTGTTGTACTAGTTTGGTGTTGTTTGGAAACGTATGGGTGTTTTGGAATTTTATTGTGCCAATATGGTGTGGTATGGTTTCGTATAGATATTTTGGTGTTGTATTGTACAGTTTTCGAGTGGTATGGTATGAGATGGCTGTTTTGGAAACGTATTGTACCATTTTTGTGTGGTATGATACCATATGGAAGTTTTGGTACGGTATAGGTGTTTTGGAATAGTATTGTACCGTTATGAAGTGGTGTGGTACCGTATGGGTGTTTTGGAAGGGTATTATAAAGTTTTGGTGTGGTATTTTATAGTTTTGGAAAGGTATTGTACCATTTTTTAGTGGTATGGTACCATATGGATGTTTTTGTAAGGTCTTGTACCATTTTCTTGTGGTTGGTACCGTATGGATGTTTTTGGTGCGGTATTGTACCATTTTCGTATGGTATGGTATCGTATGGATGTTTTGTAACGATATTGTACCATTTTGGTGTGTTTTTGTACCTTATAGATGTTTTGGTATGGTATTATAACGTTTTAGGGTCGTAGTGTACTGTATGCATTTTTTTGTATGGTATTGTACCGTTTTGGTGTGATATGGTACCGTATGGATTATGTGGTACGGTATTGTACTGTTTTGGTGTGGTATGATACCGTATCGATATCTTTGTACAATATTGTACCGTTTCAGGCTGGTACGGTACCATATGGGTGTTTTGAAAAGGTATTGTACCATTTTTGTATGGTATCGTACCATATGGATGTTTTGATACGGTATTATACCGTTTTTTTGTGGTATGGCACCATATGGATGTTGTGGTACGATATTGTACTGTTACTATGTGTTATGGTACCTTATGGGCGTTTTGGAAATGTATTGTACCATTTTGGTGTGGTATGGTACCGTGTGGGTGTTTTAGAATGGTATTGTACTGTTTTGGTGTATTTTTGTACCGTTTTAATGTTTATGAATTGTATCGTTTCGTTACGGTGTGGTTTGGAACTGTATGGGTGGTTTGGAACAGTATTGTACCGTTTTGGTTTAGTATGGGTCCGTATGGGTGTTTTTGAAAGGTATTGTACCATTTTTGTGTCGTACAGTACCGTAAGGGTCTTTTAGAACAGTATTGTACCATTTTGGTGTGTTATGGTACCGTATGGATTTTTTGGTACGGTATTTACCATTTTGGTGAGGTATGGTACCGTATGGGTTTATTGGAACAGTGATGTACCGTTTTGGTGTGTCTTCGTTTCGTATGGATGTTGTGGTACGATATTGTACTATTATGGTGTGTTATGGTAGAGTATTGGTGTTTTTGAAAGGTATTGTATCGTTTTGGTGTGGTATGGTTCCGTATGGGTGTTTTTGAACGGTATTGTATAATAATGGTGTGGTTTGGAACCGTGTGGGTGTTTTGGAAAGATATTGTAACGTTTTGGTTTGGTATGGTACCGTACGGGTGTTTTTGGTACGTACGGTATTGTACCGTTTTGGTGTGGTATGGTACCGTACGTGTGTTTTAGAACAGTATTGTACCATTTTGGTTTGTTTTTTTATCGTATCGATGGTTTTGTATGGTATTGTACCGTTTTAGGGTATAGTGTACTGTATGCATTTTTTGGTACGGTATTGTACCGTTTTGGTGTGGTATGGTACCGTATGGATTATGTGGTACGATATTGTACTGGTTTGGTGTGGTATGGTACCGTATGGATAACTTTGTACGGTATTGTACCGTTTTGGAGTGGTACGGTACCGTATGGGTGTTTTGAAAATATATTATACCGTTTTTGTGTGGTATTGTACCGTATAGATATTTTGATACAGTATTATATCATTTTGATGTAGTATGGTACAGTATAGACGTTGTGGTACGATATTGTACTGTTATTGTGTTTTATGGTTCCTTATGGGCGTTTTGGAAATGTATTATTTCATTTTGGTGTGGTATGGTACCGTGTGGGTGTTTTCGGATGGTATTGTACTGTTTTGGTGTCTTTTGGTAGCGTATAAATGTTTTGGGATGGTATTGTATTGTTATGGTGTGTTTGAACCTATATGGGTGGTTTGGAACGGTATTGTATCGTTTTGGTTTGGTATGGGTCCGTATGGGTGTTTTTGAAAGGTATTGTACTGTTTTTGTGTCGTATGGTACCGTTAGGGTGTTTTGGAACAGTATTGTACCGTTTTGGTGTGTTTTGGTACCGTATAGATTTTTTGGTACGTTGTTGTACTGTTTGGGTGATATATGGTACCGTATGGGTGTTTTGGAATGGTGATGTACCGTTTTGGTGTGTTTTCCTACTGTATGGATGTTTGGTACGGTATTATACCATTTTAGTGTGGTATGGTACCGTATGGATGTTGTGGTACGATATTGTACTATTATGGTGTGTTATGGTAGAGTATAGGTGTTTTGGAAAGGTATTGTACCATTTTAGTGTGGTATGGTATTGTATGGGTGTTTTTTAATAGTATTGTATAGTAATGGTGTGGTTTGGAACCCTATGTGTGTTTTGGAAAGATATTGTAACGTTTTGGTTTCGTATGGTACCGTATGGGTGTTTTTGATACGGTATTGTGCCGTTTTGGTGTGGTATGATACCGTAGGAATGTTGTAGTACGGTATTGTTTCGTTTTAGTGTGTTATGATACCGTATGAATTTTTTTGGACGGTGTTGTACCGTTTTGTTGTCGTATGGTGCCGTATGGGTGTTTTGGACCGGTATTGTACCATTTTGGTGTGGTTTGGTACCGTATGGATGTTTTGAAAATGTATTGTACCATTTTTTGTTGTATGGTACCGTATGGATGTTTTGAAAAGGTATTGTACTATTATTGTGTGTTATGGTACCTTATGGGTGTTTTGGAAAGGTATTGTACCATTTTGGTGTCGTATGGTACCGTATGGATGTTTTCGACTGTTTCTGTATAGTTTTGGTATGTTTTGGTACCGTATAGATGTTTTGGTACTGTATTGTACCGTTTATTTTTGGGTATATTAGTTTGAAATTAAAAAAGGTTAACCGAATGTACAGCTTACAAGGGACATACCCCAGGAGGAAAAGAAAATGAAAAAAAAATAGATTGAAAGAAGTTCGATAACTCATGCACAACTTGCATGGTGAGTAAAGTAAATTAGGTAAGATAACAAAAGTACTTTGTGTGTGGAGATCATACCCCTGTTGCACTCTCCATCTAAGCGGAAGGATAGTACAACGAGGTATGATATGCAGTGATACGAGTTGAATCTCATGAAAGCTAACTACTACCTGGCACATCCCGCCAGGCTAGAAAATAAAATAAATAGTCACAGTCAGAAGTGACCAAATGATAACCATCAATGGGGACAAGCAGCTGCATAGCAAATCGGCCCCAAGGGAATGCTGAACAGCTACTACAGAGGAACAAGGCACCAAGAAGAGATTCGAACCAAAGATGACGACATTCGACAGGGGGCGCCACCCTGCACACCATGCTAATTCCATCCGGCCTAATACTCCATCATCTAAGCCCAAAGGCTCACCAAAAAACATCCTGCCCTCAGCCAACTACCAAACACCACAACCTCCAGAGATGGGATAAGCAAACCACGATACTAAAACTCCAACCAAACCCAGAGCGATAAGCATAATACCCACTTCTAAAAGAACAGCTACTATAGAAGAACTAGGCACAAAGGAGAGGCTTGAACTAGAGATGACGGCATCTAGCAAGGCTACTGCCTAAGTACCCAGCACACCACACCCATTCCATCCAAACTACTACACCCTCGACCTAATCCCCTAGGCTCGCCATAAACTAAAAGAGGGACAGAAAGAGGATCCACAAAAGTGGCCACTCGAACTGCAGATGAAACCAGGCTACCCCTTTCAATCAACAGAGCACACCAATCTAATCAATGATAGCCCGCAATGCTACCCTTTTCAATCAAAGCACGACCACCAACCTAGTCGAAGATAGCCCAAACACACCACACTACGCTAAAGCACCAGGTTACCAGAATCTTATAATCATAGAATTTAAAGGAGCTCCACAACAAGTTGCATAGCATTTGAGCCCTGAATTGGGCAATGAGCCTAGTAACTAAACCTGGCAGTTAAGTGACTGCCCAGAAATAAACTAAGCCAATATTGCGCGTGAGCCCATTGAAGAACCTGCTTGAACAATGGTCCATGGCCTACCGCAGCCATGTCTATACGAATCACAAAAACTTCGATGGAATCAAAACCACTCATCGACTAAATGGAATGCAGACCATCGGCATCCAACCCGTAGGCAGTTTTTGAGCTCAAAAGCTTGATTTAAACAATACTCCATCATACCATCAAAACGGCTATGGCAGATTATGGGTAAAGCACTCAAAACCCAAATTTTGGGTTTCAGGTTCTGATATTGGAACATGTTCCACTAGCGCTACGTCAAGGACAGACCAAATTTGAAAATATAAACCACTCGTGAGCAATCAAAGCAGAGATTACCTCAGATTACCCAAAGCGGTATCAGATGAAGCTCCAAACGCCATACTTGTACACAGCACATCGGATCGATGTGGCGGTGTGAGCAGATCGGAGTGTGAAGGACAAATCGAAGTGCCGAGCTTAAAAACCCATGGTTGTTTGGGCTTTGAACTCCGATGGTGGTTAAGGAGTAAATCGACCGTCGACCACCTCTTAATTGACAACCCAGAATCGGTATTTTGTTTATGGGTACCGAAACCCAGTTGTTGGAAAATGCAGGAGCTGGAAGACAGCTTAGATCTTCTGTGCTGATTTTTGGAATAACCTCGGAGTCAAAACCAAGGTTGAACAATTAGAAGCAAAATTCCGATTAGAGCTTGAGATTACCTATATATCAGATATTATGGATGATTTTGCAAGAATCAAAAGAGATGAAACTAGGGGAGTGCATTCTCTCTCTATTTCTAGAGAGACAAGCTCTCAACCCTCGACCTTGCCTACCACGATTTCAAGTTGATTTCGGTATTGTACCGTTATGATGTGGTTTGGAACCGTATGGATGTTTTAGAACGGTATTATACCGTTTTGGTTTGATATGGCACTGTATGGGTGTTTTGGAAAGGCATTGTACCATTTTTGTGGGGTATGGTACCGTAAGGGTGTTTTGGAACGGTATTGCTCCGTTTTGGTGTGGTTTGGTACCGTATGAATTTTTTGGTATGATATTGTATCGTTTTGGTGAGGTATGATTCCGTATGGGTGTTTGGAACGGTAATGTACCATTTTGGTGTGTTTTCGTACCGTATGGATGTTTTGGGACGATATTGTACCATTTTTGTGCGGTATGGTACCGTATGACTGTTGTGGTACAATATTGTACTGATATGGTATGTTATGGTACCGTATAGGTGTTTTGGAAAGGTATTGTACTGTTTTGGTGTGGTATGGTACCGTATGGGTGTTTTCGAACGGTATTGTACTATTATGGTGTGGTTTGGACCCGTATGGGTGTTTTGGAAAGATATTGTACTGTTATGGTTTGGTATGGTACCGTATGGGTGTTTTGGTATGGTATTGTACCTTTTTGGTGTGGTATGGTACCGTATAGATGTTGTGGTATCTTATTGTTTCGTTTTGGTGTGGTATGGTACCGTATGAATTTTTTTGGACGGTATTATACCGTTTTGGTGTCGTATGGTACCATATAGGTGTTTTGGAACAGTATTGTACCGTTTGGAACCGTAAGGATATTTTGATACAATATTGTAAAGTTTTTGTGTGTTATAGTACCGTACAGATGTTTTGGAACAGTATTGTACCATTTTTGTGTGGTTTGTTACCGTATGAAAATTAGGTATTGTATTGTACCGGTATGGTGTGGTTTTGAACCGTATGGGTGTTTTGGAACCGTATGGATATTTTGATACAGTATTGTACCGTATGGGTGTTATGGTACGGTATTGTACCATTTTTGTGCGGTATGATACTGTATGGATGTTGTGGTACGGTATTGTACCGTTATGGTACCGTATTGATATTTTGGTACGGCGTTGTACCGTTTTGATGTGGTTTGGAACCGTATGGGTGTTTTTGAACGGTATTGTACCGTTATGGTATAGTATGGTACCGTATGGATATTTTCATACGGTATTGTACCAGTTTTTAGTGGTATGGATCATTGGGAAATGTATTATACCATTTTGGTGTGGTACGGTACGTATGGATGTTTTGGTATGGTATTCTACTGTGTTGGAGGGGGGAATGGTATCGAATGGGTTTTTCAAAACGGTATTGTCCCATTTTTGTGTGGTATGGTACCGTAGGGATATTTTGGATCAATACTGTATGGATGTTTTGGAAGGGTATTGTACCGTTTTAGTGTGGTATTGTATAATATGGATGTTGTGTTACGGTATTGAACAGTTTTGGTGAGGTATGGTACCATATGGGTGTTTTAATATGGTGTTGTACCATTTTGGTGTGCTTTGGAACTCTATGGGTGTTTTGGAAAGGTATTGTACCGTTATGGTGTGGTATGGTACCATATAGAAGTTGTGGTACGGTATGATTTCGTTTTTGTTTGGTATGGTGCCGTATGGATGTTGTCGTATAGTGTTGTACCATTTTGGTGTGGTATGGTACCGTATGAATGTTGTGGTACGGTATTGTACTATTATGGTGTGTTATGGTGACGTATAGGTGTTTTTGGAACGGTATTGTACCGTTTTGATGTGGTATGGTACCGTATTGATGTTTTGGTGCGGTATTGTTCCTTTTTGGGGTAGTACGGTACCGTATGAGTGTTTTGGAATGGTATTGAACCTTTCTGGTGCGTTATGGTACCATATGGATGTTTTGGTATGCTATTGTACCATTTTGGTGTGGTTTGAAACTGTATGGGTGTTTTGAAACGGTATTGTACCATTTTGATGTGGTGAAGTACCGTATGAATGATTTGGACAAGTATTGTACAATTTTGGTGTTGTATGGTACCATTTTTGGTGTGGTATGGTAGCGTATGGATGTGTTAGAATGGTATCGTACCGTTTTTGAGTGGTATGGTTCCGTATGAGGGTTTTGGAAAGGTATGGTATGATTTTTTTGTGCTATGGCACCTTATGGACGTTGTGGTACGGTATTGTATCATTTTGGTATGATATGGTACCGTACGGATGTTTTGGTACAATTTCTTACTATTTTGGTGTGGTTTGGAACCGTATGGGTGTTTTAGAATGTTAGTGTACTGTTTTGATGTGGTATGGTTTCGTATGGACATTTTGGTACGACTTTGTTCTGTTTTCGAGAGGTATTGTACGATATGGGTGTTTTTCAAAGGTATTGTATATTTTTGTATGGTATGATATCGTATGGATGTTTTGGTACAGTATTATACCGTTTTGGCGTGGTATGGTACAATATGGGTGTTTTCGAACGGTATTGTATCGATATGGTGTGGTATGGTACCGTAAGAGTGTTTTGGAACGGTATTGTACTGTTTTGGTGTGGTATTGTACCGTATGGTTGTTTTGGAAAGGTATTGTACCGTTTTTGTGTGGAATGGTACCATATGGATATTTTAGTACGGTATTGTACCGTTTTCATGTGGTTGATACCGTATGGGTGTTTTGGTGCGGTATTGTACCGTTTTAGTGTAGTATGGTACCATATGGGTGTTTTAGAACAGTTTTGTACCGTATGGGTGTTGTCAAAAGGTATTGTACCGTTATTCTCTGGTATGGTACCGTATGGATATTTTGAAACGGTGTTAAACCGTTTTGGTGTGATATCGTACCGTACGGATGTTGTAGTACGGTATTGTACTGTTTTAATGCGGTATGATACCATATGGATATTTTTGTATGATATTTTACCGTTTTGGAGTGGTATGGTACCGTATGGGTGTTTTGAAAAAGTATTGTACCAGTTTTCTTTGGTATGATACCGTATGGATGTTTTGGTACGGTATTATACCGTTTTGGTGGGGTATTGCACCATATGGATGTTGTGGTACGATATTGTACTAGTCTTGTGTGTTATGGTACCTTATGGGTGTTTTGGAAAGATATTGTACTATTTTGGTGTCATATGGTACCTTATAGGTGATTTCGAATTTGTGTGTTTTGGTACCGTATAGATGTTTTTGTACGGTATTGTACCATTATGGTATGGTTTGGAACCGTATGGGTGTTTTGAAAAGGTATTGTACCGTTGGTGTGGTATGGTACTTTATTGGTGTTCTCGAACGGTATTGTACTGTTATGATTTGGTATGGTACCGTATGGGTGTTTTGGTACAGTATTGTACTATTTTGGTATGGTATGGTACCGTAAGGATGTTGTGGTACGGTATTGTTTCGTTTTGGTGTTATATGGTACCATATTAATTTTTTTAGACGGTATTATAACATTTTGGTATTGTATGGTACCATGTGGGTGTTTTGGACCAGTATTATACCGTTTTGGTGTGGTTTGGAACAATTTCGATATTTTGATACAAATTGTATTGTTTTTATGTGTTATGGTACCGTATGGATGTTTTAAAATGGTATCGTATCGTTTTTGTGTGGTATGGTACCGTATGAATATTTTGTTATGGTATTGTACAGTTGTGGTGTGGTTTTGAACAATATGGGTGTTTTGGAACCGTATGGATATTTTGATATAGTATTGTACCGTGTGGGTGTTATCGTACCGTATTGTACTAGTTTTTTTTGGTATTGTGCCGTATGGATGTTGTGGTGCAGTATTGTACCGTTTTAGTGTGGTATGGTACCGTATGGATGTTGTGGTACGGTATTTTACCATTTTGGCGTGGTATGGTACTATATGGTTGTTTTGGAACGGTATTGTACCGTTTTAATATGGTATGGTACTGTATCGATGTTTTGGTACGGTATTGTACCGTTTTGGTGTGATATGGTACTGTATGGTTGTTTTGGTACAGTATTGTACTGTTACGGTGTGGTATGTTACCGTATGGGTGTTTTTTTTGTGGGTAAATCAACGTGAAATTGAAAAAGAGGCTAACCGAGTATATAGCCTACAAGGTGCATGTCCCAGGCGAAAAGAGAAGAAAAACAGAAAATAAGAGTAAATAAAATTGCATACGCCAAATGGCTACATGAACTAAATGACTTGCGCTGTTTCTAGTCCATATAGCAAGTGGGAAGGAAAACAAACGATATGAAAGGCATGGAAGGCATGTGAGTTAAGTATTAATCATTCACACGAGCTTTGGCTTATGGATTTTCTTTTCCACCTTTAAGGAAGCGACGCGTAGGGTGGCGTGGTGTTTACTTTTGGGATGTGTTGTATTTTTTTTGGAAACTTGTAGAAAGGAAGTTATGCTTGTAGACACTTAGCTTTCTACATGGTTTGTTAGCTTTTGAGTTTGTAAGTAAGCACAACTCTGAGAGGTTTATCTTTTGGTTTGTAAAACCTATGTAAGACTTTGGTTCATTATCAATAAAAGTCGTCTTTTGCTTCCGCTATTATGTTTAGTCCCTTTTGATTATCGCTTTCGTAGATAATATTTGATCTGTGATTTGGTTTTAGTGAGAAATCATTGGCATTTGTCTTGATTAAGACCTCAAGGGGCGGGTCAGGGTCGTGACAGGTGAAGTAGTGATCTCCACCACGTCGACGTCCTCCGCGGCAATTCTTTCCGCAGACATGAAGGTTTGGGTTCCCGGGGCTTGCAAGCGGCGGCTTAGTGGAACGTGATCAAGATCATCGTCATCATCATCTTTATTATCATCACTGCCACCGCCTACGCCCATGTCCTCGTCCTCCTCCTCAAAGTCCTCAGCGACTGTTTAATAAAATAAAAAAAAATTTAAGACTAATACGAAACTGATTTGACCAAGGGTGGACAGAAGAAGAAAAGAAAGGAAGCAACAGCCGAAACATCTGCTGAAACAATTAAAACCTACCTGTGAAACGTCACCACTTGACAGGAGAGCCCGGTTCGTCTTCCTCAACTTCCTCCAATACAGCTTGTTCCGCCGCCACAGCCGCGGCAGCTGCCTCTGGCTCAAACGCGACAAAACTGCTTGGGTCCAAGTATTGCTGCTGAAAAGAGGACAAGGGTAAGCTTAAAAAAAAAATCGCAATAGTAAAGGAGATCAAAATGATAACCAAAAGGAGGCGTACTGTGCGAAGCCGCTTGCGACCATGACCATCTCCTGTCGCGGGTGCTCTTGAAGACGATGGACGTGACGACTCCGCTGGAGCTGGGTGGAGCGCCCTTCCTCGAACACCCCACGTACAGACACGCCCTGCGACCGCTGGAGCAGGAGGAGGAAGGCCCAGTGGAAAGGTCACATTCAAAGGGGCGACGTCCGTTACCACCCACATGCTATGGGGCCCGCGCCAGTCGGCCCCCTGGACTTCAACAATGGCCCGAAGTGAGGTGTCCCATGTACGAATCTCAGACACCTCTGGGACCTCCGCCTCCCCGCGGACGAAAAGAAGAAAAGAATCCAAGTTCATCCTCCAAAACTGACGAAACTCTGGCGTGTAGCGTCCGATGTCGTCCCGACTGGAAATTGGTAGATCTTTGAGCCGCGCCAAGACATTGGAAGTGTGCGCCCGCGTAAACTGAAGCTGGGAGTCGGCAAAGTTGCATACCTGCGGGGCAGACCCAGGGACCCCTTGGTCAAAACTCAACTGCCTCAAAAACCGGTCCAGGCGGTAGACCGACACCTCATGGGCCTCATTGTTAAGAAAAGGGAGCCATCCTGGGAGGGCGATGAGAGCGGAGTTAATGACCCCCCGAGCCATCGAATTGTTGCCGCTTACAGCAAAGAGAGAAGAACGGATAGGCAGAAGGCATTGGCCAAGGCCAACGACCCCCGGGGAGGTGGTTCCGTATGGGCGTGGAACAAAATTTTCCTCGATATCACACGCCTCATACCAAAGGGCATCACTACTAGTACCAAACCATCGCTCTAACCACGATCGGCTGGCAGACGCCAAAAACTCATACGGAGCTAGAGCAATGATGGGAAAATGCTTGAAGAAGTAGGTAAGAAGGAAGCTGGTGTGTACCATGGAAAGATGGTCACACCTGCCAAAGGACCTCACGAGGTCAACATGAACTAGATCCAACTGGCAATGAAGTGACCCCAGGAATAGGGGGCCAGTGTGACGCACTCACCGCGGGCCAGGAGAACAGCAAGTGGAAAAACCACGGGAGAAGGGTTATCCGTAGGGTAGTCCGGAAAGACAAAATAAGAAAGGAAGAAAGCAAAGAAACCAGCCATGTGGAGCCTCCCCTCGTGATGCGGACTGGCAACAAAGTCCCGCGGGACGCCCGAAACCACCATTCTCACAGGCTGGAGATCCTTGAAGAAGAACCAAATCTAGCTCGCGAAAGAAGTTTTCTTCACGTTCGCCGCACTGGTTTTGCGAACACCCTGAGCAGTGAATATTGGGCTGTACTGAGCTTGCTTACCCAGCCTCCGTAGTTCCAAGACGTCTTGTTGGTCCGCAGTGGAAAGATTGTTGGGATCAAGGAGCGTGGTCCCACAGGAGAGGAAGACAGGTGAGAATTACCACGTCCTCTAGTGAGAAACCGCTTTCACCCTTTGCCCATGCAAAAGAGTGCGTATCAATACTCCAGCGCGAGCACACATGATTCAGGTTTCTGATGGCCGCTCCCTGCCGCAGAATGTTCAGGCTCCGTGACAGCATCACGGCATCATAAGTACCGTTTGTCATAAGGATCTGCTTGAAGGGAGCATTGCTGACGATCTCATCGACCCATTCAGCCCAGTCGGAGGGTGTCGAAGCCTAGGCTCCAAAGCGGCAGTCTGAATAGGGGAAGTCCCCGAGCTCTAAACATAGACGCAAAATAGAATACGAATTGATCAACTCCGCGTCCTCTAGGTCAGCAGGAGTCATGAAAGAAATGGGATTGGAAGTGGAGGGCCCCTCGGCGGTGTAGGCTCCCGTTAGGGTCCAGAAGGGGTCCCTCATGGATTGAAGATACAGAGCCCTTCTCCACTGGTCCACGGTGGGGACGGGTTCCTCAATGATTACGCCCCGTGCAGCCATCCAAAGTCCTTGATGTGAAAAAGAGAGGGAAATTTTGAAAAGTAGAAAGGAAACCAGAAAGGAAAGAGATTGCTTGCCAAATGGGATAAAAAGAAAATGACAGAGCTTTGACTAGGGCTTGAATGGTAGGTGAAAAGGAAATGATGAATGGAGGGCTTATATAGTAAGTCGGTTAATGAAGCAATTATGGCAGCCGTACACCAACGGTCACGCCAGTATGCAAAGGGTCACGACGGATCGTGAAGAGACGCTAAGGTAACCGTCACTCCACGAGACCACTCGACGACGATCACGAAAACTTACAGCAAGAGAAAAGTGTGCACGCAGATGACACGCACCCGCCGTCCGTGCGCGGGGGGCATATGTATGTACAGTCAAAAAATCGTCAAACTCATTATCAAGGAAGACTATTTGACCTTCCAATTGCTTGTAGACACGTGGTGGCGGGACCCGCGGAGAAAAGTAGCCTCGGTCAAATCTTTACCCAACGAAGGATAATTGACAACCCAATGAGAAGAAGGCACGTGAACACGCGACTGGGATATTAGTCCCCGCGGAAGTCGTCCGCAGGAAGCTACCGCGGAGCCCCGATGTTACTGCAGAATTATGAGATGCATCCTGAAGTAATCCTATCAGAGGGGGACCGTGTGACTACAAAAGATGATATTAAAGAGTTCTCGGAGTCCCGTCCTAGCCCAGAGGCAGGGTCCGGGAGGGACTCTGCAGAGGATGTACAATCGTCGTGGGTCGCGACCTCGCTTCAGCGGGAATAAGGGAATTTCTTGTGGCTTGGTGGCTTGGGATTGAGGTATCGCCACGGGGTTACGAGCCGCCCCGCGGACAAGTGTCCGCGAAAAGGGCAAGTTTCCCCAAGGCCAAAAGGTACAGAGGGGACACGTGTCAGGATTTAATAGGAGCGCCGTCCTGGGCCTGACCTAGGCCCAAGTGCCCTATAAATACCCCCTAACATTCCCAATGAAGAGAGAGGATCTTTTTTTGGGAAAGAGTGCGTGAGCACTGAATTTGAAGAAGGAGAACATTCTTCCTCAGAGAAAATGAGTGACCTCACTTGCTCAACCCCAGAAAAGGCCAAATACTCCGCGGAAAACAAGAGAGACACGCTGCCTCTGTTCCGTCTGTACCTTTCGCTCTTTCCCTCATCCCACAAGATTGCTCACGAACATTCACACATAAGCGATTCTCGTGGAACCCACATCCTACACCCACATTGACCCCAAATCAAATAATTCAAAAAATCCCTCATTTATTCCATATTCTAACATTATAAAACCTTTAAACGAATTCCAAAAATACGTGTCTCCACATATGGTACGGTATTGTACCACTTTGGTGATGTTTTGGTACGGTATTGTACCATTTTGATGATGTTTTGGTATGATATTGTACAGTTATGGTGTGGTGTGGTTTGGAACCGTATGGGTGTTTTGGAACGGTATTGTAACGTTATGGTGTGGTATGGTACCATATGGGTGTTTTGTTACGGTATTGTACTATTTTGGTGTGGTATGGTATCGTACGGATGTTGTGGTACAGTATCGTACCGTTTTGGTATGGCATTGTGCCGTATGGATTTATTGGTACGGTATTCTGCCGTTTTGGTGTGGTTTGAAACCTTATGGATATTTTAATACTGTATTATACCGTTTTGGTGTGGTTTGGAACCGTTTGGATATTTTTGCTCGGTATTGTATCATTTTAGTGTGTTTTTGTACCGTAAGGATGTTTTGGTACGGTATTATACCATTTTGATTTGGTTTGGTATGGTATTGTATGGATATTTTTATACGGTATTCTACTGTTTTAGTGTGGTATGGTACCGTATGGATGTTATGGTACAGTGTTGTACCGTTTTTGTATGGTATGGTACCGTATGGGTATTTTTGTATGGTGTTGTATGGTTTTGATGTGGTTTTGAATCGTATGGGTGTTTTTGAACGATATTGTACCGTTATGGTGTGGCATGGTACCGTATAGATATTTTGGTACGGTATTGTATCATTTTTGAGTGGTATGGGTCTTTTGGTATGGTATTGTATCATTTTTGGTCCGGTACCATTTTGGTATGGTATGTTACCGTATGGTTGTTTTGGTACGGTATTCTACCATTTTGGTGGGGGGAATGGTATCGTATGGGTGTTTTGGAACGGTATTGTCCCTTTTTTTTTGGTATGGTACCGTATGGATATTTTCAAATGGTATTTTACTGTTTGGTGTCTTTTGGTACCGTATTAATGTTTTGGTATGGTATTGTACCGTTTTGGTGTGGTATTGTACAGTATAGATGTTGTGATACGATCTTGTACTGTTTTTGTGTGGTATGGTACCGTATGGGTGTTTTGATACTGTGTTGTACCGTTTTGGTGTGGTTTGGACCCGTATGGGTGTTTTGGAATGGTATTGTACCGTTATGGTGTGGTGTGGTATGATACCGTATGAATGTTGTGGTACAGTATTGTATTGTATCGTTTTTGTGTGGTATGATACTGTATAGATGTTGTGGTACGGTATTGTACCATTTTGGTGTGGTATGGTATCGTATGAGTGTTTTGATACGGTATTGTACCATTTTGGTGTGGTTTGGAACCGCATGGGTGTTTTGGAATGGTATTGTACCATTATGGTGTGGTATGGTAACGTATGGATGTTGTGGTACGATATTGGACCGTTTTTATATGGTTTGGTACCGTATGGATGTTGTGGTACGGTATTGTACCCTTTTTGTATGATATGGTACCGTATGGATGTTGTAGTACAGTATTGTACCGTTTTTGGTGTGGTGTGGTATCATATGGGTGTTTTGGAACGGTATTGTACCGTTTTGATGTGGTATAGTACCGTTTTGATGTTTTGGTACGGTATTGTACCGTTTTGGTGTGGTATGGGTGTTTTTGAACGGTATTGTACCGTTCTGGTGTGTGTTGGTACTGTATGGATTTTTTTTTTTTTTGGGGTATAGTAGCTTGAAATGAAAAGAGGCTAAGCAAATGTACAGCCTACAAGGGGCATACGCCAGGAGGAAAGAAAAGAAAAACAACTAAAGATGAGAAAATTTATCTAAGCCAAGTTGTTACATTGTTCTACGTCTAAGGTTACAATGAAAAGGTTTCGATTGGGCTATAGTAGCAAACACCAATGTGACCAACTTAACACAAACTCATCTAGTTGTGAGGGGTTAAACAAATGCAAAATCCATATTTTTCAAATCCATCTAATAGATGAGAGAGAAACACATGTCAAAAGATTGTATATCCAAAAGATGAATTTGAGCTCAGGTAGGTATGATCAACAGGAGTTTGGTAGCACTAGAAGCACTGAGCTGAATCAAGCAAACAATAACAATTGCTGTAGCAACCTTTGTCGATTAGCAGCAGCATCATGGGATTAACTCCACATCCACACACTGGTGGACAACAGTGGTTTCAAGCAGTAGTAGTTATCAAACCTTTCAGTATAGCAGCAAGAAATTTAATAGCAGCAGAACAGCAACACAAAAGCAGCATATAGATCACCATACAGCAGTAGTCATAGGAATAATGCAGCAGCAACATCAGCTAAACAACTAGGTTGTTGAACACTTAACTAGCCAACACAATTAGGCTGTTCAACAGCTGTAGCAGTAGCAGACAACCACAGCTGTGGGAAGCAGCATTCCTAACAGGCAGCTTCATAAAGGATCAGTAGCTGAAGGGATGCGATAGGTAGCTAGGGACATGCACCTTAGAAAAGCATAAACACTCCAAGGGACATCCCCCCAAGGATAGGCCAAATTGAGATAGAAATCTGGAAATCACAAAAAAAGAACTATAGTAAATGACAGCAAAGCAAGGCCATATTGGACACTCATCACAGACAGGCCAATACATAAATTAATTTGTCCAAAAGAGGATAAAATCAAAATGGTCCATGAATATGGACAAGCTAACCATAGCTAAGAGACTACCTATACATCACATGTGCATTATCCAAAAGCATACAGATGCCACCAGATTCGGCAATGTCACAAGCATGTTTACTAATATCCTGAACAAAGACACCTCAGATATGATTAAATGTAATGAGGTTAGTTATGATTCAGCACCCTTGGCATCAGATGTAATACAGCAAGTAGATTGTATAAGTGAGCAAAATCCTCACTGCACAGAACACAGTAAGGAGCAGCAAGAGAAGGCACTTGGTATTTATACTGCTCACTACTACTCCCTAGAAACCTCACACCTCCCACTCTCAAAACAAAACCAACAATACCAAGAGCTGGGGGATCCACCGTCTCCCTCTACTGATTCTCACATGATTCTCCCACTAATTATTACCTCTTTTCACAAGGAATGATGGGGATCTAGAACACAACTCACTAGGACATTTCACAATATAGTAATGACACACATCTGCTGTAAATTCCAAGGGAGCCAAAAGGAGTAAGATAACTACCTGAATACTTAGAAGTAATAGGAGCCCAAAGTGTGGTAACTTAATGTTGAACCCTTCTGAATCACATGTGAATCCAACCTTTTGAAAATGGAGGCTTATAAGATCAAGGGATATAGCTTTGAAGCTGCACCCCTTGACCAGTGACTTGCATATGAGTAGAATCCACTTTCATTCTAACAAGTAATAGTTTAATCATGAATGTTCCACATAGAGAGTAAAGGAGAAGGTCCCTTGACTTTGGATAAGGACAACAGCCTACATCTAACTTCATTTGAGATTTTGTTAGCAACCACTCCTGAAGGGCAACTAAGATTCTGGAACTTTCTATAATTCCTCTCAAGCCATAACTGGTGCACATAGACTGTGAAAAAAAGTTTAGTTATTATGATGGCCAAGGATTTACCCTATAAAGAGGACAACCTACTCACCCACTGCTACTAGGATGCCAACCTTGCCATATGAGGGGTCTTTGGGGATAGAACACCCCTAATGTGTGTAGCTATGGGGCATTCAAAGAATAAGTGATCACGGGATTCTTCACCCAAACACAGACTACAAATGGAGGTAGATTTCATGCCAAACATAACCAATCTATCCTATGTAGATAACCTATTAAGAATGGCCATCCATGAAATCACACTGCACCTAGGTATATGACCAAAAAACCATACCCACTCTATACCAAGTGACTTCAGGAAAGTGTGTCCTCAAATGTTCCCATAGGGAAGAGATGGTGAATTTACCAGATGCAGTGAGAGTCCAAGTACATATATCCCCAATGGAATCATTGATGGGGACAACTTGTAAATCAGATCTCACATCATTGAGATCAGGTGATTGGGTCATTGGGAAAGCCCATTGATTGTTCCTAATGATAGCCGGCATTCTTGAGAAGCCCTGAATCGTAGACAATTCTAGTCCCAAACTTTGGCAAAAGCGGGCCTAAAGGATGCCAGTTGTCAAACCACAAAGAGGTTGATTGGCCATCTCCAATTTTGAACTTAATGTGGGGCTGAATGTGTGATCTAAGATTAAGGATTTTCCTCCGAACCCAGGAGGGATCACTTGGAGTTTTAACACTCCAAAAACTTTTACCCTTAATTAAGTAAGACTTAACCCATTGGCACCACATAGATTGCTCCCCACCTGAGACAAGGAACCAATTGTGTTTGGCTATAGCAGCCTTGTTCCAAATCTCCATAGATTTAACGCCCAAACCCCCGTCTTTAACAGGAGAACAAAGATGTTCCCATGAAACCTTTGCACTTGTCTTCTGAAGGTCAAGACTAGAACAAAAAAAAGCTCTAAGAATGTATTCAACCTCTTTAATTACCCTCTTAGGGATAATAAAGAGAGATGACCAGTAAGTTTGCATTGAAAACAGAATTGATTTTATTAGTTGAATTCTACCTGCATAAGACAAATACCTATGTGTCCACGATTTAGTCTTGGCTAAAATCCTGTCAACCATGACTTTACAATCAGAGTGCTTGAGTCTGGTGGACAGAAGAGGTACCCTTAAGTACCTTACAGGTAAAAACCCCTCCTGGAAACCTAGAGTATTCAAAATGCATGCCTTTATGGAAGAATTGACACTAGAGAAGAAAATGTTACTCTTGGTAGGACTAGGAGAGAGTCCAGACAAATTCTCAAACTCAGCCAGAGAATTTTTAATGTGAGCAATGGAACTCTCCTCACCTTTGCAAAAGATCTAGATCATTTGCAAAGCAAAGATTGACAAGTTTGGTGGAGCCACATTTTCAATGGAACTTAAAGTCTAAAATGAGAGACTTTTCCTTAAGGATACAAGTCAATACCTCCATGACTATCACAAACAAGTATGAAGACAATGGATCGCCTTGTCTTAAACCTTTCTGGCCGGGAATGTATCCTACTGCCTCCTCGTTAAAGCACAAGGAGTAATTAGCTGTGGAGACACAAGCTTTCAACCATTTGATCATTTTAGGATGGAAATTCATGAAGGCAAGGACATCCCATAGGAAATCCCATCTGACATTGTCATAGGCCTTCATCATATCCACTTTCATTGCACACCTAGGGGAAGAGGAATGTTTATGGTAACCCCTCATTAATTCCTGAGTAAGGAATATGTTATCAGTTATGCTCCTACCTTGGACAAATCCAGATTGGGCAGGATCAATAAGGGATGGAAGGACAAGTTTGATTTTACTAGCTAGGATTTTAGCTATGCATTTGTAGACCAAATTACAGCATGAGATAGGCCTGTAGTCCCCTACCTTAGAAGGATTAGGGACTTTAGGTACCAAAGCAACTAATGTAGCATTATCTCTCTTCAAGAGCTGACCAAATTTAAAGAAGAGCTTAACAGCTGAGGTCACCTCATGGCCTATCACTGGCCAAACTTTTTGGAAGAATGCAGCATTGTAACCATCAGGACCAGGTGCTTTTGGGGGATTAAGAGACTAGAAAGTGTCCTTGATCTCTTTGTCAGTAACTTCCATCACCATTTCCAAACTTTAGGGAGGGGAAAGTTTTCTAGTGATGAGTTGTACTCAGGTGTTTGGTACCTAACAAATTGTTGTAATAGTTGATGAAAGTGTTCTTAACCAACTCAATGTGGGTGACAGAACCATCTTCTAAAACCAAGCTAGGAATTATGTTCCTGTTTCTTGAATTGCTGATGGTTTTGAAGAAGAAAGATGAACATTAATCCCCTAACTCTTTTTTTGGGTAAATTGATCCCCTAACTTTAACCACTGAATTCTTGATTTTTGCTTGGCAAAGCTTTCTTCTGCTCTAGCATAAACTAGGTACTGCTTACACAGTTCCCTTTCAGTGGCTTGTTTAAAGGGATCACTGGGATCAGAGCCTAGCTCTTTTTGGACGGCTTCCAATTGCTGTCTATAGGAGGCCACCCTTGTAGATAGTTCACTGAACTCATTATTATTCAAGTGCTTAAGGTCCTCCTGCAAGTGCTTAAGTTTCTCACAGATACAAAAAATTGGATTTCCAATGATTACCTTCCTCCAAACCTGCTGCACAGTGTCAAGGAACTTAGGGTGTTCAACCAAAAAGTTAAAGAATCTGAAAGGCCTTTTCCTTGGAGGTGAGCTAGCTGTCAAATACATAATAGCAGGGGGAGTGATCAGACACTTCAGGGCTAAGAAAATGAGCATTGAACCAACATAAATCTTTGATCCAACTTTCATTAACAAGAACCCTATCAATCTTGGTGCTGATGTGGGCATCTCCTAGTTGCTTATTAGACCAAGTGTATTGGCAGCCAAAGTATCTCAGATCCAATAATTCAGTTGAATAGAGGCAAGAATTAAACTCCTCCATCTAGGGCAACCAGGTTCTATCCCCACCTACTTTTTCCACTGGTGCCTTTAAGGCATTGAAATCACCTTATACCACCCAAGGGGTAGCAACGCAAAGTTGCTGTATAGCTGCCCAAAGTTGTTGCCTATCAAGGTAATAGGTAGCACCATAGACAAAGGTGGCTTCAAATGAGTATTGGCCATCACAAGATTGCACTTTACAATGGATAAACTGATTGGATTGGTATATTCCTTGTACATTAAACACAGAAGGGTTCCAGCAAATCAAAATTCTCCCCATGGGAGAGCTGGAATGGTTGTTAACAAAATTCCATTGAGGGAGCATAGTTTTGACAATTTTAGAAACCTCGATATCTTTTATTTTATGCTCAATGAATCCAACTAAGGATAAATTCTTATTAAAGACACAATTTTGAGCCTCCCTCTGCTTGAGAGGGTCATTTAGACCCCTCAAATTCCAAATTCCAAAATGTATAGGTGAGCAATTCATAAAATAAAACTAATTATAACCATAAAGTTTCAGATCAGCTTGAATGAGAGTGAAATGCAAAGAGCACCGAGATAACTATATGTGGACAAAAACACAAGAATAGAAAATTACTTCCCTGATCTGTGGGAAGAGCCCCAGCTCTTCTGCTTCCCTCTCAGCCCTACTTTGGAAGAGCCTCCTATCAACAGCTTGATGTCAAGAACACCAAGATCAGGAGGTTCTTGATATCTTAGTTTTGCAGCAACTTTCGTAGCTTTCTTAGCTGCAGATCTGGAAATTGGAGCTACAATGCTAGGTGTATCCTCCTGAATGAAGAAAATTGATTCCTTATTGTTGCTATTCTGCTCTTTTGAACTGGTATAACTGTTGACAGCTTGCTTTGGGGCTTCTTGTTGCTCAACAGGTATACCAGGACTTGGGTGGCTAATGGAAGGACATTGAGACTGGGTTAAAGTCACCTGAGAACTGCTCACAACACCTTCAAGCACCTTTTCCAAATCACCCTCTGAATTAGTAAGCAGTTCTGCTTGAGGGCAATCTGTAGCCTGCTTGGTATAGGTAGGTGAGGAAGGGTTATTCCTTATTTTACCATTCCCCACTGTGGTCCGAGACTGGGTTGACTGGTTGTTGGGGTGCTTTCTTAGAGCAATGGGCTGTAGAGTGGCCAAAAACTTGGCATAGCTTGCACATTAGAGGTAACACTTGATATTCAATAGATACTACGACTGATTCCCCCTCCATAGTAATTCTCACATCATCAGGAAGTTCATGTTTAGCACTGATCTTAATGCATATTCTAGCACTGGTTGACTTTGTTTGGAGAAGACCTGGTTGTCTTGAGGTCTTAGCTGTGGCTTGATCCACATGTAGTGGCTTGCCAATGGTATTAACCACCCTGCTCAAACACTCCTGGTTCTATAACTCTAGAGGGAGGCCATGCAATTTAACCCATGCTGGAATATGAGAAGGTTGATCTTTGACTGGTTTCATCATTCTATGCCATTCTTTGAGGACTCGGTATTTTTGTGAGAAAAAGTATGGACCTCCATCCAAAACTTCTTGCTTGGCCTGTTCATCCCTAAATTCAAAGAGGTAGCATCCTCCAACATCTGGCTTGACAGCCACAAACAACTCTTTCCACTGATACCTTGCTGTGGAAACAACCAATGGATAGGGCATTTTCCCATCAAGGAAGTGGCCCATCAAGTATTTATTCCACTTACCAACATCGGTGAGTTCACTATCAATTTCCACTTGGGCTTCTTTCCCTCTAAACAGGTCAGGATGAAACTCTGATTTCATGTCCATTGATGGACTTTGGGACTGCAGCAATGAAGCCCAATTTTTAGGGTTGGGTTTAGGAACATTTGGATTAGATCTAGGTTTAATGGGTGCTTGTTGTGGTAAGCTATGAGTAAGATGTGCAGGTAAAGTTTGATTTTTTGGAGAAAAGGGATGCCTAGGTTTAGTATCAGCTTCAGGATATCCCAAATTAGGTCCCCTTCTAAATACGGGATACCTTTAGCATTGATTAGGGTTTTTGGAGTAGGGATTGGGGGTTGTACCTGCTGAAGTTGTTGTTGGATGGGGCGAGCTCGTTCCTCTGCCTCCAGGATCAAGCTTTCCTCAAATAACACTTGCTGCATGTTTCTTGCAATTCCCGATTTAGGGCTATGACTTTCAATCCCAGTCGGAGAAGTTTTGGAAGAATTCCCTGATAGTAACAGTCGAGGTTGAAAACTAGGGTGTACAGAGTCAGAACTCAGATTTGTTGAAATCAGCTTCCGTGAAGGACTCAGGGTCTTGATTGATTTGAGATCGACAGCTCCAGCCTCAAGTTACAATGAACTCGAAAGATGAGATGGTGGAGTTGAGATGGGTTGAGAATGAACTGAGATTAGAGGATTCGGCATCTCCATCCCAAGTTGGTTCTTAGGGTTTTTCGAGAGTGATTGATGATTCTGAGGAAACTTTGTAAGATTAGAGCAAATCTGTTGCTTTTTATGAAGTTCAGTCGAATCCAGGGCTTTGAGGCCCAGCCCTTCCGCCATTGAAATCGAATTGTCTGCCATGGAATTCACAGGTTCTCCATGACCTTTGTCAGAATCGCCAAGAACGCCTTACATGTTAGAACGAGCAAGTCCCACCCTAGCGTTACCTTAGAGAAGCTGTTCGAGTTCCGGGATTAATTTGTAAGGTCATAAACTATAAACTATTGTATCTCTTGGATGTTTTCGCACAGTATTGTACCGTTTTGGTGTGATTTTGTACAGTATGGATGTTGTGGAACGATATTGTACCATTTTTGTGTGGTATGGTACTGTATGGGTGTTTTGATACGGTGTTGTACCATTCTGGTGTGGTTCAGAACTCTATGGATGTTTTGAAATGGTATTGTACCGTTTTGATGTGGTATAGTACCATATGGATATTTTGGTACGATATTGTACCATTTTGGTGTTATATGGTACCGTATGATAGTTTTGGAACAGTTTTGTACCGTTTTGGTATTGTATAGATGTTTTGGTACGGTATTATACCGTTCTTGTGAGGTTTGGAACCGCATGGAAGTTTTGGATTGGTATTGTACCGTTACGGTGTGGTATGGTACCGTATGCATGTTTTGGTATGGTATTGTACCGTTTTGATGTTGTTCGGAACCGTATGGGTGTTTGGAACGGTATTGTGCCATTTTTTGTGTGGTATGGTATCGTATGGATATTTTGGAACGGTATTGTACCGTTTTTGAGTGGTATGGTACCGTATGGGTGTTTTGGAAATGTGTTGTACCATTTTTCTGTGGTATGGTACCGTATGGACGTTGTGGTACAATATCGTATCATTTTAGTGTGGTATGGTACCATACGGGTGTTTTGGTACGGTGTTATACCATTTTTGTGTGGTTTTGAACCATATGGGTGTTTTGGAACGTTATTGTACTGTTATGGTGTGGTATGCTTTTGTATGGACATTTTGGTACGGTATTGTACCGTTTTGGTGTGGTATTGTACCGTATGGGTGTTTTGGAAAGGTGTTGTATCATTTTTGGTGTGGTATGGTACCGCATGGACATTTTGGAATGGTATTGTACCATTTTTGATGTGGTATGGTAGCGTATGGATATTTTGGAACAGTATTGTACCATTTTTGAGTGGGATGGTACTGTATGGGTGTTTTGGAAAGGTGTTGTACCGTTTTGGTGTGGTATGGTACCGTATGGATGTTTTGGTACGGTATTGTACCATTTTGGTGTGGTGTGGTATCGTATGGGTGTTTTGGAATGGTGTTGTACTGTTATGGTGTGGTCTGATACTGTACGAGTGTTTTGGAACGATGTTATACAGTTTTGGTGTGATATGGTTCCATATGGATGTTTTAGTACAGTATTGTACAATTTTCGTGAGGTATGATACCGTATGGATGTTTTGGTGCGATATTGTACCGTTTTCGTGTGATATGGTACCGTATAGGTGTTTTTTTTTTGGGTAAATCTGCTTGAAATTGAAAAAGAGGCTAACCGAATATACAGCCTACAAGGGGCATACCCCAGGAGGAAAGAAAGAAAGCAAAACAAAAGTAAAGAAAATTGCTTGCGCCAAGTGGCTACAAGATATGCGATGTTTCCAATCCATCTAGTAAGAGGGAAGGAAAACAACGACTTAAAGAACTACTGCCAAAGCCAATGCCTAAAAGTGTCTAGGCAAGTGCTTGGACACCTAAGCATTACAAAAGTGACATGGAAGAAATAGGTAGTAGCAGTCAGGACCGAAGTCATAGCTTATACCATAGATTATACATAGAACATCATACAGAGTGGTAGCAACTATACAATCGCCATATCATAAATGCAAATCAACCAAACAGAAAAAGGCAGATTGCTGGACAACAGATTGTTGTCATAGCTACCATCTTGGAGGCAATGTACAGCAACAGAACATCACAAAATAGTAGTAGCTGGACAGCAGCAATTTACTGGACAGTTGAAGAAATAGTAGTAGCTTGCTGGTCAACAGAAGCTGGACAGCAATTGCTGGACATTAGGTTGCTGGACAGCAGTTCAAAAGCAGAATAGTAGTACCGAATAGTGAATAAGCAAAGATACTCCAATGCCCAGAGCCTTACCATGGATAATAAGAAAACCAAAGGAGAGGGTAGAGAGCTAGGGACAAGCTCCCTAGAAAAGCTTAAACAGCCTTAGGGACAACCCCCCAAGGTAGGTTAAATTCAATGGGACAAACCCCAAGTTCAAGTTTACTGAACATTTACAACTTAACACCTTATAGTAACACAATGTCTAGAGGCCAGCTGTCCAACAGATTAGTAACACAAATTCATAGTCCATAGTAGCAGCATAGAACTCTGTGAGTTACTAACAGGATAATAATAGCAGCAGTAATGAATATTCAACCACAAGATAGTCAATGAGGCCGGTAGTGCAACCTATGAATTACTAACAGCATCATAGAATTCAACCACAAGATAGCCCATTTGATAATGAAAATTCAGATCCTGGACTACGAATACCCACAGGATAATAAAAACAGTAGTAGAATTCAGATCCTAGACATTCCTAATGTGTATATCTCTTCACTCTACTCCTCCCTCGGAGCCTAATTCACCAACACTCTAAAAGCAAAAGGGTGAGCTACTACTCCCTCGCCCCTCCCTCACAAAATGCCTCCCCCTATTTATTACCTCAGCTCATAAGAAGAATAGGCTCAAACCCACAACTCATAGGTTCACACAAATAGAGGCAGACTAAAATGTCAAAACAAACCCAAATCTTATAATTAGAACTACTAGCAGCCAAGAACCCCTCAAATTGAACCTTGTAGCTCCTGCATTTGGCAATTCCCTGTCAAATCAAGAGAAGCCACCTCCAAGCATTCCAAAACAGAGAACAACCTGCCTTTTGAGTCACAAAACCACTATGGACAACAGTTAAATCCAGATCTAACAGAAACAGTAATGATACAGTAACTGGTACAAAATTAGCTTAAACAGTGTTTCACACATGTACAATACAATTTGCTTAGGAATACGGCAGATTAGAAAGTGATAAAATTCTAGCTCTTACCATCGTACAAATTTTGTGAACAACTATCTCCCAAGTATAGAATTGATTTTGGAACTTCCTCAAATTTCACTCAATCCAAATCTGATAAACAGTTACAGTAAAGACCAACCGAGTGATCACACTCTTTACCCTTAAAACCTGATAACAAGGTCACCCAGACAGCTCAAGATCTAGTAGGCCAAGAAGCTTGGAGTTTGGCCTGAATGGAGTTCCACACCTATTTAGTGAATGGGCAGTTAAATAAAAGATGGTCATGACTTTCACTCCCCCGACACAAACCACACTATGGGGAAATGTTTAGACCGAAAGACACAAGTCTATCTGTAGTGGATATCCTGTTCTGAATGGCCTGCCAAGTGACAAAGCTGCATTTAGGAATGTGAGCAAAGAACCATACTTCCTTATGCCATAATACCCTAGGAAAGGGAGTTCTCAATTTGTCCCATAGAGATGCAATTGTGAACTGACCATTGGAATTAAGGGTCCACCTTGTCTAATCAGCCCCATTCAAACTGGCTTGAACAAGAGGAGTTAGAGTGTTTCTCACCTCATTTAGATCAAAAGTTTGAGCTATGGGAAACACCCAATTTGAGTTATTGATAATGTGAGACACAAAAGCATCATATGGTATACCAGCGTCATATGCAATTCGTGACCAAATCTATCTATTAAATGACCGAGGGGGTGCCAGGTGTAATGCCACAAGTACGTGGAATTCCCATTCCCCAATATATTAAGAACATATGGTTTAATCAAGGGTCAGAGATTCAAAAGTTTCCTCCAAACCCATGTACAATCACCCTGTATTTTTAGAGTCCAGAAACTCCCACCACGTAACAAGTACGACTTGACCCACTGACACCACATGGATTGTTCTCCCCAAGAGATTAAAAACCAGATATGTTTTGCAATAGCTATCTTGTTCCAAATTTGCAAAGCTTTAAAGCCAAGACCTCCCTCCTTTTTAGGGGAACACAGATGCTCCCATGAAACTTTAGCACCCATTTTCTTTAGATCAGGGCCAGACCACAAAAAGGCCCTAAGAATTGACTCAACTTCCTTGATTACCTTTTTGGGAATGATAAATAGAGAGGACCAATACGTTTGAATGGAAAAAAAAGAACATTCTTAATTAATTGAACTCGACCTGCATAGGTGAGGTCTCTATTGGTCCAAGTCTTAGTCCTAGCAGTCATGCTCTCCACTAAACGTTGGCAATCAGAGGCCTTGAGTTTGGTCCAAGCCTTGGGTGTTTTGGAATTGTATTGTACTATTTTGGTGTGTTTTTGTACCGAATGGATGTTTAGGTATGGTATTGTACCATTTTGGTGTGGTATGGTACCGTATGAATGTTATGGTACGATATTGTACTGTTATGGTGTGTTATGGTACTGTATGGAATTTTTGGGATGGTATTGTACCATTTTAGTGTGGTTTGGTACCGTATGAGTGTTTTGGAATGGTATTATAAACTTTCGGGAGTGCATGATGTGTTCCACGTGTCGATGCTGAGGAAATACCAACCGGATCCGTCTCATGTCTTAGAGTGGTCCGAACTAGAGTTGGAAGCCGATGCATCTTATGGGGAAGACTGATACGTATCCTAGATTCGCGCAATCAAGTGTTGAGGGGTAAGACGATACCGTTAGTGCGAGTCTTGTGGAGTAACCAAGGTAAGGAAGAGTCGACGTGGGAACGTGAAGACAAGGTTAGAGAGAAATATCCGCACTTGTTTCTAGTGTAAGAACCAATGTGAGTGTCTAAGTTTAAACTTTTGAGTCATTACCATTATTGCATAATCATTGTTGTTGTGACTTGGTTATCTTTATGTGATGCATATTTTGACTAAGCATGGTTATCAAATTTCGATGACAAATTTTTTTTTTTTAAGGAGGGTAGGATGTAGAGCCCCATATTTTTCAAAAAATCGTTTAAAAGTTTTATAAATGCTAGAATAAGGAATTTGTGTAGTTTAATTGATTTAGGGTTAATGTGATAGAATTATAAGTGGAAGGGGTGCTAGTGTGATGTGTATATGTATGGGTATATATATAGGAGTGTGTGGTGTAGAGAAACAATTTCCCAAACACACACACACCCCACGCCTCTCTCCCTTCGGCTCTCTCCTCTCTCTCTCACCCTCTCATTCAAAAACTCCACTCCAAGTTCAAAACTCACCATATCCTTCACCAAATCATCATCCTCTCGGGCTCTCGACCTTGGGTTTTGTTGGAGCAAGCTCGGAGAGGAGTATTCTCGGAGGATTTTGAATTCAAAAGCTAGGGCTCGATCAATCTCGTTGGGTTTCATTCTCCAAGTTGAGGTAGGGATTTCTTACTCTCTCTCTTTATGTGTTTATGAGATGATTTGGCCTTGAATTCATGTATTGGATCGCTGTTTTGTTGCTCGGAATTCACCCATGAAATCTGAAAAATCGTCCTGTGAAACCTAGCTAGTACATGTACCTCAATTTGTATTGGTACATGTACTGTCAAAGAAATTTTGGTTCTGTCTAGCTAGTACATGTACCTCGGTTTGTACGGGTACATGTACTACCTGGAAATTTTCAGCAATGTTCCTTCATCCATGTTTTTAACCCCCAATCACTTCTAAGACTCTCTAAACTCCTTCAAACCACTTCTAAACTTGATTGTTCATATCTTGAATGATTCATTAGTCAATCTATCTCATTTGACGCTTGTTGTGTAAGAGAAGCGTGTCAAATCCTAAGTGTAGTATCCTTTCATTGTCTTTGCGTTTTAGAGATTATTTGATCATAGTAATAATGTTAAGGTTAATGGTATGGACTTGGTATTTATTGGGCATGATGTTAGTGAGTAAAGTGAGATGGAATAAAATAATGTGGAATGGTAGAATGATTACGAAAAAAGCCACGGGTCCACCAAATTGGTGCGATTGTCAGAATGAACATGGGGCGAACGGGGTCCCTAACACCCGAAAGTACACAAGAAAGCCACGGATCCACCTTAAAGTGTGATGCCGGAATGAATACGGACGCACGGGGTCCTTAATGCCCGGAAGTGCACAAGAAAGCCACGGATCCACCTTAAGGTGTGATGCCAGAATGAATACGGATGCACGGGATCCTTAATGCCTAGAAGTGAGATCGAAATACGTGACATAATGAAATTGGAGAACTTTAGAGATTGTTAAGCTACTTGTATATGGACGTTGTTGGTTCTAAGATCTTATATTATTGCTCTTACTCTTGTGGGAAACTTGTCATTGCTTATGTTCTTTCTGGTGCATCTATCATCACGTCGATACATTTCTTGAGCATAGATTTCTCTATTAGGCACGTGTTTGCTCAACTCTATTATCATTTCAGGTGCACCCCAGGGGCATTGACATGGAATGCATGCTTGACTTCATCTTTTGAAAGCTAACAAGGAGGATTACATTAGTATCTTTTGTAGAACTCTTTTGAAAGATGTAACTGTAATTTTCATTATACTCTTAACTTGGAAATCTTGTAATTTCTAAACTCTCTTTTGATATAATCTCTAAGTATTTGGGGCCGGTGTGCCAATATTATAAACTTATGAGCATATCCGTATTTTGGTGAACGGTTTATGGGAAATCCTTTGGGATATTGATATGTATAGTGCGATGTATTCCCTTTTATAATAATAATATTATTATGTTAAAAATCGAGGGCGTGACACGCATGCCTGTGCCTGAAGGCACCACTTAAAGGATTGGGTATTCAATACGGCTCTAAGAATGCTTAGCAAGGTGTGATAAGATATGAGAGTTAACAAAAAAAAATGTTATGTTCATATATTGCATTTGCATTACGCTACATGATTGTTTAGTAAAGTAAAAACACATGCCAATTATCAAAACAAACGACGTGGATTTCGTAGATCACAATAGAGGTTTAGTACTTCAAGCCATCATTGATGCGAGCAGAGAAGGTACAAAGGAAAATGTTAAATTAAACCCCTCTAATAAATGGAGTAAATCTTCCACGTAAAATGCAAGATGTCAATAGCAAATATAATCCAACATCACAACTCAAGAAGAATTTTGTACAGAGTTTTATGCTCCTTTGCTTCTCCATCATACTAAACGGCACCAGAAGCATTTCTGATGAGATGCATCAGCAACGGTTCTGTGGGAGTAAGGGGATGTTGAAAATGTGACAGCATACGTTCATACTCATCTATGACAATTACCATGTCCTTCAACTGATATACCTTGTCCAACCAACATGACTCTCCCTCAAGTTATATCGTAGTCCTGAAATATCTAAACAAATTATAATTTATAAGAATCTAAGTCAACCAAATAAAAAACAAAAAGGATTTCTACATTCAAAGAATAAGACCACTTAGATTTCAAAATCTAAAAATAAATTTTCCACATGTTGAGCAAACAACCTGAACCAGTCACAACCAACTAAATCCGCCACCTACTTGCAGAGCCTTCCTTCTCATTTCTCCAATATCCCATCCCCTTAGCACCCATTGCAGCGTAAAATATGCAAGATTAGGGAACTGAAAAAACAAACATAACTTAGCCTAAAGGCAGACCCAAATAACTTGTTAATCAAAGGACTAGAATGCGGTGTGAATAAAAAAATGGAAAAAAGATATGCAATGCTTTTCAAATCTTTAGTCATGTGAAAATATTATCTGATCCAAACCAAAATACCCCTGGTAAACACTTCTATAATACAAATTAAAACACAATAACATAAAGATAAACACATTAACACCTCATTAACACTTTTTTTTGTTGTTGAATGATCGGGTATAAAGCTAGGTCTTTTGGTCGGCCAAAAAATCTAGACATAAAGAGCAATTCAGAGACCATAAATGGTATCAACCACGTTAATTTTTTTTAGGTTGAAAGCACGTTCACATTCGTAGCGAGGTTTTTTGATCAGCCAGAAAGCCATTAAAAGAAGAATGGTATAGGCAAAAAAAAAAGAGAAAAAATTATGCCTGTTCGAGCACGGTATAGGCGAAAAAATAAGAGAAAAAAGAGAAAAAAATTATTTTAAAAAATCGGTGTAGCTAGGTTAGTTTTTTTTAGGTTAAAAGCACATTCACATTCGTAGCTAAGTTTTTTGATCGGCCAGAAAGCCATTAAAAGAAGAACGGTATAGGCCACAAAAAAGAGAAAAAATTATACCCGTTCAAGCACAGTATAAGCGAAAAAATAAGAGAAAAACTTCATTGTAAAAAATTAGTGTTTGTATAAAGAAAAATAAACTCACCTCAAACTATAGGGAACGTAATGAGAAAAATTTAAGATTTTGGTGTACCGAAGGATTTTCAAGTTAAAGTACTGTTAGTTTTTTAGGTTCCCGAGCAGAGCTAGGTTTTTTAATCAACAAAAACTAACGTAGATAATCATCAGCCAAAAGGAAAGGGGGGGGGGGGCGGGCGGGGGGGGGGGGGGGGGGGGAGAGAGGAACGGTATAGGCCAAAAAAAAAAGAGAAAAAATTATGCATGTTCAAGCACGGTATAAGCGAAAAAATAATAGAAAAAACTTCATTATAAAAAAGCAGTATTTGTATAAAGAAAAATAAACTCACCTCAAACTATAGGGAATTTAATGTGAAGAATGTAGGATTTCGGTGTACCGAAGGATTTTCAAGTTAAAATACCTGTCAGTTTTTTTAGGTTCCAGTGCAGAGCTAGGTTTTTTGATCAACAAAAACTAACGTAGATAGATAATCATCGGCCAGAAGAAAGGAATGAGAGAGAGGGAGGGAGGGAGAGAGAGAAAGAGAGAGAGAGAGAGAGAGAGAGAGAGAGAGAGCTCTAAAGATTAGAATGAATAGAGAGAGAGAGCTCCAAAGATTAGGATGAATATAATTTTGTCTGATTATAGATTACCATAAAGTGTATTCAAATTTTGGAGATAATTTTGGCTGATTATAGATTACCATAATGTGTATTCAATTTTGGCTTGATTATAGAGTACCATAGTTAGCCACTAATTTTGGCTGAAAAAAAAAGATTGAACTGGCATAATTTTTCACTAATTTTGGCTAAAAAGGCATGATTGAACCGGCATAAGATTTTCAATTCAACGGTTGAAAAATATGTACCAATCCAACGGAGATCAGCACATACAAATAAATTATGGACTCACATGCAATAAATCAACTCCTGCTCAACGAATCCAACCATGTGAAAAATAATAACCTAAGCATATTCATTGACCTGTTTAACTTTAACCAACAAATAGTGAACAAACAATTTTCTAATCCCTTTTGCTAGAACTTTAATACTTTTGTTTAAGAACAGAAAAAGAAAAATATAAATTGGTCAACCATATAAATCATCCACTCATTAGAGTAACACAACATGAAGAACTAACAAACTTACCTATAATATCAACATGGAGAACTACCAATTGTACTCCATAGTATAGTTGAATCCATAAGTTGTAGATTCTCAACTGCATAATAATAGTTATATGCACTAAATAAATAATAACATGTGGTAATCCATAAGTTGCCTGAAGGCATGGCTCGAATATTCAGCACACACAAATAAATATTGAACAATTCAACCAACTAAAATGCATAGAACAAACTCGAATGCTTAAAACTTGATCAAATCAAAAAATACCATCCAAAACACCACATAATATTTATCTCGACAAATTACCTATTTGTCACTTATTTTTTGTAGACGTGAAGTACACTCAAATAATGATACAATGTTTAATTTTTTTTCACTTACAAAATTTGAGGAGATTAGGAACGGCGTACAATTTTTGAATACCAGTAGTTTGAGTAATGTGATATTGATTATAATTTTGGTGTCCTTGTGATGAATGTTTATTAGCGCTAAAAAAGTGACCATTTTAAGTTATAGACCGATGTCGTGATCTTAAAATTATGTTTCAAATTTTTTTTACTCAATTTGCACAACTTAAAGTATTGTTTCATAACAAAATGGACAGAAGCAAATCAAATTCATATAAAATGAAATAAGCAAAGCATATGTAAAATTTGTTGAAAATTCATAAATCACTCAACACGCGTACTAAAAATCCAATAAAGTTAAATTGACTAAAATGTTATTAGACCATATAGATATCCTTCCTTGTAAAATCCTTAAATCGTGGGATTATAATTGCTCGAGTAATGGATATGATCGACGTAATGGTTAACGAATACTACATTTTTAGTCTAAAAGTATATAGGCTACTCATTATTTCCAAATCTGTTTATAATAACATTAGGGTACGTACAACTATCCCTAAAATGGTTCCCATATAGTTTAATTTAAGTGAAGAGGACAACTATGGAAAATTTAAATGCACATACATAATTGGGTTGCTATTCCAGTTTAGTTTAATATAACTATGCACTGGTATAATGGTTTATAGATTAGTTGAATAAAAACTAAATTATAAATAAATCATTGAGAAGCAAACAACTAAACAAACAAAAAAGAGTGCATTCATGTGGAATAAAACCTTCTGTTTTGCGTAGAATACCTCATTGATTGCTGCCATTCGAATCACCCGATGCTCCTCCCCTACCATAACCCGGGCACTTTAAAGATCTAACATTAAACATCCTGATGTTAGAGAACCAAAAAAAAATGCCAAAATCACTGAAATAATATATACTATTTACAATGAACCACCAAAATAGAGTTATACAACACCGACACCAAAAAAATGAGTCATCCCCTCACAATCTCCTCCGTCTTCAAACTTTGTTGAACACCTTTCCGTCTTGTCTTTTCCCCTTCGTCTGTAACCATCATCAATTGGCTACCACACAAAATAGGTTTCAAATTAGTTTCCAATTGCCAAAAGTATATAAAAATATAAAACACTGGGATTCAAGTACCGTTGCTTCACGCCAATAGTAGCAGAAATAGGACCCGGTGGGGCTGCGCCACAGGGGAAGGAAGAAAGCCTCAGGATGGGACGGCGCCGGACTCGGTGATAAAAACCCGGTTGTTGGACCCAAACCTATGGCGATCAAAGTTGAGGACGCCCGACAGGAGGAATGGTAAGGACGGCTAACTGTGTAACGACCCTGATTTTTAGTAAGTAAAAATTTCGTTAAAAATTTGAATTTTATTTTAATACTTGGATTTGCTTCCAAAATCTCCCTTTTAATTCTAATAATCCGTCATAATTAGATTTTAGTCTTTTAAAATTATATTTATTGGCTAGAAATTCTACTTGGCAAGTATAGTTAAATTCTAGCCAATTAGTTAGAAGAACCTAACTACCAAACCATTTAGTTACCTTTTAACCATTACCCATTGGACGATAAATGTTAGGGAATTCTTTATCCATTGGACAATAGAAAATCTTGATTTTCTACCAAAGGTACTTACTAGATTATGTTAAAGTACCCATATATACAATTATATATCCACATGCTTAAAGGACATGGTATTATTTTAATGTATATAGTACCTCACCCTTTTATCCTTTGGTTAATAACCGCTAGGAAAATTATTACCCCTTGGATAATAGAGTTAATCTTTCCAATAAGTACAAGGGTTATTAAACAAATCATTTTCTAGATTTTCCATGTGTTGATATATATATATATATATGTGTGTGTGTGTACTTTATATATTAATACCCTAGATTTCCTAGGTACACTAGTTCATTATTTTAATAAGAGACATGTACTAAATTGGATTATTTTAATAGGGGATTTTGACCTTATATTTTTTTTATTGGATACTTGGGATCTACATAGATTGCATGGTACATACTAATATATATTTGTGTACTTGGACTTATTTATATATATATATATGTACACATGTGTTTAATTAAATTGTTTATTAGGAAATCTTAGTTTTAAAATCCCATAGTACTCTAAGTACATTATTGTGTGTGTGTGTAAATATATATATTTACTTGTACATAGAAGAATATATACATATATATATATATATATATATATGTACTAGAGAGAGAGAGAGAGAGAGAGAGAGAGAGCCGTGAGAGAGAGGGAGGGAGAGGCCGAGAGAGGGTGAGGGAGAGAGAGAGTGATGTGTGTGCATGTGTTGCTCATCTTTTAGCCAACCTCACACACAATCCTAGTACTTCATGACAACCAAATTTTGAAATCTTCCTAAAATCTATCCAAGTACAAAATCTAGTCATTCAAGGCATTTTACCCATTGGATAATAATTGCTAGGGAAAATTTTATTCCTTGGGTAATAACCAAGCAGACTTTTGCTATAAATAGCACCCTTGTCCTACCATTCAACTCACACCTTCTCCTAGCAACTTCTCTCTCTAGAAAAGATTTGTGTTCTTACTTTATTTTTCTTGTTCTTGAGCATTCTTGAAGTTCTTCCTAAGTTCTTCAAGAAACTCAACCTAAAACCCCCTTTTCGATCCAAAAGGTTCAAGTAGTTTAGTCAAGATCAAGTTTCAAGAGAAACCTTTCTCTTTCGAAACTTCCGGAAGCATACCGTAGGAAGTTACTCCGCCCGATCGTTAACTTACTTTCCGTAGTCGCCACAACCGCCAAGAAGAAAGGTAGAAACCCTAGTCCACTTACTTTACGTATAGTATAGAATCGTATGTTGAAAAGTAGAAATGTCCATAAGTTCAAAGTATAATTTTCTTAATCGTTTTCGTTAAAGTAGATAAGGTTATAACATTTGAAATGCATGATAGTCAACAAACTTATTTTCGCTAAATGGAAGTTTGAGCATGTTGGAATAATCAACTTTTAACTTCGAATAAACATGTTGTTTAGAATTTTCCATAGAGTAAGATAGAACGATTTTCGAAAGATTGGAATATTATCGCTTGAACGGAAGTATTCGGAATTTGATCTTTAAAAAGGGTTATGAGTATGCTTACGTAAGTTGCTTGCATTACTTGTGGTATAATATTGAGTTGGATGATCTTGTTAGTTTAGTTCCAAGTTTTCAATGAATGATTTATGATTACATGTGAAGTCCTACCGCGGAGTCAATGCATGAGAACGAGACACGAAAATCGAGAAAGTTAGAAACATGGCACCTAGGGTGTGGTTTATGAAAATGCGTGTTTTTGAAAAGTGAAATGTTTTGGAAACTGCAATGTGGCCGGACGTGGTAGCCCATTGTGTGGTGTGTGTTTTGTGTGCCAATGGGAATCCGGGACGGCGGAACCATTGTGAGGATACTCGGGAGACCGGAATGACGGAACCGAGATTGGGTGTGCGGCTTGGTTATCTGCGGAGAGGAGCCAATGCAAAGTGTGCCATTGGGAACCCGGTGCGGCAGAACCATTGTGAGGATACTCAGGAACCCGAAACGGCGGAACCGAGGTTGGGTGTGTTAAAAATGGGTTTTTGAAATAATGAATGGGTTATGAAATGAGGAAAATGAGACACGGTTTACGAGATGTCGCGTAGGAGAAACTCACAAATCTTGAACACCAACGTTGATTGATTTTCAAATGCGGATGTGTCATTGTTAGTTAATTTGGTTATATAAGCATGCACTATGTGGAAATTGTTGATTTTATGATGAATTGTTTGTAAGTTAAGGGTTAGAAGGTTTGGGTTATTCTATTGAGCGTTGTAGCTCACGGTGTTTGCCTTTTTGGTGACCCTGACATATTATAGTGGTGGCGACGCCGGTATAATATGTCAGACCTCATAGATGAACATGGTGAACTCTACACCTTGGAGGCCTTTGGAGCCGAAGAGCTAGCTCGGATGGAGGAAGAAGTGGAGCAGTAGTTAGGAACCTTGGTTCCCTCCTTGTTTGTCTAAAAGTACTTTTGTAAGACTTGGTGATGTAATAATGAGCCAGACTCACTTGTTTTTGGTAATAAAATGTCTTATTAACGTACCTAGAATTTGGAGGCGTTACAAACTGTGAAACCGACGTCGATGGGATCTATGGAGCTTCCACCGTGTGTAAATAAAAACAGCAAGTTTAGGGAGACATATATAAAATCAGCAAGTTTAGGGAGACAGAGTTAAACAGTGAGTTTAGGGCTTGTCGAAGGCGGAGGAGGAGAGGAGGTTAGGTGAGAAGATGACGAATAAGGTTTGCATCGGAGATCGAGATTGAGAGTGACCATTTACCAAATAACAAATCAAATAAACTCAATATACGTTCTTACACGTAAATAGGTAGGTTGCTGTATAATTTTTTTTATCATTATTACCTTTATAGATAATGAATCTCGGCCAAGTTAATTTGTTTGAAATTAAGGAAGGTTTCCTTTCATCCTTCATTCTTTCCATCCTTTCCAAATATATTGTTAGCCCTCCTACCCATAGATCTCAGCGGTTGAAAAAATGTATACTGATCCTAGGGTTCAAAATATAGGAGAAAATTTAGGGAATTTGAAAACTTCCATGTCATATTATATAGATAAATAAAATGTACACACACGTGTAATAAGGCAACTAATTCTTTTGGAAAAAAATCTATGTGTGGCAGTCTTATAGAGCATCTTCTATGCATATGTTAAGTAGAAAATTAGATGTAATTAGTAGAACATGTTAAGTTTCTAGCTAGTATTTAGACATTTTTGGATAGGAGATAAACAAGGGGATTGCGTACCATAGTTTGATCTGAATTGGTAAGGTTAATATATAAGTTAAATTGCAAATAATAAAAGGTTAGCAAACCAAAAGTAGACCATCCAAATTACTTTTTGGATGATTTACTGAAAATATCTTTTGTTAATAAATCATCAAGACTTTTATTGCAATTTTGGTTTTGCCAACAAAATTTTACAAATAATTATTTTTTATTTGTTACTTGTGGACCATCCAAACGAAATAAGTTTAATAGAAATAACCAAGAAATTAGTTCAAAATGAAAATTGCAATAAAAGTTGAGTAATTAATAACCGTTATATTTGATTCAAATATAGATTTTTTTGAATGCCAAATATAGACCTATTGTGAATTTTTAAAAAAACTATTGGAACCCGATAAAAAAAATTGTTGGGAACAATAAAAATAGCTGTTGGCATTTTACTAACAATTAAGAAAAATAATTTATTGGCTAATTGGCATTCAAATTTCAAAACCATCCGCGATTAGAGAAAAAATTCTTTCCGGTTGATCCGGACAAGGGGCTATCTGGACAACCTCGTGTGGGCTCCCTTCGCGCGTTTGTTTAGAAAATTCGAATTGTTCAGCTTATAGAGCCCGCAAAACAACGTATTTACGCTAAAAATTAACTTGTCCGAACATCGATAGGTATGTCAAAAGTTGAGTTTTTACACAGAAAAATGGACGACCGTGATCTGTCAACTATTTTTAAAGTTAAACTATTCACAGTCATCTATTTTTTCGTGTAAAAACTCAACTTTTGACATACCTATCAATATCCGGATAAGCTAATTTTTTTACATAAATATATTATTTTATGGATTCTACACGATGCACAGTTTGAATTTTTTAAAAAAATATGCCAAGAAGGCCCACACAGAACTGTTCAGACAGCCCCTTGTCCGGATCAACCGGACAGAACTTATTCTCTTAATGAGAGGGTGTTCCGGTTTTGTAAAAAAAGAACTTTTTGAAAAAGAAGGCAATTTCAAGCTAAAAATTATGTGTTTACACAAATAATTTTCCTACCAATATGAATCTTGTTTGATAGATCTCATTAAGATCTTTTAAACGGTACAAAAAAAATTGAAAAAATACTTTTCATTTTTATTATATTTGAATTTAAAATTACCTCAAAAAAAAGTTAACTTTTTAAAAAATGAAACACCTATATGATATCTTTACAAACTCTCTCTCTCAACCCCACACACCACCACAGACGAAACAAACAAACGGATCCCTAAAAATAAGGAAATAAGAGTGCAGTGGGGACCACACTTGCGGATCCCAACGGTGTCATATTTCTGTGCGTTGCGCTCCTGCTTCGCTCATTCTTCCAACTCTCTCTCTCTCTCTCTCTCTCTCTCTCTCTGAAAATGCAGAGCATTGACGCTCCATCGATTCCTTCTCTCTCCGTCGATTCCTTCCTTCTCTCTCCTTCTCTCTCCATCAATTCCTCCAAGGCTTTCTCACCGTATCACCACATTGACGCTCAATCCCATATCTACACCGCCGCATTCGAGATAGCTCGTTTTTACCGCCTCCATTAACGGCCTCTATGGCTCCTCTCTTCGCCAGTTTCCGTTAACTCGTTTCTCTTCGCCAGTTTCCGTTAACTCGTTTCTCTTCGCCTTCCTCGTCGTCGTCGAACTACTTGAATGGCTGGATACCCACAACGGCCACTTCCACTCCCACACCCGAAACCCCTCACAGACGAAACCCCCTTCTCTCTCCCTTTCCCATGGAAACGAAGACTCCAAACTTCCATCCACCACCTCTGCTAATGGCGGCGATGCATCCTCCGTCCGCGCCACCGGCGGCGAGGCCGGCGCTGCGAGTTCGCTCGCCTCGGCAAGGATTGGAAGGGTTAGGCATAGCTGTTTGGATAGGTGTGGGTTTTTAATGGAGCGGTTTTGCAGTCAAGTTTCAATATATAAATAATAAAGGTTTTGGACCAGAACGTCACATTTATCTACCTCTATACATTTATCTACTTCTATTTAGGGTTTTCTTTTGACATAAACATTGTTCTACAATGGAATTTCAGAAATCTTGAAGGAATCTGGATGGGAAGGAAAAGATGGAGAGAAAGAAGGAGAAGATGACGGCAACGACGCAGCCAATATTTTCAGGGGTCGATTCTGACTTTGCACTCTATGTCGCCGAATCCGTGGGTTTCTATGTATTTCCTCCTCTCCGTAAAAACACAGGAATCGTTCTCTTACATTTTTTCAAAAGTTTTGCTTGTAATGTATATGATTGGATGTCTCTGTCTGCTGCTTCAGTGTGTTTTTTTCCCTTCGATTACTTCTTCGTTTTCTGATTCGGTTCTTCATCTTCTTTTGGGTCTAGAATGATACATGATGTCTATTCGCCGTCCGCCGTCCAATGAAAATAGGGGTATGTTCTCCATGTTTTCATTTCGCCAACCAAACAACCGCAAAACAAAAAAAAGTGAAAGGAAGTTTCAAGTTGCTCTGTTTTGTAGAATCTCCATGGGATTTCCAGTTTGACCTCTGAGATTTAGTTCTTTTCCCATGATTTTGTTTGGAATAAGTTGTGATTGAGATGGGTTTTGTGTATTTTCAGCAGGTTGGTGCCTCTCTCTATCATGAAAGCTCTATTGTTATTTGGGTGATGCAGATAAAGGATTAAAGCCCCCAAAAGGTAATTTTCTGAGTGCTTTTTTCATGATTTCGACTGGATTCAAGTTGTGATTCATGTGAGTTTTGTATATTTTCGATGGGTTGGTGAAGAAGAAGGGTAAAACAAAGTAAGGAAGTGCAAATTGTGAGTGACTTCTATTATCTTTCTCTTTTTATTAGGGGTTTTGGTCTAATTCACACTTGCTTTGATTACTTTTTCCCCTTTTGTATGTCTTAATACTTGTTAAGATGTCATTAAACAAGCCTAAAAGACGGAAAGAAACACGCCCTTCGGTTTTAGGGGTGTACTGATGCATTTTTTCAAAAAAATAATAAAGACGGGCAGATAGTTAGAACCATGGTATTCAAGTTGCGTAATTATTTGAAAATATATTGTTTGTCTTTGTTGTTTCTCTGGATATAGGTTGTTTCTTATTTTCCCTCACATGTTACGATAGGAAGAGGATTCAATTGGTTTGGCCAACATCACCACCACCACCACTTATTTTGCTGTTTTCACAATTTGGGAATTGTAAAAAAAAGTTTGCTCTGATAGTTCTCCTTTAGATCAGAAATCTAGCTTTGTGATAAAGTAATTTTAGTTTTTTTTGTCCTGTCTAGGTATGCTTTGGTAACTCGATGGAGGCATGATTTTATTTCTTGCATTTTTATTTCCATTTGAGGAGTTAGAACTAATGACTTTACCGTACAGATACTCATAGTTTGTCATTTTGGCTTTCTTCCCAATGCTACGATGGGAAAATACTTTTGGTTGGTCCGCTTATTTTGTTCGCCAATCAGCCAAGGCACTCTTAGTATTTTTTGGTGAGTTATGCAACCTGAATCCTTTCCAGTACTATCGGATTCACCTTAAAAAATGGAGTTCTATAGCTTCTCATACAAATTTACTTAATTTTGTATGAAGTTAGTTCGGAATTGGATAGGAAGTATCGGTAGTTGGGTTGAAGGACTAGGAATGGGTTAGAATGTCGTTGCCTTGGTGATGCTGCAATTTCTATTGCTGTGTTACATCACCTAAGTATGGAGAGTAGAAGGAAAAAAGCAATAGATGAATTTCGAGTTGTTTAGAAGGGTGTTCTTGTTCTGATTACTGTTTAGGCTGTGGAACAAGAGGATAGGTTGTTGGTTAATGAATGGACCCTTCTGATGGATAAGTATGTAGAGGAGTGAATGGGACCAAGTGACCCTCGTATGGGCAACCCTCCATCCTTGTGACCTTGCAAAGCATCCCAGAAGCTGAGGAAAATAGTATGGGAAAAAATATCATGGATAGTTCTTTGATTACAAAGTTGCCAAAACTATGCATGCAACTTCTCGAAGAGAAGGTAACCTATTGGCTACTTCTCGAATACTTCTTGCTTCCTTTATGTGTTTGTTTGAGCTATACGAGAAAGGAAATGCTTGCTTTGGTCTGTTTTGGGAGAGGTCAATTTGCGTTGTTTCTCAGCTACGACGAACTCAAGACGTTTGACTCCGAGTTCGTCAATGTCGACCAGGCTGTCCTCTTCGATCTCATTATGGTTCTGTCGATATTGTGCGTTTCGTTCTTCATTTTGATTTCCTGATGCTGAAACCTTGACATGGGTTTTCTGTAGATTGTGATTTTGTTCTCTCGTTTTGACGATATTTTTTTTTCCTGTTTATATATGATTCTATTAACTCTGGAGTTTGAGGTTAAGATTGTAATGCTGTAAGCTGTTTTTGTATTGGAAACATCACCTTCAGGAGTAATAAATATTTTGGGGGCATGTGTGAGGCATTGTTATACTCTTTGTGCATATGTCATTGTTGATCTTCTAACATCAGTTAGAAACTAAAGCTTTCCATACTGGTGATGTTGCGATGTTTGTTTCCTTCTGTAGCGAAACAAGTGGAATAATGCCAAAATTCAGGAAAGATGGTTTTGCTGATGAGTTTTGGACTACCTAAAAGGCAATTGTACCATACAAGCAATATCTGTTATCCTTTCTTAAATGTGTAACGTTTTTATGGGTTGTTTGGCCACTCTATCGGTCCTCATTGTGTCAGAATGGTCATACTATTGTAAGCCTCCCAAAATTATGAACCGTGCCGAAAACTGTGGGGGGGGGGGGGGGGGGGGGGGGGGGTGGGGGTGGTCCTTCGTGGTGACCATTCTATCGGTCCTCGTTGTGTCAGAATGGTCATGCTATTGTAAGCCTCCCAAAATTATGAACAGTGCCTGGGGGGGTGGTCCTTCGTGGTGACCATTCCTTAAATATTATTTTTCCTTTCATGAAATGAAATCAGAAATTTTCTAATTATTGCAGTTCAATATGAGGGAGGAGCAGCCATGCAAAGTAGCATGTGGAGTTGAAAGGTCATGATTGGATCATGGCGTCTAAGAAAACTAGCTGTACGGGAATTGCTTATGGGTAATTACGTTAGTTGTTAATATGTTTTCATGCCATGTCAAGGGTTTGGGGAGTTCCAATGACTAGACAGCGGACACTCACCTAGACCTGGTACTCATACCTCAGTAACATAGAACAACAGAGTGCCAAAGGTGTGACCCGTGGTATACAAGTACACAAAAGAAAATAGTGGACCTGATTTTGAAATCTTCAAACTAGTTGTTGTCGAAATACAAAGAATATGAGCACAGATGCACTCTTTTTGAGACCATTTGTGCAGTAGGATCATAAATTGACCATTCACTTCATGCATTGGTGCATCACTACCCTCAAAGGAATATAGGTTAATTCCGTGTTGCGAAATGCTTTGAATAAATGACCAGCGCCCTTGCTACCTGGTAATGATAAGACCATGTTCTTCCAACCCCCCCTCCCCTCCCCTCCCCTCCACCCTTCATCAGTTCAACACTAATTATCTCTCTTCCAAATAGGTGTCTATGACCACATTTTCCTATGAGATGTATTTACTAAGAATATATATCCCGTCCATTGTCAACCAACAAGTGTGTCCAAGAATTTTCCCCTTTTGAACCCATGCATTATCTGCTTCAAAGTTGATGGTCTCTTAATTTATGCTATGCCCCCTCATTGGTGTCAAAGACTCAAAGCAGATGGGACTGATACCATAAAACTTTCTAAATCCCTAGTGTGACTCAACCAAATCTGAACACAAATTTAGGATAAAAAATCCAACGATTAGACACTGGTTTTGATTGTTAAGCACTATAATACTTGTAATGTCAAAAAAATTTATCGAAAACATACTGAACTTGTTCTCCCTTCTTGGTGTTATTGATCTGTTGTTTTGCGAAGATTTTATTGATGAAACTGGGTATATATTAGGCTTTCTAGTGCTATGCTTTTTAATTCACCTTTGCATAGGGATTTTTTTTGCTTCCCTGTCAATGCAGAGGAATCTCAGTCACCTTCGTGACTTGATTGAACTCAAATTTGTTTTAGTCAGCTAGTCATGTTTTGGTGTGTGCGATCATGCTAGACTTGCTACTTCATAATTAGCATTTGTATGAATGCTTTGGAGTGTGAACCTAACCATTGCGCTTTTGTTAAGCGACCAACTGTTATTTGGTATATTCCATTGTTGCCCACAAGTTACTAATAACAAATTGTAATTGTGATTTGTTCATTCCCTTTTTTGCAGCTCACGACGACTGGAGAGTATCGCGCTCAACTCCTTAAATTGGTTAGTGAAAAGGCCAAGAAAGAGGAAGAGAACTCTCGTGCTTAATCGATGATCTGCGTTGTTTGTCTGCTAAAATTATTGCATTGGAAATTATGTTACATAGTTCTGTCAATGAAGATGTCTCCATGTATTTTCTGCTCGTCATTTACTCTTGTACCTTTGTTCCTTAGGATACTTTGGTTGTAGTGTTGAGGCTTTAAACCTTAAAGTTTTGTATGTGACCTTATTCATGGCATTCTAAGCGCAAAGCGTCAATTAAAATGAAGGAAGTTATTACTCCTATGCCAAGTTGCAGTTTAGCAATTCGTCGTTATAAGTACCCAATTGAACGTGGCTTTGTGTCCGACAAGGGTAAAAAGGAGGGGGTGGGGCCATGGGGGAATGAAAAAAAGGGAATGTGGAACAAACTAAAAGATAAGTTGATCTTTTGATATTCTTAGGCCTTGGGTCTTGACTGAATGAGCCTTCTTTTTTTTTTTTTTGGTGAGAATAAGCTGCTTCTTTTTTTCCTTTTTCTTTCTCCGTATTGGTTTGAGATAAAGTAGTGGCCATTTTATTACTTGCAATGAAGTTAGAAAAAGTAGCATCAATATTTTAGTAGAAATGCACTGGAATGTGTATAAAAGAGAAAACTTAATGTTCTGCTGTATTAGCTGTAGGCCGTACAGACCTTTTTTTGTTGTAATCCTTTTCAAATGGCTTTGTATTTGTTTCTTCATTTGATGATTTATAGGCAAAAATGGCTGGTGGAATCTGCGTTGGTTCTGCTGAGGCTTTTTCAGGAGCGTTGCGAGGTAAAGATGCAGCCTCGAAATTTTACTGTTCTTTATGTATATTCAAAAGAAAAGAAAAAAATTGAAATGATGCTTACATCTATGATTCATTCGTTTTAGGAAGAATTTTTATGGGAGAGTGAAATGATCAAAATTAGGGCGGTGGATTTAAAGTCTAAAGCGGTATGCGGATCATGGTTCTCTGACTTATTATAATTATTAATGTTTTTGTGTTTTATGTGTTATGATTGCACATGTTATGGGGTTTTTAAATGTTGTGTCTTGTGACTCTTTGTCATGAAATGGAAGGTTTTGCCTTTGTTTAAATTTTGATAAGACAAATACGCAGTGCTGCAAATGTCTTTAGTTTCTAACGATCAGTTCAGATTCAGCTTGTTCATGGCTAGTTTATGCTTCTTTATGTTTGTGAATATGTTGCCAACCAATGTTAAGGTTGAACCACGATACGTGGTGATCTGTTTTGGGTACTCTTATCACAAAACTTGACATTCTGTTGCTGGAGTAGGATTAACATAAACACCAAAGATGCTAGAGTTGTGGCCATAGGGTCTGTGTATGTGTCCTGCTGAAGGTCTTCCTATTCCCATTCATCGTTGGTCTGCAGCAAGTCAAAGTGAAAGGACAGGCATGTGGTCAAAGTGAGGAGTGGGTAGTTCTAGGTATGCACTTCAATTTGATGTATTTAATTACAAAAAGAAACTATAAAAATTTGGGACAGTGATTTCTACCCTAAAATCTGTAGCTCTAAGGTAGCCCCCCTAGCACATGAAAGGTGTTTTCAAGGTGACAAGTGTTATGCAAGGTGATTGGTGGGTCAAGAGATTATTCTTGGTGCTTATCATATATGAACAATTAGCTAAAAAGAGCGTAAAATCCTTATATTAGATGGTATTTTCAAAGCCCACCTACAATCACTAACTTTTTTGTTTGATTGGTTTTTTTTTTTCCTTGTTTTTTGTGTGTGTGTGTGTGTGTGTGTGGGGGGGGGGGGGGGGGGGGGGGGGTGGGGGGGGGGGGCGGGGGCGGGGAGGCCGGTGGAGTATTTCCATGGAAAGAGAATAAGCGGTGCTACTGGTGAATTCAATCACAGACACAGTCACATCTGGTTTATCCATTTAAGGGGTAGCAAGCAGCCGATGGAGAACTGGAGATCCAAAGATGGCAACGTGGAATTCCAGCCACCATTAGACCATGCGCCAATGACCTTAAGCTTGTTCTCTATCAAAGTAGAAGGGTCCTCAATCAACTTGGAAAGTGGCCAAGTCCAACCTGTCCAATTTCCAACCAGGGGATTGTTCTTACCATCCGTCAGGGCTTGTGTTTGCCCTAATATCTTTGTTCCAAAGATCAGCGTACTTGGTAATTCTTCTCCAAATAGAGGAGTGTGTAGAAGGAAATCAATTTCTAATTGAATAAAGTTGTCATATTTGCCTTTCAAAACCCAAGCGCACGCGTGTTGTCTTCCTGGTGAACCCTCCAGTTGACCTTAATCACATTACACTCTGTAATCAGCTGAGGAGATCAATTTCTAGGTTTTGTTTCCATTAGCCCAGCCCTCCACATCAAAGTTTCTTGTGATCATGAGTGGTAGTCTACAAGAAATCACTGTTGATCTTATCCAGCTGGTCATGGATTTGGGGAGAGCATTCCATTTCATCACATAGGAGCTTTGATCAAGGTTCCTAACAGAAATAGGGGCATTTTTCTCTTCCACCTTTATAAACTACAAACTTTGAAAATGATCTAGTCAAAGGTTTAGTCTCTCATTATGAATAGAACAAAGTAGGTTAGTAGCTAAATCTCAGGGACAGGAATTGTAAAGCATTTGCAGAATAAATTCTTGATAGAGGCATTACCAAAAAGGATATTGTCATCTGCAAAAAGAGTTTTGGGTTTCTGCAGAACATTCGTGAAACCATCCTTTTGGATCCGACGTAATCTACAAATCAGAGATAGGTGGGAAAGGGGTACATCTTGATATAACATTCTGCTTGGGTGTTTTTGAGAAAATTTGGATGTGGACATGGTCGGAAGAAATTATATTTTTATGGTGCTGCTTGTATGTTAGAAATGGTAGAGCATTGAGTTCTGTGTTCATTTCCTTGCATGCATGCCTAGTGGAAATTCACAGCATTTTTAAAAAGCCTAGAAGAGGCCCAAGGAGTCTGTTTTATTCAAGGAAGCATGTAAATGGTCGGGTACATGTTTGATACGGCAAAACCAAGAAAAAGCAGGATACTCTTGAAAATTCCATAAAAAATACTCTCACCGTCCTGCAATGTTGATTCCTTTTGGGAATTCCAACTTGTTAAGGGACCATTCAGTTAATGCTCTCCGATCTGAATTGAAAAGAATTTATTCCCATTGCGACTTTTGATTTTCAATTTTGTCTATATTGAAACAGTTAGGAAACTATATGACACTGTAAACAGATAGGGTATTATTTTTATAATTGGAAGAAATGCATTACATGCAACAGTTAGGAAACTATATGACAATGGTACTCAAATGACTTAGTTGATTATGTGAGCACGGATTCATTCAATCCTTGGTGAGTTGCACATAATCAAACAACTTAACTCTCTTTAATCTTTAAATGAGAAATAAAGAGCAGGTGTTGTTTTGATTCTACATGCTGTTCCTTCATACACTGAACAGCCTATTCAAATAAACTTGTACGTTGACATCCATAATTATAGCTAATGTGATCTGCAGAATAAGTTCTAAAGATCAGTTGTTTTTTGTTGTTGGACTTAAGGTGGTTGTGTTATTTATTTCAGGTCAGAGTGAATACTCGTTTGCTTTATCAGCAAACCAAATTTAACCTTCTTCGGGAAGAGAGCGAGGGCTATGCAAAGCTGGTATCATCATTCCATCTGATTTTTTTTTTTTTTTTTTTGTGGGTAAATTAGCTTGAAATTAAAAAAAGGTTAACTGAACGCCTACAAGGGGCATATCCCAGGAGGAAAAAAAAAGGAAAAGAAGAAGACTGAAAAAATTGCAGTAACCCATGCACAACCCGCATGGAGAGTAAGCGGAATAACAAAATTCCATATGTTTGATATCTTAACCCGTGGCACTATCTATCCAAGAGGAAAGATTGTACAACGGGAATGATACCTATGAAGTGATACGGGTAGTAGTTATTACATGAAACTAATTATTACCTATGAAGTGATACGAAGTTGTAATGGCTTGAACCTATTTGTTAGGATTGCATTTGTACTGGCTTAACTATGCAACTTTGTAAATGATTGTTAGGATTTGTGTACTTGAGACAAAGTAATGAGTATCTCCATGATAAGCTTGTAACTCTTGAATTAGTGCTTTTATTTGTTCAATATATCATTGTTTGTGAAATGAAACTTTCCTGTTGCCCCAGTGTGCGTTAATTTCTCAAACCGTTTTTTTGGCCCATGTTATCATGGATGATGCTTTTTGTTCATTGGGGGTTTGTTTATGTTTGCAATTATGTTGATAATTACACCCATCTTTCTAGATGCCATGATTAGTTTTGTACGAGATACTGGTTCAGCAGCAATGATGAAAACTGCATGTCTGACAATTCTCATATTACATTTTGCTGGTCAAAGTTTTTCTAGGTTTGTGTGACACGTCTTTGGGTTTTCTTGACTCAACTGCTACTTTCATCTTTTTATTCTGTTGGGTTGTGAGAAGAATGTTTTTGGACTAGGCGCTTCTAGGGGTGCGAGATATTTTCTACGTAGGCTACGCATGTATTGTCCCTTATGGAAGGTTCTTTCCCTTGGGTGTGTTTGAGCTTCACTTAATGTCGTCGTTTTGGTAATAGAATGCAGGCTTACTTCGAAAAGTCTCTTATTAGTTTTTTAAATGAAAATCGCAATTTTTTAAGAAAAATCTTGTTCTCTCTCTCTCTCTCTCTCTCTCTCTCTCCGTGCGCGCGCGCGTGTAGGTCTGTTTGTCCTTTTTTGGTGTATATTGCTTCACAAATTATGTGTGGCTTGGTCATTGCATGAGTGAGGTTTCAAAATGGGGAAATTACCGAAATCAAATGGGTTGGGCACCTCTTCATGATATTTCATTTGAAACATGGGTATTCTGACACCGAGGCAATTCCAAAATGGTCAATGGTCAAGACTATGTTTGGTTGGCCGCCTCTTTGTGATTTGTCATACAACAAATGGGGCTTTCCGTCTTTGTCATTTACTTGTGGTATACTTCTTGTATAATGGATCATTAATAACATTATTAACTATTAATCTTGTCTTTGTCAAAGAATTATGTTTTTTTCCATCTGATTTGTGTGTGAGTAGTTAATCCAACTTTCGGTTTGGTTGTATAAATTAAGTATTAAACTTTTGAGTCTGCAAAATCATACTTATGTTGACTCTGGATTTTTCAGGTATGCCATATTCTTTTTGATCGTCTTTCACCACTTAATCCGGCCGAACATATTCAAATTCGTAACGAATTATTCAGGTATATCTCAATTTGAATCATTAGTTAGACTGATTGAATATCATTAGTTTCTGTCTATGTTTTTCAATCTGATTGGATGTTTGATTTGCTGTATTTATCTGTCTGTAACCTTATGCTTTCATTAAAGTTCCGTCTTCCCACATCTATTTTTCTTATTGAAAGTCTGCGAGTATTTCATTTTCACCTTGTGTTGCACTTGTCCAGGCTCATTGAAAAGTCTCTCTCTTCAGCATATGAACTTGTCCGGCAAACTCATCTTTAGAACTTGGTGTTGCCTTCCGCAGCTGTTAGTGATTCAATAGAAACAAATTCATATGTAAAGAGATTTTTTGTTGACCTTCCGAAAGATCTTTTTGAGATGCTTTCATGTGCTGGACCTTATCTCTACCGCGATACGTTGCTGCTGCAGAAGGTGCATTATTTTGTAGTTCCATGAGTTGTATCATGGTTTTTAGAAGTTATAGCCCTTTTTGTGTGCTAAAAATGGTCTCTCTTTGATTTTTTGATCAGCAGGTATGTAGAGTATTGAAAGGCTATTACCTTTCTGCACTTAAGCGTGTCAGGTGTAGTGATGGATCTTTTGATCCTGAAAGTGGTTCTGGTGTAAACGGAACTCCTCGTCTGCATCTAAAGGAAGCCAAATTAAGGATTGAGGAGGCCCTGGGAACATGTTTGCTTCCTTCTTTGCAATTGACACCTGCAAATCCGGCGGTTGGGCAGGAGATATGGGAAGTTATGAATCTGCTTTCGTATGAGGTAGGCATTCCGTCATCGCGCTCGAAAACTTCTATTTGAGTCTCCATTGGGTATACATTGCTCAATGGCATTTGTCTTTTTAGGTGCGTTATCACTTGTATGGTGAGTGGGAAAAAGATGATGAAGCTTATTCCAATGGTTTTGGCTGCAAGGCAAACTGCAAAGGTGCAAAGGTAAATTATTTGTTTTTAGGAATTGATTAGTCTGGTCACTTTTTTTGGCGTTGTGGTTGAGAAGTATTGGTTGCTTTGCCCTGCTCTTTCAACAGTTAAACACGAGAAGGATCTTGAAACGGCTTGCAAAGGAAAACCTAAAGCAGCTGGGTCGAATGGTTGCTAAACTAGCTCATGCCAATCCAATGACAGTGCTACGAACAATTGTCCATCAGGTACTGTGTCAACATTTGATTAGCAGGCATTTATGATTTTTTCCCCTAAAAGTTATTTACTCCTGTTGTTCTCATCGCTATGTATTCTCGGGCTAGGGTACAATGATGGTCCCTAGACTTGTTTCCTAGCGTCAATTTGCTTCCTGTACATCAAATTGCGGTGCCGTCAGATTTAGCACATTGAGTCAATTTAAGAGTACGAATAGATTTTCAAAGTTGTAAAAAATTCATTACCCACTTTCTACATTCTAAAAAGGTCATGTAACATTTTAAATTTGAATGCCTAACTTCTTTTTAACAAAAAATAGTTTTGTTTACGTGTAAAAGGGATTAGTAGATGTAAATCTTCCTTTTGGCATTACGCTATGGGTTCACAAGATTTTTTCCTTATTGCAATGAGTTTCACTTGTCTTTAAGTGATGGAGACGTGTGTCCTTGAGTGTCCAAATTGTGCCTGATTCTAAAAGGCAAGATACTAGTGGACACTTTTTAATGAGTCCCGACACAGGTTGACTCATGTCAGCAGGTGCCAATGAGTCTCTATTCGGGTCGGCCATGAATACATCACCTTCTTGTAATTGTATGTGTTTCTTAGGCTAGTTCAAACGTTAGTCATAGGATTTGTTGATCATAGGAAGCTTTAATGAAGCAGATTTTCCTGGGAAAACATTGAAAACACTTTTTTTTAAGGAAAACTATATGGACTGGTATTTAGTTCCCTAGTGAAGCTTAATGCACTCTGCACAGAATGGACTTTGGTTTTATTTTGTGAAGAACATTGAATTGACTCAACTAGTGATTCTAAATAGTTTGTTTTTCACTCGCTCCATCCATTTTGTTTGCTCACTATCCCATTTTAGGATGTCTCAAGTTGTTTGCTTCCTTTGAAAAGTCACAAGTAAAAAGTGTGGATTTCCATAAACTAACCATCATAAATGACTGAAAGTAGTTTTAGAAGTTGAGAATAAAGGACAATATTGGAAATCTAGTCAAATTGTTTAAGCAGAGAAGCATTAATTGTGTTTCCTATTAAAAAGTGGAATTCTCCGTACAAAGCAAACTAAATGGGACAGAGAGAGAGTAGTTGTTTAGCACTCTCTAATGCAATGATGCCAACATTTTCACCGGATATGAAATCATTGGTGCTCGATCTAGTGTCACGTGAAAAGCAAATGCAAGAAAGTTATAGCTATATCACACATCAAAGGAGCGCAGGAAAATCTGCAATGTCCATAACATCCCCGGCTCCAGCCAACTTGCTTTTTCTTGAGGTTAATCTGTTGCGAATTGGGAGCATCCTAAATATTATATTCAAGAAAAAATGACCAATATTTTCGAAGTAGAGGTCAGTTGAAGTATGTTAAAATTACCAAGAATGTCATATTGCACTTGCACAAACCCACAACCGGATAATTTCTCGACAAAGAGAAGTTATAAGGAAATGGAAAAGACTAAAAATGAAGTGAATAAGCTTTGTTCTAAGGTTCCCTTGTAAATAGCAAAAAGTATAATAAGTCTATGATTGAAACTACTAACGATTAACATATTGGTATATAAACCTTTAAGTAATTTTCTACATGATCACCAATGTGCTTACAGCCAAAGGACAAGCGATGTACGTATACTCAGAATGTAGTACTACTTGCAAGTATCATGAAGGTACAATGTACCCAAAAAGAAAGAGTACATACAAGTGTCCCCAAAATGAAGCAAGAGATTAGAGCCAGTCTGACAAATTAAGGCCATCATCTTTAAGCTTCTCACGTCCAACTTGTGCCAAGCACTCAATCGCCATCATCTTTAAGCTTCTCATGTCCAACTTGTGCCAAGCGCTCAATCACAACGTACTCCAAAATATCATACTCAAGCTGCACTGAAAATTCAATTAGCCAAAGAAAAACAACCACCCAAAGCATCTATCCAATTAGTGTTGCAAACTTGCAATGCATCAAATATCTACCGAAGGGCTACACAAATAACTCAATGCGACTGAATCAACATAGGAAGATAAAGAAATGGGAGGTTTTTATTACATAGTTGTATTGTCCTTACCATATTATCCATAATATCAGTCATGTATATTTCACGCTAATGCTTTTCAGTCTTAATCGCAGAACCACTAATTTGAAATCATAGTGAAAAGGGGGAACATATTTGAATCAGTGATTGATGTTAACATTTTACTAGCGCTGAAGTGGCTTTCCCTTGTAACTTGTAAGATTATGCGGTCTAATATGCATTTTTTTGTAGTTATTTTTTTTTTTTAAATTTAAAGTGAGGATGTGAAAGTAGGGGAAAAAAAATTGGTTGGCTTGATAAATATGTTTTATTGTTTATGGTTCTATTAGCGAAAATTTACGTCATGCAAGGCATGAAGACTTGCCTACGATTTATTTTACCAAATTTCTGAATATTAAGTTTGATTTGTTTCTAAGAGAGAACAAATGAATTAAGTGAAAAAATTTATTTGTCTATGTTCCTTTCCTTTTCTCCTATCTTCTTGTGTGTTTATTGATGTGTGCGTGTTTTGTTTTTCTTTTATGCTTGAAGTCAATGCTTATGGGCCTTGCACCTAGTCAAAATATGTGAACACAATGTGCAGCCTAACAAAAAGTCACAATACTTCAATTTTGAACTTCATATGTCCTGTTTCCGTAAATGCTACACTTCGAAGTATGTGTTATTAGTTGATTACCTCTGTTTATCTCTCTAATCCTACGTTTAACCGCTTAGCTATGTGTTATAATGCTACACTTCGAAGTATATGTTATTAGTTGATTGCCATGGTTTATTTCTATAATCCTATCGTTTAACTGTTGAGCTATGTGGAAATTTTTATTTATTTTCCTAGTCGATTAAGTCACATCACACACACACACACACACACACAAGTGCATGTCCTTGTTCGGCACCCCGTCATTAGAGAGTTAGTTTCCTAATTGACTCTCCGATTGGTGCAGTAATTTAGTTTTCCAAATGTACCAATAATCACTGTAAGAAGAATTTGATGTAACAACAATCGGCTCCTTTGATTGTTGCCGTATTGATTGATGACATACTTTTCAGCTATGATTACGTTCTTGAAATTTGCTGTAGCCGTTGCCATTATTTGTAGGTGCAATAAATACCCATCAATGGAACTGAGAGGTCTTTTCCAGTGTCTCGTGAATCAGTTGAAGAAAGGGAATGGAATTGAGCTAGTTTTGCTACAGGTATTTTCAGACATGTTAAGTTATGCCTTTGTGATGTGTCTTCCAGGTCCCATTCTTAACACTTTGATCTTCTGTGATTGGAATAGGAACTTATCCAGCAAATGGCAAATGTCCAATACACAGAGAACATGATGGAGGAACAGCTAGATGCCATGGCAGGGAGTGACACTCTCTGATATCAGGCTACTTCTTTTGGGATAACTCGAAACAACAAGGTGCATTGAAAAGCTTTGAGTGTCAACTCTTTGATTTAAAATCTCAAGAAATTTTGGCAATTCAGTAGCTATTCGAGTTATTATGTTCGGAGAAAATAATCAGCTCCTATAATTTTACAATTCAAATGGTGTAATGCATACTGGTGCTTAATCTGAACACTTTTGACTTACCACATGAACCATCTTTGAAGGAAAGCGTGCTTGTTCATTCTTGTCATCAGATAATAGCAATCCTACTTTGCCACTATATGCTAGATAGCCTAGATTATGCAATTTTATTAAGACCTAGCTACTTTTTAGGGCGATATATGAACTTTGTCTGAAGTTGTATGCTTTTAGTACTCCCTTTAGACATTTTACATTTCGTATGTATATAGAGGTTTTTCTTCTAATTCTATAGGGAGGGCGGATATTAAATTTGTGCGGGGTTTGGGAGTACCCGAGTATTGGATGCTTCTATCTCCTTATTGCCTCCTTAAGGTCGAGGTCGAGGTCCTCTGTAGTAGTCGGTTCTTTAGAAGTGAGTGCCGCGTTGGGAATTGTTGGGTTCAGTTGGAGTATTAGAGAATCTTGGTTTGCTTATCCCTTCTCTGGATGACTAGTGGTGACGGGTTTTGGCTGAGGGGGCAGGTTGTTTTCTGGCGAGCCTTGGGGCTTGGATGAGGGAGTATTAGGCCTAATGGAATGGGCATGGTGTGCAGGGTGGGGCCTATGTCGGATGCTAACATCTCTGGTTCGAGCCTCTTCTTGGTGCCTTATTCCTCTGTAGTAGCTGTTCAGCCTTCCATTGATGCCGATTTGCTATGCTGCTGCTAGTCCTTAGTGATGGTTGTCATTTGGTCATTTCTGACCGTGACTATTTATTTTATTTCCTAGCCTGGCGGGATGTGCCAGGTAGTAGTTAGCTTTCATTATATTCTATTTGTAATACTACATATCATATCTTGTTGTACTATCCTTCCGATTAGATGGATAGTGCAACTGGGGTATGATCTCAACACACATGGCACTTTTGTTACATTACTTAATCTACCCTACTCTCCATGCGGGTTGTGCATGGATTATTGCACTTTTTTCAATCTTCTTTTTCCTTTTTCTTTTTCTCCTGGGGTGTGTCCCTTGTAGGTTGTACATTCGGTTAACCTTTTTTAATTTCAAGAAAATTTACCCAAAAAAAAAAAGAAAAAAAAGGGCAGATATTAAAAATTTAGAGCTCATAGGTGGGAATCTTATTCACTAATATGTTCTTTTTTGCCTTTTTCGACATTGATTGCTTTTTGCATGCTGAAAAGTTGTTTCTTTCTGCATTAGGAAACAAATATTTAAAACTTTTATCTATTTGACTCCTTTGCTTTTTGTTCAAGATTTTTTCCTACTAAATCCACTGCTGTCTGAGTGGGACGCTTAATTTGTCTTGAGACGTTAACATCTGTCGTTACAGGCATTGATCAAATCCACTAACAGACTAAGGGACTCATTGCTTCCAAAGGAGGATACAAAAATAGCTATTCCATTGCTGTTGCTTATTGCCCAACATCGTTCTGTGTAAGGTGTACATCTTGGTAGTCCTAAGTTTCTAAGAATGTTCCTTGAGCTTACACTGCTAATCACTAGAAGTCGTGGAAATGAAAGTATGCATCTTCCTAAATTTGAGTATGGGATGAGGAATCTTTATCTTGGCAATTAGTGTGTAGTTACTTCTATGGCCATTCGTAGATTAGATAGATGTGCCTAATTTCGGGTCAAATCTTCTACCTAAATCTGGATCCTTATTAGTTATATATAGGTTGATCAGGTAATGTGAAGTTGGATACCCTTTGTGTGATCCTATGTTACGTGGACTCGCCATTTTTGATGGAGTACCCGACCCGACCCGACCCGACCCGGGTGTGAGATTCGTATGGGATTCGGCTGAAAAAATCTGGACACATGAACTTTGTGCAGGTCTGGTTGACCAAGGAAGAAGAAGAAGAGAACAAGGGGGAGAAGAAGAAGAAAGGAAGAGGAAAGAGGAGTAGTACCTGGAGATGTAGGCGTGGAAGACGATTTTTGTGGAAGACGATCGTGGAAGCATGGCAAAAGTTCGGCGTGGAAGACGATCAAAGAAGAACGTGGCTGTTTTTTCTCCTTTTATGATTTAGGGTTTATTTTATCCTTTTGGGTTTTCAATTGGGCTTGTTAGGTTGTATAATGTACCTATTTATTCTTTTTGGGCCACTATTGGGCTATTTGGGCAATTAAGATGGTTCCATAATTTTTTATGGGCTTCTATTATCATTTTATCACAAAACAAAGAATCCATATACTTAAATTGCATAAATTTTTTATTATTTTACATATTAAATTTATAAAAAATAATAAATTAATTAAAAAAATAAATTCGACGAATCCCCGCTCCCGTATCCAAATTCGGATACATATCTCCGAATCCTCTATTTTCAACTTTGAGATGTCCGACCCTTAGATATGTACCCGAACCCGATTCCCGTACCCGAGTCCGAGTAACATAGGCGTGATCTTGTTGGCTGCCATGTAACTGATATTACATGTATGCTGTGAGCTTTTGGTAACATTTTCTGATTACTCTCGTCTACTGGGTTGTCATAAATGCAGATGCGCCATACATTATGATGGTTAGTGAGGAATTTGATAGATGCCATGGAACCCTTCTTCAATTTGTGGACTTCCTATGTAGTGCAGTTACGCAAGCAACATGTGCTCAGCTGATTCCACCTCTTAATGATCTTGTACACCTTTACCACCTCGATCCTGAGGTTCGTCTCTCCCTCTCCCTCTCCCTCTCCCTCTCTCTCTCTCTCTCTCTCTCTCTGTGTGGAGTATTTTCAACGAACTTTTCATGTCAGGATTTTGATTATATACGATGGTCTCACTATTTTTTTTTGGACTTGAGTTGTATTCTTATAACGTCTAGGGTTGTCCCCCATTGGCAGTTATCTTAAATTAGATAGGATTTTGTAACGTGCTCGCTTTCGTATAATTTTTTTCTCTCTGCTCCAGGTGGCTTTCTTAATCTACCAGCCTGTAATGAGGCTCTTCAAATGCCAGAGTAGTTCTGAAGTCTTCTGGCCTTTGGATAACGTTGAAGCTCCAAAAGAGTCCGAGTCATCTGGCAAATTGGTTCTGGATTTTCGTCCTTCTTGAAAGCCTATAACGTAATTACATGAGCTTATTCATTTTCAACTTTGTATATTGGTACATTTTGAGCTCGATAGGTCATAGGAGAACTTACATTCATATTTGTTGATAACAATGCTTTTATATATTTACCCAAAAAAAAAAAAAAACAATGCTTTTATATATAGATGATAGTATCTTTGTGTGTATAAGTATGGTTGAGACTCTGGGTTACCGTGAGTTTTTAACTTAGTTAACGGTATTATAGTATTCTTTGTAGTCCTGATTTCCAGCTTTTTATTATCCAATTTTGCCTGCTTTTGACATTTATATCTACTATGCAGGTGGTCGGATCTTCTTGATACTGTTAGTACAATGTTGCCTTTGAAAGCTTGGAACAGCCTCTCTCCAGACCTATATGCCACCTTTTGGAGTCTCACACTTTACGATCTTTATGTCCCCAAAAGCCGTTATGAGTCTGAAATTTCTAAGCAGCATGCAGCACTTAAAGCTCTGGAAGAACTCTCTGATAATTCGAGCTCAGCAAAAAGGAAGAAAGACAAGGAAAGGATTCAAGAATATTTGGATCGTCTTACTTTTGAACTCTAAAAGCATGAAGAAAATGTTGCGTCTGTTCGCAGGCGGCTTACTCATGAGAAGGATAAATGGTTGAGCTCGTCTAGATACCTTGAAGATGGAGTTCCTTCAGCGATGTATCTTTCCGCGCTGTACTTTCAGTATGCCTGATGCTGTTTCCTTGAATCTGCAAAGCACTTCAAGGAAAAAATCGATGATGAATATAGAGTTAACATGTATAATGAATCGAGCACCCTTTTGTTATCTTGCATTGTGAATCTTGGTCATCTATGTTTGTTTAGTACTTCTTACAATTACATTGAAAGTCCTATTAATTGACAAATAATTGTTTGGATCTTTTGCAAAGTGCGTGATGTGGAGCTATGTCTGTGAATGTATGTATCTATTGGTGTTGGCAATGGAAACTTTTATGCAAGCCTTAGATTTATTTTGCTGTCTGACTTTAAGCTGAAATGGGTGTATAGGATTCTGGATAATCTTCCAGTTGCTGTTCTGAGACCAAGGAGGGATGGCATTCAGTCAACCGGTTATGAACATGGTTTTCGTGTGGGGTTCAAAGGAAATTATGCAGGGGTGAGTTGTGAACTTGTGGTTGATCAGCTGTTACGTTGTGCTTGTGTTCTTCTGTGACTGATTTTTGTTCATATGCTCTTGCAGAGGAAAGAGGAGAAGTATTTTATAAACAACATGTTGCTATTTCTCTTAGCATGCGACTATATCTGGTGGGTTGGGGTCAGTCCTTTTAGTCTTAGCTTGGTGGTTCTGGTCTTATGGGTGAGTCTTGTTCTATACTTTTGTTAGTTTGTTTGAGTCTATTGTGTCCGTGTCCAGTTTTGTGTCCTTGTTGGTCGTTGTTGTTCACTGCTGCTGGATCATTGCTGGCTCCTTGGATGAGACTACCTTTATGGCTTAATCCTTTCATTTCTTTGAATTCCATAAACTGCAATCAATTTTTAGGAGGCGCTGTAACATTCTTTACTATAGTCTTTGCCATCTGGATTTATTATTGCATCTCAATTTTACAATTCGATCTGCAGGATGAAACCGAGAACCCTAACCTTATGGGATCAGTCCACTTTTTTTTTTTTGATCAATGATCAATTCACTGATCATGAAGGTCAGGCAATGGCTGACCTTGCAGGGCCATTCCCTGTCATTCTTGGTACAAGGATGAAAGTCAATACTTCCAATGGTAATTTTTTCCCAAAACACTCAATTGAAAACACGAGCTCCAAAAATGATTCAGAGTATCTTTCAGCTAATTATTAATTCCAAATATTAAGGTATCAAGCTAGCGACCAGAGGCTCTAGCACTTTTTGCTTCAATCCGCCGCTTCCCGATTGAAGTGCAGGTGTATGGAAAACTCAAGTGCCATTAGCAAGCTCCCGATTCATGACATGAACGGACAAGGCACAGCACCTCGCTGCCTCACACCAGGCGGGAAAGACATCATCAAAATCAACCAGCTTCCAACTATTGTCTCAGAGGTACACTTCTTCCCATGAACACACAACATTTGAACCTAGCTGCGAAAGAAATTAATCCTGCCATGCATTTAACTTATATATTCTTCTCTGAACATGACTTCAATACAGCAAGCACTGGATCCAACCTATCTGCAAAGTAACTGACATGGAGCAGAAGTTCTGGTACATGTCGTTCTCTAAATGCAACAGGGGAACAGATGCAACAGCCCATACTTTGTACTGCAAGGAAAGAGAGGAACCAGTGCCACAGTAAGTCCCCTTCAAAGTTCAAACACATGTTCAGAATAATCAATATCAAAACAGCTGTATAAAACGCATGTGTAACTTACTATTGAATCCCATGTCAATTTCTTAACAACTGCAGATTCAACGTAGAACTTACAGACAACACAGGCTCTATTGTTGCTACAGCATTTTCACCTGTCGCAAAGAACATGTTCAGAATCACAGCTCAATACCTAAAGGATAACATGGATGAGGACATGAGGTAATTCAATTTCCAGTTTGAAGTTACTTCCAAGTTACATGAATTTTTACAAAATCTAGGGTATACTATCCATTGCTGCAATGGAAAAGCTTTTTGAAGGCATTGAGTATGCTGTTCGCGTTTGGGCATTGAATTTTAGCCCCCGCGAGATGACACAGTTCGTGTTTTAACATACATGAGTATGACCTCATCAGCAACATCAAAACAGACAAATATATATATGGCGGGGGAGGGGCGGGGGGGTGGGGGAGGCGCTCTGGTATGGAGAGGAGAAAAAAACCGTTAGTACACACAAATATATATATATAGGGGTAATTTTGTAATTATACATTTTTCGGTTCGGGTAACAGTGAAACCATAACCGAACCGATACCCGTTCGGTTATCCAAGGCCTTAACCATACCTGTACCCACGGAGAAATTTTCGGTTATGGTTCGGGAAAAAACTTCGGTTATGCTCGGTTACCCATCGGTTTGGTTCGAATTGCCATCCCTAGATAGTTGGCCACAAGAGGCACTTGACTCTTATTCCTTCTTTGGGACAGTTCATTTGAATGTTTTTTTTTTTTTTGGGCTAAATTAGCTTGAAATTAAAAAGAAGTTAACCGAATGTACAGCCTACAAGGGGCATACCCCAGGAGGAAAAGAAAAAAGAAAACAAGAAGATTGAAAAAATTGCAGAATCTCATGCACAACCCACATGGAGAGTAAGGTAGAGTAAGCGAAATTACAAAAACCGTTGTTCTATCTATGAGGAAAGATAGAACAACGGGTGTGAACCTACGAAGTGATATGGGTAGTAATGATTGCAAGAAACCTAACTATTACCTGGCACATCCCGCCAAGCTAGGAAATGAAATAAAGAGTCACCATCAGAAACGACCATGTGATAGACCATCATTGAGAACTAGCAGCATCGTGGCAAATCGGCATAGGGGAAGCTGATCAGCTACTACAGCGGAACAAGGCACCAAGACGAGGCTCAACCAGAGAGGACGACATCCGACAGGGGGCCCCACCTTGCGCACCACACCCATTCCAACCAATCTAACTCCCTCATCTGAATTCCAAGCTTCACCAAAACAACCCACCCTAGCCTTAACCAACCACTACTAATCTCCAAAGATGGGTTAAGCAGGCCAAGAATCAAATACTCCGACCAACCCAGAAAAAACCTCAACATGGCACTCTCATCCAGAGAAACAGCTACTACAGAGGACCTTGAGCTTGAGGAGGCAGACAGATATAAATGCATCCAAACACGGGAACCCTCTAAACCCCGCTCGAAAGCCTAATCCACACAATCTACACAACCACAGCTGATTACCAAAGACTCGCCGCCCACCAAAAGAGAGACAGCAAAGGAGCCTCTAATCTGCCACCAGTAAAAGAACTGGCACATTTCGAGGCCACACTACACTGCAGGGGACTATAATCTGCTCCGTTCAAATAGTGAAAAACCACACATCTAATAAGAACAGACACAATCACACACATGTCACGCTAAGAGACTAACGGGCTCAGAGAAGCAAGAGCTCTTGGGTTTTGAAGATGCAGCACGATAAGGTGCACAGCAATGAGCCCTTAATGGCTTGAATGCCTAGAAACTAAACTGGGCTAGGACCAAACAACACCTGTTATGATCTTATTTCTGATTTTTTTGGCAAAACCAAACTACTGCATATACCCAAAACCGGCAACCCACCGGGACTAACTAGAACAAGAAGTAATGAAATATATCCAAATGATTAACCCGATCTCAGTCCAACAGATGATTGCCGAACGAGGTTTTCAATCTGGATCTACAAGTCTACGGAACTGAACTTAACGAAGATGATTGAGAACCGGGATTTACCTCTGTAAATCCAGAATCCGTTTGGAATTGACCCTAACACCGAGCCTATTTGAGCACTGAGCAGGAATTCTATCTGTAAATTCCACCAGATCTGACCAGCGCACCACCATTTCCGACGAGCAACTGTCCTTCGCCGTGCGTAGCTTCAGGACCAGAGCAGTGGGAATAATGGCTACGAAGCTGATACGTCAGAAATGGGATATGATCTCCGGAGACTCCTTTTGTCGTGAATAGGACCCACGAGCAAAGACTCTGGGTCATCTCCGTGAAACCCACGAACTGGGAAACCTCACCGTCCGTTCGAACCCTTCCGGCTAGGAGTGGATGCTCGGACACTCAGCTGTTGTGGGTTGGTGTAGGCCGATTCACCATGGCAGAGGTGAAGATCGGCATAAGAGAAATGGTGGGTTAATCGGCAGATCCCCTTTCTCTGATTAACCTATCGCCGGTTGAGGGAATCGGTCCATGGGATGGACTGAATAACGAATTTTTAATTTTTGATTCAGCCAATACAGGCTGTAGTCAACTGGAAACAAACAGCGCCACACCGATTCGTCCTGTTGCCATACCTTCGAATGGTACAGATTGAAGATGATCGGGGAAATCCTCTTTTACCCGTGACTGAAATTGGCTGAACAGAGTATACCTCCAGGCTGTCGTTCCCTGCAAACTGATTGTTTGAGGGGAGGTCCAAAAATGGAAGATTTGTGGTGGATTTCTGAAAGGAGGAGTGCATTCTCTCTCTATTTCTAGAGAGAGAAGCTCTCAACAGCCAACCTGTATGATTTTCATTTGAATGTTTGATCCTATGTGTTACAATATATATGATAACCCTTGATAATGTCAAGCTTTAACCGTTTGGAAGTTTGGTCAAGTGAATTATTGGAAAACAAAATAAATTGTGACGCCATCTTTTCTTTCGAATATTGTGGTTTTATTACCATTTGGAGTTTTCCTTTCTCTTGTAATTATCTGTACATTTTCCGGAAGTGATGGATTCCCTCTCATTAGTGTCCTTTGAGTGCAGCCTTTACATTCTGAAATTTAAGTGCCTCTTTAGAAAGAACTAAACTGGTTCCTCCAATCAACAACATGAATTGCTTTATCGTAATAGCAAATGCATGCTAAGATTACAAAGTACCGACTTTTGTTTTACAAAAGTTCCCAAAATTTGACTAGAATCAAACCCCATGAGGGGTTGCTTTGTTCCTTTAAGGAAAAAAAGGCAGTTTATGAAAGAGGACCTAAAACTTGGTCCATTTCACATTACCAAATGGGCACTGCATTGTAGAGCTGCCTAGAATGTTATGCTATCCAATGTTTTGAAAACCGGATCAGTAAGCGAACCGGAGAAACAACCGGGTGGATGGTTCACCGGTTCAACCGCGGTTGAACCGTTATAGAACCCTAAGAACCGTGATGTCATAATTATATATAAAATATATTATCAATATAGAAATAACTATAATAATAGTATAAAACAATATGTGGGTAAGAAAATGATTGTAATGAAGTATATTTCACGTTATTCAAAGTAAAAGAGGAGGGCTTACATTAGGCTATTATTTTCTTCAAAAGAGATGACATCTGTATAACATGGGTTGGAAATTTAGTCCCACATCGGAGGATATGAGTATAGAGAAGCACACTATCATCTATTTATGCTTAAGAAGGCAGAAACACATGCGCATGAGCAGAGGGCCACATGCCAGCTGTTCTCGGGATTGGTAGCATTTTGGATATGGTATTACTTCTTGGACAAAGAAATCATGGGTCTCATGACCGTTGCCCTGTTATGATCAGCGCTTATGTATGACAAGATAGCCTTTTAAGTTGAGTTTTGGTTAGATATATGGTCGCCTAATGAATTAAGTTTTCCTGATTTGTTACGGTTTAAAAATTCATGGTTGTGTGTTGGTCTGAGCAGCAACGGTATCTCATTGTTGGCACTTGGCACTCAATGATTACTTAGACTAGAACACGTTTTTGCTTGGACTTTAGAATGCATGGCATCATTCTCCTCCTCCATATACTCAAAAGTGTGTGCATGCTATTGGTTTGGAATGCAAGTGCCATTCATATAGTTCTGCATGCCTCTTTCAATCCAAACCCTTGGAGTTTAACAAGGTGCAAACTCGGGTTGAAACTTGCACTCCAGAAGTTTCTACATGCTATCGGTTTGGAAGTTTCTGCGTGCTAGGGTTTTCTAACACGCAAACTCGGGTTGAATAAAAAACATAAGTCAAAATTCCTCATTTTTGTAAGGCTTGGTTTGCTTATTCTTGCCTGTGCGTTTATACACTGCTTTGTACATTGCTAGGTGCTGGGATGTAATTGTGAACATTCTTGATTGGATTTGGTTTTTTGTCTGATGGTCAAATCTTGGATCCCAAAGTTCAAGATACCATCCAAATGCATCAAGTTGTTTCTGTTGTGATTCACTCTTAGCCCTTCAGGTTGTGTAAAGATCTCAGCCATTAACTGAGTGGGAAGGTAGATCTCAAGTGCATTTAAGAATGATACTTCATAGTTTGCTCTCTCTCTCTCTCTCTCTCTCTCTCTCTCTCCACATGAGCCAGATATCTGATTCTTCATCGTCCTTTGCTTCGCAGCAATCAACCCCCGGTCGCCTCAATCCTCCGCCATCAGTGCAGCTGTTAGCCAATAATGGAGGCTTTGATCTAGGGGTTCGATTATGGCCAATCCAAACATCTTGTTGAGAAAATTGCAGAATACCCGTTTTCTTTTTATGCAAACTTTTGGTTCATCATATATTTGGATTGATGCATGTGACTTATAGATTTTTCCTACAGGTTTTCTCATTCCTAAGTTAATAATGTCTTTCCTACTATTAAGTTCTTTTGACATTGAATTTGTTTCTTAATATCTCATCGGTGGTGGTGTTACTTGCTGTTATGTTTTTTCAAGGTTTCGCAATTTGTTAAAGTTCTTTGTTCAGGTTTTTTTGAATGCAAAATTCTTTTGGTTCATCATATATTTTGACTAACGCATGTAACTTAGTGATTTGGTCCTTCAAGTTTTGCCTTCATAGATGATTAAAAATTATAAAGGGTTTTCTCCTTCCTGAGTTAAGAATATCTTTCCTACTAATATTTTCTTTTGCTTTTGATTTGTTTTCCTAATATCTCATCAGTAGTGGATAGTGGTGTTAATTTCTTGCCCTCTTTTTTTTCAAGGTTCTGCAATTTGTTTAAACTCCATTCAGGTTTCTTCTATCTGCCACTATCTTTGTGTCTCATTCGGGTGTTGTTTTAGCTCCCACAGGAAAGTGGATGGTCACGAGTAATTTAAAATAGCGTGCGAAACTATTTTGATTTGCAAAGTTGGCCCTCTGAATGATTGAGGAGCTGACTTTGAAAATGTTAAACAACTTTGTATGTGATTATCCTTTAGGAGCTGACTTTTTTTTCATGGCATTAGTATGATGTTTGTGACTGTGTCTTAACATTTTACTTGGCTGGAGTTTCTTGCTGATGGTTTCGAATATGTGATGTTTTGTTTATGCCTTGGCTTAATTGTTTTATACTGACCAATGGGCCATTAATGATAAATTCTTGCTTTTAGGCTTGTCCCGAAATGCATTTATTTGGAAGTGCATCTTTTTTTACCTTTATTCCTTAGAATGCATTTCCATTCTAACTTGGTCACTTCAAACGTTTTACCTGCGGTGACCTTTGAGCAGCTACTAATTCTCAACTCAATTCAAAAGCCATGGACAACGATAGAAAAAACAAACGCATTTCTGTGAAGAAAGTACCATACCGGAATGACATTTTTTTGTAAAGGCTTCTCCTAATTTTGGTAGCATAGGCAATGTGAAGCCACACTTCTTTTTAATATTAGAGCGAGGATTGAGAATGTGAGTTTTGTTGAGTGAAGATTGAGAGTGCGAGTGTGGGATCTACTAGAGGATTATGTATCTAAGTGTACATGTATAGGAAAATGTTAAGTGCAAAGCGTGTGTTGTGTTTTTATTTATTTTTGATAAGCAAAATAATTTTATAAATCTCCAAATTTGAAAATTACAATATGTAAAAGGACATGGGCAAATGAAAAAAGTGTGTTATGTATTGAAAGAGTATGAAAATGCGTGGAAACATGTCGAAGCTGTATCAAAGTTTTGCATTTTGGTGGTTTTATAAAAAATTTCAGGTGCAGTAGCCCTCTATATTGAAATTCTAAATGCTCACACCAAATTTTAGGAGATTGCTCCTGGAAGTTGAAATTGGATTCATCAGTGTTAACATGTATATCCATATGATTGTTCAGATGTTCTTTGTTATATGTATTTGTGATTTGATTTACTTGTGGTGTGTGGGATTACAAAGGGAGAAGACACTGTTGAGCAGAGTGGAAAGTCATCGATGTTTATCGATACATCGATAAGTGTACTGGAGAGCGAAATGATGAGCTTGGTGGGTTCGACAAGGCCATATTGAGGTCGCAGCACGAGTGCCAGGTAAAATTTGGGGAAAGTGTTGGTTTTGTGGAGATTTGAGTAGTTCAATCTTGAATCTTTAATGTGTTTGAAGTAGTTCCGAAGAAACTAAACAAAAGTCAATTCAAGTATTCACATTGGCTGATATTGTAATTATTGGAGCAAAAGAAGTGATGTATCATAATGATTGTATTGGTTTTCTCGAAATGATAGATGTTTTGAGTTTGTTTCATGCGACTATTGTTTAGTTGATATCGTTGTGCATCTGTTTTTTGGTAGCTGAAATTGAACAAGAAGAGCAAGTATAACTTATCAGATGGGGAAGAAGACGAATTCGACAATCAAAATGGACTTCAAAGAAGGGATGATTATGAGGATGAAGTACCATTTGATGAGAAGGAAGATGTCGAAGCTCCTAATATTGAGAGTAAGTTCCTAGTTTCTGCTAAAAAACACGTTTGAATACTTCAAAGCTTGTGATAAAAAAAAAAGGAGTACTTCAAAGCTTAGTTTTTGTTTGTGGTTCTCAACCAAATAAATGGACAGCATTGAGTACATATGATCCCTAACATTTCACAAAGCACACTTTTTACTGAATTAGTGTTTTGAAACAGAGGAGGGAGAATGAGTCCTTTCTTTGACCTTCTCAATTTGTAATTCGAATGGGTTTATGTCAAAAGGGTGACTTGGTATGAGAGTAGTAGGTGTTTGACCGACTGAATATACGATTTATAAAGATAGACGCATTTTTCGTATGGTGTTTCGTATCTTTTGAAATCTACTCGTTAATGTTGCTGGAACCGATTTATCTTCCATTAAAATTCTAAGGGTCGCCATTTGATGATTTAGATTATTTATTTTGATGTTGAAGTAGATATTATTTAGTGCCACTGGGCACTGTGGTGCACAGGCCCCTCCGCCACCACACATTGGTGTGGGGCCTATACAATTTGTCTTGCGCCCCTCACCAATGTGGCGCGGGAGGGACCTTGAGCACCACATGGCTATTGAATAATTTTTTGTGTCGAAATTAACAGCTGAACTGAGTTTGCCATTGGGAAATGACTTGTATTGAATGGCTTGAGACCACTGGAGGCCGATGAACAAAGGGGAGGGTACAGAGATGGATACGGACGATAGTATAGACTCTGTCGTGGTCAATTAGAGAGTAAAGTATGCTCATTGCGTATTTACCAAATGTAGGTCTTCAAGGCTGTGTCAAACCATCCTAACATAGGGACCTTGGAAAGGAGGGAAGCCCACTGGTACGTTTTCTCCTCAAAGTAATTTAAGTGATATGTGGAGGCCTTTATCATAGAGTTGAGTCTGGTGTTAGGTATGATACGGGCTCGGGGCTCCCAAATGTCAAGAGGTGGTTGTTATATGTCTTGCGATTTATCAAATATCACATTCCTCCCTTGGTCCCCATCACGGTTCCTAGGCCCAACTAGTGTGGTGCAGCTAGGCTCAATGTGGTGTTCTTTAGTATGTAGACAGATAGGATTTACCATGGGCAGCATTTTCAATGGTGAGTCAAGGCTCGTCTCGAGTTCCACATAAAGGATAGGCTTTGGAAAAAAGCCTTGAGGCTTGAGGCATTTGAATTTGTCCCTCACTCTCTGAAAGCGTATGCCTTGTGTATGGGTATGGGGCCTTCACACAAGGTGCGTCTTTTGTGCATTTTTATGCATTTCATGTGAGATATATGCTTTTCAGAAGCACATGACCCATAGATCGTCACACTCTCACCTCTCTCAGCTTGTAAATCTTTGCTTGAAGTGAGAGTACATATTTGAGTATGTCTTTTTTTCACAGAAATTAGGGTATTTTGAGTATTGAATGTATATTGACACATATTTCTTGGCTTAGAGTTGCTTTTGATAATTTTACATCATATTGTTATCTCTCTCACTTTGTTTTACTTTTCAGTAACTATGTGTATTTTTTTTAGGGTAAATCAACTTGAAATTAAAAAGAGGCTAACCGAATATACAGCCTACAAGGGGCATGCTGCAGGAAGAAAATAAAGAAAATAAAATATAAAACAAAGAGAGCCTACGCCAAACAGCTACATAGGACTAGAAGAAAATGAAACATCTGTTTCCTATCCATCTAATAGAGAGATACGAAACAGATGGCAAAAAAATTACACGTAGTGCAACCTAACTAATAGAAAAAGAGCCATCATGACAATAGGAATATAATATTTCAAATGGTCCTTGGGAACCTCAAACTGAACTCCATGATCTTGGAATGTTCTTAAGAAACCAGAGCTTAATTCACAAACTGATCTTGGGAAACCACCATCTTGGACAGCATCCTTGTACCATCTTGGACAGCAACCTTGTAGCAAACCAATAGTAGCCACAATACAGTTCAGTTGTTGAACTGTACACAGCAGAAAACAGTAGTAGCAGCTGTAGGATATAGCATTTTGCAGTCTTAGAATATCCCATCTTGGCTTGAAACAGCAGCCATTACGGATTGTGACTTAAGTGCAGAGCATCAGAGTATCAGAGCAGCAGCTAACTGCTGTCGTTACAGCAGCAGACAATAGTAGCGGCAGAACACAGCAGCAACCATTACAGGCAGCCACTACACTGGTCAGCAACAGCCATACAGCAACTGGTAGCAAAATAGAGAAGTATGATACAGCTAGGGACAAGCCCCCTAGAAAAGCATACACATTCCAAGGGACAACCCCCTAAGGATAGGTAAAAAAAAATTAGTAAGCTACTATAAACAACTAGAACCATTCAAAGTAGCCAAACAAAATCTGAACATGCATGCAATGGAGGACCCAAGGATGGAAGGCCAATACAGAAAATAAGATGGCCACAACACAGCCAACATGCACAGCTGTTCGAACAGCCAACATACACAGCAGTAGCAGTAAATTTCAGCACATTGAAGTAACATTTTCTTGGGACACAAGAGGCCTGAGCACAAAAGCCTCAGGTATAAGCAAGCAATTAAGTAAGATAATGTATGCTGATGTAGCACTCTGTCCTCACTTTACTACTCCCTTGGAAAGCTCATAGCTCCCACCCTTCTTTTCTCTCATGTGCTAGGACAAGACTCCACCAACTCCCTTCCTAGTTCTCGCATTATGCCCCCACTACGTATTACCTCCTCTCTCAAAGGAATGACGAGGCACTAGCACATACCTCACAGGGTAAGCACACTATTTAAAGAGGGATCACACAGTATCTTCCAGAAGGTCCACCAAAGAATAAGATATATACCTGATACATAGAAGTAATAGAAGCTAGCCCTCCCAAAAGGCCTTCTTGCCTTTACTTTCTAGTGCCACCAGAGGTGGATTGCTGCAGTAGTTGCAGCTTGGTGACATGACCTTGGGAATCTGTGTATGAAATCTGGACAGGAGATGGCCTTGAGCTACTCATGTACAAACCAAAAAACTTGATAACTACCAATAAGCAATGGCAACAATCAAAAAAGTCAAATGATGATTAAGTTCCACTAATGTTCCATTCACGTGCAACCCACTCTGCTTGAAGTGGAGGCAAGGCTTGTAATGATAAAAGTCTTGCCATTACCATGGAGTAAATTTTGTGAGCAATTACCTCCGAGGTAGAAGATGAACCTTGAAATTTTCTCACATTCCTCTCAATCCAAACATGGTAGACAGTAGCTGTAAAGACTAGTTTTGTAATAACAGCTTGAAAGGATTTTCATTTTACTTTGGAAAGGAAAGTGACCCATTCAGGCCACGATATAGAGTGCCAAGTGACCTGAATTTTGGAAAGCATGGTGTTCCATACCTGCTATGTGAATGCACAGTTAAAGAAGAGATGGTTGTGACTTTTATTTCCCTGGCAAAAACTACACTGAGGGGAGAGGTTCATGCCAAACAGTATAAGTCTATTAGTAGTAGATAGCCTAGTCTTGATTGCCAGCCACACAATTGTTGGGAAGGAAGTTCTCAATTTATCCCACAGCGATGCAATTGAGAACTGACCATTAGGGGTGAGAGTCCATCTAATGTGATCTGCCTCCACCAATCTGGAGGGGATAAGAGGTGGTAAGGTCCTCTTTACCTCATTGAGCTCAAGAGTTTGTGTGATGGGAAATGCCCAGCTTGAGTTGTGGAGAATGTGAGATACTGCAGCATCCTTAGGACTGCCAGAATCAAGGGCAATTCTGGGGCCAAATTTTGCAATTAAAGGACCAAGTGGATGCCATTTTTTTAAAACTCAAATGGGTGTTCATTTGACCAGAACCGGAGCCGATGCTGCTCGATTGTGGTCATGGCCGTAGATGGCGGCTCGCCGAATTTAGCTTTGGCTAGCTGGAAGGGATATCATATACAAGTCAGATTTCGAGATCCGGTTTTCAAGTTTCGACTGGGTTTCTCAAAAACGCAAAATCTTCTGCAGTTCACCCCGTGATTCGACTTCCACAACAGGTTTCACTTAACCCAAGCATCTCGGACGGATGCTCTCCACACCAGCAGCGGAGTGCTTTGTGTAGCCATGGCAGCCAGCTGAACTGGTTCTTGACTGGGTTTCCCAGAAACCCAAATTTTTCATCAGATCTTGTGTCTTTACAGTCCTTCTATGAAGCGATCCACAACAAGTATGATTGTACACGGCTGACGGAGTCAATTACAGCCGCCAGAAATCTCAGATTCTACAGGTGGAATCCTGATTGACTGGAGTGTGTAAGGGTTTTCACTATCCGATTGGGACTGCCGCTGTTCTTTGTAGTTGGCACGTACGATTGAAGCTTGTCGGTATGGGTGCCAGTCGGCACCTGAACTTCCTAGCTCTAATCTCACCGTAACCTGCGCTTTCACCCACCAAAGTTGATGGGTCGGTGATGGTGATACATTATCTGGCCGTTCAAGGTCACTGTTCAAATTACCATTCACTTCTCAGTCTCGGAATTCGGCGATTGCTGCTAAAGGTAATGGGCTCTAGAACTTGTATTCCATATGAGATCTCAATCAGTGATTAAGGAAGTTTGTGCTTAATGGTATTGAACATTAACTGGTTGTGGTGTTTTGCAAACCCGTGAGCTAGTTAGAGTATCTGTTTAATGTCAATTTGTTGCTGGACTGTTGGGCCAGTGTACTGTTAGTAATCGAGATTCAACCTAGGAGCTGTAAACACCAACATCAGCTTCATGCCCAGTATAGCCTCTGGGTCATTGCGGTCTTTGAAAACCATGGCTGCTAATCCAGGCTCATGGTAATTTTGTTGGCTGCATATATTTATTTCAATGGGCATGTCGTTTGCCTCAAAACTACTTTTGTCTATGCCTAGTTTTGTAACTGGGCAATCAAGCCATTGAGGGCTCAATGCCGTGCATCTTTGAGCGCTGCATTTTCACAACCCGGGAGCTTTGCTTCGACGAGCTCGTTTGTTTCTTAGCGTGGCATGTGTGTGGTTGTGTCTGCTCTTATTAGATGAGTGGTTATGCACTGGTTGAGCGGAGCGGTTTATAGTCCCCCGCAGTCTTGTGTGGCCTCGAAATGTACTAGTTGATTCGGTGGTAAGGCACTATTACTGGTAACATATTAAAGGCTCCTTTTCTGTCTCACTTTTAGAGAGCGGCATGCCTTTGGTAATCAGAAGAGGTTGTGTAGTTCGTGTGGATTGGGCTTTCGGGCGGGGTTGAGGGTGCTCGTGTATTGGATGCCTGTATCTCCTTATTGCCCCCTCGGGTTCGAGGTCCTCTGTAGTTGTTGTTCTTTGGAAGTGAGTGCCGCGTTGAGGTCTTTTTCTGGGTTAAGTTGGAGTATTTGAATCCTGGTCTGCTTATCCTATCTCTGGAGTTTGGTGGTGTTTGGTTATTGGCTGGGGCAGGTTGTTCTGGTGAGCTTTGGAATTCGGATGAAGGAGTGTTAGACTGGTTGGAATGGGCGTGGTGTACGGGGTGGAGCCCCCTGTCAGATGCCATCATCTCTGGTTGAGACTCTTCTTGGTGCCTTGTTCCTCTGTGGTAGCTGATCAGCTCTCCTATGCCATTTTGCTATGTTGCTACTAGTTCTTTGTGATGGTTTATCATATGGTCATTTCTGATCGTGACTCTTAATTTCATTTCCTAGCCTGGTGGGATGTGCCAGGGTAATAATTAGGTTTTGTAATAATTACTACTCGTATCACTTCATAGGTTTCACACCCGTTGTACTGTCTTTCTTCATAGATAGATAGTGCAACGGGGGTAATATCAAACATATGAAATTTTGTTATTCTGCTTACTTTACAATACTCTCCATGTGGGTTGTGCATGGGTTACTACAATTTTTTTTCAGTCTTCTTCTTTTCCTTTTTCTTTTCCTCCTAGGGTATGCCCCTTGTAGGCTGTACATTCGATTATCCTTTTTTTAATTTCAAGCTAATTTACCCAAAAAAAAAAGAAGTGTATGCCAATTATCATACCATAAAGAGGTGGAATGGCCATCATCCAGTATACTAAGAAAGAAGGGTTGCACCAAGGGTCTTATGTTTAATAATTTCCTCCATACCCATGAGCAATCCCCAGGAATTTTTAGATTCCAAAAGTTTCTCCCTTTTATTAAGTATGATTTAACCCATTGACACCACATGGACTGCTCCCCCCTAGAAATCAGGAACCAGATATGCTTGCCTTGTTCCAAACTTGCATGGATTTGAATCCTAGGACCCCCCTCCTGCTTAGGAGAGCATAAGTGCTCCCAAGAAACCTTAGCACTAGTTCTCTTAAGGTTTGGACCAGACCAAAGGAAAGCCCTAAGAATAGACTCTTACCTCTTTAATCACCTTTTTGGGGATGATAAATAAAGAGGACCAATAGGTTTGCATGGAGAAAAGTACATTCTTAATCAACTGAACTTTGCCTGAATAAGTTAGATCCCTGTTTGTCCAAGACTTAGTTTTAGTAGTAATGCTATCCACTAGTCGTTGGCAATCAGAGGCTTTGAGCTTAGTAGAGATAAGAGGCACTCCAAGGTATCTAACAGGCAAATTGCCTTCTTTAAACCCTAGGACATTCAGAATGGCTAACCTAGAGCTTGTGCTTACTCCAGAGAAATAATTGCTACAATCCCAGGACAAGGAGATAGGACAAGGAGATAGGCCTGACAACGCCTGGAACTCAGTGAGTGCAGCCTAGATGTGATTGACTGAAGTGAGATCTCTTTTGCAAAAAATCATGAGATCAACAGCAAAGCAGAGATTGATGAGTTTTGTATTTCCACATCTCCAATGGAAATGGAAATGGAAATCAGGAAGATGTGATTTCTCCCTAAGAAGACAAGTGAGAATCTCCATCACAATGACAAATAGGTAAGAGGACAGTGGATCCCCTTGCCTTAACCCTCTTTTCCCAGGAATATAACCAGTGGTTTCCCCATTAATGTTAAGAGGGTAATTAGCAGTGGTGACACAAGCTAGTAGCCATTTGATCATGGTAGGGTGAAAATTCATGGCAAATAGGACATCCCAAAGGAATTCCCACCTCACATTGTCATATGCCTTCATGATATCCACTTTCATGGCACACCTAGGAGAGGAGGATGATTTATGGTATCCTCTCATGAGTTCTTGTGCCAGGAATATATTATCAGCAATCCTTCTTCCTTTAACAAAACCTGATTGTACAGGGTCAATTAAAGTAGGAAGTGCTAGTTGTATTCTCTTGGCAAGTATTCTAGAGATACACTTGTAAATAGTGGTGTAACAAGAGATGGGTCTAAAATCCCCCACCTTTGATGGGTTGGGTACCTTAGGAACCAGAGCTACAATAGTAGAATTTGCTTTCCTCAGTAATTGGCCTGACCTAAAAGAGGATTTAACACCTGCATTGACTTCATGACGAATGATAGGCCATGCTTTCCTGAAGAAACCAGCATTATAGTCATCAGGACTAGGAGCTTTGGTAGGATTAAGAGACCAAAAGGTGTCTTTTATTTCAAGATCGGTGACCTCAGCAACCATGGCCATCATTTGACCATCTGTTAATCTCTGTTGGACTACCTGCTGAACCCTAGCTAGCCCTTGGTAAGCAGTAGGGTGGGCAGTACCAAGTAGCTTAGAGTAGAAGCTAACAAACCTGGATTTAATATCTTTACTATCCTGAATAAGAGACCAATCATCCAAAACCAAACTATCTTGCTTCTATTATGGGTATTATTCACAGATTTAAAGAAAAATGAGGTGCATTGGTCACCCAATTTAAGCCACTGGATTCTTGATTTTTGCTTGGCTAGACTTTCCTCAGCCCTTAACAAGGTGAGGAATTGCTTATGGACTACCCTTTCCTGCCTTATAATAGAGGGATCAGATGGTTGAGTGCCTAAGTCTTTTGTAGTGATTCTAGAAGTTGTCTAGATTCAACTACCCTCTTTGAGATATCACTATATTCCTTATCATTGAGTTGCTTGAACTCAGCTTGTAATAGCCTAAGTTTCTCACAGACACAGAACATTGGGTTTCCAATGATCACACCCCTCCAAACCTTCTGAACCACAGTTAGAAACTGTGGGTGGTTAGCTAGAAAGTCAAAGAATTTAAAGGGTTTAAGTGTTTTCTTAGTATTTGGTATGATGCAAACAAAGGCAGGAGAGTGGTCAGATACCCCAGGAGTGGGGAAGTGAGCATAAGAACAGCTATAAACTGTCATCCAATGCTCATTCACTAGTACTCTGTCTACCTTGGTAGTGACAAAATAAGTTGGGTCCTACTTGTAGGCCCAAGTGTAGAAACACCCTGAATACCTAAGATTATCAAGTTCCAAGGTATATAGGCATTGATTAAACTCATTCATATGTGGGGGCCAGCTAGTAATGCCCCCAACCTTCTCACTGGGGAATCTAATGGCATTAAAGTCTCCAAGAACAATCCAAGGGTAGGAGGAGTTAACATGATGAAGACTTGACTAAATTGCTTGTCTCTCTAGATAACTGTTAGCCCCATACACAAAAGTTGCCAAAAAGGGTGCCCCTCTATTCTTGGATTGTACTTCACAGTGAATGTATTGGTTAGATTGGTCAAGTACCTGAACCTGGACTATAGTAGCATCCCAGCATACTAGAATTCTGCCAATGGGAGCTTTGGGGTAATTGCTCACAAAATTTCAGTGAGGAAAAACGTACTTTATTATTCTAGAAGCCAACACTTCCTTTATTTTATGCTCTAGCAAACCCATAAGAGAGTTTTTTTTTTTGGATAAATCAGCTTGAAATAGAAAAAAAGGATAACCGAATATACAGTCTACAAGGAGCATACCCTAAGAGGAACAAAAGAAAGAAAAGAAAATTGAGGCTGCCTATGCTAAGTGGCTACATAGACTAGAGGAAATGAACCAAATGTTTCCTGCTCATCTAAGTAGAGGAAGAGAAAACAATTGATAAGGTGAATTACAAGACCATTTAGTGTAGTAATACAAGAGATTGCGAAATTTGTACTCCTTCAAGAGGGATAGAGTAACATGAGGTGATTAGAACACTATACAGATGCTATCTGTTGCAAACACCCAAAAACAATTCCAAGGTGTTCATGACAACACAAGATATGAACGAGCCATAGAATGGCCCATCCGAGCAACACGAGCAGGACGCAGGGCTGCATATCTAAATTGAATCGCAGCTATAGCAGCAGCATCAGCTCGGTACAGCAACAGTTTTGGACTACACCAATCAGTAGCTAGTTGTGGCATTAACTTTCCCAAACTGCCATGTTAGCAGCCAATTGCACCAGCCGTTTCAAATGCAACACTTGTGCACCATGAGCCTGTGTCCAAGAACATCAAGCAACATGTAAACTACTTGCTGGTTGAACCCAAGCAGCAGTTAACTGCTGCTGTTACAACAGCACAACAGCAACAAAAGCAGCAGTAACATCAGAACTCATCAGCAGACATTACAAGCAATCAAAACTGATCGGCAAAAGATGCCCAAAAAACTGATCAGCAATAGTCATACACCTACTAGCAGCAAAATGGAAGAGTAAAACAGCTAGGGACAGCCCCCTAGAAAAGCATAAACATTCCAAGGGACAACCCCCCAAGGATAAGTCAAATCAAAATGGAACCTACTACAGCTTGATGAAACATAACCATTGTAGGCAGCCAAGCAAAATCTGAACTTGCAGGTAATGGACCATAGGATGGAGGGCCAATTCAAAGATAAATGGTCAACACAGCCAACAACACAGCTGAAGACAATCACTATTCACAGCAGTAGCAGAAAATTGCAGCAGATTGATGTGACAATTTCTTATAACACAAGCACATGCACTTCCATAGCACACCAACACATATACGCCAATATGGAAATTGACAATATACAGTAGTAACAATTGCATAAGTCCCCTGAGCATAACCCACAGGTGTGAGCAAGCAATAAAGAAAGATCTAGAATGCTGAAGAATGCTGTCCTAGCACTATGTCCTCCCTCTACTACTCCCTTGGAAGGCTCACAACTCCCACTCGTCTTTTCTCACATGTGCTAGGACAAGGCTCCAAACTCCCTCCCTAGATCTCACAATAAGTCCCCACTAAGTATTACCTCCTCTCTCAAAGAAATGATGAGGCACTAGCACACACCTCATAGGAAATGCACACTATAAAGGAGGGATCACACAGCATCTCAAAAGGGTCCACCAATGAATAAGGTATATACCTAATATATAGAAGTAATAGAAGCTAGCTCTCCCAGATAGCCTTCCAGCAACTTGTTTAATGAGACCATGAGTGTATACTGTAATTACAGCCCTGAGCTAAGCAAGTACAAACCAGAAAACTTGTGTTTAACACCAACCAATAAAGCAACTATGACAGCAATCAATAAGAGGATTAAGGCCCACTAATATTCCATTCATGTGCAATCCAACCTGCTCGAAAAGGAGGCAGGTGTAGACACCCCAATTTGGACTAGTCAAATTTCCTTAATTTGTGGCCCTGAGGCTCCCCGATGATGAATATGGATCAGAACAAGCCATGTACCAATTGAAACGTTGCTCCTTAAAGGAAATGACCAAAATCATTCTCAAGCGCTTTGAAGCAGTCCCAAGCGCTCCAAACTGTTTTCCAAAAAACACTGGCATTGGCTCACTCTCGAGCGCTCGAGAATGCAGTCCCAAGCGCTCGACACCACTCCCGAGCGCTCGAGATCTCTCCCAGTGCCCAATGGGTGAAAAAGATTCCCACTATCCATGCAAGCCATCATTGCATTCCCTTTGAACCGGCTGAGGTGAGTCAACACTCAACCTCAGTCAGAGAGGATATCAGCTGAAGATTTCTTTCTTTAAAAAAATGGTTTATTTCAAAATCATTTCATTTTTTCAAAACCATGGGTTATATGCTCTATATATATACCTATTTTCTGCTGAAGAAGGGGACGAAAAGTTCTCTCTCTAAACCCCTCCTCTTTTCTCTCTCTTGTTCAAGGGAAAAAGCTTTCAAACTCAAACTTCTTTCCCATCTTCAAAGGTGTTTTTCAAAATCATCAAGGAAAAGGGCAAGAAATCCAGAACACTCTTAGCTTCTGATCTCTTGTCTTTTTCACTCCACATTCACCTTTCACAACCATCCAAGGAGCAAAGTGTCAAGCAAAAGGTAGAAATATTTCTATCCTTGGTTCAAATCAAGAGTCTGTTCTCCCTTCTGAGGGGGGTCTCTTAGCTTGTCCCAGCCCTTAATGCTGGGTGCATGGTTGGGAGTCCTTAGTGAAAAAGCAAGAGCAGAGAGTCCACGAATAATGTTTTCCCAAAACCCCTACTGGAAACACTCTCGAGCGCTCGAGAGTTCTCCAAAGCGCTCGGGACTGCTTCCAGTCCCATGCATGGCATTTTGGTAAGCAGCAGGCTGGGGGTGAAGTGCACTTTTAAATAAAATGGTTTTACTTTGGCATGCAGACACAGAAGATCATTTTTTCTTCTAAAACAGAAATGTTTCTTATGAATCTCAAGTGAGAACAAAGTTTTCCTAAGTTAAAAATAAGATCTTCTCTTGTTAAAAATTTAGATTAGGGTGTTTGCATGATGAAGTGGTGCCATTTTCTATTTGAGAGTAAGTTGGCACGCAGCTCACTCCCAAGCGCTCAAAGATATTCCCAAGCGCTCGGGAGTGCATGCATGCCATTGCATCTCACTTTCCCAGTTTTATGTGCTTTCTGAGCTTCTGCATGCATGGATATGTAATTTGCTCTTTTAAAATTGTAGATCTGTTCGTGCAATGGCAAGGATACATGATTTGAAAATTTGAGGTCCTATCTCAGTCTTTCAAGTCCTCTGTTGAGCCAGCGGTCTGCTTTATTGTATTTCATTTTGCAGTCTTTACATTATGTTTTGTCAGTACTTACAGAATGTGCAGGTGGGGTTCAGACACTCTCAAGCGCTTGAGAGGGATCTCGAGCGCTCGAGAGTGAAGCCAGTGAGCCGTGTTTCATTTCCTATTACCTTGCTGTCTTTCATCACATAATTCCCCCCCTATGCATGTGCACAAGCATACACTGTTATTTGGCATCCTATTTGTGGCTAACAAACTCTGCAGGATTTGGTCAGTAGATTTCCCAAGCGCTTAAGAGTACTCTCAAGCGCTCGAGAGTGAAGCCAGTAGCAGTTTATACAGCTTTGCCATCATGCATGTGTCCATCATCATTTCATCACTCCTTGTACACAAGCACCAGCATACACCTTCTATTTTCCATACCTGTGGATACCTGCTACGTGTTTAACGAAACAAAATCCTTTTGTAAAATCCCACAAATGTTTAGTAGAGACCGACATCGCGCCGGGTGAGGGGGGGGTGCCGTAAAACCCTTCCCCTCTCGTAACATGGCTTTCGAATCCTCGAATGATATTTGGTTTTCAATTCAAATCGATCAATTTTCAAATCGAAAACGGTTTCTCGGGTGGCGAACCACAAATCCGGGTGGCGACTCTTCAAAATTTTTCATATCGATCAGCCGGAGCGGCATGTGTTTTTCGGGCCACCCCGATCTCACCCGGGGCAGTGGTAGCCCACAGTGGCGACTCTGCTGGGGAGATGGTTTTATTAAACTTGTGAGCCAAGCTTGAAAAGTGTTTGTGGGATTTTCAAATTGATTTTGATTCATCATCTATTTCTTGTGTATATATCTCGTGCAGCCCCGCTGTTGTGTTTCGGCAATCCTACTCGGCTTGCCGGTGATAGGGAATCCCGGGACACTCAGCAACTCTCGACCGTGATGAGTCATCTCTACCGTTTGTACCATTATTGGGCGTACGCTCAATAGTGGGAGGTATACTTTGACTCTAGTCCGGGGAACCCATTTCAAGCCAAAACCGGCCCTTGTACGTGTTTAGCAAGCCATAAAACATTCCAAATTAGGACAGGGGCCTGCAGGGTAGGATTATGTGCTATATCATGTCTATGTGCTGCATTTCATTTCACGCCATCATGCTGTCAGCCACGGTTCTCGAGACTTGCTCGCACGGTCTTTGGGAGGTTGCCGAGACCCGATGAAGAGTCACGCGCCCTTATGCGTGTTGTTAACCATATGAGTCCTCAAGCTAAAACCTAAGGGAAACTAGGATTTTGTTAAGTCCTCGACTAGTGTTCGGTCGGGGAATTAACCAAAGGGAGGAATGACACGGAAACAGAACATCATGACGCCGACACCGCCCAGGCTAAAAGCAAATGTGCCGCTTACGCCACTTCGGTTATCGTATCATGTTGTTCACCCCAAGTCATTCCAAACTGATGGTCAATTTCTTGATGAGATACTAGCCGAATACTTAACTTATTTTGGCATCTTTTGGGGAAAGACGCTCCCTAAATGAGGATAAAAATCCGAGGATCACGGCAACCTCTCAAACATTCAATCATTTTTCAAAAACCAAAGTCGACGACGGTGATGGTGACGCACGCATTTTCCAAAGAATTACGCATAAACTTCATAAAATGTAAGCAGGCACCACATCTGAGCGCGGTTTTTGCTTTGCTATCAGTGCTGAGCAATTGGGCCAAGGAAGAAGAATATCATACCCTCCTGGACTAGACCCTTGGGACAGAGATTAAAGCGACTCCAACTTCAGGCAGACCCCGCCAGTGCATCGGATTCAAGGGCGAAAATGGACCTACTAATCGGAAACCTCAACCCAAACGGAGACAATCCAAACTCGAACTTAATCCCAAACCTCAACCTTAACAGAGGCAATCCAAATCCTAGCGAAGGCAATCCGAACCCAAATCCAAATCTACATCCCAATCCTAACCCGAACCCGGAACCGAACCAGGAAATCCCAAATGGAGAAATGAGGCAGATCACGCAAGCTATTCAGCGTCTGGGCGAACGTACCGACAATCAAATCGCCCAACTCATGACGATGATAACCGGGGTTGCCTGACGGCTTCCAAACCCAAATCCAAACCCTAATCTAAACCTGAATCCCAACCCGGAGCAACCGATCCTCGAAGTGGAAGCCCCGCAGAACACCGAGATGGCAGCAGTCTTGGCAAAGATCACCCAGTTAGAACAGTCTGTTGCGAGAAACGAGAAGATTGCCTCGACAAGTTTTGACATCAACAAGCTTTGCCTTTTTCCCAACGCAAAGCTCCCGGAGAAGTTCAGACCAATCGACTTTGCTAAATTCGACGGGACTGGAGATCTGAAAGCGCATTTGATTGGGTATATCGGAGCACTGTCTATGTGGGGAGTCGAAAAGGATGCCATGGCCCAAATGTTCTCCCAGACCTTGGTGGGTCATGCTCTTTACTGGTTCACTTCGTTGGATGAAAGGAAGAAGCGCTCATGGGAAGACATATGTGCGGCTTTCGTGGCGCAATATGATTACAACATCCAACTGGAGGTTACCACTCGGGAACTCGAATCTACAAAGATGGAAGCCAAGGAAGCCTTCGCAGATTTTGTGAAAAGATGGAGATCTAAGGCAGCACAGATGAAAGATAGGCCAACCGATAGAGATCAAATCCGGATGATTGTCCGGAATCTTCAGCCCAACCTTGCAAGGCATATGGTGATGGCTCAGGCCTGCTCTGATTTTAAAACATTCTTTGATACAGGCTTGGCCGTCGAAGAAGCAGTTCAACTGGGAATCCTCGACAAACCTGAACCTCCTCCCAAAGCCAAGAAGGTCTACTCCGGTAACAGCAGCACGCTGTTCGAAAACTCCAATTACACCCAACTCCCAAACACCTCCTCAAACACGACCCAAGCTGAACCTGTCAACCAGATTGTAACCCAAACCAGTCAACCTCGATCCCAACCCCGTGTGTTCGCCCAATTTTCAGCACCTCTCTCCGCAGTGTTTGAAAAGTTGGTCGAAAGTGATCTCCTTAAACCACTTGCTCCCACCCCACTGCCACAAAAGCTCTCTGCCTCTCACAACCCCAACGCCTTCTGCGCCTATCACCAAAATCCTGGCCACCTAACCGATAACTGCTTCCGCCTTCGCCATGCCATTCAAGACCTCATAGACAACAAGACCATTCCTATGCTTCACCAAAAACCCAATACCGTCTCCAACCCACTTCCGAAACATTCAAACGCCCGCACAAACCACATTTCCCTGAGCCACCCCTTCAACCCAAGCCTTCACATCATCTCTGTCACTAAGCCCAAGCCAATTGCTGAGATTCCGGCCGAGGATGCTATCTGTGCGCTTGAAACGGTGGAATGGGATTTTCAAAGAAGGTGGGAGGACCTAGCGAATGATTTCCTGACAGTGGAACAACGAGCCATTGTTAACGGAGTGTGGCCTGTGTCAGTTAATGCTCAGCAAGTCGAAGAATTGGAACATGGTGAGTGGAGACAAGCCTGGGATGAGATGATGGCAGATCCATTTGATGGATATTCCCTGTTTACTCTATTCTCAGAGCCTGAACCAGTCGAGGAGTTTGACGAATGGGACCCAGAACCCGGTGGGTGGCTCTGGCAAGACGATTCAGACCCTCTTGATGAAACATCTTTGGTGTGCTTGTTCTGGGAGCAGGAAGAGGAACAGGGCCCTGACCTGATGAACCCCCGCTTATTCTCCGGGCTTTCCGCTTCAACCATAATCAATATCGATAGGGATTCTGACGCCCTCGCCCGTACCTTGGATCAAGTCTTCTGTCCACAGGAGTACATTTATTAATGAATTCATCCCACAACCAATTGTTGAGATCCCTGACGAATCCCATATCTGCGTGCTGGATCCTGAAAACCTTTGGGGTAAGGCTGAAATGGTGAACGTATGGGTCGATGGTGAAGAACTTACTGTCAACAAGGCTATGTTGGACGAAGGCTCTCTACAGGTCAACAACAGCAGCAACGTCGACTTCTGGAACTCTCATGAAGAAGAAAACATATGGAATGCCCTGGAGATGGAACTTTTGAATGACACCCTGGAGAAGACAAAGCTCGATAAGGGAAAACGCAAGGCCAATACCGATCTCTCCGATTTCTGGGGGGGTCTTCGATTGGAATCCGCCCCCATGGCAGTCTGTAATCTCACCAGAAGCGGTAGGGTATACCAGCCCGCCAACTTCCAGCAAGGAAGCTCGTCCCGAGCAGCTCCCCCTCAACAGAGTAACCCTCGCATCCTTGAGAATCCCGCCAACTCCACCCCTGTCTCGCCAGCTCCATAAAATAACTCCTCAAACTCCGATAACCTGCCACATCAACCTGACCCGCCCACCCACCTTAATTCATTTGTCAGCTCAAACCCAAATGCCTCTCAATACCAAAACTTAAATTCCAACGATGACCCCATCATCCAGCAACTTCATGAAACCCCTGCCCGCATGTCCATGTGGGGAGTGTTGGCAGCTTCCCGCGTGCATCGCCGAAGGCTTGTCAACTCTCTCTCCAGGCTTGAGGTCCCTTCCGACATAGCCCCAGAAGCCCTCATCGCCCTTATAACCCCAAATTTTACCCAACACACTTTATCCTTCACCGAGAAAGACCTTCCGCCTGAAGAAACCGATCACAATAAGCCTCTCCACGTGACCATGAAATGCCTGGGAAAGTGGGTCCCCGCGATACTCATAGACAATGGTTCGGCCATCAACGTGTGCCCACTCCGCATTGCTTACTGCCTGAGTCTCAAAAACAAGGACTTTGCGCCATCAACTTTGGGCGTCCGGGCTTATGATAACACGCGGCGTGATGTCCTGGGAACAATCAACCTGGAACTGATAACTGGGAAGTTCAAGACCACCGTGGAATTTTGTGTACTAGACATACCGGCCTCGTTCAACCTCTTACTGGGGAGGCCATGGCTGCACCGTTCTGACGTTATGGGGGTACCCTTTACGCTGCATCAGAAACTCATCCTAGGATTGGATTCTGGGACTCTTGTTATCCACGAGGATTCCGGTATTCGTCCCCACTCTGAAGATAATTCCCCACTGCTAGAAATCATGCACGGAGAAGAAGACGTGGCCTTAGGAGGGTTTGCTGTCATGACCTCAAAAGTTTGCACCATTCGGGCTGAAGATGGTTTCTTGGTGAGTTTCGCAGCATTGGAAATCATGAAGCGAATGAATTACCTCCCGGGCATGGGCTTGGGGCTCTATGAGCAAGGAGTCTCCGAGTTCCCTCATTTCCCCGGGAGTAATGAACGCTTCGGTCTGGGTTACGAGTTCGAGAAGAGTGATCCAGAGAAAAGGTGGCGCAACCGCGCCCGAGCTCATGCAGTCGGAAAGAATCAGAAGAAAGAGGAAGCACCATATCGAGGAGAACCCGAGCCTTTCGTTGATCTTGAAACAAAAGTGAAACACCCTGGGTTTGAGATCTTCGCCAATGACACTTGGGAGGATGATAAAGAGGAAACTAAGATGGAAGAATTGTCCGAAGCACTGGATTGGCTTGAAGCCTTTGGTTTGGGTAGTCTCCAATCTCTGTTTGAAGGTGAGGAACCAGAGGGTATGATAGAAGACGCGGCTGTGCTCATGCTGGGAGGAGAAGATGAATTGGAAGACCCTTCTAAGCTCATTGTGGACGCTGTGGGCGCTTATGAAAACTGCACTTTCATTCCTTTTGTAACGCGCACTCACGACACTAGCATCGAGTCCGAGTCTGAGTCTGATACTGACTCTTCGTCTAGTAGTGAGTCGGAGTTTGTGCCTATTGGCCCTCCTCGTCGTAGCTTTTACTTCGAGTTTGAGTCAACTGCTGTATTCCCTCCCTCCGAGGAGCCTATCAATCAAATGAACGACGCCTTTGCTTACTTGCCGGATTTTGAAATAAATTGTTTGGATCCCGACGATGAAGGAATAGATTTCGATGGGGACATCCCCAAGGAAATCCGTTCCCTCATCGAGCGTGAAAATGAAAGGCATGCTCAGCCTCTAAAAGAAGAAATAATCTCGATAAACTTGGGTGATGAGGAGAACCCTCGATTGGTTCAGGTCGGTTCCGGGCTGTCTCCAGATGAGCTTCAAGAACTTACCAATTCACTAAAGGAATTTAAAGAAGTCTTTGCTTGGTCCCATGCAGACATGCCCGGAATCGACCCAGAAATTGTCGAGCACAGGATCCCCCTCTATCCCGATGCAAAACCCGTTAAACAAAAGCTGAGAAGAATGCGGCCCGATTGGGTGTTAAAAAATAAAAGAGGAACTAACGAAACAGATCGACGCTGGTTTTCTAATCGTAACTGAATACCCCACTTGGGTTGCAAACATTGTGCCTGTCCCCAAAAAGGATGGAAGAATCAGAGTATCTGTCGATTTTAGAGATCTGAACAAAGCAAGCCCTAAAGATGATTTTCCATTACCGCATATAGACATACTCGTTGATAACACTGCAGGGCATGCTTTACTATCCTTCATGGACGGTTTCTCGGGGTACAATCAAATTCTCTTGGCTCCAGAAGACAGGGAAAAGACTACGTTCATCACCGAATGGGGAACCTATTGCTATCGGGTTATGCCGTTTGGGTTGAAAAATGCCGGTCTTACGTATCAGAGGGGTGCTACTACACTGCTGCATGATATGATCCATAAGGAAGTCGAAGTGTACGTCGATGATATGATAGTGAAGGGGAAGGAGCGGAAAGATCACCTCCCCGCGCTGAGAAAGTTCCTTGAGAGAGTTCAGAAATACAAGATGCACCTTAATCCACAGAAGTGCACATTCGGAGTCACTGCTGGGAAAATGCTCGGGTTCATGATCACAACCCGAGGGATTGAGGTAAGACCCTTATAAAATCAAAGCCGTTCTTGAGATGGAACCACCCCGATCAGAGAAGGAGGTCCGATGTTTCTTGGGAAAAATTCAATTCATCAGTCGATTCATCGCCAAGCTGACCTTGACTTGTGAACCATTATTTCGATTGCTCAAGAAGGATGTAAAGTTCGAGTGGAACGAGAAGTGTCAGAAAGCTTTCGAAGCGGTGCAAACTTATCTCCAGAACCCTCCGATCCTGATGCCACCTACACCAGGAAAACCTTTGATCCTATACTTGTCCGTCACGCCCTCATCAATGGGGTGCATGCTGGCACAAGAAGGAGAAGATGGGGTTGAAAGGGCGATTTACTACTTGAGCAAGAAGATGGTAGGATGCGAGGAGCGATACACTTCGCTGGAAAAGACATGTTGGGCGCTTGTATGGGCCACAAAGAAGTTGAGACACTACATGCTCGCTTACTCGGTGATACTGATCTCTCGGATGGATCCTCTCAAGTATCTATTTGAGAAGCCAGCACTTACCGGTAAGCTAGCACGTTGGTTGCTCTTGTTGGCAGAATTCGAAATCAAGTACGTCATTCGCAAGTCAGTGAAAGGAAGAGCGGTGGCAGAGTTTTTGGCAGATCGTCCGATTGATGGCCCAGAGCACACAGAATTTCAATTTCTGGATGAAGATGTGATGTCAACGGTCAATGAAACGTGGGTGTTGTACTTCGATGGAGCCGCAAATCAGAAAGGATTCGGGATTGGCATACTGCTGGTCTCGCCTGAGGGGTCGCATATTCCCCTCGCATTCAAGTTGAACTTCGAAGTCACGAACAACGAAGCTGAGTACGAAGCATGTATTGTGGGGATGGAAGCCGCATTGGAGATTGGTGTCAAAGTGCTAGAAGTCGTCGGAGATTCCAACCTGGTTGTATCGCAAGCAAACGGAGAAAGGAAGGTCCGGGATGAGAAAATGAAGCCGTATCATCAGCAGCTCGATGAACTTCTCCCGAATTTTCAAAAGGTAACCTTCACGCATGTACCGAGGATGAAGAACCGCTTGGCAGATGCCCTGGCCACTTTAGCATCCATGCTGGAACTTCCAATTGGGGTGAAGCTAAGGCCTGTCATGATTGAGCAGAGGGGAAAACATGTGTACGACTATGTCATGAACATCGACGAACCGGACGATGGACTCCCTTGGTTCTACGATATCCGGAATTTCGTCGAGAAAGGGGAGTTCCCTGTGGATTCAACTAAGAAAGATCGGATCGCACTGCAACGACTCGCATCTCAATACATCATCTGTGGAGGACAATTATATCGGCGATCTCCTTGCGGAGTTCACAAGCTGTGTGTTCACGGGGACGACATCAAAGCAGTAATGGAAGAAGTTCACGAAGGGGTTTGTGGACCTCATATGAATGGGATGATGCTGGCTAAGAAAGTGTTAAGGCTAGGCTACTATTGGTCTACCATGGAGACAGAATGCATTGAGTACGTACGCCGGTGCCACAAGTGCCAGACTCATGCCAACCTTATCCATGTTCCGCCTTCGGAGTTACACTCGATGGCAACGCCATGGCCATTCTCCGCTTAGGGCATTGATGTCATTGGAAAAATCACACCTGCAGCTTCTAACGGTCACAGGTTCATCTTGGTGGCAGTCGATTACTTCACTAAGTGGGTCGAAGCAGCTTCATACAAAACTTTGACGACGGTTCAAGTGGCTAACTTCATCAAGCAAAACATCGTTTATCGGTATGGGGTCCCTCAAGCATTCGTATCTGATAACGGTGTTCATTTCAAGGGAAAAGTTCTGGAACTCTTTGAGGAATTCAAGATCCAAGTACATCACTCAACCACTTATCGGCCACAAACGAACGGGGCAGTCGAAGCAGCAAACAAGACTATTAAGACGATTCTGGAACGGACTACTCAGTCAGCAAGAAATTGGCACGAACAGCTACCACTAGCTTTGTGGGGATACCGGACGTCTATCCGCACACCGACAGGGGCAACACCCTACTCTTTGGTGTACGGTATGGAAGCCGTTCTCCCTATCGAGCTAGAAGTGCCATCTTTGAGGGTCATGGCGGAATGCGGAGTGGACGAAGCTGAATGGATCAGAGGAAGGTTCGAGGAACTCATGCTGTTTGATGAAAGAAGGCTGCACGCGCTATACCACATTCAGGGCTATCAGCGAAGAATCGCTCGGGCATTCAACAAAAAGGTGAAGTCAAGGGACCTACAAGAAGGGGACATGGTAGTCAAGGAAATACGCGCGCCGGTTTTCGACTTACGAGGGAAGTTCCGACCTAAATGGGCAGGGCCCTACATCATCAAGACTATTCTCTCTGGCAGCTTCAATCGTCGACCTCGATGGCAACGAATTTGCGAATCTTGTCAATTTGGATCAACTCAAACGTTATTATCCCTGAAAGAGCTCGCTGGGCCGAAAACTGCAAGGGCGGGTGGTTCCAGGCAAAAGTTAGAGCAAGCCTGCTAGGTTGAAAACCCGAGAGGGCGGCCTAGGCAAAAGTTAAGGCAAATAATCAAAGAAAAGCTCGCTAGACCGAAAACCCGAAAGGGCGGTACCAGGCAAAATTTAGAGCGCAAAAGAAGAGTGTCAATACCCGAGTGAACCCGTAGCCTGAACTACGTACGGGCCTGATTCTCTTTTACGAGGGATATGTAGGCAATCTTGTCCCGAGATTCGGTCCTAATTCCTAAATATCAAAATCCAATCCCAAATCAAGTCCAAAATGACAAATCCAAAATGCTTTTCAGAGCCGCATGTGATCAAATGAACCAAAAGGGGGAAACCCTTAATCAGTCGATTTTATTCAGATTACTTCTTTATTACAAGCTGAGCATGAAAATGAAAAAGCACAAAATCAAAGCACACTTTTTATTTCAAAGTCTGGCAAAGTAAGTAGTCAACCCATCCTTGCTTTCACATCCCTCCTTAGCCATTTGCGGTACCTTCCGGTCGAAGCAAAAGAAAACAGTGGGTCACTTGGCTCGGTCCTACGAGTCCCCCACGACCGAGTGTAACTCCGAAGGTCCGGAATGTTGAAGGGAGGGAGACGAAGCATTTCAGAACCGGGCTGTGGCACCTCCTGGCTAAGTCCAAGCTGACGGAGAACACGGAAGGGTGAGTAGAAGGAGAAGCCTGTCAAGCCAGCCACAAACACATGTGTCGAGCCCATGTTGCCAATAGTCATAACAGGAAGCCTCAGCCAATGACACCGCCAAGCAATGTCATCTTCCTCTGCAGAAGCAAGGAAATCAGCCCAATCATCTTCATTCCCATACATCACTTAAAAGGGACGGTTCCATCCACTTGCGCGATACCACCAATCATTGACTGGGGATGTCAACAAATTTAATTTGTCGCAAAGCCACATCTGTCAAAAAGAGAGAAAACAAGTAAGGAGCCAGATAAAGCCTGAACCGAGTGTCGAGATAAAATGAATGAGGGAAATAGAAAAAGGAGAGCTGAGTGAGGTCCCTCGCCTGCAACAACAGCGGGCTACCACCAAAAACCCTTGTGCAATCAGCATGGACAACATCGAACCCCATCAAGGTTTCAGCAAGAACCAATGGCGCAACATCCTTACGAGCATCAATCTGAGCAGCAACCCCCACCAGTAAGGAATTGGGCTGACCAACGGACGGAACCAACAAGAAGGCCGCTAGGAGGCAAATGCAACAAGCCATCATCCTGCGACCTTGGTGCTCGAAATCTGTCAAGTCCCCAGGTGGGCTGAACCTCTCGTACAACTGCACGATGTTAATGGCATTACCTCGAGTAAGAAACTCGGCGGCGTTGCCACTAACACCCAGCTTTGCCTTCAGGATATTCTTCATGCTCTCCCTGATCATAGGAACAACCGGCTCAGCAGAGTCATGGCTTCCGAGATAAGCATGAAACTCCTCGATGGTGGGGCACAGTTCTTGAGAACCAAAGCGAAAGACATGCACCTCTGGATCCCAAAAGCGTGCCGCCGCGTGCAGCAAGACGGGATGAATTGCAACCTCTCGAAGATATCTTGGGGCGTGGAGCCGATGCCCTTGGAAGTTCAGCCAGTCGATGCCTTCAAGACTATCCAACCAAGGGCGAAGTAAGGCTTAGTTTAGCATGGTGATGGAAAGAATGGATTTTTGGAGGGAAATGATGAAATGAAGTGTGAATGGCTTACCAAAGGAGAGCCTGGTATTTATAGAAGCTTAAAGTGGGCAACACCACTTCCCCACCAGCCTTGAAACTCATCAAGTTTATCATTTTCAAAATCTTTTCAAAATTCAAACTTTGGAAACTTGGAAAATATTGGAAAAACCACAAGTCAAGCTTTGGGAAGCCATTCAGAACGTGCGAGCAGAAGAAAACAACAAATGACAGCCAACAAGTGGCATTGGGAAACAGCAGGGGGCAGTCCATGACAGCAGTCACGAGCGCTCGGGAGTGAAGTCCCAAGCGCTCGAGACCACTCTCGAGCGCTCGAGAGTACTGCTGTTTTGCAGCAGATTCTAGTTTCCCCATTTTGACTTCCATGCAACATTGAAACCCTGTTTCATCAAGTTTAACAGTTCCCAGCAGTTGTTTAAGGGGTACAGCAGTTCTGTCCATGTGTTTTGTCGAGTATTCAAGTGTGTTACGTGAAAAATCACAAGTTTTCCAAAGTTTTCACTCCTTGAGCATGTCGGAATCCGTATCAAGGGCATTTGGTCGAATCGAGCAACACGCTCGAGCCATGACGGGTCTCAATGACTGTTTGACACACTCCAAAAACATGTCAACACTCTTAATTCAAGCTTTCATCATTCAATCGTACCAAAATCATCATTTTAAATGCAAGTGTCGATTGTCAAAAACATTTTAGTAATTCTCCCCGTCCCCTCGAGTCACAGCACTCATTTGTCAACCGCGCAGCGCACTCGGTTACGATCAAAAGCCCTTAAATCTAAATTTCATGGTCGATCGCTCGAAAGTTTGTCGTTTGGTGTCGATGTCGAGTTTTATTCCTCACTTTGAGAGTATCGGTCGAAATTCGCGTACTCTTTATGTTCTTTCAAAGCTAGACGAACATATTTCATAAAATACAATTCTGTAACAGCAGTGCGAACGAGTAAAAGAATAAAGTGCGAATTCTCATAAATGAACATGATGTTTACAATGAGCGAAGAAGGAGGTGCAAAAACTGGGGCAAACACACGCCCAAATCCTGACTACCAGGGCACGCAGGCCCGAATAAAACTAAGGCACGCAGGCCCGAAATCCACTACTACGATGACACGCAGGCCTATGTGCAAGGTAAAACTGGCAAAGCAAAACCCGAGGCTCAGACCCGTCGAACTCTCTTCTGTTGTGGTCCCGCTGACTCAGAACTTTCGGGCTCGTCGTCACTGTCGTCATCAGAAGGGCCAGAAGCAGTACTCGAGTCCGACGTCCCTAAGACATGTGACTCAGAGGACTCCCCCGTCTCCTCCTCCGACTCCTCCGGCTCCACGCGAGCTGGTCTCCGCTGAGACACCCCCCGGGGGAAAACCTCAAACCGTCCCGCACCCGCAGCAGGCCGTGGCGCACGCCCTGCACCCCGACCTCGTGCGCTGGCAGGAACGGGAGGGCTCGTGGCACCCCGTGGACGTGTCCTAGCCGAACGTCGTGGCTGCACCTGCATATCACAAACATTTTCTCATTTTATGCATATTCGAACATAATTTTGCTCAAATCAAAAGGTGGGATATATGTGCATGTTGTACTTGGGCGGCAGCAGGAGAAGCGGTCACAGGGGCATGTCTCGTCTGAAGAGCTCTCCTCTTGGCGCAGTCCTTCAAGAGGTGGCGCTTCCCCACCATCAGCATCACGGCCTGCTCAGCCCACTCTCGCGGCACCTGCAGAATGATCCAAGATTCAGAATATACAAGCAGGGGGTGATCAATATACAAAGCAATTGGAAATATCGTTTATACCTGAGTGGGAAATCGCATCGGCGGCTGTGGGAGACGTGGCACGTCAATCACCTCCCGTGCGCCTGACGAGCTCGTCACGCCTATAGTCCACTTCAGCGTCGGCAACCCCGGTGGTGCTGAAGTCTCGCCGGTCTCTGGGACCCTCGTACTCCCCTCTCCTCTACCTCCAACGCCTGCACCTTGCCCACCAGCGGAGGCTTTAGCACCTCGTCCTCGACCCCGTGCAGAGCGCCCACCACGGCTTGGCGCTTTGCCCTCGTCCCTCCAAGCTCCCACTCCGGCTACCCGTCTCTCGAACTCCTCCTCCACCCCCAGGCGCCTCGCCAAGTACCGATCCGTATAAGCAGCATAGTCCAAGGAGCGTCGCAGGTGCCTCTCCAGATCCGTGTCCGGCACGGTGAACAGCTCAAGCTCAGCACGAGTGTAGGACTCAGTCCTCTGCACGCGTGGAGGAAGCAACCCGGGAACCACGAACGCTGGAAGACCAAGTGACTGTCGAGTCACTCGATCCCCCAGATACCACTGGCAGCCCAGAGGGCACTCCAGCAGGACCCTGCTCTGCGTCACCTCCCGACTCCTCGGAAGGAAGTCAGCCTCCATCCTTGCCCATCGGTCCCAGTGAACCTGCAATTCAAATTTTGGGATCCATTCATAAGTCTACTCTATGAAAAGTTTGATGGAAGAAAAGCAAGAGATGTCGATCGTACCACAACCCCGTCAGGTTATCCAGCCAGCGCCGAAAAGTCATCACCTCCCCTCGTCGCTCCTTCGCCCTTCGGTACGCCTTACCCCAGGCTAAGCCGCGTGGAAGAAGATTCGGGTCCGTACAAGTATTCTCGGGTGGGAATATCCCAAGAACCTCGTAAGCCCAAAGCTGCAAATTTCATAATTCAGGTCAAATCAATCTCAAATGCATAATTCAAGTCAAAAAGCGGTCGAAAGCAATTCAAAAGCAATAAATCAAATTCATACCTCGAACACTCGTCAGTACCCTCCAACTGTGTTTCCGACCCCGCGAGAAGCAGCTCCAAGGAGACAGTAGAGCGTGCACAGAGCAGCACCTCCCCAGTCGAAGCGCCCCGCCTGTCCCAGGTCCACCAAACCCGCTAGGTAGCATAGGTGCACCCGACTACGCCTGTTCGGGAACAGAGAAGCCCCGAACAAGTATAGCAGGTACGCCTGGGCCATCTGGGCCGCCTCCTCGTAAGCCGCGGGCTCGTGGTCCCAGTACTCCACGAACTGCCCGTAAGCTGCCATCCCTCCGCTGTGGCGTGGCACGCGCCCAAGGAACCACCTCAGAGCCGTGTCGTCCAGCACCAGGCTCGAGTCGTAGGGGATCGGGTCTCCGCCAACCCTGAGCCCTGTGATCGCCGTGAAGTAGAGGGGCGTCACCGTCATCTCCCCGAACTGGAAGTGGAAGGTGTTGGTGGTGTCCCACCACCTCTCCGCCAGCGCTGTAAGCACAGCTCGATCCACCCTCACCATCGTCAGCAGCTGTACGAAGGGTCCGAACCCTGCTGCCTCCACCAGTGCTCGCACCCTCTCAGGCAAGGCCCTGAAGTGCGCCAGTGAGCTGGCTGAGCCCCCGTGGCCGTACACGTCCGTCGTGCGCTGTTTCAACATAGCAAGAAATAGCATTAGATCTCAAAGCAGGAAATAAAAGTCGAAGTAAATTGCGAAATTCGAGAAAGGATAGTGATCAGAAGCTCACCATAGTCCACCCAGAGGAGATGTGTGAAGATCGATCCCGGAGGAGCATCTCCTCAGGATAGTCGGCGCTGCCGGGGACGTAAGCCGTCATCCCCACAGGCTCAAAGAAGTGCAGTCGAGGAGCATAAGTAGCCGGAGTGAACTCGGGCTGCTCCCTCGCCAGGTAGGCTCGCCGCTCCTCCAGGTAGGCTTTCGCCTCGTCTACCGCGGTAATCCGCACCTCAGTAGCCGCTTCGGCATCCACCCTATCCCCTCCCAACTCCTCCACCTCCGATGCAACCGCCTCCTGGGCATCCGAGCTCGCTCCGCTCAGCAGAGCCCCCAAAAGCGACGCCGAAGCTCGGTCCTCAGGCGTACTAGCATCCCTCAGCACCGCGGCGACCATGGAGTCGAGACCGAGCACGTCCAAGACACCCCGAGGCTCCACGCTCTCTAAGAAGTCCCCGTCCACGAAGGGAACAGGGCGTGAGGACCCAATCCCGCTATCCCAACTCCTCGGCTCCAACGCTGTCGCCGTCCTCAGCATCGGCGTCTCGCTGAACTGCCCAACGATAACCTCTTCGCCCCCAAGGTCAGCTGGTCCTCCGTCACTCGCCCGTTCGGTAACCACAAGCAACTCTTCCACGGTAGGGGTGAGAGGCCTGTCCGAACCTCCGTCCCTGCTACCGGAACCCCCTGCTACTGCCACCACGGCATCCTCACCGGCAGCGACCGCCACTGAACTCCCTCCGGCGACCCCCGGGTCACCAGCAGCCGCCACCACCGCGGCACCGGCCGTGGCATCCCCGCCGCTGGGCTCCGCCCCTACGCCACCGCCATTCCCCCCGGCTGCCACCACTGTGGCACCAACCCCGATCTCCTGACAGGCGGCCTCCATCCCTTCGCCGCCGCCGACCACCATGTCTTCGTTCCCCCTCGCCATTGCAGGATCAAGAGAGAGAGAGAGTCGTGAGTGAGAGGGCTGAGAGAGTCGAGAGAGTGAGAGGGCTGAGAGAGTCGTGAGTCAGAGGGCTGAGAGAGTCGAGAGACTGAGAAAGCTGAGAGAGCGAGAGGTTTGAGAGAGGATCGAGAGTGAGAGAGTGGGAGCAGTCGAGAAGGTAAGAGCGGCCATCGGTCTGGTTCTCGAGCGCTCGATAGCCAGAGTTTTACCCCCCAAATCAAAGAAGAAGATGAAGGGTCGATGGTCCCCAGCGACAGTCCCGAGCGCTCGAGACCATTCCCAAGAGCTCGGGAGTGAGTCACCAGTGCTTGACTCTTTTTGTTACTCTTCGTAGGCTCATGCACAGCACCTTGATTAATGATCATTGTCCTTCAAGAATTTTTGCAAAATCAATCTCAGTCCTGTTTAAATCCGAGTCGAGACAGAGCAATCGATGGCGGATTTTGTTTCGTGATCCATTCTGAATCATCCTAGTTTACCCAAAAGGTTCTGCTTAGTGGTCGTTAAAAATTTTTAAATTCTGCAATTGTCGATATACTCGCAAGAAGTTTTACCCAGCGCGTGATGCTTCTTTCATCATTTTGTCCACCGAACAGAGTAACGGATGGGCCCCAGTTCTTGTCTCTATCATTGTCGAGGCATTCGTCGATCTCTTTCCAAATGCATGCATTTGCCCCAAAGAACTACGCTGGTCTGATCCCTACAAACGGGGTACGTAGGTAGTCTGAAAAGACACGACCCTCATACATTGAGTGCTTATATACTTTTTATTTACATTTGATTCTTAAATTGAGGATTTGATTTGGCTCGAATTGGGTTGTCTCGATCTTTGGGCGACACTCGCGTTCAAACATGACGCCGAGCGCCGTCCAAAGAGGGGCAACTGTAGACACCCCAATTTGGACTAGTCAAATTTCCTTAATTTGTGGCCCTGAGGCTCCCCGATGATGAATATGGATCAGAACAAGCCATGTACCAATTGAAACATTGCTCTTTAAAGGAAATGGCCAAAATCATTCCCAAGCGCTTTGAAGCAGTCCCAAGCGCTCCAAACTGTTTTCCAAAAAACACTGGCACTGGCTCACTCTCGAGCGCTCGAGAATGCAGTCCCAAGCGCTCGAGATCTCTCCCAGTGCCCTATGGGTGAAAAAGATTCCCACTATCCATGCAAGCCATCATTGCATTCCCTTTGAACCGGCTGAGTTGAGTCAACACTCAACCTCAGTCAGAGAGGATATCAGCTGAAGATTTCTTTCTTTAAAAAAATGGTTTATTTCAAAATCATTTCATTTTTTCAAAACCATGGGTTATATGCTCTATATATATACCTATTTTCTGCTGAAGAAGGGGACGAAAAGTTCTCTCTCTAAACCCCTCCTCTTTTCTCTCTCTTGTTCAAGGGAAAAAGCTTTCAAACTCAAACTTCTTTCCCATCTTCAAAGGTGTTTTTCAAAATCATCAAGGAAAAGGGCAAGAAATCCAGAACACTCTTAGCTTCTGATCTCTTGTCTTTTTCACTCCACATTCACCTTTCACAACCATCCAAGGAGCAAAGTGTTAAGCAAAAGGTAGAAATATTTCTATCCTTGGTTCAAATCAAGAGGCTGTTCTCCCTTCTGAGGGGGGTCTCTTAGCCAGTCCCAGCCCTTAATGCTGGGTGCATGGTTGGGAGACCTTAGTGAAAAAGCAAGAGCAGAGAGTCCACGAATAATGTTTTCCCAAAACACCTACTGGAAACACTCTCGAGCGCTCGGGACTGCTTTCAGTCCCATTCATGGCATTTTGGTAAGCAGCAGGCTGGGGGTGAAGTGCACTTTTAAATAAAATGGTTTTACTCTGGCATGCAGACACAGAAGATCATTTTTTCTTCTAAAACAGAAATGTTTCTTATGAATATCAAGTGAGAACAAAGTTTTCCTAAGTTAAAAATAAGATCTTCTCTTGTTAAAAATTTAGATAAGGGTGTTTGCATGATGAAATGGTGCCTTTTTCAATTTGAGAGTAAGTTGGCATGCAGCTCACTGCCAAGCGCTCAAAGATATTCCCAAGCGCTCGGGAGTGCATGCATGCATGCCATTGCATCTCACTTTCCCAGTTTTCTATGCTTTCTGAGCTTCTGCATGCATGGATATGTAATTTGCTCTTTTAAAATTGTAGATCTGTTCGTACAATGGCAAGGATACATGATTTGAAAATTTGAGGTCCTATCTCAGTCTTTCAAGTCCTCTGTTGAGCCAGTGGTCTGCTTTATTGTATTTCATTTTGCAGTCTTTACATTATGTTTTGTCAGTACTTACAGAATGTGCAGGTGGGGTTCAGACACTCTCAAGCGCTCGAGAGGGATCTCGAGCGCTCGAGAGTGAAGCCAGTGAGCCGTGTTTCATTTCCTATTACCTTGCTGTCTTTCATCACATTATTCCCCCCCTATACATGTGCACAAGCATACACTGTTATTTGGCATCCTATTTGTGGCTAACAAACTCTGCAGGATTTGGTCAGTAGAACTCCCAAGCGCTTGAGAGTACTCTCAAGCGCTTGAGAGTGAAGCCAGTAGCAGTTTATACAGCTTTGCCATCATGCATGTGTCCATCGTTATTTCATCACTCCTTGTACACAAGCTCCAGCATACACCTTCTATTTGCCATACCTGTGGATACCTGCTACGTATTTAACGAAACAAAATCCATTTGTAAAATCCCACAAACGTTTAGTAGAGACCGACATCGCGCCGGGTGAGGGGGGGTGCCGTAAAACCCTTCCCCTCTCGTAACATGGCTTCCGAATCCTCGAATGATCTCTGGTTTTCAATTCAAATCGATCAATTTTCAAATCGAAAACGGTTTCTCGGGTGGCGAACCACAAATCCGGGTGGCGACTCTTCAAAAATTTTCAAATCGATCAGCCGGAGCAGCATGTGTTTTTCGGGCCGCCCCGATCTCACCCGAGGCAGTGGTAGCCCACAGCAGGGCAGATAATGATAAAAGTCGTGACCTCACCATGGAGTAAATTTTGTGAGCAGTTACCTCCCAAGAGGAAGATACTCCTTGAAACTTCCTCACATTCCTTTCAATCCAAATATGATAAACAATAGTCGTAAAGACCAACTTTGCAATAACAGTTTGAAAAGATTTGCTTTTTAAATCTGAGAGGAAAGTGACTCATTCAGGCCAAGTTCTAGAGTGCCAAGAGACCCTAACTTTAGAAAGCATGGTGTTCCACACCTGTTGGGAGAACGCACAATTAAAGAAAAGGTGGTCATGACTCTCACTGTAACGACCCTGATTTTTGGTAAATAAAAATTTCGTTAAATATTTAAATTTTATTTTAATTACTTGGATTTGCTACAAAAAAATTCTTTTTATTTTTATAATCCGTCATAATTAGATTTAAGTCCTTAAAAATATTCTTCTTGACTAAGAGTCCTACGTGGCAATTAGAGTTAGCTCCCAACCGATTAGTTGGAGGAACCGGATCACCGATTCACCTAGTTACAATTCCCCTAACCCTAGATGAACCTTTTTGACCGTCTTTGAACCTTATGAAACCCTCCGAACCCTATTGAACCATTAGACCATAGGAGTAATCATTTTATTCCTATGTTTAGTCATTTCAAACCCTAATTATGACCAATATTCATTTACCCCTTGGTCCATAATTGTTAGGGAAATTTTTGTCCCTTGGTTAATAGACCTTTGACTTGCCAATAAGCATGACAAGACAAGTCATACAAAGAATCCCATCATTTTTGGAAGCAAGGCTAGCTTTGCCATGCATGCACACCTATGTTCTAGACTTAAACCTAATAATTCTAGACTTACTTTCCTAGACATATGTACCTAGGAGGGAGAGAGAGGCCGAGAGTGAGAGAGTGGGGTGGAGTGTGTGCATGAGTTTTGATTACTTACACAAGCAACATTTATAGCCTTAAGCCTATTTTTGACCACTTGCCAACCCATTTCTAGTCTTTCAAAGTACAAAGTTAGCCAATGATTTTATTCTTTCTTACAAGCAACCTCCCCATAGACTTGACAAGTCAAAAACCCTTCATGATGGCCTAAGATTTGGCCTAAATTGGAAAAGACAAGTCATGGAAGACTTGGCATGCTTTCAAGCTTGATTGGACATGACAATGGAGCAAAATCCATGGGAGAAAGGAGAGAAGGGGGGGGGGGGCGGCGGCCATAGAGGAGGGAGGAGGAGCTTAAGTGTTGGCTATAAATAGCACCCCATGCCTTCCATTCAACTCACACCTTCACTCCTTTGCTCTCTCTTCTCTCTAGAAACCATTTCCATTTCCAGACAGCCTACTGCCCTTCACGAATCTCCATTTTTCTCCTGCTTAAAGTAGTTTTTAGAACCAACTCCCTTCGGGAAAGTTGTAGAGCACTTCGAAAGCTTCAAGTTAGACCCAAGAACCATCCCAATCGGTGAAGAAATGACAAAGATATTGGCATCCGAAGTTCAGTAAAAATCTCGGATTTCCATTTCCAGACAGCATACTGTCTCTTCCTTTATCACCATTTTTCTCCTACCTAAAGTGGTTTCTAGGATCAACTTCCTTCACAAAAGTTGTAGAGCACTTCGAGAACTTCGATTTCGACCCAAGAACGATCATATTCGGCCAAATATTGACCGAGTTACTGCCATCCAAAGTTTGGTCCAGATTTGCGAGTTTCACCACCCGTAGAAAACTTCCAACTAGCTTATTCGGCCCCGACTAGTTTCGGATCAAGGTAGATTATTCTTACCCCTAACTCTAAGTTTATCCTTACTCACTTACTTACTTATTCCAAGTAAAACATATGTTGTTTGATCTTTAAGAAAGAACGGTTTTCGAAAGTTAAAACGTTACCATGTGAATCGAAGTATTCATATTTTGATATTCCAAGGAGTATGAGCTTGCATACATAAATCGAATGTGTTACTTGTGGTATATTATAGAATTGGATGATCTTGTTAGAATGTTTCATGCTTACTTTTGTCCTACCACGGAGTCTTTGCATGTAAACGAGACACGAGAACCGAGAAAGTAGAAACATGGCACCTAGGGTGTGATTAATGAAAGGAAATGTTTTCCGAGGAAGGAAATATTTTTGAAACTACATTATGACCGGTTTTGGTGGCATAATGTGAGTTGGTTGTGTGTGTTCCAATGGAGATCCGGAATAGCGGAACCATTGTGAGGTTGTGTGCGTTCCCATGGGAACCCGGACCGGCGGAACCATGGTGAGGTATGGCTTGGTTATCCGCGGAGAGGAGCCAATGCAAGATTTTGTGTGCCAATGGGAACCCGGTGCGGCGGAACTATTGTGAGGATACTCGGGAACCCGGAACGGCGGAACCGAGGTTGGGTGTGTTAAACAAATGGTTTTTGAAAGATTGATTTGTAAATGAAAATGTTGACACGGTCTACGACGAGTCGCGTAGGAGAAACACGGAAATCTTGGACACCAACGATAGATGATTAACGAATATGGATGTGTCATTGTTAGCTGTATATACATGTATCATGTGGAAATCGATGATTGTATAACCTGTTGTTTGTAAGTTATGGGTTAGCGGGTATGGGTTTGTTCTGCTGAGCTTTTGTAGCTCATGGTGTTACCTTTGGTGACCCTGACATATTATATCGGTGGCGACGCTGGTATAATGTGTCAGACTTTGTAGATGATCAAGGTGAGCAGTACACCTTGGAGGCCTTTGGAGCTGAAGAGCTGGCTCAGATGGAGGAGCAGGCGGAGCTGTAGTTAGGAACCTTAGTTCCCTTCCCTTATGTAATAAAAGTACTCTCATGAGAGTTATGTTGTAATAATGAGCCAGACTCATCTTGTTTTTGTATTAAAATGTTTTCTTTAACGTACCCAAAATTGGGGGCGTTACACTCACTCCCTTGACAAAAACTACACTGAGGGGAAAGGTTCATGCCAAACAGCACCAGCCTATTAGCAGTGGATAGTCTATTCTGGATAGCCAGCCAAGTGACAAAGCTACATTTTGGAATATGGGCTAGGAACCACACCAATTTGTGCCACACAACTGTTGGGAAGGGCGTTCTCAATTTATCCCACAGAGATGCAATTGTGAACTGACCATTAGAAGTGAGAGTCCATCTAATGTGATCTGCCTCTTCCAATCTAGAGGGGATAAGAGGAGGCAAGGTTCGTCTTACCTCATTGAGCTCTAGGGTTTGTGTAATGGGAAAAACCCAACTTGAGTTTTGTAAAATGTGAGACACAATAGCATCCCTAGAAATACCAGAATCAAAGTCAATTCTGGGGCCAAATGTTGCAATTAGCGGACCTAGTGGATGCCAATTATCATACCACAATGAAGTGGATTGGCCATCACCTAGTACACTAATAAAATATGGGTGCACCAAAGGTCTAAGGTTAAATAATTTCCTCCAAACCCATGAGCAATCCCCAGGGATTTTAAGATTCCAAAAATTCCTCCCTTTTATTAAATATGATTTAACCCATTGACACCACATAGATTGCTCCCCCCCAGACTTGAATTAAGGTGGCAACCTTGTTAATCTTTTTGTTCGATTGGGTCATTAAGACCCCTAATGTTCCAAAATCCCAAATTAAGAGGTTGCATAGACATAAAACAAATTTAAGTAGTACTGGAAATGAATGGCAGAAAGTGGATATATTAGAATATTGCCCTGACAAAAAAGATACAAAAGGTTATTGGCCTTTGCTAGTCAAGGAACATAGTGACTGCTCCTTTAATTGCTTCCTCACTCTCTTTAAAGCAGATTTGGAAAGTGGCTTATTGGTCACCAACTCAGCAACCTTCTCCTTGAGCCTTGCATTCTGAATATCAGGTGGCTTAGGAGTAAGTTGTTGCCTGGCTTCGGATTGAGGGTTAATGTCAGCCACTTTCCCAGAGGTTTGATCATAAACTGTAGGAGATGGTCCAATCCTTGGAGCAGTTGTTTCTGGATCAGTGATTGCTGAATTCAACACAGTTTGCTTTGGCTGCTGATTTAACCCATTGAATTAAGGTGGCAGCCTTGTTCCAAACTTGCATGGATTTGAATCCAAGACCCCCCCCCCCCCCCCCCCCCCCCCCCTCCTGCTTAGGAGAGCACAAGTGCTCCCAAGAGACCTCAGCACCAGTTCTCTTGAGGTCAGGACCAGACCAAAGAAAAGCCCTAAGTATAGACTCTACCTTTTTAATCACTTTTTTAGGGATGATAAATAAAGAGGACCAACAGGTTTGCATGGAGAAGAGTACATTCTTGATCAACTGTACTCTACCTGAATAAGTTAGATCTCTATTTGTCCAAGACTTTGCTTTAGCAGTAATGCTATCCGCCAGTCGCTGACAATCAGAGGCTTTAAGCTTAGTAGAGATAAGAGGCACTCCAAGATATTTTACAGGAAGAGTGCCTTCCTTGAACCCTAGGACATTTAGAATGGATAATCTAGAGCTTATGCTGACTCCAGAGAAATAAATGCTACTTTTCCCAGGACTAGGAGATAGGCTTAACAAAGTCTGAAACTTTATGAGTGCATCCTGAATGTGGTTGATTGAATTGAGATCGCGCTTACAAAAAATCATGAGATCATCTGCAAAGTAGAGATTGATAAGTTTAGTACTTCCACACCTCTAATGAAAATGGAAATCAGGAAGGATGGATTTCTCCTTAAGCAGACAAGTGAGGATCTCCATCACAATGACAAATAAGTATGAGGACAATGGATCTCCTTGTCTTAGCCCTCTTTTCCCAAGGATATAACCAGTAGTTTCCCCATTAATGCTAAGAGAGTAATTAGCAGTGGTAACACAAGCTTGCAGCCATTTGATCATGGTAGGATGAAAATTCATTGCCGATAGGACATCCCAAAGGAATTCCCACCTCACATTATCATATGCCTTCATGATATCTACCTTCATAGCACACCTTGGAGAGGAAGATGATTTATGGTATCCTCTCATAAGTTCCTGTGTCAAGAATATGTTACCAGCAATCCTTCTTCCTTTAACAAAGCCAAATTAGATAGAGTCAATTAGAGAAGGAAGAGCTAATTGTATTCTTTTAGCAAGAATTCTAGAGATACACTTGTAAACAGTGTTGCTGCAAGAGATGGGTCTATAATCCCCAACCTTTGAAGGGTTGAAGACTTTAGGAACCAAAGCTACAATTGTAGAATTTGCTTTCCTTAGCAATTGACCAGTCCTAAAAAAGGATTTTACAGTTGCTGTGATTTCATGGCCTATGATAGGCCAAGCCTTCTTGAAAAATCCTGCATTATAACCATCAAGACCAGGAACTTTGGTAGGGTTAAAAGACGAGATGGTGTCTTTTATCTCCAAATCAGTAACCTCAGCAACCATGGCCATCATTTGACCATCAGTTAACCTCTGCCTGACCACTTGTTGAACCCTATCTAGCCCTTGATAGGCAGTAGGGTGGGAAGAGCCAAGAAAATCAGTGTAGAAACTAACAAATTTGGTTTTAATATCTTTAATATCATGGATGAGAGGTCATCTAAGACCAAACTAGTAATCTTGCTTCTATTACGAATACTGTTCACAGATTTAAAGAAAAAGGAGGTGCACTGGTCACCCAATTTAAGCCACTGTATTCTTGACTTTTGCTTGGCCAAACTTTCCTCAACTCTTAATAAATTGAGGAATTGCTTGTGGACCACCCTCTCTTGTCTTATAATAGAGGGATCAAATGGATGAGAGCCTAAGTCCTTTTGTAGTGATTCCAGAAGTTGTTTAGAGTCATCTACCCTCTTAGAAATATCATTGAAGTCCCTTTTATTGATTTGCTTAAACTCAGCTTGCAATCGTCTGGGTTTCTCACAGACACAGAACATTGGGTTCCCAATGACCACTCCCCGCCAAACCTTCTGGACCACAGTTAGAAACTAAGGATTGATCAGCTAGGAAATCAAAGAACTTAAAAGGTTTAAGAGATTTCTCTGTATTTGGAGTGATACAAACAATGGCAGGGGAGTGATCAGATACCCCAGGAATGGAGAAATGAGCATTAGAACTGCTATAAGTAGTCATCCAATGCTCATTAACTAGAACTCTGTCCAGCTTGGTACTTACAAAACGAAGGGGATCCTGTTTGTTTGCCCAAGTGTAAAGACACCCTGTATACCGAAGATCATCAAGTTCTAAAGTATACAGGCATTGATTAAACTCATTCATATAAGGGGGCCAGTTCAAAGTGCCCCCGATCTTATCTATGGGAAATCTAATGGCAAAGTCTCCAAGCACAATCCAAGGAAATGAGGAGTTAAGAAGATGAAGACTAGACCAATGTGCTTGTCTTTCCAGGTAACTGCTAGCCCCATACACCAAGGTTGCCAAAAAGGGGCCCCTCCACCATTGGATTGCACTTCACAGTGAATGAATTGGTCAAATTGGCCAAGTACCTGAACCTGAACAACAGTAGGATCCCAACACACTAGAATTCTACCAATTGGAGCTTGAGGGTAATTGCTCACAAAATTCCATTCAGGACAAACATATTTCATTATTCTAGAAGCCAACACTTCTTTTATTTTATGCTCTAGCAACCCCATAAGGGAGAGTTTGTTAAGTTTCACAAAAGTTTGAACCTCTTTTTGCTTTATTGGGTCATTAAGTCCCCTAATGTTCCAAAATCCCATATTAAGAGGTTGCATAGACATCGAACAAATTTAAGCAGAGCAGAAATTAGATGGCAGAGAATGGAAATATTAGAATACTGCCTAACAAAAGGATACAAATGGTTACTGGCCTTTACTGATCAAAGAACAAAGTGACTGCTCCCTCAATTGCTTTCTCACCCTCTTTAAAGCTGATTTGGAGAGTGACTTATTGATAGCCAACTCAGCAGCTGTCTCCTTGCATTTGTCATTCTGACTATCAGGAGGCTTAGGTGTAGGATGAGCAAGAACTAAATGTGCCACTTCCCTAGAGATATGATCATGAACTGCTTGATCAGGAACAGTAGCTGGATCAGTAGAAGTAGAAGTGACAGGATGCATTGTGCTCACACCTAATGGAATAGCTGGCTTTGGCTGCTGGATTAAGGACTCTGCCTCTTTAGAGCTGCTAACTACCCCCTGTAAAACCTCTAACAGGTCTTCCTCAGAATCATTTTGCTCTTCTTGGATTGGATCACGAGTTCCAGATACACTGCATTGCTGGGGCCCTAAAGAGGTTGGATTGGAAATGAGGGGGACCACCTTCTGCTTCCCATGATTCACAATCTGCCATTCCAACTCAATCGGTGGAGGAAGAGGGGCAACAGTATGCTTGACACATTTGGTTGTGGAATGACCAAATACATGGCATTGCGTACACATGGGAGGGAGAACTTGGTATTCAATGGGCACCACGACTGTCCCCCTTGAACACTAACAGTTACTTCATCAGGTAACTCCTGTTCTGCGCTTATCTCAATACATACCCTTGCTTTGGTAGACTTGGTGTGTATCAGCCCTGGTTGCTTGGAGGTCATGGCAGTTGCTTGACCAACATGAATAGGTCGACTTACCGTACTAGCAACTCTGCTAATACATTCTTAGGTCGACAGCTCAAGAGGCAAATCATGAAATTTCGCCCATGCAAGGATTTTGGAAGGTTGATCTTGGAGAGGTTTCATCATTTTGTGCCAGTCTTTAAGGACTACATATTTTTGGGAGAAGAAATAAGGACCCCCCTCTAAAACCTGCAACTTGGCTTGCCCATTCTTGAATTCAAATAAATAGAAACCAGAGACATCTGGCTTAACAGCCACAAAGAGATCTTTCCATTGATTTCTAGTAGTGGATACGAGAAGGGGATTGGGCATCTTTCCATCTAGGAAATGACCCACCTAATATCTATTCCATTTTCCTACCTCAGTAAATTTGACATCTATTTCAACTATAGCTTCTTTTCCCCTCTGAAGGTCCGGGAAATAAGCCAGTTTCATACTAGAGATGGACTCTGGGATTGAAGAAGAGAGGCCCAATTTTTTGGTTTAGGCCTGTGCTGACCAGAATTGAAGTTGGGATTGGGATGGTGCATTCAAGTAGGCTGAGAAGGAGCATTTCCAGGTCTAGGTCTAGTGTCCTCCAATGTATACCCTAAATTTGGATCACCTTCCACATAAGAGTTCCCACGAGCATTGAACAACATTTTAGGATTAGAATTAGAGTTGGAATTTTGTACCTCTTTACTCAGATGTTCAGACTGGTACCCATTGTCATGTAGATGAAGAACTCGCTCCTCAACTTCTACTTTCAATGGACAGTGAACTCCAAATCCAGACGAAGACGAAGATGAAGGGTTTGAGGGTTGTTCCCCTTGTTGTTGACGATGGAACTGGGATGCAATTGCATGAGTGTGACGCGCTCGGTCCTCTGCTTCCAGTATTAAGCCCTCTTCAAAGAGCACTTGCTGAAGCTTACGGGAGGGGCTAGGGTACTTAGATGGATTAGAAGATGAAATCGATGGATGTATAGCCCCAGGGCAAAGATCAAAGGGTTTGTGAGTGGGTTCAAGAGGGGTATAGGAAGACCGATTGGAAATCGTCTGGGTTTGGATCAGCCGAGAAGGGTTTAGATTTTTAGCCAATTTGGGTGAATGTGAAAGAGGGGTTTGAAGCTCAACAAGAACTGAGCTTTCATGGTGTTCTAATGAGAGCTTCTGTTTCTGCTGAAGCTCATTGGAATCCCAAGCCTTGCATCCCAGCCCTTCCGCGAACAAAATTGATCTGTTTGCCACGGAAGAAAGTCACAGCAGTTCCATGGACTTGTCAGAGATCTCCAAGAATCGGCTCACATGTCAGAACCATCCAAGGGAGAGTTTGTTATGATTCACAAAAGTTTTAGCCTCTTTTTGTTCGATTGGGTCATTAAGACCCCTAATGTTCCAAAATCCCAAATTAAGAGGTTGCATAGACATAAAACAAATTTAAGTAGTACTAGAAATGAATGGCAGGAAGTGGAAATATTAGAATACTGCCCTGACAAAAAGGATACAAAAGATTACTGGCCTTTGCTAGTCAAGGAACATAGTGACTGCTCGTTTAATTGCTTCCTCACTCTCTTTAAAGCAGATTTGGAAAGTGGCTTATTGGTCACCAACTCAGCAGCCTTCTCCTTGAGCCTTGCATTTTGAATATCAGGTGGCTTAGGAGTAAGTTGTTGCCTGGCTTCATATTGGGGGTTAATGTTAGCCATTTTCCCAGAGGTTTGATCATAAACTGTAGGAGATGGTCCAATCCTTGGAGCAGTTGTTTCTGGATCAGTGACTGCTGAATTCAGCACAGTTTGCTTTGGCTGCTGAATTAAGGTGTCAGCCTCCTTAGAGCTGCTAACTACGCCTTCTAAGACCTCTAATAGATCTTCCTCAGAATCACTTTGGTCTTCCTCTATTTGATCAGAAGTTCCTCTATTTGATCAGAAGTTGCAGCTGATACACTGACTTGTCGAGGTCCTGAAGAGGTTGGATTGGATATGAGGGAGCCAGGCTTCTTTTGGCTGGTAGAGGTCTGAACACCTTTAAGTTTCCCATTATGTACCTGAACCCACTCCTGTTTTGCTGGTTGTTGAGGGATTGAAGATGTGGAAGCTGATTTAGCACACTTAGTTGAGGTGATTTAGCACACTTAGTTGAGGTGTGGCCAAAGACATGGCAAGTTGTACATATAGGTGGAAGGACTTGGTATTCAATGGGTACCACCACAGATTCTCCTTCCACACTGACTTCATCAGGGAGGTCCTGCTCAGCATTAATCTCAATGCATATTTTGGCTTTTATTGATTTGGTGTTGAGAAGGCCTGGCCGTCTAGCAGTTTTTGCAGTGGCTTGATCCACATGCAATGGTTTCCCAATTGTGCTAGCCACTCTACTAAGACACTCTTGATTCCAAAGTTCAAAGGGTAGATCATGTAATTTCACCCAAACTGGAATTTTGGCAGGTTGATCCTGAGCAGGCTTCATCATCCTATGCCAGTCTTTGAGCACAAGGTATTTTTGAGAAAAGAAGTATGGCCCTCCTTCAAGAACTTGCATTTTTGCTTGCTCATTCTTGAATTCAAAGAGGTAGAAACCAGCTACATCTGGTTTAACAGCTACAAACAGGTCTTTCCATTGATTCCTAGCAGTGGATACAATGAGAGGATATGCCATTTTCCCATCAAGGAAATGGCCTATCAAGTATCTATTCCGCTTGCCCACCTGAGTCAACTCTACTGCAATTTCCACTTGAGCTGTCTTAGCTCTCTGAAGATCAGGAAAGTACTCAAGTTTCATATCCATAGATGGACCCTGTGACTGGAGAATTGAGGCCCAATTTTTAGGTTTAGATCCTAAATTGGGTTTAAAGTTATTTTGATGAGGATGGTAAGAGTGGATTGTGTTGTTGGACTATTGGACTACTGGCGGTATATATTGCTGGACAGGTTTGGAGTCAAGCCCTAGGGTGGGTGTTGTGCCATGAATCAGACCTGCAGATGGGTCCAAAGTATACCTAGGTTTGAGAGATTTGGGGCTGTACCCGAGGTTAGGGTCACCTTCCAAATAGGGGTTCCCTCATTCATAGTACAGAGTTTTAGGGTTTGAGATTTGTACCTCCGATGGTTGGCGAGTGAACTGGTACGTATTGCCTTGTGCATGGGTAACATGAGTTGCTCTCTCTTCAGCCTCCAATATCAAGCTCTCTTCGAAGAGGGCTTGTTGTAGCTTCCGAGCTGGACTAGAGGTCTTGATCGATTTGGGGTTGTGAGCTCCAAACCCTAGAGAAGATGAGTGCGAAGGGTTTCCTGGTATCATCGAGTGGGTTTGAGGGCAGATTAAAGGATCAGTGGTGTTTTTCTGCTTCCTCCTTACTTCGTTGGAATCGAGCGCTTTGCAACCCAGCCCGTCTACTATGGATATCGTACTGTTAGCCATGGAGAATCGGAGCTCCTCCACACCCTTGTCAAGAATTGCCAAATCGCCTACATGTCAGACCCATTGCTCTCCGTTTATGTGATGAATTGAATTTAACTATGTGTATTTATTTAACTCTAAATTAAATTCTAAATACTTATGCCTCAACACCTTGAGGACTACACGTTGCCTTATGGGGGTTAGAGACTCACATTAGGTATTTGCCTTTAGAAACATTGATCGTGGGAATCTCCTCAAGTTGTCCTAGACTCCTAGTACTCCTGTGTATAGAGATTAGAGAGGAGGCACATGGAGCCCGAGGTACTTTGTTTTGACTGAGGAGGGACAAGGTTCTGAAAGGGTTACTTGCCTTACTACTGGGCCACGGGCCTTGCTGGTAAGTGTGAGATTCTGGAGTAGACCTCCTGACGTGGCATTTTCCCATAGTGCTCTTACCTGCTGTCTGAATTATTGTCAAAACAGAAAGAAATAGAAATCGGAGAGCCCTCCTTATTTAGCAAAAGACCTCAGATTCCTTAGATTTTGTATACTTGAAATCTATATGCTATCGTAGAACTTGTTAAGTTATTTGATTGCAAAATAAACTTCTTTGTCAAGTTAAAGCAGTCTAGAGTGAAGAGTCCTCATTTGTGCCATGTGGGGGTTTTCCATCTTAGGATGCTTTAATTTGAGAAATACTTATCTATCACTTCTTCCTCCTCTCTCTAAATATATGTATGCATATGAATATCTGTAGTTTTGCATGTACTATATATGTATGTCTTGTCAAGTGTAATTCATTGAGAAGGTGCCAAAAAGGAGCACAACCAAGCCATACAAGACGTGTACAATAGAAGAACTCACTACTACAAATGCTAAGGCCACTAAACTAAAACATTGAATGAAAACCACAAAAAGAGGGAGAAAAGACCCCATATTATACATAGACATGGTACAGGAGATTTTCCAGTACATCCACATTTCCATTGCATAGGCATTCCACAACCTGGGAATCACTTCTCTCTTGGATTAGGTTGTCAATGTGCGAAACACTCTCAGGTGCTACTGACCAAGCAAATGCTATCCACCGAGTTTCTGTTACCCTCCCAAGTAGGGCTGTCCAAGAAAAATCAAGAACCGTGAAACCAGTCCGGACCGAAGTCCAAAAGACACGAATCAAAAAATTAAAAAATCGTGAGATACAGATTAGGATTGGATTTTCATTTCAAAACCATGGATTAACCGAACCGGACCGTGAGATATTTAAAAAAATAATATGTGTGTGTGTGTAATAATTATAACTTTACTAATTGTTATGAATTTTTTTTTAACAATTTTACATTAATGTGACAATATTATAAACTTAAGGTAATAAGTACATAATGCTTGACCAGAATTTGCATATTTTGTTGGTGGAATTTGGACTAGCCTTTATTTGGTTGCTGTCTATTTGGTTGCTGTCTTGAATGATTCTATACTAAAACAATGGAACTAACTTGCTGTAATGTTATCTAAAACTTGAAACCAGCAAGGCTGAAAACACTTATTGGTTGTAACATTCCATAACACTAATAAGTGTTTGCACTTTGCATTTTTAGTTGGCAGTAGCATCATTTTATTTTTATGGAAGGAAATTTGTGGATAAAACCGGGACCAAACCGTGACTCATGGTTCGGATTGGAACCGAACCGTGAGACTTTTGGATTAGGATTGGATTGCATTTTCTTAAAACCTTGAGATACGGATTAGGATTGGATTCATAGGAATCCGATCCAATTCGGACCGTGGACGACCCTACTCCTAAAGGCAACCAATTTTAGGTGTACTGAGTACATACTTGCTGATATGTACGTACACGATTGATTTCTTTTGTGTTTGCACTTCTATGGTAGGACTTGCTGTTTATATGCTTATCTGATTTAGTTTTCTGGTCCTGAAGTCTTTGAGAATATTAACTAAAGTTTCTTTAAAACTCTTGGCAAGCTTTGTTAGGTATTTTGTTGATTCTACTCTATTAAAATGGATTTCAATGGTGTGTAATATCTTGGATATTATGTTATTGGACTTATTTTTGTATGGACAGGTTTGCAAATTTAATGGGCCATCTTTGCAAATTGGGCCTAAGGCCTAATCATAATCGGGAACTAAATGGGCCCAATTGGGTCAAATGAGAGCTCAGTAGGCATGGGCAGGAGCCTGGGCAGAATGCCGGGAGGAAGGCCTAAGAGGCAAGCCTGGCTTTCCAAGAACATAGCACTCTATTTCATTACTTTGTTTCCTTTTCTTCTCTCTCTAGATTGTATCATGGGACCATGTCATATCCTTTGGAGTTTCTTCACATATTTTATGCAAAATATATTTTCTATCTTTTATCTATATTTTGCCACCTTCAATTTGAGAAAATATCAGGTTAACTTTTTCATTCTTGACTATCAAATCTGAAAAAGGGGAATATGCAGTAAATGCATATATTTGCTTTTGTCTTCATATCTGCCTCCTCTTTTAATTTAGTTGGCCAACTTGAATTCTTCAGTTTTCAAGATTTGAAAAAGTTGGATTTACAATTATTACAAAAAATACGGTTGTACGTACTAGTGTTTACATTTCCACAGAAATATTTTGTGCTATATGATATCTTTGGATTTTGTGTGCACATATATTGACTTTATGTATAGGAGCCGCAAAGGAGAAACAAAATTCAATGAGTTGAACGTTGGGCTTCATCTGCAAGATCTTCTGGGATTCATTTGTTCTCTTTATAAAGAGAAGATCTCTTTGGCATTTAACAACCAAGTCAAGAAAGCATTCAAAGAGTATACAAAGAGCATCATGTTACAGAAATCATAGTCTGTTATTTTCTCACTGTAGATTATATTGGTCAGACTCCTCAAAGAGAAAAAACTTTCATTGTTGAATCTTGCTTTACTCTTAGAGGTTGTGAGCTACACTTGTATTTCACCCTTACACTTATCCTACCTGGTGAGAAAGAGAGCCACATCCACTGTGTTTCACTTAGGCTTGTGAGTCTCTATTTGTTTGGGCAATCTGGTCTGAGTGTACCAGAGGTTTGAGATTTGAGTGAAGAGAATTGTTTGATGTAAAAGAAGTGTTGGCTTCTGTGAAAACCAACAATGGTGTAAGTACTGAGCATAGTGGATACCAGTGAGTGTTCAAGGGAACATCATTGAAGAGTGGACTAAACAATTCGCTGAACTACTATAAAAATCTCCTGTCTCTAATTCTTTACATTGATTTTTATTCTGTTGTGCTAACCTAATTGTTGAAGGTTCTCAAAAAGGGCTAAACACAAGGGTCCAATCAATTCACCCGAATCACCCCCTTCTAGGTTACAATATCAATTGGTATCAGAGCCTGGAGCCTTCATTTAAAAGGTTTTACCGCCTGAAGGAGATCCTATGGCAACCAACAACACAAGTCAGATGGAGGGAACTGGAAGACCACCACTATTCAACGAACTCACTATAGCTACTAGAAAAACAGAATGAGGATTTCATGGAGTCAATGGAGTTTGACCTATGGACTATCGTGGAGGAAGGGTAAACAGAGCCAACCATCACCACATAAGGTATTACTACTGAAAAACCTAAGTCTAAGTGGAGTACTGATGAGAAGAATAAGTACACTTTAAATTCTAGAGCTATGAATGCTTTATTTTGCGGGCTTAGTCCGAAAGAATATAACAAAGTATCTGTTTGTAAAACTGCAAAAGAAATTTGGGATACATTAGAGGTCACTAATGAAGGAACTAGTCAGGTAAAAGATTCTAAAATTAGTACACTAACGCACAAGTATGGGATGTTCAAAATGAAACCTGATGAAACCATATCTAAAATGTATACTCGTTTTACAAATATTGTGAATGGACTAACATCACTTGGTCAAGAAACTCCCAAATGTGGAGATAGTGAGAAAGATTCTACGGGCACTAGCAACAAAGAATTGGAGGTCCAAAGTTACGCCAATCGAAGAGGCAAAGGATCTCAAGACTCTCTTGGTTGAGCAATTAATTGGATTGCTCATTACTCATGAAATGGTACTAACTGAGGATGAACTAATTCACTAACTTCTTTATTTGTTGTGTACTCTTTTGTATCCTTCCAGGCTGAGAAGGCTAAAGAAAAGGAAGAAAATGAACAGCTGGTAGACGAATTGTAGAAAAAAAGTATTTTGAGCGAGAATGTCAAGAAGAATATTGCAATTGCTCCTCAGAACATAGATAAACTTCAGCTGGTATAGATTTGACAAATTTTTAACGCTTTAAAGGTGGAAATTTAATTTGATATCTCATATCTAATTCCTAGACACTTTCATAGGGTTTTAGGGTGCACTTTCCTATCATAGGGTTTTAGTGGCTTAGACACTTTCATAGAGTTTAGGGTTTTAGGCACTTTCATAAGGTACCCTAGGGTTTTGGTTAGTGGACTTGTGGGCTTACAAAACTAATAGGTGGAAAATCTCCCATCAATTTATTGCCTATTTTAAGCACTCCAAATTTGTTTCGGAAAGTTAAAGTTCTGTTGTGCAAGATCAAGTTCCTTAATCTATTTTTGTTGTGGTATTGCACTGGTTGGTATATAGCTGTTTTTTGAATTAGAAGAGTAGTTTCGCTATTAGTTACTACCTACCCCTACCCCTACCCCTACCCGTACTACTGCTGTTATACATCTCTTTCCGTTTTCAACTATTTGTATCAAGTCCGAATAATCTTTTTCTGTGAAAACAAATGTTGACAGATATTGACAATTTGATATTCAAGCACCAGCGCATATATTTCAAAAAATAGGATTAGGTTTGCTTTTACTAAAAGTCTCACCAAGTCTAAAGTGTAATAGTGTTATGTCTGTTTTCCTGAGGTCATGCATGATGTATTTGGTTGCCTCTTTACGCCTATAAAAGGAGAGCATCCCCTCTGTAAATAACCAAGTCAGTGGAAGTAAGAAAGCCAATCAGTGTTTACAATAATATTCCAGTCTTTTGTGTTCTTATAATTCCTTGTTGTTTTTTTGTTGTGTTCTCTCTACGATCCTAACCTACTTAGTGTTTGTACCCACTTCGTGTCTGTAAATTTGGTATCAGAGAGCCATGTCTTCCATTCTAGCTTAAACCCCCTTTCTGGGAACTTCTTTTCCAAAACTACTTTAAATCTTTTCTAAAAGAAAAACTTAAAGCGTATGCTCTGTGGTTGCCTTCTCAGGATCCTCCACATCAGAAACTTCATCAACAACTATTTTGGTTAAAAGAATTTTGTATCAGTGGGTTAAAGTACCTTGAGACTTTTGGCTATTGAGCGGTGTGTCTCGGTTTATCTACCCTTGTATACAAAATTTTATTCATCAAAATTGGTTGAAGGTCTTATGTTGAAAAAGAAAAAGGTTTGCTGTACTAAGGAAAAGGAGAACCCAGATTTCTACTTAAAAATGAATCATCTGTTTACCACTCACTCCTCTGCTACGTCATCCTTAGTCCCTTCATGTTCCTCTGCCAGTAGAAATTCCTCATCTTCTTCTTCTAATCTTGAATATTTGTATGAGTTTGAATACCTTCCTGACGATAGTAAAGTCCCTCTTACTGATCTCCCTTTCCTAAATCCCTATAATGCTTTTGTCAGACCACAAACTTCTGTAAAAAAGACCGTCACCCAACTTTTCTCCACAAACCGCCCAACCTCCGTAAAAGAATATGTTCAAGCCTTTAAATTTGATCAATGCTTCATAGCAGCTACAGAAGCTGAACAACTCTTACCTTTGGAAATCCCGGTTGATTTGCCTCGCCTTTGGCAACAACAAGGATTTACCCATCTTCATTTTGGAGCCATCCGCTTGGCTGTCACTTTCCATGGTAGAAAAGGTTTGCCTGTTACTTCCAGACTTGCTCTGGTCGATACCAGGTTTCTACAGTATCAGCACGCATGTATTGCCACAGTCCAAACCACTTTAAATGCTGGAACTGTAATCTTTACCTTCTAACCCAATTTCAACATGCCATTAGCAGATCCTCATCTGCTATCTGCCTTGAAGGTCCAGGTTCAAATTGGTGGTGCCTCTCAAATTTCCACCACATATGCAGCAACCCTTCACTACCAAATGGCTTATCGTCTTCAAAACCATGCCTTTGACATGTCCTTACTATATTCCACAGATGAAGCCATTTTCCTCACTGTTAATGCACCTCACCAAGCCTCTTGTGTCCATGTACCACGACAAATTTCCCGTCCTGAGCTTCTCAAGCTTCTCCCAGAATCTTGGGTTACAGCTTATGAGAAAAATCAAAACAAGCCTACACCTGTCCAATCATCCAACCCAACTTTCATTTCAAAACCTGATGGTACCGTGGAGATTTCTTTCCCAAAAGAAACCTCTGCCTCAGCCTCCACCCATCCTGTCATTTTTCCCTCAAGAATTAACATGTTTGTGGATGGTTCTAGGCCTGGCCCTATTTTGATCCCAGTGGCCTTCCAGTCTTCTATTTCAAAAATCTAGAAACAGGTCATTGTTATTTTGATGCCTGTGACTGTGATGAGTGTCTAGAAGACAGTATCCTAGAAGATGACGAGGACTTTGAAGATCAATGTCCATGTTCCATATGTCCTTCGTCACCTCCCACTCCTTGTAAATCTCAACCTCCTCCTCAACCCCCATCTAATGATGGTTCGTCGAGTCAACCGAGTGGATGTTTTATGTTCACCTCATCCTCTTCCTGGACTGAAGCAGATTTTCCTCCTTTGGAATTTCATAATTCCCAAGAAAGGACGACCCATCGGCATAAAATTCCAGACTCTACTACTATTCTCCCTGATGGTAGTACCAAAGCCGTTTCAGCAGCAGAAGCAGCAATAAATTGGCAGTCAGCAAATTCTCTGGCTCAGAACAAAATTCTTCAGAGAATTGCTAACTCCCAACAAAATTTGGAGAATGTTGTTCATAAGAAGTTATCAACTTTGGAACTTCTTATCAGAGATTTGCAGCAGAAAATTCAAAATGTTCACCAGGAACTTCTCCAGATGGCGTATGCCAACCAAGCATTTTCAGCAGCTTTCTCTCAAAAGGATGCTGAAATGAAGCACCTCAAAAATCAGCTTCACTCACTTCAAGCTCAGCAGTATTCTCAGCAAAAAAACCCATTTGACATGTTCCCATCTTACTCTCAAGAAAGTTTGTTTGGGTATCCTCAAATGTCTCAACCCTTACCTATAAACCCTACTTCAAGATTCGGAGAGTCCAATATCTTTGGGAGCTCATCAGCTTTTCTTCCTCCACCAAAAAGACCATCTCCACCAAAACTTCCTTTCCCAAAGCCCCAGATAAAACTTGTCCAGCCTCCACCAATTCCGTCTCCACCATCTACATCTACATCTACTCCAACTACCTCTAATCCTTCCAAACCATCTGACCCAAATTCAAAGTCACCCCAGTTAATGGTTCAGCCAACTCCTAACCTTTCCAAAAATCCAATATCCACTCTCCTACATACCCTAGCCACTATACCAGAAGCCCCATCTCCTGAACCAACCATTGAGTCTGAATCGGATACTGAATCAATTGATTCAATGCCAATTTCTCATGTTTTCATGATGAACCCTGAAAACCCAGAGGAACAGGTTAAAGATCCCATCATTGAAGAAGGTCCTGAGTTTGATACACCTCCACCTCCAGAAATCCCAACCTTTGATTCCTTTTCACATTCCAATATCCATACCCAAGGCTTCTCCTTTGAGAACATTCCCTCATCAAAATGGTTGGATAAACTTTATGAGATTCATGCTTGGTGCACTGCAGCTATGCTCTCTCCCAACGCTACACTTAGTATTTTCATTACTAAGTGTACAGCAAAATTCCTTGGCCGTCTTCGTCAATGGTACTTAGCTCTGGGTGAGTACCGACAGCTACAGCTCAAACAATTGCCAACCCTTGATCAATTTATCTCAATCCTGCATATTGAGTTTCTTGGTGACCACAAAAATACAAAAGAGTTTGTCTGAGAGGAATATCTCAGCATGAAGTGTTGTTCATTCAAAAGGAAAGATCTCGAGATTCACTATGACCGTATGTCTCAGAGATTTTATCTTCTCAACGGCATGGATGATGTCAATCTCAAGCAAGCCTTTCTCAATTCCCTTCCTGAACCATTGGGAAATGAGACAACAAGGTTACTTCAGACAAAAGGATTGACGCTGAATGCAACATCTTTTGGTGGTATTTACCAGCATTCATTGATTGCCTTGGAAAAATTGTGCAATCATCAGAAATTTCTCAGAACTCTTGAAGAACAGGGAAAACTTCTTGGCAAAGCATGTGACCGACCAGACTTATCCATAAAGTGCAAAGGCAAGAAGTGCACTTGCCGTCCTTCATACCGGAAGTCCAAACACTTTCAGAAATGGAAGTTCCAATCTCCTAGCAAGCTTTCAAAATTTTCAAAATCTGGCAGGTTCTCACGCCGGAAAAAATGGAAATTTTTCAAGAAGAAAAAGTTCAGAGGGCAGCGAAAGTCTGATCGCTGCTACATATGCGGAAAAAATTGGCACTATGCAAAACAGTGTCCAAATAAGGCAGCAAAAGACAAAATGGTGAGCTCTTTGGCGCTCATTGATGATGATCTTGAAGATGCTGATGTCGAATCACTATTTTCTATCGACAATGAAGCAACAGATGAAGCAGTCCTTGCATTTACCTTTGATGATTTAGACGATTCCTCAGAATCAGGTGACTCTTCTGATGATCCTGACTCATTCCCCTATGAAGTCCAAACAATTAGGTTCTCTAATATCATGCTGGCTCAACCCTTAGCCAAGGTCAAAATCTTGCTTGGCAAATATGAGAAACCCATACCAGTCATCGCTTTCTTTGAAACTGGTGCAGTAGCCTCCATTCTCAACCCAGCAATCCTTCCCAGGTCCTTTTGGCAATCGTGTTTTAGACCCTTTACAGCAGCCAATGGAGAAACTTTTGTTATCACCCTGATCAGCAAGCCTATTACCATTCAACTTTTCCCAGGATACACCATAAAACTCCAAGTCTATGGTTCCGATCTCCCAGGAAAAGATTTATTGTTAGGCTTTGATATTCTCCAAAAACTCAGCAAAGTTTCCTGGCTCAAAAGAGGTTTGAAATACAAAAACTACTTGTTACCTTGGACTATCTTTTCCATAGAAACTTTCTCCTCCATCAAAGAAACCATAATCCAAACTTCATGTGCTGAATCCCACTCCCAGTTCCTCACTAAATGCTCCAACCCATTTTGGAAAAATCCAGATTTCTTCATTTCTCTTCCTTTTAAGAAAAATTAAGACATTAACCCCACCAAAGCTACCCATCATGGAATGAACCTAGAACACTACCAGCTTGCTCTTCAAGAACTCCAGCAACTTCAATCAGAAGGTTTCATTGAGCCCACAACCTCTCAATGGGCATGTGAAGCATTTTATGTCAACAAAAGAACAGAGCAGATAAGAGGAAAGCTTCGCCTGGTTATCAACTACCAGCCTCTTAATCATTTCTGCAGGATAACAAATTCCCTCTTCCTCGAAGAAGTGTTCTTTTTGCAAACTTGCCTAAAGCTTAAATTTTCTCAAAGTTTAACTTGAAAGCAGGTTTTTGGCAGCTGGGCATCCATCCAGATGATCGCCCTAAAACTAGTTTTTGCATTCCAGACCACCACTTCCAATGGTCAGTCATGCCTTTTGGATTGAAAACAGCTCCATCCTTATTTCAAAAGGCCATGATTCGGGTATTCGCTCTTATTCTATCCTCAGCCCTTGTCTATATTGATGACATCCTACTTTTTTCTCCAGATATTGAGTCTCATGTTGTCATACTACAAATTTTCCATTCCCTAGTCCAAACCCATGGTATCATGCTTTCAGAGAAAAAAATGTTTCTTGCTCAACCAGAAATTGATTTTTTGGGGATGCATATCTCTAAAGGTCAATATACCCTCCAGCCTTATATGGCCTCCCAACTTGACCATTTTTCAGATGAAAATCTCACAGCCAAACAAGTTCAACAGTTCCTTGGAATTGTTAACTATATGGCTGATTTTATTCCCAACCTGGCCCAATACCGAACTCCTCTCTCAGCTCTACTAAAGAAAACCCCTCCTCCTTGGTCAGCCCTTTGTACCAAAGCTGTAAAAGACCTCAAAGCCATAGCCAAAACTTTTTCTCCATTAACCATACTTTCAAATGGAAAGAGAGTCCTTCAGTCAGATGCCTCTGATCTATATTGGGGAGCAGTTCTTTTGGAAGAAAATTCAGATCAAAAGCGCAGAATTTGTGGATACAATAGTGGTGCTTTCTCTCCAGCAGAACTTCATTACCACTCTACTTACAAAGAAATTCTCGCAATCAAAAGGAGCATTGAGAAGTTTGAATTTCATCTAATCGGTCATCATTTCCTAATTAAGACTGACATGATGAGTTTCCCCAGTATGCTTAAGTTCAAACAGAAGCACCTCCCAAAAGCACAGTTACTCAGATGGGCAAATTGGTTTTCCAATTGGAGTTTTGATGTTGTTCACATAAAAGGAAAAACAAATGTCCTTCCTGATTTTTTGTCAAGGCTCAAAAAAGAAATCAACCAATTTTCAAAAACAAAATCACATTCCTTTGTTCCTGGTTGTTTTCCCATGATTTTCTGTTTCCACCCAATCAATCTTCCTGTCCACCTTCAGTGTCATCTTTTAGAGTTAACCCTTCTTTCTAGATGTGTCCAAATGTGTCAAAACCTTCAACATCTCTGTATTTTCAAGTATGGTCTTGATGAAGGTCCCATAAAAGGTCTACCCTTTCATCCTGTCTATCCTTTTCTCACCCAGTTTGAAGTGTCTTACCATAATGTCTTTTATTTCAAAAAAGAAGCCTATCTCCTTTTATGGTATTTAGTCGATGTGTATACTATAAGTGTCTGTTTTAATAAATCAGCAGTCTTGGTCTATCTGGCTCATGCGGCGTTCAATCAAGTTCAACCTCCAGAAGATTTCTTTCTGAAATTTCTCTTGCTCTTTGGCAACATACCCTACTGGCAACAGAAGATCAGACAACTTCCCATAGGTCCAGACGAAGACCTCCAATTTGCTTTTTGGACAACTCGCAACAACAGATGTCTTCCTAATCCTGATGGTTCTATCACTTGGAGAAAGGAGTATCACACTATATTCCTTTCAGCATATCAAGAGTCCTCGAGCATTGAGATCCACAGTGGAAATTATCTGGTCATGACTCGAACAATGTGTTCACTCAATGGATTGACACCTGCAGACGTTCCCTCATCTCTCCTCCATTATGAATCTGCAAACTGGAAATTCAATGATACTTATCCGGAAGAATGGCGCCAAAATATCCGCTATCTTTTGACCCTGTATCACTTGACTGACAGAGATGAAGAAAGTAGTTCAGATAATCCAGAGTGACAATCACGTGTTCATACCAGCTGTCTCTTTTGTGTGGTGTAAAATAAAGTGTAGTAGTGTTGTCCTCTTTTCCAGAGAAGGTGAAATTATTAATGTTTACTATTAAGTATTGTTGGTGTAATAATGGTTGTATACGATTAGTCTAAAGTGTAATAGTTGATTAGGTTTGCTTTTACTAAAAGTCTCACCAAGTCTAAAATGTAATAGTGTTTTGTCTGTTTTCCTGAGGTCATGCTTGATGTATTTGGTTGCCTCTTTACGCCTATAAAAGGAGAGCATCCCCTCTGTAAATAACCAAGTCAGTGGAAGTAAGAAAGTCATTCAGTGTTTACAATAATATTCCAGTCTTTTGTGTTCTTATAATTCCTTGTTGTGTTCTCTCTACGATCCTAACCTACTTAGTGTTTGTACCCACTTCGTGTCTGTAAATTTAGCTATTTCCTTTGACTTATGTGTGTAAGCCAAGGTTCATTTTGACTGTGTTACCTACAGGTCACTAAACAATCTCGAAAGTTTTGTTCTGAGGCCATTACTTTCATTCATACCTTGCTGATGACAGCAATGTACAGAAAACCTGGAAGAATTCAGGATTCTCAGGTATGACTGGGTTCACCGTTGTTCCATATAACAAGTGATTTCATCGTTTGGTTGCACAAAGAAAATAACCAATACCAATTTCCCGTGTAGCAGTCGAATCATTTTATGGAAATTAAAACACGCAGCCCTCTGCTTTATATACATACCTGTGTGAAAAAGATCAGTCCTCTGGATTTCTTCAAGTTAATGGACATGCCCGGGGATTTCCCTTTCTTTAGCTCTGATAATTTCAGGTTAGTAGTGGGGCTCTTTCAGGGTATCAAGGTTTGTGTTTTGTGAATGATGGTAGCCAGATCTAGATACATTCTGTATGCATTTGTGGCTGTAAATATAAGTTGGATCACTTTTGGGGAGAAGGATTCGTCTTTTATGATCTGATTTGGGAGTTGCTTTAAACAGACTAATATTAGTTGGTACTAATTTTTGTTCAAAGCAGTTCATGTGCCAGCTAAATATTTACTATAATGGCTACCGCCCTAGGCTTATGAAAGTTGCTACTTAGTCTAAGTATGCCAAATTTTATTTGGCCGTGATTCCATGGTGAACTCTGATCTTAGCTGTTCCCGCACTCTTTTTTGTGTCTTTAAGTTTTTATCCTTGTCAATTTACAATATTCCCCTTGCATTTGTTCATTTTTCCATCCATGACAGGGTAACATGACCAAAGACAAAAAAAAAATGTAGGGAAGGTAAAAATGCAGGACTAAATTAAACCCTACTCGTTATTTCACCTAATAAGAAGTAAAAAGGAAGTGCATTATTTATTTCATCTACAACTACGTACTCCAATCCCACTCTCCGGTTTTGCTATCTACCCAAACTTTTGAGCTAAATAAGAGCATTTCCAACCCTACTCTTAATTTTGCCTAATCAAAAGTACAAGTAGATTCTTTATTTTGCTTATTCACTTTCCATCAACGTAAAATCCTACTCTTTCTTTGACTATCCAGGAATCAAATTCAAAACTTAAGGGTGGATTATTAATTTGTAGAGTGAAATGGTGTAAATATGGGCCCTCCTTAACATTTGCCTAGCCTCACCAGACTGGTTAAATGTAGTTTGCAAAGTTGGGTTGAGGCATGCCTAGCCATATAGAGAGCCCATTTGAGTGAAGGTAAGTGGGTTGGGCTTGCCATTTTTGCTAACAAGGCTCATGTGACTAGTGGTTTGGAGATGCTCTAACACATACTTGAGTTTCCGGTTAATGCATATGCTTTTTATTATGCACTTACTCTTAGATTCTTCCCTGCATGGTGATTACATGCTTCTGTGTGCACGGCCAGCACTCTTGCATCTGTAATTGAAACTCTCCGAGGATTTGTTAACGCTTGAGCAGGATTTACTTCATTCCCGGAAATATTCTCACCAATTTCAAAATTATTACCTGAATTGGCAGGACAAAAGAACACATGCCTTATGCTCTAGGAGATAACATCAGATATGTTTTCCAACTTATAGAGAAGAAAGCCCAAGAACATCACATGCTGCGTCGCCTGCTGCAGATGCGAAAGCAAAAGCCAGTGCCTATTAAATTACTCAATCCAAAGTTTGAGGAGACGTAATCCACTTTTCTTATATTTTCCTTTCCTTTTTTTTTTTGGTCAGTTTTCATGTAATCCCAAAGCCTATTTCTTAATTGCATTAGGTGATCTTCCATTGAGAAGCTAAACTTTGGTTGTTTTATATCTTGCAGCTTTGTAAAGGGCAGAGATTATGACCCAAATTGTGAACGAGCTAAGATGAAAAAGTTAAAGTAGCCCGTAAGACTAGAATCAGGTTGTGCGCTTATGATCTGGTATCAGGTTGTGCCCTTCTTTCTTCTCGGCTGCTAGCGTCTTCTGGATGTATTTGTTTGTGTTGGCCTGTATTTTGTCTGCTGGCACTCTTGTTGCTGCTCAGGCCTTTTCCACGCATAATGCTGTGAGGAGTAGGTTTTGGAAAGTAAATTTTGTTGTACTATATTCATATGCTGCTGTGTCCTGTTAAGCTCGGGCTGTTGGTTGCTATTTGAGAGCTTCTGTTTCCATGTTGTATTTGTATTTTGTATTTTATTTGTTGGAGACCATGCTGGACTCTTCAAGCTTTCATGCTCTTATTATCATTTTGCCTAGCCAAGGGGGGATGTCCCTTGGATGTCCATTATACTGTTTTGGTTGCTAGCTCTGAACCTATCCATAATGAGCACTATTCCAGTTGGAAAGGAAGGCTGCCCCGGTCCTGCTGCTACAATTGGATGCTGCCCAGATTATGCTGTAACAATTGGGTACTGCACAGGTTGAGGGCTGGAGAGCTTTTACAGGTCCTGCTGCTACAATCGTATTACTTGGATGGGCCATTTCTATGGCCGGCTGGAGAGCTTTTTGATGCTTTGGAGTGGAGTCCATCCTCCTCACAGCCCTATGTTATCCCTTGTTAATTTATATTGTCTTACTGTGTCGTATATTTTCCTTCCCTTTTGGAAGATGGATTGAAAACAGCGTGTCTCATTCACCTTATGTAGCCATTTGGTTTAGGCAAATTTTATGTTATTTTCTTTTTGATTTTCTTTTCTTTTTCTCCTGGGGTATGCCCCTTGTAGGCTGTATATTCGGTTAGCCTCTTTTTTTAATTTCAAGCTGATTTACCCAAAAAAAAAAAGGGTGCTGTTAAATACAACTGCGAATTTGCTACATATAGCCAATTCATAAGAGGAAATTTTTGGATTCCTCCTTATAAATTGGTTACATGTAGTAAATTCGCAGTTGTATTTAGCTGGGCCCAAAAAAAAAGACCGGAAGCTCAAGGTGCAGCACGTGAACTGAGGAAAGATAATCACTTCCTATCTGGGAGGAAGGAGAAAGACAAGGCACAACTAGATGAAGAAAGAGCTGAGAAGTATGGAAAAGCAAAAGCTTTCCTCCAAGATCAAGAACATGTCATGTCAAAAAAAAAAAAACCAAGAACATGCATTCAAATCTAGGCAATTGGGAAAGGGTAAGAAGAGGAGTAGATGATGCTGGCTTTGGATGGTGCCTTATGATACTGCTTCCCTCGGTCGCGGTGTCCATGCTACGGTAGGTAAGACTTCATTCTCTTTCCTGTTCTTCCTTGTTGCTATTGGTGCTGCTTGATTCCGTTTTTGTTTTTCAGATCTTTGTTGCTGGATACTTAAAGTTCCCCACAAAATCATTCTCCAACAAACCTTCTGGCTTGTGAGAATTGTGTTTAGGGTTTTTCAGATATAGAATTTGTTCTTGTCCAAGTCCCTCAATAATAAAAAGGAGATGAAAATGATTGAATATATTTTTTTTAAGAATATGTAACTTTTCTTCTTTTGTCCTTCGATTATCATGGCGTCATTCTGACTGCATAAGTTCTTTTTGCACCTTATTGAAAGGCATTTCAATTCACCAAATGTGCGTGTTGACCCTTTTTATGCTAAAATATACATGCCAATTTTGCCCATTTGATCCTTTTAGTCATCTATTGGGTTTTAAATGGACATTAATTTTTGATTATTTGTCAGTCCCTCCACCTTTACAACCAGGGACGGATCCACAAGGGGGTCACACGGGGGCACGTGCCCCCACTCGAACACGTGTTCCCATTCGAAATTAAAATATTTTTTTATAAATTAGTATTATTATAAAAGTGTGCTGATATATAACATACACACTTTCATATATTTCAAAAATACACATATAGAATTAGTTTTAGGAAATTGAATTCTACACTCCCTTCATCGATCACATTGATGCTACATGGTTCATGGAGATTTGATGAGATTACTATGTTAGGGTTTGTGGGATTTAGTGGATTGGGATTAGGATGCTTAGGGCTTATGGTGTTATAGTTTGGCTAATGTAGAGAGTAGAGAGAGAAGTTCTCGTGTGGTGGAGAGAATGGTGTGGGAAGAAAAAGAACAAGTGTTGACTATATATAAGAGAGGGTAAATAGGTCCTTTTCAGTCATTCCGTCCAATGGAGTTTGGTCCTCCAAAAGTAAACTTTAATGAGAGAGTCTCACCGTAGCGAAAATTCATGGAGGGGGTGACTATGAAAAATGGATAAACGTGGAGGGGTGTCTAGGTAAATAACCCAATAAATAAAGAATCGAAACACTTTTAAAAGGAGTAAAGTGGGGAAAAAAGGACTCTACGCCCCTTGTTTCAATTTGTTTTTCAATTAATTCTGACGAGTAGAAGGGAACGCTAGAAAGTTGCACTCTCCCCTGCAAATTGCTACCCATAAATCTGATCTAGATGTAATTTCAAAGCTCTGATCGGCCAATTTCAGTCACGGGTTGTGTGGTGTGGAGAGTCCCGCCTACTTCAACTCTACCTTTTGGAGAGCTTACATACCAGATCGGCACCGGCTCTGATTATATCAAGAGGGTTATTCAGAAATGAGCTCTCGGCTTTATATATCACAATATCAGTGGCCATATACCATCGCTACACAACTGAGAGCAGTAGTGAGTGAACCCTATTTGGCCTACATCGGAACTGATGCAGCGATGGGCGGCGGTGTCTGGTTGTGGGGTCTTCGGATTTCGGCGACTGAGACTGAAGGTGGCGTACATCCTTGTTCTCCGGCGTCCGGTGGTGTGGTTCTGATTGGGTTTTAGAAAATCACCAAACTTTGGGTGCTCACGGTGGTGTGGTTCTGACTCGGTTGGGTGCTCGCAGTTGGGATCCGATCTACACCTAGGCATCCCGGTTGGGTCCTCTCAAGAACCAGCACCGAAGGGCTCTCGGGTAACTCAGTTCCTAGAAGCATGCTTTGGACCTGAGTTCACCACCTTAGGAACAGTTCAATCCAGCCTCTGGTTTGTTCGATTTGTGCTGGAAAATCACCGTTGACAAAGCCTTTGGTGGTGTGCCTAAAGGTATACCCCGACCTTGTTTCCTGTGGTCAAGAGCAGGGTTATTTCCGTGTTCAGTATGGAGCTTTGCAGTTGCTTATTTAATGTAAAATTTGTTGCTGGACTTTTGGGCCAGTGTACTGTTAGTATTTGGGGTTTCAATCTAGGTGCTGCAAACACCAACATCAGATGTAGTGTTGTTTGACACTGTGATTCAGGCCCAGTTTAGTTACTGGGCTCATTGCCCAATTCGGGGCTCAAATTGCCTAGTTTAGTTACTAGGCTCATTGCCCAATGTGGGGCTCAATTGCTGTGCAACTTGTTAGAGCTCCATTAATTTCCATGATTCTTTGTTTTACTGGCTTGGTTCTTTAGCGTAGTGTGGTGTGACTGGGGCTATCATTGACTAGATTTGTGGTCGTGCACTGATAGAAAGGGGTAGCATCGCGAGCTGTCATTGATTAGATTGGCGTAGTGCACTGATTAAAATGGGCAGCTTGGTTTCACCTGCGGTTCAGGTGGCCACATTTTGTGGCTCCTCTTTTTTTGTCCCTCTTTTAGATTATAGTGAGCCTACGGGATTAGGTTGAGGGTGTAGTGGTCTGGATGGAATGGGTGTGGTGTGTAAGGTACTTGGAAGGGTAGCCTTGTCGAATGCCGACATCTCCAGTTTGAGCCTCTTCTCGGTGCCTTGTTCCTTTGTAGTAGTTGTTCTATTAGAAGTGGGTATTATGCTTGTTACTCTGGTTTCGGTTGGAGTATTAGTATTGTGGTTTGCATATCCCATCTCTGTAGTCTGTGGTGATTGGTAGTTTTTTTTTTATAGGGTAAATCAGCTTGAAAATAAAAAAGGCTAACCGAATATACAGTCTGCAAGGAGCATACCCCAGGTGGAAAAAACAAAACAAAACAAAGACTAAGAAAATTGATACTCTATGCCAAGTGGCTACATGGAGTGGATAATATTAAAATCTAGCAAACTAATGAGATGAAGACAAAACAAATAACATCAAGAGAAGCCCCGAGATACATTTGTTTCCTACCCATCTACAAAAGGGATATAGCAGTATTCCAACCAATGGGAGCAGTCTGGAGTATTGAACAGCATCCATATGATTCTGTGATACACATGAACAAACATGAACGACAAATCCATGGCAGAACCGCCACCAATTAAGCAATCTTTCAGCTTAGTGCAACCTTTCAGTTGCTGCAAAGGGTGGCAGCAGCTCCTCACTAAGCAACACCAAAACAACAAACTTCAAGTGCTATTGATCACAGTTGAAGGAACAACCATGTGATATGAGCAAAACAACAGAACTATGACAGTAGAACCCAATTGTTGCAGTCTCTGAACAAGCTGCCACAGCAGCAGCAGAGAGCAGATCAGTCCACCAACTTTGTGTGCCTACATGATGCACTGAACAGCTCAGCCACCTAACAAAGCAACCACCTTCTGGAACTTGAGTAAGGATGAAGCTAAAGCTAGTGATATAAATGAAACTCATAAAAAGTAGCAAAAAGCAAAAGAGAAGAAAAGCTAGGGACAAGCCCCCTAGAAAGGCTTAAACAACCTAAGGGACAACCCCCAAGGGTAGGTACAAAACATTAAAAGGAAAAGTGCAACCTGTCCATGGGACACTCCCCACGGATAGCACAAATACAGGCAATCTACTAGATCAACTATCAATCACAACGGTAGTAGTAGAATAAGTGCAGCAGCTGTCGGGTATAAAATCCCCAGCACATTGAGGTACCTTGGCCTTGAAACATACCACAAAGATAGGGACTGAAGCAAAAATGAACAAATCCTACTGCTGAAGCCACAAACAGCAGGTGAAAGTAACTATTGCTGATATGAGTATCAATTATGAAAAGCTGCACAAGGCCCTAAACAGCAAGCACAACAGCAGAACAGAACTGATAGCCTGCCCTCAACAGAAAACGTTTGCAGCCGTAGGATACACCATCCTAGCTCAATATTAGTGCCATAGCAGAAACAGTAACAGTAACATAACAGAAGCATAAACTGTAGCACAAAAATGCTACACACACTGCATTCTAGAGAAAACTGAAACAGAACAAAATAGGCCTATTGCTTTATCTGTTCACCTTCTAACTCCCTCGAAGCCTATCTCACCAAAATTCTAAAAGCAATAGGAAGGACCTTAACTCCCTCAACTTTCCCTTACAAAAAGACTCCCACTAACTATTACCTCCACTCTCAAAAAATTTGGGCTAAAGTACACATCTCACAGGATCAAATATATGCTAGCATGCACAAATCAAAGGGAATAGGCAAAGAAATGAGATTTCCATAGCTGTATTCACCTACAGCAGCTGCAGTAACATACTAAGAGTAGAGATTAAGGTAAATACCTTTTAAGTAGGAGTATTAGCAGTCATGTATCCTCCTTTGTAACTTGCTAGCCACCTTAAAGGATGCCAATACAGTGAACAACCTGCTCATTTGGATCACACAACCATTAGAAATATCAACAGATGCAGTAATTTAGCAACAGTATTTAGCACAGTAATCTAACTCACAGCAGTGCTCCATTCATTTACAATCGACTCTGCTTGTGAATGAGGCAAATTAGAAAGTGATAAAAGCCTTGCTTTCACCATAGTGCAAATTTTTTGAACAACTATCTCCCAAGTACAGAATTGATTTTGGAACTTCCTCAAGCTTCTCTCAATCCAAGAATGATAAACAGTTACTGTAAAGCCCAATCTAATGATTACACTTTTGAGAGATTTGCCCTTAACATTTGATAACAGAGTTACCCAGTCGGCCCAAGATCTAGTAGGCCATGAAGCATGTAGTTTGGCCTGAATGGTATCCCATACCTGCTTGGTGAATGGGCAGTTAAAGGAGAGATGGTTGTGGCTTTCGCTTCCCTGCCACAAACCACATTGTGGAGGAATATTTAGACCAAATGACACAAGTCTATCAGCAGTGGCAAGCCTATTCTGAATGGCAAGTCATGTGACAAAGCTACATTTTAGTATGTGAGCAGAGAACCACACTATCTTATGCAACAAGACCATAGGAAAGGGAGTTCTCAATTTGTCCCACAAAGAGGCTATTGTGAATTGCCCATTGGAAGTAAGAGTCCACCTTGTTTGATCTGCCCCATTCAACTTGGACTGAATAAGAAGGGGCAGAGTGTTTCTCACCTCATTTAGATCAAATGTTTGGGTAATGGGGAACACCCAATTTGAATCCTTACACTACAACAAATATGACAATTCATAGCGTTAATCTATAGCATTTTTTCAAGAAAGCTATCTATTCCCCAGGAAAATGTGCGCCTATTTGTTCGCCCGCTATCTTTTCTCCGGAAAAATGCCCGCCTACTTTTTCGCTAACATTTTGAATGAATCACATTCACTTAATCAACCTCCAACCCCCAATTTCTCTCTCTCACACACACACAAATGATGAATCCGAAGACAGTCAAGCAGAAATCCTATACATCTTCGCCTATCTTTGCTCCTAATAAACAAGCCCTAAATCACAGTCCAACAGAAACGCAGTTTCAAAACTGTGCCCTTCATTGACTTCTAGATCTGGTTCTGGTTCTTTCTTCAGAGCAAACGAAGAGAAATCTCTGAGGTAAATCCACTACTTTCTACAAATCTTGTTATTTCCCTACTTTGGTATTTGCAATCGTTGTCGTCGTGAATCTGGTTCTTTAATTTGAAAGATGAGCGAATCTATTCTCTCTTTGTAACTCTAACGTACTCTCATTCTTTAACAAATGAATCTATTCTCTCTTTGTAACACATAACGAACTCTTAGCAAAATAAACTATGGCAGGTAATTGTTTAATTTATTTCAGTCCCCTTCCTTGTTTTTGGTAAATTTTGAATTTCATTTGTACGCATTTGGGTTTCGAAATACTATTCTAGCGCAATAAAGCTATCATTTGTATGTTTCGGGAAAAAATCAGAAGGAATAATCAACTTGTCAACAAAACATTGTTTCTACGTTTCTGTCCAAGTAGTGTTCACAACCCCATATTATTATTGCTAATGGTTGACATTAACATATTGCCCATGCAGTGTTTGATAATATGCTTGAGTCAAATTTGGTTCTTCAATAACATATAGACCCATAATAGAAGGGGCAAAATCATTTGTGGTTTTCTGTCCAGATTCATTCTTCAACTACTCTGTTGCGCGGCTTGCGCCCACTTGGTTGCCCCGATTCTGAGAGTTCGATGCCGTTAACGCACTTCTTCGCCAGAGAATTATCTATTTGGACTCCCACAGGTTGTAAGTCTCTCTCTCTCTCTCTCTCTCTCTCTCACTCACACACACACACACACACACACACACTAAATAGCTCGATTTTTGGCTTAATCCTGTGATTCTTGTAATTGTAATTGGTTCACAACATCTTGAGACTGAGTTGTTTTATGGAGATCCCTATGAATGTTACTGCTACTATACCTAGCCATTATCACTTCTCTTTGTTTTGTCATAAGATTATCCATTTTCCATTTCCCTGCTAACAACTCTGTTGTGCTTCTTGGCCCCCAAGGTTGTGGTAAAAATGTGGTACTAATCAATGCCCCTCTATGAATCTTAGAAGTTAATTGCTGAGACTACTTATTACTTATTAGTAATATTTTTTTTGTTTATTTATATGTTAACTTGGATATTTTCTAGGTGTTAAGAGCTTGTTATTGAACATCTATTGGATCAAAATCCTGACACGAAATCAGTTGTTTGCTTTCTGTTCAGCATTTTACAGTTGCATTTTAATTAGAAGATTAGATATTGAATGAATAGGGAAGAAAGGTCCTGCAGTAATTTACTTGCAGATAAAGCTAAATGGGCTTTTACACAGTGACGACAATTGTGCTCTCAAGGTTTAATCTCGATGACTTCAAATATTCATTGCCTTTATTTATCTGCGTCTGATATATATACTTCCTTCTTCTTCCTTGATTTAACTCAGCCTGGGTACAGGGTTCAATCTTGAATTTGTTTCGATTCTCTTTTGTTGTTCTCATTCCTGAATCTTTGAACTGAAATTACCTTTCTATTCTTCCTCCTCTCCTATCCTTGTCCACTTTGTATGTCTTTGGCATTTGTGCAAGTATGGTGCAGTTAGGTGGATTAGTAATGGTTAAACCCCCCTTTTCCCAAAGAAATTGGAGCCCATATAGACTATTATGTGTTTTAAATTCTGTTGCTATACGTCACACGCTTCACCAGGTGCTTCTCAAGGTAAACAATGACTACTTTATAGTTTGCTCGATGCAATGCAATCTCTAACATCACAAGCTGTTGTAATTGGTGTGAGTTCCCTACTTGTTTGTATCTTCACATTTTAATGTTTTGGGTTTAATTTAGTCCTGTCAGAAACAAGAGATGTTCTAGATATATAATTGCTAAACATGAAAATTGAATTTGATGGTTCATAATAATGTCCTGCAATTGGAAGAGAACACCAGTTATACCATGTATGTTTAAAACGCATGACAGGTGTTGGCGATTGAATACCATAGAGACATGAGTTGGGGAATGCTACTGCACGACAGGTGTTGCCATGTATGTTTTCAATAACAAGGTGAGCGATGAGATTTTTATATTTTTTCAGTGGTTGCCATGTATGTTGATAAGATGAGAGAATTCAACATTCTCACCCCTCAATAATATTTAGTCAATGATTCTTGAGAGAAATTAGTAAGTGGATTAGTTAGGGAAATTACTACAACAAATTTGCTTTTTAATAGCATTATCTTATAGCGGTTTTTTAGAAATGTTATGATAGGAAACCAATTATAGTGTTCGCTGAGAAGAAGAGGAGGAAACGCTTGCGCCTAACATCGTTCTCTTATATTCCTGTATGGGCAGAAAACTCATTTTGCTCTTGCCATTGAAGCTCCGGGTGGATGGCTTATGGAGAAGGAAGCAAATCAAGCTATAGTGTTGACTGTACTCCAGGTATTGTATCAATTTATGGGGTATCTGTTGTGCTCCAGCTTGTTGAAATTCTTTTCCCAATAATGTGTGGATAGAATTTCCTGTGAATATATTTGTTTGCATCTTTGTTTTCCCTTCTGTTCTTGTTTCTTGCTCCTGCTCACATTTGGCTGTGGCAGTAAATGGAAAACTAGAAGGTACAAGGATAAGGAAATGGAATCATTAGAACACTACTCTTTGCTACTTAAACATGGAATGTTTTGCAGTTGATACTGGTTGCAGCCTATAAAAAAATAAAAATTGTAGTGAAGCTAAGGTTTTTTTTTTGGTGTCCTTTATTCCCTTTTGCCTGGTAACTATGAGGATAGCATGCTTTAGCTTCAATATGACCTTGGGTAGGGTTAAGTGAGGCAAGTTGGTCATGGATACTATCCAAACTTCGTAGGAATCTGCTTTTAGTTTTTGATTCACTGTAATGGTTTGGATCACTTGATTCACTGTAAGGGCTCTTGGGCCAGTCAAATTAAGGTGTGCCATGTGGTGCTATAGTTTTTGCACTTACAACACTAAGTGCTTTGCTTTTTATTTTTGGGGTTGAGTTTTGAGTGCTTGGTCCCGAGAGGCGTGGCCATTTAAGAGGATTTGGAAAAGGAGTCGCACTGACGAAATTAATCATATTATCACAAGTGGCTACATGAAGAAAATGTTCAGTTCAAGTCTCAAATGGCACATATGCAGACTACAATTGACGAGTTAAAGAACCAACTAAACATTGAAGGACGAAAGCTATAACCTGACACAAGCTTATTTAAGAGATTAAGATGTGTTTAATGAAGTTCAAGTGAGACTAGCCAGTGCATGTTAGCTTGATTAGATTTGGATATGTTGAGGACTTAGATTTTGCTTCAGAATTGAAGAATTTTTCAATGGTCATCAGAGCATAGCTTTATGATAACCTTAAATTGCGGATTATGACTTGGAACTTAGATTGACTTGGTAGTTTTTGAAATAAACTGGATGATTATTATTTAAACCCAAGTTTCTTTTGGTTATTGTTGCTTGGGCCAAACTTTGTACCGGTGACATTGCTTTAGAACAAGACATCTTCTATGGATACCACTTCTAGTACAGAGGTATCGTGTGGCTTGATAGTCTTCCTAGGATGGGTAACCATTGAATAAATGTCCATCTAGGTACTTGTTTCTTGTGCCCTTATTTGCTCATTATATATTTCTTTTTGGCCGTTCGCTTAAAAAATGATAGAACTACATGTTACATACAAGTTTTCAGTGAAGATTCCAGCTTGATAAAGAATGGCTGAGAGAAAGTGTTTTGCAGAAAATGGATGAAGTTTGTAGAGCCTCAACGTCGAGATTAGTCAAAAATAAAATAAAATGAAAGACGCTTCAAATGAGGAAGAAAGGCTAAAGCTGCAGGCAACCTGATACCATCAAGTCACTGCATTGGAAGGATTTTGTGAAGGAAAAGACAAATTCAAGGTATGTGCATTTTGGAGTTAACTTGCTGATGATGAATTGTAATTGTTGCTGTATATATATTTTTCTACCATTGGGAGTATCGAGATGTCTGTGGGGGTGTGTGTGATTCTAGAATGGTTTTGTTGCGTACTACCAAGTATACTCTGAAGTTTGTTGATGTTGTGTCCATATTTCGGATTGGTTTTGGTTCTAAGTATGCCTCCGCCTGTTCTGCTGTTTTTGGTTCCATGTGTGCCTCCATCTGACACTACAACTAGTGCTTTCAATAGCAGAAGAAAATAGCGTTTTTTGGATTACGCTGTGATTAACCCGGGACCTTGTTACATAATCTGACACTTAAGCCCCTTTTTTTATCCTAGATGCAGGCAACCAAATTTTAATCTTCTAGGCGAGGAGGAATTGGAATAAGGTAATGCCTGCTTTTGTTTGCTTGGTGTGGATGTCTATTATAGCTCTTGCTGCAAGTGTTTTTCTTCGGACTTCTACTATGTGTTGCATCTTTTCGGGGATGATTTTTGTTGCTACAACTTCAACCTACGGGCATGTTTCTCATATTTTGGAGGGTTTCAAGTAGCCCATTTATGTGGTTGGCTTTGGGAGCAGAAAGGGTATAAACTCGGCAAAGAAGTAAGCTTCAAGTAAGCGGAATGAGATGGTTGGCCTAGTGCATGGTTATATTTTCAGGAAAGTAGAATTACATTAGTTATTTTTCAATGAGTCCAATTAGTTGGACTCTTTTATGTAGTTTTTATTGGGAAATTATTTCCCAAGCTAATGTAATGAATCTTTATTCAATGGTTGAATTGTTTATTGTATATTGACATTTGGATATAGTTGGTGTTAAATGAAATAAATCATTTTTGTTTCTTAAATGAAATTATAAAAAATTGGTCTAGGGTCCATTATAGCATGTTTCTAACCCACTAGGTCCACTGATCAAATTTCTAACCCACTAAGTCTACTAATATGTATTTGGTAAGGCATAAAGTCCACTACATTTAAAAAGGGAAATAATGCTTGACAGAATTACCCTTCTATTCAAATCTCATCCATTTAGCCCATTATCCCTTCTACTTTTGAAATCACGCCAATTACGACAGTGACGTTGGAATTTTGCGACAGCGAGAAAGAGGGAGTTTTGCGATAGAGAGAAAGAGGGAAGATCACATATAACGTTATATACTCGTTCAACAATTCACATTTAACGTTAGATACTTACATTTTACGTTATATACTCATTCATCAGCTCACATTTAACGTTGTATACTTACATTTTACGTTATATATTCATTCATCAACTCACATTTAACGTTATATATTCATTCGCACATGACAGAAGATCACATATAACGATATTAAGGATGCAAACCTAAAATGATTTTGGTTGTTCAGGTTTAACCTTATATAATGTCATATGTTCATTTTTTTCAAGGGATACACATGACAGAAACATACATTTAACGTTAGATACTCATTCATCAAAAAAAGTGGAATTTTGACCTTGCCTCATATAACAATATTAAATGTGAAATCGACATTTGATTAGTGGTTCGGTTGAATATATAACGTTATCAAAAGTGAGTCAGTGAAGCCGCTGCGCGGACCAGTTTAATAAAGTAAAATATATAATATTATATGTGAGTTTCTGTGCAGTGAAACTCCAAAAAAAGAAGAACATGTACCATTATTTGGGTATTATTCAGAACATGAATAACAAATCAATTTCATTGATATATGAGGCTTACATAGTTATAAATTTGATCGACAAATCTACAAAATAGATCCAAAGTCTCCTGAATAGCAATATGAAAACAAGATAAATAAATTACACCAAAAGATTTTAAATAAATTAAAATTCTAAATCTAATGGCATTGGCTGTCTTTTCAGACTCAACGATCCTGATGTGGCTTTTCAATTTCATCATGTATCTTTGGTAGAAGGATTTGATGTGGAGGACTCTTCTGAGGTTGGAGTTCATCATTAACTCCATCAGCACAGTGTCATTATGGTTATCTGTTAAGAACTAAACTCTGTTATAGACATATATGGTTATCAGAAACACACATATAACGTTATATGGTTTACTTTATTGAATTGGTCCGCGCAGCGGCATCAATGACTTACTTCTAATAACCATAAACAGATTCAGACATATAACATTATATGTTCAGAAAAACTGGCATATGACAATATATACTCACAGAGATTGACACATAAACAATCCACATATAATCACACAACAGTGTATTGACATTCAACCTTATATGTCTAAATCTGTCCCAAATAACCAATTGATGACATAAAGAATTGAAGCAGATTGACAAATAAAAAGTCCACATATAACCACACAACAGTGTATTGCCATATAACCTTATATTTACACATATTTTCACGAAATTCAGTGAATACTGACCAAACAATAACGTTAGATACACAAATAACCATCATCTGTGTTAATGGTATATGTTCCGTATATTTGTCTCATATACGGAGATCATATCATATCTTTTTATAATATTGTTATATGTACAAATAAAAATAACATATATTTATATACAAAAATTAATAAATTACTAAATTTATGTTATTGAATAGGTCCAAGCAGCGGCTTATAAACCTGAATATATAACCATATATATTCACAGAGCAAAATGACAACCGAACAAAATGATAAAATACCATACATCTTCAAAGAACAAAACGATATTTATAAACAACCAACAGGAGAATATATAACGTCATATAATGTTACGCAATAACATATAGCATTACAATGTTATAACCTAATGTTATATGTTTACAATGTTATAACCCCGAACTGCAGCGAAAACAATATTTTCAAGAACTTGTGGTGTAATTTCAGCCATAAAATCTGACCTAATTATATTACAGTCGGTATGTAATTAGGGTTATATGTTAAAGACTCAGATGTTAACAGATAGCATCATATGTTATTCCACTGCAATGAAAATGATTTCAGAAGCTCATATATAACATTATATGATCCCATAAGTTCATCCAAAATCCTAACCAAATCAAATCTGAACAAATAGTAACAAATAACCTTATATGTTCAACCCTAAATTAAACTTGACATACCTGTTTGTGTTGAAACAACGGCAGTGGTGGGAATGAAGCTGACGGTGGAAAAGGACGGCGATCTCGTAGAGATTTGTGCAGATCTCGTTTGGTGACGCGCTAGCGACCTATACTTTTGTCGAACACGAAGGTGACATGGAGGTGAGATGCGATGGCGACGGCAAGGCTGGGACGGGATGCGACGGCGACAGGAGGTGGGTGGCGATGGCGGCGGGAACGGGAGGCTGGGATGGGATGTGACGGCGACTGGAGGTGGGCGGCAACGGCGGCGAAGACAGGAGGTTGAGTCAAGATGCTTGTTCCGGCGGCTCCCTCCTCTCTCTGATCTCTCTTTCTCTCTCTCTCCCTTTCCCCCCTTCCCCTCCCCCCTCCCCACGTTTGAAGGAAATGAAAAAGAAACTGTTATAGTGGGGTATATATAGTGATTAGGGCTACAGGGTTATATTAGTATTTTCGTAGGTTAGTGGACTTAGTGGGTTATGAAACTGCTATAATGGACTTATGAAAAATTCTCCCATGAAATTACCATGATCTTATTTGAAAATGCTAATATATTAGTATTTATAGAATTTTTAAAAAAATGCAAAAAATTGGCTAATATAGCGTTTTTAAAACGCTACAGAAACTTCACATCCTATAGCGTTTTTAAAATGTTGTAGAAACTTTACATTCTATAGCGTTGTAAAAACTTCACATTCTATAGCGTTTAAAAAACGATGTCTTAAGTCTAAGACTTTTAATAACGTCGGCTAATACAACGTTTGGAGAAACGCTGTATATATCATTTAATAGCGTTTTTCAAACGCTGTAAAATGTGATTTTTCTTGTAGTGTTAATAATGTGAGATACAAAAGCATCTTGTGGGATACCAGAGTCATATGCAATTCTTGTACCAAATCTATCCATTGGAGGGCCTAGAGGATGCCAATTATCATGCCACAAAAATGTGGAATGTCCATTATCTAGTATACTAAGAACATATGGTTTAACCAAGGGGCTGAGATTCAAAAGCTTCCTCCAAACCCATGTAAAATCACTAGGTATTTTCAGATTCCAGAAACTCCTACCTCTTATTATGTACGATTTGACCCACTGACACCATGGACTGTTCTCCCCCTGAGATTAGGAACCAAATATGCTTTGTAATGGCTGCTTTGTTTCAAATTTGCAAAGATTTGAAACCAAGACCCCCCTCCTCTTTAGGGGAGCACAGATGCTCTTAGGAAACTTTAGCACCAGTTTTCTTTAAATCAGGACCAGACCAAAGAAAAGCCCTAAGTATAGACTCAATATCCTTGATTACCTTTTTGGGAAGGATAAACAAGGATGTCCAATTCGTTTGGATGGAAAAAAGAACATTCTTGATTAATTGAACCCTACCAGCATAGGTTAGGTCTCTATTGGTTCAAGTCTTAGTCCTAGCAATCATACTCTCCACTAAACGTAGGCAATCCGAAGCCTTAAGCTTAATCGAGAAGGGGGGCACACCCAGATATCTGACTGGAAGTGTGCCCTCCTGGAATCTTAGAACGTCCAGAATGGCCATTCTAGTGGTAGTGTTGAGCCCAGAGAAATACATGCTACTTTTCTCAGGGCTTAGGGAGAGACCAAACAAAGCTTGGAACTCAGTGAGGGCTTCCTAAATAAGGATTGATTGAAGCCAGTTCACCCTTACAAAAAATCATGAGGTCATCCTGATGTACTTAATTTCTATGCAAGTTTCGGCATACTTTTATTCTTAATTTTATGTTAGTTTGTGTTTAATTGTCTTATTTATTAGAGTTTTTATTTACTTTATTTATTTTTGTTCAGGAATAAAAACATTGAAGGCTTGATGGGAATTTAGGAGGAAACCATCCTTTTTGAATGAACAAAGATTGCCTTCTTCAAAAGATTAGGAAACACTTGATCTTTTCACGGATTTCCTGAAGTTCCCTTCTGTAATCGGAGCATATCTTTGGCTAGAGAAATCCAATAAGGGCGATCTTGGTGTCTACGGAAAGTTAAGAGAGAATCCTACAACTTTCGTGTTGAAGACTTTCCAAAAATCGAAGAATAATATGGCGAAATTTGGGGATCAAGTCAGAGGACGAAAATTGCCTAATTGAGAATCCTGTTTTGGGAAATAAAGAGAGTTGTTTATAATGAAGATAGGAGAGAAGTTGGGGCACGACCAGAGCTTGGAGAAAAGAGGTTTTTTTTACCATTGGAGAAGAATTAGAAGTTTGGGAAAAGGAAGAAGAAGACAAAGGCCGAATTGGAGTTTGTCGACAGATTTTCGATCTACATACAGTTTCCTTCTAAACTCTTCACCTTTTTTGTACAATTTTCATTATGAATAGCAGAAAATATTATGGGTTGTTTTGATTCTATTATGAACTAATATCTATTGCTAAGGCTATGATGTAGCCTCTCCATGACAATTCCAAATCCTATTTTTATGTGATCATAATTTTATGAGTCCTTTTGAGTTTACATCATTGTGTTTAGTGCTCTCAATTATCTAGCCAATATTTGAGTGATGTGTTGTGCATGCTAATTCGAGAGATGATGCATGCAATTTAACTTCGTTTGATGTATGCCATGAATTGAATGAAAAACAGGAATGTGCCAACGTGATTTGTGCAGCTTATATGAGAAATTTTGTTAATCTTAATGGGCTCAAATGCTCTTAAGTCCGCATAGACATATCACGGATTATTGTATGTTGGGTGGTTCTAATTCTACTCGAGAGAGGGTCTTAAAAAAGTTTGAATTTCTCGCTGTCATATAGGACTATAATTGACTGATCGCATGGTTAGGATTTGGGATTGGATTGGTTAGGTGAGTCGGATGCCTTAGTATTTTTCTCTTAGAGTGAAAGCTTATTCTCTTTAAGTGTTCGGTCAAATCTTCAGTTGTTGAATTACTTTTAGTTTTTTTTTTATTTTTCAAATCCAAAATCCCTCACTTTTACTGATTCCAAATAATTTAGAACTAGAACAATCTCAATAGTTACTAGGTAAGTAGTCCTCGTGGGTTCGACATCTTTCTTTATCACTATATTACTTATTACGATTTCGTGCACTTGCGAATTTTCAAAAGAAGTTTTTGGCGCCGTTGCCGGGGACTATTTACTCTCTATTACTTTTGATACCAACTAGTTCTAAGTTAATTTGAATTTTCTTTATTGTAGTAAAAAAAAAAATCGTGTTTCTATTTATCTTTTCAGGTTTCCCGACTTGTGTATGAGACGTTCTCGAAGCTTGGATTTAGTACCTTTTGACCCTGAAATTGAACGCACCTTTCATCGTTTGAACAAGGAGAAGAAGAAGGATTCCACAACCGAGAACGAAACAATGGGTGATCAACTTGAAAACAGGACTTTGGGAGATTATGTTGTTCCCTTGGTCACTAGAGCTACGTCTAGCATTAGACGGCCTGCCATTCAAGCCAATAACTTTGAGATAAAACAAGCTATTCTTCAAATGGTGGTCGGAACGGTACAATTCAGCGGCATGCCAAATGATGATCCAAATGCTCACATAGCTAATTTCTTAGAGTTATGTGACACTTTTAAACATAACGGAGTTTCTGATGATGCTATTAGATTAAGGCTCTTTCCATTCTCCCTTCGAGACAAAGCAAAGGCATGGTTAAACTCACTTCTACCGTTAACCATAACTACATGGGATGATTTGGCCAAAAAGTTTCTAGCAAAGTTCTTTCCCCAAGCCAAAACCGTGAAGATGCGAAACGATATCACCACTTTTGTCCAATTTGATATGGAGTCGCTGTACGAAGCTTGGGAGAGGTATAAAGAATTGCTTAGAAAGTGCCCGCATCATGGACTTCCTGTTTGGATTCAAGTGCAAACCTTCTACAATGGGTTGCAGCCTACAACGCGTACAACAATTGATGCTGCAGCAGGAGGGACTTTGATGAAGAAATCACCAGAGGAAGCATATGAGTTGGTAGAGGAAATGGCAACCAACAATTACCAATGGCCTGCGGATCGAGTGACATCTAAAAAAATCCAGGGAGTTCACGAAATTGATTCTTTTTCTGCTTTAGCTGCTCAAGTTGCAACTTTATCTAAGAAATTAGACAATATCAATGTGAGTGCCATTCAACCTACTAATGCAATTTGTGAATTTTATGCAGGAAATCATATGGGGGTAGACTGTCAAGTGGGAAATCCATTTGCCAACAATAGTTCAGACCAAGCAAACTTTGTGTCGAATTACCAACGCCAAAACAATCCTTATTCCAACACTTACAATCCAGGATGGCGAAACCACCCAAATTTTTCATGGAGTAACTCCCAAAATATTTCTAAGCCTCCACCGGGTTTTCAAAATCAACAAGAAGAGAAGAAGTTGAATATGGAGGAGGTAATGGTACAATTTATGGCCAAAGTGGATGCTAGATTTCAAGATCATGACATTGCCCTAAAGAACAAAGAGAACACTATGCGGAGCATTGAAAGGACAGTTGGTCAATTGGCAACATTAATGTCTGAAAGGTCTCAAGGATCACTTCCAAGCACCACAGAAAAGAACCCGAAAGAGCAAATAAAGGCCATTACTTTAAGAAGTGGAAAGGAGCTTAATTTACAAGAGAAAGAGAAAAATTCTAAAAAAGAAGGCCGAGGTATTGAGACTGCTGCACCCACACCCAAGTCTGCTTCGCCGCCCCCTGTTCCGAGCCAAACAGTGAAAAACTCGAAAAATCCTCCCGTTTTTTCTTCTCATATTTCTCCTTATGTTCCTCCTATACCTTTTCCTCAAAGACTTCAAAAAAATAAGCTAGATAAGCAATTTTCTAAATTCCTGGATGTTTTTAAAAAATTGCATATTAACATTCCTTTTGCAGATGCTTTGGAACAAATGCCTAGCTATGCGAAATTCCTGAAGGAGATTCTATCAAAAAAGAAGAAATTAGAAGAGCATGAGACCATGATGTTAACTTCAGAGTGCACTGCCGTTTTACAAAATAAGTTGCCACCAAAGCTTAAAGATCCAGGGAGTTTTACTATTCCTTGCACCATTGGAAACTCCTATTTTGGAAAAGCTTTATGAGATTTAGGTGCTAGCATAAATCTGATGCCTTTTTCTATTTTCAGGCAATTAGGGATAGGAAAGATCAAGGACACTACTGTTTCACTTCAATTGGTGGACCGGTCCATTAAATGACCAAGAGGCATAGTGGAGGACGTTCTTGTTAAAGTGGACAAATTTATTTTTCCTGTAGATTTTATCATTTTAGATATGGAGGAAGATCGAGAAATCCCACTACTAGGTCAACCGTTCTTAGCCACAGGAAGAACTGTAATAGATGTGCAACAAGGGAAACTAATACTATGGGGGCAAGATGAACAAGTTACATTTGATGTGTTTGAAGCAATGAAATATCCGTCAACAACTGACACATGCTTCAACATAGACGTGATTGATGAACTTGTGGTAGAAAATTTTGAAGAGAGTCATCCTGACGAACCACTTGAGGCATGTCTTGTTCAATCAGGCACTACCGATTCCGACAATTCCAAAATAAGCAATTGTGTACACTACTTGGAAGCATCTCAGCCTTACTTGCCAAAAGGGAAGCTGGAATACTTAACATTGGGCTAAAGCACTACGCCACAAAAGCCATCCATTATTGAGACCCCTTCTTTAGAACTGAAACCTCTTCCTTCTCATCTTAAATATGCTTATTTACATGATTCTTCTTTACCTGTAATAATTTCTTCATCTTTGACAGGTCTTGAAGAAGAGAAGTTACTTCGAGTTTTAAGAGCACACAAGAAAGCTTTAGGATGGACAATAGCCGATGTTAAGGGAATAAGCCCTTCACTTTGCATGCACAAGATTTTAATGGAAGAGAGCTATAAGCCTACAGTGCAGCCACAAAGGAGACTTAATCCGAACTTGCAAGAAGTTGTAAAAAAAGAAGTTCTCAAATTGTTGGATGCTGGAATTATTTACCCTATTTCTGATAGCCCATGGGTAAGTCTAGTGCAAGTAGTGCCCAAGAAGGGAGGAGTGACGGTGGTAGAGAATAAAAATAATGAACTCATTCCAACAAGAACAGTCACGGGTTGGAGAGTGTGCATAGACTACCGCAAGCTCAACGATGCCACACGAAAAGATCACTTTCCGCTTCCTTTCATTGATCAAATGTTGGAACGGCTCGCTGGTCATGCTTATTATTGTTTTCTAGATGGATACTCGGGGTACAATCAAATCCCAATTTCACCAGAGGATCAAGAAAAAGCACTTTCACTTGCCCGTATGGAACATTTGCCTATCGAAGGATTGCCCTTTGGTTTGTGCAATGCACCGGCCACATTTCAACGATGCATGATGGCCATTTTTTTGGATATGGTGGAAAAATTTATTGAAATTTTTATGGATGATTTTTCTGTCTTTGGTTCTTCATTTGATAATTGTTTGAATAACTTATCTTTAGTTCTACAAAGATGTGAAGAAACTAATCTTGTATTTAATTGGGAAAAATGTCATTTTATGGTGCATGAAGGAATCGTACTTGGGCACAAAAATTCTGCCAAGGGAATTGAAGTAGATCGAGCCAAAGTAGAGGTCATCGAAAAATTACCTCCACCTAGCACGGTCAAGGGCGTGAGAAGTTTCTTGGGACATGCGGGGTTTTATCGTCGCTTTATTCAAGATTTTTCTAAAATTACTAAACCCCTTTGTTCTCTTTTGGTTAAAGATACTCCATTTAACTTTTCTAGTGAATGTTTGCAGGCATTTGAACTTTTGAAGAAGAAGCTAAGTTCAGCCCCAATAATATGTGCACCAGATTGGGCACTTCCATTTGAATTGATGTGTGATGCAAGTGATTATGCTATAGGAGCTGTGCTAGGACAAAGGAAGAACAAGGTTCTCCATGTTATATACTATGGGAGTCGTACCTTGACAGATGCCCAACTGAATTATGCTACTACGAAAAAAGAACTGCTAGCAGTTGTGTTTGCTTTTGATAAAGTTCGATCATATTTAATTGGGTCAAAAGTAATTGTTTACACTGATCATTCTGCTCTTAAATACTTGTTAGCTAAAAAGGAGGCTAAACCAAGGTTACTTAGGTGGATTTTACTCCTACAAGAATTTGATTTGGAGATCAAAGACAAAAAGGGAACTGAGAATCAAGTAGCCGATCATCTCTCTAGCCTAGAGCACACAACTCGGAGGCAGCCCCACTTTCCCCAATAAATGAGGTATTTCCAGATGAACAACTTTTTGCTTTGTCTCTAACACAAGTTCCTTGGTATGCAGATTATGTAAACTACTTGGTAAGTAATGTGATCAATCCGGATTTTACATACCAACAAAAATAGAAATTCTTTTCTGAGGTCAAGCACTACTATTGGGAGGAACCTTTTCTCTACAAGCATTGTAGCGATCAAATGATAAGGAGATGTGTACCCGAGGAGGAGATGGAGTCGATCCTAACACATTGCCATTCATTAGAGGTTGGCGGGCACCATGGAGTGAACAGAACGGTAGCTAAAGTGCTACAATCAGGTTTTTACTGGCCCACTATTTTTAAAGACGCTCATGCTTTTGTTTCTCCTTGTGATAAATGTCAAAGGAGTGGTAATATTTCCTGGAAAAATGAAATGCCATTGAATAATATATACTTGTCGTTGAGCTATTTGACATTTGGGGAATAGATTTTATGGGCCCTTCCCTCCTTCTTTCTCTAATCAATACATTTTAGTAGCTGTAGATTATGTATCCAAATGGGCAGAGGCCGTGGCCCTCCCTACAAATGATGCTAAAGTTGTGGTGAATTTTTTGAGAAAGCAGATATTCACTAGGTTTGGAACTCCAAGGGCAATAATTAGCGATGAGGGAAAACATTTTTGCAACCGGCAATTTGAGGCACTCTTGAGCAAATATGGTTTTACACACAAGGTTGCACTTGCATATCATCCTCAAACTAGTGGGCAAGTAGAAATTTCCAATCGAGAGCTGAAACGAATATTGGAGAAAACCGTGAGCACTTCAAGGAAAGATTGGTCCCAAAAATTAGACGATGCACTATGGGCATACCGGACAGCCTTCAAAACTCCTATTGGTATGTCCCCCTATCGTCTAGTTTTCGGGAAAGCATGTCACTTACCGATGGAGTTGGAACACAAAGCCTATTGGGCTATCAAGATTCTTAATTTTGACCTGAAAGCAGCAGGTGAGAAGAGGATATTACAACTCAACGAGATGGATGAGTTTCGGCATGAAGCCTATGAGAATGCTCGTATATACAAGGAGAGAACCAAGAAATGGCATGATAAACACATTTTCAACAGACACTTTGAAGTTGGCCAAAAAGTTCTACTTTATAATTCCAGACTCCGCCTCTTTCCCGGAATATTAAGATCCCGATGGTCCGGACCATTCATAGTCACAAGAGTTTTCCCATATGGTGCCATTGAGGTTTCTAATGACTCAAATAGCACGTTCAAAGTTAACTGTCAACGTCTAAAGCCCTACTTTGAAGGAGATTTCAACAAGCACAAAATCTCCATTGATTTTCAAGATCGATGATTCAAAGAACGCATCAAGCTTAAAGACCATTGCACTCATGCAACCTTTTCAGGGAAGTTTACTTTTCGTCTTTTTAATTCTTCACATTGGGGACAATGTGTTCTTTAAGTTTGGGGGTAGGGGTTATTTAATTTGGTTTATTTCAGAGTACTTATTTATTTTTGAGTTTAAAAAAAAACAAACAAAAAAACAATAGTTTTGGATGCTTGATTTGGACTTCTGACGTGGTTGTTGGTTCTTAATTAGTGCTAGTTTGATTGTTGCTCAAGTTGGAGTCTTGATATGATTTCATTGATAGAATTAAACTCGTGAACAAAGGTATTGATGGGAGCCACTTAACTGGTTTGTATCACCTATGCTTGGATAGTGACTAATCACTTTGGTACATGCCTTCGTACGAGCACTATCACACTTAGAGATGAAATTAACCTCGAGGATTGTACATATATTTTTGATGTCTCAGTATGAGTCAGATGTCTTATTAGAATGCCAAATGCCCGTATCAGTCAAAAAAAAAAAAAAATCAAACACACTCAAAAAAAGAAAAAGAAAAAGAAAAAGAAAAGAATAAATGCATGCTTTTTTCTGGCTTTTCACTTAGTAACCGGGCCTCTTGCCTCAGTAAGCAGTGAGTGTTTGTGTCAAACGGTGGAGAGTTCCGAGATTGTCATGTGTGGTTAGCTTGGGTTCGTAGCCTTTTTGACTCGAGTAATTAAGTCCGTTGGGGTGTTCTCTACATCTAGTGCCCTAAAGCCATCTGTTTGGGTGTCACTGGCCTAAAGCTCGCTATAAGGGTCAATTAGAAAGCTTAAGGGACCACGGCATTGCACGACCACAAAAAGAAAAAAAAAAGTGTATTGGAATAAGGTATGGGGCTATAACTTTATTTGAGCATTTTGATGAATATTGAGGCATTGAAGGTGTGTGTATCGTTTTCAAGGTTATTGAACATCTTTGTGTGGTTTTTAAGTTTACACGCATGCCTTGTGATTTTTTTCTATCTAAATATATGTGAGAGGAATTGATTTTGTGCTAATTTAGAGTAGAATGTTCATTTGTTTAACTTTGTTAATGAACGAAGTATCTTGCTTCTATCTTGAGTTATACTCTCACTAGTTACTTTGAAATGCCATTGAGTATGTTTGGGGGTTCTAATCAAGTGTCATTTTACTAGGAATTTTGTGGGTATATTCACGGCAAACCCTCACGAGACTACAACTCGTCCACTAGGACAACCTAGGGGATTAAAGGCTTGTTGCATACGCTAAATGCAATCGGACTCCTCCGAAAAAGGATAATATTTTTTTTTCTAGTTATTTGTTCTATTTATTTCTTTTTGCTCGAGGACTAGCAAATCTTAAGTTTGGGGGTATTTAATGTACTTAATTTCTATGCAAGTTTCGGCATACTTTTATTCTTAATTTTATGTTAGTTTGTGTTTAATTGTCTTATTTATTAGAGTTTTTATTTACTTTATTTATTTTTGTTCAGGAATAAAAACATTGAAGGCTTGATGGGAATTGAGGAGGAAACCATCCTTTTTGAATGAACAAAGATTGCCTTCTTCAAAAGATTAGGAAACACTTGATCTTTTCTCGGATTTCCTGAAGTTCCCTTCCGTAATCGGAGCATATCTTTGGCTAGAGAAATCCAATAAGGGCGATCTTGGTGTCTACGGAAAGCTAAGAGAGAATCCTACAACTTTCGTGTTGAAGACTTTCCAAAAATCGAAGAATAATATGGCGAAATTTGGGGATCAAGTCAGAGGACGAAAATTGCCTAATTGAGAATCCTGTTTTGGGAAATAAAGAGAGTTGTTTATAAGGAAGATAGGAGAGAAGTTGGGGCACGACCAGAGCTTGGAGAAAAGAGTTTTTTTTTACCATTGGAGAAGAATTAGAAGTTTGGGAAAAGGAAGAAGAAGACAAAGGCCGAATTGGAGTTTGTCGACAGATTTTTGATCTACATACAGTTCCTTCTGAAATCTTCACCTTTTTTGTACAATTTTCATTATGAATAGCAGAAATATTATGGGTTGTTTTGATTCTATTATGAAGTAATATCTATTGCTAAGGCTACGATGTAGCCTCTCCATGACAATTCCAAATCCTATTTTTATGTGATCATAATTTTATCAGTCCTTTTGAGATGCTCAAATGTTGTGTTCCTAGCTCCGTAGAGTTCGAGCAGTTAGGGTTTTCAGACTGCATGATCTGGAATCAAAGAGGGCTAGCAGGATCGAAGGTGGCCTTCTGCTTCCTACGGATTTCGTTAGAGTCAAGGGCTTTAGACCCTAGCCCCTCCGCTAAGAGAATCGTACCATCTGCCATGGATTTCGTTTGGGATTGAATTTGAGGGGATTTTGAGAGATCGGAGATCTGTTGTCTTCTCCGAACTTCATTAGAGTCTAAAGCTTCAAGACCCAACCCATCTGCGATAGAGATTGAACCATCGGCCATGAATCACTGCTTGAATCAGACGAAAAACACAAGGTGTAGCTCAATCACCCCAAATCTCCCAAATCGCCATTTTTCCTCCTGCAATATCTTTTGTGGTGATTGGTAGTTGACTAAGAGTGGGTTGTTTTCGGTCGAGCATTGGGAATTAGGTTGAAGGAGTAGTAGTCCGGGCAACTTGGGCATAGTGTGCAAGGTTGGGCTCCCTGTCGGATACCGTCATCTCCAGTTCGAGCCTCTTTTCGGTGCATGTTCCTCTGTAGTAGCTATTCAGCCTTCCCTCGATGTCGAGTTGCTATGTTATTGCTTCTCCTTAGTGATGGTTCCTTAACTGGTCGTTTTTCAACCATGACTATTTAATTTATTTCCTAGCCTGGCAGGATGTGCCAGACAGTATGTTGCTATCATTATCTGTAATTACTTGCAATTCTTCGCATATTTTGTATCATCCTGTATCCTACCCCCATTACTCTATCGTACTTCACAGACGGGCAGTGCAATGGGGCAGGATACTAATCCACATTGCATATTGTTATGCTACGTTACTCTACTTTACTCTCCATGCGAGTTTTGCATGGGTTATCTCACTTTTTTCACTCTTCTTTTGTTTTCCTTCTGGGGTATGCCCCTCGTAGGTTGTACATTCGATTAACCTTTTTAATTTCAAGCTAAATTACCCCAGAGAGAGAGAGAGAGAGTTGACATATAGTGTAGAGTTTGACTGTGACAATTTTACACTACAATAAAGTTTGTCCATGGCGAAGAAATCATGAAATTGGTCGCCAAAGGGTAGTATGTAGTGACAAAATCATCAAATTCGGTGCCATAGCCCAAAGGGGTAGCTTTTTGGCGCGGAAATCAAAAATTCGACGCCATAGGGGCATCTATTAGCAATAAATTCAGTATTTATCGCCATAGGGGTAGCTTTTAGCGAGGAAATTTTAGAATTCGTCGCCTTTTGACTAATTATTATTTTTACTTATAAATATTCAGATTATTTAGCATAAAAAATATATATAATTATATATTACATAAAATATACGTAGATTAATTAAAAATTAATCATAAAAAGGTAATATATATTAAATTTAGGAGTATGAGTTACAAATTGTTATGTGGGCTGTTCAGCCTTCCCTCGTTGTCGAGTTGCTATGTTACTGTTTTTCCTCAGTGATGGTTCCTTAACTGGTTGTTTTCCGACAGTGACTATTTACTTTATTTCCTAACCCGGCAGGATGTGTCAGGCAGTAGGTAGCTATCATCATCTGTAAATACTTGCATTTTCTTTGCATATTTTGTATCATCCTGTATCCAACCCCTGTTACTCTATCGTTCTTCACAGACTGACAGTGCAATGGGGGCAGGATACCAATCCATATTGCATATTGTTATGTTACATTACTCTACTTTATTCTCCATACGGGTTGTGCATGGGTTATCTCACTTTTTTCACTCTTTTTTTCTTTATTTTCTTTTCCTCCTGGGGTATGTCCCTTGTAGACTATACATTCGATTAACCTTTTTAAATTTCAAGCTAAATTACCCCAAAAAAAAAAAAATTTGTTATGTGGATCAGTAGGTAGAGGTTGTGGAATGGTTACCCAAGGTCACGAGTTCAAGTGGTGGTAACCACAAAGCACAAATATTTTTTTTTGTTTGGCATTTAGCAACGAAAAAATTTGTGGGCAATGAGAATGTATTGGCAATGAATTTTTTTTCGTCGCCAATAGGAACAATTAAAATGAAAAAAATCGTCGCCGATGAAACCATCAACGACGGAAAAAATATTTTTGTCGCCATGAGTCTCTAACGATGAGGATAAGACGATGAATGGGCGCGACGATTTTTTTCATCAACAATGCTTATGGCGACGAAAATGAGCTAATTGGCGACAAATTTTTTTTTTTTGGTCGCCATAGACCAACTTTGTTGTAGTGATTAACATAAAAGGAGCAAAGTGTATAGGGTCTACAATGACATGTCAAAACTCATTTTCTACCACATACTATGGTAGGGTTTGAGACATTGTGTTGTAGAAAAGGGGCCAATGGACCCCAAGGTCACTGAATAATCAACCAAAGTTGGGAACATTTTGACATGTGGATCAAGTCTTGTATGGTTGAGCTTAGGTCCAAATTAGGCTTTCCATTCTCACCCTCAAGACGTCGATCAGAGAGGCGGATGAGTCGGTGCGAGATCACCCCATCCAAGTTTCAAAATTTCTTCATAATTACAATAGTTTTTGTTTCGAAAACTTTAAGTTATATAAGTTCCTCCACCCAACGTTTTTTAAAATTTAACACCCACCATCTAATAATATTTTTAAAAAGTAATTATCCACCACATAAGGTTGTAGGCGTCTATAAATAATCTAACACTAGGTTCTATATTTGGCCTTTTGAAATAAATATGAATGCTAAACGCAAGTACGATTCAAGAGGATTTGGCAGCCCAGCAATTTCTATACCAATCCACAGAGTTGCGGGGAACCTCACTGCTTCAATTGGGCTATGTTAAGCTACACTTTCCACCATATTATCGACCAGAATTGAATTCCGACTGCATTTGGGATCGAGCTCAGATAAGTCAATAGTGCATAGCTAGAATGAATGACCCCGTGTTTGTAGTGATATCGATTGATTGCTAATATTTACGAAAACTTGTTTGGTACAGTGTCTTTATAGTTTAAATATCTGACCATTAACATTGTCTGCCATACCTTTAAATTTTTTGTTGTAAAATAATATTTGCCCCTGTACCACTAAAAACTTGTCTGTCCTTGCTCAGGCCTCAGGCGACCATCCGAATCGATTGAGGTATGGAGTGAAAATCAACTAAAGAACCAAAAGATGAAAATTGCCTCGAGAGTAGGTAGAATTGCATGCTAACCCAAATGTGTAGGTGATTTATCTCAAATTCATTAAGGTATTTGATTTTTTTTCTTGTATGAAAAGAATACTTGTGTAAATACTTAAAAATTTGGGAGTTCAATGCCCACATTAGTAGACACGTGTATACATGAAATTCGATATCGTGAAAAATCTTGTTACTCACAGATAATTAGTCCTACACACGGTACTCCACATCTCTAGCATTATGGACATATTGGTGGAAATATTTCCAAACCAGCTACAAAACTCAAAAAATTTCAGTGTCATAATTGAAACATAAACTAACCGCACCTAGCTATTTTAAACCAAGCGGTTTATTTTGCTTCCAACCTCTAAATACACATGCATTTTTATATAAACTTTCCATTTGACCAAAAAAAAAAACATGCATTTTATACTCTCTTTTTTTGGGTAAATCATGCATTTTATACTTGTAGCAATTACAACATCTTCTTGTAAGAAAAATTACTATGGATACTTGTATACATGCATTTCTCACACTTAAAAAGAAACTCGCAAAAAATGATTAGTAAAGAAGAAGGAAAGAAAGAGCTTGGATCCTCCAACAAAATTAGTAACTTTTATTCCACCAAAGAACATGACTTGGGCTCTGCCCCTAGCTCACTGTAGCAACACAAGCTGGCACAACTTTGGTAACCCAAAACCCATCGGTAGGAATTAAGTTGTTATATATCAGAAAAAGCAGAAGTAAATCATGTAAACATAAAATCTAGTAGTGTAAGAAGGAATACAAAAACAAATACTACATCATGGAAAAAATTCACTGGCCTGGCCATTTGAATGGAAAAAGAAGAAGAACCCTTAAAAATGGTCAATTACGTACGTACAAACATCATTATTGTATTGTATTGTATTGTATTGTATACGGAGTATTAATTATTTAGTCATGGACAATGGAGTGAATCAGGATTGAGGCCTCCTCGGGTGGTCATAGTTTTAAATCGCGGTATCGGTTGCCGTCGCGGTATATTGGTATCGGGACGTATCGGTGATACGTCGTGGGAATCGGGTGTCACGGTCGTGAATTTTTAAAAATTATCAGCAACATGTATAAAACTTGAAAAATATACTTTTGCGGCTTTTGTTGGCTTACTTTTCTCTAGTCTCACATTGACAAGTTACAAAACTTCTATCTACTTTAAATGAATTTGCACTTTAGGGGGTTTGTGAATGAGGATTTCAGGAGAGGTCTCGCGCGCTCAGGAAAATGGGCGGCAATTTGGAAAATTAATTCGAAAACCAATTAACCGGGTGCGCGTCACGAGTTATTCGCGCAGGGGGGGTGCAAATCCGGGATTTGAGCCTCAGTTAAGCCCACATTTTGCTAAAATTCCAAAACTTTTTTTTTTCCCTTTTTTTCTTCCTGGAACGTCGTTTCCCCTGCCGTTTTATTTTTCCCTTTTTCCTTCTTCCCCCCGAATCGGCCGAACCGGTCCACGCAAATCCGGTACAGATCGATACATATCAGATATTGGCCGGTTCACCTGTGATTTCCAGTCTTCCCGTTATACCGGCCTATATCCGAACCGGAACCCTCAAATTCCGGTACGAACCGGCCGATATAGTTCGTACCGGCCGATATTTAAAACTATGCGGGTGGTGGAGCCATATCATCTGATCATGAAAATGTACAAACACGATTAAATTAGGGTTAGAATCAATCAATTCACGATCCAATTTGTTTCAGAATTCTGAAATTTAAAAGTGGCGACGAAAGCATATATATAGGAGTAATTACCTGGAAGTGTTTTCGGCAAGTGGGAAACAAGGGTCTCAATGATGCCCCCTCCTCCTCCGGCGCCGCCACCACCACCACCTCCTCCCTCCTCTTCTATTTTCACATCACTTACTCTCTCCTCGTTTTCATTTCCCTTGTCTTCTTCCCTTTGTCTTGCTTCACTTGGTTGAAAAAGGTTGGAGATGAGGTTGTCAACAATCCCACCACCACCATTTCCACCACCCAAATCCCCCTCCAATTTACACCCTCCCTTGCCACCACCCTCACGATCCATTCTGTCATCTTTAGCTTCATTATTTTCAGCTTCTCTATTTCTGGGGACCAACAAGTTAAAGATGAAATTAGTAATAATCCCCTTTTCTTCCTCTTTCCCTCCTTTATCTTTAGAAACTCTCTCTTTGCTGTCTCTGCTATCTTCCTTTCCTGCTATTTCTTCATCTCTCTTGCGTTTCTCTGTTTCATGGTGTCTTTGTTCTTGAAAAGCTAAAACGTCAGTCGAAGTCACACCTTCTTCCATATCTAGCGTGCGCACTCTCTCTCTCTCTCTCTCTCTCTCTCTCTCTCTCTCTCTCTCTCTCTCTCTCTCTCTCTCTCTGTGAATTGGGATTGATTTTAGAGCAAAGTCCACTTTGACCCATGTGGTTATCGCCATGTGCAGATACCCCTCTCATGATTTAAAAGTGAGCACATAACCTACACGTGGTTTCTAAAAATGAGCACATAGACCCTTTTCCGTCCATTTTAACTCCAAGTGATCTAAATTCTAAAATATAGTGCTTTCTTCAATAACAGTGATTTTAGTCTAAAATCATCAAGATACCTGTTGAAAGGTATAAAATATCAAGTTAGAGTTCAGCCAACTGTCTAAACCATTGATGCAATGGCATGACATGAAAACTTGGAGGGCCTATACTTTATGCAGTAATGGGAGCACACCAGACAAACGAGGTCATGTAAGCAGAACAAATGAGGCTGTGAAAAAACTTTCAAAGAAGAGAGCAAGTTCTTATAACACTCTTTCAGAACTATCACAATTATTAAGAAACAACTACAATTCCTAGAACAGATTGGAGAACTCTATGTGGTTACGCTCAACCCATAAAACAAGCACGCACTTAAGCTATTTCCATTTGCACATAACTTAAAACTATTACAAAGCAATCTCACCCCAAGGTGGTGGCGCAAACAAGCCTCTAATCTCTTCTGCGTGTAGACGAGGAACAAGTTCCATCAACAAACAATCATTCAACCAATTCAGTTGCTAACCTGGAACAAGGAAAATGCTCTATAGCAACCATGTGTCATCATTTTGGACTTAACCAATTAGGTCTATCTCAATAGCAATGATGTGTCACCAGGTTGGAAAATGAATCTAAACATAAACCAAATAATAGCTCAAAACATTATACTCCAAGTACTAGAACAGAAAGTCGAGTAGTTACGTTTTTGGCCAAACTCTCGAGGAACTCTATATTCTTCTCGATCGCCAGGCCTCGGGATTTTGCATTCTCTGCTGCGAACACGTACGAATATCTAGTTCATCATACTTTCTAAAACCGCATCAAAAAATGTGGAGGCTTCGGTTATTGCGTCGGTAACTTTATTGAGCCACCAATAACCGAGGTCTCATGCTGACACGATTTATGGAATAGTACAGTCAGACCACGGCTTATATCCTTCGGTTATTCGCTCGGTATCAAGTCTTCTGTTAGATCCTCGGTCAACTACCGAGGTTCGCATTCCGTCAAAGCCTCTTGGAAGAGTGCAGCATGGCAGATAGGACCACCAGGGCCGGGTCAGGCCGTGTGCTTCGTAACCGCCATGTCCGGTGCGTCATTCGTGATGTCATCCGAGGCGGTTACCCAAGCGTATCCTTCACGCGCTACCTTGGAGGCCAAGTAAACCTAGGTCTATAAATACAAAGGGAAACTCGTCTTTGAGAGGTATGCCATTCTCCCCTAACCCTAGATCTAAATCTCTCTCCCTACATCTAACTTGATCATCGGAGGGTCACTGGGCTATTCCAGTCCTAGTGACTTGTTGCAGGTCCGGACCCAGGGGAACGGAGCAGCGGAGGAGGAATACCAGTTCAGGTCAAGGTCCCGTCAAATCGAACCCTTACAATTGGCGACTCTGCTGGGGACCTAGCCATTAATCCAACATCCTCTCCCCTTTTCCTTTCTTCTGCTCCACTCAGCGTTCCTGAATCAAACATGGTCGAGATCGACGACGTGCATCACAGTGGAACCGCCCACGGGCTCGGTTCCCTCGTGGATCACAGCCTGGCCTCCGCCGGAGCAGCCGCCTTGGGAAAGACCCATGTATCCGTCGGAATTGGCACCGGAGCGCCAGTTCCAGAAGCAGGCCCATCTTCCGAGCTCCACTCCTATATCCGCCATCTTGAGCGGAAAATTGACGATCTCACGACGGTGATGGAGCGCGACAGACACGTCCGAGATGAGTTGGCGGAGATTAAACACCTCCTCCAAATCTCCCCGTCTCATTCCTCTGGGAGTCGCGGCGGAAGAAAAGACCGTCGTACATCCCCTTGCAGTCACGAAGTCGGCCACCCACTAGGGCACAGACCCCGCCCCTCGGTCAAGGATCGTCTCGAGTCACCAAGAGCGGCGGACACACGAGCCCCAAAAGATACATCGCGCAGAGATCGTTCCCGCTCCCCTGTGCAATTTCGAAGGAGACCATCGGCCTTTGAGAGGCTCGGTGGCGGGAGCGTCTCTGCCTCTTCCACCCACTCGGTCCTAGTGGGCAGGACAGGCCGGGAATCTACCCCTAGCCTCACAAGGGCAGCCAGAGGAGATGACAGCCTTGTAGAGATCCAGACCAGAGGATACCGCGAGCGCCTGAAGGGCTCCGGAGCCAGAAGTCCCATCGTCTCGCACCCTGGCGGCGCACAAAGCAGGAGCCCGATCACCGAGCGCCTCGAGCCTTCCGCTCGGGACAGCTACCGCCATCACCGCTAGGAGCGCTTTCCCTTGAAATCGGTTAGTATTGATCCAAAGAGAAAGGAATATGAACGATTGGACAAACTTGTTCCCAAGAAGCGTACAGCGACCGAGCGTCCAGACGGCCCCGACCGTTCGATCCGACCTCATCGCGACGCACGACTTACACGACTCACGACCTCTCCCTTTACGAGAGAGATCGACTCGGTTACCCCCCCCCCCCCCCCAAAGGATTCACCCAACCCAAGTTTGCCAAATACGATGGCAAGACCGAGGCGTACACTCACCTGGTTCAGTATAAAACTGTCATGTCTCTGTTTCTTCGGAATGAACCCTCGGACGACGCCTTCTTGTGCAAAGTGTTTCCTGCAAGCCTCGGCAACCTGGGCCTCACCTGGTTCAATCAACTCCCGGCTCGGTCAATCTCCTCGTTCGATTCCCTCTGTGATGCCTTCATGGCCCGATTCGTAACAAGCAACAAGCACGAGAAGGAGATCGACTCCCTCTTAGCCCTCCGCAAGAGGAACGACGAAACGCTTCGGTAGTACGCCGGCCCTTACTGGGAACTATTCAATGAGATAGAGGGTTGCGACGGCGTCATATCTGCCTGAGGATTCAAGCTCGGTCTCACCTCCCAGGACGAGCAAGTTTACGACCACCTCGCTCGCCATAAGCCAAACTCCATGAAGGACCTTATGACTCGAATTGAGGGTTGGTGTCAGCTCATCGAATCAAAGGCAGAAAGAGGCATCGGGAAGCCTACGAGTTTAAAGACGTTAAACACCTCGGTATCCACACCGGCTCCCGCACCTGTCCCAACACCAAAGAAACAGGTCAACACCATCAAGCAGGCACCGAGGAGGGGACCGAAGCCAAGCGATTTCAACGCCGAGAAGACCGTTTTCACCATTCCCATCTACCGGATCATCGATCAAGTGAAGGACCAGCCCTTTTTTTCATTCCCGAATCAAAAGCTAGGAACCGAAAATGGCAAATCAAGAACCCCATCGTCCGATGCAGTTACCACAACGAGCAGGGTCACTTCACCACAGCATGCAAGCCCTTCAAGGCATACTTGGAGCAGCTTGTTGCTAGTGGCCACCTCGGCAACTTCATCGATCACGAGAAGACGACGGCTCGGGCACAACGAACTGAAACAAACACCGAGGAAGAAGTCCAGACAATCCATGTCATACATGGTCCCCTAAACCCCGAAGCCGCTCGCATCATCCGAGCCGATCTGAACGAAGCTTCCTCCTCCAAACAGGTCATGTTGGTCGGTCCCGAACCGAAGCGCCCCAGAACCGATGACGGTTCCAAATGGACGATAACATTCACCGAGAAGGATCTCGACCGCATCCAGCTACCCCACAATGACGCCCTCGTGGTCACGCTACGCATCGGAACTTTCAACGTCCGACGCGTCCTCGTAGACCAGGGCAGCTCGGCCGAAGTCATGTACTACTCTCTGTTCAAGGAACTGAAGATTCCCGACACTGACCTTCGTCCCTCCGAAGTTCCCCTTATCGGCTTCAACGGAGCTCCTGTATGACCCATTGGCACGATCACTCTTCCTGTTTGTGCCGGTTCGGTGACTCTTGAAATGGAATTCGTGGTAGTTAACGTCCCTAGCCTTTACAACGCAATTATCGAACGCACCTGGTTGCATAGGCTCAAAGCAATTGCCTCCACCTATCACCAAGTGGTCTGCTTCATTGGCACTCACGGGCACCAGGAAGACTTTTACGGAGACCAAACTGCGGCCAAGAAGTGCTACATCAACGCCGTCCGAAGTAACAAACAGACCTCCCGGATTAATCTCATTGAAGTCCCCGAGGCCCCAGTTTTGGAAGACGTCGGTCGATCCCCCGACGACAAAACCATAAAGGACGTGGCCACCATCCCAATAACCGAAGACGATTCCCGTTTCTTCCTTGTCAGTTCCTCACTTAGTGATACTGAACGGAATGACACGGTAGCTTTTCTCAACCGAAACATCGAAGTGTTCGCTTGGACCCCATATGAGATGCTTGGGATCGACCCCTCCTTCATTTGCCACGAACTCAACATCGACCGAGCCAAACGCTCGATCTTGCAAAAGGCCCCACGGTCCTCTCCTCTTCATTCCGAGGCCGTTATTGAAGAGGTTAACCGACTCCTGAACGCAGGAGCAATCAGAGAAGTCCAGTACCCCAGGTGGCTGGCCAACACCGTCGTGGTCAAGAAAAAGAATGGCAAATGGCGTGTCTGCGTCGATTACTCAAACCTTAACGACGCCTGCCCAAAGGACTTCTTTCCACTCCCCCGTATTGACCAGCTCGTCGACGCCACCTCCGGACACGAGCGTCTTAGCTTCTTGGATGCCTACCAGGGCTACCACCAGATTGCCATGAATGAAGGCGATGTAGAGAACACAGCCTTCATTACCCCCCATGGCATCTTCGGGTACCTTGTTATGCCCTTCGGTTTAAAGAACGCCGGGGCCACCTTTCAGCGAATGATTACCAAGATGTTCGAAGCGCTACTTGGCGACAGTATGCTGGCTTACATCGACGACATGGTGGTTAAAAGTTTGCGCGCCGGTGATCACCTAACTCACCTCGCCGAAGTCTTTGAGATACTCAGGAAACACAAGCTCCGCCTCAATGCCGAGAAATGCATCTTCGGTGTCAGCTCCGGTAAATTTCTTGGCCACCTCGTCTCCCAACGCAATATTGAGGCCGACCCTTCTCAGATTCTTGCCATCACTCAACTCTCGGCTCCCCACAACAAGCGCGATGTTCAGCGTTTGACCGGCATTGCCGCAGCCCTGAATCGGTTTATAAGCCGCTCTTCGGATAAATGCCAGCCATTCTTCACACTTTTAAAGGGCAGCCGACGGAGCTTCAATTGGACAGAAGACTGCAACCGAGCCCTCCAACAACTGAAGGAGTATATTTCCAAAGCTCCACTCCTCGTCACCCCTCGGGACCAAGAGGACTTGTTCCTCTACCTAGCTGTCTCTCAGCACGCTGTCAGCTCAGTCCTCGTTCGCCAGGAGGATCGGGAGCACCAGCCAATCTATTACTCCAGCAAAACAATGACACCCGCCGAGACGCGTTATTTACCATTAGAAAAGCTCGTCCTCGCCCTCGTCTCAGCTTCCAGGAAGCTCGCTCCCTATTTCCAGTCACACCGTATCATTGTCCTTACCGAGTACCCTCTCAAGTCTCTCCTCCGGAAGGCCGACCTCTCCAACCGAATCTCACAGTGGGCCGTTGAGCTTGCCAACTTTGAAATCCATTTTCAGCCTCGGACAGCAATAAAAGTTCAGGTGCTCGCCGACTTCATCGCCAAGCTTACTCCGCCCACTACAACCGTTTCAGCTCCTACCCCGAGCACCAAAGCATTACTCCAGGCCAACCCTAGCACAGCATGGCAGCTTTTTCACGGAGATGTTTGGAAAATGTACGTCGATGGCGCCTCCAACAGCCGAGGCGCCGGTGCAGGCGTCGTTCTCCTCTCACCCTCCGGTGTCTTGCACGAAAGCTCATTCTCCATCAACTTCCCGGCCTCTAACAACGAGGCCGAATATGAAGCATTGATATCCGGACTCAAAACTGCCGAAGCCATTGGCATCGAAGAACTCGTGGTCTACAGCGACTCTCAATTGGTGGTTAACTAGCTTTCCGAGGAATATGAAGCTCAGGACGATCGCATGCGTACCTACCTTAGCGCCGTAATCCAGCTCATTAAACGCTTCAAAGCAATCAGAGTCGAGCACATCTTCCGGGAACAAAACGCCCACGCTGACGCCCTCGCAGGACACGCTTCGGCATGCTCGTCTATGGGACATCGTTCCATCTCTTTTAATTCCATTGACAAGCCCAGTTTCGAGCTTGAAGTGCTCAATAAGGAGATACTCAACATAGAGCTTAGCCCGAGCTGGATGGACGAGATTGTCCTTTACCTAAGAGATGACTCCCTTCCCGCTGACAAAAAGGAGGCTCACCGACTACGAAACAAAGCTGCTCTCTTTTGGCTCAATCCCAACGGCAAGCTTTACCGAAGATCATTTACCGAGCCATACTTATTGGTTGCACACCCACATCAAGTTTCGGGCATCATCGAAGAGCTTCATGCTGGTGACAGCGGTAGTCACTCCGGGGGACGATCCCTCGCCCACCGAGCCATCACTCAGGGGTATTGGTGGCCGACAATGAAGAAGGATTCTGAAGAATTTGTCAAGCGCTGCAAGAAATGTCAGATGTTCGCTCCCATTATCCATCAGCTGGCCCGGGACCTTAGCCCTCTCACCAGCCCCTGGCCCTTCTCCCAATGGGGCATGGATATCGTCGGTAAACTCCCAGTCGCTCCAGGAGGATTTAAGTTCCTCTTAACCGCAACCGACTATTTCTCAAAATGGGTCGAGGCCGAGCCCCTGGTCACCATCGAAGAAACAGACGTCATCCGCTTTGTGTGGCGCAACATCATCTCTCGCTTCGGTGTGCCATTCGCCATAATTACAAACAATGGAAGGCAGTTTACAGGGCAGAAGTACCGGGCCCTGCTTGACGAATACGGTATCAAATGGGACACATCCACTCTGGCTTACCCCCAGGGTAACGGACAGGCCGAGGCTGCAAACAAGGCAATCTCATCTGGACTCAAGCGACGACTCGAGTCACGACGGGGAAAGTGGGCCGAAAAGCTACCCAGGGTCCTCTGGGGCTACCGTACTACTCCTCGGCAATCTACTAGTCGCACCCCTTTTTCCTTAGCATTTGGAATGGAGGCGGTCATCCCTCTCCAAGTCGGACTCCCAACAATGCGTACAGAAAACTTTGATGAGTCGGTCAACAACAACAGCATTGCCTCGGACCTCGACTTAGCCGAAGAGGAGCGAGACAGCGCAAGGATTAAGCTTGCTTCATACCAACAGGAGGTTGCAAAGGGTTACAACCGAAGAGTCCGCCTCAGGTCGTTCAAGCCTGACGACCTCGTCTGGAAAAAGGTGGTGGAGAAATCCAAAAAGAGAAAACTAATGCCCAATTGGGAGGGCCCCTACCGAGTCCTCAAGCATCTCGGATCAGGAAACTACAAATTGGAGAAGTTGGATGGTTCCCCCATCGCTAAAACATGGAATGCAAACAACTTGAAGAAGTTCTACGGATAGTGCTCGGTTACCGAAGCCCATTTAGTCTTTACTATGTTGCATTTTCTTTTCAAAAGTTTTGAAGGCAATTTGCTTTTGTATTGGCAGCACTCCATCGAGTTTCAATGAGAATTCCTTCTTTGGCACTATTCGTACAATTTTAGTCCGACTCTTTAAATTACTTACTCGGTCCGTTCTTGCCCGGACCGTTTTATACCGACTTCAGGGATATTGTTCTCCCATAGGTGATACCCTCGGACAAAATTCCCACCAAGTCACCCAAGCCCCTTCGGTCGTCTGGATTTCTGGTCACTCGCTTTAAGGCTACTCGGCCTCCCCCCGAGCCCCTTATGCCGACCCACCAGAAGTCCCCCACTGCTCGGACTCGCTGCGTCACGAACCAATGGCACTAGCCATACCCCTTCGTGACCCCGGCCTACGTCCCCTAGCAGTAATACCATCTCGCGTCTATTCGCTAGGCTCATTTCTATTAACAAGGGGCGTGCAAATCCAAAATTCATTAACTAATTCTGGTTCGGTCCCTACCGACCCTCTTAGAAGCAAGGGCTTCGGATCAAGTCACTTTCTTGATTAAACATCTTTTATGATTTGCAAAACTCTTCGATTACTGCTTCGGTTAAACCTGTTTCTACAAACTTTTGAAGTCTAATCGAAGCAGGGGCATCATAACCCAAGGAGCAAACCAATCATACAAGCATTTCAAAGATAAAACATTCAAGAAAAGAAAAGCATTCATTCACAAACCATAGACAAAGGTTAACTACTTCGGTATCAAACAATTACAAACCCTGGAACGGCAAACTCCAAATGTTCAGAGCCGTCCAGTTAACCGACTATTCAAACAAAAGATTGAAGTGTTTTTTCAGAAGAGGCAAAGTTCCTATGCATCATCAGGGAACAGGGGCACTGGGGTCAAATTGCTTCTCGGACGCTCAGAGCTCTGGGTTCGGCACCTGCTCGCTTTCCTCCTCTGGTAGCATGAGCTCTTCAGGAGGGAGCTCAGGCACGGTTCGAAGCTCAAAACCTTCTGGCAGTGTAAGCTTGCTAATCAAGGCTTCGTGCCCGTACCGGAGCCCGTCCAAGAACCGGTCTCTGTAGAGCTCGGCCTCTATTTCTTGGACTTGTTTCTTATATTCTACTCCGGCTGCGTCCCAGCCTTCATCGTAGCCTTTGTTTTTCGCAAATTCCACCTCCCGGGCTCCAGCAACCCTCAAGGTGTTAGCGTCCTCTTCAGCTTTTGTGGCCCTCCCCTCAGCAGCCACCCGTTCCCGGTCGCACCTCTGGAAGTCGGCCAGATAAAGGTCACAAGTTTCCCTCGCCACCTTTAGGTCGTCCTCCTTCTAAGCAAGGGTTCTCTTCAGCAGCTCTATCTCCTGCTCTTGTGCCTTGCATCGGTCATTCACCACGAGCGCTCGAGCACTGGCCTACCAACACAATTAAAAATGATCAAATTTCAACATTCAATCAAATGAGTCAAAGAAAAGTAACTTACTTTCAAGAGTGCCTGCGCTATCTCTCCTGTCAGGTCCTCGGTGCAACCCTCAACGGCTCGGGCATCCTTCGGAAGAATAGACAACCGAAGCAACCCAAACGCCGTCCCAATGTTGGAGGACGCACTATCAGCGTGATGAATCAGGCGCCCCGCGTAGTGACGAACCTCGGGGGCCCACGGGATCTCCCTCGCCGGAACATGAGCGTCCGCGTCGGTTCCTCCCCTACTCTCCACATCTCCCTCATCTCTGGTTCCCATCTCGTCTATCAAGATCGGCTCACCGCTCCTTCCTTGTCCGAAGGCTTCTTCCTCGGTCCGAGCCCTCTTTTTCGGAGGCTCCTGAGGAGAAACTGGGACTACCCTCGAGGTTCCGGCCACCGGTGAGCCAATCGTGACGCCAGCGCCCCGTTCTCGTGGCCTCTGGTGTCGTAGGTTAAGCACCTCTCTTCCGCGACCACTCATCTCGTCGCTAAGTCCCGTCCTCTCTGGGGTCTCCCGGTCGATTTCTTCTCGGATCACGCCTCGAGGACCAGAGTCACCCACTTCGTCTTCCGCCGTCCCAGCTCCTCCGCCTCCTCTCCTCTCTCCTCTTCCTCGGCTCCTCCCTTGACCACGTCCTCGTCCCGCTCGAGGAACACCCTGCTGCCTTGGCCTCTTCTTCAAATAACCGGTGTAAGTCGGTTTGCATCCGAGCAGGTCAGGTGCATACCGACTCGTGATAGGAATGGCATAAGCGGCAGTTATCCGCGCTCGGATAGCCCTTTCCCGAAGCTCCGCAACAACGCCCTCGGCTGAAAGAAAGGCAATGGAAGAGTCAGTATATGAAAGGAAAATGTGCTAACATGTATTAAAGGTAAAAAGAGATTTTTACCGACCAGGAGCCCCAGTTTCGAACTGAATCGTAGTGGCAGTGTCCGCACTTTCTCCCGGCCCAAACATAAAATTCCCAGTAACCGACACGTAAATGCTCGCCCATTCTTCCGAGTCGGGAAGATGGTCAATGAGGAATGTATCATACCCTGTCCTACAAGAGAGGTAATATCTATCGCTCTCTCGGTTAACTCCAACGAGGTACACGCCGAAGAGCTCCTCGAGTCCAAACGTGAGGTTGTATTGCCTCCTCAGCTCTATTATGCTTGTGATGATCCGATAGGAGTTCACCGTGAGCTGAGAAGACGTGAGAGAGAGGGCTCGGAGAACCCTTCGGACGAACTGATGCAGGGGGAATCTAACACCTCCCTCGGTGATAGCCATCAAGGGGAAAATCAATGCTCCCTCCCGGTGAGGAAGGTCCTTGGGGTCATTGTTCGGTAAAATCCGAACGTCAACGTCATGAGGAACGCTGTACACCCTCTTGAACTCAGCATAAGAAGCCGAGGAGCCATCAAAATATTGGTTTCGGTATGGGCATGGCCTCATCGCCCTCCTGCGTCCCCGAACCTCCTCGGGGGCATCAGCAAATGGTCCGGGACCTTGGTTCGAGGTGCTTGGGGCTTCCATTTCTTGGGGGTCAAACGTTGTCACTTCACGAGGAGTTCTCGAGGTTTCGCATGGTTCAATGCAGTCGATTGGAGTCCGAAAGAATGCCCTCTCCCGAAGTGTCTGGCGAATATCCTCGGGAATTTCGATGGGAGAAGAGCCTGAACTACTGGAACTGTCCGAAGAGAGCTCGATGACCATTCGCTTCTACCTAACCAAGGAAGAGAATAAAAAACCCGTTAGCTATATGCTCAGGGAAAAATCAAGGTCTAACGCTCGGGGTGGAATGGTCATCGCTCCTCGGAATCTTCGGGTAATCAGTTCCTATGAAGGCGCTTCCCTCTCGGGAAGAACTTTTGAGGTTCCAAAATCTATTCCCATGGTATCAAGATGAATCTAGGTCTCGGGATGAGTTTGGGCCTCGGTAAGAACGTGAGCAGCGCCGGAGAAGCCCAGCGCTGCCCTGAACCAGATGGCGGCGAGCGGTTGCTCAGCCAGAACGAACGAAGAAAACGACGAGGAACTCAAAAAAAAAAAATGGTCAAAGCATAAAGATTAAAGCAATGAGATCGACATACTTCAAATTCGTGTGAGATCTCCCAGCCAAAACGCACAAAATCTCGATCAGAAGGTGGGGGATGACGGCGGCGGCAGTTCGATTTTAAAATCCTGGAAGCTCTGTCGATTTTTCTCTCCCTTCTCTCTTATATACCCGGGCGGTTTGAGGGGGTGCGCGGGAAACGAAGCGTCGTGTGCCAAGCCGCTGGATCTTTGACGCGTGGCACCATCTGACGGATGAGGGTGAAAAGTTCTACACCGAGGTCAGAGCGCCGAACCACCGAGCCATTAGGTTATTGACGCGTGTCGCCGAAAGGACGCCCCGTACCAATCAACTGGTGTTGCACGTGCAAAGACAGCTGTTGATTTATGAACCTCGGCGATGAGCAACACGAGGCATCTAAAGTTGGGAATGATGCTGGCGGTCTCCGATGTCACTTTTCTCTTCGGTGATTTGAGTATTAGAGGTCGAAAGTATTATGGATCGCGGAAGGGATTAACTCCCAGAAGCAAAGAGCCGGTGCATCTGGGAGTTAAGGGGCTATTGTGGAGGCTTCGGTTATTGCGTCGGTAACTTTATTGAGCCACCAATAACCGAGGTCTCATGCTGACACGATTCATGGAACAGTACAGTCAGACCACGGCTTATATCCTTCGGTTATTCGTTCGGTATCAAGTCTTCTGTTAGATCCTCGGTCAACTACCGAGGTTCGCATTCCGTCAAAGCCTCTTGGAAGAGTGCAGCATGGCAGATAGGACCACCAGGGCCGGGTCAGGCCGTGTGCTTCGTAACCGCCATGTTCGGTGCGTCATTCGTGATGTCATCCGAGGCGGTTACCCAAGCATATCCTTCACGCGCTACCTTGGAGGCCAAGTAAACCTAGGTCTATAAATACAAAGGGAAACTCGTCTTTGAGAGGTATGCCATTCTTCCCTAACCCTAGATCTAAATCTCTCTCCCTACATCTAACTTGATCATCGGAGGGTCACTGGGCTATTCCAGCCCTAGTGACTTGTTGCAGGTCCGGACCTAGGGGAACGGAGTAGCGGAGGAGGAATACCAGGTCAAGGTTCCGTCAAATCGAACCCTTACAAAAAATGTTCAGTAGCCATGTAACCAAAAAAAAGACAGAAAGGGGGAGGGGGGGGGGGGGGGACTGAAAGAAACAATCTAGGTTAGCAAGATTAGCTGTCTAAACTGTTGGTGAATCAAACTAACATCTGATAAAAAAAATATATCGAACTGACATCAATACACCCTGTTGCATGGGGCCCATGGGTGCGTTCACATGGGATAATACTTGGTTGTATTTATCATGTATTTTTTAATATGTGATAAGTCCTAAGTGGACTCTACAACTTTAGATGATAAGTATTACGTGGATTCAACCACTTAAGGTGATGAGTTTTGCAGGGACTCAAACTACCTAAGTGATAGAGATAAGTAAGTCTTATATCTCTACTCTTCTCATCTATAAATTCCCATAGCCTACAACAGAAAACACAGTAGTTGTATTTTCTTTCACATATCAATTAGTAGTCTCTCTCTCTCCTAGTTCTCTCTAGGGCACCATCTAGCCCCTAGGGATTTGAAACGTGTGAAGTTTGTGGAGGACTCTAGTAGCCTCTCCACCTACGAGAAGGGTTTCTAATATTTCTTTGTGCAGGGTGTGTGTATTGGTAGGGCTCGTAAGACAAGTCTTCGATCCGTTATATTTGTGTAATCCGCAACAGGTATTTTGTATTACACGCATTATTTTCAATCAGTGGTATCAAAGCTTTTTGATGCTTGTTTTTGCTCTTTGTACGCATTAGCCATTCATACCAGTCGTGTCAATATATACGAAGTCAGTATCTGTTAATTGACTAATTTTTTTTTTGTTTTCCGTAAACAAACTTCCATGATCGATTGAATAGTATTTTTTTGTGTGTGCATATGATCTAGTTTAATCGGATTAAACTATTCTGACTTGTATGGTGTGCGTCAGATTTATGGGTGTTTAATTGACATCGTTTTGCGTGGTGGCTAGGTTCTAGTGGGGGTCTCGAAGGCACAGTTTTTGTTTTTGTTTTTTTTGTGGGTTCGTGCAAGAATAAAACCCATCTCAGAGTATGGTTATTATCTGTTAAACTGCCACATAGAATTCCACTTTCTTTTGCATGAAGAACACGTTACCTATAACATGTATATGTACTGATGAGAATAGTGGTCCATTAGATGTTTAAGCTGTTCTTATATGCACAAATCTATTTTTTTTTAATCCAAAAGATGTAACATATGTTTGTTATGAGATACTAGACTAGGGTATTCATCCCTTTGTGGGTCTGCCATGTGTAGGTGTGTTTTGAATCTTTTGATCCTTTTTTTAAAAAAAAACAAAACAAAATAAAGTGCTAAGTGCAATAACTGCAAGAATAAGAAAAACTTACTGTTTGGATAATCATCAATAACTTGTACATATGCATTGGCGCATGAATCTGTAGCATGTGTCTAGCAACCTAGTTCATGCTTTGTGCAATAACGATGCATTAGTAATTGTACTAGTAATCAGTTTATAAATATGGGTTACTGTGACTTTGTTGTTCACGAGATTGGAAATCAATCTAACGTTTTTGCTTATTTTTCCCACAACTGCTAAGTGCATATTATGAGGAAAATAGGTCCTGATGAATTCCTGCTATGTGCACACAATAGGTATGGATGTCATCTCAACTATGTGATCGGATGAATCTAATTTTGTTTCCTCTTAACAATTGGTTTATCATATTGGGTCTGTACGTATCTCTGGTTGTACACAAACTAGTGGAAAACATGTATCAGTACTAGTTTAAAAGAAAAACCATTTTTCCTGAGGCTATCAATTCTGTTTTTATTCCGTCAGCATATTAAGATTTAGTTATTGATTAGTTCAATGTTTCATGGCTAACCTGATCATTATCGATTAGATTAATATGCTATGGCTATCCTGTTTTGTTATTGATTAGTTCAATCCATTTATGCAATATTTGATGATGTGAATATATGATGAGCTATTTCTTTTGTACCTGAAAAGAAGAAGAATAGAGATATGTTCTGTTTTTCTTTGTTAAGCATGTTCGCATCAAGTTTATTGCTATATCTTGTCTATTATTGATTAGTTCAAGTCATTTCTGCAATATTTAATGATGCATGTGAATTATTATTGAATATTGACACATGTTTAGATAATGTGGAAAGTGGGATTTGTTCTCCATATTTTATTCTAAGTTTAGTAGATATTTAATTCTGTCTCACATTATGGGAGATGATTGCTAGCACCTAAAAATGCGAAATTTTCGATTTTATAATGTGGGAAAGAATTTTATGGTCTAAAAAATATTGAGAATAAAATATTATGATATGTGCCTAATTAATTCCTTGTGCAATGAAGCAGTCAAATGGCATCCAAAAATATTATTGCTGATCTTAATAAGGGAGAGAAACTCAATTGAACCAACTATGATATCTGGCATAGGAAGGTTACCTTCTTAACGAGCAAGAGTCGCTTGATCACTTGATCAATGTCATGACCCCACCCAAGGAAGGGACCACTGCACAGCATCGTCGTGACGAGTAGGCCTATGACGTTTGGCGTAAGAAGGACAAAAGTACATGCTTTACCTTGCTAAGTTGCATGCACAATGACCTTCTAGGGGAATTTGAGAATTTCCAAACTACTAAAGCAATGTGGGATCAATTGCGCCTAAAATATGGTGGCACATCAGCAACAAGACTTTGTGCCTTAACATTGAGGTTCAATCAATACGTGATGGACCCAAAGCATACCATGGTTGAGCACCTTAGGGTGATGTCAGCCATGATTTGTGAAATGCGATCAGCTGGTAATGATCTCACTGATGAGCAACAGATTTTGGCTGTCATCAGATCCCTTCCTGATCCTTTGTGGAAAGACATAAAAATTGTGCTAACACACAATGAAGGGATAAAGAATTTTGATGACATCTCTCGGCACCTTGAGCTGGAGGCGGAGCGCGTTGATGCGAATCGCAGTGCTACACTTGTCGCTAGAGCTGGACAGCGCAATGGACATAGGTCCCAACGCAAAGGACAGCAAAAGGGAGCAAGACAAGGAAGGGCTGAAAAGATGGGGCCAAAAGAAGGCAAGGTAACCAAGCGTCAAAAAGGCAAGCTTGCTAAAAAGGATAAGTCCAAATTGAAATGTTATAATTGTGGACAGAAGGGTCACTTCGTTCTGGAGTGTTCTGAGCCGAAGAAGGTAAACCTTAAAACTAGCTCTCTAAAAGTTTTTGTTTGCTCACATTTGTTTGTCGCTCATTCTCTCCTCGGTTGGATTGTAGATTCGGGAGCAACAAAACATATAGCTAGAGATCGAGCTGGGTTTGTAGATTATCATTGAATACCAGAAGGTAGACATTACGTAATAATGGGCAATGGAGCGCAAGAAGAGGTTTTGGGAGTTGGAACCTATCACCTCAAGATGCGTTCTGGGTGTTCTTTACTCCTTCATGATGTGCTTCATGCACCCACTATCGGATGTAATCTGGTTTCAGTTTTAGCATTATTGCAGTTAGGATTTTCTTTTCAGTTTGAGGATAATGGTTTGTCTATTTATCTTGGTAAAACATTTTATGGACATGGTTATTTGCAGAATGAATTCTTTATGTTGGATTTGGATTCAGATTTTAATAATTCTATTATTTGTGTTGCATCTTCTTCTTCTTCTGATATTGTGTATAATTTAATAAAATGGCATGCGAGACTTGGCCACATAGGCCAAGAAAGATTGGCAAGACTGGCTAGAGAAGGGCTACTGGGCCCTCTCGCCAAAGTAAGTTTGCCTACCTGTGAGCCTTGTTTGGCTGGTAAAGCATGCAGGAAGCCTTTTGGTAAGGCTTTTAAGGCTATTCATCCGTTAGAGCTAGTCCATTCTGACATATGCGGACCAATGAATGTCAAGTCACGTCATGGCGCATCCTACTTTATAACATTCATAGATGATTTCTCACGCTTTGGCTCAGTATTTCTGTTGTCTCACTGCTCTGAAGCTTTGAATTGTTTTAAGCGCTTTGTGGCAGAGGTTGAGAATCAGAAAGAGAGAAACTTGAAAGTTTTTTTAAACCGATAGGGGTCGAGAATACTTATTTGATCAGTTCAAAGTATTCTGTGTGGAAAAAGGGATACGCAGACAATTAACGATTCCTGGTACTCCGCAACAAAATGGAGTTGCGGAGAGAAGGAATTGAACACTTCTTGATATGGTTAGGTCGATGATGGCACAAGCCAATCTCCCGATCAGTTTCTAGGGAGATGCTCTTTTGACTGTTGCCTACGTCCTTAATCGAGTAACTTCCAAATCAGTTTCTTCCACACCATATGAGTTATGGAATGGCGAAAAGCCTAATTTAGAGGGCTTATGTCCTTGGGGAACTGCTGGGTATGTTCACAATACTTCCCACAAATGTGGGAAATTGGGCCCTAGAGCTAATAAATGTGTTTTTATTAGATATTCTGAGCACTCCAAGGGATACGTTCTGTATAGTGAACACCCAGATGGGGGAATGACTGAAATTGAGTCGCACGATGTGGATTTCCTAGAGCAGGATTTTCCAAGCATTGGTGAGGTTAAGAAGGATCTTAAGCTCTATGAGTTAGAGGAACCACAAGGAGATTTATCTCCATCACATAAGCAAGATGAGGATATGCAACCTCATCCTATAGTTGCTGGAGATAGTGGGAGCGATCCTTCACCTAGTGGGAGTGTACCACCAGCAGACTCTCAAGATCCACAGACTCGAAGAAGCCAACGTGGAACAGTTCCTCGTCGCCGCTTCAAGATTGAAGGAGAGTCCTTCATGACTGTTTCGGTGGATGTTGATGAGCCAGCTTCTTTTGAAGAAGCTATCAAGTCACCTGCTTCAGATAAATGGATAGTTGCTATGCATGAAGAGATGAGTTCAATGGCTAAGAATAAAGTTTGGGAGTTAGTTGATCTTTCGCCTGGGCGCATGACCATTGGCAACAAATGGGTTCTAAAGATTAAGCGCAAGGCTGACGGATCAATTGACAAGTATAAGGCTAGGCTCGTGGCGAAAGGCTATACCCAACGTGAGGGTATAGATTATGAGGAAACGTTCTCCCCTGTGGTGAGATTTGCTTCCATTCGCCTCATTCTCGCTATCGTTGCACATTTAGATTTGGAATTGTTCCAAATGAATGTGAAGACAACATTTCTAAATGGAGAACTAGACGAAGAGATCTACATGGATCAACCAGTGGGTTTTAAGGCCGAGGGATAAGAGCACAAGGTGTGCCGCTTAAAACGTTCCATTTATGGCCTAAAGCAATTGTCTAGACAATGGTACATTCGATTTCATCGAGCGATTATTAGTATTGACTTCACAATGATTGAAGAGGACCATTGTGTGTATGTTAAGAGAGTTGAGAACAAGTTTCTCATTCTCTCATTATATGTGGACTATATTCTGTTGGCGGGAAATGATTTGGAGTTAATCAAACCCACTCAAGAGTGGTTGTCCTCTACATTTGAGATGAAGGACTTAGGTCAAGCAGATTATGTGCTTGGGGTTAAGATCTCAAGAGATCGTTCCAAGAGACTTCTTAGTATGTCTCAAGAGACTTTCATAAAGAGAATTTTGGAACGGTTTCGTATGCACTATTCCAAACCCATAGATACTCCAATCGAGAAGGGTCAAACTCTTAGCACTGAGCAAAGTCCTAAAACAAAAGAAGAGAAAAGGCAAATGGCAAATGTTCCATATGCAAGTGGAGTTGGTAGTCTGATGTATGCGATAATGTGTACTCGACCCGATATATGTTTCGCAGTTGGGATGGTCAGCCGATATCAAAGTAATCCTGGTAATGCCCATTGGAGTGTAGTTAAGAGGATATTTCGATACTTGCGAGGGACTGCAGACTTCGTATTATGCTACCAAGGTGGCACTCTTAGATTGGTCGGCTTTAGTGATGCAGATGGGTCTGCTGATAGAGATGAGCGTAAGTCTGTTTCTGGCTATGCTTTCATACTTGGAGGAGGAGCCATTGCATGGTGTAGCAAGAAACAACAGTGTGTTTCTTTATCTACAATGGATTCAGAATACGTGGCATGCACTGCTGCTATTCAAGAAGCGATATGGTTGAGGAGATTCTTACAAAGCTTGAGTGTAACAGGACATCTGGGTGAGGCTGTGGTGCTTCATTGTGATAGCACATCAACAATAGCTTATGCAAGAGATCCCAAGTACCATGGTCAAACAAAGCACATTGACACCCGTCATCACTTCATCCGTGATATCATTGCGCTAGGATAGGTGGTCCTAAAGCATGTCTCTACGAGCGACATGGTTGCTGATCCTTTAACCAAACCCATTGCTAGAGACATATTTCATAGACATGTTAGGGGTTTGGGCTTATGTAGGATTTGATATGCTTGAGTTTGATGGACACTTTTTGGTATTTTATGCAATAATGAAATTTGTCTTCAATTATTCATATGAAAATTGGAATATTGTTTAATTAGTGCACATATCTTGTAATTAAAAATTTGTCACCAGGCTTTTGATCATCCCTCTCACATGGGAGATCGCCCCGGTGCTTAGGTAGCACGCGGGATGAGACTCAAAATGATCACAATGTGTGATCTCCTTAGCTCTTTGAGAGTGAGCTAGAATTTATACTAAATAATTATTTGTCGCCTTAGCGAGGGCTAAGATGAGACTGAACAAGTCAAACATGGAGTGTCTCCACACCTCCATGCAACCTGTATAAAGCCGGATGTGAGATTCTTGAGAAAGGACTTTAGTAGAACTTGTCTCAGAAACTCAGGTTGGCGCTTGAGTAGCGTTTGAATCAAGGTTTGTATGGTGTAAAAGTGTGACATAACCTAAGTGGGAGCTCTGCCATGGCATACAAATCATATTGTATGTGCTTTGAGTCGACCATGAAAGGGTGTGACAGAATAGATCCCTACTTCGTCACTGTGTCAGCCCTTGGACTATGTAGTCCCTCTACATATATACCCTTTGGGACTTAGAACTGTGTCATGAAGTTGAAGCTTGATGTTGCTACTTTAGCATGTCATCCAAGGATCACGAGATATACAGTCTAGTGGAGCATGTCTAGGAACGCAGTCAAGATTAGACAGATTGACATGAGTGTCTAAGGAAAGATCATTTGATATTACACTAATGATTTGTGGCTCTTAGCCCGGGCGATTATATCGATGATAGTTCGATACAATCATTGAGCACAAATGCATTAAGAGGTCTTGCATGGCTCTGTTATACTACGTGAGGGTCAAAGGTGCAAGACTTGGTGTGGTTAGATGATTTGGGGTATAGACGAGATGTTGAGTGTTATGTTAGTTAGATGGCGGCTTAATATAACACTTCTTTTTAGTACTTTTCTCGCTTGGTCACACGTTTCACTTTCCCATATGAAGACAAGAATAGGATTGAGGAATCCATTGAACGAGAGATTCAATATATATACCCACTGTGTACGAGTGGGAGATGTTGCATGGGGCCCATGGGTGCGTCCACATGGGATAATACTTGGTTGTATTTATCATGTATTTTTTAATATGTGATAAGTCCTAAGTGGACTGTACAACTTTAGATGATAAGTATTAAGTGGATTCAACCACTTAAGGTGATGAGTCCTACAGGGACTCAAATTACCTAAGTGATAGAGATAAGTAAGTCTTATATCTTTACTCTTCTCATCTATAAATTCCCATAGCCTACAATAGAAAACACAGTAGTTGTATTTTCTTTCACATATCAATTAGCAGTCTCTCTCTCTCTCCTAGTTCTCTCTAGGGCACCATCTAGCCCCTAGGGATTTGAAACGTGTGAAGTTTGTGGAGGACTCTAGTAGCCTCTCCACTTGCAAGAAGGGTTTCTAATATTTCTTTGTGCAGGGTGTGCGTATTGGTAGGGCTCGTAAGACAAGTCTTTGATCCGTTATATTTGTGTAATCCGCAGCAGGTATTTTGTATTACCTGCATTATTTTCTAACACACCCAAATCCCCAGAACCATAAACAAAACCAGAATCACAGCCTATAGTTACATGTACATCTATATATGATGGAAAATTTACGTACTTTTGGGATGGTAAAGAGGGGAAACAACGGGAGCAGATCGTGTTCTCTCTGCAAAACCTCAGGGGTCGCCATGACTGGTTCGTGAGACAAATCAAAGACCATCGATTCCGTTTTTTTTCTGACTGAGATTGTGACGGTGGATGGAGGGGGCGAACCACAACCCGGATTTGTGTGGATGATGGGATCTAGGATTCTGAGGAAGGGGTAAAGAAGAGCAATTTTGCTATCAGCAGAAAAGTGTGTTTAATAGGGTTAGATCATGGTGGTGGTGCGTTGGTGGTGTGGGGGCTCCGGTGGTGGTGGCCCAGTGTATCTGGGAGCTCCGGTGGTGGGCCGGCATATGCGGGAAGCTCCGGTGGAGTTGGTGTTGGATCGCTTTTGGAGGGAGAGAGAGAGTGCTGAGATTCACTTTCCCAAATTTTTGAAATGAAATGAAATGGGTTTCTTTCTCGCACGTTTGAAGGGAGTAGTGGGACCTAACCTTTCCTCGTAGGATCGGTAGAGAAGTCGGGATTTGGGTCCCTACTAATAGCAAAATTGATCATAAAATACACTGTGCGTAACCCCATATTTAGTGTGAGTGGGTTTTTATGATTACCGATGTAACCTCTAGACTCCATGTCTTCCTTCGATACATATTAAAAATTGATATGCGCCGGAGATGCACACAATTACAAAGATGAGAAAATTGCTCTTCTTTCATTTTTACTCGATTATTGTGTGTGATATAGTGACTTAAAAGTATTCTGAGTGCTCAAATAAAAAAGAGATAAAAATGGGGGGCTATCCAAACCCAAGATCACAATACTGTCCTGGGATCACTGGGTCAGGCAGAAAATGACCGCAGTGACTCTTGAATTTATAGAATCTTACATCACATGCACCGAAAGTGGTCCAACTTTGGCAAAAAAAGGGGTTGATGAGGCCCTCAATGAATCTTTCTGACAACATGATTGCGCAACAAGTTAAATGCTGGTATTAATTTTCAACAGCCAAATACCCCACTCGTATCATTTCTGTAGGACTGAAGAGGAGAAAAAATATAAAATAATATTGAACAAAGATAGGTGTGGTGTCACTTAATTGTAGCAGAGAAGAATTAAATGAGAGTTACTACTAGTCAACTACTCCTCTACTTATGATATAAATAAAAAATAAAAAATGCTCCACTTGCTTTCTTTCTTGCATTTTTTGAATTTTCATATGGGGCATAATGGAGAAGTGTAAGGTACGAAGAGCAAATGGTGAAATTCCATTTCTCATACCCTTCCAATTACCCCCAAGTTTAGGCTCAATAAATCATTAATTGCATTGCATGATAGTGCGTGTATGTATATATATATATGACAGACAGAGAGACTGCATGTCCTTAGATATAAAAAAAATGACAACGTTCTGGATTGCCCATACCATAAAAAAGCCAAATAAGAAAAAAATTACTCCTTTCCTTAGCAGTAATACAATTGACTCTACTCTTTTGAGCCTAATCATCAGCTAAAATTCAATATACAGCAAAGTAAAAAATTACACAGAAAACAATAGATAACAGTGTGATATCTTTCTCGGATTTGTAGCATAAAATCTCCAAAAGTGAAAGTAGCTGAAAAAGAAAAAGCCCAAAAGAACTGAGCACTAGAGTCCCAATCCAACCCTCACTTCAAGGACAATACTAAATTACTCCTAGATACGCATATCTCTATCTACACGTCTCAGTGTATCAAACACCATTCAGCTGGAGCCATGACCTCTCATAGAGTAGTCTTCGCATTACTTGCCCTTTTTGTTTTGGTCCTCCTCACATCCGATCCTTCTTCAAGTGATGATTCGCATAAGGTTAACCTGTCACTCTACTATGAAGCTCTGTGTCCATATTGTGCCAACTTCATTGTCAATAGCTTGGGGAAAACCTTTGACAATGGACTCATCTCCATCATCAATCTCAGACTGGTCCCTTGGGGAAATGCTTATCTCAAAGATAACAAAACCTGGGTTTGCCAGGTCTGTCCCTGTTTCCATCTTCTCCTTCATCTTGTCATCTTCTGTACCGGTGTGTGCTTTTTTGTGTTATTTGATTCTACTCTCTTACGTTAAGGGGCATAAGATTATCAATCCTCAAATCCCTCGCAATACACTACTAACTGCACAATCATGCTTCAAGATTTGGTGTGGAGTAAGAGTGTACTCCACAATATATAGATCGATTTTTAAGCGTCTGCATTTCCATGTTCTTCATCCTTAACAAGACATCTGCTCAAATGTGTTATTTTGTTCTCCTTGAATCCAGCCAAAAGTTAAGGGCATGAAATCTCTGTTCCACATACCGGCACAGAACGTGCCCTCTTATCTATCAATGGAAAGATCCCCATGTGTGGGGTGATAAGGAATCCAAGAAAAGGTCGGTTGACACTCTCAACTTTAACATCATGCGCCAAGATTCGTTGTATTTTGAATTATTTACCAAATCCTGACGGTAAGTGTGTTGACACGGGCGGAGATGGTTTGACGAATGGCCTTAATTGAGATCTTGTGGCAATTTTTTTCCCAATTTTCTGATCTACTTAGCATGTGATTAACCAAGTGGTGCAATGGCGTGAATGCTATAATAACTTACTATTTTGATGTGTGTTTCTTACACAAACTCTAATTTGACACTCACTTCTGTTATAATTATTTCTACCAAAAATATGCAGCACGGCCCAGATGAGTGTCTGCTAAACACGGTGGAAGCTTGCGCAATTAGAGTATGGCCTGACCTGGTAACAGATGATTGATCAAAACTGAATGCTGTTCATAAAATAAGTAGCTCAAATGTTTTTAGACTGGATCTGTATGCTCGCTTTCGACTTAATTTCCGATGCAGGGAGCTCATTTCAGCTTCAGATTCATAAAATGCGTCGAACGACTTCATCTGGAGAACAAGCACAGTGATTGGAAATCTTGTTTTGGAAGAGAGGGGTTGAATTCAAAACAGCTTATCGACTGCTACAACACTGGACTTGGGTTTGAAGTTAGTCTTACATGCTCATATTCTTCTAGTTAATATTTGTTGTCTGCGGTTCTGACAACAGCATGCTTTTAATCTTATTCAAGCAATAGTGTGAAATATCTCAAGTTTATCTGCTTCATTTTATGTGCTTTGTCCTAATGGGATGCAAATTTACTGTGCAGCTTGAAAGAAGCTATGCTTATGAAACTGCTAGTCTTAATCCTCCTCGTAGATTTGTCCCATGGGTGATTGTGGATAATCTGCCACTAGAAGAAGTTACTCTCTCTCTCTCTCTCTCTCTCTCTCTCTCTCTCTCTCTCTCTCTCTCTCATGCATAATATTTCTACTGTTGCAGGACTACCAAAATTTTGTAGCCTATGTCTGCAGAGCTTACAAGGGGCCTAGCACGCCTAAGGCTTGCGGATCACCTCCAGTTGAGGTCAACTCCTCCCCCAAAGCAAATTCTATTGGTCAAGTTTGCTATGCAAATGTGGCCAAAAACCAGACATCAATGGCAGCAGCTCAGGGAAAACCATAATCACCAAAGCTTCGTCGACGAAACGGATGAAGCCAGAATCTTCAGCGTATTTCAGGACCAGTTATTTGGTCCATCATGCTAACTATCAACATGCTGATATAATTTGGTCAAAATGGCACACTGGTAATGCTTTGATGCTATCTATGTCCTAGGAAATTATGTAGTCACATTGAGCGCTTTCCCATTTGAGAGCACCTTCATATAATAAATATAAGCAATATTTATTAGCCATGGAACAAAACAATATGGGAAACTCAGTGCACAAGGCAATGTCGTCCCTAAACACAGTAATCGCCTTTGAACATAACTACAAGAGACTGCAGCATAGAAATTCTCATAAACTGGACTGCATAGGAGCATACGGCATGGAAAATGAAGAATGATTAAATTTTATCAACTGCTCATCATCTTCCAAATGGTGTTACATATATCAAAGCCATTCGACTTCAAATGGCCAAAGCAAACTTCTCAACTGCTTCATTATCTCTTTCCACGATATCTGCGGTCGGTCAAGTCTAACGAGAAGTTGAGATCCCAAGGCTGCGAGAAACATAACTAGCCCTTAGCAGATATAGTAGCAGCACAAAAAAGAAAGGGAAAAAGAACAAAGTTGTGGCTGAACAAAAGGATACACCCTGTTATTTTTGGGAATTATACTTGTGACAGAAGCATATGTTGAAAGCTTCACCCTACAAGACACAAGAAATTGTTTCGTGACGAATGGGGCGAAGAAAGTGAACAATGATAGAGAGCAATAAATGAAGTAAAGAAATCAAACATGAGCAGCAAAAGAAGGCTAAGAAAGAACCTTGGCATGTTAACAAGTGAGAGAATTGATACCACTTAAATGCAGTTTTGTGATACTCATGTCTTGTTCAAGGCACCCATATCCCCATATTCATCACGAGAAAAATCAATAATGCTGATTGCGCTAATGATATAGGAAAAAATAAAGGTGCAAACCAACAGGAACAGAATCTGAACAAACTAGGGTTGCTGTTTTGCTGGGACAAAGAAAAAGGAGAACAAAATACAACAATCTGAGAATGCTAAGGTTGTTATTTTTTTCTGCACATACTACCAACCCAATGGAATATTTACTAAACGGAATATCTATGCTACAGTTTCTTGTGCTTACTGAGTAGTATAATTGTTTTAACAAGTTCATAAACCGTTTATATAAAGAAAGAAAGGTTCAATCTGTTAGTAATTCATTTTAATTAACGGGTATATGTGATCTTAACGTGGGGAGATTAATACGTATTTAATAACATGAAGCTCGAAATATAATTGAGATAAGGACGGGAGTGCAATTACAATACTGTAGCGGGGTGAATTGTAATTTGTGTGATAAAAAATAGAGTCCCGGTGGGATTAAGATTTCTTATTTATACAAGAAGCCCAGATTTATTTCTCCTTAGGTCTCTGCCCTAATCCTATAAATATACCGTTTCGTTCGCTAGGTCGATAACATGTTTTTGAGAGACAGAAAAGTGGGCTGTGAGAGAGATCACACAATCACGTAAGGTTTCCACAAACGGGTACGTGATTCGAGGTATAAGGGAATATGGCAGAAGATCGTAAGGTACGATCGAGCAGTATTCGTGACATACAACAAAATGTGTTGTAACAAGTTTAACTAGCGTTCGTGACGTGGGAGTTGTGGTCAAACCCTAATTCCGCCTTGTAGGGTTTTTTGCAATTTTTTGTTGTCTAATCTGTACACGTCATTACTGGGTCTTGGGGATTCGGTTTCCTAACAATGGTATCAGAGCGGGCTATAATCACGCGTAAGAATTAAACTAGAGGGTAGAATATAGAACTGTGCTAACCCTTATTTTGCAGTGTTCTTACCCAGCTATTATGATCACATTATTTTTGTAACATCCTTTTTAATTGAGGTGCTTAAATGTTATATTTAATAACCTAAAGGGCTAAAGTGCAATTTTTTTAAAAATTGGTGCATGTGTGCCGTGTGTTTGTGTGAGGTGGAGTGTGTGTGTGTGTCATCAAAAGGGAAAGAAAAAAAAAACAGAAAGGAAACCCATCAGGGAGTTGTTCCAACGTGGAGAGAGAGAGAGAGAGAGAGAGAGAGAGAGAGAGAGAGAGACGGTGGAAAGAAGAGGTGGAAGGGTGATTGAAACCTCAATTCAGTAGGTAATTTTCACTCCCTTTTTGCTTAAATTCGTGTATAACAAATGAATATGCATAACTGTGTTTTGAGCAGAATTGAATCTGTCCTGTTTTTGATGAATATTTCTTGTTGACATACCGATCATGTTATTTTCTGATAATTTTACCGTAGGTGCCTCTGTGAGTGTAGTTTATGCTGTAAAAATTTCAGAATTTTCTGAATAGTATGGAAAAAGATAAAAATCTTCAACCGGGTTGCAGTCAGATTCGCGTCTGGGCAGACAGCCCAGACACGTGTTGGAAAAACGGGCATAACTTCTTGCTCGGGTATTGGTTTTACGCACCGTTTCTTGATTCCGAAACTAGACTTGTATATCTTTCTGAATCTGTAAAGATTGTGCCTTAGTTTGGTCTGACCAAATTCAGTTTTGGTTCCGAAGTTAATAGTTTGGTGATTCTGAAATTCTGGGCAGGTTTTATAGCTGTGTTCTTCATCAATTTTGTCATAGTTGAATATGCTTACCGACTATGGATGCTGTTGAGTCTTAAACCTTGATCAGTTGGTGTTGTTTTGGCGTTGGAAATATTGGAAAAGATTAAGTGTGTGATTTTTAATGAGCATTCGATCGCAGACTGTTCTGCTGGGTCTGTAGTTTCTGTTTTAGATGTGTAATTTCAATTGAGCATATCTTAGTCATTCGGAGTCCAATTTGGGCAAATTTTATATCCAGATTGATGTACTAGAAGTCTTCTTGCCAGTGGTGGTGGTCTTGTAGTATTCTTTGAAACCTATAGAATGCTATAGTCAGACTTCGATTTATGGTTCTGCTAGAAAGTGTGTGTTTATGAGATTTTCGGCTTTGAAGTACAAATTGGTGAATTTACTTCTTTGTTTTTGGAATTGAACTTTGAGCTCATATGTGCGGAATATTTGTTAGGTTCGGAGGCGACAATGAGTACCGCAGCTCCACGTAGGGAGTGACTGCGTTGGTTTTCTTTTTTGTTGGAGACCGAGGTGAGTGTTCGATTCATAGATGTTCTTCATTTGGATTGAACTTGTGATATTGAACTGTGACTTCGTGTCGATGGGCAACAACGGCCAACGGCCGGACTTTGTGTCGTGCCTTTGACTTTGTGTCGATTCAATGGCTTTATGCCAAAATTATGACTTTGTGTCGAGCTAGTGACTTTGTGTCGGATTAAAGACTTTGTGTCGATTATTTGCTTAATGCTTAATTAATGATGAACTTGGATTTATTGTCTATATTGAACAACATCCATGTCTCATTTACACTCCTGGAACTCGTTTTGGGTTCCAGTTTTGCAGGTATAGGTCGGTGTCCACTACAGGTCGCGTTTTGCATTTTGTGACTCGCTCGAGAAGTGCGTAGTTGAGGCCTGTGGGAGTCCTTGTCTCCTGGCCCGTAGATGATTTTTGCTTAGTTTAGTTTTGGATATTAGTTGGTTATGTTTATTTCTTGACAGACTTCCGCTGTAGTTTGTAAATGACAATCATTTTTGAGATGTAAATAAAATGTGGCTTTTAAACTTCAATATTTAGTTATTCTTGGAATTGCTAGTAACTGGTTGTTGTTGGGCTGTTGTCGCGTGTCGTATCGGGATAGGCCGATGAGGTGCTATTCCGGAACGGGGCGTGACAATTTTTGTTGATTTTGTGTGATTGGATCCCACGATAATTTTTTCGTAATTATTGTTATTTATTGGATACCACGATTATTTTTCGTGGTTGTAATAATTAACATAGCATGTGAACTCCAATGGAGGCATAAGATCGATGTATGTATGTTTCTTCGATTGTAATAGCATTCGACGGTTATTCGGAGATCGAAGATGGTGGATACAGAAGATACAAGTTGTTTGGCTCGCAACAGATTTTTTTCAAATTTGTAAGGTCTGATTGCAGGGCTATTTCTACTATGTCTGTTGTTCTGTTTAGTAATGGATGCTATGGTAGCTGTTCTATTTTGCTACTGCTCAGTGAAGAACAACTCTAAGAATAGGGCTATATTGCTGACTTTCTGACTTTCCAAGAACAGCTCCAAGAGTGTAGAGTTTACATGAGTGAAGAATAGCCGTTGACCAAAGTTTCGGTTATGCTGTTCTGTCCAAATGCTACTGCTGTAAAATCCAAATGCTACATACAATCCAACTGCTGCTGGTCCAACGGCAGTTGCTGTAGTGTTGTTTTGGTACCCTTCAAAGGTGGCCAAATTTGGGCTGCTCATGATTTGAAGAATCTGTTGCTGCCAAAGTGCCAATGTACTAAATTCAACTTTTGAGTATACCTTCTTTTGGCTCGTGTTTCTCTCCCATCTCTTAGATGGTAATAAAACATGGGGATATCATGTTTCATTAAGTTTGCTTTAATCCTTTTTTCTTGTAATCCTAAACTTTGGTCAATGTAGCCACTTGGCTTAGGTCATTTTTCTCAATCTTTGATTTTTCTTTTTTTCCCTCCTGGGATATGCCACTTGTAAGCTGAATACTTAGCCTTTTTTTCTATTTCAAGCTAAATTACCAAAAAAAAAAATTGAATTCTACACTCCATTTTTTGACATCTACACTCCTTTTTTTGTCTTCTAGCAAAAAAATTATATACACTTTCAACACTAAAATCCAAAAAAAAAGAGAGTGAATGTCAAAAAGGGAGTATAGAATTCAATTTCCTAAAACCAATTCTATATGTGTATTTTCGAAATATATGAAAGTGTGTATGTTATATATCAGCACACTTTTATAATAATGCTAATTTATAAGAAAAAAAAATTAATTTCGAATAGGAACACGTGTTCGAGTGGGGGCACGTGCCCCCGTGTGACCCCCTTTGAATCCGTCCCTGGTTGTAAAGGTTGAGGGACAGACAAATAATCAGAAATTAATGTCCATTTAAAACCCAATAGATGACTAAAAGGATCAAATGGGCAAAATTGGCATGTATATTTTAGCATAAAAAGGGTCAACACGCACATTTGGTGAATTGAAATGCCCTTCAATGAGGTGCAAAAAGAACTTATGCAGACAAAACGACGCCATGAAAATCGAAGGACAAAAGAAGAAAAGTTACATATTCTTAAAAAAAATAGGAAATTGATAATACCAAAACCGGAATTGTTCCTGCCAAAACTGGAATTGTTCCTTCCAAAACTCTACTCTTTCTTGCTGCTACATTTACTTTTCTGCCCTTACTGCATAAGGGAAAATGGAAGATGAGACACCAGCAATCTCCCCGACGGGATAGGGTAATCAATATCATTTTTGACAGAAATGATGTTGTAGAGAAGTTTTAAAGTCCAAGCAATTTTGATTATCAAATTAACAAATTCGAAAAAACTTGATAAACAACACTGACAAAGAAAGGAAGATGAATCTATCCAAAAAAAAAAAAGAAAGGACGATGAGAGAGCTACAACACTAGCAGAAATCAAAGTGAAAATGGAAGATGAGACACCAGCAATCGAGAACAAGAAGAAGATCCGTGGGCTGAATATCCCCGACGAACTCATAGTCGACATCCTCTCTAGACTCCCCGTCAAATCCCTACTCCGATTCAAATCCATCTGCAAATCGTGGCTGTCCATGATTTCGAACCCTCAATTCATCAGAACCCACCTCCATCGCTCTACCCAATCTCCCCATTGCCCAAGAAAATCCTACTCAAAACGAACCAATCCCCTCTCTCTTTCGCTTCGATCGATTTCCGAAGGCCCAATCGCGAATCCGAATCGCTGCAGTGTCCGTGTGAGAACTCGGATTCCTTTATCCAGCCTTTGTGCTCCTGCGATATACTCCTGTCTCTTCATGACGGACACTTTGTTGGAACTAAATCTGGTAGGTCCTTTGTTCTTTGGAACCCATCCGACAGATCACACAATATAATTTCCCACCCCTATGAGCTTCCTTTCCGTAGCTTTGTGTGTTGTAATAAAGGAAGATGAGAGAGCTGGTGGTGGACGTCCCTTATGCAGTAAGGGCAGAAAAGTAAATGTAGCAGCAAGAAAAAGTAGAGTTTTGGCAGAAAAAATTTCGGTTTTGACATTATCAATTGCCAAAAAATATATTCAATCATTTTCATCTCCTTTTTATTATTGAGGGACTTGGACAAGAACAAATTCTATATCTGAAAAACCCTAAACACAATTCTCACAAGCCAAAAGGTTTGTGGGAGAAAGATTTTGTGGGGAACTTTAAGTATCCAGCAGCAAAGATCTGAAAAACAAAAACGGAATCAAGCAGCACCAATGGCACCAAGGAAGAACAGGAAAGAGAATGAAGTCTTACCTACCGTAGCATGGACACCGCGACTGAGGGAAGCAGTATCATTAGGCACCATCCAAAGCCAGCATCATCTACTCCTCTTCTTACGCTTTCCCAATTGCCTAGATTTGAATGCATGTTCTTGGTTTTTTTTTTTTTTTTTTGACATGACATGTTCTTGATCTTGGAGGAAAGCTTTTGCTTTTCCATACTTCTCAGCTCTTTCTTCATCTAGTTGTGCCTTGTCTTTCTCCTTCCTCCCACATAGGAAGTGATTATCTTTCCTCAGTTCACATGCTGCACCTTGAGCTTCCAGTCTTTTTTTTTTTTTTTTTTTAGGTAAATCAACTTGAAATTAAAAAAAGAGGCTAACCGAATATACAGCCTACAAGAGGCATACCCCAGGAGAAAAAGAAAAGAAAATCAAAAAGAAAATAACAGAAAATTTGCCTAAACCAAATGGCTACATAAGGTAAATGAGACACGTTTTCAATCCATCTTCCAAAAGGAAAGGAAAATATACGACACAGTAAGACAATATAAATTAACACAAGATAACATAGGGCTGTGAGGAGGATGGACTCCACTCCAAAGCATCAAAAAGCTCTCCAGCCGGCCATAGAAATGGCAAATCCAAGTAATACGATTGTAGCAGCAGGACCTGTAAAAGCTCTCCAGCCCTCAACCTGGGCAGTACCCAATTGTTACAGCATAATCTGGGCGGCATCCAATTGTAGCAGCAGGACCGGGGCAGCCTTCCTTTCCAACTAGAATAGTGCTCATTATGGATAGGTTCAGAGCTAGCAACCAAAACAGTATAATGGAAATCCAAGGGACATCCCCCCTTGGCTAGGCAAAATGATAATAAGAGCATGAAAGCTTGAAGAGTCCAGCATGGTCTCCAACAAATAAAATACAAAATACAAATACAACATGGAAACAGAAGCTCTCAAATAGCAACCAACAGCCCGAGCTTAACAGGACACAGCAGCATATGAATATAGTACAACAAAATAGACTTTCCAAAACCTACTCCTCACAGCATTATGCGTGGAAAAGGCCAGAGCAGTAACAAGAGTGCCAACAGACAAAATACAGGCCAACACAAACAAATACATCCAGAAGATGCTAGCAGCCGAGAAGAAAGAAGGGCACAACCTGATACCAGATCATAAGCGCACAACCTGATTCTAGTCTTACAGGCTACTTTAACTTTTTCATCTCAGCTCGTGCACAATTTGGGTCATAATCTCTGCCCTTTACAAAGCTGCAAGATATAAAACAACCAAAGTTTAGCTTCTCAATGGAAGATCACCTAATGCAATTAAGAAATAGGCTTTGGGATTACATGAAAACTGACCACAAAAAAAAAAAGGAAAGGAAAATATAAGAAAAGTGGATTACGTCTCCTCAAACTTTGGATTGAGTAATTTAATAGGCACTGGCTTTTGCTTTTGCATCTGCAGCAGGCGATGCAGCATGTGATGTTCTTGGACTTTCTTCTCTATAAGTTGGAAAACATATCTGATGTTATCTCCTAGAGCATAAGGCATGTGTTCTTTTGTCCTGCCAATTCAAGTAATAATTTTGAAATTGGTGAGAATATTTCCGGGAATGAAGTAAATCCTGCTCAAGCGTTAACAAATCCTCGGAGAGTTTCAATTACGGATGCAAGAGTGCTGGCCGTGCACACAGAAGCATGTAATCACCATGAAGGGAAGAATCTAAGAGTAAGTGCATAATAAAAAGCATATGCATTAACCGGAAACTCAAGTATGCGTTAGAGCATCTCCAAACCACTAGTCACATGAGCCTTGTTAGCAAAAATGGCAAGCCCAACCCACTTACCTTCACTCAAATGGGCTCTCTATATGGCTAGGCATGCTTCAAACCAACTTTGCAAACTACATTTAACCAGTCTGGTGAGGCTAGGCAAATGTTAAGGAGGGCCCATATTTACACCATTTCACTCTACAAATTAATAATCCACCCTTGAGTTTTGAATTTGATTCCTGGATAGTCAAAGAAAGAGTAGGATTTTACGTAGATGGAAAGTGAATAAGCAAAATAAAGAATCTACTTGTACTTTTGATTAGGCAAAATTAAGAGTGGGGTTGGAAATGCTCTTATTTAGCTCAAAAGTTTGGGTAGATAGCAAAACCGGAGAGTGGGATTGGAGTACGTAGTTGTAGATGAAATAAATAATGCACTTCTTTTTTACTTCTTATTAGGTGAAATAACGAGTAGGGTTTAATTTAGTCCTGCATTTTTACCTTCCCTACATTTTTTTTTTGTCTTTGGTCATGGTACCCTGTCATGGATGGAAAAATGAACAAATGCAAGGAGAATATTGTAAATTGACTAGGATAAAAACTTAAAGACACAAAAGAGTGCGGGAACAGCTAAGATCAGAGTTCACCATGGAATCACGGCCAAATAAAATTTGGCATACTTAAGACTAAGTAGCAACTTTCATAAGCCTAGGGTGGTAGCCATTATAGTAAATATTTAGCTGGCACATGAACTGCTTTGAACAAAAGTTAGTACCAACTAGTATTAGTCTGTTTAAAGCAACTCCCAAATCAGATCATAAAAGACGAATCCTTCTCCCCAAAAGTGATCCAACTTATATTTACAGCCACAAATGCATACAGAATGTATCTAGATCTGGCTACCATCATTCACAAAACACAAACCTTGATCAACAAGTACCCTGAAAGAGCCCCACTACTAACCTGAAATTATCAGAGCTAAAGAAATGGGAATCCCCAGGCATGTCCATTAACTTGAAGAAATCCAGAGGACTGATCTTTTTCACACAGGTATGTATATAAAGCAGAGGGCTGGGTGTTTTAATTTCCATAAAATGATGCGACTGTTACACGGGAAATTGGTATTGGTTATTTTCTTTGTGCAACCAAACGATGAAATCACATGTTATATGGAACAACGGTGAACCCAGTCATACCTGAGAATCCTGAATTCTTCCAGGTTTTCTGTACATTGCTGTCATCAACAAGGTATGAATGAAAGTAATGGCCTCAGAACAGAACTTTCGAGATTGTTTAGTGATCTGCAGGTAACACACTCAAAATGAACCTTGGCTTACACACATAAGTCAAAGGAAATAGCTATATTTTTTGAAATATATGCGCTGGTGCTTGAATATCAAATTGTCAATATCTGTCAACATTTGTTTTCACAGAAAAAGATTATTCGGACTTGATACAAATAGTTGAAAAAGGAATGAGATGTATAACAGCAGTAGTACGGGTAGGGGTAGGAGCAGGTAGTAACTAATAGCGAAACTACTCTTCTAATTCAAAAAACAGCTATATACCAGCCAGTGCAATACCACAACAAAAATAGATTAAGGAACTTGATCTTGCACAACTGAACTTTAACTTTCCCAAACAAATTTGGAGTGCTTAAAATAGGCAATAAATTGATGGGAGATTTTCCACCTATTAGTTTTGTAAGCCCACAAGTCCACTAACCAAAACCCTAGGGTACCTTATGAAAGTGCCTAAAACCTTAAACTCTATGAAAGTGCCTAAGCCACTAAAACCCTATGATAGGAAAGTGCACCCTAAAACCCTGTGAAAGTGTCTAGGAATTGGATATGAGATATCAAATAAAATTTCCACCTTTAAAGCGTTAAAAATTTGTCAAATCTATACCTGCTGAAGTTTATCTATGTTCTGAGGAGCAATTGCAATATTCTTCTTGACATTCTCGCTCAAAATACTTTTTTCACCAGAGCCTTCAAAGCATTCATCTTGTCTGGTTGGGTCAAAGATAACAATGCCCTAGACTCCACTAGGGATGTGAAGTTTTTGTACAATTCGTCTACCAGCTGTTCATTTTCTTCCTTTTCTTTAGCCTTCTTGGCCTGGAAGGATACAAAAGAGTACACAACAATAAAGAAGTTAGTGAATTAGTTCATCCTCAGTTAGTACCATTTCATGAGTAATGAGCGATCCAATTAATTGCTCAACCAAGAGAGTCTTGAGATTCTTTGCCTCTTCGATTGCAGTAACTTTGGACCTCCACTTCTTTGTTGCTAGTGCCCGTAGAATCTTTCTCACTATCTCCACAGTTGGGAGTTTCTTGACCAAGTGATGTTAGTCCATTCACAATATTTGTAAAACGAGTATACATTTCAGATATGGTTTCATCAGGTTTCATTTTGAATATCCCATACTTGTGCGTAAGTGTACTAATTTTAGAATCTTTTACCTGACTAGTTCCTTCATTAGTGACCTCTAATGTATCCCAAATTTCTTTTGCAGTTTTACAAACAGATACTTTATTATATTCTTCCGGACTAAGCCCGCAAAATAAAGCATTCATAGCTCTAGAATTTAAAGTGTACTTATTCTTCTCATCAGTACTCCACTTAGACTTAGGTTTTTCAGTAGTAATACCTTCTGTGGTGATGGTTGGCTCTGTGTACCCTTCCTCCACGATAGTCCATAGGTCAAACTCCATTGACTCAATGAAATCCTCATTCTGTTTTTCCAGTAGCTATAGTGAGTTCGTTGAATAGTGGTGGTCTTCCAGTTCCCTCCATCTGACTTGTGTTGTTGGTTGCCACAGGATCTCCTTCAGGCGGTAAAACCTTTTAAATGAAGGCTCCAGGCTCTGATACCAATTGATATTGCAACCTAGAAGGGGTGAATAGATTGGACCCCCGTATTTAGCCCTTTTTGAAAAACTTCAACAATTAGGTTAGCACAACAGAATAAAAATCAATGTAAAGAATTAGAGACAGGAGATTTTTATAGTAGTTCAGCGAATTGTTTAGTCTACTCTTCAATGATGTTCCCTTGAACACTCACTAGTATCCACTATGCTCAGTACTTACACCATTGTTGGTTTTCAACAGAAGCCAATACTTCTTTTACATCAAACAATTCTCTTCACTCAAATCTCAAACCTCTGGTACACTCAGACCAGATTGCCCAAACAAATAGAGACTCACAAGCCTAACTGAAACACAGTGGATGTGGCTCTCTTTCTCACCAGGTAGGATAAGTGTAAGGGTGAAATACAAGTGTAGCTCACAACCTCTAAGAGTAAAGCAAGATTCAACAATGAAAGCTTTTTCTCTTTGAGGAGTCTGACCAATATAATCTACAGTGAGAAAATAACAGACTATGATTTCTGTAACATGATGCTCTTTGTATACTCTTTGAATGCTTTCTTGACTTGGTTGTTAAATGCCGAAGAGATCTTCTCTTTATATAGAGAACAAGTGAATCCCAGAAGATCTTGCAGATGAAGCCCAACATTCAACTCATTGAATTTTGTTTCTCCTTTGTGGCTCCTGTACATAAAGTCAATATATGAGCACACAAAATCCAAAGATATCATATAGCACAAAATATTTCTGTGGAAATGTAAACACTAGTACGTACAACCGTATTTTTTGTAATAATTGTAAATCCAACTTTTTCAAATCTTGAAAACTGAAGAATTCAAGTTGGCCAACTAAATTAAAAGAAGAGGTAGATATGAAGACAAAAGCAAATATATGCATTTACTGCATATTCCCCTTTTTCGGATTTGATAATCAAGAATGAAAAAGTTGTCCTGATATTTTCTCAAATTGAAGGTGGCAAAATATAGATAAAAGATAGAAAATATATTTTGCATAAAATATGGGAAGAAAATCCAAAGGATATGACATGTTCCCATGATACAATCTAGAGAGAGAAGAAAAGGAAACAGAGTAATGAAATAGAGTGCTATGTTCTTGGAAAGCCAGGCTTGCCTCTTAGGCCTTCCTCCCGGCATTCCGCCCAGGCTCCTGCCCATGCCTACTGAGCTCTCATTTGACCCAATTGGGCCCATTTAGTTCCCGATTATGATTAGGCCTTAGGCCCAATTTGCAAAGATGGTCCATTAAATTTGCAAACCTGTCCATACAAAAATAAGTCCAATAACATAATATCCAAGATATTACACACCATTAAAATCCATTTTAATAGAGTAGAGTCAACAAAATACCTAACAAAGCTTGCCAAGAGTTTTAAAGAAACTTTAGTTAATATTCTCAAAGAACTCAGGACCAGAAAACTAAATCAGATAAGCATATAAACAGCAAATCCTACCATAGAAGTGCAAACACAAAAGAAATCAATCGTGTACGTACATATCAGCAAGTATGTACTCAGTACACCTAAAATTGGTTGCCCTTGGGAGTAGGGTCGTCCACGGTCCGAATTGGATCGGATTCCTATGAATCCAATCCTAATCCTAATCCGTATCTCAAGGTTTTAAGAAAATGCAATCCAATCCTAATCCAAAAGTTTCATGGTTCGGTTCCAATCCGAACCATGAGTCACGGTTTGGTCCCGGTTTTATCCACAAATTTCCTTCCATAAAAATAAAATGATGCTACTGCCAACTAAAAATGCAAAGTGCAAACACTTATTAGTGTTATGGAATGTTACAACCAATAAGTGTTTTCGGCCTTGCTGGTTTCAAGTTTCAGATAACATTACAGCAAGTTAGTTCCAATGTTTTAGTTCAGAATCATTCAAGACAGCAACCAAATAGACAGCAACCAAATAAAGGCTAAGCATTGTCCAAATTCCACCAACAAAATATGCAAATTCTGGTCAAGCATTATGTACTTATTACCTTAAGTTTATAATATTGTCACATTAATGTAAAATTGTTAAAAAGAAATTCATAACAATTAGTAAAGTTATAATTATTACACACACACATATTATTTTTTTAAATATCTCACGGTCCGGTTCGGTTAATCCACGGTTTTGAAATGAAAATCCAATCCTAATCTGTATCTCATGATTTTTTAATTTTTTAATTCGTGTCTTTTGGACTTCGGTCCGGACTGGTTTCACGGTTCTTGGTTTTTCTTGGACAGCCCTACTTGGGAGGGTAACAGAAACTCGGTGGATAGCATTTGCTTGGTCAGTAGCACCTGAGAGTGTTTCGCACATTGACAACCTAATCCAAGAGAGAAGTGATTCCCAGGTTGTGGAATGCCTATGCAATGGAAATGTGGATGTACTGGAAAATCTCCTATAGCATGTCTGTATAATATGGGGTCTTTTCTCCCTCTTTTTGTGGTTTTCATTCAATGTTTTAGTTTAGTGGTCTTAGCATTTGTAGTAGTGAGTTCTTCTATTGTACACGTCTTGTATGGCTAGGTTGTGCTCCTTTTTGGCACCTTCTCAATGAATTACACTTGACAAGACATACATATATAGTACATGCAGAACTACAGATATTCGTATTCATACATATATTTAGAGAGAGGAGGAAGAAGTGATAGATAAGTATTTCTCAAATTAAAGCATCCTAAGACGGAAAACCCCCACATGGCACAAATGAGGACTCTTCACTCTAGACTGCTTTAACTTGACAAAGAAGTTTATTTTGCGATCAAATAACTTAACAAGTTCTACGATAGCATACAGATTTCAAGTATACAAAATCTAAGGAATCTGAGAAGGTCTTTTGCTAAATAAGGAGGGCTCTCAGATTTTTATTTCCTTCTGTTTTGACAAGAATTCAGACAGCAGGTAAGAGCACTATGGGAAAATGCCACGTCAGGAGGTCAACTCCAGAATCTCACACTTACCAGCAAGGCCCGTGGCCCAGTAGTAAGGCAAGTAACCCTTTCAGAACCTTGTCCCTCCTCACTCAAAACAAAGTACCTCGGGCTCCATGTGCCTCCTCTCTAATCTCTATACACAGGAGTACTAGGAGTTTAGGACAACTTGAGGAGATTCCCACGATCAATGTTTCTAAAGGCAAATACCTAATGTGAGTCTCTAACCTCCATAAGGCAACGTATAGTCCTCAAGGTGTTGAGGCATAAGTATATAGAATTTAATTTAGAGTTAAATAAATACACATAGTTAAATTCAATTCATCACATAAACGGAGAGCAATGGGTCTGACATGTAGGCGATTTGGCGATTCTTGACAAGGGCGTGGAGGAGCTCTGATTCTCCATGGCTAACGGTACGATATCCATAGTAGACGGGCTGGGTTGCAAAGCGCTCGATTCCAACGAAGTAAGGAGGAAGCAGAAAAACACCACTGATCCTCTAATCAGCCCTCAAACCCACTCGATGATACCAGGAAACCCTTCGCACTCATCTTCTCTAGGGTTTGGAGCTCACAGCCCCAAATCGATCAAGACCTCTAGTCCGGCTCGGAAGCTACAGCAAGCCCTCATCGAAGAGAGCTTGATATTGGAGGCTGCAGAGAGAGCGACTCATGTTACCCATGTACAAGGCAATACCTACCAGTTCACTCGCCAACCATCGGAGGTACAAATCTCGAACCCTAAAACTCTGTACTATGAATGAGGGAACCCCTATTTGGAAGGTGACCCTAACCTCGGGTACAGCCCCAAATCTCTCAAACCTAGGTATACTTTGGACCCATCTGCAGGTCTGATTCATGGCACAACACCCACCCTAGGGCTTGACTCCAAACCTGTCCAGCAACATATACCACCGGTAGTCCAACAGTCCAACAACACAATCCACTCTTACCATCCTCATCAAAATAACTTTAAACCCAATTTAGGATCTAAACCTAAAAATTGGGCCTCAATTCTCCAGTCACAGGGTCCATCTATGGATATGAAACTTGAGTACTTTCCTGATCTTTAGAGAGCTAAGACAGCTCAACCAGTGCATAACCACTCATCTAATAAGAGCAGACACAACCACACACATGCCACGCTAGGAAACAAACGAGTTCGTCGAAGCAAAGCTCCCGGGTTGTAAAAAAGTAGAGCTCAAAGATGCACGGCATTGAGCCCTCAATGGCTTGATTGCCCAGTTACAAAACTAGGCATAGACAAAAGTAGTTTTGAGGCAAACGACATGCCCATTGAAATAAATATATGCAGCCAACAAAATTACCATGAGCCTGGATTAGCAGCCATGGTTTTCAAAGACCACAATGACCCAGAAGCTATACTGGGCATGAAGCTGATGTTGGTGTTTACAGCACCTAGGTTGAATCTCGATTACTAACAGTACACTGGCCCAACAGTCCAGCAACAAATTGACATTAAACAGATACTCTAACTAGCTCACGGGTTTGCAAAACACCACAACCAGTTAATGTTCAATACCATTAAGCACAAACTTCCATAATCACTGATTGAGATCTCATATGGAATACAAGTTCTAGAGCCCATTACCTTCAGCCGCAATCGCCGAATTCCGAGACTGAGAAGTGAATGGTAATTTGAACAGTGACCTTGAACGGCCAGATAATGTATCACCATCACCGACCCATCAACTTTGGTGCGTGAAAGCGCAGGTTATGGTGAGATTAGAGCTAGGAAGTTCAGGTGCCGACTGGTACCCATACCGACAAGCTTCAATCGTACCTGCCAACTACAAAGAACAGCGGCAGTCCCAATCGGACAGTGAAAACCCTTACACACTCCAGTCGATCAGGATTCCACCTGGAGAATCTGAGAATTCTGGCGGCTGTAATTGACTCCGTCAGCCATGTACAATCATACTTGTTGTGGATCGCTTCATAGATGGACTGTAAAGACACAAGATCTGATGAAAAATTTGGGTTTCTGGGAAACCCAGTCAAGAACCAGTTCAGCCGGCTGCCATGGCTACACAAAGCACTCCGCTGCTGGTGTGGAGAGAGCATCCGTCCGAGATGTTTGGGTTAAGTGAAACCCTGTTGTGGAAGTCGAATCACGGGGTGAACTGAAGAAGATTTTGGGTTTTTGAGAAACCCAGTCAAAACTAGAAAACCGGATCTCGAAATCTGACTTGTATATGATGACATCCCTTCCAGCTAGCCAAAGCTAAATTTGGCGAGCCGCCATCTACAGCCATGACCACAATCGAGCAGCATCAGCTCCGGTTCTGGTCAAATGAACACCCATTTGAGTTTTAAAAAAAATGGCATCCACTTGGTCCTTTAATTGCAAAATTTGGCCCCAGAATTGCCCTTGATTCTAGCATTCCTAAGGATGCTACAGTATCTCACATTCTCCACAACTCAAACTGGGCATTTCCCATCACACAAACTCTTGAGCTCAATGAGGTAAGGAGGACCTTACCACCTCTTATCCCCTCCAGATTGGTGGAGGCAGATCACATTAGATGGACTCTCACCCCTAATGGTCAGTTCTCAATTGCATCACTGTGGGATAAATTGAGAACTTCCTTCCCAACAGTTGTGTGGCAGAAATTGGTGTGGTTCCCAGCCCATATTCTAAAATGTAGCTTTATCACTTGGCTGGCTATCCAGACTAGGCTATCTACTACTAGTAGACTTATACTGTTTGGCATGAACCTCTCCCCTCAGTGTAGTTTTTGCCAGGGAAATGAAAGTCATGACCATCTCTTCTTTAACTGTGCATTCTCACAACAGGTATGGAACACCATGCTTTCCAAAATTCAGGTCACTTGGCACTCTAGATCATGGCCTGAATGGGTCACTTTCCTTTCCAAAGTAAAAGGCAAATCCTTTCAAGCTGTTATTACAAAACTAGTCTTTACAGCTACTGTCTACCATGTTTGGATTGAGAGGAATGTGAGAAAATTTCAAGGTTCATCTTCTACTTGGGAGGTAATTGCTCACAAAATTTACTCCATGGTAATGGCAAGACTTTTATCATTACAAGCCTTGCCTCCACTTCAAGCAGAGTGGGTTGCGCGTGAATGGAACATTAGTGGAACTTAATCATCATTTGACTTTTATTGATTGTTGCCATTGCTTATTGGTAGTTATCAAGTTTTTTGGTTTGTACATGAGTAGCTCAAGGCCATCTCCTGTCCAGATTTCATACACAGATTCCCAAGGTCATGTCACCAAGCTGCAACTGCTGCAGCAATCCACCTCTGGTGGCACTAGAAAGTAGAGGCAAGAAGGCCTTTTGGGAGGGCTAGCTTCTATTACTTCCATGTATCAGGTATATATTTTATTCTTTGGTGGACCTTCTTGAAGATACTGTGTGATCCCTCTTTAAATAGTGTGCTTACCCTGTGAGGTATGTGCTAGTGCCTCGTCATTCCTTTGAGAGAGGAGGTAATACGTAGTGGGGGCATATTGCGAGAACTAGGAAGGGAGTTGGTGGAGTCTTGTCCTAGCACATGAGAGAAAAGAAGGGTGGGAGCTATGAGCTTTCCAAGGGAGTAGTAAAGTGAGGACAGAATGCTACATCAGCATACATTATCTTACTTGCTTGCTTATACCTGAGGCTTTTGTGCTCAGGGCTCTTGTGTCCCAAGAAAATGTTACTTCAATGTGCTGAAATTTACTGCTACTGCTGTGTATGCTGGCTGTTCGAGCAGCTGTGCATGTTGGCTGTGTCATGGCCATCTTATTTTCTGTATTGGCCTTCCATCCTTGGGTCCTCCATTGCATGCATGTTCAGATTTTGTTTGGCTACTTTGAATGGTTCTAGCTGTTTATAGTAGCTTACTAATTTTTTTTGACCTATCCTTAGGGGGTTGTCCCTTGGAATGTGTGTGCTTTTCTAGGGGGCTTGTCCCGAGCTGTATCATACTTCTCTATTTTGCTACCAGTTGCTGTATGGCTGTTGCTGACCAGTGTTGTGGCTGCCTGTAATGGCTGCTGCTGTGTTCTGCCGCTGCCATTGTCTGCTGCTGTAACGACAGCAGATAGCTGCTGCTCTGATACTCTGATGCTCTGCACTTAAGTCACAATCTGTAATGGCTGCTGTTTCAAGCCAAGATGGGATATTCTAAGACTGCAAAATGCTATATCCTACAGCTGCTACTACTGTTTTCTGCTGTGTACAGTTCAACAACTGAACTGTATTGTGGCTGCTATTGGTTTGCTACAAGGTTGCTGTCCAAGATGGTACAAGGATGCTGTCCAAGATGGTGGTTTCCGAAGATCAGTTTGTGAATTAAGCTCTGGTTTCTTAAGAACATTCCAAGATCATGGAGTTCAGTTTGAGGTTCCCAAGGACCATTTGAAATATTATATTCCTATTGTCATGATGGCTCTTTTTCTATTAGTTAGGTTGCACTACGTGTAATTTTTTTGCCATCTGTTTCGTATCCCTCTATTAGATGGATAGGAAACAGATGTTTCATTTTCTTCTAGTCCTATGTAGCCGTTTGGCATAGGCTCTCTTTGTTTTATATTTTATTTTCTTTCTTTTCTTCCTGCAGCATGCCCCTTGTAGACTGTATATTCGGTTAGCCTCTTTTTAATTTCAAGCTGATTTACCCAAAAAAAAATACACATAGTTACTGAAAAGTAAAACAAAGTGAGAGAGATAACAATATGACGTAAAATTATCAAAAGAACCTCTAAGCCAAGAAATATGTGTCAATATACATTCAATACTCAAAATACCCTAATTTCTGTGAAAAAAAAGACATACTCAAATACGTACTCTCACTTCAAGCAAAGATTTACAAGTTGAGAGAGGTGAGAGTGTGACGATCTATAGGTCATGTCCTTCTGAAAGCGTATATCTCACATGAAATGCATAAAAATGCACAAAAGACGCACCTTGTGTGAAGGCCCCATACCCATACACAAGGCATACGCTTTCAGAGAGTGAGGGACAAATTCAAATGCCTCAAGCCTCAAGGCTTTTTTCCAAAGCCTATCCTTTATCTGGAACTCGAGACGAGCCTTGACTCACCATTGAAAATGCTGCCCATGGTAAATCCTATCTGTCTACATACTAAAGAACACCACATTGAGCCTAGCTGCACCACACTAGTTGGGCCTAGGAACCGTGATGGGGACCAAGGGAGGAATGTGATATGGAGGCTAGAACTAACAGTTTGTCCAGGCTTGTCCTCTTCGAGACAAGTTATAAGTTGACCGCATAGTTAGAAGGGAGGTGTTGACCGATATTTGATGAATCGTAAGACATATAACAACCACCTCTTGACATTTGGGAGCCCCGAGCCCGTATCATACCTAACACCAGACTCAATCTATGATAAAGGCCTCCACATATCACTTAAATTACTTTTGCAAATCCCTCAGAGCCTAAGTTCTAATTTTAGGACTCAAAGAGAAGCACTGCCAAAATCCATGCTATCCACTAATGAGGAGAAAATGTACCAGTGGGCTTCCCTCCTTTCCAAGGTCCCTATGTTAGGATGGTTTGACACAGCCTTGAAGACCTACATTTGGTAAATACGCAATGAGCATACTTTACTCTCTAATTGACCACGACAGAGTCTATACTATCGTCCGTATCCATCTCTGTACCCTCCCCTTTGTTCATCGGCCTCCAGTGGTCTCAAGCCATTCAATACAAGTCATTTCCCAATGGCAAACTCAGTTCAGCTCTTAATTTCGACACAAAAAATTATTCAATAGCCATGTGGTGCTCAAGGTCCCTCCCGCACCACATTGGTGAGGGGCCCAAGATAAAGTGTATAGGCCCCACACCAATGTGTGGTGGCGGAGGGGCCTGTGCACCACAGTGCCCAGTGGCACTAAATAATATCTCCTTCAACATCAAAATAAATAATCTAAATTATCAAATGGTGACCCTTAGAATTTTAATGGAAGATAAATCGGTTCCAGTAACATTAACGAGTAGATTTCAAAAGATACGAAACACCATACGAAAAATGCGTCTATCTTTATAAATCGTATATTCAGTCGGTCAAACACCTACTATTCTCATACCAAGTCACCCTTTTGACATAAACCCATTCGAATTACAAATTGAGAAGGTCAAAGAAAGGACTCATTCTCCCTCCTCTGTTTCAAAACACTAATTCAGTAAAAAGTGTGCTTTGTGAAATGTTAGGCATCATATGTACTCAATGCTGTCCATTTATTTGGTTGAGAACCACAAACAAAAACTAAGCTTTGAAGTACTTTTTTTTATCACAAGCTTTGAAGTATTCAAACGTGTTTTTTAGCAGAAACTAGGAACTTACTCTCAATATTAGGAGCTTCGACATCTTCCTTCTCATCAAATGGTACTTCATCCTCATAATCATCCCTTCTTTGAAGTCCATTTTGATTGTCGAATTCGTCTTCTTACCCATCTGATAAGTTATACTTGCTCTTCTTGTTCAATTTCAGCTACCAAAAAACAGATGCACAACGATATCAACTAAACAATAGTCGCATGAAACAAACTCAAAACATCTATCATTTCGAGAAAACCAATACAATCATTATGATACATCACTTCTTTTGCTCCAATAATTACAATATCAGCCAATGTGAATACTTGAATTGACTTTTGTTTAGTTTCTTCGGAACTACTTCAAACACATTAAAGATTCAAGATTGAACTACTCAAATCTCCACAGAACCAACACTTTCCCCAAATTTTACCTGGCACTCGTGCTGCGACCTCAATATGGCCTTGTCGAACCCACCAAGCTCATCATTTCGCTCTCCAGTACACTTATAGATAAACATCAATGACTTTCCACTCTGCTCAACAGTGTCTTCTCCCTTTGTAATCCCACAAACCACAAGTAAATCAAATTACAAATACATATAACAAAGAACATCTGAACAATCATATGGATATACATGTTAACACTGATGAATCCAATTTCAACTTCCAGGAGCAATCTCCTAAAATTTGGTGTGTGAGCACTTAGAATTTCAATATAGAGGGTTACTGCACCAGAAATTTTTTATAAAACCCCAACATCTTACTAACAAACTGCAGTCAAGAAGCAAATAAAACCACCAAAATGCAGAACTTTGATACAGCTTCAACATGTTTCCACGCATTTTCATACTCTTTCAATACATAACACACTTTTTTCATTTGCCCATGTCCTTTTAATCATTGTAATTTTCAAATTTGGAGATTTATAAAATTGTTTTGCTTATCAAAAATAAATAAAAACACAACACACGCTTTGCACTTAACATTTTCCTATACATGTACACTTAGATACATAATCCTCTAGTAGATCCCACACTCGCGCTCTCAATCTTCACTCAATGTAGGGGTTCGATTTAGGAGGGAAATTGGCCTGAGTTAGTGTTCCACTTCAGCTACTCTGTTCCTCCGCCTCTGAACCTGCAACAAGTCACTAAGGTTAGAATAGCCTAGTGACCCTCCGACGATCAAGTTAGATGTGGGGAGAGATGTTTTAGGTCTAGGGTTAGGGAAAGATGGCGTACCTCTCAAAGATGAATGTCCCTTTGTATTTATAGACCTAGGTTTACTTGGCCTCCAAGCTAGCGCGTAGAGGTCACGCTCAGGTAACCGCCTCGGGTGACATCATAGATGACGCACTGGATAAGACGGTTACGAAGCACATGACCAGACCTGGCCCTCATGATCCTTTCCGCCACGCGTCGCTCTTGGTCCCCTCTTGCTATGCAACATTCTTCCAAGAGGCTTTAACGGAATGCACACTTCGGTATTTAACCGAAGCGTAAACAGGAGACTCGATACCAACCGAGTAAGCAGAAGGATATACACAGGCCCGTGCTGATATGAGGCCTCGGTTAATGATGGTCCGGTTAAATAACCGAGTCCATGACCGAAGCCTCCACAATAGCCCCTCAAGCCCCTGGAGCTTTGCACCTCTGCTTTAGGGTCTTGATCCCATCGTATGAAATATCAGGCCTTGATCCTTTTTAGAGAATAACCGGAGAGTGAATTTGCTTCGGTAGATTCCGTTCAACCCGCGCCAGAGGAGAGCCACGTGTCAGCAGTTGTCGAGGTCTCAGAATAAAAAGGCTGTCTCGGCACGTGCCATGTCAGTTGATTGGTACGAAACGTCGCTTCGGTGACACGCGTCATCACGCCTAAGGTCTGAATATCCGGCGCCTGTCCTCGGTGCAGACCCCTCAATTCTGGCCGTCCGATGGCGACACGCGTCGAAGATCTGACGGCTCGGTGCACGACGCTTCGTTTCCCGCGCTTCTCTCCGTCTCTCTGTTTCTAGCATTCAATCGAGATTTTGAGCGTTTTGGACGCGGATCTCGTCACGAAACTCAGGTATGACGATCTTCAGTTGCTGATTTTCACGTTTTGATTGTTTTCTTCAAGTTTTCTTCACTCCAATCCACATTTCTTAAGCGTTGCGACTGTTCCGCCGCTTGCCGTCGTTCGTCCCGCGGCGGCGCTGGGCGTTTCCTGCGACGCTCTTAGTTTTCCCGAGGTCTAAATTCAAAACCGAGGCCCATATTCTTCCCGAGGTCGATCTTCAACCTGAGACCATAGAGATAACCATTGGCTTCGGGATCCCTTCTCGGGGAGAGTTCCCCAGAAACTTACCGAGGAGCGATGACCATTTCGCCCCTGTTTGCTAGGTCATGTTGCTTTTCCCTAAGCATATAGCTAACGGGTTTTTGCACGTCTTTTCTTGCTAGGTAGGGGCGAATGGTCATTGAAGTCTCCTCGGACAGTACCAGTAGCTCCCTTTCTGCCGATCTTGAGGAAATTTTCGAGGAGTGTCGTGCCCAGGCCGTTTACCGAATTCCGTTGGACGTTATTGAGCCTTCGGACCCCTTAGAGCTTCACGCCCAGTTACAGCCTTCGCTTCTTGGGAGATGGAAATCCCAAGTACTTCTGGCCACGGACCGAGCCCATTCGCCGATGCCCCCGAGGAGGTTTGGGGACGAAGAAGGCCGATGAGGCCATGCCCCTACTTGAACCAATACTTTAATGGGACACCGGCTGCCCTCGCCGAGTTCAGAAGGGTTTACAGCATCCCTCCGGACGTAGAGGTCCGGCTGCTTCCTGACAACAACCCGAAGACACTTCCTCACCGACCAGGGGAGTTGATCTTTCCTTTGATGGCTATCACTGAGGGAGGGATTAGATTCCCCCTCCATCAATTTGTCCGACGAGTTCTCCGGACCGTTTCCCTTACCTCCTCCCAGCTTACAGTAAACTCCTACCGAATCATCACAAGCATTATTGAGCTGAGGAGGCAGTTCAACTTGACCTTTGGGGTCGAGGAACTTTTCGGCGTATACCTCCTGGGAGTCAACCGATATTATCTCTCGTGCAGAACGGGGTACAACACGTTCCTTGTCGATCGTCTCCCCGACTCTGAGGAGTGGGCAAACATCTACGTCTCGGTGACCGGCAATTTTATGTTCGGGCCCGGGGAGAATGCTGATACCATTACCAGAGTGCAATTTGGGACCGGGGCTCCTAGTCGGTAGAATTTACTTTTCGGTAGATGTTTCCTTTGTTTTCGTTATGCCCTGCGTACTTCATGTTGATCCCTTGTTTTGATTTTGCCTTGCAGCCGAGGGAATCGTTTAACGGCTTCGGGAGAAAGCTGACCGGGCCCGAATTACAGCGGCCTACGCTATCCCGATCACCAGTCGGTACGCTCCGGAGCTGCTCGGGTACGTCCCAACCTACACGAGCTTTTTGAAGAAGAAGCCGAGGCAAAAGGGGGTCCCGCGGGCAGGCCAAGGACGAGGCCGAGGAGGGAGAAACGGAAGAGGTGTGGGAAGAGGGGAGAGGACAGGCGGGGACAACGAAGCCGAGGGCAGCACATTAGCGCCTCGGGGAGTCATTCGCCAGGAGGTTGATCGTGAGACCCCAGAGAGAACCGGGCTGAGCGAGGAAATGGTGGGCCCTGGAACTCGCGAAGTACTGAACCTGAGGCGCCGGAGGCCGGCTGGTCGGGGCAGGGGGACAGTATCCGGTACTCCTGGTGCCGGGACTTCGAGGGCACCTCCCGCTTCCCCCTAAGAGCCGCCAGAGAAGAGACCGCGGTTCGAGCACCGAGGGGATGGCCAAGGAGGAGGCTAGGAGACAATCGTAATCCCCGAGGAGGAGGAGCATGGCGGAGGAACCGGGAACGCCGGGGAGGGGGGTGGCGAGTGGGTTAACCCGAGGGAGCTCCCCTGGGCTCCGGAATTCTGTCACTTCACTAGCCGCCCGATCCACCATGCCGACAGCATGAAGAACCTCGGCGTGGCCTTCGGTATGCTCCGAGGAAGCAACCTTCCGAGGGATGCCCGGGCTGTATCTGGCTTGACCGAGGACGTCACGGCCGAGATAGCTCAGGCCCTTTTCAATGTGAGTTAATGGTTTAAGTCCCGTTCTCTTCAATCTGAGTTTGCACTTGTTGAATTTCTTCTCTTTTTTTTGTTTGCAGGCGGGAGCTCGGGCGTTGGCTATCAACGACCGGTGCAAAGCGCAGGAGGAAAAGACCGAGAAGCTTGCTCGGGAGCTGGCTCGGAAGGAGGAAGACCTGAAGCTTGCTCGGGAGACTTGCGAGCTGTACGTGGCGGACTTCAAACAGTGCGACAGGGAGAGGGTGGAAGCAGAGGCCAGAGCCGTCAAGGCCGAGGGGGATGCCAACACACTGCGAGTCACCCGGGCCACAGAGGTTGACTTCGCCAGGAAGGGAGGCTACGATGAAGGTTGGGACGCAGCCTGAGTAGAGTACAAAAAGCAGGTTCGGGAGATTGAGGCTGAGCTGCACCGGGACTGTTTCTTGAACGGCCTTCGGTATGGCCATGAAGCCTTGGTGATGAGGCTTAATCTCCCTGAAGATTCTGATCTCCGAACCCTTCCCGAGGCGCCTCCCGAGGAGCTCATCCTACCAGAGGAGGAGGAGGTGGTGGAGGCTGCGTCTGAGGACCAGGGCCCCGAGAACCAAGCCAATCCAAATGCCCCTGCGCCCGAGGACCAGCCTGACCACCTAGCTCACTCTTAGGCTAGCCTTCTTTTTTCTTTTACTTTTGAGATTTCACATCTTTTGATTCTGCAACTTTTGACTGGACGGCTCCGGACATTTGGAGTTTGCCGTTCCAGAGTTTGTAAATATTTGATAATGAAGCAGTAACTTTTTTGTTCATGGATTGTTGCTGAAACCTTATAATGCTTTGTTTTCTTGAATGTTAATCTTTGAAATGCTTGTATGATTGGTTTGCTCCTTGGGTTATGATGCCCCTGCTTCGGTGAGACTTGAAAAGTTTGTAGAAACAAGTTTAACCGAAGCGTTAACCGAAGTGCTTTGCCAAGCATAAAAAAGATGTTTAATCAAGAAAAAGTGATTTGATCCGAAGCCCCTGCTAGTAGGAGGGTCGATAGGGACCGAATCAGAAGCAACTGTTTAATGAAATTTTGACTTGCACGCCCCTGCTTATTAATAGAAATGAACTTAGCGGGTAGACGCGAGATGGTATTACTACTAGGGGACGTGGGCCGGGGTCACGAAGGGGGATGGCTTGTGCCATGGGTTCGTGACGCAGCGAGTCCGAGCAGTGGAAATCTTCTGGTGGGTCGCTATAAGGGGCTCGGGGGGAGGCCGAGTATCCTTAGAGCGAGTGACCCGAAATCCAGACGACCAGAGGGGCTGGGCGACTTGGTGGGAATTTTGTCCGAGGGTATCACCCATGGGAGAACAATATCCGTAAAGTCGGTATAAAACGGTCCGGGCGAGAACGGACCGAGTAAGTGATTTAAACAGTCAGACTTATTGTACGAATAGTGCCAAAGAAGGAATTCTCATTCAAACTTAGAGTGCTGCCAATACATAAGCAAATTGCCTTCCAAACTTTTGAAAAGAAAATGCAGCATAATAATGACTAAGCGGGCTTCGGTAACCGAGGACTATCCGTAAAACTTCTTCAAGTTGTTTGCATTCCATGTTTTAGCAATGGGGGAGCCATCCAACTTCTCCAGTTTGTAATTTCCTGATCCGAGGTGCTTGAGAACTCGGTAGGGGCCCTCCCAATTGGGCATTAGCTTTCTCTTTTTGGATTTCTCCACCACCTTTTTTCAGATGAGATCGTCAGGCTTGAATGACCTAAGGCGGACACTTCGGTTGTAACCTTTTGCAACCTCCTGTTGGTATGAAGCGAGCTTGATCCTTGCGTTGTCCCGTTCTTCTTCGGCTAAGTCGAGGTCCGAAGCAATGTTGTTGTTGTTGACCGACTCGTCAAAGTTTTCTGTTCGCATTGTTGGGAGTCCGACTTGGAAAGGGATGACCGCCTCCATTCCAAATGCTAAGGAAAAAGGAGTGCGACTGGTAGATCGCCGAGGAGTAGTACGGTAGCCCCAGAGTACCCTAGGTAGCTCTTCGGCCCACTTTCCCCGTCGTGACTCGAGTCGTCGCTTGAGTCCAAATGAAATTGCCTTGTTTGCCGCCTCGGCCTGTCCGTTACCCTGGGGGTAAGTCGGAGTGGATGTGTCCCATTTGATACCGTATTCGTCAAGCAGGGCCCGGTACTTCTGCCCTGTAAACTGCCTTCCATTGTCTGTAATTATGGCGAACGGCACACCGAAGCGTGAGATGATGTTGCGCCACACAAAGCAGATGACGTCTGTTTCTTCGATGGTTACCAGGGGCTCGGCCTCGACCCATTTCGAGAAATAATCGGTTGCGGTTAAGAGGAACTTGAATCCACCCGGAGCGACTGGGAGCTTTCCAACGATATCCATGCCCCATTGGGAGAAGGGCCAGGGGCTGGTGAGAGGGCTAAGGTCCAGGGCCAGCTGATTGATAATGGGAGCGAACATCTGACACTTCTTGCAACGCTTGACGAACTCTTCAGAATCCTTCTTCATTGTCGGCCACCAATACCCCTGAGTGATGGCTCGGTGGGCGAGTGACCGTCCACCGGAGTGACAACCGCTATCGCCGGCGTGAAGCTCTTCGATGATGCCCTGGACTTGGTGTGGGTGTGCAACCAGGAGATATGGACCGGTAAATGATCTTCGGTAGAGCTTCCCGTTTGGATTGAGCCAAAAGAGAGCGGCCCTGTTTCGGAGTCGGTGAGCTTCCTTTTTGTCGGTGGGAAGGGTGTCATCTCGCAGGTAGAGGACGATTTCATCCATCCAGCTCAGGCCAAGCTCTATGTTGAGTACTTCCTTTTGTAGATCTTCGAGTTCAAAACTGGGCTTGTCAATAGAATTGAAGGAAATGGAACGGTGTCCAGTACATGAAAATGACGAAGCGAGCCCTGCAAGGGCGTCGGCGTGGGCGTTTTGTTCCCTTGAGATATGCTCGACTCTGATTGCTTTAAAGCGTTGAATGAGCTGGACTGCGGCGCTGAGGTAGGTACGCATGCGATCATCCCGAGCTTCATATTCTTCAGAGAGTTGGTTAACCACCAATTGGGAGTCGCTGTAAACGACGAGCTCTTCGATGTCAATGGCTTCGGCAATCTTGAGTCCGGAGATCAATGCTTCGTATTCGGCCTCGTTGTTAGAGGCTGGGAAGTTGATGGAGAATGAGCTTTCGTGTAGGACACCGGAGGGTGAGAGAAGAACGACGTCTGCACCTGCGCCTCGGCTGTTGGAGGCGCCATCGACGTACATTTTCCAAACATCTCCGTGAAAAAGCTGCCAAGCTATGCTAGGGTTGGCCTGGAGTACTGCCTCGGTGCTCGGAGGGGGTGCCGAAGCGGATATGTTGGGCGGTGTAAGCTCGGCGATGAAGTCGGCCAGCACCTGAGCCTTTATTGCTGTCCGAGGTTGAAAGTGGATTTCAAAATTTGCAAGCTCAACGGCCCATTGTGAGATTCGGTTGGAGAGATCGGCCTTCCGGAGAAGAGATTTGAGGGGGAACTCGGTCAGGATGATGATACGATGCGACTGGAAGTACGGGGCGAGCTTTCAGGAGGCTGAGATGAGGGCGAGCACAAGCTTCTCCAGGGGGAGGTAACGCGTCTCGGCGGGAGTCATGGTTTTGCTGGAGTAATAAATTGGCTGGTGCTCCCGGCCCTCCTGTCGGACGAGCACCGAGCTTACAGCGTGCGGGGAGACAGCTAGGTAAAGGAACAAGTCCTCCTGGTTCTGAGGAGTGACGAGGAGAGGAGCCGTGGAAAGATACTCCTTTAGTCGTTGGAGGGCTCGGTCACAGTCTTCTGTCCAGTTGAAGCTTCGTCGGCTGCTCTTTAGAATTGCGAAGAATGGTTGACATTTGTCCGAGGAACGACTTATAAACCGATTCAGTGCTGCTGCCATGCCTGTTAGACGCTGAACATCGCGCTTGTTGTGGGGAGCCGAGAGCTGATCAATAGCGCGAATCTGGGAAGGATCAGCCTCAATACCGCGTCGGGAGACGAGGTGGCCAAGAAATTTGCCGGAGCTAACACCGAAGACACATTTCTCGGCATTGAGGCGGAGCTTGTGGTTCTTGAGTATCTCAAAGACTTCAACGAGGTGAGTGAGATGATCACCGGCGCGCAAACTTTTGACCACCATGTCGTCAATGTACGCCAGCATAGTGTCGCCTAGTAATCGCTCGAACATTTTGGTTATCATTCGCTGGAAAGTTGCCCCGGCGTTTTTTAAACCGAAGGGCATGACAAGGTAACCGAAGATCCCGTGGGGGGTAATGAAGGCGGTGTTCTCGATGTCGCCTTCGCTCATGGCAATCTGGTGATAGCCTCGGTACGCATCTAAGAAACTGAGTCGCTCATGTCCGGAGGTGGCATCGACGAGCTGGTCGATACGGGGGAGAGGAAAGAAGTCCTTTGGGCAGGCGTCGTTGAGGTTTGAGTAGTCGACGCAGACACGCCATTTGCCATTCTTTTTCTTGACTACGACGGTGTTGGCCAGCCACTTGGGATATTGGACCTCTCTAATTGCCCCTGCGTTCAGGAGTCGGTTGACTTCTTCAATGACGGCCTCGGAGTGAATAGGAGAGGACCGTCGTGCCTTATGTACGACCGGTCGTTTGGCTTTGTCGATGTTGAGCTCGTGGCAGATGAAAGAGGGGTCGAGCCCGGGCATCTCATATGTGGTCCAGGCGAACACTTCAATGTTTCGGTTGAGAAAAGCTACCGTCTCATTCCGATCAGTGTCACTAAGTGAGGAACTGACAAGGAAGAAACGGGAGCCGTCTTCGGTTATTGGGATGGTGGCCACGTCTTCAACGGTTTTGTCGTCGGGGGATCTACCGACGTCTTCCAAAACTGGGGCCTCGGGGGCTTCAATGAGATTCACCCGGGAGGTCTGTTTGTTGCTTCGGACGGCGTTGACATAGCACTGCTTGGCCGCGGTTTGGTCTCCGTACAAGTCTTCCTGGTGCCCGTGAATGCCAATGAAACGTACCACTTGGTGATAGGTGGAGGCAATCGCTTTAAGCTTATGCAGCCAGGTTCGCCCGACAATGGCGTTGTAAGGGCCCGGGACGTCAACTACCACAAATTCCATTTGAAGTGTTACCGAGCCGGCGCGGACAGGAAGAGTGATCATACCGATGGGCCAGACAGGAGCTCCATAGATAAGAGGAACTTCGGATGGACGGAGGTCGGTGTCGGGAATCTTCAGATCCTTGAACAGAGAGTAGTACATGACTTTGGCCGAGCTGCCCTGGTCTACGAGGACGCGACGGACGGTGAAAGTTCCGATGCGTAGCGTGACCACGAGGGCGTCGTTGTGGGGAAGTTGGACGCGGTCGAGATCCGTCTCGGAAAACGTTATTGTCCATTTGGAACCGTCATCGGTTCTGGGGCGCTTTGGTTCGGGACCGACTAACATGACCTGCATGGAAGAGGAGGCTTCATTCAACTCGGCCCGGATGACACGAGCGGCCTCGGGGTTCAAGGGGCCGTGTATGACGTGGATTGTCTAGACCTCTTCCTCGGTATTTTCTTCGGTCCGCTGTGCCCGAGCCGTCGTCTTCTCGTGATCGATGAAGTTGCCGAGGTGGCCACCCGCAACAAGCTGTTCCAAGTAGGCCTTGAAGGGCTTGCATGCTGTGGTGAAGTGACCTTGTTCGCTGTGGTAACTGCATCGGACGATGGGATTCTTGATTTTTCCATTCTCGGTGCCTAGCTTTTGATTTGGGAAGGAAAAAAAGGGCTGATCCTTCACTTGATCGATGATCCGGTAGATGGGAATAGTGAAGACGGTCTTTTCAGCATAGAAATCGCTTGGCTTCGGTCCTCTCCTCGGTGACTGCTTGATGGTGTTGACCTGTTTCTTCGGTGTTGGGACCGGTGCGGGAGCCGGTATGGACACCTAGGTGTTTAACCTCTTTGAACTCGTAGGCTTCCCGATGCCTCTCTCTGCCTTGGATTCGATGAGCTGACACCAGCCCTCAATTCGAGTCATAAGGTCCTTCATAGAGTTTGGCTTATGGCGAGCGAGGTCGTCGTAGACTTGCTCGTCCTGGGAGGTGAGACCGAGCTTGAATCCTCGGGCAAAGATGACGCCGTCGCAACCCTCTATCTCATTGAATAGCTCCCAATAACGGCCGGCGTACTACCGAAGCGTTTCGTCGTTACGTTTGCGGAGGGCTAAGAGGGAGTCGATCTCCTTCTCATGCTTGTTGCTTGTTACGAATCGGGCCATAAAGGCATCACAGAGGGAATCGAACGAGGAGATTGACCGAGCCGGGAGTTGATTGAACCAGGTAAGGCCCAGGTTGCCGAGGCTTGCAGGAAACACTTTGCACAAGAAGGCGTCGTCCGAGGGTTCATTCCGAAGAAAAAGAGACATGACAGTTTTATACTGAACCAGGTGAGTGTATGCCTCGGTCTTGCCGTCGTATTTGGCAAACTTGGGTTGGGTGAATCCCTTGGGGGGGGTAACCGAGTCGATCTCTTTTGTAAAGGGGGAGGTAGTGAGTCGTGTAAGCCGTGCGTCACGATGAGGTCAAATCGAACGGTCGAGACCGTCTGGACGCTCGGTCGCAGCACGCTTCTTTGGGACGAGTTTGTCCAATCGTTCATATTCCTTTCTCTTTGGATCAATACTAACCGATTTCCTGGGAAAGCGCTCCTGGCGGTGATGGCGGTAGCTGTCCCGAGTGGAAGGCTCGAGGCGCTCGGTGATCGGGCTCCTGCTTTGTGCGCCGCCGAGGTGCGAGACGATGGGACTTCTGGCTCCGAAGCCCTTTAGGCGCTCGCGGTATCCTCTGGTCTGGATCTCTATAAGGCCGTCGTCTCCCCTGGCTGCCCTTGTGAGGCTAGGGGTAGATTCCCGGCCTGTCCTGCCCACTAGGACCGAGTGGGTGGAGGAGGCAGAGACGCTCCCGCCACCGAGCCTCTCAAAGGCCGATGGTCTCCTCCGAAGCTGCACAGGGGAACGGGAACGGTCTCTGTGCGATGTGTCTTTTGGGGCTCGTGTGTCCGCCGCTCTTGGTGACTCGAGACGATCCTTGACTGAGGGGCGAGGTCTGTGCCCTAGCAGGTGACCGGCTTCGTGACTGCGTGGGGGGGTATGACGGTTTTTCCTTCCGCCGTGACTCCCGGAGGAATGAGATGGGGAGATTTGGAGGAGGTGCTTGATCTCCGCCAACTCGTCTCGGACGTGTCTGTCGCGGTCCATGACCGTTGTGAGGTCGTCGATTTTCCGCTCGAGGTGGCGGATGTAGGAGTGGAGCTCGGAGGATGGGCCTGCGTCTGGAGCTGACGCTCCGGCGCCAACTCCGATGGATACGTGGGTCTTTCCAAGGGCAGTTGCCCCGCCGGAAGCCAAGCTGTGGTCCACAAGGGAACCGAGCCCATGGGCAGCACCACCGTGATGGGCTTCGTCAATCTCAACCATGTTTGATTCTGGACGGTGAACGGAGCAGAAAGGGGGAGGTGAAAGTTGAAAGGGTGGCTAGGGGAGTTGCTAATTGTAGGGGTTCGATTTAGGAGGGACCTTGGCCTGAGTTAGTGTGCCTCTTCAGCTACTCTGTTCCTCCGCCTCTGAACCTGCAACAAGTCACTAAGGCTGGAATAGCCTAGTGACCCTCCGACGATCAAGTTAGATGTAGGGAAAGATGTTTTAGGTCTAGGGTTAGGGAAAGATGGCATACCTCTCAAAGATGAATATCCCTTTGTATTTATAGACCTAGGTTTACTTGGCCTCCAAGCTAGCGCGTAGAGGTCACGCTCAGGTAACCGCCTCGGGTGACATCATAGATGACGCACTGGATAAGACGGTTACGAAGCACATGGCCAGACCTGGCTCTCATGATCCTTTCCGCCACGCGTCGCTCTTGGTCCCCTCTTGCTATGCAACATTCTTTCAAGAGGCTTTAACGGAATGCACACTTCGGTATTTAACCGAAACGTAAACAGGAGACTCGATACCAACCGAGTAAACAGAAGGATATACACAGGCCCGTGCTGATATGAGGCCTCGGTTAATGATGGTCCGGTTAAATAACCGAGTCCATGACCGAAGCCTCCACACTCAACAAAACTCACATTCTCAATCCTCGCTCTAATATTAAAAAGAAGTGTGGCTTCACATTGCCTATGCTACCAAAATTAGGAGAAGCCTTTACAAAAAATGTCATTCCGGTATGGTACTTTCTTCACAGAAATGCGTTTGTTTTTTCTATCGTTGTCCATGGCTTTTGAATTGAGTTGAGAATTAGTAGCTGCTCAAAGGTCACCACAGGTATAACGTTTGAAGTGACCAAGTTAGAATGGAAATGCATTCTAAGGAATAAAGGTAAAACAAGACGCACTTCCAAATAAATGCATTTCGGGACAAGCCTAAAGGCTAGAATTTATCATTAATGGCCCATTGGTCAGTATAAAAAAATTAAGCCAAGGCATAAACAAAACATCACATATTCAAAACCATCAGCAAGAAACTCCAGCAGAGTAAAATGTTAGACACAGTCACAAACATCATACTAATGCCATGAAAAAAAAGTCAGCTCCTAAAGGATAATCACATACAAAGTTGTTTAACATTTTCAAAGTCAGCTCCTCAATCATTCAGAGGGCCAACTTTGCAAATCAAAATAGTTTAGCACGCTATTTTAAATTACTCGTGACCATCCACTTTCCTGTGGGAGCTAAAACAACACCCGAATGAGACACAAAGATAGTGGCAGATAGAAGAAACCTGAATGGAACTTAAACAAATTGCAGAACCTTGAAAAAAAAGAGGGCAAGAAATTAACACCACTATCCACTACCGATGAGATATTAGGAAACAAATCAAAAGCAAAAGAAAATATTAGTAGGAAAGATATTCTTAACTCAGGAAGGAAAAAACCCTTTATAATTTTTAATCATCTATGAAGGAAAAAACTTGAAGGACCAAATCACTAAGTTACATGCATTAGTCAAAATATATGATGAACCAAAAGAATTTTGCATTCAAAAAAACCTGAACAAAGAACTTAAACAAATTGCGAAACCTTGAAAAAACATAACAGCAAGTAACACCACCACCGATGAGATATTAAGAAACAAATTCAATGTCAAAAGAACTTATCAGTAGGAAAGACATTATTAACTTAGGAATGAGAAAACCTGTAGGAAAAATCTGTAAGTCAAATGCATCATTCCAAATATATGATGAACCAAAAGTTTGCATAAAAAGAAAACGGGTATTCTGCAATTTTCTCAACAAGATGTTTGGATTGGCCATAATCGAACCCCTAGATCAAACCCTCCATTATTGGCTAACAGCTGCACTGATGGCAGAGGATTGAGGCGACCGTGGGTTGATTGCTGCGAAGCAAAGGACGATGAAGAATCAGATATCTGGCTCATGTGGAGAGAGAGAGAGAGAGAGAGAGAGAGAGAGAGAGAGAGCAAACTATGAAGTATCATTCTTGAATGCACTTGAGATCTACCTTCCCACTCAGTTAATGGCTGAGATCTTTACACAACCTGAAGGGCTAAGAGTGAATCACAACAGAAACAACTTGATGCATTTGGATGGTATCTTGAACTTTGGGATCCAAGATTTGACCATCAGACAAAAAACCAAATCCAATCAAGAATGTTCACAATTACATCCCAGCACCTAGCAATGTACAGAGCAGTGTATAAACGCACAGTCAAGAATAAGCAAACCAAGCCTTACAAAAATGAGGAATTTTGACTTATGTTTTTTATTCAACCCGAGTTTGCGTGTTAGAAAACCCTAGCATGCCGAAACTTCCAAACCGATAGCATGTAGAAACTTCTGGAGTGTAAGTTTCAACCCGAGTTTGCACCTTGTTAAACTCCGAGGGTTTCGATTGAAATAGGCATGCAGAACTATATGAATGGCACTTGCATTCCAAACCAATAGCATGCACACACTTTTGAGTATATGGAGGAGGAGAATGATGCCATGCATTCTAAAGTCCAAGCAAAAATGTGTTCTAGTCTAAGTAATCAGTGAGTGCCAAGTGCCAGCAATGAGATACCGTTGCTGCTCAGACCAACACACAACCATGAATTTTTAAACCGTAACAAATCAGGAAAACTTAATTCATTAGGCTACCATATATCTAACCAAAACTCAACTTAAAAAGGCTATCTTGTCATACATAAGCGCTGATCATAACAGGGCAACGGTCATGAGACCCATGATTTCTTTGTTCAAGAAGTAATACCAAATCCAAAATGCTACCAATCCTGAGAACAGCTCGCATGTGGCCCTCTGCTCATGTGCATGTGTTTCTGCCTTCTTAAGCATAAATAGATGATAGTGTGCTTCTCTATACTCATATCCTCACATGTGGGACTAAATTTCCAACCCATGTTATATAGATGTCATCTCTTTTGAAGAAAATAATAGCCTAATGTAAGCCCTCCTCTTTCACTTCGAATAATGTGAAATATACTTCATTACAATCATTTTCTTACCCACATATTGTTTTATATTATTATTATAGTTATTTCTATATTGATAATATATTTTATATATAATTATGACATCACGGTTCTTAGGGTTCTATAACGGTTCAACCGCGGTTGAACCGGTGAACCATCCACCCGGTTGTTTCTCCAGTTCGCTTACTGATCCGGTTTTCAAAACATTGGATAGCATAACATTCTAGGCAGCTCTACAATGCAGTGCCCATTTGGTAATGTGAAATGGACCAATATTTAGGTCCTCTTTCATTAACTGCCTTTTTTTCCTCGAAGGAACAAAGCAACCCCTCATGGGGTTTTATTCTAGTCAAATTTTGGGAACTTTTGTAAAACAAAAGTCGGTACTTTGTAATCTTAGCATGCATTTGCTATTACGATAAAGCAATTCATGTTGTTGATTGGAGGAACCAGTTTAGTTCTTCCTAAAGAGGCACTTAAATTTCAGAATGTAAAGGCTGCACTCAAAGGACACTAATGAGAGGGAATCCATTACTTCCGGAAAATGTACAGATAATTACAAGAGAAAGGAAAACTCCAAATGGTAATAAAACCACAATATTCGAAAGAAAAGATGACGTCACAATTTATTTTGTTTTCCAATAATTCACTCGACCAAACTTCAAACGGTTAAAGCTTGACATTATCAAGGGTTATCATAAATATTGTAACACATAGGATCAAACATTCAAATGAAAATCACAGAGGTCGGCTGTTGAGAGCTTCTCTCTCTATATACACTCCTCCTTTCAGAAATCCACCACAAATCTTCCATTTTTGGACCTCCCCTCAAACAATCAGTTTGCAGGGAACGACAGCCTGGAGGTATACTCTATTCGGCCAATTTCAGTCACGGGTAAAAGAGGATTTCCCCGATCATCTTCAATCTGTACCGTTCAAAGGTATGGCAACAGGACGAATCGGTGTGGCGCAGTTTGTTTCCAGTTGACTACAGCCTGTATTGGTTGAATCAAAAATCAAAAATTCGTTATTCAGTCCATCCCATGGACCGATTCCCTCAACCGGCGATAGGTTAATCAGAGAAAGGGGATCTGCCGATTAACCCACCATTTCTCTTATGCCGATCTTCACCACTGCCATGGTGAATCGGCCTACACCAACCCACAACAGCTGAGTGTCCCGAGCATCCACTCCTAGCCGGAAGGGTTGGAACGGACGGTGAGGTTTCCCAGTTCGTGGGTTTCACGGCGATGACCCAAAGTCTTTGCTCATGGGTCCTATTCACGACAAAAGGAGTCTCCGGAGATCATATCCCATTTCTGACGTATCAGCTTCGTAGCCATTATTCCCTCTGCTCTGGTCCTGAAGCTACGCATGGCGGAGGACAGTTGCTCGTCGGAAATGGTGGTGCGCTGGTCAGATCTGGTGGAATTTACAGATAGAATTCCTGCTCAGTGCTCACATAGGCTTGGTGTTAGGGTCAATTCCAAACGGATTCTGGATTTACAGAGGTAAATCCTGGTTCTCAATCATCTTCGTTAAGTTCAGTTCCGTAGACTTGTAGATCCAGATTGAAAACCTCGTTCGGCAGTCATCTGTTGGACTGAGATCGGGTTAATCATTTGGATATATTTCATTACTTCTTGTTCTAGTTAGTCCTGGTGTGTCGCCGGTTTTGGGTATATGCAGTAGTTTGGTTTTGCCAAAAAAATCAGAAATAAGATCATAACAGGTGTTGTTTGGTCCTAGCCCAGTTTAGTTTCTAGGCATTCAAGCCATTGAGGGCTCATTGCTATGCACCTTATCGTGCTGCATCTTCAAAACCCAAGAGCTCTTGCTTCTCTGAGCCCGTTAGTCTCTTAGCGTGACATGTGTGTGATTGTGTCTGTTCTTATTAGATGTGTGGTTTTTCACTGTTTTAACGGAGCAGATTATAGTCCCCTGCAGTGTTGTGTGGCCTCGAAATGTGCCAGTTCTTTTACTGGTGGCAGATTAGAGGCTCCTTTGCTGTCTCTCTTTTGGTGGGCGGCGAGTCTTTGGTAATCAGTTGTGGTTGTGTAGATTGTGTGGATTAGGCTTTCAAGCGGGGTTTAGAGGGTTCCCGTGTTTGGATGCATTTATCTATGTCTACCTCCTCAAGCTCGAGGTCCTCTGTAGTAGCTGTTTCTCTGGATGAGAGTGCCAGTTGAGGTTTTTTCTGGGTTGGTCGGAGTATTTGATTCTTGGCCTGCTTAACCCGTCTTTGGAGATTAGTAGTGGTTGGTTAAGGCTAGGATGGGTTGTTTTGGTGAGGCTTGGAATTCAGATGAGGGAGTTAGATTGGTTGGAATGGGTGTGGTGTGCAAGGTGAGGCCCCCTGTCGGATGTCGTCATCTCTGGTTGAGCCTCTTCTTGGTGCCTCGTTCCGCTGTAGTAGCTGATCAGCTTCCCCTATGCCGATTTGCCATGATGCTGCTAGTTCTCAATGATGGTCTATCACATGGTCGTTTCTGATGGTGACTCTTTATTTCATTTCCTAGCTTGGCGGGATGTGCCAGGTAATAGTTAGGTTTCTTGCAACCATTACTACCCATATCACTTCATAGGTTCACACCCGTTGTTCTATCTTTCCTCATAGATAGAACAACGGTTTTTGTAATTTCACTTACTCTACCTTACTCTCCATGCGGGTTGTGCATGAGATTCTGCAATTTTTTCAATCATCTTGTTTTCTTTTTTCTTTTCCTCCTGGGGTATGCCCCTTGTAGGCTGTACATTCGGTTAACTTCTTTTTAATTTCAAGCTAATTTAGCCCAAAAAAAAAAAAATTTCAAATGAACTGTCCCAAAGGAATAAGAGTCAAGTGCCTCTTGTGGCCAACTATCTAGGGATGGCAATTCGAACCAAACCGATGGTTAACCAAAGCATAACCGAAGTTTTTTCCCGAACCATAACCGAAAATTTCCCCGTGGGTACAGGTATGGTTAAAGCCTTGGATAACCGAACAGGTATCGGTTCGGTTATGGTTTCACTGTTACCCGAACTAATACCCAAACCGAAAAATGTATAATTACAAAATTACCCCTATACATATAGGGGCCGGTTCTAGGGACAATACATTTGACAACACATTTTTCAAAATTCCACGTGGGACCTTCATACAATTGATCGGAGCCATTCAATATATTTAAAACATGTTTTTAAGGGGTCCCATAAAAAATCAACTCATTTGGATATCGGTAAAGGCTTGATCGGCTCATTTAATTGATTTCTGTCAAATTTGACAGGATAAAATTGAATGAGCCGATCAAGCCCTTGTCGATATCTAAATGAGTTGATTTTTTATCAGAACCTTTAAAAACATGTTTTAAACAAATTGAACGGCTCCGATTATTCACGTGGGGCTCTGAAAAATGTGTTGTCAAAAGTGTTGTCAAATGTATTATCCCTAGAACCGGCCCCATATATATATATATATATATATTTGTGTGTACAACGGTTTTTTTCTCCTCTCCATACCAGAGCGCCTCCCCCACCCCCTCCCCACCCATATATATTTTTGTCTGTTTTGATGTTGCTGATGAGGTCATACTCATGTATGTTAAAACACAAACTGTGTTATCTCGCGGGGGCTAAAATTCAACACCCAAACGCGAACAGCATACTCAATGCCTTCAAAAAGCTTTTCCATTGCAGCGATGGATAGTATACCCTAGATTTTGTAAAAATTCATGTAATTTGGAAGTAACTTCAAACTGGAAATTGAATTACCTCATGTCCTCATCCATGTTATCCTTTAGGTATGGAGCTGTGATTCTGAACATGTTCTTTGCGACAGGTGAAAATGCTGTAGCAACAATAGAGCCTGTGTTGTCTGTAAGTTCTACGTTGAATCTGCAGTTGTTAAGAAATTGAAATGGGATTCAATAGTAAGTTACGCGTGCGTTTTATACAACTGTTTTGATATTGATTATTCTGAACATGTGTTTGAAGGGGACTTACTGTGGCACTGGTTCCTCTCTTTCCTTGCAGTACAAAGTATGGGCTGTTGCATCTGTTCCCCTGTTGCATTTAGAGAACGACATGTACCAGAACTTCTGCTCCATGTCAGTTACTTTGCAGATAGGTTGGATCCAGTGCTTGCTGTAATGAAGTCATGTTCAGAGAAGAATATATAAGTTAAATGCATGCCAGGATTAATTTCTTTCGCAGCTAGGTTCAAATGTTGTGTGTTCATGGGAAGAAGTGTACCTCTGAGACAATAGTTGGAAGCTGGTTGATTTTGATGATGTCTTTCCCGCCTGGTGTGAGGCAGCGAAGTGCTGTGCCTTGTCTGTTCATGTCATGAATCGGGAGCTTGCTAATGGCACTTGAGTTTTCCATACACCTGCACTTCAATCGGGAAGCGGCGGATTGAAGCAAAAAGTGCTAGAGCCTCTGGTCGCCAGCTTGATACCTTAATATTTGGAATTAATAATTAGCTGAAAGATACTCTGAATCATTTTTGGAGCTTGTGTTTTGAATTGAGTGTTTTGGGAAAAAATTACCATTGGAAGTATTGACTTTCATCCTTGTACCAAGAATGACAGGGAATGGCCCTGCAAGGTCAGCCATTGCCTGACCTTCATGATCAGTGAATTGATCCATGATCAAAAAAAAAAAAAAGTGAACTGATCCCATAAGGTTAGGGTTCTCGGTTTCATCCTGCAGATCGAATTGTAAAATTGAGATGCAATAATAAATCCAGATGGCGAAGACTATAGTAAAGAATGTTACAGCGCCACCTAAAAATTGATTGCAGTTTATGGAATTCAAAGAAATGAAAGGATGAAACCATAAAGGTAGTCTCATCCAAGGAGCCAGCAATGATCCAGCAGCAGTGAACAACAATGACCAACAAGGACACAAAACTGGACACGGACACGATAGACTCAAACAAACTAACAAAAGTATAGAACAAGACTCACCCATAAGACCAGAACCACCAAGCTAAGAGTAAAAGGACGGACCCCATCCCACCAGATATAGTCGCATGCTAAGAGAAATAGCAACATGTTGTTTATAAAATACTTCTCCTCTTTCCTCTGCAAGAGCATATGAATAAAAATCAGTCACAGAAGAACACAAGCACAACGTAACAGCTGATCAACCACAAATTCACAACTCACCCCTGCGGGCCCTGCATAATTTCCTTTGAACCCCACACGAAAACCATGTTCATAACTGGTTGACTGAATGCCATCCCTCCTTGGTCTCAGAACAGCAACTGGAAGATTATCCAGAATCCTATACACCCATTTCAGCTTAAAGTCAGACAGCAAAATAAATCTAAGGCTTGCATAAAAGTTTCCATTGCCAACACCAATAGATACATACATTCACAGACATAGCTCCACATCACGCACTTTGCAAAAGATCCAAACAATTATCTGTCAATTAATAGGACTTTCAATGTAATTGTAAGAAGTACTAAACAAACATAGATGACCAAGATTCACAATGCAAGATAACAAAAGGGTGCTCGATTCATCATACATGTTAACTCTATATTCATCATCGATTTTTTCCTTGAAGTGCTTTGCAGATTCAAGGAAACAGCATCAGGCATACTGAAAGTATAGCGCGGAAAGATACATCGCTGAAGGAACTCCATCTTCAAGGTATCTAGACAAGAGCTCAACCATTTATCCTTCTCATGAGTAAGCCGCCTGCGAACAGACGCAACATTTTCTTCATGCTTTTGGAGTTCAAAAGTAAGACGATCCAAAGATTCTTGAATCCTTTCCTTGTCTTTCTTCCTTTTTGCGATTGCTGAGCTCGAATTATCAGAGAGTTCTTCCAGAGCTTTAAGTGCTGCATGCTGCTTAGAAATTTCAGACTCATAACGGCTTTTGGGGACATAAAGATCGTAAAGTGTGAGACCCCAAAAGGTGGCATATAGGTCTGGAGAGAGGCTGTTCCAAGCTTTCGAAGGCAACATCGTACTAACAGTATCAAGAAGATCCGACCACCTGCATAGTAGATATAAATGTTAAAAGCAGGCAAAATTGGATAATAAAAAGCTGGAAATCAGGACTACAAAGAATACTATAATACCGTTAACTAAGTTAAAAACTCACGGTAACCCAGAGCCTCAACCATACTTATACACATAAAGATACTATCATCTATATATAAAAGCATTGTTTTTTTTTTTTTTGGGTAAATATATAAAAGCATTGTTATCAACAAATATGAGTGTAAGTTCTCCTATGACCTATCGAGCTCAAAATGTACCAATATACAAAGTTGAAAATGAATAAGCTCAAGTAATTACGTTATAGGCTTTCGAGAAGGACGAAGATCCAGAACCAATTTGCCAGATGACTCGGACTCTTTTGGAGCTTCAACGTTATCCAAAGGCCAGAAGACTTCAGAACTACTCTGGCATTTGAAGAGCCTCATTACAGGCTGGTAGATTAAGAAAGCCACCTGGAGCAGAGAGAAAAAAATTATACGAAAGCGAGTACATTACAAAATCCTTCTAATTTAAGATAACTGCCAATGGGGGACGACCCTAGACGTTATAAGAATACAACTCAAGTCCAAAAAAAAATAGTGAGACCATCGTATATATTCAAAATCCTGACATGAAAAGTTCGTTGAAAATACTCCACAGAGAGAGAGAGAGAGAGAGAGAGACAAACCTCAGGATCGAGGTGGTAAAGGTGTACAAGATCATTAAGAGGTGGAATCAGCTGAGCACATGTTGCTGGCGTAACTGCACTACACAGGAAGTCCACAAATTGAAGAAGGGTTCCATGGCATCTATCAAATTCCTCACTAACCATCATAATGTATGGCGCATCTGCATTTATGACAACCCTGTAGACGATAGTAATCAGAAAATGTTACCAAAAGCTCACAGCATTCATGTAATATCAGTTACATGGCAGCCAACAAGATCACGCCTATGTTATTCGGACTCGGGTACGGGGATCGGGTTCGGGGATCGGGTTTGGGTACATATCTAAGGGTCGGACATCTCAAAGTTGAAAATAGAGAATTCGGAGATATGTATCCGAATTTGGATACGGGAGCGGGGATTCGTCAAATTTATTTTTTTAATTAATTTTTTATTTTTTATAAATTTAATATGTAAAATAATAGAAAATTTATGCAATTTAAGCATATGGATTCTTTGTTTTGTGATAAAATGATAATAGAAGCCCATAAAAAATTATGGAACCATCTTAATTGCCCAAATTTACAAGCCCAATTGTGGCCCAAAAAGAATAAATAGGTACATTATACAACCTAACAAGCCCAATTGAAAGCCCAAAAGGATAAAATAAACCCTAAATCATAAAAGGAGAAAAAACAGCCACGTTCTTCTTTGATCGTCTTCCACGCCGAACTTTTGCCATGCTTCCACGATCATCTTCCACAAAAATTGTCTTCCACGCCTACATCTCCAGGCACGACTCCTCTTTCCTCTTCCTTTCTTCTTCTTCTCCCTCTTGATCTCTTCTTCTTCTTCCTTGGTCAACCAGACCTGCACAAAGTTCATGTGTCCAGATTTTTCAGCCGAATCCCATACAAATCTCACACCCGGGTCGGGTCGGGTCAACACGGGTACTCCATCAAAAATGGCAAGTCCACGTAACATAGGATCACGCAAAGGGTATCCAACTTCACATTACCTGATCAACCTATATATAACTAATAAGGATTTTGACCCGAAATTAGGCACGTCTATCTAATCTACGAATGGCCATAGAAGTAACTACACACTGGTTGCCAAGATAAAGATTCCTCATCCCACACTCAAATTTAGGAAGATGCATACTTTCATTTCCACGACTTCTAGTGATTAGCAGTGTAAGCTCAAGGAACTTTCTTAGAAACTTAGGACTACCAAGATGTACACCTTACACAGAACGATGTTGGGCAATAAGCAACAGCAGTGGAATAGCTATTTTTGTATCCTCCTTTGGAAGCAACGAGTCCCTTAGTCTGTTAGTGGATTTGATCAATGCCTGTAACGACAGATGTTGACATCTCAAGACCAATTAAGCATCCCACTCAGACAGCAGTGGATTTAGTAGGAAAAAAATCTTGAACAACAAAAAGCAAAGGAGTCAAATAGATAAAAGTTTTAAATATTTGTTTCCTAATGCAGAAAGAAACAACTTTTCAGCATGCAAAAAGCAATCAATGTCGAAAGTGGCAAAAAAGAACATATTAGTGAATAAGATTCCCACCTATGAGCTCTAAATTTTTAATATCTGCCCTTTTTTTTCTTTTTTTTTTTTGGGTAAATTTTCTTGAAATTAAAAAAGGTTAACCGAATGTACAGCCTACAAGGGGCACACCCCAGGAGGAAAAGAAAAAGAAAAAAGATGATTGAAAAAAGTGCGATAACCCATGCACAACCCACATGGAGAGTAGGGTAGATTAAGTAATGTAACAAAAGTGCCATGTGTGTTGAGATCATACCCTCGTTGCACTATCCATCTAATCGGAAGGATAGTACAACAGGATATGATATGTAGTGATACAAATAGAATATAATGAAAGCTAACTACTACCTGGCACATCCCGCTAGGCTAGGAAATAAAATAAATAGTCACCGTCAAAAATGACCAAATGACAACCATCACTGAGGACTAGCAGCAGCATAGCAAATCGGCATCAATGGAAGGCTGAACAGCTACTACAGAGGAATAAGGCACCAAAAAGAGGCTCGAACCAGAGATGTTAGCATCCGACATGGGGCCTCACCCTGCACACCATGCCCATTCCATCAGGCCTAATACTCCCTCATCCAAGCCCAAAGGCTCGCCAAAAAACAACCTGCCCCCTCAGCCAAAACCTATCATCACTAGTCATCTAGAGAAGGGATAAGCAAACCAAGATTCTCTAATACTCCAACTGAACCCAACAATTCCCAACGCGGCACTCACTTCTAAAGAACCGACTACTACAGAGGACCTCGACCTTAAGGAGGCAATAAGGAGATAGAAGCATCCAATACTCGGATACTCCCAAACCCCACACGAATTTAATATCTGCCCTCCCTATAGAATTAGAAGAAAAACCTCTATATACATACGAAATGTAAAATGTCTAAAGGGAGTACTAAAAGCATACAACTTCAGACAAAGTTCATATATCACCCTAAAAAGTAGCTAGGTTTTAATAAAATTGCATAATCTAGGCTATCTAGAGTATAGTGGCAAAGTAGGATTGCTATTATCTGATGACAAAAATGAACAAGCACGCTTTCCTTCAAAGATGGTTCATGTGGTAAGTCAAAAGTGTTCAGATTAAGCACCAGTATGCATTACACCATTTGAATTGTAAAATTATAGGAGCTGATTATTTTCTCCAAACATAATAACTCGAATAGCTACTGAATTGCCAAAATTTCTTGAGATTTTAAATCAGAGAGTTGATACTCAAAGCTTTTCAATGCACGTTATTGTTTCGAGTTATCCCAAAAGAAGTAGCCTGATATCGGAGAGTGTCACTCCCTGCCATGGCATCTAGCTGTTCCTCCATCATGTTCTCTGTGTATTGGACATTTGCCATTTGCTGGATAAGTTCCTATTCCAATCACAGAAGATCAAAGTGTTAAGAATGGGACCTGGAAAACACATCACAAGGGCATAACTTAACATGTCTGAAAATACCTGTAGCAAAACTAGCTCAATTCCATTCCCTTTCTTCAAATGATTCACGAGACACTGAAAAAGACCTCTCAGTTCCATTGATGGGTATTTATTGCACCTACAAATAATGGCAACGGCTACAGCAAATTTCAAGAACGTAATCATAGCTGAAAAGTATGTCATCAATCAATACGGCGACAATCAAAGGGGCCGATTGTTGTTACATCAAATTCTTCTTACAGTGATTGTTGGTACATTTGGAAAACTAAATTACTACACCAATCCAAGAGTCAATTAGGAAACTAACTCTCTAATGACGGGGTGCCGAACAAGGACATGCACTTGTGTGTGTGTGTGTGTGTGTGTGATGTGACTTAATCGACTAGGAAAATAAATAAAAATTTCCACATAGCTCAGCAATTAAACGATAGGATTAGAGAAATAAACCATGGCAATCAACTAATAACATATACTTCGAAGTGTAGCATTATAACACATAGCTAAGCGGTTAAACGATAGGATTAGAGAGATAAACAGAGGTAATCAACTAATAACACATACTTCGAAGTGTAGCATTTACGGAAACAGGACATATGACGTTCAAAATTGAAGTATTATGACTTTTTGTTAGGCTGCACATTGTGTTCACATATTTTTGACTAGGTGCAAGGCCCATAAGCATTGACTTCAAGCATAAAAGAAAAACAAAACACGCACACATCAATAAACACACAAGAAGATAGGAGAAAAGGAAAGGAACATAGACAAATAAATTTTCACTTAATTCATTTGTTTTCTCTTAGAAACAAATCAAACTTAATATTCAGAAATTTGGTAAAATAAATCTTAGGCAAGTCTTCATGCCCTGCATGACGTAATTTTTCGCTAATAGAACCATAAACAACAAAACATATTTATCAAGCCAACCAATTTTTTTTTCCCCTACTTTCACATCCTCACTTAAAATTTAAAAAAAAAAAAAAAGAACTACAAAAAAATGCATATTAGACCGCATAATCTTACAAGTTACAAGGGAAAGCCACTTCAGCGCTAGTAAAATGTTAACATCAATCGCTGATTCAAATATGTTTCCCCTTTTCACTATGATTTCAAATTAGTGGTTCTCCGATTAAGACTGAAAAGCATTAGCGTGAAATATACATGACTGATATTATGGATAATATGGTAAGGACAATACAACTATGTAATAAAAACCTCCCATTTCTTTATCTTCCTATGTTGATTCAGTCGCATTGAGTTATTGGTGTAGCCCTTCGGTAGATATTTGATACATTGCAAGTTTGCAACACTAATTGGATAGATGCTTTGGGTGGTCGTTTTTCTTTGGCTGATTGAATTTTCAGTGCAGCTTGAGTATGATATTTTGGAGTACGTTGTGATTGAGCGCTTGGCACAAGTTGGACATGAGAAGCTTAAAGATGATGGCGATTGAGTGCTTGGCACAAGTTGGACGTGAGAAGCTTAAAGATGATGGCCTTAATTTGTCAGACTGGCTCTAATCTCTTGCTTCATTTTGGGGACACTAGTATGTACTCTTTCTTTTTGGGTACATTGTACCTTCATGATACTTGCAAGTAGTACTACATTCTGAGTATACGTACATCGCTTGTCCTTTGGCTGTAAGCACATTGGTGATCATGTAGAAAATTACTTAAAGGTTTATCTACCAATATGTTAATCGTTACTAGTTTCAATCATAGACTTATTATACTTTTTGCTATTTACAAGGGAACCTTATAACAAAGCTAATACACTTCATTTTTAGTCTTTTCCATTTCCTTATAACTTCTGTTTGTGGAGAAATTATCTGGTTGTGGGTTTGTGCAAGTGCAATATGACATTCTTGGTAATTTTAACATACTTCAACTGACCTCTACTTCGAAAATATTGGTCATTTTTTCTTGAATATAATATTTAGGATGCTCCCAATTCGCAACAGATTAACCTCAAGAAAAAGCAAGTTGGCTGGAGCCGGGGATATTATGGACATTGCAGATTTTCCTGCGCTTCTTTGATGTGTGATATAGCTATAGCTTTCTTGCATTTGCTTTTCACGTGACACTAGATCGAGCACCAATGATTTCATATCCGGTGAAATGTTGGCATCATTGCATTACAGAGTGCTAAACAACTACTCTCTCTCTATCCCATTTTGTTTGCTTTGTACAGAGAATTCCACTTTTTAATAGGAAACACAATTAATGCTTCTCTGCTTAAACAATTTGACTAGATTTCCAATATTGTCCTTTATTCTCAACTTCTAAAACTACTTTCAGTCATTTATGATGGTTAGTTTATGGAAATCCACACTTTTTACTTGTGACTTTTCAAAGGAAGCAAACAATTTGGGACATCCTAAAATGGAATAGTGAGCAAACAAAATGGATGGAGCTAGTGAAAAACAAACTATTTAGAATCACTAGTTGAGTCAATTCAAAGTTCTTCACAAAATAAAACCAAAGTCCATTCTGTGCAGAGCGCATTAAGCTTCACTAGGGAACTAAATACCAGTTCATATAGTATTCCTTAAAAAAAGTGTTTTCAATGTTTTCCCAGGAAAATCTGCTTCATTGAAGCTTCCTACGATCAACAAATCCTATGACTAATGTTTGAACTAGCCTAAGAAACACATACAATTACAAGAAGGTGATGTATTCATGGCCGACCCGAATAGAGACTCATTGGCACCTGCTGACATGAGTCAACCTGTGTCGGGACTCATCAAAAAGAGTCCACTAGTATCTCGTCTTTTAGAATCATGCACAATTTGGACACTCAAGGACACACGTCTCCATCACTTAAAGACAAGTGAAACTCATTGCAATAAGGAAAAAATCTTGCGAACCCATAGCGTAATGCCAAAAGGAAGATTTACATCTACTAATCCCTTTAACACGTAAACAAAACTATTTTTTGTTAAAAAGAAGTTGGGCATTCAAATTTAAAATATGTTACATAACCTTTTTAGAATGTAGAAAGTGGGTAATGAATTTTTTACGACTTCGAAAATCTATTCGTACTCTTAAATTGACTCAATGTGCCAAATCTGACGGCACCGCAATTTGATGTACAGGAAGCAAATTGACGCTAGGAAACAAGTCTAGGTACCATCATTGTACCCTAGCCTGAGAATACATAGCGATGAGAACAACAGGAGTAAATAACAAGAACAAGAGCAAAATACGGAGTTTTAGGGGAAAAAATCATAAATGCCTGCTAATCAAATGTTGACACAGTACCTGATGGACAATTGTTCGTAGCACTGTCATTGGATTGGCATGAGCTAGTTTAGCAACCATTCGACCCAGCTGCTTTAGGTTTTCCTTTGCAAGCCGTTTCAAGATCCTTCTCGTGTCTAACTGTTGAAAGAGCAGGGCAAAGCAACCAATACTTCTCAACCACAACGCCAAAAGAAGTGACCAGACTAATCAATTCCTAAAAACAAATAATTTACCTTTGCAGTTTGCCTTGCAGCCAAAACCATTGGAATAAGCTTCATCATCTTTTTCCCACTCACCATACAAGTGATAACACACCTAAAAAGACAAATGCCATTGAGCAAGGTATACCCAATGGAGACTCAAATAGAAGTTTTAGAGCGCGATGACGGAATGCCTACCTCATACGAAAGCAGATTCATAACTTTCCATATCTCCTGCCCAACCGCCGGATTTGCAGGTGTCAATTGCAAAGAAGGAAGCAGACATGTTCCCAGGCCTCCTCAATCCTTAACTTGGCTTCCTTTAGATGCAGACGAGGAGTTCCGTTTACACCAGAACCACTTTCAGGATCAAAAGATCCATCACTACACCTGACACGCTTAAGTGCAGAAAGGTAATAGCCTTTCAACACTCTACATACCTGCTTATCAAAAAATTAAAGAGAGACCATTTTTAGCACACACAAAGGGCTATAACTTCTAAAAACCATGATACAACTCATGGAACTACAAAATAATGCACCTTCTGCAGCAGCAACGTATCGCGGTAGAGATAAGGTCCAGCACATGAAAGCATCTCAAAAAGCTCTTTCGGAAGGTCAACAAAAAATCTTTTTACCTATGAATTTGTTTCTATTGAATCACTAACAGCTGCGGAAGGCAACACCAAGTTCTAAAGATGAGTTTGCCGGACAAGTTCATATGCTGAAGAGAGAGACTTTTCAATGAGCCTGGACAAGTGCAACACAAGGTGAAAATGAAATACTCGCAGACTTTCAATAAGAAAAATAGACGTGGGAAGACAGAACTTCAATGAAAGCATAAGGTTACAGACAGATAAATACAGCAAATCAAACATCCAATCAGATTGAAAAACATAGACAGAAACTAATGATATTCAATCAGTCAAACTAATGAATCAAATTGAGATATACCTGAATAATTCGTTACGAATTTGAATATGTTCGGCCGGATTAAGTGGTGAAAGACGATCAAAAAGAATATGGCATACCTGAAAAACCCAGAGTCAACATAAGTATGATTTTGCAGACTCAAAAGTTTAATACTTAATTTATACAACCAAACTGAAAGTTGGATTAACTACTCACACACAAATCAGATGGAAAAAAACATAATTCTTTGACAAAGACAAGATTAATAGTTAATAATGTTATTAATGATCCATTATACAAGAAGTATACCACAAGTAAATGACAAAGACGGAAAGCCCCATTTATTGTATGACAAATCACAAAGAGGCGGCCAACCAAATATAGTCTTGACCATTTACCATTTTGGAACTGCCTCGGTGTCAGAATACCCATTTTTCAAATGAAATATCATAAAGAGGTGCCCAACCCATTTGATTTCGGTAATTTCCCCATTTTGAAACCTCACTCATGCAATGACCAAGCCACACATAATTTGTGAAGCAATATACACCAAAAAAGGACAAACAGACCTACGCGCGCGCGCGCACGGGGAGAGAGAGAGAGAGAGAGAGAGAGAGAGAGAGAGAGAGAGAGAGAGAGAGAGAACAAGATTTTTTTTTAAAAATTGCGATTTTCATTTAAAAAACTAATAAGAGACTTTTCGAAGTAAGCCTGCATTCTATTACCAAAACGACGACATTAAGTGAAGCTCAAACACACCCAAGGGAAAGAACCTTCCATAAGGGACAATACATGCGTAGCCTACGTAGAAAATATCTCACACCCCCAGAAGCGCCTAGTCCAAAAACATTCTTCTCACAACCCAAGAGAATAAAAAGATGAAAGTAACAGTTGAGTCAAGAAAACCCAAAGACGTGTCACACAAACCTAGAAAAACTTTGACCAGCAAAATGTAATATGAGAATTGTCAGACATGCAGTTTTCATCATTGCTGCTGAACCAGTATCTCGTACAAAACTAATCATGGCATCCAGAAAGATGGGTGTAATTATCAACATAATTGCAAACATAAACAAACCCCCAATGAACAAAAAGCATCGTCCATGATAACATGGGCCAAAAAAACGGTTTGAGAAATTAACGCACACTGGGGCAACAGGAAAGTTTCATTTCACAAACAATGATATATTGAACAAATAAAAGCACTAATTCAAGAGTTACAAGCTTATCATGGAGATACTCATTACTTTGTCTCAAGTACACAAATCCTAACAATCATTTACGAAGTTGCATAGTTAAGCCAGTACAAATGCAATCCTAACAAATAGGTTCAAGCCGTTACAACTTCGTATCACTTCATAGGTAATAATTAGTTTCATGTAATAACTACTACCCGTATCACTTCATAGGTATCATTCCCGTTGTACAATCTTTCCTCTTGGATAGATAGTGCCACGGGTTAAGATATCAAACATATGGAATTTTGTTATTCCGCTTGCTCTCCATGCGGGTTGTGCATGGGTTACTGCAATTTTTTCAGTCTTCTTCTTTTCCTTTTTTTTTCCTCCTGGGGTATGCCCCTTGTAGGCTGTACATTCAGTTAACCTTTTTTTAATTTCAAGCTAATTTACCCACAAATATATATATATCAGATGGAATGATCATACCAGCTTTGCATAGCCCTCGCTCTCTTCCCGAAGAAGGTTAAATTTGGTTTGCTGATAAAGCAAACGAGTATTCACTCTGACCTGAAATAAAGAACACAACCACCTTAAGTCCAACAACAAAAAACAACTGATCTTCTTTAGAACTTATTCTGCAGATCACATTAGCTATAATTATGGATGTCAACGTACAAGTTTATTTGAATAGGCTGTTCAGTGTAAGAAGGAACAGCATGTAGAATCAAAACAATGCCTGCTCTTTATTTCTCATTTAAAGATTAAAGAGAGTTAAGTTGTTTGATTATGTGCAACTCACCAAGGATTGAATGAATCCGTGCTCACATAATCAACTAAGTCATTTGAGTACCATTGTCATATAGTTTCCTAACTGTTGCATGTAATGCATTTCTTCCAATTATAAACATAATACCCTATCTGTTTACAGTGTCATATAGTTTCCTAACTGTTTCAATATAGACAAAATTGAAAATCAAAAGTCGCAATGGGAATAAATTCTTTTCAATTCAGATCGGGGAGCATTAACTGAATGGTCCCTTAACAAGTTGGAATTCGCAAAAGGAATCAACATTGCAGGACGGTGAGAGTATTTTTTATGGAATTTTCAAGAGTATCCTGCTTTTTCTTGGTTTTGCCGTATCAAACATGTACCCGACCATTTACATGCTTCCTTGAATAAAACAGACTCCTTGGGCCTCTTCTAGGCTTTTTAAAAATGCTGTGAATTTCCACTAGGCATGCATGCAAGGAAATGAACACAGAACTCAATGCTCTACCATTTCTAACATACAAGCAGCACCATAAAAATATAAATTCTTCCGACCATGTCCACGTCCAAATTTTCTCAAAAACACCCAAGCAGAATGTTATATCAAGATGTACCCCTTTCCCACCTATCTCTGATTTGTAGATTACGTCGGATCCAAAAGGATTGTTTCACGAATGTTCTGCAGAAACCCAAAACTCTTTTTGCAGATGACAATATCCTTTTTGCCTCTATCAAAAATTTATTCTGCAAATGCTTTACAATTCCTGTCCCTGAGATTTAGCTACTAACCTACTTTGTCCTATTCATCATGAGAGACTAAACCTTTGACTAGATCATTTTCAAAGTTTGAAGTAGTTTATAAAGGTGGAAGAGAAAAATGCCCCTATTTCTGTTAGGAACCTTGATCAAAGCTCCTATGTGATGAAATGGAATGCTCTCCCCAAATCCATGACCAGCTGGATAAGATCAACAGTTTTCTTGTAGACTACCACTCATGATCACAAGAAACTTTGATGTGGAGGGCTGGGCTAATGGAAACAAAACCTAGAAATTGATCTCCTCAGCTGATTACAGAGTGTAATGTGATTAAGGTCAACTGGAGGGTTCACCAGGAAGACAACACGTGTGCGCTTGGGTTTTGAAAGGTAAATATGACAACTTTATTCAATTAGAAATTGATTTCCTTCTACACACTCCTCTATTTGGAGAAGAATTACCAAGTACGCTGATCTTTGGAACAAAGATATTAGGGCAAACACGAGCCCTGACGGATGGTAAGAACAATCCCCTGGTTGGAGAATTGGACAGGTTGGACTTGGCCACTTTTCAAGTTGATTGAGGGCCCTTCTACTTTGATAGAGAACAAGCTTAAGGTCATTGGCGCATGGTCTAATGATGGCTGGAATTCCACGTTGCCATCTTTGGATCTCCAGTTCTCCATCGGCTGCTTGCTACCCCTTAAATGGATAAACCAGATGTGACTGTGTCTATGAGTGAATTCACCAGTAGCACCGCTTATTCTCTTTCCAGGGAAATACTCCCCCGGCCTCCCCCCCCCACACACACACACACACAAAACAAGGAAAAAAAAAAAAACCAGTCAAACAAAAAAGTTAGCGATTGTAGGTGGGCTTTGAAAATACCATCTAATATAAGGATTTTACGCTCTTTTTAGCTAATTGTTCATACATAATAGGCACCAAGAATAATCTCTTGACCCACCAATCACCTTGCATAACACTTGTCACCTGGAAAACACCTTTCATGTGCTAGGGGGGCTACCTTAGAGATACAGATTTTAGGTTAGAAATCACTGTCCCAAATTTTTATAGTTTCTTTTTGTAATTAAATACATCAAATTGAAGTGCATACCTAGAACTACCCACTCCTCAGGTTGACCACATGCCCATCCTTTCACTTTGACTTGCTGCAGACAAACGATGAATGGGAATAGAAAGACATTCAGCAGGACACATACACACAGACCCTATGGCCACAAGTCTAGCATCTTTGGTGTTTATGTTAATCCTACTCCAGCAACAGAATGTCAGGTTTTGTGATAAGAGTACCCAAAACAGATCACCACGTATCGTGGTTCAACCTTAACATTGGTTGGCAACATATTCACAAACATAAAGAAGCATAAACTAGCCATGAACAAGCTGAATCTGAACTGATCGTTAGAAACTAAAGACATTTGCAGCACCGCGTATTTGTCTTATCAAAATTTAAACAAAGGCAAAACCTTCCATTTCATGACAAAGAGTCACAAGACACAACATTTAAAAACCCCATAACAAGTGCAATCATAACACATAAAACACAAAAACATTAATAATTATAATAACTCAGAGAACCACGATCCGCATACCGCTTTAGACTTTAAATCCGCCGCCCTAATTTTGATCATTTCACTCTCCCATAAAAATTCTTCCTAAAACGAATGAATCATAGATGTAAGCATTATTTCAATTTTTTTCTTTTCTTTTGAATATACATAAAGAACGGTAAAATTTCGAGGCTGCATCTTTACCTCGCAACGCTCCTGAAAAAGCCTCAGCGGAACCAACGCAGATTCCACCAGCCATTTTTGCCTATAAAACAGCAAATGAAGAAACAAATACAAAGCCATTTGAAAAGGATTACAACAAAAAAAAGGTCTGTACGGCCTACAGCTAATACAGCAGAACATTAAGTTTTCTCTTTTATAAACATTCCAGTGCATTTCTACTAAAATATTGATGCTACTTTTTCTAACTTCATTGCAAGTAAAACGGCCACTACTTTATCTCAAACCAATACAGAGAAAGAAAAAGGAAAAAAAGAAGCAGCTTATTCTCACCAAAAAAAAAAAAAAAAGGCTCATTCAGTCAAGACCCAAGGCCTAAGAATATCAAAAGATCAACTTATCTTTTAGTTTGTTCCACATTCCCTTTTTTTCATTCCCCCACCCCCTCCTTTTTACCCTTGTCGGACACAAAGCCACGTTCAATTGGGTACTTATAACGACGAATTGCTAAACTGCAACTTGGCATAGGAGTAATAACTTCCTTCATTTTAATTGACACTTTGCGCTTAGAATGCCATGAATAAGGTCACATACAAAACTTTAAGGTTTAAAGCCTCAACACTACAACCAAAGTATCCTAAGGAACAAAGGTACAAGAGTAAATGACGAGCAGAAAATACATGGAGACATCTTCATTGACACAACTATGTAACATAATTTCCAATGCAATAATTTTAGCAGACAAACAACGCATATCATCGATTAAGCACAAGAGTTCTCTTCCTCTTTCTTGGCCTTTTCACTAACCAATTTAAGGAGTCAAGCGCGATACTCTCCAGTCGTCGTGAGCTGCAAAAAAGGGAATGAACACATCACAATTACAATTTGTTATTAGTAACTTGTGGGCAACAATGGAATATACCAAATAACAGTTGGCCGCTTAACAAAAGCGCAATGGTTAGGTTCACACTCCAAAGCATTCATACAAATGCTAATTATGAACTAGCAAGTCTAGCATGATTGCACACACCAAAACATGACTAGCTGACTAAAACAAATTTGAGTTCAATCAAGTCACGAAGGTGACTGAGATTCCTCTGCATTGACAGGGAAACAAAAAAAAATCCCTATGCAAAGGTGAATTAAAAAGCATAGCACTAGAAAGCCTAATATATACCCAGTTTCATCAATAAAATCTTCGCAAAACAACAGATCAATAACACCAAGAAGGGAGAACAAGTTCAGTATGTTTTCGATAAATTTTTTTGACATTACAAGTATTAAAGTGCTTAACAATCAAAACCAGTGTCTAATCGTTGGATTTTTTTTCCTAAATTTGTGTTCAGATTTGGTTGAGTCACACTAGGGATTTAGAAAGTTCTATGGTATCAGTCCCATCTGCTTTGAGTCTTTGACACCAATGAGGGGGCATAGCATAAATTAAGAGACCATCAACTTTGAAGCAGATAATGCATGGGTTCAAAAGGGGAAAATTCTTGGACACACTTGTTGGTTGACAATGGACGGGATATATATTCTTAGTAAATACATCTCATAGGAAAATGTGGTCATAGACACCTATTTGGAAGAGAGAGAATTAGTGTTGAACTGATAAAGGGTGGAGGGGAGGGGGGGTTGGAAGAACATGGTCTTATCATTACCAGGTAGCAAGGAAGCTGGTCATTTATTCAAAGCATTGCGCAACATGGAATTAACCTATATTCCTTTGAGGGTAGTGATGCACCAATGCATGAAGTGAATGGTCAATTTATGATCCTACTGCACAAATGGTCTCAAAAAGAGTGCATTTGTGCTCATATTCTCTGTATTTCGACAACAACTAGTTTGAAGATTTCATAATCAGGTCTACTATTTTCTTTTGTGTACTTGTATACCACGGGTCACACCTTTGGCACTCTGTTGTTCTATGTTACCGAGGTATGAGTACCAGGTCTAGGTGAGTGTCCGCTGTCTAGTCATTGGAACTCCCCAAACCCTTGACATGGCATGAAAACATATTAACAACTAACATAATTACCCATAAGCAATTCCCGTACAGCTAGTTTTCTTAGACGCCATGATCCAATCATGACCTTCAACTCCACATGTTACTTTGCATGGCTGCTCCTCCCTCATATTGAACTGCAATAATTAGAAAATTTCTGATTTCATTTCATGAAAGGAAAAATAACATTTAAGGATGTTTCCAACAATAAGTAGAAAAAAGAGGGAATCAAATAAGATGCTCACAGTGTACATCAAATTTTCTATATGGTCACCACGAAGGACCACCCCCCCCCCCAGTTTTCGGCACTGTTCATAATTTTGGGAGGCTTACAATAGTATGACCATTCTGACACAACGAGGACCGATAGAGTGGCCAAACAACCCATAAAAACGTTACACATTTAAGAAAGGATAACAGATATTGCTTGTATGGTACAATTGCCTTTTAGTTAGTCCAAAACTCATCAGCAAAACCATCTTTCCTGAATTTTGGCATTATTCCACTTGTTTCGCTACAGAAGGAAACAAACATCGCAACATCACCAGTATGGAAAGCTTTAGTTTCTAACTGATGTTAGAAGATCAACAATGACATATGTACAAAGAGTATAACAATGCCTCACACATGCCCCCAAAATATTTATTACTCCTGAAGGTGATGTTTCCAATACAAAAACAGCTTACAGCATTACAATCTTAACCTCAAACTCCAGAGTTAATAGAATCATATATAAACAGGAAAAAAAAATATCGTCAAAACGAGAGAACAAAATCACAATCTACAGAAACCCATGTCAAGGTTTCAGCATCAGGAAATCAAAATGAAGAACGAAACGCACAATATCGACAGAACCATAATGAGATCGAAGAGGACGGCCTGGTCGACGTTGACGAACTCGGAGTCAAACGTCTTGAGTTCGTCGTAGCTGAGAAACAACGCAAATTGACCTCTCCCAAAACAGACCAAAGCAAGCATTTCCTTTCTCGTATAGCTCAAACAAACACATAAAGGAAGCAAGAAGTAATCGAGAAGTAGCCAATAGGTTACCTTCTCTTCGAGAAGTTGCATGCATAGTTTTGGCAACTTTGTAATCAAAGAACTATCCATGATATTTTTTCCCATACTATTTTCCTCAGCTTCTAGGATGCTTTCCAAGGTCACAAGGATGGAGGGTTGCCCATACGAGTGTCACTTGGTCCCATCCACTCCTCTACATACTTATCCATCAGTGGGGTCCATTCATTAACCAACAACCTATCCTCTTGTTCCACAGCCCAAACAGTAATCAGAACAAGAACACCCTTCTAAACAACTCGAAATTCATCTATTACTTTTTTCCTTCTACTCTCCATACCTAGGTGATGTAACACAGCAATAGAAATTGCAGCATCACCAAGGCAACGACATTCTAACCCATTCCTAGTCCTTCAACCCAACTACCGATACTTCCTATCCAATTCAGAACTAACTTCATACAAAATTAAGTAAATTTGTATGAGAAGCTATAGAACACCATTTTTGAAGGTGAATCCAATAGTACTGGAAAGGATTCAGGTTGCATAACTCACCAAAAAATACTAAGAGTGCCTTGGCGGATTGGCAAACAAAATAAGCGGACCAACCAAAAGTATTTTCCCATCGTAGCATTGGGAAGAAAGCCAAAATGACAAACTATGAGTATCTGTACGGTAAAGTCATTAGTTCTAACTCCTCAAATGGAAATAAAAATGCAAGAAATAAAATCATGCCTCCATCGAGTTACCAAAGCATACCTAGACAGGACAAAAAAAAACTAAAATTACTTTATCACAAAGCTAGATTTCTTATCTAAAGGAGAACTATCAGAGCAAACTTTTTTTTACAATTCTCAAATTGTGAAAACAGCAAAATAAGTGGTGGTGGTGGTTGTGTTGGCCAAACCAATTGAATCCTCTTCCTATCATAACATGTGAGGGAAAATAAGAAACAACCTATATCCAGAGAAACAACAAAGACAAACAATATATTTTCAAATAATTACGCAACTTGAATACCATGGTTCTAACTATCTGCCCGTCTTTGTTATTTTTTTGAAAAAATGCATCAGTACACCCCTAAAACCGAAGGGCGTGTTTTCTTTCCGTCTTTTAGGCTTGTTTAATGACATCTTAACAAGTATTAAGACATACAAAAGGGGAAAAAGTAATCAAAGCAAGTGTGAATTAGACCAAAACCCCTAATAAAAAGAGAAAGATAATAGAAGTCACTCACAATTTGCACTTCCTTACTTTGTTTTACCCTTCTTCTTCACCAACCCATCGAAAATATACAAAACTCACATGAATCACAACTTGAATCCAGTCGAAATCATGAAAAAAGCACTCAGAAAATTACCTTTTGGGGGCTTTAATCCTTGATCTGCATCACCCAAATAACAATAGAGCTTTCATGATAGAGAGAGGCACCAACCCGCTGAAAATACACAAAACCCATCTCAATCACAACTTATTCCAAACAAAATCATGGGAAAAGAACTAAATCTCAGAGGTCAAACTGGAAATCCTCATGGAGATTCTACGAAACAGAGCAACTTGAAACTTCCTTTCACTTTTTTTTGTTTTGCGGTTGTTTGGTTGGCGAAATGAAAACATGGAGAACATACCCCTATTTTCGTTGGACGGCGAATAGACATCATGTATCATTCTAGACCCAAAAGAAGATGAAGAACCGAATCAGAAAACGAAGAAGTAATCGAAGGGAAAAAAACACACTGAAGCAGCAGACAGAGACATCCAATCATATACATTACAAGCAAAACTTTCGAAAAAATGTAAGAGAACGATACCTGTGTTTTTACGGAGAGGAGGAAATACATAGAAACCCACGGATTCGGCGACATAGAGTGCAAAGTCAGAATCGACCCCTGAAAATATTGGCTGCGTCGTTGCCGTCATCTTCTCCTTCTTTCTCTCCATCTTTTCCTTCCCATCCAGATTCCTTCAAGATTTCTGAAATTCCATTGTAGAACAATGTTTATGTCAAAAGAAAACCCTAAATAGAAGTAGATAAATGTATAGAGGTTGATAAATGTGAGGTTCTGGTCCAAAACCTTTATTATTTATATATTGAAACTTGACTGCAAAACCGCTCCATTAAAAACCCACACCTATCCAAACAGCTATGCCTAACCCTTCCAATCCTAGCCGAGGCGAGCGAACTCGCAGCGCCGGCCTCGCCGCCGGTGGCGCGGACGGAGGATGCATCGCCGCCATTAGCAGAGGTGGTGGATGGAAGTTTGGAGTCTTCGTTTCCATGGGAAAGGGAGAGAGGAGGGGGTTTCGTCTGTGAGGGGTTTCGGGTGTGGGAGTGGGAGTGGGAGTGGCCGTTGTGGGTATCCAGCCATTCAAGCAGTTCGACGACGACGAGGAAGGCGAAGAGAAACGAGTTAACGGAAACTGGCGAAGAGAGGAGCCATAGAGGCCGTTAATGGAGGCGGTAAAAACGAGCTATCTCGAATGCGGCGGTGTAGATATGGGATTGAGCGTCAATGTGGTGATACGGTGAGAAAGCCTTGGAGGAATTGATGGAGAGAGAAGGAAGGAATCGACGGAGAGAGAAGGAATCGATGGAGCGTCAATGCTCTGCATTTTGAGAGAGAGAGAGAGAGGGTTGGAAGAACGAGCGAAGCAGGAGCGCAACGCACAGAAATATGACACCGTTGGGATCCGCAAGTGTGGTCCCCACTGCACTTTTATTTCCTTATTTTTAGGGATCCGTTTGTTTGTTTCGTCTGTGGTTTGAGAGAGAGAGAGAGTTAGGCCACGTTCCAGAACACCTCTTAAAAAATATATACTTATTTCATATTTTTAAACTCAAAAATAATGTAAATAAAAAATAATTTTTCAATTTTTTTTGCACCGTATTAAAGATTTCAATGAGATCTATCAAATAAGATCAATATTGATAGGAAAATAATTTATGTAAATACATAATTTTTGAGTTTGAAATTATCTTCTTAAAAAATAAGTACTTATTTTCCTTTTCGGAACGGAGCCTTAATTTTTAGGCTGGCCCCAAAAAGTAGGTTTAGACTTAATTTAGTCCTGACAAAAATATTTCTTCTTTATTTCAGTCTTTTTTTTTTTTTGCTTTTGATGCATTTTTACTATTTTGCTCATTCTTCTTAACTTTTTTTGTACATGTCTATTGTTAGTAAAATTTATATTTTAGAAGCAACTCCTGACCCATATTTTTTTGGACAAAAATACCCTTGGTTATGTGAGCTGGCTATGAGAATTGCCAATTCTCGTAGCTAGTTAATATAATATTTCGAACAAAAATATCCCCGCCAATTCACATTGCCCGAGTTAACATATTATTTTAGACAAAAACACCCCTGAAATATATGATTATGAAAGCTGAGGCTATGAGAGTTAGATTTTTAGAATTAATTCCTGAATCATATTTCAGACAAAAATATCATTGGCTATGTGAACTGGCTATGAGAACTGCTAAGTCTCATAATCAGTTCTATAAGAACTGCTCAATTTTCATAGAGAACTGGCTATGTGAACTGCGTTATGAGAATTGATTACGTGAATCGCCAATTCTCATAGTCAGTTCTATGAGAACTGTCAGTTTTCATAGTCAGTTATATGAGAAGTGACTGTTCTCATAGAGAATTAGCTTTGTGAACTAGTTATGAGAACTGGACTATATGAATTAGCTATGTGAACTGAAAATACACAGTTCATATAGTTTTACCACACACTAAAATACACAGTTCTCGTAAAAAATATATAATTCTTATAGAAAATACCCGGTTCTAATAGATAGTTCTCATGGACAATACACAGTTCTCATAAAAATAAGTAGTTCTCATAGAAAAATACATAGTTTTCATGAATAATACACAGTTCTCATAAAAAAATACACAGTTCTCTCTCTTTCTCATAGAAAAATACGCATTTCTCATTGACAATTCAAATGAAAAATACACATTTCTCAAAGAAAACATACAGTCCTCATAGGAAAATACACAGTTCTCATAGAAAAATATACAGTTCTCATAGAAAAATACATAATTCTCATAGATAGTTCAAATGAAAATACACATTTCTCAAAGAAAATATATAGTTCTCATAGGAAAATACACAGTTCTCATAGACAGTTCAAATGAAAAATACAAATTTCTCAAAGAAAAAACAAATTCTCATAGACGGTTCTCATAGACAATACACAGTTCTCATATAAAAATACATAATTTTCATAAAAAAAAATGGACAATTCACATACCTCATTCACATATGGTTCACATAATACAATTGAAAAGTAAAAGAAACGACAAATTATATACATAAATGCTGACATAAACACGTATGAATGGTATGAAGAGACTAAACCATTACAGTAATGATACGTACCATTATTCGCACAATAATCATCAAAATTGGCAACTCCATCGCCTCTGCTCTACACATCATCCATACACAACCTTGAAGTCGCCGTTGCGCCTGAAACTCCTCCGAAGTCACCATCGCCGAAGATCCACCGCCTTGATGTGTCCGTGGTGAACTAAATCGCCGCTAGAGAAGTGATCCAACGACCAGTCTCCGCCGTGAAGGAGCTGATAACAGACTCGACGCAATTGCACAATCGGAGAACTTACCGGTGATAAAATTCAGTCGTCCTATTCAGAGCTTGGACTTCCACTGAGGATCACCGTATTCAATCGCTCCAACGGCGGCGGAGGATGATGGTGGCGTGTGCATGTGAATCCTATTGCGAGTTAGGTTCAAGTTCGGCCTTGAGATTGGGAGAACCGAGATGATTGTACAAACTGGAGAAGTGAGGGATTCTCGCCAGAATGACGGAGATGATCGCCGACGAGAGCAATTCCATCAAACGAGTGCTGGTGTTTTGTTTGGCGGCATGGTTGCAATTTTGGTAATGCCGGGGATGAGAGAGAGAGAGAGAGAGAGAGAGAGAGAGAGAGAGAGAGAGAGAGAGAGATGTGATGAATCGGAGAGGAGAGACCAGAGAGAGTGGAGAGTGAGATGCCATTGTAGAGAGAGAGAATGGAAAAGAATGGAGGAATGAATTGGGCAAAAAGATAATAATGCAACGTAACCGAACTTCTCTAGCTTCGGAAATAATATTTAGGGTTGTGATCAAACCAAACCTAAAAATGAGGACCAACCTCTAATTTTCTATAAAGATATCATTAAGAGAATAAGTTCTGTCCGGTTGATCCGGACAAGGGGCTGTCCGAACAACTCCGTGTGGGTCTTCTTGGCACATTTTTTTGAAAAATCTACATATTGTAGGATCCGTAAAATAATGTATTTACGCAAAAAATTAGCTTGTTCGGATATCGATAGGAATGTCGAAAGTTGAGTTTTTACACGAAAAAATGGACGACTGTGAACAGTCTAACTTTAAAAATAGTTGACAGATCACGGTCGTTCATTTTTCTGTGTAAAAACTCAACTTTTGACATACCGATCGATGTTCGGACAAGCTAATTTTTAGCGTAAATACATTATTTTGCAGGCTCCACAAGATAAACAATTCAAATTTTCTAAAAAAACGCGCAAAGGGAGCCCACACGAGGCTGTCCAGATAGCCCCTTGTCCGGATTAACCGGAAAGAATTTTTTCTCTAATTGCGGATGGTTTTGAAATTTGAATGCCAATTAGCCAATAAATTATTTTTCTTAATTGTTAGTAAAATGCCAACAGCTATTTTTATTGTTCCCAACAATTTTTTTTATATCGGGTTCCAATAGTTTTTTTAAAAATTCGCAATAGGTCTATATTTGGCATTCAAAAAAAAATCTATATTTGAATCAAATATAACGGTTATTTATTACTCAATTTTTGTTGCACTTTTCATTTTGAACTAATTTCTTGGTTATTTCTATTAAACTTATTTCGTTTGGATGGTCCACAAGTAACAAATAAAAAATAATTACATGTAAAATTTTGTTGGCAAAACCAAAATTGCAATAAAAGTCTTGATGATTTATTAACAAAAGATATTTTCATTAAATCATCCATAAAGTAATTTGGATGGTCTACTTTTGGTTTGCTAACCATTTATTATTTGCAATTTAACTTATATATTAACCTAACCAATTCAGATCAAACTGTGGTACGGAATCCCCTTGTTTCTCTCCTATCCAAAAATGTCTAAATACTAGCTAGAAACTTAACATGTTCTACTAATTACATCTAATTTGCTACTTAACATATGCATAGAGGATGCTCTATAAGACTGCCACACATAGATTTTTTTCCAAAAGAATTAGTTGCCTTATTACACATGTGTGTACATTTTATTTATCTATATAATATGACAGGGAAGTTTTCAAATCCCCTAAATTTTCTCCTATATTTTGGACCCTAGGATCAGTACACATTTTTCCAACCGTTGAGATCTATGGGTAGGAGGGCTAACAATATATTTGGAAAGGATGGAAAGAATGAAGGATGAAAGGAAACCTTCTTTAATTTCAAACAAATTAACTTGGCCAAGATTCATTATCTATAAAGGTAATAATGATAAAAAAAAAATTATACAGTGTTGAAAAATGTATGCATTATAATTTGTGAAAATTTATATGCATCTCTATTAATTATTTTGATGATTAATTCAATGATATTTTTATTCGGCAAATACAAAATTATCGAAAAGTCGATTCCCGAATTAAATATTTTCGTGACCTTGAAATATAGCATAAAGTCTCTTGGATTCATGATTTATATTTACAAAGACTTTATTGAGCTCAATACATGCTTTAACGGTTTATTTAGATGAAATTGTGAGCCACAGGTTGACGAACCGGCTGACAAGCCGGCTGTCTAAACAGAAAGCTGTGACAACCGGACGACCACCCGGATGACCACTCAATCAAACGGCTAGTTTCCAACGGCTAGTTTCCAACGGCTAGTTTCAAACGGCTAGTTTCCAACGGCTAGTTTCCAACGGCTAGGAAGCATATGGATGGCTATATAAGGCATCAAGAACTCATTAATGAGTACACATACACAAGCTACAACATTCCATATTATTGCAAGAGCAAATTCTCAAAAGATCAAAACCAAAAATTCTCATTGTTCTTCCACTTTCATATTATTCTTGAGAGAAAATTTGTACAAGTCGTGAGCGATAATTTTCATACCTTCTTCACATACTTGTATTTCCTAAGTGAGTGTTTGAGTCAAACACTTGAAAGCTTAGAAGACCAAATTCGGGTTGGAATTTGGGTGTTATTGTTTTTGAGAAGTTTTCGGAGAAAATTCTTGCGGTTGTGCTAGCTCCTCGGGAAAGCTAGAGGCATTCGGTTCTTGTAAGCACCCGCAAGACTTACAAGTTGTAATCTTTTAAAGATTAGTCTAACCTTCAAGTAATTGCTTGAGGAGAAGTGGAGTAGGGCCGGACCGTGGACAAATCCGGACCGAACCACTATAAACGGGCTCTATCTCTCTATCTCTCTATTTTGATTGCATACTTATTGTTTGCATATATTGTTAGAGATAAATTTTTATTGGTAATTATTACTAGCAATCCTATTCACCCCCCCTCTAGGTTGCATAATTTGGGTAACATACAGCAACCTACCTATTTACGTGTAAGAACATATATTGAGTTTATTTGATTTGTTATTTGGTAAATGGTCACTCTCAATCTCGATCTTCGATGCAAACCTTATTCGTCATCTTCTCACCCGGCCTCCTCTCCTCCTCCGCCTTCGACAAGCCATAAACTCGCTGTTTAACTCTGTCTCCCTAAACTCGCTGATTTTATTTATGTCTCCCTAAACTTGCTGTTTTTATTTACACACGGTGGAAGCTCCATAGATCCCATCGACGTCGGTTTCACAGTTAGCCGTCCTTACCATTCCTCCTGTCGGGCGTCCTCAACTTTGCTCGCCATAGGTTTAGGTCCAACAACCGGGTTTTTATTGCCGAGTCCGGCACCGTCCCATCCCGAGGCTTTCTTCCTTCCCCTGCGTCGTAGCCCCACCGGGTCCTATTTCTGCTACTATTGGCGTGAAGCAAAAGTACTTGAATCCCAGTTTTTTATATTTTTATATACTTTTGGCAATTGGAAACTAATTTGAAACCTATTTTGTGTGGTAGCTAGTTGATGATGGTTACAGACGAAGGGGTGTTGAAAAATGTATGCATTATAATTTGTGAAAAATTATATGCATCTCTATTAATTATTTTGATGATTAATTCAATGATATTTTTATTCGGCAAATACAAAATTATCGAAAAGTCGTTTCACGAACTAAATATTTTCGTGACCTTGAAATATAGCATAAAGTCTCTTGGATTCATGATTTATATTTACAAAGACTTTATTGAGCTTAATACATGCCTTAATGGATTTATTTAGATAATTTTATGAGCTACCGGTTGACGAACCGGCTGACAGGCCGGCTGTCAGACCAGAGGAGTGTGTCTGCCGGAGGGCACCGGACGACCACCCGGACGACCGCCCGGACGACCGGTCAAAGCAAATCTCGCCCAGCTGTGCCGATCCAGATCTAAATCCAACGGCTCAAATTAAACTCCAACGGCAGGATTTGAGCACAACGGCTAAAGAGCAGAACATGGGATCTTAAAGCACTTGTCTTTTATTATTGATTCATCACAACAAAAAGCTCTTACACTTTCCAAGCAAAAATATTGCTCTTCTCTCCTAGATCCAAGAACAATACACTTATTCTCTTCCATTGTCATATTTATTGTTGTGAAAAAACTTTATTGTTGTTGTGAGCTTTCATCTTCTCATCATCCTTCACAATTTGTATTCCTAAGTGAGTGATTGAGAGAGATCACTTGTAAACCTTAGAAGACCAAAATCTGACAGATTTTGGGTGTTTGTTTTTGAGAGACTTTTTGGAGAAAACTCTTGCGGTTGTGCTAGCTCCTCGGGAAAGCTAGAGGCATTCGGTTTTTGTAAGCACCCGCAAGACTTACAAGTTGTAATCTTTTAAAGATTAGTGGAACCTTCAAGTAATTGCTTGAGGAGAAGTGGAGTAGGGCCGGACCGTGGACAAATCCGGACCGAACCACTATAAACGGGTTCTATCTCTCTATCTCTCTATTTGATTGCATACTTATTGTTTGCATATATTGTTAGAGATAAATTTTTATCGGTGATTATTACTAGCAATCCTATTCACCCCCCCCCAGGTTGCATAATTTGGGTAACAAGGGGAAAAGACAAGACGGAAAGGTGTGCGACAAAGTTTGAAGACGGAGGAGATTGTGAGGGGAGGACTCATTTTTTGGGTGTCGGTGTCGGTGTTGTATAACTCTGTTCTGGTGTTTCATTGTAAATAGTATATATTATTTCAGTGATTTTGGCATTTTTTTTTGGTTCTCTAACATCAGGATGTTTAATGTTAAATCTTTAAAGGGCCCGGGTTATGGTAGGGGAGGAGCATCGGGTGATTCGAATGGTAGCAATCAGTGAGGTATTCTACGCAAAACAGAAGGTTTTATTCCACACGAATGCACTCTTTTTTGTTTGTTTAGTTGTTTGCTTCTCAATGATTTATTTATAATTTAGTTGTTATTCAACTAATCTACAAACCATCATACCAGTTAGGCCTGTCAATGGACCGGATCCGAAAACGTCGATCCGATAATCCGAATCCGGTAATTCAATACGGATCCGGATCCGATCGGATTAAATCCGTTATCAATTCGAATCCGAACTTTATTTTTTAAAATTTTTTGAATTTTTTTTTAAAAATAGTAATTTTTTTTTTGAAAAAAAAAATGTTTAAGAAGTTGTATTTTTATTTTAATTTTTTAATTTTTTTTTTTTGAAAAAAAAAATTGTATTTTTTTGATTTTTTTTTTTTTTTTGCTAAAATTTTTGAAGTAAAAAAAGTTTTCAGATCGGATTCGGATTTTCGGATCGGATCCGAATTTTTCGGATTCGGATTACCACTATCGGATTTGAGTATTATCGGATCCGGATCGGATTGGGTCTTATCGGATCCGGTCCATTGACAGGCCTAATACCAGTGCATAGTTATATTAAACTAAAACGGAATAGCAACCCAATTATGCCTGTGCATTTAAATTTTCCATAGTTGTCCTCTTCACTTAAATTAAACTATATGAGAACCATTTTAGGGATAGTTGTACGTACCCTAATGTTATTATAAACAGATTCAGAAATAATGAGTAGCCTATATACTTTTAGACTAAAAATGTAGTACTCGTTAACCATTAAACCGATCATATCCATTACTCGAGCAATTATAATCCCATGATTTAAGGATTTTACAAGGAAGGATATCTATATGGTCCAATAACATTTTAGTCAATTTAACTTTATTGGATTTTTAGTACGCTTGTTGAGTGATTTATGAATTTTCAACAAATTTTACATATGCTTTGCTTATTTCATTTTATATGAATTTGATTTGCTTCTGTCCATTTTGTTATGAAACAATACTTTAAGTTGTGCAAATTGAGTAAAAAAAATTGAAACATAATTTTAAGATCACGACATTGGTTTATAACTTAAAATGGTCACTTTTTTAGCGCTAATAAACATTCGTCACAAGGACACCAAAATTATAATCAATATCACATTACTCAAACTACTAGTATTCAAAAATTGTACGCCGTTCCTAATCTCCTTAAATTTTGTAAGTGAAAAAAAATTAAACGTTGTATCATTATGTGAGTGTACTTCACATCTACAAAAAATAAGTGACGAACATGTAATTTGTCAAGATAAATATTATGTGGTGTTTTGGATGGTATTTTTTGATTTGATCAAGTTTTAAGCGTTCGAGTTTGTTCTATGCATTTTAGTTGGTTGAATTTGTTCAATATTTATTTGCGTGTGCTGAATGTTCGAGCCTTGCCTTCAGGCAACTTATGGATTACCATATGTTATTATTTATTTAGTGCATATAACTGTTATTATGCAGTTGAGAATCTACAACTTATGGATTCAACTATATTGTGGAGTACAATTGGTAGTTCTCCATGTTAATGTTTAGGTAAGTTTGTTAGTTCTTCATGTTTTGTTACTCTAATGAGTGGATGATTTCTATGGTTGACCAATTTATATTTTTCTTTTTCTGTTCTTAAACAAAAGTATTAAAGTTCTAGCAAAAGGGATTAGAAAATTGTTTGTTCATTATTTGTTGATTCAAGTTAAACAGGCCAATGAATATGCTTAGGTAATTATTTTTCGCATGGTTGGATTCGTTGAGCAATAGTTGATATATTGCATGTGAGTCCATATTTTATTTGTATGTGCTGATCTCCATTGGATTGGTACATATTTTTCAACCGTTGGATTGAAAATCTTATGCCGGTTCAATCATGCCTTTTCAACCAAAATTAGTGAAAAATTATGCCAGTTCAATCTTTTTTTTTCAGCCAAAATTAGTGGCTAACTATGGTACTCTATAATCAAGCCAAAATTGAATACACATTATGGTAATCTATAATCAGCCAAAATTATCTCCGAAATTTGAATACACTTTATGGTAATCTATAATCAAACAAAATTATATTCATCCTAATCTTTAGAGCTCTCTCTCTCTCTCTCTCTCTCTCTCTCTCTCTCTCTCTCTCTCTCACATTCCTTTCTTCTGACCGATGATTATCTACGTTAGTTTTTGTTGATCAAAAAACCTAGCTCTACACTGGAACCTAAAAAAACTTACAGGTATTTTAACTTGAAAATCCTTCGGTACACCGAAATCCTACGTTCTTCACATTATATTCCCTATATTTTGAGGTGAATTTATTTTTCTTTATACAAATACTGATTTTTTATAATGAAGTTTTTTCTCTTATTTTTTCGCTTATACCGTGCTTGAATAGGCATAATTTTTTCTCTCTTTTTTTTGGCCTATACCGTTCCCCTCTCTCTCTCTCTCTCTCTCTCTCTCTCTCTCTCTCTCTCCCCTTCCTTTTGGCCAATGATTATCTACGTTAGTTTTTGTTGATTAAAAACCTAGCTCTGCTCGGGAACCTAAAAAACTAACAGGTACTTTAACTTGAAAATCCTTCGGTACACCAAAATCTTACATTTTTCTCATTACGTTCCCTACAGTTTGAGGTGAGTGTATTTTTCTTTATACAAACACTAATTTTTTACAATGAAGTTTTTCTCTTATTTTCCGCTTATACTGTGCTTGAACGGGTATAATTTTTTCTCTCTTTTTTGGCCTATACCGTTCTTCTTTTAATGGCTTTCTGGCAGATCAAAAAACTTAGCTACGAATGTGAATGTGCTTTTAACCTAAAAAAAACTAACCTAGCTACACTGATTTTTTAAAATAATTTTTTTCTCTTTTTTCTCTTATTTTTTCGCCTATACCGTGCTTGAACAGGCATAATTTTTTCTCTTTTTTTTGGCCCATACCATTCTTCTTTTAATGGCTTTCTGGCTGATCAAAAAACCTCGCTACGAATGTGAACGTGTTTTCAACCTAAAAAAAACTAACGTGGTTGATACCATTTATGGTCTCTGAATTGCTCTTTATGTCTAGATTTTTTGGCCGACCAAAAGACCTAGCTTTATACCCGATCATTCAACAAAAAAAAAAATTGTGTTAATGTGTTTCTCTTTATGATATTGTGTTTTAATTTGTATTATAGAAGTGTTTACCAGGGGTATTTTGGTTTGAATCAGATAATGTTTTCACCTGCCTAAAGATTTAAAAAGCATTGCATATCTTTTTTCCACTTTTTTATTCACACCGCATTCTAGTCCTTTAGGCTAAGTTATGTTTGTTTTTTCAGTTCCCTAATCTTGCATATTTTACGCTGCAATGGGTGCTGAGGGGATGGGATATTGGAGAAATGAGAAGGAAGGCTCTGCAAGTAGGTGGCGGATTTAGTTGGTTGTGACTGGTTCAGGTTGTTTGCTCAACATGTGGAAAATTGATTTTTAGATTTTGAAATCTAAGTGGTCTTATTCTTTGAATGTAGAAATCCTTTTTGTTTTTTATTTGGTTGACTTAATTCTTATAAATTATAATATGTTTAGATATTTCAGGACTACGATATAACTTGAGGGAGAGTCATGTTGGTTGGACAAGGTATATCAGTTGAAGGACATGGTAATTGTCATAGATGAGTCTGAACGTAGGCTGTCACATTTTCAACATCACCTTACTCCCACTGAACCGTTGCTGATGCATCTCATCAGAATGCTTCTGGTGTCGTTCAGTATGATGGAGAAGCATGGGAGCATAAAACTCTGTACAAAAGTCTTCTTGAGTTGTGATGTTGGATTATATTTGCTATTGACATCTTGCATTTTACTTGAAAGATTTACTCCATTTATTAAAGGGGTTTAATTCAACCTTTTCCTTTGTACCTTCTCTACTCGCATCAATGATGGCTTGAAGTACTAAACCTCTATTATGATCTACGAAATCCACGTCGTTTGTTTTGATAATTGGCATGTATTTTTACTTTACTAAACAACCATGTAGCGTAATGCAAATGCAATATATGAACATAGCCTCTTTTTTTTGTTAACTCTCATATCTTATCACACCTTGCTAAGCATTCTTAGAGCCGTATTGAATACCCAATCCTTTGAGTGGTGCCTTCAAGCACAGACATGCGTGTCACGCCCTCGATTTTTAACATAATAATAATAATAATATTATTATAAAAGGGAATACATCGCACTATACATATCAATATCCCAAAGGATTTCCCATAAACCGTTCACCAAAGTACGGATATGCCCATAAGTTTATAATATTGGCACACCGGCCCCAAATACTTAGAGATTATATCAAAAGAGAGTTTAGAAATTACAAGATTTCCAAGTTAAGAGTATAATGAAAATTACAGTTACATCTTTCAAAAGAGTTCTACAAAAGATACTAATGTAATCCTCCTTGTTAGCTTTCAAAAGATGAAGTTAAGCATGCACTCCATGTCAATGCCCTTGGGGTGTGCCTGAAATGATAATAGAGTTGAGCAAACACATGCCCAATAGAGAAATCTATGCTCAAGAAATGTATCGACGTGATGATAGATGCACCAGAAAGAACATAAGCAACGACAAGTTTCCCACAAGAGTAAGAGCAAGAATATAAGATCTTAGAACCAACAACGTCCATATACAAGTAGCTTAACAATCTCTAAAGTTCTCCAATTTCATTATGTCACGTATTTCGATCTCACTTCTAGGCATTAAGGACCCCGTGCGTCTGTATTCATTCCGGCATCACACCTTAAGGTGGATCCGTGTCTTTCTTGTGCACTTCCGGGCATTAAGGACCCCGTGCATCCGTATTCATTCCGGCATCACACTTTAAGGTGGATCCGTGGCTTTCTTGTGTACTTTCGGGTGTTAGGGACCCCGTTCACCCCATGTTCATTCCGACAATCGCACCAATTCAGTGGACCTGTGGCTTTCTTCGTAATCATTCTACCATTCCACATTATTTTATTCCATCTCACTTTACTCACTAACATCATGCCCAATAAATACCAAGCCCATACCATTAACCTTAATATTATTACTATGATCAAATAATCTCTTAAATGCAAAGACAACAAAAGGATACCACACTTAGGATTTGACACTTTTCTCTTACACAGCAGGCGTCAAACGAGATAGATTGACTAATGAATCATTCAAGATATGAACAATCAAGTTTAGAAGTGTTTTGAAGGAGTTTAAAGAGTCTTAGAAGTGATTGGGGGTTAAAAACATGGATGAAGGAACATTGCTGAAAATTTCTAGGTAGTACATGTACCAGTACAAACCAAGGTACATGTACTAGCTGGACAGAACCGAAATTTCTTTGACAGTACATGTACAAATACAAACTGAGGTACATGTACCAGCTGGGTTTCACAGGACGATTTTTCAGATTTCATGGGTGAATTTCGAGCAACAAAACAACGATCCAATACATGAATTCAAGGCCAAATCATCTCATAAACACATAGAGAGAGAGTAAGAAATTCCTACCTCAACTTGGAGAATGAAACCCAACGAGATTGATCGAGCCCTAGCTTTTGAATTCGAAATCCTCCGAGCTTGCTCCAATGAAACCCAAGGTCGAGAGCTTGAGAGGATGATGATTTGGTGAAGGATATGGTGGGTTTTGAACTTGGAGTGGAGTTTTTGAATGAGAGGGTGAGAGAGAGAGAGGAGAGAGCCGAAGGGAGAGAGGCGTGGGGTGTGTGTGTTTGGGAAATTGTTTCTCTACACCACACACTCATATATATATATATATATATATATATATATATATATATATATATATATATACCCATACATATACACATCACACTAGCACCCCTTTCACTTATAATTCTATCACATTAACCCCAAATCAATTAAACTACACAAATTCCTTATTCTAGCATTTATAAAACTTTTAAACGATTTTTTGAAAAATATGGGGCTCTACATCCTACCCTCCTTAAAAAAAAAATGTCGTCCTCGAAATTTGATAACCATGCTTAGTCAAAATTTGCATCACATAAACATAACCAAGTCACAGCAACAATCATTATGCAATAACGGTAATGACTCAAAAAGTTTAAACTTAGACACTCACATTGGTTCTTACACCAGAAACAAGTGCAGATATTTCTCTCTAACCTTGTCTTCACGTTCCCATGTTGACTCTTCCTTACCTTGGTTACTCCACACGACTCGCTCTAACGGTATCGTCTTACCCCTCAACACTTGATTGCACGAATCTAGGATACGTATCAGTTCCTCCCCATAAGATGCATCGGCTTCCAACTCTAGTTCGGACCACTCTAAGACATGAGACGGATCCAGTTGGTATTTCCTCAATATCGACACGTGGAACACATCATGCACTCCCGAAAGTTTACGATACCGTTCCAAAACACCCATACGGTACCAAACCACACTAAAACGGTACAATACCATCCCAATAATTCCATACGGTACCATAACACACCATAACAGTACAATACCGTACCACAACATTCATACGGTACCATACCACACCAAAATGGTACAATACCGTACCTAAACATCCATATGGTAAAAAAACACACCAAAATAGTACAATACAGTTCCAAAACACCCAAGGCTTGGACCAAACTCAAGGCCTCTGATTGCCAACGTTTAGTGGAGAGCATGACTGCTAAGACTAAGACTTGGACCAATAGAGACCTCACCTATGCAGGTCGGGTTCAATTAATTAAGAATGTTCTTTTTTTCCATTCAAACGTATTGGTCCTCTCTGTTTATCATTCCCAAAAAGGTAATTAAGGAAGTTGAGTCAATTCTTAGGGCCTTTCTGTGGTCTGGCCCTGATCTAAAGAAAACGGGTGCTAAAGTTTCGTGGGAGCATCTGTGTTCCCCTAAAGAGGAGGGAGGTCTTGGCTTTAAAGCTTTGCAAATTTGGAACAAGGCAGCTATTGCAAAACATATCTGGTTTCTAATCTCTAGGGGACAACAATCCATGTGGTGTCAGTGGGTCAAGTCGTACTTGTTACGTTGTGGGAGTTTCTGGACTTTGAAAATACCGGGTAATTGTACATGGGTTTGGAGGAAACTTTTGAATCTCTGACCCTTGGTTAAACCATATGTTTTTAATATATTGGGGAATGGGAATTCCACGTACTTGTGGCATTACACCTGGCACCCCCTCGGTCCTTTAATAGATAGATTTGGTCCACGAATTTATCAATAACTCAAATTGGGTGTTTCCCATAGCTCAAACTTTTGATCTAAATGAGGTGAGAAACACTCTACCCCATCTTGTTTGAGCCAGGTTGAATGGGGCCGATTAGACAAGGTGGACCCTTAATTCCAATGGTCAGTTCATGTCACGCCCTCGATTTTCAACATAAATAAAGTTAGCTTTTAATAAATAAAACTTCTCACATTACCTTTCCATAATACTCCAAAAAGTTCACCATATCTGAGTCATTAAATTACAGATCCAACCCCAAGAGTTTGAATAGATTACATCATAAAAAAAAAAATAGAGTTAAGGTTCTATTACATTCCCAAAACATGTTTTATCAAAAGTCCATGAGTCTCTTTTGCCACTTCTTTCAAAAATATGCACTTGAATGCATGCACTTCGCTCCATTCTACTGCTCTGGATTCACACCTGAAAAATGATAGGTTGAGCTACACTAGCCCAGTAGAGAAATCTACACAACTATTATATGCAAATGGGATGACAGGTAGAATGAATGACAGAAGTTGATACAGTGTCTTAAATGGCGCAACAGAACGAGTATACTAAATGCCCCATCGTCGACTACGGAAGGAAAGCTCACTTTCTACACCCCAATATTTAAGTACACCTCGAAGATCTAATACCCATATGACTTACTCACGACTACCAATGCCTCTCAACCTAGTCCGATATCCCATGTCGCAATATAGATGACCACTCACATTTAACGGTAACAAGTACATCTCTACGGTATCGTGTCCGAACAACCAATCATTTCTTTCATGGATTCATTCCGTTAACCCTTTATTTGTTTCCATATCACAGTTGCAAACCAATGCCACACGTCAGGAGCAGATGCTCTTTTCGGGCTATTCATGGAGTCCCATCACTCCCCACAAATACTTCTCACACAGATGGAACAAATTCAATCCACATACAATGGATTCATAGGCGAGACTCGTTCATGTAGAAACTATAAGGGCAACCCCATTGTAAACTACTCGCATCTATAACACTATTAGTTTCTTATATTATCATCCACCTATCCACACATCTCACATCAAAGTAAACTCATTCTCAACAATTCATAGATTTCTACCTTGCCACTCATAAAACCGTAGAAGCTATGCAAGAAATGTATCCCATATCAAACATAAGGAAAATGTCTCATGTACTCACGCCCAGCATTGTTTAACTCTAAAGAGTGATCTACGTGTTTGTTTCTCACATCGCATGTCAACACATACAACCATCGCCCACCTATATTCCTTATGTTCTTTAAACCATCGTTTCGGTGTCAAAGGACTCACACGGAACCCAACAACCACTACAAAGCCTAGTATACCACTAGCCTCGTCAAACCACTCAATTAAGTACTTAGGCGAATCTAAGAACATCCAAATTTCACTCCACGATTCGAAGGAAAAGGATTACCCAACGTATATAAACCTATCTATCTTATTTTGGCTACCAAACCTTATCGGCTAAGAATTAGGAGATGAGACCACCGCCATTGGAAAGTAGATTCCGGTACATGAATTTCGATATAAAATTTGCCCAAAACGAAGTTCGGATGAAAAAGTTATGCCCGTTCGAAGTTTTGCCAAAAATGCTGAATTTTCATTCCCTACCGGTAGGACACATTCTCCTACCGGTAGGAGACCACAATTTCACGAAAATGACATTACTGGACAGCTTTTCTATCGGCAGGGCCAAAACTCCTACCGGTAGGACTTGGGTTTTCAGTGAACGATTTTCAGACTCCACCAGAGCATTTCTAACAACAAAAACAACGATCTAGGACACGATTCAAACACCAAGTCAACACATAAACACATAATAGAAATGAGAAATCCCTACCTCGAAGTCGAAGAACAAAATTCAAGCTCAATCAAGCAAGCCCTAGCTCCGAAAACCTAGAATCAACGAAATATTCCTCTTCGAGCTCAAACCCACGAATTTCCAAGCTCTAGAACACTTGAATACGAAAACCTTACGGCGGATCGAGGTGGGTTCGAAGTATTTTGGGGTGTTGGAGCGTGAGAGTTAGAGAGAGAGAGAGAGAGAGAGAGAGAGAGAGAGAGAGAGAGAGAGAGAGAGAGAGAGAGCCGAGAGCGAGAGAGATCGGGAACAGAGAGAGAGGGTTGGGGATTTTTAATCCTCTACACCCTCACATACATATATATAATAGGGCACACAGTAACCACACTTTCACTCCCTCCACTCTCAATTCTATCACATTGACCCCATATCAAATAAATTTAACAAATTTCACATTTGTTCGATATTCTATCATGAATAAAACTTTTAAACGATTTTTCGAAAATACGGGTCCCTACAGTTCACAATTGCATCTCTATGGGACAAATTGAGAACTCCTTTTCCTAGGGTATTATGGCATAAGGAAGTATGGTTCTCTGCTCACATTCCTAAATGCAGCTTTGTCACTTGGCTGGCCATTCAGAATAGGATATCCACTGCAGATAGACTTGTGTCTTTCGGTCTAAACATTTCCCCATAGTGTGGTTTATGTCGGGGGAGTGAAAGTCATGACCATCTTTTGTTTAACTGCCCATTCACTAAATAGGTGTGGAACTCCAATCAGGCCGAACTCCAAGCTTCTTGGCCTGCTAGATCTTGGGCTGACTGGGTGACCTTGTTATCAGGTTTTAAGGGTAAATCCCTTAAGAGTGTGATCACTCGGTTGGTCTTTACTGTAACTGTTTATCATATTTGGATTGAGAGAAATTTGAGGAAGTTCCAAAATCAATCCTATACTTGGGAGATAGTTGTTCACAAAATTTGTACGATGGTAAGAGCTAGAATTTTATCACTTTCTAATTTGCCGTATTCCTAAGCAAATTGTATTGTACATGTGTGAAACACTGTTTAAGCTAATTTTGTAACAGTTACTGTATCATTATTGTATCTGTTAGATCTGGATTTAACTGTTGTCCATAGTGGTTTTGTGACTCAAAAGGCAGGTTGTTCTCTATTTTGGAATGCTTGGAGATGGCTTCTCTTGATTTGACAAGGAATTGCCAAATGTAGGAGCTAGAAGGTTCAATTTGAGGGGTTCTTGGCTGCTAGTACTTCTAATTATGAGATTTAGGTTTGTTTTGACATTTTAGTCTGCCTCTATTTGTGTGAACCTATGAGTTGTGGGTTTGAGCCTATTCTTCTTATGAGTTGAGGTAATAAATAGGGGGAGGCATTTTGTGAGGGAGAGGCGAAGGAGTAGTAGCAGCTCACCCTTTTGCTTTTAGAGTGTTGGTGAATTAGGCTCCGAGGGAGGAGTAGAGTGAGGAGATATACACATTGGGAATGTCTAGGATCTGAATTCTACTACTATTTTTATTATCCTGTGGGTATTCGTAGTTCAGGATCTGAATTTTCATTATCAAGTGGGCTATTTTGTGGTTGAATTCTATTATGCTGTTAGTAATTCATAGGTTGCACTACCAGCCTCGTTGACTATCTTGTGGTTGAATATTCATTACTGCTGCTGTTATTATCTTGTTAGTAACTCACAGAGTTCTGTTAGTAACTCACAGAGTTCTATGCTGCTACTATGGACTATGAATTTGTGTTACTAATCTGTTGGACAGTTGGCCTCTAGACATTGTGTTACTATAAGATGTTAAGTTGTAAATGTTCAGTAAACTTGAACTTGGGGTTTGTCCCATTGAATTTAACCTACCTTGGGGGGTTGTCCCTAGGGCTGTTTAAGCTTTTCTAGGGAGCTTGTCCCTAGCTCTTTACCCTCTCCTTTGGTTTTCTTATTGTCCATGGTAAGGCTCTGGGCATTGGAGTATCTCTGCTTATTCACTATTCGGTACTACTATTCTACTTTTGAACTGCTGTCCAGCAACATAATGTCCAGCAATTGTTGTCCAGCTTCTATTGACTAGCAAGCTACTGCTATTTCTTCAACTGTCCAGTAAACTGCTGCTGTCCAGCTACTACTATTTTGTGCTGTTGCTGCACACTGCCTCCAAGATGGTAGCTACGACAGCCATCTGTTGTCCAGCAATCTGCCTTTTTCTGTTTGGTTGATTTGCATTTTTGATATGGCAATTGTATTGTTGCTACCGCTCTGTATGATGTTCTATGTATAATCTATGGTATAAGCTACGACTTCGGTCCTGACTGCTACTACCTATTTCTTCCATGTCACTTTTGTAATGCTTAGGTGTCCAAGCACTTGCCTAGACACTTTTAGGCATTGGCTTTGGCAGTAGTTCTTTAAGTCGTTGTTTTCCTTCCCTCTTACTAGATGGATTGGAAACATCGCATATCTTGTAGCCACTTGGCACAAGCAATTTTCTTTACTTTTGTTTTGCTTTCTTTCTTTCCTCTTGGGGTATGCTCATTGTAGGTTGTATATTCGGTTAGCCTTTTTTTCAATTTCAAGCTGATTTACCCAAAAAAAAAAACACCCATACGGTACCATATCACACGAAAACGGTATAATATCGTACCCAAACATCCATACGGTATCATACATCACGAAAACTGTACAATACCGTACTAAAACATCCATATAGAACCATATCACACCAAAACTGTACAACATCGTTCCAAAACACCCGTACAGTATCAGACCACACCATAACAGTATCAGACCACATCATAATAGTACAACACCGTTCCAAAACACCCATACGGTATCATACCACACCAAAACGGTACAATACCGTACCAAAACATCCATAAGGTATCATACCACACCAAAATGGTACAACACCTTTCCAAAACACCCATACGGTACCATCCCACTAAAAAACGGTACAATACTATTCCAAAATATCCATACGCTACCATACCACATAAAAAATGGTACAATATCGTTCCAAAATGTCCGTACGGTACCATACCACACCAAAAATGGTACAACAACTTTCCAAAACACCCATATGGTACAATACCACACCAAAACGGTACAATACCGTACCAAAATGTCCATACAAAACCATACCACACCATAACGGTACAATAACGTTCCAAAACACCCATATGGTTCAAAACCGTACCAAAATGGTATAACACTGTACCAAAACACCCGTACGGTACCATACCACACTAAAATGGTACGATATTGTACCACAACGTCCATACGGTACCATACCATAGAAAAATGGTACAACACATTTCCAAAACACCCATACGGTATCATACCACTCAAAAACGGTACAATACCGTTCCAAAATATCCATATGATACCATACCACAGAAAAAATGGCACAATACCGTTCCAAACACCCATACGGTTTCGAACAACACCAAAATGGTACAATACCATACCAAAACATGCATACGGTACCATACCACACCGTAACGGTACAATACTGATCCAAAACTTCCATACGGTTCCAAACCACACAAGAACGGTATAATACCATACCAAAACATCCATACAGTACCAAAACGGTACAAAACTGTTCCAAAACCATCATACGGTACCATATAACACCAAAACGGTACAATACCGTTCCAAAACATCCATATGGTACTATACCACATCAAAACGGTACAATACCATTCCAAAACATCCATAGAGTTCTGAACCACACCAGAATGGTGCAACACCATATCAAAACACCCATATAGTACCATACCACACCAAAACGGTACAATATTGTACCACAATATCCATACTATATAATACCATACCAAAACGGTACAATACTATGCGAAAACATCCAAGAGATATGATAGTTTATAGTTTATGACCTTACAAATTAATCCCGGAACTCGAACAGCTTTTCTAAGGTAACGCTAGGGTAGGACTTGCTCGCTCTAACATGTAAGGCGTTCTTGGCGATTTTGACAAAGGTCATGGAGAACCTGTGAATTCCATGGCAGACAGTTCGAATTCAATGGCGGAAGGGTTGGGCCTCAAAGCCCTAGATTCGAATGAACTTCGTAAAAAGCAACAGATTTGCTCTGATCTTACAAAGTTTCCTCAAAATCATCAATCACTCTCGAAAAACCCTAAGAGCCAACCTGGGATGGAGATGCGAATCCTCTAATCTCAGTTCATTCTCAACCCATCTCAACTCCACCATCTCATCTTTCGAGTTCATTGTAACTTTAGGCTGGAGCTGTTGATCTCAAATCAATCAAGACCCTGAGTCCTTCACGGAAGCTGATTTCAACAAATCTGAGTTCTAACTCTGCACACCCTAGTTCTCAACCTCGGCTGTTACTATCAGGGAATTCTTCCAAAACTTCTCCTACTGGGATTGAAAGTCATAGCCCTAAATCGGGAACTGCAAGGAAGATGCAACAAGCGTTATTTGAGGAAAGCTTGATCCTGGAGGCAGAGGAACGAGCTCGCCACATCCAACAACAACTTCAACAGGTACAACCCCCAATCCCTACTCCAAAAACCCTAATCAATGCTAGAGGTATCCCGTATTTAGAAGGGGACCTAATTTGGGATATCTTAAAGCTGATACTAAACCTAGGCGTCCCTTTTCTCCAAAAAATCAAACTTTACCTACACATCTTACTCATAGCTTACCACAACAAGCACCCATTAAACCTAGATCTAATCCAAATGTTCCTAAACCCAACCCTAAAAATTGGGCTTCATTGCTGCAGTCCCAAAGTCCATCAATGGACATGAAATTGGAGTTTCATCCTGACCTATTTAGAGGGAAAGAAGCCCAAATGGAAATTGATAGTGCTCTCACCGATGTTGGTAAGTGGAATAAATACTTGATGGGCCACTTCCTTGATGGGAAAATGCCCTATCCATTGGTTGTTTCCGCAGCAAGGTATCAGTTGTAGGTGGACAAATTCAAGTAGTGCTTTGATCAGCACTAGATTGTAACGGCTTCTCGTGGCTCTTGACCGGAACCCTGGTTTGTCGTCGAAACCCTAATCTGCAAAACAGACAAGGAGTGAGCGTACCTCTGCCTCTCGTGGCAAAGGCCCTCCGATGCCTAAGTTAGTATCACGTACTGGCGATAAACCCTAAATATCAATAGGAAGTAACGTATGAGTGCAATGTATTGCGTACCTTTATCTCTAGGTTTACCTCATATTTATAGATTCATGGATACTTGTTGCCCAAGTATCTGTGTTGCACTAGGTTTCCTACCTCGTATAGGAAACCAGAATATCTTGGATTTTCGTTCCCTTATCAGTTCATTACATTAGTCCACTTTAGGACTCTTTTCCATAGCTGGCCGAATATCCCACTTTCATTAGGTATCTATTCTAGATCCTATTTCCTCGGGATCTCATTCCTTAACGGAATAACACTGCTTCTGGACCCTTCCAGAGTGTTTTTCCTATCTTAGCACCTGATTGGAGCTCCTTCCTTGTTCGGCTATCTCATAGCCGAACAGACTGTTTGGACTAGTTTACTTCATACTTTAACTGGTCTTTTATCAATCATTTTGGGCTTACATCTTCTCATGAGCTCTCAATCTGTTCGGCTCTACTTTAAGCCAAACAGACTAAACGAGCAATGACTTCGCATGTTACTTATCCTATTAGATCTATACCATGGTGCCTCATACCAAGTATCTTGATTCTATCTGTTCGGGAATACCTCCCTACAATTGCTCCCCAATTTTCCCATTTTGCCTCTGTTCGGGGGCGGCTATTAAAACTAAAACTTATCTTTGAACTAAGCTTTCAACTCCTTAGATCTCATGCAGACATGCCATTGATTATTTTGGCATTTAAATCATCATGCCGTCTCGAGGCAGGAACTCCACGTGACACGTTCTATATACTTCGCATTAAATTTCGACTGACGCTTTTAGCCAAACGGCGTCTGAATGGTACTACTTGCCGTTACTTTTCATGAAACGTCGTAAGAGAGACGTTTCATCTCCGTCTCTCAATTTAAAACCCAAAAAGGTTTCTTTGGATTTTTTACCCAATTGATCCGTATCCCATTTATCTCTTTCTCTCTTCAACCAGACAAGAGCTTTCTTCTCTTTCTTACGCCATCGCCGCCGTCTGCAACTCTATTGTATCTCAGGCAACCACTGCATTAGTTTCGTAAGACTCTTATCTTCGTTTCTTTATTCTAAAATTTGCTCCCAGATTAATCCTCTGTTTTAGGGTTTCAAATCGAACCCACTTTCGGATTTATTCATTTCTTCTGTGTCTATGGCATATGAGAACCCTCAAAACCTAGTAAGTTTAGGAAACTCTGGAAAACCCCTACCGCCATGGCGGCATTTAGGGCCGAATATAGCGTTCCTGATAATGTGAGGCTCGAACTCGCCCCTTTAGGTGCGGATAGAGATAGCGGTTCGTGGGATAGAATGTGTATTCCAATCGTAGCCATTGTTAAGGGCGGAGTTCGTTTCCCCCTTCATCCACTGCTTCGTCAGGTCCTGAATTGGTACCGTCTTACTCTCATGCAAGTTTCGACCAACGTTTTTAGACTGGTAATGGGGATTGTAGCTCTGAATAGGATTCTGGGAACCCAGCTTGGGATTTGGGACATCCAGTGGTGGTATAGCATAGTTCTAAACCCTGAGTACAATACATACTACTCAAGGTTAGGAGAGCAGAGAAGCGTCTCGTGTTGAACCTGCCAGATTCTGCTCATGATTACAAGATTGATTTCCTCTATATTACTGGTGCATTTGAACCTATAGGGGAAGATGGCCAAGTGGTGGGCCTTCACTGCCCCCACATATGGGGTTACCCACGTATGCTCCTAATTCACTTTGCGCTTAATCATAACTGTTCTCTACTGTTCTTCTGAATTTTATTTACTCCATGCTTGTATTTCAATATGCAGCAGATAACACCAACAAGCGTCCCAGACGAGAACCAAGTTATGTCCGAACAGAGGAGATTAATAGAATTTTGAAATACACTGGTGAGCTCGGTACTTCAATAGCTGGTCGGGGTCGTAACACTAACGTACTATTGGGATACGATCCTTCTTACAGAGGCATTATCGATAGAAGACTTTCCAACCCGAGTACCAGTGCTGCCTCAACATCGACCACTCCACAGCCGAGGAATTTAATATCCAGTGCTGGAGTGACAATCGCCGGGCAGCCACGTGACGTTCCTATTTCAGAAGGCCTCCCCTTACCTCGTGTGGTACTTAGAAGATCCTCTCAAAGGCAGGCTGGTTCTCATTGACAGCCCAAACAGCCAATTCCTGATCGTAACACCAGCCAATCATTTTCTTCTGGCTATTCCCCATCTCCTCCAAACTCAGGTACTATGACCCGTCAACCTCTAAATCTTAGTACCTTACTCACAGTGTCTTCACGGGGACGTGGTGCCTCTGGGAGGGCATCATCAATTGGTCGAGCCCCCCCGCCATCTCGTCAAATCAGGGGGGTTTCAACACGGTCCTCTTTCTCTCCACGGGAACGTGACAGTTCCCTTGAGGCTACCGATGCTCATTGGGACAAATGCCCTAGGAATCAAGAAGGTGGGGATCTTGATGCTCAAGCTGCTGCATCAGTTTCAGAAACTCCCCCATCAACTATCAAACAACTCATGAAACCTGGGCCCCTCAGCTCATAAGGGGCGATCGTCTAGTAAATGTTGGAGATAGTGCTAGTTCCTCTGAGACTACACTGGCCCTAGCACAGGGCTTACTATTACTTGTTGACATGCAGAAAGAGTCCTCATCTCCTTCTGATCGGCTTGTGTCCACTGGACTCGTCAGTGGAATTAAGGTGAGTTAGTTTTATTTTACGAATTTAAGCCTTGACCTTTTTTCCGTGGAATTGTAGATCTAAGCTGTACTTGATGTTTCTTAGTTTATCCAAAAGATGGTCACACTGGGCCAAAAGCTCCAAGAGGCTGATACTGAAAGAATCAAACTGATGAATGACAATACTCGGTTGCTTCGGACAATCTCAAGGTTGGAAAGAGAAAGAGATAAAGCTAAATCCGATTTTGATGGAGCAAAAGGCAAACTTGAGATTGCCAAAGACAGCCTCAACCAAGCCTTGACAGAGATCGATAGCACCAAAAAAGCCGCTTATGAAGAAGGGTACCAGAAGGGTTTCGATGCTACAACTGCTAGCTACATTGAACAGATGCCAGCTATTCAAGACCAGATTAGGAGTGCATGTTAGGAGGCATGTTTAACGAAGGTTGGCGTTGCAGACGACTCCCCTCTCTGGGTTGAAAATGAGTTGCCGAGTAGCAGGCTGCAGCTCCCCAAGGGCATGAGGAGCCCCTGGAGGATGATGTTGAGCAGCAAATTGAAGATTTTGCTGGTACAAAGGAAGACATTCTATCTGATTCTCACCCTGTCCAATCACCTGTTTGTGATTCAATCAATGAACCTATCAACCTGGAAGAGAATCCAACTGGCAGTGTTGCTACCACTGAAGTTCATGCAGAGATCCCGGATGAAACTGCTCCAGAGGTTCAAAACCTGGACTGACAGGTAAATATTTGGTATGAAAAAGTTTGGCTGGTCCTGCGTGACCGTAAGCATTGGCCCTGCGAGGCACCAGTACTTTCAATACTTTTGATAACATAGGTATTCGGCCCCTTGCGGCATAACTATATATTTTGCTCGGCTTTCTCATGTGTTTGCATGTGTTCGGATGCAAACAGTTTATTCGAACAAAGTTTTTTGATGATTTAATCCTTTAAACATATGCTCGTTATGCTTATTTAGGCTAGTGTTTCGTACTCAGTAATCCTGTACATCTAAGTTTCTCGTACTGAGATGATGTTTAAGTTGCTCGTACTCTTAAATAAATTGTAAGTTTCTCGTACTAATCTTCAGTTTCTCGTACTTGTATGTACTGCAAGTGTTCAAGCATGTTTTCGTATGCGAACCAAGTTTTTTCGTACTTGTATGTATCTAAGTGTTCAAGCATGTTTTCATATGCGAACCAAGTTTTTTCGTACTTGTATGTATCTAAGTTTCTCATATTTAAATACTTCTAAATTTCTCATACTTTAAAATGAATGGCAAACCATACAAGTGTTTCATACTTGTACTTGCTAAGTTTCACGTACTCAACAATGTTAAGTTCTTGCTAAGTTTCACGTACTCAACAGTTTTAAGTTTCACGTACTTAGTGTATAGGTGCCTGTTCCCTCCTCCCCAATACGAATGGGGGAAACCAAGCCTGTAGTTCGTATTTTTAGGACAAATACTAAGAACGTAACATTTATACTGCAAAAAGTGATTTTATTCATAAGCTTTGAAACTCAAGAGGGCGTTATTCGTACCCCTTGCAACTAACAAGTAATAAAAATATAAGAGTTTTACTCGTAACTCCCACACAATCACGAAACGCAGCCCTAAAAGACTGGAGGCCTTTAAATATAAAATTTCCTTAAATTATGGACATTCCAAGGCCTTGGTACTGGGTTTCCTTCCAAATCTGTCAATCTGTAAGCCCCTATGCCCACAACCTCAGTCACTCGATACGGGCCTTCCCAATTGGCCCCTAACTTGCCCTTGTTGGCCACTTTGATGTTACCGAGCACTTTTTGAAGTACAAGGTCTCCAACAACAAACTCTCGTGGGTGGACATTTTTGTTGTAGCTTGTCATCAGCTGCTCCTGATATGAGGCTAAATGAACCAGAGCCCTTTCCCTTCTTTCTTCAGCAAGGTCAAGCTCAATCTCAAGCGCCCTGTCATTGCCTCCACTCTCAACCAATGCAGTTCTATTGGTTGGAAGGCCAACTTCTAGGGGTATAACTGCCTCTGTACCATATGCTAATGAATAGGGGGTCTCTCCCGTAGACTTCCTAGGCATCGTTCGATGCGCCCACAGTACCAACGGTAATTCATCAGGCCACTTTCCCTTTGCTTTATCCAACCTTTTCTTGATCCCGTCAAGAATGATTTTGTTAGAAGCTTCTGCCTGCCCGTTACTCTAAGGGTAGGCTGGGGTTGAGTAGTAATTTCGTATCCCGTATTGGGCACAAAAAGCTTTAAACTTTTTCTGAAACTAGGACCCATTGTCTGTAATTAATGAATAAGGGACTCCAAATCAAGTTATAATACTTTTCCACACGAACCTTTCTATCATAGGTTCAGTGATTTTAGCCAATGGTTCTGCTTCAATCCACTTAGTGAAGTAATCCGTTGCCACCAACAGAAATTTCCTATTGCCAGTTGCTTTGTGGAGTGGACCCACGATGTCCATACCCCATTGGGCAAATGGCCAAGGACTTGTCAATGGCACCAAGTTTTCTGCTGGTGTCCGAATCATTGGTGAGAATTTCTGACACTTTTCACAGATTTTTACATAAACCTTGGCATCTTCTTGCATGTGTGGCCACCAATAACCTTGGGTAATTGCTCGGTGGGCTATGGATCTGCCCCCAGCATGGCTTCCACAGGTTCCCTCATGAATTTTGTGTAGGAATTTTTGCACCATCTCAGGATGTACACAAAGCAAATAAGGACCTGTAAAAGACTTCCTGTACAATTTTCTTTCTGGGGACAGCCAAAACCTAGCAGATTTGGTCCTTATCTTATGAGCCTCCTTTTTGTCAAAAGGGAGTATTTCGTCTCGTAAAAACTCCATGATTGGGTCCATCCAACTTGGTCCTTGGTTCACGTCTAAGACCAACTCCACACTTCTCCCAATGCTCGGCTCACTCAGATACTCTACTGCCATCTTCCTTTTAAACTCAGTTGGTATAGCTGCAGCCAAACAAGCTAATGAATCTGCGTGAGCATTCTGTCTAGAACTTATCTGTTCAATATATACCCTTTTGAAGGTATCAAGCAGGTCTTTGGCTGCTTGTACGTAGGCTGCCATCTTTTCACTCTGGGTTTCGTATTCCCCGGACAGTTGATTGACCACAAGCTGTGAATCACAATATACCCTAACCCGTTCTGCTTTTAGGGTTTTTGCACTTCTCAAGCCAGCTAAGAGTGCCTCGTATTCCGCCACATTATTTGATGCATTGAACCCTAGCCGAACAGATAGTTCCAACATCACTCCATCAGGGGGAAAAAGCACAATCCCAATCCCTGATCCTGTGTTGCATGCTGATCCGTCAACAAATAGCCTCCATTCCAAGGGATTCTTTTCAGCTGGGGCCTGTTTCTTCTTTGCTGGTGGCCCTGTTACCTGTTCCTTTATCGTAGGAGGCAAAGGTGCTACTGCAGGCAAGAATTCTGCCACAAAATCAGCCAACACTTGGCCTTTGATTGCCGTATGCGGCTGATAATCAATATCGTATTGGCTTAACTCGATGGACCAAGTTGAGCTCCTTCCCGAGAAGTCTGCTTTTCGTAGCAGTGACTTTAATGAGAACTCAGTATAAACCACAACCTTATGACTTTGAAAATAATGTGGCAATTTCCTTGTCGCTGTCCTTAATGCTAGGACCAGCTTCTCAAGGGGCAAATACCTTATTTCTGCATCTAGCAATGTTTTGCTCACGTAATAGACTGGGATTTGCTCAGATCCTGTATCCCTTAACAGGACCGCACTTACAGCATGTTCAGAAACTGCCAGATACAAAATTAAAGACTCACCAGGTAGTGGAGTTGACAGAAGTGGGGCTTCGGCTAAATACTTCTTTTGGTCTTGGAAGGCTTGCTTGCACTCTGCTCCCCATTCAAATCCTTCCCTTTTTTTAAGCGACTGAAAAAAGGGTCTGCACTTATCACTTGATCGATTGATAAATCTGTTGAGTGCTGCAGCCATTCTAGTCAATCTCTGGACTTCCTTTGTGGTCTTTGGACTTTATAAATTCTGTAGGGTCGTTATTTGGTCAGGATTTGCCTCAATCCCTCTCATGTTACAAGGTGACCCAATAATTTTCCAGATCCCACTCCGAACGCACATTTCGAGGCGTTGAGTTTTAGTTTGTACTTTCTTAGGATTTCAAAGGCCTCCTTTAAATCTGCTATGTGTCCTTGGCAAGTCTTACTTTTCACCACCATATCATCAATGTAAACCTCCATGGTCTTACCAAGGAGCTTTTTTAACATGATGGTTGCCAGTCTTTGGTATGTTGCCCCTGCATTCCTTAGTCCAAAGGGCATAACACTATAACAGTACAACCCTCGTGGTGTAATGAAAGAAGTTTTGTCCTGATCAGGCCCAAACATAGCAATTTGATGATATCCTCGATATGCGTCGAGAAAACTAATCCGCTCATATCCAGCAGTGGCATCTACTAACTGGTCAATTCTGGGAAAAGGAAAACTATCTTTTGGGCATGCTTTGTTTAAGTCTGTGAAATCTACATAGACACGCCATTTTCCATTCTTCTTTTTTACTACCACTATGTTGGATAACCATTCTGGATAATAAACCTCTCGTATTGCCTTGACCTCCAACAAACGATCTACCTCTTCGATAACAGTGTCAACATGTTGCACGGCTGCCCTTCTCTTCCTCTGAATGACTGGCTTATGTTGTGGATCAACGTTCAAATGGTGGCAGATGACATCTGCATCCACCCCGGGCATTTCCTCTGGTATCCAGGCAAATACGTCAATGTATCTTTTTAGGAAACTTACCAATTTAGCCTCTTCTTCAGCCGGTAATGATTCTCCAATGAGGAAATACCTTTATGGATCAGTTTTGTTGATCTGTATTTTCTTCAAACCCTCAATTACCCTCTTTGTTGGGTCCTTTCCGACATCCTCGATAGTCGGTTGATCCGGGGCTTCCACTGTATGGACATGGTGGGCATTCTGGATTTTCTTTACGATGGAGACCAAGCACTGTTGAGCTACCTTTTGGTTACCCCTGATCTTTTCAATCCCGTTGGATTCTGGGAACTTTACCATTTGATGAAGGGTGGAAGAGACTGCCCTCATCTTGTGTAACCATGTTCTCCCTATAATCACGTTATAGGAGGATGGCACATCCACCACCAGGAAGTCAGTTCGCAGTACCACTGTCCCAGCCCGAACAGGCAAAGTTACCTTTCCTAATGGCCACACTGCTCCTGCCCCGAATCCGACAAAGGGGGTTACTGATTGTATCAAATCTGCTTGAGTCAATCCCAACTTCTTGAATGCATCGTAATATAGCACCTCAGTGCAACTCCCTGAATCCACCAAGATTCTTTCCATGTCATATTCCCCAACTCGTAGGGTTATGACTAAAGCATCATTGTGAGGTACCTGGACTCCTCTCAGATCCTCATTCGTGAAAACTATGCCCTCGTTGCATGTTTCTTCGCCACGCCCTCTTTTCTTTCCCAACCGCATTACATGTTGGTCATGTTTTATTTGTCTCTGGAGTAATCTCATCTCATTCCTCTTATAAGGCTCGGCCAATCCATGTATCATATGGATTATGTCCTTTGGATTCTGCTCGTAATCCAATTCCATTACTTTTTCTTTATCCTTGGGGTCTTTTTGGATAAATTCCTTGAGATAACCTCGCGAGACCAGATCATCGAGGTGCCTTTTAAACATCTCACAATCCTCAGTCATATGACCTCAATCTTTATGGTAGCTACAGTGCTGATTCGTAGCACGTTTTGTATTTTTATCTCCACCAAGACTTGGGGGCCACTTGAAGTAAGGCTGATTCTTTATTTGATAAAGAATCCTGTAGATGGGCTCCTTCCAAACCGTTGTAATGGAAAAGAAAGATTTGGGATCAGGTGCTTGTTTATTCGGCTCTCTCTTAGCCTGCCCATAGTCTCTCCTCTCTCGATAGGTCTTAGGCTCTGGCTTGTCTGCTTTCTTTGCAAGGCCTTTGACTTGCTCGGCAACTACCTTGCCGTCTTCCCGGAATATGTCGTCTTCGTTCCTGGAATGCTGCTTTATCAGTTCCATTAACTTTGCTAATGTTCTCACCGGACTCATGTTCAAAGACTTACGCAGTTCTCCCCGAACAGGCAACCTGGTTTTGAACGTGGCAATCGCGTATTCCTCACTGCAACCTTCAATCTCATTGAAAGTCTCCCAGTATTTTTTTGCATAACTTTTAATCGGCTCATCCTCGCCTTGCTTCATAAAGGAGAAACTCTCAAAAGTTTTTGGAACTCTTCTACTTGTTAAGAAACGAGCAGTGAATTCTTCAGCCAACTGCACCCATGTTCGGATGGAGCGTGGTTCCAACTTAAGGAACCAAGACAAAGCTACCTTCCCCAAACTCGATGGGAACATCTTACACATAATTGCATCGTCTCCTTCATGCATAAACATTGCCTGCTGGTAATGCTGTATGTGTGCCACGGGATCAGCATCTGTTTCGTAGATGACAAATGTTCCGTGTTTCACTCTGCTCGGCAATCTAGCCTCCTGTAATTTTCTTGCAAAAGGGGAGGATGCAATATTCTTCAATGCTTTTCTTGCTGCTTCTCGTGCAGTCATGGTTTCATCTTCTAGTCCTTTCGTTTTGTTGGGTCTAATCCTTTCCCAATCGGAATCAGGTCTTTCGTACCTGTCCCTATGATGCTTCCTAGTCCCTTCCTCCTCAAGGGTAGAACTCCGGCCCCTACTTCTCTTCCTTCTTGGAGAAACCCTCATTCGTTCCGGTGTTCGGCTCTTGCTCTTGCTCCTCTCTTTTCGTGGAGAAGCTTTGTGTCGCCTTGGGATTGGACTTCTGCTTCTGCTCCTTCTTCCTCGTGAAGGGGCTTTTCTGTATTTTACCATAGCATACCCGTTGCCTCTGGAATCACTTCGAGACAACCCGGAATCCTCCGAGTGTTCCCTGATTCCCTCTAGCTCCCTGATCTCATGCTCTTGTTTTTAATCAGACGAGCATACTCCTCAATTTCTTGCCTCTTTTTATCGAGAACATCTTCGCTACGGTGCACACTTCTGGAGTGTGCGACTGATTCATCCCTTCGGTGGGATTTACTTCTTCTCGTGGATCTCGAAGCCGTTCCTCCCTCTCTGTTCTTAGAGTTGTCATGAATAGTAAGGGAGCGGCCCTTACTTGTAGTCCTCTTGTGTCCACCTTCGGGCTTTCTCGGAGCCCCGGGCGGAGATTTATCTCCACCTCCATCTAGAAGATTTTTCGGATCGTGTGGTGTTGCTGGATCTACTTCCACCATGGTTGTATTTCAAAGGGAACTCTTTCGTTTCCCACAGACGGCGCCAATTGTAGGTGGACAAATTCAAGTAGTGCTTTGATCAGCACTAGATTGTAACGGCTTCTCATGGCTCTTGACTGGAACCCTGGTTTGTCGTCGGAACCCTAATCTGCAAAACAAACAAGGAGTGAGCGTACCTCTGCCTCTCGTGGCACAGGCCCTCCGATGCCTAAGTTAGTATCACGTACTGGCGATAAACCCTAAATATCAATAGGAAGTAACGTATGAGTGCAATATATTGCGTACCTTTATCTCTAGGTTTACCTCATATTTATAGATTCATGGATGCTTGTTGCCCAAGTATCTGTGTTGCACTAGGTTTCCTACCTCGTATAGGAAACCAGAATATCTTGGATTCTCGTTCCCTTATCAGTTCATTACATTAGTCCACTTTAGGACTCTTTTCCATAGCTGGCTGAATATCCCATTTTCATTGGGTATCTATTCTAGATCCTATTTCCTCGGGATCTCATTCCTTAATGGAATAACACTGCTTCTAGACCCTTCCAGAGTGTTTTTCCTATCTTAGCACCTGATTGGAGCTCCTTCCTTGTTCGGCTATCTCATAGCCGAACAGACTGTCTGGACTAGTTTACTTCATACTTTAGTTGGTCTTTTATCAATCATTTTAGGCTTACATCTTCTCATGAGCTCTCAATCTGTTCGGCTCCACTTTAAGCCGAACAGACTAAACGAGCAGTGACTTCGCATGTTACTTATCCTATTAGATCTATACCATGGTGCCTCATACCATGTATCTTGATTCTATCTGTTCGGGAATACCTCCTTACATCAGTGGAAGGAGTTGTTTGTGGCTGTCAAGCCAGATGTTGGAGGATGCTACCTCTTTGAATTTAGGGATGAACAGGCCAAGCAAGAAGTTTTGGATGGAGGTCCATACTTTTTCTCACAAAAATACCTAGTCCTCAAAGAATGGAATAGAATGATGAAATCAGTCAAAGATCAACCTTTTCATATTCCAGCATGGGTTAAATTGCATGACATCCCTCTAGAGTTATGGAACCAGGAGTGTTTGAGCAGGGTGGCTAATACCATTGGCAAGCCACTACATGTGGATCAAGCCACAGCTAAGACCTCAAGACAACCAGGTCTTCTCCAAACAAAGTCAACCAGTGCTAGAATATGCATTAAGATCAGTGCTAAACGTGAACTTCCTGATGATGTGAGAATTACTATGGAGGGAGAATCAGTCGTAATATCTATTAAATATCAAGTGTTACCTCTAATGTGCAAGCTATGCCAAGTTTTGGCCACTCTACAGCCCAATGCTCTAAGAAAGCACCCCAACAACCAGTTAGCCCAATCAGGATCGGACCATAGTGGGGAATGGTAAAATAAGGAATAACCCTTCCTCACCTACCTATACCAAGCACGCTATAGATTGCCCTCAAGCAGAAGTGCTTACTAATTCAGAGGGTGATTTGGAAAAGGTGCTTGAAGGTGTTGTGACCAGTTCTCAGGTGACTTTAACCCAATCTCAATGTCCTTCCACTAGCCACCCAAGTCCTGGTATACCTGTTAAGCAACAAGAAGCCCCAAAGCAAGCTGTTAGCAGTTATACCAGTTCAAAAGAGCAGAATAACAACAGTAAGGAATCAATTTCCTTCATTCAGGAGGATACACCTAGCATTGCAGCTCTAATTTCCAGATTTGCAGCTAAGAAAGCTGCCAAAGTTGCTGCAAAACTAAGAGATCAAGAACCTCCTGATCCTGGTGTTCTTGACATCAAGCTGTTGATAGGAGGCTCTTCCAAAGCAGGGCTGAGAGGGAAGCAGAAGAGCTGGGGCTCTTCCCACAGATCAGGGAAGTAATTTTCTATTCTTGTATTTTTGTCCACATATAGTTATATCGGTGCTCTTTGCATTTCACTCTCATTCAAGCTGATTTGAAACTTTGTGGTTATAATTAGTTTTATTTTATGGATTGCTCACCTATACATTTTGGAATTTGGAATTTGAGGGGTCTAAATGACCCTCTCAAGTAGAGGGAGGCTAAAAATTGTGTCTTTAATAAGAATTTATCCTTAGTTGGCATTATTGAGCATAAAATAAAAGATATCGAGGTTTCTAAAATTGTCAAAACTATTCTCCCTCAATGGAATTTTGTTAACAACCATTCTAGCTCTCCCATGGGGAGAATTTTGATTTGCTGGAACCCTTCTGTGTTTAATGTATAAGTAATATACCAATCCAGTCAGTTATCCATTGTAAAGTGCAATCTTGTGATGGCCAATACTCATTTGAAGCCACCTTTGTCTATGGTGCTACCTGTTACCTTGATAGGCAACAACGTTGGGCAGCTATACAACAACTCTGCGTTGCTACCCCTTGGGTGGTATTAGGTGATTTCAATGCTTTAAAGGCACCAGTGGAAAAAGTAGGTGGGGATAGAACCTGGTTGCCCTAGATGGAGGAGTTTAATTCTTGCCTCTATTCAACTGAATTATTGGATCTGAGATACTCTAGCTGCCAATACACTTAGTCTAATAAGCAACTTGGAAATGCCCACATCAGCACCAAGATTGATAGGGTTCTTGTTAATGAAAGTTGGATCAAAGATTTATGTTGGTCCAATGCTCATTTTCTTGGCCCTAGAGTGTTTGATCACTCCCCCTTCTATTGTGTATTTGACAGCTACCTCACCTCCAAGGAAAAGGCCTTTCAGATTCTTTAACTTTTTAGTTGAACACCTTAAGTTCCTTGTCACTGTGCAGTAGGTTTGGAGGAAGGTAATCATTGGAAATCCAATTTTTTGTGTCTGTGAGAAACTTAAGCACTTGCAGGAGGACCTTAAGCACTTGAATAATAATGAGTTCAGTGAACTGTCTACAAAGGTGGCCTCCTATAGACAGCAATTAGAAGCCGTCCAAAAAGAGCTAGGCTTTGATCCCAGTGATCCCTTTAAACAAGCCACTGAAAGGGAACTGTGTAAGCAGTACCTAGTTTATGCTAGAGCAGAAGAAAGCTTTGCCAAGCAAAAATCAAGAATTCAGTGGTTAAAGTTAGGGGATCAATTTACCCAAAAAAAAAGTTTGGGGATCAATGTTCATCTTTCTTCTTCAAAACTATCCGCAATTCAAGAAACAGGAACATAATTCCTAGCTTGGTTTTAGAAGATGGTTCTGTCACCCAGGACATTGAGTTGGTTAAGAACACTTTCATCAACTATTACAACAATTTGTTAGGTACTAAACACCTGAGTACAACTCATCACTAGAAAACTTTCCCCTCCCCAAAGTTTGGAAATGGTGATGGAAGTTAATGACAAAGAGATCAAGGACACTTTCTGGTCTTTTAATCCCCAAAAAGCACCTGGTCCTGATGGTTACAATGCTGCATTCTTCCAAAAATCTTGGCCAGTGATAGGCCATGAGGTGACCTCAGCTGTTAAGCTCTTATTTAGATCTGGTCAGCTCTTGAAGAGAGATAATGCTACATTAGTTGCTTTGGTACCTAAAGTCCCCAATCCTTCTAAGGTAGGGGACTACAGGCCTATCTCATGCTATAATTTGGTCTACAAATGCTTAGCTAAAATCCTAGCTAATAAAATCAAACTTGTCCTTCCATCCCTTATTGATCCTGCCCAATCTGGATTTGTCCAAGGTAGGAGGATAACTGATAACATATTCCTTACTCAGGAATTAATGAGGGGTTACCATAAACATTCCTCTTACCCTAGGTGTGCAATGAAAGTGGATATAATGAAGGCCTATGACAATGTCAGATGGGATTTCCTATGGGATGTCCTTGCCTCCATGAATTTCCATCCTAAAATGATCCAATGGTTGAAAGCTTGTGTCTCCACAACTAATTAGTCCTTGTGCTTTAACGAGGAGGCAGTAGGATACATTCCTGGCTAGAAAGGTTTAAAACAAGGTGATCCATTGTCTTCATACTTGTTTGTGATAGTCATGGAGGTATTGACTTGTATCCTTAAGGAAAAGTCTCTCATTCCAGACTTTAAGTTCCATTGGAAATGTGGCTCCACTAAACTTGTCAATCTTTGCTTTGCAAATGATCTAGATCTTCTGCAAAGGTGAGGAGAGTTCCATTGCTCACATTAAAAATTCTCTGGCTGAATTTGAGAATTTGTCTGGACTCTTTCCTAGTCCTACCAAGAGTAACATTTTCTTCTCTAGTGTCAATTCTTCCACAAAGGCATGCATTTGAATACTCTAGGTTTCCAGGAGGCGTCTTTACCAGTAAGGTACTTAGGGGTACCTCTTCTATCCACTAGATTCAAGCACTCCGATTGTAAAGTCATGGTTGACAGGATTATAGCCAAGACTAAATCGTGGACACATAGGTATTTGTCTTATGCAGGTAGAATTCAACTAATAAAATCAATTATGTTTTCAATGCAAACTTACTTGTCATCTCTCTTTATTATCCCTAAGAGGGTAATTAAAGAGGTTGAATACATTCTTAGAGCTTTTTTTTGTTCTAGTCCTGACCTTCAGAAGACAAGTGCAAAGGTTTCATGGGAACATCTTTGTTCTCCTGTTAAAGACGGGGGTTTGGGCTTTAAATCTGTGGAGATTTGGAACAAGGCTGCTATAGCCAAACACAATTGGTTCCTTGTCTCAGGTGGGGAGCAATTTATGTGGTGCCAATGGGTTAAGTCTTACTTACTTAAGGGTAAAAGTTTTTGGAGTGTTAAAACTCCAAGTGACCCCTCTTGAGTTTGGAGGAAAATCCTTAATCTTAGATCGCACATTCAGCCCCACATTAAGTACAAAATTGGAGATGGCCAATCAACCTTTTTGTGGTTTGACAACTGGCGTCCTCTAGGCCCCCTTTTGCCAAAGTTTGGGACTACAATTGTCTACGATTCAGGGCTTCTCAAGAATGCCACTATGAAGGCTATCATTAGGAACAATCAATGGGCTTTCCCAATGACCTAATCACCTGATCTCAATGATGTGAGATCTGATTTACAAGTTGTCCCCATCAATGATTCCATTGGGGATATATGTACTTGGACTCTCACTGCATCTGGTAAATTCACCATCTCTTCCCTATGGGAACATTTGAGGACACACTTTCCTAAAGTCACTTGATATAAAGTGGGTATGGTTTTCTGGTCATATACCTAGGTGCAGTGTGATTTCATGGATGGCCATTCTTAATAGGTTATCTATAGAGGATAGATTGGTTATGTTTGGCATGAAATCTACCTCCATTTGTAGTCTGTGTTTGGGTGAAGAATCCCGTGATCACTTATTCTTTGAGTGCCCCATAGCTACACACATTAGGGGTGTTCTATCCCCAAAGACCCCTCATATGGCAAGGTTGGCATTCTGGTTGCAGTGGGTGAGTAGGTTGTCCTCTTTATAGGGTAAATCTTTGGCCATCATAATAGCTAAACTTGTTTTCACAGTCTACGTGCACCAGTTATGGCTTGAGAGGAATTATAGAAAGTTCCAGAATCTTAGATGCCCTTCAGTAGTGGTTGTTAACAAAATCTCAAATGAAGTAAGATGTAGGCTGTTGTCCTTATCCAAATTCAAGGGACCTTTTCCTTTACTCTCTATGTGGAACATTCATGATTAAACTATTACTTGTTAGAATGAAAGTGGATTCTACTCATATGCAGGTCACTGGTCAAGGGGTGCAGCTTCAAAGCTATATCCGTTGATCTTATAAGCCTCCATTTTCAAAAGGTTGGATTCACATGTGATTCAGAAGGGTTCAACAGTAAGTTACCACACTTTGGGCTCCTATTACTTCTACGTATTCAGGTAGTTATCTTACTCCTTTTGGCTCCCTTGGAATTTACAGCGGATGTGTGTCCTTACTATATTGTGAAATGTCCTAGTGAGTTGTGTTCTTGATCCCCATCGTTCCTTGTGAAAGGAGGTAATAATTAGTGGGAGAATCATGTGAGAATCAGTAGAGGGAGACGGTGGATCCCCCGGCTCTTGGTATTGTTGGTTTTGTTTTGAGAGTGGGAGGTGTGAGATTTCTAGGGAGTAGTAGTGAGCAGTATAAATACCAAGTGCCTTCTCTTGCTGCTCCTTACTGTGTTCTGTGCAGTGAGGATTTTGCTCACTTATACAATCTACTTGCTGTATTACATCCGATGCCAATGGTGCTGAATCATAACTAACCTCATTACATTTAATCATATCTGAGGTGTCTTTGTTTAGGATATTAGTAAACATGCTTGTGACATTGCCGAATCTGGTGGCATCTGTATGCTTTTGGATAATGCACATGTGATGTCTAGGTAGTCTATTAGCTATGGTTAGCTTGTCCATATTCATGGACCATTTTGATTTTATCCTCTTTTGGACAAATTAATGTATGTATTGGCCTGTCTGTGATGAGTGTCCAATATGGCCTTGCTTTGCTGTCATTTACTATAGTTCTTTTTTTGTAATTTCCAGATTTCTATCTCAATTTGGCCTATCCTTGGGGGGATGTCCCTTGGAGTGTTTATGCTTTTCTAAGGTGCATGTCCCTAGCTACCTTTTGCATCCCTTCAGCTGCTTATTATTGCTACTGATCCTTTATGAAGCTGCCTATTAGAAATGCTGCTTCCCACAACTATGGTTGTCTGCTGCTGCTACAACTGTTGAACAACCTAATTGTGTTGGCTAGTTAAGTGTTGAACAACCTAGTTGTTTAGCTGATGTTGCTGCTGTATTATTCCTACGACTACTGCTGTATGGTGATCTATATGCTTCTTTTGTGCTGCTGGTCTGCTGCTATTAAATTTGTTGCTGCTATACTGAAAGGTTTGATAACTACTGCTGCTTGAAACCACTGCTGTCCACCAGTGTGTGGATGTGGAGTTAATCCCATGATGCTGCTGCTAATCGACAAAGGTTGCTACTGCAATTGTTGTTGTTTGCTTGATTCGGCTCAGTGCTTCTAGTGCTACCAAACTCCTGTTGATCATACCTACCTGAGCTCAAATTCATCTTTTGGATATACAATCTTTTGACATGTGTTACTCTCCCATCTATTAGATGGATTTGAAAAATATGGATTCTGCGTTTGTTTAACCCCGCACAACTAGATGAGTTAGTGTTAAGTTTGTCACATTGGTGTTTGCTACTATAGCCCAATCGACACCTTTTCATTGTAACCTTAAACGTAGATCAATGTAGCAACTCGGCTTAGATCAATTTTCTCATCTTTAGTTGTTTTTCTTTTCTTTCCTCCTGGTGTATGCCCTTTGTAGGCTATACATTTGCTTAGCCTCTTTTCATTTCAAGGTACTATACCCAAAAAAAAAAAAAACATCCATGCGGTACCAACACACACCAGAATGGTACAATACCGTTCAAAAACACCCATACCCATCAAAACGGTACAATACCGTTCTAAAACACTCATATGATACCATACCACACCAAAACGGTACAATACTATACTACAACATCCATACGGTATCATACCACACCAAAATGGTACAATACCGTACCACAACATCCATACGGTACCAAACCATACAAAAATGGTACAATATCGTACCACAACATCCATACGTTACCATACCACACCATAATGCTACAATACCATTCCAAAACACCCATGCGGTTCCAAACCACACCAAAACGGTACAACACCGTATCAAAACACTCATACGATACCATACCACACCAAAATGGTACAATACCGTACCACAACATCTATACAGTACCATACCACACAAAAACGATACAATACCGTACAACAACATCCATACGGTACCATACCACACCATAACTGTACAATACCATTCCAAAACACCCATACGGTTCCAAACCACACCAAAACGGTACAACACCGTATCAAAACACCCATATGATACCATACCACACAAAACAGTACAATATCGTACCACAACATCCATACTATACAATACCACACCAAAACGGTACAATACCGTACCAAAACATCAATACGGTACCAAAAGACACCAAACAGTAAAATATCATTCGAAAATATCCATACGGTACCATATCACAAAGAAAGGGACAATACCGTTCCAAAACACCCATACAATACCATTCCCCCAACCAAAATGGTAGAATACCGTACCAAAACAACCATACAGTAACATACCACACCAAAATGGTACCGGACCAAAAATGATACAATACCATACCAAAAGACCCATACCACTCAAAAATGATACAATACCGTACCGAAATATCCATACGGTACCATGCCACACCATAATGGTACAATACCGTTCAAAAACACCCATACGGTTCAAAACCACATTAAAACCATACAACACCGTACAAAAATACATACGCCCTCCAGCACTCTGCTGAGTTCCCATGGGATGCCTTCCCTCGTTCTGCCCATTCTGCTGCTGCGATGGACTTCCAGGGTTTTGCTTCACAAAATCGGCCTGTCCAGGTTGTTGAGCTTTCTGATTTCCAAAGCTTCCATTCTTTCCTCTTTGAAGTTGGGGGCAGTCGCACTTATAGTGACCCATAGCCTGGCAGTTGAAACACTGAACTGTTGCTATGTCTCGACTGCCTCTCTTTGGTTTGCCATTTTTGGGGATAGCAGTCCTCCAAGGTTGGGTGCTTAAAGATGGGTTAGAGGATTTGGTGGGGTAGGGTCCACGATCGTTGTTGGGTGGTTGGGTTCGGATTGGTCCACCAGTGCCGTCAGTAGCTTTCCTCCATCGGGTTTTGAAGTCCAATTCCTCGCTCTCTAGCCGGAGTGCACACTTCACCACTTCAGCATAGGTGGCGAAGGCTTGAGCTACCACAGCCTTTCGAGCAGTCGTCAGCCCCCACTCGAACCTTCTGGCTTTTTTGTCTTCGGTTGGTGTGGAGGTTAGGGCATAGCGGGACAGTTCTTCGAATTTGGCCGCGTATTGGGTGACGGTCAACTTTCCTTGCTTCAAGTTCAGGAACTCTTGTTCCTTGGCCAGGTGAAGGGGCGTGGGGAAGTACTTGTCAAGAAACAAGGCCTCGAACTGGGCAAAGGTTAAATTGGCTATGGTATGGGTGGCCTCCATTAAGTCCCACCAATAGCGGGCTCCTCCCTTCAACTGGTAAGTGGCTAAGGCTACACGGTTTCCATCTTAGGTGATTCCTAGGGTTCTGAGGATCATCTCGATCTCATTCAGCCAGGTCTCGGCCACGATAGGGTTGGTGTCTCCTTGAAAGGTCGGAGGTCGGCGTTTGCAGAACTCGTTCATTGCTTGAGTTCGGGTCATAAGTCTGTCGTCGTGGTTTTGGTTTTGGCAGTTAGCGTTCAGGGCAGCGACGAACGCTTGCATGATTTGGGCTAGGTTGGGGTTCGCATTAGAGGGTCTTCCATTATCGTGTCCTAGTCCATTGCGTCGGTTCGCCATCTACGAGTAGAAATCGAAAGGGGAAGGTTTTAGTCTACTAAAACATATTTTCTTTTTGCAAATGGTGTTTCTTTCAAAAGTCGAAAGTAGTTTATCGAATAGTATGCACCAGTACTCTTAATATAAGCAAAATTTTCATAGATAAGCAGAAAGATACAATCATAGGCATAGAGTTCTACTATAATGGCAAGTAGGGACACAAGGATAAGCACGTACATGAATAGTGACTAAGCACTAAATGTATCATACAAGGACAAGTAGTAACGAAATAATGCTTTTATTAATAACATAGGAATAGTACAGCTTAGGAGATTCTTAAACAGACAGAAGTGATCCTAGTTTTCGACATCCTACATCCCGAAGAATTACAACGGTTACAAGATTTATTCCAGGTGCGCCTAAGTAGTATCCTTGGCCTTCACAGATCCTTTGGGGTCTCGTCCTCCTCGAGACTCCCTTCATCCGCAAGGTTTTCTTCCTCAGTCACCTCATTGGCGTCCTTATTACCATTGACTTCTTCCTCCTTAACTCCAACCTCAAAGTTCTCCATCGGGGGTAAGGCAGCAAAGAACCCATAGAAGGCATACAGGATTGGAAATATTTCAGGAAACCAAGGGTCCTCCTCCACGGGAATAGGGGTATACTGCTGCACCCTCATGAAATCTCATTTTTCTGCGAGTATAGCAGTAATGAAGTCGGGATTCTCCACTAGTTGAGTTGTCATAGCTTCTATGGCGTCCTTGAGTTGGCGAGCTCCAACCAATAGGTTAACTAGGTGGTTCATCTACAAGGAAAGGTTTCAACCTCAATTAGTAACAGAGTTTCATTAACTCTAAAGAAAACTCTTGAGTTTCTAAGTCCCACATTCGATTCTTGATTTAAGTCATCATTCAATTGTTCGGGAATTCCCAGCTCAGCGGTACTGCCAGTTTTCGCACCTTGCTTCAATCCGAGGATTGTTTTGACAGAATTCCACCCAATTTGGGACGGTAAACTTAAACTCAATTCATGTTTGTGTAACTGTCACACTTATCTCGTGGTTCTACCCATTTTACCCATGGCCGAGGTTTTGAACCTAAAGCTCTGATACCAAGTTGTAACGCCCCTGAATTTTGGTCAGTAAAAATTTCGTTAAATATTTGAATTTTATTTGAATTACTTATTTTTACTTTCAGTAATCCGTCGTAATTAGATTCTAGTCCTTCGGGGCCAATCATATTAGATTCCAATCGACTACTTGGAGGAACCGAGCAACCAAACTCACCTAGTTACTAGATGAACCTTTTGAACGTTTTGCCTTTACCCATTGGTCAATAGATGTTAGGGTAATCTTTGTCCATTGGACAATAGGCCTCCCATTTAAATATTTTGGTAAGTACAAGATATAGTATTTTAATGGTGTATGTTCACATGTGCAAAGTACATATATTCTTTGTTCAATGGGGATTCTCCCACCCCTCTTTTGTTCATTGGTTATTAACCGCAAGGGAAACTATTATCCATTGGGTAATAGCTCCAATCTTCCTACCAAGTACAAGGTTTTATTTTAATAATCAAGATTTGGATTCCTATGTACTTTTATGCATTAAAATATTGGGGTATATCTAAACCCTAGATTTCTAAAGTACTTTATTGATTAAACTAGTACTTGTACTCTATTATAATTTAATGGGGAGAATCCTAGCCTCTTATTTAATTGGGGTACTTGGTACCACACCTATATTTAAATATAGGGCATTTGTTCACATGCTTTAAAGGACTTTGGTTATTTTAATATAAAAGTTTCCTAGTTACTATTGTCCATTGGACAATAAAAGTTAGGGGATTTATTATCGATTGGGTAATAGAGTTATTCTTTCAACTAGTACTAGGGTTTATTAAACTAGTCTTTTTCCTAATTGCCCATGTGACGTTGTACCTTTATTTTATTAAGTATGCACTTTTGACTTAAGACCTAAGTTTTCCTAAGTACTCTTATATTATTTTATATTGGGGTTTTGTACCAAATTGGATTAATTTATTGGGGAGTTGATCTTCCTAGAGTACATTAGTACACTAGTTTATTAGTTTAAACCAACATGTGTTTATTTATTTGTTAGTAGGAGAATCTTAGTCTTTAAGTTTCTTTGTTTCAAAGTACAAAAGTACCTATTATTTTATTTATGTTCTTACACTTAGTAGTATGTATATATGTATATAGTGTACTTGGGAGAGAGAGAGAGAGAGAGAGAGAGAGAGAGAGAGAGAGAGAGAGAGAGAGACAGAGAGAGAGAGAGAGAGTGAGAGAGAGAGAGAGAGAGAAAGAGAGAGAGGGTGAGCCGAGAGAGAGAGAGAGAGAGAGAGAGAGAGAGAGAGAGAGAAGATTGGTTGTACCTTCCTTGATCTTCCTACATCGTTCAAATCCATGGGTGAATCTTCCTTCCTAGCTAAGAAACTAACCCTCCATTGTCCTCCATTGTCCTTCTATTATTGTTTAAGACCAAATCTTGTACCATTGTCTCCTTTCCTTCCAACAAATCTTCCATAATCCATCCAAGGTACACCATTTAGCCATGCAAGCCTAGGGTAGGCTTTGATCTTCCATAAGTGCATGACAAGTGTCAAATTGTGAGCTATGGAGAGAGGGGGGGCCGGCCTTGAAGAGAAGAGAGAGAGCCAAGGTTTTTCCTATAAATAGGACCCCATTCCAAGCATTTCAACTCACACCTTCACCTAACAACTTCTCTCTCTAGAAAAATTTGTGTTCTTTCTTGTTCTTGTTAGTTCTTCCTTTGTGCTTGAGTTCTTCTTGAGTTCTTCAAGAAACTCAACCTAAGCCGCCACCTGACCGCCCTCCGATCCAAAAAGTAGAGTAGTTTTAGTCAAGAAGAAGTTTCGAGAGAAACCTTCTCTTTCGAAGCTACCGGAAGCTCTCGTAGGAAGTTACTCCGTCCGACCGCCGATTACCGTCTGATAGCCGACTTGCCTTTCGTAGTCGTCACTACCGCCAAGAAAAATGGTAGATTCTCCCTATCTACTACTCCTAATTATATGTAGTGCATCCTTACTTACTTATCTCGAAATATTTGTATTTTTGATATTTAAGATGGTTATGAGTATGCATATATATGAGTTGCTTGTGTGTGATAAAGCATAAGTGATTTCACTCCAAGGGCATCCATACATGTGGCATTGTGCTTTGAGTAAGCATAAGTGATTTCACTCCAAGGGCGTCCGTACATGTGGCGTTATGCTTTAAGTGGTGATTGAACATGATAAGTAGGATTGAGTTGGATAATCTTGTTAGAATGCTTCATGCTTACTTTTGTTCTACCGCGGAGTCATTGCATGTAAACGAGACACGAGAACCGAGAAAGTAGAAACATAACACCTAGTGTGTGGATAATGATGAGATGTGTTTTGAAAACCCGCGATGTGGCCGGACTTAGTAGCCCATCGTATGGATTGCGAAAACCGCAATGTGGCCGGACTTGGTAGCCCATTATGTGGTGTGGGTTTTGTGTGCGTTCCAATGGGATCCCGGAATAGCGGAACCATTAAGAGGTTGTGTGCGTTCCCATGGGAACACGAAGCAGCGGAACCATGGTAAGGTTTAGCTTGGTTATCCGCGGTACGGAGCCAATGCAATTGTGTGCCAATGGGAACCCGGCGCGGCGGAACCATTGTGAGGATACTCGGGAGACCGGCGCGGCGGAACTGAGGTTGGGTGTGTGGCTTGGTTATCCGCGGTACGGAGCCAATGCAAATTGTGTGCCAATGGGAACCCGGCGCGGCAGAACCATTGTAAGGATACTCGGGAGACCGGCGCGGCGGAACCGAGGTTGGGTGTGTGGCTTGGTTATCCGCGTTACGGAGCCAATGCAATTGTGTGCCAATGGGAACCCGGCTCGGCGGAACCATTGTGAGGATACTTGGGAACCCGGCGCGGTGGAACCGAGGTTGGGTGTGTTAAACAAATGATTTTGAAAGATGGATTGGTATGTGAAAATGTTGACACGGTCTACGATGAGTCGCGTAGGAGAAACTCAGAAAATCTTGGACACCAACGATAGTTGATTAACGAATATGGATGTGTCATTCTTAGCTGTGTATACATGTATCATGTGGAAATCGATGATTGTATAACCTGTAGTTTGTAAGTTATGGGTTAGCGGGTATGAGATTGTTCTGCTGAGCTTTTGTAGCTCATGGTGTTACCTTTGGTGACCCTGACATATTATATCGATGGTGACGTTGGTATAATGTGTCAGACCTTGTAGATGTTCAAGACGAACAGTTCACCGTGGAAGCTGAGGAGCTGAGGAGCTTGCCAGAATGGAGGAGCAAGCGGAGCAGTAGTTAAGAACCCTAGCTATCTCCCTTGTTGAGTAAATGTACCCTTTACTTATGATGTATTTATGATGTAATAATGAGCCAGACTCTCTTTATTATGTAATAAATGCCTCATTAACGTACCCAAAATTTGGGGCGTTACAACAATTCCGTAAGACTACATCCATACGGTTCCATACCACACCAAAATGATACATTACCGTACGAGTATGTCCATACGGTACCAAATCACACCAAAATGGTACAATACCGTACGAGTACATCCATACGGGACAAAACAACACCAAAAAGGAACAATACCGTACGAGTATGTCCATACGGTACCATACCACAGAAAAATGGTACAATACCGTACGAGTACTTCCATACGGTACCATTTTGGTATGGTTTGGTACTGTATGGACATACTCGTATAGTAATGTATCATTTTGGTGTGGTATGGTTACGTATGGATGTACACGTACGATATTGTACCGTTTTGGTGTGGTTTGGTACTGTACGGACGTACTCGTACGGTATTCTATCATTTTTGTATGCTATGGTACCGTATGGTCATACTCGTACGGTATTGTTCCTTTTTGGTGTCGTTTGGTCCCGTATGGATGTACTCGTACGGTATTGTACTGTTTTGGTGTGGTTTGGTACCGTATGGACATACTCGTACGGTAATGTATCGTTTTGGTGTGGTATGGTACCATATGGATGTACACGTACGATATTGTACCATTTTGGTGTGGCCTAGTACCGTATGGACGTACTCGTACGGTATTGTACCATTTTGGCGTGGTATGGTACGGCATGGATGTACTCGTTCGGTATTGTACCGTTTTGCTGTGGTTTGGTACGGTACGGACGTACTCGTACGATATTGTACCATTTTTGTGTGTATGGTACCGTATGGACATACTCGTACTGTATTGTTCCTTTTTGGTGTGGTTTGGTCACATATGGATGTACTCATACGGTTTCTAACCGTTTTGGTGTGGTTTGGTACCGTATGGACAAACTCGTACGGTAATGTATCGTTTTGGTGTGGTATGGAACCGTATGGATTTACTCGTATGGAATTGTACCGGTTTGGTGTGGTTTGGTACCGTATGGACGTACTCGTACGGTATTGTACCGTTTTGGTGTGATTTTGTACCGTATGGAAGTTCTCGTACGGGATTGTACCATTTTGGTTTGGTTTGGTACTAGATGGACGTACTCGTACGGTATTGTACTATTTTGGTAATGTTTTGTACCGTATGGATGTGCTCGTACGGTGTTGTACCATTTTTGAGTGCTTTGGTACCGTATGGAAGTACTCGTATGGTATTGTACCGTTTAGGGGTGGTTTGGTACCGTATGGACGTTGTCATATGGTAATGTACTATTTTGGCGTTGTTTGGTATGGTATGGTATGGATGTACTCGTTCGGTATTGTACCTTTTAGTGTGGTATGGTACAGTGTGGATGTACTCATACGGTATTGTACCTTTTTTGTGTGGTACGGTACCTATGGATGTACTCGTCCGTTATTGTACCATTTTCGTGTGGTTTGGTACCGTATGGATGTACTCGTACAGTATTGTACCGTATTGGTATGGTCTCGTACCGTATGGATATACTCGAACGGTATTGTACCGTTTCGGTGTGATTTGGTACCGCGTGGACATACTCGTACGGTGTTGTACCGTTTTGGTGTGGTATGGAACCGTATGAATGTACTCGTACGGTATTGTACCGGTTTGCTGTGGTTTGGTACCGTATAGACGTACTCGTACGGTATTGTTCCTTTTTGGTGTGGTTTGGTCGCGTATGGATGTACTCGTACGATATTGTACTATTTTGTTGTGGTTTAGTACTGTATGGACATACTTGTATGGTAATGTACCGTTTTGGTGTGGTATTGTTGTACACGTACGGTATTGTACCGTTTTGCTGTGGTTAGAAACCAGATGGACCTACTCACACGGTAATGTAGCGTTTTTGTGTGGTTTGGTACCGTAAGGTTGTACACGTACTGTATTGTACCGTTTTGGTGTTGTTTGGTACGGGATGGACGTACTCATACGGTATTGTACAATTTTGGTATGGTTTGGTACCGTATGGAAGTGCTCGTACGGTATTGTACCATTTTAGTGTGGTTTCGAACCAGTTGGTCGTACTCGTGCGGTATTGTACCGTTTTGGTGTGGTATTGTACCGTATGGATGTGCTCGTACAGTGTTGTACCATTTTGGTGTGCTTTGGTACCGTATGGAAGTACTCGTACGGTATTGTACCGTTTTGGTGTGATTTGGTACGGTATGGAAGTACTCTTACGGTATTGTACCGTTTTTGTGTGGTATGGTACCGTATGGACATAATCGTACGGTATTGTTCCTTTTTGGTGTCGTTTGGTCCCGTATGGATGTACTCGTACGGTATTGTACCGTTTTGGTGTGGTTTGGTACCGTATGGACATACTCGTACGGTAATGTATCGTTTCGGTGTGGTATGGTACCATATGGACGTACAGGTACGATATTGTACCATTTAGGTGTGGCCTAGTACCGTATGGACGTACTCGTACGGTATTGTACCATTTTGGTTTGGTATGGTACGGCATGGATGTACTGGTTCGGTATTGTACCGTTTTGGTGTGGTTTGGTACGGTACGAACGTACTTGTACGGTATTGTACCATTTTTGTGTGGTATGGTACCGTATGGACATACTTGTACGGTATTGTTCCTTTTTGGTGTGGTTTGGTCCCGTATGGATGTACTCGTACGGTATTGTACCGTTTCGGTGTAGTTTGGTACCGTATGGACATACTCGTACGGTAATGTTTCGTTTTGGTGTGGCATGGAACCGTTTGGATGTACTCGTGTGGAATTGTACCGCTTTGGTGTGGTTTGGTACCGTATGGACGTACTCGTACAGTTTTGTACCGTTTTGGTGTGGTTTCGTACCATATGGAAGTTCTCGTATGGGATTGTACCATTTTGGTGTGGTTTGGTACTAGACGGACGTACTCGTATGGAATTGTACCGTTTTGATATTGTATTGTACCTTATGGATGAGCTCATACGGTGTTGTACCTTTTTGGAGTGGTTTTTTACCGTATGGAAGTACTCGTATGGAATTGTACCGTTTTGGTGTGGTTTGGTACCGTATGGATGTTCTCGTACGGTATTGTACCGTTTTGGTGTGGTATGGTACGGTATGGATGTACTCGTTCGGTATTGTACCGTTTTGGTGTGGTATGGTACAATGTGGATGTACTTGTATGGTATTGTACCTTTTTTGTGTGGTATGGTACCTATGGATATACTCGTACGGTATTGTATCTTTTTCGATTGGTTTGGTACCGTATGGATGTACTCGTACAGTATTGTACCGTATTGGTATGGTATGGTACAGTATGGATATACTCGAACGGTATTGTACCAGTTTGGTGTGGTTTGGTACCGTGTGGACGTACTCGTACGGTATTGTACCATTTTGGTGTGGTATGGTACCGTTTGGAGGTACTCATACGGTATTGTACCGTTTTGGTGTGGTTTGGAGCCATATGGATGTGGTCGTACGGTGTTGTACCGTTTTGGTGTGGTTTGGTACCGTATGGAAGTACTCGTACGGTATTGTACTGTTTTTGTGTGGTTTGGTACCGTATGGATGTGCTCGTTCGATATTGTACCATTTCGGTTTGGTATGGTACCGTATGGATGTCCTCGTACGGTATTTTATCTTTTTGTTGTGGTTTGGTAGCGTATGGAATTGCTCGTACGGTATTGTACAGTTTTGGTGTGGTTTGGTACCGTATGGATGTCCTCGTACGGTATCGAACCGTTTTGGTGTGGTTTGGTGCCGTATGGATTTACTCTTACGGTATAGTATCATTTTGGTATGGTTTTGTACCATATGGACATACTCGTACGGTATTGTGCCGTTTTTGTGTGGTATGGTACCGTATGGACATAATCGTACAGTATCTTTCCTTTTTGGTGTGGTTTGGTCGCGTATGGATGTTCTCGTACGATATTGAACCGTTTTGGTGTGGTTTAGTACAGTATGGACATACTCGTACGGTAATGTACCGTTTTGGTGTGGTATGGTACCGTATGGATGTACACGTACGGTATTGTACCATTTTGGTGTGGTTTGGTACCGTATGAACGTACTCGTAAGGTATTGTACCGTTTTGGCGTGGTATGGTACGGTATGGATGTACTCGTTTGGTATTGTAACATTTTGGTGTGATTTGGTACCGTACCGATGTACACGTACCGTATTGTATCGTTTTTCTGTGGTATGGTATCGTATGGACATACTCGTTCGGTATTGTTCCTTTTTGGTGTGGTTTGTTGCTGTATGGATGTACTCAAACGGTATTGTACCGTTTTGCTGTGGTTTGGTACCATATGGACATACTCGCACAGTAATGTAGCGTTTTTGTGTGATTTGGTACCGTATGGTTGGACACCTACGGTATTGTACCGTTTTGGTGTGGTTTGGAACCGAATGGACGTACTCATACGGTATTGTACAATTTTTGTGTGGTTTGGTACCGTATGGAAGTGCTCGTACGGTATTGTACCGTTTTAGTGCGGTTTCGAACCGGATGGTCGTACTCGTATGGTATTGTACCGTTTTGGTGTGGTATTGTACCGTATGGATGTGCTCGTATGGTGTTGTACCATTTTGGTGTGGTTTGGTACCGTGTGGAAGTACTCGTATGTTATTGTACCGTTTTTGTGTGATTTAGTATGGTATGGAAATACTCGTACGGTATTGTACCGTTTTTGTGTGGTATGGTACCGTATGGACATACTCGTATGGTATTGTTCCTTTTTGGTGTGGTTTGGTTGCGTATGGATGTACTCGTACGATATTGTACCGTTTGGGTGTGGTTTAGTACCGTATGGACATACTCGTACGGTAATGTACCATTTTGGTGTGGTATGGTTCCATATGGATGTACACGTACGGTATTGTACCGTTTTGGTGTGGTTTGGTACCGTATGAACGTACTCTGTAGCACCCCGAATTTTGGGAACGTTAAATAGGCAATTTCATTGAAAAACTAAATGGAGTCTGGCACAATATTACAGAATATTCTCCAAAGAGTAATCTTATTCAACAAAAGGAGGGTAGACTAGGGTTCCTATCTACTGTTCCGCTTCTTCCTCCATCCTGGCCAGCTCCTCGGCTCCAAAAGTCTGCAAGGTGTAGAGGTCACCCTGTTCGTCTATAAGATCTGACACATTATACCAGCGTCGCCACCAATATAATATGTCAGGGTCACCAAAGGTAACACTGTGAGCTTACAAAAGCTCAATAGAATATCCAAACCCACTAACCCTTAACTTACAAACAATAGATCATAAAATCAACAGAGTACAAGCAGGTTTAACAAAAATGATTAACGATAGCACATCCATATTCACTATTCAAGTATCGTTGGTGTCCATGTTTTTCTGTGTTTCTCCTACGCGACTCATCGTAGACTGTGTCTCCATTTTCACTTTTCATAACCAAATCAACATTTTCAAAATCCGTTTTTAACACACCCAACCTCGGTTCCGCCGTTTCGGGTTCCCGAGTATCCTCACAATGGTTCCGCTGCACCGGGTTTCCATTGGCACACAATTTGCATTGGCTCCTCTCCGCGGATAACCAAGCCATACCTCACCATGGTTCCGCCGGTCCGGGTTCCCATTGGAACGCACACAACCTCACAATGGTTCCGCTATTTCGGATTCCCATTGGAACACACACAAAATTCACACCACACAATGGGCTACCACGTTCGGCCACATTGCGGTTTCCAAAACATTTCACAATTTTCAAACACGCATTTTCATTAACCACGCCCTAGGTGTCATGTTTCTAACTTTCTCTATTTCCGTGTCATGTTTTCATGCATAGACTCCGCGGTAGGACTTATCACAAAAGTAAACATAAATCCTTCATGGAAAACTTGAAACTAACTAGCAAGATCATCCAATTCTATATTAATAATCATGCTCATGACCACCTCAAATATCAAACATGAATACTTGTAATCAAACGATAAAGTCTTGACTTTTGAAAATCGTTCTTTCTTCCTTTTTGGGAAGTTCTAAACAACATATGCTTTTCCGAAAAATAAAGTCGATATGTTTAACATACTCCCCTTCCTTTTCATCTTTTTAGGAAAAACACCTTTCAAGTTTTTTTTTTTATGCATTTCTCAACATACAAGCATCATACATTTACATTTAGAGTTTAACGGCTAAGAAAACGTTTATGTATGCTTAGAGATAGGAGTTAAGATTATCCTACGCTATACATAGAGATAGTGAGTAAGATTAATCTACATGATCGTAATGTTATTTCAAGATTTTGTAAAACGAGCTTGCTAATTATTCCTAATACTTTAACTTGCCTTATCATATACAAAAATAACTAAAGTTATACTAGGGAGAATGAGTAGAGATTTATCTACCTTGATCCGAAACTAGTCGGGGCCGAATAAGCTAGTTGGAGGATTTCTACGGGCGGTGAAATTCGCAAATCTGGACCAAACTTTGGATGGCAGTAACTCGGTCAATATTTGGTTGAATATGATCGTTCTTGGATCGAAATTGAAGCTTTCGAAGTGCTCTACAACTTTCGTGAAAGAAGTTGATCCTAGAAACTACTTTAGGTAGGAGAAAAATGGTGATAAAGGAAGAGACAGTATGCTGTCTGGAAATGGAAATCCGAGATTTTTACTGAACTTCGGATGCCAATATCTTTGTCATTTCTTCACCGATTGGGGTGGTTCTTGGGTCTAACTTGAAGGTTTCGAAGTTCTCTACAACTATCAAGAAGGAAGTTGGTTCTAAAAACTACTTTAAGTAGGAGAAAAATAAAGATTTGTGAAGGGCAGTAAGCTGTCTGGAAAATGGAAATGGCAAATGAGTGAAGGTGTGAGTTGAATGGAAGGCATGGGGTGCTATTTATAGCCAACACTTGAGCTCCTCCTCCCTCATCTATGGCTGCCCCCCTCTCTCCCCCCCCCCCCCCCCCCCCCCCCCCCCCCCCCCCCCCTCTCTCATTTCTCCCATGGATTTGCTCCATTGAGTGGTCATTTCAAGCCTTTCAATCAAGTCATAGCCCTCCACGACTTGTCTTTTCCAATTTAGGCCAAATCTTAGGCCATCATGAAGGGTTTTTGACTTGTCAAGTCTATGGGGAGGTTGCTTGCAAGAAAGAATATAATCATGGGCCAGCTTTGTACTTTGGAAGACTAGAATGGGTTGGCATGTAGTAAATAGGCTTAGGGCTATTAAGGTTGCTTGTGTAAGTGTCCAAAACACAATCACACACTCCACCTCCCTCTCCCATTCGGCCTTTCTCTCTCTCTCCATCCGGCCCTCTCTCTCTCTCTCTCTCTCTCTCTCTCGTTCTATGTATCGACATATATAGGTATATAAGTACATGTATATATTCATCTAGGAAAGTAAAACCTAAGATAGTTAGGCTTAAGGCTAGGACATAGGTGTGCATGCATGCATGGCTAGTCTTGCTTCTTTTGGAAGCAAAATGATGGGATTCTTTGTATGACTTGTCTTGTCATGCTTATTGGCAAGTCAAAGGGCTAATATCCAAGGGATAAAAATTCCCCTAACAAATGGACCAACGGGTAAAGGAATATTGGTAATAATTAGGGTTTGAAATGACTTGTCACGGGAGTAAAAATGATTACTCCTATGGTCTAATGGTCCTATAGGGTTTGGAGGGGTTCATAAGGCTCAAAGATAGTCTCAAAAGGTCCAATTAGGGTTAGGGTAATGTAACTAGGTGAATCGGTGGTCCGGTTCCTCCACCTAATCGGTTGGAAACTAACCTTACTTGCCAAGTAGGATTTCTAGCCAAGAAATATGATTTTTAAGGACTTAAATCTAATTATGACGGATTATTAAAGTTAAAAAGGAATTTTTAAAAGTAAAAACAAGTAATTAAAAATAAATATCAAATATTTAACGAAATTTTTATTTAACCGAAAATCAGGGTCGTTACATACTCGTACGGTATTGTACCGTTTCGGAGTGGTATGGTACGGTACGGATGTACTTGTTCGGTATTGTATCATTTTGGTGTGGTTTGGTACGGTACGGACGTACTCGTATGGTATTGTATCGTTTTTGTGTGGTATGGTACCGTATGGTCATACTCGTACGGTATTGTTCCTTTTTGGTGTCATTTGGTCCCGTATGGATGTACTCGTACGCTATTATACCGTTTTGGTGTGGTTTCGTACCATATGGAAGTCCTCATATGGGATTGTACCATTTTGGTGTGGTTTGGTACTAGATGGACGTACTTGTACGGTATTGTACCATTTTGGTATTGTAATGTACCGTATGGATGTGCTCGTACGGTGTTGTACCATTTTGGAGTGGTTTGTTACCATATGGAAGTACTCGTATGGTATTGTACAGTTTTGGTGTGGTTTGGTACCGTATGGATGTTCTCGTACGGTATTGTACCGTTTTAGCGTGGTCTGGTACGGTATGGATGTACTCGTTCGGTATTGTACCGTTTTGGTGTGGTATGGTATAGTGTGGATGTACTCGTACGGTATTGTACCTTTTTTGTGTGGTATGGTACCTATGGATGTACTCGTACGGTATTGTACCATTTTCGTATGGTTTGGTACCGTATGGATGTACTCGTACAGTATTGTACCGTGTTGGTATGGTATGGTACAGTATGGATATACTCGAACGGTATTGTACCGGTTTGGTGTGGTTTGGTACCGTATGGATGTATTCGTACGGTATTGTACCGTTTTGGTGTGGTATGGAGCCATATGGATGGGGTTGTAGGGTGTTGTACCGTTTTGGTGTGGTTTGGTACCGTATGGAAGTACTCGTACGGTATTGTATCGTTTTTGTGTGGATTGGTACAATATGGATGTGCTCGTTCAGTATTGTACCATTTTGGTTTGGTTTTGTACCGTATGGATGTCCTCGTACGGTATTGTATCTTTTTGTTGTGGTCTGGTACCGTATGGACTTGTTCGTACGGTATTGTATAGTTTTGGTGTGGTTTGGTACCGTAATGGATGTCCTCGTACGGTATCGAACCGTTTTGGTGTGGTTTGGTGCCGTATGGATTTACTCTTACGATATAGTATCGTTTTGGTGTGGTTTGGTACCATATGGACATACTCGTATGGTATTGTGCCGTTTTTGTGTGGTATGGTACCGTATGGACATAATCGTACGGTATTGCTCCTTTTTGGTGTGGTTTGGTCGCGTATGGATGTTCTTGTACGATATTGTACCGTTTTGGTGTGGTTTAGTACAGTATGGACATAATCGTACAGTAATGTACCTTTTTGGTATGGTATGGTACCGTGTGGATGTACACGTACGGTATTGTATCATTGTGGTGTGGTTTGGTACCGCATGGATGTACTCGTACGGTATTGTACCATTTTGGCGTGTTATGGTACGGTATGGATGTACTCGTTCGGTATTGTACCGTTTTGGTGTGGTTTTGTACCGTACGGACGTACACGTACGGTATTGTATTGTTTTTGTGTGGTATGGTACCGTATGGACATACTTGTTCGGTATTGTTCCTTTTTGGTGTGGTTTGTTGCTGTATGGATGTACTCAAACGCTATTGTCCGTTTTGCTGTGGTTTGGTACCATATGGACATACTCGCACGATAATGTAGCATTTTTGTGTGATTTGGTACCGTATGGTTGTACACGTATGGTATTGTACTATTTTGGTGTGGTTTGGTACCGGATGGACGTACTCATACGGTATTGTACAATTTTGTGTGGTTTAGTACCGTATGGAAGTGCTCGTAAGGTATTGTACTGTTTTAGTGTGGTTTCAAACCGGATTGTCGTACTCGTACGGTATTGTACCATTTTGGTGTGGTATTGTACCGTATGGATGTGCTCGTACGGTGTTGTACCATTTTGGTGTGGTTTGGTACCGTATGGAAGTACTCATACGGTATTGTACCGTTTTGGTGTGATTTGGTATGGTATGGAAATACTCGTACGGTATTGTACCATTTTTGTGTGGTATGGTACCGTATGGACATACTTGTACGGTATTGTTCCGTATTGGTGTGGTTTGATTGCGTATGGGTGTTCTCGTACGATATTGTACCGTTTTGGTGTGGTTTAATACAGTATGGACATACTCGTACGGTAATGTACCGTTTTGGTGTGGTATGGTACCGTATGGATGTACACGTACGGTATTGTACCATTTTGGTGTGGTTTGGTACCGTATGGACGTACTCGTACGGTATTGTACCGTTTTGGCGTGGTATGGTACGGTATGGATGTACTCGTTCGGTATTGTACCATTTTGGTGTGGTTTGTACCGTACGGACGTACACGTTCGGTATTGTATCGTTTTTGTGTGGTATGGGACCGTATGGACATACTCGTTCGGTATTGTTCCTTTTTGGTGTGGTTTGTTGTTGTATGGATGTACTCAAACAGTATTGCACCGATTTGCTGTGGTTTGGTACCATAAGGACATACTCGCACGGTAATGTAGCATTTTTGTGTGATTTGGTACCATATGGTTGTACACGTACGGTATTCTACCGTTTTGGGGTGGTTTGGTACCGGATGGACGTACTCATACGGTATTGTACAATTTTGGTGTGGTTTGGTACCGTATGGAAGTGCTCGTATGGTATTGTAACGTTTTAGTGTGGTTTCGAACCGGATGGTCGTACTCGTACGGTATTGTACCATTTTGGTGTGGTATTGTACCGTATGGATGTGCTCGTACGGTGTTGTACCATTTTTGTGTGGTTTGGTACCGTATGGAAGTACTCGTACGGTACTGTACCATTTTGGTGTGACTTGGTATGGTCTGGAAATACTCGTACGGTATTATACTATTTTGGTGTGGTATGGTACCGTATGGACATACTCGTACGGTATTGTTCCTTTTTGGTGTGGTTTGGTCGCGTATGCATGTACTCGTACGATATTATACCGTTTTGGTGTAGTGTAGTGCCGTAGGGACATACTCGTACGGTAATGTACTATTTTGGTGTTGTATGGTACCGTATGGATGTACACGTACGGTATTGTAATGTTTTGGTGTGGTTTGGTACAGTATGGACGTACTCGTATGGTGTTGTACTGTTTTAGAGTGGTATGGTACGGTACGGATATACTCGTTCGGTATTGTACCGTTTTGATGTGGTTTGGTACGGTACGGACGTACTCGTACGGTATTGTATCGTTTTTGTATCGTATGGTACCGCATGGTCATACTCGTACGGTATTGTTCCTTTTTGGTGTGGTTTGGTCCCATATGGATGTACTCGTATGGTATTGTACCATTTTGGTGTGATTTAGTACCGTATGGACATACTCGTACGGTAATGTATCATTTTGGTGTGGTATGGTACCGTATGGAGGTACACGTACGATAGTGTACCATTTTGGTGTGGCCTGGTACCGTATGGACGTACTCGTATGGTATTGTACCATTTTGGCGTGGTATGGTACGGTATGGATGTACTCGTTTGGTATTGTATCGTATTGGTGTTGTTTGGTACGGTGCGGACGTACTCGTACGGTATTGTACCATTTTTTGTGGTATGGTACCGTATGGACATAATCGTACGGTATTGTTCCTTTTTTGTGTGGTTTGGTTTCATATGGATGTACTCGTACGGTATTGTACCGTTTTGGTGTGATTTCGTACCGTATGGACATACTCGTATGGTAATGTATCGTTTTGGGGTGGTATGGAACCGTATGGATGTACTCGTATGGAATTTTACCAATTTGGTGTGGTTTGGTACCGTATGGACGTACTCTTTTTGTATTGTACCGTTTTTGTGTAGTTTAGTACCGTATGGAAGTTCTCGTACGGGATTGTACCATTTTGGTGTGGTTTGGAACTAGATGGACGTACTCCTACGGTATTGTACCGTTTTGGTATTGTATTGTACCGTATGGATGTGCTCGTACGGTGTTGTATCATTTTGGAGTAGTTTGGAACCGTATGGAAGTGCTCGTATGGTATTTTACCATTTTGGTGTGGTTTGGTACTGTTTGGATGTTCTCGTACGGTATTGCACCGTTTTGGCGTGGTATGGTACTGTATGGATGTACACGTTCAGTATTGTACCTTTTGGTGTGGTATGGTACAGTGTGGATGTACTCGTACGGTATTGTACCTTTTTTGTGTTGTATGGTACCTATGGATGTACTCGTACGGTATTGTACCATTTTCTTGTGGTTTGGTACCGTATGAATGTACTCGTACAGTATTGTACCGTATTGGTATGGTATGGTACCGTATGGATGTACTCGAACGGTATTGTACCATTTTGGTGTGATTTGGTACCTGATGGACATACTCGTACGGTGTAGTACCGTTTTGGTGTGGTATGGAACCGTGTGGATGTACTCGTACGGTATTGAACCGGTTTGGTACCGTACGAGTACATTCGTACGGTATTGTACCATTTTGGTGTGGTATGGTACCGTATGGATGTGCACGTACGGTATTGTACCGTTTTGGTGTGGTTTGGTATTGTTTCATTTTGGTGAGGTTGGGTACCATATGGACGTACTCGTATGGTATTGTGCCATTTTTGTGTGGTGTGGTACCGCATGGACATACTCGTACGGTATTGTTCCTTTTTGGTGTGGTTTGGTCGCGTATGGATGTACTCGTACGATATTGTACCGTTTCGGTGTGGTTTAGTAACGTATGGACATACTCGTACGGTAACGTACCATTTTGGTGTGGTATGGTACAGTATGGATGTACAAGTACGGTATTGTACCATTTTGGTGCGGTTTGCACCGTAAGGACGTACTCATACGGTATTGTACCATTTTGGCATGGTATGATACGGTATGGATGTACTTGTTCGGTATTGTACCATTTGGTGTGGTTTGGTACGGTACTGACGTACACGTATGGTATTGTATTATTTTTGTGTGGTATGGAACCATATGGTCATACTCGTACGGTATTGTTCCTTTTTGGTGCGGTTTGGTCCTGTATGGATGTACTCGGACGGTATTGTACCACTTTGGTGTGGTTTGGTACCGCATGGACATACTCGTGCAGTAAAGCATTGTTTGGGTGTGGTATGGTACCGTATGGATGTACCCGTACGATATTGTACCATTTGGGTGTGACCTGGTACTGTATGGACGTACTCGAACGGTATTGTACCGTTTTGGTGTGATTTGGTACCGTATGGACATACTCGTACGTTGTTGTACCATTTTTGTGTGGTATTGAATCATATGGATGTACTCGTATGGTATTGTACCGGTTTGGTGTGGTTTCGTACCGTATGGACGTATTTATAGGGTATTGTAACTTTTTGGTGTGGAATGGTATTGTATGGAGCTAGTCATACGGTATTGTACCCTTTTGGTGTGGTTTGGAGCCATATGGATGTGGTTGTACGGTGTGGTACCGTTTTGGTGTGGTTTGGCACCGTATGGAAGTACTCGTACGGTATTGTACCATTTTGGTGTAGTTTGGTACGGTATGGAAGTACTCGTACGGTATTGTACCGTTTTGGTGTGGTATGGTACCGTATGGACATACTCGTACGGTATAGTTTGTCTTTGGTGTGGTTTGGTCCCGTATGGATTTACTCGTACGGTATTGTACCGTTTTGGTGCGGTTTAGTACTGTATGATCATACTCGTACGGTAATGTATCATTTTCGTGTGGTATGGTACCGTATGGATGTACACATACGATATTTTACCGTTTTGGTGTGGCCTAGTACCGTATGGACGTACTCGTACGGTATTGTACCATTTTGGTGTGGTATGGTATGGTATGGATGTACTCGTTCGGTATTGTACCGTTTTGGTGTGATTTGGTACGGTACGGACGTACTCGTACGGTATTGTACCATTTTTGTGTGGTATGGTACCATATGGACATACTCGTACGGTATTGTTCCTTTTTGGCATGGTTTTGTCCCGTATGGATGTACTGGTACGGTATTGTACCGTTTTGGTGTGGTTTGGTACCGTATGGACATACTCGTACGGTAATGTATCGTTTTTTGTGTGGTATGGAACCGTATGGATGTACTCGTATGGAATTGTACCGGTTTGGTGTGGTTTGGTCTTAGTTGGACGTACTCGTACGGTATTGTACCATTTTAATTTTGTATTGTACCGTATGGACGTGATCGTATGGTGTTGTACCATTTTGGAGTGGTTTGGTACCGTATGGAAGTACACGTATGGTATTGTACCGTTTTGGTGTGGTTTGGTACCGTATGGACGTTCTCGTACGGTATTGTACTATTTTGGCGTGGTATGGTACGGTATGGATGCACTCATTCGGTATTGTACCATTTTGGTGTGGTATGGTACAGTGTGGATGTACTCCTACGGCATTATACCGTTTTGGTGTGGTATCGTACCGTATGGAGGTACTCATATGGTATTGTACCATTTTGGTGTGGTTTGGAGCCATATGGATGTGGTTATATGGTGTTGTACCATTTTTGTGTGATTTGGTACCGTATGAAAGTACTCGTACGGTATTGTACCGTTTTGGTGTGGTTTGGAGCCATATGGATGTGGTTGTACGGTGTTGTACCGTTTTGGTGTGGTTTGGTACCTTATGGAAGTGCTCGTACGATATTGTACCATTTTTGTGTGGTTTGGTACCTTATGGATGTGCTCGTTTGGTATTGTACCATTTTGGTTTGGTTTGATACCGTATGTACGTGCTCGTACGGTATTGTACAGTTTTGGTGTGGTTTGGTACCGTATGGATGTCCTCGAACGGTATCGAACCGTTTTGGTGTGGTTCGGTGCCGTATGGATTTACTCTTACGGTATAGTATCGTTTCGGTGTGGTTTGGTACCATATGGACATACTCGTACGGTATTGTGCCGTTTTTGTGTAGTATGGAACCGTATGGACATACTCGTTCGGTATTGTTCCTTTTTGGTGTGGTTTGGTGCTGTATGGATGTACTGAAACGGTATTGTACCGTTTTGGTGTGGTTTGGTACCGGATGGACGTACTCAAAAGGTATTGTACAATTTTTGTGTGGTTTGGTAGCGTATGCAAGTGCTCGTACGGTATTGTACCGTTTTAGTGTGGTTTCGAACCGGATGGTCATACTCGTACGGTATTGTACCATTTTGGTTTGGTATTGTACCGTATGGATGTGCTCGTACGGTGTTGTACCGTTTTAGTGTCGTTTGGTACCGTATGGAAGTACTCGTATGGTATTGAAGCGTTTTGGTGTGGTTTGGTACGTTATGGAAATACTCGTACGGTATTGTACCGTTTTTGTGTGGTATGGTACCGTATGGACATACGCGTTCGGTATTGTTCCTTTTTGGTGTGGTTTGGTCCCGTATGGATGTACTCGTACGGTATTGTACCGTTTTGGTGTGGTTTAGTACCGTATGGACATACTCGTACTGTAGTGTACCGTTTTGGTGTGTTATGGTACCGTATGGATGTACACGTACGGTATTGTACCATTTTGGTGTGGTTTGGTAGCGTATGCACGTACTCGTACGGTATTGTACAATTTTTGCGTGGCATGGTACAGTATGGATGTATTCGTTTGGTATTGTACCATTTTGGTATGGTTTGGTACGGTATGGACATACTCGTACGGTATTATACCATTTTTTTGTGGTATGACACCGTATGGACATACTCGTTCGGTATTGTTCCTTTTTGGTGTGGTTGGGTCCCGTAAGGATGTACTCGTACGGTATTGTACCGTTTTGGTGTGGTTTGGTACCGTATGGACATACTCGTACGGTAATGTATCGTTTTGGTGTGGTATGGTACCGTATGAATGTACACGTACGATATTGTACCGTTTCGATGTGGCCTGGTAACATGTGGACGTACTCGTACGGTATTGTACCATTTTGGCGTGGTATGGTACGGTATGGATGTACTTGTTCGGTATTGTACCGTTTTGGTTTCGCTTGGTACGGTACGGACGTACTCGAATGGTATTGTACCGTTTAAGGGTGGTTTCGAACCGGATGGTCGTACTCGTATGTTATTGGACCGTTTTGGTGTGGTATTGTACCGTATGGATGTGCTCGTACGGTGTTATACCTTTTTGGTGTGGTTTGGTACCGTATGGAAGTACTCGTACGGTATTGTACCGTTTTGGCTTGGTTTGGTACGGTATGGAAGTACTCGTACGGTATTGTACCATTTTTGTGTGGTATGGTACCGTATGGACATACTCGTACGATATTGTTCCTTTTTGGTGTGGTTTGGTCCCGTATGGATGTACTCGTACGGTATTGTAGCGTTTTGGTGTGGTTTAGTACCGTATGGACGTACTTGTACGGTAATGTACCATTTTTGTGAGGTATGGTACCGTATGGATGTACACGTATGGTATTGTACCATTTTGGTGTGGCTTGGTAGCGTATGGACGTACTGGTACTGTATTGTACCGTTTTGGCGTGGTATGGTACCGTATGGATGTACTCGTTCGCTATTATAGCATTTTGGTGTGGTTTGTTACAGTATGGACGTACTGGTACGATATTGTATCATTTTTGTGTGGTATGGTACCGTATGGTCATACTCGTTCGGTATTGTTCCTTTTTGGTGTGGTTTGGTCCTGTATGGATGTACTCGTACGGTATTGTATCGTTTTGGTGTGGTTTAGTACCGTATGGACATACTCGTACGGTAATGTACCATTTTGGTGTGTTATGGTACCGTATGGATGTACACGTACGGTATTGTACCGTTTTAGTGTGGTTTGGTAGCGTATGCACGTACTCGTACGGTATTGTACCTTTTTGCGTGGCATGGTACGGTATGGATGTATTCGTTCGGTATTGTACCATTTTGGTGTGGTTTGGTACGGTATGGACATACTCGTACGGTATTGTACCATTTTCATGTGGTATGATACCGTATGGACATACTCGTTCGGTATTGTTCCTTTTTGGTGTGGTTGGGTCCCGTAAGGATGTACTCGTACGGTATTGTATCGTGTTGGTGTGGTTTGGTACCGTATGGACATACTCGTACGGTAATGTATCGTTTTGGTGTGGTATGGTACCGTATGAATGTACACGTACGATATTGTACCGTTTCGATGTGGCCTGGTAACATGTGGACGTACTCGTACGGTATTGTACCATTTTGGCGTGGTATGGTACGGTATGGATGTACTTGTTCGGTATTGTACCGTTTTGGTTTCGCTTGGTACGGTACGGACGTACTCGAATGGTATTGTACCGTTTTAGGGTGGTTTCGAACCGGATGGTCGTACTCGTATGGTATTGGACCGTTTTGGTGTGGTATTGTACCGTATGGATGTGCTCGTACGGTGTTATACCTTTTTGGTGTGGTTTGGTACCGTATGGAAGTACTCGTACGGTATTGTACCGTTTTGGCTTGGTTTGGTACGGTATGGAAGTACTCGTACGGTATTGTACCATTTTTGTGTGGTATGGTACCGTATGGACATACTCGTACGATATTGTTCCTTTTTGGTGTGGTTTGGTCCCGTATGGATGTACTCGTACGGTATTGTACCGTTTTGGTGTGGTTTAGTACCGTATGGACGTACTTGTACGGTAATGTACCATTTTCGTGAGGTATGGTACCGTATGGATGTACACGTACGGTATTGTACCATTTTGGTGTGGCTTGGTAGCGTATGGACGTACTGGTACTGTATTGTACCGTTTTGGCGTGGTATGGTACCGTATAGATGTACTCGTTCGCTATTATAGCATTTTGGTGTGGTTTGTTACAGTATGGACGTACTGGTACGATATTGTATCATTTTTGGGTGGTATGGTACCGTATGGTCATACTCGTTCGGTATTGTTCCTTTTTGGTGTGGTTTGGTCCCGTATGGATGTACTCGTATGGTATTATGCCATTTTGGTGTGGTTTGGTACCGTATGGACATACCGGTACGGTAATGTATCGTTTTGGTGTGGTATAGTTCCGTATGGATATACACGTACGGTATTGTACCGTTTTGGTGAGGCTTGGTACCGTATGGACGTACTCGTAAGGTATTGTACCGTTTTGGAATGGTATGGTACGGTATGGGTGTACTTGTTTGGTATTGTATAGTTTTGGTGTGGTTTGGTATGGTACGGACGTACTCGTACGGTATTGTACCATTTTGGTGTGGTTTGGTACGGTACGGACGTACTCGTACGTTATTGTACCATTTTTGTGTCATATGGTACCGTATGGACATACTGGTACGGTATTGTTCTTTTTTTGTGTCGTTTTGTCCCGTAATGATGTACTTGTATGGTATTGTACTGTTTTGGTGTGGTTAGGTACCGTACGGATGTACTTGTACGGTATTGTACTGTTTTGGTGTGGTTAGGAACCGTATGGACGTACTCGTACGGTAATGTATCGTTTTGGTGTGGTATGGAACCGTATGGATGAACTCGTAAAGAATTGTACCGGTTTGGTGTGGTTTGGTACCGTATGGACGTACTCGTACGGGATAGTTTCATTTTTGTTTTGTTTGGTACTAGATGGACGGACTCGTACGGTATTGTACCATTTTGGTATTGTATTGTACCGTATGGATGTGCTCGTACGGAGTTGTACCATTTTGGAGTGGATTGGTACCGTATGAAGTACACGTATGGTATTGTACCATTTTGGTGTCGTTTGGTACCGTATGGACGTTCTCGTACGGTATTGTACCGTTTTGGTGTGGTTTGGTACCTTATGGATATGCTCGTACGATATTGTACCGTTTTGGTGTGGTTCGGACCCGTATGGATGCGCTCGTACGGTGTTGTACCATTTTGGTGTGGTTTGGTACCGTAACGAAGCACAAGTACGGTATTGTACCGTTTTCGTGAGGTTCGGTATCATATGGTGGTACTCGTACGGTATTGTACCATTTTGGTGTGGTTTGGTAACGTATGGCGGTAGTCGTACGATATTGTAGCATTTTGGTGTGGTTTTGTACCGTATGGAGATGCTCGAACGGTATTGTACCGTTTTGGTGTGGTTTGGTACCGTATGGATGTACTCGTACGGTATTGTATAGTTTTGCTATGGTTTGGTACCGTATGGATATGCTCGTACGATATTGTACTGTTTCGGTGTGGTTTGGAACCGTATGGATGTACTCATACGGTATCGTACCGTTTTTGTGTGGTTTGGTACCGTAACGAAGAACTAGTAAGGTATTGTACCATTTTGGTGAGGTTTGGTATCGTATGGCGGTTCTCGTACGGTATTTTACCGTTTTGCTGTGGTTTGGTACCGTAACAAAGTACTCGTACGGTATTGTACCGTTTTGGTGTGGTTTGGTACCGTAACAAAGTAGTCGTACGGTATTGTACCGTTTTGGTGTGGTTTGGTACCGTATGGAGGTACTCGTATGATATTATACCATTTTTGTGTGGTTTGGTACCGTATGGAGATACTCGTACGGTATTGTACCGTTTTGGTGTGGTTTGGTACCGTATGGAGGTACTCGTACGATATTGAACCGTTTTGGTGTGGTTTGGTACCGTAACGAAGTACTCGTGCGGTATTTTACCATTTTGGTGGGGTTTGGTAGCATATGGATGTACTCGTACGATATTGTACCGTTTTGGTGTGGTTTGGTACCGTATGGATATGCTCGTACGATATTGTATCGTTTTGGTGTGGTTTGGAACCGTATGGATGCACTTGTACGGTATTGAACCATTTTGGTGTGGTTTGGTACCGTAACGAAGCACAAGTACGGTATTGTACCATTTTCGTGAGGTTCGGTATCGTATGGTGGTAATCGTACGGTATTGTGCCATTTTGGTGTGGTTTGGTACCGTAACGAAGTACTCGTACGGTATTGTACCATTTTGGTGGGGTTTGGTACCATATGGATGTACTCGTACGATATTGTACCATTTTGGTGTGGTTTGGTTCCGTATGGATATGCTCATACGATATTGTACCGTTTTGGTGTGGTTTGGAACCGTATGGATGCACTTGTACGGATTGTACCATTTTGGTGTGGTTTGGTACCGTAACGAAGAACAAGTACGGTATTGTACCATTTTCGTGAGGTTCGGTATCGTATGGTGATACTCGTACGGTATTGTATCGTGTTGGTGTGGTTTGGTACCGTATGGATGTACTCGTACGGTATTGTATTGTTTTGCTGTGGTTTGGTACCGTATGGATGTACTCGTACGGTATTGTACCATTTTTATGTGGTTTGGTACCGTAACGAAGCACTAGTACGGTATTGTACCATTTTGGTGTGGTTTGGTATCGTATGGTGGTACTCGCACGGTATTTTACTGTTTTGGTGTGGTTTGGTACCGTAACAAAGTACTCGTATGGTATTGTACCGTTTTGGTGTGGTTTGGTACCGTATGGAAGTACTCGTACAGTATTGTACCGTTTTGGCTTTGTTTGGTACGGTATGGAAGTACTCGTACGGTATTGTACCATTTTTGTGTGGTATGGTACCGTATGGACATACTCGTACGATATTGTTCCTTTTTGGTGTGGTTTCGTCCCGTATGGATGTACTCGTACGGTATTGTACCGTTTTGGTGTGGTTTAGTACCGTATGGACATACTTGTACGGTAATGTACCGTTTTCGTGAGGTACGGTACCGTATGGATGTACACGTACGGTATTGTACCGTTTTGGTGTGGCTTGGTAGCGTATGGACGTACTGGTACTGTATTGTACCGTTTTGGCGTGGTATGGTACCGTATGGATGTACTCGTTCGCTATTATAGCATTTTGGTGTGGTTTGTAACAGTATGGACGTACTGGTACGATATTGTATCATTTTTGTGTGGTATGGTACCGTATGGTGATACTCGTTCGGTATTGTTCCTTTGTGGTGTGGTTTGGTCCCGTATGGATGTACTCGTATGGTATTATGCGATTTTGGTGTGGTTTGGTACCGTATGGATGTACTCGTACGATATTGTACCGTTTTGGTGTGGTTTGGAACCGTATGGATGCACTTGTACGGATTGTACCATTTTGGTGTGGTTTGGTACCGTAACGAAGAACAAGTACGGTGTTGTACCGTTTCGTGACGTTCGGTATCGTATGGTGATACTCGTACGGTATTGTACCGTTTTGGTGTGGTTTGGTACCGTATGGATGTACTCGTACGGTATTGTATCATTTTGCTGTGGTTTGGTACCGTATGGATGTACTCGTACGGTATTGTACCGTTTTTATGTGGTTTGGTACCGTAACGAAGCACTAGTTTGGTATTGTACCATTTTGGTGAGGTTTGGTATCGTATGGTGGTACTCGCACGGTATTTTACAGTTTTGGTGTGGTTTGGTACCGTATGGAGGTACTCGTATGATATTGTTCCTTATTGGTGTGGTTTGGTACCGTAACGAAGTACTCGTACGGTATTGTACCATTTTGGTGGGGTGTGGTACCTTATGGATGTACTCGTACGATACTGTCTCGTTTTGGTGTGGTTTGGTACCGTATGGATATGCTCGTACGATGTTGTACCATTGTGGTGTGGTTTGGAACCGTATGGATGCACTCGTACCGTATTGTACCATTTTGGTGTGGTTTGGTACCATAACGAAGCTCAAGTACGGAATTGTACCGTTTTCGTGAGGTTCGGTATTCTATGGTGGTACTCGAACGGTATTGTACCATTTTGGTGTGGTTTTGTACCGTTACAAAGCACTCGTACGGTATTGTACCGTTTTGGTGCCGTTTGGTACCGTATGGAGGTAGTCATACGATATTGTACCATTTTGGTGTGGTGTTGTACCGTATGGAGATACTCGTACGGTGTTGTACCATTTTGGTGTGGTTTGGTACCGTAACGAAGTACTCGTACAGTATTGTACCCATTTGGTGGGGTTTTGTACCATATGGATGTACTCGTACGATATTGTACTATTTTGGTGTGGTTTGGTACCGTATGGATATGCTCGTACGATATTGTACCGTTTTGGTGTGGTTTGGTACCGTATGGATGGAGTTGTACGGTATTGTACCATTTTGGTGTGTTTTGGTACCGTATGGAGGTACTCGTACGATATAGTACCTTATTGGTGTGGTTTGGTACCGTAACGAAGTACTCGTACGGTATTGTACCCATTTCGTGGGGTTTTGTACCATATGGATGTACTCGTACGATATTGTACCATTTTGGTGTGGTTTGGTACCGTACGGATGTGCTCGTACGATATTCTACCATTTTGGGTTGGTTTGAAACCGTATGGATGTACTCGTACGGTATTGTACCATTTTGGTGCGGTTTGGAACTGTATGGATGCATTGGTACGGTATTGTATCATTTTGGTGTGGTTTGGTACTGTAACGAACCACAAGTACGGTATTGTACCGTTTTCATGAGGTTCGGTATCGTATGGTGGTACTCGTACGGCATATGTACTTTTTTGGTGTGGTTTGGTACCGTATGGCGGTAGTCATACGATATTGTACTATTTTGATGTGGTTTTGTACCGTATGGAGATGCTCGTACGGTATTGTACCGTTTTGGTGTGGTTTGGTACCGTATGGATGGACTCGTACGGTATTATACCATTTTGGTGTGTTTTGGTACCGTATGGAGGTACTCGTATGATATAGTACCTTATTTGTGTGGTTTGGTACCGTAACGAAGTACTCGTACGTTATTGTACCATTTTTGTGGGGTGTGGTACCTTATGGATGTACTCGTACGATATTGTACCGTTTTGGTGTGGTTTGGTACCGTATGGATATGCTCGTACGATATTGTACCGTTTTGGTGTGGTTTGGAACCGTATGGATGCACTCGTACGGTATTGTACCATTTTAGTATGGTTTGGTACCGTAACGAAGCACAAGTACGGTATTGTACCGTTTTGGTGAGGTTCGGTATCGTATGGAGGTACTCGTACGATATTGTACCATTTTGGTGGGGTTTGGTACCGTATGGCGGTAGTCGTACGATATTGTACCATTTTGGTGTGGTTTTGTACCATATGGAGATGCTCGTACGGTATTGTACCGTTTTGGTGTGGTTTTGGTACCATATGGATGTACTCGTACGGTATTGTACAGTGTTGCTGTGGTTTGGTACCGTATGGATATGCTTGTACGATATTGTACCGTTTTGTTGTGGTTTGGAACCGTATGGATATACTCGAACAATATTGTGCCGTTTTGGTGTGGTTTGGTACCGTAACGAAGCACTAGTAAGGTATTGTACCGTTTTGGTGAGGTTTGGTATCGTATGGTGGTACTCGTACGGTATTTTACCGTTTTGGTGTGGTTTGGTACCGTAACAAAGTACTCGTACGGTATTGTACCATTTGGTGTGGTTTGATACCGTATGGAGGTACTCGTACGATATTGTACCGTTTTGGTGAGGTTTGGTATTGTTTGGTGGCACCCGTACGGTATTGTACCATTTTGGTGTGGTTTGGTACCGTAACAAAGTACTCATACGGTATTGTACCGTTTTGGTGTGGTTTGGTACCGTATGGAGGTACTTGTACGATATTGTATCGTTTTGGTGTGGTTTGGTACCGTATGGATGTACTCGTACGGTATTGTACCATTTTGGTGTGGTTTGATACCGTATGGAGGTACTCGTACGATATTGTACCATTTTGGTGTGGTTTTGTACCGTACGGATGTGCTCGTACGATATTGTACCGTTTTGTTGTGGTTTGAAACCGTATGGATGCACTGGTACGGTATTGCACCATTTTGGTGTGATTTGGTACCGTATGGATGTACTCGTACGGTATTGTACCGTTTTGCTGTGGTTTGGTACCGTATGGATGTGCTCGTAAGATATTGTACCGTTTTGGTGTGGTTTGGAACCGTATGTATGTACTCGTACGGTATTGTACCTTTTTGGTGTGGTTTGGTACCGCAACGAAGCACTAGTACGGTAATGTACCATTTTGGTGGGGTTTGGTATCGTATGGCGGTAGTCATACGGTATTTTACCGTTTTGGTGTGGTTTTGTACCGTAACAATGTACTCGTACGGTATTGTACCATTATTGAGTAGTTTGATACCGTATGGAGGTACTGGTACGATATTGTACCGTTTTGGTGTGGTTTGGTACCGTATGGAGGTACTCGTACTATATTGTACCGTTTTGGTGTGGTTTGGTACCGTAACAAAGTACTCGTACGGTATTGTACCATATTGGTGGGGTTTGGTACCGTATGGATGTACTCGTACGATATTGTACCATTTTGGTGTGGTTTGGTACTGTATGGATGTACTCGTACGGTATTGTACCGTTTTGCTGTGGTTTGGTACAGTATGGATATGCTCGTACGATATTGTACCGTTTTGGTGTGGTTTGGTACCGTAACGAAGCACTAGTACGGTATTGTACCATTTGGTAAGGTTTGGTATCGTATGGTGGTACTCGTACGGTATTTTACCGTTTTGGTGTGGTTTGGTACCGTAACAAAGTACTCGTACGGTATTGTATCGTTTTGGTGTGGTTTGATACCGTATGGAGGTACTCGTACGATATTGTACCGTTTTGGTGAGGTTTGGTATCGTTTGGTGGTACTCGTACGGTATTGTACCGTTTTGGTCTGGTTTGGTACCGTTACAAAAAACTCGTACGGTATTGTTCCGTTTTGGTGTGGTTTGGTACCGTATGGAGGTACTTATACGATATTGTACCATTTTGGTGTGGTTTGGTACCGTCTGGATGTACTCGTACGGTATTGCACCGTTTTGGTGTGGTTTGGTACCGTATGGAGGAACTCGTACGATATTTTACCTTATTGGTGTGGTTTGGTACCGTAACGAAGTACTCGTACGGTATTGTATCATTTTGGTGGGGTGTGGTATCTTATGGATGTACTCGTACAATATTGTACCGTTTTGGTGGAGTTTGGTATCATTTGGGTATGCTCGTACGATATTGTACCGTTTTGGTGTGGTTTGGTACCGTATGGAGGTACTCGTACGATATTGTACCATTTTGGTATGGTTTGGTACCGTATGGATGTACTCGTATGGTATTGCACCGTTTTGTTGTGGTTTGGTACCGTATGGAGGAACTCGTACGATATTGTACCTTATTGGTGTGGTTTGGTACCGTAACGAAGTACTCGTACGGTATTGTATCATTTTGGTGGGGTGTGGAACCTTATGGATGTACTCGTACGATATTGTACCATTTTGGTGGGGTTTGGTATCATTTGGTGGTACTCGTACGGTATTGTACCGTTTTGGTGTGGTTTGGTACCGTAACAAAGTGCTCGTACGGTATTATAACGTTTTGGTGTGGATTGGTACCGTATGGAGGTACTCGTACGATATTGTACCGTTTTGGTGTGGTTTCGTACCGTATGGAGGTAGTGGTACGCTATTGTACCATTTTGGTGTGGTTTTGTACCGTATGGAGATACTCGTACGGTATTGTACCGTTTTGGCGTGGTTTGGTACCGTATGGATGTGCTCGTACGATATTGTACCGTTTTGGTGTGGTTTGAAACCGTATGGATGTACACGTACGGTATTGTACCATTTTGGTGCGGTTTGGAACCGTATGGATGCACTGGTACGGTATTGTACCATTTTGGTGTTGTTTGGTACCGTAACGAAGCACAAGTATGGTATTGTACCATTTTCGTGAGGTTCGGTATTGTATGGTGGTACTCGTACGGTATTGTACCATTTTGGTGTGGTTTGGTACCGTATGGCGATAGTCGTACGATTTTGTACTATTTTGGTGTGGTGTTGTACCGTATGGAGATACTCGTACGGTATTGTACCATTTTGGTGTGGTTTGGTACCGTATGGATGTACTCGTATGGTATTGTACCGTTTTGCTGTGGTTTGGTACCGTATGGATGTGCTCGTACATTATTGTACCATTTTGGTGTGGTTTGGAACCGTATGGATGTACTCGTACGGTATTGTACCGTTTTGGTGTGGTTTGGTACCGTAGCGAAGCACTAGTACGGTATTCTACCGTTTTGGGGAGGTTTGGTATCGTATGGTGGTACTCGCACGGTATTTTACCGTTTTGGTGTGGTTCGGTACCGTAACAAAGTACTCGTACGGTACTGTACCGTTTTGGTGTAGTTTGATACCGTATGGAGGTACTCGTACGATATTGTACCGTTTTGGTGACGTTTGGTATCGTTTGGTGGTACTCATACGGTATTGTACCGTTTTGGTCTGGTTTGGTACCGTAACAAAAAACTCGTGCGGTATTGTTCCGTTTTGGTGTGGTTTGGTACCGTATGGAGATACTCGTACGATATTGTACCGTTTTGGTGTGGTTTTTTACCGTATGGATGTCCTCGTACAGTATTGGGCCATTTTGGTGTGGTTTGGTACCGTAACGAAGCACAAGTACGGTATTGTACCGTTTTGGTGAGGTTCGGTATCGTATGGTGGTACTCGTATGGTATTGTACCGTTTTGGTGTGGTTTGGTACCGTATGGCGGTAGTCGTACGATATTGTACTATTTTGGTGTCGTTTTTTACCGTATGGAGATACTCATACGATATTGTACCATTTTGGTGTGGTTTGGTATCGTATGGATGTACTCGTACACTATTTTACCGTTTTGCTGTGGTTTGGTACCGTATGGATGTGCTCGTACGTTATTGTACCGTTTTGGTGTGGTTTGGAACCGTATGGATGGACTCGTACGATATTGTACCGTTTTGGTGTGGTTTGGTACCGTAACGAAGCACTAGTACGGTATTGTTCCGTTTTGGTGAGGTTTGGTATCGTATGCTGGTACTCGTACGGTATTTTACCGTTTTGGTGTGGTTTGGTACCGTAAGAAAGTACTCGTACGGTATTGTATCGTTTTGGTGTGGTTTGATACCGTATGGAGGTACTCGTACGATATTGTACCGTTTTGGTGAGGTTTGGTATCGTTTGGTGGTACTCCCACGGTATTGTACCGTTTTGGTCTGGTTTGGTACCGTAAAAAAAAACTCGTACGGTATTGTTCCATTTTGGTGTGGTTTGGTACCGTATGGAGGTACTCGTACGATACTGTACCGTTTTGGTGTGGTTTGGTACCGTATGGATGTACTCGTACAGTATTGCACCGTTTTCGTGTGGTTTGGTACCGTATGGAGGAACTCGTACGATATTGTACCTTATCGGTGTGGTTTGGTACCGTAACGCAGTATTCGTACGGTATTGTTTCATTTTGGTGGGGTGTGGTACCTTATGGATGTACTCGTACGATATTTTACCGTTTTGGTGGGGTTTGGTATCATTTGGTGGTACTCGTACGGTATTGTACCATTTTGGAGTGGTTTGGTACCGTAACAAAGTACTCGTACGGTATTATAACGTTTTGGTGTGGATTGGTACCCTATGGAGGTACTCGTACGATATTGTACCATTTTGGTGTGGTTTGGTACCGTATGGAGGTAGTGGTACGATATTGAACCATTTTGGTGTGGTTTTGTACCGTATGGAGATACTAGTACGGTATTGTACCATTTTGGCGTGGTTTGGTACCGTATGGATGTGCTCGTACGATATTGTACTGTTTTGGTGTGGTTTGAAACCGTATGGACGTACATGTACGGTATTGTACCATTTTGGTGTGGTTTGGAACCGTATGGATGCACTGTTACGGTATTGTACCATTTTGGTGTGGTTTGCTACCGTAACGAAGCACAAGTACGGTATTGTACCGTTTTCATGAGGTTCGGTATCGTATGGTGGTACTCGTACGGTATATGTACTTTGTTGGTGTGGTTTGGTACCGTATGGCAGTAGTTGTACGATATTGTACTATTTTGATATGGTTTTGTACCGTATGGAGATGCTCGGACGGTATTGTACCGTTTGGGTGTGGTTTGGTACCGTATGGATGTACTCGTACGGTATTGTACCATTTTTCTGTGGTTTGGTACCGTATGGATGTGCTCGTACGATATTGTACCGTTTTGGTGTGGTTTGGAACCGTTTGTATGTACTTGTACGGTATTGTACCTTTTTGGTGTGGTTTGGTACCGTAATGAAGCACTAGTACGGTAATGTACCGATTTGGTGGGGTTTGGTATCGTATGGAGGTACTCGTACGATATTGTACCATTTTGGTGTGGTTTGCTACTGTATGGATGTACTCGTATTGTATTGTGCCGTTTTGCTGTGGTTTGGTGCCGTATGGATGTGCTCGTACGATATTGTACCATTTTGGTGTGGTTTGCTACTGTATGGATGTACTCGTACGGTATTGTACCTTTTTTGTGTGGTTTGGTTCCGTAATGAAGCACTAGTACGGTATTGTACCATTTTGGTGAGGGTTGGTATCGTATATTGGTACTCGTACGGTATTGTACCATTTTGGTGTGGTTGGGCACCGTAACAAAGTACTCCAACGGTATTGTACCGTTTTGGTGTGTTTTGATACCGTATGGAGGTACTCGTACGATATTGTACCGTTTTTGTGAGGTTTGGTATCGTTTGGTGGTACTCGTACGATATTGTATCGTTTTGGTGTGGTTTCGTACCGTAACAAAGTACTCGTACGGTATTGTACCGTTTTGGTGTGGTTTGGTACCGTATGAAGGTACTCGTACGATATTATACTATTTTGGTGTGGTTTGGTACCGTATGGATGTACTCGTACGGTATTGTACAATTTTGGTGTGGTTTGGTACCGTATGGAGGTACTCGTACGATATTGTACCTTATTGGTGTGGTTTGGTACCGTAACGAAGTACTCGTACGGTATTGAACCATTTTGGTGGGGTGTGGTTCCTTATGGTTGTACTCGTAGGATATTGTACCGTTTTGGTGTGGTTTGGTACCGTATGGGTATGCTCATACGATATTGTACCGTTTTGGTGTGGTTTGGAACCGTATGGATGCACTCGTATTGTATTGTACCATTTTGGTGTGGTTTGGTACCGTAACGAAGCACAAGTACGGTATTGTACCGTTTTGGTGAGGTTCAGTATCGTATGGAGGTACTCGTACGGTATTGTACCATTTTGGTGTGGTTTGGTCCCGTATGGCGGTAGTCGTAGAAAATTGTACCATTTTGGTGTGGTTTTGTACCGTATGGAGATACTCGTACGGTATTGTACCATTTTGGTATGGTTTGGTACCGTATGGATGTACTCGTACGGTATTGTACAGTTTTGCTGTGGTTTGGTACCGTATGGATATGCTCGTACGATATTGTACTATTTTGGTGTGGTTTGGAACCGTATGGATGTACTCGTATGGTATTGTACTGTTTTGGTGAGGTTTGGTACCGTAACGAAGCACTAGTAAGGTATTGTACCGATTTGGTGAGGTTTGGTATCGTATGGTGGTACTCGTTTGGTATTTTACCGTTTTGGTGTGGTTTGGTATCGTAACAAAGTACTCGTACGGTATTGTTCCATTTTGGTGTGGTTTGGTACCGTATGGAGGTACTCGTACGATATTGTACCGTTTTGGTGAGGTTTGGTATCGTTTTGTGGTACTCGTATGGTATTGTACCATTTTGGTGTGGTTTGGTACCGTAACAAAGTTCTCGTACGGTATTGTACCGTTTTGGTGTGGTTTGGTTCCGTATGGAGGTAATCGTATGATATTGTACCATTTTGGTGTGGTTTGGTACCGAATGGATGTACTCGTATGGTATTGTACCATTTTGGTGTGATTTGGTACCGTATGGAGGTACTCGTACGATATTGTACCGTTTTGGTGAGGTTTGGTATCGTTTGGTGGTACTCGTATGGTATTGTACCATTTGGGTGTGGTTTGGTAGCGTAACGAAATACTCGTACGGTATTGTACCATTTTGGTGGGGTTTCGTACCGTATGGATGTACTCGTACGATATTGTACCGTTTTGGTGTGGTTTGGTACCGTATGGATATGCTCGTACGATATTGTAATGTTTTGGTGTGGTTTGGAACCGCATGTATCCACTCGTACGGTATTATACCGTTTTTGTGTGGTTTGGTACCATAATGAAGCACTAGTACTGTAACGTACCGTTTTGGTGGGGTTTGGTATCGTATGGTGGTACTCGTACGGTATTTTACAATTTTGGTGTGGTTTGGTACCGTAACAAAGTACTCGTACGGTATTGTTTCATTTTGGTGTAGTTTGATACCGTATGGTGGTACTCGTAGGATATTGTACCGTTTTGGTGAGGTTTGGTATCGTTTGGTGCTACTCGTACGGTATTGTACCATTTTGGTGTAGTTTGGTACCGTAACAAAGTACTCGTACGGTATTATACCATTTTGGTGTGGATTGGTACCGTATGGAGGTACTCGTACGATATTGTACCGTTTTGGTTTGGTTTGGTATCGTATGGAGGTAGTGGTACGATATTGTACCATTTTGGTGTTGTTTTGTACCGTATGGAGATACTCGTACGGTATTGTACCGTTTTGGAGAGGTTTGGTACCGTATGGATGTGCTCGTACGATATTGTACCGTTTTGGTGTGGTTTGAAACCGTATGGATGTACTCGTACGGTATTGTACCGTTTTGGTGTGGTTTGGTACCGTAACGAAGCACTAGTTTGGTATTGTACCGTTTTGGTGTGGTTTGGTACCGTAATGAAGCACTAGTTCCGTAATGTACCGTTTTGGTGGGGTTTGGTATCGTATCGTGGTACTTGTATGGTATTTTACCGTTTTGGTGTGGTTTGGTACCGTAACAAATTACTCGTATGGTATTGTACCGTTTTGGTGTAGTTTGATACCGTATGGAGGTACTCGTACAATATTGTACCGTTTTGGTGAGGTTTGGTATCGTTTGGTGGTACTCGTACGGTATTGTACCATTTTGGTGTGGTTTGGCACCGTAACAAAGTACTCGTATGGTATTATACCATTTTGGTGTGGATTGGTACCGTATGGAGGTACTCGTACGATATTGTACCATTTTGGTGTGGTTTGGTATCGTATGGAGGTAGTGGTACGATATTGTACCATTTTGGTGTTGTTTTGTACCGTATGGAGATAGTCATACGGTATTGTACCGTTTTGGTGTGGTTTGGTACCGTATGGATGTGCTCGTACGATATTGTACCGTTTTGCTGTGGTTTGAAACCGTATGGATGTACTCGTACGGTATTGTACCGTTTTGGTGTGGTTTGGTACCGTAATGAAGCACTAGTACGGTATTGTACCATTTTGGTGTGGTTTAGTACTGTATGGATGTACTCGTATGGTATTGTGCCGTTTTGCTGTGGTTTGGTACCGTATGGATGTGCTTGTACGATATTGTATCGTTTTGGTGTGGTTTGGAACCGTATGGATGTACTCGTACAGTATTGTTCCTTTTTGCTGCGGTTTGGTTCCGTAACGAACCACTCGTACGGTATTGTACCGTTTTGGTGAGGTTTGGTATCGTATATTGGTACTCGTACGGTATTGTACCGTTTTGGTGTGTTTTGATACCGTATGGAGGTACTCGTACGATATTGTACCGTTTTGGTGAGGTTTGGTGGTACTCGTACTGTATTGTACCGTTTTGGTGTGGTTTCGTACCGTAATAAAGTACTCGTACGGTATTGTACCGTTTTGGTGTGGTTTGGTACCGTATGGAGGTACTCGTACGATATTATACTGTTTTGGTGTGGTTTGGTACTGTATGGAGGTAGTGGTACGATATTGTACCATTTTGGTGTGGTTTTGTACCGTATGATGATACTCGCACGGTATTGTACCGTTTTGGTGTGGTTTTGTACCGTATGGATGTACTCGTACGGTATTGTACCATTTTGCTGTGGTTATGTACCGTATGGATGTGCTCGTACGATATTGTACCGTTTTGGTGTGGTTTGAAACCGTATGGATGTACTCGTACGGTATTGTACCGTTTTGGGGTGGTTTGGTACCGTAACGAAGCACTAGTGCGGTATTGTACCGTTTTGGTGTGGTTTCGTATCGTATGGTTTTACCCATACGGTATTGTACCATTTTGTGTGGTTTTGTACCGTATGGAGGTAGTCGGACGATATTGTACCATTTTGGTGTGGTTTTGTACCGTATGGAGATACTCGTACGGTATTGTACTGTTTTGGTGTGGTTTGGTACTGTATGGATGTAGTCGTATGGTATTGTGCCGTTTTGCTGTGGTTTGGTGCCGTATGGATGTGCTCGTACGATATTGTACCGTTTTGGTGTGCTTTGGAACTGTATGGATGTACTTGTACGATATTGTACCATTTTAGTGTGGTTTTGTATGTACTCGTACGGTATTGTACCGTTTTTCTGTGGTTTGGAACCGTACGGTTGTACTCGTACGGTATTGTACCCTTTTGGTGTGGTTTGGTACCGTAACGGAGCATTAGTACGGTATTGTACTGTTTTGGTGTGGCTTGGTATCGTTTGGTGGTATTCGAACGGTATTGTACCATTTTGGTGTGCTTTGGTACCGTAACAAAGTACTCGTATGGTATTGTTCCGTTTTGGTGTGGTTTGGTACCGTTTGGAGGTACTCGTACGATATTGTACCGTTTTGGTGTGGTTTGGTACCGTAACGAAGCACTAGTTCGGTATTGTACGGTTTTGGTGTGGTTTGATATCGTATGGTTGTACTCGTATGGTATTAGACCGTTTTGGTGTGGTTTGGTACCGTTACAAAGTTCTCGTACAGTATTGTACCGTTTTTCTGTGGTTTGGAACCGTATGGACGTACTCGTACGGTATTGTACCCTTTTGGTGTGGTTTTGTACTGTAACAAAGTACTCGTACGGTATTGTACCGTTGTGGTGTGGTTTGATACCGTATGGAGTTACTCGTACGATATTGTGCCGTTTTGGAGATGTTTGGTATCGTTTGGTGGTACTCGTACGGTATTGTACCGTTTTGGTGCTGTTTGGTACTGTAAGTAGGTACTCGTACGTTATTGTACCTTTTTAGTGCGGTTTGGTACCGTATGGAGGTACTCGTACGATATTGTACCGTTTGAGTGTGCTTTGGTACCGTATGGATGTGCTGGTACGGTATTGTACCGTTTTGGTGTGGTTTGGTACCGTATGGAGGTACTTGTACGGTATTGTACCGTTTCGGTGTAGTTTGGTACCGTATGGATGTGCTTTTACGCTATTGTACCATTTTGGCGTGGTACTCGTACGGTATTGTACCGTTTGGGTACGGTTTGGTACCGTATGGAGGTACTCGTACGTTGTTGTACCATTTTGGTGTGGTTTGGTACCGTATGGAGGTACTCGTACGATATTGTACAGTTTTGGTGTGGTTTGGCACCGTATGGATGTACTCGTACGGTATTGTACCGTTTTGGTGTGGTTTAGTACCGTATGGACGTGCTCGTAGGATATTGAACCGTATTGGTTTGGTTTGTTACCATACGGATGTACTCGTACGTTATTGCACCGTTTTGGTGCGGTTTGGTACCGTATGGAGGTACTCTTACGTTGTTGCACCGTTTTGGTGTGGTTTCGTACCGTATGGAGGTACTCGTACGATATTGTACCTTTTGGTGAGGTTTTTTACCGTATGGATGTACTCATACGGTATTGTACCGTTTTGGTGTGGTTTGGTACTGTATGGATGTGCTCGTACGATATTGTACCGTTTTGGTTTGGTTTGGTACCGTATGGATGTACTCGTAAGGTATTGAAGCGTTTTGGTGCGGTTTTGTACCGTATGGAGGTACTTGTACGATATTGTACCATTTTGGTGTGGTTTGGTACCGTATGTAGGCACTCGTACGATATTGTACCATTTTAGTGTGGTTTTGTATGTACTCGTATGGTATTGTACCGTTTTTCTGTGGTTTGGAACCGTATGGACGTACTCATACGGTATTGTATCCTTTTGGTGTGGTTTGGTACCGTAACGAAGCACTAGTACGGTATTGTACCATTTTGGTGTGGTTTTGTACCGTAACGAAGCATTAGTATGATATTGTACCGTTTTGGTGAGGTTTGGTATCGTATGGTGGTACTCGTACGGTTTTGTACTGATTTGGTGTGGTTTGGTTCTGTAACAAAGTACTCGTACGGTATTGTACCGTTTTGGTGTGGTTTGGTACCGTATGAAGATACACCTACGGTATTGTACCGTTTTGGTGTGGTTTGGTACCGTATGGATGTACTCATACGGTATTGTACCGTTTTTGTGTTGTTTTGTACCGTATGGATGTGCTCGTACGATATTGTACCATTTTGGTGTGGTTTGGTACCGTATGTAAGCACTCGTACGATATTGTACCATTTTAGTGTGGTTTTGTATGTACTCGTATGGTATTGTACCGTTTTTCTGTGGTTTGGAACCGTATGGACGTACTCATACGGTATTGTATCCTTTTGGTGTGGTTTGGTACCGTAACGAAGCACTAGTACGGTATTGTACCATTTTGGTGTGGCTTGGTATCGTATGGTGGTACTCGAACGGTATTGTACCGTTTTGGTGTGGTTTGGTACCGTAACAAAGTACTCGTACGGTATTGTACCGTTTTGGTGTGGTTTAGTACCGTATGGATGTGCTCGTACGATATTGAACCGTATTGGTTTGGTTTGTTACCGTATGGATGTACTCGTACGTTATTGCACCGTTTTGGTGCGGTTTGGTACCGTATGGAGGTACTCTTACGTTGTTGTACCGTTTTGGTGTGCTTTCGTACCATATGGAGGTACTCGTACGATATTGTACCGTTTTGGTGTGGTTTGGTACCGTATGGATGTACTCATATGGTATTGTACCGTTTTGGTGTGGTTTCGTACCGTATGGATGTGCTCGTACGATATTGTACCATTTTGGTTTGGTTTGGTACCGTATGGATGTCCTCGTACGATATTGTACCATTTTGGTGTGGTTTTGTACCGTAACGAAGCATTAGTATGATATTGTACCGTTTTGGTGAGGTTTGGTATCGTATGGTGGTACTCGTACGGTTTTGTACTGATTTGGTGTGGTTTGGTTCTGTAACAAAGTACTCGTACGGTATTCTACCGTTTTGGTGTGGTTTGGTACCGTATGAAGATACACCTACGGTATTGTACCGTTTTGGTGTGGTTTGGTACCGTATGGATGTACTCATACGGTATTGTACCGTTTTTGTGTGGTTTTGTACCGTATGGATGTGCTCGTACGATATTGTACCATTTTGGTTTGGTTTGGTACCGTATGGATGTACTCGTATGATATTGTTCCATTTTGATGTGGTTTTGTACCGTAACGAAGCCTTAGTACGATATTGTACCGTTTTGGTGAGGTTTGGTATCGTATGGTGGTACTCGTACGGTTTTGTACTGATTTGGTGTGGTTTGGTTCCGTAACAAAGTACTCGTACGGTATTGTACTATTTTGGTACTGTATGGAGGTAGTCGTACGATATTATACAATTTTGGTGTGGTTTGGTACCGTATGGAGATACACGTACGGTATTGTACCATTTTGGTGTGGTTTGGTACCGTATGGATGTACTCGTACGGTATTGTATCGTTTGGCTGTGGTTTGGTACCCTATGGATCTGCTCGTACGATATTAAACCGTTTTGGTTTGGTTTGGTACCGTATGGATGTACTCGTACGGTATTGTACCGTTTTGGTTCGTTTTGGTACCGTATGGATGTACTCGTAAGGTATTGAAGCGTTTTGGTGCGGTTTTGTACCGTATGGAGGTACTTGTACGATATTGTACCATTTTGGTGTGGTTTGGTACCGTATGTTGGTACTCGTATGATATTGTATCATTTTAGTGTGGTTTTGTATGTACTCGTATGGTATTGTACCATTTTTCTGTGGTTTGGAACCGTATGGACGTACTCATACGGTATTGTACCCTTTTGGTGTGGTTTGGTACCGTAACGAAGCACTAGTACGGTATTGTACCGTTTTGGTGTGGCTTGGTATCGTATGGTGGTACTCGAACGGTATTGTACCGTTTTGGTGTGGTTTGGTACCGTAACAAAGTACTCGTACGGTATTGTACCGTGTTGGTGTGGTTTGGTACCGTTTGGAGGTACTCGTACGATATTGTACCATTTTGGTGTGGTTAGGTACGGGAGCGAAGCACTAGTTCGGTATTATACCGTTTTGGTGTGGTTTGGTATCGTATGGTTGTACCCGTATGGTATTAGACCATTTTGGTGTGGTTTGGTACCGTTATAAAGTACTCGTATGGTATTGTACCATTTTGTTGTGGTTTGAAACCGTATGGACGTACTCGTATGGTATTGTACCCTTTTGGTGTGGTTTTGTACTGTAACAAAGTACTCGAACGGTATTGTACCATTTTGGTGTGGTTTGATACCGTATGGAGGTACTTGTACGATATTGTACCGTTTTTGAGATGTTTGGTATCGTATGGTGGTACTCGTACGGTATTGTATAGTTTTGGTGCGGTTTGGTACAATATGTAGGTACTCGTACGTTATTGTACCTTTTTGGTGCGGTTTGGTACCGTATGGAGGTACTCATACGATATTGTACCGTTTGGGTGTGGTTTGGTACCGTATGGGTGTACTGGTACGGTATTGTACCGTTTTGGTGAGGTTTGGTACCGTATGGAGGTACTCGTACGGTATTGTACCGTTTCGGTGTTATTTGGTACCGTATGGATGTGCTTGTACGATATTGTACCATTTTGGCGTGGTACTCGTACGGTATTGTACCGTTTTGGTACGGTTTGGTACCGTATGGAGGTACTCGTACGTATTTGTACCATTTTGGTGTGGTTTGGTACCGTATGGAGGCACACGTACGATTTTGTACCATTTTGGTGTGGTTTGGTACCGTATGGATGTACTTGTACGGTATTGTACCGTTTTGGTGTGGTTTAGTACCGTATGGATGTGCTCGTACGATATTGAACCGTAATGGTTTCGTTTGTTACCATATGGATGTACTCGTACGTTATTGCACCGTTTTGGTGCGGTTTGGTACCGTATGGAACTACTCTTACGTTGTTGTACCGTTTTGATGTGGTTTCGAACCGTATGGAGGTACTCGTACGATATTGTACCGTTTTGGTGTGGTTTGGTACCGTATGGATATACTCATACGGTATTGTACCATTTTGGTGTGGTTTGGTACTGTATGGATGTGCTCGTACGATATTAAACCATTTTGGTTTGGTTTGGTACCGTATGTATGTCCTCGTACGATATTGTACCATTTTGGTGTGGTTTTGTACCGTAACGAAGCATTAGTATGATATTGTACCGTTTTTGTGAGGTTTGGTATCGTATGGTGGTACTCGTACGATTTTGTACTGATTTTGTGTGGTTTGGTTCCGTAACAAAGTACTCGTACGGTATTGTACCGTTGTGGTGTGGTTTGGTACCGTATGATGATACACGTACGGTATTGTAACGTTTTGGTGTGGTTTGGTACCGTATGGATGTACTGGTACGGTATTGTCCCGTTTTGGTGTGGTTTGGTACCATATGGAGGTACTCGTACGGTATTGTACCGTTTCGGTGTGGTTAGGTACTGTATGGATGTGCTTGTACGATATTGTACCATTTTGGCGTGGTACTCGTACGGTATTGTACCAATATGGTACGGTTTGGTACCGTATGGAGGTACTCGTACGTTGTTGTACCATTTTGGTGTGGTTTGGTACCGTATGGAAGTACTCGTACGATATTGTACCGTTTTGGGGTGGTTTGGCACCGTATTGATGTACTTGTACGGTATTGTACCGTTTTGGTGATGTTTAGTACCGTATGAATGTGCTAGTACGATATTGAACCGTGTAGGTTTGGTTTGTTATCGTATGGATGTACTCGTACGTTATTGCACCGTTTTGGTGCGGTTTGGTACTGTATGGATGTGCTCGTACGGTATTGTATCGTTTTGGTGTGGGTTGATACCGTATGGAGGTACTCGTACGATATTGTACCATTTCGGTGATGTTTGGTATCGCATGGTGGTACTCGTACGGTATTGTACCGTTTTGGTGCGGTTTGGTATTGTATGTTGGTACTCGTACGTTATTGTACCTTTTTAGTGCGGTTTGGTACCGTATGGAGGTACTCGTACGATATTGTAACGTTTGGGTGTGGTGTGGTACCGTATGGATGTACTGGTACGGTATTGTACCGTTTTGGTGTGGTTTGGTACCCGTATGGAGGTACTCGTACGGTATTGTACCGTTTTGGTGTAGTTTGGTACCGTAAGGAGGTACTCGTACGGTATTGTACCGTTTTGGCATAGTTTGGTACCGTATGGAGGTACTCGTACGGTATTGTACCGTTTTGGTGTAGTTTGGTACCGTATGGAGGTACTCGTACGGTATTGTACCGTTTTGGCGTGGTACTCGTACGGTATTGCACCGTTTTGGTACGGTTTGGTACCGTATGATGGTACTCGTACGTTGTTGTACCATTTTGGTGTGGTTTGATACCGTATGGAGGTACTTGTACGATATTGTACCGTTTTGGAGATGTTTGGTATCGTATGGTGGTACTCGTACGGTATTGTATAGTTTTGGTGCGGTTTGGTACAATATGTAGGTACTCGTACGTTATTGTACCTTTTTGGTGCGGTTTGGTACCGTATGGAGGTACTCTTACGTTGTTGTACCGTTTTGGTGTGGTTTCGTACCGTATGGAGGTACTCGTACGATATTGTACCGTTTTGGTGTGGTTTGGTACCGTATGGATGTACTCATACGGTATTGTACCGTTTTGGTGTGGTTTGGTACTGTATGGATCTGTTCGTACGATATTGTACCATTTTGGTTTGGTTTGGTACCGTATGGATGTCCTCGTACGATATTGTACCATTTTGGTGTGGTTTTGTACCGTAACGATGCATTAGTATGATATTGTACCATTTTTGTGAGGTTTGGTATCGTATGGTGGTACTCGTACGGTTTTGTACTGATTTGGTGTGGTTTGGTTCCGTAACAAAGTACTCGTACGGTATTGTACCGTTTTGGTGTGGTTTGGTACCGTATGGATGTACTCATACGGTATTGTACCGTTTTGGTGTGGTTTTGTACCGTATGGATGTGCTCGTACGATATTGTACCGTTTTGGTTTTGTTTGGTACCGTATGGATGTACTTGTACGATATTGTACCATTTTGATGTGGTTTTGTACCGTAACGAAGCATTAGTACGATATTGTACCGTTTTGGTAAGGTTTGGTATCGTATGGTGGTACTCGTACGGTTTTGTACTGATTTGGTGTGGTTTGGTTCCGTAACAAAGTACTCATACGGTATTGTACCGTTTTGATGTGGTTTGGTACCGTATGAAGATACACGTACGGTATTGTACCGTTTTGGTGTGGTTTGGTACCGCATGGATGTACTCATACGGTATTGTACCGTTTTGGTGTGGTTTTGTACCGTATGGATGTGCTCGTACGATATTGTACTGTTTTGGTTTTGTTTGGTACCGTATGGATGTACTCGTACGATATTGTACCATTTTGATGTGGTTTTGTACCGTAACGAAGCATTTGTACGATATTGTACCGTTTTGGTGAGGTTTGGTATCGTATGGTGGTACTCGTACGGTTTTGTACTGATTTGGTGTGGTTTGGTTCCGTAACAAAGTACTCGTACGGTATTGTACTGTTTTGGTGTGGTTAGGTACTGTATGGAGGTAGTCGTACGATATTGTACAATTTTGGTGTGGTTTGGTACCGTATGGAGATACACGTACGGTATTGTACCGTTTTGGTGTGGTTTGGTACCGTATGGATGTACTCGTACGGTATTGTACCGTTTGGCTGTGGTTTGGTACCCTATGGATGTGCTCGTACGATATTAAACCGTTTTTGTTTGGTTTGGTACCGTATGGATGTACTCGTACGGTATTGTACCGTTTTGGTGCGTTTTGGTACCGTATGGATGTACTCATAAGGTATTGAAGCGTTTTGGTGCGGTTTTGTACCGTATGGAGGTACTTGTACGATATTGTACCGTTTTGGTGTGGTTTGGTACCGTATGTAGGTACTTGTACGATATTGTACCATTTTAGTGTGGTTTTGTATGTACTCGTACGGTATTGTACCGTTTTTCTGTGGTTTGGACGCGTTTGCACGTACTCGTACGGTATGGTACCCTTTTGGTGTGGTTTGGCACCGTAACGAAGCACTAGTACGGTATTTTACCGTTTTGGTGTGGCTTGGTATCGTATGGTGGTACTCGAACGGTACTATACCGTTTTGGTGTGGTTTGGTACCGTTTGGAGGTACTCGTACGATATTGTACCGTTTTGGTGTGGTTTGGTACCGTAACGAAGCACTAGTTCGGTATTGTACCGTTTTGGTGTGGTTTGGTATCGTATGGTTTTACTCGTATGGTATTAGACCGCTTTGGTGTGGTTTCGTACCGTTACAAAGTACTCGTACGGTATTGTACCATTTTTCTGTGGTTTGGAACCGTATGGACGTACTCTTACGGTATTGTACCCTTTTGGTGTGGTTTTGTACTGTAACAAAGTACTCGTACGGTATTGTACCGTTTTGGTGTGGGTTGATACCGTATGGAGGTACTCGTACGATATTGTACCATTTTGATGATGTTTGGTATCGTATGGTGGTACTCGTTCGGTATTGTACCGTTTTGGTGCGGTTTGGTATTGTATGTAGGTACTAGTACGTTATTGTACCTTTTTAGTGCGGTTTGGTACCGTATGGAGGTACTCGTACGATATTGTAACGTTTGGGTGTGGTTTGGTACCGTATGGATGTACTGGTACGGTATTGTACCATTTTGGTGTGGTTTGGTAACCGTACGGAGGTACTCGTACGGTATTGTACCGTTTCGGTGTAGTTTGGTACCGTATGGAGGTACTCGTACGGTATTGTACCGTTTTGGCGTGGTACTCGTACGGTATTGGACCGTTTTGGTATGGTTTGGTACCGTATGGAGGTACTCGTACATTGTTGTACCATTTTGGTGTGGTTTGGTACCGTATGGAGGTACTCGTACGATATTGTACCGTTTTGGTGTGGTTTTGCACCGTGTGGATGTACTCGTACGGTATTGTACCGTTTTTGTGTGGTTTAGTACCGTATGGATGTGCTCGTACGATATTGAACCGTATTGGTTTGGTTTGTTACCGTATGGATGTACTCGTACGTTATTGCACCGTTTTGGTGCGGTTTGGTACCGTAGTGAGGTACTCTTACGTTGTTGTACCGTTTTGGTGTGGTTTCGTACCGTATGGAGGTACTCGTACGATATTGTACCGTTTTCGTGTGGTTTGGTACTGTATGGATGTACTCATACGGTATTGTACCGTTTTGGTGTGGTTTGGTACTGTATGGATGTGCTCGTACGATATTGTACTATTTTTGTTTGGTTTGGTACCATATGGATGTCCTCGTACGATATTGTACCATTTTGGTGTGGTTTTGTACCGCAACGAAGCATTAGTATGATATTGTACCGTTTTGGTGAGGTATGGTATTGTATGGTGGTACTCGTACGGTTTTGTACTGATTTGGTGTGGTTTGGTTCCGTAACAAAGTACTCGTACGGTATTGTACCGTTTTTGTGTGGTTTGGAACCGTATGAAGATACACGTACGGTATTGTACCGTTTTGGTGTGGTTTGGTACCGTATGGATGTACTCATACGGTATTGTACCGTTTTGGTGTGGTTTTGTACCGTATGGTTGTGCTCGTACGATATTGTACCGTTTTGGTTTGGTTTGGTACCGTATGGATGTCCTCGTACGATATTGTACCATTTTGGTGTGGTTTTGTACCGCAACGAAGCATTAGTATGATATTGTACCGTTTTGGTGAGGTATGGTATCGTATGGTGGTACTCGTACGGTTTTGTACTGATTTGGTGTGGTTTGGTTCCGTAACAAAGTACTCGTACGGTAGTGTACCGTTTTGGTGTGGTTTGGTACCGTATGAAGATACACGTACGATATTGTACTGTTTTGGTGTCGTTTGGTACCGTATGGATGTACTCATACGGTATTGTACCATTTTGGTGTGGTTTTGTACCGTATGGATGTGCTCGTACGATATTGTAACGTTTGGGTGTGGTTTGGTACCGTATGGATGTACTGGTACGGTATTGTACCATTTTGGTGTGGTTTGGTACCCGTACGGAGGTACTCGTACGGTATTGTACCGTTTCGGTGTAGTTTGGTACCGTATGGAGGTACTCGTACGGTATTGTACCATTTTGGCATGGTACTCGTACGGTATTGCACCGTTTTGGTACGGTTTGGTACCGTATGGAGGTACTCGTACGTTGTTGTACCATTTTGGTGTGGTTTGGTACTGTATGGAAGTACTCGTACGATATTGTACCGTTTTAGTGTGGTTTGGCACCGTATTGATGTACTCGTACGGTATTGTACCGTTTTTGTGTGGTTTAGTACCGTATGGATGTGCTCGTACGATATTGAACCGTATTGGTTTGGTTTGTTACCGTATCGATGTACTCGTACGTTATTGCACCGTTTTGGTGCGGTTTGGTACCGTAGGGAGGTACTCTTACGTTGTTGTACCGTTTTGGTGTGGTTTCGTACCGTATGGAGGTACTCGTACGATATTGTACCGTTTTCGTGTGGTTTGGTACCATATGGATGTACTCATACGGTATTGTACCGTTTTGGTGTGGTTTGGTACTGTATGGATGTGCTCGTACGATATTGTACCGTTTTGGTTTGGTTTGGTACCGTATGGATGTCCTCGTACGATATTGTACCATTTTGGTGTGGTTTTGTACCGCAACGAAGCATTAGTATGATATTGTACCGTTTTGGTGAGGTATGGTATCGTATGGTGGTACTCGTACGGTTTTGTACTGATTTGGTATGGTTTGGCTCCGTAACAAAGTACTCGTACGGTATTGTACCGTTTTGGTGTGGTTTGGTACCGTATGAAGATACACGTACGATACTGTATCGTTTGTGTTTGGTTTTGGTACCGTATGGATGTACTTGTACGATATTGTACCATTTTGATGTGGTTTTGTTCCGTAACGAAGCATTAGTACCATATTGTACCGTTTTGGTAAGGTTAGGTATCGTATGGTGGTACTCGTACGGTTTTGTACTGATTTGGTGTGGTTTGGTTCCGTAACAAAGTACTCGTAAGGTACTGTACTGTTTTGGTGTGGTTTGGTATTCTATGGAGGTAGTCGTACGATATTGTACAATTTTGGTGTGGTTTGGTACCGTATGGAGATACACGTACGGTATTGTACCGTTTTGGTGTGGTTTGGTACCGTATGGATGTACTCGTAAGGTATTGAAGCGTTTTGGTGTGGTTTTGTACCGTATGGAAGTACTTGTACGATATTGTACAATTTGGGTGTGGTTTGGTACCGTATGTAGGTACTCGTACGATATTGTACCATTTTAGTGTGGTTTTGTATGTACTCGTACGGTATTGTATCGTTTTTCTGTGGTTTGGAACCGTATGGACGTACTCGTACGGTATTTTACCCTTTTGGTGTGGTTTGGTACCGTAACGAAGCACTAGTACGGTATTGTACCGTTTTGGTGTGGCTTGGTATCGTATGGTGGTACTCGAACGTTTTGGTGTGGTTTGGTACCGTTTGGAGGTACTCGTACGATATTGTACCGTTTTGGTGTGGTTTTGTACCGTAACGAAGCACTAGTTCGGTATTGTACCATTTTGGTGTGGTTTGGTATCGTATGGTTGTACTCGTATGGTATTAGACCGTTTTGGTATGGTTTGGTACCGTTACAAAGTACTCGTACGGTATTGTACTATTTTTCTGTGGTTTGGAACCGTATGGACGTACTCGTACGGTATTGTACCCTTTTGGTGTGGTTTTGTACTGTAACAAAGTACTCGTACGATATTGTACCGTTTTGGTGTGGTTTGGCACCGTATGGATGTACTTGTACGGTATTGTATCGTTTTGGTGATGTTTAGTACCGTATGGATGTGCTCGTACGATATTGAACCGTGTTGGTTTGGTTTTTTACCGTATGGATGTACTCGTACGTTATTGCACCGTTTTGGTGCGGTTTGGTACCGTATGGAGGTACTTTTACGTTGTTGTACCGTTTTGGTGTGGTTTCGTACCGTATGGAGGTACTCGTACGATATTGTACCGTTTTGGTGTGGTTTGGTACCGTACGGATGTACTCATACGGAATTGTACCGTTTTGGTGTGGTTTGGTACTTTATGGATGTGTTCCTACGATATTGTACCGTTTTGGGTTGGTTTGGTACCGTATGGATGTCCTCGTACGATATTGTACCATTTAGGTGTGGTTTTGTACCGTAACGAAGCATTAGTATGATATTGTACCATTTTGGTGAGGTTTGGTATCGTATGGTGGTACTCGTACGGTTTTGTACCTATTTTGTGTGGTTTGGTTCCGTAACAAAGTACTCGTACGGTATTGTACCATTTTGGTGTGGTTTGGTACAGTATGGAGGTACTCGTACGGTATTGTACCGTTTTGGTGTGGTTTGGTACCGTAACAAGGTACTCGTACGGTATTGTACCGCTTTGGTGTGGTTTGGTACCTTATGGAGTTACTCGTACGATAATGTACCGTTTGGGTGTGGTTTGGTTCCATATGGATGTGCTCGTACGGTATTGTACCGTTTTGGTGTGGTTTGGTACAGTATGGAAGTACTCTTACGGTATTGTACCGTTTCGGGGTGGTTTGGTACCGTATGGATGTGCTCGTACGATAGTGTACCGTTTTGGCGTGGTTTTGTACCGTAACGAAGTACTCGTACGGTAATGTACCGTTTTGGTGGGGTTCGGTACCCTTTGGATGTACTCGTACGATATTGTACCTTTTCGGTGTGGTTTGGTACCGTATGGATGTACTCGTACGGTATTGTACCGTTTTGCTCTGGTTTGGTACCGTATGGATAAGGTCATAAGATATTGTACCATTTTGGTGTGGTTTAGAACCGTATGTATGCACTCGTATGGTATTGTACCATTTTGGTGTGGTTTGGTACCGTAACGAAGCACTATTACGGTATTGTACCATTTTGGTGAGGTTTGGTATTGTATGGTGGCACTCGTACGGTATTGTGCCGTTTTGGTGCAGTTTGAAAACTGTATGTAGGTACTCGTTTGTTATTGTACCGTTTTGGTGTGGTTTGGTACCTTATGGAGTTACTCGTACGGTATTGTATCGTTTTGGTGTGATTTGGTACCGTATGGAGTTACTCGTACGATATTGTACCGTTTTGCTGTGGTTGGTACTGTATGGATATACTCGTACGGTTTTGTACCTTTTGGTGTGGTTTGGTACCGTATGCAGGTACTCGTACGATATTGTACCGTTTTTGTGAGGTTTGGTACCGTATGGGTGTGCTCGTACGATATTGTACCGTTTTGGTGTGGTTTGGTAGCGTAACGAAGCACAAGTACGATATTGTACCGTTTTGGTGAGGTTTGGTATCGTATGGTGGTACTCGTACGGTTTTGTACCTATTTTGTGTGGTTTGGTTCCGTAACAAAGTACTCGTACGGTATTGTACCGTTTTTGTGTGGTTTGGTATTGTATGGAGGAACTCGTACGGTATTCTACCGTTTTGGTGTGGTTCGGTACCGTAACAAAGTACTCGTACGGTATTGTACCGTTTTGGTGTGATTTCATACTGTATGGAGGTACTCGTACGATATTGTACCGTTTTGGTGTGGTTTGGTACCGTATGGATGTACTTGTACGGTTTTGTACCATTTCGTGTCCTTTGGGACCGTATGGAGGTACTCGTACGATATTTTACCGTTTTGGTGTGGTTTGGTACCGTAACGAAGTACTCGTACGGTATTGTACCGTTTTGGTGTGGTTTGGTACTGTATGGAGGTAGTCGTACGATATTGTACAATTTTGGTGTGGTTTGGTACCGTACGGAGATAGTTGTACGGTATTGTACCGTTTTGGTGTGGTTTGGTATCGTAACAAAGTACTCGTACGGTATTGTACCATTTTGGTGTGGTTTTGTACCACAACGAAGCACTTGTACGGTATTGTACCATTTTCGTGAGGTTTGGAATTGTATGGTGGTACTCGTATGGTATTGTACCATTTTGGTGTGGTTTGGTACCGTAACAAAGTACTCGTACGGTATTGTACCGTTTTGGTGAGGTTTTGTATCGTATGGTGGTACTCGTACGGTTTTGTACCTATTTTGTGTGGTTTGGTTCCGTAACAAAGTACTCGTACGGTATTGTACCGTTTTGGTGTGGTTTAGTTCTGTATGGAGGTAGTCGTACGATATTGTACAATTTTGGTGTGGTTTGGTACCGTATGGATGTGCTCGTACGATATTGTACTATTTTGGTGAGGTTTCGTACCGTATGGATGTGCTCGTACGATAGTGTACCGTTTTGGTGAGGTTTGGTTTGGATGTGCTCGTACGATATTGTATCGTTTTGGTGTGGTTTGGTACCGTAACGAAGCACTAGTACGATATTGTACCGTTTTGGTGAGGTTTTGTATCGTATGGTGGTACTCATACGGTTTTGTACCTATTTTGTGTGGTTTGGTTCCGTAACAAAGTACTCGTACGGTATTGTACCATTTTGGTGTGGTTTGGTTCTGTATGGAGGTAGTCGTACGATATTGTACAATTTCGGTGTGGTTTGGTACCGTATGGATGTGCTCGTACGATATTGTACAATTTTGGTGTGGTTTGGTACCGTATGGATGTGCTCGTACGATATTGTACTATTTTGGTGAGGTTTCGTACCGTATGGATGTGCTCGTACGATATTGTACCGTTTTGGTGAGGTTTGGTTTGGATGTGCTCGTACGATATTGTATCGTTTTGGTGTGGTTTGGTACCGTAACGAAGCACTAGTACGATATTGTACCGTTTTGGTGAGGTTTTGTATCGTATGGTGGTACTCATACGGTTTTGTACCTATTTTGTGTGGTTTGGTTCCGTAACAAAGTACTCGTACGGTATTGTACCGTTTTGGTGTGGTTTGGTTCTGTATGGAGGTAGTCGTACGATATTGTACAATTTCGGTGTGGTTTGGTACCGTATGGATGTGCTCGTACGATATTGTACTGTTTTGGTGAGGTTTGGTACCGTATGGATGTGCTCGTACGATATCGTACCGTTTTGGTATGGTTTGGAACCGTAACAAAGTACTCGTACGGTATTGTACCGTTTTGGTGTGGTTTGGAATAGTATGGATGTACTCGTACGGTATTGTACCATTTTGGTGTGGTTTTGTACCACAACGAAACACTAGTATGGTATTGTACCATTTTTGTGAGGTTTGGAATTGTATGGTGGTAGTCGTACGGTATTGTACCGTTTGGGTATGGTTTGGTACCGTAACAAAGTACTCGTACGGTATTGTACCGTTGTGGTGTGGTTTGATACCGTATGGAGGTACTCGTACGATATTGTACAGTTTTTGTGAGGTTTGGTATCGTTTGGAGTTACTCGTACGGTATTGTACCGTTGTGCTATGGTTTGGTACCGTAACAAAGTACTCGTACGGTATTGTACCGTTTTGGTGTGATTTGGTACCGTATGGAGGTACTCGTACTATATTGTACCGTTTTGGTGTTGTTGGTACCGTATGGATGTACTCGTACGGTTTTGTACCATTTGGTGTGGTTCGGTACCGTATGGAGGTACTCGTACGATATTGTACCGTTTTGGTGTGGTTTGGTACCGTAACGAAGTACTCGTACGGTATTGTACCGTTTTGGTGGGGTTTGATACCCTATGGATGTACTCGTACGTTATTGTACCTTTTCGGTGTGGTTTGGTACCGTATGGTGGTACTCGTACGGTTTTGTACCATTTTGGTGAGGTTTGGTATCGTATGGTGGTACTCGTATGGTATTGTACCGTTTTGGTGAGGTTTGGTACCGTAACGAAGCACTAGTACGATATTGTACCGTTTTGGTGAGGTTTGGTATCGTATGGTGGTACTCGTACGGTTTTGTACCTATTTTGTGTGGTTTAGTTCCGTAACAAAGTGCTCGTACGGTATTGTACCGTTTTGGTGTGGTTTGGTACTGTATGGAGGTAGTCGTACGATATTCTACAATTTGGTGTGGTTTGGTACCGGATGGATGTGCTCGTGTGATATTGTACTGTTTTTGTGAGGTTTGGTACCGTATGGATTTGCTCGTACTATATTGTACCATTTTGGTGTGGTTTGGTACCGTAACGAAGTACTCGTACGGTATTGTACCGTTTCGGTGGGGTTTGATACCCTATGGATGTACTCGTACGTTATTGTACCTTTTCGGTGTGGTTTGGTACCGTATGGTGGTACTCGTACGGTTTTGTACCATTTTGGTGAGGTTTGGTATCGTATGGTGGTACTCGTATGGTATTGTACCGTTTTGGTGTGATTTGGTTCCGTAACAAAGTACTCGTACGGTATTGTACCGTTTTGGTGTGGTTTGGTACCGTATGGAGGTACTCGTACGGTATTGTACCGTTTTGGTGTGGTTTAGTACCGTATGGAGGTACTCGTACGGTATTGTACCGTTTCGTTGTGGTTTGGTACCGTATGGATGTGCTCGTACGATATTTTACTGTTTTGGTGTGGTTTGCTACCGTATGGATGTGCTCGTACGATATTGTATCGTTTTGGTGAGGTTTGGTACCGTAATGAAGCACTAGTACGATATTGTACCGTTTTGGTGAGGTTTGGTATCGTATGGTGGTACTCGTACGGTTTTGTACCTATTTTGTGTGGTTTAGTTCCGTAACAAAGTACTCGTACGGTATTGTACCGTTTTGGTGTGGTTTGGTACTGTATGGAGGTAGTCGTACGATATTCTACAATTTGGGTGTGGTTTGGTACCGGATGGATGTGCTCGTGTGATATTGTACGGTTTTGGTGAGGTTTGGTACCGTATGGATGTGCTCGTACTATATTGTACCATTTTGGTGTGGTTTGGTACCGTAACGAAGTACTCGTACGGTATTGTACCGTTTCGGTGGGGTTTGATACCCTATGGATGTACTCGTACCTTATTGTACCTTTTCGGTGTGGTTTGGTACCATATGGATGTACTCGTACGGTATTGTACCATTTTACTCTGGTTTGGTACCGTATGGATATGGTCGTACGATATTGTACCATTTTGGTGTGGTTTGGAACCGTATGGATGCACTCGTATGGTATTGTACCATTTTGGTGTGGTTTGGTATCGTAACGAAGCACTAGTGCGGTATTGTACCATTTTGGTGAGGTTTGGTATCGTATGGTGGTACTCGTACGGTATTGTACCATTTTGCTGCGGTTTGGAAACCGTATGTAGGTAGTCGTTTGTTATTGTACCGTTTGGGTGTGATTTGGTACCGTATGGAGGTACTCGGACGATATTGTACCGTTTTGGTGTGGTTTGGTACCGTAACGAAGTACTCGTACGGTATTGTACCGTTTTGGTGCGGTTTGGAAACCGTATGTGGGTACTCGTTTGTTATTGTACCGTTTTGGTGTGGTTTGGTACCTTATGGAGTTACTCGTACGATAATGTACCGTTTGGGTGTGGTTTGGATCCATATGGATGTGCTCGTATGGTATTGTACTGTTTTGGTGTGGTTTGGTACAGTATGGAGGTACTCTTATGGTATTGTACAGTTTCGTGGTGGTTTGGTACCGTATGGAGGTGCTCGTACGATATCGTACTATTTTGGTGAGGTTTGGTACCGTATGGATGTGCTCGTACGATATTGAGAAGTGTTTTGGTGTGGTTTGGTACCGTAACGAAGTACTCGTACGGTATTGTACCGTTTTGGTGGAGTTTGGTACCCTATGGATGTACTCGTACAATATTGTACCTTTTCGGTGTGGTTTGGTACCGTATGGATGTACTCGTACGGTATTGTACCGTTTTGCTCTGGTTTGGTACCGTATGGATAAGGTCGTACGATATTGTACCATTTTGGTGTGGTTTGGAACCGTATGGATGCACTCGTATGGTATTGTACCATTTTGGTGTGGTTTGGTACCGTAACGAAGCACTAGTACGGTATTGTACCATTTTGGTGAGGTTTGGTATCGTATGGTGGTACTCGTACGGTATTGTACCGTTTTGGTGCGGTTTGGAAACCGTATGTAGGTACTCGTTTGTTATTGTACCATTTTGGTGTGATTTGGTACCATATGGAGGTACTCGTACGATATTGTACCGTTTTGGTGTTGTTTGGTACCGTAACGAAATACTCGTACGGTATTGTACCTTTTTGGTGCGGTTTGAAATCCCTATGTAGGTACTCGTTTGTTATTGTACCGTTTTGGTGTGCTTTGGAACCTTATGGAGTTACTCGTACGGTATTGTACCGTTTTGGTGTGATTTGGTACCGTATGGAGGTACTCGTACGATATTGTACCGTTTTGGTGTGGTTGGTACCGTATGGATGTACTCGTACGGTTTTGTACCTTTTGGTGTGGTTTGGTACCGTATGGAGGTACGCGTACGATATTGTACTGTTTTGGTGAGGTTTGGTACCGTATAGATGTGCTCGTACGATATTGTACCGTTTTGGTGTGGTTTGGTACCGTAACGAAGCACTAGTACAATATTGTACTGTTTTGGTGAGGTTTGGTATCGTATAGGGGTACTCGAACGGTTTTGTACCTATTTTGTGTGGTTTGGTTCTGTAACAAAGTACTCGTACGGTATTGTACCGTTTTGGTGTGGTTTGGTATTGTATGGAGGTACTCGTACGGTATTGTACCGTTTTGGTGTGGTTTGGTACCGTAACAAAGTACTCGTACGGTATTGTACCGTTTTGGTGTGAGTTGGTACCGTATGGAGGTACTCGTACAATATTGTACCGTTTTGGTGAGGTTTGGTACCGTAACGAAGTACTCGTACGGTATTGTACCGTTTTGGTGGGGTTTGATACCCTATGGATGTACTCGTACGTTATTGCACCTTTTCGGTGTGGTTTGGTACCGTATGGATGTACTCGTACGGTATTGTACTGTTTTGCTCTGGTTTGGTACCGTACGGATAAGGTCGTACGATATTGTACCATTTTGGTGTGGTTTGGAACCGTATGGATGCACTCGTATGGTAATGTACCATTTTGGTGTGGTTTAGTACCGTAACGTAGCACTCGTACGGTATTGTACCATTTTGGTGAGGTTTGGTATCGTATGGTTGTACTCGTACGGTATTGTACCGTTTTGGTGCGGTTTGGAAACCGTATGTGGGTACTCGTTTGTTATTGTACCGTTTTGGTGTGGTTTGGTACCTTATGGAGTTATTCGTACGATAATGTACCGTTTGGGTGTTGTTTGGTTCCATATGGATGTGCTCGTACGGTATTGTATCGTTTTGGTGTGGGTTGGTACAGTATGGAGGTGCTCGTACGATATTGTACTATTTTGGTGAGGTTTTGTACCGTATGGATGTGCTCGTACGATATTGTACCATTTTGGTGTGGTTTGGTACCGTAAAGAAGCACTAGTACGAAATTGTACCGTATTGGTGAGGTTTGGTATCGAATGGTGGTACTCGTATGGTTTTGTACCTATTTTGTGTAGTTTGGTTCCGTAACAAAGTACTCGTTTGGTATTTTACCGTTTTGGTGTGCTTTGGTACGGTATGGACGTAGTCGTATGATATTGTACAATTTTGGTGTGGTTTGGTACCGTATGGAGATACTCGTACGGTATTGTACCGTTTTGGTATGGTTTGGTACCGTAACACAGTACTCTTACGGTATTGTACCATTTTGGTGTGGTTTGGAACAGTATCGATGTACTCGTACGGTATCGTACCATTTTGGTGTGATTTTGTACCACAACGAAGCACTATTACGGTATTGTACCGTTTTGGTGCGGTTTGGTATCGTATTGTGGTACTCGTATGGTATTGTACCATTTTGGTGTGGTTTGGTACTGTAACAAAGTACTCGTATGCTATTGTACCGTTTTGGTGTGGTTTGATACCGTATGGAGGTACTCGTACGATATTGTACCGTTTTGGTGAGGTTTGGTATCGTTTGGTGGTACTCGTACGGTATTGCACCGTTTTGGTGTGGTTTGGTACTGTAACAAATTACTCGTACGGTATTGTACCATTTTGGTGCGATTTGGTACCGTATGGAGGTACTCGTACGATATTGAACCGTTTTGGTGCGGTTGGTACCGTATGGATGTACTCGTACGGTTTTGTACCATTTTGGTGTGGTTTGGTACCGTATGGAGGTACTCGTACGATATTGTATCGTTTTGGTGTGGTTTGGTACCGTAACAAAGTACTCGTACGGTATTGTACCGTTTTGGTGCGATTTGGTACCGTATGGAGGTACTCGTACGATATTGAACCGTTTTGGTGCGGTTGGTACCATATGGATGTACTCGTACGGTTTTGTACCATTTGGTGTGGTTTGGTACCGTATGGAGGTACTCGTACGATATTGTACCGTTCTTGTGTGGTTTGGTACCGTAACGAAGTACTCGTACGGTATTATACCGTTTAGATGGGGTTTGGTACCCTATGGATGTACTCGTACGGTATTGTACCATTTTGGTGAGGTTTGGTATCGTATCGTGGTACTCGTATGGTATTGTACCATTTTGGTGTGATTTCGTACCGTAACAAAGTACTCGTACAGATTGTACCGTTTTTGTGTGGTTTGTTACCGTATGGATGTACTTGTACGATATTGTACCCTTTTGGTGAGGTTTGGTATCGTTTGGTGGTACTCGTACGGTATTGTACCGTTTTGGTGTGGTTTGGTACCGTATGGAGGTACTCGTACGATATTGTACCGTTTAGGTGAGGTTTGGTACTGTATGGAGGTACTCGTACGGTATTGTACCGTTTCGGTGTGGTTTGGTACCGTATGGGTGTGCTCGTACGATATTGTACTATTTTGGTGAGGTTTGGTACCGTATGTATGTGCTCGTACGATATTGTACCGTTTTGGTGTGGTTTTGTACCGTAACGAAGCAGTAGTACGATATTTTACCGTTTTGGTGAGGTTTGGTATCGTATGGTGGTACTCATACGGTTTTGTACCTATTTTGTGTGGTTATGTTCCGTAACAAAGTTCTCGTACGGTATTGTACCGTTTTGGTGAGGTTTGGTATCGTATGGTGGTACTCGTATGGTTTTGTACCGTTTTGGTGTGATTTGGTACCGTAACAAAGTACTCGTACGGTATTGTACCATTTTGGTGTTGTTTGGTACAGTATGGAGGTAGTCGTACGGTATTGTACCGTTTCGGTGTGGTTTGGTACCGTATGGATATGCTCGTAAGATATTGTACTGTTTTGGTGAGGTTTGGTACCGTTTGGATGTCGTCGTGCGATATTGTACCGTTTTGGTGTGGTTTGGTACCGTAACAAAGCACTAGTACGATATTGTACCATTTTAGTGAGGTTTGGTATCGTATGGTGGTACTCGTACGGTTTTGTACCTAATTAGTGTGGTTTGCTTCCGTAAGAAAGTACTCGTACGGTATTGTACCGTTTTGGTGTGGTTTGGTACAGTATGGAGGTAGTCGTACGATATTGTTAAATTTTGGTGTGGTTTTGTACCGTATGGAGATACTCGTTCTGTATTGTGCCGTTTTGGTATGGTTTGGTACTGTAACAAAGTACTCGTACGGTATTGTACCATTTTGGTGTGGTTTTGTACCACAACGAAGCACTAGTACGGTATTGTACCGTTTTGGTGAGGTTTGGAATCGTATGGTGGTACTCGTATGGTATTGTACCATTTTGGTGTGATTTAGTACCGTAACAAAGTACTAGTACGGTATTGTACCGTTTTGGTGTGGTTTGTTACCGTATGGATGTACTCGTACGTTATTGTACCGTTTTGGTGAGGTTTGGTATCGTTTGGTGGTACTCGTACGGTATTGCACCATTTTGGTGTGGTTTGGTGCCGTCACAAACTACTCGTGCGGTATTATACCGTTTTCGTGTGGTTTGGTACCGTATGGAGATACTCGTACGATATTGTACCGTTTTGGTGTGGTTTGGTACCGTATGGATGTACTCGTACGGTTTTGTACAATTTTGGTGTGGTTTGGTACCGTATGGAGGTACTCGTACGATATTGTACCGTTCTGGTGTGGTTTGGTACCGTATGGATGTACTCGTACGGTATTGTACCTTTTCGGTGTGGTTTGGTACAGTATGGATGTGCTCGTACGATGTTGTACATTTTTGGTGAGGTTTGGTACCGTATATATGTGCTCGTACGATATTGTACCGTTTTGGTGTGGTTTGGTACCGTAACGTAGTACGATATTTTACCGTTTTGGTGAGGTTTGGTATCGTATGGGAGTACTCGTACGGTTTTGTACCTATTTTGTGTGGTTATGTTCCGTAACAAAGTTCTCGTACGGTATTGTACCGTTTTGGTGAGGTTTGGTATCGTATGGTGGTACTCGTACGGTTTTGTACCGTTTTGGTGTGATTTGGTATAGTATGGTGGTACTCGTACGGTATTGTACCATTTTGGTGTGATTTGGTACCGTAACAAAGTACTCGTATGGTATTGTACCGTTTTGGTGTGGTTTGTTACCGTATGGATGTACTCGTACGATATTGTACCGTTTTGGTGTGGTTTGGTACCGTATGGATGTACTCGTACGGTTTTGTACCATTTTGGTGTGGTTTGGTACCGTATGGAGGTACTCGTACGATATTGTACCGTTTTGGTGTGGTTTGGTACCGTATGGAGGTACTCGTACGGTATTGTACCGTTTTGGTGTGGTTTGGTACCGTAACAAATTACTCGTACGGTATTGTACCGTTTTCGTCTGGTTTGGTACCGTATGGAGGTACTCGTACGATATTGTACCGTTTTGGTGTAGTTTGGTACCGTATGGATGTACTCGTACGGTTTTGTACCATTTTGGTGTGGTTTGGTACCGTATGGATGTACTCGTACGATATTGTACCGTTTTGGTGTGGTTTGGTACCGTATGGAGGTACTTGTACGGTATTGTACCGTTTCGGTGTGGTTTGGTACCGTATGGATGTGCTCGTACGATATTGTACTATTTTGGTGAGGTTTGGTACCGTATGTATGTGCTCGTACGATATTGTACCGTTTTGGTGTGGTTTGGTACCGTAACGAAGCAGTAGTACGATATTTTACCGTTTTGGTGAGGTTTGGTATCGTATGGTGGTACTCGTACGGTTTTGTACCCATTTTGTTTGGTTATGTTCCGTAACAAAGTACTCGTACGGTATTGTGCCGTTTTGGTGAGGTTTGGTATCGTATGATGGTACTCGTATGGTTTTGTACCGTTTTGGTGTGATTTGGTACCGTAACAAAGTACTCGTACGGTATTGTACCATTTTGGTGTGGTTTGGTACAGTATGGAGGTACTCGTACGGTATTTTACCGTTTCGGTGTGGTTTGGTACCGTATGGATGTGGTCGTACGATATTGTACCGTTTTGGTGTGGTTTGGTACCGTAACGAAGCACTAGTACGATATTGTACCGTTTTGGTTAGGTTTGGTATCGTATGCTGGTACTCGTACGGTTTTGTACCTAATTTGTGTGGTTTGCTCCCGTAACAAAGTACTCGTACGGTATTGTACCGTTTTGGTGTGCTTTTGTACTGTATGGAGGTAGTTGTACGATATTGTAAAATTTTGGTGTGGTTTGGTACCGTATGGAGATACTCGTCCGGTATTGTGCCGTTTTGGTATGGTTTGGTACTGTAACAAAGTACTCGTACGGCATTGTACCATTTTGGTGTGGTTTTGAACCACAACGAAGCACTAGTACGGTATTGCACCGTTTTGGTGAGGTTTGGAATTGTATGGTGGTACTCTTACGGTATTGTACCGTTTTGGTGTGGTTTGGTACCGTAACAAAGTACTTGTTTGCTATTTTACCATTTTGGTGTGGTTTGATACCGTATGGAGGTACTCGTACGATATTGTACCGTTTTGGTGAGGTTTGGTATCGTTTGGAGGTACTCGTACGGTATTGTACCGTTTTGGTGTGGTTTGGTATCGCAACAAAGTACTCGTACGGTATTGTACCGTTTTGGTGAGATTTGGTACCGTATGGAGGTACTCGTACGATATTGAACCGTTTTGGTGCGGTTGGTACCATATGGATGTACTCGTACGGTTTTGTACCATTTTGGTGTGGTTTGGTACCGTATGGATATGCTCATACGATATTGTACTGTTTTGGTGAGGTTTGGTATCGTTTGGAGGTACTCGTACGGTATTGTACCGTTTTGGTGTGGTTTGGTACCGCAACAAAGTACTCGTACGGTATTGTACCATTTTGGTGTGGTTTGGTTCCGTAACAAAGTACTCGTACGGTATTGTACCGTTTTGGTGTGGGTTGGTACCGTATGGAGGTACTCGTACGATATTGTACCGTTTTGGTGTGATTTGGTACCGTAACGAAGTACTCGTACGATATTGTACCGTTTTGGAGTGGTTGGTACCGTATGGATGTACTCGTACAGTTTTGTACCATTTGGTGTGGTTTGGTACCGTATGGAGGTACTCGTACGATATTGTACCGTTTTGGTGTGATTTGGTACCGTAACAAAGTACTCTTACGGTATTGTACCGTTTTGGTGTGGTTTGTTACCGTATGGAGGTACTCGTACGATACTGTACCATTTTGGTCAGGTTTGGTATCGTGTGGTGGTACTCGTACGGTATTGTACCATTTTGGTGTGGTTTGGTACCGTAACGAGGCACTAGTACGATATTGTACCGTTTTGGTGAGTTATGGTATCGTATGATGGTACTCGTACGGTTTTGTACCTATTTTGTGTGGTTTAGTTCCGTAACAAAGTACTCGTACGGTACTGTACCATTTTGGTGTGGTTTGGTACTGTATGGAGGTAGTCGTACGATATTGTACAATTTTGGTGTCGTTTGGCACCGTTTGGAGATACTCGTACGGTATTGCCCCGTTTTGGTATGGTTTGGTACCGTAACAAAGTACTCGTATGGTATTGTACCGTTTTGGAGTGGTTTGGAACAGTATGGATGTACTCGTACGGTATTGTACCGTTTTGGTGTGGTTTGGTATCGTATTGTGGTACTCGTACGGTTTTGTACCTATTTTGTGTGGTTTGGTTCCGTAACAAAGTACTCGTACGGTACTGTACCATTTTGGTGAGGTTTGGTACTGTAAGGAGGTAGTCGTACGATATTGTACAATATTGGTGTGGCTTGGTACCGTATGGAGATACTCGTACGGTATTGCCCCGTTTTGGTATGGTTTGGTACCGTAACAAAGTACTCGTATGGTATTGTACCGTTTTGGAGTGGTTTGGAACAGTATGGATGTACTCGTACGGTATTGTACCATTTTGGTGTGGTTTTGTTCCACAACGAAGCACTAGTACGGTATTGTACCGTTTTGGTGAGGTTTGGAATTGTATGGTGGTACTCGTACGGTATTGTACCGTTTTGGTGTGGTTTGGTACCATAACAAAGTACTAGTACGGTATTGTACCGTTTTGGTGAGGTTTGGAATTGTATGGTGGTACTCGTACGGTATTGTACCGTTTTGGTGTGGTTTGGTACCGTAACAAAGTACTCGTACGGTATTGTACCGTTTTGGTGTGATTTGGTACCGTATGGAGGTACTCGTACGATATTGTACCGTTTTGGTGTGGCTGGTACCGTGTGGATGTACTCGTACGGTTTTGTACCATTTGGTGTTGTTTGGTACCGTATGGAGGTACTGGTACGATATTGTACCGTTTTGGAGTGGTTGGGTACCGTAACGAAGTACTCGTACGGTATTGTACCGTTTTGGTGGGGTTTTGTACCCTATGGATGTACTCGTACGTTATTGTACCTTTTCGGTGTGGTTTGGTACCGTATGGTGGTACTCGTACGATATTGTACCATTTTGGTGACGTTTGGTATCGTGTGGTGGTACTCGTATGGTATTGTACCGTTTTGGTGTGATTTAGTACCGTAACAAAGTACTCGTACGGTATTGTACCGTTTTGGTGTGGTTTGTTACCGTATGGAGGTACTCGTACGATATTGTACCGTTTGGGTGAGGTTTGGTATCGTTTGGTGGTACTCGTACGGTATTGTACCGTTTTGGTGTGGTTAGGTACCGTAACAAAGTACTCATACGGTATTGTACCGTTTTGGTGTGATTTGGTACCGTATGGAGGTACTCGTACGATATTGTACCGTTTTGATGTGGTTGGTACCGTATGGATATACTTGTACGGTTTTGTACTATTTGGTGTGGTTTGGTACCGTATGGAGGTACTCGTACGATATTGTACCGTTTTGGTGTGGTTTGGTACCGTCACGAAGTACTGGTACGGTATTGCACCGTTTTGATGGGGTTTGGTATCCTATGGATGTACTCGTACGTTATTGTACCTTTTCGGTGTGGTTTGGTACCATAAGGTGGTACTCGTACGGTATTGCACCGTTTTGGTGAGGTTTGGTATCGTATGGTGGTACTCGTATGGTATTGTACCAATTTGGTGTGATTTGGTACCGTAACAAAGTACTCTTACGGTATTGTACCGTTTTGGTGTGGTTTGGTACCGTAACGAAGTACTCGTACGGTATTGTACCGTTTTGGTGGGGTTTGGTACCCTATGGATGTACTCGTACGGTATTGTACCATTTTGGTGTGGTTTTGTTCCACAACGAAGCACTTGTACGGTATTGTACCGTTTTGGTGAGGTTTGGAATTGTATGGTGGTACTCGTACGGTATTGTACCATTTTGGTGTGGTTTGGTACCATAACAAAGTACTAGTACGGTATTGTACCGTGTTGGTGAGGTTTGGTATCGTATGGTGGTACTCGTATGGTATTGTACCGTTTTAATGTGATTTGGTACCGTAACAAAGTACTCGTACGGTATTGTACCGTTCTGGTGTGGTTTGTTACCGTATGGAGGTACTCGTACGATATTGTACCGTTTTGGTGAGGTTTGGTATCGTTTGGTGGTACTCGTACGGTATTGTACCATTTTGGTGCGGTTTGGTACCGTAACAAAATACTCGTACAGTATTATACCGTTTTGGTGTGGTTTGGTACCATATGGAGGTACTTGTACGATATTATACCGTTTTGGTGTAGTTTGGTACCGTGTGGATGTACTCGTACGATTTTGTACCATTTTGGTGTCGTTTGGTACCGTATGGAGGTACTCGTTCGATATTGCACCGTTTTGGTGTGGTTTGGTACCGTAACGAAGTACTCGTACGGTATTGTACCGTTTTGGTGGGGTTTTGTACCCTATGGTTGTACTCGTACGTTATTGTACCTTTTCGGTGTGGTTTGGTACTTTATGGTGGTACTCGTACGGTATTGTACCATTTTGGTGACGTTTGGTATCGTGTGGTGGTACTCGTATGGTATTGTACCGTTTTGGTGTGATTTGGTACCGTAACAAAGTACTCGGACAGTATTGTACCGTTTTGGTGTGGTTTGTTACCGTATGGAGGTACTCGTACGATATTGTACCATTTTTGTGAGGTTTGGTATCGTTTGGTGGTACTCGTACGGTATTGTACCGTTTTGGTGTGGTTAGGTACCGTAACAAAGTACTCGTACGGTATTGTACCGTTTTGGTGTGATTTAGTACTGTATGGAGGTACTCGTACGATATTGTACCATTTTGATGTGGTTGGTACCGTATGGATGTACTTGTACGGTTTTGTACTATTTGGTGTGGTTTAGTACCGTATGGAGGTACTCGTACGATATTGTACCGTTTTGGTGTGGTTTGGTACCGTCACGAAGTACTCGTACGGTATTGCACCGTTTTGATGGGGTTTGGTATCCTATGGATGTACTCGTACGTTATTGTACCTTTTCGGTGTGGTTTGGTACCATAAGGTGGTACTCGTACGGTATTGCACCGTTTTGGTGAGGTTTGGTATCTTATGGTGGTACTCGTATGGTATTGTACCGTTTTAGTGTGATTTGGTACCGTAACAAAGTACTATTACGGTATTGTACCGTTTTGGTGTGGTTTGTTACCGTATGGAGGTACTCGTACGATATTGTACCGTTTTGGTGAGGTTTGGTATCGTGTGGTGGTACTCGTACGGTATTGTACCGTTTTGGTGTGGTTTGGTATCGTAACGAAGTACTCGTGCGGTATTGTACCGTTTTGGTGTGGTTTGGTATCGTATGGAGGTACTCGTACGATATTGTACCGTTTTGGTGTGGTTTGGTACCGTATGGAGGTACTCGTACGGTATTGTACCGTTTCGGTGTGGTTTGGTACCGTATGGATGTGCTCGTACGATATTGTACTGTTTATGAGAGGTTTGGTATCGTATGGATGTGCTCGTACGGTATTGTACCGTTTTGGTGTGGTTTGGTACCGTAACGAAGCACTAGTACGATATTGTACCGTTTTGGTGAGGTTTGGTATCGTATGGTGGTACTCGTACGGTTTTGTACCTATTTTGTGTGGTTTGGTTCCGTAACAAAGTACTCGTACGGTACTGTACCATTTTGGTGTGGTTTGGTACTGTATGGAGGTAGTCGTACGATATTGTACAATTTTGGTGTGGTTTGGTACCGTATGGAGATACTCGTACGGTATTGCACCGTTTTGGTATGGTTTGAAACCGTAACAAAGTACTCGTACGGTATTGTACCGTTTTGGAGTGGTTTGGAACAGTATGGATGTACTCGTACGGTATTGTACCATTTTGGTGTGGTTTTGTTCCACAACGAAGTACTAGTACGGTATTGTACCATTTCGGTGAGGTTTGGAATTGTATGGTTGTACTCGTACGGTATTGTACCGTTTTGGTGTGGTTTGGTACCATAACAAAGTACTAGTACGGTATTGTACCGTTTTGGTGAGGTTTGGTATCGTATGGTGGTACTCGTATGGTATTGTACCGTTTTGGTGTGATTTGGTATCATAACAAAGTACTCGTATGGTATTGTACCGTTTTGGTGTGGTTTGTTACCGTATGGAGGTACTCGTACGATACTGTACCGTTTTGGTGAGGTTTGGTATCGTATGGTGGTACTCGTATGGTATTGTACCGTTTAGGTGTGATTTGGTACTGTAACAAAGTACTATTACGGTATTGAACCGTTTTGGTGTGGTTTGTTATCGTATGGAGGTACTCGTACGATATTGTACCGTTTTGGTGAGGTTTGGTATCGTGTGGTGGTACTCGTACGGTATTGTACCGTTTTGGTGTGGTTTGGTACCGTAACAAAGTACTCCTACGGTATTGTACCGTTTTGGTGTGGTTTGGTACCGTATGGAGGTACTCGTACGATATTGTACCGTTTTCGTGTGGTTTGGTACCGTATAGAGGTACTCGTACGGTATTGTACCGTTTCGGTGTGGTTTGGTACCGTATGGATGTGCTCGTACGATATTGTACTGTTTTGGTGAGGTTTGGTATCGTATGGATGTGCTCGTACGGTATTGTACTGTTTTGGTGTGGTTTGGTATCGTATTGTGGTACTCGTACGGTTTTGTACCGTTTTGGTGTGGTTTGGTACCATAACAAAGTACTAGTACGGTATTGTACCGTTTTGGCGAGGTTTGGTATCGTATGGTGGTACTCGTACGGTTTTGTACCTATTTTTTGTGGTTTGGTTCCGTAACAAAGTACTCGTACGGTACTGTACCATTTTGGTGTGGTTTGGTACTGTATGGAGGTAGTCGTACGATATTGTACAATTTTGGTGTGGTTTGGTACCGTATGCAGATACTCGTACGGCATTGCACCGTTTTGGTATGGTTTGAAACCGTAACAAAGTACTCGTACGGTATTGTACCATTTTGGTGTGGTTTGGAACAGTATGGATGTACTCGTACGGTGTTGTACCATTTTGGTGTGGTTTTGTTCCACAACGAAGCACTAGTACGGTATTGTACCGTTTTGGTGAGGTTTGGAATTGTATGGTGGTACTCGTACGGTATTGTACCGTTTTGGTGTGGTTTGGTACCATAACAAAGTACTCGTACGGTATTGTACCGTTTTGGTGTGGTTTGATACTGTATGGAGATACTCGTACGATATTGTACCGTTTTGGTGTGGTTGGTACCGTATGGATGTACTCGTACGGTTTTGTACCATTTGGTGTGGTTTTGTATCGTATGGAGGTACTCGTACGATATTGTACCGTTTTGGGGTTGTTTGGTACCGTAACGAAGTACTCGTACGGTATTGTACCGTTTTGGTGGGGTTTGGTACCCTATGGATGTACTCGTACGTTATTGTACCTTTTCGGTGTGGTTTGGTACCGTATGGTGGTACTCGTACGGTATTGCACCGTTTTGGTGAGGTTTGGTATCGTTTGGTGGTACTCGTATGGTATTGTACCGTTTTGGTGTGATTTGGTACCGTAACAAAGTACTCTTACGGTATTGTACCATTTTGGTGTGGTTTTTTACCGTATGGAGGTACTCATACGATATTGTACCGTTTTGGTGAGCTTTGGTATCGTGTGGTGGTACTCGTACGGTATTGTACCGTTTTGGTATGGTTTGGTACCGTAACTTTGTACTCGTACGGTATTGTAACGTTTTGGTGTGGTTTGGTACCGTATGGAGGTACTCATACGATATTGTACCATTTTGGTGTGGTTTGGTACCGTATGGAGGTACTCGTACGGTATTGTACCATTTCGGTGTGGTTTGGTACCGTATGGATGTGCTCGTACGATATTGTACTGTTTTGGTGAGGTTTGGTATCGTATGGATGTGCTCGTACGGTATTGTACCATTTTGGGGTGCTTTGGAACCGTAACGAAGCACTAGTACGATATTGTACCGTTTTGGTGAGGTTTGGTATCAGATGGTGGTACTCGTACGGTTTTGTACCTATTTTGTGTGGTTTGGTTCCGTAACAAAGTACTCGTACGGTACTGTCCCATTTTGGTGTGGTTTGGTACTGTATGGAGGTAGTCGTACGATATTGTACAATTTTGGTGTGGTTTGGTACCGTATGGAGATACTCGTACGGTATTGCACCGTTTTGGTATGGTTTGGTACCGTAACAACGTACTCGTACAGTATTGTACCATTTTGGTGTGGTTTGGATTAGTATGGATGTACTCGTACGGTATTGTTCCATTTTGGTGTGGTTTTGGTGAGGTTTGGAATTGTATGGTGGTACTCATACGGTATTGTACCGTTTTGGTGTGGTTTGGTACCGTATGGATGTACTCGTACGGTTTTGTACCATTTGGTGTGGTTTGGTACCGTATGGAGGTACTCGTACGATATTGTACCGTTTTGGTGTGGTTTGGTACCGTAACGAAGTACTCGTACGGTATTGTACTGTTTTGGTGGGGTTTGGTACCTTATGGATGTACTCGTACGTTATTGTACCTTTTCGGTGTGGTTTGGTACCGTATGGTGGTACTCGTACGGTATTGTACCGTTTTGGTGAGGTTTGGTATCGTTTGGTGGTACTCGTACGGTATTGTACCGTGTTGGTGTGGTTTGGTACTGTAACAAAGTACTCGTACGGTATTGCACCGTTTTGGTGTGGTTTGGTACCGTATGGAGGTAGTCATACGATATTGTACCATTTTGGTGTGGTTTTGTACCGTATGGAGGTACTCGTACGGTTTTGTACCGTTTTGGTGTGGTTTGGTACCATATGGAGGTACTCGTACGATATTGTACCGTTTGGGTGTGGTTTGGTACCGTATGCAGGTACTCGTACGGTATTGTACCGTTTCGGTGTGGTTTGGTACCGTATGGATGTGCTCGTACGATATTGTACTGTTTTGGTGAGGTTTGGTACCGTATGGATGTGGTCGTACGATATTGTACCGTTTTGGTGTGGTTTGGTACTATAACGAAGCACTAGTACGATATTGTACCGTTTTGGTGAGGTTTGGTATCGTATGGTGGTATTCGTACGGTTTTGTACCTATTTTGTGTGGTTTGGTACCGTAACAAAGTACTTGTACGGTATTGTACCGTTTTGGTGTGGCTTGGTACCGTATGGAGGTACTCGTACGATATTGTACCGTTTTGGTGTGGTTTGGTACCGTATGGATGTACTCGTACGGTTTTGTACCATTTTGGTGTGGTTTGGTACCGTACGGAGGTACTCGTACGATATTGTACCATTTGGGTGTGGTTTTGTACCGTATGGAGGTACTCGTACGGTATTGTACCGTTTCGGTGTGGTTTGGTACCGTATGGATGTGCTCGTACGATATTGTACTGTTTTGGTGAGGTTTGGTACCGTATGGATGTGGTCGTACGATATTGTACCGTTTTGGTGTGGTTTGGTACTATAACGAAGCACTAGTACGATATTGTACCATTTTGGTGAGGTTTGGTATCGTATGGTGGTATTCGTACGGTTTTGTACCTATTTTGTGTGGTTTGGTACCGTAACAAAGTACTTGTACGGTATTGTACCGTTTTGGTGTGGCTTGGTACCGTATGGAGGTACTCGTACGATATTGTACCGTTTTGGTGTGGTTTGGTACCGTATGGATGTACTCGTACGGTTTTGTACCATTTTGGTGTGGTTTGGTACCGTACGGAGGTACTCGTACGATATTGTACCATTTGGGTGTGGTTTTGTACCGTATGGAGGTACTCGTACGGTATTGTACCGTTTCGGTGTGGTTTGGTACCGTATGGATGTGCTCGTACGATATTGTACTGTTTTGGTGAGGTTTGGTACCGTATGGATGTGGTCGTACGATATTGTACCGTTTTGGTGTGGTTTGGTACTATAACGAAGCACTAGTACGATATTGTACCGTTTTGGTGAGGTTTGGTATCGTATGGTGGTATTCGTACGGTTTTGTACCTATTTTGTGTGGTTTGGTACCGTAACAAAGTACTTGTACGGTATTGTACCGTTTTGGTGTGGCTTGGTACCGTATGGAGGTACTCGTACGATATTGTACCGTTTTGGTGTGGTTTGGTACCGTATGGATGTACTCGTACGGTTTTGTACCATTTTGGTGTGGTTTGGTACCGTACGGAGGTACTCGTACGATATTGTACCATTTGGGTGTGGTTTTGTACCGTATGGAGGTACTCGTACGGTATTGTACCGTTTCGGTGTGGTTTGGTACCGTATGGATGTGCTCGTACGATATTGTACTGTTCTGGTGAGGTTTGGTACCATATGTATGTGCTCGTACGATATTGTACCGTTTTGGTGTGGTTTGGTACCGTAACGAAGCAGTAGTACGATATTTTACCGTTTTGGTGAGGTTTGGTATCGTATGGTGGTATTCGTACGGTTTTGTACCTATTTTGTGTGGTTTGGTACCGTTACAAAGTACTCGTACGGTATTGTACCGTTTTGGTGTGGTTTGGTACCGTATCGAGGTACTCATACAATATTGTACCATTTTGGTGTGGTTTGGTACCGTATGGAGGTACTCGTACGGTTTTGTACCGTTTTGGTGTGGTTTGGTACCATATGGAGGTACTCGTACGATATTGTACCGTTTGGGTGTGGTTTGGTACCGTATGCAGGTACTCGTACGGTATTGTACCGTTTCGGTGTGGTTTGGTACCGTATGGATGTGCTCGTACGATATTTTACTGTTTTGGTGAGGTTTGGTAACGTATGGATGTGGTCGTACGATATTGCACCGTTTTGGTGTGGTTTGGTACTGTAACGAAGCACTAGTACGATATTGTACCGTTTTGGTGAGGTTTGGTATCGTATGGTGGTATTCGTACGGTTTTGCACCTATTTTGTGTGGTTTGGTACCGTAACAAAGTACTTGTACGGTATTGTACCGTTTTGGTGTGGTTTGGTACCGTATGGAGGTACTCGTACGATATTGTACCGTTTTGGTGTGGTTTGGTACCGTATGGAGGTCCTCGTACGGTATTGTACCGTTTCGGTGTGGTTTGGTACCGTATGCATGTGCTCGTACGATATTGTACTATTCTGGTGAGGTTTGGTACCGTATGTATGTGCTCGTACGATATTGTACCGTTTTGGTGTGGTTTGGTACCGTAACGAAGCAGTAGTACGATATTTTACCGTTTTTGTGAGGTTTGGTATCGTATGGTGGTACTCGTACGGTTTTGTACCTATTTTGTGTGGTTATGTTCCGTAACAAAGTACTCGTACAGTATTGTACCATTTTGGTGTGGTTTGGTATCGTATGGTGGTACTCGTATGGTTTTGTACCGTTTTGGTGTGATTTGGTACCATAACAAAGTACTCCTACGGTATTGTGCCGTTTTGTTGTGGTTTTGTACAATATGGAGGTACTCGTACGGGATTGTACCGTTTCGGTGTGGTTTGGTACCGTAAGGATGTGGTCGTACGATATTGTACCGTTTTGATGTGGTTTGGTATCGTAACGAAGTACTCGTACGGTATTGTACCGTTTTGGTGGGGTTTGGTACCTTATGGATGTACTTGTATGTTATTGTACCTTTTCGGTGTGGTTTGGTACCGTATGGTGGTACTCGTATGATATTGTACCATTTTGGTGAGGTTTGGTATCGTATGTTGGTACTCGTATGGTATTGTACCGTTTTGGTGTGGTTGGTACCGTATGGACGTACTCGTACGGTTTTGTACCAATTGGTGTGGTTTGGTACCGTATGGAGGTACTCGTACGATATTGTACCGTTTTGATGTGGTTTGGTATCGTAATGAAGTACTCGTACGGTATTGTACCGTTTTGGTGGGGTTTGGTACCCTATGGATGTACTTGTACGTTATTGTACCTTTTCGGTGTGGTTTGGTACCATATGGTGGTACTCGTATGATATTGTACCGTTTTGGTGAGGTTTGGTATCGTATGTTGGTACTCGTACGGTATTGTACTGTTTTGGTGTGGTTTGGCACAGTATGGAGGTACTCGTACGGGATTGTACCGTTTCGGTGTGGTTTGTACCGTATGGACGTACTCGTACGGTTTTGTACCATTTGGTGTGGTTTGGTACCGTATGGACGTACTCGTACGATATTGTACCGTTTTGATGTGGTTTGGTATCGTAACGAAGTACTCGTACGGTATTGTACCGTTTTGGTGGGGTTTGGTACCCAATGGATGTACTTGTACGTTATTTTACCTTTTCGGTGTGGTTTGGTACCGTATGGTGGTACTCGTATGATATTGTACCGTTTTGGTGAGGTTTGGTATCGTGTGTTGGTACTCGTACGGTATTGTACCGTTTTGGTGTGGTTTGGTACAGTATGGAGGTACTCGTACGGGATTGTACCGTTTCGGTGTGGTTTGGTACTGTATGGATGTGCTCGTACGATATTGTACTGTTTTGGTGAGGTTTGGTACCGTATGGATGTGGTTGTACGATATTGTACCGTTTTGGTGTGGTTTGGTACCGTAACGAAGCACTAGTACGATATTGTACCGTTTTGGTGAGGTTTGGTATCGTATGGTGGTATTCGTACGGTTTTCTACCTATTTTGTGTGGTTTGGTACCGTTACAAAGTACTCGTACGGTATTATACCGTTTTGGTGTGGTTTGGTACCGTATGGAGGTACTCGTACGATATTGTACCGTTTTGGTGTGGTTGGTACCGTATGGACGTACTCGTACGGTTTTGTACCATTTGGTGTGGTTTGGTACCGTATGGAGGTACTCGTACGATATTGTACCGTTTTGATGTGGTCTGGTATCGTAACGAAGTACTCTTACGGTATTGTACCGTTTTGGTGGGGTTGGTACCCTATGGATGTACTTGTACGTTATTGTACCTTTTCGGTGTGGTTTGGTACCGTATGGTGGTACTCGTATGATATTGTACCGTTTTGGTGAGGTTTGGTATCGTGTGTTGCTACTCGTACGGTATTGTACCGTTTTGGTGTGGTTTGGTACAGTATGGAGGTACTCGTACGGGATTGTACCGTTTCGGTGTGCTTTGGTACCGTATGGATGTGCTCGTACGATATTGTACTATTTTGGTGAGGTTTGGTACCGTATGGATGTGGTCGTACGATATTGTACCGTTTTGGTGTGGTTTGGTACCGTAACGAAGCACTAGTACGATATTGTACCGTTTTGGTGAGGTTTGGTATCGTATGGTGGTATTCGTATGGTTTTGTACCTATTTTGTGTGGTTTGGTACCGTTACAAAGTACTCGTACGGTATTATACCGTTTTGGTGTGGTTTGGTACCGTATGGAGGTACTCATACGATATTGTACCGTTTTGGTGTGGTTTGGTACCGTATGGAGGTACTCGTACGGTTTTCTACCGTTTTGGTGTGGTTTGGTACCATATGGAGGTACTCGTACGATATTGTACCGTTTGGGTGTGGTTTGGTACCGTATGCAGGTACTCGTACGGTATTGTACCCTTTCGGTGTGGTTTGGTACCGTATGGATGTGCTCGTACGATATTGTACTGTTTTGGTGAGGTTTGGTACCGTATGGATGTGGTCGTACGATATTGTACCGTTTTGGTGTGGTTTGGTACCGTAACGAAGCACTAGTACGATATTCTACCGTTTTGGTGAGGTTTGGTATCGTATGGTGGTATTCGTACGGTTTTGTACCTATTTTGTGTGGTTTGGTACCGTTACAAAGTACTCGTACGGTATTATACTGTTTTGGTGTGGTTTGGTACCGTATGGAGGTACTCGTACGATATTGTACCGTTTTGATGTGGTTTGGTATCGTAATGAAGTACTCGTACGATATTGTACCATTTTGGTGGGGTTTGGTACCCTATGGATGTACTTGTACGTTATTGTACCTTTTCGGTGTGGTTTGGAACCATATGGTGGTACTCGTATGATATTGTACCGTTTTGGTGAGGTTTGGTATCGTATGTTGGTACTCGTACGGTATTGTACTGTTTTGGTGTGGTTTGGTACAGTATGGAGGTACTCGTACGGGATTATACCCTTTCCGTGTGGTTTGGTACCGTATGGATGTGCTCGTACGATATTGTACTATTTTGGTGAGGTTTGGTACCGTATGGATGTGGTCGTACGATATTGTACCGTTTTTGTGTGGTTTGGTACCGTAACGAAGCACTAGCACGATATTGTACCGTTTTGGTGAGGTTTGGTATCGTATGGTGGTATTCGTACGGTTTTGTACCCATTTTGTGTGGTTTGGTACCGTAACAAAGTACTCGTACGCTATTGTACCGTTTTGGTGTGGTTTGATACCGTATGGAGGTGCTCGTACGATATTGTACCGTTTTGGTGAGGTTTGGTATCGTTTGGAGGTACTCGTACGGTATTGTACCGTTTTAGTGTGGTTTGGTGCCGTAACAAAGTACTCGTACAGTATTGTACCGTTTTGGTGTGATTTGGTACCGTATGGAGGTACTCGTACGATATTGTACCGTTTTGGTGTGGTTGGTACCGTATGGACGTACTCGTACGGTTTTGTACCATTTGGTGTGGTTTGGTACCGTATGGAGGTACTCGTACGATATTGTACCGTTTTGATGTGGTCTGGTATCGTAACGAAGTACTCTTACGGTATTGTACCGTTTTGGTGGGGTTGGTACCCTATGGATGTACTTGTACGTTATTGTACCTTTTCGGTGTGGTTTGGTACCGTATGGTGGTACTCGTATGATATTGTACCGTTTTGGTGAGGTTTGGTATCGTGTGTTGCTACTCGTACGGTATTGTACCGTTTTGGTGTGGTTTGGTACAGTATGGAGGTACTCGTACGGGATTGTACCGTTTCGGTGTGCTTTGGTACCGTATGGATGTGCTCGTACGATATTGTACTATTTTTGTGAGGTTTGGTACCGTATGGATGTGGTCGTACGATATTGTACCGTTTTGGTGTGGTTTGGTACCGTAACGAAGCACTAGTACGATATTGTACCGTTTTGGTGAGGTTTGGTATCGTACGGTGGTATTCGTACGGTTTTGTACCTATTTTGTGTGGTTTGGTACCGTTACAAAGTACTCGTACGGTATTATACCGTTTTGGTGTGGTTTGGTGCCGTATGGAGGTACTCATACGATATTGTACCGTTTTGGTGTGGTTTGGTACCGTATGGAGGTACTCGTACGGTTTTGTACCGTTTTGGTGTGGTTTGGTACCATATGGAGGTACTCGTACGATATTGTACCGTTTGGGTGTGGTTTGGTACCGTATGCAGGTACTCGTACGGTATTGTACCCTTTCGGTGTGGTTTGGTACCGTATGGATGTGCTCGTACGATATTGTACTGTTTTGGTGTGGTTTGGTACCGTAACAAAGCACTAGTACGATATTCTACCGTTTTGGTGAGGTTTGGTATCGTATGGTGGTATTCGTACGGTTTTGTACCTATTTTGTGTGGTTTGGTACCGTTACAAAGTACTCGTACGGTATTATACCGTTTTGGTGTGGTTTGGTACCGTATGGAGGTACTCGTACGATATTGTACCGTTTTGATGTGGTTTGGTATCGTAATGAAGTACTCGTACGATATTGTACCATTTTGGTGGGGTTTGGTACCCTATGGATGTACTTGTACGTTATTGTACCTTTTCGGTGTGGTTTGGTACCATATGGTGGTACTCGTATGATATTGTACCGTTTTGGTGAGGTTTGGTATCGTATGTTGGTACTCGTACGGTATTGTACTGTTTTGGTGTGGTTTGGTACAGTATGGAGGTACTCGTACGGGATTATACCCTTTCGGTGTGGTTTGGTACCGTATGGATGTGCTCGTACGATATTGTACTGTTTTGGTGAGGTTTGGTACCGTATGGATGTGGTCGTACGATATTGTATCGTTTTTGTGTGGTTTGGTACCGTAACGAAGCACTAGCACGATATTGTACCGTTTTGGTGAGGTTTGGTATCGTATGGTGGTATTCGTACGGTTTTGTACCCATTTTGTGTGGTTTGGTACCGTAACAAAGTACTCGTACGCTATTGTACCGTTTTGGTGTGGTTTGATACCGTATGGAGGTGCTCGTACGATATTGTACCGTTTTGGTGAGGTTTGGTATCGTTTGGAGGTACTCGTACGGTATTGTACCGTTTTAGTGTGGTTTGGTGCCGTAACAAAGTACTCGTACAGTACTGTACCGTTTTGGTGTGATTTGGTACCGTATGGAGGTACTCGTACGATATTGTACCGTTTTGGTGTGGTTGGTACCGTATGGACGTACTTGTACGGTTTTGTACCATTTGGTGTGGTTTGGTACCGTATGGAGGTACTCGTACGATATTGTACCGTTTTGATGTGGTCTGGTATCGTAACGAAGTACTCTTACGGTATTGTACCGTTTTGGTGGGGTTGGTACCCTATGGATGTACTTGTACGTTATTGTACCTTTTCGGTGTGGTTTGGTACCGTATGGTGGTACTCGTATGATATTGTACCGTTTTGGTGAGGTTTGGTATCGTGTGTTGGTACTCATACGGTATTGTACCGTTTTGGTGTGATTTGGTACAGTATGGAGGTACTCGTACGGGATTGTACCGTTTCGGTGTGCTTTGGTACCGTATGGATGTGCTCGTACGATATTGTACTATTTTGGTGAGGTTTGGTACCGTATGGATGTGGTCGTACGATATTGTACCGTTTTGGTGTGGTTTGGTACCGTAACGAAGCACTAGTACGATATTGTACCGTTTTGGTGAGGTTTGGTATCGTATGGTGGTATTCGTACGGTTTTGTACCTATTTTGTGTGGTTTGGTACCGTTACAAAGTACTCGTACGGTATTATACCGTTTTGGTGTGGTTTGGTACCGTATGGAGGTACTCATACGATATTGTACCATTTTGGTGTGGTTTGGTACCGTATGGAGGTACTCGTACGGTTTTGTACCGTTTTGGTGTGGTTTGGTACCATATGGAGGTACTCGTACGATATTGTACCGTTTGGGTGTGGTTTGGTACCGTATGCAGGTACTCGTACGGTATTGTACCCTTTCGGTGTGGTTTGGTACCGTATGGATGTGCTCGTACGATATTGTACTGTTTTGGTGAGGTTTGGTACCGTATGGATGTGGTCGTACGATATTGTACCGTTTTTGTGTGGTTTGGTACCGTAACGAAGCACTAGTACGATATTCTACCGTTTTGGTGAGGTTTGGTATCGTATGGTGGTATTCGTACGGTTTTGTACCTATTTTGTGTGGTTTGGTACCGTTACAAAGTACTCGTACGGTATTATACCGTTTTGGTGTGGTTTGGTACCGTATGGAGGTACTCGTACGATATTGTACCGTTTTGATGTGGTTTGGTATCGTAATGAAGTACTCGTACGATATTGTACCATTTTGGTGGGGTTTGGTACCCTATGGATGTACTTGTACGTTATTGTACCTTTTCGGTGTGGTTTGGTACCATATGGTGGTACTCGTATGATATTGTACCGTTTTGGTGAGGTTTGGTATCGTATGTTGGTACTCGTACGGTATTGTACTGTTTTGGTGTGGTTTGGTACAGTATGGAGGTACTCGTACGGGATTATACCCTTTCGGTGTGGTTTGGTACCGTATGGATGTGCTCGTACGATATTGTACTGTTTTGGTGAGGTTTGGTACCGTATGGATGTGGTCGTACGATATTGTACCGTTTTTGTGTGGTTTGGTACCGTAACGAAGCACTAGCACGATATTGTACCGTTTTGGTGAGGTTTGGTATCGTATGTTGGTATTCGTACGGTTTTGTACCCATTTTGTGTGGTTTGGTACCGTAACAAAGTACTCGTACGCTATTGTACCGTTTTGGTGTGGTTTGATACCGTATGGAGGTGCTCGTACGATATTGTACCGTTTTGGTGAGGTTTGGTATCGTTTGGAGGTACTCGTACGGTATTGTACCGTTTTAGTGTGGTTTGGTGCCGTAACAAAGTACTCGTACAGTATTGTACCGTTTTGGTGTGATTTGGTACCGTATGGAGGTACTCGTACGATATTGTACCGTTTTGGTGTTGTTGGTACCGTATGGACGTACTCGTACGGTTTTGTACCATTTGGTGTGGTTTGGTACCGTATGGAGGTACTCGTACGATATTGTACCGTTTTGATGTGGTTTGGTATCGTAACGAAGTACTCGTACGGTATTGTACCGTTTTGGTGTGATTTGGCACCGTATGGAGGTACTAGTACGATATTGTACCATTTTGGTGAGTTGGTACCGTATGGACGTACTCGTACGGTTTTGTACTATTTGGTGTGGTTCGGTACCGTATGGAGGTACTCGTACGATATTGTACCGTTTTGATGTGGTTTGGTTTCGTAACGAAGTACTCGTACGGTATTGTACCGTTTTGGTGGGGTTTGGTACCCTATGGATGTACTTGTACGTTATTTTACCTTTTCGGTGTGGTTTGGTACCATATGGTGGTACTCGTATGATATTGTACCGATTTGGTGAGGTTCGGTATCGTATGTTGGTACTCGTATGGTATTGTACTGTTTTGGTGTGATTTGGTACTGTAACAAAGTACTCGTACGGTATTGTACCGTTTTGGTGTGGTTTGTTACCGTATGGAGGTACTCGTACGATATTGTACCGTTTTGGTGAGGTTTGGTATCGTTTGGTGGTACTCGTACGGTATTGTACCGTTTTGGTATGGTTTGGTACCGTAACAAAGTACTCGTACGGTATTGTACCGTTTTGGTGTGGTTTGGTACCGTATGGAGGTACTCGTACGATATTGTACCGTTTTGGTGTTGTTTGGTACCGTATTGATATACTCATACGGTTTTGGACCATTTGGGTGTGGTTTGGTACCGTATGGAGGTACTCGTACGATATTGTACCGTTTTGGTGTGATTTGGTACCGTATGGAGGTACTCGTACGATATTGTACCGTTTTGGTGTGGTTTGGTACCGTATGGATGTACTCGTACGGTTTTGTACCATTTGGTGTGGTTTGGTACCGTATGGAGGTACTCGTACGATATTGTACTGTTTTGGTGTGGTTTGGTATCGTATAGAGGTACTCGTACGATATTGTACCGTTTTGGTGGGGTTTGGTACCCTATGGATGTACTCGTACGTTATTGTACCTTTTCGGTGTGGTTTGCTACCGTATGGTGGTACTCGTACGGTATTGTACCATTTTGGTGAGGTTTTGTATCGTGTGGTGCTACTCGTATGGTATTGTACCGTTTTGGTGTGATTTGGTACCGTATGGAGGTACTCGTACGATATTGTACCGTTTTGGAGTGGTTGGTACCGTATGGACGTACTCGTACGGTTTTGTACCATTTGGTGTGGTTTGGTACCGTATGGAGGTACTCGTACGGTATTGTACCGTTTTGGTGTGGTTTGGTACTGTATGGAGGTAGTCGTACGATATTGTACAATTTTGGTGTGGTTTGGTACCGTATGGAGATACTCGTATGGTATTGCACCGTTTTGGTATGGTTTGGTACCGTAACAAAGTACTCGTACGGTATTGTACCGTTTTGGTGAGGTTTGGAACAGTATGGATGTACTCGTACGGTATTGTACCATTTTGGTGTGGTTTTGTTCCACAACGAAGCACTAGTACGGTATTGTACCATTTTGGTGAGGTTTGGAATTGTATGGTGATACTCGTACGGTATTGTACCGTTTTGGTGTGGTTTGGTACCATAACAAAGTACTAGTACGGTATTGTACCGTTTTGGTGAGGTTTGGTATCGTATGGTGGTACTCGTTTGGTATTGTACCGTTTTGGTGTGATTTGGTACCGTAACAAAGTACTCTTACGGTATTGTACCGTTTTGGTGTGGTTTGTTACCGTATGGAGGTACTCGTATGATATTGTACCGTTTTGGTGAGGTTTGGTATCGTTTGGTGGTACTCGTACGGTATTGTACCGTTTTGGTGCGGTTTGGTACCGTAACAAAGTACTCGTACGGTATTATACCGTTTTGGTGTGGTTTGGTACCGTATGGAGGTACTTGTACGATATTGTACCGTTTTGGTGTGGTTGGTACCGTATGGATGTAATCGTACGGTTTTGTACCACATGGTGTAGTTTGGTACCGTATGGAGGTACTCGTACGATATTGTACCGTTTTGGTGTGGTTTGGTACCGTAACGAAGTACTCGTACGGTATTGTACCGTTTTGGTGTGGTTTGGTACCGTATGGAGGTACTCATACGATATTGTACCGTTTTGGTGTGGTTTGGTACCGTATGGAGGTACTCATACGGTATTGTACCGTTTCGGTGTGGTTTGGTACCGTATGGATGTGCTCGTAAGATATTGTACTGTTTCTGTGAGGTTTGGTATCGTATGGATGTGCTCGTACGATATTGTACTGTTTTGGTGTGGTTTGGTACCGTAACGAACCACTAGTACGATATTGTACCGTTTTTTTTTGGTTTGGTATCGTATGGTGGTACTCGTACGGTTTTGTACCTATTTTGTGTGGTTTGGTTCCGTAACAAAGTACTCGTACGGTATTGTACTGTTTTGGTGTGGTTTCGTACTGTATGGAGGTAGTCGTACGATATTGTACAATTTTGGTGTGGTTTGGTACCGTATGGAGATACTCGTACGGTATTGTACCGTTTTGGTATGGTTTGGTACCGTAACAAAGTACTCGTACGGTATTGTAACGTTTTGGTGTGGTTTGGAACAGTATGGATGTACTCGTACGGTATTGTACCATTTTGGTGTGGTTTTGTTCCACAACGAAGCACAAGTACGGTATTGTACCATTTTGGTGAGGTTTGGAATTGTATGGTGGTACTCGTACGGTATTGTACCGTTTTGGTGTGGATTGGTACCGTAACAAATTACTCGTACGGTATTGTACCGTTTTGGTGTGATTTGGTACCGTATGGAGGTACTTGTACGATATTGTACCGTTTTGGTGTGGTTGGTACCGTATGGATGTAATCGTACGGTTTTGTACCACATGGTGTAGTTTGGTACCGTATGGAGGTACTCGTACGATATTGTACCGTTTTGGTGTGGTTTGGTACCGTAACGAAGTACTCGTACGGTATTGTACCGTTTTGGTGTGGTTTGGTACCGTATGGAGGTACTCATACGATATTGTACCGTTTTGGTGTGGTTTGGTACCGTATGGAGGTACTCATACGGTATTGTACCGTTTCGGTGTGGTTCTGTTCCGTATGGATGTGCTCGTACGATATTGTACTGTTTTGGTGAGGTTTGGTATCGTATGGATGTGCTCGTACAGTATTGTACCGTTTTGGTGTGGTTTGGTACCGTAACGAAGCACTGGTACGATATTGTACCGTTTTGGTGAGGTTTGGTATCGTATGGTGGTACTCGTACGGTTTTGTACCTATTTTGTGTGGTTTGGTTCCGTAACAAAGTACTCATACGATACTGTACCATTTTCGTGTGGTTTGGTACTGTATGGAGGTAGTCGTACGATAATGTACAATATTGGTGTGGTTTGGTACCGTATGGAGATACTCGTACGGTATTGCACCGTTTTGGTATGGTTTGGTACCGTAACAAAGTACTCGTACGGTATTGTACCGTTTTGGTGTGGTTTGGAACAGTATGGATGTACTCGTACGGTATTGTTCCATTTTGGTGTGGTTTTGTTCCACAACGAAGCACTAGTACGGTATTGTACCGTTTTGGTGAGGTTTGGAATTTTATGGTGGTACTCGTACGGTATTGTACCGTTTTGGTGTGGTTTGGTACCAAAACAAAGTACTAGTACGGTATTGTACCGTTTTGGTGAGGTTTGGTATCGTATGGTGGTACTCGTATGGTATTGTACCGTTTTGGTGAGGTTTGGTACGGTAACAAAGTACTCGTACGGTATTGTACCGTTTTGGTGTGGTTTGGTACCGTTTGGAGGTACTCGAACGATATTGTACCGTTTTGGTTAGGTTTGGTATCGTTTGGGGGTACTCGTACGGTATTGTACCATTTTGGTGCGGTTTGGTACCGTACCAAAGTATTCGTACGGTATTATACCGTGTTGGTGTGGTTTGGTACCGTATGGAGGTACTTGTACGATATTGTACCGTTTTGGTGTGGTTTGGTACCGTATGGCTGTACTCGTACAATTTTGTACCGTTTTGGTGTGGTTTGGTACCGTATTGATGTACTCGTACGATATTGTATCGTTTCGGTGTGGTTTGGTACCGTATGGAGGTACTCGTACGGTATTGTACCGTTTCGGTGTGGTTTGGTACCGTATGGATGTGCTCGTACGATATTGTACTATTTTGGTGAGGTTTGGCATCGTATGGATGTGCTCGTACGATATTTTACCATTTTGGTGTGGTTTGGTACCGTAACGAAGCACTAGTACGATATTGTACCGTTTTTCTGAGGTTTGGTATCGTATGGTGGTACTCGAACGGTTTTGTACCTATTTTTTGTGGTTTGGTTCCGTAACAAAGTACTCGTACGGTATTGTACCGTTTTGGTGTGGTTTGGTACTGTATGGAGGTAGTCGTACGATAATGTACAATTTTGGTGTGGTTTGGTACCGTATGGAGATACTCGTACGGTATTGCACCGTTTTGGTATGGTTTGGTACCGTAACAAAGTACTCGTACGGTATTGTACCGTTTTGGTGTGGTTTGGAACAGTATGGATGTACTCGTACGGTATTGTTCCATTTTGGTGTGGTTTTGTTCCACAACGAAGCACTAGTACGGTATTGTACCGTTTTGGTGAGGTTTGGAATTGTATGGTGGTACTCGTACGGTATTGTACCGTTTTGGTGTGGTTTGGTACCAAAACAAAGTACTAGTACGGTATTGTACCGTTTTGGTGAGGTTTGGTATCGTATGGTGGTACTCGTATGGTATTGTACCGTTTTGGTGAGGTTTGGTACGGTAACAAAGTACTCGTACGGTATTGTACCGTTTTGGTGTGGTTTGGTACCGTATGGAGGTACTCGTACGATATTGTACCGTTTTGGTGAGGTTTGGTATCGTTTGGGGGTACTCGTACGGTATTGTACCATTTTGGTGCGGTTTGGTACCGTACCAAAGTATTCGTACGGTATTATACCGTGTTGTTGTGGTTTGGTACCGTATGGAGGTACTTGTACGATATTGTACCGTTTTGGTGTGGTTTGGTACCGTATGGATGTACTCGTACAATTTTGTACCGTTTTGGTGTGGTTTGGTACCGTATGGATGTACTCGTACGATATTGTATCGTTTCGGTGTGGTTTGGTACCGTATGGAGGTACTCGTACGGTATTGTACCGTTTCGGTGAGGTTTGGTACCGTATGGATGTGCTCGTACGATATTGTACTATTTTGGTGAGGTTTGGCATCGTATGGATGTGCTCGTACGATATTGTACCATTTTGGTGTGGTTTGGTACCGTAACGAAGCACTAGTACGATATTGTACCGTTTTTCTGAGGTTTGGTATCGTATGGTGGTACTCGAACGGTTTTGTACCTATTTTTTGTGGTTTGGTTCCGTAACAAAGTACTCGTACGGTATTGTACCGTTTTGGTGTGGTTTGGTACTGTATGGAGGTAGTCGTACGATAATGTACAATTTTGGTGTGGTTTGGTACCGTATGGAGATACTCGTACGGTATTGCACCGTTTTGGTATGGTTTGGTACCGTAACAAAGTACTCGTGCGGTATTGTACCGTTTTGGTGTGGTTTGGAACAGTATGGATGTACTCGTACGGTATTGTTCCATTTTGGTGTGGTTTTGTTCCACAACGAAGCACTAGTACGGTATTGTACCGTTTTGGTGAGGTTTGGAATTGTATGGTGGTACTCGTACGGTATTGTACCGTTTTGGTGTGGTTTGGTACCAAAACAAAGTACTAGTACGGTATTGTACCGTTTTGGAGAGGTTTGGTATCGTATGGTGGTACTCGTATGGTATTGTACCGTTTTGGTGAGGTTTGGTACGGTAACAAAGTACTCGTACGGTATTGTACCGTTTTGGTGTGGTTTGGTACCGTATGGAGGTACTCGTACGATATTGTACCGTTTTGGTGAGGTTTGGTATCGTTTGGGGGTACTCGTACGGTATTGTACCATTTTGGTGCGGTTTGGTACCGTACCAAAGTATTCGTACGGTATTATACCGTGTTGGTGTGGTTTGGTACCGTATGGAGGTACTTGTACGATATTGTACCGTTTTGGTGTGGTTTGGTACCGTATGGATGTACTCGTACAATTTTGTACCGTTTTGGTGTGGTTTGGTACCGTATGGATGTACTCGTACGATATTGTATCGTTTCGGTGTGGTTTGGTACCGTATGGAGGTACTCGTACGGTATTGTACCGTTTCGGTGTGGTTTGGTACCGTATGGATGTGCTCGTACGATATTGTACTATTTTGGTGAGGTTTGGCATCGTATGGATGTGCTCGTACGATATTGTACCATTTTGGTGTGGTTTGGTACCGTAACGAAGCACTAGTACGATATTGTACCGTTTTTCTGAGGTTTGGTATCGTATGGTGGTACTCGAACGGTTTTGTACCTATTTTTTGTGGTTTGGTTCCGTAACAAAGTACTCGTACGGTATTGTACCGTTTTGGTGTGGTTTGGTACTGTATGGAGGTAGTCGTACGATAATGTACAATTTTGGTGTGGTTTGGTACCGTATGGAGATACTCGTACGGTATTGCACCGTTTTGGTATGGTTTGGTACCGTAACAAAGTACTCGTGCGGTATTGTACCGTTTTGGTGTGGTTTGGAACAGTATGGATGTACTCGTACGGTATTGTTCCATTTTGGTGTGGTTTTGTTCCACAACGAAGCACTAGTACGGTATTGTACCGTTTTGGTGAGGTTTGGAATTGTATGGTGGTACTCGTACGGTATTGTACCGTTTTGGTGTGGTTTGGTACCGTATGGATGTACTCGTACGATATTGTATCGTTTCGGTGTGGTTTGGTACCGTATGGAGGTACTCGTACGGTATTGTACCGTTTCGGTGTGGTTTGGTACCGTATGGATGTGCTCGTACGATATTGTACTATTTTGGTGAGGTTTGGCATCGTATGGATGTGCTCGTACGATATTGTACCATTTTGGTGTGGTTTGGTACCGTAACGAAGCACTAGTACGATATTGTACCGTTTTTCTGAGGTTTGGTATCGTATGGTGGTACTCGAACGGTTTTGTACCTATTTTTTGTGGTTTGGTTCCGTAACAAAGTACTCGTACGGTATTGTACCGTTTTGGTGTGGTTTGGTACTGTATGGAGGTAGTCGTACGATATTGTACAATTTTTGTGTGGTTTGGTACCGTATGGAGATACTCGTACAGTATTGTACCGTTTTGGTATGGTGTGGTACCGTAACAAAGTACTCGTACGGTATTGTACCGTTTTGGTGTGGTTTGGAACAGTATGGATGTACTCGTACGGTATTGTACCATTTTGGTGTGGTTTTGTTCCACAACGAAGCACAAGTACGGTATTGTACCGTTTTTGTGACGTTTGGAATTGTATGGTGGTACTCGTACAGTATTGTACCGTTTTGGTGTGGTTTGGTACCGTAACAAAGTACTCGTACGGTATTGTACCGTTTTGGTGTGATTTGGTACCGTATGGAGGTACTCGTACGATATTGTACCGTTTTGGTGTGGTTGGTACCGTATGGATGTACTCGTACGGTTTTTTACCATTTGGTGTGGTTTGGTACCGTATGGAGGTACTCGTACGATATTGTACCGTTTTGGTGTGGTTGGTACCGTATGGATGTACTCGTACGGTTTTTTACCATTTGGTGTGGTTTGGTACCGTATGGAGGTACTCGTACGATATTGTACCGTTTTGGTGTGGTTTGGTGCCGTAACGAAGTACTCGTACGGTATTGTACCGTTTTGGTTTGATTTGTTACCGTATGGAGGTACTCGTACGATATTGTACCGATTTGATGTGGTTGGCACCGTATGGATGTACTTGTACGGTTTTGTACTATTTGGTGTGGTTTGGTACCGTATGGAGGTACTCGTACGATATTGTACCGTTTTTATGTGGTTTGGTACCGTCACGAAGTAGTCGTACGGTATTGTACCGTTTTGATGGGGTTTGGTATCCTATGGATGTACTCGTACGTTATTGTACCTTTTCGGTGTGGTTTGGTACCATAAGGTGGTACTCGTACAGTATTGTACCGTTTTGGTGAGGTATGGTGGTACTCGTATGGTATTGTACAGTTTTGGTGTGATTTAGTACCGTAACAAAAGTACTCTTACGGTATTGTACCGTTTTGGTGTGGTTTGTTACCGTATGAAGATACTCGTACGATATTGTACCGTTTTGGTGAGGTTTGGTATCGTGTGGTGGTACTCGTACGGTATTGTACCAATATTGTGTGGTTTGGTACCGTAACAAAGTACTCGTACGGTATTGTACCGTTTTGGTGTGGTTTGGTACCGTATGGAGGTACTCGTACGGTATTGTACCGTTTCGGTGTGGTTTTTTTCCGTATGGATGTGCTCGTACGATATTGTACTGTTTTGGTGAGGTTTGGTATCGTATTGATGTGCTCGTACAGTATTGTACCGTTTTGGTGTGGTTTGGTACCGTAACGAAGCACTGGTACGATATTGTACCGTTTTGGTGAGGTTTGGTATCGTATGGTGGTACTCGTACGGTTTTGTACCTATTTTGTGTGGTTTGGTTCCGTAACAAAGTACTCATACGATACTGTACCATTTTCGTGTGGTTTGGTACTGTATGGAGGTAGTCGTACGATAATGTACAATTTTGGTGTGGTTTGGTACCGTATGGAGATACTCGTACGGTATTGCACCGTTTTGGTATGGTTTGGTACCGTAACAAAGTACTCGTACGATATTGTACTGTTTTGGTGTGGTTTGGAACAGTATGGATGTACTCGTACAGTATTGTTCCATTTTGGTGTGGTTTTGTTCCACAACGAAGCACTAGTACGGTATTGTACCGTTTTGGTGAGGTTTGGAATTGTATGGTGGTACTCGTACGGTATTGTACCGTTTTGGTGTGGTTTGTTACCAAAACAAAGTACTAGTACGGTATTGTACCGTTTTGGTGAGGTTTGTTATCGTATGGTGGTACTCGTATGGTATTATACCGTTTTGGTGAGGTTTGGTACGGTAACAAAGTACTCGTACGGTATTGTACCGTTTTGGTGTGGTTTGGTACCATATGGAGGTACTCGTACGATATTGTACCGTTTTGGTGAGGTTTGGTATCGTTTGGGGGTACTCGTACGGTATTGTACCATTTTGGTGCGGTTTGGTACCGTAACATAGTACTCGTACGGTATTATACCGTGTTGGTGTGGTTTGGTACCGTATGGATGTACTCGTGCAATTTTGTACCGTTTTGGTGTGGTTTGGTACCGTATGGATGTACTCGTACAATTTTGTACCGTTTTGGTGTGGTTTGGTACCGTATGGATGTACTCGTACAATTTTGTACCGTTTTGGTGTGGTTTGGTACCGTGTGGATGTACTCGTACGATATTGTATCGTTTCGGTGTGGTTTGGTACCATATGGAGGTACTCGTACGGTATTGTACCGTTTCGGTGTGGTTATGTACCGTATGGATGTGCTCGTACGATATTGTACTATTTTGGTGAGGTTTGGCATCGTATGGATGTGCTCGTACGATATTGTACCATTTTGGTGTGGTTTGGTACCGTAACGAAGCACTAGTACGATATTGTACCGTTTTTCTGAGGTTTGGTATCGTATGGTGGTACTCGAACGGTTTTGTACCTATTTTGTGTGGTTTGGTTCCGTAACAAAGTACTCGTACGGTATTGTACCGTTTTGGTGTGGTTTGGTCTTGTATGGAGGTAGTCGTACGATATTGTACAATTTTTGTGTGGTTTGGTACCGTATGGAGATACTCGTACAGTATTGTACCGTTTTGGTATGGTGTGGTACCGTAACAAAGTACTCGTACGGTGTTGTACCGTTTTGGTGTGGTTTGGAACAGTATGGATGTACTCGTACGGTATTGTACCGTTTTGGTGTGGTTTTCTTCCACAACGAAGCACAAGTACGGTATTGTACCGTTTTGGTGACGTTTGGAATTGTATGGTGGTACTCGTACGGTATTGTACCGTTTTGGTTTGGTTTGGTACCGTAACAAAGTACTCGTACGGTATTGTACCGTTTTGGTGTGATTTGGTACCGTATGGAGGTACTCGTACGATATTGTACCGTTTTGGTGTGGTTGGTACCGTATGGATGTACTCGTACGGTTTTTTACCATTTGGTGTGGTTTGGTACCGTATGGAGGTACTCGTACGATATTGTACCGTTTTGGTGTGGTTGGTACCGTATGGATGTACTCGTGCGGTTTTTTACCATTTGGTGTGGTTTGGTACCGTATGGAGGTACTCGTACAATATTGTACCGTTTTGGTGTGGTTTGGTACCATAACGAAGTACTCGTACGGTATTGTACCGTTTTGGTGGGGTTTGGTACCCTATGGATGTACTCATACGTTATTGTACCTTTTCGGTGTGGTTTGGTACCGTATGGTGGTACTCGTACGGTATTGTACCATTTTGGTGAGGTTTGGTATCGTGTGGTGGTACTCGTATGGTATTGTACCGTTTTTGTGTGATTTGGTACCGTAACAAAGTACTCGTACGGTATTGTACCGTTTTGGTGTGGTTTGTTACCGTATGGAGGTACTCGAACGATATTGTACCGTTTTGGTGAGGTTTGGTATCGTTTGGAGGTACTCGTAGGGTATTGTACCGTTTTGGTGTTGTTTGGTACCGTATGGATGTACTCGTACGATATTGTATCGTTTCGGTGTGGTTTGGTACCGTATGGATGTGCTCGTACGATATTGTACTATTTTGGTGAGGTTTGGCATCGTATGGATGTGCTCGTACGATATTGTACCGTTTTGGTGTGGTTTCGTACCGTAACGAAGCACTAGTACGATATTGTACCGTTTTTTTGAAGTTTGGTATCGTATGGTGGTACTCGAACGGTTTTGTACCTATTTTGTGTGGTTTGGTTCCGTAACAAAGTACTCGTACGGTATTGTACCGTTTTGGTGTGGTTTGGTACTGTATGGAGGTAGTCGTACGATATTGTACAATTTTTGTGTGGTTTGGTACCGTATGGAGATACTCGTATAGTATTGTACCGTTTTGGTATGGTGTGGTACCGTAACAAAGTACTCGTACGGTATTGTACCGTTTTGGTGTGGTTTGGAACAGTATGGATGTACTCGTATGGTATTGTACCATTTTGGTGTGGTTTTGTTCCACAACGAAGCACAAGTACGGTATTGTACCGTTTTGATGAGGTTTGGAATTGTATGGTGGTACTCGTACGGTATTGTACCGTTTTGGTGTGGTTTGGTACCGTAACAAAGTACTCGTACGGTATTGTACCGTTTTGGTGTGGTTTGTTACCGTATGGAGGTACTCGAACGATATTGTACCGTTTTGGTGAGGTTTGGTATCGTTTGGAGGTACTCGTACGGTATTGTACCGTTTTGGTGTGGTTTGGTACCGTATGGATGTACTCGTACGATATTTTATCGTTTCGGTGTGGTTTGGTACCGTATGGATGTGCTCGTACGATATTGTACTATTTTGGTGAGGTTTGGCAACGTATGGATGTGCTCGTACGATATTGTACCGTTTCGGTGTGGTTTTGTACCGTAACGAAGCACTAGTACGATATTGTACCATTTTTCTGGCGTTTGGTATCGTATGGTGGTACTCGAACAGTTTTGTACCTATTTTGTGTGGTTTTGTTCCGTAACAAAGTACTCGTACGGTATTGTACCGTTTTGGTGTGGTTTTGTACTGTATGGAGGTAGTCGTACGATATTGTACAATTTTTGTGTGGTTTGGTACCGTATGGAGATACTCGTACAGTATTGTACCGTTTTGGTGTGGTTTGGAACAGTATGGATGTACTCGTACGGTATTGTACCATTTTGGTGTGGTTTTGTTCCACAACGAAGCACAAGTACGGTATTGTACCGTTTTGGTGAGGTTTGGAATTGTATGGTGGTACTCGTACGGTATTGTACCGTTTTGGTGTGGTTTGGTACCGTAACAAAGTACTCGTACGGTATTGTACCGTTTTGGTGTGATTTGGTACCGTATGGAGGTACTCGTACGATATTGTACCGTTTTGGTGTGGTTGGTACCGTATGGATGTACTAGTACGGTTTTTTACCATTTGGTGTGGTTTGGTACCGTATGGAGGTACTCGTACGATATTGTACCGTTTTGGTGTGGTTGGTACCGTATGGATGTACTCGTACGGTTTTTTACCATTTGGTGTGGTTTGGTACCGTATGGAGGTACTCGTACGATATTGTACCGTTTTGGTGTGGTTTGGTACCATAACGAAGTACTCGTACGGTATTGTACCGTTTTGGTGGGGTTTGGTACCCTATGGATGTACTCGTACGTTGTTGTACCTTTTCGGTGTGATTTGGTACCGTATGGTGGTACTCGTACGGTATTGTACCATTTTGGTGAGGTTTGGTATCGTGTGGTGGTACTCGTATGGTATTGTACCGTTTTGGTGTGATTTGGTACCGTAACAAAGTACTCATACGGTATTGTACCGTTTTCGTGTGGTTTGTTACCGTATGGAGGTACTCGAACGATATTGTACCGTTTTGGTGAGGTTTGGTATCGTTTGGAGGTACTCGTACGGTATTGTACCGTTTTGGTGTGGTTTGGTACCGTATGGATGTACTCGTACGATATTGTATCGTTTCGGTGTGGTTTGGTACCGTATGGATGTGCTCGTACGATATTGTACTATTTTGGTGAGGTTTCGCATCGTATGGATGTGCTCGTACGATATTGTACCATTTTGGTGTGGTTTGGTACCGTAACGAAGCACTAGTACGATATTGTACCGTTTTTCTGAAGTTTGGTATCGTATGGTGGTACTCGAACGGTTTTGTACCAATTTTGTGTGGTTTGGTTCCGTAACAAAGTACTCGTACGGTATTGTACCGTTTTGGTGTGGTTTGGTACTGTATGGAGGTAGTCGTACGATATTGTACAATTTTTGTGTGGTTTGGTACCGTATGGAGATACTCGTACAGTATTGTACCGTTTTGGTATGGTGTGGTACCGTAACAAAGTACTCGTACGGTATTGTACCGTTTTGGTGTGGTTTGGAACAGTATGGATGTACTCGTACGGTATTGTTCCATTTTGGTGTGGTTTTGTTCCACAACGAAGCACAAGTACGGTATTGTACCGTTTTGGTGAGGTTTGGAATTGTATGGTGGTACTCGTACGGTATTGTACCGTTTTGGTGTGGTTTGGTACCGTAACAAAGTACTCGTACGGTATTGTACCGTTTTGGTGTGATTTGGTACCGTATGGAGGTACTCGTACGATATTGTACCGTTTTGGTGTGGTTGGTACCGTATGGATGTACTCGTACGGTTTTTTACCATTTGGTGTGGTTTGGTACCGTATGGAGGTACTCGTACGATATTATACCGTTTTGGTGTGGTTGGTACCGTATGGATGTACTCGTACGGTTTTTTACCATTTGGTGTGGTTTGGTACCGTGTGGAGGTACTCGTACGATATTGTACCGTTTTGGTGTGGTTTGGTACCATAACGAAGTACTCGTACGGTATTGTACCGTTTTGGTGGGGTTTGGTACCCTATGGATGTACTCGTACGTTATTGTACCTTTTCGGTGTGGTTTGGTACCGTATGGTGGTACTCGTACGGTATTGTACCATTTTGGTGAGGTTTGGTATCGTGTGGTGGTACTCGTATGGTATTGTACCGTTTTGGTGTGATTTGGTACCGTAACAAAGTACTCGTACGGTATTGTACCGTTTTGGTGTGGTTTGTTACCGTATGGAGGTACTCGAACGATATTGTACCGTTTTGGTAAGGTTTGGTATCGTTTCGAGGTACTCGTACGGTATTGTACCGTTTTGGTGGGGTTTGGTACCGTATGGATGTACTCGTACGATATTGTATCGTTTCGGTGTGGTTTGGTACCGTATGGATGTGCTCGTACGATATTGTACTATTTTGGTGAGGTTTGGCATCGTATGGATGTGCTCGTACGATATTATACCGTTTTGGTGTGGTTTGGTACCGTAACGAAACACTAGTACGATATTGTACCATTTTTCTGACGTTTGGTATCGTATGGTGGTACTCGAACGGTTTTGTACCTATTTTGTGTGGTTTGGTTCCGTAACAAAGTACTCGTACGGTATTGTACCGTTTTGGTGTGGTTTTGTACTGTATGGAGGTAGTCGTACGATATTGTACAATTTTTATGTGGTTTGGTACCGTATGGAGATACTCGTACAGTATTGTACCGTTTTGGTGTGGTTTGGAACAGTATGGATGTACTCGTACGGTATTGTACTATTTTGGTGTGGTTTTGTTCCACAACGAAGCACAAGTACGATATTGTACCGTTTTGGTGAGGTTTGGAATTGTATGGTGGTACTCGTACATATTGTGCCGTTTTAGTGTGGTTTAGTACCGTAACAAAGTACTCGTACGGTATTGTACCGTTTTGGTGTGATTTGGTACCGTATGGAGGTACTCGTACGATATTGTACCGTTTTGGTGTGGTTGGTACCGTATGGATGTACTCGTACGGTTTTTTACCATTTGGTGTGGTTTGGTACCGTATGGAGGTACTCGTACGATATTGTACCGTTTTGGAGTGGTTGGTACCGTATGGATGTACTCGTACAGTTTTTTACCATTTGGTGTGGTTTGGTACCGTATGGAGGTACTCGTACGATATTGTACCGTTTTGGTGTGGTTTGGTACCATAACGAAGTACTCGTACTCGTACGGTATTGTACCGTTTTGGTGGGGTTTGGTACCCTGTGGATGTACTCGTACGTTATTGTACCTTGTCGGTGTGGTTTGGTACCGTATGGTGGTACTCGTACGGTATTGTACCATTTTGGTGAGGTTTGGTATCGTGTGGTGGTACTCGTATGGTATTGTACCGTTTTGGTGTGATTTGGTACCGTAACAAAGTTCTCGTACGGTATTGAACCGTTTTGGTGTGGTTTGTTACCGTATGGAGGTACTCGAACGATATTGTACCGTTTTGGTGAGGTTTGGTAACGTTTGGAGGTACTCGTACGGTATTGTACCGTTTTGGTGTGGTTAGGTACCGTAACAAAGTACTCGTACGGTATTGTTCCGTTTTGCTTTGATTTGGTACCGTGTGGAGGTACTCGTGCGATATTTTACCGTTTTGATGTGGTTGGTACCGTATGGATGTGCTCGTACGATATTGTACTATTTTGGTGAGGTTTGGTATCGTATGGATGTGCTCGTACGATATTGTACCGTTTTGGTGTGGTTTGGTACCGTAACGAAGCACTAGTACGATATTGTACCGTTTTTCTGAGGTTTGGTATCGTATGGTGGTACTCGAACGGTTTTGTACCTATTTTGTGTGGTTTGGTTCCGTAACAAAGTACTCGTACGGTATTGTACCGTTTTGGTGTGGTTTGGTACTGTATGGAGGTAGTCGTACAATATTGTACAATTTTTGTGTGGTTTGGTACCGTATGGAGATACTCGTACAGTATTGTACCGTTTTGGTATGGTGTGGTACCGTAACAAAGTACTCGTACGGTATTGTACCGTTTTGTTGTGGTTTGGAACAGTATGGATGTACTCGTACGGTATTGTACCATTTTGGTGTGGTTTTGTTCCACAACGAAGCACAAGTACGGTATTGTACCGTTTTGGTGAGGTTTGGAATTGTATGGTGGTACTCGTACGGTATTGTACCGTTTTGGTGTGGTTTGGTACCGTAACAAAGTACTCGTACGGTATTGTACCGTTTTGGTGTGATTTGGTACCGTATGGAGGTACTCGTACGATATTGTACCGTTTTGGTGTGGTTGGTACCGTATGGATGTACTCGTACGGTTTTTTACCATTTGGTGTGGTTTGGTACCGTATGGAGGTACTCGTACGATATTGTACCGTTTTGGTGTGGTTGGTACCGTATGGATGTACTCGTACGGTTTTTTACCATTTGGTGTGGTTTGGTACCGTGTGGAGGTACTCGTACGATATTGTACCGTTTTGGTGTGGTTTTGTACCATAACGAAGTACTCGTACGGTATTGTACCGTTTTGGTGGGGTTTGGTACCCTATGGATGTACTCGTACGTTATTGTACCTTTTCGGTGTGGTTTGGTACCGTATGGTGGTACTCGTACGGTATTGTACCATTTTGGTGAGGTTTGGTATCGTGTGGTGGTACTCGTATGGTATTGTACCGTTTTGGTGTGATTTGGTACCGTAACAAAGTACTCGTATGGTATTGTACCGTTTTGGTGTGGTTTGTTACCGTATGGAGGTACTCGAACGATATTGTACCGTTTTGGTGAGGTTTGGTATCGTTTGGAGGTACTCGTACGGTATTGTACCGTTTTGGTGTGGTTTGGTACCGTATGGATGTACTCGTACGATATTGTATCGTTTCGGTGTGGTTTGGTACCGTATGGATGTGCTCGTACGATATTGTACTATTTTGGTGAGGTTTGGCATCGTATGGATGTGCTCGTACGATATTGTACCATTTTGGTGTGGTTTGGTACCGTAACGAAACACTAGTACGATATTGTACCATTTTTCTGACGTTTGGTATCGTATGGTGGTACTCGAACGGTTTTGTACCTATTTTGTGTGGTTTGGTTCCGTAACAAAGTACTCGTGCGGTATTGTACCGTTTTTGTGTGGTTTTGTACTGTATGGAGGTAGTCGTACGATATTGTACAATTTTTGTGTGGTTTGGTACCGTATGGAGATACTCGTACAGTATTGTACCGTTTTGGTGTGGTTTGGAACAGTATGGATGTACTCGTACGGTATTGTACCATTTTGGTGTGGTTTTGTTCCACAACGAAGCACAAGTACGGTATTGTACCGTTTTGGTGAGGTTTGGAATTGTATGGTGGTACTCGTACGGTATTGTACCGTTTTGGTGTGGTTTGGTACCGTAACAAAGTACTCGTACGGTATTGTACCGTTTTGGTGTGATTTGGTACCGTATGGAGGTACTCGTACGATATTGTACCGTTTTGGTGTGGTTGGTACCGTATGGATGTACTCGTACGATTTTTTACCATTTGGTGTGGTTTGGTACCGTATGGAGGTACTCGTACGATATTGTACCGTTTTGGTGTGGTTGGTACCGTATGGATGTACTCGTACGGTTTTTTACCATTTGGTGTGGTTTGGTACCGTGTGGAGGTACTCGTACGATATTGTACCATTTTGGTGTGGTTTTGTACCATAACGAAGTACTCGTACGGTATTGTACCGTTTTGGTGGGGTTTGGTACCCTATGGATGTACTCGTACGTTATTGTACCTTTTCGGTGTGGTTTGGTACCGTATGGTGGTACTCGTACGGTATTGTACCATTTTGGTGAGGTTTGGTATCGTGTGGTGGTACTCGTATGGTATTGTACCGTTTTGGTGTGATTTGGTACCGTAACAAAGTACTCGTACGGTATTGTACCGTTTTGGTGTGGTTTGTTACCGTATGGAGGTACTCGAACGATATTGTACCGTTTTGGTGAGGTTTGGTATCGTTTGGAGGTACTCGTACGGTATTGTACCGTTTTGGTGTGGTTTGGTACCGTATGGATGTACTCGTACGATATTGTATCGTTTCGGTGTGGTTTGGTACCGTATGGATGTGCTCGTACGATATTGTACTATTTTGGTGAGGTTTGGCATCGTATGGATGTGCTCGTACGATATTGTACCATTTTGGTGTGGTTTGGTACCGTAACGAAACACTAGTACGATATTGTACCATTTTTCTGACGTTTGGTATCGTATGGTGGTACTCGAACGGTTTTGTACCTATTTTGTGTGGTTTGGTTCCGTAACAAAGTACTCGTGCGGTATTGTACCGTTTTTGTGTGGTTTTGTACTGTATGGAGGTAGTCGTACGATATTGTACAATTTTTGTGTGGTTTGGTACCGTATGGAGATACTCGTACAGTATTGTACCGTTTTGGTGTGGTTTGGAACAGTATGGATGTACTCGTACGGTATTGTACCATTTTGGTGTGGTTTTGTTCCACAACGAAGCACAAGTACGGTATTGTACCGTTTTGGTGAGGTTTGGAATTGTATGGTTGTACTCGTACGGTATTGTACCGTTTTAGTGTGGTTTGGTACCGTAACAAAGTACTCGTACGGTATTGTACCGTTTTGGTGTGATTTGGTACCGTATGGAGGTACTCGTACGATATTGTACCGTTTTGGTGTGGTTGGTACCGTATGGATGTACTCGTACTGTTTTTTACCATTTGGTGTGGTTTGGTACCGTATGGAGGTACTCGTACGATATTGTACCGTTTTGGTGTGGTTGGTACCCTATGGATGTACTCGTACGGTTTTTTACCATTTGGTGTGGTTTGGTACCGCACGGAGGTACTCGTACGATATTGTACCGTTTTGGTGTGGTTTGGTACCATAACGAAGTACTCGTACGGTATTGTACCGTTTTGGTGGGGTTTGGTACCCTATGGATGTACTCGTACGTTATTGTACCTTGTCGGTGTGGTTTGGTACCGTATGGTGGTACTCGTACGGTATTGTACCATTTTGGTGAGGTTTGGTATCGTGTGGTGGTACTCGTATGGTATTGTACCGTTTTGGTGTGATTTGGTACCGTAAAAAAGTACTCGTACGGTATTGTACCGTTTTGGTGTGGTTTGTTACCGTATGGAGGTACTCGAACGATAATGTACCGTTTTGGTGTGGTTGGTACCGTATGGATGTACTCGTACTGTTTTTTACCATTTGGTGTGGTTTGGTACCGTATGGAGGTACTCGTACGATATTGTACCCTTTTGGTGTGGTTGGTACCCTATGGATGTACTCGTACGGTTTTTTACCATTTGGTGTGGTTTGGTACCGTATGGAGGTACTCTTACGATATTGTACCGTTTTCGTGTGGTTGGTACCGTATGGATGTACTCGTACGGTTTTTTACCATTTGGTGTGGTTTGGTACCGTATGGAGGTACTCGTACGATATTGTACCGTTTTGGTGTGGTTTGGTACCATAACGAAGTACTCGTACGGTATTGTACCGTTTTGGTGGGGTTTGGTACCCTATGGATGTACTCGTACGTTATTGTACCTTTTCGGTGTGGTTTGGTACCGTATGGTGGTACTCGTACGGTATTGTACCATTTTGGTGAGGTTTGGTATCGTGTGGTGGTACTCGTATGGTATTGTACCGTTTTGGTGTGATTTGGTACCGTAACAAAGTACTCGTACGGTATTGTACCGTTTTGGTGTGGTTTGTTACCGTATGGAGGTACCCGAACGATATTGTACCGTTTTGGTGAGGTTTGGTATCGTTTGGAGGTACTCGTACGGTATTGTACCGTTTTGGTGTGGTAAGGTACCGTAACAAAGTACTCGTACGGTATTGTACCGTTTTGGTTTGATTTGGTACCGTATGGAGGTACTCGTACGATATTGTACCGTTTTGATGTGGTTGGTACCGTATGGATGTACTTGTACGGTTTTGTACTATTTGGTGTGGTTTGGTACCGTATGGAGGTACTCGTACGATATTGTACCGTTTTGGTGTGGTTTGGTACCGTCACGAAGTACTCGTACGGTATTGTACCGTTTTGATGGGGTTTGGTATCCTATGGATGTACTCGTACGTTATAGTACCTTTTCGGTGTGGTTTGGTACCATAAGGTGGTACTCGTACGGTATTGTACCGTTTTGGTGAGGTATGGTGGTACTCGTATGGTATTGTACAGTTTTGGTGTGATTTAGTACCGTAACAAAGTACTCTTACGGTATTGTACCGTTTTGGTGTGGTTTGTTACCGTATGAAGAAACTTGTACGATATTGTACCGTTTTGGTGAGGTTTGGTATCGTGTGGTGGTACTCGTACAGTATTGTACCAATTTGGTGTGGTTTGGTACCGTAACAAAGTACTCGTACGGTATTGTACCGTTTTGGTGTGGTTTGGTACCGTATGGAGGTACTCATAGGATATTGTACCGTTTTGGTGTGGTTTGGTACCGTATGGAGGTACTCGTACGGTATTGTACCGTTTCGGTGTGGTTTGGTTCCGTATGGATGTGCTCGTATGATATTGTACTGTTTTGGTGGGGTTTGGTATCTTATGTATGTGCTCGTACGGTATTGTACCGTTTTGGTGTGGTTTGGTACCGTAACGAAGCACTGGTACGATATTGTACCGTTTTGGTGAGGTTTGGTATCGTATGGTGGTTCTCGTACGGTTTTGTACCTATTTTGTGTGGTTTGGTTCCGTAACAAAGTACTCATACGGTACTGTACCATTTTCGTGTGGTTTGGTACTGTATGGAGGTAGTCGTACGATAATGTACAATTTTGGTGTGGTTTGGTACCGTATGGAGATACTCGTACGGTATTGCACCGTTTTGGTATGGTTTGGTACCGTAACAAAGTACTCGAACGGTATTGTACCGTTTTGATGTGGTTTGGAACAGTATGGATTTACTCGTACGGTATTGTACCATTTTGGTGTGGTTTTGTTCCACAACGAAGCACTAGTACGGTATTGTACCGTTTTGGTGAGGTTTGGAATTGTATGGTGGTACTCGTACGGTATTGTACCGTTTTGGTGTGGTTTGGTACCATAACAAAGTACTAGTACGGTATTGTACCGTTTTGGTGAGGGTTGGTATCGTATGGTGGTACTCGTATGGTATTGTACCGTTTTGGTGAGGTTTGGTACGGTAACAAAGTACTCGTACGGTATTGTATCGTTTTGGTGTGGTTTGGTACCGTATGGAGGTACTCATACGATATTGTACCGTTTTGGTGAGGTTTGGTATCGTTTGGGGGTACTCGTACGGTATTGTACCATTTTGGTGCGGTTTGGTACCGTAACAAAGTACTCGTACGGTATTATACCGTTTTCGTGTGGTTTGGTACTGTATGGAGGTAGTCGTACGATATTGTACAATTTTTGTGTGGTTTGGTACCGTATGGAGATACTCGTACAGTATTGTACCGTTTTGGTATGGTGTGGTACCGTAACAAAGTACTCGTACGGTATTGTACCGTTTTGGTGTGGTTTGGAACAGTATGGATGTACTCGTACAGTATTGTACCATTTTGGTGTGGTTTTGTTCCACAACGAAGCACAAGTACGGTATTGTACCGTTTTGGTGAGGTTTGGAATTGTATGGTGGTACTCGTACGGTATTGTACCGTTTTGGTGTGGTTTGGTACCGTAACAAAGTACTCGTACAGTATTGTACCGTTTTGGTGTGATTTGGTACCGTATGGAGGTACTCGTACGATATTGTACCGTTTTGGTGTGGTTGGTACCGTATGGATGTACTCGTACGGTTTTTTACCATTTGGTGTGGTTTGGTACCGTATGGAGGTACTCTTACGATATTGTACCGTTTTCGTGTGGTTGGTACCGTATGGATGTACTCGTACGGTTTTTTACCATTTGGTGTGGTTTGGTACCGTATGGAGGTACTCGTACGATATTGTACCGTTTTGGTGTGGTTTGGTACCATAACGAAGTACTCGTACGGTATTGTACCGTTTTGGTGGGGTTTGGTACCCTATGGATGTACTCGTACGTTATTGTACCTTTTCGGTGTGGTTTGGTACCGTATGGTGGTACTCGTACGGTATTGTACCATTTTGGTGAGGTTTGGTATCGTGTGGTGGTACTCGTATGGTATTGTACCGTTTTGGTGTGATTTGGTACCGTAACAAAGTACTCGTACGGTATTGTACCGTTTTGGTGTGGTTTGTTACCGTATGGAGGTACCCGAACGATATTGTACCGTTTTGGTGAGGTTTGGTATCGTTTGGAGGTACTCGTACGGTATTGTACCGTTTTGGTGTGGTAAGGTACCGTAACAAAGTACTCGTACGGTATTGTACCGTTTTGGTTTGATTTGGTACCGTATGGAGGTACTCGTACGATATTGTACCGTTTTGATGTGGTTGGTACCGTATGGATGTACTTGTACGGTTTTGTACTATTTGGTGTGGTTTGGTACCGTATGGAGGTACTCGTACGATATTGTACCGTTTTGGTGTGGTTTGGTACCGTCACGAAGTACTCGTACGGTATTGTACCGTTTTGATGGGGTTTGGTATCCTATGGATGTACTCGTACGTTATAGTACCTTTTCGGTGTGGTTTGGTACCATAAGGTGGTACTCGTACGGTATTGAACCGTTTTGGTGAGGTATGGTGGTACTCGTATGGTATTGTACAGTTTTGGTGTGATTTAGTACCGTAACAAAGTACTCTTACGGTATTGTACCGTTTTGGTGTGGTTTGTTACCGTATGAAGAAACTTGTACGATATTGTACCGTTTTGGTGAGGTTTGGTATCGTGTGGTGGTACTCGTACGGTATTGTACCAATTTGGTGTGGTTTGGTACCGTATCAAAGTACTTGTACGGTATTGTACCGTTTTGGTGTGGTTTGGTACCGTATGGAGGTACTCATAGGATATTGTACCGTTTTGGTGTGGTTTGGTACCGTATGGAGGTACTCGTACGGTATTGTACCGTTTCGGTGTGGTTTGGTTCCGTATGGATGTGCTCGTATGATATTGTACTGTTTTGGTGAGGTTTGGTATCTTATGTATGTGCTCGTACGGTATTGTACCGTTTTGGTGTGGTTTGGTACCGTAACGAAGCACTGGTACGATATTGTACCGTTTTGGTGAGGTTTGGTATCGTATGGTGGTACTCGTACGGTTTTGTACCTATTTTGTGTGGTTTGGTTCCGTAACAAAGTACTCATACGGTACTGTACCATTTTCGTGTGGTTTGGTACTGTATGGAGGTAGTCGTACGATAATGTACAATTTTGGTGTGGTTTGGTACCGTATGGAGATACTCGTACGGTATTGCACCGTTTTGGTATGGTTTGGTACCGTAACAAAGTACTCGAACGGTATTGTACCGTTTTGATGTGGTTTGGAACAGTATGGATTTACTCGTACGGTATTGTACCATTTTGGTGTGGTTTTGTTCCACAACGAAGCACTAGTACGGTATTGTACCGTTTTGGTGAGGTTTGGAATTGTATGGTGGTACTCGTACGGTATTGTACCGTTTTGGTGTGGTTTGGTACCGTAACAAAGTACTCGTACGGTATTGTACCGTTTTGGTGTGATTTGGTACCGTATGGAGGTACTCGTACGATATTGTACCGTTTTGGTGTGGTTGGTACCGTATGGATGTACTCGTACGGTTTTTTACCATTTGGTGTGGTTTGGTACCGTATGGAGGTACTCTTACGATATTGTACCGTTTTCGTGTGGTTGGTACCGTATGGATGTACTCGTACGGTTTTTTACCATTTGGTGTGGTTTGGTACCGTATGGAGGTACTCGTACGATATTGTACCGTTTTGGTGTGGTTTGGTACCATAACGAAGTACTCGAACGGTATTGTACCGTTTTGGTGGGGTTTGGTACCCTATGGATGTACTCGTACGTTATTGTACCTTTTCGGTGTGGTTTGGTACCGTATGGTGGTACTCGTACGGTATTGTACCATTTTGGTGAGGTTTGGTATCGTGTGGTGGTACTCGTATGGTATTGTACCGTTTTGGTGTGATTTGGTACCGTAACAAAGTACTCGTACGGTATTGTACCGTTTTGGTGTGGTTTGTTACCGTATGGAGGTACCCGAACGATATTGTACCGTTTTGGTGAGGTTTGGTATCGTTTGGAGGTACTCGTACGGTATTGTACCGTTTTGGTGTGGTAAGGTACCGTAACAAAGTACTCGTACGGTATTGTACCGTTTTGGTTTGATTTGGTACCGTATGGAGGTACTCGTACGATATTGTACCGTTTTGATGTGGTTGGTACCGTATGGATGTACTTGTACGGTTTTGTACTATTTGGTGTGGTTTGGTACCGTATGGAGGTACTCGTACGATATTGTACCGTTTTGGTGTGGTTTGGTACCGTCACGAAGTACTCGTACGGTATTGTACCGTTTTGATGGGGTTTGGTATCCTATGGATGTACTCCTACGTTATAGTACCTTTTCGGTGTGGTTTGGTACCATAAGGTGGTACTCGTACGGTATTGTACCGTTTTGGTGAGGTATGGTGGTACTCGTATGGTATTGTACAGTTTTGGTGTGATTTAGTACCGTAACAAAGTACTCTTACGGTATTGTACCGTTTTGGTGTGGTTTGTTACCGTATGAAGAAACTTGTACGATATTGTACCGTTTTGGTGAGGTTTGGTATCGTGTGGTGGTACTCGTACGGTATTATACCGTTATGGTGTGGTTTGGTACCGTATGGAGGTACTTGTACGATATTGTACCGTTTTGGTGTGGTTTGGTACCGTATGGATATACTCGTACGATATTGTATCGTTTCGGTGTGGTTTGGTACCGTATGGAGGTACTCGTACGGTATTGTACCGTTTCGGTGTGGTTTGGTACCGTATGGATGTGCTCGTACGATATTGTACTGTTTTGGTGAGGTTTGGTATCGTATGGATGTGCTCGTACGATATTGTACCGTTTTGGTGTGGTTTGGTTTCGTAACGAAGCACTAGTACGATATTGTACCGTTTTTGTGAGGTTTGGTATCGTATGGTGGTACTCGTACGGTTTTGTACCTATTTTGTGTGGTTTGGTTCCGTAACAAAGTACTCGTACGGTATTGTACCGTTTTGGTGTGGTTTGGTACTGTATGGAGGTAGTCGTACGATATTGTACAATTTTTGTGTGGTTTGGTACCGTATGGAGATACTTGTACAGTATTGTACCGTTTTGGTATGGTGTGGTATTGTAACAAAGTACTCGTACGGTATTGTACCGTTTTGGTGTGGTCTGGAACAGTATGGATGTACTCGTACGTTATTGTACCATTTTGGTGTGGTTTTGTTCCACAACGAAGCACAAGTACGGTATTGTACCGTTTTGGTGAGGTTTGGAATTGTATGGTGGTACTCGTACGGTATTGAACCATTTTGGTGTGATTTGGTACCGTAACAAAGTACTCGTACGGTATTGTACCGTTTTGGTGTGGTTTGTTACCGTATGGAGGTACTCGTACGATATTGTACCGTTTTGGTGAGGTTTGGTATTGTTTGGTGGTACTCGTACGGTATTCTACCGTTTTGGTGTGGTTAGGTACCGTAACAAAGTACTCGTACGGTATTGTACCGTTTTGGTGTTATTTGGTACCGTATGGAGGTACTCGTACGATATTATACCGTTTTGATGGGGTTGGTACCGTATGGATGTACTTGTACGGTTTTGTACTATTTGGTGTGGTTTGGTACCGTATGGAGGTACTCGTTCGATATTGTACCGTTTTGGTGTGGTTTGGTAACGTCACGAAGTACTCGTACGGTATTGTACCATTTTGATGGGGTTTGGTATCCTATGGATGTACTCGTACGTTATTGGACCTTTTCGGTGTGGTTTGGTACCATAAGGTGGTACTCGTACGGTATTGTACCATTTTGGTGAGGTTTGGTATCGTATGGTGGTACTCGTATGGTATTGTACCGTTTTGGTGTGATTTGGTACCGTAACAAAATACTCTTACGGTATTGTACCGTTTTGGTGTGGTTTGTTACCGTATGGAGGTACTCGTACGATATTGTACCGTTTTGGTGAGGTTTGGTATCGTGTGGTGGTACTCGTACGGTATTGTACCGTTTTGGTGTGGTTTGGTACCGTAACAAAGTACTCGTACGGTATTGTACCGTTTTGGTGTGGTTTGGTACCGTGTGGAGGTACTCGTACGGTATTGTACCGTTTCGGTGTGGTTTGGAACAGTATCGATGTACTCGTACGGTATTGTACCATTTTGGTGTGGTTTTGTTCCACAACGAAGTAGTAGTACGGTATTGTATCGTTTTGGTGAGGTTTGGAATTGTATGGTTGTACTCGTACGGTATTGTACCGTTTTGGTGTGGTTCGGTACCATAACAAAGTACTCGTACGGTATTGTACCGTTTTGGTGTGGTTTGATACTGTATGGAGGTACTCTTACGATATTGTACCGTTTTGGTGAGCTTTGGTATCGTTTGGAGGTACTCGTACGGTATTGTACCGTTTTGGTGTGGTTTGGTACCGTAACAAATGACTCGTACGGTATTGTACCATTTTGGTGTGATTTGGTACCGTATGGAGGTACTCGTACGATATTGTACCGTTTTGGTGTGGTTGGTAACGTATGGATGTACTCGTACGGTTTTGTACCACTTGGTGTGGTTTAATACCGTATGGAGGTACTCGTACGATATTGTACCGTTTCGGTGTGGTTTGGTACCGTATGGATGTGCTCGTACGATATTGTACTGTTTTGGTGAGGTTTGGTATCGTACGGATGTGCTCGTACGATATTGTACCGTTTTGGTGTGGTTTGGTACCGTAACGAAGCACTAGTACGATATTGTACCGTTTTGGTGAGGTTTGGTATCGTATGGTGGTACTCGTACGGTTTTGTACCTATTTTGTGTGGTTTGGTTCCGTAACAAAGTACTCGTACGGTACTGTACCATTTTGGTGTGGTTTGGTAACGTATGGAGGTAGTCGTACGATATTGTACAATTTTGGTGTGGTTTGGTACCGTATGGAGATGCTCGTACGGTATTGCACCATTTTGGTGTGGTTTGGAACAGTATGGACGTACTCGTACGGTATTGTACCATTTTGATGGGGTTTGGTATCCTATGGATGTACTCGTACGTTATTGGACCTTTTCGGTGTGGTTTGGTACCATAAGGTGGTACTCGTACGGTATTGTACCATTTTGGTGAGGTTTGGTATCGTATGGTGGTACTCGTATGGTATTGCACCGTTTTGGTGTGATTTGGTACCGTAACAAAATACTCTTACGGTATTGTACCGTTTTGGTGTGGTTTGTTACCGTATGGAGGTACTCGTACGATATTGTACCGTTTTGGTGAGGTTTGGTATCGTGTGGTGGTACTCGTACGGTATTGTACCGTTTTGGTGTGGTTTGGTACCGTAACAAAGTACTCGTACGGTATTGTACCGTTTTGGTGTGGTTTGGTACCGTGTGGAGGTACTCGTACGGTATTGTACCGTTTCGGTGTGGTTTGGAACAGTATCGATGTACTCGTACGGTATTGTATCGTTTTGGTGAGGTTTGGAATTGTATGGTGGTACTCGTACGGTATTGTACCGTTTTGGTGTGGTTCGGTACCATAACAAAGTACTCGTACGGTATTGTACCGTTTTGGTGTGGTTTGATACTGTATGGAGGTACTCTTACGATATTGTACCGTTTTGGTGAGCTTTGGTATCGTTTGGAGGTACTCGTACGGTATTGTACCGTTTTGGTGTGGTTTGGTACCGTAACAAATGACTCGTACGGTATTGTACCATTTTGGTGTGATTTGGTACCGTATGGAGGTACTCGTACGATATTGTACCGTTTTGGTGTGGTTGGTAACGTATGGATGTACTCGTACGGTTTTGTACCACTTGGTGTGGTTTAATACCGTATGGAGGTACTCGTACGATATTGTACCGTTTCGGTGTGGTTTGGTACCGTATGGATGTGCTCGTACGATATTGTACTGTTTTGGTAAGGTTTGGTATCGTACGGATGTGCTCGTACGATATTGTACCGTTTTGGTGTGGTTTGGTACCGTAACGAAGCACTAGTACGATATTGTACCGTTTTGGTGAGGTTTGGTATCGTATGGTGGTACTCGTACGGTATTGTACCTATTTTGTGTGGTTTGGTTCCGTAACAAAGTACTCGTACGGTACTGTACCATTTTGGTGTTGTTTGGTAACGTATGGAGGTAGTCGTACGATATTGTACAATTTTGGTGTGGTTTGGTACCGTATGGAGATGCTCGTACGGTATTGCATCATTTTGATGGGGTTTGGTATCCTATGGATGTACTCGTACGTTATTGGACCTTTTCGGTGTGGTTTGGTACCATAAGGTGGTACTCGTACGGTATTGTACCATTTTGGTGAGGTTTGGTATCGTATGGTGGTACTCGTATGGTATTGTACCGTTTTGGTGTGATTTGGTACCGTAACAAAGTACTCGTACGGTATTGTACCGTTTTGGTGTGGTTTGTTACCGTATGGAGGTACTCGTACGATATTGTACCGTTTTGGTGAGGTTTGGTATCGTTGGGTGGTACTCGTACGGTATTGTACCGTTTTGGTGCGGTTTGGTACCGTAACAAAGTACTCGTACGGTATTATACCGTTTTGGTGTGGTTTGGAAAAGTATGGATGTACTCGTACGGTATTGTACAATTTTGGTGTGGTTTTGTTCCAAAACGAAGCACAAGTACGGTATTGTACCGTTTTGGTGAGGTTTGAAATTGTATGGTGGTACTCGTACGGTATTGTACCGTTTTGGTGTAGTTTGGTACCATATGGATGTACTCGTACGGTTTTGTACCATTTTGGTGTGGTTTGGTACCGTATGGAGGTACTCGTACGATATTGTACCGTTTTGGTGTGGTTTGGTACCGTATGGATGTACTCGTACGGTATTGTACCGTTTCGGTGTGGTTTGGTAACATATGGATGTGCTCGTACGATATTGTACTGTTTTGGTGAGGTTTGGTATCGTATGGATATCCTCGTACGATATTGTACCGTTTTGGAGTGGTTTGGTGTCGTAACGAAGCACTAGTACGATATTGTACCGTTTTTGTGAGGTTTGGCATCGTATGGTGGTACTCGTACGGTTTTGTACCTATTTTGTGTGGTTTTGTTCCGTAACAAAGTACTCGTACGGTATTGTACCGTTTTGGTGTGGTTTGGTACTGTATAGAGGCAGTCGTACGATATTGTACAATTTTTGTGTGGTTTGGTACCGTATGGAGATACTCGTACGGTATTGTTCCGTTTTGGTATGGTTTGGTACCGTAACAAAGTACTCGTACGGTATTGTACCGTTTTGGTGTGGTTTGGAAAAGTATGGATGTACTCGTACGGTATTGTACCATTTTGGTGTGGTTTTGTTCCACAACGAAGCACAAGTACGGTATTGTACCGTTTTGGTGAGGTTTGAAATTGTATGGTGGTACTCGTACGGTATTGTACCGTTTTGGTGCGGTTTGGTACCGTAACAAAGTACTCGTATGGTATTGTACCGTTTTGGTGTGATTTGGTACCGTATGGAGGTACTCGTACGATATTGTACCGTTTTGGTGTGGTTGGTACCGTATGGATGTACTCGTACGGTTTTGTACCATTTGGAGTGGTTTGGTACCGTATGGAGGTACTCGTACGATATTGTACCGTTTTGGTGTGGTTTGGTACCGTAACGAAGTACTCATACGGTATTGTACCGTTTTGATGGGGTTTGGTACCCTATGAAATTACTCGTACGTTATTGTACCTTTTCGGTGTGGTTTGGTACCGTATGGTGGTACTCGTACAGTTTTGTACCATTTTGGTGAGGTTTGGTTTCGTGTGGTGGTACTCGTACGGTATTGTACCGTTTTGGTGTGATTTGGTACCGTAACAAAGTACTCGTACGGTATTGTACCGTTTTGGTGTGGTTTGTTACCGTATGGAGGTACTCGTACGATATTGTACCGTTTTGGTGAGGTTTGGTATCGTTTGGTGGTACTCGTACGGTATTGTACCATTTTGGTGTGGTTAGGTACCGTAACAAAGTACTCGTATGGTATTGTACCATTTTGGTGTGATTTGGTACCGTATGGAGGTACTCGTACGATATTGTACCGTTTTGATGTGATTGGTACCGTATGGATGTACTTGTACGGTTTTGTACTATTTGGTGGGGTTTGGTACCGTATGGAGGTACTCGTACGATATTGTACCGTTTTGGTGTGGTTTGGTACCGTCACGATGTACTCGTACGGTATTGTACCGTTTTGATGGGGTTTGGTATCCTATTGATGTACTCGTACGTTATTGTACCTTTTCGGTGTGGTTTGGTACCATAAGGTGGTACTCGTACGGTATTGTACCATTTTGGAGAGCTTTGGTATCGTATGGTGGTACTCATATGGTATTGTACCGTTTTGGTGTGATTTGGTACCGTAACGAAGTACTCTTACGGTATTGTACCGTTTTGGTGTGGTTTGTTACCGTATGGAGGTACTCGTACGATATTGTACCGTTTTGGTGAGGTTTGGTTTCGTGTGGTGGTACTCGTACGTTATTGTACCCTTTTGGTGTGGTTTGGTACCGTAACAAAGTACTCGTACGGTATTGTACCGTTTTGGTGTGGTTTGGTACCGTATTGAGGTACTCGTACGATATTGTACCATTTTCGTGTGGTTTGGTACCGTATGGAGGTACTCCTACGGTATTGTACCGTTTCGGTGTGGTTTGGTACCGTATGGATGTGCTCGTACGATATTGTACTGTATTGGTGAGGTTTGGTATCGTATGGATGTGCTCGTACGGTATTGTACCGTTTTGGTGTGGTTTGGTACCGTAACGAAGCACTAGTACGATATTGTACCGTTTTGGTGAGGTTTGGTATCTTATGGTGGTACTCGTACGGTTTTGTACCTATTTTGTGTGGTTTGGTTCCGTAACAAAGTACTCGTACGGTATTGTACCGTTTTGGTGTGGTTTGGTACTGTATGGAGGTAGTCGTACGATATTGTACAATTTTTGTGTGGTTTGGTGCCGTATGGAGATACTCGTACGGTATTGTACCGTTTTGGTATGGTTTGGTACCGTAACAAAGTACTTGTACGGTATTGTACCGTTTTGATGTGGTTTGGAATAGTATGGATGTACTCGTACGGTATTATACCATTTTGGTGTGGTTTTGTTCCACAACGAAGCACAAGTACGGTATTGTACCGTTTTGGTGAGGTTTGTAATTGTATGGTGGTACTCCTACGGTATTGTACCGTTTTGGTGCGGTTTGGTACCGTAACAAAGTACTCGTACGGTATTGTACCGTTTTGGTGTGATTTGGTACCGTATGGAGGTACTCGTACGATATTGTACCGTTTTGGTGTGGTTGGTACCGTATGGATGTACTCGTACGGTTTTGTACCATTTGGTGTGGTTTGGTACCGTATGGAGGTACTCGTACGATATTGTACCGTTTTGGTGTGGTTTGGTACCCTAACGAAGTACTCGTACGGTATTGTACCGTTTTGGTGGGGTTGGGTACCCTATGGATGTACTCGTACGTTATTGTACCTTTTCGGTGTGGTTTGGTACCGTATGGTGGTACTCGTACAGTATTGTTCCATTTTGGTGAGGATTGGTATCGTGTGGTGGTACTCGTATGGTATTGTACCGTTTTGGTATGATTTGGTATTGTAACAAAGTACTCGTACGGTATTGTACCGTTTTGGTGTGGTTTGTTACCGTATGGAGGTACTCGTACGATATTGTACCGTTTTGGTGAGGTTTGGTATCGTTTGGTGGTACTCGTACGGTATTGTACCGTTTTGGTGTGGTTAGGTACCGTAACAAAGTACTCGTATGGTATTGTACCGTTTTGGTGTGATTTGGTACCGTGTAGAGGTACTCGTACGATATTGTACCGTTTTGGTGTGGTTGGTACCGTATGGATGTACTCGTACGGTTTTGTACCGTTTGGTGTGGTTTGGTACCGTACGGAGGTACTCGTACGATATTGTACCGTTTTGGTGTGGTTTGGTACCGTAACGAAGTACTCGTACGGTATTGTACCGTTTTGATGGGGTTTGGTATCCTATGGATGTACTCGTACGTTATTGTACCTTTTCGGTGTGGTTTGGTACCATAAGGTGGTACTCGTACGGAATTGTACCGTGTTGGTGAGGTTTGGTATCGTATGGTGGTACTCGTATGGTATTGTATCGTTTTGGTGTGATTTGGTACCGTAACAAAGTACTCTTACGGTATTGTGCCATTTTGGTGTGGTTTGTTTCCGTATAGAGGTACTCGTACGATATTGTACCGTTTTGGTAAGGTTTGGTATCGTGTGGTGGTACTTGTACGGTATTGTACCGTTTTGGTGTGGTTTGGTACCGTAACAAAGTACTCGTACGGTATTGTACCGTTTTGGTGTGGTTTAGTACCGTATGGAGGTACTCGTACGATATTGTACCATTTTGGTGTGGTTTGGTACCGTGTGGAGGTACTCATACGGTATTGTACCGTTTCGGTGTGGTTTGGTACCGTATGGATGTGCTCGTACGATATTGTACTGTTTTGGTGAATTTTGGTATCGTATGGATGTGCTCGTACGATATTGTACCATTTTGGAGTGGTTTGGTACTGTAACGAAGCACTGGTACGATATTGTACCGTTTTGGTGAGGTTTGGTATCGTATGGTGGTACTCGTACGGTTTTGTACCTATTTTGTGTGGTTTGGTTCCGTAACAAAGTACTCGAACGGTACTGTACCATTTTCGTTTGGTTTGGTACTTTATGGAGGTAGTCGTACGATATTGTACAATTTTGGTGTGGTTTGGTACCGTATGGAGATACTCGTACGGTATTGCACCGTTTTGGTATTGTTTGGTACCGTAACAAAGTACTCGTACGGTATTGTACCGTTTTGGTGTGGTTTGGAATAGTATGGATGTACTCGTACGGTATTGTACCATTTTGGTGTGGTTTTGTTGCACAACGAAGAACTAGTACGGTATTGTACCATTTTGGTGAGGTTTGGAATTGTATGGTGGTACTCGTACGGTATCGTACCGTTTTGGTGTGGTTTGGTACCATAACAAAGTACTAGTACGGTATTGTACCGTTTTTGCGAGGTTTGGTCTGGTTTGGTATCGTATGGTGGTACTCGTATGGTATTGTACCGTTTTGGTGTGATTTGGTACCGTAACAAAGTACTCGTACGGTATTGTACCGTTTTGGTGTGGTTTGTTACCGTATGGAGGTACTCGTACGATATTGTACCATTTTGGTGAGGTTTGGTATCGTTTGGTGGTACTCGTACGGTATTGCACCGTTTTGGTGCGGTTTGGTACCGTAACAAAGTACTCGTACGGTATTATACCGTTTTGGTGTGGTTTGGTACCGTATGGAGGTACTTGTACAATATTATACCATTTTGGTGTAGTTTGGTACCGTATGGATGTACTCGTACGGTTTTGTACCATTTTGGTGTGGTTTGGTACCGTATGGAGGTACTCGTACGATATTGTACCGTTTCTGTGTGGTTTGGTACCGTATGGAGGTACTCGTACGGTATTGTACCGTTTCGGAGTGGTTTGGTGCCGTATGGATGTGCTCGTATGATATTGTACTGTTTTGGTGAGGTTTGGTATCGTATGGATGTGCTCGTACGATATTGTACCGTTTTGGTGTGGTTTGGTACCGTAACGAAGCACTAGTACGATATTGTACCGTTTTTGTGTGGTTTGGTATCGTATGGTGGTACTCGTACGGTTTTGGTACCTATTTTGTGTGGTTTTGTTCATTAACAAAGTACTCGTACGGTATTGTTCCGTTTTGGTGTGGTTTGGTACCGTATGGAGGTACTCGTACGATATTGTACCATTTTGGTGTTGTTTGGTACCGTATGGAGGTACTCGTACGATATTGTACCGTTTTGGTGAGGTTTGGTATCGTTTGGTGGTACTCGTACAATATTGTACCGTTTTGGTGCGGTTTGGTTCCGTAACAAAGTACTCGTACGATATTATACCGTTTTGGTGTGGTTTGGTACCGTATGGAGGTACTTGTACGATATTGTACCGTTTTGGCGTGGTTTGGTACCGTATGGATTTACTCGTACGGTTTTGTACCGTTTTGGTGTGCTTTGGTACCGTAACGAAGCAATAGCACGATATTGTACCATTTTGGTGAGGTTTGGTATCGTATGGTGGTACTCGTATGGTATTGTACCGTTTTGGTGAGGTTTGGTACCGTAACAAAGTACTCGTACAGTATTGTATCGTTTTGGTGTGGTTTGGTACCGTATGGAGGTACTCGTACGATATTGTACCGTTTTGGTGAGGTTTGGTATCGTTTGGTGGTACTCGTACGGTATTGTACCGTTTTGGTGCGGTTTGGTACCGTAACAAAGTACTCGTACGATATTATACCGTTTTGGTGTGGTTTGGTACCGTATGGAGGTACTTGTACGATATTGTACCGTTTTGGCGTGGTTTGGTACCGTATGGATGTACTCGTACGGTTTTGTACCGTTTTGGTGTGGTTTGGTACCGTATGGATGTACTCGTATGATATTGTACCGTTTCGGTGTGGTTTGGTACCGTATGGATGTGCTCGTACGATATTGTACGGTATTGTACCGTTTTGGTGTGGTTTGGTACCGTAACAAAGTACTCGTACGGTATTGTACCATTTTTGTGTGATTTGGTACCGTATGGAGGTACTCGTACGATATTGTACCGTTTTGGTGTGGTTTGGTACCGTAACTCAGTACTCGTACGGTATTGTACCGTTTTGGTGGGGTTTGGTACCCTATGGATGTACTCGTACGTTATTGTACCTTTTCGGTGTGGTTTGGTACCGTATGGTGGTACTCGTACGGTATTGTACCATTTTGGTGAGGTTTGGTATCGTGTGGTGGTACTCGTATGGTATTGTACCGTTTTGGTGTGATTTGGTACCGTAACAAAGTACTCGTACGGTATTGTACCGTTTTGGTGTGGTTTGTTACCGTATGGAGGTACTCGTACGATATTGTACCGTTTTGGTGAGGTTTGGTATCGTTTGGTGGTACTCGTACGGTATTGTACTGTTTTGGTGTGGTTAGGTACCATAACAAAGTACTCGTACGGTATTGTACCGTTTTGGTGTGATTTGGTACCGTATGGAGGTACTCGTACGATATTGTACCGTTTTGATGTGGTTGGTACCGTATGGATGTACTTGTACGGTTTTGTACTATTTGGTGTGGTTTGGTACCGTATGGAGGTACTCGTACGATATTGTACTATTTTGGTGTGGTTTGGTACCGTCACGAAGTACTCGTACGGTATTGTACCGTTTTGATGGGGATTGGTATCCTATGGATGTACTCGTACATTATTGTACCTTTTCGGTGTGGTTTGGTACCATAAGGTGGTCCTCATACCGTATTGTACCGTTTTGGTGAGGTTTGGTATCGTATGTTGGTACTCGTATGGTATTGTACCGTTTTGGTGTGATTTGGTACCGTAACAAAGTACTCTTACGGTATTGTACCATTCTGGTGTGGTTTGTTACCGTATGGAGGTACTCATACGATATTGTACCGTTTTGGTGAGGTTTGGTATCGTGTGGTGGTACTCGTACGGTGTTGTACCGTTTTGGTGTGGTTTGGTACCGTAAAAAAGTACTCGTACGGTATTGTACCGTTTTGGTGTGGTTTGGTACCGTATGGAGGTACTCGTACGATATTGTACCATTTTGGTGTGGTTTGGTACCGTATGGAGGTACTCGTACGGTATTGTACCGTTTCGGTGTGATTTGGTACCGTATGGATGTGCTCGTACGAAATTGTACTGTTTTGGTGAGGTTTGGTGTCGTATGGATGTGCTCGTACGGTATTGTACCGTTTTGGTGTGGTTTGGTACCGTAACGAAGCACTAGTACGATATTGTACCGTTTTGGTGAGTTTTGGTGTCGTATGGTGGTACTCGTACGGTTTTGTACCTATTTTGTGTGGTTTGGTTCCGTAACAAAGTACTCGTACGGTACTGTACCATTTTGGTGTGGTTTGGTACTGTATGGAGGTAGTCGTACGATATTTTACAATTTTGGTGTGATTTTGTACCGTATGGAGATACTCGTACGGTATTGTACCGTTTTGGTATGGTTTGGTACCGTAACAAAGTACTCGTACGGTATTGTACCGTTTTGGTGTGGTTTGGAACAGTATGGATGTACTCGTACGGTATTGTACCATTTTGGTGTGGTTTTGTTCCACAACGAAGCACAAGTACGGTATTGTAATGTTTTGGTGAGATTTGGAATTGTATGGTGGTACTCGTACGGTATTGTACCGTTTTGGTGTGGTTTGGTACCGGAACAAAGTACTCGTACGGTATTGTACCGTTTTGGTGAGGTTTGGAATTGTATGGTGGTACTCGTACGGTATTGTACCGTTTTGGTGTGATTTGGTACCGTATGGAGGTACTCGTACGATATTGTACCGTTTTGGTGTGGTTGGTACCGTATGGATGTCCTCGTACGGTTTTGTACCATTTGGTGTGGTTTGGTACCGTATGGAGGTACTCGTACGATATTGTACCGTTTTGGTGTGGTTTGGTACCGTAACGAAGTACTTGTACGGTATTGTACCGTTTTGGTGTGGTTTGGAACAGTATGGATGTACTCGTATGGTATTGTACCATTTTGGTGTGGTTTTTTTCCACAACGAAGCACTAGTTCGGTATTGTACCGTTTTGGTGAGGTTTGGAATTGTATGGTGGTACTCGTATTGTATTGTACCGTTTTGGTGTGGTTTGGTACCATAACAAAGTACTAGTACGGTATTGTACCGTTTTTGTGAGGTTTGGTTTCGTATGGTGGTACTCGTATGGTATTCTACCATTTTGGTGTGATTTGGTACCGTAACAAAGTACGCGTACGGTATTGCACCGTTTTGGTGTGGTTTGTTATCGTATGGAGGTACTCGTACGACATTGTACCATTTTGGTGAGGTTTGGTATCATTTGGTGGTACTCGTACGGTATTGTACCGTTTTGGTGTGGTTTGGTACCGTAACAAAGTACTCGTACGGTATTATACCGTTTTGGTGTGGTTTGGTACCGTATGGAGGTACTTGTACGATATTATACCGTTTTGGTGTAGTTTGGTACCGTATGGATGTACTCGTACGGTTTTGTACCATTTTGGTGTGGTTTGGTACCGTATGGAAGTACTCGTACGATATTGTACAGTTTTGGTGTGGTTTGGTACCGTATGGAGGTACTCGTACGGTATTGTACTGTTTCGGTGTGGTTTTGTACCGTATGGATGTGCTCGTACGATATTGTACTGTTTTGGTGAGGTTTGGTATCGTATGGATGTGCTCGTACGATATTGTACCGTTTTTGTGTGGTTTGGTACCGTAACGAAGCACTGGTACGATATTGTACCGTTTTGTTGAGGTTTGGTATCGTATGGTGGTTCTCGTACGGTTTTGTACCTATTTTGTGTGGTTTGGTTCCGTAACAAAGTACTCGTATGTTATTATACCGTTTTCGAGTGGTTTGGTTCTGTATGGAGGTACTCGTACGATATTGTACCGTTTTGGTGTGGTTTGGTACCGTAACGAAGTACTCGTACGGTATTGTACCGTTTTTATGGGGTTTGGTACCCTATGGATGTACTCGTACGTTATTATACCGTTTTGGTGTGGTTTGGTACCGTATGGATGTACTCGTACGGTTTTGTACCATTTTGGTGTGGTTTGTTACCGTATGGAGGTACTCGTACGATATTGTACCGTTTCGGTGTGGTTTGGTACCGTATGGATGTGCTCGTACGATATTTTACTGTTTTGGTGAGGTTTGGTACCGTATGGATGTGCTTGTACGATATTTTACTGTTTTGGTGAGGTTTGGTATCGTTTGGTGGTACTCGTACGGTATTGTACCGTTTTAAGGCGGTTTGGTACCGTAACAAAGTACTCGTATGGTATTATACCGTTTTGGTGTGTTTTGGTACCGTATGGAGGTACTTATACGATATTATACCGTTTTGGTGTAGTTTGATACCGTATCGATGTACTCGTACGGTTTTGTACCATTTTGGTGTGGTTTGGTACCGTATGGAGGTACTCGTACGATATTGTACAGTTTTGGTGTGGTTTGGTACCGTATGGAGGTACTCGTACGGTATTGTACCGTTTCGGTGTAGTTTGGTACCGTATGAATGTGCTCATACGATATTGTCTGTTTTGGTGAGGTTTGGTATCGTATGCATGTGCTCGTACGATATTGTACCGTTTTGGTGTGGTTTGGTACCGTAACGAAGCACTAGTACGATATTGTACCGTTTTGTTGAGGTTTGGTATCGTATGGTGGTTCTCGTACGGTTTTGTACCTATTTTGTGTGGTTTGGTTCCGTAACAAAGTACTCGTATGGTATTGTACCGTTTTCGTGTGGTTTGGTACTGTATGGAGGTAGTCGTACGATATTGCACAATTTTGGTGTGGTTTGTTACCGTATGGAGGTACTCGTACGATATTGTACCGTTTTGGTGAGGTTTGGTATCCTTTGGTGGTACTCGTACGGTATTATACCGTTTTGGTGTGGTTTGGTACCGTAACAGAGTACTCGTACGGTATTGTATCGTTTTGGTGTGATTTGGTACCGTATGGAGGTACTCGTACTATATTGTACCGCTTGGGTGTGGTTTCTACCGTTTGGATGTACTCGTACGGTTTTGTACCATTTGGTGTGGTTTGGTACCGTATGGAGGTACTCGTACGATATTGTACCGTTTTGGTGAGGTTTGGTACCGAAACGAAGTACTCGTACGGTATTGTACCGTTTTGATGGGGTTTGGTACCCTATGGATGTACTCGTACGTTATTATACCGTTTTGGTGTGGTTTGGTACCGTATGGATGTACTCGTACGGTTTTGTACCATTTTGGTGTGGTTTGGTACCGTATGGAGGTACTCGTACGATATTGTACCGTTTCGGTGTGGTTTGGTACCGTATGGATGTGCTCGTAAGATATTTTTCTGTTTTGGTGAGGTTTGGTACCGTGTGGATGTGCTTGTACGATATTTTACTGTTTTGGTGAGGTTTGGTATCGTATGGTGGTACTCGTACGGTATTGTACCTATTTTGGTGTGGTTTGGTACCGTAACAAAGTACTCGTACGGTACTGTACTGTTTTTGTGTCGTTTGATACCGTATGGAGGTACTCGTACGATATTGTACCGTTTTGGTGAGGTTTGGTATCGTTTGGAGGTATCCGTACGGTATTGTACCGTTTGGGTGTGGTTTGGTACCGTAACAAAGTACTCGTACGATATTGTACCGTTTTGGTATGATTTGTTACCAAATGGAGGTACTCGTACGATATTGTACCATTTTGGTGTGGTTGGTACCGTATAGATGTACTCTTATGGTTTTTACCATTTGGTGTGGTTTGGTACCGTATGGAGGTACTCGTATGATATTGTACCGTTTTGGTGTGGTTTGGTACCGTAACGAAGTACTCGTACGGTATTGTACCGTTTTGATGGGGTTTGGTACCCTATGGATGTACTCGTACGTTATTGTACCTTTTCGGTGTGGTTTGGCACCGTATGGTGGTACTCGTGCGGTATTGTACCAATTTGTTGAGGTTTGGTATCGTATGGTGGTACTCGTATGGTATTGTACCGTTTTTGTGTGATTTGGTACCGTAACAGAGTACTCCTACTGTATTGTACCGTTTTGGTGTGGTTTGTTACCGTATGGAGGTACTCGTACGATATTGTACCGTTTTGGTGAGGTTTGGTATCGTTTGGTGGTACTCGTACGGTATTGTACCGTTTTGGTGTGGTTTGGTATCGTAACAAAGTACTCATACGGTATTGTACCGTTTTGGGGTGGTTTGGTACCGTATGGAGGTACTCGTACGATATTGTACCGTTTTGGTGTGGTTTGGTACCGTATGGATGTACTCGTACGGTTTTATACCATTTTGGTGTGGTTTGGTACCGTATGGAGGTACTCGTACGATATTGTACCGTTTTGTTGTGGTTTGGTACCGTATGGAGGTACTTGTACGGTATTGTACCGTTTCGGTGTGGTTTGGTACCGTATGTATGCGCTCGTACGATATTGTACTGTTTTGGGGAGGTTTGGTACCGTATGGATGTGCTCGTACGATATTGTACCGTTTTGGTGTGGTTTGGTACCATAACGAAGCACTAGTACGATATTGTACCGTTTTGGTGAGGTTTGGTATCGTATGGTGGTACTCGTATTGTTTTGTACCTATTTTGTGTGGTTTGGTTCCGTAACAAATTACTCGTACGGTATTGTACAGTTTTGGTGTGGTTTGGTACTGTATGGAGGTAGTCGTACGATATTGTACAACTAGCGAATGCCCGTGCCTGAAGGCATGGCGCAACACATTTTGAAGACAACTAAAGCTACGGGTCGAGCAATGAGCAAAGGGATGACATGTTGAAAAAAATGGGTAGGAACAAAGTAGAATACGGTATATTTTTGTTGTTGTAAAACTTTAATATGCTAATTACCTATACCTGCAGCACTCCACAACAAAAAGTTTTATTTGTTAAGCCTCTACCCGTGTGTACATCACTACCAATGATAATCCTAATCACATATACCGAGTTAATTGCATTGATAGGATACACACTGAACTATATTAATCCAAACCACAAAACTCAAAACCAATACCATGTTGCATTCATAGAATCCAATTGTAACATGCATAAAAAATCTAAAAATTTATATAGAGTCAAATCTGATACACTACGTAGGGGAAAAAAAAGGTGTTCAACATAGATCTTATTGTCTTGAAATTTGTCTCTCCATCTGCCTCCCAAGAGTTTTTGTACCAACGCATATCTACTTCATCCAAAAAGCACAATTAGGAACATGAATAACAGCCTAAAAAAATAATTAATAAGCAAGAATTTCTTCTTGTAAAAGTAAAATGATGACTAATAATAGTTACCTTAATTCTATATCTTGTTTATTCGTCTCTCAACACCATCATGGTACGATCATGACCTTTGTAGATGTACTTGTGAATATACTTAACAGATTTTATTCCAGGACAAACTTCCACATTGATATGAGAATTATATTTTCTCGAAAGGTATGTATTGTATGACACCACATCCCTTTTATCAATTCGTTGACCCCTTACAGTATAAAGGGAGTAAAGTAATAATGGCATTGGTAGGCATACCCCATGCATAAAAATACGATTAACTTCTTGCTCATCATGAATTACCACAATTACATTTTTTTCTCGAAGACACGTAACCTCTGTACTGAAAAAATAAAACAAAGCAAATATGAATCAAATATATAAAATCAGATTAAGCAATGCAATTGAGTAAATAGTTCTTACATTTTCTGCAAGTTACCGTCGAGCTGCATAAGAAATTGAAGAATTCACCGAATGCATAGGAAACAATTAATTTGATTATTACGACCAAGGTATAAAATGAAACGGTTCAACTCACATGGCCATAGACGCTTAGATTGTCCATGATTAGTTAAGTCCCAAGAAGTTATCTGAAATTTGAAAGAGAGTAATAGTCAAAAGTTATCATGGGAATAACAACAGAAAGCATTTTAAAGATATATATAGACTCTCATAAAATTAAATGAGTGACAAAAAAAAAAGGAACACAAAACTCCAGTTTGCGATGTGTTTGGTTAACATCGTAATATTTTCATCGATGCATATATGGTAATGTTTAAAAGAGTGTAAATAACAACACATATTCTAATGAAACGAAGTTTAAAAAAATGAGAAAAAACGGTTTACAATTACTCCATTTGTTAATCTTGCAAAAAAATGTTGTTTTGACAACTATCAAGGGAAAAAAGAATAGGGTGTTGCTGTTAAAAAAAAAAGAATAGGGCGTTAATTAGTTTTGCACTCTTTCTTTTCCTATGTCAAAAAAAAAGAGAAAGGTTTGAAGTAGCAAACGTTTGATCTTACTGTTAAAAAAAAAACGTTTGAAAACCACCCTAATTTTCGGCATTAATTCCCTGAATCACAGGGATCCATTCTTACCCGGAAATGTGGCTGTAAGCATTATTTTCCAATTTATGTGATAATCAATAGAAGTTTAAATGTCAATATTTGGTAAATATGGTAAAAAATTAAATCCCTGAATCACAGGGAATCAATCTCAGGGATCCTTTTTTTTTTTTGATTAGCCGGTTATCAAAATGTGATGATGATAACTCTTGAACAACCAACAGTCTAGATTTATAGAGGGGACATTCTGGTCCGTTGGTTGTCTTTTGGATTGAAACCCAGTCATCCCTTATCGATTTTGTAAAGAATGATGAAGGAGTCAGCATGCATGTTCCAAACGACAAATAAAATTGGCCATGAACCTAATTAAAACGTTTATAAGTTTAACAACAAAATCATTGTGAGTGCTCTATATGAAAAAGGATAGCAATCCCAAAAAAAATTGCAGTACCTCGAATTTAAGCTCAACGCAAGAATTTTCTAAATATATTTCTTGTGATCTTTCCTGTAGTAAAATAATAGAAAGTAAGAAGATGGTAGAATAAACAACAAAGTTAAGATTAACGCAAAAGACCCATGCAAGGTTGTCAAAAAAAAAAATTCTCGCACACTCATATTTTTCCTTCCAATTTTCGGCAAAAGAAACCCAATATGAAAATTGAACTTGCATGAGAAATGAAAAAAATCCTTTGATGTTTGAATCCCTTGCAATAAAACTAAAAAAAATTAGTCAAGAAACTCCTAATTTACGGCAAAAGAAACCCAATATGAGTAAAACTAGTCCATGAAAAAAATCAAACTTGCATGAGAACTGAAAAAATCAAACTTATATCACTATCGGTAATGGTCGTTCAGGAAGTTGTTTTTGGCAAAAGAAACCCAATATGATTAAAAATCGTTCAAGAAAGAAATTGAACTTTAGTGAGTACTAAAAAAAATCGAACTTACCTCACTATAGGTAATGGTCGTTCAGAAGTTGGAGGACATGGAAAATCTATGCATGTGACAAACAAACCCAAAAAATTTGGACTTTTAAATAGAAGGTATCAATTGCACACAGTAGGTTGGTCTTCTAAGAAACGGAGACTTCTAAAACGTAGTGATAAGTTTAAATCTTTTAAAATTTAAATCTTATGTGATAAGGAAATCACAGGGAACCAATCACTCACACATTCCTAAATAGAAGGTATATTCCTTTTAGGTTGTGGACTTCTTATATATTTTACCTAATGCCTAAATAGGAGGCGGAAATGACTCCTTATATACAGTTTTGTCTATATCCCAAGTGATATGTACGTAATTCTCCTTTTAAAAAGGCTAAATCAATTACCTATGGATTCCTTTTCAATTATCGATCTATAGATTTAAAATAGACTAAATCAATTCCATATATGTACGTATTCTCCTTTTCAGTTTATAATCGATCCCATAAATCATGGGATTTCAAATGTTTGGAGATACATACAAATTGAATTTTAATTAGAAGGGCCAAATGTTTTCTTTTTAATCGGAAGGAGTATTTTAGGTTTTATTTCATTAATTCTTTTCAAATATGTCGCTGGCTATACTACCCGTATATACGAATTCAAAAACTAATTCCGTTTAAAAAATATGTACCAATCTAATGGTCCAAAATATACGGATTCAAGGGAAGAAATATTTACCCACCAAATCAAAGATTTAATAACTAAAGGAATTCGTTGAAAGATTTAACAAAAATCTACTGTAATTAAGCAATTGTCTTGGCCAATTAGCTTTTGCCACTAATTAAGCAATTACGGTGGTGTTCCAACTAAACAAAAGGAAGGTTTTAGAAAAAGGAAGATAATTTCAAGCCCAAAAATTATCTGTATACGCAAATAATTTTTCTACCAATATGGATCTTGTTTGATAGATTTCATTGAGATCTTTTATACGGTGCAAGAAAAATCAAAAAAATATTTTTCATTTTCATTATATTTGAGTTTGAAAATTGAAAAAAAAGAAGTTTTAAAAAAGGAAGGTTATCTGGAACACCCCTACGTTTACTCCCCAATTTTCTTCCAAAATAGAAAATAGAAGGGGAATGTGTGATTAGAAAATGGTCAAAAAAAGTTATCAATTTACGGACATGCCATTTTGTAGAACGGAGGGTAGAGATTTATGCAGGAGGAAGAGATAAATCTGAAGCGTTGGTTATCTTTTGAATTCAAACACAGCTCTGTTTTATTATATAGATTTTGGTGTAGTTTGGTACCGTATGGAGATACTCGTACGGTATTGTACCGTTTTGGTATGGTTTGGTACCGTAACAAAGTACTCGTACGGTATTGTATCATTTTGGTGTGGTTTGGAACCGTATGGATGTACTCGTACGGTATTGTACCATTTTGGTGTGATTTTGTACCGCAACGAAGCACTAGTACGGTATTGTACCGTTTTGGTGAGGCTTGGAATTGTATGGTGGTACTCGTACGGTAATGTACTGTTTTGGTGTTGTTTGGTACCGTAACAAAGTACTCGTACGGTATTGCACCATTTATGTGTGGCTTGATACCGTATGGAGGTACTCGTACGATATTGTACCGTTTTGGTGAGGTTTAGTATCGTATGGTGGTACTCGTACGGTATTGTACCGTTTTGGTGCGGTTTGGAAACCGTATGTAGGTACTCGTTTGTTATTGTACCATTTTGGTGTGGTTTGGTACCTTATGGAGTTACTCGTACGATATTGTACCGGTTGGGTGTGGTTTGGTAACGTATGGATGTGCTCGTACGGTATTGTACCGTTTTGGTGTGATTTTGTACAGTATGGCGGTACTCGTACGGTATTGTACCGTTTCGGGGTGGTTTGGTACCGTATGGATGTGCTCGAACGATATTGTACTATTTTGGTGAGGTTTGGTACCGTATCGATGTGCTCGTACGATATTGTACCGTTTTGGTGTGGTTTGGTACCGTAACGAAGCACTAGTACGGTATTGTACCATTTTGATGAGGTTTGGTATCGTATGGTGGTATTCGTACGGTATTGTACCTATTTTGGGGTGGTTTGGTACCGTAACAAAGTACTTGTACGGTATTGTACCGTTTTTATGCGGTTTGATACCGTATAGAGGTACTCGTACGATATTGTACCGTTTTTGTGTGGTTTGGTATCGTTTGGAGGTACTCGTACGGTATTGTACCGTTTTGGTGATGTTTGGTACCTTAACAAAGTACTCGTATGGTATTGTACCGTTTTGGTGTGATTTGGTACCGTATGGAGGTACTCGTACGATATTGTACCGTTTTGGTGTGGTTGGTACCGTATGGATGTACTCGTACGGTTTTTTACCATTTTGTGTGGTTTGGTACCGTATGGAGGTACTTGTACGATATTGTACCATTTTGGTGTGGTTGTTACCGTAACGAAGTACTCGTACGGTATTGTAACATTTTGATGGGGTTTGGTACCCTATGGATGTACTCGTACGTTATTGTACCTTTTCGGTGTCATTTGGCACCGTTTGGTGGTACTCGTACGGTATTGTACCAATTTGGTGAGGTTTGGTATCGTATGGTTGTACTCGTATGGTATTGTACCGTTTTGGTGTGATTTTGTACCGTAACAAAGTACTCGTACTGTATTGTACCGTTTTGGTGCGGTTTGTTACTGTATGGAGGTACTCGTACGATATTGTACCGTTTTGGTGAGGTTTGGTATCGTTTGGTGGTACTCGTACGGTATTGTACCGTTTTGGTGTGGTTTGGTATCGTAACAAAGTACTCGTACGGTATTGTACCGTTTTGGTGTGGTTTGGTACCATAACAAAGTACTCGTACGGTATTGTACCATTTTGGTGTGGTTTGGTACCATAACAAAGTACTCGTACGGTATTGTACCGTTTTGGTGTTGTTTGATACCGTATGCAGGTACTCGTACGATATTGTACCGTTTTGGTGAGGTTTGGTATCGTTTGGAGGCACTCGTACGGTATTGTACCCTTTTGGTGTGGTTTGGTACCGTAACAAATGACTCGTACGGTACTGTACCGTTTTGGTGTAATGTGGTACCGTATGGAGGTACTCGTACGATATTGTACCGTTTTGGTATGGTTGGTACCGTATGGATGTACTCGTACTGTTTAGTACAATTTGGTGTGGTTTGGTACCGTATGGAGGTACTCGTACGATACTGTACCATTTTGGTGTGGTTTGGTACCGTAACGAAGTACTCGTACGGTATTGTACCGTTTTGGTGGGGTTTGGTACCCTATGGATGTACTCGTACGTTATTGTACCTTTTCGGTGTGGTTTGATACCGTATGGTGGTACTCGTACGGTATTGTACCGTTTTTGTGAGGTTTGGTATCGTATGGTATTGTACCGTTTTGGTGTGATTTGGTACCATAACAAAGTACTTGTACGGTATTGAACCGTTTTGGTGTGGTTTGTTACCGTATGGAGGTACTCGTACGATATTGTACCGTTTTGGTGAGGTTTGGTATCGTTTGGTGATACTCGTACGACATTGTAAAGTTTTGGTGTGGTTGGTACCGTTTGGATGTACTCGTACGGTTTTGTACCATTTGGTGTGGTTTGGTACCGTATGGAGGTACTCGCACAATATTGTACCGTTTTGGTGTGGTTTGGTACCGTAACGAAGTACTCGTACGGTATTGTACCGTTTTGATGGGGTTTGGTACCCTTTGGATGTACTCGTACGTTATTGTACTTTTTCGGTGTGGTTTGGTACCATATGGTGGTACTCGTACGGTATTGTTCCGTTTTGGTGTGGTTTGGTATCGTATGGTGGTACTCGTATGGTATTGTACCGTTTTGGTGTGATTTGGTACCGTAACAAAGTACTCTTACGGTATTGTACCGTTTTGGTGTGGTTTGTTACCGTATGTAGGTACTCGTACGATATTGTACCGTTTTGGTGAGGTTTGGTATCGTGTGGTGGTACTCGTACGGTATTGTACCGTTTCGGTGTGGTTTGGTACCGTAACAAAGTACTCGTAGAGTATTGTACCGTTTTGGAGTGGTTTGGTACCGTATGGAGGTACTCGTACGATATTGTACCGTTTTGGTGTGGTTTGGTACCGTATGGGTGTACTCGTACGGTTTTGTACCATTTTGGTGTGGTTGGGTACCGTATGGAGGTTCTCGTACGATATTGTACCGTTTTGGTGTGGTTTGGTACTGTATGGAGGTACTCGTACGGTATTGTACCGTTTCGATGTGGTTTGGTACCGTATGGATGTGCCCGTACGATATTTTACTGTTTTGGTGAGGTTTGGTACCGTTTGGATGTGCTCGTACGATATTTTACTGTTTTGGTGAGGTTTTGTGTCGTATGGTGGTACTCGTACGGTATTGTACCTATTTTGGTGTGGTTTGGTACCGTAACAAAGTACTCGTACGGTACTGTACCGTTTTTGTGTCGTTTGATACCGTATGGAGGTAGTCGTACGATATTGTACCGTTTTGGTGAGGTTTGGTTTCGTTTGGAGGTACCCGTACGGTATTGTACCGTTTTGGTGTGATTTGTTACCGTATGGAGGTACTCGTACGATATTGTACCGTTTTGGTGTGGTTGGTACCGTATGGATGTACTCTTGCGATTTTTTACCATTTGGTGTGGTTTTGTACCGTATGGAGTTACTCGTACGATATTGTACCGTTTTGGTGTGGTTTGGTACCGTAACGAAGTACTCGTACAGTATTGTACCGTTTTGATGGGGTTTGGTACCCTATGGGTACTCGTACGTTATTGTACCTTTTCGGTGTGGTTTGGCACCGTATGGTGGTACTCGTACGGTATTGTACCAATTTAGTGAGGTTTGGTATCGTATGGTGGTACACGTATGGTATTGTACCGTTTTGGTGTGATTTGGTACCGTAACAAAGTACTCGTACTGTATTGTACCGTTTTGGTGTGATTTGTTACCGTAAGGAGGTACTCGTACGATATTGTACCGTTTTGGTGAGGTTTGGTATCGTTTGGTGGTACTCGTAAGGTATTGTACCGTTTTGGCGAGGTTTGGTATCGTAACAAAGTACTCGTACAGTATTGTATCGTTTTGGTGTGGTTTGGTACCGTATGGAGGTACTCGAACGATATTGTACCGTTTTGGTGTGGTTTGGTACCGTTTGGATGTACTCGTACGGTTTTGTAACATTTTGGTGTGGTTTGGTACCGTATGGAGGTACTCGTACAATATTGTACCGTTTTGTTATGGTTTGGTACCGTATGGTGGTACTCGTACGGTATTGTACCGTTTCGGTGTGGTTTGGTACCGTATGGATGCGCTCGTACGATATTGTACTGTTTTTGTGAGGTTTGGTACCGTATGGATGTGCTCGTACGATATTGTACCGTTTTGGTGTGGTTTGGTACCGTAACGAAGCACTAGTACGATATTGTACCGTTTTGTTGAGGTTTGGTATCGTATGGTTGTACTCGTATGGTTTTGTACCTATTTTGTGTGGTTTGGTTCCGTAACAAATTACTCGTACGGTATTGTACTGTTTTGGTGTGGTTTGGTACTGGATGGAGGTAGTCGTACGATATTGTACAATTTTGGTGTGGTTTGGTACCGTATGGAGATATTCGTACGGTATTGTACCGTTTTGGTATGGTTTGGTACCGTAACAAAGTACTCGTACGGTATTGTATCGTTTTGGTGTGGTTTGGAACCGTATGGATGTACTCGTACGGTATTGTACCATTTTGGTGTGGTTTTGTACCACAACGAAGCACTAGTACGGTATTGTACCGTTTTGGTGAGGTTTTGAATTGTATGGTGGTACTCGTACGGTATTGTACCGTTTTGGTGTTGTTTGGTACCGTAACAAAGTACTCGTACGGTATTGTATCATTTATGTGTGGCTTGATACCGTATGGAGGTACTCGTACGATATTGTACCGTTTTGGTGAGGTTTGGTATCGTATGGTGGTACTCGTACGGTATTGTACCGTTTTGGTGCGGTTTGGAAACCGTATGTAGGTACTCGTTTGTTATTGTACCGTTTTGGTGTGGTTTGGTACCTTATGGAGTAACTCGTACGATATTGTACCGTTTGGGTGTGGTTTGGTACCATATGGATGTGCTCGTACGGTATTGTACCGTTTTGGTGTGGTTTGGTACAGTATGGAGGTACCCGTACGGTATTGTACCATTTTGGTGTGATTTGTTACCGTATGGAGGTACTCGTACAATGTTGTACCATTTTGGTGTGGTTGGTACCGTATGGATGTACTCGTACGATTTTTTACCATTTTGTGTTGTTTGGTACCGTATGGAGGTACTCGTACGATATTGTACCGTTTTGGTGTGGTTTGTTACCGTAACGAAGTACTCGTACGGTATTGTACCATTTTGATGGGGTTTGGTACCCTATGGATGTACTCGTACGTTAATGTACCTTTTCGGTGTGGTTTGGCACCGTTTGGTGGTACTCGTACGGTATTGTACCAATTTCGTGAGGTTTGGTATCGTATGGTGGTACTCGTATGGTATTGTACCGTTTTGGTGTGATTTGGTACCGTAACAAAGTACTCGTACTGTATTGTACTGTTTTGGTGTGGTTTGTTATCGTATGGAGGTACTCGTACGATATTGTGCCGTTTTGGTGAGGTTTGGTATCGTTTGGTGGTACTCGTACGGTATTGTACCGTTTTGGTGTGGTTTGGTATCGTAACAAAGTACTCGTACGGTATTGTACCGGTTTGGTGTGGTTTGGTACCGTATGGAGGTACTCGTACGATATTATACCGTTTTGGTGTGGTTTGGTACCGTATGGATGTACTCGTACGGTTTTGTACCATTTTGGTGTGGTTTGGTACCGTATGGAGGTACTCGTACGATATTGTACCATTTTGTTGTGGTTTTGTACCGTATGGAGGTACTCGTACGGTATTGTACCGTTTCGGTGTGGTTTGGTACCGTATGGATGCGCTCGTACGATATTGTACTGTTTTGGTGAGGTTTGGTACCGTATGGATGTGCTCGTACGATATTGTACCGTTTTGGTGTGGTTTGGTACCGTAACGAAGCACTAGTACGATATTGTACCGTTTTGGTGAGGTTTGGTATCGTATGGTGGTACTCGTATGGTTTGTACCTATTTTGTGTGGTTTGGTACCGTAACAAAGTACTCGTACGGTATTGTATCATTTTGGTGTGGTTTGGAACCGTATGGATGTGCTCGTACGGTATTGTACCATTTTGGTGTGGTTTTGTACCACAACGAAGCACTAGTACGGTATTGTACCGTTTTGGTGAGGTTTGGAGTTGTATGGTGGTACTTGTACGGTATTGTACCGTTTTGGTGTTGTTTGGTACCGTAATAAAGTACTCGTACGGTATTGTACCATTTATGTGTGGCTTGATACCGTATGGAGGTACTCGTACGATATTGTACCGTTTTGGTGAGGTTTGGTATCGTATGGTGGTACTCGAACGATATTGTACCGTTTTGGTGCGGTTTGGAAACCGTATGTAGGTACTCGTTTGTTATTGTACCGTTTTTGTAACGCCCCGAATTTTGGGTACGTTAAGAAAACAATTTATTGATAAAATCTGTAACGTCCTGAATTTTGGGTACGTTAAAAGGGCATTTTATTCATAAAAGCAAATGGAGTCTGGCTCGTTAATACAACAAAACTCTCTCAAGAGTTCAATATTTACATAAACGGAGGGGGATTCTAGGGTTTTTAACTACAGCTCCTCAGCTCCTGCATTCTTGCCAGCTCCAAAGCCTCCACGGTGATCTGCTTACCCTGATCATCTACAAGGTCTGACACATTATACCAGCGTCGCCACCGATATAATATGTCAGGGTCACCAAAAGGCAACACCGTGAGCTACAAAGCTCAGCAGAGTAATCCCATACCCGCTAACCCATAACTTAAAACAACAGGAAATAATAACACATCGATTTCCACATGATACATATATACGCAGCTTAACAATGACACATCCACATTCGTTAATCAACTATCGTTGGTGTCCAAGAGTTTCGTGTTTCTCCGACGCGACTCATCGTAGACCGTGTCAACATTTTCATTACAAAACAATCTTTAAAAAAAACCATTTGTTTAACACACACAATTTACAAAATCATTTGCATTGGCTCCGTACCGCGGATAACCAAGCTACATACCCAACCTCGGTTCCGCCGTTCCGGACTCCCGAGTATCCTCACAATGGTTCCGCCGTCCCGGGTTCCCATTGGCACACAAAAATATTTGCATTGGCTCCGTACCGCGGATAACCAAGCTACACACCCAACCTCACAATGGTTCCGTTTTTCCCGGATCCCATTGGAACACACACAAAACTCACTCCACACAATGGGCTACCACGTCCGGCCACATTGTGGTTTTCACAATCCACGCAATGGGCTACCAAGTCCGGCCACGTTGCGGTTTCCAAAATCCACACGATGGGCTACCACGTCCGGCCACATCGCGGTTTCCAAAACATTTCAACCTTTTCAAATGTTTCTTTTACGCACGCACACAACCCACATAATGCCACCCAAAACCGGTCATTATGTTGTTTCAAAATATTTCCTTCCTCGGAAAACGTTTCCTTTCATTAATCACACCCTAGGTGTCATGTTTCTACTTTCTCGGTTCTCGTGTCTCATTTACATTCAAAGACTCCGCGGTAGGACATGAATCTTCCTAACAAGATCATCCAATTCTATATTACTTTAACACGCTCAATCACTATTTATAGCATAACGCCACATATACGGACGCCTTTGGAGTGTATCACTTATGCTTTATTCAAAGCACAACGCCACATGTACGGACGTCTTTGGAATGAAATCACTTATGCTTTATCACATACCACAAATAATACAATCAACTTATATATACATACTCATAATCATCTTAAAGATCGAAATACAATATTTCTAAACAAACGATAAGTACGTAAATAAAGATAACCTACTTTATACTTGAGTAAGTAAGACAAAGAGATCCTACTTATACTTAGGGAAGTGAGTAGAGGTATTCTACCTTTCTTCTTGGCGGTAGTCGGCTATGGAAAGTAATCGGCGGTCGGAAAGTACGTCGGCGGTCGGGCGGAGTAACTTCCTACGGTGGTCTCCGGTAGCTTCGAAAGAGAAAGGTTTCTCTCGAAACTTATACTTGACTAATACTACTACTACTTTTGGATCGAGAGGGTGGTCGAGTGGCGGTCTAGTGGCGGCTTTGGATGAGTTTCTTGAAGAACTCAAGAACTACTCAAGAACAAAGTAAGAACTAAAGAAAGAACACAATTTTTCTAGAGAGAGAAGTTGCTAGGTGAAGGTGTGAGTTGAATGGCAAACATGGGGTGCTATTTATAGGCAAAATTCTTGGCTCTTCCCCTCTCTCTATGGCCGGCCCTCTCTCTCTCTAAATCCTCCATGGATTTGCTCCATTAAGTCATCAAATCACCTCACATGTCAAGCCATGCCTTGTCCAATCCAAATCTTAGGTGTAAGGCTATGTAATCAACTAAGATCTTAGGCTTTTTAGGTGAATCTAGGTAATTATAATCTAGGTTTAGCTTGTAGTCAAGGTCTAAGGCTAATAAAGGCTAGGATTGTGTCATAAAGGCCCATCATAGGTTGTCATTAGGCTTAAATAGACTAAGGCCTAATAAGGTAGCTTGCAAGGCTAGGTTTAGTCCTTGGATTTGATCTTTGGGAGATTTGTTGGAAGAAAGGGGACAATGGTACAAGATTTGGTTAATAAACAAATATGGAAGTACAAATGGGGAGTTAAGTTTGGTTAGGGAAAAGATTCTCCCATGGGCTTGAAAGATGTAGGAAAGTCAAGTCAAGGTACAACCCATCTTCCTTTCTCCTTCCTCCTCTCTCTCTCTCTCTCTCTCTCTCTCTCTCTCGGGTCTCTCTCTCCTCTCTCTCTCTCGGCAATCTCTCTCTCTCTCTCTCTCTCCCTCTCTCTCTCTCTCCCTAGTACACTTACACATACACACACACACACACATATATATATAAATGCAAGAATAAGTAAGGTACAAGTACAAGATTTTCCCAAATCTAATAACCAAATAAGAATCTTAATTAGACACATGTCTCCAATAAACTAATGGGTATTGTACTCTAGGAAGATCAACTCCCCAATAAATAAATCCAATTGGGTATAAAACCCCAATACAAAATAATAAAAGAGTACTAAGGAGAATATTAGGCCTTAAAGGCTACAAGGGCTACTAAGTACTTTCAAAATAAAATTTCGGTACTTCATCACATGGGCAATTAGGAAAAATGACTAGTTTAATAAGCCCAAGTACTTGGTGAAAAAATAACTCTATTACCCAATGGATAATAAATCCCCTAACATTTATTGTCCAATGGTCAATAGCTACTAGGAAACTTTTATTAGGAAAAAATAATTAAAAGTACTTTTCAAAATATTGATAAATGTCAATCATAGTACTTTGTTTAAATCTTTCATTAAACCCATTTAATATAAAGAATTGGGTTTCTATTATCCAATGGATAATAGTTCCCCTAACTTTTATTGTCCAAAGGACAAAGAATAAAACCAAATTAATAAAAAGAAATAAATAAGTAATTTCTAGGGTTTGAAAAGTTTGACTAGTCACATCAACTTTATTGGAAGGTTCCCTAGTCACATCGGTACTTTATTTGGTCAAAAGACTTTATTACCCAATGGTTACTAACTTCCCTAGCGGTTATTACCCAATGGATAATAGTTTCCCTTGCGGTTTAATAACCATTGGACAAAAGAGTACAAGTACCTTTTATTAAAATAAAATTTTGAAAAGACTACATGTACTTTTATAATAAAAAGTTTATTATCCAATGGACAAAAATCACCCTTGTGGTTATTATCCAATGGATAATGGAGGGGTGGGAGAATCCCCAATAAACAAAGAATAAATGTACTTTGCACAAGTTTTTATAAACCATTAAAATACTATATCTTGTACTTACCAAAATATTTTAATAGGAAGCCTATTGTCCAATGGATAAAGATTACCCTAACCATTATGGACCAATGGGTAATGGCAAAGGTTCAAAAGGTCCAAAGGGTTCAAAAGGTCCCACTAGTAACTAGGTAAGTTGGTTGCTCGGTTCCTCCAAGTAGTCGGTTGGAAATTAACTAAATTGGTCACGTTGAATTTCTAGTCGAGAGCAAAATTTTAACTACGACGAAAATTAACAAGCAATCATATAGCAACTCAAGAGAAAATAAGTAATTCAAATAAAATTCAAATATTTAACGAAATTTTTATTGACCAAAATTCAGGGTCGTTACAGTTTTGGTGTGGTTTGGTACCTTATGGACTTACTCGTACGATATTGTACCGTTTGGGTGTGGTTTGGTACCGTATGGATGTGCTCGTACGGTATTGTACCGTTTTGCTGTGGTTTGGTACAGTATGGAGGTACTCGTACGGTATTGTACCGTTTCGGGGTGGTTTGGTACCGTATGGATGTGCTCGTACGATATTGTACGATTTTGGTGAGGTTTGGTACCGTATGGATGTGCTCGTACGATATTGTACCGTTTTGGTGTGGTTTGGTACCGTAACGAATCACTAGTACGGTATTGTACCATTTTGGTGAGGTTTGGTATCGTATGGTGGTATTAGTACGGTATTGTACCTATTTTGGTGTGGTTTGGTACCGTAACAAAGTAATTGTACGGTATTGTACCGTTTTTGTGTGGTTTGATACCCTATGGAGGTACTCGTACGATATTGTACCGTTTTGGTGTGGTTTGGTATCGTTTGGAGGTACTCGTACGGTGTTGTACCGTTTTGGTGTGGTTTGGTACCTTAACAAAGTACTCGTACGGTATTCTACCGTTTTGGTGTGATTTGGTACCGTATGGAGGTACTCGTACGATATTGTATTGTTTTGGAGTGGTTGGTACCGTATGGATGTACTCGTACGGTTTTTTACCATTTTGTGTGGTTTGGTACCGTATGGAGGTACTCGTACGATATTGTACCGTTTTGGTGTGGTTTGGTACCGTAACGAAGTACTCGTACGGTATTGTACCGTTTTGATGGGGTTTGGTACCCTATGGATGTACTCGTACGTTATTGTACCTTTTCGGTATGGTTTGGCACCGTATGGTGGTACTCGTACGGTATTGTACCAATTTGGTGAGGTTTGGTATCGTATGGTGGTACTCGTATGGTATTGTACCATTTTGGTGTGATTTGGTACCGTAACAAAGTACTCGTACTGTATTGTACTGTTTTGGTGTGGTTTCTTACCGTATGGAGGTACTGGTACGATATTGTACCGTTTTGGTGAGGTTTGGTATCGTTTGGTGGTACTCGTACGGTATTGTACCGTTTTGGTCTGGTTTGGTATCGTAACAAAGTACTCGTATGGTATTGTATCGTTTTGGGGTGGTTTGGTACCGTATGGAGGTACTCGTACGATATTGTACCGTTTTGGTGTGGTTTGGTACCGTATGGATGTACTCCTACGGTTTTGTACCATTTTAGTGTTGTTTGGTACCGTATGGAGGTACTCGTACGATATTGTACCGTTTTGTTGTGGTTTGGTACCGTATGGAGGTACTCGTACAGTATTGTACCGTTTCGGTGTGGTTTGGAACCGTATGGATCCGCTCGTACGATATTCTACTATTTTGGTGAGGTTTGGTACCGTATGGATGTGCTCGTACGATATTGTACCGTTTTGGTGTGGTTTGGTACCGTAACGAAGCACTAGTACGATATTGTACCGTTTTGGTGAGGTTTGGAATCGTATGGTGGTACTCGTATGGTTTTGTACCTATTTTGTGTGGTTTGGTTCCGTAACAAATTACTCGTACGGTATTGTACTGTTTTGGTGTGGTTTGGTACTGTATGGAGGTAGTCGTACGATATTGTACAATTTTTGTGTGGTTTGGTACGTATGGAGATACTCGTACGGTATTGTACCATTTTGGTATGGTTTGGTACCGTAACAAAGTACTCGTACGGTATTGTATCGTTTTGGTGAGGTTTGGAACCGTATGGATGTACTCGTACGGTACTGTACCATTTTGGTGTGGTTTTGTACCACAACGAAGCACTAGTACGGTATTGTACCGTTTTGGTGAGGTTTGGAATTGTATGGTGGTACTCGTACAGTATTGTACCGTTTTGGTGTTGTTTGGTACCGTAACAACGTACTCGGATGGTATTGTACCATTTATGTGTGGCTTGATACCGTATGGAGGTACTCGTACGATATTGTACCGTTTTCGTGAGGTTTGGTATCGTATGGTGGTACTCGTACGGTATTGTACCGTTTTGGAGCGGTTTGGAAACCGTATGTAGGTACTCGTTTAATATTGTACTGTTTTGGTGTGGTTTGGTACCTTATGGAGTTACTAGTACGATATTGTACTGTTTTGCTATGGTTTGGTACCGTATGGAGGTACTCGTACGGTATTGTACCGTTTCGGTGTGGTTTGGTACCGTATGGATGCGCTCGTACGATATTGTACTGTTTTGGTGAGGTTTGGTCCCGTATGCATGTGCTCGTACGGTATTGTACCATTTTGGTGTGATTTGGTATCGTATGGAGGTATTCGTACGATATTGTACCGTTTTGTTGTGGTTGATACCGTATGGATGTACTCGTACGGTTTTTTGCCATTTTGTGTGGTTTGGTACCGTATGGAGGTACTCGTACGATATTGTACCGTTTTGGTGTGGTTTGGTACCGTAACGAAGTACTCGTACGGTATTGTACCGTTTTGATGGGTTTGGTACCCTATGGATGTACCCGTACGTTATTATACCTTTTCGGTGTGGTTTGGCACCGTATGGTGGTACTCGTACGGTATTGTACCAATTTGGTTAGGTTTGGTATAGTATGGTGGTACTCATATGGTATTGTACCATTTTGGTGTGATTTGGTACCTTAACAAAGTACTCGTACTGTATTGTACCGTTTTGGTGTGGTTTGTTACCGTATGGAGGTACTCGTACGATATTGTACCGTACGATATTGTACCGTTTTGGTGTGGTTTGGTATCGTTTGGAGGTACTCGTACGGTGTTGTACCGTTTTGGTGTGGATTGGTACCTTAACAAAGTACTTGTACGGTATTGTACCGTTTTGGTGTGATTTGGTACCGTATGGAGGTACTTGTACGATATTGTACCGTTTTGGTGTGGGTTGTACCGTATGGATGTACTCGTACGGTTTTTTACCATTTTGTGTGGTTTGGTACCGTATGGAGGTACTTGTACGATATTGTACCGTTTTGGTGTGGTTTGGTACCGTAACGAAGTACTCGTACTGTATTGTACTGTTTTGATGGGGTTTGGTACCCTATGGATGTACTCCTACGTTATTGTACCTTTTCGGTGTGGTTTTGCACCGTATGGTGGTACTCGTACGGTATTGTACCAGTTTTGTGAGGTTTGGTATCGTATGGTGGTACTCGTATGGTATTGCACCGTTTTGGTGTGATTTGGTACCGTAACAAAGTACTCGTACTGTATTGTACTGTTTCGGTGTGGTTTGTTACCATATGGAGGTACTGGTACGATATTGTACCGTTTTGGTGAGGTTTGGTATCGTTTGGTGGTACTCGTACGGTATTGTACCATTTTGGTGTGGTTTGGTATCGTAACAAAGAACTCGTACGGTATTGTACCGTTTTCGTGTGGTTTGGTACCGTATGGAGGTACTCGTACGATATTGTACCGTTTTGGTGTGGTTTGGTACCGTATGGATGTACTCGTACGGTTTTGTACCATTTTGGTGTGGTTTGGTACCGAATGGAGGTACTTGTACGATATTGTACCGTTTTGTTGTGGTTTGGTACCGTATGGAGGTACTCCTACGGTATTGTACCGTTTCGGTGTGGTTTGGTACCGTATGGATGTGCTCGTACGATATTGTACTATTTTAGTGAGGTTTGGTACCGTATGGATGTGCTCGTACGCTATTGTACCGTTTTGGTGTTGTTTGGTACCGTAACGAAGTACTCGTACAGTATTGTACCGTTTTGGTGGGGTTTGGTACCCTATGGATGTACTCGTACGTTATTGCACCTTTTCGGTGTGGTTTGGTACCGTATGGATGTACTCGTACGGTATTGTACCGTTTTGCTATGGTTTGGTACCGTATGGATAAGGTCGTACGATATTGTATCATTTTGGTGTGGTTTTGAACCGTATGGATGCACTCGTATGGTATTGTACCATTTTTGTGTGGTTTGGTACCGTAACGAAGCACTAATACGGTATTTTACCATTTTGGTGAGGTTTGGTATCGTATGGTCGTACTCGTACGGTATTGTACTGTTTTTGTGAGGTTTGGTATCGTGTGGTGGTACTCGTATGGTATTGTACCATTTTTGTGTGGTTGGTACCGTAACAAAGTTCTCGTATGGTATTGTACCATTTTGGTGTGGCTTGATACCGTATGGTGGTACTCGCACGATATTGTCCTATTTTGGTGAGGTTTGGTATCGTATGGTGGTACTCGTACGGTCTTGTACCCTTTTGGTGCAGTTTGGAAACCGTATGTAGGTACTCGTTTGTTATTGTACCGTTCTGGTGTGGTTTGGTACCGTATGGAGTTACTCGTACGATATTGTACCGTTTGGGTGTGGTTTGGGACCGTATGGATGTGCTCGTACGGTATTGTACCGTTTTTGTGTGGTTTGGTGCAGTATGGAGGTACTCGTACGGTATTGTACCGTTGCGGGGAGGTTTGGTACCGTATGGATGTGCTCGTACGATATTGTACTATTTTGGTGAGGTTTGGTACCGTATGGATGTGCTCTTACGATATTGTACTATTTTGTTGAGGTTTGGAACCGTATGTATGTGCTCCTACGATATTGTACAGTTTTGGTGTGGTTTTGTACCATAACGAAGCACTAGTACGGTATTGTACCATTTTGGTGAGGTTTGGTATCGTATGGTGGAACTCGTACGGTATTGTACCTATTTTGGTGTGGTTTGGTACCGTAACAAAGTACTAGTACGGTATTGTACCGTTTTGGTGTGGTTTTATACCGTATGGATGTACTCGTACGTTATTGTACCTTTTCGGTGTGGTTTGGTACCGTATGGTGGTACTCGTACGGTATTGTACCGTTTTGGTGAGGTTTGGTATTGTATGGTTGTACTCGTATGGTATTGTATCGTTTTGGTATGATTTGGTACCGTAACAAAGTACTCGTACGGTATTGTACCGTTTCGGGGTGGTTTGGTACCGTATGGATGTGCTCGTACGATATTGTACTATTTTGTTGAGGTTTGGTACCGTATGGATATGCTCGTACGATATTGTACTGTTTTGGTGTGGTTTGGTACCGTAACGAAGCACTAGTACGGTATTGTACCATTTTTGTGAGGTTTGGAATTGTATGGTGGTAGTCGTACGGTATTGTACCGTTTTGGTATGGTTTGATACCGTATGGCGGTACTCGTACGATATTGTACCATTTTGGTGATGTTTGGTATCGTTTAGAGGTACTCGTACGGTATTGTACCGTTTTGGTGTGATTTGGTACCGTAACAAAGTACTCATACGGTATTGTACCGTTTTGGTGTGATTTGGTACCGTATAGAGGTACTTGTACGATATTGTACCGTTTTGGTGTGGTTGGTACCGTATGGATGTACTCGAACGGTCTTGTACCATTTGGTGTGGTTTGGTATCGTATGGAGGTACTCGTACGATATTGTACCGTTTTGGTGTGGTTTGGTACCGTAACGAAGTACTCGTACGGTATTGTACCGTTTTGGTGGGGTTTGGTACCCTATGGATGTACTCGTACGTTATTGAACCTTTTCGGTGTGGTTTGGTACCGTATGGATGTACTCGTACGGTATTGAACCATTTTGCTATGGTTTGGTACCGTATGGATAAGGTCGTACGATATTGTATCATTTTGGTGTGGTTTGGAACCGTATGGATGCACTCGTATTGTATTGTACCATTTTTGTGTAGTTTGGTACCGTAACGAAGCACTAATACGGTATTTTACCATTTGGTGAGGTTTGGTATCGTATGGTCGTACTCGTACGGTATTGTACCGTTTTGGTGAGGTTTGGTATCGTATGGTGGTACTCGTATGGTATTGTACCGTTTTGGTGTGGTTTGGTAACGTAACAAAGTACTCGTATAGTATTGTACCATTTTGGTGTGGTTTGATACCGTATGGAGGTACTCGTACGGTATTGTACCATTTTGGTGAGGTTTGGTAACGTATTGTGGTGCTCGTACGGTATTGTACCATTTTGGTGCGGTTTGGAAACCGTATGTAGGTACTCGTTTGTTATTGTACCGTTTTGGTGTGGTTTGGTACCGAATGGAGTTAGTCGTACGATATTGTACCGTTTGGGTGTGGTTTGGGACCGTATGGATGTGCTCGTACGGTATTGTATCGTTTTGGTGTGGTTTGGTACAGTATGGAGGTACTCGTACGGTATTGTACCGTTTCGGGGTGGTTTGGTACCGTATGGATGTGCTCGTACGATATTGTACTATTTTGGTGAGGTTTGGTACCGTATGGATGTGCTCGTACGATTTTGTATCGTTTTGGTGTGGTTTGGAACCATAACGAAGCACTAGTACGGTATTGTACCTATTTTGGTGAGGTTTGGTACCGTAACAAAGTACTAGTACGATTTTTTACCGTTTTGGTGTGGTTTTGTACCACAACGAAGCACTAGTATGGTATTGTACCGTTTTGGTGAGGTTTGGAATTGTATGGTGGTACTCGTACGGTATTGTACCATTTTGGTGTTGTTTCGTACCGTAACAAAGTACTCGTACGGTATTGTACCGTTTTGGTATGGTTTGATACCGTATGGAGGTACTCGTACGATATTGTACCGTTTTGGTGAGGTTTGGTATCGTTTGGTTGTACTCGTACGGTATTGTACCGTTTTGGTGTGGTTTGGGACCGTAACAAAGTACTCGTGCGGTATTGTACCGTTTTGGTGTGGTTTGGTACCGTATGGGGGTACTCGTACGATATTGTACCGTTTTGGTGTGGTTTGGTACCGTATGGATGTACTCGTACGGTTAAGTACCATTTTGGTGTGGTTTGGTACCGTATGGAGGTACTCGTACGATATTGTACCGTTTTGGTGTGGTTTGGTACTGTAACGAAGCACTAGTACGATATTGTACCGTTTTGGTGAGGTTTGGTATCGTATGGTGGTACTCGTACGGTTTTGTAGCTATTTTGTGTTGTTTGGTTCCGTAACAAAGTACTTGTACGGTATTGTTCTGTTTTGGAGTGGTTTGGTACCGTATGGAGGTAGTCGTACGATATTGTACAATTTTGGTGTGGTTTGGTACCGTATGGAGATACTCGTACGGTATTGTACCGTTTTGGTATGGTTTGGTACCGTAACAAAGTACTCGTACGGTATTGTATCGTTTTGGTGTGGTTTGGAACCGTATGGATGTACTCGAACGGTATTGTACCATTTTTGTGTGGTTTGTTACCGTATGGAGGTACTCGAACGATATTGTACCGTTTTGGTGAGGTTTGGTATCGTTTGGTGGTACTCGTGCGGTATTGTACCGTTTTTGTGTGGTTTGGTACTGTAACAAAGTACTCCTACGGTATTGTACCGTTTTGGTGTGGTTTGGTACCCTATGGAGGTACTCGTACGGTATTGTACCGTTTCGGTGTGGTTTGGTACCGTATGGATGTGCTCGTACGATATTGTACTGTTTTGGTGAGATTTGGTACCGTATGGATGTGCTCGTACGATATTGTACCATTTTTGTGTGGTTTGGTATCGTAACAAAGTACTCGTACGGTATTGTACCGTTTTGGTATGGTTTGGTACCGTATGGAGGTACTCGTACGATATTGTACCGTTTTGGTGTGGTTTGGTACCGTATGGATGTACTCTTTTTTTTGACCATTTTGGTGTGGTTTGGTACCGAATGGAGGTACTCGTACGATATTGTACCGTTTTGTTGTGGTTTGGTACCGTATGGAGGTACTCGTGCGGTATTGTACCGTTTCGGTGTGGTTTGGTACAGTGTGGATGTGCTCGTACGATATTGTACTATTTTGGTGAGGTTTGGTACCGTATGGATGTGCTCGTACGATGTTGTACCGTTTTGGTGTGGTTTGGTACCGTAACGAAGCACTAGTACGGTATTTTACCGTTTTGGTGAGGTTTGGTATCGTATGGTGGCATTCGTACGGTATTGTACCTATTTTGGTGTGGTTTGGTACAGTAACAAAGTACTCGTACGGTATTGTACCGTTTTTGTGTGGTTTGATACCGTATGGAGGTACTCGTACAATATTGTACCGTTTTGGTGAGGTTTGGTATCGTTTGGAGGTACTCGTACGGTATTGTACCGTTTTGGTTTGGTTTGGTACCGTAACAAAGTACTCGTATGGTATTGTACCGTTTTGGTGAGGTTTGGTATCGTATGGTGGTACTCGTACGGTATTGTACCGTTTTGGTGCGGTTTGGAAACCGTATGTAGGTACTTGTTTTTTATTGTACCGTTTTGGTGTGGTTTGGTACCGTATGAGTTACTCGTACGATATTGTACCGTTTTGGTGTGGTTTGGTACCCTATGGAGGTACTCGTACGGTATTGTACCGTTTCGGTGTGGTTTGGTACCGTATGGATGTGCTCGTACGATATTGTACTGTTTTGGTGAGGTTTGGTACCGTATGGATGTGCTCGTACGATATTGTACCGTTTTGGTGTGGTTTGGTACCGTAACGAAGCACTAGTACGATATTGTACCATTTTGGTGAGGTTAGGTATCGTATGGTGGTACTCGTACGGTTTTGTACCTATTTTGTGTGGTTTGGTTCCGTAACAAAGTACTCTTACCGTATTGTACTATTTTGGTGTGGTTTGGTACTGTATGGAGGTAGTCGTACGATATTGTACAATTTTGGTGTGGTTTGGTACCGTATCGAGATACTCGTACGGTATTGTACCGTTTTGGTATGGTTTGGTCCCGTAACAAAGTACTCGTACGGTATTGTATCGTTTTGGTGTGGTTTGGAACCGTATGGATGTACTCGTACGGTATTGTACCATTTTGGTGTTTTGTACCACAACGAAGCACTAGTACGGTATTGTACCGTTTTGGTAAGGTTTGGAATTGAATGGTGGTACTCGTACGGTATTGTACCGTTTTAGTGTGGTTTGGTACCGTAACAAAGTACTCGTACGGTATTGTACCGTTTTGGTGTGGTTTGATACCGTATGGAGGTACTCGTACGATATTGTGCCATTTTGGTGAGGTTTGGTATCATTTGGAGGTACTCGTATGGTATTGTACCGTTTTGGTGTGGTTTGGTACCGTAACAAAGTACTCGTACGGTATTGTACCGTTTTAGTGTGATTTGGTACCGTATGGAGGTAGTCGTACGATATTGGACCGTTTTTGTGTGGTTGGTACCGTATGGATGTACTCGTACGGTTTTGTACCATTTGGTGTGGTTTGGTATCGTATGGAGGTACTCGTACGATATTGTACCGTTTTGGTGTGGTTAGGCACTGTAACGAAGTACTCGTGCGGTATTGTACCGTTTTAGTGGGGTTTGGTACCCTATGGATGTACTCGTTCGTTATTATACCTTTTCGGGGTGGTTGGGTACCGTATGAATGTACTAGTACGGTATTGTACCGTTTTGCTCTGGTTTGGTACCGAATGGATAAGGATGTACAATATTGTATCATTTTGGTGTGGTTCGGAACCGTATGGATGCACTCGTATGGTATTGTACCATTTTGGTGTGGTTTGGTACCGTAACGAAGCACTAATACGGTATTGTACCAATTTGGTGAGGTTTGGTATCGTATGGTGGTACTCGTACGATATTGTACCGTTTTGGTGTGGTTTGGTACCGTATGGATGTACTCGTACGGTTTTGTACCATTTTGGTGTGGCTTGATACCGTATGGAGGTACTCGTATGATATTGTACTGTCTTGGTGAGGTTTAGTATCGTATGGTGGTACTCGTACGGTATTGTACCGTTTTGGTGTGGTTTGGTACCGTATGGAGGTACTCGTACGGTATTGTACCGTTTCGGTGTGGTTTGGTACCGTATGGATGTGCTCGTACGATATTGTACTGTTTTGGTGAGGTTTGGTACCGTATGAATGTGCTCGTACGATATTGTACCATTTTTGTGTGGTTTGGTATCGTAACAAAGTACTCGTACGGTATTGTACCGTTTTGGTATGGTTTGGTACCGTATGGAGGTACTCGTATGATATTGTACCGTTTTGGTGTGGTTTGGTACCGTATGGATGTACTCTTTTTTTTTACCATTTTTGTGTGGTTTGGTACCGAATGGAGGTACTCGTACGATATTGTACCGTTTTGTTGTGGTATGGTACCGTATGGAGGTACTCGTGCGGTATTGTACCATTTCGGTGTGGTTTGGTACCGTGTGGATGTGCTCGTACGATATTGTACTATTTTGGTGAGGTTTGGTACCGTATGGATGTGCTCGTACGATGTTGTACCGTTTTGGTGTGGTTTTGTATCGTAACGAAGCACTAGTACGTTATTTTACCATTTTGGTGAGGTTTGGTATCGTATGGTGGCATTCGTACGGTATTGTACCTATTTTGGTGTGGTTTGGTACAGTAACAAAGTACTCGTACGGTATTGTACTGTTTTTGTGTGGTTTGATACCGTGTGGAGGTACTCGTACGATATTGTACCGTTTTGGTGAGGTTTGGTATCGTATGGTGGTACTCGTACGGTATTGTACCATTTTGGAGTGGTTTGGTACCGTATGGAGGTACTCGTACGATATTGTACTGTTTTGGTGCGGTTCGGTACCGTTAGGAGGTACTCGTACGGTATTGTACCGTTTCGGTGTGGTTTAGTACCGTATGGATGTGCTCGTACGTTATTGTACTGTTTTGGTGAGGTTTGGTACCGTATGGATGTGCTCGTACGATATTGTACCATTTTGGTGTGGTTTTGTACCGTAACGAAGCACTAGTACGATATTGTACCATTTTTGTGAGGTTTGGTATCGTATGGTGGTACTATTTTGTACCTATTTTGTGTGGTTTGGTTCCATAACAAATTACTCGTACGGTATTGTACCGTTTTGGTGTGGTTTGGTACTGAATGGAGGTAGTCGTACGACATTGTACAATTTTGGTGTGGTTTGGTACCGTATGGAGATACTCGTACGGTATTGTACCGTTTTGGTATGGTTTGGTACCGTAATAAAGTACTCGTACGGTATTGTATCATTTTGGTGTGGTTTGGAACCGTATGGATGTACTCGTACGGTATTGTACCATTTTGGTGAGGTTTGGTATCGTATGGTGGTACGCATTCGGTATTGTACCATTTTGGTGAGGTTTGGCATCGTATGGTATTGTACCGTTTTGGTGTGGTTTGGTACCGTAACAAAGTACTCGTACAGTATTGTACCGTTTTGGTGTGGTTTGTTACTGTATGGAGGTACTCGTACGATGTTGTACCGTTTTGGTGGGGTTTGGTATCGTTTGGTGGTACTCGTACGGTATTGTACCGTTTTGGTGTGGTTTGGTACCGTAACAAAGTACTCTTACGGTATTGTACCATTTTGGTGTGGCTTGATGCCGTATGAAGGTACTCGTACGATATTGTACCGTTTTGGTGAGATTTGGTAACGTATGGTGGTACTCGTACGGTATTGTACCATTTTGGTGCGCGTTTTGGAAACCGTATGTAGGTACTAGTTTGTTATTGTACCGTTTTGGTGTGGTTTGGTACCGTATGGAGTTACTCGTACGATATTGTACAGTTTGGGTGTGGTTTGGTACCGTATGGATGTGCTCGTACGGTATTGTACCATTTTGGTGAGGTTTGGTATCGTATGGTGGTACGCATTCGGTATTGTACCATTTTGGTGAGGTTTGGCATCGTATGGTATTGTACCGTTTTGGTGTGGTTTGGTACCGTAACAAAGTACTCGTACGGTATTGTACCGTTTTGGTGTGGTTTGTTACCGTATGGAGGTACTCGTACGATGTTGTACCGTTTTGGTGGGGTTTGGTATCGTTTGGTCGTACTCGTACGGTATTGTACCGTTTTGGTGTGGTTCGGTACCGTAACAAAGTACTCATACCGTTTTGGTGTGGTTCGGTACTGTAACAAAGTACTCGTACGGTATTGTACCGTTTTCGTGTGGTTTGGTACCGTATGGAGATACTCGTACAATATTGTACAGTTTTGGTGTGGTTTGGTAGCGTATGGATGTACTCGTACGGTTTTGTACCATTTGGGTGTGGTTTTGTACCGTATGGAGGTACTCGTACGATATTGTACCGTTTTGGTGTGGTTTTGTACTGTATGGAGGTACTCGTACGGTATTGTACCGTTTCGGTGTGGTTTAGGACCATATGGATGTGCTCGTACGATATTGTATTGTTTTGGTGAGGTTTGGTACCGTATGGATGTGCTCGTACGATATTGTACCAATTTAGTGTGGTTTTGTACCGTAACGAAGCACTAGTACGATATTGAACCATTTTGGTGAGATTTGGTATCGTATGGTGGTACTCGTACGGTTTTGTACCTATTTTGTGTTGTTTGGTTCCGTAACAAAGTACTCGTACGGTATTGTACCGTTTTGGTGTGGTTTGGTACTGTATGGAGGTAGGTGTACGATATTGTTTAATTTTGGTGTGGTTTGGTACTGTATGGAGATACTCGTACGGTATTGTACCGTTTTGGCATGGTTTGGTACCCTATGGATATACTCGTACGTTATTGTACCTTTTCGGTGTGGTTTGGTACCGTAGGGATGTACTCGTACGGTATTGTACCGTTTTACTCTGGTTTGGTACCGTATGGATAAGGTCGTACGATATTGTACCATTTTGGTGTGGTTTCGAACCGTATGGATGCACTCGTCTGGTATTGTACCATTTTGGTGTGGTTTGGTACCGTAACGAAGCACTAGTACGGTATTGTACCATTTTGGTGAGGTTTGGTATCGTATGGTGGTGCTCGTACGGTATTGTACCGTTTTGGTGTGATTTGGTACCGTAACAAAGTACTCGTACGGTATTGTACCGTTTTGGCGTGGTTTGTTACCGTATAGAGGTACTCGTACGATATTGTACCGTTTTTGTGAGGTTTGGTATCGTTTGGTGGTACTCGTATGGTATTGTACCGTTTTGCTGTGGTTTGGTACCGTAACAAAGTACACGTACGGTATTGTACCGTTTTGGTGTGGTTTTGAATTGTATGGTGGTACTTGTACGGTATTGTACCGTTTTGGTGTGGTTTGGTACCGTAACAAAGTGCTCGTACGGTATTGTACCGTTTTGGTGTGGTTTGATACCGTATGGAGGTACTCGTACGATATTGTACCGTTTTGTTGAGGTTTGGTATCGTTTGGAGTTACTCGTACGGTATTGTACCGTTTTGGTGTGGTTTGGTACCGTAAAAAGGTACTCGTACGGTATTGTACCGTTTTGGTGTGATTTGGTACCGTATGGAGGTACTCGTACGATATTGTACCGTTTTGGTGTGGTTTGGTACCGTAACCAAATAATCGAACGGTATTGTACCGTTTTGGAGTGGTTTGGTACCCTATGGATATACTCGTACGTTATTGTACCTTTTCGGTGTGGTTTGGTACCGTATGGATGTACTCGTACGGTATTGTACCGTTTTGCTCTGGTTTGGTACCGTATGGATAAGGTCGTACGATATTGTACCATTTTGGTGTGGTTTCGAACCGTATGGATGCACTCGTCTGGTATTGTACCATTTTGGTGTGGTTTGGTACCGTAACGAAGCACTAGTACGGTATTGTACCATTTTGGTGAGGTTTGGTATCGTATGGTGGTGCTCGTACGGTATTGTACCATTTTGGTGTGATTTGGTACCGTAACAAAGTACTCGTACGGTATTGTACCGTTTTGGCGTGGTTTGTTACCGTATAGAGGTACTCGTATGATATTGTACCGTTTTTGTGAGGTTTGGTATCGTTTGGTGGTACTCGTATGGTATTGTACCGTTTTGCTGTGGTTTGGTACCGTAACAAAGTACACGTACGGTATTGTACCGTTTTGGTGTGGTTTTGAATTGTATGGTGGTACTCGTACTGTATTGTACCGTTTTGGTGTGGTTTGGTACCGTAACAAAGTGCTCGTACGGTATTGTACCGTTTTGGTGTGATTTGGTACCGTATGGAGGTACTCGTACGATATTTTACCGTTTTTGTGTGGTTTGGTACCGTAACAAAGTACTCGTACGGTATTGTACCGTTTTGGCGGGGTTTGGTACCCTATAGAGGTACTCGTACGTTATAGTTATTTTTCGGTGTGGTTTGGTACCGTAACGAAGTACTCGTACGGTAATGTACCGTTTTGCTCTGGTTTGGTACCGTATGGATAAGGTCGTACGATATTGTACCATTTTGGTGTGGTTTGGATACGTATAGATGCACTCGTATGGTATCGTACCATTTTGGTGTGGTTTAGTACCGTAACGAAGCACTAGTACGGTATTGTAACATTTTGGTGAGGTTTGGTATTGTATGGTGGTACTCGAACGGTATTGTACAATTTTGGTGTGATTTGGAACCGTAACAAAGTACTCGTACGGTATTGTACCGTTTTGGTGTGGTTTGTTACCGTATGGAGGTACTCGTACGATATTGTACCGTTTTGGTGAGGTTTGGTATCGTTTGGTGGTACTCGTACGGTATTGTACCGTTTTGCTGTGGTTTGGTACCGTAACAAAGTACTCGTACGGTATTGATCCGTTTTGTGTGGTTTGGTACCATATGGAGGTACTCGTACGATATTGTACCGTTTTGGTGTGGTTTGGTACCGTATGGAAGTACTCGTACGGTTTTGTACCATTTCGGTGTGGTTTGGTACCGTATGGAGGTACTCGTACGATATTGTATCGTTTTTGTGTGGTTTGGTACTGTATGGAGGTACTCGCATAGTATTGTACCGTTTCGGTATGGTTTGGTACCGTATGGATGTGCTCGTACGATATTGTACTATTTTGTTGAGGTTTGGTACCGTATGGATGTGCTCGTTCGGTATTGTACGGTTTTGCTGTGGCTTGGTACCCTACTAAAGTACTCGTACGGTATTGTACCGTTTTGGTGTGGTTTGGTACCGTATGGAGGTACTCGTACGATATTGTACCGTTTTGGTGTGGTTTGGTACCGTATGGATGTACTCGTACCATTTTGTGCCATTTGGGAGTGGTTTGAAACCGTATGGAGGTACTCGTACGATACTGTACCATTTTGGTGTGGTTTGGTATTGTATGGAGGTACTCGTACGGTATTGTACCGTTTAGGTGTGGTTTGGTACCGTATGGATGTGCTCGTACGATATTGTACTGTTTTGGTGAGGTTTGGTACCGTATGGATGTGCTCGTCCGATATTGTACCGTTTTGGTGTGGTTTGGTACCGTAACGAAGAACTAATACGATATTGTACCATTTTGGTGAGGTCTGGTATCGTATGGTGGTACTCGTACGGTTTTGTACCTATTTTGTGTGGCTTGGTTCCGTAACAAAGTACTCGTATGGTATCGTACCATTTTTGTGTGGTTTGTTACTGTATGGAGGTAATCGTACGACATTGTTCCGTTTTGGTGAGGCTTGGTATTGTTCGGTGGTACTCGTACGGTATTGTACCGTTTTGGTGTGGTTTGGTACCGTAACAAAGTACTCTTACGGTATTGTACCGTTTTGGTATGGTTTGGTACCGTATGGAGGTACTCGTACGATATTATACCGTTTTGTTTTGGTTTGGTACCGTATGGAGGTACTCGTACGATATTGTACCGTTTTGGTGTGGTTTGGTACCGTATGGATGTACTCGTACGGTTTTGTAACATTTTGGTGTGGTTTGGTACCGTATGGAGGTACTCGTACGATATTGTACGATTTTGGTGTGGTTTGGTACCGTATGGAGGTACTCGTACGGTATTGTACTGTTTCGGTGTGGTTTGGTACCGTATGGATGTGCTCATACGATATTCTACTGTTTGGGTGAGGTTCGGTACCGTATGGATGTGCTCGTACGATATTGTACCGTTTTGGAGAGGTTTGGTATCGTATGGTGGTACTCGTACGGTTTTGTACCTATTTTGTGTGGTTTGGTTCCGTAACAAAGTACTCGTCCGGTATTGTACCGTTTTGGTGTGGTTTGGTACTGTATGGAGGTAGTCGTACGATATTGTACAATTTTGGTGTGGTTTGGTACCGTAAGGACATACTCGTACGGTATTGTACTGTTTTGGTATGGTTTGGTACCGTAACAAAGTACTCGTACGGTATTCTATCGTTTTGGTGTGGTTTGGAACCGTATGGATGTACTCGTACGGTATTGTACCATTTTTGTGTGGTTTTGTACCACAACGAAGCACTAGTACGGTATTGTACCGTTTTGGTGAGGTTTGGTATCGTTTGGAGGTACTCGTACTGTATTGTACCGTTTTGGTGTGGTTTGGTACCGTAAAAAACTACTCGTACAGTATTGTACCGTTTTGGTGTGATTTGGTACCGTATGGAGGTACTCGTACAATATTGTACCGTTGTGGTGTGGTTTGGTACCGTAACAAAGTACTCGTACGGTATTGTACCGTTTTGGCGGGGTTTGGTACCCTATAGAGGTACTCGTACGTTATAGTTATTTTTCGGTGTGGTTTGGTACCGTAACGAAGTACTCGTACGGTAATGTACCGTTTTGCTCTGGTTTGGTACCGTATGGATAAGGTCGTACGATATTGTTCCATTTTGGTGTGGTTTGGATACGTATAGATGCACTCGTATGGTATTGTACCATTTTGGTGTGGTTTGGTACCGTAACGAAGCAGTAGTACGGTATTGTAACATTTTGGTGAGGTTTGGTATTGTATGGTGGTACTCGAACGGTATTGTACAATTTTGGTGTGATTTGGAACCGTAGCAAAGTACTCGTACGGTATTGTACCGTTTTGGTGTGGTTTGTTACCGTATGGAGGTACTCGTACGATATGGTACCGTTTTGGTGAGGTTTGGTATCGTTTGGTGGTACTCGTACGGTATTGTACCGTTTTGCTGTGGTTTGGTACCGTAACAAAGTACTCATACGGTATTGTACCGTTTTGGTGTGGTTTGGTACCGTATGGAGGTACTTACACGATATTGTACCGTTTTCGTGTGGTTTTGTACCGTATAGATGTACTCGTACAGTTTTGTACCATTTGGCTGTGGTTTGGTACCGAATGGAGGTACTCGTACGATATTGTACCGTTTTGCTGTGGTTTGGTACCGTAACGAAGTACTTGTACGGTATTGATCCGTTTTGGTGTGGTTTGGTACCATATGGAGGTACTCGTACGATATTGTATCGTTTTTGTGTTGTTTGGTACTGTATGGAGGTACTCGCATAGTATTGTACCGTTTCGGTGTGGTTTGGTACCGTATGGATGTGCTCGTACGATATTGTACTATTTTGTTGAGGTTTGGTACCGTATGGATGTGCTCGTTCGGTATTGTACGGTTTTGCTGTGGCTTGGTACCCTACCAAAGTACTCGTACGGTATTGTACCGTTTTGGTGTGGTTTGGTACCGTATGGAGGTACTCGTACGATATTGTACCGTTTTGGTGTGGTTTGGTACCGTATGGATGTACTCGTACCATTTTGTGCCATTTGGGAGTGGTTTGATACCGTATGGAGGTACTCGTACGATACTGTACCATTTTGGTGTGGTTTGGTATTGTATGGAGGTACTCGTACGGTATTGTACCGTTTAAGTGTGGTTTGGTACCGTATGGATGTGCTCGTACGATATTGTACTGTTTTGGTGAGGTTTGGTACCGTATGGATGTGCTCGTACGATATTGTACCGTTTTGGTGTGGTTTGGTACCGTAACGAAGAACTAATATGATATTGTACCATTTTGGTGAGGTCTGGTATCGTATGGTGGTACTCGTACGGTTTTGTACCTATTTTGTGTGGCTTGGTTCCGTAACAAAGTACTCGTACGGTATTGTACCATTTTGGTGTGGTTTGGTACTATATGGAGGTAGTCGTACGATATTGTACAATTTTGGTGTGGTTTGGTACCGTATGGAGATACTCGTACGGTATTTTACCGTTTTGGTATGGTTTGGTACCGTAACAAAGTACTCGTACGGTATTGCACCGTTTTCGTGTGGTTTGGAACCGTATGGATGTACTCGTACGGTATTGTACAATTTTGGGGTGGTTTTGTACCACAACAAAGCATTAGTACGGTATTGTACCGTTTTGGTGAGGTTTGGAATTGTATTGTGGTACTCGTACGGTATTGTACCATTTTGGTGTGGTTTGGTACCGTACCAAGTACTCGTACGGTATTGTACCATTTTGGTGTGGTTTGATACCGTATAGAGGTACTCGTACGATATTGTAGAGTTTTGGTGAGGTTTGGTATCGTTTGGAGGTACTCGTGCGGTATTGTACCGTTTTGGTGTGGTTTGGTACGGTAACAAAGTACTCGTACGGTATTGTACCGTTTTGGTGTGATAGGTACCGTATGGAGGTACTCGTACGATATTGTACCGTTTTGGTGTGGTTTGGTACCGTATGGATGTACTCATACGATTTTGTACCATTTGGTGTGGTTTGGTACCGTATGGATGTACTCGAACGGTATTGTACCGTTTTGCTCTGGTTTGGTTCCGTATGGATAAGGTCATACGATATTGAACCATTTTGGTGTGGTTTGGTACTGTATGGAGGTACTCGTACGATATTGTACCAATTTGGTGTGATTTGGTACCGTAACAACGTACTCGTACGGTATTGTACCGTTTTGGTGTGATTTGGTACCGTATGGAGGTACTCGTACGATATTGTACCGTTTTGTTGTGGTTGGTACCGTATTGATGTACACGTACGGTTTTGTACCGTTTGGTGTGGTTTGGTACCGTATGGAGGTACTCGTACGATATTGTACCGTTTTGGTGTGATTTGGTACCGTAACAAAGTACTCGTATGGTATTGTACCGTTTTGGTGTGGTTTGTTACCGTATGGAGGTACTCGTACGATATTGTACCGTTGTTGTGAGGTTTGGTATCGTTTGGTGGTACTCGTACGGTATTGTACCGTTTTGCTGTGGTTTGTTACCGTAACAAAGTACTCATACGGTATTGTACCGTTTTGGTGTGGTTTGGTACCGTATGGAGGTACTTACACGATATTGTACCGTTTTCGTGTGGTTTTGTACCGTATAGATGTACTCGTACGGTTTTGTACCATTTGGCTGTGGTTTGGTACCGAATGGAGGTACTCGTACGATATTGTACCGTTTTGCTGTGGTTTGGTACCGTAACGAAGTACTTGTACGGTATTGTACCGTTTTGGTGTGATTTGGTATCGTATGGAGGTACTCGTACGATATTGTACCATTTTTGTGTGGTTTGGTACCGTAACGAACTACTCGTACGGTATTGTACCGTTTTGGTGGGGTTTGGTACCCTATGGATGTACTCGTACGTTATTGTACCTTTTCGGTGTGGTTTGGTACCGTATGGATGTACTCGTACGGTATTGTACCGTTTTGCTCTGGTTTGGTACCGTATGGATAAGGTCGTACGATATTGTACCATTTTGGTGTGGTTTGGTACCGTATGGAGGTACTCGTACGATATTGTACCGTTTTGGTGTGGTTTGGTACCGTAACAAAGTACTCGTACGATATTGTACCGTTTTGGTGTGGTTTGGTACCGTATGGATGTGCGCGTACGGTATTGTTACCTTTTGGTGTGGTTTGGTACAGTACGTAGGTATTCGTACGGTATTGTACCGTTTCGGGGTGGTTTAGTACCGTATGGATATGCTCGTATGATATTGTACTATTTTGGTGAGGTTTGGTACCGTATGGATGTGCTCGTACGATATTGTACCATTTTGGTGTGGTTTGGTACCGTAACGAAGCACTAGTACGGTATTGTACCATTTTGGTGAGGTTTGGTATCGTATGGTGGTACTCGTACGGTATTGTACCGTTTTGGTGAGGTTTGGTATCGTATGGTGGTACTCGTATGGTATTGTACCGTTTTGGTGTGGGCTGGTACCGTAACAAAGTACTCGTACGGTATTGTACCGTTTTGGTGTGGTTTGTTACCGTATGGAGGTACTCGTACGATATTGTACCGTTTTGGTGAGGTTTCGTATCGTTTTGTGGTACTCGTACGGTATTTTACCGCTTTAGTGTGGTTTGGTACCGTATGCAGGTACTCGTACGATATTGTACCGTTTTGGTGTGGTTTGGTACCGTATGGATGTGCTCGTACGGTTTTGTAACCTTTTGGTGTGGTTTGGTACCGTATGGAGGTACTCGTACGATATTGTACCATTTTGGTGTGGTTTGGTAGCGTATGGAGGTACTCGTATGATATTGTACTATTTTTGTGAGGTTTGGTACCGTATGGATGTGCTCGTACGATATTGAACCATATTGGTGTGGTTTGGTACCGTAATGAAGTACTCGTGCGGTATTGTGCCGTTTTGGTGTGATTTGGTACCGTATGGAGGTACTCGTACGATATTGTACCATTTTGGTGTGGTTGGTACCGTATGGATGTACTCGTACGGTTTTGTACCATTTGGTGTGGTTTGGTATCGTATGGAGGTACTCGTACGATATTGTACCATTTTGGTGTGGTTTGGTACCGTAACGAAGTACTCGTACGGTATTGTACCGTTTGGGTGGGGTTTGGCACCCTATGGATGTACTCGTACGTTATTGTTCCTTTTCGGTGTGGTTTGGTACCGTATGGATGTACTCGTACGGTATTGTACCGTTTTGCTCTGGTTTGGTACCGTATGGATAAGGTCGTACGATATTGTACCATTTTGGTGTGGTTTGGAACCGTATGGATGCACTCGTATGGTATTGTACCATTTTGGTGTGGTTTGGTACCGTAACGAAGCACTAGTACGGTATTGTACCTTTTTGGTGAGGTTTCGTATCGTATGGTGGTACTCGTACGGTATTGTACCGTTTTGGTGAGGTTTGGTATCGTATGGTGGTACTCGTATGGTATTGTACCGTTTTGGTGTGGTTTGGTAACGTAACAAAGTACTCGGAGTCTCGGACGGTATTGTACCATTTTGGTGTGGTTTGTTACTGTATGGAGGTAATCGTACGATATTGTTCCGTTTTGGTGAGGCTTGGTATTGTGCGGTGGTACTCGTACGGTATTGTACCGTTTTGGTGTGGTTTGGTACCGTAACAAAGTACTCTTACGGTATTGTACCGTTTTGGTGTGGTTTGGTACCGTATGGAGGTACTCGTACGATATTATACCGTTTTGTTTTGGTTTGGTACCGTATGGAGGTACTCGTACGATATTGTACCGTTTTGGTGTGGTTTGGTACCGTATGGATGTACTCATACGGTTTTGTAACATTTTCGTGTGGTTTGGTACCGTATGGAGGTACTCGTACGATATTGTACCATTTTGGTGTGGTTTGGTACCGTATGGAGGTACTCGTACGGTATTGTACTGTTTCGGTGTGGTTTGGTACCGTATGGATGTGCTCATACGATATTGTACTATTTGGGTGAGGTTTGGTACCGTATGGATGTGCTCGTACGATATTGTACCATTTTGGAGAGGTTTGGTATCGTATGGTGGTACTCGTACGGTTTTGTACCTATTTTGTGTGGTTTGGTTCCGTAACAAAGTACTCGTCCGGTATTGTACCGTTTTGGTGTGGTTTGGTACTGTATGGAGGTAGTCGTACGATATTGTACAATTTTGTTGTGGTTTGGTACCGTATGGACATACTCGTACGGTATTGTACTGTTTTGGTATGGTTTGGTACCGTAACAAAGTACTCGTACGGTTTTCTATCGTTTTGGTATGGTTTGGAACCGTATGGATGTACTCGTACGGTATTGTACCATTTTTGTGTGGTTTTGTACCACAACGAAGCACTAGTACGGTATTGTACCGTTTTGGTGAGGTTTGGTATCGTTTGGAGGTACTCGTACTGTATTGTACCGTTTTGGTGTGGTTTGGTACCGTAAAAAACTACTCGTACAGTATTGTACCGTTTTGGTGTGATTTGGTACCGTATGGAGGTACTCGTACAATATTGTACCGTTGTGGTGTGGTTTGGTACCGTAACAAAGTACTCGTACCGTATTGTACCGTTTTGGCGGGGTTTGGTACCCTATAGAGGTACTCGTACGTTATAGTTATTTTTCGGTGTTGTTTGGTACCGTAACGAAGTACTCGTACGGTAATGTACCGTTTTGCTCTGGTTTGGTACCGTATGGATAAGGTCGTACGATATTGTACCATTTTGGTGTGGTTTGGATACGTATAGATGCACTCGTATGGTATTGTACCATTTTGGTGTGGTTTGGTACCGTAACGAAGCAGTAGTACGGTATTGTAACATTTTGGTGAGGTTTGGTATTGTATGGTGGTACTCGAACGGTATTGTACAATTTTGGTGTGATTTGGAACCGTAGCAAAGTACTCGTACGGTATTGTACCGTTTTGGTGTGGTTTGTTACCGTATGGAGGTACTCGTACGATATGGTACCGTTTTGGTGAGGTTTGGTATCGTTTGGTGGTACTCGTACGGTATTGTACCGTTTTGCTGTGGTTTGGTACCGTAACAAAGTACTCATACGGTATTGTACCGTTTTGGTGTGGTTTTGTACCGTATGGAGGTACTTACACGATATTGTACCGTTTTCGTGTGGTTTTGTACCGTATAGATGTACTCGTACGGTTTTGTACCATTTGGCTGTGGTTTTGTACCGAATGGAGGTACTCGTACGATATTGTACCGTTTTGCTGTGGTTTGGTACCGTAACGAAGTACTTGTACGGTATTGATCCGTTTTGGTGTGGTTTGGTACCATATGGAGGTACTCGTACGATATTGTATCATTTTTGTGTGGTTTGGTACTGTATGGAGGTACTCGCATAGTATTGTACCGTTTCGGTGTGGTTTGGTACCGTATAGATGTGCTCGTACGATATTGTACTATTTTGTTGAGGTTTGGTACCGTATGGATGTGCTCGTTCGGTATTGTACGGTTTTGCTGTGGCTTGGTACCCTACCAAAGTACTCGTACGGTATTGTACCGTTTTGGTGTGGTTTGGTACCGTATGGAGGTACTCGTACGATATTGTACCGTTTTGGTGTGGTTTTGTACCGTATGGATGTACTCGTACCATTTTGTGCCATTTGGGAGTGGTTTGATACCGTATGGAGGTACTCGTACGATACTGTACCATTTTGGTGTGGTTTGGTATTGTATGGAGGTACTCGTACGGTATTGTACCGTTTAAGTGTGGTTTGGTACCGTATGGATGTGCTCGTACGATATTGTGCTGTTTTGGTGAGGTTTGGTACCGTATGGATGTGCTCGTACGATATTGTACCGTTTTGGTGTGGTTTGGTACCGTAACGAAGAACTAATATGATATTGTACCATTTTGGTGAGGTCTGGTATCGTATGGTGGTACTCGTACGGTTTTGTACCTATTTTGTGTGGCTTGGTTCCGTAACAAAGTACTCGTACGGTATTGTACCATTTTGGTGTGGTTTGGTACTGTATGGAGGTAGTCGTACGATATTGTACAATTTTGGTGTGGTTTGGTACCGTATGGAGATACTCGTACGGTATTTTACCGTTTTGGTATGGTTTGGTACCGTAACAAAGTACTCGTACGGTATTGCACCGTTTTCGTGTGGTTTGGAACCGTATGGATGTACTCGTACGGTATTGTACAATTTTGGGCTGGTTTTGTACCACAACAAAGCATTAGTATGGTATTGTACCGTTTTGGTGAGGTTTGGAATTGTATTGTGGTACTCGTACGGTATTGTACCGTTTTGGTGTGGTTTGGTACCGTACCAAGTACTCGTACGGTATTGTACCATTTTGGTGTGGTTTGATACCGTATAGAGGTACTCGTACGATATTGTAGAGTTTTGGTGAGGTTTGGTATCGTTTGGAGGTACTCGTGCGGTATTGTACCGTTTTGGTGTGGTTTGGTACGGTAACAAAGTACTCGTACGGTATTGTACCGTTTTGGTGTGATAGGTACCGTATGGAGGTACTCGTACGATATTGTACCGTTTTGGTGTGGTTTGGTACCGTATGGATGTACTCATACGATTTTGTACCATTTGGTGTGGTTTGGTACCGTATGGATGTACTCGAACGGTATTGTACCGTTTTGCTCTGGTTTGGTTCCGTATGGATAAGGTCATACGATATTGAACCATTTTGGTGTGGTTTGGTACTGTATGGAGGTACTCGTACGATATTGTACCAATTTGGTGTGGTTTGGTACCGTAACAACGTACTCGTACGGTATTGTACCGTTTTGGTGTGATTTGGTACCGTATGGAGGTACTCGTACGATATTGTACCGTTTTGTTGTGGTTGGTACCGTATTGATGTACACGTACGGTTTTGTACCGTTTGGTGTGGTTTGGTATCGTATGGAGGTACTCGTACGATATTGTACCGTTTTGGTGTGATTTGGTACCGTAACAAAATACTCGTATGGTATTGTACCGTTTTGGTGTGGTTTGTTACCGTATGGAGGTACTCGTACGATATTGTACCGTTGTTGTGAGGTTTGGTATCGTTTGGTGGTACTCGTACGGTATTGTACCGTTTTGCTGTGGTTTGTTACCGTAACAAAGTACTCATACGGTATTGTACCGTTTTGGTGTGGTTTGGTACCGTATGGAGGTACTTACACGATATTGTACCGTTTTCGTGTGGTTTTGTACCGTATAGATGTACTCGTACGGTTTTGTACCATTTGGCTGTGGTTTGGTACCGAATGGAGGTACTCGTACGATATTGTACCATTTTGCTGTGGTTTGGTACCGTAACGAAGTACTTGTACGGTATTGTACCGTTTTGGTGTGATTTGGTATCGTATGGAGGTACTCGTACGATATTGTACCATTTTTGTGTGGTTTGGTACCGTAACGAACTACTCGTACGGTATTGTACCGTTTTGGTGGGGTTTGGTACCCTATGGATGTACTCGTACGTTATTGTACCTTTTCGGTGTGGTTTGGTACCGTATGGATGTACTCGTACGGTATTGTACCGTTTTGCTCTGGTTTGGTACCGTATGGATAAGGCCGTACGATATTGTACCATTTTGGTGTGGTTTGGTACCGTATGGAGGTACTCGTACGATATTGTACCGTTTTGGTGTGGTTTGGTACCGTAACAAAGTACTCGTACGATATTGTTCCGTTTTGGTGTGGTTTGGTACCGTATGGATGTGCGCGTACGGTATTGTTACCTTTTGGTGTGGTTTGGTACAGTACGGAGGTATTCGTACGGTATTGTACCGTTTCGGGGTGGTTTAGTACCGTATGGATATGCTCGTATGATATTGTACTATTTTGGTGAGGTTTGGTACCGTATGGATGTGCTCGTACGATATTGTACCATTTTGGTGTGGTTTGGTACCGTAACGAAGCACTAGTACGGTATTGTACCATTTTGGTGAGGTTTGGTATCGTATGGTGGTACTCGTACGGTATTGTACCGTTTTGGTGAGGTTTGGTATCGTATGGTGGTACTCGTATGGTATTGTACCGTTTTGGTGTGGGCTGGTACCGTAACAAAGTACTCGTACGGTATTGTACCGTTTTGGTGTGGTTTGTTACCGTATGGAGGTACTCGTACGATATTGTACCGTTTTGGTGAGGTTTCGTATCGTTTGGTGGTACTCGTACGGTATTTTACCGCTTTAGTGTGGTTTGGTACCGTATGCAGGTACTCGTACGATATTGTACCGTTTTGGTGTGGTTTGGTACCGTATGGATGTGCTCGTACGGTATTGTAACCTTTTGGTGTGGTTTGGTACCGTATGGAGGTACTCGTACGATATTGTACCATTTTGGTGTGGTTTGGTAGCGTATGGAGGTACTCGTATGATATTGTACTATTTTTGTGAGGTTTGGTACCGTATGGATGTGCTCGTACGATATTGAACCATATTGGTGTGGTTTGGTACCGTAATGAAGTACTCGTGCGGTATTGTACCGTTTTGGTGTGATTTGGTACCGTATGGAGGTACTCGTACGATATTGTACCATTTTGGTGTGGTTGGTACCGTATGGATGTACTCGTACGGTTTTGTACCATTTGGTGTGGTTTGGTATCGTATGGAGGTACTCGTACGATATTGTACCATTTTGGTGTGGTTTGGTACCGTAACGAAGTACTCGTACGGTATTGTACCGTTTGGGTGGGGTTTGTGCACCCTATGGATGTACTCGTACGTTATTGTTCCTTTTCGGTGTGGTTTGGTACCGTATGGATGTACTCGTGCGGTATTGTACCGTTTTGCTCTGGTTTGGTACCGTATGGATAAGGTCGTACGATATTGTACCATTTTGGTGTGGTTTGGAACCGTATGGATGCACTCGTATGGTATTGTACCATTTTGGTGTGGTTTGGTACCGTAACGAAGCACTAGTACGGTATTGTACCTTTTTGGTGAGGTTTCGTATCGTATGGTGGTACTCGTACGGTATTGTACCGTTTTGGTGAGGTTTGGTATCGTATGGTGGTACTCGTATGGTATTGTACCGTTTTGGTGTGGTTTGGTACCGTAACAAAGTACTCGGACGGTATTGTACCATTTTGGTGTGGTTTGTTACTGTATGGAGGTAATCGTACGATATTGTTCCGTTTTGGTGAGGCTTGGTATTGTTCGGTGGTACTCGTACGGTATTGTACCGTTTTGGTGTGGTTTGGTACCGTAACAAAGTACTCTTACGGTATTGTACCGTTTTGGTGTTGTTTGGTACCGTATGGAGGTACTCGTACGATATTGTACCGTTTTGGTGTGGTTTGGTACCGTATGGATGTACTCATACGGTTTTGTAACATTTTCGTGTGGTTTGGTACCGTATGGAGGTACTCGTACGATATTGTACCATTTTGGTGTGGTTTGGTACCGTATGGAGGTACTCGTACGGTATTGTACTGTTTCGGTGTGGTTTGGTACCGTATGGATGTGCTCATACGATATTGTACTATTTGGGTGAGGTTTGGTACCGTATGGATGTGCTCGTACGATATTGTACCATTTTGGAGAGGTTTGGTATCGTATGGTGGTACTCGTACGGTTTTGTACCTATTTTGTGTGGTTTGGTTCCGTAACAAAGTACTCGTCCGGTATTGTACCGTTTTGGTGTGGTTTGGTACTGTATGGAGGTAGTCGTACGATATTGTACAATTTTGTTGTGGTTTGGTACCGTATGGACATACTCGTACGGTATTGTACTGTTTTGGTATGGTTTGGTACCGTAACAAAGTACTCGTACGGTTTTCTATCGTTTTGGTATGGTTTGGAACCGTATGGATGTACTCGTACGGTATTGTACCATTTTTGTGTGGTTTTGTACCACAACGAAGCACTAGTACGGTATTGTACCGTTTTGGTGAGGTTTGGTATCGTTTGGAGGTACTCGTACGGTATTGTACCGTTTTGGTGTGGTTTGGTACCGTAAAAAACTACTCGTACGGTATTGTACCGTTTTGGTGTGATTTGGTACCGTATGGAGGTACTCGTACGATATGGTACCGTTTTGCTGTGGTTTGGTACCGTAATGAAGTACTCGTACGGTATTGTACCGTTTTGGTGTGATTTGGTACCGTATGGAGGTACTCGTACAATATTGTACCGTTGTGGTGTGGTTTGGTACCGTAACGAAGTACTCGTACGGTATTGTACCGTTTTGGTGTGATTTGGTACCGTATGGAGGTACTCGTACGATATTGTACCGTTTTTGTGTGGTTTGGTACCGTAACGAACTACTCGTACGGTATTGTACCGTTTTGGTGGGCTTTGGTACCCTATGGATGTACTCGTACGTTATTGTACCTTTTCGGTGTGGTTTGGTACCGTATGGATGTACTCGTACGGTATTGTACTGTTTTGCTCTGGTTTGGTACCGTATGGATAAGCTCGTACGATATTGTACCATTTTGGTGTGGTTTGGTACCGTATGGAGGTACTCGTACGATATTGTACCGTTTTGGTGTGGTTTGGTGCCGTAACAAAGTACTCGTACGATATTGTACCATTTTGGTGTGGTTTGGTACCGTATGGATGTGCTCATACGGTATTGTTACCTTTTGGTGTGGTTTGGTACCGTATGGAGATACTCGTACGGTATTGTACCGTGTCGGGGTGGTTTGGTACCGTATGGATATGCTCGTATGATATTGTACTATTTTGGTGAGGTTTAGTACCGTATGGATGTGCTCGTACGATATTGTACCATTTTGGTGTGGTTTGGTACCGTAACGAAGCACTAGTACGGTATTGTACCATTTTGGTGAGGTTTGGTATCGTATGGTGGTACTCGTACGGTATTGTACCGTTTTGGTGAGGTTTGGTATAGTATGGTGGTACTCGTATGGTATTGTACCGTTTTGGTGTGATTTAGTACCGTAACAAAGTACTCGTACGGTATTGTACCGTTTTGGTGTGGTTTGTTACGGTATGGAGGTACTCGTACGATATTGTTCCGTTTTGGTGAGGTTTGGTATCGTTTGGTGGTACTCGTACGGTATTGTACCGTTTTGGTGTGGTTTGGTACCGTAACAACGTACTCGTACGGTATTGTACCGTTTTGGTGTGATTTGGTACCGTATGGAGGTACTCGTACGATATTGTACCGTTTTGTTGTGGTTGGTACCGTATTGATGTACACGTACGGTTTTGTACCGTTTGGTGTGGTTTGGTATCGTATGGAGGTACTCGTACGATATTGTACCGTTTTGGTGTGATTTGGTACCGTAACAAAGTACTCGTATGGTATTGTACCGTTTTGGTGTGGTTTGTTACCGTATGGAGGTACTCGTACGATATTGTACCGTTGTTGTGAGGTTTGGTATCGTTTGGAGGTACTCGTACGGTATTGTACCGTTTTGGTGTGGTTTGGTACCGTAAAAAACTACTCGTACGGTATTGTACCGTTTTGGTGTGATTTGGTACCGTATGGAGGTACTCGTACGATATGGTACCGTTTTGCTGTGGTTTGGTACCGTAATGAAGTACTCGTACGGTATTGTATTGTTTTGGTGTGATTTGGTACCGTATGGAGGTACTCGTACAATATTGTACCGTTGTGGTGTGGTTTGGTACCGTAACGAAGTACTCGTACGGTATTGTACCGTTTTGGTGTGATTTGGTACCGTATGGAGGTACTCGTACGATATTGTACCGTTTTTGTGTGGTTTGGTACCGTAACGAACTACTCGTACGGTATTGTACCGTTTTGGTGGGCTTTGGTACCCCATGGATGTACTCGTACGTTATTGTACCTTTTCGGTGTGGTTTGGTACCGTATGGATGTACTCGTACGGTATTGTACTGTTTTGCTCTGGTTTGGTACCGTATGGATAAGCTCGTACGATATTGTACCATTTTGGTGTGGTTTGGTACCGTATGGAGGTACTCGTACGATATTGTACCGTTTTGGTGTGGTTTGGTGCCGTAACAAAGTACTCGTACGATATTGTACCATTTTGGTGTGGTTTGGTACCGTATGGATGTGCTCATACGGTATTGTTACCTTTTGGTGTGGTTTGGTACCGTATGGAGATACTCGTACGGTATTGTACCGTGTCGGGGTGGTTTGGTACCGTATGGATATGCTCGTATGATATTGTACTATTTTGGTGAGGTTTAGTACCGTATGGATGTGCTCGTACGATATTGTACCATTTTGGTGTGGTTTGGTACCGTAACGAAGCACTAGTACGGTATTGTACCATTTTGGTGAGGTTTGGTATCGTATGGTGGTACTCGTACGGTATTGTACCGTTTTGGTGAGGTTTGGTATAGTATGGTGGTACTCGTATGGTATTGTACCGTTTTGGTGTGATTTAGTACCGTAACAAAGTACTCGTACGGTATTGTACCGTTTTGGTGTGGTTTGTTACGGTATGGAGGTACTCGTACGATATTGTTCCGTTTTGGTGAGGTTTGGTATCGTTTGGTGGTACTCGTACGGTATTGTACCGTTTTGGTGTGGTTTGGTACCGTAACAAAGTACTCGTACAGTATTGTACCGTTTTGGTGTGGTTTGGTACCGTATGGTGGTACTCGTACACTATTGTACCGTTTTTGTGTGGTTTTGTACTGTATGGAGATACTCGTACGGTATTGTACCGTTTTGGTATGGTTTGGTACCATAACAAAGTACTCATACGGTATTGTATCGTTTTGGTGTGGTTTGGAACCGTATGGATGTACTCGTACGGTATTGTACCATTTTTGTGTGGTTTTGTACCACAACGAAGCACTAGTACGGTATTGTACCATTTTGGTGAGGTTTGGTATCGTTTGGAGGTACTCGTACGGTATTGTACCGTTTTGGTGTGGTTTGGTACCGTATAAAAGTACTCGTACGGTATTGTACCGTTTTGGTGTGATTTGGTACCGTATGGAGGTACTCGTACGATATTGTACCGTTTTGCTGTGGTTTGGTACCATAACGAAGTACTCGTACGGTATTGTACCGTTTTGGTGTGATTTGGTACCGTATGGAGGTACTCGTACGATATTGTACCATTTTAATGTGGTTTGGTACTGTAACGAAGTACTCGTACGGTATTGTACCGTTTTGGTGGGGTTTGGTACCCTATGGATGTACTCGTACGTTATTGTATCTTTTCCGTGTTGTTTGGTGCCGTATGGATGTACTCGTACGGCATTGTACCATTTTGCTCTGGTTTGGTACCGTATGGATAAGGTCGTACGATATTGTACCATTTTAGTGTGGTTTGGTACCGTATGGAGTTGCTTGTACGATATTGTACCGTTTTGGTGTGGTTTGGTACCGTAACAAAGTACTCGTACGGTATTGTACCGTTTTGGTGTGATTTGGTACCGTATGGAGGTACTCGTACGATATTGTACCGTTTTGGTGTGGTTGGTACCGTATCGATGTACTCGTACGGTTTTGTACCATTTGTTGTGGTTTGGTATCGTATGGAGGTACTCGTACGATATTGTACCGTTTTGGTGTGGTTTGGTACCGTAAAGAAGTACTTGTACGGTATTGTACCGTGTTGGTGGGGTTTGGTACCCTATGGATGTACTTGTACGTTATTATACCTTTTTGGTGGGGTTTGGTACCCTATGGATGTACTCGTACGATATTGTACCGTTTTGGTGTGGTTTGGAACCGTAACAAAGTACTCGTACGATATTGTACCGTTTTGGTGAGGTTTGGTATCGTTTGGTGGTACTCGTACGGTATTGTACCGTTTTGGTGTGGTTTGGTACCGTAACAAAGTATTCGTACGGTATTGTACCGTTTTGGTGTTGTTTGCTACCGTATGGAGGTACTTGTACGATATTGTACCGTTTTGGGTTGGTTTGGTACCGTATGGATGTACTCGTACGGTATTGTACCGTTTCGGTGTGGTTTGGTACAGTATGGATGTGCTCGTACGATATTGTACTGTTTTGGTGAGGTTTGGTACCGTATGGATGTGCTCGTATGCTATTGTACCGTTTTGGTGTGGTTTGGTACCGTAACGAATCACTAGTACGGTATTGTACCATTTTGGTGAGGTTTGGTATCGTATGGTGGTACTCGTACGGTATTGTACCGTTTTGGTGAAGTTTGGTATAGTATGGTGGTACTCGTATGGTATTGTACCGTTTTGGTGTGATTTTGTACCATAACAAAGTACTCGTACAGTATTGTACCGTTTTGGTGTGGTTTGTTACATTATGGAGGTACTCGTACGATATTGTTCCGTTTTGGTGAGGTTTGGTATCGTTTGGTGGTACTCGTACGGTATTGTACCGTTTTGGTGTGGTTTGGTACCGTAACAAAGTACTCGTACAGTATTGTACCGTTTTGGTGTGGTTTGGTACCGTATGGAGGTACCCGTACAATATTGTACCATTTTGGTGTGGTTTGGTACTGTATGGAGATACTCGTACGGTATTGTACCGTTTTGGTATGGTTTGGTACCATAACAAAGTACTCATACGGTATTGTATCGTTTTGGTGTGGTTTGGAACCGTATGGATGTACTCGTACGGTATTGTACCATTTTTGTGTGGTTTTGTACCACAACGAAGCACTAGTACGGTATTGTACCATTTTGGTGAGGTTTGGTATCGTTTGGAGGTACTCGTACGGTATTGTACCGTTTTGGTGTGGTTTGGTAGCGTAAAAAAGTACTCGTACGGTATTGTACCGTTTTGGTGTGATTTGGTACCGTATGGAGGTACTCGTACGATATTGTACCGTTTTGCTGTGGTTTGGTACCATAACGAAGTACTCGTACGGTATTGTACCGTTTTGGTGTGATTTGGTACAGTATGGAGGTACTCGTACGATATTGTACCATTTTAATGTGGTTTGGTACCGTAACGAAGTACTCGTACGGTATTGTACCGTTTTGGTGGGGTATGGTACCCTATGGATGTGCTCTTACGTTATTGTATCTTTTCGGTGTTGTTTGGTGCCGTATGGATGTACTCGTACGGTATTGTACCATTTTGCTCTGGTTTGGTACCGTTTGGATAAGGTCGTACGATATTGTACCATTTTAGTGTGGTTTGGTACCGTATGGAGTTGCTTGTACGATATTGTACCGTTTTGGTGTGGTTTGGTACCGTAACAAAGTACTCGTACGGTATTGTACCGTTTTGGTGTGAGTTGGTACCGTATGGAGGTACTCGTACGATATTGTACCGTTTTTGTGTGGTTGGTACCGTATGGATGTACTCGTACAGTTTTGTACCATTTGTTGTGGTTTGGTATCGTATGGAGGTACTCGTACGATATTGTACCGTTTTGGTGTGGTTTGGTACCGTAAAGAAGTACTTGTACGGTATTGTACCGTGTTGGTGGGGTTTGGTACCCTATGGATGTACTTGTACGTTATTATACCTTTTTGGTGGGGTTTGGTACGCTATGGATGTACTCGTACGATATTGTACCGTTTTGGTGTGGTTTGGTACCGTAACAAAGTACTCGTACGATATTGTACCGTTTTGGTGAGGTTTGGTATCGTTTGGTGGTACTCGTACGGTAGTGTACCGTTTTGGTGTGGTTTGGTACCGTAACAAAGTATTCGTACGGTATTGTACCGTTTTGGTGTTGTTTGCTACCGTATGGAGGTACTTGTACGATATTGTACCGTTTTGGGTTCGTTTGGTACCGTATGGATGTACTCGTACGGTATTTTACCGTTTCGGTGTGGTTTGGTACAGTATGGATGTGCTCGTACGATATTGTACTGTTTTGGTGAGGTTTGGTCCCGTATGGATGTGCTCGTATGCTATTGTACCGTTTTGGTGTGGTTTGGTACCGTAACGAATCACTAGTACGGTATTGTACCATTTTGGTGAGGTTTGGTATCGTATGGTGGTACTCGTACGGTATTGTACCGTTTTGGTGAGGTTTGGTATAGTATGGTGGTACTCGTATGGTATTGTACCGTTTTGGTGTGATTTTGTACCATAACAAAGTACTCGTACGGTATTGTACCGTTTTGGTGTGGTTTGTTACGGTATGGAGGTACTCGTACGATATTGTTCCGTTTTGGTGAGGTTTGGTATCGTTTGGTGGTACTCGTACGGTATTGTACCGTTTTGGTGTGGTTTGGTACCGTAACAAAGTACTCGTACAGTATTGTACCGTTTTGGTGTGGTTTGGTACCGTATGGAGGTACCCGTACAATATTGTACCATTTTGGTGTGGTTTGGTACTGTATGGAGATACTCGTACGGTATTGTACCGTTTTGGTATGGTTTGGTACCATAACAAAGTACTCATACGGTATTGTATCGTTTTGGTGTGGTTTGGAACCGTATGGATGTACTCGTACGGTATTGTACCATTTTTGTGTGGTTTTGTACCACAACGAAGCACTAGTACGGTATTGTACCATTTTGGTGAGGTTTGGTATCGTTTGGAGGTACTCGTACGGTATTGTACCGTTTTGGTGTGGTTTGGTACCGTAAAAAAGTACTCGTACGGTATTGTACCGTTTTGGTGTGATTTGGTACCGTATGGAGGTACTCGTACGATATTGTACCGTTTTGCTGTGGTTTGGTACCATAACGAAGTACTCGTACGGTATTGTACCGTTTTGGTGTGATTTGGTACCGTATGGAGGTACTCGTACGATATTGTACCATTTTAATGTGGTTTGGTACCGTAACGAAGTACTCGTACGGTATTGTACCGTTTTGGTGGGGTTTGGTACCCTATGGATGTACTCTTACGTTATTGTATCTTTTCGGTGTTGTTTGGTGCCGTATGGATGTACTCGTACGGTATTGTACCATTTTGCTCTGGTTTGGTACCGTTTGGATAAGGTCGTACGATATTGTACCATTTTAGTGTGGTTTGGTACCGTATGGAGTTGCTTGTACGATATTGTACCGTTTTGGTGTGGTTTGGTACCGTAACAAAGTACTCGTACGGTATTGTACCGTTTTGGTGTGATTTGGTACCGTATGGAGGTACTCGTACGATATTGTACCGTTTTTGTGTGGTTGGTACCGTATGGATGTACTCGTACGGTTTTGTACCATTTGTTGTGGTTTGGTATCGTATGGAGGTACTCGTACGATATTGTACCGTTTTGGTGTGGTTTGGTACCGTAAAGAAGTACTTGTACGATATTGTACCGTGTTGGTGGGGTTTGGTACCCTATGGATGTACTTGTACGTTATTATACCTTTTTGGTGGGGTTTGGTACGCTATGGATGTACTCGTACGATATTGTACCGTTTTGGTGTGGTTTGGTACCGTAACAAAGTACTCGTACGATATTGTACCGTTTTGGTGAGGTTTGGTATCGTTTGGTGGTACTCGTACGGTAGTGTATCGTTTTGGTGTGGTTTGGTACCGTAACAAAGTATTCGTACGGTATTGTACCGTTTTGGTGTTGTTTGCTACCGTATGGAGGTACTTGTACGATATTGTACCGTTTTGGGTTGGTTTGGTACCGTATGGATGTACTCGTACGGTATTTTACCGTTTCGGTGTGGTTTGGTACAGTATGGATGTGCTCGTACGATATTGTACTGTTTTGGTGAGGTTTAGTACCGTATGGATGTGCTCGTATGCTATTGTACCGTTTTGGTGTGGTTTGGTACCGTAACGAATCACTAGTACGGTATTGTACCATGTTGGTGAGGTTTGGTATCGTATGGTGGTACTCGTACGGTATTGTACCGTTTTGGTGAGGTTTGGTATAGTATGGTGGTACTCGTATGGTATTGTACCGTTTTGGTGTGATTTTGTACGATAACAAAGTACTCGTACGGTATTGTACCGTTTTGGTGTGGTTTGTTACGGTATGGAGGTACTCGTACGATATTGTTCCGTTTTGGTGAGGTTTGGTATCGTTTGGTGGTACTCGTACGGTATTGTACCGTTTTGGTGTGGTTTGGTACCGTAACAAAGTACTCGTACAGTATTGTACCGTTTTGGTGTGGTTTGGTACCGTATGGAGGTACTCGTACAATATTGTACCATTTTGGTGTGGTTTGGTACTGTATGGAGATACTCGTACGGTATTGTACCGTTTTGGTATGGTTTGGTACCATAACAAAGTACTCATACGGTATTGTATCGTTTTGGTGTGGTTTGGAACCGTATGGATGTACTCGTACGGTATTGTACCATTTTTGTGTGGTTTTGTACCACAACGAAGCACTAGTACGGTATTGTACCATTTTGGTGAGGTTTGGTATCGTTTGGAGGTACTCGTACGGTATTGTACCGTTTTGGTGTGGTTTGGTACCGTAAAAAAGTACTCGTACGGTATTGTACCGTTTTGGTGTGATTTGGTACCGTATGGAGGTACTTGTACGATATTGTACCGTTTTGCTGTGGTTTGGTACCATAACGAAGTACTCGTACGGTATTGTACCATTATGGTGTGATTTGGTACCGTATGGAGGTACTCGTACGATATTGTACCATTTTAATGGGGTTTGGTACCGTAACGAAGTACTCGTACGGTATTGTACCGTTTTGGTGGGGTTTGGTACCCTATGGATGTACTTTTACGTTATTATACCTTTTTGGTGGGGTTTGGTACCCTATGGATGTACTCGTACGATATTGTACCGTTTTGGTGTGGTTTGGTATCGTAACAAAGTACTCGTACGATATTGTACCGTTTTGGTGAGGTTTGGTATCGTTTGGTGGTACTCGTACGGTATTGTACCGTTTTGGTGTGGTTTGGTACCGTAACAAAGTATTCGTACGGTATTGTACCGTTTTGGTGTTGTTTGCTACCGTATGGAGGTACTTGTACGATATTGTACCGTTTTGGGTTGGTTTGGTACAGTATGGATGTGCTCGTACGATATTGTGTTGTTTTCGTGAGGTTTGGTACCGTATGGATGTGCTCGTATGCTATTGTACCGTTTTGGTGTGGTTTGGTACCGTAACGAATCACTAGTACGATATTGTACCGTTTTGGTGAGGTTTGGTATCGTATGGTGGTACTCGTACGGTTTTGTACCTATTTTGTGTGGTTTGGTTCCGTAACAAAGTACTCGTACGGTATTGTACAGTTTTGGTGTGGTTTGGTACTGTATGGAGGTAGTCGTACGATATTTTACAATTTTTGTGTGGTTTGGTACCGTATGGAGATACTCGTACGGTATTGTACCATTTTGGTATGGTTTGGTACTGTAACAAAGTACTCGTACGGTATTGTATCGTTTTGGTGTGGTTTGGAACGGTATGGATGTACTCGTACGGTATTGTACCATTTTTGTGTGGTTTTGCACCACAACGATGCACTAGTACGGTATTGTACCGTTTTGGTGAGGTTTGGAATTGTATGGTGGTACTCGTACGGTATTGTTCCGTTTTGGTGTGGTTTGGTACCCTAACAAAGTTCTGGTACGGTATTGTACCGTTTTGGTGTGATTTGATACCGTATGGAGGTACTAATACGATATTGTACCGTTTTGGTGAGGTTTGGTATCGTTTGGAGGTACTCGTACGGTATTGTACCATTTTGGTGTGGTTTGGTACCGTAACAAAGTACTCGTACGGTATGGTACCGTTTTGGTGAGATTTGGTACCGTATGGAGGTACTCGTACGATATTGTACCGTTTTGGTGTGGTTGGTACCGTATGGATGTACTTGTACGGTTTTGTACCATTTGGTGTGGTTTGGTATTGTATGGAGGTACTCGTACGATATTGTACCCTTTTGGTGTGGTTTGGTACCGTAACGAAGTACTCGTACGGTATTGTACCGTTTTGGTGGGGTTTGGTACCCTATGGATGTACTCGTACGTTATTCTACCTTTTCGGTGTGGATTGGTACCGTATGGATGTACTCGTACGGTATTGTATTGTTTTGCTCTTGTTTGTTACCGTATGGATAAGGTCGTACGATATTGTACCATTTTGGTGTGGTTTCGAACCGTATGGATGCACTCGTATGATATTGTACCATTTTGGTGTGGTTTCGTACCGTAACGAGGCACTAGTACGGTATTGTACCATTTTGGTGAGATTTGGTATCGTATGGTGGTACTCGTATTGTTCCATTTTGCTGAGGTTTGGTATCGTATGGTGGTACTCGTACGGTATTGTACCGTTTTGGTGAGGTTTGGTATCGTATGGTGGTACTCGTATGGTATTGTACCGTTTTGGTGTGGTTTGGTACCGTAACAAAGTACTCGTACGGTATTGTACCATTTTTGTGTGGTTTGTTACCGTATGGAGGTACTCGTACGATATTGTACCGTTTTGGTGAGGTTTCGTATCGTATGGTGGTACTTGTACGGCATTGTACCGTTTTGGTGCGGTTTGGAAACCTTATGTTGGTACTCGTTTGTTATTGTACCGTTTTGGTGTGGTTTGGTACCGTATGGAGTTACTCGTACGATATTGTACCGTTTGGGTGTGGTTTGGTACCTTATGGATGTGCTCGTACGGTATTGTTACCTTTTGGTGTGGTTTGGTACAGTATGGAGGTACTCGTACGGTATTGTACCGTTTCGGGGTGCTTTCGTCCCGTATGGATGTGCTCGTATGGTATTGTACTATTTTAGTGAGGTTTGGTACCGTATGGATGTGCTCGTACGATATTGTACCATTTTGGTATGGTTTGGTACCGTAACGAAGCACTAGTACGGTATTGTACCATTTTGGTGAGGTTTGGTATCGTATGGTGATATTCGTACGGTATTGTACCGTTTTGGTGAGGTTTGGTATCGTATGGTGGTACTCGTATGGTATTGTACTGTTTTGGTGTGGTTTGGTACCGTAACAAAGTACTCGTACGGTATTGTACCATTTTGGTGTGGTTTGTTACCGTATGGAGGTACTCGTACGATATTGTACCGTTTTGGTGAGGTTTCGTATCGTTTGGTGGTATTCGCACGGTATTGTACCGTTTTGGTGTGGTTTGGTACGGTAACAAAGTACTTGTTCGGTATTGTACCGTTTTGGTGTGGTTTGGTACCGTATGGAGGTACTCGTATGATATTGTACTATTTTGGTAAGGTTTGGTACCGTATGGATGTGCTCGTACGATATTGTACCATTTTGGTGTGGTTTGGTACTGTAACGAAGCACTGGTACAGTATTGTACCATTTTTGTGAAGTTTGGTATCGTATGGTGGTACTCGTACGGTATGTTACCGTTTTGATGAGGTTTGGTATCGTATGGTGGCACTCGTATGGTATTGTACCGTTTTGGTGTGGTTTGGTACCGTAACAAAGTACTCGTACGGTATTGTACCGTTTTGGTGTGGTTTGCTACCGTATGGAGGTACTCGTACGATATTGTACCATTTTGGTGAGGTTTGGTATCGTTTTGTGGTACTTGTACGGTATTGTACCGTTTTGGTGTGGTTTGGTACCGTAACAAAGTAGTCGTACGGTATTGTACCGTTTTGGTGTGGTTTGGTACCGTAACAAAGTAGTCGTACGATATTGTACCGTTTTGGTGTGGTTTGGTACCGTATAGATGTACTCGTACGGTATTGTACCGTTTCGGTGTGGTTTGGTACAGTATGGATGTGCTCGTACGATATTGTACTGTTTTTGTGAGGTTTGGTACCGTATGGATGTGCTCGTATGCTATTGTACCGTTTTGGTGTGGTTTGGTACCGTAACGAAGCACTAGTATGATATTGTACCATTTTGGTGAGGTGTGGTATCGTATGGTGGTACTTGTACGGTTTTGTACCTATTTTGTGTGGTTTGGTTCCGTAACAAAGTACTCGTACGGTATTGTACCATTTTGGTGTGGTTTGGTACTGTATGGAGGTAGTCGTACGATATTTTACAATTTTTGTGTGGTTTGGTACCGTATGCAGATACTCGTACGGTATTGTACCATTTTGGTATGGTTTGGTACCGTAACAAAGTACTCGTACGGTATTGTATCGTTTTGGTGTGGTTTGGAACCGTATGGATGTACTCGTACGGTATTGTACCATTTTTGTGTGGTTTTGTACCACAAAGAAGCACTAGTACGGTATTGTACCGTTTTGGTGAGGTTTGGAATTGTATGGTGGTACTCGTACGGTATTGTTCCGTTTTGGTGTGGTTTGGTACCGTAACAAAGTTTTGGTACGGTATTGTACCGTTTTGGTGTGATTTGATACCGTATGGAGGTACTCGTACGATATTGTACCCTTTTGGTGAGGTTTGGTATCGTTTGGAGGTACTCATACGGAATTGTACCATTTTGGTGTGGTTTGGTACCGTATGGATGTACTCGTACGTTATTGTACCGTTTCGGTGTGGTTTGGTACCGTATGGATGTGCTCGCACGATATTGTACTGTTTTGGTGAGGTTTGGTACCGTATGGATGTGCCCGTACGATATTGTACCGTTTTTGTGTGGTTTGGTACCGTAACGAAGCACTAGTACGATATTGTACCGTTTTGGTGAGGTTTGGTATCGTATGGTGGTACTCGTACGGTTTTGAACCTATTTTGTGTTGTTTGGTTCCGTAACAAAGTACTCGTACGGTATTGTACCGTTTTTGTGTGGTTTGGTATTGTATGGAGGTATTCGTACGATATTGTACAATTTTGGTGTGGTTTGGTACCGTATGGAGATACTCCTACGGTATTGTACTGTTTTGGTATGGTTTGGTACAGTAACGAAGTACTCGTACGGTATTGTACCGTTTTGGTGTGGTTTGGTACCGTAACGTAGTACTCGTACGGTATTGTACCATTTTGGTGTGGCTTGATAACGTATGGAGGTACTCGTACGATATTGTACCGTTTTGGTGAGGTTTGGTATCGTATGGTGGTACTCGTACGGTATTGTACCGTTTTGGTGCGGTTTGGAAACCGTGTGTAGGTACTCGTTTGTTATTGTACCGTTTTGGTGTGGTTTGGTACCGTATGGAGTTACTCGTACGATGTTGTACAGTTTGGGTGTGGTTTTGTTCCGCATGGATGTGCTCGTACGGTATTGTACCGTGTTGGTGAGGTTTGGTATCGTTTGGAGGTACTCGTACGGTATTGTACCGTTTTGGTGTGGTTTGTTACCGTATGGAGGTACTCGTACGATATTTTACCATTTTGGTGAGGTTTGGTATCGTTTGGTGGTACTCGTACGGTATTGTACCGTTTTGGTGTGGTTTGGTACCGTAACAAAGTACTCATACGGTATTGTACCCTTTTGGTGTGGTTTGGTACCGTAAAAAAGTACTCGTACGGTATTATACCGTTTTGGTGTGGTTTGGTATCGTATGGTGGTACCCGTACCGTTTTGTACCTATTTTGTGTGGTTTGGTTCCGTAACAAAGTACTCGTACGGTATTGTACCGTTTTGGTGTGGTTTGGTACCGTAACAAAGTAGTCGTACGGTATTGTACCGTTTTGGTGTGGTTTGGTACCGTAACAAAGTAGTCGTACGATATTGTACCGTTTTGGTGTGGTTTGGTACCGTATAGATGTACTCGTATGGTATTGTACCGTTTCGGTGTGGTTTGGTACAGTATGGATGTGCTCGTACGATATTGTACTATTTTTGTGATGTTTGGTACCGTATGGATGTGCTCGTATGCTATTGTACCGTTTTGGTGTGGTTTGGTACCGTAACGAAGCACTAGTACGATATTGTACCGTTTTGGTGAGGTGTGGTATCGTATGGTGGTACTCGTACGGTTTTGTACCTATTTTGTGTGGTTTGGTTCCGTAACAAAGTACTCGTACGGTATTGTACCGTTTTGGTGTGGTTTGGTACTGTATGGAGGTAGTCGTACGATATTTTACTATTTTTGTGTGGTTTGGTACCGTATGCAGATACTCGTACGGTATTGTACCATTTTATTATGGTTTGGTACCGTAACAAAGTACTCGTACGGTATTGTATCGTTTTGGTGTGGTTTGGAACCGTATGGATGTACTCGTACGGTATTGTACCATTTTTGTGTGGTTTTGTACCACAAAGAAGCACTAGTACGGTATTGTACCGTTTTGGTGAGGTTTGGAATTGTATGGTGGTACTCGTACGGTATTGTTCCGTTTTGGTGTGGTTTGGTACCGTAACAAAGTCTTGGTACGGTATTGTACCGTTTTGGTGTGATTTGATACCGTATGGAGGTACTCGTACGGTATTGTACCCTTTTGGTGAGGTTTGGTATCGTTTGGAGGTACTCGTACGGAATTGTACCATTTTGGTGTGGTTTGGTACCGTATGGATGTACTCGTACGTTATTGTACCGTTTCGGTGTGGTTTGGTACCGTATGGATGTGCTCGCACGATATTGTACTGTTTTGGTGAGGTTTGGTACCGTATGGATGTGCCCGTACGATATTGTACCGTTTTTGTGTGGTTTGGTACCGTAACGAAGCACTAGTACGATATTGTACCGTTTTGGTGAGGTTTGGTATCGTATGGTGGTACTCGTACGGTTTTGAACCTATTTTGTGTGGTTTGGTTCCGTAACAAAGTACTCGTACGGTATTGTACCGTTTTTGTGTGGTTTGGTACTGTATGGAGGTATTCGTACGATATTGTACAATTTTGGTGTGGTTTGGTACCGTATGGAGATACTCCTACGGTATTGTACCGTTTTGGTATGGTTTGGTACCGTAACGAAGTACTCGTACGGTATTGTTTCGTTTTGGTGTGGTTTGGTACCGTAACGAAGTACACTCGTACGGTATTGTACCGTTTTGGTGTGGTTTGGTACCGTAACGAAGTACTCGTACGGTATTGTACCATTTTGGTGTGGCTTGATACCGTATGGAGGTACTCGTACGATATTGTACCGTTTTGGTGAGGTTTGGTATCGTTTGGAGGTACTCGTACGGTATTGTACCGTTTTGGTGTGGTTTGTTACCGTATGGAGGTACACGTACGATATTTTACCATTTTGGTGAGGTTTGGTATCGTTTGGTGGTACTCGTACGGTATTTTACCGTGTTGGTATGGTTTGGTACCGTAACGAAGTACTCGTACGGTATTGTACCGTTTTGGTGTGGTTTGGTACCGTAACAAAGTACTCGTACGGTATTGTACCGTTTTGGTGTGGTTTGGTACCGTAAAAAAGTACTAATTTGTTATTGTACCGTTTTGGTGAGATTTGGTACCGTATGGAGGTACTCGTACGATAATGTACCGTTTTGGTGTGGTTTGATTCCGTAACGATGTACTCGTACGGTATTGTACCGTTTTGGTGTGATTTGGTACCGTATGGAGGTACTCGTACGATATTGTACCGTTTTGGTATGGTTTGGTGCCGTAACGAAGTACTCGAACGGTATTGTACCGTTTTGGTGTGATTTGGTACTGTATGGAGGTACTCGTACGATATTGTACTCTTTTGGTGGGGTTTGGTACACTATGGATGTACTCGTACGTTATTGTACCTTTTCGGTGTGGTTTGGTACCGTATGGATGTACTCGTACGGTATTGTACCGTTTTGCTCTGGTTTTGTACCGTATGGATAAGGTCGTACGATATTGTACCATTTTGGTGTAGTTTGGTACCGTATGGAGGTACTCGTATGATAATTTCCCGTTTTGGTGTGGTTTGGTACCGTAACAAAGTACTCGTACGGTATTGTACCGTTTTGGTGTGGTTTGGTACCGTAAAAAAGTACTCGTACGTTATTGTACCGTTTTGGTGAGATTTTATACCGTATGGAGGTACTCGTACGATATTGTACCGTTTTTGTGTGGTTTGTTTCCGTAACGAAGTACTCGTACGGTATTGTACCGTTTCGGTGTGGTTTGGTACCGTATGGTGATACTCGTACGGTATTTTACCGTTTTGGTATGGTTTGGTACCGTAACGAAGTACTCGTACGGTATTGTACCGTTTTTGTGTGGTTTGGTACCGTAACAAAGTACTCGTACGGTATTGTACCGTTTTGGTGTGGTTTGGTACCGTAAAAAAGTACTCGTACGTTATTGTACCGTTTTGGTGAGATTTGGTACCGTATGGAGGTACTCGTACGATATTGTACCGTTTTGGTGTGGTTTGATTCCGTAACGAAGTACTCGTACGGTATTGTACCGTTTTGGTGTGATTTGGTACCGTATGGAGGTACTCGTACGATATTGTACCGTTTTGGTGTGGTTTGGTACCGTAACGAAGTACTCGAACGGTATTGTACCGTTTTGGTGTGATTTGGTACCGTATGGAGGTACTCGTACGATATTGTTCTCTTTTGGTGGGGTTTGGTACACTATGGATGTACTCGTACGTTATTGTACCTTTTCGGTGTGGTTTGGTACCGTATGGATGTACTCGTACGGTATTGTACCGTTTTGCTCTGGTTTGGTTCCGTATGGATAAGGTCGTACGATATTGTAACATTTTGGTGTAGTTTGGTACCGTATGGAGGTACTCCTATGATAATTTCCGGTTTTGGTGTGGTTTGTTACCGTAACAAAGTACTCGTACGGTATTGTACCGTTTTGGTGTGGTTTGGTACCGTAAAAAATTACTCGTACGTTATTGTACCGTTTTGGTGAGATTTTGTACCGTATGGAGGTACTCGTACGATATTGTACCATTTTGGTGTGGTTTGGTGCCGTAACAAAGTACTCGTACGGTATTATTCCGTTTTGGTGTGATTTGTTACCGTATGGAGGTACTCGTACAATATTTTACCGTTTTGGTGTGGTTTGGTACCATATGGATGTACTCGTACGTTATTGTACCGTTTTGGTGTGGTTTGGTACCGTATGGATGTACACGTACGATATTGTACCGTTTTTGTGTGGTTTTGCACAGTATTGAGGTACTCGTACGTTATTGTACCGTTTTGGTGTGGTTTGTTACCATAACGAATTACTTTTACGGTATTGTACCGTTTTGGTGTGGTTTGGTACCACATGGAGGTACTCGTACTATATTGTACCGTTTTGGTGCGGTTTGGCACAGTGTGGAGGTACTCGTACGCTATTGTACCGTTTTGGTGTGGTTTGGTACCATAACGAAGTACTAGTACGATATTGTACCGTTTTGGTGTGTCTTGGTACCACATGGAGGTACTCATACGATATTGTACCGTTTTCGTGTGGTTTGCTACCGTATGGATGTACTCGTACGGTATTGTACCGTTTTGGTTTGGTTTGGTACCGTAATGAAGCACTAGTACGGTATTGTACCGTTTTGGTGACGTTTGCCACAGTATGGAGCTACTTGTACGGTATTGTACCGTTTTGGTGTGGTTTGGTACTGTATGGAGGTACTCGTACGATATTGTACAGTTTTCGTGTGGTTTGGTACCGTATGGATGTACTTGTACGATATTGTACCATTTTTGTGTGGTTTTGCATAGTATGGAGGTACTCGTACGTTATTGTAACGTTTTGGTGTGGTTTGGTACCATATGGATGTACTCGTACGATATTGCACCGTTTTGGTGCGGCTTGGTACCGTTTGGAGGTACTCGTACGTTGTTTTACCGTCTTGGTGTGTTTTGGTACCGTATGGATGTCCTCGTACGGCCTTGTACCGTTTTGGTGGGGTTTGGTACCGTATGGATTTGCTCGTACGGTATTGTACCGTTTTGGTGTGTTTTGGTACCGTATGGAGGTACTCGTACGATATTGTACCGTTTTGGTGGGGTTTGGTACCCTATGGATGTACTCGTACGTTATTGTACCTTTTCGGTGTGGTTTGGTACCGTATGGATGTACTCGTACGGTATTGTACCGTTTTGCTCTGGTTTGGTACCGTATGGATAAGGTCGTACGATATTGTACCATTTTGGTGTAGTTTGGTACCGTATGGAGGTACTCGTATGATATTGTACCGTTTTGGTGTGGTTTGGTACCGTAACAAAGTACTCGTACGGTATTGTACCGTTTTGGTGTGGTTTGGTACCGTAAAAAAGTACTCGTACGTTATTGTACCGTTTTGGTGAGATTTTGTACCGTATGGAGGTACTCGTACGATATTGTACCGTTTTGGTGTGGTTTGGTTCCGTAACGAAGTACTCGTACGGTATTGTACCGTTTTGGTGTGATTTGGTACCGTATGGAGGTACTCGTACGATATTGTACCGTTTTGGTGTGGTTTGGTACCGTATGGAGGTACTCGTATGATATTGTACCGTTTTGGTGTGGTTTGGTACCGTAACAAAGTACTCGTACGTTATTGTACCGTTTTGGTGAGATTTTGTACCGTATGGAGGTACTCGTACGATATTGTACCGTTTTGGTGTGGTTTGGTTCCGTAACGAAGTACTCGTACGGTATTGTACCGTTTTGGTGTGATTTTGTACCGTATGGAGGTACTCGTACGATATTGTACCGTTTTGGTGTGGTTTGGTACCGTAACGAAGTACTCGTACGGTATTGTACCGTTTTGGTGTGATTTGGTACCGTATGGAGGTACTCGTACGATATTGTACTGTTTTGGTGGGGTTTGGTACCCTATGCATGTACTCGTACGTTATTGTACCTTTTCAGTGTGGTTTGCTACCGTATGGATGTACTCGTACGGTATTGTACCGTTTTGCTCTAGTTTGGTACCGTATGGATAAGGTCGTACGATATTGTACCATTTTGGTGTAGTTTGGTACCGTATGGAGGTACTCGTACGATATTGTACCATTTTGGTGTGGTTTGGTACCGTAACAAAGTACTCGTACAGTATTGTTCCGTTTTGGTGTGATTTGTTACCGTATGGAGGTACTCGTACAATATTGTACCGTTTTGGTGTGGTTTGGTACCGTATGGATGTACTCGTACGTTATTGTACCGTTTTGGTGTGGTTTGGTACCGTAACAAAGTACTCGTACGATATTGTACCGTTTTTGTGTGGTTTTGCACAGTATGGAGGTACTCGTACGTTATTGTACCGTTTTGGTGTGGTTTGGTACCATAACGAAGTACTTTTACGGTATTGTAGCGTTTTGGTGTTGTTTGGTACCACATGGAGGTACTCGTACTATATTGTACCGTTTTCGTGTGGTTTTGCACAGTATCGAGGTACTCTGTAACGTCCTTTTTAATTGAGGTGCTTAAATGTTATATTTAATAACCTAAAGGACTAAAGTGCAATTTTTTTTATTAGAGTGGTGCATGTGTGCCGTGTGTTTGTGTGAGGTGGTGTGTGTGTGTTTCCTTTTAAAACAAAAGAAAAGAAAGAAAACCCATCAGGAGAGGTTCCAACGTGTGAGAGAGAGAGAGAGAGAGAGAGAGAGAGAGAGATCAGCCGGTGGAAGAAGGAGAAGAGAAAGGGGAAGTGAGAGCTAGGTTGAATTGGAAACTTTGTAAGGTAATTCATGATCTTCTTTACTTGAATTTATGATTTTGTTGTTCAATTCCCTACCTGGCATCTAGTTAGAGGTGAATTGAATTCATGGGAGAAGGGTTTTTGAGGTTGGAATTGGGTTTAATTTCAGAAAATTCGGGGTATGATATGAATATGCATAACTGTGTTGAACCAAATTGAAACTGTTCTATTTTTGACGAATTTATTCAAGGTACCTAGAAATCTTCTAAATTCTTGAAAAAAATCCTGAAGGTTCATCTGTGAGTCTATTGCATCGTGTTAAATTTTCAGAAAATAACTCGAAGTGGTTTGGCCTACAAAATTCGTGGACTGAACTGGTGTCTGATTCGCGTCTGTGCAGACAGCACAGACACGTGTTGGAAAAACGGGCATAACTTCTTGCTCGGGTATCGGTTTTACGCACCGTTTCTTGATTCCGAAACTAGACTCGTATATCTTTCTGAATATGTATGGGTTGTGTCGTGGTTCTTTCTAGATTATAGCAGTTTTTGAATTAAAGTTCAGGTTTTGGTACTTCTGAAATTCTGGACAGCTTTTGGCTTGTGTTCGTCATGAAATTCCTCAAGATTAAGCATGCTGGGTGGACATGGGTTCTCATGAGTCTTAAACATGGATCAATTGGTGATGTTTTGGTGTTGGAATTATTGGAAAATATTGAGTATGTGATTTTTAATGAGCTTTCGATCGCAGACTGTTCTGCTGAAAACTGTGAATTCTGCTTTAGATATGTAACTTCATTTGAGCGTATCCTGGTCATTCAGACTCTGTTTAGGACAAATTTTATATCAAAATTCATGTACCGGAGGTGTACTTTCTAATGGTGGTGGTTTCATAATCTGGTTTTAACCCTATAAGAAGTTATAAGCAGAATACGACAGGCTGGTCATAGATTTCAAACCAAATGTAGGGGTTATGTGGTGTTTGAGTGTTACGCTTGTTTAGGGACACTTCTAAACCTTTGAGATAGACATGTTAGTATGCGTTAAGTATTGTTAATCTATTGTTGGTATTATAGAGTATTGTTAGGAGGTAGTTTTGACGTTTAAGCGTTCAATAAACTGATATGGTTAGCTTGTGGTTAGGTAACAAGCCGATCAATTGGAGAGATTCCGAAACTGTAAGTTTGGCGTACCTCGATCGATACAAGGTGAGTGTGTCTGATATGGTTCTTCCCAATAAAATGTTGCTGTGGTGGTGAGTGTATATCTTGCTAATCGTAGTAAGCTTTCGATATGGTTATCTTTAATGAGATATTGCTGTAATGGTGAGTGTATATCATGCTATTGTTGTTTAGCTTATGATATGTGAGTGTTTGATTCATATATGTTGTTCTATATTGAATTGAACTTGATTGTTGGCTTAGTGCCCGGTGATTGGCTTTATGCTATATGGCTTTATGCCTTAAACTATTGGCTGTGTGCCCGGTGATTGGCTTAATGCCAAAAGGCTTTATGCCTTAAATTATTGGCTATGTGCCCGGTGTTGCTCTTAATTTTTCGATAAACTGTTGACAAGTTGAGATTATCTTTTAGCTGTTGGATATTACTGTTATGTTGTAATTGGAGGATGTGGTGATTATATCTGTTATGTACATTTGAGTATCTCAGATATGTTGAGAATTTATATTTTGGTTGTTATTTATTCGGTTGTTGCTATATTTTGTTGAGCATTTCTATATCTCACACACTCTGGCTTTCCTTTTTGGTCTGCCAGGTAGCAGGTTGCGTAGAGTGGGTCCACTACCGGTCATCGTGTTGAGAAGTGTTTGGGCTAGCATTAGATGATGTGGATGAACGAGTTGGTTGTAGGTAGTAAACTAAAAAGTTGATTTATGTAAGTTATAAATAAGTCGTTGGTGGATGTATTAAAGTGTAAAATTTTTAAAGTATTGTAAAACTATATTGTTGTTTAGTTGTGCGAGATCGTGGTTGGTTGGTCGATACGTCGACTCATTTTTATGTTAAGGTGATAAGTCTTCCGCTGGGTGTTATTCTGACAGGTTGTGAGGTGTGGTTCGGTTTTGGTGTGGAATGTCACGTGGTCGCGTCGACTCGGGCCCACATTGGGTGCCGTTTGCGGGGCGGGGCGTGACAGCTTGGTATCAGAGCTAGTACGATCTAGTCTCTGTGTTAAGAGTCGATTGGGGGTTTGGTAGTGGACCATATGGTGTTGTGTCTGTCGAGTACGTGTCCGTATTTAATACTTAGCACTATGTTGTTGGTGGTGGTTTGAATTGTTGAAACAGGTTATTGATATGGCTCAGTTCATGGAGCAGCAAATGGTAATTATTCCATGGTAGATTGTGCTTGCACTAGCAGTGTCTTATGTGGGCTGTGTTCTGTGTGTTAGAAGTAAATGGACTGAATGGTTCATGGCATTATGGAGAGTATGTGCTAATGCATGTCAAGGAGCCCAGGCTTTGTTGGATATGGTGATAGGTATTTTCAATATTGAATGACGTCGGGTGTAAGTAACAGTAGATGTGTGGTTAAACTTAATCACTTTGTTATTAATGCTTAAGGTGCAGTTAGAGTAATTATATGTTTTGTAAAATGCAATTTATGTTGTAGTGAGAAGGTTGTATTGTTATGTGGTGTGTCAACCTTGCTATAGTGTAGATTACTGGTGAGGAGACTCTTGAAAGTTGGGTTTACAGACTAGTGAGGGCTAATTTGAATTTGAAATATTAGCATTAAAGTTGTAGGTTTTGTGGTGAATTTGAGGAGATCTTAAAAAAAAAAAGGGGGGGTGTGAATCTTTGGAAGCTATATTGCTTCATTGATGTGTGGTTGGGTACGTGTCTAGTATGTGCACGCGAAGGAGGTGACACACATATAAAGATATATGTAGTACTAGATACAAGGTTTGATATGGTTGTTATTTACCCGTTGTATGTGAAGTATTAACTGTTATGAAAGTTGAAAACTTTTGAAATGAGTTGAGCGAGTGTGGAGAACATTGAACTTTCTAAAAAAAAAAGAAGAAGGAATTGTGGGTATGTACACATCTAATGTAGTAATGTTTTTGGGCATAGTGCCTAAGGAAATGATGTGGGGTTGTACATACTTTCATTTAGTTAAAAGGATCAAATAAGGTGGAAGTTGAGAATCTTACAGATGGCGATTTTGTGTTGCCTTGAATTGGGTGTATTTGGTAACGTTATAATGTTACTTATAGGAATTTGAATAAGTAGTGATGTGTATCTATGTACTATTTGCAGTTGATTATGTGTTCTTAAGTGACATGTAAGGTATTGAATATGTGGATACATGTGGTGGGTGTATGTGATATAAGTTGATAAATGTAGATGGAAAGAATAATGATTTATAGTTATGTGAAGATGGTTATATTGGTTCTATGTGAACAAGTGTATTGTTTTGGTTGTCTATCAGGTGATAAGTGTAGGTGAGTATTATTCGATATCTTATTACCTATACGAATGAGTGTTAAAAGGTTGGTGAGATAGTCGTCGGATGTAGTGTTAATGGGTGAAATGGTTGCCTAATGGTCAGAGTAGTGAGTTTGGAAGGGATTGAGAGTCACGTTCTGGGTGACGGAAATTAGTTGGAAAATAGGAGCAGATACAAATGGTAATTGTGAATGGTTGGTATTACAAAGAGGGAGCTGTTTTTAGGCTGTAATTTGTTTAGTGGGGTTTGAATGGTGCAAGATAGAGAGGTACAAATTTGACTGTGATTGAATAGTGTTGAGAAAGTGAGCAATGTCTATAAACCGTTGCAAGGATCAGATGAGAAATGGGTTAACTTTGCGGAAGTGAAATTGAAACAGATTGCAGGTGATCTTGGAAACCATTCTGAGAGAATGGGACAGGTATAAGTTTTATTTATTGTTTGATTTGATAACATGATCATGCATTGTGGCTTCATGTCAGAGTCAGTCCAGTCGACTGGAGTGTCAGTGGTGTTGTGATGAAATAGGCAACGTGCCTATCAAATCATGATACATCTTACATATTGTCATATTCGCATGCCATCAATGATATATATGTTGTGGACTAACCTTGTTTTGAAGGGACACGTTACAACAAAACTGAGTTCGGGTTTCTGAAACAGAATTCGGAGATGGTATAGAGTTGACAGTGGGATATGGAATAGAGTTGGGATTTTTGATTCTGATGGAGTAATGGATTCATCTAGATCCATCTAGAGGATGGTAAGACAAGTGATATGGTACAATTAGGCGTTTGAAATGTTAGGGTGGATGATGTTGGGGTCTATGAGGGAGTGCATGGAGAAAATGGGTTAAATGAAGCACAAATGGTTGCTGAGATTAGAGGAGAAATCTTAAGTGATAATTAGGCTACTGTGGCAATAGGTTTTGTGATGGGTTGATGGTTAGTAAGTTAAGTGAGTTGTCGATTCGTATTAATATGTGTTGGGTTAGATTGTATACCAGTAGTATATACAAATTTCTTGAGGTTTTGTTTGTGTGGGATAGATGTGATTGTTTTGGTGTACCTAAGTGATAAAATGGTTAGTGGAGTATGATTATATAATACACATATAATGTTGTTTTGAGATTGATGTTTGTTGGTAAATCAAGCTGCGATAATGTGCTGGTTGATAATACGAGGTTAAAATTACTTTTCTAAAGGTAATACTCATGTATTGAGAATGTGTGTTGATGTGGTGGTCATGGTGGTTTAGGAATTTGGTACCGTGATGAGAGTTGAGGGCCACAGGTTTTTTTTTTAAAGGACGAATTGGTATTATGTTAGTACCTGCGAGACTCATATAATTATTTTTGTTGAAAGTTGATGTGAAACAAAGAAGTTTTGAAAATATGAATCATAAGGGTGTTATTTTCCTATATGTTTTGTGTGATAAAGACATAGTTAACAAATGAGAGATTTGGTTGGAGATGAAGGTGAATGAGAGTGGATTACAACAGTGTATTTGAAAAAGTGGCTGGTTTGAGGTTTTGTCCGTATGCATTATCTTTTGAAAGGTGCTGCACATATCAAGGTGTTATGAAGTTGTGTAGTTAGCAATTTATGATGATTGTGCTGCTGGAATTGGTCATGGGACAAGACTGTTTGGGTAACCTTATAGTTTGGTTGTCGCTAGTGTGAGGTTGGTGGTTCTAATTTCGGGGACGAAATTTCCTAAGAGGGGGAGGGTGTAACGTCCTTTTTAATTGAGGTGCTTAAATGTTATATTTAATAACCTAAAGGACTAAAGTGCAATTTTTTTTATTAGAGTGGTGCATGTGTGCCGTGTGTTTGTGTGAGGTGGTGTGTGTGTGTTTCCTTTTAAAACAAAAGAAAAGAAAGAAAACCCATCAGGAGAGGTTCCAACGTGTGAGAGAGAGAGAGAGAGAGAGAGAGAGAGAGAGATCAGCCGGTGGAAGAAGGAGAAGAGAAAGGGGAAGTGAGAGCTAGGTTGAATTGGAAACTTTGTAAGGTAATTCATGATCTTCTTTACTTGAATTTATGATTTTGTTGTTCAATTCCCTACCTGGCATCTAGTTAGAGGTGAATTGAATTCATGGGAGAAGGGTTTTTGAGGTTGGAATTGGGTTTAATTTCAGAAAATTCGGGGTATGATATGAATATGCATAACTGTGTTGAACCAAATTGAAACTGTTCTATTTTTGACGAATTTATTCAAGGTACCTAGAAATCTTCTAAATTCTTGAAAAAAATCCTGAAGGTTCATCTGTGAGTCTATTGCATCGTGTTAAATTTTCAGAAAATAACTCGAAGTGGTTTGGCCTACAAAATTCGTGGACTGAACTGGTGTCTGATTCGCGTCTGTGCAGACAGCACAGACACGTGTTGGAAAAACGGGCATAACTTCTTGCTCGGGTATCGGTTTTACGCACCGTTTCTTGATTCCGAAACTAGACTCGTATATCTTTCTGAATATGTATGGGTTGTGTCGTGGTTCTTTCTAGATTATAGCAGTTTTTGAATTAAAGTTCAGGTTTTGGTACTTCTGAAATTCTGGACAGCTTTTGGCTTGTGTTCGTCATGAAATTCCTCAAGATTAAGCATGCTGGGTGGACATGGGTTCTCATGAGTCTTAAACATGGATCAATTGGTGATGTTTTGGTGTTGGAATTATTGGAAAATATTGAGTATGTGATTTTTAATGAGCTTTCGATCGCAGACTGTTCTGCTGAAAACTGTGAATTCTGCTTTAGATATGTAACTTCATTTGAGCGTATCCTGGTCATTCAGACTCTGTTTAGGACAAATTTTATATCAAAATTCATGTACCGGAGGTGTACTTTCTAATGGTGGTGGTTTCATAATCTGGTTTTAACCCTATAAGAAGTTATAAGCAGAATACGACAGGCTGGTCATAGATTTCAAACCAAATGTAGGGGTTATGTGGTGTTTGAGTGTTACGCTTGTTTGGGGACACTTCTAAACCTTTGAGATAGACATGTTAGTATGCGTTAAGTATTGTTAATCTATTGTTGGTATTATAGAGTATTGTTAGGAGGTAGTTTTGACGTTTAAGCGTTCAATAAACTGATATGGTTAGCTTGTGGTTAGGTAACAAGCCGATCAATTGGAGAGATTCCGAAACTGTAAGTTTGGCGTACCTCGATCGATACAAGGTGAGTGTGTCTGATATGGTTCTTCCCAATAAAATGTTGCTGTGGTGGTGAGTGTATATCTTGCTAATCGTAGTAAGCTTTCGATATGGTTATCTTTAATGAGATATTGCTGTAATGGTGAGTGTATATCATGCTATTGTTGTTTAGCTTATGATATGTGAGTGTTTGATTCATATATGTTGTTCTATATTGAATTGAACTTGATTGTTGGCTTAGTGCCCGGTGATTGGCTTTATGCCATATGGCTTTATGCCTTAAACTATTGGCTGTGTGCCCGGTGATTGGCTTAATGCCAAAAGGCTTTATGCCTTAAATTATTGGCTATGTGCCCGGTGTTGCTCTTAATTTTTCGATAAACTGTTGACAAGTTGAGATTATCTTTTAGCTGTTGGATATTACTGTTATGTTGTAATTGGAGGATGTGGTGATTATATCTGTTATGTACATTTGAGTATCTCAGATATGTTGAGAATTTATATTTTGGTTGTTATTTATTCGGTTGTTGCTATATTTTGTTGAGCATTTCTATATCTCACACACTCTGGCTTTCCTTTTTGGTCTGCCAGGTAGCAGGTTGCGTAGAGTGGGTCCACTACCGGTCATCGTGTTGAGAAGTGTTTGGGCTAGCATTAGATGATGTGGATGAACGAGTTGGTTGTAGGTAGTAAACTAAAAAGTTGATTTATGTAAGTTATAAATAAGTCGTTGGTGGATGTATTAAAGTGTAAAATTTTTAAAGTATTGTAAAACTATATTGTTGTTTAGTTGTGCGAGATCGTGGTTGGTTGGTCGATACGTCGACTCATTTTTATGTTAAGGTGATAAGTCTTCCGCTGGGTGTTATTCTGACAGGTTGTGAGGTGTGGTTCGGTTTTGGTGTGGAATGTCACGTGGTCGCGTCGACTCGGGCCCACATTGGGTGCCGTTTGCGGGGCGGGGCGTGACATACTCGTACGTTATTGTACCGTTTTGGTGTGGTTTGGTACCATAACGAAATACTTTTACGGTATTGTACCGTTTTTGTGGGGTTTGGTACCACATGGAGGTACTCGTACTATATTGTACCGTTTTGGTGTGGTTTGGCACAATATGGAGGTACTCGTACGCTATTGTACCGTTTTGGTGTGGTTTGGTGCCATAACAAAGTACTTGTACGATATTGTACCGTTTTGGTGTGTCTTGGTACCACATGGAGGTACTCATACGATATTGTACCATTTTCGTGTGGTTTGGTACCGTATGTATGTACTCGTACGGTATTGTAATGTTTTGGTGTGGTTTGGTACCGTATGGATGTACTCGTACGATATTGGACCGTTTTTGTGTGGTTTTGCACAGTATGGAGGTACTCGTACGTTATTGTACCGTTTTGGTGTGGTTTGGTACCGTAACGAAGTATTTTTACGGTATTGTACCATTTTGGTGTTGTTTGGTACCACATGGAGGTACTCGTACTATATTGTACCGTTTTTGTGTGGTTTTGCACAGTATCGAGGTACTCGTACGTTATTGTACCGTTTTGGTGTGGTTTGGTACCATAACGAAATACTTTTACGGTATTGTACCGTTTTTGTGTGGTTTGGTACCACATGGAGGTACTCGTACTATATTGTACCATTTTGGTGTGGTTTGGCACAATATGGAGGTACTCGTACGCTATTGTACCGTTTTGGTGTGGTTTGGTACCATAACAAAGTACTCGTACGATATTGTACCGTTTTGGTGTGTCTTGGTACCACATGGAGGTACTCATACGATATTGTACCATTTTCGTGTGGTTTGGTATCGTATGGATGTACTCGTACGGTATTGTAATGTTTTGGTGTGGTTTGGTACGGTATGGATGTACTCGTACGGTATTGTACCGTTTTGGTGTGGTTTGGTACCATAATGAAGCACTAGTACGGTATTGTACCGTTTTGGTGACGTTTGCCACAGTATGGAGGTACTCGTACGGTATTGTACCGTTTTGGTGTGGTTTGGTACTATATGGAGGTACCCGTACGTTATTGTACAGTTTTGGTGTGGTTTGGTACCGTATGGATGTACTCGTACGATATTGTACCATTTTTGTGTGGTTTTGCACAGTATGGAGGTACTCGTACGTTATTGTAACGTTTTGGTGTGGTTTGGTACCATATGGATGTACTCGTACGATATTGCACCGTTTTGGTGCGGCTTGGTACCGTTTGGAGGTACTCGTACGTTGTTTTACCGTCTTGGTGTGTTTTGGTACCGTATGGATGTCCTCGTACGGTCTTGTACCGTTTTTGTGGGATTGGTACCGTATGGATTTGCTCGTACGGTATTGTACCGTTTTGGTGTGTTTTGGTACCGTATGGAGGTACTCGTATGGATAAGGTCGTACGATATTGTACCATTTTGGTGTAGTTTGGTACCGTATGGAGGTATTCGTACGATATTGTACCGTTTTGGTGTGATTTGGTACCGTAACAAAGTACTTGTACGGTATTGTACCGTTTTGGTGTGATTTGTTACCGTATGGAGGTACTCGTAAAATACTGTCCCGTTTTGGTGTGGTTTGGTACCGTATCGATGTACTCGTACGTTATTGTACCGTTTTGGTGTGGTTTGGTACCGTATGGATGTACTCGTACGATATTGTACCGTTTTTGTGTGGTTTTGCACAGTATGGAGGTACTCGTACGTTATTGTTCCGTTTTGGTGTGGTTTGGTACCATAACGAAGTACTTTTACGGTATTGTACCGTTTTGGTGTGGTTTGGTACCACATGGAGGTACTCATACGATATTACACCGTTTTGGTGTGATTTGGTTCCGTATGGAGGTACTCGTACGATATTGTACCGTTTTGGTGGGGTTTGGTACCCTATGGATGTACTCGTACGTTAATGTACCTTTTCGGTGTGGTTTGGTACCGTATGGATGTACTCGTACAGTATTGTACCGTTTTGCTCTAGTTTGGTACCATATGGATAAGGTCGTACGATATTGTACCATTTTGGTGTAGTTTGGTACCGTATGGAGGTACATGTACGATATTGTACCGTTTTGGTGTGGTTTGGTACCGTAACAAAGTACTCGTACGGTATTGTTCCGTTTTGGTGTGATTTGTTACGGTATGGAGGTACTCGTACAATATTGTACCGTTTTGGTGTGGTTTGGTACCGTATGGATGTACTCGTACGATATTGTACGGTTTTGGTGTGGTTTGGTACCGTATGGATGTACTCGTACAGTATTATCCCGTTTTGCTCTGGTTTGGTACCGTATGGATAAGGTCGTACGATATTGTACCATTTTGGTGTAGTTTGGTACCGTATGGAGGTACTCGTACGATATTGTACCGTTTTGGTGTGGTTTGGTACCGTAACAAAGTACTTGTACGGTATTATACCGTTTTGGTGTTATTTCTTACCGTATGGAGGTACTCGTACAATATTGTACCGTTTTGGTGTGGTTTGGTACCGTATGGATGTACTCGTACGTTATTGTACCGTTTTAGTGTGGTTTGGTACCGTATGGATGTACTCGTACGATATTGTACCGTTTTTGTGTGGTTTTGCACAGTATGGAGGTACTCGTACATTATTGTTCCGTTTTGGTGTGGTTTGGTACCATAACGAAGTACTTTTACGGTATTGTACCGTTTTGGTGTGGTTTGGTACCACATGGAGGTACTCATACGATATTGTACCGTTTTGGTGTGTTTTGGTACCGTATGGAGGTACTCGTACGATATTGTACCGTTTTGGTGGGGTTTGGTACCCTATGGATGTACTCGTACGTTATTGTACCTTTTCGGTGTGGTTTGGTACCGTATGGATGTACTCGTACGTTATTGTACCGTTTTTGTGTGTTTTCGCACAGTATGGAGGTACTCGTACGTTATTGTTCCGTTTTGGTGTGGTTTGGTACCGTATGGATGTACTCGTACGATATTGTACCGTTTTTGTGTGTTTTCGCACAGTATGGAGGTACTCCTACGTTATTGTTCCGTTTTGGTGCGGTTTGGTACCATAACGAAGTACTTTTACGGCATTGTACCGTTTTGGTGTGGTTTGGTACCACATGGAGGTACTCGTACTATATTGTACCGTTTCGGTGTGGTTTGGCACAGTATGGAGGTACTCGTGCGCTATTGTACCGTTTTGGTGTGGTTTGGTACCGTAACAAAGTACTCGTACGGTATTGTACCGTTTTGGTGTGATTTGTTACTGCATGGAGGTACTCGTACTATATTGTACCGTTTGGTGTGGTTTGGTACCGTATGGATGTGCTCGTACGTTATTGTACCGTTTTGGTCTAGTTTGGTACCGTATGGATGTACTCGTACGATATTGTACCGTTTTTGTGTGGTTTTGCACAGTATGGAGGTACTCGTACGTTATTGTTCCGTTTTGGTGTGGTTTGGTACCATAACGAAGTACTTTTACGGTATTGTACCGTTTTGGTGTGGTTTGGTACCACATGGAGGTACTCGTACTATATTGTACCGTTTCGGTGTGGTTTGGTTCCGTATGGAGGTATTCGTACGATATTGTACCGTTTTGGTGGGGTTTGGTACCCTATGGATGTACTCGTACGTTAATGTACCTTTTCGGTGTGGTTTGGTACCGTATGGATGTACTCGTACAGTATTGTACCGTTTTGCTCTAGTTTGGTACCATATGGATAAGGTCGTACGATATTGTACCATTTTGGTGTAGTTTGGTACCGTATGGAGGTACATGTACGATATTGTACCGTTTTGGTGTGGTTTGGTACCGTAACAAAGTACTCGTACGGTATTGTTCCGTTTTGGTGTGATTTGTTACGGTATGGAGGTACTCGTACAATATTGTACCGTTTTGGTGTGGTTTGGTACCGTATGGATGTACTCGTACGATATTGTACGGTTTTGGTGTAGTTTGGTACCGTATGGATGTACTCGTACAGTATTGTCCCGTTTTGCTCTGGTTTGGTACCGTATGGATAAGGTCGTACGATATTGTACCATTTTGGTGTAGTTTGGTACCGTATGGAGGTACTCGTACGATATTGTACCGTTTTGGTGTGGTTTGGTACCGTAACAAAGTACTTGTACGGTATTATACCGTTTTGGTGTGATTTCTTACCGTATGGAGGTACTCGTACAATATTGTACCGTTTTGGTGTGGTTTGGTACCGTATGGATGTACTCGTACGTTATTGTACCGTTTTAGTGTGGTTTGGTACCGTATGGATGTACTCGTACGATATTGTACCGTTTTTGTGTGGTTTTGCACAGTATGGAGGTACTCGTACATTATTGTTCCGTTTTGGTGTGGTTTGGTACCATAACGAAGTACTTTTACGGTATTGTACCGTTTTGGTGTGGTTTGGTACCACATGGAGGTACTCATACGATATTGTACCGTTTTGGTGTGTTTTGGTACCGTATGGAGGTACTCGTACGATATTGTACCGTTTTGGTGGGGTTTGGTACCCTATGGATGTACTCGTACGTTATTGTACCTTTTCGGTGTGGTTTGGTACCGTATGGATGTACTCGTACGTTATTGTATCGTTTTTGTGTGTTTTCGCACAGTATGGAGGTACTCATACGTTATTGTTCCGTTTTGGTGTGGTTTGGTACCGTATGGATGTACTCGTACGATATTGTACCGTTTTTGTGTGTTTTCGCACAGTATGGAGGTACTCCTACGTTATTGTTCCGTTTTGGTGCGGATTGGTACCATAAAGAAGTACTTTTACGGTATTGTACCGTTTTGGTGTGGTTTGGTACCACATGGAGGTACTCGTACTATATTGTACCGTTTCGGTGTGGTTTGGCACAGTATGGAGGTACTCGTGCGCTATTGTACCGTTTTGGTGTGGTTTGGTACCGTAACAAAGTACTCGTACGGTATTGTACCGTTTTGGTGTGATTTGTTACTGCATGGAGGTACTCGTACTATATTGTACCGTTTGGTGTGGTTTGGTACCGTATGGATGTGCTCGTACGTTATTGTACCGTTTTGGTCTAGTTTGGTACCGTACGGATGTACTCGTACGATATTGTACCGTTTTTGTGTGGTTTTGCACAGTATGGAGGTACTCGTACGTTATTGTTCCGTTTTGGTGTGGTTTGGTACCATAACGAAGTACTTTTACGGTATTGTACCGTTTTAGTGTGGTTTGGTACCACATGGAGGTACTCGTACTATATTGTACCGTTTCGGTGTGGTTTGGCACAGTATGGAGGTACTCATACGATATTGTACCGTTTTCATGTGGTTTGGTACCGTATGGATGTACTCGTACGGTATTGTAATGTTTTGGTGTGGTTTGGTACCGTATGGATGTACTCGTACGGTATTGTACCGTTTTGGTGTGGTTTGGTACCGTAATGAAGCACTAGTACGGTATTGTACCATTTTGGTGACGTTTGGCACAGTATGGAGGTACTTGTACGATATTGTACAATTTTGGTGGGGTTTGGTACCCTATGGATGTACTCGTACGTTATTGTACCTTTTCGGTGTGGTTTGGTACCGTATGGATGTACTCTTACGGTATTGTACCGTTTTGCTCTGGTTTGGTACCGTATGGATAAGGTCGTACGATATTGTACCATTTTGGTGTAGTTTGGTACCGTATGGAGGTACTCATACAATATTGTACCATTTTGGTGTGGTTAGGTACCGTAACAAAGTACTCGTACGGTATTGTACCATTTTGGTGTGATTTGTTACCGTATGGAGGTACTCGTACAATATTGTACCGTTTTGGTGTGGTTTGGTACCGTATGGATGTACTCGTACGTTATTGTACCGTTTTGGTGTGGTTTGGGACCGTATGGATGTACTCGTACGATATTGTACCGTTTTTGTGTGATTTTTCACAGTATGGAGGTACTCTTACGTTATTGTACCGTTTTGGTGGTGTTTGGTACCATAACGAAGTACTTGTACGGTATTGTACCGTTTTGGTGTGGTTTGGTACCACATGGAGGTACTCGTACGATATTGTACCGTTTTGGTGTGGTTTGGCACAGTATGGAGGTACTCGTACGCTATTGTACCGCTTTGGTGTGGTTTGGTACCATAAAGAAGTACTTGTACGATATTGTACCGTTTTGGTGTGTCTTGGTACCACATGGAGGTACTCATACGATATTGTACCGTTTTCGTGTGGTTTGGTACCGTATGGATGTACTCGTACGGTATTGTAATGTTTTGGAGTGGTTTGGTACCGTATGGATGTACTCGTACGGTATTGTACCGTTTTGGTGTGGTTTGGTACCGTAATGAAGCACTAGTACGGTATTGTACCGTTTTGGTGAAGTTTGGCACAGTATGGAGGTACTTGTACGGTATGGTACCGTTTTGGTTTGGTTTGGTACTGAATGGAGGTACTCGTACGATATTGTACAGTTTTGGTGTGGTTTGGAACTGTATGGAGGTACTCTTACGATATTGTACAGTTTTGGTGTGGTTTGGTACCGTATGGATGTACTCGTACGATATTGTACCATTTTTGTGTGGTTTTGCAAAGTATGGAGGTACTCGTACGTTATTGTAACGTTTTGGTTTGGTTTGGTACCATATGGAGGTACTCGTACGTTTTGGTGCAGCTTTGTACCGTTTGGAGGTACTCGTACGGTGTTGTACCGTCTTGGTGTGCTTTGGTACCGTATGGATGTCCTCGTACGGTCTTGTACCGTTTTGGTGGGGTTTGGTACCGTATGGATGTGCTCGTATGGTAATGTACTGTTTTGGTGTGTTTTGGTACCGTAACGAAGTACTGGTACAGTATTGTACCGTTTTGGTGTGGTTTGGTACCGTATGGAGGTACTCGTTAGATATTGTACCGTTTTGGTGTGGTTCGGTACCGTATGGATGTACTCGTACGGTATTGTACCGTTTTGGTGTGGTTTAATACCGTATGAGGTTCTCGTACGGTATTGCACCGTTTTGGTGGGGTTTGATACCGTATGGATGTACTCGTACGATATTGTACCATTTTGGTGTGATTTGGTACCGTATGGAGGTACTCGTACAATATTGTACCGTTTTGGTGTGGTTTGGTACCGTATGAATGTACTCGGACGGTATTGTACCGTTTTGGTGTGGTTTGGTACCGTATGGATGTGCTCGTACGTTAATGTACCGTTTTTGTGTGGTTTGGTACCTATGGATGTACTCGTACGGTATTGTACCATTTTGGAGTAGTCTGGTACCGTAGGGATGTAATCGTACGTTATTGTACCGTTTTGGTGGGGTTTGGTACCGTATGTATGTGCTCGTACGGTATTGTACCTTTTTGGTGTGGTTTGGTACCGTAATGAAGCACTAGTACGGTATTGTACCGTTTTTGTGAGGTTTGGTATCGTATGGTGGTACTCGAACGGTATTGTACCGTTTTGGTGTGGTTTGGTACTGTAACAAAGTAGTCGTATGGTGTTGTACCCACTTGGTGTGGTTTTGTACCGTATGGAAGTACTCGTACGGTATTGTACCATTTTTGTGTGGTTTGGTACCGTATGGAGGTACTCGTACAGTATTGTACCCTTTAGGGGTGATTTGGTACCGTAACGAAGCACTAGTACGGTATTATACCGTTTTGGTGAGGTTTGGAGTTGTATGGTGGTACTCGTACGGTATTGTACCGTTTTGGTGTTGTTTGGTACTGTATGGATGTACTCGTACGGTATTGTACCGTTTTGGTGTGGTTTGGTACCGTATGGATATGCTCGTACGGTATTGTACCGTTTTCGTGTGGTTTGGTACCGTATGGATGTACTGGTACGATATTGTACCGTTTTGGTTTTGTTTGGTACCATATGGACATACTCGTACGGTATTGCCCCGTTTTGGTGCGGTTTGGTACCGTTTCGAGGTACTCGTACGTTGTTGTACCGTCTTGGTGTGGTTTGGTACCGTATGGAGGTACTCGTACGATAATGTACCGTTTTGGTGTGGTTTGGTACCGTATGGATGTACTCGTACGCTATTGTACTGTTTTGGTGTGGTTTGGTACCGTATGGATGTTCTCGTACGATATTGTTCCCTTTTGGTGTGGTTTTGTACCGTATGGAGGTTCTCGTACGATATTGTTCCGTTTTGGTGTGGTTTGGTACCGTAACAAAGTACTGCTACGGTATTGCACCGTTTTTGTGTGGTTTGGTACCGTATGGAGGTACTCGTACGATATTATACCGTTTTGGTGTGGTTTGGTACCGTATGGATGTACTTGTTCGGTATAGTACCGTTTTGGTGTGGTTTGGTACTGTATGGAGGTTGTCGTAAGATATTATACCGTTTTGGTGTGGTTTGGTACCGTATGGATATGCTCGTACGGTATTGTACCGTTTTCGTGTGGTTTGGTACCGTAACAAAGCACTCGTACGGTATTGTACCGTTTTGGTGTGATTTGGTACCGTATGGATGTACTCATACGATATTGTACCGTTTTGGTGTGGTTGTGTACCATATGGATGTAACCGTACGGTATTGAACTGTTTTGGTGCGGTTTGGTACCGTTTGGAGGTACTCGTACGTTGTTGTACCGTCTTGGTGTGGTTTGGTACCGTATGGATGTCCTCGTACGGTATTGTGCTGTTTTGGTGGGGTTTGGTACCGTATGGATGTGCTCGTACGGTATTGTACTGTTTTGGTGTGGTTTGGTACCATATCGATGTGCTCGTACGTTAATGTACCGTTTTGGTGTGGTTTGGTACCGTATGGATGTCCTCGTACGGTATTGTACCGTTTTGGAGTGGTTTGGTACCGTATGGATGTACTCGTACGGTTTTGTACCCTTTTGTTGGGGTTTGGTACCGTATGGATGTGCTCGTACGGTATTGTACCATTTTTGTGTGGTTAGGTACCGCAACGAAGCACTAGTACGGTATTATATTGTTTTGGTGAGGTTTGGTATCGTATGGTGGTACTCGTACGGTATTGTACAGTTTTGGTGTGGTTTGGTACCGTCACAAAGTAGTCATACAGTATTGTACCATTTTTGTGAGGTTTGGTATCGTATGGTGGTACTCGAATGGTATTGTACCGTTTTGGTGTGGTTTGGAACCGTAACAAAGTAGTTGTACGGTGTTGTACCTCTTGGTGTGGTTTTGTACCATATGGATGTACTCGTACGGTATTGTACCGTTTTTGTGTGGTTTGGTACTGTATGGAGGTACTCGTACAGTATTGTACCTTTTAGGGGTGATTTGGTACCGTAACGAAGCACTAGTACGGTATTGTACCATTTTGGTGAGGTTTGGTCTTGTATGGTGGTACTCGTACGGTATTGTACCGTTTTGGTGTGGTTTGGTACCGTATGGATGTACTCGTACGGTATTGTACCGTTTTGGTGTCGTTTGGTACCGTATGGATATGCTCGTACGGTATTGTACCGTTTTCGTGTGGTTTGGTACCGTAACAAAGCACTCGTACGGTATTGTACCGTTTTGGTGTGGTTTGGTACCGTATGGATGTACTGGTACGATATTGTACCGTTTTGGTTTTGTTTGGTACCATATGGACGTACCCGTAAGGTATTGCACCGTTTTGGTGCGGTTTGGTACCGTTTGGAGGTACTCGTACGTTGTTGTACCGTCTTGGTGTGGTTTGGTACCGTATGGAGGTACTCGTACGATATTGTACCGTTTTGGTGTGGTTTGGTACCGTATGGATGTACTCGTACGCTATTGTACTATTTTGGTGTGGTTTCGTACCGTATGGATGTTCTCGTACGATATTGTTCCCTTTTGGTGTGGTTTGGTACCGTATGGATGTACTCGTTCGGTATTGTACCGTTTTGGTGTGGTTTTGTACCGTATGGAGGTTCTCGTACGATATTGTACCGTTTTGGTGTGGTTTGGTACCGTATGGAGGTACTCGTACGATATTGTACCGTTTTGGTGTGGTTTGGTCCCGTATGGATGTACTTGTTCGGTATTGTACCGTTTTTATGTGGTTTGTACCGTATGGAGGTTCTCATACGATATTGTACCGTTTTTGTGTGGTTTGGTACCGTAACGAAGTACTCGTACGGTATTGCACCGTTTTGGTGGGGTTTGATACCGTATGGATGTACTCGTACGATATTGTACCGTTTTGGTGTGGTTTGGTACCGTATGGAGGTACTCGTACAATATTGTACCGTTTTGGTGTTGTTTGGTACCGTATGGATGTACTCGTACGGTATTGTACCGTTTTGGTGTGGTTTTGTACTGTATGGAGGTACTCGTACGATATTGTACCTTTATGGAGGTACTCGTACGATATTGTACCGTTTTGGTGTGGTTTGGTGCCGTATGGTGGTACTCGTACGATATTATACCGTTTTGGTGTGGTTTGGTACCGTATGGAGGTACTCGTACGATATTGTACTTTTTCTTGTGGTTTTGTACCTTATGGATGTACTCGTACGGTATTGTACCCATTTTGTGTGGTTTGGTACCGTATGGAGGTACTCGTACCGTATTATACCGTTTTGGTGTGGTTTGGTACCGTATGGCGGTACTCGTACGGTATTGTACGGTTTGGTGTGGTTTGGCACAGTATGGAGGTACTCGTACGTTATTGTACCATTTTGGTGTGGTTTGGTATCGTAACGAAGTACTTGTACTGTAACGACCCTGAATTTTGGTCAATAAAAATTTCGTTAAATATTTGAATTTTATTTAAATTGCTTATTTTCTCTTGAGTGGCTATATGATTTCTTGTTAATCTTGTCATAGTTAGATTTTGGTCATTGATTGACTCTCGACTAGAAACCCTACTTGACCAATTTAGTTAGTTTCCAATCGACTACTTGGAGGAACCGAGCAACCAACTTACCTAGTTACTAGATGAACCTCTGGGACCTTTTGAAACTTTTGAACCTTTTGCCTTTACCCATTGGTCCATAATGATTAGGGTAATCTTTGTCCATTGGACAATAAGCTTTTCATTATAATATTTGACTAAAAGTACATGTAGTCTTTTCAAAGTCTTATTTTAAGTATAAAAGCACTTGTACTTCTTTTATCCATTGGTCCTTACCCGCTAGGAAAATTATTATCCATTGGGTAATAGCCCAAATCTTTCTACCAAGTACAAGGTTGCATTTTAATAATCAAGAATTGGATTCCCATGTACTTTTATGCATTAAAGTATTGGAGTATATCTAAACCCTAGATTTCCAAAGTACTTTATTTATTAAACTAGTACATGTACTCTATTATAAACTAATGGAGAGAATTTTAGCCTTTTTATTTAATTCGGGTACTTCGTACCACACCTATATTTAATATAGGGCTTTTGTCACATGCTTTAAAAGGATAACTTTTGATTATTTTAAAATAAAAGTTTCCTAGTTACTATTGTCCATTGGACAATAAAAGTTAGGGGATTTGTTGTCCATTGGGTAATAGGTCCATCTTTCAAACTAGTACATGGGTTTATTAAACTAGTCTTTTTCTTAAACCCCATGTGATAAAGTACACATTATTTTATTATTAAAGTACTTAGTAGCCCTTATAGCCTTTAAGGCTTAATATTCTCCTAAGTACTCTTTTATTATTTTATATTGGAGTTTTGTACCCAATTGGATTAATTTATTGGGGAGTTGATCTTCCTAGAGTACATTAGTACACTAGTTTATTTTATTTAAAGAGACATGTGCCTTATTGGATTTCTTTAATAGGATTTTGATTTGGAAAATCTTGTACTTGGTACTTTGTATTTATTCTTTCTTGTTTATATGCATATATATATATATATATGTAGTACTAGGAGAGAGAGAGAGAGGGAGAGAGAGAGAGGGATAGAGACCCGAGAGAGAGAGAGAGAGAGAGAGAGAGGAAGGAGAGAGGAAAATGGGTTGTACCTTGACTTGACTTTCCTACATCTTTCAAATCCATGGGTGAATCTTTCTCCTAACCAAACATAACTCCCCATTTGTACTTCCATATTTGTTTTATGACCAAATCTTGTACCATTGTCTCCAAATCTTCCAACAAATCTCCCATAGTCCAATCCAAGGACTAATCTTAGCCATGCAAGCCTACCATTTAGCCTAACCTAGCCATGCAAGCCTAGCAATTAGACTTTGACCTTCCATAAGTGCTTGACAAGTGTCAAAATTTGAGGTAGAGAGAGAGAGAGAGGGGGCCCGCCTTGGGAGAGAGGAAGAGGGCATGCCTTGGCCTATAAATAGCACCCCATGTTTGCCATTCAACTCACACCTTCTCATTCTTCAACTTCTCTCTCTAGAAAAATTATGTTCTTTCTTTGTTCTTTCTTTTGTTCTTCATGTTCTTGAGTAGTTCTTGAGTTCTTCAAGAAACTCATCCTAGGCCGCCACTAAACCGCCACCCGACCACCCTTCGATCCATAAAGTAGAGTAGTGTTAGTCAAGAAGAAGTTTCGAGAGACACCATTCTCTTTCGAAGCTACCGGAGACCACCGTAGGAAGTTACTCCGTCCGACCACCGACTAACTTTCCGTAGCCGACTACCGCCAAGAAGTAAGGTAGAGTCCCTCGTCCACTAACTCAACGTATAACGTAGAACCGTATGTTGGAACGTATAAGTAGAATCCCTTGTCCCCTATCTCTACGTATAAGGTAGAACCCCTTGTTCCCTAACTCTACGTATAGAACCGTATGTTAGAAAGTAAGGAAATCCCTACCTACTTCCTATTTACTTACTCAAAGTATAACGTTGTTATTTTGAACCGCTAATTATATGTAGTTCATCCTTACGTACTTATCGTTTGATTAGAAGTATTCGTATTTTGATCTTTAAGATAGATATGAGTATGCGTATATGAGTTGCTTGTATTACTTGTGGTGTGATAAAGCATAAGTGATTTCACTCCAAAGGCGTCCGTATATGTGGCGTTGTGCTTTGAATAAAGCATAAGTGATACACTCCAAGGGCGTCCGTACATGTGGCGTTATGCTATAAATGATGATTGAGCATGATAAGTAATATAGAATTGGACGATCTTGTTAGAATGATTCTTGTCCTACCGCGGAGTCTTTGCCTGTAAACGAGACACGAGAACCGAGAAAGTAGAAACATGACACCTAGGGTGTGGTTAATGAAGGAAATATTTTTCGAGGAAGAAAATATTTTGAAACTACATAATGACCGGTTTTGGGTGGCATTATGTGAGTTGTGTGTTTGCATGTGTAAAAGAAACAATTGAAAAGGTTGAAATATTTTGGAAACCCCAATGTGGCCGGACGTGGTAGCCCATTGTGTGAGGTGTGTGTGTGTTCCAATGGGATCCGGGAAAAACGGAACCATTGTGAGGTTGTGTGCGTTCCCATGGGAATCTGGAGCAGCGGAACCATGGTGAGGTATAGCTTGGTTATCCGCGGTACGGAGCCAATGCAAATATTTTTGTGTGCCAATGGGAACCCGGCGCGGCGGAACCAAGGTTGGGTGTGTAGCTTGGTTATCCGCGGTACGGAGCCAATGCAAATATTTTTGTGTGCCAATGGGAACCCGGCGCGGCGGAACCATTGTGAGGATACTTGGGAACCCGGCGCGGCGGAACCAAGGTTGGGTGTGTAGCTTGGTTATCCGCGGTACGGAGCCAATGCAAACGATTTTAAAAAGATTGGGGGTGTAGCTTGGTTATCCGCGGTACGGAGCCAATGCAAATGATTTTAAAAAGATTGGGTGTGTAAACAAATGATTTTTGAAGATTGTTTTGTAAATGAAATTGTCGACACAGTCTACGATGAGTCACGTAGGAGAAACACGAAACTCTTGGACACCAACGATAGATGATTAATGAATGTGGATGTGTCATTGATTAAACTGTGTATATACTTATCATGGGGAAATTGATGTTGTATTATAGCTTTATTTATAAGTTATGGGTTAGCGGGTATGGATTACTCTGCTGAGCTTTGTAGCTCACGATGTTGCCTTTTGGTGACCCTGACATATTATATCGGTGGTGACGCTGGTATAATGTGTCAGATCTTGTAGATGATCAAGATGAACAGTACACCTTGGAGGCTTTTAGAGCTGAGGAGCTGGCTAGGATGGAGAAGAAGGAGGAGCTGTAGTTAGGAACCTTAGAACCCCCTTCATTTGTGTAACTGTTGAACTCTTGTGAGAGTATTTGTTGTAATAAGAGCCAGACTCCATTTGATGTTATCAATAAAATGTCCTTTTAACGTACCCAAAATTCGGGGCGTTACATGTACGGTATTGTACCGTTTTGGTGTGGTTTGGTACCGCATGGAGGTACTCGTACGATATTGTACCATTTTCGTGTGGTTTGGTACCGTATGGATGTACTCGTACGGTATTGTAACGTTTTGGTGTGATTTGGTACCGTATGGAGGTACTCATACAATATTGTACCGTTTTGGTGTGGTTTGGTACCGTATGGATGTACTCGTACGGTATTGTACCATTTTGGAGTGGTTTGGTACCGTATGGATGTACTCGTACGGTATTGTACCGTTTTGGAGTGGTTTGGTACCGTATGGATGTACTCGTACGGTATTGTACCGTTTTGGTGGGGTTTGGTACCGTATGGATGTGCTCGTACGGTATTGTACCGTTTTGGTGAGGTTTGGTATCGTATGGTGGTACTCGAACGGTATTGTACCGTTTTGGTGTGGTTTGGTACCGTAACAAAGTAGTCGTACGGTATTGTACCGTTTTGGTGAGGTTTGGTATCGTATGGTGGTACTCGAATGGTATTGTACTGATGAGCACCCAATATTGTAGATATTTGGTACGACTAGTCCCGTTTTATGTTGTTTTAACTTGTGTTTATTTAGCTATTATAATGATTTTGCACATAAGGTAGGTTTTTGTGTATTTCAGGTAATTCGTATAAATAAGGCGCGTTTGAACACCATGGACATGCCTCGAGGGAGTCCGAGCTTCCAAGACCAAGTCGCGAAGTGCCACCGTTCTCTAATGAGCAAGATACGAAGCATCGGGTGAAGTTCAGAAGCGTCGGGTGCCAAGTTTTGAAGCTAGAGGCCATTTCTGGAGTTAAGCTTCAGGTATCCATACAACCATTTTGGTTGTATCCATACGGTGGCCTTATATTTTGGACAGATTCTTCCGTATCCATACACCATTCTGGTTGTATCCATACAGCTCTTCTACGGAGCATTTCCAACACAGGCGTAACAGCACGGTATCCATACAACCGTTTTGTTTGTATGGATACAGATTGCTTACTGACAGCTTTTCACAATTTTTCAACCTTCCATATTTGGAAACTTGCTACTTGTAGTAACTTTTTAAGATATTTTGAGAGAGGAAGTTGGTTTTTCTATAAATATCCCTCTCCTCTCTCATAGTTAGCTAGTAGTTAGTTTTAGGTTAGTCTTTTTCTCTTCAAGAACTCCATTGTTGTGCTTTCAAGCTTTTGTCTTTTATTTGTCAACAACTCAAGTAAGTATTTGGTTTCGTTTAGTTTGTCGTGTATTAATGTTGTAGCTACGGACTAGATTCTTCTTTAAATCAAGTTTATTTCCATTTTTATCGGTTAATCATGTTTACCTTTCCAAGCATGCTTTCTAGTCTTTTCCTTATGTGTGAGTAGTCGATAAGGCTTGGCCATGGGGTGAATAACGTCGTGTGATTTAGGTTAATTGTGCTCTTCTCAACTTAAGACTTGAGGTTTGGTTTGTAAATGTGCGTGGTTCGCCTTTTATGTAACAAAACTTGTCGATGTTAACCTCCGGTGATCATATGCTTGCTCATATGGTTCCGTGAGCTATGTCTCGCCTCGTGTTTGCCAAAAGAACCAAAGGACTTGCTCGCTTTCCAAACCATGCTTCTAGTTCTTGACCTTGATATTTAGTTTGAATGCAAGTCTTGGCGTTGTTAATCTCCGGTGATCATGTGCTCGCTCACATGGTTCCGGGAGCTATGTCACGCCTTGTGTTAAGCTTGTTGTTCAAACTCTATATCAAGTCTAACCATTTTCATTAGCAAAATCTTTCGGTTGATAGCCTATGCCGTGCGATTCAACCGTGTTTTCGTTGAGAATTGTTGGATGGCCTAAGTTACGGGCGTTAGTAACTCCATTGCCTTGCCATTTTAATTCTTAGTTCAAACTCTTTTTCTAGTCATTTTCATAAGGGCAATTCTCACATTTCAAAGGAAAACTAAAAGTTGGCCGCCTAAACGCCGGAAACCCTTACATCTAATCCAAACAAGCTATATTCGAACTCCCTGTGGATCGACTCGGACTTCCTCACTATACTATGCAAATCTTTAGTTGTAGTCCGGTTAATAAATAATTGAATTTGACGGCCATTTGGTAAACTTCAACGACTACCGAATTGGCCTCGATCAAATTTTGGCACCGTTGCCGGGGAATTCTTAATATAGCTTATTTGGAGGTTCAACAAACCACTGTAAGTACTCCGTTTATTTTTCCTTTGTGTAATTTGAACTCGACTTAGCGGATACCTCTAACCGAGCCACCAATTCGACTTGAGGTTTAACGAAGCTAGATTGAGCATCAATTGCCTTTTTACTGCATTTTATCTATATAACGTGGCGGTGGCATAACCCCACGGTATTGTTTTGAGAAAGAGGTGGCGGCATAGCCCCTCTAGCCTGTTTACTTTATGTCTTATCTATCTAATAGAATGGTGGCGGCAAATGGGGAAATAGTCCCCATGACTATGTGGGAATACTCTTATCCCGAACATGCTTATCCATCTTCTTACATGGTTGCCCCCACCGCTCCTGCCGTCAATGTATTTAGGATACAAATGGAATTTTCCAATTTGTTGCCTCGCTTCCATGGCATGGATTACGAACACCCTTATAAACATGTTGCGGCTTTCAAGGACAAACTTGGTACCTTTGGTGCCATTGTGAAAACAGAGTCTGCGTGGGTGAAATTCTTTTGTCTCTCTTTAAGGGATAGTGCCAAATTTTGGCTCAATTCCTTGAACCCTCAATCTGTGCTGACTTGGGTTGATTTGCTAAATGAATTCTACCAAAAGTTCCTTCCCATTTTTTATACGTGGGTTCACAAGAAACAAATTCAAACCTTTGTTGAAAGAGAGAATGAGACATTTTATGCATGATGGACAAGATATAAAGATTTGCTCATTGCGGTCCCAAATCATGACTTTGAAAATTTTCAAATTGCTAACTATTTTTATAATGGACTTTCTCAAAGGAGTCATGCTTTCCTTGACATGTTGTGCGATGACAAACTTTTTGAAAAAGAACCCGCTGAAGCCTTAGATTTCTTTGATTGGTTGGCTCAAATTTTACACTCTCGGGTTTATGCTCAACATTGTCAAGAGTCCAACTCAAATGTCATGGAAGAGGAAATTGAGCCACATAGCTTTGTTGAAAATGTTAGTTTAGATTGTGACAGCTTCTCAGAGTCTGCTTGGAGTGATGAGCCTATTGATGAAACTGAGGTCCAGAGTTCTCTTCTTATGGATCCCCCTCTTTGTGATGATCCGGGGGATAAATGTCTCACCGCTAAGGTTGTTTCTTCCGATCTCCCGTATCTTGATCCTTCCCCGGAGGACTTACTCCTTGCTGACGAGATGAACATGCTTGACACATCGGGCGTCTACTATGACGATTCGTTGGCAAAACCTCTCACTGCTAAGGAAATGGATGCCGAAGTGGATTACTTGTATTCTTTGTTGGCTAAACATGATGCTTATGATCCAATCTTTGAAGAGTTAGAGCCCATGAAAGCTGCAATTGTCCCTTCGAATTCTCCGTGCCATGATCTTCTCACCGCTAAGGAAATAGTTGGAGAGGTAGATTTCTTACACTCTTTGTTAGAAAAACAAGATGCATGCGGGCCTAATCTTGAGAAGTTACCAATCATAGAACTAATTGATTTTCTTGGTGTTGAGGATGTTGATTTGGTTTACAATCCTTTTATACTAGAATTTCTCAACAATTTGAAAATTGATTTTGTTTGGGCTATGCACTTGGTGGAACTCAAGTTTATAAAATGAATTCGACAATTGCTCTACTCTAAGTATCTTATCTTGTGGCACGGTCGAATTCAATTCTTGACAAAGAGTTTAGAGTTGGGTGGTATGTTCATTGTGATAACTTTTGATGATGTGATAAATGTTCGAAGCCCACGTGTGGCTGAACACTCTTTATTTCTCTCCCTCTCTCTGTCTCTTTTCTTTTGCTCTTTTGATGGTCCGGTATAGCCACCCGTTTCTCGCTTGAAAAATGGGGAGAAAAGTAGTGCCCGTGTAATCGCGTGAAGATTTGGTTGTGTTTTACTTTTGGTTACTTTTGAGCCCGGATACCATGAGCCGGGCAGTTCTAATGTCATTTGTCTCTTAGTAGGTAGTTCGAGCTTAAGTCTTTTGCAGGGTGTACGTGCTACCATACCAGCCTTGGTAGATTAGGTCTAAAATCAGAGTGAGTGAGGCATTCAGGAGCCCTAAGCAAGGGTGCGGCTACGTGTCGCGGTTGTTAGTCCAATAAAGCTTTGACCATGACCTTGTGTGACTAGCTGTGGTTCTGTTGGAGGAGCCGAAGGAGTCAACCTTGGAAGCCGTTCGAATGACGAAAGGAGACGGTGACACAAAAGCCTCCAACTTGGTCGAGGTATAGGGGGGTTGACATTCCCCCATAGGTACAATCTTTTGTTCTTTCCCTCTCAATACTGTTGTTCTCCATGCTATGAGGACATAGCATCGTTTAAGTTGGGGGGAGGGATATATATGTTCATGAGACTTATCTCATTTTTCTGTCTTTGGTAAAATTTTTAAATTTTATGTGCAATTCTCTCTTGTTAGTAGTGATTTTGCTTGTTAGATACTTTAAATATGCTCAATTATGTCAATATGGCAAGAGTCGTGCATCCCGTCGAATTCGGTTGTGTGTTTGAATCCATGTCACATGCATATACATGAACATTGATGAACAAATTGAGCCTAAAAGTCAAGTCAAGCGTTGTGCAACACTAGAGTAGAGATTTGTTTCTTAAGCATCCCATGCTTTTTGTTCTCATTTCTCGCATTTGCGTAAATAACACCTTTTGTGCATGCTTAAGTAGTGTTTATATCTTTCATGCATCTTATTGGAGTTGCTAGCGTACTTAGGAAATAATTCAAGGCATTTTTGTTTGATTAAACCACATAAGAGTCTCATCATCCTTGTTTTGAACCATAGTCCGAGTCTCTTCCATTGTTCAAACCTAGGCAACCGGATGTTTGGAGGGTTGTGTGTCAATGGTTTTCAAAGATTCAAGGAAGTTTGGAGTGGTGTGAATTTGATAGAAGTGGTTGGGATGTAAAAAGGCAAAGAGTTGGTATATGATTCCTTATCTCTCCTCTCCCACTTCAAAAGCTAAAATTCCTGAATTTTCATATCCCTCTTAAAAGCCCTCGAAATTAGCCCTCAATCTCTCTCACTACAAATCTCACCTCAAATGACCCTATTCCTCAAAGAAAAATCAAAGAAATGCTATGAAAGAGCAAAATCATATTCAAAAGAGGGTTGCATACTATGATTAGAGGATTGGTGTGACCTTCGGGCTAGCATACATTCCGGATGAGAAAGAATCCGATGGAAAGGGGGAGCTCGAGGCTCAATACCATGTGGAGCCGGATGAGGATGACGACTATGTGTGGCAGAGTCGGTGGTAGTAATTTTAGTAGGACTTATATAGTAGTTTTTCTTTCTTGTTCGAAACTTTGTTTGGTGTTTGGCCGATATGTGGCCATGCCTTGGGTAGTTTAGGGTTGGTAGTGGCCAAGGGTAGATGAACCGTGCAAGTATATGGCCACTACATTTTTGTAGTCCATTTCCCTTTGTATCTAAGGTCGTTATAAGCTAATAAAGTCCTCCGTTGATCTTTTGTACGCTAATTAACTCCGTTTGATGCATGGTCGATATCTATTATTACTAAAGTTGTGATATTCCTAGTCTTTCCATACTTGTCAATCATTAGCTTTCCTTTATTTCTTAGCGCTCTTTTGATAGCATGCGTAGTTTTTTGTCTCTAGCTATTGCATTTACTCGCTAGCGCTTGTCATGGGATGTATCTTGTATCTCATTGTGTGAAAAGTCGAATAAGAGCGTTATCCTTGTGAGTTTTGGAGTTGAAACTCGTTGTGGTGCATGCATGCTTGACTACTCTAATATGGCAAAGTTTGTTCATCCTAGTTCATGGCATGTTTGTGCGTGAATTGCATATACTCGGATTTGAAGGGGTGTTTTTGGACTCTTGCCAAGTTGTAGTTATTGAGCATAGCTTTCATATCTTTGTTTTGGGAGGATTGTTTAGCTTAGTTAAGTATGTTTTGGTTTAGTTTGCTAGGGACTAGCAAAGTTCAAGTTGGGGGGCGTGATGAGCACCCAATATTGTAGATATTTGGTACGACTAGTCCCGTTTTTTGTTGTTTTAACTTGTGTTTATTTAGCTATTATAATGATTTTGCACGTAAGGTAGGTTTTTGTGTATTTCAGGTAATTCGTATAAATAAGGCGCGTTTGAACACCATGGACATGCCTGGAGGGAGTCCGAGCTTCCAAGACCAAGTGGCGAAGTGCCACCGTTCTCTAATGAGCAAGATACGAAGCATCGGGTGAAGTTCGGAAGCGTCGGGTGCCAAGTTTTGAAGCTAGAGGCCATTTCTGGAGTTAAGCTTCAGGTATCCATACAACCATTTTGGTTGTATCCATACGGTGGCCTTATATTTTGGACAGATTCTTCCGTATCCATACACCATTCTGGTTGTATCCATACAACTCTTCTATGGAGCATTTCCAACACAGGCGTAACGGCACGGTATCCATACAACCGTTTTGGTTGTATGGATACAGATTGCTGGCTGACAGCTTTTCACAGTTTTTCAACCTTCCATATTTGGAAACTTGCTACTTGTAGTAACTTTTTAAGATATTTTGAGAGAGAAAGTTGGTTTTTGTATAAATATCCCTCTCCTCTCTCATAGTTAGCTAGTAGTTAGTTTTAGGTTAGTCTTTTTCTCTTCAAGAACTCCATTGTTGTGCTTTCAAGCTTTTGTCTTTTATTTGTCAACAACTCAAGTAAGTATTTGGTTTCGTTTAGTTTGTCGTGTATTAATGTTGTAGCTACGGACTAGATTCTTCTTTAAATCAAGTTTATTTCCATTTTTATCGGTTAATCATGTTTACCTTTCCAAGCATGCTTTCTAGTCTTTTCCTTATGTGTGAGTAGTCGATAAGGCTTGGCCATGGGGTGAATAACGTCGTGTGATTTAGGTTAATTGTGCTCTTCTCAACTTAAGACTTGAGGTTTGGTTTGTAAATGTGCGTGGTTCGCCTTTTATGTAACAAAACTTGTCGATGTTAACCTCCGGTGATCATATGCTTGCTCATATGGTTCCGTGAGCTATGTCTCGCCTCGTGTTTGCCAAAAGAACCAAAGAACTTGCTCGCTTTCCAAACCATGCTTCTAGTTCTTGACCTTGATATTTAGTTTGAATGCAAGTCTTGGCGTTGTTAATCTCCGGTGATCATGTGCTCGCTCACATGGTTCCGGGAGCTATGTCACGCCTTGTGTTAAGCTTGTTGTTCAAACTCTATATCAAGTCTAACCATTTTCATTAGCAAAATCTTTCGGTTGATAGCCTATGCCGTGCGATTCAACCGTGTTTTCGTTGAGAATTGTTGGATGGCCTAAGTTACGGGCGTTAGAAACTCCATTGCCTTGCCATTTTAATTCTTAGTTCAAACTCTTTTTCTAGTCATTTTCATAAGGGCAATTCTCACATTTCAAAGGAAAACTAAAAGTTAGCCACCCAAACGCTGGAAACCCTTACATCTAATCCGAACAAGCTATATTCGAACTCCCTGTGGATCGACTCGGACTTCCTCACTATACTATGCAAATCTTTAGTTGTAGTCCGGTTAATAAATAATTGAATTTGGCGACCGTTAGGTAAACTTCAACAACTACCGAATTGGCCTCGATCATGTACCGTTTTGGCGTGGTTTGGTACCGTAACAAAGTAGTCGAACGGTATTGTACCGTTTTGGTGTGGTTTTGTACCGTATGGATGTACTCGTACGGTATTGTACCATTTTTGTGTGGTTTGGTACCGTATGGAGGTACTCGTACAGAATTATACCATTTTGGGGTGGTTTGGTATCGTATGGATGTATTTGTACGGTATTATACCATTTTGGGGGGGGTTTGGTACCGTAACGAAGTACTCATACGGTATTGTACCGTTTTGGTGGGGTTTGGTACCGTATGGATGTACTCGTACGATATTGTACCGTTTTGGTGTGGTTTGGTACCATATGGATGTACACGTACGGTATTGCAACGTTTTGGTGCGGTTTGGTACCGTTTGGAGGTACTCGTACGTTGTTCTACCGTCTTGGTGTGGTTTGGTACTGTATGGAGGTACTCGTACGATTTTGTACCATTTTGGTGTGGTTTGGTACCGTATGGATGTACTCGTACTGTATTGTACTATTTTGGTGTGGTTTGGTACCGTATGGATGTACTCGTACGATATTGTACCCTTTTGGCGTGGTTTGGTACCGTATGGATGTACTCATACGCTATTGTACCGTTTTGGTGTAGTTTGGTACCGTATGGAGGTACTCGTATGTTATTGTACCGTTTCGGTGTGGTTTGATACCGTATGGAGGTACTCGTACGATATTGTACAGTTTTGGTGTGGTTTGGTACCGTATGGATGTATTCACACGGTATTATACCGTTTTGGTGTGGTTTGGTACCGTAAGGCGGTACTCGTACGGTATTGTACGGTTTGGTGTGGTTTGGCACAGCATGGAGGTACTCTTACGTTGTTGAACCGTTTTGGTGTGTTTTGGTACCGTAACGAAGTACTTGTACGGTATTGTACCGTTTTGGTGTGGTTTGGTACCGCATGGACGTACTCGTACGATATTGTACCATTTTCGTGTGGTTTGGTACCGTATGGATGTACTCATACGGTATTGTAACGTTTTGGTGTGGTTTGGTACCGTATGGGCGTACTCGTATAATATTGTACCGTTTTGGTGTGGTTTGGTACCGTATGGATGTACTCGTACAGTATTGTATCGTTTTGGTGTGGTTTGGTACTGTATGGAAGTGCTCGTACGTTATTGTACCCTTTTGGTGTGGTTTGGTACCGTATGGATGTACTTGTGTGGTATTGCACCGTTTTGGAGTGGTTTTGTACCGTATGTATGTACTCGTACTCTATTGTACTGTTTTGGTGGGGTTTGGTACCGTATGGACATGCTCGTACGGTATTGTACCGTTTTGGTGAGGTTTGGTACCGTAACGAAGCACTAGCACGGTATTGTACCGTTTTGGAGAGGTTTGGTATCGTATGGTGGTTCTCGAACGGTATTTTACCGTTTTGGTGTGGTTTGGTACCGTATGGATGTACTCGCACGGTATTGCACCGTTTTGGTGTGGTTTGGAACCGTATGAAGGTTCTCGTACGTTACTGTACCGTTTTGGTGTGGTTTCACACCGTATGGATGTACTCGTATGGTATTGTACCGTTTTGGTGTGCTTTGGTACCGTAACGAAGCACTAGTACGGTATTGTACCGTTTTGGTGAGGTTTGGTGTTGTATGGTGGTACTCGTACGGTATTGTACCATTTTTGTGTGGTTTCGTACCGTATGGATGTACTCGTACGGAATTGTACCATTTTGGTGTGGTTTCGTACCGTATGGATGTACTCGTTCGGTATTGTTCCGTTTTGGTGTGGTTTGGTACCGTATAGATGTGCTCGTACAGTATTGTACCGTTTTCATGTGGTTTGGTACCGTAACAAAGCACTCGTACGGTATTGTACCGTTTTGGTGTGGTTTGGTACCGTATGGAGTTACTCGTACGTTATTGTACGTTTTGGTGTGGTTTGGTACCGTAACGAAGTACTCGTACGGTATTGGACCGTTTTGGTGCGGTTTGGTACCGTATGGATATACTCGCACAATATTGTACCGTTTTGGTGTGGTATGGTACCGTATGGATGTACTGGTACGGTATTGCACTGTTTTGGTGCGGTTTGGAACCATATGAAGGTTCTCGTATGTTACTGTACCGTTTTGGTGTGGTTTCACACCGTATGGATGTACTCGTATGGTATTGTACCGTTTTGGTGTGCTTTGGTACCGTAACGAAGTACTTTTACGGTATTGCACCGTTTTTTTATGGTTTGGTACCGTATGGAGGTACTCGTACAGAATTGTACCATTTTGGTGTGGTTTGGTACTGTATGTATGTACCCATACAGTAATGTACCGTTCTGGGGTGGTTTGGTACCGTAACGAACTACTCATACGGTATTGTACCGTTTTCGTGGGGTTTGGTACCGTATGGATGTACTTGCACGATATTGAACCGTTTTGGTGTGGTTTGGTACCATATGGATGTACTCGTACGGTATAACACCGTTTTGGTGCAGTTTGGTACCATATGGATATACTCGTACAATATTGTACCGTTTTGGTGTGGTTGGTACCGTATGGATGTACTCGTACGGTTTTGTACCATTTGGTGTGGTTTGGTATCGTATGGAGGTACTCGTACGATATTGTACCCTTTTGGTGTGGTTTGGTACCGTAACGAAGTACTCGTACGGTATTGTACCGTTTTGGTGGGGTTTGGTACCCTATGGATGTACTCGTACGTTATTCTACCTTTTCGGTGTGGATTGGTACCGTATGGATGTACTCGTACGGTATTGTATTGTTTTGCTCTGGTTTGTTACCGTATGGATAAGGTCGTACGATATTGTACCATTTTGGTGTGGTTTGGAACCGTATGGATGCACTCGTATGATATTGTACCATTTTGGTGTGGTTTCGTACCGTAACGAGGCACTAGTACGGTATTGTACCATTTTGGTGAGGTTTGGTATCGTATGGTGGTACTCGTATTGTACCATTTTGCTGAGGTTTGGTATCGTATGGTGGTACTCGTACGGTATTGTACCGTTTTGGTGAGGTTTGGTATCGTATGGTGGTACTCGTATGGTATTGTACCGTTTTGGTGTGGTTTGGTACCGTAACAAAGTACTCGTACGGTATTGTACCATTTTTGTGTGGTTTGTTACCGTATGGAGGTACTCGTACGATATTGTACCGTTTTGGTGAGGTTTCGTATCGTATGGTGGTACTCGTACGGCATTGTACCGTTTTGGTGCGGTTTGGAAACCTTATGTTGGTACTCGTTTGTTATTGTACCGTTTTGGTGTGGTTTGGTACCGTATGGAGTTACTCGTACGATATTGTACCGTTTGGGTGTGGTTTGGTACCTTATGGATGTGCTCGTACGGTATTGTTACCTTTTGGTGTGGTTTGGTACAGTATGGAGGTACTCGTACGGTATTGTACCGTTTCGGGGTGCTTTCGTCCCGTATGGATGTGCTCGTATGGTATTGTACTATTTTAGTGAGGTTTGGTACCGTATGGATGTGCTCGTACGATATTGTACCATTTTGGTATGGTTTGGTACCGTAACGAAGCACTAGTACGGTATTGTAACATTTTGGTGAGGTTTGGTATCGTATGGTGATATTCGTACGGTATTGTACCGTTTTGGTGAGGTTTGGTATCGTATGGTGGTACTCGTATGGTATTGTACCGTTTTGGTGTGGTTTGGTACCGTAACAAAGTACTCGTACGGTATTGTACCATTTTGGTGTGGTTTGTTACCGTATGGAGGTACTCGTACGATATTGTACCGTTTTGGTGAGGTTTCGTATCGTTTGGTGGTATTCGCACGGTATTGTACCGTTTTGGTGTGGTTTGGTACGGTAACAAAGTACTTGTACGGTATTGTACCGTTTTGGTGTGGTTTGGTACCGTATGGAGGTACTCGTATGATATTGTACTATTTTGGTAAGGTTTGGTACCGTATGGATGTGCTCGTACGATATTGTACCATTTTGGTGTGGTTTGGTACTGTAACGAAGCACTAGTACAGTATTGTACCATTTTGGTGAAGTTTGGTATCGTATGGTGGTACTCGTACGGTATGTTACCGTTTTGATGAGGTTTGGTATCGTATGGTGGCACTCGTATGGTATTGTACAGTTTTGGTGTGGTTTGGTACCGTAACAAAGTACTCGTACGGTATTGTACCGTTTTGGTGTGGTTTGCTACCGTATGGAGGTACTCGTACGATATTGTACCATTTTGGTGAGGTTTGGTATCGTTTGGTGGTACTTGTACGGTATTGTACCGTTTTGGTGTGGTTTGGTACCGTAACAAAGTAGTCGTACGGTATTGTACCGTTTTGGTGTGGTTTGGTACCGTAACAAAGTAGTCGTACGATATTGTACCGTTTTGGTGTGGTTTGGTACCGTATAGATGTACTCGTACGGTATTGTACCGTTTCGGTGTGGTTTGGTACAGTTTGGATGTGCTCGTACGATATTGTACTGTTTTTGTGAGGTTTGGTACCGTATGGATGTGCTCGTATGCTATTGTACCGTTTTGGTGTGGTTTGGTACCGTAACGAAGCACTAGTATGATATTGTACCGTTTTGGTGAGGTGTGGTATCGTATGGTGGTACTCGTACGGTTTTGTACCTATTTTGTGTGGTTTGGTTCCGTAACAAAGTGCTCGTACGGTATTGTACCGTTTTGGTGTGGTTTGGTACTGTATGGAGGTAGTCGTACGATATTTTACAATTTTTGTGTGGTTTGGTACCGTATGCAGATACTCGTACGGTATTGTACGATTTTGGTATGGTTTGGTACCGTAACAAAGTACTCGTACGGTATTGTATCGTTTTGGTGTGGTTTGGAACCGTATGGATGTACTCGTACGGTATTGTACCATTTTTGTGTGGTTTTGTACCACAAAGAAGCACTAGTACGGTATTGTACCGTTTTGGTGAGGTTTGGAATTGTATGGTGGTACTCGTACGGTATTTTTCCGTTGTGGTGTGGTTTGGTACCGTAACAAAGTCTTGGTACGGTATTGTACCGTTTTGGTGTGATTTGATACCGTATGGAGGTACTCGTACGATATTGTACCCTTTTGGTGAGGTTTGGTATCGTTTGGAGGTACTCGTACGGAATTGTACCATTTTGGTGTGGTTTGGTACCGTATGGATGTACTCGTACGTTATTGTACCGTTTCGGTGTGGTTTGGTACCGTATGGATGTGCTCGCACGATATTGTACTGTTTTGGTGAGGTTTGGTACCGTATGGATGTGCCCGTACGATATTGTACCGTTTTTGTGTGGTTTGGTACCGTAACGAAGCACTAGTACGATATTGTACCGTTTTGGTGAGGTTTGGTATCGTATGGTGGTACTCGTACGGTTTTGAACCTATTTTGTGTGGTTTGGTTCCGTAACAAAGTACTCGTACTGTATTGTACCGTTTTTGTGTGGTTTGGTACTGTATGGAGGTATTCGTACGATATTGTACAATTTTGGTGTGGTTTGGTACCGTATGGAGATGCTCCTACGGTATTGTACCGTTTTGGTATGGTTTGGTACCGTAACGAAGTACTCGTACGGTATTGTATCGTTTTGGTGTGGTTTGGTACCGTACCGAATTACACTCGTACGGTATTGTACCGTTTTGGTGTGGTTTGGTACCGTAACGAAGTACTCGTACGGTATTGTACCATTTTGGTGTGGCTTGATACTGTATGGAGGTACTCGTACGATATTGTACCGTTTTGGTGAGGTTTGGTATCGTATGGTGGTACTCGTACGGTATTGTACCGTTTTGTTGCGGTTTGGAAACCGTGTGTAGGTACTCGTTCGTTATTGTACCGTTTTGGTGTGGTTTGGTACCGTATGGAGTTACTCGTACGATGTTGTACAGTTTGGGTGTGGTTTTGTTCCGCATGGATGTGCTCGTACGGTATTGTACCGTGTTGGTGAGGTTTGGTATCGTTTGGAGGTACTCGTACGGTATTGTACCGTTTCGGTGTGGTTTGTTACCGTATGGAGGTACTCGTACGATATTTTACCATTTTGGTGAGGTTTGGTATCGTTTGGTGGTACTCGTACGGTATTGTACCGTTTTGGTGTGGTTTGGTACCGTAACAAAGTACTCATACGGTATTGTACCCTTTTGGTGTGGTTTGGTACCGTAAAAAAGTACTCGTACGGTATTGTACCGTTTTGGTGTGGTTTGGTACCGTAACAAAGTAGTCGTACGATATTGTACCGTTTTGGTGTGGTTTGGTACCGTATAGATGTACTCGTACGGTATTGTACCGTTTCGGTGTGGTTTGGTACAGTATGGATGCGCCCGTACGATATTGTACCGTTTTTGTGTGGTTTGGTACCGTAACGAAGCACTAGTACGATATTGTACCGTTTTGGTGAGGTTTGGTATCGTATGGTGGTACTCGTACGGTTTTGAACCTATTTTGTGTGGTTTGGTTCCGTAACAAAGTACTCGTACGGTATTGTACCGTTTTTGTGTGGTTTGGTACTGTATGGAGGTATTCGTACGATATTGTACAATTTTGGTGTGGTTTGGTACCGTATGGAGATACTCCTACGGTATTGTACCGTTTTGGTATGGTTTGGTACCGTAACGAAGTACTCGTACGGTATTGTTTCGTTTTGGTGTGGTTTGGTACCGCAACGAAGTACACTCGTACGGTATTGTACCGTTTTGGTGTGGTTTGGTACCGTAACGAAGTACTCGTACGGTATTGTACCATTTTGGTGTGGCTTGATACCGTATGGAGGTACTCGTACGATATTGTACCGTTTTGGTGAGGTTTGGTATCGTATGGTGGTACTCGTACGGTATTGTACCGTTTTGGTGCGGTTTGGAAACCGTGTGTAGGTACTCGTTTGTTATTGTACCGTTTTGGTGTGGTTTGGTACCGTATGGAGTTACTCGTACGATGTTGTACAGTTTGGGTGTGGTTTTGTACCGCATGGATGTGCTCGTACGGTATTGTACCGTGTTGGTGAGGTTTGGTATCGTTTGGAGGTACTCGTACGGTATTGTACCGTTTTGGTGTGGTTTGTTACCGTATGGAGGTACTCGTACGATATTTTACCATTTTGGTGAGATTTGGTATCGTTTGGTGGTACTCGTACGGTATTTTACCGTTTTGGTATGGTTTGGTACCGTAACGAAGTACTCGTACGGTATTGTACCGTTTTGGTGTGGTTTGGTATCGTAACAAAGTACTCGTACGGTATTGTACCGTTTTGGTGTGGTTTGGTACCGTAAAAAAGTACTCGTACGTTATTGTACCGTTTTTGGTGAGATTTGGTACCGTATGGAGGTACTCGTACGATAATGTACCGTTTTGGTGTGGTTTGATTCCGTAACGAAGTACTCGTACGGTATTGTACCGTTTTGGTGTGATTTGGTACCGTATGGAGGTACTCGTACGATATTGTACCGTTTTGGTATGGTTTGGTGCCGTAACGAAGTACTCGAACGGTATTGTACCGTTTTGGTGTGATTTGGTACTGTATGGAGGTACTCGTACGATATTGTACTCTTTTGGTGGGGTTTGGTACACTATGGATGTACTCGTACGTTATTGTACCTTTTCGGTGTGGTTTGGTACCGTATGGATGTACTCGTACGGTATTGTACCGTTTTGCTCTGGTTTGGTACCGTATGGATAAGGTCGTACGATATTGTACCATTTTGGTGTAGTTTGGTACCGTATGGAGGTACTCGTATGATAATTTCCCGTTTTGGTGTGGTTTGGTACCGTAACAAAGTACTCGTACGGTATTGTACCGTTTTGGTGTGGTTTGGTACCGTAAAAAAGTACTCGTATGTTATTGTACCGTTTTGGTGAGATTTTATACCGTATGGAGGTACTCGTACGATATTGTACCGTTTTTGTGTGGTTTGTTTCCGTAACGAAGTACTCGTACGGTATTGTACCGTTTCGGTGTGGTTTGGTACCGTATGGTGATACTCGTACGGTATTTTACCGTTTTGGTATGGTTTGGTACCGTAACGAAGTACTCGTACGGTATTGTACCGTTTTTGTGTGGTTTGGTACCGTAACAAAGTACTCGTACGGTATTGTACCGTTTTGGTGTGGTTTGGTACCGTAAAAAAGTACTCGTACGTTATTGTACCGTTTTGGTGAGATTTGGTACCGTATGGAGGTACTCGTACGATATTGTACCGTTTTGGTGTGGTTTGATTCCGTAACGAAGTACTCGTACGGTATTGTACCGTTTTGGTGTGATTTGGTACCGTATGGAGGTACTCGTACGATATTGTACCGTTTTGGTGTGGTTTGGTACCGTAACGAAGTACTCGAACGGTATTGTACCATTTTGGTGTGATTTGGTACCGTATGGAGGTACTCGTACGATATTGTACTCTTTTGGTGGGGTTTGGTACACTATGGATGTACTGGTACGTTATTGTACCTTTTCGGTGTGGTTTGGTACCGTATGGATGTACTCGTACGGTATTGTACCGTTTTGCTCTGGTTTGGTTCCGTATGGATAAGGTCGTACGATATTGTAACATTTTGGTGTAGTTTGGTACCGTATGGAGGTACTCGTATGATAATTTCCGGTTTTGGTGTGGTTTGGTACCGTAACAAAGTACTCGTACGGTATTGTACCGTTTTGGTGTGGTTTGGTACCGTAAAAAAGTACTCGTACGTTATTGTACCGTTTTGGTGAGATTTTGTACCGTATGGAGGTACTCGTACGATATTGTACCATTTTGGTGTGGTTTGGTGCCGTAACAAAGTACTCGTACGGTATTATTCCGTTTTGGTGTGATTTGTTACCGTATGGAGGTACTCGTACAATATTTTACCGTTTTGGTGTGGTTTGGTACCATATGGATGTACTCGTACGTTATTGTACCGTTTTGGTGTGGTTTGGTACCGTATGGATGTACTCGTACGATATTGTACCGTTTTTGTGTGGTTTTGCACAGTATTGAGGTACTCGTACGTTATTGTACCGTTTTGGTGTGGTTTGTTACCATAACGAATTACTTTTACGGTATTGTACCGTTTTGGTGTGGTTTGGTACCACATGGAGGTACTCGTACTATATTGTACCGTTTTGGTGCGGTTTGGCACAGTGTGGAGGTACTCGTACGCTATTGTACCGTTTTGGTGTGGTTTGGTACCATAACGAAGTACTTGTACGATATTGTACCGTTTTGGTGTGTCTTGGTACCACATGGAGGTACTCATACGATATTGTACCGTTTTCGTGTGGTTTGCTACCGTATGGATGTACTCGTACGGTATTGTACCGTTTTGGTTTGGTTTGGTACCGTAATGAAGCACTAGTACGGTATTGTACCGTTTTGGTGACGTTTGGCACAGTATGGAGCTACTTGTACGGTATTGTACCGTTTTGGTGTGGTTTGGTACTGTATGGCGGTACTCGTACGATATTGTACAGTTTTGGTGTGGTTTGGTACCGTATGGATGTACTTGTACGATATTGTACCATTTTTGTGTGGTTTTGCACAGTATGGAGGTACTCGTACGTTATTGTAACGTTTTGGTGTGGTTTGGTACCATATGGATGTACTCGTACGATATTGCACCGTTTTGGTGCGGCTTGGTACCGTTTGGAGGTACTCGTACGTTGTTTTACCGTCTTGGTGTGTTTTGGTACCGTATGGATGTCCTCGTACGGTCTTGTACCGTTTTGGTGGGGTTTGGTACCGTATGGATTTGCTCGTACGGTATTGTACCGTTTTGGTGTGTTTTGGTACCGTATGGAGGTACTCGTACGATATTGTACCGTTTTGGTGGGGTTTGGTACCCTATGGATGTACTCGTACGTTATTGTACCTTTTCGGTGTGGTTTGGTACCGTATGGATGTACTCGTACGGTATTGTACCGTTTTGCTCTGGTTTGGTACCGTATGGATAAGGTCGTACGATATTGTACCATTTTGGTGTAGTTTGGTACCGTATGGAGGTACTCGTATGATATTGTACCGTTTTGGTGTGGTTTGGTACCGTAACAAAGTACTCGTACGGTATTGTACCGTTTTGGTGTGTCTTGGTACCACATGGAGGTACTCATACGATATTGTACCATTTTCGTGTGGTTTGGTACCGTATGGATGTCCTCGTACGGTCTTGTACCGTTTTGGTGGGTTTGGTACCGTATGGATTTGCTAGTACGGTATTGTACCGTTTTGGTGTGTTTTGGTACCGTATGGAGGTACTCGTACGATATTGTACCGTTTTGGTGGGGTTTGGTACCCTATGGATGTACTCGTACGTTATTGTACCTTTTCGGTGTGGTTTGGTACCGTGTGGATTTACTCGTACGGTATTGTACCGTTTTGCTCCGGTTTTGTACCGTATGGATAAGGTCGTACGATATTGTACCATTTTTGTGTAGTTTGGTACCGTATGGAGGTACTCGTATGATATTGTACCGTTTGGGTGTGGTTTGGTACCGTAACAAAGTACTCGTACGGTATTGTACCGTTTTGGTGTGGTTTGGTACCGCAAAAAAGTAGTCGTACGTTATTGTACCGTTTTGGTGAGATTTTGTACCGTATGGAGGTACTCGTACGATATTGTACCGTTTTGGTGTGGTTTGGTTCCGTAACGAAGTACTCGTACGGTATTGTACCGTTTTGGTGTGATTTGGTACCGTATGGAGGTACTCGTACGATATTGTACTGTTTTGGTGGGGTTTGGTACCCTATGCATGTACTCGTACGTTATTGTACCTTTTCAGTGTGGTTTGGTACCGTATGGATGTACTCGTACGGTATTGTACCGTTTTGCTCTAGTTTGGTACCGTATGGATAAGGTCTTACGATATTGTACCATTTTGGTGTAGTTTGGTACCGTATGGAGGTACTCGTACGATATTGTACCATTTTGGTGTGGTTTGGTACCGTAACAAAGTACTCGTACGGTATTGTTCCGTTTTGGTGTGATTTGTTACCGTATGGAGGTACTCGTACAATATTGTACCATTTTGGTGTGGTTTGGTACCGTATGGATGTACTCGTACGTTATTGTACCGTTTTGGTGTGGTTTGGTACCGTAACAAAGTACTCGTACGATATTGTACCGTTTTTGTGTGGTTTTGCACAGTATGGAGGTACTCGTACGTTATTGTACCGTTTTGGTGTGGTTTGGTACCATAACGAAGTACTTTTACGGTATTGTACCGTTTTGGTGTTGTTTGGTACCACATGGAGGTACTCGTACTATATTGTACCGTTTTCGTGTGGTTTTGCACAGTATCGAGGTACTCGTACGTTATTGTACCGTTTTGGTGTGGTTTGGTACCATAACGAAATACTTTTACGGTATTGTACCGTTTTTGTGTGGTTTGGTACCACATCGAGGTACTCGTACTATATTGTACCGTTTTGGTGTGGTTTGGCACAATATGGAGGTACTCGTACGCTATTGTACCGTTTTGGTGTGGTTTGGTACCATAACAAAGTACTTGTACGATATTGTACCGTTTTGGTGTGTCTTGGTACCACATGGAGGTACTCATACGATATTGTACCGTTTTCGTGTGGTTTGGTACCGTATGGATGTACTCGTACGGTATTGTAATGTTTTGGTGTTGTTTGGTACCGTATGGATGTACTCGTACGATATTGTACCGTTTTTGTGTGGTTTTGCACAGTATGGAGGTACTCGTACGTTATTGTACCGTTTTGGTGTGGGTTGGTACCATAACGAAGTACTTTTACGGTATTGTACCATTTTGGTGTTGTTTGGTACCACATGGAGGTACTCGTACTATATTGTACCGTTTTTGTGTGGTTTTGCACAGTATCGAGGTACTCGTACGTTATTGTACCGTGTTGGTGTGGTTTGGTACCATAACGAAATACTTTTACGGTATTGTACCGTTTTTGTGTGGTTTGGTACCACATGGAGGTACTCGTACTATATTGTACCATTTTGGTGTGGTTTGGCACAATATGGAGGTACTCGTACGCTATTGTACCGTTTTGGTATGGTTTGGTACCATAACAAAGTACTTGTACGATATTGTACCGTTTTGGTGTGTCTTGGTACCACATGGAGGTACTCATACGATATTGTACCGTTTTCGTGTGGTTTGGTATCGTATGGATGTACTCGTACGGTATTGTAATGTTTTGGTGTGGTTTGGTACCGTATGGATGTACTCGTACGGTATTGTACCGTTTTGGTGTTGTTTGGTACCGTAATGAAGCACTAGTACGGTATTGTACCGTTTTGGTGACGTTTGCCACAGTATGGAGGTACTCGTACGGTATTGTACCGTTTTGGTGTGGTTTGGTACTATATGGAGGTACCCGTACGATATTGTACAGTTTTGGTGTGGTTTGGTACCGTATGGATGTACTCGTACGATATTGTACCATTTTTGTGTGGTTTTGCACAGTATGGAGGTACTCGTACGTTATTGTAACGTTTTGGTGTGGTTTGGTACCATATGGATGTACTCGTACGATATTGCACCGTTTTGGTGCGGCTTGGTACCGTTTGGAGGTACTCGTACGTTGTTGTACCGTCTTGGTGTGCTTTGGTACCGTATGGATGTCCTCGTACGGTCTAGTACCGTTTTGGTGGGCTTTGGTACCGTATGGATGTGCTCGTACGGTATTGTACCGTTTTTGTGTGTTTTGGTACCGTATGGAGGTACTCGTACTATATTGTACCGTTTTGGTGGGGTTTCGTACCCTATGGATGTACTCGTACGTTATTGTACCTTTTCGGTGTGGTTTGGTACCGTATGGATGTACTCGTACGGTATTGTACCGTTTTGCTCTGGTTTGGTAACGTATGGATAAGGTCGTACGATATTGTACCATTTTGGTGTAGTTTGGTACCGTATGGAGGTACTCGTACGATATTGTACCGTTTTGGTGTGATTTGGTACCGGAACAAAGTACTTGTACGGTATTGTACCGTTTTGGTGTGATTTGTTACCGTATGGAGGTACTCGTACAATATTGTACCGTTTTGGTGTGGTTTGGTACCGTACGGATGTACTCGTACGTTATTGTACCGTTTTGGTGTGGTTTGGTACCGTATGGATGTACTCGTACGATATTGTACCGTTTTTGTGTGGTTTTGCACAGTATGGAGGTACTCCTACGTTATTGTTCCGTTTTGGTGTGGTTTGTTACCATAACGAAGTACTTTTACGGTATTGTACTGTTTTGGTGTGGTTTGGTACCACATGGAGGTACTCATACGATATTGTACCGTTTTGGTGTGTTTTGGTACCGTATGGAGGTACTCGTATGATATTGTACCGTTTTGGTGGGGTTTGGTACCCTATGGATGTACTCGTACGTTATTGTACCTTTTCGGTGTGGTTTGGTACCGTATGGATGTACTCGTACGGTATTGTACCGTTTTGCTCTAGTTTGGTACCGTATGGATAAGGTCGTACGATATTGAACCTTTTTTGTGTAGTTTGGTACCGTATGGAGGTACATGTACGATATTGTACCGTTTTAGTGTGGTTTGGTACCGTAACAAAGTACTCGTACGGTTTTGTTCCGTTTTGGTGTGATTTGTTACGGTATGGAGGTACTCGTACAATATTGTACCGTTTTGGTGTGGTTTGGTACCGTATGGATGTACTCGTACGATATTGTACGGTTTTGGTGTGGTTTGGTACCGTATGGATGTACTCGTACGGTATTGTCCCGTTTTGCTCTGGTTTGGTACCGTATGGATAAGGTCGTACGATATTGTACCATTTTAGTGTAGTTTGGTACCGTATGGAGGTAGTCGTAAGATATTGTACCGTTTTTGTGTGGTTTGGTACCGTAACAAAGTACTTGTACGGTATTGTACCGTTTTTGTGTGGTTTGGTACTATATGGAGGTACCCGTACGATATTGTACAGTTTTGGTGTGGTTTGGTACCGTATGGATGTACTCGTACGATATTGTACCATTTTTGTGTTGTTTTGCACAGTATGGAGGTACTCGTACGTTATTGTAACGTTTTGGTGTGGTTTGGTACCATATGGATGTCCTCGTACGATATTGCACCGTTTTGGTGCGGCTTGGTACCGTTTGGAGGTACTCGTACGTTGTTGAACCGTCTTGGTGTGCTTTGGTACCGTATGGATATCCTCGTACGGTCTTGTACCGTTTTGGTGGGTTTTGGTACCGTATGGATGTGCTCGTACGGTATTGTACCGTTTTGGTGTGTTTTGGTACCGTATGGAGGTACTCGTACGATATTGTACCGTTTGGGTGGGGTTTGGTACCCTATGGATGTACTCGTACGTTATTGTACCTTTTCGGTGTGGTTTGGTACCGTATGGATGTACTCGTACGGTATTGTACCATTTTGCTCTGGTTTGGTAACGTATGGATAAGGTCGTACGATATTGTACCATTTTGGTGTAGTTTGGTACCGTATGGAGGTACTCGTACGATATTGTACCGTTTTGGTGTGATTTGGTACCGTAACAAAGTACTTGTACGGTATTGTACCATTTTGCTCTGGTTTGGTAACGTATGGATAAGGTCGTACGATATTGTACCATTTTGGTGTAGTTTGGTACCGTATGGAGGTATTCGTACGATATTGTACCGTTTTGGTGTGATTTGGTACCGTAACAAAGTACTTGTACGGTATTGTACCGTTTTGGTGTGATTTGTTACCGTATGGAGGTACTCGTACAATACTGTCCCGTTTTGGTGTGGTTTGGTACCGTATCGATGTACTCGTACGTTATTGTACCGTTTTGGTGTGGTTTGGTACCGTATGGATGTACTCGTACGATATTGTACCGTTTTTGTGTGGTTTTGCACAGTATGGAGGTACTCGTACGTTATTGTTCCGTTTTGGTGTGGTTTGGTACCATAACGAAGTACTTTTACGGTATTGTACCGTTTTGGTGTGGTTTGGTACCACATGGAGGTACTCATACGATATTGTACCGTTTTGGTGTGTTTTGGTACCGTATGGAGGTACTCGTACGATATTGTACCGTTTTGGTGGGGTTTGGTACCCTATGGATGTACTCGTACGTTATTGTACCTTTTCGGTGTGGTTTGGTACCGTATGGATGTACTCGTACGGTATTGTACCGTTTTGCTCTAGTTTGGTACCATATGGATAAGGTCGTACGATATTGTACCATTTTGGTGTAGTTTGGTACCGTATGGAGGTACATGTACGATATTGTACCGTTTTGGTGTGGTTTGGTACCGTAACAAAGTACTCGTACGGTATTGTTTCGTTTTGGTGTGATTTGTTACGGTATGGAGGTACTCGTACAATATTGTACCGTTTTGGTGTGGTTTGGTACCGTATGGATGTACTCGTACGATATTGTACGGTTTTGGTGTGGTTTGGTACCGTATGGATGTACTCGTACAGTATTGTCCCGTTTTGCTCTGGTTTGGTACCGTATGGATAAGGTCGTACGATATTGTACCATTTTGGTGTAGTTTGGTACCGTATGGAGGTACTCGTACCTTATTGTTCTGTTTTGGTGTGGTTTGGTACCATAACGAAGTACTTTTACGGTATTGTACCGTTTTGGTGTGGTTTGGTACCACATGGAGGTACTCATACGATATTGTACCGTTTTGGTGTGTTTTGGTACCGTATGGAGGTACTCGTACGATATTGTACCGTTTTGGTGGGGTTTGGTACCCTATGGATGTACTCGTACGTTATTGTACCTTTTCGGTGTGGTTTGGTACCGTATGGATGTACTCGTACGTTATTGTACCGTTTTTGTGTGTTTTCGCACAGTATGGAGGTACTCGTACGTTATTGTTCCGTTTTGGTGTGGTTTGGTACCGTATGGATGTACTCGTACGATATTGTACCGTTTTTGTGTGTTTTCGCACAGTATGGAGGTACTCCTACGTTATTGTTCCGTTTTGGTGCGGTTTGGTACCATAACGAAGTACTTTTACGGTATTGTACCGTTTTGGTGTGGTTTGGTACCACATGGAGGTACTCGTACTATATTGTACCGTTTCGGTGTGGTTTGGCACAGTATGGAGGTACTCGTGCGCTATTGTACCGTTTTGGTGTGGTTTTGTACCGTAACAAAGTACTCGTACGGTATTGTACCGTTTTGGTGTGATTTGTTACTGCATGGAGGTACTCGTACTATATTGTACCGTTTGGTGTGGTTTGGTACCGAATGGATGTACTCGTACGTTATTGTACCGTTTTGGTCTAGTTTGGTACCGTATGGATGTACTCGTACGATATTGTACCGTTTTTGTGTGGTTTTGCACAGTATGGAGGTACTCGTACGTTATTGTTCCGTTTTGGTGTGGTTTGGTACCATAACGAAGTACTTTTACGGTATTGTACCGTTTTAGTGTGGTTTGGTACCACATGGAGGTACTCGTACTATATTGTACCGTTTCGGTGTGGTTTGGCACAGTATGGAGGTACTCATACGATATTGTACCGTTTTCGTGTGGTTTGGTACCGTATGGATGTACTCGTACGGTATTGTAATGTTTTGGTGTGGTTTGGTACCGTATGGATGTACTCGTACGGTATTGTACCGTTTTGGTGTGGTTTGGTACCGTAATGAAGCACTAGTACGGTATTGTACCCTTTTGGTGACGTTTGGCACAGTATGGAGGTACTTGTACGATATTGTACCATTTTGGTGGGGTTTGGTACCCTATGGATGTACTCGTACGTTATTGTACCTTTTCGGTGTGGTTTGGTACCGTATGGATGTACTCTTACGGTATTGTACCGTTTTGCTCAGGTTTGGTACCGTATGGATAAGGTCGTACGATATTGTACCATTTTGGTGTAGTTTGGTACCGTATGGAGGTACTCATACAATATTGTACCGTTTTGGTGTGGTTTGGTACCGTAACAAAGTACTCGTACGGTATTGTACCATTTTGGTGTGATTTGTTACCGTATGGAGGTACTCGTACAATATTGTACCGTTTTGGTGTGGTTTGGTACCGTATGGATGTACTCGTACGTTATTGTACCGTTTTGGTGTGGTTTGGGACCGTATGGATGTACTCGTACGATATTGTACCGTTTTTGTGTGATTTTTCACAGTATGGAGGTACTCTTACGTTATTGTACCGTTTTGGTGGTGTTTGGTACCATAACGAAGTACTTGTACGGTATTGTACCATTTTGGTGTGGTTTGGTACCACATGGAGGTACTCGTACGATATTGTACCGTTTTGGTGTGGTTTGGCACAGTATGGAGGTACTCGTACGCTATTGTACCGCTTTGGTGTGGTTTGGTACCATAACGAAGTACTTGTATGATATTGTACCGTTTTGGTGTGTCTTGGTACCACGTGGAGTTACTCATACGATATTGTACCGTTTTCGTGTGGTTTGGTACTGTATGGATGTACTCGTACGGTATTGTAATGTTTTGGAGTGGTTTTGTACCGCATGGATGTGCTCGTACGGTATTGTACCGTTTTGGTGTGTTTTGGTACCGTATGGAGGTACTCGTACGATATTGTACCGTTTGGGTGGGGTTTGGTACCCTATGGATGTACTCGTACGTTATTGTACCTTTTCGGTGTGGTTTGGTACCGTATGGATGTACTCGTACGGTATTGTACCATTTTGCTCTGGTTTGGTAACGTATGGATAAGGTCGTACGATATTGTACCATTTTGGTGTAGTTTGGTACCGTATGGAGGTACTCGTACGATATTGTACCGTTTTGGTGTGATTTGGTACCGTAACAAAGTACTTGTACGGTATTGTACCATTTTGCTCTGGTTTGGTAACGTATGGATAAGGTCGTACGATATTGTACCATTTTGGTGTAGTTTGGTACCGTATGGAGGTATTCGTACGATATTGTACCGTTTTGGTGTGATTTGGTACCGTAACAAAGTACTTGTACGGTATTGTACCGTTTTGGTGTGATTTGTTACCGTATGGAGGTACTCGTACAATACTGTCCCGTTTTGGTGTGGTTTGGTACCGTATCGATGTACTCGTACGTTATTGTACCGTTTTGGTGTGGTTTGGTACCGTATGGATGTACTCGTACGATATTGTACCGTTTTTGTGTGGTTTTGCACAGTATGGAGGTACTCGTACGTTATTGTTCCGTTTTGGTGTGGTTTGGTACCATAACGAAGTACTTTTACGGTATTGTACCGTTTTGGTGTGGTTTGGTACCACATGGAGGTACTCATACGATATTGTACCGTTTTGGTGTGTTTTGGTACCGTATGGAGGTACTCGTACGATATTGTACCGTTTTGGTGGGGTTTGGTACCCTATGGATGTACTCGTACGTTATTGTACCTTTTCGGTGTGGTTTGGTACCGTATGGATGTACTCGTACGGTATTGTACCGTTTTGCTCTAGTTTGGTACCATATGGATAAGGTCGTACGATATTGTACCATTTTGGTGTAGTTTGGTACCGTATGGAGGTACATGTACGATATTGTACCGTTTTGGTGTGGTTTGGTACCGTAACAAAGTACTCGTACGGTATTGTTTCGTTTTGGTGTGATTTGTTACGGTATGGAGGTACTCGTACAATATTGTACCGTTTTGGTGTGGTTTGGTACCGTATGGATGTACTCGTACGATATTGTACGGTTTTGGTGTGGTTTGGTACCGTATGGATGTACTCGTACAGTATTGTCCCGTTTTGCTCTGGTTTGGTACCGTATGGATAAGGTCGTACGATATTGTACCATTTTGGTGTAGTTTGGTACCGTATGGAGGTACTCGTACCTTATTGTTCTGTTTTGGTGTGGTTTGGTACCATAACGAAGTACTTTTACGGTATTGTACCGTTTTGGTGTGGTTTGGTACCACATGGAGGTACTCATACGATATTGTACCGTTTTGGTGTGTTTTGGTACCGTATGGAGGTACTCGTACGATATTGTACCGTTTTGGTGGGGTTTGGTACCCTATGGATGTACTCGTACGTTATTGTACCTTTTCGGTGTGGTTTGGTACCGTATGGATGTACTCGTACGTTATTGTACCGTTTTTGTGTGTTTTCGCACAGTATGGAGGTACTCGTACGTTATTGTTCCGTTTTGGTGTGGTTTGGTACCGTATGGATGTACTCGTACGATATTGTACCGTTTTTGTGTGTTTTCGCACAGTATGGAGGTACTCCTACGTTATTGTTCCGTTTTGGTGCGGTTTGGTACCATAACGAAGTACTTTTACGGTATTGTACCGTTTTGGTGTGGTTTGGTACCACATGGAGGTACTCGTACTATATTGTACCGTTTCGGTGTGGTTTGGCACAGTATGGAGGTACTCGTGCGCTATTGTACCGTTTTGGTGTGGTTTTGTACCGTAACAAAGTACTCGTACGGTATTGTACCGTTTTGGTGTGATTTGTTACTGCATGGAGGTACTCGTACTATATTGTACCGTTTGGTGTGGTTTGGTACCGTATGGATGTACTCGTACGTTATTGTACCGTTTTGGTCTAGTTTGGTACCGTATGGATGTACTCGTACGATATTGTACCGTTTTTGTGTGGTTTTGCACAGTATGGAGGTACTCGTACGTTATTGTTCCGTTTTGGTGTGGTTTGGTACCATAACGAAGTACTTTTACGGTATTGTACCGTTTTAGTGTGGTTTGGTACCACATGGAGGTACTCGTACTATATTGTACCGTTTCGGTGTGGTTTGGCACAGTATGGAGGTACTCATACGATATTGTACCATTTTCGTGTGGTTTGGTACCGTATGGATGTACTCGTACGGTATTGTAATGTTTTGGTGTGGTTTGGTACCGTATGGATGTACTCGTACGGTATTGTACCGTTTTGGTGTGGTTTGGTACCGTAATGAAGCACTAGTACGGTATTGTACCCTTTTGGTGACGTTTGGCACAGTATGGAGGTACTTGTACGATATTGTACCATTTTGGTGGGGTTTGGTACCCTATGGATGTACTCGTACGTTATTGTACCTTTTCGGTGTGGTTTGGTACCGTATGGATGTACTCTTACGGTATTGTACCAATTTGCTCAGGTTTGGTACCGTATGGATAAGGTCGTACGATATTGTACCATTTTGGTGTAGTTTGGTACCGTATGGAGGTACTCATACAATATTGTACCGTTTTGGTGTGGTTTGGTACCGTAACAAAGTACTCGTACGGTATTGTACCATTTTGGTGTGATTTGTTACCGTATGGAGGTACTCGTACAATATTGTACCGTTTTGGTGTGGTTTGGTACCGTATGGATGTACTCGTACGTTATTGTACCGTTTTGGTGTGGTTTGGGACCGTATGGATGTACTCGTACGATATTGTACCGTTTTTGTGTGATTTTTCACAGTATGGAGGTACTCTTACGTTATTGTACCGTTTTGGTGGTGTTTGGTACCATAACGAAGTACTTGTACGGTATTGTACCATTTTGGTGTGGTTTGGTACCACATGGAGGTACTCGTACGATATTGTACCGTTTTGGTGTGGTTTGGCACAGTATGGAGGTACTCGTACGCTATTGTACCGCTTTGGTGTGGTTTGGTACCATAACGAAGTACTTGTATGATATTGTACCGTTTTGGTGTGTCTTGGTACCACGTGGAGTTACTCATACGATATTGTACCGTTTTCGTGTGGTTTGGTACTGTATGGATGTACTCGTACGGTATTGTAATGTTTTGGAGTGGTTTGGTACCGTATGGATGTGCTCGTACGGTATTGTACCGTTTTGGTGTGTTTTGGTACCGTATGGAGGTACTCGTACGATATTGTACCGTTTGGGTGGGGTTTGGTACCCTATGGATGTACTCGTACGTTATTGTACCTTTTCGGTGTGGTTTGGTACCGTATGGATGTACTCGTACGGTATTGTACCATTTTGCTCTGGTTTGGTAACGTATGGATAAGGTCGTACGATATTGTACCATTTTGGTGTAGTTTGGTACCGTATGGAGGTACTCGTACGATATTGTACCGTTTTGGTGTGATTTGGTACCGTAACAAAGTACTTGTACGGTATTGTACCATTTTGCTCTGGTTTGGTAACGTATGGATAAGGTCGTACGATATTGTACCATTTTGGTGTAGTTTGGTACCGTATGGAGGTATTCGTACGATATTGTACCGTTTTGGTGTGATTTGGTACCGTAACAAAGTACTTGTACGGTATTGTACCGTTTTGGTGTGATTTGTTACCGTATGGAGGTACTCGTACAATACTGTCCCGTTTTGGTGTGGTTTGGTACCGTATCGATGTACTCGTACGTTATTGTACCGTTTTGGTGTGGTTTGGTACCGTATGGATGTACTCGTACGATATTGTACCGTTTTTGTGTGGTTTTGCACAGTATGGAGGTACTCGTACGTTATTGTTCCGTTTTGGTGTGGTTTGGTACCATAACGAAGTACTTTTACGGTATTGTACCGTTTTGGTGTGGTTTGGTACCACATGGAGGTACTCATACGATATTGTACCGTTTTGGTGTGTTTTGGTACCGTATGGAGGTACTCGTACGATATTGTACCGTTTTGGTGGGGTTTGGTACCCTATGGATGTACTCGTACGTTATTGTACCTTTTCGGTGTGGTTTGGTACCGTATGGATGTACTCGTACGGTATTGTACCGTTTTGCTCTAGTTTGGTACCATATGGATAAGGTCGTACGATATTGTACCATTTTGGTGTAGTTTGGTACCGTATGGAGGTACATGTACGATATTGTACCGTTTTGGTGTGGTTTGGTACCGTAACAAAGTACTCGTACGGTATTGTTTCGTTTTGGTGTGATTTGTTACGGTATGGAGGTACTCGTACAATATTGTACCGTTTTGGTGTGGTTTGGTACCGTATGGATGTACTCGTACGATATTGTACGGTTTTGGTGTGGTTTGGTACCGTATGGATGTACTCGTACAGTATTGTCCCGTTTTGCTCTGGTTTGGTACCGTATGGATAAGGTCGTACGATATTGTACCATTTTGGTGTAGTTTGGTACCGTATGGAGGTACTCGTACCTTATTGTTCTGTTTTGGTGTGGTTTGGTACCATAACGAAGTACTTTTACGGTATTGTACCGTTTTGGTGTGGTTTGGTACCACATGGAGGTACTCATACGATATTGTACCGTTTTGGTGTGTTTTGGTACCGTATGGAGGTACTCGTACGATATTGTACCGTTTTGGTGGGGTTTGGTACCCTATGGATGTACTCGTACGTTATTGTACCTTTTCGGTGTGGTTTGGTACCGTATGGATGTACTCGTACGTTATTGTACCGTTTTTGTGTGTTTTCGCACAGTATGGAGGTACTCGTACGTTATTGTTCCGTTTTGGTGTGGTTTGGTACCGTATGGATGTACTCGTACGATATTGTACCGTTTTTGTGTGTTTTCGCACAGTATGGAGGTACTCCTACGTTATTGTTCCGTTTTGGTGCGGTTTGGTACCATAACGAAGTACTTTTACGGTATTGTACCGTTTTGGTGTGGTTTGGTACCACATGGAGGTACTCGTACTATATTGTACCGTTTCGGTGTGGTTTGGCACAGTATGGAGGTACTCGTGCGCTATTGTACCGTTTTGGTGTGGTTTTGTACCGTAACAAAGTACTCGTACGGTATTGTACCGTTTTGGTGTGATTTGTTACTGCATGGAGGTACTCGTACTATATTGTACCGTTTGGTGTGGTTTGGTACCGTATGGATGTACTCGTACGTTATTGTACCGTTTTGGTCTAGTTTGGTACCGTATGGATGTACTCGTACGATATTGTACCGTTTTTGTGTGGTTTTGCACAGTATGGAGGTACTCGTACGTTATTGTTCCGTTTTGGTGTGGTTTGGTACCATAACGAAGTACTTTTACGGTATTGTACCGTTTTAGTGTGGTTTGGTACCACATGGAGGTACTCGTACTATATTGTACCGTTTCGGTGTGGTTTGGCACAGTATGGAGGTACTCATACGATATTGTACCGTTTTCGTGTGGTTTGGTACCGTATGGATGTACTCGTACGGTATTGTAATGTTTTGGTGTGGTTTGGTACCGTATGGATGTACTCGTACGGTATTGTACCGTTTTGGTGTGGTTTGGTACCGTAATGAAGCACTAGTACGGTATTGTACCCTTTTGGTGACGTTTGGCACAGTATGGAGGTACTTGTACGATATTGTACCATTTTGGTGGGGTTTGGTACCCTATGGATGTACTCGTACGTTATTGTACCTTTTCGGTGTGGTTTGGTACCGTATGGATGTACTCTTACGGTATTGTACCGTTTTGCTCAGGTTTGGTACCGTATGGATAAGGTCGTACGATATTGTACCATTTTGGTGTAGTTTGGTACCGTATGGAGGTACTCATACAATATTGTACCGTTTTGGTGTGGTTTGGTACCGTAACAAAGTACTCGTACGGTATTGTACCATTTTGGTGTGATTTGTTACCGTATGGAGGTACTCGTACAATATTGTACCGTTTTGGTGTGGTTTGGTACCGTATGGATGTACTCGTACGTTATTGTACCGTTTTGGTGTGGTTTGGGACCGTATGGATGTACTCGTACGATATTGTACCGTTTTTGTGTGATTTTTCACAGTATGGAGGTACTCTTACGTTATTGTACCGTTTTGGTGGTGTTTGGTACCATAACGAAGTACTTGTACGGTATTGTACCATTTTGGTGTGGTTTGGTACCACATGGAGGTACTCGTACGATATTGTACCGTTTTGGTGTGGTTTGGCACAGTATGGAGGTACTCGTACGCTATTGTACCGCTTTGGTGTGGTTTGGTACCATAACGAAGTACTTGTATGATATTGTACCGTTTTGGTGTGTCTTGGTACCACGTGGAGTTACTCATACGATATTGTACCATTTTCGTGTGGTTTGGTACTGTATGGATGTACTCGTACGGTATTGTAATGTTTTGGAGTGGTTTGGTACCGTATGGATGTACTCGTACGGTATTGTACCGTTTTGGTATTGTTTGGTACCGTAATGAAGCACTAGTACGGTATTGTACCGTTTTGGTTAAGTTTGGCACAGTATGGAGGTACTTGTACGGTATGGTACCGTTTTGGTGTGGTTTGGTTCTGAATGGAGGTACTCGTACGATATTGTACAGTTTTGGTGTGGTTTGGAACTGTATGGAGGTACTCGTACGATATTGTACAGTTTTGGTGTGGTTTGGTACCGTATGGATGTACTCGTACGATATTGTACCATTTTTGTGTGGTTTTGCAAAGTATGGAGGTACTCGTACGTTATTGTAACGTTTTGGTTTGGTTTGGTACCATATGGAGGTACTCGTACGTTTTGGTGCAGCTTTGTACCGTTTGGAGGTACTCGTACGGTGTTGTACCGTCTTGGTGTGCTTTGGTACCGTATGGATGTCCTCGTACGGTCTTGTACCGTTTTGGTGGGGTTTGGTACCGTATGGATGTGCTCGTATGGTAATGTACTGTTTTGGTGTGTTTTGGTACCGTAACGAAGTACTGGTACAGTATTGTACCGTTTTGGTGTGGTTTGGTACCGTATGGAGGTACTCGTTAGATATTGTACCGTTTTGGTGTGGTTTGGTACCGTATGGATGTACTCGTACGGTATTGTACTGTTTTGGTGTGGTTTAATACCGTATGGAGGTTCTCGTACGGTATTGCACCGTTTTGGTGGGGTTTGATACCGTATGGATGTACTCGTACGATATTGTACCATTTTGGTGTGATTTGGTACCGTATGGAGGTACTCGTACAATATTGTACCGTTTTGGTGTGGTTTGGTACCGTATGAATGTACTCGGACGGTATTGTACCGTTTTGGTGTGGTTTGGTACCGTATGGATGTGCTCGTACGTTAATGTACCGTTTTTGTGTGGTTTGGTACCTATGGATGTACTCGTACGGTATTGTACCATTTTGGAGTGGTCTGGTACCGTAGGGATGTAATCGTACGTTATTGTACCGTTTTGGTGGGGTTTGGTACCGTATGTATGTGCTCGTACGGTATTGTACCTTTTTGGTGTGGTTTGGTACCGTAATGAAGCACTAGTACGGTATTGTACCGTTTTTGTGAGGTTTGGTATCGTATGGTGGTAATCGAACGGTATTGTACCGTTTTGGTGTGGTTTGGTACTGTAACAAAGTAGTCGTATGGTGTTGTACCCACTTGGTGTGGTTTTGTACCGTATGGATGTACTCGTACGGTATTGTACCATCTTTGTGTGGTTTGGTACCGTATGGAGGTACTCGTACAGTATTGTACCCTTTAGGGGTGATTTGGTACCGTAACGAAGCACTAGTACGGTATTATACCGTTTTGGTGAGGTTTGGAGTTGTATGGTGGTACTCGTACGGTATTGTACCGTTTTGGTGTTGTTTGGTACTGTATGGATGTACTCGTACGGTATTGTACCGTTTTGGTGTGGTTTGGTACCGTATGGATATGCTCGTACGGTATTGTACCGTTTTCGTGTGGTTTGGTACCGTATGGATGTACTGGTACGATATTGTACCGTTTTGGTTTTGTTTGGTACCATATGGGCATACTCGTACGGTATTGCCCCGTTTTGGTGCGGTTTGGTACCGTTTCGAGGTACTCGTACGTTGTTGTACCGTCTTGGTGTGGTTTGGTACCGTATGGAGGTACTCGTACGATAATGTACCGTTTTGGTGTGGTTTGGTACCGTATGGATGTACTCGTACGCTATTGTACTATTTTGGTGTGGTTTGGTACCGTATGGATGTTCTCGTACGATATTGTAACGACCCTGATTTTTGGTAAATAAAAATTTCGTTAAATATTTAAATTTTATCTTAATTACTTGGATTTGCTACTAAAAATTTCTTTTTAATTTTTATAATCCGTCATAATTAGATTTGAAACTTATAAAATTATATCTTTCACGCCGAGCAATCTAGTCATTTTCTAAAGACAAGTATGCTTGTAGAAGCACTTGTATTCTTTTCTAGTGAGTTAAATAAAATCTTTAAATTATATTTCTTGGCTAGAAATCCTACTTGGCAAGTAGAATTAGTTTCCAACCAATTCGTTAGAAAACCCTAATTACCGTTTCAATCTAGTTACAATTTCCTAACCCTAGATGGACCTTTTTGACCGTCTTTAAGCCTTATGAAACCCTCCGAACCCTATTAAACCATTAGACTGTAGGAGTAATCATTTTATTCCTATGTTTAGTCATTTCACTTTACCTAGCATCATTACTTACCCTACCTATTGGATAATAAAGGCAAGGGAAAACTTTAACCTTTGGTCCATAAATGTTAGGGAAAATATTATCCCTTGGACAATAGATTCCCATGACTAGTCATATCAAATTATCACCAATATCCCTTTACCCCTTGGTCCATAATTGTTAGGGGAATTTTTGTCCCTTGGTTATTAGACCTTTGACTTGCCTAAATGCATGACAAGACAAGTCATACAAGAATCCCATCATTTTGCTTCCAAAAGAAGCAACCTTAGACTTGCCATAATGAGAACCTAGATTTGACTAGTCATTCAAGCCCATACTTACCTTCTTTAACCAATGGTTAATAAATGCTAGGAGAATTTTTGACCATTGGTTAATAGCAATTAAGTTGCCAATGAAGCCTTGATTTGACAATACAAAATCATGGGCTAAGGAATCTCATCATTTTGCTTCCAAGGAAGCAAGGCTAGCTTTGCTATGCATGCACACCTATGTTCTAGTCTTAAAATCCTAGACTTACTTTCCTAGATTTTCTTGGATGTATATAGATACAAGTGAGAGAGAGAGAGAGAGAGAGAGAGAGAGAGAGAGAGAGAGAGAGAGAGAGAGAGAGAGAGAGAGAGAGAGAGAGAAAGGCCGGATGGAGAGAGTGGGGTGGAGTGTGTGCATGAGTATTGGACACTTACACAAGCAACCTTTATAGCCTTAAGCCTATTTTTTTGACTACATGCCAACCCATTCTAGTCTTTCAAAGTACAAAGCTAGGCCATGATTATATTCTTTCTTGCAAGCAACCTCCCCATAGACTTGACAAGTCCAAAACCCTTCATGATGACCTAAAGATTTGGCCAACAAATGGAAGTGACAAGTCATGGAAGACTTTGCATGCTTTCAAGCTTGATTGGACATGACAATGGAGCAAATCCATGGGAGGAAGGAGAGAGAGGGGGGCCGGCCATAGAGGAGGAAGGAGGAGCTCAAGTGTTGGCTATAAATAGCACCCCATGCCTTCCATTCAATTCACACCATCACTTCTTGCTCTCACTTCTCTCTAGAAACCATTTCTGTTTTTCCAGGCAGCTTACTGCCCTCCACGAATCTCTATTTTTCTCCTGCTTAAAGTAGTTTTTAGAACCAACTCCCTTCGAGAAAGTTGTAGAGCACTTCGAAACCTTCAAGTTAGACCCAAGAACCATCCAAATCGGTGAAGAAATGCCAAAGATATTGGCATCCGAAGTTCAGTAAAAATCTCGGATTTCCATTTCCTGACACCATACTGTCTCTGCCTTTATCACCATTTTTCTCCTACCTAAAGTAGTTTCTAGGATCAACTTCCTTCACGAAAGTCGTAGAGCACTTCGAGAGCTTCAACTTCGACCCAAGAACGATCGTATTCGGCCAAATATTGACCAAGTTACTGCCATCCAAAGTTCGGTCCAGATTTGCAAGTTCACCGCCCGTAGAAAATCTTCCAACTAGCTTATTCGGCCCCGACTAAGTTTCGGATCAAGGTAGATAAATCTCTACTCATTTTCCCTAGTATAACTTTAGTTATTTTGCTTATGATAAGGCAAGTCAAAGTATTAGGAATAAATAGCAAGCTCGTTTTACAAAATCTTGAAATGACATTACGATCATGTAGATTTTCTCTGCTCACTTCCCTAAGTATACGTAGAACCCTAGTCCAATAACTCTACGTATAGTATAGAATCTACGTTAGAAAGTAGCATGTTCTTGATTCAAAGTATCAATATCGTAGATAAGAGTATCTATTGTTTGGTTTCAAGTAAATAAGCTTATCGTTTAAAATGCATGATTGTCAATAAGTTTATCTCACTAATGGAGGTATGAACATGTTGGATAAATGACTTTGTCTTAAATAAACATATGTTGTATTGAATTTCTCAAAAAGTAAGATATAACGATTTTCGAAAGATAAGATTTTAACGCTTGATTTGAAGTATTCATATTTTGATCTTTTCGAGCATGCTTAGCAATATAGAATTGGATGATCTTGTTAGATTACAATGAATGATTTATGGTTGCGTATGTGAAAAGTCCTACCGCGGAGTCTATGCATGAGAACGAGACACGGAAATCGAGAAAATAGAAACATGACACCTAGGGTGTGGTTAACAAGAAAAATGTGTTTCGAAGGAGGAAATATTTTTGAAACTACATAATGACCGATTTTGATGGCATTATGTGAGATGTGTGTGTGAATGTGTGCCAATGGGAACCCGGGACGGCGGAACCATTGTGAGGATACTCGAGAACCCGGAACGGCGGAACCGAGGTTGGGTGTGTGGCTTGGTTATCCGCGGAGAGGAGCCAATGCAAATGTGTGCCAATGGGAACCCGGTGCGGCGGAACCATTGTGAGGATACTCGGGAACCCGGAACGGCGGAACCGAGGTTGGGTGTGTTAAAAACGGATTTTGAAAATGTTGATTTGGTGATGAAAAGTGAAAATGGAGACACGGTCTACGATGAGTTGCGTAGGAGAAACACAGAAAAAACATGGACACCAACGATACTTGAATAGTGAATGTGGATGTGTGATTGTTACTATTCGTCGTATATGATTTACTGTTTGTAAGTTATGAGTTAGTGGGTAGGGTTTACTCTATTGAGCGTTGTAGCTCACGGTGTTGCCTTTTTGGTGACCCTGACATATTATATGGGTGGCGACGCCGGTATAATGTGTCAGATTTCTTAGATGAACAGGATAAGATGTACACCGTGGAAGCTTTTGGAGCAGAGGAGCTTGCTAGGACGGAAGACCAAGCAGAGTAGTATTAGGAACCCTAGTTTCCTTCCTTGTTGAATAAATGTATCTTTTCCTTATGATGTATTTATGATGTAGTAATGAGCCAGACTCTCTTTATTATATAATAAATGCCTCATTTAACGTACCCAAAATTGGGGGCGTTACAGATATTGTTCCCTTTTGGTGTGGTTTTGTACCGTATGGAGGTTCTCGTACGATATTGTTCCGTTTTGGTGTGGTTTGGTACCGTAACAAAGTACTGCTACGGTATTGCACCGTTTTTGTGTGGTTTGGTACCGTATGGAGGTACTCGTACGATATTATACCGTTTTGGTGTGGTTTGGTACCGTATGGATGTACTTGTTCGGTATTGTACCGTTTTGGTGTGGTTTGGTACTGTATGGAGGTTCTCGTAAGATATTATACCGTTTTGGTGTGGTTTGGTACCGTATGGATATGCTCGTACGGTATTGTACCGTTTTCGTGTGGTTTGGTACCGTAACAAAGCACTCGTACGGTATTGTACCGTTTTGGTGTGATTTGGTACCGTATGGATGTACTCATACGATATTGTACCGTTTTGGTGTGGTTGTGTACCATATGGATGTAACCGTACGGTATTGCACCGTTTTGGTGCGGTTTGGTACCGTTTGGAGGTACTCGTACGTTGTTGTACCGTCTTGGTGTGGTTTGGTACCGTATGGATGTCCTCGTACGGTATTGTACTGTTTTGGTGGGGTTTGGTACCGTATGGATGTGCTCGTACGGTATTGTACTGTTTTGGTGTGGTTTGGTACCATATGGATGTGCTCGTACGTTAATGTACCGTTTTGGTGTGGTTTGGTACCGTATGGATGTCCTCGTACGGTATTGTACCGTTTTGGAGTGGTTTGGTACCGTATGGATGTACTCGTACGGTTTTGTACCCTTTTGTTGGGGTTTGGTACCGTATGGATGTGCTCGTACGGTATTGTACCATTTTTATGTGGTTAGGTACCGCAACGAAGCACTAGTACGGTATTATATTAGTTTAGTGAGGTTTGGTATCGTATGGTGGTACTCGTACGGTATTGTACAGTTTTGGTGTGGTTTGGTACCGTCACAAAGTAGTCATACAGTATTGTACCATTTTTGTGAGGTTTGGTATCGTATGGTGGTACTCGAATGGTATTGTACCGTTTTGGTGTGGTTTGGAACCGTAACAAAGTAGTTGTATGGTGTTGTACCTCTTGGTGTGGTTTTGTACCATATGGATGTACTCGTACGGTATTGTACCGTTTTTGTGTGGTTTGGTACTGTATGGAGGTACTCGTACAGTATTGTACCTTTTAGGGGTGATTTGGTACCGTAACGAAGCACTAGTACGGTATTGTACCATTTTGGTGAGGTTTGGTCTTGTATGGTGGTACTCGTACGGTATTGTACCGTTTTGGTGTGGTTTGGTACCGTATGGATGTACTCGTACGGTATTGTACCGTTTTGGTGTCGTTTGGTACCGTATGGATATGCTCGTACGGTATTGTACCGTTTTCGTGTGGTTTGGTACCGTAACAAAGCACTCGTACGGTATTGTACCGTTTTGGTGTGGTTTGGTACCGTATGGATGTACTGGTACGATATTGTACCGTTTTGGTTTTGTTTGGTACCATATGGACGTACCCGTAAGGTATTGCACCGTTTTTGTGCGGTTTGGTACCGTTTGGAGGTACTCGTACGTTGTTGTACCATCTTGGTGTGGTTTGGTACCGTATGGAGGTACTCGTACGATATTGTACCGTTTTGGTGTGGTTTGGTACCGTATGGATGTACTCGTACGCTATTGTACTATTTTGGTGTGGTTTCGTACCGTATGGATGTTCTCGTACGATATTGTTCCCTTTTGGTGTGGTTTGGTACCGTATGGATGTACTCGTTCGGTATTGTACCGTTTTGGTGTGGTTTTGTACCGTATGGAGGTTCTCGTACGATATTGTACCGTTTTGGTGTGGTTTGGTACCGTATGGAGGTACTCGTACGATATTGTACCGTTTTGGTGTGGTTTAGTCCCGTATGGATGTACTTGTTCGGTATTGTACCGTTTTTGTGTGGTTTTGTACCGTATGGAGGTTCTCATACGATATTGTACCGTTTTTGTGTGGTTTGGTACCGTAACGAAGTACTCGTACGGTATTGCACCGTTTTGGTGGGGTTTGATACCGTATGGATGTACTCGTACGATATTGTACCGTTTTGGTGTGGTTTGGTACCGTATGGAGGTACTCGTACAATATTGTACCGTTTTGGTGTTGTTTGGTACCGTATGGATGTACTCGTACGGTATTGTACCGTTTTGGTGTGGTTTTGTACCATATGGAGGTACTCGTACGATATTGTACCGTTATGGAGGTACTCGTACGATATTGTACCGTTTTGGTGTGGTTTGGTGCCGTATGGTGGTACTCGTACGATATTATACCGTTTTGGTGTGGTTTGGTACCGTATGGAGGTACTCGTACGATATTGTACTTTTTCTTGTGGTTTTGTACCTTATGGATGTACTCGTACGGTATTGTACCCATTTTGTGTGGTTTGGTACCGTATGGAGGTACTCGTACCGTATTATACCGTTTTGGTGTGGTTTGGTACCGTATGGCGGTACTCGTACGGTATTGTACGGTTTGGTGTGGTTTGGCACAGTATGGAGGTACTCGTACGTTATTGTACCATTTTGGTGTGGTTTGGTATCGTAACGAAGTACTTGTACTGTAACGACCCTGAATTTTGGTCAATAAAAATTTCGTTAAGTATTTGAATTTTATTTAAATTGCTTATTTTCTCTTGAGTGGCTATATGATTTCTTGTTAATCTTGTCATAGTTAGATTTTGGTCATTGATTGACTCTCGACTAGAAACCCTACTTGACCAATTTAGTTAGTTTCCAATCGACTACTTGGAGGAACCGAGCAACCAACTTACCTAGTTACTAGATGAACCTCTGGGACCTTTTGAAACTTTTGAACCTTTTGCCTTTACCCATTGGTCCATAATGATTAGGGTAATCTTTGTCCATTGGACAATAAGCTTTTCATTATAATATTTGACTAAAAGTACATGTAGTCTTTTCAAAGTCTTATTTTAAGTATAAAAGCACTTGTACTTCTTTTATCCATTGGTCCTTACCCGCTAGGAAAATTATTATCCATTGGGTAATAGCCCAAATCTTTCTACCAAGTACAAGGTTGCATTTTAATAATCAAGAATTGGATTCCCATGTACTTTTATGCATTAAAGTATTGGAGTATATCTAAACCCTAGATTTCCAAAGTACTTTATTTATTAAACTAGTACATGTACTCTATTATAAACTAATGGAGAGAATTTTAGCCTTTTTATTTAATTCGGGTACTTCGTACCACACCTATATTTAATATAGGGCTTTTGTCACATGCTTTAAAAGGATAACTTTTGATTATTTTAAAATAAAAGTTTCCTAGTTACTATTGTCCATTGGACAATAAAAGTTAGGGGATTTGTTGTCCATTGGGTAATAGGTCCATCTTTCAAACTAGTACATGGGTTTATTAAACTAGTCTTTTTCTTAAACCCCATGTGATAAAGTACACATTATTTTATTATTAAAGTACTTAGTAGCCCTTATAGCCTTTAAGGCTTAATATTCTCCTAAGTACTCTTTTATTATTTTATATTGGAGTTTTGTACCCAATTGGATTAATTTATTGGGGAGTTGATCTTCCTAGAGTACATTAGTACACTAGTTTATTTTATTTAAAGAGACATGTGCCTTATTGGATTTCTTTAATAGGATTTTGATTTGAAAAATCTTGTACTTGGTACTTTGTATTTATTCTTTCTTGTTTATATGCATATATATATATATATATATATATATGTAGTACTAGGAGAGAGAGAGAGAGAGGGAGAGAGAGAGGGATAGAGACCCGAGAGAGAGAGAGAGAGAGAGAGAGAGAGAGAGAGAGAGAGAGGAAGGAGAGAGGAAGATGGGTTGTACCTTGACTTGACTTTCCTACATCTTTCAAATCCATGGGTGAATCTTTCTCCTAACCAAACATAACTCCCCATTTGTACTTCCATATTTGTTTTATGACCAAATCTTGTACCATTGTCTCCAAATCTTCCAACAAATCTCCCATAGTCCAATCCAAGGACTAATCTTAGCCATGCAAGCCTACCATTTAGCCTAACCTAGCCATGCAAGCCTAGCAATTAGACTTTGACCTTCCATAAGTGCTTGACAAGTGTCAAAATTTGAGGTAGAGAGAGAGAGAGAGGGGGCCCGCCTTGGGAGAGAGGAAGAGGGCATGCCTTGGCCTATAAATAGCACCCCATGTTTGCCATTCAACTCACACCTTCTCATTCTACAACTTCTCTCTCTAGAAAAATTATGTTCTTTCTTTGTTCTTTCTTTTGTTCTTCATGTTCTTGAGTAGTTCTTGAGTTCTTCAAGAAACTCATCCTAGGCCGCCACTAAACCGCCACCCGACCACCCTTCGATCCATAAAGTAGAGTAGTGTTAGTCAAGAAGAAGTTTCGAGAGACACCATTCTCTTTCGAAGCTACCGGAGACCACCGTAGGAAGTTACTCCGTCCGACCACCGACTAACTTTCCGTAGCCGACTACCGCCAAGAAGTAAGGTAGAGTCCCTCGTCCACTAACTCAACGTATAACGTAGAACCGTATGTTGGAACGTATAAGTAGAATCCCTTGTCCCCTATCTCTTTGTATAAGGTAGAACCCCTTGTTCCCTAACTCTACGTATAGAACCGTATGTTAGAAAGTAAGGAAATCCCTACCTACTTCCTATTTACTTACTCAAAGTATAACGTTGTTATTTTGAACCGCTAATTATATGTAGTTCATCCTTACGTACTTATCGTTTGATTAGAAGTATTCGTATTTTGATCTTTAAGATAGATATGAGTATGCGTATATGAGTTGCTTGTATTACTTGTGGTGTGATAAAGCATAAGTGATTTCACTCCAAAGGCGTCCGTATATGTGGCATTGTGCTTTGAATAAAGCATAAGTGATACACTCCAAGGGTGTCCGTACATGTGGCGTTATGCTATAAATGATGATTGAGCATGATAAGTAATATAGAATTGGACGATCTTGTTAGAATGATTCTTGTCCTACCGCGGAGTCTTTGCATGTAAACGAGACACGAGAACCGAGAAAGTAGAAACATGACACCTAGGGTGTGGTTAATGAAGGAAATATTTTTCGAGGAAGAAAATATTTTGAAACTACATAATGACCGGTTTTGGGTGGCATTATGTGAGTTGTGTGTTTGCATGTGTAAAAGAAACAATTGAAAAGGTTGAAATATTTTGGAAACCCCAATGTGGCCGGACGTGGTAGCCCATTGTGTGAGGTGTGTGTGTGTTCCAATGGGATCCGGGAAAAACGGAACCATTGTGAGGTTGTGTGCGTTCCCATGGGAATCTGGAGCAGCGGAACCATGGTGAGGTATAGCTTGGTTATCCGCGGTACGGAGCCAATGCAAATATTTTTGTGTGCCAATGGGAACCCGGCGCGGCGGAACCAAGGTTGGGTGTGTAGCTTGGTTATCCGCGGTACGGAGCCAATGCAAATATTTTTGTGTGCCAATGGGAACCCGGCGCGGCGGAACCATTGTGAGGATACTTGGGAACCCGGCGCGGCGGAATCAAGGTTGGGTGTGTAGCTTGGTTATCCGCGGTACGGAGCCAATGCAAACGATTTTAAAAAGATTGGGGGTGTAGCTTGGTTATCCGCGGTACGGAGCCAATGCAAATGATTTTAAAAAGATTGGGTGTGTAAACAAATGATTTTTGAAGATTGTTTTGTAAATGAAATTGTCGACACAGTCTACGATGAGTCACGTAGGAGAAACACGAAACTCTTGGACACCAACGATAGATGATTAATGAATGTGGATGTGTCATTGATTAAACTGTGTATATACTTATCATGGGGAAATTGATGTTGTATTATAGCTTTATTTATAAGTTATGGGTTAGCGGGTATGGATTACTCTGCTGAGCTTTGTAGCTCACGATGTTGCCTTTTGGTGACCCTGACATATTATATCGGTGGTGACGCTGGTATAATGTGTCAGATCTTGTAGATGATCAAGATGAACAGTACACCTTGGAGGCTTTTAGAGCTGAGGAGCTGGCTAGGATGGAGAAGAAGGAGGAGCTGTAGTTAGGAACCTTAGAACCCCCTTCATTTGTGTAAATGTTGAACTCTTGTGAGAGTATTTGTTGTAATAAGAGCCAGACTCCATTTGATGTTATCAATAAAATGTCCTTTTAACGTACCCAAAATTCGGGGCGTTACATGTACGGTATTGTACCGTTTTGGTGTGGTTTGGTACCGCATGGAGGTACTCGTACGATATTGTACCATTTTCGTGTGGTTCGGTACCGTATGGATGTACTCGTACGGTATTGTAACGTTTTGGTGTGATTTGGTACCGTATGGAGGTACTCATACAATATTGTACCGTTTTGGTGTGGTTTGGTACCGTATGGATGTACTCGTACGGTATTGTACCATTTTGGAGTGGTTTGGTACCGTATGGATGTACTCGTACGGTATTGTACCATTTTGGAGTGGTTTGGTACCGTATGGATGTACTCGTACGGTATTGTACCATTTTGGAGTGGTTTGGTACCGTATGGATGTACTCGTACGGTATTGTACCGTTTTGGTGGGGTTTGGTACCGTATGGATGTGCTCGTACGGTATTGTACCATTTTGGTGAGGTTTGGTATCGTATGGTGGTACTCGAACGGTATTGTACCGTTTTGGTGTGGTTTGGTACCGTAACAAAGTAGTCGTACGGTATTGTACCGTTTTGGTGAGGTTTGGTATCGTATGGTGGTACTCGAACGGTATTGTACTGATGAGCACCCAATATTGTAGATATTTGGTACGACTAGTCCCGTTTTATGTTGTTTTAACTTGTGTTTATTTAGCTATTATAATGATTTTGCACATAAGGTAGGTTTTTGTGTATTTCAGGTAATTCGTATAAATAAGGCGCGTTTGAACACCATGGACATGCCTCGAGGGAGTCCGAGCTTCCAAGACCAAGTCGCGAAGTGCCACCGTTCTCTAATGAGCAAGATACGAAGCATCGGGTGAAGTTCAGAAGCGTCGGGTGCCAAGTTTTGAAGCTAGAGGCCATTTCTGGAGTTAAGCTTCAGGTATCCATACAACAATTTTGGTTGTATCCATACGGTGGCCTTATATTTTGGACAGATTCTTCCGTATCCATACACCATTCTGGTTGTATCCATACAGCTCTTCTACGGAGCATTTCCAACACAGGCGTAACAGCACGGTATCCATACAACCGTTTTGTTTGTATGGATACAGATTGCTTACTGACAGCTTTTCACAGTTTTTCAACCTTCCATATTTGGAAACTTGCTACTTGTAGTAACTTTTTAAGATATTTTGAGAGAGGAAGTTGGTTTTTCTATAAATATCCCTCTCCTCTCTCATAGTTAGCTAGTAGTTAGTTTTAGGTTAGTCTTTTTCTCTTCAAGAACTCCATTGTTGTGCTTTCAAGCTTTTGTCTTTTATTTGTCAACAACTCAAGTAAGTATTTGGTTTCGTTTAGTTTGTCGTGTATTAATGTTGTAGCTACGGACTAGATTCTTCTTTAAATCAAGTTTATTTCCATTTTTATCGGTTAATCATGTTTACCTTTCCAAGCATGCTTTCTAGTCTTTTCCTTATGTGTGAGTAGTCGATAAGGCTTGGCCATGGGGTGAATAACGTCGTGTGATTTAGGTTAATTGTGCTCTTCTCAACTTAAGACTTGAGGTTTGGTTTGTAAATGTGCGTGGTTCGCCTTTTATGTAACAAAACTTGTCGATGTTAACCTCCGGTGATCATATGCTTGCTCATATGGTTCCGTGAGCTATGTCTCGCCTCGTGTTTGCCAAAAGAACCAAAGGACTTGCTCGCTTTCCAAACCATGCTTCTAGTTCTTGACCTTGATATTTAGTTTGAATGCAAGTCTTGGCGTTGTTAATCTCCGGTGATCATGTGCTCGCTCACATGGTTCCGGGAGCTATGTCACGCCTTGTGTTAAGCTTGTTGTTCAAACGCTATATCAAGTCTAACCATTTTCATTAGCAAAATCTTTCGGTTGATAGCCTATGCCGTGCGATTCAACCGTGTTTTCGTTGAGAATTGTTGGATGGCCTAAGTTACGGGCGTTAGTAACTCCATTGCCTTGCCATTTTAATTCTTAGTTCAAACTCTTTTTCTAGTCATTTTCATAAGGGCAATTCTCACATTTCAAAGGAAAACTAAAAGTTGGCCGCCTAAACGCCGGAAACCCTTACATCTAATCCGAACAAGCTATATTCGAACTCCCTGTGGATCGACTCGGACTTCCTCACTATACTATGCAAATCTTTAGTTGTAGTCCGGTTAATAAATAATTGAATTTGACGGCCATTTGGTAAACTTCAACGACTACCGAATTGGCCTCGATCAAATTTTGGCACCGTTGCCGGGGAATTCTTAATATAGCTTATTTGGAGGTTCAACAAACCACTGTAAGTACTCCGTTTATTTTTCCTTTGTGTAATTTGAACTCGACTTAGCGGATACCTCTAACCGAGCCACCAATTCGACTTGAGGTTTAACGAAGCTAGATTGAGCATCAATTGCCTTTTTACTGCATTTTATCTATATAACGTGGCGGTGGCATAACCCCACGGTATTGTTTTGAGAAAGAGGTGGCAGCATAGCCCCTCTAGCCTGTTTACTTTATGTCTTATCTATCTAATAGAATGGTGGCGGCAAATGGGGAAATAGTCCCCATGACTATGTGGGAATACTCTTATCCCGAACATGCTTATCCATCTTCTTACATGGTTGCCCCCACCGCTCCTGCCGTCAATGTATTTAGGATACAAATGGAATTTTCCAATTTGTTGCCTCGCTTCCATGGCATGGATTACGAACACCCTTATAAACATGTTGCGGCTTTCAAGGACAAACTTGGTACCTTCGGTGCCATTGTGAAAACAGAGTCTGCGTGGGTGAAATTCTTTTGTCTCTCTTTAAGGGATAGTGCCAAATTTTGGCTCAATTCCTTGAACCCTCAATCTGTGCTGACTTGGGTTGATTTGCTAAATGAATTCTACCAAAAGTTCCTTCCCATTTTTTATACGTGGGTTCACAAGAAACAAATTCAAACCTTTGTTGAAAGAGAGAATGAGACATTTTATGCATGATGGACAAGATATAAAGATTTGCTCATTGCGGTCCCAAATCATGACTTTGAAAATTTTCAAATTGCTAACTATTTTTATAATGGACTTTCTCAAAGGAGTCATGCTTTCCTTGACATGTTGTGCGATGACAAACTTTTTGAAAAAGAACCCGCTGAAGCCTTAGATTTCTTTGATTGGTTGGCTCAAATTTTACACTCTCGGGTTTATGCTCAACATTGTCAAGAGTCCAACTCAAATGTCATGGAAGAGGAAATTGAGCCACATAGCTTTGTTGAAAATGTTAGTTTAGATTGTGACAGCTTCTCAGAGTCTGCTTGGAGTGATGAGCCTATTGATGAAACTGAGGTCCAGAGTTCTCTTCTTATGGATCCCCCTCTTTGTGATGATCCGGGGGATAAATGTCTCACCGCTAAGGTTGTTTCTTCCGATCTCCCGTATCTTGATCCTTCCCCAGAGGACTTACTCCTTGCTGACGAGATGAACATGCTTGACACATCGGGCGTCTACTATGACGATTCGTTGGCAAAACCTCTCACTGCTAAGGAAATGGATGCCGAAGTGGATTACTTGTATTCTTTGTTGGCTAAACATGATGCTTATGATCCAATCTTTGAAGAGTTAGAGCCCATGAAAGCTGCAATTGTCCCTTCGAATTCTCCGTGCCATGATCTTCTCACCGCTAAGGAAATAGTTGGAGAGGTAGATTTCTTACACTCTTTGTTAGAAAAACAAGATGCATGCGGGCCTAATCTTGAGAAGTTACCAATCATAGAACTAATTGATTTTCTTGGTGTTGAGGATGTTGATTTGGTTTACAATCCTTTTATACTAGAATTTCTCAACAATTTGAAAATTGATTTTGTTTGGGCTATGCACTTGGTGGAACTCAAGTTTATAAAATGAATTCGACAATTGCTCTACTCTAAGTATCTTATCTTGTGGCACGGTCGAATTCAATTCTTGACAAAGAGTTTAGAGTTGGGTGGTATGTTCATTGTGATAACTTTTGATGATGTGATAAATGTTCGAAGCCCACGTGTGGCTGAACACTCTTTATTTCTCTCCCTCTCTCTGTCTCTTTTCTTTTGCTCTTTTGATGGTCCGGTATAGCCACCCGTTTCTCGCTTGAAAAATGGGGAGAAAAGTAGTGCCCGTGTAATCGCGTGAAGATTTGGTTGTGTTTTACTTTTGGTTACTTTTGAGCCCGGATACCATGAGCCGGGCAGTTCTAATGTCATTTGTCTCTTAGTAGGTAGTTCGAGCTTAAGTCTTTTGCAGGGTGTACGTGCTACCATACCAGCCTTGGTAGATTAGGTCTAAAATCAGAGTGAGTGAGGCATTCAGGAGCCCTAAGCAAGGGTGCGGCTACGTGTCGCGGTTGTTAGTCCAATAAAGCTTTGACCATGACCTTGTGTGACTAGCTGTGGTTCTGTTGGAGGAGCCGAAGGAGTCAACCTTGGAAGCCGTTCGAATGACGAAAGGAGACAGTGACACAAAAGCCTCCAACTTGGTCGAGGTATAGGGGGGTTGACATTCCCCCATAGGTACAATCTTTTGTTCTTTCCCTCTCAATACTGTTGTTCTCCATGCTATGAGGACATAGCATCGTTTAAGTTGGGGGGAGGGATATATATGTTCATGAGACTTATCTCATTTTTCTGTCTTTGGTAAAATTTTTAAATTTTATGTGCAATTCTCTCTTGTTAGTAGTGATTTTGCTTGTTAGATACTTTAAATATGCTCAATTATGTCAATATGGCAAGAGTCGTGCATCCCGTCGAATTCGGTTGTGTGTTTGAATCCATGTCACATGCATATACATGAACATTGATGAACAAATTGAGCCTAAAAGTCAAGTCAAGCGTTGTGCAACACTAGAGTAGAGATTTGTTTCTTAAGCATCCCATGCTTTTTGTTCTCATTTCTCGCATTTGCGTAAATAACACCTTTTGTGCATGCTTAAGTAGTGTTTATATCTTTCATGCATCTTATTGGAGTTGCTAGCGTACTTAGGAAATAATTCAAGGCATTTTTGTTTGATTAAACCACATAAGAGTCTCATCATCCTTGTTTTGAACCATAGTCCGAGTCTCTTCCATTGTTCAAACCTAGGCAACCGGATGTTTGGAGGGTTGTGTGTCAATGGTTTTCAAAGATTCAAGGAAGTTTGGAGTGGTGTGAATTTGATAGAAGTGGTTGGGATGTAAAAAGGCAAAGAGTTGGTATATGATTCCTTATCTCTCCTCTCCCACTTCAAAAGCTAAAATTCCTGAATTTTCATATCCCTCTTAAAAGCCCTCGAAATTAGCCCTCAATCTCTCTCACTACAAATCTCACCTCAAATGACCCTATTCCTCAAAGAAAAATCAAAGAAATGCTATGAAAGAGCAAAATCATATTCAAAAGAGGGTTGCATACTATGATTAGAGGATTGGTGTGACCTTCGGGCTAGCATACATTCCGGATGAGAAAGAATCCGATGGAAAGGGGGAGCTCGAGGCTCAATACCATGTGGAGCCGGATGAGGATGACGACTATGTGTGGCAGAGTCGGTGGTAGTAATTTTAGTAGGACTTATATAGTAGTTTTTCTTTCTTGTTCGAAACTTTGTTTGGTGTTTGGCCGATATGTGGCCATGCCTTGGGTAGTTTAGGGTTGGTAGTGGCCAAGGGTAGATGAACCGTGCAAGTATATGGCCACTACATTTTTGTAGTCCATTTCCCTTTGTATCCAAGGTCGTTATAAGCTAATAAAGTCCTCCGTTGATCTTTTGTACGCTAATTAACTCCGTTTGATGCATGGTCGATATCTATTATTACTAAAGTTGTGATATTCCTAGTCTTTCCATACTTGTCAATCATTAGCTTTCCTTTATTTCTTAGCGCTCTTTTGATAGCATGCGTAGTTTTTTGTCTCTAGCTATTGCATTTACTCGCTAGCGCTTGTCATGGGATGTATCTTGTATCTCATTGTGTGAAAAGTCGAATAAGAGCGTTATCCTTGTGAGTTTTGGAGTTGAAACTCGTTGTGGTGCATGCATGCTTGACTACTCTAATATGGCAAAGTTTGTTCATCCTAGTTCATGGCATGTTTGTGCGTGAATTGCATATACTCGGATTTGAAGGGGTGTTTTTGGACTCTTGCCAAGTTGTAGTTATTGAGCATAGCTTTCATATCTTTGTTTTGGGAGGATTGTTTAGCTTAGTTAAGTATGTTTTGGTTTAGTTTGCTAGGGACTAGCAAAGTTCAAGTTGGGGGGCGTGATGAGCACCCAATATTATAGATATTTGGTACGACTAGTCCCGTTTTTTGTTGTTTTAACTTGTGTTTATTTAGCTATTATAATGATTTTGCACGTAAGGTAGGTTTTTGTGTATTTCAGGTAATTCGTATAAATAAGGCGCGTTTGAACACCATGGACATGCCTGGAGGGAGTCCGAGCTTCCAAGACCAAGTGGCGAAGTGCCACCGTTCTCTAATGAGCAAGATACGAAGCATCGGGTGAAGTTCGGAAGCGTCGGGTGCCAAGTTTTGAAGCTAGAGGCCATTTCTGGAGTTAAGCTTCAGGTATCCATACAACCATTTTGGTTGTATCCATACGGTGGCCTTATATTTTGGACAGATTCTTCCGTATCCATACACCATTCTGGTTGTATCCATACAGCTCTTCTATGGAGCATTTCCAACACAGGCGTAACGGCACGGTATCCATACAACCGTTTTGGTTGTATGGATACAGATTGCTGGCTGACAGCTTTTCACAGTTTTTCAACCTTCCATATTTGGAAACTTGCTACTTGTAGTAACTTTTTAAGATATTTTGAGAGAGAAAGTTGGTTTTTGTATAAATATCCCTCTCCTCTCTCATAGTTAGCTAGTAGTTAGTTTTAGGTTAGTCTTTTTCTCTTCAAGAACTCCATTGTTGTGCTTTCAAGCTTTTGTCTTTTATTTGTCAACAACTCAAGTAAGTATTTGGTTTCGTTTAGTTTGTCGTGTATTAATGTTGTAGCTACGGACTAGATTCTTCTTTAAATCAAGTTTATTTCCATTTTTATCGGTTAATCATGTTTACCTTTCCAAGCATGCTTTCTAGTCTTTTCCTTATGTGTGAGTAGTCGATAAGGCTTAGCCATGGGGTGAATAACGTCGTGTGATTTAGGTTAATTGTGCTCTTCTCAACTTAAGACTTGAGGTTTGGTTTGTAAATGTGCGTGGTTCGCCTTTTATGTAACAAAACTTGTCGATGTTAACCTCCGGTGATCATATGCTTGCTCATATGGTTCCGTGAGCCATGTCTCGCCTCGTGTTTGCCAAAAGAACCAAAGAACTTGCTCGCTTTCCAAACCATGCTTCTAGTTCTTGACCTTGATATTTAGTTTGAATGCAAGTCTTGGCGTTGTTAATCTCCGGTGATCATGTGCTCGCTCACATGGTTCCGGGAGCTATGTCACGCCTTGTGTTAAGCTTGTTGTTCAAACTCTATATCAAGTCTAACCATTTTCATTAGCAAAATCTTTCGGTTGATAGCCTATGCCGTGCGATTCAACCGTGTTTTCGTTGAGAATTGTTGGATGGCCTAAGTTACGGGCGTTAGAAACTCCATTGCCTTGCCATTTTAATTCTTAGTTCAAACTCTTTTTCTAGTCATTTTCATAAGGGCAATTCTCACATTTCAAAGGAAAACTAAAAGTTAGCCACCCAAACGCTGGAAACCCTTACATCTAATCCGAACAAGCTATATTCGAACTCCCTATGGATCGACTCGGACTTCCTCACTATACTATGCAAATCTTTAGTTGTAGTCCGGTTAATAAATAATTGAATTTGGCGGCCGTTAGGTAAACTTCAACAACTACCGAATTGGCCTCGATCATGTACCGTTTTGGCGTGGTTTGGTACCGTAACAAAGTAGTCGAACGGTATTGTACCGTTTTGGTGTGGTTTTGTACCGTATGGATGTACTCGTACGGTATTGTACCATTTTTGTGTGGTTTCGTACCGTATGGAGGTACTCGTACAGAATTATACCATTTTGGGGTGGTTTGGTATCGTATGGATGTATTCGTACGGTATTATACCATTTTGGGGGGGGGGTTTGGTACCGTAACGAAGTACTCATACGGTATTGTACCGTTTTGGTAGGGTTTGGTACCGTATGGATGTACTCGTATGATATTGTACCGTTTTGGTGTGGTTTGGTACCATATGGATGTACACGTACGGTATTGCACCGTTTTGGTGCGGTTTGGTACCGTTTGGAGGTACTCGTACGTTGTTCTACCGTCTTGGTGTGGTTTGGTACTGTATGGAGGTACTCGTACGATTTTGTACCATTTTGGTGTGGTTTGGTACCGTATGGATGTACTCGTACTGTATTGTACTATTTTGGTGTGGTTTGGTACCGTATGGATGTACTCGTACGATATTGTACCCTTTTGGCGTGGTTTGGTACCGTATGGATGTACTCATACGCTATTGTACCGTTTTGGTGTAGTTTGGTACCGTATGGAGGTACTCGTATGTTATTGTACCGTTTCGGTGTGGTTTGATACCGTATGGAGGTACTCGTACGATATTGTACAGTTTTGGTGTGGTTTGGTACCGTATGGATGTATTCACACGGTATTATACCGTTTTGGTGTGGTTTGGTACCGTAAGGCGGTACTCGTACGGTATTGTACGGTTTGGTGTGGTTTGGCACAGCATGGAGGTACTCTTACGTTGTTGTACCGTTTTGGTGTGTTTTGGTACCGTAACGAAGTACTTGTACGGTATTGTACCGTTTTGGTGTGGTTTGGTACCGCATGGACGTACTCGTACGATATTGTACCTTTTTCGTGTGGTTTGGTACCGTATGGATGTACTCATACGATATTGTAACGTTTTGGTGTGGTTTGGTACCGTATGGGCGTACTCGTATAATATTGTACCGTTTTGGTGTGGTTTGGTACCGTATGGATGTACTCGTACAGTATTGTATCGTTTTGGTGTGGTTTGGTACTGTATGGAAGTGCTCGTACGTTATTGTACCCTTTTGGTGTGGTTTGGTACCGTATGGATGTACTTGTGTGGTATTGCACCGTTTTGGAGTGGTTTTGTACCGTATGTATGTACTCGTACTCTATTGTACTGTTTTGGTGGGGTTTGGTACCGTATGGACATGCTCGTACGGTATTGTACCGTTTTGGTGAGGTTTGGTACCGTAACGAAGCACTAGCACGGTATTGTACCGTTTTGGAGAGGTTTGGTATCGTATGGTGGTTCTCGAACGGTATTTTACCGTTTTGGTGTGGTTTTGTACCGTATGGATGTACTCGCACGGTATTGCACCGTTTTGGTGTGGTTTGGAACCGTATGAAGGTTCTCGTACGTTATTGTACCATTTTTGTGTGGTTTGGTACCGTTACAAAGTAGTCGTACGGTATTGTACCATTTTGGTGAGGTTTGGTATCGTATGGTGGTACTCGAACGGTATTGTACCGTTTTGGTGTGGTTTGGTACCATAACAAAGTAGTCGAACGGTATTCTACCGTTTTGGTGTGGTTTTTGTACCGTATGGATGTACTCGTACGGTATTGTACCATTTTTGTTGGCTTTCGTACCGTATCGAGGTACTCGTATGGTATTGAACCCTTTTGGTGTGATTTTGTAACGTAACGAAGCACTAGTACGGTATTGTACCATTTTGGTGAGGTTTGGTATCGTATGGTGGTACTCATATAGTATTGTACCGTTTTGGTGTGGTTTGGTACCGTAAGAAAGTAGTCGTACGGTATTGTACTATTTTTGTGTCGTTTGGTACCGTATGGAGGTACTCGTACGGTATTGATCCCCTTTAGGTGTGATTTGGTACCGTAACGAAGAACTAGTACGGTATTGTACTATTTTGGTGAGGTTTGGTGTCGTATGGTGGTACTCGTACGGTATTGTACCGTTTTGGTGTTGTTTGGTACTGTAACAAAGCACTCGTACGGTATTGTACCGTTTTCGTGTGGTTTGGTACTATAACAAAGCACTCGTACTGTATTGTACCGTTTTGGTGTGGTTTGGTACCGTATGGATGTACTCGTACGATATTGTACTGTTTTGGTGTGGTTATGTACCATATGGATGTACTCGTACGGTATTGCACCGTTTTGGTGCGGTTTGGTACCGTTTGGAGGTACTCGTACGTTGTTGTACCGTCTTGGTGTGGTTTTGTACCGTATGGAGGTACTCGTACGATATTGTACCATTTTGGTGTGGTTTGGTACCGTATGGATGTACTCGTACGGTATTGTACCGTTTTGGTGTGGTTTGGTACCGTATGGATACGCTCCTACGGTATTGTACCGTTTTCGTGTGGTTTGGTATCGTAACGAAGCACTCGTACGGTATTGTACCGTTTTGGTGCGGTTGAGATCCGTTTGCAGGTACTCGTACGTTGTTGTACCGTCTTGGTGTAGTTTGGTACCGTATGGAGGTACTCGTATGATATTGTACCGTTTTGGTGAGGTTTGGCACCGTATGGATGTACTCGTACGGTATTGTTCTATTTTGGTGTTGTTTAGTACCGCATGGATGTGCTCCTACGATATTGTACCCTTTTGTTGTGGTTTGGTACCGTATGGATGTACTCGTATGGTATTGTACCGTTTTGGTGTGGTTTGGTATCGTATGGATGTACTAGTACGGTATTGTACTATTTTGGTATTGTTTGGTACCGTATGGATGTGCTTGTACGGTATTGTACCGTTTTGGGGTGGTTTGGTATCGTATGGATGTACTAGTACGGTATTGTACTATTTTGGTGTTGTTTGGTACCGTATGGATTTGCTTGTACGGTATTGTACCATTTTTGTGTGGTTTGGTACCGCAACGAAGTACTAGTACGGTATTGTACCGTTTTGGTGAGGTTTGGTATCGTATGGTTGTACTAGTACGGTATTGTACCGTTTTGGTGTGGTTTGGTACCGTAACAAAGTATTGGTACGGTATTGCACTGTTTTGGTGTGGTTTGGTACCGTATGGAGGTACTCGTACGATATTGTACCATTTTGGTGTGGTTTGGTACCGTAACGAAGTACTCGTATGGTATTGCACCATTTTGGTGGGGTTTGGTACCGTATGGATGTACTCGTACGATATTGTACCGTTTTGGTGTGGTTTGATACCGTATGGATGTACTCGTAAGGTATTGCACCGTTTTGGTGTGGTTTGGTACCGTATGGAGGTACTCGTACGTTATTGTACCGTTTTGGTGTGGTTTGATACCGTATGGAGGTACTCGTACAATATTGTATAGTTTTGGTGTGGTTTGGTACCGTATGGATGTATTCACACGGTATTATACCGTTTTGGTGTGGTTTGGTACCGTATTGCGGTACTCGTACGGTATTGTACGGTTTGGTGTGGTTTGGCACAGTATGGAGGTACTCTTATGTTATTGTACCGTTTTGGTGTGTTTTGGTACCGTAACGAAGTACTTGTACGGTATTGTACCGTTTTGGTGTCGTTTGGTACCGTATGGATGTACTCGTACGATATTGTACCGTTTTGGTGTGGTTTGATACCGTATGGATGTACTCGTAAGGTATTGCACCGTTTTGGTGTGGTTTGGTACCGTATGGAGGTACTCGTACGTTATTGTACCGTTTTGGTGTGGTTTGATACCGTATGGAGGTACTCGTACAATATTGTATAGTTTTGGTGTGGTTTGGTACCGTATGGATGTATTCACACGGTATTATACCGTTTTGGTGTGGTTTGGTACCGTATTGCGGTACTCGTACGGTATTGTACGGTTTGGTGTGGTTTGGCACAGTATGGAGGTACTCTTATGTTATTGTACCGTTTTGGTGTGTTTTGGTACCGTAACGAAGTACTTGTACGGTATTGTACCGTTTTGGTGTCGTTTGGTACCGTTTGGATGTACTTGTACGGTATTGTACCGTTTTCGAGTGGTTTCGTACCGTATGTACGTACTCGTACTGTATTGTACCGTTTTGGTGGGGTTTGGTACCGTATGGACGTGCTCGTATGGTATTGTACCATTTTGGTGAGGTTTGGTACCGTAACGAAGCACTAGTACGGTATTGTACCGTTTTGGTGAGGTTTGGTATCGTATGGTTGTTCTCGAACGGTATTGTACCATTTTGGTGTGGTTTGGTACCGTAACAAAGTAGTCGTACGGTATTGTACCGTTTTGGTGAGGTTTGGTACCGTATGGATATACTCGTATAACATTGTACCGTTTTGGTGTGGTATGGTACCGCATGGATGTACTCGTACGGTATTGCACCGTTTTTGTGCGGTTTGGAACCGTATGAAGGTTCTCGTACGTTATTGTACCGTTTTGGTGTTGTTTGGTACCGTAACAACGTAGTCGAACGGTATTCAACCGTTTTGGTGTGGTTTTGTAACGTATAGATGTACTCGTACGTTAATGTACCGGTTTTTCGGGGTTTGGTACCGTATGGAGGTACTCGTAAGGTATTGAACCCTTTTGGTGTGATTTGGTACCGTAACGAAGCACTAGTACGGTATTGTACCGTTTTGGTGAGGTTTGGTGTCGTATGGTGGTACTCGTACGGTATTGTACCATTTTGGTGTGGTTTCGTACCGTATGGATGTACTCGTTCGGTATTGTACCCTTTTGGTGTGGTTTTGTACCGTATGGACGTGCTCGTACAGTATTGTACCGTTTTCGTGTGGTTTGGTACCGTAACAAAGCACTCGTATGATATTGTACCGTTTTGGTGTGGTTTGGTACCGTATGGAGTTAGTCGTACGTTATTGTACCGTTTTGGTTTGGTTTGGTACCGTAACGAAGTACTCGTACGGTATATGACCGTTTTGGTGGGGTTTTGTACCGTATGGATATACTCGTACAATATTGTACCGTTTTGGTGTGGTATGGTACCGTATGGATGTACTCGTACGGTATTGCACCGTTTTGGTGCGGTTTGGAACCATATGAAGGTTCTCGTACGTTATTGTACCGTTTTCGTGTGGTTTCGTACCGTATGGATGTACTCGTACGGTATTGTACCATTTTGGTGTGCTTTGGTACCGTAACGAAGTAGTCGAACGGTATTCTACCGTTTTTGTGTGGTTTTGTACCGTATGGATGTACTCGTACGGTATTGTACCGTTTTGTGGGGTTTGGTACAGTATGGAGGTACTCGTACGGTATTGAACCCTTTTGGTGTGATTTGGTACCGTAACGAAGCACTAGTACGGTATTCTACCGTTTCGGTGAGGTTTGGTGTCGTATGGTTGTACTCGTACGGTATTGTACCATTTTGGTTTGATTTCGTACCGTATGGATGTACTTGTACGGAATTGTACCATTTTGGTGTGGTTTGGTACCGTATGGATGTACTCGTACGGTATTGTACCGTTTTGGTGCGGTTTGGGACCGTATGGAGGTACTCGTACGATATTGTACCGTTTTGCTGTGGTTTGGTACCGTAACGAAGTACTAGTACGGTATTGCACCGTTTTGGTGGGGTTTGGTACCGTATGGATGTACTCTTACGATATTGTACCATTTTGGTGTGGTTTGGTACCTTATGGATGTACTCAGAAAGTATTGCACCGTATTGGTGCGGTTTGGTACCGTATGGAGGTACTCGTACATTATTGTACCGTTTTATTGTGGTTTGATACCTTATGGAGATACTCGTATGATATTGTACTGTTTTGGTGTGGTTTGGTACCGTAACAAAGTAGTCGTACGGTATTGTACCATTTTGGTGAGGTTTGGTATCGTATGGTGGTACTCGAACGGTATTGTACCGTTTCGGTGTCGTGTGGTACCGTAACAAAGTAGTCAAACGGTATTCTACCATTTTGGTGTGGTTTTGTACCGTATGGATATACTCGTACGGTATTGTAACCTTTTTGTGGGGTTTGGTACCGTATGGAGGTACTCGTACGGTATTGAACCCTTTTGGTGTTATTTGGTACCGTAACGAAGCACTAGTACGGTATTGTACCGTTTTGGTGAGGTTTGGTGTCGTATGGTGGTACTCGTACGGTATTGTACCATTTATGCATGGTTTCGTATCGTATGGATGTACTCGTACGGAATTGTACCATTTTGGTGTGGTTTGGTACCGTATGGATGTACTCGTTCGGTATTGTACCGTTTTGGTGTGGTTTGGTACCGTATGGATATACTCGTACGATATTGTACCGTTTTGCTGTGGTCTGGTACCGTAACGAAGTACTAGTACGGTATTGCACCGTTTTGGGGGGGTTTGGTACCGTATGGATGTACTCGTACGATATTGTACCATTTTGGTGTGGTTTGGTACCGTATGGATGTACTCAGAAAGTATTGCACCGTATTGGTGCGGTTTGGTGCCGTATGGAGGTACTCGTACATTATTGTACCGTTTTGGTGTGGTTTGATACCGTATGGAGGTACTCGTATGATATTGTACTGTTTTGGTGTGGTTTGGTACCGTAACAAAGTTGTCGTACGGTATTGTACCGTTTTGGAGTGGTTTGGTATCGTATGGTGGTACTCGAACGGTATTGTACCGTTTCGGTGTGGTGTGGTACCGTAACAAAGTAGTCGAACGGTATTCTACCGTTTTGGTGTGGTTTTGTACCGTATGGATGTACTCGTACGGTCTTGTAACGTTTTTGTGGGGTTTGGTACCGTATGGAGGTACTCGTACGGTATTGAACACTTTTGGTGTGATTTGGTACCGTAACGAAGCACTAGTACGGTATTGTACCGTTTTGGTGAGGTTTGGTGTTGTATGGTGGTACTCGTACGGTATTGTACCATTTTTGTGTGGTTTCGTACCGTATGGATGTACTCGTACGGAATTGTACCATTTTGGTGTGGTTTGGTACCGTATGGATGTACTCGTTCGGTATTGTTCCGTTTTGGTGTGGTTTGGTACCGTATGGATGTGCTCGTACGGTATTGTACCATTTTCTTTTGGTTTGGTACCGTAACAAAGCACTCGTACGGTATTGTACCGTTTTGGTGTGGTTTGGTACCGTATGGAGTTACTCGTACGTTATTGTAAGTTTTGGTGTGGTTTGGTACCGTAACGAAGTACTCGTACGGTATTGGACCGTTTTGGTGCGGTTTGGTACCGTATGGATATACTCGCACAATATTGTACCGTTTTTGTGTGGTATGGTACCGTATGGATGTACTGGTACGGTATTGCACCGTTTTGGTGCGGTTTGGAACCATATGAAGGTTCTCGTACGTTACTGTACCGTTTTGGTGTGGTTTCACACCGTATGGATGTACTCGTATGGTATTGTACCGTTTTGGTGTGCTTTGGTACCGTAACGAAGTACTTTTACGGTATTGCACCATTTTTTTATGGTTTGGTACCGTATGGAGGTACTCGTACAGAATTGTACCATTTTGGTGTGGTTTGGTACTGTATGTATGTACCCATACGGTAATGTACCGTTCTGGGGTGGTTTGGTACCGTAACGAAGTACTCATTCGGTATTGTACCGTTTTGGTGAGGTTTGGTACCGTATGGATGTACTTGCACGATATTGAACCGTTTTGGTGTGGTTTGGTACCATATGGATGTACTCGTACGGTATAACACCGTTTTGGTGCGGTTTGGTACCGTTTCGAGGTACTCGTACGTTGTTGTACTGTCTTGGTGTGGTTTGGTACCGTCTGGAGGTAATCGTACGGTATTGTACCGTTTTGGTGCGGTTTGGTACCGTGTGGAGGTACTCGTACGTTATTGTACTATTTCGGTGTGGTTTGATACCGTATGGTGGTACTCGTACGATATTGTACTATTTTGGTGTGGTTTGGTACCGTATGGATGTATTCCTACGGTGTTGTACCGTTTTGGTGTGGTTTGGTACTGTATGGAGGTACTCGTACGGTATTGTACCATTTTGGTGTGGTTCGGTACCGTATGGATGTACTCGTACGGTATTGTACCGTTTTTGTGTTGTTTGGTACCGCAACGAAGCACTAGTATGGTATTGTACCATTTTCGTGAGGTTTGGTATCGTATGGTTGTACTCGTACGGTATTGTACCGTTTTGGTGTGGTTTGTTACTGTAACAAAGTACTCGTAGAGTATTGCACCGTTTTGGTGTGGTTTGGTACCGTATGGAGGTACTTGTACAATATTGTACCATTTTGGAATGGTTTGGTACCGTATGGATGTACTCGTACGGTATTGTACCGTTTTGGTGTGGTTTGGTACCGTATGGAGGTAATCGTACGATATTGTACTGTTTTGCTGTGATTTGGTACCGTAATGAAGTACTAGTACGGTATAGCACTATTTTGGTGGGGTTTGGTACCGTATGGATGTACGCATACGATATTGGACCATTTTGGTGGGGTTTGGAACCGTATGGATGTACTCAGAAGGTATTGCACCGTTTTGGTGCGGTTTGGTACCGTATGGAGGTACTCGTACATTATTGTACCGTTTTGGTGTGGTTTGGCACATTATGGAGGTACTCGTACGTTATTGTACCGTTTTGGTGTGGTTTGGTACCGTAACGAAGTACTTTTACGGTATTGTACCATTTTGGTGTGGTTTGGTACCACATGGAGGTAGTCGTACGATATTGTACCATTTTCGTGTGGTTTAGTACCATATGGTTGTACTCGTACGGTATTGTAACGTTTTGGTGTGGTTTGGTACCGTATGGAGGTTCTCGTACAATATTGTATCGTTTTGGTGTGGTTTGGTACCGTATGGATGTACTCGTACGGTATTGTACCGTTTTGGTGTGGTTTGGTACCGTATGGACGTGCTCGTACGTTATTGTACCGTTTTGGTGTGGTTTGGTGCCGTATGGAGGTACTCGTAAAATATTGTACCATTTTGGTGTGGTTTTGTACCGTATGAATGTACTCGTACGGTATTGTACCATTTTGGTGTGGTTTGGTACCGTAACGAAGCTATAGTACGGTATTGTACCGTTTTGGTGAGGTTTGGTATCGTATGGTGGTACTCGAACGGTATTGTACCGTGTTGGTGTGGTTTGGTACCGTAACAAAGTAGTCGTACGGTATTGTACCGTTTTGGTTATGTTTTGTACCGTATGGAGCTACTTGTACAATATTGTATCGTTTTGGTGTGGTTTGGTACCGTATGGATATGCTCGTACGGTATTGTACCATTTTCGTGTAGTTTGGTACTGTAACAATGCACTCGTACGGTATTGTACCGTTTTGGTGTGGTTTGGTACCGTATGGATGTACTCGTACGGTATTGTACTGTTTTGGTGTGGTTTGGTACCGTATGGATGTACTCGTACGGTATTATACCGTTTTGGTGCGGTTTGGTACTGTATGGTGGTACTCGAACGTTATTGTACTATTTCGGTGTGGTTTTATACCGTATGGAGGTACTCGTACGATATTGTACTATTTTGGTGTGGTTTGGTACCGTATGGATGTATTCATACGGTATTGTACCGTTTTGGTGTGGTTTGGTACCGTATGGAGGTACTCGTACGATATTGTACCGTTTTGGTGTGGTTTGGTACCGTATGGATGTACTCATATGGTATTGTACTATTTTGGAGTGGTTTCGTACCGTACGGATGTGCTCGTACGTTACTGTACCCTTTTCGTGTGGTTTGGTACCGTGTGGATATTCTCGTACGGTATTGTACCGTTTTGGGGTGGTTTAGTACCGTTTGGATGTACTCGTACGGTATTGTACAATTTTGGTGTAATTTGGTACCGTATGGATGTTCTCGTACGGTATTGTACCGTTTTTGTGTGGTTTGGTACTGCAACGAAGCACTAGTATGGTATTGTACCATTTTGGTGAGGTTTGGTATCGTGTGGTTGTTCTCGTACGGTATTATACTGTTTTGGTGTGGTTTGGTACCGTAACAAAGTACTCGTACGGTATTGCACCGTTTTGGTGATGTTTGGTACCGTATGGAGGTACTCGTACAATATTGTATCGTTTTGGTGTGGATTGGTACCGTATGGATGTACTCGTACGGTATTGTACCCTTTTGGTGTGGTTTGGTAACGTATGGAGGTACTCGTACAATATTGTACCGTTTTGCTGTAGTTTGGTACCGTAACGAAGTACTAGTACGGTATTGGACAGTTTTGGTGTCGTTTGGTACCGTATGGCGGTACTCGTACGGTATTGTATGGTTTGGTGTGGTTTGGCACAGTATGGAGGTACTCGTACGTTATTGTACCGTTTTGGTGTGTTTTTGTACCGTAACGAAGTAGTTGTACGGTATTGGACCGTTTTTGTGTGGTTTGGTACCGCATAGAGGTACTCGTACGATATTGAACCGTTTTCGTGCGGTTTGGTACCATATGGATGTACTCGTACGGTATTGTAATTTTTTGGTGTGGTTTGGTACCGTATGGGCGTACTCGTACAATATTGTACCATTTTGGTGTGGTTTGGTACCGTATGGATGTACTCGTACGGTATTGTACTGTTTTGGTGTGGTTTTGTACCGTATGGTTATGCTCGTACGTTATTGTACCGTTTTGGTGTGGTTTGGTACCGTATGGATGTACTTGTTTTGTATTGTACCGTTTTGGTGTGGTTTTGTACCGTAACGAAGTAGTCGTACGGTATTGGACCGTTTTGGTGGGGTTTCGTACCGTATCGATACACTCGTACAATATTGTACCGTTTTGGTGTGGTATGGTACCGTATGTATGTACTCGTACGGTATTGCACCGTTTTGGTGCGTTTTGGAACCCTATGAAGGTTCTCGTACGTTATTGTACCGTTTTGGTGTGGTTTCGTACCGTAAGGATGTACTCGTACGGTATTGTAGCCTTTTGGTGTGCTTTGGTACCGTAACGAAGTACTTGTACGGTATTGCACCGTTTTTGTGTGCTTTGGTAGCGTATAGAGGTACTCGCACAGAAATGTACCATTTTGGTATGGTTTGGTACTGTATGTATATACTCGTACGGTAATGTACCGTTTTGGGGTGGTTTGGTACCGTAACGAAGTACTCGTACGGTATTGTACCGTTTTGGTGGGGTTTGGTACCGTATGGATGTACTTGTACGGTATTGTACCGTTTTGGTGTGGTTTTGTACCATATGGATGTACTCGTACGGTATAACACCGTTTTGGTGCGGTTTGGTACCGTTTGGAGGTAATCGTACGTTGTTGTACTGTCTTGGTGTGGTTAGGTACCGTCTGGAGGAACTCGTACGCTATTGTACCGTTTTGGTGTGGTTTAGTACAGTATGGATGTACTCGTACGGTATTGTACTGTTTTGGTGTGGTTTGGTACCGTATGGATGTACTCGTACGGTATTGTATCGTTTTGGTGCGGTTTGGTACCGTATACAGGTACTCGTACGTTATTGTACTATTTCGGTGTGGTTTGATACCGTATGGAGGTACTCGTAAGATATTGTACTATTTTGGTGTCGTTTGGTACCGTATGGATGTATTCATACGGTATTGTTTCGTTTTGGTGTTGTTTGGTACCGTATGGAGGTACTCGTACGATATTGTACCGTTTTGGTGTGGTTTGGTACCGTATAGATGTACTCGTACGGTATTGTACTATTTTGGTGTGGTTTGGTACTGTGTGGATGTTTTCGTGAGGTATTGTACCGTTTTGGGGTGGTTTGGTACCGTATGAATGTACTCGTACGGTATTGTACCATTTCGGTGTGGTTTGGTACGGTATGGATGTGCTCGTACGGTATTGTACCGTTTTTGTGAGGTTTGGTACCGCAACGAAGCACTAGTATGGTATGGTATTGTACCGTTTTGGTGAGGTTTGGGTTCGTATGGTTGTACTCGTACGGTATATTACCGTTTTGGTGTGGTTTGGTACCGTAACAAAGTACTGGTACAGTATTGCACCGTTTTGGGGTGGTTTGGTACCGTATGGTGGTACTCGTATGATATTGTACCGTTTTGGTGTGGTTTGGTACTGTAACGAAGTACTCGTATGGTATTGCACCGTTTTTGTGGGGTTTGGTACCGTATGGATGTACTCGTACGATATTATATCGTTTTGTTGTGGTTTTATACCGTATGAATGTACTTATAAGGTATTGCACCGTTTTGGTGCGGTTTGGTCCCGTATGGAGGTACTCGTACGTTATTGTACCGTTTTGGTGTGGTTTGATACCGTATGGAGGTACTCGTACGATATTGTACAGTTTCGGTGTGGTTTGGTACCGTATGGATGTATTCTTACGGGATTATACCGTTTTCGTGTGGTTTGGTACCGTGTGGCGGTACTCGTAAGGTATTGTACGGTTTGGTGTGGTTTGGCACAGTATGGAGGTAATCGTACGTTATTGTACCGTTTTGTTGTGTTTTGGTACCGTAACGAAGTAGTTGTACGGTATTGTACCGTTTTGGTGTGGTTTGGTACCGCATGGAGGTACTCGAACTATATTGTACCGTTTTCGTGCGGTTTGGTACCATATGGATATACTCGTACGGTATTGTAATTTTTTGGTATGGTTTAGTACCGTATGGGCGTAGTCGTACAATATTGTACCGTTTTGGTGTGGTTTGGTACCGTATGGATGTACTCGTACGTTATTGTACCGTTTTGGTGTGGTTTGGTACCGTATGGATATGCTCGTACGTTATTGTACCGTTTTGGTGTGGTTTGGTACCGTATGTATGTACTCGTACTGTATTGTACCGTTTTGGTGGGGTTTGGTACCGTATGGATGTGCTCGTACGTTATTGTACCGTTTTGGTGTGGTTTGGTACCGTATAGATATGCTCGTACGTTATTGTACCGTTTTGGTGTGGTTTGGTACTGTATGGATGTACTTGTATAATATTGTACCATTTTGGAGTGGTTTGGTACCGTATGTATGTACTCGTACTGTATTGTACTGTTTTGGTGGGGTTTGGTACCGTATGGATGTGCTCGTACGGTATTGTACCATTTTGGTGTGGTTTGGTACCGTAACAAAGAAGTCGTACGGTATTGTACCGTTTTCGTGAGGTTTGATACCGTATGGTGGTACTCGAACGGTATTGTACCGTTTTTGTGTAGTTTGGTACCGTAACAAAGTAGTCGAACGGTATTCTACCGTTTTGGTGTGGTTTTATACCGTATGAATGTACTCGTACGGTATTGTACCATTTTTTTGGGGTTTGGTACTATATGGAGGTACTCGTACGGTATTGAACCATTTTGGTGTGATTTGGTACCGTAGTGAAGCACAAGTACGGTATTGTACCGTTTTGGTGAGGTTTGGTGTCGTATGGTGGTATTCGTACGGTATGGTACCATTTTGGTGTGGTTTCGTACCGTATGGATGTACTCGTACGGTATTCTACCGTTTTGGTGTGGTTTGGTACCGTATGGATGTGCTCGTACGGTATTGTACCATTTTCGTGTGGTTTGGTACCGTAACAAGGCACTCGTACGGTATTGTACCGTTTTGGTGTGGTTTGGTACTGTAACGAAGTACTCGTACGGTATTGCACCGTTTTTATGGGGTTTCGTACCGTATCGATATACTCGTACAATATTGTACCGTTTTGGTGTGGTATGGTATTGTATGGATGTACTCGTAAGGTATTGTACCGTTTTGGTGTGGTGTCGTACCGTAAGGATGTACTCGTACGGTATTGTACCGTTTTGGTGTGGTGTCGTACCGTATGGAGGTACTCGTACGATATTGTACCGTTTTGGTGTGGTATGGTACCTTATGGATGTGCTCGTACGTTATTGTACCCTTTTGGTATGGTTTGGTACCGTGTGGATGTTCTCGTACGGTATTGTACCGTTTTGGGGTGGTTTGGTACCGTATGGATGTACTCGTACGGTATTGTACAATTGTGGTGTGGTTTGGTACCGTATGGATGTTCTCGTACGGTATTGTACCGTTTTTGTGTGGTTTGGTACCGCAACGAAGCACTAGTATGGTATTGTACCGTTTTGGTGAGGTTTGGTATCGTATGGTTGTACTCGTACGGTATTGTACCGTTTTGGTGTGGTTTGGTACCGTAACAAAGTACTCGTACGGTATTGCACCATGTTGGTGTTGTTTGGTACCGTATGGAGGTACTTGTACAATATTGTATCGTTTTTGTGTGGATTGGTACCGTATGGATGTACTCATACGGTATTGTACCGTTTTGGTGTGGTTTGGTAACGTATGGAGGTACTCGTACAATATTGTACTGTTTTGCTGTGGTTTGGTACCGTAACGAAGTACTAGTACGGTATTACACCGTTTTGGTGGGATTGGTACCGTATGGATGTACTCGTACGAGATTGTACCATTTTGGTGTCGTTTGATACCGTATGGATGTACTCAGAATGTATTGCACCGTTTTGGTGCGGTTTGGTACCGTATGGAGGTACTCGTACATTATTGTACCGTTTTGGTGTGGTTTGATACCGTATGGAGGTACTCGTATGATATTGTACTGTTTTTGTGTGGTTTGGTACCGTATGGATGTATTCATACGGTATAGTGCCGTTTTGGTGTGGTTTTGTACCGTATGGCGGTACTCGTATGGTGTTGTACGGTTTGGCGTAGTTTGGCACAGTATGGAGGTACTCGTACGTTATTGTACCGTTTTGGTGTGGTTTGGTACCGTAACGAAGTACTTGTAGGGTATTGTACCGTTTTGGTGTGGTTTGGTACCGCATGGAGGTACTCGTACGATATTGTACCGTTTTCGTGTGGTTTGGTACCGTATGGTTGTACTCGTACGGTATTGCAACGTTTTGGTGTGGTTTGGTACCGTATGGAGGTACTCGTACAATATTGTATCGTTTTGGAGTGGTTTGGTACCGTATCGATGTACTCGTACGGTATTTTACCGTTTTGGTGTGGTTTGGTACCGTATGGATGTGCTCGTACGTTATTGTACCGTTTTGGTGTGGTTTGGTTCCGTATGGAGGTACTCGTACAATATTGTATAGTTTTGGTGTGGTTTGGTACCGTATGGATGTCCTCGTACGTTATTGTACCGTTTTGGTGTGGTTTGGTACCGTATGGAGGTACTCGTACAATATTGTATAGTTTTGGTGTGGTTTGGTACCGTATGGATGTCCTCGTACAATATTGTATCGTTTTGGTGTGGTTTGGTACCGTGTGGATATTCTCGTACGGTATTGTAACGTTTTGGGGTGGTTTAGTACCGTTTGGATGTACTCGTACGGTATTGTAAAATTTTGGTGTGGTTTGGTACCGTATGGATGTTCTCTTACGGTATTGTTCCATTTTTTTGTGCTTTGGTACCGCAACGAAGCACTAGTATGGTATTGTACCGTTTGGGTGAGGTTTGGTATCGTATGGTTGTACTCGTACGATATTATACCGTTTTGGTGTAGTTTGGTACCGTAACAAAGTACTCGTACGGTATTGCACCGTTTTGGTGTTGTTTGGTACCGTATGGAGGTACTCGTAAAATATTGTATCGTTTTGGTGTGGATTGGTACCATATGGATGTACTCGTACGGTATTGTACCGTTTTGGCGTGGTTTGGTAACGTATGGAGGTACTCGTACAATATTGTACCGTTTTGCTGTGGTTTGGTACCGTAACGATTATTGCACCATTTTGGTGTGGTTTGGTACCGTATGGCGGTACTCGTACGGTATTGTACGGTTTGGTGTGGTTTGGCACATTATGGAGGTACTCGTACGTTATTGTACCATTTTGGTGAGTTTTGGTACCGTAACGAAGTAGTTGTACGGTATTGTACCGTTTTGGTGTGGTTTGGTACCGCATGGAGGTACTCGTACGATATTGTACCGTTTTCGTGCGGTTTGGTACCGTATGGATGAACTCGTACGGTATTGTAATTTTTTGGTGTGGTTTGGTAGCGTATGGGCGTACTCGTACGATATTGTACCGTTTTGGTGTGGTTTGGTACCGTATGGATGTACTCGTACGGTATGGTACCGTTTTGGTGTGGTTTGGTACCGTATGGATATGCTCGTACGTTATTGTACCGTTTTGGTGTGGTTTGGTACCGTATGGATGTACTTGTACGGTATTGTACTATTTTGGTGTGGTTTGGTACCGTAACGAAGTACTCGTACGGTATTGGACCGTTTTGGTGGGGTTTCGTACCGTATCGATATACTCGTACAATATTGTACCGTTTTGGTGTGGTTTGGTAACGTATGGAGGTACTCGTACAATATTTTACCGTTTTGCTAGGGTTTGGTTTCGTAACGAAGTACTAGTACGGTATTGCACCGTTTTGGTGGGGTTTGGTTCCGTATGGATGTACTCGTACGAGATTGTACCATTTTGGTGTGGTTTGTACCGTATAGATGTACTCAGAATGTATTGCACCGTTTTGGTGCGGTTTGGTACCGTATGGAGGTACTCGACCATTATTGTACCGTTTTGCCGTGGTTTGATACCGTATGGAGGTACTCGTATGATATTGTACTGTTTTTGTGTGGTTTGGTACCGTATGGATGTATTCATATGGTATTGTGCCGTTTTGGTGTGGTTTGGTACCGTATGGCGGTACTCGTACGGTGTTGTACGGTTTGGTGTAGTTTGGCACAGTATGGAGGTACTCGTACGTTATTGTGCCGTTTTGGTGTGGTTTGGTACTGTAACGAACTACTTGTAGGGTATTGTACCGTTTTGGTCTGGTTTGGTACCGCATGGAGGTACTCGTACGATATTGTACCGTTTTCGTGTGGTTTGGTGCCGTATGGTTGTACTCGTACGGTATTGTAACGTTTTGGTGTGGTTTGATACCGTATGGAGGTACTCGTACAATATTGTATCGTTTTGGTGTGGTTTGGTACCGTATGGATGTACTCATACGGTATTTTACCGTTTTGGTGTGGTTTGGTACCTTATGGATGTGCTCGTACGTTATTGTACCATTTTGGTTTGGTTTGGTACCGTATGAGGTACTCGTACAATAACGTATAGTTTTGGTGTGGTTTGGTACCGTATGGATGTCCTCGTACGGTATTGTACCGTTTTGGTGTGGTTTGGTACCGTATGGATGTGCTCGTACGGTATTGTACTGTTTTGGTGTGGATTGGTACCGTATGGATGTGATCGTACGATATTTTACCCTTTTGGTGTGGTTTGGTACCGTATGGATGTACTCGTACGGTATTGTACTATTTTGGTGTGGTTTTGTACCGTATGGATGTTCTCGTACGGTATTGTACCGTTTTCGTGTTGTTTGGTACCGTATGGATGTACTCGTACGATATTGCACCATTTTGGTGCAGTTTGTACCGTATGGAGGTACTCGTACATTGTTGTACCGTGTTAGTGTGGTTTGGTAGCGTATGGAGGTACTCGTACGATATTGTACCGTTTTGGTGTGGTTTGGTACCGTAACGAAGTACTTGTACGGTATTTGACCATTTTGGTGGGGTTTGGTACCGTATGGATGTACTCGTACAATATTGTACCATTTTGGTGTGGTATGGTACTGTATGGATGTACTCGTACGGTATTGCACAGTTTTGGTGCGGTTTGGAACCGTATGAAGGTTCTCCTACGTTATTGTACTGTTTTGGATTGGTTTCTTACCGTACGGACGTACTCGTATGGTATTGTACCATTTTGGTGTGCTTTGGTACCGTAACGAAGTACTCGTACGGTATTGTACCGTTTTGGTGGGGTTTGGTACCGTATACATGTACTCGTACGATATTGTACCGTTTTCGTGTGGTTTGGTACCATATGGATGTACTCGTACGGTATTGCACCGTTTTGGTGTGGTTTGGTACCGTATGGATGTACTCGTACGGTATTATACTGTTTTGGTGTGGATTGGTACCGTATGGATGTGATCGTACGATATTGTACCCTTTTGGTGTGGTTTGGTACCGTATGGATGTACTCGAACGGTATTGTACCGTTTTTGTGTGGTTTGGTACCGTATAGAGGTACTCGTACATTATTGTATCGTTTTGGTGTGGATTGATACCGTAACGAAGCACTAGTACGGTATTGTACCATTTTGGTGAGGTTTGGTATCTTATGGTGGTACTCGAACGGTACTGTCTCATTTTTGTGTTGTTCTGGTACCGTAACAAAGTAGTTGTATGGTATTGTACCGTTTTGGTGAGGTTTGGTATCGTATGGTGGTACTCGAACGGTATTCTACCGTTTTGGTGTGGTTTGGTACCGTAACAAAGTAGTCGTACGGTATTGTACCGTTTTGGTGTGGTTTTGTACCGTATGGATGTACTCGTACGATATTGTACCGTTTTTGTGTGGTTTGGTACCGTATGGAGGTACTCGTACGGTATTAACCCCTTTTGGTGTGATTTGGTACCGTAACAAGGCACTAGTACGATATTGTACCATTTTGGTGAGGTTTGGTGTCGTATGGTGGTACTCATACGGTATTGTACCATTTTGTGTGGTTTCGTACCGTATTGATGTACTCGTACGGTATTGTACCGTTTTGGGTGGTTTGGTACCGTATGGATGTGCTTGTACGTTATTGTACCGTTTAGGTGTGGTTTGGTACCGTATGGAGGAACTCGTACAATATTGTATAGTTTTGGTGTGGTTTGGTACCGTATGGATGTCCTCGTTCTGTATTGTACCACTTTTGTGTGGTTTGGTACCGTATGGATGTGCTCCTACGGTATTGTACTGTTTTGGTGTGAATTGGTACCGTATGGATGTGATCGTACGACATTGTACCATTTTGGAGTGGTTTGGTACCGTATGGATGTACTCATACGGTATTGTACTATTTTGGTTTTGTTTGGTACCGTATGGATGTTCTCGTATGGTATTGTACCGTTTTCGTTTTGTTTGGTACCATATGGATGTACTCGTACGGTATTGCACTGTTTTGGTGTGGATTGGTACCGTATGGATGTGATCGTACGATATTGTACCATTTTGGTGTGGTTTGGTACCGTATGGAGGTACTCGTACAATATTGTATAGTTTTGGTGTGGTTTGGTACCGTATGGATGTCCTCGTACGGTATTGTACCGTTTTGGTGTGGTTTGGTACCGTATCGATGTGCTCGTACGGTATTGTACTGTATTGGTGTGGATTGGAACCATATGGATGTGATCGTATGATATTGTACCATTTTGGTGTGGTTTGGTACCGTATGGATGTACTCGTACGGTATTGTACTATTTTGGTGTGGTTTGGTACCGTATGGATGTTCTCGTACGGTATTGTGCCGTTTTCGTGTTGTTTGGTACCGTATGGAGGTACTCGTACGGTATTGTACCATTTTGGCGTGGTTTGGTATCGTATGGTTGTACTCGTACGGTACAGTATTCTACCGTTTTGGTGTGGTTTGGTACCGTATCGATGTACTCCTACGGTATTGTACCATTTTGGTTTGGTTTGGTGCCATATGGATGTGCTCGTACGGTATTGTACCGTTTTGGTGTGTTTTGGTACCGTGTGGAAGTGCTCGAACGGTATTGTACCGTTTTCGTGTGGTTTGGTATCTTATGGATGTACTCGTACGGTATTGTACCATTTTGTGGGGTTTCGTACCGTATTGATGTACTCGTACGGTATTGTACCGTTTTGGTGTGGTTTGGTACCGTATGGATGTGCTCGTACGTTATTGTACTGTATTGGTGTGGATTGGAACCATATGGATGTGATCGTATGATATTGTACCATTTTGGTGTGGTTTGGTACCGTATGGATGTACTCGTACGGTATTGTACTATTTTGGTGTGGTTTGGTACCGTATGGATGTTCTCGTACGGTATTGTGCCGTTTTCGTGTTGTTTGGTACCGTATGGAGGTACTCGTACGGTATTGTACCATTTTGGCGTGGTTTGGTATCGTATGGTTGTACTCGTACGGTACAGTATTCTACCGTTTTGGTGTGGTTTGGTACCGTATCGATGTACTCCTACGGTATTGTACCATTTTGGTTTGGTTTGGTGCCATATGGATGTGCTCGTACGGTATTGTACCGTTTTGGTGTGTTTTGGTACCGTGTGGAAGTGCTCGAACGGTATTGTACCGTTTTCGTGTGGTTTGGTATCTTATGGATGTACTCGTACGGTATTGTACCATTTTGTGGGGTTTCGTACCGTATTGATGTACTCGTACGGTATTGTACCGTTTTGGTGTGGTTTGGTACCGTATGGATGTGCTCGTACGTTATTGTACCGTTTTGGTGTGGTTTGGTACCGTGTGGAGGTACTCGTACAATATTGTATAGTTTTGGTATGGTTTGGTACCGTATGGATGTACTCGTACAATATTGTACCGTTTTGCTGTGGTTTGGTACCGTATGGATGTACTCGTACGGTATTGCACCATTTTGGTGCGGTTTGGAAACGTATGAAGGTTCTTGTACGTTATTGTACCGTTTTGGTCAGCTTTGGTACCTTAACGAAGTACTCGTATGGTATTGTACCATTTTTGTGGGGTTTGGTACCGTATGGACGTACTCGCACGATATTGTACCATTTTCGGTGGTTTGATACCATATGGATGTATTCGTACGGTATTGCACCGTTTTGGTGCGGTTTGGTATCGTTTGGAGGTACTCGTACGTTGTGTAACCGTCTTGGTGTGGTTTGGTACCGTATGGAGGTACTCGTACGATATTGTACCATTTTAGTGTGGTTCGGTACCATATGGAGGTACTCGTACGGTATTGAACCATTTTGGTGTGGTTTGCTACCGTATGGATGTACTCGTACGGTATGGTATTTTACCGTTTTGGTGTGGTTTGGTACCGTAACGAAGTAGTCGTACGGTATTGTACTGTTTTGGTGTGGATTGCTACCGTATGGATGTGATCATACGATATTGTACCGTTTTGCTGTGGTTTGGTACCGAATGGATGTACTCATACGGTATTGTACTGTTTTGATGCGGTTTGGTACCTGATGGAGGTACTCGTACGGTATTGTACCGTTTTGGCGTGGTTTTGTACCGTATGGTTGTACACGTACGGTACAGTATTCTACCATTTTGGTGTGGTTTGGTACCGTATCGATGTTCTCCTACGGTATTATACCATTTTTGTTTGGTTTGGTACCGTATGGATGTGCTCGTACGGTATTGTACCGTTTTGGTGTGTTTTGGTACCGTGTGGAAGTGCTCGAACGGTATTGTACCGTTTTCGTGTGGTTTGGTATCTTATGGATGTACTCGTACGGTATTGTACCATTTTGGTGTGGTTTGGTACCGTATGGAGGTACTCGTACGATATTGTACCGTTTTGCTGTGGTTTGGTACCGTAACGAAGTACTTGTACGGTATTTGACCGTTTTGGTGGGGTTTGGTACCGTATGGATGTACTCGTACAATATTGTACCGTTTTGGTGTGGTATGGTATTGTATGGATGTACTCGAACGGTATTGCACCGTTTTGGGGCGGTTTGGAACCGTACGAAGGTTCTCGTACGTTATTGTACCGTTTTGGATTGGTTTCTTACCGTACGGACGTACTCGTATGGTATTGTAGCGTTTTGGTGTGCTTTGGTACCGTAACGAAGTACTCGTACGGTATTGTACTGTTTTGGTGGGGTTTGGTACCGTATGGATGTACTCGTACGATATTGTACCTTTTTGGTGTGGTTTGGTACCATATGGATGTACTCGTATGGTATTGCACCGTTTTGGTGTGGTTTGGTACCGTATGGATGTACTCGTACGGTATTGTATTATTTTGGTGTGGATTGGTACCGTATGGATGTGATGGTACGATATTGTACCCTTTTGTTGTGGTTTGGTACCGTATGGATGTACTCGAACGGTATTGTACCATTTTGGTGTGGTTTGGTACCGTATGGATGTGCTCGTATGTTATTCTACCGTTTTGGTGTCGTTTGGTACCGTATGGAGGTACTCGTACATTATTGTATCGTTTTGGTGTGGTTTGGTACCGTATGGATGTACTCGTATGGTATTGTACCGTTTTGGTGTCGTTTGGTACAGTATGGATGTGCTAGTACGGTATTGTACTCTTTTGGTGTGTTTTGGTACCGTAACGAAGCACTAGTACGGTATTGTACCATTTTGGTGAGGTTTGGTATCGTATGGTGGTACTCGAACGGTACTGTACTGTTTTTGTGTTGTTTTGGTACCGTAACAAAGTAGTCGTACAGTATTGTACCGTTTTCGTGAGGTTTGGTATCGTATGGTGGTATTCGAACGGTATTGTACCGTTTTGGTGTGGTTTGGTACCGTAACAAAGTAGTCGTACGGTATTGTACCGTTTTGGTGTGGTTTTGTACCGTATGGATGTACTCGTACGGTATTGTACCATTTTTGTGTGGTTTGGTGCCGTATGGTGGTACTCGGACGGTATTGAACCCTTTTGGTGTGATTTCGTACCGTAACGAAGCACTAGTACGGTATTGTACCATTTTTGTGAGGTTTGGTGTCGTATGGTGGTACTCATACGGTATTGTACCATTTTGTGTGGTTTCATACCGTATTGATGTACTCGTACGGTATTGTACCGTTTTGGTGTAGTTTGGTACCGTATGGATGTGCTCGTACGTTATTGTACCATTTTGGTGTGGTTCGGTCTCGTATGGAGGTACTTGTACAATATTGTATAGTTTTGGTGTGGTTTGGTACCGTATGGATGTACTCGTACAATATTGTACCGATTTGCTGTGGTTTGGTACCGTATGGATGTACTCGTATGGTATTGCACCATTTTGGTGCGGTTTGGAAACGTATGAAGGTTCTTGTACGTTATTGTACCGTTTTGGTGTGCTTTGGTACCTTAACGAAGTAGTCGTATGGTATTGTACCGTTTTCATGGGGTTTGGTACCGTATGGACGTACTCGCACGATATTGTACCATTTTCGGTGGTTTGGTACCATATGGATGTACTCGTACGGTATTGCACCGTTTTGGTGCGGTTTGGTACCGTTTGGATATACTCGTACGGTATTGTACTGTTTTGCTGTGTTTTGGTACCGTATTGATGTGCTTGTACCATATTGTACCCTTTTTGTGTGGTTTGGTACCGTATGGATGCACTCGTACGGTATCGTACCGTTTTGGTGAGGTTTGGTGTTGTATGGTGGTACTCGTACGGTATTGTACCATTTTGAGTGATTTCGTACCGTATGGATGTACTCGTACGGTATTGTACCATTTTTGTGTGGTTTGGTACCGTATGGTGGTACTCGTACGGTATTGTATCGTTTTGGTGTTGTTTGGTACCGTATGGATGTACTCGTACGGTATTGTACCATTTTGGTGTGGTTTTGTACCGTATGGATTTACTCGTACGGTATTGTACCATGTTGGTGTGGTTTGGTACCGTATGGAGGTACTCGTACAATATTTTATCGTTTTGGTGTGGTTTGGTACCGTATGGATGTGCTCGTACGTTATTGCACTGTTTAGGTGTGGTTTGGTACCGTATGGAGGTACTCGTACAATATTGTATCGTTTTGGTGTGGTTTGGTACCGTATGGATGTGCTCGTACGGTATTGTCCTTTTTTGGTGTGGTTTGGTACCATAACGAAGCACTAGTACGGTATTGTACCGTTTTGGTGAGGTTTGGTATCGTATGGTGGTACTCGAACGGAATTGTACCGTTTTTATGTGGTTTGGTGCCGTAATGAAGTAGTCGTATGGTATTGTACCGTTTTGGTGAGGTTTGGTACCGTATGGATGTGCTAATACGGTATTGTTCCGTTTTCATGTGCCTTGGTACCGTAACAAAGCACTCGTACGGTATTGTACTATTTTCGTGTTGTTTGGTACCGTATGGATGTACTCGTACGGTATTGCACCATTTTGGTCTGGTTTGTACCGTTTGGAGGTACTCGTACGTTGTTGTACCGTGTTAGTGTGGTTTTGTACTGTATGGAGGTACTCGTACGATATTGTACCGTTTTGGTGTGGTTTGGTACCGTATGGAGGTACTCGTACGGTATTGTACCATTTTTGCGTGGTTTGGTACCGTATGGATGTACTCGTACGGTACGGTATTCTACCGTTTTGGTGTGATTTGGTACCGTATCGATGTACTCCTACGGTATTATACCATTTTGGTTTGGTTTGGTACCGTATGGATGTGCTCGTACGGTATTGTACCGTTTTTGTGTGTTTTGGTACCGTATGGATGTGCTCGAACAGTCTTGTACCGTTTTCGTGTGGTTTTGGTATCTTATGGATGTACTCGTACGTTATTGTACCGTTTTGGTGTGGTTTGGTACCGTATGGAGGTACTCGTACGATATTGTACCGTTTTGGTGTGGTTTGGTACCGTATGGAGGTACTCGTACAATATTGTATCGTTTTTGTGTGGTTTGGTACCGTATGGAGGTACTCGTACGGTATTGTACCATTTTTGCGTGGTTTGGTACCGTATGGATGTACTCGTACGGTACGGTATTCTACCGTTTTGGTGTGATTTGGTACCGTATCGATGTACTCCTACGGTATTATACCATTTTGGTTTGGTTTGGTACCGTATGGATGTGCTCGTACGGTATTGTACCGTTTTTGTGTGTTTTGGTACCGTATGGATGTGCTCGAACGGTCTTGTACCGTTTTCGTGTGGTTTTGGTATCTTATGGATGTACTCGTACGTTATTGTACCGTTTTGGTGTGGTTTGGTGCCGTATGGAGGTACTCGTACGATATTGTACCGTTTTGGTGTGGTTTGGTACCGTATGGAGGTACTCGTACAATATTGTATCGTTTTTGTGTGGTTTGGTACCGTATGGATGTGCTTGTACAGTATTGTACTGTTTTGGTGTGGTTTGGTACCGCAACGAAGCACTAAGACGGTATTGTGCCGTTTTGGTGAGGTTTGGTATCGTATGGTGGTACTCGAACGGTATTGTACCGTTTTTGTGTGGTTTGGTACCGTAACAAAGAAGTCGTACGGTATTGTACCGTTTTGGTGAGGTTTGGTATCGTATGGTGGTACTCGAACGGCATTGTACCGTTTTGGTGTGGTTTGGTACCGTAACAAAGTAGTCGTACAGTATTGTACCATTTTGGTGTTGTTTTGTACCGTATGGATGTACTCATACGGTATTGTACCGTTTTTGTGTGGTTTGGTACCGTATGGAGGTACTCATACGGTATTGAACCCTTTTGGTGTGATTTGGTACCGTAACGAAGCACTATTACGGTATTGTACCGTTTTGGTAAGGTTTGGTGTCGTATGGTGGTACTCGTACGGTATTTTACCAATTTCGTGTGGTTTCGTACCGTATGGATTTACTCGTACGGTATTGTACCATGTTGGTGTGGTTTGGTACCGTATGGAGGTACTCGTACAATATTTTATCGTTTTGGTGTGGTTTGGTACCGTATGGATGTGCTCGTACGTTATTGCACCGTTTAGGTGTGGTTTGGTACCGTATGGGGGTACTCGTACAATATTGTATCGTTTTGGTGTGGTTTGGTACCGTATGGATGTGCTCGTACGGTATTGTCCTTTTTTGGTGTGGTTTGGTACCATAACGAAGCACTAGTACGGTATTGTACCGTTTTGGTGAGGTTTGGTATCGTATGGTGGTACTCGAACGGTATTGTACCGTTTTTGTGTGGTTTGGTGCCGTAATGAAGTAGTCGTATGGTATTGTACCGTTTTGGTGAGGTTTGGTACCGTATGGATGTGCTAATACGGTATTGTTCCGTTTTCATGTGCCTTGGTACCGTAACAAAGCACTCGTACGGTATTGTACTATTTTCGTGTTGTTTGGTACCGTATGGATGTACTCGTACGGTATTGCACCATTTTGGTCTGGTTTGTACCGTTTGGAGGTACTCGTACGTTGTTGTACCGTGTTAGTGTGGTTTGGTACTGTATGGAGGTACTCGTACGATATTGTACCGTTTTGGTGTGGTTTGGTACCGTATGGAGGTACTCGTACGGTATTGTATCATTTTTGCGTGGTTTGGTACCGTATGGATGTACTCGTACGGTACGGTATTCTACCGTTTTGGTGTGATTTGGTACCGTATCGATGTACTCCTACGGTATTATACCATTTTGGTTTGGTTTGGTACCGTATGGATGTGCTCGTACGGTATTGTACCGTTTTGGTGTGTTTTGGTACCGTATGGATGTGCTCGAACGGTATTGTATTGTTTTCGTGTGGTTTGGTATCTTATGGATGTACTCGTACGATGTTGTACCGTTTTGGTGTGGTTTGGTACTGCATAGAGGTACTCGTACGATATTGTACCGTTTTGGTGTGGTTTGGTACCGTAACGAAGTACTTGTACGGTATTGTACTGTTTTGGTGTGGATTGGTACCGTATGGATGTGATCGTACGATATTGTACCCTTTTGGTGTGGTTTGGTACCGTATGGATGCACTCGTACGGTATTATACCGTTTTGGTGAGGTTTGGTGTCGTATGGTGGTACTCGTACGGTATTGTACCATTTTATGTGGTTTCGTACCGCATGGATGTACTCGTACGGTATTGTACCGTTTTTGTGCGGTTTGGTACCGCAACAAAGTAGTCGTATGGTATTGTACCGTTTTGGTGTGGTTTTGTACCGTACGGGTGTACTCGTACGGTATTGTACCGTTTTTGTGTGGTTTGGTACCGTAACAAAGTAGTCGTACGGTATTGTACTGTTTTTGTGTGGTTTTGTACCGTATGGATGTAATCGTACGGTATTGTACCATTTTGAAGTGGTTTGGTACCGTATGGTTGTACTCGTATGGTATTGTACCGTTTTGGTGTGGTTTTGTACCGTTTTGGTGTGGTTTGGAACCGTATGGAGATACTCGTACGGTATTGTATCGTTTTTGTGTGGTTTGGTACCGTATGGATGTGCTCGTACGTTATTGTACCGTTTTGGTGTGTTTTGGTACCGTATGGAGGTACTCGTACAATATTGTATCGTTTTGGTGTGGTTTGGTATCGTATGGATGTGCTCGTACGGTATTGTACTGTTTTGGTGTGGTTTGGTACCGTAACGAAGCACTTGCACAGTATTGTACCGTTTTTGTGAGGTTTGGTATCGTATGGTGGTACTCGAACAGTATTGTACCATTTTGGTGTGGTTTGATACCGTAACAAAGTAGTCGTACGGTATTGTACCGTTTTGGTGTGGTTTTGTCTTGTATGGATGTCCTCGTATGGTATTATACCGTTTTTGTGTGGTTTGGTACCGTATGGAGGTACTCGTACGGTATTGAACCCCTTTTGGTGTGATTTGGTACCGTAACGATGCACTAGTACGGTATTGTACCGTTTTGGTGAGGTTTGGTATCGTATGGTGGTACTCGTACGGTATTGTACCATTTTGGTGTGGTTTCGCACCGTATAGATGTACTCGTACGGTATTGTACCGTTTTGGTGTGGTTTGGTACCGTATGGATGTGCTCATACGGTATTCTACCGTTTTCGTCTAGTGGTACTCGAATGGTATTGTACCGTTTTGGTGTGGTTTGGTACCGTAACAAAGTAGTCGTACGGTATTGTACCATTTTTGTGTGGTTTTGTACCGTATGGATGTACTCGTACGGTATTGTACCATTTTGGTGTGGTTTGGTACCGTATGGATGTACTCGTACGGTATTGTACCATTTTGGTGTGGTTTTGTACCGTATGGATGTACTCGTACGGTATTGTACCGTTTTGGTGTGGTTTGGTACCGTATGGATGTAAACGTACGGTATTGTACCGTTTTGGTGTGGTTTGGTACCATATGGATGTACTCGTACGGTATTGTATCGTTTTGGTGTGGTTTGGTACCGTATGGATGTGCTCGTACGTTATTGTACCGTTTTGGTGTGTTTTGGTATCGTATGGATGTGCTCGTATGGTATTGAACTTTTTTGGTGTGGTTTGGTACCGTAACGAAGCACTAGTACGGTATTGTACCGTTTTGGTGAGGTTTGGTATCATATGGTGGTACTCGAACGGTATTGTACCATTTTTGTGTGGTTTGGTTCCGTAACACAGTAGTCGTACCATATGGAGGTACTCGTACGGTATTGAACCCTTTTGGTTTGATTTGGGACCGTAACGAAGCACTAGTACGGTATTGTACCGTTTTGGTCAGGTTTGGTGTCGTATGGTGGTACACTTACGGTTATGTACCATTTTGGTGTGGTTTCATACCGTATGGATGTGCTCATACGGTATTGTACCATTTTCGTGTGGTTTGGTACCGTAACAATGCATTCGTACGGTATTGTACCAATTTCGTGTGGTTTGGTACCGTACGAATGTACTCGTACGATATTGCACCATTTTGGTGCGGTTTGTACCGTATGGAGGTACTCGTACGTTGTTGTACCGTGTTAGTGTGGTTTGGTACCGTATGGAGGTACTCGTACGATATTGTACCGTTTTGGTGTGGTTTGGTACTGTATGGAGGTACTCGTACGGTATTATATCGTTTTGGTGTGGGTTGGTACCGTATGGATGTACTCGTACGGTATTGTACCGTTTTGGTGTGGTTTGGTACCGTATGGATTTACTCGTACGGTATTGTACTTGTTTGGTGTGGTTTTGTACCGTATGGATGTACTCGTACGGTATTGTACCGTTTTGGCGTGGTTTGGTACCGTATGGAGGTAGTCGTACGGTATTGTATCGTTTTGGTGTGGTTAGGTACTGTATGGATGTGCTCGTACGTTATTGTACTGTTTTGGTGTGGTTTGGTACCGTATGGAGGTACTCGTACAATATTGTATCGTTTTGGTGTGGTTTGGTACCGTATGGATGTGCCCGTACGGTATTGTACTGTTTTGGTGTGGTTTGGTACCGTAACGAAGCACTAGTACGGTATTGTACCGTTTTGGTGAGGTTTGGTATCGTATGGTGGTACTCGAACGGTATTGTTCCATTTTTGTGTGGTTTGGTACCGTAACAAAGAAGTCGTACGGTATTGTACCGTTTTGGTAAGGTTTGGTGTCGTATGGTGGTACTCGTACGGTATTTTACCATTTTCGTGTGGTTTCGTACCGTATGGATGTACTCGTACAAGATTTTACCGTTTTGGTGTGGTTTGGTACCGTATGGATGTGCTCATACTGTATTGTTTCGTTTTCGTGTGGTTTGGTACTGTACCAAATCACTCGTACGGTATTGTACCGTTTTCGTGTGGTTTGGTACCGTATGGATGTGCTCATACTGTATTGTTTCGTTTTCGTGTGGTTTGGTACTGTACCAAATCACTCGTACGGTATTGTACCATTTTCGTGTGGTTTGGTACCGTATGGATGTGCTCGTACGGTATTGCACCATTTTGGTGCGGTTTGTACCGTATGGAGGTACTCGTACGTTGTTGTACCGTGTTAGTTTCGTTTGGTACCGTATGGAGGTACTCGTACGATATTGTACCGTTTTGGTGTGGTTTGGTACCGTATGGAGCTACTCGTACGGTATTGTACCGTTTTGGCGTGGTTTGGTACCCTATGGATGTTCTCGTACGGTACGGTATTGTACCATTTTGGTGCGGTTTGGTACCATATCGATGTAATCCTACGGTATTGTACCATTTTGGTTTGGTTTGGTCCCGTATGGATGTGCTCGTACGGTATTGTACCGTTTTGGTGTGTTTTGGTACCGTATGGATGTGCTCGAACGGTATTGTATTATTTTCGTGTGGTTTGGTATCTTATGGATGTACTCGTACGGTGTTGTACTGTTTTGGTGTGGTTTGGTACTGCATAGAGGTACTCGTACGATATTGTACCGTTTTGGTGTGGTTTGGTACCGTAACGAAGTACTTGTACGGTATTGTACTGTTTTGGTGTGGATTGGTACCGTATGGATGTGATCGTACGATATTGTACCCTTTTGGTGTGGTTTGGTACCGTATGGATGCACTCGTACGGTATTATACCGTTTTGGTGAGGTTTGGTGTCGTATGGTGGTACTCGTACGGTATTGTACCATTTTATGTGGTTTCGTACCGCATGGATGTACTCGTACAGTATTGTATCGTTTTTGTGTGGTTTGGTACCGCAACAAAGTAGTCGTATGGTATTGTACCGTTTTGGTGTGGTTTTGTACCGTACGGGTGTACACGTACAGTATTGTACCGTTTTTGTGTGGTTTGGTACTGTAACAAAGTAGTCGTACGGTATTGTACTGTTTTTGTGTGGTTTTGTACCGTATGGATGTAATCGTACGGTATTGTACCATTTTTAAGTGGTTTGGTACCGTATGGATGTACTCGTATGGTATTGTACCGTTTTGGGGTGGTTTTGTACCGTTTTGGTGTGGTTTGGAACCGTATGGAGATACTCGAACGGTATTGTACCATTTTTGTGTGGTTTGGTACCGTAACAAAGAAGTCGTACGGTATTGTACCGTTTTGGTGAGGTTTGGTATCGTATGGTGGTACTCGAACGGCATTGTACCGTTTTGGTGTGGTTTGGTACCGTAACAAAGTAGTCGTACGGTATTGTACCATTTTGGTGTGGTTTTGTACCGTATGGATGTACTCATACGGTATTGTACCGTTTTTGTGTGGTTTGGTACCGTATGGAGGTACTCATACGGTATTGAACCCTTTTCGTGTGATTTGGTACCGTAACGAAGCACTATTACGGTATTGTACCGTTTTGGTAAGGTTTGGTGTCGTATGGTGGTACTCGTACGGTTTTTGACCATTTTCGTGTGGTTTCGTACCGTACGGATGTACTCGTACGAGATTGTACCGTTTTGGTGTAGTTTGGTACCGTATGGATGTGCTCATACTGTATTGTTTCGTTTTCATGTGGTTTGGTACTGTACCAAATCACTCGTACGGTATTGTACCGTTTTCGTGTGGTTTGGTACCGTATGGATGTGCTCGTACGGTATTACACCATTTTGGTGCGGTTTGTACCGTATGGAGGTACTCGTTCGTTGTTGTACCGTGTTAGTGTGGTTTGGTACCGTATGGAGGTACTCGTACGATATTGTACCGTTTTGGTGTGGTTTGGTACCGTATGGAGCTACTCATACGGTATTGTACCGTTTTGGCGTGGTTTGGTACCCTATGGATGTTCTCGTACGGTACGGTATTGTACCATTTTGGTGTGGTTTGGTACCATATCGATGTAATCCTACGGTATTGTACCATTTTGGTTTGGTTTGGTCCGTATGGATGTGCTCGTACGGTATTGTACCGTTTTGGTGTGTTTTGGTACCGTATGGATGTGCTCGAACGGTATTGTATTGTTTTCGTGTGGTTTGGTATCTTATGGATGTACTCGTACGGTGTTGTACCGTTTTGGTGTGGTTTGGTACTGCATAGAGGTACTCGTATGATATTGTACCGTTTTGGTGTGGTTTGGTACCGTAACGAAGTACTTATACGGTATTGTACTGTTTTGGTGTGGATTGGTACCGTATGGATGTGATCGTACGATATTGTACCCTTTTGGTGTGGTTTGGTACCGTATGGATGCACTCGTAAGGTATTATACCGTTTTGGTGAGGTTTGGTGTCGTATGGTGGTACTCGTACGGTATTGTACCATTTTATGTGGTTTCGTACCGCATGGATGTACTCGTACGGTATTGTACCGTTTTTGTGTGGTTTGGTACCGCAACAAAGTAGTCGTATGGTATTGTACCGTTTTGGTGTGGTTTTGTACCGTACGGGTGTACTCGTACGGTATTGTACCGTTTTTGTGTGGTTTGGTACCGTAACAAAGTAGTCGTACGGTATTGTACTGTTTTTGTGTGGTTTTGTACCGTATGGATGTAATCGTACGGTATTGTACCGTTTTGAAGTGGTTTGGTACCGTATGGATGTACTCGTATGGTATTGTACCATTTTGGTGTGGTTTTGTACCGTTTTGGTGTGGTTTGGAACTGTATGGAGATACTCGTACGGTATTGTATCGTTTTTGTGTGGTTTGGTACCGTATGGATGTGCTCGTACGTTATTGTACCGTTTTGGTGTGTTTTGGTACCGTATGGAGGTACACGTACAATATTCTATCGTTTTGGGGTGGTTTGGTATCGTATGGATGTGCTCGTACGGTATTGTACTGTTTTGGTGTGGTTTGGTACCGTAACGAAGCACTAGCACAGTATTGTACCGTTTTGGTGAGGTTTGGTATCGTATGGTGGTACTCGAACGGTATTGTACCATTTTGGTGTGGTTTGATACCTTAACAAAGTAGTCGTACGGTATTGTACCGTTTTGGTGTGGTTTTGTACCGTATGGATGTCCTCGTACGGTATTGTACCGTTTTTGTGTGGTTTGGTACCGTATGGAGGTACTCGTACGGTATTGAACCCCTTTTGGTGTGATTTGGTACCGTAACGATGCACTAGTACGGTATTGTACCGTTTTGGTGAGGTTTGGTGTCGTATGGTGGTACTCGTACGGTATTGTACCATTTTGGTATGGTTTCGCACCGTATAGATGTACTCGTACGGTATTGTACAATTTTGGTGTGGTTTGGTACCGTATGGATGTGCTCATACGGTATTCTACCGTTTTCGTCTAGTGGTACTCGAATGGTATTGTACCGTTTTGGTGTGGTTTGGTACCACAACAAAGTAGTCGTACGGTATTGTACCATTTTTGTGTGGTTTTGTACCGTATGGATGTACTCGTACGGTATTGTACCATTTTGGTGTGGTTTGGTACCGTATGGATGTACTCGTACGGTATTGTACCATTTTGGTGTGGTTTTGTACCGTATGGATGTACTCGTACGGTATTGTACCGTTTTGGTGTGGTTTGGTACCGTATGGATGTAAACGTACGGTATTGTACCGTTTTGGTGTGGTTTGGTACCGTATGGAGGTACTCGTACGGTATTGTATCGTTTTGGTGTGGGTTGGTACCGTATGGATGTACTCGTACGGTATTGTACCGTTTTGGTGTGGTTTGGTACCGTATGGATGTACTCGTACGGTATTGTACCGGTTTGGTGTGGTTTTGTACCGTATGGATGTACTCGTACGGTATTGTACCGTTTTGGTGTGGTTTGGTACCGTATGGAGGTAGTCGTACGGTATTGTATCGTTTTGGTGTGGTTAGGTACTGTATGGATGTGCTCGTACGTTATTGTACTGTTTTGGTGTGGTTTGGTACCGTATGGAGGTACTCGTACAATATTGTATCGTTTTGGTGTGGTTTGGTACCGTATGGATGTGCTCGTACGGTATTGTACTGTTTTGGTGTGGTTTGGTACCGTAACAAAGCACTAGTACGGTATTGTACCATTTTGGTGAGGTTTGTTATCGTATGGTAGTACTCGAACGGTATTGTACCGTTTTTGTGTGGTTTGGTACCGTAACAAAGTATTCGTACGGTATTGTACCCTTTTGGTGAGGTTTGGTATCGTATGGTGGTACTCGAACGGTATTGTACCATTTTGGTGTGGTTTTGTACCATATGGATGTACTCGTACGGTATTGTACCGTTTTTGTGTGGTTTGGTACCGTATGGAGGTACTCGTACGGTATTGAACCCTTTTGGTGTGATTTGGTACCGTAACAAAGCACTAATACGGTATTGTACCGTTTTGGTGAGGTTTGGTGTCGTATGGTGGTACTCGTACGGTTATGTACCATTTTGGTGTGGTTTCAAACCGTATGGATCTACCCAAAACTATGCAATTCCATACAAGTACATCCATACGATAACAAACCACACCAAAACGGTGCAATACCGTACGAGTACTTCGTTACGGTACCAAACCACACCAAAATGGTACAATACCGTACGAGTACTTCGTTACGGTACCCAACCAAACCAAAACGGTGCAATACCGTACGAGTACATCGTTACGGTACCAAACCACACCAAAATGGTACAACACCGGACGAGTACTTCGTTACGGTACCCAACCAAACCATAACGGTGCAATACCGTACGAGTACATCGTTACGGTACCAAACCACACCAAAATGGTACAATACCGTACGAGTACTTCGTTACCGTACCAAACGACACCAAAACGGTACAATACGGCACCAAAAGGGTACAATACCGTACGACTACTTCGTTACGGTACCAAACCACACCAAAACGGTGCAATACCGTACGAGTACATCCACACGGTACCAAACCACACCAAAACGGTGCAATACAGTACGAATACATCCATACGGTACCAAACCACACTAAAACGGTGCAATACCGTACGAGTACTTCGTTACGGTACCAAACCACACCAAAATGAAGCAATACCGTACGGTTACATCCATACGGTACCAAACCACACCAAAACGGTGCAAAACCGTGTACCGTTTTGGTGTGGTTTTGTACCGTATGGAGGTACTCGTACGATATTGTACCATTTTGGTGTGGTTTGGTACCGCATAGAGGTACTCCTACGATATTGTACCGTTTTGGTGTGGTTTGGTACAGTATGGATGTGATCGTACGATATTGTACCATTTTGGTGAGGTTTGGTACCGTATTGATGTGCTCGTACGATATTGTACCCTTATGGTGTTGTTTGGTACCGTAAGGATGCGCTCGTACGGTATTGTACCGTTTTGGTGTGGTTTGGTACCGTATGATGCACTCGAACGGTATTGTACCGTTTTTGTGTGGTTTGGCACTGTATGGATGTGCTCGTACGATATTGTACCCTTTTCGTTTGGTTTGGTACCGTATGGATGCACTCGTACAGTATTATACTGTTTTGGTGACGTTTGGTGTCGTATGGTGGTACTCGTACGGTATTGTACCATTTCGTGTGGTTTCGTACCGTATGGATGTACTCGTACGGTATTGTACCGTTTTTGTGTGGTTTGGTACCGTAACAGAGTAGTCGTACGGTATTGTACCGTTTTGGTGTTATTTTGTACCGTATGGGTGTACTAGTTCGGTATTGTACCGTTTTTGTGTGGTTTGGTACCTTATGGAGGTACTCGTACGGTATTGTATCGTTTTGGTGTGGTTTGGTACCGTATGGATGTACTCGTACGGTATTGTACCGTCTTGGTGTGGTTTGGTACCGAATGAATGTACTCGTACGGTATTGTACCCTTTTGGTGTGGTTTTGTACCGTATGGATGTACTCGTACGGTATTGTACCATTTTGGTGTGGTTTGGTACTGTATGGAGGTACTCGTGCGGTATTGTATCGTTTTGGTGTGGTATTGTACCGCATAGAGGTACTCGTACGATATTGTACCGTTTTGGTGTGGTTTGGTACTGTAACGAAGTACTCGTACGGCATTGTACTATTTTGGTGTGGATTGGTACCGTATGGATGTGCTCGTACGATATTGTACCCTTTTGGTGTGGTTTGGTACCGTATGGAAGCACTCGTACGGTATTATACCATTTTGGTGAGGTTTGGTGTCGTATGGTGGTACTCGTACGGTATTGTACCATTTTGTGTGGTTTGGTACCGTATGGATGTACTCGTATGGTATTGTACCGTCTTGGTGTGGTTTGGTACCGAATGAATGTACTCGTACGGTATTGTACCGTTTTGGTGCGGTTTTGTACCGTATGGATGTACTCGTACGGTATTGTACCGTTTTGGTGTGGTTTTGTACCGTATGGAGGTACTCGTACGGTATTGTATCGTTTTGGTGTGGTTTGGTACCGTATGGATGTGCTCGTACGTTATTGTACCGTTTTGGTGTGGTTTGGTACCGTATGGAGGTACTCGTACAATATTGTATCGTTTTGGTGTGGTTTTGTACCGTATGGATGTGCTCGTACGGTATTGTACTTTTTTGGTGTGGTTTGGTACTGTAATGACGCACTAGTACGGTATTGTACTGTTTTGGTGAGGTTTGGTATCGTATGGTGGCACTCGAACGGTATTGTACCGTTTTTGTGTGGTTTTGTACCGTAACAAAGTAGTCGTATGGTATTGTACCGTTTGGGTGAGGTTTGGTATCGATGGTGGTACTCGAACGGTATTGTACCATTTTGGTGTGGTTTGGTACCGTAACAAAGTAGTCGTACGGTATTATACCGTTTGGTGTGGTTTTGTACCGTATGGACGTACTCGTACGGTATTGTACCATTTTTGTGTGGTTTGGTACCATATGGTGGTACTCATACGGTATTGAACCCTTTTGGTGTGATTTGGGACCATAACGAACCATTAGTACGGTATTGTACCGTTTTGGTAAGGGTTGGTGTCATATGGTGGTACTCGTACTGTATTGTACCATTTTGGTGTGGTTTTGTACCATATGCATGTACTCGTACGGTACTGTACCGTTTTGGTGTGGTTTGGTACCGTAACAAAGTAGTCGTATGGTATTGTACCGTTTTGGTGTGGTTTTGTACCGTATGGATGTGCTCGTACGGTATTGTACCGTGTTTTTGTGGATTGGTACCGTATGGAGGTACTCATACGGTATTGAACCCTTTTGGTGTGATTTGGTACCGTAACGTAGCACTAGTACGGTATTGTACCGTTTTGGTAAGGTTTGGTGTCGTATAGTGGTACTCGTACTGTATTGTACCATTTTTGTGTGGTTTCGTACCGTATGGATGTACTCGTACGGTATTGTATCGTTTTGGTGTGGTTTGGTACCGTATGGATGTACTCGTACAGTATTGTACTGTTTAGGTGTGGTTTGGTACCGTTTGGATGTACTCGAACGGTATTGTACTGTTTTGGTGTGGTTTGGTACCGTATTGATGTGCTCATACGATATTGTACCCTTTTGGTGTGGTTTGGTACCGTATGGATGCGCTCGTACGACATTGTACCGTTTTGGTGTGGTTTGGTACCGTATGGATGCACTCGTACCGTATGGTTGTACCATTTTGTGTGGTTTCGTACCGTATGGTTGTACTCGTACGGTATTGTACCATTTTTGTGTGGTTTGGTACCGTGACAAAGTAGTCGTACGGTATTGTACCGTTTTGGTGTGGTTTGGTACGGTATGGAGGTACTCGTACGGTATTGTACGATTTTGCGTGGTTTGGTGCCGTATGGATGCACTCCTACGGTATTGTACCATTTTTTTGTGGTTTGGTACCGTATGGATATACTAGTACCGTATTGTACCGTTTTGGTTTGGTTTGGTACCGTAACGAAGTACTCGTACGGTATTGCACCGTTTTGCTAGGGTTTGGTACCGTATGGATGTACTCGTAAAATGTTATACCGTTTTGGTGTGGTTTGATACCGTATGGATGTACTCGTATAGTATTATGCCGTTTTGGTGTGGTTTGGTACCGTATGGATGTGCTCGTACAGTATTGTACCATTTTCGTGTGGTTTCGTACCGTAACAAAGCATTCGTACGGTATTGTAGCGTTTTGGTGTGGTTTGGTACCGTATGGATGTACTCGCACTTTATTGCACCATTTTGGTACGGTTTTGTACCGTATGGAGGTACTCGTACGTTGTTGTACCGTCTTGGTGTGGTTTGGTACCGTATGGAGGTACTCGTACCATATTGTACCGTTTTGGTGTGGTTTGGTACCGTATGGAGGTACTCGTACGGTATTGTACCATTTGGCGTGCTTTGGTACCATAACGAAGTACTGGTACGGTATTGGACCGTTTTGGTGGGTTTTGGTACCGTATGGATGTACTGGTATAATATTGTACCGTTTTGGTGTGGTTTGGTACCGTATGGATGTACTCGTACGGTATTGCAATGTTTTGGAGCGGTTTGGAACCGTATGAAGGTTCTCGTACGTTATTGTACCGTTTTGGATTGGTTTCGTACCATATGGATGTAGTCGTACGGTATTGTACCATTTTGGTGTGCTTTAGTACCGTAACGAAGTACTCGTACTGTATTGTACTATTTTTGTGTTGTTTGGTACCGTATGAAGGTACTCGTACAGAATTGTACCATATTGGTATGGTTTGGTACCGTATGGATGTACTCGTACGGTATTGTACCGTTTTAGGGTGGTTTGGTACCGTAACGACGTAGTGGTACGGTATTGTACTGTTTTGGTGAGGTTTGGTATCGATGGTGGTACTCGAACGGTATTGTACCATTTTGGTGTGGTTTGGTACCGTAACAAAGTAGTCGTACGGTATTGTACCGTTTTGGTGTGGTTTTGTACCGTATGGACGTACTCGTACGGTATTGTACCATTTTTGTGTGGTTTGGTACCGTATGGTGGTACTCATACGGTATTGAACCCTTTTGGTGTGATTTGGGACCATAACGAACCACTAGTACGGTATTGTACCGTTTTGGTAAGGTTTGGTGTCATATGGTGGTACTCGTACTGTATTGTACCATTTTGGTGTGGTTTTGTACCATATGGATGTACTCGTACGGTACTGTACCGTTTTGGTGTGGTTTGGTACCGTAACAAAGTAGTCGTATGGTATTGTACCGTTTTGGTGTGGTTTTGTACAGTATGGATGTGCTCGTACGGTATTGTACCGTGTTTTTATGGATTGGTACCGTATGGAGGTACTCATACGGTATTGAACCCTTTTGGTGTGATTTGGTACCGTAACGTAGCACTAGTACGGTATTGTACCGTTTTGGTAAGGTTTGGTGTCGTATAGTGGTACTCGTACTGTATTGTACCATTTTGGTGTGGTTTCGTACCGTATGGATGTACTCGTACGGTATTGTATCGTTTTGGTGTGGTTTGGTACCGTATGGATGTACTCGTACAGTATTGTACTGTTTAGGTGTTGTTTGGTACCGTTTGGATGTACTCGTACGGTATTGTACTGTTTTGGTGTGGTTTGGTACCGTATTGATGTGCTCATACGATATTGTACCCTTTTGGTGTGGTTTTGTACCATACGGATGCGCTCGTACGACATTGTACCGTTTTGGTGTGGTTTGGTACCGTATGGATGCACTCGTACCGTATGGTTGTACCATTTTGTGTGGTTTCGTACCGTATGGTTGTACTCGTACGGTATTGTACCATTTTTGTGTGGTTTGGTACCGTGACAAAGTAGTCATACGATATTGTACCGTTTTGGTGTGGTTTGGTACGGTATGGAGGTACTCGTACCGTATTGTACGATTTTGCGTGGTTTGGTGCCGTATGGATGCACTCCTACGGTATTGTACCATTTTTTTGTGGTTTGGTACCGTATGGATATACTAGTACCGTATTGTACCGTTTTGGTTTGGTTTGGTACCGTAACGAAGTACTCGTACGGTATTGCACCGTTTTGCTAGGGTTTGGTACCGTATGGATGTACTCGTAAAATATTATACCGTTTTGGTGTGGTTTGATACCGTATGGATGTACTCGTATAGTATTATACCGTTTTGGTGTGGTTTGGTACCGTATGGATGTGCTCGTACAGTATTGTACCATTTTCATGTGGTTTCGTACCGTAACAAAGCATTCGTACGGTATTGTAGCGTTTTGGTGTGGTTTGGTACCGTATGGATGTACTCATACTTTATTGCACCATTTTGGTACGGTTTTGTACCGTATGGAGGTACTCGTACGTTGTTGTACCGGCTTGGTGTGGTTTGGTACCGTATGGAGGTACTCGTACCATATTGTACCGTTTTGGTGTGCTTTGGTACCGTATGGAGGTACTTGTACGGTATTGTACCATTTGGCGTGCTTTGGTACCATAACGAAGTACTCGTACGGTATTGGACCGTTTTGGTGGGTTTTGGTACCGTATGGATGTACTGGTATAATATTGTACCGTTTTGGTGTGGTTTGGTACCGTATGGATGTACTCGTACGGTATTGCAATGTTTTGGAGCGGTTTGGAACTGTATGAAGGTTCTCGTACGTTATTGTACCGTTTTGGATTGGTTTCGTACCATATGGATGTACTCGTATGGTATTGTACCATTTTGGTGTGCTTTAGTACCATAACGAAGTACTCGTACTGTATTGTACTATTTTTGTGTTGTTTGGTACCGTATGAAGGTACTCGTACAGAATTGTACCATATTGGTATGGTTTGGTACCGTATGGATGTACTCGTACGGTATTGTACCGTTTTAGGGTGGTTTGGTACCGTAACGAAGTAGTGGTACGGTATTGTACCGTTTTGGTGAGGTTTGGTATCGTATGGTGGTACTCGAACGGTATTGTGCCGTTTTGGTGTGGTTTGGTACCGTAACAACGTAGTCGTCTGGTATTGTACCATTTTGGTGTGGTTTTTGACCGTATGGATGTACTCGTACGGTATTGTACCGTTTTTGTGTGGTTTGGTACCGTATGGAGGTACTCGTACGGTATTGAACCCTTTTGGTGAGATTTGGTACCGTAACGAAGCACTAGTACGGTATTGTACCGTTTTGGTGAGCTTTGGTGTCGTATGGTGGTACTTGAACGGTATTGTACCATTTTGGTGTGATTTGGTACCGTAACAAAGTAGTCGTACGGTATTGTACCGTTTTGGTGTGGTTTGGTACCGTATGGATGTACTCGTACGGTATTGTCCCGCTTTGGTGAGGTTTGGTATCGTATGGCGGTACTCAAACGGTATTGTACTGTTTTGGTTTGGTTTGGTACCATAACAAAGTAGTCATACGGTATTGTACCGTTTTGGTGTGGTTTGGTACCGTATGGATGTATTCGTATGGTATTGCACCGTTTTGGTGCGGTTTGGTACCGTAACAAAGTACTCGTACGGTATTGTACCGTTTTGGTGTGGTTTGTTATCGTATGGATGTACTCGTACGGTATTGTACCGTTTTGGTGGGGTTTGGTACCGTATGGATGTACTCGTACGATATTGTACCCTTTTTTTGTGGTTTGGTACCGTATGGATGTACTAGTACGGTATTGTACCGTTTTGGTGTGGTTTGGTACCGTAACGAAGTACTCGTACGGCATTGCACTGTTTTGCTGGGGTTTGGTACCGTATGTATGTACTCGTACGATATTCTACCGTTTTGGTGTTGTTTGGTACCGTATGGATGTACTCGTACGGTATTATACCGTTTTGGTGTGGTTTGCTACCGTATGATGGTACTCGTACGTTATTGTACCGTTTTTGTGTGGTTTGGTACCGTAACAAAGTACTCGTACGGTATTGCACGTTTTTGTTGGGGTTTGGTACCGTATGGATGTACTCGTAAAATATTGTACCGTTTTGGTGTGGTTGGTACCGTATGGATGTGCTCGTACGGTATTATACCGTTTTTGTGTGGTTTGGTACCGTATGGATGTCCTCGTACGGTATTGTATCATTTTGCGTGTTGTTTGGTACCGTATGGATGTACTCGTACGGTATTGCACCATTTTACTGCAGTTTTGTACCGTATGGAGGTACTCGTACGTTGTTGTACCGTGTTGGTGTGGTTTGGTACCGTATCGAGGTACTCGTACCATATTGTACCATTTTTGTGTGGTTTGGTACCGTATTGAGGTACTCGTGCGGTATTGTACCATTTGGCGTGGTTTGGTGCCGTATGGATGTGCTCGTACGGTACGGTATTGTACTGTTTTGGTGTGGTTTGGTACCGTATGGATGTGATCGTACGATATTGTACCCTTTTGGTGTGGTTTTTACCGTATGGATGCACTCGTACGGTATTGTACCGTTTTGTTGTGGTTTGGTGCCGTATGGATGTACTAGTACGGTATTGAACCATTTTGGTGTGGTTTGGTACCGTAACGAAGTACTCGTACGGTATTGCACCGTTTTGCTGGCGTTTGGTACCATATGGATGTTCTCGTAGGCTATTCTATTGTTTTGGGGTTGTTTGGTATCGTATGGATGTACTCGTACGGTATTGCACCATTTTGGTGCGGTTTGGTACCGTACGATGGTACTCGTACGTTATAGTACCGTTTTTGTGTGGTTTGGTACCGTAACGAAGTACTTGTACGGTATTGCATTGTTTTGCTGGGGTTTTGTACTGTATGGATGTAGTCGTAAAATATTGTACCGTTTTGATGTGGTTTGATACCGTATGGATGTACTCGTACGGTATTATACCATTTTGGAGTGGTTTGGTACCGTATGGAGGTACTCGTACGGTATTGTACGATTTGGCGTGGTTTGGTACCGTATGGTTGGGCTCGTACGGTACGGTATTGTACTGTTTTGGTGTGGTTTGGTACCGTATCGATGTAGTCCAACGGTATTGTACCATTTTGGTTTAGTTTGGTACCGTATGGATGTGCTCGTACGGTATTGTACCATTTTGGTGTGCTTTGGTACCGTATGGATGTGCTCGAACGGTATTGTACCATTTTGGTGTGGTTTGGTATCGTATGGATGTACTCGTACGGTATGGTACCGTTTTGGTGTGGTTTGGTACAGTATGGATGTGCTAGTACGGTATTGTACCGTTTTGGTGTAGTTTGTACCGTAACGAAGTACTCGTACGGTATTGCACCGTTTTGCTGGGGTTTGGTACCGTATGGATGTACTTGTAAAATATTATACCGTTTTGGTGTGGTTTGGTACCGTATGGATGTACTCGTACAGTATTATACCGTTTTGGTGTGGTTTGGTACCGTATGGATGTGCTCGTACGGTATTGTACCGTTTTCGTGTGGTTTCGTACCGTAACAAAGCACTCGTACGGTATTGCACTGTTTTGGTATGGTTTTGTACCGTATGGAGGTACTCGTACGTTGTTGTACCGTCTTGGTGTGGTTTGGTACCGTATGGAGGTACTCGTACCATATTGTACCGTTTTGGTGTGGTTTGGTACCGTATGGAGGTACTCGTTCGGTATTTTACCATTTGGCGTGGTTTGGTACCGTAACGAAGTACTCGTACGGTATTGGACCGTTTTGGTGGGTTTTGGTACCGTATGGATGTACTCGTATAATATTGTACCGTTTTGGTGTGGTTTGGTACCGTATGGATGTACTCGTACGGTATTGCAACGTTTTGGAGCGGTTTGAAACCGTAAGAAGGTTCTCGTACGTTATTGTACCGTTTTGGATTGGTTTCGTACCGTATGGATGTACTCGTACGGTATTATACCGTTTTGGTGTGCTTTGGTACCGTAACAAAGTACTCGTACTGTATTGTACTATTTTTGTGTTGTTTGGTACCGTATGAAGGTACTCGTACAGAATTGTACCATATTGGTATGGTTTGGTACCGTATGGATGTACTCGTACGGTATTGTACCATTTTAGGGTGGTTTGGTACCGTAACGAAGTAGTCGTACGGTACTGTACCGTTTTGGTGAGGTTTGTTATCGTATGGTGGTACTCGAACGGTATTGTACCGTTTTGGTGTGGTTTGGTACCGTAACAACGTAGTCGTATGGTATTGTACCGTTTTGGTGTTGTTTTGTACCGTATGGATGTACTCGTACGGTATTGTACCGTTTTTGTGTGGTTTGGTACCGTATGGAGGTACTCGTACGGTATTGAACCCTTTTGGTGAGATTTGGTACCGTAACGAAGCACTAGTACGGTATTGTACCGTTTTGGTGAGGTTTGGTGTCGTATGGTGGTACTTGAACGGTATTGTACCGTTTTGGTGTGATTTGGTACCGTAACAAAGTAGTCGTATGGAAGTACGGTATTGCACCGTTTTGGTGTGGTTTGATATCGTATGGAGGTATTCGTACGATATTGTACTATTTTGGTGTGGTTTGGTACCGTAACGAACCACTAGTATGATATTGTACCGTTTTTGTTTGGTTTGGTATCGTATGGTTGTACTCGTACGGTTTTGTGCCGTTTTGGTGTGGTTTGGTACCGTAACAACGTAGTCGTATGGTATTGTACCGTTTTGGTGTGGTTTTGTACCGTATGGATGTACTCGTACGGTATTGCACCGTTTTGGTGTGGTTTGGTACCGTTTGGAGGTACTCGTACGTTGTTGTACAATCTTGGTGTGGTTTGGTACCGTTTGGAGGTACTCGTACCATATTGTACCGTTTTGGTGTGGTTTGGTACCGTATGGAGGTACTCGTTCGGTATTTTACCATTTGGCGTGGTTTGGTACCGTAACGAAGTACTCGTACGGTATTGGACCGTTTTGGTGGGTTTTGGTACCGTATGGATGTACTCGTATAATATTGTACCGTTTTGGTGTGGTTTGGTACCGTATGGATGTACTCGTACGGTATTGCAACGTTTTGGAGCGGTTTGAAACCGTAAGAAGGTTCTCGTACGTTATTGTACCGTTTTGGATTGGTTTCGTACTGTATGGATGTACTCGTACGGTATTATACCGTTTTGGTGTGCTTTGGTACCGTAACAAAGTACTCGTACTCTATTGTACTATTTTTGTGTTGTTTGGTACCGTATGAAGGTGCTCGTACAGAATTGTACCATATTGGTATGGTTTGGTACCGTATGGATGTACTCGTACGGTATTGTACCATTTTAGGGTGGTTTGGTACCGTAATGAAGTAGTCGTACGGTATTGTACCGTTTTGGTGAGGTTTGTTATCGTATGGTGGTACTCGAACGGTATTGTACCGTTTTGGTGTGGTTTGGTACCGTAACAACATAGTCGTATGGTATTGTACCGATTTGGTGTGGTTTTGTACCGTATGGATGTACTCGTATGGTATTGTACCGTTTTTGTGTGGTTTGGTACCGTATGGAGGTACTCGTACGGTATTGAACCCTTTTGGTGAGATTTGGTACCGTAACGAAGCACTAGTACGGTATTGTACCGTTTTGGTGAGGTTTGGTGTCGTATGGTGGTACTTGAACGGTATTGTACCGTTTTGGTGTGATTTGGTACCGTAACAAAATAGTCGTATGGAAGTACGGTATTGCACCGTTTTGGTGTGGTTTGATATCGTATGGAGGTATTCGTACGATATTGTACTATTTTGGTGTGGTTTGGTACCGTAACGAACCACTAGTACGATATTGTACCGTTTTTGTTTGGTTTGGTATCGTATGGTGCTACTCGTACGGTTTTGTGCCGTTTTGGTGTGGTTTGGTACCGTAACAACATAGTCGTATGGTGTTGTACCGTTTTGGTGTGGTTTTGTACCGTATGGATGTACTCGTACGGTATTGCACCGTTTTGGTGTGGTTTGGTACCGTTTGGAGGTACGCGTACGTTGTTGTACAATCTTGGTGTGGTTTGGTACCGTATGGAGGTACTCGTACGATATTGTACTGTTTTGGTGTGGTTTGGTACCGAATGGAGGTACTCGTATGATATTGTACCGTTTTGGTGTGGTTTTGTACCGTAACGAAGTACTCGTACGGTATTGCAACGTTTCGGTAGGGTTTAGTACCGTATGGATGTACTCGTACAATATTGTACCGTTTTGGTGTGGTTTTGGTACCGTATGGATGTACTCGCAAGGTATTGCACCGTTTTGGTGCGGTTTGGTACCGTACGGAAGTACTCGTACGTTATTGTACCGTTTTGGTGTGGTTTGATATCGTATGGAGGTATTCGTACGATATTGTACTATTTTGGTGTGGTTTGGTACCGTAACGAACCACTAGTACGATATTGTACCGTTTTTGTTTGGTTTGGTATCGTATGGAGGTACTTGTACGGTATTGAACCCTTTTGGTGAGATTTGGTACCGTAACGAAGAACTAGTACGGTATTGTACCGTTTTGGTGAGGTTTGGTGTCGTATGGTGGTACTTGAACGGTATTGTACCGTTTTGGTGTGATTTGGCACCTTAACAAAGTAGTCGTACGGTATTGTACTGTTTTGGTGTGGTTTGGTACCGTATGGATGTACTCGTACGGTATTGTACCGCTTTGGTGAGGTTTGGTATCGTATGGTGGTTTGGTACCGCATGGAGGTACTCGTATGATATTGTACCATTTTGGATTGGTTTCGTACCGTATGGAAGTACTAGTACGGTATTGTACCGTTGTAGTGGGGTTTGGTACCGCATGGATACACTCGTACGATATTGTACCGTTTTGGTGTGGTTTGGTACCATATGGATGTACTCGTACGGTATTGCACCGTTTTGGTGCGGTTTGGTACCGTTTGGAGGTACTCATACGTTGTTGTACCGTCTTGCTGTGGTTTGGTACCGTATGGAGGTACTCGTATGATATTGTACCATTTTGGTGTGGTTTCGTACCGTATGGATGTACTCGTAAGGTATTGTACTTTTTGGGTGTGGTTTGGTACCGTATGGATGTGATCGTACGATATTGTACCCTTTTGGTGTGGTTTTGTAACGTATGGATGAACTCGTACGATACTGTACTATTTTGGTGCGGTTTGGTACCGTATGGAGGTACTCGTACGTTATTGTATCGTTTCGGTGTGGTTTGATACCGTATGGAGATACTCGTACGATATTGTACTATTTTTGTGTGGTTTGGCACCGTATGGATGTATTCATACGGTATTGTACCATTTTGGTGTGGCTTGGTACCGTATGGATGTACTCGTACGGTATTGTACGGTTTTGGTGTGGTTTGGCACCGTATGGATGTGCTCGTACGATATTGTATCCTTTTGGTGTGGTTTGTCACCGTATGGATGCACTCGTACGGTATTGTACCGTTTTGTTGTGGTTTGGTACCGTATGGATGTACTAGTACGGTATTGTACCGTTTTGGTGTGGTTTGGTACCGTAACGAAATACTCGTATGGTATTGCACCGTTTTGCTGGGGTTTGGTACCGTATGGATGTACTCGTACGATATTCTACCGTTTTGGTGTTGTTTGGTACCGTGTGGATGTACTCGTACGGTATTGCACCATTTTGGTGCGGTTTGGTACCGTATGATGGTACTCGTACGTTATTGTACCGTTTTGGTGTTGTTTCGTGCCGTATGGATGTACTCGTACGGTATTATACCGTTTTGGTGTTGTTTGGTACCGTAACGAAGTACTCGTACGGTATTGTACCGTTTTGGGGGGGTTTGGTACCGTATGGATTTACACGTACGATATTGTTCCGTTTTGGTGTAGTTTGGTACCATATGGATGTACTCGTACGGTATTGGACCGTTTTTGTGTGGTTTGGTTCCGTATGGAGGTAATCGTACGGTATTGAACCCTTTTGGTGTGATTTGGTACCGTAACGAACCACTAGTATGGTATTGTACCGTTTTGGTGAGGTTTGGTGTCGTATGGTGGTACTCGTACGGTATTGTACTGTTTTGGTGTGGTTTTAAAACCATATGGATGTACTCGTACGGTATCGTACTGTTATGGTGTGGTTTGGTACTGTATGGATGTGCTCGTACGGTATTGTACCATTTTCGTGTGGTTCGGTACCGTAACAAAGCACTCGTACGGTATTGTACCGTTTTTGTGTGGTTTGGTACCGTATGGATGTACTCGTACGGTATTGCAGCATTTTGGTGCGGTTTGGTACCGTATGGAGGTACTCGTACGTTGTTGTACCGTGTTGGTGTGGTTTGGTACCGTATGGAGGTACGCGTACGATATTGTACCGTTTTGGTGTGGTTTTGTACCCTATGGAGGAACTGGTACGATATTGTACCGTTTTGGTGTGGTTTCGTACCGTATGGAGGTACTCGTACGATATTGTACCATTTTGGTGTGGTTTGGTACCGTAACGAGGTACTCCTACGGTATTGGACCGTTTTGGTGGGGTTTGGTACTGTATGGATGTACTCGTACAATATTGTACTGTTTTGGTGTGGTTTGGAACCGTATGGATGTACTCGTACGGTATTGCACCGTTTTGGTGCGGTTTGGAACCGTATGAAAGTTCTCGTACGTTATTGTACCTTTTTGGATTGGTTTCATACCGTATGGATGTACTCGTACGGTATTGTACCCTTTTGGTGTGCTTTGGTACGGTAACGAAGTACTCGTACGGTATTGTACCATTTTGGTGGGGTTTGGTACCGTATGGATGTACTCGTACGATTTTGTACCGTTTTGGTGTGGTTTGGTACCATATGGATGTACTCGTACGGTATTGCACTGTTTTGGTGCGGTTTGGTACCGTACGGAAGTACTCGTACGTTATTGTACCATCTTGGTGTGGTTTGGTACCGTATGGAGGTACTCGTACGATATTGTACTATTTTGGTGTGGTTTGGTACCGTATGAATGTATTCATACGGTATTGTACCGTTTTGGTGTGGTTTGGTACCGTATGGCGGTACTCGTACGGTATTGTCGCGTAAGGAAGTACTCGTACGGTATTGTACCGTTTTGGTGGCGTTTGGTACCGTATGGATGTACTCGTACGATATTGTACCGTTTTGGTGTGGTTTGGTGCCATATGGATGTACTCGTACGGTATTGCACCATTTTGGAGCGGTTTGGTACCGTTTGAAGGTGCTCGTACTTGTTGTACCATCTTGGTGTGGTTTGGTACCGTACGGAGGTACTCGTACGATATTGTACCGTTTTGGTGTGGTTTGGTACTGTATGGATGTACTCCTACGGTATTGTACTGTTTTAGTGTGGTTTGGTACCGTATGGATGTGTGCTCGTATAATATTGTACCATTTTGGTGTGGTTTGATACCGTATGGAGATACTCGTACGATATTGTACTATTCTGGTGTGGTTTGGTACCGTATGGATGTATCGATACGGTATTGTACTGTTTGGGTGTAGTTTGGTACTGTATGGTGGTACTCGTATCGTATTGTACGGTTTGGTGTGGTTTGGCACAGTATGGAGGTACTCGTACGTTATTTTACAATTTTTGTGTGGTTTGGTACCGTAACGAACTACTTGTACGGTATTGTACCGTTTTGGTGTGGTTTGGTACCGCATGGAGGTACTCGTACGATATTGTACCGTTTTCGTGTGGTTTGGTGCTGTATGGATGTACTCGTACGGTATTGTAATGTTTTGGAGTGGTTTGGTACCGTATAGACGTACTCGTACAATATTGAACCGTTTTGATGTCGTTTGGTACCGTATGGATGTACTCGTACGGTATTGTACCATTTTTGTGTGGTTGGGTACCGTATGGATGTGCTCGTACGGTATTGTACCATTTTGGTGTGATTTGGTACCGTAACGAACCACTAGTACGGTATTGTACCATTTTGGTGTAGTTTGGTACCGTAACAAAGTAGTCGTACGGTATCGTACCGTTTTGGTGTTGTTTTGTTCCATATGGATGTATTCGTACGGTATTGAACCCTTTTTGTGTGATTTGGTACCGCATGGAGGTACTCGTAGGGTATCGTACCCTTTAGGTGTGATTTGGTACCGTAACGAAGCACTAGTACGGTATTGTATCGTTTTGGTGAGGTTTGGTTTTGTATGGTGGTACTCGTACGGTATTGTACCGTTTTGGTGTGGTTTGGTACCGTATGGATGTACTCGTACGATATTGTACTCGTACGTTGTTGTACCGTCTTGGTGTGGTTTTGTACCGTATGGAGGTACTCGAATGGTATTGTACCGTTTTGGCGTGGTTTGGTACCGAATGGATGTAATCATACAGTACGGTATTGTACCGTTTTGGTGTGATTTGGTACCGTATCGATGTACTCCTACGGTATTGTATCATTTTGGTTTGGTTTTGTACCGTATGGATGTGCTCGTACGGTATTGTACCGTTTTCGTGTGGTTTGGTATCGTATGGATGTACTCGTACGGTATTGTATCGTTTTGGTGTGGTTTGGTACCGTATAGAGGTACTCATACGTTATTGTACCATTTTGGATTGGTTTCGTACCGTATGGATGTATTCGTACGGTATTGTACCCATTTGGCGTGGTTTGGTACCGTAACGAAGTACTCGTACGGTATTGTACCGTTTTGGTGGGGTTTGGTACCGTATGGATGTACTCGTACGATATTGTACCGTTTTGGTGTGGTTTGGTACCATATGGATGTACTCGTACGGTATTGCACCGTTTTGGTGCGGTTTGGTACCGTTTGGAGGTACTCGTACGTCGTTGTACCATCTTGGTGTGGTTTGGTACCGTATAGAGGTACGGGTACGATATTGTACCGTTTTGGTGTGGTTTGGTACTGTATGGATGTACTCGTACGGTATTGTACTGTTTTACTGTGGTTTGGTACCGTATGGATGTGTGCCCGTACGATATTGTACCCTTTTGGTGTGGTTTGGTACCGTATGGATGTACTAGTATGGTATTGTACTGTTTTGGTGTGGTTTGGTACCGTAACGAAGTACTCGTACGGTATTGCACCGTTTTGCTGGGGTTTGGTACCGTATGGATGTACTCGTACGATATTCTACCGTTTTGGTGTTGTTTGGTACCGTATGGTTGTACTCGTGCGGTATTGCACCATTTTGGTGCGGTTTGGTACCGTATGATGGTACTCGTACATTATTGTACCGTTTTGGTGTGGTTTCATACCGTATGGATGTACTCGTACGGTATTATATCGTTTTTGTGTGGTTTGGTACCGTAACGAAGTACTCGTACGGTATTGTACCGTTTTGGTGGGGTTTGGTACCGTATGGATTTACTCGTACGATATTGTACCGTTTTGGTGTAGTTTGGTACCATATGGATGTACTCGTACGGTATTGTACCGTTTTTGTGTGGTTTGGTTCCGTATGGAGGTAATCGTACGGTATTGAACCCTTTTGGTGTGATTTGGTACCGTAACGAACCACTAGTATGGTATTGTACCGTTTTGGTGAGGTTTGGTGTCGTATGGTGCTACTCGTACGGTATTGTACCGTTTTGGTGTGGTTTCGTACCATATGGATGTACTCGTACGGTATTGTACTGTTTTGGTGTGGTTTGGTACCGTATGGATGTGCTCGTACGGTATCGTACCATTTTCGTGTGGTTCGGTACCGTTACAAAGCACTCGTATGGTATTGTACCGTTTTTGTGTGGTTTGGTACCGTATGGATGTACTCGTCCGGTATTGTACCATTTTGGTGCGGTTTGGTACCGTATGGAGGTACTCGTACGTTGTTGTACTGTGTTGGTGTGGTTTGGTACCGTATGGAGGTACTCGTACAGTATTGTACCTTTTTGGCATGGTTTGGTACCGTATGGATCTACTCGTACAGTACGGTATTGTACCGTTTTGGTGTCATTTGGTACCGTATCGATGTACTCCTACGGTATTGTACCATTTTGGTTTGGTTTGGTACCGTATGGATGTGCTCGTACGGAATTGTACCGTTTTGGTGTGTTTTGGTAACGTATGGATGTGCTCGAACGGTATTGTACCATTTTCGTGTGGTTTGGTATCGTATGGATGAACTCGTACGGTTTTGTACCGTTTTGGTGTGGTTTGGTACCGTATGGAGGTACTCGTACGATATTGTACCATTTTGGTGTGGTTTGGTACCGTAACGAAGTACTCGTACGGTATTGGACCGTTTTGGTGGGGTTTGGTACCGTATGGATGTACTCGTACAATATTGTACCGTTTTGGTGTGGTTTGGTACCGTATGGATGTACTCGTACGGTATTGCACTTTTTTGGTGCGGTTTGGAACCGTATGAAGGTTCTCGTTCGTTATTGTACCGTTTTGGATTGGTTTCATACCGTATGGATGTACTCGTTCGGTATTGTACTCTTTTGGTGTGCTTTGGTACCATAACGAACTCCTCGTACGGTATTGTACCATTTTGGTGGGGTTTGGTACCGTATGGATGTAATCATACAGTACGGTATTGTACCGTTTTGGTGTGATTTGGTACCGTATCGATGTACTCCTACGGTATTATATCATTTTGGTTTGGTTTTGTACCGTATGGATGTGCTCGTACGGTATTGTACCGTTTTCGTGTGGTTTGGTATCGTATGGATGTACTCGTACGGTATTGTATCGTTTTGGTGTGGTTTGGTACCGTATAGAGGTACTCGTACGTTATTGTACCATTTTGGATTGGTTTCGTACCGTATGGATGTACTCGTACGGTATTTTACCCATTTGGTGTGGTTTGGTACCGTAACGAAGTACTCGTACGGTATTGTACCGTTTTGGTGGGGTTTGGTACCGTATGGATGTACTCGTACGATATTGTACCGTTTTGGTGTGGTTTGGTACCATATCGATATACTCGTACGGTATTGCACCGTTTTGGTGTGGTTTGGTACCGTTTGGAGGTACTCGTACGTTGTTGTACAATCTTGGTGTGGTTTGGTACCGTATGGAGGTACTCGTACGATATTGTACTGTTTTGGTGTGGTTTGGTACCGAATGGAGGTACTCGTATGATATTGTACCGTTTTGGTGTGCTTTTGTACCGTAACGAAGTACTCGTACGGTATTGCAACGTTTCGGTAGGGTTTGGTACCGTATGGATGTACTCGTACAATATTGTACCGTTTTGGTGTGGTTTTGGTACCGTATGGATGTACTCGCAAGGTATTGCACCGTTTTGGTGCGGTTTGGTACCGTATGGAAGTACTCGTACGTTATTGTACCGTTTTGGTGTGGTTTGATATCGTATGGAGGTATTCGTACGATATTGTACTATTTTGGTGTGGTTTGGTACCGTATGGATGTATTCATACGGTATTGTACCATTTTGGTGTGGTTTGGTTCCGTATGGCGGTACTCGTACGGTATTGTAGCGTAAGGAAGTACTCATACGGTATTGTACCGTTTTGGTGGCGTTTGGTACCGTATGGATGTACTCGTACGATATTGTACCGTTTTGGTGTGGTTTGGTACCATATGGATGTACTCGTACGGTATTGCACCGTTTTGGTGTGGTTTCGTACCGTTTGAAGGTACTCGTACGTTGTTCTACCATCTTGGTGTGGTTTGGTACCGTATGGAGGTACTCGTACGATATTGTACCGTTTTTGTGTGGTTTGGTACTGTATGCATGTACTCCTACGGTATTGTACTGTTTTAGTGTGGTTTGATACCGTATGGATGTGTGCTCGTACGATATTGTACCTTTTTGGTGTGGTTTGATACCGTATGGATGTACTCGTACGGTATTGTACCGTTTTGGGGCGGTTTAGTACCGTATGGAGGTACTCGTACGTTATTGTACCGTTTCGGTGTGGTTTGATACCGTATGGAGATACTCGTACGATATTGTACAGTTTTGGTGTGGTTTGGTACCGTATGGTTGTATTCATACGGTATTGTACCGTTTTGATATGGTTTGGTACCGTATGGAGGTACTCGTATGGTATTGTACGGTTTAGTGTGGTTTCGAACAGTATGGCGGTACTCGTACGTTGTTGTACCGTCTTGGTGTGGTTTGGTACCGTATGGATGTACTCGTACGGTATTGTACCGTTTTGGTGTGGTTTGGTACCGTATGGAGGTACTCGTACGATATTGTACCGTTTTGGTGTGGTTTTGTACCGTAACGAATTACTCATACGGTATTGCACCGTTTTGGTGGGGTTTTGTACCGTATAGATGTACTCGTACGATATTGTACCATTTTAGTGTGGTTTGGTACCGTATGGATGTACTCGTAAGGTATTGCACCGTTTTGGAGCGGTTTGGTACCGTATGGAGGTACTCATACCTTATTGTACCGTTTTGGTGTGGCTTGATACCGTATGGATGTATTCGTACGATATTGTACTATTTTGGTGTGGTTTGTTACCGTATGGATGTATTCATACGGTATTGTACCGTTTTGGTGTAGTTTGGTACTGTATGGTTGTACTCGTATGGTATTGTACGGTTTGGTGGGGTTTGGCACAATATGGAGGTACTCGTACGTTATTTTACAATTTTTGTGTGGTTTGGTACCGTAACAAAGTACTTGTACGGTATGGTACCGTTTTGGTGTGGTTTGGTACCGCATGGAGGTACTCGTACGATATTGTACCATTTTCGTGTGGTTTGGTATTTTATGGATGTACTCGTACGTTATTGTAATGTTTTGGTGTGGTTTGGTACCGTATAGAGGTACTCGTACAATATTGAATAGTTTTGGTGTCGTTTGGTACCGTATTGACGTACACGTACGGTATTGTACCATTTTGGTGTGGTTGGGTACCGTATGGATGTGCTCGTACGGTATTGTACCGTTTTGGTGTGATTTGGTACCGTAATGAACCACTAGTACGGTATTGCACCGTTTTGGTGTCGTTTGGTACCGTATGGATGTACTCGTACGGTATTGTACCATTTTGGTGCGGTTGGGTACCATATGGATGTGCTCGTACGGTATTGTACCGTTTTGGTGTGATTTCGTACCGTAACGAACCACTAGTATGGTATTGTACCATTTTGGTGAGGTTTGGTATCGTATGGTGGTACTCGAACGGTATTGTACCGTTTTGGTGTAGTTTGGTACCGTATGGATGTACTCGTACGGTATTGCACCGTTTTGGTTTGGTTTGGTACTGTAACGAAATACTCGTACGGTATTGTATCGTTTTGGTGTGGTTTGGTACCGTATGGATGTACTCGTACGGTATTGCACCGTTTTGATGTGGTTTGGTACCGTATGGATGTACTCGTACGGTATTGCACCGTTTTGGTTAGGTTTGGAACCGTAACGAAGTACTCGTACGGTATTCCACCGTTTTGGTGTGGTTTCGTACCGTATGGGTGTACTCGTACGGTATTGCACCGTTTTGGTGTGGTTTGGTACCATATGGATGTACTCGTACGGTATTGCACCATTTTGGTGCGGTTTTGTACCGTTTGGAGGTACTCTTACGTTGTTGTACCGTCTTGGTGTGGTGTGATACCGTATGGATGTACTCGTACGGTATTATACCATTTTGGTGTGGTTTGGTACCGTGTGGATGTACTCGTACGGTATTGTACCATTTTGGTGTGGTTTGGTACCGTATGGATGTACTCGAACGGTATTGTACCGTTTTGGTGTGGTTATGTACCGTATGGTTGCACTCGTACGATATTGTACCGTTTTGGTGTGGTTTTGTACCATATGGATGTACACATATGGTATTGCACCGTTTTGGTGCGGTTTGGTACCGTTTAGAGGTACTCGTAGGTTGTTGTACCGTCTTGGTGTGGTTTGGTACCGTATGGAGGTACTCGTACGATATTGTACCGTTTTTGTGTGGTTTGGTACCGTATGGATGTACTCGTAAGGTATTGTACATTTTTCCTGTGGTTTTGTACCGTATGGATGTGCACGTACGATATTGTACCTTTTTGGTGTGGTTTGGTACCGAATGGACGTACTCGTACGGTATTGCACTATTTTGGTGTGGTTTGGTACCGTATGATGGTACTCATACGTGATTGTACCGTTTTGGTGTGGTTTCATTCCGTATGGATGTAATCGTACAGTATTGTACCATTTTGTTGTGGTTTGGTACCGTAACGAAGTACTCGTACGATATTGTAGCGTTTTGGTGGGGTTTGGTACCGTATGGTTGTACCCGTACAATATTATAACGTTTTGGTGTGGTTTGGTACCATATGGATGAACTTATACGGTATTGCACCGTTTTGGTGCGGTTTTGTACCGTTTGGAGGTACTCTTACGTTGTTGTACCGTCTTGGTGTGGTGTGGTACCGTATGGAGGTATTCGTATGATATTGTACCGTTTTGGTGTGGTTTTGTACCGTATGGAAGTACTCGCACGGTATTATACATTTTTGTTGTGGTTTGGTACCGTATGGATGTGCTCGTACGATATTGTACCCTTTTGGTGTGGTTTGGTACCGTATGGATGTGCTCGTACGGTATTGTACCGTTTGGGTGTGGTTTGGTACCGTATGGATGTACTCGTACGATATTGTTCCGTTTTGGTGTGATTTTGTACCATATGGATGTATACGTACGGTATTGCACCGTTTTGGTGCGGTTTGGTACCGTTTAGAGGTAGTCGTAGGATGTTGTACCGTCTTGGTGTGGTTTGGTACCGTATGGAGGTACTCGTACGATATTGTACCGTTTTGGTGCGGTTTGGTACCGTGTGGATGTCCTCGTACGGTATTGTACCGTTTTGGTATGGTTTGGTACCGTATGGATGTACTCGTACGATATTGTACCGTCTTGGTGTGGTTTGGTACCGTATGGAGGTACTCGTACGATCTTCTACTGTTTTTGGTGTGGTTTGGTACCCTATGGATTTACTCGTACGGTATTGTACCGTTTTGGTGTGGTTTGGTACCATATGGATGTGCTAGTACGGTATTGTATCGTTTTGGTGTGGTTTGGTACCGTAACGAAGCACTAGTACGGTATTGTACCGTTTTGGTGAGGTTTGGTATCGTATGGTGGTACTTGTACAGTATTGTACCGTTTTGCTGTGGTTTGGTACCGTATGGATGTCCTCGTACGGTATTCTACCATTTTTGTGTGGTTTGGTACCGTATGGATATGCTCGTAAAGTATTGTACCGTTTTCGTGTGGTTTGGTACCGTAACGAAGCACTAGTACGGTATTCTACCGTTTTGGTGAGGTTTGGTATCGTATGGTGGTATTCGTACGATATTGTACCGTTTTGTTATGGTTTGGAACCTTAACTTAGTACTCGTACGGTATTGTACCATTTTGGTGTGGTTTGGTACCGTATGGATGTACTCGTACGATATGGTACTGTTTTGGTGGGGTTTGGTATCGTAACTTGGTACTCGTACGGTATTGTACCATTTTGGTGTGGTTTGGTACCGTATGGATGTACTCGTACGATATTGTACTGTTTTGGTAGGGTTTGGTACCGTATGGATGTACTCGTACGGTATTGCACCATTTTGGTGCGGTTTGGTACCGTTTGGAGGTACTCGTACGTTGGTGTACCGTCTTGGTGTGGTTTGGTACAGTATGGAGGTACTCGTATGGTATTGTACATTTTTTGTGTGGTTTGGTACCGTATGCATGTGCTCGTACGATATTGTACCCTTTTGGTGTGGTTTGGTACCGTATGGATGTCCTCGTACGGTATTGTCCCGTTTTTGTGTGGTTCGGTACCGTATGGATGTACTCGTACGTTATTGTACTGTTTTGGTGTGGTTTCGTACCGTTTGGATGCAGTCGTACAGTATTGTACCGTTTTGGTGTGGTTTGGTACCGTAACGAAGTACTCGTACGGTATTGTACCGTTTTGATGGGATTTGGTACCGTATGGATGTACTCGTACGATATTGTACAGTTTTGGTAGGGTTTGGTACCGTATGGTTGTACTCGTACGGTATTGCACCGTTTTGGTGCGGTTTGGTATCGTTGGGAGGTACTCGTAGGTTGTTGTACCGTCTTGGTGTGGTTTGTTACCGTATGGAGGTACTCGTGCGATATTGTACCGTCTTGGTCTGCTTTGGTACCGTATGGATGTACTCGTATGGTATTGTACATTTTTGGTGTGGTTTGGTACCGCATAGATGTACCCGTACGGTATTGTACCCTTTTCGTGTGGTTTGGTACCGTATGGATGTCCTCGTACAGTATTGTACCATTTTTGTGTTGTTTGGTACCGTATGGATGTACTCGTAAGATATTGGAACGTCTTGGTGTGGTTTGGTACCGTATGGAGGTACTCGTACGATATTGTACTAATTTTGTTGGGTTTGGTACCGTATGGATGTACTCGTACGGTATTGCACCATTTTTGTGCGGTTTGGTACCGTTTGGAGGTACTCGTACGTTGTTGTACCGTCTTGGTGTGGTTTGGTACAGTATGGAGGTACTCGTACGGTATTGTACATTTTTTGTGTGGTTTGGTACCGTATGGATGTGCTCGTACGATATTGTACCCTTTTGGTGTTGTTTGGTACCGTATGGATGTCCTCGTACGGTATTGTCCCGTTTTGGTGTGGTTTGGTACCGTATGGATGTACACGTACGGTATTCCACCGTTTTGGTGCGGTTTGGTACCGTTTGGAGGTACTCGTACGTTGTTGTACCGTCTTGGTGTGGTTTGGTACAGTATGGAGGTACTCGTACGATATTTTACCGTTTGGGTGTGGTTTTGTACCGTATCTACGTACTCCTACGATATTGTACCGTTTTGGTGTGGTTCGGTACCGTATGGATGTACTCGTACGGTGTTGCACCATTTTGGTACAGTTTGGTACCGTATGATGGTACTCGTACGTTATTGTACCGTTTTGGTGTGGTTTGGTACCATATGGATGCGCTAGTACAGTATTGTACCGTTTTGGGGTGGTTTGGTACCGTATGGATGTACTCGTACGATATTGTACCGTTTTGGTAGGGTTTGGTACCGTATGGATGTACTCGTACGGTTTTGCACCGTTTTGGTGCGGTTTGGTACCGTTTGGAGGTACTCGTAGGTTGTTGTACCGTCTTGGAGTGGTTTGGTACCGTATGGAGGTACTCGTGCGATATTGTACCGTCTTGGTGTGCTTTGGTACCGTATGGATGTACTCGTACGGTACTGTACATTTTAGGTGTGGTTTAGTACCGTATAGATGTACTCGTACGGTACTGTACCCTTTTGGTGTGGTTTGGTACCGTATGGTTGTCCTCGTACAGTATTGTACCGTTTTTCTGTGGTTTGGTACCGTATGGATGTACTCGCAAGATATTGTACCGTCTTGGTGTGGTTTTGTACCGTATGGAGGTACTCATACGATCATGTACTGTTTTGGTGGGGTTTGGTACCCTAAGGATGTACTCGTACGGTATTTTACCGTTTTGGTGTGGTTTGGTACCATATGGATGTGCTCGTACGGTATTGTACTATTTTGATGTGGTTTGGTACCGTAACGAAGCACTAGTACGGTATTGTACCGTTTTGGTGAGGTTTGGTATCATATGGTGGTACTCGTATAGTATTGTACCGTTTTGCTGTGGTTTGGTACCGTATGGATGTCCTCGTACGGTATTCTACCATTTTGGTGTAGTTTGGTACCGTAAGGATGTGCTCGTACGGTATTGTACCGTTTTGGCGTTGTTTGGTACCGTAACGAAGCACTAGTACAATATTGTACCGTTTTGGTGAGGTTTGGTATCGTATGGTCCTACTCGTACGGTATTGTGCCGTTTTGGTGTGGTTTGGTACCGTATGGATGTAATCGTACGGTATTGCACCATTTTGGTGCGGTTTGGTACCGTATGGAGGTACTCGAACGTTATTGTACCGTTTTGGTGTGGTTTCGTACCGTATGGATGTACTCGTACAGTATTGTACCATTTTAAGGTGGTTTGGTACCGTAACGAAGCAGTAGTACGGTATGGTACCGTTTTGGTGAGGTTTGGTATCGTACGGTGGTACTCGTACGATATTGTACCGTTTTGGTTTGGTTTGGTACCGTAACTTAGTACTCGTACGGTATTGTACCGTTTTGGTGTGGTTTGGTACCGTATGGATGTACTCGTACGATATTGTACCGTTTTGGTAGGGTTTGGTACCGTATGGATTTACTTGTACGGTTTTGCACCGTTTTGGTGCGGTTTGGTACCGTTTGGAGGTACTCGTACGTTGTTGTACCGTCTTGGTGTGGTTTGGTACCGTATGGAGGTACTCGTACGATATTGTACCGTTTTGGTGTGGTTTGGTATCGTATGGATGTACTCGTACGGTATTGTACATTTTTTGTGTGGTTTGGTACAGTATGGATGTGCTCGTACGATATTGTACCCTTTTGGTGTGGTTTGGTACCGTATGGATGTCCTCGTATGGTATTGTACCATTTTGGTGTGGTTTGATACCATATGGATGTACACGTACGGTATTCCACCGTTTTGGTGCGGTTTGGTACCGTTTGGAGGTACTCGTACCTTGTTGTACCGTCTTGGTGTGGTTTGGTACCGTATGGAGGTACTCGTATGATATTGTACCGTTTTGGTGTGGTTCGGTACCGTATAGATGTACTCGTACGGTATTGTACATTTTGTGTGTGGTTTGGTTCCGTACGGATGTGCTCGTACGATATTGTACCCTTTTGGTGTGGTTTGGTTCCGTATGGATGTCCTCGTACGGTATTGTATCGTTTTGGTGTAGTTTGGTACCGTATGGATGTACTCGTACGGTATTGTACCGTTTTGGTATGGTTTGGCACCGTATGGATGTACTCGTACGATATTGTACCATCTTGGTGTGGTTTGGTACCGTATGGAGGTACTCGTACGATCTTGTACTGTTTTGGTGTGGTTTGGTACCATATGGATGTACTCGTATGGTATTGTACCGTTTTGGTGTTGTTTGGTACCGTATGGATGTGCTCGTACGGTATTGTACCGTTTTGGTATGGTTTGGTACCGAAAGGAAGCACTAGTACGGTATTGTACTGTTTTGGTAAAGTTCGTTATCGTATGGTGGAACTCGTACGGTTTTGTACCGTTTTTGTGTGGTTTGGTACCGTATGGATATCCTCGTACAGTATTCTACCATTTTGGTGTGGTTTGGTACCGTACGGATGTGCTCGTACAGTATTGTACCGTTTTAGTGTGGTTTGGTACCGTAACGAAGCACTAGTACGGTATTGTACCGTTTTGGTGAGGTTTGGTATCGTATGGTGGTTCTCGTACGGTATTGTACCATTTTGGTGTGGTTTGGTACCATATGGATTTACTCGTAAGATATTGTACCGTTTTGGTGCGGTTTGGTACCGAATAGATGTACTCATACGGTATTGCACCGTTTTGGTGCGGTTTGGTACCGTTTGGAGATACTCGTATGTTGTTGTACCGTCTTGGTGTGGTTTCGTACCGTATGGATGTACTCGTACGATCTTGTACTGTTTTGGTGTGGTTTGGTACCCTATGGATTTACTCGTACGGTATTGTACCGTTTTGGTGTGGTTTGGTACCATATGGATGTGCTAGTACGGTATTGTACCGTTTTGGTGTGGTTTGGTACCGTAACGAAGCACTAGTACGGTATTGTACCGTTTTGGTGAGGTTTGGTATCGTATGGTGGTACTTGTACAGTATTGTACCGTTTTGCTGTGGTTTTGTACCGTATGGATGTTCTCGTACGGTATTCTACAATTTTGGTGTGGTTTGGTACCATAAGGATATGCTCGTACGGTATTGTACCATTTTGGTGTTGTTCTGTTCCGTAACGAAGCACTAGTACAATATTGCACCGTTTTGGTGTGGTTTGGTACCGTATGGATGTACTCGTACGATATTGTACCGTTTTGGTAGGGTTTGGTACCGTATGGATGTACTCGTACGGTATTGCACCGTTTTGGTGCGGTTTAGTACCGTATGGAGGTACTCGTATGATATTGTACCGTTTTGGTGTGGTTTGGTACCGTATGGATGTACTCGTACGGTATTGTACCCTTTTTGTATGGTTTGGTACAGGATGGATGTCCTCGTACGGTATTGTACCATTTTGGTGTGGTTTGGTACCGTATGGATGTACTCGTATGATATTGTACCGTCTTGGTGTGGTTTGGTACCGTATGGAGGTACTCATACGATATTGTACCGTTTGGGTGTGGTTTGGTACCGTATCTACGTACTCGTTTGATATTGTACCGTTTTGGCGTGGTTCGGTACCGTATGGATGTACTCGTACGGTATTGCACCATTTTGGTAATGTGTGGTACCGTATGATGGTACTCGTACGTTATTGTACCGTTTTAGTGTGGTTTCGTACCGTATGGATGTTCTCGTACAGTATTGTACCGTTTTGGTGTCGTGTGGTACGGTAACGAAGCACTAGTACGGTATGGTACCGTTTTGGTGAGGTTTTGTTTCGTATGGTGGTACTCGTACGATATTATACCGTTTTGGTAAGGTTTGGTACCGTAACTTAGTACTCGTACGGTATTGTACCATTTTGGTGTGGTTTGGTACCGTATGGATGAACTCGTACGATATTGTACCGTTTTGGTAGGGTTTGGTACCGTATGGATGTACTCGTACGGTATTGCACTGTTTTGGTGCGGTTTGGTACCGTATGGAGGTACTCGTATGATATTGTACCGTTTTGGTGTGGTTTGGAACCGTATGGATGTACTCGTACGGTATTGTACATTTTTGGTGTGGTTTGGTACCGTATGGATGTACTCGTACGGTATTGTACCCTTTTGGTGTGGTTTGGTACTGTATGGATGTCCTTGTACGGTATTGTACCATTTTGGTGTGGTTTGCTACCGTATGGATGTACTCGTATGATATTGTACCGTCTTGGTGTGGTTTGGTCCCGTATGGTGGTACTCGTACGATCTTGTACTGTTTTGGTGTGGTTTGGTACCCTATGGATGTGGTCGTACGGTATTGTACTGTTTTAGTGTGGTTTGGTACCGTAACTAAGCACTAGTACGGTATTGTACCGTTTTGGTGAGGTTTGGTATCGTAGGGTGGTACTCGTACAGTACTGTATCGTTTTGCTGTGGTCAGGTACCGTATGGATGTCCTCGTACGGTATTCTACCATTTTGGTGTGGTTTGGTACTGTAAGGATGTTCTCGTACGGTATTGTACCGTTTTGGTGTGGTTTGGTACCGTAACAAAGCACTAGTACAATATTGTACCATTTTGCTGAGGTTTGGTATCGTATGGTGGTACTCGTACGGTATTGTGCCGTTTTGGTGTGGTTTGGTACCGTATGAATGTACTCGTACGGTATTGCACCATTTTGGTGCGGTTTGGTACCGTATGGAGGTACTCGTACGTTATTGTACCGTTTTGGTGTGGTTTCTTACCGTATGGATGTACTCGTACAGTATTGTACCGTTTTGGTGTGGTTTGGTACCGTCACGAACTAGTCGTACGGTATTGTACCATTTTGGTGTGGTTTGGTACCGTAACGAAGCACTAGTACGGTATTGTACTGTTTTGGTAAGGTTTGTTATCGTATGGTTGTACTCGTACGGTATTGTACCGTTTTTGAGTGGTTTGGTAACCTATGGATGTCCTCGTACGGTATTCTACCGTTTTGGTGTGGTTTGGTACCGTATGGATGTACTCGTACGGTATTGCACCGTTTTGGTGCGGTTTGGTACCGTTTGGAGGTACTCGTATGTTGTTGTACCGTCTTGGTGTGGTTTGGTACCGTACAGAGGTACTCGTACGATATTGGACCGTTTGGGTGTGGTTTGGTACCGTATGGATGTACTCGTACTGTATTGCACCATTTTGGTGCGGTTTGGTACCGTATGATGGTACTCGTACGTTATTGTTCCATTTTGGTGTGGTTTCGTACCGTATGGATGTACTCGTACAGTATTTTACCATTTTGGTGTGGTTTGGTACTGTAACGAAGTACTCGTACGGTGGTTTGGTACCGTATGGATGTACTCGTACGATATTGCACCGTTTTGGTGTTGTTTGGTACCGTTTAGAGGTACTCGTAGGTTGTTGTACCATCTTTGCGTGGTTCTATACCGTATAGAGTTACTCGTACGATATTGTACCGTTTTTGTGTGGTTTCGTCCCGTATGGAGGTACTCGTACGATCTTGTACTGTTTTGGTGTGGTTTGGTACCGTATGGATGTGCTCGTACGGTATTGTACCGTTTTCGTGTGGTTTGGTACCGTAACGAAGCACTAGTACGGTATTGTACCGTTTTGGTGAGGTTTGTTATCGTATGGTGGTACTCGTCCAGTATTGTACCGTTTTTGTGTGGTTTGGTACCGTATGGATGTACTCGTACTGTATTGCACCATTTTGGTGCGGTTTGGTACCGTATGATGGTACTCGTACGTTATTGTACCGTCTTGGTGTGGTTTGGTACCGTATGAATGTACTCGTATGGTATTGTACCGTTTTGGTGTGCTTTGGTACCGTATGGATGTAGTCAAACGGTATTGTACCGTTTTGGTGTTGTTTGGTACCGTATGGATGTCCTCAAACGATATTGTACCGTTTTGGTGTGGTTTGGTACCGTATGGATTTGCTCGTACGTTATTGTACCGTTTTGGTGTGGTTTGGTACCGTATGGATGTCCTCGTACGTTATTGTACCGTTTTGGTGTGGTTTGGTACCGTATGGATATGCTCGTACGGTATTGTACCATTTTCGTGTGGTTTGGTACCGTAACAAAACACTCGTACAGTATTGTATCGTTTTGGTGTGGTTTGGTACCGTATGGATGTGGCCGTACGATATTGTACCATTTTGGTGTGGTTTGGCACCATATGGATGTACTCATACGGTATTGCACCATTTTGATGCGGTTTGGTACCGTTTGGAGGTACTCGTACGTTGTTGTACCGTCTTGGTGTGGTTTGGTACCGTCTGGAGGTACTCGAACGATATTGTATCGTTTTTGTGTGGTTTGGTACCAAATGGATGTGCTCGTATGGTATTGTACTGTTTTGGTGTGGTTTGGTACCGTATGGATGTGCTCGAACGATATTGTACCCTTTTGGTGTGGTTTGGTACCGTATGGATGTAAACGTACGGTATTGTACCGTTTTGGTGTGGTTTGGTACCGTATGGATGTCCTCGTATGGTATTGTACCGTTTTGGTGTGGCTTGGTACCGTATGGATGTGCTCGTGCGATATTGTACCCTTTTGGTGTGGTTTGGTACCGTATGGATGTACTCGTACGGTATTGTACCGTTTTGGTGTGCTTTGGTACCGTATGGATGTGCTGTACGGTATTGTACCGTTTTGGTGTGCTTTTGTTCCGTAACGAAGCACTAGTACGGTATTGTACCATTTTGGTGAGGTTTGGTATCGTATGGTGGTACTCGTACAGTATTGTACCGTTTTGGTATGGTTTGGTACCTTAACTTAGTACTTGTACGGTATTGTACCGTTTTGGTGTGGTTTTGTACCGTATGGAGGTACTCGTACGATATTGTACCATTTTGGTGTAGTTTGGTACCGTATGGATGTACTTGTACGGTATTGTACCGTTTTGGTGTGGTTTGGTACTGTATGGAGGTACTCGTACGATATTGTACCGTTTTGGTGTGGTTTGGTACCATAACGAAGTACTCGTACGGTATTGCACCATTTTGGTGGGGTTTTGTACCGTATGGATGTACTCGTACGATATTGTACCGTTTTGGTGTGGTTTGGTACCGAATGGATGTACTCGTACGGTATTGCACCATTTTGGTGCGGTTTGGTACCGTATGATGGTACTCGTACATTATTGTACCGTTTTGGTGTGGTTTGGTACCGTATGGATGTACTCGTATGGTATTGTACCGTGTTTGTGTGCTTTGGTACCGTAACGAAGGACTCGTACGGTATTGTACCATTTTTGTGTGGATTGCTACCGTATGGATGTACTCGTATGGTATTGTACCGTTTCGGGGTGGTTTGGTACCGTAACGAAGTACTCGTAAGGTATTGTACCGTTTTGGTCGGGTTTGGTACCGTAAGGATGTACTCGTACGATATTGTAACGTTTTGGTGTGGTTTGGTACCGTAACGAAGTACTCGTACGGTATTGCACCATTTTGGTGGGGTTTTGTACTGTATGGATGTACTCGTACGATATTGTACCGTTTTGGTGTGGTTTGGTACCGTATGGATGTACTCGTACGGTATTGCACCATTTTGGTGCGGTTTTGTACCGTATGATGGTACTCGTACGTTATTTTACCGTTTTGGTGTGGTTTGGTACCGTAAGGATGTACTCGTATGGTATTGTACCGTTTTTGTGTGCTTTGGTACCGTAACGAAGTACTCGAAAGGTATTGTACCATTTTTGTGTGGATTGCTATCGTATGGATGTACTCGCAGGGTATTGTACCGTTTTGGGGTGGTTTGGTACCGTAACGAAGTACTCGTACGGTATTGTACCGTTTTGGTCGGGTTTGGTACCGTAACGAAGCACTAGTACGGTATTGTACCGTTTTGGTGAGGTTTTGTATCGTATGGTGGTACTCGTACAGTATTGTACCGTTTTGGTATGGTTTGGTACCTTAACTTAGTACTTGTACGGTATTGTACCGTTTTAGTGTGGTTTAGTACCGTACGGAGGTACTCGTACGATATTGTACCATTTTGGTGTAGTTTGGTACCGTATGGATGTACTCTCACGGTATTGTGCCGTTTTGGTGTGGTTTGGTACTGTATGGAAGTACTCGTACGATATTGTACCGTTTTGGTGTGGTTTGGTACCATAACGAAGTACTCGTACGGTATTGCATCGTTTTGGTGGGGTTTTGTACCGTATAGATGTACTCGTACGATATTGTACCGTTTTGGTGTGGTTTTGTACCGTATGGATGTACTCGTACGGTATTGCACCATTTTGGTGCGGTTTGGTACCGTGTGATGGTACTCGTACGTTATTGTACCGTTTTGGTGTGGTTTGGTACCGTATGGATCTACTCGTATGGTATTGTACCATGTTTGTGTGCTTTGGTACAGTAACGAAGCACTCGAACGGTATTGTACCATTTTAGTGTGGATTGCTACCGTATGGATGTACTCGTATGGTATTGTACCATTTTTGTGTGCTTTGGTACCGTAACGAAGTACTCGTAAGGTATTGTACCATTTTTGTGTGGATTGCTATCGTATGGATGTACTCGTAGGGTATTGTACCGTTTTGGGGTGGTTTGGTACCGTAACGAAGTACTCGTACGGCATTGTACCGTTTTGGTGTGGTTTTTTACCGTTTGGAGGTACTCGTACGTTGTTGTACCGTCTTGGTGTGGTTTGGTACCGTGTGGAGGTGCTCGTACGATATTGTACTATTTTCGTGTGGTTTGGTACATGTGTGGATGTACTCGTACGGTATTCTACTCTTTTGGTGTGGTTTGGTTCCGTATGGATCTGCTCGTACGTTATTATACCGTTTTGGTGTGGTTTGGTACCGTATGGATGTCCTCGTACGTTATTGTACCGTTTTGGTGTGGTTTAGTACCGTATGGATATGCTCGTACGGTATTGTACCGTTTTCGTGTGGTTTGGTATCGTAACAAAACACTCGTACAGTATTGTATCGTTTTGGTGTGGTTTGGTACCGTATGGATGTGGTCGTACGATATTGTACCGTTTGGGTGTGGTTTGGCACCATATGGATGTACTCATACGGTATTGCACCGTTGTGATGCGGTTTGGTACCGTTTGGAGGTACTCGTACGTTGTTGTACCGTCATGGTGTGGTATGGTACCGTATGGAGGTTCTCGAACGATATTGTATCGTTTTAGTGTGGTTTGGTGCCAAATGGATGTGCTCGTATGGTATTGTACTGTTTTGGTGTAGTTTGGTATCGTATGGATGTGCTCGAACGATATTGTATCCTTTCGGTGTGGTTTGGTACCGTATGGATGTAAACGTACGGTATTGTACCGTTTTGGTGTGGTATGGTACCGTATGGATGTACTCGTATGGTATTGTACCGTTTTGGTGTGGCTTGGTACCGTATGGATGTGCTCGTGCGATATTGTACCCTTTTGGTGTGGTTTGGTACCGCATGGATGTACCCGTACGGTATTGTACCGTTTTGGTGTGCTTTGGTACCGTATGGATGTGCTCGTACGGTATTGTACCGTTTTGGTGTGGTTTGGTACCGTAACGAAGCACTAGTACGGTGTTGTACTGTTTTGGTGAGGTTTGGTATTGTATGGTGGTACTCGTACAGTATTGTACCGTTTTGGTATGGTTTGGTACCTTAACTTAGTACTTGTACGGTATTGTACCCTTTTGGTGTGGTTTAGTACCGTATGGAGGTACTCGTATGATATTGTACTGTTTTGGTGTAGTTTGGGACCGTATGGATTTACTCGTACGGTATTGTACCGTTTTGGTGTGGTTTGGTACTGTATGGAGGTACTCGTACGATATTGTACCGTTTTGGTGTGGTTTGGTACCATAACGAAGTGCTCGTACGGTATTGCACCGTTTTGGTGGGGTTTTGTACCGTATGGTTGTACTCGTACGATATTGTATCGTTTTGGTGTGGTTTGGTACCGTATGGATGTACTCGTACGGTATTGAACCATTTTGCTGCGGTTTGGTACCGTATCATGGTACTTGTACGTTATTGTACCGTTTTGGTGTGGTTTGGTACCTTATGGATGTACTCGTATGGTATTGTACCGTGTTTGTGTGCTTTGGTACCGTAACGAAGTACTCGTACGGTATTGTACCATTTTTGTGTGGATTGCTACCGTATGGATGTACTCGTATGGTATTGTACCGTTTTGGGGTGGTTTGGTACCGTAACGAAGTACTCTTACGGTATTGTACCGTTTTGGTCGGGTTTGATACCGTAAGGATGTACTCGTACGATATTGTACAGTTTTGGTGTGGTTTGGCACCATGCGGATGTACTCGTACGGTATTGCACCGTTTTGGTGCGGTTTTTTACCGTTTGGAGGTACTCGTACGTTGTTGTACCGTCTTGGTATGGTTTGGTACCGTATGGAGGTACTCGTACGATATTGTACCATTTTCATTTGGTTTGGTACCGTGTGGATGTACTCGTACGGTATTGTACCGTTTTGGTGTGGTTTGGTTCCGTATGGATGTACTCGACGATATTGAACCGTTTTGGTGTCGTTTGGTACATTCACGAAGTACTTGTACAGTATTGTACCGTTTTGGTTTGCTTTGGTACCGCTTGGAAGTACTCGTACGATATTGTACCGTTTTCGTGTGGTTTGGTGTCGTGTGGATGTACTCCTACAATATTGTACCGTTTTCGTGTGGTGTGGTTTGGTACCGTATGGATGTACTCAAACGGTATTGTACCGTTTTGGTGTTGTTTTGTACCGTATGGATGTGCACGTAAGTTATTGTACCGTTTATGTGTGGTTTGGTACCGTATGTATGTACTCGTACGTTATTGTACCATTTTGGTGTAGTTACGTACCGTATGGATATGCTCGCACGGTATTATACCGTTTTCGTGTGGTTTGGTACCGTAACAAAGCACTCGTACAGTATTGTACCGTTTTACTAAGGTTTGGTACCATATGGATGTACTCGTACGCTATTGTACCGTTTTGGTGTGGTTTGGTACCATATGGATGTACTCATACGGTATTGCACCGTGGTGGTGCGGTTTGGTACCGTTTGGAGGTACTCGTACGTTGTTGTACTGTCTTGGTGTTGTTTGGTACCGTATGGAGGTACTCGAACGATATTGTATCGTTTTGGTGTGGTTTGGTACCAAATGTATGTACTCGTACAGTATTGTACTGTTTTGGTGTGGTTTGGTACCGTATGGATGTGCTTGTACGATATTGTACCCTTTTGGTGTGGTTTGGTACTGTATGGATTTAATGGTACGGTATTGTACCGTTTTGGTGTGGTTTGGTACCGTATGGATGTACTCGTACTGTATTGTACCGTTTTGGTGTGGCTTCGTACCGTATGGATGTGCTCGTGCGATAATGTACCCTTTTGCTGTGGCTTGGTACCTTATGGATGTACTCGTACGGTATTGTACCGTTTTGGTGTGCTTTGGTACCGTATGGATGTGCTCGTACGGAATTGTACCATTTTGGGGTAGTTTGGTACCATAACGAAGCACTAGTATGGTATTGTACCGTGTTGGTGAGGTTTGGTACCGTATGGTGGTACTCGTTCAGTATTGTACCGTTTTGGTATGGTTTGGTACCTTAACTTAGTACTCGTACGTTATTGTACCATTTTGGTGTGGTTTGGTACCGTATGGAGGTACTCGTACGATATTGTACCGTTTTGGTGTGGTTTGGTACCGTAACGAAGTACTCGTACGGTATTGCACCGTTTTGGTGGGGTTTTTTACCGTATGGATGTACTCGTACGATATTGTACCATTTTGGTGTGGTTTGGTACCGTATGGATGTACTCATACGGTATTGCACCATTTTGTTGCGGTTTGGTACCGTATGATGTTACTCGTACGTTATTGTACAGTTTTGGTGTGGTTTGGTACCGTATGGATGTACTCGTATGGTATTGTACCGTTTTTGTGTGCTTTGGTACCGTAACGAAGTACTCGTACGGTATTGTACCATTTTTGTGTTGATTGCTACCGTATGGATGTACTCGTATGGTGTTGTACCGTTTTGGGGTGGTTTGGTACCGTAACGAAGTACTCGTACGGTATTGTACCGTTTTGGTCGGGTTTGGTACCGTAAGGATGTACTCATACGATATTGTACCGTTTTGGTGTGCTTTGGTACCATACGGATGTACTCGTACGGTATTGCACCGTTTTGGTGCGGTTTTTTACCGTTTGGACGTACTCGTACGTTGTTGTACCGTCTTCGTGTGGTTTGGTACTGTATGGAGGTACTCGTACGATATTATACCGTTTTCGTGTGGTTTGGTACCGTATGGATGTACTTGTACGGTTCGGTATTGTAACGTTTTGGTGTGGTTTGGTACCGTATCGATGTACGCCTTCGTTATTGTACTGTTTTGGTTTGGTTTGGTACCGTATGGATGTGCTCGTACGGTATTGTACCATTTTGGTGTGTTTTGGTACCGTATGGATATGCTCGAACGGTATTGTACCGTTTTGGTATGGTTTGGTATCGTATGGCTGTGCTCGTACGGTATTGTACCGTTTTGGTATGGTTTGGTTCCGTATGGAGGTACTCGTACGATATTGAACCGTTTTGGTGTGGTTTGGTACCGTAACGAAGTACTTGTATGGTATTGTACCGTTTTCGTTTGGTTTGGTACCGCATGGAAGTACTTGTACGATATTGTACCGTTTTCGTGTGGTTTGGTACCGTATGGATGTACTCGTACGGTATTGTAACGTTTTAGTGTGGTTTGGTGTCGTATGGAGGTACTCGTACAATATTGTACCGTTTTGGTGTGGTGTGGTTTGGTACCGTATGGATGTACTCAAACGGTATTGTACCGTTTTGGTGTTGTTCGGTACCGTATGGATGTGCTCGTAAGTTATTGTACCGTTTTGGTGTTGGTTGGTACCGTATGGATGTACTCGTACGTTATTGTACCATTTTGGTGTGCTTTGGTACCGTATGGATGTTCTCGTACGGTATTCTACTTTTTTGGTGTGGTTTGGTTCCGTATGGATCTGCTCGTACGTTATTATACCGTTTTCGTGTGGTTTGGTACCGTATGGATGTACTCGTACGGTATTGTAACGTTTTGGTGTGGTTTAGTGTCGTATGGAGGTACTCGTACAATATTGTGCCGTTTTGGTGTGGTCTGGTTTGGTACCGTTTGGATGTACTCAAACGGTATTGTACCGTTTTGGTGTTGTTTGGTACCGTATGGATGTGCTCGTAAGTTATTGTACCGTTTTGGTGTGGTTTGGTACCGTATGGATGTACTCGTACGTTATTGTACCGTTTTGGTGTGCTTTGGTACCGTATGGATATGCTCGGACGGTATTGTACCATTTTCGTGTGGTTTGGTACCGTAACAAAGCAGTCGTACAGTATTGTACCATTTTGGTAAGGTTTGGTACCGTATGGATGTAATCGTACGATATTCTACCGTTTTGGTGTGGTTTGGTACCATATGGATGAACTCATACGGTATTGCACCGTTTTGGTGCGGTTTGGTACCGTTTGGAGGTACTCGTACGTTGTTGTACCGTCTTGGTATTGTTTCGTTCCGTATGGAGGAACTCGAACGATATTGTATCGTTTTGGTGTGGTTTGGTACCAAATGGATGTACTTGTACGGTATTGTACTGTTTTGGTGTGGTTTTCTACCGTATGGATGTGCTCGTACGATATTGTACCCTTTTGTTGTGGTTTGGTACCGTATGGATGTAATCGAACGGTATTGTACCATTTTGGTGTGGTTTGGTACCGTATGGATGTACTCGTACGGTATTGTACCATTTTGGTGTGGCTTGGTACCGTATGGATGTGCTCGTGCGATATTGTACCCTTTTGGTGTGCTTTGGTACCGTATGGATGTGCTCGTACGGTATTGTACCATTTTGGTGTGGTTTGGTACCGTAACGAAGAACTAGTACGGTGTTGTACCGTTTTGGTGAGGTTTGGTATCGTATGGTGATACTCGTACAGTATTGTACCGTTTTGGTATGGTTTGGTACCTTAACTTAGTACTCGTACGGTATTGTACCGTTTTGGTGTGGTTTGGTACCGTATGGAGGTACTCGTACGAAATTGTAGCGTTTGGTGTGGTTTGGTACCGTAACGAAGTACTCGTACGGTATTGAACCGTTTTGGTGGGGTTTTGTACCGTATGGATGTACTCGTACGATATTGTACCGTTTTGGTGTGCTTTGGTACCGTATGGATGTGCTCGTACGGTATTGTACCGTTTTGGTGTGGTTTGGTACCGTAACGAAGAACTAGTACGGTATTGTACCGTTATGGTGAGGTTTGGTATCGTACGGTGATACTCGTACAGTATTGTACCGTTTTGGTATGGTTTGGTACCTTAACTTAGTACTCGTACGGTATTGTACCGTTTTGGTGTGGTTTGGTACCGTATGGAGGTACTCGTACGATATTGTACCGTTTTGGTGTGATTTGGTACCGTAACGAAGTACTCGTACGGTATTGAACCGTTTTGGTAGGGTTTTGTACCGTATGGATGTACTCGTACGATCTTGTACCGTTTTGGTGTGGTTTGGTACCGTATCGATGTACTCGTACGTATTGCACCGTTTTGGTGCAGTTTGGTACCGTATGATGGTACTCGTACGTTATTGTACCGTTTTGGTGTGGTTTGGTACCGTATGGATGAACTCGTATGGTATTGTACCGTTTTTGTGTGCTTTCGTACCGTAACGAAATACTCGTACGGTATTGTACCATTTTTGTGTGGTTTGCTACCGTATGGATGTTCTCGTATGGTATTGTACCATTTTGGGGTGGTTTGGTACCGTAAGGATGTCCTCGTACGATATTGTACCGTTTTCGTGTGGTTTGGTACCGTGTGGATGTACTCATTCGGTATTGTAATTTTTTGGTGTGGTTTCGTACCGTATGGATGTACTCGTATGGTAAGGTATTGTACCGTTTTGGTGTGGTTTGGTACCGTATCGATGTACTCATACGGTATTGTACTGTTTTGGTTTGGTTTGGTACCGTACGGATGTGCTCGTACGGTATTGTACCGTTTTGGTGTGTATTGGTACCGTGTGGATGTGCTCAAACGGTATTGTACCATTTTCGTATGGTTTGGTATCGTATGGCTGTACTCATACGGTATTGTACCGTTTTCGTGTGGTTTGGTTCCGTATGGAGGTACTCGTACGATAATGAACCGTTTTGGTGTGGTTAGGTACCGTATGGATGTACTCAAACGGTATTGTACCGTTTTACTGTGGTTTGGTACCGTATGGATGTGCTCGTACGTTATTGTACCGTTTTGGTTTGGTTTGGTACCGTATGGATGTACTCGTACGTTATTGTACCGTTTTGGTGTGGTTAGGTACCGTATGGATATGCTCGTACGGTATTGTACTGTTTTCGTGTGGTTTGGTACCGTAACAATGCACTCGTATAGTATTGTACCGTTTTGGTAAGGTTTGGTACCGTATGGATGTACTCATACTATATTATACCGTTTTGGTGTGGTTTGGTACCATGTGGATGTACTCGTACGGTAGTGTACTGTTTTGGTGTGGTTTGGTACCGTATGGATGTGCTCGTACGATATTGTACCCTTTTGGTGTGGTTTGGTACCGTATGGATGTAATCGTACGGTATTGTACTATTTTGGTGTGGTTTTGTACCGTATGGATGTACTCGTACAGTATTGTACCGTTTTGGTGTGGCTTGGTACCGTATGGATGTGCTCGTGCGATATTGTACCGTTTTGATGTGGTTTGGTACTGTATGGATGTACTCGTACGGTATTGTACCGTTTTGGTGTGCTTTGGTACCATATGGATGTGCTCGTACGGTATTGTACCATTTTGGTGTGGTTTGGTACCGTAACGAAGCACTACTACGGTATTGTACCGTTTTGGTGGGGTTTGGTATCGTATGGTGGTACTCGTACAGTATTGTACCGTTTTGGTATGGTTTGGTACCTTCACTTAGTACTCGTACTGTATTGTACCGTTTTGGTGTGGTTTGGTACCGTATGGAGGTACTCGTACGATATTGTACTGTTTTGGTGTTGTTTGGTACCGTATGGATGTACTCGTACGGTATTGTACCGTTTTGGTGTTGTTTGGTACTGTATGGAGGTACTTGTACGATATTGAACCTTTTTGGTGCGGTTTTTTACCGTTTGGAGGTACTCGTACGTTGTCGTACCGTCTTGGTGTGGTTTGGTACCGTATGGAGGTACTCGTACGATATTGTACCGTTTTGGTGTGGTTTGGTACCGTAACGAAGTACTCGTACGGTATTGCACCGTTTTGGTGGGGTTTTTTTACCGTATGGATGTACTCGTACGATATTGTACCATTTCGGTGTGGTTTGGTACCGTATGGATGTACTCATACGGTATTGCACCATTTTGTTGCGGTTTGGTACCATATGATGTTACTCGTACGTTTTTGTACAGTTTTGGTGTGGTTTGGTACCGTATGGATGTACTCGTATGGTATTGTACCGTTTTTGTGTGCTTTGGTACCGTAACGAAGTACTCGTACGGTATTGTACCATTTTTGTGTTGATTGCTACCGTATGGATGTACTCGTATGGTATGGTATCGTTTTGGGGTGGTTTGGTACCGTAACGAAGTACTCGTACGGTATTGTACCGTTTTGGTCGGGTTTGGTACCGTAAGCATGTACTCATACGATATTGTACCGTTTTGGTGTGGTTTGGTACCATACGGATGTACTCGTACGGTATTGCACCGTTTTGGTGCGGTTTTTTACCGTTTGGAGGTACTCGTACGTTGTTGTACCGTCTTCGTGTGGTTTGGTACTGTATGGAGGTACTCGTACGATATTATACCGTTTTCGTGTGGTTTGGTACCGTGTGGATGTACTCGTACGGTATTGTACTTTTTTGGTGTGGTTTGGTACCGTATGGATGTACTCGTACGGTTCGGTATTGTACCGTTTTGGTGTGGTTTGGTACCGTATCGATGTACGCCTTCGTTATTGTACTGTTTTGGTTTGGTTTGGTACCGTATGGATGTGCTCGTACGGTATTGTACCGTTTTGGTGTGTTTTGGTATCGTACGGATATGCTCGAACGGTATTGTACCGTTTTGGTATGGTTTGGTATCGTATGGCTGTGCTCGTACGGTATTGTACCGTTTTGGTATGGTTTGGTTCCGTATGGAGGTACTCGTACGATATTGAACCGTTTTGGTGTGGTTTGGTACCGTAATGAAGTACTTGTATGGTATTGTACCGTTTTGGTTTGGTTTGGTACCGCATGGAAGTACTCGTACGATATTGTACCGTTTTCGTGTGGTTTGGTACCGTATGGATGTACTCGTACGGTATTGTAACGTTTTAGTGTGGTTTGGTGTCGTATGGAGGTACTCGTACAATATTGTACAGTTTTGGTGTGGTGTGGTTTGGTACCGTATGGATGTACTCAAACGGTATTGTACCGTTTTGGTGTTGTTCGGTACCGTATGGATGTGCTCGTAAGTTATTGTACCGTTTTGGTGTTGGTTGGTACCGTATGGATGTACTCGTACGGTATTGAACCGTTTTGGTGGGGTTTTGTACCGTATGGATGTACTCGTACGAAATTGTACCGTTTTGGTGTGCTTTGGTACCGTATGGATGTGCTCAGACGGTATTGTAGCGTTTTGGTGTGGTTTTGTACCGTAACGAAGTACTCGTACGGTATTGAACCGTTTTGGTGGGGTTTTGTACCGTATGGATGTACTCGTACGATATTGTACCGTTTTGGTGTGGTTTGGTACCGTATCGATGTACTCGTACGGTATTGCACCGTTTTGGTGCAGTTTGGTACCGTATGATGGTACTCGTACGTTATTGTACCGTTTTGTTTTGGTTTGGTACCGTATGGATGAACTCGTATGGTATTGTACCGTTTTTGTGTGCTTTCGTACCGTAACGAAGTACTCGTACGGTATTGTACAATTTTTGTGTGGTTTGCTACCGTATGGATGTTCTCGTACGGTATTGTACCATTTTGGGGTGGTTTGGTACCGTAAGGATGTCCTCGTACGATATTGTACCGTTTTCGTGTGGTTTGGTACCGTGTGGATGTACTCATTCGGTATTGTACTTTTTTGGTGTGGTTTGGTACCGTATGGATGTACTCGTATGGTAAGGTATTGTACCGTTTTGGTGTGGTTTGGTACCGTATCGATGTACTCATACGGTATTGTACTGTTTTGGTTGGGTTTGGTACCGTATGGATGTGCTCGTACGGTATTGTACCGTTTTGGTGTGTATTTGTACCGTATGGATGTGCTCGAACGGTATTGTACCATTTTCGTATGGTTTGGTATCGTATGGCTGTACTCATACGGTATTGTACCATTTTCGTGTGGTTTGGTTCGGTATGGAGGAACTCGTTCGATAATGAACCGTTTTGGTGTGGTTTGGTACCGTATGGATGTACTCAAACGGTATTGTACCGTTTTACTGTGGTTTGGTACCGTATGGATGTGCTCGTACGTTATTGTACCGTTTTGGTTTGGTTTGGTACCGTATGGATGTACTCGTACGTTATTGTACCGTTTTGGTGTGGTTAGGTACCGTATGGATATGCTCGTACGGTATTGTACTGTTTTCGTGTGGTTTGGTACCGTAACAATGCACTCATATAGTATTTTACCGTTTTGGTAAGGTTTGGTACTGTATGGATGTACTCGTACTATATTATACCGTTTTGGTGTGGTTTGGTACCATGTGGATGTACTCGTACGGTATTGTACTGTTTTGGTGTGGTTTGGTACCGTATGGATGTGCTCGTACGATATTGTACCCTTTTGGTGTGGTTTGGTACCGTATGGATGTAATCGTACGGTATTGTACTGTTTTGGTGTGGTTTTGTACCGTATGGATGTACTCGTACAGTATTGTACCGTTTTGGTGTGGCTTGGTATCGTATGGATGTACCCTTTTGGTGTGGTTTGGTACCGTATGGATGTACTCGTATGTTATTGCACCGTTTTGGTGTGGTTTGGTACCGTCACGAAGTACTCGTACGGTATTGTACCGTTTTGGTGTGGTTTGGTACCGTAAGGAAGTACTCGTACAGTATTGTACCCTTTTGGTGTGGTTTGGTACCGTATGGATGTACTCGTACGTTATTGTTCCGTTTTGGTGTGGTTTGGTACCGTAACGAAGTACTCGTACGGTATTGTACCCTTTTGGTGTGGTTTGTTACCGTATGGATGTAGTCGTGCGGTATTGCACCGTTTTGGTGTGGTTTGGTACCGTAACGAAGTACTCGTACGGTATTGGACCGTTTTGGTGTGGTTTGGTACCGTAATGAAGTACTCGTACGGTATTGCAACGTTTTGGTGTGGTTTGGTACCGTATGGATGTACTCGTGCGGTATTGCACCGTTTTGGTGTGGTTTGCTACCGTAACGAAGTACTCGTACGGTATTCGAGCTTTTTGGTGTGGTTTGGTACCGTAATGAAGTACTCGTACGGTATTGCATTGTTTTGGAGTGGTTTTGTACCGTATGGATGTACTCGTACGGTATTGCACCGTTTTGGTGTGGGTTGGTACCGTAACAAAGTACTCGTACGGTATTGGACCGTTTTGGTGTGGTTTGGTACCGTAACGAAGTACTCGTACGGTATTGCACCGTTTTCGTGTGGTTTGTAACCGTATGGATGTACTCGTACGGTATTGCACTATTTTGGTGTGGTTTGGTGCCGTATGGTTGTACTCGTACGGTATTGCACTGTTTGGGTGTGGTTTGGTACCGTATGGATGTACTCGTACGGTATTGCACCGTTTTGGTGTGGTGTGGTACCGTAACGAAGTACTCGTACGGTATTGGACCGTTTTGGTGTGGTTTGGTACCGTAACGAAGTACTCGTACGGTATTGCACCATTTTCGTGTGGTTTGGTACCGTATGGATGTACTCGTACGGTATTGCACTATTTTGGTGTGGTTTGGTACCGTATGGATGTACTCGTACGGTATTGCACTGTTTGGGTGTGGTTTGGTACCGTATGGATGTACTCGTACGGTATTGTACCGTTTTGGTGTGGTTTGGTACCGTAAGGAAGTACTCGTACGGTATTGTACCCTTTTGGTGTGGTTTGGTACCGTAAGGAAGTACTCGTACGGTATTGTACCCTTTTGGTGTGGTTTGGTACCGTATGGATGTACTCGTACGTTATTGCACCGTTTTGTTGTGGTTTGGTACCGTCACGAAGTACTCGTACGGTATTGTACCGTTTTGGTGTGGTTTGGTACCGTAAGGAACTACTCGTACGGTATTGTACCCTTTTGGTGTGGTTTGGTACCGTATGGATGTACTCGTACGTTATTGCCCCGTTTTGGTGTGGTTTGGTACCGTAACGAAGTACTCGTACGGTATTCTACCGTTATGGTGTGGTTTGGTACCGTAACGAAGTACTCGTACGGTATTGCACCGTTTTGGGGTGGTTTGGTACCGTATGGATGTACTCGTACGGTATTGCACTGTTTGGGTGTGGTTTGGTACCGTATGGATGTACTCGTACTGTATTGCACCGTTTTGGTGTGGTTTGGTACCGTAACGAAGTACTCGTACGGTATTGGACCGTTTTGGTGTGGTTTGGTACCGTAACGAAGTACTCGTGCGGTATTGTACTCTTTTGGTGTGGTTTTGTACCGTATGGATGTACTCGTACGGTATTGCACCGTTTTTGTGTGGTTTGGTACCGTAACGAAGTACTCGTACGGTATTGTACCGTTTTGGTGTGGTTTGGTACCGTAACAAAGTACTCGTACGGTATTGTACCCTTTTGGTGTGGTTTGGTACCGTAACGAATTAATCATACGGTATTGTACCGTTTTGGTGTGGTTTGGTACCGTAACGAAGTACTCGTACGGTATTGCACCGTTTTGGTGTGGTTTGGTACCGTATGGATGTACTCGTACGGTATTGCCCCGTTTTGGTGTGGTTTGGACCGTAACGAAGTACTCGTACGGTATTGTACCGTTTTGGTGTGGTTTGGTACCGTATGGATGTACTCGTATGGTTTTGCACCTTTTTGGTGTGGTTGGGTACCGTACGGATGTACTCGTACGGTATTGCACCGTTTTGGTGTTGTTTGGTACCGTATGGATGTACTCGTAAGGTTTTGCACCGTTTTTGTGTGGTTTGGTACCGTTTGGATGTACTGGTACGGTATTGCACCATTTTCGTGTGGTTTGGTACCGTATGAATGTTCTCGTACGGTATTGTACCGTTTTGGTGTGGTTTGGTACCGTATGGATGTACTCGTACCGTATTGCACCGTTTTGGTGTGGTTTGGTACCGTAACGAAGTACTCGTACGGTATTGTACCGTTTTGGTGTGGTTTGGTACCGTATGGATGTACTCCTACCGTATTGCACCGTTTTGGTGTGGTTTTGTACTGTAACGAAGTACTCGTACGGTATTGTAACGTTTTGGTGCGGTTTGGTACCGTAACCAAGTACTCGTACGGTATTGTACCCTTTTGGTGTGGTTTGGTACCGTAACGAAATACTCATACGGTATTGTACCGTTTTGGTGTGGTTTGGTACCGTAACGAAGTACTCGTACGGTATTGCACCGTTTTGGTGTGGTTTGGTACCGTATGGATGTACTCGTACGGTATTGCCCCGTTTTGGTGTGGTTTGGAACGTAACGAAGTACTCGTACGGTATTGTACCGTTTTGGTGGGGTTTGGTACCGTATGGATGTACTCGTATGGTTTTGCACCTTTTTGGTGTGGTTTGGTACCGTACGGATGTACTCGTACGGTATTGCACCGTTTTGGTGTTGTTTGGTACCGTATGGATGTACTCGTAAGGTTTTGCACCGTTTTTGTGTGGTTTGGTACCGTATGGATGTACTGGTACGGTATTGCACCATTTTCGTGTGGTTTGGTACCGTATGAATGTTCTCGTACGGTATCGTACCGTTTTGGTGTGGTTTGGTACCGTATGGATGTACTCGTACCGTATTGTACCGTTTTGGTGTGGTTTGGTACCGTAACGAAGTACTCGCACGGTATTGTACCGTTTTGGTGTGGTTTGGTTCTGTAACGAAGTACTCGTACGGTATTGGACCCTTTTGGTGTGGTTTGGTGCCGTATGGATGTACTCGTACGGTCTTGCACCGTTTTGGTGTGGTTTGGTACCGTAACGAAGTACTCGTACGGTATTGTACCGTTTTGGTGTGGTTTGGTACCGTAACGAAGTTCTCGTATGGTATTGCACCGTTTTGGTGTGGTTTGGTACCGTATGGATGTACTCGTACGGTATTGCAGGGTTTGCGTGTGGTTTGGTACCGTATGGATGTACTCGTACGGTATTGCACCGTTTTGGTGTGGTTTGGTACCGTAACGAAGTACTCGTACGGTATTTGACCGTTTTGGTGTGGTTTGGAACCGTAACGAAGTACTCGTACGGTATTGCAACGTTTTGGTGTGGTTTGGTACCGTATGGATGTACTCGTGCGGTATTGCACTGTTTGGGTGTGGTTTGGTACCGTATGGATGTACTCGTACAGTATTGCACCGTTTTGGTGTGGTATGGTACCGTAACGAAGTACTCGTACGGTATTGGACCGTTTTGGTGTGGTTTGGTACCGTCACGAAGTACTCGTACGGTATTGTACTCTTTTGGTGTGGTTTGGTACCGTATGGATGTACTCGTACGGTATTGCACCGTTTTGGTGTGGTTTGGTACCGTAACGAAGTACTCGTACGGTATTGGACCGTTTTGGTGTGGTTTGGTGCCGTAACGAAGTACTCGTACGGTATTGCACCGTTTTGGTGTGGTTTGGTACCGTATGGATGTACTCGTACGGTATTGCACTATTTTGGTGTGGTTTGGTATCGTATGGATGTACTCGTACGGTATTGCACTGTTTTGGTGTGGTTTGGTACCGTATGGATGTACTCGCACGGTATTGTACCGTTTTGGTGTGGTTTGGTACCGTAACGAAGTACTCGTACGGTATTGTACCCTTTTGGTGTGGTTTGGTACCGTAACAAAGTACTCGTACGGTATTGCACTGTTTTGGTGTGGTTTGGTACCGTATGGATGTAGTCGTACAGTTTTGTACCGTTTTGGTGTGGTTTGGTACCGTATGGATGTATTCGTACGGAATTGCACCGTTTTGGTGTGGTTTGGTACCGTAACGAAGTACTCGTACGGTATTGAACCGTTTTGGGGAGGTTTGGTACCGTATGGATGTACTCGTACGGTTTTGCACCGTTTTGGTGTGGTTTGGTACCGTATGGATGTACTCGTACGGTATTGCACCGTTTTGATGTGGTTTGGTACCGTATGGATGTACTCGTGCGGTATTGCACCGTTTTGGTTTGGTTTTGTACCGTAACGAAGTACTCGTACGGTGTTGTACCCTTTTGGTGTGGTTTGGTACCGTAACGAAGTACTCGTATGGTATTGCACCGTTTTGGTGTGGTTTGGTACCGTATGGATGTACTCGTACGGTATTGCATCGTTTGGGTGTGGTTTTGTACAGTACGGATGTACTCATACGGTATTGCACCATTTTGGTTTGGTTTGGTACCGTAACGAAGTACTCGTACGGTATTGCACCGTTTTGGTGTGGTTTGGTACTGTATGGATGTACTCGTACGGTATTGCACCGTTTTGATGTGGTTTGGTACCGTATGGATGTACTCGTACGGTATTGCACCGTTTTGGTTTGGTTTGGTACTGTAACGAAGTACTCGTACGGTATTGAACCGTTTTGGGGTGGTTTGGTACCGTACGGTTTTGCACCGTTTCGGTGTGGTTTGGTACCGTAACGAAGTACTTGTACGGTATTGCACCCTTTTGGTGTGGTTTGGTACCGTAAGGAAGTACTCGTACGGTATTGCACCGTTTTGGTTTGGTTTGGTACCGTATGGATGTACTCGTATGGTATTGCACCGTTTTGGTGTGGTTTGGTACCGTAACGAAGTACTCGTACGGTATTGAACCGTTTTGGGGTGGTTTGGTACCGTATGGATTTACTCGTACGGTTTTGCACCGTTTCGGTGTGGTTTGGTACCGTAACGAAGTACTCGTACGGTATTGTACCCTTTTGGTGCGGTTTGGTACCGTAACGAAGTACTCGTACGGTATTGCACCGTTTTGGTGTGGTTTGGTACCGTATGGATGTACTCGTGCGGTATTGCACCGTTTTGGTTTGGTTTGGTACTGTAACGAAGTACTCGTACGGTGTTGTACCCTTTTGGTGTGGTTTGGTACCGTAACGAAGTACTCGTATGGTATTGCACCGTTTTGGTGTGGTTTGGTACCGTATGGATGTACTCGTACGGTATTGAACCGTTTTGGTGTGGTTTGGTACCGTAAGGATGTACTCATAGGGTATTGCACCACTTTGGTTTGGTTTGGTACCGTAACGAAGTACTCGTACGGTATTATACCCTTTTGGTGTGGTTTGGTACCGTAACGATGTACTCGTACGGTATTGCACCGTTTTGGTGTGGTTTGGTACCGTATGGATGTACTCGTACGGTATTGCACCGTTTTGATGTGGTTTGGTACGTATGGATGTACTCGTACGGTATTGCACCGTTTTGGTGTGGTTTGGTACCGTCTGGATGTACTCGTTCGGTATTGCACCGTTTTGGTGTGGTTTGGTACCGTATGGATGTACTCGTACGGTTTTGCACTGTGTTGGTGTGGTTTCGTGCCGTAACGAAGTACTCGTATGGTATTGCACCGTTTTGGTGTGGTTTGGTACCGTATGGATGTACGCCAACGGTATTGCACCGTTTTGGTGTGGTCAGGTACCGTATGGATGTACTCGTACGGTTTTGTACCGTTTTGGTGTGGTTTGGTACCGTATGGATGTACTCGTACGGAATTGCACGTTTTTGGTTTGGTTTGGTACCGTAACGAAGTACTCATACGGTATTGTACCCTTTTGGTGTGGTTTGGTACCGTAACGAAGTACTCGTACGGTATTGAACCGTTTTGGAGTGGTTTGGTACCGTATGGATGTACTCGTACGGTTTTGCACCGTTTTGGTGTGGTTTGGTACCGTAACGAAGTACTCGTACGGTATTGTACCCTTTTGGTGTGGTTTGGAACCGTAACGAAGTACTCGTACGGCATTGCACCGTTTTGGTGTGGTGTGGTACCGTATGGATGTACTCGTACGGTATTGCGCCCTTTTGGTGTGGTTTGGAACCTTATGGATGTACCCGTACGGTATTGCACCGTTTTGGTTAGGTTTGGTACCGTAACGAAGTACTCGTATGGTATTGTACCCTTTTGGTGTGGTTTGGTACCGTAACGAAGTACTCGTACGATATTGCACCGTTTTGATGTGGTTTGGTACCGTATGGATGTACTCGTACGGTATTACACCATTTTGGTGTGGTTTGGTACCGTATGGATGTACTCGTACGGTTTTCCACCGTTTTGGTGTGGTTTGGTACCGTATGGATGTACTCTTACGGTTTTGCACCGTTTTGGTGTGGTTTGGTACTGTAACGAAGTACTCGTACGGTACTGTACCCTTTTGGTGTGGTTTGGTACCGTAACGAAGTTGTTGTACGGCATTGCACCGTTTTGGTGTGGTGTGGTACCGTATGGATGTACTCGTACGGTATTGCACCCTTTTGGTGTGGTTTGGAACCGTATGGATGTACTCGTACGGTATTTCACCGTTTTGGTTAGGTTTGGTACCGTAACGAAGTACTCGTACGGAATTGTACCCTTTTGGTGTGGTTTGGTACTGTATGGATGTACTCGTACGGTTTTGCACCGTTTTGGTGTGGTTTGGTACCATAACGAAGTACTCGTACGGTATTGAACCGTTTTGGGGTGGTTTGGTACCGTATGGATGTACTTGTTCGGTTTTGCACCGTTTTGGTGTGGTTTGGTACCGTAACGAAGTACTCGTACGGCATTGTACCCTTTTGGTGTGGTTTGGTACCGTAACGAAGTACTCGTATGGTATTGTACCCTTTTGGTGTGGTTTGGTACCGTAACGAAGTACTCGTACGATATTGCACCGTTTTGGTGTGGTTTGGTACCGTATGGATGTACTCGTACGGTATTACACCATTTTGGTGTGGTTTGGTACCGTATGGACGTACTCGTACGGTTTTCCACCGTTTTGGTGTGGTTTGGTACCGTATGGATGTACTCTTACGGTTTTGCACCGTTTTGGTGTGGTTTGGTACTGTAACGAAGTACTCGTACGGTATTGTACCCTTTTAGTGTGGTTTGGTACCGTAACGAAGTCGTTGTACGGCATTGCACCGTTTTGGTGTGGTGTGGTACCGTATGGATGTACTCGTACGGTATTGCACCCTTTTGGTGTGGTTTGGAACCGTATGGATGTACTCATACGGTATTGCACCGTTTTGGTTAGGTTTGGTACCGTAACGAAGTACTCGTACGGTATTGTACCCTTTTGGTGTGGTTTGGTACCGTAACGAAGTACTCGTACGGTATTGCACCGTTTTGGGGTGGTTTGGTACTGTATGGATGTACTCGTACGGTTTTGCCCCGTTTTGGTGTGGTTTGGTACCGTAACGAAGTACTCGTACGGTATTGAACCGTTTTTGGGTGGTTTGGTACCGTATGGATGTACTTGTACGGTTTTGCACCGTTTTGGTGTGGTTTGGTACCGTAACGAAGTACTCGTACGGCATTGTACCCTTTTGGTGTGGTTTGGTACCGTAACGAAGTACTCGTACGGTATTGCACCGTTTTGGTGTGGTTTGGTACCCTACGGATGTACTCGTACGGTATTGCACCGTTTTGAGGTGGTTTGGTACCGTATGGATGTACTCGTGCGGTATTGCACCGTTTTGGTTTGGTTTGGTACTGTAACGAAGTACTCGTACGGTGTTGTACCCTTTTGGTGTGGTTTGGTACCGTAACGAAGTACTCGTATGGTATTGCACCGTTTTGGTGTGGTTTGGTACCGTATGGATGTACTCGTACGGTATTGCACCGTTTTGGTGTGGTTTGGTACCGTATGGATGTACTCATAGGGTATTGCACCATTTTGGTTTGGTTTGGTACCGTAACGAAGTACTCGTACGGTATTATACCCTTTTGGTGTGGTTTGGTACTGTAACGAAGTACTCGTACGGTATTGCACCGTTTTGGTGTGGTTTGGTACCGTATGGATGTACTCGTACGGTGTTGCACCGTTTTGATGTGGTTTGGTACCGTATGGATGTACTCGTACGGTATTGCACCGTTTTGGTTTGGTTTGGTAACGTAACGAAGTTCTCATACGGCATTACACCATTTTGGTGTGGTTTGGTACCGTATGGATGTACTCGTATGGCATTGCACCGTTTTGGTTAGGTTCGGTACCGTAACGAAGTACTCGTACGGTATTGTACCCTTTTGGTGTGGTTTGGTACCGTAACGAAGTACTCGTAAGGTATTGCACCGTTTTGGGGTGGTTTGGTACCGTATGGATGTACTCGTACGGTTTTGCACCGTTTTGGTGTGGCTTGGTACCGTAACGAAGTACTCGTACGGTATTGAACCGTTTTGGGGTGGTTTGGTACCGTATGGATGTACTCGTACGGTTTTGCACCGTTTTGGTGTGGTTTGGTACCGTAACGAAGTACTCGTACGGTATTGTACACTTTTGGTGTGGTTTGGTACCTTAACGAAGTACTCGTACGGTATTGCACCGTTTTGGTGTGGTTTGGTACCGTATGGATGTACTCGTACGGTATTGCACCGTTTTGCTGTGGTTTGGTACCGTATGGATGTACTCGAGCGGTATTGCACCGTTTTGGTTTGGTTTGGTACTGTAACGAAGTACTCGTACGGTGTTGTACCCTTTTGGTGTGGTTTGGTACCGTAATGAAGTACTCGTATGGTATTGCACCGTTTTGGTGTGGTTTGGTACCGTATGGATGTACTCGTACGGTATTGCACCGTTTTGGTGTGGTTTGGTACCGTATGGATGTAGTCATAGGGTATTGCACCATTTTGGTTTGGTTTGGTACCGTAACGAAGTACTCGTACGGTATTATACCCTTTTGGTGTGGTTTGGTACCGTAACGAAGTACTCGTACGGTATTGCACCGTTTTGGTGTGGTTTGGTACCGTATGGATGTACTCGTACGGTATTGCACCGTTTTGATGTGGTTTGGTAACGTATGGATGTACTCGTACGGTATTGCAGCGTTTTGGTTTGGTTTGGTACCGTAACGAAGTACTCGTACGGTATTGTACCCTTTTGGTGTGGTTTGGTACCGTAACGAAGTACTCGTACGGTATTGCACCGTTTTGGTGTGGTTTGGTACCGTCTGGATGTACTCGTACGGTATTGCACCGTTTTGGTGTGGTTTGGTACTGTATGGATGTACTCGTACGGTTTTGCACTGTTTTGGTGTGGTTTGGTACCGTAACGAAGTACTCGTACGGTATTGTATCCTTTTGGTGTGGTTTGGTACCGTAACGAAGTACTCGTACGGTATTGCACCGTTTTGGTGTGGTTTGGTACCGTATAGATGTACTCATACGGTATTGCACCGTTTTGGTGTGGTTTGGTACCGTATGGATGTACTCCAACGGTATTGCACCGTTTTGGTGTGGTCTGGTACCGTATGGATGTACTCGTACGGTTTTGCACCGTTTTGGTGTGGTTTGGTACCGTAACGAAGTACTCGTACGGTATTGCACCCTTTTGGTGTGGTTTGGAACCATAACGAAGTACTCGTACGGCATTGCACCGTTTTGGTGTGGTGTGGTACCGTATGGATGTACTGTAACGAACTACTCGTACGGTGTTGTACCCTTTTGGTGTGGTTTGGAACCGTAACGAAGTACTCGTACGGTATTGCACCGTTTTAATGTGGTGTGGTACCGTATAGATGTACTCGTACGGTATTGCACCGTTTTGGTGTTGCTTGGTACCGTATGGATGTATTCGTACGGTATTGCACCGTTTTGGTGTGGTCTGGTACCGAATGGATGTACTCATACGGTATTGCACCGTTTTGGTTTGGTTTGGTACTGTAACGAAGTACTCGTACGGTATTGTACCCTTTTGGTGTGGTTTGGTACCGTAACGAAGTATTCGTACGGTATTGTACCCTTTTGGTGTGGTTTTGTACCGTAACGAAGTACTCGTACGGTATTGCACCGTTTTGGTGTGGTTTGGTACCGTATGGATGTAGTCGAACGGTTTTGTACCGTTTTGGTGTGGTTTGGTACCGTATGGATGTATTCGTACGGAATTGCACCGTTTTGGTTTGGTTTGGTACCGTAACGAATTACTCATACGGTATTGTACCCTTTTGGTGTGGTTTGGTACCGTAATTAAGTACTCGTACGGTATTGAACCGTTTTGGGGTGGTTTGGTACCGTATGGATGTACTCGTAGGATATTACACCGTTTTGGTGTGGTTTGGTACCGTATGGATGTACTCGTACGGTATTGCACCGTTTTGATGTGGTTTGGTACCGTATGGATGTACTCGTACGGTTTTGCACCGTTTTGGTGTGGTTTGGTACCGTAACGAAGTACTCGTACGGTATTGTACCCTTTTGGTGTGGTTTGGAACCGTAACGAAGTACTCGTACGGCATTGCACCGTTTTGGTGTGGTGTGGTACCGTATGGATGTACTCGTACGGTATTGCACCCTTTTGGTGTGGTTTGGAACCGTATGGATGTACCCGTACGGTATTGCACCGTTTTGGTTAGGTTTGGTACCGTAACGAAGTACTCGTATGGTATTGTACCCTTTTGGTGTGGTTTGGTACCGTAACGAAGTACTCGTACGATATTGCACCGTTTTGATGTGGTTTGGTACCGTATGGATGTACTCGTACGGTATTACACCATTTTGGTGTGGTTTGGTACCGTATGGATGTACTCGTACGGTTTTCCACCGTTTTGGTGTGGTTTGGTACCGTATGGATGTACTCTTACGGTTTTGCACCGTTTTGGTGTGGTTTGGTACTGTAACGAAGTACTCGTACGGTACTGTACCCTTTTGGTGTGGTTTGGTACCGTAACGAAGTTGTTGTACGGCATTGCACCGTTTTGGTGTGGTGTGGTACCGTATGGATGTACTCGTACGGTATTGCACCCTTTTGGTGTGGTTTGGAACCGTATGGATGTACTCGTACGGTATTGCACCGTTTTGGTTAGGTTTGGTACCGTAACGAAGTACTCGTACGGTATTGTACCCTTTTGGTGTGGTTTGGTACCGTAAGGAAGTACTCGTACGGTATTGCACCGTTTTGGGGTGGTTTGGTACTGTATGGATGTACTCGTACGGTTTTGCACCGTTTTGGTGTGGTTTGGTACCGTAACGAAGTACTCGTACGGTATTGAACCGTTTTGGGGTGGTTTGGTACCGTATGGATGTACTTGTTCGGTTTTGCACCGTTTTGGTGTGGTTTGGTACCGTAACGAAGTACTCGTACGGCATTGTACCCTTTTGGTGTGGTTTGGTACCTTAACGAAGTACTCGTATGGTATTGTACCCTTTTGGTGTGGTTTGGTACCGTAACGAAGTACTCGTACGATATTGCACCGTTTTGGTGTGGTTTGGTACCGTATGGATGTAATCGTACGGTATTACACCATTTTGGTGTGGTTTGGTACCGTATGGACGTACTCGTACGGTTTTCCACCGTTTTGGTGTGGTTTGGTACCGTATGGATGTACTCTTACGGTTTTGCACCGTTTTGGTGTGGTTTGGTACTGTAACGAAGTACTCGTACGGTATTGTACCCTTTTCGTGTGGTTTGGTACCGTAACGAAGTCGTTGTACGGCATTGCACCGTTTTAATGTGGTGTGGTACCGTATAGATGTACTCGTACGGTATTGCACCGTTTTGGTGTTGCTTGGTACCGTATGGATGTATTCGTACGGTATTGCACCGTTTTGGTGTGGTCTGGTACCGTATGGATGTACTCATACGGTATTGCACCGTTTTGGTTTGGTTTGGTACTGTAACGAAGTACTCGTACGGTATTGTACCCTTTTGGTGTGGTTTGTTACCGTAACGAAGTATTCGTACGGTATTGTACCCTTTTGGTGTGGTTTTGTACCGTAACGAAGTACTCGTACGGTATTGCACCGTTTTGGTGTGGTTTGGTACCGTATGGATGTAGTCGAACGGTTTTGTACCGTTTTGGTGTGGTTTGGTACCGTATGGATGTATTCGTTCGGAATTGCACCGTTTTGGTTTGGTTTGGTACCGTAACGAATTACTCATACGGTATTGTACCCTTTTGGTGTGGTTTGGTACCGTAATTAAGTACTCGTACGGTATTGAACCGTTTTGGGGTGGTTTGGTACCGTATGGATGTACTCGTAGGATATTACACCGTTTTGGTGTGGTTTGGTACCGTATGGATGTACTCGTACGGTATTGCACCCTTTTGGTGTGGTTTGGAACCGTATGGATGTACTCGTACGGTATTGCACCGTTTTGGTTAGGTTTGGTATCGTAACGAAGTACTCGTACGGTATTGTACCCTTTTGGTGTGGTTTGGTACCGTAACGAAGTACTCGTACGATATTGCACCGTTTTGGTGTGGTTTGGTACCGTATGGATGTACTCGTACGATATTACACCGTTTTGGTGTGGTTTGGTACCGTATGGATGTACTCGTACGGTTTTCCACCGTTTTGGTGTGGTTTGGTACCGTATGGATGTACTCGTACGGTTTTGCACCGTTTTGGTGTGGTTTGGTACTGTAACGAAGTACTCGTACGGTATTGTACCCTTTTGGTGTGGTTTCGTACCGTAACGAAGTTCTCGTACGGCATTGCACCGTTTTGGTGTGGTTTGGTACCGTGTGGATGTACTCGTATGGCATTGCACCGTTTTGGTTAGGTTTGGTACCGTAACGAAGTACTCGTACGGTATTGTACCTTTTTGGTGTGGTTTGGTACCGTAACGAAGTACTCGTACGGTATTGCACCGTTTTGGTGTGGTTGGGTACCGTATGGATGTAGTCGTACGGTTTTGTACCGTTTTGGTGTGGTTTGGTACCGTATGGATGTATTCGTACGGAATTGCACCGTTTTGGTTTGGTTTGGTACCGTAACGAAGTACTCATACGGTATTGTACCCTTTTGGTGTGGTTTGGTACCGTAATGAAGTACTCGTACGGTATTGAACCGTTTTGGGGTGGTTTGGTACCGTATGGATGTACTCGTACGATATTACACCGTTTTGGTGTGGTTTGGTACCGTATGGATGTACTCGTACGGTATTGCACCCTTTTGGTGTGGTTTGGAACCGTATGGATGTACTCGTACGGTATTGCACCGTTTTGGTTAGGTTTGGTACCGTAACGAAGTACTCGTACGGTATTGTACCCTTTTGGTGTGGTTTGGTACCGTAACGAAGTACTCGTACGATATTGCACCGTTTTGGTGTGGTTTGGTACCGTATGGATGTACTCGTACGATATTACACCGTTTTGGTGTGGTTTGGTACCGTATGGATGTACTCGTACGGTTTTCCACCGTTTTGGTTTGGTTTGGTACCGTATGTATGTACTCGTACGGTTTTGCACCGTTTTGGTGTGGTTTGGTACTGTAACGAAGTACTCGTCCGGTATTGTACCCTTTTGGTGTGGTTTCGTACCGTAACGAAGTTCTCGTACGGCATTGCACCGTTTTGGTGTGGTTTGGTACCGTGTGGATGTACTCGTATGGCATTGCACCGTTTTGGTTAGGTTTGGTACCGTAACGAAGTACTCGTACGGTATTGAACCTTTTTGGTGTGGTTTGGTACCGTAAAGAAGTACTCGTACGGTATTGCACCGTTTTGGGGTGGTTTGGTACCGTATGGATGTACTCGTACGGTTTTGCACCGTTTTGGTGTGGTTTGGTACCGTAACGAAGTACTCGTACGGCATTGCACCGTTTTGGGTTGGTTTGGTACCGTATGGATGTACTCGTACGGTTTTGCACCGTTTTGGTGTGGTTTGGTACCGTAACGAAGTACTCGTACGGTATTGTACCCTTTTGCTGTGGTTTGGTACCGTAACGAAGTACTCGTACGGTATTGCACCGTTTTGGTGTGGTTTGGTACCGTATGGATGTAGTCGTACGGTTTTGTACCGTTTTGGTGTGGTTTGGTACCGTATGGATGTATTCGTACGGAATTGCACCGTTTTGGTTTGGTTTGGTACCGTAACGAAGTACTCATACGGTATTGTACCCTTTTGGTGTGGTTTGGTACAGTAATAAAGTACTCGTACGGTATTGAACCGTTTTGGGGTGGTTTGGTACCGTATGGATGTACTCGTACGATATTACACCGTTTTGGTGTGGTTTGGTACCGTATGGATGTACTCGTACGGTATTGCACCCTTTTGGTGTGGTTTGGAACCGTATGGATGTACTCGTACGGTATTGCACCGTTTTGGTTAGGTTTGGTACCGTAACGAAGTACTCGTACGGTATTGTACCCTTTTGGTGTGGTTTGGTACCGTAACGAAGTACTCGTACGATATTGCACCGTTTTGGTGTGGTTTGGTACCGTATGGATGTACTCGTACGATATTACACCGTTTTGGTGTGGTTTGGTACCGTATGGATGTACTCGTACGGTTTTCCACCGTTTCGGTGTGGTTTGGTACCGTATGGATGTACTCGTACGGTTTTGCACCGTTTTGGTGTGGTTTGGTACTGTAACGAAGTACTCGTACGGTATTGTACCCTTTTGGTGTGGTTTCGTACCGTAACGAAGTTCTCGTACGGCATTGCACAGTTTTGGTGTGGTTTGGTACCGTGTGGATGTACTCGTATGGCATTGCACCGTTTTGGTTAGGTTTGGTACCGTAACGAAGTACTCGTACGGGATTGTACCTTTTTGGAGTGGTTTGGTACCGTAACGAAGTACTCGTACGGTATTGCACCGTTTTGGGGTGGTTTGGTACCGTATGGATGTACTCGTACGGTTTTGCACCGTTTTGGTGTGGTTTGGTACCGTAACGACGTACTCGTACGGTATTGAACCGTTTTGGGTTGGTTTGGTACCGTATGGATGTACTCGTACGGTTTTGCACCGTTTTGGTGTTGTTTGGTACCGTAACGAAGTACTCGTACGGTATTGTACCATTTTGGTGTGGTTTGGTACCGTAACGAAGTACTCGTACGGTATTGCACCGTTTTGGTGTGGTTTGGTACCGTATGGATGTACTCGTACGGTATTGCACCGTTTTGATGTGGTTTGGTACCGTATGGATGTACTCGTGCGGTATTGCACCGTTTTGGTTTGGTTTTGTACCGTAACGAAGTACTCGTACGGTGTTGTACCCTTTTGGTGTGGTTTGGTACCGTAACGAAGTACTCGTATGGTATTGTACCGTTTTGGTGTGGTTTGGTACCGTATGGATGTACTCGTACGGTATTGCATCGTTTGGGTGTGGTTTGGTACAGTACGGATGTACTCATACGGTATTGCACCATTTTGGTTTGGTTTGGTACCGTAACGAAGTACTCGTACGGTATTATACCCTTTTGGTGTGGTTTGGTACCGTAACGAAGTACTCGTACGGTATTGCACCGTTTTGGTGTGGTTTGGTACTGTATGGATGTACTCGTACGGTATTGCACCGTTTTGATGTGGTTTGGTACCGTATGGATGTACTCGTACGGTATTGCACCGTTTTGGTTTGGTTTGGTGCCGTAACGAAGTACTCGTACGGTATTGTACCCTTTTGGTGTGGTTTGGTACCGTAACGAAGTACTCGTACGGTATTGCACCGTTTTGGTGTGGTTTGGTACCGTATGGATGTACTCGTACGGTTTTGTACCGTTTTGGTGTGGTTTGGTACCGTATGGATGTACTCGTACGGAATTGCACGGTTTTGGTTTGGTTTGGTACCGTAACGAAGTACTCATACGGTATTGTACCCTTTTGGTGTGGTTTGGTACCGTAACGAAGTACTCGTACGGTATTGCACCGTTTTGGTGTGGTTTGGTACCGTATGGATGTACTCGTACGGTTTTGTACCGTTTTGGTGCGGTTTGGTACCGTATGGATGTACTCGTATGGAATTGCACGGTTTTGGTTTGGTTTGGTACCGTAACGAAGTACTCATACGGTATTGTACCCTTTTGGTGTGGTTTGGTACCGTAACGAAGTACTCGTACGGTATTGAACCGTTTTGGAGTGGTTTGGTACCGTATGGATGTACTCGTACGGTTTTGCACCGTTTTGGTGTGGTTTGGTACCGTAACGAAGTACTCGTACGGTATTGAACCGTTTTGGGGTGGTTTGGTACCGTATGGATGTACTTGTACGGTTTTGCACCGTTTTGGTGTGGTTTGGTACCGTAACGAAGTACTCGTACGGCATTGTACCCTTTTGGTGTGGTTTGGTACCGTAACGAAGTACTCGTATGGTATTGTACCCTTTTGGTGTGGTTTGGTACCGTAACGAAGTACTCGTACGATATTGCACCGTTTTGGTGTGGTATGGTACCATAACGAAGTACTCGTACGATATTGCACCGTTTTGGTGTGGTTTGGTACCGTATGGATGTACTCGTACGGTTTTCCACCGTTTTGGTGTGGTTTGGTACCGTATGGATGTACTCTTACGGTTTTGCACCGTTTTGGTGTGGTTTGGTACTGTAACGAAGTACTCGTACGGTATTGTACCCTTTTGGTGTGGTTTGGTACCGTAACGAAGTTGTTGTACGGCACTGCACCGTTTTGGTGTGGTGTGGTACCGTATGGATGTACTCATACGGTATTGCACCCTTTTAGTGTGGTTTGGAACCGTATGGATGTACTCGTACGGTATTGCACCGTTTTGGTTAGGTTTGGTACCGTAACGAAGTACTCGTACGGTATTGTACCTTTTTGGTGTGGTTTGGTACCGTAACGAAGTACTCGTACGGTATTGCACCGTTTTGGGGTGGTTTGGTACTGTATGGATGTACTCGTACGGTTTTGCACCGTTTTGGTGTGGTTTGGTACCGTAACGAAGTACTCGTACGGTATTGAACCGTTTTGGGGTGGTTTGGTACCGTATGGATGTACTTGTACGGTTTTGCACCGTTTTGGTGTGGTTTGGTACCGTAACGAAGTACTCGTACGGCATTGTACCCTTTTGGTGTGGTTTGGTACCGTAACGAAGTACTCGTATGGTATTGTACCCTTTTGGTGTGGTTTGGTACCGTAACGAAGTACTCGTACGATATTGCACCGTTTTGGTGTGGTATGGTACCGTATGGATGTACTCGTACGGTATTACACCATTTTGGTGTGGTTTGGTACCGTATGGATGTACTCGTACGGTTTTCCACCGTTTTGGTGTGGTTTGGTACCGTATGGATGTACTCTTACGGTTTTGCACCGTTTTGGTGTGGTTTGGTACTGTAACGAAGTACTCGTACGGTATTGTACCCTTTTGGTGTGGTTTGGTACCGTAACGAAGTTGTTGTACGGCATTGCACCGTTTTGGTGTGGTGTGGTACCGTATGGATGTACTCGTACGGTATTGCACCCTTTTGGTGTGGTTTGGAACCGTATGGATGTACTCGTACGGTATTGCACCGTTTTGGTTAGGTTTGGTACCGTAACGAAGTACTCGTACGGTATTGTACCCTTTTGGTGTGGTATTGCACCGTAACGAAGTACTCGTACGGTATTGCACCGTTTTGGTGTAGTTTGGTACTGTATGGATGTACTCGTACGGTTTTGCACCGTTTTGGTGTGGTTTTGTACCGTATGGATGTACTTGTACGGTTTTGCACCGTTTTGGTGTGGTTTTGTACCGTAACGAAGTACTCGTACGGCATTGTACCCTTTTGGTGTGGTTTGGTACCGTAACGAAGTACTCGTACGGTATTGCACCGTTTTGGTGTGGTTTGGTACCGTATGGATGTACTCGTACGGTATTGCACCGTTTTGATGTGGTTTGGTACCGTATGGATGTACTCGTGCGGTATTGCACCGTTTTGGTTTGGTTTGGTACTGTAACGAAGTACTCGTACGGTGTTGTACCCTTTTGGTGTGGTTTTGTACCGTAACGAAGTACTCGTAAGGTATTGCACCGTTTTGGTGTGGTTTGGTACCGTATGGATGTACTCGTACGGTATTGCACCGTTTTGGTGTGGTTTGGTACCGTATGGATGTACTCATAGGGTATTGCACCATTTTGGTTTGGTTTGGTACCGTAACGAAGTACTCGTATGGTATTATACCCTTTTGGTGTGGTTTGGTACCGTAACGAAGTACTCGTACGGTATTGCACCGTTTTGTTGTGGTTTGGTACCGTATGGATGTACTCGTACGGTATTGCACCGTTTTGATGTGGTTTGGTACCGTATGGATGTACTCGTACGGTATTGCACCGTTTTGGTTTGGTTTGGTACCGTAACGAAGTTATCGTACGGCATTACACCGTTTTGGTGTGGTTTGGTACCGTATGGATGTACTCGTATGGCATTGCACCGTTTTGGTTAGGTTCGGTACCGTAACGAAGTACTCGTACGGTATTGTACCCTTTTGGTGTGGTTTGGTACCGTAACGAAGTACTCGTACGGTATTGCACCGTTTTGGTGTGGTTTGGTACCGTATGGATGTACTCGTACGGTATTGCACCGTTTTGATGTGGTTTTGTAACGTATGGATGTACTCGTTCGGTATTGCACCGTTTTGGTTTGGTTTGGTACCGTAACGAAGTACTCGTACGGTATTGTATCCTTTTGGTGTGGTTTGGTACCGTAACGAAGTACTCGTACGGTATTGCACCGTTTTGGTGTGGTTTGGTACCGTATAGATGTACTCGTACGGTATTGCACCGTTTTGGTGTGGTTTGGTACCGTATGGATGTACTCCAACGGTATTGCACCGTTTTGGTGTGGTCTGGTACCGTATGGATGTACTCGTACGGTATTGCACCGTTTTGGTGTGGTTTGGTACCGTAACGAAGTATTCGTACGGTATTGTACCCTTTTGGTGTGGTTTGGTACCGTAACGAAGTACTCGTACGGTATTGCACCGTTTTGGTGTGGTTTGGTACCGTATGGATGTAGTCGTACGGTTTTGTACCGTTTTGGTGTGGTTTGGTACCGTATGGATGTATTCGTACGGAATTGCACCGTTTTGGTTTGGTTTGGTACCGTAACGAAGTACTCATACGGTATTGTACCCTTTTGGTGTGGTTTGGTACCGTAATTAAGTACTCGTACGGTATTGAACCGTTTTGGGGTGGTTTGGTACCGTATGGATGTACTCGTACGATATTACACCGTTTTGGTGTGGTTTGGTACCGTATGGATGTACTCGTACGGTATTGCACCCTTTTGGTGTGGTTTGGAACCGTATGGATGTACTCGTACGGTATTGCACCGTTTTGGTTAGGTTTGGTACCGTAACGAAGTATTCGTACGGTATTGTACCCTTTTGGTGTGGTTTGGTACCGTAACGTAGTACTCGTACGGTATTGCACCGTTTTGGTGTGGTTTGGTACCGTATGGATGTACTCGTACGATATTACACCGTTTTGGTGTGGTTTGGTACCGTATGGATGTACTCGTACGGTTTTCCACCGTTTTGGTGTGGTTTGGTACCGTATGGATGTACTCGTACGGTTTTGCACCGTTTTGGTGTGGTTTGGTACTGTAACGAAGTACTCGTACGGTATTGTACCCTTTTGGTGTGGTTTCGTACCGTAACGAATTTCTCGTACGGCATTGCACCGTTTTGGTGTGGTTTGGTACCGTGTGGATGTACTCGTATGGCATTGCACCGTTTTGGTTAGGTTTGGTACCGTAACGAAGTACTCGTACGGCATTGTACCTTTTTGGTGTGGTTTGGTACCGTAACGAAGTACTCGTACGGTATTGCACCGTTTTGGTGTGGTTTGGTACCGTATGGATGTAGTCGTACGGTTTTGTACCGTTTTGGTGTGGTTTGGTACCGTATGGATGTATTCGTACGGAATTGCACCGTTTTGGTTTGGTTTGGTACCGTAACGAAGTACTCATACGGTATTGTACCCTTTTGGTGTGGTTTTGTACCGTAATGAAGTACTCGTACGGTATTGAACCGTTTTGGGGTGGTTTGGTACCGTATGGATGTACTCGTACGATATTACACCGTTTTGGTGTGGTTTGGTACCGTATGGATGTACTCGTACTGTATTGCACCCTTTTGGTGTGGTTTGGAACCGTATGGATGTACTCGTACGGTATTGCACCGTTTTGGTTAGGTTTGGTACTGTAACGAAGTACTCGTACGTTATTGTACCCTTTTGGTGTGGTTTGGTACCGTAACGAAGTACTCGTACGATATTGCACCGTTTTGGTGTGGTTTGGTACCGTATGGATGTACTCGTACGATATTACACCGTTTTGGTGTGGTTTGGTACCGTATGGATGTACTCGTACGGTTTTCCACCGTTTTGGTGTGGTTTGGTACCGTATGGATGTACTCGTACGGTTTTGCACCGTTTTGGTGTGGTTTGGTACTGTAACGAAGTACTCGTACGGTATTGTACCCTTTTGGTGTGGTTTCGTACCGTAACGAAGTTCTCGTACGGCATTGCACCGTTTTGGTGTGGTTTGGTACCGTGTGGATGTACTCGTATGGCATTGCACCGTTTTGGTTAGGTTTGGTACCGTAACGAAGTACTCGTACGGTATTGTACCTTTTTGGTGTGGTTTGGTACCGTAACGAAGTACTCGTACGGTATTGCACCGTTTTGGTGTGGTTTGGTACCGTATAGATGTACTCGTACGGTATTGCACCGTTTTGGTGTGGTTTGGTACTGTATGGATGTATTCGTACGGTATTGCACCGTTTTGGTGTGGTCTGGTACCGTATGGATGTACTCATTCGGTATTGCTCCGTTTTGGTGTGGTTTGGTACCGTAACGAAGTACTCGTACGGTATTGCACCGTTTTGGTGTGGTTTGGTACCGTATGGATGTACTCGTACGGTATTGCACCGTTTTGATGTGGTTTGGTACCGTATGGATGTACTCGTGCGGTATTGCACCGTTTTGGTTTGGTTTGGTACTGTAACGAAGTACTCGTACGGTGTTGTACCCTTTTGGTGTGGTTTGGTACCGTAACGAAGTACTCGTATGGTATTGCACCGTTTTGGTGTGGTTTGGTACCGTATGGATGTACTCGTACGGTATTGCACCGTTTTGGTGTGGTTTGGTACCGTATGGATGTACTCATAGGGTATTGCACCATTTTGGTTTGGTTTGGTACCGTAACGAAGTACTCGTACGGTATTATACCCTTTTGGTGTGGTTTGGTACCGTAACGAAGTACTCGTACGGTATTGCACCGTTTTGGTGTGGTTTGGTACCGTATGGATGTACTCGTACGGTATTGCACCGTTTTGATGTGGTTTGGTACCGTATGGATGTACTCGTACGGTATTGCACCGTTTTGGTTTGGTTTGGTACCGTAACGAAGTTATCGTACGGCATTACACCGTTTTGGTGTGGTTTGGTACCGTATGGATGTACTCGTATGGCATTGCACCGTTTTGGTTAGGTTCGGTACCGTAACGAAGTACTCGTACGGTATTGTACCCTTTTGGTGTGGTTTGGTACCGTAACGAAGTACTCGTACGGTATTGCACCGTTTTGGTGTGGTTTGGTACCGTATGGATGTATTCGTACGGTATTGCACCGTTTTGGTGTGGTCTGGTACCGTATGGATGTACTCATACGGTATTGCACCGTTTTGGTTTGGTTTGGTACTGTAACGAAGTACTCGTACGGTATTGTACCCTTTTGGTGTGGTTTGGTACCGTAACGAAGTATTCGTACGGTATTGTACCCTTTTGGTGTGGTTTGGTACCGTAACGAAGTACTCGTACGGTATTGCACCGTTTTGGTGTGGTTTGGTACCGTATGGATGTAGTCGTACGGTTTTGTACCGTTTTGGTGTGGTTTGGTACCGTATGGATGTATTCGTACGGAATTGCACCGTTTTGGTTTGGTTTGGTACCGTAACGAAGTACTCATACGGTATTGTACCCTTTTGGTGTGGTTTGGTACCGTAATTAAGTACTCGTACGGTATTGAACCGTTTTGGGGTGGTTTGGTACCGTATGGATGTACTCGTACGATATTACACCGTTTTGGTGTGGTTTGGTACCGTATGGATGTACTCGTACGGTATTGCACCCTTTTGGTGTGGTTTGGAACCGTATGGATGTACTCGTACGGTATTGCACCGTTTTGGTTAGGTTTGGTACCGTAACGAAGTACTCGTACGGTATTGTACCCTTTTGGTGTGGTTTGGTACCGTAACGTAGTACTCGTACGGTATTGCACCGTTTTGGTGTGGTTTGGTACCGTATGGATGTACTCGTACGATATTACACCGTTTTGGTGTGGTTTGGTACCGTATGGATGTACTCGTACGGTTTTCCACCGTTTTGGTGTGGTTTGGTACCGTATGGATGTACTCGTACGGTTTTGCACCGTTTTGGTGTGGTTTGGTACTGTAACGAAGTACTCGTACGGTATTGTACCCTTTTGGTGTGGTTTCGTACCGTAACGAAGTTCTCGTACGGCATTGCACCGTTTTGGTGTGGTTTGGTACCGTGTGGATGTACTCGTATGGCATTGCACCGTTTTGGTTAGGTTTGGTACCGTAACGAAGTACTCGTACGGTATTGTACCTTTTTGGTGTGGTTTGGTACCGTAACGAAGTACTCGTACGGTATTGCACCGTTTTGGTGTGGTTTGGTACCGTATGGATGTAGTCGTACGGTTTTGTACCGTTTTGGTGTGGTTTGGTACCGTATGGATGTATTCGTACGGAATTGCACCGTTTTGGTTTGGTTTGGTACCGTAACGAAGTACTCATACGGTATTGTACCCTTTTGGTGTGGTTTGGTACCGTAATGAAGTACTCGTACGGTATTGAACCGTTTTGGGGTGGTTTGGTACCGTATGGATGTACTCGTACGATATTACACCGTTTTGGTGTGGTTTGGTACCGTATGGATGTACTCGTACTGTATTGCACCCTTTTGGTGTGGTTTGGAACCGTATGGATGTACTCGTACGGTATTGCACCGTTTTGGTTAGGTTTGGTACTGTAACGAAGTACTCGTACGTTATTGTACCCTTTTGGTGTGGTTTGGTACCGTAACGAAGTACTCGTACGATATTGCACCGTTTTGGTGTGGTTTGGTACCGTATGGATGTACTCGTACGATATTACACCGTTTTGGTGTGGTTTGGTACCGTATGGATGTACTCGTACGGTTTTCCACCGTTTTGGTGTGGTTTGGTACTGTAACGAAGTACTCGTACGGTATTGTACCCTTTTGGTGTGGTTTCGTACCGTAACGAAGTTGTCGTACGGCATTGCACCGTTTTGGTGTGGTTTGGTACCGTGTGGATGTACTCGTATGGCATTGCACCGTTTTGGTTAGGTTTGGTACCGTAACGAAGTACTCGTACGGTATTGTACCTTTTTGGTGTGGTTTGGTACCGTAACGAAGTACTCGTACGGTATTGCACCGTTTTGGTGTGGTTTGGTACCGTATAGATGTACTCGTACGGTATTGCACCGTTTTGGTGTGGTTTGGTACCGTATGGATGTATTCGTACGGTATTGCACCGTTTTGGTGTGGTCTGGTAACGTATGGATGTACTCGTATGGTATTGCACCGTTTTGGTTTGGTTTGGTACCGTAACGAAGTACTCGTACGGTATTGTACCCTTTTGGTGTGGTTTGGTACCGTAACGAAGTACTCGTACGGTATTGCACCGTTTTGGTGTGGTTTGGTACCGTCTGGATGTACTCGTACGGTATTGCACCGTTTTGGTGTGGTTTGGTACCGTATGGATGTACTCGTACGGTTTTGCACTGTTTTGGTGTGGTTTGGTTCCGTAACGAAGTACTCGTACGGTATTGTATCCTTTTGGTGTGGTTTGGTACCGTAACGAAGTACTCGTACGGTATTGCACCGTTTTGGTGTGGTTTGGTACCGTATAGATGTACTCGTACGGTATTGCACCATTTTGGTGTGGTTTGGTACCGTATGGATGTACTCCAACGGTATTGCACCGTTTTGGTGTGGTCTGGTACCGTATGGATGTACTCGTACGGTTTTGCACCATTTTGGTGTGGTTTGGTACCGTAACGAAGTACTCGTACGGCATTGCACCCTTTTGGTGTGGTTTGGAACCGTAACGAAGTACTCGTACGGCATTGCACCGTTTTGGTGTGGTGTGGTACCGTACGGATGTACTGTAACGAAGTACTCGTACGGTGTTGTACCCTTTTGGTGTGGTTTGGTACCGTAACGAAGTACTCGTACGGTATTGCACCGTTTTGGTGTGGTTTGGTACCGTATAGATGTACTCGTACGGTATTGCACCGTTTTGGTGTGGTTTGGTACCGTATGGATGTATTCGTACGGTATTGCACCGTTTTGGTGTGGTCTGGTACCGTATGGATGTACTCATACGGTATTGCACCGTTTTGGTTTGGTTTGGTACTGTAACGAAGTACTCGTACGGTATTGTACCCTTTTGGTGTGGTTTGGTACCGTAACGAAGTACTCGTACGGTATTGCACCGTTTTGGGGTGGTTTGGTACCGTATGGATGTACTCGTACGATATTACACCGTTTTGGTGTGGTTTGGTACCGTATGGATGTACTCGTACGGTATTGCACCCTTTTGGTGTGGTTTGGAACCGTTTGAATGTACTCGTACGGTTTTGCACCGTTTTGGTGAGGTTTGGTACTGTAACGAAGTACTCGTACGGTATTGTACCCTTTTGGTGTGGTTTCGTACCGTAACGAAGTTCTCGTACGGCATTGCACCGTTTTGGTGTGGTTTGGTACCGTGTGGATGTACTCGTATGGCATTGCACCGTTTTGGTTAGGTTTGGTAGCGTAACGAAGTACTCGTACGGTATTGTACCTTTTTGGTGTGGTTTGGTACCGTAACGAAGTACTCGTACGGTATTGCACCGTTTTGGGGTGGTTTGGTACCGTATGGATGTACTCGTACGGTTTTGCACCGTTTTGGTGTGGTTTGGTACCGTAACGAATACCTCGTACGGTATTGAACCATTTTGGGTTGGTTTGGTACCGTATGGATGTACTCGTACGGTTTTGCACCGTTTTGGTGTGGTTTGGTACCGTAACGAAGTACTCGTACGGTATTGTACCCTTTTGGTGTGGTTTGGTACCGTAACGAAGTACTCGTACGGTATTGCACCGTTTTGGTGTGGTTTGGTACCGTATGGATGTACTCGTACGATATTACACCGTTTTGGTGTGGTTTGGTACCGTATGGATGTACTCGTACGGTATTGCACCCTTTTGGTGTGGTTTGGAACCGTATGGATGTACTCGTACGGTATTGCACCGTTTTGGTTAGGTTTGGTACCGTAACGAAGTATTCGTACGGTATTGTACCCTTTTGGTGTGGTTTGGTACCGTAACGTAGTACTCGTACGGTATTGCACCGTTTTGGTGTGGTTTGGTACCGTATGGATGTACTCGTACGGTTTTCCACCGTTTTGGTGTGGTTTGGTACCGTATGGATGTACTCGTACGGTTTTGCACCGTTTTGGTGTGGTTTGGTACTGTAACGAAGTACTCGTACGGTATTGTACCCTTTTGGTGTGGTTTCGTACCGTAACGAATTTCTCGTACGGCATTGCACCGTTTTGGTGTGGTTTGGTACCGTGTGGATGTACTCGTATGGCATTGCACCGTTTTGGTTAGGTTTGGTACCGTAACGAAGTACTCGTACGGCATTGTACCTTTTTGGTGTGGTTTGGTACCGTAACGAAGTACTCGTACGGTATTGCACCGTTTTGGTGTGGTTTGGTACCGTATGGATGTAGTCGTACGGTTTTGTACCGTTTTGGTGTGGTTTGGTACCGTATGGATGTATTCGTACGGAATTGCACCGTTTTGGTTTGGTTTGGTACCGTAACGAAGTACTCATACGGTATTGTACCCTTTTGGTGTGGTTTGGTACCGTAATGAAGTACTCGTACGGTATTGAACCGTTTTGGGGTGGTTTGGTACCGTATGGATGTACTCGTACGATATTACACCGTTTTGGTGTGGTTTGGTACCGTATGGATGTACTCGTACTGTATTGCACCCTTTTGGTGTGGTTTGGAACCGTATGGATGTACTCGTACGGTATTGCACCGTTTTGGTTAGGTTTGGTACTGTAACGAAGTACTCGTACGTTATTGTACCCTTTTGGTGTGGTTTGGTACCGTAACGAAGTACTCGTACGATATTGCACCGTTTTGGTGTGGTTTGGAACCGTATGGATGTACTCGTACGATATTACACCGTTTTTGTGTGGTTTGGTACCGTATGGATGTACTCGTACGGTATTGCACCCTTTTGGTGTGGTTTGGAACCGTTTGAATGTACTCGTACGGTTTTGCACCGTTTTGGTGAGGTTTGGTACTGTAACGAAGTACTCGTACGGTATTGTACCCTTTTGGTGTGGTTTCGTACCGTAACGAAGTTCTCGTACGGCATTGCACCGTTTTGGTGTGGTTTGGTACCGTATGGATGTACTCGTACGATATTACACCGTTTTGGTGTGGTTTGGTACCGTATGGATGTACTCATACGGTATTGCACCGTTTTGGTTTGGTTTGGTACTGTAACGAAGTACTCGTACGGTATTGTACCCTTTTGGTGTGGTTTGGTACCGTAACGAAGTACTCGTACGGTATTGCACCGTTTTGGGGTGGTTTGGTACCGTATGGATGTACTCGTACGATATTACACCGTTTTGGTGTGGTTTGGTACCGTATGGATGTACTCGTACGGTATTGCACCCTTTTGGTGTGGTTTGGAACAGTTTGAATGTACTCGTACGGTTTTGCACCGTTTTGGTGAGGTTTGGTACTGTAACGAAGTACTCGTACGGTATTGTACCCTTTTGGTGTGGTTTCGTACCGTAACGAAGTTCTCGTACGGCATTGCACCGTTTTGGTGTGGTTTGGTACCGTGTGGATGTACTCGTATGGCATTGCACCGTTTTGGTTAGGTTTGGTACCGTAACGAAGTACTCGTACGGCATTGTACCTTTTTGGTGTGGTTTGGTACCGTAACGAAGTACTCGTACGGTATTGCACCGTTTTGGTGTGGTTTGGTACCGTATGGATGTAGTCGTACGGTTTTGTACCGTTTTGGTGTGGTTTGGTACCGTATGGATGTATTCGTACGGAATTGCACCGTTTTGGTTTGGTTTGGTACCGTAACGAAGTACTCATACGGTATTGTACCCTTTTGGTGTGGTTTGGTACCGTAATGAAGTACTCGTACGGTATTGAACCGTTTTGGGGTGGTTTGGTACCGTATGGATGTACTCGTACGATATTACACCGTTTTGGTGTGGTTTGGTACCGTATGGATGTACTCGTACTGTATTGCACCCTTTTGGTGTGGTTTGGAACCGTATGGATGTACTCGTACGGTATTGCACCGTTTTGGTTAGGTTTGGTACTGTAACGAAGTACTCGTACGTTATTGTACCCTTTTGGTGTGGTTTGGTACCGTAACGAAGTACTCGTACGATATTGCACCGTTTTGGTGTGGTTTGGAACCGTATGGATGTACTCGTACGATATTACACCGTTTTGGTGTTGTTTGGTACCGTATGGATGTACTCGTACGGTATTGCACCCTTTTGGTGTGGTTTGGAACCGTTTGAATGTACTCGTACGGTTTTGCACCGTTTTGGTGAGGTTTGGTACTGTAACGAAGTACTCGTACGGTATTGTACCCTTTTGGTGTGGTTTCGTACCGTAACGAAGTTCTCGTACGGCATTGCACCGTTTTGGTGTGGTTTGGTACCGTATGGATGTACTCGTACGATATTACACCGTTTTGGTGTGGTTTGGTACCGTATGGATGTACTCATACGGTATTGCACCGTTTTGGTTTGGTTTGGTACTGTAACGAAGTACTCGTACGGTATTGTACCCTTTTGGTGTGGTTTGGTACCGTAACGAAGTACTCGTACGGTATTGCACCGTTTTGGGGTGGTTTGGTACCGTATGGATGTACTCGTACGATATTACACCGTTTTGGTGTGGTTTGGTACCGTATGGATGTACTCGTACGGTATTGCACCCTTTTGGTGTGGTTTGGAACAGTTTGAATGTACTCGTACGGTTTTGCACCGTTTTGGTGAGGTTTGGTACTGTAACGAAGTACTCGTACGGTATTGTACCCTTTTGGTGTGGTTTCGTACCGTAACGAAGTTCTCGTACGGCATTGCACCGTTTTGGTGTGGTTTGGTACCGTGTGGATGTACTCGTATGGCATTGCACCATTTTGGTTAGGTTTGGTAGCGTAACGAAGTACTCGTACGGTATTGTACCTTTTTGGTGTGGTTTGGTACCGTAACGAAGTACTCGTACGGTATTGCACCGTTTTGGGGTGGTTTGGTACCGTATGGATGTACTCGTACGGTTTTGCACCGTTTTGGTGTGGTTTGGTACCGTAACGAATACCTCGTACGGTATTGAACCATTTTGGGTTGGTTTGGTACCGTATGGATGTACTCGTACGGTTTTGCACCGTTTTGGTGTGGTTTGGTACCGTAACGAAGTACTCGTACGGTATTGTACCCTTTTGGTGTGGTTTGGTACCGTAACGAAGTACTCGTACGGTATTGCACCGTTTTGGTGTGGTTTGGTACCGTATGGATGTACTCGTACGATATTACACCGTTTTGGTGTGGTTTGGTACCGTATGGATGTACTCGTACGGTATTGCACCCTTTTGGTGTGGTTTGGAACCGTATGGATGTACTCGTACGATATTGCACCGTTTTGGTTAGGTTTGGTACCGTAACGAAGTATTCGTACGGTATTGTACCCTTTTGGTGTGGTTTGGTACCGTAACGTAGTACTCGTACGGTATTGCACCGTTTTGGTGTGGTTTGGTACCGTATGGATGTACTCGTACGATATTACACCGTTTTGGTGTGGTTTGGTACCGTATGGATGTACTCGTACGGTTTTCCACCGTTTTGGTGTGGTTTGGTACCGTATGGATGTACTCGTACGGTTTTGCACCGTTTTGGTGTGGTTTGGTACTGTAACGAAGTACTCGTACGGTATTGTACCCTTTTGGTGTGGTTTCGTACCGTAACGAATTTCTCGTACGGCATTGCACCGTTTTGGTGTGGTTTGGTACCGTGTGGATGTACTCGTATGGCATTGCACCGTTTTGGTTAGGTTTGGTACCGTAACGAAGTACTCGTACGGCATTGTACCTTTTTGGTGTGGTTTGGTACCGTAACGAAGTACTCGTACGGTATTGCACCGTTTTGGTGTGGTTTGGTACCGTATGGATGTAGTCGTACGGTTTTGTACCGTTTTGGTGTGGTTTGGTACCGTATGGATGTATTCGTACGGAATTGCACCGTTTTGGTTTGGTTTGGTACCGTAACGAAGTACTCATACGGTATTGTACCCTTTTGGTGTGGTTTTGTACCGTAATGAAGTACTCGTACGGTATTGAACCGTTTTGGGGTGGTTTGGTACCGTATGGATGTACTCGTACGATATTACACCGTTTTGGTGTGGTTTGGTACCGTATGGATGTACTCGTACTGTATTGCACCCTTTTGGTGTGGTTTGGAACCGTATGGATGTACTCGTACGGTATTGCACCGTTTTGGTTAGGTTTGGTACTGTAACGAAGTACTCGTACGTTATTGTACCCTTTTGGTGTGGTTTGGTACCGTAACGAAGTACTCGTACGATATTGCACCGTTTTGGTGTGGTTTGGTACCGTATGGATGTACTCGTACGATATTACACCGTTTTGGTGTGGTTTGGTACCGTATGGATGTACTCGTACGGTTTTCCACCGTTTTGGTGTGGTTTGGTACCGTATGGATGTACTCGTACGGTTTTGCACCGTTTTGGTGTGGTTTGGTACTGTAACGAAGTACTCGTACGGTATTGTACCCTTTTGGTGTGGTTTCGTACCGTAACGAAGTTCTCGTACGGCATTGCACCGTTTTGGTGTGGTTTGGTACCGTGTGGATGTACTCGTATGGCATTTCACCGTTTTGGTTAGGTTTGGTACCGTAACGAAGTACTCGTACGGTATTGTACCTTTTTGTTGTGGTTTGGTACCGTAACGAAGTACTCGTACGGTATTGCACCGTTTTGGTGTGGTTTGGTACCGTATAGATGTACTCGTACGGTATTGCACCGTTTTGGTGTGGTTTGGTACCGTATGGATGTATTCGTACGGTATTGCACCGTTTTGGTGTGGTCTGGTACCGTATGGATGTACTCATTCGGTATTGCTCCGTTTTGGTGTGGTTTGGTACCGTAACGAAGTACTCGTACGGTATTGCACCGTTTTGGTGTGGTTTGGTACCGTATGGATGTACTCGTACGGTATTGCACCGTTTTGATGTGGTTTGGTACCGTATGGATGTACTCGTGCGGTATTGCACCGTTTTGGTTTGGTTTGGTACTGTAACGAAGTACTCGTACGGTGTTGTACCCTTTTGGTGTGGTTTGGTACCGTAACGAAGTACTCGTATGGTATTGCACCGTTTTGGTGTGGTTTGGTACCGTATGGATGTACTCGTACCGTATTGCACCGTTTTGGTGTGGTTTGGTACCGTATGGATGTACTCATAGGGTATTGCACCATTTTGGTTTGGTTTGGTACCGTAACGAAGTACTCGTACGGTATTATACCCTTTTGGTGTGGTTTGGTACCGTAACGAAGTACTCGTACGGTATTGCACCGTTTTGGTGTGGTTTGGTACCGTATGGATGTACTCGTACGGTATTGCACCGTTTTGATGTGGTTTGGTACCGTATGGATGTACTCGTACGGTATTGCACCGTTTTGGTTTGGTTTGGTACCGTAACGAAGTTCTCGTACGGCATTACACCGTTTTGGTGTGGTTTGGTACCGTATGGATGTACTCGTATGGCATTGCACCGTTTTGGTTAGGTTCGGTACCGTAACGAAGTACTCGTACGGTATTGTACCCTTTTGGTGTGGTTTGGTACCGTAACGAAGTACTCGTACGGTATTGCACCGTTTTGGTGTGGTTTGGTACCGTATGGATGTATTCGTACGGTATTGCACCGTTTTGGTGTGGTCTGGTACCGTATGGATGTACTCATACGGTATTGCACCGTTTTGGTTTGGTTTGGTACTGTAACGAAGTACTCGTACGGCATTGTACCCTTTTGGTGTGGTTTGGTACCGTAACGAAGTATTCGTACGGTATTGTACCCTTTTGGTGTGGTTTGGTACCGTAACGAAGTACTCGTACGGTATTGCACCGTTTTGGTGTGGTTTGGTACCGTATGGATGTAGTCGTACGGTTTTGTACCGTTTTTGTGTGGTTTGGTACCGTATGGATGTATTCGTACGGAATTGCACCGTTTTGGTTTGGTTTGGTACCGTAACGAAGTACTCATACGGTATTGTACCCTTTTGGTGTGGTTTGGTACCGTAATTAAGTACTCGTACGGTATTGAACCGTTTTGGGGTGGTTTGGTACCGTATGGATGTACTCGTACGATATTACACCGTTTTGGTGTGGTTTGGTACCGTATGGATGTACTCGTACGGTATTGCACCCTTTTGGTGTGGTTTGGAACCGTATGGATGTACTCGTACGGTATTGCACCGTTTTGGTTAGGTTTGGTACCGTAACGAAGTACTCGTACGGTATTGTACCCTTTTGGTGTGGTTTGGTACCGTAACGTAGTACTCGTACGGTATTGCACCGTTTTGGTGTGGTTTGGTACCGTATGGATGTACTCGTACGATATTACACCGTTTTGGTGTGGTTTGGTACCGTATGGATGTACTCGTACGGTTTTCCACCGTTTTGGTGTGGTTTGGTACCGTATGGATGTACTCGTACGGTTTTGCACCGTTTTGGTGTGGTTTGGTACTGTAACGAAGTACTCGTACGGTATTGTACCCTTTTGGTGTGGTTTCGTACCGTAACGAAGTTCTCGTACGGCATTGCACCGTTTTGGTGTTGTTTGGTACCGTGTGGATGTACTCGTATGGCATTGCACCGTTTTGGTTAGGTTTGGTACCGTAACGAAGTACTCGTACGGTATTGTACCTTTTTGGTGTGGTTTGGTACCGTAACGAAGTACTCGTACGGTATTGCACCGTTTTGGTGTGGTTTGGTACCGTATGGATGTAGTCGTACGGTTTTGTACCGTTTTGGTGTGGTTTGGTACCGTATGGATGTATTCGTACGGAATTGCACCATTTTGGTTTGGTTTGGTACCGTAACGAAGTACTCATACGGTATTGTACCCTTTTGGTGTGGTTTGGTACCGTAATGAAGTACTCGTACGGTATTGAACCGTTTTGGGGTGGTTTGGTACCGTATGGATGTACTCGTACGATATTACACCGTTTTGGTGTGGTTTGGTACCGTATGGATGTACTCGTACTGTATTGCACCCTTTTGGTGTGGTTTGGAACCGTATGGATGTACTCGTACGGTATTGCACCGTTTTGGTTAGGTTTGGTACTGTAACGAAGTACTCGTACGTTATTGTACCCTTTTGGTGTGGTTTGGTACCGTAACGAAGTACTCGTACGATATTGCACCGTTTTGGTGTGGTTTGGTACCGTATGGATGTACTCGTACGATATTACACCGTTTTGGTGTGGTTTGGTACCGTATGGATGTACTCGTACGGTTTTCCACCGTTTTGGTGTGGTTTGGTACCGTATGGATGTACTCGTACGGTTTTGCACCGTTTTGGTGTGGTTTGGTACTGTAACGAAGTACTCGTACGGTATTGTACCCTTTTGGTGTGGTTTCGTACCGTAACGAAGTTGTCGTACGGCATTGCACCGTTTTGGTGTGGTTTGGTACCGTGTGGATGTACTCGTATGGCATTGCACCGTTTTGGTTAGGTTTGGTACCGTAACGAAGTACTCGTACGGTATTGTACCTTTTTGGTGTGGTTTGGTACCGTAACGAAGTACTCGTACGGTATTGCACCGTTTTGGTGTGGTTTGGTACCGTATGGATGTAGTCGTACGGTTTTGTACCGTTTTGGTGTGGTTTGGTACCGTATGGATGTATTCGTACGGAATTGCACCATTTTGGTTTGGTTTGGTACCGTAACGAAGTACTCATACGGTATTGTACCCTTTTGGTGTGGTTTGGTACCGTAATGAAGTACTCGTACGGTATTGAACCGTTTTGGGGTGGTTTGGTACCGTATGGATGTACTCGTACGATATTACACCGTTTTGGTGTGGTTTGGTACCGTATGGATGTACTCGTACTGTATTGCACCCTTTTGGTGTGGTTTGGAACCGTATGGATGTACTCGTACGGTATTGCACCGTTTTGGTTAGGTTTGGTACTGTAACGAAGTACTCGTACGTTATTGTACCCTTTTGGTGTGGTTTGGTACCGTAACGAAGTACTCGTACGATATTGCACCGTTTTGGTGTGGTTTGGTACCGTATGGATGTACTCGTACGATATTACACCGTTTTGGTGTGGTTTGGTACCGTATGGATGTACTCGTACGGTTTTCCACCGTTTTGGTGTGGTTTGGTACCGTATGGATGTACTCGTACGGTTTTGCACCGTTTTGGTGTGGTTTGGTACTGTAACGAAGTACTCGTACGGTATTGTACCCTTTTGGTGTGGTTTCGTACCGTAACGAAGTTGTCGTACGGCATTGCACCGTTTTGGTGTGGTTTGGTACCGTGTGGATGTACTCGTATGGCATTGCACCGTTTTGGTTAGGTTTGGTACCGTAACGAAGTACTCGTACGGTATTGTACCTTTTTGGTGTGGTTTGGTACCGTAACGAAGTACTCGTACGGTATTGCACCGTTTTGGTGTGGTTTGGTACCGTATAGATGTACTCGTACGGTATTGCACCGTTTTGGTGTGGTTTGGTACCGTATGGATGTATTCGTACGGTATTGCACCGTTTTGGTGTGGTCTGGTAACGTATGGATGTACTCGTATGGTATTGCACCGTTTTGGTTTGGTTTGGTACCGTAACGAAGTACTCGTACGGTATTGTACCCTTTTGGTGTGGTTTGGTACCGTAACGAAGTACTCGTACGGTATTGCACCGTTTTGGTGTGGTTTGGTACCGTCTGGATGTACTCGTACGGTATTGCACCGTTTTGGTGTGGTTTGGTACCGTATGGATGTACTCGTACGGTTTTGCACTGTTTTGGTGTGGTTTGGTTCCGTAACGAAGTACTCGTACGGTATTGTATCCTTTTGGTGTTGTTTGGTACCGTAACGAAGTACTCGTACGGTATTGCACCGTTTTGGTGTGGTTTGGTACCGTATAGATGTACTCGTACGGTATTGCACCGTTTTGGTGTGGTTTGGTACCGTATGGATGTACTCCAACGGTATTGCACCGTTTTGGTGTGGTCTGGTACCGTATGGATGTACTCGTACGGTTTTGCACCGTTTTGGTGTGGTTTGGTACCGTAACGAAGTACTCGTACGGCATTGCACCCTTTTGGTGTGGTTTGGAACCGTAACGAAGTACTCGTACGGCATTGCACCGTTTTGGTTTGGTGTGGTACCGTACGGATGTACTGTAACGAAGTACTCGTACGGTGTTGTACCCTTTTGGTGTGGTTTGGTACCGTAACGAAGTACTCGTACGGTATTGCACCGTTTTGGTGTGGTTTGGTACCGTATAGATGTACTCGTACGGTATTGCACCGTTTTGGTGTGGTTTGGTACCGTATGGATGTATTCGTACGGTATTGCACCGTTTTGGTGTGGTCTGGTACCGTATGGATGTACTCATACGGTATTGCACCGTTTTGGTGTGGTTTGGTACCGTGTGGATGTACTCGTATGGCATTGCACCGTTTTGGTTAGGTTTGGTACCGTAACGAAGTACTCGTACGGTATTGTACCTTTTTGGTGTGGTTTGGTACCGTAACGAAGTACTCGTACGGTATTGCACCGTTTTGGTGTGGTTTGGTACCGTATAGATGTACTCGTACGGTATTGCACCGTTTTGGTGTGGTTTGGTACCGTATGGATGTATTCGTACGGTATTACACCGTTTTGGTGTGGTCTGGTAACGTATGGATGTACTCGTATGGTATTGCACCGTTTTGGTTTGGTTTGGTACCGTAACGAAGTACTCGTACGGTATTGTACCCTTTTGGTGTGGTTTGGTACCGTAACGAAGTACTCGTACGGTATTGCACCGTTTTGGTGTGGTTTGGTACCGTCTGGATGTACTCGTACGGTATTGCACCGTTTTGGTGTGGTTTGGTACCGTATGGATGTACTCGTACGGTTTTGCACTGTTTTGGTGTGGTTTGGTTCCGTAACGAAGTACTCGTACGGTATTGTATCCTTTTGGTGTGGTTTGGTACCGTAACGAAGTACTCGTACGGTATTGCACCGTTTTGGTGTGGTTTGGTACCGTATAGATGTACTCGTACGGTATTGCACCGTTTTGGTGTGGTTTGGTACCGTATGGATGTACTCCAACGGTATTGCACCGTTTTGGTGTGGTCTGGTACCGTATGGATGTACTCGTACGGTTTTGCACCGTTTTGGTGTGGTTTGGTACCGTAACGAAGTACTCGTACGGCATTGCACCCTTTTGGTGTGGTTTGGAACCGTAACGAAGTACTCGTACGGCATTGCACCGTTTTGGTTTGGTGTGGTACCGTACGGATGTACTGTAACGAAGTACTCGTACGGTGTTGTACCCTTTTGGTGTGGTTTGGTACCGTAACGAAGTACTCGTACGGTATTGCACCGTTTTGGTGTGGTTTGGTACCGTATAGATGTACTCGTACGGTATTGCACCGTTTTGGTGTGGTTTGGTACCGTATGGATGTATTCGTACGGTATTGCACCGTTTTGGTGTGGTCTGGTACCGTATGGATGTACTCATACGGTATTGCACCGTTTTGGTTTGGTTTGGTACTGTAACGAAGTACTCGTACGGTATTGTACCCTTTTGGTGTGGTTTGGTACCGTAACGAAGTACTCGTACGGTATTGCACCGTTTTGGGGTGGTTTGGTACCGTATGGATGTACTCGTACGATATTACACCGTTTTGGTGTGGTTTGGTACCGTATGGATGTACTCGTACGGTATTGCACCCTTTTGGTGTGGTTTGGAACCGTTTGAATGTACTCGTACGGTTTTGCACCGTTTTGGTGAGGTTTGGTACTGTAACGAAGTACTCGTACGGTATTGTACCCTTTTGGTGTGGTTTCGTACCGTAATGAAGTTCTCGTACGGCATTGCACCGTTTTGGTGTGGTTTGGTACCGTGTGGATGTACTCGTATGGCATTGCACCGTTTTGGTTAGGTTTGGTAGCGTAACGAAGTACTCGTACGGTATTGTACCTTTTTGGTGTGGTTTGGTACCGTAACGAAGTACTCGTACGGTATTGCACCGTTTTGGGGTGGTTTGGTACCGTATGGATGTACTCGTACGGTTTTGCACCGTTTTGGTGTGGTTTGGTACCGTAACGAATACCTCGTACGGTATTGAACCGTTTTGGGTTGGTTTGGTACCGTATGGATGTACTCGTACGGTTTTGCACCGTTTTGGTGTGGTTTGGTACCGTAACGAAGTACTCGTACGGTATTGTACCCTTTTGGTGTGGTTTGGTACCGTAACGAAGTACTCGTACGGTATTGCACCGTTTTGGTGTGGTTTGGTACCGTATGGATGTACTCGTACGGTATTGCACCGTTTTGATGTGGTTTGGTACCGTATGGATGTACTCGTGCGGTATATTGTACCGTTTTGGTTTGGTTTTGTACCGTAACGAAGTACTCGTACGGTGTTGTACCCTTTTGGTGTGGTTTGGTACCGTAACGAAGTACTCGTATGGTATTGCACCGTTTTGGTGAGGTTTGGTACCGTATGGATGTACTCGTACGGTATTGCATCGTTTGGGTGTGGTTTGGTACAGTACGGATGTACTCATACGGTATTGCACCATTTTGGTTTGGTTTGGTACCGTAACGAAGTACTCGTACGGTATTATACCCTTTTGGTGTGGTTTGGTACCGTAACGAAGTACTCGTACGGTATTGCACCGTTTTGGTGTGGTTTGGTACTGTATGGATGTACTCGTACGGTATTGCACCGTTTTGATGTGGTTTGGTACCGTATGGATGTACTCGTACGGTATTGCACCGTTTTGGTTTGGTTTGGTACCGTAACGAAGTACTCGTACGGTATTGTACCCTTTTGGTGTGGTTTGGTACCGTAACGAAGTACTCGTACGGTATTGCACCGTTTTGGTGTGGTTTGGTACCGTATGGATGTACTCGTACGGTATTGCACCCTTTTGGTGTGGTTTGGAACCGTATGGATGTACTCGTACGGTATTGCACCGTTTTGGTTAGGTTTGGTACCGTAACGAAGTACTCGTATGGTATTGTACCCTTTTGGTATGGTTTGGTACCGTAACGAAGTACTCGCACGATATTTCACCGTTTTGGTGTGGTTTGGTACCGTATGGATGTACTCGTACGATATTACACCGTTTTGGTGTGGTTTGGTACCGTATGGATGTACTCGTACGGTTTTCCACCGTTTTGGTGTTGTTTGGTACCGTATGGATGTACTCGTACGGTTTTGCACCGTTTTGGTGTGGTTTGGTACTGTAACGAAGTACTCGTACGGTATTGTACCCTTTTGGTGTGGTATGGTACCGTAACGAAGTATTCGTACGGTATTGTACCCTTTTGGTGTGGTTTGGTACCGTAACGAAGTACTCGTACGGTATTGCACCGTTTTGGTGTGGTTTGGTACCGTATGGATGTAGTCGTACGGTTTTGTACCGTTTTGGTGTGGTTTTGTAACGTATGGATGTATTCGTACGGAATTGCACCGTTTTGGTTTGGTTTGGTACCGTAACGAAGTACTCATACGGTATTGTACCCTTTTGGTGTGGTTTGGTACCGTAATGAAGTACTTGTACGGTATTGAACCGTTTTGGGGTGGTTTGGTACCGTATGGATTTACTCGTACGATATTACACCGTTTTGGTGTGGTTTGGTACCGTATGGATGTACTCGTACGGTATTGCACCCTTTTGGTGTGGTTTTGGAACCGTATGGATGTACTCGTACGGTATTGCACCGTTTTGGTTAGGTTTGGTACCGTAACGAAGTACTCGTACGGTATTGTACCCTTTTGGTGTGGTTTGGAACCGTAACGAAGTACTCGTACGATATTGCACCGTTTTGGTGTGGTTTGGTACCGTATGGATGTACTCGTACGATATTACACCGTTTTGGTGTGGTTTGGTACCGTATGGATGTACTCGTACGGTTTTCCACCGTTTTGGTGTGGTTTGGTACCGTATGGATGTACTCGTACGGTTTTGCACCGTTTTGGTGTGGTTTGGTACTGTAACGAAGTACTCGTACGGTATTGTACCCTTTTGGTGTGGTTTCGTACCGTAACGAAGTTCTCGTACGGCATTGCACCGTTTTGGTGTGGTTTGGTACCGTGTGGATGTACTCGTATGGCATTGCACCGTTTTGGTTAGGTTTGGTACCGTAACGAAGTACTCGTACGGTAGTGTACCTTTTTGGTGTGGTTTGGTACCGTAACGAAGTAGTCGTACGGTATTGCACCGTTTTGGGGTGGTTTGGTACCGTATGGATGTACTCGTACGGTTTTGCACCGTTTTGGTGTGGTTTGGTACCGTAACGAAGTACTCGTACGGTATTGAACTGTTTTGGGTTGGTATGGTACCATATGGATGTACTCGTACGGTTTTGCACCGTTTTGGTGTGGTTTGGTACCGTAACGAAGTACTCGTACGGTATTGTACCCTTTTGGTGTGGTTTGGTACCGTAACGAAGTACTCGTACGGTATTGCACCGTTTTGGTGTGGTTTGGTACCGTATGGATGTACTCGTACGGTATTGCACCGTTTTGATGTGGTTTGGTACCTTATGGATGTACTCGTGCGGTATTGCACCGTTTTGGTTTGGTTTTGTACCGTAACGAAGTACTCGTACGGTGTTGTACCTTTTTGGTGTGGTTTGGTACCGTAACGAAGTACTCGTATGGTATTGCACCGTTTTGGTGTGGTTTGGTACCGTATGGATGTACTCGTACGGTATTGCATCGTTTGGGTGTGGTTTGGTACAGTACGGATGTACTCATACGGTATTGCACCATTTTGGTTTGGTTTGGTACCGTAACGAAGTACTCGTACGGTATTATACCCTTTTGGTGTGGTTTGGTACCGTAACGAAGTACTCGTACGGTATTGCACCGTTTTGGTGTGGTTTGGTACAGTATGGATGTACTCGTACGGTATTGCACCGTTTTGATGTGGTTTGGTACCGTATGGATGTACTCGTACGGTATTGCACCGTTTTGGTTTGGTTTGGTACCGTAACGAAGTACTCGTACGGTATTGTACCCTTTTGGTGTGGTTTGGTACCGTAACGAAGTACTCGTACGGTATTGCACCGTTTTGGTGTGGTTTGGTACCGTATGGATGTACTCGTACGGTATTGCACCCTTTTGGTGTGGTATGGAACCGTATGGATGTACTTGTACGGTATTGCACCGTTTTGGTTAGGTTTGGTACCGTAACGAAGTACTCGTAAGGTATTGTACCCTTTTGGTGTGGTTTGGTACCGTAACGAAGTACTCGTACGATATTGCACCGTTTTGGTGTGGTTTGGTACCGTATGGATGTACTCGTACGATATTACACCGTTTTGGTGTGGTTTGGTACCGTATGGACGTACTCGTACGGTTTTCCACCGTTTTGGTGTTGTTTGGTACCGTATGGATGTACTCGTACGGTTTTGCACCGTTTTGGTGTGGTTTGGTACCATAACGAAGTACTCGTAAGGTATTGTACCCTTTTGGTGTGGTTTGGTACCGTAACGAAGTACTCGTACGATATTGCACCGTTTTGGTGTGGTTTGGTACCGTATGGATGTACTCGTACGATATTACACCGTTTTGGTGTGGTTTGGTACCGTATGGACGTACTCGTACGGTTTTCCACCGTTTTGGTGTTGTTTGGTACCGTATGGATGTACTCGTACGGTTTTGCACCGTTTTGGTGTGGTTTGGTACTGTAACGAAGTACTCGTACGGTATTGTACCCTTTTGGTGTGGTTTGGTACCGTAACGAAGTATTCGTACGGTATTGTACCCTTTTGGTGTGGTTTGGTACCGTAACGAAGTACTCGTACGGTATTGCACCGTTTTGGTGTGGTTTGGTACCGTATGGATGTAGTCGTACGGTTTTGTACCGTTTTGGTGTGGTTTTGTACCGTATGGATGTATTCGTACGGAATTGCACCGTTTTGGTTTGGTTTGGTACCGTAACGAAGTACTCATACGGTATTGTACCCTTTTGGTGTGGTTTGGTACAGTAATGAAGTACTTGTACGGTATTGAACCGTTTTGGGGTGGTTTGGTACCGTATGGATGTACTCGTACGATATTACACCGTTTTGGTGTGGTTTGGTACCGTATGGATGTACTCGTACGGTATTGCACCCTTTTGGTGTGGTTTGGAACCGTATGGATGTACTTGTACGGTATTGCACCGTTTTGGTTAGGTTTGGTACCGTAACGAAGTACTCGTACGGTATTGTACCCTTTTGGTGTGGTTTGGTACCGTAACGAAGTACTCGTACGATATTGCACCGTTTTGGTGTGGTTTGGTACCGTATGGATGTACTCGTACGATATTACACCGTTTTGGTGTGGTTTGGTACCGTATGGATGTACTCGTACGGTTTTGCACCGTTTTGGTGTGGTTTGGTACTGTAACGAAGTACTCGTACGGTATTGTACCCTTTTGGTGTGGTTTCGTACCGTAACGAAGTTCTCGTACGGCATTGCACCGTTTTGGTGTGGTTTGGTACCGTGTGGATGTACTCGTATGGCATTGCACCGTTTTGGTTAGGTTTGGTACCGTAACGAAGTACTCGTACGGTAGTGTACCCTTTTGGTGTGGTTTGGTACCGTAACGAAGTACTCGTACGGTATTGCACCGTTTTGGGGTGGTTTGGTACCGTATGGATGTACTCGTACGGTTTTGCACCGTTTTGGTGTGGTTTGGTACCGTAACGAAGTACTCGTTCGGTATTGAACCGTTTTGGGTTGGTTTGGTACCATATGGATGTACTCGTACGGTTTTGCACCGTTTTGGTGTGGTTTGGTACCATAACGAAGTACTCGTACGGTATTGTACCATTTTGGTGTGGTTTGGTACCGTAACGAAGTACTCGTACGGTATTGCACCGTTTTGGTGTGGTTTGGTACCGTATGGATGTACTCGTACGGTATTGCACCGTTTTGATGTGGTTTGGTACCGTATGGATGTACTCGTGCGGTATATTGTACCGTTTTGGTTTGGTTTTGTACCGTAACGAAGTACTCGTACGGTGTTGTACCCTTTTGGTGTGGTTTGGTACCGTAACGAAGTACTCGTATGGTATTGCACCGTTTTGGTGAGGTTTGGTACCGTATGGATGTACTCGTACGGTATTGCATCGTTTGGGTGTGGTTTGGTACAGTACGGATGTACTCATACGGTATTGCACCATTTTGGTTTGGTTTGGTACCGTAACGAAGTACTCGTACGGTATTATACCCTTTTGGTGTGGTTTGGTACCGTAACGAAGTACTCGTACGGTATTGCACCGTTTTGGTGTGGTTTGGTACAGTATGGATGTACTCGTACGGTATTGCACCGTTTTGATGTGGTTTGGTACCGTATGGATGTACTCGTACGGTATTGCACCGTTTTGGTTTGGTTTGGTACCGTAACGAAGTACTCGTACGGTATTGTACCCTTTTGGTGTGGTTTGGTACCGTAACGAAGTACTCGTACGGTATTGCACCGTTTTGGTGTGGTTTGGTACCGTATGGATGTACTCGTACGGTATTGCACCCTTTTGGTGTGGTATGGAACCGTATGGATGTACTTGTACGGTATTGCACCGTTTTGGTGTGGTTTGGTACCGTATGGATGTACTCGTACGGTATTGCACCGTTTTGATGTGGTTTGGTACCGTATGGATGTACTCGTGCGGTATATTGTACCGTTTTGGTTTTGTTTTGTACCGTAACGAAGTACTCGTACGGTGTTGTACCCTTTTGGTGTGGTTTGGTACCGTAACGAAGTACTCGTATGGTATTGCACCGTTTTGGTGAGGTTTGGTACCGTATGGATGTACTCGTACGGTATTGCATCGTTTGGGTGTGGTTTGGTACAGTACGGATGTACTCATACGGTATTGCACCATTTTGGTTTGGTTTGGTACCGTAACGAAGTACTCGTACGGTATTATACCCTTTTGGTGTGGTTTGGTACCGTAACGAAGTACTCGTACGGTATTGCACCGTTTTGGTGTGGTTTGGTACAGTATGGATGTACTCGTACGGTATTGCACCGTTTTGATGTGGTTTGGTACCGTATGGATGTACTCGTACGGTATTGCACCGTTTTGGTTAGGTTTGGTACCGTAACGAAGTACTCGTACGGTATTGTACCCTTTTGGTGTGGTTTGGTACCGTAACGAAGTACTCGTACGGTATTGCACCGTTTTGGTGTGGTTTGGTACCGTATGGATGTACTCGTACGGTATTGCACCCTTTTGGTGTGGTTTGGAACCGTATGGATGTACTCGTACGGTATTGCACCGTTTTGGTTAGGTTTGGTACCGTAACGAAGTACTCGTATGGTATTGTACCCTTTTGGTGTGGTTTGGTACCGTAACGAAGTACTCGCACGATATTTCACCGTTTTGGTGTGGTTTGGTACCGTATGGATGTACTCGTACGATATTACACCGTTTTGGTGTGGTTTGGTACCGTATGGATGTAGTCGTACGGTTTTGTACCGTTTTGGTGTGGTTTTGTAACGTATGGATGTATTCGTACGGAATTGCACCGTTTTGGTTTGGTTTGGTACCGTAACGAAGTACTCATACGGTATTGTACCCTTTTGGTGTGGTTTGGTACCGTAATGAAGTACTTGTACGGTATTGAACCGTTTTGGGGTGGTTTGGTACCGTATGGATGTACTCGTACGATATTACACCGTTTTGGTGTGGTTTGGTACCGTATGGATGTACTCGTACGGTATTGCACCCTTTTGGTGTGGTTTTGGAACCGTATGGATGTACTCGTACGGTATTGCACCGTTTTGGTTAGGTTTGGTACCGTAACGAAGTACTCGTACGGTATTGTACCCTTTTGGTGTGGTTTGGTACCGTAACGAAGTACTCGTACGATATTGCACCGTTTTGGTGTGGTTTGGTACCGTATGGATGTACTCGTACGATATTACACCGTTTTGGTGTGGTTTGGTACCGTATGGATGTACTCGTACGGTTTTCCACCGTTTTGGTGTGGTTTGGTACCGTATGGATGTACTCGTACGGTTTTGCACCGTTTTGGTGTGGTTTGGTACTGTAACGAAGTACTCGTACGGTATTGTACCCTTTTGGTGTGGTTTCGTACCGTAACGAAGTTCTCGTACGGCATTGCACCGTTTTGGTGTGGTTTGGTACCGTGTGGATGTACTCGTATGGCATTGCACCGTTTTGGTTAGGTTTGGTACCGTAACGAAGTACTCGTACGGTAGTGTACCTTTTTGGTGTGGTTTGGTACCGTAACGAAGTAGTCGTACAGTATTGCACCGTTTTGGGGTGGTTTGGTACCGTATGGATGTACTCGTACGGTTTTGCACCGTTTTGGTGTGGTTTGGTACCGTAACGAAGTACTCGTACGGTATTGAACTGTTTTGGGTTGGTATGGTACCATATGGATGTACTCGTACGGTTTTGCACCGTTTTGGTGTGGTTTGGTACCGTAACGAAGTACTCGTACGGTATTGTACCCTTTTGGTGTGGTTTGGTACCGTAACGAAGTACTCGTACGGTATTGCACCGTTTTGGTGTGGTTTGGTACCGTATGGATGTACTCGTACGGTATTGCACCGTTTTGATGTGGTTTGGTACCTTATGGATGTACTCGTGCGGTATTGCACCGTTTTGGTTTGGTTTTGTACCGTAACGAAGTACTCGTACGGTGTTGTACCTTTTTGGTGTGGTTTGGTACCGTAACGAAGTACTCGTATGGTATTGCACTGTTTTGGTGTGGTTTGGTACCGTATGGATGTACTCGTACGGTATTGCATCGTTTGGGTGTGGTTTGGTACAGTACGGATGTACTCATACGGTATTGCACCATTTTGGTTTGGTTTGGTACCGTAACGAAGTACTCGTACGGTATTATACCCTTTTGGTGTGGTTTGGTACCGTAACGAAGTACTCGTACGGTATTGCACCGTTTTGGTTTGGTTTGGTACAGTATGGATGTACTCGTACGGTATTGCACCGTTTTGATGTGGTTTGGTACCGTATGGATGTACTCGTACGGTATTGCACCGTTTTGGTTTGGTTTGGTACCATAACGAAGTACTCGTACGGTATTGTACCCTTTTGGTGTGGTTTGGTACCGTAACGAAGTACTCGTACGGTATTGCACCGTTTTGGTGTGGTTTGGTACCGTATGGATGTACTCGTACGGTATTGCACCCTTTTGGTGTGGTATGGAACCGTATGGATGTACTTGTACGGTATTGCACCGTTTTGGTTAGGTTTGGTACCGTAACGAAGTACTCGTAAGGTATTGTACCCTTTTGGTGTGGTTTGGTACCGTAACGAAGTACTCGTACGATATTGCACCGTTTTGGTGTGGTTTGGTACCGTATGGATGTACTCGTACGATATTACACCGTTTTGGTGTGGTTTGGTACCGTATGGACGTACTCGTACGGTTTTCCACCGTTTTGGTGTTGTTTGGTACCGTATGGATGTACTCGTACGGTTTTGCACCGTTTTGGTGTGGTTTGGTACCATAACGAAGTACTCGTAAGGTATTGTACCCTTTTGGTGTGGTTTGGTACCGTAACGAAGTACTCGTACGGTATTGCACCGTTTTGGTGTGGTTTGGTACCGTATGGATGTACTCGTACGATATTACACCGTTTTGGTGTGGTTTGGTACCGTATGGACGTACTCGTACGGTTTTCCACCGTTTTGGTGTTGTTTGGTACCGTATGGATGTACTCGTACGGTTTTGCACCGTTTTGGTGTGGTTTGGTACTGTAACGAAGTACTCGTACGGTATTGTACCCTTTTGGTGTGGTTTGGTACCGTAACGAAGTATTCGTACGGTATTGTACCCTTTTGGTGTTGTTTGGTACCGTAACGAAGTACTCGTACGGTATTGCACCGTTTTGGTGTGGTTTGGTACCGTATGGATGTAGTCGTACGGTTTTGTACCGTTTTGGTGTGGTTTTGTACCGTATGGATGTATTCGTACGGAATTGCACCGTTTTGGTTTGGTTTGGTACCGTAACGAAGTACTCATACGGTATTGTACCCTTTTGGTGTGGTTTGGTACAGTAATGAAGTACTTGTACGGTATTGAACCGTTTTGGGGTGGTTTGGTACTGTATGGATGTACTCGTACGATATTACACCGTTTTGGTGTGGTTTGGTACCGTATGGATGTACTCGTACGGTATTGCACCCTTTTGGTGTGGTTTGGAACCGTATGGATGTACTTGTACGGTATTGCACCGTTTTGGTTAGGTTTGGTACCGTAACGAAGTACTCGTACGGTATTGTACCCTTTTGGTGTGGTTTCGTACCGTAACGAAGTACTCGTACGATATTGCACCGTTTTGGTGTGGTTTGGTACCGTATGGATGTACTCGTACGATATTACACCGTTTTGGTGTGGTTTGGTACCGTATGGATGTACTCGTACGGTTTTCCACCGTTTTGGTGTGGTTTGGTACCGTATGGATGTACTCGTACGGTTTTGCACCGTTTTGGTGTGGTTTGGTACTGTAACGAAGTACTCGTACGGTATTGTACCCTTTTGGTGTGGTTTCGTACCGTAACGAAGTTCTCGTACGGCATTGCACCGTTTTGGTGTGGTTTGGTACCGTGTGGATGTACTCGTATGGCATTGCACCGTTTTGGTTAGGTTTGGTACCGTAACGAAGTACTCGTACGGTAGTGTACCCTTTTGGTGTGGTTTGGTACCGTAACGAAGTACTCGTACGGTATTGCACCGTTTTGGTGTGGTTTGGTACCGTATAGATGTACTCGTACGGTATTGCACCGTTTTGGTGTGGTTTGGTACCGTATGGATGTATTCGTACGGTATTGCACCGTTTTGGTGTGGTCTGGTACCGTATGGATGTACTCATACGGTATTGCACCGTTTTGGTTTGGTTTGGTACTGTAACGAAGTACTCGTACGGTATTGTACCCTTTTGGTGTGGTTTGGTACCGTAACGAAGTACTCGTACGGTATTGCACCGTTTTGGGGTGGTTTGGTACCGTATGGATGTACTCGTACGATATTACACCGTTTTGGTGTGGTTTGGTACCGTATGGATGTACTCGTACGGTATTGCACCCTTTTGGTGTGGTTTGGAACCGTTTGAATGTACTCGTACGGTTTTGCACCGTTTTGGTTAGGTTTGGTACTGTAACGAAGTACTCGTACGGTATTGTACCCTTTTGGTGTGGTTTCGTACCGTAACGAAGTTCTCGTACGGCATTGCACCGTTTTGGTGTGGTTTGGTACCGTGTGGATGTACTCGTATGGCATTGCACCGTTTTGGTTAGGTTTGGTAGCGTAACGAAGTACTCGTACGGTATTGTACCTTTTTGGTGTGGTTTGGTACCGTAACGAAGTACTCGTACGGTATTGCACCGTTTTGGGGTGGTTTGGTACCGTATGGATGTACTCGTACGGTTTTGCACCGTTTTGGTGTGGTTTGGTACCGTAACGAATACCTCGTACGGTATTGAACCGTTTTGGGTTGGTTTGGTACCGTATGGATGTACTCGTACGGTTTTGCACCGTTTTGGTGTGGTTTGGTACCGTAACGAAGTACTCGTACGGTATTGTACCCTTTTGGTGTGGTTTGGTACCGTAACGAAGTACTCGTACGGTATTGCACCGTTTTGGTGTGGTTTGGTACCGTATGGATGTACTCGTACGGTATTGCACCGTTTTGATGTGGTTTGGTACCGTATGGATGTACTCGTGCGGTATATTGTACCGTTTTGGTTTGGTTTTGTACCGTAACGAAGTACTCGTACGGTGTTGTACCCTTTTGGTGTGGTTTGGTACCGTAACGAAGTACTCGTATGGTATTGCACCGTTTTGGTGAGGTTTGGTACCGTATGGATGTACTCGTACGGTATTGCATCGTTTGGGTGTGGTTTGGTACAGTACGGATGTACTCATACGGTATTGCACCATTTTGGTTTGGTTTGGTACCGTAACGAAGTACTCGTACGGTATTATACCCTTTTGGTGTGGTTTGGTACCGTAACGAAGTACTCGTACGGTATTGCACCGTTTTGGTGTGGTTTGGTACTGTATGGATGTACTCGTACGGTATTGCACCGTTTTGATGTGGTTTGGTACCGTATGGATGTACTCGTACGGTATTGCACCGTTTTGGTTTGGTTTGGTACCGTAACGAAGTACTCGTACGGTATTGTACCCTTTTGGTGTGGTTTGGTACCGTAACGAAGTACTCGTACGGTATTGCACCGTTTTGGTGTGGTTTGGTACCGTATGGATGTACTCGTACGGTATTGCACCCTTTTGGTGTGGTTTGGAACCGTATGGATGTACTCGTACGGTATTGCACCGTTTTGGTTAGGTTTGGTACCGTTACGAAGTACTCGTATGGTATTGTACCCTTTTGGTGTGGTTTGGTACCGTAACGAAGTACTCGCACGATATTTCACCGTTTTGGTGTGGTTTGGTACCGTATGGATGTACTCGTACGATATTACACCGTTTTGGTGTGGTTTGGTACCGTATGGATGTACTCGTACGGTTTTCCACCGTTTTGGTGTTGTTTGGTACCGTATGGATGTACTCGTACGGTTTTGCACCGTTTTGGTGTGGTTTGGTACTGTAACGAAGTACTCGTACGGTATTGTACCCTTTTGGTGTGGTATGGTACCGTAACGAAGTATTCGTACGGTATTGTACCCTTTTGGTGTGGTTTGGTACCGTAACGAAGTACTCGTACGGTATTGCACCGTTTTGGTGTGGTTTGGTACCGTATGGATGTAGTCGTACGGTTTTGTACCGTTTTGGTGTGGTTTTGTAACGTATGGATGTATTCGTACGGAATTGCACCGTTTTGGTTTGGTTTGGTACCGTAACGAAGTACTCATACGGTATTGTACCCTTTTGGTGTGGTTTGGTACCGTAATGAAGTACTTGTACGGTATTGAACCGTTTTGGGGTGGTTTGGTACCGTATGGATGTACTCGTACGATATTACACCGTTTTGGTGTGGTTTGGTACCGTATGGATGTACTCGTACGGTATTGCACCCTTTTGGTGTGGTTTTGGAACCGTATGGATGTACTCGTACGGTATTGCACCGTTTTGGTTAGGTTTGGTACCGTAACGAAGTACTCGTACGGTATTGTACCCTTTTGGTGTGGTTTGGTACCGTAACGAAGTACTCGTACGATATTGCACCGTTTTTGTGTGGTTTGGTACCGTATGGATGTACTCGTACGATATTACACCGTTTTGGTGTGGTTTGGTACCGTATGGATGTACTCGTACGGTTTTCCACCGTTTTGGTGTGGTTTGGTACCGTATGGATGTACTCGTACGGTTTTGCACCGTTTTGGTGTGGTTTGGTACTGTAACGAAGTACTCGTACGGTATTGTACCCTTTTGGTGTGGTTTCGTACCGTAACGAAGTTCTCGTACGGCATTGCACCGTTTTGGTGTGGTTTGGTACCGTGTGGATGTACTCGTATGGCATTGCACCGTTTTGGTTAGGTTTGGTACCGTAACGAAGTACTCGTACGGTAGTGTACCTTTTTGGTGTTGTTTGGTACCGTAACGAAATAGTCGTACGGTATTGCACCGTTTTGGGGTGGTTTGGTACCGTATGGATGTACTCGTACGGTTTTGCACCGTTTTGGTGTGGTTTGGTACCGTAACGAAGTACTCGTACGGTATTGAACTGTTTTGGGTTGGTATGGTACCATATGGATGTACTCGTACGGTTTTGCACCGTTTTGGTGTGGTTTGGTACCGTAACGAAGTACTCGTACGGTATTGTACCCTTTTGGTGTGGTTTGGTACCGTAACGAAGTACTCGTACGGTATTGCACCGTTTTGGTGTGGTTTGGTACCGTATGGATGTACTCGTACGGTATTGCACCGTTTTGATGTGGTTTGGTACCTTATGGATGTACTCGTGCGGTATTGCACCGTTTTGGTTTGGTTTTGTACCGTAACGAAGTACTCGTACGGTTTTGTACCTTTTTGGTGTGGTTTGGTACCGTAACGAAGTACTCGTATGGTATTGCACCGTTTTGGTGTGGTTTGGTACCGTATGGATGTACTCGTACGGTATTGCATCGTTTGGGTGTGGTTTGGTACAGTACGGATGTACTCATACGGTATTGCACCATTTTGGTTTGGTTTGGTACCGTAACGAAGTACTCGTACGGTATTATACCCTTTTGGTGTGGTTTGGTACCGTAACGAAGTACTCGTACGGTATTGCACCGTTTTGGTGTGGTTTGGTACAGTATGGATGTACTCGTACGGTATTGCACCGTTTTGATGTGGTTTGGTACCGTATGGATGTACTCGTACGGTATTGCACCGTTTTGGTTTGGTTTGGTACCGTAACGAAGTACTCGTACGGTATTGTACCCTTTTGGTGTGGTTTGGTACCGTAACGAAGTACTCGTACGGTATTGCACCGTTTTGGTGTTGTTTGGTACCGTATGGATGTACTCGTACGGTATTGCACCCTTTTGGTGTGGTATGGAACCGTATGGATGTACTTGTACGGTATTGCACCGTTTTGGTTAGGTTTGGTACCGTAACGAAGTACTCGTAAGTTATTGTACCCTTTTGGTGTGGTTTGGTACCGTAACGAAGTACTCGTACGATATTGCACCGTTTTGGTGTGGTTTGGTACCGTATGGATGTACTCGTACGATATTACACCGTTTTGGTGTGGTTTGGTACCGTATGGACGTACTCGTACGGTTTTCCACCGTTTTGGTGTTGTTTGGTACCGTATGGATGTACTCGTACGGTTTTGCACCGTTTTGGTGTGGTTTGATACCATAACGAAGTACTCGTAAGGTATTGTACCCTTTTGGTGTGGTTTGGTACCGTAACGAAGTACTCGTACGATATTGCACCGTTTTGGTGTGGTTTGGTACCGTATGGATGTACTCGTACGATATTACACCGTTTTGGTGTGGTTTGGTACCGTATGGACGTACTCGTACGGTTTTCCACCGTTTTGGTGTTGTTTGGTACCGTATGGATGTACTCGTACGGTTTTGCACCGTTTTGGTGTGGTTTGGTACTGTAACGAAGTACTCGTACGGTATTGTACCCTTTTGGTGTGGTTTGGTACCGTAACGAAGTATTCGTACGGTATTGTACCCTTTTGGTGTGGTTTGGTACCGTAACGAAGTACTCGTACGGTATTGCACCGTTTTGGTGTGGTTTGGTACCGTATGGATGTAGTCGTACGGTTTTGTACCGTTTTGGTGTGGTTTTGTACCGTATGGATGTATTCGTACGGAATTGCACCGTTTTGGTTTGGTTTGGTACCGTAACGAAGTACTCATACGGTATTGTACCCTTTTGGTGTGGTTTGGTACAGTAATGAAGTACTTGTACGGTATTGAACCGTTTTGGGGTGGTTTGGTACCGTATGGATGTACTCGTACGATATTACACCGTTTTGGTGTGGTTTGGTACCGTATGGATGTACTCGTACGGTATTGCACCCTTTTGGTGTGGTTTGGAACCGTATGGATGTACTTGTACGGTATTGCACCGTTTTGGTTAGGTTTGGTACCGTAACGAAGTACTCGTACGGTATTGTACCCTTTTGGTGTGGTTTGGTACCGTAACGAAGTACTCGTACGATATTGCACCGTTTTGGTGTGGTTTGGTACCGTATGGATGTACTCGTACGATATTACACCGTTTTGGTGTGGTTTGGTACCGTATGGATGTACTCGTACGGTTTTCCACCGTTTTGGTGTGGTTTGGTACCGTATGGATGTACTCGTACGGTTTTGCACCGTTTTGGTGTGGTTTGGTACTGTAACGAAGTACTCGTACGGTATTGTACCCTTTTGGTGTGGTTTCGTACCGTAACGAAGTTCTCGTACGGCATTGCACCGTTTTGGTGTGGTTTGGTACCGTGTGGATGTACTCGTATGGCATTGCACCGTTTTGGTTAGGTTTGGTACCGTAACGAAGTACTCGTACGGTAGTGTACCCTTTTGGTGTGGTTTGGTACCGTAACGAAGTACTCGTACGGTATTGCACCGTTTTGGGGTGGTTTGGTACCGTATGGATGTACTCGTACGGTTTTGCACCGTTTTGGTGTGGTTTGGTACCGTAACGAAGTACTCGTTCGGTATTGAACCGTTTTGGGTTGGTTTGGTACCATATGGATGTACTCGTACGGTTTTGCACCGTTTTGGTGTGGTTTGGTACCATAACGAAGTACTCGTACGGTATTGTACCATTTTGGTGTGGTTTGGTACCGTAACGAAGTACTCGTACGGTATTGCACCGTTTTGGTGTGGTTTGGTACCGTATGGATGTACTCGTACGGTATTGCACCGTTTTGATGTGGTTTGGTACCGTATGGATGTACTCGTACGGTATTGCACCGTTTTGGTTTGGTTTGGTACCGTAACGAAGTACTCGTACGGTGTTGTACCCTTTTGGTGTGGTTTGGTACCGTAACGAAGTACTCGTATGGTATTGCACCGTTTTGGTGTTGCTTGGTACCGTAAGGATGTACTCGTACGGTATTGCATCGTTTGGGTGTGGTTTGGTACAGTACGGATGTACTCATACGGTATTGCACCATTTTGGTTTGGTTTGGTACCGTAACGAAGTACTCGTACGGTATTATACCCTTTTGGTGTGGTTTGGTACCGTAACGAAGTACTCGTACGGTATTGCACCGTTTTGGTGTGGTTTGGTACTGTATGGATGTACTCGTACGGTATTGCACCGTTTTGATGTGGTTTGGTACCGTATGGATGTACTCGTACGGTATTGCACCGTTTTGGTTAGGTTTGGTGCCGTAACGAAGTACTCGTACGGTATTGTACCCTTTTGGTGTGGTTTGGTACCGTAACGAAGTACTCGTACGGTATTTCACCGTTTTGGTGTGGTTTGGTACCGTATGGATGTACTCGTACGGTATTGCACCCTTTTGGTGTGGTTTGGAACTGTATGGATGTACTCGTACGGTATTGCACCGTTTTGGTTAGGTTTGGTACCGTAACGAAGTACTCGTAAGGTATTGTACCCTTTTGGTGTGGTTTGGTACCGTATGGATGTACTCGTACGGAATTGCACGGTTTTGGTTTGGTTTGGTACCGTATGGATGTACTCGCACGGTTTTGCACCGTTTTGGAGTGGTTTGGTACCGTATGGATGTACTCGTACGGTATTGCATCGTTTGGGTGTGGTTTGGTACAGTACGGATGTACTCATACGGTATTGCACCATTTTGGTTTGGTTTGGTACCGTAACGAAGTACTCGTACGGTATTATACCCTTTTGGTGTGGTTTGGTACCGTAACGAAGTACTCGTACGGTATTGCACCGTTTTGGTGTGGTTTTGGTACTGTATGGATGTACTCGTACGGTATTGCACCGTTTTGTTGTGGTTTGATACCGTATGGATGTACTCGTACGGTATTGCACCGTTTTGGTTTGGTACCGTAACGAAAAACTCGTACGGTATTGTACCCTTTTGGTTTGGTTTGGTACCGTCACGAAGTACTCGTACGGTATTATACCCTTTTGGTGTGGTTTGGTACCGTAACGAAGCACTCGTACGGTATTGCACCGTTTTGGTGTGGTTTGGTACCGTCTGGATGTACTCGTACGGTATTGCACCGTTTTGGTGTGGTTTGGTACCGTATGGATGTACTCGCACTGTTTTGCACTGTTTTGGTGTGGTTTGGTACCGTAACGAAGTACTCGTACGGTATTGTATCCTTTTGGTGTGGTTTGGTACCGTAACGAAGTACTCGTACGGTATTGCACCGTTTTGGTGTGGTTTCGTATGGATGTACTCGTACGGTATTGCACCGTTTTGATGTGGTTTGGTACCGTATGGATGTACTCGTACGGTATTGCACCGTTTTGCTTTGGTTTGGTACCGTAACGAAGTACTCGTACGGTATTGTACCCTTTTGGTATGGTTTGGTACCGTAACGAAGTACTCGTACGGTATTGCACCGTTTTGGTGTGGTTTGGTACCGTCTTGATGTACTCCTACGGTATTGCACCGTTTTGGTGTGGTTTGGTACCGTATGGATGTACTCGAACGGTTTTGCACTGTTTTGGTCTGGTTTGGTACCGTAACGAAGTACTCGTACGGTATTGTATCCTTTTGGTGTGGTTTGGTACCGTAACGAAGTACTCGTACGGTATTGCACCGTTTTGGTGTTGTTTGGTACCATATATATGTACTCGTACGGTATTGCACCGTTTTGGTGTGGTTTGGTACCGTATGGATGTACTCCTACGGTATTGCACAGTTTTGGTGTGGTCTGGTACCGTATGGATGTACTCGTATGGTATTGCACCGTTTTGGTTTGGTTTGGTACCGTAACGAAGTACTCGTACGGTATTGTATCCTTTTGGTGTGGTTTGGTACCGTAACGAAGTACTCGTATGGTATTGCACCGTTTTGGTGTGGTTTGGTACCGTATGAATGTACTCGTACGGTATTGCACCGTTTTGATGTGGTTTGGTACCGTATGGATGTACTCGTACGGTATTGCACCGTTTTGGTTTGGTTTGGTACCGTAACGAAGTACTCGTACAGTATTGTACCCTTTTGGTATTGTTTGGTACCGTAACGAAGCACTCGTACGGTATTGCACCGTTTTGGTGTGGTTTGGTACCGTCTGGATGTACTCGTACAGTATTGCACCGTTTTGGTGTGGTTTGGTACCGTATGGATGTACTCGCACGGTATTGCACCGTTTTGGTGTGGTTTGGTACCGTATGAATGTACTCGCACGGTTTTGCACTGTTTTGGTGTGGTTTGGTACCGTAACGAAGTACTCGTACGGTATTGTATCCTTTTGGTGTGGTTTGGTACCGTAACGAACTACTCGTACGGTATTGCACCGTTTTGGTGTGGTTTGGTACCGTATAGATGTACTCGTACGGTATTGCACCGTTTTGGTGTGGTTTGGTACCGTATGGATGTACTCCTACGGTATTGCACAGTGTTGGTGTGGTGTGGTACCGTATGGATGTACTCGTACGGTATTGCACCGTTTTTGTTTGGTTTGGTTTGGTACCGTAACGAAGTACTCGTACGGTATTGTACGCTTTTGGTGTGGTTTGGTACCGTAACGAAGTACTCGTACGGTATTGCACCGTTTTGGTGTGGTTTGGTAATGTATGGATGTACTCGTACGGTTTTGTACCATTTTGGTGTGGTTTGGTACCGTAACGAAGTACTCGTACGGTATTGCACCGTTTTGGTGTGGTTTGGTACTGTATGGATGTACTCGTACGGTTTTGTACCATTTTGGTGTGGTTTGGTACCGTACGGATGTACTCTTACGGAATTGCACCGTTTTGGTTTGGTTTGGTACCGTAACGAAGTACTCATACGGTATTGTACCCTTTTGGTGTGGTTTGGTACCGTAACGAAGTACTCGTACGGTATTGCACCGTTTTGGTGTTGTTTGGTACCATATATATGTACTCGTACGGTATTGCACCGTTTTGGTGTGGTTTGGTACCGTATGGATGTACTCCTACGGTATTGCACAGTTTTGGTGTGGTCTGGTACCGTACGGATGTACTCGTACGGAATTGCACCGTTTTGGTTTGGTTTGGTACCGTAACGAAGTACTCATACGGTATTGTACCCTTTTGGTTTGGTTTGGTACCGTAACGAAGTACTCGGACGGTATTTAACCGTTTTGGGGTGGTTTGGTACCGTATGGACGTACTCGTACGGTTTTGCACCGTTTTGGTGTGGTTTGGTACCGTAACGAAGTACTCGTACGGTATTGCAACCTTCTGGTGTGGTTTGGAACCGTAACGAAGTACTCGTACGGCATTGCACCGTTTTGGTGTGGTGTTGTACCGTATGGATGTACTCGTACGGTATTGCACCGTTTTGGTGTGGTTTGGAACCGTATGGATGTACTCGTATGGTATTGTACCGTTTTGGTTAGGTTTAGTACCATAACGAAGTACTCGTACGGTATTGTACCCTTTTGGTGTGGTTTGGTACCGTAACGAAGTACTCGTACGGCATTGCACCGTTTTGGTGTGGTGTGGTACCGTATGGATGTACTCGTACGGTATTGCACCGTTTTGGTGTGGTTTGGAACCGAATGGATGTACTCGTATGGTATTGCACCATTTTGGTTAGGTTTAGTACCATAACGAAGTACTCGTACGGTATTGTACCCTTTTGGTGTGGTTTGGTTCTGTAACGAAGTACTCGTATGGTATTGCACCGTTTTGGTGTGGTTTGGTACCGTATGGATGTACTCGTACGGTATTGCAACGTTTTGGTGTGGTTTGGTACCGTATGGATGTACTCGTACGGTATTGCACCGTTTTGATGTGGTTTGGTACCGTATGGATGTACTCGTACGGTATTGCACCGTTTTGGTTTGGTTTGGTGCCGTAACGAAGTACTCGTACGGTATTGTACCCTTTTGGTGTGGTTTGGTACCGTAACGAAATACTCGTACGGTATTGCACCGTTTTGGTGTGGTTTGGTACCGTATGGATGTACTCGTACGGTATTGCACCGTTTTGGTGTGGTTTGGTACCGTATGGATGTACTCGAACGGTTTTGCACTCTTTTGGTCTGGTTTGGTACCGTAACGAAGTACTCGTACGGTATACCCTTTTGGTGTGGTTTGGTACCGTAACGAAGTACTCGTACGGTATTGCACCGTTTTGGTGTTGTTTGGTACCATATATATGTACTCGTACGGTATTGCACCGTTTTGGTGTGGTTTGGTACCGTATGGATGTACTCCTACGGTATTGCACAGTTTTGGTGTGGTCTGGTACCGTATGGATGTACTCGTATGGTATTGCACCGTTTTGGTTTGGTTTGGTACCGTAACGAAGTACTCGTACGGTATTGTATCCTTTTGGTGTGGTTTGGTACCGTAACGAAGTACTCGTACGGTATTGCACCGTTTTGGTGTGGTTTGGTACCGTATGGATGTACTCGTACGGTATTGCACCGTTTTGATGTGGTTTGGTACCGTATGGATGTACTCGTACGGTATTGCACCGTTTTGGTTTGGTTTGGTACCGTAACGAAGTACTCATACGGTATTGTACCCTTTTGGTGTGGTTTGGTACCGTAACGAAGTACTCGGACGGTATTGAACCGTTTTGGGGTGGTTTGGTACCGTATGGATGTACTCGTACGGTTTTGCACCGTTTTGGTGTGGTTTGGTACCGTAACGAAGTACTCGTACGGTATTGCAACCTTCTGGTGTGGTTTGGAACCGTAACGAAGTACTCGTACGGCATTGCACCGTTTTGGTGTGGTGTGGTACCGTATGGACGTACTCGTACGGTATTGCACCGTTTTGGTGTGGTTTGGAACCGAATGGATGTACTCGTATGGTATTGCACCATTTTGGTTAGGTTTAGTACCATAACGAAGTACTCGTATGGTATTGTACCCTTTTGGTGTGGTTTGGTACTGTAACGAAGTACTCGTATGGTATTGCACCGTTTTGGTGTGGTTTGGTACCGTAACGAAGTACTCGTACGGTATTGCACCGTTTTGGTGTGGTTTGGTACTGTATGGATGTACTCGTACGGTTTTGTACCATTTTGGTGTGGTTTGGTACCGTACGGATGTACTCGTACGGAATTGCACCGTTTTGGTTTGGTTTGGTACCGTAACGAAGTACTCATACGGTATTGTACCCTTTTGGTGTGGTTTGGTACCGTAACGAAGTACTCGGACGGTATTTAACCGTTTTGGGGTGGTTTGGTACCGTATGGATGTACTCGTACGGTTTTGCACCGTTTTGGTGTGGTTTGGTACCGTAACGAAGTACTCGTACGGTATTGCAACCTTCTGGTGTGGTTTGGAACCGTAACGAAGTACTCGTACGGCATTGCACCGTTTTGGTGTGGTGTTGTACCGTATGGATGTACTCGTACGGTATTGCACCGTTTTGGTGTTGTTTGGAACCGTATGGATGTACTCGTATGGTATTGCACCGTTTTGGTTAGGTTTAGTACCGTAACGAAGTACTCGTACGGTATTGTACCCTTTTGGTGTGGTTTGGTACCGTAACGAAGTACTCGTACGGCATTGCACCGTTTTGGTGTGGTGTGGTACCGTATGGATGTACTCGTACGGTATTGCACCGTTTTGGTGTGGTTTGGAACCGAATGGATGTACTCGTATGGTATTGCACCATTTTGGTTAGGTTTAGTACCATAACGAAGTACTCGTACGGTATTGTACCCTTTTGGTGTGGTTTGGTTCTGTAACGAAGTACTCGTATGGTATTGCACCGTTTTGGTGTGGTTTGGTACCGTATGGATGTACTCGTACGGTATTGCACCGTTTTGGTGTGGTTTGGTACCGTATGGATGTACTCGTACGGTATTGCACCGTTTTGATGTGGTTTGGTACCGTATGGATGTACTCGTACGGTATTGCACCGTTTTGGTTTGGTTTGGTACCGTAACGAAGTACTCATACGGTATTGTACCCTTTTGGTGTGGTTTGGTACCGTAACGAAGTACTCGGACGGTATTGAACCGTTTTGGGGTGGTTTGGTACCGTATGGATGTACTCGTACGGTTTTGCACCGTTTTGGTGTGGTTTGGTACCGTAACGAAGTACTCGTACGGTATTGCAACCTTCTGGTGTGGTTTGGAACCGTAACGAAGTACTCGTACGGCATTGCACCGTTTTGGTGTGGTGTGGTACCGTATGGATGTACTCGTACGGTATTGCACCGTTTTGGTGTGGTTTGGAACCGTATGGATGTACTCGTATGGTATTGCACCGTTTTGGTTAGGTTTAGTACCATAACGAAGTACTCGTACGGTATTGTACCCTTTTGGTGTGGTTTGGTACTGTAACGAAGTACTCGTATGGTATTGCACCGTTTTGGTGTGGTTTGGTACCGTATGGATGTACTCGTACGGTATTGCACCGTTTTGGTGTGGTTTGGTACCGTATGGATGTACTCGTACGGTATTGCACCGTTTTGATGTGGTTTGGTACCGTATGGATGTACTCGTACGGTATTGCATCGTTTTGGTTTGGTTTGGTACCGTAACGAAGTACTCGTACGGTATTGTACCCTTTTGGTGTGGTTTGGTACCGTAACGAAATACTCGTACGGTATTGCACCGTTTTGGTGTGGTTTGGTACCGTATGGATGTACTCGTACGGTATTGCACCGTTTTGGTGTGGTTTGGTACCGTATGGATGTACTCGTACGGTTTTGCACTGTTTTGGTGTGGTTTGGTACCGTAACGAAGTACTCGTACGGTATTGTACCCTATTGGTGTGGTTTGGTACCGTAACGAAGTACTCGTACGGTATTGCACCGTTTTGGTGTGGTTTGGTACCGTATGGATGTACTCGTACGGTATTGCACCGTTTTGGTGTGGTTTGGTGCCGTATGGATGTACTCCTACGGTGTTGCACCGTTTTGGTGGGGTTTGTTACCGTAACGAAGTACTCGTACGGTATTGCACCGTTTTGGTGCGGTTTGGTACCGTATGGATGTACTCGTACGGTATTGCACCGTGTTGGTGTGGTTTGGTACCGTGTGAATGTACTCGTACGGTTTTGCACCGTTTTGGTGTGGTTTGGTACCGTATGGATGTACTCGTATGGTATTGAACCGTTTTGGTTAGGTTTGGTACCGTAACGAAGTAGTCGTACGGTATTGTACCCTTTTGGTGTGGTTTGATCCCGTAACGAAGTACTCGTACGGTATTGCACCGTTTTCGTGTGGTTTGGTACCGTATAGATGTACTTAAACGGTATTGCACCGTTTTGGTGTGGTTTGGTACCGTATGGCTGTACTCGTACGGTATTGCACCGTTTTGGTGTGGTTTGGTATTGTATGGATGTACTCGTACGGGTTTGCACCGTTTTGGTGTGGTTTGGTACCGTAACGAAGTACTCGTACGGTATTGCACCCTTTTGGAGTGGTTTGGAACCGTAACGAAGTACTCGTACGGCATAGCACCGTTTTGCTGTGGTGTGGTACCGTATGGATGTACTCGTACGGTGTTGCACCGGTTTGGTGTGGTTTGGAACCGTATGGATGTACTCGTACGATATTGCACCGTTTTGGTTAGGTTTGGTACCGTAACGAAGTACTCGTACGGTATTGTACCCTTTTGGTGTGGTTTGGTACCGTAACGAAGTACTCGTACGGTATTGCACCGTTTTGGTGTGGTTTGGTACCGTATTGATGTACTCGTACGGTTTTGCACCGTTTTGGTGTGGTTTGGTACCATAACGAACTACTCGTACGGTATTGTATCCTTTTGGTGTGGTTTGGTACCGTAACGAAGTACTCGTACGGCATTGCACCGTTTTGGTGTGGTTCGGTACCGTATGGATGTACTCGTACGGTTTTGCACCGTTTTGGTGTGGTTTGGTACCATAACGAAGTACTCGTACGGTATTGTATCCTTTTGGTGTGGTTTGGTACCGTAACGAAGTACTCGTACGGTATTGCACCGTTTTTGTGTGGTTTGGTACCGTATAGATGTACTTAAACGGTATTGCACCGTTTTGGTGTGGTTTGGTACCGTATGGCTGTACTCGTACGGTATTGCACCGTTTGGGAGTGGTTTGGTACTGTATGGATGTACTCGTACGGGTTTGCACCGTTTTGGTGTGGTTTGGTACCGTAACGAAGTACTCGTACGGTATTGCACCCTTTTGGTGTGGTTTGGAACCGTAACGAAGTACTCGTACGGCATAGCACCGTTTTGCTGTGGTGTGGTACCGTATGGATGTACTCGTACGGTGTTGCACCGGTTTGGTGTGGTTTGGAACCGTATGGATGTACTCGTACGGTATTGCACCGTTTTGGTTAGGTTTGGTACCGTAACGAAGTACTCGTACGGTATTGTACCCTTTTGGTGTGGTTTGGTACCGTAACGAAGTACTCGTACGATATTGCACCGTTTTGGTGTGGTTTGGTACCGTATGGATGTACTCGTACGGTTTTGCACTGTTTTGGTGTGGTTTAGTACCATAACGAAGTACTCGTACGGTATTGTATCCTTTTGGTGCGGTTTGGTACCGTAACGAAGTACTCGTACGGTATTGCACCGTTTTGGTGTGGTTTGGAACCGTATAGATGTACTTAAACGGTATTGCACCGTTTTGGTGTGGTTTGGTACCGTATGGCTGTACTCGTACGGTATTGCACCGTTTTGGTTGGTTTGGTACCGTATGGATGTACTCGTACGGTATTGCGCCGTTTTGGTGTGGTTTGGTACCGTATGGATGTACTCGTACGGTTTTGCACCGTTTTGGTGTGGTTTGGTACCATAACGAAGTACTCGTACGGTATGGTACCCTTTTGGTGTGGTTTGGTACCGTAACGAAGTACTCGTACGGTATTGCCCCGTTTTGGTGTGGTTTGGTACCGTATAGATGTACTTAAACGGTATTGCACCGTTTTGGTGTGGTTTGGTACCGTATGGCTGTACTCGTACGGTATTGCACCGTTTTGGTGTGGTTTGGTATTGTATGGATGTACTCGTACGGGTTTGCACCGTTTTGGTGTGGTTTGGTACCGTAACGAAGTACTCGTACGGTATTGCACCCTTTTGGTGTGGTTTGGAACCGTAACGAAGTACTCGTACGGCATAGCACCGTTTTGCTGTGGTGTGGTACCGTATGGATGTACTCGTACGGTGTTGCACCGGTTTGGTGTGGTTTGGAACCGTATGGATGTACTCGTACGGTATTGCACCGTTTTGGTTAGGTTTGGTACCGTAACGAAGTACTCGTACGGTATTGTACCCTTTTGGTGTGGTTTGGTACCGTAACGAAGTACTCGTACGGTATTGCACCGTTTTGGTGTGGTTTGGTACCGTATGGATGTACTCGTACGGTTTTGCACCGTTTTGGTGTGGTTTGGTACCATAACGAACTACTCGTACGGTATTGTATCCTTTTGGTGTGGTTTGGTACCGTAACGAAGTACTCGTACGGCATTGCACCGTTTTGGTGTGGTTCGGTACCGTATGGATGTACTCGTACGGTTTTGCACCGTTTTGGTGTGGTTTGGTACCGTAACGAAGTACTCGTACGGTATTGCACCCTTTTGGTGTGGTTTGGTACCGTAACGAAGTACTCGTACGGCATTGCACCGTTTTGGTGTGGTTTGGTACCGTATGGATGTACTCGTACGGTATTGCACCGTTTTGGTTATGTTTGGTACCGTATCGAAGTACTCGTACGGTATTGTACCCTTTTGGTGTGGTTTGGTACCGTAACGAAGTACTCGTACGGTATTGCACCGTTTTGGTGTGGTTTGGTACCGTATGGATGTACTCGTACGGTATTGCACCGTTTTGGTTATGTTTGGTACCGTATCGAAGTACTCGTACGGTATTGTACCCTTTTGGTGTGGTTTGGTACCGTAACGAAGTACTCGTACGGTATTGCACCGTTTTGGTGTGGTTTGGTACCGTATGGATGTACTCGTACGGTATTGCACCGTTTTGGTGTGGTTTGCTACCGTATGGATGTACTCGTACGATATTGCACCGTTTTTGTTTGGTTTGGTACCGTAACGAAGTACTCGTACGGTATTGTACCCTTTTAATGTGGTTTGGTACCGTAACGAAGTACTCGTACGGTATTGCACCGTTTTGGGGTGGTTTGGTACTGTATGGATGTACTCGTATGGTTTTGCACCGTTTTGGTGTGGTTTGGTACCGTAACGAAGTACTCGTATGGTATTGCACCCTTTTTGTGTTGTTTGGTACCGTAACGAAGTACTCGTACGGCATTGCACCGTTTTGGTGTGGTTTGGTACCGTATGGATGTACTCGTACGGTATTGCACCGTTTTGGTGTGGTTTGGTACCGTAACGAAGTACTCATACGATATTGTACCCATTTGGGGTGGTTTGGTACTGTAACGAAGTACTCGTACGGTATTGCACCGTTTTGGTGTGGTTTGGTACCGTATGGATGTACTCGTTCGGTATTGCACCGTTTTTGTTAGGTTCCGTACCGTAACGAAGTACACATACGATATTGTACCCTTTTGGGGTGGTTTGGTACTGTAACGAAGTACTCGTACGGTATTGCACCGTTTTGGTGTGGTTTGGTACCGTATGGATGTACTCGTTCGGTATTGCACCGTTTTGGTTAGGTTTGGTACCGTATCGAAGTACTCGTACGGTATTGTACCCTTTTGGTGTGGTTTGGTACCGTAACGAAGTACTCGTACGGTATTGCACCGTTTTGGTGTGGTTTGGTACCGTATGGATGTACTCGTACGGTATTGCACCGTTTTGGTGTGGTTTGCTACCGTATGGATGTACTCGTACGATATTGCACCGTTTTTGTTTGGTTTGGTACCGTAACGAAGTACTCGTACGGTATTGTACCCTTTTAGTGTAGTTTGGTACCGTAACGAAGTACTCGTACGGTATTGCACCGTTTTGGGGTGGTTTGGTACTGTATGGATGTACTCGTATGGTTTTGCACCGTTTTGGTGTGGTTTGGTACCGTAACGAAGTACTCGTACGGTATTGCACCGTTTTGGGGTGGTTTGGTACTGTATGGATGTACTCGTATGGTTTTGCACCGTTTTGGTGTGGTTTGGTACCGTAACGAAGTACTCGTATGGTATTGCACCCTTTTTGTGTTGTTTGGTACCGTAACGAAGTACTCGTACGGCATTGCACCGTTTTGGTGTGGTTTGGTACCGTATGGATGTACTCGTACGGTATTGCACCGTTTTGGTGTGGTTTGGTACCGTAACGAAGTACTCATACGATATTGTACCCATTTAGGGTGGTTTGGTACTGTAACGAAGTACTCGTACGGTATTGCACCGTTTTGGTGTGGTTTGGTACCGTATGGATGTACTCGTTCGGTATTGCACCGTTTTGGTTAGGTTCCGTACCGTAACGAAGTACTCATACGATATTGTACCCTTTTGGGGTGGTTTGGTACTGTAACGAAGTACTCGTACGGTATTGCACCGTTTTGGTGTGGTTTGGTACCGTATGGATGTACTCGTTCGGTATTGCACCGTTTTGGTTAGGTTTGGTACCGTATCGAAGTACTCGTACGGTATTGTACCCTTTTGGTGTGGTTTGGTACCGTAACGAAGTACTCGTACGGTATTGCACCGTTTTGGTGTGGTTTGGTACCGTATGGATGTACTCGTACGGTATTGCACCGTTTTGGTGTGGTTTGCTACCGTATGGATGTACTCGTACGATATTGCACCGTTTTTGTTTGGTTTGGTACCGTAACGAAGTACTCGTACGGTATTGTACCCTTTTAGTGTGGTTTGGTACCGTAACGAAGTACTCGTACGGTATTGCACCGTTTTGGGGTGGTTTGGTACTGTATGGATGTACTCGTATGGTTTTGCACCGTTTTGGTGTGGTTTGGTACCGTAACGAAGTACTCGTATGGTATTGCACCCTTTTTGTGTTGTTTGGTACCGTAACGAAGTACTCGTACGGCATTGCACCGTTTTGGTGTGGTTTGGTACCGTATGGATGTACTCGTACGGTATTGCACCGTTTTGGTGTGGTTTGGTACCGTAACGAAGTACTCATACGATATTGTACCCATTTGGGGTGGTTTGGTACTGTAACGAAGTACTCGTACGGTATTGCACCGTTTTGGTGTGGTTTGGTACCGTATGGATGTACTCGTTCGGTATTGCACCGTTTTGGTTAGGTTCCGTACCGTAACGAAGTACTCATACGATATTGTACCCTTTTGGGGTGGTTTGGTACCGTAACGAAGTACTCGTACGGTATTGCTCCGTTTTGGTGTGGTTTGGTACCGTATGGATGTACTCGTACGGTTTTGCACTGTTTTGGTGTGGTTTGGTACCGTAACGAAGTACTCGTACGGTATTGCACCGTTTTCGTGTGGTTTGAAACCGTATGGATGTACTCGTACGGTATTGGACCGTTTTGGTTAGGTTTGGTACCGTATCGAAGTACTCGTACGGTATTGTACCCTTTTGGTGTGGTTTGGTACCGTAACGAAGTACTCGTACGGTATTGCACCGTTTTGGTGTGGTTTGGTACCGTATGGATGTACTCGTACGGTTTTGCACTGTTTTGGTGTGGTTTGGTACCGTAACGAAGTACTCGTACGGTATTGCACCGTTTTCGTGTGGTTTGAAACCGTATGGATGTACTCGTACGGTATTGGACCGTTTTGGTTAGGTTTGGTACCGTATCGAAGTACTCGTACGGTATTGTACCCTTTTGGTGTGGTTTGGTACCGTAACGAAGTACTCGTACGGTATTGCACCGTTTTCGTGTGGTTTGGTACCGTAACGAAGCACTCGTACGGTGTTGTACCCTTTTGGTGTGGTTTGGTACCGTAACGAAGTACTCGTACAGTATTGCACTATTTTGGTATGGTTTGGTACCGTAACGAAGTACTCGTACGGTGTTGTACCCTTTTGGTGTGGTTTGGTACCGTAACGAAGTACTCGTACGGTATTGCATTGTTTTGGTATGGTTTGTTACCGTAAGGATGTACTCGTACGGTATTGCATCGTTTTGGTGTGGTTTCGTACCGTATGGATGTACTCGTACGGTATTGCACTGTTTTGGTTAGGTTTGGTACCGTAACGAAGTACTCATACGATATTGTACCCTATTGGTGTGGTTTGGTACCGTAACGAAGTACTCGTACGGCATTGAACCTTTTTGGTGTGGTTTGGTACCGTATGGATGTACTCGTACGGTATTGCACCGTTTTGGTGTGGTTTGGTACCGTATGGATGTACTCGTATGGTATTGCACCGTTTTGGTTATGTTTGGTACCGTAACGAAGTACTCGTACGGTATTGTACCCTTTTGGTGTGGTTTCGTACCGTAACGAAGTACTCGTACGGTATTGCACCGTTTTGGGGTGGTTTGGTACCGTATGGATGTACTCGTACAGTTTTGCACCGTTTTGGTTAGGTTTGGTACCGTAACGAAGTACTCATACGATATTGTACCCTTTTCGGGTGGTTTGGTACCGTAACGAAGTACTCGTATGGTATTGCACCGTTTTGGTGTGGTTTGGTACCGTATGGATGTACTCGTACGGTATTGCACCGTTTTGGTTAGGTTTGGTACCGTAACGAAGTACTCATACGATATTGTACCCTTTTGGGGTGGTTTGGTACCGTAACGAAGTACTAGTACGGTATTGCACCGTTTTGGTGTGGTTTGGTACCGTATGGATGTACTCGTACGGTATTGCACCGTTTTTATGTGGTTTGGTACCGTATGGATGTACTCGTGCGGTATTGCACCGTTTTGGTTTGGTTTGGTACCGTAACGAAGTACTCGTACGGTGTTGTACCCTTTTGGTGTGGTTTGGTACCGTAACGAAGTACTCGTATGGTATTGCACCGTTTTGGTGTGGTTTAGTACCGTATGGATGTACTCGTACGGTATTGCACCGTTTTGGTTATGTTTGGTACCGTAACGAAGTAATCGTACGGTATTGTACCCTTTTCGTGTGGTTTCGTACCGTAACGAAGTACTCATACGGTATTGCACCGTTTTGGGGTGGTTTGGTACCGTATGGATGTACTCGTACGGTTTTGCATCGTTTTGGTGTGGTTTGGTACCGTAACGAAGTACTCGTACGGTATTGCACCGTTTTCGTGTGGTTTGAAACCGTATGGATGTACTCGTACGGTATTGGACCGTTTTGGTTAGGTTTGGTACCGTATCGAAGTACTCGTACGGTATTGTACCCTTTTGGTGTGGTTTGGTACCGTAACGAAGTACTCGTACGGTATTGCACCGTTTTGGTGTGGTTTGGTACCGTAACGAAGTACTCATACGATATTGTACCCTTTTGGGGTGGTTTGGTACCGTAACGAAGTACTCGTACGGTATTGCACCGTTTTGGTGTGGTTTGGTACCGTAACGAAGTACTCGTATGGTATTGCACCCTTTTGGTGTTGTTTGGTACCGTAACGAAGTACTCGTACGGCATTGCACCGTTTTGGTGTGGTTTGGTACCGTATGGATGTACTCGTACGGTATTGCACCGTTTTGGTGTGGTTTGGTACCGTATGGATGTACTCGTACGGTATTGCACCGTTTTGGTTAGGTTTGGTACCGTAACGAAGTACTCATACGATATTGTACCCTTTTGGGGTGGTTTGGTACCGTAACGAAGTACTCGTACGGTATTGCACCGTTTTGGTGTGGTTTGGTACCGTATGGATGTACGCGCATGGTATTGCACCGTTTTGGTTAGGTTTGGTACCGTAACGAAGTACTCATACAGTATTGTACCCTTTTGGGGTAGTTTGGTACCGTAACGAAGTACTCGTACGGTATTGCACCGTTTTTATGTGGTTTGGTACCGTATGGATGTACTCGTGCGGTATTGCACCGTTTTGGTTTGGTTTGGTACCGTAACGAAGTACTCGTACGGTGTTGTACCCTTTTGGTGTGGTTTGGTACCGTAACGAAGTACTCGTATGGTATTGCACCGTTTTGGTGTGGTTTAGTACCGTATGGATGTACTCGTACGGTATTGCACCGTTTTGGTTATGTTTGGTACCGTAACGAAGTACTCGTACGGTATTGTACCCTTTTGGTGTAGTTTCGTACCGTAACGAAGTACTCATACGGTATTGCACCGTTTTGGGGTGGTTTGGTACCGTATGGATGTACTCGTACGGTTTTGCACCGTTTTGGTGTGGTTTGGTACCGTAACGAAGTACTCGTACGGTATTGCACCGTTTTCGTGTGGTTTGAAACCGTATGGATGTACTCGTACGGTATTGGACCGTTTTGGTTAGGTTTGGTACCGTATCGAAGTACTCGTACGGTATTGTACCCTTTTGGTGTGGTTTGGTACCGTAACGAAGTACTCGTACGGTATTGCACCGTTTTGGTGTGGTTTGGTACCGTAACGAAGTACTCATACGATATTGTACCCTTTTGGGGTGGTTTGGTACCGTAACGAAGTACTCGTACGGTATTGCACCGTTTTGGTGTGGTTTGGTACCGTAACGAAGTACTCGTATGGTATTGCACCCTTTTGGTGTTGTTTGGTACCGTAACGAAGTACTCGTACGGCATTGCACCGTTTTGGTGTGGTTTGGTACCGTATGGATGTACTCGTACGGTATTGCACCGTTTTGGTGTGGTTTGGTACCGTATGGATGTACTCGTACGGTATTGCACCGTTTTGGTTAGGTTTGCTACCGTAACGAAGTACTCATACGATATTGTACCCTTTTGGGGTGGTTTGGTACCGTAACGAAGTACTCGTACGGTATTGCACCGTTTTGGTGTGGTTTGGTACCGTATGGATGTACGCGTATGGTATTGCACCGTTTTGGTTAGGTTTGGTACCGTAACGAAGTACTCGTACGATATTGTACCCTTTTGGGGTAGTTTGGTACCGTAACGAAGTACTCGTACGGTATTGCACCGTTTTGGTGTGGTTTGGTACCGTATGGATGTACTCGTACGGTATTGCACCGTTTTGGTTATGTTTGGTACCGTAACGAAGTACTCGTACGGTATTGTACCCTTTTGGGGTGGTTTCGTACCGTAACGAAGTACTCGTACGGTATTGCACCGTTTTGGGGTGGTTTGGTACCGTATGGATGTACTCGTACGGTTTTGCACCGTTTTGGTGTGGTTTGGTACCGTATGGATGTACTCGTACGGTATTGCACCGTTTTGGTGTGGTTTGGTACCGTATGGATGTACTCGTACGGTATTGCACCGTTTTGGTTATGTTTGGTACCGTAACGAAGTACTCGTACGGTATTGTACCCTTTTGGGGTGGTTTCGTACCGTAACGAAGTACTCGTACGGTATTGCACCGTTTTGGGGTGGTTTGGTACCGTATGGATGTACTCGTACGGTTTTGCACCGTTTTTGTGAGGTTTGGTACTGTAATGAAGTACTCGTACGGTATTGCACCGTTTTCGTGTGGTTTAAAACCGTATGGATGTACTCGTACGGTATTGGACCGTTTTGGTTAGGTTTGGTACCGTATCGAAGTACTCGTACGGTATTGTACCCTTTTGGTGTGGTTTGGTACCGTAACGAAGTACTCGTACGGTATTGCACCGTTTTGGTGTGGTTTGGTACCGTATGGATGTACTCGTACGGTATTGCACCGTTTTGGTGTGGTTTGTTACCGTATGGATGTACTCGTACGGTATTGCACCGTTTTGGTTAGGTTTGGTACTGTAACGAAGTACTCGTACGGTATTGTACCCTTTTAGTGTGGTTTCGTACCGTAACGAAGTACTCGTACGATATTGTACCCTTTTGGGGTGGTTTGGTACCGAAACGAAGTACTCGTACGGTACTGCACCGTTTTTATGTGGTTTGGTACCGTAACGATGTACTCGTACGGTATTGCACCGCTTTGGTGTGGTTTGGTACCGTAACGAAGTACTCGTACGGTGTTGTACCCTTTCGGTGTGGTTTGGTACCGTAAAGAAGTACTCGTATGGTATTACACCGTTTTTGTGTGGTTTGGTACCGTATGGATGTACTCGTACGGTATTGCACCTGTTTTGGTGTGGTTTGGTACCGTATGGATGTACTCGTACGGTATTGCACCGTTTTTATGTGGTTTGGTACCGTAACGATGTACTCGTACGGTATTGCACCGTTTTGGTGTGGTTTGGTACCGTAACGAAGTACTTGTACGGTGTTGTACCCTTTTGGTGTGGCTTGGTACCGTAACGAAGTACTCGTATGGTATTGCACCGTTTTGGTGTGGTTTGGTACCGTATGGATGTAGTCGTACGGTATTGCACCGTTTTGGTGTGGTTTGGTACCGTATGGATGTACTCGTACGGTATTGCACCGTTTTGGTTTGGTTTGGTACCGGAACGAAGTACTCGTACGGTGTTGTACCCTTTTGGTGTGGTTTGGTACCGTAACGAAGTACTCGTATGGTATTGCACCGTTTTGGTGTGGTTTGGTACCGTATGGATGTACTCGTACGGTATTGCACCGTTTTGGTTATGTTTGGTACCGTAACGAAGTACTCGTACGGTATTGTACCCTTTTGGGGTGGTTTCGTACCGTAACGAAGTACTCGTACGGTATTGCACCGTTTTGGGGTGGTTTGGTACCGTATGGATGTACTCGTACGGTTTTGCACCGTTTTGGTGAGGTTTGGTACCGTAATGAAGTACTCGTACGGTATTGCACCGTTTTCGTGTGGTTTAAAATCGTATGGATGTACTCGTACGGTATTGGACCGTTTTGGTTAGGTTTGGTACCGTATCGAAGTACTCGTACGGTATTGTACCCTTTTGGTGTGGTTTGGTACCGTAACGAAGTACTCGTACGGTATTGCACCGTTTTGGTGTGGTTTGGTACCGTATGGATGTACTCGTACGGTATTGCACCGTTTTGGTGTGGTTTGTTACCGTATGGATGTACTCGTACGGTATTGCACCGTTTTGGTTAGGTTTGGTACCGTAACGAAGTACTCGTACGGTATTGTACCCTTTTAGTGTGGTTTCGTACCGTAACGAAGTACTCGTACGATATTGTACCCTTTTGGGGTGGTTTGGTACCGAAACGAAGTACTCGTACGGTATTGCACCGTTTTTATGTGGTTTGGTACCGTAACGATGTACTCGTACGGTATTGCACCGCTTTGGTGTGGTTTGGTACCGTAACGAAGTACTCGTACGGTGTTGTACCCTTTCGGTGTGGTTTGGTACCGTAAAGAAGTACTCGTATGGTATTACACCGTTTTTGTGTGGTTTGGTACCGTATGGATGTACTCGTACGGTATTGCACCTGTTTTGGTGTGGTTTGGTACCGTATGGATGTACTCGTACGGTATTGCACCGTTTTTATGTGGTTTGGTACCGTAACGATGTACTCGTACGGTATTGCACCGTTTTGGTGTGGTTTGGTACCGTAACGAAGTACTTGTACGGTGTTGTACCCTTTTGGTGTGGCTTGGTACCGTAACGAAGTACTCGTATGGTATTGCACCGTTTTGGTGTTGTTTGGTACCGTATGGATGTAGTCGTACGGTATTGCGCCGTTTTGGTGTGGTTTGGTACCGTATGGATGTACTCGTACGGTATTGCACCGTTTTGGTTATGTTTGGTACCGTAACGAAGTACTCGTACGGTATTGTACCCTTTTGGTGTGGCTTGGTACCGTAACGAATTACTCGTACGGTATTGCACTGTTTTTGTATGGTTTGTTACTGTATGGATGAACTCGTACGGTATTGCACCGTTTTGGTGTGGTTTCGTACCGTATGCATGTACTCGTACGGTATTGCACCGTATTGGTTAGGTTTGGTACCGTAACGAAGTACTCGTACGGCATTGTACCCTTTTGGTGTGGTTTCGTACCGTAACGAAGTACTCGTACGGTATTGCAACGTTTTGGTGTGGTTTGGTACCGTATGGATGTACTCGTACGGTATTGCACTGTTTTGGTTTGGTTTGGTACCGTAACGAAGTACTCGTACGGTATTGTACCCTTTTGGTGTGGTTTGGTACCGTAACGAAGTACTCGTACGGTATTGCACTGTTTTGGTATGGTTTGTTACCGTATTGATGTACTCGTACGGTATTGCACCGTTTTGGTGTGGTTTCGTACCGTATGGATGTACTCGTACGGTATTGCACCGTTTTAATTAGGTTTGGTACCGTAACGAAGTACTCGTACGGTATTGTACCCTTTTGGTGTGGTTTCGTACCGTAACGAAGTACTCGTACGGTATTGCAACGTTTTGGTGTGGTTTGGTACCGTATGGATGTAGTCGTACGGTATTGCACCGTTTTGGTGTGGTTTGGTACCGTATGGATGTACTCGTACAGTATTGCACCGTTTTGGTTTGGTTTGGTACCGTAACGAAGTACTCGTACGGTATTGTACCCTTTTGGTGTGGTTTGGTACCGTAACGAAGTACTCGTACGGTATTGCACTGTTTTGGTATGGTTTGTTACCGTATTGATGTACTCGTACGGTATTGCACCGTTTTGGTGTGGTTTCGTACCGTATGGATGTACTCGTACGGTATTGCACCGTTTTAATTAGGTTTGGTACCGTAACGAAGTACTCGTACGGTATTGTACCCTTTTGGTGTGGTTTCGTACCGTAACGAAGTACTCGTACGGTATTGCACCATTTTGGTGTGGTTTGGTACCGTATGGATGTACTCGTACGGTATTGCACCGTTTTGGTGTGGTTTGGTACTGTATGGATGTACTCGTACGGTATTGCACTGTTTTGGTGTGGTTTGGTACCGTAACGATGTACTCGTACAGTATTGCACCGTTTTGGTGTGGTTTGGTACCATAACGAAGTACTCGTACGGTGTTGTACCCTTTTGGTGTGGTTTGGTACGGTAACGAAGTACTCGTATGGTATTGCACCGTTTTGGTGTGGTTTGGTACCGTATGGATGTACTCGTACGGTATTGCACCGTTTTTTTGTGGTTTCGTACCGTATGGATGTACTCGTACGGTATTGCACCGTTTTGGTTAGGTTTGGTACCGTAACGATGTACTCATACGATATTGTACCCTTTTGGTGTGGTTTGGTACCGTAACGAAGTACTCGTACGACATTGCACCGTTTTGGGGTGGTTTGGTACCGTATGGATGTACTCGTACGGTATTGCACCTGTTTTGGTGTGGTTTGGTACCGTATGGATGTACTCGTACGGTATTGCACCGTTTTTATGTGGTTTGGTACCGTAACGATGTACTCGTACGGTATTGCACCGTTTTGGTGTGGTTTGGTACCGTAACGAAGTACTCGTACGGTGTTGTACCCTTTTGGTGTGGTTTGGTACCGTAACGAAGTACTCGTACGGTATTGCACCGTTTTGGTGTGGTTTGGTACCGTATGGATGTAGTCGTACGGTATTGCACCGTTTTGGTGTGGTTTGGTACCGTATGGATGTACTCGTACAGTATTGCACCGTTTTGGTTTGGTTTGGTACCGTAACGAAGTACTCGTACGGTATTGTACCCTTTTGGTGTGGTTTGGTACCGTAACGAAGTACTCGTACGGTATTGCACTGTTTTGGTATGGTTTGTTACCGTATGGATGTACTCGTACGGTATTGCACCGTTTTGGTGTGGTTTCGTACCGTATGGATGTACTCGTACGGTATTGCACCGTTTTGGTTAGGTTTGGTACCGTAACGAAGTACTCGTACGGTATTGTACCCTTTTGGTGTGGTTTCGTACCGTAACGAAGTACTCGTACGGTATTGCACCGTTTTGGTGTGGTTTGGTACCGTATGCGTGTACTCGTACGGTATTGCACCGTTTTGGTTTGGTTTGGTACCGTAACGAAGTACTCGTACGGTATTGTACCCTTTTGGTGTGGTTTGGTACCGTAACGAAGTACTCGTACGGTATTGCACCGTTTTGGTGTGGTTTGGTACCGTATGCATGTACTCGTACGGTATTGCACCGTTTTGGTTTGGTTTGGTACCGTAACGAAGTACTCGTACGGTATTGTACCCTTTTGGTGTGGTTTGGTACCGTAACGAAGTACTCGTACGGTATTGCACTGTTTTGGTATGGTTTGTTACCGTATGGATGTACTCGTACGGTATTGCACCGTTTTGGTGTGGTTTGGTACCGTATGGATGTACTCGTACGGTATTGCACCGTTTTTGTTAGGTTTGGTACCGTAACGAAGTACTCGTACGGTATTGTACCCTTTTGGTGTGGTTTCGTACCGTAACGAAGTACTCGTACGGTATTGCACCGTTTTGGTGTGGTTTGGTACCGTATGGATGTACTCGTACGGTATTGCACCGTTTTGGTGTGGTTTGGTACCGTATGGATGTACTCGTACGGTATTGCACCGTTTTGGTGTGGTTTGGTACCGTAACGATGTACTCGTACAGTATTGCACCGTTTTGGTGTGGTTTGGTACCGTAACGAAGTACTCGTACGGTGTTGTACCCTTTTGGTGTGGTTTGGTACGGTAACGAAGTACTCGTATGGTATTGCACCGTTTTGGTCTGGTTTGGTACCGTATGGATGTACTCGTACGGTATTGCACCGTTTTGGTGTGGTTTCGTACCGTATGGATGTACTCGTACGGTATTGCACCGTTTTGGTTAGGTTTGGTACCGTAACGATGTACTCATACGATATTGTACCCTTTTGGTGTGGTTTGGTGCCGTAACGAAGTACTCGTACGACATTGCACCGTTTTGGTGTGGTTTGGTACCGTATGGATGTACTCGTACGGTATTGCACCGTTTTGGTGTGGTTTGGTACCGTATGGATGTACTCGTATGGTATTGCACCGTTTTGGTTATGTTTGGTACCGTAACGAAGTACTCGTACGGTATTGTACCCTTTTGGTGTGGTTTCGTACCGTAACGAAGTACTCGTACGGTATTGCACCGTTTTGGGGTGGTTTGGTACGGTATGGATTTACTCGTACGGTTTTGCACCGTTTTGGTTAGGTTTGGTACCGTAACGAAGTACTCATACGATATTGTACCCTTTTGGGGTGGTTTGGTACCGTAACGAAGTACTCGTACGGTATTGCACCGTTTTGGTGTGGTTTGGTACCGTGTGGATGTACTCGTACGGTATTGCACCGTTTTGGTTAGGTTTGGTACCGTAACGAAGTACTCATATGATATTGTACCCTTTTGGGGTGGTTTGGTACCGTAACGAAGTACTCGTACGGTATTGCACCGTTTTGGTGTGGTTTGGTACCGTATGGATGTACTCGTACGGTATTGCACCATTTTTATGTGGTTTGGTACCGTATGGATGTACTCGTGCGGTATTGCACCGTTTTGGTTTGGTTTGGTAACGTAACGAAGTACTCGTATGGTGTTGTACCCTTTTGGTGTGGTTTGGTACCGTAACGAAGTACTCGTATGGTATTGAACCGTTTTGGTGTGGTTTGGTACCGTATGGATGTACTCGTACGGTATTGCACCGTTTTGGTTATGTTTGGTACCGTAACGAAGTACTCGTACGGTATTGTACCCTTTTGGTGTGGTTTCGTACCGTAACGAAGTACTCGTACGGTATTGCACCGTTTAGGGGTGGTTTGGTACCGTATGGATGTACTCGTACAGTTTTGCACCGTTTTGGTGTGGTTTGGTACCGTAATGAAGTACTCGTACGGTATTGCACCGTTTTCGTGTGGTTTGAAACCGTATGGATGTACTCGTACGGTATTGGACCGTTTTGGTTAGGTTTTGTACCGTATCGAAGTACTCGTACGGTATTGTACCCTTTTGGTGTGGTTTGGTACCGTATGGATGTACTCGTACGGTATTGCACCGTTTTGGTTAGGTTTGGTACCGTATCGAAGTACTCGTACGGTATTGTACCCTTTTGGTGTGGTTTGGTACCGTAACGAAGTACTCGTACGGTATTGCACCGTTTTGGTGTGGTGTGGTACCGTATGGATGTACTCGTACGGTATTGCACCGTTTTGGTTTGATTTGGTACCGTAACGAAGTACTCGCACGGTATTGTACCCTTTTGGTGTGGTTTGGTACCGTAACGAAGTACTCGTACGGTATTGCATCGTTTTGGTGTGGTTTGGTACCGTATGGATGTACTCGTACGGTATTGCGCCGTTTTGGTGTGGTTTGGTACCGTATGGCTGTACTCGTACGGTATTGCACCGTTTTGGTGTGGTTTGGTACCGTATGGATGTACTCGTACGGTATTGCGCCGTTTTGGTGTGGTTTGGTACCGTATGGATGTACTCGTACGGTTTTGCACCGTTTTGGTGTGGTTTGGTACCATAACGAAGTACTCGTACGGTATTGTATCCTTTTGGTGTGGTTTGGTACCGTAACGAAGTACTCGTACGGTATTGCACCGTTTTGGTGTGGTTTGGTACCGTATAGATGTACTTAAACGGTATTGCACCGTTTTGGTGTGGTTTGGTACCGTATGGCTGTACTCGTACGGTATTGCACCGTTTTGGTTATGTTTGGTACCGTAACGAAGTACTCGTACGGTATTGTACCCTTTTGGTGTAGTTTCGTACCGTAACGAAGTACTCGTACGGTATTGCACCGTTTTGGGGTGGTTTGGTACCGTATGGATGTACTCGTACGGTTTTGCACCGTTTTGGTGTGGTTTGGTACCGTAATGAAGTACTCGTACGGTATTGCACCGTTTTCGTGTGGTTTGAAACCGTATGGATGTACTCGTACGGTATTGGACCGTTTTGGTTAGGTTTTGTACCGTATCGAAGTACTCGTACGGTATTGTACCCTTTTGGTGTGGTTTGGTACCGTATGGATGTACTCGTACGGTATTGCACCGTTTTGGTTAGGTTTGGTACCGTAACGAAGTACTCGTACGGCATTGGACCCTTTTGGTGTGGTTTCGTACCGTAACGAAGTACTCGTACGGTATTGCAACGTTTTGGTGTGGTTTGGTACCGTATGGATGTACTCGTACGGTATTGCACTGTTTTGGTTTGGTTTGGTACCGTAACGAAGTACTCGTACGGTATTGTACCCTTTTGGTGTGGTTTGGTACCGTAACGAAGTACTCGTACGGTATTGCACTGTTTTGGTATGGTTTGTTACCGTATTGATGTACTCGTACGGTATTGCACCGTTTTGGTGTGGTTTCGTACCGTATGGATGTACTCGTACGGTATTGCACCGTTTTAATTAGGTTTGGTACCGTAACGAAGTACTCGTACGGTATTGTACCCATTTGGTGTGGTTTCGTACCGTAACGAAGTACTCGTACGGTATTGCACCGTTTTGGTGTGGTTTGGTACCGTATGGATGTACTCGTACGGTATTGCACCGTTTTGGTGGGGTTTGGTACCGTATGGATGTATTCGTACGGTATTGCACCGTTTTTATGTGGTTTGGTCTCGTATGGATGTACTCGTGCGGTATTGCACCGTTTTGGTTTGGTTTGGTACCGTAACGAAGTACTCGTACGGTGTTGTACCCTTTTAGTGTGGTTTTGTACCGTAACGATGTACTCGTACGGTATTGCACCGTTTTGGTGTGGTTTGGTACCGTATGGATGTACTCGTACGGTATTGCACCGTTTTGGTTATGTTTGGTACCGTATGGATGTACTCGTACGGTATTGCACCGTTTTGGTTATGTTTGGTACCGTAACGAAGTACTCGTACGGTATTGTACCCTTTTGGTGTGGTTTCGTACCGTAACGAAGTTCTCGTACGGTATTGCACCGTTTTTGGGTGGTTTGGTACCGTATGGATGTACTCGTACGGTTTTGCACCGTTTTGGTGTGGTTTGGTACCGTAACAAAGTACTCGTACGGTATTGCACCGTTTTCGTGTGGTTTGAAACCGTATGGATGTACTCGTACGGTATTGCACCTTTTTGGTTTGGTTTTGTACCGTATCGAAGTACTCGTACGGTATTGTACCCTTTTCGTGTGGTTTGGTACCGTAACGAAGTACTCGTACGGTATTGCACCGTTTTGGTGTGGTTTGATACCGTATGGATGTACTCGTACGGTATTGCACCGTTTTGGTGTGGTTTGGTACCGTATGGATGTACTCGCACGGTATTGCACCGTTTTGGTTAGGTTTGGTACCGTAACGAAGTACTCGTACGATATTGTACCCTTTCGGTGTGGTTTGGTACCGTAACGAAGTACTCGAACGGCATTGCATCGTTTTGGTGTGGTTTGGTACCGTATGGATGTACTCGTACGGTATTGCACCGTTTTGGTGTGGTTTGGTACCGTATGGATGTACTCGTACGGTATTGCACCGTTTTGGTTATGTTTGGTACCGTAACGAAGTACTCGTACGGTATTGTACCCTTTTGGTGTGGTTTCGTACCGTAACGAAGTACTCGTACGGTATTGCACCGTTTTGGGGTGGTTTGGTACCGTATGGATGTACTCGTACGGTTTTGCACCGTTTTGGTGTGGTTTGGTGCCGTAGCGCAGTACTCGTACGGTATTGCACCGTTTTCGTGTGGTTTGAAACCGTATGGATGTACTCGTACGGTATTGCACCGTTTTGGTTAGGTTTGGTACCGTATCGAAGTACTCGTACGGTATTGTACCCTTTTGGTGTGGTTTGGTACCGTAACGAAGTACTCATACGGTATTGCACCGTTTTGGTGTGGTTTGGTACCGTATGGATGTACTCGTACGGTATTGCACCGTTTTGGTGTGGTTTGTTACCGTATGGATGTACTCGTACGGTATTGCACCGTTTTGGTGTGGTTTGGTACCGTAACGATGTACTCGTACGGTATTGCACCGTTTTGGTATGGTTTGGTACCGTAACGAAGTACTCGTCCGGTATTGTACCCTTTTGGTGTGGTTTGGTACCGTAACGAAGTACTCGTATGGTATTGCACCGTTTTGGTGTGGTTTGGTACCGTATGGATGTACTCGTACGGTATTGCACCGTTTTGTTGTGGTTTGGTACCGTATGGATGTACTCGCACGGTATTGCACCGTTTTGGTTAGGTTTGGTACCGTAACGAAGTACTCGTACGATATTGTACCCTTTTGGTGTGGTTTGGTACCGTAACGAAGTACTGGTACGGCATTGCATCGTTTTGGTGTGGTTTGGTACCGTATGGATGTACTCGTACGGTATTGCACCGTTTTGGTGTGGTTTGGTACCGTATGGATGTACTCGTATGGTATTGCACCATTTTGGTGTGGTTTCTTACCGTATGGATGTACTCCAACGGTATTGCACCGTTTTGGTTAGGTTTGGTACCGTAACGAAGTACTCGTACGATATTGTACCCTTTTGGTGTGGTTTCGTACCGTAACGAAGTACTCGTACGATATTGTACCCTTTTGGGGTGGTTTGGTACCGTAACGAAGTACTCGTACGGTATTGCACCGTTTTGGTGTGGTTTGGTACCGTATGGATGTACTCGTACGGTATTGCACCGTTTTGGTGTGGTTTGGTACCGTATGGATGTACTCGTACGGTATTGCACCGTTTTGGTTATGTTTGGTACCGTAACGAAGTACTCGTACGGTATTGTACCCTTTTGGTGTGGTTTCGTACCGTAACGAAGTACTCGTACGGTATTGCACCGTTTTGGGGTGGTTTGGTACCGTATGGATGTACTCGTACGGTTTTGCACCGTTTTGGTGTGGTTTGGTGCCGTAGCGCAGTACTCGTACGGTATTGCACCGTTTTCGTGTGGTTTGAAACCGTATGGATGTACTCGTACGGTATTGCACCGTTTTGGTTAGGTTTGGTACCGTATCGAAGTACTCGTACGGTATTGTACCCTTTTGGTGTGGTTTGGTACCGTAACGAAGTACTCATACGGTATTGCACCGTTTTGGTGTGGTTTGGTACCGTATGGATGTACTCGTACGGTATTGCACCGTTTTGGTGTGGTTTGTTACCGTATGGATGTACTCGTACGGTATTGCACCGTTTTGGTGTGGTTTGGTACCGTAACGATGTACTCGTACGGTATTGCACCGTTTTGGTATGGTTTGGTACCGTAACGAAGTACTCGTCCGGTATTGTACCCTTTTGGTGTGGTTTGGTACCGTAACGAAGTACTCGTATGGTATTGCACCGTTTTGGTGTGGTTTGGTACCGTATGGATGTACTCGTACGGTATTGCACCGTTTTGTTGTGGTTTGGTACCGTATGGATGTACTCGCACGGTATTGCACCGTTTTGGTTAGGTTTGGAACCGTAACGAAGTACTCGTACGATATTGTACCCTTTTGGTGTGGTTTGGTACCGTAACGAAGTACTGGTACGGCATTGCATCGTTTTGGTGTGGTTTGGTACCGTATGGATGTACTCGTACGGTATTGCACCGTTTTGGTGTGGTTTGGTACCGTATGGATGTACTCGTATGGTATTGCACCATTTTGGTGTGGTTTGTTACCGTATGGATGTACTCAAACGGTATTGCACCGTTTTGGTTAGGTTTGGTACCGTAACGAAGTACTCGTACGATATTGTACCCTTTTGGTGTGGTTTCGTACCGTAACGAAGTACTCGTACGATATTGTACCCTTTTGGGGTGGTTTGGTACCGTAACGAAGTACTCGTACGGTATTGCACCGTTTTGGTGTGGTTTGGTACCGTATGGATGTACTCGTACGGTATTGCACCGTTTTGGTGTGGTTTGGTACCGTATGGATGTACTCGTACGGTATTGCACCGTTTTGGTTATGTTTGGTACCGTAACGAAGTACTCGTACGGTATTGTACCCTTTTGGTGTGGTTTCGTACCGTAACGAAATACTCGTACGGTATTGCACCGTTTTGGGGTGGTTTGGTACCGTATGGATGTACTCGTGCGGTTTTGCACCGTTTTGGTGGGGTTTGGTACCGTAACGAAGTACTCGTACGGTATTGCACCGTTTTCGTGTGGTTTGAAACCGTATGGATGTACTCGTACGGTATTGCACCTTTTTGGTTAGGTTTGGTACCGTATCGAAGTACTCGTACGGTATTGTACCCTTTTGGTGTGGTTTGGTAACGTAACAAAGTACTCGTACGGTATTGCACCGTTTTGGTGTGGTTTGGTACCGTATGGATGTACTCGTACGGTATTGCACCGTTTTGGTGTGGTTTGTTACCGTATGGATGTACTCGTACGGTATTGCACCGTTTTCGTTAGGTTTGGTACCGTAACGAAGTACTCGTACGGTATCGTACCCTTTTGGTGTGGTTTCGTACCGTAACGAAGTACTCGTATGATATTGTACCCTTTTGGTTTGGTTTGGTACCGTAACGAAGTACTCGTACGGTATTGCACCGTTTTGGTATGGTTTGGTACCATATTGATGTACTCGTACGGTATTGCACCGTTTTTATGTGGTTTGGTACCGTAACGATGTACTCGTACGGTATTGCACCGTTTTGGTGTGGTTTGGTACCGCAACGAAGTACTCGAATGGTGTTGTACCCTTTTGGTGTGGTTTGGTACCATAACGAAGTACTCGTATGGTATTGCACCGTTTTGGTGTGGTTTGGTACCGTACGGATGTACTCGTACGGTATTGCACCGTTTTGGTTTGGTTTGGTACCGTAACGAAGTACTCGTACGGTATTGTACCCTTTTTGTGTGGTTTGGTACCGTAACGAAGTACTCGTACGGTATTGCACTGTTTTGGTGTGGTTTGTTACGGTATGGATGTACTCGTACGGTATTGCACCGTTTTGGTGTGGTTTGGTACCGTAACGATGTACTCGTACGGTATTGCACCGTTTTGGTGTGGTTTGGTACCGTAACGAAGTGCTCGTACGGTGTTGTACCCTTTTGGTGTGGTTTGGTACCATAACGAAGTACTCGTATGGTATTGCACCGTTTTGGTGTGGTTTGGTACCGTATGGATGTACTCGTACGGTATTGCACCGTTTTGGTGTGGTTTGGTACCGTATGGATGTACTCACACGGTGTTGCACCGTTTTGGTTAGGTTTGGTACCGTAACGAAGTACTCGTACGATATTGTACCCTTTTGGTGTGGTTTGGTACCGTAACGAAGTACTGGTACGGCGTTGCATCGTTTTGGTGTGGTTTGGTACCGTATGGATGTACTCGTACGGTATTGCACCGTTTTGGTGTGGTTTGGTACCGTATGGATGTACTCGTACGGTATTGCACCGTTTTGGTTATGTTTGCTATCGTAACGAAGTACTCGTACGGTATTGTACCCTTTAGGTGTGGTTTCGTACCGTAACGAAGTACTCGTACGGTATTGCACCGTTTTTGGGTGGTTTGGTACCGTATGGATGTACTCGTACGGTTTTGCACCATTTTGGTGTGGTTTGGTGCCGTAACGAAGTACTCGTACGGTATTGCACCGTTTTCGTGTGGTTTGAAACCATATGGATGTACTCGTACGGTATTGCACCATTTTGGTTAGGTTTGGTACCGTATCGAAGTACTCGTACGGTATTGTACCGTTTTGGTGTGGTTTGGTACCGTAACGAAGTACTTGTACGGTATTGCACCGTTTTGGTGTGGTTTGGTACCGTATGGATGTACTCGTACGGTATTGCACCGTTTTTATGTGGTTTGGTACCGTAACGATGTACTCGTACGGTATTGCACCGTTTTGGTGTGGTTTGGTACCGTAACGAAGTACTCGTACGGTGTTGTACCCTTTTGGTGTGGTTTGGTACCGTAACAAAGTACTCGTATGGTTTTGCACCGTTTTGGTGTGGTTTGGTACCGTACGGATGTACTCGTACGGTATTGCACTGTTTTGGTTTGGTTTGGTACCGTAACGAAGTACTCGTACGGTATTGCACCGTTTTCGTGTGGTTTGAAACCGTATGGATGTACTCGTACGGTATTGCACCGTTTTGGTTTGGTTTGGTACCGTATCGAAGTACTCGTACGGTATTGTACCCTTTTGGTGTGGTTTGGTACCGTAACGAAGTACTCGTACGGTATTGCACCGTTTTGGTGTGGTTTTGTACCGTATGGATGTACTCGTACGGTATTGCACCGTTTTGGTGTGGTTTGTTACCGTATGGATGTACTCGTACGGTATTGCACCGTTTTGGTTTGGTTTGGTACCGTAACGAAGTACTCGTACGGTATTGTACCCTTTTGGTGTGGTTTGGTACCGTAACGAAGTACTCGTATGGTATTGCACCGTTTTGGGGTGGTTTGGTACCGTATGGATGTACTCGTAAGGTTTTGCATCGTTTTGGTGTGGTTTGGTACCGTAACGAAGTACTCGTATGGTATTGCACCCTTTTGGTGTTGTTTGGTACCGTAACGAAGTACTCGTACGGCATTGCACCGTTTTGGTGTGGTTTGGTACCGTATGGATGTACTCGTACGGTATTGCACCGTTTTGGTTTGGTTTGGTACCGTAACGAAGTACTCGTACGGTATTGTACCCTTTTGGTGTGGTTTGGTACCGTAACGTAGAACTCGTACGGTATTGCACCGTTTTGGGGTGGTTTGGTACCGTATGGATGTACTCGTAAGGTTTTGCACCGTTTTGGTGTGGTTTGGTACCGTAACGAAGTAGTCGTATGGTATTGCACCCTTTTGGTGTTGTTTGGTACCGTAACGAAGTACTCGTACGGCATTGCACCGTTTTGGTGAGGTTTGGTACCGTATGGATGTACTCGTACGGTATTGCACCGTTTTTATGTGGTTTGGTACCGTATGGATGTACTCGTGCGGTATTGCACCGTTTTGGTTTGGTTTGGTACTGTAACGAAGTACTCGTACGGTGTTGTACCCTTTTGGTGTGCTTTTGTACCGTAACGAAGTACTCGTATGGTATTGCACCGTTTTGGTGTGGTTTGGTACCGTATGGATGTACTCGTACGGTATTGCACCGTTTTGGTGTGGTTTGGTACCGTATGGATGTACTCGTACGGTATTGCACCGTTTTGGTTATGTTTGGTACCGTAACGAAGTACTCGTACGGTATTGTACCCTTTTGGTGTGGTTTCGTACCGTAACGAAGTACTCGTACGGTATTAGACCGTTTTGGGGTGGTTTGGTACCGTATGGATGTACTCGTACGGTTTTGCACCGTTTTGGTGTGGTTTGGTACCGTAACGAAGTACTCGTACGGTATTGCACTGTTTTCGTGTGGTTTGAAACCGTATGGATGTACTCGTACGGTATTGCACCTTTTTGGTTAGGTTTGGTACCGTATCGAAGTACTCGTACGGTATTGTACCCTTTTGGTGTGGTTTGGTACCGTAACGAATTACTCGTACGGTATTGCACCATTTTGGTGTGGTTTGGTACCGTATGGATGTACTCGTACGGTATGGCACCGTTTTGGTGTGGTTTGTTACCGTATGGATGTACTCGTACGGTATTGCACCGTTTTCGGTAGGTTTGGTACCGTAACGAAGTACTCGTACGGTATCGTACCCTTTTGGTGTGGTTTCGTACCGTAACGAAGTACTCGTACGATATTGTACCCTTTTGGGGTGGTTTGGTACCGTAACGAAGTACTCGTACGGTATTGCACCGTTTTGGTGTGGTTTGGTACCGTATGGATGTACTCGTACGGTATTGCACCGTTTTTATGTGGTTTGGTACCGTAACGATGTACTCGTACGGTATTGCACCGTTTTGGTGTGGTTTGGTACCGTAACGAAGTACTCGTACGGTGTTTTACCCTTTTGGTGTGGTTTGGTACCGTAACGAAGTACTCGTATGGTATTGCACCGTTTTGGTGTGGTTTGGTACCGTACGGATGTACTCGTACGGTATTGCACCGTTTTGGTTTGGTTTGGTACCGTAACGAAGTACTCGTAAGGTATTGTACCCTTTTGGTGTGGTTTGGTACCGTAACGAAGTACTCGTACGGTATTGCACTGTTTTGGTGTGGTTTGTTACGGTATGGATGTACTCGTACGGTATTGCACCGTTTTGGTGTGGTTTGGTACCGTAACGATGTACTCGTACGGTATTGCACCGTTTTTGTGTGGTTTGGTACCGTAACGAAGTACTCGTACGGTGTTGTACCCTTTTGGTGTGGTTTGGTTTAGTAACGAAGTACTCGTATGGTATTGCACCGTTTTGGTGTGGTTTGGTACCGTATGGATGTACTCGTACGGTATTGCACCGTTTTGGTGTGGTTTGGTACCGTATGGATGTACTCGCACGGTATTGCACCGTTTTGCTTAGGTTTGGTACCGTAACGAAGTACTCGTACGATATTGTACCCTTTTGGTGTGGTTTGGTACCGTAACGAAGTACTCGTACGGCATTGCATCGTTTTGGTGTGGTTTGTTACGGTATGGATGTACTCGTACGGTATTGCACCGTTTTGGTGTGGTTTGGTACCGTAACGATGTACTCGTACAGTATTGCACCGTTTTGGTGTGGTTTGGTACCGTAACGAAGTACTCGAACGGTGTTGTACCCTTTTGGTGTGGTTTGGTACCGTAACGAAGTACTCGTATGGTATTGCACCGTTTTTGTGTGGTTTGGTACCGTATGGATGTACTCGTACGGTATTGCACCGTTTTGGTGTGGTTTGGTACCGTATGGATGTACTCGTACGGTATTGCACCGTTTTTATGTGGTTTGGTACCGTATGGATGTACTCGTGCGGTATTGCACCGTTTTGGTTTGGTTTGGTACTGTAACGAAGTACTCGTACGGTGTTGTACCCTTTTGGTGTGCTTTTGTACCGTAACGAAGTACTCGTATGGTATTGCACCGTTTTGGTGTGGTTTGGTACCGTATGGATGTACTCGTACGGTATTGCACCGTTTTGGTGTGGTTTGGTACCGTATGGATGTACTCGTACGGTATTGCACCGTTTTGGTTATGTTTGGTACCGTAACGAAGTACTCGTACGGTATTGTACCCTTTTGGTTTGGTTTCGTACCGTAACGAAGTACTCGTACGGTATTGCACCGTTTTGGGGTGGTTTGGTACCGTATGTATGTACTCGTACGGTTTTGCACCGTTTTGGTGTGGTTTGGTACCGTAACGAAGTACTCGTACGGTATTGCACTGTTTTTGTGTGGTTTAAAACCGTATGGATGTACTCGTACGGTATTGCACCTTTTTGGTTAGGTTTGGTACCGTATCGAAGTACTCGTACGGTATTGTACCCTTTTGGTGTGGTTTGGTACCGTAACGAAGTACTCGTACGGTATTGCACCATTTTGGTGTGGTTTGGTACCGTATGGATGTACTCGTACGGTATTGCACCGTTTTTATGTGGTTTGGTACCGTAACGATGTACTCGTACGGTATTGCACCGTTTTGGTGTGGTTTGGTACCGTAACGAAGTACTCGTACGGTGTTGTACCCTTTTGGTGTGGTTTGGTACCGTAACGAAGTACTCGTATGGTATTGCACCGTTTTGGTGTGGTTTGGTACCGTACGGATGTACTCGTACGGTATTGCACCGTTTTGGTTTGGTTTGGTACCGTAACGAAGTACTCGTACGGTATTGTACCCTTTCGGTGTGGTTTGGTACCGTAACGAAGTACTCGTACGGTATTGCACTGTTTTGGTGTGGTTTGTTACGGTATGGATGTACTCGTACGGTATTGCACCGTTTTGGTGTGGTTTGGTACCGTAACGATGTACTCGTACGGTATTGCACCGTTTTTGTGTGGTTTGGTACCGTAACGAAGTACTCGTACGGTGTTGTACCCTTTTGGTGTGGTTTGGTTTAGTAACGAAGTACTCGTATGGTATTGCACCGTTTTGGTGTGGTTTGGTACCGTATGGATGTACTCGTACGGTATTGCACCGTTTTGGTGTGGTTTGGTACCGTATGGATGTACTCGTACGGTATTGCACCGTTTTGGTTATGTTTGGTACCGTAACGAAGTACTCGTACGGTATTGTACCCTTTTGGTGTGGTTTCGTACCGTAACGAAGTACTCGTACGGTATTGCACCGTTTTGGGGTGGTTTGGTACCGTATGGATGTACTCGTACGGTTTTGCACCGTTTTGGTGTGGTTTGGTACCGTAACGAAGTACTCGTACGGTATTGCATTGTTTTTGTGTGGTTTGAAACCGTATGGATGTACTCGTACGGTATTGCACCTTTTTGGTTAGGTTTGGTACCGTATCGAAGTACTCGTACGGTATTGTACCCTTTTGGTGTGGTTTGGTACCGTAACGAAGTACTCGTACGGTATTGCACCATTTTGGTGTGGTTTGGTACCGTATGGATGTACTCGTACGGTATTGCACCGTTTTGGTGTGGTTTGTTACCGTATGGATGTACTCGTACGGTATTGCACCGTTTTCGTTAGGTTTGGTACCGTAACGAAGTACTCGTACGGTATCGTACCCTTTTGGTGTGGTTTCGTACCGTAACGAAGTACTCGTACGATATTGTACCCTTTTGGGGTGGTTTGGTACCGTAACGAAGTACTCGTACGGTATTGCACCGTTTTGGTGTGGTTTGGTACCGAATGGATGTACTCGTACGGTATTGCACCGTTTTTATGTGGTTTGGTACCGTAACGATGTACTCGTACGGTATTGCACCGTTTTGGTATGGTTTGGTACCGTAACGAAGTACTCGGACGGTGTTGTACCCTTTTGGTGTGGTTTGGTACCGTAACGAAGTACTCGTATGGTATTGCACCGTTTTGGTGTGGTTTGGTACCGTACGGATGTACTCGTACGGTATTGCACCGTTTTGGTTTGGTTTGGTACCGTAACGAAGTACTCGTACGGTATTGTACCCTTTTGGTGTGGTTTGGTACCGTAACGAAGTACTCGTACGGTATTGCACTGTTTTGGTGTGGTTTGTTACGGTATGGATGTACTCGTACGGTATTGCACCGTTTTGGTGTGGTTTGGTACCGTAACGATGTACTCGTACGGTATTGCACCGTTTTTGTGTGGTTTGGTACCGTAACGAAGTACTCGTACGGTGTTGTACCCTTTTGGTGTGGTTTGGTTTAGTAACGAAGTACTCGTATGGTATTGCACCGTTTTGGTGTGGTTTGGTACCGTATGGATGTACTCGTACGGTATTGCACCGTTTTGGTGTGGTTTGGTACCGTATGGATGTACTCGCACGGTATTGCACCGTTTTGCTTAGGTTTGGTACCGTAACGAAGTACTCGTACGATATTGTACCCTTTTGGTGTGGTTTGGTACCGTAATGAAGTACTCGTACGGCATTGCATCGTTTTGGTGTGGTTTGTTACGGTATGGATGTACTCGTACGGTATTGCACCGTTTTGGTGTGGTTTGGTACCGTAACGATGTACTCGTACAGTATTGCACCGTTTTGGTGTGGTTTGGTACCGTAACGAAGTACTCGTACGGTGTTGTACCCTTTTGGTGTGGTTTGGTACCGTAACGAAGTACTCGTATGGTATTGCACCGTTTTGGTGTGGTTTGGTACCGTATGGATGTACTCGTACGGTATTGCACCGTTTTGGTGTGGTTTGGTACCGTATGGATGTACTCGTACGGTATTGCACCGTTTTGGTTAGGTTTGGTACCGTAACGAAGTACTCATACGATATTGTACCCTTTTGGTGTGGTTTGGTACCGTAACGAAGTACTCGTACGGCATTGCATCGTTTTGGTTTGGTTTGGTACCGTATGGATGTACTCGTACGGTATTGCACCGTTTTGGTATGGTTTGGTACCGTATGGATGTACTCGTACGGTATTGCACCGTTTTGGTTATGTTTTGTACCGTAACGAACTACTCGTACGGTATTGTACCCTTTTGGTGTGGTTTCGTACCGTAACGAAGTACTCGTACGGTATTGCACCGTTTTGGGGTGGTTTGGTACCGTATGGATGTACTCGTACGGTTTTGCACCGTTTTGGTGTGGTTTGGTACCGTAACGAAGTACTCGTACGGTATTGCACTGTTTTTGTGTGGTTTAAAACCGTATGGATGTACTCGTACGGTATTGCACCTTTTTGGTTAGGTTTGGTACCGTATCGAAGTACTCGTACGGTATTGTACCCTTTTGGTGTGGTTTGGTACCGTAACGAAGTACTCGTACGGTATTGCACCATTTTGGTGTGGTTTGGTACCGTATGGATGTACTCGTACGGTATTGCACCGTTTTGGTGTGGTTTGTTACCGTATGGATGTACTCGTACGGTATTGCACCGTTTTCGTTAGGTTTGGTTCCGTAACGAAGTACTCGTACGGTATCGTACCCTTTTGGTGTGGTTTCGTACCGTAACGAAGTACTCGTACGATATTGTACCCTTTTGGGGTGGTTTGGTACCGTAACGAAGTACTCGTACGGTATTGCACCGTTTTGGTGTGGTTTGGTACCGTATGGATGTACTCGTACGGTATTGCACAGTTTTTATGTGGTTTGGTACCGTAACGATGTACTCGTACGGTATTGCACCGTTTTGGTGTGGTTTGGTACCGTAACGAAGTACTCATACGGTGTTGTACCCTTTTGGTGTGGTTTGGTACCGTAACGAAGTACTCGTATGGTATTGCACCGTTTTGGTGTGGTTTGGTACCGTACGGATGTACTCGTACGGTATTGCACCGTTTTGGTTTGGTTTGGTACCGTAACGAAGTACTCGTACGGTATTGTACCCTTTTGGTGTGGTTTGGTACCGTAACGAAGTACTCGTACGGTATTGCACTGTTTTGGTGTGGTTTGTTACGGTATGGATGTACTCGTACGGTATTGCACCGTTTTGGTGTGGTTTGGTACTGTAACGATGTACTCGTACGGTATTGCACCGTTTTTGTGTGGTTTGGTACCGTAACGAAGTACTCGTACGGTGTTGTACCCTTTTGGTGTGGTTTGGTTTAGTAACGAAGTACTCGTATGGTATTGCACCGTTTTGGTGTGGTTTGGTACCGTATGGATGTACTCGTACGGTATTGCACCGTTTTGGTGTGGTTTGGTACCGTATGGATGTACTCGTACGGTATTGCACCGTTTTGGTTATGTTTGGTACCGTAACGAAGTACTCGTACGGTATTGTACCCTTTTGGTGTGGTTTCGTACCGTAACGAAGTACTCGTACGGTATTGCACCGTTTTGGGGTGGTTTGGTACCGTATGGATGTACTCGTACGGTTTTGCACCGTTTTGGTGTGGTTTGGTACCGTAACGAAGTACTCGTACGGTATTGCATTGTTTTTGTGTGGTTTGAAACCGTATGGATGTACTCGTACGGTATTGCACCTTTTTGGTTAGGTTTGGTACCGTATCGAAGTACTCGTACGGTATTGTACCCTTTTGGTGTGGTTTGGTACCGTAACGAAGTACTCGTACGGTATTGCACCATTTTGGTGTGGTTTGGTACCGTATGGATGTACTCGTACGGTATTGCACCGTTTTGGTGTGGTTTGTTACCGTATGGATGTACTCGTACGGTATTGCACCGTTTTCGTTAGGTTTGGTACCGTAACGAAGTACTCGTACGGTATCGTACCCTTTTGGTGTTGTTTCGTACCGTAACGAAGTACTCGTACGATATTGTACCCTTTTAGGGTGGTTTGGTACCGTAACGAAGTACTCGTACGGTATTGCACCGTTTTGGTGTGGTTTGGTACCGAATGGATGTACTCGTACGGTATTGCACCGTTTTTATGTGGTTTGGTACCGTAACGATGTACTCGTACGGTATTGCACCGTTTTGGTGTGGTTTGGTACCGTAACGAAGTACTCGTACGGTGTTGTACCCTTTTGGTGTTGTTTGGTACCGTAACGAAGTACTCGTATGGTATTGCACCGTTTTGGTGTGGTTTGGTACCGTACGGATGTACTCGTACGGTATTGCACCGTTTTGGTTTGGTTTGGTACCGTAACGAAGTACTCGTACGGTATTGTACCCTTTTGGTGTGGTTTGGTACCGTAACGAAGTACTCGTACGGTATTGCACTGTTTTGGTGTGGTTTGTTACGGTATGGATGTACTCGTACGGTATTGCACCGTTTTGGTGTGGTTTGGTACCGTAACGATGTACTCGTACGGTATTGCACCGTTTTTGTGTGGTTTGGTACCGTAACGAAGTACTCGTACGGTGTTGTACCCTTTTGGTGTGGTTTGGTTTAGTAACGAAGTACTCGTATGGTATTGCACCGTTTTGGTGTGGTTTGGTACCGTATGGATGTACTCGTACGGTATGGCACCGTTTTGGTGTGGTTTGGTACCGTATGGATGTACTCGCACGGTATTGCACCGTTTTGCTTAGGTTTGGTACCGTAACGAAGTACTCGTACGATATTGTACCCTTTTGGTGTGGTTTGGTACCGTAATGAAGTACTCGTACGGCATTGCATCGTTTTGGTGTGGTTTGTTACGGTATGGATGTACTCGTACGGTATTGCACCGTTTTGGTGTGGTTTGGTACCGTAACGATGTACTCGTACAGTATTGCACCGTTTTGGTGTGGTTTGGTACCGTAACGAAGTACTCGTACGGTGTTGTACCCTTTTGGTGTGGTTTGGTACCGTAACGAAGTACTCGTATGGTATTGCACCGTTTTGGTGTGGTTTGGTACCGTATGGATGTACTCGTACGGTATTGCACCGTTTTGGTGTGGTTTGGTACCGTATGGATGTACTCGTACGGTATTGCACCGTTTTGGTTAGGTTTGGTACCGTAACGAAGTACTCATACGATATTGTACCCTTTTGGTGTGGTTTGGTACCGTAACGAAGTACTCGTACGGCATTGCATCGTTTTGGTTTGGTTTGGTACCGTATGGATGTACTCGTACGGTATTGCACCGTTTTGGTATGGTTTGGTACCGTATGGATGTACTCGTACGGTATTGCACCGTTTTGGTTATGTTTGGTACCGTAACGAAGTACTCGTACGGTATTGTACCCTTTTGGTGTGGTTTCGTACCGTAACGAAGTACTCGTACGGTATTGCACCGTTTTGGGGTGGTTTGGTACCGTATGGATGTACTCGTACGGTTTTGCACCGTTTTGGTGTGGTTTGGTATCGTAACGAAGTCCTCGTACGGTATTGCACCGTTTTCGTGTGGTTTGAAACCGTATGGATGTACTCGTATGGTATTGAAACGTTTTGGTTAGGTTTGGTACCGTATCGAAGTACTCGTACGGTATTGTACCCTTTTGGTGTGGTTTGGTACCGTAACGAAGTACTCGTACGGTATTGCACCGTTTTTGTGTGGTTTGGTACCGTATGGATGTACTCGTACGGTATTGCACCGTTTTGGTGTGGTTTGTTATCGTATGGATGTACTCGTACGGTTTTGCACCGTTTTGGTTTGGTTTGGTACCGTAACGAAGTACTCGTACGGTATTGTACCCTTTTGGTGTGGTTTCGTACCGTAACGAAGTACTCGTACGATATTGTACCCTTTTGGGGTGGTTTGGTACCGTAACGAAGTACTCGTACGGTATTGCACCGTTTTGGTGTGGTTTGGTACCGTATGGATGTACTCGTACGGTATTGCACCGTTTTGGTGTGGTTTGGTACCGTATGGATGTACTCGTACGGTATTGCACCGTTTTGGTTTTGTTTGGTACCGTAACGAAGTACTCGTACGGTATCGTACCCTTTTGGTGTGGTTTCGTACCGTAACGAAGTACTCGTACGATATTGTACCCTTTTGGGGTGGTTTGGTACCGTAACGAAGTACTCGTACGGTATTGCACCGTTTTGGTGTGGTTTGGTACCGAATGGATGTACTCGTACGGTATTGCACCGTTTTTATGTGGTTTGGTACCGTAACGATGTACTCGTACGGTATTGCACCGTTTTGGTGTGGTTTGGTACCGTAACGAAGTACTCGTACGGTGTTGTACCCTTTTGCTGTGGTTTGGTACCGTAACGAAGTACTAGTATGGTATTGCACCGTTTTGGTGTGGTTTGGTACCGTACGGATGTACTCGTACGGTATTGCACCGTTTTGGTGTGGTTTGGTACCGTAACGATGTACTCGTACGGTATTGCACCGTATTTGTGTGGTTTGGTACCGTAACGAAGTACTCGTACGGTGTTGTACCCTTTTGGTGTGGTTTGGTTTAGTAACGAAGTACTCGTATGGTATTGCACCGTTTTGGTGTGGTTTGGTACCGTATGGATGTACTCGTACGGTATTGCACCGTTTTGGTTTGGTTTGGTACCGTATGGATGTACTCGTACGGTATTGCACCGTTTTGGTTATGTTTGGTACCGTAACGAAGTACTCGTACGGTATTGTACCCTTTTGGTGTGGTTTCGTACCGTAACGAAGTACTCGTACGGTATTGCACCGTTTTGGGGTGGTTTGGTACCGTATGGATGTACTCGTACGGTTTTGCACCGTTTTGGTGTGGTTTGGTACCGTAACGAAGTACTCGTACGGTATTGCACTGTTTTTGTGTGGTTTGAAACCGTATGGATGTACTCGTACGGTATTGCACCTTTTTGGTTAGGTTTGGTACCGTATCGAAGTACTCGTACGGTATTGTACCCTTTTGGTGTGGTTTGGTACCGTAACGAAGTACTCGTACGGTATTGCACCATTTTGGTGTGGTTTGGTACCGTATGGATGTACTCGTACGGTATTGCACCGTTTTGGTGTGGTTTGTTACCGTATGGATGTACTCGTACGGTATTGCACCGTTTTCGTTAGGTTTGGTACCGTAACGAAGTACTCGTACGGTATCGTACCCTTTTGGTGTGGTTTCGTACCGTAACGAAGTACTCGTACGATATTGTACCCTTTTGGGGTGGTTTGGTACCGTAACGAAGTACTCGTATGGTATTGCACCGTTTTGGTGTGGTTTGGTACCGAATGGATGTACTCGTACGGTATTGCACCGTTTTTATGTGGTTTGGTACCGTAACGATGTACTCGTACGGTATTGCACCGTTTTGGTGTGGTTTGGTACCGTAACGAAGTACTCGTACGGTGTTGTACCCTTTTGGTGTGGTTTGGTACCGTAACGAAGTACTCGTATGGTATTGCACCGTTTTGGTGTGGTTTGGAACCGTACGGATGTACTCGTACGGTATTGCACCGTTTTGGTTTGGTTTGGTACCGTAACGAAGTACTCGTACGGTATTGTACCCTTTTGGTGTGGTTTGGTACCGTAACGAAGTACTCGTACGGTATTGCACTGTTTTGGTGTGGTTTGTTACGGTATGGATGTACTCGTACGGTATTGCACCGTTTTGGTGTGGTTTGGTACCGTAACGATGTACTCGTACGGTATTGCACCGTTTTTGTGTGGTTTGGTACCGTAACGAAGTACTCGTACGGTGTTGTACCCTTTTGGTGTGGTTTGGTTTAGTAACGAAGTACTCGTATGGTATTGCACCGTTTTGGTGTGGTTTGGTACCGTATGGATGTACTCGTACGGTATTGCACCGTTTTGGTGTGGTTTGGTACCGTAACGATGTACTCGTACAGTATTGCACCGTTTTGGTGTGGTTTGGTACCGTAACGAAGTACTCGTACGGTGTTGTACCCTTTTGGTGTGGTTTGGTACCGTAACGAAGTACTCGTATGGTATTGCACCGTTTTGGTGTGGTTTGGTACCGTATGGATGTACTCGTACGGTATTGCACCGTTTTGGTGTGGTTTGGTACCGTATGGATGTACTCGTACGGTATTGCACCGTTTTGGTTAGGTTTGGTACCGTAACGAAGTACTCATACGATATTGTACCCTTTTGGTGTGGTTTGGTACCGTAACGAAGTACTCGTACGGCATTGCATCGTTTTGGTTTGGTTTGGTACCGTATGGATGTACTCGTACGGTATTGCACCGTTTTGGTGTGGTTTGGTACCGTATGGATGTACTCGTACGGTATTGCACCGTTTTGGTTATGTTTGGTACCGTAACGAAGTACTCGGACGGTATTGTACCCTTTTGGTGTGGTTTCGTACCGTAACGAAGTACTCGTACGGTATTGCACCGTTTTGGGGTGGTTTGGTACCGTATGGATGTACTCGTACGGTTTTGCACCGTTTTGGTGTGGTTTGGTATCGTAACGAAGTCCTCGTACGGTATTGCACCGTTTTCGTGTGGTTTGAAACCGTATGGATGTCCTCGTATGGTATTGAAACGTTTTGGTTAGGTTTGGTACCGTATCGAAGTACTCGTACGGTATTGTACCCTTTTGGTGTGGTTTGGTACCGTAACGAAGTACTCGTACGGTATTGCACCGTTTTTGTGTGGTTTGGTACCGTATGGATGTACTCGTACGGTATTGCACCGTTTTGGTGTGGTTTGTTATCGTATGGATGTACTCGTACGGTTTTGCACCGTTTTGGTTTGGTTTGGTACCGTAACGAAGTACTCGTACGGTATTGTACCCTTTTGGTGTGGTTTCGTACTGTAACGAAGTACTCGTACGATATTGTACCCTTTTGGGGTGGTTTGGTACCGTAACGAAGTACTCGTACGGTATTGCACCGTTTTGGTGTGGTTTGGTACCGTATGGATGTACTCGTACGGTATTGCACCGTTTTCGTGTGGTTTGGTACCGTATGGATGTACTCGTACGGTATTGCACCGTTTTTGTTATGTTTGGTACCGTAACGAAGTACTCGTACGGTATCGTACCCTTTTGGTGTGGTTTCGTACCGTAACGAAGTACTCGTACGATATTGTACCCTTTTGGGGTGGTTTGGTACCGTAACGAAGTACTCGTACGGTATTGCACCGTTTTGGTGTGGTTTGGTACCGAATGGATGTACTCGTACGGTATTGCACCGTTTTTATGTGGTTTGGTACCGTAACGATGTACTCGTACGGTATTGCACCGTTTTGGTGTGGTTTGGTACCGTAACGAAGTACTCGTACGGTGTTGTACCCTTTTGCTGTGGTTTGGTACCGTAACGAAGTACTCGTATGGTATTGCACCGTTTTGGTGTGGTTTGGTACCGTACGGATGTACTCGTACGGTATTGCACCGTTTTGGTTTGGTTTGGTACCGTAACGAAGTACTCGTACGGTATTGTACCCTTTTGGTGTGGTTTGGTACCGTAACGAAGTACTCGTACGGTATTGCACTGTTTTGGTGTGGTTTGTTACGGTATGGATGTACTCGTACGGTATTGCACCGTTTTGGTGTGGTTTGGTACCGTAACGATGTACTCGTACGGTATTTCACCGTTTTTGTGTGGTTTGGTACCGTAACGAAGTACTCGTACGGTGTTGTACCCTTTTGGTGTGGTTTGGTTTAGTAACGAAGTACTCGTATGGTATTGCACCGTTTTGGTGTGGTTTGGTACCGTATGGATGTACTCGTACGGTATTGCACCGTTTTGGTGTGGTTTGGTACCGTATGGATGTACTCGCACGGTATTGCACCGTTTTGCTTAGGTTTGGTACCGTAACGAAGTACTCGTACGATATTGTACCCTTTTGGTGTGGTTTGGTACCGTAATGAAGTACTCGTACGGCATTGCATCGTTTTGGTGTGGTTTGTTACGGTATGGATGTACTCGTACGGTATTGCACCGTTTTGGTGTGGTTTGGTACCGTAACGATGTACTCGTACAGTATTGCACCGTTTTGGTGTGGTTTGGTACCGTAACGAAGTACTCGTACGGTGTTGTACCCTTTTGGTGTGGTTTGGTACCGTAACGAAGTACTCGTATGGTATTGCACCGTTTTGGTGTGGTTTGGTACCGTATGGATGTACTCGTACGGTATTGCACCGTTTTGGTGTGGTTTGGTACCGTATGGATGTACTCGTACGGTATTGCACCGTTTTGGTTAGGTTTGGTACCGTAACGAAGTACTCATACGATATTGTACCCTTTTGGTGTGGTTTGGTACCGTAACGAAGTACTTGTACGGCATTGCATCGTTTTGGTTTGGTTTGGTACCGTATGGATGTACTCGTACGGTATTGCACCGTTTTGGTGTGGTTTGGTACCGTATGGATGTACTCGTACGGTATTGCACCGTTTTGGTAATGTTTGGTACCGTAACGAAGTACTCGTACGGTATTGTACCCTTTTGGTGTGGTTTCGTACCGTAACGAAGTACTCGTACGGTATTGCACCGTTTTGGGGTGGTTTGGTACCGTATGGATGTACTCGTACGGTTTTGCACCGTTTTGGTGTGGTTTGGTATCGTAACAAAGTCCTCGTACGGTATTGCACCGTTTTCGTGTGGTTTGAAACCGTATGGATGTACTCGTATGGTATTGAAACGTTTTGGTTAGGTTTGGTACCGTATCGAAGTACTCGTACGGTATTGTACCCTTTTGGTGTGGTTTGGTACCGTAACGAAGTACTCGTACGGTATTGCACCGTTTTTGTGTGGTTTGGTACCGTATGGATGTTCTCGTACGGTATTGCACCGTTTTGGTGTGGTTTGTTATCGTATGGATGTACTCGTACGGTTTTGCACCGTTTTGGTTTGGTTTGGTACCGTAACGAAGTACTCGTACGGTATTGTACCCTTTTGGTGTGGTTTCGTACCGTAACGAAGTACTCGTAAGGTATTGCACCGTTTTTGTGTGGTTTGGTACCGTATGGATGTACTCGTACGGTATTGCACCGTTTTGGTGTGGTTTGGTACCGTATGGATGTACTCGTACGGTATTGAACCGTTTTGGTTATGTTTGCTACTGTAACGAAGTACTCGTACGATATTGTACCCTTTTGGTGTGGTTTCGTACTGTAACGAAGTACTCGTACGGTATTGCACCGTTTTGGGGTGGTTCGGTACCGTATGGATGTACTCTTACGGTTTTGCACCGTTTTGGTGTCGTTTGGTACCGTAACGAAGTACTCGTACGGTGTTGCACCGTTTTCGTGTGGTTTGAAACCGTATGGATGTACTCGTACGGTATTGCACCGTTTTGGTTAGGTTTGGTACCGTATCGAAGTACTCGTACGGTATTGCACCGTTTTGGTGTGGTTTGGTATCGTAACGATGTACTCGTACGGTATTGCACCGTTTTGGTGTGGTTTGGTACCGTAACGAAGTGCTCGTACGGTGTTGTACCCTTTTGGTGTGGTTTGGAACCATAACGAAGTACTCGTATGGTATTGCACCATTTTGGTGTGGTTTGGTACCGTATGGATGTACTCGTACGGTATTGCACCGTTTTGGTGTGGTTTGGTACCGTATGGATGTACTCGCACGGTATTGCACCGTTTTGGTTAGGTTTGGTACCGTAACGAAGTACTCGTACGATATTGTACCCTTTTGGTGTGGTTTGGTACCGTAACGTAGTACTGGTACGGCGTTGCATCGTTTTGGTGTGGTTTGGTACCGTATGGATGTACTCGTACGGTATTGCACCGTTTTGGTGTGGTTTGGTACCGTATGGATGTACTCGTACGGTATTGCACCGTTTTGGTTATGTTTGGTATCGTAACGAAGTACTCGTACGGTATTGTACCCTTTTGGTGTGGTTTCGTACCGTAACGAAGTACTCGTACGGTATTGCACCGTTTTGGGGTGGTTTGGTACCGTATGGATGTACTCGTACGGTTTTGCACCATTTTGGTGTGGTTTGGTGCCGTAACGAAGTACTCGTACGGTATTGCACCGTTTTCGTGTGGTTTGAAACCGTATGGATGTACTCGTACGGTATTGCACCATTTTGGTTAGGTTTGGTACCGTATCGAAGTACTCGGACGGTATTGTACCCTTTTGGTGTGGTTTGGTACCGTAACGAAGTACTTGTACGGTATTGCACCGTTTTGGTGTGGTTTTGTACCGTATGGATGTACTCGTACGGTATTGCACCGTTTTTATGTGGTTTGGTACCGTAACGATGTACTCGTACGGTATTGCACCGTTTTGGTGTGGTTTGGTACCGTAACGAAGTACTCGTACGGTGTTGTACCCTTTTGGTGTGGTTTGGTACCGTAACGAAGTACTCTTATGGTATTGCACCGTTTTGGTGTGGTTTGGTACCGTACGGATGTACTCGTACGGTATTGCACCGTTTTGGTTTGGTTTGGTACCGTAACGAAGTACTCGTACGGTATTGTACCCTTTTGGTGTGGTTTGGTACCGTAACGAAGTACTCGTACGGTATTGCACTGTTTTGGTGTGGTTTGTTACGGTATGGATGTACTCGTACGGTATTGCACCGTTTTGGTGTGGTTTGGTACCGTAACGATGTACTCGTACGGTATTGCACCATTTTTGTGTGGTTTAGTACCGTAACGAAGTACTCGTACGGTGTTGTACCCTTTTGGTGTGGTTTGGTTTAGTAACGAAGTACTCGTATGGTATTGCACCGTTTTGGTGTGGTTTGGTACCGTATGGATGTACTCGTACGGTATTGCACCGTTTTGGTGTGGTTTGGTACCGTATGGATGTACTCGTACGGTATTGCACCGTTTTGGTTAGGTTTGGTACCGTAACGAAGTACTCATACGATATTGTACCCTTTTGTTGTGGTTTGGTACCGTAACGAAGTACTCGTACGGTATTGCACCGTTTTGGTGTGGTTTGGTACCGTAACGATGTACTCGTACAGTATTGCACCGTTTTGGTGTGGTTTGGTACCGTAACGAAGTACTCGTATGGTGTTGTACCCTTTTGGTGTGGTTTGGTACCGTAACGAAGTACTCGTATGGTATTGCACCGTTTTGGTGTGTTTTGGTACCGTATGGATGTACTCGTACGGTATTGCACCGTTTTGGTGTGGTTTGGTACCGTATGGATGTACTCGTACGGTATTGCACCGTTTTGGTTAGGTTTGGTACCGTAACGAAGTACTCATACGATATTGTACCCTTTTGTTGTGGTTTGGTACCGTAACGAAGTACTCGTACGGCATTGCATCGTTTTGGTTTGGTTTGGTACCGTATGGATGTACTCGTACGGTATTGCACCGTTTTGGTTAGGTTTGGTACCGTAACGAAGTACTCATACGATATTGTACCCTTTTGGTGTGGTTTGGTACCGTAACGAAGTACTCGTACGGCATTGCATCGTTTTGGTTTGGTTTGGTACCGTATGGATGTACTCGTACGCTATTGCACCGTTTTGGTGTGGTTTGGTACCGTATGGATGTACTCGTACGGTATTGCACCGTTTTGGTTATGTTTGGTACCGTAACGAAGTACTCGTACGGTATTGTACCCTTTTGGTGTGGTTTCGTACCGTAACGAAGTACTCGTACGGTATTGCACCGTTTTGGGGTGGTTTGGTACCGTATGGATGTACTCGTACGGTTTTGCACCGTTTTGGTGTGGTTTGGTATCGTAACGAAGTCCTCGTACGGTATTGCACCGTTTTCGTGTGGTTTGAAACCGTATGGATGTACTCGTATGGTATTGAAACGTTTTGGTTAGGTTTGGTACCGTATCGAAGTACTCGTACGGTATTGTACCCTTTTGGTGTGGTTTGGTACCGTAACGAAGTACTCGTACGGTATTGCACCGTTTTTGTGTGGTTTGGTACCGTATGGATGTACTCGTACGGTATTGCACCGTTTTGGTGTGGTTTGTTATCGTATGGATGTACTCGTACGGTTTTGCACCGTTTTGGTTTGGTTTGGTACCGTAACGAAGTACTCGTACGGTATTGTACCCTTTTGGTGTGGTTTCGTACCGTAACGAAGTACTCGTACGATATTGTACCCTTTTGGGGTGGTTTGGTACCGTAACGAAGTACTCGTACGGTATTGCACCGTTTTGGTGTGGTTTGGTACCGTATGGATGTACTCGTACGGTATTGCACCATTTTTATGTGGTTTGGTACCGTAACGATGTACTCGTACGGTATTCCACCGTTTTGGTGTGGTTTGGTACCGTATGGATGTACTCGTACGGTATTGCACCGTTTTTGTTAGGTTTGGTACCGTAACGAAGTACTCATACGATATTGTACCCTTTTGGGGTGGTTTGGTACCGTAACGAAGTACTCGTACGGTATTGCACCGTTTTGGTGTGGTTTGCTACCGTATGGATGTACTCGTACGGTATTGCACCGTTTTGGTTAGGTTTGGTACCGTAACGAAGTACTCATACGATATTGTACCCTTTTGGGGTGGTTTGGTACCGTAACGAAGTACTCGTACGGTATTGCACCGTTTTGGTGTGGTTTGGTACCGTATGGATGTACTCGTACGGTATTGCACCGTTTTTATGTGGTTTGGTACCGTATGGATGTACTCGTGCGGTATTTCACCGTTTTGGTTTGGTTTGGTACCGTAACGAAGTACTCGTACGGTGTTGTACCCTTTTGGTGTGGTTTGGTGCCGTAACGAAGTACTCGTAAGGTATTGCACCGTTTTGGTGTGGTTTGGTACCGTATGGATGTACTCGTACGGTATTGCACCGTTTTGGTGTGGTTTGGTACCGTATGGATGTACTCGTACGGTATTGCACCGTTTTGGTTATGTTTGCTACTGTAACGAAGTACTCGTACGATATTGTACCCTTTTGGTGTGGTTTCGTACTGTAACGAAGTACTCGTACGGTATTGCACCGTTTTGGGGTGGTTCGGTACCGTATGGATGTACTCTTACGGTTTTGCACCGTTTTGGTGTGGTTTGGTACCGTAACGAAGTACTCGTACGGTGTTGCACCGTTTTCGTGTGGTTTGAAACCGTATGGATGTACTCGTACGGTATTGCACCGTTTTGGTTAGGTTTGGTACCGTATCGAAGTACTCGTACGGTATTGCACCGTTTTGGTGTGGTTTGGTACCGTAACGATGTACTCGTACGGTATTGCACCGTTTTGGTGTGGTTTGGTACCGTAACGAAGTGCTCGTACGGTGTTGTACCCTTTTGGTGTGGTTTGGTACCATAACGAAGTACTCGTATGGTATTGCACCATTTTGGTGTGGTTTGGTACCGTATGGATGTACTCGCACGGTATTGCACCGTTTTGGTTAGGTTTGGTACCGTAACGAAGTACTCGTACGATATTGTACCCTTTTGGTGTGGTTTGGTACCGTAACGTAGTACTGGTACGGCGTTGCATCGTTTTGGTGTGGTTTGGTACCGTATGGATGTACTCGTACGGTATTGCACCGTTTTGGTGTGGTTTGGTACCGTATGGATGTACTCGTACGGTATTGCACCGTTTTGGTTATGTTTGGTATCGTAACGAAGTACTCGTACGGTATTGTACCCTTTTGGTGTGGTTTCGTACCGTAACGAAGTACTCGTACGGTATTGCACCGTTTTGGGGTGGTTTGGTACCGTATGGATGTACTCGTACGGTTTTGCACCATTTTGGTGTGGTTTGGTGCCGTAACGAAGTACTCGTACGGTATTGCACCGTTTTCGTGTGGTTTGAAACCGTATGGATGTACTCGTACGGTATTGCACCATTTTGGTTAGGTTTGGTACCGTATCGAAGTACTCGTACGGTATTGTACCCTTTTGGTGTGGTTTGGTACCGTAACGAAGTACTTGTACGGTATTGCACCGTTTTGGTGTGGTTTGGTACCGTATGGATGTACTCGTACGGTATTGCACCGTTTTTATGTGGTTTGGTACCGTAACGATGTACTCGTACGGTATTGCACCGTTTTGGTGTGGTTTGGTACCGTAACGAAGTACTCGTACGGTGTTGTACCCTTTTGGTGTGGTTTGGTACCGTAACGAAGTACTCGTACGGTATTGGACCCTTTTGGTGTGGTTTCGTACCGTAACGAAGTACTCGTACGGTATTGCACCGTTTTGGGGTGGTTTGGTACCGTATGGATGTACTCGTACGGTTTTGCACCGTTTTGGTGTGGTTTGGTACCGTAACGAAGTACTCGTACGGTATTGCACCGTTTTCGTGTGGTTTGAAACCGTATGGATGTACTCGTATGGTATTGAAACGTTTTGGTTAGGTTTGGTACCGTATCGAAGTACTCGTACGGTATTGTACCCTTTTGGTGTGGTTTGGTACCGTAACGAAGTACTCGTACGGTATTGCACCGTTTTTGTGTGGTTTGGTACCGTATGGATGTACTCGTACGGTATTGCACCGTTTTGGTGTGGTTTGTTATCGTATGGATGTACTCGTACGGTTTTGCACCGTTTTGGTTTGGTTTGGTACCGTAACGAAGTACTCGTACGGTATTGTACCCTTTTGGTGTGGTTTCGTACCGTATGGATGTACTCGTACGGTATTGCACCGTTTTTATGTGGTTTGGTACCGTATGGATGTACTCGTGCGGTATTTCACCGTTTTGGTTTGGTTTGGTACCGTAACGAAGTACTCGTACGGTGTTGTACCCTTTTGGTGTGGTTTGGTGCCGTAACGAAGTACTCGTAAGGTATTGCACCGTTTTGGTGTGGTTTGGTACCGTATGGATGTACTCGTACGGTATTGCACCGTTTTGGTGTGGTTTGGTACCGTATGGATGTACTCGTACGGTATTGCACCGTTTTGGTGTGGTTTGGTAACGTATGGATGTACTCGTACGGTATTGCACCGTTTTTATGTGGTTTGGTACCGTAACGATGTACTCGTACGGTATTGCACCGTTTTGGTGTGGTTTGGTACCGTAACGAAGTACTCGTACGGTGTTGTACCCTTTTGGTGTGGTTTGGTACCGTAACGAAGTACTCGTATGGTTTTGCACCGTTTTGGTGTGGTTGGGTACCGTACGGATGTACTCGTACGGTATTGCACCGTTTTGGTTTGCATTGGTACCGTAACGAAGTACTCGTACGGTATTGTACCCTTTTGGTGTGGTTTGGTACCGTAACGAAGTACTCGTACGGTATTGCACTGTTTTGGTGTGGTTTGTTACGGTATGGATGTACTCGTACGGTATTGCACCGTTTTGGTGTGGTTTGGTACCGTAACGATGTACTCGTACGGTATTGCACCGTTTTTGTGTGGTTTGGTACCGTAACGAAGTACTCGTACGGTGTTGTACCCTTTTGGTGTGGTTTGGTTTAGTAACGAAGTACTCGTATGGTGTTGCACCGTTTTGGTGTGGTTTGGTACCGTATGGATGTACTCGTACGGTATTGCACCGTTTTGGTGTGGTTTGGTACCGTATGGATGTACTCGTACGGTATTGCACCGTTTTGGTTAGGTTTGGTACCGTAACGAAGTACTCATACGATATTGTACCCTTTTGTTGTGGTTTGGTACCGTAACGAAGTACTCGTACGGTATTGCACCGTTTTGGTGTGGTTTGGTACCGTAACGATGTACTCGTACAGTATTGCACCGTTTTGGTGTGGTTTGGTACCGTAACGAAGTACTCGTATGGTATTGCACCGTTTTGGTGTGTTTTGGTACCGTATGGATGTACTCGTACGGTATTGCACCGTTTTGGTGTGGTTTGGTACCGTATGGATGTACTCGTACGGTATTGCACCGTTTTGGTTAGGTTTAGTACCGTAACGAAGTACTCATACGATATTGTACCCTTTTGTTGTGGTTTGGTACCGTAACGAAGTACTCGTACAGCATTGCATCGTTTTGGTTTGGTTTGGTACCGTATGGATGTACTCGTACGGTGTTGTACCCTTTTGGTGTGGTTTGGTTTAGTAACGAAGTACTCGTATGGTGTTGCACCGTTTTGGTGTGGTTTGGTACCGTATGGATGTACTCGTACGGTATTGCACCGTTTTGGTGTGGTTTGGTACCGTATGGATGTACTCGTACGGTATTGCACCGTTTTGGTTAGGTTTGGTACCGTAACGAAGTACTCATACGATATTGTACCCTTTTGTTGTGGTTTGGTACCGTAACGAAGTACTCGTACGGTATTGCACCGTTTTGGTGTGGTTTGGTACCGTAACGATGTACTCGTACAGTATTGCACCGTTTTGGTGTGGTTTGGTACCGTAACGAAGTACTCGTATGGTATTGCACCGTTTTGGTGTGTTTTGGTACCGTATGGATGTACTCGTACGGTATTGCACCGTTTTGGTGTGGTTTGGTACCGTATGGATGTACTCGTACGGTATTGCACCGTTTTGGTTAGGTTTAGTACCGTAACGAAGTACTCATACGATATTGTACCCTTTTGTTGTGGTTTGGTACCGTAACGAAGTACTCGTACAGCATTGCATCGTTTTGGTTTGGTTTGGTACCGTATGGATGTACTCGTACGGTATTGCACCGTTTTGGTGTGGTTTTGTACCGTATGGATGTACTCGTACGGTATTGCACCGTTTTGGTTATGTTTGGTACCGTAACGAAGTACTCGTACGGTATTGGACCCTTTTGGTGTGGTTTCGTACCGTAACGAAGTACTCGTACGGTATTGCACCGTTTTGGGGTGGTTTGGTACCGTATGGATGTACTCGTACGGTTTTGCACCGTTTTGGTGTGGTTTGGTACCGTAACGAAGTACTCGTACGGTATTGCACCGTTTTCGTGTGGTTTGAAACCGTATGGATGTACTCGTATGGTATTGAAACGTTTTGGTTAGGTTTGGTACCGTATCGAAGTACTCGTACGGTATTGTACCCTTTTGGTGTGGTTTGGTACCGTAACGAAGGACTCGTACGGTATTGCACCGTTTTTGTGTGGTTTGGTACCGTATGGATGTACTCGTACGGTATTGCACCGTTTTGGTGTGGTTTGTTATCGTATGGATGTACTCGTACGGTTTTGCACCGTTTTGGTTTGGTTTGGTACCGTAACGAAGCACTCGTACGGTATTGTACCCTTTTGGTGTGGTTTCGTACCGTAACGAAGTACTCGTACGATATTGTACCCTTTTGGGGTGGTTTGGTACCGTAACGAAGTACTCGTACGGTATTGCACCGTTTTGGTGTGGTTTGGTACCGTATGGATGTACTCGTACGGTATTGCACCATTTTTATGTGGTTTGGTACCGTAACGATGTAGTCGTACGGTATTGCACCGTTTTGGTGTGGTTTGGTACCGTATGGATGTACTCGTACGGTATTGCACCGTTTTTGTTAGGTTTGGTACCGTAACGAAGTACTCATACGATATTGTACCCTTTTTGGGTGGTTTGGTACCCTAACGAAGTACTCGTACGGTATTGCACCGTTTTGGTGTGGTTTGGTACCGTATGGATGTACTCGTACGGTATTGCACCGTTTTGGTTAGGTTTGGTACCGTAACAAAGTACTCATACGATATTGTACCCTTTTGGGGTGGTTTGGTACCGTAACGAAGTACTCGTACGGTATTGCACCGTTTTGGTGTGGTTTGGTACCGTATGGATGTACTCGTACGGTATTGCACCGTTTTTATGTGGTTTGGTACCGTATGGATGTACTCGTGCGGTATTTCACCGTTTTGGTTTGGTTTGGTACCGTAACGAAGTACTCGTACGGTGTTGTACCCTTTTGGTGTGGTTTGGTGCCGTAACGAAGTACTCGTAAGGTATTGCACCGTTTTGGTGTGGTTTGGTACCGTATGGATGTACTCGTACGGTATTGCACCGTTTTGGTGTGGTTTGGTACCGTATGGATGTACTCGTACGGTATTGCACCGTTTTGGTTATGTTTGCTACTGTAACGAAGTACTCGTACGATATTGTACCCTTTTGGTGTGGTTTCGTACTGTAACGAAGTACTCGTACGGTATTGCACCGTTTTGGGGTGGTTCGGTACCGTATGGATGTACTCGTACGGTTTTGCACCGTTTTGGTGTGGTTTGGTACCGTAACGAAGTACTCGTACGGTGTTGCACCGTTTACGTGTGGTTTGAAACCGTATGGATGTACTCGTACGGTATTGCACCGTTTTTGTTAGGTTTGGTACCGTATCGAAGTACTCGTACGGTATTGTACCCTTTTGGTGTGGATTGGTACCGTAACGAAGTACTCGTACGGTATTGCACCGTTTTGGTGTGGTTTGGTACCGTATGGATGTACTCGTACGGTATTGAACCGTTTTGGTGTGGTTTGTTACCGTATGGATGTACTCGTATGGTATTGCACCGTTTTGTTAGGTTTGGTACCGTAACGAAGTACTCGTACGGTATTGTACCCTTTTGGTGTGGTTTCGTGCCGTAACGAAGTACTCGTACGATATTGTACCCTTTTGGGGTGGTTTGGTACCGTAACGAAGTACTCGTACGGTATTGCACCGTTTTGGTGTGGTTTGGTACCGTATGGATGTACTCGTACGGTATTGCACCGTTTTTATGTGGTGTGGTACCGTAACGATGTACTCGTACGGTATTGCACCGTTTTGGTGTGGTTTGGTACCGTAACGAAGTTCTCGTACGGTGTTGTACCCTTTTGGTATGGTTTGGTACCGTAACGAAGTACTCGTATGGTATTGCACCGTGTTGGTGTGGTTTGGTACCGTATGGATGTACTCGTACGGTATTGCACCGTTTTGGTGTGGTTTGGTAACGTTTGGATGTACTCGTACGGTATTGCACCGTTTTGGTTTGGTTTGGTACCGTAACGAAGTACTCGTACGGTATTGTACCCTTTTGGTGTGGTTTGGTACCGTAACGAAGTACTCGTACGGTATTGCACTGTTTTGGTGTGGTTTGTTACCGTATGGATGTACTCGTACGGTATTGCACCGTTTTGGTGTGGTTTGGTACCGTATGGATGTACTCGTACGGTATTGCACCGTTTTGATTACGTTTGGTACCGTAAGGAAGTACTCGTACGGTATTGTACCTTTTTGGTGTGGTTTCGTACCGTAACGAAGTACTCGTACGGTATTGCACCGTTTTGGTGTGGTTTGGTACCGTATGGATGTACTCGTACGGTATTGCACCGTTTTGGTGTGGTTTGGTACCGTATGGATGTACTCGTACGGTATTGCACCGTTTTTATGTGGTTTGGTACCGTAACGATGTACTCGTACGGTATTGCACCGTTTTGGTGTCGTTTGGTACCGTAACGAAGTACTCGTACGGTGTTGTACCCTTTTGGTGTGGTTTGGTACCGTAACGATGTACTCGTACGGTATTGCACCGTTTTGGTGTGGTTTGGTACCGTATGGATGTACTCGTACGGTTTTGAACCGTTTTGGTGTGGTTTGGTACTGTATGAATGTACTCGTACGGAATTGCACCGTTTGGGTTTGGTTTGGTACCGTCACGAAGTACTCGTACGGTATTGTATCCTTTTGGTGTGGTTTGGTACCGTAACGAAGTACTCGTACGGTATTGAACCGTTTTTGGGTGGTTTGGTACCGTATGGATGTACTCGTACGGTATTGCACCGTTTTGGTTTGGTTTGGTACCGTAACGAAGTACTCGTACGGTATTGTACCCTTTTGGTGTGGTTTGGTACCGTATGGATGTACTCGTACGGTATTGCACCGTTTTTATGTGGTTTGGAACCGTAACGATGTACTTGTACGGTATTGCGCCGTTTTGGTGTGGTTTGGTACCGTAACGAAGTACTCGTACGGTGTTGTACCCTTTTGGTGTGGTTTGGTACCGTAACGAAGTACTCGTACGGTATTGCACCGTTTTGGTGTGGTTTGGTACCGTATGGATGTACTCGTACGGTATTGCACCGTTTTGGTGTGGTTTGGTACCGTATGGATGTACTCGTACGGTATTGCACCGTTTTGGTTTGGTTTGGTACCGTAACGAAGTACTCGTACGGTATTGTACCCTTCTGGTGTGGTTTTGGTACCGTAACGAAGTACTCGTACGGTATTGCACTGTTTTGGTGTGGTTTGTTACGGTATGGATGTACTCGTACGGTATTGCACCGTTTTGGTGTGGTTTGGTACCGTAACGATGTACTCGTACGGTATTGCACCGTTTTGGTGTGGTTTGGTACCGTAACGAAGTACTCGTACGGTGTTGTACCCTTTTGGTGTGGTTTGGTACCGTAACGAAGTACTCGTATGGTATTGCACCGTTTTGGTGTGGTTTGGTACCGTATGGATGTACTCCTACGGTATTGCACCGTTTTGGTTTGGTTTGGTACCGTAACGAAATACTCGTACGGTATTGTACCCTTTTGGTGTGGTTTGGTACCGTAACGAAGTACTCGTACGGTATTGTACCCTTTTGGTGTGGTTTGGTACCGTAACGAAGTACTCGTACGGTATTGCACTGTTTTGGTGTGGTTTGTTACCGTATGGATGTACTCGTACGGTATTGCACCGTTTTGGTGTGGTTTGGTACCGTATGGATGTACTCGTACGGTATTGCACCGTTTCGGTTAGGTTTGGTACCGTAACGAAGTACTCGTACGGTATTGTACCTTTTGGTGTGGTTTCGTACCGTAACAAAGTACTCGTACGGTATTGCACCGTTTTGATGTGGTTTGGTACCGTAACGAAGTACTAGTACGGTATTGCACCGTTTTCGTGTGGTTTGAAACTGTATGGTTGTACTCGTACGGTATTGCACCGTTTTGGTTAGGTTTTGGTACCGTATCGAAGTACTTGTACGGTATTGTACCCTTTTGGTGTGGTTTGGTACCGTAACGAAGTACTCGTACGGTATTGCACCATTTTGGTGTGGTTTGGTACCGTATGGATGTACTCGTACGGTATTGCACCGTTTTGGTGTGGTTTGTTACCGTACGGATGTACTCGTACGGTATTGCACCGTTTTGGTTTGGTTTGGTACCCTAACGAAGTACTCGTACGGTATTGTACCCTTTTGGTGTGGTTTGGTACCGTAACGAAGTACTCGTACGGTATTGCACCGTTTTGGTGTGGTTTGGTACCGTATGGATGTACTCGTACGGTATTGCACCGTTTTGGTGTGGTTTGGTACCGTATGGATGTACTCGTACGGTATTGCACCGTTTTGGTGTGGTTTGGTACCGTATGGATGTACTCATGCGGTATTGCACCGTTTTGGTTTGGTTTGGGACCGTAACGAAGTACTCGTACGGTATTGTACCCTTTTGGTGTGGTTTGGTACCGTAACGAAGTACTCGTACGGTATTGCACTGATTTGGTGTGGTTTGTTACGGTATGGATGTACTCGTACGGTATTGCACCGTTTTGGTGTGGTTTGGTACCGTAACGATGTACTCGTACGGTATTGCACCGTTTTGGTGTGGTTTGGTACCGTAACGAAGTGCTCGTACGGTGTTGTACCCTTTTGGTGTGGTTTGGTACCCTAACGAAGTACTCGTATGGTATTGCACCGTTTTGGTGTGGTTTGGTACCGTATGGATGTACTCGTACGGTATTGCACCGTTTTGGTGTGGTTTGGTACCGTATGGATGTACTCGCACGGTATTGCACCGTTTTGGTTAGGTTTGGTACCGTAACGAAGTACTCGTACGATATTGTACCCTTTTGGTGTGGTTTGGTACCGTAACGAAGTACTGGTACGGCGTTGCATCGTTTTGGTGTGGTTTGGTACCGTATGGATGTACTCGTACGGTATTGCACCGTTTTGGTGTGGTTTGGTACCGTATGGATGTACTCGTACGGTATTGCACCGTTTTGGTTATGTTTGGTATCGTAACGAAGTACTCGTACGGTATTGTACCCTTTTGGTGTGGTTTCGCACCGTAACGAAGTACTCGTACGGTATTGCACCGTTTTGGGGTGGTTTGGTACCGTATGGATGTACTCGTACGGTTTTGCACCATTTTGGTGTGGTTTGGTGCCGTAACGAAGTACTCGTACGGTATTGCACCGTTTTCGTGTGGTTTGAAACCGTATGGATGTACTCGTACGGTATTGCACCATTTTGGTTAGGTTTGGTACCGTATCGAAGTACTCGTACGGTATTGTACCCTTTTGGTGTGGTTTGGTGCCGTAACGAAGTACTTGTACGGTATTGCACCGTTTTGGTGTGGTTTGGTACCGTATGGATGTACTCGTACGGTATTGCACCGTTTTTATGTGGTTTGGTACCGTAACGATGTACTCGTACGGTATTGCACCGTTTTGGTGTGGTTTGGTACCGTAACGAAGTACTCGTACGGTGTTGTACCCTTTTGGTGTGGTTTGGTACCGTAACGAAGTACTCGTATGGTTTTGCACCGTTTTGGTGTGGTTTGGTACCGTAACGAAGTACTCGTACGGTATTGCACCGTTTTCGTGTGGTTTGAAACCGTATGGATGTACTCGTATGGTATTGAAACGTTTTGGTTAGGTTTGGTACCGTATCGAAGTACTCGTACGGTATTGTACCCTTTTGGTGTGGTTTGGTACCGTAACGAAGTACTCGTACGGTATTGCACCGTTTTTGTGTAGTTTGGTACCGTATGGATGTACTCGTACGGTATTGCACCGTTTTGGTGTGGTTTGTTATCGTATGGATGTACTCGTACGGTTTTGCACCGTTTTGGTTTGGTTTGGTACCGTAACGAAGTACTCGTACGGTATTGTACCCTTTTGGTGTGGTTTCGTACCGTAACGAAGTACTCGTACGATATTGTACCCTTTTGGGGTGGTTTGGTACCGTAACGAAGTACTCGTATGGTATTGCACCGTTTTGGTGTGGTTTGGTACCGTATGGACGTACTCGTACGGTATTGCACCATTTTTATGTGGTTTGGTACCGTAACGATGTACTCGTACGGTATTGCACCGTTTTGGTGTGGTCTGGTACCGTATGGATGTACTCGTACGGTATTGCACCGTTTTTGTTAGGTTTGGTACCGTAACGAAGTACTCATACGATATTGTACCCTTTTGGGGTGGTTTGGTACCGTAACGAAATACTCGTACGGTATTGCACCGTTTTGGTGTGGTTTGGTACCGTATGGATGTACTCGTACGGTATTGCACCGTTTTGGTTAGGTTTGGTACCGTAACGAAGTACTCATACGATATTGTACCCTTTTGGGGTGGTTTGGTACCGTAACGAAGTACTCGTACGGTATTGCACCGTTTTGGTGTGGTTTGGTACCGTATGGATGTACTCGTACGGTATTGCACCGTTTTTATGTGGTTTGGTACCGTATGGATGTACTCGTGCGGTATTTCACCGTTTTGGTTTGGTTTGGTACCGTAACGAAGTACTCGTACGGTGTTGTACCCTTTTGGTGTGGTTTGGTGCCGTAACGAAGTACTCGTAAGGTATTGCACCGTTTTGGTGTGGTTTGGTACCGTATGGATGTACTCGTACGGTATTGCACCGTTTTGGTGTGGTTTGGTACCTTATGGATGTACTCGTACGGTATTGCACCGTTTTGGTTATGTTTGCTACTGTAACGAAGTACTCGTACGATATTGTACCCTTTTGGTGTGGTTTCGTTCTGTAACGAAGTACTCGTACGGTATTGCACCGTTTTGGGGTGGTTCGGTACCGTATGGATGTACTCGTACAGTTTTGCACCGTTTTGGTGTGGTTTGGTACCGTAACGAAGTACTCGTACGGTGTTGCACCGTTTTCTTGTGGTTTGAAACCGTATGGATGTACTCGTACGGTATTGCACCGTTTTGGTTAGGTTTGGTACCGTATCGAAGTACTCGTACGGTATTGTACCCTTTTGGTGTGGTTTGGTACCGTAACGAAGTACTCGTACGATATTGCACCGTTTTGGTGTGGTTTGGTACCGTATGGATGTACTCGTACGGTATTGCACAGTTTTGGTGTGGTTTGTTACCGTATGGATGTACTCGTATGGTATTGCACCGTTTTGTTAGGTTTGGTACCGTAACGAAGTACTCGTACGGTATTGTACCCTTTTGGTGTGGTTTCGTGCCGTAACGAAGTACTCGTACGATATTGTACCCTTTTGGGGTGGTTTGGTACCGTAACGAAGTACTCGTACGGTATTGCACCGTTTTGGTGTGGTTTGGTACCGTATGGATGTACTCGTACGGTATTGCACCGTTTTTATGTGGTGTGGTACCGTAACGATGTACTCGTACGGTATTGCACCGTTTTGGTGTGGTTTGGTACCGTAACGAAGTTCTCGTACGATGTTGTACCCTTTTGGTGTGGTTTGGTACCGTAACGAAGTACTCGTATGGTATTGCACCGTGTTGGTGTGGTTTGGTACCGTATGGATGTACTCGTACGGTATTGCACCGTTTTGGTGTGGTTTGGTAACGTATGGATGTACTCGTACGGTATTGCACCGTTTTGGTTTGGTTTGGTACCGTAACGAAGTACTCGTACGGTATTTTACCCTTTTGGTGTGGTTTGGTACCGTAACGAAGTACTCGTACGGTATTGCACTGTTTTGGTGTGGTTTGTTACCGTATGGATGTACTCGTACGGTATTGCACCGTTTTGGTGTGGTTTGGTACCGTATGTATGTACTCGTACGGTATTGCACCGTTTTGATTACGTTTGGTACCGTAAGGAAGTACTCGTACGGTATTGTACCCTTTTGGTGTGGTTTCGTACCGTAACGAAGTACTCGTACGGTATTGCACCGTTTGGGTGTGGTTTGGTACCGTATGTATGTACTCGTACGGTTTTGCACCGTTTTGGTGTGGTTTGGTACCGTAACGAAGTACTCGTACGGTATTGCACCGTTTTCGTGTGGTTTGAAACCGTATGGTTGTACTCGTACGGTATTGCACCGTTTTGGTTCGGTTTTGGTACCATATCGAAGTACTCGTACGGTATTGTACACTTGTGGTGTGGTTTGGTACCGTAACGAAGTACTCGTACGGTATTGCACCGTTTTGGTGTGGTTTGGTACCGTATGGATGTACTCGTACGGTATTGCACCGTTTTGGTGTGGTTTGTTACCGTATGGATGTACTCGTACGGTATTGCACCGTTTTGGTTTGGTTTGGTACCGTAACGAAGTACTCGTACGGTATTGTACCCTTTTGGTGTGGTTTGGTACCGTAACGAAGTACTCGTACGGTATTGCACCGTTTTGGTGTGGTTTGGTACCGTATGGATGTACTCGTACGGTTTTGTACCGTTTTGGTGTGGTTTGGTACCGTATGGATGTACTCGTACGGAATTGCACCGTTTGGGTTTGGTTTGGTACCGTAACGAAGTACTCGTACGGTATTGTATCCTTTTGGTGTGGTTTGGTACCGTAACGAAGTACTCGTACGGTATTGAACCGTTTTTGGGTGGTTTGGTACCGTATGGATGTACTCGTACGGTATTGCACCGTTTTGGTGTGGTTTGGTACCGTATGGATGTACTCGTACGGTATTGCACCGTTTTGGTTTGGTTTGGTACCGTAACGAAGTACTCGTACGGTATTGTACCCTTTTGGTGTGGTTTGGTACCGTAACGAAGTACTCGTACGGTATTGCACTGTTTGGTGTGGTTTGTTACGGTATGGATGTACTCGTACGGTATTGCACCGTTTTGGTGTGGTTTGGTACCGTAACGATGTACTCGTACGGTATTGCACCGTTTTGGTGTGGTTTGGTACCGTAACGAAGTACTCGTACGGTGTTGTACCCTTTTGGTGTGGTTTGGTACCGTAACGAAGTACTCGTATGGTATTGCACCGTTTTGGTGTGGTTTGGTACCGTATGGATGTACTCGTACGGTTTTGTACTGTTTTGGTGTGGTTTGGTACCGTATGGATGTACTCGTACGGAATTGCACCGTTTGGGTTTGGTTTGGTACCGTAACGAAGTACTCGTACGGTATTGTATCCTTTTGGTGTGGTTTGGTACCGTAACGAAGTACTCGTACGGTATTGAACCGTTTTTGGGTGGTTTGGTACCGTATGGATGTACTCGTACGGTATTGCACCGTTTTGGTGTGGTTTGGTACCGTATGGATGTACTCGTACGGTATTGCACTGTTTTGGTTTGGTTTGGTACCGTAACGAAGTACTCGTACGGTATTGTACCCTTTTGGTGTGGTTTTGTACCGTATGGATGTACTCGTACGGTATTGCACCGTTTTTATGTGGTTTGGTACCGTAACGATGTACTCGTACGGTATTGCACCGTTTTGGTGTCGTTTGGTACCGTAACGAAGTACTCGTACGGTGTTGTACCCTTTTGGTGTGGTTTGGTACCGTAACGATGTACTCGTACGGTATTGCACCGTTTTGGTGTGGTTTGGTACCGTATGGATGTACTCGTACGGTTTTGTACCGTTTTGGTGTGGTTTGGTACCGTATGAATGTACTCGTACGGAATTGCACCGTTTGGGTTTGGTTTGGTACCGTAACGAAGTACTCGTACGGTATTGTATCCTTTTGGTGTGGTTTGGTACCGTAACGAAGTACTCGTACGGTATTGAACCGTTTTTGGGTGGTTTGGTACCGTATGGATGTACTCGTACGGTATTGCACCGTTTTTGGTGTGGTTTGGTACCGTATGGATGTACTCGTACGGTATTGCACCGTTTTGGTTTGGTTTGGTACCGTAACGAAGTACTCGTACGGTATTGTACCCTTTTGGTGTGGTTTGGTACCGTATGGATGTACTCGTACGGTATTGCACCGTTTTGGTGTGGTTTGGTACCGTATGGATGTACTCGTACGGTATTGCACCGTTTTGGTTTGGTTTGGTACCGTAACGAAGTACTCGTACGGTATTGTACCCTTTTGGTGTGGTTTGGTACCGTAACGAAGTACTCGTACGGTATTGCACCGTTTTGGTGTGGTTTGGTACCGTATGGATGTATTCGTACGGTATTGCACCGTTTTGGTGTGGTTTGGTACCGTATGGATGTACTCGTACGGTATTGCACCGTTTTGGTTTGGTTTGGTACCGTAACGAAGTACTCGTACGGTATTGTACCCTTTTGGTGTGGTTTGGTACCGTAACGAAGTACTCGTACGGTATTGCACTGTTTTGGTGTAGTTTGTTACCGTATGGATGTACTCGTACGGTATTGCACCGTTTTGGTGTGGTTTGGTACCGTATGGATGTACTCGTACGGTATTGCACCATTTTGGTTTGGTTTGGTACCGTAACGAAGTACTCGTACGGTATTGTACCCTTTTGGTGTGGTTTGGTACCGTAACCAAGTACTCGTACGGTATTGCACCGTTTTGGTGTGGTTTGGTACCGTATGGATGTACTCGTACGGTATTGCACCGTTTTGGTGTGGTTTGTTACCGTATGGATGTACTCGTACGGTATTGCACCGTTTTGGTTTGGTTTGGTACCGTAACGAAGTACTCGTACGGTATTGTACCCTTTTGGTGTGGTTTGGTACCGTAACGAAGTACTCGTGCGGTATTGCACCGTTTTGGTGTGGTTTGGTACCGTATGGATGTACTCGTACGGTTTTATACCGTTTTGGTGTGGTTTGGTACCGTATGGATGTACTCGTACGGAATTGCACCGTTTGGGTTTGGTTTGGTATCGTAACGAATTACTCGTACGGTATTGTATCCTTTTGGTGTGGTTAGGTACCGTAACGAAGTACTCGTACGGTATTGTACCGTTTTTGGGTGGTTTGGTACCGTATGGATGTACTCGTACGGTATTGCACCGTTTTGGTGTGGTTTGGTACCGTATGGATGTACTCGTACGGTATTGCACCGTTTTGGTTTGGTTTGGTACCGTAACGAAGTACTCGTACGGTATTGTACCCTTTTGGTGTGGTTTGGTACCGTAACGAAGTACTTGTACGGTATTGCACTGTTTTGGTGTGGTTTGTTACGGTATGGATGTACTCGTACGGTATTGCACCATTTTGGTGTGGTTTGGTACCGTAACGATGTACTCGTACGGTATTGCACCGTTTTGGTGTGGTTTGGTACCGTAACGAAGTACTCGTACGGTGTTGTACCCTTTTGGTGTGGTTTGGTACCGTAACGAAGTACTCGTATGGTATTGCACTGTTTTGGTGTGGTTTGGTACCGTATGGATGTACTCGTACGGAATTGCACCGTTTGGGTTTGGTTTGGTACCGTAACGAAGTACTCGTACGGTATTGTATCCTTTTGGTGTGGTTTGGTACCGTAACGAAGTACTCGTACGGTATTGAACCGTTTTTGGGTGGTTTGGTACCGTATGGATGTACTCGTACGGTATTGCACCGTTTTGGTTTGGTTTGGTACCGTAACGAAGTACTCGTACGGTATTGTACCCTTTTGCTGTGGTTTGGTACCGTATGGATGTACTCGTACGGTATTGCACCGTTTTTATGTGGTTTGGAACCGTAACGATGTACTTGTACGGTATTGCACCGTTTTGGTGAGGTTTGGTACCGTAACGAAGTACTCGTACGGTGTTGTACCCTTTTGGTGTGGTTTGGTACTGTAACGAAGTACTCGTACGGTATTGCACCGTTTTGGTGTGGTTTGGTACCGTATGGATGTACTCGTACGGTATTGCACCGTTTTGGTGTGGTTTTGTACCGTATGGATGTACTCGTACGGTATTGCACCGTTTTGGTTTGGTTTGGTACCGTAACGAAGTACTCGTACGGTATTGTACCCTTCTGGTGTGGTTTGGTACCGTAACGAAGTACTCGTACGGTATTGCACTGTTTTGGTGTGGTTTGTTACGGTATGTATGTACTCGTACGGTATTGCACCGTTTTGGTGTGGTTTGGTACCGTAACGATGTACTCGTACGGTATTGCACCGTTTTGGTGTGGTTTGGTACCGTAACGAAGTACTCGTACGGTGTTGTACACTTTTGGTGTGGTTTGGTACCGTAACGAAGTACTCGTATGGTATTGCACCGTTTTGGTGTGGTTTGGTACCGTATGGATGTATTCGTACGGTATTGCACCGTTTTGGTTTGGTTTGGTACCGTAACGAAATACTCGTACGGTATTGTACCCTTTTGGTGTGGTTTGGTACCGTAACGAAGTACTCGTACTGTATTGTACCCTTTTGGTGTGGTTTGGTACCGTAACGAAGTACTCGTACGGTATTGCACTGTTTTGGTGTGGTTTGTTACCGTATGGATGTACTCGTACGGTATTGCACCGTTTTGGTGTGGTTTGGTACCGTATGGATGTACTCGTACGGTATTGCACCGTTTCGGTTAGGTTTGGTACCGTAACGAAGTACTCGTACGGTATTGTACCTTTTGGTGTGGTTTCGTACCGTAACAAAGTACTCGTACGGTATTGCACCGTTTTGGTGTGGTTTGGTACCGTAACGAAGTACTAGTACGGTATTGCACCGTTTTCGTGTGGTTTGAAACTGTATGGTTTTACTCGTACGGTATTGCACCGTTTTGGTTAGGTTTTTGTACCGTAACGAAGTACTCGTACGGTATTGCACCATTTTGGTGTGGTTTGGTACCGTATGGATGTACTCGTACGGTATTGCACTGTTTTGGTGTGGTTTGTTACCGTATGGATGTACTCGTACGGTATTGCACCGTTTTGGTTTGATTTGGTACCCTAACGAAGTACTCGTACGGTATTGTACCCTTTTGGTGTGGTTTGGTACCGTAACGAAGTACTCGTACGGTATTGCACCGTTTTGGTGTGGTTTGGTACCGTATGGATGTACTCGTACGGTATTGCACCGTTTTGGTGTGGTTTGGTACCGTATGGATGTACTCATGCGGTATTGCACCGTTTTGGTTTGGTTTGGGACCGTAACGAAGTACTCGTACAGTATTGTACCCTTTTGGTGTGGTTTGGTACCGTAACGAAGTACTCGTACGGTATTGCACTGATTTGGTGTGGTTTGTTACGGTATGGATGTACTCGTACGGTATTGCACCGTTTTGGTGTGGTTTGGTACCGTAACGGTGTACTCGTACGGTATTGCACCGTTTTGGTGTGGTTTGGTACCGTAACGAAGTACTCGTACGGTGTTGTACTCTTTTGCTGTGGTTTGGTACCGTAACGAAGTACTCGTATGGTATTGCACCGTTTTGGTGTGGTTTGGTACCGTATGGATGTACTCGTACGGTTTTGTACCGTTTTTATGTGGTTTGGTACCGTAACGAAGTACTCGTACGGAATTGAACCGTTTTTAGGTGGTTTGGTACCGTATGGATGTACTCGTACGGTATTGCACCGTTTTGGTGTGGTTTGGTACCGTATGGATGTACTCGTACGGTATTGCACCGTTTTGGTTTGGTTTGGTACCGTAACGAAGTACTCGTACGGTATTGTACCCTTTTGGTGTGGTTTGGTACCGTATGGATGTACTCGTACGGTATTGCACCGTTTTGGTGTGGTTTGGTACCGTATGGATGTACTCGTACGGTATTGCACTGTTTTGGTTTGGTATGGTACCGTAACGAAGTACTCGTACGGTATTGTTCCCTTTCGGTGTGGTTTGGTACCGTATGGATGTACTCGTACGGTATTGCACCGTTTTTCTGCGGTTTGGTACCGTAACGATGTACTCGTACGGTATTGCACCGTTTTGGTGTGGTTTGGTACCGTAACGAAGTACTCGTACGGTGTTGTACCCTTTTGGTGTGGTTTGGTACCGTAACGAAGTACTCGTACGGTATTGCACCGTTTTGGTGTGGTTTGGTACCGTATGGATGTACTCGTACGGTATTGCACCGTTTTGGTGTGGTTTGGTACCGTATGGATGTACTCGCACGGTATTGCACCGTTTTGGTTTGGTTTGGTACCGTAACGAAGTACTCGTACGGTATTGTACCCTTTTGGTGTGGTTTGGTACCGTAACGAAGTACTCGTACGGTATTGCACTGTTTTTGTGTGGTTTGATACCGTATGGATGTACTCGTACGGTATTGCACCGTTTTGGTGTGGTTTGGTACCGTATGGATGTACTCGTACGGTATTGCACCGTTTTTATGTGGTTTGGTACCGTAACGATGTACTCGTACGGTATTGCACCGTTTTGGTGTTGTTTGGTACCGTAACGAAGTACTCGTACGGTGTTGTACCCTGTTGGTGTGGTTTGGTACCGTAACGAAGTACTCGTATGGTATTGCACCGTTTTGGTGTGGTTTGGTTCCGTATGGATGTACTCGTACGGTTTTGTACCGTTTTTATGTGGTTTGGTACCGTAACGAAGTACTCGTACGGTATTGAACCGTTTTTGGGTGGTTTGGTACCGTATGGATGTACTCGTACGGTATTGCACCGTTTTGGTGTGGTTTGGTACCGTATGGATGTACTCGTACGGTATTGCACCGTTTTGGTTTGGTTTGGTACCGTAACGAAGTACTCGTACGGTATTGTACCCTTTTGGTGTGGTTTGGTACCGTATGGATGTACTCGTACGGTATTGCACCGTTTTGGTGTGGTTTGGTACCGTATGGATGTACTCGTACGGTATTGCACCGTTTTGGTGTGGTTTGGTACCGTATGGATGTACTTATGCGGTATTGCACCGTTTTGGTTTGGTTTGGGACCGTAACGAAGTACTCGTACGGTATTGTACCCTTTTGGTGTGGTTTGGTACCGTAACGAAGTACTCGTACGGTATTGCACTGATTTGGTGTGGTTTGTTACGGTATGGATGTACTCGTACGGTATTGCACCGTTTTGGTGTGGTTTGGTACCGTAACGATGTACTCGTACGGTATTGCACCGTTTTGGTGTGGTTTGGTACCGTAACGAAGTACTCGTACGGTGTTGTACTCTTTTGCTGTGGTCTGGTACCGTAACGAAGTACTCGTATGGTATTGCACCGTTTTGGTGTGGTTTGGTACCGTATGGATGTACTCGTACGGTTTTGTACCGTTTTTATGTGGTTTGGTACCGTAACGAAGTACTCGTACGGTATTGAACCGTTTTTGGGTGGTTTGGTACCGTATGGATGTACTCGTACGGTATTGCACCGTTTTGGTGTGGTTTTGTACCGTATGGATGTACTCGTACGGTATTGCACCGTTTTGGTTTGGTTTGGTACCGTAACGAAGTACTCGTACGGTATTGTACCCTTTTGGTGTGGTTTGGTACCGTATGGATGTACTCGTACGGTATTGCACCGTTTTGGTGTGGTTTGGTACCGTATGGATGTACTCGTACGGTATTGCACCGTTTTGGTTTGGTATGGTACCGTAACGAAGTACTCGTACGGTATTGTACCCTTTCGGTGTGGTTTGGTACCGTATGGATGTACTCGTACGGTATTGCACCGTTTTTATGCGGTTTGGTACCGTAACGATGTACTCGTACGGTATTGCACCGTTTTGGTGTGGTTTGGTACCGTAACGAAGTACTCGTACGGTGTTGTACCCTTTTGGTGTGGTTTGGTACCGTAACGAAGTACTCGTACGGTATTGCACCGTTTTGGTGTGGTTTGGTACCGTATGGATGTACTCGTACGGTATTGCACCGTTTTGGTGTGGTTTGGTACCGTATGGATGTACTCGCACGGTATTGCACCGTTTTGGTTTGGTTTGGTACCGTAACAAAGTACTCGTACGGTATTGCACTGTTTTTGTGTGGTTTGATACCGTATGGATGTACTCGTACGGTATTGCACCGTTTTGGTGTGGTTTGGTACCGTATGGATGTACTCGTACGGTATTGCACCGTTTTTATGTGGTTTTGTACCGTAACGATGTACTCGTACGGTATTGCACCGTTTTGGTGTTGTTTGGTACCGTAACGAAGTACTCGTACGGTGTTGTACCCTGTTGGTGTGGTTTGGTACCGTAACGAAGTACTCGTATGGTATTGCACCGTTTTGGTGTGGTTTGGTTCCGTATGGATGTACTCGTACGGTATTGCACCGTTTTGGTGTGGTTTGGTACCGTATGGATGTACTCGTACGGTATTGCACCGTTTTGGTTTGGTTTGGTACCGTAACGAAGTACTCGTACGGTATTGTACCCTTTTGGTGTGGTTTGGTACCGTAACGAAGTACTCGTACGGTATTGCACTGTTTTGGTGTGGTTTGTTACGATATGGATGTACTCGTACGGTATTGCACCGTTTTGGTGTGGTTTGGTACTGTAACGATGTACTCGTACGGTATTGCACCGTTTTGGTGTGGTTTGGTACCGTAACGAAGTACTCGTACGGTGTTGTCCCCTTTTGGTGTGGTTTGGTACCGTAACGAAGTACTCGTATGGTATTGCACCGTTTTGGTGTGGTTTGGTACCGTATGGATGTACTCGTACGGTATTGCACCGTTTTGGTGTGGTTTGGTACCGTATGGATGTACTCGTACGGAATTGCACCGTTTTGGTTTGGTTTAGTACCGTAACGAAGTACTCGTACGGTATTGTATCCTTTTGGTGTGGTTTGGTACCGTAACGAAGTACTCGTACGGTATTGAACCGTTTTTGGGTGGTTTGGTACCGTATGGATGTACTCGTACGTTATTGCACCGTTTTGGTGTGGTTTGGTACCGTATGGATGTACTCGTACGGTATTGCTCCGATTTGGTTTGGTTTGGTACCGTAACGAAGTACTCGTACGGTATTGTACCCTTTTGGTGTGGTTTGGTACCGTAACGAAGTACTCGTACGGTATTGCACTGTTTTGGTGTGGTTTGTTACGGTATGGATGTACTCGTACGGTATTGCACAGTTTTGGTGTGGTTTGGTACTGTAATGATGTACTCGTACGGTATTGCACCGTTTTGGTGTGGTTTGGTACCGTAACGAAGTACTCGTACGGTGTTGTACCCTTTTGGTGTGGTTTGGTACCGTAACGAAGTACTCGTATGGTATTGCACCGTTTTGGTGTGGTTTGGTACCGTATGGATGTACTCGTACGGTATTGCACCGTTTTGGTGTGGTTTGGTACCGTATGGATGTACTCGTACGGAATTGCACCGTTTTGGTTTGGTTTGGTACCGTAACGAAGTACTCGTACGGTATTGTATCCTTTTGGTGTGGTTTGGTACCGTAACGAAGTACTCGTACGGTATTGAACCGTTTTTGGGTGGTTTGGTACCGTACTGATGTACTCGTACGGTATTGCACCGTTTTGGTTTGGTTTGGTACCGTATGGATGTACTCGTACGGTATTGCACCGATTTTGTTTGGTTTGGTACCGTAACGAAGTACTCGTACGGTATTGTACCCTTTTGGTGTGGTTTGGTACCGTAACGAAGTACTCGTACGGTATTGAACCGTTTTTGGGTGGTTTGGTACCGTATTGATGTACTCGTACGGTATTGCACCGTTTTGGTGTGGTTTGGTACCGTATGGATGTACTCGTACGGTATTGCACCGATTTGGTTTGGTTTGGTACCGTAACGAAGTACTCGTACGGTATTGAACCCTTTTGGTGTGGTTTGGTACCGTAACGAAGTACTCGTACGGTATTGAACCGTTTTTGGGTGGTTTAGTACCGTATGGATGTACTCGTACGGTATTGCACCGTTTTGGTGTGGTTTGGTATCGTATGGATGTACTCGTATGGTATTGCTCCGATTTGGTTTGGTTTGGTACCGTAACGAAGTACTCGTACGGTATTGTACCCTTTTGGTGTGGTTTGGTACCGTAACGAAGTACTCGTACGGTATTGCCCTGTTTTGGTGTGGTTAGTTACGATATGGATGTACTCGTACGGTATTGCACCGTTTTGGTGTGGTTTGGTACTGTAACGATGTACTCGTACGGTATTGCACCGTTTTGGTGTGGTTTGGTACCGTAACGAAGTACTCGTACCGTGTTGTACCCTTTTGGTGTGGTTTGGTACCGTAACGAAGTACTCGTATGGTATTGCACCGTTTTGGTGTGGTTTGGTACCGTATGGATGTACTCGTACGGTATTGCACCGTTTTGGTGTGGTTTGGTACCGCATGGATGTGCTCGTACGGAATTGCACCGTTTTGGTTTGGTTTGGTACCGTAACGAAGTACTCGTACGGTATTCTATCCTTTTGGTGTGGTTTGGTACCGTAACGAAGTACTCGTACGGTATTGAACAGTTTTTGGGTGGTTTGGTACCGTATGGATGTACTCGTACGGTATTGCACCGTTTTGGTGTGGTTTGGTACCGTATGGATGTACTCGTACGGTATTGCTCCGATTTGGTTTGGTTTGGTACCGTAACGAAGTACTCGTACGGTATTGTACCCTTTTGGTGTGGTTTGGTACCGTAACGAAGTACTCGTACGGTATTGCACCGTTTTGGTGTGGTTTGGTACCGTATGGATGTACTCGTACGGTTTTGCACCGTTTTGGTGTGGTTTGGTACTGTAACGAAATACTCGTAAGGTATTGCACCCTTTTGGTGTTGTTTGGTACCGTAACGAAGTACTCGTACGGCATTGCACCGTTTTGGTGTGGTTTGGTACCGTATGGATGTACTCGTACGGTATTGCACCGTTTTGGTGTGGTTTGGTACCGTATGGATGTACTCGTACGGTATTGCACTATTTTGGTTTGGTTTGGTACCGTAACGAATTACTCGTACGGTATTGTACCCTTTTGGTGTGGTTTGGTACCGTAAGGAAGTACTCGTACGGTATTGAACTATTTTGGTGTGGTTTGTTACGGTATGGATGTACTCGTACGGTATTCCACCGTTTTGGTGTGGTTTGGTACCGTAACGATGTACTCGTACGGTATTGCACCGTTTTGGTGTGGTTTGGTACCGTATGGATGTACTCGTACGGTATTGCACCGATTTGGTTTGGTTTGGTACCGTAACGAAGTACTCGTACGGTATTGTACCCTTTTGGTGTGGTTTGGTACCGTATGGATGTACTCGTACGGTATTGCACCGTTTTGCTGTCGTTTGGTACCGTATGGATGTACTCGTACGGTATTGCACCGTTTTGGTTTGGTTTGGTACCGTAACGAAGTACTCGTACGGTATTGTACCCTTTTGGTGTCGTTTGGTACGGTAATGAAGTACTCGTATGGTATTGCACCGTTTTGGTGTGGTTTGTTACCGTATGGATGAACTCGTACGGTATTGCACAGTTTTGGTGTGGTTTAGTACCGTATGGATGTACTCGTAGGTATTGCACCGTTTTGGTTTGGTTTGGTACCGTAACGAAGTACTCGTACGGTATTGTACCCTTTTGGTGTGGTTTCGTACCGTAACGAAGTACTCGTACGGTATTGCACCGTTTTGGGATGGTTTGGTACCGTATGGATGTACTCGTACGGTTTTGCACCGTTTTGGTGAGGTTTGGTACCGTAACGAAGTACTCGTACGGTATTGCACCGTTTTCATGTGGTTTGGTACCGTAACGAAGTACTCGTACGGTATTGTATCCTTTTGGTGTGGTTTGGTACCGTAACGAAGTACTCGTACGGTATTGTACCCTTTTGGTGTGGTTTGGTACCGTAACGAAGTACTCGTACGGTATTGCACCGTTTTGGTGTGGTTTGGTACCGTATGGATGTACTCGTACGGTATTGCACCGATTTTGTTTGGTTTGGTATCGTAACGAAGTACTCGTACGGTATTGTACCCTTTTGGTGTGGTTTGGTACCGTAACGAAGTACTCGTACGGTATTGCACTGTTTTTGTGTGGTTTGTTACGGTATGGATGTACTCGTACGGTATTGCACCGTTTTGGTGTGGTTTGGTACCGTAACGAAGTACTCGTACGGTGTTGCACCCTTTTGGTGTGGTTTGGTACGGTAATGAAGTACTCGTATGGTATTGCACCGTTTTGGTGTGGTTTGGTACCGTATGGATGTACTCGTACGGTATTGCACCGTTTTGGTGTGGTTTAGTACCGTATGGATGTACTCGTAGGTATTGAACCATTTTGGTTTGGTTTGGTACCGTAACGAAGTACTCGTACGGTATTGTACCCTTTTGATGTGGTTTGGTACCGTAACGAAGTACTCGTACGGTATTGCACTGTTTTGGTGTGGTTTGTTACCGTATGGATGTACTCGTACGGTATTACACCGTTTGGGTGTGGTTTGGTACCGTTTGGATGTACTCGTACGGAATTGCACCGTTTTGGTTTGGTTTGGTACCGTAACGAAGTACTCGTACGGTATTGTACCCTTTTGGTGTGGTTTGGTACCGTAACGAAGTACTCGTACGGTATTGCACTGTTTTGGTGTGGTTTGTTACCGTATGGATGTACTCGTACGGTATTGCACCGTTTTGGTGTGGTTTGGTACCGTGTGGATGTACTCGTACGGTATTGCACCGTTTTGGTTAGGTTGGTACCGTAACGAAGTACTCGTACGGTATTGTACCTTTTGGTGTGGTTTCGTACCGTAACGAAGTACTCGTACGGTATTGCACCGTTTTAGTGTGGTTTGGTACCGTATGGATGTACTTGTACGGTTTTGCACCGTTTTGGTGTGGTTTGGTACCGTAACGAAGTACTAGTACGGTATTGCACCGTTTTCGTGTGGATTGAAACCGTATGGTTGTACTCGTACGGTATTTCACCATTTTGGTTTGGTTTTTGGTACCGTATCGAAGTACTCGTACGGTATTGTACCCTTTTGGTGTGGTTTGGTACCGTAACGAAGTAGTCGTACGGTATTGCACCGTTTTGGTGTGGTTTGGTACCGTATGGATGTACTCGTACGGTATTGCATCGTTTTGGTGTGGTTTGTTACCGTATGGATGTACTCGTACGGTATTGCACCGTTTTGGTTAGGTTTGGTACCGTAACGAAGTACTCGTACGGTATTGTACCCTTTTGGTGTGGTTTCGTACCGTAACGAAGTACTCGTACGATATTGTACCCTTTTGGGGTGGTTTGGTACCGTAACGAAGTACTCGTACGGTATTGCACTGTTTTGGTGTGGTTTGTTACCGTATGGATGTACTCGTACGGTATTGCACCGTTTTGGTGTGGTTTGGTACCGTATGGATGTACTCGTACGGTATTGCACCGTTTTTGTTAGGTTTGGTACCGTAACAAAGTACTCGTACGGTATTGTACCCTTTTGGTGTGGTTTCGTACCGTAACGAAGTACTCGTACGGTATTGCACCGTTTTGGGATGGTTTGGTACCGTATGGATGTACTCGTACGGTTTTGCACCGTTTTGGTGTGGTTTGGTACCGTAACGAAGTACTCGTACGGTATTGCACCGTTTTCGTGTGGTTTGAAACCGTATGGTTGTACTCGTACGGTATTGCACCGTTTTGGTTAGATTGGGTACCGTATCGAAGTACTCGTACGGTATTGTACCCTTTTGGTGTGGTTTGGTACCGTAACGAAGTACTCGTACGGTATTGCACCGTTTTGGTGTGGTTTGGTACCGTATGGATGTACTCGTACGGTATTGCACCGTTTTGGTTAGGTTTTGTACCGTAACGAAGTACTCATACGTTATTGTACCCTTTTGGGGTGGTTTGGTACCGTAACCAAGTACTCGTACGGTATTGCACCGTTTTGGTGTGGTTTGGTACCGTAAGGATGTACTCGTACGGTATTGCACCGTTTTTATGTGGTTTAGTACCGTATGGATGTACTCGTGCGGTATTGCACCGTTTTGGTGTGGTTTGGTACCGTAACGAAGTACTCGTACGGTGTTGTACCCTTTTGGTGTGGTTTGGTACCGTAACGAAGTACTCGTATGGTATTGCACCGTTTTGGTGTGGTTTGGTACCGTATGGATGTACTCGTACGGTATTGCATCGTTTTGGTGTGGTTTGTTACCGTATGGATGTACTCGTACGGTATTGCACCGTTTTGGTTAGGTTTGGTACCGTAACGAAGTACTCGTACGGTATTGTACCCTTTTGGTGTGGTTTCGTACCGTAACGAAGTACTCGTACGATATTGTACCCTTTTGGGGTGGTTTGGTACCGTAACGAAGTACTCGTACGGTATTGCACTGTTTTGGTGTGGTTTGTTACCGTATGGATGTACTCGTACGGTATTGCACCGTTTTGGTGTGGTTTGGTACCGTATGGATGTACTCGTACGGTATTGCACCGTTTTTGTTAGGTTTGGTACCGTAACGAAGTACTCGTACGGTATTGTACCCTTTTGGTGTGGTTTCGTACCGTAACGAAGTACTCGTACGGTATTGCACCGTTTTGGGATGGTTTGGTACCGTATGGATGTACTCGTACGGTTTTGCACCGTTTTGGTGTGGTTTGGTACCGTAACGAAGTACTCGTACGGTATTGCACCGTTTTCGTGTGGTTTGAAACCGTATGGTTGTACTCGTACGGTATTGCACCGTTTTGGTTAGATTGGGTACCGTATCGAAGTACTCGTACGGTATTGTACCCTTTTGGTGTGGTTTGGTACCGTAACGAAGTACTCGTACGGTATTGCACCGTTTTGGTGTGGTTTGGTACCGTATGGATGTACTCGTACGGTATTGCACCGTTTTGGTTAGGTTTGGTACCGTAACGAAGTACTCATACGTTATTGTACCCTTTTGGGGTGGTTTGGTACCGTAACCAAGTACTCGTACGGTATTGCACCGTTTTGGTGTGGTTTGGTACCGTAAGGATGTACTCGTACGGTATTGCACCGTTTTTATGTGGTTTAGTACCGTATGGATGTACTCGTGCGGTATTGCACCGTTTTGGTGTGGTTTGGTACCGTAACGAAGTACTCGTACGGTGTTGTACCCTTTTGGTGTGGTTTGGTACCGTAACGAAGTACTCGTATGGTATTGCACCGTTTTGGTGTGGTTTGGTACCGTATGGATGTACTCGTACGGAATTGCACCGTTTTGGTGTGGTTTGGTACCGTATGGATGTACTCGTACGGTATTGCACCGTTTTTGTTTGGTTTGGTACCGTAACGAAGTACTCGTACGGTATTGTACCCTTTTGGTGTGGTTTGGTACCGTAACGAAGTACTCGTACGGTATTGCACCGTTTTGGTTTGGTTTGTTACCGTATGGATGTACTCCAACGGTATTGCACCGTTTTGGTGTGGTTTGGTACCGTAACGAAGTACTCGTACGGTATTGTACCCTTTTGGTGTGGTTTGGTACCGTAACGAAATACTCGTACGGTATTGCACCGTTTTGGTGCGGTTTGGTACCGTATGGATGTACTCGTACGGTATTGCACCGTTTTGGTGTGGTTTAGTACCGTATGGATGTACTCGTACGGTATTGCACCGTTTTGGTTTGGTTTGTTACCGTATGGATGTACTCCAACGGTATTGCACCGTTTTGGTGTGGTTTGGTACCGTAACGAAGTACTCGTACGGTATTGTACCCTTTTGGTGTGGTTTGGTACCGTAACGAAATACTCGTACGGTATTGCACCGTTTTGGTGCGGTTTGGTACCGTATGGATGTACTCGTACGGTATTGCACCATTTTGGTGTGGTTTAGTACCGTATGGATGTACTCGTACGGTATTAAACCGTTTTGGTGTGGTTTGGTACCGTATGGATGTACTCGTACGGTTTTGCACCGTTTTGGTGTGGTTTGGTACCGTATGGATGTACTCGTACGGTTTTGCACCGTTTTGGTGTGGTTTGGTACCGTATGGATGTACTCGTACGGTTTTGCACCGTTTTGGTGTGGTTTGGTACTGTAACGAAGTACTCGTATGGTATTGTACCCTTTTGGGGTGGTTTGGTACCGTAACGAAGTTCTCGTACGGCATTGCACCGTTTTGGTGTGGTTTTGTACCGTATGGATGTACTCGTATGGTATTGCACCGTTTTGGTTAGGCTTGGTACCGTAACGAAGTACTCGTACGGTATTGTACCCTTTTGGTGTGGTTTGGTACCGTAACGAAGTACTCGTACGGTATTGAACCGTTTTGGGGTGGTTTGGTACCGTATGGATGTACTCGTACGGTTTTGCACCGTTTTGGTGTGGTTTGGTACCGTAACGAAGTACTCGTACGGTATTGCACCGTTTTCGTGTGGTTTGAAATCGTATGGATGTACTCGTACGGTATTGCACCGTTTTGGTTAGGTTTTGTACCGTATCGAAGTACTCGTACGGTATTGTACCCTTTTGGTGTGGTTTGGTACCGTAACGAAGTACTCGTACGGTATTGCACCGTTTTGGTGTTGTTTCGTACCGTATGGATGTACTCGTACGGTATTAAACCGTTTTGGTGTGGTTTGGTACCGTATGGATGTACTCGTACGGTTTTGCACCGTTTTGGTGTGGTTTGGTATCGTATGGATGTACTCGTACGGTTGTGCACCGTTTTGGTGTGGTTTGGTACTGTAACGAAGTACTCGTATGGTATTGTACCCTTTTGGTGTGGTTTGGTACCGTAACGAATTTCTCGTACGGCATTGCACCGTTTTTGTGTGGTTTGGTACCGTATGGATGTACTCGTATGGTATTGCACCGTTTTGGTTAGGTTTGGTACCGTAACGAAGTACTCGTACGGTATTGTACCCTTTTGGTGTGGTTTGGTACCGTAACGAAGTACTCGTACGGTATTGAACCGTTTTGGGGTGGTTTGGTACCGTATGGATGTACTCGTACGGTTTTGCACCGTTTTGGTGTGCTTTGGTACCGTAACGAAGTACTCGTACGGTATTGCACCATTTTCGTGTGGTTTGAAACCGTATGGATGTATTCGTACGGTATTGCACCGTTTTGGTTAGGTTTTGTACCGTATCGAAGTACTCGTACGGTATTGTACCCTTTTGGTGTGGTTTGGTACCGTAACGAAGTACTCGTACGGTATTGCACCGTTTTGGTGTGGTTTGGTACCGTATGGATGTACTCGTACGGTATTGCACCGTTTTGGTTAGGTTTGGTACCGTAACGAAGTACTCATACGTTATTGTACCCTTTTGGGGTGGTTTGGTACCGTAACCAAGTACTCGTACGGTATTGCACCGTTTTGGTGTGGTTTGGTACCGTAAGGATGTACTCGTACGGTATTGCACCGTTTTTATGTGGTTTAGTACCGTATGGATGTACTCGTGCGGTATTGCACCGTTTTGGTGTGGTTTGGTACCGTAACGAAGTACTCGTACGGTGTTGTACCCTTTTGGTGTGGTTTGGTACCGTAACGAAGTACTCGTATGGTATTGCACCGTTTTGGTGTGGTTTGGTACCGTATGGATGTACTCGTACGGTATTGCATCGTTTTGGTGTGGTTTGTTACCGTATGGATGTACTCGTACGGTATTGCACCGTTTTGGTTAGGTTTGGTACCGTAACGAAGTACTCGTACGGTATTGTACCCTTTTGGTGTGGTTTCGTACCGTAACGAAGTACTCGTACGATATTGTACCCTTTTGGGGTGGTTTGGTACCGTAACGAAGTACTCGTACGGTATTGCACTGTTTTGGTGTGGTTTGTTACCGTATGGATGTACTCGTACGGTATTGCACCGTTTTGGTGTGGTTTGGTACCGTATGGATGTACTCGTACGGTATTGCACCGTTTTTGTTAGGTTTGGTACCGTAACGAAGTACTCGTACGGTATTGTACCCTTTTGGTGTGGTTTCGTACCGTAACGAAGTACTCGTACGGTATTGCACCGTTTTGGGATGGTTTGGTACCGTATGGATGTACTCGTACGGTTTTGCACCGTTTTGGTGTGGTTTGGTACCGTAACGAAGTACTCGTACGGTATTGCACCGTTTTCGTGTGGTTTGAAACCGTATGGTTGTACTCGTACGGTATTGCACCGTTTTGGTTAGATTGGGTACCGTATCGAAGTACTCGTACGGTATTGTACCCTTTTGGTGTGGTTTGGTACCGTAACGAAGTACTCGTACGGTATTGCACCGTTTTGGTGTGGTTTTGTACCGTATGGATGTACTCGTACGGTATTGCACCGTTTTGGTTAGGTTTGGTACCGTAACGAAGTACTCATACGTTATTGTACCCTTTTGGGGTGGTTTGGTACCGTAACCAAGTACTCGTACGGTATTGCACCGTTTTGGTGTGGTTTGGTACCGTAAGGATGTACTCGTACGGTATTGCACCGTTTTTATGTGGTTTAGTACCGTATGGATGTACTCGTGCGGTATTGCACCGTTTTGGTGTGGTTTGGTACCGTAACGAAGTACTCGTACGGTGTTGTACCCTTTTGGTGTGGTTTGGTACCGTAACGAAGTACTCGTATGGTATTGCACCGTTTTGGTGTGGTTTGGTACCGTATGGATGTACTCGTACGGAATTGCACCGTTTTGGTGTGGTTTGGTACCGTATGGATGTACTCGTACGGTATTGCACCGTTTTTGTTTGGTTTGGTACCGTAACGAAGTACTCGTACGGTATTGTACCCTTTTGGTGTGGTTTGGTACCGTAACGAAGTACTCGTACGGTATTGCACCGTTTTGGTTTGGTTTGTTACCGTATGGATGTACTCCAACGGTATTGCACCGTTTTGGTGTGGTTTGGTACCGTAACGAAGTACTCGTACGGTATTGTACCCTTTTGGTGTGGTTTGGTACCGTAACGAAATACTCGTACGGTATTGCACCGTTTTGGTGCGGTTTGGTACCGTATGGATGTACTCGTACGGTATTGCACCGTTTTGGTGTGGTTTAGTACCGTATGGATGTACTCGTACGGTATTGCACCGTTTTGGTTTGGTTTGTTACCGTATGGATGTACTCCAACGGTATTGCACCGTTTTGGTGTGGTTTGGTACCGTAACGAAGTACTCGTACGGTATTGTACCCTTTTGGTGTGGTTTGGTACCGTAACGAAATACTCGTACGGTATTGCACCGTTTTGGTGCGGTTTGGTACCGTATGGATGTACTCGTACGGTATTGCACCATTTTGGTGTGGTTTAGTACCGTATGGATGTACTCGTACGGTATTAAACCGTTTTGGTGTGGTTTGGTACCGTATGGATGTACTCGTACGGTTTTGCACCGTTTTGGTGTGGTTTGGTACCGTATGGATGTACTCGTACGGTTTTGCACCGTTTTGGTGTGGTTTGGTACCGTATGGATGTACTCGTACGGTTTTGCACCGTTTTGGTGTGGTTTGGTACTGTAACGAAGTACTCGTATGGTATTGTACCCTTTTGGGGTGGTTTGGTACCGTAACGAAGTTCTCGTACGGCATTGCACCGTTTTGGTGTGGTTTGGTACCGTATGGATGTACTCGTATGGTATTGCACCGTTTTGGTTAGGCTTGGTACCGTAACGAAGTACTCGTACGGTATTGTACCCTTTTGGTGTGGTTTGGTACCGTAACGAAGTACTCGTACGGTATTGAACCGTTTTGGGGTGGTTTGGTACCGTATGGATGTACTCGTACGGTTTTGCACCGTTTTGGTGTGGTTTGGTACCGTAACGAAGTACTCGTACGGTATTGCACCGTTTTCGTGTGGTTTGAAATCGTATGGATGTACTCGTACGGTATTGCACCGTTTTGGTTAGGTTTTGTACCGTATCGAAGTACTCGTACGGTATTGTACCCTTTTGGTGTGGTTTGGTACCGTAACGAAGTACTCGTACGGTATTGCACCGTTTTGGTGTGGTTTCGTACCGTATGGATGTACTCGTACGGTATTAAACCGTTTTGGTGTGGTTTGGTACCGTATGGATGTACTCGTACGGTTTTGCACCGTTTTGGTGTGGTTTGGTACCGTATGGATGTACTCGTACGGTTGTGCACCGTTTTGGTGTGGTTTGGTACTGTAACGAAGTACTCGTATGGTATTGTACCCTTTTGGTGTGGTTTGGTACCGTAACGAATTTCTCGTACGGCATTGCACCGTTTTTGTGTGGTTTGGTACCGTATGGATGTACTCGTATGGTATTGCACCGTTTTGGTTAGGTTTGGTACCGTAACGAAGTACTCGTACGGTATTGTACCCTTTTGGTGTGGTTTGGTACCGTAACGAAGTACTCGTACGGTATTGAACCGTTTTGGGGTGGTTTGGTACCGTATGGATGTAATCGTACGGTTTTGCACCGTTTTGGTGTGCTTTGGTACCGTAACGAAGTACTCGTACGGTATTGCACCATTTTCGTGTGGTTTGAAACCGTATGGATGTATTCGTACGGTATTGCACCGTTTTGGTTAGGTTTTGTACCGTATCGAAGTACTCGTACGGTATTGTACCCTTTTGGTGTGGTTTGGTACCGTAACGAAGTACTCGTACGGTATTGAACCGTTTTGGGGTGGTTTGGTACCGTATGGATGTACTCGTACGGTTTTGCACCGTTTTGGTGTGGTTTGGTACCGTAACGAAGTACTCGTACGGTATTGCACCGTTTTCGTGTGGTTTGAAACCGTATGGATGTACTCGTACGGTATTGCACCGTTTTGGTTAGGTTTTGTACCGTATCGAAGTACTCGTACGGTATTGTACCCTTTCGGTGTGGTTTGGTACTGTAACGAAGTACTCGTACGGTATTGCACTGTTTTGGTGTGGTTTGTTACCGTATGGATGTACTCGTACGGTATTGCACCGTTTTCGTGTGGTTTGTTACCGTATGGATGTACTCGTACGGTATTGCACCGTTTTGGTTAGGTTTGGTACCGTAACGAAGTACTCGTACGGTATTGTACCCTTTTGGTGTGGTTTCGTACCGTAACGAAGTACTCGTACGGTATTGCACCGTTTTGGTGTGGTTTGGTACCGTAACGAAGTACTCGTACGGTATTGCACCGTTTTCGTGTGGTTTGAAACCGTATGGTTGTACTCTTACGGTATTGCACCGTTTTGGTTAGGTTTGGTACCGTATCGAAGTACTCGTACGGTATTGTACCCTTTTGGTGTGGTTTGGTACCGTAACGAAGTACTCGTACGGTATTGAACCGTTTTGGGGTGGTTTGGTACCGTATGGATGTACTCGTACGGTTTTGCACCGTTTTGGTGTGGTTTGGTACTGTAACGAAGTACTCGTACGGTATTGCACCGTTTTCGTGTGGTTTGAAACCGTATGGTTGTACTCTTACGGTATTGCACCGTTTTGGTTAGGTTTGGTACCGTATCGAAGTACTCGTACGGTATTGTACCCTTTTGGTATGGTTTGGTACCGTCAAGAAGTACTCGTACGGTATTGCACCGTTTTGGTGTGGTTTGGTACCGTATGGATGTACTCGTACGGTATTGCACCGTTTTTGTGTGGTTTGGTACCGTATGGAAGTACTCGTACGGTATTGCACCATTTTGGTTTGGTTTGGTACCGTAACGAAGTACTCGTACAGTATTGTACACTTTTAGTGTGGTTTAGTACCGTAACGAAGTACTCGTACGGTATTGCACCGTTTTGGTGTGGTTTGGTACCGTATGGATGTACTCGTACGGTTTTGTACCATTTTGGTGTGGTTTGGTACCGTATGGATGAACTCGTACGGAATTGCACCGTTTTGGTTTGGTTTGGTACCGTAACGAAGTACTCGTACAGTATTGTACCCTTTTGGTGTGGTTTGGTACCGTAACGAAGTACTCGTACGGTATTGCACCGTTTTGGGGTGGTTTGGTACCGTATGGATGTACTCGTACGGTTTTGCACTGTTTTGGTGTGGTTTGGTACCGTAACGAAGTACTCGTACGGGATTGCACCGTTTTCGTGTGGTTTGAAACCGTATAGATGTACTCGTACGGTGTTGCACCGTTTCGATGTGGTTTGGTACCGTATGGATGTACTCTTGCGGTATTGCACCGTTTTGGTTTGGTTTGGTACCGTAACGAAGTACTCGTACGGTGTTGTATCCTTTTGGTGTGGTTTGGTACCGTAACGAAGTACTCGTACGGTCTTACACCGTTTTGGTGGGGTTTGGTACCGTATGGATGTACTCGTACGGTATTGCACCATTTTGGTGTGGTTTGTTACCGTATGCATGTCCTCGTACGGTTTTGCACTGTTTCTGTGTGGTTTGGTACCGTATGTATGTACTCGTACGGTATTGCACCGTTTTCGTTAGGTTTGGTACCGTAACGAAGTACTCGTACGGTATTGTACCCTTTTGGTGTGGTTTGGTACCGTAACGAAGTACTCGTACGGTATTGCACCGTTTTGGTGTGGTTTGGTACCGTATGGATGTACTCGTACGGTATTGCACCGTTTTGGTGTGGTTTGATACCGTATGGATGTACTCGTACGGTATTGCACCGTTTTGGGGTGGTTTGGTACCGTATGGATGTACTCGTACGGTTTTGCACTGTTTTGGTGTGGTTTGGTACCGTAACGAAGTACTCGTACGGTATTGCACCGTTTTCGTGTGGTTTGAAACCGTGTAGATGTACTCGTACGGTATTGCACCGTTTTGGTGTGGTTTGGTACCGTATGGATGTACTCGTGCGGTATTGCACCGTTTTGGTTTGGTTTGGTACCGTAACGAAGTACTCGTACGGTATTGCACCGTTTTGGTGTGGTTTGGTACCGTATGGATGTACTCGTACGGTATTGCACCGTTTTGGTTAGGTTTGGTACCGTAACGAAGTACTCGTACGGTATTGCACCGTTTTGGTGCGGTTTGGTACCGTATGGATGTACTCGTACGGGATTGCACCATTTCGGTGTGGTTTGGAACCGTAACGAAGTACTCGTATGGTTTTACACCGTTTTGGTGTGGTTTGGTACCGTATGGATGTACTCGTACGGTATTGCACCGTTTTGGTTAGGTTTGGTACCGTAACGAAGTACTCGTACGGTATTGCACCGTTTTGGTGCGGTTTGGTACCGTATGGATGTACTCGTACGGGATTGCACCATTTTGGTGTGGTTTGGTACGGTATGGATGTCCTCGTACGGTTTTGCCCCTTTTCTGTGTGGTTTGGTACCGTATGGATGTACTCGTACGGTATTCCACCGTTTTGGTTAGGTTTGGTACCGTATCGAAGTACTCGTACGGTATTGTACCCTTTTGGTATGGTTTGGTACCGTAACGAAGTACTCGTACGGTATTGCACCGTTTTGGTGTGGTTTGGTACCGTATGGATGTACTCGTACGGTATTGCACCGTTTTTGTGTGGTTTGGTACCGTATGGATGTACTCGTATGGGATTGCACCATTTTGGTGTGGTTTGGTACGGTATGGATGTCCTCGTACGGTTTTGCCCCTTTTCTGTGTGGTTTGGTACCGTATGGATGTACTCGTACGGTATTCCACTCTTTTGGTTAGGTTTGGTACCGTATCGAAGTACTCGTACGGTATTGTACCCTTTTGGTATGGTTTGGTACCGTAACGAAGTACTCGTACGGTATTGCACCGTTTTGGTGTGGTTTGGTACCGTATGGATGTACTCGTACGGTATTGCACCGTTTTTGTGTGGTTTGGTACAGTATGGAAGTACTCGTACGGTATTGCACCGTTTTGGTTTGGTTTGGTACCGTAACGAAGTACTCGTACGGTATTGTACCCTTTTGGTGTGGTTTGGTACCGTAACGAAGTACTCGTACGGTATTGCACCGTTTTGGTGTGGTTTGGTACCGTATGGATGTACTCGTACGGTTTTGCACCGTTTTGGTGTGGTTTGGTACTGTAACGAAGTACTCGTACGGTATTGTACCCTTTTGGTGTGGTTTGGTACCCTAACGAAGTCCTCGTACGGCATTGCACCGTTTTGGTGTGGTTTGGTACCGTATGGTTGTACTCGTATGGTATTGCACCGTTTTGGTTAGGTTTGGTACCGTAACGAAGTACTCGTACGGTATTGTACCCTTTTGGTGTGGTTTGGTACCGTAACGAAGTACTCGTACGGTATTGCACCGTTTTGGTGTGGTTTGGTACCGTATGGAAGTACTCGTACGGTATTGCACCGTTTTGGTGTGGTTTGATACCGTATGGATGTACTCGTACGGTATTGCACCGTTTTGGTTTGGTTTGGTACCGTAACGAAGTACTCGTACGGTATTGTACCCTTTTGGTGTGGTTTGGTACCGTAACGAAGTACTCGTACGGTATTGCACCGTTTTGGGGTGGTTTGGCACCGTATGGATGTACTCGTACGGTTTTGCACTGTTTTGGTGTGGTTTGGTACCGTAACGAAGTACTCGTACGGTATTGCACCGTTTTCGTGTGGTTTGAAACCGTATAGATGTACTCGTACGGTATTGCACCGTTTCGATGTGGTTTGGTACCGTATGGATGTACTCGTGCGGTATTGCACCGTTTTGGTTTGGTTTGGTACCGTAACGAAGTACTCGTACGGTATTGCATCGTTTTGGTGTGGTTTGGTACCGTATGGATGTACTCGTACGGTATTGCACCGTTTTGGTTAGGTTTGGTACCGTAACGAAGTACTCGTACGGTATTGCACCGTTTTGGTGCGGTTTGGTACCGTATGGATGTACTCGTACGGGATTGCACCATTTCGGTGTGGTTTGGTACCGTAACGAAGTACTCGTATGGTCTTACACCGTTTTGGTGTGGTTTGGTACCGTATGGATGTACTCGTACGGTATTGCACCGTTTTGGTTAGGTTTGGTACCGTAACGAAGTACTCGTACGGTATTGCACCGTTTTGGTGCGGTTTGGTACCGTATGGATGTACTCGTACGGGATTGCACCATTTTGGTGTGGTTTGGTACGGTATGGATGTCCTCGTACGGTTTTGCCCCTTTTCTGTGTGGTTTGGTACCGTATGGATGTACTCGTACGGTATTCCACCGTTTTGGTTAGGTTTGGTACCGTATCGAAGTACTCGTACGGTATTGTACCCTTTTGGTATGGTTTGGTACCGTATTGAAGTACTCGTACGGTATGGCACCGTTTTGGTGTGGTTTGGTACCGTATGGATGTACTCGTACGGTATTGCACCGTTTTTGTGTGGTTTGGTACAGTATGGAAGTACTCGTACGGTATTGCACCGTTTTGGTTTGGTTTGGTACCGTAACGAAGTACTCGTACGGTATTGTACCCTTTTGGTGTGGTTTGGTACCGTAACGAAGTACTCGTACGGTATTGAACCGTTTTGGGGTGGTTTGGTACCGTATGAATGTACTCGTACGGTTTTGCACCGTTTTGGTGTGGTTTGGTACCGTAACGAAGTACTCGTACGGTATTGCACCGTTTTCGTGTGGTTTAAAACCGTATGGATGTACTCGTACGGTATTGCACCGTTTTAATTTGGTTTGGTACCGTATGGAAGTACTCGTACGGTATTGCACCGTTTTGGTTTGGTTTGGTACCGTAACGAAGTACTCGTACGGTATTGTACCCTTTTGGTGTGGTTTGGTACCGTAACGAAGTACTCGTACGGTATTGCACCGTTTTGGTGTGGTTTGGTACCGTATGGATGTACTCGTACGGTTTTGCACCGTTTTGGTGTGGTTTGGTACGGTAACGAAGTACTCGTACGGTATTGTACCCTTTTGGTGTGGTTTGGTACCGTAACGAAGTTCTCGTACGGCATTCCACCGTTTTGGTGTGGTATTGTACCGTATGGATGTACTCGTATGGTATTGCACCGTTTTGGTTCGGTTTGGTACCGTAACGAAGTACTCGTACGGTATTGTACCCTTTTGGTGTGGTTTGGTACCGTAATGAAGTACTCGTACGATATTGCACCGTTTTGGTGTGGTTTGGTACCGTATGGATGTACTCATACGGTATTAAACCGTTTTTGTGTGGTTTGGTACTGTATGGATGTACTCGTACGGTTTTGCACCGTTTTGGTGTGGTTTGGTACCGTGTGGATGTACTCGTACGGTTTTGCACCGTTTTGGTTTGGTTTGGTACTATAACGAAGTACTCGTACGGTATTGTACCCTTTTGGTGTGGTTTGGTACCGTAACGAAGTTCTCGTACGGCATTGCACCGTTTTGGTGTTGTTTGGCACCGTATGGATGTCCTCGTATGGTATTGCACCGTTTTGGTTAGGTTTGGTACCGTATCGAAGTACTCGTACGGTATTGTACCCTTTTGGTATGGTTTGGTACCGTAACGAAGTACTCGTACGGTATTGCACCGTTTTGGTGTGGTTTGGTACCGTATGGATGTACTCGTACGGTATTGCACCGTTTTTGTGTGGTTTGGTACCGTATGGAAGTACTCGTACGGTATTGCACCGTTTTTGTTTGGTTTGGTACCGTAACGAAGTACTCGTACGGTATTGTACCCTTTTGGTGTGGTTTGGTACCGTAACGAAGTACTCGTACGGTATTGCACCGTTTTGGTGTGGTTTGGTACCGTATGGATGTACTCGTACGGTTTTGCACCGTTTTGGTGTGGTTTGGTACTGTAACGAAGTACTCGTATGGTATTGTACCCTTTTGGTGTGGTTTGGTACCGTAACGAAGTTCTCGTACGGCATTGCACCGTTTTGGTGTGGTTTGGTACCGTATGGATGTACTCGTATGGTATTGCACCGTTTTGGTTCGGTTTGGTACCGTAACGAAGTACTCGTACGGTATTGTACCCTTTTGGTGTGGTTTGGTACCGTAACGAAGTACTCGTACGGTATTGAACCGTTTTGGGGTGGTTTGGTACCGTATGAATGTACTCGTACGGTTTTGCACCGTTTTGGTGTGGTTTGGTACCGTAACGAAGTACTCGTACGGTATTGCACCGTTTTCGTGTGGTTTAAAACCGTATGGATGTACTCGTACGGTATTGCACCGTTTTAATTTGGTTTGGTACCGTATGGAAGTACTCGTACGGTATTGCACCGTTTTGGTTTGGTTTGGTACCGTAACGAAGTACTCGTACGGTATTGTACCCTTTTGGTGTGGTTTGGTACCGTAACGAAGTACTCGTACGGTATTGCACCGTTTTGGTGTGGTTTGGTACCGTATGGATGTACTCGTACGGTTTTGCACCGTTTTGGTGTGGTTTGGTACGGTAACGAAGTACTCGTACGGTATTGTACCCTTTTGGTGTGGTTTGGTACCGTAACGAAGTTCTCGTACGGCATTCCACCGTTTTGGTGTGGTATTGTACCGTATGGATGTACTCGTATGGTATTGCACCGTTTTGGTTCGGTTTGGTACCGTAACGAAGTACTCGTACGGTATTGTACCCTTTTGGTGTGGTTTGGTACCGTAATGAAGTACTCGTACGATATTGCACCGTTTTGGTGTGGTTTGGTACCGTATGGATGTACTCATACGGTATTAAACCGTTTTTGTGTGGTTTGGTACTGTATGGATGTACTCGTACGGTTTTGCACCGTTTTGGTGTGGTTTGGTACCGTGTGGATGTACTCGTACGGTTTTGCACCGTTTTGGTTTGGTTTGGTACTATAACGAAGTACTCGTACGGTATTGTACCCTTTTGGTGTGGTTTGGTACCGTAACGAAGTTCTCGTACGGCATTGCACCGTTTTGGTGTTGTTTGGCACCGTATGGATGTCCTCGTATGGTATTGCACCGTTTTGGTTAGGTTTGGTACCGTATCGAAGTACTCGTACGGTATTGTACCCTTTTGGTATGGTTTGGTACCGTAACGAAGTACTCGTACGGTATTGCACCGTTTTGGTGTGGTTTGGTACCGTATGGATGTACTCGTACGGTATTGCACCGTTTTTGTGTGGTTTGGTACCGTATGGAAGTACTCGTACGGTATTGCACCGTTTTTGTTTGGTTTGGTACCGTAACGAAGTACTCGTACGGTATTGTACCCTTTTGGTGTGGTTTGGTACCGTAACGAAGTACTCGTACGGTATTGCACCGTTTTGGTGTGGTTTGGTACCGTATGGATGTACTCGTACGGTTTTGCACCGTTTTGGTGTGGTTTGGTACTGTAACGAAGTACTCGTATGGTATTGTACCCTTTTGGTGTGGTTTGGTACCGTAACGAAGTTCTCGTACGGCATTGCACCGTTTTGGTGTGGTTTGGTACCGTATGGATGTACTCGTATGGTATTGCACCGTTTTGGTTCGGTTTGGTACCGTAACGAAGTACTCGTACGGTATTGTACCCTTTTGGTGTGGTTTGGTACCGTAACGAAGTACTCGTACGGTATTGAACCGTTTTGGGGTGGTTTGGTACCGTATGAATGTACTCGTACGGTTTTGCACCGTTTTGGTGTGGTTTGGTACCGTAACGAAGTACTCGTACGGTATTGCACCGTTTTCGTGTGGTTTAAAACCGTATGGATGTACTCGTACGGTATTGCACCGTTTTAATTTGGTTTGGTACCGTATGGAAGTACTCGTACGGTATTGCACCGTTTTGGTTTGGTTTGGTACCGTAACGAAGTACTCGTACGGTATTGTACCCTTTTGGTGTGGTTTGGTACCGTAACGAAGTACTCGTACGGTATTGCACCGTTTTGGTGTGGTTTGGTACCGTATGGATGTACTCGTACGGTTTTGCACCGTTTTGGTGTGGTTTGGTACGGTAACGAAGTACTCGTACGGTATTGTACCCTTTTGGTGTGGTTTGGTACCGTAACGAAGTTCTCGTACGGCATTCCACCGTTTTGGTGTGGTATTGTACCGTATGGATGTACTCGTATGGTATTGCACCGTTTTGGTTCGGTTTGGTACCGTAACGAAGTACTCGTACGGTATTGTACCCTTTTGGTGTGGTTTGGTACCGTAATGAAGTACTCGTACGATATTGCACCGTTTTGGTGTGGTTTGGTACCGTATGGATGTACTCATACGGTATTAAACCGTTTTTGTGTGGGTTGGTACTGTATGGATGTACTCGTACGGTTTTGCACCGTTTTGGTGTGGTTTGGTACCGTGTGGATGTACTCGTACGGTTTTGCACCGTTTTGGTTTGGTTTGGTACTATAACGAAGTACTCGTACGGTATTGTACCCTTTTGGTGTGGTTTGGTACCGTAACGAAGTTCTCGTACGGCATTGCACCGTTTTGGTGTTGTTTGGCACCGTATGGATGTCCTCGTATGGTATTGCACCGTTTTGGTTAGGTTTGGTACCGTATCGAAGTACTCGTACGGTATTGTACCCTTTTGGTATGGTTTGGTACCGTAACGAAGTACTCGTACGGTATTGCACCGTTTTGGTGTGGTTTGGTACCGTATGGATGTACTCGTACGGTATTGCACCGTTTTTGTGTGGTTTGGTACCGTATGGAAGTACTCGTACGGTATTGCACCGTTTTTGTTTGGTTTGGTACCGTAACGAAGTACTCGTACGGTATTGTACCCTTTTGGTGTGGTTTGGTACCGTAACGAAGTACTCGTACGGTATTGCACCGTTTTGGTGTGGTTTGGTACCGTATGGATGTACTCGTACGGTTTTGCACCGTTTTGGTGTGGTTTGGTACTGTAACGAAGTACTCGTATGGTATTGTACCCTTTTGGTGTGGTTTGGTACCGTAACGAAGTTCTCGTACGGCATTGCACCGTTTTGGTGTGGTTTGGTACCGTATGGATGTACTCGTATGGTATTGCACCGTTTTGGTTCGGTTTGGTACCGTAACGAATTACTCGTACGGTATTGTACCCTTTTGGTGTGGTTTGGTACCGTAACGAAGTACTCGTACGGTATTGAACCGTTTTGGGGTGGTTTGGTACCGTATGGATGTACTCGTACGGTTTTGCACCGTTTTGGTGTGGTTTGGTACCGTAACGAAGTACTCGTACGGTATTGCACCGTTTTCGTGTGGTTTGAAACCGTATGGATGTACTCGTACGGTATTGCACCGTTTTGGTTAGGTTTGGTACCGTATCGAAGTACTCGTACGGTATTGTACCCTTTTGGTGTGGTTTGGTACCGTAACGAAGTACTCGTACGGTATTGCACCGTTTTGGTGTGGTTTGGTACCGTATGGATGTACTCGTACGGTATTGCACCGTTTTGGTGTGGTTTGGTACCGTATGGATGTACTCGTACGGTATTGCACCGTTTTGGTTCGGTTTGGTACCGTAACGAAGTACTCGTACGGTATTGTACCCTTTTGGTGTGGTTTGGTACCGTAACGAAGTACTCGTACGATATTGCACCGTTTTGGTGTGGTTTGGTACCGTATGGATGTACTCGTACGGTATTAAACCGTTTTGGTGTGGTTTGGTACCGTATGGATGTACTTGTACGGTTTTGCACCGTTTTGGTGTGGTTTGGTACCGTATGGATGTACTCGTACGGTTTTGCACCGTTTTGGTGTGGTTTGGTACTTAAACGAAGTACTCGTACGGTATTGTACCGTTTTGGTGTGGTTTGGTACCGTAACGAAGTTCTCGTACGGCATTGCACCGTTTTGGTGTGGTTTGGTACCGTATGGATGTACTCGTATGGTATTGCACCGTTTTGGTTAGGTTTGGTACCGTAACGAAGTACTCGTACGGTATTGTACCATTTTGGTGTGGTTTGGTACCGTAACGAAGTACTCGTACGGTATTGAACCGTTTTCGGGTGGTTTGGTACCGTATGGATGTACTCATACGGTTTTGCACCATTTTGGTGTGGTTTGGTACCGTAACGAAATACTCGTCGGTATTGCACCGTTTTCGTGTGGTTTGAAACCGTATGGATGCACTCGTACGGTATTGCACCGTTTTGGTTAGGTTTGGTACCGTATCGAAGTACTCGTACGGTATTGTACCCTTTTGGTGTGGTTTGGTACCGTAACGAAGTACTCGTACGGTATTGCACCGTTTTGGTGTGGTTTGGTACCGTATGGATGTACTCGTACGGTATTGCACCGTTTTTGTGTGGTTTCGTACCGTATGGAAGTACTCGTACGGTATTGCACCGTTTTGGTTTGGTTTGGTACCGTAACGAAGTACTCGTACGGTATTGTACCCTTTTGGTGTGGTTTGGTACCGTAACGAAGTATTCGTACGGTATTGCACCGTTTTGGTGTGGTTTGGTACCGTATGGATGTACTCGTACAGTTTTGCACCGTTTTGGTGTGGTTTGGTACTGTAACGAAGTACTCGTATGGTATTGTACCCTTTTGGTGTGGTTTGGTACCGTAACGAAGTTCTCGTACGGCATTGCACCGTTTTGGTGTGCTTTGGTACCGTATGGATGTACTCGTATGGTATTGCACCGTTTTGGTTAGGTTTGGTACCGTAACGAAGTACTCGTACGGTATTGAACCCTTTTGGTGTGGTTTGGTACCGTAACGAAGTACTCGTACGGTATTGGACCGTTTTGGGGTGGTTTGGTACCGTATGGATGTACTCGTACGGTTTTGCACCGTTTTGGTGTGGTTTGGTACCGTAACGAAATACTCGTACGGTATTGCACCGTTTTCGTGTGGTTTGAAACCGTATGGATGTACTCGTACGGTATTGCACCGTTTTGGTTAGGTTTGGTACCGTATCGAAGTACTCGTACGGTATTGTACCCTTTTGGTGTGGTTTGGTACCGTAACGAAGTACTCGTACGGTATTGCACCGTTTTGGTGTGGTTTGGTACCGTATGGATGTACTCGTACGGTATTGCACCGTTTTGGTGTGGTTTGGTACCGTATGGATGTACTCGTACGGTATTGCACCGTTTTGGTTCGGTTTGGTACCGTAACGAAGTACTCGTACGGTATTGTACCCTTTTGGTGTGGTTTGGTACCGTAACGAAGTTCTCGTACGGCATTCCACCGTTTTGGTGTGGTATTGTACCGTATGGATGTACTCGTATGGTATTGCACCGTTTTGGTTCGGTTTGGTACCGTAACGAAGTACTCGTACGGTATTGTACCATTTTGGTGTGGTTTGGTACCGTAATGAAGTACTCGTACGATATTGCACCGTTTTGGTGTGGTTTGGTACCGTATGGATGTACTCATACGGTATTAAACCGTTTTGGTGTGGTTTGGTACCGTATGGATGTACTCGTACGGTTTTGCACCGTTTTGGTGTGGTTTGGTACCGTGTGGATGTACTCGTACGGTTTTGCACCGTTTTGGTGTGGTTTGGTACTATAACGAAGTACTCGTACGGTATTGTACCCTTTTGGTGTGGTTTGGTACCGTAACGAAGTTCTCGTACGGCATTGCACCGTTTTGGTGTGGTTTGGCACCGTATGGATGTACTCGTATGGTATTGCACCGTTTTGGTTAGGTTTGGTACCGTATCGAAGTACTCGTACGGTATTGTACCCTTTTGGTATGGTTTGGTACCGTAACGAAGTACTCGTACGGTATTGCACCGTTTTTGTGTGGTTTGGTACCGTATGGATGTACTCGTACGGTATTGCACCGTTTTTGTGTGGTTTGGTACCGTATGGAAGTACTCGTACGGTATTGCACCGTTTTTGTTTGGTTTGGTACCGTAACGAAGTACTCGTACGGTATTGTACCCTTTTGGTGTGGTTTGGTACCGTAACGAAGTACTCGTACGGTATTGCACCGTTTGGGTGTGGTTTGGTACCGTATGGATGTACTCGTACGGTTTTGCACCGTTTTGGTGTGGTTTGGTACTGTAACGAAGTACTCGTATGGTATTGTACCCTTTTGGTGTGGTTTGGTACCGTAACGAAGTTCTCGTACGGCATTGCACCGTTTTGGTGTGGTTTGGTACCGTATGGATGTACTCGTATGGTATTGCACCGTTTTGGTTAGGTTTCGTACCGTAACGAATTACTCGTACGGTATTGTACCCTTTTGGTGTGGTTTGGTACCGTAACGAAGTACTCGTACGGTATTGAACCGTTTTGGGGTGGTTTGGTACCGTATGGATGTACTCGTACGGTTTTGCACCGTTTTGGTGTGGTTTGGTACCGTAACGAAGTACTCGTACGGTATTGCACCGTTTTCGTGTGGTTTGAAACCGTATGGATGTACTCGTACGGTATTGCACCGTTTTGGTTAGGTTTGGTACCGTATCGAAGTACTCGTACGGTATTGTACCCTTTTGGTGTGGTTTGGTACCGTAACGAAGTACTCGTACGGTATTGCACCGTTTTGGTGTGGTTTGGTACCGTATGGATGTACTCGTACGGTATTGCACCGTTTTGGTGTGGTTTGGTACCGTATGGATGTACTCGTACGGTATTGCACCGTTTTGGTTCGGTTTGGTACCGTAACGAAGTACTCGTACGGTATTGTACCCTTTTGGTGTGGTTTGGTACCGTAACGAAGTACTCGTACGATATTGCACCGTTTTGGTGTGGTTTTGTACCGTATGGATGTACTCGTACGGTATTAAACCGTTTTGGTGTGGTTCGGTACCGTATGGATGTACTCGTACGGTTTTGCACCGTTTTGGTGTGGTTTGGTACTATAACGAAGTACTCGTACGGTATTGTACCGTTTTGGTGTGGTTTGGTACCGTAACGAAGTTCTCGTACGGCATTGCACCGTTTTGGTGTGGTTTGGTACCGTATGGATGTACTCGTATGGTATTGCACCGTTTTGGTTAGGTTTGGTACCGTAACGAAGTACTCGTACGGTATTGTTCCATTTTGGTGTGGTTTGGAACCGTAACGAAGTACTCGTACGGTATTGAACCGTTTTGGGGTGGTTTGGTACCGTATGGATGTACTCATACGGTTTTGCACCATTTTGGTGTGGTTTGGTACCGTAACGAAGTACTCGTCGGTATTGCACCGTTTTCGTGTGGTTTGAAACCGTATGGATGTACTCGTACGGTATTGCACCGTTTTGGTTAGGTTTGGTACCGTATCGAAGTACTCGTACGGTATTGTACCCTTTTGGTGTGGTTTGGTACCGTAACGATGTACTCGTACGGTATTGCACCGTTTTGGTGTGGTTTGGTACCGTATGGATGTACTCGTACGGTATTGCACCGTTTTTGTGTGGTTTCGTACCGTATGGAAGTACTCGTACGGTATTGCACCGTTTTGGTTTGGTTTGGTACCGTAACGAAGTACTCGTACGGTATTGTACCCTTTTGGTGTGGTTTGGTACCGTAACGAAGTATTCGTACGGTATTGCACCGTTTTGGTGTGGTTTGGTACCGTATGGATGTACTCGTACAGTTTTGCACCGTTTTGGTGTGGTTTGGTACTGTAACGAAGTACTCGTATGGTATTGTACCCTTTTGGTGTGGTTTGGTACCGTAACGAAGTTCTCGTACGGCATTGCACCGTTTTGGTGTGGTTTGGTACCGTATGGATGTACTCGTATGGTATTGCACCGTTTTGGTTAGGTTTGGTACCGTAACGAATTACTCGTACGGTATTGTACCCTTTTGGTGTGGTTTGGTACCGTAACGAAGTACTCGTACGGTATTGAACCGTTTTGGGGTGGTTTGGTACCGTATGGATGTACTCGTACGGTTTTGCACCGTTTTGGTGTGGTTTGGTACCGTAACGAAGTACTCGTACGGTATTGCACCGTTTTCGTGTGGTTTGAAACCGTATGGATGTACTCGTACGGTATTGCACCGTTTTGGTTAGGTTTGGTACCGTATCGAAGTACTCGTTCGGTATTGTACCCTTTTGGTGTGGTTTGGTACCGTAACGAAGTACTCGTACGGTATTGCACCGTTTTGGTGTGGTTTGGTACCGTATGGATGTACTCGTACGGTATTGCACCGTTTTGGTGTGGTTCGGTACCGTATGGATGTACTCGTACGGTATTGCACCGTTTTGGTTAGGTTTGGTACCGTATCGAAGTACTCGTACGGTATTGTACCCTTTTGGTGTGGTTTGGTACCGTAACGATGTACTCGTACGGTATTGCACCGTTTTGGTGTGGTTTGGTACCGTATGGATGTACTCGTACGGTATTGCACCGTTTTTGTGTGGTTTGGTACCGTAACGAAGTACTCGTCGGTATTGCACCGTTTTGGTTTGGTTTGAAACCGTATGGATGTACTCGTACGGTATTGCACCGTTTTGGTTAGGTTTGGTACCGTATCGAAGTACTCGTACGGTATTGTACCCTTTTGGTGTGGTTTGGTACCGTAACGATGTACTCGTACGGTATTGCACCGTTTTGGTGTGGTTTGGTACCGTATGGATGTACTCGTACGGTATTGCACCGTTTTTGTGTGGTTTCGTACCGTATGGAAGTACTCGTACGGTATTGCACCGTTTTGGTTTGGTTTGGTACCGTAACGAAGTACTCGTACGGTATTGTACCCTTTTGGTGTGGTTTGGTACCGTAACGAAGTTCTCGTACGGCATTGCACCGTTTTGGTGTGGTTTGGTACCGTATGGATGTACTCGTATGGTATTGCACCGTTTTGGTTAGGTTTGGTACCGTAACGAAGTACTCGTACGGTATTGTACCCTTTTGGTGTGGTTTGGTACCGTAACGAAGTACTCGTACGGCATTGAACCGTTTTGGGGTGGTTTGGTACCGTATGGATGTACTCGTACGGTTTTGCACCGTTTTGGTGTGGTTTGGTACCGTAACGAAATACTCGTACGGTATTGCACCGTTTTCGTGTGGTTTGAAACCGTATGGATGTACTCGTACGGTATTGCACCGTTTTGGTGTGGTTTGGTACCGTATCGAAGTACTCGTACGGTATTGTACCCTTTTGGTGTGGTTTGGTACCGTAACGAAGTACTCGTACGGTATTGCACCGTTTTGGTGTGGTTTGGTACCGTATGGATGTACTCGTACGGTATTGCACCGTTTTGGTGTGGTTTGGTACCGTATGGATGTACTCGTACGGTATTGCACCGTTTTGGTTCGGTTTGGTACCGTAACGAAGTACTCGTACGGTATTGTACCCTTTTGGTGTGGTTTGATACCGTAACGAAGTAATCGTACGATATTGCACCGTTTTGGTGTGGTTTGGTACCGTATGGATGTACTCGTACGGTATTAAACCGTTTTGGTGTGGTTTGGTACCGTATGGATGTACTCGTACGGTATTGCACCGTTTTGGTTCGGTTTGGTACCGTAACGAAGTACTCGTACGGTATTGTACCCTTTTGGTGTGGTTTGGTACCGTAACGAAGTAATCGTACGATATTGCACCGTTTTGGTGTGGTTTGGTACCGTATGGATGTACTCGTACGGTATTAAACCGTTTTGGTGTGGTTTGGTACCGTGTGGATGTACTCGTACGGTTTTGCACCGTTTTGGTGTGGTTTGGTACTATAACGAAGTACTCGTACGGTATTGTACCGTTTTGGTGTGGTTTGGTACCGTAACGAAGTTCTCGTACGGCATTGCACCGTTTTGGTGTGGTTTGGTACCGTATGGATGTACTCGTATGGTATTGCACCGTTTTGGTTAGGTTTGGTACCGTAACGAAGTACTCGTACGGTATTGTTCCATTTTGGTGTGGTTTGGAACCGTAACGAAGTACTCGTACGGTATTGAACCGTTTTGGGGTGGTTTGGTACCGTATGGATGTACTCATACGGTTTTGCACCATTTTGGTGTGGTTTGGTACCGTAACGAAGTACTCGTCGGTATTGCACCGTTTTCGTGTGGTTTGAAACCGTATGGATGTACTCGTACGGTATTGCACCGTTTTGGTTAGGTTTGGTACCGTATCGAAGTACTCGTACGGTATTGTACCCTTTTGGTGTGGTTTGGTACCGTAACGATGTACTCGTACGGTATTGCACCGTTTTGGTGTGGTTTGGTACCGTATGGATGTACTCGTACGGTATTGCACCGTTTTTGTGTGGTTTCGTACCGTATGGAAGTACTCGTACGGTATTGCACCGTTTTGGTTTGGTTTGGTACCGTAACGAAGTACTCGTACGGTATTGTACCCTTTTGGTGTGGTTTGGTACCGTAACGAAGTATTCGTACGGTATTGCACCGTTTTGGTGTGGTTTGGTACCGTATGGATGTACTCGTACAGTTTTGCACCGTTTTGGTGTGGTTTGGTACTGTAACGAAGTACTCGTATGGTATTGTACCCTTTTGGTGTGGTTTGGTACCGTAACGAAGTTCTCGTACGGCATTGCACCGTTTTGGTGTGGTTTGGTACCGTATGGATGTACTCGTATGGTATTGCACCGTTTTGGTTAGGTTTGGTACCGTAACGAATTACTCGTACGGTATTGTACCCTTTTGGTGTGGTTTGGTACCGTAACGAAGTACTCGTACGGTATTGAACCGTTTTGGGGTGGTTTGGTACCGTATGGATGTACTCGTACGGTTTCGCACCGTTTTGGTGTGGTTTGGTACCGTAACGAAGTACTCGTACGGTATTGCACCGTTTTCGTGTGGTTTGAAACCGTATGGATGTACTCGTACGGTATTGCACCGTTTTGGTTAGGTTTGGTACCGTATCGAAGTACTCGTACGGTATTGTACCCTTTTGGTGTGGTTTGGTACCGTAACGAAGTACTCGTACGGTATTGCACCGTTTTGGTGTGGTTTGGTACCGTATGGATGTACTCGTACGGTATTGCACCGTTTTGGTGTGGTTCGGTACCGTATGGATGTACTCGTACGGTATTGCACCGTTTTGGTTAGGTTTGGTACCGTATCGAAGTACTCGTACGGTATTGTACCCTTTTGGTGTGGTTTGGTACCGTAACGATGTACTCGTACGGTATTGCACCGTTTTGGTGTGGTTTGGTACCGTATGGATGTACTCGTACGGTATTGCACCGTTTTTGTGTGGTTTGGTACCGTAACGAAGTACTCGTCGGTATTGCACCGTTTTGGTTTGGTTTGAAACCGTATGGATGTACTCGTACGGTATTGCACCGTTTTGGTTAGGTTTGGTACCGTATCGAAGTACTCGTACGGTATTGTACCCTTTTGGTGTGGTTTGGTACCGTAACGATGTACTCGTACGGTATTGCACCGTTTTGGTGTGGTTTGGTACCGTATGGATGTACTCGTACGGTATTGCACCGTTTTTGTGTGGTTTCGTACCGTATGGAAGTACTCGTACGGTATTGCACCGTTTTGGTTTGGTTTGGTACCGTAACGAAGTACTCGTACGGTATTGTACCCTTTTGGTGTGGTTTGGTACCGTAACGAAGTTCTCGTACGGCATTGCACCGTTTTGGTGTGGTTTGGTACCGTATGGATGTACTCGTATGGTATTGCACCGTTTTGGTTAGGTTTGGTACCGTAACGAAGTACTCGTACGGTATTGTACCCTTTTGGTGTGGTTTGGTACCGTAACGAAGTACTCGTACGGCATTGAACCGTTTTGGGGTGGTTTGGTACCGTATGGATGTACTCGTACGGTTTTGCACCGTTTTGGTGTGGTTTGGTACCGTAACGAAATACTCGTACGGTATTGCACCGTTTTCGTGTGGTTTGAAACCGTATGGATGTACTCGTACGGTATTGCACCGTTTTGGTGTGGTTTGGTACCGTATCGAAGTACTCGTACGGTATTGTACCCTTTTGGTGTGGTTTGGTACCGTAACGAAGTACTCGTACGGTATTGCACCGTTTTGGTGTGGTTTGGTACCGTATGGATGTACTCGTACGGTATTGCACCGTTTTGGTGTGGTTTGGTACCGTATGGATGTACTCGTACGGTATTGCACCGTTTTGGTTCGGTTTGGTACCGTAACGAAGTACTCGCACGGTATTGTACCCTTTTGGTGTGGTTTGGTACCGTAACGAAGTAATCGTACGATATTGCACCGTTTTGGTGTGGTTTGGTACCGTATGGATGTACTCGTACGGTATTAAACCGTTTTGGTGTGGTTTGGTACCGTATGGATGTACTCGTACGGTATTGCACCGTTTTGGTTCGGTTTGGTACCGTAACGAAGTACTCGTACGGTATTGTACCCTTTTGGTGTGGTTTGGTACCGTAACGAAGTAATCGTACGATATTGCACCGTTTTGGTGTGGTTTGGTACCGTATGGATGTACTCGTACGGTATTAAACCGTTTTGGTGTGGTTTGGTACCGTATGGATGTACTCGTACGGTATTAAACCGTTTTGGTGTGGTTTGGTACCGTATGGATGTACTCGTACGGTTTTGCACCGTTTTGGTGTGGTTTGGTACCGTAACGAAGTACTCGTACGGTATTGCACCGTTTTGGTGTGGTTTGGTACCGTATGGATGTACTCGTACGGTATTGCACCGTTTTGGTGTGGTTTGGTACCGTATGGATGTACTCGTACGGTATTGCACCGTTTTGGTTCGGTTTGGTACCGTAACGAAGTACTCGTACGGTATTGTACCCTTTTGGTGTGGTTTGGTACCGTAACGAAGTAATCGTACGATATTGCACCGTTTTGGTGTGGTTTGGTACCGTATGGATGTACTCGTACGGTATTAAACCGTTTTGGTGTGGTTTGGTACCGTGTGGATGTACTCGTACGGTTTTGCACCGTTTTGGTGTGGTTTGGTACTATAACGAAGTACTCGTACGGTATTGTACCCTTTTGGTGTGGTTTGGTACCGTAACGAAGTTCTCGTACGGCATTGCACCGTTTTGGTGTGGTTTGGCACCGTATGGATGTACTCGTATGGTATTGCACCGTTTTGGTTAGGTTTGGTACCGTATCGAAGTACTCGTACGGTATTGTACCCTTTTGGTATGGTTTGGTACCGTAACGAAGTACTCGTACGGTATTGCACCGTTTTGGTGTGGTTTGGTACCGTATGGATGTACTCGTACGGTATTGCACCGTTTTTGTGTGGTTTGGTACCGTATGGAAGTACTCGTACGGTATTGCACCGTTTTTGTTTGGTTTGGTACCGTAACGAAGTACTCGTACGGTATTGTACCCTTTTGGTGTGGTTTGGTACCGTAACGAAGTACTCGTACGGTATTGCACCGTTTTGGTGTGGTTTGGTACCGTATGGATGTACTCGTACGGTTTTGCACCGTTTTGGTGTGGTTTGGTACCGTAACGAAGTACTCGTACGGTATTGCACCGTTTTCGTGTTGTTTGAAACCGTATGGATGTACTCGTACGGTATTGCACCGTTTTGGTTAGGTTTGGTACCATATCGAAGTACTCGTACGGTATTGTACCCTTTTGGTGTGGTTTGGTACCGTAACGAAGTACTCGTACGGTATTGCACCGTTTTGGTGTGGTTTGGTACCGTATGGATGTACTCGTACGGTATTGCACCGTTTTGGTGTGGTTTGGTACCGTATGGATGTACTCGTACGGTATTGCACCGTTTTGGTTCGGTTTGGTACCGTAACGAAGTACTCGTACGGTATTGTACCCTTTTGGTGTGGTTTGGTACCGTAACGAAGTACTCGTACGATATTGCACCGTTTTGGTGTGGTTTGGTACCGTATGGATGTACTCGTACGGTATTAAACCGTTTTGGTGTGGTTTGGTACCGTATGGATGTACTCGTACGGTTTTGCACCGTTTTGGTGTGGTTTGGTACCGTATGGATGTACTCGTACGGTTTTGCACCGTTTTGGTGTGGTTTGGTACTATAACGAAGTACTCGTACGGTATTGTACCGTTTTGGTTTGGTTTGGTACCGTAACGAAGTTCTCGTACGGCATTGCACCGTTTTGGTGTGGTTTGGTACCGTATGGATGTACTCGTATGGTATTGCACCGTTTTGGTTAGGTTTGGTACCGTAACGAAGTACTCGTACGGTATTGTACCATTTTGGTGTGGTTTGGTACCGTAACGAAGTACTCGTACGGTATAGAACCGTTTTGGGGTGGTTTGGTACCGTATGGATGTACTCATACGGTTTTGCACCATTTTGGTGTGGTTTGGTACCGTATCGAAGTACTCGTACGGTATTGTACCCTTTTGGTGTGGTTTGGTACCGTAACGATGTACTCGTACGGTATTGCACCGTTTTGGTGTGGTTTGGCACCGTATGGATGTACTCGTATGGTATTGTACCGTTTTGGTTTGGTTTGGTACCGTAACGAAGTTCTCGTACGGCATTGCACCGTTTTGGTGTGGTTTGGTACCGTATGGATGTACTCGTATGGTATTGCACCGTTTTGGTTAGGTTTGGTACCGTAACGAAGTACTCGTACGGTATTGTACCATTTTGGTGTGGTTTGGTACCGTAACGAAGTACTCGTACGGTATTGAACCGTTTTGGGGTGGTTTGGTACCGTATGGATGTACTCATACGGTTTTGCACCATTTTGGTGTGGTTTGGTACCGTAACGAAGTACTCGTCGGTATTGCACCGTTTTCGTGTGGTTTGAAACCGTATGGATGTACTCGTACGGTATTGCACCGTTTTGGTTAGGTTTGGTACCGTATCGAAGTACTCGTACGGTATTGTACCCTTTTGGTGTGGTTTGGTACCGTAACGATGTACTCGTACGGTATTGCACCGTTTTGGTGTGGTTTGGTACCGTATGGATGTACTCGTACGGTATTGCACCGTTTTTGTGTGGTTTCGTACCGTATGGAAGTACTCGTACGGTATTGCACCGTTTTGGTTTGGTTTGGTACCGTAACGAAGTACTCGTACGGTATTGTACCCTTTTGGTGTGGTTTGGTACCGTAACGAAGTATTCGTACGGTATTGCACCGTTTTGGTGTGGTTTGGTACCGTATGGATGTACTCGTACAGTTTTGCACCGTTTTGGTGTGGTTTGGTACTGTAACGAAGTACTCGTATGGTATTGTACCCTTTTGGTGTGGTTTGGTACCGTAACGAAGTTCTCGTACGGCATTGCACCGTTTTGGTGTGGTTTGGTACCGTATGGATGTACTCGTATGGTATTGCACCGTTTTGGTTAGGTTTGGTACCGTAACGAATTACTCGTACGGTATTGTACCCTTTTGGTGTGGTTTGGTACCGTAACGAAGTACTCGTACGGTATTGAACCGTTTTGGGGTGGTTTGGTACCGTATGGATGTACTCGTACGGTTTCGCACCGTTTTGGTGTGGTTTGGTACCGTAACGAAGTACTCGTACGGTATTGCACCGTTTTCGTGTGGTTTGAAACCGTATGGATGTACTCGTACGGTATTGCACCGTTTTGGTTAGGTTTGGTACCGTATCGAAGTACTCGTACGGTATTGTACCCTTTTGGTGTGGTTTGGTACCGTAACGAAGTACTCGTACGGTATTGCACCGTTTTGGTGTGGTTTGGTACCGTATGGATGTACTCGTACGGTATTGCACCGTTTTGGTGTGGTTCGGTACCGTATGGATGTACTCGTACGGTATTGCACCGTTTTGGTTAGGTTTGGTACCGTATCGAAGTACTCGTACGGTATTGTACCCTTTTGGTGTGGTTTGGTACCGTAACGATGTACTCGTACGGTATTGCACCGTTTTGGTGTGGTTTGGTACCGTATGGATGTACTCGTACGGTATTGCACCGTTTTTGTGTGGTTTGGTACCGTAACGAAGTACTCGTCGGTATTGCACCGTTTTGGTTTGGTTTGAAACCGTATGGATGTACTCGTACGGTATTGCACCGTTTTGGTTAGGTTTGGTACCGTATCGAAGTACTCGTACGGTATTGTACCCTTTTGGTGTGGTTTGGTACCGTAACGATGTACTCGTACGGTATTGCACCGTTTTGGTGTGGTTTGGTACCGTATGGATGTACTCGTACGGTATTGCACCGTTTTTGTGTGGTTTCGTACCGTATGGAAGTACTCGTACGGTATTGCACCGTTTTGGTTTGGTTTGGTACCGTAACGAAGTACTCGTACGGTATTGTACCCTTTTGGTGTGGTTTGGTACCGTAACGAAGTTCTCGTACGGCATTGCACCGTTTTGGTGTGGTTTGGTACCGTATGGATGTACTCGTATGGTATTGCACCGTTTTGGTTAGGTTTGGTACCGTAACGAAGTACTCGTACGGTATTGTACCCTTTTGGTGTGGTTTGGTACCGTAACGAAGTACTCGTACGGCATTGAACCGTTTTGGGGTGGTTTGGTACCGTATGGATGTACTCGTACGGTTTTGCACCGTTTTGGTGTGGTTTGGTACCGTAACGAAATACTCGTACGGTATTGCACCGTTTTCGTGTGGTTTGAAACCGTATGGATGTACTCGTACGGTATTGCACCGTTTTGGTGTGGTTTGGTACCGTATCGAAGTACTCGTACGGTATTGTACCCTTTTGGTGTGGTTTGGTACCGTAACGAAGTACTCGTACGGTATTGCACCGTTTTGGTGTGGTTTGGTACCGTATGGATGTACTCGTACGGTATTGCACCGTTTTGGTGTGGTTTGGTACCGTATGGATGTACTCGTACGGTATTGCACCGTTTTGGTTCGGTTTGGTACCGTAACGAAGTACTCGCACGGTATTGTACCCTTTTGGTGTGGTTTGGTACCGTAACGAAGTAATCGTACGATATTGCACCGTTTTGGTGTGGTTTGGTACCGTATGGATGTACTCGTACGGTATTAAACCGTTTTGGTGTGGTTTGGTACCGTATGGATGTACTCGTACGGTATTGCACCGTTTTGGTTCGGTTTGGTACCGTAACGAAGTACTCGTACGGTATTGTACCCTTTTGGTGTGGTTTGGTACCGTAACGAAGTAATCGTACGATATTGCACCGTTTTGGTGTGGTTTGGTACCGTATGGATGTACTCGTACGGTATTAAACCGTTTTGGTGTGGTTTGGTACCGTATGGATGTACTCGTACGGTATTAAACCGTTTTGGTGTGGTTTGGTACCGTATGGATGTACTCGTACGGTTTTGCACCGTTTTGGTGTGGTTTGGTACCGTAACGAAGTACTCGTACGGTATTGCACCGTTTTGGTGTGGTTTGGTACCGTATGGATGTACTCGTACGGTATTGCACCGTTTTGGTGTGGTTTGGTACCGTATGGATGTACTCGTACGGTATTGCACCGTTTTGGTTCGGTTTGGTACCGTAACGAAGTACTCGTACGGTATTGTACCCTTTTGGTGTGGTTTGGTACCGTAACGAAGTAATCGTACGATATTGCACCGTTTTGGTGTGGTTTGGTACCGTATGGATGTACTCGTACGGTATTAAACCGTTTTGGTGTGGTTTGGTACCGTGTGGATGTACTCGTACGGTTTTGCACCGTTTTGGTGTGGTTTGGTACTATAACGAAGTACTCGTACGGTATTGTACCCTTTTGGTGTGGTTTGGTACCGTAACGAAGTTCTCGTACGGCATTGCACCGTTTTGGTGTGGTTTGGCACCGTATGGATGTACTCGTATGGTATTGCACCGTTTTGGTTAGGTTTGGTACCGTATCGAAGTACTCGTACGGTATTGTACCCTTTTGGTATGGTTTGGTACCGTAACGAAGTACTCGTACGGTATTGCACCGTTTTGGTGTGGTTTGGTACCGTATGGATGTACTCGTACGGTATTGCACCGTTTTTGTGTGGTTTGGTACCGTATGGAAGTACTCGTACGGTATTGCACCGTTTTTGTTTGGTTTGGTACCGTAACGAAGTACTCGTACGGTATTGTACCCTTTTGGTGTGGTTTGGTACCGTAACGAAGTACTCGTACGGTATTGCACCGTTTTGGTGTGGTTTGGTACCGTATGGATGTACTCGTACGGTTTTGCACCGTTTTGGTGTGGTTTGGTACCGTAACGAAGTACTCGTACGGTATTGCACCGTTTTCGTGTTGTTTGAAACCGTATGGATGTACTCGTACGGTATTGCACCGTTTTGGTTAGGTTTGGTACCATATCGAAGTACTCGTACGGTATTGTACCCTTTTGGTGTGGTTTGGTACCGTAACGAAGTACTCGTACGGTATTGCACCGTTTTGGTGTGGTTTGGTACCGTATGGATGTACTCGTACGGTATTGCACCGTTTTGGTGTGGTTTGGTACCGTATGGATGTACTCGTACGGTATTGCACCGTTTTGGTTCGGTTTGGTACCGTAACGAAGTACTCGTACGGTATTGTACCCTTTTGGTGTGGTTTGGTACCGTAACGAAGTACTCGTACGATATTGCACCGTTTTGGTGTGGTTTGGTACCGTATGGATGTACTCGTACGGTATTAAACCGTTTTGGTGTGGTTTGGTACCGTATGGATGTACTCGTACGGTTTTGCACCGTTTTGGTGTGGTTTGGTACCGTATGGATGTACTCGTACGGTTTTGCACCGTTTTGGTGTGGTTTGGTACTATAACGAAGTACTCGTACGGTATTGTACCGTTTTGGTTTGGTTTGGTACCGTAACGAAGTTCTCGTACGGCATTGCACCGTTTTGGTGTGGTTTGGTACCGTATGGATGTACTCGTATGGTATTGCACCGTTTTGGTTAGGTTTGGTACCGTAACGAAGTACTCGTACGGTATTGTACCATTTTGGTGTGGTTTGGTACCGTAACGAAGTACTCGTACGGTATAGAACCGTTTTGGGGTGGTTTGGTACCGTATGGATGTACTCATACGGTTTTGCACCATTTTGGTGTGGTTTGGTACCGTATCGAAGTACTCGTACGGTATTGTACCCTTTTGGTGTGGTTTGGTACCGTAACGATGTACTCGTACGGTATTGCACCGTTTTGGTGTGGTTTGGCACCGTATGGATGTACTCGTATGGTATTGTACCGTTTTGGTTTGGTTTGGTACCGTAACGAAGTTCTCGTACGGCATTGCACCGTTTTGGTGTGGTTTGGTACCGTATGGATGTACTCGTATGGTATTGCACCGTTTTGGTTAGGTTTGGTACCGTAACGAAGTACTCGTACGGTATTGTACCATTTTGGTGTGGTTTGGTACCGTAACGAAGTACTCGTACGGTATTGAACCGTTTTGGGGTGGTTTGGTACCGTATGGATGTACTCATACGGTTTTGCACCATTTTGGTGTGGTTTGGTACCGTATCGAAGTACTCGTACGGTATTGTACCCTTTTGGTGTGGTTTGGTACCGTAACGAAGTTCTCGTACGGCATTGCACCGTTTTGGTGTGGTTTGGCACCGTATGGATGTACTCGTATGGTATTGCACCGTTTTGGTTAGGTTTGGTACCGTATCGAAGTACTCGTACGGTATTGTACCCTTTTGGTATGGTTTGGTACCGTAACGAAGTACTCGTACGGTATTGCACCGTTTTGGTGTGGTTTGGTACCGTATGGATGTACTCGTACGGTATTGCACCGTTTTTGTGTGGTTTGGTACCGTATGGAAGTACTCGTACGGTATTGCACCGTTTTTGTTTGGTTTGGTACCGTAACGAAGTACTCGTACGGTATTGTACCCTTTTGGTGTGGTTTGGTACCGTAACGAAGTACTTGTACGGTATTGCACCGTTTTGGTGTGGTTTGGTACCGTATGGATGTACTCGTACGGTTTTGCACCGTTTTGGTGTGGTTTGGTACTGTAACGAAGTACTCGTATGGTATTGTACCCTTTTGGTGTGGTTTGGTACCGTAACGAAGTTCTCGTTCGGCATTGCACCGTTTTGGTGTGGTTTGGTACCGTATGGATGTACTCGTATGGTATTGCACCGTTTTGGTTAGGTTTGGTACCGTAACGAATTACTCGTACGGTATTGTACCCTTTTGGTGTGGTTTGGTACCGTAACGAAGTACTCGTACGGTATTGAACCGTTTTGGGGTGGTTTGGTACCGTATGGATGTACTCGTACGGTTTTGCACCGTTTTGGTGTGGTTTGGTACCGTAACGAAGTACTCGTACGGTATTGCACCGTTTTCGTGTTGTTTGAAACCGTATGGATGTACTCGTACGGTATTGCACCGTTTTGGTTAGGTTTGGTACCATATCGAAGTACTCGTACGGTATTGTACCCTTTTGGTGTGGTTTGGTACCGTAACGAAGTACTCGTACGGTATTGCACCGTTTTGGTGTGGTTTGGTACCGTATGGATGTACTCGTACGGTATTGCACCGTTTTGGTGTGGTTTGGTACCGTATGGATGTACTCGTACGGTATTGCACCGTTTTGGTTCGGTTTGGTACCGTAACGAAGTACTCGTACGGTATTGTACCCTTTTGGTGTGGTTTGGTACCGTAACGAAGTACTCGTACGATATTGCACCGTTTTGGTGTGGTTTGGTACCGTATGGATGTACTCGTACGGTATTAAACCGTTTTGGTGTGGTTTGGTACCGTATGGATGTACTCGTACGGTTTTGCACCGTTTTGGTGTGGTTTGGTACCGTATGGATGTACTCGTACGGTTTTGCACCGTTTTGGTGTGGTTTGGTACTATAACGAAGTACTCGTACGGTATTGTACCGTTTTGGTTTGGTTTGGTACCGTAACGAAGTTCTCGTACGGCATTGCACCGTTTTGGTGTGGTTTGGTACCGTATGGATGTACTCGTATGGTATTGCACCGTTTTGGTTAGGTTTGGTACCGTAACGAAGTACTCGTACGGTATTGTACCATTTTGGTGTGGTTTGGTACCGTAACGAAGTACTCGTACGGTATTGAACCGTTTTGGGGTGGTTTGGTACCGTATGGATGTACTCATACGGTTTTGCACCATTTTGGTGTGGTTTGGTACCGTATCGAAGTACTCGTACGGTATTGTACCCTTTTGGTGTGGTTTGGTACCGTAACGATGTACTCGTACGGTATTGCACCGTTTTGGTGTGGTTTGGCACCGTATGGATGTACTCGTATGGTATTGTACCGTTTTGGTTTGGTTTGGTACCGTAACGAAGTTCTCGTACGGCATTGCACCGTTTTGGTGTGGTTTGGTACCGTATGGATGTACTCGTATGGTATTGCACCGTTTTAGTTAGGTTTGGTACCGTAACGAAGTACTCGTACGGTATTGTACCATTTTGGTGTGGTTTGGTACCGTAACGAAGTACTCGTACGGTATTTAACCGTTTTGGGGTGGTTTGGTACCGTATGGATGTACTCATACGGTTTTGCACCATTTTGGTGTGGTTTGGTACCGTATCGAAGTACTCGTACGGTATTGTACCCTTTTGGTGTGGTTTGGTACCGTAACGATGTACTCGTACGGTATTGCACCGTTTTGGTGTGGTTTGGCACCGTATGGATGTACTCGTATGGTATTGTACCGTTTTGGTTTGGTTTGGTACCGTAACGAAGTTCTCGTACGGCATTGCACCGTTTTGGTGTGGTTTGGTACCGTATGGATGTACTCGTATGGTATTGCACCGTTTTGGTTAGGTTTGGTACCGTAACGAAGTACTCGTACGGTATTGTACCATTTTGGTGTGGTTTGGTACCGTAACGAAGTACTCGTACGGTATTGAACCGTTTTGGGGTGGTTTGGTACCGTATGGATGTACTCATACGGTTTTGCACCATTTTGGTGTGGTTTGGTACCGTATCGAAGTACTCGTACGGTATTGTACCCTTTTGGTGTGGTTTGGTACCGTAACGAAGTTCTCGTACGGCATTGCACCGTTTTGGTGTGGTTTGGCACCGTATGGATGTACTCGTATGGTATTGCACCGTTTTGGTTAGGTTTGGTACCGTATCGAAGTACTCGTACGGTATTGTACCCTTTTGGTATGGTTTGGTACCGTAACGAAGTACTCGTACGGTATTGCACCGTTTTGGTGTGGTTTGGTACCGTATGGATGTACTCGTACGGTATTGCACCGTTTTTGTGTGGTTTGGTACCGTATGGAAGTACTCGTACGGTATTGCACCGTTTTTGTTTGGTTTGGTACCGTAACGAAGTACTCGTACGGTATTGTACCCTTTTGGTGTGGTTTGGTACCGTAACGAAGTACTCGTACGGTATTGCACCGTTTTGGTGTGGTTTGGTACCGTATGGATGTACTCGTACGGTTTTGCACCGTTTTGGTGTGGTTTGGTACTGTAACGAAGTACTCGTATGGTATTGTACCCTTTTGGTGTGGTTTGGTACCGTAACGAAGTTCTCGTTCGGCATTGCACCGTTTTGGTGTGGTTTGGTACCGTATGGATGTACTCGTATGGTATTGCACCGTTTTGGTTAGGTTTGGTACCGTAACGAATTACTCGTACGGTATTGTACCCTTTTGGTGTGGTTTGGTACCGTAACGAAGTACTCGTACGGTATTGAACCGTTTTGGGGTGGTTTGGTACCGTATGGATGTACTCGTACGGTTTTGCACCGTTTTGGTGTGGTTTGGTACCGTAACGAAGTACTCGTACGGTATTGCACCGTTTTCGTGTTGTTTGAAACCGTATGGATGTACTCGTACGGTATTGCACCGTTTTGGTTAGGTTTGGTACCATATCGAAGTACTCGTACGGTATTGTACCCTTTTGGTGTGGTTTGGTACCGTAACGAAGTACTCGTACGGTATTGCACCGTTTTGGTGTGGTTTGGTACCGTATGGATGTACTCGTACGGTATTGCACCGTTTTGGTGTGGTTTGGTACCGTATGGATGTACTCGTACGGTATTGCACCGTTTTGGTTCGGTTTGGTACCGTAACGAAGTACTCGTACGGTATTGTACCCTTTTGGTGTGGTTTGGTACCGTAACGAAGTACTCGTACGATATTGCACCGTTTTGGTGTGGTTTGGTACCGTATGGATGTACTCGTACGGTATTAAACCGTTTTGGTGTGGTTTGGTACCGTATGGATGTACTCGTACGGTTTTGCACCGTTTTGGTGTGGTTTGGTACCGTATGGATGTACTCGTACGGTTTTGCACCGTTTTGGTGTTGTTTGGTACTATAACGAAGTACTCGTACGGTATTGTACCGTTTTGGTTTGGTTTGGTACCGTAACGAAGTTCTCGTACGGCATTGCACCGTTTTGGTGTGGTTTGGTACCGTATGGATGTACTCGTATGGTATTGCACCGTTTTGGTTAGGTTTGGTACCGTAACGAAGTACTCGTACGGTATTGTACCATTTTGGTGTGGTTTGGTACCGTAACGAAGTACTCGTACGGTATTGAACCGTTTTGGGGTGGTTTGGTACCGTATGGATGTACTCATACGGTTTTGCACCATTTTGGTGTGGTTTGGTACCGTATCGAAGTACTCGTACGGTATTGTACCCTTTTGGTGTGGTTTGGTACCGTAACGATGTACTCGTACGGTATTGCACCGTTTTGGTGTGGTTTGGTACCGTATGGATGTACTCGTACGGTATTGCACCGTTTTTGTGTGGTTTCGTACCGTATGGAAGTACTCGTACGGTATTGCACCGTTTTGGTTTGGTTTGGTACCGTAACGAAGTACTCGTACGGTATTGTACCCTTTTGGTGTGGTTTGGTACCGTAACGAAGTAATCGTACGATATTGCACCGTTTTGGTGTGGTTTGGTACCGTATGGATGTACTCGTACGGTATTAAACCGTTTTGGTGTGGTTTGGTACCGTGTGGATGTACTCGTACGGTTTTGCACCGTTTTGGTGTGGTTTGGTACTATAACGAAGTACTCGTACGGTATTGTACCCTTTTGGTGTGGTTTGGTACCGTAACGAAGTTCTCGTACGGCATTGCACCGTTTTGGTGTGGTTTGGCACCGTATGGATGTACTCGTATGGTATTGCACCGTTTTGGTTAGGTTTGGTACCGTATCGAAGTACTCGTACGGTATTGTACCCTTTTGGTATGGTTTGGTACCGTAACGAAGTACTCGTACGGTATTGCACCGTTTTGGTGTGGTTTGGTACCGTATGGATGTACTCGTACGGTATTGCACCGTTTTTGTGTGGTTTGGTACCGTATGGAAGTACTCGTACGGTATTGCACCGTTTTTGTTTTGTTTGGTACCGTAACGAAGTACTCGTACGGTATTGTACCCTTTTGGTGTGGTTTGGTACCGTAACGAAGTACTCGTACGGTATTGCACCGTTTTGGTGTGGTTTGGTACCGTATGGATGTACTCGTACGGTTTTGCAACGTTTTGGTGTGGTTTGGTACTGTAACGAAGTACTCGTATGGTATTGTACCCTTTTGGTGTGGTTTGGTACCGTAACGAAGTTCTCGTACGGCATTGCACCGTTTTGGTGTGGTTTGGTACCGTATGGATGTACTCGTATGGTATTGCACCGTTTTGGTTAGGTTTGGTACCGTAACGAATTACTCGTACGGTATTGTACCCTTTTGGTGTGGTTTGGTACCGTAACGAAGTACTCGTACGGTATTGAACCGTTTTGGGGTGGTTTGGTACCGTATGGATGTACTCGTACGGTTTTGCACCGTTTTGGTGTGGTTTGGTACCGTAACGAAGTACTCGTACGGTATTGCACCGTTTTCGTGTTGTTTGAAACCGTATGGATGTACTCGTACGGTATTGCACCGTTTTGGTTAGGTTTGGTACCGTATCGAAGTACTCGTACGGTATTGTACCCTTTTGGTGTGGTTTGGTACCGTAACGAAGTACTCGTACGGTATTGCACCGTTTTGGTGTGGTTTGGTACCGTATGGATGTACTCGTACGGTATTGCACCGTTTTGGTGTGGTTTGGTACCGTATGGATGTACTCGTACGGTATTGCACCGTTTTGGTTCGGTTTGGTACCGTAACGAAGTACTCGTACGGTATTGTACCCTTTTGGTGTGGTTTGGTACCGTAACGAAGTACTCGTACGATATTGCACCGTTTTTGTGTGGTTTGGTACCGTATGGATGTACTCGTACGGTATTAAACCGTTTTGGTGTGGTTTGGTACCGTATGGATGTACTCGTACGGTTTTGCACCGTTTTGGTGTGGTTTGGTACCGTATGGATGTACTCGTACGGTTTTGCACCGTTTTGGTGTGGTTTGGTACTATAACGAAGTACTCGTACGGTATTGTACCGTTTTGGTGTGGTTTGGTACCGTAACGAAGTTCTCGTACGGCATTGCACCGTTTTGGTGTGGTTTGGTACCGTATGGATGTACTCGTATGGTATTGCACCGTTTTGGTTAGGTTTGGTACCGTAACGAAGTACTCGTACGGTATTGTACCATTTTGGTGTGGTTTGGTACCGTAACGAAGTACTCGTACGGTATTGAACCGTTTTGGGGTGGTTTGGTACCGTATGGATGTACTCATACGGTTTTGCACCATTTTGGTGTGGTTTGGTACCGTAACGAAGTACTCGTCGGTATTGCACCGTTTTCGTGTGGTTTGAAACCGTATGGATGTACTCGTACGGTATTGCACCGTTTTGGTTAGGTTTGGTACCGTATCGAAGTACTCGTACGGTATTGTACCCTTTTGGTGTGGTTTGGTACCGTAACGATGTACTCGTACGGTATTGCACCGTTTTGGTGTGGTTTGGTACCGTATGGATGTACTCGTACGGTATTGCACCGTTTTTGTGTGGTTTCGTACCGTATGGAAGTACTCGTACGGTATTGCACCGTTTTGGTTTGGTTTGGTACCGTAACGAAGTACTCGTACGGTATTGTACCCTTTTGGTGTGGTTTGGTACCGTAACGAAGTATTCGTACGGTATTGCACCGTTTTGGTGTGGTTTGGTACCGTATGGATGTACTCGTACAGTTTTGCACCGTTTTGGTGTGGTTTGGTACTGTAACGAAGTACTCGTATGGTATTGTACCCTTTTGGTGTGGTTTGGTACCGTAACGAAGTTCTCGTACGGCATTGCACCGTTTTGGTGTGGTTTGGTACCGTATGGATGTACTCGTATGGTATTGCACCGTTTTGGTTAGGTTTGGTACCGTAACGAATTACTCGTACGGTATTGTACCCTTTTGGTGTGGTTTGGTACCGTAACGAAGTACTCGTACGGTATTGAACCGTTTTGGGGTGGTTTGGTACCGTATGGATGTACTCGTACTGTTTTGCACCGTTTTGGTGTGGTTTGGTACCGTAACGAAGTACTCGTACGGTATTGCACCGTTTTCGTGTGGTTTGAAACCGTATGGATGTACTCGTACGGTATTGCACCGTTTTGGTTAGGTTTGGTACCGTATCGAAGTACTCGTACGGTATTGTACCCTTTTGGTGTGGTTTGGTACCGTAACGAAGTACTCGTACGGTATTGCACCGTTTTGGTGTGGTTTGGTACCGTATGGATGTACTCGTACGGTATTGCACCGTTTTTGTGTGGTTTCGTACCGTATGGAAGTACTCGTACGGTATTGCACCGTTTTGGTTTGGTTTGGTACCGTAACGAAGTACTCGTACGGTATTGTACCCTTTTGGTGCGGTTTGGTACCGTAACGAAGTAATCGTACGATATTGCACCGTTTTGGTGTGGTTTGGTACCGTATGGATGTACTCGTACGGTATTAAACCGTTTTGGTGTGGTTTGGTACCGTGTGGATGTACTCGTACGGTTTTGCACCGTTTTGGTGTGGTTTGGTACTATAACGAAGTACTCGTACGGTATTGTACCCTTTTGGTGTGGTTTGGTACCGTAACGAAGTTCTCGTACGGCATTGCACCGTTTTGGTGTGGTTTGGCACCGTATGGATGTACTCGTATGGTATTGCACCGTTTTGGTTAGGTTTGGTACCGTATCGAAGTACTCGTACGGTATTGTACCCTTTTGGTATGGTTTGGTACCGTAACGAAGTACTCGTACGGTATTGCACCGTTTTGGTGTGGTTTGGTACCGTATGGATGTACTCGTACGGTATTGCACCGTTTTTGTGTGGTTTGGTACCGTATGGAAGTACTCGTACGGTATTGCACCGTTTTTGTTTTGTTTGGTACCGTAACGAAGTACTCGTACGGTATTGTACCCTTTTGGTGTGGTTTGGTACCGTAACGAAGTACTCGTACGGTATTGCACCGTTTTGGTGTGGTTTGGTACCGTATGGATGTACTCGTACGGTTTTGCACCGTTTTGGTGTGGTTTGGTACTGTAACGAAGTACTCGTATGGTATTGTACCCTTTTGGTGTGGTTTGGTACCGTAACGAAGTTCTCGTACGGCATTGCACCGTTTTGGTGTGGTTTGGTACCGTATTGATGTACTCGTATGGTATTGCACCGTTTTGGTTAGGTTTGGTACCGTAACGAATTACTCGTACGGTATTGTACCCTTTTGGTGTGGTTTGGTACCGTAACGAAGTACTCGTACGGTATTGAACCGTTTTGGGGTGGTTTGGTACCGTATGGATGTACTCGTACGGTTTTGCACCGTTTTGGTTTGGTTTGGTACCGTAACGAAGTACTCGTACGGTATTGCACCGTTTTCGTGTTGTTTGAAACCGTATGGATGTACTCGTACGGTATTGCACCGTTTTGGTTAGGTTTGGTACCGTATCGAAGTACTCGTACGGTATTGTACCCTTTTGGTGTGGTTTGGTACCGTAACGAAATACTCGTACGGTATTGCACCGTTTTGGTGTGGTTTGGTACCGTATGGATGTACTCGTACGGTATTGCACCGTTTTGGTGTGGTTTGGTACCGTATGGATGTACTCGTACGGTATTGCACCGTTTTGGTTCGGTTTGGTACCGTAACGAAGTACTCGTACGGTATTGTACCCTTTTGGTGTGGTTTGGTACCGTAACGAAGTACTCGTACGATATTGCACCGTTTTGGTGTGGTTTGGTACCGTATGGATGTACTCGTACGGTATTAAACCGTTTTGGTGTGGTTTGGTACCGTATGGATGTACTCGTACGGTTTTGCACCGTTTTGGTGTGGTTTGGTACCGTATGGATGTACTCGTACGGTTTTGCACCGTTTTGGTGTGGTTTGGTACTATAACGAAGTACTCGTACGGTATTGTACCGTTTTGGTGTGGTTTGGTACCGTAACGAAGTTCTCGTACGGCATTGCACCGTTTTGGTGTGGTTTGGTACCGTATGGATGTACTCGTATGGTATTGCACCGTTTTGGTTAGGTTTGGTACCGTATCGAAGTACTCGTACGGTATTGTACCCTTTTGGTGTGGTTTGGTACCGTAACGATGTACTCGTACGGTATTGCACCGTTTTGGTGTGGTTTGGTACCGTATGGATGTACTCGTACGGTATTGCACCGTTTTTGTGTGGTTTCGTACCGTATGGAAGTACTCGTACGGTATTGCACCGTTTTGGTTTGGTTTGGTACCGTAACGAAGTACTCGTACGGTATTGTACCCTTTTGGTGTGGTTTGGTACCGTAACGAAGTATTCGTACGGTATTGCACCGTTTTGGTGTTGTTTGGTACCGTATGGATGTACTCGTACAGTTTTGCACCGTTTTGGTGTGGTTTGGTACTGTAACGAAGTACTCGTATGGTATTGTACCCTTTTGGTGTGGTTTGGTACCGTAACGAAGTTCTCGTACGGCATTGCACCGTTTTGGTGTGGTTTGGTACCGTATGGATGTACTCGTATGGTATTGCACCGTTTTGGTTAGGTTTGGTACCGTAACGAATTACTCGTACGGTATTGTACCCTTTTGGTGTGGTTTGGTACCGTAACGAAGTACTCGTACGGTATTGAACCGTTTTGGGGTGGTTTGGTACCGTATGGATGTACTCGTACGGTTTTGCACCGTTTTGGTGTGGTTTGGTACCGTAACGAAGTACTCGTACGGTATTGCACCGTTTTCGTGTGGTTTGAAACCGTATGGATGTACTCGTACGGTATTGCACCGTTTTGGTTAGGTTTGGTACCGTATCGAAGTACTCGTACGGTATTGTACCCTTTTGGTGTGGTTTGGTACCGTAACGAAGTACTCGTACGGTATTGCACCGTTTTGGTGTGGTTTGGTACCGTATGGATGTACTCGTACGGTATTGCACCGTTTTTGTGTGGTTTGGTACCGTATGGATGTACTCGTACGGTATTGCACCGTTTTGGTTCGGTTTGGTACCGTAACGAAGTACTCGTACGGTATTGTACCCTTTTGGTGTGGTTTGGTACCGTAACGAAGTACTCGTACGATATTGCACCGTTTTGGTGTGGTTTGGTACCGTATGGATGTACTCGTACGGTATTAAACCGTTTTGGTGTGGTTTGGTACCGTATGGATGTACTCGTACGGTTTTGCACCGTTTTGGTGTGGTTTGGTACCGTATGGATGTACTCGTACGGTTTTGCACCGTTTTGGTGTGGTTTGGTACTATAACGAAGTACTCGTACGGTATTGTACCGTTTTGGTGTGGTTTGGTACCGTAACGAAGTTCTCGTACGGCATTGCACCGTTTTGGTGTGGTTTGGTACCGTATGGATGTACTCGTATGGTATTGCACCGTTTTGGTTAGGTTTGGTACCGTATCGAAGTACTCGTACGGTATTGTACCCTTTTGGTGTGGTTTGGTACCGTAACGATGTACTCGTACGGTATTGCACCGTTTTGGTGTGGTTTGGTACCGTATGGATGTACTCGTACGGTATTGCACCGTTTTTGTGTGGTTTCGTACCGTATGGAAGTACTCGTACGGTATTGCACCGTTTTGGTTTGGTTTGGTACCGTAACGAAGTACTCGTACGGTATTGTACCCTTTTGGTGTGGTTTGGTACCGTAACGAAGTATTCGTACGGTATTGCACCGTTTTGGTGTTGTTTGGTACCGTATGGATGTACTCGTACAGTTTTGCACCGTTTTGGTGTGGTTTGGTACTGTAACGAAGTACTCGTATGGTATTGTACCCTTTTGGTGTGGTTTGGTACCGTAACGAAGTTCTCGTACGGCATTGCACCGTTTTGGTGTGGTTTGGTACCGTATGGATGTACTCGTATGGTATTGCACCGTTTTGGTTAGGTTTGGTACCGTAACGAATTACTCGTACGGTATTGTACCCTTTTGGTGTGGTTTGGTACCGTAACGAAGTACTCGTACGGTATTGAACCGTTTTGGGGTGGTTTGGTACCGTATGGATGTACTCGTACGGTTTTGCACCGTTTTGGTGTGGTTTGGTACCGTAACGAAGTACTCGTACGGTATTGCACCGTTTTCGTGTGGTTTGAAACCGTATGGATGTACTCGTACGGTATTGCACCGTTTTGGTTAGGTTTGGTACCGTATCGAAGTACTCGTACGGTATTGTACCCTTTTGGTGTGGTTTGGTACCGTAACGAAGTACTCGTACGGTATTGCACCGTTTTGGTGTGGTTTGGTACCGTATGGATGTACTCGTACGGTATTGCACCGTTTTTGTGTGGTTTCGTACCGTATGGAAGTACTCGTACGGTATTGCACCGTTTTGGTTTGGTTTGGTACCGTAACGAAGTACTCGTACGGTATTGTACCCTTTTGGTGTGGTTTGGTACCGTAACGAAGTAATCGTACGATATTGCACCGTTTTGGTGTGGTTTGGTACCGTATGGATGTACTCGTACGGTATTAAACCGTTTTGGTGTGGTTTGGTACCGTGTGGATGTACTCGTACGGTTTTGCACCGTTTTGGTGTGGTTTGGTACTATAACGAAGTACTCGTACGGTATTGTACCCTTTTGGTGTGGTTTGGTACCGTAACGAAGTTCTCGTACGGCATTGCACCGTTTTGGTGTGGTTTGGCACCGTATGGATGTACTCGTATGGTATTGCACCGTTTTGGTTAGGTTTGGTACCGTATCGAAGTACTCGTACGGTATTGTACCCTTTTGGTATGGGTTGGTACCGTAACGAAGTACTCGTACGGTATTGCACCGTTTTGGTGTGGTTTGGTACCGTATGGATGTACTCGTACGGTATTGCACCGTTTTTGTGTGGTTTGGTACCGTATGGAAGTACTCGTACGGTATTGCACCGTTTTTGTTTGGTTTGGTACCGTAACGAAGTACTCGTACGGTATTGTACCCTTTTGGTGTGGTTTGGTACCGTAACGAAGTACTCGTACGGTATTGCACCGTTTTGGTGTGGTTTGGTACCGTATGGATGTACTCGTACGGTTTTGCACCGTTTTGGTGTGGTTTGGTACTGTAACGAAGTACTCGTATGGTATTGTACCCTTTTGGTGTGGTTTGGTACCGTAACGAAGTTCTCGTACGGCATTGCACCGTTTTGGTGTGGTTTGGTACCGTATGGATGTACTCGTATGGTATTGCACCGTTTTGGTTAGGTTTGGTACCGTAACGAATTACTCGTACGGTATTGTACCCTTTTGGTGTGGTTTGGTACCGTAACGAAGTACTCGTACGGTATTGAACCGTTTTGGGGTCGTTTGGTACCGTATGGATGTACTCGTACGGTTTTGCACCGTTTTTGTGTGGTTTGGTACCGTAACGAAGTACTCGTACGGTATTGCACCGTTTTCGTGTTGTTTGAAACCGTATGGATGTACTCGTACGGTATTGCACCGTTTTGGTTAGGTTTGGTACCGTATCGAAGTACTCGTACGGTATTGTACCCTTTTGGTGTGGTTTGGTACCGTAACGAAGTACTCGTACGGTATTGCACCGTTTTGGTGTGGTTTGGTACCGTATGGATGTACTCGTACGGTATTGCACCGTTTTGGTGTGGTTTGGTACCGTATGGATGTACTCGTACGGTATTGCACCGTTTTGGTTCGGTTTGGTACCGTAACGAAGTACTCGTACGGTATTGTACCCTTTTGGTGTGGTTTGGTACCGTAACGAAGTACTCGTACGATATTGCACCGTTTTGGTGTGGTTTGGTACCGTATGGATGTACTCGTACGGTTTTGCACCGTTTTGGTGTGGTTTGGTACTATAACGAAGTACTCGTACGGTATTGTACCGTTTTGGTGTGGTTTGGTACCGTAACGAAGTTCTCGTACGGCATTGCACCGTTTTGGTGTGGTTTGGTACCGTATGGATGTACTCGTATGGTATTGCACCGTTTTGGTTAGGTTTGGTACCGTAACGAAGTACTCGTACGGTATTGTTCCATTTTGGTGTGGTTTGGAACCGTAACGAAGTACTCGTACGGTATTGAACCGTTTTGGGGTGGTTTGGTACCGTATGGATGTACTCATACGGTTTTGCACCATTTTGGTGTGGTTTGGTACCGTAACGAAGTACTCGTCGGTATTGCACCGTTTTCGTGTGGTTTGAAACCGTATGGATGTACTCGTACGGTATTGCACCGTTTTGGTTAGGTTTGGTACCGTATCGAAGTACTCGTACGGTATTGTACCCTTTTGGTGTGGTTTGGTACCGTAACGATGTACTCGTACGGTATTGCACCGTTTTGGTGTGGTTTGGTACCGTATGGATGTACTCGTACGGTATTGCACCGTTTTTGTGTGGTTTCGTACCGTATGGAAGTACTCGTACGGTATTGCACCGTTTTGGTTTGGTTTGGTACCGTAACGAAGTACTCGTACGGTATTGTACCCTTTTGGTGTGGTTTGGTACCGTAACGAAGTATTCGTACGGTATTGCACCGTTTTGGTGTGGTTTGGTACCGTATGGATGTACTCGTACAGTTTTGCACCGTTTTGGTGTGGTTTGGTACTGTAACGAAGTGCTCGTATGGTATTGTACCCTTTTGGTGTGGTTTGGTACCGTAACGAAGTTCTCGTACGGCATTGCACCGTTTTGGTGTGGTTTGGTACCGTATGGATGTACTCGTATGGTATTGCACCGTTTTGGTTAGGTTTGGTACCGTAACGAATTACTCGTACGGTATTGTACCCTTTTGGTGTGGTTTGGTACCGTAACGAAGTACTCGTACGGTATTGAACCGTTTTGGGGTGGTTTGGTACCGTATGGATGTACTCGTACGGTTTTGCACCGTTTTGGTGTGGTTTGGTACCGTAACGAAGTACTCGTACGGTATTGCACCGTTTTCGTGTGGTTTGAAACCGTATGGATGTACTCGTACGGTATTGCACCGTTTTGGTTAGGTTTGGTACCGTATCGAAGTACTCGTATGGTATTGTACCCTTTTGGTGTGGTTTGGTACCGTAACGAAGTACTCGTACGGTATTGCACCGTTTTGGTGTGGTTTGGTACCGTATGGATGTACTCGTACGGTATTGCACCGTTTTTGTGTGGTTTCGTACCGTATGGAAGTACTCGTACGGTATTGCACCGTTTTGGTTTGGTTTGGTACCGTAACGAAGTACTCGTACGGTATTGTACCCTTTTGGTGTGGTTTGGTACCGTAACGAAGTAATCGTACGATATTGCACCGTTTTGGTGTGGTTTGGTACCGTATGGATGTACTCGTACGGTATTAAACCGTTTTGGTGTGGTTTGGTACCGTGTGGATGTACTCGTACGGTTTTGCACCGTTTTGGTGTGGTTTGGTACTATAACGAAGTACTCGTACGGTATTGTACCCTTTTGGTGTGGTTTGGTACCGTAACGAAGTTCTCGTACGGCATTGCACCGTTTTGGTGTGGTTTGGCACCGTATGGATGTACTCGTATGGTATTGCACCGTTTTGGTTAGGTTTGGTACCGTATCGAAGTACTCGTACGGTATTGTACCCTTTTGGTATGGTTTGGTACCGTAACGAAGTACTCGTACGGTATTGCACCGTTTTGGTGTGGTTTGGTACCGTATGGATGTACTCGTACGGTATTGCACCGTTTTTGTGTGGTTTGGTACCGTATGGAAGTACTCGTACGGTATTGCACCGTTTTTGTTTGGTTTGGTACCGTAACGAAGTACTCGTACGGTATTGTACCCTTTTGGTGTGGTTTGGTACCGTAACGAAGTACTCGTACGGTATTGCACCGTTTTGGTGTGGTTTGGTACCGTATGGATGTACTCGTACGGTTTTGCACCGTTTTGGTGTGGTTTGGTACTGTAACGAAGTACTCGTATGGTATTGTACCCTTTTGGTGTGGTTTGGTACTGTAACGAAGTACTCGTATGGTATTGTACCCTTTTGGTGTGGTTTGGTACCGTAACGAAGTTCTCGTACGGCATTGCACCGTTTTGGTGTGGTTTGGTACCGTATGGATGTACTCGTATGGTATTGCACCGTTTTGGTTAGGTTTGGTACCGTAACGAATTACTCGTACGGTATTGTACCCTTTTGGTGTGGTTTGGTACCGTAACGAAGTACTCGTACGGTATTGAACCGTTTTGGGGTGGTTTTGTACCGTATGGATGTACTCGTACGGTTTTGCACCGTTTTGGTGTGGTTTGGTACCGTAACGAAGTACTCGTACGGTATTGCACCGTTTTCGTGTGGTTTGAAACCGTATGGATGTACTCGTACGGTATTGCACCGTTTTGGTTAGGTTTGGTACCGTATCGAAGTACTCGTACGGTATTGTACCCTTTTGGTGTGGTTTGGTACCGTAACGAAGTACTCGTACGGTATTGCACCGTTTTGGTGTGGTTTGGTACCGTATGGATGTACTCGTACGGTATTGCACCGTTTTGGTGTGGTTTGGTACCGTATCGATGTACTCGTACGGTATTGCACCGTTTTGGTTCGGTTTGGTACCGTAACGAAGTACTCGTACGGTATTGTACCCTTTTGGTGTGGTTTGGTACCGTAACGAAGTACTCGTACGGTATTGAACCGTTTTGGGGTGGTTTGGTACCGTATGGATGTACTCATACGGTTTTGCACCATTTTGGTGTGGTTTGGTACCGTAACGAAGTACTCGTCGGTATTGCACCGTTTTCGTGTGGTTTGAAACCGTATGGATGTACTCGTACGGTATTGCACCGTTTTGGTTAGGTTTGGTACCGTATCGAAGTACTCGTACGGTATTGTTCCCTTTTGGTGTGGTTTGGTACCGTAACGATGTACTCGTACGGTATTGCACCGTTTTGGTGTGGTTTGGTACCGTATGGATGTACTCGTACGGTATTGCACCGTTTTTGTGTGGTTTGGTACCGTATGGATGTACTCGTACGGTATTGCACCGTTTTGGTTCGGTTTGGTACCGTAACGAAGTACTCGTACGGTATTGTACCCTTTTGGTGTGGTTTGGTACCGTAACGAAGTACTCGTACGGTATTGAACCGTTTTGGGGTGGTTTGGTACAGTATGGATGTACTCATACGGTTTTGCACCATTTTGGTGTGGTTTGGTACCGTAACGAAGTACTCGTCGGTATTGAACCGTTTTCGTGTGGTTTGAAACCGTATGGATGTACTCGTACGGTATTGCACCGTTTTGGTTAGGTTTGGTACCGTATCGAAGTACTCGTACGGTATTGTACCCTTTTGGTGTGGTTTGGTACCGTAACGATGTACTCGTACGGTATTGCACCGTTTTGGTGTGGTTTGGTACCGTATGGATGTACTCGTACGGTATTGCACCGTTTTTGTGTGGTTTCGTACCGTATGGAAGTACTCGTACGGTATTGCACCGTTTTGGTTTGGTTTGGTACCGTAACGAAGTACTCGTACGGTATTGTACCCTTTTGGTGTGGTTTGGTACCGTAACGAAGTATTCGTACGGTATTGCACCGTTTTCGTGTGGTTTGGTACCGTATGGATGTACTCGTACAGTTTTGCACCGTTTTGGTGTGGTTTGGTACTGTAACGAAGTACTCGTATGGTATTGTACCCTTTTGGTGTGGTTTGGTACCGTAACGAAGTTCTCGTACGGCATTGCACCGTTTTGGTGTGGTTTGGTACCGTATGGATGTACTCGTATGGTATTGCACCGTTTTGGTTAGGTTTGGTACCGTAACGAAGTACTCGTACGGTATTGTACCCTTTTGGTGTGGTTTGGTACCGTAACGAAGTACTCGTACGGTATTGAACCGTTTTGGGGTGGTTTGGTACCGTATGGATGTACTCGTACGGTTTTGCACCGTTTTGGTGTGGTTTGGTACCGTAACGAAATACTCGTACGGTATTGCACCGTTTTCGTGTGGTTTGAAACCGTATGGATGTACTCGTACGGTATTGCACCGTTTTGGTTAGGTTTGGTACCGTATCGAAGTACTCGTACGGTATTGTACCCTTTTGGTGTGGTTTGGTACCGTAACGAAGTACTCGTACGGTATTGCACCGTTTTGGTGTGGTTTGGTACCGTATGGATGTACTCGTACGGTATTGCACCGTTTTTGTGTGGTTTCGTACCGTATGGAAGTACTCGTACGGTATTGCACCGTTTTGGTTTGGTTTGGTACCGTAACGAAGTACTCGTACGGTATTGTACCCTTTTGGTGTGGTTTGGTACCGTAACGAAGTAATCGTACGATATTGCACCGTTTTGGTGTGGTTTGGTACCGTATGGATGTACTCGTACGGTATTAAACCGTTTTGGTGTGGTTTGGTACCGTGTGGATGTACTCGTACGGTTTTGCACCGTTTTGGTGTGGTTTGGTACTATAACGAAGTACTCGTACGGTATTGTACCCTTTTGGTGTGGTTTGGTACCGTAACGAAGTAATCGTACGATATTGCACCGTTTTGGTGTGGTTTGGTACCGTATGGATGTACTCGTACGGTATTAAACCGTTTTGGTGTGGTTTGGTACCGTATGGATGTACTCGTACGGTTTTGCACCGTTTTGGTGTGGTTTGGTACCGTATGGATGTACTCGTACGGTTTTGCACCGTTTTGGTGTGGTTTGGTACTATAACGAAGTACTCGTACGGTATTGTACCGTTTTGGTGTGGTTTGGTACCGTAACGAAGTTCTCGTACGGCATTGCACCGTTTTGGTGTGGTTTGGTACCGTATGGATGTACTCGTATGGTATTGCACCGTTTTGGTTAGGTTTGGTACCGTAACGAAGTACTCGTACGGTATTGTACCATTTTGGTGTGGTTTGGTACCGTAACGAAGTACTCGTACGGTATTGTACCATTTTGGTGTGGTTTGGTACCGTAACGAAGTACTCGTACGGTATTGAACCGTTTTGGGGTGGTTTGGTACCGTATGGATGTACTCATACGGTTTTGCACCATTTTGGTGTGGTTTGGTACCGTAACGAAGTACTCGTCGGTATTGCACCGTTTTCGTGTGGTTTGAAACCGTATGGATGTACTCGTACGGTATTGCACCGTTTTGGTTTGGTTTGGTACCGTATCGAAGTACTCGTACGGTATTGTACCCTTTTGGGGTGGTTTGGTATCGTAACGAAGTACTCGTACGGTATTGAACCTTTTTGGGGTGGTTTGGTACCGTATGGATGTACTTGTACGGTTTTGCACCGTTTTGGTGTGGTTTGGTACCGTAACGAAGTACTCGTACGGTATTGCACCGTTTTCGTGTGGTTTGAAACCGTATGGATGTACTCGTACGGTATTGCACCGTTTTGATTAGGTTTGGTACCGTATCGAAGTACTCGTACGGTATTGTACCCTTTTGGTGTGGTTTGGTACCGTAACGAAGTACTCGTACGGTATTGCACCGTTTTGGTGTGGTTTGGTACCGTATGGATGTACTCGTACGGTATTGCACCGTTTTGGTGTGGTTTGGTACCGTATGGATGTACTCGTACGGTATTGCACCGTTTTGGTTCGGTTTGGTACCGTAACGAAGTACTCGTACGGTATTTTACCCTTTTGGTGTGGTTTTGTACCGTAACGAAGTACTCGTACGATATTGCACCGTTTTGGTGTGGTTTGGTACCGTATGGATGTACTCGAACGGTATTAAACCGTTTTGGTGTGGTTTGGTACCGTATGGATGTACTCGTACGGTTTTGCACCGTTTTGGTGTGGTTTGGTACCGTATGGATGTACTCGTACGGTTTTGCACCGTTTTGGTGTGGTTTGGTACTATAACGAAGTACTCGTACGGTATTGTACCGTTTTGGTGTGGTTTGGTACCGTAACGAAGTTCTCGTACGGCATTGCACCATTTTGGTGTGGTTTGGTACCGTATGGATGTACTCGTATGGTATTGCACCGTTTTGGTTAGGTTTGGTACCGTAACGAAGTACTCGTACGGTATTGTACCATTTTGGTGTGGTTTGGTACCGTAACGAAGTACTCGTACGGTATTGAACCGTTTTGGGGTGGTTTGGTACCGTATGGATGTACTCATACAGTTTTGCACCATTTTGGTGTGGTTTGGTACCGTAACGAAGTACTCGTCGGTATTGCACCGTTTTCGTGTGGTTTGAAACCGTATGGATGTACTCGTACGGTATTGCACCGTTTTGGTTAGGTTTGGTACCGTATCGAAGTACTCGTACGGTATTGTACCCTTTTGGTGTGGTTTGGTACCGTAACGAAGTACTCGTACGGTATTGCACCGTTTTGGTGTGGTTTGGTACCGTATGGATGTACTCGTACGGTATTGCACCGTTTTGGTGTGGTTTGGTACCGTATGGATGTACTCGTACGGTATTGCACCGTTTTGGTTTGGTTTGGTACCGTAACGAAGTACTCGTACGGTATTGTACCCTTTTGGTGTGGTTTGGTACCGTAACGAAGTACTCGTACGGTATTGAACCGTTTGGTACCGTATGGATGTACTCGTACGGTATTGCACCGTTTTTGTTTGGTTTGGTACCGTAACGAAGTACTCGTACGGTATTGCACCGTTTTGGTGTGGTTTGGTACCGTATGGAAGTACTCGTACGGTATTGCACCGTTTTGGTGTGGTTCGGTACCGTATGGATGTACTCGTACGGTATTGCACCGTTTTAATTTGGTTTGGTACCGTATGGAAGTACTTGTACGGTATTGCACCGTTTTGGTTTGGTTTGGTACCGTAACGAAGTACTCGTACGGGATTGTACCCTTTTGGTGTGGTTTGGTACCGTAACGAAGTACTCTTACGGTATTGCACCGTTTTGGTGTGGTTTGGTACCGTATGGATGTACTCGTACGGTTTTGCACCGTTTTGGTGTGGTTTGGTACGGTAACGAAGTACTCGTACGGTATTGTACCCTTTTGGTGTGGTTTGGTACCGTAACGAAGTTCTCGTACGGCATTCCACCGTTTTGGTGTGGTATTATACCGTATGGATGTACTCGTATTGTATTGCACCGTTTTGGTTCGGTTTGGTACCGTAACGAAGTACTCGTACGGTATTGTATCCTTTTGGTGTGGTTTGGTACCGTAATGAAGTACTCGTACGATATTGCACCGTTTTGGTGTGGTTTGGTACCATATGGATGTACTCATACGGTATTAAACCGTTTTGGTGTGGTTTTGTACCGTATGGATGTACTCGTACGGTTTTGCACCGTTTTGGTGTGGTTTGGTACCGTGTGGATGTACTCGTACGGTTTTGCACCGTTTTGGTGTGGTTTGGTACTATAACGAAGTACTCGTACGGTATTGTACCCTTTTGGTGTGGTTTGGTACCGTAACGAAGTTCTCGTACGGCATTGCACCGTTTTGGTGTGGTTTGGTACCGTATGGATGTACTCGTATGGTATTGCACCGTTTTGGTTAGGTTTGGTACCGTATCGAAGTACTCGTACGGTATTGTACCCTTTTGGTATGGTTTGGTACCGTAACGAAGTACTCGTACGGTATTGCACCGTTTTGGTGTGGTTTGGTACCGTATATATGTACTCGTACGGTATTGCACCGTTTTTGTGTGGTTTGGTACCGTATGGAAGTACTCGTACGGTATTGCACCGTTTTGGTTTGGTTTGGTACCGTAACGAAGTACTCGTACGGTATTGTACCCTTTTGGTGTGGTTTGGTACCGTAACGAAGTACTCGTACGGTATTGCACCGTTTTGGTGTGGTTTGGTACCATATGGATGTACTCGTACGGTTTTGCACCGTTTTGGTGTGGTTTGGTACTGTAACGAAGTACTCGTATGGTATTGTACCCTTTTGGAGTGGTTTGGTACCGTAACGAAGTTCTCGTACGGCATTGCACCGTTTTGGTGTGGTTTGGTACCGTATGGATGTACTCGTATGGTATTGCACCGTTTTGGTTAGGTTTGGTACCGTAACGAAGTACTCGTACGGTATTGTACCCTTTTGGTGTGGTTTGGTACCGTAACGAAGTACTCGTACGGTATTGAACCGTTTTGGGGTGGTTTGGTACCGTATGGATGTACTCGTATGGTATTGCACCGTTTTGGTTAGGTTTGGTACCGTATCGAAGTACTCGTAAGGTATTGTACCCTTTTGGTATGGTTTGGTACCGTAACGAAGTACTCGTACGGTATTGCACCGTTTTGGTGTGGTTTGGTACCGTATGGATGTACTCGTACGGTATTGCACCGTTTTTGTGTGGTTTGGTACCGTATGGAAGTACTCGTACGGTATTGCACCGTTTTGGTTTGGTTTGGTACCGTAACGAAGTACTCGTACGGTATTGTACCCTTTTGGTGTGGTTTGGTACAGTAACGAAGTACTCGTACGGTATTGCACCGTTTTGGTGTGGTTTGGTACCATATGGATGTACTCGTACGGTTTTGCACCGTTTTGGTGTGGTTTGGTACTGTAACGAAGTACTCGTATGGTATTGTACCCTTTTGGAGTGGTTTGGTACCGTAACGAAGTTCTCGTACGGCATTGCACCGTTTTGGTGTGGTTTGGTACCGTATGGATGTACTCGTATGGTATTGCACCGTTTTGGTTAGGTTTGGTACCGTAACGAAGTACTCGTACGGTATTGTACCCTTTTGGTGTGGTTTGGTACCGTAACGAAGTACTCGTACGGTATTGAACCGTTTTGGGGTGGTTTGGTACCGTATGGATGTACTCGTACGGTTTTGCACCGTTTTGGTGTGGTTTGGTACCGTAACGAAGTACTCGTACGGTATTGCACCGTCTTCGTGTGGTTTGAAACCGTATGGATGTACTCGTACGGTATTGCACCGTTTTGGTAAGGTTTGGTACCGTATCGAAGTACTCGTACGGTATTGTACCCTTTTGGTGTGGTTTGGTACCGTAACGAAGTACTCGTACGGTATTGAACCGTTTTGGGGTGGTTTGGTACCGTATGGATGTACTCGTACGGTTTTGCACCGTTTTGGTGTGGTTTGGTACCGTAACGAAGTACTCGTACGGTATTGCACCGTTTTCGTGTGGTTTGAAACCGTATGGATGTACTCGTACGGTATTGCACCGTTTTGGTTAGGTTTGGTACCGTATCGAAGTACTCGTACGGTATTGTACCCTTTTGGTGTGGTTTGGTACCGTAACGAAGTACTCGTACGGTATTGCACCGTTTTGGTGTGGTTTGGTACCGTATGGATGTACTCGTACGATATTGCACCGTTTTGGTGTGGTTTGGTACCGTATGGATGTACTCCTACGGTATTAAACCGTTTTGGTGTGGTTTGGTACCGTATGGATGTACTCGTACGGTATTGCACCGTTTTTGTGTGGTTTGGTACCGTATGGATGTACTCGTACGGTATTGCACCATTTTGGTTTGGTTTGGTACCGTATGGATGTACTCATACGGTATTAAACCGTTTTGGTGTGGTTTGGTACCGTATGGATGTACTCGTACGGTTTTGCACCGTTTTGGTGTGGTTTGGTACCGTGTGGATGTACTCGTATGGTTTTGCACCGTTTTGGTGTGGTTTGGTACTATAACGAAGTACTCGTACGGTATTGTACCCTTTTTGTGTGGTTTGGTACCGTAACGAAGTTCTCGTACGGCATTGCACCGTTTTGGTGTGGTTTGGTACCGTATGGATGTACTCGTATGGTATTGCACCGTTTTGGTGTGGTTTGGTACTATAACGAAGTACTCGTACGGTATTGTACCCTTTTGGTGTGGTTTGGTACCGTAACGAAGTTCTCGTACGGCATTGCACCGTTTTTGTGTGGTTTGGTACCGTATGGATGTACTCGTATGGTATTGCACCGTTTTGGTTAGGTTTGGTACCGTATCGAAGTACTCGTACGGTATTGTACCCTTTTGGTATGGTTTGGTACCGTAACGAAGTACTCGTACGGTATTGCACCGTTTTGGTGTGGTTTGGTACCGTATGGATGTACTCGTACGGTATTGCACCGTTTTTGTGTGGTTTGGTACCGTATGGAAGTACTCGTACGGTATTGCACCGTTTTGGTTTGGTTTGGTACCGTAACGAAGTACTCGTACGGTATTGTACCCTTTTGGTGTGGTTTGGTACCGTAACGAAGTACTCGTACGGTATTGCACCGTTTTGGTGTGGTTTGGTACCATATGGATGTACTCGTACGGTTTTGCACCGTTTTGGTGTGGTTTGGTACTGTAACGAAGTACTCGTATGGTATTGTACCCTTTTGGTGTGGTTTGGTACCGTAACGAAGTTCTCGTACGGCATTGCACCGTTTTGGTGTGGTTTGGTACCGTATGGATGTACTCGTATGGTATTGCACCGTTTTGGTTAGGTTTGGTACCGTAACGAAGTACTCGTACGGTATTGTACCCTTTTGGTGTGGTTTGGTACCGTAACGAAGTACTCGTACGGTATTGAACCGTTTTGGGGTGGTTTGGTACCGTATGGATGTACTCGTACGGTTTTGCACCGTTTTGGTGTGGTTTGGTACTGTAACGAAGTACTCGTACGGTATTGCACCGTCTTCGTGTGGTTTGAAACCGTATGGATGTACTCGTACGGTATTGCACCGTTTTGGTTAGGTTTGGTACCGTATCGAAGTACTCGTACGGTATTGTCACCTTTTGGTGTGGTTTGGTACCGTAACGAAGTACTCGTACGGTATTGCACCGTTTTGGTGTGGTTTGGTACCGTATGGATGTACTCGTACGGTATTGCACCGTTTTGGTGTGGTTTGGTACCGTATGGATGTACTCGTACGGTATTGCACCGTTTTGGTGTGGTTCGGTACCGTATGGATGTACTCGTACGGTATTGCACCGTTTTAATTTGGTTTGGTACCGTATGGAAGTACTTGTACGGTATTGCACCGTTTTGGTTTGGTTTGGTACCGTAACGAAGTACTCGTACGGGATTGTACCCTTTTGGTGTGGTTTGGTACCGTAACGAAGTACTCTTACGGTATTGCACCGTTTTGGTGTGGTTTGGTACCGTATGGATGTACTCGTACGGTTTTGCACCGTTTTGGTGTGGTTTGGTACGGTAACGAAGTACTCGTACGGTATTGTACCCTTTTGGTGTGGTTTGGTACCGTAACGAAGTTCTCGTACGGCATTCCACCGTTTTGGTGTGGTATTATACCGTATGGATGTACTCGTATTGTATTGCACCGTTTTGGTTTGGTTTGGTACCGTAACGAAGTACTCGTACGGTATTGTATCCTTTTGGTGTGGTTTGGTACCGTAATGAAGTACTCGTACGATATTGCACCGTTTTGGTGTGGTTTGGTACCATATGGATGTACTCATACGGTATTAAACCGTTTTGGTGTGGTTTTGTACCGTATGGATGTACTCGTACGGTTTTGCACCGTTTTGGTGTGGTTTGGTACCGTGTGGATGTACTCGTACGGTTTTGCACCGTTTTGGTGTGGTTTGGTACTATAACGAAGTACTCGTACGGTATTGTACCCTTTTGGTGTGGTTTGGTACCGTAACGAAGTTCTCGTACGGCATTGCACCGTTTTGGTGTGGTTTGGTACCGTATGGATGTACTCGTATGGTATTGCACCGTTTTGGTTAGGTTTGGTACCGTATCGAAGTACTCGTACGGTATTGTACCCTTTTGGTATGGTTTGGTTCCGTAACGAAGTACTCGTACGGTATTGCACCGTTTTGGTGTGGTTTGGTACCGTATATATGTACTCGTACGGTATTGCACCGTTTTTGTGTGGTTTGGTACCGTATGGAAGTACTCGTACGGTATTGCACCGTTTTGGTTTGGTTTGGTACCGTAACGAAGTACTCGTACGGTATTGTACCCTTTTGGTGTGGTTTGGTACCGTAACGAAGTACTCGTACGGTATTGCACCGTTTTGGTGTGGTTTGGTACCATATGGATGTACTCGTACGGTTTTGCACCGTTTTGGTGTGGTTTGGTACTGTAACGAAGTACTCGTATGGTATTGTACCCTTTTGGTGTGGTTTGGTACCGTAACGAAGTTCTCGTACGGCATTGCACCGTTTTGGTATGGTTTGGTACCGTATGGATGTACTCGTATGGTATTGCACCGTTTTGGTTAGGTTTGGTACCGTAACGAAGTACTCGTACGGTATTGTACCCTTTTGGTGTGGTTTGGTACCGTAACGAAGTACTCGTACGGTATTGAACCGTTTTGGGGTGGTTTGGTACCGTATGGATGTACTCGTACGGTTTTGCACCGTTTTGGTGTGGTTTGGTACCGTAACGAAGTACTCGTACGGTATTGCACCGTCTTCGTGTGGTTTGAAACCGTATGGATGTACTCGTACGGTATTGCACCGTTTTGGTTAGGTTTGGTACCGTATCGAAGTACTCGTACGGTATTGTACCCTTTTGGTGTGGTTTGGTACCGTAACGAAGTACTCGTACGGTATTGAACCGTTTTGGGGTGGTTTGGTACCGTATGGATGTACTCGTACGGTTTTGCACCGTTTTGGTGTGGTTTGGTACCGTATGGATGTACTCATACGGTATTAAACCGTTTTGGTGTGGTTTGGTACCGTATGGATGTACTCGTACGGTATTGCACCGTTTTGGTGTGGTTTGGTACTATAACGAAGTACTCATACGGTATTGTACCGTTTTGGTGTGGTTTGGTACCGTAACAAAGTTCTCGTACGGCATTGCACCGTTTTGGTGTGGTTTGGTACCGTATGGATGTACTCGTATGGTATTGCACCGTTTTGGTTAGGTTTGGTACCGTAACGAAGTACTCGTACGGAATTGCACCATTTTGGTGTGGTTTGGTACCGTAACGAAGTACTCGTACGGTATTGCACCGTTTTGGTGTGGCTTGGTTCCGTATGGATGTACTCGTACGGTATTGCACCGTTTTGCTGTGGTTTGGTACCGTATGGATGTACTCGTTCAGTATTGCACCGTTTTGGTTTGGTTTGGTACCGTAACGAAGTACTCGTACGGTATTGTACCCTTTTGGTGTGGTTTGGTACCGTAACGAAGTACTCGTATGGTATTGCACTGTTTTGGAGTGGTTTGTTACCGTATGGATGTACTCGTACGGTATTGCACCGTTTTTGTGTGGTTTGGTACCGTATGGATGTACTCGTACGGTATTGCCCCGTTTTTGTTAGGTTTGGTACCGTAACGAAGTACTCGTACGGTATTGTACCCTTTTGGTGTGGTTTCGTACCGTAACGAAGTACTCGTACGGTATTGCACCGTTTTGGGGTGGTTTGGTACCGTATGGATGTACTCGTACGGTATTGCACCATTTTGGTTTGGTTTGGTACCGTATGGATGTACTCATACGGTATTAAACCGTTTTGGTGTGGTTTGGTACCGTATGGATGTACTCGTACGGTTTTCCACCGTTTTGGTGTGGTTTGGTACCGTGTGGATGTACTCGTATGGTTTTGCACCGTTTTGGTGTGGTTTGGTACTATAACGAAGTACTCGTACGGTATTGTACCCTTTTGGTGTGGTTTGGTACCGTAACGAAGTTCTCGTACGGCATTGCACCGTTTTGGTGTGGTTTGGTACCGTATGGATGTACTCGTATGGTATTGCACCGTTTTGGTGTGGTTTGGTACTATAACGAAGTACTCGTACGGTATTGTACCCTTTTGGTGTGGTTTGGTACCGTAACGAAGTTCTCGTACGGCATTGCACCGTTTTTGTGTGGTTTGGTACCGTATGGATGTACTCGTATGGTATTGCACCGTTTTGGTTAGGTTTGGTACCGTATCGAAGTACTCGTACGGTATTGTACCCTTTTGGTATGGTTTGGTACCGTAACGAAGTACTCGTACGGTATTGCACCGTTTTGGTGTGGTTTGGTACCGTATGTATGTACTCGTACGGTATTGCACCGTTTTTGTGTGGTTTGGTACCGTATGGAAGTACTCGTACGGTATTGCACCGTTTTGGTTTGGTTTGGTACCGTAACGAAGTACTCGTACGGTATTGTACCCTTTTGGTGTGGTTTGGTACCGTAACGAAGTACTCGTACGGTATTGCACCGTTTTGGTGTGGTTTGGTACCATATGGATGTACTCGTACGGTTTTGCACCGTTTTGGTGTGGTTTGGTACTGTAACGAAGTACTCGTATGGTATTGTACCCTTTTGGTGTGGTTTGGTACCGTAACGAAGTTCTCGTACGGCATTGCACCGTTTTGGTGTGGTTTGGTACCGTATGGATGTACTCGTATGGTATTGCACCGTTTTGGTTAGGTTTGGTACCGTAACGAAGTACTCGTACGGTATTGTACCCTTTTGGTGTGGTTTGGTACCGTAACGAAGTACTCGTACGGTATTGAACCGTTTTGGGGTGGTTTGGTACCGTATGGATGTACTCGTACGGTTTTGCACCGTTTTGGTGTGGTTTGGTACTGTAACGAAGTACTCGTACGGTATTGCACCGTCTTCGTGTGGTTTGAAACCGTATGGATGTACTCGTACGGTATTGCACCGTTTTGGTTAGGTTTGGTACCGTATCGAATTACTCGTACGGTATTGTCACCTTTTGGTGTGGTTTGGTACCGTAACGAAGTACTCGTACGGTATTGCACCGTTTTGGTGTGGTTTGGTACCGTATGGATGTACTCGTACGGTATTGCACCGTTTTGGTGTGGTTTGGTACCGTATGGATGTACTCGTACGGTATTGCACCGTTTTGGTGTGGTTCGGTACCGTATGGATGTACTCGTACAGTATTGCACCGTTTTAATTTGGTTTGGTACCGTATGGAAGTACTTGTACGGTATTGCACCGTTTTGGTTTGGTTTGGTACCGTAACGAAGTACTCGTACGGGATTGTACCCTTTTGGTGTGGTTTGGTACCGTAACGAAGTACTCTTACGGTATTGCACCGTTTTGGTGTGGTTTGGTACCGTATGGATGTACTCGTACGGTTTTGCACCGTTTTGGTGTGGTTTGGTACGGTAACGAAGTACTCGTACGGTATTGTACCCTTTTGGTGTGGTTTGGTACCGTAACGAAGTTCTCGTACGGCATTCCACCGTTTTGGTGTGGTATTATACCGTATGGATGTACTCGTATTGTATTGCACCGTTTTGGTTCGGTTTGGTACCGTAACGAAGTACTCGTACGGTATTGTATCCTTTTGGTGTGGTTTGGTACCGTAATGAAGTACTCGTACGATATTGCACCATTTTGGTGTGGTTTGGTACCATATGGATGTACTCATACGGTATTAAACCGTTTTGGTGTGGTTTTGTACCGTATGGATGTACTCGTACGGTTTTGCACCGTTTTGGTGTGGTTTGGTACCGTGTGGATGTACTCGTACGGTTTTGCACCGTTTTGGTGTGGTTTGGTACTATAACGAAGTACTCGTACGGTATTGTACCCTTTTGCTGTGGTTTGGTACCGTAACGAAGTTCTCGTACGGCATTGCACCGTTTTGGTGTGGTTTGGTACCGTATGGATGTACTCGTATGGTATTGCACCGTTTTGGTTAGGTTTGGTACCGTATCGAAGTACTCGTACGGTATTGTACCCTTTTGGTATGGTTTGGTACCGTAACGAAGTACTCGTACGGTATTGCACCGTTTTGGTGTGGTTTGGTACCGTATATATGTACTCGTACGGTATTGCACCGTTTTTGTGTGGTTTGGTACCGTATGGAAGTACTCGTACGGTATTGCACCGTTTTGGTTTGGTTTGGTACCGTAACGAAGTACTCGTACGGTATTGTACCCTTTTGGTGTGGTTTGGTACCGTAACGAAGTACTCGTACGGTATTGCACCGTTTTGGTGTGGTTTGGTACCATATGGATGTACTCGTACGGTTTTGCACCGTTTTGGTGTGGTTTGGTACTGTAACGAAGTACTCGTATGGTATTGTACCCTTTTGGTGTGGTTTGGTACCGTAACGAAGTTCTCGTACGGCATTGCACCGTTTTGGTGTGGTTTGGTACCGTATGGATGTACTCGTATGGTATTGCACCGTTTTGGTTAGGTTTGGTACCGTAACGAAGTACTCGTACGGTATTGTACCCTTTTGGTGTGGTTTGGTACCGTAACGAAGTACTCGTACGGTATTGAACCGTTTTGGGGTGGTTTGGTACCGTATGGATGTACTCGTACGGTTTTGCACCGTTTTGGTGTGGTTTGGTACCGTAACGAAGTACTCGTACGGTATTGCACCGTCTTCGTGTGGTTTGAAACCGTATGGATGTACTCGTACGGTATTGCACCGTTTTGGTTAGGTTTGGTACCGTATCGAAGTACTCGTACGGTATTGTACCCTTTTGGTGTGGTTTGGTACCGTAACGAAGTACTCGTACGGTATTGAACCGTTTTGGGGTGGTTTGGTACCGTATGGATGTACTCGTACGGTTTTGCACCGTTTTGGTGTGGTTTGGTACCGTATGGATGTACTCATACGGTATTAAACCGTTTTGGTGTGGTTTGGTACCGTATGGATGTACTCGTACGGTATTGCACCGTTTTGGTGTGGTTTGGTACTATAACGAAGTACTCATACGGTATTGTACCGTTTTGGTGTGGTTTGGTACCGTAACGAAGTTCTCGTACGGCATTGCACCGTTTTGGTGTGGTTTGGTACCGTATGGATGTACTCGTATGGTATTGCACCGTTTTGGTTAGGTTTGGTACCGTAACGAAGTACTCGTACGGAATTGCACCATTTTGGTGTGGTTTGGTACCGTAACGAAGTACTCGTACGGTATTGCACCGTTTTGGTGTGGCTTGGTTCCGTATGGATGTACTCGTACGGTATTGCACCGTTTTGCTGTGGTTTGGTACCGTATGGATGTACTCGTTCAGTATTGCACCGTTTTGGTTTGGTTTGGTACCGTAACGAAGTACTCGTACGGTATTGTACCCTTTTGGTGTGGTTTGGTACCGTAACGAAGTACTCGTATGGTATTGCACTGTTTTGGAGTGGTTTGTTACCGTATGGATGTACTCGTACGGTATTGCACCGTTTTTGTGTGGTTTGGTACCGTATGGATGTACTCGTACGGTATTGCCCCGTTTTTGTTAGGTTTGGTACCGTAACGAAGTACTCGTACGGTATTGTACCCTTTTGGTGTGGTTTCGTACCGTAACGAAGTACTCGTACGGTATTGCACCGTTTTGGGGTGGTTTGGTACCGTATGGATGTACTCGTACGGTTTTGCACCGTTTTGCTGTGGTTTGGTACCGTAACGAAGTACTCGTACGGTATTGCACCGTTTTCGTGTGGTTTGAAACCGTATGGTTGTACTCGTACGGTATTGCACCGTTTTGGTTAGGTTGGGTACCGTATCGAAGTACTCGTACGGTATTGTACCCTTTTGGTGTGGTTTGGTACCGTAACGAAGTACTCGTACGGTATTGCACCGTTTTGGTGTGGTTTGGTACCGTATGGATGTACTCGTACGGTATTGCACCGTTTTGGTTAGGTTTGGTACCATAACGAAGTACTCATACGATATTGTACCCTTTTGGGGTGGTTTGGTACCGTAACGAAGTACTCGTACGGTATTGCACCGTATTGGTGTGGTTTGGTACCGTAAGGATGTACTCGTACGGTATTGCACCGTTTTTAGGTTGTTTAGTACCGTATGGATGTACTCGTGCGGTATTGCACCGTTTTGGTGTGGTTTGGTACCGTAACGAAGTACTCGTACGGTGTTGTACCCTTTTGGTGTGGTTTGGTACCGTAACGAAGTACTCGTATGGTATTGCACCGTTTTGGTGTGGTTTGGTACCGTATGGATGTACTCGTACGGTATTGCACCGTTTTGGTGTGGTTTGGTACCGTATGGATGTACCCGCACGGTATTGCACCGTTTTGGTTTGGTTTGGTACCGTAACGAAGTACTCGTACGGTATTGTACCCTTTTGGTGTGGTTTGGTACCGTAACGAAGTACTCGTACGGTATTGCACTCTTTTGGTGTGGTTTGTTACCGTATGGATGTACTCGTACGGTATTGCACCGTTTTCGTGTGGTTTGGTACCGTATGGATGTACTCGTACGGTATTGCACCGTTTTGGTTAGGTTTGGTACCGTAACGAAGTACTCGTACGGTATTGTATCCTTTTGGAATTGTTTCATACCGTAACGAAGTACTCGTACGGTATTGCACCGTTTTGGTGTGGTTTGGTACCGTATGGATGTACTTGTACGGTTTTGCACCGTTTTGGTGTGGTTTGGTACCGTAACGAAGTACTCTTACGGTATTGCACCGTTTTCGTGTGGTTTGAAACCGTATGGTTGTACTCTTACGGTATTGCAACGTTTTGGTTAGGTTTTGGTACCGTATCGAAGTACTCGTACGGTATTGTACCCTTTTGGTGTGGTTTGGTACCGTAACGAAGTACTCGTACGGTATTGCACCGTTTTGGTGTGGTTTGGTACCGTATGAATATACTCGTATGGTATTGCACCGTTTTGGTGTGGTCTGTTACCGTATGGATGTACTCGTACGGTATTGCACCGTTTTAGTTTGGTTTGGTACCGTAACGAAGTACTCGTACGGTATTGTACCCTTTTGGTGTGGTTTGGTACCGTAACGAAGTACTCGTACGGTATTGCACTGTTTTGGTGCGGTTTGGTACCGTATGGATGTACTCGTATGGTTTTGTACCGTTTTGGTGTGGTTTGGTACCGTATGGATGTACTCGTACGGAATTGCACCGTTTTGGTTTGGCTTGGTACCGTAACGAAGTACTCGTACGGTATTGTACCCTTTTGGTGTGGTTTGGTACCGTAACGAAGTACTCGTACGGTATTGAACCGTTTTGGGGTGGTTTGGTACCGTATGGATGTACTCGTACGGTTTTGCACCGTTTTGGTGTGGTTTGGTACCGTAACGAACTACTCGTAAGGTATTGCACCCTTTTGGTGTTGTTTGGTACCGTAATGAAGTACTCGTACGGCATTGCACCGTTTTGGTGTGGTTTGGTACCGTATGGATGTACTCGTACGGTATTGCACCGTTTTGGTGTGGTTTGGTACCGTATGGATGTACTCGTACGGTATTGCACTATTTTGGTTTGGTTTGGTACCGTAACGAATTACTCGTACGGTATTGTACCCTTTTGGTGTGGTTTGGTACCGTAATGAAGTACTCGTACGGTATTGAACTATTTTGGTGTGGTTTGTTACGGTATGGATGTACTCGTACGGTATTGCACCGTTTTGGTGTGGTTTGGTACCGTAACGATGTACTCGTACGGTATTGCACCGTTTTGGTGTGGTTTGGTACCGTAACGAAGTACTCGTACGGTGTTGTACCCTTTTGGTGTGGTTTCGTACCGTAACGAAGTACTCGTATGGTATTGCACCGTTTTGGTGTGGTTTGGTACCGTATGGATGTACTCGTACGGTATTGCACCGTTTTCCTGTGGTTTGGTACCGTATGGATGTACTCGTACGGTATTGCACCGTTTTGGTTTGGTTTGGTACCGTAACGAAGTACTCGTACGGTATTGTACCCTTTTGGTGTGGTTTGGTACCGTAACGAAGTACTCGTATGGTGTTGCACTGTTTTGGAGTGGTTTGTTACCGTATGGATGTACTCGAACGGTTTTGCACCGTTTTGGTGTGGTTTGGTACCGTAACGAAGTACTCGTACGGTATTGCACCGTTTTCGTGTGGTTTGAAACCGTATGGTTGTACTCGTACGGTATTGCACCGTTTTGGTTAGGTTGGGTACCGTATCGAAGTACTCGTACGGTATTGTACCCTTTTGGTGTGGTTTCGTACCGTAACGAAGTACTCGTATGGTATTGCACCGTTTTGGTGTGGTTTGGTACCGTATGGATGTACTCGTACGGTATTGCACCGTTTTGGTTAGGTTTGGTACCGTAACGAAGTACTCATACGATATTGTACCCTTTTGGGGTGGTTTGGTACCGTAACGAAGTACTCGTACGGTATTGCACCGTTTTGGTGTGGTTTGGTACCGTAAGGATGTACTTGTACGGTATTGCACCGTTTTTATGTGGTTTAGTACCGTATGGATGTACTCGTGCGGTATTGCACCGTTTTGGTGTGGTTTGGTACCGTAACGAAGTACTCGTACGGTGTTGTACCCTTTTGGTGTGGTTTTGTACCGTAACGAAGTACTCGTATGGTATTGCACCGTTTTGGTGTGGTTTGGTACCGTATGGATGTACTCATACGGTATTGAACCGTTTTGGTGTGGTTTGGTACCGTATGGATGTACTCATAAGGTATTGCACCGTTTTGGTTTTGTTTGGTACCGTAACGAAGTACTCGTACGGTATTGTACCCTTTTGGTGTGGTTTGGTACCGTAACGAAGTACTCGTACGGTATTGCACCGTTTTGGTGTGGTTTGTTACCGTATGGATGTACTCCTACGGTATTGCACCGTTTTGGTGTGGTTTGGTACCGTAACGAAGTACTCGTACAGTATTGTACCCTTTTGGTGTGGTTTGGTACCGTAACGAAATACTCGTACGGTATTGCACCGTTTTGGTGCGGTTTGGTACCGTATGGATGTACTCGTACGGTGTTGCACCGTTTTGGTGTGGTTTGGTACCGTATGGATGTCCTCGTACGGTTTTGCACCGTTTCTGTGTGGTTTGGTACCGTATGGATGTACTCCTACGGTATTGCATCGTTGTGGTTAGGTTTGGTACCGTAACGAAGTAGTCGTACGGTATTGTACACTTTTGGTGTGGTTTGGTACCGTAACGAAGTACTCGTACGATATTGCACCATTTTGGTGTGGTTTGGTACCGTATGGATGTACTCGTACGGTATTAAACCGTTTTGGTGTGGTTTGGAACCGTATGGATGTACTCGTACGGTTTTGCACCGTTTTGGTGTGGTTTGGTACCGTATGGATGTACTCGTACGGTTTTGCACTGTTTTGGTGTGGTTTGGTACTGTAACGAAGTACTCGTATGGTATTGTACCCTTTTGGGGTGGTTTGGTACCGTAACGAAGTTCCCGTACGGCATTGCACCGTTTTGGTGTGGTTTGGTACCGTATGGATGTACTCGTATGGTATTGCACCGTTTTGGTTAGGCTTGGTACCGTAACGAAGTACTCGTACGGTATTGTACCCTTTTGGTGTGGTTTGGTACCGTAACGAAGTACTCGTACGGTATTGAACCGTTTTGGGGTGGTTTGGTACCGTATGGATGTACTCGTTCGGTTTTGCACCGTTTTGGTGTGGTTTGGTACCGTAACGAAGTACTCGTACGGTATTGCACCGTTTTCGTGTGGTTTGAAATCGTATGGATGTACACGTACGGTATTGCACCATTTTGGTGTGGTTTGGTATCGTATGCATGTCCTCGTACGGTTTTGCACTGTTTCTGTGTGGTTTGGTACCGTATGGATGTACTCGTACGGAATTGCACCGTTTTCGTTAGGTTTGGTACCGTAACGAAGTACTCGTACGGTATTGTACCCTTTTGGTGTGGTTTGGTACCGTAACGAAGTACTCGTACGGTATTGCACCGTTTTGGGGTGGTTTGGTACCGTATGGATGAACTCGTACGGTTTTGCACTGTTTTGGTGTGGTTTGGTACCGAAACGAAATACTCGTACGGTATTGCACCGTTTTCGTGTGGTTTGAAACCGTATAGATGTACTCGTACCGTATTGCACCGTTTTGGTTAGGTTTGGTACCGTATCGAAGTACTCGTACGGTATTGTACCCTTTTGGTATGGTTTGGAACCGTAACGAAGTACTCGTACGGTATTAAACCGTTTTGGTGTGGTTTGGTACCGTATGGATGTACTCGTACGGTTTTGCACCGTTTTGGTGTGGTTTGGTACCGTATGGATGTACTCGTACTGTATTGCACCGTTTTGGTGTGCTTCGGTACCGTATGGATGTACTCGTACGGTGTTGCACCGTTTTAAAGTGGTTTGGTACCGTATGGAAGTACTCGTACGGTATTGCACCGTTTTAGTTTGGTTTGGTACCGTAACGAAGTACTCGTACGGTATAGTACCCTTTTGGTGTGGTTTGGTACCGTAACGAAGTACTCGTACGGTATTGCACCGTTTTGGTGTGGTTTGGTACCGTATGGATGTACTCGTACGGTTTTGCACCGTTTTGGTGTGGTTTGGTACGGTAACGAAGTCCTCGTACGGTATTGTACCCTTTTGGTGTGGTTTGGTACCGTAACGAAGTTCTCATACGGCATTCCACCGTTTTGGTGTGGTATTGTACCGTATGGATGTACTCGTATGGTATTGCATCGTTTTGGTTCGGTTTGGTACCGTAACGAAGTACTCGTACGGTATTGTACCCTTTTGGTGTGGTTTGGTACCGTAACGAAGTACTCGTACGATATTGCACCGTTTTGTTGTGGTTTGGTACCGTATGGATGTACTCGTACGGTATTAAACCGTTTTGGTGTTGTTTGGTACCGTATGGATGTACTCGTACGGTTTTGCACCGTTTTGGTGTGGTTTGGTACCGTGTGGATGTACTCGTACGGTTTTGCACCGTTTTGGCGTGGTTTGGTACTATAACGAAGTACTCGTACGGTATTGTACCCTTTTGGTGTGGTTTGGTACCGTAACGAAGTTCTCGTACGGCATTGCACCGTTTTGGTGTGGTTTGGTACCGTATGGATGTACTCGTATGGTATTGCACCGTTTTGGTTAGGTTTGGTACCGTATCGAAGTACTCGTACGGTATTGTACCCTTTTGGTATGGTTTGGTACCGTAACGAAGTACTCGTACGGTATTGCACCGTTTTGGTGTGGTTTGGTACCGTATGGATGTACTCGTACGGTATTGCACCGTTTTCGTGTGGTTTAAAACCGTATGGATGTACTCGTACGGTATTGCCCCGTTTTGGTTAGGTTTGGTACCGTATCGAAGTACTCGTACGGTATTGCACCGTTTTGGTGTGGTTTGGTACCGTATGGATGTACTCGTACGGTATTGCACCGTTTTTGTGTGGTTTGGTACCGTATGGAAGTACTCGTACGGTATTGCACCGTTTTTGGTTGGTTTGGTTCCGTAACGAAGCACTCGTACCGTATTGTACCCTTTTGGTGTGGTTTGGTACCGTAACGAAGTACTCATACGGTATTGCACCGTTTTGGTGTGGTTTGGTACCGTATGGATGTACTCGTACGGTTTTGCACCGTTTTGTGTGGTTTGGTACCGTATGGAAGTACTCGTACGGTATTGCACCGTTTTTGTTTGGTTTGGTACCGTAACGAAGTACTCGTACCGTTTTGTACCCTTTTGGTGTGGTTTGGTACCGTAACGAAGTACTCGTACGGTATTGCACCGTTTTGGTGTGGTTTGGTACCGTATGGATGTACTCGTACGGTATTGCACCGTTTTGGTTAGGTTTGGTACCGTATCGAAGTACTCGTACGGTATTGCACCGTTTTGGTGCGGTTTGGTACCGTATGGATGTACTCGTACGGTATTGCACCATTTTGGTGTGGTTTGGTACCGTATGGATGTCCTCGTACGGTTTTGCCCCGTTTCTGTGTGGTTTGGTACCGTATGGATGTACTCGTACGGTATTGCACCGTTTTGGTTAGGTTTGGTACCGTATCGAAGTACTCGTACGGTATTGTACCCTTTTGGTATGGTTTGGTACCGTAACGAAGTACTCGTACGGTATTGCACCGTTTTGGTGTGGTTTGGTACCGTATGGATGTACTCGTACGGTATTGCACCGTTTTTGTGTGGTTTGGTACAGTATGGAAGTACTCGTACGGTATTGCACCGTTTTGGTTTGGTTTGGTACCGTAACGAAGTACTCGTATGGTATTGTACCCTTTTGGTGTGGTTTGGTACCGTAACGAAGTTCTCGTACGGCATTGCACCGTTTTGGTGTGGTTTGGTACCGTATGGATGTACTCGTATGGTATTGCCCCGTTTTGGTTAGGTTTGGTACCGTAACGAAGTACTCGTACGGTATTGTACCCTTTTGGTGTGGTTTGGTACCGTAACGAAGTACTCGTACGGTATTGCACCGTTTTGGTGTGGTTTGGTACCGTATGGATGTACTCGTACGGTTTTGCACCGTTTTGGTGTGGTTTGGTACTATAACGAAGTACTCGTACGGTATTGTACCCTTTTGGTGTGGTTTGGTACCGTAACGAAGTTCTCGTACGGCATTGCACCGTTTTGGTGTGGTTTGGTACCGTATGGATGTACTCGTATGGTATTGCACCGTTTTGGTTAGGTTTGGTACCGTATCGAAGTACTCGTACGGTATTGTACCCTTTTGGTATGGTTTGGTACCGTAACGAAGTACTCGTACGGTATTGCACCGTTTTGGTGTGGTTTGGTACCGTAACGAAGTTCTCGTACGGCATTGCACCGTTTTGGTGTGGTTTTGTACCGTATGGATGTACTCGTATGGTATTGCACCGTTTTGGTTAGGTTTGGTACCGTAACGAAGTACTCGTACGGTATTGTACCCTTTTGGTGTGGTTTGGTACCGTAACGAAGTACTCGTACGGTATTGCACCGTTTTGGTGTGGTTTGGTACCGTATGGATGTACTCGTACGGTTTTGCACCGTTTTGGTGTGGTTTGTTACCGTGTGGATGTACTCGAACGGTTTTGCACCGTTTTGGTGTGGTTTGGTACTATAACGAAGTACTCGTACGGTATTGTACCCTTTTGGTGTGGTTTGGTACCGTAACGAAGTTCTCGTACGGCATTGCACCGTTTTGGTGTGGTTTGGTACCGTATGGATGTACTCGTATGGTATTGCACCGTTTTGGTTAGGTTTGGTACCGTATCGAAGTACTCGTACGGTATTGTACCCTTTTGGTATGGTTTGGTACCGTAACGAAGTACTCGTACGGTATTGCACCGTTTTGGTGTGGTTTGGTACCGTATGGATGTACTCGTACGGTATTGCACCGTTTTTGTGTGGTTTGGTACCGTATGGAAGTACTCGTACGGTATTGCACCGTTTTTGTTTGGTTTGGTACCGTAACGAAGTACTCGTACGGTATTGTACCCTTTTGGTGTGGTTTGGTTCCGTAACGAAGTACTCGTACGGTATTGCACCGTTTTGGTGTGGTTTGGTACCGTATGGATGTACTCGTACGGTTTTGCACCGTTTTAGTGTTGTTTGGTACTGTAACGAAGTACTCGTACGGTATTGTACCCTTTTGGTGTGGTTTGGTACCGTAACGAAGTTCTCGTACGGCATTGCACCGTTTTGGTGTGGTTTGGTACCGTATGGATGTACTCGTATGGTATTGCACCGTTTTGGTTAGGTTTGGTACCGTAACGAAGTACTCGTACGGTATTGTACCCTTTTGGTGTGGTTTGGTACCGTAACGAAGTACTCGTACGGTATTGAACCGTTTTGGGGTGGTTTGGTACCGTATGGATGTACTCGTACGGTTTTGCACCGTTTTGGTGTGGTTTGGTACCGTAACGAAGTACTCGTACGGTATTGCACCGTTTTCGTGTGGTTTGAAACCGTATGGATGTACTCGTACGGTATTGCACCGTTTTGGTTTGGTTTGGTACCGTATCGAAGTACTCGTACGGTATTGTACCCTTTTGGTGTGGTTTGGTACCGTAACGAAGTACTCGTACGGTATTGCACCGTTTTGGTGTGGTTTGGTACCGTATGGATGTACTCGTACGGTATTGCACCGTTTTGGTGTGGTTTGGTACCGTATGGATGTACTCGTACGGTTTTGCACCGTTTTGGTGTGGTTTGGTACTGTAACGAAGTACTCGTACGGTATTGTACCCTTTTGGTGTGGTTTGGTACCGTAACGAAGTTCTCGTACGGCATTGCACCGTTTTGGTGTGGTTTGGTACCGTATGGATGTACTCGTATGGTATTGCACCGTTTTGGTTAGGTTTGGTACCGTAACGAAGTACTCGTACGGTATTGTACCCTTTTGGCGTGGTTTGGTACCGTAACGAAGTACTCGTACGGTATTGCACCGTTTTGGTGTGGTTTGGTACCGTATGGATGTACTCGTACGGTTTTGCACCGTTTTGGTGTGGTTTGGTACCGTGTGCATGTACTCGAACGGTTTTGCACCGTTTTGGTGTGGTTTGGTACTATAACGAAGTACTCGTACGGTATTGTACCCTTTTGGTATGGTTTGGTACCGTAACAGGTACTCGTACGGTATTGCACCGTTTTGGTGTGGTTTGGTACCGTATGGATGTACTCGTACGGTTTTGCACCGTTTTGGTGTGGTTTGGTACTGTAACGAAGTACTCGTACGGTATTGTACCCTTTTGGTGTGGTTTGGTACCGTAACGAAGTTCTCGTACGGCATTGCACCGTTTTGGTGTGGTTGGGTACCGTATGGATGTACTCGTATGGTATTGCACCGTTTTGGTTAGGTTTGGTACCGTAACGAAGTACTCGTACGGTATTGTACCCTTTTGGTGTGGTTTGGTACCGTAACGAAGTACTCGTACGGTATTGAACCGTTTTGGGGTGGTTTGGTACCGTATGGATGTACTCGTACGGTTTTGCACCGTTTTGGTGTGGTTTGGTACTGTAACGAAGTACTCGTACGGTATTGTACCCTTTTGGTGTGGTTTGGTACCGTAACGAAGTTCTCGTACGGCATTGCACCGTTTTGGTGTGGTTTGGTACCGTATGGATGTACTCGTATGGTATTGCACCGTTTTGGTTAGGTTTGGTACCGTAACGAAGTACTCGTACGGTATTGTACCCTTTTGGCGTGGTTTGGTACCGTAACGAAGTACTCGTACGGTATTGCACCGTTTTGGTGTGGTTTGGTACCGTATGGATGTACTCGTACGGTTTTGCACCGTTTTGGTGTGGTTTGGTACCGTGTGCATGTACTCGAACGGTTTTGCACCGTTTTGGTGTGGTTTGGTACTATAACGAAGTACTCGTACGGTATTGTACCCTTTTGGTATGGTTTGGTACCGTAACGAAGTACTCGTACGGTATTGCACCGTTTTGGTGTGGTTTGGTACCGTATGGATGTACTCGTACGGTTTTGCACCGTTTTGGTGTGGTTTGGTACTGTAACGAAGTACTCGTACGGTATTGTACCCTTTTGGTGTGGTTTGGTACCGTAACGAAGTTCTCGTACGGCATTGCACCGTTTTGGTGTGGTTTGGTACCGTATGGATGTACTCGTATGGTATTGCACCGTTTTGGTTAGGTTTGGTACCGTAACGAAGTACTCGTACGGTATTGTACCCTTTTGGCGTGGTTTGGTACCGTAACGAAGTACTCGTACGGTATTGCACCGTTTTGGTTAGGTTTGGTACCGTATCGAAGTACTCGTACGGTATTGTACCCTTTTGGTTTGGTTTGGTACCGTAACGAAGTACTCGTACGGTATTGCACCGTTTTGGTGTGGTTTGGTACCGTATGGATGTACTCGTACGGTATTGCACCGTTTTGGTGTGGTTTGGTACCGTATGGATGTACTCGTACGGTTTTGCACCGTTTTGGTGTGGTTTGGTACTGTAACGAAGTACTCGTACGGTATTGTACCCTTTTGGTGTGGTTTGGTACCGTAACGAAGTTCTCGTACGGCATTGCACCGTTTTGGTGTGGTTTGGTACCGTATGGTATTGCACCGTTTTGGTTAGGTTTGGTACCGTAACGAAGTACTCGTACGGTATTGTACCCTTTTGGTGTGGTTTGGTACCGTAACGAAGTACTCGTACGGTATTGCACCGTTTTGGTGTGGTTTGGTACCGTATGGATGTACTCGTACGGTTTTGCACCGTTTTGGTGTGGTTTGGTACCGTATGGATGTACTCGTACGGTTTTGCACCGTTTTGGTGTGGTTTGGTACCGTGTGGATGTACTCGTACGGTTTTGCACCGTTTTGGTGTGGTTTGGTACCGTGTGGATGTACTCGTACGGTTTTGCACCGTTTTGGTGTGGTTTGGTACTATAACGAAGTACTCGTACGGTATTGTACCCTTTTGGTGTGGTTTGGTACCGTAACGAAGTTCTCGTACGGCATTGCACCGTTTTCGTGTGGTTTGGTACCGTATGGATGTACTCGTATGGTATTGCACCGTTTTGGTTAGGGTTTGTACCATATCGAAGTACTCGTACGGTATTGTACCCTTTTGGTATGGTTTGGTACCGTAACGAAGTACTCGTACGGTATTGCACCGTTTTGGTGTGGTTTGGTACCGTATGGATGTACTCGTACGGTATTGCACCGTTTTTGTGTGGTTTGGTACCGTATGGAAGTACTCGTACAGTATTGCACCGTTTTTGTTTGGTTTCGTACCGTAACGAAGTACTCGTACGGTATTGTACCCTTTTGGTGTGGTTTGGTTCCGTAACGAAGTACTCGTACGGTATTGCACCGTTTTGGTGTGGTTTGGTACCGTATGGATGTACTCGTACGGTTTTGCAACGTTTTGGTGTGGTTTGGTACTGTAACGAAGTACTCGTACGGTATTGTACCCTTTTGGTGTGGTTTGGTACCGGAACGAAGTTCTCGTACGGCATTGCACCGTTTTGGTGTGGTTTTGTACCGTATGGATGTACTCGTATGGTATTGCACCGTTTTGGTTAGGTTTGGTACCGTAACGAAGTACTCGTACGGTATTGTACCCTTTTGGTGTGGTTTGGTACCGTAACGAAGTACTCGTACGGTATTGCACTGTTTTGGTGTGGTTTGTTACCGTATGGATGTACTCGTACGGTATTGCACCGTTTTGGTGTGGTTTGGTACCGTATGGATGTACTCGTACGGTATTGCACCGTTTTGGTTAGGTTTGGTACCGTAACGAAGTACTCGTACGGTATTGTATCCTTTTGGTGTGGTTTCATACCGTAACGAAGTACTCGTACGGTATTGCACCGTTTTGGTGTGGTTTGGTACCGTATGGATGTACTTGTACGGTTTTGCACCGTTTTGGTGTGGTTTGGTACCGTAATTAAGTACTCGTACGGTATTGCACCGTTTTCGTGTGGTTTGAAACCGTATGGTTGTACTCTTACGGTATTGCAACGTTTTGGTTAGGTTTTGGTACCGTATCGAAGTACTCGTACGGTATTGTACCCTTTTGGTGTGGTTTGGTACCGTAACGAAGTACTCGTACGGTATTGCACCGTTTTAGTGTGGTTTGGTACCGTATGAATATACTCGTATGGTATTGCACCGTTTTGGTGTGGTCTGTTACCGTATGGATGTACTCGTACGGTATTGCACCGTTTTGGTTTGGTTTGGTACCGTAACGAAGTACTCGTACGGTATTGTACCCTTTTGGTGTGGTTTGGTACCGTAACGAAGTACTCGTACGGTATTGCACTGTTTTGGTGCGGTTTGGTACCGTATGGATGTACTCGTATGGTTTTGTACCGTTTTGGTGTGGTTTGGTACCGTATGGATGTACTTGTACGGAATTGCACCGTTTTGGTTTGGCTTGGTACCGTAACGAAGTACTCGTACGGTATTGTACCCTTTTGGTGTGGTTTGGTACCGTAACGAAGTACTCGTACGGTATTGATCCGTTTTGGGGTTGTTTGGTACCGTATGGATGTACTCGTACGGTATTGCACTATTTTGGTTTGGTTTGGTACCGTAACGAATTACTCGTACGGTATTGTACCCTTTTGGTGTGGTTTGGTACCGTAATGAAGTACTCGTACGGTATTGAACTATTTTGGTGTGGTTTGTTACGGTATGGATGTACTCGTACGGTATTGCACCGTTTTGGTGTGGTTTGGTACCGTAACGATGTACTCGTACGGTATTGCACCGTTTTGGTGTGGTTTGGTACCGTAACGAAGTACTCGTACAGTGTTGTACCCTTTTGGTGTGGTTTCGTACCGTAACGAAGTACTCGTATGGTATTGCACCGTTTTGGTGTGGTTTGGTACCGTATGGATGTACTCGTACGGTATTGCACCGTTTTCCTGTGGTTTGGTACCGTATGGATGTACTCGTACGGTATTGTACCCTTTTGGTGTGGTTTGGTACCGTAACGAAGTACTCGTATGGTGTTGCACTGTTTTGGAGTGGTTTGTTACCGAATGGATGTACTCGAACGGTTTTGCACCGTTTTGGTGTGGTTTGGTACCGTAACGAAGTACTTGTACGGTATTGCACCGTTTTCGTGTGGTTTGAAACCGTATGGTTGTACTCGTACGGTATTGCACCGTTTTGGTTAGGTTGGGTACCGTATCGAAGTACTCGTACGGTATTGTACCCTTTTGGTGTGGTTTCGTACCGTAACGAAGTACTCGTATGGTATTGCACCGTTTTGGTGTGGTTTGGTACCGTATGGATGTACTCGTACGGTATTGCACCGTTTTGGTTAGGTTTGGTACCGTAACGAAGTACTAATACGATATTGTACCCTTTTGGGGTGGTTTGGTACCGTAACGAAGTACTCGTACGGTATTGCACCGTTTTGGTGTGGTTTGGTACCGTAAGGATGTACTCGTACGGTATTGCACCGTTTTTATGTGGTTTAGTACCGTATGGATGTACTCGTGCGGTATTGCACCGTTTTGGTGTGGTTTGGTACCGTAACGAAGTACTCGTACGGTGTTGTACCCTTTTGGTGTGGTTTGGTACCGTAACGAAGTACTCGTATGGTATTGCACCGTTTTGGTGTGGTTTGGTACCATATGGATGTACTCGTACGGTATTGCACCGTTTTGGTGTGGTTTGGTACCGTATGGATGTACTCGTACGGTATTGCACCGTTTTGGTTTGGTTTGGTACCGTAACGAAGTACTCGTACGGTATTGTACCCTTTTGGTGTGGTTTGGTACCGTAACGAAGTACTCGTACGGTATTGCACCGTTTTGGTGTGGTTTGGTACCGTATGGATGTACTCGTACGGTTTTGCACCGTTTTGGTGTGGTTTGGTACCGTATGGATGTACTCGTACGGTTTTGCACCGTTTTGGTGTGGTTTGGTACCGTGTGGATGTACTCGTACGGTTTTGCACCGTTTTGGTGTGGTTTGGTACCGTGTGGATGTACTCGTACGGTTTTGCACCGTTTTGGTGTGGTTTGGTACTATAACAAAGTACTCGTACGGTATTGTACCCTTTTGGTGTGGTTTGGTACCGTAACGAAGTTCTCGTACGGCATTGCACCGTTTTCGTGTGGTTTGGTACCGTATGGATGTACTCGTATGGTATTGCACCGTTTTGGTTAGGGTTTGTACCATATCGAAGTACTCGTACGGTATTGTACCCTTTTGGTATGGTTTGGTACCGTAACGAAGTACTCGTACGGTATTGCACCGTTTTGGTGTGGTTTGGTACCGTATGGATGTACTCGTACGGTATTGCACCGTTTTTGTGTGGTTTGGTACCGTATGGAAGTACTCGTACAGTATTGCACCGTTTTTGTTTGGTTTCGTACCGTAACGAAGTACTCGTACGGTATTGTACCCTTTTGGTGTGGTTTGGTTCCGTAACGAAGTACTCGTACGGTATTGCACCGTTTTGGTGTGGTTTGGTACCGTATGGATGTACTCGTACGGTTTTGCAACGTTTTGGTGTGGTTTGGTACTGTAACGAAGTACTCGTACGGTATTGTACCCTTTTGGTGTGGTTTGGTACCGGAACGAAGTTCTCGTACGGCATTGCACCGTTTTGGTGTGGTTTTGTACCGTATGGATGTACTCGTATGGTATTGCACCGTTTTGGTTAGGTTTGGTACCGTAACGAAGTACTCGTACGGTATTGTACCCTTTTGGTGTGGTTTGGTACCGTAACGAAGTACTCGTACGGTATTGCACTGTTTTGGTGTGGTTTGTTACCGTATGGATGTACTCGTACGGTATTGCACCGTTTTGGTGTGGTTTGGTACCGTATGGATGTACTCGTACGGTATTGCACCGTTTTGGTTAGGTTTGGTACCGTAACGAAGTACTCGTACGGTATTGTATCCTTTTGGTGTGGTTTCATACCGTAACGAAGTACTCGTACGGTATTGCACCGTTTTGGTGTGGTTTGGTACCGTATGGATGTACTTGTACGGTTTTGCACCGTTTTGGTGTGGTTTGGTACCGTAATTAAGTACTCGTACGGTATTGCACCGTTTTCGTGTGGTTTGAAACCGTATGGTTGTACTCTTACGGTATTGCAACGTTTTGGTTAGGTTTTGGTACCGTATCGAAGTACTCGTACGGTATTGTACCCTTTTGGTGTGGTTTGGTACCGTAACGAAGTACTCGTACGGTATTGCACCGTTTTAGTGTGGTTTGGTACCGTATGAATATACTCGTATGGTATTGCACCGTTTTGGTGTGGTCTGTTACCGTATGGATGTACTCGTACGGTATTGCACCGTTTTGGTTTGGTTTGGTACCGTAACGAAGTACTCGTACGGTATTGTACCCTTTTGGTGTGGTTTGGTACCGTAACGAAGTACTCGTACGGTATTGCACTGTTTTGGTGCGGTTTGGTACCGTATGGATGTACTCGTATGGTTTTGTACCGTTTTGGTGTGGTTTGGTACCGTATGGATGTACTTGTACGGAATTGCACCGTTTTGGTTTGGCTTGGTACCGTAACGAAGTACTCGTACGGTATTGTACCCTTTTGGTGTGGTTTGGTACCGTAACGAAGTACTCGTACGGTATTGATCCGTTTTGGGGTTGTTTGGTACCGTATGGATGTACTCGTACGGTATTGCACTATTTTGGTTTGGTTTGGTACCGTAACGAATTACTCGTACGGTATTGTACCCTTTTGGTGTGGTTTGGTACCGTAATGAAGTACTCGTACGGTATTGAACTATTTTGGTGTGGTTTGTTACGGTATGGATGTACTCGTACGGTATTGCACCGTTTTGGTGTGGTTTGGTACCGTAACGATGTACTCGTACGGTATTGCACCGTTTTGGTGTGGTTTGGTACCGTAACGAAGTACTCGTACAGTGTTGTACCCTTTTGGTGTGGTTTCGTACCGTAACGAAGTACTCGTATGGTATTGCACCGTTTTGGTGTGGTTTGGTACCGTATGGATGTACTCGTACGGTATTGCACCGTTTTCCTGTGGTTTGGTACCGTATGGATGTACTCGTACGGTATTGTACCCTTTTGGTGTGGTTTGGTACCGTAACGAAGTACTCGTATGGTGTTGCACTGTTTTGGAGTGGTTTGTTACCGAATGGATGTACTCGAACGGTTTTGCACCGTTTTGGTGTGGTTTGGTACCGTAACGAAGTACTTGTACGGTATTGCACCGTTTTCGTGTGGTTTGAAACCGTATGGTTGTACTCGTACGGTATTGCACCGTTTTGGTTAGGTTGGGTACCGTATCGAAGTACTCGTACGGTATTGTACCCTTTTGGTGTGGTTTCGTACCGTAACGAAGTACTCGTATGGTATTGCACCGTTTTGGTGTGGTTTGGTACCGTATGGATGTACTCGTACGGTATTGCACCGTTTTGGTTAGGTTTGGTACCGTAACGAAGTACTAATACGATATTGTACCCTTTTGGGGTGGTTTGGTACCGTAACGAAGTACTCGTACGGTATTGCACCGTTTTGGTGTGGTTTGGTACCGTAAGGATGTACTCGTACGGTATTGCACCGTTTTTATGTGGTTTAGTACCGTATGGATGTACTCGTGCGGTATTGCACCGTTTTGGTGTGGTTTGGTACCGTAACGAAGTACTCGTACGGTGTTGTACCCTTTTGGTGTGGTTTGGTACCGTAACGAAGTACTCGTATGGTATTGCACCGTTTTGGTGTGGTTTGGTACCATATGGATGTACTCGTACGGTATTGCACCGTTTTGGTGTGGTTTGGTACCGTATGGATGTACTCGTACGGTATTGCACCGTTTTGGTTTGGTTTGGTACCGTAACGAAGTACTCGTACGGTATTGTACCCTTTTGGTGTGGTTTGGTACCGTAACGAAGTACTCGTACGGTATTGCACCGTTTTGGTGTGGTTTGTTACCGTATGGATGTACTCCTACGGTATTGCACCGTTTTGGTGTGGTTTGGTACCGTAACGAAGTACTCGTACGGTATTGTACCCTTTTGGTGTGGTTTGGTACCGTAACGAAATACTCGTACGGTATTGCACCGTTTTGGTGCGGTTTGGTACCGTATGGATGTACTCGTACGGTATTGCACCGTTTTGGTGTGGTTTGGTACCGTATGGATGTCCTCGTACGGTTTTGCACCGTTTCTGTGTGGTTTGGTACCGTATGGATGTACTCCTACGGTATTGCATCGTTTTGGTTAGGTTTGGTACCGTAACGAAGTAGTCGTACGGTATTGTACACTTTTGGTGTGGTTTGGTACCGTAACGAAGTACTCGTACGATATTGCACCATTTTGGTGTGGTTTGGTACCGTATGGATGTACTCGTACGGTATTAAACCGTTTTGGTGTGGTTTGGTACCGTATGGATGTACTCGTACGGTTTTGCACCGTTTTGGTGTGGTTTGGTACCGTATGGATGTACTCGTACGGTTTTGCACTGTTTTGGTGTGGTTTGGTACTGTAACGAAGTACTCGTATGGTATTGTACCCTTTTGGGGTGGTTTGGTACCGTAACGAAGTTCCCGTACGGCATTGCACCGTTTTGGTGTGGTTTGGTACCGTATGGATGTACTCGTATGGTATTGCACCGTTTTGGTTAGGCTTGGTACCGTAACGAAGTACTCGTACGGTATTGTACCCTTTTGGTGTGGTTTGGTACCGTAACGAAGTACTCGTACGGTATTGAACCGTTTTGGGGTTGTTTGGTACCGTATGGATGTACTCGTTCGGTTTTGCACCGTTTTGGTGTGGTTTGGTACCGTAACGAAGTACTCGTACGGTATTGCACCGTTTTCGTGTGGTTTGAAATAGTATGGATGTACTCGTACGGTATTGCACCATTTTGGTGTGGTTTGGTATCGTATGCATGTCCTCGTACGGTTTTGCACTGTTTCTGTGTGGTTTGGTACCGTATGGATGTACTCGTACGGTATTGCACGGTTTTGGTGTGGTTTGGTACCGTATGGATGTACTCGTACGGTATTGCACCGTTTTGGTTTGGTTTGGTACCGTAACGAAGTACTCGTACGGTATTGTACCCTTTTGGTGTGGTTTGGTACCGTAACGAAGTACTCGTGCGGTATTGCACCGTTTTGGTGTGGTTTGTTACCGTATGGATGTACTCCTACGGTATTGCACCGTTTTGGTTTGGCTTGGTACCGTAACGAAGTACTCGTACGGTATTGTACCCTTTTGGTGTGGTTTGGTACCGTAACGAAGTACTCGTACGGTATTGAACCGTTTTGGGGTGGTTTGGTACCGTATGGATGTACTCGTACGGTTTTGCACCGTTTTGGTGTGGTTTGGTACCGTAACGAACTACTCGTAAGGTATTGCACCCTTTTGGTGTTGTTTGGTACCGTAACGAAGTACTCGTACGGCATTGCACCGTTTTGGTGTGGTTTGGTACCGTATGGATGTACTCGTACGGTATTGCACCGTTTTGGTGTGGTTTGGTACCGTATGGATGTACTCGTACGGTATTGCACTATTTTGGTTTGGTTTGGTACCGTAACGAATTACTCGTACGGTATTGTACCCTTTTGGTGTGGTTTGGTACCGTAATGAAGTACTCGTACGGTATTGAACTATTTTGGTGTGGTTTGTTACGGTATGGATGTACTCGTACGGTATTGCACCGTTTTGGTGTGGTTTGGTACCGTAACGATGTACTCGTACGGTATTGCACCGTTTTGGTGTGGTTTGGTACCGTAACGAAGTACTCGTACGGTGTTGTACCCTTTTGGTGTGGTTTCGTACCGTAACGAAGTACTCGTATGGTATTGCACCGTTTTGGTGTGGTTTTGTACCGTATGGATGTACTCGTACGGTATTGCACCGTTTTCCTGTGGTTTGGTACCGTATGGATGTACTCGTACGGTATTGCACCGTTTTGGTTTGGTTTGGTACCGTAACGAAGTACTCGTACGGTATTGTACCCTCTTGGTGTGGTTTGGTACCGTAACGAAGTACTCGTATGGTGTTGCACTGTTTTGGAGTGGTTTGTTACCGTATGGATGTACTCGAACGGTTTTGCACCGTTTTGGTGTGGTTTGGTACCGTAACGAAGTACTCGTACGATATTGCACCGTTTTCGTGTGGTTTGAAACCGTATGGTTGTACTCGTACGGTATTGCACCGTTTTGGTTAGGTTGGGTACCGTATCGAAGTACTCGTACGGTATTGTACCCTTTTGGTGTGGTTTCGTACCGTAACGAAGTACTCGTATGGTATTGCACCGTTTTGGTGTGGTTTGGTACCGTATGGATGTACTCGTACGGTATTGCACCGTTTTGGTTAGGTTTGGTACCGTAACGAAGTACTCATACGATATTGTACCCTTTTGGGGTGGTTTGGTACCGTAACGAAGTACTCGTACGGTATTGCACCGTTTTGGTGTGGTTTGGTACCGTAAGGATGTACTCGTACGGTATTGCACCGTTTTTATGTGGTTTAGTACCGTATGGATGTACTCGTGCGGTATTGCACCGTTTTGGTGTGGTTTGGTACCGTAACGAAGTACTCGTACGGTGTTGTACCCTTTTGGTGTGGTTTGGTACCGTAACGAAGTACTCGTATGGTATTGCACCGTTTTGGTGTGGTTTGGTACCGTATGGATGTACTCGTACGGTATTGCACCGTTTTGGTGTGGTTTGGTACCGTATGGATGTACTCGTACGGTATTGCACCGTTTTGGTTTGGTTTGGTACCGTAACGAAGTACTCGTACGGTATTGTACCCTTTTGGTGTGGTTTGGTACCGTAACGAAGTACTCGTACGGTATTGCACCGTTTTGGTGTGGTTTGTTACCGTATGGATGTACTCCTACGGTATTGCACCGTTTTGGTGTGGTTTGGTACCGTAACAAAGTACTCGTACGGTATTGTACCATTTTTGGTGTGGTTTGGTACCGTAACGAAATACTCGTACGGTATTGCACCGTTTTGGTGCGGTTTGGTACTGTATGGATGTACTCGTACGGTATTGCACCGTTTTGGTGTGGTTTGGTACCGTATGGATGTCCTCGTACGGTTTTGCACCGTTTCTGTGTGGTTTGGTACCGTATGGATGTACTCCTACGGTATTGCATCGTTTTGGTTAGGTTTGGTACCGTAACGAAGTAGTCGTACGGTATTGTACACTTTTGGTGTGGTTTGGTACCGTAACGAAGTACTCGTACGATATTGCACCATTTTGGTGTGGTTTGGTACCGTATGGATGTACTCGTACGGTATTAAACCGTTTTGGTGTGGTTTGGTACCGTATGGATGTACTCGTACGGTTTTGCACCGTTTTGGTGTGGTTTGGTACCGTATGGATGTACTCGTACGGTTTTGCACTGTTTTGGTGTGGTTTGGTACTGTAACGAAGTACTCGTATGGTATTGTACCCTTTTTGGGTGGTTTGGTACCGTAACGAAGTTCCCGTACGGCATTGCACCGTTTTGGTGTGGTTTGGTACCGTATGGATGTACTCGTATGGTATTGCACCGTTTTGGTTAGGCTTGGTACCGTAACGAAGTACTCGTACGGTATTGTACCCTTTTGGTGTGGTTTGGTACCGTAACGAAGTACTCGTACGGTATTGAACCGTTTTGGGGTGGTTTGGTACCGTATGGATGTACTCGTTCGGTTTTGCACCGTTTTGGTGTGGTTTGGTACCGTAACGAAGTACTCGTACGGTATTGCACCGTTTTCGTGTGGTTTGAAATCGTATGGATGTACTCGTACGGTATTGCACCATTTTGGTGTGGTTTGGTATCGTATGCATGTCCTCGTACGGTTTTGCACTGTTTCTATGTGGTTTGGTACCGTATGGATGTACTCGTACGGTATTGCACCGTTTTCGTTAGGTTTGGTACCGTAACGAAGTACTCGTACGGTATTGTACCCTTTTGGTGTGGTTTGGTACCGTAACGAAGTACTCGTACGGTATTGCACCGTTTTGGGGTGGTTTGGTACCGTATGGATGTACTCGTACGGTTTTGCACTGTTTTGGTGTGGTTTGGTACCGAAACGAAATACTCGTACGGTATTGCACCGTTTTCGTGTGGTTTGAAACCGTATAGATGTACTCGTACCGTATTGCACCGTTTTGGTTAGGTTTGGTACCGTATCGAAGTACTCGTACGGTATTGTACCCTTTTGGTATGGTTTGGAACCGTAACGAAGTACTCGTACGGTATTAAACCGTTTTGGTGTGGTTTGGTACCGTATGGATGTACTCGTACGGTTTTGCACCGTTTTGGTGTGGTTTGGTACCGTATGGATGTACTCGTACTGTATTGCACCGTTTTGGTGTGGTTCGGTACCGTATGGATGTACTCGTACGGTGTTGCACCGTTTTAAAGTGGTTTGGTACCGTATGGAAGTACTCGTACGGTATTGCACCGTTTTGGTTTGGTTTGGTACCGTAACGAAGTACTCGTACGGTATAGTACCCTTTTGGTGTGGTTTGGTACCGTAACGAAGTACTCGTACGGTATTGCACCGTTTTGGTGTGGTTTGGTACCGTATGGATGTACTCGTACGGTTTTGCACCGTTTAGGTGTGGTTTGGTACGGTAACGAAGTCCTCGTACGGTATTGTACCCTTTTGGTGTGGTTTGGTACCGTAACGAAGTTCTCATACGGCATTCCACCGTTTTGGTGTGGTATTGTACCGTATGGATGTACTCGTATGGTATTGCATCGTTTTGGTTCGGTTTGGTACCGTAACGAAGTACTCGTACGGTATTGTACCCTTTTGGTGTGGTTTGGTACCGTAACGAAGTACTCGTACGATATTGCACCGTTTTGTTGTGGTTTGGTACCGTATGGATGTACTCGTACGGTATTAAACCGTTTTGGTGTGGTTTGGTACCGTATGGATGTACTCGTACGGTTTTGCACCGTTTTGGTGTGGTTTGGTACCGTGTGGATGTACTCGTACGGTTTTGCACCGTTTTGGTGTGGTTTGGTACTATAACGAAGTACTCGTACGGTATTGTACCCTTTTGGTGTGGTTTGGTACCGTAACGAAGTTCTCGTACGGCATTGCACCGTTTTGGTGTGGTTTGGTACCGTATGGATGTACTCGTATGGTATTGCACCGTTTTTGTTAGGTTTGGTACCGTATCGAAGTACTCGTACGGTATTGTACCCTTTTGGTATGGTTTGGTACCGTAACGAAGTACTCGTACGGTATTGCACCGTTTTGGTGTGGTTTGGTACCGTATGGATGTACTCGTACGGTATTGCACCGTTTTCGTGTGCTTTAAAACCGTATGGATGTACTCGTACGGTATTGCACCGTTTTGGTTAGGTTTGGTACCGTATCGAAGTACTCGTACGGTATTGCACCGTTTTGGTGTGGTTTGGTACCGTATGGATGTACTCGTACGGTATTGCACCGTTTTTGTGTGGTTTGGTACCGTATGGAAGTACTCGTACGTAGGGCTGCGAGCGGCTCGGAGCTCGGCTCGATAACAGCTCGGCTCGGCTCGGTTCAAGACAAAAACGAGCCGAGCTCGAGCTCGAGTCCTGAGCTCGTTTCATAAACGAGCCGAGCTCGAGCTAGTCGAAACTCGGCTCGAATTGGCTCGCGAGCTCGATTATATAATATATTTATATATATATTTATATATATATATTTTTACATATTTATATTTATTTATATATATATTTATATATATTTGTTTCATAAACGAGCCGAACGAACCGAGCTCGAGCTCCGAAAATACCTATCGAGCCGAGCTCGAGCTCGAGTTCTGCAGCTCGTCACGAGCTCGAGCCGAGCTCGAGCTCATTGTTTTTGAGGCGAGCCGAGCCCGAACATGCCGAAACTCGGCTCGGCTCGGCTCGATTGCACCCCTACTCGTACGGTATTGCACCGTTTTTGGTTTGTTTGGTTCCGTAACGAAGCACTCGTACTGTATTGTACCCTTTTGGTGTGGTTTGGTACCGTAACGAAGTACTCGTACGGTATTGCACCGTTTTGGTGTGGTTTGGTACCGTATGGATGTACTCGTACGGTATTGCACCGTTTTGTGTGGTTTGGTACCGTATGGAAGTACTCGTACGGTATTGCACCGTTTTTGTTTGGTTTGGTACCGTAACGAAGTACTCGTACCGTTTTGTACCCTTTTGGTGTGGTTTGGTACCGTAACGAAGTACTCGTACGGTATTGCACCGTTTTGGTGTGGTTTGGTACCGTATGGATGTACTCGTACGGTATTGCACCGTTTTGGTTAGGTTTGGTACCGTATCGAAGTACTCGTACGGTATTGCACCGTTTTGGTGCGGTTTGGTACCGTATGGATGTACTCGTACGGTATTGCACCATTTTGGTTTGGTTTGGTACCGTATGGATGTCCTCGTACGGTTTTGCCCCGTTTCTGTGTGGTTTGGTACCGTATGGATGTACTCGTACGGTATTGCACCGTTTTGGTTAGGTTTGGTACCGTATCGAAGTACTCGTACGGTATTGTACCCTTTTGGTATGGTTTGGTACCGTAACGAAGTACTCGTACGGTATTGCACCGTTTTGGTGTGGTTTGGTACCGTATGGATGTACTCGTACGGTATTGCACCGTTTTTGTGTGGTTTGGTACAGTATGGAAGTACTCGTACGGTATTGCACCGTTTTGGTTTGGTTTGGTACCGTAACGAAGTACTCGTATGGTATTGTACCCTTTTGGTGTGGTTTGGTACCGTAACGAAGTTCTCGTACGGCATTGCACCGTTTTGGTGTGGTTTGGTACCGTATGGATGTACTCGTATGGTATTGCACCGTTTTGGTTAGGTTTGGTACCGTAACGAAGTACTCGTACGGTATTGTACCCTTTTGGTGTGGTTTGGTACCGTAACGAAGTACTCGTACGGTATTGCACCGTTTTGGTGTGGTTTGGTACCGTATGGATGTACTCGTACGGTTTTGCACCGTTTTGGTGTGGTTTGGTACCGTATGGATGTACTCGTACGGTTTTGCACCGTTTTGGTGTGGTTTGGTACTATAACGAAGTACTCGTACGGTATTGTACCCTTTTGGTGTGGTTTGGTACCGTAACGAAGTTCTCGTACGGCATTGCACCGTTTTGGTGTGGTTTGGTACCGTATGGATGTACTCGTATGGTATTGCACCGTTTTGGTTAGGTTTGGTACCGTATCGAAGTACTCGTACGGTATTGTACCCTTTTGGTATGGTTTGGTACCGTAACGAAGTACTCGTACGGTATTGCACCGTTTTGGTGTGGTTTGGTACCGTATGGATGTACTCGTACGGTTTTGCACCGTTTTGGTGTGGTTTGGTACTCTAACGAAGTACTCGTACGGTATTGTACCCTTTTGGTGTGGTTTGGTACCGTAACGAAGTTCTCGTACGGCATTGCACCGTTTTGGTGTGGTTTGGTACCGTATGGTATTGCACCGTTTTGGTTAGGTTTGGTACCGTAACGAAGTACTCGTACGGTATTGTACCCTTTTAGTGTGGTTTGGTACCGTAACGAAGTACTCGTACGGTATTGCACCGTTTTGGTGTGGTTTGGTACCGTATGGATGTACTCGTACGGTTTTGCACCGTTTTGGTGTGGTTTGGTACCGTATGGATGTACTCGTACGGTTTTGCACCGTTTTGGTGTGGTTTGGTACCGTGTGGAAGTACTCGTACGGTTTTGCACCGTTTTGGTGTGGTTTGGTACTATAACGAAGTACTCGTACGGTATTGTACCCTTTTGGTGTGGTTTGGTACCGTAACGAAGTTCTCGTACGGCATTGCACCGTTTTGGTGTGGTTTGGTACCGTATGGATGTACTCGTATGGTATTGCACCGTTTTGGTTAGGTTTGGTACCGTATCGAAGTACTCGTACGGTATTGTACCCTTTTGGTATGGTTTGGTACCGTAACGAAGTACTCGTACGGTATTGCACCGTTTTGGTGTGGTTTGGTACCGTATGGATGTACTCGTACGGTATTGCACCGTTTTTGTGTGGTTTGGTACCGTATGGAAGTACTCGTACGGTATTGCACCGTTTTTGTTTGGTTTGGTACCGTAACGAAGTACTCGTACGGTATTGTACCCTTTTGGTGTGGTTTGGTTCCGTAACGAAGTACTCGTACGGTATTGCACCGTTTTGGTGTGGTTTGGTACCGTATGGATGTACTCGTACGGTTTTGCACCGTTTTGGTGTGGTTTGGTACTGTAACGAAGTACTCCTACGGTATTGTACCCTTTTGGTGTGGTTTGGTACCGTAACGAAGTTCTCGTACGGCATTGCACCGTTTTATGTGGTTTGGTACCGTATGGATGTACTCGTATGGTATTGCACCGTTTTGGTTAGGTTTGGTACCGTAACGAAGTACTCGTACGGTATTGTACCCTTTTGGTGTGGTTTGGTACCGTAACGAAGTACTCGTACGGTATTGCACCGTTTTGGTGTGGTTTGGTACCGTATGGATGTACTCGTACGGTTTTGCACCGTTTCGGTGTGGTTTGGTACCGTGTGGATGTACTCGAACGGTTTTGCACCGTTTTGGTGTGGTTTGGTACTATAACGAAGTACTCGTACGGTATTGTACCCTTTTGGTGTGGTTTGGTACCGTAACGAAGTTCTCGTACGGCATTGCACCGTTTTGGTGTGGTTTGGTACCTATGGATGTACTCGTATGGTATTGCACCGTTTTGGTTAGGTTTGGTACCGTATCGAAGTACTCGTACGGTATTGTACCCTTTTGGTATGGTTTGGTACCGTAACGAAGTACTCGTACGGTATTGCACCGTTTTGGTGTGGTTTGGTACCGTATGGATGTACTCGTACGGTATTGCACCGTTTTTGTGTGGTTTGGTACCGTATGGAAGTACTCGTACGGTATTGCACCGTTTTTGTTTGGTTTGGTACCGTAACGAAGTACTCGTACGGTATTGTACCCTTTTGGTGTGGTTTGGTTCCGTAACGAAGTACTCGTACGGTATTGCACCGTTTTGGTGTGGTTTGGTACCGTATGGAAGTACTCGTACGGTATTGCACCGTTTTTGTTTGGTTTGGTACCGTAACGAAGTACTCGTACGGTATTGTACCCTTTTGGTGTGGTTTGGTTCCGTAAGGAAGTACTCGTACGGTATTGCACCGTTTTTGTGTGGTTTGGTACCGTATGGATGTACTCGTACGGTTTTGCACCGTTTTGGTGTGGTTTGGTACTGTAACGAAGTACTCCTACGGTATTGTACCCTTTTGGTGTGGTTTGGTACCGTAACGAAGTTCTCGTACGGCATTGCACCGTTTTGGTGTGGTTTGGTACCGTATGGATGTACTCGTATGGTATTGCACCGTTTTGGTTACGTTTGGTACCGTAACGAAGTACTCGTACGGTATTGTACCCTTTTGGTGTGGTTTGGTACCGTAACGAAGTACTCGTACGGTATTGCACCGTTTTGGTGTGGTTTGGTACCGTATGGATGTACTCGTACGGTTTTGCACCGTTTTGGTGTGGTTTGGTACCGTGTAGATGTACTCGAACGGTTTTGCACCGTTTTGGTGTGGTTTGGTACTATAACGAAGTACTCGTACGGTATTGTACCCTTTTGGTGTGGTTTGGTACCGTAACGAAGTTCTCGTACGGCATTGCACCGTTTTGGTGTGGTTTGGTACCTATGGATGTACTCGTATGGTATTGCACCGTTTTGGTTAGGTTTGGTACCGTATCGAAGTACTCGTACGGTATTGTACCCTTTTGGTATGGTTTGGTACCGTAACGAAGTACTCGTACGGTATTGAACCGTTTTGGTGTGGTTTGGTACCGTATGGATGTACTCGTACGGTATTGCACCGTTTTTGTGTGGTTTGGTACCGTATGGAAGTACTCGTACGGTATTGCACCGTTTTTGTTTGGTTTGGTACCGTAACGAAGTACTCGTACGGTATTGTACCCTTTTGGTGTGGTTTGGTTCCGTAACGAAGTACTCGTACGGTATTGCACCGTTTTGGTGTGGTTTGGTACCGTATGGATGTACTCGTACGGTTTTGCACCGTTTTGGTGTGGTTTGGTACTGTAACGAAGTACTCGTACGGTATTGTACCCTTTTGGTGTGGTTTGGTACCGTAACGAAGTTCTCGTACGGCATTGCACCGTTTTGGTGTGGTTTGGTACCGTATGGATGTACTCGTATGGTATTGCACCGTTTTGGTTAGGTTTGGTACCGTAACGAAGTACTCGTACGGTATTGTACCCTTTTGGTGTGGTTTGGTACCGTAACGAAGTACTCGTACGGTATTGAACCGTTTTGGGGTGGTTTGGTACCGTATGGATGTACTCGTACGGTTTTGCACCGTTTTCGTGTGGTTTGGTACCGTAACGAAGTACGCGTACGGTATTGCACCGTTTTCGTGTGGTTTGAAACCGTATGGATGTACTCGTACGGTATTGCAACGTTTTGGTTAGGTTTGGTACCGTATCGAAGTACTCGTACGGTATTGTACCCTTTTGGTATGGTTTGGTACCGTAACGAAGTACTCGTACGGTATTGCACCGTTTTGGTGTGGTTTGGTACCGTATGGATGTACTCGTACGGTATTGCACCGTTTTTGTGTGGTTTGGTACCGTATGGAAGTACTCGTACGGTATTGCACCGTTTTTGTTTGGTTTGGTACCGTAACGAAGTACTCGTACGGTATTGTACCCTTTTGGTGTGGTTTGGTTCCGTAACGAAGTACTCGTACGGTATTGCACCGTTTTGGTGTGGTTTGGTACCGTATGGATGTACTCGTACGGTTTTGCACCGTTTTGGTGTGGTTTGGTACTGTACCGAAGTACTCGTACGGTATTGTACCCTTTTGGTGTGGTTTGGTACCGTAACGAAGTTCTCGTACGGCATTGCACCGTTTTGGTGTGGTTTGGTACCGTATGGATGTACTCGTATGGTATTGCACCGTTTTGGTTAGGTTTGGTACCGTAACAAAGTACTCGTACGGTATTGTACCCTTTTGGTGTGGTTTGGTACCGTAACGAAGTACTCGTACGGTATTGCACCGTTTTGGTGTGGTTTGGTACCGTATGGATGTACTCGTACGGTTTTGCACCGTTTCGGTGTGGTTTGGTACCGTGTGGATGTACTCGAACGGTTTTGCACCGTTTTGGTGTGGTTTGGTACTATAACGAAGTACTCGTACGGTATTGTACCCTTTTGGTGTGGTTTGGTACCGTAACGAAGTTCTCGTACGGCATTGCACCGTTTTGGTGTGGTTTGGTACCTATGGATGTACTCGTATGGTATTGCACCGTTTTGGTTAGGTTTGGTACCGTATCGAAGTACTCGTACGGTATTGTACCCTTTTGGTATGGTTTGGTACCGTAACGAAGTACTCGTACGGTATTGCACCGTTTTGGTGTGGTTTGGTACCGTATGGATGTACTCGTACGGTATTGCACCGTTTTTGTGTGGTTTGGTACCGTATGGAAGTACTCGTACGGTATTGCACCGTTTTTGTTTGGTTTGGTACCGTAACGAAGTACTCGTACGGTATTGTACCCTTTTGGTGTGGTTTGGTTCCGTAACGAAGTACTCGTACGGTATTGCACCGTTTTGGTGTGGTTTGGTACCGTATGGAAGTACTAGTACGGTATTGCACCGTTTTTGTTTGGTTTGGTACCGTAACGAAGTACTCGTACGGTATTGTACCCTTTTGGTTTGGTTTGGTTCCGTAACGAAGTACTCGTACGGTATTGCACCGTTTTTGTGTGGTTTGGTACCGTATGGATGTACTCGTACGGTTTTGCACCGTTTTGGTGTGGTTTGGTACTGTAACGAAGTACTCGTACGGTATTGTACCCTTTTGGTGTGGTTTGGTACCGTAACGAAGTTCTCGTACGGCATTGCACCGTTTTGGTGTGGTTTGGTACCGTATGGATGTACTCGTATGGTATTGCACCGTTTTGGTTACGTTTGGTACCGTAACGAAGTACTCGTACGGTATTGTACCCTTTTGGTGTGGTTTGGTACCGTAACGAAGTACTCGTACGGTATTGCACCGTTTTGGTGTGGTTTGGTACCGTATGGATGTACTCGTACGGTTTTGCACCGTTTTGGTGTGGTTTGGTACCGTGTGGATGTACTCGAACGGTTTTGCACCGTTTTGGTGTGGTTTGGTACTATAACGAAGTACTCGTACGGTATTGTACCCTTTTGGTGTGGTTTGGTACCGTAACGAAGTTCTCGTACGGCATTGCACCGTTTTGGTGTGGTTTGGTACCTATGGATGTACTCGTATGGTATTGCACCGTTTTGGTTAGGTTTGGTACCGTATCGAAGTACTCGTACGGTATTGTACCCTTTTGGTATGGTTTGGTACCGTAACGAAGTACTCGTACGGTATTGAACCGTTTTGGTGTGGTTTGGTACCGTATGGATGTACTCGTACGGTATTGCACCGTTTTTGTGTGGTTTGGTACCGTATGGAAGTACTCGTACGGTATTGCACCGTTTTTGTTTGGTTTGGTACCGTAACGAAGTACTCGTACGGTATTGTACCCTTTTGGTGTGGTTTGGTTCCGTAACGAAGTACTCGTACGGTATTGCACCGTTTTGGTGTGGTTTGGTACCGTATGGATGTACTCGTACGGTTTTGCACCGTTTTGGTGTGGTTTGGTACTGTAACGAAGTACTCGTACGGTATTGTACCCTTTTGGTGTGGTTTGGTACCGTAACGAAGTTCTCGTACGGCATTGCACCGTTTTGGTGTGGTTTGGCACCGTATGGATGTACTCGTATGGTATTGCACCGTTTTGGTTAGGTTTGGTACCGTAACGAAGTACTCGTACGGTATTGTACCCTTTTGGTGTGGTTTGGTACCGTAACGAAGTACTCGTACGGTATTGAACCGTTTTGGGGTGGTTTGGTACCGTATGGATGTACTCGTACGGTTTTGCACCGTTTTCGTGTGGTTTGGTACCGTAACGAAGTACGCGTACGGTATTGCACCGTTTTCGTGTGGTTTGAAACCGTATGGATGTACTCGTACGGTATTGCAACGTTTTGGTTAGGTTTGGTACCGTATCGAAGTACTCGTACGGTATTGTACCCTTTTGGTATGGTTTGGTACCGTAACGAAGTACTCGTACGGTATTGCACCGTTTTGGTGTGGTTTGGTACCGTATGGATGTACTCGTACGGTATTGCACCGTTTTTGTGTGGTTTGGTACCGTATGGAAGTACTCGTACGGTATTGCACCGTTTTTGTTTGGTTTGGTACCGTAACGAAGTACTTGTACGGTATTGTACCCTTTTGGTGTGGTTTGGTTCCGTAACGAAGTACTCGTACGGTATTGCACCGTTTTGGTGTGGTTTGGTACCGTATGGATGTACTCGTACGGTTTTGCACCGTTTTGGTGTGGTTTGGTACTGTAACGAAGTACTCGTACGGTATTGTACCCTTTTGGTGTGGTTTGGTACCGTAACGAAGTTCTCGTACGGCATTGCACCGTTTTGGTGTGGTTTGGTACCGTATGGATGTACTCGTATGGTATTGCACCGTTTTTGTTAGGTTTGGTACCGTAACGAAGTACTCGTACGGTATTGTACCCTTTTGGTGTGGTTTGGTACCGTAACGAAGTACTCGTACGGTATTGCACCGTTTTGGTGTGGTTTGGTACCGTATGGATGTACTCGTACGGTTTTGCACCGTTTCGGTGTGGTTTGGTACCGTGTGGATGTACTCGAACGGTTTTGCACCGTTTTGGTGTGGTTTGGTACTATAACGAAGTACTCGTACGGTATTGTACCCTTTTGGTGTGGTTTGGTACCGTAACGAAGTTCTCGTACGGCATTGCACCGTTTTGGTGTGGTTTGGTACCTATGGATGTACTCGTATGGTATTGCACCGTTTTGGTTAGGTTTGGTACCGTATCGAAGTACTCGTACGGTATTGTACCCTTTTGGTATGGTTTGGTACCGTAACGAAGTACTCGTACGGTATTGCACCGTTTTGGTGTGGTTTGGTACCGTATGGATGTACTCGTACGGTATTGCACCGTTTTTGTGTGGTTTGGTACCGTATGGAAGTACTCGTACGGTATTGCACCGTTTTTGTTTGGTTTGGTACCGTAACGAAGTACTCGTACGGTATTGTACCCTTTTGGTGTGGTTTGGTTCCGTAACGAAGTACTCGTACGGTATTGCACCGTTTTGGTGTGGTTTGGTACCGTATGGAAGTACTCGTACGGTATTGCACCGTTTTTGTTTGGTTTGGTACCGTAACGAAGTACTCGTACGGTATTGTACCCTTTTGGTGTGGTTTGGTTCCGTAACGAAGTACTCGTACGGTATTGCACCGTTTTGGTGTGGTTTGGTACCGTATGGATGTACTCGTACGGTTTTGCACCGTTTTGGTGTGGTTTGGTACTGTAACGAAGTACTCGTACGGTATTGTACCCTTTTGGTGTGGTTTGGTACCGTAACGAAGTTCTCGTACGGCATTGCACCGTTTTGGTGTGGTTTGGTACCGTATGGATGTACTCGTATGGTATTGCACCGTTTTGGTTACGTTTGGTACCGTAACGAAGTACTCGTACGGTATTGTACCCTTTTGGTGTGGTTTGGTACCGTAACGAAGTACTCGTACGGTATTGCACCGTTTTGGTGTGGTTTGGTACCGTATGGATGTACTCGTACGGTTTTGCACCGTTTTGGTGTGGTTTGGTACCGTGTGGATGTACTCGAACGGTTTTGCACCGTTTTGGTGTGGTTTGGTACTATAACGAAGTACTCGTACGGTATTGTACCCTTTTGGTGTGGTTTGGTACCGTAACGAAGTTCTCGTACGGCATTGCACCGTTTTGGTGTGGTTTGGTACCTATGGATGTACTCGTATGGTATTGCACCGTTTTGGTTAGGTTTGGTACCGTATCGAAGTACTCGTACGGTATTGTACCCTTTTGGTATGGTTTGGTACCGTAACGAAGTACTCGTACGGTATTGAACCGTTTTGGTGTGGTTTGGTACCGTATGGATGTACTCGTACGGTATTGCACCGTTTTTGTGTGGTTTGGTACCGTATGGAAGTACTCGTACGGTATTGCACCGTTTTTGTTTGGTTTGGTACCGTAACGAAGTACTCGTACGGTATTGTACCCTTTTGGTGTGGTTTGGTTCCGTAACGAAGTACTCGTACGGTATTGCACCGTTTTGGTGTGGTTTGGTACCGTATGGATGTACTCGTACGGTTTTGCACCGTTTTGGTGTGGTTTGGTACTGTAACGAAGTACTCGTACGGTATTGTACCCTTTTGGTGTGGTTTGGTACCGTAACGAAGTTCTCGTACGGCATTGCACCGTTTTGGTGTGGTTTGGTACCGTATGGATGTACTCGTATGGTATTGCACCGTTTTGGTTAGGTTTGGTACCGTAACGAAGTACTCGTACGGTATTGTACCCTTTTGGTGTGGTTTGGTACCGTAACGAAGTACTCGTACGGTATTGAACCGTTTTGGGGTGGTTTGGTACCGTATGGATGTACTCGTACGGTTTTGCACCGTTTTCGTGTGGTTTGGTACCGTAACGAAGTACGCGTACGGTATTGCACCGTTTTCATGTGGTTTGAAACCGTATGGATGTACTCGTACGGTATTGCAACGTTTTGGTTAGGTTTGGTACCGTATCGAAGTACTCGTACGGTATTGTACCCTTTTGGTATGGTTTGGTACCGTAACGAAGTACTCGTACGGTATTGCACCGTTTTGGTGTGGTTTGGTACCGTATGGATGTACTCGTACGGTTTTGCACCGTTTTGGTGTGGTTTGGTACTGTAACGAAGTACTCGTACGGTATTGTACCCTTTTGGTGTGGTTTGGTACCGTAACGAAGTTCTCGTACGGCATTGCACCGTTTTGGTGTGGTTGGGTACCGTATGGATGTACTCGTATGGTATTGCACCGTTTTGGTTAGGTTTGGTACCGTAACGAAGTACTCGTACGGTATTGTACCCTTTTGGTGTGGTTTGGTACCGTAACGAAGTACTCGTACGGTATTGAACCGTTTTGGGGTGGTTTGGTACCGTATGGATGTACTCGTACGGTTTTGCACCGTTTTGGTGTGGTTTGGTACCGTAACGAAGTACGCGTACGGTATTGCACCGTTTTCGTGTGGTTTGAAACCGTATGGATGTACTCGTACGGTATTGCAACGTTTTGGTTAGGTTTGGTACCGTATCGAAGTACTCGTACGGTATTGTACCCTTTTGGTATGGTTTGGTACCGTAACGAAGTACTCGTACGGTATTGCACCGTTTTGGTGTGGTTTGGTACCGTATGGATGTACTCGTACGGTATTGCACCGTTTTTGTGTGGTTTGGTACCGTATGGAAGTACTCGTACGGTATTGCACCGTTTTTGTTTGGTTTGGTACCGTAACGAAGTACTCGTACGGTATTGTACCCTTTTGGTGTGGTTTGGTTCCGTAACGAAGTACTCGTACGGTATTGCACCGTTTTGGTGTGGTTTGGTACCGTATGGATGTACTCGTACGGTTTTGCACCGTTTTGGTGTGGTTTGGTACTGTACCGAAGTACTCGTACGGTATTGTACCCTTTTGGTGTGGTTTGGTACCGTAACGAAGTTCTCGTACGGCATTGCACCGTTTTGGTGTGGTTTGGTACCGTATGGATGTACTCGTATGGTATTGCACCGTTTTGGTTAGGTTTGGTACCGTAACAAAGTACTCGTACGGTATTGTACCCTTTTGGTGTGGTTTGGTACCGTAACGAAGTACTCGTACGGTATTGCACCGTTTTTGTGTGGTTTGGTACCGTATGGATGTACTCGTACGGTTTTGCACCGTTTTGGTGTGGTTTGGTACTGTAACGAAGTACTCGTACGGTATTGTACCCTTTTGGTGTGGTTTGGTACCGTAACGAAGTTCTCGTACGGCATTGCACCGTTTTTGTGTGGTTTGGTACCGTATGGATGTACTCGTATGGTATTGCACCGTTTTGGTTACGTTTGGTACCGTAACGAAGTACTCGTACGGTATTGTACCCTTTTGGTGTGGTTTGGTACCGTAACGAAGTACTCGTACGGTATTGCACCGTTTTGGTGTGGTTTGGTACCGTATGGATGTACTCGTACGGTTTTGCACCGTTTTGGTGTGGTTTGGTACCGTGTGGATGTACTCGAACGGTTTTGCACCGTTTTGGTGTGGTTTGGTACTATAACGAAGTACTCGTACGGTATTGTACCCTTTTGGTGTGGTTTGGTACCGTAACGAAGTTCTCGTACGGCATTGCACCGTTTTGGTGTGGTTTGGTACCTATGGATGTACTCGTATGGTATTGCACCGTTTTGGTTAGGTTTGGTACCGTATCGAAGTACTCGTACGGTATTGTACCCTTTTGGTATGGTTTGGTACCGTAACGAAGTACTCGTACGGTATTGAACCGTTTTGGTGTGGTTTGGTACCGTATGGATGTACTCGTACGGTATTGCACCGTTTTTGTGTGGTTTGGTACCGTATGGAAGTACTCGTACGGTATTGCACCGTTTTTGTTTGGTTTGGTACCGTAACGAAGTACTCGTACGGTATTGTACCCTTTTGGTGTGGTTTGGTTCCGTAACGAAGTACTCGTACGGTATTGCACCGTTTTGGTGTGGTTTGGTACCGTATGGATGTACTCGTACGGTTTTGCACCGTTTTGGTGTGGTTTGGTACTGTAACGAAGTACTCGTACGGTATTGTACCCTTTTGGTGTGGTTTGGTACCGTAACGAAGTTCTCGTACGGCATTGCACCGTTTTGGTGTGGTTTGGCACCGTATGGATGTACTCGTATGGTATTGCACCGTTTTGGTTAGGTTTGGTACCGTAACGAAGTACTCGTACGGTATTGTACCCTTTTGGTGTGGTTTGGTACCGTAACGAAGTACTCGTACGGTATTGAACCGTTTTGGGGTGGTTTGGTACCGTATGGATGTACTCGTACGGTTTTGCACCGTTTTCGTGTGGTTTGGTACCGTAACGAAGTACGCGTACGGTATTGCACCGTTTTCGTGTGGTTTGAAACCGTATGGATGTACTCGTACGGTATTGCAACGTTTTGGTTAGGTTTGGTACCGTATCGAAGTACTCGTACGGTATTGTACCCTTTTGGTATGGTTTGGTACCGTAACGAAGTACTCGTACGGTATTGCACCGTTTTGGTGTGGTTTGGTACCGTATGGATGTACTCGTACGGTATTGCACCGTTTTTGTGTGGTTTGGTACCGTATGGAAGTACTCGTACGGTATTGCACCGTTTTTGTTTGGTTTGGTACCGTAACGAAGTACTTGTACGGTATTGTACCCTTTTGGTGTGGTTTGGTTCCGTAACGAAGTACTCGTACGGTATTGCACCGTTTTGGTGTGGTTTGGTACCGTATGGATGTACTCGTACGGTTTTGCACCGTTTTGGTGTGGTTTGGTACTGTAACGAAGTACTCGTACGGTATTGTACCCTTTTGGTGTGGTTTGGTACCGTAACGAAGTTCTCGTACGGCATTGCACCGTTTTGGTGTGGTTTGGTACCGTATGGATGTACTCGTATGGTATTGCACCGTTTTTGTTAGGTTTGGTACCGTAACGAAGTACTCGTACGGTATTGTACCCTTTTGGTGTGGTTTGGTACCGTAACGAAGTACTCGTACGGTATTGCACCGTTTTGGTGTGGTTTGGTACCGTATGGATGTACTCGTACGGTTTTGCACCGTTTCGGTGTGGTTTGGTACCGTGTGGATGTACTCGAACGGTTTTGCACCGTTTTGGTGTGGTTTGGTACTATAACGAAGTACTCGTACGGTATTGTACCCTTTTGGTGTGGTTTGGTACCGTAACGAAGTTCTCGTACGGCATTGCACCGTTTTGGTGTGGTTTGGTACCTATGGATGTACTCGTATGGTATTGCACCGTTTTGGTTAGGTTTGGTACCGTATCGAAGTACTCGTACGGTATTGTACCCTTTTGGTATGGTTTGGTACCGTAACGAAGTACTCGTACGGTATTGCACCGTTTTGGTGTGGTTTGGTACCGTATGGATGTACTCGTACGGTATTGCACCGTTTTTGTGTGGTTTTGTACCGTATGGAAGTACTCGTACGGTATTGCACCGTTTTTGTTTGGTTTGGTACCGTAACGAAGTACTCGTACGGTATTGTACCCTTTTGGTGTGGTTTGGTTCCGTAACGAAGTACTCGTACGGTATTGCACCGTTTTGGTGTGGTTTGGTACCGTATGGAAGTACTCGTACGGTATTGCACCGTTTTTGTTTGGTTTGGTACCGTAACGAAGTACTCGTACGGTATTGTACCCTTTTGGTGTGGTTTGGTTCCGTAACGAAGTACTCGTACGGTATTGCACCGTTTTGGTGTGGTTTGGTACCGTATGGATGTACTCGTACGGTTTTGCACCGTTTTGGTGTGGTTTGGTACTGTAACGAAGTACTCGTACGGTATTGTACCCTTTTGGTGTGGTTTGGTACCGTAACGAAGTTCTCGTACGGCATTGCACCGTTTTGGTGTGGTTTGGTACCGTATGGATGTACTCGTATGGTATTGCACCGTTTTGGTTACGTTTGGTACCGTAACGAAGTACTCGTACGGTATTGTACCCTTTTGGTGTGGTTTGGTACCGTAACGAAGTACTCGTACGGTATTGCACCGTTTTGGTGTGGTTTGGTACCGTATGGATGTACTCGTACGGTTTTGCACCGTTTTGGTGTGGTTTGGTACCGTGTGGATGTACTCGAACGGTTTTGCACCGTTTTGGTGTGGTTTGGTACTATAACGAAGTACTCGTACGGTATTGTACCCTTTTGGTGTGGTTTGGTACCGTAACGAAGTTCTCGTACGGCATTGCACCGTTTTGGTGTGGTTTGGTACCTATGGATGTACTCGTATGGTATTGCACCGTTTTGGTTAGGTTTGGTACCGTATCGAAGTACTCGTACGGTATTGTACCCTTTTGGTATGGTTTGGTACCGTAACGAAGTACTCGTACGGTATTGAACCGTTTTGGTGTGGTTTGGTACCGTATGGATGTACTCGTACGGTATTGCACCGTTTTTGTGTGGTTTGGTACCGTATGGAAGTACTCGTACGGTATTGCACCGTTTTTGTTTGGTTTGGTACCGTAACGAAGTACTCGTACGGTATTGTACCCTTTTGGTGTGGTTTGGTTCCGTAACGAAGTACTCGTACGGTATTGCACCGTTTTGGTGTGGTTTGGTACCGTATGGATGTACTCGTACGGTTTTGCACCGTTTTGGTGTGGTTTGGTACTGTAACGAAGTACTCGTACGGTATTGTACCCTTTTGGTGTGGTTTGGTACCGTAACGAAGTTCTCGTACGGCATTGCACCGTTTTGGTGTGGTTTGGTACCGTATGGATGTACTCGTATGGTATTGCACCGTTTTGGTTAGGTTTGGTACCGTAACGAAGTACTCGTACGGTATTGTACCCTTTTGGTGTGGTTTGGTACCGTAACGAAGTACTCGTACGGTATTGAACCGTTTTGGGGTGGTTTGGTACCGTATGGATGTACTCGTACGGTTTTGCACCGTTTTCGTGTGGTTTGGTACCGTAACGAAGTACGCGTACGGTATTGCACCGTTTTCGTGTGGTTTGAAACCGTATGGATGTACTCGTACGGTATTGCAACGTTTTGGTTAGGTTTGGTACCGTATCGAAGTACTCGTACGGTATTGTACCCTTTTGGTATGGTTTGGTACCGTAACGAAGTACTCGTACGGTATTGCACCGTTTTGGTGTGGTTTGGTACCGTATGGATGTACTCGTACGGTTTTGCACCGTTTTGGTGTGGTTTGGTACTGTAACGAAGTACTCGTACGGTATTGTACCCTTTTGGTGTGGTTTGGTACCGTAACGAAGTTCTCGTACGGCATTGCACCGTTTTGGTGTGGTTGGGTACCGTATGGATGTACTCGTATGGTATTGCACCGTTTTGGTTAGGTTTGGTACCGTAACGAAGTACTCGTACGGTATTGTACCCTTTTGGTGTGGTTTGGTACCGTAACGAAGTACTCGTACGGTATTGAACCGTTTTGGGGTGGTTTGGTACCGTATGGATGTACTCGTACGGTTTTGCACCGTTTTGGTGTGGTTTGGTACCGTAACGAAGTACTCGTACGGTATTGCACCGTTTTCGTGTGGTTTGAAACCGTATGGATGTACTCGTACGGTATTGCACCGTTTTGGTTAGGTTTGGTACCGTATCGAAGTAATCGTACGGTATTGTACCCTTTTGGTGTGGTTTGGTACCGTAACGAAGTACTCGTACGGTATTGCACCGTTTTGGTGTGGTTTGGTACCGTATGGATGTACTCGTACGGTATTGCACCGTTTTGGTGTGGTTTGGTACCGTATGGATGTACTCGTACGGTTTTGCACCGTTTTGGTGTGGTTTGGTACTGTAACGAAGTACTCGTACGGTATTGTACCCTTTTGGTGTGGTTTGGTACCGTAAGGAAGTTCTCGTACGGCATTGCACCGTTTTGGTGTGGTTTGGTACCGTATGGTATTGCACCGTTTTGGTTAGGTTTGGTACCGTAACGAAGTACTCGTACGGTATTGTACCCTTTTGGTGTGGTTTGGTACCGTAACGAAGTACTCGTACGGTATTGAACCGTTTTGGGGTGGTTTGGTACCGTATGGATGTACTCGTACGGTTTTGCACCGTTTTCGTGTGGTTTGGTACCGTAACGAAGTACGCGTACGGTATTGCACCGTTTTCGTGTGGTTTGAAACCGTATGGATGTACTCGTACGGTATTGCAACGTTTTGGTTAGGTTTGGTACCGTATCGAAGTACTCGTACGGTATTGTACCCTTTTGGTGTGGTTTGGTACCGTAACGAAGTACTCGTACGGTATTGCACCGTTTTGGTGTGGTTTGGTACCGTATGGATGTACTCGTACGGTATTGCACCGTTTTGGTGTGGTTTGGTACCGTATGGATGTACTCGTACGGTATTGAACCGTTTTGGTGTGGTTTGGTACCGTAACGAAGTACTCGTACGATATTGCACCGTTTTGGTGTGGTTTGGTACCGTATGGATGTACTCGTACGGTATTAAACCGTTTTGGTGTGGTTTGGTACCGTATGGATGTACTCGTACGGTTTTGCACCGTTTTGGTGTAGTTTGGTACCGGAACGAAGTACTCGTACGGTATTGCACCGTTTTCGTGTGGTTTGAAACCGTATGGATGTACTCGTACGGTATTGCACCGTTTTGGTTAGGTTTGGTACCGTATCGAAGTACTCGTACGGTATTGTACCCTTTTGGTGTGGTTTGGTACCGTAACGAAGTACTCGTACGGTATTGCACCATTTTGGTGTGGTTTGGTACCGTATGGATGTACTCGTACGGTATTGCACCGTTTTGGTGTGGTTTGGTACCGTATGGATGTACTCGTTCGGTATTGCACCGTTTTGGTTTGGTTTGGTACCGTAACGAAGTACTCGTACGGTATTGTACCCTTTTGGTGTGGTTTGGTACCGTAACGAAGTACTCGTACGGTATTGCACCGTTTTGGGGTGGTTTGGTACCGTATGGATGTACTCGTACGGTTTTGCACTATTTTTGTGTGGTTTGGTACCGTAACGAAGTACTCGTACGGTATTGCACCGTTTTCGTGTGGTTTGAAACCGTATGGATGTACTCGTACGGTATTGCACCGTTTTGGTTAGGTTTGGTACCGTATCGAAGTACTCGTACGGTATTGTACCCTTTTGGTATGGTTTGATACCGTAACGAAGTACTCGTACGGTATTGCACCGTTTTGGTGTGGTTCGGTACCGTATGGATGTACTCGTACGGTATTGCACCGTTTTAATTTGGTTTGGTACCGTATGGAAGTACTCGTACGGTATTGCACCGTTTTGGTTTGGTTTGGTACCGTAACGAAGTACTCGTACGGTATTGTACCCTTTTGGTATGGTTTGGTACCGTAACGAAGTACTCGTACGGTATTGCACCGTTTTGGTGTGGTTTGGTACCGTATGGATGTACTCGTACGGTTTTGCACCGTTTTGGTGTGGTTTGGTACGGTAACGAAGTACTCGTACGGTATTGTACCCTTTTGGTGTGGTTTGGTACCGTAACGAAGTTCTCGTACGGCATTCCACCGTTTTGGTGTGGTATTGTACCGTATGGATGTACTCGTATGGTATTGCACCGTTTTGGTTCGGTTTGGTACCGTAACGAAGTACTCGTACGGTATTGTACCCTTTTGGTGTGGTTTGGTACCGTAATGAAGTACTCGTACGATATTGCACCGTTTTGGTGTGGTTTGGTACCGTATGGATGTACTCATACGGTATTAAACCGTTTTGGTGTGGTTTGGTACCGTATGGATGTACTCGTACGGTTTTGCACCGTTTTGGTGTGGTTTGGTACCGTGTGGATGTACTCGTGCGGTTTTGCACCGTTTTGGTGTGGTTTGGTACTATAACGAAGTACTCGTACGGTATTGTACCCTTTTGGTGTGGTTTGGTACCGTAACGAAGTTCTCGTACGGCATTGCACCGTTTTGGTGTGGTTTGGTACCGTATGGATGTACTCGTATGGTATTGCACCGTTTTGGTTAGGTTTGGTACCGTATCGAAGTACTCGTACGGTATTGTACCCTTTTGGTATGGTTTGGTACCGTAACGAAGTACTCGTACGGTATTGCACCGTTTTGGTGTGGTTTGGTACCGTATGGATGTACTCGTACGGTATTGCACCGTTTTTGTGTGGTTTGGTACCGTATGGAAGTACTCGTACGGTATTGCACCGTTTTGGTTTGGTTTGGTACCGTAACGAAGTACTCGTACGGTATTGTACCCTTTTGGTGTGGTTTGGTACCGTAACGAAGTACTCGTACGGTATTGCACCGTTTTGGTGTGGTTTGGTACCGTATGGATGTACTCGTACGGTTTTGCACCGTTTTGGTGTGGTTTGGTACTGTAACGAAGTACTCGTATGGTATTGTACCCTTTTGGTGTGGTTTGGTACCGTAACGAAGTTCTCGTACGGCATTGCACCGTTTTGGTGTGGTTTGGTACCGTATGGATGTACTCGTATGGTATTGCACCGTTTTGGTTAGGTTTGGTACCGTAACGAAGTACTCGTACGGTATTGCACCGTTTTGGTGTGGTTTGGTACCGTATGGATGTACTCGTACGGTATTGCACCGTTTTGGTGTGGTTTGGTACCGTATGGATGTACTCGTACGGTATTGAACCGTTTTGGTGTGGTTTGGTACCGTAACGAAGTACTCGTACGATATTGCACCGTTTTGGTGTGGTTTGGTACCGTATGGATGTACTCGTACGGTATTAAACCGTTTTGGTGTGGTTTGGTACCGTATGGATGTACTCGTACGGTATTGCACCGTTTTGGTGTGGTTTGGTACCGTATGGTTGTACTCGTACGGTATTGCACCGTTTTGGTTCGGTTTGGTACCGTAACGAAGTACTCGTACGGTATTGTACCCTTTTGGTATGGTTTGGTACCGTAACGAAGTACTCGTACGGTATTGCACCGTTTTGGGGTGGTTTGGTACCGTATGGATGTACTCGTACGGTTTTGCACCGTTTTGGTGTGGTTTGGTACCGGAACGAAGTACTCGTACGGTATTGCACCGTTTTCGTGTGGTTTGAAACCGTATGGATGTACTCGTACGGTATTGCACCGTTTTGGTTAGGTTTGGTACCGTATCGAAGTACTCGTACGGTATTGTACCCTTTTGGTGTGGTTTGGTACCGTAACGAAGTACTCGTACGGTATTGCACCATTTTGGTGTGGTTTGGTACCGTATGGATGTACTCGTACGGTATTGCACCGTTTTGGTGTGGTTTGGTACCGTATGGATGTACTCGTACGGTATTGCACCGTTTTGGTTTGGTTTGGTACCGTAACGAAGTACTCGTACGGTATTGTACCCTTTTGGTGTGGTTTGGTACCGTAACGAAGTACTCGTACGGTATTGCACCGTTTTGGGGTGGTTTGGTACCGTATGGATGTACTCGTACGGTTTTGCACTGTTTTGGTGTGGTTTGGTACCGTAACGAAGTACTCGTACGGTATTGCACCGTTTTCGTGTGGTTTGAAACCGTATGGATGTACTCGTACGGTATTGCACCGTTTTGGTTAGGTTTGGTACCGTATCGAAGTACTCGTACGGTATTGTACCCTTTTGGTATGGTTTGATACCGTAACGAAGTACTCGTACGGTATTGCACCGTTTTGGTGTGGTTCGGTACCGTATGGATGTACTCGTACGGTATTGCACCGTTTTAATTTGGTTTGGTACCGTATGGAAGTACTCGTACGGTATTGCACCGTTTTGGTTTGGTTTGGTACCGTAACGAAGTACTCGTACGGTATTGTACCCTTTTGGTGTGGTTTGGTACCGTAACGAAGTACTCGTACGGTATTGCACCGTTTTGGTGTGGTTTGGTACCGTATGGATGTACTCGTACGGTTTTGCACCGTTTTGGTGTGGTTTGGTACGGTAACGAAGTACTCGTACGGTATTGTACCCTTTTGGTGTGGTTTGGTACCGTAACGAAGTTCTCGTACGGCATTCCACCGTTTTGGTGTGGTATTGTACCGTATGGATGTACTCGTATGGTATTGCACCGTTTTGGTTCGGTTTGGTACCGTAACGAAGTACTCGTACGGTATTGTACCCTTTTGGTGTGGTTTGGTACCGTAATGAAGTACTCGTACGATATTGCACCGTTTTGGTGTGGTTTGGTACCGTATGGATGTACTCATACGGTATTAAACCGTTTTGGTGTGGTTTGGTACCGTATGGATGTACTCGTACGGTTTTGCACCGTTTTGGTGTGGTTTGGTACCGTGTGGATGTACTCGTGCGGTTTTGCACCGTTTTGGTGTAGTTTGGTACTATAACGAAGTACTCGTACGGTATTGTACCCTTTTGGTGTGGTTTGGTACCGTAACGAAGTTCTCGTACGGCATTGCACCGTTTTTGTGTGGTTTGGTACCGTATGGATGTACTCGTATGGTATTGCACCGTTTTGGTTAGGTTTGGTACCGTATCGAAGTACTCGTACGGTATTGTACCCTTTTGGTATGGTTTGGTACCGTAACGAAGTACTCGTACGGTATTGCACCGTTTTGGTGTGGTTTGGTACCGTATGGATGTACTCGTACGGTATTGCACCGTTTTTGTGTGGTTTGGTACCGTATGGAAGTACTCGTACGGTATTGCACCGTTTTGGTTTGGTTTGGTACCGTAACGAAGTACTCGTACGGTATTGTACCCTTTTGGTGTGGTTTGGTACCGTAACGAAGTACTCGTACGGTATTGCACCGTTTTGGTGTGGTTTGGTACCGTATGGATGTACTCGTACGGTTTTGCACCGTTTTGGTGTGGTTTGGTACTGTAACGAAGTACTCGTACGGTATTGTACCCTTTTGGTGTGGTTTGGTACCGTAACGAAGTTCTCGTACGGCATTCCACCATTTTGGTGTGGTATTGTACCGTATGGATGTACTCGTATGGTATTGCACCGTTTTGGTTCGGTTTGGTACCGTAACGAAGTACTCGTACGGTATTGTACCCTTTTGGTGTGGTTTGGTACCGTAAGGAAGTACTCGTACGATATTGCACCGTTTTGATGTGGTTTGGTACCGTATGGATGTACTCATACGGTATTAAACCGTTTTGGTGTGGTTTGGTACCGTATGGATGTACTCGTACGGTTTTGCACCGTTTTGGTGTGGTTTGAAACCGTATGGATGTACTCGTACGGTATTGCACCGTTTTGGTTAGGTTTGGTACCGTATCGAAGTACTCGTACGGTATTGTACCCTTTTGGTGTGGTTTGGTACCGTAACGAAGTACTCGTACGGTATTGCACCGTTTTGGTGTGGTTTGGTACCGTATGGATGTACTCGTACGGTATTGCACCGTTTTGGTGTGGTTTGGAACCGTATGGATGTACTCGTACGGTATTGCACCGTTTTGGTTCGGTTTGGTACCGTAACGAAGTACTCGTACGGTATTGTACCCTTTTGGTGTGGTTTGGTACCGTAACGAAGTACTCGTACGATATTGCACCGTTTTGGTGTGGTTTGGTACCGTATGGATGTACTCGTACGGTATTAAACCGTTTTGGTGTTGTTTGGTACCGTATGGATGTACTCGTACGGTATTGCACCGTTTTGGTGTGGTTTGGTACCGTATGGATGTACTCGTACGGTATTGCACCGTTTTGGTTCGGTTTGGTACCGTAACGAAGTACTCGTACGGTATTGTACCCTTTTGGTATGGTTTGGTACCGTAACGAAGTACTCGTACGGTATTGCACCGTTTTGGTGTGGTTTGGTACCGTATGGAAGTACTCGTATGGTATTGCACCGTTTTTGTTTGGTTTGGTACCGTAACGAAGTACTCGTACCGTATTGTACCCTTTTGGTGTGGTTTGGTACCGTAACGAAGTACTCGTACGGTATTGCACCGTTTTGGTGTGGTTTGGTACCGTATGGATGTACTCGTACGGTATTGCACCGTTTTGGTTAGGTTTGGTACCGTATCGAAGTACTCGTACGGTATTGCACCGTTTTGGTGCGGTTTGGTACCGTATGGATGTACTCGTACGGTATTGCACCATTTTGGTGTGGTTTGGTACCGTATGGATGTCCTCGTACGGTTTTGCCCCGTTTCTGTGTGGTTTGGTACCGTATGGATGTACTCGTACGGTATTGCACCGTTTTGGTTAGGTTTGGTACCGTATCGAAGTACTCGTACGGTATTGTACCCTTTTGGTATGGTTTGGTACCGTAACGAAGTACTCGTACGGTATTGCACCGTTTTGGTGTGGTTTGGTACCGTATGGATGTACTCGTACGGTATTGCACCGTTTTTGTGTGGTTTGGTACAGTATGGAAGTACTCGTACGGTATTGCACCGTTTTGGTTTGGTTTGGTACCGTAACGAAGTACTCGTACGGTATTGTACCCTTTTGGTGTGGTTTGGTACCGTAACGAAGTACTCGTACGGTATTGCGCCGTTTTGGTGTGGTTTGGTACCGTATGGATGTACTCGTACGGTTTTGCACCGTTTTGGTGTGGTTTGGTACTGTAACGAAGTACTCGTACGGTATTGTACCCTTTTGGTGTGGTTTGGTACCGTAACGAAGTTCTCGTACGGCATTGCACCGTTTTGGTGTGGTTTGGTACCGTATGGATGTACTCGTATGGTATTGCACCGTTTTGGTTAGGTTTGGTACCGTAACGAAGTACTCGTACGGTATTGTACCCTTTTGGTGTGGTTTGGTACCGTAACGAAGTACTCGTACGGTATTGAACCGTTTTGGGGTGGTTTGGTACCGTATGGATGTACTCGTACGGTTTTGCACCGTTTTGGTGTGGTTTGGTACCGTAACGAAGTACTCGTACGGTATTGCACCGTTTTCGTGTGGTTTGAAACCGTATGGATGTACTCGTACGGTATTGCACCGTTTTGGTTAGGTTTGGTACCGTATCGAAGTACTCGTACGGTATTGTACCCTTTTGGTGTGGTTTGGTACCGTAACGAAGTACTCGTACGGTATTGCACCGTTTTGGTGTGGTTTGGTACCGTATGGATGTACTCGTACGGTATTGCACCGTTTTGGTGTGGTTTGGTACCGTATGGATGTACTCGTACAGTATTGCACCGTTTTGGTTTGGTTTGGTACCGTAACGAAGTACTCGTACGGTATTGTACCCTTTTGGTGTGGTTTGGTACCGTAACGAAGTACTCGTACGGTATTGCACCGTTTTGGGGTGGTTTGGTACCGTATGGATGTACTCGTACGGTTTTGCACTGTTTTGGTGTGGTTTGGTACCGTAACGAAGTACTCGTACGGTATTGCACCGTTTTCGTGTGGTTTGAAACCGTATGGATGTACTCGTACGGTATTGCACCGTTTTGGTTAGGTTTGGTACCGTATCGAAGTACTCGTACGGTATTGTACCCTTTTGGTATGGTTTGATACCGTAACGAAGTACTCGTACGGTATTGCACCGTTTTGGTGTGGTTTGGTACCGTATGGATGTACTCGTACGGTATTGCACCGTTTTGGTGTGGTTCGGTACCGTATGGATGTACTCGTACGGTATTGCACCGTTTTAATTTGGTTTGGTACCGTATGGAAGTACTCGTACGGTATTGCACCGTTTTGGTTTGGTTTGGTACCGTAACGAAGTACTCGTACGGTATTGTACCCTTTTGGTGTTGTTTGGTACCATAACGAAGTACTCGTACGGTATTGCACCGTTTTGGTGTGGTTTGGTACCGTATGGAAGTACTCGTACGGTTTTGCACCGTTTTGGTGTGGTTTGGTACGGTAACGAAGTACTCGTACGGTATTGTACCCTTTTGGTGTGGTTTGGTACCGTAACAAAGTTCTCGTACGGCATTCCACCGTTTTGGTGTGGTATTGTACCGTATGGATGTACTCGTATGGTATTGCACCGTTTTGGTTCGGTTTGGTACCGTAACGAAGTACTCGTACGGTATTGTACCCTTTTGGTGTGGTTTGGTACCGTAATGAAGTACTCGTACGATATTGCACCGTTTTGGTGTGGTTTGGTACCATATGGATGTACTCATACGGTATTAAACCGTTTTGGTGTGGTTTGGTGCCGTATGGATGTACTCGAACGGTTTTGCACCGTTTTTGTGTGGTTTGGTACCGTGTGGATGTACTCGTACGGTATTGTACCCTTTTGGTATGGTTTGGTACCGTAACGAAGTACTCGTACGGTATTGCACCGTTTTGGTGTGGTTTGGTACCGTATGGATGTACTCGTACGGTATTGCACCGTTTTGGTGTGGTTCGGTACCGTATGGATGTACTCGTATGGTATTGCACCGTTTTGGTTAGGTTTGGTACCGTAACGAAGTACTCGTACGGTATTGTACCCTTTTGGTGTGGTTTGGTACCGTAACGAAGTACTCGTACGGTATTGAACCGTTTTGGGGTGGTTTGGTACCGTATGGATGTACTCGTACGGTTTTGCACCGTTTTGGTGTGGTTTGGTACCGTAACGAAGTACTCGTACGGTATTGCACTGTTTTCGTGTGGTTTGAAACCGTATGGATGTACTCGTACGGTATTGCACCGTTTTGGTTAGGTTTGGTACCGTATCGAAGTACTCGTACGGTATTGTACCCTTTTGGTGTGGTTTGGTACCGTAACGAAGTACTCGTACGGCATTGCACCGTTTTGGTGTGGTTTGGTACCGTATGGATGTACTCGTACGGTATTGCACCGTTTTGGTGTTGTTTGGAACCGTATGGATGTACTCGTACGGTATTGAACCGTTTTGGTTCGGTTTGGTACCGTAACGAAGTACTCGTACGGTATTGTACCCTTTTGGTGTGGTTTGGTACCGTAACGAAGTACTCGTACGATATTGCACCGTTTTGGTGTGGTTTGGTACCGTATGGATGTACTCGTACGGTATTAAACCGTTTTGGTGTGGTTTGGTACCGTATGGATGTACTCGTACGGTATTGCACCGTTTTGGTGTGGTTTGGTACCGTATGGATGTACTCGTACGGTATTGCACCGTTTTGGTTCGGTTTGGTACCGTAACGAAGTACTCGTACGGTATTGTACCCTTTTGGTATGGTTTGGTACCGTAACGAAGTACTCGTACGGTATTGCACCGTTTTGGTGTGGTTTGGTACCGTATGGAAGTACTCGTACGGTATTGCACCGTTTTTTTTTGGTTTGGTACCGTAACGAAGTACTCGTACCGTATTGTACCCTTTTGGTGTGGTTTCGTACCGTAACGAAGTACTCGTACGGTATTGCACCGTTTTGGTGTGGTTTGGTACCGTATGGATGTACTCGTACGGTATTGCACCGTTTTGGTTAGGTTTGGTACCGTATCGAAGTACTCGTACGGTATTGCACCGTTTTGGTGCGGTTTGGTACCGTATGGATGTACTCGTACGGTATTGCACCATTTTGGTGTGGTTTGGTACCGTATGGATGTCCTCGTACGGTTTTGCCCCGTTTCTGTGTGGTTTGGTACCGTATGGATGTACTCGTACGGTATTGCACCGTTTTGGTTAGGTTTGGTACCGTATCGAAGTACTCGTACGGTATTGTACCCTTTTGGTATGGTTTGGTACCGTAAGGAAGTACTCGTACGGTATTGCACCGTTTTGGTGTGGTTTGGTACCGTATGGATGTACTCGTACGGTATTGCACCGTTTTTGTGTGGTTTGGTACAGTATGGAAGTACTCGTACGGTATTGCACCGTTTTGGTTTGGTTTGGTACCGTAACGAAGTACTCGTACGGTATTGTACCCTTTTGGTGTGGTTTGGTACCGTAACAAAGTACTCGTACGGTATTGCGCCGTTTTGGTGTGGTTTGGTACCGTATGGATGTACTCGTACGGTTTTGCACCGTTTTGGTGTGGTTTGGTACTGTAACGAAGTACTCGTACGGTATTGTACCCTTTTGGTGTGGTTTGGTACCGTAACGAAGTTCTCGTACGGCATTGCATCGTTTTGGTGTGGTTTGGTACCGTATGGATGTACTCGTATGGTATTGCACCGTTTTGGTTAGGTTTGGTACCGTAACGAAGTACTCGTACGGTATTGTACCCTTTTGGTGTGGTTTGGTACCGTAACGAAGTACTCGTACGGTATTGAACCGTTTTGGGGTGGTTTGGTACCGTATGGATGTACTCGTACGGTTTTGCACCGTTTTGGTGTGGTTTGGTACCGTAACGAAGTACTCGTACGGTATTGCACCGTTTTCGTGTGGTTTGAAACCGTATGGATGTACTCGTACGGTATTGCACCGTTTTGGTTAGGTTTGGTACCGTATCGAAGTACTCGTACGGTATTGTACCCTTTTGGTGTGGTTTGGTACCGTAACGAAGTACTCGTACGGTATTGCGCCGTTTCGGTGTGGTTTGGTACCGTATGGATGTACCCGTACGGTTTTGCACCGTTTTGGTGTGGTTTGGTACTGTAACGAAGTACTCGTACGGTATTGTACCCTTTTGGTGTGGTTTGGTACCGTAACGAAGTTCTCGTACGGCATTGCACCGTTTTGGTGTGGTTTGGTACCGTATGGATGTACTCGGATGGTATTGCACCGTTTTGGTTAGGTTTGGTACCGTAACGAAGTACTCGTACGGTATTGTACCCTTTTGGTGTGGTTTGGTACCGTAACGAAGTACTCGTACGGTATTGTACCCTTTTGGTGTTGTTTGGTACCGTAACGAAGTACTCGTACGGTATTGCACCGTTTTGGTGTGGTTTGGTACCGTATGGAAGTACTCGTACGGTTTTGCACCGTTTTGGTGTGGTTTGGTATGGTAACGAAGTACTCGTACGGTATTGTACCCTTTTGGTGTGGTTTGGTACCGTAACGAAGTTCTCGTACGGCATTCCACCGTTTTGGTGTGGTATTGTACCGTATGGATGTACTCGTATGGTATTGCACCGTTTTGGTTCGGTTTGGTACCGTAACGAAGTACTCGTACGGTATTGTACCCTTTTGGTGTGGTTTGGTACCGTAATGAAGTACTCGTACGATATTGCACCCTTTTGGTGTGGTTTGGTACCGTAATGAAGTACTCGTACGATATTGCACCGTTTTGGTGTGGTTTGGTACCATATGGATGTACTCATACGGTATTAAACCGTTTTGGTGTGGTTTGGTACCGTATGGATGTACTCGTACGGTTTTGCACCGTTTTGGTGTGGTTTGGTACCGTGTGGATGTACTCGTACGGTTTTGCACCGTTTTGGTGTGGTTTGGTACTATAACGAAGTACTCGTACGGTATTGTACCCTTTTGGTGTGGTTTGGTACCGTAACGAAGTTCTCATACGGCGTTGCACCGTTTTGGTGTGGTTTGGTACCGTATGGATGTACTCGTATGGTATTGCACCGTTTTGGTTAGGTTTGGTACCGTATCGAAGTACTCGTACGGTATTGTACCCTTTTGGTATGGTTTGGTACCGTAACGAAGTACTCGTACGGTATTGCACCGTTTTGGTGTGGTTTGGTACCGTATGGATGTACTCGTACGGTATTGCACCGTTTTTGTGTGGTTTGGTACCGTATGGAAGTACTCGTACGGTATTGCACCGTTTTGGTTTTGTTTGGTACCGTAACGAAGTACTCGTACGGTATTGTACCCTTTTGGTGTGGTTTGGTACCGTAACGAAGTACTCGTACGGTATTGCGCCGTTTTGGTGTGGTTTGGTACCGTATGGATGTACTCGTACGGTTTTGCACCGTTTTGGTGTGGTTTGGTACTGTAACGAAGTACTCGTACGGTATTGTACCCTTTTGGTGTGGTTTGGTACCGTAACGAAGTTCTCGTACGGCATTGCACCGTTTTGGTGTGGTTTGGTACCGTATGGATGTACTCGTATGTATTGCACCGTTTTGGTTAGGTTTGGTACCGTAACGAAGTACTCGTACGGTATTGTACCCTTTTGGTGTGGTTTGGTACCGTAACGAAGTACTCGTACGGTATTGAACCGTTTTGGGGTGGTTTGGTACCGTATGGATGTACTCGTACGGTTTTGCACCGTTTTGGTGTGGTTTGGTACCGTAACGAAGTACTCGTACGGTATTGCACCGTTTTCGTGTGGTTTGAAACCGTATGGATATATTCGTACGGTATTGCACCGTTTTGGTTAGGTTTGGTACCGTATCGAAGTACTCGTACGGTATTGTACCCTTTTGGTGTGGTTTGGTACCGTAACGAAGTACTCGTACGGTATTGCACCGTTTTGGTGTGGTTTGGTACCGTATGGATGTACTCGTACGGTATTGCATCGTTTTGGTGTGGTTTGGTACCGTATGGATGTACTCGTACGGTATTGCACCGTTTTGGTTTGGTTTGGTACCGTAACGAAGTACTCGTACGGTATTGTACCCTTTTGGTGTGGTTTGGTACCGTGACGAAGTACTCGTACGGTATTGCACCGTTTTGGGGTGGTTTGGTACCGTATGGATGTACTCGTACGGTTTTGCACTGTTTTGGTGTGGTTTGGTACCGTAACGAAGTACTCGTACGGTATTGCACCGTTTTCGTGTGGTTTGAAACCGTATGGATGTACTCGTACGGTATTGCACCGTTTTGGTTAGGTTTGGTACCGTATCGAAGTACTCGTACGGTATTGTACCCTTTTGGTATGGTTTGATACCGTAACGAAGTACTCGTACGGTATTGCACCGTTTTGGTGTGGTTTGGTACCGTATGGATGTACTCGTACGGTATTGCACCGTTTTGGTGTGGTTCGGTACCGTATGGATGTACTCGTACGGTATTGCACCGTTTTAATTTGGTTTGGTACCGTATGGAAGTACTCGTACGGTATTGCACCGTTTTGGTTTGGTTTGGTACCGTAACGAAGTACTCGTACGGTATTGTACCCTTTTGGTGTTGTTTGGTACCGTAACGAAGTACTCGTACGGTATTGCACCGTTTTGGTGTGGTTTGGTACCGTATGGAAGTACTCGTACGGTTTTGCACCGTTTTGGTGTGGTTTGGTACGGTAACGAAGTACTCGTACGGTATTGTACCCTTTTGGTGTGGTTTGGTACCGTAACGAAGTTCTCGTACGGCATTCCACCGTTTTGGTGTGGTATTGTACCGTATGGATGTACTCGTATGGTATTGCACCGTTTTGGTTCGGTTTGGTACCGTAACGAAGTACTCGTACGGTATTGTACCCTTTTGGTGTGGTTTGGTACCGTAATGAAGTACTCGTACGATATTGCACCGTTTTGGTGTGGTTTGGTACCATATGGATGTACTCATACGGTATTAAACCGTTTTGGTGTGGTTTGGTGCCGTATGGATGTACTCGAACGGTTTTGCACCGTTTTGGTGTGGTTTGGTACCGTGTGGATGTACTCGTACGGTATTGTACCCTTTTGGTATGGTTTGGTACCGTAACGAAGTACTCGTACGGTATTGCACCGTTTTGGTGTGGTTTGGTACCGTATGGATGTACTCGTACGGTATTGCACCGTTTTGGTGTGGTTCGGTACCGTATGGATGTACTCGTATGGTATTGCACCGTTTTGGTTAGGTTTGGTACCGTAACGAAATACTCGTACGGTATTGTACCCTTTTGGTGTGGTTTGGTACCGTAACGAAGTACTCGTACGGTATTGAACCGTTTTGGGGTGGTTTGGTACCGTATGGATGTACTCGTACGGTTTTGCACCGTTTTGGTGTGGTTTGGTACCGTAACGAAGTACTTGTACGGTATTGCACTGTTTTCGTGTGGTTTGAAACCGTATGGATGTACTCGTACGGTATTGCACCGTTTTGGTTAGGTTTGGTACCGTATCGAAGTACTCGTACGGTATTGTACCCTTTTGGTGTGGTTTGGTACCGTAACGAAGTACTCGTACGGTATTGCACCGTTTTGGTGTGGTTTGGTACCGTATGGATGTACTCGTACGGTATTGCACCGTTTTGGTGTGGTTTGGAACCGTATGGATGTACTCGTACGGTATTGCACCGTTTTGGTTCGGTTTGGTACCGTAACGAAGTACTCGTACGGTATTGTACCCTTTTGGTGTGGTTTGGTACCGTAACGAAGTACTCGTACGATATTGCACCGTTTTGGTGTGGTTTGGTACCGTATGGATGTACTCGTACGGTATTAAACCGTTTTGGTGTGGTTTGGTACCGTATGGATGTACTCGTACGGTATTGCACCGTTTTGGTGTGGTTTGGTACCGTATGGATGTACTCGTACGGTATTGCACCGTTTTGGTTCGGTTTGGTACCGTAACGAAGTACTCGTACGGTATTGTACCCTTTTGGTATGGTTTGGTACTGTAACGAAGTACTCGTACGGTATTGCATTGTTTTGGTGTGGTTTGGTACCGTATGGAAGTACTCGTACGGTATTGCACCGTTTTTGTTTGGTTTGGTACCGTAACGAAGTACTCGTACCGTATTGTACCCTTTTGGTGTGGTTTCGTACCGTAACGAAGTACTCGTACGGTATTGCACCGTTTTGGTGTGGTTTGGTACCGTATGGATGTACTCGTACGGTATTGCACCGTTTTGGTTAGGTTTGGTACCGTATCGAAGTACTCGTACGGTATTGCACCGTTTTGGTGCGGTTTGGTACCGTATGGATGTACTCGTACGGTATTGCACCATTTTGGTGTGGTTTGGTACCGTATGGATGTCCTCGTACGGTTTTGCCCCGTTTCTGTGTGGTTTGGTACCGTATGGATGTACTCGTACGGTATTGCACCGTTTTGGTTAGGTTTGGTACCGTATCGAAGTACTCGTACGGTATTGTACCCTTTTGGTATGGTTTGGTACCGTAACGAAGTACTCGTACGGTATTGCACCGTTTTGATGTGGTTTGGTACCGTATGGATGTACTCGTACGGTATTGCACCGTTTTTGTGTGGTTTGGTACAGTATGGAAGTACTCGTACGGTATTGCACCGTTTTGGTTTGGTTTGGTACCGTAACGAAGTACTCGTACGGTATTGTAGCCTTTTGGTGTGGTTTGGTACCGTAACAAAGTACTCGTACGGTATTGCGCCGTTTTGGTGTGGTTTGGTACCGTATGGATGTACTCGTACGGTTTTGCACCGTTTTGGTGTGGTTTGGTACTGTAACGAAGTACTCGTACGGTATTGTACCCTTTTGGTGTGGTTTGGTACCGTAACGAAGTTCTCGTACGGCATTGCATCGTTTTGGTGTGGTTTGGTACCGTATGGATGTACTCGTACGGTATTGCACCGTTTTGGGGTGGTTTGGTACCGTATGGATGTACTCGTACGGTTTTGCACCGTTTTGGTGTGGTTTGGTACCGTAACGAAGTACTCGTACGGTATTGCACCGTTTTCGTGTGGTTTGAAACCGTATGGATGTACTCGTACGGTATTGCACCGTTTTGGTTAGGTTTGGTACCGTATCGAAGTACTCGTACGGTATTGTACCCTTTTGGTGTGGTTTGGTACCGTAACGAAGTACTCGTACGGTATTGCGCCGTTTTGGTGTGGTTTGGTACCGTATGGATGTACTCGTACGGTTTTGCACCGTTTTGGTGTGGTTTGGTACTGTAACGAAGTACTCGTACGGTATTGTACCCTTTTGGTGTGGTTTGGTACCGTAACGAAGTTCTCGTACGGCATTGCACCGTTTTGGTGTGGTTTGGTACCGTATGGATGTACTCGGATGGTATTGCACCGTTTTGGTTAGGTTTGGTACCGTAACGAAGTACTCGTACGGTATTGTACCCTTTTGGTGTGGTTTGGTACCGTAACGAAGTACTCGTACGGTATTGTACCCTTTTGGTGTTGTTTGGTACCGTAACGAAGTACTCGTACGGTATTGCACCGTTTTGGTGTGGTTTGGTACCGTATGGAAGTACTCGTACGGTTTTGCACCGTTTTGGTGTGGTTTGGTATGCTAACGAAGTACTCGTACGGTATTGTACCCTTTTGGTGTGGTTTGGTACCGTAACGAAGTTCTCGTACGGCATTCCACCGTTTTGGTGTGGTATTGTACCGTATGGATGTACTCGTATGGTATTGCACCGTTTTGGTTCGGTTTGGTACCGTAACGAAGTACTCGTACGGTATTGTACCCTTTTGGTGTGGTTTGGTACCGTAATGAAGTACTCGTACGATATTGCACCCTTTTGGTGTGGTTTGGTACCGTAATGAAGTACTCGTACGATGTTGCACCGTTTTGGTGTGGTTTGGTACCATATGGATGTACTCATACGGTATTAAACCGTTTTGGTGTGGTTTGGTACCGTATGGATGTACTCGTACGGTTTTGCACCGTTTTGGTGTGGTTTGGTACCGTGTGGATGTACTCGTACGGTTTTGCACCGTTTTGGTGTGGTTTGGTACTATAACGAAGTACTCGTACGGTATTGTACCCTTTTGGTGTGGTTTGGTACCGTAACGAAGTTCTCATACGGCATTGCACCGTTTTGGTGTTGTTTGGTACCGTATGGATGTACTCGTATGGTATTGCACCGTTTTGGTTAGGTTTGGTACCGTATCGAAGTACTCGTACGGTATTGTACCCTTTTGGTATGGTTTGGTACCGTAACGAAGTACTCGTACGGTATTGCACCGTTTTGGTGTGGTTTGGTACCGTATGGATGTACTCGTACGGTATTGCACCGTTATTGTGTGGTTTGGTACCGTATGGAAGTACTCGTACGGTATTGCACCGTTTTGGTTTGGTTTGGTACCGTAACGAAGTACTCGTACGGTATTGTACCCTTTTGGTGTGGTTTGGTACCGTAACGAATTACTCGTACGGTATTGCGCCGTTTTGGTGTGGTTTGGTACCGTATGGATGTACTCGTACGGTTTTGCACCGTTTTGGTGTGGTTTGGTACTGTAACGAAGTACTCGTACGGTATTGTACCCTTTTGGTGTGGTTTGGTACCGTAACGAAGTTCTCGTACGGCATTGCACCGTTTTGGTGTGGTTTGGTACCGTATGGATGTACTCGTATGGTATTGCACCGTTTTGGTTAGGTTTGGTACCGTAACGAAGTACTCGTACGGTATTGTACCCTTTTGGTGTGGTTTGGTACCGTAACGAAGTACTCGTACGGTATTGAACCGTTTTGGGGTGGTTTGGTACCGTATGGATGTACTCGTACGGTTTTGCACCGTTTTGGTGTGGTTTGGTACCGTAACGAAGTACTCGTACGGTATTGCACCGTTTTCGTGTGGTTTGAAACCGTATGGATATACTCGTACGGTATTGCACCGTTTTGGTTATGTTTGGTACCGTATCAAAGTACTCGTACGGTATTGTACCCTTTTGGTGTGGTTTGGTACCGTAACGAAGTACTCGTACGGTATTGCACCGTTTTGGTGTGGTTTGGTACCGTATGGATGTACTCGTACGGTATTGCACCGTTTTGGTGTGGTTTGGTACCGTATGGATGTACTCGTACGGTATTGCACCGTTTTGGTTTGGTTTGGTACCGTTACGAAGTACTCGTACGGTATTGTACCCTTTTGGTGTGGTTTGGTACCGTAACGAAGTACTCGTACGGTATTGCACCGTTTTGGGGTGGTTTGGTACCGTATGGATGTACTCGTACGGTTTTGCACTGTTTTGGTGTGGTTTGGTACCGTAACGAAGTACTCATACGGTATTGCACCGTTTTCGTGTGGTTTGAAACCGTATGGATGTACTCGTACGGTATTGCACCGTTTTGGTTAGGTTTGGTACCGTATCGAAGTACACGTACGGTATTGTACCCTTTTGGTATGGTTTGATACCGTAACGAAGTACTCGTACGGTATTGCACCGTTTTGGTGTGGTTTGGTACCGTATGGATGTACTCGTACGGTATTGCACCGTTTTGGTGTGGTTCGGTACCGTATGGATGTACTCGTACGGTATTGCACCGTTTTAATTTGGTTTGGTACCGTATGGAAGTACTCGTACGGTATTGCACCGTGTTGGTTTGGTTTGGTACCGTAACGAAATACTCGTACGGTATTGTACCCTTTTGGTGTTGTTTGGTACCGTAACGAAGTACTCGTACGGTATTGCACCGTTTTGGTGTGGTTTGGTACCGTATGGATGTACTCGTACGGTATTGCACCGTTTTCGTGTGGTTTGAAACCGTATGGATGTACTCGTACGGTATTGCACCGTTTTGGTTAGGTTTGGTACCGTATCGAAGTACTCGTACGGTATTGTACCCTTTTGGTGTGGTTTGGTACCGTAACGAAGTACTCGTACGGTATTGCACAGTTTTGGTGTGGTTTGGTACCGTATGGATGTACTCGTACGGTATTAAACCGTTTTGGTGTGGTTTGGTACCGTATGTATGTACTCGTACGGTTTTGCACCGTTTTGGTGTGGTTGGTACCGTATGGATGTACTCGTACGGTTTTGCACCGTTTTGGTGTGGTTTGGTACTATAACGAAGTACTCGTTCGGTATTGTACCGTTTTGGTGTGGTTTGGTACCGTAACGAAGTTCTCGTACGGCATTGCACCGTTTTGGTGTGGTTTGGTACCGTATGGATGTACTCGTATGGTATTGCACCGTTTTGGTTAGGTTTGGTACCGTAACGAAGTACTCGTACGGTATTGTACCATTTTGGTGTGGTTTGGTACCGTAACGAAGTACTCGTACGGTATTGAACCGTTTTGGGGTGGTTTGGTACCGTATGGATGTACTCATACGGTTTTGCACCATTTCGGTGTGGTTTGGTACCGTAACGAAGTACTCGTCGGTATTGCACCGTTTTCGTGTGGTTTGAAACCGTATGGATGTACTCGTATGGTATTGCACCGTTTTGGTTAGGTTTGGTACCGTATCGAAGTACTCGTTCGGTATTGTACCCTTTTGGTGTGGTTTGGTACCGTAACGAAGTACTCGTACGGTATTGCACCGTTTTGGTGTGGTTTGGTACCGTATGGATGTACTCGTACGGTATTGCACCGTTTTGGTGTGGTTTGGTACCGTATGGATGTACTCGTACGGTATTGCACCGTTTTGGTTTGGTTTGGTACCGTAACCAAGTACTCGTACGGTATTGTACCCTTTTGGTGTGGTTTGGTACCGTAACGAAGTACTCGTACGGTATTGAACCGTTTTGGGGTGGTTTGGTACCGTATGGATGTACTCGTACGGTTTTGCACCGTTTTGGTGTGGTTTGGTACCGTAACGAAGTACTCGTACGGTATTGCACCGTTTTCGTGTGGTTTGAAACCGTATGGATGTACTCGTACGGTATTGCACCGTTTTGGTTAGGTTTGGTACCGTATCGAAGTACACGTACGGTATTGTACCCTTTTGGTATGGTTTGATACCGTAACGAAGTACTCGTACGGTATTGCACCGTTTTGGTGTGGTTTGGTACCGTATGGATGTACTCGTACGGTATTGCACCGTTTTGGTGTGGTTCGGTACCGTATGGATGTACTCGTACGGTATTGCACCGTTTTAATTTGGTTTGGTACCGTATGGAAGTACTCGTACGGTATTGCACCGTGTTGGTTTGGTTTGGTACCGTAACGAAGTACTCGTACGGTATTGTACCCTTTTGGTGTTGTTTGGTACCGTAACGAAGTACTCGTACGGTATTGCACCGTTTTGGTGTGGTTTGGTACCGTATGGAAGTACTCGTACGGTATTGCACCGTTTTCGTGTGGTTTGAAACCGTATGGATGTACTCGTACGGTATTACACCGTTTTGGTTAGGTTTGGTACCGTATCGAAGTACTCGTACGGTATTGTACCCTTTTGGTGTGGTTTGGTACCGTAACGAAGTACTCGTACGGTATTGCACAGTTTTGGTGTGGTTTGGTACCGTATGGATGTACTCGTACGGTATTAAACCGTTTTGGTGTGGTTTGGTACCGTATGTATGTACTCGTACGGTTTTGCACCGTTTTGGTGTGGTTGGTACCGTATGGATGTACTCGTACGGTTTTGCACCGTTTTGGTGTGGTTTGGTACTATAACGAAGTACTCGTTCGGTATTGTACCGTTTTGGTGTGGTTTGGTACCGTAACGAAGTTCTCGTACGGCATTGCACCGTTTTGGTGTGGTTTGGTACCGTATGGATGTACTCGTATGGTATTGCACCGTTTTGGTTAGGTTTGGTACCGTAACGAAGTACTCGTACGGTATTGTACCATTTTGGTGTGGTTTGGTACCGTAACGAAGTACTCGTACGGTATTGAACCGTTTTGGGGTGGTTTGGTACCGTATGGATGTACTCATACGGTTTTGCACCATTTCGGTGTGGTTTGGTACCGTAACGAAGTACTCGTCGGTATTGCACCGTTTTCGTGTGGTTTGAAACCGTATGGATGTACTCGTATGGTATTGCACCGTTTTGGTTAGGTTTGGTACCGTATCGAAGTACTCGTTCGGTATTGTACCCTTTTGGTGTGGTTTGGTACCGTAACGAAGTACTCGTACGGTATTGCACCGTTTTGGTGTGGTTTGGTACCGTATGGATGTACTCGTACGGTATTGCACCGTTTTGGTGTGGTTTGGTACCGTATGGATGTACTCGTACGGTATTGCACCGTTTTGGTTTGGTTTGGTACCGTAACCAAGTACTCGTACGGTATTGTACCCTTTTGGTGTGGTTTGGTACCGTAACGAAGTACTCGTACGGTATTGAACCGTTTTGGGGTGGTTTGGTACCGTATGGATGTACTCGTACGGTTTTGCACCGTTTTGGTGTGGTTTGGTACCGTAACGAAGTACTCGTACGGTATTGCACCGTTTTCGTGTGGTTTGAAACCGTATGGATGTACTCGTACGGTATTGCACCGTTTTGGTTAGGTTTGGTACCGTATCGAAGTACACGTACGGTATTGTACCCTTTTGGTATGGTTTGATACCGTAACGAAGTACTCGTACGGTATTGCACCGTTTTGGTGTGGTTTGGTACCGTATGGATGTACTCGTACGGTATTGCACCGTTTTGGTGTGGTTCGGTACCGTATGGATGTACTCGTACGGTATTGCACCGTTTTAATTTGGTTTGGTACCGTATGGAAGTACTCGTACGGTATTGCACCGTGTTGGTTTGGTTTGGTACCGTAACGAAGTACTCGTACGGTATTGTACCCTTTTGGTGTTGTTTGGTACCGTAACGAAGTACTCGTACGGTATTGCACCGTTTTGGTGTGGTTTGGTACCGTATGGAAGTACTCGTACGGTATTGCACCGTTTTCGTGTGGTTTGAAACCGTATGGATGTACTCGTACGGTATTACACCGTTTTGGTTAGGTTTGGTACCGTATCGAAGTACTCGTACGGTATTGTACCCTTTTGGTGTGGTTTGGTACCGTAACGAAGTACTCGTACGGTATTGCACAGTTTTGGTGTGGTTTGGTACCGTATGGATGTACTCGTACGGTATTAAACCGTTTTGGTGTGGTTTGGTACCGTATGTATGTACTCGTACGGTTTTGCACCGTTTTGGTGTGGTTGGTACCGTATGGATGTACTCGTACGGTTTTGCACCGTTTTGGTGTGGTTTGGTACTATAACGAAGTACTCGTTCGGTATTGTACCGTTTTGGTGTGGTTTGGTACCGTAACGAAGTTCTCGTACGGCATTGCACCGTTTTGGTGTGGTTTGGTACCGTATGGATGTACTCGTATGGTATTGCACCGTTTTGGTTAGGTTTGGTACCGTAACGAAGTACTCGTACGGTATTGTACCATTTTGGTGTGGTTTGGTACCGTAACGAAGTACTCGTACGGTATTGAACCGTTTTGGGGTGGTTTGGTACCGTATGGATGTACTCATACGGTTTTGCACCATTTCGGTGTGGTTTGGTACCGTAACGAAGTACTCGTCGGTATTGCACCGTTTTCGTGTGGTTTGAAACCGTATGGATGTACTCGTATGGTATTGCACCGTTTTGGTTAGGTTTGGTACCGTATCGAAGTACTCGTTCGGTATTGTACCCTTTTGGTGTGGTTTGGTACCGTAACGAAGTACTCGTACGGTATTGCACCGTTTTGGTGTGGTTTGGTACCGTATGGATGTACTCGTACGGTATTGCACCGTTTTGGTGTGGTTTGGTACCGTATGGATGTACTCGTACGGTATTGCACCGTTTTGGTTTGGTTTGGTACCGTAACCAAGTACTCGTACGGTATTGTACCCTTTTGGTGTGGTTTGGTACCGTAACGAAGTACTCGTACGGTATTGAACCGTTTTGGGGTGGTTTGGTACCGTATGGATGTACTCGTACGGTTTTGCACCGTTTTGGTGTGGTTTGGTACCGTAACGAAGTACTCGTACGGTATTGCACCGTTTTCGTGTGGTTTGAAACCGTATGGATGTACTCGTACGGTATTGCACCGTTTTGGTTAGGTTTGGTACCGTATCGAAGTACTCGTACGGTATTGTACCCTTTTGGTGTGGTTTGGTACCGTAACGAAGTACTCGTACGGTATTGCACCGTTTTGGTGTGGTTTGGTACCGTATGGATGTACTCGTACGATATTGCACCGTTTTGGTGTGGTTTGGTACCGTATGGATGTACTCTTACGGTATTAAACCGTTTTGGTGTGGTTTGGTACCGTATGGATGTACTCGTACGGTATTGCACCGTTTTGGTGTGGTTTGATACCGTATGGATGTACTCGTACGGTATTGCACCATTTTGGTTTGGTTTGGTACCGTAACGAAGTACTCGTACGGTATTGTACCCTTTTGGTGTGGTTTGGTACCGTAACGAAGTACTCGTACGGTATTGCACCGTTTTGGGGTGGTTTGGTACCGTATGGATGTACTCGTACGGTTTTGCACTGTTTTGGTGTGGTTTGGTACCGTAACGAAGTACTCGTACGGTATTGCACCGTTTTCGTGTGGTTTGAAACCGTATGGATGTACTCGTACGGTATTGCACCGTTTTGGTTAGGTTTGGTACCGTATCGAAGTACTCGTACGGTATTGTACCCTTTTGGTATGGTTTGATACCGTAACGAAGTACTCGTACGGTATTGCACCGTTTTGGTGTGGTTTGGTACCGTATGGATGTACTCGTACGGTATTGCACCGTTTTGGTGTGGTTCGGTACCGTATGGATGTACTCGTACGGTATTGCACCGTTTTAATTTGGTTTGGTACCGTATGGAAGTACTCGTACGGTATTGCACCGTTTTGGTTTGGTTTTGTACCGTAACGAAGTACTCGTACGGTATTGCACCGTTTTCGTGTGGTTTGAAACCGTATGGATGTACTCGTACGGTATTGCACCGTTTTGGTGTGGTTTGGTACCGTATGGATGTACTCGTACGGTTTTGCACCATTTTGGTGTGGTTTGGTACCGTAACGAAGTACTCGTATGGTATTGTACCCTTTTGGGGTGGTTTGGTACCGTATGGATGTACTCGTACGGTATTGCACCGTTTTGGTGTGGTTCGGTACCGTATGGATGTACTCGTACGGTATTGCACCGTTTTAATTTGGTTTGGTACCGTATGGAAGTACTCGTACGGTATTGCACCGTTTTGGTTTGGTTTGGTACCGTAACGAAGTACTCGTACGGTATTGTACCCTTTTGGTGTGGTTTCGTACCGTAACGAAGTACTCGTACGGTATTGCACCGTTTTGGTGTGGTTTGGTACCGTATGAATGTACTCGTACGGTTTTGCACCATTTTGGTGTGGTTTGGTACTGTAACGAAGTACTCGTATGGTATTGTACCCTTTTGGGGTGGTTTGGTACCGTAACGAAGTTCTCGGACGGCATTGCACCGTTTTGGTGTGGTTTGGTACCGTATGGATGTACTCGTATGGTATTGCACCGTTTTGGTTAGGTTTGGCACCGTAACGAAGTACTCGTACGGTATTGTACCCTTTTGGTGTGGTTTGGTACCGTAACGAAGTACTCGTATGGTATTGAACCGTTTTGGGGTTGTTTGGTACCGTATGGATGTACTCGTACGGTTTTGCACCGTTTTGGTGTGGTTTGGTACCGTAACGAAGTAGTCGTACGGTATTGCACCGTTTTCGTGTGGTTTGAAACCGTATAGATGTACTCGTACGGTATTGCACCGTTTTGATGTGGTTTGTTACCGTATGGATGTACTCGTGCGGTATTGCACCGTTTTGGTTTGGTTTGGAACCGTAACGAAGTACTTGTACGGTGTTGTGCCCTTTTGGTGTGGTTTGGTACCGTAACGAAGTACTCGTATGGTCTTACACCATTTTGGTGTGGTTTGGTACCGTATGGATGTACTCGTGCGGTATTGCACCGTTTTCGTAAGGTTTGGTACCGTAACGAAGTACTCGTACGGTATTGCACCGTTTTGGTGCGGTTTGGTACCGTATGGATGTACTCGTACGGTATTGCACCATTTTGGTGTGGTTTGGTACCGTATGGATGTCCTCGTACAGTTTTGCACCGTTTCTGTGTGGTTTGGTACAGTATGGATGTACTCGTACGGTATTGCACCGTTTTGGTTAGGTTTGGTACCGTAACGAAGTACTCGTACGGTATTGTACCCTTTTGGTGTGGTTTGGTACCGTAACGAAGTACTCCTACGGTATTGCACCGTTTTGGTGTGGTTTGGTACCGTATGGATGTACTCGTACGGTTTTGCACCATTTTGGTGTGGTTTGGTACTGTAACGAAGTACTCGTATGGTATTGTACCCTTTTAGGGTGGTTTGGTACCGTAACGAAGTTCTCGTACGGCATTGCACCGTTTTGGTGTGGTTTGGTACCGTATGGATGTACTCGTATGGTATTGCACCGTTTTGGTTAGGTTTGGCACCGTAACGAAGTACTCGTACGGTATTGTACCCTTTTGGTGTGGTTTGGTACCGTAACGAAGTACTCGTATGGTATTGAACCGTTTTGGGGTGGTTTGGTACCGTATGGATGTACTCGTACGGTTTTGCACCGTTTTGGTGTGGTTTGGTACTATAACGAAGTACTCGTACGGTATTGTACCGTTTTGGTGTGGTTTGGTACCGTAACGAAGTTCTCGTACGGCATTGCACCGTTTTGGTGTGGTTTGGTACCGTATGGATGTACTCGTATGGTATTGCATCGTTTTGGTTAGGTTTGGCACCGTAACGTAGTACTCGTACGGTATTGTACCCTTTTGGTGTGGTTTGGTACCGTAACGAAGTACTCGTATGGTATTGAACCGTTTTGGGGTGGTTTGGTACCGTATGGATGTACTCGTACGGTTTTGCACCGTTTTGGTGTGGTTTGGTACCGTATGGATGTACTCGTACGGTTTTGCACCGTTTTGGTGTGGTTTGGTACTCTAACGAAGTACTCGTACGGTATTGTACCGTTTTGGTGTGGTTTTGTACCGTAACGAAGTTCTCGTACGGCATTGCACCGTTTTGGTGTGGTTTGGTACCGTATGGATGTACTCGTACGGTATTGTACCATTTTGATGTGGTTTGGTACCGTAACGAAGTACTCGTACGGTATTGAACCGTTTTGGGGTGGTTTGGTACCGTATGGATGTACTCATACGGTTTTGCACCATTTTGGTGTGGTTTGGTACCGTAACGAAGTACTCATCAGTATTGCACCGTTTTCGTGTGGTTTGAAACCGTATGGATGTACTCGTACGGTATTGCACCGTTTTGGTTAGGTTTGGTACCGTATCGAAGTACTCGTACGGTATTGTACCCTTTTGGTGTGGTTTGGTACCGTAACGAAGTACTCGTACGGTACTGCACCGTTTTGGTGTGGTTTGGTACCGTATGGATGTACTCGTACGGTATTGCACCGTTTTGGTGTGGTTTGGTACCGTATGGATGTACTCGTACGGTATTGCACCGTTTTGGTTAGGTTTGGTACCGTATCGAAGTACTCGTACGGTATTGTACCCTTTTGGTGTGGTTTGGTACCGTAACGAAGTACTCGTACGGTATTGCACCGTTTTGGTGTGGTTTGGTACCGTATGGATGTACTCGTACGATATTGCACCGTTTTGGTGTGGTTTGGTACCGTATGGATGTACTCATACGGTATTAAACCGTTTTGGTGTGGTTTGGTACCGTATGGATGTACTCGTACGGTATTGCACGGTTTTGGTGTGGTTTGGTACCGTATGGATGTACTCGTACGGTATTGCACCATTTTGGTTTGGTTTGGTTTGGTACCGTAACGAAGTACTCGTACGGTATTGTACCCTTTTGGTGTGGTTTGGTACCGTAACGAAGTACTCGTACGGTATTGCATCGTTTTGGGGTGGTTTGGTACCGTATGGTTGTACTCGTACGGTTTTGCACTGTTTTGGTGTGGTTTGGTACCGTAACGAAGTACTCGTACGGTATTGCACCGTTTTCGTGTGGTTTGAAACCGTATGGATGTACTCGTACGGTATTGCACCGTTTTGGTTAGGTTTGGTACCGTATCGAAGTACTCGTACGGTATTGTACCCTTTTGGTATGGTTTGATACCGTAACGAAGTACTCGTACGGTATTGCACCGTTTTGGTGTGGTTTGGTACCGTATGGATGTACTCGTACGGTATTGCACCGTTTTGGTGTGGTTCGGTACCGTATGGATGTACTCGTACGGTATTGCACCGTTTTAATTATGTTTGGTACCGTATGGAAGTACTCGTACGGTATTGAACCGTTTTGGTTTGGTTTGGTACCGTAACGAAGTACTCATACGGTATTGTACCCTTTTGGTGTGGTTTGGTACCGTAACGAAGTACTCGTACGGTATTGCACCGTTTTGGTGTGGTTTGGTACCGTATGGATGTACTCGTACGGTTTTGCACCATTTTGGTGTGGTTTGGTACTGTAACGAAGTACTCGTATGGTATTGTACCCTTTTGGGGTGGTTTGGTACCGTAACGAAGTTCTCGTACGGCATTGCACCGTTTTGGTGTTGTTTGGTACCGTATGGATGTACTCGTATGGTATTGCACCGTTTTGGTTAGGTTTGGCACCGTAACGAAGTACTCGTACGGTATTGTACCCTTTTGGTGTGGTTTGGTACCGTAACGAAGTACTCGTATGGTATTGAACCGTTTTGGGGTGGTTTGGTACCGTATGGATGTACTCGTACGGTTTTGCACCGTTTTGGTGTGGTTTGGTACAGTAATGAAGTAGTCGTACGGTATTGCACCGTTTTCGTGTGGTTTGAAACCGTATAGATGTACTCGTACGGTATTGCACCGTTTTGATGTGGTTTGGTACCGTATGGATGTACTCGTGCGGTATTGCACCGTTTTGGTTTGGTTTGGAACCGTAACGAAGTACTTGTACGGTGTTGTACCCTTTTGGTGTGGTTTGGTACCGTAACGAAGTACTCGTATGGTCTTACACCGTTTTGGTGTGGTTTGGTACCGTATGGATGTACTCGTACGGTATTGCACCGTTTTGGTAAGGTTTGGTACCGTAACGAAGTACTCGTACGGTATTGCACCGTTTTGGTGCGGTTTGGTACCATATGGATGTACTCGTACGGTATTGCACCATTTTGGTGTGGTTTGGTACCGTATGGATGTCCTCGTACAGTTTTGCACCGTTTCTGTGTGGTTTGGTACCGTATGGATGTACTCGTATGGTATTGCACCGTTTTGGTTAGGTTTGGTACCGTAACGAAGTACTCGTACGGTATTGTACCCTTTTGGTGTGGTTTGGTACCGTAACGAAGTACTCGTACGGTATTGCACCGTTTTGGTGTGGTTTGGTACCGTATGGATGTACTCGTACGGTATTGCACCGTTTTGGTGTGGTTTGGTACCGTATGGATGTACTCTTACGGTATTGCACCGTTTTGGTTCGGTTTGGTACCGTAACGAAGTACTCGTACGGTATTGAACCGTTTTGGGGTTGTTTGGTACCGTATGGATGTACTCATACGGTTTTGCACCATTTTGGTGTGCTTTGGTACCGTAACGAAGTACTCGTCGGTATTGCACCGTTTTCGTGTGGTTTGAAACCGTATGGATGTACTCGTACGGTATTGCACCGTTTTGGTTAGGTTTGGTACCGTATCGAAGTACTCGTACGGTATTGTACCCTTTTGGTGTGGTTTGGTACCGTAACGAAGTACTCGTACGGTATTGCACCGTTTTGGTGTGGTTTGGTACCGTATGGATGTACTCGTACGGTATTGCACCGTTTTGGTGTGGTTTGGTACCGTATGGATGTACTCTTACGGTATTGCACCGTTTTGGTTTGGTTTGGTACCGTAACGAAGTACTCGTACGGTATTGAACCGTTTTGGGGTTGTTTGGTACCGTATGGATGTACTCATACGGTTTTGCACCATTTTGGTGTGCTTTGGTACCGTAACGAAGTACTCGTCGGTATTGCACCGTTTTCGTGTGGTTTGAAACCGTATGGATGTACTCGTACGGTATTGCACCGTTTTGGTTAGGTTTGGTACCGTATCGAAGTACTCGTACGGTATTGTACCCTTTTGGTGTGGTTTGGTACCGTAACGAAGTACTCGTACGATATTGCACCGTTTTGGTGTGGTTTGGTACCGTATGGATGTACTCGTACGGTATTGCACCGTTTTGGTAAGGTTTGGTACCGTAACGAAGTACTCGTACGGTATTGCACCGTTTTGGTGCGGTTTGGTACCATATGGATATACTCGTACGGTATTGCACCATTTTGGTGTGGTTTGGTACCGTATGGATGTCCTCGTACAGTTTTGCACCGTTTCTGTGTGGTTTGGTACCGTATGGATGTACTCGTACGGTATTGCACCGTTTTGGTTAGGTTTGGTACCGTAACGAAGTACTCGTACGGTATTGTACCCTTTTGGTGTGGTTTGGTACCGTAAATAAGTACTCGTACGGTATTGCACCGTTTTGGTGTGGTTTGGTACCGTATGGATGTACTCGTACGGTATTGCACCGTTTTGGTGTGGTTTGGTACCGTATGGATGTACTCGTACGGTATTGCACCGTTTTGGTTCGGTTTGGTACCGTAACGAAGTACTCGTACGGTATTGTACCCTTTTGGTGTGGTTTGGTACCGTAACGAAGTACTCGTACGATATTGCACCGTTTTGGTGTGGTTTGGTACCGTATTGATGTACTCGTACGGTATTAAACTGTTTTGGTGTGGTTTTGTACCGTATGGATGTACTCGTACGGTTTTGCACCTTTTTGGTGTGGTTTGGTACCGTACGGATGTACTCGTACGGTTTTGCACCGTTTTGGTGTGGTTTGGTACTATAACGAAGTACTCGTACGGTATTGTACCGTTTTGGTACTGTAACGAAGTTCTCGTACGGCATTGCACCGTTTTGGTGTGGTTTGGTACCGTATGGATGTACTCGTATGGTATTGCACCGTTTTGGTTAGGTTTGGTACCGTAACGAAGTACTCGTACGGTATTGTACCATTTTGGTGTGGTTTGGTACCGTAACGAAGTACTCGTACGGTATTGAACCGTTTTGGGGTTGTTTGGTACCGTATGGATGTACTCATACGGTTTTGCACCATTTTGGTGTGCTTTGGTACCGTAACGAAGTACTCGTCGGTATTGCACCGTTTTCGTGTGGTTTGAAACCGTATGGATGTACTCGTACGGTATTGCACCGTTTTGGATAGGTTTGGTACCGTATCGAAGTACTCGTACGGTATTGTACCCTTTTGGTGTGGTTTGGTACCGTAACGAAGTACTCGTACGATATTGCACCGTTTTGGTGTGGTTTGGTACCGTATGGATGTACTCCTACGGTATTAAACCGTTTTGGTGTGGTTTGGTACCGTATGGATGTACTCGTACGGTTTTGCACCGTTTTGGTGTGGTTTGGTACCGTATGGATGTACTTGTACGGTTTTGCACCGTTTTGGTGTGGTTTGGTACTATAACGAAGTACTCGTACGGTATTGTACCGTTTTGGTGTGGTTTGGTACCGTAACGAAGTTCTCGTACGGCATTGCACCGTTTTGGTGTGGTTTGGTACCGTATGGATGTACTCGTATGGTATTGCACCGTTTTGGTTAGGTTTGGTACCGTAACGAAGTACTCGTACGGTATTGTACCATTTTGGTGTGGTTTGGTACCGTAACGAAGTACTCGTACAGTATTGAACCGTTGTTGGGTGGTTTGGTACCGTATGGATGTACTCATACGGTTTTGCACCATTTTGGTGTGGTTTGGTACCGTAACGAAGTACTCGTCGGTATTGCACCGTTTTCGTGTGGTTTGAAACCGTATGGATGTACTCGTACGGTATTGCACCGTTTTGGTGTGGTTTGGTACCGTATGGATGTACTCGTACGGTATTGCACCGTTTTGGTTTGGTTTGGTACCGTAACGAAGTACTCATACGGTATTGTACCCTTTTGGTGTGGTTTGGTACCGTAACGAAGTACTCGTACGGTATTGCACCGTTTTGGTGTGGTTTGGTACCGTATGGATGTACTCGTACGGTTTTGCACCGTTTTGGTGTGGTTTGGTACCGTAACGAAGTAGTCATACGGTATTGCACCGTTTTCGTGTGGTTTGAAACCGTATGGATGTACTCGTACGGTATTGCACCGTTTTGGTTAGGTTTGGTACCGTATCGAAGTACTCGTACGGTATTGTACCCTTTTGGTGTGGTTTGGTACCGTAACGAAGTACTCGTACGGTATTGCACCGTTTTGGTGTGGTTTGGAACCGTATGGATGTACTCGTACGATATTGCACCGTTTTGGTGTCGTTTGGTACTGTATGGATGTACTCATACGGTATTAAACCGTTTTGGTGTGGTTTGGTACCGTATGGATGTACTCGTACGGTATTGCACCGTTTTGGTTCGGTTTGGTACCGTAACGAAGTACTCGTACGGTATTGTACCCTTTTGGTGTGGTTTGGTACCGTAACGAAGTACTCGTACGATATTGCACCGTTTTGGTGTGGTTTGGTACCGTATGGATGTACTCGTACGGTATTAAACCGATTTGGTGTGGTTTGGTACCGTATGGATGTACTCGTACGGTTTTGCACCGTTTTGGTGTGGTTTGGTACCGTATGGATGTACTCGTACGGTTTTGCACCGTTTTGGTGTGGTTTGGTACTATAACGAAGTACTCGTACGGTATTGTTCCGTTTTGGTGTGGTTTGGTACCGTAACGTAGTTCTCGTACGGCATTGCACCGTTTTGGTGTGGTTTGGTACCGTATGGATGTACTCGTATGGTATTGCACCGTTTTGGTTCGGTTTGGTACCGTAACGAAGTACTCGTACGGTATTGTACCCTTTTGGTGTGGTTTTGTACCGTAACGAAGTACTCGTACGATATTGCACCGTTTTGGTGTGGTTTGGTACCGTATGGATGTACTCGTACGGTATTAAACCGTTTTGGTGTGGTTTGGTACCGTATGGATGTACTCGTACGGTATTGCACCGTTTTGGTTCGGTTTGGTACCGTAACGAAGTACTCGTACGGTATTGTACCATTTTGGTGTGGTTTGGTACCGTATGGATGTCCTCGTACAGTTTTGCACCGTTTCTGTGTGGTTTGGTACCGTATGGATGTACTCGTAAGGTATTGCACCGTTTTGGTTAGGTTTGGTACCGTAACGAAGTACTCGTACGGTATTGTACCCTTTTGGTGTGGTTTGGTACCGTAACGAAGTACTCGTACGGTATTGCACCGTTTTGGTGTGGTTTGGTACCGTATGGATGTACTCTTACGGTATTGCACCGTTTTGGTTCGGTTTGGTACCGTAACGAAGTACTCGTACGGTATTGTACCCTTTTGGTGTGGTTTGGTACCGTAACGAAGTACTCGTACGATATTGCACCGTTTTGGTGTGGTTTGGTACCGTATGGATGTACTCGTACGGTATTAAACCGTTTTGGTGTGGTTTGGTACCGTATGGATGTACTCGTACGGTTTTGCACCGTTTTGGTGTGGTTTGGTACCGTATGGATGTACTCGTACGGTTTTGCACCGTTTTGGTGTGGTTTGGTACCGTATGGATGTACTCGTACGGTTTTGCACCGTTTTGGTGTGGTTTGGTACTATAACGAAGTACTCGTGCGGTATTGTACCGTTTTGGTACTGTAACGAAGTTCTCGTACGGCATTGCACCGTTTCGGTGTGGTTTGGTACCGTATGGATGTACTCGTATGGTATTGCACCGTTTTGGTTAGGTTTGGTACCGTAACGAAGTACTCGTACGGTATTGTACCATTTTGGTGTGGTTTGGTACCGTAACGAAGTACTCGTACGGTTTTGCACCATTTTGGTGTGCTTTGGTACCGTAACGAAGTACTCGTCGGTATTGCACCGTTTTCGTGTGGTTTGAAACCGTATGGATGTACTCGTACGGTATTGCACCGTTTTGGTTTGGTTTGGTACCGTATCGAAGTACTCGTACGGTATTGTACCCTTTTGGTGTGGTTTGGTACCGTAACGAAGTACTCGTACGATATTGCACCGTTTTGGTGTGGTTTGGTACCGTAACGAAGTACTCGTACGGTATTGTACCCTTTTGGTGTGGTTTGGTACCGTATGGATGTACTCGTACGGTTTTGCACCGTTTTGGTGTGGTTTGGTACTATAACGAAGTACTCGTACGGTATTGTTCCGTTTTGGTGTGGTTTGGTACCGTAACGTAGTTCTCGTACGGCATTGCACCGTTTTGGTGTGGTTTGGTACCGTATGGATGTACTCGTATGGTATTGCACCGTTTTGGTTCGGTTTGGTACCGTAACGAAGTACTCGTACGGTATTGTACCCTTTTGGTGTGGTTTGGTACCGTAACGAAGTACTCGTACGATATTGCACCGTTTTGGTGTGGTTTGGTACCGTATGGATGTACTCGTACGGTATTATACCGTTTTGGTGTGGTTTGGTACCGTATGGATGTACTCGTACGGTATTGCACCGTTTTGGTTCGGTTTGGTACCGTAACGAAGTACTCGTACGGTATTGTACCATTTTGGTGTGGTTTGGTACCGTAACGAAGTACTCGTACGGTATTGAACCGTTTTGGGGTGGTTTGGTACCGTATGGATGTACTCATACGGTTTTGCACCATTTTGGTGTGGTTTGGTACCGTAACGAAGTACTCGTCGGTATTGCACCGTTTTCGTGTGGTTTGAAACCGTATGGATGTACTCGTACGGTATTGCACCGTTTTGGTTAGGTTTGGTACCGTATCGAAGTACTCGTACGGTATTGTACCCTTTTGGTGTGGTTTGGTACCGTAACGAAGTACTCGTACGGTATTGCACAGTTTTGGTGTGGTTTGGTACCGTATGGATGTACTCGTACGGTATTGCACCGTTTTGGTGTGGTTTGGTACCGTATGGATGTACTCGTACGGTATTGCACCGTTTTGGTTTGGTTTGGTACCGTAACGAAGTACTCGTACGGTATTGTACCCTTTTGGTGTGGTTTGGTACCGTAACGAAGTACTCGTACGGTATTGAACCGTTTTGGGGTGGTTTGGTACCGTATGGATGTACTCGTACGGTTTTGCACCGTTTTGGTGTGGTTTGGTACCGTAACGAAGTACTCGTACGGTATTGCACCGTTTTCGTGTGGTTTGAAACCGTATGGATGTACTCGTACGGTATTGCACCGTTTTTGTTAGGTTTGGTACCGTATCGAAGTACTTGTACGGTATTGTACCCTTTTGGTGTGGTTTGGTACCGTAACGAAGTACTCGTACGGTATTGCACCGTTTTGGTGTGGTTTGGTACCGTATGGATTTACTCGTACTATATTGCACCGTTTTGGTGTGGTTTGGTACCGTATGGATGTACTCATACGGTATTAAACCGTTTTGGTGTGGTTTGGTACCGTATGGATGTACTCGTACGGTATTGCACCGTTTTGGTGTGGTTTGGTACCGTATGGATGTACTCGTACGGTATTGCACCATTTTGGTTTGGTTTGGTACCGTAACGAAGTACTCGTACGGTATTGTACCCTTTTGGTGTGGTTTGGTACCGTAACGAAGTACTCGTACGGTATTGCACCGTTTTGGGGTGGTTTGGTACCGTATGGATGTACTCGTACGGTTTTGCACTGTTTTGCTGTGGTTTGGTACCGTAACGAAGTACTCGTACGGTATTGCACCGTTTTCGTGTGGTTTGAAACCGTATGGATGTACTCGTATGGTATTGCACCGTTTTGGTTAGGTTTGGTACCGTATCGAAGTACTCGTACGGTATTGTACCCTTTTGGTATGGTTTGATACCGTAACGAAGTACTCGTACGGTATTGCACCGTTTTGGTGTGGTTTGGTACCGTATGGATGTACTCGTACGGTATTGCACCGTTTTGGTGTGGTTCGGTACCGTATGGATGTACTCGTACGGTATTGCACCGTTTTAATTTTGGTTGGTACCGTATGGAAGTACTCGTACGGTATTGCACCGTTTTGGTTTGGTTTGGTACCGTAACGAAGTACTCGTACGGTATTGTACCCTTTTGGTGTGGTTTGGTACCGTAACGAAGTACTCGTACGGTATTGCACCGTTTTGGTGTTGTTTGGTACCGTATGGATGTACTCGTACGGTTTTGCACCGTTTTGGCGTGGTTTGGTACGGTAACGAAGTACTCGTACGGTATTGTACCCTTTTGGTGTGGTTTGGTACCGTAACGAAGTTCTCGTACGGCATTCCACCGTTTCGGTGTGGTATTGTACCGTATGGATGTACTCGTATGGTATTGCACCGTTTTGGTTCGGTTTGGTACCGTAACGAAGTACTCGTACGGTATTGTACCCTTTTCGTGTGGTTTGGTACCGTAATGAAGTACTCGTACGATATTGCACCGTTTTGGTGTGGTTTGGTACCGTATGGATGTACTCAAACGGTATTAAACCGTTTTGGTGTGGTTTGGTACCGTATGGATGTACTCGTACGGTTTTGCACCGTTTTGGTGTGGTTTGGTACCGTGTGGATGTACTCGTACGGTTTTGCACCGTTATGGTGTGGTTTGGTACTATAACGAAGTACTCGTACGGTATTGTACCCTTTTGGTGTGGTTTGTTACCGTAACGAAGTTCTCGTACGGCATTGCACCGTTTTGGTGTGGTTTGGTACCGTATGGATGTACTCGTATGGTATTGCACCGTTTTGGTTAGGTTTGGTACCGTATCGAAGTACTCGTACGGTATTGTACCCTTTTGGTATGGTTTGGTACCGTAACGAAGTACTCGTACGGTATTGCACTGTTTTTGTGTGGTTTGGTACCATATGGAAGAACTCGTACGGTATTGCACCGTTTTGGTTTGGTTTGGTACCGTAACGAAGTACTCGTACGGTATTGTACCCTTTTGGTGTGGTTTGGTACCGTAACGAAGTACTCGTACGGTATTGCACCGTTTTGGTGTGGTTTGGTACCGTATGGATGTACTCGTACGGTATTGCACCGTTTTGGTTAGGTTTGGTACCGTATCGAAGTACTCGTACGGTATTGTACCCTTTTGGTATTGTTTGGTACCGTAACGAAGTACTCGTACGGTATTGCACTGTTTTTGTGTGGTTTGGTACCGTATGGAAGAACTCGTACGGTATTGCACCGTTTTGGTTTGGTTTGGTACCGTAACGAAGTACTCGTACGGTATTGTACCCTTTTGGTGTGGTTTGGTACCGTAACGAAGTACTCGTACGGTATTGCACCGTTTTGGTGTGGTTTGGTACCGTATGGATGTACTCGTACGGTTTTGCACCGTTTTGGTGTGGTTTGGTACTGTAACGAAGTACTCGTATGGTATTGTACCCTTTTGGTGTGGTTTGGTACCGTAACGAAGTTCTCGTACGGCATTGCGCCGTTTTGGTGTGGTTTGGTACCGTATGGATGTACTCGTATGGTATTGCACCGTTTTGGTTAGGTTTGGTACCGTAACGAAGTACTCGTACGGTATTGTACCCTTTTGGTGTGGTTTGGTACCGTAACGAAGTACTCGGACGGTATTGCACCGTTTTCGTGTGGTTTGAAACCGTATGGATGTACTCGTATGGTATTGCACCGTTTTGGTTAGGTTTGGTACCGTATCGAAGTACTCGTACGGTATTGTACCCTTTTGGTGTGGTTTGGTACCGTAACGAAGTACTCGTACGGTATTGCACCGTTTTGGTGTGGTTTGGTATCGTATGGATGTACTTGTACGGTATTGCACCGTTTTGGTGTGGTTTGGTACCGTATGGATGTACTCGTACGGTATTGCACCGTTTTGGTTTTGTTTGGTACCGTAACGAAGTACTCGTACGGTATTGTACCCTTTTGGTGTGGTTTGGTACTGTAACGAAGTACTCGTACGGTATTGCACCGTTTTGGGGTGGTTTTGTACCGTATGGATGTACTCGTACGGTTTTGCACTGTTTTGGTGTGGTTTGGTACCGTAACGAAGTACTCGTATGGTATTGCACCGTTTTCGTGTGGTTTGAAACCGTATAGATGTACTCGGACGGTATTGCACCGTTTTGGTTAGGTTTGGTACCGTATCGAAGTACTCGTACGGTATTGTACCCTTTTGGTATGGTTTGGTACCGTAACGAAGTACTCGTACGGTATTGCACCGTTTTGGTGTGGTTTGGTACCGTATCGAAGTACTCGTACGGTATTGTACCCTTTTGGTATGGTTTGGTACCGTAACGAAGTACTCGTACGGTATTGCACCGTTTTGGTGTGGTTTGGTACCGTATGGATGTACTCGTACGGTATTGCACCATTTTTGTGTGGTTTGGTACCGTATGGAAGTACTCGCACGGTATTGCACCGTTTTGGTTTGGTTTGGTACCGTAACGAAGTACTCGTACGGTATTGTACCCTTTTGGTGTGGTTTGGTATCGTAACGAAGTACTCGTACGGTATTGCACCGTTTTGGTTAGGTTTGGTACCGTATCGAAGTACTCGTACGGTATTGTACCCTTTTGGTATGGTTTGGTACCGTAACGAAGTACTCGTACGGTATTGCACTGTTTTTGTGTGGTTTGGTACCATATGGAAGAACTCGTACGGTATTGCACCGTTTTGGTTTGGTTTGGTACCGTAACGAAGTACTCGTACGGTATTGTACCCTTTTGGTGTGGTTTGGTACCGTAACGAAGTACTCGTACGGTATTGCACCGTTTTGGTGTGGTTTGGTACCGTATGGATGTACTCGTACGGTATTGCACCGTTTTGGTTAGGTTTGGTACCGTATCGAAGTACTCGTACGGTATTGTACCCTTTTGGTATGGTTTGGTACCGTAACGAAGTACTCGTACGGTATTGCACTGTTTTTGTGTGGTTTGGTACCGTATGGAAGAACTCGTACGGTATTGCACCGTTTTGGTTTGGTTTGGTACCGTAACGAAGTACTCGTACGGTATTGTACCCTTTTGGTGTGGTTTGGTACCGTAACGAAGTACTCGTACGGTATTGCACCGTTTTGGTGTGGTTTGGTACCGTATGGATGTACTCGTACGGTTTTGCACCGTTTTGGTGTGGTTTGGTACTGTAACGAAGTACTCGTATGGTATTGTACCCTTTTGGTGTGGTTTGGTACCGTAACGAAGTTCTCGTACGGCATTGCGCCGTTTTGGTGTGGTTTGGTACCGTATGGATGTACTCGTATGGTATTGCACCGTTTTGGTTAGGTTTGGTACCGTAACGAAGTACTCGTACGGTATTGTACCCTTTTGGTGTGGTTTGGTACCGTAACGAAGTACTCGGACGGTATTGCACCGTTTTCGTGTGGTTTGAAACCGTATGGATGTACTCGTATGGTATTGCACCGTTTTGGTTAGGTTTGGTACCGTATCGAAGTACTCGTACGGTATTGTACCCTTTTGGTGTGGTTTGGTACCGTAACGAAGTACTCGTACGGTATTGCACCGTTTTGGTGTGGTTTGGTATCGTATGGATGTACTTGTACGGTATTGCACCGTTTTGGTGTGGTTTGGTACCGTATGGATGTACTCGTACGGTATTGCACCGTTTTGGTTTTGTTTGGTACCGTAACGAAGTACTCGTACGGTATTGTACCCTTTTGGTGTGGTTTGGTACTGTAACGAAGTACTCGTACGGTATTGCACCGTTTTGGGGTGGTTTTGTACCGTATGGATGTACTCGTACGGTTTTGCACTGTTTTGGTGTGGTTTGGTACCGTAACGAAGTACTCGTATGGTATTGCACCGTTTTCGTGTGGTTTGAAACCGTATAGATGTACTCGGACGGTATTGCACCGTTTTGGTTAGGTTTGGTACCGTATCGAAGTACTCGTACGGTATTGTACCCTTTTGGTATGGTTTGGTACCGTAACGAAGTACTCGTACGGTATTGCACCGTTTTGGTGTGGTTTGGTACCGTATCGAAGTACTCGTACGGTATTGTACCCTTTTGGTATGGTTTGGTACCGTAACGAAGTACTCGTACGGTATTGCACCGTTTTGGTGTGGTTTGGTACCGTATGGATGTACTCGTACGGTATTGCACCATTTTTGTGTGGTTTGGTACCGTATGGAAGTACTCGCACGGTATTGCACCGTTTTGGTTTGGTTTGGTACCGTAACGAAGTACTCGTACGGTATTGTACCCTTTTGGTGTGGTTTGGTATCGTAACGAAGTACTCGTACGGTATTGCACCGTTTTGGTGTGGTTTGGTACCGTATGGATGTACTCGTACGGTTTTGCACCGTTTTGGTGTGGTTTTGTGCTGTAACGAAGTACTCGTACGGTATTGTACCCTTTTGGTGTGGTTTGGTACTGTAACGAAGTTCTCGTACGGCATTGCACCGTTTTGGTGTGGTACTGTACCGTATGGATGTACTCGTATGGTATTGCACCGTTTTGGTTAGGTTTGGTACCGTAACGAAGTACTCGTACGGTATTGTACCCTTTTGGTGTGGTTTGGTACCGTAACGAAGTACTCGTACGGTATTGAACCGTTTTGGGGTGGTTTGGTACCGTATGGATGTACTCGTACGGTTTTGCACCGTTTTGGTGTGGTTTGGTACCGTAATGAAGTACTCGTACGGTATTGCACCGTTTTTGTGTGGTTTGAAACCGTATGGATGTACTCGTACGGTATTGCACCGTTTTGGTTAGGTTTGGTACCGTATCGAAGTACTCGTACGGTATTGTACCCTTTTGGTGTGGTTTGGTACCGTAACGAAGTACTCGTACGGTATTGCACCGTTTTGGTGTGGTTTGGTACCGTATGGATGTACTCGTACGGTATTGCACCGTTTTTGTGTGGTTTGGTACCGTATGGATATACTCGTACGGTTTTGCACCGTTTTGGTGTGGTTTGGTACCGTAACGAAGTACTCGTACGGTATTGCACCGTTTTCGTGTGGTTTGAAACCGTATGGATGTACTCGTACGGTATTGCACCGTTTTGGTTAGGTTTGGTACCGTATCGAAGTACTCGTACGGTATTGTACCCTTTTGGTGTGGTTTGGTACCGTAACGAAGTACTCGTACGGTATTGCACCGTTTTGGTGTGGTTTGGTACCGTATGGATGTACTCGTACGGTATTGCACCGTTTTGGTGTGGTTTGGTACCGTATGGATGTACTCGTACGGTTTTGCACCGTTTTGGTGTGGTTTGGTACTGTAACGAAGTACTCGTACGGTATTGTACCCTTTTGGTGTGGTTTGGTACTGTAACGAAGTTCTCGTACGGCATTGCACCGTTTTGGTGTGGTTTGGTACCGTATGGATGTACTCGCATGGTATTGCACCGTTTTGGTTAGGTTTGGTACCGTAACGAAGTACTCGTACGGTATTGTACCCTTTTGGTGTGGTTTGGTACCGTAACAAAGTACTCGTATGGTATTGAACCGTTTTGGGGTGGTTTGGTACCGTATGGATGTACTCGTACGGTATTGCACCGTTTTGGTGTGGTTTGGTACCGTATGGATGTACTCGTACGGTTTTGCACCGTTTTGGTGTGGTTTGGTACCGTAACGAAGTACTCGTACGGTATTGCACCGTTTTCGTGTGGTTTGAAACCGTATGGATGTACTCGTACGGTATTGCACCGTTTTGGTTAGGTTTGGTACCGTATCGAAGTACTCGTACGGTATTGTACCCTTTTGGTGTGGTTTGGTACCGTAACGAAGTACTCGTACGGTATTGCACCGTTTTGGTGTGGTTTGGTACCGTATGGATGTACTCGCATGGTATTGCACCGTTTTGGTTAGGTTTGGTACCGTAACGAAGTACTCGTACGGTATTGTACCCTTTTGGTGTGGTTTGGTACCGTAACGAAGTACTCGTATGGTATTGAACCGTTTTGGGGTGGTTTGGTACCGTATGGATGTACTCGTACGGTTTTGCACCGTTTTGGTGTGGTTTGGTACCGTAACGAAGTAGTCGTACGGTATTGCACCGTTTTCGTGTGGTTTGAAACCGTATAGATGTACTCGTACGGTATTGCACCGTTTTGATGTGGTTTGGTACCGTATGGATGTACTCGTGCAGTATTGCACCGTTTTGGTTTGGTTTGGTACCGTAACGAAGTACTCGTACGGTGTTGTACCCTTTTGGTGTGGTTTGGTACCGTAACGAAGTACTCGTATGGTCTTACACCGTTTTCGTGTGGTTTGGTACTGTATGGATGTACTCGTACGGTATTGCACCGTTTTGGTAAGGTTTGGTACCGTAACGAAGTACTCGTACGGTATTGCACCGTTTTGGTGCGGTTTGGTACCGTATGGATGTACTTGTACGGTATTGCACCATTTTGGTGTTGTTTTGTACCGTATGGATGTCCTCGTACGGTTTTGCACCGTTTCTGTGTGGTTTGGTACCGTATGGATATACTGGTACGGTATTGCACCGTTTTGGTTAGGTTTGGTACCGTAACGAAGTACTCGTACGGTATTGTACCCTTTTGGTGTGGTTTGGTACCGTAACGAAGTACTCGTACGGTATTGTACCCTTTTGGTGTTGTTTGGTACCGTAACGAAGTACTTGTACGGTATTCAACCTTTTTGGTGTGGTTTGGTACCGTATGGATGTACTCGTACGGTATTGCACCTTTTGGTTTGGTTTGGTATCGTAACAAAGTACTCGTACGGTATTGTACCGTTTTGGTGTGGTTTGGTTCCGTAACGTAGTACTCGTACGGTATTGCACCGTTTTGGTGTGGTTTGGTACCGTATGGCTGTACTCGTACGGTATTGCACCGTTTTGGTTTGGTTTGGTACCGTAACGAAGTACTCGAACGGTACTGTACCCTTTTGGCGTGGTTTGGTACCGTAACGAAGTATTTGTACGGTATTGAACCGTTTTGGTGTGGTTTGGTACCGTATGGATGTACTCGTACGGTATTGCACCATTTTGGTGTGGTTTGGTACCGTATGGATGTACTCGTACGGTATTGCACCATTTTGGAGTGGTTTGGTACCGTATGGATGTCCTCGTACGGTTTTTCACCGTTTCTGTGTGGTTTGGTACCGTATGGATGTACTCGTACGGTATTGCACCGTTTTGGTTAGGTTTGGTACCGTAACGAAGTACTCGTACGGTATTGTACCCTTTTGGTGTGGTTTGGTACCGTAACGAAGTACTCGTACGGTATTGCACCGTTTTGGTGTGGTTTGGTACCGTATGGATGTACTCGTACGGTATTGCACCGTTTTGGTTAGGTTTGGTACCGTAACGAAGTACTCGTACGGTATTGTACCCTTTTGGTGTGGTTTGGTACCGTATGGATGTACTCCTACGGTTTTGCACCGTTTTGGTGTGGTTTGGTACTGTAACGAAGTACTCGTACGGTATTGTACCCTTTTGGTGTGGTTTGGTACCGTAACGAAGTACTCGCACGGTATTGCGCCGTTTTCGTGTGGTTTGAAACCGTATGGATGTACTCGTATGGTATTGCACCGTTTTGGTTAGGTTTGGTACCGTATCGAAGTACTCGTACGGTATTGTACCCTTTTGGTGTGGTTTGGTACCGTAACGAAGTACTCGTACGGTATTGCACCGTTTTGGTGTGGTTTGGTACCGTATGTATGTACTTGTACGGTATTGCACCGTTTTGGTGTGGTTTGGTACCGTATGGATGTACTCGTACGGTATTGCACCGTTTTGGTTTTGTTTGGTACCGTAACGAAGTACTCGTACAGTATTGTACCCTTTTGGTATGGTTTGGTACCGTAACGAAGTACTCGTACGGTATTGCACCGTTTTGGTGTGGTTTGGTACCGTATGGATGTACTCGTATGGTATTGCACCATTTTTGTGTGGTTTGGTACCGTATGGAAGTACTCGTACGGTATTGCACCGTTTTGGTTTGGTTTGGTACCGTAACGAAGTACTCGTACGGTATTGTATCCTTTTGGTGTGGTTTGGTACCGTAACGAAGTACTCGTACGGTATTGCACCGTTTTGGTGTGGTTTGGTACCGTATGGATGTACTCGTACGGTTTTGCACCGTTTTGGTGTGGTTTTGTACTCTAACGAAGTACTCGTACGGTATTGTACCCTTTTGGTGTGGTTTGGTACCGTAACGAAGTTCTCGTACGGCATTGCACCGTTTTGGTGTGGTATTGTACCGTATGGATGTACTCGTATGGTATTGCACCGTTTTGGTTAGGTTTGGTACCGTAACGAAGTACTCGTACGGTATTGTACCCTTTTGGTGTGGTTTGGTACCGTAACGAAGTACTCGTACGGTATTGAACCATTTTGGGGTGGTTTGGTACCGTATGGATGTACTCGTACGGTTTTGCACCGTTTTAGTGTGGTTTGGTACCGTAACGAAGTACTCGTACGGTATTGCACCGTTTTCGTGTGGTTTGAAACCGTATGGATGTACTCGTACGGTATTGCACCGTTTTGGTTAGGTTTGGTACCGTATCGAAGTACTCGTACGGTATTGTACCCTTTTGGTGTGGTTTGGTACCGTAACGAAGTACTTGTACGGTATTCAACCTTTTTGGTGTGGTTTGGTACCGTATGGATGTACTCGTACGGTATTGCACCTTTTGGTTTGGTTTGGTATCGTAACAAAGTACTCGTACGGTATTGTACCGTTTTGGTGTGGTTTGGTTCCGTAACGTAGTACTCGTACGGTATTGCACCGTTTTGGTGTGGTTTGGTACCGTATGGCTGTACTCGTACGGTATTGCACCGTTTTGGTTTGGTTTGGTACCGTAACGAAGTACTCGGACGGTACTGTACCCTTTTGGCGTGGTTTGGTACCGTAACGAAGTATTTGTACGGTATTGAACCGTTTTGGTGTGGTTTGGTACCGTATGGATGTACTCGTACGGTATTGCACCGTTTTGGTGTGGTTTGGTACCGTATGGATGTACTCGTACGGTATTGCACCGTTTTGGTGTGGTTTGGTACCGTATGGATGTACTCGTACGATATTGCACCGTTTTGTTGTGGTTTGGTACCGTATGGATGTACTAATACGGTATTGCACCGTTTTGGTGTGGTTTGGTACCGTAACGAAGTACTCGTACGTTATTGTACCGTTTTGGTGTGGATTGGTACCGTAACGAAGTACTCGTACGGTATTGCACCGTTTTGGTGTGGTTTGGTACCGTATGGATGTACTCAGACGGTATTGCACCGTTTTGGTGTGGTTTGGTACCGTATGGATGTACTCGTATAGTATTGTGCCGTTGTGGTGTGGTTTGGTACCGTAACGAAGTGCTCGTACCGTATTGTACCGTTTTGGTGTTGTTTGGTACCGTAACGAAGTATTTGTACGGTATTGCACCGTTTTTGTGCTGTTTTGTACCGTATGGATGTACTCGTACGGTATTGCACCGTTTTGGTTTGGTTTGGTATCGTAACGAAGTACTCGTACGGTATTGTACCGTTTTGGTGTGGTTTGTTACCATAACGAAGTACTCATACGGTATTGCACCGTTTTGGTGTGGTTTGGTACCGTATGGCTGTACTCGTACGGTATTGCACCGTTTTGGTTTGGTTTGGTACCGTAACGAAGTACTCGGACGGTACTGTACCCTTTTGGCGTGGTTTGGTACCGTAACGAAGTATTTGTACGGTATTGAACCGTTTTGGTGTGGTTTGGTACCGTATGGATGTACTCGTACGGTATTGCACCGTTTTGGTTTGGTTTGGTACCGTATGGATGTACTCGTACGGTATTGCACCGTTTGGTGTGGTTTGGTACCGTATGGAGGTACTCGTACAGTATTGCACCGTTTTGGTGTGGTTTGGTACCGTATGGATGTACTCGTACGGTATTGCACCGTTTGGTGTGGTTTGGTACCGTATGGATGTACTCGTACGGTATTGTACTGTTTTGGTGTGGTTTGGTACCGTAACGAAGTACTCGTATGGTATTGTACCCTTTTTGTGTGGTTTGGTACCGTAACGAAGTACTCGTACGGTATTGCACCGTTTTGGTGTGGTTTTGTACCGTATGGATGTACTCGTACGGTATTGCACTGTTTTGGTGTGGTTTGGTACCGTATGGATGTACTCGTACGGTATTGTACCGTTTTGGTGTGGTTTGGTACCGTAACGAGGTACTCCTACGGTATTGTACCCTTTTTGTGTGGTTTGGTACCGTAACGAAGTACTCGTACGGTATTGCACCGTTTTGGTGTGGTTTGTTACCATAACGAAGTACTCATACGGTATTGCACCGTTTTGGTGTGGTTTGGTACCGTATGGCTGTACTCGTACGGTATTGCACCGTTTTGGTTTGGTTTGGTACCGTAACGAAGTACTCGGACGGTACTGTACCCTTTTGGCGTGGTTTGGTACCGTAACGAAGTATTTGTACGGTATTGAACCGTTTTGGTGTGGTTTGGTACCGTATGGATGTACTCGTACGGTATTGCACCGTTTTGGTTTGGTTTGGTACCGTATGGATGTACTCGTACGGTATTGCACCGTTTGGTGTGGTTTGGTACCGTATGGAGGTACTCGTACAGTATTGCACCGTTTTGGTGTGGTTTGGTACCGTATGGATGTACTCGTACGGTATTGCACCGTTTGGTGTGGTTTGGTACCGTATGGATGTACTCGTACGGTATTGTACTGTTTTGGTGTGGTTTGGCACCGTAACAATGTACTCGTACGCTATTGCACCGTTTTGGTTTGGTTTGGTACCGTAACGAAGTATTCGTACGGTATTGTACCGTTTTGGTGTGGTCTGGTACCGTAACGATGTACTCGTACGGTATTGCACCGTTTTGGTGTGGTTTGGTACCGTATGGATGTACTCGTACGGTATTGCACCGTTTTGGTGTGATTTGGTACCGTAACGATGTACTCGTACGGTATTGCACCGTTTTGGTGTGGTTTGGTACCGTATGGATGTACTCGTACGGTATTGCACCGTTTTGGTGTGGTTTGGTACCGTAACGAAGTACTCGTACGGTATTGCACCGTTTTGGTGTGGTTTGGTACCGTATGGATGTACTCGTACGGTATTGTACTGTTTTGGTGTGGTTTGGTACCGTAACGAAGTACTCGTATGGTATTGTACCCTTTTTGTGTGGTTTGGTACCGTAACGAAGTACTCGTACGGTATTGCACCGTTTTGGTGTGGTTTTGTACCGTATGGATGTACTCGTACGGTATTGCACTGTTTTGGTGTGGTTTGGTACCGTATGGATGTACTCGTACGGTATTGTACCGTTTTGGTGTGGTTTTGTACCGTAACGAGGTACTCCTACGGTATTGTACCCTTTTTGTGTGGTTTGGTACCGTAACGAAGTACTCGTACGGTATTGCACCGTTTTGGTGTGGTTTGGTACCGTATGGATGTACTCGTACGGTATTGCACCGTTTTGGTTTGGTTTGGTACCGCAACGAAGTACTCGTACGGTATTGTACTGTTTTGGTGTGGTTTGCTACCGTAACGAAGTACTCGTACGGTATTGCACCGTTTTGGTGTGGTTTGGTACCGTATGGATGTACTCGTATGGTATTGCACCGTTTTGGTGTGGTTTGGTAGTGTATGGATGTACTCGTACGGTATTGCACCGTTTTGGTTTGGTTGGGTACCGCAACGAAGTACTCGTGCAGTATTGTCAGTTTTTGGTGTGGTTTGGTACCGTAACGAGGTACTCGTACAGTATTGTACCCTTTTTGTGTGGTTTGGTACCGTAACGAAGTACTCGTACGGTATTGCACCGTTTTGGTGTGGTTTGGTACCGTATGGATGTACTCGTACGGTATTGCACCGTTTTGGTTTGGTTTGGTACCGCAACGAAGTACTCGTACGGTATTGTACTGTTTTGGTGTGGTTTGCTACCGTAACGAAGTACTCGTACGGTATTGCACCGTTTTGGTGTGGTTTGGTACCGTATGGATGTACTCGTACGGTATTGCACCGTTTTGGTTTGGTTTGGAACCGCAACGAAGTACTCGTACGGTATTGTACCGTTTTGGTGTGGTTTGGTACCGTAACGAAGTACTAGTACGGTATTGCACCGTTTTGGTTTGGTTTGGTAGTGTATGGATGTACTCGTACGGTATTGCACCGTTTTGGTTTGGTTTGGTGCCGTAACGAAGTACTCGGACGGTATTGTACCCTTTTGGTGTGGTTTGGTACCGTAACGAAATATTTGTAAGGTATTGCACCGTTTTGGTGTGGTTTGGTACCGTATGGATGTACTCGTACGGTATTGCACCGTTTTGGTTTGGTTTGGTACCGCAACGAAGTACTCGTTCGGTATTGTACTGTTTTGGTGTGGTTTGCTACCGTAACGAAGTACTCGCACGGTATTGCACCGTTTTGGTGTGGTTTGGTACCGTATGGATGTACTCGTATGGTATTGCACCGTTTTGGTGTGGTTTGGTAGTGTATGGATGTACTCGTACGGTATTGCACCGTTTTGGTTTGGTTGGGTACCGCAACGAAGTACTCGTGCAGTATTGTCAGTTTTTTGTGCGGTTTGGTACCGTAACGAAGTACTCGTACGGTATTGCACCGTTTTGGTGTGGTTTGGTACCGTATGGATGTACTCGTATGGTATTGCACCGTTTTGGTGTGGTTTGGTATCGTATGGATGTACTCGTACGGTATTGTACTGTTTTGGTGTGGTTTGGCACCGTAACAATGTACTCGTACGGTATTGCACCGTTTTTGTTTGGTTTGGTACCGTAACGAAGTACTCGTACGGTATTGTACCGTTTTGGTGTGGTTTGGTACCGTAACGAAGTACTCGTACGGTATTGCACCGTTTTGGTGTGGTTTTGTAGTGTATGGATGTACTCGTACGGTATTGCACCGTTTTGGTCTGGTTTGGTACCGTATGGATGTACTCGTACGGTATTGCACCGTTTTGGTTTGGTTTGGTACCGCAACGAAGTACTCGTACGGTATTGTACCGTTTTGGTGTGGTTTTGTACCGTAACGAAGTAGTCGTACGGTATTGCACCGTTTTGGTGTGGTTTGGTAGTGTATGGATGTACTCGTACGGTATTGCACCGTTTTGGTTTGGTTTGGTACCGCAACGAAGTACTCGTACGGTATTGTACTGTTTTGGTGTGGTTTGGTACCGTAACGAGGTACTCGTACGGTATTGTACCCTTTTTGTGTGGTTTGGTACCGTAACGAAGTACTCGTACGGTATTGCACCGTTTTGGTGTGGTTTGGTACCGTATGGATGTACTCGTACGGTATTGCACCGTTTTGGTTTGGTTTGGTACCGCAACGAAGTACTCGCACGGTATTGTACCGTTTTGGTGTGGTTTGGTACCGGAACGAAGTACTCGTACGGCATTGCACCGTTTTGGTGTGGTTTGGTACCGTATGGATATACTCGTACGGTATTGCACCGTTTTGGTGTGGTTTGGTACCGTAACGAAGTACTCGTACGGTATTCCACCGTTTTGGTGTGGTTTGATACCGTATGGATGTACTCGTACGGTATTGCACCATTTTGGTGTGGTTTGGTACCGTAACGAAGTACTCGTACAGTATTGCACCGTTTTGGTGTGGTTTGGTACCGTATGGATGTACTCGTACGGTATTGCACCTTTTGGTTTGGTTTGGTACCGTAACAAAGTAATCGTACGGTATTGTACCGTTTTGGTGTGGTTTGGTACCGTAACGAAGTACTCGTAAGGTATTGCACCGTTTTGGTGTGGTTTGGTACCGTATGGATGTACTCGTACGGTTTATTGCACCTTTTGGTTTGGTTTGGTACCGTAACGAAGTACTCGAACGGTATTGTACCGTTTTGGTGTGGTTTGGTTCCGTAACGAAGTACTCGTACAGTATTGCACCGTTTTGGTGTGGTTTGGTACCATATGGATGTACTCGTACGGTATTGCACCGTTTTGGTGTGGTTTGGTACCGTATGGATGTACTCGTACCGTATTGCACCGTTTTGGTGTGGTTTGGTACCGTATGGATGTACTCGTACGGTATTGCACCGTTTTGGTGTGGTTTGGTACCGTATGGATGTACTCGTATGGTATTGCACCGTTTTGGGGTGGTTTGGTACCCTATGGATGTACTCGTATGGTATTGTACCGTTGTGGTGTGGTTTTGTACCGTAACGAAGTACTCGTACGGTATTTTACCCTTTTGGTGTGGTTTGGTACCGTAACGAAGTATTTGTACGGTATTGCACCGTTTTGGTGTGGTTTGGTACCGTATGGATGTACTCGTACGGTATTGCACCGTTTTTGTGTGGTTTGGTACCGTATGGATGTACTCGTACGGTATTGCACCATTTTGGTGTGGTTTGGTACCGTAACGAAGTACTCGTACGGTATTGTACCGTTTTGGTTTGGTTTGGTACCGTAACGAAGTACGCGTACGATATTGTACCGTTTTGGTGTGGTTTGGTACCGTAACGATGTACTCGTACGGTATTGCACCGTTTTTGTATACTTTGGTACCGTATGGATGTACTCGTTCGGTATTGCACCCTTTTGGTTTGGTTTGGTACCATAACGAAGTACTCGTACGGTATTGTACCATTTTGGTGTGGTTTGCTATCGTAACGAAGTACTCATACCGTATTGCACCGTTTTGGTGTGGTTTGGTACCGTATGGATGTACTCGTACGGTATTGAACTGTTTTGGTTTGGTTTGGTACCGTAATGAAGTACTCGTACGGTGTTGTACCATTTTGGTGTGGTTTGGTACCGTAACGAAGTACTCGTACGGTATTGCAACGTTTTGGTGTGGCTTGGTACCGTATGGATGTACTCGTACGGTATTGCACCGTTTTCGTGTGGTTTGGTATCGTATGGATGTACTCGTACGGTATTGTACTGTTTTGGTGTGGTTTGGCACCGTAACAATGTACTCGTACGCTATTGCACCGTTTTGGTTTGGTTTGGTACCGTAACGAAGTATTCGTACGGTATTGTACCGTTTTGGTGTGGTCTGGTACCGTAACGATGTACTCGTACGGTATTGCACCGTTTTGGTGTGGTTTGGTACCGTATGGATGTAATCGTACGGTATTGCACCGTTTTGGTGTGATTTGGTACCGTAACGATGTACTCGTACGGTATTGCACCGTTTTTGTGTTGTTTAGTACCGTATGGATGTACTCGTACGGTATTGCACCGTTTTGGTGTGGTTTGGTACCGTAACGAAGTACATGTACGGTATTGCACCGTTTTGGTGTGGTTTGGTACTGTATGGGTGTACTCGTACGGTATTGCACCGTTTTGGTTTCGTTTGGTACCGTAACGAAGTACTCGTACGGTATTGTACCGTTTTGGTGTGGTTTGCTACCGTAACGAAGTACTCGTACCCGTACCGTATTGCACCGTTTTGGTGTCGTTTGGTACCGTATGGATGTACTCGTACGGTATTGCACCGTTTTGGTGTGGTTTGGTACCGTAACGAAGTATTCGTACGGTATTGCACCGTTTTCGTGTGGTTTGGTACCGTATGGATGTACTCGTATGGTATTGTACCGTTGTGTGGTTTTGTACCGTAACGAAGTACTCGTACGGTATTGCACCTTTTGGTTTGGTTTGGTACCGTAACGAAGTACTCGGACGGTATTGTACCCTTTTGATGTGGTTTGGTACCGTAACGAAGTACTCGTACGGTATTGTACCGTTGTTGGTGTGGTTTGGTACCATAACGAAGTACTCGTACGGTATTGCCCCGTTTTGGTGTGGTTTGGTACCGTATGGATGTACTCGTACGGTATTGCACCGTTTTGGTGTGGTTTGGTACCGTATGGATGTACTCGTATGGTATTGCACCGTTTTGGGGTGGTTTGGTACCCTATGGATGTACTCGTATGGTATTGTACCGTTGTGGTGTGGTTTTGTACCGTAACGAAGTACTCGTACGGTATTTTACCCTTTTGGTGTGGTTTGGTACCGTAACGAAGTATTTGTACGGTATTGCACCGTTTTGGTGTGGTTTGGTACCGTATGGATGTACTCGTACGGTATTGCACCGTTTTTGTGTGGTTTGGTACCGTATGGATGTACTCGTACGGTATTGCACCATTTTGGTGTGGTTTGGTACCGTAACGAAGTACTCGTACGGTATTGTACCGTTTTGGTTTGGTTTGGTACCGTAACGAAGTACGCGTACGATATTGTACCGTTTTGGTGTGGTTTGGTACCGTAACGATGTACTCGTACGGTATTGCACCGTTTTGGTATACTTTGGTACCGTATGGATGTACTCGTTCGGTATTGCACCCTTTTGGTTTGGTTTGGTACCATAACGAAGTACTCGTACGGTATTGTACCATTTTGGTGTGGTTTGCTATCGTAACGAAGTACTCATACCGTATTGCACCGTTTTGGTGTGGTTTGGTACCGTATGGATGTACTCGTACGGTATTGAACTGTTTTGGTTTGGTTTGGTACCGTAATGAAGTACTCGTACGGTGTTGTACCATTTTGGTGTGGTTTGGTACCGTAACGAAGTAATCGTACGGTATTGCACCGTTTTGGTGTGGCTTGGTACCGTATGGATGTACTCGTACGGTATTGCACCGTTTTCGTGTGGTTTGGTATCGTATGGATGTACTCGTACGGTATTGTACTGTTTTGGTGTGGTTTGGCACCGTAACAATGTACTCGTACGCTATTGCACCGTTTTGGTTTGGTTTGGTACCGTAACGAAGTATTCGTACGGTATTGTACCGTTTTGGTGTGGTCTGGTACCGTAACGATGTACTCGTACGGTATTGCACCGTTTTGGTGTGGTTTGGTACCGTATGGATGTACTCGTACGGTATTGCACCGTTTTGGTGTGATTTGGTACCGTAACGATGTACTCGTACGGTATTGCACCGTTTTGGTGTGGTTTGGTACCGTATGGATGTACTCGTACGGTATTGCACCGTTTTGGTGTGGTTTGGTACCGTAACGAAGTACTCGTACGGTATTGCACCGTTTTGGTGTGGTTTGGTACTGTATGGATGTACTCGTACGGTATTGCACCGTTTTGGTTTCGTTTGGTACCGTAAGGAAGTACTCGTACGGTATTGTACCGTTTTGGTGTGGTTTGCTACCGTAACGAAGTACTCGTACCCGTACCGTATTGCAACGTTTTGGTGTCGTTTGGTACCGTATGGATGTACTCGTACGGTATTGCACCGTTTTCGTGTGGTTTGGTTCCGTAACGAAGTATTCGTACGGTATTGCACCGTTTTGGTGTGGTTTGGTACCGTATGGATGTACTCGTATGGTATTGTACCGTTGTGTGGTTTTCTACCGTAACGAAGTACTCGTACGGTATTGCACCTTTTGGTTTGGTTTGGTACCGTAACGAAGTACTCGGACGGTATTGTACCCTTTTGATGTGGTTTGGTACCGTAACGATGTACTCGTACGGTATCGCACCGTTTTGGTGTGGTTTGGTACCGTATGGATGTACTCGTACGGTATTGCACCGTTTTGGTGTGGTTTGGTACCGTATGGATGTACTCGTATGGTATTGCACCGTTTTGGTGTGGTTTGGTACCGTATGGATGTACTCGTATGGTATTGTACCGTTGTGGTGTGGTTTTGTACCGTAACGAAGTACTCGTACGGTATTGTACCCTTTCGGTGTGGTTTGGTACCGTAACGAAGTATTTGTACGGTATTGCACCATTTTGCTGTGGTTTGGTAGCGTATGGATGTACTCGTACGGTATTACACCGTTTTGGTGTGGTTTGGTACCGTAACGAAGTACTCGTACGGTATTGTACCGTTGTGGTGTGGTTTGGTACCGTAACGAAGTACTCGTACGGTATTGCCCCGTTTTGGTGTGGTTTGGTACCGTATGGATGTACTCGTACGGTATTGCACCATTTTGGTGTGGTTTGGTACCGTAACGAAGTACTCGTACGGTATTGTACCGTTTTGGTTTGGTTTGGTACCGTAACGAAGTACTCGTACGATATTGTACCGTTTTGGTGTGGTTTGGTACCGTAACGATGTACTCGTACGGTATTGCACCGTTTTGGTGTGGTTTGGTACCGTATGGATGTACTCGTACGGTATTGCACCGTTTTGGTGTGGTTTGGTACCGTAACGAAGTACTCGTACGGTATTGCACCGTTTTGGTGTGGTTTGGTACCGTAACGAAGTACTCGTACGGTATTGTACCGTTGTGGTGTGGTTTGGTACCATAACGAAGTACTCGTACGGTATTGCCCCGTTTTGGTGTGGTTTGGTTCCGTAACGTAGTACTCGTACGGTATTGCACCGTTTTGGTGTGGTTTGGTACCGTATGGATGTACTCGTACAGTATTGCACCGTTTTGGTTTGGTTTGGTACCGTAACGAAGTACTTGGACGGTATTGTACCCTTTTGGTGTGGTTTGGTACCGTAACAAAGTATTTGTACGGTATTGAACCATTTTGGTGTGGTTTGGTACCGTATGGATGTACTCGTACGGTATTGCACCGTGTTGGCGTGGTTTGGTATCGTATGGATGTACTCATACGGTATTGTACTGTTTTGGTGTGGTTTGGCACCGTAACAATGTACTCGTACGGTATTGCACTGTTTTGGTTTGGTTTGGTACCGTAACGAAGTACTCGTACGGTATTGTCCCATATTAGTGTGGTTTGGTACCGTAACGATGTACTTGTACGGTATTGCACCGTTTTGGTGTGGTTTGGTACCGTATGGATGTACTCGTATGGTATAGCACCGTTTTGGGGTGGTTTGGTACCGTATGGATGTACTCGTAGGGTATTGTACCGTTGTGGTGTGGTTTTGTACCGTAACGAAGTACTCGTACGGTATTTTACCCTTTTGCTGTGGTTTGGTACCGTAACGAAGTATTTGTACGGTATTGCACCGTTTTGGTGTGGTTTGGTACCGTACGGATGTACTCGTACGGTATTGCACCGTTTTTGTGTGGTTTGGTACCGTATGGATGTACACGTACGGTATTGCACCATTTTGGTGTGGTTTGGTACCGTAACGAAGTACTCGTACGGTATTGTACCGTTTTGGTTTGGTTTGGTACCGTAACGAAGTACTCGTACGATATTGTACCGTTTTGGTGTGGTTTGGTACCGTAACGATGTACTCGTACGGTATTGCACCGTTTTGGTGTGGTTTGGTACCGTATGGATGTACTCGTACGGTATTGCACCGATTTGGTGTGGTTTGGTACCGTAACGAAGTACTCGTACGGTATTGCACCGTTTTGGTGTGGTTTGGTACCGTAACGAAGTACTCATACGGTATTGTACCGTTGTGGTATGGTTTGGTACCGTAACGAAGTACTCGTACGGTATTGCCCCGTTTTGGTGTGGTTTGGTACCGTATGAATGTACTCGTACGGTACTGCACCATTTTGGTGTGGTTTGGTACCGTAACGAAGTACTCGTACGGTATTGCACTGTTTTGGTGTGGTTTGGTACCGTATGGATGTACTCGTACGGTATTGCACCATTTGGTTTGGTTTGGTACCGTAACGAAGTACTCGTACGGTATTGTACCGTTTTGGTGTGGTTGGGTACCGTAACGATGTACTCTTACGGTATTGCACCGTTTCTGTGTGGTTTGGTACCGTATGGATGTACTCGTACGGTATCGCACCGTTTTGGTGTGGTTTGGTACTGTAACGAAGTAGTCGTACGGTATTGCACCGTTTTGGTGTGGTTTGGTACCGTATGGATGTACTCGTACGGTATTGCACCATTTTGGTGTGGTTTGGTACCGTAACGAAGTACTCGTACGGTATTGTACCGTTTTGGTTTGGTTTGGTACCGTAACGAAGTACTCGTACGATATTGTACCGTTTTGGTGTGGTTTGGTACCGTAACGATGTACTCGTACGGTATTGCACCGTTTTGGTGTGGTTTGGTACCGTATGGATGTACTCGTACGGTATTGCACCGATTTGGTGTGGTTTGGTACCGTAACGAAGTACTCGTACGGTATTGCACCGTTTTGGTGTGGTTTGGTACCGTAACGAAGTACTCATACGGTATTGTACCGTTGTGGTATGGTTATGTACCGTAACGAAGTACTCGTACGGTATTGCCCTGTTTTGGTGTGGTTTGGTACCGTATGGATGTACTCGTACGGCACTGCACCATTTTGGTGTGGTTTGGTACCGTAACGAAGTACTCGTACGGTATTGCACTGTTTTGGTGTGGTTTGGTACCGTATGGATGTACTCTTACGGTATTGCACCTTTTGGTTTGGTTTGGTACCGTAACGAAGTACTTGCACGGTATTGTACCGTTTTGGTGTGGTTGGGTACCGTAACAAAGTATTTGTACGGTATTGAACCATTTTGGTGTGGTTTGGTACCGTATGGATGTACTCGTATAGTATTGCACCGTTTTGGCGTGGTTTGGTATCGTATGGATGTACTCGTACGGTATTGTACTGTTTTGGTGTGGTTTGGCACCGTAACAATGTACTCGTACGGTATTGCACCGTTTTGGTTTGGTTTGGTACCGTAACGAAGTACTCGTACGGTATTGTACCATTTTGGTGTGGTTTGGTACCGTAACGATGTACTCGTACGGTATTGCACCGTTTTGGTGTGGTTTGGTACCGTATGGATGTACTCATACGGTATTGCACCGTTTTGGTGTGGTTTGGTACCGTAACGAAGTACTCGTACGGTATTACACCGTTTTGGTGTGGTTTGGTTCCGTATGGACGTACTCGTACGGTATTGCACCGTTTTTGTTTGGTTTGGTACCGTAACGAAGTACTCGGACGGTATTGTACCCTTTTGGTGTGGTTTGGTACCGTAACAAAGTATTTGTACGGTATTGAACCATTTTGGTGTGGTTTGGTACCGTATGGATGTACTCGTATAGTATTGCACCGTTTTGGCGTGGTTTGGTATCGTATGGATGTACTCGTACGGTATTGTACTGTTTTGGTGTGGTTTGGCACCGTAACAATGTACTCGTACGGTATTGCACCGTTTTGGTTTGGTTTGGTACCGTAACGAAGTACTCGTACGGTATTGTACCATTTTTGTGTGGTTTGGTACCGTAACGATGTACTCGTACGGTATTGCACCGTTTTGGTGTGGTTTGGTACCGTATGGATGTACTCATACGGTATTGCACCGTTTTGGTGTGGTTTGGTACCGTAACGAAGTACTCGTACGGTATTACACCGTTTTGGTGTGGTTTGGTTCCGTTTGGACGTACTCGTACGGTATTGCACCGTTTTTGTTTGGTTTGGTACCGTAACGAAGTACTCGTACGGTATTGTACCGTTTTGGTGTGGTTTGCTATCGTAACGAAGTACTCGTACCGTATTGCACCGTTTTGGTGTGGTTTGGTACCGTATGGATGTACTCGTACGGTATTGAACTGTTTTGGTTTGGTTTGGTACCGTAATGAAGTACTCGTACGGTGTTGTACCATTTTGGTGTGGTTTGGTACCGTAACGAAGTACTCGTACGGTATTGCACAGTTTTGGTGTGGTTTGGTACCGTATGGATGTACTCGTACGGTATTGCACCGTTTTGATGTGGTTTGGTACCGTATGGATGTACTCGTATGGTGTTGCACCGTTTTGGTGTGGTTTGGTACCGTATGGATGTACTCGTATGGTATTGTACCGTTGTGGTGTGGTTTTGTACCGTAACGAAGTACTCGTACGGTATTGTACCGTTGTGGTGTGGTTTGGTACCGCAACGAAGTACTCGTACGGTATTACACCGGTCTGGTGTGGTTTGGTATCGTATGGATGTACTCGTACGGTATTGCACCGTTTTGGTGTGGTTTGGTACCGTAATGAAGTACTCGTACGGTATTGCACCGTTTTGGTGTGGTCTGGTATCGTATGAATGTACTCGTACGGTATTGCACCTTTTGGTTTGGTTTGGTACCGTAACGAAGTACTCGTACGGTATTGTACCGTTTTGGTGTGGTTTGGTTCCGTAACGTAGTACTCGTACGGTATTGCACCGTTTTGGTGTGGTTTGGTACCGTATGGATGTACTCGTACGGTATTGCACCGTTTTGGTTGTGTTTGGTACCGTAACAAAGTACTCGGACGGTATTGTACCCATTTGGTGTGGTTTGGTACCGTAACAAAGTATTTGTACGGTATTGAACCGTTTTGGTGTGGTTTGGTACCGTATGGATGTACTGATACGGTATTGTACTCTTTTGGTGTGGTTTGGTACCGTAAAAATGTACTCGTACGGTATTGCACCGTTTTGGTTTGGTTTGGTACCGTAACGAAGTACTCGTACGGTATTGTACCGTTTTGGTGTGGTTTGGTACCGTAACGATGTACTCGTCCGGTATTGCACCATTTTGGTGTGGTTTGGTACCGTATGGATGTACTCGTACGGTATTGCACCGTTTTGGTGTGGTTTGGTACCGTAACGATATACTCGTACGGTATTGCACCGTTTTGGTGTGGTTTGGTACCGTATGGATGTACTCGTACGGTATTGCACCGTTTTGGTTTGGTTTGGTACCATAACGAAGTACTCGTACGGTATTGTACCGTTTTGGTGTGGTTTGCTATCGTAACGAAGTACTCGTACCGTATTGCACCGTTTTGGTGTGTTTTTGTACCGTATGGATGTACTCGTACGGTATTGCACTGTTTTGGTTTGGTTTGGTACAGTAAGGAAGTACTCGTACGGTGTTGTACCATTTTGGTGTGGTTTGGTACCGCAACGAAGTACTCGTACGGTATTGCACCGGTTTGGTGTGGTTTGGTATCGTATGGATGTACTCGTACGGTATTGCACCGTTTTGGTATGGTTTGGTACCGGAACGAAGTACTCGTACGGTATTGCACCGTTTTTGTGTGGTTTGGTACCGTATGGATGTACTCGTACGGTATTGCACCTTTTGGTTTGATTTGGTACCGTAACGAAGTACTCGTACGGTATTGTACCCTTTTTGTGTGGTTTGGTTCCGAAACATAGTACTCGTACGGTATTGCACCGTTTTGGTGTGGTTTGGTACCGTATGGATGTACTCGTACAGTATTGCACCGTTTTGGTTTTGTTTGGTACTGTAACGAAGTACTCGGACGGTATTGTACCCTTTTGGTGTGGTTTGGTACCATAACAAAGTATTTGTACGCTATTGAACCGTTTTGGTGTGGTTTGGTACCGTATGGATGTACTCGTACGGTATTGCACCGTTTTTGTGTGGTTTGGTATCGTATGGATGTACTCGTACGGTATTGTACTGTTTTGGTGTGGTTTGGCACCGTAACAATGTACTCGTACGGTATTGCACCGTTTTGGTTTGGTTTGGTACCGTAACGAAGTATTCGTACGGTATTGTACCGTTTTGGTGTGGTCTGGTACCGTAACGATGTACTCGTACGGTATTGCACCGTTTTGGTGTGGTTTGGTACCGTATGGATGTACTCGTACGGTATTGCACCGTTTTGGTGTGATTTGGTACCGTAACGATGTACTCGTACGGTATTGCACCGTTTTGGTGTGGTTTGGTACCGTATGGATGTACTCGTACGGTATTGCACCGTTTTGGTGTGGTTTGGTACCGTAACGAAGTACTCGTACGGTATTGCACCGTTTTGGTGTGGTTTGGTACTGTATGGATGTACTCGTACGGTATTGCACCGTTTTGGTTTCGTTTGGTACCGTAACGAAGTACTCGTACGGTATTGTACCGTTTTGGTGTGGTTTGGTACCGTATGGATATACTCGTACGGTATTGCACCGTTTTGGTGTGGTTTGGTACCGTATGGATGTACTCGTATGGTATTGTACCGTTGTGGTGTGGTTTGGAACCGTAACGAAGTACTCGTACGGTATTGCACCATTTTGGTGTGGTTTGGTACCGTATGGATGTACTCGTACGGTATTGCACCGTTTTGGTGTGGTTTGGTACCGTATGGACGTACTCGTACGGTATTGCACCGTTTTGGTGTGGTTTGGTGCCATATGGATGTACTCGTATGGTATTGCACCGTTTTGGTGTTGTTTGGTACCGTATGGATGTACTCGTATGGTATTGTACCGTTGTGGTGTGGTTTGGTACCGTAACGAAGTACTCGTACGGTATTGCACCGTTTTGGTGTGGTTTGGTACCGTATGGATGTACTCGTACGGTATTGCACCGTTTTGGTTTGGTTTGGTACTGTAACGAAATACTCGTACGGTATTGTACCGTTTTGGTGTGGTTTGCTACCGTAACGAAGTACTCGTACGGTATTGCACCGTTTTGGAGTGGTTTGGTACCGTATGGATGTACTCGTACGGTATTGCACCGTTTTGGTTTGGTTTGGTACCGTAACGAAGTACTCAGACGGTATTGTACTCTTTTGGTGTGGTTTGTTACCGTAACGAAGTATTTGTACGGTATTGAACCGTGTTGGTGTGGTTTGGTACCGTATGGATGTACTCGTATGGTATTGCACCGTTTTGGTGTGGTTTGGTACCGTATGGATGTACTCGTACGGTATTGCACCGTTTTGGTGTGGTTTGGTACCGTATGGATGTACTCGTACGGTATTCTACCGTTTTGGTGTGGTTTTGTACCGTAACGAAGTACTCGTACGGTATTGTACCCTTTTTGTGCGGTTTGGTACCGTAACGAAGTACTCGTACGGTATTGCACCATTTTGGTTTGGTTTGGTACCGTATGGATGTACTCGTACGGTATTGCACCGTTTTGGTTTGGTTTGGTACCGTAACGAAGTACTCGGACCGTATTGTACTCTTTTGGTGTGGTTAGTTACCGTAACGAAGTATTTGTACGGTATTTAACCGTTTTGGTGTGGTTTGGTACCGTATGGATGTACTCGTAAGGTATTGAACCGTTTTGGTGTGGTTTGGTACCGTATGGATGTACTCGTACGGTATTGCACCGTTTTGGTGTGGTTTGGTACCGTATGGACGTACTCGTACGGTATTGCACCGTTTTGGTGTGGTTTGGTACCGTATGGACGTACTCGTACGGTATTGCACCGTTTTGGTGTGGTTTGGTGCCATATGGATGTACTCGTATGGTATTGCACCGTTTTGGTGTTGTTTGGTACCGTATGGATGTACTCGTATGGTATTGTACCGTTGTGGTGTGGTTTGGTACCGTAACGAAGTACTCGTACGGTATTGCACCGTTTTGGTGTGGTTTGGTACCGTATGGATGTACTCGTACGGTATTGCACCGTTTTGGTGTGGTTTGGTACCGTATGGATGTACTCGTACGGTATTGCACCGTTTTGGTGTGGTTTGGTACCGTATGGATGTACTCGTACGGTATTCTACCGTTTTGGTGTGGTTTTGTACCGTAACGAAGTACTCGTACGGTATTGTACCCTTTTTGTGCGGTTTGGTACCGTAACGAAGTACTCGTACGGTATTGCACTATTTTGGTTTGGTTTGGTACCGTATGGATGTACTCGTACGGTATTGCTCCGTTTTGGTTTGGTTTGGTACCGTAACGAAGTACTCGGACCGTATTGTACTCTTTTGGTGTGGTTAGTTACCGTAACGAAGTATTTGTACGGTATTGAACCGTTTTGGTGTGGTTTGGTACCGTATGGATGTACTCGTAAGGTATTGCACCGTTTTGGTGTGGTTTGGTACCGTATGGATGTACTCGTACGGTATTGCACCGTTTTGGTGTGGTTTGGTACCGTATGGATGTACTCGTACGGTATTGTACCGTTTTGGTGTGGTTTGCTACCGTAACGAAGTACTCGTACGGTATTGCACCGTTTTGGTGTGGTATGGTACCGTATGGACGTACTCGTACGGTATTGCACCGTTTTGGTGTGGTTTGGTACCATATGGATGTACTCGTATGGTATTGCACCATTTTGGTGTGGTTTGGTACCGTATGGATGTACTCGTACGGTATTGCACCGTTTTGGTGTGGTTTGGTACCGTATGGACGTACTCGTACGGTATTGCACCGTTTTGGTGTGGTATGGTACCGTATGGACGTACTCGTACGGTATTGCACCGTTTTGGTGTGGTTTGGTACCATATGGATGTACTCGTATGGTATTGCACCATTTTGGTGTGGTTTGGTACCGTATGGATGTACTCGTACGGTATTGCACCGTTTTGGTGTGGTTTGGTACCGTATGGACGTACTCGTACGGTATTGCACCGTTTTGGTGTGGTTTGGTACCGTATGGATGTACTCGTATGGTATTGTACCGTTGTGGTGTGGTTTGGTACCGTAACGAAGTACTCGTACGGTATTGCACCGTTTTGGTGTGGGTTGGTACCGTATGGATGTACTCGTACGGTATTGCACCGTTTTGGTGTGGTTTGGTACCGTATGGATGTACTCGTACGGTATTCTACCGTTTTGGTGTGGTTTTGTACCGTAACGAAGTACTCGTACGGTATTGTACCCTTTTTGTGCGGTTTGGTACCGTAACGAAGTACTCGTACGGTATTGCACTATTTTGGTTTGGTTTGGTACCGTATGGATGTACTCGTACGGTATTGCACCGTTTTGGTTTGGTTTGGTACCGTAACGAAGTACTCGGACCGTATTGTACTCTTTTGGTGTGGTTAGTTACCGTAACGAAGTATTTGTACGGTATTGAACCGTTTTGGTGTGGTTTGGTACCGTATGGATGTACTCGTAAGGTATTGCACCGTTTTGGTGTGGTTTGGTACCGTATGGATGTACTCGTACGGTATTGCACCGTTTTGGTGTGGTTTGGTACCGTATGGATGTACTCGTACAGTATTGCACCGTTTTGGTTTTGTTTGGTACTGTAACGAAGTACTCGGACGGTATTGTACCCTTTTGGTGTGGTTTGGTACCATAACAAAGTATTTGTACGCTATTGAACCGTTTTGGTGTGGTTTGGTACCGTATGGATGTACTCGTACGGTATTGCACCGTTTTTGTGTGGTTTGGTATCGTATGGATGTACTCGTACGGTATTGTACTGTTTTGGTGTGGTTTGGCACCGTAACAATGTACTCGTACGGTATTGCACCGTTTTGGTTTGGTTTGGTACCGTAACGAAGTATTCGTACGGTATTGTACCGTTTTGGTGTGGTCTGGTACCGTAACGATGTACTCGTACGGTATTGCACCGTTTTTGTGTGGTTTGGTACCGTATGGATGTACTCGTACGGTATTGCACCGTTTTGGTGTGATTTGGTACCGTAACGATGTACTCGTACGGTATTGCACCGTTTTGGTGTGGTTTGGTACCGTATGGATGTACTCGTACGGTATTGCACCGTTTTGGTGTGGTTTGGTACCGTAACGAAGTACTCGTACGGTATTGCACCGTTTTGGTGTGGTTTGGTACTGTATGGATGTACTCGTACGGTATTGCACCGTTTTGGTTTCGTTTGGTACCGTAACGAAGTACTCGTACGGTATTGTACCGTTTTGGTGTGGTTTGCTACCGTAACGAAGTACTCGTACCCGTACCGTATTGCACCGTTTTGGTGTCGTTTGGTACCGTATGGATGTACTCGTACGGTATTGCACCGTTTTCGTGTGGTTTGGTACCGTAACGAAGTATTCGTACGGTATTGCACCGTTTTGGTGTGGTTTGGTACCGTATGGATGTACTCGTATGGTATTGTACCGTTGTGTGGTTTTGTACCGTAACGAAGTACTCGTACGGTATTGCACCTTTTGGTTTGGTTTGGTACCGTAACGAAGTACTCGGACGGTATTGTACCCTTTTGATGTGGTTTGGTACCGTAACGATGTACTCGTACGGTATTGCACCATTTTGGTGTGGTTTGGTACCGTATGGATGTACTCGTACGGTATTGCACCGTTTTGGTGTGGTTTGGTACCGTATGGACGTACTCGTACGGTATTGCACCGTTTTGGTGTGGTTTGGTACCGTATGGATGTACTCGTATGGTATTGCACCGTTTTGGTGTGGTTTGGTACCGTATGGATGTACTCGTATGGTATTGTACCGTTGTGGTGTGGTTTGGTACCGTAACGAAGTACTCGTACGGTATTGCACCGTTTTGGTGTGGGTTGGTACCGTATGGATGTACTCGTACGGTATTGCACCGTTTTGGTGTGGTTTGGAACCGTATGGCTGTACTCGTACGGTATTGTACCGTTTTGGTGTGGTTTTGAACCGTAACGAAGTACTCGTACGGTATTGTACCCTTTTTGTGTGGTTTGGTACCGTAACGAAATACTCGTACGGTATTGCACCGTTTTGGTTTGGTTTGGTACCGTATGGATGTACTCGTAGGGTATTGCACCGTTTTGGTTTGGTTTGGTACCGTAACGAAGTACTCGGACGGTATTGTACTCTTTTGGTGTGGTTTGTTACCGTAACGAAGTATTTGTACGGTATTGAACCGTTTTGGTGTGGTTTGGTACCGTATGGATGTACTCGTAAGGTATTGCACCGTTTTGGTGTGGTTTGGTACCGTAAGGATGTACTCGTACGGTATTGCACCGTTTTGGTGTGGTATGGTACCGTATGGATGTACTCGTATGGTATTGCACCGGTTTGGTTTGGTTTTGTACCGCAACGAAGTACTCGTACGGTATTGTACCGTTTTGGTGTGGTTTGGTAGTGTATGGATGTACACGTACGGTATTGCACCGTTTTGGTGTGGTTTGGTACTGTATGGATGTACTCGTACGGTATTGCACCGTTTTGGTGTTGTTTGGTACTGTATGGATGTACTCGTACGGTATTGCACCGTTTTGGTGTGGTTTGGTACCGTATGGATGTACTCATATGGTATTGTACTGTTGTGGTGTGGTTTGGTACCGTAACAGAGTACTCATACGGTATTGTACCCTTTTTGTGCGGTTTGGTACCGTAACGAATGCTCGTACGGTATTGCACCGTGTTTGTTTGGTTTGGTACCGTATGGATGTACTCGTACAGTATTGCACCGTTTTGGTTTGGTTTGGTACCGCAACGAAGTACTCGTACGGTATTGTACCGTTTTGGTGTGGTTTGGTAGTGTGTGGATGTACTCGTACGGTATTGCACCGTTTTGGTGTGGTTTGGTACTGTATGGATGTACTCGTACGGTATTGCACCGTTTTGGTGTTGTTTGGTACTGTATGGATGTACTCATATGGTATTGTACTGTTGTGGTGTGGTTTGGTACCGTAACGGAGTACTCGTACGGTATTGTACCCATTTGGTGTGGTTTGGTACCGTAACGAAGTATTTGTACGGTGTTGCACCGTTTTGGTGTGGTTTGGTACCGTATGGATGTACTCGTACGGTATTGCACCGTTTTGGTGTGGTTTGGTACCGTATGGATGTACTCATATGGCATTGTACTGTTGTGGTGTGGTTTGGTACCGTAACGGAGTACTCGTACGGTATTGTACCCATTTGGTGTGGTTTGGTACCGTAACGAAGTATTTGTACGGTGTTGCACCGTTTTGGTGTGGTTTGGTACCGTATGGATGTACTCGTACGGTATTGCACCGTTATGGTTTGGTTTGGTACCGTAACGAAGTACTCGAACGGTATTGTACCCTTTTGGTGTGGTTTGGTACCGTAACGAAGTACTCGTACGGTATTGCACCGTTTTGGGATGGTTTGGTACCGTATGGATGTACTCGTACGGTATTGCACCGTTTTGGTGTGGTTTGGTACCGTATTGCACCGTTTTGGTGTGGTTTGGAACCGTATGGATGTACTCGTACGGTATTGCACCGTTTTGGTTTGGTTTGGTACCGTATGGATGTACTCGTACGGTATTGCACCGTTTTGGTTTGGTTTGGTACCGTAACGAAGTACTCGTACGGTATTGCACCGTATTGGTGTGGTTTGGTACCGTATGGATGTACTCGTATGGTATTGCACCGTTTTGGTGTGGTTTGGTACCGTATGGAAGTACTCGTATGGTATTGCACCGTTTTGGTTAGGTTAGGTACCGTAACGAAGTACTCGAACGGTATTGTACCCTTTTGGTGTGGTTTGGTACCGTAACGAAGTACTCGTACGGTATTGCACCGTTTTGGTGTGGTTTGGTACCGTATGGATGTACTCGTACGGTATTGCACCGTTTTGGTTTGGTTTGGTACCGTAACGAAGTACTCGTACGGTATTGCACCGTTTTGGTGTGGTTTGGTACCGTATGGATGTACTCGTATGGTATTGCACCGTTTTGGTGTGGTTTGGTACCGTATGGATGTACTCGTACGGTATTGCACCGTTTTGGTTTGGTTTGGTACCGTAACGAAGTACTCGTACGGTATTGCACCGTTTTGGTGTGGTTTGGTACCGTATGGATGTACTCGTATGGTATTGCACCGTTTTGGTTTGGTTTGGTACCGTAACGAAGTTCTTGAACGGTATTGTACCCTTTTGGTATGGTTTGGTACCGTAACGAAGTACTCGTACGGTATTGCACCGTTTTGGTGTGGTTTGGTACCGTATCGATGTACTCGTACGGTATTGTACCCTTTTTGTGTGGTTTGGTACCGTAACGAAGTACTCGTACGGTATTGCACCGTTTTGGTGTGGTTTGGTACCGTATGGATGTACTCGTACGGTATTGAACCGTTTTGGTGTGGTTTGGTACCGTATCGATGTACTTGTACAGTATTGCACCGTTTTGGTTAGGTTTGGTACCGTAACGAAGTACTCGTACGGTATTGTACCCTTTTGGTGTGGTTTGGTACCGTAACGAAGTACTCGTACGGTATTGCACCGTTTTGGTGTGGTTTGGTACCGTATGGATGTACTCGTACGGTATTGCACCGTTTTGGTTTGGTTTGGTACCGTAACGAAGTACTCGTACGGTATTGCACCGTTTTGGTGTGGTTTGGTACCGTATGGATGTACTCGTATGGTATTGCACCGTTTTGGTGTGGTTTGGTACCGTATGGATGTACTCGTATGGTATTGCACCGTTTTGGTTAGGTGAGGTACCGTAACGAAGTACTCGAACGGTATTGTACCCTTTTGGTGTGGTTTGGTACCGTAACGAAGTAGTCGTACGGTATTGCACCGTTTTGGTGTGGTTTGGTACCGTATGGATGTACTTGTACGGTATTGCACCGTTTTGGTTTGGTTTGGTACCGTAACGAAGTACTCGTACGGTATTGCACCGTTTTGGTGTGGTTTGGTACCGTATGGATGTACTCGTATGGTATTGCACCGTTTTGGTTTGGTTTGGTACCGTAACGAAGTTCTTGAACGGTATTGTACCCTTTTGGTATGGTTTGGTACCGTAACGAAGTACTCGTACGGTATTGCACCGTTTTGGTGTGGTTTGGTACCGTATCGATGTACTCGTACGGTATTGTACCCTTTTTGTGTGGTTTGGTACCGTAACGAAGTACTCGTACGGTATTGCACCGTTTTGGTGTGGTTTGGTACCGTATGGATGTACTCGTACGGTATTGAACCGTTTTGGTGTGGTTTGGTACCGTATCGATGTACTTGTACAGTATTGCACCGTTTTGGTTAGGTTTGGTACCGTAACGAAGTACTCGTACGGTATTGTACCCTTTTGGTGTGGTTTGGTACCGTAACGAAGTACTCGTACGGTATTGCACCGTTTTGGTGTGGTTTGGTACCGTATGGATGTACTCGTACGGTATTGCACCGTTTTGGTTTGGTTTGGTACCGTCACGAAGTACTCGTACGGTATTGCACCGTTTTGGTGTGGTTTGGTACCGTATGGATGTACTCGTATGGTATTGCACCGTTTTGGTGTGGTTTGGTACCGTATGGATGTACTCGTATGGTATTGCACCGTTTTGGTTAGGTGAGGTACCGTAACGAAGTACTCGAACGGTATTGTACCCTTTTGGTGTGATTTGGTACCGTAACGAAGTAGTCGTACGGTATTGCACCGTTTTGGTGTGGTTTGGTACCGTATGGATGTACTTGTACGGTATTGCACCGTTTTGGTTTGGTTTGGTACCGTAACGAAGTACTCGTACGGTATTGCACCGTTTTGGTGTGGTTTTGTACCGTATGGATGTACTCGTATGGTATTGCACCGTTTTGGTGTGGTTTGGTACCGTATGGATGTACTCGTATGGTATTGCACCGTTTTTGTGTGGTTTGGTACCGTATGGATGTACTCGTATGGTATTGCACCGTTTTGGTTAGGTAAGGTACCGTAACGAAGTACTCGAACGGTATTGTACCCTTTTGGTGTGGTTTGGTACCGTAACGAAGTACTCGTACGGTAGTGCACCGTTTTGGTGTGGTTTGGTACCGTATGGAAGTACTCGTACGGTATTGCACCGTTTTGGTTTGGTTTGGTACCGTAACGAAGTACTCGTACGGTATTGCACCGTTTTGGTGTGGTTTGGTACCGTATGGATGTACTCGTATGGTATTGCACCGTTTTGGTGTGGTTTGGTACCGTATGGATGTACTCGTACGGTATTGTACCGTTTTGGTTTGGTTTGGTACCGTAATGAAGTACTCGTACGGTATTGCACCATTTTGGTGTGGTTTGGTACCGTATGGATGTACTCGTATTGTATTGCACCGTTTTGGTTAGGTTAGGTACCGTAACGAAGTACTCGGACGGTATTGTACCCTTTTTGTGTGGTTTGGTACCGTAACGAAGTACTCGTACGGTATTGCACCGTTTTGGTGTGGTTTGCTACCGTAACGAAGTACTCGAACGGTATTGCACCCTTTTGGTGTGGTTTGGTACCGTAACGAAGTACTCGTACGGTATTGCACCGTTTTGGTGAGGTTTGGTACCGTATGGATCTACTCGTACGGTATTGCACCGTTTTGGTTAGGTTTGGTACCGTAACGAAGTACTCGTACGGTATTGTACCCTTTTGGTGTGGTTTGGTACCGTATCGATGTACTTGTACAGTATTGCACCGTTTTGGTTAGGTTTGGTACCGTAACGAAGTACTCGTACGGTATTGTACCCTTTTGGTGTGGTTTGGTACCGTAACGAAGTACTCGTACGGTATTGCACCGTTTTGGTGTGGTTTGGTACCGTATGGATGTACTCGTACGGTATTGCACCGTTTTGGTTTGGTTTGGTACCGTAACGAAGTACTCGTACGGTATTGCACCGTTTTGGTGTGGTTTGGTACCGTATGGATGTACTCGTATGGTATTGCACCGTTTTGGTGTGGTTTGGTACCGTATGGATGTACTCGTACGGTATTGTACCGTTTTGGTTTGGTTTGGTACCGTAATGAAGTACTCGTACGGTATTGCACCATTTTGGTGTGGTTTGGTACCGTATGGATGTACTCGTATTGTATTGCACCGTTTTGGTTAGGTTAGGTACCGTAACGAAGTACTCGGACGGTATTGTACCCTTTTTGTGTGGTTTGGTACCGTAACGAAGTACTCGTACGGTATTGCACCGTTTTGGTGTGGTTTGCTACCGTAACGAAGTACTCGAACGGTATTGCACCCTTTTGGTGTGGTTTGGTACCGTAACGAAGTACTCGTACGGTATTGCACCGTTTTGGTGAGGTTTGGTACCGTATGGATCTACTCGTACGGTATTGCACCGTTTTGGTTAGGTTTGGTACCGTAACGAAGTACTCGTACGGTATTGTACCCTTTTGGTGTGGTTTGGTACCGTATCGATGTACTTGTACAGTATTGCACCGTTTTGGTTAGGTTTGGTACCGTAACGAAGTACTCGTACGGTATTGTACCGTTTTGGTGTGGTTTGGTACCGTATGGATGTACTCGTATGGTATTGCACCGTTTTGGTGTGGTTTGGTACCATATGGATGTACTCGTACGGTATTGCACCGTTTTGGTTTGGTTTGGTACCGTAACGAAGTACTCGTACGGTATTGCACCGTTTTGGTGTGGTTTGGTACCGTATGGATTTACTCGTATGGTATTGCACCGTTTTGGTTAGGTTAGGTACCGTAACGAAGTACTCGAACGGTATTGTACCCTTTTTGTGTGGTTTGGTACCGTAACGAAGTACTCGTACGGTATTGCACCGTTTTGGTGTGGTTTGGTACCGTAACGAAGTACTCGTACCGTATTGCACCGTTTTGGTGATGTTTGGTACCGTATGGATCTACTCGTACGGTATTGCACCGTTTTGGTTAGGTTTGGTACCGTAACGAAGTACTCGTACGGTATTGCACCGTTTTGGTTAGGTTTGGTACCGTAACGAAGTACTCGTACGGTATTGCACCGTTTTGGTTTGGTTTGGTACCGTAACGAAGTACTCGTACGGTATTGCACCGTTTTGGTGTGGTTTGGTACCGTATCGATGTACTCGTACGGTATTGTACTCTTTTTGTGTGGTTTGGTACCGTAACGATGTACTCGTACGGTATTGCACCGTTTTGGTGTGGTTTGGTACCGTATGGATGTACTCGTATTGTATTGCACCGTTTTGGTTAGGTTAGGTACCGTAACGAAGTACTCGGACGGTATTGTACCCTTTTTGTGTGGTTTGGTACCGTAACGAAGTACTCGTACGGTATTGCACCGTTTTGGTGTGGTTTGGTACCGTAACGAAGTACTCGAACGGTATTGTACCCTTTTGGTGTGGTTTGGTACCGTAACGAAGTACTCGTACGGTATTGCACCGTTTTGGTGAGGTTTGGTACCGTATGGATCTACTCGTACGGTATTGCACCGTTTTGGTTAGGTTTGGTACCGTAACGAAGTACTCGTACGGTATTGTACCCTTTTGGTGTGGTTTGGTACCGTATCGATGTACTCGTACGGTATTGTACCCTTTTTGTGTGGTTCGGTACCGTAACGAAGTACTTGTACGGTATTGCACCGTTTTGGTTTGGGTTGGTACCGTATGGATGTACTCGTATGGTATTGCACCGTTTTGGTTTGGTTTGGTACCGTGACGAAGTACTCGTACGGTATTGTACCCTTTTGGTGTGGTTTGGTACCGTAACGAAGTACTCATATGGTATTGCACCGTTTTGGTTTGGTTTGGTACCGTAACGAAGTTCTTGAACGGTATTGTACCCTTTTGGTATGGTTTGGTACCGTAACGAAGTACTCGTACGGTATTGCACCGTTTTGGTGTGGTTTGGTACCGTATCGATGTACTCGTACGGTATTGTACCCTTTTTGTGTGGTTTGGTACCGTAACGAAGTACTCGTACGGTATTGCACCGTTTTGGTGTGGTTTGGTACCGTATGGATGTACTCGTACGGTATTGAACCGTTTTGGTGTGGTTTGGTACCGTATCGATGTACTTGTACGGTATTGCACCGTTTTGGTTAGGTTTGGTACCGTCACGAAGTACTCGTACGGTATTGTACCCTTTTGGTGTGGTTTGGTACCGTAACGAAGTACTCGTACGGTATTGCACCGTTTTGGTGTGGTTTGGTACCGTATGGATGTACTCGTACGGTATTGCATCGTTTTTGTTTGGTTTGGTACCGTAACGAAGTACTCGTACGGTATTGCACCGTTTTGGTGTGGTTTGGTACCGTATGGATGTACTCGTATGGTATTGCACCGTTTTGGTGTGGTTTGGTACCGTATGGATGTACTCGTATGGTATTGCACAGTTTTGGTTAGGTTAGGTACCGTAACGAAGTACTCGAACGGTATTGTACCCTTTTGGTGTGGTTTGGTACCGTAACGAAGTACTCATACGGTATTGCACCGTTTTGGTGTGGTTTGGTACCGTATGGATGTACTCGTACGGTATTGCACCGTTTTGGTTTGGTTTGGTACCGTAACGAAGTACTCGTACGGTATTGCACCGTTTTGGTTTGGTTTGGTACCGTAACGAAGTACTCGTACGGTATTGCACCGTTTTGGTGTGGTTTGGTACCGTATGGATGTACTCGTATTGTATTGCACCGTTTTGGTTAGGTTAGGTACCGTAACGAAGTACTCGTACGGTATTGCACCGTTTTGGTGTGGTTTGGTACCGTAACGAAGTACTCGTACGGTATTGCACCGTTTTGGTGTGGTTTGGTACCGTATCGATGTACTCGTACGGTATTGTACCCTTTTTGTGTGGTTTGGTACCGTAACGAAGTACTCGTACGGTATTGCACCGTTTTGGTGTGGTTTGGTAACGTATGGATGTACTCGTACGGTATTGAACCGTTTTGGTGTGGTTTGGTACCGTAACGATGTACTTGTACAGTATTGCACCGTTTTGGTTAGGTTTGGTACCGTCACGAAGTACTCGTACGGTATTGTACCCTTTTGGTGTTGTTTGGTACCGTAACGAAGTACTCGTACGGTATTGCACCGTTTTGGTGTGGTTTGGTACCGTATGGATGTACTCGTACGGTATTGCACCGTTTTGGTTTGGTTTGGTACCGTAACGAAGTACTCGTACGGTATTGCACCGTTTTGGTGTGGTTTGGTACCGTATGGATGTACTCGTATGGTATTGCACCGTTTTGGTGTGGTTTGGTACCGTATGGATGTACTCGTATGGTATTGCACCGTTTTGGTTAGGTTAGGTACCGTAACGAAGTACTCGAACGGTATTGTACCCTTTTGGTGTGGTTTGGTACCGTAACGAAGTACTCATATGGTATTGCACCGTTTTGGTTTGGTTTGGTACCGTAACGAAGTTCTTGAACGGTATTGTACCCTTTTGGTATGGTTTGGTACCGTAACGAAGTACTCGTACGGTATTGCACCGTTTTGGTGTGGTTTGGTACCGTATCGATGTACTCGTACGGTATTGTACCCTTTTTGTGTGGTTTGGTACCGTAACGAAGTACTCGTACGGTATTGCACCGTTTTGGTGTGGTTTGGTACCGTATGGATGTACTCGTACGGTATTGAACCGTTTTGGTGTGGTTTGGTACCGTATCGATGTACTTGTACGGTATTGCACCGTTTTGGTTAGGTTTGGTACCGTCACGAAGTACTCGTACGGTATTGTACCCTTTTGGTGTGGTTTGGTACCGTAACGAAGTACTCGTACGGTATTGCACCGTTTTGGTGTGGTTTGGTACCGTATGGATGTACTCGTACGGTATTGCATCGTTTTTGTTTGGTTTGGTACCGTAACGAAGTACTCGTACGGTATTGCACCGTTTTGGTGTGGTTTGGTACCGTATGGATGTACTCGTATGGTATTGCACCGTTTTGGTGTGGTTTGGTACCGTATGGATGTACTCGTATGGTATTGCACAGTTTTGGTTAGGTTAGGTACCGTAACGAAGTACTCGAACGGTATTGTACCCTTTTGGTGTGGTTTGGTACCGTAACGAAGTACTCATACGGTATTGCACCGTTTTGGTGTGGTTTGGTACCGTATGGATGTACTCGTACGGTATTGCACCGTTTTGGTTTGGTTTGGTACCGTAACGAAGTACTCGTACGGTATTGCACCGTTTTGGTTTGGTTTGGTACCGTAACGAAGTACTCGTACGGTATTGCACCGTTTTGGTGTGGTTTGGTACCGTATGGATGTACTCGTATGGTATTGCACCGTTTTGGTTAGGTTAGGTACCGTAACGAAGTACTCGTACGGTATTGCACCGTTTTGGTGTGGTTTGGTACCGTATGGATGTACTCGTACGGTATTGCACCGTTTTGGTTTGGTTTGGTACCGTAACGAAGTACTCGTACGGTATTGCACCGTTTTGGTGTTGTTTGGTACCGTATGGATGTACTCGTATGGTATTGCACCGTTTTGGTGTGGTTTGGTACCGTATGGATGTACTCGTACGGTATTGTACCGTTTTGGTTTGGTTTGGTACCGTAATGAAGTACTCGTACGGTATTGCACCATTTTGGTGTGGTTTGGTACCGTATGGATGTACTCGTATTGTATTGCACCGTTTTGGTTAGGTTAGGTACCGTAACGAAGTACTCGGACGGTATTGTACCCTTTTTGTGTGGTTTGGTACCGTAACGAAGTACTCGTACGGTATTGCACCGTTTTGGTGTGGTTTGCTACCGTAACGAAGTACTCGAACGGTATTGCACCCTTTTGGTGTGGTTTGGTACCGTAACGAAGTACTCGTACGGTATTGCACCGTTTTGGTGAGGTTTGGTACCGTATGGATCTACTCGTACGGTATTGCACCGTTTTGGTTAGGTTTGGTACCGTAACGAAGTACTCGTACGGTATTGTACCCTTTTGGTGTGGTTTGGTACCGTATCGATGTACTTGTACAGTATTGCACCGTTTTGGTTAGGTTTGGTACCGTAACGAAGTACTCGTACGGTATTGTACCGTTTTGGTGTGGTTTGGTACCGTATGGATGTACTCGTATGGTATTGCACCGTTTTGGTGTGGTTTGGTACCATATGGATGTACTCGTACGGTATTGCACCGTTTTGGTTTGGTTTGGTACCGTAACGAAGTACTCGTACGGTATTGCACCGTTTTGGTGTGGTTTGGTACCGTATGGATTTACTCGTATGGTATTGCACCGTTTTGGTTAGGTTAGGTACCGTAACGAAGTACTCGAACGGTATTGTACCCTTTTTGTGTGGTTTGGTACCGTAACGAAGTACTCGTACGGTATTGCACCGTTTTGGTGTGGTTTGGTACCGTAACGAAGTACTCGTACCGTATTGCACCGTTTTGGTGATGTTTGGTACCGTATGGATCTACTCGTACGGTATTGCACCGTTTTGGTTAGGTTTGGTACCGTAACGAAGTACTCGTACGGTATTGCACCGTTTTGGTTAGGTTTGGTACCGTAACGAAGTACTCGTACGGTATTGCACCGTTTTGGTTTGGTTTGGTACCGTAACGAAGTACTCGTACGGTATTGCACCGTTTTGGTGTGGTTTGGTACCGTATCGATGTACTCGTACGGTATTGTACTCTTTTTGTGTGGTTTGGTACCGTAACGATGTACTCGTACGGTATTGCACCGTTTTGGTGTGGTTTGGTACCGTATGGATGTACTCGTATTGTAATGCACCGTTTTGGTTAGGTTAGGTACCGTAACGAAGTACTCGGACGGTATTGTACCCTTTTTGTGTGGTTTGGTACCGTAACGAAGTACTCGTACGGTATTGCACCGTTTTGGTGTGGTTTGGTACCGTAACGAAGTACTCGAACGGTATTGTACCCTTTTGGTGTGGTTTGGTACCGTAACGAAGTACTCGTACGGTATTGCACCGTTTTGGTGAGGTTTGGTACCGTATGGATCTACTCGTACGGTATTGCACCGTTTTGGTTAGGTTTGGTACCGTAACGAAGTACTCGTACGGTATTGTACCCTTTTGGTGTGGTTTGGTACCGTATCGATGTACTCGTACGGTATTGTACCCTTTTTGTGTGGTTCGGTACCGTAACGAAGTACTTGTACGGTATTGCACCGTTTTGGTTTGGGTTGGTACCGTATGGATGTACTCGTATGGTATTGCACCGTTTTGGTTTGGTTTGGTACCGTGACGAAGTACTCGTACGGTATTGTACCCTTTTGGTGTGGTTTGGTACCGTAACGAAGTACTCATATGGTATTGCACCGTTTTGGTTTGGTTTGGTACCGTAACGAAGTTCTTGAACGGTATTGTACCCTTTTGGTATGGTTTGGTACCGTAACGAAGTACTCGTACGGTATTGCACCGTTTTGGTGTGGTTTGGTACCGTATCGATGTACTCGTACGGTATTGTACCCTTTTTGTGTGGTTTGGTACCGTAACGAAGTACTCGTACGGTATTGCACCGTTTTGGTGTGGTTTGGTACCGTATGGATGTACTCGTACGGTATTGAACCGTTTTGGTGTGGTTTGGTACCGTATCGATGTACTTGTACGGTATTGCACCGTTTTGGTTAGGTTTGGTACCGTCACGAAGTACTCGTACGGTATTGTACCCTTTTGGTGTGGTTTGGTACCGTAACGAAGTACTCGTACGGTATTGCACCGTTTTGGTGTGGTTTGGTACCGTATGGATGTACTCGTACGGTATTGCATCGTTTTTGTTTGGTTTGGTACCGTAACGAAGTACTCGTACGGTATTGCACCGTTTTGGTGTGGTTTGGTACCGTATGGATGTACTCGTATGGTATTGCACCGTTTTGGTGTGGTTTGGTACCGTATGGATGTACTCGTATGGTATTGCACAGTTTTGGTTAGGTTAGGTACCGTAACGAAGTACTCGAACGGTATTGTACCCTTTTGGTGTGGTTTGGTACCGTAACGAAGTACTCATACGGTATTGCACCGTTTTGGTGTGGTTTGGTACCGTATGGATGTACTCGTACGGTATTGCACCGTTTTGGTTTGGTTTGGTACCGTAACGAAGTACTCGTACGGTATTGCACCGTTTTGGTTTGGTTTGGTACCGTAACGAAGTACTCGTACGGTATTGCACCGTTTTGGTGTGGTTTGGTACCGTATGGATGTACTCGTATTGTATTGCACCGTTTTGGTTAGGTTAGGTACCGTAACGAAGTACTCGTACGGTATTGCACCGTTTTGGTGTGGTTTGGTACCGTAACGAAGTACTCGTACGGTATTGCACCGTTTTGGTGTGGTTTGGTACCGTATCGATGTACTCGTACGGTATTGTACCCTTTTTGTGTGGTTTGGTACCGTAACGAAGTACTCGTACGGTATTGCACCGTTTTGGTGTGGTTTGGTAACGTATGGATGTACTCGTACGGTATTGAACCGTTTTGGTGTGGTTTGGTACCGTAACGATGTACTTGTACAGTATTGCACCGTTTTGGTTAGGTTTGGTACCGTCACGAAGTACTCGTACGGTATTGTACCCTTTTGGTGTTGTTTGGTACCGTAACGAAGTACTCGTACGGTATTGCACCGTTTTGGTGTGGTTTGGTACCGTATGGATGTACTCGTACGGTATTGCACCGTTTTGGTTTGGTTTGGTACCGTAACGAAGTACTCGTACGGTATTGCACCGTTTTGGTGTGGTTTGGTACCGTATGGATGTACTCGTATGGTATTGCACCGTTTTGGTGTGGTTTGGTACCGTATGGATGTACTCGTATGGTATTGCACCGTTTTGGTTAGGTTAGGTACCGTAACGAAGTACTCGAACGGTATTGTACCCTTTTGGTGTGGTTTGGTACCGTAACGAAGTACTCATATGGTATTGCACCGTTTTGGTTTGGTTTGGTACCGTAACGAAGTTCTTGAACGGTATTGTACCCTTTTGGTATGGTTTGGTACCGTAACGAAGTACTCGTACGGTATTGCACCGTTTTGGTGTGGTTTGGTACCGTATCGATGTACTCGTACGGTATTGTACCCTTTTTGTGTGGTTTGGTACCGTAACGAAGTACTCGTACGGTATTGCACCGTTTTGGTGTGGTTTGGTACCGTATGGATGTACTCGTACGGTATTGAACCGTTTTGGTGTGGTTTGGTACCGTATCGATGTACTTGTACGGTATTGCACCGTTTTGGTTAGGTTTGGTACCGTCACGAAGTACTCGTACGGTATTGTACCCTTTTGGTGTGGTTTGGTACCGTAACGAAGTACTCGTACGGTATTGCACCGTTTTGGTGTGGTTTGGTACCGTATGGATGTACTCGTACGGTATTGCATCGTTTTTGTTTGGTTTGGTACCGTAACGAAGTACTCGTACGGTATTGCACCGTTTTGGTGTGGTTTGGTACCGTATGGATGTACTCGTATGGTATTGCACCGTTTTGGTGTGGTTTGGTACCGTATGGATGTACTCGTATGGTATTGCACAGTTTTGGTTAGGTTAGGTACCGTAACGAAGTACTCGAACGGTATTGTACCCTTTTGGTGTGGTTTGGTACCGTAACGAAGTACTCATACGGTATTGCACCGTTTTGGTGTGGTTTGGTACCGTATGGATGTACTCGTACGGTATTGCACCGTTTTGGTTTGGTTTGGTACCGTAACGAAGTACTCGTACGGTATTGCACCGTTTTGGTTTGGTTTGGTACCGTAACGAAGTACTCGTACGGTATTGCACCGTTTTGGTGTGGTTTGGTACCGTATGGATGTACTCGTATGGTATTGCACCGTTTTGGTTAGGTTAGGTACCGTAACGAAGTACTCGTACGGTATTGCACCGTTTTGGTGTGGTTTGGTACCGTAACGAAGTACTCGTACCGTATTGCACCGTTTTGGTGAGGTTTGGTACCGTATGGATCTACTCGTACGGTATTGCACCGTTTCGGTTAGGTTTGGTACCGTAACGAAGTACTCGTACGGTATTGTACCCTTTTGGTGTGGTTTTGTACCGTAACGAAGTACTCGTACGGTATTGCACCGTTTTGGTGTGGTTTGGTACCGTATCGATGTACTCGTACGGTATTGTACTCTTTTTGTGTGGTTTGGTACCGTAACGAAGTACTCGTACGGTATTGCACCATTTTGGTGTGGTTTGGTACCGTATGGATGTACTCGTATGGTATTGCACCGTTTTGGTTAGGTTTGGTACCGTAACGAAGTACTCGTACGGTATTGTACCCTTTTGGTGTGGTTTGGTACCGTAACGAAGTACTCGTACGGTATTGCACCGTTTTCGTGTGGTTTGGTACCGTATCGATGTACTCGTACTGTATTGTACTCTTTTTGTGTGGTTTGGTACCGTAACGAAGTACTCGTACGGTATTGCACCATTTTGGTGTGGTTTAGTACCGTATGGATGTACTCGTATGGTATTGCACCGTTTTGGTTAGGTTAGGTACCGTAACGAAGTACTCGAACGGTATTGTACCCTTTTTGTGTGGTTTGGTACCGTAACGAAGTACTCGTACGGTATTGCACCGTTTTGGTGTGGTTTGGTACCGTAACGAAGTACTCGAACGGTATTGTACCCTGTTGGTGTGGTTTGGTACCGTAACGAAGTACTCGTACGGTATTGCACCGTTTTGGTGAGGTTTGGTACCGTATGGATCTACTCGTACGGTATTGCACCGTTTTGGTTAGGTTTGGTACCGTAACGAAGTACTCGTACGGTATTGTACCCTTTTGGTGTGGTTTGGTACCGTATCGATGTACTCGTACGGTATTGTACCCTTTTTGTGTGGTTCGGTACCGTAACGAAGTACTTGTACGGTATTGCACCGTTTTGGTTTGGGTTGGTACCGTATGGATGTACTCGTATGGTATTGCACCGTTTTGGTTTGGTTTGGTACCGTAACGAAGTACTCGTACGGTATTGTACCCTTTTGGTGTGGTTTGGTACCGTAACGAAGTACTCATATGGTATTGCACCGTTTTGGTTTGGTTTGGTACCGTAACGAAGTTCTTGAACGGTATTGTACCCTTTTGGTATGGTTTGGTACCGTAACGAAGTACTCGTACGGTATTGCACCGTTTTGGTGTGGTTTGGTACCGTATCGATGTACTCGTACGGTATTGTACCCTTTTTGTGTGGTTTGGTACCGTAACGAAGTACTCGTACGGTATTGCACCGTTTTGGTGTGGTTTGGTACCGTATGGATGTACTCGTACGGTATTGAACCGTTTTGGTGTGGTTTGGTACCGTATCGATGTACTTGTACAGTATTGCACCGTTTTGGTTAGGTTTGGTACCGTCACGAAGTACTCGTACGGTATTGTACCCTTTTGGTGTGGTTTGGTACCGTAACGAAGTACTCGTACGGTATTGCACCGTTTTGGTGTGGTTTGGTACCGTATGGATGTACTCGTACGGTATTGCATCGTTTTGGTTTGGTTTGGTACCGTAACGAAGTACTCGTACGGTATTGCACCGTTTTGGTGTGGTTTGGTACCGTATGGATGTACTCGTATGGTATTGCACCGTTTTGGTGTGGTTTGGTACCGTATGGATGTACTCGTATGGTATTGCACCGTTTTGGTTAGGTTAGGTACCGTAACGAAGTACTCGAACGGTATTGTACCCTTTTGGTGTGGTTTGGTACCGTAACGAAGTACTCATACGGTATTGCACCGTTTTGGTGTGGTTTGGTACCGTATGGATGTACTCGTACGGTATTGCACCGTTTTGGTTTGGTTTGGTACCGTAACGAAGTACTCGTACGGTATTGCACCGTTTTGGTTTGGTTTGGTACCGTAACGAAGTACTCGTACGGTATTGCACCGTTTTGGTGTGGTTTGGTACCGTATGGATGTACTCGTATGGTATTGCACCGTTTTTGTTAGGTCAGGTACCGTAACGAAGTACTCGTACGGTATTGCACCGTTTTGGTGTGGTTTGGTACCGTAACGAAGTACTCGTACCGTATTGCACCGTTTTGGTGAGGTTTGGTACCGTATGGATCTACTCGTACGGTATTGCACCGTTTTGGTTAGGTTTGGTACCGTAACGAAGTACTCGTACGGTATTGTACCCTTTTGGTGTGGTTTGGTACCGTAACGAAGTACTCGTACGGTATTGCACCGTTTTGGTGTGGTTTGGTACCGTATCGATGTACTCGTACGGTATTGTACTCTTTTTGTGTGGTTTGGTACCGTAACGAAGTACTCGTACGGTATTGCACCATTTTGGTGTGGTTTGGTACCGTATGGATGTACTCGTATGGTATTGCACCGTTTTGGTTAGGTTTGGTACCGTAACGAAGTACTCGTACGGTATTGTACCCTTTTGGTGTGGTTTGGTACCGTAACGAAGTACTCGTACGGTATTGCACCGTTTTCGTGTGGTTTGGTACCGTATCGATGTACTCGTACGGTATTGTACTCTTTTTGTGTGGTTTGGTACCGTAACGAAGTACTCGTACGGTATTGCACCATTTTGGTGTGGTTTAGTACCGTATGGATGTACTCGTATGGTATTGCACCGTTTTGGTTTGGTTTGGTACCGTAACGAAGTTCTCGAACGGTATTGTACCCTTTTGGTGTGGTTTGGTACCGTAACGAAGTACTCGTACGGTATTGCACCGTTTTGGTGTGGTTTGGTACCGTATCGATGTACTTGTACAGTATTGCACCGTTTTGGTTAGGTGTGGTACCGTCACGAAGTACTCGTACGGTATTGTACCCTTTTGGTGTGGTTTGGTACCGTAACGAAGTACTCGTACGGTATTGCACCGTTTTGGTGTGGTTTGGTACCGTATGGATGTACTCGTACGGTATTGCACCGTTTTGGTTTGGTTTGGTACCGTAACGAAGTACTCGTACGGTATTGCACCGTTTTGGTGTGGTTTGGTACCGTATGGATGTACTCGTATGGTATTGCACCGTTTTGGTGTGGTTTGGTACCGTATGGATGTACTCGTATGGTATTGCACCGTTTTGGTTAGGTTAGGTACCGTAACGAAGTACTCGAACGGTATTGTACCCTTTTGGTGTGGTTTGGTACCGTAACGAAGTACTCATACGGTATTGCACCGTTTTGGTGTGGTTTGGTACCGTATGGATGTACTCGTACGGTATTGCACCGTTTTGGTTTGGTTTGGTACCGTAACGAAGTACTCGTACGGTATTGCACCGTTTTGGTTTGGTTTGGTACCGTAACGAAGTACTCGTACGGTATTGAACCGTTTTGGTGTGGTTTGGTACCGTATGGATGTACTCGTATGGTATTGCACCGTTTTTGTTAGGTTAGGTACCGTAACGAAGTACTCGTACGGTATTGCACCGTTTTGGTGTGGTTTGGTACCGTAACGAAGTACTCGTACCGTATTGCACCGTTTTGGTGAGGTTTGGTACCGTATGGATCTACTCGTACGGTATTGCACCGTTTTGGTTAGGTTTGGTACCGTAACGAAGTACTCGTACGGTATTGTACCCTTTTGGTGTGGTTTGGTACCGTAACGAAGTACTCGTACGGTATTGCACCGTTTTGGTGTGGTTTGGTACCGTATCGATGTACTCGTACGGTGTTGTACTCTTTTTGTGTGGTTTGGTACCGTAACGAAGTACTCGTACGGTATTGCACCATTTTGGTGTGGTTTGGTACCGTATGGATGTACTCGTATGGTGTTGCACCGTTTTGGTTAGGTTTGGTACCGTAACGAAGTACTCGTACGGTATTGTACCCTTTTGGTGTGGTTTGGTACCGTAACGAAGTACTCGTACGGTATTGCACCGTTTTCGTGTGGTTTGGTACCGTATCGATGTACTCGTACGGTATTGTACTCTTTTTGTGTGGTTTGGTACCGTAACGAAGTACTCGTACGGTATTGCACCATTTTGGTGTGGTTTAGTACCGTATGGATGTACTCGTATGGTATTGCACCATTTTGGTTTGGTTTGGTACCGTAACGAAGTTCTCGAACGGTATTGTACCCTTTTGGTGTGGTTTGGTACCGTAACGAAGTACTCGTACGGTATTGCACCGTTTTGGTGTGGTTTGGTACCGTATGGATGTACTCGTACGGTATTGCACCGTTTTGGTGTGGTTTGGTACCGTAACGAAGTACTCGTACGGTATTGCACCGTTTTGGTGTGGTTTGGTACCGTATGGATGTACTCGTATGGTATTGCACCGTTTTGGTTAGGTTAGGTACCGTAACGAAGTACTCGAACGGTATTGTACCCTTTTTGTGTGGTTTGGTACCGTAACGAAGTACTCGTACGGTATTGCACCGTTTTGGTGTGGTTTGGTACCGTAACGAAGTACTCGTACCGTATTGCACCGTTTTGGTGAGGTTTGGTACCGTATGGATCTACTCGTACGGTATTGCACCGTTTTGGTTAGGTTTGGTACCGTAACGAAGTACTCGTACGGTATTGTACCCTTTTGGTGTGGTTTGGTACCGTAACGAAGTACTCGTACGGTATTGCACCGTTTTGGTGTGGTTTGGTACCGTATGGAAGTACTCGTACGGTATTGCACCGTTTTGGTTTGGTTTGGTACCGTAACGAAGTACTCGTACGGTATTGCACCGTTTTGGTTTGGTTTGGTACCGTAACGAAGTACTCGTACGGTATTGCACCGTTTTGGTGTGGTTTGGTACCGTATGGATGTACTCGTATGGTATTGCACCGTTTTGGTGTGGTTTGGTACCGTATGGATGTACTCGTACGGTATTGCACCGTGTTGGTTTGGTTTGGTACCGTAACGAAGTACTCGTACGGTATTGCACCATTTTGGTGTGGTTTGGTACCGTATGGATGTACTCGTATGGTATTGCACCGTTTTGGTTAGGTTAGGTACCGTAACGAAGTACTCGAACGGTATTGTACCCTTTTTGTGTGGTTTGGTACCGTAACGAAGTACTCGTACGGTATTGCACCGTTTTGGTGTGGTTTGGTACCGTAACGAAGTACTCGAACGGTATTGCACCCTTTTGGTGTGGTTTGGTACCGTAACGAAGTACTCGTACGGTATTGCACCGTTTTGGTGAGGTTTGGTACCGTATGGATCTACTCGTACGGTATTGCACCGTTTTGGTTAGGTTTGGTACCGTAACGAAGTACTCGTACGGTATTGTACCCTTTTGGTGTGGTTTGGTACCGTATCGATGTACTCGTACGGTATTGTACCCTTTTTGTGTGGTTCGGTACCGTAACGAAGTACTTGTACGGTATTGCACCGTTTTGGTTTGGGTTGGTACCGTATGGATGTACTCGTATGGTATTGCACCGTTTTGGTTAGGTTAGGTACCGTAACGAAGTACTCGTACGGTATTGCACCGTTTTGGTGTGGTTTGGTACTGTAACGAAGTACTCGTACCGTATTGCACCGTTTTGGTGAGGTTTGGTACCGTATGGATCTACTCGTACGGTATTGCACCGTTTTGGTTAGGTTTGGTACCGTAACGAAGTACTCGTACGGTATTGTACCCTTTTGGTGTGGTTTGGTACCGTAACGAAGTACTCGTACGGTATTGCACCGTTTTGGTGTGGTTTGGTACCGTATCGATGTACTCGTACGGTATTGTACTCTTTTTGTGTGGTTTGGTACCGTAACGAAGTACTCGTACGGTATTGCACCATTTTGGTGTGGTTTGGTACCGTATGGATGTACTCGTATGGTATTGCACCGTTTTGGTTTGGTTTGGTACCGTAACGAAGTTCTCGAACGGTATTGTACCCTTTTGGTGTGGTTTGGTACCGTAACGAAGTACTCGTACGGTATTGCACCGTTTTGGTGTGGTTTGGTACCGTATCGATGTACTTGTACAGTATTGCACCGTTTTGGTTAGGTTTGGTACCGTCACGAAGTACTCGTACGGTATTGTACCCTTTTGGTGTGGTTTGGTACCGTAACGAAGTACTCGTACGGTATTGCACCGTTTTGGTGTGGTTTGGTACCGTATGGATGTACTCGTACGGTATTGCACCGTTTTGGTTTGGTTTGGTACCGTAACGAAGTACTCGTACGGTATTGCACCGTTTTGGTGTGGTTTGGTACCGTATGGATGTACTCGTATGGTATTGCACCGTTTTGGTGTGGTTTGGTACCGTATGGATGTACTCGTATGGTATTGCACCGTTTTGGTTAGGTTAGGTACCGTAACGAAGTACTCGAACGGTATTGTACCCTTTTGGTGTGGTTTGGTACCGTAACGAAGTACTCATACGGTATTGCACCGTTTTGGTGTGGTTTGGTACCGTATGGATGTACTCGTACGGTATTGCACCGTTTTGGTTTGGTTTGGTACCGTAACGAAGTACTCGTACGGTATTGCACCGTTTTGGTTTGGTTTGGTACCGTAACGAAGTACTCGTACGGTATTGCACCGTTTTGGTGTGGTTTGGTACCGTATGGATGTACTCGTATGGTATTGCACCGTTTTGGTTAGGTTAGGTACCGTAACGAAGTACTCGTACGGTATTGCACCGTTTTGGTGTGGTTTGGTACCGTAACGAAGTACTCGTATCGTATGGCACCGTTTTGGTGAGGTTTGGTACCGTATGGATCTACTCGTACGGTATTGCACCGTTTTGGTTAGGTTTGGTACCGTAACGAAGTACTCGTACGGTATTGTACCCTTTTGGTGTGGTTTGGTACCGTAACGAAGTACTCGTACGGTATTGCACCGTTTTGGTGTGGTTTGGTACCGTATCGATGTACTCGTACGGTATTGTACTCTTTTTGTGTGGTTTGGTACCGTAACGAAGTACTCGTACGGTATTGCACCATTTTGGTGTGGTTTGGTACCGTATGGATGTACTCGTATGGTATTGCACCGTTTTGGTTAGGTTTGGTACCGTAACGAAGTACTCGTACGGTATTGTACCCTTTTGGTGTGGTTTGGTACCGTAACGAAGTACTCGTACGGTATTGCACCGTTTTCGTGTGGTTTGGTACCGTATCGATGTACTCGTACGGTATTGTACTCTTTTTGTGTGGTTTGGTACCGTAACGAAGTACTCGTACGGTATTGCACCATTTTGGTGTGGTTTAGTACCGTATGGATGTACTCGTATGGTATTGCACCATTTTGGTTTGGTTTGGTACCGTAACGAAGTTCTCGAACGGTATTGTACCCTTTTGGTGTGGTTTGGTACCGTAACGAAGTACTCGTACGGTATTGCACCGTTTTGGTGTGGTTTGGTACCGTATGGATGTACTCGTACGGTATTGCACCGTTTTGGTGTGGTTTGGTACCGTAACGAAGTACTCGTACGGTATTGCACCGTTTTGGTGTGGTTTGGTACCGTATGGATGTACTCGTATGGTATTGCACCGTTTTGGTTAGGTTAGGTACCGTAACGAAGTACTCGAACGGTATTGTACCCTTTTTGTGTGGTTTGGTACCGTAACGAAGTACTCGTACGGTATTGCACCGTTTTGGTGTGGTTTGGTACCGTAACGAAGTACTCGTACCGTATTGCACCGTTTTGGTGAGGTTTGGTACCGTATGGATCTACTCGTACGGTATTGCACCGTTTTGGTTAGGTTTGGTACCGTAACGAAGTACTCGTACGGTATTGTACCCTTTTGGTGTGGTTTGGTACCGTAACGAAGTACTCGTACGGTATTGCACCGTTTTGGTGTGGTTTGGTACCGTATGGAAGTACTCGTACGGTATTGCACCGTTTTGGTTTGGTTTGGTACCGTAACGAAGTACTCGTACGGTATTGCACCGTTTTGGTTTGGTTTGGTACCGTAACGAAGTACTCGTACGGTATTGCACCGTTTTGGTGTGGTTTGGTACCGTATGGATGTACTCGTATGGTATTGCACCGTTTTGGTGTGGTTTGGTACCGTATGGATGTACTCGTACGGTATTGCACCGTTTTGGTTTGGTTTAGTACCGTAACGAAGTACTCGTACGGTATTGCACCATTTTGGTGTGGTTTGGTACCGTATGGATGTACTCGTATGGTATTGCACCGTTTTGGTTAGGTTAGGTACCGTAACGAAGTACTCGAACGGTATTGTACCCTTTTTGTGTGGTTTGGTACCGTAACGAAGTACTCGTACGGTATTGCACCGTTTTGGTGTGGTTCGGTACCGTAACGAAGTACTCGAACGGTATTGCACCCTTTTGGTGTGGTTTGGTACCGCAACGAAGTACTCGTACGGTATTGCACCGTTTTGGTGAGGTTTGGTACCGTATGGATCTACTCGTACGGTATTGCACCGTTTTGGTTAGGTTTGGTACCGTAACGAAGTACTCGTACGGTATTGTACCCTTTTGGTGTGGTTTGGTACCGTATCGATGTACTCGTACGGTATTGTACCCTTTTTGTGTGGTTCGGTACCGTAACGAAGTACTTGTACGGTATTGCACCGTTTTGGTTTGGGTTGGTACCGTATGGATGTACTCGTATGGTATTGCACCGTTTTGGTTTGGTTTGGTACCGTAACGAAGTACTCGTACGGTATTGTACCCTTTTGGTGTGGTTTGGTACCGTAACGAAGTACTCGTATGGTATTGCACCGTTTTGGTTTGGTTTGGTACTGTAACGAAGTTCTTGAACGGTATTGTACCCTTTTGGTATGGTTTGGTACCGTAACGAAGTACTCGTACGGTATTGCACCGTTTTGGTGTGGTTTGGTACCGTATCGATGTACTCGTACGGTATTGTACCCTTTTTGTGTGGTTTGGTACCGTAACGAAGTACTCGTTCGGTATTGCACCGTTTTGGTGTGGTTTGGTACCGTATGGATGTACTCGTACGGTATTGAACCGTTTTGGTGTGGTTTGGTACCGTATCGATGTACTTGTACAGTATTGCACCGTTTTGGTTAGGTTTGGTACCGTAACGAAGTACTCGTACGGTATTGTACCCTTTTGGTGTGGTTTGGTACCGTAACGAAGTACTCGTACGGTATTGCACCGTTTTGGTGTGGTTTGGTACCGTATGGATGTACTCGTACGGTATTGCACCGTTTTGGTTTGGTTTGGTACCGTAACGAAGTACTCGTATGGTATTGCACCGTTTTGGTGTGGTTGGGTACCGTATGGATGTACTCGTATGGTATTGCACCGTATGGTATTGCACCGTTTTGGTGTGGTTTGGTACCGTATGGATGTACTCGTATGGTATTGCCCCGTTTTGGTTAGGTTAGGTACCGTAACGAAGTACTCGAACGGTATTGTACCCTTTTGGTGTCGTTTGGTACCGTAACGAAGTACTCATACGGTATTGCACCGTTTTTGTGTGGTTTGGTACCGTATGGATGTACTCGTACGGTATTGCACCGTTTTGGTTTGGTTTGGTACCGTAACGAAGTACTCGTACGGTATTGAACCGTTTTGGTTTGGTTTGGTACCGTAACGAAGTACTCGTACGGTATTGCACCGTTTTGGTGTGGTTTGGTACCGTATCGATGTACTCGTACGGTATTGTACCCTTTTTGTGTGGTTTGGTACCGTAACGAAGTACTCGTTCGGTATTGCACCGTTTTGGTGTGGTTTGGTACCGTATGGATGTACTCGTACGGTATTGAACCGTTTTGGTGTGGTTTGGTACCGTATCGATGTACTTGTACAGTATTGCACCGTTTTGGTTAGGTTTGGTACCGTAACGAAGTACTCGTACGGTATTGTACCCTTTTGGTGTGGTTTGGTACCGTAACGAAGTACTCGTACGGTATTGCACCGTTTTGGTGTGGTTTGGTACCGTATGGATGTACTCGTACGGTATTGCACCGTTTTGGTTTGGTTTGGTACCGTAACGAAGTACTCGTATGGTATTGCACCGTTTTGGTGTGGTTTGGTACCGTATGGATGTACTCGTATGGTATTGCACCGTTTTGGTGTGGTTTGGTACCGTATGGATGTACTCGTATGGTATTGCACCGTTTTGGTTAGGTTAGGTACCGTAACGAAGTACTCGAACGGTATTGTACCCTTTTGGTGTCGTTTGGTACCGTAACGAAGTACTCGTACGGTATTGCACCGTTTTGGTGTGGTTTGGTACCGTATGGATGTACTCGTACGGTATTGCACCGTTTTGGTTTGGTTTGGTACCGTAACAAAGTACTCGTACGGTATTGCACCGTTTTGGTTTGGTTTGGTACCGTAACGAAGTACTCGTACGGTATTGCACCGTTTTGGTGTGGTTTGGTACCGTATGGATGTACTCGTACGGTATTGCACCGTTTTCGTGTGGTTTGGTACCGTATCGATGTACTCGTACGGTATTGTACTCTTTTTGTGTGGTTTGGTACCGTAACGATGTACTCGTACGGTATTGCACCATTTTGGTGTGGTTTAGTACCGTATGGATGTACTCGTATGGTATTGCACCGTTTTGGTTTGGTTTGGTACCGTAACGAAGTTCTCGAACGGTATTGTACCCTTTTGGTGTGGTTTGGTACCGTAACGAAGTACTCGTACGGTATTGCACCGTTTTGGTGTGGTTTGGTACCGTATGGATGTACTCGTACGGAATTGCACCGTTTTGGTTTGGTTTGGTACCGTAACGAAGTACTCGTACGGTATTGCACCGTTTTGGTTTGGTTTGGTACCGTAACGAAGTACTCGTACGGTATTGCACCGTTTTGGTGTGGTTTGGTACCGTATGGATGTACTCGTATGGTATTGCACCGTTTTGGTTTGGTTTGGTACCGTAACGAAGTTCTCGAACGGTATTGTACCCTTTTGGTGTGGTTTGGTACCGTAACGAAGTACTCGTACGGTATTGCACCATTTTGGTGTGGTTTGGTACCGTATGGATGTACTCGTATGGTATTGCACCGTTTTGGTTAGGTTTGGTACCGTAACGAAGTACTCGTGCGGTATTGTACCCTTTTGGTGTCGTTTGGTACCGTAACGAAGTACTCGTACGGTATTGCACCGTTTTGGTGTGGTTTGGTACCGTATGGATGTACTCGTACGGAATTGCACCGTTTTGGTTTGGTTTGGTACCGTAACGAAGTACTCGTACGGTATTGCACCGTTTTGGTTTGGTTTGGTACCGTAACGAAGTTCTCGAACGGTATTGTACCCTTTTGGTGTTGTTTGGTACCGTAACGAAGTACTCGTACGGTATTGCACCGTTTTGGTGTGGTTTGGTACCGTATGGATGTACTCGTACGGAATTGCACCGTTTTGGTTTGGTTTGGTACCGTAACGAAGTAGTCGTACGGTATTGCACCGTTTTGGTTTGGTTTGGTACCGTAACGAAGTACTCGTACGGTATTGCACCGTTTTGGTGTGGTTTGGTACCGTATGGATGTACTCCTATGGTATTGCACCGTTTTGGTGTGGTTTGGTACCGTAGGGATGTACTCGTACGGTATTGCACCGTTTTGGTTTGGTTTGGTACCGTAACGAAGTACTCGTACGGTATTGCACCGTTTTGGTGTGGTTTGGTACCGTATGGATGTACTCGTATGGTATTGCACCGTTTTGGTTAGGTTAGGTACCGTAACGAAGTACTCGAACGGTATTGTACCCTTTTTGTGTGGTTTGGTACCGTAACGAAGTACTCGTACGGTATTGCACCGTTTTGGTGTGGTTTGGTACCGTAACGAAGTACTCGAACGGTATTGTACCCTTTTGGTGTGGTTTGGTACCGTAACGAAGTACTCGTACGGTATTGCACCGTTTTGGTGAGGTTTGGTACCGTATGGATCTACTCGTACGGTATTGCACAGTTTTGGTTAGGTTTGGTACCGTAACGAAGTACTCGTACGGTATTGTACCCTTTTGGTGTGGTTCTGTACCGTATCGATGTACTCGTACGGTATTGTACCCTTTTTGTGTGGTTCGGTACCGTAACGAAGTACTTGTACGGTATTGCACCGTTTTGGTTTGGGTTGGTACCGTATGGATGTACTCGTATGGTATTGCACCGTTTTGGTTTGGTTTGGTACCGTAACGAAGTACTCGTACGGTATTGTACCCTTTTGGTGTGGTTTGGTACCGTAACGAAGTACTCCTATGGTATTGCACCGTTTTGGTTTGGTTTGGTACCGTAACGAAGTTGTTGAACGGTATTGTACCCTTTTGGTATGGGTTGGTACCGTAACGAACTACTCGTACGGTATTGCACCGTTTTGGTGTGGTTTGGTACCGTATCGATGTACTCGTACGGTATTGTACCCTTTTTGTGTGGTTTGGTACCGTAACGAAGTACTCGTACGGTATTGCACCGTTTTGGTGTGGTTTGGTACCGTATGGATGGACTCGTACGGTATTGAACCGTTTTGGTGTGGTTTGGTACCGTATCGATGTACTTGTACAGTATTGCACCGTTTTGGTTAGGTTTGGTACCGTCACGAAGTACTCGTACGGTATTGTACCCTTTTGGTGTGGTTTGGTACCGTAACGAAGTACTCGTACGGTATTGCACCGTTTTGGTGTGGTTTGGTACCGTATGGATGTACTCGTACGGTATTGCACCGTTTTGGTTTGGTTTGGTACCGTAACGAAGTACTCGTACGGTATTGCACCGTTTTGGTGTGGTTTGGTACCGTATGGATGTACTCGTATGGTATTGCACCGTTTTGGTGTGGTTTGGTACCGTATGGATGTACTCGTATGGTATTGCACCGTTTTGGTTAGGTTAGGTACCGTAACGAAGTACTCGAACAGTATTGTACCCTTTTGGTGTGGTTTGGTACCGTAACGAAGTACTCATACGGTATTGCACCGTTTTGGTGTGGTTTGGTACCGTATGGATGTACTCGTACGGTATTGCACCGTTTTGGTTTGGTTTGGTACCGTAACGAAGTACTCGTACGGTATTGCACCGTTTTGGTGTGGTTTGGTACCGTATGGATGTACTCGTATGGTATTGCACCGTTTTGGTTAGGTTAGGTACCGTAACGAAGTACTCGTACCGTATTGCACCGTTTTGGTGAGGTTTGGTACCGTATGGATCTACTCGTACGGTATTGCACCGTTTTGGTTAGGTTTGGTACCGTAACGAAGTACTCGTACGGTATTGTACCCTTTTGGTGTGGTTTGGTACCGTAACGAAGTACTCGTACGGTATTGCACCGTTTTGGTGTGGTTTGGTACCGTATCGATGTACTCGTACGGTATTGTACTCTTTTTGTGTGGTTTGGTACCGTAACGAAGTACTCGTACGGTATTGCACCATTTTGGTTTGGTTTGGTACCGTATGGATGTACTCGTATGGTATTGCACCGTTTTGGTTAGGTTTGGTACCGTAACGAAGTACTCGTACGGTATTGTACCCTTTTGGTGTGGTTTGGTACCGTAACGAAGTACTCGTACGGTATTGCACCGTTTTCGTGTGGTTTGGTACCGTATCGATGTACTCGTACGGTATTGTACTCTTTTTGTGTGGTTTGGTACCGTAACGAAGTACTCGTACGGTATTGCACCATTTTGGTGTGGTTTAGTACCGTATGGATGTACTCGTATGGTATTGCACCGTTTTGGTTTGGTTTGGTACCGTAACGAAGTTCTCGAACGGTATTGTACCCTTTTGGTGTGGTTTGGTACCGTAACGAAGTACTCGTACGGTATTGCACCGTTTTGGTGTGGTTTGGTACCGTAACGAAGTACTCGTACGGTATTGCACCGTTTTGGTGTGGTTTGGTACCGTATGGATGTACTCGTATGGTATTGCACCGTTTTGGTTAGGTTAGGTACCGTAACGAAGTACTCGAACGGTATTGTACCCTTTTTGTGTGGTTTGGTACCGTAACGAAGTACTCGTACGGTATTGCACCGTTTTGGTGTGGTTTGGTACCGTAACGAAGTACTCGTACCGTATTGCACCGTTTTGGTGAGGTTTGGTACCGTATGGATCTACTCGTACGGTATTGCACCGTTTTGGTTAGGTTTGGTACCGTAACGAAGTACTCGTACGGTATTGTACCCTTTTGGTGTGGTTTGGTACCGTAACGAAGTACTCGTACGGTATTGCACCGTTTTGGTGTGGTTTGGTACCGTATGGAAGTACTCGTACGGTATTGCACCGTTTTGGTTTGGTTTGGTAACGTAACGAAGTACTCGTACGGTATTGCACCGTTTTGGTGTGGTTTGGTACCGTATGGATGTACTCGTATGGTATTGCACCGTTTTGGTGTGGTTTGGTACCGTATGGATGTACTCGTACGGTATTGCACCGTTTTGGTTTGGTTTGGTACCGTAACGAAGTACTCGTACGGTATTGCACCATTTTGGTGTGGTTTGGTACCGTATGGATGTACTCGTATGGTATTGCACCGTTTTGGTTAGGTTAGGTACCGTAACGAAGTACTCGAACGGTATTGTACCCTTTTTGTGTGGTTTGGTACCGTAACGAAGTACTCGTACGGTATTGCACCGTTTTGGTGTGGTTTGGTACCGTAACGAAGTACTCGAACGGTATTGCACCCTTTTGGTGTGGTTTGGTACCGTAACGAAGTACTCGTACGGTATTGCACCGTTTTGGTGTGGTTTGGTACCGTATCGATGTACTCGTACGGTATTGTACCCTTTTTGTGTGGTTTGGTACCGTAACGAAGTACTCGTACGGTATTGTACCCTTTTGGTGTGGTTTGGTACCGTATCGATGTACGCGTACGGTATTGTACCCTTTTTGTGTGGTTCGGTACCGTAACGAAGTACTTGTACGGTATTGCACCGTTTTGGTTTGGGTTGGTACCGTATGGATGTACTCGTATGGTATTGCACCGTTTTGGTTTTGTTTGGTACCGTAACGAAGTACTCGTACGGTATTGTACCCTTTTGGTGTGGTTTGGTACCGTAACGAAGTACTCGTATGGTATTGAACCGTTTTGGTTTGGTTTGGTACTAAAACGAAGTTCTTCAACGGTATTGTACCCTTTTGGTATGGTTTGGTACCGTAACGAAGTACTCGTACGGTATTGCACCGTTTTGGTGTGGTTTGGTACCGTATCGATGTACTCGTACGGTATTGTACCCTTTTTGTGTGGTTTGGTACCGTAACGAAGTACTCGTACGGTATTGCACCGTTTTGGTGTGGTTTGGTACCGTATCGATGTACTCGTACGGTATTGTACTCTTTTTGTGTGGTTTGGTACCGTAACGAAGTACTCGTACGGTATTGCACCATTTTGGTGTGGTTCGGTACCGTATGGATGTACTCGTACGGTATTGAACCGTTTTGGTGTGGTTTGGTACCGTATCGATGTACTTGTACAGTATTGCACCGTTTTGGTTAGGTTTGGTACCGTAACGAAGTACTCGTACGGTATTGTACCCTTTTGGTGTGGTTTGGTACCGTAACGAAGTACTCGTACGGTATTGCACCGTTTTGGTGTGGTTTGGTACCGTATGGATGTACTCGTACGGTATTGCACCGTTTTGGTTTGGTTTGGTACCGTAACGAAGTACTCGTATGGTATTGCACCGTTTTGGTTTGGTTTGGTACCGTAACGAAGTTCTTGAACGGTATTGTACCCTTTTGGTATGGTGGTGTACCGTAACGAAGTACTCGTACGGTATTGCACCGTTTTGGTGTGGTTTTGTACCGTATCGATGTACTCGTACGGTATTGCACCGTTTTGGTTTGGTTTGGTACCGTAACGAAGTACTCGTACGGTATTGCACCGTTTTGGTTTGGTTTGGTACCGTAACGAAGTACTCGTACGGTATTGCACCGTTTTGGTGTGGTTTGGTACCGTATGGATGTACTCGTACGGTATTGCACCGTTTTCGTGTGGTTTGGTACCGTATCGATGTACTCGTACGGTATTGTACTCTTTTTGTGTGGTTTGGTACCGTAACGAAGTACTCGTACGGTATTGCACCATTTTGGTGTGGTTTAGTACCGTATGGATGTACTCGTATGGTATTGCACCGTTTTGGTTTGGTTTGGTACCGTAACGAAGTTCTCGAACGGTATTGTACCCTTTTGGTGTGGTTTGGTACCGTAACGAAGTACTCGTACGGTATTGCACCGTTTTGGTGTGGTTTGGTACCGTAATGATGTACTCGTACGGAATTGCACCGTTTTGGTTTGGTTTGGTACCGTAACGAAGTACTCGTACGGTATTGCACCGTTTTGGTTTGGTTTGGTACCGTAACGAAGTACTCGTACGGTATTGCACCGTTTTGGTGTGGTTTGGTACCGTATGGATGTACTCGTATGGTATTGCACCGTTTTGGTTTGGTTTGGTACCGTAACGAAGTTCTCGAACGGTATTGTACCCTTTTGGTGTGGTTTGGTACCGTAACGAAGTACTCGTACGGTATTGCACCATTTTGGTGTGGTTTGGTACCGTATGGATGTACTCGTATGGTATTGCACCGTTTTGGTTAGGTTTGGTACCGTAACGAAGTACTCGTGCGGTATTGTACCCTTTTGGTGTCGTTTGGTACCGTAACGAAGTACTCGTACGGTATTGCACCGTTTTGGTGTGGTTTGGTACCGTATGGATGTACTCGTACGGAATTGCACCGTTTTGGTTTGGTTTGGTACCGTAACGAAGTACTCGTACGGTATTGCACCGTTTTGGTTTGGTTTGGTACCGTAACGAAGTTCTCGAACGGTATTGTACCCTTTTGGTGTTGTTTCGTACCGTAACGAAGTACTCGTACGGTATTGCACCGTTTTGGTGTGGTTTGGTACCGTATGGATGTACTCGTACGGAATTGCACCGTTTTGGTTTGGTTTGGTACCGTAACGAAGTAGTCGTACGGTATTGCACCGTTTTGGTTTGGTTTGGTACCGTAACGAAGTACTCGTACGGTATTGCACCGTTTTGGTGTGGTTTGGTACCGTATGGATGTACTCATATGGTATTGCACCGTTTTGGTGTGGTTTGGTACCGTAGGGATGTACTCGTACGGTATTGCACCGTTTTGGTTTGGTTTGGTACCGTAACGAAGTACTCGTACGGTATTGCACCGTTTTGGTGTGGTTTGGTACCGTATGGATGTACTCGTATGGTATTGCACCGTTTTGGTTAGGTTAGGTACCGTAACGAAGTACTCGAACGGTATTGTACCCTTTTTGTGTGGTTTGGTACCGTAACGAAGTACTCGTACGGTATTGCACCGTTTTGGTGTGGTTTGGTACCGTAACGAAGTACTCGAACGGTATTGTACCCTTTTGGTGTGGTTTGGTACCGTAACGAAGTACTCGTACGGTATTGCACCGTTTTGGTGAGGTTTGGTACCGTATGGATCTACTCGTACGGTATTGCACAGTTTTGGTTAGGTTTGGTACCGTAACGAAGTACTCGTACGGTATTGTACCCTTTTGGTGTGGTTTGGTACCGTATCGATGTACTCGTACGGTATTGTACCCTTTTTGTGTGGTTCGGTACCGTAACGAAGTACTTGTACGGTATTGCACCGTTTTGGTTTGGGTTGGTACCGTATGGATGTACTCGTATGGTATTGCACCGTTTTGGTTTGGTTTGGTACCGTAACGAAGTACTCGTACGGTATTGTACCCTTTTGGTGTGGTTTGGTACCGTAACGAAGTACTCCTATGGTATTGCACCGTTTTGGTTTGGTTTGGTACCGTAACGAAGTTGTTGAACGGTATTGTACCCTTTTGGTATGGGTTGGTACCGTAACGAACTACTCGTACGGTATTGCACCGTTTTGGTGTGGTTTGGTACCGTATCGATGTACTCGTATATTGTACCCTTTTTGTGTGGTTTGGTACCGTAACGAAGTACTCGTACGGTATTGCACTGTTTTGGTGTGGTTTGGTACCGTATGGATGGACTCGTACGGTATTGAACCGTTTTGGTGTGGTTTGGTACCGTATCGATGTACTTGTACAGTATTGCACCGTTTTGGTTAGGTTTGGTACCGTCACGAAGTACTCGTACGGTATTGTACCCTTTTGGTGTGGTTTGGTACCGTAACGAAGTACTCGTACGGTATTGCACCGTTTTGGTGTGGTTTGGTACCGTATCGATGTACTCGTACGGTATTGTACTCTTTTTGTGTGGTTTGGTACCGTAACGAAGTACTCGTACGGTATTGCACCATTTTGGTTTGGTTTGGTACCGTATGGATGTACTCGTATGGTATTGCACCGTTTTGGTTAGGTTTGGTACCGTAACGAAGTACTCGTACGGTATTGTACCCTTTTGGTGTGGTTTGGTACCGTAACGAAGTACTCGTACGGTATTGCACCGTTTTCGTGTGGTTTGGTACCGTATCGATGTACTCGTACGGTATTGTACTCTTTTTGTGTGGTTTGGTACCGTAACGAAGTACTCGTACGGTATTGCACCATTTTGGTGTGGTTTAGTACCGTTTGGATGTACTCGTATGGTATTGCACCGTTTTGGTTTGGTTTGGTACCGTAACGAAGTTCTCGAACGGTATTGTACCCTTTTGGTGTGGTTTGGTACCGTAACGAAGTACTCGTACGGTATTGCACCGTTTTGGTGTGGTTTGGTACCGTATGGATGTACTCGTACGGTATTGCACCGTTTTGGTGTGGTTTGGTACCGTAACGAAGTACTCGTACGGTATTGCACCGTTTTGGTGTGGTTTGGTACCGTATGGATGTACTCGTATGGTATTGCACCGTTTTGGTTAGGTTAGGTACCGTAACGAAGTACTCGAACGGTATTGTACCCTTTTTGTGTGGTTTGGTACCGTAACGAAGTACTCGTACGGTATTGCACCGTTTTGGTGTGGTTTGGTACCGTAACGAAGTACTCGTACCGTATTGCACCGTTTTGGTGAGGTTTGGTACCGTATGGATCTACTCGTACGGTATTGCACCGTTTTGGTTAGGTTTGGTACCGTAACGAAGTACTCGTACGGTATTGTACCCTTTTGGTGTGGTTTGGTACCGTAACGAAGTACTCGTACGGTATTGCACCGTTTTGGTGTGGTTTGGTACCGTATGGAAGTACTCGTACGGTATTGCACCGTTTTGGTTTGGTTTGGTAACGTAACGAAGTACTCGTACGGTATTGCACCGTTTTGGTGTGGTTTGGTACCGTATGGATGTACTCGTATGGTATTGCACCGTTTTGGTGTGGTTTGGTACCGTATGGATGTACTCGTACGGTATTGCACCGTTTTGGTTTGGTTTGGTACCGTAACGAAGTACTCGTACGGTATTGCACCATTTTGGTGTGGTTTGGTACCGTATGGATGTACTCGTATGGTATTGCACCGTTTTGGTTAGGTTAGGTACCGTAACGAAGTACTCGAACGGTATTGTACCCTTTTTGTGTGGTTTGGTACCGTAACGAAGTACTCGTACGGTATTGCACCGTTTTGGTGTGGTTTGGTACCGTAACGAAGTACTCGAACGGTATTGCACCCTTTTGGTGTGGTTTGGTACCGTAACGAAGTACTCGTACGGTATTGCACCGTTTTGGTGTGGTTTGGTACCGTATCGATGTACTCGTACGGTATTGTACCCTTTTTGTGTGGTTTGGTACCGTAACGAAGTACTCGTACGGTATTGTACCCTTTTGGTGTGGTTTGGTACCGTATCGATGTACGCGTACGGTATTGTACCCTTTTTGTGTGGTTCGGTACCGTAACGAAGTACTTGTACGGTATTGCACCGTTTTGGTTTGGGTTGGTACCGTATGGATGTACTCGTATGGTATTGCACCGTTTTGGTTTGGTTTGGTACCGTAACGAAGTACTCGTACGGTATTGTACCCTTTTGGTGTGGTTTGGTACCGTAACGAAGTACTCGTATGGTATTGAACCGTTTTGGTTTGGTTTGGTACTAAAACGAAGTTCTTCAACGGTATTGTACCCTTTTGGTATGGTTTGGTACCGTAACGAAGTACTCGTACGGTATTGCACCGTTTTGGTGTGGTTTGGTACCGTATCGATGTACTCGTACGGTATTGTACCCTTTTTGTGTGGTTTGGTACCGTAACGAAGTACTCGTACGGTATTGCACCGTTTTGGTGTGGTTTGGTACCGTATCGATGTACTCGTACGGTATTGTACTCTTTTTGTGTGGTTTGGTACCGTAACGAAGTACTCGTACGGTATTGCACCATTTTGGTGTGGTTCGGTACCGTATGGATGTACTCGTACGGTATTGAACCGTTTTGGTGTGGTTTGGTACCGTATCGATGTACTTGTACAGTATTGCACCGTTTTGGTTAGGTTTGGTACCGTAACGAAGTACTCGTACGGTATTGTACCCTTTTGGTGTGGTTTGGTACCGTAACGAAGTACTCGTACGGTATTGCACCGTTTTGGTGTGGTTTGGTACCGTATGGATGTACTCGTACGGTATTGCACCGTTTTGGTTTGGTTTGGTACCGTAACGAAGTACTCGTATGGTATTGCACCGTTTTGGTTTGGTTTGGTACCGTAACGAAGTTCTTGAACGGTATTGTACCCTTTTGGTATGGTGGTGTACCGTAACGAAGTACTCGTACGGTATTGCACCGTTTTGGTGTGGTTTGGTACCGTATGGATGTACTCGTACGGTATTGAACCGTTTTGGTGTGGTTTGGTACCGTATCGATGTACTTGTACAGTATTGCACCGTTTTGGTTAGGTTTGGTACCGTAACGAAGTACTCGTACGGTATTGTACCCTTTTGGTGTGGTTTGGTACCGTAACGAAGTACTCGTACGGTATTGCACCGTTTTGGTCTGGTTTGGTACCGCATGGATGTACTCGTACGGTATTGCACCGTTTTGGTTTGGTTTGGTACCGTAACGAAGTACTCGTACGGTATTGCACCGTTTTGGTGTGGTTTGGTACCGTATGGATGTACTCGTATGGTATTGCACCGTTTTGGTGTGGTTTGGTACCGTATGGATGTACTCGTATGGTATTGCACCGTTTTGGTTAGGTTAGGTACCGTAACGAAGTACTCGAACGGTATTGTACCCTTTTGGTGTGGTTTGGTACCGTAACGAAGTACTCGTACGGTATTGCACCGTTTTGGTGTGGTTTGGTACCGTATGGATGTACTCGTACGGTATTGCACCGTTTTGGTTTGGTTTGGTACCGTAACGAAGTACTCGTACGGTATTGCACCGTTTTGGTTTGGTTTGGTACCGTAACGAAGTACTCGTACGGTATTGCACCGTTTTGGTGTGGTTTGGTACCGTATGGATTAACTCGTATGGTATTGCACCGTTTTGGTGTGGTTTGGTACCGTATGGATGTACTCGTACGGTATTGCACCGTTTTGGTTTGGTTTGGTACCGTAACGAAGTACTCGTACGCTATTGCACCGTTTTGGTGTGGTTTGGTACCGTATGGATGTACTCGTACGGTATTGCACCGTTTTGGTGTGGTTTGGTACCGTAACGAAGTACTCGTACGGTATTGTACCCTTTTTGTGTGGTTTGGTACCGTAACGAAGTACTCGTACGGTATTGCACCGTTTTGGTGTGGTTTGGTACCGTAATGAAGTACTCGTACCGTATTGCACCGTTTTGGTGAGGTTTGGTACCGTATGGATCTGCTCGTACGGTATTGCACCGTTTTGGTTAGGTTTGGTACCGTAACGAAGTACTCGTACGGTATTGTACCCTTTTGGTGTGGTTTGGTACCGTAACGAAGTACTCGTACGGTATTGCACCGTTTTGGTGTGGTTTGGTACCGTATCGATGTACTCGTACGGTATTGTACTCTTTTTGTGTGGTTTGGTACCGTAACGAAGTGCTCGTACGGTATTGCACCATTTTGGTTTTGTTTGGTACCGTATGGATGTACTCGTATGGTATTGCACCGTTTTGGTTTGGTTTGGTACCGTAACGAAGTACTCGTACGGTATTGTACCCTTTTGGTGTGGTTTGCTACTGTAACGAAGTACTCGAACGGTATTGCACCGTTTTGGTTTGGTTTGGTACCGTAACGAAGTTCTCGAACGGTATTGTACCCTTTTGGTGTGGTTTGGTACCGTAACGAAGTACTCGTACGGTATTGCACCGTTTTGGTGTGGTTTGGTACCGTATCGATGTACTCGTACGGTATTGTACCCTTTTTGTGTGGTTTGGTACCGTAACGAAGTACTCGTACGGTATTGCACCGTTTTGGTGTGGTTTGGTACCGTATGGATGTACTCGTACGGTATTGAACAGTTTTGGTGTGGATTGGTACCGTATCGATGTACTTGTACGGTATTGCACCGTTTTGGTTAGGTTTGGTACCGTAACGAAGTACTCGTACAGTATTGTACCCTTTTGGTGTGGTTTGGTACCGTAACGTAGTACTCCTATGGTATTGCACCGTTTTGGTGTGGTTATGTACCGTATGGATGTACTCGTACGGTATTGCACCGTTTTGGTTTGGTTTGGTACCGTAACGAAGTACTCGTACGGTATTGCACCGTTTTGGTGTGGTTTGGTACCGTATGGATGTACTCGTATGGTATTGCACCGTTTTGGTTAGGTTTGGTACCGCAACGAAGTACTCGAACGGTTTTGTACCCTTTTGGTGTGGTTTGGTACCGTACCAAAGTACTCATACGGTATTGCACCGTTTTGGTGTGGTTTGGTACCGTATGGATGTACTCGTACGGTATTGCACCGTTTTGGTGTGGTTTGGTACCATATGGATGTACTCGTACGGTATTGCACCGTTTTGGTGTGGTTTGGTACCGTATGGATGTTCTCGTACGGTATTGCACCGTTATGGTTTGGTTTGGTACCGTAACGAAGTACTCGAACGGTATTTTACCCTTTTGGTGTGGTTTGGTACCGTAACGAAGTACTCGTACGGTATTGCACCGTTTTGGTGTGGTTTGGTACCGTATGGATGTACTCGTACGGTATTGCACCGTTTTGGTGTGGTTTGGTACCGTATGGATGTACTCGTATGGTATTACACCGTTTTGGTTTGGTTTGGTACCGTAACGAAGTACTTGTACGGTATTGTACCCTTTTGGTGTGGTTTGGTACCGTAACGAAGCACTCGTACGGTATTGCACCGTTTTGGTGTGGTTTGGTACCGTATGGATGTACTCGTACGGTATTGCACCGTTTTGGTGTGGTTTGGTACCGTATGGATGTACTCGTACGGTATATCACCGTTTTGGTTTGGTTTAGTACCGTAACGAAGTACTCGTACGGTATTGTACCCTTTTGGTGTGGTTTGGTACCGTAACGAAGTACTCGAACGGTATTTTACCCTTTTGGTGTGGTTTGGTACCGTAACGAAGTACTCGTACGGTATTGCACCGTTTTGTTGTGGTTTGGTACCGTATGGATGTACTCGTACGGTATTGCACCGTTTTGGTGTGGTTTGGTACCGTATGGATGTACTCGTATGGTATTGCACCGTTTTGGTTTGGTTTGGTACCGTAACGAAGTACTCGTACGGTATTGTACCCTTTTGGTGTGGTTTGCTACCGTAACGAAGTACTCGAACGGTATTGCAGCGTTTTGGTTTGGTTTGGTACCGTAACGAAGTTCTCGAACGGTATTGTACCCTTTTGGTGTGGTTTGGTACCGTAACGAAGTACTCGTACGGTATTGCACCGTTTTGGTGTGGTTTGGTACCGTATCGATGTACTCGTACGGTATTGTACCCTTTTTGTGTGGTTTGGTACCGTAACGAAGTACTCGTACGGTATTGCACCGTTTTGGTGTGGTTTGGTACCGTATGGATGTACTCGTACGGTATTGAACCGTTTTGGTGTGGATTGGTACCGTATCGATGTACTTGTACGGTATTGCACCGTTTTGGTTAGGTTTGGTACCGTAACGAAGTACTCGTACAGTATTGTACCCTTTTGGTGTGGTTTGGTACCGTAACGTAGTACTCCTATGGTATTGCACCGTTTTGGTGTGGTTATGTACCGTATGGATGTACTCGTACGGTATTGCACCGTTTTGGTTTGGTTTGGTACCGTAACGAAGTACTCGTACGGTATTGCACCGTTTTGGTGTGGTTTGGTACCGTATGGATGTACTCGTATGGTATTGCACCGTTTTGGTTAGGTTTGGTACCGCAACGAAGTACTCGAACGGTATTGTACCCTTTTGGTGTGGTTTGGTACCGTACCAAAGTACTCGTACGGTATTGCACCGTTTTGGTGTGGTTTGGTACCGTATGGATGTACTCGTATGGTATTGCACCGTTTTGGTTAGGTTTGGTACCGCAACGAAGTACTCGAACGGTATTGTACCCTTTTGGTGTGGTTTGGTACCGTACCAAAGTACTCGTACGGTATTGCACCGTTTTGGTGTGGTTTGGTACCGTATGGATGTACTCGTACGGTATTGCACCGTTTTTGTGTGGTTTGGTACCATATGGATGTACTCGTACGGTATTGCACCGTTTTGGTGTGGTTTGGTACCGTATGGATGTTCTCGTACGGTATTGCACCGTTATGGTTTGGTTTGGTACCGTAACGAAGTACTCGAACGGTATTTTACCCTTTTGGTGTGGTTTGGTACCGTAACGAAGTACTCGTACGGTATTGCACCGTTTTGGTGTGGTTTGGTACCGTATGGATGTACTCGTACGGTATTGCACCGTTTTGGTGTGGTTTGGTACCGTATGGATGTACTCGTATGGTATTACACCGTTTTGGTTTGGTTTGGTACCGTAACGAAGTACTTGTACGGTATTGTACCCTTTTGGTGTGGTTTGGTACCGTAACGAAGCACTCGTACGGTATTGCACCGTTTTGGTGTGGTTTGGTACCGTATGGATGTACTCGTACGGTATTGCACCGTTTTGGTGTGGTTTGGTACCGTATGGATGTACTCGTACGGTATTGCACCGTTTTGGTTTGGTTTAGTACCGTAACGAAGTACTCGTACGGTATTGTACCCTTTTGGTGTGGTTTGGTACCGTAACGAAGTACTCGAACGGTATTTTACCCTTTTGGTGTGGTTTGGTACCGTAACGAAGTACTCGTACGGTATTGCACCGTTTTGTTGTGGTTTGGTACCGTATGGATGTACTCGTACGGTATTGCACCGTTTTGGTGTGGTTTGGTACCGTATGGATGTACTCGTATGGTATTGCACCGTTTTGGTTAGGTTTGGTACCGTAACGAAGTACTCGAACGGTATTGTACCCTTTTGGTGTGGTTTGGTACCGTAACGAAGTACTCGTGCGGTATTGCACCGTTTTGGTGTGGTTTGGTACCGTAACGATGGACTCGTAAGGTATTGCACCGTTTTGGTGTGGTTTGGTACCGTATGGATGTACTCGTACGGTATTGCACCGTTTTGGTGTGGATTGGTACCGTATGGATGTACTCGTACGGTATTGCACCGTTTTGGTTTGGTTTGGTACCGTAACGAAGTACTCGTACGGTATTGCACCGTTTTGGTGTGGTTTGGTACCGTATGGATGTACTCGTATGGTATTGCACCGTTTTGGTTAGGTTTGGTACCGCAACGAAGTACTCGAACGGTATTGTACCCTTTTGGTGTGGGTTGGTACCGTAACGAAGTACTCGTACGGTATTGCACCGTTTTGGTGTGGTTTGGTACCGTATGGATGTACTCGTACGGTATTGCACCGTTTTGGTGTGGTTTGGTACCGTATGGATGTACTCGTACGGTATTACACCGTTTTGGTTTGGTTTGGTACCGTAACGAAGTACTCGTACGGTATTGTACCCTTTTGGTGTGGTTTGGTACCGTAACGAAGTACTCGTACGGTATTGCACCGTTTTGGTGTGGTTTGGTACCGTATGGATGTACTCGTACGGTATTGCACCGTTTTGGTGTGGTTTGGTACCGTATGGATGTACTCGTACGGTATTGCACCGTTTTGGTTTGGTTTAGTACCGTAACGAAGTACTCGTACGGTATTGTACCCTTTTGGTGTGGTTTGGTACCGTAACGAAGTACTCGAACGGTATTTTACCCTTTTGGTGTGGTTTGGTACCGTAACGAAGTACTCGTACGGTATTGCACCGTTTTGTTGTGGTTTGGTACCGTATGGATGTACTCGTACGGTATTGCACCGTTTTGGTGTGGTTTGGTACCGTATGGATGTACTCGTATGGTATTGCACCGTTTTGGTTAGGTTTGGTACCGTAACGAAGTACTCGAATGGTATTGTACCCTTTTGGTGTGGTTTGGTACCGTAACGAAGTACTCGTGCGGTATTGCACCGTTTTGGTGTGGTTTGGTACCGTAACGATGGACTCGTAAGGTATTGCACCGTTTTGGTGTGGTTTGGTACCGTATGGATGTACTCGTACGGTATTGCACCGTTTTTGTGTGGATTGGTAACGTATGGATGTAGTCGTACGGTATTGCACCGTTTTGGTTTGGTTTGGTACCGTAACGAAATACTCGTACGGTATTGTACCCTTTTGGTGTGGTTTGGTACAGTAACGAAGTACTCGTACCGTATTGCACCGTTTTGGTGAGGTTTGGTACCGTATTGATCTACTCGTACGGTATTGCACCGTTTTTGTTAGGTTTGGTACCGTAACGACGTACTCGTACGGTATTGTACCCTTTTGGTGTGGTTTGGTACCGTAACGAAGTACTCGTACGGTATTGCACCGTTTTGGTGTGGTTTGGTACCGTATGGATGTACTCGTACGGTATTGGACCGTTTTGGTGTGGTTTGGTACCGTATGGATGTACTCGTACGGTATTGCACCGTTTTGGTTTGGTTTGGTACCGTAACGAAGTACTCGTACGGTATTGTACCCTTTTGGTGTGGTTTGGTACCGTAACGAAGTACTCGTACCGTATTGCACCGTTTTGGTGAGGTTTGGTACCGTATGGATCTACTCGTACGGTATTGCACCGTTTTGGTTAGGTTTGGTACCGTAACGAAGTACTCGTACGGTATTGCACCGTTTTTGTGAGGTTTGGTACCGTATGGATGTACTCGTACGGTATTGCACCGTTTTGGTGTGGTTTGGTACCGTAACGAAGTACTCGTACGGTATTGTACCCTTTTGGTGTGGTTTGGTACCGTAACGAAGTACTCGTACGGTATTGCACCGTTTTGGTGTGGTTTGGTACCGTAACGAAGTACTCGTACGGTATTGCACCGTTTTGGTGAGGTTTGGTACCGTATGGATGTACTCGTACGGTATTGCACCGTTTTGGTGTGGTTTGGTACCGTAACGAAGTACTCGTACGGTATTGTACCCTTTTGGTGTGGTTTGGTACCGTAACGAAGTACTCGTACGGTATTGCACCGTTTTGGTGTGGTTTGGTACCGTATGAATGTACTCGTACGGTATTGCACCGTTTTGGTGTGGTTTGGTACCGTATGGATGTACTCGTACGGTATTGCACCGTTTTGGTGTGGTTTGGTACCATATGGATGTACTCGTTGGTATTGCACCGTTTTGGTGTGGTTTCGTACCGTAACGAAGTACTCGTACGGTATTGCACCGTTTTGGTGTGGTTTGGTACCGTATGGATGTACTCGTACGGTATTGCACCGTTATGGTTTGGTTTGGTACCGTAACGAAGTGCTCGAACGGTATTTTACCCTTTTGGTATGGTTTGGTACCGTATGGATGTACTCGTATGGTATTGCACCGTTTTGGTGTGGTTTGGTACCGTATGGATGTACTCGTACGGTATTGCACCGTTTTGGTTAGGTTAGGTACTGTAACGAAGTACTCGAACGGTATTGTACCCTTTTGGTGTGGTTTGGTACCGTAACGAAGTACTCGTACGGTATTGCACCGTTTTGGTGTGGTTCGGTACCGTATGTATGTACTCGTACGGTATTGCACCGTTTTGGAGTGGTTTGGTACCGTATGGATGTACTCGTACGGTATTGCACCGTTTTGGTTTGGTTTGGTACCGTAACGAAGTACTCGTACGGAATTGCACCGTTTTGGTGAGGTTTGGTACCGTATGGATCTACTCGTACGGTATTGCACCGTTTTGGTTAGGTTTGGTACCGTAACGAAGTACTCGTACGGTATTGTACCCTTTTGTTGTGGTTTGGTACCGTAAGAAAGTACTCGTACGGTATTGCACCGTTTTGGTGTGGTTTGGTACCGTATCGATGTGCTCGTACGGTATTGCACCGTTTTGGTGTGGTTTGGTACCGTGTGGATGTACTCGTACGGTATTGCACCGTTTTGGTGTGGTTTGGTACCGTATGGATGTACTCGTACGGTATTGCACCGTTTTGGTTTGGTTTGGTACCGTAACGAAGTACTCGTACGGTATTGTACCCTTTTGGTGTGGTTTGGTACCGTAACGAAGTACTCTTACGGTATTGCACCGTTTTGGTGAGGTTTGGTACCGTATGGATCTACTCGTACGGTATTGCACCGTTTTGGTTAGGTTTGGTACCGTAACGAAGTACTCGTACGGTATTGTACCCTTTTGGTGTGGTTTGGTACCGTAACAAAGTACTCGTACGGTATTGCCCCGTTTTGGTGTGGTTTGGTACCGTATCGATGTACTCGTACGGCATTGTACCCTTTTTGTGTGGTTTGGTACCGTAACGAAGTACTTGTACGGTATTGCACCGTTTTGGTTTGGGTTGGTACCGTATGGATGTACTCGTATGGTATTGCACCGTTTTTGTTTGGTTTGGTACCGTAACGAAGTACTCGTACGGTATTGCACCGTTTTGGTGTGGTTTGGTACCGTATGGATGTACTCGTACGGTATTGCACCGTTTTGGTGTGGTTTTTTTTCGTATGGATGTACTCGTACGGTATTGCACCGTTTTGGTTTGGTTTGGTACCGTAACGAAGTACTCGTACGGTATTGTACCCTTTTGGTGTGGTTTGGTACCGTAACGAAGTACTCGTACGGTATTGCACCGTTTTGGTGTGGTTTTGTACCGTATGAATGTACTCGTACGGTATTGCACCGTTTTGGTGTGGTTTGGTACCGTATGGATGTACTCGTACGGTATTGCACCGTTTTGGTTTGGTTTGGTACCGTAACGAAGTACTCGTACGGTATTGTACCCTTTTTGTGTGGTTTGGTACCGTAACGAAGTACTCTTACGGTATTACACCGTTTTGGTGAGGTTTGGTACCGTATGGATCTACTCGTACGGTATTGCACCGTTTTGGTTAGGTTTGGTACCGTAACGAAGTACTCGTACGGTATTGTACCCTTTTGGTGTGGTTTGGTACCGTAACAAAGTACTCGTACGGTATTGCCCCGTTTTGGTGTGGTTTGGTACCGTATCGATGTACTCGTACGGCATTGTACCCTTTTTGTGTGGTTTGGTACCGTAACGAAGTACTTGTACGGTATTGCACCGTTTTGGTTTGGGTTGGTACCGTATGGATGTACTCGTATGGTATTGCACCGTTTTGGTTTGGTTTGGTACCGTAACGAAGTACTCGTACGGTATTGCACCGTTTTGGTGTGGTTTGGTACCGTATGGATGTACTCGTACGGTATTGCACCGTTTTGGTGTGGTTTGGTACCGTATGGATGTACTCGTACGGTATTGCACCGTTTTGGTTTGGTTTGGTACCGTAACGAAGTACTCGTACGGTATTGTACCCTTTTGGTGTGGTTTGGTACCGTAACGAAGTACTCGTACGGTATTGCACCGTTTTGGTGTGGTTTGGTACCGTATGGATGTACTCGTACGGTATTGCACCGTTTTGGTGTGGTTTGGTACCGTATGGATGTACTCGTACGGTATTGCACCGTTTTGATTTGGTTTGGTACCGTAACGAAGTACTCGTACGGTATTGTACCCTTTTGGTGTGGTTTGGTACCGTAACGAAGTACTCTTACGGTATTGCACCGTTTTGGTGAGGTTTGGTACCGTATGGATCTACTCGTACGGTATTGCACCGTTTTTGTTAGGTTTGGTACCGTAACGAAGTACTCGTACGGTATTGTACCCTTTTGGTGTGGTTTGGTACCGTAACAAAGTACTCGTACGGTATTGCCCCGTTTTGGTGTGGTTTGGTACCGTATCGATGTACTCGTACGGCATTGTACCCTTTTTGTGTGGTTTGGTACCGTAACGAAGTACTTGTACGGTATTGCACCGTTTTGGTTTGGGTTGGTACCGTATGGATGTACTCGTATGGTATTGCACCGTTTTGGTTTTGTTTGGTACCGTAACGAAGTACTCGTACGGTATTGTACCCTTTTGGTGTGGTTTGGTACCGTAAGGAAGTACTCGTATGGTATTGCACCGTTTTGGTTTGGTTTGGTATCGTAACGAAGTTCTCGAACGGTATTGTACCCATTTGGTGTGGTTTGGTACCGTAACGAAGTACTCGTACGGTATTGCACCGTTTTGGTGTGGTTTGGTACCGTATCGATGTAATTGTACGGTATTGTACCCTTTTTGTGTGGTTTGGTACCGTAACGAAGTACTCGTACGGTATTGCTCCGTTTTGGTGTGGTTTGGTACCGTATGGATGTACTCGTACGGTATTGAAGGTGTGGTTTGGTACCGTATCGATGTACTTGTACAGTATTGCACCGTTTTGGTTAGGTTTGGTACCGTAACGAAGTACTCGTACGGTATTGTACCCTTTTGATGTGGTTTGGTACCGTAACGAAGTACTCGTACGGTATTGCACCGTTTTGGAATGGTTTGGTACCGTATGGATGTACTCGTACGGTATTGCACCGTTTTGGTTTGGTTTGGTACCGTAACGAAGTACTCGTACGGTATTGCACCGTTTTGGTGAGGTTTGGTACCGTATGGATCTACTCGTACGGTATTGCACCGTTTTGGTTAGGTTTGGTACCGTAACGAAGTACTCGTACGGTATTGTAACCTTTTGGTGTGGTTTGGTACCGTAACAAAGTACTCGTACGGTATTGCACCGTTTTGGTATGGTTTGGTACCGTATCGATGTACTCGTAGGGCATTGTACCCTTTTTGTGTGCTTTGGTACCGTAACGAAGTACTTGTACGGTATTGCACCGTTTTGGTTTGGGTTGGTACCGTATGGATGTACTCGTATGGTATTGCACCGTTTTCGTTTGGTTTGGTACCGTAACGAAGTACTCGTACGGTATTGCACCGTTTTGGTGTGGTTTGGGACCGTATGGATGTACTCGTACGGTATTGCACCGTTTTGGTGTGGTTTGGTACCGTATGGATGTACTCGTACGGTATTTCATCGTTTTGGTTTGGTTTGGTACCGTAACGAAGTACTCGTACGGTATTGTACCCTTTTGGTGTGGTTTGGTACCGTAACGAAGTACTCTTACGGTATTGCACCATTTTGGTGAGGTTTGGTACCGTATGGATCTACTCGTACGGTATTGCACCGTTTTGGTTAGGTTTGGTACCGTAACGAAGTACTCGTACGGTATTGTACCCTTTTGGTGTGGTTTGGTACCGTAACAAAGTACTCGTACGGTATTGCCCCGTTTTGGTGTGGTTTGGTACCGTATCGATGTACTCGTACGGCATTGTACCCTTTTTGTGTGGTTTGGTACCGTAACGAAGTACTTGAACGGTATTGCACCGTTTTGGTTTGGGTTGGTACCGTATGGATGTACTCGCATGGTATTGCACCGTTTTGGTTTGGTTTGGTACCGTAACGAAGTACTCGTACGGTATTGTACCCTTTTGGTGTGGTTTGGTACCGTAACGAAGTACTCGTATGGTATTGCACCGTTTTGGTTTGGTTTGGTACCGTAACGAAGTTCTCGAACGGTATTGTACCCTTTTGGTGTGGTTTGGTACCGTAACGAAGTACTCGTACGGTATTGCACCGTTTTGGTGTGGTTTGGTACCGTATCGATGTAATCGTACGGTATTGTACCCTTTTTGTGTGGTTTGGTACCGTATCGAAGTACTCGTACGGTATTGCACCGTTTTGGTGTGGTTTGGTACCGTATGGATGTACTCGTACGGTATTGAAGGTGTGGTTTGGTACCGTATCGATGTTCTTGTACAGTATTGCACCGTTTTGGTTAGGTTTTGGTACCGTAACGAAGTACTCGTACGGTATTGTACCCTTTTGATGTGGTTTGGTACCGTAACGAAGTACTCGTACGGTATTGCACCGTTTTGGAATGGTTTGGTACCGTATGGATGTACTCGTACGGTATTGCACCGTTTTGGTTTGGTTTGGTACCGTAACGAAGTACTCGTACGGTATTGCACCGTTTTGGTGAGGTTTGGTACCGTATGGATCTACTCGTACGGTATTGCACCGTTTTGGTTAGGTTTGGTACCGTAACGAAGTACTCGTACGGTATTGTAACCTTTTGGTGTGGTTTGGTACCGTAACAAAGTACTCGTACGGTATTGCACCGTTTTGGTATGGTTTGGTACCGTATCGATGTACTCGTAGGGCATTGTACCCTTTTTGTGTGCTTTGGTACCGTAACGAAGTACTTGTACGGTATTGCACCGTTTTGGTTTGCGTTGGTACCGTATGGATGTACTCGTATGGTATTGCACCGTTGTCGTTTGGTTTGGTACCGTAACGAAGTACTCGTACGGTATTGCACCGTTTTGGTGTGGTTTGGGACCGTATGGATGTACTCGTACGGTATTGCACCGTTTTGGTGTGGTTTGGTACCGTATGGATGTACTCGTACGGTATTTCATCGTTTTGGTTTGGTTTGGTACCGTAACGAAGTACTCGTACGGTATTGTACCCTTTTGGTGTGGTTTGGTACCGTAACGAAGTACTCTTACGGTATTGCACCATTTTGGTGAGGTTTGGTACCGTATGGATCTACTCGTACGGTATTGCACCGTTTTGGTTAGGTTTGGTACCGTAACGAAGTACTCGTACGGTATTGTACCCTTTTGGTGTGGTTTGGTACCGTAACAAAGTACTCGTACGGTATTGCCCCGTTTTGGTGTGGTTTGGTACCGTATCGATGTACTCGTACGGCATTATACCCTTTTTGTGTGGTTTGGTACCGTAACGAAGTACTTGAACGGTATTGCACCGTTTTGGTTTGGGTTGGTACCGTATGGATGTACTCGCATGGTATTGCACCGTTTTGGTTTGGTTTGGTACCGTAACGAAGTACTCGTACGGTATTGTACCCTTTTGGTGTGGTTTGGTACCGTAACGAAGTACTCGTACGGTATTGCACCGTTTTGGTGAGGTTTGGTACCGTATGGATCTACTCGTACGGTATTGCACCGTTTTGGTTAGGTTTGGTACCGTAACGAAGTACTCGTACGGTATTGTAACCTTTTGGTGTGGTTTGGTACCGTAACAAAGTACTCGTACGGTATTGCACCGTTTTGGTATGGTTTGGTACCGTATCGATGTACTCGTAGGGCATTGTACCCTTTTTGTGTGCTTTGGTACCGTAACGAAGTACTTGTACGGTATTGCACCGTTTTGGTTTGGGTTGGTACCGTATGGATGTACTCGTATGGTATTGCACCGTTTTCGTTTGGTTTGGTACCGTAACGAAGTACTCGTACGGTATTGCACCGTTTTGGTGTGGTTTGGGACCGTATGGATGTACTCGTACGGTATTGCACCGTTTTGGTGTGGTTTGGTACCGTATGGATGTACTCGTACGGTATTTCATCGTTTTGGTTTGGTTTGGTACCGTAACGAAGTACTCGTACGGTATTGTACCCTTTTGGTGTGGTTTGGTACCGTAACGAAGTACTCTTACGGTATTGCACCATTTTGGTGAGGTTTGGTACCGTATGGATCTACTCGTACGGTATTGCACCGTTTTGGTTAGGTTTGGTACCGTAACGAAGTACTCGTACGGTATTGTACCCTTTTGGTGTGGTTTGGTACCGTAACAAAGTACTCGTACGGTATTGCCCCGTTTTGGTGTGGTTTGGTACCGTATCGATGTACTCGTACGGCATTGTACCCTTTTTGTGTGGTTTGGTACCGTAACGAAGTACTTGAACGGTATTGCACCGTTTTGGTTTGGGTTGGTACCGTATGGATGTACTCGCATGGTATTGCACCGTTTTGGTTTGGTTTGGTACCGTAACGAAGTACTCGTACGGTATTGTACCCTTTTGGTGTGGTTTGGTACCGTAACGAAGTACTCGTATGGTATTGCACCGTTTTGGTTTGGTTTGGTACCGTAACGAAGTTCTCGAACGGTATTGTACCCTTTTGGTGTGGTTTGGTACCGTAACGAAGTACTCGTACGGTATTGCACCGTTTTGGTGTGGTTTGGTACCGTATCGATGTAATCGTACGGTATTGTACCCTTTTTGTGTGGTTTGGTACCGTATCGAAGTACTCGTACGGTATTGCACCGTTTTGGTGTGGTTTGGTACCGTATGGATGTACTCGTACGGTATTGAAGGTGTGGTTTGGTACCGTATCGATGTTCTTGTACAGTATTGCACCGTTTTGGTTAGGTTTTGGTACCGTAACGAAGTACTCGTACGGTATTGTACCCTTTTGATGTGGTTTGGTACCGTAACGAAGTACTCGTACGGTATTGCACCGTTTTGGAATGGTTTGGTACCGTATGGATGTACTCGTACGGTATTGCACCGTTTTGGTTTGGTTTGGTACCGTAACGAAGTACTCGTACGGTATTGCACCGTTTTGGTGAGGTTTGGTACCGTATGGATCTACTCGTACGGTATTGCACCGTTTTGGTTAGGTTTGGTACCGTAACGAAGTACTCGTACGGTATTGTAACCTTTTGGTGTGGTTTGGTACCGTAACAAAGTACTCGTACGGTATTGCACCGTTTTGGTATGGTTTGGTACCGTATCGATGTACTCGTAGGGCATTGTACCCTTTTTGTGTGCTTTGGTACCGTAACGAAGTACTTGTACGGTATTGCACCGTTTTGGTTTGCGTTGGTACCGTATGGATGTACTCGTATGGTATTGCACCGTTGTCGTTTGGTTTGGTACCGTAACGAAGTACTCGTACGGTATTGCACCGTTTTGGTGTGGTTTGGGACCGTATGGATGTACTCGTACGGTATTGCACCGTTTTGGTGTGGTTTGGTACCGTATGGATGTACTCGTACGGTATTTCATCGTTTTGGTTTGGTTTGGTACCGTAACGAAGTACTCGTACGGTATTGTACCCTTTTGGTGTGGTTTGGTACCGTAACGAAGTACTCTTACGGTATTGCACCATTTTGGTGAGGTTTGGTACCGTATGGATCTACTCGTACGGTATTGCACCGTTTTGGTTAGGTTTGGTACCGTAACGAAGTACTCGTACGGTATTGTACCCTTTTGGTGTGGTTTGGTACCGTAACAAAGTACTCGTACGGTATTGCCCCGTTTTGGTGTGGTTTGGTACCGTATCGATGTACTCGTACGGCATTATACCCTTTTTGTGTGGTTTGGTACCGTAACGAAGTACTTGAACGGTATTGCACCGTTTTGGTTTGGGTTGGTACCGTATGGATGTACTCGCATGGTATTGCACCGTTTTGGTTTGGTTTGGTACCGTAACGAAGTACTCGTACGGTATTGTACCCTTTTGGTGTGGTTTGGTACCGTAACGAAGTACTCGTATGGTATTGCACCGTTTTGGTTTGGTTTGGTACCGTAACGAAGTTCTCGAACGGTATTGTACCCTTTTGGTGTGGTTTGGTACCGTAACGAAGTACTCGTACGGTATTGCACCGTTTTGGTGTGGTTTGGTACCGTATCGATGTAATCGTACGGTATTGTACCCTTTTTGTGTGGTTTGGTACCGTAACGAAGTACTCGTACGGTATTGCTCCGTTTTGGTGTGGTTTGGTACCGTATGGATGTACTCGTACGGTATTGAAGGTGTGGTTTGGTACCGTATCGATGTACTTGTACAGTATTGCACCGTTTTGGTTAGGTTTGGTACCGTAACGAAGTACTCGTACGGTATTGTACCCTTTTGATGTGGTTTGGTACCGTAACGAAGTACTCGTACGGTATTGCACCGTTTTGGAATGGTTTGGTACCGTATGGATGTACTCGTACGGTATTGCACCGTTTTGGTTTGGTTTGGTACCGTAACGAAGTACTCGTACGGTATTGCACCGTTTTGGTGAGGTTTGGTACCGTATGGATCTACTCGTACGGTATTGCACCGTTTTGGTTAGGTTTGGTACCGTAACGAAGTACTCGTACGGTATTGTAACCTTTTGGTGTGGTTTGGTACCGTAACAAAGTACTCGTACGGTATTGCACCGTTTTGGTATGGTTTGGTACCGTATCGATGTACTCGTAGGGCATTGTACCCTTTTTGTGTGCTTTGGTACCGTAACGAAGTACTTGTACGGTATTGCACCGTTTTGGTTTGGGTTTGTACCGTATGGATGTACTCGTATGGTATTGCACCGTTTTCGTTTGGTTTGGTACCGTAACGAAGTACTCGTACGGTATTGCACCGTTTTGGTGTGGTTTGGGACCGTATGGATGTACTCGTACGGTATTGCACCGTTTTGGTGTGGTTTGGTACCGTATGGATGTACTCGTACGGTATTTCATCGTTTTGGTTTGGTTTGGTACCGTAACGAAGTACTCGTACGGTATTGTACCCTTTTGGTGTGGTTTGGTACCGTAACGAAGTACTCTTACGGTATTGCACCATTTTGGTGAGGTTTGGTACCGTATGGATCTACTCGTACGGTATTGCACCGTTTTGGTTAGGTTTGGTACCGTAACGAAGTACTCGTACGGTATTGTACCCTTTTGGTGTGGTTTGGTACCGTAACAAAGTACTCGTACGGTATTGCCCCGTTTTGGTGTGGTTTGGTACCGTATCGATGTACTCGTACGGCATTATACCCTTTTTGTGTGGTTTGGTACCGTAACGAAGTACTTGAACGGTATTGCACCGTTTTGGTTTGGGTTGGTACCGTATGGATGTACTCGCATGGTATTGCACCGTTTTGGTTTGGTTTGGTACCGTAACGAAGTACTCGTACGGTATTGTACCCTTTTGGTGTGGTTTGGTACCGTAACGAAGTACTCGTATGGTATTGCACCGTTTTGGTTTGGTTTGGTACCGTAACGAAGTTCTCGAACGGTATTGTACCCTTTTGGTGTGGTTTGGTACCGTAACGAAGTACTCGTACGGTATTGCACCGTTTTGGTGTGGTTTGGTACCGTATCGATGTAATCGTACGGTATTGTACCCTTTTTGTGTGGTTTGGTACCGTAACGAAGTACTCGTACGGTATTGCACCGTTTTGGTGTGGTTTGGTACCGTATGGATGTACTCGTACGGTATTGAAGGTGTGGTTTGGTACCGTATCGATGTTCTTGTACAGTATTGCACCGTTTTGGTTAGGTTTGGTACCGTAACGAAGTACTCGTACGGTATTGTACCCTTTTGGTGTGGTTTGGTACCGTAACGAAGTACTCATACGGTATTGCACCGTTTTGGAGTGGTTTGGTACCGTATGGATGTACTCGTACGGTATTGCACCGTTTTGGTTTGGTTTGGTACCGTAACGAAGTACTCGTACGGTATTGCAACGTTTTGGTGAGGTTTGGTACCGTATGGATCTACTCGTACGGTATTGCACCGTTTTCGTTAGGTTTGGTACCGTAACGAAGTACTCGTACGGTATTGTACCCTTTTGGTGTGGTTTGGTACTGTAACAAAGTACTCGTACGGTATTGCCCCGTTTTGGTGTGGTTTGGTACCGTATCGATGTACTCGTACGGCATTGTACCCTTTTTGTGTGGTTTGGTACCGTAACGAAGTACTTGTACGGTATTGCACCGTTTTGGTTTGGGTTGGTACCGTATGGATGTACTCGTATGGTATTGCACCGTTTTGGTTTGGTTTGGTACCGTAACGAAGTACTCGTACGGTATTGCACCGTTTTGGTGTGGTTTGGTACCGTATGGATGTACTCGTACGGTATTGCACCGTTTTGGTGTGGTTTTGTTTCGTATGGATGTACTCGTACGGTATTGCACCGTTTTGGTTTGGTTTGGTACCGTAACGAAGTACTCGTACGGTATTGTACCCTTTTGGTGTGGTTTGGTACCGTAACGAAGTACTCGTACGGTATTGCACCGTTTTGGTGTGGTTTGGTACCGTATGAATGTACTCGTACGGTATTGCACCGTTTTGGTGTGGTTTGGTACCGTATGGATGTACTCGTACGGTATTGCACCGTTTTGGTTTGGTTTGGTACCGTAACGAAGTACTCGTACGGTATTGTACCCTTTTGGTGTGGTTTGGTACCGTAACGAAGTACTCTTACGGTATTACACCGTTTTGGTGAGGTTTGGTACCGTATGGATCTACTCGTACGGTATTGCACCGTTTTGGTTAGGTTTGGTACCGTAACGAAGTACTCGTACGGTATTGTACCCTTTTGGTGTGGTTTGGTACCGTAACAAAGTACTCGTACGGTATTGCCCCGTTTTGGTGTGGTTTGGTACCGTATCGATGTACTCGTACGGCATTGTACCCTTTTTGTGTGGTTTGGTACCGTAACGAAGTACTTATACGGTATTGCACCGTTTTGGTTTGGGTTGGTATCGTATGGATGTACTCGTATGGTATTGCACCGTTTTGGTTTGGTTTGGTACCGTAACGAAGTACTCGTACGGTATTGCACCGTTTTGGTGTGGTTTGGTACCGTATGGATGTACTCGTACGGTATTGCACCGTTTTGGTGTGGTTTGGTACTGTATGGATGTACTCGTACGGTATTGCACCGTTTTGGTTTGGTTTTGTACCGTAACGAAGTACTCGTACGGTATTGTACCCTTTTGGTGTGGTTTGGTACCGTAACGAAGTACTCGTACGGTATTGCACCGTTTTGGTGTTGTTTGGTACCGTATGGATGTACTCGTACGGTATTGCACCGTTTTGGTGTGGTTTGGTACCGTATGGATGTACTCGTACGGTATTGCACCGTTTTGATTTGGTTTGGTACCGTAACGAAGTACTCGTACGGTATTGTACCCTTTTGGTGTGGTTTGGTACCGTAACGAAGTACTCTTACGGTATTGCACCGTTTTGGTGAGGTTTGGTACCGTATGGATCTACTCGTACGGTATTGCACCGTTTTGGTTAGGTTTGGTACCGTAACGAAGTACTCGTACGGTATTGTACCCTTTTGGTGTGGTTTGGTACCGTAACAAAGTACTCGTACGGTATTGCCCCGTTTTGGTGTGGTTTGGTACCGTATCGATGTACTCGTACGGCATTGTACCCTTTTTGTGTGGTTTGGTACCGTAACGAAGTACTTGTACGGTATTGCACCGTTTTGGTTTGGGTTGGTACCGTATGGATGTACTCGTATGGTATTGCACCGTTTTGGTTTCGTTTGGTACCGTAACGAAGTACTCGTACGGTATTGTACCCTTTTGGTGTGGTTTGGTACCGTAAGGAAGTACTCGTATGGTATTGCACCGTTTTGGTTTGGTTTGGTATCGTAACGAAGTTCTCGAACGGTATTGTACCCATTTGGTGTGGTTTGGTACCGTAACGAAGTACTCGTACGGTATTGCACCGTTTTGGTGTGGTTTGGTACCTTATCGATGTAATCGTACGGTATTGTACCCTTTTTGTGTGGTTTGGTACCGTAATGAAGTACTCGTACGGTATTGCTCCGTTTTGGTGTGGTTTGGTACCGTATGGATGTACTCGTACGGTATTGAAGGTGTGGTTTGGTACCGTATCGATGTACTTGTACAGTATTGCACCGTTTTGGTTAGGTTTGGTACCGTAACGAAGTACTCGTACGGTATTGTACCCTTTTGATGTGGTTTGGTACCGTAACGAAGTACTCGTACGGTATTGCACCGTTTTGGAATGGTTTGGTACCGTATGGATGTACTCGTACGGTATTGCACCGTTTTGGTTTGGTTTGGTACCGTAACGAAGTACTCGTACGGTATTGCACCGTTTTGGTGAGGTTTGGTACCGTATGGATCTACTCGTACGGTATTGCACCGTTTTGGTTAGGTTTGGTACCGTAACGAAGTACTCGTACGGGATTGTACCCTTTTGGTGTGGTTTGGTACCGTAACAAAGTACTCGTACGGTATTGCACCGTTTTGATATGGTTTGGTACCGTATCGATGTACTCGTACGGCATTGTACCCTTTTTGTGTGGTTTGGTACCGTAACGAAGTACTTGTACGGTATTGCACCGTTTTGGTTTGGGTTGGTACCGTATGGATGTACTCGTATGGTATTGCACCATTTTGGTTTGGTTTGGTACCGTAACGAAGTACTCGTACGGTATTGCACCGTTTTGGTGTGGTTTGGTACCGTATGGATGTACTCGTACGGTATTGCACCGTTTTGGTGTGGTTTGGTACCGTATGGATGTACTCGTACGGTATTGCACCGTTTTGGTTTGGTTTGGTACCGTAACGAAGTACTCGAACGGTATTGTACCCTTTTGGTGTGGTTTGGTACCATAACGAAGTACTCGTACGGTATTGCACCGTTTTGGTGTGGTTTGGTACCGTATGGATGTACTCGTACGGTATTGCACCGTTTTGGTGTGGTTTGGTACCGTATGGATGTACTCGTACGGTATTGCACCGTTTTGGTGTGGTTTGGTACCGTATGGATGCACTCGTACGGTATTGCACCGTTATGGTTTGGTTTGGTACCGTAACGAAGTACTCGTACGGTATTTTACCCTTTTGGTATGGTTTGGTACCGTATGGATGTACTCGTATGGTATTGCACCGTTTTGGTGTGGTTTGGTACCGTATGGATGTACTCGTACGGTATTGCACCGTTTTGGTTAGGTTAGGTACGGTAACGAAGTACTCGAACGGTACTGTACCCTTTTGGTGTGGTTTGGTACCGTAACGAAGTACTCGTACGGTATTGCACCGTTTTGGTGTGGTTTGGTACCGTATGGATGTACTCGTACGGTATTGCACCGTTTTGGTGAGGTTTGGTACCGTATGGATCTACTCGTACGGTATTGAACCGTTTTGGTTAGGTTTGGTACCGTAACGAAGTACTCGTACGGTATTGTAACCTTTTGGTGTGGTTTGGTACCGTAACAAAGTACTCGTACGGTATTGCACCGTTTTGGTATGGTTTGGTACCGTATCGATGTACTCGTAGGGCATTGTACCCTTTTTGTGTGGTTTGGTACCGTAACGAAGTACTTGTACGGTATTGCACCGTTTTGGTTTGGGTTGGTACCGTATGGATGTACTCGTATGGTATTGCACCGTTTTGGTTTGGTTTGGTACCGTAACGAAGTACTCGTACGGTATTGCACCGTTTTGGTGTGGTTTGGTACCGTATGGATGTACTCGTACGGTATTGCACCGTTTTGGTGTGGTTTGGTACCGTATGGATGTACTCGTACGGTATTGCACCGTTTTGGTTTGGTTTGGTACCGTAACGAAGTACTCGCACGGTATGGTACCCTTTTGGTGTGGTTTGGTACCGTAACGAAGTACTCTTACGGTATTGCACCATTTTGGTGAGGTTTGGTACCGTATGGATCTACTCGTACGGTATTGCACCGTTTTGGTTAGGTTTGGTACCGTAACGAAGTACTCGTACGGTATTGTACCCTTTTGGTGTGGTTTGGTACCGTAACAAAGTACTCGTATGGTATTGCCCCGTTTTGGTGTGGTTTGGTACCGTATCGATGTACTCGTACGGCATTGTACCCTTTTTGTGTGGTTTGGTACCGTAACGAAGTACTTGAACGGTATTGCACCGTTTTGGTTTGGGTTGGTACCGTATGGATGTACTCGCATGGTATTGCACCGTTTTGGTTTGGTTTGGTACCGTAACGAAGTACTCGTACGGTATTGTAGCCTTTTGGTTTGGTTTGGTACCGTAACGAAGTACTCGTATGGTATTGCACCGTTTTGGTTTGGTTTGGTACCGTAACGAAGTTCTCGAACGGTATTGTACCCTTTTGGTGTGGTTTGGCACCGTAACGAAGTTCTCGTACGGTATTGCACCGTTTTGGTGTGGTTTGGTACCGTATCGATGTAATCGTACGGTATAGTACCCTTTTTGTGTGGTTTGGTACCGTAACAAAGTACTCGTACGGTATTGCACCGTTTTGGTGTGGTTTGGTACCGTATAGATTTACTCGTACGGTATTGCACCGTTTTGGTTAGGTTAGGTACTGTAACAAAGTACTCGAACGGTATTGTGCCCTTTTGGTGTGGTTTGGTACCGTAACGAAGTACTCGTACGGTATTGCACCGTTTTAGTGTGGTTTGGTACCGTATGTATGTACTCGTACGGTATTGCACCGTTTTGGAGTGGTTTGGTACCGTATGGATGTACTCGTACGGTATTGCACCGTTTTGGTTTGGTTTGGTACCGTAACGAAGTACTCGTACGGTATTGCACCGTTTTGGTGAGGTTTGGTACCGTATGGATCTACTCGTACGGTATTGCACCGTTTTGGTTAGGTTTGGTACCGTAACGAAGTACTCGTACGGTATTGTACCCTTTTGGTGTGGTTTGGTACCGTAACAAAGTACTCGTCCGGTATTGCACCGTTTTGATGTGGTTTGGTACCGTATCGATGTACTCGTACGGTATTGCACCGTTTTGGTTTGGTTTGGCACCGTAACGAAGTACTCGTACAGTATTGCACCATTTTGGTGAGGTTTGGTACCGTATGGATCTACTCGTACGGTATTGCACCGTTTTGGTTAGGTTTGGTACCGTAACGCAGTACTCGTACGGTATTGTAACCTTTTGGTGTGGTTTGGTACCGTAACAAAGTACTCCTACGGTATTGCACCGTTTTGGAATGGTTTGGTACCGTATCGATGTACTCGTACGGCATTGTACCCTTTTGGTGTGGTTTGGTACCGTAACGAAGTACTCGTACGGTATTGCACCGTTTTGGTGTGGTTTGGTACCGTATGGATGTACTCGTACGGTATTGCACCGTTTTGGTGTGGTTTGGTACCGTATGGATGTACTCGTACGGTATTGCACCGTTTTGGTGTGGTTTGGTACCGTATGGATGTACTCGTACGGTATTGCACCGTTATGGTTTGGTTTGGTACCGTAACGAAGTACTCGTACGGTATTTTACCCTTTTGGTATGGTTTGGTACCGTATGGATGTACTCGTATGGTATTGCACCGTTTTGGTGTGGTTTGGTACCGTATGGATGTACTCGTACGGTATTGCACCGTTTTGGTTAGGTTAGGTACTGTAACGAAGTACTCGAACGGTATTGTACCCTTTTGGTGTGGTTTGGTACCGTAACGAAGTACTCGTACGGTATTGCACCGTTTTGGTGTGGTTTGGTACCGTATGGATGTACTCGTACGGTATTGCACCGTTTTGGTGAGGTTTGGTACCGTATGGATCTACTCGTACGGTATTGCACCGTTTTGGTTAGGTTTGGTACCGTAACGAAGTACTCGTACGGTATTGTAACCTTTTGGTGTGGTTTGGTACCGTAACAAAGTACTCGTACGGTATTGCACCGTTTTGGTATGGTTTGGTACCGTATCGATGTACTCGTAGGGCATTGTACCCTTTTTCTGTGGTTTGGTACCGTAACGAAGTACTTGTACGGTATTGCACCGTTTTGGTTTGGGTTGGTACCGTATGGATGTACTCGTATGGTATTGCACCGTTTTGGTTTGGTTTGGTACCGTAACGAAGTACTCGTACGGTATTGCACCGTTTTGGTGTGGTTTGGTACCGAATGGATATACTCGTACGGTATTGCACCGTTTTGGTGTGGTTTGGTACCGTATGGATGTACTCGTACGGTATTGCACCGTTTTGGTTTGGTTTGGTACCGTAACGAAGTACTCGTACGGTATTGTACCCTTTTGGTGTGGTTTGGAACCGTAACGAAGTACTCTTACGGTATTGCACCATTTTGGTGAGGTTTGGTACCGTATGGATCTACTCGTACGGTATTGCACCGTTTTGGTTAGGTTTGGTACCGTAACGAAGTACTCGTACGGTATTGTACCCTTTTGGTGTGGTTTGGTACCGTAACAAAGTACTCGTATGGTATTGCCCCGTTTTGGTGTGGTTTGGTACCGTATCGATGTACTCGTACGGCATTGTACCCTTTTTGTGTGGTTTGGTACCGTAACGAAGTACTTGAACGGTATTGCACCGTTTTGGTTTGGGTTGGTACCGTATGGATGTACTCGCATGGTATTGCACCGTTTTGGTTTGGTTTGGTACCGTAACGAAGTACTCGTACGGTATTGTACCCTTCTGGTTTGGTTTGGTACCGTAACGAAGTACTCGTATGGTATTGCACCGTTTTGGTTTGGTTTGGTACCGTAACGAAGTTCTCGAACGGTATTGTACCCTTTTGGTGTGGTTTGGTACCGTAACGAAGTACTCGTACGGTATTGCACCGTTTTGGTGTGGTTTGGTACCGTATCGATGTAATCGTACGGTATAGTACCCTTTTTGTGTGGTTTGGTACCGTAACGAAGTACTCGTACGGTATTGCACCGTTTTGGTGTGGTTTGGTACCGTATAGATGTACTCGTACGGTATTGCACCGTTTTGGTTAGGTTAGGTACTGTAACAAAGTACTCGAACGGTATTGTACCCTTTTGGTGTGGTTTGGTACCGTAACGAAGTACTCGTACGGTATTGCACCGTTTTGGTGTGGTTTGGTACCGTATGTATGTACTCGTACGGTATTGCACCGTTTTGGAGTGGTTTGGTACCGTATGGATGTACTCGTACGGTATTGCACCGTTTTGGTTTGGTTTGGTACCGTAACGAAGTACTCGTACGGTATTGCACCGTTTTGGTGAGGTTTGGTACCGTATGGATCTACTCGTACGGTATTGCACCGTTTTGGTTAGGTTTGGTACCGTAACGAAGTACTCGTACGGTATTGTACCCTTTTGGTGTGGTTTGGTACCGTAACAAAGTACTCGTCCGGTATTGCACCGTTTTGGTGTGGTTTGGTACCGTATCGATGTACTCGTACGGTATTGCACCGTTTTGGTTTGGTTTGGCACCGTAACGAAGTACTCGTACGGTATTGCACCATTTTGGTGAGGTTTGGTACCGTATGGATCTACTCGTACGGTATTGCACCGTTTTGGTTAGGTTTGGTACCGTAACGAAGTACTCGTACGGTATTGTAACCTTTTGGTGTGGTTTGGTACCGTAACAAAGTACTCGTACGGTATTGCACCGTTTTGGAATGGTTTGGTACCGTATCGATGTACTCGTACGGCATTGTACCCTTTTTGTGTGGTTTGGTACCGTAACGAAGTACTTGTACGGTATTGCACCGTTTTGGTTTGGGTTGGTACCGTATGGATGTACTCGTATGGTATTGCACCGTTTTGGTTTGGTTTGGTACCGTAACGAAGTACTCGTACGGTATTGCACCGTTTTGGTGTGGTTTGGTACCGTATGGATGTACTCGTACGGTATTGCACCGTTTTGGTGTGGTTTGGTACCGTATGGATGTACTCGTACGGTATTGCACCGTTTTGGTTTGGTTTGGTACCGTAACGAAGTACTCGTACGGTATTGTACCCTTTTGGTGTGGTTTGGTACCGTAACGAAGTACTCTTACGGTATTGCACCATTTTGGTGAGGTTTGGTACCGTATGGATCTACTCGTACGGTATTGCACCGTTTTGGTTAGGTTTGGTACCGTAACGAAGTACTCGTACGGTATTGTACCCTTTTGGTGTGCTTTGGTACCGTAACAAAGTACTCGTACGGTATTGCCCCGTTTTGGTGTGGTTTGGTACCGTATCGATGTACTCGTACGGCATTGTACCCTTTTTGTGTGGTTTGGTACCGTAACGAAGTACTTGAACGGTATTGCACCGTTTTGGGTTGGGTTGGTACCGTATGGATGTACTCGTATGGTATTGCACCGTTTTGGTTTGGTTTTGTACCGTAACGAAGTACTCGTACGGTATTGTACCCATTTGGTGTTGTTTGGTACCGTAACGAAGTACTCGTATGGTATTGCACCGTTTTGGTTTGGTTTGGTACCGTAACGAAGTTCTCGAATGGTATTGTACCCTTTTGGTGTGGTTTGGTACCGTAATGAAGTACTCGTACGGTATTGCACCGTTTTGGTGTGGTTTGGTACCGTATCGATGTAATCGTACGGTATTGTACCCTTTTTGTGTGGTTTGGTACCGTAACGAAGTACTCGTACGGTAGTGCACCGTTTTGGTGTGGTTTGGTACCGTATGGATGTACTCGTACGGTATTGAAGGTGTTGTTTGGTACCGTATCGATGTACTTGTACAGTATTGCACCGTTTTGGTTAGGTTTGGTACCGTAACGAAGTACTCGTACGGTATTGTACCCTTTTGGTGTGGTTTGGTACCGTCACGAAGTACTCGTATGGTATTGCACCGTTTTGGAGTGGTTTGGTACCGTATGGATGTACTCGTACGGTATTGCACCGTTTTGGTTTGGTTTGGTACCGTAACGAAGTACTCGTACGGTATTGCACCGTTTTGGTGAGGTTTGGTACCGTATGGATCTACTCGTACGGTATTGCACCGTTTTGGTTAGGTTTGGTACCGTAACGAAGTACTCGTACGGTATTGTACACTTTTGGTGTGGTTTGGTACCGTAACAAAGTACTCGTACGGTATTGCACCGTTTTGGTATGGTTTGGTACCGTATCGATGTACTCGTACGGCATTGTACCCTTTTTGTGTGGTTTGGTACCGTAACGAAGTACTTGTACGGTATTGCACCGTTTTGATTTGGGTGGTACCGTATGGACGTACTCGTATGGTATTGCACCGTTTTGGTTTGGTTTGGTACCGTAACGAAGTACTCGTACGGTATTGCACCGTTTTGGTGTGGTTTGGTACCGTATGGATGTACTCGTACAGTATTGCACCGTTTTGGTGTGGTTTGGTACCGTATGGATGTACTCGTACGGTATTGCACCGTTTTGGTTTGGTTTGGTACCGTAATGAAGTACTCGAACGGTATTGTACCCTTTTGGTGTGGTTTGGTACCGTAACGAAGTACTCGTACGGTATTGCACCGTTTTGGTGTGGTTTGGTACCGTATGGATGTACTCGTACGGTATTGCACCGTTTTGGTGTGGTTTGGTACCGTATGGATGTACTCGTACGGTATTGCACCGTTTTGGTGTGGTTTGGTACCGTATGGATGTACTCGTACGGTATTGCACCGTTTTGGTTAGGTTAGGTACTGTAACGAAGTCCTCGAACGGTATTGTACCCTTTTGGTGTGGTTTGGTACCGTAACGAAGTACTCGTACGGTATTGCACCGTTTTGGTGTGGTTTGGTACCGTATGTATGTACTCGTACGGTATTGCACCGTTTTGGAGTGGTTTGGTACCGTATGGATGTACTCGTACGGTATTACACCGTTTTGGTTTGGTTTGGTACCGTAACGAAGTACTCGTACGGTATTGCACCGTTTTGGTGAGGTTTGGTACCGTATGGATCTACTCGTACGGTATTGCACCGTTTTGGTTAGGTTTGGTACCGTAATGAAGTACTCGAACGGTATTGTACCCTTTTGGTGTGGTTTGGTACCGTAACGAAGTACTCGTACGGTATTGCACCGTTTTGGTGTGGTTTGGTACCGTATGGATGTACTCGTACGGTATTGCACCGTTTTGGTGTGGTTTGGTACCGTATGGATGTACTCGTACGGTATTGCACCGTTTTGGTTAGGTTAGGTACTGTAACGAAGTCCTCGAACGGTATTGTACCTTTTTGGTGTGGTTTGGTACCGTAACGAAGTACTCGTACGGTATTGCACCGTTTTGGTGTGGTTTGGTACCGTATGTATGTACTCGTACGGTATTGCACCGTTTTGGAGTGGTTTGGTACCGTATGGATGTACTCGTACGGTATTGCACCGTTTTGGTTTGGTTTGGTACCGTAACGAAGTACTCGTACGGTATTGCACCGTTTTGGTGAGGTTTGGTACCGTATGGATCTACTCGTACGGTATTGCACCGTTTTGGTTTGGTTTGGTACCGTAACGAAGTACTCGTACGGTATTGCACCGTTTTGGTATGGTTTGGTACCGTATGGATGTACTCGTATGGTATTGCACCGTTTTGGTGTGGTTTGGTACGGTAACGAAGTACTCGTACGGTATTGTACCCTTTTGGTGTGGTTTGGTACCGTAACGAAGTACTCGTACGGTATTGCACCGTTTTGGTGTGGTTTGGTACCGTATGGATGTACTCGTACGGTATTGCACCGTTTTGGTTAGGTTTGGTACCGTAACGAAGTACTCGTACGGTATTGTACCCTTTTGGTGTGGTTTGGTACCGTAACGAAGTACTCGTACGGTATTGCACCGTTTTGGTGTGGTTTGGTATCGTATGGATGTACTCGTACGGTATTGCACCGTTTTGGTTTGGTTTGGTACCGTAACGAAGTACTCGTACGGTATTGTACCCTTTTGCTGTGGTTTGGTACCGTAATGAAGTACTCGTACGGTATTGCACCGTTTTGGTGTGGTTTGGTACCGTATGGATGTACTCGCACGGTATTGTACCCTTTTTGTGTGGTTTGGTACCGTAACGAACTACTCGTACGGTATTGCACCGTTTTGGTGTGGTTTCGTACCGTATGGATGTACTCGTACGGTATTGCACCGTTCTGGTTAGGTTCGGTACCGTAACGAAGTACTCGTACGGTATTGTACCCTTTTGGTGTGGTTTGGTACCGTAACGAAGTACTCGTGCGGTATTGCACCGTTTTGGTGTGGTTTGGTACCGTATGTATGTACTCGTACGGTATTGCACCGTTTTGGAGTGGTTTGGTACCGTATGGATGTACTCGTACGGTATTGCACCGTTTTGGTTTGGTTTGGTACCGTAACGAAGTACTCGTACGGTATTGCACCGTTTTGGTGTGGTTTGGTACCGTATGGATGTACTCGTACAGTATTGCACCGTTTTGGTGTGGTTTGGTACCGTATGGATGTACTCGTACGGTATTGCACCGTTTTGGTTTGGTTTGGTACCGTAATGAAGTACTCGAACGGTATTGTACCCTTTTGGTGTGGTTTGGTACCGTAACGAAGTACTCGTACGGTATTGCACCGTTTTGGTGTGGTTTGGTACCGTATGGATGTACTCGTACGGTATTGCACCGTTTTGGTGTGGTTTGGTACCGTATGGATGTACTCGTACGGTATTGCACCGTTTTGGTTAGGTTAGGTACTGTAACGAAGTCCTCGAACGGTATTGTACCCTTTTGGTGTGGTTTGGTACCGTAACGAAGTACTCGTACGGTATTGCACCGTTTTGGTGTGGTTTGGTACCGTATGTATGTACTCGTACGGTATTGCACCGTTTTGGAGTGGTTTGGTACCGTATGGATGTACTCGTACGGTATTGCACCGTTTTGGTTTGGTTTGGTACCGTAACGAAGTACTCGTACGGTATTGCACCGTTTTGGTGAGGTTTGGTACCGTATGGATCTACTCGTACGGTATTGCACCGTTTTGGTTTGGTTTGGTACCGTAACGAAGTACTCGTACGGTATTGCACCGTTTTGGTATGGTTTGGTACCGTATGGATGTACTCGTATGGTATTGCACCGTTTTGGTGTGGTTTGGTACCGTAACGAAGTACTAAAACGGTATTGTACCCTTTTGGTGTGGTTTGGTACCGTAACGAAGTACTCGTACGGTATTGCACCGTTTTGGTGTGGTTTGGTACCGTATGGATGTACTCGTACGGTATTGCACCGTTTTGGTTTGGTTTGGTACCGTAACGAAGTACTCGTACGGTATTGTACCCTTTTGCTGTGGTTTTGTACCGTAACGAAGTACTCGTACGGTATTGCACCGTTTTGGTGTGGTTTGGTACCGTATGGATGTACTCGCACGGTATTGTACCCTTTTTGTGTGGTTTGGTACCGTAACGAACTACTCGTACGGTATTGCACCGTTTTGGTGTGGTTTCGTACCGTATGGATGTACTCGTACGGTATTGCACCGTTTTGGTTAGGTTCGGTACCGTAACGAAGTACTCGTACGGTATTGTACCCTTTTGGTGTGGTTTGGTACCGTAACGATGTATTCGTACGGTATTGCACCGTTTTGGTGTGGTTTGGTACCGTATGGATATACTCGTACGGTATTGCACCGTTTTGGTTTGGTTTGGTACCGTAACGAAGTACTCGAACGGTATTGTACCCTTTTGGTGTGGTTTGGTACCGTAACGAAGTACTCGTACGGTATTGCACCGTTTTGGTGTGGTTTGGTACCGTATCAATGTACTCGTACGGTATTGTACCCTTTTTGTGTGGTTTGGTACCGTAACAAAGTACTCGTACGGTATTGCACCGTTTTGGTGCGGTTTGGTACCGTATGGATGTACTCGTACGGTATTGCACCGTTTTGGTTTGGTTTGGTACCGTAACGAAGTACTCGTACGGTATTGTACCCTTTTGGAGTGGTTTGGTACCGTAACGAAGTACTTGTACGGTATTGCACCGTTTTGGAGTGGTTTGGTACCGTATGGATGTACTCGTACGGTATTGTACCCTTTTTGTGTGGTTTGGTACCGTAACGAAGTACTCGTATGGTATTGCACCGTTTTGCAGTGGTTTGGTACCGTATGGATGTACTCATACGGTATTGTACCCTTTTTGTGTGGTTTGGTACCGTAACGAAGTACTCGTACGGTATTGCACCGTTTTGGTGTGGTTTGGTACCGTATGGATGTACTCGTACGGTATTGCACCGTTTTGGTGTGGTTTGGTACCGTATGCATGTACTCGTACGGTATTGCACCGTTTTGGTTTGGTTTTGTACCGTAACAAAGTACTCGTACGGTATTGTACCCTTTTGGTGTGGTTTGGTACCGTATCGATGTACTCGTACGGTATTGTACCCTTTCTGTGTGGTTTGGTACCGTAACAAAGTACTCGTACGGTATTGCACCGTTTTGGTGTGGTTTGGTACCGTATGGATGTACTCGTACGGTATTGTACCCTTTTTGTGTGGTTTGGTACCGTAACGAAGTACTCGTACGGTATTGCACCGTTTTGGTGTGGTTTGGTACCGTATGGAAGTACTCGTACGGTATTGCACCGTTTTGGTTTGGTTTGGTACCGTAACGAAGTACTCGTACGGTATTGTACCCTTTTGCTGTGGTTTGGTACCGTAACGAAGTACTCGTACGGTATTGCACCGTTTTGGTGTGGTTTGGTACCGTATGGATGTACTCGCACGGTATTGTACCCTTTTTGTGTGGTTTGGTACCGTAACGAACTACTCTTACGGTATTGCACCGTTTTGGTGTGGTTTCGTACCGTATGGATGTACTCGTACGGTATTGCACCGTTTTGGTTAGGTTCGGTACCGTAACGAAGTACTCGTACGGTATTGTACCCTTTTGGTGTGGTTTGGTACCGTAACGAAGTATTCGTACGGTATTGCACCGTTTTGGTGTGGTTTGGTACCGTATGGATATTCTCGTACAGTATTGCACCGTTTTGGTTTGGTTTGGTACCGTAACGAAGTACTCGAACGGTATTGTACCCTTTTGGTGTGGTTTGGTACCGTAACGAAGTACTCGTACGGTATTGCACCGTTTTGGTGTGGTTTGGTACTGTATCGATGTACTCGTACGGTATTGTACCCTTTTTGTGTGGTTTGGTACCGTAACAAAGTACTCGTACGGTATTGCACCGTTTTGGTGTGGTTTGGTACCGTATGGATGTACTCGTACGGTATTGCACCGTTTTGGTTAGGTTTGGTACCGTAACGAAGTACTCGTACGGTATTGTACCCTTTTGGTGTGGTTTGGTACCGTAACGAAGTACTCGTACGGTATTGCACCGTTTTGATGTGGTTTGGTACCGTATGGATGTACTCGTACGGTATTGCACCGTTTTGGTTTGGTTTGGTACCGTAACGAAGTACTCGTACGGTATTGTACCCTTTTGGTGTGGTTAGGTACCGTAACGAAGTACTTGTACGGTATTGCACCGTTTTGGAGTGGTTTGGTACCGTATGGATGAACTCGTACGGTATTGTACCCTTTTTGTGTGGTTTGGTACCGTAACGAAGTACTCGTACGGTATTGCACCGTTTTGGTGTGGTTTGGTACCGTATGGATGTACTCGTACGGTATTGCACCGTTTTGGTGTGGTTTGGTACCGTATGCATGTACTCGTACGGTATTGCACCGTTTTGGTTTGGTTTGGTACCGTAACGAAGTACTCGTACGGTATTGTACCCTTTTGGTGTGGTTTGGTACCGTAACGAAGTACTCGTACGGTATTGCACCGTTTTGGTGTGGTTTGGTACCGTATGGATGTACTCGTACGGTATTGTACCCTTTTTGTGTGGTTTGGTACCGTAACGAAGTACTCGTACGGTATTGAACCGTTTTGGTGTGGTTTGGTACCGTATGGATGTACTCGTACGGTATTGCACCGTTTTGGTTAGGTTTGGTACCGTAACGAAGTACTAGTACGGTATTGTACCCTTTTGGTGTGGTTTGGTACCGTAACGAAGTATTCGTACGGTATTGCACCGTTTTGGTGTGGTTTGGTACCGTATGGATGTACTCGTACGGTATTCCACCGTTTTGGTTTGGTTTGGTACCGTAACGAAGTACTCGAACGGTATTGTACCCTTTTGGTGTGGTTTGGTACCGTAACGAAGTACTCGTACGGTATTGCACCGTTTTGGTGTGGTTTGGTACTGTATCGATGTACTCGTACGGTATTGTACCCTTTTTTTGTGGTTTGGTACAGTAACAAAGTACTCGTACGATATTGCACCGTTTTGGTGTGGTTTGGTACCGTATGGATGTACTCGTACGGTATCGCACCGTTTTGGTTAAGTTTGGTACCGTAACGAAGTACTCGTACCGTATTGTACCCTTTTGGTGTGGTTTGGTACCGTAACGAAGTACTCGTACGGTATTGCACCCTTTTGGTGTGGTTTGGTACCGTATCAATGTACTCGTACGGTATTGTACCCTTTTCGTGTGGTTTGGTACCGTAACAAAGTACTCGTACGGTATTGCGACGTTTTGGTGTGGTTTGTTACCGTATGGATGTACTCGTACGGTATTGAACCGTTTTGGTTAGGTTTGGTACCGTAACGAAGTACTCGTACGGTATTGTACCCTTTTGGTGTGGTTTGGTACCGTAACGAAGTACTCGTACGGTATTGCACCGTTTTGGTGTGGTTTGGTACCGTATGGATGTACTCGTACGGTATTGCACCGTTTTGGTTTGGTTTGGTACCGTAACGAAGTACTCGTACGGTATTGTACCCTTTTGGTGTGGTTTGGTACCGTAACGAAGTACTTGTACGATATTGCACCGTTTTGGAGTGGTTTGGTACCGTATGGATGTACTCGTACGGTATTGTACCCTTTTTGTGTGGTTTGGTACCGTAACGAAGTACTGGTACGGTATTGAACCGTTTTGGAGTGGTTTGATACCGTATGGATGTACTCGTACGGTATTGTACCCTTTTTGTGTGGTTTGGTACCGTAATGAAGTACTCGTATGGTATTGCACCGTTTTGGTGTGGTTTGGTACCGTATGGATGTACTCGTACGGTATTGCACCGTTTTGGTGTGGTTTGGTACCGTATGCATGTACTCGTACGGTATTGCACCGTTTTGGTTTGGTTTGGTAACGTAACGAAGTACTCGTACGGTATTGTACCCTTTTGGTGTGGTTTGGTACCGTATCGATGTACTCGTACGGTATTGTACCCTTTTTGTGTGGTTTGGTACCGTAACGAAGTACTCGTACGGTATTGCACCGTTTTGGTGTGGTTTGGTACCGTATGGATGTACTCGTACGGTATTGTACCCTTTTGGTGTGGTTTGGTACCGTATGGATGTACTCGTACGGTATTGCACCGTTTTGGTGTGGTTTGGTACCGTATGCATGTACTCGTACGGTATTGCACCGTTTTGGTTTGGTTTGGTACCGTAACGAAGTACTCGTACGGTATTGTACCCTTTTGGTGTGGTTTGGTACCGTAACGAAGTATTCGTACGGTATTGCACCGTTTTGGTGTGGTTTGGTACCGTATGGATGTACTCGTACGGTTTTGCACCGTTTTGGTTTGGTTTGGTACCGTAACGAAGTACTCGAACGGTATTGTACCCTTTTGGTGTGGTTTGGTACCGTAACGAAGTACTCGTACGGTATTGCACCGTTTTGGTGTGGTTTGGTACTGTATCGATGTACTCGTACGGTATTGTACCCTTTATGTGTGGTTTGGTACCGTAACAAAGTACTCGTACGGTATTGCACCGTTTTGGTGTGGTTTGGTACCGTATGGATGTACTCGTACGGTATCGCACCGTTTTGGTTAGGTTTGGTACCGTAACGAAGTACTCGTACGGTATTGTACCCTTTTGGTGTGGTTTGGTACCGTAACGAAGTACTCGTACGGTATTGCACCGTTTTGGTGTGGTTTGGTACCGTATGGATGTACTCGTACGGTATTGCACCGTTTTGGTTTGGTTTGGTACCGTAACGAAGTACTCGTACGGTATTGTACCCTTTTGGTGTGGTTTGGAACCGTAACGAAGTATTCGTACGGTATTGCACCGTTTTGGTGTGGTTTGGTACCGTATGGATGTACTCGTACGGTATTCCACCGTTTTGGTTTGGTTTGGTACCGTAACGAAGTACTCGAACGGTATTGTACCCTTTTGGTGTAGTTTGGTACCGTAACGAAGTACTCGTACGGTATTGCACCGTTTTGGTGAGGTTTGGTACCGTATGGATCTACTCGTACGGTATTGCACCGTTTTTGTTAGGTTTGGTACCGTAACGAAGTACTCGTACGGTATTGTACCCTTTTGGTGTGGTTTGGTACCGTAACGAAGTACTCGTACGGTAATGCACCGTTTTGGTGTGGTTTGGTACCGTATGGATGTACTCGTACGGTATTGCACCGTTTTGGTTTGGTTTGGTACCGTAACGAAGTACTCGTACGGTATTGTACCCTTTTGGTGTGGTTTGGTACCGTAACGAAGTACTTGTACGGTATTGCACCGTTTTGGAGTGGTTTGGTACCGTATGGATGTACTCGTACGGTATTGTACCCTTTTTGTGTGGTTTGGTACCGTAACGAAGTACTGGTACGGTATTGCACCGTTTTGGAGTGGTTTGATACCGTATGGATGTACTCGTACGGTATTGTACCCTTTTTGTGTGGTTTGGTACCGTAATGAAGTACTCGTATGGTATTGCACCGTTTTGGTGTGGTTTGGTACCGTATGGATGTACTCGTACGGTATTGCACCGTTTTGGTGTGGTTTGGTACCGTATGCATGTACTCGTACGGTATTGCACCGTTTTGGTTTGGTTTGGTAACGTAACGAAGTACTCGTACGGTATTGTACCCTTTTGGTGTGGTTTGGTACCGTATCGATGTACTCGTACGGTATTGTACCCTTTTTGTGTGGTTTGGTACCGTAACGAAGTACTCGTACGGTATTGCACCGTTTTGGTGTGGTTTGGTACCGTATGGATGTACTCGTACGGTATTGTACCCTTTTGGTGTGGTTTGGTACCGTATGGATGTACTCGTACGGTATTGCACCGTTTTGGTGTGGTTTGGTACCGTATGCATGTACTCGTACGGTATTGCACCGTTTTGGTTTGGTTTGGTACCGTAACGAAGTACTCGTACGGTATTGTACCCTTTTGGTGTGGTTTGGTACCGTAACGAAGTATTCGTACGGTATTGCACCGTTTTGGTGTGGTTTGGTACCGTATGGATGTACTCGTACGGTTTTGCACCGTTTTGGTTTGGTTTGGTACCGTAACGAAGTACTCGAACGGTATTGTACCCTTTTGGTGTGGTTTGGTACCGTAACGAAGTACTCGTACGGTATTGCACCGTTTTGGTGTGGTTTGGTACTGTATCGATGTACTCGTACGGTATTGTACCCTTTTTGTGTGGTTTGGTACCGTAACAAAGTACTCGTACGGTATTGCACCGTTTTGGTGTGGTTTGGTACCGTATGGATGTACTCGTACGGTATCGCACCGTTTTGGTTAGGTTTGGTACCGTAACGATGTACTCGTACGGTATTGTACCCTTTTGGTGTGGTTTGGTACCGTAACGAAGTACTCGTACGGTATTGCACCGTTTTGGTGTGGTTTGGTACCGTATGGATGTACTCGTACGGTATTGCACCGTTTTGGTTTGGTTTGGTACCGTAACGAAGTACTCGTACGGTATTGTACCCTTTTGGTGTGGTTTGGAACCGTAACGAAGTATTCGTACGGTATTGCACCGTTTTGGTGTGGTTTGGTACCGTATGGATGTACTCGTACGGTATTGCACCGTTTTGGTTTGGTTTGGTACCGTAACGAAGTACTCGTACGGTATTGCACCGTTTTGGAGAGGTTTGGTACCGTATGGATCTACTCGTACGGTATTGCACCGTTTTGGTTAGGTTTGGTACCGTAACGAAGTACTCGTACGGTATTGTACCCTTTTGGTGTGGTTTGGTACCGTAACAAAGTACTCGTCCGGTATTGCACCATTTTGGTGTGGTTTGGTACCGTATCGATGTACTCGTACGGTATTGCACCGTTTTGGTTTGGTTTGGCACCGTAACGAAGTACTCGTACGGTATTGCACCATTTTGGTGAGGTTTGGTACCGTATGGATCTACTCGTACGGTATTGCACCGTTTTGGTTAGGTTTGGTACCGTAACGAAGTACTCGTACGGTATTGTAACCTTTTTGTGTGGTTTGGTACCGTAACAAAGTACTCGTACGGTATTGCACCGTTTTGGAATGGTTTGGTACCGTATCGATGTACTCGTACGGCATTGTACCCTTTTTGTGTGGTTTGGTACCGTAACGAAGTACTTGTACGGTATTGCACCGTTTTGGTTTGGGTTGGTACCGTATGGATGTACTCGTATGGTATTGCACCGTTTTGGTTTGGTTTGGTACCGTAACGAAGTACTCGTACGGTATTGCACCGTTTTGGTGTGGTTTGGTACCGTATGGATTTACTCGTACGGTATTGCACCGTTTTGGTGTGGTTTGGTACCGTATGGATGTACTCGTACGGTATTGCACCGTTTTGGTTTGGTTTGGTACCGTAACGAAGTACTTGTACGGTATTGCACCGTTTTGGAGTGGTTTGGTACCGTATGGATGTACTCGTACGGTATTGTACCCTTTTTGTGTGGTTTGGTACCGTAACGAAGTACTGGTACGGTATTGCACCGTTTTGGAGTGGTTTGATACCGTATGGATGTACTCGTACGGTATTGTACCCTTTTTGTGTGGTTTGGTACCGTAATGAAGTACTCGTATGGTATTGCACCGTTTTGGTGTGGTTTGGTACCGTATGGATGTACTCGTACGGTATTGCACCGTTTTGGTGTGGTTTGGTACCGTATGCATGTACTCGTACGGTATTGCACCGTTTTGGTTTGGTTTGGTAACGTAACGAAGTACTCGTACGGTATTGTACCCTTTTGGTGTGGTTTGGTACCGTAACGAAGTACTCTTACGGTATTGCACCATTTTGGTGAGGTTTGGTACCGTATGGATCTACTCGTACGGTATTGCACCGTTTTGGTTAGGTTTGGTACCGTAACGAAGTACTCGTACGGTATTGTACCCTTTTGGTGTGCTTTGGTACCGTAACAAAGTACTCGTACGGTATTGCCCCGTTTTGGTGTGGTTTGGTACCGTATCGATGTACTCGTACGGCATTATACCCTTTTTGTGTGGTTTGGTACCGTAACGAAGTACTTGAACGGTATTGCACCGTTTTGGTTTGGGTTGGTACCGTATGGATGTACTCGTATGGTATTGCACCGTTTTGGTTTGGTTTGGTACCGTAACGAAGTACTCGTACGGTATTGTACCCTTTTGGTGTGGTTTGGTACCGTAACGAAGTACTCGTATGGTATTGCACCGTTTTGGTTTGGTTTGGTACCGTAACGAAGTTCTCGAATGGTATTGTACCCTTTTGGTGTGGTTTGGTACCGTAATGAAGTACTCGTACGGTATTGCACCGTTTTGTTGTGGTTTGGTACCGTATCGATGTAATCGTACGGTATTGTACCCTTTTTGTGTGGTTTGGTACCGTAACGAAGTACTCGTACGGTAGTGCACCGTTTTGGTGTGGTTTGGTACCGTATGGATGTACTCGTACGGTATTGAAGGTGTGGTTTGGTACCGTATCGATGTACTTGTACAGTATTGCACCGTTTTGGTTAGGTTTGGTACCGTAACGAAGTACTCGTACGGTATTGTACCCTTTTGGTGTGGTTTTGTACCGTCACGAAGTACTCGTATGGTATTGCACCGTTTTGGAGTGGTTTGGTACCGTATGGATGTACTCGTACGGTATTGCACCGTTTTGGTTTGGTTTGGTACCGTAACGAAGTACTCGTACGGTATTGCACCGTTTTGGTGAGGTTTGGTACCGTATGGATCTACTCGTACGGTATTGCACCGTTTTGGTTAGGTTTGGTACCGTAACGAAGTACTCGTACGGTATTGTACCCTTTTGGTGTGGTTTGGTACCGTAACAAAGTACTCGTACGGTATTGCACCGTTTTGGTATGGTTTGGTACCGTATCGATGTACTCGTACGGCATTGTACCCTTTTTGTGTGGTTTGGTACCGTAACGAAGTACTTGTACGGTATTGCACCGTTTTGGTTTGGGTGGTACCGTATGGATGTACTCGTATGGTATTGCACCGTTTTGGTTTGGTTTGGTACCGTAACGAAGTACTCGTACGGTATTGCACCGTTTTGGTGTGGTTTGGTACCGTATGGATGTACTCGTACAGTATTGCACCGTTTTGGTGTGGTTTGGTACCGTATGGATGTACTCGTACGGTATTGCACCGTTTTGGTTTGGTTTGGTACCGTAATGAAGTACTCGAACGGTATTGTACCCTTTTGGTGTGGTTTGGTACCGTAACGAAGTACTCGTACGGTATTGCACCGTTTTGGTGTGGTTTGGTACCGTATGGATGTACTCGTACGGTATTGCACCGTTTTGGTGTGGTTTGGTACCGTATGGAAGTACTCGTACGGTATTGCACCGTTTTGGTGTGGTTTGGTACCGTATCGATGTACTCGTACGGTATTGCACCGTTTTGGTTTGGTTTGGCACCGTAACGAAGTACTCGTACGGTATTGCACCATTTTGGTGAGGTTTGGTACCGTATGGATCTACTCGTACGGTAGTGCACCGTTTTGGTTAGGTTTGGTACCGTAACGAAGTACTCGTACGGTATTGTAACCTTTTGGTGTGGTTTGGTACCGTAACAAAGTACTCGTACGGTATTGCACCGTTTTGGAATGGTTTGGTACCGTATCGATGTACTCGTACGGCATTGTACCCTTTTTGTGTGGTTTGGTACCGTAACGAAGTACTTGTACGGTATTGCACCGTTTTGGTTTGGGTTGGTACCGTATGGATGTACTCGTATGGTATTGCACCGTTTTGGTTTGGTTTGGTACCGTAACGAAGTACTCGTACGGTATTGCACCGTTTTGGTGTGGTTTGGTACCGTATGGATGTACTCGTACGGTATTGCACCGTTTTGGTGTGGTTTGGTACCGTATGGATGTACTCGTACGGTATTGCACCGTTTTGGTTTGGTTTGGTACCGTAACGAAGTACTCGTACGGTATTGTACCCTTTTGGTGTGGTTTGGTACCGTAACGAAGTACTCTTACGGTATTGCACCATTTTGGTGAGGTTTGGTACCGTATGGATCTACTCGTACGGTATTGCACCGTTTTGGTTAGGTTTGGTACCGTAACGAAGTACTCGTACGGTATTGTACCCTTTTGGTGTGCTTTGGTACCGTAACAAAGTACTCGTACGGTATTACCCCGTTTTGGTGTGGTTTGGTACCGTATCGATGTACTCGTACGGCATTGTACCCTTTTTGTGTGGTTTGGTACCGTAACGAACTACTTGAACGGTATTGCACCGTTTTGGTTTGGGTTGGTACCGTATGGATGTACTCGTATGGTATTGCACCGTTTTGGTTTTGGTTGGTACCGTAACGAAGTACTCGTACGGTATTGTACCCTTTTGGTGTGGTTTGGTACCATAACGAAGTACTCGTATGGTATTGCACCGTTTTGGTTTGGTTTGGTACCGTAACGAAGTTCTCGAATGGTATTGTACCCTTTTGGTGTGGTTTGGTACCGTAATGAAGTACTCGTACGGTATTGCACCGTTTTGGTGTGGTTTGGTACCGTATCGATGTAATCGTACGGTATTGTACCCTTTTTGTGTGGTTTGGTACCGTAACGAAGTACTCGTACGGTAGTGCACCGTTTTGGTGTGGTTTGGTACCGTATGGATGTACTCGTACGGTATTGAAGGTGTGGTTTGGTACCGTATCGATGTACTTGTACAGTATTGCACCGTTTTGGTTAGGTTTGGTACCGTAACGAAGTACTCGTACGGTATTGTACCCTTTTGGTGTGGTTTGGTACCGTCACGAAGTACTCGTATGGTATTGCACCGTTTTGGAGTGGTTTGGTACCGTATGGATGTACTCGTACGGTATTGCACCGTTTTGGTTTGGTTTGGTACCGTAACGAAGTACTCGTACGGTATTGCACCGTTTTGGTGAGGTTTGGTACCGTATGGATCTACTCGTACGGTATTGCACCGTTTTGGTTAGGTTTGGTACCGTAACGAAGTACTCGTACGGTATTGTACCCTTTTGGTGTGGTTTGGTACCGTAACAAAGTACTCGTACGGTATTGCACCGTTTTGGTATGGTTTGGTACCGTATCGATGTACTCGTACGGCATTGTACCCTTTTTGTGTGGTTTGGTACCGTAACGAAGTACTTGTACGGTATTGCACCGTTTTGGTTTGGGTGGTACCGTATGGATGTACTCGTATGGTATTGCACCGTTTTGGTTTGGTTTGGTACCGTAACGAAGTACTCGTACGGTATTGCACCGTTTTGGTGTGGTTTGGTACCGTATGGATGTACTCGTACAGTATTGCACCGTTTTGGTGTGGTTTGGTACCGTATGGATGTACTCGTACGGTATTGCACCGTTTTGGTTTGGTTTGGTACCGTAATGAAGTACTCGAACGGTATTGTACCCTTTTGGTGTGGTTTGGTTCCGTAACGAAGTACTCGTACGGTATTGCACCGTTTTTGTGTGGTTTGGTACCGTATGGATGTACTCGTACGGTATTGCACCGTTTTGGTGTGGTTTGGTACCGTATGGAAGTACTCGTACGGTATTGCACCGTTTTGGTGTGGTTTGGTACCGTATCGATGTACTCGTACGGTATTGCACCGTTTTGGTTTGGTTTGGCACCGTAACGAAGTACTCGTACGGTATTGCACCATTTTGGTGAGGTTTGGTACCGTATGGATCTACTCGTACGGTAGTGCACCGTTTTGGTTAGGTTTGGTACCGTAACGAAGTACTCGTACGGTATTGTAACCTTTTGGTGTGGTTTGGTACCGTAACAAAGTACTCGTACGGTATTGCACCGTTTTGGAATGGTTTGGTACCGTATCGATGTACTCGTACGGCATTGTACCCTTTTTGTGTGGTTTGGTACCGTAACGAAGTACTTGTACGGTATTGCACCGTTTTGGTTTGGGTTGGTACCGTATGGATGTACTCGTATGGTATTGCACCGTTTTGGTTTGGTTTGGTACCGTAACGAAGTACTCGTACGGTATTGCACCGTTTTGGTGTGGTTTGGTACCGTATGGATGTACTCGTACGGTATTGCACCGTTTTGGTGTGGTTTGGTACCGTATGGATGTACTCGTACGGTATTGAACCGTTTTGGTTTGGTTTGGTACCGTAACGAAGTACTCGTACGGTATTGTACCCTTTTGGTGTGGTTTGGTACCGTAACGAAGTACTCTTACGGTATTGCACCATTTTGGTGAGGTTTGGTACCGTATGGATCTACTCGTACGGTATTGCACCGTTTTGGTTAGGTTTGGTACCGTAACGAAGTACTCGTACGGTATTGTACCCTTTTGGTGTGCTTTGGTACCGTAACAAAGTACTCGTACGGTATTGCCCCGTTTTGGTGTGGTTTGGTACCGTATCAATGTACTCGTACGGCATTGTACCCTTTTTGTGTGGTTTGGTACCGTAACGAACTACTTGAACGGTATTGCACCGTTTTGGTTTGGGTTGGTACCGTATGGATGTACTCGTATGGTATTGCACCGTTTTGGTTTGGGTTGGTACCGTAACGAAGTACTCGTACGGTATTGTACCCTTTTGGTGTGGTTTGGTACCGTAACGAAGTACTCGTATGGTATTGCACCGTTTTGGTTTGGTTTGGTACCGTAACAAAGTACTCGTACGGTATTGTACCCTTTTGGTGTGGTTTGGTACCGTATCGATGTACTCGTACGGTATTGTACCCTTTCTGTGTGGTTTGGTACCGTAACAAAGTACTCGTACGGTATTGCACCGTTTTGGTGTGGTTTGGTACCGTATGGATGTACTCGTACGGTATTGTACCCTTTTTGTGTGGTTTGGTACCGTAACGAAGTACTCGTACGGTATTGCACCGTTTTGGTGTGGTTTGGTACCGTATGGAAGTACTCGTACGGTATTGCACCGTTTTGGTTTGGTTTGGTACCGTAACGAAGTACTCGTACGGTATTGTACCCTTTTGCTGTGGTTTGGTACCGTAACGAAGTACTCGTACGGTATTGCACCGTTTTGGTGTGGTTTGGTACCGTATGGATGTACTCGCACGGTATTGTACCCTTTTTGTGTGGTTTGGTACCGTAACGAACTACTCGTACGGTATTGCACCGTTTTGGTGCGGTTTCGTACCGTATGGATGTACTCGTACGGTATTGCACCGTTTTGGTTAGGTTCGGTACCGTAACGAAGTACTCGTACGGTATTGTACCCTTTTGGTGTGGTTTGGTACCGTAACGAAGTATTCGTACGGTATTGCACCGTTTTGGTGTGGTTTGGTACCGTGTGGATATTCTCGTACAATATTGCACCGTTTTGGTTTGGTTTGGTACCGTAACGAAGTACTCGAACGGTATTGTACCCTTTTGGTGTGGTTTGGTACCGTAACGAAGTACTCGTACGGTATTGCACCGTTTTGGTGTGGTTTGGTACTGTATCGATGTACTCGTACGGTATTGTACCCTTTTTGTGTGGTTTGGTACCGTAACAAAGTACTCGTACGGTATTGCACCGTTTTGGTGTGGTTTGGTACCGTATGGATGTACTCGTACGGTATTGCACCGTTTTGGTTAGGTTTGGTACCGTAACGAAGTACTCGTACGGTATTGAACCCTTTTGGTGTGGTTTGGTACCGTAACGAAGTACTCGTACGGTATTGCACCGTTTTGGTGTGGTTTGGTACCGTATGGATGTACTCGTACGGTATTGCACCGTTTTGGATTGGTTTGGTACCGTAACGAAGTACTTGTACGGTATTGTACCCTTTTGGTGTGGTTAGGTACCGTAACGAAGTACTTGTACGGTATTGCACCGTTTTGGAGTGGTTTGGTACCGTATGGATGAACTCGTACGGTATTGTACCCTTTTTGTGTGGTTTGGTACCGTAACGAAGTACTCGTACGGTATTGCACCGTTTTGGTGTGGTTTGGTACCGTATGGATGTACTCGTACGGTATTGCACCGTTTTGGTGTGGTTTGGTACCGTATGCATGTACTCGTACGGTATTGCACCGTTTTGGTGTGGTTTGGTACCGTATGGATGTACTCGTACGGTATTGCACCGTTTTGGTGAGGTTAGGTACTGTAACGAAGTCCTCGAACGGTATTGTACCCTTTTGGTGTGGTTTGGTACCGTAACGAAGTACTCGTACGGTATTGCACCGTTTTGGTGTGGTTTGGTACCGTATGTATGTACTCGTACGGTATTGCACCGTTTTGGAGTGGTTTGGTACCGTATAGATGTACTCGTACGGTATTGCACCATTTTGGTTTGGTTTGGTACCGTAACGAAGTACTCGTACGGTATTGCACCGTTTTAGTGAGGTTTGGTACCGTATGGATCTACTCGTACGGTATTGCACCGTTTTGGTTTGGTTTGGTACCGTAACGAAGTACTCGTACGGTATTGCACCGTTTTGGTATGGTTTGGTACCGTATGGATGTACTCGTATGGTATTGCACCGTTTTGGTGTGGTTTGGTACCGTAACGAAGTACTCAAACGGTATTGTACCCTTTTGGTGTGGTTTGGTACCGTAACGAAGTACTCGTACGGTATTGCACCGTTTTGGTGTGGTTTGGTACCGTATGGATGTACTCGTACGGTATTGCACCGTTTTGGTTTGGTTTGGTACCGTAACGAAGTACTCGTACGGTATTGTACCCTTTTGCTGTGGTTTGGTACCGTAACGAAGTACTCGTACGGTATTGCACCGTTTTGGTGTGGTTTGGTACCGTATGGATGTACTCGCACGGTATTGTACCCTTTTTGTGTGGTTTGGTACCGTAACGAACTACTCGTACGGTATTGCACCGTTTTGGTGTGGTTTCGTACCGTATGGATGTACTCGTACGGTATTGCACCGTTTTGGTTAGGTTCGGTACCGTAACGAAGTACTCGTACGGTATTGTACCCTTTTGGTGTGGTTTGGTACCGTAACGAAGTATTCGTACGGTATTGCACCGTTTTGGTGTGGTTTGGTACCGTATGGATATACTCGTACGGTATTGCACCGTTTTGGTTTGGTTTGGTACCGTAACGAAGTACTCGAACGGTATTGTACCCTTTTGGTGTGGTTTGGTACCGTAACGAAGTACTCGTACGGTATTGCACCGTTTTGGTGTGGTTTGGTACCGTATCAATGTACTCGTACGGTATTGTACCCTTTTTGTGTGGTTTGGTACCGTAACAAAGTACTCGTACGGTATTGCACCGTTTTGGTGCGGTTTGGTACCGTATGGATGTACTCGTACGGTATTGCACCGTTTTGGTTTGGTTTGGTACCGTAACGAAGTACTCGTACGGTATTGTACCCTTTTGGAGTGGTTTGGTACCGTAACGAAGTACTTGTACGGTATTGCACCGTTTTGGAGTGGTTTGGTACCGTATGGATGTACTCGTACGGTATTGTACCCTTTTTGTGTGGTTTTGTACCGTAACGAAGTACTCGTATGGTATTGCACCGTTTTGCAGTGGTTTGGTACCGTATGGATGTACTCATACGGTATTGTACCCTTTTTGTGTGGTTTGGTACCGTAACGAAGTACTCGTACGGTATTGCACCGTTTTGGTGTGGTTTGGTACCGTATGGATGTACTCGTACGGTATTGCACCGTTTTGGTGTGGTTTGGTACCGTATGCATGTACTCGTACGGTATTGCACCGTTTTGGTTTGGTTTGGTACCGTAACAAAGTACTCGTACGGTATTGTACCCTTTTGGTGTGGTTTTGTACCGTATCGATGTACTCGTACGGTATTGTACCCTTTCTGTGTGGTTTGGTACCGTAACAAAGTACTCGTACGGTATTGCACCGTTTTGGTGTGGTTTGGTACCGTATGGATGTACTCGTACGGTATTGTACCCTTTTTGTGTGGTTTGGTACCGTAACGAAGTACTCGTACGGTATTGCACCGTTTTGGTGTGGTTTGGTACCGTATGGAAGTACTCGTACGGTATTGCACCGTTTTGGTTTGGTTTGGTACCGTAACGAAGTACTCGTACGGTATTGTACCCTTTTGCTGTGGTTTGGTACCGTAACGAAGTACTCGTACGGTATTGCACCGTTTTGGTGTGGTTTGGTACCGTATGGATGTACTCGCACGGTACTGTACCCTTTTTGTGTGGTTTGGTACCGTAACGAACTACTCGTACGGTATTGCACCGTTTTGGTGTGGTTTCGTACCTTATGGATGTACTCGTACGGTATTGCACCGTTTTGGTTAGGTTCGGTACCGTAACGAAGTACTCGTACGGTATTGTACCCTTTTGGTGTGGTTTGGTACCGTAACGAAGTATTCGTACGGTATTGCACCGTTTTGGTGTGGTTTGGTACTGTGTGGATATTCTCGTACAATATTGCACCGTTTTGGTTTGGTTTGGTACCGTAACGAAGTACTCGAACGGTATTGTACCCTTTTGGTGTGGTTTGGTACCGTAACGAAGTACTCGTACGGTATTTCACCGTTTTGGTGTGGTTTGGTACTGTATCGATGTACTCGTACGGTATTGTACCCTTTTTGTGTGGTTTGGTACCGTAACAAAGTACTCGTACGGTATTGCACCGTTTTGGTGTGGTTTGGTACCGTATGGATGTACTCGTACGGTATTGCACCGTTTTGGTTTGGTTTGGTACCGTAACGAAGTACTTGTACGGTATTGTACCCTTTTGGTGTGGTTAGGTACCGTAACGAAGTACTTGTACGGTATTGCACCGTTTTTGAGTGGTTTGGTACCGTATGGATGAACTCGTACGGTATTGTACCCTTTTTGTGTGGTTTGGTACCGTAACGAAGTACTCGTACGGTATTGAACCGTTTTGGTGTGGTTTGGTACCATATGGATGTACTCGTACGGTATTGCACCGTTTTGGTGTGGTTTGGTACCGTATGCATGTACTCGTACGGTATTGCTCCGTTTTGGTTTGGTTTGGTACCGTAACGAAGTACTCGTACGGTATTGTACCCTTTTGGTGTGGTTTGGTACCGTAACGAAGTACTCGTACGGTATTGCACCGTTTTTTGTGTGGTTTGGTACCGTATGGATGTACTCGTACGGTATTGTACCCTTTTTGTGTGGTTTGGTACCGTAACGAAGTACTCGTACGGTATTGCACCGTTTTGGTGTGGTTTGGTACCGTATGGAAGTACTCGTACGGTATTGCACCGTTTTGGTTTGGTTTGGTACCGTAACGAAGTACTCGTACGGTATTGTACCCTTTTGCTGTGGTTTGGTACCGTAACGAAGTACTCGTACGGTATTGCACCGTTTTGGTGTGGTTTGGTACCGTATGGATGTACTCGCACGGTACTGTACCCTTTTTGTGTGGTTTGGTACCGTAACGAACTACTCGTACGGTATTGCACCGTTTTGGTGTGGTTTGGTACCGTATGGATGTACTCGTACGGTATTGTACCCTTTTTGTGTGGTTTGGTACCGTAACGAAGTACTCGTACGGTATTGAACCGTTTTGGTGTGGTTTGGTACCGTATGGATGTACTCGTACGGTATTGCACCGTTTTGGTTAGGTTTGGTACCGTAACGAAGTACTAGTACGGTATTGTACCCTTTTGGTGTGGTTTGGTACTGTAACGAAGTATTCGTACGGTATTGCACCGTTTTGGTGTGGTTTGGTACCGTATGGATGTACTCGTACGGTATTGCACCGTTTTGGTTTGGTTTGGTACCGTACCGAAGTACTCGAACGGTATTGTACCCTTTTGGTGTTGTTTGGTACCGTAACGAAGTACTCGTACGGTATTGCACCGTTTTGGTGTGGTTTGGTACTGTATCGATGTACTCGTACGGTATTGTACCCTTTTTGTGTGGTTTGGTACCGTAACAAAGTACTCGTACGATATTGCATCGTTTTGGTGTGGTTTGGTACCGTATGGATGTACTCGTACGGTATCGCACCGTTTTGGTTAGGTTTGGTACCGTAACGAAGTACTCGTACGGTATTGTACCCTTTTGGTGTGGTTTGGTACCGTAACGAAGTACTCGTACGGTATTGCACCCTTTTGGTGTGGTTTGGTACCGTATCAATGTACTCGTACGGTATTGTACCCTTTTCGTGTGGTTTGGTACCGTAACAAAGTACTCGTACGGTATTGCACCGTTTTGGTGTGGTTTTGTACCGTATGGATGTACTCGTACGGTATTGCACCGTTTTGGTTAGGTTTGGTACCGTAACGAAGTACTCGTACGGTATTGTACCCTTTTGGTGTTGTTTGGTACCGTAACGAAGTACTCGTACGGTATTGCACCGTTTTGGTGTGGTTTGGTACCGTATGGATGTACTCGTACGGTATTGCACCGTTTTGGTTTTGTTTGGTACCGTAACGAAGTACTCGTACGGTATTGTACCCTTTTGGTGTGGTTTGGTACCGTAACGAAGTACTTGTACGGTATTGCACCGTTTTGGAGTGGTTTGGTACCGTATGGATGTACTCGTACGGTATTGTACCCTTTTTGTGTGGTTTGGTACCGTAACGAAGTACTGGTACGGTATTGCACCATTTTGGAGTGGTTTGATACCGTATGGATGTACTCGTACGGTATTGTACCCTTTTTGTGTGGTTTGGTACCGTAATGAAGTACTCGTATGGTATTGCACCGTTTTGGTGTGGTTTGGTACCGTATGGATGTACTCGTACGGTATTGCACCGTTTTGGTGTGGTTTGGTACCGTATGCATGTACTCGTACGGTATTGCACCGTTTTGGTTTGGTTTGGTACCGTAACGAAGTACTCGTACGGTATTGTACCCTTTTGGTGTGGTTTGGTACCGTATCGATGTACTCGCACGGTATTGTACCCTTTTTGTGTGGTTTGGTACCGTAACGAAGTACTCGTACGGTATTGCACCGTTTTGGTGTGGTTTGGTACCGTATGGATGTACTCGTACGGTATTGTACCCTTTTGGTGTGGTTTGGTACCGTATGGATGTACTCGTACGGTATTGCACCGTTTTGGTGTGGTTTGGTACCGTATGCATGTACTCGTACGGTATTGCACCGTTTTGGTTTGGTTTGGTACCGTAACGAAGTACTCGTACGGTATTGTACCCTTTTGGTGTGGTTTGGTACCGTAACGAAGTATTCGTCTGGTATTGCACCGTTTTGGTGTGGTTTGGTACCGTATGGATGTACTCGTACGGTATCGCACCGTTTTGGTTAGGTTTGGTACCGTAACGAAGTACTCGTACGGTATTGTACCCTTTTGGTGTGGTTTGGTACCGTAACGAAGTACTCGTACGGTATTGCACCCTTTTGGTGTGGTTTGGTACCGTATGGATGTACTCGTACGGTATTTCACCGTTTTGGTGTGGTTTGGTACCGTATGCATGTACTCGTACGGTATTGCACCGTTTTGGTTTGGTTTGGTACCGTAACGAAGTACTCGTACGGTATTGTACCCTTTTGGTGTGGTTTGGAACCGTAACGAAGTATTCGTACGGTATTGCACCGTTTTGGTGTGGTTTGGTACCGTATGCATGTACTCGTACGGTATTGCACCGTTTTGGTTTGGTTTGGTACCGTAACGAAGTACTCGTACGGTATTGTACCCTTTTGGTGTGGTTTGGTACCGTATCGATGTACTCGTACGGTATTGTACCCTTTTTGTGTGGTTTGGTACCGTAACGAAGTACTCGTACGGTATTGCACCGTTTTGGTGTGGTTTGGTACCGTATGGATGTACTCGCACGGTATTGTACCCTTTTTGTGTGGTTTGGTACCGTAACGAACTACTCGTACGGTATTGCACCCTTTTGGTGTGGTTTGGTACCGTATGGATGTACTCGTACGGTATTGCACCGTTTTGGTGTGGTTTGGTACCGTATGGATGTACTCGTACGGTATTGCACCGTTTTGGTTTGGTTTGGTACCGTAACGAAGTACTCGTACGGTATTGTACCCTTTTGGGGTGGTTTGGTACCGTAACGAAGTACTCGTACGGTATTGCACCGTTTTGGTTTGGTTTGGTACCGTATGGATGTACTCGTACGGTATTGCACCGTTTTGGTTTGGTTTGGTACCGTAACGAAGTACTCGAACGGTATTGTACCCTTTTGGTGTGGTTTGGTACCGTAACGAAGTACTCGTACGGTATTGCACCGTTTTGGTGTGGTTTCGTACCGTATGGATGTACTCGTACGGTATTGCACCGTTTTGGTTTGGTTTGGTACCGTAACGAAGTACTCGTACGGTATTGTACCCTTTTGGTGTGGTTTGGTACCGTAACGAAGTACTCGTACGGTATTGCACCGTTTTGGTGTGGTTTGGTACCGTATGGATGTACTCGTACGGTATTGCACCGTTTTGGTTTGGTTTGGTACCGTAACGAAGTACTCGTACGGTATTGTACCCTTTTGGTGTGGTTTGGTACCGTAACGAAGTACTCGTACGGTATTGCACCGTTTTGGAGTGGTTTGGTACCGTATGGATGTACTCGTACGGTATTGCACCGTTTTGGTTAGGTTTGGTACCGTAACGAAGTACTAGTACGGTATTGTACCCTTTTGGTGTGGTTTGGTACCGTAACGAAGTATTCGTACGGTATTGCACCGTTTTGGTGTGGTTTGGTACCGTATGGATGTACTCGTACGGTATTGCACCGTTTTGGTTTGGTTTGGTACCGTAACGAAGTACTCGAACGGTATTGTACCCTTTTGGTGTGGTTTGGTACCGTAACGAAGTACTCGTACGGTATTGCACCGTTTTGGTGTGGTTTGGTACTGTATCGATGTACTCGTACGGTATTGTACCCTTTTGGTGTGGTTTGGTACCGTAACGAAGTACTTGTACGGTATTGCACCGTTTTGGAGTGGTTTGGTACCGTATGGATGTACTCGTACGGTATTGTACCCTTTTTGTGTGGTTTGGTACCGTAACGAAGTACTGGTACGGTATTGCACCATTTTTGGAGTGGTTTGATACCGTATGGATGTACTCGTACGGTATTGTACCCTTTTTGTGTGGTTTGGTACCGTAATGAAGTACTCGTATGGTATTGCACCATTTTGGTGTGGTTTGGTACCGTATGGATGTACTCGTACGGTATTGCACCGTTTTGGTGTGGTTTGGTACCGTATGCATGTACTCGTACGGTATTGCACCGTTTTGGTTTGGTTTGGTACCGTAACGAAGTACTCGTACGGTATTGTACCCTTTTGGTGTGGTTTGGTACCGTATCGATGTACTCGTACGGTATTGTACCCTTTTTGTGTGGTTTGGTACCGTAACGAAGTACTCGTACGGTATTGCACCGTTTTGGTGTGGTTTGGTACCGTATGGATGTACTCGTACGGTATTGTACCCTTTTGGTGTGGTTTGGTACCGTATGGATGTACTCGTACGGTATTGCACCGTTTTGGTGTGGTTTGGTACCGTATGCATGTACTCGTACGGTATTGCACCGTTTTGGTTTGGTTTGGTACCGTAACGAAGTACTCGTACGGTATTGTACCCTTTTGGTGTGGTTTGGTACCGTAACGAAGTATTCGTACGGTATTGCACCGTTTTGGTGTGGTTTGGTACCGTATGGATGTACTCGTACGGTATTGCACCGTTTTGGTTTGGTTTGGTACCGTAACGAAGTACTCGAACGGTATTGTACCCTTTTGGTGTGGTTTGGTACCGTAACGAAGTACTCGTACGGTATTGCACCGTTTTGGTGTGGTTTGGTACTGTATCGATGTACTCGTACGGTATTGTACCCTTTTTGTGTGGTTTGGTACCGTAACAAAGTACTCGTACGATATTGCACCGTTTTGGTGTGGTTTGGTACCGTATGGATGTACTCGTACGGTATCGCACCGTTTTGGTTAGGTTTGGTACCGTAACGAAGTACTCGTACGGTATTGTACCCTTTTGGTGTGGTTTGGTACCGTAACGAAGTACTCGTACGGTATTGCACCCTTTTGGTGTGGTTTGGTACCGTATCAATGTACTCGTACGGTATTGTACCCTTTTCGTGTGGTTTGGTACCGTAACAAAGTACTCGTACGGTATTGCACCGTTTTGGTGTGGTTTTGTACCGTATGGATGTACTCGTACGGTATTGCACCGTTTTGGTTAGGTTTGGTACCGTAACGAAGTACTCGTACGGTATTGTACCCTTTTGGTGTTGTTTGGTACCGTAACGAAGTACTCGTACGGTATTGCACCGTTTTGGTGTGGTTTGGTACCGTATGGATGTACTCGTACGGTATTGCACCGTTTTGGTTTTGTTTGGTACCGTAACGAATTACTCGTACGGTATTGTACCCTTTTGGTGTGGTTTGGTACCGTAACGAAGTACTTGTACGGTATTGCACCGTTTTGGAGTGGTTTGGTACCGTATGGATGTACTCGTACGGTATTGTACCCTTTTTGTGTGGTTTGGTACCGTAACGAAGTACTGGTACGGTATTGCACCATTTTGGAGTGGTTTGATACCGTATGGATGTACTCGTACGGTATTGTACCCTTTTTGTGTGGTTTGGTACCGTAATGAAGTACTCGTATGGTATTGCACCGTTTTGGTGTGGTTTGGTACCGTATGGATGTACTCGTACGGTATTGCACCGTTTTGGTGTGGTTTGGTACCGTATGCATGTACTCGTACGGTATTGCACCGTTTTGGTTTGGTTTGGTACCGTAACGAAGTACTCGTACGGTATTGTACCCTTTTGGTGTGGTTTGGTACCGTATCGATGTACTCGTACGGTATTGTACCCTTTTTGTGTGGTTTGGTACCGTAACGAAGTACTCGTACGGTATTGCACCGTTTTGGTGTGGTTTGGTACCGTATGGATGTACTCGTACGGTATTGTACCCTTTTGGTGTGGTTTGGTACCGTATGGATGTACTCGTACGGTATTGCACCGTTTTGGTGTGGTTTGGTACCGTATGCATGTACTCGTACGGTATTGCACCGTTTTGGTTTGGTTTGGTACCGTAACGAAGTACTCGTACGGTATTGTACCCTTTTGGTGTGGTTTGGTACCGTAACGAAGTATTCGTACGGTATTGCACCGTTTTGGTGTGGTTTGGTACCGTATGGATGTAGTCGTACGGTATCGCACCGTTTTGGTTAGGTTTGGTACCGTAACGAAGTACTCGTACGGTATTGTACCCTTTTGGTGTGGTTTGGTACCGTAACGAAGTACTCGTACGGTATTGCACCCTTTTGGTGTGGTTTGGTACCGTATGGATGTACTCGTACGGTATTGCACCGTTTTGGTGTGGTTTGGTACCGTATGCATGTACTCGTACGGTATTGCACCGTTTTGGTTTGGTTTGGTACCGTAACGAAGTACTCGTACGGTATTGTACCCTTTTGGTGTGGTTTGGAACCGTAACGAAGTATTCGTACGGTATTGCACCGTTTTGGTGTGGTTTGGTACCGTATGCATGTACTCGTACGGTATTGCACCGTTTTGGTTTGGTTTGGTACCGTAACGAAGTACTCGTACGGTATTGTACCCTTTTGGTGTGGTTTGGTACCGTATCGATGTACTCGTACGGTATTGTACCCTTTTTGTGTGGTTTGGTACCGTAACGAAGTACTCGTACGGTATTGCACCGTTTTGGTGTGGTTTGGTACCGTATGGATGTACTCGTACGGTATTGTACCCTTTTGGTGTGGTTTGGTACCGTATGGATGTACTCGTACGGTATTGCACCGTTTTGGTGTGGTTTGGTACCGTATGCATGTACTCGTACGGTATTGCACCGTTTTGGTTTGGTTTGGTACCGTAACGAAGTACTCGTACGGTATTGTACCCTTTTGCTGTGGTTTGGTACCGTAACGAAGTACTCGTACGGTATTGCACCGTTTTGGTGTGGTTTGGTACCGTATGGATGTACTCGCACGGTATTGTACCCTTTTTGTGTGGTTTGGTACCGTAACGAACTACTCGTACGGTATTGCACCCTTTTGGTGTGGTTTGGTACCGTATGGATGTACTCGTACGGTATTGCACCGTTTTGGTGTGGTTTGGTACCGTATGGATGTACTCGTACGGTATTGCACCGTTTTGGTTTGGTTTGGTACCGTAACGAAGTACTCGTACGGTATTGTACCCTTTTGGGGTGGTTTGGTACAGTAACGAAGTACTCGTACGGTATTGCACCGTTTTGGTTTGGTTTGGTACCGTATGGATGTACTCGTACGGTATTGCACCGTTTTGGTTTGGTTTTGTACCGTAACGAAGTACTCGAACGGTATTGTACCCTTTTGGTGTGGTTTGGTACCGTAACGAAGTACTCGTACGGTATTGCACCGTTTTGGTGTGGTTTGGTACCGTATGGATGTACTCGTACGGTATTGCACCGTTTTGGTTTGGTTTGGTACCGTAAAGAAGTACTCGTACGGTATTGTACCCTTTTGGTGTGGTTTGGTACCGTAACGAAGTACTCGTACGGTATTGCACCGTTTTGGTGTGGTTTGGTACCGTATGGATGTACTCGTACGGTATTGCACCGTTTTGGTTTGGTTTCGTACCGTAACGAAGTACTCGTACGGTATTGTACCCTTTTGGTGTGGTTTGGTACCGTAACGAAGTACTCGTACGGTATTGCACCGTTTTGGAGTGGTTTGGTACCGTATGGATGTACTCGTACGGTATTGCACCGTTTTGGTTAGGTTTGGTACCGTAACGAAGTACTAGTACGGTATTGTACCCTTTTGGTGTGGTTTGGTACCGTAACGAAGTATTCGTACGGTATTGCACCGTTTTGGTGTGGTTTGGTACCGTATGGATGTACTCGTACGGTATTGCACCGTTTTGGTTTGGTTTGGTACCGTAACGAAGTACTCGAACGGTATTGTACCCTTTTGGTGTGGTTTGGTACCGTAACGAAGTACTCGTACGGTATTGCACCGTTTTGGTGTGGTTTGGTACTGTATCGATGTACTCGTACGGTATTGTACCCTTTTTGTGTGGTTTGGTACCGTAACAAAGTACTCGTACGATATTGCACCGTTTTGGTGTGGTTTGGTACCGTATGGATGTACTCGTACGGTATCGCACCGTTTTGGTTAGGTTTGGTACCGTAACGAAGTACTCGTACGGTATTGTACCCTTTTGGTGTGGTTTGGTACCGTAACGAAGTACTCGTACGGTATTGCACCCTTTTGGTGTGGTTTGGTACCGTATCAATGTACTCGTACGGTATTGTACCCTTTTCGTGTGGTTTGGTACCGTAACAAAGTACTCGTACGGTATTGCACCGTTTTGGTGTGGTTTTGTACCGTATGGATGTACTCGTACGGTATTGCACCGTTTTGGTTAGGTTTGGTACCGTAACGAAGTACTCGTACGGTATTGTACCCTTTTCGTGTGGTTTGGTACCGTAACGAAGTACTCGTACGGTATTGCACCGTTTTGGTGTGGTTTGGTACCGTATGGATGTACTCGTACGGTATTGCACCGTTTTGGTTTTGTTTGGTACCGTAACGAAGTACTCGTACGGTATTGTACCCTTTTGGTGTGGTTTGGTACCGTAACGAAGTACTTGTACGGTATTGCACCGTTTTGGAGTGGTTTGGTACCGTATGGATGTACTCGTACGGTATTGTACCCTTTTTGTGTGGTTTGGTACCGTAACGAAGTACTGGTACGGTATTGCACCATTTTGGAGTGGTTTTATACCGTATGGATGTACTCGTACGGTATTGTACCCTTTTTGTGTGGTTTGGTACCGTAATGAAGTACTCGTATTGTATTGCACCGTTTTGGTGTGGTTTGGTACCGTATGGATGTACTCGCACGGTATTGTACCCTTTTTGTGTGGTTTGGTACCGTAACGAACTACTCGTACGGTATTGCACCCTTTTGGTGTGGTTTGGTACCGTATGGATGTACTCGTACGGTATTGCACCGTTTTGGTGTGGTTTGGTACCGTATGGATGTACTCGTACGGTATTGCACCGTTTTGGTTTGGTTTGGTACCGTAACGAAGTACTCGTACGGTATTGTACCCTTTTGGGGTGGTTTGGTACAGTAACGAAGTACTCGTACGGTATTGCACCGTTTTGGTTTGGTTTGGTACCGTATGGATGTACTCGTACGGTATTGCACCGTTTTGGTTTGGTTTTGTACCGTAACGAAGTACTCGAACGGTATTGTACCCTTTTGGTGTGGTTTGGTACCGTAACGAAGTACTCGTACGGTATTGCACCGTTTTGGTGTGGTTTGGTACCGTATGGATGTACTCGTACGGTATTGCACCGTTTTGGTTTGGTTTGGTACCGTAAAGAAGTACTCGTACGGTATTGTACCCTTTTGGTGTGGTTTGGTACCGTAACGAAGTACTCGTACGGTATTGCACCGTTTTGGTGTGGTTTGGTACCGTATGGATGTACTCGTACGGTATTGCACCGTTTTGGTTTGGTTTCGTACCGTAACGAAGTACTCGTACGGTATTGTACCCTTTTGGTGTGGTTTGGTACCGTAACGAAGTACTCGTACGGTATTGCACCGTTTTGGAGTGGTTTGGTACCGTATGGATGTACTCGTACGGTATTGCACCGTTTTGGTTAGGTTTGGTACCGTAACGAAGTACTAGTACGGTATTGTACCCTTTTGGTGTGGTTTGGTACCGTAACGAAGTATTCGTACGGTATTGCACCGTTTTGGTGTGGTTTGGTACCGTATGGATGTACTCGTACGGTATTGCACCGTTTTGGTTTGGTTTGGTACCGTAACGAAGTACTCGAACGGTATTGTACCCTTTTGGTGTGGTTTGGTACCGTAACGAAGTACTCGTACGGTATTGCACCGTTTTGGTGTGGTTTGGTACTGTATCGATGTACTCGTACGGTATTGTACCCTTTTTGTGTGGTTTGGTACCGTAACAAAGTACTCGTACGATATTGCACCGTTTTGGTGTGGTTTGGTACCGTATGGATGTACTCGTACGGTATCGCACCGTTTTGGTTAGGTTTGGTACCGTAACGAAGTACTCGTACGGTATTGTACCCTTTTGGTGTGGTTTGGTACCGTAACGAAGTACTCGTACGGTATTGCACCCTTTTGGTGTGGTTTGGTACCGTATCAATGTACTCGTACGGTATTGTACCCTTTTCGTGTGGTTTGGTACCGTAACAAAGTACTCGTACGGTATTGCACCGTTTTGGTGTGGTTTTGTACCGTATGGATGTACTCGTACGGTATTGCACCGTTTTGGTTAGGTTTGGTACCGTAACGAAGTACTCGTACGGTATTGTACCCTTTTCGTGTGGTTTGGTACCGTAACGAAGTACTCGTACGGTATTGCACCGTTTTGGTGTGGTTTGGTACCGTATGGATGTACTCGTACGGTATTGCACCGTTTTGGTTTTGTTTGGTACCGTAACGAAGTACTCGTACGGTATTGTACCCTTTTGGTGTGGTTTGGTACCGTAACGAAGTACTTGTACGGTATTGCACCGTTTTGGAGTGGTTTGGTACCGTATGGATGTACTCGTACGGTATTGTACCCTTTTTGTGTGGTTTGGTACCGTAACGAAGTACTGGTACGGTATTGCACCATTTTGGAGTGGTTTTATACCGTATGGATGTACTCGTACGGTATTGTACCCTTTTTGTGTGGTTTGGTACCGTAATGAAGTACTCGTATTGTATTGCACCGTTTTGGTGTGGTTTGGTACCGTATGGATGTACTCGTACGGTATTGCACCGTTTTGGTGTGGTTTGGTACCGTATGCATGTACTCGTACGGTATTGCACCGTTTTGGTTTGGTTTGGTACCGTAACGAAGTACTCGTACGGTATTGTACCCTTTTGGTGTGGTTTGGTACCGTATCGATGTACTCGTACGGTATTGTACCCTTTTTGTGTGGTTTGGTACCGTAACGAAGTACTCGTACGGTATTGCACCGTTTTGGTGTGGTTTGGTACCGTATGGATGTACTCGTACGGTATTGTACCCTTTTGGTGTGGTTTGGTACCGTATGGATGTACTCGTACGGTATTGCACCGTTTTGGTGTGGTTTGGTACCGTATGCATGTACTCGTACGGTATTGCACCGTTTTGGTTTGGTTTGGTACCGTAACGAAGTACTCGTACGGTATTGTACCCTTTTGGTGTGGTTTGGTACCGTAACGAAGTATTCGTACGGTATTGCACCGTTTTGGTGTGGTTTGGTACCGTATGGATGTACTCGTACGGTATTGCACCGTTTTGGTTTGGTTTGGTACCGTAACGAAGTACTCGAACGGTATTGTACCCTTTTGGTGTGGTTTGGTACCGTAACGAAGTACTCGTACGGTATTGCACCGTTTTGGTGTGGTTTGGTACTGTATCGATGTACTCGTACGGTATTGTACCCTTTTTGTGTGGTTTGGTACCGTAACAAAGTACTCGTACGGTATTGCACCGTTTTGGTGTGGTTTGGTACCGTATGGATGTACTCGTACGGTATCGCACCGTTTTGGTTAGGTTTGGTACCGTAACGAAGTACTCGTACGGTATTGTACCCTTTTGGTGTGGTTTGGTACCGTAACGAAGTACTCGTACGGTATTGCACCGTTTTGGTGTGGTTTGGTACCGTATGGATGTACTCGTACGGTATTGCACCGTTTTTGTTTGGTTTGGTACCGTAACGATGTACTCGTACGGTATTGTACCCTTTTGGTGTGGTTTGGAACCGTAACGAAGTATTCGTACGGTATTGCACCGTTTTGGTGTGGTTTGGTACCGTATGGATGTACTCGTACGGTATTGCACCGTTTTGGTTTGGTTTGGTACCGTAACGAAGTACTCGAACGGTATTGTACCCTTTTGGTGTGGTTTGGTACCGTAACGAAGTACTCGTACGGTATTGCACCGTTTTGGTGTGGTTTGGTACTGTATCGATGTACTCGTACGGTATTGTACCCTTTTTGTGTGGTTTGGTACCGTAACAAAGTACTCGTACGGTATTGCACCGTTTTGGTGTGGTTTGGTACCGTATGGATGTACTCGTACGGTATCGCACCGTTTTGGTTAGGTTTGGTACCGTAACGAAGTACTCGTACGGTATTGTACCCTTTTGGTGTGGTTTGGTACCGTAACGAAGTACTCGTACGGTATTGCACCGTTTTGGTGTGGTTTGGTACCGTATGGATGTACTCGTACGGTATTGCACCGTTTTGGTTTGGTTTGGTACCGTAACGAAGTACTCGTACGGTATTGTACCCTTTTGGTGTGGTTTGGTACCGTAACGAAGTACTCGTACGGTATTGCACCGTTTTGGTGTGGTTTGGTACCGTATGGATGTACTCGTACGGTATTGCACCGTTTTGGTTTGGTTTGGTACCGTAACGAAGTACTCGTACGGTATTGTACCCTTTTGGTGTGGTTTGGTACCGTAACGAAGTACTCGTACGGTATTGCACCGTTTTGGAGTGGTTTGGTACCGTATGGATGTACTCGTACGGTATTGTACCCTTTTTGTGTGGTTTGGTACCGTAACGAAGTACTCGTACGGTATTGCACCGTTTTGGAGTGGTTTGGTACCGTATGGATGTACTCATACGGTATTGTACCCTTTTTGTGTGGTTTAGCACCGTAACGAAGTACTCGTACGGTATTGCACCGTTTTGGTGTGGTTTGGTACCGTATGGATGTACTCGTACGGTATTGCACCGTTTCGTACGGTATTGCACCGTTTTGGTGTGGTTTGGTACCGTATGCATGTACTCGTACGGTATTGCACCGTTTTGGTTTGGTTTGGTACCGTGACAAAGTACTCGTACGGTATTGTACCCTTTTGGTGTGGTTTGGTACCGTATCGATGTACTCGTACGGTATTGTACCCTTTTTGTGTGGTTTGGTACCGTAACAAAGTAGTCGTACGGTATTGCACCGTTTTGGTGTGGTTTGGTACCGTATGGATGTACTCGTACGGTATTGTACCCTTTTTGTGTGGTTTGGTACCGTAACGAAGTACTCGTACGGTATTGCACCGTTTTGGTGTGGTTTGGTACCGTATGGATGTACTCGTACGGTATTGCACCGTTTTGGTTTGGTTTGGTACCGTAACGAAGTACTCGTACGGTATTGTACCCTTTTGCTGTGGTTTGGTACCGTAACGAAGTACTCGTACGGTATTGCACCGTTTTGGTGTGGTTTGGTACCGTATGGATGTACTCGCACGGTATTGTACCCTTTTTGTGTGGTTTGGTACCGTAACGAACTACTCGTACGGTATTGCACCGTTTTGGTGTGGTTTGGTACCGTATGGATGTACTCGTACGGTATTGCACCGTTTTGGTTTGGTTTGGTACCGTAACGAAGTACTCGTACGGTATTGTACCCTTTTGGGGTGGTTTGGTACCGTAACGAAGTACTCGTACGGTATTGCACCGTTTTGGTTTGGTTTGGTACCGTATGGATGTACTCGTACGGTATTGCACCGTTTTGGTTTGGTTTGGTACCGTAACGAAGTACTCGAACGGTATTGTACCCTTTTGGTGTGGTTTGGTACCGTAACGAAGTACTCGTACGGTATTGCACCGTTTTGGTGTGGTTTGGTACCGTATGGATGTACTCGTACGGTATTGCACCGTTTTGGTTTGGTTTGGTACCGTAACGAAGTACTCGTACGGTATTGTACCCTTTTGGTGTGGTTTGGTACCGTAACGAAGTACTCGTACGGTATTGCACCGTTTTGGTGTGGTTTGGTACCGTATGGATGTACTCGTACGGTATTGCACCGTTTTGGTTTGGTTTGGTACCGTAACGAAGTACTCGTACGGTATTGTACCCTTTTGGTGTGGTTTGGTACCGTAACGAAGTACTCGTACGGTATTGCACCGTTTTGGTGTGGTTTGGTACCGTATGGATGTACTCGTACGGTATTGCACCGTTTTGGTTTGGTTTGGTACCGTAACGAAGTACACTCGTACGGTATTGTACCCTTTTGGTGTGGTTTGGTACCGTAACGAAGTACTCGTACGGTATTGCACCGTTTTGGAGTGGTTTGGTACCGTATGGATGTACTCGTACGGTATTGTACCCTTTTTGTGTGGTTTGGTACCGTAACGAAGTACTCGTACGGTATTGCACCGTTTTGGAGTGGTTTGGTACCGTATGGATGTACTCATACGGTATTGTACCCTTTTTGTGTGGTTTGGCACCGTAACGAAGTACTCGTACGGTATTGCACCGTTTTGGTGTGGTTTGGTACCGTATGGATGTACTCGCACGGTATTGTACCCTTTTTGAGTGGTTTGGTACCGTACCGAACTACTCGTACGGTATTGCACCGTTTTGGTGTGGTTTGGTACCATATGGATGTACTCGTACGGTACTGAACCGTTTTGCTTTGGTTTAGACCGTAACGAAATACTCGTACGGTATTGTACCCTTTTGGTGTGGTTTGGTACCGTAACGAAGTACTCCTACGGTATTGCACCGTTTTGGTGTGGTTTGGTACCGTATGGATGTACTCGTACGGTATTGCACCGTTTTGGTTTGGTTTGGTACCGTAACGAAGTAGTCGTACGGTATTGCACCGTTTTGGTGTGGTTTGGTACCGTATGGATGTACTCGTATGGTATTGCACCGTTTTGGTTAGGTTTGGTACCGTAACGAAGTACTCGAACGGTATTGTACCCTTTTGGTGTGGTTTGGTACTGTAACGAAGTACTCGTACGGTATTGCACCGTATTGGTGTGGTTTGGTACCGTATGGATGTATTCGTACGTTATTGCACCGTTTTGGTGTGGTTTGGTACCGTATGGATGTACTCGTACGGTATTGCACCGTTTTGGTTTGGTTTGGTACCGTACCGAAGTACTCGTACGGTATTGTAACCTTTTGGTGTGGTTTGGTACCGTAACGAAGTACTCGTGCGGTATTGCACCGTTTTTGTGAGGTTTGGTACCATATTGATCTACTCGTACGGTATTGCACCGTTTTGGTTAGGTTTGGTACCGTAACGAAGTACTCGTACGGTATTGTACCCTTTTGGTGTGGTTTGGTACCGTAACGAAGTACTCGTACGGTATTGCACCGTTTTCGTGTGGTTTGGTACCGTATGGATGTACTCGTACGGTATTGCACCGTTTTGGTTTGGTTTGGTACCGTAACGAAGTACTCGTACGGTAATGCACCGTTTTGGTGTGGTGTTGTACCGTATGGATGTACTCGTACGGTATTGCACCGTTTTGGTGTGGTTTGGTACCGTATGGATGTACTCGTACGGTATTGCACCGTTTTGGTGTGGTTTGGAACCGTATGGATGTACTCGTACGGTATTGCACCGTTTAGGTGAGGTTTGGTACCGTATTGATCTACTCGTACGGTATTGCACCGTTTTGGTTAGGTTTGGTACCGTAACGAAGTACTCGTACGGTATTGTACCCTTTTGGTGTGGTTTGGTACCGTAACGTAGTACTCGTACGGTATTGCACCGTTTTGGTGTGGTTTGGTACCGTATGGATGTACTCGTACGGTATTGCAGCGTTTTGGTTTGGTTTGGTACCGTAACGAAGTAGTCGTACGGTATTGCACCGTTTTGGTGTGGTTTGGTACCGTATGGATGTACTCGTATGGTATTGCACCGTTTTGGTTAGGTTTGGTACCGTAACGAAGTACTCGAACGGTATTGTACCCTTTTGGTGTGGTTTGGTACTGTAACGAAGTACTCGTACGGTATTGCACCGTATTGGTGTGGTTTGGTACCGTATGGATGTATTCGTACGGTATTGCACCGTTTTGGTGTGGTTTGGTACCGTATGGATGTACTCGTACGGTATTGCACCGTTTTGGTTTGGTTTGGTACCGTACCGAAGTACTCGTACGGTATTGTACCCTTTTGGTGTGGTTTGGTACCGTAACGAAGTACTCGTGCGGTATTGCACCGTTTTGGTGAGGTTTGGTACCATATTGATCTACTCGTACGGTATTGCACCGTTTTGGTTAGGTTTGGTACCGTAACGAAGTACTCGTACGGTATTGTACCCTTTTGGTGTGGTTTGGTACCGTAACGAAGTACTCGTACGGTATTGCACCGTTTTCGTGTGGTTTGGTACCGTATGGATGTACTCGTACGGTATTGCACCGTTTTGGTTTGGTTTGGTACCGTAACGAAGTACTCGTACGGTAATGCACCGTTTTGGTGTGGTGTTGTACCGTATGGATGTACTCGTACGGTATTGCACCGTTTTGGTGTGGTTTGGTACCGTATGGATGTTCTCGTACGGTATTGCACCGTTTTGGTTTGGTTTGGTACCGTAACGAAGTACTCGAACGGTATTGTACCCTTTTGGTGTGGTTTGGTACCGTAACGAAGTACTCGTACGGTATTGCACCGTTTTGGTGTGGTTTGGTACCGTACCGATGTACTCGTACGGTATTGTACCCTTTTTGTGTGGTTTGGTACCGTAACAAAGTACTCGTACGGTATTGCACCGTTTTGGTGTGGTTTGGTACCGTATGGATGTACTCGTACGGTATTGTACCCTTTTTTAGTGGTTTGTTAACGTAACGAACTACTCGTACGGTATTGCACCGTTTTGGTGTGGTTTGGTACCGTATGGATGTACTCGTATGGTATTGCACCGTTTTGGTTAGGTTTGGTACCGTAACGAAGTACTCGAACGGTATTGTACCCTTTTGGTGTGGTTTGGTACTGTAACGAAGTACTCGTACGGTATTGCACCGTATTGGTGTGGTTTGGTACCGTATGGATGTATTCGTACGGTATTGCACCGTTTTGGTGTGGTTTGGTACCGTATGGATGTACTCGTACGGTATTGCACCGTATTGGTGTGGTTTGGTACCGTATGGATGTATTCGTACGGTATTGCACCGTTTTGGTGTGGTTTGGTACCGTATGGATGTACTCGTACGGTATTGCGCCGTTTAGGTGAGGTTTGGTACCGTATTGATCTACTCGTACGGTATTGCACCGTTTTGGTTAGGTTTGGTACCGTAACGAAGTACTCGTACGGTATTGTACCCTTTTGGTGTGGTTTGGTACCGTAACGTAGTACTCGTACGGTATTGCACCGTTTTCGTGTGGTTTGGTACCGTATGGTTGTACTCGTACGGTATTGCACCGTTTTGGTTTGGTTTGGTACCGTAACGAAGTACTCGTACGGTATTGCACCGTTTTGGTGTGGTGTTGTACCGTATGGATGTACTCGTACGGTATTGCACCGTTTTGGTGTGGTTTGGTACCATATGGATGTACTCGTACGGTATTGCACCGTTTTGGTTTGGTTTGGTACCGTAACGAAGTACTCGAACGGTATTGTACCCTTTTGGTGTGGTTTGGTACCGTAACGAAGTACTCGTACGGTATTGCACCGTTTTGGTGTGGTTTGGTACCGTATGGATGTACTCGTACGGTATTGCACCGTTTTGGTTTGGTTTGGTACCGTAACGAAGTACTCGTACGGTATTGCACCGTTTTGGTGTGGTGTTGTACCGTATGGATGTACTCGTACGGTATTGCACCGTTTTGGTGTGGTTTGGAACCGTATGGATGTACTCGTACGGTATTGCACCGTTTTGGTGTGGTTTGGTACCGTATGGATGTACTCGTACGGTATTGCACCGTTTTGGTTTGGTTTGGTACCGTAACGAAGTACTCGAACGGTATTGTACCCTTTTGGTGTGGTTTGGTACTGTAACGAAGTACTCGTGCGGTATTGCACCGTTTTGGTGAGGTTTTGTACCGTATTGATCTACTCGTACGGTATTGCACCGTTTTGGTTAGGTTTGGTACCGTAACGAAGTACTCGTACGGTATAGTACCCTTTTGGTGTGGTTTGGTACCGTAACGAAGTACTCGTACGGTATTGCATCGTTTTCGTGTGGTTTGGTACCGTATGGATGTACTCGTACGGTATTGCACCGTTTTGGTTTGGTTTGGTACCGTAACGAAGTACTCGTACGGTATTGCACCGTTTTGGTGTGGTGTTGTACCGTATGGATGTACTCGTACGGTATTGCACCGTTTTGGTGTGGTTTGGAACCGTATGGATGTACTCGTACGGTATTGCACCGTTTAGGTGAGGTTTGGTACCGTATTGATCTACTCGTACGGTATTGCACCGTTTTGGTTAGGTTTGGTACCGTAACGAAGTACTCGTACGGTATTGTACCCTTTTGGTGTGGTTTGGTACCGTAACGTAGTACTCGTACGGTATTGCACCGTTTTGGTGTGGTTTGGTACCGTATGGATGTACTCGTACGGTATTGCACCGTTTTGGTTTGGTTTGGTACCGTAACGAAGTAGTCGTACGGTATTGCACCGTTTTGGTGTGGTTTGGTACCGTATGGATGTACTCGTATGGTATTGCACCGTTTTGGTTAGGTTTGGTACCGTAACGAAGTACTCGAACGGTATTGTACCCTTTTGGTGTGGTTTGGTACTGTAACGAAGTACTCGTACGGTATTGCACCGTATTGGTGTGGTTTGGTACCGTATGGATGTATTCGTACGGTATTGCACCGTTTTGGTGTGGTTTGGTACCGTATGGATGTACTCGTACGGTATTGCACCGTTTTGGTTTGGTTTGGTACCGTACCGAAGTACTCGTACGGTATTGTACCCTTTTGGTGTGGTTTGGTACCGTAACGAAGTACTCGTGCGGTATTGCACCGTTTTGGTGAGGTTTGGTACCATATTGATCTACTCGTACGGTATTGCACCGTTTTGGTTAGGTTTGGTACCGTAACGAAGTACTCGTACGGTATTGTACCCTTTTGGTGTGGTTTGGTACCGTAACGAAGTACTCGTACGGTATTGCACCGTTTTCGTGTGGTTTGGTACCGTATGGATGTACTCGTACGGTATTGCACCGTTTTGGTTTGGTTTGGTACCGTAACGAAGTACTCGTACGGTAATGCACCGTTTTGGTGTGGTGTTGTACCGTATGGATGTACTCGTACGGTATTGCACCGTTTTGGTGTGGTTTGGTACCGTATGGATGTTCTCGTACGGTATTGCACCGTTTTGGTTTGGTTTGGTACCGTAACGAAGTACTCGAACGGTATTGTACCCTTTTGGTGTGGTTTGGTACCGTAACGAAGTACTCGTACGGTATTGCACCGTTTTGGTGTGGTTTGGTACCGTACCGATGTACTCGTACGGTATTGTACCCTTTTTGTGTGGTTTGGTACCGTAACAAAGTACTCGTACGGTATTGCACCGTTTTGGTGTGGTTTGGTACCGTATGGATGTACTCGTACGGTATTGTACCCTTTTTTAGTGGTTTGTTAACGTAACGAACTACTCGTACGGTATTGCACCGTTTTGGTGTGGTTTGGTACCGTATGGATGTACTCGTATGGTATTGCACCGTTTTGGTTAGGTTTGGTACCGTAACGAAGTACTCGAACGGTATTGTACCCTTTAGGTGTGGTTTGGTACTGTAACGAAGTACTCGTACGGTATTGCACCGTATTGGTGTCGTTTGGTACCGTATGGAAGTATTCGTACGGTATTGCACCGTTTTGTTGTGGTTTGGTACCGTATGGATGTACTCGTACGGTATTCCACCGTTTTGGTTTGGTTTGGTACCGTACCGAAGTACTCGTACGGTATTGTACCCTTTTGGTGTGGTTTGGTACCGTAACGAAGTACTCGTACGGTATTGCACCGTTTTCGTGTGGTTTGGTACCGTATGGATGTACTCGTACGGTATTGCACCGTTTTGGTTTGGTTTGGTACCGTACCGAAGTACTCGTACGGTATTGTACCCTTTTGGTGTGGTTTGGTACCGTAACGAAGTACTCGTGCGGTATTGCACCGTTTAGGTGAGGTTTGGTACCGTATTGATCTACTCGTACGGTATTGCACCGTTTTGGTTAGGTTTGGTACCGTAACGAAGTACTCGTACGGTATTGTACCCTTTTGGTGTGGTTTGGTACCGTAACGTAGTACTCGTACGGTATTGCACCGTTTTCGTGTGGTTTGGTACCGTATGGATGTACTCGTACGGTATTGCACCGTTTTGGTTTGGTTTGGTACCGTAACGAAGTACTCGTACGGTATTGCACCGTTTTGGTGTGGTGTTGTACCGTATGGATGTACTCGTACGGTATTGCACCGTTTTGGTGTGGTTTGGTACCGTATGGATGTTCTCGTACGGTATTGCACCGTTTTGGTTTGGTTTGGTACCGTAACGAATTACTCGAACGGTATTGTACCCTTTTGGTACGGTTTGGTACCGTAACGAAGTACTCGTACGGTATTGCACCGTTTTGGTGTGGTTTTGTACCGTACCGATGTACTCGTACGGTATTGTACCCTTTTTGTGTGGTTTGGTACCGTAACAAAGTACTCGTACGGTATTGCACCGTTTTGGTGTGGTTTGGTACCGTATGGATGTACTCGTACGATATTGTACCCTTTTTGAGTGGTTTGGTACCGTACCGAACTACTCGTACGGTATTGCACCGTTTTGGTGTGGTTTGGTACCGTATGGATGTACTCGTATGGTATTGCACCGTTTTGGTTAGGTTTGGTACCGTAACAAAGTACTCGAACGGTATTGTACCCTTTTGGTGTGGTTTGGTACTGTAACGAAGTACTCGTACGGTATTGCACCGTTTTCGTGTGGTTTGGTACCGTATGGATGTACTCGTACGGTATTGCACCGTTTTGGTTTGGTTTGGTACCGTAACGAAGTACTCGTACGGTATTGCACCGTTTTGGTGTGGTGTTGTACCGTATGGATGTACTCGTACGGTATTGCCCCGTTTTGGTGTGGTTTGGTACCGTATGGATGTTCTCGTACGGTATTGCACCGTTTTGGTTTGGTTTGGTACCGAAACGAAGTACTCGAACGGTATTGTACCCTTTTGGTGTGGTTTGGTACCGTAACGAAGTACTCGTACGGTATTGCACCGTTTTGGTGTGGTTTGGTACCGTACCGATGTACTCGTACGGTATTGTACCCTTTTTGTGTGGTTTGGTACCGTAACAAAGTACTCGTACGGTATTGCACCGTTTTGGTGTGGTTTGATACCGTATGGATGTACTCGTACGATATTGTACCCTTTTTGAGTGGTTTGGTACCGTACCGAACTACTCGTACGGTATTGCACCGTTTTGGTGTGGTTTGGTACCGTATGGATGTACTCGTATGGTATTGCACCGTTTTGGTTAGGTTTGGTACCGTAACGAAGTACTCGAACGGTATTGTACCCTTTTGGTGTGGTTTGGTACTGTAACGAAGTACTCGTACGGTATTGCACCGTATTGGTGTGGTTTGGTACCGTATGGATGTATTCGTACGGTATTGCACCGTTTTGGTGTGGTTTGGTACCGTATGGATGTACTCGTACGGTATTGCACCGTATTGGTGTGGTTTGGTACCGTATGGATGTATTCGTACGGTATTGCACCGTTTTGGTGTGGTTTGGTACCGTATGGATGTACTCGTACGGTATTGCACCGTTTAGGTGAGGTTTGGTACCGTATTGATCTACTCGTACGGTATTGCACCGTTTTGGTTAGGTTTGGTACCGTAACGAAGTACTCGTACGGTATTGTACCCTTTTGGTGTGGTTTGGTACCGTAACGTAGTACTCGTACGGTATTGCACCGTTTTCGTGTGGTTTGTTACCGTAAGGATGTACTCGTACGGTATTGCACCGTTTTGGTTTGGTTTGGAACCGTAACGAAGTACTCGTACGGTATTGCACCGTTTTGGTGTGGTGTTGTACCGTATGGATGTACTCGTATGGTATTGCACCGTTTTGGTTAGGTTTGGTACCGTAACGAAGTACTCGAACGGTATTGTACCCTTTAGGTGTGGTTTGGTACTGTAACGAAGTACTCGTACGGTATTGCACCGTATTGGTGTCGTTTGGTACCGTATGGAAGTATTCGTACGGTATTGCACCGTTTTGTTGTGGTTTGGTACCGTATGGATGTACTCGTACGGTATTCCACCGTTTTGGTTTGGTTTGGTACCGTACCGAAGTACTCGTACGGTATTGTACCCTTTTGGTGTGGTTTGGTACCGTAACGAAGTACTCGTACGGTATTGCACCGTTTTCGTGTGGTTTGGTACCGTATGGATGTACTCGTACGGTATTGCACCGTTTTGGTTTGGTTTGGTACCGTACCGAAGTACTCGTACGGTATTGTACCCTTTTGGTGTGGTTTGGTACCGTAACGAAGTACTCGTGCGGTATTGCACCGTTTAGGTGAGGTTTGGTACCGTATTGATCTACTCGTACGGTATTGCACCGTTTTGGTTAGGTTTGGTACCGTAACGAAGTACTCGTACGGTATTGTACCCTTTTGGTGTGGTTTGGTACCGTAACGTAGTACTCGTACGGTATTGCACCGTTTTCGTGTGGTTTGGTACCGTATGGATGTACTCGTACGGTATTGCACCGTTTTGGTTTGGTTTGGTACCGTAACGAAGTACTCGTACGGTATTGCACCGTTTTGGTGTGGTGTTGTACCGTATGGATGTACTCGTACGGTATTGCACCGTTTTGGTGTGGTTTGGTACCGTATGGATGTTCTCGTACGGTATTGCACCGTTTTGGTTTGGTTTGGTACCGTAACGAAGTACTCGAACGGTATTGTACCCTTTTGGTACGGTTTGGTACCGTAACGAAGTACTCGTACGGTATTGCACCGTTTTGGTGTGGTTTGGTACCGTACCGATGTACTCGTACGGTATTGTACCCTTTTTGTGTGGTTTGGTACCGTAACAAAGTACTCGTACGGTATTGCACCGTTTTGGTGTGGTTTGGTACCGTATGGATGTACTCGTACGATATTGTACCCTTTTTGAGTGGTTTGGTACCGTACCGAACTACTCGTACGGTATTGCACCGTTTTGGTGTGGTTTGGTACCGTATGGATGTACTCGTATGGTATTGCACCGTTTTGGTTAGGTTTGGTACCGTAACAAAGTACTCGAACGGTATTGTACCCTTTTGGTGTGGTTTGGTACTGTAACGAAGTACTCGTACGGTATTGCACCGTTTTCGTGTGGTTTGGTACCGTATGGATGTACTCGTACGGTATTGCACCGTTTTGGTTTGGTTTGGTACCGTAACGAAGTACTCGTACGGTATTGCACCGTTTTGGTGTGGTGTTGTACCGTATGGATGTACTCGTACGGTATTGCCCCGTTTTGGTGTGGTTTGGTACCGTATGGATGTTCTCGTACGGTATTGCACCGTTTTGGTTTGGTTTGGTACCGAAACGAAGTACTCGAACGGTATTGTACCCTTTTGGTGTGGTTTGGTACCGTAACGAAGTACTCGTACGGTATTGCACCGTTTTGGTGTGGTTTGGTACCGTACCGATGTACTCGTACGGTATTGTACCCTTTTTGTGTGGTTTGGTACCGTAACAAAGTACTCGTACGGTATTGCACCGTTTTGGTGTGGTTTGATACCGTATGGATGTACTCGTACGATATTGTACCCTTTTTGAGTGGTTTGGTACCGTACCGAACTACTCGTACGGTATTGCACCGTTTTGGTGTGGTTTGGTACCGTATGGATGTACTCGTATGGTATTGCACCGTTTTGGTTAGGTTTGGTACCGTAACGAAGTACTCGAACGGTATTGTACCCTTTTGGTGTGGTTTGGTACTGTAACGAAGTACTCGTACGGTATTGCACCGTATTGGTGTGGTTTGGTACCGTATGGATGTATTCGTACGGTATTGCACCGTTTTGGTGTGGTTTGGTACCGTATGGATGTACTCGTACGGTATTGCACCGTATTGGTGTGGTTTGGTACCGTATGGATGTATTCGTACGGTATTGCACCGTTTTGGTGTGGTTTGGTACCGTATGGATGTACTCGTACGGTATTGCACCGTTTAGGTGAGGTTTGGTACCGTATTGATCTACTCGTACGGTATTGCACCGTTTTGGTTAGGTTTGGTACCGTAACGAAGTACTCGTACGGTATTGTACCCTTTTGGTGTGGTTTGGTACCGTAACGTAGTACTCGTACGGTATTGCACCGTTTTCGTGTGGTTTGGTACCGTATGGATGTACTCGTACGGTATTGCACCGTTTTGGTTTGGTTTGGAACCGTAACGAAGTACTCGTACGGTATTGCACCGTTTTGGTGTGGTGTTGTACCGTATGGATGTACTCGTACGGTATTGCACCGTTTTGGTGTGGTTTGGTACCATATGGATGTACTCGTACGGTATTGCACCGTTTTGGTTTGGTTTGGTACCGTAACGAAGTACTCGAACGGTATTGTACCCTTTTGGTGTGGTTTGGTACCGTAACGAAGTACTCGTACGGTATTGCACCGTTTTGGTGTGGTTTGGTACCGTATGGATGTACTCGTACGGTATTGCACCGTTTTGGTTTGGTTTGGTACCGTAACGAAGTACTCGTACGGTATTGCACCGTTTTGGTGTGGTGTTGTACCGTATGGATGTACTCGTACGGTATTGCACCGTTTTGGTGTGGTTTGGAACCGTATGGATGTACTCGTACGGTATTGCACCGTTTTGGTGTGGTTTGGTACCGTATGGATGTACTCGTACGGTATTGCACCGTTTTGGTTTGGTTTGGTACCGTAACGAAGTACTCGAACGGTATTGTACCCTTTTGGTGTGGTTTGGTACTGTAACGAAGTACTCGTGCGGTATTGCACCGTTTTGGTGAGGTTTGGTACCGTATTGATCTACTCGTACGGTATTGCACCGTTTTGGTTAGGTTTGGTACCGTAACGAAGTACTCGTACGGTATTGTACCCTTTTGGTGTGGTTTGGTACCGTAACGAAGTACTCGTACGGTATTGCATCGTTTTCGTGTGGTTTGGTACCGTATGGATGTACTCGTACGGTATTGCACCGTTTTGGTTTGGTTTGGTACCGTAACGAAGTACTCGTACGGTATTGCACCGTTTTGGTGTGGTGTTGTACCGTATGGATGTACTCGTACGGTATTGCACCGTTTTGGTGTGGTTTGGAACCGTATGGATGTACTCGTACGGTATTGCACCGTTTTGGTGTGGTTTGGTACAGTATGGATGTACTCGTACGGTATTGCACCGTTTTGGTTTGGTTTGGTACCGTAACGAAGTACTCGAACGGTATTGTACCCTTTTGGTGTGGTTTGGTACCGTAACGAAGTACTCGTACGTTATTGTACCCTTTTGGTGTGGTTTGGTACCGTAACGAAGTACTCGTACGGTATTGCACCGTTTTCGTGTGGTTTGGTACCGTATGGATGTACTCGTACGGTATTGCACCGTTTTGGTGTGGTTTGGTACCATATGGATGTACTCGTACGGTACTGAACCGTTTTGCTTTGGTTTAGACCGTAACGAAATACTCGTACGGTATTGTACCCTTTTGGTGTGGTTTGGTACCGTAACGAAGTACTCCTACGGTATTGCACCGTTTTGGTGTGGTTTGGTACCGTATGGATGTACTCGTACGGTATTGCACCGTTTTGGTTTGGTTTGGTACCGTAACGAAGTAGTCGTACGGTATTGCACCGTTTTGGTGTGGTTTGGTACCGTATGGATGTACTCGTATGGTATTGCACCGTTTTGGTTAGGTTTGGTACCGTAACGAAGTACTCGAACGGTATTGTACCCTTTTGGTGTGGTTTGGTACTGTAACGAAGTACTCGTACGGTATTGCACCGTATTGGTGTGGTTTGGTACCGTATGGATATATTCGTACGGTATTGCACCGTTTTGGTGTGGTTTGGTACCGTATGGATGTACTCGTACGGTATTGCACCGTTTTGGTTTGGTTTGGTACCGTACCGAAGTACTCGTACGGTATTGTACCCTTTTGGTGTGGTTTGGTACCGTAACGAAGTACTCGTGCGGTATTGCACCGTTTTGGTGAGGTTTGGTACCATATTGATCTACTCGTACAGTATTGCACCGTTTTGGTTAGGTTTGGTACCGTAACGAAGTACTCGTACGGTATTGTACCCTTTTGGTGTGGTTTGGTACCGTAACGAAGTACTCGTACGGTATTGCACCGTTTTCGTGTGGTTTGGTACCGTATGGATGTACTCGTACGGTATTGCACCGTTTTGGTTTGGTTTGGTACCGTGACGAAGTACTCGTACGGTAATGCACCGTTTTGGTGTGGTGTTGTACCGTATGGATGTACTCGTACGGTATTGCACCGTTTTGGTGTGGTTTGGTACCGTATGGATGTTCTCGTACGGTATTGCACCGTTTTGGTTTGGTTTGGTACCGTAACGAAGTACTCGAACGGTATTGTACCCTTTTGGTGTGGTTTGGTACCGTAACGAAGTACTCGTACGGTATTGCACCGTTTTGGTGTGGTTTGGTACCGTACCGATGTACTCGTACGGTATTGTACCCTTTTTGTGTGGTTTGGTACCGTAACAAAGTACTCGTACGGTATTGCACCGTTTTGGTGTGGTTTGGTACCGTATGGATGTACTCGTACGGTATTGTACCCTTTTTTAGTGGTTTGGTACCGTAACGAACTACTCGTACGGTATTGCACCGTTTTGGTGTGGTTTGGTACCGTATGGATGTACTCGTATGGTATTGCGCCGTTTTGGTTAGGTTTGGTACCGTAACGAAGTACTCGAACGGTATTGTACCCTTTAGGTGTGGTTTGGTACTGTAACGAAGTACTCGTACGGTATTGCACCGTATTGGTGTTGTTTGGTACCGTATGGAAGTATTCGTACGGTATTGCACCGTTTTGGTGTGGTTTGGTACCGTATGGATGTACTCGTACGGTATTCCACCGTTTTGGTTTGGTTTGGTACCGTACCGAAGTACTCGTACGGTATTGTACCCTTTTGGTGTGGTTTGGTACCGTAACGAAGTACTCGTACGGTAATGCACCGTTTTGGTGTGGTGTTGTACCGTATGGATGTACTCGTACGGTATTGCACCGTTTTGGTGTGGTTTGGTACCGTATGGATGTACTCGTACGGTATTGCACCGTTTTGGTGTGGTTTGGTACCGTACCGATGTACTCGTACGGTATTGTACCCTTTTTGTGTGGTTTGGTACCGTAACAAAGTACTCGTACGGTATTGCACCGTTTTGGTGTGGTTTGGTACCGTATGGATGTACTCGTACGATATTGTACCCTTTTTGAGTGGTTTGGTACCGTACCGAACTACTCGTACGGTATTGCACCGTTTTGGTGTGGTTTGGTACCGTATGGATGTACTCGTATGGTATTGCACCGTTTTGGTTAGGTTTGGTACCGTAACAAAGTACTCGAACGGTATTGTACCCTTTTGGTGTGGTTTGGTACTGTAACGAAGTACTCGTACGGTATTGCACCGTTTTCGTGTGGTTTGGTACCGTATGGATGTACTCGTACGGTATTGCACCGTTTTGGTTTGGTTTGGTACCGTAACGAAGTACTCGTACGGTATTGCACCGTTTTGGTGTGGTGTTGTACCGTATGGATGTACTCGTACGGTATTGCACCGTTTTGGTGTGGTTTGGTACCGTATGGATGTTCTCGTACGGTATTGCACCGTTTTGGTTTGGTTTGGTACCGTAACGAAGTACTCGAACGGTATTGTACCCTTTTGGTGTGGTTTGGTACCGTAACGAAGTACTCGTACGGTATTGCACCGTTTTGGTGTGGTTTGGTACCGTACCGATGTACTCGTACGGTATTGTACCCTTTTTGTGTGGTTTGGTACCGTAACAAAGTACTCGTACGGTATTGCACCGTTTTGGTGTGGTTTGGTACCGTATGGATGTACTCGTACGATATTGTACCCTTTTTGAGTGGTTTGGTACCGTACCGAACTACTCGTACGGTATTGCACCGTTTTGGTGTGGTTTGGTACCGTATGGATGTACTCGTATGGTATTGCACCGTTTTGGTTAGGTTTGGTACCGTAACAAAGTACTCGAACGGTATTGTACCCTTTTGGTGTGGTTTGGTACTGTAACGAAGTACTCGTACGGTATTGCACCGTTTTCGTGTGGTTTGGTACCGTATGGATGTACTCGTACGGTATTGCACCGTTTTGGTTTGGTTTGGTACCGTAACGAAGTACTCGTACGGTATTGCACCGTTTTGGTGTGGTGTTGTACCGTATGGATGTACTCGTACGGTATTGCACCGTTTTGGTGTGGTTTGGTACCGTATGGATGTTCTCGTACGGTATTGCACCGTTTTGGTTTGGTTTGGTACCGTAACGAAGTACTCGAACGGTATTGTACCCTTTTGGTGTGGTTTGGTACCGTAACGAAGTACTCGTACGGTATTGCACCGTTTTGGTGTGGTTTGGTACCGTACCGAGCTACTCGTACGGTATTGCACCGTTTTGGTGTGGTTTTGTACCGTATGGATGTACTCGTATGGTATTGCACCGTTTTGGTTAGGTTTGGTACCGTAACGAAGTACTCGAACGGTATTGTACCCTTTTGGTGTGGTTTCGTACTGTAACGAAGTACTCGTACGGTATTGCACCGTATTGGTGTGGTTTGGTACCGTATGGATGTATTCGTACGGTATTGCACCGTTTTGGTGTGGTTTGGTACCGTATGGATGTACTCGTACGGTATTGCACCGTATTGGTGTGGTTTGGTACCGTATGGATGTATTCGTACGGTATTGCACCGTCTTGGTGTGGTTTGGTACCGTATGGATGTACTCGTACGGTATTGCACCGTTTAGGTGAGGTTTGGTACCGTATTGATCTACTCGTACGGTATTGCACCGTTTTGGTTAGGTTTGGTACCGTAACGAAGAAATCGTACGGTATTGTACCCTTTTGGTGTGGTTTGGTACCGTAACGAAGTACTCGTACGGTATTGCACCGTTTTCGTGTGGTTTGGTACCGTATGGATGTACTCGTACGGTATTGCACCGTTTTGGTTTGGTTTGGTACCGTAACGAAGTACTCGTACGGTATTGCACCGTTTTGGTGTGGTGTTGTACCGTATGGATGTACTCGTACGGTATTGCACCGTTTTGGTGTGGTTTGGTACCATATGGATGTACTCGTACGGTATTGCACCGTTTTGGTTTGGTTTGGTACCGTAACGAAGTACTCGAACGGTATTGTACCCTTTTGGTGTGGTTTGGTACCGTAACGAAGTACTCGTACGGTATTGCACCGTTTTGGTGTGGTTTGGTACCGTATGGATGTACTCGTACGGTATTGCACCGTTTTGGTTTGGTTTGGTACCGTAACGAAGTACTCGTACGGTATTGCACCGTTTTGGTGTGGTGTTGTACCGTATGGATGTACTCGTACGGTATTGCACCGTTTTGGTGTGGTTTGGAACCGTATGGATGTACTCGTACGGTATTGCACCGTTTTGGTGTGGTTTGGTACCGTATGGATGTACTCGTACGATATTGTACCCTTTTTGAGTGGTTTGGTACCGTACCGAACTACTCGTACGGTATTGCACCGTTTTGGTGTGGTTTGGTACCGTATGGATGTACTCGTATGGTATTGCACCGTTTTGGTTAGGTTTGGTACCGTAACAAAGTACTCGAACGGTATTGTACCCTTTTGGTGTGGTTTGGTACTGTAACGAAGTACTCGTACGGTATTGCACCGTTTTCGTGTGGTTTGGTACCGTATGGATGTACTCGTACGGTATTGCACCGTTTTGGTTTGGTTTGGTACCGTAACGAAGTACTCGTACGGTATTGCACCGTTTTGGTGTGGTGTTGTACCGTATGGATGTACTCGTACGGTATTGCACCGTTTTGGTGTGGTTTGGTACCGTATGGATGTTCTCGTACGGTATTGCACCGTTTTGGTTTGGTTTGGTACCGTAACGAAGTACTCGAACGGTATTGTACCCTTTTGGTGTGGTTTGGTACCGTAACGAAGTACTCGTACGGTATTGCACCGTTTTGGTGTGGTTTGGTACCGTACCGATGTACTCGTACGGTATTGTACCCTTTTTGTGTGGTTTGGTACCGTAACAAAGTACTCGTACGGTATTGCACCGTTTTGGTGTGGTTTGATACCGTATGGATGTACTCGTACGATATTGTACCCTTTTTGAGTGGTTTGGTACCGTACCGAGCTACTCGTACGGTATTGCACCGTTTTGGTGTGGTTTGGTACCGTATGGATGTACTCGTATGGTATTGCACCGTTTTGGTTAGGTTTGGTACCGTAACGAAGTACTCGAACGGTATTGTACCCTTTTGGTGTGGTTTGGTACTGTAACGAAGTACTCGTACGGTATTGCACCGTATTGGTGTGGTTTGGTACCGTATGGATGTATTCGTACGGTATTGCACCGTTTTGGTGTGGTTTGGTACCGTATGGATGTACTCGTACGGTATTGCACCGTATTGGTGTGGTTTGGTACCGTATGGATGTATTCGTACGGTATTGCACCGTCTTGGTGTGGTTTGGTACCGTATGGATGTACTCGTACGGTATTGCACCGTTTAGGTGAGGTTTGGTACCGTATTGATCTACTCGTACGGTATTGCACCGTTTTGGTTAGGTTTGGTACCGTAACGAAGAAATCGTACGGTATTGTACCCTTTTGGTGTGGTTTGGTACCGTAACGAAGTACTCGTACGGTATTGCACCGTTTTCGTGTGGTTTGGTACCGTATGGATGTACTCGTACGGTATTGCACCGTTTTGGTTTGGTTTGGTACCGTAACGAAGTACTCGTACGGTATTGCACCGTTTTGGTGTGGTGTTGTACCGTATGGATGTACTCGTACGGTATTGCACCGTTTTGGTGTGGTTTGGTACCATATGGATGTACTCGTACGGTATTGCACCGTTTTGGTTTGGTTTGGTACCGTAACGAAGTACTCGAACGGTATTGTACCCTTTTGGTGTGGTTTGGTACCGTAACGAAGTACTCGTACGGTATTGCACCGTTTTGGTGTGGTTTGGTACCGTATGGATGTACTCGTACGGTATTGCACCGTTTTGGTTTGGTTTGGTACCGTAACGAAGTACTCGTACGGTATTGCACCGTTTTGGTGTGGTGTTGTACCGTATGGATGTACTCGTACGGTATTGCACCGTTTTGGTGTGGTTTGGAACCGTATGGATGTACTCGTACGGTATTGCACCGTTTTGGTGTGGTTTGGTACCGTATGGATGTACTCGTACGGTATTGCACCGTTTTGGTTTGGTTTGGTACCGTAACGAAGTACTCGAACGGTATTGTACCCTTTTGGTGTGGTTTGGTACTGTAACGAAGTACTCGTGCGGTATTGCACCGTTTTGGTGAGGTTTGGTACCGTATTGATCTACTCGTACGGTATTGCACCGTTTTGGTTAGGTTTGGTACCGTAACGAAGTACTCGTACGGTATTGTACCCTTTTGGTGTGGTTTGGTACCGTAACGAAGTACTCGTACGGTATTGCATCGTTTTCGTGTGGTTTGGTACCGTATGGATGTACTCGTACGGTATTGCACCGTTTTGGTTTGGTTTGGTACCGTAACGAAGTACTCGTACGGTATTGCACCGTTTTGGTGTGGTGTTGTACCGTATGGATGTACTCGTACGGTATTGCACCGTTTTGGTGTGGTTTGGAACCGTATGGATGTACTCGTACGGTATTGCACCAATTTGGTGTGGTTTGGTACCGTATGGATGTACTCGTACGGTATTGCACCGTTTTGGTTTGGTTTGGTACCGTAACGAAGTACTCGAACGGTATTGTACCCTTTTGGTGTGGTTTGGTACCGTAACGAAGTACTCGTACGTTATTGTACCCTTTTGGTGTGGTTTGGTACCGTAACGAAGTACTCGTACGGTATTGCACCGTTTTGGTGTGGTTTGGTACCGTATGGATGTACTCGTACGGTATTGCACCGTTTTGGTGTGGTTTGGTACCATATGGATGTACTCGTACGGTACTGAACCGTTTTGCTTTGGTTTAGACCGTAACGAAATACTCGTACGGTATTGTACCCTTTTGGTGTGGTTTGGTACCGTAACGAAGTACTCCTACGGTATTGCACCGTTTTGGTGTGGTTTGGTACCGTATGGATGTACTCGTACGGTATTGCACCGTTTTGGTTTGGTTTGGTACCGTAACGAAGTAGTCGTACGGTATTGCACCGTTTTGGTGTGGTTTGGTACCGTATGGATGTACTCGTATGGTATTGCACCGTTTTGGTTAGGTTTGGTACCGTAACGAAGTACTCGAACGGTATTGTACCCTTTTGGTGTGGTTTGGTACTGTAACGAAGTACTCGTACGGTATTGCACCGTATTGGTGTGGTTTGGTACCGTATGGATGTATTCGTACGGTATTGCACCGTTTTGGTGTGGTTTGGTACCGTATGGATGTACTCGTACGGTATTGCACCGTTTTCGTTTGGTTTGGTACCGTACCGAAGTACTCGTACGGTATTGTACCCTTTTGGTGTGGTTTGGTACCGTAACGAAGTACTCGTGCGGTATTGCACCGTTTTGGTGAGGTTTGGTACCATATTGATCTACTCGTACGGTATTGCACCGTTTTGGTTAGGTTTGGTACCGTAACGAAGTACTCGTACGGTATTGTACCCTTTTGGTGTGGTTTGGTACCGTAACGAAGTACTCGTACGGTATTGCACCGTTTTCGTGTGGTTTGGTACCGTATGGATGTACTCGTACGGTATTGCACCGTTTTGGTTTGGTTTGGTACCGTAACGAAGTACTCGTACGGTAATGCACCGTTTTGGTGTGGTGTTGTACCGTATGGATGTACTCGTACGGTATTGCACCGTTTTGGTGTGGTTTGGTACCGTATGGATGTTCTCGTACGGTATTGCACCGTTTTGGTCTGGTTTGGTACCGTAACGAAGTACTCGAACGGTATTGTACCCTTTTGGTGTGGTTTGGTACCGTAACGAAGTACTCGTACGGTATTGCACCGTTTTGGTGTGGTTTGGTACCGTACCGATGTACTCGTACGGTATTGTACCCTTTTTGTGTGGTTTGGTACCGTAACAAAGTACTCGTACGGTATTGCACCGTTTTGGTGTGGTTTGGTACCGTATGGATGTACTCGTACGGTATTGTACCCTTTTTTAGTGGTTTGGTACCGTAACGAACTACTCGTACGGTATTGCACCGTTTTGGTGTGGTTTGGTACCGTATGGATGTACTCGTATGGTATTGCACCGTTTTGGTTAGGTTTGGTACCGTAACGAAGTACTCGAACGGTATTGTACCCTTTAGGTGTGGTTTGGTACTGTAACGAAGTACTCGTACGGTATTGCACCGTATTGGTGTCGTTTGGTACCGTATGGAAGTATTCGTACGGTATTGCACCGTTTTGGTGAGGTTTGGTACCGTATGGATGTACTCGTACGGTATTCCACCGTTTTGGTTTGGTTTGGTACCGTACCGAAGTACTCGTACGGTATTGTACCCTTTTTGTGTGGTTTGGTACCGTAACGAAGTACTCGTACGGTATTGCACCGTTTTCGTGTGGTTTGGTACCGTATGGATGTACTCGTACGGTATTGCACCGTTTTGGTTTGGTTTGGTACCGTAACGAAGTACTCGTACGGTATTGCACCGTTTTGGTGTGGTGTTGTACCGTATGGATGTACTCGTACGGTATTGCACCGTTTTGGTGTGGTTTGGTACCGTATGGATGTTCTCGTACGGTATTGCACCGTTTTGGTTTGGTTTGGTACCGTAACGAAGTACTCGAACGGTATTGTACCCTTTTGGTGTGGTTTGGTACCGTAACGAAGTACTCGTACGTTATTGCACCGTTTTCGTGTGGTTTGGTACCGTATGGATGTACTCGTACGGTATTGCACCGTTTTGGTTTGGTTTGGTACCGTAACGAAGTACTCGTACGGTATTGCACCGTTTTGGTGTGGTTTTGTACCGTATGGATGTACTCGTACGGTATTGCACCGTTTTGGTGTGGTTTGGTACCATATGGATGTACTCGTACGGTATTGCACCGTTTTGGTTTGGTTTGGTACCGTAACGAAGTACTCGAACGGTATTGTACCCTTTTGGTGTGGTTTGGTACCGTAACGAAGTACTCGTACGGTATTGCGACGTTTTGGTGTGGTTTGGTACCGTACCGATGTACTCGTACGGTATTGTACCCTTTTTGTGTGGTTTGGTACCGTAACAAAGTACTCGTACGGTATTAGACCGTTTTGGTGTGGTTTGGTACCGTATGGATGTACTCGTACGGTATTGTACCCTTTTTGAGTGGTTTGGTACCGTAACGAACTACTCGTACGGTATTGCACCGTTTTGGTGTGGTTTGGTACCGTATGGATGTACTCGTATGGTATTGCACCGTTTTGGTTAGGTTTGGTACCGTAACGAAGTACTCGAACGGTATTGTACCCTTTAGGTGTGGTTTGGTACTGTAACGAAGTACTCATACGGTATTGCACCGTATTGGTGTGGTTTGGTACCGTATGGAAGTATTCGTACGGTATTGCACCGTTTTGGTGTGGTTTGGTACCGTATGGATGTACTCGTACGGTATTCCACCGTTTTGGTTTGGTTTGGTACCGTACCGAAGTACTCGTACGGTATTGTAGCCTTTTGGTGTGGTTTGGTACCGTAACGAAGTACTCGTGCGGTATTGCACCGTTTTGGGGAGGTTTGGTACCGTATTGATCTACTCGTACGGTATTGCACCGTTTTGGTTAGGTTTGGTACCGTAACGAAGTACTCGTACGGTATTGTACCCTTTTGGTGTGGTTTGGTACCGTAACGAAGTACTCGTACGGTATTGCACCGTTTTCGTGTGGTTTGGTTTCGTATGGATGTACTCGTACGGTATTGCACCGTTTTGGTTTTGTTTGGTACCGTAACGAAGTACTCGTACGGTATTGCACCGTTTTGGTGTGGTGTTGTACCGTATGGATGTACTCGTACGGTATTGCACCGTTTTGGTGTGGTTTGGTAACGTATGGATGTACTCGTACGGTATTGCACCGTTCTGGTGTGGTTTGGTACCGTATGGATGTACTCGTACGGTATTGCACCGTTTTGGTTTGGTTTGGTACCGTAACGAAGTACTCGAACGGTATTGTACCCTTTTGGTGTGGTTTGGAACCGTAACGAAGTACTCGTACGGTATTGCACCGTTTTGGTGTGGTTTGGTACCGTATCGATGTACTCGTACGGTATTGTACCCTTTTTGTGTGGTTTGGTACCGTAACAAAGTACTCGTACGGTATTGCACCGTTTTGGTGTGGTTTGGTACCGTATGGATGTACTCGTACGGTATTGCACCGTTTTGGTTTGGTTTGGTACCGTAACGAACTACTCGTACGGTATTGTACCCTTTTGGTGTGGTTTGGTACCGTAACGAAGTACTCCTACGGTATTGCACCGTTTTGGTGTGGTTTGGTACCGTATGGATGTACTCTTACGGTATTGCAGCGTTTTGGTTTGGTTTGGTACCGTAACGAAGTACTCGTACGGTATTGCACCGTTTTGGTGTGGTTCGGTACCGTATGGATGTCCTCGTATGGTATTGCACCGTTTTGGTTAGGTTTGGTACCGTAACGAAGTACTCGAACGGAATTGTACCCTTTTGGTGTGGTTTGGTACCGTAACGAAGTACTCGTACGGTATTGCACCGTTTTGGTGTGGTTTGGTACCGTATCGATGTACTCGTACGGTATTGTACCCTTTTTGTGTGGTTTGGTACCGTAACAAAGTACTCGTACGGTATTGCACCGTTTTGGTGTGGTTTGGTACCGTATGGATGTACTCGTACGGTATTGCACCGTTTTGGTTTGGTTTGGTACCGTAACGAACTACTCGTACGGTATTGTACCCTTTTGGTGTGGTTTGGTACCGTAACGAAGTACTCCTACGGTATTGCACCGTTTTGGTGTGGTTTGGTACCGTATGGATGTACTCTTACGGTATTGCAGCGTTTTGGTTTGGTTTGGTACCGTAACGAAGTACTCGTACGGTATTGCACCGTTTTGGTGTGGTTCGGTACCGTATGGATGTCCTCGTATGGTATTGCACCGTTTTGGTTAGGTTTGGTACCGTAACGAAGTACTCGAACGGAATTGTACCCTTTTGGTGTGGTTTGGTACCGTAACGAAGTACTCGTACGGTATTGCACCGTTTTGGTGTGGTTTGGTACCGTATGGATGTACTCGTACGGTATTGTACCCTTTTGGTGTGGTTTGGTACCATAACGAAGTACTCGTACGGTATTGCACCGTTTTTGTGTGGTTTGGTACCGTATGGATGTACTCGTACGGTATTGCACCGTTTTGGTTAGGTTTGGTACCGTAACGAAGTACTCGTACGGTATTGCACCGTGTTGGTGTGGTTTGGTACCGTATGGATGTACTCGTACGGTATTGCACCGTTTTGGTTTGGTTTGGTACCGTAACGAAGTACTCGAACGGTATTGTACCCTTTTGGCGTGGTTTGGTACCGTAACGAAGTACTCGTACGGTATTGCACCGTTTTGGTGTGGTTTGGTACTGTATCGATGTACTCGTACGGTATTGTACCCTTTTTGTGTGGTTTGGTACCGTAACGAAGTACTCGTACGGTATTGCACCGTTTTGGTGTGGTTTGGTACCGTATGGATGTACTCGTACGGTATTGTACCCTTTTGGTGTGGTTTGGTACCATAATGAAGTACTCGTACGGTATTGCACCGTTTTGGTGTGGTTTGGTACCGTATGGATGTACTCGTATGGTATTGCACCGTTTTGGTTAGGTTTGGTACCGTAACGAAGTACTCGAACGGTATTGTACCCTTTTGGTGTGGTTTGGTACTGTAACAAAGTACTCGTACGGTATTGCACCGTATTGGTGTGGTTTGGTACCGTATGGAAGTATTCGTACGGTATTGCACCGTTTTGGTGTGGTTTGGTACCGTATGGATGTACTCGTACGGTATTCCACCGTTTTGGTTTGGTTTGGTACCGTACCGAAGTACTCGTACGGTATTGTACCCTTTTGGTGTGGTTTGGTACCGTAACGAAGTACTCGTGCGGTATTGCACCGTTTTGGTGAGGTTTGGAACCGTATTGATCTACTCGTACGGTATTGCACCGTTTTGGTTAGGTTTGGTACCGTAACAAAGTACTCGTACGGTATTGCACCGTTTTGGTGTGGTTTGGTACCGTATGGATGTACTCGTATGGTATTGCACCGTTTTGGTTAGGTTTGGTACCGTAACGAAGTACTCGAACGGTATTGTACCCTTTTGGTGTGGTTTGGTACTGTAACAAAGTACTCGTACGGTATTGCACCGTATTGGTGTGGTTTGGTACCGTATGGAAGTATTCGTACGGTATTGCACCGTTTTGGTGTGGTTTGGTACCGTATGGATGTACTCGTACGGTATTCCACCGTTTTGGTTTGGTTTGGTACCGTACCGAAGTACTCGTACGGTATTGTACCCTTTTGGTGTGGTTTGGTACCGTAACGAAGTACTCGTACGGTATTGCACCGTTTTCGTGTGGTTTGGTACCGTATGGATGTACTCGTACGGTATTGCACCGTTTTGGTTTGGTTTGGTACCGTAACGAAGTACTCATACGGTATTGCACCGTTTTGGTGTGGTGTTGTACCGTATGGATGTACTAGTACGGTATTGCACCGTTTTGGTTTGGTTTGGTACCGTAACGAAGTACTCGTACGGTATTGCACCGTTTTGGTGTGGTGTTGTACCGTATGGATGTACTCGTACGGTATTGCACCGTTTTGGTGTGGTTTGGTACCGTATGGATGTTCTCGTACGGTATTGCACCGTTTTGGTTTGGTTTGGTACCGTAACGAAGTACTCGAACGGTATTGTACCCTTTTGGTGTGGTTTGGTACCGTAACGAAGTACTCGTACGGTATTGCACCGTTTTGGTGTGGTTTGGTACCGTATGGATGTACTCGTACGGTATTGTACCCTTTTGGTGTGGTTTGGTACCATAACGAAGTACTCGTACGGTATTGCACCGTTTTTGTGTGGTTTGGTACCGTATGGATGTACTCGTACGGTATTGCACCGTTTTGGTTAGGTTTGGTACCGTAACGAAGTACTCGTACGGTATTGCACCGTGTTGGTGTGGTTTGGTACCGTATGGATGTACTCGTACGGTATTGCACCGTTTTGGTTTGGTTTGGTACCGTAACGAAGTACTCGAACGGTATTGTACCCTTTTGGCGTGGTTTGGTACCGTAACGAAGTACTCGTACGGTATTGCACCGTTTTGGTGTGGTTTGGTACCGTATGGATGTACTCTTACGGTATTGCAGCGTTTTGGTTTGGTTTGGTACCGTAACGAAGTACTCGTACGGTATTGCACCGTTTTGGTGTGGTTCGGTACCGTATGGATGTCCTCGTATGGTATTGCACCGTTTTGGTTAGGTTTGGTACCGTAACGAAGTACTCGAACGGAATTGTACCCTTTTGGTGTGGTTTGGTACCGTAACGAAGTACTCGTACGGTATTGCACCGTTTTGGTGTGGTTTGGTACCGTATCGATGTACTCGTACGGTATTGTACCCTTTTTGTGTGGTTTGGTACCGTAACAAAGTACTCGTACGGTATTGCACCGTTTTGGTGTGGTTTGGTACCGTATGGATGTACTCGTACGGTATTGCACCGTTTTGGTTTGGTTTGGTACCGTAACGAACTACTCGTACGGTATTGTACCCTTTTGGTGTGGTTTGGTACCGTAACGAAGTACTCCTACGGTATTGCACCGTTTTGGTGTGGTTTGGTACCGTATGGATGTACTCTTACGGTATTGCAGCGTTTTGGTTTGGTTTGGTACCGTAACGAAGTACTCGTACGGTATTGCACCGTTTTGGTGTGGTTCGGTACCGTATGGATGTCCTCGTATGGTATTGCACCGTTTTGGTTAGGTTTGGTACCGTAACGAAGTACTCGAACGGAATTGTACCCTTTTGGTGTGGTTTGGTACCGTAACGAAGTACTCGTACGGTATTGCACCGTTTTGGTGTGGTTTGGTACCGTATGGATGTACTCGTACGGTATTGTACCCTTTTGGTGTGGTTTGGTACCATAACGAAGTACTCGTACGGTATTGCACCGTTTTTGTGTGGTTTGGTACCGTATGGATGTACTCGTACGGTATTGCACCGTTTTGGTTAGGTTTGGTACCGTAACGAAGTACTCGTACGGTATTGCACCGTGTTGGTGTGGTTTGGTACCGTATGGATGTACTCGTACGGTATTGCACCGTTTTGGTTTGGTTTGGTACCGTAACGAAGTACTCGAACGGTATTGTACCCTTTTGGCGTGGTTTGGTACCGTAACGAAGTACTCGTACGGTATTGCACCGTTTTGGTGTGGTTTGGTACTGTATCGATGTACTCGTACGGTATTGTACCCTTTTTGTGTGGTTTGGTACCGTAACGAAGTACTCGTACGGTATTGCACCGTTTTGGTGTGGTTTGGTACCGTATGGATGTACTCGTACGGTATTGTACCCTTTTGGTGTGGTTTGGTACCATAATGAAGTACTCGTACGGTATTGCACCGTTTTGGTGTGGTTTGGTACCGTATGGATGTACTCGTATGGTATTGCACCGTTTTGGTTAGGTTTGGTACCGTAACGAAGTACTCGAACGGTATTGTACCCTTTTGGTGTGGTTTGGTACTGTAACAAAGTACTCGTACGGTATTGCACCGTATTGGTGTGGTTTGGTACCGTATGGAAGTATTCGTACGGTATTGCACCGTTTTGGTGTGGTTTGGTACCGTATGGATGTACTCGTACGGTATTCCACCGTTTTGGTTTGGTTTGGTACCGTACCGAAGTACTCGTACGGTATTGTACCCTTTTGGTGTGGTTTGGTACCGTAACGAAGTACTCGTGCGGTATTGCACCGTTTTGGTGAGGTTTGGAACCGTATTGATCTACTCGTACGGTATTGCACCGTTTTGGTTAGGTTTGGTACCGTAACAAAGTACTCGTACGGTATTGCACCGTTTTGGTGTGGTTTGGTACCGTATGGATGTACTCGTATGGTATTGCACCGTTTTGGTTAGGTTTGGTACCGTAACGAAGTACTCGAACGGTATTGTACCATTTTGGTGTGGTTTGGTACTGTAACAAAGTACTCGTACGGTATTGCACCGTATTGGTGTGGTTTGGTACCGTATGGAAGTATTCGTACGGTATTGCACCGTTTTGGTGTGGTTTGGTACCGTATGGATGTACTCGTACGGTATTCCACCGTTTTGGTTTGGTTTGGTACCGTACCGAAGTACTCGTACGGTATTGTACCCTTTTGGTGTGGTTTGGTACCGTAACGAAGTACTCGTACGGTATTGCACCGTTTTCGTGTGGTTTGGTACCGTATGGATGTACTCGTACGGTATTGCACCGTTTTGGTTTGGTTTGGTACCGTAACGAAGTACTCATACGGTATTGCACCGTTTTGGTGTGGTGTTGTACCGTATGGATGTACTCGTACGGTATTGCACCGTTTTGGTTTGGTTTGGTACCGTAACGAAGTACTCGTACGGTATTGCACCGTTTTGGTGTGGTGTTGTACCGTATGGATGTACTCGTACGGTATTGCACCGTTTTGGTGTGGTTTGGTACCGTATGGATGTTCTCGTACGGTATTGCACCGTTTTGGTTTGGTTTGGTACCGTAACGAAGTACTCGAACGGTATTGTACCCTTTTGGTGTGGTTTGGTACCGTACGAAGTACTCGTACGGTATTGCACCGTTTTGGTGTGGTTTGGTACCGTACCGATGTACTCGTACGGTATTGTACCCTTTTTGTGTGGTTTGGTACCGTAACAAAGTACTCGTACGGTATTGCACCGTTTTGGTGTGGTTTGGTACCGTATGGATGTACTCGTACGATATTGTACCCTTTTTGAGTGGTTTGGTACCGTACCGAACTACTCGTACGGTATTGCACCGTTTTGGTGTGGTTTGGTACCGTATGGATGTACTCGTATGGTATTGCACCGTTTTGGTTAGGTTTGGTACCGTAACAAAGTACTCGAACGGTATTGTACCCTTTTGGTGTGGTTTGGTACTGTAACGAAGTACTCGTACGGTATTGCACCGTTTTCGTGTGGTTTGGTACCGTATGGATGTACTCGTACGGTATTGCACCGTTTTGGTTTGGTTTGGTACCGTAACGAAGTACTCGTACGGTATTGCACCGTTTTGGTGTGGTGTTGTACCGTATGGATGTACTCGTACGGTATTGCACCGTTTTGGTGTGGTTTGGTACCGTATGGATGTTCTCGTACGGTATTGCACCGTTTTGGTTTGGTTTGGTACCGTAACGAAGTACTCGAACGGTATTGTACCCTTTTGGTGTGGTTTGGTACCGTAACGAAGTACTCGTACGGTATTGCACCGTTTTGGTGTGGTTTGGTACCGTACCGATGTACTCGTACGGTATTGTACCCTTTTTGTGTGGTTTGGTACCGTAACAAAGTACTCGTACGGTATTGCACCGTTTTGGTGTGGTTTGATACCGTATGGATGTACTCGTACGATATTGTACCCTTTTTGAGTGGTTTGGTACCGTACCGAACTACTCGTACGGTATTGCACCGTTTTGGTGTGGTTTGGTACCGTATGGATGTACTCGTATGGTATTGCACCGTTTTGGTTAGGTTTGGTACCGTAACGAAGTACTCGAACGGTATTGTACCCTTTTGGTGTGGTTTGGTACTGTAACGAAGTACTCGTACGGTATTGCACCGTATTGGTGTGGTTTGGTACCGTATGGATGTAGTCGTACGGTATTGCACCGTTTTGGTGTGGTTTGGTACCGTATGGATGTACTCGTACGGTATTGCACCGTATTGGTGTGGTTTGGTACTGTATGGATGTATTCGTACGGTATTGCACCGTTTTGGTGTGGTTTGGTACCGTATGGATGTACTCGTACGGTATTGCACCGTTTAGGTGAGGTTTGGTACCGTATTGATCTACTCGTACGGTATTGCACTGTTTTGGTTAGGTTTGGTACCGTAACGAAGTACTCGTACGGTATTGTACCCTTTTGGTGTGGTTTGGTACCGTAACGTAGTACTCGTACGGTATTGCACCGTTTTCGTGTGGTTTGGTACCGCATGGATGTACTCGTACGGTATTGCACCGTTTTGGTTTGGTTTGGTACCGTAACGAAGTACTCGTACGGTATTGCACCGTTTTGGTGTGGTGTTGTACCGTATGGATGTACTCGTACAGTATTGCACCGTTTTGGTGTGGTTTGGTACCATATGGATGTACTCGTACGCTATTGCACCGTTTTGGTTTGGTTTGGTACCGTAACGAAGTACTCGAACGGTATTGTACCCTTTTGGTGTGGTTTGGTACCGTAACGAAGTACTCGTACGGTATTGCACCGTTTTGGTGTCGTTTGGTACCGTATGGATGTACTCGTACGGTATTGCACCGTTTTGGTTTGGTTTGGTACCGTAACGAAGTACTCGTACGGTATTGCACCGTTTTGGTGTGGTGTTGTACCGTATGGATGTACTCGTACGGTATTGCACCGTTTTGGTGTGGTTTGGAACCGTATGGATGTAGTCGTACGGTATTGCACCGTTTTGGTGTGGTTTGGTACCGTATGGATGTACTCGTACGGTATTGCACCGTTTTGGTTTGGTTTGGTACCGTAACGAAGTACTCGAACGGTATTGTACCCTTTTGGTGTGGTTTGGTACTGTAACGAAGTACTCGTGCGGTATTGCACCGTTTTGGTGAGGTTTGGTACCGTATTGATCTACTCGTACGGTATTGCACCGTTTTGGTTAGGTTTGGTACCGTAACGAAGTACTCGTACGGTATTGTACCCTTTTGGTGTGGTTTGGTACCGTAACGAAGTACTCGTACGGTATTGCATCGTTTTGGTGTGGTTTGGTACCGTATCGATGTACTCGTACGGTATTGTACCCTTTTTGTGTGGTTTGGTACCGTAACAAAGTACTCGTACGGTATTGCACCGTTTTGGTGTGGTTTGGTACCATATGGATGTACTCGTACGGTATTGCACCGTTTTGGTTTGGTTTGGTACCGTAACGAACTACTCGTACGGTATTGTACCCTTTTGGTGTGGTTAGGTACCGTAATGAAGTACTCCTACGGTATTGCACCGTTTTGGTGTGGTTTGGTACCGTATGGATGTACTCTTACGGTATTGCAGCGTTTTGGTTTGGTTTGGTACCGTAACGAAGTACTCGTACGGTATTGCACCGTTTTGGTGTGGTTCGGTACCGTATGGATGTCCTCGTATGGTATTGCACCGTTTTGGTTAGGTTTGGTACCGTAACGAAGTACTCGAACGGAATTGTACCCTTTTGGTGTGGTTTGGTACCGTAACGAAGTACTCGCACGGTATTGCACCGTTTTGGTGTGGTTTGGTACCGTATGGATGTACTCGTACGGTATTGTACCCTTTTGGTGTGGTTTGGTACCATAACGAAGTACTCGTACGGTATTGCACCGTTTTTGTGTGGTTTGGTACAGTATGGATGTACTCGTACGGTATTGCACCGTTTTGGTTAGGTTTGGTACCGTAACGAAGTACTCGTACGGTATTGCACCGTGTTGGTGTGGTTTGGTACCGTATGGATGTACTCGTACGGTATTGCACCGTTTTGGTTTGGTTTGGTACCGTAACGAAGTACTCGAACGGTATTGTACCCTTTTGGCGTGGTTTGGTACCGTAACGAAGTACTCGTACGGTATTGCACCGTTTTGGTGTGGTTTGGTACCGTATCGATGTACTCGTACGGTATTGTACCCTTTTTGTGTGGTTTGGTACCGTAACGAAGTACTCGTACGGTATTGCACCGTTTTGGTGTGGTTTGGTACCGTATGGATGTACTCGTACGGTATTGTACCCTTTTGGTGTGGTTTGGTACCATAATGAAGTACTCGTACGGTATTGCACCGTTTTGGTGTGGTTTGGTACCGTATGGATGTACTCGTATGGTATTGCACCGTTTTGGTTAGGTTTGGTACCGTAACGAAGTACTCGAACGGTATTGTACCCTTTTGGTGTGGTTTGGTACTGTAACAAAGTACTCGTACGGTATTGCACCGTATTGGTGTGGTTTGGTACCGTATGGAAGTATTCGTACGGTATTGCACCGTTTTGGTGTGGTTTGGTACCGTATGGATGTACTCGTACGGTATTGCACCGTTTTGGTTTGGTTTGGTACCGTAACGAAGTACTCGAACGGTATTGTACCCTTTTGGTGTGGTTTGGTACCGTAACGAAGTACTCGTACGTTATTGTACCCTTTTGGTGTGGTTTGGTACCGTAACGAAGTACTCGTACGGTATTGCACCGTTTTGGTGTGGTTTGGTACCGTATGGATGTACTCGTACGGTATTGCACCGTTTTGGTGTGGTTTGGTACCATATGGATGTACTCGTATGGTACTGAACCGTTTTGCTTTGGTTTAGACCGTAACGAAATACTCGTACGGTATTGTACCCTTTTGGTGTGGTTTGGTACCGTAACGAAGTACTCCTACGGTATTGCACCGTTTTGGTGTGGTTTGGTACCGTATGGATGTACTCGTACGGTATTGCACCGTTTTTGTTTGGTTTGGTACCGTAACGAAGTAGTCGTACGGTATTGCACCGTTTTGGTGTGGTTTGGTACCGTATGGATGTACTCGTATGGTATTGCACCGTTTTGGTTAGGTTTGGTACCGTAACGAAGTACTCGAACGGTATTGTACCCTTTTGGTGTGGTTTGGTACTGTAACGAAGTACTCGTACGGTATTGCACCGTATTGGTGTGGTTTGGTACCGTATGGATGTATTCGTACGGTATTGCACCGTTTTGGTGTGGTTTGGTACCGTATGGATGTACTCGTACGGTATTGCACCGTTTTGGTTTGGTTTGGTACCGTACCGAAGTACTCGTACGGTATTGTACCCTTTTGGTGTGGTTTGGTACCGTAACGAAGTACTCGTGCGGTATTGCACCGTTTTGGTGAGGTTTGGTACCATATTGATCTACTCGTACGGTATTGCACCGTTTTGGTTAGGTTTGGTACCGTAACGAAGTACTCGTACGGTATTGTACCCTTTTGGTGTGGTTTGGTACCGTAACGAAGTACTCGTACGGTATTGCACCGTTTTCGTGTGGTTTGGTACCGTATGGATGTACTCGTACGGTATTGCACCGTTTTGGTTTGGTTTGGTACCGTAACGAAGTACTCGTACGGTAATGCACCGTTTTGGTGTGGTGTTGTACGGTATGGATGTACTCGTACGGTATTGCACCGTTTTGGTGTGGTTTGGTACCGTATGGATGTTCTCGTACGGTATTGCACCGTTTTGGTTTGGTTTGGTACCGTAACGAAGTACTCGAACGGTATTGTACCCTTTTGGTGTGGTTTGGTACCGTAACGAAATACTCGTACGGTATTGCACCGTTTTGGTGTGGTTTGGTACCTTACCGATGTACTCGTACGGTATTGTACCCTTTTTGTGTGGTTTGGTACCGTAACAAAGTACTCGTACGGTATTGCACCGTTTTGGTGTGGTTTGGTACCGTATGGATGTACTCGTACGGTATTGTACCCTTTTTTAGTGGTTTGGTACCGTAACGAACTACTCGTACGGTATTGCACCGTTTTGGTGTGGTTTGGTACCGTATGGATGTACTCGTATGGTATTGCACCGTTTTGGTTAGGTTTGGTACCGTAACGAAGTACTCGAACGGTATTGTACCCTTTAGGTGTGGTTTGGTACGGTAACGAAGTACTCGTACGGTATTGCACCGTATTGGTGTGGTTTGGTACCGTATGGAAGTATTCGTACGGTATTGCACCGTATTGGTGTGGTTTGGTACCGTATGGATGTATTCGTACGGTATTGCACCGTTTTGGTGTGGTTTGGTACCGTATGGATGTACTCGTACGGTATTGCACCGTTTAGGTGAGGTTTGGTACCGTATTGATCTACTCGTACGGTATTGCACCGTTTTGGTTAGGTTTGGTACCGTAACGAAGTACTCGTACGGTATTGTACCCTTTTGGTGTGGTTTGGTAACGTAACGTAGTACTCGTACGGTATTGCACCGTTTTCGTGTGGTTTGGTACCGTATGGATGTACTCGTACGGTATTGCACCGTTTTGGTTTGGTTTGGTACCGTAACGAAGTACTCGTACGGTATTGCACCGTTTTGGTGTGGTGTTGTACCGTATGGATGTACTCGTCCGGTATTGCACCGTTTTGGTGTGGTTTGGTACCATATGGATGTACTCGTACGGTATTGCACCGTTTTGGTTTGGTTTGGTACGTAACGAAGTACTCGAACGGTATTGTACCCTTTTGGTGTGGTTTGGTACCGTAACGAAGTACTCGTACGGTATTGCACCGTTTTGGTGTGGTTTGGTACCGTATGGATGTACTCGTACGGTATTGCACCGTTTTGGTTTGGTTTGGTACCGTAACGAAGTACTCGTACGGTATTGCACCGTTTTGGTGTGGTGTTGTACCGTATGGATGTACTCGTACGGTATTGCACCGTTTTGGTGTGGTTTGGAACCGTATGGATGTACTCGTACGGTATTGCACCGTTTTGGTGTGGTTTGGTACCGTATGGATGTACTCGTACGGTATTGCACCGTTTTGGTTTGGTTTGGTACCGTAACGAAGTACTCGAACGGTATTGTACCCTTTTGGTGTGGTTTGGTACTGTAACGAAGTACTCGTGCGGTATTGCACCGTTTTGGTGAGGTTTGGTACCGTATTGATCTACTCGTACGGTATTGCACCGTTTTGGTTAGGTTTGGTACCGTAACGAAGTACTCGTACGGTATTGTACCCTTTTGGTGTGGTTTGGTACCGTAACGAAGTACTCGTACGGTATTGCATCGTTTTCGTGTGGTTTGGTACCGTATGGATGTACTCGTACGGTATTGCACCGTTTTGGTTTGGTTTGGTACCGTAACGAAGTACTCGTACGGTATTGCACCGTTTTGGTGTGGTGTTGTACCGTATGGATGTACTCGTACGGTATTGCACCGTTTTGGTGTGGTTTGGAACTGTATGGATGTACTCGTACTGTATTGCACCGTTTTGGTGTGGTTTGGTACCGTATGGATGTACTCGTACGGTATTGCACCGTTTTGGTTTGGTTTGGTACCGTAACGAAGTACTCGAACGGTATTGTACCCTTTTGGTGTGGTTTGGTACCGTAACGAAGTACTCGTACGTTATTGTACCCTTTTGGTGTGGTTTGGTACCGTAACGAAGTACTCGTACGGTATTGCACCGTTTTGGTGTGGTTTGGTACCGTATGGATGTACTCGTACGGTATTGCACCGTTTTGGTGTGGTTTGGTACCATATGGATGTACTCGTATGGTACTGAACCGTTTTGCTTTGGTTTAGACCGTAACGAAATACTCGTACGGTATTGTACCCTTTTGGTGTGGTTTGGTACCGTAACGAAGTACTCCTACGGTATTGCACCGTTTTGGTGTGGTTTGGTACCGTATGGATGTACTCGTACGGTATTGCACCGTTTTTGTTTGGTTTGGTACCGTAACGAAGTAGTCGTACGGTATTGCACCGTTTTGGTGTGGTTTGGTACCGTATGGATGTACTCGTATGGTATTGCACCGTTTTGGTTAGGTTTGGTACCGTAACGAAGTACTCGAACGGTATTGTACCCTTTTGGTGTGGTTTGGTACTGTAACGAAGTACTCGTACGGTATTGCACCGTATTGGTGTGGTTTGGTACCGTATGGATGTATTCGTACGGTATTGCACCGTTTTGGTGTGGTTTGGTACCGTATGGATGTACTCGTACGGTATTGCACCGTTTTGGTTTGGTTTGGTACCGTACCGAAGTACTCGTACGGTATTGTACCCTTTTGGTGTGGTTTGGTACCGTAACGAAGTACTCGTGCGGTATTGCACCGTTTTGGTGAGGTTTGGTACCATATTGATCTACTCGTACGGTATTGCACCGTTTTGGTTAGGTTTGGTACCGTAACGAAGTACTCGTACGGTATTGTACCCTTTTGGTGTGGTTTGGTACCGTAACGAAGTACTCGTACGGTATTGCACCGTTTTCGTGTGGTTTGGTACCGTATGGATGTACTCGTACGGTATTGCACCGTTTTGGTTTGGTTTGGTACCGTAACGAAGTACTCGTACGGTAATGCACCGTTTTGGTGTGGTGTTGTACGGTATGGATGTACTCGTACGGTATTGCACCGTTTTGGTGTGGTTTGGTACCGTATGGATGTTCTCGTACGGTATTGCACCGTTTTGGTTTGGTTTGGTACCGTAACGAAGTACTCGAACGGTATTGTACCCTTTTGGTGTGGTTTGGTACCGTAACGAAATACTCGTACGGTATTGCACCGTTTTGGTGTGGTTTGGTACCTTACCGATGTACTCGTACGGTATTGTACCCTTTTTGTGTGGTTTGGTACCGTAACAAAGTACTCGTACGGTATTGCACCGTTTTGGTGTGGTTTGGTACCGTATGGATGTACTCGTACGGTATTGTACCCTTTTTTAGTGGTTTGGTACCGTAACGAACTACTCGTACGGTATTGCACCGTTTTGGTGTGGTTTGGTACCGTATGGATGTACTCGTATGGTATTGCACCGTTTTGGTTAGGTTTGGTACCGTAACGAAGTACTCGAACGGTATTGTACCCTTTAGGTGTGGTTTGGTACGGTAACGAAGTACTCGTACGGTATTGCACCGTATTGGTGTGGTTTGGTACCGTATGGAAGTATTCGTACGGTATTGCACCGTTTTGGTGTGGTTTGGTACCGTATGGATGTACTCGTACGGTATTCCACCGTTTTGGTTTGGTTTGGTACCGTACCGAAGTACTCGTACGGTATTGTACCCTTTTGGTGTGGTTTGGTACCGTAACGAAGTACTCGTACGGTATTGCACCGTTTTCGTGTGGTTTGGTACCGTATGGATGTACTCGTACGGTATTGCACCGTTTTGGTTTGGTTTGGTACCGTAACGAAGTACTCGTACGGTATTGCACCGTTTTGGTGTGGTGTTGTACCGTATGGATGTACTCGTACGGTATTGCACCATTTTGGTGTGGTTTGGTACCGTATGGATGTTCTCGTACGGTATTGCACCGTTTTGGTTTGGTTTGGTACCGTAACGAAGTACTCGAACGGTATTGTACCCTTTTGGTGTGGTTTGGTACCGTAACGAAGTACTCGTACGTTATTGCCCCGTTTTCGTGTGGTTTGGTACCGTATGGATGTACTCGTACGGTATTGCACCGTTTTGGTTTGGTTTGGTACCGTAACGAAGTACTCGTACGGTATTGCACCGTTTTGGTGTGGTGTTGTACCGTATGGATGTACTCGTACGGTATTGCACCGTTTTGGTGTGGTTTGGTACTATATGGATGTACTCGTACGGTATTGCACCGTTTTGGTTTGGTTTGGTACCGTAACGAAGTACTCGAACGGTATTGTACCCTTTTGGTGTGGTTTGGTACCGTAACGAAGTACTCGTACGGTATTGCACCGTTTTGGTGTGGTTTGGTACCGTACCGATGTACTCGTACGGTATTGTACCCTTTTTGTGTGGTTTGGTACCGTAACAAAGTACTCGTACGGTATTGCACCGTTTTGGTGTGGTTTGGTACCGTATGGATGTACTCGTACGGTATTGTACCCTTTTTGAGTGGTTTGGTACCGTAACGAACTACTCGTACGGTATTGCACCGTTTTGGTGTGGTTTGGTACCGTATGGATGTACTCGTATGGTATTGCACCGTTTTGGTTAGGTTTGGTACCGTAACGAAGTACTCGAACGGTATTGTACCCTTTAGGTGTGGTTTGGTACTGTAACGAAGTACTCCTACGGTATTGCACCGTATTGGTGTGGTTTGGTACCGTATGGAAGTATTCGTACGGTATTGCACCGTTTTGGTGTGGTTTGGTACCGTATGGATGTACTCGTACGGTATTCCACCGTTTTGGTTTGGTTTGGTACCGTACCGAAGTACTCGTACGGTATTGTACCCTTTTGGTGTGGTTTGGTACCGTAACGAAGTACTCGTGCGGTATTGCACCGTTTTGGTGAGGTTTGGTACCGTATTGATCTACTCGTACGGTATTGCACCGTTTTGGTTAGGTTTGGTACCGTAACGAAGTACTCGTACGGTATTGTACCCTTTTGGTGTGGTTTGGTACCATAACGAAGTACTCGTACGGTATTGCACCGTTTTTGTGTGGTTTGGTACCGTATGGATGTACTCGTACGGTATTGCACCGTTTTGGTTAGGTTTGGTACCGTAACGAAGTACTCGTACGGTATTGCACCGTGTTGGTGTGGTTTGGTACCGTATGGATGTACTCGTACGGTATTGCACCGTTTTGGTTTGGTTTGGTACCGTAACGAAGTACTCGAACGGTATTGTACCCTTTTGGCGTGGTTTGGTACCGTAACGAAGTACTCGTACGGTATTGCACCGTTTTGGTGTGGTTTGGTACCGTATCGATGTACTCGTACGGTATTGTACCCTTTTTGTGTGGTTTGGTACCGTAACGAAGTACTCGTACGGTATTGCACCGTTTTGGTGTGGTTTGGTACCGTATGGATGTACTCGTACGGTATTGTACCCTTTTGGTGTGGTTTGGTACCATAATGAAGTACTCGTACGGTATTGCACCGTTTTGGTGTGGTTTGGTACCGTATGGATGTACTCGTACGGTATTGTACCCTTTTGGTGTGGTTTGGTACCAAAATGAAGTACTCGTACGGTATTGCACCGTTTTGGTGTGGTTTGGTACCGTATGGATGTACTCGTACGGTATTCCACCGTTTTGGTTTGGTTTGGTACCGTACCGAAGTACTCGTACGGTATTGTACCCTTTTGGTGTGGTTTGGTACCGTAACGAAGTACTCGTGCGGTATTGCACCGTTTTGGTGAGGTTTGGAACCGTATTGATCTACTCGTACGGTATTGCACCGTTTTGGTTAGGTTTGGTACCGTAACAAAGTACTCGTACGGTATTGCACCGTTTTGGTGTGGTTTGGTACCGTATGGATGTACTCGTATGGTATTGCACCGTTTTGGTTAGGTTTGGTACCGTAACGAAGTACTCGAACGGTATTGTACCCTTTTGGTGTGGTTTGGTACTGTAACAAAGTACTCGTACGGTATTGCACCGTATTGGTGTGGTTTGGTACCGTATGGAAGTATTCGTACGGTATTGCACCGTTTTGGTGTGGTTTGGTACCGTATGGATGTACTCGTACGGTATTCCACCGTTTTGGTTTGGTTTGGTACCGTATCGAAGTACTCGTACGGTATTGTACCCTTTTGGTGTGGTTTGGTACCGTAACGAAGTACTCGTACGGTATTGCACCGTTTTCGTGTGGTTTGGTACCGTATGGATGTACTCGTACGGTATTGCACCGTTTTGGTTTGGTTTGGTACCGTAACGAAGTACTCATACGGTATTGCACCGTTTTGGTGTGGTGTTGTACCGTATGGATGTACTCGTACGGTATTGCACCGTTTTGGTGTGGTTTGGTACCGTATGGACGTACTCGTACGGTATTGCACCGTTTTGGTTTGGTTTGGTACCGTAACGAAGTACTCGAACGGTATTGTACCCTTTAGGTGTGGTTTGGTACCGTAACGAAGTACTCGTACGGTATTGCACCGTTTTGGTGTGGTTTGGTACCGTATCGATGTACTCGTACGGTATGGTACCCTTTTTGTGTGGTTTGGTACCGTAACAAAGTACTCGTACGGTATTGCACCGTTTTGGTGTGGTTTGGTACCGTATGGATGTACTCGTACAGTATTGCACCGTTTTGGTTTGGTTTGGTACCGTAACGAACTACTCGTACGGTATTGTACCCTTTTGGTGTGGTTTGGTACCGTAACGAAGTACTCCTACGGTATTGCACCGTTTTGGTGTGGTTTGGTACCGTATGGATGTACCCTTACGGTATTGCACCGTTTTGGTTTGGTTTGGTACCGTAACGAAGTACTCGTACGGTATTGCACCGTTTTGGTGTGGTTCGGTACCGTATGGATGTCCTCGTATGGTATTGCACCGTTTTGGTTAGGTTTGGTACCGTAACGAAGTACTCGAACGGAATTGTACCCTTTTGGTGTTGTTTGGTACCGTAACGAAGTACTCGTACGGTATTGCACCGTTTTGGTGTGGTTTGGTACCGTATGGATGTACTCGTACAGTATTGTACCCTTTTGGTGTGGTTTGGTACCATAACGAAGTACTCGTACGGTATTGCACCGTTTTTGTGTGGTTTGGTACCGTATGGATGTACTCGTACGGTATTGCACCGTTTTGGTTAGGTTTGGTACCGTAACGAAGTACTCGTACGGTATTGCACCGTGTTGGTGTGGTTTGGTACCGTATGGATGTACTCGTACGGTATTGCACCGTTTTGGTTTGGTTTGGTACCGTAACGAAGTACTCGAACGGTATTGTACCCTTTTGGCGTGGTTTGGTACCGTAACGAAGTACTCGTACGGTATTGCACCGTTTTGGTGTGGTTTGGTACCGTATCGATGTACTCGTACGGTATTGTACCTTTTTTGTGTGGTTTGGTACCGTAACGAAGTACTCGTACGGTATTGCACCGTTTTGGTGTGGTTTGGTACCGTATGGATGTACTCGTACGGTATTGTACCCTTTTGGTGTGGTTTGGTACCATAATGAAGTACTCGTACGGTATTGCACCCTTTTGGTGTGGTTTGGTACCGTATCGATGTACTCGTACGGTATTGTACCCTTTTTGTGAGGTTTGGTACCGTAACAAAGTACTCGTACGGTATTGCACCGTTTTGGTGTGGTTTGGTACCGTATGGATGTACTCGTACGGTATTGTACCCTTTTGGTGTGGTTTGGTACCGTAACGAAGTACTCGTACGGTATTGCACCGTTTTGGTGTGGTTTGGTACCGTATGGATGTACTCGTACAATATTGTACCCTTTTGGTGTGGTTTGGTACCATAACGAAGTACTCGTACGGTATTGCACCGTTTTTGTGTGGTTTGGTACCGTATGGATGTACTCGTACGGTATTGCACCGTTTTGGTTAGGTTTGGTACCGTAACGAAGTACTCGTACGGTATTGCACCGTGTTGGTGTGGTTTGGTACCGTATGGATGTACTCGTACGGTATTGCACCGTTTTGGTTTGGTTTGGTACCGTAACGAAGTACTCGAACGGTATTGTACCCTTTTGGCGTGGTTTGGTACCGTAACGAAGTACTCGTACGGTATTGCACCGTTTTGGTGTGGTTTGGTACCGTATCGATGTACTCGTACGGTATTGTACCCTTTTTGTGTGGTTTGGTACCGTAACGAAGTACTCGTACGGTATTGCACCGTTTTGGTGTGGTTTGGTACCGTATGGATGTACTCGTACGGTATTGTACCCTTTTGGTGTGGTTTGGTACCATAATGAAGTACTCGTACGGTATTGCACCCTTTTGGTGTGGTTTGGTGCCGTATCGATGTACTCGTACGGTATTGTACCCTTTTTCTGAGGTTTGGTACCGTAACAAAGTACTCGTACGGTATTGCACTGTTTTGGTGTTGTTTGGTACCGTATGCATGTACTCGTACGGTATTGTACCCTTTTTGTGTGGTTTGGTACCGTAACGAAGTACTCGTACGGTATTGCACCGTTTTGGTGTGGTTTGGTACCGTATGGATGTACTCGTATGGTATTGCACCGTTTTGGTGTGGTTTGGTACTGTATCGATGTACTCGTACGGTATTGCACCGTTTTGGTTTGGTTTGGTACCGTAACGAACTACTCGTACGGTATTGTACCCTTTTGGTGTGGTTTGGTACCGTAACGAAGTACTCCTACGGTATTGCACCGTTTTTGTGTGGTTTGGTACCGTATGGATGTACTCGTACGGTATTGCACCGTTTTGGTGTGGTTTGGTACCGTATGGATGTACTCCTACGGTATTGCACCGTTTTGGTTTGGTTTGGTACCGTAAGGAAGTACTCGAACGGTATTGTACCCTTTTGGCGTGGTTTGGTACCGTAACGAAGTACTCGTACGGTATTGCACCGTTTTGGTGTGGTTTGGTACCGTATGGATGTACTCGTACGGTATTGCACCGTTTTGGTTTGGTTTGGTACCGTAACGAAGTACTCGTACGGTATTGCACCGTTTTGGTGTGGTGTGGTACCGTGTGAATGTACTCGTACGGTATTGCACCGTTTTGGTGTGGTTTGGTACCGTATGGATGTACTTGTACGGTATTGCACCGTTTTGGTTAGGTTTGGTACCGTAACGAAGTACTCGAACGGTATTGCACCGTTTTGGTGTGGTTTGGTACCGTATCGATGTACTCGTACGGTATTGTACCCTTTTTGTGTGGTTTGGTACCGTAACAAAGTACTCGTACGGTATTACACCGTGTTGGTGTGGTTTGGTACCGTATGGATGTACTCGTACGGTATTGCACCGTTTTGGTTTGGTTTGGTACCGTAACGAACTACTCGTACGGTATTGTACCCTTTTGGTGTGGTTTGGTACCGTAACGAAGTACTCATACGGTATTGCACCGTTTTGGTTAGGTTTGGTACCGTAACGAAGTACTCGTACGGTATTGCACCGTTTTTGTGTGGTTTGGTACCGTATGGATGTACTTGTACGGTATTGCACCGTTTTGGTTAGGTTTGGTACCGTAACGAAGTACTCGTACGGTATTGCACCGTGTTGGTGTGGTTTGGTACCGTATGGATGTACTCCTACGGTATTGCACCGTTTTGGTTTGGTTTGGTACCGTAAGGAAGTACTCGAACGGTATTGTACCCTTTTGGCGTGGTTTGGTACCGTAACGAAGTACTCGTACGGTATTGCACCGTTTTGGTGTGGTTTGGTACCGTATCGATGTACTCGTACGGTATTGTACCCTTTTTGTGTGGTTTGGTACCGTAACGAAGTACTTGTACGGTATTGCACCGTTTTGGTGTGGTTTGGTACCGTATGGATGTACTCGTACGGTATTGTACCCTTTTGGTGTGGTTTGGTTCCATAATGAAGTACTCGTACGGTATTGCACCGTTTTGGTGTGGTTTGGTACCGTATCGATGTACTCGTATGGTATTGCACCGTTTTGGTTAGGTTTGGTACCGTAACGAAGTACTCGAACGGTATTGTACCCTTTTGGTGCGGTTTGGTACTGTAACAAAGTACTCGTACGGTATTGCACCGTATTGGTGTGGTTTGGTACCGTATGGAAGTATTCGTACGGTATTGCACCGTTTTGGTGTGGTTTGGTACCGTATGGATGTACTCGTACGTTATTCCACCGTTTTGGTTTGGTTTGGTACCGTACCGAAGTACTCGTACGGTATTGTACCCTTTTGGTGTGGTTTGGTACCGTAACGAAGTACTCGTACGGTATTGCACCGTTTTGGTGTGGTTTGGTACCATATGGATGTACTCGTACGGTATTGCACCGTTTTGGTTTGGTTTGGTACCGTAACGAAGTACTCGTACGGTATTGCACCGTTTTGGTGTGGTGTGGTACCGTGTGGATGTACTCGTACGGTATTGCACCGTTTTGGTGTGGTTTGGTACCGTATGGATGTACTTGTACGGTATTGCACCGTTTTGGTTAGGTTTGGTACCGTAACGAAGTACTCGAACGGTATTGCACCGTTTTGGTGTGGTTTGGTACCGTATCGATGTACTCGTACGGTATTGTACCCTTTTTGTGTGGTTTGGTACCGTAACAAAGTACTCGTACGGTATTACACCGTGTTGGTGTGGTTTGGTACCGTATGGATGTACTCGTACGGTATTGCACCGTTTTGGTTTGGTTTGGTACCGTAACGAAATACTCGTACGGTATTGCACCGTTTTGGTTAGGTTTGGTACCGTAACGAAGTACTCGTACGGTATTGCACCGTTTTTGTGTGGTTTGGTACCGTATGGATGTACTCGTACGGTATTGCACCGTTTTGGTTAGGTTTGGTACCGTAACGAAGTACTCGTACGGTATTGCACCGTGTTGGTGTGGTTTGGTACCGTATGGATGTACTCCTACGGTATTGCACCGTTTTGGTTTGGTTTGGTACCGTAACGAAGTACTCGAACGGTATTGTACCCTTTTGGCGTGGTTTGGTACCGTAACGAAGTACTCGTACGGTATTGCACCGTTTTGGTGTGGTTTGGTACCGTATCGATGTACTCGTACGGTATTGTACCCTTTTTGTGTGGTTTGGCACCGTAACGAAGTACTCGTACGGTATTGCACCGTTTTGGTGTGGTTTGGTACCGTATGGATGTACTCGTACGGTATTGTACCCTTTTGGTGTGGTTTGGTACCATAATGAAGTACTCGTACGGTATTGCACCGTTTTGGTGTGGTTTGGTACCGTATTGATGTACTCGTATGGTATTGCACCGTTTTGGTTATGTTTGGTACCGTAACGAAGTACTCGAACGGTATTGTACCCTTTTGGTGCGGTTTGGTACTGTAACAAAGTACTTGTACGGTATTGCACCGTATTGGTGTGGTTTGGTACCGTATGGAAGTATTCGTACGGTATTGCACCGTTTTGGTGTGGTTTGGTACCGTATGGATGTACTCGTACGGTATTCCACCGTTTTGGTTTGGTTTGGTACCGTACCGAAGTACCTGTACGGTATTGTACCCTTTTGGTGTGGGTTGGTACCGTAACGAAGTACTCGTACGGTATTGCACCGTTTTGGTGTGGTTTGGTACCATATGGATGTACTCGTACGGTATTGCACCGTTTTGGTTTGGTTTGGTACCGTAACGAAGTACTCGTACGGTATTGCACCGTTTTGGTGTGGTGTGGTACCGTGTGGATGTACTCGTACGGTATTGCACCGTTTTGGTGTGGTTTGGTACCGTATGGATGTACTTGTACGGTATTGCACCGTTTTGGTTAGGTTTGGTACCGTAACGAAGTACTCGAACGGTATTGCACCGTTTTGGTGTGGTTTGGTACCGTATCGATGTACTCGTACGGTATTGTACCCTTTTTGTGTGGTTTGGTACCGTAACAAAGTACTCGTACGGTATTACACTGTGTTGGTGTGGTTTGGTACCGTATGGATGTACTCGTACGGTATTGCACCGTTTTGGTGTGGTTTGGTACCGTAACGAACTACTCGTACGGTATTGTACCCTTTTGGTGTGGTTTGGTACCGTAACGAAGTACTCATACGGTATTGCACCGTTTTGGTTAGGTTTGGTACCGTAACGAAGTACTCGTACGGTATTGCACCGTTTTTGTGTGGTTTGGTACCGTATGGATGTACTCGTACAGTATTGCACCGTTTTGGTTAGGTTTTGTACCGTAACGAAGTACTCGTACGGTATTGCACCGTGTTGGTGTGGTTTGGTACCGTATGGATGTACTCCTACGGTATTGCACCGTTTTGGTTTGGTTTGGTACCGTAACGAAGTACTCGAACGGTATTGTACCCTTTTGGCGTGGTTTGGTACCGTAACGAAGTACTCGTACGGTATTGCACCGTTTTGGTGTGGTTTGGTACCGTATCGATGTACTCGTACGGTATTGTACCCTTTTTGTGTGGTTTGGTACCGTAACGAAGTACTCGTACGGTATTGCACCGTTTTGGTGTGGTTTGGTACCGTATGGATGTACTCGTACGGTATTGTACCCTTTTGGTGTGGTTTGGTACCATAATGAAGTACTCGTACGGTATTGCACCGTTTTGGTGTGGTTTGGTACCGTATCGATGTACTCGTATGGTATTGCACCGTTTTGGTTAGGTTTGGTACCGTAACGAAGTACTCGAACGGTATTGTACCCTTTTGGTGCGGTTTGGTACTGTAACAAAGTACTCGTACGGTATTGCACCGTATTGGTGTGGTTTGGTACCGTATGGAAGTATTCGTACGGTATTGCACCGTTTTGGTGTGGTTTGGTACCGTATGGATGTACTCGTACGGTATTCCACCGTTTTGGTTTGGTTTGGTACCGTACCGAAGTACTCGTACGGTATTGTACCCTTTTGGTGTGGTTTGGTACCGTAACGAAGTACTCGTGCGGTATTGCACCGTTTTGGTGAGGTTTGGTACCGTATTGATCTACTCGTACGGTATTGCACCGTTTTGGTTAGGTTTGGTACCGTAACGAAGTACTCGTACGGTATTGTACCCTTTTGGTGTGGTTTGGTACCGTAACGAAGTACTCGTACGGTATTGCACCGTTGTCGTGTGGTTTGGTACCGTATGGATGTACTCGTACGGTATTGCACCGTTTTGGTTTGGTTTGGTACCGTAACGAAGTACTCATACGGTATTGCACCGTTTTGGTGTGGTGTTGTACCGTATGGATGTACTCGTACGGTATTGCACCGTTTTGGTGTGGTTTGGTACCGTATGGATGTACTCGTACGGTATTGCACCGTTTTGGTGTGGTTTGGTACCGTATGGATGTACTCGTACAGTATTGCACCGTTTTGGTTTGGTTTGGTACCGTAACGAAGTACTCGAACGGTATTGTACCCTTTTGGTGTGGTTTGGTACCGTAACGAAGTACTCGTACGGTATTGCACCGTTTTGGTGTGGTTTGGTACCGTATCGATGTACTCGTACGGTATTGTACCCTTTTTGTGTGGTTTGGTACCGTAACAAAGTACTCGTACGGTATTGCACCATTTTAGTGTGGTTTGGTACCGTATGGATGTACTCGTACGGTATTGCACCGTTTTGGTTTGGTATGGTACCGTAACGAACTACTCGTCCGGTATTGTACCCTTTTGGTGTGGTTTGGTACCGTAACGAAGTACTCCTACGGTATTGCTCCGTTTTGGTGTGGTTTGGTACCGTATGGATGTACTCTTACAGTATTGCACCGTTTTGGTTTGGTTTGGTACCGTGACGAAGTACTCGTACGGTATTGCACCGTTTTGGTGTGGTTCGGTACCGTATGGATGTCCTCGTATGGTATTGCACCGTTTTGGTTAGGTTTGGTACCGTAACGAAGTACTCGAACGGAATTGTACCCTTTTGGTGTGGTTTGGTACCGTAACGAAGTACTCGTACGGTATTGCACCGTTTTGGTGTGGTTTGGTACCGTATGGATGTACTCGTACAGTATTGTACCCTTTTGGTGTGGTTTGGTACCATAACGAAGTACTCGTACGGTATTGCACCATTTTTGTGTGGTTTGGTACCGTATGGATGTACTCGTACGGTATTGCACCGTTTTGGTTAGGTTTGGTACCGTAACGAAGTACTCGTATGGTATTGCACCGTGTTGGTGTGGTTTGGTACCGTATGGATGTACTCGTACGGTATGGCACCGTTTTGGTTTGGTTTGGTACCGTAACAAAGTACTCGAACGGTATTGTACCCTTTTGGCGTGGTTTGGTACCGTAACGAAGTACTCGTACGGTATTGCACCGTTTTGGTGTGGTTTGGTACCGTATGGATGTACTCGTACGGTATTGTACCCTTTTGGTGTGGTTTGGTACCATAATGAAGTACTCGTACGGTATTGAACCCTTTTGGTGTGGTTTGGTGCCGTATCGATGTACTCGTACGGTATTGTACCCTTTTTGTGAGGTTTGGTACCGTAACAAAGTACTCGTACGGTATTGCACCGTTTTGGTGTGGTTTGGTACCGTATGCATGTACTCGTACGGTATTGTACCCTTTTTGTGTGGTTTGGTACCGTAACGAAGTACTCGTACGGTATTGCACCGTTTTGGTGTGGTTTGGTACCGTATGGATGTACTCGTATGGTATTGCACCGTTTTGGTGTGGTTTGGTACTGTATGGATGTACTCGTACGGTATTGCACCGTTTTGGTTTGGTTTGGTACCGTAACGAACTACTCGAACGGTATTGTACCCTTTTGGTGTGGTTTGGTACCGTAACGAAGTACTCCTACGGTATTGCACCGTTTTTGTGTGGTTTGGTACCGTATGGATGTACTCGTACGGTATTGCACCGTTTTGGTGTGGTTTTGTACCGTATGGATGTACTCGTATGGTATTGCACCGTTTTGGTTAGGTTTGGTACCGTAACGAAGTACTCGTACGGTATTGTACCCTTTTGGTGTGGTTTGGTACCGTAACGAAGTACTCGTACGGTATTGCACCGTTTTGGTGTGGTTTGGTACCGTATGGATGTACTCGTACGGTATTGCACCGTTTTGGTTTGGTTTGGTACCGTAACGAAGTACTCGTACGGTATTGCACCGTTTTGGTGTGGTGTGGTACCGTGTGGATGTACTCGTACGGTATTGCACCGTTTTGGTGTGGTTTGGTACCGTATGGATGTACTTGTACGGTATTGCACCGTTTTGGTTAGGTTTGGTACCGTAACGAAGTACTCGAACGGTATTGCACCGTTTTGGTGTGGTTTGGTACCGTATCGATGTACTCGTACGGTATTGTACCCTTTTTGTGTGGTTTGGTACCGTAACAAAGTACTCGTACGGTATTGCACCGTTTTCGTGTGGTTTGGTACCGTATGGATGTACTCGTACGGTATTGCACCGTTTTGGTTTGGTTTGGTACCGTAACGAACTACTCGTACGGTATTGTACCCTTTTGGTGTGGTTTGGTACCGTAACGAAGTACTCCTACAGTATTGCACCGTTTTGGTTAGGTTTGGTACCGTAACGAAGTACTCGTACGGTATTGCACCGTTTTTGTGTGGTTTGGTACCGTATGGATGTACTCGTACGGTATTGCACCGTTTTGGTTAGGTTTGGTACCGTAACGAAGTACTCGTACGGTATTGCACCGTGTTGGTGTGGTTTGGTACCGTATGGATGTACTCGTACGGTATTGCACCGTTTTGGTTTGGTTTGGTACCGTAACGAAGTACTCGAACGGTATTGTACCCTTTTGGCGTGGTTTGGTACCGTAACGAAGTACTCGTACGGTATTGCACCGTTTTGGTGTGGTTTGGTACCGTATCGATGTACTCGTACGGTATTGTACCCTTTTTGTGTGGTTTGGTACCGTAACGAAGTACTCGTACGGTATTGCACCGTTTTTGTGTGGTTTGGTACCGTATGGATGTACTGGTACGGTATTGTACCCTTTTTGTGTGGTTAGGTACCATAATGAAGTACTCGTACGGTATTGCACCGTTTTGGTGTGGTTTGGTACCGTATGGATGTACTCGTATGGTATTGCACCGTTTTGGTTAGGTTTGGTACCGTAACGAAGTACTCGAACGGTATTGTACCCTTTTGGTGTGGTTTGGTACTGTAACAAAGTACTCGTACGGTATTGCACCGTATTGGTGTGGTTTGGTACCGTATGGAAGTATTCGTACGGTATTGCACCGTTTTGGTGTGGTTTGGTACCGTATGGATGTACTCGTTCGGTATTCCACCGTTTTGGTTTGGTTTGGTACCGTACCGAAGTACTCGTACGGTATTGCACCCTTTTGGTGTGGTTTGGTACCGTAACGAAGTACTCGTGCGGTATTGCACCGTTTTGGTGAGGTTTGGTACCGTATTGATCTACTCGTACGGTATTGCACCGTTTTGGTTAGGTTTGGTACCGTAACGAAGTACTCGTACGGTATTGTACCCTTTTGGTGTGGTTTGGTACCGTAACGAAGTACTCGTACGGTATTGCACCGTTGTCGTGTGGTTTGGTACCGTATGGATGTACTCGTACGGTATTGCACCGTTTTGGTTTGGTTTGGTACCGTAACGAAGTATTCATACGGTATTGCACCGTTTTGGTGTGGTGTTGTACCGTATGGATGTACTCGTACGGTATTGCACCGTTTTGGTGTGGTTTGGTACCGTATGGATGTACTCGTACGGTATTGCACCGTTTTGGTGTGGTTTGGTACCGTATGGATGTACTCGTACAGTATTGCACCGTTTTGGTTTGGTTTGGTACCGTAACGAAGTACTCGAACGGTATTGTACCCTTTTGGTGTGGTTTGGTACCGTAACGAAGTACTCGTACGGTATTGCACCGTTTTGGTGATGTTTGGTACCGTATCGATGTACTCGTACGGTATTGTACCCTTTTTGTGTGGTTTGGTACCGTAACAAAGTACTCGTACGGTATTGCACCATTTTAGTGTGGTTTGGTACCGTATGGATGTACTCGTACGGTATTGCACCGTTTTGGTTTGGTATGGTACCGTAACGAACTACTCGTCCGGTATTGTACCCTTTTGGTGTGGTTTGGTACCGTAACGAAGTACTCCTACGGTATTGCTCCGTTTTGGTGTGGTTTGGTACCGTATGGATGTACTCTTACAGTATTGCACCGTTTTGGTTTGGTTTGGTACCGTGACGAAGTACTCGTACGGTATTGCACCGTTTTGGTGTGGTTCGGTACCGTATGGATGTCCTCGTATGGTATTGCACCGTTTTGGTAAGGTTTGGTACCGTAACGAAGTACTCGAACGGAATTGTACCCTTTTGGTGTGGTTTGGTACCGTAACGAAGTACTCGTACGGTATTGCACCGCTTTGGTGTGGTTTGGTACCGTATGGATGTACTCGTACAGTATTGTACCCTTTTGGTGTGGTTTGGTACCATAACGAAGTACTCGTACGGTATTGCACCATTTTTGTGTGGTTTGGTACCGTATGGATGTACTCGTACGGTATTGCACCGTTTTGGTTAGGTTTGGTACCGTAACGAAGTACTCGTATGGTATTGCACCGTGTTGGTGTGGTTTGGTACCGTATGGATGTACTCGTACGGTATGGCACCGTTTTGGTTTGGTTTGGTACCGTAACAAAGTACTCGAACGGTATTGTACCCTTTTGGCGTGGTTTGGTACCGTAACGAAGTACTCGTACGGTATTGCACCGTTTTGGTGTGGTTTGGTACCGTATGGATGTACTCGTACGGTATTGTAACCTTTTGGTGTGGTTTGGTACCATAATGAAGTACTCGTACGGTATTGAACCCTTTTGGTGTGGTTTGGTGCCGTATCGATGTACTCTTACGGTATTGTACCCTTTTTGTGAGGTTTGGTACCGTAACAAAGTACTCGTACGGTATTGCACCGTTTTGGTGTGGTTTGGTACCGTATGCATGTACTCGTACGGTATTGTACCCTTTTTGTGTGGTTTGGTACCGTAACGAAGTACTCGTACGGTATTGCACCGTTTTGGTGTGGTTTGGTACCGTATGGATGTACTCGTATGGTATTGCACCGTTTTGGTGTGGTTTTGTACTGTATGGATGTACTCGTACGGTATTGCACCGTTTTGGTTTGGTTTGGTACCGTAACGAACTACTCGAACGGTATCGTACCCTTTTGGTGTGGTTTGGTACCGTAACGAAGTACTCCTACGGTATTGCACCGTTTTTGTGTGGTTTGGTACCGTATGGATGTACTCGTACGGTATTGCACCGTTTTGGTGTGGTTTTGTACCGTATGGATGTACTCGTATGGTATTGCACCGTTTTGGTTAGGTTTGGTACCGTAACGAAGTACTCGTACGGTATTGTACCCTTTTGGTGTGGTTTGGTACCGTAACGAAGTACTCGTACGGTATTGCACCGTTTTGGTGTGGTTTGGTACCGTATGGATGTACTCGTACGGTATTGCACCGTTTTGGTTTGGTTTGGTACCGTAACGAAGTACTCGTACGGTATTGCACCGTTTTGGTGTGGTGTGGTACCGTGTGGATGTACTCGTACGGTATTGCACCGTTTTGGTGTGGTTTGGTACCGTATGGATGTACTTGTACGGTATTGCACCGTTTTGGTTAGGTTTGGTACCGTAACGAAGTACTCGAACGGTATTGCACCGTTTTGGTGTGGTTTGGTACCGTATCGATGTACTCGTACGGTATTGTACCCTTTTTGTGTGGTTTGGTACCGTAACAAAGTACTCGTACGGTATTGCACCGTTTTCGTGTGGTTTGGTACCGTATGGATGTACTCGTACGGTATTGCACCGTTTTGGTTTGGTTTGGTACCGTAACGAACTACTCGTACGGTATTGTACCCTTTTGGTGTGGTTTGGTACCGTAACGAAGTACTCCTACAGTATTGCACCGTTTTGGTTAGGTTTGGTACCGTAACGAAGTACTCGTACAGTATTGCACCGTTTTTGTGTGGTTTGGTACCGTATGGATGTACTCGTACGGTATTGCACCGTTTTGGTTAGGTTTGGTACCGTAACGAAGTACTCGTACGGTATTGCACCGTGTTGGTGTGGTTTGGTACCGTATGGATGTACTCGTACGGTATTGCACCGTTTTGGTTTGGTTTGGTACCGTAACGAAGTACTCGAACGGTATTGTACCCTTTTGGCGTGGTTTGGTACCGTAACGAAGTACTCGTACGGTATTGCACCGTTTTGGTGTGGTTTGGTACCGTATCGATGTACTCGTACGGTATTGTACCCTTTTTGTGTGGTTTGGTACCGTAACGAAGTACTCGTACGGTATTGCACCGTTTTTGTGTGGTTTGGTACCGTATGGATGTACTGGTACGGTATTGTACCCTTTTTGTGTGGTTTGGTACCATAATGAAGTACTCGTACGGTATTGCACCGTTTTGGTGTGGTTTGGTACCGTATGGATGTACTCGTATGGTATTGCACCGTTTTGGTTAGGTTTGGTACCGTAACGAAGTACTCGAACGGTATTGTACCCTTTTGGTGTGGTTTGGTACTGTAACAAAGTACTCGTACGGTATTGCACCGTATTGGTGTGGTTTGGTACCGTATGGAAGTATTCGTACGGTATTGCACCGTTTTGGTGTGGTTTGGTACCGTATGGATGTACTCGTTCGGTATTCCACCGTTTTGGTTTGGTTTGGTACCGTACCGAAGTACTCGTACGGTATTGCACCCTTTTGGTGTGGTTTGGTACCGTAACGAAGTACTCGTGCGGTATTGCACCGTTTTGGTGAGGTTTGGTACCGTATTGATCTACTCGTACGGTATTGCACCGTTTTGGTTAGGTTTGGTACCGTAACGAAGTACTTGTACGGTATTGTACCCTTTTGGTGTTGTTTGGTACCGTAACGAAGTACTCGTACGGTATTGCACCGTTTTCGTGTGGTTTGGTACCGTATGGATGTACTCGTACGGTATTGCACCGTTTTGGTTTGGTTTGGTACCGTAACGAAGTACTCATACGGTATTGCACCGTTTTGGTGTGGTGTTGTACCGTATGGATGTACTCGTACGGTATTGCACCGTTTTGGTGTGGTTTGGTACCGTATGGATGTACTCGTACGGTATTGCACCGTTTTGGTGTGGTTTGGTACCGTATGGATGTACTCGTACAGTATTGCACCGTTTTTGTTTGGTTTGGTACCGTAACGAAGTACTCGAACGGTATTGTACCCTTTTGGTGTGGTTTGGTACCGTAACGAAGTACTCGTACGGTAATGCACCGTTTTGGTGTGGTTTGGTACCGTATCGATGTACTCGTACGGTATTGTACCCTTTTTGTGTGGTTTGGTACCGTAACAAAGTACTCGTACGGTATTGCACCATTTTGGTGTGGTTTGGTACCGTATGGATGTACTCGTACGGTATTGCACCGTTTTGGTTTGGTATGGTACCGTAACGAACTACTCGTCCGGTATTGTACCCTTTTGGTGTGGTTTGGTACCGTAACGAAGTACTCCTACGGTATTGCACCGTTTTGGTGTGGTTTGGTACCGTATGGATGTACTCTTACGGTATTGCACCGTTTTGGTTTGGTTTGGTACCGTGACGAAGTACTCGTACGGTATTGCACCGTTTTGGTGTGGTTCGGTACCGTATGGATGTCCTCGTATGGTATTGCACCGTTTTGGTTAGGTTTGGTACCGTAACGAAGTACTCGAACGGAATTGTACCCTTTTGGTGTGGTTTGGTACCGTAACGAAGTACTCGTACGGTATTGCACCGTTTTGGTGTGGTTTGGTACCGTATGGATGTACTCGTACGGTATTGTACCCTTTTGGTGTGGTTTGGTACCATAACGAAGTACTCGTACGGTATTGCACCATTTTTGTGTGGTTTGATACCGTATGGATGTACTCGTACGGTATTGCACCGTTTTGGATAGGTTTGGTACCGTAACGAAGTACTCGTACGGTATTGCACCGTGTTGGTGTGGTTTGGTACCGTATGGATGTACTCGTACGGTATTGCACCGTTTTGGTTTGGTTTGGTACCGTAACAAAGTACTCGAACGGTATTGTACCCTTTTGGCGTGGTTTGGTACCGTAACGAAGTACTCGTACGGTATTGCACCGTTTTGGTGTGGTTTGGTACCGTATCGATGTACTCGTACGGTATTGTACCCTTTTTGTGTGGTTTGGTACCGTAACGAAGTACTCGTACGGTATTGCACCGTTTTGGTGTGGTTTGGTACCGTATGGATGTACTCGTACGGTATTGTACCCTTTTGGTGTGGTTTGGTACCATAATGAAGTACTCGTACGGTATTGCACCCTTTTGGTGTGGTTTGGTGCCGTATCGATGTACTCGTACGGTATTGTACCCTTTTTGTGAGGTTTGGTACCGTAACAAAGTACTCGTACGGTATTGCACCGTTTTGGTGTGGTTTGGTACCGTATGCATGTACTCGTACGGTATTGTACCCTTTTTGTGTGGTTTGGTACCGTAACGAAGTACTCGTACGGTATTGCACCGTTTTGGTGTGGTTTGGTACCGTATGGATGTACTCGTATGGTATTGCACCGTTTTGGTGTGGTTTGGTACTGTATGGATGTACTCGTACGGTATTGCACCGTTTTGGTTTGGTTTGGTACCGTAACGAACTACTCGAACGGTATTGTACCCTTTTGGTGTGGTTTGGTACCGTAACGAAGTACTCCAACGGTATTGCACCGTTTTTGTGTGGTTTGGTACCGTATGCATGTACTCGTACGGTATTGCACCGTTTTGGTGTGGTTTTGTACCGTATGGATGTACTCGTATGGTATTGCACCGTTTTGGTTAGGTTTGGTACCGTAACGAAGTACTCGTACGGTATTGTACCCTTTTGGTGTGGTTTGGTACCGTAACGAAGTACTCGTACGGTATTGCACCGTTTTGGTGTGGTTTGGTACCGTATGGATGTACTCGTACGGTATTGCACCGTTTTGGTTTGGTTTGGTACCGTAACGAAGTACTCGTACGGTATTGCACCGTTTTGGTGTGGTGTGGTACCGTGTGGATGTACTCGTACGGTATTGCACCGTTTTGGTGTGGTTTGGTACCGTATGGATGTACTTGTACGGTATTGCACCGTTTTGGTTAGGTTTGGTACCGTAACGAAGTACTCGAACGGTATTGCACCGTTTTGGTGTGGTTTGGTACCGTATCGATGTACTCGTACGGTATTGTACCCTTTTTGTGTGGTTTGGTACCGTAACAAAGTACTCCTACGGTATTCCACCGTGTTGGTGTGGTTTGGTACCGTATGGATGTACTCGTACGGTATTGCACTGTTTTGGTTTGGTTTGGTACCGTAACGAACTACTCGTACGGTATTGTACCCTTTTGGTGTGGTTTTGTACCGTAACGAAGTACTCCTACAGTATTGCACCGTTTTGGTTAGGTTTGGTACCGTAACGAAGTACTCGTACGGTATTGCACCGTTTTTGTGTGGTTTGGTACCGTATGGATGTACTCGTACGGTATTGCACCGTTTTGGTTAGGTTTGGTACCGTAACGAAGTACTCGTACGGTATTGCACCGTGTTGGTGTGGTTTGGTACCGTATGGATGTACTCGTACGGTATTGCACCGTTTTGGTTTGGTTTGGTACCGTAACGAAGTACTCGAACGGTATTGTACCCTTTTGGCGTGGTTTGGTACCGTAACGAAGTACTCGTACGGTATTGCACCGTTTTGGTGTGGTTTGGTACCGTATCGATGTACTCGTACGGTATTGTACCCTTTTTGTGTGGTTTGGTACCGTAACGAAGTACTCGTACGGTATTGCACCGTTTTGGTGTGGTTTGGTACCGTATGGATGTACTCGTACGGTATTGTACCCTTTTGGTGTGGTTTGGTACCATAATGAAGTACTCGTACGGTATTGCACCGTTTTGGTGTGGTTTGGTACCGTATGGATGTACTCGTATGGTATTGCACCGTTTTGGTTAGGTTTGGTACCGTAACGAAGTACTCGAACGGTATTGTACCCTTTTGGTGTGGTTTGGTACTGTAACAAAGTACTCGTACGGTATTGCACCGTATTGGTGTGGTTTGGTACCGTATGGAAGTATTCGTACGGTATTGCACCGTTTTGGTGTGGTTTGGTACCGTATGGATGTACTCGTTCGGTATTCCACCGTTTTGGTTTGGTTTGGTACCGTACCGAAGTACTCGTACGGTATTGTACCCTTTTGGTGTGGTTTGGTACCGTAACGAAGTACTCGTGCGGTATTGCACCGTTTTGGTGAGGTTTGGTACCGTATTGATCTACTCGTACGGTATTGCACCGTTTTGGTTAGGTTTGGTACCGTAACGAAGTACTTGTACGGTATTGTACCCTTTTGGTGTGGTTTGGTACCGTAACGAAGTACTCGTACGGTATTGCACCGTTTTCGTGTGGTTTGGTACCGTATGGATGTACTCGTACGGTATTGCACCGTTTTGGTTTGGTTTGGTACCGTAACGAAGTACTCATACTGTATTGCACCGTTTTGGTGTGGTGTTGTACCGTATGGATGTACTCGTACGGTATTGCACCGTTTTGGTGTGGTTTGGTACCGTATGGATGTACTCGTACAGTATTGCACCGTTTTGGTGTGGTTTGGTACCGTATGGATGTACTCGTACAGTATTGCACCGTTTTGGTTTGGTTTGGTACCGTAACGAAGTACTCGAACGGTATTGTACCCTTTTGGTGTGGTTTGGTACCGTAACGAAGTACTCGTACGGTATTGCACCGTTTTGGTGTGGTTTGGTACCGTATCGATGTACTCGTACGGTATTGTACCCTTTTTGTGTGGTTTGGTACCGTTACAAAGTACTCGTACGGTATTGCACCATTTTGGTGTGGTTTGGTACCGTATGGATGTACTCGTACGGTATTGCACCGTTTTGGTTTGGTACGGTATCGTAACGAACTACTCGTCCGGTATTGTACCCTTTTGGTGTGGTTTGGTACCGTAACGAAGTACTCCTACGGTATTGCACCGTTTTGGTGTGGTTTGGTACCGTATGGATGTACTCTTACGGTATTGCACCGTTTTGGTTTGGTTTGGTACCGTGACGAAGTACTCGTACGGTATTGCACCGTTTTGGTGTGGTTCGGTACCGTATGGATGTCCTCGTATGGTATTGCACCGTTTTGGTTAGGTTTGGTACCGTAACGAAGTACTCGAACGGAATTGTACCCTTTTGGTGTGGTTTGGTACCGTAACGAAGTACTCGTACGGTATTGAACCGTTTTGGTGTGGTTTGGTACCATATGGATGTACTCGTACGGTATTGTACCCTTTTGGTGTGGTTTGGTACCATAACGAATTACTCGTAAGGTATTGCACCATTTTTGTGTGGTTTGGTACCGTATGGATGTACTCGTACGGTATTGCACCGTTTTGGTTAGGTTTGGTACCGTAACGAAGTACTCGTATGGTATTGCACCGTGTTGGTGTGGTTTGGTACCGTATGGATGTACTCGTACGGTATGGCACCGTTTTGGTTTGGTTTGGTACCGTAACAAAGTACTCGAACGGTATTGTACCCTTTTGGCGTGGTTTGGTACCGTAACGAAGTACTCGTACGGTATTGCACCGTTTTGGTGTGGTTTGGTACCGTATGGATGTACTCGTACGGTATTGTACCCTTTTGGTGTGGTTTGGTACCATAATGAAGTACTCGTACGGTATTGAACCCTTTTGGTGTGGTTTGGTGCCGTATCGATGTACTCGTACGGTATTGTACCCTTTTTGTGAGGTTTGGTACCGTAACAAAGTACTCGTACGGTATTGCACCGTTTTGGTGTGGTTTGGTACCGTATGCATGTACTCGTACGGTATTGTACCCTTTTTGTGTGGTTTGGTACCGTAACGAAGTACTCGTACGGTATTGCACCGTTTTGGTGTGGTTTGGTACCGTATGGATGTACTCGTATGGTATTGCACCGTTTTGGTGTGGTTTGGTACTGTATGGATGTACTCGTACGGTATTGCACCGTTTTGGTTTGGTTTGGTACCGTAACGAACTACTCGAACGGTATTGTACCCTTTTGGTGTGGTTTGGTACCGTAACGAAGTACTCCTACGGTATTGCACCGTTTTTGTGTGGTTTGGTACCGTATGGATGTACTCGTACGGTATTGCACCGTTTTGGTGTGGTTTTGTACCGTATGGATGTACTCGTATGGTATTGCACCGTTTTGGTTAGGTTTGGTACCGTAACGAAGTACTCGTACGGTATTGTACCCTTTTGGTGTGGTTTGGTACCGTAACGAAGTACTCGTACGGTATTGCACCGTTTTGGTGTGGTTTGGTACCGTATGGATGTACTCGTACGGTATTGCACCGTTTTGGTTTGGTTTGGTACCGTAACGAAGTACTCGTACGGTATTGCACCGTTTTGGTGTGGTGTGGTACCGTGTGGATGTACTCGTACGGTATTGCACCGTTTTGGTGTGGTTTGGTACCGTATGGATGTACTTGTACGGTATTGCACCGTTTTGGTTAGGTTTGGTACCGTAACGAAGTACTCGAACGGTATTGCACCGTTTTGGTGTGGTTTGGTACCGTATCGATGTACTCGTACGGTATTGTACCCTTTTTGTGTGGTTTGGTACCGTAACAAAGTACTCGTACGGTATTGCACCGTTTTCGTGTGGTTTGGTACCGTATGGATGTACTCGTACGGTATTGCACCGTTTTGGTTTGGTTTGGTACCGTAACGAACTACTCGTACGGTATTGTACCCTTTTGGTGTGGTTTGGTACCGTAACGAAGTACTCCTACAGTATTGCACCGTTTTGGTTAGGTTTGGTACCGTAACGAAGTACTCGTACAGTATTGCACCGTTTTTGTGTGGTTTGGTACCGTATGGATGTACTCGTACGGTATTGCACCGTTTTGGTTAGGTTTGGTACCGTAACGAAGTACTCGTACGGTATTGCACCGTGTTGGTGTGGTTTGGTACCGTATGGATGTACTCGTACGGTATTGCACCGTTTTGGTTTGGTTTGGTACCGTAACGAAGTACTCGAACGGTATTGTACCCTTTTGGCGTGGTTTGGTACCGTAACGAAGTACTCGTACGGTATTGCACCGTTTTGGTGTGGTTTGGTACCGTATCGATGTACTCGTACGGTATTGTACCCTTTTTGTGTGGTTTGGTACCGTAACGAAGTACTCGTACGGTATTGCACCGTTTTTGTGTGGTTTGGTACCGTATGGATGTACTGGTACGGTATTGTACCCTTTTTGTGTGGTTTGGTACCATAATGAAGTACTCGTACGGTATTGCACCGTTTTGGTGTGGTTTGGTACCGTATGGATGTACTCGTATGGTATTGCACCGTTTTGGTTAGGTTTGGTACCGTAACGAAGTACTCGAACGGTATTGTACCCTTTTGGTGTGGTTTGGTACTGTAACAAAGTACTCGTACGGTATTGCACCGTATTGGTGTGGTTTGGTACCGTATGGAAGTATTCGTACGGTATTGCACCGTTTTGGTGTGGTTTGGTACCGTATGGATGTACTCGTTCGGTATTCCACCGTTTTGGTTTTGTTTGGTACCGTACCGAAGTACTCGTACGGTATTGCACCCTTTTGGTGTGGTTTGGTACCGTAACGAAGTACTCGTGCGGTATTGCACCGTTTTGGTGAGGTTTGGTACCGTATTGATCTACTCGTACGGTATTGCACCGTTTTGGTTAGGTTTGGTACCGTAACGAAGTACTTGTACGGTATTGTACCCTTTTGGTGTGGTTTGGTACCGTAACGAAGTACTCGTACGGTATTGCACCGTTTTCGTGTGGTTTGGTACCGTATGGATGTACTCGTACGGTATTGCACCGTTTTGGTTTGGTTTGGTACCGTAACGAAGTACTCATACGGTATTGCACCGTTTTGGTGTGGTGTTGTACCGTATGGATGTACTCGTACGGTATTGCACCGTTTTTGTGTGGTTTGGTACCGTATGGATGTACTCGTACGGTATTGCACCGTTTTGGTGTGGTTTGGTACCGTATGGATGTACTCGTACAGTATTGCACCGTTTTGGTTTGGTTTGGTACCGTAACGAAGTACTCGAACGGTATTGTACCCTTTTGGTGTGGTTTGGTACCGTAACGAAGTACTCGTACGGTAATGCACCGTTTTGGTGTGGTTTGGTACCGTATCGATGTACTCGTACGGTATTGTACCCTTTTTGTGTGGTTTGGTACCGTAACAAAGTACTCGTACGGTATTGCACCATTTTGGTGTGGTTTGGTACCGTATGGATGTACTCGTACGGTATTGCACCGTTTTGGTTTGGTATGGTACCGTAACGAACTACTCGTCCGGTATTGTACCCTTTTGGTGTGGTTTGGTACCGTAACGAAGTACTCCTACGGTATTGCACCGTTTTGGTGTGGTTTGGTACCGTATGGATGTACTCTTACGGTATTGCACCGTTTTGGTTTGGTTTGGTACCGTGACGAAGTACTCGTACGGTATTGCACCGTTTTGGTGTGGTTCGGTACCGTATGGATGTCCTCGTATGGTATTGCACCGTTTTGGTTAGGTTTGGTACCGTAACGAAGTACTCGAACGGAATTGTACCCTTTTGGTGTGGTTTGGTACCGTAACGAAGTACTCGTACGGTATTGCACCGTTTTGGTGTGGTTTGGTACCGTATGGATGTACTCGTACGGTATTGTACCCTTTTGGTGTGGTTTGGTACCATAACGAAGTACTCGTACGGTATTGCACCATTTTTGTGTGGTTTGGTACCGTATGGATGTACTCGTACGGTATTGCACCGTTTTGGATAGGTTTGGTACCGTAACGAAGTACTCGTACGGTATTGCACCGTGTTGGTGTGGTTTGGTACCGTATGGATGTACTCGTACGGTATTGCACCGTTTTGGTTTGGTTTGGTACCGTAACAAAGTACTCGAACGGTATTGTACCCTTTTGGCGTGGTTTGGTACCGTAACGAAGTACTCGTACGGTATTGCACCGTTTTGGTGTGGTTTGGTACCGTATCGATGTACTCGTACGGTATTGTACCCTTTTTGTGTGGTTTGGTACCGTAACGAAGTACTCGTACGGTATTGCACCGTTTTGGTGTGGTTTGGTACCGTATGGATGTACTCGTACGGTATTGTACCCTTTTGGTGTGGTTTGGTACCATAATGAAGTACTCGTACGGTATTGCACCCTTTTGGTGTGGTTTGGTGCCGTATCGATGTACTCGTACGGTATTGTACCCTTTTTGTGAGGTTTGGTACCGTAACAAAGTACTCGTACGGTATTGCACCGTTTTGGTGTGGTTTGGTACCGTATGCATGTACTCGTACGGTATTGTACCCTTTTTGTGTGGTTTGGTACCGTAACGAAGTACTCGTACGGTATTGCACCGTTTTGGTGTGGTTTGGTACCGTATGGATGTACTCGTATGGTATTGCACCGTTTTGGTGTGGTTTGGTACTGTATGGATGTACTCGTACGGTATTGCACCGTTTTGGTTTGGTTTGGTACCGTAACGAACTACTCGAACGGTATTGTACCCTTTTGGTGTGGTTTGGTACCGTAACGAAGTACTCCAACGGTATTGCACCGTTTTTGTGTGGTTTGGTACCGTATGGATGTACTCGTACGGTATTGCACCGTTTTGGTGTGGTTTTGTACCGTATGGATGTACTCGTATGGTATTGCACCGTTTTGGTTAGGTTTGGTACCGTAACGAAGTACTCGTACGGTATTGTACCCTTTTGGTGTGGTTTGGTACCGTAACGAAGTACTCGTACGGTATTGCACCGTTTTGGTGTGGTTTGGTACCGTATGGATGTACTCGTACGGTATTGCACCGTTTTGGTTTGGTTTGGTACCGTAACGAAGTACTCGTACGGTATTGCACCGTTTTGGTGTGGTGTGGTACCGTGTGGATGTACTCGTACGGTATTGCACCGTTTTGGTGTGGTTTGGTACCGTATGGATGTACTTGTACGGTATTGCACCGTTTTGGTTAGGTTTTGGTACCGTAACGAAGTACTCGAACGGTATTGCACCGTTTTGGTGTGGTTTGGTACCGTATCGATGTACTCGTACGGTATTGTACCCTTTTTGTGTGGTTTGGTACCGTAACAAAGTACTCGTACGGTATTCCACCGTGTTGGTGTGGTTTGGTACCGTATGGATGTACTCGTACGGTATTGCACCGTTTTGGTTTGGTTTGGTACCGTAACGAACTACTCGTACGGTATTGTACCCTTTTGGTGTGGTTTTGTACCGTAACGAAGTACTCCTACAGTATTGCACCGTTTTGGTTAGGTTTGGTACCGTAACGAAGTACTCGTACGGTATTGCACCGTTTTTGTGTGGTTTGGTACCGTATGGATGTACTCGTACGGTATTGCACCGTTTTGGTTAGGTTTGGTACCGTAACGAAGTACTCGTACGGTATTGCACCGTGTTGGTGTGGTTTGGTACCGGATGGATGTACTCGTACGGTATTGCACCGTTTTGGTTTGGTTTGGTACCGTAACGAAGTACTCGAACGGTATTGTACCCTTTTGGCGTGGTTTGGTACCGTAACGAAGTACTCGTACGGTATTGCACCGTTTTGGTGTGGTTTGGTACCGTATCGATGTACTCGTACGGTATTGTACCCTTTTTGTGTGGTTTGGTACCGTAACGAAGTACTCGTACGGTATTGCACCGTTTTGGTGTGGTTTGGTACTGTATGGATGTACTCGTACGGTATTGCACCGTTTTGGTTTGGTTTGGTACCGTAACGAACTACTCGTACGGTATTGTACCCTTTTGGTGTGGTTTGGTACCGTAACGAAGTACTCCTACGGTATTGCACCGTTTTTGTGTGGTTTGGTACCGTATGGATGTAATCGTACGGTATTGCACCGTTTTGGTGTGGTTTTGTACCGTATGGATGTACTCGTATGGTATTGCACCGTTTTGGTTTGGTTTGGTACCGTACCGAAGTACTCGTACGGTATTGTACCCTTTTGGTGTGCTTCGGTACCGTAACGAAGTACTCGTGCGGTATTGCACCGTTTTGGTGAGGTTTGGTACTGTATTGATCTACTCGTACGGTATTGCAACGTTTTGGTTAGGTTTGGTACCGTAACGAAGTACTCGTACGGTATTGTACCCTTTTGGTGTGGTTTGGTACCGTAACGAAGTACTCGTACGGTATTGCACCGTTTTGGTGTGGTTTGGTACCGTATGGATGTACTCGTACGGTATTGCACCGTTTTGGTTTGGTACGGTATCGTAACGAACTACTCGTCCGGTATTGTACCCTTTTGGTGTGGTTTGGTACCGTAACGAAGTACTCCTACGGTATTGCACCGTTTTGGTGTGGTTTGGTACCGTATGGATGTACTCTTACGGTATTGCACCGTTTTGGTTTGGTTTGGTACCGTGACGAAGTACTCGTACGGTATTGCACCGTTTTGGTGTGGTTCGGTACCGTATGGATGTCCTCGTATGGTATTGCACCGTTTTGGTTAGGTTTGGTACCGTAACGAAGTACTCGAACGGAATTGTACCCTTTTGGTGTGGTTTGGTACCGTAACGAAGTACTCGTACGGTATTGTACCCTTTTGGTGTGGTTTGGTACCATAACGAATTACTCGTACGGTATTGCACCATTTTTGTGTGGTTTGGTACCGTATGTATGTACTCGTACGGTATTGCACCGTTTTGGATAGGTTTGGTACCGTAACGAAGTACTCGTACGGTATTGTACCGTGTTGGTGTGGTTTGGTACCGTATGGATGTACTCGTACGGTATTGCACCGTTTTGGTTTGGTTTGGTACTGTATCAAAGTACTCGAACGGTATTGTACCCTTTTGGCGTGGTTTGGTACCGTAACGAAGTACTCGTACGGTATTGCACCGTTTTGGTGTGGTTTGGTACCGTATCGATGTACTCGTACGGTATTGTACCCTTTTTGTGTGGTTTGGTACCGTAACGAAGTACTCGTACGGTATTGCACCGTTTTTGTGTGGTTTGGTACCGTATGGATGTACTCGTACGGTATTGTACCCTTTTGGTGTGGTTTGGTACCATAATGAAGTACTCGTACGGTATTGCACCCTTTTGGTGTGGTTTGGTACCGTATCGATGTACTCGTACGGTATTGTACCCTTTTTGTGAGGTTTGGTACCGTAACAAAGTACTCGTACGGTATTGCACCGTTTTGGTGTGGTTTGGTACCGTATGGATGTACTCGTACGGTATTGTACCCTTTTTGTGTGGTTTGGTACCGTAACGAAGTACTCGTACGGTATTGCACCGTTTTGGTGTGGTTTGGTACCGTATGGATGTACTCGTATGGTATTGCACCGTTTTGGTGTGGTTTGGTACTGTATGGATGTACTCGTACGGTATTGCACCGTTTTGGTTTGGTTTGGTACCGTAACGAACTACTCGAACGGTATTGTACCCTTTTGGTGTGGTTTGGTACCGTAACGAAGTACTCCAACGGTATTGCACCGTTTTTGTGTGGTTTGGTACCGTATGGATGTACTCGTACGGTATTGCACCGTTTTGGTGTGGTTTTGTACCGTATGGATGTACTCGTATGGTATTGCACCGTTTTGGTTAGGTTTGGTACCGTAACGAAGTACTCGTACGGTATTGTACCCTTTTGGTGTGGTTTTTGTACCGTAACGAAGTACTCGTACGGTATTGCACCGTTTTGGTGTGGTTTGGTACTGTATGGATGTACTCGTACGGTATTGCACCGTTTTGGTTTGGTTTGGTACCGTAACGAACTACTCGAACGGTATTGTACCCTTTTGGTGTGGTTTGGTACCATAATGAAGTACTCGTACGGTATTGCACCCTTTTGGTGTGGTTTGGTACCGTATCGATGTACTCGTACGGTATTGTACCCTTTTTGTGAGGTTTGGTACCGTAACAAAGTACTCGTACGGTATTGCACCATTTTGGTGTGGTTTGGTACCGTATGGATGTACTCGTACGGTATTGCACCGTTTTGGTTTGGTACGGTATCGTAACGAACTACTCGTCCGGTATTGTACCCTTTTGGTGTGGTTTGGTACCGTAACGAAGTACTCCTACGGTATTGCACCGTTTTGGTGTGGTTTGGTACCGTATGGATGTACTCTTACGGTATTGCACCGTTTTGGTTTGGTTTGGTACCGTGACGAAGTACTCGTACGGTATTGCACCGTTTTGGTGTGGTTCGGTACCGTATGGATGTCCTCGTATGGTATTGCACCGTTTTGGTTAGGTTTGGTACCGTAACGAAGTACTCGAACGGAATTGTACCCTTTTGGTGTGGTTTGGTACCGTAACGAAGTACTCGTACGGTATTGTACCCTTTTGGTGTGGTTTGGTACCATAACGAATTACTCGTACGGTATTGCACCATTTTTGTGTGGTTTGGTACCGTATGTATGTACTCGTACGGTATTGCACCGTTTTGGATAGGTTTGGTACCGTAACGAAGTACTCGTACGGTATTGTACCGTGTTGGTGTGGTTTGGTACCGTATGGATGTACTCGTACGGTATTGCACCGTTTTGGTTTGGTTTGGTACTGTATCAAAGTACTCGAACGGTATTGTACCCTTTTGGCGTGGTTTGGTACCGTAACGAAGTACTCGTACGGTATTGCACCGTTTTGGTGTGGTTTGGTACCGTATCGATGTACTCGTACGGTATTGTACCCTTTTTGTGTGGTTTGGTACCGTAACGAAGTACTCGTACGGTATTGCACCGTTTTTGTGTGGTTTGGTACCGTATGGATGTACTCGTACGGTATTGTACCCTTTTGGTGTGGTTTGGTACCATAATGAAGTACTCGTACGGTATTGCACCCTTTTGGTGTGGTTTGGTACCGTATCGATGTACTCGTACGGTATTGTACCCTTTTTGTGAGGTTTGGTACCGTAACAAAGTACTCGTACGGTATTGCACCGTTTTGGTGTGGTTTGGTACCGTATGGATGTACTCGTACGGTATTGTACCCTTTTTGTGTGGTTTGGTACCGTAACAAAGTACTCGTACGGTATTGCACCGTTTTGGTGTGGTTTGGTACCGTATGGATGTACTCGTATGGTATTGCACCGTTTTGGTGTGGTTTGGTACCGTATGGATGTACTCGTATGGTATTGCACCGTTTTGGTGTGGTTTGGTACTGTATGGATGTACTCGTACGGTATTGCACCGTTTTGGTTTGGTTTGGTACCGTAACGAACTACTCGTACGGTATTGTACCCTTTTGGTGTGGTTTGGTACCGTAACGAAGTACTCCTACGGTATTGCACCGTTTTTGTGTGGTTTGGTACCGTATGGATGTAATCGTACGGTATTGCACCGTTTTGGTGTGGTTTTGTACCGTATGGATGTACTCGTATGGTATTGCACCGTTTTGGTTTGGTTTGGTACCGTACCGAAGTACTCGTACGGTATTGTACCCTTTTGGTGTGCTTCGGTACCGTGACGAAGTACTCGTGCGGTATTGCACCGTTTTGGTGAGGTTTGGTACTGTATTGATCTACTCGTACGGTATTGCACCGTTTTGGTTAGGTTTGGTACCGTAACGAAGTACTCGTACGGTATTGTACCCTTTTGGTGTGGTTTGGTACCGTAACGAAGTACTCGTACGGTATTGCACCGTTTTGGTGTGGTTTGGTACCGTATGGATGTACTCGTACGGTATTGCACCGTTTTGGTTTGGTTTGGTACCGTAACGAAGTACTCGTACGGTATTGCACCGTTTTGGTGTGGTGTGGTACCGTGTGGATGTACTCGTACGGTATTGCACCGTTTTGGTGTGGTTTGGTACCGTATGGATGTACTTGTACGGTATTGCACCGTTTTGGTTTGGTTTGGTACCGTAACGAAGTACTCGAACGGTATTGCACCGTTTTGGTGTGGTTTGGTACCGTATCGATGTACTCGTACGGTATTGTACCCTTTTTGTGTGGTTTGGTACCGTAACAAAGTACTCGTACGGTATTACACCGTTTTGGTGTGGTTTGGTACCGTATGGATGTACTCGTACGGTATTGCACCGTTTTTGTGTGGTTTGGTACCGTATGGATGTACTCGTACGGTATTGCACCGTTTTGGTTAGGTTTGGTACCGTAACGAAGTACTCGTACGGTATTGCACCGTGTTGGTGTGGTTTGGTACCGTATGGATGTACTCGTACGGTATTGCACCGTTTTGGTTTGGTTTGGTACCGTAACGAAGTACTCGAACGGTATTGTACCCTTTTGGCGTGGTTTGGTACCGTAACGAAGTACTCGTACGGTATTGCACCGTTTTGGTGTGGTTTGGTACCGTATCGATGTACTCGTACGGTATTGTACCCTTTTTGTGTGGTTTGGTACCGTAACGAAGTACTCGTACGGTATTGCACCGTTTTGGTGTGGTTTGGTACCGTATGGATGTACTCGTACGGTATTGTACCCTTTTGGTGTGGTTTGGTACCATAATGAAGTACTCGTACGGTATTGCACCGTTTTGGTGTGGTTTGGTACCGTATGGATGTACTCGTATGGTATTGCACCGTTTTGGTTAGGTTTGGTACCGTAACGAAGTACTCGAACGGTATTGTACCCTTTTGGTGTGGTTTGGTACTGTAACAAAGTACTCGTACGGTATTGCACCGTATTGGTGTGGTTTGGTACCGTATGGAAGTATTCGTACGGTATTGCACCGTTTTGGTGTGGTTTGGTACCGTATGGATGTACTCGTACGGTATTCCACCGTTTTGGTTTGGTTTGGTACCGTACCGAAGTACTCGTACGGTATTGTACCCTTTTGGTGTGGTTTGGTACCGTAACGAAGTACTCGTGCGGTATTGCACCGTTTTGGTGAGGTTTGGTACCGTATTGATCTACTCATACGGTATTGCACCGTTTTGGTTAGGTTTGGTACCGTAACGAAGTACTCGTACGGTATTGCACCGTTTTCGTGTGGTTTGGTACCGTATGGATGTACTCGTACGGATGTACTCGTACGGTATTGCACCGTTTTGATTTGGTTTGGTACCGTAACGAAGTACTCATACGGTATTGCACCGTTTTGGTGTGGTGTTGTACCGTATGGATGTACTCGTACGGTATTGCACCGTTTTGGTGTGGTTTGGTACCGTATGGATGTACTCGTACGGTATTGCACCGTTTTGGTGTGGTTTGGTACCGTAACGAAGTACTCGTACGGTATTGCACCGTTTTGGTGTGGTTTGGAACCGTATCGATGTACTCGTACGGTATTGTACCCTTTTTGTGTGGTTTGCTACCGTACCAAAGTACTCGTACGGTATTGCACCGTTTTGGTGTGGTTTGGTACCGTATGGATGTACTCGTACGGTATTGCACCGTTTTGGTTTGGTATGGTACCGTAACGAACTACTCGTCCGGTATTGTACCCTTTTGGTGTGGTTTGGTATCGTAACGAAGTACTCATACGGTATTGCACCGTTTTGGTGTGGTGTTGTACCGTATGGATGTACTCGTACGGTATTGCACCGTTTTGGTGTGGTTTGGTACCGTATGGATGTACTCGTACGGTATTGCACCGTTTTGGTGTGGTTTGGTACCGTAACGAAGTACTCGTACGGTATTGCACCGTTTTTGTGTGGTTTGGTACCGTATGGATGTACTCGTACGGTATTGCACCGTTTTGGTTTGGTATGGTACCGTAACGAACTACTCGTCCGGTATTGTACCCTTTTGGTGTGGTTTGGTATCGTAACGAAGTACTCATACGGTATTGCACCGTTTTGGTGTGGTGTTGTACCGTATGGATGTACTCGTACGGTATTGCACCGTTTTGGTGTGGTTTGGTACCGTATGGATGTACTCGTACGGTATTGCACCGTTTTGGTGTGGTTTGGTACCGTAACGAAGTACTCGTACGGTATTGCACCGTTTTGGTGTGGTTTGGTACCGTATCGATGTACTCGTACGGTATTGTACCCTTTTTGTGTGGTTTGGTACCGTACCAAAGTACTCGTACGGTATTGCACCGTTTTGGTGTGGTTTGGTACCGTATGGATGTACTCGTACGGTATTGCACCGTTTTGGTTTGGTATGGTACCGTAACGAACTACTCGTCCGGTATTGTACCCTTTTGGTGTGGTTTGGTACCGTAACGAAGTACTCCTACGGTATTGCACCGTTTTGGTGTTGTTTGGTACCGTATGGATGTACTCGTACGGTATTGTACCCTTTTGGTGTGGTTTGGTACCGTAACGAAGTACTCGTACGGTATTGCACCGTTTTGGTGTGGTTTGGTACCGTATCGATGTACTCGTACGGTATTGTTCCCTTTTTGTGTGGTTTGGTACCGTAACAAAGTACTCGTACGGTATTGCACCGTTTTGGTGTGGTTTGGTACCGTATGGATGTATTCGTACGGTATTGCACCGTTTTGGTTTGGTATGGTACCATAACGAACTACTCGTCCGGTATTGTACCCTTTTGGTGTGGTTTGGTACCGTAACGATGTACTCCTACGGTATTGCACCGTTTTGGTGTGGTTTAGTACCGTATGGATGTACTCTTACGGTATTGCACCGTTTTGGTTTGGTTTGGTACCGTAACGAAGTACTCGAACGGTATTGTACCCTTTTGGTGTGGTTTGGTACCATAATGAAGTACTCGTACGGTATTGCACCCTTTTGGTGTGGTTTGGTACCGTATCGATGTACTCGTACGGTATTGTACCCTTTTTGTGAGGTTTGGTACCGTAACAAAGTACTCGTACGGTATTGCACCGTTTTGGTGTGGTTTGGTACCGTATGGATGTACTCGTACGGATGTACTCGTACGGTATTGCACCGTTTTGATTTGGTTTGGTACCGTAACGAAGTACTCATACGGTATTGCACCGTTTTGGTGTGGTGTTGTACCGTATGGATGTACTCGTACGGTATTGCACCGTTTTGGTGTGGTTTGGTACCGTATGGATGTACTCGTACGGTATTGCACCGTTTTGGTGTGGTTTGGTACCGTATGGATGTACTCGTACGGTATTGCACCGTTTTGGTTTGGTTTGGTACCGTAACGAAGTACTCGAACGGTATTGTACCCTTTTGGTGTGGTTTGGTATCGTAACGAAGTACTCGTACGGTATTGCACCGTTTTGGTGTGGTTTGGTACCGTATCGATGTACTCGTACGGTATTGTACCCTTTTTGTGTGGTTTGGTACCGTAACAAAGTACTCGTACGGTATTGCACCGTTTTGGTGTGGTTTGGTACCGTATGAATGTACTCGTACGGTATTGCACCGTTTTGGTTTGGTATGGTACCGTAACGAACTACTCGTCCGGTATTGTACCCTTTTGGTGTGGTTTGGTACCGTAACGAAGTACTCCTACGGTATTGCACCGTTTTGGTGTGGTTTGGTACCGTATGGATGTACTCGTACGGTATTGTACCCTTTTGGTGTGGTTTGGTACCGTAACGAAGTACTCGTACGGTATTGCACCGTTTTGGTGTGGTTTGGTACCGTATCGATGTACTCGTACGGTATTGTTCCCTTTTTGTGTGGTTTGGTACCGTAACAAAGTACTCGTACGGTATTGCACCGTTTTGGTGTGGTTTGGTACCGTATGGATGTATTCGTACGGTATTGCACCGTTTTGGTTCGGTATGGTACCATAACGAACTACTCGTCCGGTATTGTACCCTTTTGGTGTGGTTTGGTACCGTAACGATGTACTCCTACGGTATTGCACCGTTTTGGTGTGGTTTGGTACCGTATGGATGTACTCTTACGGTATTGCACCGTTTTGGTTTGGTTTGGTACCGTAACGAAGTACTCGAACGGTATTGTACCCTTTTGGTGTGGTTTGGTACCATAATGAAGTACTCGTACGGTATTGCACCCTTTTGGTGTGGTTTGGTACCGTATCGATGTACTCGTACGGTATTGTACCCTTTTTGTGAGGTTTGGTACCGTAACAAAGTACTCGTACGGTATTGCACCGTTTTGGTGTGGTTTGGTACCGTATGGATGTACTCGTACGGTATTGTACCCTTTTTGTGTGGTTTGGTACCGTAACGAAGTACTCGTACGGTATTGAACCGTTTTGGTGTGGTTTGGTACCGTATTGATGTACTCGTATGGTATTGCACCGTTTTGGTGTGGTTTGGTACTGTATGGATGTACTCGTACGGTATTGCACCGTTTTGGTTTGGTTTGGTACCGTAACGAACTACTCGTACGGTATTGTACCCTTTTGGTGTGGTTTGGTACCGTAACGAAGTACTCCTACGGTATTGCACCGTTTTTGTGTGGTTTGGTACCGTATGGATGTACTTGTACGGTATTGCACCGTTTTGGTGTGGTTTTGTACCGTATGGATGTACTCGTATGGTATTGCACCGTTTTGGTTTGGTTTGGTACCGTACCGAAGTACTCGTACGGTATTGTACCCTTTTGGTGTGCTTCGGTACCGTAACGAAGTACTCGTGCGGTATTGCACCGTTTTGGTGAGGTTTGGTACTGTATTGATCTACTCGTACGGTATTGATCCGTTTTGGTTAGGTTTGGTACCGTAACGAAGTACTCGTACGGTATTGTACCCTTTTGGTGTGGTTTGGTACCGTAACGAAGTACTCGTACGGTATTGCACCGTTTTGGTGTGGTTTGGTACCGTATGGATGTACTCGTACGGTATTGCACCGTTTTGGTTTGGTTTGGTACCGTAACGAAGTACTCGTACGGTATTGCACCGTTTTGGTGTGGTGTGGTACCGTATAGATGTACTCGTACGGTATTGCACCGTTTTGGTGTGGTTTGGTACCGTATGGATGTACTTGTACGGTATTGCACCGTTTTGGTTTGGTTTGGTACCGTAACGAAGTACTCGAACGGTATTGTACCCTTTTGGTGTGGTTCGGTACCGTAACGAAGTACTCGTACGGTATTGAACCGTTTTGGTGTGGTTTGGTACCGTATCGATGTACTCGCACGGTATTGTACCCTTTTTGTGTGGTTTTGTACCGTAACAAAGTACTCGTACGGTATTGCACCGTTTTGGTGTTGTTTGGTACCGTATGGATGTACTCGTACGGTATTGTACCCTTTTTGTGTGGTTTGGTACCGTAACGAAGTACTCGTACGGTATTGCACCGTTTTGGTGTGGTTTGGTACCGTATGGATGTACTCGTACGGTATTGCACCGTTTTGGTTAGGTTTGGTACCGTAACGAAGTACTCGTATGGTATTGTACCCTTTTGGTGTGGTTTGGTCCCGTATTGAAGTACTCGTACGGTATTGCACCGTTTTGGTGTGGTTTGGTACCGTATGGATGTACTCGTACGTTATTGCACCGTTTTGGTTTGGTTTCGTACCGTAACGAAGTACTTGTATGATATTGTACCCTTTTGGTGTGGTTTGGTACCGTAACGAAGTACTCGTACGGTATTGCACCGTTTTGGTGTGGTTTGGTACCGTATGGATGTACTCGTACGGTATTGTACCCTTTTGGTGTGGTTTGGTACCGTAACAAAGTACTCATACGGTATTGCACCGTTTTGGTGTGGTTTGGTACCGTATGGATGTACTCGTACGGTATTGCACCGTTTTGGTTAGGTTTGGTACCGTAACAAAGTACTCGTACGGTATTGCACCGTTTTGGTGTGGTTTGGTACCGTATGGATGTACTCGTACGGTATTGCACCGTTTTGGTGTGGTTTAGTACCGTATGGATGTACTCGTATGGTATTGCACCGTTTTGGTTTGGTTTGGTACCGTACCGAAGTACTCGTACGGTATTGTACCCTTTTGGAGTGCTTTGGTACCGTAACGAAGTACTCGTGCGGTATTGCACCGTTTTGGTGAGGTTTGGTACTGTATTGATTTACTCGTACAGTATTGCACCGTTTTGGTTAGGTTTGGTACCGTAACGAAGTACTCGTACGGTATTGTACCCTTTTGGTGTGGTTTGGTACCGTAACGAAGTACTCGTACTGTATTGCACCGTTTTCGTGTGGTTTGGTACCGTATGGATGTACTCGTACGGTATTGCACCGTTTTGGTTTGGTTTGGTACCGTAACGAAGTACTCGTACGGTATTGCACCGTTTTGGTGTGGTTTGGTACCGTAACAAAGTACTCGTACGGTATTGTACCCTTTTGGTGTGGTTTGGTACCGTATTGAAGTACTCGTACGGTATTGCACCGTTTTGGTGTGGTTTGGTACCGTATGGATGTACTCGTACGGTATTGCACCGTTTTGGTGTGGTTTGGTACCTATGGACGTACTCGTACGGTATTGCACCGTTTTGGTTTGGTTTGGTACCGTAACGAAGTACTCGAACGGTATTGTACCCTTTTGTTGTGGTTTGGTACCGTAACGAAGTACTCGTACGGTATTGTACCCTTTTGGTGTGGTTCGGTACCGTAACGAAGTGCTCGTACGGTATTGCACCGTTTTGGTGTGGTTTGGTACCGTATCGATGTACTCGTACGGTATTGTACCCTTTTGGTGTGGTTTGGTACCGTAACAAAGTACTCGTACGGTATTGCACCGTTTTGGTGTGGTTTGGTACCGTATGGATGTACTCGTACAGTATTCCACCGTTTTGGTTAGGTTTGGTACCGTAACGAAGTACTCGTACGGTATTGTACCCTTTTGGTGTGGTTTGGTACCGTATTGAAGTACTCGTACGGTATTGAACCGTTTTGGTGTGGTTTGGTACCGTATGGATGTACTCGTACGGTATTGCACCGTTTTGGTTTGGTTTCGTACCGTAACAAAGTACTCGTATGATATTGTACCCTTTTGGTGTGGTTTTGTACCGTAACGAAGTACTCGTACGGTATTGCACCGTTTTGGTGTGGTTTGGTACCGTATGGATGAACTCGTACGGTATTGCACCGTTTTGGTTAGGTTTGGTACCGTAACGAAGTACTCGTACGGTATTGTACCCTTTTGGTGTGGTTTGGTCCCGTATTGAAGTACTCGTACGGTATTGCACCGTTTTGGTGTGGTTTGGTACCGTATGGATGTACTCGTACGGTATTGTACCCTTTTGGTGTGGTTTGGTACCGTAACAAAGTACTCATACGGTATTGCACCGTTTTGGTGTGGTTTGGTACCGTATGGATGTACTCGTACGGTATTGCACCGTTTTGGTTAGGTTTGGTACCGTAACAAAGTACTCGTACGGTATTGCACCGTTTTGGTGTGGTTTGGTACCGTATGGATGTACTCGTACGGTATTGCACCGTTTTGGTGTGGTTTGGTACCGTATGGATGTACTCGTATGGTATTGCACCGTTTTGGTTTGGTTTGGTACCGTACCGAAGTACTCGTACGGTATTGTACCCTTTTGGAGTGCTTTGGTACCGTAACGAAGTACTCGTGCGGTATTGCACCGTTTTGGTGAGGTTTGGTACTGTATTGATTTACTCGTACAGTATTGCACCGTTTTGGTTAGGTTTGGTACCGTAACGAAGTACTCGTACGGTATTGTACCCTTTTGGTGTGGTTTGGTACCGTAACGAAGTACTCGTACTGTATTGCACCGTTTTCGTGTGGTTTGGTACCGTATGGATGTACTCGTACGGTATTGCACCGTTTTGGTTTGGTTTGGTACCGTAACGAAGTACTCGAACGGTATTGTACCCTTTTGTTGTGGTTTGGTACCGTAACGAAGTACTCGTACGGTATTGCACCGTTTTGGTGTGGTTTGGTACCGTATGGATGTACTCGTACGGTATTGCACCGTTTTGGTTTGGTTTCGTACCGTAACGAAGTACTCGAACGGTATTGTACCCTTTTGGTGTGGTTTGGTCCCGTATTGAAGTACTCGTACGGTATTGCACCGTTTTGGTGTGGTTTGGTACCGTATGGATGTACTCGTACGTTATTGCACCGTTTTGGTTTTGTTTCGTACCGTAACGAAGTACTTGTATGATATTGTACCCTTTTGGTGTGGTTTGGTACCGTAACGAAGTACTCGTCCGGTATTGCACCGTTTTGGTGTGGTTTGGTACCGTATGGATGTACTCGTACGGTATTGTACCCTTTTGGTGTGGTTTGGTACCGTAACAAAGTAATCTTACAGTATTGCACCGTTTTGGTGTGGTTTGGTACCGTATGGATGTACTTGTACGGTATTGCACCGTTTTGGTTAGGTTTGGTACCGTAACAAAGTACTCGTACGGTATTGCACCGTTTTTGTGTGGTTTGGTACCGTATGGATGTACTCGTACGGTATTGCACCGTTTTGGTGTGGTTTGGTACCGTATGGATGTACTCGTATGGTATTGCACCGTTTTGGTTTGGTTTGGTACCGTACCGAAGTACTCGTACGGTATTGTACACTTTTGGAGTGCTTTGGTACCGTAACGAAGTACTCGTGCGGTATTGCACCGTTTTGGTGAGGTTTGGTACTGTATTGATCTACTCGTACAGTATTGCACCGTTTTGGTTAGGTTTGGTACCGTAACGAAGTACTCGTACGGTATTGTACCCTTTTGGTGTGCTTTGGTACCGTAACGAAGTACTCGTACTGTATTGCACCGTTTTCGTGTGGTTTGGTACCGTATGGATGTACTCGTACGGTATTGCACCGTTTTGGTTTGGTTTGGTACCGTAACGAAGTACTCGTACGGTATTGCACCGTTTTGGTGTGGTGCGGTACCGTATGGATGTACTCGTACGGTATTGCACCGTTTTGGTGTGGTTTGGTACCGTATGGATGTACTCGTACGGTATTGCACCGTTTTGGTGTGGTTTGGTACCTATGGACGTACTCGTACTGTATTGCACCGTTTTGGTTTGGTTTGGTACCGTAACGAAGTACTCGAACGGTATTGTACCCTTTTGTTGTGGTTTGGTACTGTAACGAAGTACTCGTACGGTATTGTACCCTTTTGGTGTGGTTCGGTACCGTAACGAAGTGCTCGTACGGTATTGCACCGTTTTGGTGTGGTTTGGTACCGTATCGATGTACTCGTACGGTATTGTACCCTTTTTGTGTGGTTTGGTACCGTAACAAAGTACTCGTACGGTATTGCACCGTTTTGGTGTGGTTTGGTACCGTATGGATGTACTCGTACGGTATTCCACCGTTTTGGTTAGGTTTGGTACCGTAACGAAGTACTCGTACGGTATTGTACCCTTTTGGTGTGGTTTGGTACCGTATTGAAGTACTCGTACGGTATTGCACCGTTTTGGTGTGGTTTGGTACCGTATGGATGTACTCGTACGGTATTGCACCGTTTTGGTTTGGTTTCGTACCGTAACGAAGTACTCGTATGATATTGTACCCTTTTGGTGTGGTTTGGTACCGTAACGAAGTACTCGTACGGTATTGCACCGTTTTGGTGTGGTTTGGTACCGTATGGATGTACTCGTACGGTATTGCACCGTTTTGGTTAGGTTTGGTACCGTAACGAAGTACTCGTACGGTATTGTACCCTTTTGGTGTGGTTTGGTACCGTATTGAAGAACTCGTACGGTATTGCACCGTTTTGGTGTGGTTTGGTACCGTATGGATGTACTCGTACGGTATTGCACCGTTTTGGTTTGGTTTCGTACCGTAACGAAGTACTTGTTTGATATTGTACCCTTTTGGTGTGGTTTGGTACCGTAACAAAGTACTCGTACGGTATTGCACCGTTTTGGTGTGGTTTGGTACCGTATGGATGTACTCGTACGGTATTGTACCCTTTTGGTGTGGTTTGGTACCGTAACGAAGTGCTCGTACGGTATTGCACCGTTTTGGTGTGGTTTGGTACCGTATCGATGTACTCGTACGGTATTGTACCCTTTTTGTGTGGTTTGGTACCGTAACAAAGTACTCGTACGGTATTGCACCGTTTTTGTGTGGTTTGGTACCGTATGGATGTACTCGTACGGTATTGTACCCTTTTTGTGTGGTTTGGTACCGTAACGAAGTACTCGTACGGTATTGCACCGTTTTGGTGTGGTTTGGTACCGTATGGATGTACTCGTACGGTATTGCACCGTTTTGGTGTGGTTTGGTACCGTAACAAAGTACTCGTACGGTATTGCACCGTTTTGGTGTGGTTTGGTACCGTATGGATGTACTCGTACGGTATTGTACCCTTTTTGTGTGGTTTGGTACCGTAACGAAGTACTCGTACGGTATTGCACCGTTTTGGTGTGGTTTGGTACCGTATGGATGTACTCGTACGGTATTGCAACGTTTTGGTTAGGTTTGGTACCGTAACGAAGTACTCGTACGGTATTGTACCCTTTTGGTGTGGTTTGGTACCGTATTGAAGTACTCGTACGGTATTGCACCGTTTTGGTGTGGTTTGGTACCGTATGGATGTACTCGTACGGTATTGCACCGTTTTGGTTTGGTTTCGTACCGTAACGAAGTACTCGAACGGTATTGTACCCTTTTGGTGTGGTTTGGTACCGTAACGAAGTACTCGTACGGTATTGCACCGTTTTGGTGTGGTTTGGTACCGTATGGATGTACTCGTACGGTATTGCACCGTTTTGGTTAGGTTTGGTACCGTAACAAAGTACTCGTACGGTATTGTACCCTTTTGGTGTGGTTTGGTACCGTATTGAAGTACTCGTACGGTATTGCACCGTTTTCGTGTGGTTTGGCACCGTATGGATGTACTCGTACGGTATTGCACCGTTTTGCTTTGGTTTGGTACCGTAACGAAGTACTCGAACGGTATTGTACCCTTTTGGTGTGGTTTGGTACCGTAACGAAGTACTCGTACGGTATTGCACCGTTTTGGTGTGGTTTGGTACCGTATGGATGAACTCGTACGGTATTGTACCCTTTTTGTGTGGTTTGGTACCGTAACGAAGTACTCGTACGGTATTGCACCGTTTTGGTGTGGTTTGGTACCGTATGTATGTACTCGTACGGTATTGCAACGTTTTGGTTAGGTTTGGTACCGTAACGAAGTACTCGTACGGTATTGTACCCTTTTGGTGTGGTTTGGTACCGTATTGAAGTACTCGTACGGTATTGCACCGTTTTGGTGTGGTTTGGTACCGTATGGATGTACTCGTACGGTATTGCACCGTTTTGTTTTGGTTTGGTACCGTAACGAAGTACTCGAACGGTATTGTACCCTTTTCGTGTGGTTTGGTACCGTAACGAAGTACTCATACGGTATTGCACCGTTTTGGTGTGGTTTGGTACCGTATCGATGTACTCGTACGGTATTGTACCCTTTTTGTGTGGTTTGGTACCGTAACAAAGTACTCGTACGGTATTGCACCGTTTTGGTGTGGTTTGGTACCGTATGGATGTACTCGTACAGTATTGTACCCTTTTTGTGTGGTTTGGTACCGTAACGAAGTACTCGTACGGTATTGCACCGTTTTGGTGTGGTTTGGTACCGTGTGGATGTACTCGTACGGTATTGCAACGTTTTGGTTAGGTTTGGTACCGTAACGAAGTACTCGTACGGTATTGTACCCTTTTGGTGTTGTTTGGTACCGTATTGAAGTACTCGTACGGTATTGCACCGTTTTGGTGTGGTTTGGTACCGTATGGATGTACTCGTACGGTATTGCACCGTTTTGGTTTGGTTTCGTACCGTAACGAAGTACTCGAACGGTATTGTACCCTTTTGGTGTGGTTTGGTACCGTAACGAAGTACTCGTACGGTATTGCACCGTTTTGGTGTGGTTTGGTACCGTATGGATGTACTCGTACGGTATTGCACCGTTTTGGTTAGGTTTGGTACCGTAACAAAGTACTCGTACGGTATTGTACCCTTTTGGTGTGGTTTGGTACCGTATTGAAGTACTCGTACGGTATTGCACCGTTTTGGTGTGGTTTGGTACCGTATGGATGTACTCGTACGGTATTGCACCGATTTGGTTTGGTTTGGTACCGTAACGAAGTACTCGAACGGTATTGTATCCTTTTGGTGTGGTTTGGTACCGTAACGAAGTACTCGTACGGTATTGCACCGTTTTGGTGTGGTTTGGTACCGTATCGATGTACTCGTACGGTATTGTACCCTTTTTGTGTGGTTTTGTACCGTAACAAAGTACTCGTACGGTATTGCACCGTTTTGGTGTGGTTTGGTACCGTATGGATGTACTCGTACGGTATTGTACCCTTTTTGTGTGGTTTGGTACCGTAACGAAGTACTCGTACGGTATTGCACCGTTTTGGTGTGGTTTGGTACCGTATGTATGTACTCGTACGGTATTGCACCATTTTTGTGTGGTTTGGTACCGTATGGATGTACTTGTATGGTATTGCACCGTTTTGGTTTGGTTTGGTACCGTACCGAAGTACTCGTACGGTATTGTACCCTTTTGGTGTGCTTTGGTACCGTAACGAAGTACTCGTGCGGTATTGCACCGTTTTGGTGAGGTTTGGTACCGTATTGATCTACTCGTACGGTATTGCACCGTTTTGGTTAGGTTTGGTACCGTAACGAAGTACTCGTACGGTATTGTACCCTTTTGGTGTGGTTTGGTACCGTATGGATGTACTCGTACGTTATTGCACCGTTTTGGTTAGGTTTGGTACCGTAACGAAGTACTCGTACGGTATTGTACCCTTTTGGTGTGGTTTGGTACCGTATTGAAGTACTCGTACGGTATTGCACCGTTTTGGTGTGGTTTGGTACCGTATGGATGTACTCGTACGGTATTGCACCGTTTTGGTTTGGTTTGGTACCGTAACGAAGTACTCGAACGGTATTGTACCCTTTTTGTGTGGTTTGGTACCGTAACGAAGTACTCGTACGGTATTGCACCGTTTTCGTGTGGTTTGAAACCGTATGGATGTACTCGTACGGTATTGCACCGTTTTGGTTAGGTTTGGTACCGTAACGAAGTACTCGTACGGTATTGTACCCTTTTGGTGTGGTTTGGTACCGTATTGAAGAACTCGTACGGTATTGCACAGTTTTGGTGTGGTTTGGTACCGTATGGATGTACTCGTACGGTATTGCACCGTTTTGGTTTGGTTTCGTACCGTAACGAAGTACTTGTTTGATATTGTACCCTTTTGGTGTGGTTTGGTACCGTATTGAAGTACTCGTACGGTATTGCACCGTTTTGGTGTGGTTTGGTACCGTATGGATGTACTCGTACGGTATTGCACCGTTTTGTTTTGGTTTGGTACCGTAACGAAGTACTCGAACGGTATTGTACCCTTTTCGTGTGGTTTGGTACCGTAACGAAGTACTCATACGGTATTGCACCGTTTTGGTGTGGTTTGGTACCGTATCGATGTACTCGTACGGTATTGTACCCTTTTTGTGTGGTTTGGTACCGTAACAAAGTACTCGTACGGTATTGCACCGTTTTGGTGTGGTTTGGTACCGTATGGATGTACTCGTACAGTATTGTACCCTTTTTGTGTGGTTTGGTACCGTAACGAAGTACTCGTACGGTATTGCACCGTTTTGGTGTGGTTTGGTACCGTGTGGATGTACTCGTACGGTATTGCAACGTTTTGGTTAGGTTTGGTACCGTAACGAAGTACTCGTACGGTATTGTACCCTTTTGGTGTTGTTTGGTACCGTATTGAAGTACTCGTACGGTATTGCACCGTTTTGGTGTGGTTTGGTACCGTATGGATGTACTCGTACGGTATTGCACCGTTTTGGTTTGGTTTCGTACCGTAACGAAGTACTCGAACGGTATTGTACCCTTTTGGTGTGGTTTGGTACCGTAACGAAGTACTCGTACGGTATTGCACCGTTTTGGTGTGGTTTGGTACCGTATGGATTTACTCGTACGGTATTGCACCGTTTTGGTTAGGTTTGGTACCGTAACAAAGTACTCGTACGGTATTGTACCCTTTTGGTGTGGTTTGGTACCGTATTGAAGTACTCGTACGGTATTGCACCGTTTTGGTGTGGTTTGGTACCGTATGGATGTACTCGTACGGTATTGCACCGATTTGGTTTGGTTTGGTACCGTAACGAAGTACTCGAACGGTATTGTACCCTTTTGGTGTGGTTTGGTACCGTAACGAAGTACTCGTACGGTATTGCACCGTTTTGGTGTGGTTTGGTACCGTATCGATGTACTCGTACGGTATTGTACCCTTTTTGTGTGGTTTGGTACCGTAACAAAGTACTCGTACGGTATTGCACCGTTTTGGTGTGGTTTGGTACCGTATGGATGTACTCGTACGGTATTGTACCCTTTTTGTGTGGTTTGGTACCGTAACGAAGTACTCGTACGGTATTGCACCGTTTTGGTGTGGTTTGGTACCGTATGTATGTACTCGTACGGTATTGCACCATTTTGGTGTGGTTTGGTACCGTATGGATGTACTTGTATGGTATTGCACCGTTTTGGTTTGGTTTGGTACCGTACCGAAGTACTCGTACGGTATTGTACCCTTTTGGTGTGCTTTGGTACCGTAACGAAGTACTCGTGCGGTATTGCACCGTTTTGGTGAGGTTTGGTACCGTATTGATCTACTCGTACGGTATTGCACCGTTTTGGTTAGGTTTGGTACCGTAACGAAGTACTCGTACGGTATTGTACCCTTTTGGTGTGGTTTGGTACCGTATGGATGTACTCGTACGTTATTGCACCGTTTTGGTTAGGTTTGGTACCGTAACGAAGTACTCGTACGGTATTGTACCCTTTTGGTGTGGTTTGGTACCGTATTGAAGTACTCGTACGGTATTGCACCGTTTTGGTGTGGTTTGGTACCGTATGGATGTACTCGTACGGTATTGCACCGTTTTGGTTTGGTTTGGTACCGTAACGAAGTACTCGAACGGTATTGTACCCTTTTTGTGTGGTTTGGTACCGTAACGAAGTACTCGTACGGTATTGCACCGTTTTCGTGTGGTTTGAAACCGTATGGATGTACTCGTACGGTATTGCACCGTTTTGGTTAGGTTTGGTACCGTAACGAAGTACTCGTACGGTATTGTACCCTTTTGGTGTGGTTTGGTACCGTATTGAAGAACTCGTACGGTATTGCACCGTTTTGGAGTGGTTTGGTACCGTATGGATGTACTCGTACGGTATTGCACCGTTTTGGTTTGGTTTCGTACCGTAACGAAGTACTTGTTTGATATTGTACCCTTTTGGTGTGGTTTGGTACCGTAACAAAGTACTCGTACGGTATTGCACCGTTTTGGTGTGGTTTGGTACCGTATGGATGTACTCGTACGGTATTGTACCCTTTTGGTGTGGTTTGGTACCGTAACGAAGTGCTCGTACGGTATTGCACCGTTTTGGTGTGGTTTGGTACCGTATCGATGTACTCGTACGGTATTGTACCCTTTTTGTGTGGTTTGGTACCGTAACAAAGTACTCGTACGGTATTGCACCGTTTTGGTGTGGTTTGGTACCGTATGGATGTACTCGTACGGTATTGTACCCTTTTTGTGTGGTTTGGTACCGTAACGAAGTACTCGTACGGTATTGCACCGTTTTGGTGTGGTTTGGTACCGTATGGATGTACTCGTACGGTATTGCACCGTTTTGGTGTGGTTTGGTACCGTAACAAAGTACTCGTACGGTATTACACCGTTTTGGTGTGGTTTGGTACCGTATGGATGTACTCGTACGGTATTGTACCCTTTTTGTGTGGTTTGGTACCGTAACGAAGTACTCGTTTGGTATTGCACCGTTTTGGTGTGGTTTGGTACCGTATGGATGTACTCGTACGGTATTGCAACGTTTTGGTTAGGTTTGGTACCGTAACGAAGTACTCGTACGGTATTGTACCCTTTTGGTGTGGTTTGGTACCGTATTGAAGTACTCGTACGGTATTGCACCGTTTTGGTGTGGTTTGGTACCGTATGGATGTACTCGTACGGTATTGCACCGTTTTGGTTTGGTTTCGTACCGTAACGAAGTACTCGAACGGTATTGTACCCTTTTGGTGTGGTTTGGTACCGTAACGAAGTACTCGTACGGTATTGCACCGTTTTGGTGTGGTTTGGTACCGTATGGATGTACTCGTACGGTATTGCACCGTTTTGGTTAGGTTTGGTACCGTAACAAAGTACTCGTACGGTATTGTACCCTTTTGGTGTGGTTTGGTACCGTATTGAAGTACTCGTACGGTATTGCACCGTTTTCGTGTGGTTTGGCACCGTATGGATGTACTCGTACGGTATTGCACCGTTTTGCTTTGGTTTGGTACCGTAACGAAGTACTCGAACGGTATTGTACCCTTTTGGTGTGGTTTGGTACCGTAACGAAGTACTCGTACGGTATTGCACCGTTTTGGTGTGGTTTGGTACCGTATGGATGAACTCGTACGGTATTGTACCCTTTTTGTGTGGTTTGGTACCGTAACGAAGTACTCGTACGGTATTGCACCGTTTTGGTGTGGTTTGGTACCGTATGTATGTACTCGTACGGTATTGCAACGTTTTGGTTAGGTTTGGTACCGTAACGAAGTACTCGTACGGTATTGTACCCTTTTGGTGTGGTTTGGTACCGTATTGAAGTACTCGTACGGTATTGCACCGTTTTGGTGTGGTTTGGTACCGTATGGATGTACTCGTACGGTATTGCACCGTTTTGTTTTGGTTTGGTACCGTAACGAAGTACTCGAACGGTATTGTACCCTTTTCGTGTGGTTTGGTACCGTAACGAAGTACTCATACGGTATTGCACCGTTTTGGTGTGGTTTGGTACCGTATCGATGTACTCGTACGGTATTGTACCCTTTTTGTGTGGTTTGGTACCGTAACAAAGTACTCGTACGGTATTGCACCGTTTTGGTGTGGTTTGGTACCGTATGGATGTACTCGTACAGTATTGTACCCTTTTTGTGTGGTTTGGTACCGTAACGAAGTACTCGTACGGTATTGCACCGTTTTGGTGTGGTTTGGTACCGTGTGGATGTACTCGTACGGTATTGCAACGTTTTGGTTAGGTTTGGTACCGTAACGAAGTACTCGTACGGTATTGTACCCTTTTGGTGTTGTTTGGTACCGTATTGAAGTACTCGTACGGTATTGCACCGTTTTGGTGTGGTTTGGTACCGTATGGATGTACTCGTACGGTATTGCACCGTTTTGGTTTGGTTTCGTACCGTAACGAAGTACTCGAACGGTATTGTACCCTTTTGGTGTGGTTTGGTACCGTAACGAAGTACTCGTACGGTATTGCACCGTTTTGGTGTGGTTTGGTACCATATGGATGTACTCGTACGGTATTGCACCGTTTTGGTTAGGTTTGGTACCGTAACAAAGTACTCGTACGGTATTGTACCCTTTTGGTGTGGTTTGGTACCGTATTGAAGTACTCGTACGGTATTGCACCGTTTTGGTGTGGTTTGGTACCGTATGGATGTACTCGTACGGTATTGCACCGATTTGGTTTGGTTTGGTACCGTAACGAAGTACTCGAACGGTATTGTACCCTTTTGGTGTGGTTTGGTACCGTAACGAAGTACTCGTACGGTATTGCACCGTTTTGGTGTGGTTTGGTACCGTATCGATGTACTCGTACGGTATTGTACCCTTTTTGTGTGGTTTGGTACCGTAACAAAGTACTCGTACGGTATTGCACCGTTTTGGTGTGGTTTGGTACCGTATGGATGTACTCGTACGGTATTGTACCCTTTTTGTGTGGTTTGGTACCGTAACGAAGTACTCGTACGGTATTGCACCGTTTTGGTGTGGTTTGGTACCGTATGTATGTACTCGTACGGTATTGCACCATTTTGGTGTGGTTTGGTACCGTTTGGATGTACTTGTATGGTATTGCACCGTTTTGGTTTGGTTTGGTACCGTACCGAAGTACTCGTACGGTATTGTACCCTTTTGGTGTGCTTTGGTACCGTAACGAAGTACTCGTGCGGTATTGCACCGTTTTGGTGAGGTTTGGTACCGTATTGATCTACTCGTACGGTATTGCACCGTTTTGGTTAGGTTTGGTACCGTAACGAAGTACTCGTACGGTATTGTACCCTTTTGGTGTGGTTTGGTACCGTATGGATGTACTCGTACGTTATTGCACCGTTTTGGTTAGGTTTGGTACCGTAACGAAGTACTCGTACGGTATTGTACCCTTTTGGTGTGGTTTGGTACCGTATTGAAGTACTCGTACGGTATTGCACCGTTTTGGTGTGGTTTGGTACCGTATGGATGTACTCGTACGGTATTGCACCGTTTTGGTTTGGTTTGGTACCGTAACGAAGTACTCGAACGGTATTGTACCCTTTTTGTGTGGTTTGGTACCGTAACGAAGTACTCGTACGGTATTGCACCGTTTTGGTGTGGTTTGGTACCGTATGGATGTACTCGTACGGTATTGCACCGTTTTGGTTAGGTTTGGTACCGTAACAAAGTACTCGTACGGTATTGTACCCTTTTGGTGTGGTTTGGTACCGTATTGAAGTACTCGTACGGTATTGCACGTTTTGGTGTGGTTTGGTACCGTATGGATGTACTCGTACGGTATTGCACCGTTTTGTTTTGGTTTGGTACCGTAACGAAGTACTCGAACGGTATTGTACCCTTTTCGTGTGGTTTGGTACCGTAACGAAGTACTCGTACGGTATTGCACCGTTTTGGTGTGGTTTGGTACCGTATCGATGTACTCGTACGGTATTGTACCATTTTTGTGTGGTTTGGTACCGTAACAAAGTACTCGTACGGTATTGCACCGTTTTGGTGTGGTTTGGTACCGTATGGATGTACTCGTACAGTATTGTACCCTTTTTGTGTGGTTTGGTACCGTAACGAAGTACTCGTACGGTATTGCACCGTTTTGGTGTGGTTTGGTACCGTGTGGATGTACTCGTACGGTATTGCAACGTTTTGGTTAGGTTTTGTACCGTAACGAAGTACTCGTACGGTATTGTACCCTTTTGGTGTGGTTTGGTACCGTATTGAAGTACTCGTACGGTATTGCACCGTTTTGCTGTGGTTTGGTACCGTATGGATGTACTCGTACGTTATTGCACCGTTTTGGTTAGGTTTGGTACCGTAACGAAGTACTCGTACGGTATTGTACCCTTTTGGTGTGGTTTGGTACCGTATTGAAGTACTCGTACGGTATTGCACCGTTTTGGTGTGGTTTGGTACCGTATGGATGTACTCGTACGGTATTGCACCGTTTTGGTTTGGTTTGGTACCGTAACGAAGTACTCGAACGGTATTGTACCCTTTTTGTGTGGTTTGGTACCGTAACGAAGTACTCGTACGGTATTGCACCGTTTTGGTGTGGTTTGGTACCGTATGGATGTACTCGTACGGTATTGCACCGTTTTGGTTAGGTTTGGTACCGTAACAAAGTACTCGTACGGTATTGTACCCTTTTGGTGTGGTTTGGTACCGTATTGAAGTACTCGTACGGTATTGCACGTTTTGGGGTGGTTTGGTACCGTATGGATGTACTCGTACGGTATTGCACCGTTTTGTTTTGGTTTGGTACCGTAACGAAGTACTCGAACGGTATTGTACCCTTTTGGTGTGGTTTGGTACCGTAACGAAGTACTCGTACGGTATTGCACCGTTTTGGTGTGGTTTGGTACCGTATCGATGTACTCGTACGGTATTGTACCATTTTTGTGTGGTTTGGTACCGTAACAAAGTACTCGTACGGTATTGCACCGTTTTGGTGTGGTTTGGTACCGTATGGATGTACTCGTACAGTATTGTACCCTTTTTGTGTGGTTTGGTACCGTAACGAAGTACTCGTACGGTATTGCACCGTTTTGGTGTGGTTTGGTACCGTGTGGATGTACTCGTACGGTATTGCAACGTTTTGGTTAGGTTTGGTACCGTAACGAAGTACTCGTACGGTATTGTACCCTTTTGGTGTGGTTTGGTACCGTATTGAAGTACTCGTACGGTATTGCACCGTTTTGGTGTGGTTTGGTACCGTATGGATGTACTCGTACGGTATTGCACCGTTTTGGTTTGGTTTCGTACCGTAACGAAGTACTCGAACGGTATTGTACCCTTTTGGTGTGGTTTGGTACCGTAATGAAGTACTCGTACGGTATTGCACCGTTTTGGTGTGGTTTGGTACCGTATGGATGTACTCGTACGTTATTGCACCGTTTTGGTTAGGTTTGGTACCGTAACGAAGTACTCGTACGGTATTGTACCCTTTTGGTGTGGTTTGGTACCGTATTGAAGTACTCGTACGGTATTGCACCGTTTTGGTGTGGTTTGGTACCGTATGGATGTACTCGTACGGTATTGCACCGTTTTGGTTTGGTTTGGTACCGTAACGAAGTACTCGAACGGTATTGTACCCTTTTTGTGTGGTTTGGTACCGTAACGAAGTACTCGTACGGTATTGCACCGTTTTGGTGTGGTTTGGTACCGTATGGATGTACTCGTACGGTATTGCACCGTTTTGGTGTGGTTTGGTACCGTATGGATGTACTCGTACGGTATTGCACCGTTTTGGTTAGGTTTGGTACCGTAACAAAGTACTCGTACGGTATTGTACCCTTTTGGTGTGGTTTGGTACCGTATTGAAGTACTCGTATGGTATTGCACGTTTTGGTGTGGTTTGGTACCGTATGGATGTACTCGTACGGTATTGCACCGTTTTGTTTTGGTTTGGTACCGTAACGAAGTACTCGAACGGTATTGTACCCTTTTCGTGTGGTTTTGTACCGTAACGAAGTACTCGTACGGTATTGCACCGTTTTGGTGTGGTTTGGTACCGTATCGATGTACTCGTACGGTATTGTACCATTTTTGTGTGGTTTGGTACCGTAACAAAGTACTCGTACGGTATTGCACCGTTTTGGTGTGGTTTGGTACCGTATGGATGTACTCGTACAGTATTGTACACTTTTTGTGTGGTTTGGTACCGTAACGAAGTACTCGTACGGTATTGCACCGTTTTGGTGTGGTTTGGTACCGTGTGGATGTACTCGTACGGTATTGCAACGTTTTGGTTAGGTTTGGTACCGTAACGAAGTACTCGTACGGTATTGTACCCTTTTGGTGTGGTTTGGTACCGTATTGAAGTACTCGTACGGTATTGCACCGTTTTGGTGTGGTTTGGTACCGTATGGATGTACTCGTACGGTATTGCACCGTTTTGGTTTGGTTTCGTACCGTAACGAAGTACTCGAACGGTATTGTACCCTTTTGGTGTGGTTTGGTACCGTAACGAAGTACTCGTACGGTATTGCACCGTTTTGGTGTGGTTTGGTACCGTATGGATGTACTCGTACGGTATTGCACCGTTTTGGTTAGGTTTGGTACCGTAACAAAGTACTCGTACGGTATTGTACCCTTTTGGTGTGGTTTGTTACCGTATTGAAGTACTCGTACGGTATTGCACCGTTTTGGTGTGGTTTGGTACCGTATGGATGTACTCGTACGGTATTGCACCGATTTGGTTTTGTTTGGTACCGTAACGAAGTACTCGAACGGTATTGTACCCTTTTGGTGTGGTTTGGTACCGTAACGAAGTACTCGTACGGTATTGCACCGTTTTGGTGTGGTTTGGTACCGTATCGATGTACTCGTACGGTATTGTACCCTTTTTGTGTGGTTTGGTACCGTAACAAAGTACTCGTACGGTATTGCACCGTTTTGGTGTGGTTTGGTACCGTATGGATGTACTCGTACGGTATTGTACCCTTTTTGTGTGGTTTGGTACCGTAACGAAGTACTCGTACGGTATTGCACCGTTTTGGTGTGGTTTGGTACCGTATGTATGTACTCGTACGGTATTGCACCATTTTGGTGTGGTTTGGTACCGTATGGATGTACTTGTATGGTATTGCACCGTTTTGGTTTGGTTTGGTACCGTACCGAAGTACTCGTACGGTATTGTACCCTTTTGGGGTGCTTTGGTACCGTAACGAAGTACTCGTGCGGTATTGCACCGTTTTGGTGAGGTTTGGTACCGTATTGATCTACTCGTACGGTATTGCACCGTTTTGGTTAGGTTTGGTACCGTAACGAAGTACTCGTACGGTATTGTACCCTTTTGGTGTGGTTTGGTACCGTAACGAAATACTCGTACGGTATTGCACCGATTGGGTGTGGTTTTGGTACCGTATGGATGTACTCGTACGGTATTGTACCCTTTTTGTGTGGTTTGGTACCGTAATGAAGTACTCGTACGGTATTGCACCGTTTTGGTGTGGTTTGGTACCGTATGGATGTACTCGTACGGTATTGCACCGTTTTGGTTAGGTTTGGTACCGTAACGAAGTACTCGTACGGTATTGTACCCTTTTGGTGTGGTTTGGTACCGTAACAAAGTACTCGTACGGTATTGCACCGTTTTGGTGTGGTTTGGTACCGTATGGATGTACTCGTACGGTATTGCACCATTTTTGTTTGGTTTGGTACCGTAACGAAGTACTCGTACGGTATTGTACCCTTTTGGTGTGGTTTGGTACCGTAACGAAGTACTCGTACGGTATTGCACCGTTTTGGTGTGGTTTGGTACCGTATGTATGTACTCGTACGGTATTGCACCGTTTTGGTGTGGTTTGGTACCGTATGGATGTACTCGTATGGTATTGCACCGTTTTGGTTTGGTTTGGTACCGTACCGAAGTACTCGTACGGTATTGTACCCTTTTGGTGTGCTTTGGTACCGTAACGAAGTACTCGTGCGGTATTGCACCGTTTTGGTGAGGTTTGGTACCGTATTGATCTACTCGTACGGTATTGCACCGTTTTGGTTAGGTTTGGTACCGTAACGAAGTACTCGTACGGTATTGTACCCTTTTGGTGTGGTTTGGTACCGTAACGAAGTACTCGTACGGTATTGCACCGTTTTCTTGTGGTTTGGTACCGTATGGATGTACTCGTACGGTATTGCTCCGTTTTGGTTTGGTTGGGTACCGTAACGAAGTACTCGTACGGTATTGCACCGTTTTGGTGTGGTGTGGTACCGTATGGATGTACTCGTACGGTATTGCACCATTTTGGTGTGGTTTGGTACCATATGGACGTACTCGTACGGTATTGCACCGTTTTGGTTTGGTTTGGTACCGTAACGAAGTACTCGAACGTTATTGTACCCTTTTGGTGTGGTTTGGTACCGTAACGAAGTACTCGTACGGTATTGCACCGTTTTGGTGTGGTTTGGTACCGTATCGATGTACTCGTACGGTATTGTACCCTTTTAGTGTGGTTTGGTACCGTAACAAAGTACTCGTACGGTATTGCACCGTTTTGGTGTGGTTTGGTACCGTATGGATGTACTCGTACGGTATTGTACCCTTTTTGTGTGGTTTGGTACCGTAACGAAGTACTCGTACGGTATTGCACCGTTTTGGTGTGGTTTGGTACCGTATGGATGTACTCGTACGTTATTGCACCGTTTTGGTTAGGTTTGGTACCGTAACGAAGTACTCGTACGGTATTGTACCCTTTTGGTGTGGTTTGGTACCGTATTGAAGTACTCGTACGGTATTGCACCGTTTTGGTGTGGTTTGGTACCGTATGGATGTACTCGTACGGTATTGCACCGTTTTGGTTTGGTTTGGTACCGTGACGAAGTACTCGAACGGTATTGTACCCTTTTTGTGTGGTTTGGTACCGTAACGAAGTACTCGTACGGTATTGCACCGTTTTGGTGTGGTTTGGTACCGTATGGATGTACTCGTACGGTATTGCACCGTTTTGGTTAGGTTTGGTACAGTAACAAAGTACTCGTACGGTATTGTACCCTTTTGGTGTGGTTTGGTACCGTATTGAAGTACTCGTACGGTATTGCACGTTTTGGTGTGGTTTGGTACCGTATGGATGTACTCGTACGGTATTGCACCGTTTTGTTTTGGTTTGGTACCGTAACGAAGTACTCGAACGGTATTGTACCCTTTTCGTGTGGTTTGGTACCGTAACGAAGTACTCGTACGGTATTGCACCGTTTTGGTGTGGTTTGGTACCGTATCGATGTACTCGTACGGTATTGTACCATTTTTGTGTGGTTTGGTACCGTAACAAAGTACTCGTACGGTATTGCACCGTTTTGGTGTGGTTTGGTACCGTATGGATGTACTCGTACAGTATTGTACCCTTTTTGTGTGGTTTGGTACCGTAACGAAGTACTCGTACGGTATTGCACCGTTTTGGTGTGGTTTGGTACCGTGTGGATGTACTCGTACGGTATTGCAACGTTTTGGTTAGGTTTGGTACCGTAACGAAGTACTCGTACGGTATTGTACCCTTTTGGTGTGGTTTGGTACCGTATTGAAGTACTCGTACGGTATTGCACCGTTTTGGTGTGGTTTGGTACCGTATGGATGTACTCGTACGTTATTGCACCGTTTTGGTTAGGTTTGGTACCGTAACGAAGTACTCGTACGGTATTGTACCCTTTTGGTGTGGTTTGTTACCGTATTGAAGTACTCGTACGGTATTGCACCGTTTTGGTGTGGTTTGGTACCGTATGGATGTACTCGTACGGTATTGCACCGTTTTGGTTTTGTTTGGTACCGTAACGAAGTACTCGAACGGTATTGTACCCTTTTTGTGTGGTTTGGTACCGTAACGAAGTACTCGTACGGTATTGCACCGTTTTGGTGTGGTTTGGTACCGTATGGATGTACTCGTACGGTATTGCACCGTTTTGGTTAGGTTTGGTACCGTAACAAAGTACTCGTACGGTATTGTACCCTTTTGGTGTGGTTTGGTACCGTATTGAAGTACTCGTACGGTATTGCACGTTTTGGTGTGGTTTGGTACCGTATGGATGTACTCGTACGGTATTGCACCGTTTTGTTTTGGTTTGGTACCGTAACGAAGTACTCGAACGGTATTGTACCCTTTTGGTGTGGTTTGGTACCGTAACGAAGTACTCGTACGGTATTGCACCGTTTTGGTGTGGTTTGGTACCGTATCGATGTACTCGTACGGTATTGTACCATTTTTGTGTGGTTTGGTACCGTAACAAAGTACTCGTACGGTATTGCACCGTTTTGGTGTGGTTTGGTACCGTATGGATGTACTCGTACAGTATTGTACCCTTTTTGTGTGGTTTGGTACCGTAACGAAGTACTCGTACGGTATTGCACCGTTTTGGTGTGGTTTGGTACCGTGTGGATGTACTCGTACGGTATTGCAACGTTTTGGTTAGGTTTGGTACCGTAACGAAGTACTCGTACGGTATTGTACCCTTTTGGTGTGGTTTGGTACCGTATTGAAGTACTCGTACGGTATTGCACCGTTTTGGTGTGGTTTGGTACCGTATGGATGTACTCGTACGGTATTGCACCGTTTTGGTTTGGTTTCGTACCGTAACGAAGTACTCGAACGGTATTGTACCCTTTTGGTGTGGTTTGGTACCGTAATGAAGTACTCGTACGGTATTGCACCGTTTTGGTGTGGTTTGGTACCGTATGGATGTACTCGTACGTTATTGCACCGTTTTGGTTAGGTTTGGTACCGTAACGAAGTACTCGTACGGTATTGTACCCTTTTGGTGTGGTTTGGTACCGTATTGAAGTACTCGTACGGTATTGCACGTTTTGGTGTGGTTTGGTACCGTATGGATGTACTCGTACGGTATTGCACCGTTTTGTTTTGGTTTGGTACCGTAACGAAGTACTCGTACGGTATTGTACCCTTTTGGTGTGGTTTGGTACCGTATTGAAGTACTCGTACGGTATTGCACGTTTTGGTGTGGTTTGGTACCGTATGGATGTACTCGTACGGTATTGCACCGTTTTGTTTTGGTTTGGTACCGTAACGAAGTACTCGAACGGTATTGTACCCTTTTCGTGTGGTTTGGTACCGTAACGAAGTACTCGTACGGTATTGCACCGTTTTGGTGTGGTTTGGTACCGTATCGATGTACTCGTACGGTATTGTACCATTTTTGTGTGGTTTGGTACCGTAACAAAGTACTCGTACGGTATTGCACCGTTTTGGTGTGGTTTGGTACCGTATGGATGTACTCGTACAGTATTGTACCCTTTTTGTGTGGTTTGGTACCGTAACGAAGTACTCGTACGGTATTGCACCGTTTTGGTATGGTTTGGTACCGTGTGGATGTACTCGTACGGTATTGCAACGTTTTGGTTAGGTTTGGTACCGTAACGAAGTACTCGTACGGTATTGTACCCTTTTGGTGTGGTTTGGTACCGTATTGAAGTACTCGTACGGTATTGCACCGTTTTGGTGTGGTTTGGTACCGTATGGATGTACTCGTACGTTATTGCACCGTTTTGGTTAGGTTTGGTACCGTAACGAAGTACTCGTACGGTATTGTACCCTTTTGGTGTGGTTTGTTACCGTATTGAAGTACTCGTACGGTATTGCACCGTTTTGGTGTGGTTTGGTACCGTATGGATGTACTCGTACGGTATTGCACCGTTTTGGTTTGGTTTGGTACCGTAACGAAGTACTCGAACGGTATTGTACCCTTTTTGTGTGGTTTGGTACCGTAACGAAGTACTCGTACGGTATTGCACCGTTTTGGTGTGGTTTGGTACCGTATGGATGTACTCGTACGGTATTGCACCGTTTTGGTTAGGTTTGGTACCGTAACAAAGTACTCGTACGGTATTGTACCCTTTTGGTGTGGTTTGGTACCGTATTGAAGTACTCGTACGGTATTGCACGTTTTGGTGTGGTTTGGTACCGTATGGATGTACTCGTACGGTATTGCACCGTTTTGTTTTGGTTTGGTACCGTAACGAAGTACTCGAACGGTATTGTACCCTTTTGGTGTGGTTTGGTACCGTAACGAAGTACTCGTACGGTATTGCACCGTTTTGGTGTGGTTTGGTACCGTATCGATGTACTCGTACGGTATTGTACCATTTTTGTGTGGTTTGGTACCGTAACAAAGTACTCGTACGGTATTGCACCGTTTTGGTGTGGTTTGGTACCGTATGGATGTACTCGTACAGTATTGTACCCTTTTTGTGTGGTTTGGTACCGTAACGAAGTACTCGTACGGTATTGCACCGTTTTGGTGTGGTTTGGTACCGTGTGGATGTACTCGTACGGTATTGCAACGTTTTGGTTAGGTTTGGTACCGTAACGAAGTACTCGTACGGTATTGTACCCTTTTGGTGTGGTTTGGTACCGTATTGAAGTACTCGTACGGTATTGCACCGTTTTGGTGTGGTTTGGTACCGTATGGATGTACTCGTACGGTATTGCACCGTTTTGGTTTGGTTTCGTACCGTAACGAAGTACTCGAACGGTATTGTACCCTTTTGGTGTGGTTTGGTACCGTAATGAAGTACTCGTACGGTATTGCACCGTTTTGGTGTGGTTTGGTACCGTATGGATGTACTCGTACGTTATTGCACCGTTTTGGTTAGGTTTGGTACCGTAACGAAGTACTCGTACGGTATTGTACCCTTTTGGTGTGGTTTGGTACCGTATTGAAGTACTCGTACGGTATTGCACGTTTTGGTGTGGTTTGGTACCGTATGGATGTACTCGTACGGTATTGCACCGTTTTGTTTTGGTTTGGTACCGTAACGAAGTACTCGTACGGTATTGTACCCTTTTGGTGTGGTTTGGTACCGTATTGAAGTACTCGTACGGTATTGCACGTTTTGGTGTGGTTTGGTACCGTATGGATGTACTCGTACGGTATTGCACCGTTTTGTTTTGGTTTGGTACCGTAACGAAGTACTCGAACGGTATTGTACCCTTTTCGTGTGGTTTGGTACCGTAACGAAGTACTCGTACGGTATTGCACCGTTTTGGTGTGGTTTGGTACCGTATCGATGTACTCGTACGGTATTGTACCATTTTTGTGTGGTTTGGTACCGTAACAAAGTACTCGTACGGTATTGCACCGTTTTGGTGTGGTTTGGTACCGTATGGATGTACTCGTACAGTATTGTACCCTTTTTGTGTGGTTTGGTACCGTAACGAAGTACTCGTACGGTATTGCACCGTTTTGGTATGGTTTGGTACCGTGTGGATGTACTCGTACGGTATTGCAACGTTTTGGTTAGGTTTGGTACCGTAACGAAGTACTCGTACGGTATTGTACCCTTTTGGTGTGGTTTGGTACCGTATTGAAGTACTCGTACGGTATTGCACCGTTTTGGTGTGGTTTGGTACCGTATGGATGTACTCGTACGTTATTGCACCGTTTTGGTTAGGTTTGGTACCGTAACGAAGTACTCGTACGGTATTGTACCCTTTTGGTGTGGTTTGTTACCGTATTGAAGTACTCGTACGGTATTGCACCGTTTTGGTGTGGTTTGGTACCGTATGGATGTACTCGTACGGTATTGCACCGTTTTGGTTTGGTTTGGTACCGTAACGAAGTACTCGAACGGTATTGTACCCTTTTTGTGTGGTTTGGTACCGTAACGAAGTACTCGTACGGTATTGCACCGTTTTGGTGTGGTTTGGTACCGTATGGATGTACTCGTACGGTATTGCACCGTTTTGGTTAGGTTTGGTACCGTAACAAAGTACTCGTACGGTATTGTACCCTTTTGGTGTGGTTTGGTACCGTATTGAAGTACTCGTACGGTATTGCACGTTTTGGTGTGGTTTGGTACCGTATGGATGTACTCGTACGGTATTGCACCGTTTTGTTTTGGTTTGGTACCGTAACGAAGTACTCGAACGGTATTGTACCCTTTTGGTGTGGTTTGGTACCGTAACGAAGTACTCGTACGGTATTGCACCGTTTTGGTGTGGTTTGGTACCGTATCGATGTACTCGTACGGTATTGTACCATTTTTGTGTGGTTTGGTACCGTAACAAAGTACTCGTACGGTATTGCACCGTTTTGGTGTGGTTTGGTACCGTATGGATGTACTCGTACAGTATTGTACCCTTTTTGTGTGGTTTGGTACCGTAACGAAGTACTCGTACGGTATTGCACCGTTTTGGTGTGGTTTGGTACCGTGTGGATGTACTCGTACGGTATTGCAACGTTTTGGTTAGGTTTGGTACCGTAACGAAGTACTCGTACGGTATTGTACCCTTTTGGTGTGGTTTGGTACCGTATTGAAGTACTCGTACGGTATTGCACCGTTTTGGTGTGGTTTGGTACCGTATGGATGTACTCGTACGGTATTGCACCGTTTTGGTTTGGTTTCGTACCGTAACGAAGTACTCGAACGGTATTGTACCCTTTTGGTGTGGTTTGGTACCGTAATGAAGTACTCGTACGGTATTGCACCGTTTTGGTGTGGTTTGGTACCGTATGGATGTACTCGTACGTTATTGCCCCGTTTTGGTTAGGTTTGGTACCGTAACGAAGTACTCGTACGGTATTGTACCCTTTTGGTGTGGTTTGGTACCGTATTGAAGTACTCGTACGGTATTGCACGTTTTGGTGTGGTTTGGTACCGTATGGATGTACTCGTACGGTATTGCACCGTTTTGTTTTGGTTTGGTACCGTAACGAAGTACTCGTACGGTATTGTACCCTTTTGGTGTGGTTTGGTACCGTATTGAAGTACTCGTACGGTATTGCACGTTTTGGTGTGGTTTGGTACCGTATGGATGTACTCGTACGGTATTGCACCGTTTTGTTTTGGTTTGGTACCGTAACGAAGTACTCGAACGGTATTGTACCCTTTTCGTGTGGTTTTGTACCGTAACGAAGTACTCGTACGGTATTGCACCGTTTTGGTGTGGTTTGGTACCGTATCGATGTACTCGTACGGTATTGTACCATTTTTGTGTGGTTTGGTACCGTAACAAAGTACTCGTACGGTATTGCACCGTTTTGGTGTGGTTTGGTACCGTATGGATGTACTCGTACAGTATTGTACCCTTTTTGTGTGGTTTGGTACCGTAACGAAGTACTCGTACGGTATTGCACCGTTTTTGTGTGGTTTGGTACCGTGTGGATGTACTCGTACGGTATTGCAACGTTTTGGTTAGGTTTGGTACCGTAACGAAGTACTCGTACGGTATTGTACCCTTTTGGTGTGGTTTGGTACCGTATTGAAGTACTCGTACGGTATTGCACCGTTTTCGTGTGGTTTGGTACCGTATGGATGTACTCGTACGGTATTGCACCGTTTTGGTTTGGTTTCGTACCGTAACGAAGTACTCGAACGGTATTGTACCCTTTTGGTGTGGTTTGGTACCGTAACGAAGTACTCGTACGGTATTGCACCGTTTTGGTGTGGTTTGGTACCGTATGGATGTACTCGTACGGTATTGCACCGTTTTGGTTAGGTTTGGTACCGTAACAAAGTACTCGTACGGTATTGTACCCTTTTGGTGTGGTTTGTTACCGTATTGAAGTACTCGTACGGTATTGCACCGTTTTGGTGTGGTTTGGTACCGTATGGATGTACTCGTACGGTATTGCACCGATTTGGTTTGGTTTGGTACCGTAACGAAGTACTCGAACGGTATTGTACCCTTTTGGTGTGGTTTGGTACCGTAACGAAGTACTCGTACGGTATTGCACCGTTTTGGTGTGGTTTGGTACCGTATCGATGTACTCGTACGGTATTGTACCCTTTTTGTGTGGTTTGGTACCGTAACAAAGTACTCGTACGGTATGGCACCGTTTTGGTGTGGTTTGGTACCGTATGGATGTACTCGTACGGTATTGTACCCTTTTTGTGTGGTTTGGTACCGTAACGAAGTACTCGTACGGTATTGCACCGTTTTGGTGTGGTTTGGTACCGTATGTATGTACTCGTACGGTATTGCACCATTTTGGTGTGGTTTGGTACCGTATGGATGCACTTGTTTGGTATTGCACCGTTTTGGTTTGGTTTGGTACCGTACCGAAGTACTCGTACGGTATTGTACCCTTTTGGTGTGCTTTGGTACCGTAACGAAGTACTCGTGCGGTATTGCACCGTTTTGGTGAGGTTTGGTACCGTATTGATCTACTCGTACGGTATTGCACCGTTTTGGTTAGGTTTGGTACCGTAACGAAGTACTCGTACGGTATTGTACCCTTTTGGTGTGGTTTGGTACCGTAACGAAATACTCGTACGGTATTGCACCGATTGGGTGTGGTTTTGGTACCGTATGGATGTACTCGTACGGTATTGTACCCTTTTTGTGTAGTTTGGTACCGTAATGAAGTACTCGTACGGTATTGCACCGTTTTGGTGTGGTTTGGTACCGTATGGATGTACTCGTACGGTATTGCACCGTTTTGGTTAGGTTTGGTACCGTAACGAAGTACTCGTACGGTATTGTACCCTTTTGGTGTGGTTTGGTACCGTAACAAAGTACTCGTACGGTATTGCACCGTTTTGGTGTGGTTTGGTACCGTATGGATGTACTCGTACGGTATTGCACCATTTTGGTTTGGTTTGGTACCGTAACGAAGTACTCGTACGGTATTGTACCCTTTTGGTGTGGTTTGGTACCGTAACGAAGTACTCGTACGGTATTGCACCGTTTTGGTGTGGTTTGGTACCGTATGTATGTACTCGTACGGTATTGCACCGTTTTGGTGTGGTTTGGTACCGTATGGATGTACTCGTATGGTATTGCACCGTTTTGGTTTGGTTTGGTACCGTACCGAAGTACTCGTACGGTATTGTACCCTTTTGGTGTGCTTTGGTACCGTAACGAAGTACTCGTGCGGTATTGCACCGTTTTGGTGAGGTTTGGTACCGTATTGATCTACTCGTACGGTATTGCACCGTTTTGGTTAGGTTTGGTACCGTAACGAAGTACTCGTACGGTATTGTACCCTTTTGGTGTGGTTTGGTACCGTAATGAAGTACTCGTACGGTATTGCACCGTTTTCTTGTGGTTTGGTACCGTATGGATGTACTCGTACGGTATTGCACCGTTTTGGTTTGGTTGGGTACCGTAACGAAGTACTCGTACGGTATTGCACCGTTTTGGTGTGGTGTGGTACCGTATGGATGTACTCGTACGGTATTGCACCGTTTTGGTGTGGTTTGGTACCATATGGACGTACTCGTACGGTATTGCACCGTTTTGGTTTGGTTTGGTACCGTAACGAAGTACTCGAACGTTATTGTACCCTTTTGGTGTGGTTTGGTACCGTAACGAAGTACTCGTACGGTATTGCACCGTTTTGGTGTGGTTTGGTACCGTATCGATGTACTCGTACGGTATTGTACCCTTTTTGTGTGGTTTGGTACCGTAACAAAGTACTCGTACGGTATTGCACCGTTTTGGTGTGGTTTGGTACCGTATGGATGTACTCGTACGGTATTGTACCCTTTTTGTGTGGTTTGGTACCGTAACGAAGTACTCGTACGGTATTGCACCGTTTTGGTGTGGTTTGGTACCGTATGGATGTACTCGTACGTTATTGCACCGTTTTGGTTAGGTTTGGTACCGTAACGAAGTACTCGTACGGTATTGTACCCATTTGGTGTGGTTTGGTACCGTATTGAAGTACTCGTACGGTATTGCACCGTTTTGGTGTGGTTTGGTACCGTATGGATGTACTCGTACGGTATTGCACCGTTTTGGTTTGGTTTGGTACCGTAACGAAGTACTCGTACGGTATTGTACCCTTTTGGTGTGGTTTGGTACCGTAACGAAGTACTCGTACGGTATTGCACCGTTTTGGTGTGGTTTGGTACCGTATGGATGTACTCGTACGGTATTGCACCGTTTTGGTGTGGTTTGGTACCGTATGGATGTACTCGTATGGTATTGCACCGTTTTGGTTTCGTTTGGTACCGTACCGAAGTACTCGTACGGTATTGTACCCTTTTCGTGTGCTTTGGTACCGTAACGAAGTACTCGTGCAGTATTGCACCGTTTTGGTGAGGTTTGGTGCCGTATTGATCTACTCGTACGGTATTGCACCGTTTTGGTTAGGTTTGGTACCGTAACGAAGTACTCGTACGGTATTGTACCCTTTTGTTGTGGTTTGGTACCGTCACGAAGTACTCGTACGGTATTGCACCGTTTTCGTGTGGTTTGGTACCGTATGGATGTACGCGTACGGTATTGAACCGTTTTGGTTTGGTTTGGTACCGTAACGAAGTACTCGTACGGTATTGCACCGTTTTTGTGTGGTGTGGTACCGTATGGATGTACTCGTACGGTATTGCACCGTTTTGGTGTGGTTTGGTACCGTATGGATGTACTCGTACGGTATTGCACCGTTTTGGTTTGGTTTTGTACCGTAACGAAGTACTCGAACGGTATTGTACCCTTTTCGTGTGGTTTGGTACCGTAACGAAGTACTCGTACGGTATTGCACCGTTTTGGTGTGGTTTGGTACCGTATCGACGTACTCGTACGGTATTGTACCCTTTTTGTGTGGTTTGGTACCGTAACAAAGTACTCGTACGGTATTGCACCGTTTTGGTGTGGTTTGGTACCGTATGGATGTACTCGTACGGTATTGTACCCTTTTTGTGTGGTTTGGTACCGTAACGAAGTACTCGTACGGTATTGCACCGTTTTGGTGTGGTTTGGTACCGTGTGGATGTACTCGTACGGTATTGCAACGTTTTGGTTAGGTTTGGTACCGTAACGAAGTACTCGTACGGTATTGTACCCTTTTGGTGTGGTTTGGTACCGTATTGAAGTACTCGTACGGTATTGCACCGCTTTGGTGTGGTTTGGTACCGTATGGATGTACTCGTACGGTATTGCACCGTTTTGGTTTGGTTTCGTACCGTAACGAAGTACTCGAACGGTATTGTACCCTTTTGGTGTGGTTTGGTACCGTAACGAAGTACTCGTACGGTATTGCACCGTTTTGGTGTGGTTTGGTACCGTATGGATGTACTCGTACGGTATTGCACCGTTTTGGTTAGGTTTGGTACCGTAACAAAGTACTCGTACGGTATTGTACCCTTTTGGTGTGGTTTGGTACCGTATTGAAGTACTCGTACGGTATTGCACCGTTTTGGTGTGGTTTGGTACCGTATGGATGTACTCGTACGGTATTGCACCGTTTTGGTTTGGTTTAGTACCGTAACGAAGTACTCGAACGGTATTGTACCCTTTTGGTGTGGTTTGGTACCGTAACGAAGTACTCGTACGGTATTGCACCGTTTTGGTGTGGTTTGGTACCGTATGGATGTACTCGTACGGTATTGCACCGTTTTGGTTTGGTTTGGTACCGTATGGATGTACTCGAACGGTATTGTACCCTTTTTGTGTGGTTTGGTACCGTAAGGAAGTACTCGTACGGTATTGCACCGTTTTTGTGTGGTTTGGTACCGTATGGATGTACTCGTACGGTATTGCAACGTTTTGGTTTGGTTTCGTACCGTAACGAAGTACTCGAACGGTATTGTACCCTTTTGGTGTGGTTTGGTACCGTAACGAAGTACTCGTACGGTATTGCACCGTTTTGGTGTGGTTTGGTACCGTATGGATGTACTCGTACGGTATTGCACCGTTTTGGTTTGGTTTCGTACCGTAACGAAGTACTCGAACGGTATTGTACCCTTTTGGTGTGGTTTGGTACCGTAACGAAGTACTCGTACGGTATTGCACCGTTTTGGTGTGGTTTGGTACTGTATGGATGTACTCGTACGGTATTGCACCGTTTTGGTTAGGTTTGGTACCGTAACAAAGTACTCGTACGGTATTGTACCCTTTTGGTGTGGTTTGGTACCGTATTGAAGTACTCGTACGGTATTGCACCGTTTTGGTGTGCTTTGGTACCGTATGGATGTACTCGTACGGTATTGCACCGTTTTGGTTTGGTTTCGTACCGTAACGAAGTACTCGAACGGTATTGTACCCTTTTGGTGTGGTTTGGTACCGTAACGAAGTACTCGTACGGTATTGCACCGTTTTGGTGTGGTTTGGTACCGTATGGATGTACTCGTACGGTATTGCACCGTTTTGGTTAGGTTTGGTACCGTAACAAAGTACTCGTACGGTATTGTACCCTTTTGGTGTGGTTTGGTACCGTATTGAAGTACTCGTACGGTATTGCACCGTTTTGGTGTGGTTTTGTACCGTATGGATGTACTCGTACGGTATTGCACCGTTTTGGTTTGGTTTAGTACCGTAACGAAGTACTCGAACGGTATTGTACCCTTTTGGTGTGGTTTGGTACCGTAACGAAGTACTCGTACGGTATTGCACCGTTTTGGTGTGGTTTGGTACCGTATGGATGTACTCGTACGGTATTGCACCGTTTTGGTTTGGTTTTGTACCGTAACGAAGTACTCGAACGGTATTGTACCCTTTTCGTGTGGTTTGGTACCGTAACGAAGTACTCGTACGGTATTGCACCGTTTTGGTGTGGTTTGGTACCGTATCGACGTACTCGTACGGTATTGTACCCTTTTTGTGTGGTTTGGTACCGTAATAAAGTACTCGTACGGTATTGCACCGTTTTGGTGTGGTTTGGTACCGTATGGATGTACTCGTACGGTATTGTACCCTTTTTGTGTGGTTTGGTACCGTAAGGAAGTACTCGTACGGTATTGCACCGTTTTGGTGTGGTTTGGTACCGTGTGGATGTACTCGTACGGTATTGCAACGTTTTGGTTAGGTTTGGTACCGTAACGAAGTACTCGTACGGTATTGTACCCTTTTGGTGTGGTTTGGTACCGTATTGAAGTACTCGTACGGTATTGCACCGTTTTGGTGTGGTTTGGTACCGTATGGATGTACTCGTACGGTATTGCACCGTTTTGGTTTGGTTTCGTACCGTAACGAAGTACTCGAACGGTATTGTACCCTTTTGGTGTGGTTTGGTACCGTAACGAAGTACTCGTACGGTATTGCACCGTTTTGGTGTGGTTTGGTACTGTATGGATGTACTCGTACGGTATTGCACCGTTTTGGTTAGGTTTGGTACCGTAACAAAGTACTCGTACGGTATTGTACCCTTTTGGTGTGGTTTGGTACCGTATTGAAGTACTCGTACGGTATTGCACCGTTTTGGTGTGCTTTGGTACCGTATGGATGTACTCGTACGGTATTGCTCCGTTTTGGTTTGGTTTAGTACTGTAACGAAGTACTCGAACGGTATTGTACCCTTTTGGTGTGGTTTGGTACCGTAACGAAGTACTCGTACGGTATTGCACCGTTTTGGTGTGGTTTGGTACCGTATCGATGTACTCGTACGGTATTGTACCCTTTTTGTGTGGTTTGGTACCGTAACAAAGTATTCGTACGGTATTGCACCGTTTTGGTGTGGTTTGGTACCGTATGGATGTACTCGTACGGTATTGTACCCTTTTTGTGTGGTTTGGTACCGTAACGAAGTACTCGTACGGTATTGCACCGTTTTGGTGTGGTTTGGTACCGTATGGATGTACTCGTACGGTATTGCAACGTTTTGGTTAGGTTTGGTACCGTAACGAAGTACTCGTACGGTATTGTACCCTTTTGGTGTGGTTTGGTACCGTATTGAAGTACTCGTACGGTATTGCACCGTTTTGGTGTGGTTTGGTACCGTATGGATGTACTCGTACGGTATTGCACCGTTTTGGTTTGGTTTCGTACCGTAACGAAGTACTCGAACGGTATTGTACCCTTTTGGTGTGGTTTGGTACCGTAACGAAGTACTCGTACGGTATTGCACCGTTTTGGTGTGGTTTGGTACCGTATGGATGTACTCGTACGGTATTGTACCCTTTTTGTGTGGTTTGGTACCGTAACGAAGTACTCGTACGGTATTGCACCGTTTTGGTGTGGTTTGGTACCGTATGGATGTACTCGTACGGTATTGCACCGTTTTGGTTAGGTTTGGTACCGTAACGAAGTACTCGAACGGTATTGTACCCTTTTCGTGTGGTTTGGTACCGTAACGAAGTACTCGTACGGTATTGCACCGTTTTGGTGTGGTTTGGTACCGTATCGATGTACTCGTACGGTATTGTACCCTTTTTGTGTGGTTTGGTACCGTAACAAAGTATTCGTACGGTATTGCACCGTTTTGGTGTGGTTTGGTACCGTATGGATGTACTCGTACGGTATTGTACCCTTTTTGTGTGGTTTGGTACCGTAACGAAGTACTCGTACGGTATTGTACCCTTTTGGTGTGGTTTGGTACCGTATTGAAGTACTCGTACGGTATTGCACCGTTTTGGTGTGGTTTGGTACCGTAACGAAGTACTCGAACGGTATTGTACCCTTTTCGTGTGGTTTGGTACCGTAACGAAGTACTCGTACGGTATTGCACCGTTTTGGTGTGGTTTGGTACCGTATCGATGTACTCGTACGGTATTGTACCCTTTTTGTGTGGTTTGGTACCGTAACAAAGTATTCGTACGGTATTGCACCGTTTTGGTGTGGTTTGGTACCGTATGGATGTACTCGTACGGTATTGTACCCTTTTTGTGTGGTTTGGTACCGTAACGAAGTACTCGTACGGTATTGTACCCTTTTGGTGTGGTTTGGTACCGTATTGAAGTACTCGTACGGTATTGCACCGTTTTGGTGTGGTTTGGTACCGTATGGATGTACTCGTACGGTATTGCACCGTTTTGGTTTGGTTTGGTACCGTATGGATGTACTCGTACGGTATTGCACCGTTTTGGTTTGGTTTGGTACCGTAACGAAGTACTCGAACGGTATTGTACCCTTTTGGTGTGGTTTGGTACCGTAACGAAGTACTCGTACGGTATTGCACCGTTTTGGTGTGGTTTGGTACCGTATGGATGTACTCGTACGGTATTGTATCCTTTTTGTGTGGTTTGGTACCGTAACGAAGTACTCGTACGGTATTGCACCGTTTTGGTGTGGTTTGGTACCGTATGGATGTACTCGTACGGTATTGCACCGTTTTGGTTAGGTTTGGTACCGTAACGAAGTACTCGAACGGTATTGTACCCTTTTCGTGTGGTTTGGTACCGTAACGAAGTACTCGTACGGTATTGAACCGTTTTGGTGTGGTTTGGTACCGTATCGATGTACTCGTACGGTATTGTACCCTTTTTGTGTGGTTTGGTACCGTAACAAAGTACTCGTACGGTATTGCACCGTTTTGGTGTGGTTTGGTACCGTATGGATGTACTCGTACGGTATTGTACCCTTTTTGTGTGGTTTGGTACCGTAACGAAGTACTCGTACGGTATTGCACCGTTTTGGTGTGGTTTGGTACCGTGTGGATGTACTCGTACGGTATTGCAACGTTTTGGTTAGGTTTGGTACCGTAATGAAGTACTCGTACGGTATTGTACCCTTTTGGTGTGGTTTGGTACCGTATTGAAGTACTCGTACGGTATTGCACCGTTTTGGTGTGGTTTGGTACCGTATGGATGTACTCGTACGGTATTGCACCGTTTTTGTTTGGTTTCGTACCGTAACGAAGTACTCGAACGGTATTGTACCCTTTTGGTGTGGTTTGGTACCGTAACGAAGTACTCGTACGGTATTGCACCGTTTTGGTGTGGTTTGGTACCGTATGGATGTACTCGTACGGTATTGCACCGTTTTGGTTAGGTTTGGCACCGTAACAAAGTACTCGTACGGTATTGTACCCTTTTGGTGTGGTTTGGTACCGTATTGAAGTACTCGTACGGTATTGCACCGTTTTGGTGTGGTTTGGTACCGTATGGATGTACTCGTACGGTATTGCACCGTTTTGGTTTGGTTTGGTACCGTAACGAAGTACTCGAACGGTATTGTACCCTTTTGGTGTGGTTTGGTACCGTAACGAAGTACTCGTACGGTATTGCACCGTTTTGGTGTGGTTTGGTACCTTATCGATGTACTCGTACGGTATTGTACCCTTTTTGTGTGGTTTGGTACCGTAACAAAGTACTCGTACGGTATTGCACCGTTTTGGTGTGGTTTGGTACCGTATGGATGTACTCGTACGGTATTGTACCCTTTTTGTGTGGTTTGGTACCGTAACGAAGTACTCGTACGGTATTCCACCGTTTTGGTGTGGTTTGGTACCGTATGGATGTACTCGTACGGTATTGCACCGTTTTGGTTTGGTTTGGTACCGTAACGAAGTACTCGAACGGTATTGTACCCTTTTGGTGTGGTTTGGTACCGTAACGAAGTACTCGTACGGTATTGCACCGTTTTGGTGTGGTTTGGTACCGTATGGATGTACTCGTACGGTATTGTACCCTTTTTGTGTTGTTTGGTACCGTAACGAAGTACTCGTACGGTATTCCACCGTTTTGGTGTGGTTTGGTACCGTATGGATGTACTCGTACGGTATTGCACCGTTTTGGTTAGGTTTGGTACCGTAACGAAGTACTCGTACGGTATTGCACCCTTTTGGTGTGGTTTGGTACCGTATTGAAGTACTCGTACGGTATTGCACCGTTTTGGTGTGGTTTGGTACCGTATGGATGTACTCGTACGGTATTGCACCGTTTTGGTTTGGTTTGGTACCGTAACGAAGTACTCGAACGGTATTGTACCCTTTTGGTGTGGTTTGGTACCGTAACGAAGTACTCGTACGGTATTGCACCGTTTTGGTGTGGTTTGGTACCGTATGGATGTACTCGTACGGTATTGTACCCTTTTTGTGTGGTTTGGTACCGTAACGAAGTACTCGTACGGTATTGCACCGTTTTGGTGTGGTTTGGTACCGTATGGATGTACTCGTACGGTATTGCACCGTTTTGGTTAGGTTTGGTACCGTAACGAAGTACTCGAACGGTATTGTACCCTTTTCGTGTGGTTTGGTACCGTAACGAAGTACTCGTACGGTATTGCACCGTTTTGGTGTGGTTTGGTACCGTATCGATGTACTCGTACGGTATTGTACCCTTTTTGTGTGGTTTGGTACCGTAACAAAGTACTCGTACGGTATTGCACCGTTTTGGTGTGGTTTGGTACCGTATGGATGTACTCGTACGGTATTGTACCCTTTTTGTGTTGTTTGGTACCGTAACGAAGTACTCGTACGGTATTGCACCGTTTTGGTGTGGTTTGGTACCGTGTGGATGTACTCGTACGGTATTGCAACGTTTTGGTTAGGTTTGGTACCGTAACGAAGTACTCGTACGGTATTGTACCCTTTTGGTGTGGTTTGGTACCGTATTGAAGTACTCGTACGGTATTGCACCGTTTTGGTGTGGTTTGGTACCGTATGGATGTACTCGTACGGTATTGCACCGTTTTGGTTTGGTTTCGTACCGTAACGAAGTACTCGAACGGTATTGTACCCTTTTGGTGTGGTTTGGTACCGTAACGAAGTACTCGTACTGTATTGCACCGTTTTGGTGTGGTTTGGTACCGTATGGATGTACTCGTACGGTATTGTACCCTTTTTGTGTGGTTTGGTACCGTAACGAAGTACTCGTACGGTATTGCACCGTTTTGGTGTGGTTTGGTACCGTATGGATGTACTCGTACGGTATTGCACCGTTTTGGTTAGGTTTGGTACCGTAACGAAGTACTCGAACGGTATTGTACCCTTTTCGTGTGGTTTGGTACCGTAACGAAGTACTCGTACGGTATTGCACCGTTTTGGTGTGGTTTGGTACCGTATCGATGTACTCGTACGGTATTGTACCCTTTTGGTGTGGTTTGGTACCGTATTGAAGTACTCGTACGGTATTGCACCGTTTTGGTGTGGTTTGGTACCGTATGGATGTACTCGTACGGTATTGCACCGTTTTGGTTTGGTTTGGTACCGTAACGAAGTACTCGTACGGTATTGCACCGTTTTGGTGTGGTTTGGTACCGTATGGATGTACTCGTACGGTATTGTACCCTTTTTGTGTGGTTTGGTACCGTAACGAAGTAGTCGTACGGTATTGCACCGTTTTGGTGTGGTTTGGTACCGTATGGATGTACTCGTACGGTATTGCACCGTTTTGGTTAGGTTTGGTACCGTAACGAAGTACTCGAACGGTATTGTACCCTTTTCGTGTGGTTTGGTACCGTAACGAAGTACTCGTACGGTATTGCACCGTTTTGGTGTGGTTTGGTACCGTATCGATGTACTCGTACGGTATTGTACCCTTTTTGTGTGGTTTGGTACCGTAACAAAGTACTCGTACGGTATTGCACCGTTTTGGTGTGGTTTGGTACCGTATGGATGTACTCGTACGGTATTGTACCCTTTTTGTGTGGTTTGGTACCGTAACGAAGTACTCGTACGGTATTGCACCGTTTTGGTGTGGTTTGGTACCGTGTGGATGTACTCGTACGGTATTGCAACGTTTTGGTTAGGTTTGGTACCGTAACGAAGTACTCGTACGGTATTGTACCCTTTTGGTGTGGTTTGGTACCGTATTGAAGTACTCGTACGGTATTGCACCGTTTTGGTGTGGTTTGGTACCGTATGGATGTACTCGTACGGTATTGCACCGTTTTGGTTTGGTTTCGTACCGTAACGAAGTACTCGAACGGTATTGTACCCTTTTGGTGTGGTTTGGTACCGTAACGAAGTACTCGTACGGTATTGCACCGTTTTGGTTGTGTTTGGTACCGTATCGATGTACTCGTACGGTATTGTACCCTTTTTGTGTGGTTTGGTACCGTAACAAAGTACTCGTACGGTATTGCACCGTTTTGGTGTGGTTTGGTACCGTATGGATGTACTCGTACGATATTGTACCCTTTTTGTGTGGTTTGGTACCGTAACGAAGTACTCGTACGGTATTCCACCGTTTTGGTGTGGTTTGGTACCGTATGGATGTACTCGTACGGTATTGCACCGTTTTGGTTAGGTTTGGTACCGTAACGAAGTACTCGTACGGTATTGTACCCTTTTGGTGTGGTTTGGTACCGTATTGAAGTACTCGTACGGTATTGCACCGTTTTGGTGTGGTTTGGTACCGTATGGATGTACTCGTACGGTATTGTACCCTTTTTGTGTGGTTTGGTACCGTAACAAAGTACTCGTACGGTATTGCACCGTTTTGGTGTGGTTTGGTACCGTGTGGATGTACTCGTACGGTATTGCAACGTTTTGGTTAGGTTTGGTACCGTAACGAAGTACTCGTACGGTATTGTACCCTTTTGGTGTGGTTTGGTACCATATTGAAGTACTCGTACGGTATTGCACCGTTTTGGTGTGGTTTGGTACCGTATGGATGTACTCGTACGGTATTGCACCGTTTTGGTTTGGTTTCGTACCGTAACGAAGTACTCGAACGGTATTGTACCCTTTTGGTGTGGTTTGGTACCGTAACGAAGTACTCGTACGGTATTGCACCGTTTTGGTGTGGTTTGGTACCGTATGGATGTACTCGTACGGTATTGCACCGTTTTGGTTAGGTTTGGTACCGTAACAAAGTACTCGTACGGTATTGTACCCTTTTGGTGTTGTTTGGTACCGTATTGAAGTACTCGTACGGTATTGCACCGTTTTGGTGTGGTTTTGTACCGTATGGATGTACTCGTACGGTATTGCACCGTTTTGGTTTGGTTTGGTACCGTAACGAAGTACTCGAACGGTATTGTACCCTTTTGGTGTGGTTTGGTACCGTAACGAAGTACTCGTACGGTATTGCACCGTTTTGGTGTGGTTTGGTACCGTATCGATGTACTCGTACGGTATTGTACCCTTTTTGTGTGGTTTGGTACCGTAACAAAGTACTCGTACGGTATTGCACCGTTTTGGTGTGGTTTGGTACCGTATGGATGTACTCGTACGGTATTGTACCCTTTTTGTGTGGTTTGGTACCGTAACGAAGTACTCGTACGGTATTCCACCGTTTTGGTGTGGTTTGGTACCGTATGGATGTACTCGTACGGTATTGCACCGTTTTGGTTTGGTTTGGTACCGTAACGAAGTACTCGAACGGTATTGTACCCTTTTGGTGTGGTTTGGTACCGTAACGAAGTACTCGTACGGTATTGCACCGTTTTGGTGTGGTTTGGTACCGTATGGATGTACTCGTACGGTATTGCACCGTTTTGGTTTGGTTTGGTACCGTAACGAAGTACTCGAACGGTATTGTACCCTTTTGGTGTGGTTTGGTACCGTAACGAAGTACTCGTACGGTATTGCACCGTTTTGGTGTGGTTTGGTACCGTATCGATGTACTCGTACGGTATTGTACCCTTTTTGTGTGGTTTGGTACCGTAACAAAAGTACTCGTACGGTATTGCACCGTTTTGGTGTGGTTTGGTACCGTATGGATGTACTCGTACGGTATTGTACCCTTTTTGTGTGGTTTGGTACCGTAACGAAGTACTCGTACGGTATTCCACCGTTTTGGTGTGGTTTGGTACCGTATGGATGTACTCGTACGGTATTGCACCGTTTTGGTTAGGTTTGGTACCGTAACGAAGTACTCGTACGGTATTGTACCCTTTTGGTGTGGTTTGGTACCGTATTGAAGTACTCGTATGGTATTGCACCGTTTTGGTGTGGTTTGGTACCGTATGGATGTACTCGTACGGTATTGCACCGTTTTGGTTTGGTTTGGTACCGTAACGAAGTACTCGAACGGTATTGTACCCTTTTGGTGTGGTTTGGTACCGTAACGAAGTACTCGTACGGTATTGCACCGTTTTGGTGTGGTTTGGTACCGTATGGATGTACTCGTACGGTATTGTACCCTTTTTGTGTGGTTTGGTACCGTAACGAAGTACTCGTACGGTATTGCACCGTTTTGGTGTGGTTTGGTACCGTATGGATGTACTCGTACGGTATTGCACCGTTTTGGTTAGGTTTGGTACCGTAACGAAGTACTCGAACGGTATTGTACCCTTTTCGTGTGGTTTGGTACCGTAACGAAGTACTCGTACGGTATTGCACCGTTTTGGTGTGGTTTGGTACCGTATCGATGTACTCGTACGGTATTGTACCCTTTTTGTGTGGTTTGGTACCGTAACAAAGTACTCGTACGGTATTGCACCGTTTTGGTGTGGTTTGGTACCGTATGGATGTACTCGTACGGTATTGTACCCTTTTTGTGTGGTTTGGTACCGTAACGAAGTACTCGTACGGTATTGCACCGTTTTGGTGTGGTTTGGTACCGTGTGGATGTACTCGTACGGTATTGCACCGTTTTGGTTAGGTTTGGTACCGTAACGAAGTACTCGTACGGTATTCCACCGTTTTGGTGTGGTTTGGTACCGTATGGATGTACTCGTACGGTATTGCACCGTTTTGGTTAGGTTTGGTACCGTAACGAAGTACTCGTACGGTATTGTACCCTTTTGGTGTGGTTTGGTACCGTATTGAAGTACTCGTATGGTATTGCACCGTTTTGGTGTGGTTTGGTACCGTATGGATGTACTCGTACGGTATTGCACCGTTTTGGTTTGGTTTGGTACCGTAACGAAGTACTCGAACGGTATTGTACCCTTTTGGTGTGGTTTGGTACCGTAACGAAGTACTCGTACGGTATTGCACCGTTTTGGTGTGGTTTGGTACCGTATGGATGTACTCGTACGGTATTGTACCCTTTTTGTGTGGTTTGGTACCGTAACGAAGTACTCGTACGGTATTGCACCGTTTTGGTGTGGTTTGGTACCGTATGGATGTACTCGTACGGTATTGCACCGTTTTGGTTAGGTTTGGTACCGTAACGAAGTACTCGAACGGTATTGTACCCTTTTCGTGTGGTTTGGTACCGTAACGAAGTACTCGTACGGTATTGCACCGTTTTGGTGTGGTTTGGTACCGTATCGATGTACTCGTACGGTATTGTACCCTTTTTGTGTGGTTTGGTACCGTAACAAAGTACTCGTACGGTATTGCACCGTTTTGGTGTGGTTTGGTACCGTATGGATGTACTCGTACGGTATTGTACCCTTTTTGTGTGGTTTGGTACCGTAACGAAGTACTCGTACGGTATTGCACCGTTTTGGTGTGGTTTGGTACCGTGTGGATGTACTCGTACGGTATGGAAACGTTTTGGTTAGGTTTGGTACCGTAACGTAGTACTCGTACGGTATTGTACCATTTTGGTGTGGTTTGGTACCGTATTGAAGTACTCGTACGGTATTGCACCGTTTTGGTGTGGTTTGGTACCGTATGGATGTACTCGTACGGTATTGCACCGTTTTGGTTTGGTTTCGTACCGTAACGAAGTACTCGAACGGTATTGTACCCTTTTGGTGTGGTTTGGTACCGTAACGAAGTACTCGTACGGTATTGCACCGTTTTGGTGTGGTTTGGTACCGTATGGATGTACTCGTACGGTATTGCACCGTTTTGGTTAGGTTTGGTACCGTAACAAAGTACTCGTACGGTATTGTACCCTTTTGGTGTGGTTTGGTACCGTATTGAAGTACTCGTACGGTATTGCACCGTTTTGGTGTGGTTTGGTACCGTATGGATGTACTCGTACGGTATTGCACCGTTTTGGTTTGGTTTAGTACCGTAACGAAGTACTCGAACGGTATTGTACCCTTTTGGTGTGGTTTGGTACCGTAACGAAGTACTCGTACGGTATTGCACCGTTTTGGTGTGGTTTGGTACCGTATCGATGTACTCGTACGGTATTGTACCCTTTTTGTGTGGTTTGGTACCGTAACAAAGTACTCGTACGGTATTGCACCGTTTTGGTGTGGTTTGGTACCGTATGGATGTACTCGTACGGTATTGTACCCTTTTTGTGTGGTTTGGTACCGTAACGAAGTACTCGTACGGTATTGCACCGTTTTGGTGTGGTTTGGTACCGTATGGATGTACTCGTACGGTATTGCAACGTTTTGGTTAGGTTTGGTACCGTAACGAAGTACTCGTACGGTATTGTACCCTTTTGGTGTGGTTTGGTACCGTATTGAAGTTCTCGTACGGTATTGCACCGTTTTGGTTTGGTTTGGTACCGTATGGATGTACTCGTACGGTATTGCACCGTTTTGGTTTGGTTTCGAACCGTAACGAAGTACTCGAACGGTATTGTACCCTTTTGGTGTGGTTTGGTACCGTAACGAAGTACTCGTACGGTATTGCACCGTTTTGGTGTGGTTTGGTACCGTATGGATGTACTCGTACGGTATTGTACCCTTTTTGTGTTGTTTGGTACCGTAACGAAGTACTCGTACGGTATTGCACCGTTTTGGTGTGGTTTGGTACCGTATGGATGTACTCGTACGGTATTGCACCGTTTTGGTTAGGTTTGGTACCGTAACGAAGTACTCGAACGGTATTGTACCCTTTTCGTGTGGTTTGGTACCGTAACGAAGTACTCGTACGGTATTGCACCGTTTTGGTGTGGTTTGGTACCGTATCGATGTACTCGTACGGTATTGTACCCTTTTTGTGTGGTTTGGTACCGTAACAAAGTACTCGTACGGTATTGCACCGTTTTGGTGTGGTTTGGTACCGTATGGATGTACTCGTACGGTATTGCACCGTTTTGGTGTGGTTTGGTACCGTATGGATGTACTCGTACGGTATTGTACCCTTTTTGTGTGGTTTGGTACCGTAACGAAGTACTCGTACGGTATTGCACCGTTTTGGTGTGGTTTGGTACCGTATGGATGTACTCGTACGGTATTGCAACGTTTTGGTTAGGTTTGGTACCGTAACGAAGTACTGGTACGGTATTGTACCCTTTTGGTGTGGTTTGGTACCGTATTGAAGTACTCGTACGGTATTGCACCGTTTTGGTGTGGTTTGGTACCGTATGGATGTACTCGTACGGTATTGCACCGTTTTGGTTTGGTTTCGTACCGTAACGAAGTACTCGAACGGTATTGTACCCTTTTGGTGTGGTTTGGTACCGTAACGAAGTACTCGTACTGTATTGCACCGTTTTGGTGTGGTTTGGTACCGTATGGATGTACTCGTACGGTATTGTACCCTTTTTGTGTGGTTTGGTACCGTAACGAAGTACTCGTACGGTATTGCACCGTTTTGGTGTGGTTTGGTACCGTATGGATGTACTCGTACGGTATTGCACCGTTTTGGTTAGGTTTGGTACCGTAACGAAGTACTCGAACGGTATTGTACCCTTTTCGTGTGGTTTGGTACCGTAACGAAGTACTCGTACGGTATTGCACCGTTTTGGTGTGGTTTGGTACCGTATCGATGTACTCCTACGGTATTGTACCCTTTTGGTGTGGTTTGGTACCGTATTGAAGTACTCGTACGGTATTGCACCGTTTTGGTGTGGTTTGGTACCGTATGGATGTACTCGTACGGTATTGCACCGTTTTGGTTTGGTTTGGTACCGTAACGAAGTACTCGTACGGTATTGCACCGTTTTGGTGTGGTTTGGTACCGTATGTATGTACTCGTACGGTATTGTACCCTTTTTGTGTGGTTTGGTACCGTAACGAAGTAGTCGTACGGTATTGCACCGTTTTGGTGTGGTTTGGTACCGTATGGATGTACTCGTACGGTATTGCACCGTTTTGGTTAGGTTTGGTACCGTAACGAAGTACTCGAACGGTATTGTACCCTTTTCGTGTGGTTTGGTACCGTAACGAAGTACTCGTACGGTATTGCACCGTTTTGGTGTGGTTTGGTACCGTATCGATGTACTCGTACGGTATTGTACCCTTTTTGTGTGGTTTGGTACCGTAACAAAGTACTCGTACGGTATTGCACCGTTTTGGTGTGGTTTGGTACCGTATGGATGTACTCGTACGGTATTGTACCCTTTTTGTGTGGTTTGGTACCGTAACGAAGTACTCGTACGGTATTGCACCGTTTTGGTGTGGTTTGGTACCGTGTGGATGTACTCGTACGGTATTGCAACGTTTTGGTTAGGTTTGGTACAGTAACGAAGTACTCGTACGGTATTGTACCCTTTTGGTGTGGTTTGGTACCGTATTGAAGTACTCGTACGGTATTGCACCGTTTTGGTGTGGTTTGGTACCGTATGGATGTACTCGTACGGTATTGCACCGTTTTGGTTTGGTTTCGTACCGTAACGAAGTACTCGAACGGTATTGTACCCTTTTGGTGTGGTTTGGTACCGTAACGAAGTACTCGTACGGTATTGCACCGTTTTGGTGTGGTTTGGTACCGTATCGATGTACTCGTACGGTATTGTACCCTTTTTGTGTGGTTTGGTACCGTAACAAAGTACTCGTACGGTATTGCACCGTTTTGGTGTGGTTTGGTACCGTATGGATGTACTCGTACGATATTGTACCCTTTTTGTGTGGTTTGGTACCGTAACGAAGTACTCGTACGGTATTCCACCGTTTTGGTGTGGTTTCGTACCGTATGGATGTACTCGTACGGTATTGCACCGTTTTGGTTAGGTTTGGTACCGTAACGAAGTACTCGTACGGTATTGTACCCTTTTGGTGTGGTTTGGTACCGTATTGAAGTACTCGTACGGTATTGCACCGTTTTGGTGTGGTTTGGTACCGTATGGATGTACTCGTACGGTATTGTACCCTTTTTGTGTGGTTTGGTACCGTAACAAAGTACTCGTACGGTATTGCACCGTTTTGGTGTGGTTTGGTACCGTGTGGATGTACTCGTACGGTATTGCAACGTTTTGGTTAGGTTTGGTACCGTAACGAAGTACTCGTACGGTATTGCACCCTTTTGGTGTGGTTTGGTACCATATTGAAGTACTCGTACGGTATTGCACCGTTTTGGTGTGGTTTGGTACCGTATGGATGTACTCGTACGGTATTGCACCGTTTTGGTTTGGTTTCGTACCGTAACGAAGTACTCGAACGGTATTGTACCCTTTTGGTGTGGTTTGGTACCGTAACGAAGTACTCGTACGGTATTGCACCGTTTTGGTGTGGTTTGGTACCGTATGGATGTACTCGTACGGTATTGCACCGTTTTGGTTAGGTTTGGTACCGTAACAAAGTACTCGTACGGTATTGTACCCTTTTGGTGTTGTTTGGTACCGTATTGAAGTACTCGTACGGTATTGCACCGTTTTGGTGTGGTTTGGTACCGTATGGATGTACTCGTACGGTATTGCACCGTTTTGGTTTGGTTTGGTACCGTAACGAAGTACTCGAACGGTATTGTACCCTTTTGGTGTGGTTTGGTACCGTAACGAAGTACTCGTACGGTATTGCACCGTTTTGGTGTGGTTTGGTACCGTATCGATGTACTCGTACGGTATTGTACCCTTTTTGTGTGGTTTGGTACCGTAACAAAGTACTCGTACGGTATTGCACCGTTTTGGTGTGGTTTGGTACCGTATGGATGTACTCGTACGGTATTGTACCCTTTTTGTGTGGTTTGGTACCGTAACGAAGTACTCGTACGGTATTCCACCGTTTTGGTGTGGTTTGGTACCGTATGGATGTACTCGTACGGTATTGCACCGTTTTGGTTTGGTTTGGTACCGTAACGAAGTACTCGAACGGTATTGTACCCTTTTGGTGTGGTTTGGTACCGTAACGAAGTACTCGTACGGTATTGCACCGTTTTGGTGTGGTTTTGTACCGTATGGATGTACTCGTACGGTATTGCACCGTTTTGGTTTGGTTTGGTACCGTAACGAAGTACTCGAACGGTATTGTACCCTTTTGGTGTGGTTTGGTACCGTAACGAAGTACTCGTACGGTATTGCACCGTTTTGGTGTGGTTTGGTACCGTATCGATGTACTCGTACGGTATTGTACCCTTTTTGTGTGGTTTGGTACCGTAACAAAGTACTCGTACGGTATTGCACCGTTTTGGTGTGGTTTGGTACCGTATGGATGTACTCGTACGGTATTGTACCCTTTTTGTGTGGTTTGGTACCGTAACGAAGTACTCGTACGGTATTCCACCGTTTTGGTGTGGTTTGGTACCGTATGGATGTACTCGTACGGTATTGCACCGTTTTGGTTAGGTTTGGTACCGTAACGAAGTACTCGTACGGTATTGTACCCTTTTGGTGTGGTTTGGTACCGTATTGAAGTACTCGTATGGTATTGCACCGTTTTGGTGTGGTTTGGTACCGTATGGATGTACTCGTACGGTATTGCACCGTTTTGGTTTGGTTTGGTACCGTAACGAAGTACTCGAACGGTATTGTACCCTTTTGGTGTGGTTTGGTACCGTAACGAAGTACTCGTACGGTATTGCACCGTTTTGGTGTGGTTTGGTACCGTATGGATGTACTCGTACGGTATTGTACCCTTTTTGTGTGGTTTGGTACCGTAACGAAGTACTCGTACGGTATTGCACCGTTTTGGTGTGGTTTGGTACCGTATGGATGTACTCGTACGGTATTGCACCGTTTTGGTTAGGTTTGGTACCGTAACGAAGTACTCGAACGGTATTCTACCCTTTTCGTGTGGTTTGGTACCGTAACGAAGTACTCGTACGGTATTGCACCGTTTTGGTGTGGTTTGGTACCGTATCGATGTACTCGTACGGTATTGTACCCTTTTTGTGTGGTTTGGTACCGTAACAAAGTACTCGTACGGTATTGCACCGTTTTGGTGTGGTTTGGTACCGTATGGATGTACTCGTACGGTATTGTACCCTTTTTGTGTGGTTTGGTACCGTAACGAAGTACTCGTACGGTATTGCACCGTTTTGGTGTGGTTTGGTACCGTGTGGATGTACTCGTACGGTATTGCAACGTTTTGGTTAGGTTTGGTACCGTAACGTAGTACTCGTACGGTATTGTACCATTTTGGTGTGGTTTGGTACCGTATTGAAGTACTCGTACGGTATTGCACCGTTTTGGTGTGGTTTGGTACCGTATGGATGTACTCGTACGGTATTGCACCGTTTTGGTTTGGTTTCGTACCGTAACGAAGTACTCGAACGGTATTGTACCCTTTTGGTATGGTTTGGTACCGTAACGAAGTACTCGTACGGTATTGCACCGTTTTGGTGTGGTTTGGTACCGTATCGATGTACTCGTACGGTATTGTACCCTTTTTGTGTGGTTTGGTACCGTAACAAAGTACTCGTACGGTATTGCACCGTTTTGGTGTGGTTTGGTACCGTATGGATGTACTCGTACGATATTGTACCCTTTTTGTGTGGTTTGGTACCGTAACGAAGTACTCGTACGGTATTGCACCGTTTTGGTGTGGTTTGGTACCGTATGGATGTACTCGTACGGTATTGCACCGTTTTGGTTAGGTTTGGTACCGTAACGAAGTACTCGAACGGTATTGTACCCTTTTCGTGTGGTTTGGTACCGTAACGAAGTACTCGTACGGTATTGCACCGTTTTGGTGTGGTTTGGTACCGTATCGACGTACTCGTACGGTATTGTACCCTTTTTGTGTGGTTTGGTACCGTAACAAAGTACTCGTACGGTATTGCACCGTTTTGGTGTGGTTTGGTACCGTATGGATGTACTCGTACGGTATTGTACCCTTTTTGTGTGGTTTGGTACCGTAACAAAGTACTCGTACGGTATTGCACCGTTTTGGTGTGGTTTGGTACCGTGTGGATGTACTCGTACGGTATTGCAACGTTTTGGTTAGGTTTGGTACCGTAACGAAGTACTCGTACGGTATTGTACCCTTTTGGTGTGGTTTGGTACCGTATTGAAGTACTCGTACGGTATTGCACCGTTTTGGTGTGGTTTGGTACCGTATGGATGTACTCGTACGGTATTGCACCGTTTTGGTTTGGTTTGGTTTCGTACCGTAACGAAGTACTCGAACGGTATTGTATCCTTTTGGTGTGGTTTGGTACCGTAACGAAGTACTCGTACGGTATTGCACCGTTTTGGTGTGGTTTGGTACCGTATGGATGTACTCGTACGGTATTACACCGTTTTGGTTAGGTTTGGTACCGTAACAAAGTACTCGTACGGTATTGTACCCTTTTGGTGTGGTTTGGTACCGTATTGAAGTACTCGTACGGTATTGCACCGTTTTGGTGTGGTTTGGTACCGTATGGATGTACTCGTACGGTATTGCACCGTTTTGGTTTGGTTTGGTACCGTAACGAAGTACTCGAACGGTATTGTACCTTTTTGGTGTGGTTTGGTACCGTAACGAAGTACTCGTACGGTATTGCACCGTTTTGGTGTGGTTTGGTACCGTATCGATGTACTCGTACGGTATTGTACCCTTTTTGTGTGGTTTGGTACCGTAACAAAGTACTCGTACGGTATTGCACCGTTTTGGTGTGGTTTGGTACCGTATGGATGTACTCGTACGGTATTGTACCCTTTTTGTGTGGTTTGGTACCGTAACGAAGTACTCGTACGGTATTCCACCGTTTTGGTGTGGTTTGGTACCATATGGATGTACTCGTACGGTATTGCACCGTTTTGGTTTGGTTTGGTACCGTAACGAAGTACTCGAACGGTATTGTACCCTTTTGGTGTGGTTTGGTACCGTAACGAAGTACTCGTACGGTATTGCACCGTTTTGGTGTGGTTTGGTACCGTATGGATGTACTCGTACGGTATTGTACCCTTTTTGTGTTGTTTGGTACCGTAACGAAGTACTCGTACGGTATTCCACCGTTTTGGTGTGGTTTGGTACCGTATGGATGTACTCGTACGGTATTGCACCGTTTTGGTTAGGTTTGGTACCGTAACGAAGTACTCGTACGGTATTGTACCCTTTTGGTGTTGTTTGGTACCGTATTGAAGTACTCGTACGGTATTGCACCGTTTTGGTGTGGTTTGGTACCGTATGGATGTACTCGTACGGTATTGCACCGTTTTGGTTTGGTTATGTACCGTAACGAAGTACTCGAACGGTATTGTACCCTTTTGGTGTGGTTTGGTACCGTAACGAAGTACTCGTACGGTATTGCACCGTTTTGGTGTGGTTTGGTACCGTATGGATGTACTCGTACGGTATTGTACCCTTTTTGTGTGGTTTGGTACCGTAACGAAGTACTCGTACGGTATTGCACCGTTTTGGTGTGGTTTGGTACCGTATGGATGTACTCGTACGGTATTGCACCGTTTTGGTTAGGTTTGGTACCGTAACGAAGTACTCGAACGGTATTGTACCCTTTTCGTGTGGTTTGGTACCGTAACGAAGTACTCGTACGGTATTGCACCGTTTTGGTGTGGTTTGGTACCGTATCGATGTACTCGTACGGTATTGTACCCTTTTTGTGTGGTTTGGTACCGTAACAAAGTACTCGTACGGTATTGCACCGTTTTGGTGTGGTTTGGTACCGTATGGATGTACTCGTACGGTATTGTACCCTTTTTGTGTGGTTTGGTACCGTAACGAAGTACTCGTACGGTATTGCACCGTTTTGGTGTGGTTTGGTACCGTGTGGATGTACTCGTACGGTATTGCAACGTTTTGGTTAGGTTTGGTACCGTAACGTAGTACTCGTACGGTATTGTACCCTTTTGGTGTGGTTTGGTACCGTATTGAAGTACTCGTACGGTATTGCACCGTTTTGGTGTGGTTTGGTATCGTATGGATGTACTCGTACGGTATTGCACCGTTTTGGTTTGGTTTCGTACCGTAACGAAGTACTCGAACGGTATTGTACCCTTTTGGTATGGTTTGGTACCGTAACGAAGTACTCGTACGGTATTGCACCGTTTTGGTGTGGTTTGGTACCGTATCGATGTACTCGTACGGTATTGTACCCTTTTTGTGTGGTTTGGTACCGTAACATAGTACTCGTACGGTATTGCACCGTTTTGGTGTGGTTTGGTACCGTATGGATGTACTCGTACGATATTGTACCCTTTTTGTGTGGTTTGGTACCGTAACGAAGTACTCGTACGGTATTGCACCGTTTTGGTGTGGTTTGGTACCGTATGGATGTACTCGTACGGTATTGCACCGTTTTGGTTAGGTTTGGTACCGTAACGAAGTACTCGAACGGTATTGTACCCTTTTCGTGTGGTTTGGTACCGTAACGAAGTACTCGTACGGTATTGCACCGTTTTGGTGTGGTTTGGTACCGTATCGATGTACTCGTACGGTATTGTACCCTTTTTGTGTGGTTTGGTACCGTAACAAAGTACTCGTACGGTATTGCACCGTTTTGGTGTGGTTTGGTACCGTATGGATGTACTCGTACGGTATTGTACCCTTTTTGTGTGGTTTGGTACCGTAACAAAGTACTCGTACGGTATTGCACCGTTTTGGTGTGGTTTGGTACCGTGTGGATGTACTCGTACGGTATTGCAACGTTTTGGTTAGGTTTGGTACCGTAACGAAGTACTCGTACGGTATTGTACCCTTTTGGTGTGGTTTGGTACCGTATTGAAGTACTCGTACGGTATTGCACCGTTTTGGTGTGGTTTTGTACCGTATGGATGTACTCGTACGGTATTGCACCGTTTTGGTTTGGTTTGGTTTCGTACCGTAACGAAGTACTCGAACGGTATTGTATCCTTTTGGTGTGGTTTGGTACCGTAACGAAGTACTCGTACGGTATTGCACCGTTTTGGTGTGGTTTGGTACTGTATGGATGTACTCGTACGGTATTACACCGTTTTGGTTAGGTTTGGTACCGTAACAAAGTACTCGTACGGTATTGTACCCTTTTGGTGTGGTTTGGTACCGTATTGAAGTACTCGTACGGTATTGCACCGTTTTGGTGTGGTTTGGTACCGTATGGATGTACTCGTACGGTATTGCACCGTTTTGGTTTGGTTTGGTACCGTAACGAAGTACTCGAACGGTATTGTACCTTTTTGGTGTGGTTTGGTACCGTAACGAAGTACTCGTACGGTATTGCACCGTTTTGGTGTGGTTTGGTACCGTATCGATGTACTCGTACGGTATTGTACCCTTTTTGTGTGGTTTGGTACCGTAACAAAGTACTCGTACGGTATTGCACCGTTTTGGTGTGGTTTGGTACCGTATGGATGTACTCGTACGGTATTGTACCCTTTTTGTGTGGTTTGGTACCGTAACGAAGTACTCGTACGGTATTCCACCGTTTTGGTGTGGTTTGGTACCATATGGATGTACTCGTACGGTATTGCACCGTTTTGGTTTGGTTTGGTACCGTAACGAAGTACTCGAACGGTATTGTACCCTTTTGGTGTGGTTTGGTACCGTAACGAAGTACTCGTACGGTATTGCACCGTTTTGGTGTGGTTTGGTACCGTATGGATGTACTCGTACGGTATTGTACCCTTTTTGTGTTGTTTGGTACCGTAACGAAGTACTCGTACGGTATTCCACCGTTTTGGTGTGGTTTGGTACCGTATGGATGTACTCGTACGGTATTGCACCGTTTTGGTTAGGTTTGGTACCGTAACGAAGTACTCGTACGGTATTGTACCCTTTTGGTGTTGTTTGGTACCGTATTGAAGTACTCGTACGGTATTGCACCGTTTTGGTGTGGTTTGGTACCGTATGGATGTACTCGTACGGTATTGCACCGTTTTGGTGTGGTTTGGTACCGTATGGATGTACTCGTACGGTATTGCACCGTTTTGGTTTGGTTTGGTACCGTAACGAAGTACTCGTACGGTATTGCACCGTTTTGGTGTGGTTTGGTACCGTATGTATGTACTCGTACGGTATTGTACCCTTTTTGTGTGGTTTGGTACCGTAACGAAGTAGTCGTACGGTATTGCACCGTTTTGGTGTGGTTTGGTACCGTATGGATGTACTCGTACGGTATTGCACCGTTTTGGTTAGGTTTGGTACCGTAACGAAGTACTCGAACGGTATTGTACCCTTTTCGTGTGGTTTGGTACCGTAACGAAGTACTCGTACGGTATTGCACCGTTTTGGTGTGGTTTGGTACCGTATCGATGTACTCGTACGGTATTGTACCCTTTTTGTGTGGTTTGGTACCGTAACAAAGTACTCGTACGGTATTGCACCGTTTTGGTGTGGTTTGGTACCGTATGGATGTACTCGTACGGTATTGTACCCTTTTTGTGTGGTTTGGTACCGTAACGAAGTACTCGTACGGTATTGCACCGTTTTGGTGTGGTTTGGTACCGTGTGGATGTACTCGTACGGTATTGCAACGTTTTGGTTAGGTTTGGTACAGTAACGAAGTACTCGTACGGTATTGTACCCTTTTGGTGTGGTTTGGTACCGTATTGAAGTACTCGTACGGTATTGCACCGTTTTGGTGTGGTTTGGTACCGTATGGATGTACTCGTACGGTATTGCACCGTTTTGGTTTGGTTTCGTACCGTAACGAAGTACTCGAACGGTATTGTACCCTTTTGGTGTGGTTTGGTACCGTAACGAAGTACTCGTACGGTATTGCACCGTTTTGGTGTGGTTTGGTACCGTATCGATGTACTCGTACGGTATTGTACCCTTTTTGTGTGGTTTGGTACCGTAACAAAGTACTCGTACGGTATTGCACCGTTTTGGTGTGGTTTGGTACCGTATGGATGTACTCGTACGATATTGTACCCTTTTTGTGTGGTTTGGTACCGTAACGAAGTACTCGTACGGTATTCCACCGTTTTGGTGTGGTTTCGTACCGTATGGATGTACTCGTACGGTATTGCACCGTTTTGGTTAGGTTTGGTACCGTAACGAAGTACTCGTACGGTATTGTACCCTTTTGGTGTGGTTTGGTACCGTATTGAAGTACTCGTACGGTATTGCACCGTTTTGGTGTGGTTTGGTACCGTATGGATGTACTCGTACGGTATTGTACCCTTTTTGTGTGGTTTGGTACCGTAACAAAGTACTCGTACGGTATTGCACCGTTTTGGTGTGGTTTGGTACCGTGTGGATGTACTCGTACGGTATTGCAACGTTTTGGTTAGGTTTGGTACCGTAACGAAGTACTCGTACGGTATTGCACCCTTTTGGTGTGGTTTGGTACCATATTGAAGTACTCGTACGGTATTGCACCGTTTTGGTGTGGTTTGGTACCGTATGGATGTACTCGTACGGTATTGCACCGTTTTGGTTTGGTTTCGTACCGTAACGAAGTACTCGAACGGTATTGTACCCTTTTGGTGTGGTTTGGTACCGTAACGAAGTACTCGTACGGTATTGCACCGTTTTGGTGTGGTTTGGTACCGTATGGATGTACTCGTACGGTATTGCACCGTTTTGGTTAGGTTTGGTACCGTAACAAAGTACTCGTACGGTATTGTACCCTTTTGGTGTTGTTTGGTACCGTATTGAAGTACTCGTACGGTATTGCACCGTTTTGGTGTGGTTTGGTACCGTATGGATGTACTCGTACGGTATTGCACCGTTTTGGTTTGGTTTGGTACCGTAACGAAGTACTCGAACGGTATTGTACCCTTTTGGTGTGGTTTGGTACCGTAACGAAGTACTCGTACGGTATTGCACCGTTTTGGTGTGGTTTGGTACCGTATCGATGTACTCGTACGGTATTGTACCCTTTTTGTGTGGTTTGGTACCGTAACAAAGTACTCGTACGGTATTGCACCGTTTTGGTGTGGTTTGGTACCGTATGGATGTACTCGTACGGTATTGTACCCTTTTTGTGTGGTTTGGTACCGTAACGAAGTACTCGTACGGTATTCCACCGTTTTGGTGTGGTTTGGTACCGTATGGATGTACTCGTACGGTATTGCACCGTTTTGGTTTGGTTTGGTACCGTAACGAAGTACTCGAACGGTATTGTACCCTTTTGGTGTGGTTTGGTACCGTAACGAAGTACTCGTACGGTATTGCACCGTTTTGGTGTGGTTTTGTACCGTATGGATGTACTCGTACGGTATTGCACCGTTTTGGTTTGGTTTGGTACCGTAACGAAGTACTCGAACGGTATTGTACCCTTTTGGTGTGGTTTGGTACCGTAACGAAGTACTCGTACGGTATTGCACCGTTTTGGTGTGGTTTGGTACCGTATCGATGTACTCGTACGGTATTGTACCCTTTTTGTGTGGTTTGGTACCGTAACAAAGTACTCGTACGGTATTGCACCGTTTTGGTGTGGTTTGGTACCGTATGGATGTACTCGTACGGTATTGTACCCTTTTTGTGTGGTTTGGTACCGTAACGAAGTACTCGTACGGTATTCCACCGTTTTGGTGTGGTTTGGTACCGTATGGATGTACTCGTACGGTATTGCACCGTTTTGGTTAGGTTTGGTACCGTAACGAAGTACTCGTACGGTATTGTACCCTTTTGGTGTGGTTTGGTACCGTATTGAAGTACTCGTATGGTATTGCACCGTTTTGGTGTGGTTTGGTACCGTATGGATGTACTCGTACGGTATTGCACCGTTTTGGTTTGGTTTGGTACCGTAACGAAGTACTCGAACGGTATTGTACCCTTTTGGTGTGGTTTGGTACCGTAACGAAGTACTCGTACGGTATTGCACCGTTTTGGTGTGGTTTGGTACCGTATGGATGTACTCGTACGGTATTGTACCCTTTTTGTGTGGTTTGGTACCGTAACGAAGTACTCGTACGGTATTGCACCGTTTTGGTGTGGTTTGGTACCGTATGGATGTACTCGTACGGTATTGCACCGTTTTGGTTAGGTTTGGTACCGTAACGAAGTACTCGAACGGTATTCTACCCTTTTCGTGTGGTTTGGTACCGTAACGAAGTACTCGTACGGTATTGCACCGTTTTGGTGTGGTTTGGTACCGTATCGATGTACTCGTACGGTATTGTACCCTTTTTGTGTGGTTTGGTACCGTAACAAAGTACTCGTACGGTATTGCACCGTTTTGGTGTGGTTTGGTACCGTATGGATGTACTCGTACGGTATTGTACCCTTTTTGTGTGGTTTGGTACCGTAACGAAGTACTCGTACGGTATTGCACCGTTTTGGTGTGGTTTGGTACCGTGTGGATGTACTCGTACGGTATTGCAACGTTTTGGTTAGGTTTGGTACCGTAACGTAGTACTCGTACGGTATTGTACCATTTTGGTGTGGTTTGGTACCGTATTGAAGTACTCGTACGGTATTGCACCGTTTTGGTGTGGTTTGGTACCGTATGGATGTACTCGTACGGTATTGCACCGTTTTGGTTTGGTTTCGTACCGTAACGAAGTACTCGAACGGTATTGTACCCTTTTGGTATGGTTTGGTACCGTAACGAAGTACTCGTACGGTATTGCACCGTTTTGGTGTGGTTTGGTACCGTATCGATGTACTCGTACGGTATTGTACCCTTTTTGTGTGGTTTGGTACCGTAACAAAGTACTCGTACGGTATTGCACCGTTTTGGTGTGGTTTGGTACCGTATGGATGTACTCGTACGATATTGTACCCTTTTTGTGTGGTTTGGTACCGTAACGAAGTACTCGTACGGTATTGCACCGTTTTGGTGTGGTTTGGTACCGTATGGATGTACTCGTACGGTATTGCACCGTTTTGGTTAGGTTTGGTACCGTAACGAAGTACTCGAACGGTATTGTACCCTTTTCGTGTGGTTTGGTACCGTAACGAAGTACTCGTACGGTATTGCACCGTTTTGGTGTGGTTTGGTACCGTATCGACGTACTCGTACGGTATTGTACCCTTTTTGTGTGGTTTGGTACCGTAACAAAGTACTCGTACGGTATTGCACCGTTTTGGTGTGGTTTGGTACCGTATGGATGTACTCGTACGGTATTGTACCCTTTTTGTGTGGTTTGGTACCGTAACAAAGTACTCGTACGGTATTGCACCGTTTTGGTGTGGTTTGGTACCGTGTGGATGTACTCGTACGGTATTGCAACGTTTTGGTTAGGTTTGGTACCGTAACGAAGTACTCGTACGGTATTGTACCCTTTTGGTGTGGTTTGGTACCGTATTGAAGTACTCGTACGGTATTGCACCGTTTTGGTGTGGTTTGGTACCGTATGGATGTACTCGTACGGTATTGCACCGTTTTGGTTTGGTTTGGTTTCGTACCGTAACGAAGTACTCGAACGGTATTGTATCCTTTTGGTGTGGTTTGGTACCGTAACGAAGTACTCGTACGGTATTGCACCGTTTTGGTGTGGTTTGGTACCGTATGGATGTACTCGTACGGTATTACACCGTTTTGGTTAGGTTTGGTACCGTAACAAAGTACTCGTACGGTATTGTACCCTTTTGGTGTGGTTTGGTACCGTATTGAAGTACTCGTACGGTATTGCACCGTTTTGGTGTGGTTTGGTACCGTATGGATGTACTCGTACGGTATTGCACCGTTTTGGTTTGGTTTGGTACCGTAACGAAGTACTCGAACGGTATTGTACCTTTTTGGTGTGGTTTGGTACCGTAACGAAGTACTCGTACGGTATTGCACCGTTTTGGTGTGGTTTGGTACCGTATCGATGTACTCGTACGGTATTGTACCCTTTTTGTGTGGTTTGGTACCGTAACAAAGTACTCGTACGGTATTGCACCGTTTTGGTGTGGTTTGGTACCGTATGGATGTACTCGTACGGTATTGTACCCTTTTTGTGTGGTTTGGTACCGTAACGAAGTACTCGTACGGTATTCCACCGTTTTGGTGTGGTTTGGTACCATATGGATGTACTCGTACGGTATTGCACCGTTTTGGTTTGGTTTGGTACCGTAACGAAGTACTCGAACGGTATTGTACCCTTTTGGTGTGGTTTGGTACCGTAACGAAGTACTCGTACGGTATTGCACCGTTTTGGTGTGGTTTGGTACCGTATGGATGTACTCGTACGGTATTGTACCCTTTTTGTGTTGTTTGGTACCGTAACGAAGTACTCGTACGGTATTCCACCGTTTTGGTGTGGTTTGGTACCGTATGGATGTACTCGTACGGTATTGCACCGTTTTGGTTAGGTTTGGTACCGTAACGAAGTACTCGTACGGTATTGTACCCTTTTGGTGTTGTTTGGTACCGTATTGATGTACTCGTACGGTATTGCACCGTTTTGGTGTGGTTTGGTACCGTATGGATGTACTCGTACGGTATTGCACCGTTTTGGTTTGGTTATGTACCGTAACGAAGTACTCGAACGGTATTGTACCCTTTTGGTGTGGTTTGGTACCGTAACGAAGTACTCGTACGGTATTGCACCGTTTTGGTGTGGTTTGGTACCGTATGGATGTACTCGTACGGTATTGTACCCTTTTTGTGTGGTTTGGTACCGTAACGAAGTACTCGTACGGTATTGCACCGTTTTGGTGTGGTTTGGTACCGTATGGATGTACTCGTACGGTATTGCACCGTTTTGGTTAGGTTTGGTACCGTAACAAAGTACTCGAACGGTATTGTACCCTTTTCGTGTGGTTTGGTACCGTAACGAAGTACTCGTACGGTATTGCACCGTTTTGGTGTGGTTTGGTACCGTATCGATGTACTCGTACGGTATTGTACCCTTTTTGTGTGGTTTGGTACCGTAACAAAGTACTCGTACGGTATTGCACCGTTTTGGTGTGGTTTGGTACCGTATGGATGTACTCGTACGGTATTGTACCCTTTTTGTGTGGTTTGGTACCGTAACGAAGTACTCGTACGGTATTGCACCGTTTTGGTGTGGTTTGGTACCGTGTGGATGTACTCGTACGGTATTGCAACGTTTTGGTTAGGTTTGGTACCGTAACGTAGTACTCGTACGGTATTGTACCCTTTTGGTGTGGTTTGGTACCGTATTGAAGTACTCGTACGGTATTGCACCGTTTTGGTGTGGTTTGGTACCGTATGGATGTACTCGTACGGTATTGCACCGTTTTGGTTTGGTTTCGTACCGTAACGAAGTACTCGAACGGTATTGTACCCTTTTGGTATGGTTTGGTACCGTAACGAAGTACTCGTACGGTATTGCACCGTTTTGGTGTGGTTTGGTACCGTATCGATGTACTCGTACGGTATTGTACCCTTTTTGTGTGGTTTGGTACCGTAACATAGTACTCGTACGGTATTGCACCGTTTTGGTGTGGTTTGGTACCGTATGGATGTACTCGTACGATATTGTACCCTTTTTGTGTGGTTTGGTACCGTAACGAAGTACTCGTACGGTATTGCACCGTTTTGGTGTGGTTTGGTACCGTATGGATGTACTCGTACGGTATTGCACCGTTTTGGTTAGGTTTGGTACCGTAACGAAGTACTCGAACGGTATTGTACCCTTTTCGTGTGGTTTGGTACCGTAACGAAGTACTCGTACGGTATTGCACCGTTTTGGTGTGGTTTGGTACCGTATCGATGTACTCGTACGGTATTGTACCCTTTTTGTGTGGTTTGGTACCGTAACAAAGTACTCGTACGGTATTGCACCGTTTTGGTGTGGTTTGGTACCGTATGGATGTACTCGTACGGTATTGTACCCTTTTTGTGTGGTTTGGTACCGTAACAAAGTACTCGTACGGTATTGCACCGTTTTGGTGTGGTTTGGTACCGTGTGGATGTACTCGTACGGTATTGCAACGTTTTGGTTAGGTTTGGTACCGTAACGAAGTACTCGTACGGTATTGTACCCTTTTGGTGTGGTTTGGTACCGTATTGAAGTACTCGTACGGTATTGCACCGTTTTGGTGTGGTTTTGTACCGTATGGATGTACTCGTACGGTATTGCACCGTTTTGGTTTGGTTTGGTTTCGTACCGTAACGAAGTACTCGAACGGTATTGTATCCTTTTGGTGTGGTTTGGTACCGTAACGAAGTACTCGTACGGTATTGCACCGTTTTGGTGTGGTTTGGTACCGTATGGATGTACTCGTACGGTATTACACCGTTTTGGTTAGGTTTGGTACCGTAACAAAGTACTCGTACGGTATTGTACCCTTTTGGTGTGGTTTGGTACCGTATTGAAGTACTCGTACGGTATTGCACCGTTTTGGTGTGGTTTGGTACCGTATGGATGTACTCGTACGGTATTGCACCGTTTTGGTTTGGTTTGGTACCGTAACGAAGTACTCGAACGGTATTGTACCTTTTTGGTGTGGTTTGGTACCGTAACGAAGTACTCGTACGGTATTGCACCGTTTTGGTGTGGTTTGGTACCGTATCGATGTACTCGTACGGTATTGTACCCTTTTTGTGTGGTTTGGTACCGTAACAAAGTACTCGTACGGTATTGCACCGTTTTGGTGTGGTTTGGTACCGTATGGATGTACTCGTACGGTATTGTACCCTTTTTGTGTGGTTTGGTACCGTAACGAAGTACTCGTACGGTATTCCACCGTTTTGGTGTGGTTTGGTACCATATGGATGTACTCGTACGGTATTGCACCGTTTTGGTTTGGTTTGGTACCGTAACGAAGTACTCGAACGGTATTGTACCCTTTTGGTGTGGTTTGGTACCGTAACGAAGTACTCGTACGGTATTGCACCGTTTTGGTGTGGTTTGGTACCGTATGGATGTACTCGTACGGTATTGTACCCTTTTTGTGTTGTTTGGTACCGTAACGAAGTACTCGTACGGTATTCCACCGTTTTGGTGTGGTTTGGTACCGTATGGATGTACTCGTACGGTATTGCACCGTTTTGGTTAGGTTTGGTACCGTAACGAAGTACTCGTACGGTATTGTACCCTTTTGGTGTTGTTTGGTACCGTATTGAAGTACTCGTACGGTATTGCACCGTTTTGGTGTGGTTTGGTACCGTATGGATGTACTCGTACGGTATTGCACCGTTTTGGTTTGGTTTGGTACCGTAACGAAGTACTCGAACGGTATTGTACCCTTTTGGTGTGGTTTGGTACCGTAACGAAGTACTCGTACGGTATTGCACCGTTTTGGTGTGGTTTGGTACCGTATGGATGTACTCGTACGGTATTGTACCCTTTTTGTGTGGTTTGGTACCGTAACGAAGTACTCGTACGGTATTGCACCGTTTTGGTGTGGTTTGGTACCGTATGGATGTACTCGTACGGTATTGCACCGTTTTGGTTAGGTTTGGTACCGTAACGAAGTACTCGAACGGTATTGTACCCTTTTCGTGTGGTTTGGTACCGTAACGAAGTACTCGTACGGTATTGCACCGTTTTGGTGTGGTTTGGTACCGTATCGATGTACTCGTACGGTATTGTACCCTTTTTGTGTGGTTTGGTACCGTAACAAAGTACTCGTACGGTATTGCACCGTTTTGGTGTGGTTTGGTACCGTATGGATGTACTCGTACGGTATTGTACCCTTTTTGTGTGGTTTGGTACCGTAACGAAGTACTCGTACGGTATTGCACCGTTTTGGTGTGGTTTGGTACCGTGTGGATGTACTCGTACGGTATTGCAACGTTTTGGTTAGGTTTGGTACCGTAACGTAGTACTCGTACGGTATTGTACCCTTTTGGTGTGGTTTGGTACCGTATTGAAGTACTCGTACGGTATTGCACCGTTTTGGTGTGGTTTGGTACCGTATGGATGTACTCGTACGGTATTGCACCGTTTTGGTTTGGTTTCGTACCGTAACGAAGTACTCGAACGGTATTGTACCCTTTTGGTATGGTTTGGTACCGTAACGAAGTACTCGTACGGTATTGCACCGTTTTGGTGTGGTTTGGTACCGTATCGATGTACTCGTACGGTATTGTACCCTTTTTGTGTGGTTTGGTACCGTAACAAAGTACTCGTACGGTATTGCACCGTTTTGGTGTGGTTTGGTACCGTATGGATGTACTCGTACGATATTGTACCCTTTTTGTGTGGTTTGGTACCGTAACGAAGTACTCGTACGGTATTGCACCGTTTTGGTGTGGTTTGGTACCGTATGGATGCACTCGTACGGTATTGCACCGTTTTGGTTAGGTTTGGTACCGTAACGAAGTACTCGAACGGTATTGTACCCTTTTCGTGTGGTTTGGTACCGTAACGAAGTACTCGTACGGTATTGCACCGTTTTGGTGTGGTTTGGTACCGTATCGATGTACTCGTACGGTATTGTTCCCTTTTTGTGTGGTTTGGTACCGTAACAAAGTACTCGTACGGTATTGCACCGTTTTGGTGTGGTTTGGTACCGTATGGATGTACTCGTACGGTATTGTACCCTTTTTGTGTGGTTTGGTACCGTAACAAAGTACTCGTACGGTATTGCACCGTTTTGGTGTGGTTTGGTACCGTGTGGATGTACTCGTACGGTATTGCAACGTTTTGGTTAGGTTTGGTACCGTAACGAAGTACTCGTACGGTATTGTACCCTTTTGGTGTGGTTTGGTACCGTATTGAAGTACTCGTACGGTATTGCACCGTTTTGGTGTGGTTTGGTACCGTATGGATGTACTCGTACGGTATTGCACCGTTTTGGTTTGGTTTCGTACCGTAACGAAGTACTCGAACGGTATTGTATCCTTTTGGTGTGGTTTGGTACCGTAACGAAGTACTCGTACGGTATTGCACCGTTTTGGTGTGGTTTGGTACCGTATGGATGTACTCGTACGGTATTGCACCGTTTTGGTTAGGTTTGGTACCGTAACAAAGTACTCGTACGGTATTGTACCCTTTTGGTGTGGTTTGGTACCGTATTGAAGTACTCGTACGGTATTGCACCGTTTTGGTGTGGTTTGGTACCGTATGGATGTACTCGTACGGTATTGCACCGTTTTGGTTTGGTTTGGTACCGTAACGAAGTACTCGAACGGTATTGTACCCTTTTGGTGTGGTTTGGTACCGTAACGAAGTACTCGTACGGTATTGCACCGTTTTGGTGTGGTTTGGTACCGTATGGATGTACTCGTACGGTATTGTACCCTTTTGGTGTGGTTTGGTACCGTAACGAAGTACTCGTACGGTATTGCACCGTTTTGGTGTGGTTTGGTACCGTATGGATGTACTCGTACGGTATTGCACCGTTTTGGTTAGGTTTGGTACCGTAACGAATACTCGTACGGTATTGCACCCTTTTGGTGTGGTTTGGTACCGTATCGATGTACTCGTACGGTATTGTACCCTTTTTGTGTGGTTTGGTACCGTAACAAAGTACTCGTACGGTATTGCACCGTTTTGGTGTGGTTTGGTACCGTATGGATGTACTCGTACGGTATTGTACCCTTTTTGTGTGGTTTGGTACCGTAACGAAGTACTCGTACGGTATTGTACCCTTTTGGTGTGGTTTGGTACCGTATTGAAGTACTCGTACGGTATTGCACCGTTTTGGTGTGGTTTGGTACCGTATGGATGTACTCGTACGGTATTGCACCGTTTTGGTTTGGTTTGGTACCGTAACGAAGTACTCGAACGGTATTGTACCCTTTTGGTGTGGTTTGGTACCGTAACGAAGTACCCGTACGGTATTGCACCGTTTTGGTGTGGTTTGGTACCGTATGGATGTACTCGTACGGTATTGTACCCTTTTTGTGTGGTTTGGTACCGTAACGAAGTACTCGTACGGTATTGCACCGTTTTGGTGTGGTTTGGTACCGTATGGATGTACTCGTACGGTATTGCACCGTTTTGGTTAGGTTTGGTACCGTAACGAAGTACTCGTACGGTATTTTACGCTTTTGGTGTGGTTTGGTACCGTATTGAAGTACTCGTACGGTATTGCACCGTTTTGGTGTGGTTTGGTACCGTATGGATGTACTCGTACGGTATTGCACCGTTTTGGTTTGGTTTGGTACCGTAACGAAGTACTCGTACGGTATTGTACCCTTTTTGTGTGGTTTGGTACCGTAACGAAGTACTCGTACGGTATTGCACCGTTTTGGTGTGGTTTGGTACCGTATGGATGTACTCGTACGGTATTGCACCGTTTTGGTTTGGTTTGGTACCGTAACAAAGTACTCGTACGGTATTGTACCCTTTTGGTGTGGTTTGGTACCGTATTGAAGTACTCGTACGGTATTGCACCGTTTTGGTGTGGTTTGGTACCGTATGGATGTACTCGTACGGTATTGCACCGTTTTGGTTTGGTTTCGTACCGTAACGAAGTACTCGTATGATATTGTACCCTTTTGGTGTGGTTTGGTACCGTAACGAAGTACTCGTACGGTATTGCACCGTTTTGGTGTGGTTTGGTACCGTATGGATGTACTCGTACGGTATTGTACCCTTTTGGTGTGGTTTGGTACCGTAACGAAGTACTCGTACGGTATTGCACCGTTTTGGTGTGGTTTGGTACCGTATGGATGTACTCGTACGGTATTGCACCGTTTTGGTTAGGTTTGGTACCGTAACGAAGTACTCGTACGGTATTGCACCATTTTGGTGTGGTTTGGTACCGTATCGATGTACTCGTACGGTATTGTACCCTTTTTGTGTGGTTTGGTACCGTATGAATGTACTCGTACGGTATTGCACCGTTTTGGTTTGGTTTGGTACCGTAACGAAGTACTCGTAAGGTATTGTACCCTTTTTGTGTGGTTTGGTACCGTAACGAAGTACTCGTACGGTATTGCACCGTTTTGGTGTGGTTTGGTACCGTATGGATGTACTCGTACGGTATTGTACCCTTTTTGTGTGGTTTGGTACCGTAACGAAGTACTCGTACGGTATTGCACCGTTTTGGTGTGGTTTGGTACCGTATGGATGTACTCGTACGGTATTGCACCGTTTTGGTGTGGTTTGGTACCGTATGGATGTACTCGTACGGTATTGTACCCTTTTGGTGTGGTTTGGTACCGTAACAAAGTACTCGTACGGTATTGCACCGTTTTGGTGTGGTTTGGTACCGTATAGATGTACTCGTACGGTATTGCACCGTTTTGGTTAGGTTTGGTACCGTAAAGAAGTACTCGTACGGTATTGTACCCTTTTGGTGTGGTTTGGTACCGTAACAAAGTACTCGTACGGTATTGCACCGTTTTGGTGTGGTTTGGTACCGTATGGATGTACTCGTACGGTATTGTACCCTTTTTGTGTGGTTTGGTACCGTAACGAAGTACTCGTACGGTATTGCACCGTTTTGGTGTGGTTTGGTACCATATGGATGTACTCGTACGGTATTGCACCGTTTTGGTTAGGTTTGGTACCGTAACAAAGTACTCGTACGGTATTGTACCCTTTTGGTGTGGTTTGGTACCGTATTGAAGTACTCGTACGGTATTTCACCGTTTTGGTGTGGTTTGGTACCGTATGGATGTACTCGTACGGTATTGCACCGTTTTGGTTTGGTTTCGTACCGTAACGAAGTACTCGTATGATATTGTACCCTTTTGGTGTGGTTTGGTACCGTAACGAAGTACTCGTACGGTATTGCACCGTTTTGGTGTGGTTTGGTACCGTATGGATGTACTTGTACGGTATTGTACCCTTTTGGTGTGGTTTGGTACCGTAACGAAGTACTCGTACGGTATTGCACCGTTTTGGTGTGGTTTGGTACCGTATGGATGTACTCGTACGGTATTGCACCGTTTTGGTTAGGTTTGGTACCGTAACGAAGTACTCGTACGGTATTGCACCCTTTTGGTGTGGTTTGGTACCGTATCGATGTACTCGTACGGTATTGTACCCTTTTTGTGTGGTTTGGTACCGTAACAAAGTACTCGTACGGTATTGCACCGTTTTGGTGTGGTTTGGTACCGTATGGATGTACTCGTACGGTATTGTACCCTTTTTGTGTGGTTTGGTACCGTAACGAAAAACTCGTACGGTATTGTACCCTTTTGGTGTGGTTTGGTACCGTATTGAAGTACTCGTACGGTATTGCACCGTTTTGGTGTGGTTTGGTACCGTACGGATGTACTCGTACGGTATTGCACCGTTTTGGTTTGGTTTGGTACCGTAACGAAGTACTCGAACGGTATTGTACCCTTTTGGTGTGGTTTGGTACCGTAACGAAGTACTCGTACGGTATTGCACCGTTTTGGTGTGGTTTGGTACCGTATGGATGTACTCGTACGGTATTGTACCCTTTTTGTGTGGTTTGGTACCGTAACGAAGTACTCGTACGGTATTGCACCGTTTTGGTGTGGTTTGGTACCGTATGGATGTACTCGTACGGTATTGCACCGTTTTGGTTAGGTTTGGTACCGTAACGAAGTACTCGTACGGTATTGTACCCTTTTGGTGTGGTTTGGTACCGTATTGAAGTACTTGTACGGTATTGCACCGTTTTGGTGTGGTTTGGTACCGTATGGATGTACTTGTACGGTATTGCACTGTTTTGGTTTGGTTTGTTACCGTAACGAAGTACTCGTACGGTATTGTACCCTTTTTGTGTGGTTTGGTACCGTAACGAAGTACTCGTACGGTATTGCACCGTTTTGGTGTGGTTTGGTACCGTATGGATGTACTCGTACGGTATTGCACCGTCTTGGTTAGGTTTGGTACCGTAACAAAGTACTCGTACGGTATTGTACCCTTTTGGTGTGGTTTGGTACCGTATTGAAGTACTCGTACGGTATCGCACCGTTTTGGTGTGGTTTGGTACCGTATGGATGTACTCGTACGGTATTGCACCGTTTTGGTTTGGTTTCGTACCGTAACGAAGTACTCGTATGATATTGTACCCTTTTGGTGTGGTTTGGTACCGTAACGAAGTACTCGTACGGTATTGCACCGTTTTGGTGTGGTTTGGTACCGTATGGATGTACTCGTACAGTATTGTACCCTTTTGGTGTGGTTTGGTTCCGTAACGAAGTACTCGTATGGTATTGCACCGTTTTGGTTAGGTTTGGTACCGTAACGAAGTACTCGTACGGTATTGTACCCTTTTGGTGTGGTTTTGGTACCGTAACAAAGTACTCGTACGGTATTGCACCGTTTTGGTGTGGTTTGGTACCGTATGGATGTACTCGTACGGTATTGTACCCTTTTTGTGTGGTTTGGTACCGTAACGAAGTACTCGTACGGTATTGCACCGTTTTGGTGTGGTTTGGTACCGTATGGATGTACTCGTACGGTATTGCACCGTTTTGGTGTGGTTTGGTACCGTATGGATGTACTCGTACGGTATTGTACCCTTTTGGTGTGGTTTGGTACCGTAACAAAGTACTCGTACGGTATTGCACCGTTTTGGTGTGGTTTGGTACCGTATAGATGTACTCGTACGGTATTGCACCGTTTTGGTTAGGTTTGGTACCGTAACGAAGTACTCGTACGGTATTGTACCCTTTTGGTGTGGTTTGGTACCGTAACAAAGTACTCGTACGGTATTGCACCGTTTTGGTGTGGTTTGGTACCGTATGGATGTACTCGTACGGTATTGTACCCTTTTTGTGTGGTTTGGTACCGTAACGAAGTACTCGTACGGTATTGCACCGTTTTGGTGTGGTTTGGTACCATATGGATGTACTCGTACGGTATTGCACCGTTTTGGTTAGGTTTGGTACCGTGACAAAGTACTCGTACGGTATTGTACCCTTTTGGTGTGGTTTGGTACCGTATTGAAGTACTCGTACGGTATTTCACCGTTTTGGTGTGGTTTGGTACCGTATGGATGTACTCGTACGGTATTGCACCGTTTTGGTTTGGTTTCGTACCGTAACGAAGTACTCGTATGATATTGTACCCTTTTGGTGTGGTTTGGTACCGTAACGAAGTACTCGTACGGTATTGCACCGTTTTGGTGTGGTTTGGTACCGTATGGATGTACTTGTACGGTATTGTACCCTTTTGGTGTGGTTTGGTACCGTAACGAAGTACTCGTACGGTATTGCACCGTTTTGGTGTGGTTTGGTACCGTATGGATGTACTCGTACGGTATTGCACCGTTTTGGTTAGGTTTGGTACCGTAACGAAGTACTCGTACGGTATTGCACCCTTTTGGTGTGGTTTGGTACCGTATCGATGTACTCGTACGGTATTGTACCCTTTTTGTGTGGTTTGGTACCGTAACAAAGTACTCGTACGGTATTGCACCGTTTTGGTGTGGTTTGGTACCGTATGGATGTACTCGTACGGTATTGTACCCTTTTTGTGTGGTTTGGTACCGTAACGAAAAACTCGTACGGTATTGTACCCTTTTGGTGTGGTTTGGTACCGTATTGAAGTACTCGTACGGTATTGCACCGTTTTGGTGTGGTTTGGTACCGTACGGATGTACTCGTACGGTATTGCACCGTTTTGGTTTGGTTTGGTACCGTAACGAAGTACTCGAACGGTATTGTACCCTTTTGGTGTGGTTTGGTACCGTAACGAAGTACTCGTACGGTATTGCACCGTTTTGGTGTGGTTTGGTACCGTATGGATGTACTCGTACGGTATTGTACCCTTTTTGTGTGGTTTGGTACCGTAACGAAGTACTCGTACGGTATTGCACCGTTTTGGTGTGGTTTGGTACCGTATGGATGTACTCGTACGGTATTGCACCGTTTTGGTTAGGTTTGGTACCGTAACGAAGTACTCGTACGGTATTGTACCCTTTTGGTGTGGTTTGGTACCGTATTGAAGTACTTGTACGGTATTGCACCGTTTTGGTGTGGTTTGGTACCGTATGGATGTACTCGTACGGTATTGCACCGTTTTGGTTTGGTTTGTTACCGTAACGAAGTACTCGTACGGTATTGTACCCTTTTGGTGTGGTTTGGTACCGTAACGAAGTACTCGTACGGTATTGCACCGTTTTGGTGTGGTTTGGTACCGTATGGATGTACTCGTACGGTATTGTACCCTTTTTGTGTGGTTTGGTACCGTAACGAAGTACTCGTACGGTATTGCACCGTTTTGGTGTGGTTTGGTACCGTATGGATGTACTCGTACGGTATTGCACCGTCTTGGTTAGGTTTGGTACCGTAACAAAGTACTCGTACGGTATTGTACCCTTTTGGTGTGGTTTGGTACCGTATTGAAGTACTCGTACGGTATCGCACCGTTTTGGTGTGGTTTGGTACCGTATGGATGTACTCGTACGGTATTGCACCGTTTTGGTTTGGTTTCGTACCGTAACGAAGTACTCGTATGATATTGTACCCTTTTGGTGTGGTTTGGTACCGTAACGAAGTACTCGTACGGTATTGCACCGTTTTGGTGTGGTTTGGTACCGTATGGATGTACTCGTACAGTATTGTACCCTTTTGGTGTGGTTTGGTTCCGTAACGAAGTACTCGTATGGTATTGCACCGTTTTGGTTAGGTTTGGTACCGTAACGAAGTACTCGTACGGTATTGTACCCTTTTGGTGTGGTTTTGGTACCGTAACAAAGTACTCGTACGGTATTGCACCGTTTTGGTGTGGTTTGGTACCGTATGGATGTACTCGTACGGTATTGTACCCTTTTTGTGTGGTTTGGTACCGTAACGAAGTACTCGTACGGTATTGCACCGTTTTGGTGTGGTTTGGTACCGTATGGATGTACTCGTACGGTATTGCACCGTTTTGGTGTGGTTTGGTACCGTATGGATGTACTCGTACGGTATTGTACTCTTTTGGTGTGGTTTGGTACCGTAACAAAGTACTCGTACGGTATTGCACCGTTTTGGTGTGGTTTGGTACCGTATAGATGTACTCGTACGGTATTGCACCGTTTTGGTTAGGTTTGGTACCGTAACGAAGTACTCGTACGGTATTGTACCCTTTTGGTGTGGTTTGGTACCGTAACAAAGTACTCGTACGGTATTGCACCGTTTTGGTGTGGTTTGGTACCGTATGGATGTACTCGTACGGTATTGTACCCTTTTTGTGTGGTTTGGTACCGTAACGAAGTACTCGTACGGTATTGCACCGTTTTGGTGTTGTTTGGTACCATATGGATGTACTCGTACGGTATTGCACCGTTTTGGTTAGGTTTGGTACCGTGACAAAGTACTCGTACGGTATTGTACCCTTTTGGTGTGGTTTGGTACCGTATTGAAGTACTCGTACGGTATTTCACCGTTTTGGTGTGGTTTGGTACCGTATGGATGTACTCGTACGGTATTGCACCGTTTTGGTTTGGTTTCGTACCGTAACGAAGTACTCGTATGATATTGTACCCTTTTGGTGTTGTTTGGTACCGTAACGAAGTACTCGTACGGTATTGCACCGTTTTGGTGTGGTTTGGTACCGTATGGATGTACTTGTACGGTATTGTACCCTTTTGGTGTGGTTTGGTACCGTAACGAAGTACTCGTACGGTATTGCACCGTTTTGGTGTGGTTTGGTACCGTATGGATGTACTCGTACGGTATTGCACCGTTTTGGTTAGGTTTGGTACCGTAACGAAGTACTCGTACGGTATTGCACCCTTTTGGTGTGGTTTGGTACCGTATCGATGTACTCGTACGGTATTGTACCCTTTTTGTGTGGTTTGGTACCGTAACAAAGTACTCGTACGGTATTGCACCGTTTTGGTGTGGTTTGGTACCGTATGGATGTACTCGTACGGTATTGTACCCTTTTTGTGTGGTTTGGTACCGTAACGAAAAACTCGTACGGTATTGTACCCTTTTGGTGTGGTTTGGTACCGTATTGAAGTACTCGTACGGTATTGCACCGTTTTGGTGTGGTTTGGTACCGTACGGATGTACTCGTACGGTATTGCACCGTTTTGGTTTGGTTTGGTACTGTAACGAAGTACTCGAACGGTATTGTACCCTTTTGGTGTGGTTTGGTACCGTAACGAAGTACTCGTACGGTATTGCACCGTTTTGGTGTGGTTTGGTACCGTATGGATGTACTCGTACGGTATTGTACCCTTTTTGTGTGGTTTGGTACCGTAACGAAGTACTCGTACGGTATTGCACCGTTTTGGTGTGGTTTGGTACCGTATGGATGTACTCGTACGGTATTGCACCGTTTTGGTTAGGTTTGGTACCGTAACGAAGTACTCGTACGGTATTGTACCCTTTTGGTGTGGTTTGGTACCGTATTGAAGTACTTGTACGGTATTGCACCGTTTTGGTGTGGTTTGGTACCGTATGGATGTACTCGTACGGTATTGCACCGTTTTGGTTTGGTTTGTTACCGTAACGAAGTACTCGTACGGTATTGTACCCTTTTTGTGTGGTTTGGTACCGTAACGAAGTACTCGTACGGTATTGCACCGTTTTGGTGTGGTTTGGTACCGTATGGATGTACTCGTACGGTATTGCACCGTTTTGGTGTGGTTTGGTACCGTATGGATGTACTCGTACGGTATTGTACCCTTTTGGTGTGGTTTGGTACCGTAACAAAGTACTCGTACGGTATTGCACCATTTTGGTGTGGTTTGGTACCGTATAGATGTACTCGTACGGTATTGCACCGTTTTGGTTAGGTTTGGTACCGTAACGAAGTACTCGTACGGTATTGTACCCTTTTGGTGTGGTTTGGTACCGTAACAAAGTACTCGTACGGTATTGCACCGTTTTGGTGTGGTTTGGTACCGTATGGATGTACTCGTACGGTATTGTACCCTTTTTGTGTGGTTTGGTACCGTATGGATGTACTCGTACGGTATTGTACCCTTTTTGTGTGGTTTGGTACCGTAACGAAGTACTCGTACGGTATTGCACCGTTTTGGTGTGGTTTGGTACCATATGGATGTACTCGTACGGTATTGCACCGTTTTGGTTAGGTTTGGTACCGTAACAAAGTACTCGTACGGTATTGTACCCTTTTGGTGTGGTTTGGTACCGTATTGAAGTACTCGTACGGTATTTCACCGTTTTGGTGTGGTTTGGTACCGTATGGATGTACTCGTACGGTATTGCACCGTTTTGGTTTGGTTTCGTACCGTAACGAAGTACTCGTATGATATTGTACCCTTTTGGTGTGGTTTGGTACCGTAACGAAGTACTCGTACGGTATTGCACCGTTTTGGTGTGGTTTGGTACCGTATGGATGTACTTGTACGGTATTGTACCCTTTTGGTGTGGTTTGGTACCGTAACGAAGTACTCGTACGGTATTGCACCGTTTTGGTGTGGTTTGGTACCGTATGGATGTACTCGTACGGTATTGCACCGTTTTGGTTAGGTTTGGTACCGTAACGAAGTACTCGTACGGTATTGCACCCTTTTGGTGTTGTTTGGTACCGTATCGATGTACTCGTACGGTATTGTACCCTTTTTGTGTGGTTTGGTACCGTAACAAAGTACTCGTACGGTATTGCACCGTTTTGGTGTGGTTTGGTACCGTATGGATGTACTCGTACGGTATTGTACCCTTTTTGTGTGGTTTGGTACCGTAACGAAAAACTCGTACGGTATTGTACCCTTTTGGTGTGGTTTGGTACCGTATTGAAGTACTCGTACGGTATTGCACCGTTTTGGTGTGGTTTGGTACCGTACGGATGTACTCGTACGGTATTGCACCGTTTTGGTTTGGTTTGGTACCGTAACGAAGTACTCGAACGGTATTGTACCCTTTTGGTGTGGTTTGGTACCGTAACGAAGTACTCGTACGGTATTGCACCGTTTTGGTGTGGTTTGGTACCGTATGGATGTACTCGTACGGTATTGTACCCTTTTTGTGTGGTTTGGTACCGTAACGAAGTACTCGTACGGTATTGCACCGTTTTGGTGTGGTTTGGTACCGTATGGATGTACTCGTACGGTATTGCACCGTTTTGGTTAGGTTTGGTACCGTAACGAAGTACTCGTACGGTATTGTACCCTTTTGGTGTGGTTTGGTACCGTATTGAAGTACTTGTACGGTATTGCACCGTTTTGGTGTGGTTTGGTACCGTATGGATGTACTCGTACGGTATTGCACCGTTTTGGTTTGGTTTGTTACCGTAACGAAGTACTCGTACGGTATTGTACCCTTTTTGTGTGGTTTGGTACCGTAACGAAGTACTCGTACGGTATTGCACCGTTTTGGTGTGGTTTGGTACCGTATGGATGTACTCGTACGGTATTGCACCGTCTTGGTTAGGTTTGGTACCGTAACAAAGTACTCGTACGGTATTGTACCCTTTTGGTGTGGTTTGGTACCGTATTGAAGTACTCGTACGGTATCGCACCGTTTTGGTGTGGTTTGGTACCGTATGGATGTACTCGTACGGTATTGCACCGTTTTGGTTTGGTTTCGTACCGTAACGAAGTACTCGTATGATATTGTACCCTTTTGGTGTGGTTTGGTACCGTAACGAAGTACTCGTACGGTATTGCACCGTTTTGGTGTGGTTTGGTACCGTATGGATGTACTCGTACAGTATTGTACCCTTTTGGTGTGGTTTGGTTCCGTAACGAAGTACTCGTATGGTATTGCACCGTTTTGGTTAGGTTTGGTACCGTAACGAAGTACTCGTACGGTATTGTACCCTTTTGGTGTGGTTTTGGTACCGTAACAAAGTACTCGTACGGTATTGCACCGTTTTGGTGTGGTTTGGTACCGTATGGATGTACTCGTACGGTATTGTACCCTTTTTGTGTGGTTTGGTACCGTAACGAAGTACTCGTACGGTATTGCACCGTTTTGGTGTGGTTTGGTACCGTATGGATGTACTCGTACGGTATTGCACCGTTTTGGTGTGGTTTGGTACCGTATGGATGTACTCGTACGGTATTGTACCCTTTTGGTGTGGTTTGGTACCGTAACAAAGTACTCGTACGGTATTGCACCGTTTTGGTGTGGTTTGGTACCGTATAGATGTACTCGTACGGTATTGCACCGTTTTGGTTAGGTTTGGTACCGTAACGAAGTACTCGTACGGTATTGTACCCTTTTGGTGTGGTTTGGTACCGTAACAAAGTACTCGTACGGTATTGCACCGTTTTGGTGTGGTTTGGTACCGTATGGATGTACTCGTACGGTATTGTACCCTTTTTGTGTGGTTTGGTACCGTATGGATGTACTCGTACGGTATTGTACCCTTTTTGTGTGGTTTGGTACCGTAACGAAGTACTCGTACGGTATTGCACCGTTTTGGTGTGGTTTGGTACCATATGGATGTACTCGTACGGTATTGCACCGTTTTGGTTAGGTTTGGTACCGTAACAAAGTACTCGTACGGTATTGTACCCTTTTGGTGTGGTTTGGTACCGTATTGAAGTACTCGTACGGTATTTCACCGTTTTGGTGTGGTTTGGTACCGTATGGATGTACTCGTACGGTATTGCACCGTTTTGGTTTGGTTTCGTACCGTAACGAAGTACTCGTATGATATTGTACCCTTTTGGTGTGGTTTGGTACCGTAACGAAGTACTCGTACGGTATTGCACCGTTTTGGTGTGGTTTGGTACCGTATGGATGTACTTGTACGGTATTGTACCCTTTTGGTGTGGTTTGGTACCGTAACGAAGTACTCGTACGGTATTGCACCGTTTTGGTGTGGTTTGGTACCGTATGGATGTACTCGTACGGTATTGCACCGTTTTGGTTAGGTTTGGTACCGTAACGAAGTACTCGTACGGTATTGCACCCTTTTGGTGTTGTTTGGTACCGTATCGATGTACTCGTACGGTATTGTACCCTTTTTGTGTGGTTTGGTACCGTAACAAAGTACTCGTACGGTATTGCACCGTTTTGGTGTGGTTTGGTACCGTATGGATGTACTCGTACGGTATTGTACCCTTTTTGTGTGGTTTGGTACCGTAACGAAAAACTCGTACGGTATTGTACCCTTTTGGTGTGGTTTGGTACCGTATTGAAGTACTCGTACGGTATTGCACCGTTTTGGTGTGGTTTGGTACCGTACGGATGTACTCGTACGGTATTGCACCGTTTTGGTTTGGTTTGGTACCGTAACGAAGTACTCGAACAGTATTGTACCCTTTTGGTGTGGTTTGGTACCGTAACGAAGTACTCGTACGGTATTGCACCGTTTTGGTGTGGTTTGGTACCGTATGGATGTACTCGTACGGTATTGTACCCTTTTTGTGTGGTTTGGTACCGTAACGAAGTACTCGTACGGTATTGCACCGTTTTGGTGTGGTTTGGTACCGTATGGATGTACTCGTACGGTATTGCACCGTTTTGGTTAGGTTTGGTACCGTAACGAAGTACTCGTACGGTATTGTACCCTTTTGGTGTGGTTTGGTACCGTATTGAAGTACTTGTACGGTATTGCACCGTTTTGGTGTGGTTTGGTACCGTATGGATGTACTCGTACGGTATTGCACCGTTTTGGTTTGGTTTGTTACCGTAACGAAGTACTCGTACGGTATTGTACCCTTTTTGTGTGGTTTGGTACCGTAACGAAGTACTCGTACGGTATTGCACCGTTTTGGTGTGGTTTGGTACCGTATGGATGTACTCGTACGGTATTGCACCGTCTTGGTTAGGTTTGGTACCGTAACAAAGTACTCGTACGGTATTGTACCCTTTTGGTGTGGTTTGGTACCGTATTGAAGTACTCGTACGGTATCGCACCGTTTTGGTGTGGTTTGGTACCGTATGGATGTACTCGTACGGTATTGCACCGTTTTGGTTTGGTTTCGTACCGTAACGAAGTACTCGTATGATATTGTACCCTTTTGGTGTGGTTTGGTACCGTAACGAAGTACTCGTACGGTATTGCACCGTTTTGGTGTGGTTTGGTACCGTATGGATGTACTCGTACAGTATTGTACCCTTTTGGTGTGGTTTGGTTCCGTAACGAAGTACTCGTATGGTATTGCACCGTTTTGGTTAGGTTTGGTACCGTAACGAAGTACTCGTACGGTATTGTACCCTTTTGGTGTGGTTTTGGTACCGTAACAAAGTACTCGTACGGTATTGCACCGTTTTGGTGTGGTTTGGTACCGTATGGATGTACTCGTACGGTATTGTACCCTTTTTGTGTGGTTTGGTACCGTAACGAAGTACTCGTACGGTATTGCACCGTTTTGGTGTGGTTTGGTACCGTATGGATGTACTCGTACGGTATTGCACCGTTTTGGTGTGGTTTGGTACCGTATGGATGTACTCGTACGGTATTGTACCCTTTTGGTGTGGTTTGGTACCGTAACAAAGTACTCGTACGGTATTGCACCGTTTTGGTGTGGTTTGGTACCGTATAGATGTACTCGTACGGTATTGCACCGTTTTGGTTAGGTTTGGTACCGTAACGAAGTACTCGTACGGTATTGTACCCTTTTGGTGTGGTTTGGTACCGTAACAAAGTACTCGTACGGTATTGCACCGTTTTGGTGTGGTTTGGTACCGTATGGATGTACTCGTACGGTATTGTACCCTTTTTGTGTGGTTTGGTACCGTAACGAAGTACTCGTACGGTATTGCACCGTTTTGGTGTGGTTTGGTACCATATGGATGTACTCGTACGGTATTGCACCGTTTTGGTTAGGTTTGGTACCGTAACAAAGTACTCGTACGGTATTGTACCCTTTTGGTGTGGTTTGGTACCGTATTGAAGTACTCGTACGGTATTTCACCGTTTTGGTGTGGTTTGGTACCGTATGGATGTACTCGTACGGTATTGCACCGTTTTGGTTTGGTTTCGTACCGTAACGAAGTACTCGTATGATATTGTACCCTTTTGGTGTGGTTTGGTACCGTAACGAAGTACTCGTACGGTATTGCACCGTTTTGGTGTGGTTTGGTACCGTATGGATGTACTTGTACGGTATTGTACCCTTTTGGTGTGGTTTGGTACCGTAACGAAGTACTCGTACGGTATTGCACCGTTTTGGTGTGGTTTGGTACCGTATGGATGTACTCGTACGGTATTGCACCGTTTTGGTTAGGTTTGGTACCGTAACGAAGTACTCGTACGGTATTGCACCCTTTTGGTGTGGTTTGGTACCGTATCGATGTACTCGTACGGTATTGTACCCTTTTTGTGTGGTTTGGTACCGTAACAAAGTACTCGTACGGTATTGCACCGTTTTGGTGTGGTTTGGTACCGTATGGATGTACTCGTACGGTATTGTACCCTTTTTGTGTGGTTTGGTACCGTAACGAAAAACTCGTACGGTATTGTACCCTTTTGGTGTGGTTTGGTACCGTATTGAAGTACTCGTACGGTATTGCACCGTTTTGGTGTGGTTTGGTACCGTACGGATGTACTCGTACGGTATTGCACCGTTTTGGTTTGGTTTGGTACCGTAACGAAGTACTCGAACGGTATTGTACCCTTTTGGTGTGGTTTGGTACCGTAACGAAGTACTCGTACGGTATTGCACCGTTTTGGTGTGGTTTGGTACCGTATGGATGTACTCGTACGGTATTGTACCCTTTTTGTGTGGTTTGGTACCGTAACGAAGTACTCGTACGGTATTGCACCGTTTTGGTGTGGTTTGGTACCGTATGGATGTACTCGTACGGTATTGCACCGTTTTGGTTAGGTTTGGTACCGTAACGAAGTACTCGTACGGTATTGTACCCTTTTGGTGTGGTTTGGTACCGTATTGAAGTACTTGTACGGTATTGCACCGTTTTGGTGTGGTTTGGTACCGTATGGATGTACTCGTACGGTATTGCACCGTTTTGGTTTGGTTTGTTACCGTAACGAAGTACTCGTACGGTATTGTACCCTTTTTGTGTGGTTTGGTACCGTAACGAAGTACTCGTACGGTATTGCACCGTTTTGGTGTGGTTTGGTACCGTATGGATGTACTCGTACGGTATTGCACCGTCTTGGTTAGGTTTGGTACCGTAACAAAGTACTCGTACGGTATTGTACCCTTTTGGTGTGGTTTGGTACCGTATTGAAGTACTCGTACGGTATCGCACCGTTTTGGTGTGGTTTGGTACCGTATGGATGTACTCGTACGGTATTGCACCGTTTTGGTTAGGTTTGGTACCGTAACAAAGTACTCGTACGGTATTGTACCCTTTTGGTGTGGTTTGGTACCGTATTGAAGTACTCGTACGGTATCGCACCGTTTTGGTGTGGTTTGGTACCGTACGGATGTACTCGTACGGTATTGCACCGTTTTGGTTTGGTTTGGTACCGTAACGAAGTACTCGAACGGTATTGTACCCTTTTGGTGTGGTTTGGTACCGTAACGAAGTACTCGTACGGTATTGCACCGTTTTGGTGTGGTTTGGTACCGTATGGATGTACTCGTACGGTATTGTACCCTTTTTGTGTGGTTTGGTACCGTAACGAAGTACTCGTACGGTATTGCACCGTTTTGGTGTGGTTTGGTACCGTATGGATGTACTCGTACGGTATTGCACCGTTTTGGTTAGGTTTGGTACCGTAACGAAGTACTCGTACGGTATTGTACCCTTTTGGTGTGGTTTGGTACCGTATTGAAGTACTTGTACGGTATTGCACCGTTTTGGTGTGGTTTGGTACCGTATGGATGTACTCGTACGGTATTGTACCCTTTTTGTGTGGTTTGGTACCGTAACGAAGTACTCGTACGGTATTGCACCGTTTTGGTGTGGTTTGGTACCGTATGGATGTACTCGTACGGTATTGCACCGTTTTGGTTAGGTTTGGTACCGTAACGAAGTACTCGTACGGTATTGTACCCTTTTGGTGTGGTTTTGGTACCGTAACAAAGTACTCGTACGGTATTGCACCGTTTTGGTGTGGTTTGGTACCGTATGGATGTACTCGTACGGTATTGTACCCTTTTTGTGTGGTTTGGTACCGTAACGAAGTACTCGTACGGTATTGCACCGTTTTGGTGTGGTTTGGTACCGTATGGATGTACTCGTACGGTATTGCACCGTTTTGGTGTGGTTTGGTACCGTATGGATGTACTCGTACGGTATTGTACCCTTTTGGTGTGGTTTGGTACCGTAACAAAGTACTCGTACGGTATTGCACCGTTTTGGTGTGGTTTGGTACCGTATAGATGTACTCGTACGGTATTGCACCGTTTTGGTTAGGTTTGGTACCGTAACGAAGTACTCGTACGGTATTGTACCCTTTTGGTGTGGTTTGGTACCGTAACAAAGTACTCGTACGGTATTGCACCGTTTTGGTGTGGTTTGGTACCGTATGGATGTACTCGTACGGTATTGTACCCTTTTTGTGTGGTTTGGTACCGTATGGATGTACTCGTACGGTATTGTACCCTTTTTGTGTGGTTTGGTACCGTAACGACGTACTCGTACGGTATTGCACCGTTTTGGTGTGGTTTGGTACCATATGGATGTACTCGTACGGTATTGCACCGTTTTGGTTAGGTTTGGTACCGTAACAAAGTACTCGTACGGTATTGTACCCTTTTGGTGTGGTTTGGTACCGTATTGAAGTACTCGTACGGTATTTCACCGTTTTGGTGTGGTTTGGTACCGTATGGATGTACTCGTACGGTATTGCACCGTTTTGGTTTGGTTTCGTACCGTAACGAAGTACTCGTATGATATTGTACCCTTTTGGTGTGGTTTGGTACCGTAACGAAGTACTCGTACGGTATTGCACCGTTTTGGTGTGGTTTGGTACCGTATGGATGTACTTGTACGGTATTGTACCCTTTTGGTGTGGTTTGGTACCGTAACGAAGTACTCGTACGGTATTGCACCGTTTTGGTGTGGTTTGGTACCGTATGGATGTACTCGTACGGTATTGCACCGTTTTGGTTAGGTTTGGTACCGTAACGAAGTACTCGTACGGTATTGCACCCTTTTGGTGTTGTTTGGTACCGTATCGATGTACTCGTACGGTATTGTACCCTTTTTGTGTGGTTTGGTACCGTAACAAAGTACTCGTACGGTATTGCACCGTTTTGGTGTGGTTTGGTACCGTATGGATGTACTCGTACGGTATTGTACCCTTTTTGTGTGGTTTGGTACCGTAACGAAAAACTCGTACGGTATTGTACCCTTTTGGTGTGGTTTGGTACCGTATTGAAGTACTCGTACGGTATTGCACCGTTTTGGTGTGGTTTGGTACCGTACGGATGTACTCGTACGGTATTGCACCGTTTTGGTTTGGTTTGGTACCGTAACGAAGTACTCGAACGGTATTGTACCCTTTTGGTGTGGTTTGGTACCGTAACGAAGTACTCGTACGGTATTGCACCGTTTTGGTGTGGTTTGGTACCGTATGGATGTACTCGTACGGTATTGTACCCTTTTTGTGTGGTTTGGTACCGTAACGAAGTACTCGTACGGTATTGCACCGTTTTGGTGTGGTTTGGTACCGTATGGATGTACTCGTACGGTATTGCACCGTTTTGGTTAGGTTTGGTACCGTAACGAAGTACTCGTACGGTATTGTACCCTTTTGGTGTGGTTTGGTACCGTATTGAAGTACTTGTACGGTATTGCACCGTTTTGGTGTGGTTTGGTACCGTATGGATGTACTCGTACGGTATTGCACCGTTTTGGTTTGGTTTGTTACCGTAACGAAGTACTCGTACGGTATTGTACCCTTTTTGTGTGGTTTGGTACCGTAACGAAGTACTCGTACGGTATTGCACCGTTTTGGTGTGGTTTGGTACCGTATGGATGTACTCGTACGGTATTGCACCGTCTTGGTTAGGTTTGGTACCGTAACAAAGTACTCGTACGGTATTGTACCCTTTTGGTGTGGTTTGGTACCGTATTGAAGTACTCGTACGGTATCGCACCGTTTTGGTGTGGTTTGGTACCGTATGGATGTACTCGTACGGTATTGCACCGTTTTGGTTTGGTTTCGTACCGTAACGAAGTACTCGTATGATATTGTACCCTTTTGGTGTGGTTTGGTACCGTAACGAAGTACTCGTACGGTATTGCACCGTTTTGGTGTGGTTTGGTACCGTATGGATGTACTCGTACAGTATTGTACCCTTTTGGTGTGGTTTGGTTCCGTAACGAAGTACTCGTATGGTATTGCACCGTTTTGGTTAGGTTTGGTACCGTAACGAAGTACTCGTACGGTATTGTACCCTTTTGGTGTGGTTTTGGTACCGTAACAAAGTACTCGTACGGTATAGCACCGTTTTGGTGTGGTTTGGTACCGTATGGATGTACTCGTACGGTATTGTACCCTTTTTGTGTGGTTTGGTACCGTAACAAAGTACTCGTACGGTATTGCACCGTTTTGGTGTGGTTTGGTACCGTATAGATGTACTCGTACGGTATTGCACCGTTTTGGTTAGGTTTGGTACCGTAACGAAGTACTCGTACGGTATTGTACCCTTTTGGTGTGGTTTGGTACCGTAACAAAGTACTCGTACGGTATTGCACCGTTTTGGTGTGGTTTGGTACCGTATGGATGTACTCGTACGGTATTGTACCCTTTTTGTGTGGTTTGGTACCGTAACGAAGTACTCGTACGGTATTGCACCGTTTTGGTGTGGTTTGGTACCATATGGATGTACTCGTACGGTATTGCACCGTTTTGGTTAGGTTTGGTACCGTAACAAAGTACTCGTACGGTATTGTACCCTTTTGGTGTGGTTTGGTACCGTATTGAAGTACTCGTACGGTATTTCACCGTTTTGGTGTGGTTTGGTACCGTATGGATGTACTCGTACGGTATTGCACCGTTTTGGTTTGGATTCGTACCGTAACGAAGTACTCGTATGATATTGTACCCTTTTGGTGTGGTTTGGTACCGTAACGAAGTACTCGTACGGTATTGCACCGTTTTGGTGTGGTTTGGTACCGTATGGATGTACTTGTACGGTATTGTACCCTTTTGGTGTGGTTTGGTACCGTAACGAAGTACTCGTACGGTATTGCACCGTTTTGGTGTGGTTTGGTACCGTATGGATGTACTCGTACGGTATTGCACCGTTTTGGTTAGGTTTGGTACCGTAACGAAGTACTCGTACGGTATTGCACCCTTTTGGAGTGGTTTGGTACCGTATCGATGTACTCGTACGGTATTGTACCCTTTTTGTGTGGTTTGGTACCGTAACAAAGTACTCGTACGGTATTGCACCGTTTTGGTGTGGTTTGGTACCGTATGGATGTACTCGTACGGTATTGTACCCTTTTTGTGTGGTTTGGTACCGTAACGAAAAACTCGTACGGTATTGTACCCTTTTGGTGTGGTTTGGTACCGTATTGAAGTACTCGTACGGTATTGCACCGTTTTGGTGTGGTTTGGTACCGTACGGATGTACTCGTACGGTATTGCACCGTTTTGGTTTGGTTTGGTACCGTAACGAAGTACTCGAACGGTATTGTACCCTTTTGGTGTGGTTTGGTACCGTAACGAAGTACTCGTACGGTATTGCACCGTTTTGGTGTGGTTTGGTACCGTATGGATGTACTCGTACGGTATTGTACCCTTTTTGTGTGGTTTGGTACCGTAACGAAGTACTCGTACGGTATTGCACCGTTTTGGTGTGGTTTGGTACCGTATGGATGTACTCGTACGGTATTGCACCGTTTTGGTTAGGTTTGGTACCGTAACGAAGTACTCGTACGGTATTGTACCCTTTTGGTGTGGTTTGGTACCGTATTGAAGTACTTGTACGGTATTGCACCGTTTTGGTGTGGTTTGGTACCGTATGGATGTACTCGTACGGTATTGCACCGTTTTGGTTTGGTTTGTTACCGTAACGAAGTACTCGTACGGTATTGTACCCTTTTTGTGTGGTTTGGTACCGTAACGAAGTACTCGTACGGTATTGCACCGTTTTGGTGTGGTTTGGTACCGTATGGATGTACTCGTACGGTATTGCACCGTCTTGGTTAGGTTTGGTACCGTAACAAAGTACTCGTACGGTATTGTACCCTTTTGGTGTGGTTTGGTACCGTATTCAAGTACTCGTACGGTATCGCACCGTTTTGGTGTGGTTTGGTACCGTATGGATGTACTCGTACGGTATTGCACCGTTTTGGTTAGGTTTGGTACCGTAACAAAGTACTCGTACGGTATTGTACCCTTTTGGTGTGGTTTGGTACCGTATTGAAGTACTCGTACGGTATCGCACCGTTTTGGTGTGGTTTGGTACCGTATGGATGTACTCGTACGGTATTGCACCGTTTTGGTTTGGTTTCGTACCGTAACGAAGTACTCGTATGATATTGTACCCTTTTGGTGTGGTTTGGTACCGTAACGAAGTACTCGTACGGTATTGCACCGTTTTGGTGTGGTTTGGTACCGTATGGATGTACTCGTACGGTATTGTACCCTTTTCGTGTGGTTTGGTACCGTAACGAAGTACTCGTATGGTATTGCACCGTTTTGGTTAGGTTTGGTACCGTAACGAAGTACTCGGACGGTATTGTACCCTTTTGGTGTGGTTTGGTACCGTAATAAAGTACTCGTACGGTATTGCACCGTTTTGGTGTGGTTTGGTACCGTATGGATGTACTCGTACGGTATTGTACCCTTTTTGTGTGGTTTGGTACCGTAACGAAGTACTCGTACGGTATTGCACCGTTTTGGAGTGGTTTGGTACCGTATGGATGTACTCGTACGATATTGTACCCTTTTGGTGTGGTTTGGTACCGTAACGAAGTACTCGTACGGTATTGCACCGTTTTGGTGTGGTTTGGTACCGTATGGATGTACTCGTACGGTATTGCACCGTTTTGGTGTGGTTTGGTACCGTATGGATGTACTCGTACGGTATTGTACCCTTTTTATGTGGTTTGGTACCGTAACGAAGTACTCGTACGGTATTGTACCCTTTTGGTGTGGTTTGGTACCGTATTGAAGTACTCGTACGGTATTGCACCGTTTTGGTGTGGTTTGGTACCGTATGGATGTACTCGTACGGTATTGCACCGTTTTGGTGTGGTTTGGTACCGTATGGATGTACTCGTACGGTATTGTACCCTTTTTGTGTGGTTTGGTACCGTAACGAAGTACTCGTACGGTATTGCACCGTTTTTGTGTGGTTTGGTACCGTATGGATGTACTCGTACGGTATTGCACCGTTTTGGTTAGGTTTGGTACCGTAACGAAGTACTCGTACGGAATTGTACCCTTTTGGTGTGGTTTGGTACCGTAACAAAGTACTCGTACGGTATTGCACCGTTTTGGTGTGGTTTGGTACCGTATAGATGTACTCGTACGGTATTGCACCGTTTTGGTTAGGTTTGGTACCGTAACGAAGTACTCGTACGGTATTGTACCATTTTGGTGTGGTTTGGTACCGTAACAAAGTACTCGTACGGTATTGCACCGTTTTGGTGTGGTTTGGTACCGTATGGATGTACTCGTACGGTATTGTACCCTTTTTGTGTGGTTTGGTACCGTAACGAAGTACTCGTACGGTATTGCACCGTTTGGGTGTGGTTTGGTACCATATGGATGTACTCGTACGGTATTGCACCGTTTTGGTTAGGTTTGGTACCGTAACGAAGTACTCGTACGGTATTGCACCCTTTTGGTGTGGTTTGGTACCGTATCGATGTACTCGTACGGTATTGTACACTTTTTGTGTGGTTTGGTACCGTAACAAAGTACTCGTACGGTATTGCACCGTTTTGGTGTGGTTTGGTACCATATGGATGTACTCGTACGGTATTGCACCGTTTTGGTTAGGTTTGGTACCGTAACGAAGTACTCGTACGGTATTGCACCCTTTTGGTGTGGTTTGGTACCGTATCGATGTACTCGTACGGTATTGTACCCTTTTTGTGTGGTTTGGTACCGTAACAAAGTACTCGTACGGTATTGCACCGTTTTGGTGTGGTTTGGTACCGTATGGATGTACTCGTACGGTATTGTACCCTTTTTGTTTGGTTTGGTACCGTAACGAAAAACTCGTACGGTATTGTACCCTTTTGGTGTGGTTTGGTACCGTATTGAAGTACTCGTACGGTATTGCACCGTTTTGGTGTGGTTTGGTACCGTATGGATGTACTCGTACGGTATTGCACCGTTTTGGTTTGGTTTGGTACCGTAACGAAGTACTCGAACGGTAATGTACCCTTTTGGTGTGGTTTGGTACCGTAACGAAGTACTCGTACGGTATTGCCCCGTTTTGGTGTGGTTTGGTACTGTATGGATGTACTAGTACGGTATTGTACCCTTTTTGTGTGGTTTGGTACCGTAACGAAGTACTCGTACGGTATTGCACCGTTTTGGTGTGGTTTGGTACCGTATGGATGTACTCGTACGGTATTGCACCGTTTTGGTTAGGTTTGGTACCGTAACGAAGTAGTCGTACGGTATTGTACCCTTTTGGTGTGGTTTGGTACCGTATTGAAGTACTCGTACGGTATTGCACCGTTTTGGTGTGGTTTGGTACCGTATGGATTTACTCGTACGGTATTGCACCGTTTTGGTTTGGTTTGGTACCGTAACGAAGTACTCGTACGGTATTGTACCCTTTTTGTGTGGTTTGGTACCGTAACGAAGTACTCGTACGGTATTGCACCGTTTTGGTGTGGTTTGGTACCGTATGGATGTACTCGTACGGTATTGCACCGTCTTGGTTAGGTTTGGTACCGTAACAAAGTACTCGTACGGTATTGTACCCTTTTGGTGTGGTTTGGTACCGTATTGAAGTACTCGTACGGTATCGCACCGTTTTGGTGTGGTTTGGTACCGTATGGATGTACTCGTACGGTATTGCACCGTTTTGGTTTGGTTTCGTACCGTAACGAAGTACTCGTATGATATTGTACCCTTTTGGTGTGGTTTGGTACCGTAACGGAGTACTCGTACGGTATTGCACCGTTTTGGTGTGGTTTTGTACCGTATGGATGTACTCGTATGGTATTGTACCCTTTTGGTGTGGTTTGGTACCGTAACGAAGTACTCGTATGGTATTGCACCGTTTTGGTTAGGTTTGGTACCGTAACGAAGTACTCGTACGGTATTGTACCCTTTTGGTGTGGTTTGGTACCGTAACAAAGTACTCGTACGGTATTGCACCGTTTTGGTGTGGTTTGGTACCGTATGGATGTACTCGTACGGTATTGTACCCTTTTTGTGTGGTTTGGTACCGTAACGAAGTACTCGTACGGTATTGCACCGTTTTGGTGTGGTTTGGTACCGTATGGATGTACTCGTACGGTATTGCACCGTTTCGGTAAGGTTTGGTACCGTAACGAAGTACTCGTACGGTATTGCACCGTTTTGGTGTGGTTTGGTACCGTATGGATGTACTCGTACGGTATTGCACCGTTTTGGTTAGGTTTGGTACCGTAACGAAGTACGCGTACGGTATTGTACCCTTTTGGTGTGGTTTGGTACCGTAACAAAGTACTCGTACGGTATTGCACCGTTTTGGTGTGGTTTGGTACCGTATAGATGTACTCGTACGGTATTGCACCGTTTTGGTTAGGTTTGGTACCGTAACGAAGTACTCGTACGGTATTGTACCCTTTTGGTGTGGTTTGGTACCGTAACAAAGTACTCGTACGGTATTGCACCGTTTTGGTGTGGTTTGGTACCGTATGGATGTACTCGTACGGTATTGTACCCTTTTTGTGTGGTTTGGTACCGTAACGAAGTACTCGTACGGTATTGCACCGTTTTGGTGTGGTTTGGTACCATATGGATGTACTCGTACGGTATTGCACCGTTTTGGTTAGGTTTGGTACCGTAACGAAGTACTCGTACGGTATTGCACCCTTTTGGTGTGGTTTGGTACCGTATCGATGTACTCGTACGGTATTGTACCCTTTTTGTGTGGTTTGGTACCGTAACAAAGTACTCGTACGGTATTGCACCGTTTTGGTGTGGTTTGGTACCATATGGATGTACTCGTACGGTATTGCACCGTTTTGGTTAGGTTTGGTACCGTAACGAAGTACTCGTACGGTATTGCACCCTTTTGGTTTGGTTTGGTACCGTATCGATGTACTCGTACGGTATTGTACCCTTTTTGTGTGGTTTGGTACCGTAACAAAGTACTCGTACGGTATTGCACCGTTTTGGTGTGGTTTGGTACCGTATGGATGTACTCGTACGGTATTGTACCCTTTTTGTTTGGTTTGGTACCGTAACGAAAAACTCGTACGGTATTGTACCCTTTTGGTGTGGTTTGGTACCGTATTGAAGTACTCGTACGGTATTGCACCGTTTTGGTGTGGTTTGGTACCGTATGGATGTACTCGTACGGTATTGCACCGTTTTGGTTTGGTTTGGTACCGTAACGAAGTACTCGAACGGTAATGTACCCTTTTGGTGTGGTTTGGTACCGTAACGAAGTACTCGTACGGTATTGCCCCGTTTTGGTGTGGTTTGGTACTGTATGGATGTACTAGTACGGTATTGTACCCTTTTTGTGTGGTTTGGTACCGTAACGAAGTACTCGTACGGTATTGCACCGTTTTGGTGTGGTTTGGTACCGTATGGATGTACTCGTACGGTATTGCACCGTTTTGGTTAGGTTTTGTACCGTAACGAAGTACTCGTACAGTATTGTACCCTTTTGGTGTGGTTTGGTACCGTATTGAAGTACTCGTACGGTATTGCACCGTTTTGGTGGGGTTTGGTACCGTATGGATGTACTCGTACGGTATTGCACCGTTTTGGTTTGGTTTGGTACCGTAACGAAGTACTCGTACGGTATTGTACCCTTTTTGTGTGGTTTGGTACCGTAACGAAGTACTCGTACGGTATTGCACCGTTTTGGTGTGGTTTGGTACCGTATGGATGTACTCGTACGGTATTGCACCGTCTTGGTTAGGTTTGGTACCGTAACAAAGTACTCGTACGGTATTGTACCCTTTTGGTGTGGTTTGGTACCGTATTGAAGTACTCGTACGGTATCGCACCGTTTTGGTGTGGTTTGGTACCGTATGGATGTACTCGTACGGTATTGCACCGTTTTGGTTTGGTTTCGTACCGTAACGAAGTACTCGTATGATATTGTACCCTTTTGGTGTGGTTTGGTACCGTAACAAAGTACTCGTACGGTATTGCACCGTTTTGGTGTGGTTTGGTACCGTATGGATGTACTCGTATGGTATTGTACCCTTTTGGTGTGGTTTGGTACCGTAACGAAGGACTCGTATGGTATTGCACCGTTTTGGTTAGGTTTGGTACCGTAACGAAGTACTCGTACGGTATTGTACCCTTTTGGTGTGGTTTGGTACCGTAACAAAGTACTCGTACGGTATTGCACCGTTTTGGTGTGGTTTGGTACCGTATGGATGTACTCGTACGGTATTGTACCCTTTTTGTGTGGTTTGGTACCGTAACGAAGTACTCGTACGGTATTGCACCGTTTTGGTGTGGTTTGGTACCGTATGGATGTACTCGTACGGTATTGCACCGTTTCGGTTAGGTTTGGTACCGTAACGAAGTACTCGTACGGTATTGCACCGTTTTGGTGTGGTTTGGTACCGTATGGATGTACTCGTACGGTATTGCACCGTTTTGGTTAGGTTTGGTACCGTAACGAAGTACGCGTACGGTATTGTACCCTTTTGGTGTGGTTTGGTACCGTAACAAAGTACTCGTACGGTATTGCACCGTTTTGGTGTGGTTTGGTACCGTATAGATGTACTCGTACGGTATTGCACCGTTTTGGTTAGGTTTGGTACCGTAACGAAGTACTCGTACGGTATTGTACCCTTTTGGTGTGGTTTGGTACCGTAACAAAGTACTCGTACGGTATTGCACCGTTTTGGTGTGGTTTGGTACCGTATGGATGTACTCGTACGGTACTGTACCCTTTTTGTGTGGTTTGGTACCGTAACGAAGTACTCGTACGGTATTGCACCGTTTTGGTGTGGTTTGGTACCGTATGGATGTACTCGTACGGTATTGCACCGTTTTGGTTAGGTTTGGTACCGTAACAAAGTACTCGTACGGTATTGTACCCTTTTGGTGTGGTTTGGTACCGTATTGAAGTACTCGTACGGTATCGCACCGTTTTGGTGTGGTTTGGTACCGTATGGATGTACTCGTACGGTATTGCACCGTTTTGGTTTGGTTTCGTACCGTAACGAAGTACTCGTATGATATTGTACCCTTTTGGTGTGGTTTGGTACCGTAACGAAGTACTCGTACGGTATTGCACCGTTTTGGTGTGGTTTGGTACCGTATGGATGTACTCGTACGGTATTGTACCCTTTTCGTGTGGTTTGGTACCGTAACGAAGTACTCGTATGGTATTGCACCGTTTTGGTTAGGTTTGGTACCGTAACGAAGTACTCGTACGGTATTGTACCCTTTTGGTGTGGTTTGGTACCGTAACAAAGTACTCGTACGGTATTGCACCGTTTTGGTGTGGTTTGGTACCGTATGGATGTACTCGTACGGTATTGTACCCTTTTTATGTGGTTTGGTACCGTAACGAAGTACTCGTACGGTATTGTACCCTTTTGGTGTGGTTTGGTACCGTATTGAAGTACTCGTACGGTATTGCACCGTTTTGGTGTGGTTTGGTACCGTATGGATGTACTCGTACGGTATTGCACCGTTTTGGTGTGGTTTGGTACCGTATGGATGTACTCGTACGGTATTGTACCCTTTTTGTGTGGTTTGGTACCGTAACGAAGTACTCGTACGGTATTGCACCGTTTTGGTGTGGTTTGGTACCGTATGGATGTACTCGTACGGTATTGCACCGTTTTGGTTAGGTTTGGTACCGTAACGAAGTACTCGTACGGAATTGTACCCTTTTGGTGTGGTTTGGTACCGTAACAAAGTACTCGTACGGTATTGCACCGTTTTGGTGTGGTTTGGTACCGTATAGATGTACTCGTACGGTATTGCACCGTTTTGGTTAGGTTTGGTACCGTAACGAAGTACTCGTACGGTATTGTACCCTTTTGGTGTGGTTTGGTACCGTAACAAAGTACTCGTACGGTATTGCTCCGTTTTGGTGTGGTTTGGTACCGTATGGATGTACTCGTACGGTATTGTACCCTTTTTGTGTGGTTTGGTACCGTAACGAAGTACTCGTACGGTATTGCACCGTTTTGGTGTGGTTTGGTACCATATGGATGTACTCGTACGGTATTGCACCGTTTTGGTTAGGTTTGGTACGGTAACGAAGTACTCGTACGGTATTGCACCCTTTTGGTGTGGTTTGGTACCGTATCGATGTACTCGTACGGTATTGTACCCTTTTTGTGTGGTTTGGTACCGTAACAAAGTACTCGTACGGTATTGCACCGTTTTGGTGTGGTTTGGTACCATATGGATGTACTCGTACGGTATTGCACCGTTTTGGTTAGGTTTTGTACCGTAACGAAGTACTCGTACGGTATTGCACCCTTTTGGTGTGGTTTGGTACCGTATCGATGTACTCGTATGGTATTGTACCCTTTTTGTGTGGTTTGGTACCGTAACAAAGTACTCGTACGGTATTGCACCGTTTTGGTGTGGTTTGGTACCGTATGGATGTACTCGTACGGTATTGTACCCTTTTTGTTTGGTTTGGTACCGTAACGAAAAACTCGTACGGTATTGTACCCTTTTGGTGTGGTTTGGTACCGTATTGAAGTACTCGTACGGTATTGCACCGTTTTGGTGTGGTTTGGTACCGTATGGATGTACTCGTACGGTATTGCACCGTTTTGGTTTGGTTTGGTACCGTAACGAAGTACTCGAACGGTAATGTACCCTTTTGGTGTGGTTTGGTACCGTAACGAAGTACTCGTACGGTATTGCCCCGTTTTGGTGTGGTTTGGTACTGTATGGATGTACTAGTACGGTATTGTACCCTTTTTGTGTGGTTTGGTACCGTAACGAAGTACTCGTACGGTATTGCACCGTTTTGGTGTGGTTTGGTACCGTATGGATGTACTCGTACGGTATTGCACCGTTTTGGTTAGGTTTGGTACCGTAACGAAGTACTCGTACGGTATTGTACACTTTTGGTGTGGTTTGGTACCGTATTGAAGTACTCGTACGGTATTGCACCGTTTTGGTGTGGTTTGGTACCGTATGGATGTACTCGTACGGTATTGCACCGTTTTGGTTTGGTTTGGTACCGTAACGAAGTACTCGTACGGTATTGTACCCTTTTTGTGTGGTTTGGTACCGTAACGAAGTACTCGTACGGTATTGCACCGTTTTGGTGTGGTTTGGTACCGTATGGATGTACTCGTACGGTATTGCACCGTCTTGGTTAGGTTTGGTACCGTAACAAAGTACTCGTACGGTATTGTACCCTTTTGGTGTGGTTTGGTACCGTATTGAAGTACTCGTACGGTATCGCACCGTTTTGGTGTGGTTTGGTACCGTATGGATGTACTCGTACGGTATTGCACCGTTTTGGTTTGGTTTCGTACCGTAACGAAGTACTCGTATGATATTGTACCCTTTTGGTGTGGTTTGGTACCGTAACGAAGTACTCGTACGGTATTGCACCGTTTTGGTGTGGTTTGGTACCGTATGGATGTACTCGTATGGTATTGTACCCTTTTGGTGTGGTTTGGTACCGTAACGAAGTACTCGTATGGTATTGCACCGTTTTGGTTAGGTTTGGTACCGTAACGAAGTACTCGTACGGTATTGTACCCTTTTGGTGTGGTTTGGTACCGTAACAAAGTACTCGTACGGTATTGCACCGTTTTGGTGTGGTTTGGTACCGTATGGATGTACTCGTACGGTATTGTACCCTTTTTATGTGGTTTGGTACCGTAACGAAGTACTCGTACGGTATTGTACCCTTTTGGTGTGGTTTGGTACCGTATTGAAGTACTCGTACGGTATTGCACCGTTTTGGTGTGGTTTGGTACCGTATGGATGTACTCGTACGGTATTGCACCGTTTTGGTGTGGTTTGGTACCGTATGGATGTACTCGTACGGTATTGTACCCTTTTTGTGTGGTTTGGTACCGTAACGAAGTACTCGTACGGTATTGCACCGTTTTGGTGTGGTTTGGTACCGTATGGATGTACTCGTACGGTATTGCACCGTTTTGGTTAGGTTTGGTACCGTAACGAAGTACTCGTACGGAATTGTACCCTTTTGGTGTGGTTTGGTACCGTAACAAAGTACTCGTACGGTATTGCACCGTTTTGGTGTGGTTTGGTACCGTATAGATGTACTCGTACGGTATTGCACCGTTTTGGTTAGGTTTGGTACCGTAACGAAGTACTCGTACGGTATTGTACCCTTTTGGTGTGGTTTGGTACCGTAACAAAGTACTCGTACGGTATTGCTCCGTTTTGGTGTGGTTTGGTACCGTATGGATGTACTCGTACGGTATTGTACCCTTTTTGTGTGGTTTGGTACCGTAACGAAGTACTCGTACGGTATTGCACCGTTTTGGTGTGGTTTGGTACCATATGGATGTACTCGTACGGTATTGCACCGTTTTGGTTAGGTTTGGTACGGTAACGAAGTACTCGTACGGTATTGCACCCTTTTGGTGTGGTTTGGTACCGTATCGATGTACTCGTACGGTATTGTACCCTTTTTGTGTGGTTTGGTACCGTAACAAAGTACTCGTACGGTATTGCACCGTTTTGGTGTGGTTTGGTACCATATGGATGTACTCGTACGGTATTGCACCGTTTTGGTTAGGTTTTGTACCGTAACGAAGTACTCGTACGGTATTGCACCCTTTTGGTGTGGTTTGGTACCGTATCGATGTACTCGTATGGTATTGTACCCTTTTTGTGTGGTTTGGTACCGTAACAAAGTACTCGTACGGTATTGCACCGTTTTGGTGTGGTTTGGTACCGTATGGATGTACTCGTACGGTATTGTACCCTTTTTGTTTGGTTTGGTACCGTAACGAAAAACTCGTACGGTATTGTACCCTTTTGGTGTGGTTTGGTACCGTATTGAAGTACTCGTACGGTATTGCACCGTTTTGGTGTGGTTTGGTACCGTATGGATGTACTCGTACGGTATTGCACCGTTTTGGTTTGGTTTGGTACCGTAACGAAGTACTCGAACGGTAATGTACCCTTTTGGTGTGGTTTGGTACCGTAACGAAGTACTCGTACGGTATTGCCCCGTTTTGGTGTGGTTTGGTACTGTATGGATGTACTAGTACGGTATTGTACCCTTTTTGTGTGGTTTGGTACCGTAACGAAGTACTCGTACGGTATTGCACCGTTTTGGTGTGGTTTGGTACCGTATGGATGTACTCGTACGGTATTGCACCGTTTTGGTTAGGTTTGGTACCGTAACGAAGTACTCGTACGGTATTGTACACTTTTGGTGTGGTTTGGTACCGTATTGAAGTACTCGTACGGTATTGCACCGTTTTGGTGTGGTTTGGTACCGTATGGATGTACTCGTACGGTATTGCACCGTTTTGGTTTGGTTTGGTACCGTAACGAAGTACTCGTACGGTATTGTACCCTTTTTGTGTGGTTTGGTACCGTAACGAAGTACTCGTACGGTATTGCACCGTTTTGGTGTGGTTTGGTACCGTATGGATGTACTCGTACGGTATTGCACCGTCTTGGTTAGGTTTGGTACCGTAACAAAGTACTCGTACGGTATTGTACCCTTTTGGTGTGGTTTGGTACCGTATTGAAGTACTCGTACGGTATCGCACCGTTTTGGTGTGGTTTGGTACCGTATGGATGTACTCGTACGGTATTGCACCGTTTTGGTTTGGTTTCGTACCGTAACGAAGTACTCGTATGATATTGTACCCTTTTGGTGTGGTTTGGTACCGTAACGAAGTACTCGTACGGTATTGCACCGTTTTGGTGTGGTTTGGTACCGTATGGATGTACTCGTATGGTATTGTACCCTTTTGGTGTGGTTTGGTACCGTAACGAAGTACTCGTATGGTATTGCACCGTTTTGGTTAGGTTTGGTACCGTAACGAAGTACTCGTACGGTATTGTACCCTTTTGGTGTGGTTTGGTACCGTAACAAAGTACTCGTACGGTATTGCACCGTTTTGGTGTGGTTTGGTACCGTATGGATGTACTCGTACGGTATTGTACCCTTTTTATGTGGTTTGGTACCGTAACGAAGTACTCGTACGGTATTGTACCCTTTTGGTGTGGTTTGGTACCGTATTGAAGTACTCGTACGGTATTGCACCGTTTTGGTGTGGTTTGGTACCGTATGGATGTACTCGTACGGTATTGCACCGTTTTGGTGTGGTTTGGTACCGTATGGATGTACTCGTACGGTATTGTACCCTTTTTGTGTGGTTTGGTACCGTAACGAAGTACTCGTACGGTATTGCACCGTTTTGGTGTGGTTTGCTACCGTATGGATGTACTCGTACGGTATTGCACCGTTTTGGTTAGGTTTGGTACCGTAACGAAGTACTCGTACGGAATTGTACCCTTTTGGTGTGGTTTGGTACCGTAACAAAGTACTCGTACGGTATTGCACCGTTTTGGTGTGGTTTGGTACCGTATAGATGTACTCGTACGGTATTGCACCGTTTTGGTTAGGTTTGGTACCGTAACGAAGTACTCGTACGGTATTGTACCCTTTTGGTGTGGTTTGGTACCGTAACAAAGTACTCGTACGGTATTGCTCCGTTTTGGTGTGGTTTGGTACCGTATGGATGTACTCGTACGGTATTGTACCCTTTTTGTGTGGTTTGGTACCGTAACGAAGTACTCGTACGGTATTGCACCGTTTTGGTGTGGTTTGGTACCATATGGATGTACTCGTACGGTATTGCACCGTTTTGGTTAGGTTTGGTACCGTAACGAAGTACTCGTACGGTATTGCACCCTTTTGGTGTGGTTTGGTACCGTATCGATGTACTCGTACGGTATTGTACCCTTTTTGTGTGGTTTGGTACCGTAACAAAGTACTCGTACGGTATTGCACCGTTTTGGTGTGGTTTGGTACCATATGGATGTACTCGTACGGTATTGCACCGTTTTGGTTAGGTTTTGTACCGTAACGAAGTACTCGTACGGTATTGCACCCTTTTGGTGTGGTTTGGTACCGTATCGATGTACTCGTATGGTATTGTACCCTTTTTGTGTGGTTTGGTACCGTAACAAAGTACTCGTACGGTATTGCACCGTTTTGGTGTGGTTTGGTACCGTATGGATGTACTCGTACGGTATTGTACCCTTTTTGTTTGGTTTGGTACCGTAACGAAAAACTCGTACGGTATTGTACCCTTTTGGTGTGGTTTGGTACCGTATTGAAGTACTCGTACGGTATTGCACCGTTTTGGTGTGGTTTGGTACCGTATGGATGTACTCGTACGGTATTGCACCGTTTTGGTTTGGTTTGGTACCGTAACGAAGTACTCGAACGGTAATGTACCCTTTTGGTGTGGTTTGGTACCGTAACGAAGTACTCGTACGGTATTGCCCCGTTTTGGTGTGGTTTGGTACTGTATGGATGTACTAGTACGGTATTGTACCCTTTTTGTGTGGTTTGGTACCGTAACGAAGTACTCGTACGGTATTGCACCGTTTTGGTGTGGTTTGGTACCGTATGGATGTACTCGTACGGTATTGCACCGTTTTGGTTTGGTTTGGTACCGTAACGAAGTACTCGAACGGTAATGTACCCTTTTGGTGTGGTTTGGTACCGTAACGAAGTACTCGTACGGTATTGCCCCGTTTTGGTGTGGTTTGGTACTGTATGGATGTACTAGTACGGTATTGTACCCTTTTTGTGTGGTTTGGTACCGTAACGAAGTACTCGTACGGTATTGCACCGTTTTGGTGTGGTTTGGTACCGTATGGATGTACTCGTACGGTATTGCACCGTTTTGGTTAGGTTTGGTACCGTAACGAAGTACTCGTACGGTATTGTACACTTTTGGTGTGGTTTGGTACCGTATTGAAGTACTCGTACGGTATTGCACCGTTTTGGTGTGGTTTGGTACCGTATGGATGTACTCGTACGGTATTGCACCGTTTTGGTTTGGTTTGGTACCGTAACGAAGTACTCGTACGGTATTGTACCCTTTTTGTGTGGTTTGGTACCGTAACGAAGTACTCGTACGGTATTGCACCGTTTTGGTGTGGTTTGGTACCGTATGGATGTACTCGTACGGTATTGCACCGTCTTGGTTAGGTTTGGTACCGTAACAAAGTACTCGTACGGTATTGTACCCTTTTGGTGTGGTTTGGTACCGTATTGAAGTACTCGTACGGTATCGCACCGTTTTGGTGTGGTTTGGTACCGTATGGATGTACTCGTACGGTATTGCACCGTTTTGGTTTGGTTTCGTACCGTAACGAAGTACTCGTATGATATTGTACCCTTTTGGTGTGGTTTGGTACCGTAACGAAGTACTCGTACGGTATTGCACCGTTTTGGTGTGGTTTGGTACCGTATGGATGTACTCGTATGGTATTGTACCCTTTTGGTGTGGTTTGGTACCGTAACGAAGTACTCGTATGGTATTGCACCGTTTTGGTTAGGTTTGGTACCGTAACGAAGTACTCGTACGGTATTGTACCCTTTTGGTGTGGTTTGGTACCGTAACAAAGTACTCGTACGGTATTGCACCGTTTTGGTGTGGTTTGGTACCGTATGGATGTACTCGTACGGTATTGTACCCTTTTTATGTGGTTTGGTACCGTAACGAAGTACTCGTACGGTATTGTACCCTTTTGGTGTGGTTTGGTACCGTATTGAAGTACTCGTACGGTATTGCACCGTTTTGGTGTGGTTTGGTACCGTATGGATGTACTCGTACGGTATTGCACCGTTTTGGTGTGGTTTGGTACCGTATGGATGTACTCGTACGGTATTGTACCCTTTTTGTGTGGTTTGGTACCGTAACGAAGTACTCGTACGGTATTGCACCGTTTTGGTGTGGTTTGCTACCGTATGGATGTACTCGTACGGTATTGCACCGTTTTGGTTAGGTTTGGTACCGTAACGAAGTACTCGTACGGAATTGTACCCTTTTGGTGTGGTTTGGTACCGTAACAAAGTACTCGTACGGTATTGCACCGTTTTGGTGTGGTTTGGTACCGTATAGATGTACTCGTACGGTATTGCACCGTTTTGGTTAGGTTTGGTACCGTAACGAAGTACTCGTACGGTATTGTACCCTTTTGGTGTGGTTTGGTACCGTAACAAAGTACTCGTACGGTATTGCTCCGTTTTGGTGTGGTTTGGTACCGTATGGATGTACTCGTACGGTATTGTACCCTTTTTGTGTGGTTTGGTACCGTAACGAAGTACTCGTACGGTATTGCACCGTTTTGGTGTGGTTTGGTACCATATGGATGTACTCGTACGGTATTGCACCGTTTTGGTTAGGTTTGGTACCGTAACGAAGTACTCGTACGGTATTGCACCCTTTTGGTGTGGTTTGGTACCGTATCGATGTACTCGTACGGTATTGTACCCTTTTTGTGTGGTTTGGTACCGTAACAAAGTACTCGTACGGTATTGCACCGTTTTGGTGTGGTTTGGTACCATATGGATGTACTCGTACGGTATTGCACCGTTTTGGTTAGGTTTTGTACCGTAACGAAGTACTCGTACGGTATTGCACCCTTTTGGTGTGGTTTGGTACCGTATCGATGTACTCGTATGGTATTGTACCCTTTTTGTGTGGTTTGGTACCGTAACAAAGTACTCGTACGGTATTGCACCGTTTTGGTGTGGTTTGGTACCGTATGGATGTACTCGTACGGTATTGTACCCTTTTTGTTTGGTTTGGTACCGTAACGAAAAACTCGTACGGTATTGTACCCTTTTGGTGTGGTTTGGTACCGTATTGAAGTACTCGTACGGTATTGCACCGTTTTGGTGTGGTTTGGTACCGTATGGATGTACTCGTACGGTATTGCACCGTTTTGGTTTGGTTTGGTACCGTAACGAAGTACTCGAACGGTAATGTACCCTTTTGGTGTGGTTTGGTACCGTAACGAAGTACTCGTACGGTATTGCCCCGTTTTGGTGTGGTTTGGTACTGTATGGATGTACTAGTACGGTATTGTACCCTTTTTGTGTGGTTTGGTACCGTAACGAAGTACTCGTACGGTATTGCACCGTTTTGGTGTGGTTTGGTACCGTATGGATGTACTCGTACGGTATTGCACCGTTTTGGTTAGGTTTGGTACCGTAACGAAGTACTCGTACGGTATTGTACCCTTTTGGTGTGGTTTGGTACTGTATTGAAGTACTCGTACGGTATTGCACCGTTTTGGTGTGGTTTGGTACCGTATGGATGTACTCGTACGGTATTGCACCGTTTTGGTTTGGTTTGGTACCGTAACGAAGTACTCGTACGGTATTGTACCCTTTTTGTGTGGTTTGGTACCGTAACGAAGTACTCGTACGGTATTGCACCGTTTTGGTGTGGTTTGGTACCGTATGGATGTACTCGTACGGTATTGCACCGTCTTGGTTAGGTTTGGTACCGTAACAAAGTACTCGTACGGTATTGTACCCTTTTGGTGTGGTTTGGTACCGTATTGAAGTACTCGTACGGTATCGCACCGTTTTGGTGTGGTTTGGTACCGTATGGATGTACTCGTACGGTATTGCACCGTTTTGGTTTGGTTTCGTACCGTGACGAAGTACTCGTATGATATTGTACCCTTTTGGTGTGGTTTGGTACCGTAACGAAGTACTCGTACGGTATTGCACCGTTTTGGTGTGGTTTGGTACCGTATGGATGTACTCGTATGGTATTGTACCCTTTTGGTGTGGTTTGGTACCGTAACGAAGTACTCGTATGGTATTGCACCGTTTTGGTTAGGTTTGGTACCGTAACGAAGTACTCGTACGGTATTGTACCCTTTTGGTGTGGTTTGGTACCGTAACAAAGTACTCGTACGGTATTGCACCGTTTTGGTGTGGTTTGGTACCGTAACAAAGTACTCGTACGGTATTGCACCGTTTTGGTGTGGTTTGGTACAATATAGATGTACTCGTACGGTATTGCACCGTTTTGGTTAGGTTTGGTACCGTAACAAAGTACTCGTACGGTATTGCACCGTTTTGGTGTGGTTTGGTACCATATGGATGTACTCGTACGGTATTGCACCGTTTTTGTTAGGTTTGGTACCGTAACGAAGTACTCGTACGGTATTGCACCCTTTTGGTGTGGTTTGGTACCGTATCGATGTACTCGTACGGTATTGTACCCTTTTTGTGTGGTTTGGTACCGTAACAAAGTACTCGTACGGTATTGCACCGTTTTGGTGTGGTTTGGTACCATATGGATGTACTCGTACGGTATTGCACCGTTTTGGTTAAGTTTGGTACCGTAACGAAGTACTCGTACGGTATTGCACCCTTTTGGTGTGGTTTGGTACCGTATCGATGTACTCGTACGGTATTGTACCCTTTTTGTGTGGTTTGGTACCGTAACAAAGTACTCGTACGGTATTGCACCGTTTTGGTGTGGTTTGGTACCGTATGGATGTACTCGTACGGTATTGTACCCTTTTTGTTTGGTTTGGTACCGTAACGAAAAACTCGTACGGTATTGTACCCTTTTGGTGTGGTTTGGTACCGTATTGAAGTACTCGTACGGTATTGCACCGTTTTGGTGTGGTTTGGTACCGTATGGATGTACTCGTACGGTATTGCACCGTTTTGGTTTGGTTTGGTACCGTAACGAAGTACTCGAACGGTAATGTACCCTTTTGGTGTTGTTTGGTACCGTAACGAAGTACTCGTACGGTATTGCACCGTTTTGGTGTGGTTTGGTACTGTATGGATGTACTAGTACGGTATTGTACCCTTTTTGTGTGGTTTGGTACCGTAACGAAGTACTCGTACGGTATTGCACCGTTTTGGTGTGGTTTGGTACCGTATGGATGTACTCGTACGGTATTGCACCGTTTTGGTTAGGTTTGGTACCGTAACGAAGTACTCGTACGGTATTGTACCCTTTTGGTGTGGTTTTGTACCGTATTGAAGTACTCGTACGGTATTGCACCGTTTTGGTGTGGTTTGGTACCGTATGGATGTACTCGTACGGTATTGCACCGTTTTGGTTTGGTTTGGTACCGTAACGAAGTACTCGTACGGTATTGTACCCTTTTTGTGTGGTTTGGTACCGTAACGAAGTACTCGTACGGTATTGCACCGTTTTGGTGTGGTTTGGTACCGTATGGATGTACTCGTACGGTATTGCACCGTCTTGGTTAGGTTTGGTACCGTAACAAAGTACTCGTACGGTATTGTACCCTTTTGGTGTGGTTTGGTACCGTATTGAAGTACTCGTACGGTATCGCACCGTTTTGGTGTGGTTTGGTACCGTATGGATGTACTCGTACGGTATTGCACCGTTTTGGTTTGGTTTCGTACCGTAACGAAGTACTCGTATGATATTGTACCCTTTTGGTGTGGTTTGGTACCGTAACGAAGTACTCGTACGGTATTGCACCGTTTTGGTGTGGTTTGGTACCGTATGGATGTACTCGTATGGTATTGTACCCTTTTGGTGTGGTTTGGTACCGTAACGAAGTACTCGTATGGTATTGCACCGTTTTGGTTAGGTTTGGTACCGTAACGAAGTACTCGTACGGTATTGTACCCTTTTGGTGTGGTTTGGTACCGTAACAAAGTACTCGTACGGTATTGCACCGTTTTGGTGTGGTTTGGTACCGTATGGATGTACTCGTACGGTATTGTACCCTTTTTGTGTGGTTTGGTACCGTAACGAAGTACTCGTACGGTATTGCACCGTTTTGGTGTGGTTTGGTACCGTATGGATGTACTCGTACGGTATTGCACCGTTTCGGTTAGGTTTGGTACCGTAACGAAGTACTCGTACGGTATTGCACCGTTTTGGTGTGGTTTGGTACCGTATGGATGTACTCGTACGGTATTGCACCGTTTTGGTTAGGTTTGGTACCGTAACGAAGTACGCGTACGGTATTGTACCCTTTTGGTGTGGTTTGGTACCGTATGGATGTACTCGTACGGTATTGCACCGTTTTGGTGTGGTTTGGTACCGTATAGATGTACTCGTACGGTATTGCACCGTTTTGGTTAGGTTTGGTACCGTAACGAAGTACTCGTACGGTATTGTACCCTTTTGGTGTGGTTTGGTACCGTAACAAAGTACTCGTACGGTATTGCACCGTTTTGGTGTGGTTTGGTAACGTATGGATGTACTCGTACGGTACTGTACCCTTTTTGTGTGGTTTGGTACCGTAACGAAGTACTCGTACGGTATTGCACCGTTTTGGTGTGGTTTGGTACCGTATGGATGTACTCGTACGGTATTGCACCGTTTTGGTTAGGTTTGGTACCGTAACAAAGTACTCGTACGGTATTGTACCCTTTTGGTGTGGTTTGGTACCGTATTGAAGTACTCGTACGGTATCGCACCGTTTTGGTGTGCTTTGGTACCGTATGGATGTACTCGTACGGTATTGCACCGTTTTGGTTTGGTTTCGTACCGTAACGAAGTACTCGTATGATATTGTACCCTTTTGGTGTGGTTTGGTACCGTAACGAAGTACTCGTACGGTATTGCACCGTTTTGGTGTGGTTTGGTACCGTATGGATGTACTCGTACGGTATTGTACCCTTTTCGTGTGGTTTGGTACCGTAACAAAGTACTCGTACGGTATTGCACCGTTTTGGTGTGGTTTGGTACAATATAGATGTACTCGTACGGTATTGCACCGTTTTGGTTAGGTTTGGTACCGTAACAAAGTACTCGTACGGTATTGCACCGTTTTGGTGTGGTTTGGTACCATATGGATGTACTCGTACGGTATTGCACCGTTTTTGTTAGGTTTGGTACCGTAACGAAGTACTCGTACGGTATTGCACCCTTTTGGTGTGGTTTGGTACCGTATCGATGTACTCGTACGGTATTGTACCCTTTTTGTGTGGTTTGGTACCGTAACAAAGTACTCGTACGGTATTGCACCGTTTTGGTGTGGTTTGGTACCATATGGATGTACTCGTACGGTATTGCACCGTTTTGGTTAAGTTTGGTACCGTAACGAAGTACTCGTACGGTATTGCACCCTTTTGGTGTGGTTTGGTACCGTATCGATGTACTCGTACGGTATTGTACCCTTTTTGTGTGGTTTGGTACCGTAACAAAGTACTCGTACGGTATTGCACCGTTTTGGTGTGGTTTGGTACCGTATGGATGTACTCGTACGGTATTGTACCCTTTTTGTTTGGTTTGGTACCGTAACGAAAAACTCGTACGGTATTGTACCCTTTTGGTGTGGTTTGGTACCGTATTGAAGTACTCGTACGGTATTGCACCGTTTTGGTGTGGTTTGGTACCGTATGGATGTACTCGTACGGTATTGCACCGTTTTGGTTTGGTTTGGTACCGTAACGAAGTACTCGAACGGTAATGTACCCTTTTGGTGTGGTTTGGTACCGTAACGAAGTACTCGTACGGTATTGCACCGTTTTGGTGTGGTTTGGTACTGTATGGATGTACTAGTACGGTATTGTACCCTTTTTGTGTGGTTTGGTACCGTAACGAAGTACTCGTACGGTATTGCACCGTTTTGGTGTGGTTTGGTACCGTATGGATGTACTCGTACGGTATTGCACCGTTTTGGTTAGGTTTGGTACCGTAACGAAGTACTCGTACGGTATTGTACCCTTTTGGTGTGGTTTTGTACCGTATTGAAGTACTCGTACGGTATTGCACCGTTTTGGTGTGGTTTGGTACCGTATGGATGTACTCGTACGGTATTGCACCGTTTTGGTTTGGTTTGGTACCGTAACGAAGTACTCGTACGGTATTGTACCCTTTTTGTGTGGTTTGGTACCGTAACGAAGTACTCGTACGGTATTGCACCGTTTTGGTGTGGTTTGGTACCGTATGGATGTACTCGTACGGTATTGCACCGTCTTGGTTAGGTTTGGTACCGTAACAAAGTACTCGTACGGTATTGTACCCTTTTGGTGTGGTTTGGTACCGTATTGAAGTACTCGTACGGTATCGCACCGTTTTGGTGTGGTTTGGTACCGTATGGATGTACTCGTACGGTATTGCACCGTTTTGGTTTGGTTTCGTACCGTAACGAAGTACTCGTATGATATTGTACCCTTTTGGTGTGGTTTGGTACCGTAACGAAGTACTCGTACGGTATTGCACCGTTTTGGTGTGGTTTGGTACCGTATGGATGTACTCGTATGGTATTGTACCCTTTTGGTGTGGTTTGGTACCGTAACGAAGTACTCGTATGGTATTGCACCGTTTTGGTTAGGTTTGGTACCGTAACGAAGTACTCGTACGGTATTGTACCCTTTTGGTGTGGTTTGGTACCGTAACAAAGTACTCGTACGGTATTGCACCGTTTTGGTGTGGTTTGGTACCGTATGGATGTACTCGTACGGTATTGTACCCTTTTTGTGTGGTTTGGTACCGTAACGAAGTACTCGTACGGTATTGCACCGTTTTGGTGTGGTTTGGTACCGTATGGATGTACTCGTACGGTATTGCACCGTTTCGGTTAGGTTTGGTACCGTAACGAAGTACTCGTACGGTATTGCACCGTTTTGGTGTGGTTTGGTACCGTATGGATGTACTCGTACGGTATTGCACCGTTTTGGTTAGGTTTGGTACCGTAACGAAGTACGCGTACGGTATTGTACCCTTTTGGTGTGGTTTGGTACCGTATGGATGTACTCGTACGGTATTGCACCGTTTTGGTGTGGTTTGGTACCGTATAGATGTACTCGTACGGTATTGCACCGTTTTGGTTAGGTTTGGTACCGTAACGAAGTACTCGTACGGTATTGTACCCTTTTGGTGTGGTTTGGTACCGTAACAAAGTACTCGTACGGTATTGCACCGTTTTGGTGTGGTTTGGTAACGTATGGATGTACTCGTACGGTACTGTACCCTTTTTGTGTGGTTTGGTACCGTAACGAAGTACTCGTACGGTATTGCACCGTTTTGGTGTGGTTTGGTACCGTATGGATGTACTCGTACGGTATTGCACCGTTTTGGTTAGGTTTGGTACCGTAACAAAGTACTCGTACGGTATTGTACCCTTTTGGTGTGGTTTGGTACCGTATTGAAGTACTCGTACGGTATCGCACCGTTTTGGTGTGCTTTGGTACCGTATGGATGTACTCGTACGGTATTGCACCGTTTTGGTTTGGTTTCGTACCGTAACGAAGTACTCGTATGATATTGTACCCTTTTGGTGTGGTTTGGTACCGTAACGAAGTACTCGTACGGTATTGCACCGTTTTGGTGTGGTTTGGTACCGTATGGATGTACTCGTACGGTATTGTACCCTTTTCGTGTGGTTTGGTACCGTAACGAAGTACTCGTATGGTATTGCACCGTTTTGGTTAGGTTTGGTACCGTAACGAAGTACTCGTACGGTATTGTACCCTTTTGGTGTGGTTTGGTACCGTAACAAAGTACTCGTACGGTATTGCACCGTTTTGGTGTGGTTTGGTACCGTATGGATGTACTCGTACGGTATTGTACCCTTTTTGTGTGGTTTGGTACCGTAACGAAGTACTCGTACGGTATTGCACCGTTTTGGTGTGGTTTGGTACCGTATGGATGTACTCGTACGGTATTGCACCGTTTTGGTTAGGTTTGGTACCGTAACGAAGTACTCGTACGGTATTGTACCCTTTTGGTGTGGTTTGGTACCGTAACAAAGTACTCGTACGGTATTGCACCGTTTTGGTGTGGTTTGGTACCGTATAGATGCACTCGTACGGTATTGCACCGTTTTGGTTAGGTTTGGTACCGTAACGAAGTACTCGTACGGTATTGTACCCTTTTGGTGTGGTTTGGTACCGTAACAAAGTACTCGTACGGTATTGCACCGTTTTGGTGTGGTTTGGTACCGTATGGATGTACTCGTACGGTATTGTACCCTTTTTGTGTGGTTTGGTACCGTAACGAAGTACTCGTACGGTATTGTACCCTTTTGGTGTGGTTTGGTACCGTATTGAAGTACTCGTACGGTATTGCACCGTTTTGGTGTGGTTTGGTACCGTATGGATGTACTCGTACGGTATTGCACCGTTTTGGTGTGGTTTGGTACCGTATGGATGTACTCGTACAGTATTGTACCCTTTTTGTGTGGTTTGGTACCGTAACGAAGTACTCGTACGGTATTGCACCGTTTTGGTGTGGTTTGGTACCGTATGGATGTACTCGTACGGTATTGCACCGTTTTGGTTAGGTTTGGTACCGTAACGAAGTACTCGTACGGAATTGTACCCTTTTGGTGTGGTTTGGTACCGTAAAAAAGTACTCGTACGGTATTGCACCGTTTTGGTGTGGTTTGGTACCGTATAGATGTACTCGTACGGTATTGCACCGTTTTGGTTAGGTTTGGTACCGTAACGAAGTACTCGTACGGTATTGTACCCTTTTGGTGTGGTTTGGTACCGTAACAAAGTACTCGTACGGTATTGCACCGTTTTGGTGTGGTTTGGTACCGTATGGATGTACTCGTACGGTATTGTACCCTTTTTGTGTGGTTTGGTACCGTAACGAAGTACTCGTACGGTATTGCACCGTTTTGGTGTGGTTTGGTACCATATGGATGTACTCGTACGGTATTGCACCGTTTTGGTTAGGTTTGGTACCGTAACGAAGTACTCGTACGGTATTGCACCCTTTTGGTGTGGTTTGGTACCGTATCGATGTACTCGTACGGTATTGTACCCTTTTTGTGTGGTTTGGTACCGTAACAAAGTACTCGTACGGTATTGCACCGTTTTGGTGTGGTTTGGTACCATATGGATGTACTAGTACGGTATTGCACCGTTTTGGTAAGGTTTGGTACCGTAACGAAGTACTCGTACGGTATTGCACCCTTTTGGTGTGGTTTGGTACCGTATCGATGTACTCGTACGGTATTGTACCCTTTTTGTGTGGTTTGGTACCGTAACAAAGTACTCGTACGGTATTGCACCGTTTTGGTGTGGTTTGGTACCGTATGGATGTACTCGTACGGTATTGTACCCTTTTTGTTTGGTTTGGTACCGTAACGAAAAACTCGTACGGTATTGTACCCTTTTGGTGTGGTTTGGTACCGTATTGAAGTACTCGTACGGTATTGCACCGTTTTGGTGTGGTTTGGTACCGTATGGATGTACTCGTACGGTATTGCACCGTTTTGGTTAGGTTTGGTACCGTAACGAAGTACTCGTACGGAATTGTACCCTTTTGGTGTGGTTTGGTACCGTAAAAAAGTACTCGTACGGTATTGCACCGTTTTGGTGTGGTTTGGTACCGTATAGATGTACTCGTACGGTATTGCACCGTTTTGGTTAGGTTTGGTACCGTAACAAAGTACTCGTACGGTATTGCACCGTTTTGGTGTGGTTTGGTACCATATGGATGTACTCGTACGGTATTGCACCGTTTTGGTTAGGTTTGGTACCGTAACGAAGTACTCGTACGGTATTGCACCCTTTTGGTGTGGTTTGGTACCGTATCGATGTACTCGTACGGTATTGTACCCTTTTTGTGTGGTTTGGTACCGTAACAAAGTACTCGTACGGTATTGCACCGTTTTGGTGTGGTTTGGTACCATATGGATGTACTCGTACGGTATTGCACCGTTTTGGTTAAGTTTGGTACCGTAACGAAGTACTCGTACGGTATTGCACCCTTTTGGTGTGGTTTGGTACCGTATCGATGTACTCGTACGGTATTGTACCCTTTTTGTGTGGTTTGGTACCGTAACAAAGTACTCGTACGGTATTGCACCGTTTTGGTGTGGTTTGGTACCGTATGGATGTACTCGTACGGTATTGTACCCTTTTTGTTTGGTTTGGTACCGTAACGAAAAACTCGTACGGTATTGTACCCTTTTGGTGTGGTTTGGTACCGTATTGAAGTACTCGTACGGTATTGCACCGTTTTGGTGTGGTTTGGTACCGTATGGATGTACTCGTACGGTATTGCACCGTTTTGGTTTGGTTTGGTACCGTAACGAAGTACTCGAACGGTAATGTACCCTTTTGGTGTGGTTTGGTACCGTAACGAAGTACTCGTACGGTATTGCACCGTTTTGGTGTGGTTTGGTACTGTATGGATGTACTAGTACGGTATTGTACCCTTTTTGTGTGGTTTGGTACCGTAACGAAGTACTCGTACGGTATTGCACCGTTTTGGTGTGGTTTGGTACCGTATGGATGTACTCGTACGGTATTGCACCGTTTTGGTTAGGTTTGGTACCGTAACGAAGTACTCGTACGGTATTGTACCCTTTTGGTGTGGTTTTGTACCGTATTGAAGTACTCGTACGGTATTGCACCGTTTTGGTGTGGTTTGGTACCGTATGGATGTACTCGTACGGTATTGCACCGTTTTGGTTTGGTTTGGTACAGTAACGAAGTACTCGTACGGTATTGTACCCTTTTTGTGTGGTTTGGTACCGTAACGAAGTACTCGTACGGTATTGCACCGTTTTGGTGTGGTTTGGTACCGTATGGATGTACTCGTACGGTATTGCACCGTCTTGGTTAGGTTTGGTACCGTAACAAAGTACTCGTACGGTATTGTACCCTTTTGGTGTGGTTTGGTACCGTATTGAAGTACTCGTACGGTATCGCACCGTTTTGGTGTGGTTTGGTACCGTATGGATGTACTCGTACGGTATTGCACCGTTTTGGTTTGGTTTCGTACCGTAACGAAGTACTCGTATGATATTGTACCCTTTTGGTGTGGTTTGGTACCGTAACGAAGTACTCGTACGGTATTGCACCGTTTTGGTGTGGTTTGGTACCGTATGGATGTACTCGTATGGTATTGTACCCTTTTGGTGTGGTTTGGTACCGTAACGAAGTACTCGTATGGTATTGCACCGTTTTGGTTAGGTTTGGTACCGTAACGAAGTACTCGTACGGTATTGTACCCTTTTGGTGTGGTTTGGTACCGTAACAAAGTACTCGTACGGTATTGCACCGTTTTGGTGTGGTTTGGTACCGTATGGATGTACTCGTACGGTATTGTACCCTTTTTGTGTGGTTTGGTACCGTAACGAAGTACTCGTACGGTATTGCACCGTTTTGGTGTGGTTTGGTACCGTATGGATGTACTCGTACGGTATTGCACCGTTTCGGTTAGGTTTGGTACCGTAACGAAGTACTCGTACGGTATTGCACCGTTTTGGTGTGGTTTGGTACCGTATGGATGTACTCGTACGGTATTGCACCGTTTTGGTTAGGTTTGGTACCGTAACGAAGTACGCGTACGGTATTGTACCCTTTTGGTGTGGTTTGGTACCGTATGGATGTACTCGTACGGTATTGCACCGTTTTGGTGTGGTTTGGTACCGTATAGATGTACTCGTACGGTATTGCACCGTTTTGGTTAGGTTTGGTACCGTAACGAAGTACTCGTACGGTATTGTACCCTTTTGGTGTGGTTTGGTACCGTAACAAAGTACTCGTACGGTATTGCACCGTTTTGGTGTGGTTTGGTAACGTATGGATGTACTCGTACGGTACTGTACCCTTTTTGTGTGGTTTGGTACCGTAACGAAGTACTCGTACGGTATTGCACCGTTTTGGTGTGGTTTGGTACCGTATGGATGTACTCGTATGGTATTGCACCGTTTTGGTTAGGTTTGGTACCGTAACAAAGTACTCGTACGGTATTGTACCCTTTTGGTGTGGTTTGGTACCGTATTGAAGTACTCGTACGGTATCGCACCGTTTTGGTGTGCTTTGGTACCGTATGGATGTACTCGTACGGTATTGCACCGTTTTGGTTTGGTTTCGTACCGTAACGAAGTACTCGTATGATATTGTACCCTTTTGGTGTGGTTTGGTACCGTAACGAAGTACTCGTACGGTATTGCACCGTTTTGGTGTGGTTTGGTACCGTATGGATGTACTCGTACGGTATTGTACCCTTTTCGTGTGGTTTGGTACCGTAACGAAGTACTCGTATGGTATTGCACCGTTTTGGTTAGGTTTGGTACCGTAACGAAGTACTCGTACGGTATTGTACCCTTTTGGTGTGGTTTGGTACCGTAACAAAGTACTCGTACGGTATTGCACCGTTTTGGTGTGGTTTGGTACCGTATGGATGTACTCGTACGGTATTGTACCCTTTTTGTGTGGTTTGGTACCGTAACGAAGTACTCGTACGGTATTGCACCGTTTTGGTGTGGTTTGGTACCGTATGGATGTACTCGTACGGTATTGCACCGTTTTGGTTAGGTTTGGTACCGTAACGAAGTACTCGTACGGTATTGTACCCTTTTGGTGTGGTTTGGTACCGTAACAAAGTACTCGTACGGTATTGCACCGTTTTTGTGTGGTTTGGTACCGTATAGATGCACTCGTACGGTATTGCACCGTTTTGGTTAGGTTTGGTACCGTAACGAAGTACTCGTACGGTATTGTACCCTTTTGGTGTGGTTTGGTACCGTAACAAAGTACTCGTACGGTATTGCACCGTTTTGGTGTGGTTTGGTACCGTATGGATGTACTCGTACGGTATTGTACCCTTTTTGTGTGGTTTGGTACCGTAACGAAGTACTCGTACGGTATTGTACCCTTTTGGTGTGGTTTGGTACCGTATTGAAGTACTCGTACGGTATTGCACCGTTTTGGTGTGGTTTGGTACCGTATGGATGTACTCGTACGGTATTGCACCGTTTTGGTGTGGTTTGGTACCGTATGGATGTACTCGTACAGTATTGTACCCTTTTTGTGTGGTTTGGTACCGTAACGAAGTACTCGTACGGTATTGCACCGTTTTGGTGTGGTTTGGTACCGTATGGATGTACTCGTACGGTATTGCACCGTTTTGGTTAGGTTTGGTACCGTAACGAAGTACTCGTACGGAATTGTACCCTTTTGGTGTGGTTTGGTACCGTAAAAAAGTACTCGTACGGTATTGCACCGTTTTGGTGTGGTTTGGTACCGTATAGATGTACTCGTACGGTATTGCACCGTTTTGGTTAGGTTTGGTACCGTAACGAAGTACTCGTACGGTATTGTACCCTTTTGGTGTGGTTTGGTACCGTAACAAAGTACTCGTACGGTATTGCACCGTTTTGGTGTGGTTTGGTACCGTATGGATGTACTCGTACGGTATTGTACCCTTTTTGTGTGGTTTGGTACCGTAACGAAGTACTCGTACGGTATTGCACCGTTTTGGTGTGGTTTGGTACCATATGGATGTACTCGTACGGTATTGCACCGTTTTGGTTAGGTTTGGTACCGTAACGAAGTACTCGTACGGTATTGCACCCTTTTGGTGTGGTTTGGTACCGTATCGATGTACTCGTACGGTATTGTACCCTTTTTGTGTGGTTTGGTACCGTAACAAAGTACTCGTACGGTATTGCACCGTTTTGGTGTGGTTTGGTACCATATGGATGTACTAGTACGGTATTGCACCGTTTTGGTAAGGTTTGGTACCGTAACGAAGTACTCGTACGGTATTGCACCCTTTTGGTGTGGTTTGGTACCGTATCGATGTACTCGTACGGTATTGTACCCTTTTTGTGTGGTTTGGTACCGTAACAAAGTACTCGTACGGTATTGCACCGTTTTGGTGTGGTTTGGTACCGTATGGATGTACTCGTACGGTATTGTACCCTTTTTGTTTGGTTTGGTACCGTAACGAAAAACTCGTACGGTATTGTACCCTTTTGGTGTGGTTTGGTACCGTATTGAAGTACTCGTACGGTATTGCACCGTTTTGGTGTGGTTTGGTACCGTATGGATGTACTCGTACGGTATTGCACCGTTTTGGTTAGGTTTGGTACCGTAACGAAGTACTCGTACGGAATTGTACCCTTTTGGTGTGGTTTGGTACCGTAAAAAAGTACTCGTACGGTATTGCACCGTTTTGGTGTGGTTTGGTACCGTATAGATGTACTCGTACGGTATTGCACCGTTTTGGTTAGGTTTGGTACCGTAACGAAGTACTCGTACGGTATTGTACCCTTTTGGTGTGGTTTGGTACCGTAACAAAGTACTCGTACGGTATTGCACCGTTTTGGTGTGGTTTGGTACTGTATGGATGTACTAGTACGGTATTGTACCCTTTTTGTGTGGTTTGGTACCGTAACGAAGTACTCGTACGGTATTGCACCGTTTTGGTGTGGTTTGGTACCGTATGGATGTACTCGTACGGTATTGCACCGTTTTGGTTAGGTTTGGTACCGTAACGAAGTACTCGTACGGTATTGTACCCTTTTGGTGTGGTTTGGTACCGTATTGAAGTACTCGTACGGTATTGCACCGTTTTGGTGTGGTTTGGTACCGTATGGATGTACTCGTACGGTATTGCACCGTTTTGGTTTGGTTTGGTACCGTAACGAAGTACTCGTACGGTATTGTACCCTTTTTGTGTGGTTTGGTACCGTAACGAAGTACTCGTACGGTATTGCACCGTTTTGGTGTGGTTTGGTACCGTATGGATGTACTCGTACGGTATTGCACCGTCTTGGTAAGGTTTGGTACCGTAACAAAGTACTCGTACGGTATTGTACCCTTTTGGTGTGGTTTGGTACCGTATTGAAGTACTCGTACGGTATCGCACCGTTTTGGTGTGGTTTGGTACCGTATGGATGTACTCGTACGGTATTGCACCGTTTTGGTTTGGTTTCGTACCGTAACGAAGTACTCGTATGATATTGTACCCTTTTGGTGTGGTTTGGTACCGTAACGAAGTACTCGTACGGTATTGCACCGTTTTGGTGTGGTTTGGTACCGTATGGATGTACTCGTATGGTATTGTACCCTTTTGGTGTGGTTTGGTACCGTAACGAAGTACTCGTATGGTATTGCACCGTTTTGGTTAGGTTTGGTACCGTAACGAAGTACTCGTACGGTATTGTACCCTTTTGGTGTGGTTTGGTACCGTAACAAAGTACTCGTACGGTATTGCACCGTTTTGGTGTGGTTTGGTACCGTATGGATGTACTCGTACGGTATTGTACCCTTTTTGTGTGGTTTGGTACCGTAACGAAGTACTCGTACGGTATTGCACCGTTTTGGTGTGGTTTGGTACCGTATGGATGTACTCGTACGGTATTGCACCGTTTTGGTTAGGTGTGGTACCGTAACGAAGTACTCGTACGGTATTGCACCGTTTTGGTGTGGTTTGGTACCGTATGGATGTACTCGTACGGTATTGCACCGTTTTGATTAGGTTTTGTACCGTAACGAAGTACGCGTACGGTATTGTACCCTTTTGGTGTGGTTTGGTACCGTAACAAAGTACTCGTACGGTATTGCACCGTTTTGGTGTGGTTTGGTACCGTATAGATGTACTCGTACGGTATTGCACCGTTTTGGTTAGGTTTGGTACCGTAACGAAGTACTCGTACGGTATTGTACCCTTTTGGTGTGGTTTGGTACCGTAACAAAGTACTCGTACGGTATTGCACCGTTTTGGTGTGGTTTGGTACCGTATGGATGTACTCGTACGGTACTGTACCCTTTTTGTGTGGTTTGGTACCGTAACGAAGTACTCGTACGGTATTGCACCGTTTTGGTGTGGTTTGGTACCGTATGGATGTACTCGTACGGTATTGCACCGTTTTGGTTAGGTTTGGTACCGTAACAAAGTACTCGTACGGTATTGTACCCTTTTGGTGTGGTTTGGTACCGTATTGAAGTACTCGTACGGTATCGCACCGTTTTGGTGTGGTTTGGTACCGTATGCATGTACTCGTACGGTATTGCACCGTTTTGGTTTGGTTTCGTACCGTAACGAAGTACTCGTATGATATTGTACCCTTTTGGTGTGGTTTGGTACCGTAACGAAGTACTCGTACGGTATTGCACCGTTTTGGTGTGGTTTGGTACCGTATGGATGTACTCGTACGGTATTGTACCCTTTTCGTGTGGTTTGGTACCGTAACGAAGTACTCGTATGGTATTGCACCGTTTTGGTTAGGTTTGGTACCGTAACGAAGTACTCGTACGGTATTGTACCCTTTTGGTGTGGTTTGGTACCGTAACAAAGTACTCGTACGGTATTGCACCGTTTTGGTGTGGTTTGGTACCGTATGGATGTACTCGTACGGTATTGTACCCTTTTTGTGTGGTTTGGTACCGTAACGAAGTACTCGTACGGTATTGCACCGTTTTGGTGTGGTTTGGTACCGTATGGATGTACTCGTACGGTATTGCACCGTTTTGGTTAGGTTTGGTACCGTAACGAAGTACTCGTACGGTATTGTACCCTTTTGGTGTGGTTTGGTACCGTAACAAAGTACTCGTACGGTATTGCACCGTTTTGGTGTGGTTTGGTACCGTATAGATGTACTCGTACGGTATTGCACCGTTTTGGTTAGGTTTGGTACCGTAACGAAGTACTCGTACGGTATTGTACCCTTTTGGTGTGGTTTGGTACCGTAACAAAGTACTCGTACGGTATTGCACCGTTTTGGTGTGGTTTGGTACCGTATGGATGTACTCGTACGGTATTGTACCCTTTTTGTGTGGTTTGGTACCGTAACGAAGTACTCGTACGGTATTGCCCTGTTTTGTTGTGGTTTGGTACCATATGGATGTACTCGTACGGTATTGCACCGTTTTGGTTAGGTTTGGTACCGTAACAAAGTACTCGTACGGTATTGTACCCTTTTGGTGTGGTTTGGTACTGTATTGAAGTACTCGTACGGTATTTCACCGTTTTGGTGTGGTTTGGTACCGTATGGATGTACTCGTACGGTATTGCACCGTTTTGGTTTGGTTTCGTACCGTAACGAAGTACTCGTATGATATTGTACCCTTTTGGTGTGGTTTGGTACCGTAACGAAGTACTCGTACGGTATTGCACCGTTTTGGTGTGGTTTGGTACCGTATGGATGTACTCGTACGGTATTGCACCGTTTTGGTGTGGTTTGGTACCGTATGGATGTACTCGTACGGTATTGTACCCTTTTTATGTGGTTTGGTACCGTAACGAAGTACTCGTACGGTATTGTACCCTTTTGGTGTGGTTTGGTACCGTATTGAAGTACTCGTACGGTATTGCACCGTTTTGGTGTGGTTTGGTACCGTATGGATGTACTCGTACGGTATTGCACCGTTTTGGTGTGGTTTGGTACCGTATGGATGTACTCGTACGGTATTGTACCCTTTTTGTGTGGTTTGGTACCGTAACGAAGTACTCGTACGGTATTGCACCGTTTTGGTGTGGTTTGGTACCGTATGGATGTACTCGTACGGTATTGCACCGTTTTGGTTAGGTTTGGTACCGTAACGAAGTACTCGTACGGAATTGTACCCTTTTGGTGTGGTTTGGTACCGTAACAAAGTACTCGTACGGTATTGCACCGTTTTGGTGTGGTTTGGTACCGTATAGATGTACTCGTACGGTATTGCACCGTTTTGGTTAGGTTTGGTACCGTAACGAAGTACTCGTACGGTATTGTACCCTTTTGGTGTGGTTTGGTACCGTAACAAAGTACTCGTACGGTATTGCACCGTTTTGGTGTGGTTTGGTACCGTATGGATGTACTCGTACGGTATTGTACCCTTTTTGTGTGGTTTGGTACCGTAACGAAGTACTCGTACGGTATTGCACCGTTTTGGTGTGGTTTGGTACCATATGGATGTACTCGTACGGTATTGCACCGTTTTGGTTAGGTTTGGTACCGTAACAAAGTACTCGTACGGTATTGTACCCTTTTGGTGTGGTTTGGTACCGTATTGAAGTACTCGTACGGTATTTCACCGTTTTGGTGTGGTTTGGTACCGTATGGATGTACTCGTACGGTATTGCACCGTTTTGGTTTGGTTTCGTACCGTAACGAAGTACTCGTATGATATTGTACCCTTTTGGTGTGGTTTGGTACCGTAACGAAGTACTCGTACGGTATTGCACCGTTTTGGTGTGGTTTGGTACCGTATGGATGTACTCGTACGGTATTGTACCCTTTTTGTGTGGTTTGGTACCGTAACGAAGTACTCGTACGGTATTGCACCGTTTTGTTGTGGTTTGGTACCATATGGATGTACTCGTACGGTATTGCACCGTTTTGGTTAGGTTTGGTACCGTAACAAAGTACTCGTACGGTATTGTACCCTTTTTGTGTGGTTTGGTACTGTATTCAAGTACTCGTACGGTATTTCACCGTTTTGGTGTGGTTTGGTACCGTATGGATGTACTCGTACGGTATTGCACCGTTTTGGTTTGGTTTCGTACCGTCACGAAGTACTCGTATGATATTGTACCCTTTTGGTGTGGTTTGGTACCGTAACGAAGTACTCGTACGGTATTGCACCGTTTTGGTGTGGTTTGGTACCGTATGGATGTACTCGTACGGTACTGCACCGTTTTGGTGTGGTTTGGTACCGTATGGATGTACTCGTACGGTATTGTACCCTTTTTATGTGGTTTGGTACCGTAACGAAGTACTTGTACGGTATTGTACCCTTTTGGTGTGGTTTGGTACCGTATTGAAGTACTCGTACGGTATTGCACCGTTTTGGTGTGGTTTGGTACCGTATGGATGTACTCGTACGGTATTGCACCGTTTTGGTGTGGTTTGGTACCGTATGGATGTACTCGTACGGTATTGTACCCTTTTTGTGTGGTTTGGTACCGTAACGAAGTACTCGTACGGTATTGCACCGTTTTGGTGTGGTTTGGTACCGTATGGATGTACTCGTACGGTATTGCACCGTTTTGGTTAGGTTTGGTACCGTAACGAAGTACTCGTACGGAATTGTACCCTTTTGGTGTGGTTTGGTACCGTAACAAAGTACTCGTACGGTATTGCACCGTTTTGGTGTGGTTTGGTACCGTATAGATGTACTCGTACGGTATTGCACCGTTTTGGTTAGGTTTGGTACCGTAACGAAGTACTCGTACGGTATTGTACCCTTTTGGTGTGGTTTGGTACCGTAACAAAGTACTCGTACGGTATTGCACCGTTCTGGTGTGGTTTGGTACCGTATGGATGTACTCGTACGGTATTGTACCCTTTTTGTGTGGTTTGGTACCGTAACGAAGTACTCGTACGGTATTGCACCGTTTTGGTGTGGTTTGGTACCATATGGATGTACTCGTACGGTATTGCACCGTTTTGGTTAGGTTTGGTACCGTAACAAAGTACTCGTACGGTATTGTACCCTTTTGGTGTGGTTTGGTACCGTATTGAAGTACTCGTACGGTATTTCACCGTTTTGGTGTGGTTTGGTACCGTATGGATGTACTCGTACGGTATTGCACCGTTTTGGTTTGGTTTCGTACCGTAACGAAGTACTCGTATGATATTGTACCCTTTTGGTGTGGTTTGGTACCGTAACGAAGTACTCGTACGGTATTGCACCGTTTTGGTGTGGTTTGGTACCGTATGGATGTACTTGTACGGTATTGTACCATTTTGGTGTGGTTTGGTACCGTAACGAAGTACTCGTACGGTAGTGCACCGTTTTGTTGTGGTTTGGTACCGTATGGATGTACTCGTACGGTATTGCACCGTTTTGGTTAGGTTTGGTACCGTAACGAAGTACTCGTACGGTATTGCACCCTTTTGGTGTGGTTTGGTACCGTATCGATGTACTCGTACGGTATTGTACCCTTTTTGTGTGGTTTGGTACCGTAACAAAGTACTCGTACGGTATTGCACCGTTTTGGTGTGGTTTGGTACCGTATGGATGTACTCGTACGGTATTGTACCCTTTTTGTTTGGTTTGGTACCGTAACGAAAAACTCGTACGGTATTGTACCCTTTTGGTGTGGTTTGGTACCGTATTGAAGTACTCGTACGGTATTGCACCGTTTTGGTGTGGTTTGGTACCGTATGGATGTACTCGTACGGTACTGCACCGTTTTGGTGTGGTTTGGTACCGTATGGATGTACTCGTACGGTATTGTACCCTTTTTATGTGGTTTGGTACCGTAACGAAGTACTTGTACGGTATTGTACCCTTTTGGTGTGGTTTGGTACCGTATTGAAGTACTCGTACGGTATTGCACCGTTTTGGTTTGGTTTCGTACCGTAACGAAGTACTCGTATGATATTGTACCCTTTTGGTGTGGTTTGGTACCGTAACGAAGTACTCGTACGGTATTGCACCGTTGTGGTGTGGTTTGGTACCGTATGGATGTACTCGTACGGTATTGTACCCTTTTTGTGTGGTTTGGTACCGTAACGAAGTACTCGTACGGTATTGCACCGTTTTGGTGTGGTTTGGTACCGTATGGATGTAGTCGTACGGTATTGCACCGTTTTGGTGTGGTTTGGTACCGTATGGATGTACTCGTACGGTATTGTACCCTTTTTGTGTGGTTTGGTACCGTAACGAAGTACTCGTACGGTATTGCACCGTTTTGGTGTGGTTTGGTACCGTATGGATGTACTCGTACGGTATTGCACCGTTTTGGTTAGGTTTGGTACCGTAACGAAGTACTCGTACGGAATTGTACCCTTTTGGTGTGGTTTGGTACCGTAACAAAGTACTCGTACGGTATTGCACCGTTTTGGTGTGGTTTGGTACCGTATAGATGTACTCGTACGGTATTGCACCGTTTTGGTTAGGTTTGGTACCGTAACGAAGTACTCGTACGGTATTGTACCCTTTTGGTGTGGTTTGGTACCGTATGGATGTACTCGTACGGTATTGTACCCTTTTTGTGTGGTTTGGTACCGTAACGAAGTACTCGTACGGTATTGCACCGTTTTGGTGTGGTTTGGTACCATATGGATGTACTCGTACGGTATTGCACCGTTTTGGTCAGGTTTGGTACCGTAACAAAGTACTCGTACGGTATTGTACCCTTTTGGTGTGGTTTGGTACCGTATTGAAGTACTCGTACGGTATTTCACCGTTTTGGTGTGGTTTGGTACCGTATGGATGTACTCGTACGGTATTGCACCGTTTTGGTTTGGTTTCGTACCGTAACGAAGTACTCGTATGATATTGTACCCTTTTGGTGTGGTTTGGTACCGTAACGAAGTACTCGTACGGTATTGCACCGTTTTGGTGTGGTTTGGTACCGTATGGATGTACTCGTACGGTATTGTACCCTTTTTGTGTGGTTTGGTACCGTAACGAAGTACTCGTACGGTATTGCACCGTTTTGTTGTGGTTTGGTACCATATGGATGTACTCGTACGGTATTGCACCGTTTTGGTTAGGTTTGGTACCGTAACAAAGTACTCGTACGGTATTGTACCCTTTTGGTGTGGTTTGGTACTGTATTGAAGTACTCGTACGGTATTTCACCGTTTTGGTGTGGTTTGGTACCGTATGGATGTACTCGTACGGTATTGCACCGTTTTGGTTTGGTTTCGTACCGTAACGAAGTACTCGTATGATATTGTACCCTTTTGGTGTGGTTTGGTACCGTAACGAAGTACTCGTACGGTATTGCACCGTTTTGGTGTGGTTTGGTACCGTATGGATGTACTCGTACGGTATTGCACCGTTTTGGTGTGGTTTGGTACCGTATGGATGTACTCGTACGGTATTGTACCCTTTTTATGTGGTTTGGTACCGTAACGAAGTACTCGTACGGTATTGTACCCTTTTGGTGTGGTTTGGTACCGTATTGAAGTACTCGTACGGTATTGTACCCTTTTGGTGTGGTTTGGTACCGTATTGAAGTACTCGTACGGTATCGCACCGTTTTGGTGTGGTTTGGTACCGTATGGATGTACTCGTACGGTATTGCACCGTTTTGGTTTGGTTTCGTACCGTAACGAAGTACTCGTATGATATTGTACCCTTTTGGTGTGGTTTGGTACCGTAACGAAGTACTCGTACGGTCTTGCACCGTTTTGGTGTGGTTTGGTACCGTATGGATGTACTCGTATGGTATTGTACCCTTTTGGTGTGGTTTGGTACCGTAACGAAGTACTCGTTTGGTATTGCACCGTTTTGGTTAGGTTTGGTACCGTAACGAAGTACTCGTACGGTATTGTACCCTTTTGGTGTGGTTTGGTACCGTAACAAAGGACTCGTACGGTATTGCACCGTTTTGGTGTGGTTTGGTACCGTATGGATGTACTCGTACGGTATTGTACCCTTTTTGTGTGGTTTGGTACCGTAACGAAGTACTCGTACGGTATTGCACCGTTTTGGTGTGGTTTGGTACCGTATGGATGTACTCGTACGGTATTGCACCGTTTTGGTTAGGTTTGGTACCGTAACGAAGTACTCGTACGGTATTGCACCGTTTTGGTGTGGTTTGGTACCGTATGGATGTACTCGTACGGTATTGCACCGTTTTGGTTAGGTTTGGTACCGTAACGAAGTACTCGTACGGAATTGTACCCTTTTGGTGTGGTTTGGTACCGTAACAAAGTACTCGTACGGTATTGCACCGTTTTGGTGTGGTTTGGTACCGTATCGATGTACTCGTACGGTATTGCACCGTTTTGGTTAGGTTTGGTACCGTAACGAAGTACGCGTACGGTATTGTACCCTTTTGGTGTGGTTTGGTACCGTAACAAAGTACTCGTACGGTATTGCACCGTTTTGGTGTGGTTTGGTACCGTATAGATGTACTCGTACGGTATTGCACCGTTTTGGTTAGGTTTGGTACCGTAACGAAGTACTCGTACGGTATTGTACCCTTTTGGTGTGGTTTGGTACCGTAACAAAATACTCGTACGGTATTGCACCGTTTTGGTGTGGTTTGGTACCGTATGGATGTACTCGTACGGTATTGTACCCTTTTTGTGTGGTTTGGTACCGTAACGAAGTACTCGTACGGTATTGCACCGTTTTGGTGTGGTTTGGTACCGTATGGATGTACTCGTACGGTATTGTACCCTTTTTGTGTGGTTTGGTACCGTAACAAAGTACTCGTACGGTATTGCACCGTTTTGGTGTGGTTTGGTACCGTATGGATGTACTCGTACGGTATTGTACCCTTTTTGTGTGGTTTGGTACCGTAACGAAAAACTCGTACGGTATTGTACCCTTTTGGTGTGGTTTGGTACCATATTGAAGTACTCGTACGGTATTGCACCGTTTTGGTGTGGTTTGGTACCGTATGGATGTACTCGTACGGTATTGCACCGTTTTGGTTTGGTTTGGTACCGTAACGAAATACTCGAACGGTATTGTACCCTTTTGGTGTGGTTTGGTACCGTAACGAAGTACTCGTACGGTATTGCACCGTTTTGGTGTGGTTTGGTACCGTATGGATGTACTCGTACGGTATTGTACCCTTTTTGTGTGGTTTGGTACCGTAACGAAGTACTCGTACGGTATTGCACCGTTTTGGTGTGGTTTGGTACCGTATGGATGTACTCGTACGGTATTGCACCGTTTTGGTTAGGTTCGGTACCGTAACGAAATACTCGTACGGTATTGTACCCTTTTGGTGTGGTTTGGTACCGTATTGAAGTACTCGTACGGTATTGCACCGTTTTGGTGTGGTTTGGTACCGTATGGATGTACTCGTACGGTATTGCACCGTTTTGGTTTGGTTTGGTACCGTAACGAAGTACTCGTACGGTATTGTACCCTTTTTGTGTGGTTTGGTACCGTAACGAAGTACTCGTACGGTATTGCACCGTTTTGGTGTGGTTTGGTACCATATGGATGTACTCGTACGGTATTGCACCGTCCTGGTTAGGTTTGGTACCGTAACAAAGTACTCGTACGGTATTGTACCCTTTTGGTGTGGTTTGGTACCGTATTGAAGTACTCGTACGGTATTGCACCGTTTTGGTGTGGTTTGGTACCGTATGGATGTACTCGTACGGTATTGCACCGTTTTGGTTTGGTTTCGTACCGTAACGAAGTACTCGTATGATATTTTATCCTTTTGGTGTGGTTTGGTACCGTAACGAAGTACTCGTACGGTATTGCACCGTTTTGGTGTGGTTTGGTACCGTATGGATGTACTCGTACGGTATTGTACCCTTTTGGTGTGGTTTGGTACCGTAACGAAGTACTCGTATGGTATTGCACCGTTTTGGTTAGGTTTGGTACCGTAACGAAGTACTCGTACGGTATTGTACCCTTTTGGTGTGGTTTGGTACCGTAACAAAGTACTCGTACGGTATTGCACCGTTTTGGTGTGGTTTGGTACCGTATGGATGTACTCGTACGGTATTGTACCCTTTTTGTGTGGTTTGGTACCGTAACGAAGTACTCGTACGGTATTGCACCGTTTTGGTGTGGTTTGGTACCATATGGATGTACTCGTACGGTATTGCACCGTTTTGGTTAGGTTTGGTACCGTAACAAAGTACTCGTACGGTATTGTACCCTTTTGGTGTGGTTTGGGACCGTATCGATGTACTCGTACGGTATTGTACCCTTTTTGTGTGGTTTGGTACCGTAACAAAGTACTCGTACGGTATTGCACCGTTTTGGTGTGGTTTGGTACCGTATGGATGTACTCGTACGGTATTGCACCGTTTTGGTTAGGTTCGGTACCGTAACGAAATACTCGTACGGTATTGTACCCTTTTGGTGTGGTTTGGTACCGTATTGAAGTACTCGTACGGTATTGCACCGTTTTGGTGTGGTTTGGTACCGTATGGATGTACTCGTACGGTATTGCACCGTTTTGGTTTGGTTTGGTACCGTAACGAAGTACTCGTACGGTATTGTACCCTTTTTGTGTGGTTTGGTACCGTAACGAAGTACTCGTACGGTATTGCACCGTTTTGGTGTGGTTTGGTACCATATGGATGTACTCGTACGGTATTGCACCGTCCTGGTTAGGTTTGGTACCGTAACAAAGTACTCGTACGGTATTGTACCCTTTTGGTGTGGTTTGGTACCGTATTGAAGTACTCGTACGGTATTGCACCGTTTTGGTGTGGTTTGGTACCGTATGGATGTACTCGTACGGTATTGCACCGTTTTGGTTTGGTTTCGTACCGTAACGAAGTACTCGTATGATATTTTACCCTTTTGGTGTGGTTTGGTACCGTAACGAAGTACTCGTACGGTATTGCACCGTTTTGGTGTGGTTTGGTACCGTATGGATGTACTCGTACGGTATTGTACCCTTTTGGTGTGGTTTGGTACCGTAACGAAGTACTCGTATGGTATTGCACCGTTTTGGTTAGGTTTGGTACCGTAACGAAGTACTCGTACGGTATTGTACCCTTTTGGTGTGGTTTGGTACCGTAACAAAGTACTCGTACGGTATTGCACCGTTTTGGTGTGGTTTGGTACCGTATGGATGTACTCGTACGGTATTGTACCCTTTTTGTGTGGTTTGGTACCGTAACGAAGTACTCGTACGGTATTGCACCGTTTTGGTGTGGTTTGGTACCATATGGATGTACTCGTACGGTATTGCACCGTTTTGGTTAGGTTTGGTACCGTAACAAAGTACTCGTACGGTATTGTACCCTTTTGGTGTGGTTTGGTACCGTATCGATGTACTCGTACGGTATTGTACCCTTTTTGTGTGGTTTGGTACCGTAACAAAGTACTCGTACGGTATTGCACCGTTTTGGTGTGGTTTGGTACCGTATGGATGTACTCGTACGGTATTGTACCCTTTTTCTGTGGTTTGGTACCGTAACGAAGTACTCGTACGGTATTGTACCCTTTTGGTGTGGTTTGGTACCGTATTGAAGTACTCGTACGGTATTGCACCGTTTTGGTGTGGTTTGGTACCGTATGGATGTACTCGTACGGTATTGCACCGTTTTGGTTTGGTTTGGTACCGTAACGAAGTACTCGAGCGGTATTGTACCCTTTTGGTGTGGTTTGGTACCGTAACGAAGTACTCGTATGGTATTGCACCGTTTTGGTGTGGTTTGGTACCGTATGGATGTACTCGTACGGTATTGTACCCTTTTTGTGTGGTTTGGTACCGTAACGAAGTACTCGTACGGTATTGCACCGTTTTGGTGTGGTTTGGTACCGTATGGATGTACTCGTACGGTATTGCACCGTTTTGGTTAGGTTTGGTACCGTAACGAAGTACTCGTACGGTATTGTACCCTTTTGGTGTGGTTTGGTACCGTATTGAAGTACTCGTACGGTATTGCACCGTTTTGGTGTGGTTTGGAACCGTATGGATGTACTCGTACGGTATTGCACCGTTTTGGTTTGGTTTTGTACCGTAACGAAGTACTCGTACGGTATTGTACCCTTTTTGTGTGGTTTGGTACCGTAACGAAGTACTCGTACGGTATTGCACCGTTTTGGTGTGGTTTGGTACCGTATGGATGTACTCGTACGGTATTGCACCGTCTTGGTTAGGTTTGGTACCGTAACAAAGTACTCGTACGGTATTGTACCCTTTTGGTGTGGTTTGGTACCGTATTGAAGTACTCGTACGGTATTGCACCGTTTTGGTGTGGTTTGGTACCGTATGGATGTACTCGTACGGTATTGCACCGTTTTGGTTTGGTTTCGTACCGTAACGAAGTACTCGTACGATATTGTACCCTTTTGGTGTGGTTTGGTACCGTAACGAAGTACTCGTACGGTATTGCACCGTTTTGGTGTGGTTTGGTACCGTATGGATGTACTCGTTCGGTATTGTACCCTTTTGGTGTGGTTTGGTACCGTAACGAAGTACTCGTATGGTATTGCACCGTTTTGGTTAGGTTTGGTACCGTAACGAAGTACTCGTACGGTATTGTACCCTTTTGGTGTGGTTCGGTACCGTAACAAAGTACTCGTACGGTATTGCACCGTTTTGGTGTGGTTTGGTACCGTATAGATGTACTCGTACGGTATTGCACCGTTTTGGTTAGGTTTGGTACCGTAACGAAGTACTCGTACGGTATTGTACCCTTTTGGTGTGGTTTGGTACCGTAACAAAGTACTCGTACGGTATTGCACCGTTTTGGTGTGGTTTGGTACCGTATGGATGTACTCGTACGGTATTGTACCCTTTTTGTGTGGTTTGGTACCGTAACGAAGTACTCGTACGGTATTGCACCGTTTTGGTGTGGTTTGGTACCATATGGATGTACTCGTACGGTATTGCACCGTTTTGGTTAGGTTTGGTACCGTAACAAAGTACTCGTACGGTATTGTACCCTTTCGGTGTGGTTTGGTACCGTATCGATGTACTCGTACGGTATTGTACCCTTTTTGTGTGGTTTGGTACCGTAACAAAGTACTCGTACGGTATTGCACCGTTTTGGTGTGGTTTGGTACCGTATGGATGTACTCGTACGGTATTGTACCCTTTTTCTGTGGTTTGGTACCGTAACGAAGTACTCGTACGGTATTGTACCCTTTTGGTGTGGTTTGGTACCGTATTGAAGTACTCGTACGGTATTGCACCGTTTTGGTGTGGTTTGGTACCGTATGGATGTACTCGTACGGTATTGCACCGTTTTGGTTTGGTTTGGTACCGTAACGAAGTACTCGAGCGGTATTGTACCCTTTTGGTGTGGTTTGGTACCGTAACGAAGTACTCGTATGGTATTGCACCGTTTTGGTGTGGTTTGGTACCGTATGGATGTACTCGTACGGTATTGTACCCTTTTTGTGTGGTTTGGTACCGTAACGAAGTACTCGTACGGTATTGCACCGTTTTGGTGTGGTTTGGTACCGTATGGATGTACTCGTACGGTATTGCACCGTTTTGGTTAGGTTTGGTACCGTAACGAAGTACTCGTACGGTATTGTACCCTTTTGGTGTGGTTTGGTACCGTATTGAAGTACTCGTACGGTATTGCACCGTTTTGGTGTGGTTTGGTACCGTATGGATGTACTCGTACGGTATTGCACCGTTTTGGTTTGGTTTAATACCGTAACGAAGTACTCGTACGGTATTGTACCCTTTTTGTGTGGTTTGGTACCGTAACGAAGTACTCGTACGGTATTGCACCGTTTTGGTGTGGTTTGGTACCGTATGGATGTACTCGTACGGTATTGCACCGTCTTGGTTAGGTTTGGTACCGTAACAAAGTACTCGTACGGTATTGTACCCTTTTGGTGTGGTTTGGTACCGTATTGAAGTACTCGTACGGTATTGCACCGTTTTGGTGTGGTTTGGTACCGTATGGATGTACTCGTACGGTATTGCACCGTTTTGGTTTGGTTTCGTACCGTAACGAAGTACTCGTACGATATTGTACCCTTTTGGTGTGGTTTGGTACCGTAACGAAGTACTCGTACGGTATTGCACCGTTTTGGTGTGGTTTGGTACCGTATGGATGTACTCGTTCGGTATTGTACCCTTTTGGTGTGGTTTGGTACCGTAACGAAGTACTCGTATGGTATTGCACCGTTTTGGTTAGGTTTGGTACCGTAACAAAGTACTCGTACGGTATTGTACCCTTTTGGTGTGGTTTGGTACCGTAACAAAGTACTCGTACGGTATTGCACCGTTTTGGTGTGGTTTGGTACCGTATAGATGTACTCGTACGGTATTGCACCGTTTTGGTTAGGTTTGGTACCGTAACGAAGTACTCGTACGGTATTGTACCCTTTTGGTGTGGTTTGGTACCGTAACAAAGTACTCGTACGGTATTGCACCGTTTTGGTGTGGTTTGGTACCGTATGGATGTACTCGTACGGTATTGTACCCTTTTGGTGTGGTTTGGTACCGTAACGAAGTACTCGTACGGTATTGCACCGTTTTGGTGTGGTTTGGTACCGTATGGATGTACTCGTACGGTATTGTACCCTTTTTGTGTGGTTTGGTACCGTAACGAAGTACTCGTACGGTATTGCACCGTTTTGGTGTGGTTTGGTACCGTATGGATGTACTCGTACGGTATTGCACCGTTTTGGTTAGGTTTGGTACCGTAACGAAGTACTCGTACTTTATTGTACCCTTTTGGTGTGGTTTGGTACCGTAACAAAGTACTCGTACGGTATTGCACCGTTTTGGTGTGGTTTGGTACCGTATAGATGTACTCGTACGGTATTGCACAGTTTTGGTTAGGTTTGGTACCGTAACGAAGTACTCGTACGTATTGTACCCTTTTGGTGTGGTTTGGTACCGTAACAAAGTACTCGTACGGTATTGCACCGTTTTGGTGTGGTTTGGTACCGTATGGATGTACTCGTACGGTATTGTACCCTTTTGGTGTGGTTTGGTACCGTAACGAAGTACTCGTACGGTATTGCACCGTTTTGGTGTGGTTTGGTACCGTATGGATGTACTCGTACGGTATTGTACCCTTTTTGTGTGGTTTGGTACGGTAACGAAGTACTCGTACGGTATTGCACCGTTTTGGTGTGGTTTGGTACCGTATGGATGTACTCGTACGGTATTGCACCGTTTTGGTTAGGTTTGGTACCGTAACGAAGTACTCGTACGGTATTGTACCCTTTTGGTGTGGTTTGGTACCGTATTGAAGTACTCGTACGGTATTGCACCGTTTTGGTGTGGTTTGGTACCGTATGGATGTACTCGTACGGTATTGTACCCTTTTGGTGTGGTTTGGTACCGTAACGAAGTACTCGTACGGTATTGCACCGTTTTGGTGTGGTTTGGTACCGTATGGATGTACTCGTACGGTATTGTACCCTTTTTGTGTGGTTTGGTACGGTAACGAAGTACTCGTACGGTATTGCACCGTTTTGGTGTGGTTTGGTACCGTATGGATGTATTCGTACGGTATTGCACCGTTTTGGTTAGGTTTGGTACCGTAACGAAGTACTCGTACGGTATTGTACCCTTTTGGTGTGGTTTGGTACCGTATTGAAGTACTCGTACGGTATTTCACCGTTTTGGTGTGGTTTGGTACCGTATGGATGTACTCGTACGGTATTGCACCGTTTTGGTTTGGTTTCGTACCGTAACGAAGTACTCGTATGATATTGTACCCTTTTGGTGTGGTTTGGTACCGTAACGAAGTACTCGTACGGTATTGCACCGTTTTGGTGTGGTTTGGTACCGTATGGATGTACATGTACGGTATTGTACCCTTTTGGTGTGGTTTGGTACCGTAACGAAGTACTCGTACGGTATTGCACCGTTTTGGTGTGGTTTGGTACCGTATGGATGTACTCGTACGGTATTGCACCGTTTTGGTTAGGTTTGGTACCGTAACGAAGTACTCGTACGGTATTGCACCCTTTTGGTGTGGTTTGGTACCGTATCGATGTACTCGTACGGTATTGTACCCTTTTTGTGTGGTTTGGTACCGTATTGAAGTACTCGTACGGTATTGCACCGTTTTGGTGTGGTTTGGTACCGTATGGATGTACTCGTACGGTATTGCACCGTTTTGGTTTGGTTTGGTACCGTAACGAAGTACTCGAACGGTATTGTACCCTTTTGGTGTGGTTTGGTACCGTAACGAAGTACTCGTACGGTATTGCACCGTTTTGGTGTGGTTTGGTACCGTATGGATGTACTCGTACGGTATTGTACCCTTTTTGTGTGGTTTGGTACCGTAACGAAGTACTCGTACGGTATTGCACCGTTTTGGTGTGGTTTGGTACCATATGGATGTACTCGTACGGTATTGCACCGTTTTGGTTAGGTTTGGTACCGTAACAAAGTACTCGTACGGTATTGTACCCTTTTGGTGTGGTTTGGTACCGTATTGAAGTACTCGTACGGTATCGCACCGTTTTGGTGTGGTTTGGTACCGTATGGATGTACTCGTACGGTATTGCACCGTTTTGGTTTGGTTTCGTACCGTAACGAAGTACTCGTATGATATTGTACCCTTTTGGTGTGGTTTGGTACCGTAACGAAGTACTCGTACGGTATTGCACCGTTTTGGTGTGGTTTGGTACCGTATGGATGTACTCGTACGGTATTGTACCCTTTTCGTGTGGTTTGGTACCGTAACGAAGTACTCGTATGGTATTGCACCGTTTTGGTTAGGTTTTGTACCGTAACGAAGTACTCGTACGGTATTGTACCCTTTTGGTGTGGTTTGGTACCGTAACAAAGTACTCGTACGGTATTGCACCGTTTTGGTGTGGTTTGGTACCGTATGGATGTACTCGTACGGTATTGTACCCTTTTTGTGTGGTTTGGTACCGTAACGAAGTACTCGTACGGTATTGCACCGTTTTGGTGTGGTTTGGTACCATATGGATGTACTCGTACGGTATTGCACCGTTTTGGTTAGGTTTGGTACCGTAACAAAGTACTCGTACGGTATTGTACCCTTTTGGTGTGATTTGGTACCGTATTGAAGTACTCGTACGGTATTTCACCGTTTTGGTGTGGTTTGGTACCGTATGGATGTACTCGTACCGTATTGCACCGTTTTGGTTTGGTTTCGTACCGTAACGAAGTACTCGTATGATATTGTACCCTTTTGGTGTGGTTTGGTACCGTAACGAAGTACTCGTACGGTATTGCACCGTTTTGGTGTGGTTTGGTACCGTATGGATGTACTCGTACGGTATTGCACCGTTTTGGTGTGGTTTGGTACCGTATGGATGTACTCGTACGGTATTGTACCCTTTTTATGTGGTTTGGTACCGTAACGAAGTACTCGTACGGTATTGTACCCTTTTGGTGTGGTTTGGTACCGTATTGAAGTACTCGTACGGTATTGAACCGTTTTGGTGTGGTTTGGTACCGTATGGATGTACTCGTACGGTATTGCACCGTTTTGGTGTGGTTTGGTACCGTATGGATGTACTCGTACGGTATTGTACCCTTTTTGTGTGGTTTGGTACCGTAACGAAGTACTCGTACGGTATTGCACCGTTTTGGTGTGGTTTGGTACCGTATGGATGTACTCGTACGGTATTGCACCGTTTTGGTTAGGTTTGGTATCGTAACGAAGTACTCGTACGGAATTGTACCCTTTTGGTGTGGTTTGGTACCGTAACAAAGTACTCGTACGGTATTGCACCGTTTTGGTGTGGTTTGGTACCGTATAGATGTACTCGTACGGTATTGCACCGTTTTGGTTAGGTTTGGTACCGTAACGAAGTACTCGTACGGTATTGTACCCTTTTGGTGTGGTTTGGTACCGTAACAAAGTACTCGTACGGTATTGCACCGTTTTGGTGTGGTTTGGTACCGTATGGATGTACTCGTACGGTAATGTACCCTTTTTGTGTGGTTTGGTACCGTAACGAAGTACTCGTACGGTATTGCACCGTTTTGGTGTGGTTTGGTACCATATGGATGTACTCGTACGGTATTGCACCGTTTTGGTTAGGTTTGGTACCGTAACAAAGTACTCGTACGGTATTGTACCCTTTTGGTGTGGTTTGGTACCGTATTGAAGTACTCGTACGGTATTTCACCGTTTTGGTGTGGTTTGGTACCGTATGGATGTACTCGTACGGTATTGCACCGTTTTGGTTTGGTTTCGTACCGTAACGAAGTACTCGTATGATATTGTACCCTTTTGGTGTGGTTTGGTACCGTAACGAAGTACTCGTACGGTATTGCACCGTTTTGGTGTGGTTTGGAACCGTATGGATGTACTCGTACGGTATTGCACCGTTTTGGTGTGGTTTGGTACCGTATGGATGTACTCGTACGGTATTGTACCCTTTTTATGTGGTTTGGTACCGTAACGAAGTACTCGTACGGTATTGTACCCTTTTGGTGTGGTTTGGTACCGTATTGAAGTACTCGTACGGTATTGCACCGTTTTGGTGTGGTTTGGTACCGTATGGATGTACTCGTACGGTATAGCACCGTTTTGGTGTGGTTTGGTAACGTATGGATGTACTCGTACGGTATTAGACCCTTTTTGTGTGGTTTGGTACCGTAACGAAGTACTCGTACGGTATTGCACCGTTTTGGTGTGGTTTGGTACCGTATGGATGTACTCGTACGGTATTGCACCGTTTTGGTTAGGTTTGGTACCGTAACGAAGTACTCGTACGGAATTGTACCCTTTTGGTGTGGTTTGGTACCGTAACAAAGTACTCGTACGGTATTGCACCGTTTTGGTGTGGTTTGGTACCGTATAGATGTACTCGTACGGTATTGCACCGTTTTGGTTAGGTTTGGTACCGTAACGAAGTACTCGTACGGTATTGTACCCTTTTGGTGTGGTTTGGTACCGTAACAAAGTACTCGTACGGTATTGCACCGTTTTGGTGTGGTTTTGTACCGTATGGATGTACTCGTACGGTATTGTACCCTTTTTGTGTGGTTTGGTACCGTAACGAAGTACTCGTACGGTATTGCACCGTTTTGGTGTGGTTTGGTACCATATGGATGTACTCGTACGGTATTGCACCGTTTTGGTTAGGTTTGGTACCGTAACAAAGTACTCGTACGGTATTGTACCCTTTTGGTGTGGTTTGGTACCGTATTGAAGTACTCGTACGGTATTTCACCGTTTTGGTGTGGTTTGGTACCGTATGGATGTACTCGTACGGTATTGCACCGTTTTGGTTTGGTTTCGTACCGTAACGAAGTACTCGTATGATATTGTACCCTTTTGGTGTGGTTTGGTACCGTAACGAAGTACTCGTACGGTATTGCACTGTTTTGGTGTGGTTTGGAACCGTATGGATGTACTCGTACGGTATTGCACCGTTTTGGTGTGGTTTGGTACCGTATGGATGTACTCGTACGGTATTGTACCCTTTTTATGTGGTTTGGTACCGTAACGAAGTACTCGTACGGTATTGTACCCTTTTGGTGTGGTTTGGTACCGTATTGAAGTACTCGTACGGTATTGAACCGTTTTGGTGTGGTTTGGTACCGTATGGATGTACTCGTACGGTATTGCACCGTTTTGGTGTGGTTTGGTACCGTATGGATGTACTCGTACGGTATTGTACCCTTTTTGTGTGGTTTGGTACCGTAACGAAGTACTCGTACGGTATTGCACCGTTTTGGTGTGGTTTGGTACCGTATGGATGTACTCGTACGGTATTGCACCGTTTTGGTTAGGTTTGGTATCGTAACGAAGTACTCGTACGGAATTGTACCCTTTTGGTGTGGTTTGGTACCGTAACAAAGTACTCGTACGGTATTGCACCGTTTTGGTGTGGTTTGGTACCGTATAGATGTACTCGTACGGTATTGCACCGTTTTGGTTAGGTTTGGTACCGTAACGAAGTACTCGTACGGTATTGTACCCTTTTGGTGTGGTTTGGTACCGTAACAAAGTACTCGTACGGTATTGCACCGTTTTGGTGTGGTTTGGTACCGTATGGATGTACTCGTACGGTATTGTACCCTTTTTGTGTGGTTTGGTACCGTAACGAAGTACTCGTACGGTATTGCACCGTTTTGGTGTGGTTTGGTACCATATGGATGTACTCGTACGGTATTGCACCGTTTTGGTTAGGTTTGGTACCGTAACAAAGTACTCGTACGGTATTGTACCCTTTTGGTGTGGTTTGGTACCGTATTGAAGTACTCGTACGGTATTTCACCGTTTTGGTGTGGTTTGGTACCGTATGGATGTACTCGTACGGTATTGCACCGTTTTGGTTTGGTTTCGTACCGTAACGAAGTACTCGTATGATATTGTACCCTTTTGGTGTGGTTTGGTACCGTAACGAAGTACTCGTACGGTATTGCACCGTTTTGGTGTGGTTTGGAACCGTATGGATGTACTCGTACGGTATTGCACCGTTTTGGTGTGGTTTGGTACCGTATGGATGTACTCGTACGGTATTGTACCCTTTTTATGTGGTTTGGTACCGTAACGAAGTACTCGTACGGTATTGTACCCTTTTGGTGTGGTTTGGTACCGTATTGAAGTACTCGTACGGTATTGCACCGTTTTGGTGTGGTTTGGTACCGTATGGATGTACTCGTACGGTATTGCACCGTTTTGGTGTGGTTTGGTAACGTATGGATGTACTCGTACGGTATTAGACCCTTTTTGTGTGGTTTGGTACCGTAACGAAGTACTCGTACGGTATTGCACCGTTTTGGTGTGGTTTGGTACCGTATGGATGTACTCGTACGGTATTGCACCGTTTTGGTTAGGTTTGGTACCGTAACGAAGTACTCGTACGGAATTGTACCCTTTTGGTGTGGTTTGGTACCGTAACAAAGTACTCGTACGGTATTGCACCGTTTTGGTGTGGTTTGGTACCGTATAGATGTACTCGTACGGTATTGCACCGTTTTGGTTAGGTTTGGTACCGTAACGAAGTACTCGTACGGTATTGTACCCTTTTGGTGTGGTTTGGTACCGTAACAAAGTACTCGTACGGTATTGCACCGTTTTGGTGTGGTTTTGTACCGTATGGATGTACTCGTACGGTATTGTACCCTTTTTGTGTGGTTTGGTACCGTAACGAAGTACTCGTACGGTATTGCACCGTTTTGGTGTGGTTTGGTACCATATGGATGTACTCGTACGGTATTGCACCGTTTTGGTTAGGTTTGGTACCGTAACAAAGTACTCGTACGGTATTGTACCCTTTTGGTGTGGTTTGGTACCGTATTGAAGTACTCGTACGGTATTTCACCGTTTTGGTGTGGTTTGGTACCGTATGGATGTACTCGTACGGTATTGCACCGTTTTGGTTTGGTTTCGTACCGTAACGAAGTACTCGTATGATATTGTACCCTTTTGGTGTGGTTTGGTACCGTAACGAAGTACTCGTACGGTATTGCACTGTTTTGGTGTGGTTTGGAACCGTATGGATGTACTCGTACGGTATTGCACCGTTTTGGTGTGGTTTGGTACCGTATGGATGTACTCGTACGGTATTGTACCCTTTTTATGTGGTTTGGTACCGTAACGAAGTACTCGTACGGTATTGTACCCTTTTGGTGTGGTTTGGTACCGTATTGAAGTACTCGTACGGTATTGCACCGTTTTGGTGTGGTTTGGTACCGTATGGATGTACTCGTACGGTATTGCACCGTTTTGGTGTGGTTTGGTACCGTATGGATGTACTCGTACGGTATTGTACCCTTTTTGTGTGGTTTGGTACCGTAACGAAGTACTCGTACTGTATTGCACCGTTTTGGTGTGGTTTGGTACCGTATGGATGTACTCGTACGGTATTGCACCGTTTTGGTTAGGTTTGGTACCGTAACGAAGTACTCGTACGGAATTGTACCCTTTTGGTGTGGTTTGGTACCGTAACAAAGTACTCGTACGGTATTGCACCGTTTTGGTGTGGTTTGGTACCGTATAGATGTACTCGTACGGTATTGCACCGTTTTGGTTAGGTTTGGTACCGTAACGAAGTACTCGTACGGTATTGTACCCTTTTGGTGTGGTTTGGTACCGTAACAAAGTACTCGTACGGTATTGCACCGTTTTGGTGTGGTTTGGTACCGTATGGATGTACTCGTACGGTATTGTACCCTTTTTGTGTGGTTTTGTACCGTAACGAAGTACTCGTACGGTATTGCACCGTTTTGGTGTGGTTTGGTACCATATGGATGTACTCGTACGGTATTGCACCGTTTTGGTTAGGTTTGGTACCGTAACAAAGTACTCGTACGGTATTGTACCCTTTTGGTGTGGTTTGGTACCGTATTGAAGTACTCGTACGGTATTGAACCGTTTTGGTGTGGTTTGGTACCGTATGGATGTACTCGTACGGTATTGCACCGTTTTGGTTTGGTTTCGTACCGTAACGAAGTACTCGTATGATATTGTACCCTTTTGGTGTGGTTTGGTACCGTAACGAAGTACTCGTACGGTATTGCACCGTTTTGGTGTGGTTTGGTACCGTATGGATGTACTTGTACGGTATTGTACCCTTTTGGTGTGGTTTGGTACCGTAACGAAGTACTCGTACGGTATTGCACCCTTTTGGTGTGGTTTGGTACCGTATCGATGTACTCGTACGGTATTGTACCCTTTTTGTGTGGTTTGGTACCGTAACAAAGTACTCGTACGGTATTGCACCGTTTTGGTGTGGTTTGGTACCGTATGGATGTACTCGTACGGTATTGTACCCTTTTTGTTTGGTTTGGTACCGTAACGAAAAACTCGTACGGTATTGTACCCTTTTGGTGTGGTTTGGTACCGTATTGAAGTACTCGTACGGTATTGCACCGTTTTGGTGTGCTTTGGTACCGTATGGATGTACTCGTACGGTATTGCACCGTTTTGGTTTGGTTTGGTACCGTAACGAAGTACTCGAACGGTATTGTACCCTTTTGGTGTGGTTTGGTACCGTAACGAAGTACTCGTACGGTATTGCACCGTTTTGGTGTGGTTTGGTACCGTATGGATGTACTAGTACGGTATTGTACCCTTTTTGTGTGGTTTGGTACCGTAAAGAAGTACTCGTACGGTATTGCACCGTTTTGGTGTGGTTTGGTACCGTATGGATGTACTCGTACGGTATTGCACCGTTTTGGTTAGGTTTGGTACCGTAACGAAGTACTCGAACGGTATTGTACCCTTTTGGTGTGGTTTGGTACCGTAACGAAGTACTCGTACGGTATTGCACCGTTTTGGTGTGGTTTGGTACCGTATGGATGTACTAGTACGGTATTGTACCCTTTTTGTGTGGTTTGGTACCGTAAAGAAGTACTCGTACGGTATTGCACCGTTTTGGTGTGGTTTGGTACCGTATGGATGTACTCGTACGGTATTGCACCGTTTTGGTTAGGTTTGGTACCGTAACGAAGTACTCGTACGGTATTGCACCGTTTTGGTGTGGTTTGGTACCGTATGGATGTACTCGTACGGTATTGTACCCTTTTTGTGTGGTTTGGTACCGTAACGAAGTACTCGTACGGTATTGCACCGTTTTTGTGTGGTTTGGTACCGTATAGATGTACTCGTACGGTATTGCACCGTTTTGGTTAGGTTTGGTACCGTAACGAAGTACTCGTACGGTATTGTACCCTTTTGGTGTGGTTTGGTACCGTAACAAAGTACTCGTACGGTATTGCACCGTTTTGGTGTGGTTTGGTACCGTATGGATGTACTCGTACGGTATTGTACCCTTTTGGTGTGGTTTGGTACAGTAACGAAGTACTCGTACGGTATTGCACCGTTTTGGTGTGGTTTGGTACCGTATGGATGTACTCGTACGGTATTGTACCCTTTTTGTGTGGTTTGGTACCGTAACGAAGTACTCGTACGGTATTGCACCGTTTTGGTGTGGTTTGGTACCGTATGGATGTACTCGTACGGTATTGCACCGTTTTGGTTAGGTTTGGTACCGTAACGAAGTACTCGTACGGTATTGTACCCTTTTGGTGTGGTTTGGTACCGTATTGAAGTACTCGTACGGTATTGTACCCTTTTGGTGTGGTTTGGTACCGTATTGAAGTACTCGTACGGTATCGCACCGTTTTGGTGTGGTTTGGTACCGTATGGATGTACTCGTACGGTATTGCACCGTTTTGGTTTGGTTTCGTACCGTAACGAAGTACTCGTATGATATTGTACCCTTTTGGTGTGGTTTGGTACCGTAACGAAGTACTCGTACGGTATTGCACCGTTTTGGTGTGGTTTGGTACCGTATGGATGTACTCGTATGGTATTGTACCCTTTTGGTGTGGTTTGGTACCGTAACGAAGTACTCGTATGGTATTGCACCGTTTTGGTTAGGTTTGGTACCGTAACGAAGTACTCGTACGGTATTGTACCCTTTTGGTGTGGTTTGGTACCGTATTGAAGTACTCGTACGGTATTGCACCGTTTTGGTGTGGTTTGGTACCGTATGGATGTACTCGTACGGTATTGTACCCTTTTGGTGTGGTTTGGTACCGTATTGAAGTACTCGTACGGTATTGCACCGTTTTGGTGTGGTTTGGTACCGTATGGATGTACTCGTACGGTATTGCACCGTTTTGGTTAGGTTTGGTACCGTAACAAAGTACTCGTACGGTATTGTACCCTTTTGGTGTGGTTTGGTACCGTATCGATGTACTCGTACGGTATTGTACCCTTTTTGTGTGGTTTGGTACCGTAACATAGTACTCGTACGGTATTGCACCGTTTTGGTGTGGTTTGGTACCGTATGGATGTACTCGTACGGTATTGTACCCTTTTTGTGTGGTTTGGTACCGTATGGATGTACTCGTACGGTATTGCACCGTTTTGGTTAGGTTTGGTACCGTAACGAAGTACTCGTACGGTATTGCACCGTTTTGGTGTGGTTTGGTACCGTATGGATGTACTCGTACGGTATTGCACCGTTTTGGTTTGGTTTGGTACCGTAACGAAGTACTCGTACGGTATGGTACCCTTTTTGTGTGGTTTGGTACCGTAACGAAGTACTCGTACGGTATTGCACCGTTTTGGTGTGGTTTGGTACCGTATGGATGTACTCGTACGGTATTGCACCGTTTTGGTTAGGTTTGGTACCGTAACGAAGTACTCGTACGGTATTGCACCGTTTTGGTGTGGTTTGGTACCGTATGGATGTACTCGTACGGTATTGCACCGTTTTGGTTTGGTTTGGTACCGTAACGAAGTACTCGTACGGTATGGTACCCTTTTTGTGTGGTTTGGTACCGTAACGAAGTACTCGTACGGTATTGTACCCTTTTGGTGTGGTTTGGTACCGTATTGAAGTACTCGTACGGTATTGCACAGTTTTGGTGTGGTTTGGTACCGTATGGATGTACTCGTACGGTATTGCACCGTTTTGGTTTGGTTTGGTACCGTAACGAAGTACTCGAACGGTATTGTACCCTTTTGGTGTGGTTTGGTACCGTAACGAAGTACTCGTACGGTATTGCACCGTTTTGGTGTGGTTTGGTACCGTATGGATGTACTGGTACGGTATTGTACCCTTTTTGTGTGGTTTGGTACCGTAACGAAGTACTCGTACGGTATTGCACCGTTTTGGTGTGGTTTGGTACCGTATGGATGTACTCGTACGGTATTGCACCGTTTTGGTTAGGTTTGGTACCGTAACGAAGTACTCGTACGGTATTGTACCCTTTTGGTGTGGTTTGGTACCGTATTGAAGTACTCGTACGGTATTGTACCCTTTTGGTGTGGTTTGGTACCGTATTGAAGTACTCGTACGGTATCGCACCGTTTTGGTGTGGTTTGGTACCGTATGGATGTACTCGTACGGTATTGCACCGTTTTGGTTTGGTTTCGTACCGTAACGAAGTACTCGTATGATATTGTACCCTTTTGGTGTGGTTTGGTACCGTAACGAAGTACTCGTACGGTATTGCACCGTTTTGGTGTGGTTTGGTACCGTATGGATGTACTCGTATGGTATTGTACCCTTTTGGTGTGGTTTGGTACCGTAACGAAGTACTCGTATGGTATTGCACCGTTTTGGTTAGGTTTGGTACCGTAACGAAGTACTCGTACGGTATTGCACCGTTTTGGTGTGGTTTGGTACCGTATGGATGTACTCGTACGGTATTGCACCGTTTTGGTTTGGTTTGGTACCGTAACGAAGTACTCGTACGGTATGGTACCATTTTTGTGTGGTTTGGTACCGTAACGAAGTACTCGTACGGTATTGCACCGTTTTGGTGTGGTTTGGTACCGTATGGATGTACTCGTACGGTATTGCACCGTTTTGGTTAGGTTTGGTACCGTAACGAAGTACTCGTACGGTATTGCACCGTTTTGGTGTGGTTTGGTACCGTATGGATGTACTCGTACGGTATTGCACCGTTTTGGTTTGGTTTGGTACCGTAACGAAGTACTCGTACGGTATGGTACCCTTTTTGTGTGGTTTGGTACCGTAACGAAGTACTCGTACGGTATTGCACCGTTTTGGTGTGGTTTGGTACCGTATGGATGTACTCGTACGGTATTGCACCGTCTTGGTTAGGTTTGGTACCGTAACAAAGTACTCGTACGGTATTGTACCCTTTTGGTGTGGTTTGGTACCGTATTGAAGTACTCGTACGGTATTGCACCGTTTTGGTGTGGTTTGGTACCGTATGGATGTACTCGTACGGTATTGCACCGTTTTGGTTTGGTTTCGTACCGTAACGAAGTACTCGTATGATATTGTACCCTTTTGGTGTGGTTTGGTACCGTAACGAAGTACTCGTACGGTATTGCACCGTTTTGGTGTGGTTTGGTACCGTATGGATGTACTCGTTCGGTATTGTACCCTTTTGGTGTGGTTTGGTACCGTAACGAAGTACTCGTATGGTATTGCACCGTTTTGGTTAGGTTTGGTACCGTAACGAAGTACTCGTACGGTATTGTACCCTTTTGGTGTGGTTTGGTACCGTAACAAAGTACTCGTACGGTATTGCACCGTTTTGGTGATGTTTGGTACCGTATAGATGTACTCGTACGGTATTGCACCGTTTCGGTTAGGTTTGGTACCGTAACGAAGTACTCGTACGGTATTGTACCCTTTTGGTGTGGTTTGGTACCGTACCAAAGTACTCGTACGGTATTGCACCGTTTTGGTGTGGTTTGGTACCGTATGGATGTACTCGTACGGTATTGTACCCTTTTGGTGTGGTTTGGTACCGTAACGAAGTACTCGTACGGTATTGCACCGTTTTGGTGTGGTTTGGTACCGTATGGATGTACTCGTATGGTATTGTACCCTTTTTGTGTGGTTTGGTACCGTAACGAAGTAATCGTACGGTATTGCACCGTTTTGGTGTGGTTTGGTACCGTATGGATGTACTCGTACGGTATTGCACCGTTTTGGTTAGGTTTGGTACCGTAACGAAGTACTCGTACGGTATTGTACCCTTTTGGTGTGGTTTGGTACCGTAACAAAGTACTCGTACGGTATTGCACCGTTTTGGTGTGGTTTGGTACCGTATAGATGTACTCGTACGGTATTGCACAGTTTTGGTTAGGTTTGGTACCGTAACGAAGTACTCGTACGGTATTGTACCCTTTTGGTGTGGTTTGGTACCGTAACAAAGTACTCGTACGGTATTGCACCGTTTTGGTGTGGTTTGTTACCGTATGGATGTACTCGTACGGTATTGTACCCTTTTGGTGTCGTTTGGTACCGTAACGAAGTACTCGTACGGTATTGCACCGTTTTGGTGTGGTTTGGTACCGTATGGATGTACTCGTACGGTATTGTACCCTTTTTGTGTGGTTTGGTACGGTAACGAAGTACTCGTACGGTATTGCACCGTTTTGGTGTGGTTTTGTACCGTATGGATGTACTCGTACGGTATTGCACCGTTTTGGTTAGGTTTGGTACCGTAACGAAGTACTCGTACGGTATTGTACCCTTTTGGTGTGGTTTGGTACCGTATTGAAGTACTCGTACGGTATTGCACCATTTTGGTGTGGTTTGGTACCGTATGGATGTACTCGTACGGTATTGTACCCTTTTGGTGTGGTTTGGTACCGTAACGAAGTACTCGTACGGTATTGCACCGTTTTGGTGTGGTTTGGTACAGTATGGATGTACTCGTACGGTATTGTACCCTTTTTGTGTGGTTTGGTACGGTAACGAAGTACTCGTACGGTATTGCACCGTTTTGGTGTGGTTTGGTACCGTATGGATGTACTCGTACGGTATTGCACCGTTTTGGTTAGGTTTGGTACCGTAACGAAGTACTCGTACGGTATTGTACCATTTTGGTGTGGTTTGGTACCGTAACGAAGTACTCGTACGGTATTGCACCGTTTTGGTTAGGTTTGGTACCGTAACGAAGTACTCGTACGGTATTGTACCCTTTTGGTGTGGTTTGGTACCGTAACAAAGTACTCGTACGGTATTGCACCGTTTTGCTGTGGTTTGGTACCGTATAGATGTACTCTTACGGTATTGCACCGTTTTGGTTAGGTTTGGTACCGTAACGAAGTACTCGTACGGTATTGTACCCTTTTGGTGTGGTTTGGTACCGTAACAAAGTACTCGTACGGTATTGCACCGTTTTGGTGTGGTTTGGTACCGTATGGATGTACTCGTACGGTATTGCACCGTTTTGGTTTGGTTTCGTACCGTAACGAAGTACTCGTATGATATTGTACCCTTTTGGTGTGGTTTGGTACCGTAACGAAGTACTCGTACGGTATTGCACCGTTTTGGTGTGGTTTGGTACCGTATGGATGTACTCGTTCGGTATTGTACCCTTTTGGTGTGGTTTGGTACCGTAACGAAGTACTCGTATGGTATTGCACCGTTTTGGTTAGGTTTGGTACCGTAACGAAGTACTCGTACGGTATTGTACCCTTTTGGTGTGGTTTGGTACCGTAACAAAGTACTCGTACGGTATTGCACCGTTTTGGTGTGGTTTGGTACCGTATAGACGTACTCGTACGGTATTGCACCGTTTTGGTTAGGTTTGGTACCGTAACGAAGTACTCGTACGGTATTGTACCCTTTTGGTGTGGTTTGGTACCGTAACAAAGTACTCGTACGGTATTGCACCGTTTTGATGTGGTTTGGTACCGTATGGATGTACTCGTACGGTATTGTACCCTTTTGGTGTGGTTTGGTACCGTAACGAAGTACTCGTACGGTATTGCACCGTTTTGGTGTGGTTTGGTACCGTATGGATGTACTCGTACGGTATTGTACCCTTTTTATGTGGTTTGGTACCGTAACGAAGTACTCGTACGGTATTGCACCGTTTTGGTGTGGTTTGGTACCGTATGGATGTACTCGTACGGTATTGCACCGTTTTGGTTAGGTTTGGTACCGTAACGAAGTACTCGTACGGTATTGTACCCTTTTGGTGTGGTTTGGTACCGTATGGATGTACTCGTACGGTATTGCACCGTTTTGGTTTGGTTTGGTACCGTAACGAAGTACTCGTACGGTATTGTACCCTTTTTGTGTGGTTTGGTACCGTAACGAAGTACTCGTACGGTATTGCACCGTTTTGGTGTGGTTTGGTACCGTATGGATGTACTCGTACGGTATTGCACCGTCTTGGTTAGGTTTGGTACCGTAACAAAGTACTCGTACGGTATTGTACCCTTTTGGTGTTGTTTGGTACCGTATTGAAGTACTCGTACGGTATTGCACCGTTTTGGTGTGGTTTGGTACCGTATGGATGTACTCGTACGGTATTGCACCGTTTTGGTTTGGTTTCGTACCGTAACGAAGTACTCGTATGATATTGTACCCCTTTGGTGTGGTTTGGTACCGTAACGAAGTACTCGTACGGTATTGCACCGTTTTGGTGTGGTTTGGTACCGTATGGATGTACTCGTTCGGTATTGTACCCTTTTGGTGTGGTTTGGTACCGTAACGAAGTACTCGTACGGTATTGCACCATTTTGGTTAGGTTTGGTACCGTAACGAAGTACTCGTACGGTATTGTACCCTTTTGGTGTGGTTTGGTACCGTAACAAAGTACTCGTACGGTATTGCACCGTTTTGGTGTGGTTTGGTACCGTATAGATGTACTCGTACGGTATTGCACCGTTTTGGTGTGGTTTGGTACCGTATGGATGTACTCGTACGGTATTGTACCCTTTTTGTGTGGTTTGGTACGGTAACGAAGTACTCGTACGGTATTGCACCGTTTTGGTGTGGTTTGGTACCGTATGGATGTACTCGTACGGTATTGCACCGTTTTGGTTAGGTTTGGTACCGTAACGAAGTACTCGTACGGTATTGTACCCTTTTGGTGTGGTTTGGTACCGTAACAAAGTACTCGTACGGTATTGCACCGTTTTGGTGTGGTTTGGTACCGTATAGATGTACTCGTACGGTATTGCACCGTTTTGGTTAGGTTTGGTACCGTAACGAAGTACTCGTACGGTATTGTACCCTTTTGGTGTGGTTTGGTACCGTAACAAAGTACTCGTACGGTATTGCACCGTTTTGGTATGGTTTGTTACCGTATGGATGTACTCGTACGGTATTGTACCCTTTTGGTGTCGTTTGGTACCGTAACGAAGTACTCGTACGGTATTGCACCGTTTTGGTGTGGTTTGGTACCGTATGGATGTACTCGTACGGTATTGTACCCTTTTTGTGTGGTTTGGTACGGTAACGAAGTACTCGTACGGTATTGCACCGTTTTGGTGTGGTTTGGTACCGTATGGATGTACTCGTACGGTATTGCACCGTTTTGGTTAGGTTTGGTACCATAACGAAGTACTCGTACGGTATTGTACCCTTTTGGTGTGGTTTGGTACCGTATTGAAGTACTCGTACGGTATTGCACCGTTTTGGTGTGGTTTGGTACCGTATGGATGTACTCGTACGGTATTGTACCCTTTTGGTGTGGTTTGGTACCGTAACGAAGTACTCGTACGGTATTGCACCGTTTTGGTGTGGTTTGGTACCGTATGGATGTACTCGTACGGTATTGTTCCCTTTTTGTGTGGTTTGGTACGGTAACGAAGTACTCGTACGGTATTGCACCGTTTTGGTGTGGTTTGGTACCGTATGGATGTACTCGTACGGTATTGCACCGTTTTGGTTAGGTTTGGTACCGTAACAAAGTACTCGTACGGTATTGTACCCTTTTGGTGTGGTTTGGTACCGTAACGAAGTACTCGTACGGTATTGCACCGTTTTGGTTAGGTTTGGTACCGTAACGAAGTACTCGTACGGTATTGTACCCTTTTGGTGTGGTTTGGTACCGTAACAAAGTACTCGTACGGTATTGCACCGTTTTGGTGTGGTTTGGTACCGTATGGATGTACTCGTACGGTATTGCACCGTTTTGGTTTGGTTTCGTACCGTAACGAAGTACTCGTATGATATTGTACCCTTTTGGTGTGGTTTGGTACCGTAACGAAGTACTCGTACGGTATTGCACCGTTTTGGTGTGGTTTGGTACCGTATGGATGTACTCGTTCGGTATTGTACCCTTTTGGTGTGGTTTGGTACCGTAACGAAGTACTCGTATGGTATTGCACCGTTTTGGTTAGGTTTGGTACCGTAACGAAGTACTCGTACGGTATTGTACCCTTTTGGTGTGGTTTGGTACCGTAACAAAGTACTCGTACGGTATTGCACCGTTTTGGTGTGGTTTGGTACCGTATAGACGTACTCGTACGGTATTGCACCGTTTTGGTTAGGTTTGGTACCGTAACGAAGTACTCGTACGGTATTGTACCCTTTTGGTGTGGTTTGGTACCGTAACAAAGTACTCGTACGGTATTGCACCGTTTTGGTGTGGTTTGGTACCGTATGGATGTACTCGTACGGTATTGTACCCTTTTGGTGTGGTTTGGTACCGTAACGAAGTACTCGTACGGTATTGCACCGTTTTGGTGTGGTTTGGTACCGTATGGATGTACTCGTACGGTATTGTACCCTTTTTATGTGGTTTGGTACCGTAACGAAGTACTCGTACGGTATTGCACCGTTTTGGTGTGGTTTGGTACCGTATGGATGTACTCGTACGGTATTGCACCGTTTTGGTTAGGTTTGGTACCGTAACGAAGTACTCGTACGGTATTGTACCCTTTTGGTGTGGTTTGGTACCGTATGGATGTACTCGTACGGTATTGCACCGTTTTGGTTTGGTTTGGTACCGTAACGAAGTACTCGTACGGTATTGTACCCTTTTTGTGTGGTTTGGTACCGTAACGAAGTACTCGTACGGTATTGCACCGTTTTGGTGTGGTTTGGTACCGTATGGATGTACTCGTACGGTATTGCACCGTCTTGGTTAGGTTTGGTACCGTAACAAAGTACTCGTACGGTATTGTACCCTTTTGGTGTTGTTTGGTACCGTATTGAAGTACTCGTACGGTATTGCACCGTTTTGGTGTGGTTTGGTACCGTATGGATGTACTCGTACGGTATTGCACCGTTTTGGTTTGGTTTCGTACCGTAACGAAGTACTCGTATGATATTGTACCCTTTTGGTGTGGTTTGGTACCGTAACGAAGTACTCGTACGGTATTGCACCGTTTTGGTGTGGTTTGGTACCGTATGGATGTACTCGTTCGGTATTGTACCCTTTTGGTGTGGTTTGGTACCGTAACGAAGTACTCGTACGGTATTGCACCATTTTGGTTAGGTTTGGTACCGTAACGAAGTACTCGTACGGTATTGTACCCTTTTGGTGTGGTTTGGTACCGTAACAAAGTACTCGTACGGTATTGCACCGTTTTGGTGTGGTTTGGTACCGTATAGATGTACTCGTACGGTATTGCACCGTTTTGGTGTGGTTTGGTACCGTATGGATGTACTCGTACGGTATTGTACCCTTTTTGTGTGGTTTGGTACGGTAACGAAGTACTCGTACGGTATTGCACCGTTTTGGTGTGGTTTGGTACCGTATGGATGTACTCGTACGGTATTGCACCGTTTTGGTTAGGTTTGGTACCGTAACGAAGTACTCGTACGGTATTGTACCCTTTTGGTGTGGTTTGGTACCGTAACAAAGTACTCGTACGGTATTGCACCGTTTTGGTGTGGTTTGGTACCGTATAGATGTACTCGTACGGTATTGCACCGTTTCGGTTAGGTTTGGTACCGTAACGAAGTACTCGTACGGTATTGTACCCTTTTGGTGTGGTTTGGTACCGTAACAAAGTACTCGTACGGTATTGCACCGTTTTGGTATGGTTTGTTACCGTATGGATGTACTCGTACGGTATTGTACCCTTTTGGTGTCGTTTGGTACCGTAACGAAGTACTCGTACGGTATTGCACCGTTTTGGTGTGGTTTGGTACCGTATGGATGTACTCGTACGGTATTGTACCCTTTTTGTGTGGTTTGGTACGGTAACGAAGTACTCGTACGGTATTGCACCGTTTTGGTGTGGTTTGGTACCGTATGGATGTACTCGTACGGTATTGCACCGTTTTGGTTAGGTTTGGTACCGTAACGAAGTACTCGTACGGTATTGTACCCTTTTGGTGTGGTTTGGTACCGTATTGAAGTACTCGTACGGTATTGCACCGTTTTGGTGTGGTTTGGTACCGTATGGATGTACTCGTACGGTATTGTACCCTTTTGGTGTGGTTTGGTACCGTAACGAAGTACTCGTACGGTATTGCACCGTTTTGGTGTGGTTTGGTACCGTATGGATGTACTCGTACGGTATTGTTCCCTTTTTGTGTGGTTTGGTACGGTAACGAAGTACTCGTACGGTATTGCACCGTTTTGGTGTGGTTTGGTACCGTATGGATGTACTCGTACGGTATTGCACCGTTTTGGTTAGGTTTGGTACCGTAACAAAGTACTCGTACGGTATTGTACCCTTTTGGTGTGGTTTGGTACCGTAACGAAGTACTCGTACGGTATTGCACCGTTTTGGTTAGGTTTGGTACCGTAACGAAGTACTCGTACGGTATTGTACCCTTTTGGTGTGGTTTGGTACCGTAACAAAGTACTCGTACGGTATTGCACCGTTTTGCTGTGGTTTGGTACCGTATAGATGTACTCTTACGGTATTGCACCGTTTTGGTTAGGTTTGGTACCGTAACGAAGTACTCGTACGGTATTGTACCCTTTTGGTGTGGTTTGGTACCGTAACAAAGTACTCGTACGGTATTGCACCGTTTTGGTGTGGTTTGGTACCGTATGGATGTACTCGTACGGTATTGCACCGTTTTGGTTTGGTTTCGTACCGTAACGAAGTACTCGTATGATATTGTACCCTTTTGGTGTGGTTTGGTACCGTAACGAAGTACTCGTACGGTATTGCACCGTTTTGGTGTGGTTTGGTACCGTATGGATGTACTCGTTCGGTATTGTACCCTTTTGGTGTGGTTTGGTACCGTAACGAAGTACTCGTATGGTATTGCACCGTTTTAGTTAGGTTTGGTACCGTAACGAAGTACTCGTACGGTATTGTACCCTTTTGGTGTGGTTTGTTACCGTAACAAAGTACTCGTACGGTATTGCACCGTTTTGGTGTGGTTTGGTACCGTATAGACGTACTCGTACGGTATTGCACCGTTTTGGTTAGGTTTGGTACCGTAACGAAGTACTCGTACGGTATTGTACCCTTTTGGTGTGGTTTGGTACCGTAACAAAGTACTCGTACGGTATAGCACCGTTTTGGTGTGGTTTGGTACCGTATGGATGTACTCGTACGGTATTGTACCCTTTTGGTGTGGTTTGGTACCGTAACGAAGTACTCGTACGGTATTGCACCGTTTTGGTGTGGTTTGGTACCGTATGGATGTACTCGTACGGTATTGTACCCTTTTTGTGTGGTTTGGTACCGTAACGAAGTACTCGTACGGTATTGCACCGTTTTGGTGTGGTTTGGTACCGTATGGATGTACTCGTACGGTATTGCACCGTTTTGGTTAGGTTTGGTACCGTAACGAAGTACTCGTACGGTATTGTACCCTTTTGGTGTGGTTTGGTACCGTATGGATGTACTCGTACGGTATTGCACCGTTTTGGTTTGGTTTGGTACCGTAACGAAGTACTCGTACGGTATTGTACCCTTTTGGTGTGGTTTGGTACCGTAACAAAGTACTCGTACGGTATAGCACCGTTTTGGTGTGGTTTGGTACCGTATGGATGTACTCGTACGGTATTGTACCCTTTTGGTGTGGTTTGGTACCGTAACGAAGTACTCGTACGGTATTGCACCGTTTTGGTGTGGTTTGGTACCGTATGGATGTACTCGTATGGTATTGTACCCTTTTTGTGTGGTTTGGTACCGTAACGAAGTACTCGTACGGTATTGCACCGTTTTGGTGTGGTTTGGTACCGTATGGATGTACTCGTACGGTATTGCACCGTCTTGGTTAGGTTTGGTACCGTAACAAAGTACTCGTACGGTATTGTACCCTTTTGGTGTGGTTTGGTACCGTATTGAAGTACTCGTACGGTATTGCACCGTTTTGGTGTGGTTTGGTACCGTATGGATGTACTCGTACGGTATTGCACCGTTTTGGTTTGGTTTCGTACCGTAACGAAGTACTCGTATGATATTGTACCCTTTTGGTGTGGTTTGGTACCGTAACGAAGTACTCGTACGGTATTGCACCGTTTTGGTGTGGTTTGGTACCGTATGGATGTACTCGTTCGGTATTGTACCCTTTTGGTGTGGTTTGGTACGGTAACGAAGTACTCGTATGGTATTGCACCGTTTTGGTTAGGTTTGGTACCGTAACGAAGTACTCGTACGGTATTGTACCCTTTTGGTGTGGTTTGGTACCGTAACAAAGTACTCGTACGGTATTGCACCGTTTTGGTGTGGTTTGGTACCGTATAGATGTACTCGTACGGTATTGCACCGTTTTGGTTAGGTTTGGTACCGTAACGAAGTACTCGTACGGTATTGTACCCTTTTGGTGTGGTTTGGTACCGTAACAAAGTACTCGTACGGTATTGCACCGTTTTGGTGTGGTTTGGTACCGTATGGATGTACTCGTACGGTATTGTACCCTTTTGGTGTGGTTTGGTACCGTAACGAAGTACTCGTACGGTATTGCACCGTTTTGGTGTGGTTTGGTACCGTATGGATGTACTCGTATGGTATTGTACCCTTTTTGTGTGGTTTGGTACCGTAACGAAGTAATCGTACGGTATTGCACCGTTTTGGTGTGGTTTGGTACCGTATGGATGTACTCGTACGGTATTGCACCGTTTTGGTTAGGTTTGGTACCGTAACGAAGTACTCGTACGGTATTGTACCCTTTTGGTGTGGTTTGGTACCGTAACAAAGTACTCGTACGGTATTGCACCGTTTTGGTGTGGTTTGGTACCGTATAGATGTACTCGTACGGTATTGCACCGTTTTGGTTAGGTTTGGTACCGTAACGAAGTACTCGTACGGTATTGTACCCTTTTGGTGTGGTTTGGTACCGTAACAAAGTACTCGTACGGTATTGCACCGTTTTGGTGTGGTTTGTTACCGTATGGATGTACTCGTACGGTATTGTACCCTTTTGGTGTCGTTTGGTACCGTAACGAAGTACTCGTACGGTATTGCACCGTTTTGGTGTGGTTTGGTACCGTATGGATGTACTCGTACGGTATTGTACCCTTTTTGTGTGGTTTGGTACGGTAACGAAGTACTCGTACGGTATTGCACCGTTTTGGTGTGGTTTGGTACCGTATGGATGTACTCGTACGGTATTGCACCGTTTTGGTTAGGTTTGGTACCGTAACGAAGTACTCGTACGGTATTGTACCCTTTTGGTGTGGTTTGGTACCGTATTGAAGTACCCGTACGGTATAGCACCGTTTTGGTGTGGTTTGGTACCGTATGGATGTACTCGTACGGTATTGTACCCTTTTGGTGTTGTTTGGTACCGTAACGAAGTACTCGTACGGTATTGCACCGTTTTGGTGTGGTTTGGTACCGTATGGATGTACTCGTACGGTATTGTACCCTTTTTGTGTGGTTTGGTACGGTAACGAAGTACTCGTACGGTATTGCACCGTTTTGGTGTGGTTTGGTACCGTATGGATGTACTCGTACGGTATTGCACCGTTTTGGTTAGGTTTGGTACCGTAACGAAGTACTCGTACGGTATTGTACCCTTTTGGTGTGGTTTGGTACCGTAACGAAGTACTCGTACGGTATTGCACCGTTTTGGTTAGGTTTGGTACCGTAACGAAGTACTCGTACGGTATTGCACCGTTTTGGTGTGGTTTGGTACCGTATGGATGTACTCGTTCGGTATTGTACCCTTTTGGTGTGGTTTGGTACCGTAACGAAGTACTCGTATGGTATTGCACCGTTTTGGTTAGGTTTGGTACCGTAACGAAGTACTCGTACGGTATTGTACCCTTTTGGTGTGGTTTGGTACCGTAACAAAGTACTCGTACGGTATTGCACCGTTTTGGTGTGGTTTGGTACCGTATAGATGTACTCGTACGGTATTGCACCGTTTTGGTTAGGTTTGGTACCGTAACGAAGTACTCGTACGGTATTGTACCCTTTTGGTGTGGTTTGGTACCGTAACAAAGTACTCGTACGGTATTGCACCGTTTTGGTGTGGTTTGGTACCGTATGGATGTACTCGTACGGTATTGTACCCTTTTGGTGTGGTTTGGTACCGTAACGAAGTACTCGTACGGTATTGCACCGTTTTGGTGTGGTTTGGTACCGTATGGATGTACTCGTATGGTATTGTACCCTTTTTGTGTGGTTTGGTACCGTAACGAAGTAATCGTACGGTATTGCACCGTTTTGGTGTGGTTTGGTACCGTATGGATGTACTCGTACGGTATTGCACCGTTTTGGTTAGGTTTGGTACCGTAACGAAGTACTCGTACGGTATTGTACCCTTTTGGTGTGGTTTGGTACCGTAACGAAGTACTCGTACGGTATTGCACCGTTTTGGTGTGGTTTGGTACCGTATGGATGTACTCGTATGGTATTGTACCCTTTTTGTGTGGTTTGGTACCGTAACGAAGTAATCGTACGGTATTGCACCGTTTTGGTGTGGTTTGGTACCGTATGGATGTACTCGTACGGTATTGCACCGTTTTGGTTAGGTTTGGTACCGTAACGAAGTACTCGTACGGTATTGTACCCTTTTGGTGTGGTTTGGTACCGTAACAAAGTACTCGTACGGTATTGCACCGTTTTGGTGTGGTTTGGTACCGTATAGATGTACTCGTACGGTATTGCACCGTTTTGGTTAGGTTTGGTACCGTAACGAAGTACTCGTACGGTATTGTACCCTTTTGGTGTGGTTTGGTACCGTAACAAAGTACTCGTACGGTATTGCACCGTTTTGGTGTGGTTTGTTACCGTATGGATGTACTCGTACGGTATTGTACCCTTTTGGTGTCGTTTGGTACCGTAACGAAGTACTCGTACGGTATTGCACCGTTTTGGTGTGGTTTGGTACCGTATGGATGTACTCGTACGGTATTGTACCCTTTTTGTGTGGTTTGGTACGGTAACGAAGTACTCGTACGGTATTGCACCGTTTTGGTGTGGTTTGGTACCGTATGGATGTACTCGTACGGTATTGCACCGTTTTGGTTAGGTTTGGTACCGTAACGAAGTACTCGTACGGTATTGTACCCTTTTGGTGTGGTTTGGTACCGTATTGAAGTACCCGTACGGTATAGCACCGTTTTGGTGTGGTTTGGTACCGTATGGATGTACTCGTACGTTATTGTACCCTTTTGGTGTTGTTTGGTACCGTAACGAAGTACTCGTACGGTATTGCACCGTTTTGGTGTGGTTTGGTACCGTATGGATGTACTCGTACGGTATTGTACCCTTTTTGTGTGGTTTGGTACGGTAACGAAGTACTCGTACGGTATTGCACCGTTTTGGTGTGGTTTGGTACCGTATGGATGTACTCGTACGGTATTGCACCGTTTTGGTTAGGTTTGGTACCGTAACGAAGTACTCGTACGGTATTGTACCCTTTTGGTGTGGTTTGGTACCGTAACGAAGTACTCGTACGGTATTGCACCGTTTTGGTTAGGTTTGGTACCGTAACGAAGTACTCGTACGGTATTGCACCGTTTTGGTGTGGTTTGGTACCGTATGGATGTACTCGTTCGGTATTGTACCCTTTTGGTGTGGTTTGGTACCGTAACGAAGTACTCGTATGGTATTGCACCGTTTTGGTTAGGTTTGGTACCGTAACGAAGTACTCGTACGGTATTGTACCCTTTTGGTGTGGTTTGGTACCGTAACAAAGTACTCGTACGGTATTGCACCGTTTTGGTGTGGTTTGGTACCGTATAGATGTACTCGTACGGTATTGCACCGTTTTGGTTAGGTTTGGTACCGTAACGAAGTACTCGTACGGTATTGTACCCTTTTGGTGTGGTTTGGTACCGTAACAAAGTACTCGTACGGTATTGCACCGTTTTGGTGTGGTTTGGTACCGTATGGATGTACTCGTACGGTATTGTACCCTTTTGGTGTGGTTTGGTACCGTAACGAAGTACTCGTACGGTATTGCACCGTTTTGGTGTGGTTTGGTACCGTATGGATGTACTCGTATGGTATTGTACCCTTTTTGTGTGGTTTGGTACCGTAACGAAGTAATCGTACGGTATTGCACCGTTTTGGTGTGGTTTGGTACCGTATGGATGTACTCGTACGGTATTGCACCGTTTTGGTTAGGTTTGGTACCGTAACGAAGTACTCGTACGGTATTGTACCCTTTTGGTGTGGTTTGGTACCGTAACAAAGTACTCGTACGGTATTGCACCGTTTTGGTGTGGTTTGTTACCGTATGGAAGTACTCGTACGGTATTTTACCCTTTTCGTGTCGTTTGGTACCGTAACGAAGTACTCGTACGGTATTGCACCGTTTTGGTTAGGTTTGGTACCGTAACGAAGTACTCGTACGGTATTGCACCGTTTTGGTGTGGTTTGGTACCGTATGGATGTACTCGTTCGGTATTGTACCCTTTTGGTGTGGTTTGGTACCGTAACGAAGTACTCGTATGGTATTGCACCGTTTTGGTTAGGTTTGGTACCGTAACGAAGTACTCGTACGGTATTGTACCCTTTTGGTGTGGTTTGGTACCGTAACAAAGTACTCGTACGGTATTGCACCGTTTTGGTGTGGTTTGGTACCGTATAGATGTACTCGTACGGTATTGCACCGTTTTGGTTAGGTTTGGTACCGTAACGAAGTACTCGTACGGTATTGTACCCTTTTGGTGTGGTTTGGTACCGTAACAAAGTACTCGTACGGTATTGCACCGTTTTGGTGTGGTTTGGTACCGTATGGATGTACTCGTACGGTATTGTACCCTTTTGGTGTGGTTTGGTACCGTAACGAAGTACTCGTACGGTATTGCACCGTTTTGGTGTGGTTTGGTACCGTATGGATGTACTCGTATGGTATTGTACCCTTTTTGTGTGGTTTGGTACCGTAACGAAGTAATCGTACGGTATTGCACCGTTTTGGTGTGGTTTGGTACCGTATGGATGTACTCGTACGGTATTGCACCGTTTTGGTTAGGTTTTGTACCGTAACGAAGTACTCGTACGGTATTGTACCCTTTTGGTGTGGTTTGGTACCGTAACAAAGTACTCGTACGGTATTGCACTGTTTTGGTGTGGTTTGTTACCGTATGGAAGTACTCGTACGGTATTTTACCCTTTTCGTGTCGTTTGGTACCGTAACGAAGTACTCGTACGGTATTGCACCGTTTTGGTGTGGTTTGGTACCGTATGGATGTACTCGTTCGGTATTGTACCCTTTTGGTGTGGTTTGGTACCGTAACGAAGTACTCGTATGGTATTGCACCGTTTTGGTTAGGTTTGGTACCGTAACGAAGTACTCGTACGGTATTGTACCCTTTTGGTGTGGTTTGGTACCGTAACAAAGTACTCGTACGGTATTGCACCGTTTTGGTGTGGTTTGGTACCGTATAGATGTACTCGTACGGTATTGCACCGTTTTTGTTAGGTTTGGTACCGTAACGAAGTACTCGTACGGTATTGTACCCTTTTGGTGTGGTTTGGTACCGTAACAAAGTACTCGTACGGTATTGCACCGTTTTGGTGTGGTTTGGTACCGTATGGATGTACTCGTACGGTATTGTACCCTTTTGGTGTGGTTTGGTACCGTAACGAAGTACTCGTACGGTATTGCACCGTTTTGGTGCTGTTTGGTACCGTATGGATGTACTCGTATGGTATTGTACCCTTTTTGTGTTGTTTGGTACCGTAACGAAGTAATCGTACGGTATTGCACCGTTTTGGTGTGGTTTGGTACCGTATGGATGTACTCGTACGGTATTGCACCGTTTTGGTTAGGTTTGGTACCGTAACGAAGTACTCGTACGGTATTGTACCCTTTTGGTGTGGTTTGGTACCGTAACAAAGTACTCGTACGGTATTGCACCGTTTTGGTGTGGTTTGTTACCGTATGGAAGTACTCGTACGGTATTTTACCCTTTTCGTGTCGTTTGGTACCGTAACGAAGTACTCGTACGGTATTGCACCGTTTTGGTTAGGTTTGGTACCGTAACGAAGTACTCGTACGGTATTGCACCGTTTTGGTGTGGTTTGGTACCGTATGGATGTACTCGTTCGGTATTGTACCCTTTTGGTGTGGTTTGGTACCGTAACGAAGTACTCGTATGGTATTGCACCGTTTTGGTTAGGTTTGGTACCGTAACGAAGTACTCGTACGGTATTGTACCCTTTTGGTGTGGTTTGGTACCGTAACAAAGTACTCGTACGGTATTGCACCGTTTTGGTGTGGTTTGGTACCGTATAGATGTACTCGTACGGTATTGCACCGTTTTGGTTAGGTTTGGTACCGTAACGAAGTACTCGTACGGTATTGTACCCTTTTGGTGTGGTTTGGTACCGTAACAAAGTACTCGTACGGTATTGCACCGTTTTGGTGTGGTTTGGTACCGTATGGATGTACTCGTACGGTATTGTACCCTTTTGGTGTGGTTTGGTACCGTAACGAAGTACTCGTACGGTATTGCACCGTTTTGGTGTGGTTTGGTACCGTATGGATGTACTCGTATGGTATTGTACCCTTTTTGTGTGGTTTGGTACCGTAACGAAGTAATCGTACGGTATTGCACCGTTTTGGTGTGGTTTGGTACCGTATGGATGTACTCGTACGGTATTGCACCGTTTTGGTTAGGTTTTGTACCGTAACGAAGTACTCGTACGGTATTGTACCCTTTTGGTGTGGTTTGGTACCGTAACAAAGTACTCGTACGGTATTGCACTGTTTTGGTGTGGTTTGTTACCGTATGGAAGTACTCGTACGGTATTTTACCCTTTTCGTGTCGTTTGGTACCGTAACGAAGTACTCGTACGGTATTGCACCGTTTTGGTGTGGTTTGGTACCGTATGGATGTACTCGTTCGGTATTGTACCCTTTTGGTGTGGTTTGGTACCGTAACGAAGTACTCGTATGGTATTGCACCGTTTTGGTTAGGTTTGGTACCGTAACGAAGTACTCGTACGGTATTGTACCCTTTTGGTGTGGTTTGGTACCGTAACAAAGTACTCGTACGGTATTGCACCGTTTTGGTGTGGTTTGGTACCGTATAGATGTACTCGTACGGTATTGCACCGTTTTTGTTAGGTTTGGTACCGTAACGAAGTACTCGTACGGTATTGTACCCTTTTGGTGTGGTTTGGTACCGTAACAAAGTACTCGTACGGTATTGCACCGTTTTGGTGTGGTTTGGTACCGTATGGATGTACTCGTACGGTATTGTACCCTTTTGGTGTGGTTTGGTACCGTAACGAAGTACTCGTACGGTATTGCACCGTTTTGGTGCTGTTTGGTACCGTATGGATGTACTCGTATGGTATTGTACCCTTTTTGTGTGGTTTGGTACCGTAACGAAGTAATCGTACGGTATTGCACCGTTTTGGTGTGGTTTGGTACCGTATGGATGTACTCGTACGGTATTGCACCGTTTTGGTTAGGTTTGGTACCGTAACGAAGTACTCGTACGGTATTGTACCCTTTTGGTGTGGTTTGGTACCGTAACGAAGTACTCGTACGGTATTGCACCGTTTTGGTGTGGTTTGGTACCGTATGGATGTACTCGTTCGGTATTGTACCCTTTTGGTGTGGTTTGGTACCGTAACGAAGTACTCGTATGGTATTGCACCGTTTTGGTTAGGTTTGGTACCGTAACGAAGTACTCGTACGGTATTGTACCCTTTTGGTGTGGTTTGGTACCGTAACAAAGTACTCGTACGGTATTGCACCGTTTTGGTGTGGTTTGGTACCGTATAGATGTACTCGTACGGTATTGCACCGTTTTGGTTAGGTTTGGTACCGTAACGAAGTACTCGTACGGTATTGTACCCTTTTGGTGTGGTTTGGTACCGTAACAAAGTACTCGTACGGTATTGCACCGTTTTGGTGTGGTTTGGTACCGTATGGATGTACTCGTACGGTATTGTACCCTTTTGGTGTGGTTTGGTACCGTAACGAAGTACTCGTACGGTATTGCACCGTTTTGGTGTGGTTTGGTACCGTATGGATGTACTCGTATGGTATTGTACCCTTTTTGTGTGGTTTGGTACCGTAACGAAGTAATCGTACGGTATTGCACCGTTTTGGTGTGGTTTGGTACCGTATGGATGTACTCGTACGGTATTGCACCGTTTTGGTTAGGTTTGGTACCGTAACGAAGTACTCGTACGGTATTGTACCCTTTTGGTGTGGTTTGGTACCGTAACAAAGTACTCGTACGGTATTGCACCGTTTTGGTGTGGTTTGGTACCGTATAGATGTACTCGTACGGTATTGCACCGTTTTGGTTAGGTTTGGTACCGTAACGAAGTACTCGTACGGTATTGTACCCTTTTGGTGTGGTTTGGTACCGTAACAAAGTACTCGTACGTTATTGCACCGTTTTGGTGTGGTTTGTTACCGTATGGAAGTACTCGTACGGTATTGTACCCTTTTCGTGTCGTTTGGTACCGTAACGAAGTACTCGTACGGTATTGCACCGTTTTGGTGTGGTTTGGTACCGTATGGATGTACTCGTTCGGTATTGTACCCTTTTGGTGTGGTTTGGTACGGTAACGAAGTACTCGTATGGTATTGCACCGTTTTGGTTAGGTTTGGTACCGTAACGAAGTACTCGTACGGTATTGTACCCTTTTGGTGTGGTTTGGTACCGTAACAAAGTACTCGTACGGTATTGCACCGTTTTGGTGTGGTTTGGTACCGTATAGATGTACTCGTACGGTATTGCACCGTTTTGGTTAGGTTTGGTACCGTAACGAAGTACTCGTACGGTATTGTACCCTTTTGGTGTGGTTTGGTACCGTAACAAAGTACTCGTACGGTATTGCACCGTTTTGGTGTGGTTTGGTACCGTATGGATGTACTCGTACGGTATTGTACCCTTTTGGTGTGGTTTGGTACCGTAACGAAGTACTCGTACGGTATTGCACCGTTTTGGTGTGGTTTGGTACCGTATGGATGTACTCGTATGGTATTGTACCCTTTTTGTGTGGTTTGGTACCGTAACGAAGTAATCGTACGGTATTGCACCGTTTTGGTGTGGTTTGGTACCGTATGGATGTACTCGTACGGTATTGCACCGTTTTGGTTAGGTTTGGTACCGTAACGAAGTACTCGTACGGTATTGTACCCTTTTGGTGTGGTTTGGTACCGTATGGATGTACTCGTACGGTATTGCACCGTTTTGGTTTGGTTTGGTACCGTAACGAAGTACTCGTACGGTATTGTACCCTTTTTGTGTGGTTTGGTACCGTAACGAAGTACTCGTACGGTATTGCACCGTTTTGGTGTGGTTTGGTACCGTATGGATGTACTCGTACGGTATTGCACCGTCTTGGTTAGGTTTGGTACCGTAACAAAGTACTCGTACGGTATTGTACCCTTTTGGTGTGGTTTGGTACCGTATTGAAGTACTCGTACGGTATTGCACCGTTTTGGTGTGGTTTGGTACCGTATGGATGTACTCGTACGGTATTGCACCGTTTTGGTTTGGTTTCGTACCGTAACGAAGTACTCGTATGATATTGTACCCTTTTGGTGTGGTTTGGTACCGTAACGAAGTACTCGTACGGTATTGCACCGTTTTGGTGTGGTTTGGTACCGTATGGATGTACTCGTTCGGTATTGTACCCTTTTGGTGTGGTTTGGTACCGTAACGAAGTACTCGTATGGTATTGCACCGTTTTGGTTAGGTTTGGTACCGTAACGAAGTACTCGTACGGTATTGTACCCATTTGGTGTGGTTTGGTACCGTAACAAAGTACTCGTACGGTATTGCACCGTTTTGGTGTGGTTTTGTACCGTATAGATGTACTCGTACGGTATTGCACCGTTTTGGTTAGGTTTGGTACCGTAACGAAGTACTCGTACGGTATTGTACCCTTTTGGTGTGGTTTGGTACCGTAACAAAGTACTCGTACGGTATTGCACCGTTTTGGTGTGGTTTGGTACCGTATGGATGTACTCGTACGGTATTGTACCCTTTTGGTGTGGTTTGGTACCGTAACGAAGTACTCGTACGGTATTGCACCGTTTTGGTGTGGTTTGGTACCGTATGGATGTACTCGTATGGTATTGTACCCTTTTTGTGTGGTTTGGTACCGTAACGAAGTAATCGTACGGTATTGCACCGTTTTGGTGTGGTTTGGTACCGTATGGATGTACTCGTACGGTATTGCACCGTTTTGGTTAGGTTTGGTACCGTAACGAAGTACTCGTACGGTATTGTACCCTTTTGGTGTGGTTTGGTACCGTAACAAAGTACTCGTACGGTATTGCACCGTTTTGGTGTGGTTTGTTACCGTATGGAAGTACTCGTACGGTATTTTACCCTTTTCGTGTGGTTTGGTACCGTAACGAAGTACTCGTACGGTATTGCACCGTTTTGGTGTGGTTTGGTACCGTATGGATGTACTCGTATGGTATTGTACCCTTTTGGTGTGGTTTGGTACCGTAACGAAGTACTCGTACGGTATTGCACCGTTTTGGTGTGGTTTGGTACCGTATGGATGTACTCGTTCGGTATTGTACCCTTTTGGTGTGGTTTGGTACCGTAACGAAGTACTCGTATGGTATTGCACCGTTTTGGTTAGGTTTGGTACCGTAACGAAGTACTCGTACGGTATTGTACCCTTTTGGTGTGGTTTGGTACCGTAACAAAGTACTCGTACGGTATTGCACCGTTTTGGTGTGGTTTGGTACCGTATAGATGTACTCGTACGGTATTGCACCGTTTTGGTTAGGTTTTGTACCGTAACGAAGTACTCGTACGGTATTGTACCCTTTTGGTGTGGTTTGGTACCGTAACAAAGTACTCGTACGGTATTGCACCGTTTTGGTGTGGTTTGGTACCGTATGGATGTACTCGTACGGTATTGTACCCTTTTGGTGTGGTTTGGTACCGTAACGAAGTACTCGTACGGTATTGCACCGTTTTGGTGTGGTTTGGTACCGTATGGATGTACTCGTATGGTATTGTACCCTTTTTGTGTGGTTTGGTACCGTAACGAAGTAATCGTACGGTATTGCACCGTTTTGGTGTGGTTCGGTACCGTATGGATGTACTCGTACGGTATTGCACCGTTTTGGTTAGGTTTGGTACCGTAACGAAGTACTCGTACGGTATTGTACCCTTTTGGTGTGGTTTGGTACCGTAACAAAGTACTCGTACGGTATTGCACCGTTTTGGTGTGGTTTGGTACCGTATAGATGTACTCGTACGGTATTGCACCGTTTTGGTTAGGTTTGGTACCGTAACGAAGTACTCGTACGGTATTGTACCCTTTTGGTGTGGTTTGGTACCGTAACAAAGTACTCGTACGGTATTGCACCGTTTTGGTGTGGTTTGTTACCGTATGGAAGTACTCGTACGGTATTGTACCCTTTTCGTGTCGTTTGGTACCGTAACGAAGTACTCGTACGGTATTGCACCGTTTTGGTGTGGTTTGGTACCGTATGGATGTACTCGTTCGGTATTGTACCCTTTTGGTGTGGTTTGGTACGGTAACGAAGTACTCGTATGGTATTGCACCGTTTTGGTTAGGTTTGGTACCGTAACGAAGTACTCGTACGGTATTGTACCCTTTTGGTGTGGTTTGGTACCGTAACAAAGTACTCGTACGGTATTGCACCGTTTTGGTGTGGTTTGGTACCGTATAGATGTACTCGTACGGTATTGCACCGTTTTGGTTAGGTTTGGTACCGTAACGAAGTACTCGTACGGTATTGTACCCTTTTGGTGTGGTTTGGTACCGTAACAAAGTACTCGTACGGTATTGCACCGTTTTGGTGTGGTTTGGTACCGTATGGATGTACTCGTACGGTATTGTACCCTTTTGGTGTGGTTTGGTACCGTAACGAAGTACTCGTACGGTATTGCACCGTTTTGGTGTGGTTTGGTACCGTATGGATGTACTCGTATGGTATTGTACCCTTTTTGTGTGGTTTGGTACCGTAACGAAGTAATCGTACGGTATTGCACCGTTTTGGTGTGGTTTGGTACCGTATGGATGTACTCGTACGGTATTGCACCGTTTTGGTTAGGTTTGGTACCGTAACGAAGTACTCGTACGGTATTGTACCCTTTTGGTGTGGTTTGGTACCGTATGGATGTACTCGTACGGTATTGCACCGTTTTGGTTTGGTTTGGTACCGTAACGAAGTACTCGTACGGTATTGTACCCTTTTTGTGTGGTTTGGTACCGTAACGAAGTACTCGTACGGTATTGCACCGTTTTGGTGTGGTTTGGTACCGTATGGATGTACTCGTACGGTATTGCACCGTCTTGGTTAGGTTTGGTACCGTAACAAAGTACTCGTACGGTATTGTACCCTTTTGGTGTGGTTTGGTACCGTATTGAAGTACTCGTACGGTATTGCACCGTTTTGGTGTGGTTTGGTACCGTATGGATGTACTCGTACGGTATTGCACCGTTTTGGTTTGGTTTCGTACCGTAACGAAGTACTCGTATGATATTGTACCCTTTTGGTGTGGTTTGGTACCGTAACGAAGTACTCGTACGGTATTGCACCGTTTTGGTGTGGTTTGGTACCGTATGGATGTACTCGTTCGGTATTGTACCCTTTTGGTGTGGTTTGGTACCGTAACGAAGTACTCGTATGGTATTGCACCGTTTTGGTTAGGTTTGGTACCGTAACGAAGTACTCGTACGGTATTGTACCCATTTGGTGTGGTTTGGTACCGTAACAAAGTACTCGTACGGTATTGCACCGTTTTGGTGTGGTTTGGTACCGTATAGATGTACTCGTACGGTATTGCACCGTTTTGGTTAGGTTTGGTACCGTAACGAAGTACTCGTACGGTATTGTACCCTTTTGGTGTGGTTTGGTACCGTAACAAAGTACTCGTACGGTATTGCACCGTTTTGGTGTGGTTTGGTACCGTATGGATGTACTCGTACGGTATTGTACCCTTTTGGTGTGGTTTGGTACCGTAACGAAGTACTCGTACGGTATTGCACCGTTTTGGTGTGGTTTGGTACCGTATGGATGTACTCGTATGGTATTGTACCCTTTTTGTGTGGTTTGGTACCGTAACGAAGTAATCGTACGGTATTGCACCGTTTTGGTGTGGTTTGGTACCGTATGGATGTACTCGTACGGTATTGCACCGTTTTGGTTAGGTTTGGTACCGTAACGAAGTACTCGTACGGTATTGTACCCTTTTGGTGTGGTTTGGTACCGTAACAAAGTACTCGTACGGTATTGCACCGTTTTGGTGTGGTTTGGTACCGTATAGATGTACTCGTACGGTATTGCACCGTTTTGGTTAGGTTTGGTACCGTAACGAAGTACTCGTACGGTATTGTACCCTTTTGGTGTGGTTTGGTACCGTAACAAAGTACTCGTACGGTATTGCACCGTTTTGGTGTGGTTTGGTACCGTATAGATGTACTCGTACGGTATTGCACCGTTTTGGTTAGGTTTGGTACCGTAACGAAGTACTCGTACGGTATTGTACCCTTTTGGTGTGGTTTGGTACCGTAACAAAGTACTCGTACGGTATTGCACCGTTTTGGTGTGGTTTGTTACCGTATGGATGTACTCGTACGGTATTGTACCCTTTTCGTGTCGTTTGGTACCGTAACGAAGTACTCGTACGGTATTGCACCGTTTTGGTGTGGTTTGGTACCGTATGGATGTACTCGTACGGTGTCGTACCCTTTTTGTGTGGTTTGGTACGGTAACGAAGTACTCGTACGGTATTGCACCGTTTTGGTGTGGTTTGGTACCGTATGGATGTACTCGTACGGTATTGCACCGTTTTGGTTAGGTTTGGTACCGTAACGAAGTACTCGTACGGTATTGTACCCTTTTGGTGTGGTTTGGTACCGTATTGAAGTACTCGTACGGTATTGCACCGTTTTGGTGTGGTTTGGTACCGTATGGATGTACTCGTACGGTATTGTACCCTTTTGGTGTGGTTTGGTACCGTAACGAAGTACTCGTACGGTATTGCACCGTTTTGGTGTGGTTTGGTACCGTATGGATGTACTCGTACGGTATTGTACCCTTTTTGTGTGGTTTGGTACGGTAACGAAGTACTCGTACGGTATTACACCGTTTTGGTGTGGTTTGGTACCGTATGGATGTACTCGTACGGTATTGCACCGTTTTGGTTAGGTTTGGTACCGTAACGAAGTACTCGTACGGTATTGTACCCTTTTGGTGTGGTTTGGTACCGTAACGAAGTACTCGTACGGTATTGCACCGTTTTGGTTAGGTTTGGTACCGTAACGAAGTACTCGTACGGTATTGTACCCTTTTGGTGTGGTTTGGTACCGTAACAAAGTACTCGTACGGTATTGCACCGTTTTGCTGTTGTTTGGTACCGTATAGATGTACTCTTACGGTATTGCACCGTTTTGGTTAGGTTTGGTACCGTAACGAAGTACTCGTACGGTATTGTACCCTTTTGGTGTGGTTTGGTACCGTAACAAAGTACTCGTACGGTATTGCACCGTTTTGGTGTGGTTTGGTACCGTATGGATGTACTCGTACGGTATTGCACCGTTTTGGTTTGGTTTCGTACCGTAACGAAGTACTCGTATGATATTGTACCCTTTTGGTGTGGTTTGGTACCGTAACGAAGTACTCGTACGGTATTGCACCGTTTTGGTGTGGTTTGGTACCGTATGGATGTACTCGTTCGGTATTGTACCCTTTTGGTGTGGTTTGGTACCGTAACGAAGTACTCGTATGGTATTGCACCGTTTTGGTTAGGTTTGGTACCGTAACGAAGTACTCGTACGGTATTGTACCCTTTTGGTGTGGTTTGGTACCGTAACAAAGTACTCGTACGGTATTGCACCGTTTTGGTGTGGTTTGGTACCGTATAGACGTACTCGTACGGTATTGCACCGTTTTGGTTAGGTTTGGTACCGTAACGAAGTACTCGTACGGTATTGTACCCTTTTGGTGTGGTTTGGTACCGTAACAAAGTACTCGTACGGTATTGCACCGTTTTGGTGTGGTTTGGTACCGTATGGATGTACTCGTACGGTATTGTACCCTTTTGGTGTGGTTTGGTACCGTAACGAAGTACTCGTACGGTATTGCACCGTTTTGGTGTGGTTTGGTACCGTATGGATGTACTCGTACGGTATTGTACCCTTTTTGTGTGGTTTGGTACCGTAACGAAGTACTCGTACGGTATTGCACCGTTTTGGTGTGGTTTGGTACCGTATGGATGTACTCGTACGGTATTGCACCGTTTTGGTTAGGTTTGGTACCGTAACGAAGTACTCGTACGGTATTGTACCCTTTTGGTGTGGTTTGGTACCGTATGGATGTACTCGTACGGTATTGCACCGTTTTGTTTTGGTTTGGTACCGTAACGATGTACTCGTACGGTATTGTACCCTTTTGGTGTGGTTTGGTACCGTAACAAAGTACTCGTACGGTATTGCACCGTTTTGGTGTGGTTTGGTACCGTATGGATGTACTCGTACGGTATTGTACCCTTTTGGTGTGGTTTGGTACCGTAACGAAGTACTCGTACGGTATTGCACCGTTTTGGTGTGGTTTGGTACCGTATGGATGTACTCGTATGGTATTGTACCCTTTTTGTGTGGTTTGGTACCGTAACGAAGTAATCGTACGGTATTGCACCGTTTTGGTGTGGTTTGGTACCGTATGGATGTACTCGTACGGTATTGCACCGTTTTGGTTAGGTTTGGTACCGTAACGAAGTACTCGTACGGTATTGTACCCTTTTGGTGTGGTTTGGTACCGTATTGATGTACTCGTACGGTATTGCACCGTTTTGGTTTGGTTTGGTACCGTAACGAAGTACTCGTACGGTATTGTACCCTTTTTGTGTGGTTTGGTACCGTAACGAAGTACTCGTACGGTATTGCACCGTTTTGGTGTGGTTTGGTACCGTATGGATGTACTCGTACGGTATTGCACCGTCTTGGTTAGGTTTGGTACCGTAACAAAGTACTCGTACGGTATTGTACCCTTTTGGTGTGGTTTGGTACCGTATTGAAGTACTCGTACGGTATTGCACCGTTTTGGTGTGGTTTGGTACCGTATGGATGTACTCGTACGGTATTGCACCGTTTTGGTTTGGTTTCGTACCGTAACGAAGTACTCGTATGATATTGTACCCTTTTGGTGTGGTTTGGTACCGTAACGAAGTACTCGTACGGTATTGCACCGTTTTGGTGTGGTTTGGTACCGTATGGATGTACTCGTTCGGTATTGTACCCTTTTGGTGTGGTTTGGTACCGTAACGAAGTACTCGTATGGTATTGCACCGTTTTGGTTAGGTTTGGTACCGTAACGAAGTACTCGTACGGTATTGTACCCATTTGGTGTGGTTTGGTACCGTAACAAAGTACTCGTACGGTATTGCACCGTTTTGGTGTGGTTTGGTACCGTATAGATGTACTCGTACGGTATTGCACCGTTTTGGTTAGGTTTGGTACCGTAACGAAGTACTCGTACGGTATTGTACCCTTTTGGTGTGGTTTGGTACCGTAACAAAGTACTCGTACGGTATTGCACCGTTTTGGTGTGGTTTGGTACCGTATGGATGTACTCGTACGGTATTGTACCCTTTTGGTGTGGTTTGGTACCGTAACGAAGTACTCGTACGGTATTGTACCCTTTTGGTGTGGTTTGGTACCGTAACAAAGTACTCGTACGGTATTGCACCGTTTTGGTGTGGTTTGGTACCGTATGGATGTACTCGTACGGTATTGCACCGTTTTGGTTAGGTTTGGTACCGTAACGAAGTACTCGTACGGTATTGTACCCTTTTGGTGTGGTTTGGTACCGTAACAAAGTACTCGTACGGTATTGCACCGTTTTGGTGTGGTTTGGTACCGTATGGATGTACTCGTACGGTATGGTACCCTTTTGGTGTGGTTTGGTACCGTAACGAAGTACTCGTACGGTATTGCACCGTTTTGGTGTGGTTTGGTACCGTATGGATGTACTCGTACGGTATTGCACCGTTTTGGTTAGGTTTGGTACCGTAACGAAGTACTCGTACGGTATTGTACCCTTTTGGTGTGGTTTGGTACCGTAACAAAGTACTCGTACGGTATTGCACCGTTTTGGTGTGGTTTGGTACCGTATAGATGTACTCGTACGGTATTGCACCGTTTTGGTTAGGTTTGGTACCGTAACGAAGTACTCGTACGGTATTGTACCCTTTTGGTGTGGTTTGGTACCGTAACAAAGTACTCGTACGGTATTGCACCGTTTTGGTGTGGTTTGTTACCGTATGGATGTACTCGTACGGTATTGTACCCTTTTCGTGTCGTTTGGTACCGTAACGAAGTACTCGTACGGTATTGCACCGTTTTGGTGTGGTTTGGTACCGTATGGATGTACTCGTACGGTGTCGTACCCTTTTTGTGTGGTTTGGTACGGTAACGAAGTACTCGTACGGTATTGCACCGTTTTGGTGTGGTTTGGTACCGTATGGATGTACTCGTACGGTATTGCACCGTTTTGGTTAGGTTTGGTACCGTAACGAAGTACTCGTACGGTATTGTACCCTTTTGGTGTGGTTTGGTACCGTATTGAAGTACTCGTACGGTATTGCACCGTTTTGGTGTGGTTTGGTACCGTATGGATGTACTCGTACGGTATTGTACCCTTTTGGTGTGGTTTGGTACCGTAACGAAGTACTCGTACGGTATTGCACCGTTTTGGTGTGGTTTGGTACCGTATGGATGTACTCGTACGGTATTGTACCCTTTTTGTGTGGTTTGGTACGGTAACGAAGTACTCGTACGGTATTGCACCGTTTTGGTGTGGTTTGGTACCGTATGGATGTACTCGTACGGTATTGCACCGTTTTGGTTAGGTTTGGTACCGTAACGAAGTACTCGTACGGTATTGTACCCTTTTGGTGTGGTTTGGTACCGTAACGAAGTACTCGTACGGTATTGCACCGTTTTGGTTAGGTTTGGTACCGTAACGAAGTACTCGTACGGTATTGTACCCTTTTGGTGTGGTTTGGTACCGTAACAAAGTACTCGTACGGTATTGCACCGTTTTGCTGTTGTTTGGTACCGTATAGATGTACTCTTACAATATTGCACCGTTTTGGTTAGGTTTGGTACCGTAACGAAGTACTCGTACGGTATTGTACCCTTTTGGTGTGGTTTGGTACCGTAACAAAGTACTCGTACGGTATTGCACCGTTTTGGTGTGGTTTGGTACCGTATGGATGTACTCGTACGGTATTGCACCGTTTTGGTTTGGTTTCGTACCGTAACGAAGTACTCGTATGATATTGTACCCTTTTGGTGTGGTTTGGTACCGTAACGAAGTACTCGTACGGTATTGCACCGTTTTGGTGTGGTTTGGTACCGTATGGATGTACTCGTTCGGTATTGTACCCTTTTGGTGTGGTTTGGTACCGTAACGAAGTACTCGTATGGTATTGCACCGTTTTGGTTAGGTTTGGTACCGTAACGAAGTACTCGTACGGTATTGTACCCTTTTGGTGTGGTTTGGTACCGTAACAAAGTACTCGTACGGTATTGCACCGTTTTGGTGTGGTTTGGTACCGTATAGACGTACTCGTACGGTATTGCACCGTTTTGGTTAGGTTTGGTACCGTAACGAAGTACTCGTACGGTATTGTACCCTTTTGGTGTGGTTTGGTACCGTAACAAAGTACTCGTACGGTATTGCACCGTTTTGGTGTGGTTTGGTACCGTATGGATGTACTCGTACGGTATTGTACCCTTTTGGTGTGGTTTGGTACCGTAACGAAGTACTCGTACGGTATTGCACCGTTTTTGTGTGGTTTGGTACCGTATGGATGTACTCGTACGGTATTGTACCCTTTTTGTGTGGTTTGGTACCGTAACGAAGTACTCGTACGGTATTGCACCGTTTTGGTGTGGTTTGGTACCGTATGGATGTACTCGTACGGTATTGCACCGTTTTGGTTAGGTTTGGTACCGTAACGAAGTACTCGTACGGTATCGTACCCTTTTGGTGTGGTTTGGTACCGTATGGATGTACTCGTACGGTATTGCACCGTTTTGGTTTGGTTTGGTACCGTAACGAAGTACTCGTACGGTATTGTACCCTTTTTGTGTGGTTTGGTACCGTAACGAAGTACTCGTACGGTATTGCACCGTTTTGGTGTGGTTTGGTACCGTATGGATGTACTCGTACGGTATTGCACCGTCTTGGTTAGGTTTGGTACCGTAACAAAGTACTCGTACGGTATTGTACCCTTTTGGTGTGGTTTGGTACCGTATTGAAGTACTCGTACGGTATTGCACCGTTTTGGTGTGGTTTGGTACCGTATGGATGTACTCGTACGGTATTGCACCGTTTTGGTTTGGTTTCGTACCGTAACGAAGTACTCGTATGATATTGTACCCTTTTGGTGTGGTTTGGTACCGTAACGAAGTACTCGTACGGTATTGCACCGTTTTGGTGTGGTTTGGTACCGTATGGATGTACTCGTTCGGTATTGTACCCTTTTGGTGTGGTTTGGTACCGTAACGAAGTACTCGTATGGTATTGCACCGTTTTGGTTAGGTTTGGTACCGTAACGAAGTACTCGTACGGTATTGTACCCTTTTGGTGTGGTTTGGTACCGTAACAAAGTACTCGTACGGTATTGCACCGTTTTGGTGTGGTTTGGTACCGTATAGATGTACTCGTACGGTATTGCACCGTTTTTGTTAGGTTTGGTACCGTAACGAAGTACTCGTACGGTATTGTACCCTTTTGGTGTGGTTTGGTACCGTAACAAAGTACTCGTACGGTATTGCACCGTTTTGGTGTGGTTTGGTACCGTATGGATGTACTCGTACGGTATTGTACCCTTTTGGTGTGGTTTGGTACCGTAACGAAGTACTCGTACGGTATTGCACCGTTTTGGTGTGGTTTGGTACCGTATGGATGTACTCGTATGGTATTGTACCCTTTTTGTGTGGTTTGGTACCGTAACGAAGTAATCGTACGGTATTGCACCGTTTTGGTGTGGTTTGGTACCGTATGGATGTACTCGTATGGTATTGTAACCTTTTGGTGTGGTTTGGTACCGTAACGAAGTACTCGTACGGTATTGCACCGTTTTGGTGTGGTTTGGTACCGTATGGATGTACTCGTTCGGTATTGTACCCTTTTGGTGTGGTTTGGTACCGTAACGAAGTACTCGTATGGTATTGCACCGTTTTGGTTAGGTTTGGTACCGTAACGAAGTACTCGTACGGTATTGTACCCTTTTGGTGTGGTTTGGTACCGTAACAAAGTACTCGTACGGTATTGCACCGTTTTGGTGTGGTTTGGTACCGTATAGATGTACTCGTACGGTATTGCACCGTTTTGGTTAGGTTTGGTACCGTAACGAAGTACTCGTACGGTATTGTACCCTTTTGGTGTGGTTTGGTACCGTAACAAAGTACTCGTACGGTATTGCACCGTTTTGGTGTGGTTTGGTACCGTATGGATGTACTCGTACGGTATTGTACCCTTTTGGTGTGGTTTGGTACCGTAACGAAGTACTCGTACGGTATTGCACCGTTTTGGTGTGGTTTGGTACCGTATGGATGTACTCGTATGGTATTGTACCCTTTTTGTGTGGTTTGGTACCGTAACGAAGTAATCGTACGGTATTGCACCGTTTTGGTGTGGTTTGGTACCGTATGGATGTACTCGTACGGTATTGCACCGTTTTGGTTAGGTTTGGTACCGTAACGAAGTACTCGTACGGTATTGTACCCTTTTGGTGTGGTTTGGTACCGTAACAAAGTACTCGTACGGTATTGCACCGTTTTGGTGTGGTTTGGTACCGTATAGATGTACTCGTACGGTATTGCACCGTTTTGGTTAGGTTTGGTACCGTAACGAAGTACTCGTACGGTATTGTACCCTTTTGGTGTGGTTTGGTACCGTAACAAAGTACTCGTACGGTATTGCACCGTTTTGGTGTGGTTTGTTACCGTATGGAAGTACTCGTACGGTATTGTACCCTTTTCGTGTCGTTTGGTACCGTAACGAAGTACTCGTACGGTATTGCACCGTTTTGGTGTGGTTTGGTACCGTATGGATGTACTCGTTCGGTATTGTACCCTTTTGGTGTGGTTTGGTACGGTAACGAAGTACTCGTATGGTATTGCACCGTTTTGGTTAGGTTTGGTACCGTAACGAAGTACTCGTACGGTATTGTTCCCTTTTGGTGTGGTTTGGTACCGTAACAAAGTACTCGTACGGTATTGCACCGTTTTGGTGTGGTTTGGTACCGTATAGATGTACTCGTACGGTATTGCACCGTTTTGGTTAGGTTTGGTACCGTAACGAAGTACTCGTACGGTATTGTACCCTTTTGGTGTGGTTTGGTACCGTAACAAAGTACTCGTACGGTATTGCACCGTTTTGGTGTGGTTTGGTACCGTATGGATGTACTCGTACGGTATTGTACCCTTTTGGTGTGGTTTGGTACCGTAACGAAGTACTCGTACGGTATTGCACCGTTTTGGTGTGGTTTGGTACCGTATGGATGTACTCGTATGGTATTGTACCCTTTTTGTGTGGTTTGGTACCGTAACGAAGTAATCGTACGGTATTGCACCGTTTTGGTGTGGTTTGGTACCGTATGGATGTACTCGTACGGTATTGCATCGTTTTGGTTAGGTTTGGTACCGTAACGAAGTACTCGTACGGTATTGTACCCTTTTGGTGTGGTTTGGTACCGTATGGATGTACTCGTACGGTATTGCACCGTTTTGGTTTGGTTTGGTACCGTAACGAAGTACTCGTACGGTATTGTACCCTTTTTGTGTGGTTTGGTACCGTAACGAAGTACTCGTACGGTATTGCACCGTTTTGGTGTGGTTTGGTACCGTATGGATGTACTCGTACGGTATTGCACCGTCTTGGTTAGGTTTGGTACCGTAACAAAGTACTCGTACGGTATTGTACCCTTTTGGTGTGGTTTGGTACCGTATTGAAGTACTCGTACGGTATTGCACCGTTTTGGTGTGGTTTGGTACCGTATGGATGTACTCGTACGGTATTGCACCGTTTTGGTTTGGTTTCGTACCGTAACGAAGTACTCGTATGATATTGTACCCTTTTGGTGTGGTTTGGTACCGTAACGAAGTACTCGTACGGTATTGCACCGTTTTGGTGTGGTTTGGTACCGTATGGATGTACTCGTTCGGTATTGTACCCTTTTGGTGTGGTTTGGTACCGTAACGAAGTACTCGTATGGTATTGCACCGTTTTGGTTAGGTTTGGTACCGTAACGAAGTACTCGTACGGTATTGTACCCATTTGGTGTGGTTTGGTACCGTAACAAAGTACTCGTACGGTATTGCACCGTTTTGGTGTGGTTTGGTACCGTATAGATGTACTCGTACGGTATTGCACCGTTTTGGTTAGGTTTGGTACCGTAACGAAGTACTCGTACGGTATTGTACCCTTTTGGTGTGGTTTGGTACCGTAACAAAGTACTCGTACGGTATTGCACCGTTTTGGTGTGGTTTGGTACCGTATGGATGTACTCGTACGGTATTGTACCCTTTTGGTGTGGTTTGGTACCGTAACGAAGTACTCGTACGGTATTGCACCGTTTTGGTGTGGTTTGGTACCGTATGGATGTACTCGTATGGTATTGTACCCTTTTTGTGTGGTTTGGTACCGTAACGAAGTAATCGTACGGTATTGCACCGTTTTGGTGTGGTTTGGTACCGTATGGATGTACTCGTACGGTATTGCACCGTTTTGGTTAGGTTTGGTACCGTAACGAAGTACTCGTACGGTATTGTACCCTTTTGGTGTGGTTTGGTACCGTAACAAAGTACTCGTACGGTATTGCACCGTTTTGGTGTGGTTTGGTACCGTATAGATGTACTCGTACGGTATTGCACCGTTTTGGTTAGGTTTGGTACCGTAACGAAGTACTCGTACGGTATTGTACCCTTTTGGTGTGGTTTGGTACCGTAACAAAGTACTCGTACGGTATTGCACCGTTTTGGTGTGGTTTGTTACCGTATGGATGTACTCGTACGGTATTGTACCCTTTTCGTGTCGTTTGGTACCGTAACGAAGTACTCGTACGGTATTGCACCGTTTTGGTGTGGTTTGGTACCGTATGGATGTACTCGTACGGTGTCGTACCCTTTTTGTGTGGTTTGGTACGGTAACGAAGTACTCGTACGGTATTGCACCGTTTTGGTGTGGTTTGGTACCGTATGGATGTACTCGTACGGTATTGCACCGTTTTGGTTAGGTTTGGTACCGTAACGAAGTACTCGTACGGTGTTGTACCCTTTTGGTGTGGTTTGGTACCGTATTGAAGTACTCGTACGGTATTGCACCGTTTTGGTGTGGTTTGGTACCGTATGGATGTACTCGTACGGTATTGTACCCTTTTGGTGTGGTTTGGTACCGTAACGAAGTACTCGTACGGTATTGCACCGTTTTGGTGTGGTTTGGTACCGTATGGATGTACTCGTACGGTATTGTACCCTTTTTGTGTGGTTTGGTACGGTAACGAAGTACTCGTACGGTATTGCACCGTTTTGGTGTGGTTTGGTACCGTATGGATGTACTCGTACGGTATTGCACCGTTTTGGTTAGGTTTGGTACCGTAACGAAGTACTCGTACGGTATTGTACCCTTTTGGTGTGGTTTGGTACCGTAACGAAGTACTCGTACGGTATTGCACCGTTTTGGTTAGGTTTGGTACCGTAACGAAGTACTCGTACGGTATTGTACCCTTTTGGTGTGGTTTGGTACCGTAACAAAGTACTCGTACGGTATTGCACCGTTTTGCTGTTGTTTGGTACCGTATAGATGTACTCTTACGGTATTGCACCGTTTTGGTTAGGTTTGGTACCGTAACGAAGTACTCGTACGGTATTGTACCCTTTTGGTGTGGTTTGGTACCGTAACAAAGTACTCGTACGGTATTGCACCGTTTTGGTGTGGTTTGGTACCGTATGGATGTACTCGTACGGTATTGCACCGTTTTGGTTTGGTTTCGTACCGTAACGAAGTACTCGTATGATATTGTACCCTTTTGGTGTGGTTTGGTACCGTAACGAAGTACTCGTACGGTATTGCACCGTTTTGGTGTGGTTTGGTACCGTATGGATGTACTCGTTCGGTATTGTACCCTTTTGGTGTGGTTTGGTACCGTAACGAAGTACTCGTATGGTATTGCACCGTTTTGGTTAGGTTTGGTACCGTAACGAAGTACTCGTACGGTATTGTACCCTTTTGGTGTGGTTTGGTACCGTAACAAAGTACTCGTACGGTATTGCACCGTTTTGGTGTTGTTTGGTACCGTATGGATGTACTCGTATGGTATTGTACCCTTTTTGTGTGGTTTGGTACCGTAACGAAGTAATCGTACGGTATTGCACCGTTTTGGTGTGGTTTGGTACCGTATGGATGTACTCGTACGGTATTGCACCGTTTTGGTTAGGTTTGGTACCGTAACGAAGTACTCGTACGGTATTGTACCCTTTTGGTGTGGTTTGGTACCGTAACAAAGTACTCGTACGGTATTGCACCGTTTTGGTGTGGTTTGGTACCGTATAGATGTACTCGTACGGTATTGCACCGTTTTGGTTAGGTTTGGTACCGTAACGAAGTACTCGTACGGTATTGTACCCTTTTGGTGTGGTTTGGTACCGTAACAAAGTACTCGTACGGTATTGCACCGTTTTGGTGTGGTTTGTTACCGTATGGATGTACTCGTACGGTATTGTACCCTTTTCGTGTCGTTTGGTACCGTAACGAAGTACTCGTACGGTATTGCACCGTTTTGGTGTGGTTTGGTACCGTATGGATGTACTCGTACGGTATTGCACCGTTTTGGTTAGGTTTGGTACCGTAACGAAGTACTCGTACGGTATTGTACCCTTTTGGTGTGGTTTGGTACCGTATTGAAGTACTCGTACGGTATTGCACCGTTTGGGTGTGGTTTGGTACCGTATGGATGTACTCGTACGGTATTGTACCCTTTTGGTGTGGTTTGGTACCGTAACGAAGTACTCGTACGGTATTGCACCGTTTTGGTGTGGTTTGGTACCGTATGGATGTACTCGTACGGTATTGTACCCTTTTTGTGTGGTTTGGTACGGTAACGAAGTACTCGTACGGTATTGCACCGTTTTGGTGTGGTTTGGTACCGTATGGATGTACTCGTACGGTATTGCACCGTTTTGGTTAGGTTTGGTACCGTAACGAAGTACTCGTACGGTATTGTACCCTTTTGGTGTGGTTTGGTACCGTAACGAAGTACTCGTACGGTATTGCACCGTTTTGGTTAGGTTTGGTACCGTAACGAAGTACTCGTACGGTATTGTACCCTTTTGGTGTGGTTTGGTACCGTAACAAAGTACTCGTACGGTATTGCACCGTTTTGCTGTTGTTTGGTACCGTATAGATGTACTCTTACGGTATTGCACCGTTTTGGTTAGGTTTGGTACCGTAACGAAGTACTCGTACGGTATTGTACCCTTTTGGTGTGGTTTGGTACCGTAACAAAGTACTCGTACGGTATTGCACCGTTTTGGTGTGGTTTGGTACCGTATGGATGTACTCGTACGGTATTGCACCGTTTTGGTTTGGTTTCGTACCGTAACGAAGTACTCGTATGATATTGTACCCTTTTGGTGTGGTTTGGTACCGTAACGAAGTACTCGTACGGTATTGCACCGTTTTGGTGTGGTTTGGTACCGTATGGATGTACTCGTTCGGTATTGTACCCTTTTGGTGTGGTTTGGTACCGTAACGAAGTACTCGTATGGTATTGCACCGTTTTGGTTAGGTTTGGTACCGTAACGAAGTACTCGTACGGTATTGTACCCTTTTGGTGTGGTTTGGTACCGTAACAAAGTACTCGTACGGTATTGCACCGTTTTGGTGTGGTTTGGTACCGTATAGACGTACTCGTACGGTATTGCACCGTTTTGGTTAGGTTTGGTACCGTAACGAAGTACTCGTACGGTATTGTACCCTTTTGGTGTGGTTTGGTACCGTAACAAAGTACTCGTACGGTATTGCACCGTTTTGGTGTGGTTTGGTACCGTATGGATGTACTCGTACGGTATTGTACCCTTTTGGTGTGGTTTGGTACCGTAACGAAGTACTCGTACGGTATTGCACCGTTTTGGTGTGGTTTGGTACCGTATGGATGTACTCGTACGGTATTGTACCCTTTTTGTGTGGTTTGGTACCGTAACGAAGTACTCGTACGGTATTGCACCGTTTTGGTGTGGTTTGGTACCGTATGGATGTACTCGTACGGTATTGCACCGTTTTGGTTAGGTTTGGTACCGTAACGAAGTACTCGTACGGTATTGTACCCTTTTGGTGTGGTTTGGTACCGTATGGATGTACTCGTACGGTATTGCACCGTTTTGGTTTGGTTTGGTACCGTAACGAAGTACTCGTACGGTATTGTACCCTTTTTGTGTGGTTTGGTACCGTAACGAAGTACTCGTACGGTATTGCACCGTTTTGGTGTGGTTTGGTACCGTATGGATGTACTCGTACGGTATTGCACCGTCTTGGTTAGGTTTGGTACCGTAACAAAGTACTCGTACGGTATTGTACCCTTTTGGTGTGGTTTGGTACCGTATTGAAGTACTCGTACGGTATTGCACCGTTTTGGTGTGGTTTGGTACCATATGGATGTACTCGTACGGTATTGCACCGTTTTGGTTTGGTTTCGTACCGTAACGAAGTACTCGTATGATATTGTACCCTTTTGGTGTGGTTTGGTACCGTAACGAAGTACTCGTACGGTATTGCACCGTTTTGGTGTGGTTTGGTACCGTATGGATGTACTCGTTCGGTATTGTACCCTTTTGGTGTGGTTTGGTACCGTAACGAAGTACTCGTATGGTATTGCACCGTTTTGGTTAGGTTTGGTACCGTAACGAAGTACTCGTACGGTATTGTACCCTTTTGGTGTGGTTTGGTACCGTAACAAAGTACTCGTACGGTATTGCACCGTTTTGGTGTGGTTTGGTACCGTATAGATGTACTCGTACGGTATTGCACCGTTTTGGTTAGGTTTGGTACCGTAACGAAGTACTCGTACGGTATTGTACCCTTTTGGTGTGGTTTGGTACCGTAACAAAGTACTCGTACGGTATTGCACCGTTTTGGTGTGGTTTGGTACCGTATGGATGTACTCGTACGGTATTGTACCCTTTTGGTGTGGTTTGGTACCGTAACGAAGTACTCGTACGGTATTGCACCGTTTTGGTGTGGTTTGGTACCGTATGGATGTACTCGTATGGTATTGTACCCTTTTTGTGTGGTTTGGTACCGTAACGAAGTAATCGTACGGTATTGCACCGTTTTGGTGTGGTTTGGTACCGTATGGATGTACTCGTACGGTATTGCACCGTTTTGGTTAGGTTTGGTACCGTAACGAAGTACTCGTACGGTATTGTACCCTTTTGGTGTGGTTTGGTACCGTAACAAAGTACTCGTACGGTATTGCACCGTTTTGGTGTGGTTTGGTACCGTATAGATGTACTCGTACGGTATTGCACCGTTTTCGTTAGGTTTGGTACCGTAACGAAGTACTCGTACGGTATTGTACCCTTTTGGTGTGGTTTTGTACCGTAACAAAGTACTCGTACGGTATTGCACCGTTTTGGTGTGGTTTGTTACCGTATGGATGTACTCGTACGGTATTGTACCCTTTTGGTGTCGTTTGGTACCGTAACGAAGTACTCGTACGGTATTGCACCGTTTTGGTGTGGTTTGGTACCGTATGGATGTACTCGTACGGTATTGTACCCTTTTTGTGTGGTTTGGTACGGTAACGAAGTACTCGTACGGTATTGCACCGTTTTGGTGTGGTTTGGTACCGTATGGATGTACTCGTACGGTATTGCACCGTTTTGGTTAGGTTTGGTACCGTAACGAAGTACTCGTACGGTATTGTACCCTTTTGGTGTGGTTTGGTACCGTATTGAAGTACTCGTACGGTATTGCACCGTTTTGGTGTGGTTTGGTACCGTATGGATGTACTCGTACGGTATTGTACCCTTTTGGTGTGGTTTGGTACCGTAACGAAGTACTCGTACGGTATTGCACCGTTTTGGTGTGGTTTGGTACCGTATGGATGTACTCGTATGGTATTGTACCCTTTTTGTGTGGTTTGGTACCGTAACGAAGTAATCGTACGGTATTGCACCGTTTTGGTGTGGTTTGGTACCGTATGGATGTACTCGTACGGTATTGCACCGTTTTGGTTAGGTTTGGTACCGTAACGAAGTACTCGTACGGTATTGTACCCTTTTGGTGTGGTTTGGTACCGTAACAAAGTACTCGTACGGTATTGCACCGTTTTGGTGTGGTTTGGTACCGTATCGATGTACTCGTACGGTATTGCACCGTTTTGGTTAGGTTTGGTACCGTAACGAAGTACTCGTACGGTATTGTACCCTTTTGGTGTGGTTTGGTACCGTAACAAAGTACTCGTACGGTATTGCACCGTTTTGGTGTGGTTTGTTACCGTATGGATGTACTCGTACGGTATTGTACCCTTTTCGTGTCGTTTGGTACCGTAACGAAGTACTCGTACGGTATTGCACCGTTTTGGTGTGGTTTGGTACCGTATGGATGTACTCGTACGGTGTCGTACCCTTTTTGTGTGGTTTGGTACGGTAACGAAGTACTCGTACGGTATTGCACCGTTTTGGTGTGGTTTGGTACCGTATGGATGTACTCGTACGGTATTGCACCGTTTTGGTTAGGTTTGGTACCGTAACGAAGTACTCGTACGGTATTGTACCCTTTTGGTGTGGTTTGGTACCGTATTGAAGTACTCGTACGGTATTGCACCGTTTTGGTGTGGTTTGGTACCGTATGGATGTACTCGTACGGTATTGTACCCTTTTGGTGTGGTTTGGTACCGTAACGAAGTACTCGTACGGTATTGCACCGTTTTGGTGTGGTTTGGTACCGTATGGATGTACTCGTACGGTATTGTACCCTTTTTGTGTGGTTTGGTACGGTAACGAAGTACTCGTACGGTATTGCACCGTTTTGGTGTGGTTTGGTACCGTATGGATGTACTCGTACGGTATTGCACCGTTTTGGTTAGGTTTGGTACCGTAACGAAGTACTCGTACGGTATTGTACCCTTTTGGTGTGGTTTGGTACCGTAACGAAGTACTCGTACGGTATTGCACCGTTTTGGTTAGGTTTGGTACCGTAACGAAGTACTCGTACGGTATTGTACCCTTTTGGTGTGGTTTGGTACCGTAACAAAGTACTCGTACGGTATTGCACCGTTTTGCTGTTGTTTGGTACCGTATAGATGTACTCTTACGGTATTGCACCGTTTTGGTTAGGTTTGGTACCGTAACGAAGTACTCGTACGGTATTGTACCCTTTTGGTGTGGTTTGGTACCGTAACAAAGTACTCGTACGGTATTGCACCGTTTTGGTGTGGTTTGGTACCGTATGGATGTACTCGTACGGTATTGCACCGTTTTGGTTTGGTTTCGTACCGTAACGAAGTACTCGTATGATATTGTACCCTTTTGGTGTGGTTTGGTACCGTAACGAAGTACTCGTACGGTATTGCACCGTTTTGGTGTGGTTTGGTACCGTATGGATGTACTCGTTCGGTATTGTACCCTTTTGGTGTGGTTTGGTACCGTAACGAAGTACTCGTATGGTATTGCACCGTTTTGGTTAGGTTTGGTACCGTAACGAAGTACTCGTACGGTATTGTACCCTTTTGGTGTGGTTTGGTACCGTAACAAAGTACTCGTACGGTATTGCACCGTTTTGGTGTGGTTTGGTACCGTATAGACGTACTCGTACGGTATTGCAACGTTTTGGTTAGGTTTGGTACCGTAACGAAGTACTCGTACGGTATTGTACCCTTTTGGTGTGGTTTGGTACCGTAACAAAGTACTCGTACGGTATTGAACCGTTTTGGTGTGGTTTGGTACCGTATGGATGTACTCGTACGGTATTGTACCCTTTTGGTGTGGTTTGGTACCGTAACGAAGTACTCGTACGGTATTGCACCGTTTTGGTGTGGTTTGGTACCGTATGGATGTACTCGTACGGTATTGTACCCTTTTTGTGTGGTTTGGTACCGTAACGAAGTACTCGTACGGTATTGCACCGTTTTGGTGTGGTTTGGTACCGTATGGATGTACTCGTACGGTATTGCACCGTTTTGGTTAGGTTTGGTACCGTAACGAAGTACTCGTACGGTATTGTACCCTTTTGGTGTGGTTTGGTACCGTATGGATGTACTCGTACGGTATTGCACCGTTTTGGTTTGGTTTGGTACCGTAACGAAGTACTCGTACGGTATTGTACCCTTTTTTTGTGGTTTGGTACCGTAACGAAGTACTCGTACGGTATTGCACCGTTTTGGTGTGGTTTGGTACCGTATGGATGTACTCGTACGGTATTGCACCGTCTTGGTTAGGTTTGGTACCGTAACAAAGTACTCGTACGGTATTGTACCCTTTTGGTGTGGTTTGGTACCGTATTGAAGTACTCGTACGGTATTGCACCGTTTTGGTGTGGTTTGGTACCGTATGGATGTACTCGTACGGTATTGCACCGTTTTGGTTTGGTTTCGTACCGTAACGAAGTACTCGTATGATATTGTACCCTTTTGGTGTGGTTTGGTACCGTAACGAAGTACTCGTACGGTATTGCACCGTTTTGGTGTGGTTTGGTACCGTATGGATGTACTCGTTCGGTATTGTACCCTTTTGGTGTGGTTTGGTACCGTAACGAAGTACTCGTATGGTATTGCACCGTTTTGGTTAGGTTTGGTACCGTAACGAAGTACTCGTACGGTATTGTACCCTTTTGGTGTGGTTTGGTACCGTAACAAAGTACTCGTACGGTATTGCACCGTTTTGGTGTGGTTTGGTACCGTATAGATGTACTCGTACGGTATTGCAACGTTTTGGTTAGGTTTGGTACCGTAACGAAGTACTCGTACGGTATTGTACCCTTTTGGTGTGGTTTGGTACCGTAACGAAGTACTCGTACGGTATTGCACCGTTTTGGTGTGGTTTGGTACCGTATGGATGTACTCGTACGGTATTGTACCCTTTTGGTGTGGTTTGGTACCGTAACGAAGTACTCGTACGGTATTGCACCGTTTTGGTGTGGTTTGGTACCGTATGGATGTACTCGTATGGTATTGTACCCTTTTTGTGTGGTTTGGTACCGTAACGAAGTAATCGTACGGTATTGCACCGTTTTGGTGTGGTTTGGTACCGTATGGATGTACTCGTACGGTATTGCACCGTTTTGGTTAGGTTTGGTACCGTAACGAAGTACTCGTACGGTATTGTACCCTTTTGGTGTGGTTTGGTACCGTAACAAAGTACTCGTACGGTATTGCACCGTTTTGGTGTGGTTTGGTACCGTATAGATGTACTCGTACGGTATTGCACCGTTTTCGTTAGGTTTGGTACCGTAACGAAGTACTCGTACGGTATTGTACCCTTTTGGTGTGGTTTGGTACCGTAACAAAGTACTCGTACGGTATTGCACCGTTTTGGTGTGGTTTGTTACCGTATGGATGTACTCGTACGGTATTGTACCCTTTTGGTGTCGTTTGGTACCGTAACGAAGTACTCGTACGGTATTGCACCGTTTTGGTGTGGTTTGGTACCGTATGGATGTACTCGTACGGTATTGTACCCTTTTTGTGTGGTTTGGTACGGTAACGAAGTACTCGTACGGTATTGCACCGTTTTGGTGTGGTTTGGTACCGTATGGATGTACTCGTACGGTATTGCACCGTTTTGGTTAGGTTTGGTACCGTAACGAAGTACTCGTACGGTATTGTACCCTTTTGGTGTGGTTTGGTACCGTATTGAAGTACTCGTACGGTATTGCACCGTTTTGGTGTGGTTTGGTACCGTATGGATGTACTCGTACGGTATTGTACCCTTTTGGTGTGGTTTGGTACCGTAACGAAGTACTCGTACGGTATTGCACCGTTTTGGTGTGGTTTGGTACCGTATGGATGTACTCGTACGGTATTGTACCCTTTTTGTGTGGTTTGGTACGGTAACGAAGTACTCGTACGGTATTGCACCGTTTTGGTGTGGTTTGGTACCGTATGGATGTACTCGTACGGTATTGCACCGTTTTGGTTAGGTTTGGTACCGTAACGAAGTACTCGTACGGTATTGTACCCTTTTGGTGTGGTTTGGTACCGTAACAAAGTACTCGTACGGTATTGCACCGTTTTGGTTAGGTTTGGTACCGTAACGAAGTACTCGTACGGTATTGTACCCTTTTGGTGTGGTTTGGTACCGTAACAAAGTACTCGTACGGTATTGCACCGTTTTGCTGTGGTTTGGTACCGTATAGATGTACTCTTACGGTATTGCACCGTTTTGGTTAGGTTTGGTACCGTAACGAAGTACTCGTACGGTATTGTACCCTTTTGGTGTGGTTTGGTACCGTAACAAAGTACTCGTACGGTATTGCACCGTTTTGGTGTGGTTTGGTACCGTATGGATGTACTCGTACGGTATTGCACCGTTTTGGTTTGGTTTCGTACCGTAACGAAGTACTCGTATGATATTGTACCCTTTTGGTGTGGTTTGGTACCGTAACGAAGTACTCGTACGGTATTGCACCGTTTTGGTGTGGTTTGGTACCGTATTGATGTACTCGTTCGGTATTGTACCCTTTTGGTGTGGTTTGGTACCGTAACGAAGTACTCGTATGGTATTGCACCGTTTTGGTTAGGTTTGGTACCGTAACGAAGTACTCGTACGGTATTGTACCCTTTTGGTGTGGTTTGGTACCGTAACAAAGTACTCGTACGGTATTGCACCGTTTTGGTGTGGTTTGGTACCGTATAGACGTACTCGTACGGTATTGCACCGTTTTGGTTAGGTTTGGTACCGTAACAAAGTACTCGTACGGTATTGCACCGTTTTGGTGTGGTTTGGTACCGTATGGATGTACTCGTACGGTATTGCACCGTTTTGGTTTGGTTTCGTACCGTAACGAAGTACTCGTATGATATTGTACCCTTTTGGTGTGGTTTGGTACCGTAACGAAGTACTCGTACGGTATTGCACCGTTTTGGTGTGGTTTGGTACCGTATGGATGTACTCGTTCGGTATTGTACCCTTTTGGTGTGGTTTGGTACCGTAACGAAGTACTCGTATGGTATTGCACCGTTTTGGTTAGGTTTGGTACCGTAACGAAGTACTCGTACGGTATTGTACCCTTTTGGTGTGGTTTGGTACCGTAACAAAGTACTCGTACGGTATTGCACCGTTTTGGTGTGGTTTGGTACCGTATAGATGTACTCGTACGGTATTGCACCGTTTTGGTTAGGTTTGGTACCGTAACGAAGTACTCGTACGGTATTGTACCCTTTTGGTGTGGTTTCGTACCGTAACAAAGTACTCGTACGGTATTGCACCGTTTTGGTGTGGTTTGGTACCGTATGGATGTACTCGTACGGTATTGTACCCTTTTGGTGTGGTTTGGTACCGTAACAAAGTACTCGTACGGTATTGCACCGTTTTGGTGTGGTTTGGTACCGTATGGATGTACTCGTACGGTATTGCACCGTTTTGGTTTGGTTTCGTACCGTAACGAAGTACTCGTATGATATTGTACCCTTTTGGTGTGGTTTGGTACCGTAACGAAGTACTCGTACGGTATTGCACCGTTTTGGTGTGGTTTGGTACCGTATGGATGTACTCGTTCGGTATTGTACCCTTTTGGTGTGGTTTGGTACCGTAACGAAGTACTCGTATGGTATTGCACCGTTTTGGTTAGGTTTGGTACCGTAACGAAGTACTCGTACGGTATTGTACCCTTTTGGTGTGGTTTGGTACCGTAACAAAGTACTCGTACGGTATTGCACCGTTTTGGTGTGGTTTGGTACCGTATAGACGTACTCGTACGGTATTGCACCGTTTTGGTTAGGTTTGGTACCGTAACGAAGTACTCGTACGGTATTGTACCCTTTTGGTGTGGTTTGGTACCGTAACAAAGTACTCGTACGGTATTGCACCGTTTTGGTGTGGTTTGGTACCGTATGGATGTACTCGTACGGTATTGTACCCTTTTTGTGTGGTTTGGTACCGTAACGAAGTACTCGTACGGTATTGCACCGTTTTGGTGTGGTTTGGTACCGTATGGATGTACTCGTACGGTATTGTACCCTTTTTGTGTGGTTTGGTACCGTAACGAAGTACTCGTACGGTATTGCACCGTTTTGGTGTGGTTTGGTACCGTATGGATGTACTCGTACGGTATTGCACCGTTTTGGTTAGGTTTGGTACCGTAACGAAGTACTCGTACGGTATTGTACCCTTTTGGTGTGGTTTGGTACCGTATGGATGTACTCGTACGGTATTGCACCGTTTTGGTTTGGTTTGGTACCGTAACGAAGTACTCGTACGGTATTGTACCCTTTTTGTGTGGTTTGGTACCGTAACGAAGTACTCGTACGGTATTGCACCGTTTTGGTGTGGTTTGGTACCGTATGGATGTACTCGTACGGTATTGCACCGTCTTTGTTAGGTTTGGTACCGTAACAAAGTACTCGTACGGTATTGTACCCTTTTGGTGTGGTTTGGTACCGTATTGAAGTACTCGTACGGTATTGCACCGTTTTGGTGTGGTTTGGTACCGTATGGATGTACTCGTACGGTATTGCACCGTTTTGGTTTGGTTTCGTACCGTAACGAAGTACTCGTATGATATTGTACCCTTTTGGTGTGGTTTGGTACCGTAACGAAGTACTCGTACGGTATTGCACCGTTTTGGTGTGGTTTGGTACCGTATGGATGTACTCGTTCGGTATTGTACCCTTTTGGTGTGGTTTGGTACCGTAACGAAGTACTCGTATGGTATTGCACCGTTTTGGTTAGGTTTGGTACCGTAACGAAGTACTCGTACGGTATTGTACCCTTTTGGTGTGGTTTGGTACCGTAACAAAGTACTCGTACGGTATTGCACCGTTTTGGTGTGGTTTGGTACCGTATAGATGTACTCGTACGGTATTGCACCGTTTTGGTTAGGTTTGGTACCGTAACGAAGTACTCGTACGGTATTGTACCCTTTTGGTGTGGTTTGGTACCGTAACAAAGTACTCGTACGGTATTGCACCGTTTTGGTGTGGTTTGGTACCGTATGGATGTACTCGTACGGTATTGTACCCTTTTGGTGTGGTTTGGTACCGTAACGAAGTACTCGTACGGTATTGCACCGTTTTGGTGTGGTTTGGTACCGTATGGATGTACTCGTATGGTATTGTACCCTTTTTGTGTGGTTTGGTACCGTAACGAAGTAATCGTACGGTATTGCACCGTTTTGGTGTGGTTTGGTACCGTATGGATGTACTCGTACGGTATTGCACCGTTTTGGTTAGGTTTGGTACCGTAACGAAGTACTCGTACGGTATTGTACCCTTTTGGTGTGGTTTGGTACCGTAACAAAGTACTCGTACGGTATTGCACCGTTTTGGTGTGGTTTGGTACCGTATAGATGTACTCGTACGGTATTGCACCGTTTTCGTTAGGTTTGGTACCGTAACGAAGTACTCGTACGGTATTGTACCCTTTTGGTGTTGTTTGGTACCGTAACAAAGTACTCGTACGGTATTGCACCGTTTTGGTGTGGTTTGTTACCGTATGGATGTACTCGTACGGTATTGTACCCTTTTGGTGTCGTTTGGTACCGTAACGAAGTACTCGTACGGTATTGCACCGTTTTGGTGTGGTTTGGTACCGTATGGATGTACTCGTACGGTATTGTACCCTTTTTGTGTGGTTTGGTACGGTAACGAAGTACTCGTACGGTATTGCACCGTTTTGGTGTGGTTTGGTACCGTATGGATGTACTCGTACGGTATTGCACCGTTTTGGTTAGGTTTGGTACCGTAACGAAGTACTCGTACGGTATTGTACCCTTTTGGTGTGGTTTGGTACCGTATTGAAGTACTCGTACGGTATTGCACCGTTTTGGTGTGGTTTGGTACCGTATGGATGTACTCGTACGGTATTGTACCCTTTTGGTGTGGTTTGGTACCGTAACGAAGTACTCGTACGGTATTGCACCGTTTTGGTGTGGTTTGGTACCGTATGGATGTACTCGTACGGTATTGTACCCTTTTTGTGTGGTTTGGTACGGTAACGAAGTACTCGTACGGTATTGCACCGTTTTGGTGTGGTTTGGTACCGTATGGATGTACTCGTACGGTATTGCACCGTTTTGGTTAGGTTTGGTACCGTAACGAAGTACTCGTACGGTATTGTACCCTTTTGGTGTGGTTTGGTACCGTAACAAAGTACTCGTACGGTATTGCACCGTTTTGGTTAGGTTTGGTACCGTAACGAAGTACTCGTACGGTATTGTACCCTTTTGGTGTGGTTTGGTACCGTAACAAAGTACTCGTACGGTATTGCACCGTTTTGCTGTGGTTTGGTACCGTATAGATGTACTCTTACGGTATTGCACCGTTTTGGTTAGGTTTGGTACCGTAACGAAGTACTCGTACGGTATTGTACCCTTTTGGTGTGGTTTGGTACCGTAACAAAGTACTCGTACGGTATTGCACCGTTTTGGTGTGGTTTGGTACCGTATGGATGTACTCGTACGGTATTGCACCGTTTTGGTTTGGTTTCGTACCGTAACGAAGTACTCGTATGATATTGTACCCTTTTGGTGTGGTTTGGTACCGTAACGAAGTACTCGTACGGTATTGCACCGTTTTGGTGTGGTTTGGTACCGTATTGATGTACTCGTTCGGTATTGTACCCTTTTGGTGTGGTTTGGTACCGTAACGAAGTACTCGTATGGTATTGCACCGTTTTGGTTAGGTTTGGTACCGTAACGAAGTACTCGTACGGTATTGTACCCTTTTGGTGTGGTTTGGTACCGTATGGATGTACTCGTACGGTATTGCACCGTTTTGGTTTGGTTTGGTACCGTAACGAAGTACTCGTACGGTATTGTACCCTTTTTGTGTGGTTTGGTACCGTAACGAAGTACTCGTACGGTATTGCACCGTTTTGGTGTGGTTTGGTACCGTATGGATGTACTCGTACGGTATTGCTCCGTCTTTGTTAGGTTTGGTACCGTAACAAAGTACTCGTACGGTATTGTACCCTTTTGGTGTGGTTTGGTACCGTATTGAAGTACTCGTACGGTATTGCACCGTTTTGGTGTGGTTTGGTACCGTATGGATGTACTCGTACGGTATTGCACCGTTTTGGTTTGGTTTCGTACCGTAACGAAGTACTCGTATGATATTGTACCCTTTTGGTGTGGTTTGGTACCGTAACGAAGTACTCGTACGGTATTGCACCGTTTTGGTGTGGTTTGGTACCGTATGGATGTACTCGTTCGGTATTGTACCCTTTTGGTGTGGTTTGGTACCGTAACGAAGTACTCGTATGGTATTGCACCGTTTTGGTTAGGTTTGGTACCGTAACGAAGTACTCGTACGGTATTGTACCCTTTTGGTGTGGTTTGGTACCGTAACAAAGTACTCGTACGGTATTGCACCGTTTTGGTGTGGTTTGGTACCGTATAGATGTACTCGTACGGTATTGCACCGTTTTGGTTAGGTTTGGTACCGTAACGAAGTACTCGTACGGTATTGTACCCTTTTGGTGTGGTTTGGTACCGTAACAAAGTACTCGTACGGTATTGCACCGTTTTGGTGTGGTTTGGTACCGTATGGATGTACTCGTACGGTATTGTACCCTTTTGGTGTGGTTTGGTACCGTAACGAAGTACTCGTACGGTATTGCACCGTTTTGGTGTGGTTTGGTACCGTATGGATGTACTCGTATGGTATTGTACCCTTTTTGTGTGGTTTGGTACCGTAACGAAGTAATCGTACGGTATTGCACCGTTTTGGTGTGGTTTGGTACCGTATGGATGTACTCGTACGGTATTGCACCGTTTTGGTTAGGTTTGGTACCGTAACGAAGTACTCGTACGGTATTGTACCCTTTTGGTGTGGTTTGGTACCGTAACAAAGTACTCGTACGGTATTGCACCGTTTTGGTGTGGTTTGGTACCGTATAGATGTACTCGTACGGTATTGCACCGTTTTCGTTAGGTTTGGTACCGTAACGAAGTACTCGTACGGTATTGTACCCTTTTGGTGTGGTTTGGTACCGTAACAAAGTACTCGTACGGTATTGCACCGTTTTGGTGTGGTTTGTTACCGTATGGATGTACTCGTACGGTATTGTACCCTTTTGGTGTCGTTTGGTACCGTAACGAAGTACTCGTACGGTATTGCACCGTTTTGGTGTGGTTTGGTACCGTATGGATGTACTCGTACGGTATTGTACCCTTTTTGTGTGGTTTGGTACGGTAACGAAGTACTCGTACGGTATTGCACCGTTTTGGTGTGGTTTGGTACCGTATGGATGTACTCGTACGGTATTGCACCGTTTTGGTTAGGTTTGGTACCGTAACGAAGTACTCGTACGGTATTGTACCCTTTTGGTGTGGTTTGGTACCGTATTGAAGTACTCGTACGGTATTGCACCGTTTTGGTGTGGTTTGGTACCGTATGGATGTACTCGTACGGTATTGTACCCTTTTGGTGTGGTTTGGTACCGTAACGAAGTACTCGTACGGTATTGCACCGTTTTGGTGTGGTTTGGTACCGTATGGATGTACTCGTACGGTATTGTACCCTTTTTGTGTGGTTTGGTACGGTAACGAAGTACTCGTACGGTATTGCACCGTTTTGGTGTGGTTTGGTACCGTATGGATGTACTCGTACGGTATTGCACCGTTTTGGTTAGGTTTGGTACCGTAACGAAGTACTCGTACGGTATTGTACCCTTTTGGTGTGGTTTGGTACCGTAACAAAGTACTCGTACGGTATTGCACCGTTTTGGTTAGGTTTGGTACCGTAACGAAGTACTCGTACGGTATTGTACCCTTTTGGTGTGGTTTGGTACCGTAACAAAGTACTCGTACGGTATTGCACCGTTTTGCTGTGGTTTGGTACCGTATAGATGTACTCTTACGGTATTGCACCGTTTTGGTTAGGTTTGGTACCGTAACGAAGTACTCGTACGGTATTGTACCCTTTTGGTGTGGTTTGGTACCGTAACAAAGTACTCGTACGGTATTGCACCGTTTTGGTGTGGTTTGGTACCGTATGGATGTACTCGTACGGTATTGCACCGTTTTGGTTTGGTTTCGTACCGTAACGAAGTACTCGTATGATATTGTACCCTTTTGGTGTGGTTTGGTACCGTAACGAAGTACTCGTACGGTATTGCACCGTTTTGGTGTGGTTTGGTACCGTATTGATGTACTCGTTCGGTATTGTACCCTTTTGGTGTGGTTTGGTACCGTAACGAAGTACTCGTATGGTATTGCACCGTTTTGGTTAGGTTTGGTACCGTAACGAAGTACTCGTACGGTATTGTACCCTTTTGGTGTGGTTTGGTACCGTAACAAAGTACTCGTACGGTATTGCACCGTTTTGGTGTGGTTTGGTACCGTATAGACGTACTCGTACGGTATTGCACCGTTTTGGTTAGGTTTGGTACCGTAACAAAGTACTCGTACGGTATTGCACCGTTTTGGTGTGGTTTGGTACCGTATGGATGTACTCGTACGGTATTGCACCGTTTTGGTTTGGTTTCGTACCGTAACGAAGTACTCGTATGATATTGTACCCTTTTGGTGTGGTTTGGTACCGTAACGAAGTACTCGTACGGTATTGCACCGTTTTGGTGTGGTTTGGTACCGTATGGATGTACTCGTTCGGTATTGTACCCTTTTGGTGTGGTTTGGTACCGTAACGAAGTACTCGTATGGTATTGCACCGTTTTGGTTAGGTTTGGTACCGTAACGAAGTACTCCTACGGTATTGTACCCTTTTGGTGTGGTTTGGTACCGTAACAAAGTACTCGTACGGTATTGCACCGTTTTGGTGTGGTTTGGTACCGTATAGATGTACTCGTACGGTATTGCACCGTTTTGGTTAGGTTTGGTACCGTAACGAAGTACTCGTACGGTATTGTACCCTTTTGGTGTGGTTTCGTACCGTAACAAAGTACTCGTACGGTATTGCACCGTTTTGGTGTGGTTTGGTACCGTATGGATGTACTCGTACGGTATTGTACCCTTTTGGTGTGGTTTGGTACCGTAACGAAGTACTCGTACGGTATTGCACCGTTTTGGTGTGGTTTGGTACCGTATGGATGTACTCGTATGGTATTGTACCCTTTTTGTGTGGTTTGGTACCGTAACGAAGTAATCGTACGGTATTGCACCGTTTTGGTGTGGTTTGGTACCGTATGGATGTACTCGTACGGTATTGCACCGTTTTGGTTAGGTTTGGTACCGTAACGAAGTACTCGTACGGTATTGTACCCTTTTGGTGTGGTTTTGTACCGTAACAAAGTACTCGTACGGTATTGCACCGTTTTGGTGTGGTTTGGTACCGTATAGATGTACTCGTACGGTATTGCACCGTTTTGGTTAGGTTTGGTACCGTAACGAAGTACTCGTACGGTATTGTACCCTTTTGGTGTTGTTTGGTACCGTAACAAAGTACTCGTACGGTATTGCACCGTTTTGGTGTGGTTTGTTACCGTATGGATGTACTCGTACGGTATTGTACCCTTTTGGTGTCGTTTGGTACCGTAACGAAGTACTCGTACGGTATTGCACCGTTTTGGTGTGGTTTGGTACCGTATGGATGTACTCGTACGGTATTGTACCCTTTTTGTGTGGTTTGGTACGGTAACGAAGTACTCGTACGGTATTGCACCGTTTTGGTGTGGTTTGGTACCGTATGGATGTACTCGTACGGTATTGCACCGTTTTGGTTAGGTTTGGTACCGTAACGAAGTACTCGTACGGTATTGTACCCTTTTGGTGTGTTTTGGTACCGTTACGAAGTACTCGTACGGTATTGCACCGTTTTGGTGTGGTTTGGTACCGTAACGAAGTACTCGTACGGTATTGTACCCTTTTGGTGTGGTTTGGTACCGTAACGAAGTACTCGTACGGTATTGCACCGTTTTGGTGTGGTTTGGTACCGTATGGATGTACTCGTACGGTATTGTACCCTTTTTGTGTGGTTTGGTACGGTAACGAAGTACTCGTACGGTATTGCACCGTTTTGGTGTGGTTTGGTACCGTATGGATGTACTCGTACGGTATTGCACCGTTTTGGTTAGGTTTGGTACCGTAACGAAGTACTCGTACGGTATTGTACCCTTTTGGTGTGGTTTGGTACCGTAACGAAGTACTCGTACGGTATTGCACCGTTTTGGTTAGGTTTGGTACCGTAACGAAGTACTCGTACGGTATTGTACCCTTTTGGTGTGGTTTGGTACCGTAACAAAGTACTCGTACGGTATTGCACCGTTTTGCTGTGGTTTGGTACCGTATAGATGTACTCTTACGGTATTGCACCGTTTTGGTTAGGTTTGGTACCGTAACGAAGTACTCGTACGGTATTGTACCCTTTTGGTGTGGTTTGGTACCGTAACAAAGTACTCGTACGGTATTGCACCGTTTTGGTGTGGTTTGGTACCGTATGGATGTACTCGTACGGTATTGCACCGTTTTGGTTTGGTTTCGTACCGTAACGAAGTACTCGTATGATATTGTACCCTTTTGGTGTGGTTTGGTACCGTAACGAAGTACTCGTACGGTATTGCACCGTTTTGGTGTGGTTTGGTACCGTATGGATGTACTCGTTCGGTATTGTACCCTTTTGGTGTGGTTTGGTACCGTAACGAAGTACTCGTATGGTATTGCACCGTTTTGGTTAGGTTTGGTACCGTAACGAAGTACTCGTACGGTATTGTACCCTTTTGGTGTGGTTTGGTACCGTAACAAAGTACTCGTACGGTATTGCACCGTTTTGGTGTGGTTTGGTACCGTATAGACGTACTCGTACGGTATTGCACCGTTTTGGTTAGGTTTGGTACCGTAACAAAGTACTCGTACGGTATTGCACCGTTTTGGTGTGGTTTGGTACCGTATGGATGTACTCGTACGGTATTGCACCGTTTTGGTTTGGTTTCGTACCGTAACGAAGTACTCGTATGATATTGTACCCTTTTGGTGTGGTTTGGTACCGTAACGAAGTACTCGTACGGTATTGCACCGTTTTGGTGTGGTTTGGTACCATATGGATGTACTCGTTCGGTATTGTACCCTTTTGGTGTGGTTTGGTACCGTAACGAAGTACTCGTATGGTATTGCACCGTTTTGGTTAGGTTTGGTACCGTAACGAAGTACTCGTACGGTATTGTACCCTTTTGGTGTGGTTTGGTACCGTAACAAAGTACTCGTACGGTATTGCACCGTTTTGGTGTGGTTTGGTACCGTATAGACGTACTCGTACGGTATTGCACCGTTTTGGTTAGGTTTGGTACCGTAACAAAGTACTCGTACGGTATTGCACCGTTTTGGTGTGGTTTGGTACCGTATGGATGTACTCGTACGGTATTGTACCCTTTTGGTGTGGTTTGGTACCGTAACAAAGTACTCGTACGGTATTGCACCGTTTTGGTGTGGTTTGGTACCGTATGGATGTACTCGTACGGTATTGTACCCTTTTGGTGTGGTTTGGTACCGTAACGAAGTACTCGTACGGTATTGCACCGTTTTGGTGTGGTTTGGTACCGTATGGATGTACTCGTACGGTATTGTACCCTTTTTGTGTGGTTTGGTACCGTAACGAAGTACTCGTACGGTATTGCACCGTTTTGGTGTGGTTTGGTACCGTATGGATGTACTCGTACGGTATTGCACCGTTTTGGTTAGGTTTGGTACCGTAACAAAGTACTCGTACGGTATTGCACCGTTTTGGTGTGGTTTGGTACCGTATGGAAGTACTCGTACGGTATTGTACCCTTTTGGTGTGGTTTGGTACCGTAACAAAGTACTCGTACGGTATTGCACCGTTTTGGTGTGGTTTGGTACCGTATGGATGTACTCGTACGGTATTGTACCCTTTTTGTGTGGTTTGGTACGGTAACGAAGTACTCGTACGGTATTGCACCGTTTTGGTGTGGTTTGGTACCGTATGGATGTACTCGTACGGTATTGCACCGTTTTGGTTAGGTTTGGTACCGTAACGAAGTACTCGTACGGTATTGTACCCTTTTGGTGTGTTTTGGTACCGTAACGAAGTACTCGTACGGTATTGCACCGTTTTGGTTAGGTTTGGTACCGTAACGAAGTACTCGTACGGTATTGTACCCTTTTGGTGTGGTTTGGTACCGTAACAAAGTACTCGTACGGTATTGCACCGTTTTGCTGTGGTTTGGTACCGTATAGATGTACTCTTACGGTATTGCACCGTTTTGGTTAGGTTTGGTACCGTAACGAAGTACTCGTACGGTATTGTACCCTTTTGGTGTGGTTTGGTACCGTAACAAAGTACTCGTACGGTATTGCACCGTTTTGGTGTGGTTTGGTACCGTATGGATGTACTCGTACGGTATTGCACCGTTTTGGTTTGGTTTCGTACCGTAACGAAGTACTCGTATGATATTGTACCCTTTTGGTGTGGTTTGGTACCGTAACGAAGTACTCGTACGGTATTGCACCATTTTGGTGTGGTTTGGTACCGTATGGATGTACTCGTTCGGTATTGTACCCTTTTGGTGTGGTTTGGTACCGTAACGAAGTACTCGTATGGTATTGCACCGTTTTGGTTAGGTTTGGTACCGTAACGAAGTACTCGTACGGTATTGTACCCTTTTGGTGTGGTTTGGTACCGTAACAAAGTACTCGTACGGTATTGCACCGTTTTGGTGTGGTTTGGTACCGTATAGATGTACTCGTACGGTATTGCACCGTTTTGGTTAGGTTTGGTACCGTAACGAAGTACTCGTACGGTATTGTACCCTTTTGGTGTGGTTTGGTACCGTAACAAAGTACTCGTACGGTATTGCACCGTTTTGGTGTGGTTTGGTACCATATGGATGTACTCGTACGGTATTGTACCCTTTTGGTGTGGTTTGGTACCGTAACGAAGTACTCGTACGGTATTGCACCGTTTTGGTGTGGTTTGGTACCGTATGGATGTACTCGTACGGTATTGTACCCTTTTTGTGTGGTTTGGTACCGTAACGAAGTACTCGTACGGTATTGCACCGTTTTGGTGTGGTTTGGTACCGTATGGATGTACTCGTACGGTATTGCACCGTTTTGGTTAGGTTTGGTACCGTAACGAAGTACTCGTACGGTATTGTACCCTTTTGGTGTGGTTTGGTACCGTAACAAAGTACTCGTACGGTATTGCACCGTTTTGGTGTGGTTTGGTACCGTATGGATGTACTCGTACGGTATTGCACCGTTTTGGTTTGGTTTGGTACCGTAACGAAGTACTCGTACGGTATTGTACCCTTTTTGTGTGGTTTGGTACCGTAACGAAGTACTCGTACGGTATTGCACCGTTTTGGTGTGGTTTGGTACCGTATGGATGTACTCGTACGGTATTGCACCGTCTTGGTTAGGTTTGGTACCGTAACAAAGTACTCGTACGGTATTGTACCCTTTTGGTGTGGTTTGGTACCGTATTGAAGTACTCGTACGGTATTGCACCGTTTTGGTGTGGTTTGGTACCGTATGGATGTACTCGTACGGTATTGTACCCTTTTTGTGTGGTTTGGTACCGTAACGAAGTACTCGTACGGTATTGCACCGTTTTGGTGTGGTTTGGTACCGTATGGATGTACTCGTACGGTATTGCACCGTTTTGGTTAGGTTTGGTACCGTAACGAAGTACTCGTACGGTATTGTACCCTTTTGGTGTGGTTTGGTACCGTAACAAAGTACTCGTACGGTATTGCACCGTTTTGGTGTGGTTTGGTACCGTATGTATGTACTCGTACGGTATTGCACCGTTTTGGTTTGGTTTGGTACCGTAACGAAGTACTCGTACGGTATTGTACCCTTTTTGTGTGGTTTGGTACCGTAACGAAGTACTCGTACGGTATTGCACCGTTTTGGTGTGGTTTGGTACCGTATGGATGTACTCGTACGGTATTGCACCGTCTTGGTTAGGTTTGGTACCGTAACAAAGTACTCGTACGGTATTGTACCCTTTTGGTGTGGTTTGGTACCGTAACGAAGTACTCGTATGGTATTGCACCGTTTTGGTTAGGTTTGGTACCGTAACGAAGTACTCGTACGGTATTGTACCCTTTTGGTGTGGTTTGGTACCGTAACAAAGTACTCGTACGGTATTGCACCGTTTTGGTGTGGTTTGGTACCGTATGGATGTACTCGTACGGTATTGTACCCTTTTTGTGTGGTTTGGTACGGTAACGAAGTACTCGTACGGTATTGCACCGTTTTGGTGTGGTTTGGTACCGTATGGATGTACTCGTACGGTATTGCACCGTTTTGGTTAGGTTTGGTACCGTAACGAAGTACTCGTACGGTATTGTACCCTTTTGGTGTGGTTTGGTACCGTAACGAAGTACTCGTACGGTATTGCACCATTTTGGTTAGGTTTGGTACCGTAACGAAGTACTCGTACGGTATTGTACCCTTTTGGTGTGGTTTGGTACCGTAACAAAGTACTCGTACGGTATTGCACCGTTTTGCTGTGGTTTGGTACCGTATAGATGTACTCTTACGGTATTGCACCGTTTTGGTTAGGTTTGGTACCGTAACGAAGTACTCGTACGGTATTGTACCCTTTTGGTGTGGTTTGGTACCGTAACAAAGTACTCGTACGGTATTGCACCGTTTTGGTGTGGTTTGGTACCGTATGGATGTACTCGTACGGTATTGCACCGTTTTGGTTTGGTTTCGTACCGTAACGAAGTACTCGTATGATATTGTACCCTTTTGGTGTGGTTTGGTACCGTAACGAAGTACTCGTACGGTATTGCACCGTTTTGGTGTGGTTTGGTACCGTATGGATGTACTCGTTCGGTATTGTACCCTTTTGGTGTGGTTTGGTACCGTAACGAAGTACTCGTATGGTATTGCACCGTTTTGGTTAGGTTTGGTACCGTAACGAAGTACTCGTACGGTATTGTACCCTTTTGGTGTGGTTTGGTACCGTAACAAAGTACTCGTACGGTATTGCACCGTTTTGGTGTGGTTTGGTACCGTATAGATGTACTCGTACGGTATTGCACCGTTTTGGTTAGGTTTGGTACCGTAACGAAGTACTCGTACGGTATTGTACCCTTTTGGTGTGGTTTGGTACCGTAACAAAGTACTCGTACGGTATTGCACCGTTTTGGTGTGGTTTGGTACCGTATGGATGTACTCGTACGGTATTGTACCCTTTTGGTGTGGTTTGGTACCGTAACGAAGTACTCGTACGGTATTGCACCGTTTTGGTGTGGTTTGGTACCGTATGGATGTACTCGTACGGTATTGTACCCTTTTTGTGTGGTTTGGTACCGTAACGAAGTACTCGTACGGTATTGCACCGTTTTGGTGTGGTTTGGTACCGTATGGATGTACTCGTACGGTATTGCACCGTTTTGGTTAGGTTTGGTACCGTAACGAAGTACTCGTACGGTATTGTACCCTTTTGGTGTGGTTTGGTACCGTAACAAAGTACTCGTACGGTATTGCACCGTTTTGGTGTGGTTTGGTACCGTATGGATGTACTCGTACGGTATTGCACCGTTTTGGTTTGGTTTGGTACCGTAACGAAGTACTCGTACGGTATTGTACCCTTTTTGTGTGGTTTGGTACCGTAACGAAGTACTCGTACGGTATTGCACCGTTTTGGTGTGGTTTGGTACCGTATGGATGTACTCGTACGGTATTGCACCGTCTTGGTTAGGTTTGGTACCGTAACAAAGTACTCGTACGGTATTGTACCCTTTTGGTGTGGTTTGGTACCGTATTGAAGTACTCGTACGGTATTGCACCGTTTTGGTGTGGTTTGGTACCGTATGGATGTACTCGTACGGTATTGCACCGTTTTGGTTTGGTTTCGTACCGTAACGAAGTACTCGTATGATATTGTACCCTTTTGGTGTTGTTTGGTACCGTAACGAAGTACTCGTACGGTATTGCACCGTTTTGGTGTGGTTTGGTACCGTATGGATGTACTCGTACGGTATTGTACCCTTTTGGTGTGGTTTGGTACCGTAACGAAGTACTCGTATGGTATTGCACCGTTTTGGTTAGGTTTGGTACCGTAACGAAGTACTCGTACGGTATTGTACCCTTTTGGTGTGGTTTGGTACCGTAACAAAGTACTCGTACGGTATTGCACCGTTTTGGTGTGGTTTGGTACCGTATGGATGTACTCGTACAGTATTGCACCGTTTTGGTTTGGTTTGGTACCGTAACGAAGTACTCGTACGGTATTGTACCCTTTTTGTGTGGTTTGGTACCGTAACGAAGTACTCGTACGGTATTGCACCGTTTTGGTGTGGTTTGGTACCGTATGGATGTACTCGTACGGTATTGCACCGTCTTGGTTAGGTTTGGTACCGTAACAAAGTACTCGTACGGTATTGTACCCTTTTGGTGTGGTTTGGTACCGTAACGAAGTACTCGTATGGTATTGCACCGTTTTGGTTAGGTTTGGTACCGTAACGAAGTACTCGTACGGTATTGTACCCTTTTGGTGTGGTTTGGTACCGTAACAAAGTACTCGTACGGTATTGCACCGTTTTGGTGTGGTTTGGTACCGTATGGATGTACTCGTACGGTATTGTACCCTTTTTGTGTGGTTTGGTACGGTAACGAAGTACTCGTACGGTATTGCACCGTTTTGGTGTGGTTTGGTACCGTATGGATGTACTCGTACGGTATTGCACCGTTTTGGTTAGGTTTGGTACCGTAACGAAGTACTCGTACGGTATTGTACCCTTTTGGTGTGGTTTGGTACCGTAACGAAGTACTCGTACGGTATTGCACCGTTTTGGTTAGGTTTGGTACCGTAACGAAGTACTCGTACGGTATTGTACCCTTTTGGTGTGGTTTGGTACCGTAACAAAGTACTCGTACGGTATTGCACCGTTTTGCTGTGGTTTGGTACCGTATAGATGTACTCTTACGGTATTGCACCGTTTTGGTTAGGTTTGGTACCGTAACGAAGTACTCGTACGGTATTGTACCCTTTTGGTGTGGTTTTGTACCGTAACAAAGTACTCGTACGGTATTGCACCGTTTTGGTGTGGTTTGGTACCGTATGGATGTACTCGTACGGTATTGCACCGTTTTGGTTTGGTTTGGTACCGTAACGAAGTACTCGTACGGTATTGTACCCTTTTTGTGTGGTTTGGTACCGTAACGAAGTACTCGTACGGTATTGCACCGTTTTGGTGTGGTTTGGTACCGTATGGATGTACTCGTACGGTATTGCACCGTCTTGGTTAGGTTTGGTACCGTAACAAAGTACTCGTACGGTATTGTACCCTTTTGGTGTGGTTTGGTACCGTAACGAAGTACTCGTATGGTATTGCACCGTTTTGGATAGGTTTGGTACCGTAACGAAGTACTCGTACGGTATTGTACCCTTTTGGTGTGGTTTGGTACCGTAACAAAGTACTCGTACGGTATTGCACCGTTTCGGTGTGGTTTGGTACCGTATGGATGTACTCGTACGGTATTGTACCCTTTTTGTGTGGTTTGGTACGGTAACGAAGTACTCGTACGGTATTGCACCGTTTTGGTGTGGTTTGGTACCGTATGGATGTACTCGTACGGTATTGCACCGTTTTGGTTAGGTTTGGTACCGTAACGAAGTACTCGTACGGTATTGTACCCTTTTGGTGTGGTTTGGTACCGTAACGAAGTACTCGTACGGTATTGCACCGTTTTGGTTAGGTTTGGTACCGTAACGAAGTACTCGTACGGTATTGTACCCTTTTGGTGTGGTTTGGTACCGTAACAAAGTACTCGTACGGTATTGCACCGTTTTGCTGTGGTTTGGTACCGTATAGATGTACTCTTACGGTATTGCACCGTTTTGGTTAGGTTTGGTACCGTAACGAAGTACTCGTACGGTATTGTACCCTTTTGGTGTGGTTTGGTACCGTAACAAAGTACTCGTACGGTATTGCACCGTTTTGGTGTGGTTTGGTACCGTATGGATGTACTAGTACGGTATTGCACCGTTTTGGTTAGGTTTGGTACCGTAACGAAGTACTCGTACGGTATTGTACCCTTTTGCTGTGGTTTGGTACCGTAACGAAGTACTCGTACGGTATTGCACCGTTTTGGTGTGGTTTGGTACCGTATGGATGTACTCGTACGGTATTGCACCGTTTTGGTTTGGTTTGGTACCGTAACGAAGTACTCGTACGGTATTGCACCGTTTTGGTGTGGTTTGGTACCATATGGATGTACTCGTACGGTATTGCACCGTTTTGGTGTGGTTTGGTACCGTATGGATGTACTCGTACGGTATTGCACCGTTTTGGTTTGGTTTGGTACCGTAACGAAGTACTCGTACGGTATTGCACCGTTTTGGTGAGGTTTGGTTCCGTATGGATCTACTCGTACGGTATTGCACCGTTTTTGTTAGGTTTGGTACCGTAACGAAGTACTCGTACGGTATTGTACCCTTTTGGTGTGGTTTGGTACCGTAACGAAGTACTCGTACGGTATTGCACCGTTTTGGTGTGGTTTGGTACCGTATCGATGTACTCGTACGGTATTGTACCCTTTTTGTGTGGTTTGGTACCGTAACGAAGTACTCGTACGGTATTGCACCGTTTGGTGAGGTTTGGTACCGTATGGATCTACTCGTATGGTATTGCACCGTTTTGGTTAAGTTTGGTACCGTAACGAAGTACTCGTACGGTATTGTACCCTTTTGGTGTGGTTTGGTACCGTAACGAAGTACTCGTACGGTATTGCACCGTTTTGGTGTGGTTTGGTACCGTATGGATGTACTCGTACGGTATTGCACCGTTTTGGTGTGGTTTGGTACCGTATGGATGTATTGCACCGTTTTGGTGTGGTTTGGTACCGTATGGATGTACTCGTACGGTATTGCACCGTTTTGGTTAGGATTGGTACCGTAACGAAGTACTCGAACTGTATTGTACCCTTTTGGTGGGGTTTGGTACCGTAACGAAGTACTCATACGGTATTGCACCGTTTTTGTGTGGTTTGGTACCGTATGGATGTACTCATACGGTATTGCACCGTTTTGGTGTTGATTGGTACCGTAACGAAGTACTCGAACGGTATTGTACCCTTTTGGTGTGGTTTGGTACCGTAACGAAGTACTCGTACGGTATTTCACCGTTTTGGTGTGGTTTGGCACCGTATCGATGTACTCGTACGGTATTGTACCCTTTTTGTGTGGTTTGGTACCGTAACGAAGTACTCGTACGGTATTGCACCGTTTTGGTTTGGTTTGGTACCGTATGGATGTACTCGTATGGTATTGCACCGTTTTGGCTTGGTTTGGTACCGTAACGAAGTACTCGTATGGTATTGTACCCTTTTGGTGTGGTTTGGTACCGTAACGAAGTACTCGTACGGTATTGCACCGTTTTGGTGTGGTTTGGTACCGTATGGATGTACTCGTACGGTATTGCACCGTTTTGGTTTGGTTTGGTACCGTAACGAAGTACTCGTACGGTATTGTACCCTTTTGGTGTGGTTTGGTACCGTAACGAAGTACTCGTACGGTATTGCACCATTTTGGTGAGGTTTGGTACCGTATGGATCTACTCTTACGGCATTGCACCGTTTTGGTGTGGTTTGGTACCGTAAGGATGTACTCGTACGGTATTGCACCGTTTTTGTTTGGTTTGGTACCGTAACGAAGTACTCGAACGGTATTGTACCCTTTTGGTGTGGTTTGGTGCCGTAACGAAGTACTCGTACGGTATTGCACCGTTTTGGCGTGGTTTGGTACCATATGGATGTACTCGTACGGTATTGCACCGTTTTGGTTTGGTTTGGTACCGTAACGAAGTACTCGTACGGTATTGCACCGTTTTGGTGTGGTTTGGTACGGTATGGATGTACTCGTACGGTATTGCACCGTTTTGGTGTGGTTTGGTACCGTATGGATGTACTCGTACGGTATTGCACCGTTTTGGTTAGGTTTGGTACCGTAACGAAGTACTCGTACGGTATTGTACCCTTTTGGTGTGGTTTGGTACCGTAACGAAGTACTCGTACGGTATTGCACCGTTTTGGTGTGGTTTGGTACCATATGGATGTACTCGTACGGTATTGCACCGTTTTGGTGTGGTTTGGTACCGTATGGATGTACTCGTACGGTATTGCACCGTTTTGGTTTGGTTTGGTACCGTAACGAAGTACTCGTACGGTATTGCACCGTTTTGGTGAGGTTTGGTTCCGTATGGATCTACTCGTACGGTATTGCACCGTTTTGGTTAGGTTTGGTACCGTAACGAAGTACTCGTACGGTATTGCACCGTTTTGGTGTGGTTTGGTACCGTATCGATGTACTCGTACGGTATTGTACCCTTTTTGTGTGGTTTGGTACCGTAACGAAGTACTCGTACGGTATTGCACCGTTTTGGTGAGGTTTGGTACCGTATGGATCTACTCGTATGGTATTGCACCGTTTTGGTTAAGTTTGGTACCGTAACGAAGTACTCGTACGGTATTGTACCCTTTTGGTGTGGTTTGGTACCGTAACGAAGTACTCGTACGGTATTGCACCGTTTTGGTGTGGTTTGGTACCGTATGGATGTACTCGTACGGTATTGCACCGTTTTGGTGTGGTTTGGTACCGTATGGATGTACTCGTACGGTATTGCACCGTTTTGGTGTGGTTTGGTACCGTATGGATGTATTGCACCGTTTTGGTGTGGTTTGGTACCGTATGGATGTACTCGTACGGTATTGCACCGTTTTGGTTAGGATTGGTACCGTAACGAAGTACTCGAACTGTATTGTACCCTTTTGGTGGGGTTTGGTACCGTAACGAAGTACTCATACGGTATTGCACCGTTTTTGTGTGGTTTGGTACCGTATGGATGTACTCATACGGTATTGCACCGTTTTGGTGTTGATTGGTACCGTAACGAAGTACTCGAACGGTATTGTACCCTTTTGGTGTGGTTTGGTACCGTAACGAAGTACTCGTACGGTATTGCACCATTTTGGTGTGGTTTGGCACCGTATCGATGTACTCGTACGGTATTGTACCCTTTTTGTGTGGTTTGGTACCGTAACGAAGTACTCGTACGGTATTGCACCGTTTTGGTTTGGTTTGGTACCGTATGGATGTACTCGTATGGTATTGCACCGTTTTGGCTTGGTTTGGTACCGTAACGAAGTACTCGTATGGTATTGTACCCTTTTGGTGTGGTTTGGTACCGTAACGAAGTACTCGTACGGTATTGCACCGTTTTGGTGTGGTTTGGTACCGTATGGATGTACTCGTACGGTATTGCACCGTTTTGGTTTGGTTTGGTACCGTAACGAAGTACTCGTACGGTATTGTACCCTTTTGGTGTGGTTTGGTACCGTAACGAAGTACTCGTACGGTATTGCACCATTTTGGTGAGGTTTGGTACCGTATGGATCTACTCGTACGGCATTGCACCGTTTTGGTGTGGTTTGGTACCGTATGGATGTACTCGTACGGTATTGCACCGTTTTGGTTTGGTTTGGTACCGTAACGAAGTACTCGAACGGTATTGTACCCTTTTGGTGTGGTTTGGTGCAGTAACGAAGTACTCGTACGGTATTGCACCGTTTTGGCGTGGTTTGGTACCATATGGATGTACTCGTACGGTATTGCACCGTTTTGGTTTGGTTTGGTACCGTAACGAAGTACTCGTACGGTATTGCACCGTTTTGGTGTGGTTTGGTACGGTATGGATGTACTCGTACGGTATTGCACCGTTTTGGTGTGGTTTGGTACCGTATCGATGTATTGCACCGTTTTGGTGTGGTTTGGTACCGTATGGATGTACTCGTACGGTATTGCACCGTTTTGGTTAGGATTGGTACCGTAACGAAGTACTCGAACTGTATTGTACCCTTTTGGTGGGGTTTGGTACCGTAACGAAGTACTCATACGGTACTGCACCGTTTTTGTGTTGTTTGGTACCGTATGGATGTACTCATACGGTATTGCACCGTTTTGGTGTTGATTGGTACCGTAACGAAGTACTCGAACGGTATTGTACCCTTTTGGTGTGGTTTGGTACCGTAACGAAGTACTCGTACGGTATTGCACCATTTTGGTGTGGTTTGGCACCGTATCGATGTACTCGTACGGTATTGTACCCTTTTTGTGTGGTTTGGTACCGTAACGAAGTACTCGTACGGTATTGCACCGTTTTGGTTTGGTTTGGTACCGTATGGATGTACTCGTATGGTATTGCACCGTTTTGGCTTGGTTTGGTACCGTAACGAAGTACTCGTATGGTATTGTACCCTTTTGGTGTGGTTTGGTACCGTAACGAAGTACTCGTACGGTATTGCACCGTTTTGGTGTGGTTTGGTACCGTATGGATGTACTCGTACGGTATTGCACCGTTTTGGTTTGGTTTGGTACCGTAACGAAGTACTCGTACGGTATTGTACCCTTTTGGTGTGGTTTGGTACCGTAACGAAGTACTCGTACGGTATTGCACCATTTTGGTGAGGTTTGGTACCGTATGGATCTACTCGTACGGCATTGCACCGTTTTGGTGTGGTTTGGTACCGTATGGATGTACTCGTACGGTATTGCACCGTTTTGGTTTGGTTTGGTACCGTAACGAAGTACTCGAACGGTATTGTACCCTTTTGGTGTGGTTTGGTGCAGTAACGAAGTACTCGTACGGTATTGCACCGTTTTGGCGTGGTTTGGTACCATATGGATGTACTCGTACGGTATTGCACCGTTTTGGTTTGGTTTGGTACCGTAACGAAGTACTCGTACGGTATTGCACCGTTTTGGTGTGGTTTGGTACGGTATGGATGTACTCGTACGGTATTGCACCGTTTTGGTGTGGTTTGGTACCGTATCGATGTACTCGTACGGTATTGCACCGTTTTGGTTAGGTTTGGTACCGTAACGAAGTACTCGTACGGTATTGTACCCTTTTGGTGTGGTTTGGTACCGTAACGAAGTACTCGTACGGTATTGCACCGTTTTGGTGTGGTTTGGTACCGTATGGATGTACTCGTACGGTATTGCACCGTTTTGGTGTGGTTTGGTACCGTATGGATGTACTCGTACGGTATTGCACCGTTTTGGTTAGGTTTGGTACCGTAACGAAGTACTCGTACGGTATTGTACCCTTTTGGTGTGGTTTGGTACCGTAACGAAGTACTCGTACGGTATTGCACCGTTTTGGTGTGGTTTGGTACCATATGGATGTACTCGTACGGTATTGCACCGTTTTGGTGTGGTTTGGTACCGTATGGATGTACTCGTACGGTATTGCACCGTTTTGGTTTGGTTTGGTACCGTAACGAAGTACTCGTACGGTATTGCACCGTTTTGGTGAGGTTTGGTTCCGTATGGATCTACTCGTACGGTATTGCACCGTTTTGGTTAGGTTTGGTACCGTAACGAAGTACTCGTACGGTATTGCACCGTTTTGGTGTGGTTTGGTACCGTATCGATGTACTCGTACGGTATTGTACCCTTTTTGTGTGGTTTGGTACCGTAACGAAGTACTCGTACGGTATTGCACCGTTTTGGTGAGGTTTGGTACCGTATGGATCTACTCGTATGGTATTGCACCGTTTTGGTTAAGTTTGGTACCGTAACGAAGTACTCGTACGGTATTGCACCCTTTTGGTGTGGTTTGGTACCGTAACGAAGTACTCGTACGGTATTGCACCGTTTTGGTGTGGTTTGGTACCGTATGGATGTACTCGTACGGTATTGCACCGTTTTGGTGTGGTTTGGTACCGTATGGATGTACTCGTACGGTATTGCACCGTTTTGGTTAGGATTGGTACCGTAACGAAGTACTCGAACTGTATTGTACCCTTTTGGTGGGGTTTGGTACCGTAACGAAGTACTCATACGGTATTGCACCGTTTTTGTGTGGTTTGGTACCGTATGGATGTACTCATACGGTATTGCACCGTTTTGGTGTGGATTGGTACCGTAACGAAGTACTCGAACGGTATTGTACCCTTTTGGTGTGGTTTGGTACCGTAACGAAGTACTCGTACGGTATTGCACCGTTTTGGTGTGGTTTGGTACCGTATCGATGTACTCGTACGGTATTGTACCCTTTTTGTGTGGTTTGGTACCGTAACGAAGTACTCGTACGGTATTGCACCGTTTTGGTTTGGTTTGGTACCGTATGGATGTACTCGTATGGTATTGCACCGTTTTGGTTTGGTTTGGTACCGTAACGAAGTACTCGTATGGTATTGTACCCTTTTGGTGTGGTTTGGTACCGTAACGAAGTACTCGTACGGTATTGCACCGTTTTGGTGTGGTTTGGTACCGTATGGATGTACTCGTACGGTATTGCACCATTTTTGTTTTGTTTGGTACCGTAACGAAGTACTCGTACGGTATTGTACCCTTTTGGTGTGGTTTAGTACCGTAACGAAGTACTCGTACGGTATTGCACCATTTTGGTGAGGTTTGGTACCGTATGGATCTACTCGTACGGCATTGCACCGTTTTGGTGTGGTTTGGTACCGTATGGATGTACTCGTACGGTATTGCACCGTTTTGGTTTGGTTTGGTACCGTAACGAAGTACTCGAACGGTATTGTACCCTTTTGTTGTGGTTTGGTACCGTAACGAAGTACTCGTACGGTATTGCACCGTTTTGGTGTGGTTTGGTACCATATGGATGTACTCGTACGGTATTGCACCGTTTTTGTTTGGTTTGGTACCGTAACGAAGTACTCGTACGGTATTGCACCGTTTTGGTGTGGTTTGGTACGGTATGAATGTACTCGTACGGTATTGCACCGTTTTGGTGTGGTTTGGTACCGTATGGATGTACTCGTACGGTATTGCACCGTTTTGGTGTGGTTTGGTACCGTATCGATGTACTCGTACGGTATTGCACCGTTTTGGTTAGGTTTGGTACCGTAACGAAGTACTCGTACGGTATTGTACCCTTTTGGTGTGGTTTGGTACCGTAACGAAGTACTCGTACGGTATTGCACCGTTTTGGTGTGGTTTGGTACCGTATGGATGTACTCGTACGGTATTGCACCGTTTTGGTGTGGTTTGGTACCGTATGGATGTACTCGTACGGTATTGCACCGTTTTGGTTTGGTTTGGTACCGTAACGAAGTACTCGTACGGTATTGTACCCTTTTCGTGTGGTTTGGTACCGTAACGAAGTAGTCGTGCGGTATTGCACCGTTTTGGAGAGGTTTGGTACCGTATTGATCTACTCGTACGGTATTGCACCGTTTTGGTTAGGTTTGGTACCGTAACGAAGTACTCGTACGGTATTGTAACCTTTTGGTGTGGTTTGGTACCGTAACGAAGTACTCGTACGGTATTGCACCGTTTTGGTGTGGTTTGGTACCGTATGGATGTACTCGTACGGTATTGCACCGTTTTGGTTTGGTTTGGTACCGTAACGAAGTACTCGTACGGTATTGCACCGTTTTGGTGTGGTTTGGTACCGTATGGATGTACTCGTACGGTTTTGCACCGTTTTTGTGTGGTTTGGTACCGTATGGATGTACTCGTACGGCATTGCACCGTTTTGGTGTGGTTTGGTACCGTATGGATGTACTCGTACGGTATTGCACCGTTTTGGTTTGGTTTGGTACCGTAACGAAGTACTCGTACGGTATTGCACCGTTTTGGTGTGGTTTGGTACCCTATGGATGTACTCGTACGGCATTGCACCGTTTTGGTGTGGTTTGGTACCGTATGGATCTACTCGTATGGTATTGCACCAATTTGGTGTGGTTTGGTACCGTATGGATGTACTCGTACAATATTGCACCGTTTTGGTTTGGTTTGGTACCGTATGGATGTACTCGTACGGTATTGCACCGTTTTGGTGGGGTTTGGTACCGTAACGAAGTACTCGTACGGTATTGCACCGTTTTGGTGTGGTTTGGTACCGTATGGATGTACTCGTACGGTATTGCACCGTTTTGGTTTGGTTTGGTACCGTAACGAAGTACTCGTACGGTATTGCACCGTTTTGGTGTGGTTTGGTACCGTATGGATGTACTCGTACGGTATTGCACCGTTTTGGTTTGGTTTGGTACCGTAACGAAGTACTCGTACGGTATTGTACCCTTTTGGTGTTGTTTGGTACCGTAACGAAGTACTCGTACGGTATTGCACCATTTTGGTGAGGTTTGGTACCGTATGGATCTACTCGTACGGTATTGCACCGTTTTGGTTAGGTTTCGTACCGTAACGAAGTACTCGTACGGTATTGTACCCTTTTGGTGTGGTTTGGTACCGTAACGAAGTACTCGTACGGTATTACACCGTTTTGGTGTGGTTTGGTACCGTATGGATGTACTCGTACGGTATTGCACCGTTTTGGTGTGGTTTGGTACCGTATGGATGTACTCGTACGGTATTGCACCGTTTTGGTTAGGATTGGTACCGTAACGAAGTACTCGAACGGTATTGTACCCTTTTGGTGTGGTTTGGTACCGTAACGAAGTACTCGTACGGTATTGCACCGTTTTGGTGTGGTTTGGTACCGTATCGATGTACTCGTACGGTATTGTACCCTTTTTGTGTGGTTTGGTACCGTAACGAAGTACTCGTACGGTATTGCACCGTTTTCGTTTAGTTTGGTACCGTATGGATGTACTCGTATGGTATTGCACCGTTTTGGTTTGGTTTGGTAACGTAACGAAGTACTCGTACGGTATTGTACCCTTTTGGTGTGGTTTGGTACCGTAACGAAGTACTCGTACGGTATTATACCGTTTTGGTGTTGTTTGGTACCGTATGGATGTACTCGTACGGTATTGCACCGTTTTGGTGTGGTTTGGTACCGTATGGATGTACTCGTACGGTATTGCACCGTTTTGGTTAGGATTGGTACCGTAACGAAGTACTCGAACGGTATTGTACCCTTTTGGTGTGGTTTGGTACCGTAACGAAGTACTCGTACGGTATTGCACCGTTTTGGTGTGGTTTGGTACCGTATCGATGTACTCGTACGGTATTGTACCCTTTTTGTGTTGTTTGGTACCGTAACGAAGTACTCGTACGGTATTGCACCGTTTTCGTTTTGTTTGGTACCGTATGGATGTACTCGTATGGTATTGCAGCGGTTTTGGTTTGGTTTGGTACCGTAACGAAGTACTCGTACGGTATTGTACCCTTTTGGTGTGGTTTGGTACCGTAACGAACTACTCGTACGGTATTTCACCGTTTTGGTGTGGTTTGGTACCGTATGGATGTATTGCACCGTTTTGGTGTGGTTTGGTACCGTATGGATGTACTCGTACGGTATTGCACCGTTTTGGTTAGGATTGGTACCGTAACGAAGTACTCGAACTGTATTGTACCCTTTTGGTGGGGTTTGGTACCGTAACGAAGTACTCATACGGTATTGCACCGTTTTTGTGTGGTTTGGTACCGTATGGATGTACTCATACGGTATTGCACCGTTTTGGTGTTGATTGGTACCGTAACGAAGTACTCGAACGGTATTGTACCCTTTTGGTGTGGTTTGGTACCGTAACGAAGTACTCGTACGGTATTGCACCGTTTTGGTGTGGTTTGGCACCGTATCGATGTACTCGTACGGTATTGTACCCTTTTTGTGTGGTTTGGTACCGTAACGAAGTACTCGTACGGTATTGCACCGTTTTGGTTTGGTTTGGTACCGTATGGATGTATTCGTATGGTATTGCACCGTTTTGGCTTGGTTTGGTACCGTAACGAAGTACTCGTATGGTATTGTACCCTTTTGGTGTGGTTTGGTACCGTAACGAAGTACTCGTACGGTATTGCACCGTTTTGGTGTGGTTTGGTACCGTATGGATGTACTCGTACGGTATTGCACCGTTTTGGTTTGGTTTGGTACCGTAACGAAGTACTCGTACGGTATTGTACCCTTTTGGTGTGGTTTGGTACCGTAACGAAGTACTCGTACGGTATTGCACCATTTTGGTGAGGTTTGGTACCGTATGGATCTACTCGTACGGCATTGCACCGTTTTGGTGTGGTTTGGTACCGTATGGATGTACTCGTACGGTATTGCACCGTTTTGGTTTGGTTTGGTACCGTAACGAAGTACTCGAACGGTATTGTACCCTTTTGGTGTGGTTTGGTGCCGTAACGAAGTACTCGTACGGTATTGCACCGTTTTGGCGTGGTTTGGTACCATATGGATGTACTCGTACGGTATTGCACCGTTTTGGTTTGGTTTGGTACCGTAACGAAGTACTCGTACGGTATTGCACCGTTTTGGTGTGGTTTGGTACGGTATGGATGTACTCGTACGGTATTGCACCGTTTTGGTGTGGTTTGGTACCGTATCGATGTACTCGTACGGTATTGCACCGTTTTGGTTAGGTTTGGTACCGTAACGAAGTACTCGTACGGTATTGTACCCTTTTGGTGTGGTTTGGTACCGTAACGAAGTACTCGTACGGTATTGCACCGTTTTGGTGTGGTTTGGTACCATATGGATGTACTCGTACGGTATTGCACCGTTTTGGTGTGGTTTGGTACCGTATGGATGTACTCGTACGGTATTGCACCGTTTTGGTTTGGTTTGGTACCGTAACGAAGTACTCGTACGGTATTGCACCGTTTTGGTGAGGTTTGGTTCCGTATGGATCTACTCGTACGGTATTGCACCGTTTTGGTTAGGTTTGGTACCGTAACGAAGTACTCGTACGGTATTGCACCGTTTTGGTGTGGTTTGGTACCGTATCGATGGACTCGTACGGTATTGTACCCTTTTTGTGTGGTTTGGTACCGTAACGAAGTACTCGTACGGTATTGCACCGTTTTGGTGAGGTTTGGTACCGTATGGATCTACTCGTATGGTATTGCACCGTTTTTGTTAAGTTTGGTACCGTAACGAAGTACTCGTACGGTATTGTACCCTTTTGGTGTGGTTTGGTACCGTAACGAAGTACTCGTACGGTATTGCACCGTTTTGGTGTGGTTTGGTACCGTATGGATGTACTCGTACGGTATTGCACCGTTTTGGTGTGGTTTGGTACCGTATGGATGTACTCGTACGGTATTGCACCGTTTTGGTTAGGATTGGTACCGTAACGAAGTACTCGAACTGTATTGTACCCTTTTGGTGGGGTTTGGTACCGTAACGAAGTACTCATACGGTATTGCACCGTTTTTGTGTGGTTTGGTACCGTATGGATGTACTCATACGGTATTGCACCGTTTTGGTGTGGATTGGTACCGTAACGAAGTACTCGAACGGTATTGTACCCTTTTGGTGTGGTTTGGTACCGTAACGAAGTACTCGTACGGTATTGCACCGTTTTGGTGTGGTTTGGTACCGTATCGATGTACTCGTACGGTATTGTACCCTTTTTGTGTGGTTTGGTACCGTAACGAAGTACTCGTACGGTATTGCACCGTTTTGGTTTGGTTTGGTACCGTATGGATGTACTCGTATGGTATTGCACCGTTTTGGTTTGGTTTGGTACCGTAACGAAGTACTCGTATGGTATTGTACCCTTTTGGTGTGGTTTGGTACCGTAACGAAGTACTCGTACGGTATTGCACCGTTTTGGTGTGGTTTGGTACCGTATGGATGTACTCGTACGGTATTGCACCATTTTGGTTTTGTTTGGTACCGTAACGAAGTACTCGTACGGTATTGTACCCTTTTGGTGTGGTTTGGTACCGTAACGAAGTACTCGTACGGTATTGCACCATTTTGGTGAGGTTTGGTACCGTATGGATCTACTCGTACGGCATTGCACCGTTTTGGTGTGGTTTGGTACCGTATGGATGTACTCGTACGGTATTGCACCGTTTTGGTTTGGTTTGGTACCGTAACGAAGTACTCGAACGGTATTGTACCCTTTTGTTGTGGTTTGGTACCGTAACGAAGTACTCGTACGGTATTGCACCGTTTTGGTGTGGTTTGGTACCATATGGATGTACTCGTACGGTATTGCACCGTTTTGGTTTGGTTTGGTACCGTAACGAAGTACTCGTACGGTATTGCACCGTTTTGGTGTGGTTTGGTACGGTATGAATGTACTCGTACGGTATTGCACCGTTTTGGTGTGGTTTGGTACCGTACGGATGTACTCGTACGGTATTGCACCGTTTTGGTGTGGTTTGGTACCGTATCGATGTACTCGTACGGTATTGCACCGTTTTGGTTAGGTTTGGTACCGTAACGAAGTACTCGTACGGTATTGTACCCTTTTGGTGTGGTTTGGTACCGTAACGAAGTACTCGTACGGTATTGCACCGTTTTGGTGTGGTTTGGTACCGTATGGATGTACTCGTACTGTATTGCACCGTTTTGGTGTGGTTTGGTACCGTATGGATGTACTCGTACGGTATTGCACCGTTTTGGTTTGGTTTGGTACCGTAACGAAGTACTCGTACGGTATTGTACCCTTTTGGTGTGGTTTGGTACCGTAACGAAGTACTCGTACGGTATTGCACCATTTTGGTGAGGTTTGGTACCGTATGGATCTACTCGTACGGTATTGCACCGTTTTGGTTAGGTTTCGTACCGTAACGAAGTACTCGTACGGTATTGTACCCTTTTGGTGTGGTTTGGTACCGTAACGAAGTACTCGTACGGTATTACACCGTTTTGGTGTGGTTTGGTACCGTATGGATGTACTCGTACGGTATTGCACCGTTTTGGTGTGGTTTGTTGCCGTATGGATGTACTCGTACGGTATTGCACCGTTTTGGTTAGGATTGGTACCGTAACGAAGTACTCGAACGGTATTGTACCCTTTTGGTGTGGTTTGGTACCGTAACGAAGTACTCGTACGGTATTGCACCGTTTTGGTGTGGTTTGGTACCGTATCGATGTACTCGTACGGTATTGTACCCTTTTTGTGTGGTTTGGTACCGTAACGAAGTACTCGTACGGTATTGAACCGTTTTCGTTTAGTTTGGTACCGTATGGATGTACTCGTATGGTATTGCACCGTTTTGGTTTGGTTTGGTACCGTAACGAAGTACTCGTACGGTATTGTACCCTTTTGGTGTGGTTTGGTACCGTAACGAAGTACTCGTACGGTATTACACCGTTTTGGTGTTGTTTGGTACCGTATGGATGTACTCGTACGGTATTGCACCGTTTTGGTGTGGTTTGGTACCGTATGGATGTACTCGTACGGTATTGCACCGTTTTGGTTAGGATTGGTACCGTAACGAAGTACTCGAACGGTATTGTACCCTTTTGGTGTGGTTTGGTACCGTAACGAAGTACTCGTACGGTATTTCACCGTTTTGGTGTGGTTTGGTACCGTATCGATGTACTCGTACGGTATTGTACCCTTTTTGTGTTGTTTGGTACCGTAACGAAGTACTCGTACGGTATTGCACCGTTTTCGTTTGGTTTGGTACCGTATGGATGTACTCGTATGGTATTGCAGCGGTTTTGGTTTGGTTTGGTACCGTAACGAAGTACTCGTACGGTATTGTACCCTTTTGGTGTGGTTTGGTACCGTAACGAACTACTCGTACGGTATTTCACCGTTTTGGTGTGGTTTGGTACCGTATGGATGTACTCGTACGGTAATGCACCGTTTTTGTGTGGTTTAGTACCGTATGGATGTACTCGTACGGCATTGCACCGTTTTGGTGTGGTTTGGTACCGTATGGATGTACTCGTACGGTATTGCACCGTTTTGGTTTGGTTTGGTACCGTAACGAAGTACTCGTACGGTATTTCACCGTTTTGGTGTGGTTTGGTACCGTATGGATGTACTCGTACGGCATTGCACCGTTTTGGTGTGGTTTGGTACCGTATGGATGTACTCGTATGGTATTGCACCAATTTGGTGTGGTTTGGTACCGTATGGATGTACTCGTACGGTATTGCACCGTTTTTGTGTGGTTTGGTACCGTATGGATGTACTCGTACGGCATTGCACCGTTTTGGTTTGGTTTGGTACCGTATTGATCTACTCGTACGGTATTGCACCGTTTTGGTTAGGTTTGGTACCGTAACGAAGTACTCGTACGGTATTGTAACCTTTTGGTGTGGTTTAGTACCGTAACGAAGTACTCGTACGGTATTGCACCGTTTTGGTGTGGTTTGGTACCGTATGGATGTACTCGTACGGTATTGCACCGTTTTGGTTGGGTTTGGTACCGTAACGAAGTACTCGTACGGTATTGCACCGTTTTGGTGTGGTTTGGTACCGTATGGATGTACTCGTACGGCATTGATCCGTTTTGGTGTGGTTTGGTACCGTATGGATGTACTCGTATGGTATTGCACCGTTTTGGTGTGGTTTGGTACCGTTTGGATGTACTCGTACGGTATTGCACCGTTTTGGTTTGGTTTGGTACCGTATGGATGTACTCGTACGGTATTGCACCGTTTTGGTTTGGTTTGGTACCGTAACGAAGTACTCGTTTGGTATTGCACCGTTTTGGTGTGGTTTGGTACCGTATGGATGTACTCGTACGGTATTGCACCGTTTTGGTTTGGTTTGGTACCGTAACAAAGTACTCGTACGGTATTGTACCCTTTTGGTGTGGTTTGGTACCGTAACGAAGTACTCGTACGGTATTGCACCATTTTTGTGAGGTTTGGTACCGTATGGATCTACTCGTACGGTATTGCACCGTTTTGGTTAGGTTTCGTACCGTAACGAAGTACTCGTACGGTGTTGTACCCTTTTGGTGTGGTTTGGTACCGTAACGAAGTACTCGTACGGTATTACACCGTTTTGGTGTGGTTTGGTACCGTATGGATGTACTCGTACGGTATTGCACCATTTTGCTGTGGTTTGGTACCGTATGGATGTACTCGTACGGTATTGCACCGTTTTTGTTAGGATTGGTACCGTAACGAAGTACTCGAACGGTATTGTACCCTTTTGGTGTGGTTTGGTACCGTAACGAAGTACTCGTACGGTATTGCACCGTTTTGGTGTGGTTTGGTACCGTATCGATGTACTCGTACGGTATTGTACCCTTTTTGTGTGGTTTGGTACCGTAACGAAGTACTCGTACGGTATTGCACCGTTTTCGTTTGGTTTGGTACCGTATGGATGTACTCGTATGGTATTGCACCGTTTTGGTTTGGTTTGGTACCGTAACGAAGTACTCGTACGGTATTGTACCCTTTTAGTGTGGTTTGGTACCGTAACGAAGTACTCGTACGGTATTTCACCGTTTTGGTGTGGTTTGGTACCGTATGGATGTACTCGTACGGTATTGCACCGTTTTGGTTAGGATTGGTACCGTAAAGAAGTACTCGAACGGTATTGTACCCTTTTGGTGTGGTTTGGTACCGTAACGAAGTACTCGTACGGTATTGCACCGTTTTGGTGTGGTTTGGTACCGTATCGATGTACTCGTACGGTATTGTACCCTTTTTGTGTGGTTTGGTACCGTAACGAAGTACTCGTACGGTATTGCACCGTTTTCGTTTGGTTTGGTACCGTATGGATGTACTCGTATGGTATTGCACCGTTTTGGTTTGGTTTGGTACCGTAACGAAGTACTCGTACGGTATTGTACCCTTTTAGTGTGGTTTGGTACCGTAACGAAGTACTCGTACGGTATTTCACCGTTTTGGTGTGGTTTGGTACCGTATGGATGTACTCGTACGGTATTGCTCCGTTTTTGTGTGGTTTGGTACCGTATGGATGTACTCGTACGGCATTGCACCGTTTTGGTGTGGTTTGGTACCGTATGGATGTACTCGTAAGGTATTGCACCGTTTTGGTGTGGTTTGGTACCGTATGGATGTACTCGTACGGTATTGCACCGTTTTGGTTTGGTTTGGTACCGTATGGATGTACTCGTACGGTATTGCACCGTTTTGGTTTGGTTTGGTACCGTAACGAAGTACTCGTACGGTATTGCACCGTTTTGGTGTGGTTTGGTACCGTATGGATGTACTCGTACGGTATTGCACCGTTTTGGTTTGGTTTGGAACCGTAACGAAGTACTCGTACGGTATTGTACCCTTTTGGTGTGGTTTGGTACCGTAACGAAGTACTCGTACGGTATTGCACCATTTTGGTGAGGTTTGGTACCGTATGGATCTACTCGTACGGTATTGCACCGTTTTGGTTAGGTTTCGTACCGTAACGAAGTACTCGTACGGTATTGTACCCTTTTGGTGTGGTTTGGTACCGTAACGAAGTACTCGTACGGTATTACACCGTTTTGGTGTGGTTTGGTACCGTATGGATGTACTCGTACGGTATTGCACCGTTTTGGTGTGGTTTGGTACCGTATGGATGTACTCGTACGGTATTGCACCGTTTTGGTTAGGATTGGTACCGTAACGAAGTACTCGAACGGTATTGTACCCTTTTGGTGTGGTTTGGTACCGTAACGAAGTACTCGTACGGTATTGCACCGTTTTGGTGTGGTTTGGTACCGTATCGATGTACTCGTACGGTATTGTACCCTTTTTGTGTGGTTTGGTACCGTAACGAAGTACTCGTACGGTATTGCACCGTTTTCGTTTGGTTTGGTACCGTATGGATGTACTCGTATGGTATTGTAGCGGTTTTGGTTTGGTTTGGTACCGTAACGAAGTACTCGTACGGTATTGTACCCTTTTGGTGTGGTTTGGTACCGTAACGAAGTACTCGTACGGTATTTCACCGTTTTGGTGTGGTTTGGTACCGTATGGATGTACTCGTACGGTATTGCACCGTTTTGGTGTGGTTTGGTACCGTATGGATGTACTCGTACGGTATTGCACCGTTTTTGTTAGGATTGGTACCGTAACGAAGTACTCGAACAGTATTGTACCCTTTTGGTGTGGTTTGGTACCGTAACGAAGTACTCGTACGGTATTGCACCGTTTTGGTGTGGTTTGGTACCGTATCGATGTACTCGTACGGTATTGTACCCTTTTTGTGTGGTTTGGTACCGTAACGAAGTACTCGTACGGTATTGCACCGTTTTCGTTTGGTTTGGTACTGTATGGATGTACTCGTATGGTATTGCAGCGGTTTTGGTTTTGTTTGGTACCGTAACGAAGTACTCGTACGGTATTGTACCCTTTTGGTGTGGTTTGGTACCGTAACGAAGTACTCGTACGGTATTTCACCGTTTTGGTGTGGTTTGGTACCGTATGGATGTACTCGTACGGTATTGCACCGTTTTTGTGTGGTTTGGTACCGTATGGATGTACTCGTACAGTATTGCACCGTTTTGGTTTGGTTTGGTACCGTAACGAAGTACTCGTACGGTATTGTACCCTTTTGGTGTGGTTTGGTACCGTAACGAAGTACTCGTACGGTATTGCACCGTTTTGGTGTGGTTTGGTACCGTATGGATGTACTCGTACGGTATTGCACCGTTTTTCTGTGGTTTGGTACCGTATGGATGTACTCGTACGGCATTGCACCGTTTTGGTTTGGTTTGGTACCGTATTGATCTACTCGTACGGTATTGCACCGTTTTGGTTAGGTTTGGTACCGTAACGAAGTACTCGTACGGTATCGTAACCTTTTGGTGTGGTTTGGTACCGTAACGAATTACTCGTACGGTATTGCACCGTTTTGGTGTGGTTTGGTACCGTATGGATGTACTCGTACGGTATTGCACCGTTTTGGTTTGGTTTGGTACCGTAACGAAGTACTCGTACGGTATTGCACCGTTTTGGTGTGGTTTGGTACCGTATGGATGTACTCGTACGGCATTGCACCGTTTTGGTGTGGTTTTGTACCGTATGGATGTACTCGTATGGTATTGCACCGTTTTGGTGTGGTTTGGTACCGTATGGATGTACTCGTACGGTATTGCACCGTTTTGGTTAGGATTGCTACCGTAACGAAGTACTCGAACGGTATTGTACCCTTTTGGTGTGGTTTGGTTCCGTAACGAAGTACTCGTACGGTATTGCACCGTTTTGGTGTGGTTTGGTACCGTATCGATGTACTCGTACGGTATTGTACCCTTTTTGTGTGGTTTGGTACCGTAACGAAGTACTCGTACGGTATTGCACCGTTTTCGTTTGGTTTGGTACCGTATGGATGTACTCGTATGGTATTGCAGCGGTTTTGGTTTGGTTTGGTACCGTAACGAAGTACTCGTACGGTATTGTACCCTTTTGGTGTGGTTTGGTACCGTAACGAAGTACTCGTACGGTATTTCACCGTTTTGGTGTGGTTTGGTACCGTATGGATGTACTCGTACGGTATTGCACCGTTTTGGTGTGGTTTGGTACCGTATGGATGTACTCGTACGGTATTGCACCGTTTTTGTTAGGATTGGTACCGTAACGAAGTACTCGTACGGTATTGTAACCTTTTGGTGTGGTTTGGTACCGTAACGAAGTACTCGTACGGTATTGCACCGTTTTGGTGTGGTTTGGTACCGTATGGATGTACTCGTACGGTATTGCACCGTTTTGGTTTGGTTTGGTACCGTAACGAATTACTCGTACGGTATTGTACCCTTTTGGTGTAGTTTGGTACCGTAACGAAGTACTCGTACGGTATTGCACCATTTTGGTGAGGTTTGGTACCGTATGGATCTACTCGTACGGTATTGCACCGTTTTGGTTAGGTTTCGTACCGTAACGAAGTACTCGTACGGTATTGTACCCTTTTGGTGTGGTTTGGTACCGTAACGAAGTACTCGTACGGTATTACACCGTTTTGGTATGGTTTGGTACCGTATGGATGTACTCGTACGGTATTGCACCGTTTTGGTGTGGTTTGGTACCGTATGGATGTACTCGTACGGTATTGCACCGTTTTGGTTAGGATTGCTACCGTAACGAAGTACTCGAACGGTATTGTACCCTTTTGGTGTGGTTTTGTACCGTAACGAAGTACTCGTACGGTATTGCACCGTTTTGGTGTGGTTTGGTACCGTCTCGATGTACTCGTACGGTATTGTACCCTTTTTGTGTGGTTTGGTACCGTAACGAAGTACTCGTACGGTATTGCACCGTTTTCGTTTGGTTTGGTACCGTATGGATGTACTCGTATGGTATTGCACCGTTTTGGTTTGGTTTGGTACCGTAACGAAGTACTCGTACGGTATTGTACCCTTTTGGTGTGGTTTGGTACCGTAACGAAGTACTCGTACGGTATTGCACCGTTTTGGTGTGGTTTGGTACCGTATGGATGTACTCGTACGGTATTGCACCGTTTTGGTTTGGTTTGGTACCGTAACGAAGTACTCGTACGGTATTGCACCGTTTTGGTGTGGTTTGGTACCGTATGGATGTACTCGTACGGCATTGCACCGTTTTGGTGTGGTTTTGTACCGTATGGATGTACTCGTATGGTATTGCACCGTTTTGGTGTGGTTTGGTACCGTATGGATGTACTCGTACGGTATTGCACCGTTTTGGTTAGGATTGCTACCGTAACGAAGTACTCGAACGGTATTGTACCCTTTTAGTGTGGTTTGGTTCCGTAACGAAGTACTCGTACGGTATTGCACCGTTTTGGTGTGGTTTGGTACCGTATCGATGTACTCGTACGGTATTGTACCCTTTTTGTGTGGTTTGGTACCGTAACGAAGTACTCGTACGGTATTGCACCGTTTTCGTTTGGTTTGGTACCGTATGGATGTACTCGTATGGTATTGCAGCGGTTTTGGTTTGGTTTGGTACCGTAACGAAGTACTCGTACGGTATTGTACCCTTTTGGTGTGGTTTGGTACCGTAACGAAGTACTTGTACGGTATTTCACCGTTTTGGTGTGGTTTGGTACCGTATGGATGTACTCGTACGGTATTGCTCCGTTTTTGTGTGGTTTGGTACCGTATGGATGTACTCGTACGGTATTGCACCGTTTTGGTTTGGTTTGGTACCGTAACGAAGTACTCGTACGGTATTGTACCCTTTTGGTGTAGTTTGGTACCGTAACGAAGTACTCGTACGGTATTGCACCATTTTGGTGAGGTTTGGTACCGTATGGATCTACTCGTACGGTATTGCACCGTTTTGGTTAGGTTTCGTACCGTAACGAAGTACTCGTACGGTATTGTACCCTTTTGGTGTGGTTTGGTACCGTAACGAAGTACTCGTACGGTATTTCACCGTTTTGGTGTGGTTTGGTACCGTATGGATGTACTCGTACGGTATTGCACCGTTTTGGTGTGGTTTGGTACCGTATGGATGTACTCGTACGGTATTGCACCGTTTTTGTTAGGATTGGTACCGTAACGAAGTACTCGTACGGTATTGTAACCTTTTGGTGTGGTTTGGTACCGTAACGAAGTACTCGTACGGTATTGCACCGTTTTGGTGTGGTTTGGTACCGTATCGATGTACTCGTACGGTATTGCACCGTTTTGGTTTGGTTTGGTACCGTAACGAAGTACTCGTACGGTATTGTACCCTTTTGGTGTAGTTTGGTACCGTAACGAAGTACTCGTACGGTATTGCACCATTTTGGTGAGGTTTGGTACCGTATGGATCTACTCGTACGGTATTGCACCGTTTTGGTTAGGTTTCGTACCGTAACGAAGTACTCGTATGGTATTGTACCCTTTTGGTGTGGTTTGGTACCGTAACGAAGTACTCGTACGGTATTACACCGTTTTGGTGTGGTTTGGTACCGTATGGATGTACTCGTACGGTATTGCACCGTTTTGGTGTGGTTTGGTACCGTATGGATGTACTCGTACGGTATTGAACCGTTTTGGTTAGGATTGCTACCGTAACGAAGTACTCGAACGGTATTGTACCCTTTTGGTGTGGTTTGGTACCGTAACGAAGTACTCGTACGGTATTGCACCGTTTTGGTGTGGTTTGGTACCGTATCGATGTACTCGTACGGTATTGTACCCTTTTTGTGTGGTTTGGTACCGTAACGAAGTACTCGTACGGTATTGCACCGTTTTCGTTTGGTTTGGTACCGTATGGATGTACTCGTATGGTATTGCACCGTTTTGGTTTGGTTTGGTACCGTAACGAAGTACTCGTACGGTATTGTACCCTTTTGGTGTGGTTTGGTACCGTAACGAAGTACTCGTACGGTATTTCACCGTTTTGGTGTGGTTTGGTACCGTATGGATGTACTCGTACGGTATTGCTCCGTTTTTGTGTGGTTTGGTACCGTATGGATGTACTCGTACGGTATTGCACCGTTTTGGTTTTGTTTGGTACCGTAACGAAGTACTCGTACGGTATTGTACCCTTTTGGTGTGGTTTGGTACCGTAACGAAGTACTCGTACGGTATTGCACCGTTTTGGTGTGGTTTGGTACCGTATGGATGTACTCGTACGGTATTGCACCGTTTTTGTGTGGTTTGGTACCGTATGGATGTACTCGTACGGCATTGCACCGTTTTGGTTTGGTTTGGTACCGTATTGATCTACTCATACGGTATTGCACCGTTTTGGTTAGGTTTGGTACCGTAACGAAGTACTCGTACGGTATTGTAACCTTTTGGTGTGGTTTGGTACCGTAACGAAGTACTCGTACGGTATTGCACCGTTTTGGTGTGGTTTGGTACCGTATGGATGTACTCGTACGGTATTGCACCGTTTTGGTTTGGTTTGGTACCGTAACGAAGTACTCGTACGGTATTGCACCGTTTTGGTGTGGTTTGGTACCGTATGGATGTACTCGTACGGCATTGCACCGTTTTGGTGTGGTTTGGTACCGTATGGATGTACTCGTATGGTATTGCACCGTTTTGGTGTGGTTTGGTACCGTATGGATGTACTCGTACGGTATTGCACCGTTTTGGTTTGGTTTGGTACCGTATGGATGTACTCGTACGGTATTGCACCGTTTTGGAGTGGTTTGGTACCGTATGGATGTACTCGTACGGTATTGCACCGTTTTGGTTAGGATTGGTACCGTAACGAAGTACTCGAACGGTATTGTACCCTTTTGGTGTGGTTTGGTACCGTAACGAAGTACTCGTACGGTATTGCACCGTTTTGGTGTGGTTTGGTACCGTATCGATGTACTCGTACGGTATTGTACCCTTTTTGTGTGGTTTGGTACCGTAACGAAGTACTCGTACGGTATTGCACCGTTTTCGTTTGGTTTGGTACCGTATGGATGTACTCGTATGGTATTGCACCGTTTTCGTTTGGTTTGGTACCGTAACGAAGTACTCGTAAGGTATTGTACCCTTTTGGTGTGGTTTGGTACCGTAACGAAGTACTCGTACGGTATTTCACCGTTTTGGTGTGGTTTGGTACCGTATGGATGTACTCGTACGGTATTGCTCCGTTTTTGTGTGGTTTGGTACCGTATGGATGTACTCGTACGGTATTGCACCGTTTTAGTTTTGTTTGGTACCGTAACGAAGTACTCGTACGGTATTGTACCCTTTTGGTGTGGTTTGGTACCGTAACGAAGTACTCGTACGGTATTACACCGTTTTGGTGTGGTTTGGTACCGTATGGATGTACTCGTACGGTATTGCACCGTTTTGGTGTGGTTTGGTACCGTATGGATGTACTCGTACGGTATTGCACCGTTTTGGTTAGGATTGGTACCGTAACGAAGTACTCGAATGGTATTGTACCCTTTTGGTGTGGTTTGGTACCGTAACGAAGTACTCGTACGGTATTGCACCGTTTTGGTGTGGTTTGGTACCGTATCGATGTACTCGTACGGTATTGTACCCTTTTTGTGTGGTTTGGTACCGTAACGAAGTACTCGTACGGTATTGCACCGTTTTCGTTTGGTTTGGTACCGTATGGATGTACTCGTATGGTATTGCACCGTTTTCGTTTGGTTTGGTACCGTAACGAAGTACTCGTAAGGTATTGTACCCTTTTGGTGTGGTTTGGTACCGTAACGAAGTACTCGTACGGTATTTCACCGTTTTGGTGTGGTTTGGTACTGTATGGATGTACTCGTACGGTATTGCTCCGTTTTTTTGTGGTTTGGTACCGTATGGATGTACTCGTACGGTATTGCACCGTTTTGGTTTTGTTTGGTACCGTAACGAAGTACTCGTACGGTATTGTACCCTTTTGGTGTGGTTTGGTACCGTAACGAAGTACTCGTACGGTATTGCACCGTTTTGGTGTGGTTTGGTACCGTATGGATGTACTCGTACGGTATTGCACCGTTTTTGTGTGGTTTGGTACCGTATGGATGTACTCGTACGGCATTGCACCGTTTTGGTGTGGTTTGGTACCGTATGGATGTACTCGTATGGTATTGCACCGTTTTGGTGTGGTTTGGTACCGTATGGATGTACTCGTACGGTATTGCACCGTTTTGGTTTGGTTTGGTACCGTATGGATGTACTCGTACGGTATTGCACCGTTTTCGTTTGGTTTGGTACCGTAACGAAGTACTCGTACGGTATTGCACCGTTTTGGTGTGGTTTGGTACCGTATGGATGTACTCGTACGGTATTGCACCGTTTTGGTTTGGTTTGGTACCGTAACGAAGTACTCGTACGGTATTGTACCCTTTTGGTGTGGTTTGGTACCGTAACGAAGTACTCGTACGGTATTGCACCATTTTGGTTAGGTTTGGTACCGTATGGATCTACTCGTACGGTATTGCACCGTTTTGGTTAGGTTTCGTACCGTAACGAAGTACTCGTACGGTATTGTACCCTTTTGGTGTGGTTTGGTACCGTAACGAAGTACTCGTACGGTATTACACCGTTTTGGTGTGGTTTGGTACCGTATGGATGTACTCGTACGGTATTGCACCGTTTTGGTGTGGTTTGGTACCGTATGGATGTACTCGTACGGTATTGCACCGTTTTTGTTAGGATTGGTACCGTAACGAAGTACTCGAACGGTATTGTACCCTTTTGGTGTGGTTTGGTACCGTAACGAAGTACTCGTACGGTATTGCACCGTTTTGGTGTGGTTTGGTACCGTATCGATGTACTCGTACGGTATTGTACCCTTTTTGTGTGGTTTGGTACCGTAACGAAGTACTCGTACGGTATTGCACCGTTTTCGTTTGGTTTGGTACCGTATGGATGTACTCGTATGGTATTGCACCGTTTTCGTTTGGTTTGGTACCGTAACGAAGTACTCGTAAGGTATTGTACCCTTTTGGTGTGGTTTGGTACCGTAACGAAGTACTCGTACGGTATTTCACCGTTTTGGTGTGGTTTGGTACCGTATGGATGTACTCGTACGGTATTGCTCCGTTTTTGTGTGGTTTGGTACCGTATGGATGTACTCGTACGGTATTGCACCGTTTTGGTTTTGTTTGGTACCGTAACGAAGTACTCGTACGGTATTGTACCCTTTTGGTGTGGTTTGGTACCGTAACGAAGAACTCGTACGGTATTGCACCGTTTTGGTGTGGTTTGGTACCGTATGGATGTACTCGTACGGTATTGCACCGTTTTTGTGTGGTTTGGTACCGTATGGATGTACTCGTACGGCATTGCACCGTTTTGGTTTGGTTTGGTACCGTATTGATCTACTCGTACGGTATTGCACCGTTTTGGTTAGGTTTGGTACCGTAACGAAGTACTCGTACGGTATTGTAACCTTTTGGTGTGGTTTGGTACCGTAACGAAGTACTCGTACGGTATTGCACCGTTTTGGTGTGGTTTGGTACCGTATGGATGTACTCGTACGGTATTGCACCGTTTTGGTTTGGTTTGGTACCGTAACGAAGTACTCGTACGGTATTGCACCGTTTTGGTGTGGTTTGGTACCGTATGGATGTACTCGTCTGGCATTGCACCGTTTTGGTGTGGTTTGGTACCGTATGGATGTACTCGTATGGTATTGCACCGTTTTGGTGTGGTTTGGTACCGTATGGATGTACTCGTACGGTATTGCACCGTTTTGGTTTGGTTTGGTACCGTATGGATGTACTCGTACGGTATTGCACCGTTTTCGTTTGGTTTGGTACCGTAACGAAGTACTCGTACGGTATTGCACCGTTTTGGTGTGGTTTGGTACCGTATGGATGTACTCGTACGGTATTGCACCGTTTTGGTTTGGTTTGGTACCGTAACGAAGTACTCGTACGGTATTGTACCCTTTTGGTGTGGTTTGGTACCGTAACGAAGTACTCGTACGGTATTGCACCATTTTGGTGAGGTTTGGTACCGTATGGATCTACTCGTACGGTATTGCACCGTTTTGGTTAGGTTTCGTACCGTAACGAAGTACTCGTACGGTATTGTACCCTTTTGGTGTGGTTTGGTACCGTAACGAAGTACTCGTACGGTATTACACCGTTTTGGTGTGGTTTTGTACCGTATGGATGTACTCGTACGGTATTGCACCGTTTTGGTGTGGTTTGGTACCGTATGGATGTACTCGTACGGTATTGCACCGTTTTGGTTAGGATTGGTACCGTAACGAAGTACTCGAACGGTATTGTACCCTTTTGGTATGGTTTGGTACCGTAACGAAGTAGTCGTACGGTATTGCACCGTTTTGGTGTGGTTTGGTACCGTATCGATGTACTCGTACGGTATTGTACCCTTTTTGTGTGGTTTGGTACCGTAACGAAGTACTCGTACGGTATTGCACCGTTTTCGTTTGGTTTGGTACCGTATGGATGTACTCGTATGGTATTGCACCGTTTTCGTTTGGTTTGGTACCGTAACGAAGTACTCGTAAGGTATTGTACCCTTTTGGTGTGGTTTGGTACCGTAACGAAGTACTCGTACGGTATTGTACCCTTTTAGTGTGGTTTGGTACCGTAACGAAGTACTCGTACGGTATTTCACCGTTTTGGTGTGGTTTGGTACCGTATGGATGTACTCGTACGGTATTGCTCCGTTTTTGTGTGGTTTGGTACCGTATGGATGTACTCGTACGGCATTGCACCGTTTTGGTGTGGTTTGGTACCGTATGGATGTACTCGTAAGGTATTGCACCGTTTTGGTGTGGTTTGGTACCGTATGGATGTACTCGTACGGTATTGCACCGTTTTGGTTTGGTTTGGTACCGTATGGATGTACTCGTACGGTATTGCACCGTTTTCGTTTGGTTTGGTACCGTAACGAAGTACTCGTACGGTATTGCACCGTTTTGGTGTGGTTTGGTACCGTATGGATGTACTCGTACGGTATTGCACCGTTTTGGTTTGGTTTGGTACCGTAACGAAGTACTCGTACGGTATTGTACCCTTTTGGTGTGGTTTGGTACCGTAACGAAGTACTCGTACGGTATTGCACCATTTTGGTGAGGTTTGGTACCGTATGGATCTACTCGTACGGTATTGCACCGTTTTGGTTAGGTTTCGTACCGTAACGAAGTACTCGTACGGTATTGTACCCTTTTGGTGTTGTTTGGTACCGTAACGAAGTACTCGTACGGTATTACATCGTTTTGGTGTGGTTTGGTACCGTATGGATGTACTCGTACGGTATTGCACCGTTTTGGTTTTGTTTGGTACCGTAACGAAGTACTCGTACGGTATTGTAACCTTTTGGTGTGGTTTGGTACCGTAACGAAGTACTCGTACGGTATTGCACCGTTTTGGTGTGGTTTGGTACCGTATGGATGTACTCGTACGGTATTGCACCGTTTTGGTTAGGATTGGTACCGTAAAGAAGTACTCGAACGGTATTGTACCCTTTTGGTGTGGTTTGGTACCGTAACGAAGTACTCGTACGGTATTGCACCGTTTTGGTGTGGTTTGGTACCGTATCGATGTACTCGTACGGTATTGTACCCTTTTTGTGTGGTTTGGTACCGTAACGAAGTACTCGTACGGTATTGCACCGTTTTCGTTTGGTTTGGTACCGTATGGATGTACTCGTATGGTATTGCACCGTTTTGGTTTGGTTTGGTACCGTAACGAAGTACTCGTACGGTATTGTACCCTTTTAGTGTGGTTTGGTACCGTAACGAAGTACTCGTACGGTATTTCACCGTTTTGGTGTGGTTTGGTACCGTATGGATGTACTCGTACGGTATTGCTCCGTTTTTGTGTGGTTTGGTACCGTATGGATGTACTCATACGGCATTGCACCGTTTTGGTGTGGTTTGGTACCGTATGGATGTACTCGTAAGGTATTGCACCGTTTTTGTGTGGTTTGGTACCGTATGGATGTACTCGTACGGTATTGCACCGTTTTGGTTTGGTTTGGTACCGTATGGATGTACTCGTACGGTATTGCACCGTTTTGGTTTGGTTTGGTACCGTAACGAAGTACTCGTACGGTATTGCACCGTTTTGGTGTGGTTTGGTACCGTATGGATGTACTCGTACGGTATTGCACCGTTTTGGTTTGGTTTGGAACCGTAACGAAGTACTCGTACGGTATTGTACCCTTTTGGTGTGGTTTGGTACCGTAACGAAGTACTCGTACGGTATTGCACCATTTTGGTGAGGTTTGGTACCGTATGGATCTACTCGTACGGTATTGCACCGTTTTGGTTAGGTTTCGTACCGTAACGAAGTACTCGTACGGTATTGTACCCTTTTGGTGTGGTTTGGTACCGTAACGAAGTACTCGTACGGTATTACACCGTTTTGGTGTGGTTTGGTACCGTATGGATGTACTCGTACGGTATTGCACCGTTTTGGTGTGGTTTGGTACCGTATTGATGTACTCGTACGGTATTGCACCGTTTTGGTTAGGATTGGTACCGTAACGAAGTACTCGAACGGTATTGTACCCTTTTGGTGTGGTTTGGTACCGTAACGAAGTACTCGTACGGTATTGCACCGTTTTGGTGTGGTTTGGTACCGTATGGATGTACTCGTACGGTATTGCACCGTTTTGGTTAGGATTGGTACCGTAAAGAAGTACTCGAACGGTATTGTACCCTTTTGGTGTGATTTGGTACCGTAACGAAGTACTCGTACGGTATTGCACCGTTTTGGTGTGGTTTGGTACCGTATCGATGTACTCGTACGGTATTGTACCCTTTTTGTGTGGTTTGGTACCGTAACGAAGTACTCGTACGGTATTGCACCGTTTTCGTTTGGTTTGGTACCGTATGGATGTACTCGTATGGTATTGCAGCGGTTTTGGTTTGGTTTGGTACCGTAACGAAGTACTCGTACGGTATTGTACCCTTTTGGTGTGGTTTGGTACCGTAACGAAGTACTCGTACGGTATTTCACCGTTTTGGTGTGGTTTGGTACCGTATGGATGTACTCGTACGGTATTGCACCGTTTTGGTGTGGTTTGGTACCGTATGGATGTACTCGTACGGTATTGCACCGTTTTTGTTAGGATTGGTACCGTAACGAAGTACTCGAACAGTATTGTACCCTTTTGTTGTGGTTTGGTACCGTAACGAAGTACTCGTACGGTATTGCACCGTTTTGGTGTGGTTTGGTACCGTATCGATGTACTCGTACGGTATTGTACCCTTTTTGTGTGGTTTGGTACCGTAACGAAGTACTCGTACGGTATTGCACCGTTTTCGTTTGGTTTGGTACTGTATGGATGTACTCGTATGGTATTGCAGCGGTTTTGGTTTGGTTTGGTACCGTAACGAAGTACTCGTACGGTATTGTACCCTTTTGGTGTGGTTTGGTACCGTAACGAAGTACTCGTACGGTATTTCACCGTTTTGGTGTGGTTTGGTACCGTATGGATGTACTCGTACGGTATTGCACCGTTTTTGTGTGGTTTGGTACCGTATGGATGTACTCGTACGGTATTGCACCGTTTTGGTTTGGTTTGGTACCGTAACGAAGTACTCGTACGGTATTGTACCCTTTTGGTGTGGTTTGGTACCGTAACGAAGTACTCGTACGGTATTGCACCGTTTTGGTGTGGTTTGGTACCGTATGGATGTACTCGTACGGTATTGCACCGTTTTTCTGTGGTTTGGTACCGTATGGATGTACTCGTACGGCATTGCACCGTTTTGGTTTGGTTTGGTACCGTATTGATCTACTCGTACGGTATTGCACCGTTTTGGTTAGGTTTGGTACCGTAACGAAGTACTCGTACGGTATTGTAACCTTTTGGTGTGGTTTGGTACCGTAACGAAGTACTCGTACGGTATTGCACCGTTTTGGTGTGGTTTGGTACCGTATGGATGTACTCGTACGGTATTGCACCGTTTTGGTTTGGTTTGGTACCGTAACGAAGTACTCGTACGGTATTGTACCCTTTTGGTGTGGTTTGGTACCGTAACGAAGTACTCGTACGGTATTGCACCATTTTGGTGAGGTTTGGTACCGTATGGATCTACTCGTACGGTATTGCACCGTTTTGGTTAGGTTTCGTACCGTAACGAAGTACTCGTACGGTATTGTACCCTTTTGGTGTGGTTTGGTACCGTAACGAAGTACTCGTACGGTATTACACCGTTTTGGTGTGGTTTTGTACCGTATGGATGTACTCGTACGGTATTGCACCGTTTTGGTGTGGTTTGGTACCGTATGGATGTACTCGTACGGTATTGCACCGTTTTGGTTAGGATTGGTACCGTAACGAAGTACTCGAACGGTATTGTACCCTTTTGGTATGGTTTGGTACCGTAACGAAGTACTCGTACGGTATTGCACCGTTTTGGTGTGGTTTGGTACCGTATCGATGTACTCGTACGGTATTGTACCCTTTTTGTGTGGTTTGGTACCGTAACGAAGTACTCGTACGGTATTGCACCGTTTTCGTTTGGTTTGGTACCGTATGGATGTACTCGTATGGTATTGCACCGTTTTCGTTTGGTTTGGTACCGTAACGAAGTACTCGTAAGGTATTGTACCCTTTTGGTGTGGTTTGGTACCGTAACGAAGTAATCGTACGGTATTTCACCGTTTTGGTGTGGTTTGGTACCGTATGGATGTACTCGTACGGTATTGCTCCGTTTTTGTGTGGTTTGGTACCGTATGGATGTACTCGTACGGTATTGCACCGTTTTGGTTTTGTTTGGTACCGTAACGAAGTACTCGTACGGTATTGTACCCTTTTGGTGTGGTTTGGTACCGTATGGATGTACTCGTACGGTATTGCACCGTTTTTGTGTGGTTTGGTACCTTATGGATGTACTCGTACGGTATTGCACCGTTTTGGTTAGCTTTGGTACCGTAATGAAGTACTCGTACGGTATTGTAACCTTTTGGTGTGGTTTGGTACCGTAACGAAGTACTCGTACGGTATTGCACCGTTTTGGTGTGGTTTGGTACCGTATGGATGTACTCGTACGGTATTGCACCGTTTTGGTTTGGTTTGGTACCGTAACGAAGTACTCGTAAGGTATTGCACCGTTTTGGTGTGGTTTGGTACCGTATGGATGTACTCGTACGGCATTGCACCGTTTTGGTGTGGTTTGGTACCGTATGGATGTACTCGTATGGTGATGCACCGTTTTGGTGTGGTTTGGTACCGTATGGATGTACTCGTACGGTATTGCACCGTTTTGGTTTGGTTTGGTACCGTATGGATGTACTCGTACGGTATTGCACCGTTTTGGTTTGGTTTGGTACCGTAACGAAGTACTCGTACGGTATTGCACCATTTTGGTGTGGTTTGGTACCGTATGGATGTACTCGTACGGTATTGCACCGTTTTGGTTTGGTTTGGTACCGTAACGAAGTACTCGTACGGTATTGTACCCTTTTGGTGTGGTTTGGTACCGTAACGAAGTACTCGAACGGTATTGCACCGTTTTGGTGTGGTTTGGTACCGTATGGATGTACTCGTACGGTATTGCACCGTTTTGGTGTGGTTTGGTACCGTATGGATGTACTCGTACGGTATTGCACCGTTTTTGTGTGGTTTGGTACCGTATGGATGTACTCGTACGGCATTGCACCGTTTTGGTTTGGTTTGGTACCGTATTGATCTACTCGTACGGTATTGCACCGTTTTGGTTAGGTTTGGTACCGTAACGAAGTACTCGTACGGTATTGTAACCTTTTGGTGTGGTTTGGTACCGTAACGAAGTACTCGTACGGTATTGCACCGTTTTGGTGTGGTTTGGTACCGTATGGATGTACTCGTACGGTATTGCACCGTTTTGGTTTGGTTTGGTACCGTAACGAAGTACTCGTACGGTATTGCACCGTTTTGGTGTGGTTTGGTACCGTATGGATGTACTCGTACGGCATTGCACCGTTTTGGTGTGGTTTGGTACCGTATGGATGTACTCGTACGGTATTGCACCGTTTTGGTGTGGTTTGGTACCGTATGGATGTACTCGTACGGTATTGCACCGTTTTGGTTTGGTTTGGTACCGTATGGATGTACTCGTACGGTATTGCACCGTTTTCGTTTGGTTTGGTACCGTAACGAAGTACTCGTACGGTATTGCACCGTTTTGGTGTGGTTTGGTACCGTATCGATGTACTCGTACGGTATTGCACCGTTTTGGTTTGGTTTGGTACCGTAACGAAGTACTCGTACGGTATTGTACCCTTTTGGTGTGGTTTGGTACCGTAACGAAGTACTCGTACGGTATTGCACCATTTTTGTGAGGTTTGGTACCGTATGGATCTACTCGTACGGTATTGCACCGTTTTGGTTAGGTTTCGTACCGTAACGAAGTACTCGTACGGTATTGTACCCTTTTGGTGTGGTTTGGTACCGTAACGAAGTACTCGTACGGTATTACACCGTTTTGGTGTGGTTTGGTACCGTATGGATGTACTCGTACGGTATTGCACCGTTTTGGTGTGGTTTGGTACCGTATGGATGTACTCGTACGGTATTGCACCGTTTTGGTTAGGATTGGTACCGTAACGAATTACTCGAACGGTATTGTACCCTTTTGGTGTGGTTTGGTACCGTAACGAAGTACTCGTACGGTATTGCACCGTTTTGGTGTGGTTTGGTACCGTATCGATGTACTCGTACGGTATTGCACCGTTTTTGTGTGGTTTGGTACCGTATGGATGTACTCGTACGGCATTGCACCGTTTTGGTTTGGTTTGGTACCGTATTGATCTACTCGTACGGTATTGCACCGTTTTGGTTAGGTTTGGTACCGTAACGAAGTACTCGTACGGTATTGTAACCTTTTGGTGTGGTTTGGTACCGTAACGAAGTACTCGTACGGTATTGCACCGTTTTGGTGTGGTTTGGTACCGTATGGATGTACTCGTACGGTATTGCACCGTTTTGGTTTGGTTTGGTACCGTAACGAAGTACTCGTACGGTATTGCACCGTTTTGGTGTGGTTTGGTACCGTATGGATGTACTCGTACGGCATTGCACCGTTTTGGTGTGGTTTGGTACCGTATGGATGTACTCGTATGGTATTGCACCGTTTTGGTATGGTTTGGTACCGTATGGATGTACTCGTACGGTATTGCACCGTTTTGGTTTGGTTTGGTACCGTATGGATGTACTCGTACGGTATTGCACCATTTTCGTTTGGTTTGGTACCGTAACGAAGTACTCGTACGGTATTGCACCGTTTTGGTGTGGTTTGGTACCGTATGGATGTACTCGTACGGTATTGCACCGTTTTGGTTTGGTTTGGTACCGTAACGAAGTACTCGTACGGTATTGTACCCTTTTGGTGTGGTTTGGTACCGTAACGAAGTACTCGTACGGTATTGCACCATTTTGGTGAGGTTTGGTACCGTATGGATCTACTCGTACGGTATTGCACCGTTTTGGTTAGGTTTCGTACCGTAACGAAGTACTCGTACGGTATTGTACCCTTTTGGTGTGGTTTGGTACCGTAACGAAGTACTCGTACGGTATTACACCGTTTTGGTGTGGTTTGGTACCGTATGGATGTACTCGTACGGTATTGCACCGTTTTGTTGTGGTTTGGTACCGTATGGATGTACTCGTACGGTATTGCACCGTTTTGGTTAGGATTGGTACCGTAACGAAGTACTCGAACGGTATTGTACCCTTTTGGTGTGGTTTGGTACCGTAACGAAGTACTCGTACGGTATTGCACCGTTTTGGTGTGGTTTGGTACCGTATCGATGTACTCGTACGGTATTGTACCCTTTTTGTGTGGTTTGGTACCGTAACGAAGTACTCGTACGGTATTGCACCGTTTTCGTTTGGTTTGGTACCGTATGGATGTACTCGTATGGTATTGCACCGTTTTCGTTTGGTTCGGTACCGTAACGAAGTACTCGTAAGGTATTGTACCCTTTTGGTGTGGTTTGGTACCGTAACGAAGTAATCGTACGGTATTTCACCGTTTTGGTGTGGTTTGGTACCGTATGGATGTACTCGTACGGTATTGCTCCGTTTTTGTGTGGTTTGGTACCGTATGGATGTACTCGTACGGTATTGCACCGTTTTGGTTTTGTTTGGTACCGTAACGAAGTACTCGTACGGTATTGTACCCTTTTGGTGTGGTTTGGTACCGTAACGAAGTACTCGTACGGTATTGCACCGTTTTGGTGTGGTTTGGTACCGTATGGATGTACTCGTACGGTATTGCACCGTTTTTGTGTGGTTTGGTACCTTATGGATGTACTCGTACGGTATTGCACCGTTTTGGTTAGCTTTGGTACCGTAACGAAGTACTCGTACGGTATTGTAACCTTTTGGTGTGGTTTGGTACCGTAACGAAGTACTCGTACGGTATTGCACCGTTTTGGTGTGGTTTGGTACCGTATGGATGTACTCGTACGGTATTGCACCGTTTTGGTTTGGTTTGGTACCGTAACGAAGTACTCGTAAGGTATTGCACCGTTTTGGTGTGGTTTGGTACCGTATGGATGTACTCGTACGGCATTGCACCGTTTTGGTGTGGTTTGGTACCGTATGGATGTACTCGTATGGTGATGCACCGTTTTGGTGTGGTTTGGTACCGTATGGATGTACTCGTACGGTATTGCACCGTTTTGGTTTGGTTTGGTACCGTATGGATGTACTCGTACGGTATTGCACCGTTTTGGTTTGGTTTGGTACCGTAACGAAGTACTCGTACGGTATTGCACCGTTTTGGTGTGGTTTGGTACCGTATGGATGTACTCGTACGGTATTGCACCGTTTTGGTTTGGTTTGGTACCGTAACGAAGTACTCGTACGGTATTGTACCCTTTTGGTGTGGTTTGGTACCGTAACGAAGTACTCGTACGGTATTGCACCGTTTTGGTGTGGTTTGGTACCGTATGGATGTACTCGTACGGTATTGCACCGTTTTGGTTTTGTTTGGTACCGTAACGAAGTACTCGTACGGTATTGTACCCTTTTGGTGTGGTTTGGTACCGTAACGAAGTACTCGTACGGTATTGCACCGTTTTGGTGTGGTTTGGTACCGTATGGATGTACTCGTACGGTATTGCACCGTTTTTGTGTGGTTTGGTATTTTATGGATGTACTTGTACGGTATTGCACCGTTTTGGTTAGCTTTGGTACCGTAATGAAGTACTCGTACGGTATTGTAACCTTTTGGTGTGGTTTGGTACCGTAACGAAGTACTCATACGGTATTGCACCGTTTTGGTGTGGTTTGGTACCGTATGGATGTACTCGTACGGTATTGCACCGTTTTGGTTTGGTTTGGTACCGTAACGAAGTACTCGTAAGGTATTGCACCGTTTTGGTGTGGTTTGGTACCGTATGGATGTACTCGTACGGCATTGCACCGTTTTGGTTTGGTTTGGTACCGTATGGATGTACTCATATGGTGATGCACCGTTTTGGTGTGGTTTGGTACCGTATGGATGTACTCGTACGGTATTGCACCGTTTTGGTTTGGTTTGGTACCGTATGGATGTACTCGTACGGTATTGCACCGTTTTGGTTTGGTTTGGTACCGTAACGAAGTACTCGTACGGTATTGCACAATTTTGGTGTGGTTTGGTACCGTATGGATGTACTCGTACGGTATTGCACCGTTTTGGTTTGGTTTGGTACCGTAACGAAGTACTCGTACGGTATTGTACCCTTTTGGTGTGGTTTGGTACCGTAACGAAGTACTCGTACGGTATTGCACCGTTTTGGTGTGGTTTGGTACCGTATGGATGTACTCGTACGGTATTGCACCGTTTTGGTGTGGTTTGGTACCGTATGGATGTACTCGTACGGTATTGCACCGTTTTTGTGTGGTTTGGTACCGTATGGATGTACTCGTACGGCATTGCACCGTTTTGGTTTGGTTTGGTACCGTATTGATCTACTCGTACGGTATTGCACCGTTTTGGTTAGGTTTGGTACCGTAACGAAGTACTCGTACGGTATTGTAACCTTTTGGTGTGGTTTGGTACCGTAACGAAGTACTCGTACGGTATTGCACCGTTTTGGTGTGGTTTGGTACCGTATGGATGTACTCGTACGGTATTGCACCGTTTTGGTTTGGTTTGGTACCGTAACGAAGTACTCGTACGGTATTGCACCGTTTTGGTGTGGTTTGGTACCGTATGGATGTACTCGTACGGGATTGCACCGTTTTGGTGTGGTTTGGTACCGTATGGATGTACTCGTATGGTATTGCACCGTTTTGGTGTGGTTTGGTACCGTATGGATGTACTCGTACGGTATTGCACCGTTTTGGTTTGGTTTGGTACCGTATGGATGTACTCGTACGGTATTGCACCGTTTTCGTTTGGTTTGGTACCGTAACGAAGTACTCGTACGGTATTGCACCGTTTTGGTGTGGTTTGGTACCGTATGGATGTACTCGTACGGTATTGCACCGTTTTGGTTTGGTTTGGTACCGTAACGAAGTACTCGTACGGTATTGTACCCTTTTGGTGTGGTTTGGTACCGTAACGAAGTACTCGTACGGTATTGCACCATTTTGGTGAGGTTTGGTACCGTATGGATCTACTCGTACGGTATTGCACCGTTTTGGTTAGGTTTCGTACCGTAACGAAGTACTCGTACGGTATTGTACCCTTTTGGTGTGGTTTGGTACCGTAACGAAGTACTCGTACGGTATTACACCGTTTTGGTGTGGTTTGGTACCGTATGGATGTACTCGTACGGTATTGCACCGTTTTGGTGTGGTTTGGTACCGTATGGATGTACTCGTACGGTATTGCACCGTTTTGGTTAGGATTGGTACCGTAACAAAGTACTCGAACGGTATTGTACCCTTTTGGTGTGGTTTGGTACCGTAACGAAGTACTCGTACGGTATTGCACCGTTTTGGTGTGGTTTGGTACCGTATCGATGTACTCGTACGGTATTGCACCGTTTTTGTGTGGTTTGGTACCGTATGGATGTACTCGTACGGCATTGCACCGTTTTGGTTTGGTTTGGTACCGTATTGATCTACTCGTACGGTATTGCACCGTTTTGGTTAGGTTTGGTACCGTAACGAAGTACTCGTACGGTATTGTAACCTTTTGGTGTGGTTTGGTACCGTAACGAAGTACTCGTACGGTATTGCACCGTTTTGGTGTGGTTTGGTACCGTATGGATGTACTCGTACGGTATTGCACCGTTTTGGTTTGGTTTGGTACCGTAACGAAGTACTCGTACGGTATTGCACCGTTTTGGTGTGGTTTGGTACCGTATGGATGTACTCGTACGGCATTGCACCGTTTTGGTGTGGTTTGGTACCGTATGGATGTACTCGTATGGTGATGCACCGTTTTGGTGTGGTTTGGTACCGTAACGAAGTACTCGTACGGTATTGCACCGTTTTGGTGTGGTTTGGTACCGTATGGATGTACTCGTACGGTATTGCACCGTTTTGGTTTGGTTTGGTACCGTAACGAAGTACTCGTATGGTATTGCACCGTTTTGGTGTGGTTTGGTACCGTATGGATGTACTCGTACGGTATTGCACCGTTTTGGTGTGGTTTGGTACCGTATGGATGTACTCGTACGGTATTGCACCGTTTTGGTGTGGTTTGGTACCGTATGGATGTACTCGTACGGTATTGCACCGTTTTGGTTTGGTTTGGTACCGTAACGAAGTACTCGAACGGTATTGTACCCTTTTGGTGTGGTTTGGTACCGTAACGAAGTACTCGTACGGTATTGCACCGTTTTGGTGTGGTTTGGTACCGCATGGATGTACTCGTACGGTATTGCACCGTTTTGGTGTGGTTTGGTACCGTATGGATGTACTCGTACAGTATTGCACCGTTTTGGTTTGGTTTGGTACCGTAACGAAGTACTCGAATGGTATTGTACCCTTTTGGAGTGGTTTGGTACCGTAACGAAGTACTCGTACGGTATTGCACCGTTTTGGTGTGGTTTGGTACCGTATCGATGTACTCGTACGGTATTGTATCCTTTTTGTGTGGTTTGGTACAGTAACAAAGTACTCGTACGGTATTATACCCTTTTGGTGTGGTTTGGTACCGTAACGAAGTACTCGTATGGGATTGCACCGTTTTGGTGTGTTTTGGTACCGTATGGATGTACTCGTACGGTATTGTACCCTTTTTGTGTGGTTTGTTACCGTAACGAAGTACTCGTACGGTATTGCACCGTTTTGGTGTGGTTTGGTACCGTATGGATGTACTCGTACGGTATTGCACCGTTTTGGTTAGGTTTGGTACCGTAACGAAGTACTCGTACGGTATTGTACCCTTTTGGTGTGGTTTGGTACCGTAACGAAGTACTCGTACGGTATTGCACCGTTTTGGTGTTGTTTGGTACCGTATGGATGTACTCGTACGGTATTGCACCGTTTTGGTTTGGTTTGGTACCGTAACGAAGTACTCGAACGGTATTGTACCCTTTTGGTGTGGTTTGGTACCGTAACGAAGTACTCGTACGGTATTGCACCGTTTTGGTGTGGTTTGGTACCGTATGGATGTACTCGTACGGTATTGCACCGTTTTGGTTTTGTTTGGTACCGTAACGAAGTACTCGTATGGTATTGCACCGTTTTGGTTAGGTTTGGTACCGTAACGAAGTACTCGTACGTTATTGTACCCTTTGGGTGTGGTTTGGTACCGTAACGAAGTACTCGTACGGTATTGCACCGTTTTGGTGCGGTTTGGTACCGTATGGATGTACTCGTACGGTATTGCACCGTTTTGGTTAGGTTTGGTACCGTAACGAAGTACTCGTACGGTATTGTACCCTTTTGGTGTGGTTTGGTACCGTAACGAAGTACTCGTACGGTATTGCACCGTTTTGGTGAGGTTTGGTACCGTATGGATCTACTCGTACGGTATTGCACCGTTTTGGTTAGGTTTGGTACCGTAACGAAGTACTCGTACGGTATTGTACCCTTTTGGTGTGGTTTGGTACCGTAACGAAGTACTCGTACGGTATTGCACCGTTTTGGTGCGGTTTGGTACCGTATGGATGTACTCGTACGGTATTGCACCGTTTTGGTTAGGTTTGGTACCGTAACGAAGTACTCGTACGGTATTGTACCCTTTTGGTGTGGTTTGGTACCGTAACGAAGTACTCGTACGGTATTGCACCGTTTTGGGGTGGTTTGGTACCGTATGGATGTACTCGTACGGCATTGCACCGTTTTGGTGTGGTTTGGTACCGTATGGATGTACTCGTACGGTATTGCACCGTTTTGGTGTGGTTTGGTACCGTATGGATGTACTCGTACGGTATTGCACCGTTTTGGTTTGGTTTGGTACCGTAACGAATTACTCGAACGGTATTGTACCCTTTTGGTGTGGTTTGGTACCGCAACGAAGTACTCGTACGGTATTGCACCGTTTTGGTGTGGTTTGGTACCGTATGGATGTACTCGTACGGTATTGCATCGTTTTGGTTTGGTTTGGTACCGTATGGATGTACTCGTACGGTATTGTACCCTTTTTGTGTGGTTTGGTACCGTAACGAAGTACTCGTACGGTATTACACCGTTTTGCTGTGGTTTTGTACCGTATGGATGTACTCGTACGGTATTGCACCGTTTTGCTGTGGTTTGGTACCGTATGGATGTACTCGTACGGTATTGAACCGTTTTGGTTTGGTTTGGTACCGTAACGAAGTACTCGAACGGTATTGTACCCTTTTGGTGTGGTTTGGTACCGTAACGAAGTACTCGTACGGTATTGCACCGTTTTGGTGTGGTTTGGTACCGTATGGATGTACTCGTACGGTATTGCACCGTTTTGGTTAGGAATTGTACCGTAACGAAGTATTCGTACGGTATTGCACCGTTTTGGTGTGGTTTGGTACCGTATGGATGTACTCGTACGGTATTGCACCATTTTGGTGTGGTTTTGTACCGTATGGATGTACTCGTACGGTATTGCACCGTTTTGGTGTGGTTTTGTACCGTATGGATGTACTCGTACGGTATTGCACCGTTTTGGTTTGGTTTTGTACCGTAACGAAGTACTCGAACGGTATTGTACCCTTTTGGTGTGGTTTGGTACCGTAATGAAGCACTCGTACGGTATTGCACCGTTTTGGTGCGGTTTGGTACCGTATGGATATACTCGTACGGTATTGCACCGTTTTGGTTAGGTTTGGTACCGTAACGAAGTACTCGTACGGTATTGTACCCTTTTGGTGTGGTTTGGTACCGTAACGAAGTACTCGTACGGTATTACACCGTTTTGCTGTGGTTTTGTACCGTATGGATGTACTCGTACGGTATTGCACCGTTTTGCTGTGGTTTGGTACCGTATGGATGTACTCGTACGGTATTGAACCGTTTTGGTTTGGTTTGGTACCGTAACGAAGTTCTCGAACGGTATTGTACCCTTTTGGTGTGGTTTGGTACCGTAACGAAGTACTCGTACGGTATTGCACCGTTTTAGTGTGGTTTGGTACCGTATCGGTGTACTCGTATGGTATTGTACCCTTTTTGTGTGGTTTGGTACCGTAACGAAGTACTCGTACGGTATTGCACCGTTTTGGTTTTGTTTGGTACCGTATGGATGTACTCGTACGGTATTGCACCGTTTTGGTTTGGTTTGGTACCGTAACGAAGTACTCGTAAGGTATTGCACCGTTTTGGTGTGGTTTGGTACCGTATGGATGTACTCGTACGGCATTGCACCGTTTTGGTGTGGTTTGGTACCGTATGGATGTACTCGTATGGTGATGCACCGTTTTGGTGTGGTTTGGTACCGTATGGATGTACTCGTACGGTATTGCACCGTTTTGGTTTGGTTTGGTACCGTATGGATGTACTCGTACGGTATTGCACCGTTTTGGTTTGGTTTGGTACCGTAACGAAGTACTCGTACGGTATTGTACCCTTTTGGTGTGGTTTGGTACCGTAACGAAGTACTCGTACGGTATTGCACCGTTTTGGTGTGGTTTGGTACCGTATGGATGTACTCGTACGGTATTGCACCGTTTTTGTGTGGTTTGGTACCGTATGGATGTACTCGTACGGTATTGCACCGTTTTTGTTTTGTTTGGTACCGTAACGAAGTACTCGTACGGTATTGTACCCTTTTGGTGTGGTTTGGTACCGTAACGAAGTACTCGTACGGTATTGCACCGTTTTGGTTTGGTTTGGTACCGTAACGAAGTACTCGTACGGTATTGCACCGTTTTGGTGTGGTTTGGTACCGTATGGATGTACTCGTACGGTATTGCACCGTTTTGGTTTGGTTTGGTACCGTAACGAAGTTCTCGAACGGTATTGTACCCTTTTGGTGTGGTTTGGTACCGTAACGAAGTACTCGTACGGTATTGCACCGTTTTAGTGTGGTTTGGTACCGTATCGGTGTACTCGTATGGTATTGTACCCTTTTTGTGTGGTTTGGTACCGTAACGAAGTACTCGTACGGTATTGCACCGTTTTGGTTTTGTTTGGTACCGTATGGATGTACTCGTACGGTATTGCACCGTTTTGGTTTGGTTTGGTACCGTAACGAAGTATTCGTACGGTATTGCACCGTTTTGGTGTGGTTTGGTACCGTATGGATGTACTCGTACGCTATTGCACCGTTTTGGTGTGGTTTGGTACCGTATGGATGTACTCGTACGGTATTGCACCGTTTTGGTTTGGTTTGGTACCGTAACGAAGTACTCGAACGGTATTGTACCCTTTTGGTGTGGTTTGGTACCGTAACGAAGTACTCGTACGGTATTGCACCGTTTTGGTGTGGTTTGGTACCGCATGGATGTACTCGTACGGTATTGCACCGTTTTGGTGTGGTTTGGTACCGTATGGATGTACTCGTACAGTATTGCACCGTTTTGGTTTGGTTTGGTACCGTAACGAAGTACTCGAATGGTATTGTACCCTTTTGGAGTGGTTTGGTACCGTAACGAAGTACTCGTACGGTATTGCACCGTTTTGGTGTGGTTTGGTACCGTATCGATGTACTCGTACGGTATTGTACCCTTTTTGTGTGGTTTGGTACCGTAACAAAGTACTCGTACGGTATTGCACCGTTTTGGTGTGGTTTTGTACCGTATGGATGTACTCGTACGGTATTGCACCGTTTTGGTTTGGTTTTGTACCGTAACGAAGTACTCGAACGGTATTGTACCCTTTTGGTGTGGTTTGGTACCGTAATGAAGCACTCGTACGGTATTGCACCGTTTTGGTGCGGTTTGGTACCGTATGGATGTACTCGTACGGTATTGCACCGTTTTGGTTAGGTTTGGTACCGTAACGAAGTACTCGTACGGTATTGTACCCTTTTGGTGTGGTTTGGTACCGTAACGAAGTACTCGTACGGTATTACACCGTTTTGCTGTGGTTTGGTACCGTATGGATGTACTCGTACGGTATTGCACCGTTTTGCTGTGGTTTGGTACCGTATGGATGTACTCGTACGGTATTGAACCGTTTTGGTTTGGTTTGGTACCGTAACGAAGTTCTCGAACGGTATTGTACCCTTTTGGTGTGGTTTGGTACCGTAACGAAGTACTCGTACGGTATTGCACCGTTTTAGTGTGGTTTGGTACCGTATCGGTGTACTCGTATGGTATTGTACCCTTTTTGTGTGGTTTGGTACCGTAACGAAGTACTCGTACGGTATTGCACCGTTTTGGTTTTGTTTGGTACCGTATGGATGTACTCGTACGGTATTGCACCGTTTTGGTTTGGTTTGGTACCGTAACGAAGTACTCGTAAGGTATTGCACCGTTTTGGTGTGGTTTGGTACCGTATGGATGTACTCGTACGGCATTGCACCGTTTTGGTGTGGTTTGGTACCGTATGGATGTACTCGTAAGGTGATGCACCGTTTTGGTGTGGTTTGGTACCGTATGGATGTACTCGTACGGTATTGCACCGTTTTGGTTTTGTTTGGTACCGTATGGATGTACTCGTACGGTATTGCACCGTTTTGGTTTGGTTTGGTACCGTAACGAAGTACTCGTACGGTATTGTACCCTTTTGGTGTGGTTTGGTACCGTAACGAAGTACTCGTACGGTATTGCACCGTTTTGGTGTGGTTTGGTACCGTATGGATGTACTCGTACGGTATTGCACCGTTTTTGTGTGGTTTGGTACCGTATGGATGTACTCGTACGGTATTGCACCGTTTTTGTTTTGTTTGGTACCGTAACGAAGTACTCGTACGGTATTGTACCCTTTTGGTGTGGTTTGGTACCGTAACGAAGTACTCGTACGGTATTGCACCGTTTTGGTTTGGTTTGGTACCGTAACGAAGTACTCGTACGGTATTGCACCGTTTTGGTGTGGTTTGGTACCGTATGGATGTACTCGTACGGTATTGCACCGTTTTGGTTTGGTTTGGTACCGTAACGAAGTTCTCGAACGGTATTGTACCCTTTTGGTGTGGTTTGGTACCGTAACGAAGTACTCGTACGGTATTGCACCGTTTTAGTGTGGTTTGGTACCGTATCGGTGTACTCGTATGGTATTGTACCCTTTTTGTGTGGTTTGGTACCGTAACGAAGTACTCGTACGGTATTGCACCGTTTTGGTTTTGTTTGGTACCGTATGGATGTACTCGTACGGTATTGCACCGTTTTGGTTTGGTTTGGTACCGTAACGAAGTATTCGTACGGTATTGCACCGTTTTGGTGTGGTTTGGTACCGTATGGATGTACTCGTACGGTATTGCACCATTTTGGTGTGGTTTGGTACCGTATGGATGTACTCGTACGGTATTGCACCGTTTTGGTGTGGTTTTGTACCGTATGGATGTACTCGTACGGTATTGCACCGTTTTGGTTTGGTTTTGTACCGTAACGAAGTACTCGAACGGTATTGTACCCTTTTGGTGTGGTTTGGTACCGTAATGAAGCACTCGTACGGTATTGCACCGTTTTGGTGCGGTTTGGTACCGTATGGATATACTCGTACGGTATTGCACCGTTTTGGTTAGGTTTGGTACCGTAACGAAGTACTCGTACGGTATTGTACCCTTTTGGTGTGGTTTGGTACCGTAACGAAGTACTCGTACGGTATTACACCGTTTTGCTGTGGTTTGGTACCGTATGGATGTACTCGTACGGTATTGCACCGTTTTGCTGTGGTTTGGTACCGTATGGATGTACTCGTACGGTATTGAACCGTTTTTGTTTGGTTTGGTACCGTAACGAAGTTCTCGAACGGTATTGTACCCTTTTGGTGTGGTTTGGTACCGTAACGAAGTACTCGTACGGTATTGCACCGTTTTAGTGTGGTTTGGTACCGTATCGGTGTACTCGTATGGTATTGTACCCTTTTTGTGTGGTTTGGTACCGTAACGAAGTACTCGTACGGTATTGCACCGTTTTGGTTTTGTTTGGTACCGTATGGATGTACTCGTACGGTATTGCACCGTTTTGGTTTGGTTTGGTACCGTAACGAAGTACTCGTAAGGTATTGCACCGTTTTGGTGTGGTTTGGTACCGTATGGATGTACTCGTACAGCATTGCACCGTTTTGGTGTGGTTTGGTACCGTATGGATGTACTCGTATGGTGATGCACCGTTTTGGTGTGGTTTGGTACCGTATGGATGTACTCGTACGGTATTGCACCGTTTTGGTTTGGTTTGGTACCGTATGGATGTACTCGTACGGTATTGCACCGTTTTGGTTTGGTTTGGTACCGTAACGAAGTACTCGTACGGTATTGTACCCTTTTGGTGTGGTTTGGTACCGTAACGAAGTACTCGTACGGTATTGAACCGTTTTGGTGTGGTTTGGTACCGTATGGATGTACTCGTACGGTATTGCACCGTTTTTGTGTGGTTTGGTACCGTATGGATGTACTCGTACGGTATTGCACCGTTTTTGTTTTGTTTGGTACCGTAACGAAGTACTCGTACGGTATTGTACCCTTTTGGTGTGGTTTGGTACCGTAACGAAGTACTCGTACGGTATTGCACCGTTTTGGTTTGGTTTGGTACCGTAACGAAGTACTCGTACGGTATTGCACCGTTTTGGTGTGGTTTGGTACCGTATGGATGTACTCGTACGGTATTGCACCGTTTTGGTTTGGTTTGGTACCGTAACGAAGTTCTCGAACGGTATTGTACCCTTTTGGTGTGGTTTGGTACCGTAACGAAGTACTCGTACGGTATTGCACCGTTTTAGTGTGGTTTGGTACCGTATCGGTGTACTCGTATGGTATTGTACCCTTTTTGTGTGGTTTGGTACCGTAACGAAGTACTCGTACGGTATTGCACCGTTTTGGTTTTGTTTGGTACCGTATGGATGTACTCGTACGGTATTGCACCGTTTTGGTTTGGTTTGGTACCGTAACGAAGTATTCGTACGGTATTGCACCGTTTTGGTGTGGTTTGGTACCGTATGGATGTACTCGTACGCTATTGCACCGTTTTGGTGTGGTTTGGTACCGTATGGATGTACTCGTACGGTATTGCACCGTTTTGGTTTGGTTTGGTACCGTAACGAAGTACTCGAACGGTATTGTACCCTTTTGGTGTGGTTTGGTACCGTAACGAAGTACTCGTACGGTATTGCACCGTTTTGGTGTGGTTTGGTACCGCATGGATGTACTCGTACGGTATTGCACCGTTTTGGTGTGGTTTGGTACCGTATGGATGTACTCGTACAGTATTGCACCGTTTTGGTTTGGTTTGGTACCGTAACGAAGTACTCGAATGGTATTGTACCCTTTTGGAGTGGTTTGGTACCGTAACGAAGTACTCGTACGGTATTGCACCGTTTTGGTGTGGTTTGGTACCGTATCGATGTACTCGTACGGTATTGTACCCTTTTTGTGTGGTTTGGTACCGTAACAAAGTACTCGTACGGTATTGCACCGTTTTGGTGTGGTTTTGTACCGTATGGATGTACTCGTACGGTATTGCACCGTTTTGGTTTGGTTTTGTACCGTAACGAAGTACTCGAACGGTATTGTACCCTTTTGGTGTGGTTTGGTACCGTAATGAAGCACTCGTACGGTATTGCACCGTTTTGGTGCGGTTTGGTACCGTATGGATGTACTCGTACGGTATTGCACCGTTTTGGTTAGGTTTGGTACCGTAACGAAGTACTCGTACGGTATTGTACCCTTTTGGTGTGGTTTGGTACCGTAACGAAGTACTCGTACGGTATTACACCGTTTTGCTGTGGTTTGGTACCGTATGGATGTACTCGTACGGTATTGCACCGTTTTGGTGTGGTTTGGTACCGTATGGATGTACTCGTACGGTATTGAACCGTTTTGGTTTGGTTTGGTACCGTAACGAAGTTCTCGAACGGTATTGTACCCTTTTGGTGTGGTTTGGTACCGTAACGAAGTACTCGTACGGTATTGCACCGTTTTAGTGTGGTTTGGTACCGTATCGGTGTACTCGTATGGTATTGTACCCTTTTTGTGTGGTTTGGTACCGTAACGAAGTACTCGTACGGTATTGCACCGTTTTGGTTTTGTTTGGTACCGTATGGATGTACTCGTACGGTATTGCACCGTTTTGGTTTGGTTTGGTACCGTAACGAAGTACTCGTAAGGTATTGCACCGTTTTGGTGTGGTTTGGTACCGTATGGATGTACTCGTACGGCATTGCACCGTTTTGGTGTGGTTTGGTACCGTATGGATGTACTCGTATGGTGATGCACCGTTTTGGTGTGGTTTGGTACCGTATGGATGTACTCGTACGGTATTGCACCGTTTTGGTTTGGTTTGGTACCGTATGGATGTACTCGTACGGTATTGCACCGTTTTGGTTTGGTTTGGTACCGTAACGAAGTACTCGTACGGTATTGTACCCTTTTGGTGTGGTTTGGTACCGTAACGAAGTACTCGTACGGTATTGCACCGTTTTGGTGTGGTTTGGTACCGTATGGATGTACTCGTACGGTATTGCACCGTTTTTGTGTGGTTTGGTACCGTATGGATGTACTCGTACGGTATTGCACCGTTTTTGTTTTGTTTGGTACCGTAACGAAGTACTCGTACGGTATTGTACCCTTTTGGTGTGGTTTGGTACCGTAACGAAGTACTCGTACGGTATTGCACCGTTTTGGTTTGGTTTGGTACCGTAACGAAGTACTCGTACGGTATTGCACCGTTTTGGTGTGGTTTGGTACCGTATGGATGTACTCGTACGGTATTGCACCGTTTTGGTTTGGTTTGGTACCGTAACGAAGTTCTCGAACGGTATTGTACCCTTTTGGTGTGGTTTGGTACCGTAACGAAGTACTCGTACGGTATTGCACCGTTTTAGTGTGGTTTGGTACCGTATCGGTGTACTCGTATGGTATTGTACCCTTTTTGTGTGGTTTGGTACCGTAACGAAGTACTCGTACGGTATTGCACCGTTTTGGTTTTGTTTGGTACCGTATGGATGTACTCGTACGGTATTGCACCGTTTTGGTTTGGTTTGGTACCGTAACGAAGTATTCGTACGGTATTGCACCGTTTTGGTGTGGTTTGGTACCGTATGGATGTACTCGTACGCTATTGCACCGTTTTGGTGTGGTGTGGTACCGTATGGATGTACTCGTACGGTATTGCTCCGTTTTTGTTTGGTTTGGTACCGTAACGAAGTACTCGAACGGTATTGTACCCTTTTGGTGTGGTTTGGTACCGTAACGAAGTACTCGTACGGTATTGCACCGTTTTGGTGTGGTTTGGTACCGCATGGATGTACTCGTACGGTATTGCACCGTTTTGGTGTGGTTTGGTACCGTATGGATGTACTCGTACAGTATTGCACCGTTTTGGTTTGGTTTGGTACCGTAACGAAGTACTCGAATGGTATTGTACCCTTTTTGAGTGGTTTGGTACCGTAACGAAGTACTCGTACGGTATTGCACCGTTTTGGTGTGGTTTGGTACCGTATCGATGTACTCGTACGGTATTGTATCCTTTTTGTGTGGTTTGGTACCGTAACAAAGTACTCGTACGGTATTATACCCTTTTGGTGTGGTTTGGTACCGTAACGAAGTACTCGTATGGGATTGCACCGTTTTGGTGTGTTTTGGTACCGTATGGATGTACTCGTACGGTATTGAACCCTTTTTGTGTGGTTTGTTACCGTAACGAAGTACTCGTACGGTATTGCACCGTTTTGGTGTGGTTTGGTACCGTATGGATGTACTCGTACGGTATTGCACCGTTTTGGTTAGGTTTGGTACCGTAACGAAGTACTCGTACGGTATTGTACCCTTTTGGTGTGGTTTGGTACCGTAACGAAGTACTCGTACGGTATTGCACCGTTTTGGTGTTGTTTGGTACCGTATGGATGTACTCGTACGGTATTGCACCGTTTTGGTTTGGTTTGGTACCGTAACGAAGTACTCGAACGGTATTGTACCCTTTTGGTGTGGTTTGGTACCGTAACGAAGTACTCGTACGGTATTGCACCGTTTTGGTGTGGTTTGGTACCGTATGGATGTACTCGTACGGTATTGCACCGTTTTGGTTTTGTTTGGTACCGTAACGAAGTACTCGTATGGTATTGCACCGTTTTGGTTAGGTTTGGTACCGTAACGAAGTACTCGTACGTTATTGTACCCTTTGGGTGTGGTTTGGTACCGTAACGAAGTACTCGTACGGTATTGCACCGTTTTGGTGCGGTTTGGTACCGTATGGATGTACTCGTACGGTATTGCACCGTTTTGGTTAGGTTTGGTACCGTAACGAAGTACTCGTACGGTATTGTACCCTTTTGGTGTGGTTTGGTACCGTAACGAAGTACTCGTACGGTATTGCACCGTTTTGGTGAGGTTTGGTACCGTATGGATCTACTCGTACGGTATTGCACCGTTTTGGTTAGGTTTGGTACCGTAACGAAGTACTCGTACGGTATTGTACCCTTTTGGTGTGGTTTGGTACCGTAACGAAGTACTCGTACGGTATTGCACCGTTTTGGTGCGGTTTGGTACCGTATGGATGTACTCGTACGGTATTGCACCGTTTTGGTTAGGTTTGGTACCGTAACGAAGTACTCGTACGGTATTGTACCCTTTTGGTGTGGTTTGGTACCGTAACGAAGTACTCGTACGGTATTGCACCGTTTTGGGGTGGTTTGGTACCGTATGGATGTACTCGTACGGCATTGCACCGTTTTGGTGTGGTTTGGTACCGTATGGATGTACTCGTACGGTATTGCACCGTTTTGGTGTGGTTTGGTACCGTATGGATGTACTCGTACGGTATTGCACCGTTTTGGTTTGGTTTGGTACCGTAACGAATTACTCGAACGGTATTGTACCCTTTTGGTGTGGTTTGGTACCGCAACGAAGTACTCGTACGGTATTGCACCGTTTTGGTGTGGTTTGGTACCGTATGGATGTACTCGTACGGTATTGCACCGTTTTGGTTTGGTTTGGTACCGTATGGATGTACTCGTACGGTATTGTACCCTTTTTGTGTGGTTTGGTACCGTAACGAAGTACTCGTACGGTATTGCACCGTTTTGGTGTGGTTTGGTACAGTATGGATGTACTCGTACGGTATAGCATAGTTTTGGTTAGGTTTGGTACCGTATGGATGTACTCGTACGGTATTGCACCGTTTTGGTTTGGATTGGTACCGTAACGAAGTACTCGAACGGTATTGTACCCTTTTGGTGTGGTTTGGTACCGTAACGAAGTACTCGTACGGTATTGCACCGTTTTGGTGTGGTTTGGTACCGTATGGATGTACTCGTACGGTATTGCACCGTTTTTGTGTGGTTTGGTACCGTATGGATGTACTCGTACGGTATTGCACCGTTTTGGTGTGGTTTTGTACCGTATGGATGTACTCGTACGGTATTGCACCGTTTTGGTTTGGTTTTGTACCGTAACGAAGTACTCGAACGGTATTGTACCCTTTTGGTGTGGTTTGGTACCGTAATGAAGCACTCGTACGGTATTGCACCGTTTTGGTGCAGTTTGGTACCGTATGGATGTACTCGTACGGTATTGCACCGTTTTGGTTAGGTTTGGTACCGTAACGAAGTACTCGTACGGTATTGTACCCTTTTGATGTGGTTTGGTACCGTAACGAAGTACTCGTACGGTATTACACCGTTTTGCTGTGGTTTGGTACCGTATGGATGTACTCGTACGGTATTGCACCGTTTTGGTGTGGTTTGGTACCGTATGGATGTACTCGTACGGTATTGAACCGTTTTGGTTTGGTTTGGTACCGTAACGAAGTTCTCGAACGGTATTGTACCCTTTTGGTGTGGTTTGGTACCGTAACGAAGTACTCGTACGGTATTGCACCGTTTTAGTGTGGTTTGGTACCGTATCGGTGTACTCGTATGGTATTGTACCCTTTTTGTGTGGTTTGGTACCGTAACGAAGTACTCGTACGGTATTGCACCGTTTTGGTTTTGTTTGGTACCGTATGGATGTACTCGTACGGTATTGCACCGTTTTGGTTTGGTTTGGTACCGTAACGAAGTATTCGTACGGTATTGCACCGTTTTGGTGTGGTTTGGTACCGTATGGATGTACTCGTACAGTATTGCACCGTTTTGGTGTGGTTTGTTACCGTATGGATGTACTCGTACGGTATTGCACCGTTTTGGTGTGGTTTGGTACCGTATGGATGTACTCGTACGGTATTGCACCGTTTTGGTTTGGTTTGGTACCGTAACGAAGTACTCGAACGGTATTGTACCCTTTTGGTGTGGTTTGGTACCGTAACGAAGTACTCGTACGGTATTGCACCGTTTTGGTGTGGTTTGGTACCGCATGGATGTACTCGTACGGTATTGCACTGTTTTGGTGTGGTTTGGTACCGTATGGATGTACTCGTACGGTATTGCACCGTTTCTGTTTGGTTTGGTACCGTAACGAAGTACACGAACGGTATTGTACCCTTTTGGTGTGGTTTGGTACCGTAACGAAGTACTCGTACGGTATTGCACCGTTTTGGTGTGGTTTGGTACCGTATCGATGTACTCGTACGGTATTGTACCCTTTTTGTGTGGTTTGGTACCGTAACAAAGTACTCGTACGGTATTGCACCGTTTTGGTGTGGTTTGGTACCTTATGGATGTACTCGTATGGTATTGCACCGTTTTGGTTTGGTTTGGTACCGTAACGAAGTACTCGTACGGTATTATACCCTTTTGGTGTGGTTTGGTACCGTAACGAAGTACTCGTACGGGATTGCACCGTTTTGGTGTGTTTTGGTACCGTATGTATGTACTCGTACGGTATTGTACCCTTTTTGTGTGGTTTGTTACCGTAACGAAGTACTCGTACGGTATTGAACCGTTTTGGTGTGGTTTGGTACCGTATGGATGTACTCGTACGGTATTGCACCGTTTTGGTTAGGTTTGGTACCGTAACGAAGTACTCGTACGGTATTGTACCCTTTTGGTGTGGTTTGGTACCGTAACGAAGTACTCGTACGGTATTGCACCGTTTTGGTGTGGTTTGGTACCGTATGGATGTACTCGTACGGTATTGCACCGTTTTGGTTTGGTTTGGTACCGTAACGAAGTACTCGAACGGTATTGTACCCTTTTGGTGTGGTTTGGTACCGTAACGAAGTACTCGTACGGTATTGCACCGTTTTGGTGTGGTTTGGTACCGTATGGATGTACTCGTACGGTATTGCACCGTTTTGGTTTGGTTTGGTACCGTAACGAAGTACTCGTATGGTATTGTACCCTTTTGGTGTGGTTTGGTACCGTAACGAAGTACTCGTACGGTATTGCACCGTTTTGGTGAGGTTTGGTACCGTATGGATGTACTCGTACGGTATTGCACCGTTTTGGTTAGGTTTGGTACCGTAACGAAGTACTCGTACGTTATTGTACCCTTTTGGTGTGGTTTGGTACCGTAACGAAGTACTCGTACGGTATTGCACCGTTTTGGTGCGGTTTGGTACCGTATGGATGTACTCGTACGGTATTGCACCGTTTTGGTTAGGTTTGGTACCGTAACGAAGTACTCGTACGGTATTGTACCCTTTTGGTGTGGTTTGGTACCGTAACGAAGTACTCGTACGGTATTGCACCGTTTTGGGGTGGTTTGGTACCGTATGGATGTACTCGTACGGCATTGCACCGTTTTGGTGTGGTTTGGTACAGTATGGATGTACTCGTACGGTATTGCACCGTTTTGGTGTGGTTTGGTACCGTATGGATGTACTCGTACGGTATTGCACCGTTTTGGTGTGGTTTGGTACCGTATGGATGTACTCGTACGGTATTGCACCGTTTTGGTTTGGTTTGGTACCGTAACGAATTACTCGAACGGTATTGTACCCTTTTGGTGTGGTTTGGTACCGTAACGAAGTACTCGTACGGTATTGCACCGTTTTGGTGTGGTTTGGTACCGTATGGATGTACTCGTACGGTATTGCACCGTTTTGGTTTTGTTTGGTACCGTAACGAAGTACTCGTATGGTATTGCACCGTTTTGGTATTGTTTGGTACCGTATGGATGTACTCGTACGGTATTGCACCGTTTTGGTGTGGTTTGGTACCGTATGGATGTACTCGTACGGTATTGCACCGTTTTGGTGTGGTTTGGTACCGTATGGATGTACTCGTACGGTATTGCACCGTTTTGGTGTGGTTTGGTACCGTATGGATGTACTCGTACGGTATTGCACCGTTTTGGTCAGGTTTGGTACCGTAACGAAGTACTCGTACGGTATTGTACCCTTTTGGTGTGGTTTGGTACCGTAACGAAGTACTCGTACGGTATTGCACCGTTTTGGTGTTGTTTGGTACCGTATGGATGTACTCGTACGGTATTGCACCGTTTTGGTTTGGTTTGGTACCGTAACGAAGTACTCGAATGGTATTGTACCCTTTTGGAGTGGTTTGGTACCGTAACGAAGTACTCGTACGGTATTGCACCGTTTTGGTGTGGTTTGGTACCGTATCGATGTACTCGTACGGTATTGTATCCTTTTTGTGTGGTTTGGTACCGTAACAAAGTACTCGTACGGTATTATACCCTTTTGGTGTGGTTTGGTACCGTAACGAAGTACTCGTACGGGATTGCACCGTTTTGGTGTGTTTTGGTACCGTATGGATGTACTCGTACGGTATTGTACCCTTTTTGTGTGGTTTGTTACCGTAACGAAGTACTCGTACGGTATTGCACCGTTTTGGTGTGGTTTGGTACCGTATGGATGTACTCGTACGGTATTGCACCGTTTTGGTTAGGTTTGGTACCGTAACGAAGTACTCGTACGGTATTGTACCCTTTTGGTGTGGTTTGGTACCGTAACGAAGTACTCGTACGGTATTGCACCGTTTTTGTGTTGTTTGGTACCGTATGGATGTACTCGTACGGTATTGCACCGTTTTGGTTTGGTTTGGTACCGTAACGAAGTACTCGAACGGTATTGTACCCTTTTGGTGTGGTTTGGTACCGTAACGAAGTACTCGTACGGTATTGCACCGTTTTGGTGTGGTTTGGTACCGTATGGATGTACTCGTACGGTATTGCACCGTTTTGGTTTGGTTTGGTACCGTAACGAATTACTCGAACGGTATTGTACCCTTTTGGTGTGGTTTGGTACCGTAACGAAGTACTCGTACGGTATTGCACCGTTTTGGTGTGGTTTGGTACCGTATGGATGTACTCGTACGGTATTGCACCGTTTTGGTTTGGTTTGGTACCGTAACGAAGTACTCGTACGGTATTGCACCGTTTTGGTATGGTTTGGTACCGTATGGATGTACTCGTACGGTATTGCACCGTTTTGGTGTGGTTTGGTACCGTATGGATGTACTCGTACGGTATTGCACCGTTTTGGTGTGGTTTGGTACCGTATGGATGTACTCGTACGGTATTGCACCGTTTTGGTGTGGTTTGGTACCGTATCGATGTACTCGTACGGTATTGCACCGTTTTGGTTAGGTTTGGTACCGTAACGAAGTACTCCTACGGTATTGTACCCTTTTGGTGTGGTTTGGTACCGTATGGATGTACTCGTACGGTATTGCACCGTTTTGGTGTGGTTTGGTACCGTATGGATGTACTCGTACGGTATTGCACCGTTTTGGTTTGGTTTGGTACCGTAACGAAGTACTCGAACGGTATTGTACCCTTTTGGTGTGGTTTGGTACAGTAACGAAGTACTCGTACGGTATTGCACCTTTTTGGCGTGGTTTGGTACCGTATGGATGTACTCGTACGGTATTGCACCGTTTTGGTGTGGTTTGGAACCGTATGGATGTACTCGTACGGTATTGCACCGTTTTGGTTTGGTTTGGTACCGTAACGAAGTACTCGTACGGTATTGTACCCTTTTGGTGTGGTTTGGTACCGTAACGAAGTACTCGTACGGTATTGCACCGTTTTGGTGTGGTTTGATACCGTATGGATTTACTCGTACGGTATTGCACCGTTTTGGTGTGGTTTGGTACCGTATGGATGTACTCGTACGGTATTGAACCGTTTTGGTTTGGTTTGGTACCGTAACGAAGTACTCGTACGGTATTGCACCGTTTTGGGGTGGTTTGGTACCGTATGGATGTACTCGTATGGCATTGCACCGTTTTGGTGTGGTTTGGTACCGTATGGATGTACTCGTACGGTATATCACCGTTTTGGTGTGGTTTGGCACCGTATGGATGTACTCGTACGGTATTGCACCGTTTTGGTTTGGTTTGGTTCCGTAACGAAGTACTCGTACGGTATTGCACCGTTTTGGTGTGGTTTGGTACCGTATGGATGTACTCGTACGGCATTGCACCGTTTTGGTGTGGTTTGGTACCGTATGGTATTGCACCGTTTTGGTGTGGTTTGGTACCGTATGGATGTACTCGTACGGTATTGCATCGTTTTGGTTTGGTTTGGTACCGTAACGAAGTACTTGTACGGTATTGCACCGTTTTGGTGTGGTTTGGTACCGTATGGATGTACTCGTACGGTATTGCACCGTTTTGGTGTGGTTTGGTACCGTATGGATGTACTCGTACGGTATTGCACCGTTTTGGTGTGGTTTGGTACCGTATGGATGTACTCGTACGGTATTGCACCGTTTTGGTTTGGTTTGGTACCGTAACGAAGTACTCGAACGGTATTGTACCCTTTTGGTGTGGTTTTGTACCGTAACGAAGTACTCGTACGGTATTGCACCGTTTTGGTGTGGTTTGGTACCGCATGGATGTACTCGTACGGTATTGCACCGTTTTGGTTTGGTTTGGTACCGTAACGAAGTACTCGAATGGTATTGTACCCTTTTGGAGTGGTTTGGTACCGTAACGAAGTACTCGTACGGTATTGCACCGTTTTGGTGTGGTTTGGTACCGTATCGATGTACTCGTACGGTATTGTATCCTTTTTGTGTGGTTTGGTACCGTAACAAAGTACTCATACGGTATTGCACCGTTTTGGTGTGGTTTGGTACCGTATTGATGTACTCGTATGGTATTGCACCGTTTTGGTTTGGTTTGGTACCGTAACGAAGTACTCGTACGGTATTATACCCTTTTGGTGTGGTTTGGTACCGTAACGAAGTACTCGTACGGTATTGCACCGTTTTGGTGTGGTTTGGTACCGTATGGATGTACTCGTACGGTATTGCACCGTTTTGGTTTGGTTTGGTACCGTAACGAAGTACTCGAACGGTATTGTACCCTTTTGGTGTGGTTTGGTACCGTAACGAAGTACTCGTACGGTATTGCACCGTTTTGGTGTGGTTTGGTACCGTATGGATGTACGCGTACGGTATTGCACCGTTTTGGTTTGGTTTGGTACCGTAACGAAGTACTCGTATGGTATTGTACCCTTTTGGTGTGGTTTGGTACCGTAACGAAGTACTCGTACGGTATTGCACCGTTTTGGTGAGGTTTGGTACCGTATGGATGTACTCGTACGGTATTGCACCGTTTTTGTTAGGTTTGGTACCGTAACGAAGTACTCGTACGTTATTGTACCCTTTTGGTGTGGTTTGGTACCGTAACGAAGTACTCGTACGGTATTGCACCGTTTTGGTGCGGTTTGGTACCGTATGGATGTACTCGTACGGTATTGCACCGTTTTGGTTAGGTTTGGTACCGTAACGAAGTACTCGTACGGTATTGTACCCTTTTGGTGTGGTTTGGTACCGTAACGAAGTACTCGTACGGTATTGCACCGTTTTGGGGTTGTTTGGTACCGTATGGATGTACTCGTACGGCATTGCACCGTTTTGGTGTGGTTTGGTACAGTATGGATGTACTCGTACGGTATTGCACCGTTTTGGTGTGGTTTGGTACCGTATGGATGTACTCGTACGGTATTGCACCGTTTTCGTGTGGTTTGGTACCGTATGGATGTACTCGTACGGTATTGCACCGTTTTGGTTTGGTTTGGTACCGTAACGAATTACTCGAACGGTATTGTACCCTTTTGGTGTGGTTTGGTACCGTAACGAAGTACTCGTACGGTATTGCACCGTTTTGGTGTGGTTTGGTACCGTATGGATGTACTCGTACGGTATTGCACCGTTTTGGTTTTGTTTGGTACCGTAACGAAGTACTCGTATGGTATTGCACCGTTTTGGTATTGTTTGGTACCGTATGGATGTACTCGTACGGTATTGCACCGTTTTGGTGTGGTTTGGTACCGTATGGATGTACTCGTACGGTATTGCACCGTTTTGGTGTGGTTTGGTACCGTATGGATGTACTCGTACGGTATTGCACCGTTTTGGTGTGGTTTGGTACCGTATGGATGTACTCGTACGGTATTGCACCGTTTTGGTCAGGTTTGGTACCGTAACGAAGTACTCGTACGGTATTGTACCCTTTTGGTGTGGTTTGGTACCGTAACGAAGTACTCGTACGGTATTGCACCGTTTTGGTGTTGTTTGGTACCGTATGGATGTACTCGTACGGTATTGCACCGTTTTGGTTTGGTTTGGTACCGTAACGAAGTACTCGAATGGTATTGTACCCTTTTGGAGTGGTTTGGTACCGTAACGAAGTACTCGTACGGTATTGCACCGTTTTGGTGTGGTTTGGTACCGTATCGATGTACTCGTACGGTATTGTATCCTTTTTGTGTGGTTTGGTACCGTAACAAAGTACTCGTACGGTATTATACCCTTTTGGTGTGGTTTGGTACCGTAACGAAGTACTCGTACGGGATTGCACCGTTTTGGTGTGTTTTGGTACCGTATGGATGTACTCGTACGGTATTGTACCCTTTTTGTGTGGTTTGTTACCGTAACGAAGTACTCGTACGGTATTGCACCGTTTTGGTGTGGTTTGGTACCGTATGGATGTACTCGTACGGTATTGCACCGTTTTGGTTAGGTTTGGTACCGTAACGAAGTACTCGTACGGTATTGTACCCTTTTGGTGTGGTTTGGTACCGTAACGAAGTACTCGTACGGTATTGCACCGTTTTTGTGTTGTTTGGTACCGTATGGATGTACTCGTACGGTATTGCACCGTTTTGGTTTGGTTTGGTACCGTAACGAAGTACTCGAACGGTATTGTACCCTTTTGGTGTGGTTTGGTACCGTAACGAAGTACTCGTACGGTATTGCACCGTTTTGGTGTGGTTTGGTACCGTATGGATGTACTCGTACGGTATTGCACCGTTTTGGTGTGGTTTGGTACCGTATGGATGTACTCGTACGGTATTGCACCGTTTTGGTTTGGTTTGGTACCGTAACGAATTACTCGAACGGTATTGTACCCTTTTGGTGTGGTTTGGTACCGTAACGAAGTACTCGTACGGTATTGCACCGTTTTGGTGTGGTTTGGTACCGTATGGATGTACTCGTACGGTATTGCACCGTTTTGGTTTGGTTTGGTACCGTAACGAAGTACTAGTACGGTATTGAACCGTTTTGGTATGGTTTGGTACCGTATGGATGTACTCGTACGGTATTGCACCGTTTTGGTGTGGTTTGGTACCGTATGGATGTACTCGTACGGTATTGCACCGTTTTGGTGTGGTTTGGTACCGTATGGATGTACTCGTACGGTATTGCACCGTTTTGGTGTGGTTTGGTACCGTATCGATGTACTCGTACGGTATTGCACCGTTTTGGTTAGGTTTGGTACCGTAACGAAGTACTCCTACGGTATTGTACCCTTTTGGTGTGGTTTGGTACCGTATGGATGTACTCGTACGGTATTGCACCGTTTTGGTGTGGTTTGGTACCGTATGGATGTACTCGTACGGTATTGCACCGTTTTGGTTTGGTTTGGTACCGTAACGAAGTACTCGAACGGTATTGTACCCTTTTGGTGTGGTTTGGTACAGTAACGAAGTACTCGTACGGTATTGCACCGTTTTGGCGTGGTTTGGTACCGTATGGATGTACTCGTACGGTATTGCACCGTTTTGGTGTGGTTTGGAACCGTATGGATGTACTCGTACGGTATTGCACCGTTTTGGTTTGGTTTGGTACCGTAACGAAGTACTCGTACGGTATTGTACCCTTTTGGTGTGGTTTGGTACCGTAACGAAGTACTCGTACGGTATTGCACCGTTTTGGTGTGGTTTGATACCGTATGGATTTACTCGTACGGTATTGCACCGTTTTGGTGTGGTTTGGTACCGTATGGATGTACTCGTACGGTATTGAACCGTTTATGTTTGGTTTGGTACCGTAACGAAGTACTCGTACGGTATTGCACCGTTTTGGGGTGGTTTGGTACCGTATGGATGTACTCGTACGGCATTGCACCGTTTTGGTGTGGTTTGGTACCGTATGGATGTACTCGTACGGTATATCACCGTTTTTGTGTGGTTTGGCACCGTATGGATGTACTCGTACGGTATTGCACCGTTTTGGTTTGGTTTGGTTCCGTAACGAAGTACTCGTACGGTATTGCACCGTTTTGGTGTGGTTTGGTACCGTATGGATGTACTCGTACGGTATTGCACCGTTTTCGTGTGGTTTGGTACCGTATGGATGTACTCGTACGGTATTGCACCGTTTTGGTTTGGTTTGGTACCGTAACGAATTACTCGAACGGTATTGTACCCTTTTGGTGTGGTTTGGTACCGTAACGAAGTACTCGTACGGTATTGCACCGTTTTGGTGTGGTTTGGTACCGTATGGATGTACTCGTACGGTATTGCACCGTTTTGGTTTTGTTTGGTACCGTAACGAAGTACTCGTATGGTATTGCACCGTTTTGGTATTGTTTGGTACCGTATGGATGTACTCGTACGGTATTGCACCGTTTTGGTGTGGTTTGGTACCGTATGGATGTACTCGTACGGTATTGCACCGTTTTGGTGTGGTTTGGTACCGTATGGATGTACTCGTACGGTATTGCACCGTTTTGGTGTGGTTTGGTACCGTATGGATGTACTCGTACGGTATTGCACCGTTTTGGTCAGGTTTGGTACCGTAACGAAGTACTCGTACGGTATTGTACCCTTTTGGTGTGGTTTGGTACCGTAACGAAGTACTCGTACGGTATTGCACCGTTTTGGTGTTGTTTGGTACCGTATGGATGTACTCGTACGGTATTGCACCGTTTTGGTTTGGTTTGGTACCGTAACGAAGTACTCGAATGGTATTGTACCCTTTTGGAGTGGTTTGGTACCGTAACGAAGTACTCGTACGGTATTGCACCGTTTTGGTGTGGTTTGGTACCGTATCGATGTACTCGTACGGTATTGTATCCTTTTTGTGTGGTTTGGTACCGTAACAAAGTACTCGTACGGTATTATACCCTTTTGGTGTGGTTTGGTACCGTAACGAAGTACTCGTACGGGATTGCACCGTTTTGGTGTGTTTTGGTACCGTATGGATGTACTCGTACGGTATTGTACCCTTTTTGTGTGGTTTGTTACCGTAACGAAGTACTCGTACGGTATTGCACCGTTTTGGTGTGGTTTGGTACCGTATGGATGTACTCGTACGGTATTGCACCGTTTTGGTTAGGTTTGGTACCGTAACGAAGTACTCGTACGGTATTGTACCCTTTTGGTGTGGTTTGGTACCGTAACGAAGTACTCGTACGGTATTGCACCGTTTTTGTGTTGTTTGGTACCGTATGGATGTACTCGTACGGTATTGCACCGTTTTGGTTTGGTTTGGTACCGTAACGAAGTACTCGAACGGTATTGTACCCTTTTGGTGTGGTTTGGTACCGTAACGAAGTACTCGTACGGTATTGCACCGTTTTGGTGTGGTTTGGTACCGTATGGATGTACTCGTACGGTATTGCACCGTTTTGGTGTGGTTTGGTACCGTATGGATGTACTCGTACGGTATTGCACCGTTTTGGTTTGGTTTGGTACCGTAACGAATTACTCGAACGGTATTGTACCCTTTTGGTGTGGTTTGGTACCGTAACGAAGTACTCGTACGGTATTGCACCGTTTTGGTGTGGTTTGGTACCGTATGGATGTACTCGTACGGTATTGCACCGTTTTGGTTTGGTTTGGTACCGTAACGAAGTACTAGTACGGTATTGAACCGTTTTGGTATGGTTTGGTACCGTATGGATGTACTCGTACGGTATTGCACCGTTTTGGTGTGGTTTGGTACCGTATGGATGTACTCGTACGGTATTGCACCGTTTTGGTGTGGTTTGGTACCGTATGGATGTACTCGTACGGTATTGCACCGTTTTGGTGTGGTTTGGTACCGTATCGATGTACTCGTACGGTATTGCACCGTTTTGGTTAGGTTTGGTACCGTAACGAAGTACTCCTACGGTATTGTACCCTTTTGGTGTGGTTTGGTACCGTATGGATGTACTCGTACGGTATTGCACCGTTTTGGTGTGGTTTGGTACCGTATGGATGTACTCGTACGGTATTGCACCGTTTTGGTTTGGTTTGGTACCGTAACGAAGTACTCGAACGGTATTGTACCCTTTTGGTGTGGTTTGGTACAGTAACGAAGTACTCGTACGGTATTGCACCGTTTTGGCGTGGTTTGGTACCGTATGGATGTACTCGTACGGTATTGCACCGTTTTGGTGTGGTTTGGAACCGTATGGATGTACTCGTACGGTATTGCACCGTTTTGGTTTGGTTTGGTACCGTAACGAAGTACTCGTACGGTATTGTACCCTTTTGGTGTGGTTTGGTACCGTAACGAAGTACTCGTACGGTATTGCACCGTTTTGGTGTGGTTTGATACCGTATGGATTTACTCGTACGGTATTGCACCGTTTTGGTGTGGTTTGGTACCGTATGGATGTACTCGTACGGTATTGAACCGTTTATGTTTGGTTTGGTACCGTAACGAAGTACTCGTACGGTATTGCACCGTTTTGGGGTGGTTTGGTACCGTATGGATGTACTCGTACGGCATTGCACCGTTTTGGTGTGGTTTGGTACCGTATGGATGTACTCGTACGGTATATCACCGTTTTTGTGTGGTTTGGCACCGTATGGATGTACTCGTACGGTATTGCACCGTTTTGGTTTGGTTTGGTTCCGTAACGAAGTACTCGTACGGTATTGCACCGTTTTGGTGTGGTTTGGTACCGTATGGATGTACTCGTACGGCATTGCACCGTTTTGGTGTGGTTTGGTACCGTATGGTATTGCACCGTTTTGGTGTGGTTTGGTACCGTATGGATGTACTCGTACGGTATTGCATCGTTTTGGTTTGGTTTGGTACCGTAACGAAGTACTCGTACGGTATTGCACCGTTTTGGTGTGGTTTGGTACCGTATGGATGTACTCGTACGGTATTGCACCGTTTTGGTGTGGTTTGGTACCGTATGGATGTACTCGTACGGTATTGCACCGTTTTGGTGTGGTTTGGTACCGTATGGATGTACTCGTACGGTATTGCACCGTTTTGGTTTGGTTTGGTACCGTAACGAAGTACTCGAACGGTATTGTACCCTTTTGGTGTGGTTTTGTACCGTAACGAAGTACTCGTACGGTATTGCACCGTTTTGGTGTGGTTTGGTACCGCATGGATGTAGTCGTACGGTATTGCACCGTTTTGGTTTGGTTTGGTACCGTAACGAAGTACTCGAATGGTATTGTACCCTTTTGGAGTGGTTTGGTACCGTAACGAAGTACTCGTACGGTATTGCACCGTTTTGGTGTGGTTTGGTACCGTATCGATGTACTCGTACGGTATTGTATCCTTTTTGTGTGGTTTGGTACCGTAACAAAGTACTCGTACGGTATTGCACCGTTTTGGTGTGGTTTGGTACCGTATTGATGTACTCGTATGGTATTGCACCGTTTTTGTTTGGTTTGGTACCGTAACGAAGTACTCGTACGGTATTATACCCTTTTGGTGTGGTTTGGTACCGTAACGAAGTACTCGTACGGTATTGCACCGTTTTGGTGTGGTTTGGTACCGTATGGATGTACTCGTACGGTATTGTACCGTTTTTGTGTGGTTTGGTACCGGAACGAAGTACTCGTACGGTATTGCACCGTTTTGGTATGGTTTGGTACCGTATGGATGTACTCGTACGGTATTGCACCGTTTTGGTTAGGTTTGGTACCGTATGGATGTACTCGTACGGTATTGCACCGTTTTGGTTTGGATTGGTACCGTAACGAAGTACTCGAACGGTATTGTACCCTTTTGGTGTTGTTTGGTACCGTAACGAAGTACTCGAACGGTATTGTACCCTTTTGGAGTGGTTTGGTACCGTAACGAAGTACTCGTACGGTATTGCACCGTTTTGGTGTGGTTTGGTACCGTATCGATGTACTCGTACGGTATTGTATCCTTTTTGTGTGGTTTGGTACCGTAACAAAGTACTCGTACGGTATTATACCCTTTTGGTGTGGTTTGGTACCGTAACGAAGTACTCGTACGGGATTGCACCGTTTTGGTGTGTTTTGGTACCGTATGGATGTACTCGTACGGTATTGTACCCTTTTTGTGTGGTTTGTTACCGTAACGAAGTACTCGTACGGTATTGCACCGTTTTGGTGTGGCTTGGAACCGTATGGATGTACTCGTACGGTATTGCACCGTTTTGGTTAGGTTTGGTACCGTAACGAAGTACTCGTACGGTATTGTACCCTTTTGGTGTGGTTTGGTACCGTAACGAAGTACTCGTACGGTATTGCACCGTTTTTGTGTTGTTTGGTACCGTATGGATGTACTCGTACGGTATTGCACCGTTTTGGTTTTGTTTGGTACCGTAACGAAGTACTCGAACGGTATTGTACCCTTTTGGTGTGGTTTGGTACCGTAACGAAGTACTCGTACGGTATTGCACCGTTTTGGTGTGGTTTGGTACCGTATGGATGTACTCGTATGGTATTGCACCGTTTTGGTTAGGTTTGGTACCGTAACGAAGTACTCGTACGTTATTGTACCCTTTTGGTGTGGTTTGGTACCGTAACGAAGTACTCGTACGGTATTGCACCGTTTTGGTGCGGTTTGGTACCGTATGGATGTACTCGTACGGTATTGCACCGTTTTGGTTAGGTTTGGTACCGTAACGAAGTACTCGTACGGTATTGTACCCTTTTGGTGTGGTTTGGTACCGTAACGAAGTACTCGTACGGTATTGCACCGTTTTGGTGAGGTTTGGTACCGTATGGATCTACTCGTACGGTATTGCACCGTTTTGGTTAGGTTTGGTACCGTAACGAAGTACTCGTACGGTATTGTACCCTTTTGGTGTTGTTTGGTACCGTAACGAAGTACTCGTACGGTATTGCACCGTTTTGGTGCGGTTTGGTACCGTATGGATGTACTCGTACGGTATTGCACCGTTTTGGTTAGGTTTGGTACCGTAACGAAGTACTCGTACGGTATTGTACCCTTTTGGTGTGGTTTGGTACCGTAACGAAGTACTCGTACGGTATTGCACCGTTTTGGTGCGGTTTGGTACCGTATGGATGTACTCGTACGGTATTGCACCGTTTTGGTTAGGTTTGGTACCGTAACGAAGTACTCGTACGGTATTGTACCCTTTTGGTGTGGTTTGGTACCGTAACGAAGTACTCGTACGGTATTGCACCGTTTTGGGGTGGTTTGGTACCGTATGGATGTACTCGTACGGCATTGCACCGTTTTGGTGTGGTTTGGTACCGTATGGATGTACTCGTACGGTATTGCACCGTTTTGGTGTGGTTTGGTACCGTATGGATGTACTCGTACGGTATTGCACCGTTTTGGTGTGGTTTGGTACCGTATGGATGTACTCGTACGGTATTGCACCGTTTTGGTGTGGTTTGGTACCGTATGGATGTACTCGAACGGTATTGCACCGTTTTGGTCAGGTTTGGTACCGTAACGAAGTACTCGTACGGTATTGTACCCTTTTGGTGTGGTTTGGTACCGTAACGAAGTACTCGTACGGTATTGCACCGTTTTGGTGTTGTTTGGTACCGTATGGATGTACTCGTACGGTATTGCACCGTTTTGGTTTGGTTTGGTACCGTAACGAAGTACTCGAATGGTATTGTACCCTTTTGGAGTGGTTTGGTACCGTAACGAAGTACTCGTACGGTATTGCACCGTTTTGGTGTGGTTTGGTACCGTATCGATGTACTCGTACGGTATTGTATCCTTTTTGTGTGGTTTGGTACCGTAACAAAGTACTCGTACGGTATTATACCCTTTTGGTGTGGTTTGGTACCGTAACGAAGTACTCGTACGGGATTGCACCGTTTTGGTGTGTTTTGGTACCGTATGGATGTACTCGTACGGTATTGTACCCTTTTTGTGTGGTTTGTTACCGTAACGAAGTACTCGTACGGTATTGCACCGTTTTGGTGTGGTTTGGTACCGTATGGATGTACTCGTACGGTATTGCACCGTTTTGGTTAGGTTTGGTACCGTAACGAAGTACTCGTACGGTATTGTACCCTTTTGGTGTGGTTTGGTACCGTAACGAAGTACTCGTACGGTATTGCACCGTTTTTGTGTTGTTTGGTACCGTATGGATGTACTCGTACGGTATTGCACCGTTTTGGTTTGGTTTGGTACCGTAACGAAGTACTCGAACGGTATTGTACCCTTTTGGTGTGGTTTGGTACCGTAACGAAGTACTCGTACGGTATTGCACCGTTTTGGTGTGGTTTGGTACCGTATGGATGTACTCGTACGGTATTGCACCGTTTTGGTGTGGTTTGGTACCGTATGGATGTACTCGTACGGTATTGCACCGTTTTGGTTTGGTTTGGTACCGTAACGAATTACTCGAACGGTATTGTACCCTTTTGGTGTGGTTTGGTACCGTAACGAAGTACTCGTACGGTATTGCACCGTTTTGGTGTGGTTTGGTACCGTATGGATGTACTCGTACGGTATTGCACCGTTTTGGTTTGGTTTGGTACCGTAACGAAGTACTCGTACGGTATTGCACCGTTTTGGTATGGTTTGGTACCGTATGGATGTACTCGTACGGTATTGCACCGTTTTGGTGTGGTTTGGTACCGTATGGATGTACTCGTACGGTATTGCACCGTTTTGGTGTGGTTTGGTACCGTATGGATGTACTCGTACGGTATTGCACCGTTTTGGTGTGGTTTGGTACCGTATCGATGTACTCGTACGGTATTGCACCGTTTTGGTTAGGTTTGGTACCGTAACGAAGTACTCCTACGGTATTGTACCCTTTTGGTGTGGTTTGGTACCGTATGGATCTACTCGTACGGTATTGCACCGTTTTGGTGTGGTTTGGTACCGTATGGATGTACTCGTACGGTATTGCACCGTTTTGGTTTGGTTTGGTACCGTAACGAAGTACTCGAACGGTATTGTACCCTTTTGGTGTGGTTTGGTACAGTAACGAAGTACTCGTACGGTATTGCACCGTTTTGGCGTGGTTTGGTACCGTATGGATGTACTCGTACGGTATTGCACCGTTTTGGTGTGGTTTGGAACCGTATGGATGTACTCGTACGGTATTGCACCGTTTTGGTTTGGTTTGGTACCGTAACGAAGTACTCGTACGGTATTGTACCCTTTTGGTGTTGTTTGGTACCGTAACGAAGTACTCGTACGGTATTGCACCGTTTTGGTGTGGTTTGATACCGTATGGATTTACTCGTACGGTATTGCACCGTTTTGGTGTGGTTTGGTACCGTATGGATGTACTCGTACGGTATTGAACCGTTTTGGTTTGGTTTGGTACCGTAACGAAGTACTCGTACGGTATTGCACCGTTTTGGGGTGGTTTGGTACCGTATGGATGTACTCGTACGGCATTGCACCGTTTTGGTGTGGTTTGGTACCGTATGGATGTACTCGTACGGTATATCACCGTTTTGGTGTGGTTTCGCACCGTATGGATGTACTCGTACGGTATTGCACCGTTTTGGTTTGGTTTGGTTCCGTAACGAAGTACTCGTACGGTATTGCACCGTTTTGGTGTGGTTTGGTACCGTATGGATGTACTCGTACGGCATTGCACCGTTTTGGTGTGGTTTGGTACCGTATGGTATTGCACCGTTTTGGTGTGGTTTGGTACCGTATGGATGTACTCGTACGGTATTGCATCGTTTTGGTTTGGTTTGGTACCGTAACGAAGTACTCGTACGGTATTGCACCGTTTTGGTGTGGTTTGGTACCGTATGGATGTACTCGTACGGTATTGCACCGTTTTGGTGTGGTTTGGTACCGTATGGATGTACTCGTACGGTATTGCACCGTTTTGGTGTGGTTTGGTACCGTATGGATGTACTCGTACGGTATTGCACCGTTTTGGTTTGGTTTGGTACCGTAACGAAGTACTCGAACGGTATTGTACCCTTTTGGTGTGGTTTTGTACCGTAACGAAGTACTCGTACGGTATTGCACCGTTTTGGTGTGGTTTGGTACCGCATGGATGTACTCGTACGGTATTGCACCGTTTTGGTTTGGTTTGGTACCGTAACGAAGTACTCGAATGGTATTGTACCCTTTTGGAGTGGTTTGGTACCGTAACGAAGTACTCGTACGGTATTGCACCGTTTTGGTGTGGTTTGGTACCGTATCGATGTACTCGTACGGTATTGTATCCTTTTTGTGTGGTTTGGTACCGTAACAAAGTACTCGTACGGTATTGCACCGTTTTGGTGTGGTTTGGTACCGTATTGATGTACTCGTATGGTATTGCACCGTTTTGGTTTGGTTTGGTACCGTAACGAAGTACTCGTACGGTATTATACCCTTTTGGTGTGGTTTGGTACCGTAACGAAGTACTCGTACGGTATTGCACCGTTTTGGTGTGGTTTGGTACCGTATGGATGTACTCGTACGGTATTGTACCCTTTTTGTGTGGTTTGGTACCGGAACGAAGTACTCGTACGGTATTGCACCGTTTTGGTATGGTTTGGTACCGTATGGATGTACTCGTACGGTATTGCACCGTTTTGGTTAGGTTTGGTACCGTATGGATGTACTCGTACGGTATTGCACCGTTTTGGTTTGGATTGGTACCGTAACGAAGTACTCGAACGGTATTGTACCCTTTTGGTGTTGTTTGGTACCGTAACGAAGTACTCGAACGGTATTGTACCCTTTTGGAGTGGTTTGGTACCGTAACGAAGTACTCGTACGGTATTGCACCGTTTTGGTGTGGTTTGGTACCGTATCGATGTACTCGTACGGTATTGTATCCTTTTTGTGTGGTTTGGTACCGTAACAAAGTACTCGTACGGTATTATACCCTTTTGGTGTGGTTTGGTACCGTAACGAAGTACTCGTACGGGATTGCACCGTTTTGGTGTGTTTTGGTACCGTATGGATGTACTCGTACGGTATTGTACCCTTTTTGTGTGGTTTGTTACCGTAACGAAGTACTCGTACGGTATTGCACCGTTTTGGTGTGGCTTGGAACCGTGTGGATGTACTCGTACGGTATTGCACCGTTTTGGTTAGGTTTGGTACCGTAACGAAGTACTCGTACGGTATTGTACCCTTTTGGTGTGGTTTGGTACCGTAACGAAGTACTCGTACGGTATTGCACCGTTTTTGTGTTGTTTGGTACCGTATGGATGTACTCGTACGGTATTGCACCGTTTTGGTTTTGTTTGGTACCGTAACGAAGTACTCGAACGGTATTGTACCCTTTTGGTGTGGTTTGGTACCGTAACGAAGTACTCGTACGGTATTGCACCGTTTTGGTGTGGTTTGGTACCGTATGGATGTACTCGTATGGTATTGCACTGTTTTGGTTAGGTTTGGTACCGTAACGAAGTACTCGTACGTTATTGTACCCTTTTGGTGTGGTTTGGTACCGTAACGAAGTACTCGTACGGTATTGCACCGTTTTGGTGCGGTTTGGTACCGTATGGATGTACTCGTACGGTATTGCACCGTTTTGGTTAGGTTTGGTACCGTAACGAAGTACTCGTACGGTATTGTACCCTTTTGGTGTGGTTTGGTACCGTAACGAAGTACTCGTACGGTATTGCACCGTTTTGGTGAGGTTTGGTACCGTATGGATCTACTCGTACGGTATTGCACCGTTTTGGTTAGGTTTGGTACCGTAACGAAGTACTCGTACGGTATTGTACCCTTTTGGTGTTGTTTGGTACCGTAACGAAGTACTCGTACGGTATTGCACCGTTTTGGTGCGGTTTGGTACCGTATGGATGTACTCGTACGGTATTGCACCGTTTTGGTTAGGTTTGGTACCGTAACGAAGTACTCGTACGGTATTGTACCCTTTTGGTGTGGTTTGGTACCGTAACGAAGTACTCGTACGGTATTGCACCGTTTTGGTGCGGTTTGGTACCGTATGGATGTACTCGTACGGTATTGCACCGTTTTGGTTAGGTTTGGTACCGTAACGAAGTACTCGTACGGTATTGTACCCTTTTGGTGTGGTTTGGTACCGTAACGAAGTACTCGTACGGTATTGCACCGTTTTGGGGTGGTTTGGTACCGTATGGATGTACTCGTACGGCATTGCACCGTTTTGGTGTGGTTTGGTACCGTATGGATGTACTCGTACGGTATTGCACCGTTTTGGTGTGGTTTGGTACCGTATGGATGTACTCGTACGGTATTGCACCGTTTTGGTTTGGTTTGGTACCGTAACGAATTACTCGAACGGTATTGTACCCTTTTGGTGTGGTTTGGTACCGCAACGAAGTACTCGTACGGTATTGCACCGTTTTGGTGTGGTTTGGTACCGTATGGATGTACTCGTACGGTATTGCACCGTTTTGGTGTGGTTTGGTACCGTAGGATGTACTCGTACGGTATTGCACCGTTTTGGTTAGGTTTCGTACCGTAACGAAGTACTCGTACGGTATTGTACCCTTTTGGTGTGGTTTGGTACCGTAACGAAGTACTCGTACGGTATTGCACTATTTTGGTGTGGTTTGGTACCGTATGGATGTACTCGTACGGTATTGCACCGTTTTGGTGGGGTTAGGTACCGTATGGACGTACTCGTACGGTATTGCACCGTTTAGGTTTGGTTTGGTACCGTAACGAAGTACTCGTACGGTATTGTACCCTTTTGGTGTGGTTTGGTACCGTAACGAAGTACTCGTGCGGTATTGCACCGTTTTGGAGAGGTTTGGTACCGTATTGATCTACTTGTACGGTATTGCACCGTTTTGGTTAGGTTTGGTACCGTAACGAAGTACTCGTACGGTATTGTAACCTTTTGGTGTGGTTTGGTACCGTAACGAAGTACTCGTACGGTATTGCACCGTTTTTGTGTTGTTTGGTACCGTATGGATGTACTCGTACGGTATTGCACCGTTTTGGTTTTGTTTGGTACCGTAACGAAGTACTCGAACGGTATTGTACCCTTTTGGTGTGGTTTGGTACCGTAACGAAGTACTCGTACGGTATTGCACCGTTTTGGTGTGGTTTGGTACCGTATGGATGTACTCGTATGGTATTGCACCGTTTTGGTTAGGTTTGGTACCGTAACGAAGTACTCGTACGTTATTGTACCCTTTTGGTGTGGTTTGGTACCGTAACGAAGTACTCGTACGGTATTGCACCGTTTTGGTGCGGTTTGGTACCGTATGGATGTACTCGTACGGTATTGCACCGTTTTGGTTAGGTTTGGTACCGTAACGAAGTACTCGTACGGTATTGTACCCTTTTGGTGTGGTTTGGTACCGTAACGAAGTACTCGTACGGTATTGCACCGTTTTGGTGAGGTTTGGTACCGTATGGATCTACTCGTACGGTATTGCACCGTTTTGGTTAGGTTTGGTACCGTAACGAAGTACTCGTACGGTATTGTACCCTTTTGGTGTGGTTTGGTACCGTAACGAAGTACTCGTACGGTATTGCACCGTTTTGGTGCGGTTTGGTACCGTATGGATGTACTCGTACGGTATTGCACCGTTTTGGTGTGGTTTGGTACCGTATGGATGTACTCGTACGGTATTGCACCGTTTTGGTTTGGTTTGGTACCGTAACGAAGTACTCGTATGGTATTGCACCGTTTTGGTATGGTTTGGTACCGTATGGATGTACTCGTACGGTATTGCACCGTTTTGGTGTGGTTTGGTACCGAATGGATGTACTCGTACGGTATTGCACCGTTTTGGTGTGGTTTGGTACCGTATGGATGTACTCGTACGGTATTGCACCGTTTTGGTGTGGTTTGGTACCGTATGGATGTACTCGTACGGTATTGCACCGTTTTGGTTTGGTTTGGTACCGTAACGAATTACTCGAACGGTATTGTACCCTTTTGGTGTGGTTTGGTACCGTAACGAAGTACTCGTACGGTATTGCACCGTTTTGGTGTGGTTTGGTACCGTATGGATGTACTCGTACGGTATTGCACCGTTTTGGTTTGGTTTGGTACCGTAACGAAGTACTCGTACGGTATTGCACCGTTTTGGTATGGTTTGGTACCGTATGGATGTACTCGTACGGTATTGCACCGTTTTGGTGTGGTTTGGTACCGTATGGATGTACTCGTACGGTATTGCACCGTTTTGGTGTGGTTTGGTACCGTATGGATGTACTCGTACGGTATTGCACCGTTTTGGTGTGGTTTGGTACCGTATCGATGTACTCGTACGGTATTGCACCGTTTTGGTTAGGTTTGGTACCGTAACGAAGTACTCCTACGGTATTGTACCCTTTTGGTGTGGTTTGGTACCGTATGGATGTACTCGTACGGTATTGCACCGTTTTGGTGTGGTTTGGTACCGTATGGATGTACTCGTACGGTATTGCACCGTTTTGGTTTGGTTTGGTACCGTAACGAAGTACTCGAACGGTATTGTACCCTTTTGGTGTGGTTTGGTACAGTAACGAAGTACTCGTACGGTATTGCACCGTTTTGGCGTGGTTTGGTACCGTATGGATGTACTCGTACGGTATTGCACCGTTTTGGTGTGGTTTGGAACCGTATGGATGTACTCGTACGGTATTGCACCGTTTTGGTTTGGTTTGGTACCGTAACGAATTACTCGAACGGTATTGTACCCTTTTGGTGTGGTTTGGTACCGTAACGAAGTACTCGTACGGTATTGCACCGTTTTGGTGTGGTTTGGTACCGTATGGATGTACTCGTACGGTATTGCACCGTTTTGGTTTGGTTTGGTACCGTAACGAAGTACTCGTACGGTATTGCACCGTTTTGGTATGGTTTGGTACCGTATGGATGTACTCGTACGGTATTGCACCGTTTTGGTGTGGTTTGGTACCGTATGGATGTACTCGTACGGTATTGCACCGTTTTGGTGTGGTTTGGTACCGTATGGATGTACTCGTACGGTATTGCACCGTTTTGGTGTGGTTTGGTACCGTATCGATGTACTCGTACGGTATTGCACCGTTTTGGTTAGGTTTGGTACCGTAACGAAGTACTCCTACGGTATTGTACCCTTTTGGTGTGGTTTGGTACCGTATGGATCTACTCGTACGGTATTGCACCGTTTTGGTGTGGTTTGGTACCGTATGGATGTACTCGTACGGTATTGCACCGTTTTGGTTTGGTTTGGTACCGTAACGAAGTACTCGAACGGTATTGTACCCTTTTGGTGTGGTTTGGTACAGTAACGAAGTACTCGTACGGTATTGCACCGTTTTGGCGTGGTTTGGTACCGTATGGATGTACTCGTACGGTATTGCACCGTTTTGGTGTGGTTTGGAACCGTATGGATGTACTCGTACGGTATTGCACCGTTTTGGTTTGGTTTGGTACCGTAACGAAGTACTCGTACGGTATTGTACCCTTTTGGTGTGGTTCGGTACCGTAACGAAGTACTCGTACGGTATTGCACCGTTTTGGTGTGGTTTGATACCGTATGGATTTACTCGTACGGTATTGCACCGTTTTGGTGTGGTTTGGTACCGTATGGATGTACTCGTACGGTATTGAACCGTTTTGGTTTGGTTTGGTACCGTAACGAAGTACTCGTACGGTATTGCACCGTTTTGGGGTGGTTTGGTACCGTATGGATGTACTCGTACGGCATTGCACCGTTTTGGTGTGGTTTGGTACCGTATGGATGTACTCGTACGGTATTGCACCGTTTTGGTGTGGTTTGGCACCGTATGGATGTACTCGTACGGTATTGCACCGTTTTGGTTTGGTTTGGTTCCGTAACGAAGTACTCGTACGGTATTGCACCGTTTTGGTGTGGTTTGGTACCGTATGGATGTACTCGTACGGCATTGCACCGTTTTGGTGTGGTTTGGTACCGTATGGTATTGCACCGTTTTGGTGTGGTTTGGTACCGTATGGATGTACTCGTACGGTATTGCATCGTTTTGGTTTGGTTTGGTACCGTAACGAAGTACTCGTACGGTATTGCACCGTTTTGGTGTGGTTTGGTACCGTATGGATGTACTCGTACGGTATTGCACCGTTTTGGTGTGGTTTGGTACCGTATGGATGTACTCGTACGGTATTGCACCGTTTTGGTGTGGTTTGGTACCGTATGGATGTACTCGTACGGTATTGCACCGTTTTGGTTTGGTTTGGTACCGTAACGAAGTACTCGAACGGTATTGTACCCTTTTGGTGTGGTTTTGTACCGTAACGAAGTACTCGTACGGTATTGCACCGTTTTGGTGGTGTTTGGTACCGCATGGATGTACTCGTACGGTATTGCACCGTTTTGGTTTGGTTTGGTACCGTAACGAAGTACTCGAATGGTATTGTACCCTTTTGGAGTGGTTTGGTACCGTAACGAAGTACTCGTACGGTATTGCACCGTTTTGGTGTGGTTTGGTACCGTATCGATGTACTCGTACGGTATTGTATCCTTTTTGTGTGGTTTGGTACCGTAACAAAGTACTCGTACGGTATTGCACCGTTTTGGTGTGGTTTGGTACCGTATTGATGTACTCGTATGGTATTGCACCGTTTTGGTTTGGTTTGGTACCGTAACGAAGTACTCGTACGGTATTATACCCTTTTGGTGTGGTTTGGTACCGTAACGAAGTACTCGTACGGTATTGCACCGTTTTGGTGTGGTTTGGTACCGTATGGATGTACTCGTACGGTATTGTACCCTTTTTGTGTGGTTTGGTACCGGAACGAAGTACTCGTACGGTATTGCACCGTTTTGGTATGGTTTGGTACCGTATGGATGTACTCGTACGGTATTGCACCGTTTTGGTTAGGTTTGGTACCGTATGGATGTACTCGTACGGTATTGCACCGTTTTGGTTTAGATTGGTACCGTAACGAAGTACTCGAACGGTATTGTACCCTTTTGGTGTGGTTTGGTACCGTAACGAAGTACTCGTACGGTATTGCACCGTTTTGGTGTGATTTGGTACCGTATGGATGTACTCGTACGGTATTGCACCGTTTTGGTATGGTTTGGTACCGTATGGATGTACTCGTACGGTATTGCACCGTTTTGGTTTGGTTTGGTAGCGTAACGAAGTACTCGTATGGTATTGCACCGTTTTGGTGTGGTTTGGTACCGTATGGATATACTCGTACGGTATTGCACCGTTTTGTATTGCACCGTTTTGGTGTGGTTTGGTACCGTAGGATGTACTCGTACGGTATTGCACCGTTTTGGTTAGGTTTCGTACCGTAACGAAGTACTCGTACGGTATTGTACCCTTTTGGTGTGGTTTGGTACCGTAACGAAGTACTCGTACGGTATTGCACTATTTTGGTGTAGTTTGGTACCGTATGGATGTACTCGTACGGTATTGCACCGTTTTGGTGGGGTTAGGTACCGTATGGACGTACTCGTACGGTATTGCACCGTTTTGGTTTGGTTTGGTACTGTAACGAAGTACTCGTACGGTATTGTACCCTTTTGGTGTGGTTTGGTACCGTAACGAAGTACTCGTGCGGTATTGCACCGTTTTGGATAGGTTTGGTACCGTATTGATCTACTCGTACGGTATTGCACCGTTTTGGTGTGGTTTGGTACCGTAACGAAGTACTCGTACGGTATTGTAACCTTTTGGTGTGGTTTGGTACCGTATGGATGTACTCGTACGGTATTGCACCGTTTTGGTTAGGTTTGGTACCGTAACGAAGTACTCGTACGGTATTGTACCCTTTTGGTGTGGTTTGGTACCGTAACGAAGTACTCGTACGGTATTGCACTATTTTGGTGTGGTTTGGTACCGTAACAAAGTACTCGTACGGTATTGCACCGTTTTGGTGTGGTTTGGTACCGTATTGATGTACTCGTATGGTATTGCACCGTTTTGGTTTGGTTTGGTACCGTAACGAAGTACTCGTACGGTATTATACCCTTTTGGTGTGGTTTGGTACCGTAACGAAGTACTCGTACGGTATTGCACCGTTTTGGTGTGGTTTGGTACCGTATGGATGTACTCGTACGGTATTGTACCCTTTTTGTGTGGTTTGGTACCGGAACGAAGTACTCGTACGGTATTGCACCGTTTTGGTATGGTTTGGTACCGTATGGATGTACTCGTACGGTATTGCACCGTTTTGGTTAGGTTTGGTACCGTATGGATGTACTCGTACGGTATTGCACCGTTTTGGTTTGGATTGGTACCGTAACGAAGTACTCGAACGGTATTGTACCCTTTTGGTGTGGTTTGGTACCGTAACGAAGTACTCGTACGGTATTGCACCGTTTTGGTGTGATTTGGTACCGTATGGATGTACTCGTACGGTATTGCACCGTTTTGGTATGGTTTGGTACCGTATGGATGTACTCGTACGGTAGTGCACCGTTTTGGTTTGGTTTGGTAGCGTAACGAAGTACTTGTATGGTATTGCACCGTTTTGGTGTGGTTTGGTACCGTATGGATGTACTCGTACGGTATTGCACCGTTTTGGTGTGGTTTGGTACCGTAGGATGTACTCGTACGGTATTGCACCGTTTTGGTTAGGTTTCGTACCGTAACGAAGTACTCGTACGGTATTGTACCCTTTTGGTGTGGTTTGGTACCGTAACGAAGTACTCGTACGGTATTGCACTATTTTGGTGTAGTTTGGTACCGTATGGATGTACTCGTACGGTATTGCACCGTTTTGGTGGGGTTAGGTACCGTATGGACGTACTCGTACGGTATTGCACCGTTTTGGTTTGGTTTGGTACCGTAACGAAGTACTCGTACGGTATTGTACCCTTTTGGTGTGGTTTGGTACCGTAACGAAGTACTCGTGCGGTATTGCACCGTTTTGGAGAGGTTTGGTACCGTATTGATCTACTCGTACGGTATTGCACCGTTTTGGTTAGGTTTGGTACCGTAACGAAGTACTCGTACGGTATTGTAACCTTTTGGTGTGGTTTGGTACCGTATGGATGTACTCGTACGGTATTGCACCGTTTTGGTTAGGTTTGGTACCGTAACGAAGTACTCGTACGGTATTGTACCCTTTTGGTGTGGTTTGGTACCGTAACGAAGTACTCGTACGGTATTGCACTATTTTGGTGTGGTTTGGTACCGTATGGATGTACTCGTACGGTATTGCACCGTTTTGGTGTGGTTTGGTACCGTATGGATGTACTCGTACGGTATTGCACGGTTTTGGTTTGGTTTGGTACCGTAACGAATTACTCGAACGGTATTGTACCCTTTTGGTGTAGTTTTGTTCCGTAACGAAGTACTCGTACGGTATTGCACTATTTTGGTGTGGTTTGGTACCGTAACAAAGTACTCGTACGGTATTACACCGTTTTGGTGTGGTTTGGTACCGTATGGATGTACTCGTACGGTATTGCACCGTTTTGGTTTGGTTTGGTACCGTAACGAATTACTCGAACGGTATTGTACCCTTTTGGTGTGGTTTGGTACCGTAACGAAGTACTCGTACGGTATTGCACCGTTTTGGTGTGGTTTGGTACCGTATGGATGTACTCGTAAGGTATTGCACCGTTTTGGTTTGGTTTGGTACCGTAACGAAGTACTCGTATGGTATTGCACCGTTTTGGTATGGTTTGGTACCGTATGGATGTACTCGTACGGTATTGCACCGTTTTGGTGTGGTTTGGTACCGAATGGATGTACTCGTACGGTATTGCACCGTTTTGGTGTGGTTTGGTACCGTATGGATGTACTCGTACGGTATTGCACCGTTTTGGTGTGGTTTGGTACCGTATGGATGTACTCGTACGGTATTGCACCGTTTTGGTTTGGTTTGGTACCGTAACGAATTACTCGAACGGTATTGTACCCTTTTGGTGTGGTTTGGTACCGTAACGAAGTACTCGTACGGTATTGCACCGTTTTGGTGTGGTTTGGTACCGTATGGATGTACTCGTACGGTATTGCACCGTTTTGGTTTGGTTTGGTACCGTAACGAAGTACTTGTACGGTATTGCACCGTTTTGGTATGGTTTGGTACCGTATGGATGTACTCGTACGGTATTGCACCGTTTTGGTGTGGTTTGGTACCGTATGGATGTACTCGTACGGTATTGCACCGTTTTGGTGTGGTTTGGTACCGTATGGATGTACTCGTACGGTATTGCACCGTTTTGGTGTGGTTTGGTACCGTATCGATGTACTCGTACGGTATTGCACCGTTTTGGTTTGGTTTGGTACCGTAACGAAGTACTCCTACGGTATTGTACCCTTTTGGTGTGGTTTGGTACCGTATGGATGTACTCGTACGGTATTGCACCGTTTTGGTGTGGTTTGGTACCGTATGGATGTACTCGTACGGTATTGCACCGTTTTGGTTTGGTTTGGTACCGTAACGAAGTACTCGAACGGTATTGTACCCTTTTGGTGTGGTTTGGTACAGTAACGAAGTACTCGTACGGTATTGCACCGTTTTGGCGTGGTTTGGTACCGTATGGATGTACTCGTACGGTATTGCACCGTTTTGGTTTGGTTTGGTACCGTAACGAAGTACTCGTACGGTATTGCACCGTTTTGGTATGGTTTGGTACCGTATGGATGTACTCGTACGGTATTGCACCGTTTTGGTGTGGTTTGGTACCGTATGGATGTACTCGTACGGTATTGCACCGTTTTGGTGTGGTTTGGTACCGAATGGATGTACTCGTACGGTATTGCACCGTTTTGGTGTGGTTTGGTACCGTATGGATGTACTCGTACGGTATTGCACCGTTTTGGTGTGGTTTGGTACCGTATGGATGTACTTGTACGGTATTGCACCGTTTTGGTTTGGTTTGGTACCGTAACGAATTACTCGAACGGTATTGTACCCTTTTGGTGTGGTTTGGTACCGTAACGAAGTACTCGTACGGTATTGCACCGTTTTGGTGTGGTTTGGTACCGTATGGATGTACTCGTACGGTATTGCACCGTTTTGGTTTGGTTTGGTACCGTAACGAAGTACTCATACGGTATTGCACCGTTTTGGTATGGTTTGGTACCGTATGGATGTACTCGTACGGTATTGCACCGTTTTGGTGTGGTTTGGTACCGTATGGATGTACTCGTACGGTATTGCACCGTTTTGGTGTGGTTTGGTACCGTATGGATGTACTCGTACGGTATTGCACCGTTTTGGTGTGGTTTGGTACCGTATCGATGTACTCGTACGGTATTGCACCGTTGTGGTTAGGTTTGGTACCGTAACGAAGTACTCCTACGGTATTGTACCCATTTGGTGTGGTTTGGTACCGTATGGATGTACTCGTACGGTATTGCACCGTTTTGGTGTGGTTTGGTACCGTATGGATGTACTCGTACGGTATTGCACCGTTTTGGTTTGGTTTTGTACCGTAACGAATTACTCGAACGGTATTGTACCCTTTTGGTGTGGTTTGGTACCGTAACGAAGTACTCGTACGGTATTGCACCGTTTTGGTGTGGTTTGGTACCGTATGGATGTACTCGTACGGTATTGCACCGTTTTGGTTTGGTTTGGTACCGTAACGAAGTACTCGTATGGTATTGCACCGTTTTGGTATGGTTTGGTACCGTATGGATGTACTCGTACGGTATTGCACCGTTTTGGTGTGGTTTGGTACCGAATGGATGTACTCGTACGGTATTGCACCGTTTTGGTGTGGTTTGGTACCGTATGGATGTACTCGTACGGTATTGCACCGTTTTGGTGTGGTTTGGTACCGTATGGATGTACTCGTACGGTATTGCACCGTTTTGGTTTGGTTTGGTACCGTAACGAATTACTCGAACGGTATTGTACCCTTTTGGTGTGGTTTGGTACCGTAACGAAGTACTCGTACGGTATTGCACCGTTTTGGTGTGGTTTGGTACCGTATGGATGTACTCGTAAGGTATTGCACCGTTTTGGTTTGGTTTGGTACCGTAACGAAGTACTCGTATGGTATTGCACCGTTTTGGTATGGTTTGGTACCGTATGGATGTACTCGTACGGTATTGCACCGTTTTGGTGTGGTTTGGTACCGAATGGATGTACTCGTACGGTATTGCACCGTTTTGGTGTGGTTTGGTACCGTATGGATGTACTCGTACGGTATTGCACCGTTTTGGTGTGGTTTGGTACCGTATGGATGTACTCGTACGGTATTGCACCGTTTTGGTTTGGTTTGGTACCGTAACGAATTACTCGAACGGTATTGTACCCTTTTGGTGTGGTTTGGTACCGTAACGAAGTACTCGTACGGTATTGCACCGTTTTGGTGTGGTTTGGTACCGTATGGATGTACTCGTACGGTATTGCACCGTTTTGGTTTGGTTTGGTACCGTAACGAAGTACTCGTACGGTATTGCACCGTTTTGGTATGGTTTGGTACCGTATGGATGTACTCGTACGGTATTGCACCGTTTTGGTGTGGTTTGGTACCGTATGGATGTACTCGTACGGTATTGCACCGTTTTGGTGTGGTTTGGTACCGTATGGATGTACTCGTACGGTATTGCACCGTTTTGGTGTGGTTTGGTACCGTATCGATGTACTCGTACGGTATTGCACCGTTTTGGTTTGGTTTGGTACCGTAACGAAGTACTCCTACGGTATTGTACCCTTTTGGTGTGGTTTGGTACCGTATGGATGTACTCGTACGGTATTGCACCGTTTTGGTGTGGTTTGGTACCGTATGGATGTACCCGTACGGTATTGCACCGTTTTGGTTTGGTTTGGTACCGTAACGAAGTACTCGAACGGTATTGTACCCTTTTGGTGTGGTTTGGTACAGTAACGAAGTACTCGTACGGTATTGCACCGTTTTGGCGTGGTTTGGTACCGTATGGATGTACTCGTACGGTATTGCACCGTTTTGGTGTGGTTTGGAACCGTATGGATGTACTCGTACGGTATTGCACCGTTTTGGTTTGGTTTGGTACCGTAACGAAGTACTCGTACGGTATTGTACCCTTTTGGTGTGGTTTGGTACCGTAACGAAGTACTCGTACGGTATTGCACCGTTTTGGTGTGGTTTGATACCGTATGGATTTACTCGTACGGTATTGCACCGTTTTGGTGTGGTTTGGTACCGTATGGATGTACTCGTACGGTATTGAACCGTTTTGGTTTGGTTTGGTACCGTAACGAAGTACTCGTACGGTATTGCACCGTTTTGGGGTGGTTTGGTACCGTATGGATGTACTCGTACGGCATTGCACCGTTTTGGTGTGGTTTGGTACCGTATGGATGTACTCGTACGGTATTGCACCGTTTTGGTGTGGTTTGGCACCGTATGGATGTACTCGTACGGTATTGCACCGTTTTGGTTTGGTTTGGTTCCGTAACGAAGTACTCGTACGGTATTGCACCGTTTTGGTGTGGTTTGGTACCGTATGGATGTACTCGTACGGCATTGCACCGTTTTGGTGTGGTTTGGTACCGTATGGTATTGCACCGTTTTGGTGTGGTTTGGTACCGTATGGATGTACTTGTACGGTATTGCATCGTTTTGGTTTGGTTTGGTACCGTAACGAAGTACTCGTACGGTATTGCACCATTTTGGTGTGGTTTGGTACCGTATGGATGTACTCGTACGGTATTGCACCGTTTTGGTGTGGTTTGGTACCGTATGGATGTACTCGTACGGTATTGCACCGTTTTGGTGTGGTTTGGTACCGTATGGATGTACTCGTACGGTATTGCACCGTTTTGGTTTGGTTTGGTACCGTAACGAAGTACTCGAACGGTATTGTACCCTTTTGGTGTGGTTTGGTACCGTAACGAAGTACTCGTACGGTATTGCACCGTTTTGGTGTGGTTTGGTACCGCATGGATGTACTCGTACGGTATTGCACCGTTTTGGTGTGGTTTGGTACCGTATGGATGTACTCGTACAGTATTGCACCGTTTTGGTTTGGTTTGGTACCGTAACGAAGTACTCGAATGGTATTGTACCCTTTTGGAGTGGTTTGGTACCGTAACGAAGTACTCGTACGGTATTGCACCGTTTTGGTGTGGTTTGGTACCGTATCGATGTACTCGTACGGTATTGTATCCTTTTTGTGTGGTTTGGTACCGTAACAAAGTACTCGTACGGTATTGCACCGTTTTGGTGTGGTTTGGTACCGTATTGATGTACTCGTATGGTATTGCACCGTTTTGGTTTGGTTTGGTACCGTAACGAAGTACTCGTACGGTATTATACCCTTTTGGTGTGGTTTGGTACCGTAACGAAGTACTCGTACGGTATTGCACCGTTTTGGTGTGGTTTGGTACCGTATGGATGTACTCGTACGGTATTGTACCCTTTTTGTGTGGTTTGGTACCGGAACGAAGTACTCGTACGGTATTGCACCGTTTTGGTATGGTTTGGTACCGTATGGATGTACTCGTACGGTATTGCACCGTTTTGGTTAGGTTTGGTACCGTATGGATGTACTCGTACGGTATTGCACCGTTTTGGTTTGGATTGGTACCGTAACGAAGTACTCGAACGGTATTGTACCCTTTTGGTGTGGTTTGGTACCGTAACAAAGTACTCGTACGGTATTGCACCGTTTTGGTGTGATTTGGTACCGTATGGATGTACTCGTACGGTATTGCACCGTTTTGGTATGGTTTGGTACCGTATGGATGTACTCGTACGGTATTGCACCGTTTTGGTTTGGTTTGGTAGCGTAACGAAGTACTCGTATGGTATTGCACCGTTTTGGTGTGGTTTGGTACCGTATGGATGTACTCGTACGGTATTGCACCGTTTTGGTGTGGTTTGGTACCGTAGGATGTACTCGTACGGTATTGCACCGTTTTGGTTAGGTTTCGTACCGTAACGAAGTACTCGTACGGTATTGTACCCTTTTGGTGTGGTTTGGTACCGTAACGAAGTACTCGTACGGTATTGCACTATTTTGGTGTAGTTTGGTACCGTATGGATGTACTCGTACGGTATTGCACCGTTTTGGTGGGGTTAGGTACCGTATGGACGTACTCGTACGGTATTGCACCATTTTGGTTTGGTTTGGTACCGTAACGAAGTACTCGTACGGTATTGTACCCTTTTGGTGTGGTTTGGTACCGTAACGAAGTACTCGTGCGGTATTGCACCGTTTTGGAGAGGTTTGGTACCGTATTGATCTACTCGTACGGTATTGCACCGTTTTGGTTAGGTTTGGTACCGTAACGAAGTACTCGTACGGTATTGTAACCTTTTGGTGTGGTTTGGTACCGTATGGATGTACTCGTACGGTATTGCACCGTTTTGGTTAGGTTTGGTACCGTAACGAAGTACTCGTACGGTATTGTACCCTTTTGGTGTGGTTTGGTACCGTAACGAAGTACTCGTACGGTATTGCACTATTTTGGTGTGGTTTGGTACCGTATGGATGTACTCGTACGGTATTGCACCGTTTTGGTGTGGTTTGGTACCGTATGGATGTACTCGTACGGTATTGCACGGTTTTGGTTTGGTTTGGTACCGTAACGAATTACTCGAACGGTATTGTACCCTTTTGGTGTGGTTTGGTACCGTAACGAAGTACTCGTACGGTATTGCACCGTTTTGGTGTGGTTTGGTACCGTATGGATGTACTCGTACGGTATTGCACCGTTTTGGTTTGGTTTGGTACCGTAACGAAGTACTCGTATGGTATTGCACCGTTTTGGTATGGTTTGGTACCGTATGGATGTACTCGTACGGTATTGCACCGTTTTGGTGTGGTTTGGTACCGAATGGATGTACTCGTACGGTATTGCACCGTTTTGGTGTGGTTTGGTACCGTATGGATGTACTCGTACGGTATTGCACCGTTTTGGTGTGGTTTGGTACCGTATGGATGTACTCGTACGGTATTGCACCGTTTTGGTTTGGTTTGGTACCGTAACGAATTACTCGAACGGTATTGTACCCTTTTGGTGTGGTTTGGTACCGTAACGAAGTACTCGTACGGTATTGCACCGTTTTGGTGTGGTTTGGTACCGTATGGATGTACTCGTACGGTATTGCACCGTTTTGGTTTGGTTTGGTACCGTAACGAAGTACTCGTACGGTATTGCACCGTTTTGGTATGGTTTGGTACCGTATGGATGTACTCGTACGGTATTGCACCGTTTTGGTGTGGTTTGGTACCGTATGGATGTACTCGTACGGTATTGCACCGTTTTGGTGTGGTTTGGTACCGTATGGATGTACTCGTACGGTATTGCACCGTTTTGGTGTGGTTTGGTACCGTATCGATGTACTCGTACGGTATTGCACCGTTTTGGTTAGGTTTGGTACCGTAACGAAGTACTCCTACGGTATTGTACCCTTTTGGTGTGGTTTGGTACCGTATGGATGTACTCGTACGGTATTGCACCGTTTTGGTGTGGTTTGGTACCGTATGGATGTACTCGTACGGTATTGCACCGTTTTGGTTTGGTTTGGTACCGTAACGAAGTACTCGAACGGTATTGTACCCTTTTGGTGTGGTTTGGTACAGTAACGAAGTACAAGTACGGTATTGCACCGTTTTGGCGTGGTTTGGTACCGTATGGATGTACTCGTACGGTATTGCACCGTTTTGGTGTGGTTTGGAACCGTATGGATGTACTCGTACGGTATTGCACCGTTTTGGTTTGGTTTGGTACCGTAACGAAGTACTCGTACGGTATGTACCCTTTTGGTGTGGTTTGGTACCGTAACGAAGTACTCGTACGGTATTGCACCGTTTTGGTGTGGTTTGATACCGTATGGATTTACTCGTACGGTATTGCACCGTTTTGGTGTGGTTTGGTACCGTATGGATGTACTCGTACGGTATTGAACCGTTTTGGTTTGGTTTGGTACCGTAACGAAGTACTCGTACGGTATTGCACCGTTTTGGGGTGGTTTGGTACCGTATGGATGTACTCGTACGGCATTGCACCGTTTTGCTGTGGTTTGGTACCGTATGGATGTACTCGTACGGTATTGCACCGTTTTGGTGTGGTTTGGCACCGTATGGATGTACTCGTACGGTATTGCACCGTTTTGGTTTGGTTTGGTACCGTAACGAAGTACTCGTACGGTATTGCACCGTTTTGGTGTGGTTTGGTACCGTATGGATGTACTCGTACGGCATTGCACCGTTTTGGTGTGGTTTGGTACCGTATGGTATTGCACCGTTTTGGTGTGGTTTGGTACCGTATGGATGTACTCGTACGTTATTGCATCGTTTTGGTTTGGTTTGGTACCGTAACGAAGTACTCGTACGGTATTGCACCGTTTTGGTGTGGTTTGGTACCGTATGGATGTACTCGTACGGTATTGCACCGTTTTGGTGTGGTTTGGTACCTTATGGATGTACTCGTACGGTATTGCACCGTTTTGGTTTGGTTTGGTACCGTAACGAAGTACTCGAACGGTATTGTACCCTTTTGGTGTGGTTTGGTACAGTAACGAAGTACTCGTACGGTATTGCACCGTTTTTGTGTGGTTTGGTACCGTATGGATGTACTCGTACGGTATTGAACCGTTTTGGTGTGGTTTGGAACCGTATGGATGTACTCGTACGGTATTGCACCGTTTTGGTTTGGTTTGGTACCGTAACGAAGTACTCGTACGGTATTGTACCCTTTTGGTGTGGTTTGGTACCGTAACGAAGTACTCGTACGGTATTGCACCGTTTTGGTGTGGTTTGATACCGTATGGATGTACTCGTACGGTATTGTACCCTTTTTGTGTGGTTTGGTACCGTAACGAAGTACTCGTACGGTATTGCACCGTTTTGGTGTGGTTTGGTACCGTATGGATGTACTCGTACGGTATTGCACCGTTTTGGTTAGGTTTGGTACCGTATGGATGTACTCGTACGGTATTGCACCGTTTTGGTTTGGATTGGTACCGTAACGAAGTACTCGAACGGTATTGTACCCTTTTGGTGTGGTTTGGTACCGTAACGAAGTACTCGTACGGTATTGCACCGTTTTGGTATGGTTTGGTACCGTATGGATGTACTCGTACGGTATTGCACCGTTTTGGTTTGGTTTGGTACCGTTACGAAGTACTCGTACGGTATTGCACCGTGTTGGTGTGGTTTGGTACCGTATGGATGTATTCGTACGGTATTGCACCGTTTTGGTGTGGTTTCGTACCGTATGGATGTACTAGTACGGTATTGCACCGTTTTGGTGTGGTTTGGTACCGTATCGATGTACTCGTACGGTATTGCACCGTTTTGGTTTGGTTTGGTACCGTAACGAAGTACTCGTACGGTATTGTAACCTTTTGGTGTGGTTTGGTACCGTAACGAAGTACTCGTACGGTATTGCACCGTTTTGGTGTGGTTTGGTACCGTATGGATGTACTCGTACGGTATTGCACCGTTTTGGTGAAGTTTGGTACCGTATGGATATACTCGTACGGTATATCACCGTTTTGGTGTGGTTTGGTACCGTATCGATGTACTCGTACGGTATTGCACCGTTTTGGTTAGGTTTGGTACCGTATGGATGTACTCGTACGGTATTGCATCGTTTTGGTTTGGATTGGTACCGTAACGAAGTACTCGAACGGTATTGTACCCTTTTGGTGTGGTTTGGTACCGTAACGAAGTACTCGTACGGTATTGCACCGTTTTGGTGTGATTTGGTACCTTATGGATGTACTCGTACGGTATTGCACCGTTTTGGTATGGTTTGGTACCGTATGGATGTACTCGTACGGTATTGCACCGTTTTGGTTTGGTTTGGTAGCGTAACGAAGTACTCGTATGGTATTGCACCGTTTTGGTGTGGTTTGGTACCGTATGGATGTACTCGTACGGTATTGCACCGTTTTGGTGTGGTTTGGTACCGTATGGATGTACTCGTACGGTATTGCACCGTTTTGGTTAGGTTTGGTACCGTAACGAAGTACTCGTACGGTATTGTACCCTTTTGGTGTGGTTTGGTACCGTAACGAAGTACTCGTACGGTATTGCACTATTTTGGTGTGGTTTGGTACCGTATGGATGTACTCGTACGGTATTGCACCGTTTTGGTGGGGTTAGGTACCGTATGGACGTACTCGTACGGTATTGCACCGTTTTGGTTTGGTTTGGTACCGTAACGAAGTACTCGTACGGTATTGTACCCTTTTGGTGTGGTTTGGTACCGTAACGAAGTACTCGTGCGGTATTGCACCGTTTTGGAGAGGTTTGGTACCGTATTGATCTACTCGTACGGTATTGCACCGTTTTGGTTAGGTTTGGTACCGTAACGAAGTACTCGTACGGTATTGTAACCTTTTGGTGTGGTTTGGTACCGTAACGAAGTACTCGTACGGTATTGCACCGTTTTGGTGTGGTTTGGTACCGTATGGATGTACTCGTACGGTATTGCACCGTTTTGGTTTGGTTTGGTACTGTAACGAAGTACTCGTACGGTATTGCACCGTTTTGGTGTGGTTTGGTACCGTATGGATGTACTCGTACGGCATTGCACCGTTTTGGTGTGGTTTGGTACCGTATGGTATTGCACCGTTTTGGTGTGGTTTGGTACCGTATGGATGTACTCGTACGGTATTGCACCGTTTTGGTTTGGTTTGGTACCGTAACGAAGTACTCGTACGGTATCGCACCGTTTTGGTGTGGTTTGGTACCGTATGGATGTACTCGTACGGTATTGCACCGTTTTGGTGTGGTTTGGTACCTTATGGATGTACTCGTACGGTATTGCACCGTTTTGGTTTGGTTTGGTACCGTAACGAAGTACTCGAACGGTATTGTACCCTTTTGGTGTGGTTTGGTACAGTAACGAAGTACTCGTACGGTATTGCACCGTTTTGGTGTGGTTTGGTACCGTATGGATGTACTCGTACGGTATTGCACCGTTTTGGTGTGGTTTGGAACCGTATGGATGTACTCGTACGGTATTGCACCGTTTTGGTTTGGTTTGGTACCGTAACGAAGTACTCGTACGGTATTGTACCCTTTTGGTGTGGTTTGGTACCGTAACGAAGTACTCGTACGGTATTGCACCGTTTTGGTGTGGTTTGATACCGTATGGATGTACTCGTACGGTATTGTACCCTTTTTGTGTGGTTTGGTACCGTAACGAAGTACTCGTACGGTATTGCACCGTTTTGGTGTGGTTTGGTACCGTATGGATGTACTCGTACGGTATTGCACCGTTTTGGTTAGGTTTGGTACCGTATGGATGTACTCGTACGGTATTGCACCGTTTTGGTTTGGATTGGTACCGTAACGAAGTACTCGAACGGTATTGTACCCTTTTGGTGTGGTTTGGTACCGTAACGAAGTACTCGTACGGTATTGCACCGTTTTGGTGTGGTTTGGTACCGTATGGATGTACTCGTACGGTATTGCACCGTTTTGGTATGGTTTGGTACCGTATGGATGTACTCGTACGGTATTGCACCGTTTTGGTTTGGTTTGGCACCATATGGATGTACTCGTACGGTATTGCACCGTTTTGGTTTGGTTTGGTACCGTAACGAATTACTCGTACGGTATTGCACCGTTTTGGTGTGGTTTGGTACCGTATGGATGTACTCGTACGGTATTGCACCGTTTTGGTTAGGTTTGGTACCGTATGGATGTACTCGTACGGTATTGCACCGTTTTGGTTTGGATTGGTACCGTAACGAAGTACTCGAACGGTATTGTACCCTTTTGGTGTGGTTTGGTACCGTAACGAAGTACTCGTACGGTATTGCACCGTTTTGGTGTGATTTGGTACCTTATGGATGTACTCGTACGGTATTGCACCGTTTTGGTATGGTTTGGTACCGTATGGATGTACTCGTACGGTATTACACCGTTTTTGTTTGGTTTGGTAGCGTAACGAAGTACTCGTATGGTATTGCACCGTTTTGGTGTGGTTTGGTACCGTATGGATGTACTCGTACGGTATTGCACCGTTTTGGTGTGGTTTGGTACCGTATGGATGTACTCGTACGGTATTGTACCCTTTTTGTGTGGTTTGGTACCGGAACGAAGTACTCGTACGGTATTGCACCGTTTTGGTGTGGTTTGGTACCGTATGGATGTACTCGTACGGTATTGCACCGTTTTGGTTAGGTTTGGTACCGTATGGATGTACTCGTACGGTATTGCACCGTTTTGGTTTGGATTGGTACCGTAACGAAGTACTCGAACGGTATTGTACCCTTTTGGTGTGGTTTGGTACCGTAACGAAGTACTCGTACGGTATTGCACCGTTTTGGTGTGATTTGGTACCTTATGGATGTACTCGTACGGTATTGCACCGTTTTGGTACGGTTTGGTACCGTATGGATGTACTCGTACGGTATTGCACCGTTTTGGTTTGGTTTGGTAGCGTAACGAAGTACTCGTATGGTATTGCACCGTTTTGGTGTGGTTTGGTACCGTATGGATGTACTCGTACGGTATTGCACCGTTTTGGTGTGGTTTGGTACCGTATGGATGTACTCGTACGGTATTGCACCGTTTTGGTTAGGTTTGGTACCGTATCGAAGTACTCGTACGGTATTGTACCCTTTTGGTGTGGTTTGGTACCGTAACGAAGTACTCGTACGGTATTGCACTATTTTGGTGTGGTTTGGTACCGTATGGATGTACTCGTACGGTATTGCACCGTTTTGGTGGGGTTAGGTACCGTATGGACGTACTCGTACGGTATTGCACCGTTTTGGTTTGGTTTGGTACCGTAACGAAGTACTCGTACGGTATTGTACCCTTTTGGTGTGGTTTGGTACCGTAACGAAGTACTCGTGCGGTATTGCACCGTTTTGGAGAGGTTTGGTACCGTACTGATCTACTCGTACGGTATTGCACCGTTTTGGTTAGGTTTGGTACCGTAACGAAGTACTCGTACGGTATTGTAACCTTTTGGTGTGGTTTGGTACCGTAACGAAGTACTCGTACGGTATTGCACCGTTTTGGTGTGGTTTGGTACCGTATGGATGTACTCGTACGGTATTGCACCGTTTTGGTTTGGTTTGGTACCGTAACGAAGTACTCGTACGGTATTGCACCGTTTTGGTGTGGTTTGGTACCGTATGGATGTACTCGTACGGCATTGCACCGTTTTGGTGTGGTTTAGTACCGTATGGTATTGCACCGTTTTGGTGTGGTTTGGTACCGTATGGATGTACTCGTACGGTATTGCACCGTTTTGGTTTGGTTTGGTACCGTAACGAAGTACTCGTACGGTATTGCACCGTTTTGGGGTGGTTTGGTACCGTATGGATGTACTCGTACGGTATTGCACCGTTTTGGTGTGGTTTGGTACCTTATGGATGTACTCGTACGGTATTGCACCGTTTTGGTTTGGTTTGGTACCGTAACGAAGTACTCGAACGGTATTGTACCCTTTTGGTGTGGTTTGGTACAGTAACGAAGTACTCGTACGGTATTGCACCGTTTTGGTGTGGTTTGGTACCGTATGGATGTACTCGTACGGTATTGCACCGTTTTGGTGTGGTTTGGAACCGTATGGATGTACTCGTACGGTATTGCACCGTTTTGGTTTGGTTTGGTACCGTAACGAAGTACTCGTACGGTATTGTACCCTTTTGGTGTGGTTTGGTACCGTAACGAAGTACTCGTACGGTATTGCACCGTTTTGGTGTGGTTTGATACCGTATGGATGTACTCGTACGGTATTGTACCCTTTTTGTGTGGTTTGGTACCGTAACGAAGTACTCGTACGGTATTGCACCGTTTTGGTGTGGTTTGGTACCGTATGGATGTACTCGTACGGTATTGCACCGTTTTGGTTAGGTTTGGTACCGTATGGATGTACTCGTACGGTATTGCACCGTTTTGGTTTGGATTGGTACCGTAACGAAGTACTCGAACGGTATTGTACCCTTTTGGTGTGGTTTGGTACCGTAACGAAGTACTCGTACGGTATTGCACCGTTTTGGTGTGGTTTGGTACCGTATGGATGTACTCGTACGGTATTGCACCGTTTTGGTATGGTTTGGTACCGTATGGATGTACTCGTACGGTATTGCACCGTTTTGGTTTGGTTTGGCACCATATGGATGTACTCGTACGGTATTGCACCGTTTTGGTTTGGTTTGGTACCGTAACGAATTACTCGTACGGTATTGCACCGTTTTGGTGTGGTTTGGTACCGTATGGATGTACTCGTACGGTATTGCACCGTTTTGGTTAGGTTTGGTACCGTAACGAAGTACTCGTACGGTATTGTACCCTTTTGGTGTGGTTTGGTACCGTAACGAAGTACTCGTACGGTATTGCACCGTTTTGGTGTGATTTGGTACCTTATGGATGTACTCGTACGGTATTGCACCGTTTTGGTATGGTTTGGTACCGTATGGATGTACTCGTACGGTATTGCACCGTTTTGGTTTGGTTTGGTAGCGTAACGAAGTACTCGTATGGTATTGCACCGTTTTGGTGTGGTTTGGTACCGTATGGATGTACTCGTACGGTATTGCACCGTTTTGGTGTGGTTTGGTACCGTATGGATGTACTCGTACGGTATTGTACCCTTTTTGTGTGGTTTGGTACCGGAACGAAGTACTCGTACGGTATTGCACCGTTTTGGTGTGGTTTGGTACCGTATGGATGTACTCGTACGGTATTGCACCGTTTTGGTTAGGTTTGGTACCGTATGGATGTACTCGTACGGTATTGCACCGTTTTGGTTTGGATTGGTACCGTAACGAAGTACTCGAACGGTATTGTACCCTTTTGGTGTGGTTTGGTACCGTAACGAAGTACTCGTACGGTATTGCACCGTTTCGGTGTGATTTTGTACCTTATGGATGTACTCGTACGGTATTGCACCGTTTTGGTATGGTTTGGTACCGTATGGATGTACTCGTACGGTATTGCACCGTTTTGGTTTGGTTTGGTAGCGTAACGAAGTACTCGTATGGTATTGCACCGTTTTGGTGTGGTTTGGTACCGTATGGATGTACTCGTACGGTATTGCACCGTTTTGGTGTGGTTTGGTACCGTATGGATGTACTCGTACGGTATTGCACCGTTTTGGTTAGGTTTGGTACCGTAACGAAGTACTCGTACGGTATTGTACCCTTTTGGTGTGGTTTGGTACCGTAACGAAGTACTCGTACGGTATTGCACTATTTTCGTGTGGTTTGGTACCGTATGGATGTACTCGTACGGTATTGCACCGTTTTGGTGGGGTTAGGTACCGTATGGACGTACTCGTACGGTATTGCACCGTTTTGGTTTGGTTTGGTACCGTAACGAAGTACTCGTACGGTATTGTACCCTTTTGGTGTGGTTTGGTACCGTAACGAAGTACTCGTGCGGTATTGCACCGTTTTGGAGAGGTTTGGTACCGTATTGATCTACTCGTACGGTATTGCACCGTTTTAGTTAGGTTTGGTACCGTAACGAAGTACTCGTACGGTATTGTAACCTTTTGGTGTGGTTTGGTACCGTAACGAAGTACTCGTACGGTATTGCACCGTTTTGGTGTGGTTTGGTACCGTATGGATGTACTCGTACGGTATTGCACCGTTTTGGTTTGGTTTGGTACCGTAACGAAGTACTCGTACGGTATTGCACCGTTTTGGTGTGGTTTGGTACCGTATGGATGTACTCGTACGGCATTGCACCGTTTTGGTGTGGTTTGGTACCGTATGGTATTGCACCGTTTTGGTGTTGTTTGGTACCGTAACGAAGTACTCGTACGGTATTGTACCGTTTTGGTTTGGTTTGGTACCGTAACGAAGTACTCGTACGGTATTGCACCGTTTTGGTGTGGTTTGGTACCGTATGGATGTACTCGTACGGTATTGCACCGTTTTGGTGTGGTTTGGTACCGTATGGATGTACTCGTACGGTATTGCACCGTTTTGGTATGGTTTGGTACCGTATGGATGTACTCGTACGGTATTGCACCGTTTTGGTGTAGTTTGGTACCGTATGGATGTACTCGTACGGTATCGTACCCTTTTTGTGTGGTTTGGTACGGGAACGAAGTACTCGTACGGTATTGCACCGTTTTGGTGTGGTTTGGTACCGTATGGATGTACTCGTACGGTATTGCACCGTTTTGGTTAGGTTTGGTACCGTATGGATGTACTCGTACGGTATTGCACCGTTTTGGTTTGGATTGGTACCGTAACGAAGTACTCGAACGGTATTGTACCCTTTTGGTGTGGTTTGGTACCGTAACGAAGTACTCGTACGGTATTGCACCGTTTTGGTGTGATTTGGTACCTTATGGATGTACTCGTACGGTATTGCACCGTTTTGGTATGGTTTGGTACCGTATGGATGTACTCGTACGGTATTGCACCGTTTTGGTTTGGTTTGGTAGCGTAACGAAGTACTCGTATGGTATTGCACCGTTTTGGTGTGGTTTGGTACCGTATGGATGTACTCGTACGGTATTGCACCGTTTTGGTGTGGTTTGGTACCGTATGGATGTACTCGTACGGTATTGCACCGTTTTGGTTAGGTTTGGTACCGTAACGAAGTACTCGTACGGTATTGTACCCTTTTGGTGTGGTTTGGTACCGTAACGAAGTACTCGTACGGTATTGCACCGTTTTGGTGTGATTTGGTACCTTATGGATGTACTCGTACGGTATTGCACCGTTTTGGTATGGTTTGGTACCGTATGGATGTACTCGTACGGTATTGCACCGTTTTGGTTTGGTTTGGTAGCGTAACGAAGTACTCGTATGGTATTGCACCGTTTTGGTGTGGTTTGGTACCGTATGGATGTACTCGTACGGTATTGCACCGTTTTGGTGTGGTTTGGTACCGTATGGATGTACTCGTACGGTATTGTACCCTTTTTGTGTGGTTTGGTACCGGAACGAAGTACTCGTACGGTATTGCACCGTTTTGGTGTGGTTTGGTACCGTATGGATGTACTCGTACGGTATTGCACCGTTTTGGTTAGGTTTGGTACCGTATGGATGTACTCGTACGGTATTGCACCGTTTTGGTTTGGATTGGTACCGTAACGAAGTACTCGAACGGTATTGTACCCTTTTGGTGTGGTTTGGTACCGTAACGAAGTACTCGTACGGTATTGCACCGTTTCGGTGTGATTTTGTACCTTATGGATGTACTCGTACGGTATTGCACCGTTTTGGTATGGTTTGGTACCGTATGGATGTACTCGTACGGTATTGCACCGTTTTGGTTTGGTTTGGTAGCGTAACGAAGTACTCGTATGGTATTGCACCGTTTTGGTGTGGTTTGGTACCGTATGGATGTACTCGTACGGTATTGCACCGTTTTGGTGTGGTTTGGTACCGTATGGATGTACTCGTACGGTATTGCACCGTTTTGGTTAGGTTTGGTACCGTAACGAAGTACTCGTACGGTATTGTACCCTTTTGGTGTGGTTTGGTACCGTAACGAAGTACTCGTACGGTATTGCACTATTTTCGTGTGGTTTGGTACCGTATGGATGTACTCGTACGGTATTGCACCGTTTTGGTGGGGTTAGGTACCGTATGGACGTACTCGTACGGTATTGCACCGTTTTGGTTTGGTTTGGTACCGTAACGAAGTACTCGTACGGTATTGTACCCTTTTGGTGTGGTTTGGTACCGTAACGAAGTACTCGTGCGGTATTGCACCGTTTTGGAGAGGTTTGGTACCGTATTGATCTACTCGTACGGTATTGCACCGTTTTAGTTAGGTTTGGTACCGTAACGAAGTACTCGTACGGTATTGTAACCTTTTGGTGTGGTTTGGTACCGTAACGAAGTACTCGTACGGTATTGCACCGTTTTGGTGTGGTTTGGTACCGTATGGATGTACTCGTACGGTATTGCACCGTTTTGGTTTGGTTTGGTACCGTAACGAAGTACTCGTACGGTATTGCACCGTTTTGGTGTGGTTTGGTACCGTATGGATGTACTCGTACGGCATTGCACCGTTTTGGTGTGGTTTGGTACCGTATGGTATTGCACCGTTTTGGTGTTGTTTGGTACCGTAACGAAGTACTCGTACGGTATTGTACCGTTTTGGTTTGGTTTGGTACCGTAACGAAGTACTCGTACGGTATTGCACCGTTTTGGTGTGGTTTGGTACCGTATGGATGTACTCGTACGGTATTGCACCGTTTTGGTGTGGTTTGGTACCGTATGGATGTACTCGTACGGTATTGCACCGTTTTGGTATGGTTTGGTACCGTATGGATGTACTCGTACGGTATTGCACCGTTTTGGTGTAGTTTGGTACCGTATGGATGTACTCGTACGGTATCGTACCCTTTTTGTGTGGTTTGGTACGGGAACGAAGTACTCGTACGGTATTGCACCGTTTTGGTGTGGTTTGGTACCGTATGGATGTACTCGTACGGTATTGCACCGTTTTGGTTAGGTTTGGTACCGTATGGATGTACTCGTACGGTATTGCACCGTTTTGGTTTGGATTGGTACCGTAACGAAGTACTCGAACGGTATTGTACCCTTTTGGTGTGGTTTGGTACCGTAACGAAGTACTCGTACGGTATTGCACCGTTTTGGTGTGATTTGGTACCTTATGGATGTACTCGTACGGTATTGCACCGTTTTGGTATGGTTTGGTACCGTATGGATGTACTCGTACGGTATTGCACCGTTTTGGTTTGGTTTGGTAGCGTAACGAAGTACTCGTATGGTATTGCACCGTTTTGGTGTGGTTTGGTACCGTATGGATGTACTCGTACGGTATTGCACCGTTTTGGTGTGGTTTGGTACCGTATGGATGTACTCGTACGGTATTGCACCGTTTTGGTTAGGTTTGGTACCGTAACGAAGTACTCGTACGGTATTGTACCCTTTTGGTGTGGTTTGGTACCGTAACGAAGTACTCGTACGGTATTGCACTATTTTGGTGTGGTTTGGTACCGTATGGATGTACTCGTACGGTATTGCACCGTTTTGGTGGGGTTAGGTACCGTATGGACGTACTCATACGGTATTGCACCGTTTTGGTTTGGTTTGGTACCGTAACGAAGTACTCGTACGGTATTGTACCCTTTTGGTGTGGTTTGGTACCGTAACGAAGTACTTGTGCGGTATTGCACCGTTTTGGAGAGGTTTGGTACCGTATTGATCTACTCGTACGGTATTGCACCGTTTTGGTTAGGTTTTGTACCGTAACGAAGTACTCGTACGGTATTGTAACCTTTTGGTGTGGTTTGGTACCGTAACGAAGTACTCGTACGGTATTGCACCGTTTTGGTGTGGTTTGGTACCGTATGGATGTACTCGTACGGTATTGCACCGTTTTGGTTTGGTTTGGTACCGTAACGAAGTACTCGTACGGTATTGCACCGTTTTGGTGTGGTTTGGTACCGTATGGATGTACTCGTACGGCATTGCACCGTTTTGGTGTGGTTTGATACCGTATGGTATTGCACCGTTTTGGTGTGGTTTGGTACCGTATGGATGTACTCGTACGGTATTGCACCGTTTTGGTTTGGTTTGGTACCGTAACGAAGTACTCGTACGGTATTGCACCGTTTTGGTGTGGTTTGGTACCGTATGGATGTACTCGTAAGGTATTGCACCGTTTTGGTATGGTTTGGTACCGTATGGATGTACTCGTACGGTATTGCACCGTTTTGGTTTGGTTTGGCACCGTATGGATGTACTCGTACGGTATTGCACCGTTTTGGTTTGGTTTGGTACCGTAACGAATTACTCGAACGGTATTGGACCCTTTTGGTGTGGTTTGGTACCGTAACGAAGTACTCGTACGGTATTGCACCGTTTTGGTGTGGTTTGGTACCGTATGGATGTACTCGTACGGTATTGCACCGTTTTGGTATGGTTTGGTACCGTATGGATGTACTCGTACGGTATTGCACCGTTTTGGTTTGGTTTGGTAGCGTAACGAAGTACTCGTATGGTATTGCACCGTTTTGGTGTGGTTTGGTACCGTATGGATGTACTCGTACGGTATTGCACCGTTTTGGTGTGGTTTGGTACCGTATGGATGTACTCGTACGGTATTGCACCGTTTTGGTTAGGTTTGGTACCGTAACGAAGTACTCGTACGGTATTGTACCCTTTTGGTGTGGTTTGGTACCGTAACGAAGTACTCGTACGGTATTGCACTATTTTGGTGTGGTTTGGTACCGTATGGATGTACTCGTACGGTATTGCACCGTTTTGGTGGGGTTAGGTACCGTATGGACGTACTCGTACGGTATTGCACCGTTTTGGTTTGGTTTGGTACCGTAACGAAGTACTCGTACGGTATTGTACCCTTTTGGTGTGGTTTGGTACCGTAACGAAGTACTCGTGCGGTATTGCACCGTTTTGGAGAGGTTTGGTACCGTATTGATCTACTCGTACGGTATTGCACCGTTTTAGTTAGGTTTGGTACCGTAACGAAGTACTCGTACGGTATTGTAACCTTTTGGTGTGGTTTGGTACCGTAACGAAGTACTCGTACGGTATTGCACCGTTTTGGTGTGGTTTGGTACCGTATGGATGTACTCGTACGGTATTGCACCGTTTTGGTTTGGTTTGGTACCGTAACGAAGTACTCGTACGGTATTGCACCGTTTTGGTGTGGTTTGGTACCGTATGGATGTACTCGTACGGCATTGCACCGTTTTGGTGTGGTTTGGTACCGTATGGTATTGCACCGTTTTGGTGTTGTTTGGTACCGTAACGAAGTACTCGTACGGTATTGTACCGTTTTGGTTTGGTTTGGTACCGTAACGAAGTACTCGTACGGTATTGCACCGTTTTGGTGTGGTTTGGTACCGTATGGATGTACTCGTACGGTATTGCACCGTTTTGGTGTGGTTTGGTACCGTATGGATGTACTCGTACGGTATTGCACCGTTTTGGTATGGTTTGGTACCGTATGGATGTACTCGTACGGTATTGCACCGTTTTGGTGTAGTTTGGTACCGTATGGATGTACTCGTACGGTATCGTACCCTTTTTGTGTGGTTTGGTACGGGAACGAAGTACTCGTACGGTATTGCACCGTTTTGGTGTGGTTTGGTACCGTATGGATGTACTCGTACGGTATTGCACCGTTTTGGTTAGGTTTGGTACCGTATGGATGTACTCGTACGGTATTGCACCGTTTTGGTTTGGATTGGTACCGTAACGAAGTACTCGAACGGTATTGTACCCTTTTGGTGTGGTTTGGTACCGTAACGAAGTACTCGTACGGTATTGCACCGTTTTGGTGTGATTTGGTACCTTATGGATGTACTCGTACGGTATTGCACCGTTTTGGTATGGTTTGGTACCGTATGGATGTACTCGTACGGTATTGCACCGTTTTGGTTTGGTTTGGTAGCGTAACGAAGTACTCGTATGGTATTGCACCGTTTTGGTGTGGTTTGGTACCGTATGGATGTACTCGTACGGTATTGCACCGTTTTGGTGTGGTTTGGTACCGTATGGATGTACTCGTACGGTATTGCACCGTTTTGGTTAGGTTTGGTACCGTAACGAAGTACTCGTACGGTATTGTACCCTTTTGGTGTGGTTTGGTACCGTAACGAAGTACTCGTACGGTATTGCACTATTTTGGTGTGGTTTGGTACCGTATGGATGTACTCGTACGGTATTGCACCGTTTTGGTGGGGTTAGGTACCGTATGGACGTACTCATACGGTATTGCACCGTTTTGGTTTGGTTTGGTACCGTAACGAAGTACTCGTACGGTATTGTACCCTTTTGGTGTGGTTTGGTACCGTAACGAAGTACTTGTGCGGTATTGCACCGTTTTGGAGAGGTTTGGTACCGTATTGATCTACTCGTACGGTATTGCACCGTTTTGGTTAGGTTTGGTACCGTAACGAAGTACTCGTACGGTATTGTAACCTTTTGGTGTGGTTTGGTACCGTAACGAAGTACTCGTACGGTATTGCACCGTTTTGGTGTGGTTTGGTACCGTATGGATGTACTCGTACGGTATTGCACCGTTTTGGTTTGGTTTGGTACCGTAACGAAGTACTCGTACGGTATTGCACCGTTTTGGTGTGGTTTGGTACCGTATGGATGTACTCGTACGGCATTGCACCGTTTTGGTGTGGTTTGATACCGTATGGTATTGCACCGTTTTGGTGTGGTTTGGTACCGTATGGATGTACTCGTACGGTATTGCACCGTTTTGGTTTGGTTTGGTACCGTAACGAAGTACTCGTACGGTATTGCACCGTTTTGGTGTGGTTTGGTACCGTATGGATGTACTCGTACGGTATTGCACCGTTTTGGTGTGGTTTGGTACCGTATGGATGTACTCGTACGGTATTGCACCGTTTTGGTATGGTTTGGTACCGTATGGATGTACTCGTACGGTATTGCACCGTTTTGGTTTGGTTTGGCACCGTATGGATGTACTCGTACGGTATTGCACCTTTTTGGTTTGGTTTGGTACCGTAACGAATTACTCGAACGGTATTGGACCCTTTTGGTGTGGTTTGGTACCGTAACGAAGTACTCGTACGGTATTGCACCGTTTTGGTGTGGTTTGGTACCGTATGGATGTACTCGTACGGTATTGCACCGTTTTGGTATGGTTTGGTACCGTATGGATGTACTCGTACGGTATTGCACCGTTTTGGTGTGGTTTGGTACCGTATGGATGTACTCGTACGGTATTGTACCCTTTTGGTGTGGTTTGGTACCGGAACGAAGTACTCGTACGGTATTGCACCGTTTTGGTGTGGTTTGGTACCGTATGGATGTACTCGTACGGTATTGCACCGTTTTGGTTAGGTTTGGTACCGTATGGATGTACTCGTACGGTATTGCACCGTTTTGGTTTGGATTGGTACCGTAACGAAGTACTCGAACGGTATTGTACCCTTTTGGTGTGGTTTGGTACCGTAACGAAGTACTCGTACGGTATTGCACCGTTTTGGTGTGATTTGGTACCTTATGGATGTACTCGTACGGTATTGCACCGTTTTGGTATGGTTTGGTACCGTATGGATGTACTCGTACGGTATTGCACCGTTTTGGTTTGGTTTGGTAGCGTAACGAAGTACTCGTATGGTATTGCACCGTTTTGGTGTGGTTTGGTACCGTATGGATGTACTCGTACGGTATTGCACCGTTTTGGTGTGGTTTGGTACCGTATGGATGTACTCGTACGGTATTGCACCGTTTTGGTTAGGTTTGGTACCGTAACGAAGTACTCGTACGGTATTGTACCCTTTTGGTGTGGTTTGGTACCGTAACGAAGTACTCGTACGGTATTGCACTATTTTGGTGTGGTTTGGTACCGTATGGATGTACTCGTACGGTATTGCACCGTTTTGGTGGGGTTAGGTACCGTATGGACGTACTCGTACGGTATTGCACCGTTTTGGTTTGGTTTGGTACCGTAACGAAGTACTCGTACGGTATTGTACCCTTTTGGTGTGGTTTGGTACCGTAACGAAGTACTCGTGCGGTATTGCACCGTTTGGAGAGGTTTGGTACCGTATTGATCTACTCGTACGGTATTGCACCGTTTTGGTTAGGTTTGGTACCGTAACGAAGTACTCGTACGGTATTGTAACCTTTTGGTGTGGTTTGGAACCGTAACGAAGTACTCGTACGGTATTGCACCGTTTTGGTGTGGTTTGGTACCGTATGGATGTACTCGTACGGTATTGCACCGTTTTGGTTTGGTTTGGTACCGTAACGAAGTACTCGTACGGTATTGCACCGTTTTGGTGTGGTTTGGTACCGTATGGATGTACTCGTACGGCATTGCACCGTTTTGGTGTGGTTTGATACCGTATGGTATTGCACCGTTTTGGTGTGGTTTGGTACCGTATGGATGTACTCGTACGGTATTGCACCGTTTTTGTTTGGTTTGGTACCGTAACGAAGTACTCGTACGGTATTGCACCGTTTTGGTGTGGTTTGGTACCGTATGGATGTACTCGTACGGTATTGCACCGTTTTGGTGTGGTTTGGTACCTTATGGATGTACTCGTACGGTATTGCACCGTTTTGGTTTGGTTTGGTACCGTAACGAAGTACTCGAACGGTATTGTACCCTTTTGGTGTGGTTTGGTACAGTCACGAAGTACTCGTACGGTATTGCACCGTTTTGGTGTGGTTTGGTACCGTATGGATGTACTCGTACGGTATTGCACCGTTTTGGTGTGGTTTGGAACCGTATGGATGTACTCGTACGGTATTGCACCGTTTTGGTTTGGTTTGGTACCGTAACGAAGTACTCGTACGGTATTGTACCCTTTTGGTGTGGTTTGGTACCGTAACGAAGTACTCGTACGGTATTGCACCGTTTTGGTGTGGTTTGATACCGTATGGATGTACTCGTACGGTATTGTACCCTTTTTGTGTGGTTTGGTACAGTAACGAAGTACTCGTACGGTATTGCACCGTTTTGGTGTGGTTTGGTACCGTATGGATGTACTCGTACGGTATTGCACCGTTTTGGTTAGGTTTGGTACCGTATGGATGTACTAGTACGGTATTGCACCGTTTTGGTTTGGATTGGTACCGTAACGAAGTACTCGAACGGTATTGTACCCTTTTGGTGTGGTTTGGTACCGTAACGAAGTACTCGTACGGTATTGCACCGTTTTGGTGTGGTTTGGTACCGTATGGATGTACTCGTACGGTATTGCACCGTTTTGGTATGGTTTGGTACCGTATGGATGTACTCGTACGGTATTGCACCGTTTTGGTTTGGTTTGGCACCGTATGGATGTACTCGTACGGTATTGCACCGTTTTGGTTTGGTTTGGTACCGTAACGAATTACTCGAACGGTATTGGACCCTTTTGGTGTGGTTTGGTACCGTAACGAAGTACTCGTACGGTATTGCACCGTTTTGGTGTGGTTTGGTACCGTATGGATGTACTCGTACGGTATTGTACCCTTTTTGTGTGGTTTGGTACCGGAACGAAGTACTCGTACGGTATTGCACCGTTTTGGTGTGGTTTGGTACCGTATGGATGTACTCGTACGGTATTGCACCGTTTTGGTTAGGTTTGGTACCGTATGGATGTACTCGTACGGTATTGCACCGTTTTGGTTTGGATTGGTACCGTAACGAAGTGCTCGAACGGTATTGTACCCTTTTGGTGTGGTTTGGTACCGTAACGAAGTACTCGTACGGTATTGCACCGTTTTGGTGTGCTTTGGTACCGTATGGATGTACTCGTACGGTATTGCACCGTTTTGGTATGGTTTGGTACCGTATGGATGTACTCGTACGGTATTGCACCGTTTTGGTTTGGTTTGGTAGCGTAACGAAGTACTCGTATGGTATTGCACCGTTTTGGTGTGGTTTGGTACCGTATGGATGTACTCGTACGGTATTGCACCGTTTTGGTGTGGTTTGGTACCGTATGGATGTACTCGTACAGTATTGCACCGTTTTGGTTAGGTTTGGTACCGTAACGAAGTACTCGTACGGTATTGTACCCTTTTGGTGTGGTTTGGTACCGTATGGATGTACTCGTACGGCATTGCACCGTTTTGGTGTGGTTTGATACCGTATGGTATTGCACCGTTTTGGTGTGGTTTGGTACCGTATGGATGTACTCGTACGGTATTGCACCGTTTTGGTTTGGTTTGGTACCGTAACGAAGTACTCGTACGGTATTGCACCGTTTTGGTGTGGTTTGGTACCGTATGGATGTACTCGTACGGTATTGCACCGTTTTGGTGTGGTTTGGTACCTTATGGATGTACTCGTACGGTATTGCACCGTTTTGGTTTGGTTTGGTACCGTAACGAAGTACTCGAACGGTATTGTACCCTTTTGGTGTGGTTTGGTACAGTCACGAAGTACTCGTACGGTATTGCACCGTTTTGGTGTGGTTTGGTACCGTATGGATGTACTCGTACGGTATTGCACCGTTTTGGTGTGGTTTGGAACCGTATGGATGTACTCGTACGGTATTGCACCGTTTTGGTTTGGTTTGGTACCGTAACGAAGTACTCGTACGGTATTGTACCCTTTTGGTGTGGTTTGGTACCGTAACGAAGTACTCGTACGGTATTGCACCGTTTTGGTGTGGTTTGATACCGTATGGATGTACTCGTACGGTATTGTACCCTTTTTGTGTGGTTTGGTACCGTAACGAAGTACTCGTACGGTATTGCACCGTTTTGGTGTGGTTTGGTACCGTATGGATGTACTCGTACGGTATTGCACCGTTTTGGTTAGGTTTGGTACCGTATGGATGTACTAGTACGGTATTGCACCGTTTTGGTTTGGATTGGTACCGTAACGAAGTACTCGAACGGTATTGTACCCTTTTGGTGTGGTTTGGTACCGTAACGAAGTACTCGTACGGTATTGCACCGTTTTGGTGTGGTTTGGTACCGTATGGATGTACTCGTACGGTATTGCACCGTTTTGGTATGGTTTGGTACCGTATGGATGTACTCGTACGGTATTGCACCGTTTTGGTTTGGTTTGGCACCGTATGGATGTACTCGTACGGTATTGCACCGTTTTGGTTTGGTTTGGTACCGTAACGAATTACTCGAACGGTATTGGACCCTTTTGGTGTGGTTTGGTACCGTAACGAAGTACTCGTACGGTATTGCACCGTTTTGGTGTGGTTTGGTACCGTATGGATGTACTCGTACGGTATTGTACCCTTTTTGTGTGGTTTGGTACCGGAACGAAGTACTCGTACGGTATTGCACCGTTTTGGTGTGGTTTGGTACCGTATGGATGTACTCGTACGGTATTGCACCGTTTTGGTTAGGTTTGGTACCGTATGGATGTACTCGTACGGTATTGCACCGTTTTGGTTTGGATTGGTACCGTAACGAAGTGCTCGAACGGTATTGTACCCTTTTGGTGTGGTTTGGTACCGTAACGAAGTACTCGTACGGTATTGCACCGTTTTGGTGTGCTTTGGTACCGTATGGATGTACTCGTACGGTATTGCACCGTTTTGGTATGGTTTGGTACCGTATGGATGTACTCGTACGGTATTGCACCGTTTTGGTTTGGTTTGGTAGCGTAACGAAGTACTCGTATGGTATTGCACCGTTTTGGTGTGGTTTGGTACCGTATGGATGTACTCGTACGGTATTGCACCGTTTTGGTGTGGTTTGGTACCGTATGGATGTACTCGTACAGTATTGCACCGTTTTGGTTAGGTTTGGTACCGTAACGAAGTACTCGTACGGTATTGTACCCTTTTGGTGTGGTTTGGTACCGTAACGAAGTACTCGTACGGTATTGCACTATTTTGGTGTGGTTTGGTACCGTATGGATGTACTCGTACGGTATTGCACCGTTTTGGTGGGGTTAGGTACCGTATGGACGTACTCGTACGGTATTGCACCGTTTTGGTTTGGTTTGGTACCGTAACGAAGTACTCGTACGGTATTGTACCCTTTTGGTGTGGTTTGGTACCGTAACGAAGTACTCGTGCGGTATTGCACCGTTTTGGAGAGGTTTGGTACCGTATTGATCTACTCGTACGGTATTGCACCGTTTTGGTTAGGTTTGGTACCGTAACGAAGTACTCGTACGGTATTGTAACCTTTTGGTGTGGTTTGGTACCGTAACGAAGTACTCGTACGGTATTGCACCGTTTTGGTGTGGTTTGGTACCGTATGGATGTACTCGTACGGTATTGCACCGTTTTGGTTTGGATTGGTACCGTAACGAAGTACTCGAACGGTATTGTACCCTTTTGGTGTGGTTTGGTTCCGTAACGAAGTACTCGTACGGTATTGCACCGTTTTGGTGTGGTTTGGTACCGTATGGATGTACTCGTACGGTATTGCACCGTTTTGGTATGGTTTGGTACCGTATGGATGTACTCGTACGGTATTGCACCGTTTTGGTTTGGTTTGGCACCGTATGGATGTACTCGTACGGTATTGCACCGTTTTGGTTTGGTTTGGTACCGTAACGAATTACTCGAACGGTATTGGACCCTTTTGGTGTGGTTTGGTACCGTAACGAAGTACTCGTACGGTATTGCACCGTTTTGGTGTGGTTTGGTACCGTATGGATGTACTCGTACGGTATTGTACCCTTTTTGTGTGGTTTGGTACCGGAACGAAGTACTCGTACGGTATTGCACCGTTTTGGTGTGGTTTGGTACCGTATGGATGTACTCGTACGGTATTGCACCGTTTTGGTTAGGTTTGGTACCGTATGGATGTACTCGTACGGTATTGCACCGTTTTGGTTTGGATTGGTACCGTAACGAAGTGCTCGAACGGTATTGTACCCTTTTGGTGTGGTTTGGTACCGTAACGAAGTACTCGTACGGTATTGCACCGTTTTGGTGTGCTTTGGTACCGTATGGATGTACTCGTACGGTATTGCACCGTTTTGGTATGGTTTGGTACCGTATGGATGTACTCGTACGGTATTGCACCGTTTTGGTTTGGTTTGGTAGCGTAACGAAGTACTCGTATGGTATTGCACCGTTTTGGTGTGGTTTGGTACCGTATGGATGTACTCGTACGGTATTGCACCGTTTTGGTGTGGTTTGGTACCGTATGGATGTACTCGTACAGTATTGCACCGTTTTGGTTAGGTTTGGTACCGTAACGAAGTACTCGTACGGTATTGTACCCTTTTGGTGTGGTTTGGTACCGTAACGAAGTACTCGTACGGTATTGCACTATTTTGGTGTGGTTTGGTACCGTATGGATGTACTCGTACGGTATTGCACCGTTTTGGTGGGGTTAGGTACCGTATGGACGTACTCGTACGGTATTGCACCGTTTTGGTTTGGTTTGGTACCGTAACGAAGTACTCGTACGGTATTGTACCCTTTTGGTGTGGTTTGGTACCGTAACGAAGTACTCGTGCGGTATTGCACCGTTTTGGAGAGGTTTGGTACCGTATTGATCTACTCGTACGGTATTGCACCGTTTTGGTTAGGTTTGGTACCGTAACGAAGTACTCGTACGGTATTGTAACCTTTTGGTGTGGTTTGGTACCGTAACGAAGTACTCGTACGGTATTGCACCGTTTTGGTGTGGTTTGGTACCGTATGGATGTACTCGTACGGTATTGCACCGTTTTGGTTAGGTTTGGTACCGTAACGAAGTACTCGTACGGTATTGTAACCTTTTGGTGTGGTTTGGTACCGTAACGAAGTACTCGTACGGTATTGCACCGTTTTGGTGTGGTTTGGTACCGTATGGATGTACTCGTACGGTATTGCACCGTTTTGGTGTGGTTTGGTACCGTATGGATGTACTCGTACGGTATTGCACCGTTTTGGTTAGGTTTGGTACCGTAACGAAGTACTCGTACGGTATTGTACCCTTTTGGTGTGGTTTGGTACCGTAACGAAGTACTCGTACGGTATTGCACTCTTTTGGTGTGGTTTGGTACCGTATGGATGTACTCGTACGGTATTGCACCGTTTTGGTGGGGTTAGGTACCGTATGGACGTACTCGTACGGTATTGCACCGTTTTGGTTTGGTTTGGTACCGTAACGAAGTACTCGTACGGTATTGTACCCTTTTGGTGTGGTTTGGTACCGTAACGAAGTACTCGTGCGGTATTGCACCGTTTTGGAGAGGTTTGGTACCGTATTGATCTACTCGTACGGTATTGCACCGTTTTGGTTAGGTTTAGTACCGTAACGAAGTACTCGTACGGTATTGTAACCTTTTGGTCTGGTTTGGTACCGTAACGAAGTACTCGTACGGTATTGCACCGTTTTGGTGTGGTTTGGTACCGTATGGATGTACTCGTACGGTATTGCACCGTTTTGGTTTGGTTTGGTACCGTAACGAAGTACTCGTACGGTATTGCACCGTTTTGGTGTGGTTTGGTACCGTATGGATGTACTCATACGGCATTGCACCGTTTTGGTGTGGTTTGGTACCGTATGGTATTGCACCGTTTTGGTGTGGTTTGGTACCGTATGGATGTACTCGTACGGTATTGCACCGTTTTGGTGTGGTTTGGTACCTTATGGATGTACTCGTACGGTATTGCACCGTTTTGGTTTGGTTTGGTACCGTAACGAAGTACTCGAACGGTATTGTACCCTTTTGGTGTGGTTTGGTACAGTAACGAAGTACTCATACGGTATTGCACCGTTTTGGTGTGGTTTGGTACCGTATGGATGTACTCGTACGGTATTGCACCGTTTTGGTGTGGTTTGGAACCGTATGGATGTACTCGTACGGTATTGCACCGTTTTGGTTTGGTTTGGTACCGTAACGAAGTACTCGTACGGTATTGTAACCTTTTGGTGTGGTTTGGTACCGTGACGAAGTACTCGTACGGTATTGCACTATTTTGGTGTGGTTTGGTACCGTATGGATGTACTCGTACGGTATTGCACCGTTTTGGTGGGGTTAGGTACCGTATGGACGTACTCGTACGGTATTGCACCGTTTTGGTTTGGTTTGGTACCGTAACGAAGTACTCGTACGGTATTGTACCCTTTTGGTGTGGTTTGGTACCGTAACGAAGTACTCGTGCGGTATTGCACCGTTTTGGAGAGGTTTGGTACCGTATTGATCTACTCGTACGGTATTGCACCGTTTTGGTTAGGTTTGGTACCGTAACGAAGTACTCGTACGGTATTGTAACCTTTTGGTGTGGTTTGGTACCGTAACGAAGTACTCGTACGGTATTGCACCGTTTTGGTGTGGTTTGGTACCGTATGGATGTACTCGTACGGTATTGCACCGTTTTGGTTAGGTTTGGTACCGTAACGAAGTACTCGTACGGTATTGTAACCTTTTGGTGTGGTTTGGTACCGTAACGAAGTACTCGTACGGTATTGCACCGTTTTGGTGTGGTTTGGTACCGTATGGATGTACTCGTACGGTATTGCACCGTTTTGGTTTGGTTTGGTACCGTAACGAAGTACTCGTACGGTATTGCACCGTTTTGGTGTGGTTTGGTACCGTATGGATGTACTCGTACGGCATTGCACCGTTTTGGTGTGGTTTGGTACCGTATGGTATTGCACCGTTTTGGTGTGGTTTGGTACCGTATGGATGTACTCGTACGGTATTGCACCGTTTTGGTTTGGTTTGGTACCGTAACGAAGTACTCGTACGGTATTGCACCGTTTTGGTGTGGTTTGGTACCGTATGGATGTACTCGTACGGTATTGCACCGTTTTGGTGTGGTTTGGTACCTTATGGATGTACTCGTACGGTATTGCACCGTTTTGGTTTGGTTTGGTACCGTAACGAAGTACTCGAACGGTATTGTACCCTTTTGGTGTGGTTTGGTACAGTAACGAAGTACTCGTACGGTATTGCACCGTTTTGGTGTGGTTTGGTACCGTATGGATGTACTCGTACGGTATTGCACCGTTTTGGTGTGGTTTGGAACCGTATGGATGTACTCGTACGGTATTGCACCGTTTTGGTTTGGTTTGGCACCGTATGGATGTACTCGTACGGTATTGCACCGTTTTGGTTTGGTTTGGTACCGTAACGAATTACTCGAACGGTATTGGACCCTTTTGGTGTGGTTTGGTACCGTAACGAAGTACTCGTACGGTATTGCACCGTTTTGGTGTGGTTTGGTACCGTATGGATGTACTCGTACGGTATTGTACCCTTTTTGTGTGGTTTGGTACCGGAACGAAGTACTCGTACGGTATTGCACCGTTTTGGTGTGGTTTGGTACCGTATGGATGTACTCGTACGGTATTGCACCGTTTTGGTTAGGTTTGGTACCGTATGGATGTACTCGTACGGTATTGCACCGTTTTGGTTTGGATTGGTACCGTAACGAAGTACTCGAACGGTATTGTACCCTTTTGGTGTGGTTTGGTACCGTAACGAAGTACTCGTACGGTATTGCACCGTTTTGGTGTGATTTGGTACCGTATGGATGTACTCGTACGGTATTGCACCGTTTTGGTATGGTTTGGTACCGTATGGATGTACTCGTACGGTATTGCACCGTTTTGGTTTGGTTTGGTAGCGTAACAAAGTACTCGTATGGTATTGCACCGTTTTGGTGTGGTTTGGTACCGTATGGATGTACTCGTATGGTATTGCACCGTTTTGGTGTGGTTTGGTACCGTATGGATGTACTCGTACGGTATTGCACCGTTTTGGTTAGGTTTGGTACCGTAACGAAGTACTCGTACGGTATTGTACCCTTTTGGTGTGGTTTGGTACCGTAACGAAGTACTCGTACGGTATTGCACTATTTTGGTGTGGTTTGGTACCGTATGGATGTACTCGTACGGTATTGCACCGTTTTGGTGGGGTTAGGTACCGTATGGACGTACTCGTACGGTATTGCACCGTTTTGGTTTGGTTTGGTACCGTAACGAAGTACTCGTACGGTATTGTACCGTTTTGGTGTGGTTTGGTACCGTAACGAAGTACTCGTGCGGTATTGCACCGTTTTGGTGAGGTTTGGTACCGTATTGATCTACTCGTACGGTATTGCACCGTTTTGGTTAGGTTTGGTACCGTAACGAAGTACTCGTACGGTATTGTACCCTTTTGGTGTGGTTTGGTACCGTAACGAAGTACTCGTACGGTATTGCACCGTTTTGGTGTGGTTTGGTACCGTATGGATGTACTCGTACGGTATTGCACCGTTTTGGTTTGGTTTGGTACCGTAACGAATTACTCGAACGGTATTGGACCCTTTTGGTGTGGTTTGGTACCGTAACGAAGTACTCGTACGGTATTGCACCGTTTTGGTGTGGTTTGGTACCGTATGGATGTACTCGTACGGTATTGTACCCTTTTTGTGTGGTTTGGTACCGGAACGAAGTACTCGTACGGTATTGCACCGTTTTGGTGTGGTTTGGTACCGTATGGATGTACTCGTACGGTATTGCACCGTTTTGGTTAGGTTTGGTACCGTATGGATGTACTCGTACGGTATTGCACCGTTATGGTTTGGATTGGTACCGTAACGAAGTACTCGAACGGTATTGTACCCTTTTGGTGTGGTTTGGTACCGTAACGAAGTACTCGTACGGTATTGCACCGTTTTGGTGTGATTTGGTACCGTATGGATGTACTCGTACGGTATTGAACCGTTTTGGTATGGTTTGGTACCGTATGGATGTACTCGTACGGTATTGCACCGTTTTGGTTTGGTTTGGTAGCGTAACAAAGTACTCGTATGGTATTGCACCGTTTTGGTGTGGTTTGGTACCGTATGGATGTACTCGTACGGTATTGCACCGTTTTGGTGTGGTTTGGTACCGTATGGATGTACTCGTACGGTATTGCACCGTTTTGGTTAGGTTTGGTACCGTAACGAAGTACTCGTACGGTATTGTACCCTTTTGGTGTGGTTTGGTACCGTAACGAAGTACTCGTACGGTATTGCACTATTTTGGTGTGGTTTGGTACCGTATGGATGTACTCGTACGGTATTGCACCGTTTTGGTGGGGTTAGGTACCGTATGGACGTACTCGTACGGTATTGCACCGTTTTGGTTTGGTTTGGTACCGTAACGAAGTACTCGTACGGTATTGTACCGTTTTGGTGTGGTTTGGTACCGTAACGAAGTACTCGTGCGGTATTGCACCGTTTTGGAGAGGTTTGGTACCGTATTGATCTACTCGTACGGTATTGCACCGTTTTGGTTAGGTTTGGTACCGTAACGAAGTACTCGTACGGTATTGTACCCTTTTGGTGTGGTTTGGTACCGTAACGAAGTACTCGTACGGTATTGCACCGTTTTGGTGTGGTTTGGTACCGTATGGATGTACTCGTACGGTATTGCACCGTTTTCGTTAGGTTTGGTACCGTAACGAAGTACTCGTACGGTATTGTACCCTTTTGGTGTGGTTTGGTACCGTAACGAAGTACTCGTACGGTATTGCACTATTTTTGTGTGGTTTGGTACCGTATGGATGTACTCGTACGGTATTGCACCGTTTTGGTTTGGTTTGGCACCGTATGGATGTACTCGTACGGTATTGCACCGTTTTGGTTTGGTTTGGTACCGTAACGAATTACTCGAACGGTATTGGACCCTTTTGGTGTGGTTTGGTACCGTAACGAAGTACTCGTACGGTATTGCACCGTTTTGGTGTGGTTTGGTACCGTATGGATGTACTCGTACGGTATTGTACCCTTTTTGTGTGGTTTGGTACCGGAACGAAGTACTCGTACGGTATTGCACCGTTTTGGTGTGGTTTGGTACCGTATGGATGTACTCGTACGGTATTGCACCGTTTTGGTGTGGTTTGGAACCGTATGGATGTACTCGTACGGTATTGCACCGTTTTGGTTTGGTTTGGTACCGTAACGAAGTACTCGTACGGTATTGTAACCTTTTGGTGTGGTTTGGTACCGTGACGAAGTACTCGTACGGTATTGCACTATTTTGGTGTGGTTTGGTACCGTATGGATGTACTCGTACGGTATTGCACCGTTTTGGTGGGGTTAGGTACCGTATGGACGTACTCGTACGGTATTGCACCGTTTTGGTTTGGTTTGGTACCGTAACGAAGTACTCGTACGGTATTGTACCCTTTTGGTGTGGTTTGGTACCGTAACGAAGTACTCGTGCGGTATTGCACCGTTTTGGAGAGGTTTGGTACCGTATTGATCTACTCGTACGGTATTGCACCGTTTTGGTTAGGTTTGGTACCGTAACGAAGTACTCGTACGGTATTGTAACCTTTTGGTGTGGTTTGGTACCGTAACGAAGTACTCGTACGGTATTGCACCGTTTTGGTGTGGTTTGGTACCGTATGGATGTACTCGTACGGTATTGCACCGTTTTGGTTAGGTTTGGTACCGTAACGAAGTACTCGTACGGTATTGTAACCTTTTGGTGTGGTTTGGTACCGTAACGAAGTACTCGTACGGTATTGCACCGTTTTGGTGTGGTTTGGTACCGTATGGATGTACTCGTACGGTATTGCACCGTTTTGGTTTGGTTTGGTACCGTAACGAAGTACTCGTACGGTATTGCACCGTTTTGGTGTGGTTTGGTACCGTATGGATGTACTCGTACGGCATTGCACCGTTTTGGTGTGGTTTGGTACCGTATGGTATTGCACCGTTTTGGTGTGGTTTGGTACCGTATGGATGTACTCGTACGGTATTGCACCGTTTTGGTTTGGTTTGGTACCGTAACGAAGTACTCGTACGGTATTGCACCGTTTTGGTGTGGTTTGGTACCGTATGGATGTACTCGTACGGTATTGCACCGTTTTGGTGTGGTTTGGTACCTTATGGATGTACTCGTACGGTATTGCACCGTTTTGGTTTGGTTTGGTACCGTAACGAAGTACTCGAACGGTATTGTACCCTTTTGGTGTGGTTTGGTACAGTAACGAAGTACTCGTACGGTATTGCACCGTTTTGGTGTGGTTTGGTACCGTATGGATGTACTCGTACGGTATTGCACCGTTTTGGTGTGGTTTGGAACCGTATGGATGTACTCGTACGGTATTGCACCGTTTTGGTTTGGTTTGGCACCGTATGGATGTACTCGTACGGTATTGCACCGTTTTGGTTTGGTTTGGTACCGTAACGAATTACTCGAACGGTATTGGACCCTTTTGGTGTGGTTTGGTACCGTAACGAAGTACTCGTACGGTATTGCACCGTTTTGGTGTGGTTTGGTACCGTATGGATGTACTCGTACGGTATTGTACCCTTTTTGTGTGGTTTGGTACCGGAACGAAGTACTCGTACGGTATTGCACCGTTTTGGTGTGGTTTGGTACCGTATGGATGTACTCGTACGGTATTGCACCGTTTTGGTTAGGTTTGGTACCGTATGGATGTACTCGTACGGTATTGCACCGTTTTGGTTTGGATTGGTACCGTAACGAAGTACTCGAACGGTATTGTACCCTTTTGGTGTGGTTTGGTACCGTAACGAAGTACTCGTACGGTATTGCACCGTTTTGGTGTGATTTGGTACCGTATGGATGTACTCGTACGGTATTGCACCGTTTTGGTATGGTTTGGTACCGTATGGATGTACTCGTACGGTATTGCACCGTTTTGGTTTGGTTTGGTAGCGTAACAAAGTACTTGTATGGTATTGCACCGTTTTGGTGTGGTTTGGTACCGTATGGATGTACTCGTATGGTATTGCACCGTTTTGGTGTGGTTTGGTACCGTATGGATGTACGCGTACGGTATTGCACCGTTTTGGTTAGGTTTGGTACCGTAACGAAGTACTCGTACGGTATTGTACCCTTTTGGTGTGGTTTGGTACCGTAACGAAGTACTCGTACGGTATTGCACTATTTTGGTGTGGTTTGGTACCGTATGGATGTACTCGTACGGTATTGCACCGTTTTGGTGGGGTTAGGTACCGTATGGACGTACTCGTACGGTATTGCACCGTTTTGGTTTGGTTTGGTACCGTAACGAAGTACTCGTACGGTATTGTACCGTTTTGGTGTGGTTTGGTACCGTAACGAAGTACTCGTGCGGTATTGCACCGTTTTGGAGAGGTTTGGTACCGTATTGATCTACTCGTACGGTATTGCACCGTTTTGGTTAGGTTTGGTACCGTAACGAAGTACTCGTACGGTATTGTACCCTTTTGGTGTGGTTTGGTACCGTAACGAAGTACTCGTACGGTATTGCACCGTTTTGGTGTGGTTTGGTACCGTATGGATGTACTCGTACGGTATTGCACCGTTTTGGTTTGGTTTGGTACCGTAACGAATTACTCGAACGGTATTGGACCCTTTTGGTGTGGTTTGGTACCGTAACGAAGTACTCGTACGGTATTGCACCGTTTTGGTGTGGTTTGGTACCGTATGGATGTACTCGTACGGTATTGTACCCTTTTTGTGTGGTTTGGTACCGGAACGAAGTACTCGTACGGTATTGCACCGTTTTGATGTGGTTTGGTACCGTATGGATGTACTCGTACGGTATTGCACCGTTTTGGTTAGGTTTGGTACCGTATGGATGTACTCGTACGGTATTGCACCGTTATGGTTTGGATTGGTACCGTAACGAAGTACTCGAACGGTATTGTACCCTTTTGGTGTGGTTTGGTACCGTAACGAAGTACTCGTACGGTATTGCACCGTTTTGGTGTGATTTGGTACCGTATGGATGTACTCGTACGGTATTGAACCGTTTTGGTATGGTTTGGTACCGTATGGATGTACTCGTACGGTATTGCACCGTTTTGGTTTGGTTTGGTAGCGTAACAAAGTACTCGTATGGTATTGCACCGTTTTGGTGTGGTTTGGTACCGTATGGATGTACTCGTACGGTATTGCACCGTTTTGGTGTGGTTTGGTACAGTATGGATGTACTCGTACGGTATTGCACCGTTTTGGTTAGGTTTGGTACCGTAACGAAGTACTCGTACGGTATTGTACCCTTTTGGTGTGGTTTGGTACCGTAACGAAGTACTCGTACGGTATTGCACTATTTTGGTGTGGTTTGGTACCGTATGGATGTACTCGTACGGTATTGCACCGTTTTGGTGGGGTTAGGTACCGTATGGACGTACTCGTACGGTATTGCACCGTTTTGGTTTGGTTTGGTACCGTAACGAAGTACTCGTACGGTATTGTACCGTTTTGGTGTGGTTTGGTACCGTAACGAAGTACTCGTGCGGTATTGCACCGTTTTAGAGAGGTTTGGTACCGTATTGATCTACTCGTACGGTATTGCACCGTTTTGGTTAGGTTTGGTACCGTAACGAAGTACTCGTACGGTATTGTACCCTTTTGGTGTGGTTTGGTACCGTAACGAAGTACTCGTACGGTATTGCACCGTTTTGGTGTGGTTTGGTACCGTATGGATGTACTCGTACGGTATTGCACCGTTTTCGTTAGGTTTGGTACCGTAACGAAGTACTCGTACGGTATTGTACCCTTTTGGTGTGGTTTGGTACCGTAACGAAGTACTCGTACGGTATTGCACTATTTTTGTGTGGTTTGGTACCGTATGGATGTACTCGTACGGTATTGCACCGTTTTGGTTTGGTTTGGCACCGTATGGATGTACTCGTACGGTATTGCACCGTTTTGGTTTGGTTTGGTACCGTAACGAATTACTCGAACGGTATTGGACCCTTTTGGTGTGGTTTGGTACCGTAACGAAGTACTCGTACGGTATTGCACCGTTTTGGTGTGGTTTGGTACCGTATGGATGTACTCGTACGGTATTGTACCCTTTTTGTGTGGTTTGGTACCGGAACGAAGTACTCGTACGGTATTGCACCGTTTTGGTGTGGTTTGGTACCGTATGGATGTACTCGTACGGTATTGCACCGTTTTGGTTAGGTTTGGTACCGTATGGATGTACTCGTACGGTATTGCACCGTTTTGGTTTGGATTGGTACCGTAACGAAGTACTCGAACGGTATTGTACCCTTTTGGTGTGGTTTGGTACCGTAACGAAGTACTCGTACGGTATTGCACCGTTTTGGTGTGATTTGGTACCGTATGGATGTACTCGTACGGTATTGCACCGTTTTGGTATGGTTTGGTACCGTATGGATGTACTCGTACGGTATTGCACCGTTTTGGTTTGGTTTGGTAGCGTAACAAAGTACTCGTATGGTATTGCACCGTTTTGGTGTGGTTTGGTACCGTATGGATGTACTCGTACGGTATTGCACCGTTTTGGTGTGGTTTGGTACCGTATGGATGTACTCGTACGGTATTGCACCGTTTTGGTTAGGTTTGGTACCGTAACGAAGTACTCGTACGGTATTGTACCCTTAAGGTGTGGTTTGGTACCGTAACGAAGTACTCGTACGGTATTGCACTATTTTGGTGTGGTTTGGTACCGTATGGATGTACTCGTACGGTATTGCACCGTTTTGGTGGGGTTAGGTACCGTATGGACGTACTCGTACGGTATTGCACCGTTTTGGTTTGGTTTGGTACCGTAACGAAGTACTCGTACGGTATTGTACCGTTTTGGTGTGGTTTGGTACCGTAACGAAGTACTCGTGCGGTATTGCACCGTTTTGGAGAGGTTTGGTACCGTATTGATCTACTCGTACGGTATTGCACCGTTTTGGTTAGGTTTGGTACCGTAACGAAGTACTCGTACGGTATTGTACCCTTTTGGTGTGGTTTGGTACCGTAACGAAGTACTCGTACGGTATTGCACCGTTTTGGTGTGGTTTGGTACCGTATGGATGTACTCGTACGGTATTGCACCGTTTTGGTTAGGTTTGGTACCGTAACGAAGTACTCGTACGGTATTGTACCCTTTTGGTGTGGTTTGGTACCGTAACGAAGTACTCGTACGGTATTGCACTATTTTGGTGTGGTTTGGTACCGTATGGATGTACTCGTACGGTATTGCACCGTTTTGGTGGGGTTAGGTACCGTATGGACGTACTCGTACGGTATTGCACCGTTTTGGTTTGGTTTGGTACCGTAACGAAGTACTCGTACGGTATTGTACCCTTTTGGTGTGGTTTGGTACCGTAACGAAGTACTCGTGCGGTATTGCACCGTTTTGGAGAGGTTTGGTACCGTATTGATCTACTCGTACGGTATTGCACCGTTTTGGTTAGGTTTGGTACCGTAACGAAGCACTCGTACGGTATTGTAACCTTTTGGTGTGGTTTGGTACCGTAACGAAGTACTCGTATGGTATTGCACCGTTTTGGTGTGGTTTGGTACCGTATGGATGTACTCGTACTGTATTGCACCGTTTTGGTTTGGTTTGGTACCGTAACGAAGTACTCGTACGGTATTGCACCGTTTTGGTGTGGTTTGGTACCGTATGGATGTACTCGTACGGCATTGCACCGTTTTGGTGTGGTTTGGTACCGTATGGTATTGCACCGTTTTGGTGTGGTTTGGTACCGTATGGATGTACTTGTACGGTATTGCACCGTTTTGGTTTGGTTTGGTACCGTAACGAAGTACTCGTACGGTATTGCACCGTTTTGGTGTGGTTTGGTACCGTATGGATGTACTCGTACGGTATTGCACCGTTTTGGTGTGGTTTGGTACCTTATGGATGTACTCGTACGGTATTGCACCGTTTTGGTTTGGTTTGGTACCGTAACGAAGTACTCGAACGGTATTGTACCCTTTTGGTGTGGTTTGGTACAGTAACGAAGTACTCGTACGGTATTGCACCATTTTGGTGTGGTTTGGTACCGTATGGATGTACTCGTACGGTATTGCACCGTTTTGGTGTGGTTTGGAACCGTATGGATGTACTCGTACGGTATTGCACCGTTTTGGTTTGGTTTCGTACCGTAACGAAGTACTCGTACGGTATTGTAACCTTTTGGTGTGGTTTGGTACCGTAACGAAGTACTCGTACGATATTGCACCGTTTTGGTGTGGTTTGGTACCGTATGGATGTACTCGTACGGTATTGCACCGTTTTGGTGTGGTTTCGTACCGTATTGATGTACTAGTACGGTATTGCACCGTTTTGGTGTGGTTTGGTACCGTATCGATGTACTCGTACGGTATTGCACCGTTTTGGTTAGGTTTGGTACCGTAACGAAGTACTCGTACGGTATTGTAACCTTTTGGTGTGGTTTGGTACCGTAACGAAGTACTCGTACGGTATTGCACCGTTTTGGTGTGGTTTGGTACCGTATGGATGTACTCGTACGGTATTGCACCGTTTTGGTGTGGTTTGGTACCGTATGGATATACTCGTACGGTATTGCACCGTTTTGGTGTGGTTTGGTACCGTATGGATGTACTCGTACGGTATTGCACCGTTTTGGTGTGGTTTGGTACCGTATCGATGTACTCGTACGGTATTGCACCGATTTGGTTAGGTTTGGTACCGTAACGAAGTACTCGTACGGTATTGTATCCTTTTGGTGTGGTTTGGTACCGTAACGAAGTACTCGTACGGTATTGCACCGTTTTGGTGTGGTTTGGTACCGTATGGATGTACTCGTACGGTATTGCACCGTTTTGGTGTGGTTTGGTACCGTATGGACGTACTCGTACGGTATTGCACCGTTTTGGTTTGGTTTGGTACCGTAACGAAGTACTCGTACGGTATTGCACCGTTTTGGTGTGGTTTGGTACCGTAACGAAGTACTCGTACGGTATTGCACCGTTTTGGTGTGGTTTGATACCGTATGGATTTACTCGTACGGTATTGCACCGTTTTGGTGTGGTTTGGTACCGTATGGATGTACTCGTACGGTATTGCACCATTTTGGTTTGGTTTGGTACCGTAACGAAGTACTCGTACGGTATTGCACCGTTTTGGGGTGGTTTGGTACCGTATGGATGTACTCGTACGGCATTGCACCGTTTTGGTGTGGTTTGGTGCCGTATGGATGTACTAGTACGGTATTGCACCGTTTTGGTGTGGTTTGGCACCGTATGGATGTACTCGTACGGTATTGCACCGTTTTGGTTTGGTTTTGTACCGTAACGAATTACTCGAACGGTATTGTACCCTTTTGGTGTGGTTTGGTACCGTAACGAAGTACTCGTACGGTATTGCACCGTTTTGGTGTGGTTTGGTACCGTATGGATGTACTCGTACGGTATTGCACCGTTTTGGTGTGGTTTGGTACCGTATGGAAGTACTCGTACGGTATTGCACCGTTTTGGTTTGGTTTGGTACCGTAACGAAGTACTCGAACGGTATTGTACCCTTTTGGTGTGGTTTGGTACAGTAACGAAGTACTCGTACGGTATTTCACCGTTTTGGCGTGGTTTGGTACCGAATGGATGTACTCGTACGGTATTGCACCGTTTTGGTGTGGTTTGGAACCGTATGGATGTACTCGTACGGTATTGCACCGTTTTGGTTTGGTTTGGTACCGTAACGAAGTACTCGTACGGTATTGTACCCTTTTGGTGTGGTTTGGTACCGTAACGAAGTACTCGTACGGTATTGCACCGTTTTGGTGTGGTTTGATACCGTATGGATTTACTCGTACGGTATTGCACCGTTTTGGTGTGGTTTGGTACCGTATGGATGTACTCGTACGGTATTGAACCGTTTTGGTTTGTTTTGGTACCGTAACGAAGTACTCGTACGGTATTGCACCGTTTTGGGGTGGTTTGGTACCGTATGGATGTACTCGTACGGCATTGCACCGTTTTGGTGTGGTTTGGGACCGTATGGATGTACTTGTACGGTATTGCACCGTTTTGGTGTGGTTTGGCACCGTATGGATGTACTTGTACGGTATTGCACCGTTTTGGTTTGGTTTGGTACCGTAACGAATTACTCGAACGGTATTGTACCCTTTTGGTGTGGTTTGGTACCGTAACGAAGTACTCGTACGGTATTGCACCGTTTTGGTGTGGTTTGGTACCGTATGGATGTACTCGTACGGTATTGCACCGTTTTGGTTTGGTTTGGTACCGTAACGAAGTACTCGTACGGTATTGAACCGTTTTGGTGTGGTTTGGTACCGTATGGATGTACTCGTACGGCATTGCACCGTTTTGGTGTGGTTTGGTACCGTATGGTATTGCACCGTTTTGGTGTGGTTTGGTACCGTATGGATGTACTTGTACGGTATTGCACCGTTTTGGTTTGGTTTGGTACCGTAACGAAGTACTCGTACGGTATTGCACCGTTTTGGTGTGGTTTGGTACCGTATGGATGTACTCGTACGGTATTGCACCGTTTTGGTGTGGTTTGGTACCTTATGGATGTACTCGTACGGTATTGCACCGTTTTGGTTTGGTTTGGTACCGTAACGAAGTACTCGAACGGTATTGTACCCTTTTGGTGTGGTTTGGTACAGTAACGAAGTACTCGTACGGTATTGCACCGTTTTGGTGTGGTTTGGTACCGTATGGATGTACTCGTACGGTATTGCACCGTTTTGGTGTGGTTTGGAACCGTATGGATGTACTCGTACGGTATTGCACCGTTTTGGTTTGGTTTCGTACCGTAACGAAGTACTCGTACGGTATTGTAACCTTTTGGTGTGGTTTGGTACCGTAACGAAGTACTCGTACGATATTGCACCGTTTTGGTGTGGTTTGGTACCGTATGGATGTACTCGTACGGTATTGCACCGTTTTGGTGTGGTTTCGTACCGTATGGATGTACTAGTACGGTATTGCACCGTTTTGGTGTGGTTTGGTACCGTATCGATGTACTCGTACGGTATTGCACCGTTTTGGTTAGGTTTGGTACCGTAACGAAGTACTCGTACGGTATTGTAACCTTTTGGTGTGGTTCGGTACCGTAACGAAGTACTCGTACGGTATTGCACCGTTTTGGTGTGGTTTGGTACCGTATGGATGTACTCGTACGGTATTGCACCGTTTTGGTTTGGTTTGGTACCGTAACGAAGTACTCGTACGGTATTGCACCGTTTTGGTGTGGTTTGGTACCGTATGGATGTACTCGTACGGCATTGCACCGTTTTGGTGTGGTTTGGTACCGTATGGTATTGCACCGTTTTGGTGTGGTTTGGTACCGTATGGATGTACTCGTACGGTATTGCACCGTTTTGGTTTGGTTTGGTACCGTAACGAAGTACTCGTACGGTATTGCACCGTTTTGGTGTGGTTTGGTACCGTATGGATGTACTCGTACGGTATTGCACCGTTTTGGTGTGGTTTGGTACCTTATGGATGTACTCGTACGGTATTGCACCGTTTTGGTTTGGTTTGGTACCGTAACGAAGTACTCGAACGGTATTGTACCCTTTTGGTGTGGTTTGGTACAGTAACGAAGTACTCGTACGGTATTGCACCGTTTTGGTGTGGTTTGGTACGGTATGGATGTACTCGTACGGTATTGCACCGTTTTGGTGTGGTTTGGAACCGTATGGATGTACTCGTACGGTATTGCACCGTTTTGGTTTGGTTTGGCACCGTATGGATGTACTCGTACGGTATTGCACCGTTTTGGTTTGGTTTTGTACCGTAACGAATTACTCGAACGGTATTGGACCCTTTTGGTGTGGTTTGGTACCGTAACGAAGTACTCGTACGGTATTGCACCGTTTTGGTGTGGTTTGGTACCGTATGGATGTACTCGTACGGTATTGTACCCTTTTTGTGTGGTTTGGTACCGGAACGAAGTACTCGTACGGTATTGCACCGTTTTGGTGTGGTTTGGTATTGTATGGATGTACTCGTACGGTATTGCACCGTTTTGGTTTGGATTGGTACCGTAACGAAGTACTCGAACGGTATTGTACCCTTTTGGTGTGGTTTGGTACCGTAACGAAGTACTCGTACGGTATTGCACCGTTTTGGTGTGATTTGGTACCGTATGGATGTACTCGTACGGTATTGCACCGTTTTGGTATGGTTTGGTACCGTATGGATGTACTCGTACGGTATTGCACCGTTTTGGTTTGGTTTGGTAGCGTAACGAAGTACTCGTATGGTATTGCACCGTTTTGGTGTGGTTTGGTACCGTATGGATGTACTCGTACGGTATTGCACCGTTTTGGTGTGGTTTGGTACCGTATGGATGTACTCGTACGGTATTGCACCGTTTTGGTTAGGTTTGGTACCGTAACGAAGTACTCGTACGGTATTGTACCCTTTTGGTGTGGTTTGGTACCGTAACGAAGTACTCGTACGGTATTGCACTATTTTGGTGTGGTTTGGTACCGTATGGATGTACTCGTACGGTATTGCACCGTTTTGGTGGGGTTAGGTACCGTATGGACGTACTCGTACGGTATTGCACCGTTTTGGTTTGGTTTGGTACCGTAACGAAGTACTCGTACGGTATTGTACCCTTTTGGTGTGGTTTGGTACCGTAACGAAGTACTCGTGCGGTATTGCACCGTTTTGGAGAGGTTTGGTACCGTATTGATCTACTCGTACGGTATTGCACCGTTTTGGTTAGGTTTGGTACCGTAACGAAGTACTCGTACGGTATTGTAACCTTTTGGTGTGGTTTGGTACCGTAACGAAGTACTCGTACGGTATTGCACCGTTTTGGTGTGGTTTGGTACCGTATGGATGTACTCGTACGGTATTGCACCGTTTTGGTGTGGTTTGGTACCTTATGGATGTACTCGTACGGTATTGCACCGTTTTGGTTTGGTTTGGTACCGTAACGAAGTACTCGAACGGTATTGTACCCTTTTGGTGTGGTTTGGTACAGTAACGAAGTACTCGTACGGTATTGCACCGTTTTGGTGTGGTTTGGTACCGTATGGATGTACTCGTACGGTATTGCACCGTTTTGGTGTGGTTTGGAACCGTATGGATGTACTCGTACGGTATTGCACCGTTTTGGTTTGGTTTCGTACCGTAACGAAGTACTCGTACGGTATTGTAACCTTTTGGTGTGGTTTGGTACCGTAACGAAGTACTCGTACGATATTGCACCGTTTTGGTGTGGTTTGGTACCGTATGGATGTACTCGTACGGTATTGCACCGTTTTGGTGTGGTTTCGTACCGTATGGATGTACTAGTACGGTATTGCACCATTTTGGTGTGGTTTGGTACCGTATCGATGTACTCGTACGGTATTGCACCGTTTTGGTTAGGTTTGGTACCGTAACGAAGTACTCGTACGGTATTGTAACCTTTTGGTGTGGTTTGGTACCGTAACGAAGTACTCGTACGGTATTGCACCGTTTTGGTGTGGTTTGGTACCGTATGGATGTACTCGTACGGTATTGCACCGTTTTGGTTTGGTTTGGTACCGTAACGAAGTACTCGTACGGTATTGCACCGTTTTGGTGTGGTTTGGTACCGTATGGATGTACTCGTACGGCATTGCACCGTTTTGGTGTGGTTTGGTACCGTATGGTATTGCACCGTTTTGGTGTGGTTTGGTACCGTATGGATGTACTCGTACGGTATTGCACCGTTTTGGTTTGGTTTGGTACCGTAACGAAGTACTCGTACGGTATTGCACCGTTTTGGTGTGGTTTGGTACCGTATGGATGTACTCGTACGGTATTGCACCGTTTTGGTGTGGTTTGGTACCTTATGGATGTACTCGTACGGTATTGCACCGTTTTGGTTTGGTTTGGTACCGTAACGAAGTACTCGAACGGTATTGTACCCTTTTGGTGTGGTTTGGTACAGTAACGAAGTACTCGTACGGTATTGCACCGTTTTTGTGTGGTTTGGTACCGTATGGATGTACTCGTACGGTATTGCACCGTTTTGGTGTGGTTTGGAACCGTATGGATGTACTCGTACGGTATTGCACCGTTTTGGTTTGGTTTGGCACCGTATGGATGTACTCGTACGGTATTGCACCGTTTTGGTTTGGTTTGGTACCGTAACGAATTACTCGAACGGTATTGGACCCTTTTGGTGTGGTTTGGTACCGTAACGAAGTACTCGTACGGTATTGCACCGTTTTGGTGTGGTTTGGTACCGTATGGATGTACTCGTACGGTATTGTACCCTTTTTGTGTGGTTTGGTACCGGAACGAAGTACTCGTACGGTATTGCACCGTTTTGGTGTGGTTTGGTACCGTATGGATGTACTCGTACGGTATTGCACCGTTTTGGTTAGGTTTGGTACCGTATGGATGTACTCGTACGGTATTGCACCGTTTTGGTTTGGATTGGTACCGTAACGAAGTACTCGAACGGTATTGTACCCTTTTGGTGTGGTTTGGTACCGTAACGAAGTACTCGTACGGTATTGCACCGTTTTGGTGTGATTTGGTACCGTATGGATGTACTCGTACGGTATTGCACCGTTTTGGTATGGTTTGGTACCGTATGGATGTACTCGTACGGTATTGCACCGTTTTGGTTTGGTTTGGTAGCGTAACGAAGTACTCGTATGGTATTGCACCGTTTTGGTGTGGTTTGGTACCGTATGGATGTACTCGTACGGTATTGCACCGTTTTGGTGTGGTTTGGTACCGTATGGATGTACTCGTACGGTATTGCACCGTTTTGGTTAGGTTTGGTACCGTAACGAAGTACTCGTACGGTATTGTACCCTTTTGGTGTGGTTTGGTACCGTAACGAAGTACTCGTACGGTATTGCACTATTTTGGTGTGGTTTGGTACCGTATGGATGTACTCGTACGGTATTGCACCGTTTTGGTGGGGTTAGGTACCGTATGGACGCACTCGTACGGTATTGCACCGTTTTGGTTTGGTTTGGTACCGTAACGAAGTACTCGTACGGTATTGTACCCTTTTGGTGTGGTTTGGTACCGTAACGAAGTACTCGTGCGGTATTGCACCGTTTTGGAGAGGTTTGGTACCGTATTGATCTACTCGTACGGTATTGCACCGTTTTGGTTAGGTTTGGTACCGTAACGAAGTACTCGTACGGTATTGTAACCTTTTGGTGTGGTTTGGTACCGTAACGAAGTACTCGTACGGTATTGAACCGTTTTGGTGTGGTTTGGTACCGTATGGATGTACTCGTACGGTATTGCACCGTTTTGGTTTGGTTTGGTACCGTAACGAAGTACTCGTACGGTATTGCACCGTTTTGGTGTGGTTTGGTACCGTATGGATGTACTCGTACGGCATTGCACCGTTTTGGTGTGGTTTGGTACCGTATGGTATTGCACCGTTTTGGTGTGGTTTGGTACCGTATGGATGTACTTGTACGGTATTGCACCGTTTTGGTTTTGTTTGGTACCGTAACGAAGTACTCGTACGGTATTGCACCGTTTTGGTGTGGTTTGGTACCGTATGGATGTACTCGTACGGTATTGCACCGTTTTGGTGTGGTTTAATACCTTATGGATGTACTCGTACGGTATTGCACCGTTTTGGTTTGGTTTGGTACCGTAACGAAGTACTCGAACGGTATTGTACCCTTTTGGTGTGGTTTGGTACAGTAACGAAGTACTCGTACGGTATTGCACCGTTTTGGTGTGGTTTGGTACCGTATGGATGTACTCGTACGGTATTGCACCGTTTTGGTGTGGTTTGGAACCGTATGGATGTACTCGTACGGTATTGCACCGTTTTGGTTTGGTTTCGTACCGTAACGAAGTACTCGTACGGTATTGTAACCTTTTGGTGTGGTTTGGTACCGTAACGAAGTACTCGTACGGTATTGCACCGTTTTGGTGTGGTTTGGTACCGTATGGATGTACTCGTACGGTATTGCACCGTTTTGGTGTGGTTTGGTACCGTATGGATGTACTCGTACGGTATTGCACCGTTTTGGTGTGGTTTGGTACCGTATGGATGTACTCGTACGGTATTGCACCGTTTTGGTGTGGTTTGGTACCGTATCGATGTACTCGTACGGTATTGCACCGATTTGGTTAGGTTTGGTACCGTAACTAAGTACTCGTACGGTATTGTACCCTTTTGGTGTGGTTTGGTACCGTAACGAAGTACTCGTACGGTATTGCACTATTTTGGTGTGGTTTGGTACCGTATGGATGTACTCGTACGGTATTGCACCGTTTTGGTGTGGTTTGGAACCGTATGGATGTACTCGTACGGTATTGCACCGTTTTGGTTTGGTTTGGTACCGTAACGAAGTACTCGTACGGTATTGCACCGTTTTGGTGTGGTTTGGTACCGTAACGAAGTACTCGTACGGTATTGCACCGTTTTGGTGTGGTTTGATACCGTATGGATTTACTCGTACGGTATTGCACCGTTTTGGTGTGGTTTGGTACCGTATGGATGTACTCGTACGGTATTGCACCATTTTGGTTTGGTTTGGTACCGTAACGAAGTACTCGTACGGTATTGCACAGTTTTGGGGTGGTTTTGTACCGTATGGATGTACTCGTACGGCATTGCACCGTTTTGGTGTGGTTTGGTGCCGTATGGATGTACTCGTACGGTATTGCACCGTTTTGGTGTGGTTTGGCACCGTATGGATGTACTCGTACGGTATTGCACCGTTTTGGTTTGGTTTGGTACCGTAACGAATTACTCGAACGGTATTGTACCCTTTTGGTGTGGTTTGGTACCGTAACGAAGTACTCGTACGGTATTGCACCGTTTTGGTGTGGTTTGGTACCGTATGGATGTACTCGTACAGTATTGCACCGTTTTGGTGTGGTTTGGTACCGTATGGAAGTACTCGTACGGTATTGCACCGTTTTGCTTTGGTTTGGTACCGTAACGAAGTACTCGAACGGTATTGTACCCTTTTGGTGTGGTTTGGTACAATAACGAAGTACTCGTACGGTATTTCACCGTTTTGGCGTGGTTTGGTACCGTATGGATGTACTCGTACGGTATTGCACCGTTTTGGTGTGGTTTGGAACCGTATGGATGTACTCGTACGGTATTGCACCGTTTCGGTTTGGTTTGGTACCGTAACGAAGTACTCGTACGGTATTGTACCCTTTTGGTGTGGTTTGGTACCGTAACGATGTACTCGTACGGTATTGCACCGTTTTGGTGTGGTTTGATACCGTATGGATTTACTCGTACGGTATTGCACCGTTTTGGTGTGGTTTGGTACCGTATGGATGTACTCGTACGGTATTGAACCGTTTTGGTTTGGTTTGGTACCGTAACGAAGTACTCGTACGGTATTGCACCGTTTTGGGGTGGTTTGGTACCGTATGGATGTACTCGTACGGCATTGCACCGTTTTGGTGTGGTTTGGTACCGTATGGATGTACTCGTACGGTATTGCACCGTTTTGGTGTGGTTTGGCACCGTATGGATGTACTTGTACGGTATTGCACCGTTTTGGTTTGGTTTGGTACCGTAACGAATTACTCGAACGGTATTGTACCCTTTTGGTGTGGTTTGGTACCGTAACGAAGTACTCGTACGGTATTGCACCGTTTTGGTGTGGTTTGGTACCGTATGGATGTACTCGTACGGTATTGCACCGTTTTGGTTTGGTTTGGTACCGTAACGAAGTACTCGTACGGTATTGCACCGTTTTGGTATGGTTTGGTACCGTATGGATGTACTCGTACGGCATTGCACCGTTTTGGTGTGGTTTGGTACCGTATGGTATTGCACCGTTTTGGTGTGGTTTGGTACCGTATGGATGTACTTGTACGGTATTGCACCGTTTTGGTTTGGTTTGGTACCGTAAGGAAGTACTCGTACGGTATTGCACCGTTTTGGTGTGGTTTGGTACCGTATGGATGTACTCGTACGGTATTGCACCGTTTTGGTGTGGTTTGGTACCTTATGGATGTACTCGTACGGTATTGCACCGTTTTGGTTTGGTTTGGTACCGTAACGAAGTACTCGAACGGTATTGTACCCTTTTGGTGTGGTTTGGTACAGTAACGAAGTACTCGTACGGTATTGCACCGTTTTGGTGTGGTTTGGTACCGTATGGATGTACTCGTACGGTATTGCACCGTTTTGGTGTGGTTTGGAACCGTATGGATGTACTCGTACGGTATTGCACCGTTTTGGTTTGGTTTCGTACCGTAACGAAGTACTCGTACGGTATTGTAACCTTTTGGTGTGGTTTGGTACCGTAACGAAGTACTCGTACGATATTGCACCGTTTTGGTGTGGTTTGGTACCGTATGGATGTACTCGTACGGTATTGCACCGTTTTGGTGTGGTTTGGAACCGTATGGATGTACTCGTACGGTATTGCACCGTTTTGGTTTGGTTTCGTACCGTAACGAAGTACTCGTACGGTATTGTAACCTTTTGGTGTGGTTTGGTACCGTAACGAAGTACTCGTACGATATTGCACCGTTTTGGTGTGGTCTGGTACCGTATGGATGTACTCGTACGGTATTGCACCGTTTTGGTGTGGTTTCGTACCGTATGGATGTACTAGTACGGTATTGCACCGTTTTGGTGTGGTTTGGTACCGTATCGATGTACTCGTACGGTATTGCACCGTTTTGGTTAGGTTTGGTACCGTAACGAAGTACTCGTACGGTATTGCACCGTTTTGGTGCGGTTTGATACCGTATGGATTTACTCGTACGGTATTGCACCGTTTTGGTGTGGTTTGGTACCGTATGGATGTACTCGTACGGTATTGCACCATTTTGGTTTGGTTTGGTACCGTAACGAAGTACTCGTACGGTATTGCACCGTTTTGGTGTTGTTTGGCACCGTATGGATGTACTCGTACGGTATTGCACCGTTTTGGTGTGGTTTGGTACCGTATGGATGTACTCGTACGGTATTGCACCGTTTTGGTGTGGTTTTGTACCGTATCGATGTACTCGTACGGTATTGCACCGATTTGGTTAGGTTTGGTACCGTAACGAAGTACTCGTACGGTATTGTACCCTTTTGGTGTGGTTTGGTACCGTAACGAAGTACTCGTACGGTATTGCACTGTTTTGGTGTGGTTTGGTACCGTATGGATGTACTCGTACGGTATTGCACCGTTTTGGTGTGGTTTGGTACCGTATGGACGTACTCGTACGGTATTGCACCGTTTTGGTTTGGTTTGGTACCGTAACGAAGTACTCGTACGGTATTGCACCGTTTTGGTGTGGTTTGGTACCGTAACGAAGTACTCGTACGGTATTGCACCGTTTTGGTGTGGTTTGATACCGTATGGATTTACTCGTACGGTATTGCACCGTTTTGGTGTGGTTTGGTACCGTATGGATGTACTCGTACGGTATTGCACCATTTTGGTTTGGTTTGGTACCGTAACGAAGTACTCGTACGGTATTGCACCGTTTTGGGGTGGTTTGGTACCGTATGGATGTACTCGTACGGCATTGCACCGTTTTGGTGTGGTTTGGTGCCGTATGGATGTACTCGTACGGTATTGCACCGTTTTGGTGTGGTTTGGCACCGTATGGATGTACTCGTACGGTATTGCACCGTTTTGGTTTGGTTTGGTACCGTAACGAATTACTCGAACGGTATTGTACCCTTTTGGTGTGGTTTGGTACCGTAACGAAGTACTCGTACGGTATTGCACCGTTTTGGTGTGGTTTGGTACCGTATGGATGTACTCGTACGGTATTGCACCGTTTTGGTGTGGTTTGGTACCGTATGGAAGTACTCGTACGGTATTGCACCGTTTTGGTTTGGTTTGGCACCGTAACGAAGTACTCGAACGGTATTGTACCCTTTTGGTGTGGTTTGGTACAGTAACGAAGTACTCGTACGGTATTTCACCGTTTTGGCGTGGTTTGGTACCGTATGGATGTACTCGTACGGTATTGCACCGTTTTGGTGTGGTTTGGAACCGTATGGATGTACTCGTACGGTATTGCACCGTTTCGGTTTGGTTTGGTACCGTAACGAAGTACTCGTACGGTATTGTACCCTTTTGGTGTGGTTTGGTACCGTAACGAAGTACTCGTACGGTATTGCACCGTTTTGGTGTGGTTTGATACCGTATGGATTTACTCGTACGGTATTGCACCGTTTTGGTGTGGTTTGGTACCGTATGGATGTACTCGTACGGTGTTGAACCGTTTTGGTTTGGTTTGGTACCGTAACGAAGTACTCGTACGGTATTGCACCGTTTTGGGGTGGTTTGGTACCGTATGGATGTACTCGTACGGCATTGCACCGTTTTGGTGTGGTTTGGTACCGTATGGATGTACTCGTACGGTATTGCACCGTTTTGGTGTGGTTTGGCACCGTATGGATGTACTTGTACGGTATTGCACCGTTTTGGTTTGGTTTGGTACCGTAACGAATTACTCGAACGGTATTGTACCCTTTTGGTGTGGTTTGGTACCGTAACGAAGTACTCGTACGGTATTGCACCGTTTTGGTGTGGTTTGGTACCGTATGGATGTACTCGTACGGTATTGCACCGTTTTGGTTTGGTTTGGTACCGTAACGAAGTACTCGTACGGTATTGCACCGTTTTGGTGTGGTTTGGTACCGTATGGATGTACTCGTACGGCATTGCACCGTTTTGGTGTGGTTTGGTACCGTATGGTATTGCACCGTTTTGGTGTGGTTTGGTACCGTATGGATGTACTTGTACGGTATTGCACCGTTTTGGTTTGGTTTGGTACCGTAACGAAGTACTCGTACGGTATTGCACCGTTTTGGTGTGGTTTGGTACCGTATGGATGTACTCGTACGGTATTGCACCGTTTTGGTGTGGTTTGGTACCTTATGGATGTACTCGTACGGTATTGCACCGTTTTGGTTTGGTTTGGTACCGTAACGAAGTACTCGAACGGTATTGTACCCTTTTGGTGTGGTTTGGTACAGTAACGAAGTACTCGTACGGTATTGCACCGTTTTGGTGTGGTTTGGTACCGTATGGATGTACTCGTACGGTATTGCACCGTTTTGGTGTGGTTTGGAACCGTTTGGATGTACTCGTACGGTATTGCACCGTTTTGGTTTGGTTTCGTACCGTAACGAAGTACTCGTACGGTATTGTAACCTTTTGGTGTGGTTTGGTACCGTAACGAAGTACTCGTACGATATTGCACCGTTTTGGTGTGGTTTGGTACCGTATGGATGTACTCGTACGGTATTGCACCGTTTTGGTGTGGTTTCGTACCGTATGGATGTACTAGTACGGTATTGCACCGTTTTGGTGTGGTTTGGTACCGTATCGATGTACTCGTACGGTATTGCACCGTTTTGGTTAGGTTTGGTACCGTAACGAAGTACTCGTACGGTATTGTAACCTTTTGGTGTGGTTTGGTACCGTAACGAAGTACTCGTACGGTATTGCACCGTTTTGGTGTGGTTTGGTACCGTATGGATGTACTCGTACGGTATTGCACCGTTTTGGTTTGGTTTGGTACCGTAACGAAGTACTCGTACGGTATTGCACCGTTTTGGTGTGGTTTGGTACCGTATGGATGTACTCGTACGGCATTGCACCGTTTTGGTGTGGTTTGGTACCGTATGGTATTGCACCGTTTTGGTGTGGTTTGGTACCGTATGGATGTACTCGTACGGTATTGCACCGTTTTGGTTTGGTTTGGTACCGTAACGAAGTACTCTTACGGTATTGCACCGTTTTGGTGTGGTTTGGTACCGTATGGATGTACTCGTACGGTATTGCACCGTTTTGGTGTGGTTTGGTACCTTATGGATGTACTCGTACGGTATTGCACCGTTTTGGTTTGGTTTGGTACCGTAACGAAGTACTCGAACGGTATTGTACCCTTTTGGTGTGGTTTGGTACAGTAACGAAGTACTCGTACGGTATTGCACCGTTTTGGTGTGGTTTGGTACCGTATGGATGTACTCGTACGGTATTGCACCGTTTTGGTGTGGTTTGGAACCGTATGGATGTACTCGTACGGTATTGCACCGTTTTGGTTTGGTTTGGCACCGTATGGATGTACTCGTACGGTATTGCACCGTTTTGGTTTGGTTTGGTACCGTAACGAATTACTCGAACGGTATTGGACCCTTTTGGTGTGGTTTGGTACCGTAACGAAGTACTCGTACGGTATTGCACCGTTTTGGTGTGGTTTGGTACCGTATGGATGTACTCGTACGGTATTGTACCCTTTTTGTGTGGTTTGGTACCGGAACGAAGTACTCGTACGGTATTGCACCGTTTTGGTGTGGTTTGGTACCGTATGGATGTACTCGTACGGTATTGCACCGTTTTGGTTAGGTTTGGTACCGTATGGATGTACTCGTACGGTATTGCACCGTTTTGGTTTGGATTGGTACCGTAACGAAGTACTCGAACGGTATTGTACCCTTTTGGTGTGGTTTGGTACCGTAACGAAGTACTCGTACGGTATTGCACCGTTTTGGTGTGATTTGGTACCGTATGGATGTACTCGTACGGTATTGCACCGTTTTGGTATGGTTTGGTACCGTATGGATGTACTCGTACGGTATTGCACCGTTTTGGTTTGGTTTGGTAGCGTAACGAAGTACTCGTATGGTATTGCACCGTTTTGGTGTGGTTTGGTACCGTATGGATGTACTCGTACGGTATTGCACCGTTTTGGTGTGGTTTGGTACCGTATGGATGTACTCGTACGGTATTGCACCGTTTTGGTTAGGTTTGGTACCGTAACGAAGTACTCGTACGGTATTGTACCCTTTTGGTGTGGTTTGGTACCGTAACGAAGTACTCGTACGGTATTGTACCCTTTTGGTGTGGTTTGGTACCGTAACGAAGTACTCGTACGGTATTGCACTATTTTGGTGTGGTTTGGTACCGTATGGATGTACTCGTATGGTATTGCACCGTTTTGGTGGGGTTAGGTACCGTATGGACGTACTCGTACGGTATTGCACCGTTTTGGTTTGGTTTGGTACCGTAACGAAGTACTCGTACGGTATTGTACCCTTTTGGTGTGGTTTGGTACCGTAACGAAGTACTCGTGCGGTATTGCACCGATTTGGAGAGGTTTGGTACCGTATTGATCTACTCGTACGGTATTGCACCGTTTTGGTTAGGTTTGGTACCGTAACGAAGTACTCGTACGGTATTGTAACCTTTTGGTGTGGTTTGGTACCGTAACGAAGTACTCGTACGGTATTGCACCGTTTTGGTGTGGTTTGGTACCGTATGGATGTACTCGTACGGTATTGCACCGTTTTGGTGTGGTTTGGTACCTTATGGATGTACTCGTACGGTATTGCACCGTTTTGGTTTGGTTTGGTACCGTAACGAAGTACTCGAACGGTATTGTACCCTTTTGGTGTGGTTTGGTACAGTAACGAAGTACTCGTACGGTATTGCACCGTTTTGGTGTGGTTTGGTACCGTATGGATGTACTCGTACGGTATTGCACCGTTTTGGTGTGGTTTGGAACCGTATGGATGTACTCGTACGGTATTGCACCGTTTTGGTTTTGTTTCGTACCGTAACGAAGTACTCGTACGGTATTGTAACCTTTTGGTGTGGTTTGGTACCGTAACGAAGTACTCGTACGATATTGCACCGTTTTGGTGTGGTTTGGTACCGTATGGATGTACTCGTACGGTATTGCACCGTTTTGGTGTGGTTTCGTACCGTATGGATGTACTAGTACGGTATTGCACCGTTTTGGTGTGGTTTGGTACCGTATCGATGTACTCGTACGGTATTGCACCGTTTTGGTTAGGTTTGGTACCGTAACGAAGTACTCGTACGGTATTGTAACCTTTTGGTGTGGTTTGGTACCGTAACGAAGTACTCGTACGGTATTGCACCGTTTTGGTGTGGTTTGGTACCGTATGGATGTACTCGTACGGTATTGCACCGTTTTGGTTTGGTTTGGTACCGTAACGAAGTACTCGTACGGTATTGCACCGTTTTGGTGTGGTTTGGTACCGTATGGATGTACTCGTACGGCATTGCACCGTTTTGGTGTGGTTTGGTACCGTATGGTATTGCACCGTTTTGGTGTGGTTTGGTACCGTATGGATGTACTCGTACGGTATTGCACCGTTTTGGTTTGGTTTGGTACCGTAACGAAGTACTCGTACGGTATTGCACCGTTTTGGTGTGGTTTGGTACCGTATGGATGTACTCGTACGGTATTGCACCGTTTTGGTGTGGTTTGGTACCTTATGGATGTACTCGTACGGTATTGCACCGTTTTGGTTTGGTTTGGTACCGTAACGAAGTACTCGAACGGTATTGTACCCTTTTGGTGTGGTTTGGTACAGTAACGAAGTACTCGTACGGTATTGCACCGTTTTGGTGTGGTTTGGTACCGTATGGATGTACTCGTACGGTATTGCACCGTTTTGGTGTGGTTTGGAACCGTATGGATGTACTCGTACGGTATTGCACCGTTTTGGTTTGGTTTGGCACCGTATGGATGTACTCGTACGGTATTGCACCGTTTTGGTTTGGTTTGGTACCGTAACGAATTACTCGAACGGTATTGGACCCTTTTGGTGTGGTTTGGTACCGTAACGAAGTACTCGTACGGTATTGCACCGTTTTGGTGTGGTTTGGTACCGTATGGATGTACTCGTACGGTATTGTACCCTTTTTGTGTGGTTTGGTACCGGAACGAAGTACTCGTACGGTATTGCACCGTTTTGGTGTGGTTTGGTACCGTATGGATGTACTCGTACGGTATTGCACCGTTTTGGTTAGGTTTGGTACCGTATGGATGTACTCGTACTGTATTGCACCGTTTTGGTTTGGATTGGTACCGTAACGAAGTACTCGAACGGTATTGTACCCTTTTGGTGTGGTTTGGTACCGTAACGAAGTACTCGTACGGTATTGCACCGTTTTGGTGTGATTTGGTACCGTATGGATGTACTCGTACGGTATTGCACCGTTTTGGTATGGTTTGGTACCGTATGGATGTACTCGTACGGTATTGCACCGTTTTGGTTTGGTTTGGTAGCGTAACGAAGTACTCGTATGGTATTGCACCGTTTTGGTGTGGTTTGGTACCGTATGGATGTACTCGTACGGTATTGCACCGTTTTGGTGTGGTTTGGTACCGTATGGATGTACTCGTACGGTATTGCACCGTTTTGGTTAGGTTTGGTACCGTAACGAAGTACTCGTACGGTATTGTACCCTTTTGGTGTGGTTTGGTACCGTAACGAAGTACTCGTACGGTATTGCACTATTTTGGTGTGGTTTGGTACCGTATGGATGTACTCGTACGGTATTGCACCGTTTTGGTGGGGTTAGGTACCGTATGGACGTACTCGTACGGTATTGCACCGTTTTGGTTTGGTTTGGTACCGTAACGAAGTACTCGTACGGTATTGTACCCTTTTGGTGTGGTTTGGTACCGTAACGAAGTACTCGTGCGGTATTGCACCGTTTTGGAGAGGTTTGGTACCGTATTGATCTACTCGTACGGTATTGCACCGTTTTGGTTAGGTTTGGTACCGTAACGAAGTACTCGTACGGTATTGTAACCTTTTGGTGTGGTTTGGTACCGTAACGAAGTACTCGTACGGTATTGCACCGTTTTGGTGTGGTTTGGTACCGTATGGATGTACTCGTACGGTATTGCACCGTTTTGGTTAGGTTTGGTACCGTAACGAAGTACTCGTACGATATTGTACCCTTTTGGTGTGGTTTGGTACCGTAACGAAGTACTCGTACGGTATTGCACTATTTTGGTGTGGTTTGGTACCGTATGGATGTACTCGTACGGTATTGCACCGTTTTGGTGGGGTTAGGTACTGTATGGACGTACTCGTACGGTATTGCACCGTTTTGGTTTGGTTTGGTACCGTAACGAAGTACTCGTACGGTATTGTACCCTTTTGGTGTGGTTTGGTACCGTAACGAAGTACTCGTGCGGTATTGCACCGTTTTGGAGAGGTTTGGTACCGTATTGATCTACTCGTACGGTATTGCACCGTTTTGGTTAGGTTTGGTACCGTAACGAAGTACTCGTACGGTATTGTAACCTTTTGGTGTGGTTTGGTACCGTAACGAAGTACTCGTACGGTATTGCACCATTTTGGTGTGGTTTGGTACCGTATGGATGTACTCGTACGGTATTGCACCGTTTTGGTTTGGTTTGGTACCGTAACGAAGTACTCGTACGGTATTGCACCGTTTTGGTGTGGTTTGGTACCGTATGGATGTACTCGTACGGCATTGCACCGTTTTGGTGTGGTTTGGTACCGTATGGTATTGCACCGTTTTGGTGTGGTTTGGTACCGTATGGATGTACTCGTACGGTATTGCACCGTTTTGGTGTGGTTTGGAACCGTATGGATGTACTCGTACGGTATTGCACCGTTTTGGTTTGGTTTCGTACCGTAACGAAGTACTCGTACGGTATTGTACCCTTTTGGTGTGGTTTGGTACCGTAACGAAGTACTCGTACGATATTGCACCGTTTTGGTGTGGTTTGGTACCGTATGGATGTACTCGTACGGTATTGCACCGTTTTGGTGTGGTTTCGTACCGTATGGATGTACTAGTACGGTATTGCACCGTTTTGGTGTGGTTTGGTACCGTATCGATGTACTCGTACGGTATTGCACCGTTTTGGTTAGGTTTGGTACCGTAACGAAGTACTCGTACGGTATTGTAACCTTTTGGTGTGGTTTGGTACCGTAACGAAGTACTCGTACGGTATTGCACCGTTTTGGTGTGGTTTGGTACCGTATGGATGTACTCGTACGGTATTGCACCGTTTTGGTGTGGTTTGGTACCGTATGGATGTACTCGTACGGTATTGCACCGTTTTGGTGTGGTTTGGTACCGTATCGATGTACTCGTACGGTATTGCACCGATTTGGTTAGGTTTGGTACCGTAACGAAGTACTCGTACGGTATTGTACCCTTTTGGTGTGGTTTGGTACCGTAACGAAGTACTCGTACGGTATTGCACTGTTTTGGTGTGGTTTGGTACCGTATGGATGTACTCGTACGGTATTGCACCGTTTTGGTGTGGTTTGGTACCGTATGGACGTACTCGTACGGTATTGCACCGTTTTGGTTTGGTTTGGTACCGTAACGAAGTACTCGTACGGTATTGCACCGTTTTGGTGTGGTTTGGTACCGTAACGAAGTACTCGTACGGTATTGCACCGTTTTGGTGTGGTTTGATACCGTATGGATTTACTCGTACGGTATTGCACCGTTTTGGTGTGGTTTGGTACCGTATGGATGTACTCGTACGGTATTGCACCATTTTGGTTTGGTTTGGTACCGTAACGAAGTACTCGTACGGTATTGCACCGTTTTGGGGTGGTTTGGTACCGTATGGATGTACTCGTACGGCATTGCACCGTTTTGGTGTGGTTTGGTGCCGTATGGATGTACTCGTACGGTATTGCACCGTTTTGGTGTGGTTTGGCGCCTTATGGATGTACTCGTACGGTATTGCACCGTTTTGGTTTGGTTTGGTACCGTAACGAATTACTCGAACGGTATTGTACCCTTTTGGTGTGGTTTGGTACCGTAACGAAGTACTCGTACGGTATTGCACCGTTTTGGTGTGGTTTGGTACCGTATGGATGTACTCGTACGGTATTGCACCGTTTTGGTGTGGTTTGGTACCGTATGGAAGTACTCGTACGGTATTGCACCGTTTTGGTTTGGTTTGGTACCGTAACGAAGTACTCGAACGGTATTGTACCCTTTTGGTGTGGTTTGGTACAGTAACGAAGTACTCGTACGGTATTTCACCGTTTTGGCGTGGTTTGGTACCGTATGGATGTACTCGTACGGTATTGCACCGTTTTGGTGTGGTTTGGAACCGTATGGATGTACTCGTACGGTATTGCACCGTTTTGGTTTGGTTTGGTACCGTAACGAAGTACTCGTACGGTATTGTACCCTTTTTGTGTGGTTTGGTACCGTAACGAAGTACTCGTACGGTATTGCACCGTTTTGGTGTGGTTTGATACCGTATGGATTTACTCGTACGGTATTGCACCGTTTTGGTGTGGTTTGGTACCGTATGGATGTACTCGTACGGTATTGAACCGTTTTGGTTTGGTTTGGTACCGTAACGAAGTACTAGTACGGTATTGCACCGTTTTGGGGTGGTTTGGTACCGTATGGATGTACTCGTACGGCATTGCACCGTTTTGGTGTGGTTTGGTACCGTATGGATGTACTCGTACGGTATTGCACCGTTTTGGTGTGGTTTGGCACCGTATGGATGTACTTGTACGGTATTGCACCGTTTTGGTTTGGTTTGGTACCGTAACGAATTACTCGAACGGTATTGTACCCTTTTGGTGTGGTTTGGTACCGTAACGAAGTACTCGTACGGTATTGCACCGTTTTGGTGTGGTTTGGTACCGTATGGATGTACTCGTACGGTATTGCACCATTTTGGTTTTGTTTGGTACCGTAACGAAGTACTCGTACGGTATTGCACCGTTTTGGTGTGGTTTGGTACCGTATGGATGTACTCGTACGGCATTGCACCGTTTTGGTGTGGTTTGGTACCGTATGGTATTGCACCGTTTTGGTGTGGTTTGGTACCGTATGGATGTACTTGTACGGTATTGCACCGTTTTGGTTTGGTTTGGTACCGTAACGAAGTACTCGTACGGTATTGCACCGTTTTGGTGTGGTTTGGTACCGTATGGATGTACTCGTACGGTATTGCACCGTTTTGGTGTGGTTTGGTACCTTATGGATGTACTCGTACGGTATTGCACCGTTTTGGTTTGGTTTGGTACCGTAACGAAGTACTCGAACGGTATTGTACCCTTTTGGTGTGGTTTGGTACAGTAACGAAGTACTCGTACGGTATTGCACCGTTTTGGTGTGGTTTGGTACCGTATGGATGTACTCGTACGGTATTGCACCGTTTTGGTGTGGTTTGGAACCGTATGGATGTACTCGTACGGTATTGCACCGTTTTGGTTTGGTTTCGTACCGTAACGAAGTACTCGTACGGTATTGTAACCTTTTGGTGTGGTTTGGTACCGTAACGAAGTACTCGTACGATATTGCACCGTTTTGGTGTGGTTTGGTACCGTATGGATGTACTCGTACGGTATTGCACCGTTTTGGTGTGGTTTCGTACCGTATGGATGTACTAGTACGGTATTGCACCGTTTTGGTGTGGTTTGGTACCGTATCGATGTACTCGTACGGTATTGCACCGTTTTGGTTAGGTTTGGTACCGTAACGAAGTACTCGTACAGTATTGTAACCTTTTGGTGTGGTTTGGTACCGTAACGAAGTACTCGTACGGTATTGCACCGTTTTGGTGTGGTTTGGTACCGTATGGATGTACTCGTACGGTATTGCACCGTTTTGGTTTGGTTTGGTACCGTAACGAAGTACTCGTACGATATTGTACCCTTTTGGTGTGGTTTGGTACCGTAACGAAGTACTCGTACGGTATTGCACTATTTTGGTGTGGTTTGGTACCGTATGGATGTACTCGTACGGTATTGCACCGTTTTGGTGGGGTTAGGTACCGTATGGACGTACTCGTACGGTATTGCACCGTTTTGGTTTGGTTTGGTACCGTAACGAAGTACTCGTACGGTATTGTACCCTTTTGGTGTGGTTTGGTACCGTAACGAAGTACTCGTGCGGTATTGCACCGTTTTGGAGAGGTTTGGTACCGTATTGATCTACTCGTACGGTATTGCACCGTTTTGGTTAGGTTTTGTACCGTAACGAAGTACTCGTACGGTATTGTAACCTTTTGGTGTTGTTTGGTACCGTAACGAAGTACTCGTACGGTATTGCACCATTTTGGTGTGGTTTGGTACCGTAACGATGTACTCGTACGGTATTGCACCGATTTGGTTAGGTTTGGTACCGTAACGAAGTACTCGTACGGTATTGTACCCTTTTGGTGTGGTTTGGTACCGTAACGAAGTACTCGTACGGTATTGCACTGTTTTGGTGTGGTTTGGTACCGTATGGATGTACTCGTACGGTATTGCACCGTTTTGGTGTGGTTTGGTACCGTATGGACGTACTCGTACGGTATTGCACCGTTTTGGTTTGGTTTGGTACCGTAACGAAGTACTCGTACGGTATTGCACCGTTTTGGTGTGGTTTGGTACCGTAACGAAGTACTCGTACGGTATTGCACCGTTTTGGTGTGGTTTGATACCGTATGGATTTACTCGTACGGTATTGCACCGTTTTGGTGTGGTTTGTTACCGTATGGATGTACTCGTACGGTATTGCACCATTTTGGTTTGGTTTGGTACCGTAACGAAGTACTCGTACGGTATTGCACCGTTTTGGGGTGGTTTGGTACCGTATGGATGTACTCGTACGGCATTGCACCGTTTTGGTGTGGTTTGGTGCCGTATGGATGTACTCGTACGGTATTGCACCGTTTTGGTGTGGTTTGGCACCGTATGGATGTACTCGTATGGTATTGCACCGTTTTGGTTTGGTTTGGTACCGTAACGAATTACTCGAACGGTATTGTACCCTTTTGGTGTGGTTTGGTACCGTAACGAAGTACTCGTACGGTATTGCACCGTTTTGGTGTGGTTTGGTACCGTATGGATGTACTCGTACGGTATTGCACCGTTTTGGTGTGGTTTGGTACCGTATGGAAGTACTCGTACGGTATTGCACCGTTTTGGTTTGGTTTGGTACCGTAACGAAGTACTCGAACGGTATTGTACCCTTTTGGTGTGGTTTGGTACAGTAACGAAGTACTCGTACGGTATTTCACCGTTTTGGCGTGGTTTGGTACCGTATGGATGTACTCGTACGGTATTGCACCGTTTTGGTGTGGTTTGGAACCGTATGGATGTACTCGTACGGTATTGCACCGTTTTGGTTTGGTTTGGTACCGTAACGAAGTACTCGTACGGTATTGTACCCTTTTTGTGTGGTTTGGTACCGTAACGAAGTACTCGTACGGTATTGCACCGTTTTGGTGTGGTTTTATACCGTATGGATTTACTCGTACGGTATTGCACCGTTTTGGTGTGGTTTGGTACCGTATGGATGTACTCGTACGGTATTGAACCGTTTTGGTTTGGTTTGGTACCGTAACGAAGTACTCGTACGGTATTGCACCGTTTTGGGGTGGTTTGGTACCGTATGGATGTACTCGTACGGCATTGCACCGTTTTGGTGTGGTTTGGTACCGTTTGGATGTACTCGTACGGTATTGCACCGTTTTGGTGTGGTTTGGCACCGTATGGATGTACTTGTACGGTATTGCACCGTTTTGGTTTGGTTTGGTACCGTAACGAATTACTCGAACGGTATTGTACCCTTTTGGTGTGGTTTGGTACCGTAACGAAGTACTCGTACGGTATTGCACCGTTTTGGTGTGGTTTGGTACCGTATGGATGTACTCGTACGGTATTGTACCCTTTTTGTGTGGTTTGGTACCGGAACGAAGTACTCGTACGGTATTGCACCGTTTTGGTGTGGTTTGGTACCGTATGGATGTACTCGTACGGTATTGCACCGTTTTGGTTAGGTTTGGTACCGTATGGATGTACTCGTACTGTATTGCACCGTTTTGGTTTGGATTGGTACCGTAACGAAGTACTCGAACGGTATTGTACCCTTTTGGTGTGGTTTGGTACCGTAACGAAGTACTCGTACGGTATTGCACCGTTTTGGTGTGATTTGGTACCGTATGGATGTACTCGTACGGTATTGCACCGTTTTGGTATGGTTTGGTACCGTATGGATGTACTCGTACGGTATTGCACCGTTTTGGTTTGGTTTGGTAGCGTAACGAAGTACTCGTATGGTATTGCACCGTTTTGGTGTGGTTTGGTACCGTATGGATGTACTCGTACGGTATTGCACCGTTTTGGTGTGGTTTGGTACCGTATGGATGTACTCGTACGGTATTGCACCGTTTTGGTTAGGTTTGGTACCGTAACGAAGTACTCGTACGGTATTGTACCCTTTTGGTGTGGTTTGGTACCGTAACGAAGTACTCGTACGGTATTGCACTATTTTGGTGTGGTTTGGTACCGTATGGATGTACTCGTACGGTATTGCACCGTTTTGGTGGGGTTAGGTACCGTATGGACGTACTCGTACGGTATTGCACCGTTTTGGTTTGGTTTGGTACCGTAACGAAGTACTCGTACGGTATTGTACCCTTTTGGTGTGGTTTGGTACCGTAACGAAGTACTCGTGCGGTATTGCACCGTTTTGGAGAGGTTTGGTACCGTATTGATCTACTCGTACGGTATTGCACCGTTTTGGTTAGGTTTGGTACCGTAACGAAGTACTCGTACGGTATTGTAACCTTTTGGTGTGGTTTGGTACCGTAACGAAGTACTCGTAAGGTATTGCACCGTTTTGGTGTGGTTTGGTACCGTATGGATGTACTCGTACGGTATTGCACCGTTTTGGTTAGGTTTGGTACCGTAACGAAGTACTCGTACGATATTGTACCCTTTTGGTGTGGTTTGGTACCGTAACGAAGTACTCGTACGGTATTGCACTATTTTGGTGTGGTTTGGTACCGTATGGATGTACTCGTACGGTATTGCACCGTTTTGGTGGGGTTAGGTACTGTATGGACGTACTCGTACGGTATTGCACCGTTTTGGTTTGGTTTGGTACCGTAACGAAGTACTCGTACGGTATTGTACCCTTTTGGTGTGGTTTGGTACCGTAACGAAGTACTCGTGCGGTATTGCACCGTTTTGGAGAGGTTTGGTACCGTATTGATCTACTCGTACGGTATTGCACCGTTTTGGTTAGGTTTGGTACCGTAACGAAGTACTCGTACGGTATTGTAACCTTTTGGTGTGGTTTGGTACCGTAACGAAGTACTCGTACGGTATTGCACCATTTTGGTGTGGTTTGGTACCGTATGGATGTACTCGTACGGTATTGCACCGTTTTGGTTTGGTTTGGTACCGTAACGAAGTACTCGTACGGTATTGCACCGTTTTGGTGTGGTTTGGTACCGTATGGATGTACTCGTACGGCATTGCACCGTTTTGGTGTGGTTTGGTACCGTATGGTATTGCACCGTTTTGGTGTGGTTTGGTACCGTATGGATGTACTTGTACGGTATTGCACCGTTTTGGTTTGGTTTGGTACCGTAACGAAGTACTCGTACGGTATTGCACCGTTTTGGTGTGGTTTGGTACCGTATGGATGTACTCGTACGGTATTGCACCGTTTTGGTGTGGTTTGGTACCTTATGGATGTACTCGTACGGTATTGCACCGTTTTGGTTTGGTTTGGTACCGTAACGAAGTACTCGAACGGTATTGTACCCTTTTGGTGTGGTTTGGTACAGTAACGAAGTACTCGTACGGTATTTCACCGTTTTGGTGTGGTTTGGTACCGTATGGATGTACTCGTACGGTATTGCACCGTTTTGGTGTGGTTTGGAACCGTATGGATGTACTCGTACGGTATTGCACCGTTTTGGTTTGGTTTCGTACCGTAACGAAGTACTCGTACGGTATTGTACCCTTTTGGTGTGGTTTGGTACCGTAACGAAGTACTCGTACGATATTGCACCGTTTTGGTGTGGTTTGGTACCGTATGGATGTACTCGTACGGTATTGCACCGTTTTGGTGTGGTTTCGTACCGTATGGATGTACTAGTACGGTATTGCACCGTTTTGGTGTGGTTTGGTACCGTATCGATGTACTCGTACGGTATTGCACCGTTTTGGTTAGGTTTGGTACCGTAACGAAGTACTCGTACGGTATTGTAACCTTTTGGTGTGGTTTGGTACCGTAACGAAGTACTCGTACGGTATTGCACCGTTTTGGTGTGGTTTGGTACCGTATGGATGTACTCGTACGGTATTGCACCGTTTTGGTGTGGTTTGGTACCGTATGGATGTACTCGTACGGTATTGCACCGTTTTGGTGTGGTTTGGTACCGTATCGATGTACTCGTACGGTATTGCACCGATTTGGTTAGGTTTGGTACCGTAACGAAGTACTCGTACGGTATTGTACCCTTTTGGTGTGGTTTGGTACCGTAACGAAGTACTCGTACGGTATTGCACTGTTTTGGTGTGGTTTGGTACCGTATGGATGTACTCGTACGGTATTGCACCGTTTTGGTGTGGTTTGGTACCGTATGGACGTACTCGTACGGTATTGCACCGTTTTGGTTTGGTTTGGTACCGTAACGAAGTACTCGTACGGTATTGCACCGTTTTGGTGTGGTTTGGTACCGTAACGAAGTACTCGTACGGTATTGCACCGTTTTGGTGTGGTTTGATACCGTATGGATTTACTCGTACGGTATTGCACCGTTTTGGTGTGGTTTGGTACCGTATGGATGTACTCGTACGGTATTGCACCATTTTGGTTTGGTTTGGTACCGTAACGAAGTACTCGTACGGTATTGCACCGTTTTGGGGTGGTTTGGTACCGTATGGATGTACTCGTACGGCATTGCACCGTTTTGGTGTGGTTTGGTGCCGTATGGATGTACTCGTACGGTATTGCACCGTTTTGGTGTGGTTTGGCGCCTTATGGATGTACTCGTACGGTATTGCACCGTTTTGGTTTGGTTTGGTACCGTAACGAATTACTCGAACGGTATTGTACCCTTTTGGTGTGGTTTGGTACCGTAACGATGTACTCGTACGGTATTGCACCGTTTTGGTGTGGTTTGGTACCGTATGGATGTACTCGTACGGTATTGCACCGTTTTGGTGTGGTTTGGTACCGTATGGAAGTACTCGTACGGTATTGCACCGTTTTGGTTTGGTTTGGTACCGTAACGAAGTACTCGAACGGTATTGTACCCTTTTGGTGTGGTTTGGTACAGTAACGAAGTACTCGTACGGTATTTCACCGTTTTGGCGTGGTTTGGTACCGTATGGATGTACTCGTACGGTATTGCACCGTTTTGGTGTGGTTTGGAACCGTATGGATGTACTCGTACGGTATTGCACCGTTTTGGTTTGGTTTGGTACCGTAACGAAGTACTCGTACGGTATTGTACCCTTTTTGTGTGGTTTGGTACCGTAACGAAGTACTCGTACGGTATTGCACCGTTTTGGTGTGGTTTGATACCGTATGGATTTACTCGTACGGTATTGCACCGTTTTGGTGTGGTTTGGTACCGTATGGATGTACTCGTACGGTATTGAACCGTTTTGGTTTGGTTTGGTACCGTAACGAAGTACTAGTACGGTATTGCACCGTTTTGGGGTGGTTTGGTACCGTATGGATGTACTCGTACGGCATTGCACCGTTTTGGTGTGGTTTGGTACCGTATGGATGTACTCGTACGGTATTGCACCGTTTTGGTGTGGTTTGGCACCGTATGGATGTACTTGTACGGTATTGCACCGTTTTGGTTTGGTTTGGTACCGTAACGAATTACTCGAACGGTATTGTACCCTTTTGGTGTGGTTTGGTACCGTAACGAAGTACTCGTACGGTATTGCACCGTTTTGGTGTGGTTTGGTACCGTATGGATGTACTCGTACGGTATTGCACCATTTTGGTTTTGTTTGGTACCGTAACGAAGTACTCGTACGGTATTGCACCGTTTTGGTGTGGTTTGGTACCGTATGGATGTACTCGTACGGCATTGCACCGTTTTGGTGTGGTTTGGTACCGTATGGTATTGCACCGTTTTGGTGTGGTTTGGTACCGTATGGATGTACTTGTACGGTATTGCACCGTTTTGGTTTGGTTTGGTACCGTAACGAAGTACTCGTACGGTATTGCACCGTTTTGGTGTGGTTTGGTACCGTATGGATGTACTCGTACGGTATTGCACCGTTTTGGTGTGGTTTGGTACCTTATGGATGTACTCGTACGGTATTGCACCGTTTTGGTTTGGTTTGGTACCGTAACGAAGTACTCGAACGGTATTGTACCCTTTTGGTGTGGTTTGGTACAGTAACGAAGTACTCGTACGGTATTGCACCATTTTGGTGTGGTTTGGTACCGTAACGATGTACTCGTACGGTATTGCACCGATTTGGTTAGGTTTGGTACCGTAACGAAGTACTCGTACGGTATTGTACCCTTTTTGTGTGGTTTGGTACCGTAACGAAGTACTCGTACGGTATTGCACCGTTTTGGTGTGGTTTTATACCGTATGGATTTACTCGTACGGTATTGCACCGTTTTGGTGTGGTTTGGTACCGTATGGATGTACTCGTACGGTATTGAACCGTTTTGGTTTGGTTTGGTACCGTAACGAAGTACTCGTACGGTATTGCACCGTTTTGGGGTGGTTTGGTACCGTATGGATGTACTCGTACGGCATTGCACCGTTTTGGTGTGGTTTGGTACCGTTTGGATGTACTCGTACGGTATTGCACCGTTTTGGTGTGGTTTGGCACCGTATGGATGTACTTGTACGGTATTGCACCGTTTTGGTTTGGTTTGGTACCGTAACGAATTACTCGAACGGTATTGTACCCTTTTGGTGTGGTTTGGTACCGTAACGAAGTACTCGTACGGTATTGCACCGTTTTGGTGTGGTTTGGTACCGTATGGATGTACTCGTACGGTATTGTACCCTTTTTGTGTGGTTTGGTACCGGAACGAAGTACTCGTACGGTATTGCACCGTTTTGGTGTGGTTTGGTACCGTATGGATGTACTCGTACGGTATTGCACCGTTTTGGTTAGGTTTGGTACCGTATGGATGTACTCGTACTGTATTGCACCGTTTTGGTTTGGATTGGTACCGTAACGAAGTACTCGAACGGTATTGTACCCTTTTGGTGTGGTTTGGTACCGTAACGAAGTACTCGTACGGTATTGCACCGTTTTGGTGTGATTTGGTACCGTATGGATGTACTCGTACGGTATTGCACCGTTTTGGTATGGTTTGGTACCGTATGGATGTACTCGTACGGTATTGCACCGTTTTGGTTTGGTTTGGTAGCGTAACGAAGTACTCGTATGGTATTGCACCGTTTTGGTGTGGTTTGGTACCGTATGGATGTACTCGTACGGTATTGCACCGTTTTGGTGTGGTTTGGTACCGTATGGATGTACTCGTACGGTATTGCACCGTTTTGGTTAGGTTTGGTACCGTAACGAAGTACTCGTACGGTATTGTACCCTTTTGGTGTGGTTTGGTACCGTAACGAAGTACTCGTACGGTATTGCACTATTTTGGTGTGGTTTGGTACCGTATGGATGTACTCGTACGGTATTGCACCGTTTTGGTGGGGTTAGGTACCGTATGGACGTACTCGTACGGTATTGCACCGTTTTGGTTTGGTTTGGTACCGTAACGAAGTACTCGTACGGTATTGTACCCTTTTGGTGTGGTTTGGTACCGTAACGAAGTACTCGTGCGGTATTGCACCGTTTTGGAGAGGTTTGGTACCGTATTGATCTACTCGTACGGTATTGCACCGTTTTGGTTAGGTTTGGTACCGTAACGAAGTACTCGTACGGTATTGTAACCTTTTGGTGTGGTTTGGTACCGTAACGAAGTACTCGTAAGGTATTGCACCGTTTTGGTGTGGTTTGGTACCGTATGGATGTACTCGTACGGTATTGCACCGTTTTGGTTAGGTTTGGTACCGTAACGAAGTACTCGTACGATATTGTACCCTTTTGGTGTGGTTTGGTACCGTAACGAAGTACTCGTACGGTATTGCACTATTTTGGTGTGGTTTGGTACCGTATGGATGTACTCGTACGGTATTGCACCGTTTTGGTGGGGTTAGGTACTGTATGGACGTACTCGTACGGTATTGCACCGTTTTGGTTTGGTTTGGTACCGTAACGAAGTACTCGTACGGTATTGTACCCTTTTGGTGTGGTTTGGAACCGTAACGAAGTACTCGTGCGGTATTGCACCGTTTTGGAGAGGTTTGGTACCGTATTGATCTACTCGTACGGTATTGCACCGTTTTGGTTAGGTTTGGTACCGTAACGAAGTACTCGTACGGTATTGTAACCTTTTGGTGTGGTTTGGTACCGTAACGAAGTACTCGTACGGTATTGCACCATTTTGGTGTGGTTTGGTACCGTATGGATGTACTCGTACGGTATTGCACCGTTTTGGTTTGGTTTGGTACCGTAACGAAGTACTCGTACGGTATTGCACCGTTTTGGTGTGGTTTGGTACCGTATGGATGTACTCGTACGGCATTGCACCGTTTTGGTGTGGTTTGGTACCGTATGGTATTGCACCGTTTTGGTGTGGTTTGGTACCGTATGGATGTACTTGTACGGTATTGCACCGTTTTGGTTTGGTTTGGTACCGTAACGAAGTACTCGTACGGTATTGCACCGTTTTGGTGTGGTTTGGTACCGTATGGATGTACTCGTACGGTATTGCACCGTTTTGGTGTGGTTTGGTACCTTATGGATGTACTCGTACGGTATTGCACCGTTTTGGTTTGGTTTGGTACCGTAACGAAGTACTCGAACGGTATTGTACCCTTTTGGTGTGGTTTGGTACAGTAACGAAGTACTCGTACGGTATTTCACCGTTTTGGTGTGGTTTGGTACCGTATGGATGTACTCGTACGGTATTGCACCGTTTTGGTGTGGTTTGGAACCGTATGGATGTACTCGTACGGTATTGCACCGTTTTGGTTTGGTTTCGTACCGTAACGAAGTACTCGTACGGTATTGTACCCTTTTGGTGTGGTTTGGTACCGTAACGAAGTACTCGTACGATATTGCACCGTTTTGGTGTGGTTTGGTACCGTATGGATGTACTCGTACGGTATTGCACCGTTTTGGTGTGGTTTCGTACCGTATGGATGTACTAGTACGGTATTGCACCGTTTTGGTGTGGTTTGGTACCGTATCGATGTACTCGTACGGTATTGCACCGTTTTGGTTAGGTTTGGTACCGTAACGAAGTACTCGTACGGTATTGTAACCTTTTGGTGTGGTTTGGTACCGTAACGAAGTACTCGTACGGTATTGCACCGTTTTGGTGTGGTTTGGTACCGTATGGATGTACTCGTACGGTATTGCACCGTTTTGGTGTGGTTTGGTACCGTATGGATGTACTCGTACGGTATTGCACCGTTTTGGTGTGGTTTGGTACCGTATCGATGTACTCGTACGGTATTGCACCGATTTGGTTAGGTTTGGTACCGTAACGAAGTACTCGTACGGTATTGTACCCTTTTGGTGTGGTTTGGTACCGTAACGAAGTACTCGTACGGTATTGCACTGTTTTGGTGTGGTTTGGTACCGTATGGATGTACTCGTACGGTATTGCACCGTTTTGGTGTGGTTTGGTACCGTATGGACGTACTCGTACGGTATTGCACCGTTTTGGTTTGGTTTGGTACCGTAACGAAGTACTCGTACGGTATTGCACCGTTTTGGTGTGGTTTGGTACCGTAACGAAGTACTCGTACGGTATTGCACCGTTTTGGTGTGGTTTGATACCGTATGGATTTACTCGTACGGTATTGCACCGTTTTGGTGTGGTTTGGTACCGTATGGATGTACTCGTACGGTATTGCACCATTTTGGTTTGGTTTGGTACCGTAACGAAGTACTCGTACGGTATTGCACCGTTTTGGGGTGGTTTGGTACCGTATGGATGTACTCGTACGGCATTGCACCGTTTTGGTGTGGTTTGGTGCCGTATGGATGTACTCGTACGGTATTGCACCGTTTTGGTGTGGTTTGGCGCCTTATGGATGTACTCGTACGGTATTGCACCGTTTTGGTTTGGTTTGGTACCGTAACGAATTACTCGAACGGTATTGTACCCTTTTGGTGTGGTTTGGTACCGTAACGATGTACTCGTACGGTATTGCACCGTTTTGGTGTGGTTTGGTACCGTATGGATGTACTCGTACGGTATTGCACCGTTTTGGTGTGGTTTGGTACCGTATGGAAGTACTCGTACGGTATTGCACCGTTTTGGTTTGGTTTGGTACCGTAACGAAGTACTCGAACGGTATTGTACCCTTTTGGTGTGGTTTGGTACAGTAACGAAGTACTCGTACGGTATTTCACCGTTTTGGCGTGGTTTGGTACCGTATGGATGTACTCGTACGGTATTGCACCGTTTTGGTGTGGTTTGGAACCGTATGGATGTACTCGTACGGTATTGCACCGTTTTGGTTTGGTTTGGTACCGTAACGAAGTACTCGTACGGTATTGTACCCTTTTTGTGTGGTTTGGTACCGTAACGAAGTACTCGTACGGTATTGCACCGTTTTGGTGTGGTTTGATACCGTATGGATTTACTCGTACGGTATTGCACCGTTTTGGTGTGGTTTGGTACCGTATGGATGTACTCGTACGGTATTGAACCGTTTTGGTTTGGTTTGGTACCGTAACGAAGTACTAGTACGGTATTGCACCGTTTTGGGGTGGTTTGGTACCGTATGGATGTACTCGTACGGCATTGCACCGTTTTGGTGTGGTTTGGTACCGTATGGATGTACTCGTACGGTATTGCACCGTTTTGGTGTGGTTTGGCACCGTATGGATGTACTTGTACGGTATTGCACCGTTTTGGTTTGGTTTGGTACCGTAACGAATTACTCGAACGGTATTGTACCCTTTTGGTGTGGTTTGGTACCGTAACGAAGTACTCGTACGGTATTGCACCGTTTTGGTGTGGTTTGGTACCGTATGGATGTACTCGTACGGTATTGCACCATTTTGGTTTTGTTTGGTACCGTAACGAAGTACTCGTACGGTATTGCACCGTTTTGGTGTGGTTTGGTACCGTATGGATGTACTCGTACGGCATTGCACCGTTTTGGTGTGGTTTGGTACCGTATGGTATTGCACCGTTTTGGTGTGGTTTGGTACCGTATGGATGTACTTGTACGGTATTGCACCGTTTTGGTTTGGTTTGGTACCGTAACGAAGTACTCGTACGGTATTGCACCGTTTTGGTGTGGTTTGGTACCGTATGGATGTACTCGTACGGTATTGCACCGTTTTGGTGTGGTTTGGTACCTTATGGATGTACTCGTACGGTATTGCACCGTTTTGGTTTGGTTTGGTACCGTAACGAAGTACTCGAACGGTATTGTACCCTTTTGGTGTGGTTTGGTACAGTAACGAAGTACTCGTACGGTATTGCACCGTTTTGGTGTGGTTTGGTACCGTATGGATGTACTCGTACGGTATTGCACCGTTTTGGTGTGGTTTGGAACCGTATGGATGTACTCGTACGGTATTGCACCGTTTTGGTTTGGTTTCGTACCGTAACGAAGTACTCGTACGGTATTGTAACCTTTTGGTGTGGTTTGGTACCGTAACGAAGTACTCGTACGATATTGCACCGTTTTGGTGTGGTTTGGTACCGTATGGATGTACTCGTACGGTATTGCACCGTTTTGGTGTGGTTTCGTACCGTATGGATGTACTAGTACGGTATTGCACCGTTTTGGTGTGGTTTGGTACCGTATCGATGTACTCGTACGGTATTGCACCGTTTTGGTTAGGTTTGGTACCGTAACGAAGTACTCGTACAGTATTGTAACCTTTTGGTGTGGTTTGGTACCGTAACGAAGTACTCGTACGGTATTGCACCGTTTTGGTGTGGTTTGGTACCGTATGGATGTACTCGTACGGTATTGCACCGTTTTGGTTTGGTTTGGTACCGTAACGAAGTACTCGTACGATATTGTACCCTTTTGGTGTGGTTTGGTACCGTAACGAAGTACTCGTACGGTATTGCACTATTTTGGTGTGGTTTGGTACCGTATGGATGTACTCGTACGGTATTGCACCGTTTTGGTGGGGTTAGGTACCGTATGGACGTACTCGTACGGTATTGCACCGTTTTGGTTTGGTTTGGTACCGTAACGAAGTACTCGTACGGTATTGTACCCTTTTGGTGTGGTTTGGTACCGTAACGAAGTACTCGTGCGGTATTGCACCGTTTTGGAGAGGTTTGGTACCGTATTAATCTACTCGTACGGTATTGCACCGTTTTGGTTAGGTTTTGTACCGTAACGAAGTACTCGTACGGTATTGTAACCTTTTGGTGTTGTTTGGTACCGTAACGAAGTACTCGTACGGTATTGCACCATTTTGGTGTGGTTTGGTACCGTAACGATGTACTCGTACGGTATTGCACCGATTTGGTTAGGTTTGGTACCGTAACGAAGTACTCGTACGGTATTGTACCCTTTTGGTGTGGTTTGGTACCGTAACGAAGTACTCGTACGGTATTGCACTGTTTTGGTGTGGTTTGGTACCGTATGGATGTACTCGTACGGTATTGCACCGTTTTGGTGTGGTTTGGTACCGTATGGACGTACTCGTACGGTATTGCACCGTTTTGGTTTGGTTTGGTACCGTAACGAAGTACTCGTACGGTATTGCACCGTTTTGGTGTGGTTTGGTACCGTAACGAAGTACTCGTACGGTATTGCACCGTTTTGGTGTGGTTTGATACCGTATGGATTTACTCGTACGGTATTGCACCGTTTTGGTGTGGTTTGTTACCGTATGGATGTACTCGTACGGTATTGCACCATTTTGGTTTGGTTTGGTACCGTAACGAAGTACTCGTACGGTATTGCACCGTTTTGGGGTGGTTTGGTACCGTATGGATGTACTCGTACGGCATTGCACCGTTTTGGTGTGGTTTGGTGCCGTATGGATGTACTCGTACGGTATTGCACCGTTTTGGTGTGGTTTGGCACCGTATGGATGTACTCGTATGGTATTGCACCGTTTTGGTTTGGTTTGGTACCGTAACGAATTACTCGAACGGTATTGTACCCTTTTGGTGTGGTTTGGTACCGTAACGAAGTACTCGTACGGTATTGCACCGTTTTGGTGTGGTTTGGTACCGTATGGATGTACTCGTACGGTATTGCACCGTTTTGGTGTGGTTTGGTACCGTATGGAAGTACTCGTACGGTATTGCACCGTTTTGGTTTGGTTTGGTACCGTAACGAAGTACTCGAACGGTATTGTACCCTTTTGGTGTGGTTTGGTACAGTAACGAAGTACTCGTACGGTATTTCACCGTTTTGGCGTGGTTTGGTACCGTATGGATGTACTCGTACGGTATTGCACCGTTTTGGTGTGGTTTGGAACCGTATGGATGTACTCGTACGGTATTGCACCGTTTTGGTTTGGTTTGGTACCGTAACGAAGTACTCGTACGGTATTGTACCCTTTTTGTGTGGTTTGGTACCGTAACGAAGTACTCGTACGGTATTGCACCGTTTTGGTGTGGTTTTATACCGTATGGATTTACTCGTACGGTATTGCACCGTTTTGGTGTGGTTTGGTACCGTATGGATGTACTCGTACGGTATTGAACCGTTTTGGTTTGGTTTGGTACCGTAACGAAGTACTCGTACGGTATTGCACCGTTTTGGGGTGGTTTGGTACCGTATGGATGTACTCGTACGGCATTGCACCGTTTTGGTGTGGTTTGGTACCGTTTGGATGTACTCGTACGGTATTGCACCGTTTTGGTGTGGTTTGGCACCGTATGGATGTACTTGTACGGTATTGCACCGTTTTGGTTTGGTTTGGTACCGTAACGAATTACTCGAACGGTATTGTACCCTTTTGGTGTGGTTTGGTACCGTAACGAAGTACTCGTACGGTATTGCACCGTTTTGGTGTGGTTTGGTACCGTATGGATGTACTCGTACGGTATTGCACCATTTTGGTTTGGTTTGGTACCGTAACGAAGTACTCGTACGGTATTGCACCGTTTTGGTGTGGTTTGGTACCGTATGGATGTACTCGTACGGCATTGCACCGTTTTGGTGTGGTTTGGTACCGTATGGTATTGCACCGTTTTGGTGTGGTTTGGTACCGTATGGATGTACTTGTACGGTATTGCACCGTTTTGGTTTGGTTTGGTACCGTAACGAAGTACTCGTACGGTATTGCACCGTTTTGGTGTGGTTTGGTACCGTATGGATGTACTCGTACGGTATTGCACCGTTTTGGTGTGGTTTGGTACCTTATGGATGTACTCGTACGGTATTGCACCGTTTTGGTTTGGTTTGGTACCGTAACGAAGTACTCGAACGGTATTGTACCCTTTTGGTGTGGTTTGGTACAGTAACGAAGTACTCGTACGGTATAGCACCGTTTTGGTGTGGTTTGGTACCGTATGGATGTACTCGTACGGTATTGCACCGTTTTGGTGTGGTTTGGAACCGTATGGATGTACTCGTACGGTATTGCACCGTTTTGGTTTGGTTTCGTACCGTAACGAAGTACTCGTACGGTATTGTAACCTTTTGGTGTGGTTTGGTACCGTAACGAAGTACTCGTACGATATTGCACCGTTTTGGTGTGGTTTGGTACCGTATGGATGTACTCGTACGGTATTGCACCGTTTTGGTGTGGTTTCGTACCGTATGGATGTACTAGTACGGTATTGCACCGTTTTGGTGTGGTTTGGTACCGTATCGATGTACTCGTACGGTATTGCACCGTTTTGGTTAGGTTTGGTACCGTAACGAAGTACTCGTACGGTATTGTAACCTTTTGGTGTGGTTTGGTACCGTAACGAAGTACTCGTACGGTATTGCACCGTTTTGGTGTGGTTTGGTACCGTATGGATGTACTCGTACGGTATTGCACCGTTTTGGTTTGGTTTGGTACCGTAACGAAGTACTCGTACGGTATTGCACCGTTTTGGTGTGGTTTGGTACCGTATGGATGTACTCGTACGGCATTGCACCGTTTTGGTGTGGTTTGGTACCGTATGGTATTGCACCGTTTTGGTGTGGTTTGGTACCGTATGGATGTACTCGTACGGTATTGCACCGTTTTGGTTTGGTTTGGTACCGTAACGAAGTACTCGTACGGTATTGCACCGTTTTGGTGTGGTTTGGTACCGTATGGATGTACTCGTACGGTATTGCACCGTTTTGGTGTGGTTTGGTACCTTATGGATGTACTCGTACGGTATTGCACCGTTTTGGTTTGGTTTGGTACCGTAACGAAGTACTCGAACGGTATTGTACCCTTTTGGTGTGGTTTGGTACAGTAACGAAGTACTCGTACGGTATTGCACCGTTTTGGTGTGGTTTGGTACCGTATGGATGTACTCGTACGGTATTGCACCGTTTTGGTGTGGTTTGGAACCGTATGGATGTACTCGTACGGTATTGCACCGTTTTGGTTTGGTTTGGCACCGTATGGATGTACTCGTACGGTATTGCACCGTTTTGGTTTGGTTTGGTACCGTAACGAATTACTCGAACGGTATTGGACCCTTTTGGTGTGGTTTGGTACCGTAACGAAGTACTCGTACGGTATTGCACCGTTTTGGTTTGGTTTGGTACCGTATGGATGTACTCGTACGGTATTGTACCCTTTTTGTGTGGTTTGGTACCAGAACGAAGTACTCGTACGGTATTGCACCGTTTTGGTGTGGTTTGGTACCGTATGGATGTACTCGTACGGTATTGCACCGTTTTGGTTAGGTTTGGTACCGTATGGATGTACTCGTACGGTATTGCACCGTTTTGGTTTGGATTGGTACCGTAACGAAGTACTCGAACGGTATTGTACCCTTTTGGTGTGGTTTGGTACCGTAACGAAGTACTCGTACGGTATTGCACCGTTTTGGTGTGATTTGGTACCGTATGGATGTACTCGTACGGTATTGCACCGTTTTGGTATGGTTTGGTACCGTATGGATGTACTCGTACGGTATTGCACCGTTTTGGTTTGGTTTGGTAGCGTAACGAAGTACTCGTATGGTATTGCACCGTTTTGGTGTGGTTTGGTACCGTATGGATGTACTCGTACGGTATTGCACCGTTTTGGTGTGGTTTGGTACCGTATGGATGTACTCGTACGGTATTGCACCGTTTTGGTTAGGTTTGGTACCGTAACGAAGTACTCGTACGGTATTGTACCCTTTTGGTGTGGTTTGGTACCGTAACGAAGTACTCGTACGGTATTGCACTATTTTGGTGTGGTTTGGTACCGTATGGATGTACTCGTACGGTATTGCACCGTTTTGGTGGGGTTAGGTACCGTATGGACGTACTCGTACGGTATTGCACCGTTTTGGTTTGGTTTGGTACCGTAACGAAGTACTCGTACGGTATAGTACCCTTTTGGTGTGGTTTGGTACCGTAACGAAGTACTCGTGCGGTATTGCACCGTTTTGGAGAGGTTTGGTACCGTATTGATCTACTCGTACGGTATTGCACCGTTTTGGTTAGGTTTGGTACCGTAACGAAGTACTCGTACGGTATTGTAACCTTTTGGTGTGGTTTGGTACCGTAACGAAGTACTCGTACGGTATTGCACCGTTTTGGTGTGGTTTGGTACCGTCTGGATGTACTCGTACGGTATTGCACCGTTTTGGTTAGGTTTGGTACCGTAACGAAGTACTCGTACGATATTGTACCCTTTTGGTGTGGTTTGGTACCGTAACGAAGTACTCGTACGGTATTGCACTATTTTGGTGTGGTTTGGTACCGTATGGATGTACTCGTACGGTATTGCACCGTTTTGGTGGGGTTAGGTACCGTATGGACGTACTCGTACGGTATTGCACCGTTTTGGTTTGGTTTGGTACCGTAACGAAGTACTCGTACGGTATTGTACCCTTTTGGTGTGGTTTGGTACCGTAACGAAGTACTCGTGCGGTATTGCACCGTTTTGGAGAGGTTTGGTACCGTATTGATCTACTCGTACGGTATTGCACCGTTTTGGTTAGGTTTGGTACCGTAACGAAGTACTCGTACGGTATTGTAACCTTTTGGTGTTGTTTGGTACCGTAACGAAGTACTCGTACGGTATTGCACCATTTTGGTGTGGTTTGGTACCGTATGGATGTACTCGTACGGTATTGCACCGTTTTGGTTTGGTTTGGTACCGTAACGAAGTACTCGTACGGTATTGCACCGTTTTGGTGTGGTTTGGTACCGTATGGATGTACTCGTACGGCATTGCACCGTTTTGGTGTGGTTTGGTACCGTATGGTATTGCACCGTTTTGGTGTGGTTTGGTACCGTATGGATGTACTTGTACGGTATTGCACCGTTTTGGTTTGGTTTGGTACCGTAACGAAGTACTCGTACGGTATTGCACCGTTTTGGTGTGGTTTGGTACCGTATGGATGTACTCGTACGGTATTGCACCGTTTTGGTGTGGTTTGGTACCTTATGGATGTACTCGTACGGTATTGCACCGTTTTGGTTTGGTTTGGTACCGTAACGAAGTACTCGAACGGTATTGTACCCTTTTGGTGTGGTTTGGTACAGTAACGAAGTACTCGTACGGTATTGCACCGTTTTGGTGTGGTTTGGTACCGTATGGATGTACTCGTACGGTATTGCACCGTTTTGGTGTGGTTTGGAACCGTATGGATGTACTCGTACGGTATTGCACTGTTTTGGTTTGGATTCGTACCGTAACGAAGTACTCGTACGGTATTGTAACCTTTTGGTGTGGTTTGGTACCGTAACGAAGTACTCGTACGATATTGCACCGTTTTGGTGTGGTTTGGTACCGTATGGATGTACTCGTACGGTATTGCACCGTTTTGGTGTGGTTTCGTACCGTATGGATGTACTAGTACGGTATTGCACCGTTTTGGTGTGGTTTGGTACCGTATCGATGTACTCGTACGGTATTGCACCGTTTTGGTTAGGTTTGGTACCGTAACGAAGTACTCGTACAGTATTGTAACCTTTTGGTGTGGTTTGGTACCGTAACGAAGTACTCGTACGGTATTGCACCGTTTTGGTGTGGTTTGGTACCGTATAGATGTACTCGTACGGTATTGCACCGTTTTGGTGTGGTTTGGTACGGTATCGATGTACTCGTACGGTATTGCACCGTTTTGGTTAGGTTTGGTACCGTAACGAAGTACTCCTACGGTATTGTACCCTTTTGGTGTGGTTTGGTACCGTATGGATGTACTCGTACGGTATTGCCCCGTTTTGGTGTGGTTTGGTACCGTATGGATGTACTCGTACGGTATTGCACCGTTTTGGTTTGGTTTGGTACCGTAACGAAGTACTTGAACGGTATTTACCCTTTTGGTGTGGTTTGGTACAGTAACGAAGTACTCGTACGGTATTTCACCGTTTTGGCGTGGTTTGGTACCGTATGGATGTACTCGTACGGTATTGCACCGTTTTGGTGTGGTTTGGAACCGTATGGATGTACTCGTACGGTATTGCACCGTTTTGGTTTGGATTGGTACCGTAACGAAGTACTCGTACGGTATTGTACCCTTTTGGTGTGGTTTGGTACCGTAACGAAGTACTCGTACGGTATTGCACCGTCTTGGTGTGGTTTGATACCGTATGGATTTACTCGTACGGTATTTCACCGTTTTGGTGTGGTTTGGTACCGTATGGATGTACTCGTACGGTATTGAACCGTTTTGGTTTGGTTTGGTACCGTAACGAAGTACTCGTACGGTATTGCACCGTTTTGGGGTGGTTTGGTACCGTATGGATGTACTCGTACGGCATTGCACCGTTTTTGGGTGGTTTGTTACCGTATGGATGTACTCGTACGGTATTGCACCGTTTTGGTTTGGTTTGGTACCGTAACGAATTACTCGAACGGTATTGTACCCTTTTGGTGTGGTTTGGTACCGTAACGAAGTACTCGTACGGTATTGCACCGTTTTGGTGTGGTTTGGTACCGTATGGATGTACTCGTACGGTATTGCACCGTTTTGGTTTGGTTTGGTACCGTAACGAAGTACTCGTACGGTATTGCACCGTTTTGGTGTGGTTTGGTACCGTATGGATGTACTCGTACGGTACTGCACCGTTTTGGTGTGGTTTGGTACCGTATGGATGTACTCGTACGGTATTGAACCGTTTTGGTTTGGTTTGGTACCGTAACGAAGTACTCGTACGGTATTGCACCGTTTTGGGGTGGTTTGGTACCGTATGGATGTACTCGTACGGCATTGCACCGTTTTGGTGTGGTTTGGTACCGTATGGATGTACTCGTACGGTATTGCACCGTTTTGGTGTGGTGTGGTTTGGCACCGTATGGATGTACTCGTACGGTATTGCACCGTTTTGGTTTGGTTTGGTACCGTAACGAATTACTCGAACGGTATTGTTCCCTTTTGTTGTGGTTTGGTGCCATAACGAAGCACTCGTACGGTATTGCAGCATTTTTGTGTGGTTTGGTACCGTATGGATTTACTAGTACGGTATTGCACCGTTTTGGTTTGGTTTGGTACCGTAACGAAGTACTCGTACGGTATTGCACCGTTTTGGTGTGGTTTGGTACCGTAAGGAAGTACTCGTACGGTATTGCACCGTTTTGGTGTGGTTTGATACCGTATTGATTTACTCGTACGGTATTGCACCGTTTTGGTGTGGTTTGGTACCGTATGGATGTACTCGTACGGTATTGCACCGTTTTGGTTTGGTTTGGTACCGTAACGAAGTACTCGTACGGTATTGCACCGTTTTGGGGTGGTTTGGTACCGTATGGATGTACTCGTACGGAATTGCACCGTTTTGGTGTGGTTTGGTGCCGTATGGATGTACTCGTACGGTATTGCACCGTTTTGGTGTGGTTTGGCACCGTATGGATGTACTCGTACGGTATTGCACCGTTTTGGTTTGGTTTGGTACCGTAACGAATTACTCGAACGGTATTGTACCCTTTTGGTGTGGTTTGGTACCGTAACGAAGTACTCGTACGGTATTGCACCGTTTTGGTATGGTTTGGTATCGTATGGATATACTCGTACGGTATTGCACCGTTTTGGTGTGGTTTGGTACTGTATGGATGTACTCGTACGGTATTGCATCGTTTTGGTGTGGTTTGGTACCGTATCGATATACTCGTACGGTATTGCACCGTTTTGGTTAGGTTTGGTACCGTAACGAAATACTCGTACGGTATTGTACCCGTTTGGTGTGGTTTGGTACCGTAACGAAGTACTCGTACGGTATTGCACCGTTTTGGTGTGGTTTGGTACCGTATGGATGTACTCGTACGGTATTGCACCGTTTTGGTGTGGTTTGGTACCGTATGGATGTACTCGTAAGGTATTGCACCGTTTTGGTTTGGTTTGGTACCGTAACGAACTACCCGTACGGTATTGTACCCTTTTGGTGTGGTTTTGTACCGTAACGAAGTACTCGTGCGGTATTGCACCGTTTTGGTGAGGTTTGGTACCGTATTGATCTACTCGTACGGTATTGCACCGTTTTGGTTAGGTTTGGTACCGTAACGAAGTACTCGAACGGTATTGTTCCCTTTTGTTGTGGTTTGGTGCCATAACGAAGCACTCGTACGGTATTGCAGCATTTTGGTGTGGTTTGGTACCGTATGGATTTACTAGTACGGTATTGCACCGTTTTGGTTTGGTTTGGTACCGTAACGAAGTACTCGTACGGTATTGCACCGTTTTGGTGTGGTTTGGTACCTTATGGATGTACTCGTACGGCATTGCACCGTTTTGGTGTGGTTTGGTACCGTATGGATGTACTCGTACGGTATTGCACCGTTTTGGTGTGGTTTGGTACCGTATGGATGTACTCGTACGGTATTGCACCGTTTTGGTTAGGTTTGGTACCGTAACGAAATATTCGTACGGTCTTGTACCCTTTTGGTGTGGTTTGGTACCGTAACGAAGTACTCGTACGGTATTGCACCGTTTTGGTGTGGTTTGGTAACGTATGGATGTACTCGTACGGTATTGAACCGTTTTGGTTTGGTTTGGTACCGTAACGAAGTACTCGTACGGTATTGCACCGTTTTGGGGTGGTTTGGTACCGTATGGATGTACTCGTACGGCATTGCACCGTTTTGGTGTGGTTTGGTACCGTATGGATGTACTCGTACGGTATTGCACCGTTTTGGTGTGGTTTGGCACCGTATGGATGTTCTCGTACGGTATTGCACCGTTTTGGTTTGGTTTGGTACCGTAACGAATTACTCGAACGGTATTGTACCCTTTTGGTGTGGTTTGGTACCGTAACGAAGTACTCGTACGGTATTGCACCGTTTTGGTGTGGTTTGGTACCGTATGGATGTACTCGTACGGTATTGCACCGTTTTGGTTTGGTTTGGTACCGTAACGAAGTACTCGTACGGTATTGCACCGTTTTGGTGTGGTTTGGTACCGTATGGATGTACTCGTACGGTATTGCACCGTTTTGGTGTGGTTTGGTACCGTATGGATGTACTCGTACGGTATTGCACCGTTTTGGTGTGGTTTGGTACCGTATCGATGTACTCGTACGGTATTGCACCGTTTTGGTTAGGTTTGGTACCGTAACGAAGTACTCCTACGGTATTGTACCCTTTTGGTGTGGTTTGGTACCGTAACGAAGTACTCGTACGGTATTGCACCGTTTTGGTGTGGTTTGGTACCGTATGGATGTACTCGTACGGTATTGCACCGTTTTGGTGTGGTTTGGTACCGTATGGATGTACTCGTAAGGTATTGCACCGTTTTGGTTTGGTTTGGTACCGTAACGAAGTACACGAACGGTATTGTACCCTTTTGGTGTGGTTTGGTACCGTAACGAAGTACTCGTACGGTATTGCACCGTTTTGTTGTGGTTTGGTACCGTATCGATGTACTCGTACGGTATTGCACCGATTTGGTTAGGTTTGGTACCGTAACGAAGTACTCGTACGGTATTGTACCCTTTTGGTGTGGATTGGTACCGTAACGAAGAACTCGTACGGTATTGCACTGTTTTGGTGTGGTTTGGTACCGTATGGATGTACTCGTACGGTATTGCACCGTTTTGGTGTGGTTTGGTACCGTATGGACGTACTCGTACGGTATTGCACCGTTTTGGTTTGGTTTGGTACCGTAACGAAGTACTCGTACGGTATTGCACCCTTTTGGTGTGGTTTGGTACCGTAACGAAGTATTCGTACGGTATTGCACCGTTTTGGGGTGGTTTGGTACCGTATGGATGTACTCGTACGGCATTGCACCGTTTTGGTGTGGTTTGGTGCCGTATGGATGTACTCGTACGGTATTGCACCGTTTTGGTGTGGTTTGGCACCGTATGGATGTACTCGTACGGTATTGCACCGTTTTGGTTTGGTTTGGTACCGTAACGAATTACTCGAACGGTATTGTACCCTTTTGGTGTGGTTTGGTACCGTAACGAAGTACTCGTACGGTATTGCACCGTTTTGGTGTGGTTTGGTAACGTATGGATGTACTCGTACGGTATTGAACCGTTTTGGTTTGGTTTGGTACCGTAACGAAGTACTCGTACGGTATTGCACCGTTTTGGGGTGGTTTGGTACCGTATGGATGTACTCGTACGGCATTGCACCGTTTTGGTGTGGTTTGGTACCGTATGGATGTACTCGTACGGTATTGCACCGTTTTGGTGTGGTTTGGCACCGTATGGATGTACTCGTACGGTATTGCACCGTTTTGGTTTGGTTTGGTACCGTAACGAATTACTCGAACGGTATTGTACCCTTTTGGTGTGGTTTGGTACCGTAACGAAGTACTCGTACGGTATTGCACCGTTTTGGTGTGGTTTGGTACCGTATGGATGTACTCGTACGGTATTGCACTGTTTTGGTTTGGTTTGGTACCGTAACGAAGTACTCGTACGGTATTGCACCGTTTTGGTGTGGTTTGGTACCGTATGGATGTACTCGTACGGTATTGCACCGTTTTGGTGTGGTTTGGTACCGTATGGATGTACTCGTACGGTATTGCACCGTTTTGGTGTGGTTTGGTACCGTATCGATGTACTCGTACGGTATTGCACCGTTTTGGTTAGGTTTGGTACCGTAACGAAGTACTCCTACGGTATTGTACCCTTTTGGTGTGGTTTGGTACCGTAACGAAGTACTCGTACGGTATTGCACCGTTTTGGTGTGGTTTGGTACTGTATGGATGTACTCGTACGGTATTGCACCGTTTTGGTGTGGTTTGGTACCGTATGGATGTACTCGTAAGGTATTGCACCGTTTTGGTTTGGTTTGGTACCGTAACGAAGTACACGAACGGTATTGTACCCTTTTGGTGTGGTTTGGTACCGTAACGAAGTACTCGTACGGTATTGCACCGTTTTGTTGTGGTTTGGTACCGTATCGATGTACTCGTACGGTATTGCACCGATTTGGTTAGGTTTGGTACCGTAACGAAGTACTCGTACGGTATTGTACCCTTTTGGTGTGGATTGGTACCGTAACGAAGAACTCGTACGGTATTGCACTGTTTTGGTGTGGTTTGGTACCGTATGGATGTACTCGTACGGTATTGCACCGTTTTGGTGTGGTTTGGTACCGTATGGACGTACTCGTACGGTATTGCACCGTTTTGGTTTGGTTTGGTACCGTAACGAAGTACTCGTACGGTATTGCACCCTTTTGGTGTGGTTTGGTACCGTAACGAAGTATTCGTACGGTATTGCACTGTTTTGGGGTGGTTTGGTACCGTATGGATGTACTCGTACGGCATTTCACCGTTTTGGTGTGGTTTGGTGCCGTATGGATGTACTCGTACGGTATTGCACCGTTTTGGTGTGGTTTGGCACCGTATGGATGTACTCGTACGGTATTGCACCGTTTTGGTTTGGTTTGGTACCGTAACGAATTACTCGAACGGTATTGTACCCTTTTGGTGTGGTTTGGTACCGTAACGAAGTATTCGTACGGTATTGCACCGTTTTGGTATGGTTTGGTACCGTATGGATGTACTCGTACGGTATTGCACCGTTTTGGTGTGGTTTGGTACCGTATGGATGTACTCGTACGGTATTGCACCGTTTTGGTGTGGTTTAGTACCGTATCAATATACTCGTACGGTATTGCACCGTTTTGGTTAGGTTTGGTACCGTAACGAAGTACTCGTACGGTATTGTACCCTTTTGGTGTGGTTTGGTACCGTAACGATGTACTCGTACGGTATTGCACCGTTTTGGTGTGGTTTGGTACCGTATGGATGTACTCGTACGGTATTGCACCGTTTTGGTGTGGTTTGGTACCGTATGTATGTACTCGTAAGGTATTGCACCGTTTTGGTTTGGTTTGGTACCGTAACGAACTACCCGTACGGTATTGTACCCTTTTGGTGTGGTTTGGTACCGTAACGAAGTACTCGTGCGGTATTGCACCGTTTTGGTGAGGTTTGGTACCGTATTGATCTACTCGTACGGTATTGCACCGTTTTGGTTAGGTTTGGCACCGTAACGAAGTTATCGAACGGTATTGTACCCTTTTGGTGTGGTTTGGTGCCATAACGAAGTACTCGTACGGTATTGCACCATTTTGGTGTGATTTGGTACCGTATGGATTTACTAGTACGGTATTGCACCGTTTTGGTTTGGTTTGGTACCGTAACGAAGTACTCGTACGGTATTGCACCGTTTTGGTGTGGTTTGGTACCGTATGGATGTACTCGTACGGTATTGCACCGTTTTGGTGTGGTTTGGTACCGTATCGATATACTCGTACGGTATTGCACCGTTTTGGTTAGGTTTGGTACCGTAACGAAGTACTCGTACGGTATTGTACCCTTTTGGTGTGGTTTGGTACCGTAACGATGTACTCGTACGGTATTGCACCGTTTTGGTGTGGTTTGGTACCGTATGGATGTACTCGTACGGTATTGCACCGTTTTGGTGTGGTTTGGTACCGTATGTATGTACTCGTAAGGTATTGCACCGTTTTGGTTTGGTTTGGTACCGTAACGAACTACCCGTACGGTATTGTACCCTTTTGGTGTGGTTTGGTACCGTAACGAAGTACTCGTGCGGTATTGCACCGTTTTGGTGAGGTTTGGTACCGTATTGATCTACTCGTACGGTATTGCACCGTTTTGGTTAGGTTTGGTACCGTAACGAAGTTATCGAACGGTATTGTACCCTTTTGGTGTGGTTTGGTGCCATAACGAAGTACTCGTACGGTATTGCACCATTTTGGTGTGATTTGGTACCGTATGGATTTACTAGTACGGTATTGCACCGTTTTGGTTTTGTTTGGTACCGTAACGAAGTACTCGTACGGTATTGCACCGTTTTGGTGTGGTTTGGTAACGTATGGATGTACTCGTACGGTATTGAACCGTTTTGGTTTGGTTTGGTACCGTAACGAAGTACTCGTACGGTATTGCACCGTTTTGGGGTGGTTTGGTACCGTATGGATGTACTCGTACGGCATTGCACCGTTTTGGTGTGGTTTGGTACGGTATGGATGTACTCGTACGGTATTGCACCGTTTTGGTGTGGTTTGGCACCGTATGGATGTACTCGTACGGTATTGCACCGTTTTGGTTTGGTTTGGTACCGTAACGAATTACTCGAACGGTATTGTACCCTTTTGGTGTGGTTTGGTACCGTAACGAAGTACTCGTACGGTATTGCACCGTTTTGGTGTGGTTTGGTACCGTATGGATGTACTCGTACGGTATTGCACCGTTTTGGTTTGGTTTGGTACCGTAACGAAGTACTCGTACGGTATTGCACCGTTTTGGTGTGGTTTGGTACCGTATGGATGTACTCGTACGGTATTGCACCGTTTTGGTGTGGTTTGGTACCGTATGGATGTACTCGTACGGTATTGCACCGTTTTGGTGTGGTTTGGTACCGTATCGATGTACTCGTACGGTATTGCACCGTTTTGGTTAGGTTTGGTACCGTAACGAAGTACTCCTACGGTATTGTACCCTTTTGGTGTGGTTTGGTACCGTAACGAAGTACTCGTACGGTATTGCACCGTTTTGGTGTGGTTTGGTACCGTATGGATGTACTCGTACGGTATTGCACCGTTTTGGTGTGGTTTGGTACCGTATGGATGTACTCGTAAGGTATTGCACCGTTTTGGTTTGGTTTGGTACCGTAACGAAGTACACGAACGGTATTGTACCCTTTTGGTGTGGTTTGGTACCGTAACGAAGTACTCGTACGGTATTGCACCGTTTTGTTGTGGTTTGGTACCGTATCGATGTACTCGTACGGTATTGCACCGATTTGGTTAGGTTTGGTACCGTAACGAAGTACTCGTACGGTATTGTACCCTTTTGGTGTGGATTGGTACCGTAACGAAGAACTCGTACGGTATTGCACTGTTTTGGTGTGGTTTGGTACCGTATGGATGTACTCGTACGGTATTGCACCGTTTTGGTGTGGTTTGGTACCGTATGGACGTACTCGTACGGTATTGCACCGTTTTGGTTTGGTTTGGTACCGTAACGAAGTACTCGTACGGTATTGCACCCTTTTGGTGTGGTTTGGTACCGTAACGAAGTATTCGTACGGTATTGCACCGTTTTGGGGTGGTTTGGTACCGTATGGATGTACTCGTACGGCATTGCACCGTTTTGGTGTGGTTTGGTGCCGTATGGATGTACTTGTACGGTATTGCACCGTTTTGGTGTGGTTTGGCACCGTATGGATGTACTCGTACGGTATTGCACCGTTTTGGTTTGGTTTGGTACCGTAACGAATTACTCGAACGGTATTGTACCCTTTTGGTGTGGTTTGGTACCGTAACGAAGTACTCGTACGGTATTGCACCGTTTTGGTGTGGTTTGGTAACGTATGGATGTACTCGTACGGTATTGAACCGTTTTGGTTTGGTTTGGTACCGTAACGAAGTACTCGTACGGTATTGCACCGTTTTGGGGTGGTTTGGTACCGTATGGATGTACTCGTACGGCATTGCACCGTTTTGGTGTGGTTTGGTACCGTATGGATGTACTCGTACGGTATTGCACCGTTTTGGTGTGGTTTGGCACCGTATGGATGTACTCGTACGGTATTGCACCGTTTTGGTTTGGTTTGGTACCGTAACGAATTACTCGAACGGTATTGTACCCTTTTGGTGTGGTTTGGTACCGTAACGAAGTACTCGTACGGTATTGCACCGTTTTGGTGTGGTTTGGTACCGTATGGATGTACTCGTACGGTATTGCACCGTTTTGGTTTGGTTTGGTACCGTAACGAAGTACTCGTACGGTATTGCACCGTTTTGGTGTGGTTTGGTACCGTATGGATGTACTCGTACGGTATTGCACCGTTTTGGTGTGGTTTGGTACCGTATGGATGTACTCGTACGGTATTGCACCGTTTTGGTGTGGTTTGGTACCGTATCGATGTACTCGTACGGTATTGCACCGTTTTGGTTAGGTTTGGTACCGTAACGAAGTACTCCTACGGTATTGTACCCTTTTGGTGTGGTTTGGTACCGTAACGAAGTACTCGTACGGTATTGCACCGTTTTGGTGTGGTTTGGTACCGTATGGATGTACTCGTACGGTATTGCACCGTTTTGGTGTGGTTTGGTACCGTATGGATGTACTCGTAAGGTATTGCACCGTTTTGGTTTGGTTTGGTACCGTAACGAAGTACACGAACGGTATTGTACCCTTTTGGTGTGGTTTTGTACCGTAACGAAGTACTCGTACGGTATTGCACCGTTTTGTTGTGGTTTGGTACCGTATCGATGTACTCGTACGGTATTGCACCGATTTGGTTAGGTTTGGTACCGTAACGAAGTACTCGAACGGTATTGTACCCTTTTGGTGTGGATTGGTACCGTAACGAAGAACTCGTACGGTATTGCACTGTTTTGGTGTGGTTTGGTACCGTATGGATGTACTCGTACGGTATTGCACCGTTTTGGTGTGGTTTGGTACCGTATGGACGTACTCGTACGGTATTGCACCGTTTTGGTTTGGTTTGGTACCGTAACGAAGTACTCGTACGGTATTGCACCCTTTTGGTGTGGTTTGGTACCGTAACGAAGTATTCGTACGGTATTGCACCGTTTTGGGGTGGTTTGGTACCGTATGGATGTACTCGTACGGCATTGCACCGTTTTGGTGTGGTTTGGCACCGTATGGATGTACTCGTACGGTATTGCACCGTTTTGGTTTGGTTTGGTACCGTAACGAATTACTCGAACGGTATTGTAACCTTTTGGTGTGGTTTGGTACCGTAACGAAGTATTCGTACGGTATTGCACCGTTTTGGTATGGTTTGGTACCGTATGGATGTACTCGTACGGTATTGCACCGTTTTGGTGTGGTTTGGTACCGTATGGATGTACTCGTACGGTATTGCACCGTTTTGGTGTGGTTTAGTACCGTATCAATATACTCGTACGGTATTGCACCGTTTTGGTTAGGTTTGGTACCGTAACGAAGTACTCGTACGGTATTGTACCCTTTTGGTGTGGTTTGGTACGGTAACGATGTACTCGTACGGTATTGCACCGTTTTGGTGTGGTTTGGTACCGTATGGATGTACTCGTACGGTATTGCACCGTTTTGGTGTGGTTTGGTACCGTATGTATGTACTCGTAAGGTATTGCACCGTTTTGGTTTGGTTTGGTACCGTAACGAACTACCCGTACGGTATTGTACCCTTTTGGTGTGGTTTGGTACCGTAACGAAGTACTCGTGCGGTATTGCACCGTTTTGGTGAGGTTTGGTACCGTATTGATCTACTCGTACGGTATTGCACCGTTTTGGTTAGGTTTGGCACCGTAACGAAGTTATCGAACGGTATTGTACCCTTTTGGTGTGGTTTGGTGCCATAACGAAGTACTCGTACGGTATTGCACCATTTTGGTGTGATTTGGTACCGTATGGATTTACTAGTACGGTATTGCACCGTTTTGGTTTGGTTTGGTACCGTAACGAAGTACTCGTACGGTATTGCACCGTTTTGGTGTGGTTTGGTACCGTATGGATGTACTCGTACGGTATTGCACCGTTTTGGTGTGGTTTGGTACCGTATCGATATACTCGTACGGTATTGCACCGTTTTGGTTAGGTTTGGTACCGTAACGAAGTACTCGTACGGTATTGTACCCTTTTGGTGTGGTTTGGTACCGTAACGATGTACTCGTACGGTATTGCACCGTTTTGGTGTGGTTTGGTACCGTATGGATGTACTCGTACGGTATTGCACCGTTTTGGTGTGGTTTGGTACCGTATGTATGTACTCGTAAGGTATTGCACCGTTTTGGTTTGGTTTGGTACCGTAACGAACTACCCGTACGGTATTGTACCCTTTTGGTGTGGTTTGGTACCGTAACGAAGTACTCGTGCGGTATTGCACCGTTTTGGTGAGGTTTGGTACCGTATTGATCTACTCGTACGGTATTGCACCGTTTTGGTTAGGTTTGGTACCGTAACGAAGTTATCGAACGGTATTGTACCCTTTTGGTGTGGTTTGGTGCCATAACGAAGTACTCGTACGGTATTGCACCATTTTGGTGTGATTTGGTACCGTATGGATTTACTAGTACGGTATTGCACCGTTTTGGTTTGGTTTGGTACCGTAACGAAGTACTCGTACGGTATTGCACCGTTTTGGTGTGGTTTGGTAACGTATGGATGTACTCGTACGGTATTGAACCGTTTTGGTTTGGTTTGGTACCGTAACGAAGTACTCGTACGGTATTGCACCGTTTTGGGGTGGTTTGGTACCGTATGGATGTACTCGTACGGCATTGCACCGTTTTGGTGTGGTTTGGTACCGTATGGATGTACTCGTACGGTATTGCACCGTTTTGGTGTGGTTTGGATCCGTATGGATGTACTCGTACGGTATTGCACCGTTTTGGTTTGGTTTGGTACCGTAACGAATTACTCGAACGGTATTGTACCCTTTTGGTGTGGTTTGGTACCGTAACGAAGTACTCGTACGGTATTGCACCGTTTTGGTGTGGTTTGGTACCGTATGGATGTACTCGTACGGTATTGCCTCGTTTTGGTTTGGTTTGGTACCGTAACGAAGTACTCGTACGGTATTGCACCGTTTTGGTGTGGTTTGGTACCGTATGGATGTACTCGTACGGTATTGCACCGTTTTGGTGTGGTTTGGTACCGTATGGATGTACTCGTACGGTATTGCACCGTTTTGGTGTGGTTTGGTACCGTATCGATGTACTCGTACGGTATTGCACCGTTTTGGTTAGGTTTGGTACCGTAACGAAGTACTCCTACGGTATTGTACCCTTTTGGTGTGGTTTGGTACCGTAACGAAGTACTCGTACGGTATTGCACCGTTTTGGTGTGGTTTGGTACCGTATGGATGTACTCGTACGGTATTGCACCGTTTTGGTGTGGTTTTGTACCGTATGGATGTACTCGTAAGGTATTGCACCGTTTTGGTTTGGTTTGGTACCGTAACGAAGTACACGAACTGTATTGTACCCTTTTGGTGTGGTTTGGTACCGTAACGAAGTACTCGTACGGTATTGCACCGTTTTGTTGTGGTTTGGTACCGTATCGATGTACTCGTACGGTATTGCACCGATTTGGTTAGGTTTGGTACCGTAACGAAGTACTCGTACGGTATTGTACCCTTTTGGTGTGGATTGGTACTGTAACGAAGAACTCGTACGGTATTGCACTGTTTTGGTGTGGTTTGGTACCGTATGGATGTACTCGTACGGTATTGCACCGTTTTGGTGTGGTTTGGTACCGTATGGACGTACTCGTACGGTATTGCACCGTTTTGGTTTGGTTTGGTACCGTAACGAAGTACTCGTACGGTATTGCACCCTTTTGGTGTGGTTTGGTACCGTAACGAAGTATTCGTACGGTATTGCACCGTTTTGGGGTGGTTTGGTACCGTATGGATGTACTCGTACGGCATTGCACCGTTTTGGTGTGGTTTGGTGCCGTATGGATGTACTCGTACGGTATTGCACCGTTTTGGTGTGGTTTGGCACCGTATGGATGTACTCGTACGGTATTGCACCGTTTTGGTTTGGTTTGGTACCGTAACGAATTACTCGAACGGTATTGTACCCTTTTGGTGTGGTTTGGTACCGTAACGAAGTACTCGTACGGTATTGCACCGTTTTGGTGTGGTTTGGTAACGTATGGATGTACTCGTACGGTATTGAACCGTTTTGGTTTGGTTTGGTACCGTAACGAAGTACTCGTACGGTATTGCACCGTTTTGGGGTGGTTTGGTACCGTATGGATGTACTCGTACGGCATTGCACCGTTTTGGTGTGGTTTGGTACCGTATGGATGTACTCGTACGGTATTGCACCGTTTTGGTGTGGTTTGGCACCGTATGGATGTACTCGTACGGTATTGCACCGTTTTGGTTTGGTTTGGTACCGTAACGAATTTCTCGAACGGTATTGTACCCTTTTGGTGTGGTTTGGTACCGTAACGAAGTACTCGTACGGTATTGCACCGTTTTGGTGTGGTTTGGTACCGTATGGATGTACTCGTACGGTATTGCACCGTTTTGGTTTGGTTTGGTACCGTAACGAAGTACTCGTACGGTATTGCACCGTTTTGGTGTGGTTTGGTACCGTATGGATGTACTCGTACGGTATTGCACCGTTTTGGTGTGGTTTGGTACCGTATGGATGTACTCGTACGGTATTGCACCGTTTTGGTGTGGTTTGGTACCGTATCGATGTACTCGTACGGTATTGCACCGTTTTGGTTAGGTTTGGTACCGTAACGAAGTACTCCTACGGTATTGTACCCTTTTGGTGTGGTTTGGTACCGTAACGAAGTACTCGTACGGTATTGCACCGTTTTGGTGTGGTTTGGTACCGTATGGATGTACTCGTACGGTATTGCACCGTTTTGGTGTGGTTTGGTACCGTATGGATGTACTCGTAAGGTATTGCACCGTTTTGGTTTGGTTTGGTACCGTAACGAAGTACACGAACGGTATTGTACCCTTTTGGTGTGGTTTGGTACCGTAACGAAGTACTCGTACGGTATTGCACCGTTTTGTTGTGGTTTGGTACCGTATCGATGTACTCGTACGGTATTGCACCGATTTGGTTAGGTTTGGTACCGTAACGAAGTACTCGTACGGTATTGTACCCTTTTGGTGTGGATTGGTACTGTAACGAAGAACTCGTACGGTATTGCACTGTTTTGGTGTGGTTTGGTACCGTATGGATGTACTAGTACGGTATTGCACCGTTTTGGTGTGGTTTGGTACCGTATGGACGTACTCGTACGGTATTGCACCGTTTTGGTTTGGTTTGGTACCGTAACGAAGTACTCGTACGGTATTGCACCCTTTTGGTGTGGTTTGGTACCGTAACGAAGTATTCGTACGGTATTGCACCGTTTTGGGGTGGTTTGGTACCGTATGGATGTACTCGTACGGCATTGCACCGTTTTGGTGTGGTTTGGTGCCGTATGGATGTACTCGTACGGTATTGCACCGTTTTGGTGTGGTTTGGCACCGTATGGATGTACTCGTACGGTATTGCACCGTTTTGGTTTGGTTTGGTACCGTAACGAATTACTCGAACGGTATTGTACCCTTTTGGTGTGGTTTGGTACCGTAACGAAGTACTCGTACGGTATTGCACCGTTTTGGTGTGGTTTGGTAACGTATGGATGTACTCGTACGGTATTGAACCGTTTTGGTTTGGTTTGGTACCGTAACGAAGTACTCGTACGGTATTGCACCGTTTTGGGGTGGTTTGGTACCGTATGGATGTACTCGTACGGCATTGCACCGTTTTGGTGTGGTTTGGTACCGTATGGATGTACTCGTACGGTATTGCACCGTTTTGGTGTGGTTTGGCACCGTATGTATGTACTCGTACGGTATTGCACCGTTTTGGTTTGGTTTGGTACCGTAACGAATTACTCGAACGGTATTGTACCCTTTTGGTGTGGTTTGGTACCGTAACGAAGTACTCGTACGGTATTGCACCGTTTTGGTGTGGTTTGGTACCGTATGGATGTACTCGTACGGTATTGCACCGTTTTGGTTTGGTTTGGTACCGTAACGAAGTACTCGTACGGTATTGCACCGTTTTGGTGTGGTTTGGTACCGTATGGATGTACTCGTACGGTATTGCACCGTTTTGGTGTGGTTTGGTACCGTATGGATGTACTCGTACGGTATTGCACCGTTTTGGTGTGGTTTGGTACCGTATCGATGTACTCGTACGGTATTGCACCGTTTTGGTTAGGTTTGGTACCGTAACGAAGTACTCCTACGGTATTGTACCCTTTTGGTGTGGTTTGGTACCGTAACGAAGTACTCGTACGGTATTGCACCGTTTTGGTGTGGTTTGGTACCGTATGGATGTACTCGTACGGTATTGCACCGTTTTGGTGTGGTTTGGTACCGTATGGATGTACTCGTAAGGTATTGCACCGTTTTTGTTTGGTTTGGTACCGTAACGAAGTACACGAACGGTATTGTACCCTTTTGGTGTGGTTTGGTACCGTAACGAAGTACTCGTACGGTATTGCACCGTTTTGTTGTGGTTTGGTACCGTATCGATGTACTCGTACGGTATTGCACCGATTTGGTTAGGTTTGGTACCGTAACGAAGTACTCGTACGGTATTGTACCCTTTTGGTGTGGATTGGTACCGTAACGAAGAACTCGTACGGTATTGCACTGTTTTGGTGTGGTTTGGTACCGTATGGATGTACTCGTACGGTATTGCACCGTTTTGGTGTGGTTTGGTACCGTATGGACGTACTCGTACGGTATTGCACCGTTTTGGTTTGGTTTGGTACCGTAACGAAGTACTCGTACGGTATTGCACCCTTTTGGTGTGGTTTGGTACCGTAACGTAGTATTCGTACGGTATTGCACCGTTTTGGGGTGGTTTGGTACCGTATGGATGTACTCGTACGGCATTGCACCGTTTTGGTGTGGTTTGGTGCCGTATGGATGTACTCGTACGGTATTGCACCGTTTTGGTGTGGTTTGGCACCGTATGGATGTACTCGTACGGTATTGGACCGTTTTGGTTTGGTTTGGTACCGTAACGAATTACTCGAACGGTATTGTACCCTTTTGGTGTGGTTTGGTACCGTAACGAAGTATTCGTACGGTATTGCACCGTTTTGGTATGGTTTGGTACCGTAGGGATGTACTCGTACGGTATTGCACCGTTTTGGTGTGGTTTGGTACCGTATGGATGTACTCGTACGGTATTGCACCGTTTTGGTGTGGTTTAGTACCGTATCAATATACTCGTACGGTATTGCACCGTTTTGGTTAGGTTTGGTACCGTAACGAAGTACTCGTACGGTATTGTACCCTTTTGGTGTGGTTTGGTACCGTAACGATGTACTCGTACGGTATTGCACCGTTTTGGTGTGGTTTGGTACCGTATGGATGTACTCGTACGGTATTGCACCGTTTTGGTGTGGTTTGGTACCGTATGTATGTACTCGTAAGGTATTGCACCGTTTTGGTTTGGTTTGGTACCGTAACGAACTACCCGTACGATATTGTACCCTTTTGGTGTGGTTTGGTACCGTAACGAAGTACTCGTGCGGTATTGCACCGTTTTGGTTAGGTTTGGTACCGTATTGATCTACTCGTACGGTATTGCACCGTTTTGGTTAGGTTTGGCACCGTAACGAAGTTATCGAACGGTATTGTACCCTTTTGGTGTGGTTTGGTGCCATAACGAAGTACTCGTACGGTATTGCACCATTTTGGTGTGATTTGGTACCGTATGGATTTACTAGTACGGTATTGCACCGTTTTGGTTTGGTTTGGTACCGTAACGAAGTACTCGTACGGTATTGCACCGTTTTGGTGTGGTTTGGTACCGTATGGATGTACTCGTACGGTATTGCACCGTTTTGGTGTGGTTTGGTACCGTATCGATATACTCGTACGGTATTGCACCGTTTTGGTTAGGTTTGGTACCGTAACGAAGTACTCGTACGGTATTGTACCCTTTTGGTGTGGTTTGGTACCGTAACGATGTACTCGTACGGTATTGCACCGTTTTGGTGTGGTTTGGCACCGTATGGATGTACTCGTACGGTATTGCACCGTTTTGGTTTGGTTTGGTACCGTAACGAATTACTCGAACGGTATTGTACCCTTTTGGTGTGGTTTGGTACCGTAACGAAGTACTCGTACGGTATTGCACCGTTTTGGTGTGGTTTGGTAACGTATGGATGTACTCGTACGGTATTGAACCGTTTTGGTTTGGTTTGGTACCGTAACGAAGTACTCGTACGGTATTGCACCGTTTTGGGGTGGTTTGGTACCGTATGGATGTACTCGTACGGCATTGCACCGTTTTGGTGTGGTTTGGTACCGTATGGATGTACTCGTACGGTATTGCACCGTTTTGGTGTGGTTTGGCACCGTATGGATGTACTCGTACGGTATTGCACCGTTTTGGTTTGGTTTGGTACCGTAACGAATTACTCGAACGGTATTGTACCCTTTTGGTGTGGTTTGGTACCGTAACGAAGTACTCGTACGGTATTGCACCGTTTTGGTGTGGTTTGGTACCGTATGGATGTACTCGTACGGTATTGCACCGTTTTGGTTTGGTTTGGTACCGTAACGAAGTACTCGTACGGTATTGCACCGTTTTGGTGTGGTTTGGTACCGTATGGATGTACTCGTACGGTATTGCACCGTTTTGGTGTGGTTTGGTACCGTATGGATGTACTCGTACGGTATTGCACCGTTTTGGTGTGGTTTGGTACCGTATCGATGTACTCGTACGGTATTGCACCGTTTTGGTTAGGTTTGGTACCGTAACGAAGTACTCCTACGGTATTGTACCCTTTTGGTGTGGTTTGGTACCGTAACGAAGTACTCGTACGGTATTGCACCGTTTTGGTGTGGTTTGGTACCGTATGGATGTACTCGTACGGTATTGCACCGTTTTGGTGTGGTTTGGTACCGTATGGATGTACTCGTAAGGTATTGCACCGTTTTTGTTTGGTTTGGTACCGTAACGAAGTACACGAACGGTATTGTACCCTTTTGGTGTGGTTTGGTACCGTAACGAAGTACTCGTACGGTATTGCACCGTTTTGTTGTGGTTTGGTACCGTATCGATGTACTCGTACGGTATTGCACCGATTTGGTTAGGTTTGGTACCGTAACGAAGTACTCGTACGGTATTGTACCCTTTTGGTGTGGATTGGTACCGTAACGAAGAACTCGTACGGTATTGCACTGTTTTGGTGTGGTTTGGTACCGTATGGATGTACTCGTACGGTATTGCACCGTTTTGGTGTGGTTTGGTACCGTATGGACGTACTCGTACGGTATTGCACCGTTTTGGTTTGGTTTGGTACCGTAACGAAGTACTCGTACGGTATTGCACCCTTTTGGTGTGGTTTGGTACCGTAACGAAGTATTCGTACGGTATTGCACCGTTTTGGGGTGGTTTGGTACCGTATGGATGTACTCGTACGGCATTGCACCGTTTTGGTGTGGTTTGGTGCCGTATGGATGTACTCGTACGGTATTGCACCGTTTTGGTGTGGTTTGGCACCGTATGGATGTACTCGTACGGTATTGGACCGTTTTGGTTTGGTTTGGTACCGTAACGAATTACTCGAACGGTATTGTACCCTTTTGGTGTGGTTTGGTACCGTAACGAAGTATTCGTACGGTATTGCACCGTTTTGGTATGGTTTGGTACCGTAGGGATGTACTCGTACGGTATTGCACCGTTTTGGTGTGGTTTGGTACCGTATGGATGTACTCGTACGGTATTGCACCGTTTTGGTGTGGTTTAGTACCGTATCAATATACTCGTACGGTATTGCACCGTTTTGGTTAGGTTTGGTACCGTAACGAAGTACTCGTACGGTATTGTACCCTTTTGGTGTGGTTTGGTACCGTAACGATGTACTCGTACGGTATTGCACCGTTTTGGTGTGGTTTGGTACCGTATGGATGTACTCGTACGGTATTGCACCGTTTTGGTGTGGTTTGGTACCGTATGTATGTACTCGTAAGGTATTGCACCGTTTTGGTTTGGTTTGGTACCGTAACGAACTACCCGTACGATATTGTACCCTTTTGGTGTGGTTTGGTACCGTAACGAAGTACTCGTGCGGTATTGCACCGTTTTGGTTAGGTTTGGTACCGTATTGATCTACTCGTACGGTATTGCACCGTTTTGGTTAGGTTTGGCACCGTAACGAAGTTATCGAACGGTATTGTACCCTTTTGGTGTGGTTTGGTGCCATAACGAAGTACTCGTACGGTATTGCACCATTTTGGTGTGATTTGGTACCGTATGGATTTACTAGTACGGTATTGCACCGTTTTGGTTTGGTTTGGTACCGTAACGAAGTACTCGTACGGTATTGCACCGTTTTGGTGTGGTTTGGTACCGTATGGATGTACTCGTACGGTATTGCACCGTTTTGGTGTGGTTTGGTACCGTATCGATATACTCGTACGGTATTGCACCGTTTTGGTTAGGTTTGGTACCGTAACGAAGTACTCGTACGGTATTGTACCCTTTTGGTGTGGTTTGGTACCGTAACGATGTACTCGTACGGTATTGCACCGTTTTGGTGTGGTTTGGTACCGTATGGATGTACTCGTACGGTATTGCACCGTTTTGGTGTGGTTTGGTACCGTATGTATGTACTCGTAAGGTATTGCACCGTTTTGGTTTGGTTTGGTACCGTAACAAACTACCCGTACGGTATTGTACCCTTTTGGTGTGGTTTGGTACCGTAACGAAGTACTCGTGCGGTATTGCACCGTTTTGGTGAGGTTTGGTACCGTATTGATCTACTCGTACGGTATTGCACCGTTTTGGTTAGGTTTGGTACCGTAACGAAGTTATCGAACGGTATTGTACCCTTTTGGTGTGGTTTGGTGCCATAACGAAGTACTCGTACGGTATTGCACCATTTTGGTGTGATTTGGTACCGTATGGATTTACTAGTACGGTATTGCACCGTTTTGGTTTGGTTTGGTACCGTAACGAAGTACTCGTACGGTATTGCACCGTTTTGGTGTGGTTTGGTACCGTATGGATGTACTCGTACGGCATTGCACCGTTTTGGTGTGGTTTGGTACCGTATGGATGTACTCGTACGGTATTGCACCGTTTTGGTGTGGTTTGGTACCGTATGGATGTACTCGTACGGTATTGCACCGTTTTGGTTAGGTTTGGTACCGTAACGAAATATTCGTACGGTCTTGTACCCTTTTGGTGTGGTTTGGTACCGTAACGAAGTACTCGTACGGTATTGCACCGTTTTGGTGTGGTTTGGTACCGTATGGATGTACTCGTACGGTATAGCACCGTTTTGGTTAGGTTTGGTACCGTATGGATGTACTCGTACGGTATTGCACCGTTTTCGTTTGGATTGGTACCGTAACGAAGTACTCGAACGGTACTGTACCCGTTTGGTGTGGTTTGGTACCGTAACGAAGTACTCGTACGGTATTGCACCGTTTTGGTGTGGTTTGGTACCGTATGGATGTACTCGTACGGTATTGCACCGTTTTGGTTTGGTTTGGTTTGGTACCGTAACGAAGTTCTCGAACGGTATTGTACACTTTTGGTGTGGTTTGGTACCGTAACGAAGTACTCGTACGGTATTGCACCGTTTTAGTGTGGTTTGGTACCGTATCGATGTACTCGTAGGGTATTGTACCCTTTTTGTGTGGTTTGGTACCGTAACGAAGTACTCGTACGGTATTGCACCGTTTTGGTTTGGTTTGGTACCGTATGGATGTACTCGTACGGTATTGCACCGTTTTTGTTTTGTTTGGTACCGTAACGAAGTATTCGTACGGTATTGCACCGTTTTGGTGTGGTTTTGGTACCGTATGGATGTACTTGTACGGTATTGCACCGTTTTGGTGTGGTTTGGTACCGTATGGATGTACTCGTACGGTATTGCACCGTTTTGGTGTGGTTTGGTACCGTATGGATCTACTCGTACGGTATTGCACCGTTTTGGTTTGGTTTGGTACCGTAACGAAGTACTCGAACGGTATTGTACGCTTTTGGTGTGGTTTGGTACCGTAACGAATTACTTGACGGTATTATACCCTTTTGGTGTGGGTTGGTACCGTAACGAAGTTCTCGTACGGTATTGCACCGTTTTGGTGTGGTTAGGTACCGTATCGATGTACTCGTACGGTATTGTACCCTTTTTGTGTGGTTTGGTACCGTAACGAAGTACTCGTACGGTATTGCACCGTTTTGGTGTGGTTAGGTACCGTATCGATGTACTCGTACGGTATTGTACCCTTTTTGTGTGGTTTGGTACCGTAACAAAGTACTCGTACGGTATTGCACCGTTTTGGTGTGGTTTGGTACCGTATTGATGTACTCGTATGGTATTGCACCATTTTGGTTTGGTTTGGTACCGTAACGAAGTACTCGAACGGTATTGTACCATTTTGGTGTGGTTTGGTACTGTAACGAAGTACTCGTACGGTATCCAAACCAAAACGGTGCAATACCGTACGAGTACATCCATACGGTACCAAACCACACCAAAACGGTGCAATATCGTACGAGTACTTCGTTACGGTACCAAACCACACAAAAAGGGTACAATACCGTACGAGTACATCCATACGGTACCAAACCACACCAAAAGGGTACAATACCGTTCGAGAACTTCGTTACGGTACAAAACCAAACCAAAACGGTGCAATACCGTACGAGTACATCCATACGGTACCAAACCACACCAGAACGGTGCAATACCGTACGAGTACTTCGTTACGGTACCAAACCACACCAAAGGGTACAATATCGTACGAGTACTTCGTTACGGTACCAAACCAAACCAAAACGGTGCAATACCGTACGAGTACATCCATACGGTACCAAACCACACCAAAACAGTGCAATACCGTACGAGTACGTCCATATGGTACCAAACCACACCAAAACGGTGCAATACCGTAAGAGTACTTCGTTACGGTACCAAACCAAACCAAAACGGTGCAATACCATACCGTACCAAACCACACCAAAACGGTGCAATACCGTACGAGTACATCAATACGGTACCAAACCACACCAAAACGGTGCAATACCGTACGAATACTTCGTTACGGTACCAAACCACACAAAAAGGGTACAATACCGTACGAGTACTTCGTTACGGTACCAAACCTAACAAAAATGGTGCAATACCATACGAGTACATCCATACGGTACCAAACCACACCAAAACGGTGCAATACCGTACGAGTACTTCGTTACGGTACCAAACCACACCAAAAGGGTACAATACCGTTCGAGAACTTCGTTACGGTACCAAACCAAACCAAAACGGTGCAATACCGTACGAGTACATCCATACGGTACCAAACCACACCAAAACGGTGCAATACCGTACGAGTACTTCGTTACGGTACCAAACCACACCAAAAGGGTACAATACCGTACGAGTACTTCGTTTCGGTACCAAACAAAACCAAAACGGTGCAATACCGTACGAGTACATCCATACGGTACCAAACCACACCAAAACGGTGCAATACCGTATGAGTACGTCCATACGGTACGAAACCACACCAAAACGGTGCAATACCGTACGAGTACTTCGTTACGGTACCAAACCACACCAAAAGGGTACAATACCGTTCGAGTACTTCGTTACGGTACCAAACAAAACCAAAACGGTGCAATACCATACGAGTACATCCATACGGTACCAAACCACATCAAAACGGTGCAATACCGTACGAGACATCCATACGGTACCAAACCACACCAAAACGGTGCAATACCGTACGATAACTTCGTTACGGTACCAAACCAAACCAAAACGGTGCAATACCGTACGAGTACATCCATACGGTACCAAACCACACCAAAAGGGTACAATACCGTACGAGTACTTCGTTACGGTACCAAACCAAACCAAAACGGTGCAATACCATACGAGTACATCCATACGGTACCAAACCACACCAAAACGGTGCAATGCCGTAGGAGTACATCAATACGGTACCAAACCACACCAAAACGGTGCAATACCGGACGAGTACTTCGTTACGGTACCAAACCACACCAAAAGGGTACAATACCGTTCGAGTACTTCGTTACGGCACCAAACCAAACCAAAACGGTGCAATACAGTACGAGTACATCCATACGGTACCAAACCACACCAAAACGGTGCAATACCGTACGAGTACTTCGTTACGGTACCAAACCACACCAAAAGGGTACAATACCGTACGAGTACTTCGTTACGGTACCAAACCACACCAAAAGGGTGCAATACCGTACGAGTACTTCGTTACGGTACCAAACCAAACCAAAACGGTGCAATACCATACGAGTACATCCATACGGTACCAAACCACACGAAAACGGTGCAATACCGTACTAGTACATCCATACGGTACCAAACCACACCAAAACGGTGTAATACCGTACGAGTACTTCGTTACGGTACCAAACCACACCAAAAGGGTACAATACCGTTCGAGTACTTCGTTACGGTACCAAACCTAACCAAAACGGTGCAATACCGTACGAGTACATCCATACGGTACCAAACCACACCAAAACGGTGCAATACCGTACGAGTACATCCATACGGTACCAAACCACACCAAAACGGTGCAATACCGTACGAGTACTTCGTTACGGTACCAAACCACCCTAAAAGGGTACCATACCGTACGAGTACTTCGTTACGGTACCAAACCAAACCAAAACGGTGCAATACCATACGAGTACATCCATACGGTACCAAACCACACCAAAACGGTGCATTACCGTACGAGTATATCCATACGGTACAAAACCACACCAAAACGGTGCAATACCGTAAGAATACTTCGTTACGGTACCAAACCAAACCAAAACGGTGCAATACCGTACGAGTACATCCATACGGTACCAAACCACACCAAAACGGTGCAATACCGTACGAGTAAATCCATACGGTACCAAACCACACCAAAACGGTGCAATACCGTATGAATACGTCCATACGGTACGAAACCACACCAAAACGGTGCAATACCGTACGAGTACTTCGTTACGGTACCAAACCACACAAAAAGGGTACAATACCGTTCGAGTACTTCGTTACGGTACCAAACAAAACCAAAACGGTGCAATACCATACGAGTGCATCCATACGGTACCAAACCACACCAAAACGGTGCAATACCGTACGAGACATCCATACGGTACCAAACCACACCAAAACGGTGCAATACCGTACGAGTACATCCATACGGTACCAAACCACACCAAAACGGTGCAATACCGTACGATAACTTCGTTACGGTACCAAACCAAACCAAAACGGTGCAATACCGTACGAGTACATCCATACGGTACCAAACCACACCAAAAGGGTACAATACCGTACGAGTACTTCGTTACGGTACCAAACCAAACCAAAACGGTGCAATACCATACGAGTACATCCATACGGTACCAAACCACACCAAAACGGTGCAATACCGTACGAGTACATCAATACGGTACCAAACCACACCAAAACGGTGCAATACCGGACGAGTACTTCGTTACGGTACCAAACCACACCAAAAGGGTACAATACCGTTCGAGTACTTCGTTACGGCACCAAACCAAACCAAAACGGTGCAATACAGTACGAGTACATCCATACGGTACCAAACCACACCAAAACGGTGCAATACCGTACGAGTACATCCATACGGTACCAAACCACACCAAAACGGTGCAATACCGTACGAGTACATCCATACGGTACCAAACCACACCAAAACGGTGCAATACCGTATGAGTACGTCCATACGGTACGAAACCACACCAAAACGGTGCAATACCGTACGAGTACTTCGTTACGGTACCAAACCACACAAAAAGGGTACAATACCGTTCGAGTACTTCGTTACGGTACCAAACAAAACCAAAACGGTGCAATACCATACGAGTGCATCCATACGGTACCAAACCACACCAAAACGGTGCAATACCGTACGAGACATCCATACGGTACCAAACCACACCAAAACGGTGCAATACCGTACGAGTACATCCATACGGTACCAAACCACACCAAAACGGTGCAATACCGTACGAGTACATCCATACGGTACCAAACCACACCAAAACGGTGCAATACCGTACGAGTACTTCGTTACGGTACCAAACCACACCAAAAGGGTACAATACCGTTCGAGTACTTCGTTACGGTACCAATCCAAACCAAAACGGTGCAATACCGTACGAGTACATCCATACGGTACCAAACCTAACCAAAACGGTGCAATACCGTACGGGTACATCCATACGGTACCAAACCACACCAAAACGGTGCAATACCGTACGAGTACTTCGTTACGGTACCAAACCACACAAAAAGGGTACAATACCGTACGAGTACATCCATACGGTACCAAACCACACCAAAACGGTGCAATACCGTACGAGTACTTCGTTACGGTACCAAACCACACCAAAAGGGTACAATACCGTACGAGAACTTCGTTACGGTACCAAACCAAACCAAAACGGTGCAATACCGTACGAGTACATCCATACGGTACAAAACCACACCAAAACGGTGCAATACCGTACGAGTACGTCCATACGGTACGAAACCACACCAAAACGGTGCAATACCGTACGAGTACTACGTTACGGTACCAAACCACACCAAAAGGGTACAATACCGTTCGAGTACTTCGTTACGGTACCAAACAAAACCAAAACGGTGCAATACCATACGAGTACATCCATACGGTACCAAACCACACCAAAACGGTGCAATACCGTACGAGTACTTCATTACGGTACCAAACCAAACCAAAACGGTGCAATACCATACGAGTACATCCATACGGTACCAAACCACACCAAAACGGTGCAATACCGTACGAGTACTTCGTTACGGTACCAAACCACACCAAAAGGGTACAATACCTTTCGAGTACTTCGTTACGGTACCAAACCAAACCAAAACGGTGCAATACCGTACGAGTACATCCATACGGTACCAAACCACACCAAAACGGTGCAATACCGTACGAGTACATCCATACGGTACCAAACCACACCAAAACGGTGCAATGCCGTACGAGTACATCCATACGGTACCAAACCACACCAAAACGGTGCAATACCGTACGAGTACATCCATACGGTACCAAACCACACCAAAACGGTGCAATACCGTACGAATACTTTGTTACGGTACCAAACCAAACAAAAACGGTGCAATACCGTACGAGTACATCCATACGGTACCAAACAAAACCAAAACGGTGCAATACCGTACGAGTACATCCATACGGTACCAGACCACACCAAAACGGTGCAATACCGTACGAGTACATCCATACGGTACCAAACCACACCAAAACGGTGCAATACCGTACGAGTGCTTCGTTACGGTACCAAACCACACCAAAAGGGTACAATACCGTACGAGTACTTCGTTACGGTACCAAACCACACCAAAAGGGTGCAATACCGTACGAGTACATCGATACGGTACCAAACCACACCAAAACGGTGCAATACCGTAGGAGTACATCGATACGGTACCAAACCACACCAAAACGGTGCAATACCGTACGAGTACTTCGTTACGGTACGAAACCACACCAAAAGGGTACAATACCGTTCGAGTACTTCGTTACGGCACCAAACCAAACCAAACCAAAACGGTGCAATACCGTACGAGTACATCCATACGGTACCAAACCACACCAAAACGGTGCAATACCGTACGAGTACTTCGTTACGGTACAAAACTACACCAAAAGGGTACAATACCGTTCGTGTACTTCGTTACGGTACCAAAGCAAACCAAAACGGTGCAATACCGTACGAGTATATCCATACGGTACCAAACCACACCAAAACGGTGCAATACCGTACGAGTACTTCATTACGGTACCAAACCAAACCAAAACGGTGCAATACCATACGAGTACATCCATACGGTACCAAACCACACCAAAACGGTGCAATACCGTACGAATACTTTGTTACGGTACCAAACCAAACCAAAACGGTGCAATACCGTACGAGTACATCCATACGGTACCAAACCAAACCAAAACGGTGCAATACCGTACGAGTACATCCATACGGTACCAAACCACACCAAAACGGTGCAATACCGTACGAGTACTTCGTTACGGTACCAAACCACACCAAAAGGGTACAATACCGTTCGAGTACTTCGTTACGGTACCAATCCAAACCAAACCGGTGCAATACCGTACGAGTACATCCATACGGTACCAAACCTAACAAAAACGGTGCAATACCGTACGAGTACATCCATACGTTACCAAACCACACCAAAACGGTGCAATACCGTACGAGTACTTCGTTACGGTACCAAACCACACAAAAAGGGTACAATACCGTACGAGTACATCCATACGGTACCAAACCACACCAAAACGGTGCAATACCGTACGAGTACTTCGTTACGGTACCAAACCACACCAAAAGGGTACAATACCGTACGAGTACTTCGTTACGGTACCAAACCACACCAAAAGGGTGCAATACCGTACGAGTACATCCATACGGTACCAAACCACACCAAAACGGTGCAATACCGTACGAGTACTTCGTTACGGTACCAAACCACACCAAAAGGGTATAATACCGTACGAGTACTTCGTTACGGTACCAAACCAAACCAAACCAAAACGGTGCAATACCATACGAGTACATCCATACGGTATCAAACCACACCAAAATGGTGCAATACCGTACGAGTACTTTGTTACGGTACCAAACCACACAAAAAGGATACAATACCGTACGAGTACATCGATACGGTACCAAACCACACCAAAACGGTGCAATACCGTACGAGTACATCGTTACGGTACCAAACCAAACCAAAACGGTGCAATACCGTACGAGTACATCCATACGGTACCAAACCTAACCAAAACGGTGCAATACCGTACGAGTACATCCATACGGTACCAAACCACACCAAAACGGTGCAATACCGTACGAGTACATCCATACGGTACCAAACCACACCAAAACGGTGCAATACCGTACGAGTACTTCGTTACGGTACCAAACCACACCAAAACGGTGCAATACCGTACGAGTACTTCGTTACGGTACCAAACCACACCAAAAGGGTACAATACCGTTCGAGTACTTCGTTACGGTACCAAACCTAACCAAAACGTTGCAATACCGTACGAGTACATCCATACGGTACCAAACCACACCAAAACGGTGCAATACCGTACGAGTACATCCATACGGTACCAAACCACACCAAAACGGTGCAATACCGTACGAGTACATCGATACGGTACCAAACCACACCAAAACGGTGCAATACCGTTCGAGTACTTCGTTACGGTACCAATCCAAACCAAAACGGTGCAATACCGTACGAGTACATCCATACGGTACCAAACCTAACCAAAACGGTGCAATACCGTACGAGTACATCCATACGGTACCAAACCACACCAAAACGGTGCAATACCGTACGAGTACATCCATATGGTACCAAACCACACCAAAACGGTGCAATACCGTACGAGTACTTCGTTACGGTACCAAACCACACCAAAAGGGTACAATACCGTTCGAGTACTTCGTTACGGTACCAAACCAAACCAAAACGGTGCAATACCGTACGAGTACATCCATACGGTACCAAACCACACCAAAACGGTGCAATACCGTACGAGTACTTCGTTACGGTACCAAACCACACCAAAAGGGTACAATACCGTTCGAGTACTTCGTTACGGTACCAATCAAAACCAAAACGGTGCAATACCGTACGAGTACATCCATACGGTACCAAACCACACCAAAACGGTGCAATACCGTACGAGTACATCCATACGGTACCAAACCACACCAAAACGGTGCAATACCGTACGAGTACTTCGTTACGGTACCAAACCACACCAAAACGGTGCAATACCGTACGAGTACTTCGTTACGGTACCAAACCACACCAAAAGGGTACAATACCGTTCGAGAACTTCGTTACGGAACCAAACCAAACCAAAACGGTGCAATACCATACGAGTACATCCATACGGTACCAAACCACACCAAAACGGTGCAATACCGTACGAGTACTTCGTTACGGTACCAAACCACACCGAAAGGGTACAATACCGTTCGAGTACTTCGTTACGGTACCAATCCAAACAAAAACGGTGCAATACCGTACGAGTACATCCATACGGTACCAAACCTAACAAAAACGCTGCAATACCGTACGAGTACATCCATACGGTACCAAACCACACCAAAACGGTGCAATGCCGTACGAGTACATCCATACGGTACCAAACCACACCAAAACGGTGCAATACCGTACGAGTACATCCATACGGTACCAAACCACACCAAAACGGTTCAATACCGGACGAGTACTTCGTTACGGTACCAAACCACACCAAAAGGGTACAATACCGTTCGAGTACTTCGTTACGGTACCAAACCAAACCAAAACGGTGCAATACCGTACGAGTACATCCATACGGTACCAAACCACACCAAAACGGTGCAATACCGTACGAGTACTTCGTTACGGTACCAAACCACACCAAAAGGGTACAATACCGTTCGAGTACTTCGTTACGGTAGCAAACCTAACCAAAACGGTGCAATACCGTACGAGTACATCCATACGGTACCAAACCACACCAAAACGGTGCAATGCCGTACGAGTACATCCATACGGTACCAAACCACACCAAAACGGTGCAATCCCGTACGAGTACATCCATACGGTACCAAACCACACCAAAACGGTGCAATACCGTACGAGTACTTCGTTACGGTACCAAACCACACAAAAAGGGTACAATACCATACGAGTACATCGATACGGTACCAAACCACACAAAAAGGATACAATACCGTACGAGTACATCGATACGGTACCAAACCACACCAAAACGGTGCAATACCGTACGAGTACGTCGTTACGGTACCAAACCAAACCAAAACGGTGCAATACCGTACGAGTACATCCATACGGTACCAAACCACACCAAAACGGTTCAATGTCGTACGAGTACATCCATACGGTACCAAACCACACCAAAACGGGGCAATACCGTACGAGTACATCCATACGGTACCAAACCACACCAAAACGGTGCAATACCGTACAAGTACTTCGTTACGGTACCAAACCAAACCAAAAGGGTACAATACCGTTCGAGTACTTCGTTACGGTACCAAACCAAACCAAAACGGTGCAATACTGTACGAGTACATCCATACGGTACCAAACCACACCAAAACGGTGCAATACCGTACGAGTACTTTGTTACGGTACCAAACCACACCAAAAGGGTACAATACCGTTCGAGTACTTCGTTACGGTGCCAAACCTAACCAAAACGGTGCAATACCGTACGAGTACATCCATACGGTACCAAACCACACCAAAACGGTGCAATACCGTACGAGTACATCCATACGGTACCAAACCACACCAAAACGGTGCAATACCGTACGAGTACATCCATACGGTACCAAACCTCACCAAAACGGTGCAATACCGTACGAATACTACGTTACGGTACCAAACCAAACCAAAACAGTGCAATACCGTACGAGTACATCCATACGGTACCAAACCAAACCAAAACGGTGCAATACCGTACGAGTACTTCGTTACGGTACCAAACCACACCAAAAGGGTACAATACCGTTCGAGTACTTCGTTACGGTACCAAACCAAACCAAAACGGTGCAATACTGTACGAGTACATCCATACGGTACCAAACCACACCAAAACGGTGCAATACCGTACGAGTACTTCGTTACGGTACCAAACCACACCAAAAGGGTACAATACCGTTCGAGTACTTCGTTACGGTACCAAACCTAACCAAAACGGTGCAATACCGTACGAGTACATCCATACGGTACCAAACGACACCAAAACGGTGCAATACCGTACGAGTACATCCATACGGTACCAAACCACACCAAAACGGTGCAATACCGTACGAGTACATCCATACGGTACCAAACCACACCAAAACGGTGCAATACCGTACAAGTACTTCGTTACGGTACCAAACCACACCAAAAGGGTACAATACCGTTCGAGTACTTCGTTACGGTACCAAACCAAACCAAAACGGTGCAATACTGTACGAGTACATCCATACGGTACCAAACCACACCAAAACGGTGCAATACCGTACGAGTACTTCGTTACGGTACCAAACCACACCAAAAGGGTACAATACCGTTCGAGTACTTCGTTACGGTGCCAAACCTAACCAAAACGGTGCAATACCGTACGAGTACGTCGTTACGGTACCAAACCAAACCAAAACGGTGCAATACCGTACGAGTACATCCATACGGTACCAAACCACACCAAAACGGTTCAATGTCGTACGAGTACATCCATACGGTAACAAACCACACCAAAACGGGGCAATACCGTACGAGTACATCCATACGGTACCAAACCACACCAAAACGGTGCAATACCGTGCGAGTACTTCGTTACAGTACCAAACCACACCAAAAGGGTACAATACCGTTCGAGTACTTCGTTACGGTACCAAACCAAACCAAAACGGTGCAATACGGTACGAGTACATCCATACGGTACCAAACCACACCAAAACGGTGCAATACCGTACGAGTACTTCGTTACGGTACCAAACCACACCAAAAGGGTACAATACCGTTCGAGTACTTCGTTACGGTACCAAACCTAACCAAAACGGTGCAATACCGTACGAGTACATCCATACGGTACCAAACGACACCAAAACGGTGCAATACCGTACGAGTACATCCATACGGTACCAAACGACACCAAAACGGTGCAATACCGTACGAGTACATCCATACGGTACCAAACCACCCCAAAACGGTGCAATACCGTACGAGTAGTTCATTACGGTACCAAACCAAACCAAAACAGTGCAATACCGTACGAGTACATCCATACGGTACCAAACCACACCAAAACGGTGCGATACCGTACGAGTACTTCGTTACGGTACCAAACCACACCAAAAGGGTATAATACCGTTCGAGTAATTCGTTACGGCACCAAACCAAACCAAAACGGTGCAATACCGTACGAGTACATCCATCCGGTACCAGACCACACCAAAACGGTGCAATACCGTACGAGTACATCCATACGGTACCAAACCACACCAAAACGGTGCAATGCCGTACGAGTACTTCCATACGGTACCAAACCACACCAAAACGGTTCTATACCGTACGAGTACTTCGTTACGGTACCAAACCAAACCAAAACGGTGCAATACCGTACGAGTACATCCATACGGTACCAAACCACACCAAAACGGTGCAATACCGTACGAGTACTTCGTTACGGTACCAAACCAAACAAAAACGGTGCAATACCGTACGAGTACATCCATACGGTACCAGAGCACACCAAAACGGTGCAATACCGTACGAGTACATCCATACGGTACCAAACCACACCAAAACGGTGCAATACCGTACGAGTACTTCGTTACGGTACCAAACCACACCAAAACGGTGCAATACCGTAGGATTACTTCGTTACGGTACCAAACCAAACCAAAACGGTGCAATACCGTACGAGTACTTCGTTACGGTACCAAACCTCACCAAAAGGGTACAATACCGTACGAGTACTTCGTTACGGTACCAAACCACACCAAAACGGTGCAATACCGTACGATTACTTCGTTACGGTACCAAACCAAACCAAAACGGTGCAATACCGTTCGAGTACATCCATACGGTACCAAACCACACCAAAACGGTGCAATACCGTACGAGTACTTCGTTACGGTACCAAACCTCACCAAAAGGGTACAATACCGTACGAGTACTTCGTTACGGTACCAAACTTAACCAAAACGGTGCAATACCGTACGAGTAGATCCATACGGTACCAAACCACACCAAAACGGTGCAATACCGTACGAGTACATCCATACGGTACCAAACCACACCAAAACGGTGCAATACCGTACGAGTACTTCGTTACGGTACCAAACCACACCAAAAGGGTACAATACCGTTCGAGTACTTCGTTACGGTACCAATCCAAACCAAAACGGTGCAATACCGTACGAGTACATCCATACGGTACCAAACCTAACCAAAACGGTGCAATACCGTACGGGTACATCCATACGGTACACCACCACACCAAAACGGTGCAATACCGTACGAGTACTTCGTTACGGTACCAAACCACACAAAAAGGGTACAATACCGTACGAGTACATCCATACGGTACCAAACCACACCAAAACGGTGCAATACCGTACGAGTACTTCGTTACGGTACCAAACCACACCAAAAGGGTACAATACCGTACGAGAACTTCGTTACGGTACCAAACCAAACCAAAACGGTGCAATACCGTACGAGTACATCCATACGGTACAAAACCACACCAAAACGGTTCAATACCGTACGAGTACGTCCATACGGTACGAAACCACACCAAAACGGTGCAATACCGTACGAGTACTACGTTACGGTACCAAACCACACCAAAAGGGTACAATACCGTTCGAGTACTTCGTTACGGTACCAAACAAAACAAAAACGGTGCAATACCATACGAGTACATCCATACGGTACCAAACCACACCAAAACGGTGCAATACCGTACGAGTACTTCATTACGGTACCAGACCAAACCAAAACGGTGCAATACCATACGAGTACATCCATACGGTACCAAACCACACCAAAACGGTGCAATACCGTACGAGTACTTCGTTACGGTACCAAACCACACCAAAAGGGTACAATACCTTTCGAGTACTTCGTTACGGTACCAAACCAAACCAAAACGGTGCAATACCGTACGAGTACATCCATACGGTACCAAACCACACCAAAACGGTGCAATACCGTACGAGTACATCCATACGGTACCAAACCACACCAAAACGGTGCAATGCCGTACGAGTACATCCATACGGTACCAAACCACACCAAAACGGTGCAATACCGTACGAGTACATCCATACGGTACCAAACCACACCAAAACGGTGCAATACCGTACGAATACTTTGTTACGGTACCAAACCAAACCAAAACGGTGCAATACCGTACGAGTACATCCATACGGTACCAAACCAAACCAAAACGGTGCAATACCGTACGAGTACATCCATACGGTACCAGACCACACCAAAACGGTGCAATACCGTACGAGTACATCCATACGGTACCACACCACACCAAAACGGTGCAATACCGTACGAGTGCTTCGTTACGGTACCAAACCACACCAAAAGGGTACAATACCGTACGAGTACTTCGTTACGGTACCAAACCACACCAAAAGGGTGCAATACCGTACGAGTACATCGATACGGTACCAAACCACACCAAAACGGTGCAATACCGTAGGAGTACATCGATACGGTACCAAACCACACCAAAACGGTGCAATACCGTACGAGTACTTCGTTACGGTACGAAACCACACCAAAAGGGTACAATACCGTTCGAGTACTTCGTTACGGCACCAAACCAAACCAAACCAAAACGGTGCAATACCGTACGAGTACATCCATACGGTACCAAACCACACCAAAACGGTGCAATACCGTACGAGTACTTCGTTACGGTACAAAACTACACCAAAAGGGTACAATACCGTTCGTGTACTTCGTTACGGTACCAAAGCAAACCAAAACGGTGCAATACCGTACGAGTATATCCATACGGTACCAAACCACACCAAAACGGTGCAATACCGTACGAGTACTTCATTACGGTACCAAACCAAACCAAAACGGTGCAATACCATACGAGTACATCCATACGGTACCAAACCACACCAAAACGGTGCAATACCGTACGAATACTTTGTTACGGTACCAAACCAAACCAAAACGGTGCAATACCGTACGAGTACATCCATACGGTACCAAACCAAACCAAAACGGTGCAATACCGTACGAGTACATCCATACGGTACCAAACCACACCAAAACGGTGCAATACCGTACGAGTACTTCGTTACGGTACCAAACCACACCAAAAGGGTACAATACCGTTCGAGTACTTCGTTACGGTACCAATCCAAACCAAACCGGTGCAATACCGTACGAGTACATCCATACGATACCAAACCTAACAAAAACGGTGCAATACCGTACGAGTACATCCATACGTTACCAAACCACACCAAAACGGTGCAATACCGTACGAGTACTTCGTTACGGTACCAAACCACACAAAAAGGGTACAATACCGTACGAGTACATCCATACGGTACCAAACCACACCAAAACGGTGCAATACCGTACGAGTACTTCGTTACGGTACCAAACCACACCAAAAGGGTACAATACCGTACGAGTACTTCGTTACGGTACCAAACCACACCAAAAGGGTGCAATACCGTACGAGTACATCCATACGGTACCAAACCACACCAAAACGGTGCAATACCGTACGAGTACTTCGTTACGGTACCAAACCACACCAAAAGGGTATAATACCGTTCGAGTACTTCGTTACGGTACCAAACCAAACCAAACCAAAACGGTGCAATACCATACGAGTACATCCATACGGTATCAAACCACACCAAAATGGTGCAATACCGTACGAGTACTTTGTTACGGTACCAAACCACACAAAAAGGATACAATACCGTACGAGTACATCGATACGGTACCAAACCACACCAAAACGGTGCAATACCGTACGAGTACATCGTTACGGTACCAAACCAAACCAAAACGGTGCAATACCGTACGAGTACATCCATACGGTACCAAACCTAACCAAAACGGTGCAATACCGTACGAGTACATCCATACGGTACCAAACCACACCAAAACGGTGCAATACCGTACGAGTACATCCATACGGTACCAAACCACACCAAAACGGTGCAATACCGTACGAGTACTTCGTTACGGTACCAAACCACACCAAAACGGTGCAATACCGTACGAGTACTTCGTTACGGTACCAAACCACACCAAAAGGGTACAATACCGTTCGAGTACTTCGTTACGGTACCAAACCTAACCAAAACGTTGCAATACCGTACGAGTACATCCATACGGTACCAAACCACACCAAAACGGTGCAATACCGTACGAGTACATCCATACGGTACCAAACCACACCAAAACGGTGCAATACCGTACGAGTACATCGATACGGTACCAAACCACACCAAAACGGTGCAATACCGTTCGAGTACTTCGTTACGGTACCAATCCAAACCAAAACGGTGCAATACCGTACGAGTACATCCATACGGTACCAAACCTAACCAAAACGGTGCAATACCGTACGAGTACATCCATACGGTACCAAACCACACCAAAACGGTGCAATACCGTACGAGTACATCCATATGGTACCAAACCACACCAAAACGGTGCAATACCGTACGTGTACTTCGTTACGGTACCAAACCACACCAAAAGGGTACAATACCGTTCGAGTACTTCGTTACGGTACCAAACCAAACCAAAACGGTGCAATACCGTACGAGTACATCCATACGGTACCAAACCACACCAAAACGGTGCAATACCGTACGAGTACTTCGTTACGGTACCAAACCACACCAAAAGGGTACAATACCGTTCGAGTACTTCGTTACGGTACCAATCAAAACCAAAACGGTGCAATACCGTACGAGTACATCCATACGGTACCAAACCACACCAAAACGGTGCAATACCGTACGAGTACATCCATACGGTACCAAACCACACCAAAACGGTGCAATACCGTACGAGTACTTCGTTACGGTACCAAACCACACCAAAACGGTGCAATACCGTACGAGTACTTCGTTACGGTACCAAACCACACCAAAAGGGTACAATACCGTTCGAGAACTTCGTTACGGAACCAAACAAAACCAAAACGGTGCAATACCATACGAGTACATCCATACGGTACCAAACCACACCAAAACGGTGCAATACCGTACGAGTACTTCGTTACGGTACCAAACCACACCGAAAGGGTACAATACCGTTCGAGTACTTCGTTACGGTACCAATCCAAACAAAAACGGTGCAATACCGTACGAGTACATCCATACGGTACCAAACCTAACAAAAACGCTGCAATACCGTACGAGTACATCCATACGGTACCAAACCACACCAAAACGGTGCAATGCCGTACGAGTACATCCATACGGTACCAAACCACACCAAAACGGTGCAATACCGTACGAGTACATCCATACGGTACCAAACCACACCAAAACGGTGCAATACCGGACGAGTACTTCGTTACGGTACCAAACCACACCAAAAGGGTACAATACCGTTCGAGTACTTCGTTACGGTACCAAACCTAACCAAAACGTTGCAATACCGTACGAGTACATCCATACGGTACCAAACCACACCAAAACGGTGCAATACCGTACGAGTACATCCATACGGTACCAAACCACACCAAAACGGTGCAATACCGTACGAGTACATCGATACGGTACCAAACCACACCAAAACGGTGCAATACCGTTCGAGTACTTCGTTACGGTACCAATCCAAACCAAAACGGTGCAATACCGTACGAGTACATCCATACGGTACCAAACCTAACCAAAACGGTGCAATACCGTACGAGTACATCCATACGGTACCAAACCACACCAAAACGGTGCAATACCGTACGAGTACATCCATATGGTACCAAACCACACCAAAACGGTGCAATACCGTACGTGTACTTCGTTACGGTACCAAACCACACCAAAAGGGTACAATACCGTTCGAGTACTTCGTTACGGTACCAAACCAAACCAAAACGGTGCAATACCGTACGAGTACATCCATACGGTACCAAACCACACCAAAACGGTGCAATACCGTACGAGTACTTCGTTACGGTACCAAACCACACCAAAAGGGTACAATACCGTTCGAGTACTTCGTTACGGTACCAATCAAAACCAAAACGGTGCAATACCGTACGAGTACATCCATACGGTACCAAACCACACCAAAACGGTGCAATACCGTACGAGTACATCCATACGGTACCAAACCACACCAAAACGGTGCAATACCGTACGAGTACTTCGTTACGGTACCAAACCACACCAAAACGGTGCAATACCGTACGAGTACTTCGTTACGGTACCAAACCACACCAAAAGGGTACAATACCGTTCGAGAACTTCGTTACGGAACCAAACAAAACCAAAACGGTGCAATACCATACGAGTACATCCATACGGTACCAAACCACACCAAAACGGTGCAATACCGTACGAGTACTTCGTTACGGTACCAAACCACACCGAAAGGGTACAATACCGTTCGAGTACTTCGTTACGGTACCAATCCAAACAAAAACGGTGCAATACCGTACGAGTACATCCATACGGTACCAAACCTAACAAAAACGCTGCAATACCGTACGAGTACATCCATACGGTACCAAACCACACCAAAACGGTGCAATGCCGTACGAGTACATCCATACGGTACCAAACCACACCAAAACGGTGCAATACCGTACGAGTACATCCATACGGTACCAAACCACACCAAAACGGTGCAATACCGGACGAGTACTTCGTTACGGTACCAAACCACACCAAAAGGGTACAATACCGTTCGAGTACTTCGTTACGGTACCAAACCAAACCAAAACGGTGCAATACCGTACGAGTACATCCATACGGTACCAAACCACACCAAAACGGTGCAATACCGTACGAGTACTTCGTTACGGTACCAAACCACACCAAAAGGGTACAATACCGTTCGAGTACTTCGTTACGGTAGCAAACCTAACCAAAACGGTGCAATACCGTACGAGTACATCCATACGGTACCAAACCACACCAAAACGGTGCAATACCGTACGAGTACTTCGTTACGGTACCAAACCACACAAAAAGGGTACAATACCATACGAGTACATCGATACGGTACCAAACCACACAAAAAGGATACAATACCGTACGAGTACATCGATACGGTACCAAACCACACCAAAACGGTGCAATACCGTACGAGTACGTCGTTACGGTACCAAACCAAACCAAAACGGTGCAATACCGTACGAGTACATCCATACGGTACCAAACCACACCAAAACGGTTCAATGTCGTACGAGTACATCCATACGGTACCAAACCACACCAAAACGGGGCAATACCGTACGAGTACATCCATACGGTACCAAACCACACCAAAACGGTGCAATACCGTACAAGTACTTCGTTACGGTACCAAACCAAACCAAAAGGGTACAATACCGTTCGAGTACTTCGTTACGGTACCAAACCAAACCAAAACGGTGCAATACTGTACGAGTACATCCATACGGTACCAAACCACACCAAAACGGTGCAATACCGTACGAGTACTTTGTTACGGTACCAAACCACACCAAAAGGGTACAATACCGTTCGAGTACTTCGTTACGGTGCCAAACCTAACCAAAACGGTGCAATACCGTACGAGTACATCCATACGGTACCAAACCACACCAAAACGGTGCAATACCGTACGAGTACATCCATACGGTACCAAACCACACCAAAACGGTGCAATACCGTACGAGTACATCCATACGGTACCAAACCTCACCAAAACGGTGCAATACCGTACGAATACTACGTTACGGTACCAAACCAAACCAAAACAGTGCAATACCGTACGAGTACATCCATACGGTACCAAACCAAACCAAAACGGTGCAATACCGTACGAGTACTTCGTTACGGTACCAAACCACACCAAAAGGGTACAATACCGTTCGAGTACTTCGTTACGGTACCAAACCAAACCAAAACGGTGCAATACTGTACGAGTACATCCATACGGTACCAAACCACACCAAAACGGTGCAATACCGTACGAGTACTTCGTTACGGTACCAAACCACACCAAAAGGGTACAATACCGTTCGAGTACTTCGTTACGGTACCAAACCTAACCAAAACGGTGCAATACCGTACGAGTACATCCATACGGTACCAAACGACACCAAAACGGTGCAATACCGTACGAGTACATCCATACGGTACCAAACCACACCAAAACGGTGCAATACCGTACGAGTACATCCATACGGTACCAAACCACACCAAAACGGTGCAATACCGTACAAGTACTTCGTTACGGTACCAAACCACACCAAAAGGGTACAATACCGTTCGAGTACTTCGTTACGGTACCAAACCAAACCAAAACGGTGCAATACTGTACGAGTACATCCATACGGTACCAAACCACACCAAAACGGTGCAATACCGTACGAGTACTTCGTTACGGTACCAAACCACACCAAAAGGGTACAATACCGTTCGAGTACTTCGTTACGGTGCCAAACCTAACCAAAACGGTGCAATACCGTACGAGTACGTCGTTACGGTACCAAACCAAACCAAAACGGTGCAATACCGTACGAGTACATCCATACGGTACCAAACCACACCAAAACGGTTCAATGTCGTACGAGTACATCCATACGGTACCAAACCACACCAAAACGGGGCAATACCGTACGAGTACATCCATACGGTACCAAACCACACCAAAACGGTGCAATACCGTGCGAGTACTTCGTTACAGTACCAAACCACACCAAAAGGGTACAATACCGTTCGAGTACTTCGTTACGGTACCAAACCAAACCAAAACGGTGCAATACTGTACGAGTACATCCATACGGTACCAAACCACACCAAAACGGTGCAATACCGTACGAGTACTTCGTTACGGTACCAAACCACACCAAAAGGGTACAATACCGTTCGAGTACTTCGTTACGGTACCAAACCTAACCAAAACGGTGCAATACCGTACGAGTACATCCATACGGTACCAAACGACACCAAAACGGTGCAATACCGTACGAGTACATCCATACGGTACCAAACGACACCAAAACGGTGCAATACCGTACGAGTACATCCATACGGTACCAAACCACCCCAAAACGGTGCAATACCGTACGAGTAGTTCATTACGGTACCAAACCAAACCAAAACAGTGCAATACCGTACGAGTACATCCATACGGTACCAAACCACACCAAAACGGTGCGATACCGTACGAGTACTTCGTTACGGTACCAAACCACACCAAAAGGGTATAATACCGTTCGAGTAATTCGTTACGGCACCAAACCAAACCAAAACGGTGCAATACCGTACGAGTACATCCATCCGGTACCAGACCACACCAAAACGGTGCAATACCGTACGAGTACATCCATACGGTACCAAACCACACCAAAACGGTGCAATGCCGTACGAGTACTTCCATACGGTACCAAACCACACCAAAACGGTTCTATACCGTACGAGTACTTCGTTACGGTACCAAACCAAACCAAAACGGTGCAATACCGTACGAGTACATCCATACGGTACCAAACCACACCAAAACGGTGCAATACCGTACGAGTACTTCGTTACGGTACCAAACCAATCAAAAACGGTGCAATACCGTACGAGTACATCCATACGGTACCAGAGCACACCAAAACGGTGCAATACCGTACGAGTACATCCATACGGTACCAAACCACACCAAAACGGTGCAATACCGTACGAGTACTTCGTTACGGTACCAAACCACACCAAAACGGTGCAATACCGTAGGATTACTTCGTTACGGTACCAAACCAAACCAAAACGGTGCAATACCGTACGAGTACTTCGTTACGGTACCAAACCTCACCAAAAGGGTACAATACCGTACGAGTACTTCGTTACGGTACCAAACCACACCAAAACGGTGCAATACCGTACGATTACTTCGTTACGGTACCAAACCAAACCAAAACGGTGCAATACCGTTCGAGTACATCCATACGGTACCAAACCACACCAAAACGGTGCAATACCGTACGAGTACTTCGTTACGGTACCAAACCTCACCAAAAGGGTACAATACCGTACGAGTACTTCGTTACGGTACCAAACTTAACCAAAACGGTGCAATACCGTACGAGTAGATCCATACGGTACCAAACCTCACCAAAACGGTGCAATACCGTACGAGTACTTCGTTACGGTACCAAACCATACCAAAAGGGTACAATACCGTTCGAGTACTTCGTTACGGTACCAAACCTAACCAAAACGGTGCAATACCGTACGAGTACATCCATACGGTACCAGACCCCACCAAAACGGTGCAATACCGTACGAGTACATCCATACGGTACCAAACCACACCAAAACGGTGCAATGCCGTACGAGTACTTCCATACGGTACCAAACCACACCAAAACGGTTCTATACCGTACGAGTGCTTCGTTACGGTACCAAACCAAACCAAAACGGTGCAATACCGTACGAGTACATCCATACGGTACCAAACCACACCAAAACGGTGCAATGCCGTACGAGTACTTCCATACGGTACCAAACCACACCAAAACGGTTCTATACCGTACGAGTACTTCGTTACGGTACCAAACCAAACCAAAACGGTGCAATACCGTACGAGTACATCCATACGGTACCAAACCACACCAAAACGGTGCAATACCGTACGAGTACTTCGTTACGGTACCAAACCAAACCAAAACGGTGCAATGCCGTACGAGTACTTCGTTACGGTACCAAACCAAACCAAAACGGTGCAATTCCGTACGAGTACATCCATACGGTACCAGACCACACCAAAACGGTGCAATACCGTACGAGTACATCCATACGGTACCAAACCACACCAAAACGGTGCAATACCGTACGAGTACTTCGTTACGGTACCAAACCACACCAAAACGGTGCAATACCGTACGAGTACATCCATACGGTACCAAACCACACCAAAACGGTTCAATGTCGTACGAGTACATCCATACGGTACCAAACCACACCAAAACGGTGCAATACCGTACGAGTACTTCAATACGGTACCAAACCACACCAAAAGGGTACAATACCGTACGAGTACTTCGTTACGGTACCAAACCAAACCAAAACGGTGCAATACCGTACGAGTACATCCATACGGTACCAAACCACACCAAAACGGTGCAATACCGTACGAGTACTTCGTTACGGTACCAAACCACACCAAAAGGGTACAATACCGTTCGAGTAATTCGTTACGGTACCAAACCAAACCAAAACGGTGCAATACCGTACGAGTACATCCATACGGTACAAAACCAGACCAAAACGGTGCAATGCCGTACGAGTACATCCATACGGTACCGAACCACACCAAAACGGTGCAATACCGTACGAGTACATCCATACGGTACCAAACCACACCAAAACGGTGCAATACCGTACGAGTACTTCGTTACGGTACCAAACCAAACAAAAACGGTGCAATACCGTACGAGTACATCCATACGGTACCAGAGCACACCAAAACGGTGCAATACCGTACGAGTACATCCATACGGTACCAAACCACACCAAAACGGTGCAATACCGTACGAGTACTTCGTTACGGTACCAAACCACACCAAAACGGTGCAATACCGTAGGATTACTTCGTTACGGTACCAAACCAAACCAAAACGGTGCAATACCGTACGAGTACTTCGTTACGGTACCAAACCTCACCAAAAGGGTACAATACCGTACGAGTACTTCGTTACGGTACCAAACCACACCAAAACGGTGCAATACCGTACGATTACTTCGTTACGGTACCAAACCAAACCAAAACGGTGCAATACCGTTCGAGTACATCCATACGGTACCAAACCACACCAAAACGGTGCAATACCGTACGAGTACTTCGTTACGGTACCAAACCTCACCAAAAGGGTACAATACCGTACGAGTACTTCGTTACGGTACCAAACTTAACCAAAACGGTGCAATACCGTACGAGTAGATCCATACGGTACCAAACCTCACCAAAACGGTGCAATACCGTACGAGTACTTCGTTACGGTACCAAACCATACCAAAAGGGTACAATACCGTTCGAGTACTTCGTTACGGTACCAAACCTAACCAAAACGGTGCAATACCGTACGAGTACATCCATACGGTACCAGACCCCACCAAAACGGTGCAATACCGTACGAGTACATCCATACGGTACCAAACCACACCAAAACGGTGCAATGCCGTACGAGTACTTCCATACGGTACCAAACCACACCAAAACGGTTCTATACCGTACGAGTGCTTCGTTACGGTACCAAACCAAACCAAAACGGTGCAATACCGTACGAGTACATCCATACGGTACCAAACCACACCAAAACGGTGCAATGCCGTACGAGTACTTCCATACGGTACCAAACCACACCAAAACGGTTCTATACCGTACGAGTACTTCGTTACGGTACCAAACCAAACCAAAACGGTGCAATACCGTACGAGTACATCCATACGGTACCAAACCACACCAAAACGGTGCAATACCGTACGAGTACTTCGTTACGGTACCAAACCAAACCAAAACGGTGCAATACCGTACGAGTACTTCGTTACGGTACCAAACCAAACCAAAACGGTGCAATTCCGTACGAGTACATCCATACGGTACCAGACCACACCAAAACGGTGCAATACCGTACGAGTACATCCATACGGTACCAAACCACACCAAAACGGTGCAATACCGTACGAGTACTTCGTTACGGTACCAAACCACACCAAAACGGTGCAATACCGTACGAGTACATCCATACGGTACCAAACCACACCAAAACGGTTCAATGTCGTACGAGTACATCCATACGGTACCAAACCACACCAAAACGGTGCAATACCGTACGAGTACTTCAATACGGTACCAAACCACACCAAAAGGGTACAATACCGTACGAGTACTTCGTTACGGTACCAAACCAAACCAAAACGGTGCAATACCGTACGAGTACATCCATACGGTACCAAACCACACCAAAACGGTGCAATACCGTACGAGTACTTCGTTACGGTACCAAACCACACCAAAAGGGTACAATACCGTTCGAGTAATTCGTTACGGTACCAAACCAAACCAAAACGGTGCAATACCGTACGAGTACATCCATACGGTACAAAACCACACCAAAACGGTGCAATGCCGTACGAGTACATCCATACGGTACCGAACCACACCAAAACGGTGCAATACCGTACGAGTACATCCATACGGTACCAAACCACACCAAAACGGTGCAATACCGTACGAGTACTTCGTTACGGTACCAAACCAAACAAAAACGGTGCAATACCGTACGAGTACATCCATACGGTACCAGAGCACACCAAAACGGTGCAATACCGTACGAGTACATCCATACGGTACCAAACCACACCAAAACGGTGCAATACCGTACGAGTACTTCGTTACGGTACCAAACCACACCAAAACGGTGCAATACCGTAGGATTACTTCGTTACGGTACCAAACCAAACCAAAACGGTGCAATACCGTACGAGTACTTCGTTACGGTACCAAACCTCACCAAAAGGGTACAATACCGTACGAGTACTTCGTTACGGTACCAAACCACACCAAAACGGTGCAATACCGTACGATTACTTCGTTACGGTACCAAACCAAACCAAAACGGTGCAATACCGTTCGAGTACATCCATACGGTACCAAACCACACCAAAACGGTGCAATACCGTACGAGTACTTCGTTACGGTACCAAACCTCACCAAAAGGGTACAATACCGTACGAGTACTTCGTTACGGTACCAAACTTAACCAAAACGGTGCAATACCGTACGAGTAGATCCATACGGTACCAAACCTCACCAAAACGGTGCAATACCGTACGAGTACTTCGTTACGGTACCAAACCATACCAAAAGGGTACAATACCGTTCGAGTACTTCGTTACGGTACCAAACCTAACCAAAACGGTGCAATACCGTACGAGTACATCCATACGGTACCAGACCCCACCAAAACGGTGCAATACCGTACGAGTACATCCATACGGTACCAAACCACACCAAAACGGTGCAATGCCGTACGAGTACTTCCATACGGTACCAAACCACACCAAAACGGTTCTATACCGTACGAGTGCTTCGTTACGGTACCAAACCAAACCAAAACGGTGCAATACCGTACGAGTACATCCATACGGTACCAAACCACACCAAAACGGTGCAATGCCGTACGAGTACTTCCATACGGTACCAAACCACACCAAAACGGTTCTATACCGTACGAGTACTTCGTTACGGTACCAAACCAAACCAAAACGGTGCAATACCGTACGAGTACATCCATACGGTACCAAACCACACCAAAACGGTGCAATACCGTACGAGTACTTCGTTACGGTACCAAACCAAACCAAAACGGTGCAATACCGTACGAGTACTTCGTTACGGTACCAAACCAAACCAAAACGGTGCAATTCCGTACGAGTACATCCATACGGTACCAGACCACACCAAAACGGTGCAATACCGTACGAGTACATCCATACGGTACCAAACCACACCAAAACGGTGCAATACCGTACGAGTACTTCGTTACGGTACCAAACCACACCAAAACGGTGCAATACCGTACGAGTACATCCATACGGTACCAAACCACACCAAAACGGTTCAATGTCGTACGAGTACATCCATACGGTACCAAACCACACCAAAACGGTGCAATACCGTACGAGTACTTCAATACGGTACCAAACCACACCAAAAGGGTACAATACCGTACGAGTACTTCGTTACGGTACCAAACCAAACCAAAACGGTGCAATACCGTACGAGTACATCCATACGGTACCAAACCACACCAAAACGGTGCAATACCGTACGAGTACTTCGTTACGGTACCAAACCACACCAAAAGGGTACAATACCGTTCGAGTAATTCGTTACGGTACCAAACCAAACCAAAACGGTGCAATACCGTACGAGTACATCCATACGGTACAAAACCACACCAAAACAGTGCAATGCCGTACGAGTACATCCATACGGTACCGAACCACACCAAAACGGTGCAATACCGTACGAGTACATCCATACGGTACCAAACCACACCAAAACGGTGCAATACCGTACGAGTACTTCGTTACGGTACCAAACCAAACAAAAACGGTGCAATACCGTACGAGTACATCCATACGGTACCAGAGCACACCAAAACGGTGCAATACCGTACGAGTACATCCATACGGTACCAAACCACACCAAAACGGTGCAATACCGTACGAGTACTTCGTTACGGTACCAAACCACACCAAAACGGTGCAATACCGTAGGATTACTTCGTTACGGTACCAAACCAAACCAAAATGGTGCAATACCGTACGAGTACTTCGTTACGGTACCAAACCTCACCAAAAGGGTACAATACCGTACGAGTACTTCGTTACGGTACCAAACCACACCAAAACGGTGCAATACCGTACGATTACTTCGTTACGGTACCAAACCAAACCAAAACGGTGCAATACCGTTCGAGTACATCCATACGGTACCAAACCACACCAAAACGGTGCAATACCGTACGAGTACTTCGTTACGGTACCAAACCTCACCAAAAGGGTACAATACCGTACGAGTACTTCGTTACGGTACCAAACTTAACCAAAACGGTGCAATACCGTACGAGTAGATCCATACGGTACCAAACCTCACCAAAACGGTGCAATACCGTACGAGTACTTCGTTACGGTACCAAACCACACCAAAAGGGTACAATACCGTTCGAGTACTTCGTTACGGTACCAAACCTAACCAAAACGGTGCAATACCGTACGAGTACATCCATACGGTACCAGACCCCACCAAAACGGTGCAATACCGTACGAGTACATCCATACGGTACCAAACCACACCAAAACGGTGCAATGCCGTACGAGTACTTCCATACGGTACCAAACCACACCAAAACGGTTCTATACCGTACGAGTGCTTCGTTACGGTACCAAACCAAACCAAAACGGTGCAATACCGTACGAGTACATCCATACGGTACCAAACCACACCAAAACGGTGCAATGCCGTACGAGTACTTCCATACGGTACCAAACCACACCAAAACGGTTCTATACCGTACGAGTACTTCGTTACGGTACCAAACCAAACCAAAACGGTGCAATACCGTACGAGTACATCCATACGGTACCAAAACACACCAAAACGGTGCAATACCGTACGAGTACTTCGTTACGGTACCAAACCAAACCAAAACGGTGCAATACCGTACGAGTACTTCGTTACGGTACCAAACCAAACCAAAACGGTGCAATTCCGTACGAGTACATCCATACGGTACCAGACCACACCAAAACGGTGCAATACCGTACGAGTACATCCATACGGTACCAAACCACACCAAAACGGTGCAATACCGTACGAGTACTTCGTTACGGTACCAAACCACACCAAAACGGTGCAATACCGTACGAGTACATCCATACGGTACCAAACCACACCAAAACGGTTCAATGTCGTACGAGTACATCCATACGGTACCAAACCACACCAAAACGGTGCAATACCGTACGAGTACTTCAATACGGTACCAAACCACACCAAAAGGGTACAATACCGTACGAGTACTTCGTTACGGTACCAAACCAAACCAAAACGGTGCAATACCGTACGAGTACATCCATACGGTACCAAACCACACCAAAACGGTGCAATACCGTACGAGTACTTCGTTACGGTACCAAACCACACCAAAAGGGTACAATACCGTTCGAGTAATTCGTTACGGTACCAAACCAAACCAAAACGGTGCAATACCGTACGAGTACATCCATACGGTACAAAACCACACCAAAACGGTGCAATGCCGTACGAGTACATCCATAGGGTACCGAACCACACCAAAACGGTGCAATACCGTACGAGTACTTCGTTACGGTAACAAACCAAACCAAAACGGTGCAATACCGTACGAGTACATCCATACGGTACCCAACCACACCAAAACGGTGCAATACCGTAAGAGTACTTCGTTATGGTACCAAACCACACCAAAAGGGTACAATACCGTTCGAGTACTTCGTTAAGGTACCAAACCTAACCAAAACGGTGCAATACCGTACGAGTAGATCAGTACGGTACCAAACCTCACCAAAACGGTGCAATACCGCACGAGTACTTCGTTACGGTACCAAACCACACCAAAAGGGTACAATACCGTACGAGTAGTTCGTTACGGTACCAAACCAAACCAAAACGGTGCAATACCTTACGAGTACATCCATACGGTACCAAACCACACCAAAACGGTGCAATACCGTACGAGTACAACCATACGGTACCAAACCACACCAAAACGGTGCAATACCGTACGAGTACTTCGTTACGGTACCAAACCACACCAAAAGGGTACAATACCGTACGAGTACTTCGTTACGGTACGAAACCTAACCAAAACGGTGCAATACCGTACGAGTACATCCATACGGTACCAAACCAAACCAAAACGGTGCAATACCGTACGAGTACTTCGTTACGGTACCAAACCACACCAAAAGGGTACAATACCATTCGAGTACTTCGTTACGGTACCAAACCAAACCAAAACGGTGCAATACCGTACGAGTACATCCATACGGTACCAAACCACACCAAAACGGTGCAATACCGTACGAGTACTTCGTTACGGTACCAAACCACATCAAAACGGTGCAATACCGTACGATTACTTCGTTACGGTACCAAACCAAACCAAAACGGTGCAATACCGTTCGAGTACATCCATACGGTACCAAACCACACCAAAACGGTGCAATACCGTACGAGTACTTCGTTACGGTACCAAACCTCACCAAAAGGGTACAATACCGTACGAGTACTTCGTTACGGTACCAAACTTAACCAAAACGGTGCAATACCGTACGAGTAGATACATACGGTACCAAACCTCACCAAAACGGTCCAATACCGCACGAGTACTTCGTTACGGTACCAAACCACACCAAAAGGGTACAATACTGTACGAGTAGTTCGTTACGGTACCAAACCAAACCAAAACGGTGCAATACCTTACGAGTACATCCATACGGTACCAAACCACACCAAAACGGTGCAATACCGTACGAGTACATCCATACAGTACCAAACCACACCAAAACGGTGCAATACCGTACGAGTACTTCGTTACGGTACCAAACCACACCAAAAGGGTACAATACCGTACGAGTACTTCGTTACGGTACCTAACCAAACCAAAACGGTGCAATACCGTACGAGTACATCCATACGGTACCAAACCACACCAAAACGGTGCAATACCGTACGAGTACTTCGTTACGGTACCAAACCACACCAAAAGGGTACAATACCGTTCGAGTACTTCGTTACGGTACCAAACCAAACCAAAACGGTGCAATACTGTACGAGTACATCCATACGGTACCAAACCACACCAAAACGGTGCAATACCGTACGAGTACTTCGTTACGGTACCAAACCACACCAAAAGGGTACAATACCGTTCGAGTAATTCGTTACGGTACCAAACCTAACCAAAACGGTGCAATACCGTACGAGTACATCCATACGGTACCAAACCACACCAAAACGGTGCAATACCGTACGAGTACATCCATACGGTACCAAACCACACCAAAACGGTGCAATACCGTACGAGTACATCCATACGGTACCAAACCACCCCAAAACGGTGCAATACCGTACGAGTAGTTCATTACGGTACCAAACCAAACCAAAACGGTGCAATACCGTACGAGTACATCCATACGGTACCAAACCACACCATAACGGTGCGATACCGTACGAGTACTTCATTACGGTACCAAACCACACCAAAAGGGTATAATACCGTTCGAGTAATTCGTTACGGTACCAAACCAAACCAAAACGGTGCAATACCGTACGAGTACATCCATACGGTACCAGACCACACCAAAACGGTGCAATACCGTACGAGTACATCCATACGGTACCAAACCACACCAAAACGGTGCAATGCCGTACGAGTACTTCCATACGGTACCAAACCACACCAAAACGGTTCTATACCGTACGAGTACTTCGTTACGGTACCAAACCAAACCAAAACGGTGCAATACCGTACGAGTACATCCATACGGTACCAAACCACACCAAAATGGTGCAATACCGTACGAGTACTTCGTTACGGTACCAAACCAAACCAAAACGGTGCAATACCGTACGAGTACATCCATACGGTACCAGACCACACCAAAACGGTGCAATACCGTACGAGTACATCCATACGGTGCCAAACCACACCAAAATGGTGCAATACCGTACGAGTACTTCGTTACGGTACCAAACCACACCAAAACGGTGCAATACCGTACGATTACTTCGTTACGGTACCAAACCAAACCAAAACGGTGCAATACCGTACGAGTACATCCATACGGTACCAAACCACACCAAAACGGTGCAATACCGTACGAGTACTTCGTTATGGTACCAAATCACACCAAAAGGGTACAATACCGTTCGAGTACTTCGTTAAGGTACCAAACCTAACCAAAACGGTGCAATACCGTACGAGTAGATCAGTACGGTACCAAACCTCACCAAAACGGTGCAATACCGCACGAGTACTTCGTTACGGTACCAAACCACACCAAAAGGGTACAATACCGTACGAGTAGTTCGTTACGGTACCAAACCAAACCAGAACGGTGCAATACCTTACGAGTACATCCATACGGTACCAAACCACACCAAAACGGTGCAATACCGTACGAGTACATCCATACGGTACCAAACCACACCAAAACGGTGCAATACCGTACGAGTACTTCGTTACGGTACCAAACCACACCAAAAGGGTACAATACCGTACGAGTACTTCGTTACGGTACGAAACCTAACCAAAACGGTGCAATACCGTACGAGTACATCCATACGGTACCAAACCACACCAAAACGGTGCAATACCGTACGAGTACTTCGTTACGGTACCAAACCACACCAAAAGGGTACAATACCGTACCAGTACATCCATACGGTACCAAACCACACCAAAACGGTGCAATACCGTACGAGTACTTCGTTACGGTACCAAACCACACCAAAAGGGTACAATACCGTTCGAGTAATTCGTTACGGTACCAAATCAAACCAAAACGGTGCAATACCGTACGAGTACTTCGTTACGGTACCAAACCACACCAAAAGGGTACAAGACCGTACGAGTATTTCGTTACGGTACCAAACCAAACCAAAACGGTGCAATACCGTACCAGTACATCCATACGGTACCAAACCACACCAAAACGGTGCAATACCGTACGAGTACTTCGTTACGGTACCAAACCACACCAAAAGGGTACAATACCGTTCGAGTAATTCGTTACGGTACCAAATCAAACCAAAACGGTGCAATACCGTACGAGTATATCCATACGGTACCAGACAACACCAAAACGGTGCAATACCGTACGAGTACATCCATACGGTACCAAACCACACCAAAACGGTGCAATGCCATACGAGTACATCCATACGGTACCAAACCACCCCAAAACGGTGCAATACCGTACGAGTACTTCGTTACGGTACCAAACCAAACCAAAACGGTGCAATACCGTACGAGTACATCCATACGGTACCAAACCACACCAAAACGGTGCAATACCGTACGAGTACTTCGTTACGGTACCAAACCACACCAAAAGGGTACAATATCGTACGAGTACTTCGTTACGGTACCAAACCTAACCAAAACGGTGCAATACCGTACGAGTAGATCCATACGGTACCAAACCACACCAAAACGGTGCAATACCGTACGAGTACATCCATACGGTACCAAACCACACCAAAACGGTGCAATACCGTACGAGTACTTCGTTACGGTACCAAACCACACGAAAAGGGTATAGTACCGTACGAGTACTTCGTTACGGTACCAAACCTAACCAAAACGGTGCAATACCGTACGAGTACATCGATACGGTACCAAACCACACCAAAACGGTGCAATACCGGAGGAGTACATCCATACGGTACCAAACCACACCAAAACGGTGCAATACCGTACGAGTACATCCATACGGTACGAAACCACACAAAAACGGTGCAATACCGTACGAGTACTTCGTTACGGTACCAAACCACACCAAAAGGGTACAATACCGTACGAGTACTTCGTTACGGTACGAAACCTAACCAAAACGGTGCAATACCGTACGAGTACATCCATACGGTACCAAACCACACCAAAACGGTGCAATACCGTACGAGTACATCCATACGGTACCAAACCACACCAAAATGGTGCAATACCGTACGAATACTTCGTTACGGTACCAAACCAAACCAAACCAAAACGGTGCAATACCGTATGAGTACATCCATACGGTACCAAACCACACCAAAACGGTGCAATGCCGTACGAGTACATCCATACGGTACCAAACCACACCAAAACGGTGCAATACCGTACGAGTACTTCGTTATGGTACCAAACCAAACCAAAACGGTGCAATACCGTACGAGTACATCCATACGGTACCAAACCACACCAAAACGGTGCAATACCGTACGTGTACTTCGTTATGGTACCAAACCACACCAAAAGGGTACAATACCGTTCGATTACTTCGTTACTGTACAAAACCTAACCAAAACGGTGCAATACCGTACGAGTAGATCAATACGGTACCAAACCTCACCAAAACGGTGGAATACCGCACGAGTACTTCGTTACGGTACCAAACCACACCAAAAGGGTACAATACCGTACGAGTAGTTCGTTACGGTACCAAACCAAACCAAAACGGTGCAATACCTTACGAGTACATCCATACGGTACCAAACCACACCAAAACGGTGCAATACCGTAAGAGTACATCTATACGGTACCAAACCACACCAAAACGGTGCAATACCGTACGAGTACTTCGTTACGGTACCAAACCAAACCAAAACGGTGCAATACCGTAAGAGTACATCCATACGGTACCAAACCACACCAAAACGGTGCAATACCGTACGAGTACTTCGTTACGGTACCAAACCAAACCAAAACGGTGCAATACCGTACCAGTACATCCATACGGTACCAAACCACACCAAAACGGTGCAATACCGTACGAGTACTTCGTTACGGTACCAAACCACACCAAAAGGGTACAATACCGTTCGAGTAATTCGTTACGGTACCAAATCAAACCAAAACGGTGCAATACCGTACGAGTACTTCGTTACGGTACCAAACCACACCAAAAGGGTACAAGACCGTACGAGTATTTCGTTACGGTACCAAACCAAACCAAAACGGTGCAATACCGTACCAGTACATCCATACGGTACCAAACCACACCAAAACGGTGCAATACCGTACGAGTACTTCGTTACGGTACCAAACCACACCAAAAGGGTACAATACCGTTCGAGTAATTCGTTACGGTACCAAATCAAACCAAAACGGTGCAATACCGTACGAGTATATCCATACGGTACCAGACAACACCAAAACGGTGCAATACCGTACGAGTACATCCATACGGTACCAAACCACACCAAAACGGTGCAATGCCATACAAGTACATCCATACGGTACCAAACCACCCCAAAACGGTGCAATACCGTACGAGTACTTCGTTACGGTACCAAACCAAACCAAAACGGTGCAATACCGTACGAGTACATCCATACGGTACCAAACCACACCAAAACGGTGCAATACCGTACGAGTACTTCGTTACGGTACCAAACCACACCAAAAGGGTACAATATCGTACGAGTACTTCGTTACGGTACCAAACCTAACCAAAACGGTGCAATACCGTACGAGTAGATCCATACGGTACCAAACCACACCAAAACGGTGCAATACCGTACGAGTACATCCATACGGTACCAAACCACACCAAAACGGTGCAATACCGTACGAGTACTTCGTTACGGTACCAAACCACACGAAAAGGGTATAGTACCGTACGAGTACTTCGTTACGGTACCAAACCTAACCAAAACGGTGCAATACCGTACGAGTACATCGATACGGTACCAAACCACACCAAAACGGTGCAATACCGGAGGAGTACATCCATACGGTACCAAACCACACCAAAACGGTGCAATACCGTACGAGTACATCCATACGGTACGAAACCACACAAAAACGGTGCAATACCGTACGAGTACTTCGTTACGGTACCAAACCACACCAAAAGGGTACAATACCGTACGAGTACTTCGTTACGGTACGAAACCTAACCAAAACGGTGCAATACCGTACGAGTACATCCATACGGTACCAAACCACACCAAAACGGTGCAATACCGTACGAGTACTTCGTTACGGTACCAAACCACACAAAAAGGGTACAATACCGTACGAGTACATCCATACGGTACCAAACCACACCAAAACGGTGCAATCCCGTACGAGTACTTCGTTACGGTACCAAACCACACCAAAACGGTATAATACCGTACGAGTACTTCGTTACGGTACCAAACCAAACCAAAACGGTGCAATACCAAACGAGAACTTTGTTACGGTACCAAACCACACAAAAAGGGTACAATACCGTACGAGTACATCGATACGGTACCAAACCACACCAAAACGGTGCAATACCGTACGAGTACTTCGTTACGGTACCAACCCACACCAAAACGGTATAATACCGTACGAGTACATCGTTACGGTACGAAACCACACCAAAACGGTGCAATACCGTACGAGAACTTTGTTACGGTACCAAACCACACAAAAAGGGTACAATACCGTCCGAGTACATCGATACGGTACCAAACCACACCAAAACGGTGCAATACCGTACGAGTACTTCGTTACGGTACCAACCCACACCAAAAGGGTACAATACCGTACGAGTACTTCGTTACGGTACCAACCCACACCAAAAGGGTACAATACCGTACGAGTACTTCGTTACGGTACGAAACCTAACCAAAACGGTGCAATACCGTACGAGTACATCCATACGGTACCAAACCACACCAAAACGGTGCAATACCGCACGAGTACTTCGTTACGGTACCAAACCACACCAAAAGGGTACAATACCGTACGAGTACTTCGTTACGGTACGAAACCTAACCAAAACGGTGCAATACCGTACGAGTACATCCATACGGTACCAAACCACACCAAAAGGGTACAATACCGTACGAGTACTTCGTTACGGTACGAAACCTAACCAAAACGGTGCAATACCGTACGAGTACATCCATACGGTACCAAACCACACCAAAACGGTGCAATACCGTACGAGTACTTCGTTACGGTACCAAACCACACAAAAAGGGTACAATACCGTACGAGTACATCCATACGGTACCAAACCACACCAAAACGGTGCAATACCGGACGAGTACATCCATACGGTACCAAACCACACCAAAACGGTGCAATACCGTACGAGTACATCCATACGGTACCAAACCACACCAAAACGGTGCAATACCGTACGAGTACTTCGTTACGGTACCAAACCAAACCAAAACGGTGCAATACCGTACCAGTACATCCATACGGTACCAAACCACACCAAAACGGTGCAATACCGTACGAGTACTTCGTTACGGTACCAAACCACATCAAAAGGGTACAATACCGTTCGAGTAATTCGTTACGGTACCAAATCAAACCAAAACGGTGCAATACCGTACGAGTATATCCATACGGTACCAGACCACACCAAAACGGTGCAATACCGTACGAGTACATCCATACGGTACAAAACCACACCAAAACGGTGCAATGCCGTACGAGTACATCCATACGGTACCGAACCACACCAAAACGGTGCAATACCGTACGAGTACTTCGTTACGGTACCAAACCACACCAAAAGGGTACAATATCGTACGAGTACTTCGTTACGGTACCAAACCTAACCAAAACGGTGCAATACCGTACGAGTAGATCCATACGGTACCAAACCTCACCAAAACGGTGCAATACCGTACGAGTACTTCGTTACGGTACCAAACCACACCAAAAGGTTACAATACCGTACGAGTACTTCGTTACGGTACCAAACCAAACCAAAACGGTGCAATACCGTACGAGTACATCCATACGGTACAAAACCACACCAAAACGGTGCAATACCGTACGAGTACTTCGTTACGGTACCAAACCACACCAAAAGGGTACAATACCGTTCGAGTACTTCGTTACGGTACCAAACCAAACCAAAACGGTGCAATACCGTACGAGTACATCCATACGGTACGAAAGCACAAAAAAACGGTGCAATACCGTACGAGTACTTCGTTACGGTACCAAACCACACCAAAAGGGTACAATACCGTACGAGTACTTCGTTACGGTACGAAACCTAACCAAAACGGTGGAATACCGTACGAGTACATCCATACGGTACCAAACCACACCAAAACGGTGCAATACCGTACGAGTACTTCGTTACGGTACCAAACCACACAAAAAGGTACAATACCGTACGAGTACATCCATACGGTACCAAACCACACCAAAACGGTGCAATCCCGTACGAGTACTTCGTTACGGTACCAAACCACACCAAAACGGTATAATACCGTACGAGTACTTCGTTACGGTACCAAACCAAACCAAAACGGTGCAATACCAAACGAGAACTTTGTTGCGGTACCAAACCACCAAAAAAGGGTACAATACCGTACGAGTACATCGATACGGTACCAAACCACACCAAAACGGTGCAATACCGTACAAGTACTTCGTTACGGTACCAACCCACACCAAAACGGTATAATACCTACGAGTACATCGTTACGGTACGAAACCACACCAAAACGGTGCAATACCGTACGAGAACTTTGTTACGGTACCAAACCACACAAAAAGGGTACAATACCGTCCGAGTACATCGATACGGTACCAAACCACACCAAAACGGTGCAATACCGTACGAGTACTTCGTTACGGTACCAACCCACACCAAAAGGGTACAATACCGTACGAGTACTTCGTTACGGTACGAAACCTAACCAAAACGGTGCAATACCGTACGAGTACATCCATACGGTACCAAACCACACCAAAACGGTGCAATACCGCACAAGTACTTCGTTACGGTACCAAACCACACCAAAAGGGTACAATACCGTACGAGTACTTCGTTACGGTACGAAACCTAACGAAAACGGTGCAATACCGTACGAGTACATCCATACGGTACCAAACCACACAAAAACGGTGCAATACCGTACGAGTACTTCATTACGGTACCAAACCACACCAAAAGGGTACAATACCGTACGAGTACTTCGTTACGTTACCAAACCAAACCAAAACGGTGCAATTCCGTACGAGTACATCCATACGGTACCAAACCACACCAAAACGGTGCAATACCGTACGAGTACATCCATACGGTACCAAACCACACCAAAACGGTGCAATACCGTACGAGTACTTCGTTACGGTACCAAAAGGGTACAATACCGTACGAGTACTTCGTTACGTTACCAAACCAAACCAAAACGGTGCAATTCCGTACGAGTACATCCATACGGTACAAAACCACACCAAAACGGTGCAATACCGTACAAGTACATCCATACGGTACCAAACCACACAAAAAGGGTACAATACCGTACGAGTACATCGATACGTTACCAAACCACACCAAAACGGTGCAATACCGTACGAGTACTTCGTTACGGTACCAACCCACACCAAAAGGGTATAATACCGTACGAGTACTTCGTTACGGTACCAAACCACACCAAAAGGGTACAATACCGTTCGAGTACTTCGTTACGGTACCAAACCAAACCAAAACGGTGCAATACCGTACGAGTACATCCATACGGTACCAAACCTAACCAAAACGGAGCAATACCGTACGAGTACTTCGTTACGGTACCAAACCACACAAAAAGGGTACAATACCATACGAGTACATCGATACGGTACCAAACCACACTAAAACGGTGCAATACCGTACGAGTACTTCGTTACGGTACCAAACCACACCAAAAGGGTACAATACCGTACGAGTAGTTCGTTACGGTACCAAACCAAACCAAAACGGTGCAATACCTTCCGAGTACATCCATACGGTACCAAACCACACCAAAACGGTGCAATACCATACGAGTACATCCATACGGTACCAAACCACACCAAAACTGTGCAATACCGTACGAGTACTTCGTTACGGTACCAAACCACACCAAAAGGGTACAATACCGTACGAGTACTTCGTTACGGTACGAAACCTAACCAAAACGGTGCAATACCGTACGAGTACATCCATACGGTACCAAACCAGACCAAAACGGTGCAATACCGTACGAGTACTTCGTTACGGTACCAAACCACACCAAAACGGTACAATACCGTTCGAGTACTTCGTTACGGTACCAAACCAAACCAAATCGGTGCAATACCGTACGAGTACATCCATACGGTACCAAACCAGACCAAAACGGTGCAATACCGTACGAGTACTTCGTTACGGTACCAAACCACACCAAAAGGGTACAATACCGTATGAGTACTTCGTTACGGTACGAAACCTAACCAAAACGGTGCAATACCGTACGAGTACATCCATACCGTACCAAACCACACCAAAACGGTGCAATACCGTACGAGTACTTCGTTACGGTACCAAACCACACAAAAAGGGTACAATACCGTACGAGTACATCCATACGGTACCAAACCACACCAAAACGGTGCAATCCCGTACGAGTACTTCGTTACGGTACCAAACCACACCAAAACGGTATAATAACGTACGAGTACTTCGTTACGGTACCAAACCAAACCAAAACGGTGCAATACCTTACGAGTACATCCATACGGTACCAAACCACACCAAAACGGTGCAATACCGTACGAGTACATCCATACGGTACCAAACCACACCAAAACGGTGCAATACCGTACGAGTACTTCGTTACGGTACCAAACCACACCAAAAGGGTACAATACCGTACGAGTACTTCGTTACGGTACGAAACCTAACCAAAACGGTGCAATACCGTACGAGTACATCCATACGGTACCAAACCAGACCAAAACGGTGCAATACCGTACGAGTACTTCGTTACGGTACCAAACCACACCAAAAGGGTACAATACCGTTCGAGTACTTCGTTACGGTACCAAACCAAACCAAAACGGTGCAATACCGTACGAGTACATCCATACGGTACCAAACCACACCAAAACGGTGCAATACCGTACGAGTACTTCGTTACGATACCAAACCACACCAAAAGGGTACAATACCGTAAGAGTACTTCGTTACGGTACGAAACCAAACCAAAACGGTGCAATACCGTACGAGTACATCCATACGGTACCAAACCACACCAAAACGGTGCAATACCGTACGAGTAGTTCGTTACGGTACCAAACCACACCAAAAGGGTACAATACCGTTCGAGTACTTCGTTACGGTACCAAACCAAACCAAAACGGTGCAATACCGTACGAGTACATCCATACGGTACCAAACCACACCAAAACGGTGCAATACCGTACGAGTACTTCGTTACGGTACCAAACCACACCAAAAGGGTACAATACCGTACGAGTACTTCGTTACGGTACGAAACCTAACCAAAACGGTGCAATACCGTACGAGTACATCCATACGGTACCAAACCACACCAAAACGGTGCAATACCGTACGAGTACTTCGTTACGGTACCAAACCACACAAAAAGGGTACAATACCGTACGAGTACAACTATACGGTACCAAACCACACCAAAACGGTGCAATCCCGTACGAGTACTTTGTTACGGTACCAAATCACACCAAAACGGTATAATACCCGTACGAGTAGTTCGTTACGGTACCAAACCAAACCAAAACGGTGCAATACCTTACGAGTACATCCATACGGTACCAAACCACACCAAAACGGTGCAATACCGTACGAGTACATCCATACGGTACCAAACCACACCAAAACTGTGCAATACCGTACGAGTACTTCGTTACGGTACCAAACCACACCAAAAGGGTACAATACCGTACGAGTACTTCGTTACGGTACGAAACCTAACCAAAACGGTGCAATACCGTACGAGTACATCCATACGGTACCAAACCAGACCAAAACGGTGCAATACCGTACGAGTACTTCGTTACGGTACCAAACCACACCAAAAGGGTACAATACCGTTCGAGTACTTCGTTACGGTACCAAACCAAACCAAATCGGTGCAATACCGTACGAGTACATCCATACGGTACCAAACCAGACCAAAACGGTGCAATACCGTACGAGTACTTCGTTACGGTACCAAACCACACCAAAAGGGTACAATACCGTATGAGTACTTCGTTACGGTACGAAACCTAACCAAAACGGTTCAATACCGTACGAGTACATCCATACCGTACCAAACCACACAAAAACGGTGCAATACCGTACGAGTACTTCGTTACGGTACCAAACCACACAAAAAGGGTACAATACCGTACGAGTACATCCATACGGTACCAAACCACACCAAAACGGTGCAATCCCGTACGAGTACTTCGTTACGGTACCAAACCACACCAAAACGGTATAATAACGTACGAGTACTTCGTTACGGTACCAAACCAAACCAAAACGGTGCAATACCTTACGAGTACATCCATACGGTACCAAACCACACCAAAACGGTGCAATACCGTACGAGTACATCCATACGGTTCCAAACCACACCAAAACGGTGCAATACCGTACGAGTACTTCGTTACGGTACCAAACCACACCAAAAGGGTACAATACCGTACGAGTACTTCGTTACGGTACGAAACCTAACCAAAACGGTGCAATACCGTACGAGTACATCCATACGGTACCAAACCAGACCAAAACGGTGCAATACCGTACGAGTACTTCGTTACGGTACCAAACCACACCAAAAGGGTACAATACCGTTCGAGTACTTCGTTACGGTACCAAACCAAACCAAAACGGTGCAATACCGTACGAGTACATCCATACGGTACAAAACCACACCAAAACGGTGCAATACCGTACGAGTACTTCGTTACGATACCAAACCACACCAAAAGGGTACAATACCGTAAGAGTACTTCGTTACGGTACGAAACCTAACCAAAACGGTGCAATACCGTACGAGTACATCCATACGGTACCAAACCACACCAAAACGGTGCAATACCGTACGAGTAGTTCGTTACGGTACCAAACCACACCAAAAGGGTACAATACCGTTCGAGTACTTCGTTACGGTACCAAACCAAACCAAAACGGTGCAATACCGTACGAGTACATCCATACGGTACCAAACCACACCAAAACGGTGCAATACCGTACGAGTACTTCGTTACGGTACCAAACCACACCAAAAGGGTACAATACCGTACGAGTACTTCGTTACGGTACGAAACCTAACCAAAACGGTGCAATACCGTACGAGTACATCCATACGGTACCAAACCACACCAAAACGGTGCAATACCGTACGAGTACTTCGTTACGGTACCAAACCACACAAAAAGGGTACAATACCGTACGAGTACAACTATACGGTACCAAACCACACCAAAACGGTGCAATCCCGTACGAGTACTTCGTTACGGTACCAAATCACACCAAAACGGTATAATACCCGTACGAGTAGTTCGTTACGGTACCAAACCAAACCAAAACGGTGCAATACCTTACGAGTACATCCATACGGTACCAAACCACACCAAAACGGTGCAATACCGTACGAGTACATCCATACGGTACCAAACCACACCAAAACGGTGCAATACCGTACGAGTACTTCGTTACGGTACCAAACCACACCAAAAGGGTACAATACCGTACGAGTACTTCGTTACGGTACCAAACCTAACCAAAACGGTGCAATACCGTACGAGTACATCCATACGGTACCAAACCACACCAAAACGGTGCAATACCGTACGAGTACTTCGTTACGGTACCAAACCACACAAAAAGGGTACAATACCGTACGAGTACATCCATACGGTACCAAACCACACCAAAACGGTGCAATCCCGTAAGAGTACTTCGTTACGGTAACAAACCACACCAAAACGGTATAATACCGTACGAGTACTTCGTTATGGTACCAAACCAAACCAAAACGGTGCAATACCATACGAGAACTTTGTTACGGTACCAAACCACACAAAAAGGGTACAATACCGTACGAGTACATCGATACGGTACCAAACCACACCAAAACGGTGCAATACCGTACGAGTACTTCGTTACGGTACCAACCCACACCAAAAGGGTATAATACCGTACGAGTACTTCGTTACGGTACCAAACCACACCAAAAGGGTACAATACCGTTCGAGTACTTCGTTACGGTACCAAACCAAACCAAAACGGTGCAATACCATACGAGTACATCCATACGGTACCAAACCTAACCAAAACGGAGCAATACCGTACGAGTACTTCGTTACGGTACCAAACCACACAAAAAGGGTACAATACCAGACGAGTATATCGATACGGTACCAAACCACACCAAAACGGTGCAATACCTTACGAGTACATCCATACGGTACCAAACCACACCAAAACGGTGCAATACCGTACGAGTACATCCATACGGTACCAAACCACACCAAAACGGTGCAATACCGTACGAGTACTTCGTTACGGTACCAAACCACACCAAAAGGGTACAATACCGTACGAGTACTTCGTTACGGTACGAAACCTAACCAAAACGGTGCAATACCGTACGAGTACATCCATACGGTACCAAACCAGACCAAAACGGTGCAATACCGTACGAGTACTTCGTTACGGTACCAAACCACACCAAAAGGGTACAATACCGTTCGAGTACTTCGTTACGGTACCAAACCAAACCAAATCGGTGCAATACCGTACGAGTACATCCATACGGTACCAAACCACACCAAAACGGTGCAATACCGTACGAGTAGTTCGTTACGGTACCAAACCAAACCAAAAGGGAACAATACCGTTCGAGTACTTCGTTACGGTACCAAACCAAACCAAAACGGTGCAATACCGTACGAGTACATCCATACGGTACCAAACCACACCAAAACGGTGCAATACCGTACGAGTACTTCGTTACGGTACCAAACCACACCAAAAGGGTACAATACCGTACGAGTACTTCGTTACGGTACGAAACCTAACCAAAACGGTGCAATACCGTACGAGTACATCCATACGGTACCAAACCACACCAAAACGGTGCAATACCGTACGAGTACTTCGTTACGGTACCAAACCACACAAAAAGGGTACAATACCGTACGAGTACATCCATACGGTACCAAACCACACCAAAACGGTGCAATCCCGTACGAGTACTTCGTTACGGTACCAAACCACACCAAAACGGTATAATACCCGTACGAGTAGTTCGTTACGGTACCAAACCAAACCAAAACGGTGCAATACCTTACGAGTACATCCATACGGTACCAAACCACACCAAAACGGTGCAATACCGTACGAGTACATCCATACGGTACCAAACCACACCAAAACGGTGCAATACCGTACGAGTACTTCGTTACGGTACCAAACCACACCAAAAGGGTACAATACCGTTCGAGTACTTCGTTACGGTACCAAACCAAACCAAAACGGTGCAATACCGTACGAGTACATCCATACGGTACAAAACCACACCAAAACGGTGCAATACCGTACGAGTACTTCGTTACGGTACCAATCCACACCAAAAGGGTACAATACCGTTCGAGTACTTCGTTACGGTACCAAACCAAACCAAAACGGTGCAATACCGTACGAGTACATCCATACGGTACCAAACCACACCAAAACGGTGCAATACCGTACGAGTACTTCGTTACTGTTCCAAACCACACCAAAAGGGTACAATACCGTACGAGTACTTCGTTACGGTACGAAACCTAAGCAAAACGGTGCAATACCGTACGACTACATCCATACGGTACCAAACCACACCAAAACGGTGCAATACCGTACGAGTACTTCGTTACGGTACCAAACCACACAAAAAGGGTACAATACCGTACGAGAACATCCATACGGTACCAAACCACACCAAAACGGTGATCTCCCGTACGAGAACTTCGTTACGGTACCAAACCACACCAAAACGGTATAATACCGTACGAGTACTTCGTTACGGTACCAAACCAAACCAAAACGGTGCAATACCATACGAGAACTTTGTTACGGTACCAAACCACACAAAAAGGGTACAATACCGTACGAGTACATCGATACGGTACCAAACCACACCAAAACGGTGCAATACCGTACGAGTACTTCGTTACGGTACCAACCCACACCAAAAGGGTATAATACCGTACGAGTACTTCGTTACGGTACCAAACCACACCAAAAGGGTACAATACCGTTCGAGTACTTCGTTACGGTACCAAACCAAACCAAAACGGTGCAATACCGTACGAGTACATCCATACGGTACCAAACCTAACCAAAACGGAGCAATACCGTACGAGTACTTCGTTACGGTACCAAACCACACAAAAAGGGTACAATACCATACGAGTACATCGATACGGTACCAAACCACACTAAAACGGTGCAATACCGTACGAGTACTTCGTTACGGTACCAAACCACACCAAAAGGGTACAATACCGTACGAGTAGTTCGTTACGGTACCAAACCAAACCAAAACGGTGCAATACCTTCCGAGTACATCCATACGGTACCAAACCACACCAAAACGGTGCAATACCGTACGAGTACATCCATACGGTACCAAACCACACCAAAACTGTGCAATACCGTACGAGTACTTCGTTACGGTACCAAACCACACCAAAAGGGTACAATACCGTACGAGTACTTCGTTACGGTACGAAACCTAACCAAAACGGTGCAATACCGTACGAGTACATCCATACGGTACCAAACCAGACCAAAACGGTGCAATACCGTACGAGTACTTCGTTACGGTACCAAACCACACCAAAAGGGTACAATACCGTTCGAGTACTTCGTTACGGTACCAAACCAAACCAAATCGGTGCAATACCGTACGAGTACATCCATACGGTACCAAACCAGACCAAAACGGTGCAATACCGTACGAGTACTTCGTTACGGTACCAAACCACACCAAAAGGGTACAATACCGTATGAGTACTTCGTTACGGTACGAAACCTAACCAAAACGGTGCAATACCGTACGAGTACATCCATACCGTACCAAACCACACCAAAACGGTGCAATACCGTACGAGTACTTCGTTACGGTACCAAACCACACAAAAAGGGTACAATACCGTACGAGTACATCCATACGGTACCAAACCACACCAAAACGGTGCAATCCCGTACGAGTACTTCGTTACGGTACCAAACCACACCAAAACGGTATAATAACGTACGAGTACTTCGTTACGGTACCAAACCAAACCAAAACGGTGCAATACCTTACGAGTACATCCATACGGTACCAAACCACACCAAAACGGTGCAATACCGTACGAGTACATCCATACGGTACCAAACCACACCAAAACGGTGCAATACCGTACGAGTACTTCGTTACGGTACCAAACCACACCAAAAGGGTACAATACCGTACGAGTACTTCGTTACGGTACGAAACCTAACCAAAACGGTGCAATACCGTACGAGTACATCCATACGGTACCAAACCAGACCAAAACGGTGCAATACCGTACGAGTACTTCGTTACGGTACCAAACCACACCAAAAGGGTACAATACCGTTCGAGTACTTCGTTACGGTACCAAACCAAACCAAAACGGTGCAATACCGTACGAGTACATCCATACGGTACCAAACCACACCAAAACGGTGCAATACCGTACGAGTACTTCGTTACGGTACCAAACCACACCAAAAGGGTACAATACCGTAAGAGTACTTCGTTACGGTACGAAACCTAACCAAAACGGTGCAATACCGTACGAGTACATCCATACGGTACCAAACCACACCAAAACGGTGCAATACCGTACGGGTAGTTCGTTACGGTACCAAACCACACCAAAAGGTTACAATACCGTTCGAGTACTTCGTTACGGTACCAAACCAAACCAAAACGGTGCAATACCGTACGAGTACATCCATACGGTACCAAACCACACCAAAACGGTGCAATACCGTACGAGTACTTCGTTACGGTACCAAACCACACCAAAAGGGTACAATACCGTACGAGTACTTCGTTACGGTACGAAACCTAACCAAAACGGTGCAATACCGTACGAGTACATCCATACGGTACCAAACCACACCAAAACGGTGCAATACCGTACGAGTACTTCGTTACGGTACCAAACCACACAAAAAGGGTACAATACCGTACGAGTACAACTATACGGTACCAAACCACACCAAAACGGTGCAATCCCGTACGAGTACTTCGTTACGGTACCAAATCACACCAAAACGGTATAATACCCGTACGAGTAGTTCGTTACGGTACCAAACCAAACCAAAACGGTGCAATACCTTACGAGTACATCCATACGGTACCAAACAACACCAAAACGGTGCAATACCGTACGAGTACATCCATACGGTACCAAACCACACCAAAACGGTGCAATACCGTACGAGTACTTCGTTACGGTACCAAACCACACCAAAAGGGTACAATACCGTTCGAGTACTTCGTTACGGTACCAAACCAAACCAAAACGGTGCAATACCGTACGAGTATATCCATACGGTACCAAACCACACCAAAACGGTGCAATACCGTACGAGTACTTCGTTACGGTACCAAACCACACCAAAAGGGTACAATACCGTACGAGTACTTCGTTACGGTACGAAACCTAACCAAAACGGTGCAATACCGTACGAGTACATCCATACGGTACCAAACCACACCAAAACGGTGCAATACCGTACGAGTACTTCGTTACGGTACCAAACCACGCAAAAAGGGTACAATACCGTACGAGTACATCCATACGGTACCAAACCACACCAAAACGGTGCAATCCCGTAAGAGTACTTCGTTACGGTACCAAACCACACCAAAACGGTATAATACCGTACGAGTACTTCGTTATGGTACCAAACCAAACCAAAACGGTGCAATACCATACGAGAACTTTGTTACGGTACCAAACCACACAAAAAGGGTACAATACCGTACGAGTACATCGATACGGTACCAAACCACACCAAAACGGTGCAATACCGTACGAGTACTTCGTTACGGTACCAACCCACACCAAAAGGGTATAATACCGTACGAGTACTTCGTTACGGTACCAAACCACACCAAAAGGGTACAATACCGTTCGAGTACTTCGTTACGGTACCAAACCAAACCAAAACGGTGCAATACCATACGAGTACATCCATACGGTACCAAACCTAACCAAAACGGAGCAATACCGTACGAGTACTTCGTTACGGTACCAAACCACACAAAAAGGGTACAATACCAGACGAGTATATCGATACGGTACCAAACCACACTAAAACGGTGCAATACCGTACGAGTACTTCGTTACGGTACCAAACCACACCAAAAGGGTACAATACCGTTCGAGAACTTCGTTACGGTACCAAACCAAACCAAAACGGTGCAATACCATACGAGTACATCCATACGGTACCAAACCACACCAAAACGGTGCAATACCGTACGAGTACTTCGTTACGGTACCAAACCCACACCAAAAGGGTACAATACTGTACGAGTAGTTCGTTACGGTACCAAACCAAACCAAAACGGTGCGATACCTTACGAGTACATCCATACGGTACCAAACCACACCAAAACGGTGCAATACCGTACGAGTACATCCATACGGTACCAAACCACACCAAAACGGTGCAATACCGTACGAGTACTTCGTTACGGTACCAAACCACACCAAAAGGGTACAATACCGTACGAGTACTTCGTTACGGTACGAAACCTAACCAAAACGGTGCAATACCGTACGAGTACATCCATACGGTACCAAACCAGACCAAAACGGTGCAATACCGTACGAGTACTTCGTTACGGTACCAAACCACACCAAAAGGGTACAATACCGTTCGAGTACTTCGTTACGGTACCAAACCAAACCAAATCGGTGCAATACCGTACGAGTACATCCATACGGTACCAAACCACACCAAAACGGTGCAATACCGTACGAGTAGTTCGTTACGGTACCAAACCACACCAAAAGGGTACAATACCGTTCGAGTACTTCGTTACGGTACCAAACCAAACCAAAACGGTGCAATACCGTACGAGTACATCCATACGGTACCAAACCACACCAAAACGGTGCAATACCGTACGAGTACTTCGTTACGGTACCAAACCACACCAAAAGGGTACAATACCGTACGAGTACTTCGTTACGGTACGAAACCTAACCAAAACGGTGCAATACCGTACGAGTACATCCATACGGTACCAAACCACACCAAAACGGTGCAATACCGTACGAGTACTTCGTTACGGTACCAAACCACACAAAAAGGGTACAATACCGTACGAGTACATCCATACGGTACCAAACCACACCAAAACGGTGCAATCCCGTACGAGTACTTCGTTACGGTACCAAACCACACCAAAACGGTATAATACCCGTACGAGTAGTTCGTTACGGTACCAAACCAAACCAAAACGGTGCAATACCTTACGAGTACATCCATACGGTACCAAACCACACCAAAACGGTGCAATACCGTACGAGTACATCCATACGGTACCAAACCACACCAAAACGGTGCAATACCGTACGAGTACTTCGTTACGGTACCAAACCACACCAAAAGGGTACAATACCGTTCGAGTACTTCGTTACGGTACCAAACCAAACCAAAACGGTGCAATACCGTACGAGTACATCCATACGGTACAAAACCACACCAAAACGGTGCAATACCGTACGAGTACTTCGTTACGGTACCAAACCACACCAAAAGGGTACAATACCGTTCGAGTACTTCGTTACGGTACCAAACCAAACCAAAACGGTGCAATACCGTACGAGTACATCCATACGGTACCAAACCACACCAAAACGGTGCAATACCGTACGAGTACTTCGTTACTGTTCCAAACCACACCAAAAGGGTACAATACCGTACGAGTACTTCGTTACGGTACGAAACCTAAGCAAAACGGTGCAATACCGTACGACTACATCCATACGGTACCAAACCACACCAAAACGGTGCAATACCGTACGAGTACTTCGTTACGGTACCAAACCACACAAAAAGGGTACAATACCGTACGAGAACATCCATACGGTACCAAACCACACCAAAACGGTGCAATCCCGTACGAGAACTTCGTTACGGTACCAAACCACACCAAAACGGTATAATACCGTACGAGTACTTCGTTACGGTACCAAACCAAACCAAAACGGTGCAATACCATACGAGAACTTTGTTACGGTACCAAACCACACAAAAAGGGTACAATACCGTACGAGTACATCGATACGGTACCAAACCACACCAAAACGGTGCAATACCGTACGAGTACTTCGTTACGGTACCAACCCACACCAAAAGGGTATAATACCGTACGAGTACTTCGTTACGGTACCAAACCACACCAAAAGGGTACAATACCGTTCGAGTACTTCGTTACGGTACCAAACCAAACCAAAACGGTGCAATACCGTACGAGTACATCCATACGGTACCAAACCTAACCAAAACGGAGCAATACCGTACGAGTACTTCGTTACGGTACCAAACCACACAAAAAGGGTACAATACCATACGAGTACATCGATACGGTACCAAACCACACTAAAACGGTGCAATACCGTACGAGTACTTCGTTACGGTACCAAACCACACCAAAAGGGTACAATACCGTACGAGTAGTTCGTTACGGTACCAAACCAAACCAAAACGGTGCAATACCTTCCGAGTACATCCATACGGTACCAAACCACACCAAAACGGTGCAATACCGTACGAGTACATCCATACGGTACCAAACCACACCAAAACTGTGCAATACCGTACGAGTACTTCGTTACGGTACCAAACCACACCAAAAGGGTACAATACCGTACGAGTACTTCGTTACGGTACGAAACCTAACCAAAACGGTGCAATACCGTACGAGTACATCCATACGGTACCAAACCACACCAAAACGGTGCAATACCGTACGGGTAGTTCGTTACGGTACCAAACCACACCAAAAGGTTACAATACCGTTCGAGTACTTCGTTACGGTACCAAACCAAACCAAAACGGTGCAATACCGTACGAGTACATCCATACGGTACCAAACCACACCAAAACGGTGCAATACCGTACGAGTACTTCGTTACGGTACCAAACCACACCAAAAGGGTACAATACCGTACGAGTACTTCGTTACAGTACGAAACCTAACCAAAACGGTGCAATACCGTACGAGTACATCCATACGGTACCAAACCACACCAAAACGGTGCAATACCGTACGAGTACTTCGTTACGGTACCAAACCACACAAAAAGGGTACAATACCGTACGAGTACAACTATACGGTACCAAACCACACCAAAACGGTGCAATCCCGTACGAGTACTTCGTTACGGTACCAAACCACACCAAAAGGGAACAATACCGTACGAGTACTTCGTTACGGTACGAAACCTAACCAAAACGGTGCAATACCGTACGAGTACATCCATACGGTACCAAACCAGACCAAAACGGTGCAATACCGTACGAGTACTTCGTTACGGTACCAAACCACACCAAAAGGGTACAATACCGTACGAGTAGTTCGTTACGGTACCAAACCAAACCAAAACGGTGCAATACCTTCCGAGTACATCCATACGGTACCAAACCACACCAAAACGGTGCAATACCGTACGAGTACATCCATACGGTACCAAACCACACCAAAACTGTGCAATACCGTACGAGTACTTCGTTACGGTACCAAACCACACCAAAAGGGTACAATACCGTACGAGTACTTCGTTACGGTACGAAACCTAACCAAAACGGTGCAATACCGTACGAGTACATCCATACGGTACCAAACCACACCAAAACGGTGCAATACCGTACGGGTAGTTCGTTACGGTACCAAACCACACCAAAAGGTTACAATACCGTTCGAGTACTTCGTTACGGTACCAAACCAAACCAAAACGGTGCAATACCGTACGAGTACATCCATACGGTACCAAACCACACCAAAACGGTGCAATACCGTACGAGTACTTCGTTACGGTACCAAACCACACCAAAAGGGTACAATACCGTACGAGTACTTCGTTACGGTACGAAACCTAACCAAAACGGTGCAATACCGTACGAGTACATCCATACGGTACCAAACCACACCAAAACGGTGCAATACCGTACGAGTACTTCGTTACGGTACCAAACCACACAAAAAGGGTACAATACCGTACGAGTACAACTATACGGTACCAAACCACACCAAAACGGTGCAATCCCGTACGAGTACTTCGTTACGGTACCAAACCACACCAAAAGGGTACAATACCGTACGAGTACTTCGTTACGGTACGAAACCTAACCAAAACGGTGCAATACCGTACGAGTACATCCATACGGTACCAAACCAGACCAAAACGGTGCAATACCGTACGAGTACTTCGTTACGGTACCAAACCACACCAAAAGGGTACAATACCGTTCGAGTACTTCGTTACGGTACCAAACCAAACCAAAACGGTGCAATACCGTACGAGTACATCCATACGGTACCAAACCACACCAAAACGGTGCAATACCGTACGAGTACTTCGTTACGGTACCAAACCACACCAAAAGGGTACAATACCGTAAGAGTACTTCGTTACGGTACGAAACCTAACCAAAACGGTGCAATACCGTACGAGTACATCCATACGGTACCAAACCACACCAAAACGGTGCAATACCGTACGGGTAGTTCGTTACGGTACCAAACCACACCAAAAGGTTACAATACCGTTCGAGTACTTCGTTACGGTACCAAACCAAACCAAAACGGTGCAATACCGTACGAGTACATCCATACGGTACCAAACCACACCAAAACGGTGCAATACCGTACGAGTACTTCGTTACGGTACCAAACCACACCAAAAGGGTACAATACCGTACGAGTACTTCGTTACGGTACGAAACCTAACCAAAACGGTGCAATACCGTACGAGTACATCCATACGGTACCAAACCACACCAAAACGGTGCAATACCGTACGAGTACTTCGTTACGGTACCAAACCACACAAAAAGGGTACAATACCGTACGAGTACAACTATACGGTACCAAACCACACCAAAACGGTGCAATCCCGTACGAGTACTTCGTTACGGTACCAAATCACACCAAAACGGTATAATACCCGTACGAGTAGTTCGTTACGGTACCAAACCAAACCAAAACGGTGCAATACCTTACGAGTACATCCATACGGTACCAAACCACACCAAAACGGTGCAATACCGTACGAGTACATCCATACGGTACCAAACCACACCAAAACGGTGCAATACCGTACGAGTACTTCGTTACGGTACCAAACCACACCAAAAGGGTACAATACCGTTCGAGTACTTCGTTACGGTACCAAACCAAACCAAAACGGTGCAATACCGTACGAGTATATCCATACGGTACCAAACCACACCAAAACGGTGCAATACCGTACGAGTACTTCGTTACGGTACCAAACCACACCAAAAGGGTACAATACCGTACGAGTACTTCGTTACGGTACGAAACCTAACCAAAACGGTGCAATACCGTACGAGTACATCCATACGGTACCAAACCACACCAAAACGGTGCAATACCGTACGAGTACTTCGTTACGGTACCAAACCACACAAAAAGGGTACAATACCGTACGAGTACATCCATACGGTACCAAACCACACCAAAACGGTGCAATCCCGTAAGAGTACTTCGTTACGGTACCAAACCACACCAAAACGGTATAATACCGTACGAGTACTTCGTTATGGTACCAAACCAAACCAAAACGGTGCAATACCATACGAGAACTTTGTTACGGTACCAAACCACACAAAAAGGGTACAATACCGTACGAGTACATCGATACGGTACCAAACCACACCAAAACGGTGCAATACCGTACGAGTACTTCGTTACGGTACCAACCCACACCAAAAGGGTATAATACCGTACGAGTACTTCGTTACGGTACCAAACCACACCAAAAGGGTACAATACCGTTTGAGTACTTCGTTACGGTACCAAACAGAACCAAAACGGTGCAATACCATACGAGTACATCCATACGGTACCAAACCTAACCAAAACGGAGCAATACCGTACGAGTACTTCGTTACGGTACCAAACCACACAAAAAGGGTACAATACCAGACGAGTATATCGATACGGTACCAAACCACACTAAAACGGTGCAATACCGTACGAGTACTTCGTTACGGTACCAAACCACACCAAAAGGGTACAATACCGTTCGAGAACTTCGTTACGGTACCAAACCAAACCAAAACGGTGCAATACCATACGAGTACATCCATACGGTACCAAACCACACCAAAACGGTGCAATACCGTACGAGTACTTCGTTACGGTACCAAACCCACACCAAAAGGGTACAATACTGTACGAGTAGTTCGTTACGGTACCAAACCAAACCAAAACGGTGCGATACCTTACGAGTACATCCATACGGTACCAAACCACACCAAAACGGTGCAATACCGTACGAGTACATCCATACGGTACCAAACCACACCAAAACGGTGCAATACCGTACGAGTACTTCGTTACGGTACCAAACCACACCAAAAGGGTACAATACCGTACGAGTACTTCGTTACGGTACGAAACCTAACCAAAACGGTGCAATACCGTACGAGTACATCCATACGGTACCAAACCAGACCAAAACGGTGCAATACCGTACGAGTACTTCGTTACGGTACCAAACCACACCAAAAGGGTACAATACCGTTCGAGTACTTCGTTACGGTACCAAACCAAACCAAATCGGTGCAATACCGTACGAGTACATCCATACGGTACCAAACCACACCAAAACGGTGCAATACCGAACGAGTAGTTCGTTACGGTACCAAACCACACCAAAAGGGTACAATACCGTTCGAGTACTTCGTTACGGTACCAAACCAAACCAAAACGGTGCAATACCGTACGAGTACATCCAAACGGTACCAAACCACACCAAAACGGTGCAATACCGTACGAGTACTTCGTTACGGTACCAAACCACACCAAAAGGGTACAATACCGTACGAGTACTTCGTTACGGTACGAAACCTAACCAAAACGGTGCAATACCGTACGAGTACATCCATACGGTACCAAACCACACCAAAACGGTGAAATACCGTACGAGTACTTCGTTACGGTACCAAACCACACAAAAAGGGTACAATACCGTACGAGTACATCCATACGGTACCAAACCACACCAAAACGGTGCAATCCCGTACGAGTACTTCGTTACGGTACCAAACCACACCAAAACGGTATAATACCCGTACGAGTAGTTCGTTACGGTACCAAACCAAACCAAAACGGTGCAATACCTTACGAGTACATCCATACGGTACCAAACCACACCAAAACGGTGCAATACCGTACGAGTACTTCGTTACGGTACCAAACCACACCAAAAGGGTACAATACCGTTCGAGTACTTCGTTACGGTACCAAACAAAACCAAAACGGTGCAATACCGTACGAGTACATCCATACGGTACAAAACCACACCAAAACGGTGCAATACCGTACGAGTACTTCGTTACGGTACCAATCCACACCAAAAGGGTACAATACCGTTCGAGTACTTCGTTACGGTACCAAACCAAACCAAAACGGTGCAATACCGTACGAGTACATCCATACGGTACCAAACCACACCAAAACGGTGCAATACCGTACGAGTACTTCGTTACTGTTCCAAACCACACCAAAAGGGTACAATACCGTACGAGTACTTCGTTACGGTACGAAACCTAAGCAAAACGGTGCAATACCGTACGACTACATCCATACGGTACCAAACCACACCAAAACGGTGCAATACCGTACGAGTACTTCGTTACGGTACCAAACCACACAAAAAGGGTACAATACCGTACGAGAACATCCATACGGTACCAAACCACACCAAAACGGTGCAATCCCGTACGAGAACTTCGTTACGGTACCAAACCACACCAAAACGGTATAATACCGTACGAGTACTTCGTTACGGTACCAAACCAAACCAAAACGGTGCAATACCATACGAGAACTTTGTTACGGTACCAAACCACACAAAAAGGGTACAATACCGTACGAGTACATCGATACGGTACCAAACCACACCAAAACGGTGCAATACCGTACGAGTACTTCGTTACGGTACCAACCCACACCAAAAGGGTATAATACCGTACGAGTACTTCGTTACGGTACCAAACCACACCAAAAGGGTACAATACCGTTCGAGTACTTCGTTACGGTACCAAACCAAACCAAAACGGTGCAATACCGTACGAGTACATCCATACGGTACCAAACCTAACCAAAACGGAGCAATACCGTACGAGTACTTCGTTACGGTACCAAACCACACAAAAAGGGTACAATACCATACGAGTACATCGATACGGTACCAAACCACACTAAAACGGTGCAATACCGTACGAGTACTTCGTTACGGTACCAAACCACACCAAAAGGGTACAATACCGTACGAGTAGTTCATTACGGTACCAAACCAAACCAAAACGGTGCAATACCTTCCGAGTACATCCATACGGTACCAAACCACACCAAAACGGTGCAATACCGTACGAGTACATCCATACGGTACAAAACCACACCAAAACTGTGCAATACCGTACGAGTACTTCGTTACGGTACCAAACCACACCAAAAGGGTACAATACCGTACGAGTACTTCGTTACGGTACGAAACCTAACCAAAACGGTGCAATACCGTACGAGTACATCCATACGGTACCAAACCAGACCAAAACGGTGCAATACCGTACGAGTACTTCGTTACGGTACCAAACCACACCAAAAGGGTACAATACCGTTCGAGTACTTCGTTACGGTACCAAACCAAACCAAATCGGTGCAATACCGTACGAGTACATCCATACGGTACCAAACCAGACCAAAACGGTGCAATACCGTACGAGTACTTCGTTACGGTACAAAACCACACCAAAAGGGTACAATACCGTAGGAGTACTTCGTTACGGTACGAAACCTAACCAAAACGGTGCAATACCGTACGAGTACATCCATACGGTACCAAACCACACCAAAACGGTGAAATACCGTACGAGTACTTCGTTACGGTACCAAACCACACAAAAAGGGTACAATACCGTACGAGTACATCCATACGGTACCAAACCACACCAAAACGGTGCAATCCCGTACGAGTACTTCGTTACGGTACCAAACCACACCAAAACGGTATAATACCCGTACGAGTAGTTCGTTACGGTACCAAACCAAACCAAAACGGTGCAATACCTTACGAGTACATCCATACGGTACCAAACCACACCAAAACGGTGCAATACCGTACGAGTACATCCATACGGTACCAAACCACACCAAAACGGTGCAATACCGTACGAGTACTTCGTTACGGTACCAAACCACACCAAAAGGGTACAATACCGTTCGAGTACTTCGTTACGGTACCAAACCAAACCAAAACGGTGCAATACCGTACGAGTACATCCATACGGTACAAAACCACACCAAAACGGTGCAATACCGTACGAGTACTTCGTTACGGTACCAATCCACACCAAAAGGGTACAATACCGTTCGAGTACTTCGTTACGGTACCAAACCAAACCAAAACGGTGCAATACCGTACGAGTACATCCATACGGTACCAAACCACACCAAAACGGTGCAATACCGTACGAGTACTTCGTTACTGTTCCAAACCACACCAAAAGGGTACAATACCGTACGAGTACTTCGTTACGGTACGAAACCTAAGCAAAACGGTGCAATACCGTACGACTACATCCATACGGTACCAAACCACACCAAAACGGTGCAATACCGTACGAGTACTTCGTTACGGTACCAAACCACACAAAAAGGGTACAATACCGTACGAGAACATCCATACGGTACCAAACCACACCAAAACGGTGCAATCCCGTACGAGAACTTCGTTACGGTACCAAACCACACCAAAACGGTATAATACCGTACGAGTACTTCGTTACGGTACCAAACCAAACCAAAACGGTGCAATACCATACGAGAACTTTGTTACGGTACCAAACCACACAAAAAGGGTACAATACCGTACGAGTACATCGATACGGTACCAAACCACACCAAAACGGTGCAATACCGTACGAGTACTTCGTTACGGTACCAACCCACACCAAAAGGGTATAATACCGTACGAGTACTTCGTTACGGTACCAAACCACACCAAAAGGGTACAATACCGTTCGAGTACTTCGTTACGGTACCAAACCAAACCAAAACGGTGCAATACCGTACGAGTACATCCATACGGTACCAAACCTAACCAAAACGGAGCAATACCGTACGAGTACTTCGTTACGGTACCAAACCACACAAAAAGGGTACAATACCATACGAGTACATCGATACGGTACCAAACCACACTAAAACGGTGCAATACCGTACGAGTACTTCGTTACGGTACCAAACCACACCAAAAGGGTACAATACCGTACGAGTAGTTCGTTACGGTACCAAACCAAACCAAAACGGTGCAATACCTTCCGAGTACATCCATACGGTACCAAACCACACCAAAACGGTGCAATACCGTACGAGTACATCCATACGGTACCAAACCACACCAAAACTGTGCAATACCGTACGAGTACTTCGTTACGGTACCAAACCACACCAAAAGGGTACAATACCGTACGAGTACTTCGTTACGGTACGAAACCTAACCAAAACGGTGCAATACCGTACGAGTACATCCATACGGTACCAAACCAGACCAAAACGGTGCAATACCGTACGAGTACTTCGTTACGGTACCAAACCACACCAAAAGGGTACAATACCGTTCGAGTACTTCGTTACGGTACCAAACCAAACCAAATCGGTGCAATACCGTACGAGTACATCCATACGGTACCAAACCAGACCAAAACGGTGCAATACCGTACGAGTACTTCGTTACGGTACAAAACCACACCAAAAGGGTACAATACCGTATGAGTACTTCGTTACGGTACGAAACCTAACCAAAACGGTGCAATACCGTACGAGTACATCCATACCGTACCAAACCACACCAAAACGGTGCAATACCGTACGAGTACTTCGTTACGGTACCAAACCACACAAAAAGGGTACAATACCGTACGAGTACATCCATACGGTACCAAACCACACCAAAACGGTGCAATCCCGTACGAGTACTTCGTTACGGTACCAAACCACACCAAAACGGTATAATAACGTACGAGTACTTCGTTACGGTACCAAACCAAACCAAAACGGTGCAATACCTTACGAGTACATCCATACGGTACCAAACCACACCAAAACGGTGCAATACCGTACGAGTACATCCATACGGTACCAAACCACACCAAAACGGTGCAATACCGTACGAGTACTTCGTTACGGTACCAAACCACACCAAAAGGGTACAATACCGTACGAGTACTTCGTTACGGTACGAAACCTAACCAAAACGGTGCAATACCGTACGAGTACATCCATACGGTACCAAACCAGACCAAAACGGTGCAATACCGTACGAGTACTTCGTTACGGTACCAAACAACACCAAAAGGGTACAATACCGTTCGAGTACTTCGTTACGGTACCAAACCAAACCAAAACGGTGCAATACCGTACGAGTACATCCATACGGTACCAAACCACACCAAAACGGTGCAATACCGTACGAGTACTTCGTTACGGTACCAAACCACACCAAAAGGGTACAATACCGTAAGAGTACTTCGTTACGGTACGAAACCTAACCAAAACGGTGCAATACCGTACGAGTACATCCATACGGTACCAAACCACACCAAAACGGTGCAATACCGTACGAGTAGTTCGTTACGGTACCAAACCACACCAAAAGGGTACAATACCGTTCGAGTACTTCGTTACGGTACCAAACCAAACCAAAACGGTGCAATACCGTACGAGTACATCCATACGGTACCAAACCACACCAAAACGGTGCAATACCGTACGAGTAGTTCGTTACGGTACCAAACCACACCAAAAGGGTACAATACCGTTCGAGTACTTCGTTACGGTACCAAACCAAACCAAAACGGTGCAATACCGTACGAGTACATCCATACGGTACCAAACCACACCAAAACGGTGCAATACCGTACGAGTACTTCGTTGCGGTACCAAACCACACCAAGAGGGTACAATACCGTACGAGTACTTCGTTACGGTACGAAACCTAACCAAAACGGTGCAATACCGTACGAGTACATCCATACGGTACCAAACCACACAAAAAGGGTACAATACCGCACGAGTACATCCATACGGTACCAAACCACACCAAAACGGTGCAATCCCGTACGAGTACTTCGTTACGGTACCAAACCACACCAAAACGGTATAATACCCGTACGAGTAGTTCGTTACGGTACCAAACCAAACCAAAACGGTGCAATACCTTACGAGTACATCCATACGGTACCAAACCACACCAAAACGGTGCAATACCGTACGAGTACATCCATACGGTACCAAACCACACCAAAACGGTGCAATACCGTACGAGTACTTCGTTACGGTACCAAACCACACCAAAAGGGTACAATACCATTCGAGTACTTCGTTACGGTACCAAACCAAACCAAAACCGTGCAATACCGTACGAGTATATCCATACGGTACCAAACCACACCAAAACGGTGCAATACCGTACGAGTACTTCGTTACGGTACCAAACCACACCAAAAGGGTACAATACCGTACGAGTACTTTGTTACGGTACGAAACCTAACCAAAACGGTGCAATACCGTACGAGTACATCCATACGGTACCAAACCACACCAAAACGGTGCAATACCGTACGAGTACTTCGTTACGGTACCAAACCACACAAAAAGGGTACAATACCGTACGAGTACATCCATACGGTACTAAACCACACCAAAACGGTGCAATCCCGTAAGAGTACTTCGTTACGGTACCAAACCACACCAAAACGGTATAATACCGTACGAGTACTTCGATATGGTACCAAACCAAACCAAAACGGTGCAATACCATACGAGAACTTTGTTACGGTACCAAACCACACAAAAAGGGTACAATACCGTACGAGTACATCGATACGGTACCAAACCACACCAAAACGGTGCAATACCGTACGAGTACTTCGTTAGGGTACCAACCCACACCAAAAGGGTATAATACCGTACGAGTACTTCGTTACGGTACCAAACCACACCAAAAGGGTACAATACCGTTCGAGTACTTCGTTACGGTACCAAACCAAACCAAAACGGTGCAATACCATACGAGTACATCCATACGGTACCAAACCTAACCAAAACGGAGCAATACCGTACGAGTACTTCGTTACGGTACCAAACCACACAAAAAGGGTACAATACCAGACGAGTATATCGATACGGTACCAAACCACACTAAAACGGTGCAATACCGTACGAGTACTTCGTTACGGTACCAAACCACACCAAAAGGGTACAATACCGTTCGAGAACTTCGTTACGGTACCAAACCAAACCAAAACGGTGCAATACCGTACGAGTACATCCATACGGTACCAAACCACACCAAAACGGTGCAATACCGTACGAGTACTTCGTTACGGTACCAAACCACTCCAAAAGGGTACAATACCGTTCGAGTACTTCGTTACGGTACGAAACCTAACCAAAACGGTGCAATACCGTACGAGTACATCCATACCGTACCAAACCTAACCAAAACGGTGCTATACCGTACGAGTACATCCATACGGTACCAAACCACGCCAAAACGGTGCAATACCGTACGAGTACTTCGTTACGGTACCAAACCACACAAAAAGGGTACAATACCATACGAGTACATCCATACGGTACCAAACCACACCAAAACGGTGCAATACCGTACGAGTACTTCGTTACGGTACCAACCCACACAAAAAGGGTATAATACCGTACGAGTACTTCGTTACGGTACCAAACCACACCAAAAGGGTACAATACCGTTCGAGTACTTCGTTACGGTACCAAACCAAACCAAAACGGTGCAATACCGTACGAGTACATACATACGGTACCAAACCTAACCAAAACGGAGCAATACCGTACGAGTACTTCGTTACGGTACCAAACCACACAAAAAGGGTACAATACCATACGAGTACATCGATACGGTACCAAACCACACTAAAACGGTGCAATACTGTACGAGTACTTCGTTACGGTACCAAACCACACCAAAAGGGTACAATACTGTACGAGTAGTTCGTTACGGTACCAAACAAAACCAAAACGGTGCGATACCTTACGAGTACATCCATACGGTACCAAACCACACCAAAACGGTGCAATACCGTACGAGTACATCCATACGGTACAAAACCACACCAAAACGGTGCAATACCGTACGAGTACTTCGTTACGGTACCAAACCACACCAAAAGGGTACAATACCGTACGAGTACTTCGTTACGGTACGAAACCTAACCAAAACGGTGCAATACCGTACGAGTACATCCATACGGTACCAAACCAGACCAAAACGGTGCAATACCGTACGAGTACTTCGTTACGGTACCAAACCACACCAAAAGGGTACAATACCGTTCGAGTACTTCGTTACGGTACCAAACCAAACCAGATCGGTGCAATACCGTACGAGTACATCCATACGGTACCAAACCAGACCAAAACGGTGCAATATCGTACGAGTACTTCGTTACGGTTCAGAACCACACCAAAAGGGTACAATACCGTTCGAGTACTTCGTTACGGTACCAAACCAAACCAATACGGTGCAATACCGTACGAGTACATCCATACGGTACCAAACGACACCAAAACGGCGCAATACCGTACGAGTACTTCGTTACGGTACCAAACCACACCAAAAGGGTACAATACCGTACGAGTACTTCGTTACGGTACGAAACCTAACCAAAACGGTGCAATACCGTACGAGTACATCCATACCGTACCAAACCACACCAAAACGGTGCAATACCGTACGAGTACTTCCTTACGGTACCAAACCACACAAAAAGGGTACAATACCGTACGAGTACATCCATACGGTACCAAACCACACCAAAACGGTGCAATCCCGTACGAGTACTTCGTTACGGTACCAAACCACACCAAAACGGTATAATACCGTACGAGTATTTCGTTACGGTACCAAACCAAACCAAAACGGTGCAATACCTTACGAGTACATCCATACGGTACCAAACCACACCAAAACGGTGCAATACCGTACGAGTACATCCATACGGTACCAAACCACACCAAAACGGTGCAATACCGTACGAGTACTTCGTTACGGTACCAAACCACACCAAAAGGGTACAATACCGTTCGAGTACTTCGTTACGGTACCAAACCAAACCAAAACGGTGCAATACCGTACGAGTACATCCATACGGTACCAAACCACACCAAAACGGAGCAATACCGTACGAGTACTTCGTTACGGTACCAAACCACACCAAAAGGGTACAATACCGTACGAGTACTTCGTTACGGTACGAAACCTAACCAAAACGGTGCAATACCGTACGAGTACATCCATACGGTACCAAACCACACCAAAACGGTGCAATACCGTACGAGTACATCGTTACGGTACCAAACCACACAAAAAGGGTACAATACCGTACGAGTACATCCATACGGTACCAAACCACACCAAAACGGTGCAATCCCGTACGAGTACTTCGTTACGGTACCAAACCACACCAAAACGGTATAATACCGTACGAGTATTTCGTTACGGTACCAAACCAAACCAAAACGGTGCAATACCTTACGAGTACATCCATACGGTACCAAACCACACCAAAACGGTGCAATACCGTACGAGTACATCCATACGGTACCAAACAACACCAAAACGGAGCAATACCGTACGAGTACTTCGTTACGGTACCAAACCACACCAAAAGGGTACAATACCGTTCGAGAACTTCGTTACGGTACCAAACCAAACCAAAACGGTGCAATACCGTACGAGTACATCCATACGGTACGAAACCACACCAAAACGGTGCAATACCGTACGAGTACTTCGTTACGGTACCAAACCACTCCAAAAGGGTACAATACCGTTCGAGTACTTCGTTACGGTAGCAATCCAAACCAAAACGGTGCAATACCGTACGAGTACATCCATACGGTACCAAACCACACCAAAACGGTGCAATACCGTACGAGTACTTCATTACGGTACCAAACCACACAAAAAGGGTACAATACCGTACGAGTACATCCATACGGTACCAAACCACACCAAAACGGTGCAATCCCGTTCGAGTACTTCGTTACGGTACCAAACCACACCAAAACGGTATAATACCGTACGAGTACTTCGTTACGGTACCAAACCAAACCAAAACGGTGCAATACCATACGAGAACTTTGTTACGGTACCAAACCACACAAAAAGGGTACAATACCGTACGAGTACATCGATACGGTACCAAACCACACCAAAACGGTGCAATACCGTACGAGTACTTCATTACGGTACCAACCCACACCAAAAGGGTATAATACCGTACGAGTACTTCGTTACGGTACCAAACCATACCAAAAGGGTACAATACCGTTCGAGTACTTCGTTACGGTACCAAACCAAACCAAAACGGTGCAATACCGTACGAGTACATCCATACGGTACCAAACCTAACCAAAACGGAGCAATACCGTACGAGTACTTCGTTACGGTACCAAACCACACAAAAAGGGTACAATACCATACGAGTATATCGATACGGTACCAAACCACACTAAAACGGTGCAATACCGTACGAGTACTTCGTTACGGTACCAAACCACACCAAAAGGTTATAACACCGTTCGAGAACTTCGTTACGGTACCAAACCAAACCAAAACGGTGCAATACCGTACGAGTACATCCATACGGTACCAAACCACACCAAAATGGTGCAATACCGTACGAGTACTTTGTTACGGTACCAAACCACACCAAAACGGTGCAAAACCGTACGAGTACATCCAAACGGTAACAAACCACCCCAAAATGGTGCAATACCGTACGAGTACATCCATACGTTACCAAACCACACCAAAAGGGTACAATACCGTACGAGTACTTCGTTACGGTACCAAATCACACAAAAACGGTGCAAAACCGTACGAGTACATCCATACGGTACCCAACCACACCAAAACGGTGCAATACCATACGAGTACATCCATACGTTACCAAACCACACCAAAACGGTGCAATACCGTACGAGTACTTCGTTACGGTACCAAACCACACCAAAAGGGTACAATACCGTACGAGTACTTCGTTACGGTACCAACCCAAACCAAAACGGTGCAATACCGTACGAGTACATCCATACGGCACCAAACTACGTCAAAACGGTGGAATACCGTACGAGGACATCCATACGGTACCAAACCACACCAAAACGGTGCAATACCGTACAAGTACATCCATACGTTACCAAACCACACCAAAAGGGTACAATACCGTACGAGTACTTCGTTACGTTACCAAACCAAACCAAAACGGTGCAATACCATACGAGTACATCCATATGGCACCAAACCACGTCAAAACGGTGCAATTCCGTACGAGTACATCGATACGGTACAAAACCACACCAAAACGGTGCAAAACCGTGCGAGTACATCCATACGGTACCAAACCACACCAAAATGGTGCAATACCGTACGAGTACATCCATACGTTACCAAACCACACCAAAACGGTGCAATACCGTACGAGTACTTCGTTATGGTACCAAACCACAAGAAAAGGGTGCAATACCGTACGAGTACTTTGTTACGGTACCAAACCACACCAAAACGGTGCAAAACCGTACGAGTACATCCAAACCGTAACAAACCACCCCAAAACGGTGCAATACCGTACGAGTACATCCATACGTTACCAAACCACACAAAAACGGTGCAATACCGTACGAGTACTTCGTTACGGTACCAAACCACACCAAAAGGGTACAATACCGTACGAGTACTTCGTTACGGTACCAAACCAAACCAAAACGGTGCAATACCGTACGAGTACATCCATACGACACCAAACCACGTCAAAACGGTGCAATACCGTACGAGTACATCCATACGGTACCAAACCACACCAAAAGAGTGCAATACCGTACGAGTACATCCATACGTTACCAAACCACACCAAAAGAGTGCAATACCGTACGAGTACTTCGTTACGGTACCAAACCACAAGAAAAGGGTGCAATACTGTACGAGTACTTTGTTACGGTACCAAACCACACCAAAACGGTGCAAAACCGTACGAGTACATCCAAACGGTAACAAACCACCCCAAAACGGTGCAATACCGTACGAGTACTTCGTTACGGTACAAAACCACACCAAAAGGGTACAATACCCTACGAGAACTTCGTTACGGTACCAAACCAAACCAAAACGGGGGAATTCCGTACGAGTACATCCATACGGTACCAAACCACACCAAAACGGTGCAATACCGTACGATTACTTCGTTACGGTACCAAACCACACCAAAATGGTGTAATACCGTACGAGTACATCCATACGGTACCAAACCACACCAAAACGGTGCAATACCGTACGATTACTTCGTTACGGTACCAAACCACACCAAAAGGGTACAATACCGTACGAGTACTTCGTTACGGTACCAAACCAAACCAAAACGGTGCAATACCGTATGAGTACATCCATACAGCACTAAACCACGTCAAACGGTGCAATACCGTACGAGTACCAAACCACAAGAAAAGGGTGCAATACCGTACGAGTACTTTGTTACGGTACCAAACCACACCAAAACGGTGCAAAACCGTACGAGTACATCCAAACAGTACCAAACCACCCCAAAACGGTGCAATACCGTACGAGTACTTCGTTACGGTACGAAACCACACCAAAAGGGTACAATACCCTACGAGAACTTCGTTACGGTACCAAACCAAACCAAAACGGTGCAATTCCGTACGAGTACATCCATACGGTACCAAACCACACCAAAACGGTGCAATACCGAACGAGTACAATCATACGGTACCAAACCACACCAAAACGGTGCAATACCGTACGAGTACATCCATACGGTAACAAAGCACAGCAAAACGGTGCAATACCGTGTACTTCGTTACGGTACCAAACCACACCAAAACGGTGCAAAACCGTACGAGTACATCCATACGGTACCAAACCACACCAAAACGGTGCAATACCGTACGAGTACATCCATACGGTAACAAAGCACAGCAAAACGGTGCAATACCGTGTACTTCGTTACGGTACCAAACCACACCAAAACGGTGCAAAACCGTACGAGTACATCCATACGGTACCAAACCACACCAAAACGGTGCAATACCGTACGAGTACATCCATACGGTACCAAACCACACCAAAACGGTGCAATACCGTACGAGTACTTCGTTACGATACCAAACCACACCAAAAGGGTAAAATACCGTACGAGTACTTCGTTACGGTACCAAACCAAACCAAAACGGTGCAATACCGTACGAGTACATCCATATGGTACCAAACCACACCAAAACGGCGCAACACCAAACGAGTACATCCATACGGTACCAAACCACACCAAAACGGTGCAATACCGTACGAGTACATCCATACGGTACCAAAGCACACCAAAACGGTGCAAAACCGTACGAGTACATCCAAACGGTACCAAACCACCCCAAAACGGTGCAATACCGTACGAGTACTTCGTTACGGTACCAAACCACACCAAAAGGGTACAATACCGTACGAGTACCTCGTTACGCTACCAAACCAAACCAAAACGGTGCAAAACCGTATGAGTACATCCATACGGTACCAAACCACACCAAAACGGTGCAAAACCGTACGAGTACATCGATACGGTACAAAACCACACCAAAACGGTGCAAAACCGTGCGAGTACATCCATACGGTACCAAACCACACCAAAATGGTGCAATACCGTACGAGTACATCCATACGTTACCAAACCACACCAAAACGGTGCAATACCGTGCGAGTACTTCGTTATGGTACCAAACCACAAGAAAAGGGTGCAATAATGTACGAGTACTTTGTTACGGTACCAAACCACACCAAAACGGTGCAAAACCGTACGAGTACATCCAAACCGTAACAAACCACCCCAAAACGGTGCAATACCGTACGAGTACATCCATACGTTACCAAACCACACAAAAACGGTGCAATACCGTACGAGTACTTCGTTACGGTACCAAACCACACCAAAAGGGTACAATACCGTACGAGTACTTCGTTACGGTACCAAACCAAACCAAAACGGTGCAATACCGTACGAGTACATCCATACGACACCAAACCACGTCAAAACGGTGCAATACCGTACGAGTACATCCATACGGTACCAAACCACACCAAAAGAGTGCAATACCGTACGAGTACATCCATACGTTACCAAACCACACCAAAAGAGTGCAATACCGTACGAGTACTTCGTTACGGTACCAAACCACAAGAAAAGGGTGCAATACTGTACGAGTACTTTGTTACGGTACCAAACCACACCAAAACGGTGCAAAACCGTACGAGTACATCCAAACGGTAACAAACCACCCCAAAACGGTGCAATACCGTACGAGTACTTCGTTACGGTACAAAACCACACCAAAAGGGTACAATACCCTACGAGAACTTCGTTACGGTACCAAACCAAACCAAAACGGGGGAATTCCGTACGAGTACATCCATACGGTACCAAACCACACCAAAACGGTGCAATACCGTACGATTACTTCGTTACGGTACCAAACCACACCAAAATGGTGTAATACCGTACGAGTACATCCATACGGTACCAAACCACACCAAAACGGTGCAATACCGTACGATTACTTCGTTACGGTACCAAACCACACCAAAAGGGTACAATACCGTACGAGTACTTCGTTACGGTACCAAACCAAACCAAAACGGTGCAATACCGTATGAGTACATCCATACAGCACTAAACCACGTCAAAACGGTGCAATACCGTACGAGTACCAAACCACAAGAAAAGGGTGCAATACCGTACGAGTACTTTGTTACGGTACCAAACCACACCAAAACGGTGCAAAACCGTACGAGTACATCCAAACAGTACCAAACCACCCCAAAACGGTGCAATACCGTACGAGTACTTCGTTACGGTACGAAACCACACCAAAAGGGTACAATACCCTACGAGAACTTCGTTACGGTACCAAACCAAACCAAAACGGTGCAATTCCGTACGAGTACATCCATACGGTACCAAACCACACCAAAACGGTGCAATACCGAACGAGTACAATCATACGGTACCAAACCACACCAAAACGGTGCAATACCGTACGAGTACATCCATACGGTAACAAAGCACAGCAAAACGGTGCAATACCGTGTACTTCGTTACGGTACCAAACCACACCAAAACGGTGCAAAACCGTACGAGTACATCCATACGGTACCAAACCACACCAAAACGGTGCAATACCGTACGAGTACATCCATACGGTAACAAAGCACAGCAAAACGGTGCAATACCGTGTACTTCGTTACGGTACCAAACCACACCAAAACGGTGCAAAACCGTACGAGTACATCCATACGGTACCAAACCACACCAAAACGGTGCAATACCGTACGAGTACATCCATACGGTACCAAACCACACCAAAACGGTGCAATACCGTACGAGTACTTCGTTACGATACCAAACCACACCAAAAGGGTAAAATACCGTACGAGTACTTCGTTACGGTACCAAACCAAACCAAAACGGTGCAATACCGTACGAGTACATCCATATGGTACCAAACCACACCAAAACGGCGCAACACCAAACGAGTACATCCATACGGTACCAAACCACACCAAAACGGTGCAATACCGTACGAGTACATCCATACGGTACCAAAGCACACCAAAACGGTGCAAAACCGTACGAGTACATCCAAACGGTACCAAACCACCCCAAAACGGTGCAATACCGTACGAGTACTTCGTTACGGTACCAAACCACACCAAAAGGGTACAATACCGTACGAGTACCTCGTTACGCTACCAAACCAAACCAAAACGGTGCAAAACCGTATGAGTACATCCATACGGTACCAAACCACACCAAAACGGTGCAATACCGTACGAGTACATCCATACGGTACCAAACCACACCAAAACGGTGCAATACCGTACGGTACCAAACCACACCAAAACGGTGCAATACCGTACGAGTACATCCATACGGTACCAAACCACACCAAAACGGTGCAATACCGTACGAGTACATCCATACGGTACCAAACCACACCAAAACGGTGCAATACCGTACGAGTACTTCGTTACGATACCAAACCACACCAAAAGGGTACAATACCGTACGAGTACTTCGTTACGGTACCAAACCAAACCAAAACGGTGCAATACCGTACGAGTACATCCATATGGTACCAAACCACACCAAAACGGCGCAACACCAAACGAGTACATCCATACGGTACCAAACCACACCAAAACGGTGCAATACCGTACGAGTACATCCATACGGTACCAAAGCACACCAAAACGGTGCAAAACCGTACGAGTACATCCAAACGGAACCAAACCACCCCAAAACGGTGCAATACCGTACGAGTACTTCGTTACGGTACCAAACCACACCAAAAGGGTACAATACCGTACGAGTACCTCGTTACGTTACCAAACCAAACCAAAACGGTGCAAAACCGTATGAGTACATCCATACGGTACCAAACCACACCAAAACGGTGCAAAACCGTACGAGTACATCCATACGGTACCAAACCACACCAAAACGGTGCAATACCGTACGAGTACATGCATACGGTACCAAACCACACCAAAACGGTGCAATACCGTACGAGTACATCCATACGGTACCAAACCACACCAAAACGGTGCAAAACCGTACGAGTACTTCGTTACGGTACCAAACCACACCAAAAGGGTGCAATACCATACGAGTACTTCGTTACGGTACCAAACCACACCAAAACGGTGCAAAACCGCACGAGTACATCCATACGGTACCAAACCACACCAAAACGGTGCAATACCGTACGAGTACATCCATACGGTACCAAAGCACACCAAAACGGTGCAATACCGTACGAGTACTTCGTTACGGTACCAAACCACACGAAAACGGTGCAATTCCGTACGAGTACATCGATACGGTACAAAACCACACCAAAACGGTGCAAAACCGTGCGAGTACATCCATACGGTACCAAACCACACCAAAACGGTGCAATACCGTACGAGTACATCCATACGGTACCAAATCACACCAAAACGGTGCAATACCGTACGAGTACTTCGTTACGGTACCAAACCACACCAAAACGGTGCAAAACCGTACGAGTACATCCAAACGGTAACAAACCACCCCAAAACGGTGCAATACCGTACGAGTACTTCGTTACGGTACAAAACCACACCAAAAGGGTACAATACCCTACGAGAACTTCGTTACGGTACCAAACCAAACCAAAACGGTGGAATTCCGTACGAGTACATCCATACAGTAACAAACCACACCAAAACGGTGCAATACCGTACGAGTACATGCATACGGTACCAAACCACACCAAAACGGTGCAATACCGTACGAGTACATCCATACGGTACCAAACCACACCAAAACGGTGCAAAACCGTACGAGTACTTCGTTACGGTACCAAACCACACCAAAAGGGTGCAATACCATACGAGTACTTCGTTACGGTACCAAACCACACCAAAACGGTGCAAAACCGCACGAGTACATCCATACGGTACCAAACCACACCAAAACGGTGCAATACCGTACGAGTACATCCATACGGTACCAAAGCACACCAAAACGGTGAAATACCGTACGAGTACTTCGTTACGGTACCAAACCACACGAAAACGGTGCAATTCCGTACGAGTACATCGATACGGTACAAAACCACACCAAAACGGTGCAAAACCGTGCGAGTACATCCATACGGTACCAAACCACACCAAAACGGTGCAATACCGTACGAGTACATCCATACGGTACCAAATCACACCAAAACGGTGCAATACCGTACGAGTACTTTGTTACGGTACCAAACCACACCAAAACGGTGCAAAACCGTACGAGTACATCCAAACCGTAACAAACCACCCCAAAACGGTGCAATACCGTACGAGTACATCCATACGTTACCAAACCACACAAAAACGGTGCAATACCGTACGAGTACTTCGTTACGGTACCAAACCACACCAAAAGGGTACAATACCGTACGAGTACTTCGTTACGGTACCAAACCAAACCAAAACGGTGCAATACCGTACGAGTACATCCATACGGCACCAAACCACGTCAAAACGGTGCAATACCGTACGAGTACATCCATACGGTACCAAACCACACCAAAAGAGTGCAATACCGTACGAGTACATCCATACGTTACCAAACCACACCAAAAGAGTGCAATACCGTACGAGTACTTCGTTACGGTACCAAACCAAAAGAAAAGGGTGCAATACCGTACGAGTACTTTGTTACGGTACCAAACCACACCAAAACGGTGCAAAACCGTACGAGTACATCCAAACGTTAACAAACCACCCCAAAACGGTGCAATACCGTACGAGTACTTCGTTACGGTACAAAACCACACCAAAAGGGTACAATACCCTAAGAGAACTTCGTTACGGTACCAAACCAAACCAAAACGGGGGAATTCTGTACGAGTACATCCATACGGTACCAAACCACACCAAAACGGTGCAATACCGTACGATTACTTCGTTACGGTACCAAACCACACCAAAATGGTGTAATACCGTACGAGTACATCCATACGGTACCAAACCACACCAAAACGGTGCAATACCGTACGATTACTTCGTTACGGTACCAAACCACACCAAAAGGGTACAATACCGTACGAGTACTTCGTTACGGTACCAAACCAAACCAAAACGGTGCAATACCGTATGAGTACATCCATACAGCACTAAACCACGTCAAAACGGTGCAATACCGTACGAGTACTTCGTTACGGTACCAAACCACAAGAAAAGGGTGCAATACCGTACGAGTACTTTGTTACGGTACCAAACCACACCAAAACGGTGCAAAACCGTACGAGTACATCCAAACGGAACCAAACCACCCCAAAACGGTGCAATACCGTACGAGTACTTCGTTACGGTACGAAACCACACCAAAAGGGTACAATACCCTACGAGAACTTCGTTACGGTACCAAACCAAACAAAAACGGTGCAATTCCGTACGAGTACATCCATACGGTACCAAACCACACCAAAACGGTGCAATACAGAACGAGTACAATCATACGGTACCAAACCACACCAAAACGGTGCAATACCGTACGAGTACATCCATACGGTAACAAAGCACAGCAAAACGGTGCAATACCGTGTACTTCGTTACGGTACCAAACCACACCAAAACGGTGCAAAACCGTACGAGTACATCCATACGGTACCAAACCACACCAAAACGGTGCAATACCGTACGAGTACATCCATACGGTACCAAACCACACCAAAACGGTGCAATACCGTACGAGTACTTCGTTACGGTACCAAACCACACCAAAAGGGTACAACACCGTACGAGTACTTCGTTACGGTACCAAACCACACCAAAACGGTGCAAAACCGCACGAGTACATCCATACGGTACCAAACCACACCAAAACGGTGCAATACCGTACGAGTACATCCATACGGTACCAAAGCACACCAAAACGGTGCAATACCGTACGAGTACTTCGTTACGGTACCAAACCACACCAAAACGGTGCAAAACCGTACGAGTACATCCATACGGTACCAAACCACACCAAAACGGTGCAATACCGTACGAGTACATCCATACGGTACCAAACCACACCAAAACGGTGCAATACCGTACGAGTAAATCCATACGGTACCAAACCACACCAAAACGGTGCAATACCGTACGAGTACTTCGTTACGATACCAAACCACACCAAAAGGGTAAAATACCGTACGAGTACTTCGTTACGGTACCAAACCAAACCAAAACGGTGCAATACCGTACGAGTACATCCATATGGTACCAAACCACACCAAAACGGCGCAACACCAAACGAGTACATCCATACGGTACCAAACCACACCAAAACGGTGCAATACCGTACGAGTACATCCATACGGTACCAAAGCACACCAAAACGGTGCAAAACCGTACGAGTACATCCAAACGGTACCAAACCACCCCAAAACGGTGCAATACCGTACGAGTACTTCGTTACGGTACCAAACCACACCAAAAGGGTACAATACCGTACGAGTACCTCGTTACGTTACCAAACCAAACCAAAACGGTGCAAAACCGTATGAGTACATCCATACGGTACCAAACCACACCAAAACGGTGCAAAACCGTACGAGTACATCCATACGGTACCAAACCACACCAAAACGGTGCAATACCGTACGAGTACATGCATACGGTACCAAACCACACCAAAACGGTGCAATACCGTACGAGTACATCCATACGGTACCAAACCACACCAAAACGTTGCAAAACCGTACGAGTACTTCGTTACGGTACCAAACCACACCGAAAGGGTGCAATACCATACGAGTACTTCGTTACGGTACCAAACCACACCAAAACGGTGCAAAACCGCACGAGTACATCCATACGGTACCAAACCACACCAAAACGGTGCAATACCGTACGAGTACATCCATACGGTACCAAAGCACACCAAAACGGTGCAATACCGTACGAGTACTTCGTTACGGTACCAAACCACACGAAAACGGTGCAATTCCGTACGAGTACATCGATACGGTAAAAAACCACACCAAAACGGTGCAAAACCGTGCGAGTACATCCATACGGTACCAAACCACACCAAAACGGTGCAATACCGTACGAGTACATCCATACGGTACCAAATCACACCAAAACGGTGCAATACTGTACGAGTACTTCGTTACGGTACCAAACCACACCAAAACGGTGCAAAACCGTACGAGTACATCCAAACGGTAACAAACCACCCCAAAACGGTGCAATACCGTACGAGTACTTCGTTACGGTACAAAACCAAACCAAAAGGGTACAATACCCTACGAGAACTTCGTTACGGTACCAAACCAAACCAAAACGGTGGAATTCCATACGAGTACATCCATACAGTAACAAACCACACCAAAACGGTGCAATACCGTACGATTACTTCGTTACGGTACCAAACCACACCAAAATGGTGTAATACCGTACGAGTACATCCATACGGTACCAAACCACACCAAAACGGTGCAATACCGTACGATTACTTCGTTACGGTACGAAACCACACCAAAAGGGTACAATACCCTACGAGAACTTCGTTACGGTACCAAACCAAACCAAAACGGTGCAATTCCGTACGAGTACATCCATTCGGTACCAAACCAGACCAAAACGGTGCAATACCGTACGAGTACATCCATACGGTACCAAACCACACCAAAACGGTGCAATACCGTACGAGTACTTCGTTACGGTACCAAACCACACCAAAAGGGTACAACACCGTACGAGTACTTCGTTACGGTACCAAACCACACCAAAACGGTGCAAAACCGCACGAGTACATCCATACGGTACCAAACCACACCAAAACGGTGCAATACCGTACGAGTACATCCATACGGTACCAAACCACACCAAAACGGTGCAATACCGTACGAGTACTTCGTTACGGTACCAAACCACACCAAAAGGGTACAACACCGTACGAGTACTTCGTTACGGTACCAAACCACACCAAAACGGTGCAAAACCGCACGAGTACATCCATACGGTACCAAACCACACCAAAACGGTGCAATACCGTACGAGTACATCCATACGGTACCAAAGCACACCAAAACGGTGCAATACCGTACGAGTACTTCGTTACGGTACCAAACCACACCAAAACGGTGCAAAACCGTACGAGTACATCCATACGGTACCAAACCACACCAAAACGGTGCAATACCGTACGAGTACATCCATACGGTACCAAACCACACCAAAACGGTGCAATACCGTACGAGTACATCCATACGGTACCAAACCACACCAAAACGGTGCAATACCGTACGAGTACATCCATACGGTACCAAAGCACACCAAAACGGTGCAAAACCGTACGAGTACATCCAAACGGTACCAAACCACCCCAAAACGGTGCAATACCGTACGAGTACTTCGTTATGGTACCAAACCACACCAAAAGGGTACAATACCGTACGAGTACTTCGTTACGTTACCAAACCAAACCAAAACGGTGCAATACCGCACGAGTACATCCATACGGTACCAAACCACACCAAAACGGTGCAATACCGAACGAGTACATTCATACGGTACCTAACCACACCAAAACGGTGCAATACCATACGAGTACATCCATACGGTACCAAACCACACCAAAACGGTGCAATACCGTACGAGTACTTCGTTACGGTACCAAACCACACCAAAAGGGTACAATACCGTACGAGTACTTCGTTACGGAACCAAACCAAACCAAAACGGTGCAATACCGTACGAGTACATCCATACGGTACCAAACCACACCAAAACGGTGCAATACCGAACGAGTACATTCATACGGTACCAAACAACACCAAAACGGTGCAATACCGTACGAGTACATCCATACGGTACCAAAGCACACCAAAACGGTGCAAAACCGTATGAGTACATCCAAACGGTACCAAACCACCCCAAAACGGTGCAATACCGTACGAGTACTTCGTTACGGTACCAAACCACACCAAAAGGGTACAATACCGTACGAGTACTTCGTTACGTTACCAAACCAAACCAAAACGGTGCAATTCCGTACGAGTACATCCATACGGTACAAAACCTCTCCAAAACGGTGCAAAACCGTGCGAGTACATCCATACGGTACCAAACCACACCAAAACGGTGCAATACCGTACGAGTACATCGATACGGTACCAAACCACACCAAAACGGTGCAAAACCGTGCGAGTACATCCATACGGTACCAAACCACACCAAAATGGTGCAATACCGTGCGAGTACATCCATACGGTACCAAACCACACCAAAACGGTGCAATACCGTACGAGTACATCCATACGGTACCAAACCACACCAAAACGGTGCAATACCGTACGAGTACATCCATACGGTACCAAAACACACCAAAACGGTGCAATACCGTACGAGTACATCCATACGGTACCAAAGCACACCAAAACGGTGCAAAACCGTACGAGTACATCCAAACGGTACCAAACCACCCCAAAACGGTGCAATACCGTACGAGTACTTCGTTATGGTACCAAACCACACCAAAAGGGTACAATACCGTACGAGTACTTCGTTACGTTACCAAACCAAACCAAAACGGTGCAATACCGCACGAGTACATCCATACGGTACCAAACCACACCAAAACGGTGCAATACCGAACGAGTACATTCATACGGTACCTAACCACACCAAAACGGTGCAATACCATACGAGTACATCCATACGGTACCAAACCACACCAAAACGGTGCAATACCGTACGAGTACTTCGTTACGGTACCAAACCACACCAAAAGGGTACAATACCGTACGAGTACTTCGTTACGGAACCAAACCAAACCAAAACGGTGCAATACCGTACGAGTACATCCATACGGTACCAAACCACACCAAAACGGTGCAATACCGAACGAGTACATTCATACGGTACCAAACCACACCAAAACGGTGCAATACCGTACGAGTACATCCATACGGTACCAAAGCACACCAAAACGGTGCAAAACCGTATGAGTACATCCAAACGGTACCAAACCACCCCAAAACGGTGCAAAACCGTACGAGTACTTCGTTACGGTACCAAACAACACCAAAAGGGTACAATACCGTACGAGTACTTCGTTACGTTACCAAACCAAACCAAAACGGTGCAATTCCGTACGAGTACATCCATACGGTACAAAACCTCTCCAAAACGGTGCAAAACCGTGCGAGTACATCCATACGGTACCAAACCACACCAAAACGGTGCAATACCGTACGAGTACATCGATACGGTACCAAACCACACCAAAACGGTGCAAAACCGTGCGAGTACATCCATACGGTACCAAACCACACCAAAATGGTGCAATACCGTACGAGTACATCCATACGTTACCAAACCACACCAAAACGGTGCAATACCGTACGATTACTTCGTTACGGTACCAAACCACACCAAAAGGGTACAATACCGTACGAGTACTTCGTTACGGTACCAAACCAAACCAAAACGGGGCAATACCGTACGAGTACATCCAAACGGTACCAAACCACTCCAAAACGGTGCAATACCGAACGAGTACATTCATACGGTACCAAACCACACCAAAACGGTGCAATACCATACGAGTACAACCATACGGTACCAAAGCACACCAAAACGGTGCAATACCGTACGAGTACTTCGTTACGGTACCAAACCACACCAAAACGGTGCAATACCGTACGAGTACATCCATACGTCACCAAACCACGTCAAAACGGTGCAATACCGTACGAGTACATCCATACGGTACCAAACCACACCAAAACGGTGCAATACCGTACGAGTACTTCGTTACGGTACCAAACCACAACAAAAGGGTACAACACCGTATGAGTACTTTGTTACAGTACCAAACCACACCAAAATGGTGCAAAACCGTACGAGTACATCCAAACGGTACCAAACCACCCAAAAACGGTGCAATACCGTACGAGTACTTCGTTACGGTACAAAACCACACCAAAAGGGTACAATACCCTACGAGAACTTCGTTACGGTACCAAACCAAACCAAAACGGTGCAATTCCGTACGAGTACATCCATACGGTACCAAACCACACCAAAAGAGTTAAAAACCGTACTAGTACATCGATACGGTACCAAACCACACCAAAACGGTGCAATACCGTACGAGTACATCCATACGGTACCAAACCACACCAAAACGGTGCAATACCGTACGAGTACTTCGTTACGGTACCAAACCACACCAAAAGGGTACAATACCGTACGAGTACATCGTTACGGTACCAAACCAAACCAAAACGGTGCAATACCGTACGAGTACATCCAGACGGTACCAAACCACGACAAAACGGTGCAATACCGTACGAGTACATCCATACGTTACCAAACCACACCAAAACGGTGCAATACCGTACGAGTACATCCATACGGTACCAAACCACACCAAAACGGTGCAATACCGTACGAGTACATCCATACGGTACCAAACCACACCAAAACGGTGCAATACCGTACGAGTACATCCATACGGTACCAAACCACACCAAAACGGTGCAAAACCGTACGAGTACATCCAAACGGTACCAAACCACCCCAAAACGGTGCAATACCGTACGAGTACTTCGTTATGGTACCAAACCACACCAAAAGGGTACAATACCGTACGAGTACTTCGTTACGTTACCAAACCAAACCAAAACGGTGCAATACCGCACGAGTACATCCATACGGTACCAAACCACACCAAAACGGTGCAATACCGAACGAGTACATTCATACGGTACCTAACCACACCAAAACGGTGCAATACCATACGAGTACATCCATACGGTACCAAACCACACCAAAACGGTGCAATACCGTACGAGTACTTCGTTACGGTACCAAACCACACCAAAAGGGTACAATACCGTACGAGTACTTCGTTACGGAACCAAACCAAACCAAAACGGTGCAATACCGTACGAGTACATCCATACGGTACCAAACCACACCAAAACGGTGCAATACCGAACGAGTACATTCATACGGTACCAAACCACACCAAAACGGTGCAATACCGTACGAGTACATCCATACGGTACCAAAGCACACCAAAACGGTGCAAAACCGTATGAGTACATCCAAACGGTACCAAACCACCCCAAAACGGTGCAAAACCGTACGAGTACTTCGTTACGGTACCAAACAACACCAAAAGGGTACAATACCGTACGAGTACTTCGTTACGTTACCAAACCAAACCAAAACGGTGCAATTCCGTACGAGTACATCCATACGGTACAAAACCTCTCCAAAACGGTGCAAAACCGTGCGAGTACATCCATACGGTACCAAACCACACCAAAACGGTGCAATACCGTACGAGTACATCGATACGGTACCAAACCACACCAAAACGGTGCAAAACCGTGCGAGTACATCCATACGGTACCAAACCACACAGAAATGGTGCAATACCGTACGAGTACATCCATACGTTACCAAACCACACCAAAACGGTGCAATACCGTACGATTACTTCGTTACGGTACCAAACCACACCAAAAGGGTACAATACCGTACGAGTACTTCGTTACGGTACCAAACCAAACCAAAACGGGGCAATACCGTACGAGTACATCCAAACGGTACCAAACCACTCCAAAACGGTGCAATACCGAACGAGTACATTCATACGGTACCAAACCACACCAAAACGGTGCAATACCATACGAGTACAACCATACGGTACCAAAGCACACCAAAACGGTGCAATACCGTACGAGTACTTCGTTACGGTACCAAACCACACCAAAACGGTGCAATACCGTACGAGTACATCCATACGTCACCAAACAACGTCAAAACGGTGCAATACCGTACGAGTACATCCATACGGTACCAAACCACACCAAAACGGTGCAATACCGTACGAGTACTTCGTTACGGTACCAAACCACAACAAAAGGGTACAACACCGTATGAGTACTTTGTTACAGTACCAAACCACACCAAAATGGTGCAAAACCGTACGAGTACATCCAAACGGTACCAAACCACCCAAAAACGGTGCAATACCGTACGAGTACTTCGTTACGGTACAAAACCACACCAAAAGGGTACAATACCCTACGAGAACTTCGTTACGGTACCAAACCAAACCAAAACGGTGCAATTCCGTACGAGTACATCCATACGGTACCAAACCACACCAAAACAGTGAAAAACCGTACTAGTACATCGATACGGTACCAAACCACACCAAAACGGTGCAATACCGTACGAGTACATCCATACGGTACCAAACCACACCAAAACGGTGCAATACCGTACGAGTACTTCGTTACGGTACCAAACCACACCAAAAGGGTACAATACCGTACGAGTACATCGTTACGGTACCAAACCAAACCAAAACGGTGCAATACCGTACGAGTACATCCAGACGGTACCAAACCACGACAAAACGGTGCAATACCGTACGAGTACATCCATACGTTACCAAACCACACCAAAACGTTGCAATACCGTACGAGTACATCCATACGGTACCAAACCACACCAAAACGGTGCAATACCGTACGAGTACTTCGTTACGGTACCAAACCACACCAAAAGGGTACAATACCATACGAGTACTTCGTTACGGTACCAAACCAAACCAAAACGGTGCAATACCGTACGAGTACATCAATACGGCACCAAACCACGTCAAAACGGTCCAATACTGTACAAGTACGTCCATACGGTACCAAACCACACCAAAACGGTGCAATACCGTACGATTACTTCGTTACGGTACCAAACCACACCAAAAGGGTACAATACCGTACGAGTACTTCGTTACGGTACCAAACCAAACCAAAACGGTGCAATACCGTACGAGTACATCCATACGGCACCAAACCACGTCAAAACGGTGCAATACCGTACGAGTACATCCATACGGTACCAAACCACACCAAAACGGTGCAATACCGTACGAGCACTTCGTTACGGTACCAAACCACAACAAAAGGGTACAATACCGTATGAGTACTTTGTTACAGTACAATACCACACATAAATGGTGCAAAACCGTACGAGTACATCCAAACGGTACCAAACCACCCCAAAACGGTGCAATACCGTACGAGTACTTCGTTACGGTACAAAACCACACCAAAAGGGTACAATACCCTACGAGAACTTCGTTACGGTACCAAACCAAACCAAAACGGTGCAATTCCGTACGAGTACATCCATACGGTACCAAACCACACCAAAACAGTGCAAAACCGTACGAGTACATCGATACGGTACCAAACCACACCAAAACGGTGCAATACCGTACGAGTACATCCATACGGTACCAAACCACACCAAAACGGTGCAATACCGTACGAGTACTTCGTTACGGTACCAAACCACACCAAAAGGGTACAATACCGTACGAGTACTTCGTTACGTTACCAAACCAAACCAAAACGGTCCAATTCCGTACGTGTACATCAATACGGTACCAAACCACACCAAAACGGTGCAATACCATACGAGTACATGCATACGGTACCAAACCACACCAAAACGGTGCAATACCGTACGAGTACATCCATACGGTACCAAACCACACCAAAACGGTGCAATACCGTACGAGTACTTCGTTACGGTACCAAACCACACCAAAAGGGTACAATACCGTACGAGTACTTCGTTACGGTACCAAACCACACAAAAACGGTGCAAAACCGTACGAGTACATCCATACGGTACCAAACCACACCAAAACGGTGCAATACCGTACGAGTACATCCATACATTACCAAACCACACCAAAACGGTGTAATACCGTACGAGTACTTCGTGACGGTACCAAACCACACCAAAAGGGTACAATACCGTACGAGTACTTCGTTACGGTACCAAACCAAACCAAAACGGTGCAATACCATACGAGTACATCCATACGGCACCAAACGACGTCAAAACGGTGCAATACCGTACGAGTACATCCATACGGTACCAAACCACACCAAAACGGTGCAAAACCGTACGAGTACATCCAAACGGTACTAAATCACCCCAAAACGGTGCAATACCGTACGAGTACTTCGTTACGGTACAAAACCACACCAAAAGGGTACAATACCGTACGAGAACTTCGTTACGGCACCAAACCAAACCAAAACGGTGCAATTCCGTACGAGTACATCGATACGGTACCAAACCACACCAAAACGGTGCGAAAACGTACGAGTACATCCATATGGTACCAAACCACACCAAAACGGTGCAATACCGTACGAGTACATCCATACGGTACCAAACCACACCAAAAAGGTGAAATACCGTACGAGTACATCCATACGGTACCAAACCACACCAAAACGGTGCAATACCGTACGAGTACTTCGTTACGGTACCAAACCACTCTAAAAGGGTACAATACCATACGAGTACTTCGTTACGGTACCAAACCAAACCAAAACGGTGCAATACCGTATGAGTACATCAATACGGCACCAAACCACGTCAAAACGGTTCAATGCTGTACGAGTACATCCATACGGTACCAAACCACACCAAAACGGTGCAATACCGTACGATTACTTCGTTACGGTACCAAACCACACCAAAAGGGTACAATACCGTACGAGTACTTCGTTACGGTACCAAACAAAACCAAAACGGTTCAATTCCGTACGAGTACATCGATACGGTACCAAACCACACCAAAACGGTGCGAAAACGTACGAGTACATCCATATGGTACCAAACCACACCAAAACGGTGCAATACCGTACGAGTACATCCATACGGTACCAAACCACACCAAAACGGTGCAATACCGTACGAGTACATGCATACGGTACCAAACCACACCAAAACGGTGCAATACCGTACGAGTACATCCATACGGTACCAAACCACACCAATACGGTGCAATACCGTACGAGTACATCCATACGGTACCAAACCACACCAAAACGGTGCAATACCGTACGAGTACATCCATACGGTACCAAACCACACCAAAACGGTGCAATACCGTACGAGTACATCCATACGTTACCAAACCACACCAAAACGGTGCAATACCGCACGAGTACATCCATACGTTACCAAACCACACCAAAACGGTGCAAACGGTGCAATACCGTACGAGTACTTCGTTACGGTACCAAACCACACCAAAAGCGTACAATACCGTACGAGTACTTCGTTACGGTACCAAACCAAACCAAAACGGTGCAATACCATACGATTACATCCATACGGCACCAAACCACCTCAAAACGGTGCAATACCGTACGAGTACATCCATACGGTACCAAACCACACCAATACGGTGCAATACCGTACGACTACATCCATACGGTACCAAACCACACCAAAATGGTGCAAAACCGTACGAGTACATCCAAACGGTACCAAACCACCCCAAGACGGTGCAATACCGTACGAGTACTTCGTTACGGTACCAAACCACACCAAAAGGATACAATACCGTACGAGTACTTCGTTACGTTACCAAACAAAACCAAAACGGTACAATTCCGTACGAGTACATCCATACGGTACAAAACCACACCAAAACGGTGCAAAACCGTACGAGTACATCCATACGGTACCAAACCACACCAATACGGTGCAATACCGTACGAGTACATCCATACGGTACCAAACCACACCAATACGGTGCAATACCGTACGAGTACATCCATACGGTACAAAACCACACCAAAACGGTGCAAAACCGTACGAGTACATCCATACGGTACCAAACCACACCAATACGGTGCAATACCGTACGAGTACATCCATACGGTACCAAACCACACCAATACGGTGCAATACCGTACGAGTACATCCATACGGTACCAAACCACACCAAAACGGTGCAATACCGTACGAGTACATCCATACGGTACCAAACCACACCAAAACGGTGCAATACCGTACGAGTACATCCATACGGTACCAAAGCACACCAAAACGATGCAAAACCGTACGAGTACATCCAAACGGTACCAAACCACCCCAAAACGGTGTAATACCGTACGAGTACTTCGTTACGGTACCAAACCACACCAAAAGGGTACAATACCGTACGAGTACTTCGTTACGTTACCAAACCAAACCAAAACGGTACAATTCCGTACGAGTACATCCATACGGTACAAAACCACACCAAAACGGTGCAAAACCGTACGAGTACATCCATACGGTACCAAACCACACCAATACGGTGCAATACCGTACGAGTACATCCATACGGTACCAAACCACACCAAAACGGTGCAATACCGTACGAGTACATCCATACGGTACCAAACCACACCAAAACGGTGCAATACCGTACGAGTACTTCGTTACGGAACCAAACAACACCAAAAGGGTACAATACCGTACGAGTACTTTGTTAAGGTACCAAACCACATAAAAACGGTGCAAAACCGTACGAGTACATCCATACGGTACCAAACCACACCAAAACGGTGCAATACCGTACGAGTACATCCATACGTTACCAAACCACACCAAAACGGTGCAATACCGTACGAGTACTTCGTTACGGTACCAAACCACACCAAAAGGGTACAATACCGTACGAGTACTTCGTTACGGTACCAAACCAAACCAAAACGGTGCAATACCATACGAGTACATCCATACGGCACCAAACCACCTCAAAACGGTGCAATACCGTACGAGTACATCCATACGGTACCAAACCACACCAAAACGGTGCAAAACCGTACGAGTACATCCATACGGTACCAAACCACACCAATACGGTGCAATACCGTACGAGTACATCCATACGGTACCAAACCACACCAAAACGGTGCAATACCGTACGAGTACATCCATACGGTACCAAACCACACCAAAACGGTGCAATACCGTACGAGTACTTCGTTACGGAACCAAACCACACCAAAAGGGTACAATACCGTACGAGTACTTTGTTAAGGTACCAAACCACATAAAAACGGTGCAAAACCGTACGAGTACATCCATACGGTACCAAACCACACCAAAACGGTGCAATACCGTACGAGTACATCCATACGTTACCAAACCACACCAAAACGGTGCAATACCGTACGAGTACTTCGTTACGGTACCAAACCACACCAAAAGGGTACAATACCGTACGAGTACTTCGTTACGGTACCAATCCAAACCAAAACGGTGCAATACCATACGAGTACATCCATACGGCACCAAACCACCTCAAAACGGTGCAATACCGTACGAGTACATCCATACGGTACCAAACCACACCAATACGGTGCAATACCGTACGACTACATCCATACGGTACCAAACCACACCAAAACGGTGCCAAACCGTACGAGTACATCCAAACGGTACCAAACCACCCCAAAACGGTGCAATACCGTAGGAGTACTTCGTTACGGTACCAAACCACACCAAAAGGATACAATACCGTACGAGTACTTCGTTACGTTACCAAACCAAACCAAAACGGTACAATTCCGTACGAGTACATCCATACGGTACAAAACCACACCAAAACGGTGCAAAACCGTACGAGTACATCCATACGGTACCAAACCACCCCAAAACGGTGCAATACCGTACGAGTACTTCGTTACGGTACAAAACCACACCAAAAGGGTACAATACCCTACGAGAACTTCGTTACGGTACCAAACCAAACCAAAACGGTGCAATTCTGTACGAGTACATCCATATGGTACCAAACCACACCAAAACGGTGCAATACCGAACGAGTACATCCATACGGAACAAAACCACACCAAAACGGTGCAATACCGTACGAGTACATCCATACGGTACCAAACCACACCAAAACGGTGCAATACCATACGAGTACTTCGTTACGGTACCAAACCACACCAAAAGGGTACAATACCGTACGAGTACTTCGTTACGGTACCAAACCAAACCAAAACGGTGCAATACCGTACGAGTACATCCATATGGTACCAAACCACACCAAAACGGTGCAAAACCGTACGAGTACATCGATACGGTACCAAACCACACCAAAACGGTGCAATACCGTACGAGTACATCCATACGGTACCAAACCACACCAAAACGGTGCAATACCGTACGAGTACTTCGTTACGGTACCAAACCACACCAAAAGGGTACAATACCGTACGAGTACTTCGTTACGGTACCAAACCAAACCAAAACGGTGCAATACCGTACGAGTACATCCATACGGTACCAAACCACGACAAAACGGTGCAATACCGTACGAGTACATCCATACTTTACCAAACCACACCAAAACGGTGCAATACCGTACGAGTACATCCATACGGTACCAAACCACACCAAAACGGTGCAAAACCGTACGAGTACATCCAAACGGTACTAAACCACCCCAAAACGGTGCAATACCGTACGAGTACTTCGTTACGGTACAAAACCACACCAAAAGGGTACAATACCGTACGAGAACTTCGTTACGGCACCAAACAAAACCAAAACGGTGCAATTCCGTACGAGTACATCGATACGGTACCAAACCACACCAAAACGGTGCGAAAACGTACGAGTACATCCATAAGGTACCAAACCACACCAAAACGGTGCAATACCGTACGCTTACATCCATACGGTACCAAACCACACCAAAACGGTGCAATACCGTACGAGTACATCCATACGGTACCAAACCACACCAAAACGGTGCAATACCGTACCAAACCGCAACAAAACGGTGCAAAACCGTACGAGTACATCCAAACGGTACCAAACCACACCAAAAGGGTACAATACCGTACGAGTACTTCGTTACGGTACCAAACCAAACCAAAACGGTGCAATACCGTACGAGTACATCAATACGGCACCAAACCACGTCAAAACGGTCCAATACTGTACGAGTACATCCATACGGTACCAAACCACACCAAAACGGTGCAATACCGTACGATTACTTCGTTACGGTACCAAACCACACCAAAAGGGTACAATACTGTACGAGTACTTCGTTACGGTACCAAACCAAACCAAAACGGTGCAATACCGTACGAGTACATCCATACGGCACCAAACCACGTCAAAACGGTGCAATACCGTACGAGTACATCCATATGGTACCAAACCACACCAAAACGGTGCAATTCCGTACGAGTAAATCGATACGGTACCAAACCACACCAAAACGGTGCAAAACCGTGCGAGTACATCCATACGGTACCAAACCACACCAAAACGGTGCAATACCGTACGAGTACATCCATACGGTACCAAACCACACCAAAACGGTGCAATACCGTACGAGTACTTCGTTACGGTACCAAACCGCACCAAAAGGGTACAATACCGTACGAGTACTTCGTTACGGTACCAAACCAAACCAAAACGGTGCAATACCGTACGAGTACATCCATAGGGCACCAAACCACGTCAAAACGGTGCAATACCGTACGAGTACATCCATACGGTACCAAACCACACCAAAACGGTGCAATACCGTACGAGTACATCCATACGGTACCAAAGCACACCAAAACGGTGCAAAACCGTACGAGTACATCCAAACGGTACGAAACCACCCCAAAACGGTGCAATACCGTACGAGTACTTCGTTACGGTATCAAACCACACCAAAAGGGTACAATACCGTACGAGTAGTTCGTTACGTTACCAAACCAAACCAAAACGGTGCAATTCCGTACGAGTACATCGATACGGTACCAAACCACACCAAAACGGTGCGAAAACATACGAGTACATCCATTTGGTACCAAACCACACCAAAACGGTGCAATACCGCACGAGTACATCCATACGGTACCAAACCACACCAAAACGGGGCAATACCGTACGAGTACTACGTTACGGTACCAAACCACACCAAAAGGGTACAATACCGTACGAGTACTTCGTTACGGTACCAAACCAAACCAAAACGGTACAATTCCGTACGAGTACATCCATACGGTACAAAACCACACCAAAACGGTGCAAAACCGTACGAGTACATCCATACGGTACCAAACCACACCAATACGGTGCAATACCGTACGAGTACATCCATACGGTACCAAACCACACCAAAACGGTGCAATACCGTACGAGTACATCCATACGGTACCAAACCACACCAAAACGGTGCAATACCGTACGAGTACATCCATACGTTACCAAACCACACCAAAACGGTGCAAACGGTGCAATACCGTACGAGTACTTCGTTACGGTACCAAACCACACCAAAAGCGTACAATACCGTACGAGTACTTCGTTACGGTACCAAACCAAACCAAAACGGTGCAATACCATACGATTACATCCATACGGCACCAAACCACCACAAAACGGTGCAATACCGTACGAGGACATCCATACGGTACCAAACCACACCAATACGGTGCAATACCGTACGACTACATCCATACGGTACCAAACCACACCAAAATGGTGCAAAACCGTACGAGTACATCGAAACGGTACCAAACCACCCCAAGACGGTGCAATACCGTACGAGTACTTCGTTACGGTACCAAACCACACCAAAAGGATACAATACCGTACGAGTACTTCGTTACGTTACCAAACCAAACCAAAACGGTACAATTCCGTACGAGTACATCCATACGGTACAAAACCACACCAAAACGGTGCAAAACCGTACGAGTACATCCATACGGTACCAAAGCACACCAATACGGTGCAATACCGTACGAGTACATCCATACGGTACCAAACCACACCAATACGGTGCAATACCGTACGAGTACATCCATACGGTACAAAACCACACCAAAACGGTGCAAAACCGTACGAGTACATCCATTCGGTACCAAACCACACCAATACGGTGCAATACCGTACGAGTACATCCATACGGTACCAAACCACACCAAAACGGTGCAATACCGTACGAGTACATGCATACGGTACCAAACCACACCAAAACGGTGCAATACCGTACGAGTACATCCAAACGGTTCCAAACCACCCCAAAACGGTGTAATACCGTACGAGTACTTCGTTACGGTACCAAACCACACCAAAAGGGTACAATACCGTACGAGTACTTCGTTACGTTACCAAACCAAACCAAAACGGTACAATTCCGTACGAGTACATCCATACGGTACAAAACCACACCAAAACGGTGCAAAACCGTACGAGTACATCCATACGGTACCAAACCACACCAATACGGTGCAATACCGTACGAGTACATCCATACGGTACCAAACCACACCAAAACGGTGCAATACCGTACGAGTACATCCATACGGTACCAAACCACACCAAAACGGTGCAATACCGTACGAGTACTTCGTTACGGAACCAAACCACACCAAAAGGGTACAATACCGTACGAGTACTTTGTTAAGGTACCAAACCACATAAAAACGGTGCAAAACTGTAAGAGTACATTCTTACGGTACCAAACCACACCAAAACGGTGCAATACCGTACGAGTACATCCATACGTTACCAAACCACACCAAAACGGTGCAATACCGTACGAGTACTTCGTTACGGTACAAAACCACACCAAAAGGGTACAATACCGTACGAGTACTTCGTTACGGTACCAAACCAAACCAAAACGGTGCAATACCATACGAGTACATCCATACGGCACCAAACCACCTCAAAACGGTGCAATACCGTACGAGTACATCCATACGGTACCAAACCACACCAATACGGTGCAATACTGTACGACTACATCCATACGGTACCAAACCACACCAAAACGGTGCCAAACCGTACGAGTACATCCAAACGGTACCAAACCACCCCAAAACGGTGCAATACCGTAGGAGTACTTCGTTACGGTACCAAACCACACCAAAAGGATACAATACCGTACGAGTACTTCGTTACGTTACCAAACCAAACCAAAACGGTACAATTCCGTACGAGTACATCCATACGGTACAAAACCACACCAAAACGGTGCAAAACCGTACGAGTACATCCATACGGTACCAAACCACTCCAAAACGGTGCAATACCGTACGAGTAATTCGTTACGGTACAAAACCACACCAAAAGGGTACAATACCCTACGAGAACTTCGTTACGGTACCAAACCAAACCAAAACGGTGCAATTCTGTACGAGTACATCCATATGGTACCAAACCACACCAAAACGGTGCAATACCGAACGAGTACATCCATACGGAACCAAACCACACCAAAACGGTGCAATACCGTACGAGTACATCCATACGGTACCAAACCACACCAAAACGGTGCAATACCATACGAGTACTTCGTTACGGTACCAAACCACACCAAAAGGGTACAATACCGTACGAGTACTTCGTTACGGTACCAAACCAAACCAAAACGGTGCAATACCGTACGAGTACATCCATATTGTACCAAACCACACCAAAACGGTGCAAAACCGTACGAGTACATCGATACGGTACCAAACCACACCGAAACGGTGCAATACCGTACGAGTACATCGATACGGTACCAAACCACACCAAAACGGTGCAATACCGTACGAGTACTTCGTTACGGTACCAAACCACACCAAAAGGGTACAATACCGTACGAGTACTTCGTTACGGTACCAAACCAAACCAAAACGGTGCAATACCGTACGAGTACATCCATACGGTACCAAACCACGACAAAACGGTGCAATACCGTACGAGTACATCCATACTTTACCAAACCACACAAAAACGGTGCAATACCGTACGAGTACATCCATACGGTACCAAACCACACCAAAACGGTGCAAAACCGTACGAGTACATCCAAACGGTACTAAACCACCCCAAAACAGTGCAATACCGTACGAGTACTTCGTTACGGTACAAAACCACACCAAAAGGGTACAATACCGTACGAGAACTTCGTTACGGCACCAAACCAAACCAAAACGGTGCAATTCCGTACGAGTACATCGATACGGTACCAAACCACACCAAAACGGTGCGAAAACGTACGAGTACATCCATAAGGTACCAAACCACACCAAAACGGTGCAATACCGTACGAGTACATCCATACGGTACCAAACCACACCAAAACGGTGCAATACCGTACGAGTACATCCATACGGTACCAAACCACACCAAAACGGTGCAATACCGTACCAAACCGCACCAAAACGGTGCAATACCGTACGAGTACTTCGTTACGGTACCAAACCACACCAAAAGGGTACAATACCGTACGAGTACTTCGTTACGGTACCAAACCAAACCAAAACGGTGCAATACCGTACGAGTACATCAATACGGCACCAAACCACGTCAAAACGGTCCAATACTGTACGAGTACATCCATACGGTACCAAACCACACCAAAACGGTGCAATACCGTACGATTACTTCGTTACGGTACCAAACCACACCAAAAGGGTACAATACCGTACGAGTACTTCGTTACGGTACCAAACCAAACCAAAACGGTGCAATACCGTACGAGTACATCCATACGGCACCAAACCACGTCAAAACGGTGCAATACCGTACGAGTACATCCATATGGTACCAAACCACACCAAAACGGTGCAATTCCGTACGAGTAAATCGATACGGTACCAAACCACACCAAAACGGTGCAAAACCGTGCGAGTACATCCATACGGTACCAAACCACACCAAAACGGTGCAATACCGTACGAGTACATCCATACGGTACCAAACCACACCAAAACGGTGCAATACCGTACGAGTACATCCATACGTTACCAAACCACACCAAAACGGTGCAATACCGTACGATTACTTCGTTACGGTACCAAACCGCACCAAAAGGGTACAATACCGTACGAGTACTTCGTTACGGTACCAAACCAAACCAAAACGGTGCAATACCGTACGAGTACATCCATAGGGCACCAAACCACGTCAAAACGGTGCAATACCGTACGAGTACATCCATACGGTACCAAACCACACCAGAACGGTGCAATACCGTACGAGTACATCCATACGGTACCAAAGCACACCAAAACGGTGCAAAACCGTACGAGTACATCCAAACGGTACGAAACCACCCCAAAACGGTGCAATACCGTACGAGTACTTCGTTACGGTATCAAACCACACCAAAAGGGTACAATACCGTACGAGTAGTTCGTTACGTTACCAAACCAAACCAAAACGGTGCAATTCCGTACGAGTACATCGATACGGTACCAAACCACACCAAAACGGTGCGAAAACATACGAGTACATCCATTTGGTACCAAACCACACCAAAACGGTGCAATACCGTACGAGTACATCCATACGGTACCAAACCACACCAAAACGGTGCAATACCGTACGAGTACTTCGTTACGGTACCAAACCACACCAAAAGGGTACAATACCGTACGAGTACTTCGTTACGGTACCAAACCAAACCAAAAGGGTACAATTCCGTACGAGTACATCCATACGGTACAAAACCACACCAAAACGGTGCAAAACCGTACGAGTACATCCATACGGTACCAAACCACACCAATACGGTGCAATACCGTACGAGTACATCCATACGGTACCAAACCACACCAATACGGTGCAATACCGTACGAGTACATCCATACGGTACAAAACCACACCAAAACGGTGCAAAACCGTACGAGTACATCCATACGGTACCAAACCACACCAATACGGTGCAATACCGTACGAGTACATCCATACGGTACCAAACCACACCAATACGGTGCAATACCGTACGAGTACATCCATACGGTACCAAACCACACCAAAACGGTGCAATACCGTACGAGTACATCCATACGGTACCAAACCACACCAAAACGGTGCAATACCGTACGAGTACATCCATACGGTACCAAAGCACACCAAAACGATGCAAAACCGTACGAGTACATCCAAACGGTACCAAACCACCCCAAAACGGTGTAATACCGTACGAGTACTTCGTTACGGTACCAAACCACACCAAAAGGGTACAATACCGTACGAGTACTTCGTTACGTTACCAAACCAAACCAAAACGGTACAATTCCGTACGAGTACATCCATACGGTACAAAACCACACCAAAACGGTGCAAAACCGTACGAGTACATCCATACGGTACCAAACCACACCAATACGGTGCAATACCGTACGAGTACATCCATACGGTACCAAACCACACCAAAACGGTGCAATACCGTACGAGTACATCCATACGGTACCAAACCACACCAAAACGGTGCAATACCGTACGAGTACTTCGTTACGGAACCAAACCACACCAAAAGGGTACAATACCATACGAGTACTTTGTTAAGGTACCAAACCACATAAAAACGGTGCAAAACCGTACGAGTACATCCATACGTTACCAAACCACACCAAAACGGTGCAATACCGTACGAGTACTTCGTTACGGTACCAAACCACACCAAAAGGGTACAATACCGTACGAGTACTTCGTTACGGTACCAAACAAAACCAAAACGGTGCAATACCATACGAGTACATCCATACGGCACCAAACCACCTCAAAACGGTGCAATACCGTACGAGTACATCCATACGGTACCAAACCACACCAAAACGGTGCAAAACCGTACGAGTACATCCATACGGTACCAAACCAAACCAATACGGTGCAATACCGTACGAGTACATCCATACGGTACCAAACCACACCAAAACGGTGCAATACCGTACGAGTACATCCATACGGTACCAAACCACACCAAAACGGTGCAATACCGTACGAGTACTTCGTTACGGAACCAAACCACACCAAAAGGGTACAATACCGTACGAGTACTTTGTTAAGGTACCAAACCACATAAAAACGGTGCAAAACCGTACGAGTACATCCATACGGTACCAAACCACACCAAAACGGTGCAATACCGTACGAGTACATCCATACGTTACCAAACCACACCAAAAGCGGTGCAATACCGTACGAGTACTTCGTTACGGTACCAAACCACACCAAAAGGGTACAATACCGTACGAGTAGTTCGTTACGTTACCAAACCAAACCAAAACGGTGCAATTCCGTACGAGTACATCGATACGGTACCAAACCACACCAAAACGGTGCGAAAACATACGAGTACATCCATTTGGTACCAAACCACGCCAAAACGGTGCAATACCGTACGAGTACGTCCATACGGTACCAAACCACACCAAAACGGTGCAATACCGTACGAGTACATCCATAAGGTACCAAACCACACCAAAACGGTGCAATACCGTACGAGTACTTCGTTACGGTACCAAACCACACCAAAAGGGTACAATACCGTACGAGTACTTCGTTACGGTACCAAACAAAACCAAAACGGTGCAATACCATACGAGTACATCCATACGGCACCAAACCACCTCAAAACAGTGCAATACCGTACGAGTACATCCATACGGTACCAAACCACACCAAAACGGTGCAAAACCGTACGAGTACATCCATACGGTACCAAACCACACCAATACGGTGCAATACCGTACGAGTACATCCATACGGTACCAAACCACACCAAAACGGTGCAATACCGTACGAGTACATCCATACGGTACCAAACCACACCAAAACGGTGCAATACCGTACGAGTACTTCGTTACGGAACCAAACCGCACCAAAAGGGTACAATACCGTACGAGTACTTTGTTAAGGTACCAAACCACATAAAAACGGTGCAAAACCGTACGAGTACATCCATACGGTACCAAACCACACCAAAACGGTGCAATACCGTACGAGTACATCCATACGTTACCAAACCACACCAAAAGCGGTGCAATACCGTACGAGTACTTCGTTACGGTACCAAACCACACCAAAAGGGTACAATACCGTACGAGTAGTTCGTTACGTTACCAAACCAAACCAAAACGGTGCAATTCCGTACGAGTACATCGATACGGTACCAAACCACACCAAAACGGTGCGAAAACATACGAGTACATCCATTTGGTACCAAACCACGCCAAAACGGTGCAATACCGTACGAGTACGTCCATACGGTACCAAACCACACCAAAACGGTGCAATACCGTACGAGTACATCCATAAGGTACCAAACCACACCAAAACGGTGCAATACCGTACGAGTACTTCGTTACGGTACCAAACCACACCAAAAGGGTACAATACCGTACGAGTACTTCGTTACGGTACCAAACAAAACCAAAACGGTGCAATACCATACGAGTACATCCATACGGCACCAAACCACCTCAAAACAGTGCAATACCGTACGAGTACATCCATACGGTACCAAACCACACCAAAACGGTGCAAAACCGTACGAGTACATCCATACGGTACCAAACCACACCAATACGGTGCAATACCGTACGAGTACATCCATACGGTACCAAACCACACCAAAACGGTGCAATACCGTACGAGTACATCCATACGGTACCAAACCACACCAAAACGGTGCAATACCGTACGAGTACTTCGTTACGGAACCAAACCGCACCAAAAGGGTACAATACCGTACGAGTACTTTGTTAAGGTACCAAACCACATAAAAACGGTGCAAAACCGTACGAGTACATCCATACGGTACCAAACCACACCAAAACGGTGCAATACCGTACGAGTACATCCATACGTTACCAAACCACACCAAAAGCGGTGCAATACCGTACGAGTACTTCGTTACGGTACCAAACCACACCAAAAGGGTACAATACCGTACGAGTAGTTCGTTACGTTACCAAACCAAACCAAAACGGTGCAATTCCGTACGAGTACATCGATACGGTACCAAACCACACCAAAACGGTGCGAAAACATACGAGTACATCCATTTGGTACCAAACCACACCAAAACGGTGCAATACCGTACGAGTACGTCCATACGGTACCAAACCACACCAAAACGGTGCAATACCGTACGAGTACATCCATAAGGTACCAAACCACACCAAAACGGTGCAATACCGTACGAGTACTTCGTTACGGTACCAAACCACACCAAAAGGGTACAATACCGTACGAGTACTTCGTTACGGTACCAAACCAAACCAAAACGGTACAATTCCGTACGAGTACATCCATACGGTACAAAACCACACCAAAACGGTGCAAAACCGTACGAGTACATCCATACGGTACCAAACCACACCAATACGGTGCAATACCGTACGAGTACATCCATACGGTACCAAACCACACCAATACGGTGCAATACCGTACGAGTACATCCATACGGTACAAAACCACACCAAAACGGTGCAAAACCGTACGAGTACATCCATACGGTACCAAACCACACCAATACGGTGCAATACCGTACGAGTACATCCATACGGTACCAAACCACACCAATACGGTGCAATACCGTACGAGTACATCCATACGGTACCAAACCACACCAAAACGGTGCAATACCGTACGAGTACATCCATACGGTACCAAACCACACCAAAACGGTGCGATACCGTACGAGTACATCCATACGGTCCCAAAGCACACCAAAACGATGCAAAACCGTACGAGTACATCCAAACGGTACCAAACCACCCCAAAACGGTGTAATACCGTACGAGTACTTCGTTACGGTACCAAACCACACCAAAAGGGTACAATACCGTACGAGTACTTCGTTACGTTACCAAACCAAACCAAAACGGTACAATTCCGTACGAGTACATCCATACGGTACAAAACCACACCAAAACGGTGCAAAACCGTACGAGTACATCCATACGGTACCAAACCACACCAATACGGTGCAATACCGTACGAGTACATCCATACGGTACCAAACCACACCAAAACGGTGCAATACCGTACGAGTACATCCATACGGTACCAAACCACACCAAAACGGTGCAATACCGTACGAGTACTTCGTTACGGAACCAAACCACACCAAAAGGGTACAATACCGTACGAGTACTTTGTTAAGGTACCAAACCACATAAAAACGGTGCAAAACCGTACGAGTACATCCATACGTTACCAAACCACACCAAAAGCGGTGCAATACCGTACGAGTACTTCGTTACGGTACCAAACCACACCAAAAGGGTACAATACCGTACGAGTAGTTCGTTACGTTACCAAACCAAACCAAAACGGTGCAATTCCGTACGAGTACATCGATACGGTACCAAACCACACCAAAACGGTGCGAAAACATACGAATACATCCATTTGGTACCAAACCACACCAAAACGGTGCAATACCGTACGAGTACGTCCATACGGTACCAAACCACACCAAAACGGTGCAATACCGTACGAGTACATCCATAAGGTACCAAACCACACCAAAACGGTGCAATACCGTACGAGTGCTTCGTTACGGTACCAAACCACACCAAAAGGGTACAATACCGTACGAGTACTTCGTTACGGTACCAAACCAAACCAAAACGGTACAATTCCGTACGAGTACATCCATACGGTACAAAACCACACCAAAACGGTGCAAAACCGTACGAGTACATCCATACGGTACCAAACCACACCAATACGGTGCAATACCGTACGAGTACATCCATACGGTACCAAACCACACCAATACGGTGCAATACCGTACGAGTACATCCATACGGTACAAAACCACACCAAAACGGTGCAAAACCGTACGAGTACATCCATACGGTACCAAACCACACCAATACGGTGCAATACCGTACGAGTACATCCATACGGTACCAAACCACACCAATACGGTGCAATACCGTACGAGTACATCCATACGGTACCAAACCACACCAAAACGGTGCAATACCGTACGAGTACATCTATACGGTACCAAACCACACCAAAACGGTGCGATACCGTACGAGTACATCCATACGGTCCCAAAGCACACCAAAACGATGCAAAACCGTACGAGTACATCCAAACGGTACCAAACCACCCCAAAACGGTGTAATACCGTACGAGTACTTCGTTACGGTACCAAACCACACCAAAAGGGTACAATACCGTACGAGTACTTCGTTACGTTACCAAACCAAACCAAAACGGTACAATTCCGTACGAGTACATCCATACGGTACAAAACCACACCAAAACGGTGCAAAACCGTACGAGTACATCCATACGGTACCAAACCACACCAATACGGTGCAATACCGTACGAGTACATCCATACGGTACCAAACCACACCAAAACGGTGCAATACCGTACGAGTACATCCATACGGTACCAAACCACACCAAAACGGTGCAATACCGTACGAGTACTTCGTTACGGAACCAAACCACACCAAAAGGGTACAATACCGTACGAGTACTTTGTTAAGGTACCAAACCACATAAAAACGGTGCAATACCGTACGAGTACATCCATACGGTACCAAACCACACCAAAACGGTGCAATACCGTACGAGTACATCCATACTGTACCAAACCACACCAATACGGTGCAATACCGTACGAGTACATCCATACGGTACCAAACCACACCAAAACGGTGCAATACCGTACGAGTACTTCGTTACGGTACCAAACCACACCAAAAGGGTACAATACCGTACGAGTAGTTCGTTACGTTACCAAACCAAACCAAAACGGTGCAATTCCGTACGAGTACATCGATACGGTACCAAACCACACCAAAACGGTGCGAAAACATACGAGTACATCCATTTGGTACCAAACAACACCAAAACGGTGCAATACCGTACGAGTACGTCCATACGGTACCAAACCACACCAAAACGGTGCAATACCGTACGAGTACATCCATAAGGTACCAAACCACACCAAAACGGTGCAATACCGTACGAGTACTTCGTTACGGTACCAAACCACACCAAAAGGGTACAATACCGTACGAGTACTTCGTTACGGTACCAAACCAAACCAAAACGGTACAATTCCGTACGAGTACATCCATACGGTACAAAACCACACCAAAACGGTGCAAAACCGTACGAGTACATCCATACCACACCAATACGGTGCAATACCGTACGAGTACATCCATACGGTACCAAACCACACCAATACGGTGCAATACCGTACGAGTACATCCATACGGTACAAAACCACACCAAAACGGTGCAAAACCGTACGAGTACATCCATACGGTACCAAACCACACCAATACGGTGCAATACCGTACGAGTACATCCATACGGTACCAAACCACACCAATACGGTGCAATACCGTACGAGTACATCCATACGGTACCAAACCACACCAAAACGGTGCAATACCGTACGAGTACATCCATACGGTACCAAAGCACACCAAAACGATGCAAAACAGTACGAGTACATCCAAACGGTACCAAACCACCCCAAAACGGTGTAATACCGTACGAGTACTTCGTTACGGTACCAAACCACACCAAAAGGGTACAATACCGTACGAGTACTTCGTTACGTTACCAAACCAAACCAAAACGGTACAATTCCGTACGAGTACATCCATACGGTACAAAACCACACCAAAACGGTGCAAAACCGTACGAGTACATCCATACGGTACCAAACCACACCAATACGGTGCAATACCGTACGAGTACATCCATACGGTACCAAACCACACCAAAACGGTGCAATACCGTACGAGTACATCCATACGGTACCAAACCACACCAAAACGGTGCAATACCGTACGAGTACTTCGTTACGGAACCAAACCACACCAAAAGGGTACAATACCGTACGAGTACTTTGTTAAGGTACCAAACCACATAAAAACGGTGCAAAACCGTACGAGTACATCCATACGGTACCAAACCACACCAAAACGGTGCAATACCGTACGAGTACATCCATACGTTACCAAACCACACCAAAACGGTGCAATACCGTACGAGTACTTCGTTACGGTACCAAACCACACCAAAAGGGTACAATACCGTACGAGTACTTCGTTACGGTACCAAACCAAACCAAAACGGTGCAATACCATACGAGTACATCCATACGGCACCAAACCACCTCAAAACGGTGCAATACCGTACGAGTACATCCATACGGTACCAAACCACACCAAAACGGTGCAAAACCGTACGAGTACATCCATACGGTACCAAACCACACCAATACGGTGCAATACCGTACGAGTACATCCATACGGTACCAAACCACACCAAAACGGTGCAATACCGTACGAGTACATCCATACGGTACCAAACCACACCAAAACGGTGCAATACCGTACGAGTACTTCGTTACGGAACCAAACCACACCAAAAGGGTACAATACTGTACGAGTACTTTGTTAAGGTACCAAACCACATAAAAACGGTGCAAAACCGTACGAGTACATCCATACGGTACCAAACCACACCAAAACGGTGCAATACCGTACGAGTACATCCATACGTTACCAAACCACACCAAAACGGTGCAATACCGTACGAGTACTTCGTTACGGTACCAAACCACACCAAAAGGGTACAATACCGTACGAGTACTTCGTTACGGTACCAAACCAAACCAAAACGGTGCAATACCATACGAGTACATCCATACGGCACCAAACCACCTCAAAACGGTGCAATACCGTACGAGTACATCCATACGGTACCAAACCACACCAATACGGTGCAATACCGTACGACTACATCCATACGGTACCAAACCACACCAAAACGGTGCCAAACCGTACGAGTACATCCAAACGGTACCAAACCACCCCAAAACGGTGCAATACCGTACGAGTACTTCGTTACGGTACAAAACCACACCAAAAGGGTACAATACCCTACGAGAACTTCGTTACGGTACCAAACCAAACCAAAACGGTGCAATTCTGTACGAGTACATCCATATGGTACCAAACCACACCAAAACGGTGCAATACCGAACGAGTACATCCATACGGAACCAAACCACACCAAAACGGTGCAATACCGTACGAGTACATCCATACGGTACCAAACCACACCAAAACGGTGCAATACCATACGAGTACTTCGTTACGGTACCAAACCACACCAAAAGGGTACAATACCGTACGAGTGCTTCGTTACGGTACCAAACCAAACCAAAACGGTGCAATACCGTACGAGTACATCCATATGGTACCAAACCACACCAAAACGGTGCAAAACCGTACGAGTACATCGATACGGTACCAAACCACACCAAAACGGTGCAATACCGTACGAGTACATCCATACGGTACCAAACCACACCAAAACGGTGCAATACCGTACGAGTACTTCGTTACGGTACCAAACCACACCAAAAGGGTACAATACCGTACGAGTACTTCGTTACGGTACCAAACCAAACAAAAACGGTGCAATACCGTACGAGTACATCCATACGGTACCAAACCACGACAAAACGGTGCAATACCGTACTAGTACATCCATACTTTACCAAACCACACCAAAACGGTGCAATACCGTACGAGTACATCCATACGGTACCAAACCACACCAAAACGGTGCAAAACCGTACGAGTACATCCATACGGTACCAAACCACACCAAAACGGTGCAATACCGTACGAGTACTTCGTTACGGTACCAAACCACACCAAAAGGGTACAACACCGTACGAGTACTTCGTTACGGTACCAAACCACACCAAAACGGTGCAAAACCGTACGAGTACATCCATACGGTACCAAACCAGACCAAAACGGTGCAATACCGTACGAGTACTTCGTTACGGTACAAAACCACACCAAAAGGGTACAATACCGTATGAGTACTTCGTTACGGTACGAAACCTAACCAAAACGGTGCAATACCGTACGAGTACATCCATACCGTACCAAACCACACCAAAACGGTGCAATACCGTACGAGTACTTCGTTACGGTACCAAACCACACAAAAAGGGTACAATACCGTACGAGTACATCCATACGGTACCAAACCACACCAAAACGGTGCAATCCCATACGAGTACTTCGTTACGGTACCAAACCACACCAAAACGGTATAATAACGTACGAGTACTTCGTTACGGTACCAAACCAAACCAAAACGGTGCAATACCTTACGAGTACATCCATACGGTACCAAACCACACCAAAACGGTGCAATACCGTACGAGTACATCCATACGGTACCAAACCACACCAAAACGGTGCAATACCGTACGAGTACTTCGTTACGGTACCAAACCACACCAAAAGGGTACAATACCGTACGAGTACTTCGTTACGGTACGAAACCTAACCAAAACGGTGCAATACCGTACGAGTACATCCATACGGTACCAAACCAGACCAAAAAGGTGCAATACCGTACGAGTACTTCGTTACGGTACCAAACCACACCAAAAGGGTACAATACCGTTCGAGTACTTCGTTACGGTACCAAACCAAACCAAAACGGTGCAATACCGTACGAGTACATCCATACGGTACCAAACCACACCAAAACGGTGCAATACCGTACGAGTACTTCGTTACGGTACCAAACCACACCAAAAGGGTACAATACCGTAAGAGTACTTCGTTACGGTACGAAACCTAACCAAAACGGTGCAATACCGTACGAGTACATCCATACGGTACCAAACCACACCAAAACGGTGCAATACCGTACGAGTAGTTCGTTACGGTACCAAACCACACCAAAAGGGTACAATACCGTTCGAGTACTTCGTTACGGTACCAAACCAAACCAAAACGGTGCAATACCGTACGAGTACATCCATACGGTACCAAACCACACCAAAACGGTGCAATACCGTACGAGTACTTCGTTGCGGTACCAAACCACACAAAGAGGGTACAATACCGTACGAGTACTTCGTTACGGTACGAAACCTAACCAAAACGGTGCAATACCGTACGAGTACATCCATACGGTACCAAACCACACCAAAACGGTGCAATACCGTACGAGTACTTCGTTACGGTACCAAACCACACAAAAAGGGTACAATACCGCACGAGTACATCCATACGGTACCAAACCACACCAAAACGGTGCAATCCCGTACGAGTACTTCGTTACGGTACCAAACCACACCAAAACGGTATAATACCCGTACGAGTAGTTCGTTACGGTACCAAACCAAACCAAAACGGTGCAATACCTTACGAGTACATCCATACGGTACCAAACCACACCAAAACGGTGCAATACCGTACGAGTACATCCATACGGTACCAAACCACACCAAAACGGTGCAATACCGTACGAGTACTTCGTTACGGTACTAAACCACACCAAAAGGGTACAATACCGTTCGAGTACTTCGTTACGGTACCAAACCAAACCAAAACGGTGCAATACCGTACGAGTATATCCATACGGTACCAAACCACACCAAAACGGTGCAATACCGTACGAGTAGTTCGTTACGGTACCAAACCACACCAAAAGGGTACAATACCGTTCGAGTACTTCGTTACGGTACCAAACCAAACCAAAACGGTGCAATACCGTACGAGTACATCCATACGGTACCAAACCACACCAAAACGGTGCAATACCGTACGAGTACTTCGTTGCGGTACCAAACCACACCAAGAGGGTACAATACCGTACGAGTACTTCGTTACGGTACGAAACCTAACCAAAACGGTGCAATACCGTACGAGTACATCCATACGGTACCAAACCACACCAAAACGGTGCAATACCGTACGAGTACTTCGTTACGGTACCAAACCACACAAAAAGGGTACAATACCGTACGAGTACATCCATACGGTACCAAACCACACCAAAACGGTGCAATCCCGTACGAGTACTTCGTTACGGTACCAAACCACACCAAAACGGTATAATACCCGTACGAGTAGTTCGTTACGGTACCAAACCAAACCAAAACGGTGCAATACCTTACGAGTACATCCATACGGTACCAAACCACACCAAAACGGTGCAATACCGTACGAGTACATCCATACGGTACCAAACCACACCAAAACGGTGCAATACCGTACGAGTACTTCGTTACGGTACCAAACCACACCAAAAGGGTACAATACCATTCGAGTACTTCGTTACGGTACCAAACCAAACCAAAACGGTGCAATACCGTACGAGTATATCCATACGGTACCAAACCACACCAAAACGGTGCAATACCGTACGAGTACTTCGTTACGGTACCAAACCACACCAAAAGGGTACAATACCGTACGAGTACTTTGTTACGGTACGAAACCTAACCAAAACGGTGCAATACCGTACGAGTACATCCATACGGTACCAAACCACACCAAAACGGTGCAATACCGTACGAGTACTTCGTTACGGTACCAAACCACACAAAAAGGGTACAATACCGTACGAGTACATCCATACGGTACTAAACCACACCAAAACGGTGCAATCCCGTAAGAGTACTTCGTTACGGTACCAAACCACACCAAAACGGTATAATACCGTACGAGTACTTCGATATGGTACCAAACCAAACCAAAACGGTGCAATACCATACGAGAACTTTGTTACGGTACCAAACCACACAAAAAGGGTACAATACCGTACGAGTACATCGATACGGTACCAAACCACACCAAAACGGTGCAATACCGTACGAGTACTTCGTTAGGGTACCAACCCATACCAAAAGGGTATAATACCGTACGAGTACTTCGTTACGGTACCAAACCACACCAAAAGGGTACAATACCGTTCGAGTACTTCGTTACGGTACCAAACCAAACCAAAACGGTGCAATACCATACGAGTACATCCATACGGTACCAAACCTAACCAAAACGGAGCAATACCGTACGAGTACTTCGTTACGGTACCAAACCACACAAAAAGGGTACAATACCAGACGAGTATATCGATACGGTACCAAACCACACTAAAACGGTGCAATACCGTACGAGTACTTCGTTACGGTACCAAACCACACCAAAAGGGTACAATACCGTTCGAGAACTTCGTTACGGTACCAAACCAAACCAAAACGGTGCAATACCGTACGAGTACATCCATACGGTACCAAACCACACCAAAACGGTGCAATACCGTACGAGTACTTCGTTACGGTACCAAACCACTCCAAAAGGGTACAATACCGTTCGAGTACTTCGTTACGGTACGAAACCTAACCAAAACGGTGCAATACCGTACGAGTACATCCATACCGTACCAAACCTAACCAAAACGGTGCTATACCGTACGAGTACATCCATACGGTACCAAACCACGCCAAAACGGTGCAATACCGTACGAGTACTTCGTTACGGTACCAAACCACACAAAAAGGGTACAATACCATACGAGTACATCCATACGGTACCAAACCACACCAAAACGGTGCAATACCGTACGAGTACTTCGTTACGGTACCAACCCACACCAAAAGGGTATAATACCGTACGAGTACTTCGTTACGGTACCAAACCACACCAAAAGGGTACAATACCGTTCGAGTACTTCGTTACGGTACCAAACCAAACCAAAACGGTGCAATACCGTACGAGTACATACATACGGTACCAAACCTAACCAAAACGGAGCAATACCGTACGAGTACTTCGTTACGGTACCAAACCACACAAAAAGGGTACAATACCATACGAGTACATCGATACGGTACCAAACCACACTAAAACGGTGCAATACTGTACGAGTACTTCGTTACGGTACCAAACCACACCAAAAGGGTACAATACTGTACGAGTAGTTCGTTACGGTACCAAACAAAACCAAAACGGTGCGATACCTTACGAGTACATCCATACGGTACCAAACCACACCAAAACGGTGCAATACCGTACGAGTACATCCATACGGTACAAAACCACACCAAAACGGTGCAATACCGTACGAGTACTTCGTTACGGTACCAAACCACACCAAAAGGGTACAATACCGTACGAGTACTTCGTTACGGTACGAAACCTAACCAAAACGGTGCAATACCGTACGAGTACATCCATACGGTACCAAACCAGACCAAAACGGTGCAATACCGTACGAGTACTTCGTTACGGTACCAAACCACACCAAAAGGGTACAATACCGTTCGAGTACTTCGTTACGGTACCAAACCAAACCAAATCGGTGCAATACCGTACGAGTACATCCATACGGTACCAAACCAGACCAAAACGGTGCAATATCGTACGAGTACTTCGTTACGGTTCAGAACCACACCAAAAGGGTACAATACCGTTCGAGTACTTCGTTACGGTACCAAACCAAACCAATACGGTGCAATACCGTACGAGTACATCCATACGGTACCAAACGACACCAAAACGGCGCAATACCGTACGAGTACTTCGTTACGGTACCAAACCACACCAAAAGGGTACAATACCGTACGAGTACTTCGTTACGGTACGAAACCTAACCAAAACGGTGCAATACCGTACGAGTACATCCATACCGTACCAAACCACACCAAAACGGTGCAATACCGTACGAGTACTTCCTTACGGTACCAAACCACACAAAAAGGGTACAATACCGTACGAGTACATCCATACGGTACCAAACCACACCAAAACGGTGCAATCCCGTACGAGTACTTCGTTACGGTACCAAACCACACCAAAACGGTATAATACCGTACGAGTATTTCGTTACGGTACCAAACCAAACCAAAACGGTGCAATACCTTACGAGTACATCCATACGGTACCAAACCACACCAAAACGGTGCAATACCGTACGAGTACATCCATACGGTACCAAACCACACCAAAACGGTGCAATACCGTACGAGTACTTCGTTACGGTACCAAACCACACCAAAAGGGTACAATACCGTTCGAGTACTTCGTTACGGTACCAAACCAAACCAAAACGGTGCAATACCGTACGAGTACATCCATACGGTACGAAACCACACCAAAACGGTGCAATACCGTACGAGTACTTCGTTACGGTACCAAACCACTCCAAAAGGGTACAATACCGTTCGAGTACTTCGTTACGGTAGCAATCCAAACCAAAACGGTGCAATACCGTACGAGTACATCCATACGGTACCAAACCACACCAAAACGGTGCAATACCGTACGAGTACTTCATTACGGTACCAAACCACACAAAAAGGGTACAATACCGTACGAGTACATCCATACGGTACCAAACCACACCAAAACGGTGCAATCCCGTTCGAGTACTTCGTTACGGTACCAAACCACACCAAAACGGTATAATACCGTACGAGTACTTCGTTACGGTACCAAACCAAACCAAAACGGTGCAATACCATACGAGAACTTTGTTACGGTACCAAACCACACAAAAAGGGTACAATACCGTACGAGTACATCGATACGGTACCAAACCACACCAAAACGGTGCAATACCGTACGAGTACTTCATTACGGTACCAACCCACACCAAAAGGGTATAATACCGTACGAGTACTTCGTTACGGTACCAAACCATACCAAAAGGGTACAATACCGTTCGAGTACTTCGTTACGGTACCAAACCAAACCAAAACGGTGCAATACCGTACGAGTACATCCATACGGTACCAAACCTAACCAAAACGGAGCAATACCGTACGAGTACTTCGTTACGGTACCAAACCACACAAAAAGGGTACAATACCATACGAGTATATCGATACGGTACCAAACCACACTAAAACGGTGCAATACCGTACGAGTACTTCGTTACGGTACCAAACCACACCAAAAGGTTATAACACCGTTCGAGAACTTCGTTACGGTACCAAACCAAACCAAAACGGTGCAATACCGTACGAGTACATCCATACGGTACCAAACCACACCAAAATGGTGCAATACCGTACGAGTACTTTGTTACGGTACCAAACCACATCAAAACGGTGCAAAACCGTACGAGTACATCCAAACGGTAACAAACCACCCCAAAATGGTGCAATACCGTACGAGTACATCCATACGTTACCAAACCACACCAAAAGGGTACAATACCGTACGAGTACTTCGTTACGGTACCAAATCACACAAAAACGGTGCAAAACCGTACGAGTACATCCATACGGTACCCAACCACACCAAAACGGTGCAATACCATACGAGTACATCCATACGTTACCAAACCACACCAAAACGGTGCAATACCGTACGAGTACTTCGTTACGGTACCAAACCACACCAAAAGGGTACAATACCGTACGAGTACTTCGTTACGGTACCAACCCAAACCAAAACGGTGCAATACCGTACGAGTACATCCATACGGCACCAAACTACGTCAAAACGGTGGAATACCGTACGAGGACATCCATACGGTACCAAACCACACCAAAACGGTGCAATACCGTACAAGTACATCCATACGTTACCAAACCACACCAAAAGGGTACAATACCGTACGAGTACTTCGTTACGTTACCAAACCAAACCAAAACGGTGCAATACCATACGAGTACATCCATATGGCACCAAACCACGTCAAAACGGTGCAATTCCGTACGAGTACATCGATACGGTACAAAACCACACCAAAACGGTGCAAAACCGTGCGAGTACATCCATACGGTACCAAACCACACCAAAATGGTGCAATACCGTACGAGTACATCCATACGTTACCAAACCACACCAAAACGGTGCAATACCGTACGAGTACTTCGTTATGGTACCAAACCACAAGAAAAGGGTGCAATACCGTACGAGTACTTTGTTACGGTACCAAACCACACCAAAACGGTGCAAAACCGTACGAGTACATCCAAACCGTAACAAACCACCCCAAAACGGTGCAATACCGTACGAGTACATCCATACGTTACCAAACCACACAAAAACGGTGCAATACCGTACGAGTACTTCGTTACGGTACCAAACCACACCAAAAGGGTACAATACCGTACGAGTACTTCGTTACGGTACCAAACCAAACCAAAACGGTGCAATACCGTACGAGTACATCCATACGGCACCAAACCACGTCAAAACGGTGCAATACCGTACGAGTACATCCATACGGTACCAAACCACACCAAAAGAGTGCAATACCGTACGAGTACATCCATACGTTACCAAACCACACCAAAAGAGTGCAATACCGTACGAGTACTTCGTTACGGTACCAAACCACAAGAAAAGGGTGCAATACTGTACGAGTACTTTGTTACGGTACCAAACCACACCAAAACGGTGCAAAACCGTACGAGTACATCCAAACGGTAACAAACCACCCCAAAACGGTGCAATACCGTACGAGTACTTCGTTACGGTACAAAACCACACCAAAAGGGTACAATACCCTACGAGAACTTCGTTACGGTACCAAACCAAACCAAAACGGGGGAATTCCGTACGAGTACATCCATACGGTACCAAACCACACCAAAACGGTGCAATACCGTACGATTACTTCGTTACGGTACCAAACCACACCAAAATGGTGTAATACCGTACGAGTACATCCATACGGTACCAAACCACACCAAAACGGTGCAATACCGTACGATTACTTCGTTACGGTACCAAACCACACCAAAAGGGTACAATACCGTACGAGTACTTCGTTACGGTACCAAACCAAACCAAAACGGTGCAATACCGTATGAGTACATCCATACAGCACTAAACCACGTCAAAACGGTGCAATACCGTACGAGTACCAAACCACAAGAAAAGGGTGCAATACCGTACGAGTACTTTGTTACGGTACCAAACCACACCAAAACGGTGCAAAACCGTACGAGTACATCCAAACAGTACCAAACCACCCCAAAACGGTGCAATACCGTACGAGTACTTCGTTACGGTACGAAACCACACCAAAAGGGTACAATACCCTACGAGAACTTCGTTACGGTACCAAACCAAACCAAAACGGTGCAATTCCGTACGAGTACATCCATACGGTACCAAACCACACCAAAACGGTGCAATACCGAACGAGTACAATCATACGGTACCAAACCACACCAAAACGGTGCAATACCGTACGAGTACATCCATACGGTAACAAAGCACAGCAAAACGGTGCAATACCGTGTACTTCGTTACGGTACCAAACCACACCAAAACGGTGCAAAACCGTACGAGTACATCCATACGGTACCAAACCACACCAAAACGGTGCAATACCGTACGAGTACATCCATACGGTAACAAAGCACAGCAAAACGGTTCAATACCGTGTACTTCGTTACGGTACCAAACCACACCAAAACGGTGCAAAACCGTACGAGTACATCCATACGGTACCAAACCACACCAAAACGGTGCAATACCGTACGAGTACATCCATACGGTACCAAACCACACCAAAACGGTGCAATACCGTACGAGTACTTCGTTACGATACCAAACCACACCAAAAGGGTAAAATACCGTACGAGTACTTCGTTACGGTACCAAACCAAACCAAAACGGTGCAATACCGTACGAGTACATCCATATGGTACCAAACCACACCAAAACGGCGCAACACCAAACGAGTACATCCATACGGTACCAAACCACACCAAAACGGTGCAATACCGTACGAGTACATCCATACGGTACCAAAGCACACCAAAACGGTGCAAAACCGTACGAGTACATCCAAACGGTACCAAACCACCCCAAAACGGTGCAATACCGTACGAGTACTTCGTTACGGTACCAAACCACACCAAAAGGGTACAATACCGTACGAGTACCTCGTTACGTTACCAAACCAAACCAAAACGGTGCAAAACCGTATGAGTACATCCATACGGTACCAAACCACACCAAAACGGTGCAAAACCGTACGAGTACATCCATACGGTACCAAACCACACCAAAACGGTGCAATACCGTACGAGTACATGCATACGGTACCAAACCACACCAAAACGGTGCAATACCGTACGAGTACATCCATACGGTACCAAACCACACCAAAACGGTGCAAAACCGTACGAGTACATCCATACGGTACCAAACCACACCAAAACGGTGCAATACCGTACGAGTACTTCGTTACGATACCAAACCACACCAAAAGGGTACAATACCGTACGAGTACTTCGTTACGGTACCAAACCAAACCAAAACGGTGCAATACCGTACGAGTACATCCATATGGTACCAAACCACACCAAAACGGCGCAACACCAAACGAGTACATCCATACGGTACCAAACCACACCAAAACGGTGCAATACCGTACGAGTACATCCATACGGTACCAAAGCACACCAAAACGGTGCAAAACCGTACGAGTACATCCAAACGGAACCAAACCACCCCAAAACGGTGCAATACCGTACGAGTACTTCGTTACGGTACCAAACCACACCAAAAGGGTACAATACCGTACGAGTACCTCGTTACGTTACCAAACCAAACCAAAACGGTGCAAAACCGTATGAGTACATCCATACGGTACCAAACCACACCAAAACGGTGCAAAACCGTACGAGTACATCCATACGGTACCAAACCACACCAAAACGGTGCAATACCGTACGAGTACATGCATACGGTACCAAACCACACCAAAACGGTGCAATACCGTACGAGTACATCCATACGGTACCAAACCACACCAAAACGGTGCAAAACCGTACGAGTACTTCGTTACGGTACCAAACCACACCAAAAGGGTGCAATACAATACGAGTACTTCGTTACGGTACCAAACCACACCAAAACGGTGCAAAACCGCACGAGTACATCCATACGGTACCAAACCACACCAAAACGGTGCAATACCGTACGAGTACATCCATACGGTACCAAAGCACACCAAAACGGTGCAATACCGTACGAGTACTTCGTTACGGTACCAAACCACACGAAAACGGTGCAATTCCGTACGAGTACATCGATACGGTACAAAACCACACCAAAACGGTGCAAAACCGTGCGAGTACATCCATACGGTACCAAACCACACCAAAACGGTGCAATACCGTACGAGTACATCCATACGGTACCAAATCACACCAAAACGGTGCAATACCGTACGAGTACTTCGTTACGGTACCAAACCACACCAAAACGGTGCAAAACCGTACGAGTACATCCAAACGGTAACAAACCACCCCAAAACGGTGCAATACCGTACGAGTACTTCGTTACGGTACAAAACCACACCAAAAGGGTACAATACCCTACGAGAACTTCGTTACGGTACCAAACCAAACCAAAACGGTGGAATTCCGTACGAGTACATCCATACAGTAACAAACCACACCAAAACGGTGCAATACCGTACGAGTACATGCATACGGTACCAAACCACACCAAAACGGTGCAATACCGTACGAGTACATCCATACGGTACCAAACCACACCAAAACGGTGCAAAACCGTACGAGTACTTCGTTACGGTACCAAACCACACCAAAAGGGTGCAATACCATACGAGTACTTCGTTACGGTACCAAACCACACCAAAACGGTGCAAAACCGCACGAGTACATCCATACGGTACCAAACCACACCAAAACGGTGCAATACCGTACGAGTACATCCATACGGTACCAAAGCACACCAAAACGGTGAAATACCGTACGAGTACTTCGTTACGGTACCAAACCACACGAAAACGGTGCAATTCCGTACGAGTACATCGATACGGTACAAAACCACACCAAAACGGTGCAAAACCGTGCGAGTACATCCATACGGTACCAAACCACACCAAAACGGTGCAATACCGTACGAGTACATCCATACGGTACCAAATCACACCAAAACGGTGCAATACCGTACGAGTACTTTGTTACGGTACCAAACCACACCAAAACGGTGCAAAACCGTACGAGTACATCCAAACCGTAACAAACCACCCCAAAACGGTGCAATACCGTACGAGTACATCCATACGTTACCAAACCACACAAAAACGGTGCAATACCGTACGAGTACTTCGTTACGGTACCAAACCACACCAAAAGGGTACAATACCGTACGAGTACTTCGTTACGGTACCAAACCAAACCAAAACGGTGCAATACCGTACGAGTACATCCATACGGCACCAAACCACGTCAAAACGGTGCAATACCGTACGAGTACATCCATACGGTACCAAACCACACCAAAAGAGTGCAATACCGTACGAGTACATCCATACGTTACCAAACCACACCAAAAGAGTGCAATACCGTACGAGTACTTCGTTACGGTACCAAACCAAAAGAAAAGGGTGCAATACCGTACGAGTACTTTGTTACGGTACCAAACCACACCAAAACGGTGCAAAACCGTATGAGTACATCCAAACGTTAACAAACCACCCCAAAACGGTGCAATACCGTACGAGTACTTCGTTACGGTACAAAACCACACCAAAAGGGTACAATACCCTACGAGAACTTCGTTACGGTACCAAACCAAACCAAAACGGGGGAATTCTGTACGAGTACATCCATACGGTACCAAACCACACCAAAACGGTGCAATACCGTACGATTACTTCGTTACGGTACCAAACCACACCAAAATGGTGTAATACCGTACGAGTACATCCATACGGTACCAAACCACACCAAAACGGTGCAATACCGTACGATTACTTCGTTACGGTACCAAACCACACCAAAAGGGTACAATACCGTACGAGTACTTCGTTACGGTACCAAACCAAACCAAAACGGTGCAATACCGTATGAGTACATCCATACAGCACTAAACCACGTCAAAACGGTGCAATACCGTACGAGTACTTCGTTACGGTACCAAACCACAAGAAAAGGGTGCAATACCGTACGAGTACTTTGTTACGGTACCAAACCACACCAAAACGGTGCAAAACCGTACGAGTTCATCCAAACGGAACCAAACCACCCCAAAACGGTGCAATACCGTACGAGTACTTCGTTACGGTACGAAACCACACCAAAAGGGTACAATACCCTACGAGAACTTCGTTACGGTACCAAACCAAACCAAAACGGTGCAATTCCGTACGAGTACATCCATACGGTACCAAACCACACCAAAACGGTGCAATACAGAACGAGTACAATCATACGGTACCAAACCACACCAAAACGGTGCAATACCGTACGAGTACATCCATACGGTAACAAAGCACAGCAAAACGGTGCAATACCGTGTACTTCGTTACGGTACCAAACCACACCAAAACGGTGCAAAACCGTACGAGTACATCCATACGGTACCAAACCACACCAAAACGGTGCAATACCGTACGAGTACATCCATACGGTACCAAACCACACCAAAACGGTGCAATACCGTACGAGTACTTCGTTACGGTACCAAACCACACCAAAAGGGTACAACACCGTACGAGTACTTCGTTACGGTACCAAACCACACCAAAACGGTGCAAAACCGCACGAGTACATCAATATGGTACCAAACCACACCAAAACGGTGCAATACCGTAGGAGTACATCCATACGGTACCAAACCACACCAAAACGGTGCAATACCGTACGAGTACTTCGTTACGGTACCAAACCACACGAAAACGGTGCAATACCGTACGAGTACTTCGTTACGATACCAAACCACACCAAAAGGGTACAACTCCGTACGAGTACTTCGTTACGGTACCAAACCACACCAAAACGGTGCAAAACCGTACGAGTACATCCATACGGTACCAAACCACACCAAAACGGTGCAATACCGTACGAGTAAATCCATACGGTACCAAACCACACCAAAACGGTGCAATACCGTACGAGTACTTCGTTACGATACCAAACCACACCAAAAGGGTAAAATACCGTACGAGTACTTCGTTACGGTACCAAACCAAACCAAAACGGTGCAATACCGTACGAGTACATCCATATGGTACCAAACCACACCAAAACGGCGCAACACCAAACGAGTACATCCATACGGTACCAAACCACACCAAAACGGTGCAATACCGTACGAGTACATCCATACGGTACCAAAGCACACCAAAACGGTGCAAAACCGTACGAGTACATCCAAACGGTACCAAACCACCCCAAAACGGTGCAATACCGTACGAGTACTTCGTTACGGTACCAAACCACACCAAAAGGGTACAATACCGTACGAGTACCTCGTTACGTTACCAAACCAAACCAAAACGGTGCAAAACCGTATGAGTACATCCATACGGTACCAAACCACACCAAAACGGTGCAAAACCGTACGAGTACATCCATACGGTACCAAACCACACCAAAACGGTGCAATACCGTACGAGTACATGCATACGGTACCAAACCACACCAAAACGGTGCAATACCGTACGAGTACATCCATACGGTACCAAACCACACCAAAACGGTGCAAAACCGTACGAGTACTTCGTTACGGTACCAAACCACACCGAAAGGGTGCAATACCATACGAGTACTTCGTTACGGTACCAAACCACACCAAAACGGTGCAAAACCGCACGAGTACATCCATACGGTACCAAACCACACCAAAACGGTGCAATACCGTACGAGTACATCCATACGGTACCAAAGCACACCAAAACGGTGCAATACCGTACGAGTACTTCGTTACGGTACCAAACCACACGAAAACGGTGCAATTCCGTACGAGTACATCGATACGGTAAAAAACCACACCAAAACGGTGCAAAACCGTGCGAGTACATCCATACGGTACCAAACCACACCAAAACGGTGCAATACCGTACGAGTACATCCATACGGTACCAAATCACACCAAAACGGTGCAATACTGTACGAGTACTTCGTTACGGTACCAAACCACACCAAAACGGTGCAAAACCGTACGAGTACATCCAAACGGTAACAAACCACCCCAAAACGGTGCAATACCGTACGAGTACTTCGTTACGGTACAAAACCAAACCAAAAGGGTACAATACCCTACGAGAACTTCGTTACGGTACCAAACCAAACCAAAACGGTGGAATTCCATACGAGTACATCCATACAGTAACAAACCACACCAAAACGGTGCAATACCGTACGATTACTTCGTTACGGTACCAAACCACACCAAAATGGTGTAATACCGTACGAGTACATCCATACGGTACCAAACCACACCAAAACGGTGCAATACCGTACGATTACTTCGTTACGGTACGAAACCACACCAAAAGGGTACAATACCCTACGAGAACTTCGTTACGGTACCAAACCAAACCAAAACGGTGCAATTCCGTACGAGTACATCCATTCGGTACCAAACCAGACCAAAACGGTGCAATACCGTACGAGTACATCCATACGGTACCAAACCACACCAAAACGGTGCAATACCGTACGAGTACTTCGTTACGGTACCAAACCACACCAAAAGGGTACAACACCGTACGAGTACTTCGTTACGGTACCAAACCACACCAAAACGGTGCAAAACCGCACGAGTACATCCATACGGTACCAAACCACACCAAAACGGTGCAATACCGTACGAGTACATCCATACGGTACCAAACCACACCAAAACGGTGCAATACCGTACGAGTACTTCGTTACGGTACCAAACCACACCAAAAGGGTACAACACCGTACGAGTACTTCGTTACGGTACCAAACCACACCAAAACGGTGCAAAACCGCACGAGTACATCCATACGGTACCAAACCACACCAAAACGGTGCAATACCGTACGAGTACATCCATACGGTACCAAAGCACACCAAAACGGTGCAATACCATACGAGTACTTCGTTACGGTACCAAACCACACCAAAACGGTGCAAAACCGTACGAGTACATCCATACGGTACCAAACCACACCAAAACGGTGCAATACCGTACGAGTACATCCATACGGTACCAAACCACACCAAAACGGTGCAATACCGTACGAGTACATCCATACGGTACCAAACCACACCAAAACGGTGCAATACCGTACGAGTACATCCATACGGTACCAAAGCACACCAAAACGGTGCAAAACCGTACGAGTACATCCAAACGGTACCAAACCACCCCAAAACGGTGCAATACCGTACGAGTACTTCGTTATGGTACCAAACCACACCAAAAGGGTACAATACCGTACGAGTACTTCGTTACGTTACCAAACCAAACCAAAACGGTGCAATACCGCACGAGTACATCCATACGGTACCAAACCACACCAAAACGGTGCAATACCGAACGAGTACATTCATACGGTACCTAACCACACCAAAACGGTGCAATACCATACGAGTACATCCATACGGTACCAAACCACACCAAAACGGTGCAATACCGTACGAGTACTTCGTTACGGTACCAAACCACACCAAAAGGGTACAATACCGTACGAGTACTTCGTTACGGAACCAAACCAAACCAAAACGGTGCAATACCGTACGAGTACATCCATACGGTACCAAACCACACCAAAACGGTGCAATACCGAACGAGTACATTCATACGGTACCAAACCACACCAAAACGGTGCAATACCGTACGAGTACATCCATACGGTACCAAAGCACACCAAAACGGTGCAAAACCGTATGAGTACATCCAAACGGTACCAAACCACCCCAAAACGGTGCAATACCGTACGAGTACTTCGTTACGGTACCAAACCACACCAAAAGGGTACAATACCGTACGAGTACTTCGTTACGTTACCAAACCAAACCAAAACGGTGCAATTCCGTACGAGTACATCCATACGGTACAAAACCTCTCCAAAACGGTGCAAAACCGTGCGAGTACATCCATACGGTACCAAACCACACCAAAACGGTGCAATACCGTACGAGTACATCGATACGGTACCAAACCACACCAAAACGGTGCAAAACCGTGCGAGTACATCCATACGGTACCAAACCACACCAAAACGGTGCAATACCGTACGAGTACATCCATACGGTACCAAACCACACCAAAACGGTGCAATACCGTACGAGTACATCCATACGGTACCAAACCACACCAAAACGGTGCAATACCGTACGAGTACATCCATACGGTACCAAACCACACCAAAACGGTGCAATACCGTACGAGTACATCCATACGGTACCAAAGCACACCAAAACGGTGCAAAACCGTACGAGTACATCCAAACGGTACCAAACCACCCCAAAACGGTGCAATACCGTACGAGTACTTCGTTATGGTACCAAACCACACCAAAAGGGTACAATACCGTACGAGTACTTCGTTATGGTACCAAACCACACCAAAAGGGTACAATACCGTACGAGTACTTCGTTACGTTACCAAACCAAACCAAAACGGTGCAATACCGCACGAGTACATCCATACGGTACCAAACCACACCAAAACGGTGCAATACCGAACGAGTACATTCATACGGTACCTAACCACACCAAAACGGTGCAATACCATACGAGTACATCCATACGGTACCAAACCACACCAAAACGGTGCAATACCGTACGAGTACTTCGTTACGGTACCAAACCACACCAAAAGGGTACAATACCGTACGAGTACTTCGTTACGGAACCAAACCAAACCAAAACGGTGCAATACCGTACGAGTACATCCATACGGTACCAAACCACACCAAAACGGTGCAATACCGAACGAGTACATTCATACGGTACCAAACCACACCAAAACGGTGCAATACCGTACGAGTACATCCATACGGTACCAAAGCACACCAAAACGGTGCAAAACCGTATGAGTACATCCAAACGGTACCAAACCACCCCAAAACGGTGCAAAACCGTACGAGTACTTCGTTACGGTACCAAACCACACCAAAAGGGTACAATACCGTACGAGTACTTCGTTACGTTACCAAACCAAACCAAAACGGTGCAATTCCGTACGAGTACATCCATACGGTACAAAACCTCTCCAAAACGGTGCAAAACCGTGCGAGTACATCCATACGGTACCAAACCACACCAAAACGGTGCAATACCGTACGAGTACATCGATACGGTACCAAACCACACCAAAACGGTGCAAAACCGTGCGAGTACATCCATACGGTACCAAACCACACCAAAATGGTGCAATACCGTACGAGTACATCCATACGTTACCAAACCACACCAAAACGGTGCAATACCGTACGATTACTTCGTTACGGTACCAAACCACACCAAAAGGGTACAATACCGTACGAGTACTTCGTTACGGTACCAAACCAAACCAAAACGGGGCAATACCGTACGAGTACATCCAAACGGTACCAAACCACTCCAAAACGGTGCAATACCGAACGAGTACATTCATACGGTACCAAACCACACCAAAACGGTGCAATACCATACGAGTACAACCATACGGTACCAAAGCACACCAAAACGGTGCAATACCGTACGAGTACTTCGTTACGGTACCAAACCACACCAAAACGGTGCAATACCGTACGAGTACATCCATACGTCACCAAACCACGTCAAAACGGTGCAATACCGTACGAGTACATCCATACGGTACCAAACCACACCAAAACGGTGCAATACCGTACGAGTACTTCGTTACGGTACCAAACCACAACAAAAGGGTACAACACCGTATGAGTACTTTGTTACAGTACCAAACCACACCAAAATGGTGCAAAACCGTACGAGTACATCCAAACGGTACCAAACCACCCAAAAACGGTGCAATACCGTACGAGTACTTCGTTACGGTACAAAACCACACCAAAAGGGTACAATACCCTACGAGAACTTCGTTACGGTACCAAACCAAACCAAAACGGTGCAATTCCGTACGAGTACATCCATACGGTACCAAACCACACCAAAACAGTGAAAAACCGTACTAGTACATCGATACGGTACCAAACCACACCAAAACGGTGCAATACCGTACGAGTACATCCATACGGTACCAAACCACACCAAAACGGTGCAATACCGTACGAGTACTTCGTTACGGTACCAAACCACACCAAAAGGGTACAATACCGTACGAGTACATCGTTACGGTACCAAACCAAACCAAAACGGTGCAATACCGTACGAGTACATCCAGACGGTACCAAACCACGACAAAACGGTGCAATACCGTACGAGTACATCCATACGTTACCAAACCACACCAAAACGGTGCAATACCGTACGAGTACATCCATACGGTACCAAACCACACCAAAACGGTGCAATACCGTACGAGTACTTCGTTACGGTACCAAACCACACCAAAAGGGTACAATACCATACGAGTACTTCGTTACGGTACCAAACCAAACCAAAACGGTGCAATACCGTACGAGTACATCAATACGGCACCAAACCACGTCAAAACGGTCCAATACTGTACAAGTACGTCCATACGGTACCAAACCACACCAAAACGGTGCAATACCGTACGATTACTTCGTTACGGTACCAAACCACACCAAAAGGGTACAATACCGTACGAGTACTTCGTTACGGTACCAAACCAAACCAAAACGGTGCAATACCGTACGAGTACATCCATACGGCACCAAACCACGTCAAAACGGTGCAATACCGTACGAGTACATCCATACGGTACCAAACCACACCAAAACGGTGCAATACCGTACGAGCACTTCGTTACGGTACCAAACCACAACAAAAGGGTACAATACCGTATGAGTACTTTGTTACAGTACAAAACCACACATAAATGGTGCAAAACCGTACGAGTACATCGATACGGTACCAAACCACACCAAAACGGTGCAATACCGTACGAGTACATCCATACGGTACCAAACCACACCAAAACGGTGCAATACCGTACGAGTACTTCGTTACGGTACCAAACCACACCAAAAGGGTACAATACCGTACGAGTACTTCGTTACGTTACCAAACCAAACCAAAACGGTCCAATTCCGTACGTGTACATCAATACGGTACCAAACCACACCAAAACGGTGCAATACCATACGAGTACATGCATACGGTACCAAACCACACCAAAACGGTGCAATACCGTACGTGTACATCCATACGGTACCAAACCACACCAAAACGGTGCAATACCGTACGAGTACTTCGTTACGGTACCAAACCACACCAAAAGGGTACAATACCGTACGAGTACTTCGTTACGGTACCAAACCACACAAAAACGGTGCAAAACCGTACGAGTACATCCATACGGTACCAAACGACACCAAAACGGTGCAATACCGTACGAGTACATCCATACATTACCAAACCACACCAAAACGGTGTAATACCGTACGAGTACTTCGTGACGGTACCAAACCACACCAAAAGGGTACAATACCGTACGAGTACTTCGTTACGGTACCAAACCAAACCAAAACGGTGCAATACCATACGAGTACATCCATACGGCACCAAACGACGTCAAAACGGTGCAATACCGTACGAGTACATCCATACGGTACCAAACCACACCAAAACGGTGCAAAACCGTACGAGTACATCCAAACGGTACTAAATCACCCCAAAACGGTGCAATACCGTACGAGTACTTCGTTACGGTACAAAACCACACCAAAAGGGTACAATACCGTACGAGAACTTCGTTACGGCACCAAACCAAACCAAAACGGTGCAATTCCGTACGAGTACATCGATACGGTACAAAACCACACCAAAACGGTGCGAAAACGTACGAGTACATCCATATGGTACCAAACCACACCAAAACGGTGCAATACCGTACGAGTACATCAATACGGTACCAAACCACACCAAAAAGGTGAAATACCGTACGAGTACATCCATACGGTACCAAACCACACCAAAACGGTGCAATACCGTACGAGTACTTCGTTACGGTACCAAACCACTCCAAAAGGGTACAATACCATACGAGTACTTCGTTACGGTACCAAACCAAACCAAAACGGTGCAATACCGTATGAGTACATCAATACGGCACCAAACCACGTCAAAACGGTTCAATGCTGTACGAGTACATCCATACGGTACCAAACCACACCAAAACGGTGCAATACCGTACGATTACTTCGTTACGGTACCAAACCACACCAAAAGGGTACAATACCGTACGAGTACTTCGTTACGGTACCAAACAAAACCAAAACGGTTCAATTCCGTACGAGTACATCGATACGGTACCAAACCACACCAAAACGGTGCGAAAACGTACGAGTACATCCATATGGTACCAAACCACACCAAAACGGTGCAATACCGTACGAGTACATCCATACGGTACCAAACCACACCAAAACGGTGCAATACCGTACGAGTACATGCATACGGTACCAAACCACACCAAAACGGTGCAATACCGTACGAGTACATCCATACGGTACCAAACCACACCAATACGGTGCAATACCGTACGAGTACATCCATACGGTACCAAACCACACCAAAACGGTGCAATACCGTACGAGTACATCCATACGGTACCAAACCACACCAAAACGGTGCAATACCGTACGAGTACATCCATACGTTACCAAACCACACCAAAACGGTGCAATACCGCACGAGTACATCCATACGTTACCAAACCACACCAAAACGGTGCAAACGGTGCAATACCGTACGAGTACTTCGTTACGGTACCAAACCACACCAAAAGCGTACAATACCGTACGAGTACTTCGTTACGGTACCAAACCAAACCAAAACGGTGCAATACCATACGATTACATCCATACGGCACCAAACCACCTCAAAACGGTGCAATACCGTACGAGTACATCCATTCGGTACCAAACCACACCAATACGGTGCAATACCGTACGACTACATCCATACGGTACCAAACCACACCAAAATGGTGCAAAACCGTACGAGTACATCCAAACGGTACCAAACCACCCCAAGACGGTGCAATACCGTACGAGTACTTCGTTACGGTACCAAACCACACCAAAAGGATACAATACCGTACGAGTACTTCGTTACGTTACCAAACAAAACCATAACGGTACAATTCCGTACGAGTACATCCATACGGTACAAAACCACACCAAAACGGTGCAAAACCGTACGAGTACATCCATACGGTACCAAACCACACCAATACGGTGCAATACCGTACGAGTACATCCATACGGTACCAAACCACACCAATACGGTGCAATACCGTACGAGTACATCCATACGGTACAAAACCACACCAAAACGGTGCAAAACCGTACGAGTACATCCATACGGTACCAAACCACACCAATACGGTGCAATACCGTACGAGTACATCCATACGGTACCAAACCACACCAATACGGTGCAATACCGTACGAGTACATCCATACGGTACCAAACCACACCAAAACGGTGCAATACCGTACGAGTACATCCATACGGTACCAAACCACACCAAAACGGTGCAATACCGTACGAGTACATCCATACGGTACCAAAGCACACCAAAACGATGCAAAACCGTACGAGTACATCCAAACGGTACCAAACCACCCCAAAACGGTGTAATACCGTACGAGTACTTCGTTACGGTACCAAACCACACCAAAAGGGTACAATACCGTACGAGTACTTCGTTACGTTACCAAACCAAACCAAAACGGTACAATTCCGTACGAGTACATCCATACGGTACAAAACCACACCAAAACGGTGCAAAACCGTACGAGTACATCCATACGGTACAAAACCACACCAATACGGTGCAATACCGTACGAGTACATCCATACGGTACAAAACCACACCAAAACGGTGCAATACCGTACGAGTACATCCATACGGTACCAAACCACACCAAAACGGTGCAATACCGTACGAGTACTTCGTTACGGAACCAAACAACACCAAAAGGGTACAATACCGTACGAGTACTTTGTTAAGGTACCAAACCACATAAAAACGGTGCAAAACCGTACGAGTACATCCATACGGTACCAAACCACACCAAAACGGTGCAATACCGTACGAGTACATCCATACGTTACCAAACCACACCAAAACGGTGCAATACCGTACGAGTACTTCGTTACGGTACCAAACCACACCAAAAGGGTACAATACCGTACGAGTACTTCGTTACGGTACCAAACCAAACCAAAACGGTGCAATACCATACGAGTACATCCATACGGCACCAAACCACTTCAAAACGGTGCAATACCGTACGAGTACATCCATACGGTACCAAACCACACCAAAACGGTGCAAAACCGTACGAGTACATCCATACGGTACCAAACCACACCAATACGGTGCAATACCGTACGAGTACATCCATACGGTACCAAACCACACCAAAACGGTGCAATACCGTACGAGTACATCCATACGGTACCAAACCACACCAAAACGGTGCAATACCGTACGAGTACTTCGTTACGGAACCAAACCACACCAAAAGGGTACAATACCGTACGAGTACTTTGTTAAGGTACAAAACCACATAAAAACGGTGCAAAACCGTACGAGTACATCCATACGGTACCAAACCACACCAAAACGGTGCAATACCGTACGAGTACATCCATACGTTACCAAACCACACCAAAACGGTGCAATACCGTACGAGTACTTCGTTACGGTACCAAACCACACCAAAAGGGTACAATACCGTACGAGTACTTCGTTACGGTACCAAACCAAACCAAAACGGTGCAATACCATACGAGTACATCCATACGGCACCAAACCACCTCAAAACGGTGCAATACCGTACGAGTACATCCATACGGTACCAAACCACACCAATACGGTGCAATACCGTACGACTACATCCATACGGTACCAAACCACACCAAAACGGTGCCAAACCGTACGAGTACATCCAAACGGTACCAAACCACCCCAAAACGGTGCAATACCGTAGGAGTACTTCGTTACGGTACCAAACCACACCAAAAGGATACAATACCGTACGAGTACTTCGTTACGTTGCCAAACCAAACCAAAACGGTACAATTCCGTACGAGTACATCCATACGGTACAAAACCACACCAAAACGGTGCAAAACCGTACGAGTACATCCATACGGTACCAAACCACCCCAAAACGGTGCAATACCGTACGAGTACTTCGTTACGGTACAAAACCACACCAAAAGGGTACAATACCCTACGAGAACTTCGTTACGGTACCAAACCAAACCAAAACGGTGCAATTCTGTACGAGTACATCCATATGGTACCAAACCACACCAAAACGGTGCAATACCGAACGAGTACATCCATACGGAACAAAACCACACCAAAACGGTGCAATACCGTACGAGTACATCCATACGGTACCAAACCACACCAAAACGGTGCAATACCATACGAGTACTTCGTTACGGTACCAAACCACACCAAAAGGGTACAATACCGTACGAGTACTTCGTTACGGTACCAAACCAAACCAAAACGGTGCAATACCGTACGAGTACATCCATATGGTACCAAACCACACCAAAACGGTGCAAAACCGTACGAGTACATCGATACGGTACCAAACCACACCAAAACGGTGCAATACCGTACGAGTACATCCATACGGTACCAAACCACACCAAAACGGTGCAATACCGTACGAGTACTTCGTTACGGTACCAAACCACACCAAAAGGGTACAATACCGTACGAGTACTTCGTTACGGTACCAAACCAAACCAAAACGGTGCAATACCGTACGAGTACATCCATACGGTACCAAACCACGACAAAACGGTGCAATACCGTACGAGTACATCCATACTTTACCAAACCACACCAAAACGGTGCAATACCGTACGAGTACATCCATACGGTACCAAACCACACCAAAACGGTGCAAAACCGTACGAGTACATCCAAACGGTACTAAACCACCCCAAAACGGTGCAATACCGTACGAGTACTTCGTTACGGTACAAAACCACACCAAAAGGGTACAATACCGTACGAGAACTTCGTTACGGCACCAAACCAAACCAAAACGGTGCAATTCCGTACGAGTACATCGATACGGTACCAAACCACACCAAAACGGTGCGAAAACGTACGAGTACATCCATAAGGTACCAAACCACACCAAAACGGTGCAATACCGTACGCTTACATCCATACGGTACCAAACCACACCAAAACGGTGCAATACCGTACGAGTACATCCATACGGTACCAAACCACACCAAAACGGTGCAATACCGTACCAAACCGCAACAAAACGGTGCAAAACCGTACGAGTACATCCAAACGGTACCAAACCACACCAAAAGGGTACAATACCGTACGAGTACTTCGTTACGGTACCAAACCAAACCAAAACGGTGCAATACCGTACGAGTACATCAATACGGCACCAAACCACGTCAAAACGGTCCAATACTGTACGAGTACATCCATACGGTACCAAACCACACCAAAACGGTGCAATACCGTACGATTACTTCGTTACGGTACCAAACCACACCAAAAGGGTACAATACCGTACGAGTACTTCGTTACGGTACCAAACCAAACCAAAACGGTGCAATACCGTACGAGTACATCCATACGGCACCAAACCACGTCAAAACGGTGCAATACCGTACGAGTACATCCATATGGTACCAAACCACACCAAAACGGTGCAATTCCGTACGAGTAAATCGATACGGTACCAAACCACACCAAAACGGTGCAAAACCGTGCGAGTACATCCATACGGTACCAAACCACACCAAAACGGTGCAATACCGTACGAGTACATCCATACGGTACCAAACCACACCAAAACGGTGCAATACCGTACGAGTACTTCGTTACGGTACCAAACCGCACCAAAAGGGTACAATACCGTACGAGTACTTCGTTACGGTACCAAACCAAACCAAAACGGTGCAATACCGTACGAGTACATCCATAGGGCACCAAACCACGTCAAAACGGTGCAATACCGTACGAGTACATCCATACGGTACCAAACCACACCAAAACGGTGCAATACCGTACGAGTACATCCATACGGTACCAAAGCACACCAAAACGGTGCAAAACCGTACGAGTACATCCAAACGGTACGAAACCACCCCAAAACGGTGCAATACCGTACGAGTACTTCGTTACGGTATCAAACCACACCAAAAGGGTACAATACCGTACGAGTAGTTCGTTACGTTACCAAACCAAACCAAAACGGTGCAATTCCGTACGAGTACATCGATACGGTACCAAACCACACCAAAACGGTGCGAAAACATACGAGTACATCCATTTGGTACCAAACCACACCAAAACGGTGCAATACCGCACGAGTACATCCATACGGTACCAAACCACACCAAAACGGGGCAATACCGTACGAGTACTACGTTACGGTACCAAACCACACCAAAAGGGTACAATACCGTACGAGTACTTCGTTACGGTACCAAACCAAACCAAAACGGTACAATTCCGTACGAGTACATCCATACGGTACAAAACCACACCAAAACGGTGCAAAACCGTACGAGTACATCCATACGGTACCAAACCACACCAATACGGTGCAATACCGTACGAGTACATCCATACGGTACCAAACCACACCAAAACGGTGCAATACCGTACGAGTACATCCATACGGTACCAAACCACACCAAAACGGTGCAATACCGTACGAGTACATCCATACGTTACCAAACCACACCAAAACGGTGCAATACCGTACGAGTACATCCATACGTTACCAAACCACACCAAAACGGTGCAAACGGTGCAATACCGTACGAGTACTTCGTTACGGTACCAAACCACACCAAAAGCGTACAATACCGTACGAGTACTTCGTTACGGTACCAAACCAAACCAAAACGGTGCAATACCATACGATTACATCCATACGGCACCAAACCACCACAAAACGGTGCAATACCGTACGAGGACATCCATACGGTACCAAACCACACCAATACGGTGCAATACCGTACGACTACATCCATACGGTACCAAACCACACCAAAATGGTGCAAAACCGTACGAGTACATCGAAACGGTACCAAACCACCCCAAGACGGTGCAATACCGTACGAGTACTTCGTTACGGTACCAAACCACACCAAAAGGATACAATACCGTACGAGTACTTCGTTACGTTACCAAACCAAACCAAAACGGTACAATTCCGTACGAGTACATCCATACGGTACAAAACCACACCAAAACGGTGCAAAACCGTACGAGTACATCCATACGGTACCAAAGCACACCAATACGGTGCAATACCGTACGAGTACATCCATACGGTACCAAACCACACCAATACGGTGCAATACCGTACGAGTACATCCATACGGTACAAAACCACACCAAAACGGTGCAAAACCGTACGAGTACATCCATTCGGTACCAAACCACACCAATACGGTGCAATACCGTACGAGTACATCCATACGGTACCAAACCACACCAAAACGGTGCAATACCGTACGAGTACATCCAAACGGTTCCAAACCACCCCAAAACGGTGTAATACCGTACGAGTACTTCGTTACGGTACCAAACCACACCAAAAGGGTACAATACCGTACGAGTACTTCGTTACGTTACCAAACCAAACCAAAACGGTACAATTCCGTACGAGTACATCCATACGGTACAAAACCACACCAAAACGGTGCAAAACCGTACGAGTACATCCATACGGTACCAAACCACACCAATACGGTGCAATACCGTACGAGTACATCCATACGGTACCAAACCACACCAAAACGGTGCAATACCGTACGAGTACATCCATACGGTACCAAACCACACCAAAACGGTGCAATACCGTACGAGTACTTCGTTACGGAACCAAACCACACCAAAAGGGTACAATACCGTACGAGTACTTTGTTAAGGTACCAAACCACATAAAAACGGTGCAAAACCGTACGAGTACATTCTTACGGTACCAAACCACACCAAAACGGTGCAATACCGTACGAGTACATCCATACGTTACCAAACCACACCAAAACGGTGCAATACCGTACGAGTACTTCGTTACGGTACCAAACCACACCAAAAGGGTACAATACCGTACGAGTACTTCGTTACGGTACCAAACCAAACCAAAACGGTGCAATACCATACGAGTACATCCATACGGCACCAAACCACCTCAAAACGGTGCAATACCGTACGAGTACATCCATACGGTACCAAACCACACCAATACGGTGCAATACCGTACGACTACATCCATACGGTACCAAACCACACCAAAACGGTGCCAAACCGTACGAGTACATCCAAACGGTACCAAACCACCCCAAAACGGTGCAATACCGTAGGAGTACTTCGTTACGGTACCAAACCACACCAAAAGGATACAATACCGTACGAGTACTTCGTTACGTTACCAAACCAAACCAAAACGGTACAATTCCGTACGAGTACATCCATACGGTACAAAACCACACCAAAACGGTGCAAAACCGTACGAGTACATCCATACGGTACCAAACCACCCCAAAACGGTGCAATACCGTACGAGTAATTCGTTACGGTACAAAACCACACCAAAAGGGTACAATACCCTACGAGAACTTCGTTACGGTACCAAACCAAACCAAAACGGTGCAATTCTGTACGAGTACATCCATATGGTACCAAACCACACCAAAACGGTGCAATACCGAACGAGTACATCCATACGGAACCAAACCACACCAAAACGGTGCAATACCGTACGAGTCCATCCATACGGTACCAAACCACACCAAAACGGTGCAATACCATACGAGTACTTCGTTACGGTACCAAACCACACCAAAAGGGTACAATACCGTACGAGTACTTCGTTACGGTACCAAACCAAACCAAAACGGTGCAATACCGTACGAGTACATCCATATTGTACCAAACCACACCAAAACGGTGCAAAACCGTACGAGTACATCGATACGGTACCAAACCACACCGAAACGGTGCAATACCGTACGAGTACATCGATACGGTACCAAACCACACCAAAACGGTGCAATACCGTACGAGTACTTCGTTACGGTACCAAACCACACCAAAAGGGTACAATACCGTACGAGTACTTCGTTACGGTACCAAACCAAACCAAAACGGTGCAATACCGTACGAGTACATCCATACGGTACCAAACCACGACAAAACGGTGCAATACCGTACGAGTACATCCATACTTTACCAAACCACACAAAAACGGTGCAATACCGTACGAGTACATCCATACGGTACCAAACCACACCAAAACGGTGCAAAACCGTACGAGTACATCCAAACGGTACTAAACCACCCCAAAACGGTGCAATACCGTACGAGTACTTCGTTACGGTACAAAACCACACCAAAAGGGTACAATACCGTACGAGAACTTCGTTACGGCACCAAACCAAACCAAAACGGTGCAATTCCGTACGAGTACATCGATACGGTACCAAACCACACCAAAACGGTGCGAAAACGTACGAGTACATCCATAAGGTACCAAACCACACCAAAACGGTGCAATACCGTACGAGTACATCCATACGGTACCAAACCACACCAAAACGGTGCAATACCGTACGAGTACATCCATACGGTACCAAACCACACCAAAACGGTGCAATACCGTACCAAACCGCACCAAAACGGTGCAATACCGTACGAGTACTTCGTTACGGTACCAAACCACACCAAAAGGGTACAATACCGTACGAGTACTTCGTTACGGTACCAAACCAAACCAAAACGGTGCAATACCGTACGAGTACATCAATACGGCACCAAACCACGTCAAAACGGTCCAATACTGTACGAGTACATCCATACGGTACCAAACCACACCAAAACGGTGCAATACCGTACGATTACTTCGTTACGGTACCAAACCACACCAAAAGGGTACAATACCGTACGAGTACTTCGTTACGGTACCAAACCAAACCAAAACGGTGCAATACCGTACGAGTACATCCATACGGCACCAAACCACGTCAAAACGGTGCAATACCGTACGAGTACATCCATATGGTACCAAACCACACCAAAACGGTGCAATTCCGTACGAGTAAATCGATACGGTACCAAACCACACCAAAACGGTGCAAAACCGTGCGAGTACATCCATACGGTACCAAACCACACCAAAACGGTGCAATACCGTACGAGTACATCCATACGGTACCAAACCACACCAAAACGGTGCAATACCGTACGAGTACATCCATACGTTACCAAACCACACCAAAACGGTGCAATACCGTACGATTACTTCGTTACGGTACCAAACCGCACCAAAAGGGTACAATACCGTACGAGTACTTCGTTACGGTACCAAACCAAACCAAAACGGTGCAATACCGTACGAGTACATCCATAGGGCACCAAACCACGTCAAAACGGTGCAATACCGTACGAGTACATCCATACGGTACCAAACCACACCAAAACGGTGCAATACCGTACGAGTACATCCATACGGTACCAAAGCACACCAAAACGGTGCAAAACCGTACGAGTACATCCAAACGGTACGAAACCACCCCAAAACGGTGCAATACCGTACGAGTACTTCGTTACGGTATCAAACCACACCAAAAGGGTACAATACCGTACGAGTAGTTCGTTACGTTACCAAACCAAACCAAAACGGTGAAATTCCGTACGAGTACATCGATACGGTACCAAACCACACCAAAACGGTGCGAAAACATACGAGTACATCCATTTGGTACCAAACCACACCAAAACGGTGCAATACCGTACGAGTACATCCATACGGTACCAAACCACACCAAAACGGTGCAATACCGTACGAGTACTTCGTTACGGAACCAAACCACACCAAAAGGGTACAATACCGTACGAGTACTTTGTTAAGGTACCAAACCACATAAAAACGGTGCAAAACCGTACGAGTACATTCTTACGGTACCAAACCACACCAAAACGGTGCAATACCGTACGAGTACATCCATACGGTACCAAACCACACCAAAACGGTGCAATACCGTACGAGTACTTCGTTACGGTACCAAACCACACCAATACGGTGCAATACCGTACGAGTACTTCGTTACGGTACCAAACCAAACCAAAACGGTGCAATACCATACGAGTACATCCATACGGCACCAAACCACACCAATACGGTGCAATACCGTACGAGTACATCCATACGGTACCAAACCACACCAATACGGTGCAATACCGTACGACTACATCCATACGGTACCAAACCACACCAAAACGGTGCCAAACCGTACGAGTACATCCAAACGGTACCAAACCACCCCAAAACGGTGCAATACCGTAGGAGTACTTCGTTACGGTACCAAACCACACCAAAAGGATACAATACCGTACGAGTACTTCGTTACGTTACCAAACCAAACCAAAACGGTACAATTCCGTACGAGTACATCCATACGGTACAAAACCACACCAAAACGGTGCAAAACCGTACGAGTACATCCATACGGTACCAAACCACCCCAAAACGGTGCAATACCGTACGAGTAATTCGTTACGGTACAAAACCACACCAAAAGGGTACAATACCCTACGAGAACTTCGTTACGGTACCAAACCAAACGAAAACGGTGCAATTCTGTACGAGTACATCCATATGGTACCAAACCACACCAAAACGGTGCAATACCGAACGAGTACATCCATACGGAACCAAACCACACCAAAACGGTGCAATACCGTACGAGTACATCCATACGGTACCAAACCACACCAAAACGGTGCAATACCATACGAGTACTTCGTTACGGTACCAAACCACACCAAAAGGGTACAATACCGTACGAGTACTTCGTTACGGTACCAAACCAAACCAAAACGGTGCAATACCGTACGAGTACATCCATATTGTACCAAACCACACCAAAACGGTGCAAAACCGTACGAGTACATCGATACGGTACCAAACCACACCGAAACGGTGCAATACCGTACGAGTACATCGATACGGTACCAAACCACACCAAAACGGTGCAATACCGTACGAGTACTTCGTTACGGTACCAAACCACACCAAAAGGGTACAATACCGTACGAGTACTTCGTTACGGTACCAAACCAAACCAAAACGGTGCAATACCGTACGAGTACATCCATACGGTACCAAACCACGACAAAACGGTGCAATACCGTACGAGTACATCCATACTTTACCAAACCACACAAAAACGGTGCAATACCGTACGAGTACATCCATACGGTACCAAACCACACCAAAACGGTGCAAAACCGTACGAGTACATCCAAACGGTACTAAACCACCCCAAAACGGTGCAATACCGTACGAGTACTTCGTTACGGTACAAAACCACACCAAAAGGGTACAATACCGTACGAGAACTTCGTTACGGCACCAAACCAAACCAAAACGGTGCAATTCCGTACGAGTACATCGATACGGTACCAAACCACACCAAAACGGTGCGAAAACGTACGAGTACATCCATAAGGTACCAAACCACACCAAAACGGTGCAATACCGTACGAGTACATCCATACGGTACCAAACCACACCAAAACGGTGCAATACCGTACGAGTACATCCATACGGTACCAAACCACACCAAAACGGTGCAATACCGTACCAAACCGCACCAAAACGGTGCAATACCGTACGAGTACTTCGTTACGGTACCAAACCACACCAAAAGGGTACAATACCGTACGAGTACTTCGTTACGGTACCAAACCAAACCAAAACGGTGCAATACCGTACGAGTACATCAATACGGCACCAAACCACGTCAAAACGGTCCAATACTGTACGAGTACATCCATACGGTACCAAACCACACCAAAACGGTGCAATACCGTACGATTACTTCGTTACGGTACCAAACCACACCAAAAGGGTACAATACCGTACGAGTACTTCGTTACGGTACCAAACCAAACCAAAACGGTGCAATACCGTACGAGTACATCCATACGGCACCAAACCACGTCAAAACGGTGCAATACCGTACGAGTACATCCATATGGTACCAAACCACACCAAAACGGTGCAATTCCGTACGAGTAAATCGATACGGTACCAAACCACACCAAAACGGTGCAAAACCGTGCGAGTACATCCATACGGTACCAAACCACACCAAAACGGTGCAATACCGTACGAGTACATCCATACGGTACCAAACCACACCAAAACGGTGCAATACCGTACGAGTACATCCATACGTTACCAAACCACACCAAAACGGTGCAATACCGTACGATTACTTTGTTACGGTACCAAACCGCACCAAAAGGGTACAATACCGTACGAGTACTTCGTTACGGTACCAAACCAAACCAAAACGGTGCAATACCGTACGAGTACATCCATAGGGCACCAAACCACGTCAAAACGGTGCAATACCGTACGAGTACATCCATACGGTACCAAACCACACCAAAACGGTGCAATACCGTACGAGTACATCCATACGGTACCAAAGCACACCAAAACGGTGCAAAACCGTACGAGTACATCCAAACGGTACGAAACCACCCCAAAACGGTGCAATACCGTACGAGTACTTCGTTACGGTATCAAACCACACCAAAAGGGTACAATACCGTACGAGTAGTTCGTTACGTTACCAAACCAAACCAAAACGGTGAAATTCCGTACGAGTACATCGATACGGTACCAAACCACACCAAAACGGTGCGAAAACATACGAGTACATCCATTTGGTACCAAACCACACCAAAACGGTGCAATACCGTACGAGTACATCCATACGGTACCAAACCACACCAAAACGGTGCAATACCGTACGAGTACTTCGTTACGGTACCAAACCACACCAAAAGGGTACAATACCGTACGAGTACTTCGTTACGGTACCAAACCAAACCAAAACGGTACAATTCCGTACGAGTACATCCATACGGTACAAAACCACACCAAAACGGTGCAAAACCGTACGAGTACATCCATACGGTACCAAACCACACCAATACGGTGCAATACCGTACGAGTACATCCATACGGTACCAAACCACACCAATACGGTGCAATACCGTACGAGTACATCCATACGGTACAAAACCACACCAAAACGGTGCAAAACCGTACGAGTACATCCATACGGTACCAAACCACACCAATACGGTGCAATACCGTACGAGTACATCCATACGGTACCAAACCACACCAATACGGTGCAATACCGTACGAGTACATCCATACGGTACCAAACCACACCAAAACGGTGCAATACCGTACGAGTACATCCATACGGTACCAAACCACACCAAAACGGTGCAATACCGTACGAGTACATCCATACGGTACCAAAGCACACCAAAACGATGCAAAACCGTACGAGTACATCCAAACGGTACCAAACCACCCCAAAACGGTGTAATACCGTACGAGTACTTCGTTACGGTACCAAACCACACCAAAAGGGTACAATACCGTACGAGTACTTCGTTACGTTACCAAACCAAACCAAAACGGTACAATTCCGTACGAGTACATCCATACGGTACAAAACCACACCAAAACGGTGCAAAACCGTACGAGTACATCCATACGGTACCAAACCACACCAATACGGTGCAATACCGTACGAGTACATCCATACGGTACCAAACCACACCAAAACGGTGCAATACCGTACGAGTACATCCATACGGTACCAAACCACACCAAAACGGTGCAATACCGTACGAGTACTTCGTTACGGAACCAAACCACACCAAAAGGGTACAATACCATACGAGTACTTTGTTAAGGTACCAAACCACATAAAAACGGTGCAAAACCGTACGAGTACATCCATACGTTACCAAACCACACCAAAACGGTGCAATACCGTACGAGTACTTCGTTACGGTACCAAACCACACCAAAAGGGTACAATACCGTACGAGTACTTCGTTACGGTACCAAACAAAAACAAAACGGTGCAATACCATACGAGTACATCCATACGGCACCAAACCACCTCAAAACGGTGCAATACCGTACGAGTACATCCATACGGTACCAAACCACACCAAAACGGTGCAAAACCGTACGAGTACATCCATACGGTACCAAACCACACCAAAACGGTGCAATACCGTACGAGTACATCCATACGGTACCAAACCACACCAAAACGGTGCAATACCGTACGAGTACATCCATACGGTACCAAACCACACCAAAACGGTGCAATACCGTACGAGTACTTCGTTACGGAACCAAACCACACCAAAAGGGTACAATACCGTACGAGTACTTTGTTAAGGTACCAAACCACATAAAAACGGTGCAAAACCGTACGAGTACATCCATACGGTACCAAACCACACCAAAACGGTGCAATACCGTACGAGTACATCCATACGTTACCAAACCACACCAAAAGCGGTGCAATACCGTACGAGTACTTCGTTACGGTACCAAACCACACCAAAAGGGTACAATACCGTACGAGTAGTTCGTTACGTTACCAAACCAAACCAAAACGGTGCAATTCCGTACGAGTACATCGATACGGTACCAAACCACACCAAAACGGTGCGAAAACATACGAGTACATCCATTTGGTACCAAACCACACCAAAACGGTGCAATACCGTACGAGTACGTCCATACGGTACCAAACCACACCAAAACGGTGCAATACCGTACGAGTACATCCATAAGGTACCAAACCACACCAAAACGGTGCAATACCGTACGAGTACTTCGTTACGGTACCAAACCACACCAAAAGGGTACAATACCGTACGAGTACTTCGTTACGGTACCAAACAAAACCAAAACGGTGCAATACCATACGAGTACATCCATACGGCACCAAACCACCTCAAAACAGTGCAATACCGTACGAGTACATCCATACGGTACCAAACCACACCAAAACGGTGCAAAACCGTACGAGTACATCCATACGGTACCAAACCACACCAATACGGTGCAATACCGTACGAGTACATCCATACGGTACCAAAACACACCAAAACGGTGCAATACCGTACGAGTACATCCATACGGTACCAAACCACACCAAAACGGTGCAATACCGTACGAGTACTTCGTTACGGAACCAAACCGCACCAAAAGGGTACAATACCGTACGAGTACTTTGTTAAGGTACCAAACCACATAAAAACGGTGCAAAACCGTACGAGTACATCCATACGGTACCAAACCACACCAAAACGGTGCAATACCGTACGAGTACATCCATACGTTACCAAACCACACCAAAAGCGGTGCAATACCGTACGAGTACTTCGTTACGGTACCAAACCACACCAAAAGGGTACAATACCGTACGAGTAGTTCGTTACGTTACCAAACCAAACCAAAACGGTGCAATTCCGTACGAGTACATCGATACGGTACCAAACCACACCAAAACGGTGCGAAAACATACGAGTACATCCATTTGGTACCAAACCACACCAAAACGGTGCAATACCGTACGAGTACGTCCATACGGTACCAAACCACACCAAAACGGTGCAATACCGTACGAGTACATCCATAAGGTACCAAACCACACCAAAACGGTGCAATACCGTACGAGTACTTCGTTACGGTACCAAACCACACCAAAAGGGTACAATACCGTACGAGTACTTCGTTACGGTACCAAACCAAACCAAAACGGTACAATTCCGTACGAGTACATCCATACGGTACAAAACCACACCAAAACGGTGCAAAACCGTACGAGTACATCCATACGGTACCAAACCACACCAATACGGTGCAATACCGTACGAGTACATCCATACGGTACCAAACCACACCAATACGGTGCAATACCGTACGAGTACATCCATACGGTACAAAACCACACCAAAACGGTGCAAAACCGTACGAGTACATCCATACGGTACCAAACCACACCAATACGGTGCAATACCGTACGAGTACATCCATACGGTACCAAACCACACCAATACGGTGCAATACCGTACGAGTACATCCATACGGTACCAAACCACACCAAAACGGTGCAATACCGTACGAGTACATCCATACGGTACCAAACCACACCAAAACGGTGCGATACCGTACGAGTACATCCATACGGTCCCAAAGCACACCAAAACGATGCAAAACCGTACGAGTACATCCAAACGGTACCAAACCACCCAAAAACGGTGTAATACCGTACGAGTACTTCGTTACGGTACCAAACCACACCAAAAGGGTACAATACCGTACGAGTACTTCGTTACGTTACCAAACCAAACCAAAACGGTACAATTCCGTACGAGTACATCCATACGGTACAAAACCACACCAAAACGGTGCAAAACCGTACGAGTACATCCATACGGTACCAAACCACACCAATACGGTGCAATACCGTACGAGTACATCCATACGGTACCAAACCACACCAAAACGGTGCAATACCGTACGAGTACATCCATACGGTACCAAACCACACCAAAACGGTGCAATACCGTACGAGTACTTCGTTACGGAACCAAACCACACCAAAAGGGTACAATACCGTACGAGTACTTTGTTAAGGTACCAAACCACATAAAAACGGTGCAAAACCGTACGAGTACATCCATACGTTACCAAACCACACCAAAAGCGGTGCAATACCGTACGAGTACTTCGTTACGGTACCAAACCACACCAAAAGGGTACAATACCGTACGAGTAGTTCGTTACGTTACCAAACCAAACCAAAACGGTGCAATTCCGTACGAGTACATCGATACGGTACCAAACCACACCAAAACGGTGCGAAAACATACGAGTACATCCATTTGGTACCAAACCACACCAAAACGGTGCAATACCGTACGAGTACGTCCATACGGTACCAAACCACACCAAAACGGTGCAATACCGTACGAGTACATCCATAAGGTACCAAACCACACCAAAACGGTGCAATACCGTACGAGTGCTTCGTTACGGTACCAAACCACACCAAAAGGGTACAATACCGTACTAGTACTTCGTTACGGTACCAAACCAAACCAAAACGGTACAATTCCGTACGAGTACATCCATACGGTACAAAACCACACCAAAACGGTGCAAAACCGTACGAGTACATCCATACGGTACCAAACCACACCAATACGGTGCAATACCGTACGAGTACATCCATACGGTACCAAACCACACCAATACGGTGCAATACCGTACGAGTACATCCATACGGTACAAAACCACACCAAAACGGTGCAAAACCGTACGAGTACATCCATACGGTACCAAACCACACCAATACGGTGCAATACCGTACGAGTACATCCATACGGTACCAAACCACACCAATACGGTGCAATACCGTACGAGTACATCCATACGGTACCAAACCACACCAAAACGGTGCAATACCGTACGAGTACATCCATACGGTACCAAACCACACCAAAACGGTGCGATACCGTACGAGTACATCCATACGGTCCCAAAGCACACCAAAACGATGCAAAACCGTACGAGTACATCCAAACGGTACCAAACCACCCCAAAACGGTGTAATACCGTACGAGTACTTCGTTACGGTACCAAACCACACAAAAAGGGTACAATACCGTACGAGTACTTCGTTACGTTACCAAACCAAACCAAAACGGTACAATTCCGTACGAGTACATCCATACGGTACAAAACCACACCAAAACGGTGCAAAACCGTACGAGTACATCCATACGGTACCAAACCACACCAATACGGTGCAATACCGTACGAGTACATCCATACGGTACCAAACCACACCAAAACGGTGCAATACCGTACGAGTACATCCATACGGTACCAAACCACACCAAAACGGTGCAATACCGTACGAGTACTTCGTTACGGAACCAAACCACACCAAAAGGGTACAATACCGTACGAGTACTTTGTTAAGGTACCAAACCACATAAAAACGGTGCAATACCGTACGAGTACATCCATACGGTACCAAACCACACCAAAACGGTGCAATACCGTACGAGTACATCCATACTGTACCAAACCACACCAATACGGTGCAATACCGTACGAGTACATCCATACGGTACCAAACCACACCAAAACGGTGCAATACCGTACGAGTACTTCGTTACGGTACCAAACCACACCAAAAGGGTACAATACCGTACGAGTAGTTCGTTACGTTACCAAACCAAACCAAAACGGTGCAATTCCGTACGAGTACATCGATACGGTACCAAACCACACCAAAACGGTGCGAAAACATACGAGTACATCCATTTGGTACCAAACAACACCAAAACGGTGCAATACCGTACGAGTACGTCCATACGGTACCAAACCACACCAAAACGGTGCAATACCGTACGAGTACATCCATAAGGTACCAAACCACACCAAAACGGTGCAATACCGTACGAGTACTTCGTTACGGTACCAAACCACACCAAAAGGGTACAATACCGTACGAGTACTTCGTTACGGTACCAAACCAAACCAAAACGGTACAATTCCGTACGAGTACATCCATACGGTACAAAACCACACCAAAACGGTGCAAAACCGTACGAGTACATCCATACCACACCAATACGGTGCAATACCGTACGAGTACATCCATACGGTACCAAACCACACCAATACGGTGCAATACCGTACGAGTACATCCATACGGTACAAAACCACACCAAAACGGTGCAAAACCGTACGAGTACATCCATACGGTACCAAACCACACCAATACGGTGCAATACCGTACGAGTACATCCATACGGTACCAAACCACACCAATACGGTGCAATACCGTACGAGTACATCCATACGGTACAAAACCACACCAAAACGGTGCAATACCGTACGAGTACATCCATACGGTACCAAAGCACACCAAAACGATGCAAAACAGTACGAGTACATCCAAACGGTACCAAACCACCCCAAAACGGTGTAATACCGTACGAGTACTTCGTTACGGTACCAAACCACACCAAAAGGGTACAATACCGTACGAGTACTTCGTTACGTTACCAAACCAAACCAAAACGGTACAATTCCGTACGAGTACATCCATACGGTACAAAACCACACCAAAACGGTGCAAAACCGTACGAGTACATCCATACGGTACCAAACCACACCAATACGGTGCAATACCGTACGAGTACATCCATACGGTACCAAACCACACCAAAACGGTGCAATACCGTACGAGTACATCCATACGGTACCAAACCACACCAAAACGGTGCAATACCGTACGAGTACTTCGTTACGGAACCAAACCACACCAAAAGGGTACAATACCGTACGAGTACTTTGTTAAGGTACCAAACCACATAAAAACGGTGCAAAACCGTACGAGTACATCCATACGGTACCAAACCACACCAAAACGGTGCAATACCGTACGAGTACATCCATACGTTACCAAACCACACCAAAACGGTGCAATACCGTACGAGTACTTCGTTACGGTACCAAACCACACCAAAAGGGTACAATACCGTACGAGTACTTCGTTACGGTACCAAACCAAACCAAAACGGTGCAATACCATACGAGTACATCCATACGGCACCAAACCACCTCAAAACGGTGCAATACCGTACGAGTACATCCATACGGTACCAAACCACACCAAAACGGTGCAAAACCGTACGAGTACATCCATACGGTACCAAACCACACCAATACGGTGCAATACCGTACGAGTACATCCATACGGTACCAAACCACACCAAAACGGTGCAATACCGTACGAGTACATCCATACGGTACCAAACCACACCAAAACGGTGCAATACCGTACGAGTACTTCGTTACGGAACCAAACCACACCAAAAGGGTACAATACTGTACGAGTACTTTGTTAAGGTACCAAACCACATAAAAACGGTGCAAAACCGTACGAGTACATCCATACGGTACCAAACCACACCAAAACGGTGCAATACCGTACGAGTACATCCATACGTTACCAAACCACACCAAAACGGTGCAATACCGTACGAGTACTTCGTTACGGTACCAAACCACACCAAAAGGGTACAATACCGTACGAGTACTTCGTTACGGTACCAAACCAAACCAAAACGGTGCAATACCATACGAGTACATCCATACGGCACCAAACCACCTCAAAACGGTGCAATACCGTACGAGTACATCCATACGGTACCAAACCACACCAATACGGTGCAATACCGTACGACTACATCCATACGGTACCAAACCACACCAAAACGGTGCCAAACCGTACGAGTACATCCAAACGGTACCAAACCACCCCAAAACGGTGCAATACCGTACGAGTACTTCGTTACGGTACAAAACCACACCAAAAGGGTACAATACCCTACGAGAACTTCGTTACGGTACCAAACCAAACCAAAACGGTGCAATTCTGTACGAGTACATCCATATGGTACCAAACCACACCAAAACGGTGCAATACCGAACGAGTACATCCATACGGAACCAAACCACACCAAAACGGTGCAATACCGTACGAGTACATCCATACGGTACCAAACCACACCAAAACGGTGCAATACCATACGAGTACTTCGTTACGGTACCAAACCACACCAAAAGGGTACAATACCGTACGAGTACTTCGTTACGGTACCAAACCAAACCAAAACGGTGCAATACCGTACGAGTACATCCATATGGTACCAAACCACACCAAAACGGTGCAAAACCGTACGAGTACATCGATACGGTACCAAACCACACCAAAACGGTGCAATACCGTACGAGTACATCCATACGGTACCAAACCACACCAAAACGGTGCAATACCGTACGAGTACTTCGTTACGGTACCAAACCACACCAAAAGGGTACAATACCGTACGAGTACTTCGTTACGGTACCAAACCAAACCAAAACGGTGCAATACCGTACGAGTACATCCATACGGTACCAAACCACGACAAAACGGTGCAATACCGTACGAGTACATCCATACTTTACCAAACCACACCAAAACGGTGCAATACCGTACGAGTACATCCATACGGTACCAAACCACACCAAAACGGTGCAAAACCGTACGAGTACATCCAAACGGTACTAAACCACCCCAAAACGGTGCAATACCGTACGAGTACTTCGTTACGGTACAAAACCACACCAAAAGGGTACAATACCGTACGAGAACTTCGTTACGGCACCAAACCAAACCAAAACGGTGCAATTCCGTACGAGTACATCGATACGGTACCAAACCACACCAAAACGGTGCGAAAACGTACGAGTACATCCATAAGGTACCAAACCACACCAAAACGGTGCAATACCGTACGAGTACATCCATACGGTACCAAACCACACCAAAACGGTGCAATACCGTACGAGTACATCCATACGGTACCAAACCACACCAAAACGGTGCAACACCGTACCAAACCGCACCAAAACGGTGCAATACCGTACGAGTACTTCGTTACGGTACCAAACCACACCAAAAGGGTACAATACCGTACGAGTACTTCGTTACGGTACCAAACCAAACCAAAACGGTGCAATACCGTACGAGTACATCAATACGGCACCAAACCACGTCAAAACGGTCCAATACTGTACGAGTACATCCATACGGTACCAAACCACACCAAAACGGTGCAATACCGTACGATTACTTCGTTACGGTACCAAACCACACCAAAAGGGTACAATACCGTACGAGTACTTCGTTACGGTACCAAACCAAACCAAAACGGTGCAATACCGTACGAGTACATCCATACGGCACCAAACCACGTCAAAACGGTGCAATACCGTACGAGTACATCCATATGGTACCAAACCACACCAAAACGGTGCAATTCCGTACGAGTAAATCGATACGGTACCAAACCACACCAAAACGGTGCAAAACCGTGCGAGTACATCCATACGGTACCAAACCACACCAAAACGGTGCAATACCGTACGAGTACATCCATACGGTACCAAACCACACCAAAACGGTGCAATACCGTACGAGTACATCCATACGTTACCAAACCACACCAAAACGGTGCAATACCGTACGATTACTTCGTTACAGTACCAAACCGCACCAAAAGGGTACAATACCGTACGAGTACTTCGTTACGGTACCAAACCAAACCAAAACGGTGCAATACCGTACGAGTACATCCATAGGGCACCAAACCACGTCAAAACGGTGCAATACCGTACGAGTACATCCATACGGTACCAAACCACACCAAAACGGTGCAATACCGTACGAGTACATCCATACGGTACCAAAGTCACCACCAAAACGGTGCAAAACCGTACGAGTACATCCAAACGGTACGAAACCACCCCAAAACGGTGCAATACCGTACGAGTACTTCGTTACGGTATCAAACCACACCAAAAGGGTACAATACCGTACGAGTAGTTCGTTACGTTACCAAACCAAACCAAAACGGTGCAATTCCGTACGAGTACATCGATACGGTACCAAACCACACCAAAACGGTGCGAAAACATACGAGTACATCCATTTGGTACCAAACCACACCAAAACGGTGCAATACCGTACGAATACGTCCATACGGTACCAAACCACACCAAAACGGTGCAATACCGTACGAGTACATCCATACGGTACCAAACCACACCAAAACGGTGCAATACCGTACGAGTACTTCGTTACGGTACCAAACCACACCAAAAGGGTACAATACCGTACGAGTACTTCGTTACGGTACCAAACCAAACCAAAACGGTACAATTCCGTACGAGTACATCCATACGGTACAAAACCACACCAAAACGGTGCAAAACCGTACGAGTACATCCATACGGTACCAAACCACACCAATACGGTGCAATACCGTACGAGTACATCCATACGGTACCAAACCACACCAATACGGTGCAATACCGTACGAGTACATCCATACGGTACAAAACCACACCAAAACGGTGCAAAACCGTACGAGTACATCCATACGGTACCAAACCACACCAATACGGTGCAATACCGTACGAGTACATCCATACGGTACCAAACCACGTCAAAACGGTGCAATACCGTACGAGTACATCCATACGGTACCAAACCACACCAAAACGGTGCAATACCGTACGAGTACATCCATACGGTACCAAAGCACACCAAAACGATGCAAAACCGTACGAGTACATCCAAACGGTACCAAACCACCCCAAAACGGTGTAATACCGTACGAGTACTTCGTTACGGTACCAAACCACACCAAAAGGGTACAATACCGTACGAGTACTTCGTTACGTTACCAAACCAACCCAAAACGGTAAAATTCCGTACGAGTACATCCATACTGTACAAAACCACACCAAAACGGTGCAAAACCGTACGAGTACATCCATACGGTACCAAACCACACCAATACGGTGCAATACCGTACGAGTACATCCATACGGTACCAAACCACACCAAAACGGTGCAATACCGTACGAGTACATCCATACGTTACCAAACCACACCAAAACGGTGCAATACCGTACGAGTACATCCATACGTTACCAAACCACACCAAAACGGTGCAAACGGTGCAATACCGTACGAGTACTTCGTTACGGTACCAAACCACACCAAAAGCGTACAATACCGTACGAGTACTTCGTTACGGTACCAAACCAAACCAAAACGGTGCAATACCATACGATTACATCCATACGGCACCAAACCACCTCAAAACGGTGCAATACCGTACGAGTACATCCATACGGTACCAAACCACACCAATACGGTGCAATACCGTACGACTACATCCATACGGTACCAAACCACACCAAAATGGTGCAAAACCGTACGAGTACATCCAAACGGTACCAAACCACCCCAAGACGGTGCAATACCGTACGAGTACTTCGTTACGGTACCAAACCAAACCAAAAGCATACAATACCGTACGAGTACTTCGTTACGTTACCAAACCAAACCAAAACGGTACAATTCCGTACGAGTACATCCATACGGTACAAAACCACACCAAAACGGTGCAAAACCGTACGAGTACATCCATACGGTACCAAACCACACCAATACGGTGCAATACCGTACGAGTACATCCATACGGTACCAAACCACACCAATACGGTGCAATACCGTACGAGTACATCCATACGGTACAAAACCACACCAAAACGGTGCAAAACCGTACGAGTACATCCATACGGTACCAAACCACACCAATACGGTGCAATACCGTACGAGTACATCCATACGGTACCAAACCACACCAATACGGTGCAATACCGTACGAGTACATCCATACGGTACCAAACCACACCAAAACGGTGCAATACCGTACGAGTACATCCATACGGTACCAAACCACACCAAAACGGTGCAATACCGTACGAGTACATCCATACGGTACCAAAGCACACCAAAACGATGCAAAACCGTACGAGTACATCCAAACGGTACCAAACCACCCCAAAACGGTGTAATACCGTACGAGTACTTCGTTACGGTACCAAACCACACCAAAAGGGTACAATACCGTACGAGTACTTCGTTACGTTACCAAACCAAACCAAAACGGTACAATTCCGTACGAGTACATCCATACGGTACAAAACCTCACCAAAACGGTGCAAAACCGTACGAGTACATCCATACGGTACCAAACCACACCAATACGGTGCAATACCGTACGAGTACATCCATACGGTACCAAACCACACCAAAACGGTGCAATACCGTACGAGTACATCCATACGGTACCAAACCACACCAAAACGGTGCAATACCGTACGAGTACTTCGTTACGGAACCAAACCACACCAAAAGGGTACAATACCGTACGAGTACTTTGTTAAGGTACCAAACCACATAAAAACGGTGCAAAACCGTACGAGTATATCCATACGGTACCAAACCACACCAAAACGGTGCAATACCGTACGAGTACATCCATACGTTACCAAACCACACCAAAACGGTGCAATACCGTACGAGTACTTCGTTACGGTACCAAACCACACCAAAAGGGTACAATACCGTACGAGTACTTCGTTACGGTACCAAACCAAACCAAAACGGTGCAATACCATACGAGTACATCCATACGGCACCAAACCACCTCAAAACGGTGCAATACCGTACGAGTACATCCATACGGTACCAAACCACACCAATACGGTGCAATACCGTACGACTACATCCATACGGTACCAAACCACACCAAAACGGTGCCAAACCGTACGAGTACATCCAAACGGTACCAAACCACCCCAAAACGGTGCAATACCGTACGAGTACTTCGTTACGGTACCAAACCACACCAAAAGGATACAATACCGTACGAGTACTTCGTTACGTTACCAAACCAAACCAAAACGGTACAATTCCGTACGAGTACATCCATACGGTACAAAACCACACCAAAACGGTGCAAAACCGTACGAGTACATCCATACGGTACCAAACCACCCCAAAACGGTGCAATACCGTACGAGTACTTCGTTACGGTACAAAACCACACCAAAAGGGTACCATACCCTACGAGAACTTCGTTACGGTACCAAACCAAACCAAAACGGTGCAATTTTGTACGAGTACATCCATATGGTACCAAACCACACCAAAACGGTGCAATACCGAACGAGTACATCCATACGGAACCAAACCACACCAAAACGGTGCAATACCGTACGAGTACATCCATACGGTACCAAACCACACCAAAACGGTGCAATACCATACGAGTACTTCGTTACGGTACCAAACCACACCAAAAGGGTACAATACCGTACGAGTACTTCGTTACGGTACCAAACCAAACCAAAACGGTGCAATACCGTACGAGTACATCCATATGGTACCAAACCACACCAAAACGGTGCAATACCGAACGAGTACATCCATACGGTCCAAAACCACACCAAAACGGTGCAATACCGTACGAGTACATCCATACGGTACCAAAGCACACCAAAACGGTGCAATACCGTACGAGTGCATCCAAACTGTACCAAACCACCCCAAAACGGTGCAATACCGTGCGAGTACTTCGTTACGGTACCAAACCACACCAAAAGGGTACAATACCGTACGAGTACTTCGTTACGTTACCAAACCAAACCAAAACGGTGCAATTCCGTACGAGTACATCCATACGGTACAAAACCACACCAAAACGGTGCAAAACCGTACGAGTACATACATACGGTACCAAACCACACTAAAACGGTGCAATACCGTACGAGTACATCCATACGGTACCAAACCACAACAAAACGGTGCAATTTCGTACGAGTACATCGATACGGTACCAAACCACACCAAAACGGTGCAATACCGTACGAGTACTTCCTTACGGTACCAAACCACAACAAAAGGGTACAATACCGTACGAGTACTTTGTTACGGTACCAAACCACACCAAAACGGTGCAAAACCGTACGAGTACATCCAAACGGTACCAAACCACCCCAAAATGGTGCAATACCGTACGAGCACTTCGTTACGGTACAAAACCACACCAAAAGGGTACAATACCCTACGAGAACTTCGTTACGGTACCAAACCAAACCAAAACGGTGAAATTCCGTACGAGTACATCCATATGGTACCAAACCACCCCAAAACAGTGCAAAACCGTACGAGTACATCGATACGGTACCAAAACACACGAAACGGTGCAATACCGTTACGAGTATATCCATACGGTACCAAACCACACCAAAACGGTGCAATACCGTACGAGTACTTCGTTACGGTACCAAACCACACAAAAAGGGTACAATACCGTACGAGTACTTCGTTACGGTACCAAACCAAACCAAAATGGTGCAATACCGTACGAGTACATCCATACGGTACCAAACCACGACAAAACGTTGCGATACCGTACGAGTACATCCATACGTTACCAAACCACACCAAAACGGTACAATACCGTACGAGTACATCCATACGGTACCAAACCACACCAAAACGGTGCAAAACCGTGCGAGTACATCCATACGGTACCAAACCACACCAAAATGGTGCAATACCGTACGAGTACATCCATACGTTACCAAACCACACCAAAACGGTGCAATACAGTACGATTACTTCGTTACGGTACCAAACCACACCAAAAGGGTACAATACCGTACGAGTACTTCGTTACGGTACCAAACCAAACCAAAACGGTGCAATACCGTACGAGTACATCCATACGGCACCAAACCACGTCAAAACGGTGCAATACCGTACAAGTACATCCATACGGTACCAAACCACACCAAAACGGTGCAATACCGTACGAGTACTTCGTTACGGTACCAAACCACACCAAAAGGGTACAATACCGTACGAGTACTTCGTTACGGTACCAAACCAAACCAAAATGGTGCAATACCGTACGAGTACATCCATACGGTACCAAACCACGACAAAACGTTGCGATACCGTACGAGTACATCCATACGTTACCAAACCACACCAAAACGGTGCAATACCGTACGAGTACATCCATACGGTACCAAACCACACCAAAACGGTGCAAAACCGTGCGAGTACATCCATACGGTACCAAACCACACCAAAATAGTGCAATACCGTACGAGTACATCCATACGTTACCAAACCACACCAAAACGGTGCAATACAATACGATTACTTCGTTACGGTACCAAACCACACCAAAAGGGTACAATACCGTACGAGTACTTCGTTACGGTACCAAACCAAACCAAAACGGTGCAATACCGTACGAGTACATCCATACGGCACCAAACCACGTCAAAACGGTGCAATACCGTACGAGTACATCCATACGGTACCAAACCACACCAAAACGGTGCAATACCGTACGAGTACTTCATTACGGTACCAAACCACACCAAAAGGGTACAATACCGTACGAGTACTTCGTTACGGTACCAAACCAAACCAAAATGGTGCAATACCGTACGAGTACATCCATACGGTACCAAACCACGACAAAACGTTGCGATACCGTACGAGTACATCCATACGTTACCAAACCACACCAAAACGGTGCAATACCGTACGAGTACATCCATACGGTACCAAACCACACCAAAACGGTGCAAAACCGTGCGAGTACATCCATACGGTACCAAACCACACCAAAATGGTGCAATACCGTACGAGTACATCCATACGTTACCAAACCACACCAAAACGGTGCAATACAGTACGATTACTTCGTTACGGTACCAAACCACACCAAAAGGGTACAATACCGTACGAGTACTTCGTTACGGTACCAAACCAAACCAAAACGGTGCAATACCGTACGAGGACATCCATACGGCACCAAACCACGTCAAAACGGTGCAATACCGTACGAGTACATCCATACGGTACCAAACCACACCAAAACGGTGCAATACCGTACGAGTACTTCGTTACGGTACCAAACCACAACAAAAGGGTACAATACCGTACGAGTACTTTGTTACGGTACCAAACCACACCAAAACGGTGCAAAACCGTACGAGTACATCCAAACGGTACCAAACCACCCCAGAATGGTGCAATACCGTACGAGCACTTCGTTACGGTACAAAACCACACCAAAAGGGTACAATACCCTACGAGAACTTCGTTACGGTACCAAACCAAACCAAAACGGTGCAATTCCGTACGAGTACATCCATATGGTACCAAACCACACCAAAACAGTGCAAAATCGTACGAGTACATCGATACGGTACCAAAACACACGAAAACGGTGCAATACCGTTACGAGTATATGCATACGGTACCAAACCAAACCAAAACGGTGCAATACCGTACGAGTACATCCATACGGCACCAAACCACGTCAAAACGGTGCAATACCGTACGAGTACATCCATACGGTACCAAACCACACTAAAACGGTGCAATACCGTACGAGTACTTCATTACGGTACCAAACCACACCAAAAGGGTACAATACCGTACGAGTACTTCGTTACGGTACCAAACCAAACCAAAATGGTGCAATACCGTACGAGTACATCCATACGGTACCAAACCACGACAAAACGTTGCGATACCGTACGAGTACATCCATACGTTACCAAACCACACCAAAACGGTGCAATACCGTACGAGTACATCCATACGGTACCAAACCACACCAAAACGGTGCAAAACCGTGCGAGTACATCCATACGGTACCAAACCACACCAAAATGGTGCAATACCGTACGAGTACATCCATACGTTACCAAACCACACCAAAACGGTGCAATACAGTACGATTACTTCGTTACGGTACCAAACCACACCAAAAGGGTACAATACCGTACGAGTACTTCGTTACGGTACCAAACCAAACCAAAACGGTGCAATACCGTACGAGGACATCCATACGGCACCAAACCACGTCAAAACGGTGCAATACCGTACGAGTACATCCATACGGTACCAAACCACACCAAAACGGTGCAATACCGTACGAGTACTTCGTTACGGTACCAAACCACAACAAAAGGGTACAATACCGTACGAGTACTTTGTTACGGTACCAAACCACACCAAAACGGTGCAAAACCGTACGAGTACATCCAAACGGTACCAAACCACCCCAAAATGGTGCAATACCGTACGAGCACTTCGTTACGGTACAAAACCACACCAAAAGGGTACAATACCCTACGAGAACTTCGTTACGGTACCAAACCAAACCAAAACGGTGCAATTCCGTACGAGTACATCCATATGGTACCAAACCACACCAAAACAGTGCAAAATCGTACGAGTACATCGATACGGTACCAAAACACACGAAAACGGTGCAATACCGTTACGAGTATATCCATACGGTACCAAACCAAACCAAAACGGTGCAATACCGTACGAGTACATCCATACGGCACCAAACCACGTCAAAACGGTGCAATACCGTACGAGTACATCCATACGGTACCAAACCACACCAAAACGGTGCAATACCGTACGAGTACTTCATTACGGTACCAAACCACACCAAAAGGGTACAATACCGTACGAGTACTTCGTTACGGTACCAAACCAAACCAAAATGGTGCAATACCGTACGAGTACATCCATACGGTACCAAACCACGACAAAACGTTGCGATACCGTACGAGTACATCCATACGTTACCAAACCACACCAAAACGGTGCAATACCGTACGAGTACATCCATACGGTACCAAACCACACCAAAACGGTGCAAAACCGTGCAAGTACATCCATACGGTACAAAACCACACCAAAATGGTGCAATACCGTACGAGTACATCCATACGTTACCAAACCACACCAAAACGGTGCAATACAGTACGATTACTTCGTTACGGTACCAAACCACACCAAAAGGGTACAATACCGTACGAGTACTTCGTTACGGTACCAAACCAAACCAAAACGGTGCAATACCGTACGAGGACATCCATACGGCACCAAACCACGTCAAAACGGTGCAATACCGTACGAGTACATCCATACGGTACCAAACCACACCAAAACGGTGCAATACCGTACGAGTACTTCGTTACGGTACCAAACCACAACAAAAGGGTACAATACCGTACGAGTACTTTGTTACGGTACCAAACCACACCAAAACGGTGCAAAACCGTACGAGTACATCCAAACGGTACCAAACCACCCCAAAATGGTGCAATACCGTACGAGCACTTCGTTACGGTATAAAACCACACCAAAAGGGTACAATACCCTACGAGAACTTCGTTACGGTACCAAACCAAACCAAAACGGTGCAATTCCGTACGAGTACATCCATATGGTACCAAACCACACCAAAACTGTGCAAAATCGTACGAGTACATCGATACGGTACCAAAACACACGAAAACGGTGCAATACCGTTACGAGTATATCCATACGGTACCAAACCACACCAAAACGGTGCAATACCGTACGAGTACTTCGTTACGGTACCAAACCACACAAAAAGGGTACAATACCGTACGAGTACTTCGTTACGGTACCAAACCAAACCAAAATGGTGCAATACCGTACGAGTACATCCATACGGTACCAAACCACGACAAAACGTTGCGATACCGTACGAGTACATCCATACGCTACCAAACCACACCAAAACGGTGCAATACCGTACGAGTACATCCATACGGTACCAAACCACACCAAAACGGTGCAATACCGTACGAGTACTTCGTTACGGTGCCAAACCACACCAAAAGGGTACAATACCGTACGAGTACTTCGTTACGGTACCAAACCAAACCAAAACGGTGCAAAACCGTACGAGTACATCCATACGGTACAAAACCACACCAAAACGGTGCAATACCGTACGAGTACATCCATACGGTACCAAACCACACCAAAACGGTGCAATACCGTACGAGTACTTCGTTACGGTACCAAACCACACCAAAAGGGTACAATACCGTACGAGTACTTCGTTACGGTACCAAACCAAACCAAAACGGTGCAATACCGTACGAGTACATCCATATGGTACCAAACCACACCAAAACGGTGCAATACCAAAAGGGTACAATACCGTACGAGTACTTCGTTACGGTACCAAACCAAACCAAAACGGTGCAATACCGTACGAGTACATCCATATGGTACCAAACCACACCAAAACGGTGCAATACCGAACTAGTACATCCATACGGTCCCAAACCACACCAAAACGGTGCAATACCGTACGAGTACATCCATACGGTACCAAAGCACACCAAAACGGTGCAAAACCGTACGAGTACGTCCAAACTGTACCAAACCACCCCAAAACGGTGCAATACCGTGCGAGTACTTCGTTACGGTACCAAACCACACCAAAAGGGTACAATACCGTACGAGTACTTCGTTACGTTACCAAACCAAACCAAAACGGTGCAATTCCGTACGAGTACATCCATACGGTACAAAACCACACCAAAACGGTGCAAAATCGTACGAGTACATCCATACGGTACCAAACCACACCAAAACGGTGCAATACCGTACGAGTACATCCATACGGTACCAAACCACACCAAAACGGTGCAATACCGTACGAGTACATCCATACGGTACCAAACCACACCAAAACGGTGCAATACCGTACGAGTACATCCATACGGTACCAAACCACACCAAAACGGTGCAATTTCGTACGAGTACATCGATACGGTACCAAAGCACACCAAAACGGTGCAAAACCGTGCGAGTACATCCATACGGTACCAAACCACACCAAAATGGTGCAATACCGTACGAGTACATCCATACGGTACCAAACCACACCAAAACGGTGCAATACCGTACGAGTACTTCGTTACGGTACCAAACCACAACAAAAGGGTACAATACCGTACGAGTACTTTGTTACGGTACCAAACCACACCAAAACGGTGCAAAACCGTACGAGTACATCCAAACGGTACCAAACCACCCCAAAACGGTGCAATACCGTACGAGCACTTCGTTACGGTACAAAACCACACCAAAAGGGTACAATACCCTACGAGAACATCGTTACGGTACCAAACCAAACCAAAACGGTGCAATTCCGTACGAGTACATCCATATGGTACCAAACCACACCAAAACGTTGCAATACCGAACGAGTACATCCATACGGTACCAAACCACACCAAAACGGTGCAATACCGTACGAGTACATCCATACGGTACCAAACCACACCAAAACGGTGCAAAACCGTACGAGTACATCCATACGGTACCAAACCACACCAAAACGGTGCAATACCGTACGAGTACATCCAAACGGTACGAAACCACCCCAAAACGGTGCAATACCGTACGAGTACTTCGTTACGGTACCAAACCACAACAAAAGGGTACAATACCGTATGAGTACTTTGTTACAGTACCAAACCACACCAAAATGGTGCAAAACCGTACGAGTACATCCAAACGGTACCAAACCACCCAAAAACGGTGCAATACCGTACGAGTACTTCGTTACGGTACAAAACCACACCAAAAGGGTACAATACCCTACGAGAACTTCGTTACGGTACCAAACCAAACCAAAACGGTGCAATTCCGTACGAGTACATCCATACGGTACCAAACAACACCAAAACAGTGAAAAACCGTACGAGTACATCGATACGGTACCAAACCACACCAAAACGGTGGAATACAGTACGAGTACATCCATACGGTACCAAACCACACCAAAACGGTGCAATACCGTACGAGTACATCCATACGGTACCAAACCACCCCAAAACGGTGCAAAACCGTGCGAGTACATCCATACGGTACTAAACCACACCAAAATGGTGCAATACCGTACGAGTACATCCATACGTTACCAAACCACACCAAAACGGTGCAATACCGTACGATTACTTCGTTACGGTACCAAACCACAACAAAAGGGTACAATACCGTATGAGTACTTTGTTACAGTACCAAACCACACCAAAATGGTGCAAAACCGTACGAGTACATCCAAACGGTACCAAACCACCCCAAAACGGTGCAATACCGTACGAGTACTTCGTTACGGTACCAAACCACGCCAAAAGGGTACAATACCGTTCGAGTACTTCGTTACGGAACCAAACCAAACCAAAACGGTGCAATACCGTACGCGTACATCCATACGGTACCAAACCACACCAAAACGGTGCAATACCGTACGAGTACATCCATACGGTACCAAACCACACCAAAACGGTGCAATTTCGTACGAGTACATCGATACGGTACCAAACCACACCAAAACGGTGCAAAACCGTGCGAGTACATCCATACGGTACTAAACCACACCAAAATGGTGCAATACCGTACGAGTACATCCATACGTTACCAAACCATACCAAAACGGTGCAATACCGTACGATTACTTCGTTACGGTACCAAACCACACCAAAAGGGTACAATACAGTACGAGTACTTCGTTACGGTACCAAACCAAACCAAAACGGTGCAATACCGTACGAGTACATCCATACGGCACCAAACCACGTCAAAACGGTGCAATACCGTACGAGTACATCCATACGGTACCAAACCACACCAAAACGGTGCAATACCGTACGAGTACTTCGTTACGGTACCAAACCACAACAAAAGGGTACAATACCGTATGAGTACTTTGTTACAGTACCAAACCACACAAAAATGGTGCAAAACCGTACGAGTACATCCAAACGGTACCAAACCACCCCAAAACGGTGTAATACCGTACGAGTACTTCGTTACGGTACCAAACCACACCAAAAGGGTACAATACCGTACGAGTACTTCGTTACGTTACCAAACCAAACCAAAACGGTACAATTCCGTACGAGTACATCCATACGGTACAAAACCACACCAAAACGGTGCAAAACCGTACGAGTACATCCATACGGTACCAAACCACACCAATACGGTGCAATACCGTACGAGTACATCCATACGGTACCAAACCACACCAAAACGGTGCAATACCGTACGAGTACTTCGTTACGGTACCAAACCACACCAAAAGGGTACAATACCGTACGAGTACTTTGTTAAGGTACCAAACCACATAAAAACGGTGCAAAACCGTACGAGTACATCCATACGGTACCAAACCACACCAAAACGGTGCAATACCGTACGAGTACATCCATACGTTACCAAACCACACCAAAACGGTGCAATACCGTACGAGTACTTCGTTACGGTACCAAACCACACCAAAAGGGTACAATACCGTACGAGTACATCGATACGGTACCAAACCACACCAAAAGGGTGCAATACCGTACGAGTACTTCGTTACGGTACCAAACCACGCCAAAAGGGTACAATACCGTTCGAGTACTTCGTTACGGAACCAAACCAAACCAAAACGGGGCAATACCGTACGCGTACATCGATACGGTACCAAACCACACCAAAACGGTGCAATACCGTACGAGTACATCCATACGGTACCAAACCACACCAAAACGGTGCAATACCGTACGAGTACTTCGTTACGGTACCAAACCACACAAAAAGGGTACAATACCGTACGAGTACTTTGTACGGTACCAAACCTAACCAAAACGGTGCAATACCGTACGAGTATATCCATACGGTACCAAACCACACCAAAACGGTGCAATACCGTACGAGTACTTCGTTACGGTACCAAACCACACAAAAAGGGTACAATACCGTACGAGTACATCCATACGGTACCAAACCACACCAAAACGGTGCAATACCGTACGAGTACATCAATACGGCACCAAACCACGTCAAAACGGTCCAATACTGTACAAGTACATCCATACGGTACCAAACCACACCAAAACGGTGCAATACCGTACGATTACTTCGTTACGGTACCAAACCACACCAAAAGGGTACAATACCGTACGATTACTTCGTTACGGTACCAAACCAAACCAAAAGGTTGCAATACCGTACGAGTACATCCATACGGCACCAAACCACGTCAAAACGGTGCAATACCGTACGAGTACATCCATACGGTACCAAACCACACCAAAACGGTGCAATACCGTACGAGTACTTCGTTACGGTACCAAACCACAACAAAAGGGTACAATACCGTATGAGTACTTTGTTACAGTACCAAACCACACCAAAATGGTGCAAAACCGTACGAGTACATCCAAACGGTACCAAACCACCCCAAAACGGTGCAATACCGTACGAGTACTTCGTTACGGTACAAAACCACACCAAAAGGGTACAATACCCAACGAGAACTTCGTTACGGTACCAAACCAAACCAAAACGGTGCAATTCCGTACGAGTACATCCATACGGCACCAAACCACACCAAAACAGTGCAAAACCGTACGAGTACATCGATACGGTGCCAAACCACACCAAAACGGTGCAATACCGTACGAGTACATCCATACGGTACCAAACCACACCAAAACGGTGCAATACCGTACGAGTACTTCGTTACAGTACCAAACCACACCAAAAGGGTACAATACCGTACGAGTACTTCGTTACGTTACCAAACCAAACCAAAACGGTCCAATTCCGTACGAGTACATCAATACGGTACCAAACCACACCAAAACGGTGCAATACCATACGAGTACATGCATACGGTACCAAACCACACCAAAACGGTGCAATACCGTACGAGTACATCCATACGGTACCAAACCACACCAAAACGGTGCAATACCGTACGAGTACTTCGTTACGGTACCAAACCACACCAAAAGGGTACAATACCGTACGAGTACTTCGTTACGGTACCAAACCACACAAAAACGGTGCAAAACCGTACGAGTACATCCATACGGTACCAAACCACACCAAAACGGTGCAATACCGTACGAGTACTTCGTTACGGTACCAAACCACACCAAAAGGGTACAATACCGTACGAGTACTTCGTTACGTTACCAAACCAAACCAAAACGGTCCAATTCCGTACGAGTACATCAATACGGTACCAAACCACACCAAAACGGTGCAATACCATACGAGTACATGCATACGGTACCAAACCACACCAAAACGGTGCAATACCGTACGAGTACATCCATACGGTACCAAACCACACCAAAACGGTGCAATACCGTACGAGTACTTCGTTACGGTACCAAACCACACCAAAAGGGTACAATACCGTACGAGTACTTCGTTACGGTACCAAACCACACAAAAACGGTGCAAAACCGTACGAGTACATCCATACGGTACCAAACCACACCAAAACGGTGCAATACCGTACGAGTACATCCATACATTACCAAACCACACCAAAACGGTGTAATACCGTACGAGTACTTCGTTACGGTACCAAACCACACCAAAAGGGTACAATACCGTACGAGTACTTCGTTACGGTACCAAACCAAACCAAAACTGTGCAATACCATACGAGTACATCCATACGGCACCAAACTACGTCAAAACGGTGCAATACCGTACGAGTACATCCATACGGTACCAAACCACACCAAAACGGTGCAAAACCGTACGAGTACATCCAAACGGTACTAAACCACCCCAAAACGGTGCAATACCGTACGAGTACTTCGTTACGGTACAAAACCACACCAAAAGGGTACCATACCGTACGAGAATTTCGTTACGGCACCAAACCAAACCAAAACGGTGCAATTCCGTACGAGTACATCGATACGGTACCAAACCACACCAAAACGGTGCGAAAACGTACGAGTACATCCATATGGTACCAAACCACACCAAAACGGTGCAATACCGTACGAGTACATCCATACGGTACCAAACCACACCAAAAAGGTGAAATACCGTACGAGTACATCCATACGGTACCAAACCACACCAAAACGGTGCAATACCGTACGAGTACTTCGTTACGGTACCAAACCACACCAAAAGGGTACAATACCATACGAGTACTTCGTTACGGTACCAAACCAAACCAAAACGGTGCAATACCGTATGAGTACATCAATACGGCACCAAACCACGTCAAAACGGTCCAATACTGTACGAGTACATCCATACGGTACCAAACCACACCAAAACGGTGCAATACCGTACGATTACTTCGTTACGGTACCAAACCACACCAAAAGGGTACAATACCGTACGAGTACTTCGTTACGGTACCAAACCAAACCAAAACGGTGCAATTCCGTACGAGTACATCGATACGGTACCAAACCACACCAAAACGGTGCGAAAACGTACGAGTACATCCATATGGTACGAAACCACACCAAAACGGTGCAATACCGTACGAGTACATCCATACGGTACCAAACCACACCAAAACGGTGCAATACCGTACGAGTACATCCATACGGTACCAAACCCCACCAAAACGGTGCAATACCGTACGAGTACTTCGTTACGGTACCAAACCTCACCAAAAGGGTACAATACCATACGAGTACTTCGTTACGGTACCAAACCAAACCAAAACGGTGCAATACCGTACGAGTACATCAATACAGCACCAAACCACGTCAAAACGGTCCAATACTGTACAAGTACATCCATACGGTACCAAACCACACCAAAACGGTGCAATACCGTACGATTACTTCGTTACGGTACCAAACCACACCAAAAGGGTACAATACCGTACGAGTACTTCGTTACGGTACCAAACCAAACCAAAACGGTGCAATACCGTACGAGTACATCCATACGGCACCAAACCACGTCAAAACGGTGCAATACCGTACGAGTACATCCATACGGTACCAAACCACACCAAAACGGTGCAATACTTTACGAGTACTTCGTTACGGTACCAAACCACACCAAAAGGGTACAATACCATACGAGTACTTCGTTACGGTACCAAACCAAACCAAAATGGTGCAATACCGTACGAGTACATCAATACGGCACCAAACCACGTCAAAACGGTCCAATACTGTACAAGTACATCCATACGGTACCAAACCACACCAAAACGGTGCAATACCGTACGAGTACTTTGTTACGGTACCAAACCACAACAAAAGGGTACAATACCCTACGAGAACTTCGTTACGTTACCAAACCAAACCAAAACGGTGCAATTCCGTACGAGTACATCCATACGGTACCAAACCACCCAAAAACGGTGCAATACCGTACGAGTACTTCGTTACGGTACAAAACCACACCAAAAGGGTACAATACCCTACGAGAACTTCGTTGCGGTACCAAACCAAACCAAAACGGTGCAATTCCGTACGAGTACATCCATACGGTACCAAACCCCACCAAAACAGTGAAAAACCGTACGAGTACATCGATACGGTACCAAACCACACCAAAACGGTGCAATACCGTACGAGTACATCCATACGGTACCAAACCACACCAAAACGGTGCAATACCGTACGAGTACTTCGTTACGGTACCAAACCACACCAAAAGGGTACAATACCGTACGAGTACATCGTTACGGTACCAAACCAAACCAAAACGGTGCAATACCGTACGAGTACATCCATACAGTACCAAACCACGACAAAACGGTGCAATACCGTACGAGTACATCCATACGTTACCAAACCACACCAAAACGGTGCAATACCGTACGAGTACATCCATACGGTACCAAACCACACCAAAACGGTGCAATACCGTACGAGTACTTCGTTACGGTACCAAACCACACCAAAAGGGTACAATACCGTACGAGTACTTCGTTACGTTACCAAACCAAACCAAAACGGTGCAATTCCGTACGAGTACATCCATACGGTACAAAACCACACCAAAACGGTGCAAAACCGTACGAGTACATCCATACAGTACCAAACCACACCAAAACGGTGCAATACCATACGAGTACATCCATACGGTACCAAACCACACCAAAACGGTGCAATACCGTACGAGTACATCCATACGGTACCAAACCACACCAAAACGGTGCAATTCCGTAGGAGTACATCGATACGGTACCAAACCACACCAAAACGGTGCAAAACCGTGCGAGTACATCCATACGGTACCAAACCAAACCAAAACGGTGCAATACCGTACGAGTACATCCAAACGGAACCAAACCACACCAAAACGGTGCAATACCGAACGAGTACATTCATACGGTACCAAACCACACCAAAACGGTGCAATACCGTACGAGTACATCCATACGGTACCAAAGCACACCAAAACGGTGCAATACCGTACGAGTACTTCGTTACGGTACCAAACCACACCAAAACGGTGCAATACCGTACGAGTACATCCATACGGCACCAAACCACGTCAAAACGGTGCAATACCGTACGAGTACATCCATACGGTACCAAACCACACCAAAACGGTGCAATACCGTACGAGTACTTCGTTACGGTACCAAACCACAACAAAAGGGTACAATACCGTATGAGTACTTTGTTACAGTACCAAACCACACCAAAATGGTGCAAAACCGTACGAGTACATCCAAACGGTACCAAACCACCCAAAAACGGTGCAATACCGTACGAGTACTTCGTTACGGTACAAAACCACACCAAAAGGGTACAATACCCTACGAGAACTTCGTTACGGTACCAAACCAAACCAAAACGGTGCAATTCCGTACGAGTACATCCATACGGTACCAAACCACACAAAAACAGTGAAAAACCGTACGAGTACATCGATACGGTACCAAACCACACCAAAACGGTGGAATACAGTACGAGTACATCCATACGGTACCAAACCACACCAAAACGGTGCAATACCGTACGAGTACTTCGTTACGGTACCAAACCACACCAAAATGGTACAATACCGTACGAGTACATCGTTACGGTACCAAACCAAACCAAAACGGTGCAATACCGTACGAGTACATCCATACGGTACCAAACCACGACAAAACGGTGCAATACCGTACGAGTACATCCATACGTTACCAAACCACACCAAAACGGTGCAATACCGTACGAGTACATCCATACGGTACCAAACCACACGAAAACGGTGCAAAACCGTACGAGTACATCCAAACGGTACTAAACCACCCCAAAACGGTGCAATACCGTACGAGTACTTCGTTACGGTACAAAACCACACCAAAAGAGTACAATACCGTACGAGAACTTCGTTACGGCACCAAACCAAACCAAAACGGTGCAATTCCGTACGAGTACATCCATACGGTACCAAACCACACCAAAACGGTGCGAAAACGTACGAGTACATCCATATGGTACCAAACCACACCAAAACGGTGCAATACCGTACGAGTACGTCCATACGGTACCAAACCACACCAAAACGGTGCAATACCGTACGAGTACATCGTTACGGTACCAAACCACACCAAAACGGTACAATACCGTACGAGTACTTCGTTACGGTACCCAACCAAACCAAAATGGTGCAATACCGTACGAGTACATCCATACGGTACCAAACCACACCAAAACGGTGCGAAAACGTACGAGTACATCCATATGGTACCAAACCACACCAAAACGGTGTAATACCGTACGAGTACGTCCATACGGTACCAAACCACACCAAAACGGTGCAATACCGTACGAGTACATCCATACGGTACCAAACCACACCAAAACGGTGCAATACCGTACGAGTACTTCGTTACGGTACCAAACCACACCAAAACGGTACAATACCGTACGAGTACTTCGTTACGGTACCCAACCAAACCAAAATGGTGCAATACCGTACGAGTACATCCATACGGTACCAAACCACACCAAAACGGTGCAAAACCGTACGAGTACATTCAAACGGTACTAAACCACCCCAAAACGGTGCAATACCGTACGAGTACTTCGTTACGGTACAAAACCACACCAAAAGGGTACAATACCGTACGAGAACTTCGTTACGGCACCAAACCAAACCAAAATGGTGCAATTCCGTACGAGTACATCCATACGGTACCAAACCACACCAAAACGGTGCGAAAACGTACGAGTACATCCATATGGTACCAAACCACACCAAAACGGTGCAATACCGTACGAGTACGTCCATACGGTACCAAACCACACCAAAACGGTGCAATACCGTACGAGTACATCCATACGGTACCAAACCACACCAAAACGGTGCAATACCGTACGAGTACTTCGTTACGGTACCAAACCACACCAAAAGGGTACAATACCGTACGAGTACTTCGTTACGTTACCAAACCAAACCAAAACGGTGCAATTCCGTACGAGTACATCCATACGGTACAAAACCACACCAAAACGGTGCAAAACCGTACGAGTACATCCATACAGTACCAAACCACACCAAAACGGTGCAATACCATACGAGTACATCCATACGGTACCAAACCACACCAAAACGGTGCAATACCGTACGAGTACATCCATACGGTACCAAACCACACCAAAACGGTGCAATTCCGTACGAGTACATCGATACGGTACCAAACCACACCAAAACGGTGCAAAACCGTGCGAGTACATCCATACGGTACCAAACCAAACCAAAACGGTGCAATACCGTACGAGTACATCCAAACGGAACCAAACCACACCAAAACGGTGCAATACCGAACGAGTACATTCATACGGTACCAAACCACACCAAAACGGTGCAATACCGTACGAGTACATCCATACGGTACCAAAGCACACAAAAACGGTGCAATACCGTACGAGTACTTCGTTACGGTACCAAACCACACCAAAACGGTGCAATACCGTACGAGTACATCCATACGGCACCAAACCACGTCAAAACGGTGCAATACCGTACGAGTACATCCATACGGTACCAAACCACACCAAAACGGTGCAATACCGTACGAGTACTTCGTTACGGTACCAAACCACAACAAAAGGGTACAATACCGTATGAGTACTTTGTTACAGTACCAAACCACACTAAAATGGTGCAAAACCGTACGAGTACATCCAAACGGTACCAAACCACCCAAAAACGGTGCAATACCGTACGAGTACTTCGTTACGGTACAAAACCACACCAAAAGGGTACAATACCCTACGAGAACTTCGTTACGGTACCAAACCAAACCAAAACGGTGCAATTCCGTACGAGTACATCCATACGGTACCAAACCACACCGAAACAGTGAAAAACCGTACGAGTACATCGATACGGTACCAAACCACACCAAAACGGTGGAATACAGTACGAGTACATCCATACGGTACCAAACCACACCAAAACGGTGCAATACCGTACGAGTACTTCGTTACGGTACCAAACCACACCAAAAGGGTACAATACCGTACGAGTACATCGTTACGGTACCAAACCAAACCAAAACGGTGCAATACCGTACGAGTACGTCCATACGGTACCAAACCACGACAAAACGGTGCAATACCGTACGAGTACATCCATACGTTACCAAACCACACCAAAACGGTGCAATACCGTACGAGTACATCCATACGGTACCAAACCACACCAAAACGGTGCAAAACCGTACGAGTACATCCAAACGGTACTAAACCACCCCAAAACGGTGCAATACCGTACGAGTACTTCGTTACGGTACAAAACCACACCAAAAGGGTACAATACCGTACGAGAACTTCGTTACGGCACCAAACCAAACCAAAACGGTGCAATTCCGTCCGAGTACATCCATATGGTACCAAACCACACCAAAACGGTGCGAAAACGTACGAGTACATCCATATGGTACCAAACCACACCAAAACGGTGCAATACCGTACGAGTACGTCCATACGGTACCAAACCACACCAAAACGGTGCAATACCGTACGAGTACATCCATACGGTACCAAACCACACCAAAACGGTGCAATACCGTACGAGTACTTCGTTACGGTACCAAACCACACCAAAACGGTACAATACCGTACGAGTACTTCGTTACGGTACCCAACCAAACCAAAATGGTGCAATACCGTACGAGTACATCCATACGGTACCAAACCACACCAAAACGGTGCAAAACCGTACGAGTACATTCAAACGGTACTAAACCACCCCAAAACGGTGCAATACCGTACGAGTACTTCGTTACTGTACAAAACCACACCAAAAGGGTACAATACCGTACGAGAACTTCGTTACGGCACCAAACCAAACCAAAACGGTGCAATTCCGTACGAGTACATCCATACGGTACCAAACCACACCAAAACGGTGCGAAAACGTACGAGTACATCCATATGGTACCAAACCACACCAAAACGGTGCAATACCGTACGAGTACGTCCATACGGTACCAAACCACACCAAAACGGTGCAATACCGTACGAGTACATCCATACGGTACCAAACCACACCAAAACGGTGCAATACCGTACGAGTACTTCGTGACGGTACCAAACCACACCAAAAGGGTACAATACCGTACGAGTACTTCGTTACGTTACCAAACCAAACCAAAACGGTGCAATTCCGTACGAGTACATCCATACGGTACAAAACCACACCAAAACGGTGCAAAACCGTACGAGTACATCCATACAGTACCAAACCACACCAAAACGGTGCAATACCTTACGAGTACATCCATACGGTACCAAACCACACCAAAACGGTGCAATACCGTACGAGTACATCCATACGGTACCAAACCACACCAAAACGGTGCAATTCCGTACGAGTACATCGATACGGTACGAAACCACACCAAAACGGTGCAAAACCGTGCGAGTACATCCATACGGTACCAAACCAAACCAAAACGGTGCAATACCGTACGAGTACATCCAAACGGAACCAAACCACACCAAAACGGTGCAATACCGAACGAGTACATTCATACGGTACCAAACCACACCAAAACGGTGCAATACCGTACGAGTACATCCATACGGTACCAAAGCACACCAAAACGGTGCAATACCGTACGAGTACTTCGTTACGGTACCAAACCACACCAAAACGGTGCAATACCGTACGAGTACATCCATACGGCACCAAACCACGTCAAAACGGTGCAATACCGTACGAGTACATCCATACGGTACCAAACCACACCAAAACGGTGCAATACCGTACGAGTACTTCGTTACGGTACCAAACCACAACAAAAGGGTACAATACCGTATGAGTACTTTGTTACAGTACCAAACCACACCAAAATGGTGCAAAACCGTACGAGTACATCCAAACGGTACCAAACCACCCAAAAACGGTGCAATACCGTACGAGTACTTCGTTACGGTACAAAACCACACCAAAAGGGTACAATACCCTACGAGAACTTCGTTACGGTACCAAACCAAACCAAAACGGTGCAATTCCGTACGAGTACATCCATACGGTACCAAACCACACCAAAACAGTGAAAAACCGTACGAGTACATCGATACGGTACCAAACCACACCAAAACGGTGGAATACAGTACGAGTACATCCATACGGTACCAAACCACACCAAAACGGTGCAATACCGTACGAGTACTTCGTTACGGTACCAAACCACACCAAAATGGTACAATACCGTACGAGTACATCGTTACGGTACCAAACCAAACCAAAACGGTGCAATACCGTACGAGTACATCCATACGGTACCAAACCACGACAAAACGGTGCAATACCGTACGAGTACATCCATACGTTACCAAACCACACCAAAACGGTGCAATACCGTACGAGTACATCCATACGGTACCAAACCACACCAAAACGGTGCAAAACCGTACGAGTACATCCAAACGGTACTAAACCACCCCAAAACGGTGCAATACCGTACGAGTACTTCGTTACGGTACAAAACCACACCAAAAGGGTACAATACCGTACGAGAACTTCGTTACGGCACCAAACCAAACCAAAACGGTGCAATTCCGTACGAGTACATCCATACGGTACCAAACCACACCAAAACGGTGCGAAAACGTACGAGTACATCCATATGGTACCAAACCACACCAAAACGGTGCAATACCGTACGAGTACGTCCATACGGTACCAAACCACACCAAAACGGTGCAATACCGTACGAGTACATCCATACGGTACCAAACCACACCAAAACGGTGCAATACCGTACGAGTACTTCGTTACGGTACCAAACCACACCAAAACGGTACAATACCGTACGAGTACTTCGTTACGGTACCCAACCAAACCAAAATGGTGCAATACCGTACGAGTACATCCATACGGTACCAAACCACACCAAAACGGTGCAATACCGTACGAGTACTTCGTTACGGTACCAAACCACCCCAAAACGGTGCAATACCGTACGAGTACTTCGTTACGGTACAAAACCAAACCAAAACGGTACAATACCGTACGAGTACATCCATACGGCACCAAACCAAACCAAAACGGTGCAATTCCGTACGAGTACATCCATACGGTACCAAACCACACCAAAACGGTGCGAAAACGTACGAGTACATCCATACGGTACCAAACCACACCAAAACGGTGCAATACCGTACGAGTACGTCCATACGGTACCAAACCACACCAAAACGGTGCAATACCGTACGAGTACATCGATACGGTACCAAACCACACCAAAACGGTGCAATACCGTACGAGTACTTCGTTACGGTACCAAACCACACCAAAAGGGTACAATACCGTACGAGTACTTCGTTACGTTACCAAACCAAACCAAAACGGTGCAATTCCGTACGAGTACATTCATACGGTACCAAACCACACCAAAACGGTGCAATACCGTACGAGTACATCCATACGGTACCAAAGCACACAAAAACGGTGCAATACCGTACGAGTACTTCGTTACGGTACCAAACCACACCAAAACGGTGCAATACCGTACGAGTACATCCATACGGCACCAAACCACGTCAAAACGGTGCAATACCGTACGAGTACATCCATACGGTACCAAACCACACCAAAACGGTGCAATACCGTACGAGTACTTCGTTACGGTACCAAACCACAACAAAAGGGTACAATACCGTATGAGTACTTTGTTACAGTACCAAACCACACCAAAATGGTGCAAAACCGTACGAGTACATCCAAACGGTACCAAACCACCCAAAAACGGTGCAATACCGTACGAGTACTTCGTTACGGTACAAAACCACACCAAAAGGGTACAATACCCTACGAGAACTTCGTTACGGTACCAAACCAAACCAAAACGGTGCAATTCCGTACGAGTACATCCATACGGTACCAAACCACACCAAAACAGTGAAAAACCGTACGAGTACATCGATACGGTACCAAACCACACCAAAACGGTGGAATACAGTACGAGTACATCCATACGGTACCAAACCACACCAAAACGGTGCGAAAACGTACGAGTACATCCATATGGTACCAAACCACACCAAAACGGTGCAATACCGTACGAGTACGTCCATACGGTACCAAACCACACCAAAACGGTGCAATACCGTACGAGTACATCCATACGGTACCAAACCACACCAAAACGGTGCAATACCGTACGAGTACTTCGTGACGGTACCAAACCACACCAAAAGGGTACAATACCGTACGAGTACTTCGTTACGTTACCAAACCAAACCAAAACGGTGCAATTCCGTACGAGTACATCCATACGGTACAAAACCACACCAAAACGGTGCAAAACCGTACGAGTACATCCATACAGTACCAAACCACACCAAAACGGTGCAATACCTTACGAGTACATCCATACGGTACCAAACCACACCAAAACGGTGCAATACCGTACGAGTACATCCATACGGTACCAAACCACACCAAAACGGTGCAATTCCGTACGAGTACATCGATACGGTACCAAACCACACCAAAACGGTGCAAAACCGTGCGAGTACATCCATACGGTACCAAACCAAACCAAAACGGTGCAATACCGTACGAGTACATCCAAACGGAACCAAACCACACCAAAACGGTGCAATACCGAACGAGTACATTCATACGGTACCAAACCACACCAAAACGGTGCAATACCGTACGAGTACATCCATACGGTACCAAAGCACACCAAAACGGTGCAATACCGTACGAGTACTTCGTTACGGTACCAAACCACACCAAAACGGTGCAATACCGTACGAGTACATCCATACGGCACCAAACCACGTCAAAACGGTGCAATACCGTACGAGTACATCCATACGGTACCAAACCACACCAAAACGGTGCAATACCGTACGAGTACTTCGTTACGGTACCAAACCACAACAAAAGGGTACAATACCGTATGAGTACTTTGTTACAGTACCAAACCACACCAAAATGGTGCAAAACCGTACGAGTACATCCAAACGGTACCAAACCACCCAAAAACGGTGCAATACCGTACGAGTACTTCGTTACGGTACAAAACCACACCAAAAGGGTACAATACCCTACGAGAACTTCGTTACGGTACCAAACCAAACCAAAACGGTGCAATTCCGTACGAGTACATCCATACGGTACCAAACCACACCAAAACAGTGAAAAACCGTACGAGTACATCGATACGGTACCAAACCACACCAAAACGGTGGAATACAGTACGAGTACATCCATACGGTACCAAACCACACCAAAACGGTGCAATACCGTACGAGTACTTCGTTACGGTACCAAACCACACCAAAAGGGTACAATACCGTACGAGTACATCGTTACGGTACCAAACCAAACCAAAACGGTGCAATACCGTACGAGTACATCCATACGGTACCAAACCACGACAAAACGGTGCAATACCGTACGAGTACATCCATACGTTACCAAACCACACCAAAACGGTGCAATACCGTACGAGTACATCCATACGGTACCAAACCACACCAAAACGGTGCAAAACCGTACGAGTACATCCAAACGGTACTAAACCACCCCAAAACGGTGCAATACCGTACGAGTACTTCGTTACGGTACAAAACCACACCAAAAGGGTACAATACCGTACGAGAACTTCGTTACGGCACCAAACCAAACCAAAACGGTGCAATTCCGTACGAGTACATCCATACGGTACCAAACCACACCAAAACGGTGCGAAAACGTACGAGTACATCCATATGGTACCAAACCACACCAAAACGGTGCAATACCGTACGAGTACGTCCATACGGTACCAAACCACACCAAAACGGTGCAATACCGTACGAGTACATCCATACGGTACCAAACCACACCAAAACGGTGCAATACCGTACGAGTACTTCGTTACGGTACCAAACCACACCAAAACGGTACAATACCGTACGAGTACTTCGTTACGGTACCCAACCAAACCAAAATGGTGCAATACCGTACGAGTACATCCATACGGTACCAAACCACACCAAAACGGTGCAAAACCGTACGAGTACATTCAAACGGTACTAAACCACCCCAAAACGGTGCAATACCGTACGAGTACTTCGTTACGGTACAAAACCACACCAAAAGGGTACAATACCGTACGAGAACTTCGTTACGGCACCAAACCAAACCAAAACGGTGCAATTCCGTACGAGTACATCCATACGGTACCAAACCACACCAAAACGGTGCGAAAACGTACGAGTACATCCATATGGTACCAAACCACACCAAAACGGTGCAATACCGTACGAGTACGTCCATACGGTACCAAACCACACCAAAACGGTGCAATACCGTACGAGTACATCCATACGGTACCAAACCACACCAAAACGGTGCAATACCGTACGAGTACTTCGTTACGGTACCAAACCACACCAAAAGGGTACAATACCGTACGAGTACTTCGTTACGTTACCAAACCAAACCAAAACGGTGCAATTCCGTACGAGTACATCCATACGGTACAAAACCACACCAAAACGGTGCAAAACCGTACGAGTACATCCATACAGTACCAAACCACACCAAAACGGTGCAATACCATACGAGTACATCCATACGGTACCAAACCACACCAAAACGGTGCAATACCGTACGAGTACATCCATACGGTACCAAACCACACCAAAACGGTGCAATTCCGTACGAGTACATCGATACGGTACCAAACCACACCAAAACGGTGCAAAACCGTGCGAGTACATCCATACGGTACCAAACCAAACCAAAACGGTGCAATACCGTACGAGTACATCCAAACGGAACCAAACCACACCAAAACGGTGCAATACCGAACGAGTACATTCATACGGTACCAAACCACACCAAAATGGTGCAATACCGTACGAGTACATCCATACGGTACCAAAGCACACAAAAACGGTGCAATACCGTACGAGTACTTCGTTACGGTACCAAACCACACCAAAACGGTGCAATACCGTACGAGTACATCCATACGGCACCAAACCACGTCAAAACGGTGCAATACCGTACGAGTACATCCATACGGTACCAAACCACACCAAAACGGTGCAATACCGTACGAGTACTTCGTTACGGTACCAAACCACAACAAAAGGGTACAATACCGTATGAGTACTTTGTTACCGTACCAAACCACACCAAAATGGTGCAAAACCGTACGAGTACATCCAAACGGTACCAAACCACCCAAAAACGGTGCAATACCGTACGAGTACTTCGTTACGGTACAAAACCACACCAAAAGGGTACAATACCCTACGAGAACTTCGTTACGGTACCAAACCAAACCAAAACGGTGCAATTCCGTACGAGTACATCCATACGGTACCAAACCACACCAAAACAGTGAAAAACCGTACGAGTACATCGATACGGTACCAAACCACACCAAAACGGTGGAATACAGTACGAGTACATCCATACGGTACCAAACCACACCAAAACGGTGCAATACCGTACGAGTACTTCGTTACGGTACCAAACCACACCAAAAGGGTACAATACCGTACGAGTACATCGTTACGGTACCAAACCAAACAAAAACGGTGCAATACCGTACGAGTACATCCATACGGTACCAAACCACGACAAAACGGTGCAATACCGTACGAGTACATCCATACGTTACCAAACCACACAAAAACGGTGCAATACCGTACGAGTACATCCATACGGTACCAAACCACACCAAAACGGTGCAAAACCGTACGAGTACATCCAAACGGTACTAAACCACCCCAAAACGGTGCAATACCGTACGAGTACTTCGTTACGGTACAAAACCACACCAAAACGGTACCATACCGTACGAGAACTTCGTTACGGCACCAAACCAAACCAAAACGGTGCAATTCCGTACGAGTACATCCATACGGTACCAAACCACACCAAAACGGTGCGAAAACGTACGAGTACATCCATATGGTACCAAACCACACCAAAACGGTGCAATACCGTACGAGTACGTCCATACGGTACCAAACCACACCAAAACGGTGCAATACCGTACGAGTACATCCATACGGTACCAAACCACACCAAAACGGTGCAATACCGTACGAGTACATCCATACGGTACCAAACCACACCAAAACGGTGCAATACCGTACGAGTACTTCGTTACGGTACCAAACCACACCAAAACGGTACAATACCGTACGAGTACTTCGTTACGGTACCCAACCAAACCAAAATGGTGCAATACCGTACGAGTACATCCATACGGTACCAAACCACACCAAAACGGTGCAAAACCGTACGAGTACATTCAAACGGTACTAAACCACCCCAAAACGGTGCAATACCGTACGAGTACTTCGTTACTGTACAAAACCACACCAAAAGGGTACAATACCGTACGAGAACTTCGTTACGGCACCAAACCAAACCAAAACGGTGCAATTCCGTACGAGTACATCCATACGGTACCAAACCACACCAAAACGGTGCGAAAACGTATGAGTACATCCATATGGTACCAAACCACACCAAAACGGTGCAATACCGTACGAGTACGTCCATACGGTACCAAACCACACCAAAACGGTGCAATACCGTACGAGTACATCCATACGGTACCAAACCACACCAAAACGGTGCAATACCGTACGAGTACTTCGTTACGGTACCAAACCACACCAAAAGGGTACAATACCGTACGAGTACTTCGTTACGTTACCAAACCAAACCAAAACGGTGCAATTCCGTACGAGTACATCCATACGGTACAAAACCACACCAAAACGGTGCAAAACCGTACGAGTACATCCATACAGTACCAAACCACACCAAAACGGTGCAATACCCTACGAGTACATCCATACGGTACCAAACCACACCAAAACGGTGCAATACCGTACGAGTACATCCATACGTTACCAAACCACACCAAAACGGTGTAATACCGTACGAGTACATCCATACGGTACCAAACCACACCAAAACGGTGCAAAACCGTACGAGTACATCCAAACGGTACTAAACCACCCCAAAACGGTGCAATACCGTACGAGTACTTCGTTACGGTACAAAACCACACCAAAAGGGTACCATACCGTACGAGAACTTCGTTACGGCACCAAACCAAACCAAAACGGTGCAATTCCGTACGAGTACATCCATACGGTACCAAACCACACCAAAACGGTGCGAAAACGTACGAGTACATCCATATGGTACCAAACCACACCAAAACGGTGCAATACCGTACGAGTACGTCCATACGGTACCAAACCACACCAAAACGGTGCAATACCGTACGAGTACATCCATACGGTACCAAACCACACCAAAACGGTGCAATACCGTACGAGTACTTCGTTACGGTACCAAACCACACCAAAACGGTACAATACCGTACGAGTACTTCGTTACGGTACCCAACCAAACCAAAATGGTGCAATACCGTACGAGTACATCCATACGGTACCAAACCACACCAAAACGGTGCAAAACCGTACGAGTACATTCAAACGGTACTAAACCACCCCAAAACGGTGCAATACCGTACGAGTACTTCGTTACGGTACAAAACCACACCAAAAGGGTACAATACCGTACGAGAACTTCGTTACGGCACCAAACCAAACCAAAACGGTGCAATTCCGTACGAGTACATCCATACGGTACCAAACCACACCAAAACGGTGCGAAAACGTACGAGTACATCCATATGGTACCAAACCACACCAAAACGGTGCAATACCGTACGAGTACGTCCATACGGTACCAAACCACACCAAAACGGTGCAATACCGTACGAGTACATCCATACGGTACCAAACCACACCAAAACGGTGCAATACCGTACGAGTACTTCGTTACGGTACCAAACCACACCAAAAGGGTACAATACCGTACGAGTACTTCGTTACGTTACCAAACCAAACCAAAACGGTGCAATTCCGTACGAGTACATCCATACGGTACAAAACCACACCAAAACGGTGCAAAACCGTACGAGTACATCCATACAGTACCAAACCACACCAAAACGGTGCAATACCCTACGAGTACATCCATACGGTACCAAACCACACCAAAACGGTGCAATACCGTACGAGTACATCCATACGGTACCAAACCACACCAAAACGGTGCAATTCCGTACGAGTACATCGATACGGTACAAAACCACACCAAAACGGTGCAAAACCGTGCGAGTACATCCATACGGTACCAAACCAAACCAAAACGGTGCAATACCGTACGAGTACATCCAAACGGAACCAAACCACACCAAAACGGTGCAATACCGAACGAGTACATTCATACGGTACCAAACCACACCAAAACGGTGCAATACCGTACGAGTACATCCATACGGTACCAAAGCACACCAAAACGGTGCAATACCGTACGAGTACTTCGTTACGGTACCAAACCACACCAAAACGGTGCAATACCGTACGAGTACATCCATACGGCACCAAACCACGTCAAAACGGTGCAATACCGTACGAGTACATCCATACGGTACCAAACCACACCAAAACGGTGCAATACCGTACGAGTACTTCGTTACGGTACAAAACCACAACAAAAGGGTACAATACCGTATGAGTACTTTGTTACAGTACCAAACCACACCAAAATGGTGCAAAACCGTACGAGTACATCCAAACGGTACCAAACCACCCAAAAATGGTGCAATACCGTACGAGTACTTCGTTACGGTACAAAACCACACCAAAAGGGTACAATACCCTACGAGAACTTCGTTACGGTACCAAACCAAACCAAAACGGTGCAATTCCGTACGAGTACATCAATACGGTACCAAACCACACCAAAACAGTGAAAAACCGTACGAGTACATCGATACGGTACCAAACCACACCAAAACGGTGGAATACAGTACGAGTACATCCATACGGTACCAAACCACACCAAAACGGTGCAATACCGTACGAGTACTTCGTTACGGTACCAAACCACACCAAAAGGGTACAATACCGTACGAGTACATCGTTACGGTACCAAACCAAACCAAAACGGTGCAATACCGTACGAGTACATCCATACGGTACCAAACCACGACAAAACGGTGCAATACCGTACGAGTACATCCATACGTTACCAAACCACACCAAAACGGTGCAATACCGTACGAGTACATCCAAACGGTACTAAACCACCCCAAAACGGTGCAATACCGTACGAGTACTTCGTTACGGTACAAAACCACACCAAAAGGGTACAATACCGTACGAGAACTTCGTTACGGCACCAAACCAAACCAAAACGGTGCAATTCCGTACGAGTACATCCATACGGTACCAAACCACACCAAAACGGTGCGAAAACGTACGAGTACATCCATATGGTACCAAACCACACCAAAACGGTGCAATACCGTACGAGTACGTCCATACGGTACCAAACCACACCAAAACGGTGCAATACCGTACGAGTACATCCATACGGTACCAAACCACACCAAAACGGTGCAATACCGTACGAGTACTTCGTTACGGTACCAAACCACACCAAAACGGTACAATACCGTACGAGTACTTCGTTACGGTACCCAACCAAACCAAAACGGTGCAATACCGTACGAGTACATCCATACGGTACCAAACCACACCAAAACGGTGCAAAACCGTACGAGTACATTCAAACGGTACTAAACCACCCCAAAATGGTGCAATACCGTACGAGTACTTCGTTACGGTACAAAACCACACCAAAAGGGTACAATACCGTACGAGAACTTCGTTACGGCACCAAACCAAACCAAAACGGTGCAATTCCGTACTAGTACATCCATACGGTACCAAACCCCACCAAAACGGTGCGAAAACGTACGAGTACATCCATATGGTACCAAACCACACCAAAACGGTGCAATACCGTACGAGTACGTCCATACGGTACCAAACCACACCAAAACGGTGCAATACCGTACGAGTACATCCATACGGTACCAAACCACACCAAAACGGTGCAATACCGTACGAGTACTTCGTTACGGTACCAAACCACACCAAAACGGTGCAATACCGTACGAGTACATCCATACGGCACCAAACCACGTCAAAACGGTGCAATACCGTACGAGTACATCCATACGGTACCAAACCACACCAAAACGGTGCAATACCGTACGAGTACTTCGTTACGGTACCAAACCACAACAAAAGGGTACAATACCGTATGAGTACTTTGTTACAGTACCAAACCACACCAAAATGGTGCAAAACCGTACGAGTACATCCAAACGGTACCAAACCACCCAAAAACGGTGCAATACCGTACGAGTACTTCGTTACGGTACAAAACCACACCAAAAGGGTACAATACCCTACGAGAACTTCGTTACGGTACCAAACCAAACCAAAACGGTGCAATTCCGTACGAGTACATCCATACGGTACCAAACCACACCAAAACAGTGAAAAACCGTACGAGTACATCGATACGGTACCAAACCACACCAAAACGGTGGAATACAGTACGAGTACATCCATACGGTACCAAACCACACCAAATCGGTGCAATACCGTACGAGTACTTCGTTACGGTACCAAACCACACCAAAAGGGTACAATACCGTACGAGTACATCGTTACGGTACCAAACCAAACCAAAACGGTGCAATACCATACGAGTACATCCATACGGTACCAAACCACGACAAAACGGTGCAATACCGTACGAGTACATCCATACGTTACCAAACCACACCAAAACGGTGCAATACCGTACGAGTACATCCATACGGTACCAAACCACACCAAAACGGTGCAAAACCGTACGAGTACATCCAAACGGTACTAAACCACCCCAAAACGGTGCAATACCGTACGAGTACTTCGTTACGGTACAAAACCACACCAAAAGGGTACAATACCGTACGAGAACTTCGTTACGGCACCAAACCAAACCAAAACGGTGCAATTCCGTACGAGTACATCCATACGGTACCAAACCACACCAAAACGGTGCGAAAACGTACGAGTACATCCATATGGTACCAAACCACACCAAAACGGTGCAATACCGTACGAGTACGTCCATACGGTACCAAACCACACCAAAACGGTGCAATACCGTACGAGTACATCCATACGGTACCAAACCACACCAAAACGGTGCAATACCGTACGAGTACTTCGTTACGGTACCAAACCACACCAAAACGGTACAATACCGTACGAGTACTTCGTTACAGTACCCAACCAAACCAAAATGGTGCAATACCGTACGAGTACATCCATACGGTACCAAACCACACCAAAACGGTGCAAAACCGTACGAGTACATTCAAACGGTACTAAACCACCCCAAAACGGTGCAATACCGTACGAGTACTTCGTTACGGTACAAAACCACACCAAAAGGGTACAATACCGTACGAGAACTTCGTTACGGCACCAAACCAAACCAAAACGGTGCAATTCCGTACGAGTACATCCATACGGTACCAAACCACACCAAAACGGTGCGAAAACGTACGAGTACATCCATATGGTACCAAACCACACCAAAACGGTGCAATACCGTACGAGTACGTCCATACGGTACCAAACCACACCAAAACGGTGCAATACCGTACGAGTACATCCATACGGTACCAAACCACACCAAAACGGTGCAATACCGTACGAGTACTTCGTTACGGTACCAAACCACACCAAAAGGGTACAATACCGTACGAGTACTTCGTTACGTTACCAAACCAAACCAAAACGGTGAAATTCCGTACGAGTACATCCATATGGTACAAAACCATACAAAACGGTGCAAAACCGTACGAGTACATCCATACAGTACCAAACCACACCAAAACGGTGCAATACCATACGAGTACATCCATACGGTACCAAACCACACCAAAACGGTGCAATACCGTACGAGTACATCCATACGGTACCAAACCACACCAAAACGGTGCAATTCCGTACGAGTACATCGATACGGTACCAAACCACACCAAAACGGTGCAAAACCGTGCGAGTACATCCATACGGTACCAAACCAAACCAAAACGGTGCAATACCGTACGAGTACATCCAAAAGGAACCAAACCACACCAAAACGGTGCAATACCGAACGAGTACATTCATACGGTACCAAACCACACCAAAACGGTGCAATACCGTACGAGTACATCCATACGGTACCAAAGCACACCAAAACGGTGCAATACCGTACGAGTACTTCGTTACGGTACCAAACCACACCAAAACGGTGCAATACCGTACGAGTACATCCATACGGCACCAAACCACGTCAAAACGGTGCAATACCGTACGAGTACATCCATACGGTACCAAACCACACCAAAACGGTGCAATACCGTACGAGTACTTCGTTACGGTACCAAACCACAACAAAAGGGTACAATACCGTATGAGTACTTTGTTACAGTACCAAACCACACCAAAATGGTGCAAAACCGTACGAGTACATCCAAACGGTACCAAACCACCCAAAAACGGTGCAATACCGTACGAGTACTTCGTTACGGTACAAAACCACACCAAAAGGGTACAATACCCTACGAGAACTTCGTTACGGTACCAAACCAAACCAAAACGGTGCAATTCCGTACGAGTACATCCATACGGTACCAAACCACACCAAAACAGTGAAAAACCGTACGAGTACATCGATACGGTACCAAACCACACCAAAACGGTGGAATACAGTACGAGTACATCCATACGGTACCAAACCACACCAAAACGGTGCAATACCGTACGAGTACTTCGTTACGGTACCAAACCACACCAAAAGGGTACAATACCGTACGAGTACATCGTTACGGTACCAAACCAAACCAAAACGGTGCAATACCGTACGAGTACATCCATACGGTACCAAACCACGACAAAACGGTGCAATACCGTACGAGTACATCCATACGTTACCAAACCACACCAAAACGGTGCAATACCGTACGAGTACATCCATACGGTACCAAACCACACCAAAACGGTGCAAAACCGTACGAGTACATCCAAACGGTACTAAACCACCCCAAAACGGTGCAATACCGTACGAGTACTTCGTTGCGGTACAAAACCACACCAAAAGGGTACAATACCGTACGAGAACTTCGTTACGGCACCAAACCAAACCAAAACGGTGCAATTCCGTACGAGTACATCCATACGGTACCAAACCACACCAAAACGGTGCGAAAACGTACGAGTACATCCATATGGTACCAAACCACACCAAAACGGTGCAATACCGTACGAGTACGTCCATACGGTACCAAACCACACCAAAACGGTGCAATACCGTACGAGTACATCCATACGGTACCAAACCACACCAAAACGGTGCAATACCGTACGAGTACTTCGTTACGGTACCAAACCACACCAAAACGGTACAATACCGTACGAGTACTTCGTTACGGTACCCAACCAAACCAAAATGGTGCAATACCGTACGAGTACATCCATACGGTACCAAACCACACCAAAACGGTGCAAAACCGTACGAGTACATTCAAACGGTACTAAACCACCCCAAAACGGTGCAATACCGTACGAGTACTTCGTTACGGTACAAAACCACACCAAAAGGGTACAATACCGTACGAGAACTTCGTTACGGCACCAAACCAAACCAAAACGGTGCAATTCCGTACGAGTACATCCATACGGTACCAAACCACACCAAAACGGTGCGAAAACGTACGAGTACATCCATATGGTACCAAACCACACCAAAACGGTGCAATACCGTACGAGTACGTCCATACGGTACCAAACCACACCAAAACGGTGCAATACCGTACGAGTACATCCATACGGTACCAAACCACACCAAAACGGTGCAATACCGTACGAGTACTTCGTTACGGTACCAAACCACACCAAAAGGGTACAATACCGTACGAGTACTTCGTTACGTTACCAAACCAAACCAAAACGGTGCAATTCCGTACGAGTACATCCATACGGTACAAAACCACACCAAAACGGTGCAAAACCGTACGAGTACATCCATACAGTACCAAACCACACCAAAACGGTGCAATACCATACGAGTACATCCATACGGTACCAAACCACACCAAAACGGTGCAATACCGTACGAGTACATCCATACGGTACCAAACCACACCAAAACGGTGCAATTCCGTACGAGTACATCGATACGGTACCAAACCACACCAAAACGGTGCAAAACCGTGCGAGTACATCCATACGGTACCAAACCAAACCAAAACGGTGCAATACCGTACGAGTACATCCAAACGGAACCAAACCACACCAAAACGGTTCAATACCGAACGAGTACATTCATACGGTACCAAACCACACCAAAACGGTGCAATACCGTACGAGTACATCCATACGGTACCAAAGCACACCAAAACGGTGCAATACCGTACGAGTACTTCGTTACGGTACCAAACCACACCAAAACGGTGCAATACCGTACGAGTACATCCATACGGCACCAAACCACGTCAAAACGGTGCAATACCGTACGAGTACATCCATACGGTACCAAACCACACCAAAACGGTGCAATACCGTACGAGTACTTCGTTACGGTACCAAACCACAACAAAAGGGTACAATACCGTATGAGTACTTTGTTACAGTACCAAACCACACCAAAATGGTGCAAAACCGTACGAGTACATCCAAACGGTACCAAACCACCCTAAAACGGTGCAATACCGTACGAGTACTTCGTTACGGTACAAAACCACACCAAAAGGGTACAATACCCTACGAGAACTTCGTTATGGTACCAAACCAAACCAAAACGGTGCAATTCCGTACGAGTACATCCATACGGTACCAAACCACACCAAAACAGTGAAAAACCGTACGAGTACATCGATACGGTACCAAACCACACCAAAATGGTGGAATACAGTACGAGTACATCCATACGGTACCAAACCACACCAAAACGGTGCAATACCGTACGAGTACTTCGTTACGGTACCAAACCACACCAAAAGGGTACAATACCGTACGAGTACATCCATACGGTACCAAACCACGACAAAACGGTGCAATACCGTACGAGTACATCCATACGTTACCAAACCACACCAAAACGGTGCAATACCGTACGAGTACATCCATACGGTACCAAACCACACCAAAACGGTGCAAAACCGTACGAGTACATCCAAACGGTACTAAACCACCCCAAAACGGTGCAATACCGTACGAGTACTTCGTTGCGGTACAAAACCACACCAAAAGGGTACAATACCGTACGAGAACTTCGTTACGGCACCAAACCAAACCAAAACGGTGCAATTCCGTACGAGTACATCCATACGGTACCAAACCACACCAAAACGGTGCGAAAACGTACGAGTACATCCATATGGTACCAAACCACACCAAAACGGTGCAATACCGTACGAGTACGTCCATACGGTACCAAACCACACCAAAACGGTGCAATACCGTACGAGTACATCCATACGGTACCAAACCACACCAAAACGGTGCAATACCGTACGAGTACTTCGTTACGGTACCAAACCACACCAAAACGGTACAATACCGTACGAGTACTTCGTTACGGTACCCAACCAAACCAAAATGGTGCAATACCGTACGAGTACATCCATACGGTACCAAACCACACCAAAACGGTGCAAAACCGTACGAGTACATTCAAACGGTACTAAACCACCCCAAAACGGTGCAATACCGTACGAGTACTTCGTTACGGTACAAAACCACACCAAAAGGGTACAATACCGTACGAGAACTTCGTTACGGCACCAAACCAAACCAAAACGGTGCAATTCCGTACGAGTACATCCATACGGTACCAAACCACACCAAAACGGTGCGAAAACGTACGAGTACATCCATATGGTACCAAACCACACCAAAACGGTGCAATACCGTACGAGTACGTCCATACGGTACCAAACCACACCAAAACGGTGCAATACCGTACGAGTACATCCATACGGTACCAAACCACACCAAAACGGTGCAATACCGTACGAGTACTTCGTTACGGTACCAAACCACACCAAAAGGGTACAATACCGTACGAGTACTTCGTTACGTTACCAAACCAAACCAAAACGGTGCAATTCCGTACGAGTACATCCATACGGTACAAAACCACACCAAAACGGTGCAAAACCGTACGAGTACATCCATACAGTACCAAACCACACCAAAACGGTGCAATACCATACGAGTACATCCATACGGTACCAAACCACACCAAAACGGTGCAATACCGTACGAGTACATCCATACGGTACCAAACCACACCAAAACGGTGCAATTCCGTACGAGTACATCGATACGGTACCAAACCACACCAAAACGGTGCAAAACCGTGCGAGTACATCCATACGGTACCAAACCAAACCAAAACGGTGCAATACCGTACGAGTACATCCAAACGGAACCAAACCACACCAAAACGGTTCAATACCGAACGAGTACATTCATACGGTACCAAACCACACCAAAACGGTGCAATACCGTACGAGTACATCCATACGGTACCAAAGCACACCAAAACGGTGCAATACCGTACGAGTACTTCGTTACGGTACCAAACCACACCAAAACGGTGCAATACCGTACGAGTACATCCATACGGCACCAAACCACGTCAAAACGGTGCAATACCGTACGAGTACATCCATACGGTACCAAACCACACCAAAACGGTGCAATACCGTACGAGTACTTCGTTACGGTACCAAACCACAACAAAAGGGTACAATACCGTATGAGTACTTTGTTACAGTACCAAACCACACCAAAATGGTGCAAAACCGTACGAGTACATCCAAACGGTACCAAACCACCCAAAAACGGTGCAATACCGTACGAGTACTTCGTTACGGTACAAAACCACACCAAAAGGGTACAATACCCTACGAGAACTTCGTTATGGTACCAAACCAAACCAAAACGGTGCAATTCCGTACGAGTACATCCATACGGTACCAAACCACACCAAAACAGTGAAAAACCGTACGAGTACATCGATACGGTACCAAACCACACCAAAATGGTGGAATACAGTACGAGTACATCCATACGGTACCAAACCACACCAAAACGGTGCAATACCGTACGAGTACTTCGTTACGGTACCAAACCACACCAAAAGGGTACAATACCGTACGAGTACATCCATACGGTACCAAACCACGACAAAACGGTGCAATACCGTACGAGTACATCCATACGTTACCAAACCACACCAAAACGGTGCAATACCGTACGAGTACATCCATACGGTACCAAACCACACCAAAACGGTGCAAAACCGTACGAGTACATCCAAACGGTACTAAACCACCCCAAAACGGTGCAATACCGTACGAGTACTTCGTTGCGGTACAAAACCACACCAAAAGGGTACAATACCGTACGAGAACTTCGTTACGGCACCAAACCAAACCAAAACGGTGCAATTCCGTACGAGTACATCCATACGGTACCAAACCACACCAAAACGGTGCGAAAACGTACGAGTACATCCATATGGTACCAAACCACACCAAAACGGTGCAATACCGTACGAGTACGTCCATACGGTACCAAACCACACCAAAACGGTGCAATACCGTACGAGTACATCCATACGGTACCAAACCACACCAAAACGGTGCAATACCGTACGAGTACTTCGTTACGGTACCAAACCACACCAAAACGGTACAATACCGTACGAGTACTTCGTTACGGTACCCAACCAAACCAAAATGGTGCAATACCGTACGAGTACATCCATACGGTACCAAACCACACCAAAACGGTGCAAAACCGTACGAGTACATTCAAACGGTACTAAACCACCCCAAAACGGTGCAATACCGTACGAGTACTTCGTTACGGTACAAAACCACACCAAAAGGGTACAATACCGTACGAGAACTTCGTTACGGCACCAAACCAAACCAAAACGGTGCAATTCCGTACGAGTACATCCATACGGTACCAAACCACACCAAAACGGTGCGAAAACGTACGAGTACATCCATATGGTACCAAACCACACCAAAACGGTGCAATACCGTACGAGTACGTCCATACGGTACCAAACCACACCAAAACGGTGCAATACCGTACGAGTACATCCATACGGTACCAAACCACACCAAAACGGTGCAATACCGTACGAGTACTTCGTTACGGTACCAAACCACACCAAAAGGGTACAATACCGTACGAGTACTTCGTTACGTTACCAAACCAAACCAAAACGGTGCAATTCCGTACGAGTACATCCATACGGTACAAAACCACACCAAAACGGTGCAAAACCGTACGAGTACATCCATACAGTACCAAACCACACCAAAACGGTGCAATACCATACGAGTACATCCATACGGTACCAAACCACACCAAAACGGTGCAATACCGTACGAGTACATCCATACGGTACCAAACCACACCAAAACGGTGCAATTCCGTACGAGTACATCGATACGGTACCAAACCACACCAAAACGGTGCAAAACCGTGCGAGTACATCCATACGGTACCAAACCAAACCAAAACGGTGCAATACCGTACGAGTACATCCAAACGGAACCAAACCACACCAAAACGGTTCAATACCGAACGAGTACATTCATACGGTACCAAACCACACCAAAACGGTGCAATACCGTACGAGTACATCCATACGGTACCAAAGCACACCAAAACGGTGCAATACCGTACGAGTACTTCGTTACGGTACCAAACCACACCAAAACGGTGCAATACCGTACGAGTACATCCATACGGCACCAAACCACGTCAAAACGGTGCAATACCGTACGAGTACATCCATACGGTACCAAACCACACCAAAACGGTGCAATACCGTACGAGTACTTCGTTACGGTACCAAACCACAACAAAAGGGTACAATACCGTATGAGTACTTTGTTACAGTACCAAACCACACCAAAATGGTGCAAAACCGTACGAGTACATCCAAACGGTACCAAACCACCCAAAAACGGTGCAATACCGTACGAGTACTTCGTTACGGTACAAAACCACACCAAAAGGGTACAATACCCTACGAGAACTTCGTTATGGTACCAAACCAAACCAAAACGGTGCAATTCCGTACGAGTACATCCATACGGTACCAAACCACACCAAAACAGTGAAAAACCGTACGAGTACATCGATACGGTACCAAACCACACCAAAATGGTGGAATACAGTACGAGTACATCCATACGGTACCAAACCACACCAAAACGGTGCAATACCGTACGAGTACTTCGTTACGGTACCAAACCACACCAAAAGGGTACAATACCGTACGAGTACATCCATACGGTACCAAACCACGACAAAACGGTGCAATACCGTACGAGTACATCCATACGTTACCAAACCACACCAAAACGGTGCAATACCGTACGAGTACATCCATACGGTACCAAACCACACCAAAACGGTGCAAAACCGTACGAGTACATCCAAACGGTACTAAACCACCCCAAAACGGTGCAATACCGTACGAGTACTTCGTTGCGGTACAAAACCACACCAAAAGGGTACAATACCGTACGAGAACTTCGTTACGGCACCAAACCAAACCAAAACGGTGCAATTCCGTACGAGTACATCCATACGGTACCAAACCACACCAAAACGGTGCGAAAACGTACGAGTACATCCATATGGTACCAAACCACACCAAAACGGTGCAATACCGTACGAGTACGTCCATACGGTACCAAACCACACCAAAACGGTGCAATACCGTACGAGTACATCCATACGGTACCAAACCACACCAAAACGGTGCAATACCGTACGAGTACTTCGTTACGGTACCAAACCACACCAAAACGGTACAATACCGTACGAGTACTTCGTTACGGTACCCAACCAAACCAAAATGGTGCAATACCGTACGAGTACATCCATACGGTACCAAACCACACCAAAACGGTGCAAAACCGTACGAGTACATTCAAACGGTACTAAACCACCCCAAAACGGTGCAATACCGTACGAGTACTTCGTTACGGTACAAAACCACACCAAAAGGGTACAATACCGTACGAGAACTTCGTTACGGCACCAAACCAAACCAAAACGGTGCAATTCCGTACGAGTACATCCATACGGTACCAAACCACACCAAAACGGTGCGAAAACGTACGAGTACATCCATATGGTACCAAACCACACCAAAACGGTGCAATACCGTACGAGTACGTCCATACGGTACCAAACCACACCAAAACGGTGCAATACCGTACGAGTACATCCATACGGTACCAAACCACACCAAAACGGTGCAATACCGTACGAGTACTTCGTTACGGTACCAAACCACACCAAAAGGGTACAATACCGTACGAGTACTTCGTTACGTTACCAAACCAAACCAAAACGGTGCAATTCCGTACGAGTACATCCATACGGTACAAAACCACACCAAAACGGTGCAAAACCGTACGAGTACATCCATACAGTACCAAACCACACCAAAACGGTGCAATACCATACGAGTACATCCATACGGTACCAAACCACACCAAAACGGTGCAATACCGTACGAGTACATCCATACGGTACCAAACCACACCAAAACGGTGCAATTCCGTACGAGTACATCGATACGGTACCAAACCACACCAAAACGGTGCAAAACCGTGCGAGTACATCCATACGGTACCAAACCAAACCAAAACGGTGCAATACCGTACGAGTACATCCAAACGGAACCAAACCACACCAAAACGGTTCAATACCGAACGAGTACATTCATACGGTACCAAACCACACCAAAACGGTGCAATACCGTACGAGTACATCCATACGGTACCAAAGCACACCAAAACGGTGCAATACCGTACGAGTACTTCGTTACGGTACCAAACCACACCAAAACGGTGCAATACCGTACGAGTACATCCATACGGCACCAAACCACGTCAAAACGGTGCAATACCGTACGAGTACATCCATACGGTACCAAACCACACCAAAACGGTGCAATACCGTACGAGTACTTCGTTACGGTACCAAACCACAACAAAAGGGTACAATACCGTATGAGTACTTTGTTACAGTACCAAACCACACCAAAATGGTGCAAAACCGTACGAGTACATCCAAACGGTACCAAACCACCCAAAAACGGTGCAATACCGTACGAGTACTTCGTTACGGTACAAAACCACACCAAAAGGGTACAATACCCTACGAGAACTTCGTTATGGTACCAAACCAAACCAAAACGGTGCAATTCCGTACGAGTACATCCATACGGTACCAAACCACACCAAAACAGTGAAAAACCGTACGAGTACATCGATACGGTACCAAACCACACCAAAATGGTGGAATACAGTACGAGTACATCCATACGGTACCAAACCACACCAAAACGGTGCAAAACCGTACGAGTACATCCATACAGTACCAAACCACACCAAAACGGTGCAATACCTTACGAGTACATCCATACGGTACCAAACCACACCAAAACGGTGCAATACCGTACGAGTACATCCATACGGTACCAAACCACACCAAAACGGTGCAATTCCGTACGAGTACATCGATACGGTACCAAACCACACCAAAACGGTGCAAAACCGTGCGAGTACATCCATACGGTACCAAACCATACCAAAACGGTGCAATACCGTACGAGTACATCCAAAAGGAACCAAACCACACCAAAACGGTGCAATACCGAACGAGTACATTCATACGGTACCAAACCACACCAAAACGGTGCAATACCGTACGAGTACATCCATACGGTACCAAAGCACACCAAAACGGTGCAATACCGTACGAGTACTTCGTTACGGTACCAAACCACACCAAAACGGTGCAATACCGTACGAGTACATCCATACGGCACCAAACCACGTCAAAACGGTGCAATACCGTACGAGTACATCCATACGGTACCAAACCACACCAAAACGGTGCAATACCGTACGAGTACTTCGTTACGGTACCAAACCACAACAAAAGGGTACAATACCGTATGAGTACTTTGTTACAGTACCAAACCACCCCAAAATGGTGCAAAACCGTACGAGTACATCCAAACGGTACCAAACCACCCAAAAACGGTGCAATACCGTACGAGTACTTCGTTACGGTACAAAACCACACCAAAAGGGTGCAATACCCTACGAGAACTTCGTTACGGTACCAAACCAAACCAAAACGGTGCAATTCCGTACGAGTACATCCATACGGTACCAAACCACACCAAAACAGTGAAAAACCGTACGAGTACATCGATACGGTACCAAACCACACCAAAACGGTGGAATACAGTACGAGTACATCCATACGGTACCAAACCACACCAAAACGGTGCAATACCGTACGAGTACTTCGTTACGGTACCAAACCACACCAAAAGGGTACAATACCGTACGAGTACATCGTTACGGTACCAAACCAAACCAAAACGGTGCAATACCGTACGAGTACATCCATACGGTACCAAACCACGACAAAACGGTGCAATACCGTACGAGTACATCCATACGTTACCAAACCACACCAAAACGGTGCAATACCGTACGAGTACATCCATACGGTACCAAACCACCCCAAAACGGTGCAAAACCGTACGAGTACATCCAAACGGTACTAAACCACCCCAAAACGGTGCAATACCGTACGAGTACTTCGTTACGGTACAAAACCACACCAAAAGGGTACAATACCGTACGAGAACTTCGTTACGGCACCAAACCAAACCAAAACGGTGCAATTCCGTACGAGTACATCCATACGGTACCAAACCACACCAAAACGGTGCGAAAACGTACGAGTACATCCATATGGTACCAAACCACACCAAAACGGTGCAATACCGTACGAGTACGTCCATACGGTACCAAACCACACCAAAACGGTGCAATACCGTACGAGTACATCCATACGGTACCAAACCACACCAAAACGGTGCAATACCGTACGAGTACTTCGTTACGGTACCAAACCACACCAAAAGGGTACAATACCATACGAGTACTTCGTTACGGTACCAAACCAAACCAAAACGGTGCAATACCGTACGAGTACATCAATACGGCACCAAACCACGTCAAAACGGTCCAATACTGTACGAGTACATCCATACGGTACCAAACCACGCCAAAACGGTGCAATACCGTACGATTACTTCGTTACGGTACCAAACCACACCAAAAGGGTACAATACCGTACGAGTACTTCGTTACGGTACCAAACCAAACCAAAACGGTGCAATACCGTACGAGTACATCCATACGGCACCAAACCACGTCAAAACGGTGCAATACCGTACGAGTACATCCATACGGTACCAAACCACACCAAAACGGTGCAATACCGTACGAGTACTTCGTTACGGTACCAAACCACAACAAAAGGGTACAATACCGTATGAGTACTTTGTTACAGTACCAAACCACACCAAAATGGTGCAAAACCGTACGAGTACATCCAAACGGTACCAAACCACCCCAAAACGGTGCAATACCGTAAGAGTACTTCGTTACGGTACAAAACCACACCAAAAGGGAACAATACCATACGAGAACTTCGTTACCGTACCAAACCAAACCAAAACGGTGCAATTCCGTACGAGTACATCCATACGGTACCAAACCACACCAAAACGGTGCAATACCGTACGAGTACTTCGTTACGGTACCAAACCACACCAAAAGGGTACAATACCGTACGAGTACTTCGTTACGGTAACAAACCAAACCAAAACGGTGCAATACCGTACGAGTACATCCATACGGTACCAAACCACGACAAAACGGTGCAATACCGTACGAGTACATCCATACTTTACCAAACCACACCAAAACGGTGCAATACCGTACGAGTACATCCATACGGTACCAAACCACACCAAAACGGTGCAAAACCGTACGAGTACATCCAAACGGTACTAAACCACCCCAAAACGGTGCAATACCGTACGAGTACTTCGTTACGGTACAAAACCACACCAAAAGGGTACCATACCGTACGAGAACTTCGTTACGGCACCAAACCAAACCAAAACGGTGCAATTCCGTACGAGTACATCGATACGGTACCAAACCACACCAAAACGGTGCGAAAACGTACGAGTACATCCATAAGGTACCAAACCACACCAAAACGGTGCAATACCGTACGAGTACATCCATACGGTACCAAACCACACCAAAACGGTGCAATACCGTACGAGTACATCCATACGGTACCAAACCACAACAAAACGGTGCAATACCGTACCAAACCGCACCAAAACGGTGCAATACCGTACGAGTACTTCGTTACGGTACCAAACCACACCAAAAAGGTACAATACCGTACGAGTACTTCGTTACGGTACCAAACCAAACCAAAACGGTGCAATACCGTACGAGTACATCAATACGGCACCAAACCACGTCAAAACGGTCCAATACTGTACGAGTACATCCATACGGTACCAAACCACACCAAAACGGTGCAATACCGTACGATTACTTCGTTACGGTACCAAACCACACCAAAAGGGTACAATACCGTACGAGTACTTCGTTACGGTACCAAACCAAACCAAAACGGTGCAATACCGTACGAGTACATCCATACGGCACCAAACCACGTCAAAACGGTGCAATACCGTACGAGTACATCCATATGGTACCAAACCACACCAAAACGGTGCAATTCCGTACGAGTAAATAGATACGGTACCAAACCACACCAAAACGGTGCAATTCCGTACGAGTAAATAGATACGGTACCAAACCACACCAAAACGGTGCAAAACCGTGCGAGTACATCCATACGGTACCAAACCACACCAAAACGGTGCAATACCGTACGAGTACTTCGTTACGGTACCAAACCACACCAAAAGGGTACAATACCGTACGAGTACTTCGTTACGGTACCAAACCAAACCAAAACGGTGCAATACCGTACGAGTACATCAATACGGCACCAAACCACGTCAAAACGGTCCAATACTGTACGAGTACATCCATACGGTACCAAACCACACCAAAACGGTGCAATACCGTACGATTACTTCGTTACGGTACCAAACCACACCAAAAGGGTACAATACCGTACGAGTACTTCGTTACGGTACCAAACCAAACCAAAACGGTGCAATACCGTACGAGTACATCCATACGGCATCAAACCACGTCAAAACGGTGCAATACCGTACGAGTACATCCATATGGTACCAAACCACACCAAAACGGTGCAATTCCGTACGAGTAAATCGATACGGTACCAAACCACACCAAAACGGTGCAAAACCGTGCGAGTACATCCATACGGTACCAAACCACACCAAAACGGTGCAATACCGTACGAGTACATCCATACGGTACCAAACCACACCAAAACGGTGCAATACCGTACGATTACTTCGTTACGGTACCAAACCGCACCAAAAGGGTACAATACCGTACGAGTACTTCGTTGCGGTACCAAACCAAACCAAAACGGTGCAATACCGTACGAGTACATCCATAGGGCACCAAACCACGTCAAAACGGTGCAATACCGTACGAGTACATCCATACGGTACCAAACCACACCAAAACGGTGCAATACCGTACGAGTACATCCATACGGTACCAAAGCACACCAAAACGGTGCAAAACCGTACGAGTACATCCAAACGGTACGAAACCACCCCAAAACGGTGCAATACCGTACGAGTACTTCGTTACGGTACCAAACCACACCAAAAGGGTACAATACCGTACGAGTAGTTCGTTACGTTACCAAACCAAACCAAAACGGTGCAATTCCGTACGAGTACATCGATACGGTACCAAACCACACCAAAACGGTGCGAAAACGTACGAGTACATCCATATGGTACCAAACCACACCAAAACGGTGCAATACCGTACGAGTACATCCATACGGTACCAAACCACACCAAAACGGTGCAATACCGTACGAGTACTTCGTTACGGTACCAAACCACACCAAAAGGGTACAATACCGTACGAGTACTTCGTTACGGTACCAAACCAAACCAAAACGGTGCAATACCGTACGAGTACATCCATACGGTACCAAACCACGTCAAAACGGTGCAATACCGTACGAGTACATCCATACGGTACCAAACCACACCAAAACGGTGCAATACCGTACGAGTACATCCATACGGTACCAAACCACACCAAAACGGTGCAATTTCGTACGAGTACATCGATACGGTACCAAACCACACCAAAACGGTGCAAAACCGTGCGAGTACATCCATACGGTACCAAACCACACCAAAATGGTGCAATACTGTACGAGTACATCCATACGTTACCAAACCACACCAAAACGGTGCAATACCGTACGATTACTTCGTTACGGTACCAAACCACACCAAAAGGGTACAATACCGTACGAGTACTTCGTTACGGTACCAAACCAAACCAAAACGGTGCAATACCGTACGAGTACATCCATACGGCACCAAACCACGTCAAAACGGTGCAATACCGTACGAGTACATCCATACGGTACCAAACCACACCAAAACGGTTCAATACCGTACGAGTACATCCATACGGTACCAAAGCACACCAAAACGGTGCAAAACCGTACGAGTACATCCAAACGGTACCAAACCACCCCAAAACGGTGTAATACCGTACGAGTACTTCGTTACGGTACCAAACCACACCAAAAGGGTACAATACCGTACGAGTACTTCGTTACGTTACCAAACCAACCCAAAACGGTAAAATTCCGTACGAGTACATCCATACGGCACCAAACCACGTCAAAACGGTGCAATACCGTACGAGTACATCCATATGGTACCAAACCACACCAAAACGGTGCAATTCCGTACGAGTAAATCAATACGGTACCAAACCACACCAAAACGGTGCAAAACCGTGCGAGTACATCCATACGGTACCAAACCACACCAAAACGGTGCAATACCGTACGAGTACATCCATACGGTACCAAACCACACCAAAACGGTGCAATACCGTACGAGTACATCCATACGTTACCAAACCACAACAAAACGGTGCAATACCGTACGATTACTTCGTTACGGTACCAAACCGCACCAAAAGGGTACAATACCGTACGAGTACTTCGTGACGGTACCAAACCAAACCAAAACGGTGCAATACCGTACGAGTACATCCATAGGGCACCAAACCACGTAAAAACGGTGCAATACCGTACGAGTACATCCATACGGTACCAAACCACACCAAAACGGTGCAATACCGTACGAGTACATCCATACGGTACCAAAGCACACCAAAACGGTGCAAAACCGTACGAGTACATCCAAACGGTACGAAACCACCCCAAAACGGTGCAATACCGTACGAGTACTTCGTTACGGTACCAAACCACACCAAAAGGGTACAATACCGTACGAGTAGTTCGTTACGTTACCAAACCAAACCAAAACGGTGCAATTCCGTACGAGTACATCGATACGGTACCAAACCACACCAAAACGGTGCGAAAACGTACGAGTACATCCATATGGTACCAAACCACACCAAAACGGTGCAATACCGTACGAGTACGTCCATACGGTACCAAACCACACCAAAACGGTGCAATACCGTACGAGTACATCCATACGGTACCAAACCACACCAAAACGGTGCAATACCGTACGAGTACTTCGTTACGGTACCAAACCACACCAAAAGGGTACAATACCGTACGAGTACTTCGTTACGGTACCAAACCAAACCAAAACGGTGCAATACCGTACGAGTACATCCATACGGTACCAAACCACGTCAAAACGGTGCAATACCGTACGAGTACATCCATACGGTACCAAACCACACCAAAACGGTGCAATACCATACGAGTACATCCATACGGTACCAAACCACACCAAAACGGTGCAATTTCGTACGAGTACATCGATACGGTACCAAACCACACCAAAACGGTGGAAAACCGTGCGAGTACATCCATACGGTACCAAACCACACCAAAATGGTGCAATACCGTACGAGTACATCCATACGTTACCAAACCACACCAAAACGGTGCAATACCGTCTGATTACTTCGTTACGGTACCAAACCACACCAAAAGGGTACAATACCGTACGAGTACTTCGTTACGGTACCAAACCAAACCAAAACGGTGCAATACCGTACGAGTACATCCATACGGCACCAAACCACGTCAAAACGGTGCAATACCGTACGAGTACATCCATACGGTACCAAACCACACCAAAACGGTTCAATACCGTACGAGTACATCCATACGGTACCAAAGCACACCAAAACGGTGCAAAACCGTACGAGTACATCCAAACGGTACCAAACCACCCCAAAACGGTGTAATACCGTACGAGTACTTCGTTACGGTACCAAACCACACCAAAAGGGTACAATACCGTACGAGTACTTCGTTACGTTACCAAACCAACCCAAAACGGTAAAATTCCGTACGAGTACATCCATACGGTACAAAACCACACCAAAACGGTGCAAAACCGTACGAGTACATCCATACGGTACCAAACCACACCAATACGGTGCAATACCGTACGAGTACATCCATACGGTACCAAACCACACCAAAACGGTGCAATACCGTACGAGTACATCCATACGGTACCAAACAACACCAAAACGGTGCAATACCGTACGAGTACTTCGTTACGGAACCAAACCACACCAAAAGGGTACAATACCGTACGAGTACTTTGTTAAGGTACCAAACCACATAAAAACGGTGCAAAACCGTACGAGTACATCCATACGGTACCAAACCACACCAAAACGGTGCAATACCGTACGAGTACATCCATACGTTACCAAACCACACCAAAACGGTGCAAACGGTGCAATACCGTACGAGTACTTCGTTACGGTACCAAACCACACCAAAAGCGTACAATACCGTACGAGTACTTCGTTACGGTACCAAACCAAACCAAAACGGTGCAATACCATACGATTACATCCATACGGCACCAAACCACCTCAAAACGGTGCAATACCGTACGAGTACATCCATACGGTACCAAACCACACCAATACGGTGCAATACCGTACGACTACATCCATACGGTACCAAACCACACCAAAATGGTCCAAAACCGTACGAGTACATCCAAACGGTACCAAACCACCCCAAGACGGTGCAATACCGTACGAGTACTTCGTTACGGTACCAAACCACACCAAAAGGATACAATACCGTACGAGTACTTCGTTACGTTACCAAACCAAACCAAAACGGTACAATTCCGTACGAGTACATCCATACGGTACAAAACCACACCAAAACGGTGCAAAACCGTAAGAGTACATCCATACGGTACCAAACCACACCAATACGGTGCAATACCGTACGAGTACATCCTTACGGTACCAAACCACACCAATACGGTGCAATACCGTACGAGTACATCCATACGGTACAAAACCACACCAAAACGGTGCAAAACCGTACGAGTACATCCATACGGTACCAAACCACACCAATACGGTGCAATACCGTACGAGTACATCCATACGGTACCAAAGCACACCAAAACGGTGCAATACCGTACGAGTACATCCAAACGGTACCAAACCACCCCAAAACGGTGTAATACCGTACGAGTACTTCGTTGCGGTACCAAACCACACCAAAAGGGTACAATACCGTACGAGTACTTCGTTACGTTACCAAACCAAACCAAAACGGTAAAATTCCGTACGAGTACATCCATACGGTACAAAACCACACCAAAACGGTGCAAAACCGTACGAGTACATCCATACGGTACCAAACCACACCAATACGGTGCAATACCGTACGAGTACATCCATACGGTACCAAACCACACGAAAACGGTGCAATACCGTACGAGTACATCCATACGGTACCAAACCACACCAAAACGGTGCAATACCGTACGAGTACTTCGTTACGGAACCAAACCACACCAAAAGGGTACAATACCGTACGAGTACTTTGTTAAGGTACCAAACCACATAAAAACGGTGCAAAACCGTACGAGTACATCCATACGGTACCAAACCACACCAAAACGGTGCAATACCGTACGAGTACATCCATACGTTACCAAACCACACCAAAACGGTGCAATACCGTACGAGTACTTCGTTACGGTACCAAACCACACCAAAAGGGTACAATACCGTACGAGTACTTCGTTACGGTACCAAACCAAACCAAAACGGTGCAATACCATACGAGTACATCCATACGGCACCAAACCACCTCAAAACGGTGCAATACCGTACGAGTACATCCATACGGTACCAAACCACACCAAAACGGTGCAAAACCGTACGAGTACATCCATACGGTACCAAACCACACCAATACGGTGCAATACCGTACGAGTACATCCATACGGTACCAAACCACACCAAAACGGTGCAATACCGTACGAGTACATCCATACGGTACCAAACCACACCAAAACGGTGCAATACCGTACGAGTACTTCGTTACGGAACCAAACCACACCAAAAGGGTACAATACCGTACGAGTACTTTGTTAAGGTACCAAACCACATAAAAACGGTGCAAAACCGTACGAGTACATCCATACGGTACCAAACCACACCAAAACGGTTCAATACCGTACGAGTACATCCATACGTTACCAAACCACACCAAAACGGTGCAATACCGTACGAGTACTTCGTTACGGTACCAAACCACACCAAAAGGGTACAATACCGTACGAGTACTTCGTTACGGTACCAAACCAAACCAAAACGGTGCAATACCATACGAGTACATCCATACGGCACCAAACCACCTCAAAACGGTGCAATACCGTACGAGTACATCCATACGGTACCAAACCACACCAATACGGTGCAATACCGTACGACTACATCCACACGGTACCAAACCACACCAAAACGGTGCCAAACCGTACGAGTACATCCAAACGGTACCAAACCACCCCAAAACGGTGCAATACCGTACGAGTACTTCGTTACGGTACCAAACCACACCAAAAGGATACAATACCGTACGAGTACTTCGTTACGTTACCAAACCAAACCAAAACGGTACAATTCCGTACGAGTACATCCATACGGTACAAAACCACACCAAAACGGTGCAAAACCGTACGAGTACATCCATACGGTACCAAACCACACCAATACGGTGCAATACCGTACGAGTACATCCATACGGTACCAAACCACACCAAAACGGTGTAATACCGTACGAGTACATCCATACGGTACCAAACCACACCAAAACGGTGCAATACCGTACGAGTACTTCGTTACGGTACCAAACCACACCAAAAGGGTACAATACCGTACGAGTACTTTGTTAAGGTACCAAACCACAGAAAAATGGTGCAAAACCGTACGAGTACATCCATACGGTACCAAACAACACCAAAACGGTGCAATACCGTACGAGTACATCCATACGTTACCAAACCACACCAAAACGGTGCAATACCGTACGAGTACTTCGTTACGGTACCAAACCACACCAAAAGGGTACAATACCGTACGAGTACTTTGTTAAGGTACCAAACCACATAAAAACGGTGCAAAACCGTACGAGTACATCCATACGGTACCAAACCACACCAAAACGGTGCAATACCGTACGAGTACATCCATACGTTACCAAACCACACCAAAACGGTGCAATACCGTATGAGTACTTCGTTACGGTACCAAACCACACCAAAAGGGTACAATACCGTACGAGTACTTCGTTACGGTACCAAACCAAACCAAAACGGTGCAATACCATACGAGTACATCCATACGGCACCAAACCACCTCAAAACGGTGCAATACCGTACGAGTACATCCATAAGGTACCAAACCACACCAATACGGTGCAATACCGTACGAGTACTTCGTTACGGTACCAAACCACAACAAAAGGGTACAATACCGTACGAGTACTTTGTTACGGTACCAAACCACGCCAAAACGGTGCAAAACCGTACGAGTACATCCAAACGGTACCAAACCACCCCAAAACGGTGCAATGCCGTACGAGTACTTCGTTACGGCACCAAACCACACCAAAAGGATACAATACCGTACGAGTACTTCGTTACGTTACCAAACCAAACCAAAACGGTACAATTCCGTATGAGTACATCCATACGGTACAAAACCACACCAAAACGGTGCAAAACCGTACGAGTACATCCATACGGTACCAAACCACACCAATACGGTGCAATACCGTACGAGTACATCCATACGGTACCAAACCACACAAATACGGTGCAATACCGTACGACTACATCCATACGGTACCAAACCACACCAAAACGGTGCAAAACCGTACGAGTACATCCAAACGGTACCAAACCACCCCAAAACGGTGCAATACCGTACGAGTACTTCGTTACGGTACCAAACCACACCAAAAGGATACAATACCGTACGAGTACTTCGTTACGTTACCAAACCAAACCAAAACGGTACAATTCCGTACGAGTACATCCATACGGTACAAAACCACACCAAAACGGTGCAAAACCGTACGAGTACATCCATACGGTACCAAACCACACCAATACGGTGCAATACCGTACGAGTACATCCATACGGTACCAAACCACACCAAAACGGTGTAATACCGTACGAGTACATCCATACGGTACCAAACCACACCAAAACGGTGCAATACCGTACGAGTACTTCGTTACGGTACCAAACCACACCAAAAGGGTACAATACCGTACGAGTACTTTGTTAAGGTACCAAACCACAGAAAAACGGTGCAAAACCGTACGAGTACATCCATACGGTACCAAACCACACCAAAACGGTGCAATACCGTACGAGTACATCCATACGTTACCAAACCACACCAAAACGGTGCAATACCGTACGAGTACTTTGTTACGGTACCAAACCACACCAACAGGGTACAATACCGTACGAGTACTTCGTTACGGTACCAAACCAAACCAAAACGGTGCAATACCATACGAGTACATCCATACGGCACCAAACCACCTCAAAACGGTGCAATACCGTACGAGTACATCCATACGGTACCAAACCGCACCAAAACGGTGCAATACCATACGAGTACATCTATAAGGCACCAAACCACGTCAAAACGGTGCAATACCGTACGAGTACATCCATACGGTACCAAACCACACCAAAACGGTGCAATACCGTACGAGTACTTCGTTACGGTACCAAACCACAACAAAAGGGTACAATACCGTACGAGTACTTTGTTACGGTACCAAACCACACCAAAACGGTGCAAAACCGTACGAGTACATCCAAACGGTACCAAACCACCCCAAAACGGTGCAATACCGTACGAGCACTTCGTTACGGTACAAAACCACACCAAAAGGGTACAATACCCTAGGAGAACTTCGTTACGGTACCAAACCAAACCAAAACGGTGCAATTCCGTACGAGTACATCCATATGGTACCAAACCACACCAAAACAGTGCAAAACCGTACGAGTACATCGATACGGTACCAAAACACACGAAAACGGTGCAATACCCTTACGAGTATATCCATACGGTACCAAACCTCACCAAAACGGTGCAATACCGTACGAGTACTTCGTTACGGTACCAAACCACACCAAAAGGGTACAATACCGTACGAGTACTTCGTTACGGTACCAAACCAAACCAAAATGGTGCAATACCGTACGAGTACATCCATACGGTACCAAACCACGACAAAACGTTGCGATACCGTACGAGTACATCCATACGTTACCAAACCACACCAAAACGGTGCAATACCGTACGAGTACATCCATACGGTACCAAACCACACCAAAACGGTGCAAAACCGTGCGAGTACATCCATACGGTACCAAACCACACCAAAATGGTGCAATACCGTACGAGTACATCCATACGGTACCAAACCACACCAAAAGGGTACAATACCGTACGAGTACTTCGTTACGGTACCAAACCAAACCAAAACGGTGCAATACCATACGAGTACATCTATAAGGCACCAAACCACGTCAAAACGGTGCAATACCGTACGAGTACATCCATACGGTACCAAACCACACCAAAACGGTGCAATACCGTACGAGTACTTCGTTACGGTACCAAACCACAACAAAAGGGTACAATACCGTACGAGTACTTTGTTACGGTACCAAACCACACCAAAACGGTGCAAAACCGTACGAGTACATCCAAACGGTACCAAACCACCCCAAAACGGTGCAATACCGTACGAGCACTTCGTTACGGTACAAAACCACACCAAAAGGGTACAATACCCTAGGAGAACTTCGTTACGGTACCAAACCAAACCAAAACGGTGCAATTCCGTACGAGTACATCCATATGGTACCAAACCACACCAAAACAGTGCAAAACCGTACGAGTACATCGATACGGTACCAAAACACACGAAAACGGTGCAATACCCTTACGAGTATATCCATACGGTACCAAACCTCACCAAAACGGTGCAATACCGTACGAGTACTTCGTTACGGTACCAAACCACACCAAAAGGGTACAATACCGTACGAGTACTTCGTTACGGTACCAAACCAAACCAAAATGGTGCAATACCGTACGAGTACATCCATACGGTACCAAACCACGACAAAACGTTGCGATACCGTACGAGTACATCCATACGTTACCAAACCACACCAAAACGGTGCAATACCGTACGAGTACATCCATACGGTACCAAACCACACCAAAACGGTGCAAAACCGTGCGAGTACATCCATACGGTACCAAACCACACCAAAATGGTGCAATACCGTACGAGTACATCCATACGTTACCAAACCACACCAAAACGGTGCAATACAGTACGATTACTTCGTTACGGTACCAAACCACACCAAAAGGGTACAATACCGTACGAGTACTTCGTTACGGTACCAAACCAAACCAAAACGGTGCAATACCGTACGAAGACATCCATACGGCACCAAACCACGTCAAAACGGTGCAATACCGTACGAGTACATCCATACGGTACCAAACCAAACCAAAACGGTGCAATACCGTACGAGTACTTCGTTACGGTACCAAACCACAACAAAAGGGTACAATACCGTACGAGTACTTTGTTACGGTACCAAACCACACCAAAACGGTGCAAAATCGTACGAGTACATCCAAACGGTACCAAACCACCCCAAAACGGTGCAATACCGTACGAGTACTTCGTTACGGTACAAAACAACACCAAAAGGGTACAATACCCTACGAGAACTTCGTTACGGTACCAAACCAAACCAAAACGGTGCAATTCCGTACGAGTACATCCATATGGTACCAAACCACACCAAAACGGTGCAATACCGAACGAGTACATCCATACGGAACCAAACCACACCAAAACGGTGCAATACCGTACGAGTACACCCATACGGTACCAAACCACACCAAAACGGTGCAATACCATACGAGTACTTCGTTACGGTACCAAACCACACCAAAAGGGTACAATACCGTACGAGTACTTCGTTACGGTACCAAACCAAACCAAAACGGTGCAATACCGTACGAGTACATCCATATGGTACCAAACCACACCAAAACGGTGCAATACCGAACGAGTACATCCATACGGTCCCAAACCAAACCAAAACGATGCAATACCGTACGAGTACATCCATACGGTACCAAAGCACACCAAAACGGTGCAAAACCGTACGAGTACATCCAAACTGTACCAAACCACCCCAAAACGGTGCAATACCGTGCGAGTACTTCGTTACGGTACCAAACCACACCAAAAGGGTACAATACCGTACGAGTACTTCGTTACGTTACCAAACCAAACCAAAACGGTGCAATTCCGTACGAGTACATCCATACGGTACAAAACCACACCAAAACGGTGCAAAACCATACGAGTACATCCATACGGTACCAAACCACACTAAAACGGTGCAATACCGTACGAGTACATCCATACGGTACCAAACCACAACAAAACGGTGCAATTTCGTACGAGTACATCGATACGGTACCAAACCACACCAAAACGGTGCAAAACCGTGCGAGTACATCCATACGGTACCAAACCACACCAAAATGGTGCAATACCGTACGAGTACATCCATACGGTACCAAACCACACCAAAAGGGTACAATACCGTACGAGTACTTCGTTACGGTACCAAACCAAACCAAAACGGTGCAATACCATACGAGTACATCTATAAGGCACCAAACCACGTCAAAACGGTGCAATACCGTACGAGTACATCCATACGGTACCAAACCACACCAAAACGGTGCAATACCGTACGAGTACTTCGTTACGGTACCAAACCACAACAAAAGGGTACAATACCGTACGAGTACTTTGTTACGGTACCAAACCACACCAAAACGGTGCAAAACCGTACGAGTACATCCAAACGGTACCAAACCACCCCAAAACGGTGCAATACCGTACGAGCACTTCGTTACGGTACAAAACCACACCAAAAGGGTACAATACCCTAGGAGAACTTCGTTACGGTACCAAACCAAACCAAAACGGTGCAATTCCGTACGAGTACATCCATATGGTACCAAACCACACCAAAACAGTGCAAAACCGTACGAGTACATCGATACGGTACCAAAACACACGAAAACGGTGCAATACCCTTACGAGTATATCCATACGGTACCAAACCTCACCAAAACGGTGCAATACCGTACGAGTACTTCGTTACGGTACCAAACCACACCAAAAGGGTACAATACCGTACGAGTACATCGATACGGTACCAAACCACACCAAAAGGGTGCAATACCGTACGAGTACTTCGTTACGGTACCAAACCACGCCAAAAGGGTACAATACCGTTCGAGTACTTCGTTACGGAACCAAACCAAACCAAAACGGTGCAATTCCGTACGAGTACATCCATACGGTACAAAACCACACCAAAACGGTGCAAAACCATACGAGTACATCCATACGGTACCAAACCACGACAAAACGTTGCGATACCGTACGAGTACATCCATACGTTACCAAACCACACCAAAACGGTGCAATACCGTACGAGTACATCCATACGGTACCAAACCACACCAAAACGGTGCAAAACCGTGCGAGTACATCCATACGGTACCAAACCACACCAAAATGGTGCAATACCGTACGAGTACATCCATACGTTACCAAACCACACCAAAACGGTGCAATACAGTACGATTACTTCGTTACGGTACCAAACCACACCAAAAGGGTACAATACCGTACGAGTACTTCGTTACGGTACCAAACCAAACCAAAACGGTGCAATACCGTACGAAGACATCCATACGGCACCAAACCACGTCAAAACTGTGCAATACCGTACGAGTACATCCATACGGTACCAAACCAAACCAAAACGGTGCAATACCGTACGAGTACTTCGTTACGGTACCAAACCACAACAAAAGGGTACAATACCGTACGAGTACTTTGTTACGGTACCAAACCACACCAAAACGGTGCAAAATCGTACGAGTACATCCAAACGGTACCAAACCACCCCAAAACGGTGCAATACCGTACGAGTACTTCGTTACGGTACAAAACAACACCAAAAGGGTACAATACCCTACGAGAACTTCGTTACGGTACCAAACCAAACCAAAACGGTGCAATTCCGTACGAGTACATCCATATGGTACCAAACCACACCAAAACGGTGCAATACCGAACGAGTACATCCATACGGAACCAAACCACACCAAAACGGTGCAATACCGTACGAGTACACCCATACGGTACCAAACCACACCAAAACGGTGCAATACCATACGAGTACTTCGTTACGGTACCAAACCACACCAAAAGGGTACAATACCGTACGAGTACTTCGTTACGGTACCAAACCAAACCAAAACGGTGCAATACCGTACGAGTACATCCATATGGTACCAAACCACACCAAAACGGTGCAATACCGAACGAGTACATCCATACGGTCCCAAACCACACCAAAACGATGCAATACCGTACGAGTACATCCATACGGTACCAAAGCACACCAAAACGGTGCAAAACCGTACGAGTACATCCAAACTGTACCAAACCACCCCAAAACGGTGCAATACCGTGCGAGTACTTCGTTACGGTACCAAACCACACCAAAAGGGTACAATACCGTACGAGTACTTCGTTACGTTACCAAACCAAACCAAAACGGTGCAATTCCGTACGAGTACATCCATACGGTACAAAACCACACCAAAACGGTGCAAAACCATACGAGTACATCCATACGGTACCAAACCACACTAAAACGGTGCAATACCGTACGAGTACATCCATACGGTACCAAACCACAACAAAACGGTGCAATTTCGTACGAGTACATCGATACGGTACCAAACCACACCAAAACGGTGCAAAACCGTGCGAGTACATCCATACGGTACCAAACCACACCAAAATGGTGCAATACCGTACGAGTACATCCATACGGTACCAAACCACACCAAAACGGTGCAATACCGTACGAGTACTTCGTTACGGTACCAAACCACAACAAAAGGGTACAATACCGTACGAGTACTTTGTTACGGTACCAAACCACACCAAAACGGTGCAAAACCGTACGAGTACATCCAAACGGTACCAAACCACCCCAAAATGGTGCAATACCGTACGAGCACTTCGTTACGGTACAAAACCACACCAAAAGGGTACAATACCCTACGAGAACTTCGTTACGGTACCAAACCAAACCAAAACGGTGCAATTCCGTACGAGTACATCCATACGGTACCAAACCACACCAAAACGGTGCGATACCGTACGAGTAGATCCATACGGTGCCAAACCTCACCCAAACGGTGCAATACCGTACGAGGACATCCATACGGCACCAAACCACGTCAAAACGGTGCAATACCGTACGAGTACATCCATACGCTACCAAACCACACCAAAACGGTGCAATACCGTACGAGTACTTCGTTACGGTACCAAACCACAACAAAAGGGTACAATACCGTACGAGTACTTTGTTACGGTACCAAACCACACCAAAACGTTGCAAAACCGTACGAGTACATCCAAACGGTACCAAACCACCCCAAAATGGTGCAATACCGTACGAGCACTTCGTTACGGTACAAAACCGCACCAAAAGGGTACAATACCCTACGAGAACTTCGTTACGGTACCAAACCAAACCAAAACGGTGCAATTCCGTACGAGTACATCCATATGGTACCAAACCACACCAAAACAGTGCAAAATCGTACGAGTACATCGATACGGTACCAAAACACACGAAAACGGTGCAATACCGTTACGAGTATATCCATACGGTACCAAACCACACCAAAACGGTGCAATACCGTACGAGTACTTCGTTACGGTACCAAACCACACAAAAAGGCTACAATACCGTACGAGTACTTCGTTACGGTACCAAACCAAACCAAAATGGTGCAATACCGTACGAGTACATCCATACGGTACCAAACCACGACAAAACGTTGCGATACCGTACGAGTACATCCATACGCTACCAAACCACACCAAAACGGTTCAATACCGTACGAGTACATCCATACGGTACCAAACCACACCAAAACGGTGCAATACCGTACGAGTACTTCGTTACGGTGCCAAACCACACCAAAAGGGTACAATACCGTACGAGTACTTCGTTACGGTACCAAACCACACCAAAACGGTGCAAAACCGTACGAGTACATCCATACGGTACAAAACCACACCAAAACGGTGCAATACCGTACGAGTACATCCATACGGTACCAAACCACACCAAAACGGTGCAATACCGTACGAGTACTTCGTTACGGTACCAAACCACACCAAAAGGGTACAATACCGTACGAGTACTTCGTTACGGTACCAAACCAAACCAAAACGGTGCAATACCGTACGAGTACATGCATATGGTACCAAACCACACCAAAACGGTGCAATACCGAACGAGTACATCCATACGGTCCCAAACCACACCAAAACGGTGCAATACCGTACGAGTACATCCATACGGTACCAAAGCACACCAAAACGGTGCAAAACCGTACGAGTACATCCAAACTGTACCAAACCACCCCAAAACGGTGCAATACCGTGCGAGTACTTCGTTACGGTACCAAACCACACCAAAAGGGTACAATACCGTACGAGTACTTTGTTACGTTACCAAACCAAACCAAAACGGTGCAATTCCGTACGAGTACATCCATACGGTACAAAACCACACCAAAACGGTGCAAAACCGTACGAGTACATCCATACGGTACCAAACCACACCAAAACGGTGCAATACCGTACGAGTACATCCATACGGTACCAAACCACACCAAAACGGTGCAATACCGTACGAGTACATCCATACGGTACCAAACCACACCAAAACGGTGCAATACCGTACGAGTACATCCATACGGTACCAAACCACACCGAAACGGTGCAATTTCGTACGAGTACATCGATACGGTACCAAACCACACCAAAACGGCGCAAAACCGTGCGAGTACATCCATACGGTACCAAACCACACCAAAATGGTTCAATACCGTACGAGTACATCCATACGGTACCAAACCACACCAAAACGGTGCAATACCGTACGAGTACTTCGTTACGGTACCAAACCACAACAAAAGGGTACAATATCGTACGAGTACTTTGTTACGGTACCAAACCACACCAAAACGGTGCAAAACCGTACGAGTACATCCAAACGGTACCAAACCACACCAAAACGGTGCAATACCGTACGAGCACTTCGTTACGGTACAAAACCACAGCAAAAGGGTACAATACCCTACGAGAACTTCGTTACGGTACCAAACCAAACCAAAACGGTGCAATTCCATACGAGTACATCCATATGGTACCAAACCACACCAAAACGGTGCAATACCGAACGAGTACATCCATACGGTACCAAACCACACCAAAACGGTGCAATACCGTACGAGTACATCCATACGGTACCAAACCACACCAAAACGGTGCAAAACCGTACGAGTACATCCATACGGTACCAAACCACACCAAAACGGTGCAATACCGTACGAGTACTTCGTTACGGTTCCAAACCACACAAAAAGGGTACAATACCGTACGTGTACTTCGTTACGGTACCAAACCAAACCAAAACGGTGCAATACCGTACGAGTACATCCATATGGTACCAAACCACACCAAAACGGTGCAATACCGAACGAGTACATCCATACGGTCCCAAACCACACAAAAACGGTGCAATACCGTACGAGTACATCCATACGGTACCAAAGAACACCGAAACGGTGCAAAACCGTACGAGTACATCCAAACTGTACCAAACCACCCCAAAACGGTGCAATACCGTACGAGTACTTCGTTACGGTACCAAACCACACCAAAAGGGTACAATACCGTACGAGTACTTCGTTACGTTACCAAACCAAACCAAAACGGTGCAAAACCGTACGAGTACATCCATACGGTACCAAACCACACCAAAACGGTGCAATACCGTACGAGTACATCCATACGGTACCAAACCACACCAAAACGGTGCAATACCGTACGAGTACATCCATACGGTACCAAACCACACCAAAACGGTGCAATACCGTACGAGTACATCCATACGGTACCAAACCACACCAAAACGGTGCAATTTCGTACGAGTACATCGATACGGTACCAAACCACACCAAAACGGTGCAAAACCGTACGAGTACATCCATACGCTACCAAACCACACCAAAACGGTGCAATACCGTACGAGTACATCCATACGGTACCAAACCACACCAAAACGGTGCAATACCGTACGAGTACTTCGTTACGGTGCCAAACCACACCAAAAGGGTACAATACCGTACGAGTACTTCGTTATGGTACCAAACCACACCAAAACGGTGCAAAACCGTACGAGTACATCCATACGGTACAAAACCACACCAAAACGGTGCAATACCGTACGAGTACATCCATACGGTACCAAACCACACCAAAATGGTGCAATACCGTACGAGTACTTCGTTACGGTACCAAACCACACCAAAAGGGTACAATACCGTACGAGTACTTCGTTACGGTACCAAACCAAACCAAAACGGTGCAATACCGTACGAGTACATCCATATGGTACCAAACCACACCAAAACGGTGCAATACCGAAAGAGTACATCCATACGGTCCCAAACCACACCAAAACGGTGCAATACCGTACGAGTACATCCATACGGTACCAAAGCACACCAAAACGGTGCAAAACCGTACGAGTACATCCAAACTGTACCAAACCACCCCAAAACGGTGCAATACCGTGCGAGTACTTCGTTACGGTACCAAACCACACCAAAAGGGTACAATACCGTACGAGTACTTCGTTACGTTACCAAACCAAACCAAAACGGTGCAATTCCGTACGAGTACATCCATACGGTACAAAACCACACCAAAACGGTGCAAAACCGTACGAGTACATCCATACGGTACCAAACCACACCAAAACGGTGCAATACCGTACGAGTACATCCATACGGTACCAAACCACACCAAAACGGTGCAATACCGTACGAGTACATCCATACGGTACCAAACCACACCAAAACAGTGCAATACCGTACGAGTACATCCATACGGTACCAAACCACACCAAAACGGTGCAATTTCGTACGAGTACATCGATACGGTACCAAACCACACCAAAACGGCGCAAAACCGTGCGAGTACATCCATACGGTACGAAACCACACCAAAATGGTGCAATACCGTACGAGTACATCCATACGGTACCAAACCACACCAAAACGGTGCAATACCGTACGAGTACTTCGTTACGGTACCAAACCACAACAAAAGGGTACAATACCGTACGAGTACTTTGTTACGGTACCAAACCACACCAAAACGGTGCAAAACCGTACGAGTACATCCAAACGGTACCAAACCACCCCAAAACGGTGCAATACCGTACGAGCACTTCGTTACGGTACAAAACCACACCAAAAGGGTACAATACCCTACGAGAACTTCGTTACGGTACCAAACCAAACCAAAACGGTGCAATTCCGTACGAGTACATCCAGATGGTACCAAACCACACCAAAACGGTGCAATACCGAACGAGTACATCCATACGGTACCAAACCACACCAAAACGGTGCAATACCGTACGAGTACATCCATACGGTACCAAACCACACCAAAACGGTGCAAAACCGTACGAGTACATCCATACGGTACCAAACCACACCAAAACGGTGCAATACCGTACGAGTACTTCGTTACGGTACCAAACCACACCAAAAGGGTACAATACCGTACGAGTACTTCGTTACGGTACCAAACCAAACCAAAACGGTGCAATACCGTACGAGTACATCCATATGGTACCAAACCACACCAAAACGGTGCAATACCGAACGAGTACATCCATACGGTCCCAAACCACACCAAAACGGTGCAATACCGTACGAGTACATCCATACGGTACCAAAGCACACCGAAACGGTGCAAAACCGTACGAGTACATCCAAACTGTACCAAACCACCCCAAAACGGTGCAATACCGTACGAGTACTTCGTTACGGTACCAAACCACACCAAAAGGGTACAATACCGTACGAGTACTTCGTTACGTTACCAAACCAAACCAAAACGGTGCAATTCCGTACGAGTACATCCATACGGTACAAAACCACACCAAAACGGTGCAAAACCGTACGAGTACATCCATACGGTACCAAACCACACCAAAACGGTGCAATACCGTACGAGTACATCCATACGGTACCAAACCACACCAAAACGGTGCAATTTGGTACGAGTACATCGATACGGTACCAAACCACACCAAAACGGTGCAAAACCGTGCGAGTACATCCATACGGTACTAAACCACACCAAAATGGTGCAATACCGTACGAGTACATCCATACGTTACCAAACCACACCAAAACGGTGCAATACCGTACGATTACTTCGTTACGGTACCAAACCACACCAAAAGGGTACAATACCGTACGAGTACTTCGTTACGGTACCAAACCAAACAAAAACAGTGCAATACCGTACGAGTACATCCATACGGCACCAAACCACGTCAAAACGGTGCAATACCGTACGTGTACATCCATACGGTACCAAACCACACCAAAACGGTGCAATACCGTACGAGTACATCCATACGGTACCAAAGCACACCAAAACGGTGCAAAACCGTACGAGTACATCCAAACGGTACCAAACCACCCCAAAACGGTGTAATACCGTACGAGTACTTCGTTACGGTACCAAACCACACCAAAAGGGTACAATACCGTACGAGTACTTCGTTACGTTACCAAACCAAACCAAAACGGTACAATTCCGTACGAGTACATCCATACGGTACAAAACCACACCAAAACGGTGCAAAACCGTACGAGTACATCCATACGGTACCAAACCACACCAATACAGTGCAATACCGTACGAGTACATCCATACGGTACCAAACCACACCAAAACGGTGCAATACCGTACGAGTACTTCGTTACGGTACCAAACCACACCAAAAGGGTACAATACCGTACGAGTACTTTGTTAAGGTACCAAACCACATAAAAACGGTGCAAAACCGTACGAGTACATCCATACGGTACCAAACCACACCAAAACGGTGCAATACCGTACGAGTACATCCATACGTTACCAAACCACACCAAAACGGTGCAATACCGTACGAGTACTTCGTTACGGTACCAAACCACACCAAAAGGGTACAATACCGTACGAGTACATCGATACGGTACCAAACCACACCAAAAGGGTGCAATACCGTACGAGTACTTCGTTACGGTACCAAACCACGCCAAAAGGGTACAATACCGTTCGAGTACTTCGTTACGGAACCAAACCAAACCAAAACGGTGCAATACCGTACGCGTACATCGATACGGTACCAAACCACACCAAAACGGTGCAATACCGTACGAGTACATCCATACGGTACCAAACCACACCAAAACGGTGCAATACCGTACGAGTACTTCGTTACGGTACCAAACCACACAAAAAGGGTACAATACCGTACGAGTACTTTGTACGGTACCAAACCTAACAAAAACGGTGCAATACCGTACGAGTATATCCATACGGTACCAAACCACACCAAAACGGTGCAATACCGTACGAGTACTTCGTTACGGTACCAAACCACACAAAAAGGGTACAATACCGTACGAGTACATCCATACGGTACCAAACCACACCAAAACGGTGCAATACCGTACGAGTACTTCGTTACGGTACCAAACCACACCAAAAGGGTACAATACCGTACGAGTACTTTGTTAAGGTACCAAACCACATAAAAACGGTGCAAAACCGTACGAGTACATCCATACGGTACCAAACCACACCAAAACGGTGCAATACCGTACGAGTACATCCATACGTTACCAAACCACACCAAAACGGTGCAATACCGTACGAGTACTTCGTTACGGTACCAAACCACACCAAAAGGGTACAATACCGTACGAGTACTTCGTTACGGTACCAAACCAAACCAAAACGGTGCAATACCATACGAGTACATCCATACGGCACCAAACCACCTCAAAACGGTGCAATACCGTACGAGTACATCCATACGGTACCAAACCACACCAAAACGGTGCAAAACCGTACGAGTACATCCATACGGTACCAAACCACACCAAAACGGTGCAATACCGTACGAGTACTTCGTTACGGTACCAAACCACACCAAAAGGGTACAATACCGTACGAGTACTTCGTTATGGTACCAAACCAAACCAAAACGGTGCAATACCGTACGAGTACATCCATACGGTACCAAACCACACCAATACGGTGCAATACCGTACGAGTACAACCATACGGTACCAAACCACACCAAAACGGTGTAATACCGTACGAGTACATCCATACGGTACCAAACCACACCAAAACGGTGCAATACCGTACGAGTACTTTGTTACGGTACCAAACCACACCAAAAGGGTACAATACCGTACGAGTACTTTGTTAAGGTACCAAACCACATTAAAACGGTGCAAAACCGTACGAGTACATCCATACGGTACCAAACCACACCAAAACGGTGCAATACCGTACGAGTACATCCATACGTTACCAAACCACACCAAAACGGTGCAATACCGTACGAGTACTTCGTTACGGTACCAAACCACACCAAAAGGGTACAATACCGTACGAGTACTTCGTTACGGTACCAAACCAAACCAAAACGGTGCAATACCATACGAGTACATCCATACGGCACCAAACCACCTCAAAACGTTGCAATACCGTACGAGTACATCCATACGGTACCAAACCGCACCAAAACGGTGCAATACCGTACGAGTACATCCATACGGTACCAAACCACACCAAAACGGTGCAATTCCGTACGAGTACATCGATACGGTACCAAACCACACCAAAACGGTGCAAAACCGTGCGAGTACATCCATACGGTACCAAACCACACCAAAATGGTGCAATACCGTACGAGTACATCCATACGTTACCAAACCACACCAAAACGGTGCAATACCGTACGATTACTTCATTACGGTACCAAACCACACCAAAAGGGTACAATACCGTACGAGTACTTCGTTACGGTACCAAACCAAACCAAAACGGTGCAATACCGTACGAGTACATCCATAAGGCACCAAACCACGTCAAAACGGTGCAATACCGTACGAGTACATCCACACGGTACCAAACCACACCAAAACGGTGCAATACCTTACGAGTACTTCGTTACGGTACCAAACCAAAACAAAAGGGTACAATACCGTACGAGTACTTTGTTACGGTACCGAGCGACACCAAAACGGTGCAAAACCGTACGAGTACATCCAAACGGTACCAAACCACCCCAAAACGGTGCAATACCGTACGAGTACTTCGTTACGGTACAAAACCACACCAAAAGGGTACAATACCCTACGAGAACTTGGTTACGGTACCAAACCAAACCAAAACGGTGCAATTCCGTACGAGTACATCCATATGGTACCAAACCACACCAAAACAGTGCAAAACCGTACGAGTACATCGATACGGTACCAAAACACACCAAAACGGTGCAATACCGTTACGAGTATATCCATACGGTACCAAACCACACCAAAACGGTGCAATACCGTACGAGTACTTCGTTACGGTACCAAACCAAACCAAAATGGTGCAATACCGTACGAGTACATCCATACGGTACCAAACCACGACAAAACGTTGCAATACCGTACGAGTACATTCATACGTTACCAAACCACACCAAAACGGTGCAATACCGTACGAGTACATCCATACGGTACCAAACCACACCAAAACGGTGCAAAACCGTGCGAGTACATCCATACGGTACCAAACCACACCAAAATGGTGCAATACCGTACGAGTACATCCATACGTTACCAAACCACACCAAAACGGTGCAATACCGTACGATTACTTCGTTACGGTACCAAACCACACCAAAAGGGTACAATACCGTACGAGTACTTTGTTACGGTACCAAACCAAACAAATACGGTGCAATACCGTACGAGTACATCCATACGGCACCAAACCACGTCAAAACGGTGCAATACCGTACGAGTACATCCATACGGTACCAAACCACACCAAAACGGTGCAATACCGTACGAGTACTTCGTTACGGTACCAAACCAAAACAAAAGGGTACAATACCGTACGAGTACTTTGTTACGGTACCAAACCACACCAAAACGGTGCAAAACCGTACGAGTACATCCAAACGGTACCAAACCACCCCAAAACGGTCCAATACCGTACGAGTACTTCGTTACGGTACAAAACCACACCAAAAGGGTACAATACCCTACGAGAACTTCGTTACGGTACCAAACCAAACCAAAACGGTGCAATTCCGTACGAGTACATCCATATGGTACCAAACCACACCAAAACGGTGCAATACCGAACGAGTACATCCATACGGTACCAAACCACACCAAAACGGTGCAATACCGTACGAGTACATCCATACGGTACCAAACCACACCAAAACGGTGCAATACCGTACGAGTACTTCGTTACGGTGCCAAACCACACCAAAAGGGTACAATACCGTACGAGTACTTCGTTACGGTACCAAACCACACCAAAACGGTGCAAAACCGTACGAGTACATCCATATGGTACCAAACCACACCAAAACGGTGCAATACCGAACGAGTACATCCATACGGTACCAAACCACACCAAAACGGTGCAATACCGTGCGAGTACATCCATACGGTACCAAAGCACACCAAAACGGTGCAAAACCGTACGAGTACATCCAAACGGTACCAAACCACCCCAAAACGGTGCAATACCGTACGAGTACTTCGTTACGGTACCAAACCACACCAAAAGGGTACAATACCGTACGAGTACTTCGTTACGTTACCAAACCAAACCAAAACGGTGCAATTCCGTACGAGTACATCCATACGGTACAAAACCACACCAAAACGGTGCAAAACCGTACGAGTACATCCATACGGTACCAAACCACACCAAAACGGTGCAATACCGTACGAGTACATCCATACGGTACCAAACCACACAAAAACGGTGCAATACTCTACGAGTACATCCATACGGTACCAAACCACACCAAAACGGTGCAATACCGTACGAGTACTTCGTTACGGTACCAAACCACACCAAAAGGGTACAATACCGTACGAGTACATCCATACGGTACCAAACCACACCAAAACGGTGCAATACCGTACGAGTACATCCATACGGTACCAAACCACACCAAAACGGTGCAAAACCGTACGAGTACATCCATACGGTACCAAACCACACCAAAACGGTGCAATACCGTACGAGTACTTCGTTACGGTACCAAACCACACCAAAACGGTGCAATACCGTACGAGTACTTCGTTACGGTACCAAACCACACCAAAACGGTGCAATACCGTACGAGTACATCCATACGGTACCAAACCACACCAAAACGGTGCAATACCGTACGAGTACATCCATACGGTACCAAACCACACCAAAACGGTGCAATACCGTACGAGTACTTCGTTACGGTACCAAACCACACCAAAAGGTGAAAAACCGTACGAGTACATCCATACGGTACCAAAACCACACCAAAACGGTGCAATACCGTACGAGTACATCCATACGGTACCAAACCACACCAAAACGGTGCAATACCGTACGAGTACATCCATACGGTACCAAACCACACCAAAACGGTGCAATTCCGTACGAGTACATCGATACGGTACCAAACCATACCAAAACGGTGCAATTCCGTACGAGTACATCGATACGGTACCAAACCACACCAAAACGGTGCAAAACCGTGCGAGTACATCCATACGGTACCAAACCACACCAAAATGGTGCAATACCGTACGAGTACATCCATACGTTACCAAACCACACCAAAACGGTGCAATACCGTACGATTACTTCGTTACGGTACAAAACCACACCAAAAGGGTACAATACCGTACGAGAACTTCGTTACGGCACCAAACCAAACCAAAACGGTGCAATTCCGTACGAGTACATCGATACGGTACCAAACCACACCAAAACGGTGCGAAAACGTACGAGTACATCCATACGGTACCAAACCACACCAAAACGGTGCAATACCGTACGAGTACTTCGTTACGGTACCAAACCACACCAAAAGGGTGCAATACCGTACGAGTACTTCGTTACGGTACCAAACCAAACCAAAACGGTGCAATACCGTACGAGTACATCAATACGGCACCAAACCACGTCAAAACGGTGCAATACTGTACGAGTACATCCATACGGTACCAAACCACACCAAAACGGTGCAATACCGTACGATTACTTCGTTACGGTACCAAACCACACCAAAAGGGTGCAAAACCGTACGAGTACTTCGTTATGGTACCAAACCAAACCAAAACGGTGCAATACCGTACGAGTACATCCATACGGCACCAAACCACGTCAAAACGGTGGAATACCGTACGAGTACATCCATACGGTACCGAACCACACCAAAACGGTGCAATTCCGTACGAGTAAATCGATACGGTACCAAACCACACCAAAACGGTGCAAAACCGTGCGAGTACATCCATACGGTACCAAACCACACCAAAACGGTGCAATACCGTACGAGTACTTCGTTACGGTACCAAACCACACCAAAAAGGTGCAATACCGTACGAGTACATCAATACGGCACCAAACCACGTCAAAACGGTGCAATACTGTACGAGTACATCCATACGGTACCAAACCACACCAAAACGGTGCAATACCGTACGATTACTTCGTTACAGTACCAAACCACACCAAAAGGGTGCAAAACCGTACGAGTACTTCGTTATGGTACCAAACCAAACCAAAACGGTGAAATACCGTACGAGTACATCCATACGGCACCAAACCACGTCAAAACGGTGCAATACCGTACGAGTACATCCATACGGTACCAAACCACACCAAAACGGTGCAAAACCGTGCGAGTACATCCATACGGTACCAAACCACACCAAAACGGTGCAATACCGTACGAGTACATCCATACGGTACCAAACCACGTCAAAACGGTGCAATACCGTACGAGTACATCCATACGGTACCAAACCACACCAAAACGGTGCAATACCGTACGAGTACATCCATACGGTACCAAACCACACCAAAACGGTGCAATTCCGTACGAGTACATCGATACGGTACCAAACCACACCAAAACGGTGCAAAACCGTGCGAGTACATCCATACGGTACAAAACCACACCAAAATGGTGCAATACCGTACGAGTACATCCATACGTTACCAAACCACACCAAAACGGTGCAATACCGTACGATTACTTCGTTACGGTACCAAACCACACCAAAAGGGTACAATACCGTACGAGTCATTCGTTACGGTACCAAACCAAACCAAAACGGTGAAATACCGTACGAGTACATCCATACGGTACCAAACCACATCAAAACGGTGCAATACCGTACGAGTACATCCATACGGTACCAAACCACACCAAAACGGTGCAAAACCGTGCGAGTACATCCATACGGTACAAAACCACACCAAAATGGTGCAATACCGTACGAGTACATCCATACGTTACCAAATCACACCAAAACGGTGCAATACCGTACGATTACTTCGTTACGGTACCAAACCACACCAAAAGGGTACAATACCGTACGAGTACTTCGTTACGGTACCAAACCAAACCAAAACGGTGCAATACCGTACGAGTACATCCATACGGCACCAAACCACGTCAAAACGGTCCAATACCGTACGAGTACATCCATACGGTACAAAACCACACCAAAACGGTGCAATACCGTACGAGTACTTCGTTACGGTACAAAACCACACCAAAAGGGTACAATACCAAACCACAAGAAAAGGGTACAATACCATACGAGTACTTTGTTACGGTACCAAACCACCCCAAAACGGTGCAATATTGTACGAGTACTTCGTTACGGTACAAAACCACACCAAAAGGGTACAATACCCTACGAGAACTTCGTTACGGTACCAAACCAAACCAAAACGGTGCAATTCCGTACGAGTACATCCATATGGTACCAAACCACACCAAAACAGTGCAAAACCATACGAGTACATCGATACGGTACCAAACCACACCAAAACGGTGCAATACCGTACGAGTACATCCATACGGTACCAAACCACACCAAAACGGTGCAATACCGTACGAGTACTTCGTTACGGTACCAAACCACACCAAAAGGGTACAATACCGTACGAGTACATCGATACGGTACCAAACCACACAAAAACGGTGCAAAACCGTACGAGTACATCGATACGGTACCAAACCACACCAAAACGGTGCAAAACCGTGCGAGTACATCCATACGGTACAAAACCACACCAAAATGGTGCAATACCGTACGAGTACATCCATACGTTACCAAACCACACCAAAACGGTGCAATACCGTACGATTACTTCGTTACGGTACCAAACCACACCAAAAGGGTACAATACCGTACGAGTCATTTGTTACGGTACCAAACCAAACCAAAACGGTGAAATACCGTACGAGTACATCCATACGGTACCAAACCACGTCAAAACGGTGCAATACCGTACGAGTACATCCATACGGTACCAAACCACACCAAAACGGTGCAATACCGTACGAGTACATCCATACGGTACCAAACCACACCAAAACGGTGCAATTCCGTACGAGTACATCGATACGGTACCAAACCACACCAAAACGGTGCAATACCGTACGAGTACATCCATACGGTACCAAACCACACCAAAACGGTGCAATACCGTACGAGTACTTCGTTACGGTACCAAACCACACCAAAAGGGTACAATACCGTACGAGTACATCGATACGGTACCAAACCACACAAAAACGGTGCAAAACCGTACGAGTACATCGATACGGTACCAAACCACACCAAAACGGTGCAAAACCGTGCGAGTACATCCATACGGTACCAAACCACACCAAAACGGTGCAATACCGTACGAGTACATCCATACGGTACCAAACCACGTCAAAACGGTGCAATACCGTACGAGTACATCCATACGGTACCAAACCACACCAAAACGGTGCAATACCGTACGAGTACATCCATACGGTACCAAACCACACCAAAACGGTGCAATTCCGTACGAGTACATCGATACGGTACCAAACCACACCAAAACGGTGCAAAATCGTGCGAGTACATCCATACGGTACAAAACCACACCAAAATGGTGCAATACCGTACGAGTACATCCATACGTTACCAAAGCACACCAAAACGGTGCAATACCGTACGAGTACTTCGTTACGGTACAAAACCACACCAAAAGGGTACAATACCGTACGAGTACATCCAAACGGTACCAAACCACCCCAAAAGGGTACAATACCAAACCACAACAAAAGGGTACAATACCATACGAGTACTTTGTTACGGTACCAAACCACCCCAAAACGGTGCAATACCGTACGAGTACTTCGTTACGGTACAAAACCACACCAAAAGGGTACAATACCCTACGAGAACTTCGTTACGGTACCAAACCAAACCAAAACGGTGCAATTCCGTACGAGTACATCCATATGGTACCAAACCACACCAAAACAGTGCAAAACCATACGAGTACATCGATACGGTACCAAACCACACCAAAACGGTGCAATACCGTACGAGTACATCCATACGGTACCAAACCACACCAAAACGGTGCAATACCGTACGAGTACTTCGTTACGGTACCAAACCACACCAAAAGGTGAAAAACCGTACGAGTACATCCATACGGTACCAAAACCACACCAAAACGGTGCAATACCGTACGAGTACATCCATACGGTACCAAACCACACCAAAACGGTGCAATACCGTACGAGTACATCCATACGGTACCAAACCACACCAAAACGGTGCAATTCCGTACGAGTACATCGATACGGTACCAAACCATACCAAAACGGTGCAATTCCGTACGAGTACATCGATACGGTACCAAACCACACCAAAACGGTGCAAAACCGTGCGAGTACATCCATACGGTACCAAACCACACCAAAATGGTGCAATACCGTACGAGTACATCCATACGTTACCAAACCACACCAAAACGGTGCAATACCGTACGATTACTTCGTTACGGTACAAAACCACACCAAAAGGGTACAATACCGTACGAGAACTTCGTTACGGCACCAAACCAAACCAAAACGGTGCAATTCCGTACGAGTACATCGATACGGTACCAAACCACACCAAAACGGTGCAATACCGTACGAGTACTTCGTTACGGTACCAAACCACACCAAAAGGGTGCAATACCGTACGAGTACTTCGTTACGGTACCAAACCAAACCAAAACGGTGCAATACCGTACGAGTACATCAATACGGCACCAAACCACGTCAAAACGGTGCAATACTGTACGAGTACATCCATACGGCACCAAACCACACCAAAACGGTGCAATACCGTACGATTACTTCGTTACGGTACCAAACCACACCAAAAGGGTGCAAAACCGTACGAGTACTTCGTTATGGTACCAAACCAAACCAAAACGGTGCAATACCGTACGAGTACATCCATACGGCACCAAACCACGTCAAAACGGTGGAATACCGTACGAGTACATCCATACGGTACCGAACCACACCAAAACGGTGCAATACCGTACGAGTAAATCGATACGGTACCAAACCACACCAAAACGGTGCAAAACCGTGCGAGTACATCCATACGGTACCAAACCACACCAAAACGGTGCAATACCGTACGAGTACTTCGTTACGGTACCAAACCACACCAAAAGGGTGCAATACCGTACGAGTACTTCGTTACGGTACCAAACCAAACCAAAAAGGTGCAATACCGTACGAGTACATCAATACGGCACCAAACCACGTCAAAACGGTGCAATACTGTACGAGTACATCCATACGGTACCAAACCACACCAAAACGGTGCAATACCGTACGATTACTTCGTTACAGTACCAAACCACACCAAAAGGGTGCAAAACCGTACGAGTACTTCGTTATGGTACCAAACCAAACCAAAACGGTGAAATACCGTACGAGTACATCCATACGGCACCAAACCACGTCAAAACGGTGCAATACCGTACGAGTACATCCATACGGTACCAAACCACACCAAAACGGTGCAAAACCGTGCGAGTACATCCATACGGTACCAAACCACACCAAAACGGTGCAATACCGTACGAGTACATCCATACGGTACCAAACCACGTCAAAACGGTGCAATACCGTACGAGTACATCCATACGGTACCAAACCACACCAAAACGGTGCAATACCGTACGAGTACATCCATACGGTACCAAACCACACCAAAACGGTGCAATTCCGTACGAGTACATCGATACGGTACCAAACCACACCAAAACGGTGCAAAACCGTGCGAGTACATCCATACGGTACAAAACCACACCAAAATGGTGCAATACCGTACGAGTACATCCATACGTTACCAAACCACACCAAAACGGTGCAATTCCGTACGAGTACATCGATACGGTACCAAACCACACCAAAACGGTGCAATACCGTACGAGTCATTTGTTACGGTACCAAACCAAACCAAAACGGTGAAATACCGTACGAGTACATCCATACGGTACCAAACCACGTCAAAACGGTGCAATACCGTACGAGTACATCCATACGGTACCAAACCACACCAAAACGGTGCAATACCGTACGAGTACATCGATACGGTACCAAACCACACCAAAACGGTGCAATTCCGTACGAGTACATCGATACGGTACCAAACCACACCAAAACGGTGCAATACCGTACGAGTACATCCATACGGTACCAAACCACACCAAAACGGTGCAATACCGTACGAGTACTTCGTTACGGTACCAAACCACACCAAAAGGGTACAATACCGTACGAGTACATCGATACGGTACCAAACCACACAAAAACGGTGCAAAACCGTACGAGTACATCGATACGGTACCAAACCACACCAAAACGGTGCAAAACCGTGCGAGTACATCCATACGGTACCAAACCACACCAAAACGGTGCAATACCGTACGAGTACATCCATACGGTACCAAACCACGTCAAAACGGTGCAATACCGTACGAGTACATCCATACGGTACCAAACCACACCAAAACGGTGCAATACCGTACGAGTACATCCATACGGTACCAAACCACACCAAAACGGTGCAATTCCGTACGAGTACATCGATACGGTACCAAACCACACCAAAACGGTGCAAAATCGTGCGAGTACATCCATACGGTACAAAACCACACCAAAATGGTGCAATACCGTACGAGTACATCCATACGTTACCAAAGCACACCAAAACGGTGCAATACCGTACGAGTACTTCGTTACGGTACAAAACCACACCAAAAGGGTACAATACCGTACGAGTACATCCAAACGGTACCAAACCACCCCAAAAGGGTACAATACCAAACCACAACAAAAGGGTACAATACCATACGAGTACTTTGTTACGGTACCAAACCACCCCAAAACGGTGCAATACCGTACGAGTACTTCGTTACGGTACAAAACCACACCAAAAGGGTACAATACCCTACGAGAACTTCGTTACGGTACCAAACCAAACCAAAACGGTGCAATTCCGTACGAGTACATCCATATGGTACCAAACCACACCAAAACAGTGCAAAACCATACGAGTACATCGATACGGTACCAAACCACACCAAAACGGTGCAATACCGTACGAGTACATCCATACGGTACCAAACCACACCAAAACGGTGCAATACCGTACGAGTACTTCGTTACGGTACCAAACCACACCAAAAGGTGAAAAACCGTACGAGTACATCCATACGGTACCAAAACCACACCAAAACGGTGCAATACCGTACGAGTACATCCATACGGTACCAAACCACACCAAAACGGTGCAATACCGTACGAGTACATCCATACGGTACCAAACCACACCAAAACGGTGCAATTCCGTACGAGTACATCGATACGGTACCAAACCATACCAAAACGGTGCAATTCCGTACGAGTACATCGATACGGTACCAAACCACACCAAAACGGTGCAAAACCGTGCGAGTACATCCATACGGTACCAAACCACACCAAAATGGTGCAATACCGTACGAGTACATCCATACGTTACCAAACCACACCAAAACGGTGCAATACCGTACGATTACTTCGTTACGGTACAAAACCACACCAAAAGGGTACAATACCGTACGAGAACTTCGTTACGGCACCAAACCAAACCAAAACGGTGCAATTCCGTACGAGTACATCGATACGGTACCAAACCACACCAAAACGGTGCGAAAACGTACGAGTACATCCATACGGTACCAAACCACACCAAAACGGTGCAATACCGTACGAGTACTTCGTTACGGTACCAAACCACACCAAAAGGGTGCAATACCGTACGAGTACTTCGTTACGGTACCAAACCAAACCAAAACGGTGCAATACCGTACGAGTACATCAATACGGCACCAAACCACGTCAAAACGGTGCAATACTGTACGAGTACATCCATACGGTACCAAACCACACCAAAACGGTGCAATACCGTACGATTACTTCGTTACGGTACCAAACCACACCAAAAGGGTGCAAAACCGTACGAGTACTTCGTTATGGTACCAAACCAAACCAAAACGGTGCAATACCGTACGAGTACATCCATACGGCACCAAACCACGTCAAAACGGTGGAATACCGTACGAGTACATCCATACGGTACCGAACCACACCAAAACGGTGCAATTCCGTACGAGTAAATCGATACGGTACCAAACCACACCAAAACGGTGCAAAACCGTGCGAGTACATCCATACGGTACCAAACCACACCAAAACGGTGCAATACCGTACGAGTACTTCGTTACGGTACCAAACCACACCAAAAGGGTGCAATACCGTACGAGTACTTCGTTACGGTACCAAACCAAACCAAAAAGGTGCAATACCGTACGAGTACATCAATACGGCACCAAACCACGTCAAAACGGTGCAATACTGTACGAGTACATCCATACGGTACCAAACCACACCAAAACGGTGCAATACCGTACGATTACTTCGTTACAGTACCAAACCACACCAAAAGGGTGCAAAACCGTACGAGTACTTCGTTATGGTACCAAACCAAACCAAAACGGTGAAATACCGTACGAGTACATCCATACGGCACCAAACCACGTCAAAACGGTGCAATACCGTACGAGTACATCCATACGGTACCAAACCACACCAAAACGGTGCAAAACCGTGCGAGTACATCCATACGGTACCAAACCACACCAAAACGGTGCAATACCGTACGAGTACATCCATACGGTACCAAACCACGTCAAAACGGTGCAATACCGTACGAGTACATCCATACGGTACCAAACCACACCAAAACGGTGCAATACCGTACGAGTACATCCATACGGTACCAAACCACACCAAAACGGTGCAATTCCGTACGAGTACATCGATACGGTACCAAACCACACCAAAACGGTGCAAAACCGTGCGAGTACATCCATACGGTACAAAACCACACCAAAATGGTGCAATACCGTACGAGTACATCCATACGTTACCAAACCACACCAAAACGGTGCAATTCCGTACGAGTACATCGATACGGTACCAAACCACACCAAAACGGTGCAATACCGTACGAGTCATTTGTTACGGTACCAAACCAAACCAAAACGGTGAAATACCGTACGAGTACATCCATACGGTACCAAACCACGTCAAAACGGTGCAATACCGTACGAGTACATCCATACGGTACCAAACCACACCAAAACGGTGCAATACCGTACGAGTACATCGATACGGTACCAAACCACACCAAAACGGTGCAATTCCGTACGAGTACATCGATACGGTACCAAACCACACCAAAACGGTGCAATACCGTACGAGTACATCCATACGGTACCAAACCACACCAAAACGGTGCAATACCGTACGAGTACTTCGTTACGGTACCAAACCACACCAAAAGGGTACAATACCGTACGAGTACATCGATACGGTACCAAACCACACAAAAACGGTGCAAAACCGTACGAGTACATCGATACGGTACCAAACCACACCAAAACGGTGCAAAACCGTGCGAGTACATCCATACGGTACCAAACCACACCAAAACGGTGCAATACCGTACGAGTACATCCATACGGTACCAAACCACGTCAAAACGGTGCAATACCGTACGAGTACATCCATACGGTACCAAACCACACCAAAACGGTGCAATACCGTACGAGTACATCCATACGGTACCAAACCACACCAAAACGGTGCAATTCCGTACGAGTACATCGATACGGTACCAAACCACACCAAAACGGTGCAAAATCGTGCGAGTACATCCATACGGTACAAAACCACACCAAAATGGTGCAATACCGTACGAGTACATCCATACGTTACCAAAGCACACCAAAACGGTGCAATACCGTACGAGTACTTCGTTACGGTACAAAACCACACCAAAAGGGTACAATACCGTACGAGTACATCCAAACGGTACCAAACCACCCCAAAAGGGTACAATACCAAACCACAACAAAAGGGTACAATACCATACGAGTACTTTGTTACGGTACCAAACCACCCCAAAACGGTGCAATACCGTACGAGTACTTCGTTACGGTACAAAACCACACCAAAAGGGTACAATACCCTACGAGAACTTCGTTACGGTACCAAACCAAACCAAAACGGTGCAATTCCGTACGAGTACATCCATATGGTACCAAACCACACCAAAACAGTGCAAAACCATACGAGTACATCGATACGGTACCAAACCACACCAAAACGGTGCAATACCGTACGAGTACATCCATACGGTACCAAACCACACCAAAACGGTGCAATACCGTACGAGTACTTCGTTACGGTACCAAACCACACCAAAAGGTGAAAAACCGTACGAGTACATCCATACGGTACCAAAACCACACCAAAACGGTGCAATACCGTACGAGTACATCCATACGGTACCAAACCACACCAAAACGGTGCAATACCGTACGAGTACATCCATACGGTACCAAACCACACCAAAACGGTGCAATTCCGTACGAGTACATCGATACGGTACCAAACCATACCAAAACGGTGCAATTCCGTACGAGTACATCGATACGGTACCAAACCACACCAAAACGGTGCAAAACCGTGCGAGTACATCCATACGGTACCAAACCACACCAAAATGGTGCAATACCGTACGAGTACATCCATACGTTACCAAACCACACCAAAACGGTGCAATACCGTACGATTACTTCGTTACGGTACAAAACCACACCAAAAGGGTACAATACCGTACGAGAACTTCGTTACGGCACCAAACCAAACCAAAACGGTGCAATTCCGTACGAGTAAATCGATACGGTACCAAACCACACCAAAACGGTGCGAAAACGTACGAGTACATCCATACGGTACCAAACCACACCAAAACGGTGCAATACCGTACGAGTACTTCGTTACGGTACCAAACCACACCAAAAGGGTGCAATACCGTACGAGTACTTCGTTACGGTACCAAACCAAACCAAAACGGTGCAATACCGTACGAGTACATCAATACGGCACCAAACCACGTCAAAACGGTGCAATACTGTACGAGTACATCCATACGGTACCAAACCACACCAAAACGGTGCAATACCGTACGATTACTTCGTTACGGTACCAAACCACACCAAAAGGGTGCAAAACCGTACGAGTACTTCGTTATGGTACCAAACCAAACCAAAACGGTGCAATACCGTACGAGTACATCCATACGGCACCAAACCACGTCAAAACGGTGGAATACCGTACGAGTACATCCATACGGTACCGAACCACACCAAAACGGTGCAATTCCGTACGAGTAAATCGATACGGTACCAAACCACACCAAAACGGTGCAAAACCGTGCGAGTACATCCATACGGTACCAAACCACACCAAAACGGTGCAATACCGTACGAGTACTTCGTTACGGTACCAAACCACACCAAAAGGGTGCAATACCGTACGAGTACTTCGTTACGGTACCAAACCAAACCAAAAAGGTGCAATACCGTACGAGTACATCAATACGGCACCAAACCACGTCAAAACGGTGCAATACTGTACGAGTACATCCATACGGTACCAAACCACACCAAAACGGTGCAATACCGTACGATTACTTCGTTACAGTACCAAACCACACCAAAAGGGTGCAAAACCGTACGAGTACTTCGTTATGGTACCAAACCAAACCAAAACGGTGAAATACCGTACGAGTACATCCATACGGCACCAAACCACGTCAAAACGGTGCAATACCGTACGAGTACATCCATACGGTACCAAACCACACCAAAACGGTGCAAAACGGTGCGAGTACATCCATACGGTACCAAACCACACCAAAACGGTGCAATACCGTACGAGTACATCCATACGGTACCAAACCACGTCAAAACGGTGCAATACCGTACGAGTACATCCATACGGTACCAAACCACACCAAAACGGTGCAATACCGTACGAGTACATCCATACGGTACCAAACCACACCAAAACGGTGCAATTCCGTACGAGTACATCGATACGGTACCAAACCACACCAAAACGGTGCAAAACCGTGCGAGTACATCCATACGGTACAAAACCACACCAAAATGGTGCAATACCGTACGAGTACATCCATACGTTACCAAACCACACCAAAACGGTGCAATACCGTACGATTACTTCGTTACGGTACCAAACCACACCAAAAGGGTACAATACCGTACGAGTCATTCGTTACGGTACCAAACCAAACCAAAACGGTGAAATACCGTACGAGTACATCCATACGGTACCAAACCACATCAAAACGGTGCAATACCGTACGAGTACATCCATACGGTACCAAACCACACCAAAACGGTGCAAAACCGTGCGAGTACATCCATACGGTACAAAACCACACCAAAATGGTGCAATACCGTACGAGTACATCCATACGTTACCAAATCACACCAAAACGGTGCAATACCGTACGATTACTTCGTTACGGTACCAAACCACACCAAAAGGGTACAATACCGTACGAGTACTTCGTTACGGTACCAAACCAAACCAAAACGGTGCAATACCGTACGAGTACATCCATACGGCACCAAACCACGTCAAAACGGTCCAATACCGTACGAGTACATCCATACGGTACAAAACCACACCAAAACGGTGCAATACCGTACGAGTACTTCGTTACGGTACAAAACCACACCAAAAGGGTACAATACCGTACGAGTACATCCAAACGGTACCAAACCACCCCAAAAGGGTACAATACCAAACCACAAGAAAAGGGTACAATACCATACGAGTACTTTGTTACGGTACCAAACCACCCCAAAACGGTGCAATATTGTACGAGTACTTCGTTACGGTACAAAACCACACCAAAAGGGTACAATACCCTACGAGAACTTCGTTACGGTACCAAACCAAACCAAAACGGTGCAATTCCGTACGAGTACATCCATATGGTACCAAACCACACCAAAACAGTGCAAAACCATACGAGTACATCGATACGGTACCAAACCACACCAAAACGGTGCAATACCGTACGAGTACATCCATACGGTACCAAACCACACCAAAACGGTGCAATACCGTACGAGTACTTCGATACGGTACCAAAGCACACAAAAACGGTGCAAAACCGTACGAGTACATCGATACGGTACCAAACCACACCAAAACGGTGCAAAACCGTGCGAGTACATCCATACGGTACAAAACCACACCAAAATGGTGCAATACCGTACGAGTACATCCATACGTTACCAAACCACACCAAAACGGTGCAATACCGTACGATTACTTCGTTACGGTACCAAACCACACCAAAAGGGTACAATACCGTACGAGTCATTTGTTACGGTACCAAACCAAACCAAAACGGTGAAATACCGTACGAGTACATCCATACGGTACCAAACCACGTCAAAACGGTGCAATACCGTACGAGTACATCCATACGGTACCAAACCACACCAAAACGGTGCAATACCGTACGATTACATCGATACGGTACCAAACCACACCAAAACGGTGCAATTCCGTACGAGTACATCGATACGGTACCAAACCACACCAAAACGGTGCAATACCGTACGAGTACATCCATACGGTACCAAACCACACCAAAACGGTGCAATACCGTACGAGTACTTCGTTACGGTACCAAACCACACCAAAAGGGTACAATACCGTACGAGTACATCGATACGGTACCAAACCACACAAAAACGATGCAAAACCGTACGAGTACATCGATACGGTACCAAACCACACCAAAACGGTGCAAAACCGTGCGAGTACATCCATACGGTACCAAACCACACCAAAACGGTGCAATACCGTACGAGTACATCCATACGGTACCAAACCACGTCAAAACGGTGCAATACCGTACGAGTACATCCATACGGTACCAAACCACACCAAAACGGTGCAATACCGTACGAGTACATCCATACGGTACCAAACCACACCAAAACGGTGCAATTCCGTACGAGTACATCGATACGGTACCAAACCACACCAAAACGGTGCAAAATCGTGCGAGTACATCCATACGGTACAAAACCACACCAAAATGGTGCAATACCGTACGAGTACATCCATACGTTACCAAAGCACACCAAAACGGTGCAATACCGTACGAGTACTTCGTTACGGTACAAAACCACACCAAAAGGGTACAATACCGTACGAGTACATCCAAACGGTACCAAACCACCCCAAAAGGGTACAATACCAAACCACAACAAAAGGGTACAATACCATACGAGTACTTTGTTACGGTACCAAACCACCCCAAAACGGTGCAATACCGTACGAGTACTTCGTTACGGTACAAAACCACACCAAAAGGGTACAATACCCTACGAGAACTTCGTTACGGTACCAAACCAAACCAAAACGGTGCAATTCCGTACGAGTACATCCATATGGTACCAAACCACACCAAAACAGTGCAAAACCATACGAGTACATCGATACGGTACCAAACCACACCAAAACGGTGCAATACCGTACGAGTACATCCATACGGTACCAAACCACACCAAAACGGTGCAATACCGTACGAGTACTTCGTTACGGTACCAAACCACACCAAAAGGGTACAATACCGTACGAGTACATCGATACGGTACCAAACCACACCAAAACGGTGCGAAAACGTACGAGTACATCCATATGGTACCAAACCACACCAAAACGGTGCAATACCGTACGAGTACATCCATACGGTACAAAATCACACCAAAACGGTGCAATACCGTACGAGTACTTCGTTACGGTACCAAACCACAACAAAAGGGTACAATACCATACGAGTACTTTGTTACGGTACCAAACCACACCAAAACGGTGCAAAACCGTACGAGTACATCCAAACGGTACCAAACCACCCCAAAACGGTGCAATACCACACGAGTACTTCGTTACGGTACAAAACCACACCAAAAGGGTACAATACCCTACGAGAACTTCGTTACGGTACCAAACCAAACCAAAACGGTGCAATTCCGTACGAGTACATCCATATGGTACCAAACCCCAGAAAAACAGTGCAAAACTATACGAGTACATCGATACGGTACCAAACCACACTAAAACGGTGCAATACCGTACGAGTACATCCATACGGTACCAAACCACACCAAAACGGTGCAATACCGTACGAGTACTTCGTTACGGTACAAAACCACACCAAAAGGGTACAATACCGTACGAGTACATCCAAACGGTACCAAACCACCCCAAAAGGGTACAATACCAAACCACAACAAAAGGGTACAATACCATACGAGTACTTTGTTACGGTACCAAACCACCCCAAAACGGTGCAATACCGTACGAGTACTTCGTTACGGTACAAAACCACACCAAAAGGGTACAATACCCTACGAGAACTTCGTTACGGTACCAAACCAAACCAAAACGGTGCAATTCCGTACGAGTACATCCATATGGTACCAAACCACACCAAAACAGTGCAAAACCATACGAGTACATCGATACGGTACCAAACCACACCAAAACGGTGCAATACCGTACGAGTACATCCATACGGTACCAAACCACACCAAAACGGTGCAATACCGTACGAGTACTTCGTTACGGTACCAAACCACACCAAAAGGGTACAATACCGTACGAGTACATCGATACGGTACCAAACCACACCAAAACGGTGCGAAAACGTACGAGTACATCCATATGGTACCAAACCACACCAAAACGGTGCAATACCGTACGAGTACATCCATACGGTACAAAATCACACCAAAACGGTGCAATACCGTACGAGTACTTCGTTACGGTACCAAACCACAACAAAAGGGTACAATACCATACGAGTACTTTGTTACGGTACCAAACCACACCAAAACGGTGCAAAACCGTACGAGTACATCCAAACGGTACCAAACCACCCCAAAACGGTGCAATACCACACGAGTACTTCGTTACGGTACAAAACCACACCAAAAGGGTACAATACCCTACGAGAACTTCGTTACGGTACCAAACCAAACCAAAACGGTGCAATTCCGTACGAGTACATCCATATGGTACCAAACCACAGAAAAACAGTGCAAAACTATACGAGTACATCGATACGGTACCAAACCACACTAAAACGGTGCAATACCGTACGAGTACATCCATACGGTACCAAACCACACCAAAACGGTGCAATACCGTACGAGTACTTCGTTACGGTACCAAACCACACCAAAAGGGTACAATACCGTACGAGTACATCGATACGGTACCAAACCACACCAAAACGGTGCAAAACCGTACGAGTACATCGATACGGTACCAAACCACATCAAAACGGTGCAATTCCGTACGAGTAAATCGATACGGTACCAAACCACACCAAAACGGTGCAAAACCGTGCGAGTACATCCATACGGTACCAAACCACACCAAAACGGTGCAATACCGTCCGAGTACATCCATACGGTACCAAACCACACCAAAACGGTGCAATACCGTACGAGTACTTCGTTACGGTACTAAACCACACCAAAAGGGTACAATACCGTACGAGTACTTCGTTACGGTACCAAACCAAAGCAAAACGGTGCAATACCGTACGACTACATCCATACGGTACCAAACCAAGTCAAAACGGTGCAATACCGTACGAGTACATCCATACGGTACCAAACCACACCAAAACGGTGCAATGCCGTACGAGTACTTCGTTACGATACCAAAACACACCAAAACGGTGCGAAGCCGTACGAGTACATCCAAACGGTACCAAACCACCCCAAAACGGTGCAATACCGTACGAGTACTTCGTTACGGAACCAAACCACACCAAAAGGGTACAATACCGTACGAGTACTTCGTTACGGTACCAAACCTAACCAAAACGGTGCAATACCGTACGAGTACATCCATACGGTACCAAACCACACCAAAACTGTGCAATACCGTACGAGTACATCCATACGGTACCAAACCACACCAAAACGGTGCAATACCGTACGAGTACTTCGTTACGGTACCAAACCAAACCAAAACAATGCAATACCGTACGAGTACATCCATACGGTAACAAACCACACCAAAACGGTGCAATACCGTACGAGTACATCCATACGGTACCAAACCACACCAAAACGGTGCAATACCGTACGAGTACTTTGTTACGGTACCAAACCACACCAAAAGGATACAATACCGTACGAGTACTTCGTTACGTTTCCAAACCAAACCAAAACGGTGCAATACCGTACGAGTACATCCATACGGTACCAAACCAAACCACACCAAAAGGATACAATACCGTACGAGTACTTCGTTACGTTTCCAAACCAAACCAAAACGGTGCAATACCGTACGAGTACATCCATATGGTACCAAACCACACCAAAACGGTGCAATACCGTACGAGTACATCCATACGGTACAAAATCACACCAAAACGGTGCAATACCGTACGAGTACTTCGTTACGGTACCAAACCACAACAAAAGGGTACAATACCATACGAGTACTTTGTTACGGTACCAAACCACACCAAAACGGTGCAAAACCGTACGAGTACATCCAAACGGTACCAAACCACCCCAAAACGGTGCAATACCACACGAGTACTTCGTTACGGTACAAAACCACACCAAAAGGGTACAATACCCTACGAGAACTTCGTTACGGTACCAAACCAAACCAAAACGGTGCAATTCCGTACGAGTACATCCATATGGTACCAAACCACAGAAAAACAGTGCAAAACTATACGAGTACATCGATACGGTACCAAACCACACTAAAACGGTGCAATACCGTACGAGTACATCCATACGGTACCAAACCACACCAAAACGGTGCAATACCGTACGAGTACTTCGTTACGGTACCAAACCACAGCAAAAGGGTACAATACCGTACGAGTACATCGATACGGTACCAAACCACACCAAAACGGTGCGAAAACGTACGAGTACATCCATACGGTACCAAACCACACCAAAACGGTGCAATACCGTACGAGTACATCCATACGGTACAAAATCACACCAAAACGGTGCAATACCGTACGAGTACTTCGTTACGGTACCAAACCACAACAAAAGGGTACAATACCATACGAGTACTTTGTTACGGTACCAAACCACACCAAAACGGTGCAAAACCGTACGAGTACATCCAAACGGTACCAAACCACCCCAAAACGGTGCAATACCACACGAGTACTTCGTTACGGTACAAAACCACACCAAAAGGGTACAATACCCTACGAGAACTTCGTTACGGTACCAAACCAAACCAAAACGGTTCAATTCCGTACGAGTACATCCATATGGTACCAAACCACACAAAAACAGTGCAAAACCATACGAGTACATCGATACGGTACCAAACCACACTAAAACGGTGCAATACCGTACGAGTACATCCATACGGTACCAAACCACACCAAAACGGTGCAATACCGTACGAGTACTTCGTTACGGTACCAAACCACACCAAAAGGGTACAATACCGTACGAGTACATCGATACGGTACCAAACCACACCAAAACGGTGCAAAACCGTACGAGTACATCGATACGGTACCAAACCACATCAAAACGGTGCAATTCCGTACGAGTAAATCGATACGGTACCAAACCACACCAAAACGATGCAAAACCGTGCGAGTACATCCATACGGTACCAAACCACACCAAAACAGTGCAATACCGTCCGAGTACATCCATACGGTACCAAACCACACCAAAACGGTGCAATACCGTACGAGTACTTCGTTACGGTACTAAACCACACCAAAAGGGTACAATACCGTACGAGTACTTCGTTACGGTACCAAACCAAAGCAAAACGGTGCAATACCGTACGACTACATCCATACGGTACCAAACCAAGTCAAAACGGTGCAATACCGTACGAGTACATCCATACGGTACCAAACCACACCAAAACGGTGCAATGCCGTACGAGTACTTCGTTACGATACCAAAACACACCAAAACGGTGCGAAGCCGTACGAGTACATCCAAACGGTACCAAACCACCCCAAAACGGTGCAATACCGTACGAGTACTTCGTTACGGAACCAAACCACACCAAAAGGGTACAATACCGTACGAGTACTTCGTTACGGTACCAAACCTAACCAAAACGGTGCAATACCGTACGAGTACATCCATACGGTACCAAACCACACCAAAACTGTGCAATACCGTACGAGTACATCCATACGGTACAAAACCACACCAAAACGGTGCAATACCGTACGAGTACTTCGTTACGGTACCAAACCAAACCAAAACGGTGCAATACCGTACGAGTACATCCATACGGTAACAAACCACACCAAAACGGTGCAATACCGTACGAGTACATCCATACGGTACCAAACCAAACCAAAATGGTGCAATACCGTACGAGTACTTTGTTACGGTACCAAACCACACCAAAAGGATACAATACCGTACGAGTACTTCGTTACGTTTCCAAACCAAACCAAAACGGTGCAATACCGTACGAGTACATGCATACGGTACCAAACCAAACCACACCAAAAGGATACAATACCGTACGAGTACTTCGTTACGTTGCCAAACCAAACCAAAACGGTGCAATACCGTACGAGTACATCCATATGGTACCAAACCACACCAAAACGGTGCAATACCGTACGAGTACATCCATACGGTACCAAACCACACCAAAACGGTGCAATACCGTACGAGTACTTCGTTACGGTACAAAACCACACCAAAAGGGTACAATACCGTACGAGTACATCCAAACGGTACCAAACCACCCCAAAAGGGTACAATACCAAACCACAACAAAAGGGTACAATACCATACGAGTACTTTGTTACGGTACCAAACCACCCCAAAACGGTGCAATACCGTACGAGTACTTCGTTACGGTACAAAACCACACCAAAAGGGTACAATACCCTACGAGAACTTCGTTACGGTACCAAACCAAACCAAAACGGTGCAATTCCGTACGAGTACATCCATATGGTACCAAACCACACCAAAACAGTGCAAAACCATACGAGTACATCGATACGGTACCAAACCACACCAAAACGGTGCAATACCGTACGAGTACATCCATACGGTACCAAACCACACCAAAACGGTGCAATACCGTACGAGTACTTCGTTACGGTACCAAACCACACCAAAAGGGTACAATACCGTACGAGTACATCGATACGGTACCAAACCACACCAAAACGGTGCGAAAACGTACGAGTACATCCATATGGTACCAAACCACACCAAAACGGTGCAATACCGTACGAGTACATCCATACGGTACAAAATCACACCAAAACGGTGCAATACCGTACGAGTACTTCGTTACGGTACCAAACCACAACAAAAGGGTACAATACCATACGAGTACTTTGTTACGGTACCAAACCACACCAAAACGGTGCAAAACCGTACGAGTACATCCAAACGGTACCAAACCACCCCAAAACGGTGCAATACCACACGAGTACTTCGTTACGGTACAAAACCACACCAAAAGGGTACAATACCCTACGAGAACTTCGTTACGGTACCAAACCAAACCAAAACGGTGCAATTCCGTACGAGTACATCCATATGGTACCAAACCACACAAAAACAGTGCAAAACCATACGAGTACATCGATACGGTACCAAACCACACTAAAACGGTGCAATACCGTACGAGTACATCCATACGGTACCAAACCACACCAAAACGGTGCAATACCGTACGAGTACTTCGTTACGGTACCAAACCACACCAAAAGGGTACAATACCGTACGAGTACATCGATACGGTACCAAACCACACCAAAACGGTGCAAAACCGTACGAGTACATCGATACGGTACCAAACCACATCAAAACGGTGCAATTCCGTACGAGTAAATCGATACGGTACCAAACCACACCAAAACGATGCAAAACCGTGCGAGTACATCCATACGGTACCAAACCACACCAAAACAGTGCAATACCGTCCGAGTACATCCATACGGTACCAAACCACACCAAAACGGTGCAATACCGTACGAGTACTTCGTTACGGTACTAAACCACACCAAAAGGGTACAATACCGTACGAGTACTTCGTTACGGTACCAAACCAAAGCAAAACGGTGCAATACCGTACGACTACATCCATACGGTACCAAACCAAGTCAAAACGGTGCAATACCGTACGAGTACATCCATACGGTACCAAACCACACCAAAACGGTGCAATGCCGTACGAGTACTTCGTTACGATACCAAAACACACCAAAACGGTGCGAAGCCGTACGAGTACATCCAAACGGTACCAAACCACCCCAAAACGGTGCAATACCGTACGAGTACTTCGTTACGGAACCAAACCACACCAAAAGGGTACAATACCGTACGAGTACTTCGTTACGGTACCAAACCTAACCAAAACGGTGCAATACCGTACGAGTACATCCATACGGTACCAAACCACACCAAAACTGTGCAATACCGTACGAGTACATCCATACGGTACAAAACCACACCAAAACGGTGCAATACCGTACGAGTACTTCGTTACGGTACCAAACCAAACCAAAACGGTGCAATACCGTACGAGTACATCCATACGGTAACAAACCACACCAAAACGGTGCAATACCGTACGAGTACATCCATACGGTACCAAACCAAACCAAAATGGTGCAATACCGTACGAGTACTTTGTTACGGTACCAAACCACACCAAAAGGATACAATACCGTACGAGTACTTCGTTACGTTTCCAAACCAAACCAAAACGGTGCAATACCGTACGAGTACATGCATACGGTACCAAACCAAACCACACCAAAAGGATACAATACCGTACGAGTACTTCGTTACGTTGCCAAACCAAACCAAAACGGTGCAATACCGTACGAGTACATCCATATGGTACCAAACCACACCAAAACGGTGCAATACCGTACGAGTACATCCATACGGTACCAAATCACACCAAAACGGTGCAATACCGTACGAGTACTTCGTTACGGTACCAAACCACAACAAAAGGGTACAATACCATACGAGTACTTTGTTACGGTACCAAACCACACCAAAACGGTGCAAAACCGTACGAGTACATCCAAACGGTACCAAACCACCCCAAAACGGTGCAATACCATACGAGTACTTCGTTACGGTACAAAAAGCACACCAAAAGGGTACAATACCCTACGAGAACTTCGTTACGGTACCAAACCAAACCAAAACGGTGCAATTCCGTACGAGTACATCCATATGGTACCAAACCACACTAAAACAGTGCAAAACCATACGAGTACATCGATACGGTACCAAACCACACCAAAACGGTGCAATACCGTACGAGTACTTCGTTACGGTACCAAACCACACCAAAAGGGTGCAATACCGTACGAGTACTTCGTTACGGTACCAAACCAAACCAAAATGGTGCAATACCGTACGAGTACATCCATACGGTACCAAACCACGACAAAACGGTGCAATACCGTACGAGTACATCCATACGTTACCAAACCACACCAAAACGGTGCAATACCGTACGAGTACATCCATACGGTAACAAACCACACCAAAACGGTGCAATACCGTACGAGTACATCCATACGGTACCAAACCACGCCAAAACGGTGCAATACCGTACGAGTACTTTGTTACGGTTCCAAACCACACCAAAAGGATACAATACCGTACGAGTACTTCGTTACGTTTCCAAACCAAACCAAAACGGTGCAATACCGTACGAGTACATCCATACGGTACCAAACCACACCAAAACGGTGCAATACCGTACGAGTACATCCATACGGTACCAAACCACACCAAAACGGTGCAATACCGTACGAGTACTTCGTTACGGTACTAAACCACACCAAAAGGGTGCAATACCGTACGAGTACATCGATACGGTACCAAACCACACCAAAACGGTGCAAAACCGTACGAGTACATCGATACGGTACCAAACCACACCAAAACGGTGCGAAAACGTACGAGTACATCCATATGGTACCAAACCACACCAAAACGGTGCAATACCGTACGAGTACATCCATACGGTACCAATTCACACCAAAACGGTGCAATACCGTACGAGTACTTCGTTACGGTACCAAACCACAACAAAAGGGTCCAATACCATACGAGTACTTTGTTACGGTACCAAACCACACCAAAACGGTGCAAAACCGTACGAGTACATCCAAACGGTACCAAACCACCCCAAAACGGTGCAATACCATACGAGTACTTCGTTACGGTACAAGAAGCACACCAAAAGGGTACAATACCCTACGAGAACTTCGTTACGGTACCAAACCAAACCAAAACGGTTCAATTCCGTACGAGTACATCCATATGGTACCAAACCACACCAAAACAGTGCAAAACCATACGAGTACATCGATACGGTACCAAACCACACCAAAACGGTGCAATACCGTACGAGTACTTCGTTACGGTACCAAACCACACCAAAAGGGTGCAATACCGTACGAGTACTTCGTTACGGTACCAAACCAAACCAAAATGGTGCAATACCGTACGAGTACATCCATACGGTACCAAACCACGACAAAACGGTGCAATACCGTACGAGTACATCCATACGTTACCAAACCACACCAAAACGGTGCAATACCGTACGAGTACATCCATACGGTAACAAACCACACCAAAACGGTGCAATACCGTACGAGTACATCCATACGGTACCAAACCACACCAAAACGGTGCAATACCGTACGAGTACTTTGTTACGGTTCCAAACCACACCAAAAGGATACAATACCGTACGAGTACTTCGTTACGTTTCCAAACCAAACCAAAACGGTGCAATACCGTACGAGTACATCCATACGGTACCAAACCACACCAAAACGGTGCAATACCGTACGAGTACATCCATACGGTACCAAACCACACCAAAACGGTGCAATACCGTACGAGTACTTCGTTACGGTACTAAACCACACCAAAAGGGTACAATACCGTACGAGTACATCGATACGGTACCAAACCACACCAAAACGGTGCAAAACCGTACGAGTACATCGATACGGTACCAAACCACACCAAAACGGTGCGAAAACGTATGAGTACATCCATATGGTACCAAACCACACCAAAACGGTGCAATACCGTACGAGTACATCCATACGGTACCAATTCACACCAAAACGGTGCAATACCGTACGAGTACTTCGTTACGGTACCAAACCACAACAAAAGTGTACAATACCATACGAGTACTTTGTTACGGTACCAAACCACACCAAAACGGTGCAAAACCGTACGAGTACATTCAAACGGTACCAAACCACCCCAAAACGGTGCAATACCATACGAGTACTTCGTTACGGTACAAAAAGCACACCAAAAGGGTACAATACCCTACGAGAACTTCGTTACGGTACCAAACCAAACCAAAACGGTTCAATTCCGTACGAGTACATCCATATGGTACCAAACCACACCAAAACAGTGCAAAACCATACGAGTACATCGATACGGTACCAAACCACACCAAAACGGTGCAATACCGTACGAGTACTTCGTTACGGTACCAAACCACACCAAAAGGGTGCAATACCGTACGAGTACTTCGTTACGGTACCAAACCAAACCAAAATGGTGCAATACCGTACGAGTACATCCATACGGTACCAAACCACGACGAAACGGTGCAATACCGTACGAGTACATCCATACGTTACCAAACCACACCAAAACGGTGCAATACCGTACGAGTACATCCATACGGTACCAAATCACACCAAAACGGTGCAATACCGTACGAGTACTTCGTTACGGTACCAAACCACAACAAAAGGGTACAATACCATACGAGTACTTTGTTACGGTACCAAACCACTCCAAAACGGTGCAAAACCGTACGAGTACATCCAAACGGTACCAAACCACCCCAAAACGGTGCAATACCATACGAGTAGTTCGTTACGGTACAAAAAGCACACCAAAAGGGTACAACACCCTACGAGAACTTCGTTACGGTACCAAACCAAACCAAAACGGTGCAATTCCGTACGAGTACATCCATATGGTACCAAACCACACCAAAACAGTGCAAAACCATACGAGTACATCGATACGGTACCAAACCACACCAAAACGGTGCAATACCGTACGAGTACTTCGTTACGGTACCAAACCACACCAAAAGGGTGCAATACCGTACGAGTACTTCGTTACGGTACAAAACCAAACCAAAATGGTGCAATACCGTACGAGTACATCCATACGGTACCAAACCACGACAAAACGGTGCAATACCGTACGAGTACATCCATACGTTACCAAACCACACCAAAACGGTGCAATACCGTACGAGTACATCCATACGGTACCAAACCACACCAAAACGGTGCAAAACCGTACGAGTACATCCAAACTGTACTAAACCACCCCAAAACGGTGCAATACCGTACGAGTACTTCGTTACGGTACAAAACCACACCAAAAGGGTACAATACCGTACGAGAACTTCGTTACGGCACCAAACCAAACAAAAACGGTGCAATTCCGTACGAGTACATCGATACGGTACCAAACCACACCAAAACGGTGCGAAAACGTATGAGTACATCCATACGGTACCAAACCACACCAAAACGGTGCAATACCGTACGAGTACATCCATACGGTACCAAACCACACCAAAACGGTGCAATACCGTACGAGTACTTCGTTACGGTACCAAACCACACCAAAAGGGTACAATACCGTACGAGTACTTCGTTACGGTACCAAACCAAACCAAAACGGTGCAATACCGTACGAGTACATCAATACGGCACCAAACCACGTCAAAACGGTCCAATACTGTACGAGTACATCCATACGGTACCAAACCACACCAAAACGGTGCAATACCGTACGAGTACATCAATACGGCACCAAACCACGTCAAAACGGTCCAATACTGTACGAGTACATCCATACGGTACCAAACCACACCAAAACGGTGCAATACCGTACGATTACTTCGTTACGGTACCAAACCACACCAAAAGGGTACAATACCATACGAGTACTTCGTTACGGTACCAAACCACACAAAAACGGTGCAAAACCGTACGAGTACATACATACGGTACCAAACCCCACCAAAACGGTGCAATACCGTACGAGTACATCCATACATTACCAAACCACACCAAAACGGTGCAATACCGTACGAGTACTTCGTTACGGTACCAAACCACACCAAAACGGTGCAATACCGTACGAGTACTTCGTTACGGTACCAAACCACACCAAAAGGGTGCAATACCGTACGAGTACTTCGTTACGGTACCAAACCAAACCAAAATGGTGCAATACCGTACGAGTACATCCATACGGTACCAAACCACGACAAAACGGTGCAATACCGTACGAGTACATCCATACGTTACCAAACCACACCAAAACGGTGCAATACCGTACGAGTACATCCATACGGTACCAAACCACATAAAAACGGTGCAATACCGTACGAGTACATCCATACGGTACCAAACCACACCAAAACGGTGCAATACCGTACGAGTACATCCATACATTACCAAACCAAACCAAAACGGTGCAATACCGTACGAGTACATCAATACGGCACCAAACCACGTCAAAACGGTCCAATACTGTACGAGTACATCCATACGGTACCAAACCACACCAAAACGGTGCAATACCGTACGATTACTTCGTTACGGAACCAAACCACACCAAAAGGGTACAATACCATACGAGTACTTCGTTACGGTACCAAACCACACAAAAACGGTGCAAAACCGTACGAGTACATACATACGGTACCAAACCCCACCAAAACGGTGCAATACCGTACGAGTACATCCATACATTACCAAACCACACCAAAACGGTGCAATACCGTACGAGTACTTCGTTACGGTACCAAACCACACCAAAACGGTGCAAAACCGTACGAGTACATCCATACCGTACCAAACCACACCAAAACGGTGCAATACCGTACGAGTACATCAATACGGCACCAAACCACGTCAAAACGGTCCAATACTGTACGAGTACATCCATACGGTACCAAACCACACCAAAACGGTGCAATACCGTACGATTACTTCGTTACGGTACCAAACCACACCAAAAGGGTACAATACCATACGAGTACTTCGTTACGGTACCAAACCACACAAAAACGGTGCAAAACCGTACGAGTACATACATACGGTACCAAACCCCACCAAAACGGTGCAATACCATACGAGTACATCCATACATTACCAAACCACACCAAAACGGTGCAATACCGTACGAGTACTTCGTTACGGTACCAAACCACACCAAAACGGTGCAATACCGTACGAGTACTTCGTTACGGTACCAAACCACACCAAAAGGGTGCAATACCGTACGAGTACTTCGTTACGGTACCAAACCAAACCAAAATGGTGCAATACCGTACGAGTACATCCATACGGTACCAAACCACGACAAAACGGTGCAATACCGTACGAGTACATCCATACGTTACCAAACCACACCAAAACGGTGCAATACCGTACGAGTACATCCATACGGTACCAAACCACACAAAAACGGTGCAATACCGTACGAGTACATCCATACGGTACCAAACCACACCAAAACGGTGCAATACCGTACGAGTACATCCATACATTACCAAACCAAACCAAAACGGTGCAATACCGTACGAGTACATCAATACGGCACCAAACCACGTCAAAACGGTCCAATACTGTACGAGTACATCCATACGGTACCAAACCACACCAAAACGGTGCAATACCGTACGATTACTTCGTTACGGTACCAAACCACACCAAAAGGGTACAATACCATACGAGTACTTCGTTACGGTACCAAACCACACAAAAACGGTGCAAAACCGTACGAGTACATACATACGGTACCAAACCCCACCAAAACGGTGCAATACCGTACGAGTACATCCATACATTACCAAACCACACCAAAACGGTGCAATACCGTACGAGTACTTCGTTACGGTACCAAACCACACCAAAACGGTGCAATACCGTACGAGTACATCCATACGGTACCAAACCACACCAAAACGGTGCAATACCGTACGAGTAATTCGTTACGGTACCAAACCACACCAAAAGGTGCAAAACCGTACGAGTACATCCATACGGTACCAAAACCACACCGAAACGGTGCAATACCGTACGAGTACATCCATACGGTACCAAACCACACCAAAACGGTTCAATACCGTACGAGTACATCCATACGGTACCAAACCACACCAAAACGGTGCAATACCGTACGAGTACTTCGTTACGGTACCAAACCACACCAAAAGGGTACAATACCGTACGAGTACTTCGTTACGGTACCAAACCAAACCAAAACGGTGCAATACCGTCCGAGTACATCGATACGGTACCAAAACACACCAAAACGGTGCAATACCGTTACGAGTATATCCATACGGTACCAAACCACACCAAAACGGTGCAATACCGTACGAGTACTTCGTTACGGTACCAAACCACACCAAAAGGGTACAATACCGTACGAGTACTTCGTTACGGTACCAAACCAAACCAAAATGGTGCAATACCGTACGAGTACATCCATACGGTACCAAACCACGACAAAACGTTGCAATACCGTACGAGTACATCCATACGTTACCAAAACACACCAAAACGGTGCAATACCGTACGAGTACATCCATACGGTACCAAACCACACCAAAACGGTGCAAAACCGTGCGAGTACATCCATACGGTACCAAACCACACCAAAACTGTGCAATACCGTACGAGTACTTCGTTACGGTACCAAACCACACCAAAAGGGTACAATACCGTACGAGTACTTCGTTACGGTACCAAACCAAACCAAAACGGTGCAATACCGTACGAGTACATCCATACGGTACCAAACCACGACAAAACGGTGCAATACCGTACGAGTACATCCATACGTTACCAAACCACACCAAAACGGTGCAATACCGTACGAGTACATCAATACGGCACCAAACCACGTCAAAACGGTCCAATACTGTACGAGTACATCCATACGGTACCAAACCACACCAAAAGGGTGCAATACCGTACGAGTACTTCGTTACGGTACCAAACCAAACCAAAAGGGTGCAATACCGTACGAGTACATCCATACGGTACCAAACCACGACAAAACGGTGCAATACCGTACGAGTACATCCATACGTTACCAAACCACACCAAAACGGTGCAATACCGTACGAGTACATCCATACGGTACCAAACCACACCAAAACGGTGCAAAACCGTACGAGTACATCCATACGGTACCAAACCACACCAAAACGGTGCAATACCGTACGATTACATCCATACATTACCAAACCACACCAAAACGGTGCAATACCGTACGAGTACTTCGTTACGGTACCAAACCACACCAAAACGGTGCAATACCGTACGAGTACATCCATACGGTACCAAACCACACCAAAACGGTGCAATACCGTACGAGTACTTCGTTACGGTACCAAACCACACCAAAAGGTGCAAAACCGTACGAGTACATCCATACGGTACCAAAACCACACCAAAACGGTGCAATACCGTACGAGTACATCCATACGGTACCAAACCACACCAAAACGGTTCAATACCGTACGAGTACATCCATACGGTACCAAACCACACCAAAACGGTGCAATACCGTACGAGTACTTCGTTACGGTACCAAACCACACCAAAAGGGTACAATACCGTACGAGTACTTCGTTACGGTACCAAACCAAACCAAAACGGTGCAATACCGTCCGAGTACATCGATACGGTACCAAAACACACCAAAACGGTGCAATACCGTTACGAGTATATCCATACGGTACCAAACCACACCAAAACGGTGCAATACCGTACGAGTACATCCATACATTACCAAACCAAACCAAAACGGTGCAATACCGTACGAGTACATCAATACGGCACCAAACCACGTCAAAACGGTCCAATACTGTACGAGTACATCCATACGGTACCAAACCACACCAAAACGGTGCAATACCGTACGATTACTTCGTTACGGTACCAAACCACACCAAAAGGGTACAATACCATACGAGTACTTCGTTACGGTACCAAACCACACAAAAACGGTGCAAAACCGTACGAGTACATACATACGGTACCAAACCCCACCAAAACGGTGCAGTACCGTACGAGTACATCCATACATTACCAAACCACACCAAAACGGTGCAATACCGTACGAGTACTTCGTTACGGTACCAAACCACACCAAAACGGTGCAATACCGTACGAGTACATCCATACGGTACCAAACCACACCAAAACGGTGCAATACCGTACGAGTAATTCGTTACGGTACCAAACCACACCAAAAGGTGCAAAACCGTACGAGTACATCCATACGGTACCAAAACCACACCAAAACGGTGCAATACCGTACGAGTACATCCATACGGTACCAAACCACACCAAAACGGTTCAATACCGTACGAGTACATCCATACGGTACCAAACCACACCAAAACGGTGCAATACCGTACGAGTACTTCGTTACGGTACCAAACCACACCAAAAGGGTACAATACCGTACGAGTACTTCGTTACGGTACCAAACCAAACCAAAACGGTGCAATACCGTCCGAGTACATCGATACGGTACCAAAACACACCAAAACGGTGCAATACCGTTACGAGTATATCCATACGGTAGCAAACCACACCAAAACGGTGCAATACCGTACGAGTACTTCGTTACGGTACCAAACCACACCAAAAGGGTACAATACCGTACGAGTACTTCGTTACGGTACCAAACCAAACCAAAATGGTGCAATACCGTACGAGTACATCCATACGGTACCAAACCACGACAAAACGTTGCAATACTGTACGAGTACATCCATACGTTACCAAACCACACCAAAACGGTGCAATACCGTACGAGTACATCCATACGGTACCAAACCACACCAAAACGGTGCAAAACCGTGCGAGTACATCCATACGGTACCAAACCACACCAAAACTGTGCAATACCGTACGAGTACTTCGTTACGGTACCAAACCACACCAAAAGGGTACAATACCGTACGAGTACTTCGTTACGGTACCAAACCAAACCAAAACGGTGCAATACCGTACGAGTACATCCATACGGTACCAAACCACGACAAAACGGTGCAATACCGTACGAGTACATCCATATGTTACCAAACCACACCAAAACGGTGCAATACCGTACGAGTACATCAATACGGCACCAAACCACGTCAAAACGGTCCAATACTGTACGAGTACATCCATACGGTACCAAACCACACCAAAAGGGTGCAATACCGTACGAGTACTTCGTTACGGTACCAAACCAAACCAAAAGGGTGCAATACCGTACGAGTACATCCATACGGTACCAAACCACGACAAAACGGTGCAATACCGTACGAGTACATCCATACGTTACCAAACCACACCAAAACGGTGCAATACCGTACGAGTACATCCATACGGTACCAAACCACACCAAAACGGTGCAAAACCGTACGAGTACATCCATACGGTACCAAACCACACCAAAACGGTGCAATACCGTACGATTACATCCATACATTACCAAACCACACCAAAACGGTGCAATACCGTACGAGTACTTCGTTACGGTACCAAACCACACCAAAACGGTGCAATACCGTACGAGTACATCCATACGGTACCAAACCACACCAAAACGGTGCAATACCGTACGAGTACTTCGTTACGGTACCAAACCACACCAAAAGGTGCAAAACCGTACGAGTACATCCATACGGTACCAAAACCACACCAAAACGGTGCAATACCGTACGAGTACATCCATACGGTACCAAACCACACCAAAACGGTGCAATACCGTACGAGTACATCCATACGGTACCAAACCACACCAAAACGGTTCAATACCGTACGAGTACTTCGTTACGGTACCAAACCACACCAAAAGGGTACAATACGGTACGAGTACTTCGTTACGGTACCAAACCAAACCAAAATGGTGCAATATCGTACGAGTACATCCATACGGTACCAAACCACGACAAAACGTTGCAATACCGTACGAGTACATCCATACGTTACCAAAACCACACCAAAACGGTGCAATACCGTACGAGTACATCCATACGGTACCAAACCACACCAAAACGGTTCAATACCGTACGAGTACATCCATACGGTACCAAACCACACCAAAACGGTGCAATACCGTACGAGTACTTCGTTACGGTACCAAACCACACCAAAAGGGTACAATACCGTACGAGTACTTCGTTACGGTACCAAACCAAACCAAAACGGTGCAATACCGTCCGAGTACATCGATACGGTACCAAAACACACCAAAACGGTGCAATACCGTTACGAGTATATCCATACGGTACCAAACCACACCAAAACGGTGCAATACCGTACGAGTACTTCGTTACGGTACCAAACCACACCAAAAGGGTACAATACCGTACGAGTACTTCGTTACGGTACCAAACCAAACCAAAATGGTGCAATACCGTACGAGTACATCCATACGGTACCAAACCACGACAAAACGTTGCAATACCGTACGAGTACATCCATACGTTACCAAACCACACCAAAACGGTGCAATACCGTACGAGTACATCCATACGGTACCAAACCACACCAAAACGGTGCAAAACCGTGCGAGTACATCCATACGGTACCAAACCACACCAAAACTGTGCAATACCGTACGAGTACTTCGTTACGGTACCAAACCACACCAAAAGGGTACAATTCCGTACGAGTACTTCGTTACGGTACCAAACCAAACCAAAACGGTGCAATACCGTCCGAGTACATCGATACGGTACCAAAACACACCAAAACGGTGCAATACCGTTACGAGTATATCCATACGGTACCAAACCACACCAAAACGGTGCAATACCGTACGAGTACTTCGTTACGGTACCAAACCACACCAAAAGGGTACAATACCGTACGAGTACATCGTTACGGTACCAAACCAAACCAAAACGGTGCAATACCGTACGAGTACATCCATACGGTACTAAACCACACCAAAACGGTGCAATACCGAACGAGTACATCCATACGGTACCAAACCACACCAAAACGGTGCAATACCGTACGAGTACATCCATACGGTACCAAACCACACCAGAACGGTGCAATACCGTACGAGTACTTCGTTACGGTACCAAACCACACCAGAACGGTGCAATACCGTACGAGTACTTGTTACGGTACCAAACCACACCAAAACGGTGCAATACCGTACGAGTACATCCATACGGTACCAAACCACGACAAAACGGTGCAATACCGTACGAGTACATCCATACGTTACCAAACCACACCAAAACGGTGCAATACCGTACGAGTACATCCATACGGTACCAAACCACACCAAAACGGTGCAAAACCGTACGAGTACATCCATACGGTACCAAACCACACCAAAACGGTGCAATACCGTACGATTACATCCATACATTACCAAACCACACCAAAACGGTGCAATACCGTACGAGTACTTCGTTACGGTACCAAACCACACCAAAACGGTGCAATACCGTACGAGTACATCCATACGGTCCCAAACCACACCAAAACGGTGCAATACCGTACGAGTACTTCGTTACGGTACCAAACCACACCAAAAGGTGCAAAACCGTACGAGTACATCCATACGGTACCAAAACCACACCAAAACGGTGCAATACCGTACGAGTACATCCATACGGTACCAAACCACACCAAAACGGTGCAATACCGTACGAGTACATCCATACGGTACCAAACCACACCAAAACGGTGCAATACCGTACGAGTACTTCGTTACGGTACCAAACCACACCAAAAGGGTACAATACGGTACGAGTACTTCGTTACGGTACCAAACCAAACAAAATGGTGCAATACCGTACGAGTACATCCATACGGTACCAAACCACGACAAAACGTTGCAATACCGTACGAGTACATCCATACGTTACCAAACCACACCAAAACGGTGCAATACCGTACGAGTACATCCATACGGTACCAAACCACACCAAAACGGTGCAAAACCGTGCGAGTACATCCATACGGTACCAAACCACACCAAAACTGTGCAATACCGTACGAGTACTTCGTTACGGTACCAAACCACACCAAAAGGGTACAATACCGTACGAGTACATCGTTACGGTACCAAACCAAACCAAAACGGTGCAATACCGTACGAGTACATCCATACGGTACCAAACCACACCAAAACGGTGCAATACCGAACGAGTATATCCATACGGTACCAAACCACACCAAAACGGTGCAATACCGTACGATTACATCCATACATTACCAAACCACACGAAAACGGTGCAAAACCGTACGAGTAAATCCATACGGTACCAAACCACACCAAAACGGTGCAATACCGTACGATTACATCCATACATTACCAAACCACACCAAAACGGTGCAATACCGTACGAGTACTTCGTTACGGTACCAAACCACACCAAAACGGTGCAATACCGTACGAGTACATCCATACGGTACCAAACCACACCAAAACGGTGCAATACCGTACGAGTACTTCGTTACGGTACCAAACCACACCAAAAGGTGCAAAACCGTACGAGTACATCCATACGGTACCAAAACCACACCAAAACGGTGCAATATCGTACGAGTACATCCATACGGTACCAAACCACACCAAAACGGTGCAATACCGTACGAGTACATCCATACGGTACCAAACCACACCAAAACGGTGCAATACCGTACGAGTACATCCATACATTACCAAACCACACCAAAACGGTGCAATACCGTACGAGTACTTCGTTACGGTACCAAACCACACCAAAAGGGTACAATACCGTACGAGTACTTCGTTACGGTACCAAACCAAACCAAAACGGTGCAATACCGTACGAGTACATCGATACGGTACCAAAACACACCAAAACGGTGCAATACCGTTACAAGTATATCCATACGGTACCAAACCACACCAAAACGGTGCAATACCGTACGAGTACTTCGTTACGGTACCAAACCACACCAAATGGGTACAATACCGTACGAGTACTTCGTTACGGTACCAAACCAAACCAAAATGGTGCAATACCGTACGAGTACATCCATACGGTACCAAACCACGAAAAAACGTTGCAATACCGTACGAGTACATCCATACGTTACCAAACCACACCAAAACGGTGCAATACCGTACGAGTACATCCATACGGTACCAAACCACACCAAAACGGTGCAAAACCGTGCGAGTACATCCATACGGTACCAAACCACACCAAAACGGTGCAATACCGTACGAGTACTTCGTTACGGTACCAAACCACACCAAAAGGGTACAATACCGTACAAGTACTTCGTTACGGTACCAAACCAAACCAAAACGGTGCAATACCGTACGAGTACATCCATACGGTACCAAACCACACCAAAACGGTGCAATACCGAACGAGTATATCCTTACGGTACCAAACCACACCAAAACGGTGCAATACCGTACGAGTACATCCATACGGTACCAAACCACACCAAAACGGTGCAAAACCGTACGAGTACATCCATACGGTACCAAACCACACCAAAACGGTGCAATACCGTACGAGTACTTCGTTACGGTACCAAACCACACCAAAACGGTGCAATACCGTACGAGTACATCCATACGGTACCAAACCACACCAAAACGGTGCAATACCGTACGAGTACTTCGTTACGGTACCAAACCACACCAAAAGGTGCAAAACCGTACGAGTACATCCATACGGTACCAAACCACGACAAAACGTTGCAAAACCGTACGAGTACATCCATACGGTACCAAACCACACCAAAACGGTGCAATACCGTACGAGTACTTCGTTACGGTACCAAACCACACCAAAACGGTGCAATACCGTACGAGTACATCCATACGGTACCAAACCACACCAAAACGGTGCAATACCGTACGAGTACTTCGTTACGGTACCAAACCACACCAAAAGGTGCAAAACCGTACGAGTACATCCATACGGTACCAAAACCACACCAAAACGGTGCAATACCGTACGAGTACATCCATACGGTACCAAACCACAACAAAACGGTGCAATACCGTACGAGTACATCCATATGGTATCAAACCACACCAAAACGGTGCAATACCGTACGAGTACATCCATACATTACCAAACCATACCAAAACGGTGCAATACCGTACGAGTAGATCCATACGGTGCCAAACGGCACCCAAACGGTGCAATACCGTACGAGTACTTCGTTACGGTACCAAACCACACCAAAAGGGTACAATACCGTACGAGTACTTCGTTACAGTACCAAACCAAACCAAAATGGTGCAATACCGTACGAGTACATCCATACGGTACCAAACCACGACAAAACGTTGCAAAACCGTACGAGTACATCCATACGGTACCAAACCACACCAAAACGGTGCAATACCGTACGAGTACTTCGTTACGGTACCAAACCACACCAAAACGGTGCAATACCGTACGAGTACATCCATACGGTACCAAACCACACCAAAACGGTGCAATACCGTACGAGTACTTCGTTACGGTACCAAACCACACCAAAAGGTGCAAAACCGTACGAGTACATCCATACGGTACCAAAACCACACCAAAACGGTGCAATACCGTACGAGTACATCCATACGGTACCAAACCACAACAAAACGGTGCAATACCGTACGAGTACATCCATATGGTATCAAACCACACCAAAACGGTGCAATACCGTACGAGTACATCCATACATTACCAAACCATACCAAAACGGTTCAATACCGTACGAGTAGATCCATACGGTGCCAAACGGCACCCAAACGGTGCAATACCGTACGAGTACTTCGTTACGGTACCAAACCACACCAAAAGGGTACAATACCGTACGAGTACTGCGTTACGGTACCAAACCAAACCAAAATGGTGCAATACCGTACGAGTACATCCATACGGTACCAAACCACGACAAAACGTTGCAATACCGTACGAGTACATCCATACGTTACCAAACCACACCAAAACGGTGCAATACCGTACGAGTACATCCATACGGTACCAAACCACACCAAAACGGTGCAAAACCGTGCGAGTACATCCATACGGTACCAAACCACACCAAAAAGGTGCAATACCGTACGAGTACATCCATACGTTACCAAACCACACCAAAACGGTGCAATACCGTACGATTACTTCGTTACGGTACCAAACCACACCAAAAGGGTACAATACCGTACGAGAACTTCGTTACGGTACCAAACCAAACCAAAACGGTGCAATACCGTACGAGTACATCCATACGGCACCAAACCACGTCAAAACGGTGCAATACCGTACGAGTACATCCATACGGTACCAAACCACACCAAAACGGTGCAATACCGTACGAGTACTTCGTTACGGTACCAAACCACAACAAAAGGGTACAATACCGTACGAGTACTTTGTTACGGTACCAAACCACACCAAAAGGGTACAATACCCTACGAGAACTTCGTTACGGTACCAAACCAAACCAAAACGGTGCAATTCCGTACGAGTACATCCATATGGTACCAAACCACACCAAAACGGTGCAATACCGAACGAGTACATCCATACGGTACCAAACCACACCAAAACGGTGCAATACCGTACGAGTACATCCATACGGTACCAAACCACACCAAAACGGTGCAATACCGTACGAGTACTTCGTTACGGTGCCAAACCACACCAAAAGGGTACAATACCGTACGAGTACTTCGTTACGGTACCAAACCACACCAAAACGGTGCAAAACCGTACGAGTACATCCAAACGGTACCAAACCACCCCAAAACGGTGCAATACCGTACGAGTACTTCGTTACGGTACAAAACCACACCAAAAGGGTACAATACCCTACGAGAACTTCGTTACGGTACCAAACCAAACAAAAACGGTGCAATTCCGTACGAGTACATCCATACGGTACCAAACCACACCAAAACGGTGCAATACCGAACGAGTACATCCATACGGTACCAAACCACACCAAAACGGTGCAATACCGTACGAGTACATCCATACGGTACCAAACCACACCAAAACGGTGCAATACCGTACGAGTACTTCGTTACGGTGCCAAACAACACCAAAAGGGTACAATACCGTACGAGTACTTCGTTACGGTAGCAAACCACACCAAAACGGTGCAAAACCGTACGAGTACATCCATACGGTACCAAACCACACCAAAACGGTGCAATACCGTACGACTACTTCGTTACGGTACTAAAACCACACCAAAAGGGTACAATACCGTACGAGTACTTCGTTACGGTACCAAACCAAACCAAAACGGTGCAATACCGTTCGAGTACATCCATATGGTAACAAACCAAACCAAAACGGTGCAATACCGAACGAGTACATCCATACGGTACCAAACCACACCAAAACGGTGCAATACCGTACGAGTTCATCCATACGGTACCAAAGCACACCAAAACGGTGCAAAACCGTACGAGTACATCCAAACGGTACCAAACCACCCCAAAACGGTGCAATAGCGTACGAGTACTTCGTTACGGTACCAAACCACACCAAAAGGGTACAATACCGTACGAGTACTTCGTTACGTTACCAAACCAAACCAAACCAAAACGGTGCAATTCCGTACGAGTACATCCATACGGTACAAAACCACACCAAAACGGTGCAAAACCGTACGAGTACATCCATACGGTACCAAACCACACCAAAACGGTGCAATACCGTACGAGTACATCCATACGGTACCAAACCACACCAAAACGGTGCAATACCGTACGAGTACTTCGTTACGGTACCAAACCACACCAAAAGGGTACAATACCGTACGAGTACATCCATACGGTACCAAACCACACCAAAACGGTGCTATACCGTACGAGTACTTCGTTACGGTACCAAACCACACCAAAAGGGTACAATACCGTACGAGTACTTCGTTACGGTACCAAACCAAACCAAAACGGTGCAATACCGTACGAGTACATCCATACGGTACCAAACCACACCAAAACGGTGCAATACCGAACGAGTACATCCATACGGTACAAAACCACACCAAAACGGTGCAAAACCGTACGAGTACATCCATACGGTACCAAACCACACCAAAACGGTGCAATACCGTACGAGTACATCCATACGGTACCAAACCACACCAAAACGGTGCAATACCGTACGAGTACTTCGTTACGGTACCAAACCACACCAAAAGGGTACAATACCGTACGAGTACATCCATACGGTACCAAACCACACCAAAACGGTGCTATACCGTACGAGTACTTCGTTACGGTACCAAACCACACCAAAAGGGTACAATACCGTACGAGTACTTCGTTACGGTACCAAACCAAACCAAAACGGTGCAATACCGTACGAGTACATCCATACGGTACCAAACCACACCAAAACGGTGCAATACCGAACGAGTACATCCATACGGTACCAAACCACACCAAAACGGTGCAATACCGTACGAGTACATCCATACGGTACCAAACCACACCAAAACGGTGCAAAACCGTACGAGTACATCCAAACGGTACCAAACCACCCCAAAACGGTGCAATACCGTACGAGTACTTCGTTACGGTACCAAACCACACCAAAAGGGTACAATACCGTACGAGTACTTCGTTACGTTACCAAACCAAACCAAACCAAAACGGTGCAATTCCGTACGAGTACATCCATACGGTACAAAACCACACCAAAACGGTGCAAAACCGTACGAGTACATCCATACGGTACCAAACCACACCAAAACGGTGCAATACCGTACGAGTACATCCATACGGTACCAAACCACACCAAAACGGTGCAATACCGTACGAGTACATCCATACGGTACCAAACCACACCAAAACGGTGCAATACCGTACGAGTACTTCGTTACGGTACCAAACCACACCAAAAGGGTACAATACCGTACGAGTACATCCATATGGTACCAAACCACACCAAAACGGTGCAATACCGTACGAGTACTTCGTTACGGTACCAAACCAAACCAAAACGGTGCAATACCGTACGAGTACATCCATACGGTAACAAACCACACCAAAACGGTGCAATACCGTACGAGTACATCCATACGGTACCAGACCACACCAAAACGGTGCAATACCGTACGAGTACTTTGTTACGGTACCAAACCACACCAAAAGGATACAATACCGTACGAGTACTTCGTTACGTTTCCAAACCAAACCAAAACGGTGCAATACCGTACGAGTACATCCATACGGTACCAAACCACACCAAAACGGTGCAATACCGTACGAGTACATCCATACGGTACCAAACCACACCAAAACGGTGCAATACCGTACGAGTACTTCGTTACGGTACTAAACCACCCCAAAACGGTGCAATACCATACGAGTACTTCGTTACGGTACAAAAAGCACACCAAAAGGGTACAATACCCTACGAGAACTTCGTTACGGTTCCAAACCAAACCAAAACGGTTCAATTCCGTACGAGTGCATCCATATGGTACCAAACCACACCAAAACAGTGCAAAACCATACGAGTACATCGATACGGTACCAAACCACACCAAAAGGGTGCAATACTGTACGAGTACTTCGTTACGGTACCAAACCAAACCAAAATGGTGCAATACCGTACGAGTACATCCATAGGGTACCAAACCACGACAGAACGGTGCAATACCGTACGAGTACATCCATACGTTACCAAACCACACCAAAACGGTGCAATACCGTACGAGTACATCCATACGGTACCAAACCACACCAAAACGGTGCGAAAACGTACGAGTACATCCATATGGTACCAAACCACACCAAAACGGTGCAATACCGTACGAGTACATCCATACGGTACCAAATCACACCAAAACGGTGCAATACCGTACGAGTACTTCGTTACGGTACCAAACCACAACAAAAGGGTACAATACCATACGAGTACTTTGTTACGGTACCAAACCACACCAAAACGGTGCAATACCGTACGAGTACATCCATACGGTACCAAATCACACCAAAACGGTGCAATACCGTACGAGTACTTCGTTACGGTACCAAACCACAACAAAAGGGTACAATACCATACGAGTACTTTGTTATGGTACCAAACCACACCAAAACGGTGCAAAACCGTACGAGTACATCCAAACGGTACCAAACCACCCCAAAACGGTGCAATACCATACGAGTACTTCGTTACGGTACAAAAAGCACACCAAAAGGGTACAATACCCTACGAGAACTTCGTTACGGTACCAAACCAAACCAAAACGGTTCAATTCCGTACGAGTACATCCATATGGTACCAAACCACACCAAAACAGTGCAAAACCATACGAGTACATCGATACGGTACCAAACCACACCAAAACGGTGCAATACCGTACGAGTACTTCGTTACGGTACCAAACCACACCAAAAGGGTGCAATACCGTACGAGTACTTCGTTACGGTACCAAACCAAACCAAAATGGTGCAATACCGTACGAGTACATCCATACGGTACCAAACCACGACAAAACGGTGCAATACCGTACGAGTACATCCATACGTTACCAAACCACACCAAAACGGTGCAATACCGTACGAGTACATCCATACGGTACCAAACCACACCAAAACGGTGCAATACCGTACGAGTACTTCGTTACGGTACCAAACCAAACCAAAACGGTGCAATACCGTACGAGTACATCCATACGGTAACAAACCACACCAAAACGGTTCAATACCGTACGAGTACATCCATACGGTACCAGACCACACCAAAACGGTGCAATACCGTACGAGTACTTTGTTACGGTACCAAACCACACCAAAAGGATACAATACCGTACGAGTACTTCGTTACGTTTCCAAACCAAACCAAAACGGTGCAATACCGTACGAGTACATCCATACGGTACCAAACCACACCAAAACGGTGCAATACCGTACGAGTACATCCATACGATACCAAACCACACCAAAACGGTGCAATACCGTACGAGTACTTCGTTACGGTACTAAAACCACACCAAAAGGGTACAATACCGTACGAGTACTTCGTTACGGTACCAAACCAAACCAAAACGGTGCAATACCGTTCGAGTACATCCATATGGTAACAAACCAAACCAAAACGGTGCAATACCGAACGAGTACATCCATACGGTACCAAACCACACCAAAACGGTGCAATACCGTACGAGTTCATCCATACGGTACCAAAGCACACCAAAACGGTGCAAAACCGTACGAGTACATCCAAACGGTACCAAACCACCCCAAAACGGTGCAATAGCGTACGAGTACTTCGTTACGTTACCAAACCAAACCAAACCAAAACGGTGCAATTCCGTACGAGTACATCCATACGGTACAAAACCACACCAAAACGGTGCAAAACCGTACGAGTACATCCATACGGTACCAAACCACACCAAAACGGTGCAATACCGTACGAGTACATCCATACGGTACCAAACCACACCAAAACGGTGCAATACCGTACGAGTACATCCATACGGTACCAAACCACACCAAAACGGTGCAATACCGTACGAGTACTTCGTTACGGTACCAAACCACACCAAAAGGGTACAATACCGTACGAGTACATCCATACGGTACCAAACCACACCAAAACGGTGCAATACCGTACGAGTACTTCGTTACGGTACCAAACCAAACCAAAACGGTGCAATACCGTACGAGTACATCCATACGGTAACAAACCACACCAAAACGGTGCAATACCGTACGAGTACATCCATACGGTACCAGACCACACCAAAACGGTGCAATACCGTACGAGTACTTTGTTACGGTACCAAACCACACCAAAAGGATACAATACCGTACGAGTACTTCGTTACGTTTCCAAACATCACCAAAACGGTGCAATACCGTACGAGTACATCCATACGGTACCAAACCACACCAAAACGGTGCAATACCGTACGAGTACATCCATACGGTACCAAACCACACCAAAACGGTGCAATACCGTACGAGTACTTCGTTACGGTACTAAACCACCCCAAAACGGTGCAATACCATACGAGTACTTCGTTACGGTACAAAAAGCACACCAAAAGGGTACAATACCCTACGAGAACTTCGTTACGGTTCCAAACCAAACCAAAACGGTTCAATTCCGTACGAGTGCATCCATATGGTACCAAACCACACCAAAACAGTGCAAAACCATACGAGTACATCGATACGGTACCAAACCACACCAAAAGGGTGCAATACTGTACGAGTACTTCGTTACGGTACCAAACAAAACCAAAATGGTGCAATACCGTACGAGTACATCCATAGGGTACCAAACCACGACAGAACGGTGCAATACCGTACGAGTACATCCATACGTTACCAAACCACACCAAAACGGTGCAATACCGTACGAGTACATCCATACGGTACCAAACCACACCAAAACGGTGCGAAAACGTACGAGTACATCCATATGGTACCAAACCACACCAAAACGGTGCAATACCGTACGAGTACATCCATACGGTACCAAATCACACCAAAACGGTGCAATACCGTACGAGTACTTCGTTACGGTACCAAACCACAACAAAAGGGTACAATACCATACGAGTACTTTGTTACGGTACCAAACCACACCAAAACGGTGCAATACCGTACGAGTACATCCATACGGTACCAAATCACACCAAAACGGTGCAATACCGTACGAGTACTTCGTTACGGTACCAAACCACAACAAAAGGGTACAATACCATACGAGTACTTTGTTACGGTACCAAACCACACCAAAACGGTGCAAAACCGTACGAGTACATCCAAACGGTACCAAACCACCCCAAAACGGTGCAATACCATACGAGTACTTCGTTACGGTACAAAAAGCACACCAAAAGGGTACAATACCCTACGAGAACTTCGTTACGGTACCAAACCAAACAAAAACGGTTCAATTCCGTACGAGTACATCCATATGGTACCAAACCATACCAAAACAGTGCAAAACCATACGAGTACATCGATACGGTACCAAACCACACCAAAACGGTGCAATACCGTACGAGTACTTCGTTACGGTACCAAACCACACCAAAAGGGTGCAATACCGTACGAGTACTTCGTTACGGTACCAAACCAAACCAAAATGGTGCAATAACGTACGAGTACATCCATACGGTACCAAACCACGACAAAACGGTGCAATACCGTACGAGTACATCCATACGTTACCAAACCACACCAAAACGGTGCAATACCGTACGAGTACATCCATACGGTACCAAACCACACCAAAACGGTGCAATACCGTACGAGTACTTCGTTACGGTACCAAACCAAACCAAAACGGTGCAATACCGTACGAGTACATCCATACGGTAACAAACCACACCAAAACGGTTCAATACCGTACGAGTACATCCATACGGTACCAGACCACACCAAAACGGTGCAATACCGTACGAGTACTTTGTTACGGTACCAAACCACACCAAAAGGATACAATACCGTACGAGTACTTCGTTACGTTTCCAAACATCACCAAAACGGTGCAATACCGTACGAGTACATCCATACGGTACCAAACCACACCAAAACGGTGCAATACCGTACGAGTACATCCATACGGTACCAAACCACACCAAAACGGTGCAATACCGTACGAGTACTTCGTTACGGTACTAAACCACCCCAAAACGGTGCAATACCATACGAGTACTTCGTTACGGTACAAAAAGCACACCAAAAGGGTACAATACCCTACGAGAACTTCGTTACGGTTCCAAACCAAACCAAAACGGTTCAATTCCGTACGAGTGCATCCATATGGTACCAAACCACACCAAAACAGTGCAAAACCATACGAGTACATCGATACGGTACCAAACCACACCAAAAGGGTGCAATACTGTACGAGTACTTCGTTACGGTACCAAACCAAACCAAAATGGTGCAATACCGTACGAGTACATCCATAGGGTACCAAACCACGACAGAACGGTGCAATACCGTACGAGTACATCCATACGTTACCAAACCACACCAAAACGGTGCAATACCGTACGAGTACATCCATACGGTACCAAACCACACCAAAACGGTGCGAAAACGTACGAGTACATCCATATGGTACCAAACCACACCAAAACGGTGCAATACCGTACGAGTACATCCATACGGTACCAAATCACACCAAAACGGTGCAATACCGTACGAGTACTTCGTTACGGTACCAAACCACAACAAAAGGGTACAATACCATACGAGTACTTTGTTACGGTACCAAACCACACCAAAACGGTGCAATACCGTACGAGTACATCCATACGGTACCAAATCACACCAAAACGGTGCAATACCGTACGAGTACTTCGTTACGGTACCAAACCACAACAAAAGGGTACAATACCATACGAGTACTTTGTTACGGTACCAAACCACACCAAAACGGTGCAAAACCGTACGAGTACATCCAAACGGTACCAAACCACCCCAAAACGGTGCAATACCATACGAGTACTTCGTTACGGTACAAAAAGCACACCAAAAGGGTACAATACCCTACGAGAACTTCGTTACGGTACCAAACCAAACCAAAACGGTTCAATTCCGTACGAGTACATCCATATGGTACCAAACCACACCAAAACAGTGCAAAACCATACGAGTACATCGATACGGTACCAAACCACACCAAAACGGTGCAATACCGTACGAGTACTTCGTTACGGTACCAAACCACACCAAAAGGGTGCAATACCGTACGAGTACTTCGTTACGGTACCAAACCAAACCAAAATGGTGCAATACCGTACGAGTACATCCATACGGTACCAAACCACGACAAAACGGTGCAATACCGTACGAGTACATCCATACGTTACCAAACCACACCAAAACGGTGCAATACCGTACGAGTACATCCATACGGTACCAAACCACACCAAAACGGTGCAATACCGTACGAGTACTTCGTTACGGTACCAAACCAAACCAAAACGGTGCAATACCGTACGAGTACATCCATACGGTAACAAACCACACCAAAACGGTTCAATACCGTACGAGTACATCCATACGGTACCAGACCACACCAAAACGGTGCAATACCGTACGAGTACTTTGTTACGGTACCAAACCACACCAAAAGGATACAATACCGTACGAGTACTTCGTTACGTTTCCAAACCACACCAAAACGGTGCAATACCGTACGAGTACATCCATACGGTACCAAACCACACCAAAACGGTGCAATACCGTACGAGTACATCCATACGGTACCAAACCACACCAAAACGGTGCAATACCGTACGAGTACTTCGTTACGGTACTAAACCACCCCAAAACGGTGCAATACCATACGAGTACTTCGTTACGGTACAAAAAGCACACCAAAAGGGTACAATACCCTACGAGAACTTCGTTACGGTACCAAACCAAACCAAAACGGTTCAATTCCGTACGAGTGCATCCATATGGTACCAAACCACACCAAAACAGTGCAAAACCATACAAGTACATCGATACGGTACCAAACCACACCAAAAGGGTGCAATACTGTACGAGTACTTCGTTACGGTACCAAACCAAACCAAAATGGTGCAATACCGTACGAGTACATCCATAGGGTACCAAACCACGACAGAACGGTGCAATACCGTACGAGTACATCCATACGTTACCAAACCACACCAAAACGGTGCAATACCGTACGAGTACATCCATACGGTACCAAACCACACCAAAACGGTGCGAAAACGTACGAGTACATCCATATGGTACCAAACCACACCAAAACGGTGCAATACCGTACGAGTACATCCATACGGTACCAAATCACACCAAAACGGTGCAATACCGTACGAGTACTTCGTTACGGTACCAAACCACAACAAAAGGGTACAATACCATACGAGTACTTTGTTACGGTACCAAACCACACCAAAACGGTGCAAAACCGTACGAGTACATCCAAACGGTACCAAACCACCCCAAAACGGTGCAATACCATACGAGTACTTCGTTACGGTACAAAAAGCACACCAAAAGGGTACAATACCCTACGAGAACTTCGTTACGGTACCAAACCAAACCAAAACGGTGCAATTCCGTACGAGTACATCCATATGGTACCAAACCAAACCAAAAAAGTGCAAAACCATACGAGTACATCGATACGGTACCAAACCACACCAGAACGGTGCAATACCGTACGAGTACTTCGTTACGGTACCAAACCACACCAAAAGGGTGCAATACCGTACGAGTACTTCGTTACGGTACCAAACCAAACCAAAATGGTGCAATACCGTACGAGTATATCCATACGGTACCAAACCACGACAAAACGGTGCAATACCGTACGAGTACATCCATACGTTACCAAACCACACCAAAACGGTGCAATACCGTACGAGTACATCCATACGGTACCAAACCGCACCAAAACGGTGCGAAAACGTACGAGTACATCCATATGGTACCAAACCACACCAAAACGGTGCAATACCGTACGAGTACATCCATACGGTACCAAATCACACCAAAACGGTGCCATACCGTACGAGTACTTCGTTACGGTACCAAACCACAACAAAAGGGTACAATACCTTACGAGTACTTTGTTACGGTACCAAACCACACCAAAACGGTGCAAAACCGTACGAGTACATCCAAACGGTACCAAACCACCCCAAAACGGTGCAATACCATACGAGTACTTCGTTACGGTAAAAAAAGCACACCAAAAGGGTACAATACCCTACGAGAACTTCGTTACGGTACCAAACCAAACCAAAACGGTTCAATTCCGTACGAGTACATCCATATGGTACCAAACCACACCAAAACAGTGCAAAACCATACGAGTACATCGATACGGTACCAAACCACACCAAAACGGTGCAATACCGTACGAGTACTTCGTTACGGTACCAAACCACACCAAAAGGGTGCAATACCGTACGAGTACTTCGTTACGGTACCAAACCAAACCAAAATGGTGCAATACCGTACGAGTACATCCATACGGTACCAAACCACGACAAAACGGTGCAATACCGTACGAGTACATCCATACGTTACCAAACCACACCAAAACGGTGCAATACCGTACGAGTACATCCATACGGTACCAAACCACACCAAAACGGTGCGAAAACGTACGAGTACATCCATAGGGTACCAAACCACACCAAAACGGTGCAATACCGTACGAGTACATCCATACGGTACCAAATCACACCAAAACGGTGCAATACCGTACGAGTACTTCGTTACGGTACCAAACCACAACAAAAGGGTACAATACCATACGAGTACTTTGTTACGGTACCAAACCACTCCAAAACGGTGCAAAACCGTACGAGTACATCCAAACGGTACCAAACCACCCCAAAACGGTGCAATACCATACGAGTACTTCGTTACGGTACAAAAAGCACACCAAAAGGGTACAACCTCCTACGAGAACTTCGTTACGGTACCAAACCAAACCAAAACGGTGCAATTCCGTACGAGTACATCCATATGGTACCAAACCACACCAAAACAGTGCAAAACCATACGAGTACATCGATACGGTACCAAACCACACCAAAACGGTTCAATACCGTACGAGTACTTCGTTACGGTACCAAACCACACCAAAAGGGTGCAATACCGTACGAGTACTTCGTTACGGTACCAAACCAAACCAAAATGGTGCAATACCGTACGAGTACATCCATACGGTACCAAACCACGACAAAACGGTGCAATACCGTACGAGTACATCCATACGTTACCAAACCACACCAAAACGGTGCAATACCGTACGAGTACATCCATACGGTACCAAATCACACCAAAACGGTGCAATACCGTACGAGTACTTCGTTACGGTACCAAACCACAACAAAAGGGTACAATACCATACGAGTACTTTGTTACGGTACCAAACCACTCCAAAACGGTGCAAAACCGTACGAGTACATCCAAACGGTACCAAACCACCCCAAAACGGTGCAATACCATACGAGTACTTCGTTACGGTACAAAAAGCACACCAAAAGGGTACAACCTCCTACGAGAACTTCGTTACGGTACCAAACCAAACCAAAACGGTTCAATTCCGTACGAGTACATCCATATGGTACCAAACCACACCAAAACAGTGCAAAACCATACGAGTACATCGATACGGTACCAAACCACACCAAAACGGTGCAATACCGTACGAGTACTTCGTTACGGTACCAAACCACACCAAAAGGGTGCAATACCGTACGAGTACTTCGTTACGGTACCAAACCAAACCAAAATGGTGCAATACCGTACGAGTACATCCATACGGTACCAAACCACGACAAAACGGTGCAATACCGTACGAGTACATCCATACGTTACCAAACCACACCAAAACGGTGCAATACCGTACGAGTACATCCATACGGTACCAAACCACACCAAAACGGTGCAATACCGTACGAGTACTTCGTTACGGTACCAAACCAAACCAAAACGGTGCAATACCGTACGAGTACATCCATACGGTAACAAACCACACCAAAACGGTGCAATACCGTACGAGTACATCCATACGGTACCAGACCACACCAAAACGGTGCAATACCGTACGAGTACTTTGTTACGGTACCAAACCACACCAAAAGGATACAATACCGTACGAGTACTTCGTTACGTTTCCAAACCAAACCAAAACGGTGCAATACCGTACGAGTACATCCATACGGTACCAAACCACACCAAAACGGTGCAATACCGTACGAGTACATCCATACGGTACCAAACCACACCAAAACGGTGCAATACCGTACGAGTACTTCGTTACGGTACTAAACCACCCCAAAACGGTGCAATACCATACGAGTACTTCGTTACGGTACAAAAAGCACACCAAAAGGGTACAATACCCTACGAGAACTTCGTTACGGTACCAAACCAAACCAAAACGGTTCAATTCCGTACGAGTGCATCCATATGGTACCAAACCACACCAAAACAGTGCAAAACCATACGAGTACATCGATACGGTACCAAACCACACCAAAAGGGTGCAATACTGTACGAGTACTTCGTTACGGTACCAAACCAAACCAAAATGGTGCAATACCGTACGAGTACATCCATACGGTACCAAACCACGACAGAACGGAGCAATACCGTACGAGTACATCCATACGTTACCAAACCACACCAAAACGGTGCAATACCGTACGAGTACATCCATACGGTACCAAACCACACCAAAACGGTGCGAAAACGTACGAGTACATCCATATGGTACCAAACCACACCAAAACGGTGCAATACCGTACGAGTACATCCATACGGTACCAAATCACACCAAAACGGTGCAATACCGTACGAGTACTTCGTTACGGTACCAAACCACAACAAAAGGGTACAATACCATACGAGTACTTTGTTACGGTACCAAACCACACCAAAACGGTGCAAAACCGTACGAGTACATCCAAACGGTACCAAACCACCCCAAAACAGTGCAATACCATACGAGTACTTCGTTACGGTACAAAAAGCACACCAAAAGGGTACAATACCCTACGAGAACTTCGTTACGGTACCAAACCAAACCAAAACGGTGCAATTCCGTACGAGTACATCCATATGGTACCAAACCACACCAAAACAGTGCAAAACCATACGAGTACATCGATACGGTACCAAACCACACCAGAACGGTGCAATACCGTACGAGTACTTCGTTACGGTACCAAACCACACCAAAAGGGTGCAATACCGTACGAGTACTTCGTTACGGTACCAAACCAAACCAAAATGGTGCAATACCGTACGAGTATATCCATACGGTACCAAACCACGACAAAACGGTGCAATACCGTACGAGTACATCCATACGTTACCAAACCACACCAAAACGGTGCAATACCGTACGAGTACATCCATACGGTACCAAACCGCACCAAAACGGTGCAAAAACGTACGAGTACATCCATATGGTACCAAACCACACCAAAACGGTGCAATACCGTACGAGTACATCCATACGGTACCAAATCACACCAAAACGGTGCAATACCGTACGAGTACTTCGTTACGGTACCAAACCACAACAAAAGGGTACAATACCTTACGAGTACTTTGTTACGGTACCAAACCACACCAAAACGGTGCAAAACCGTACGAGTACATCCAAACGGTACCAAACCACCCCAAAACGGTGCAATACCATACGAGTACTTCGTTACGGTACAAAAAGCACACCAAAAGGGTACAATACCCTACGAGAACTTCGTTACGGTACCAAACCAAACCAAAACGGTTCAATTCCGTACGAGTACATCCATATGGTACCAAACCACACCAAAACAGTGCAAAACCATACGAGTACATCGATACGGTACCAAACCACACCAAAACGGTGCAATACCGTACGAGTACTTCGTTACGGTACCAAACCACACCAAAAGGGTGCAATACCGTACGAGTACTTCGTTACGGTACCAAACCAAACCAAAATGGTGCAATACCGTACGAGTACATCCATACGGTACCAAACCACGACAAAACGGTGCAATACCGTACGAGTACATCCATACGTTACCAAACCACACCAAAACGGTGCAATACCGTACGAGTACATCCATACGGTACCAAACCACACCAAAACGGTGCGAAAACGTACGAGTACATCCATATGGTACCAAACCACACCAAAACGGTGCAATACCGTACGAGTACATCCATACGGTACCAAATAACACCAAAACGGTGCAATACCGTACGAGTACTTCGTTACGGTACCAAACCACAACAAAAGGGTACAATACCATACGAGTACTTTGTTACGGTACCAAACCACTCCAAAACGGTGCAAAACCGTACGAGTACATCCAAACGGTACCAAACCACCCCAAAACGGTGCAATACCATACGAGTACTTCGTTACGGTACAAAAAGCACACCAAAAGGGTACAATCTCCTACGAGAACTTCGTTACGGTACCAAACCAAACCAAAACGGTGCAATTCCGTACGAGTACATCCATATGGTACCAAACCACACCAAAACAGTGCAAAACCATACGAGTACATCGATACGGTACCAAACCACACCAAAACGGTGCAATACCGTACGAGTACTTCGTTACGGTACCAAACCACACCAAAAGGGTGCAATACCGTACGAGTACTTCGTTACGGTACCAAACCAAACCAAAATGGTGCAATACCGTACGAGTACATCCATACGGTACCAAACCACGACAAAACGGTGCAATACCGTACGAGTACATCCATACGTTACCAAACCACACCAAAACGGTGCAATACCGTACGAGTACATCCATACGGTACCAAACCACACCAAAACGGTGCAATACCGTACGAGTACTTCGTTACGGTACCAAACCAAACCAAAACGGTGCAATACCGTACGAGTACATCCATACGGTAACAAACCACACCAAAACGGTGCAATACCGTACGAGTACATCCATACGGTACCAGACCACACCAAAACGGTGCAATACCGTACGAGTACTTTGTTACGGTACCAAACCACACCAAAAGGATACAATACCGTACGAGTACTTCGTTACGTTTCCAAACCAAACCAAAACGGTGCAATACCGTACGAGTACATCCATACGGTACCAAACCACACCAAAACGGTGCAATACCGTACGAGTACATCCATACGGTACCAAACCACACCAAAACGGTGCAATACCGTACGAGTACTTCGTTACGGTACTAAACCACCCCAAAACGGTGCAATACCATACGAGTACTTCGTTACGGTACAAAAAGCACACCAAAAGGGTACAATACCCTACGAGAACTTCGTTACGGTACCAAACCAAACCAAAACGGTTCAATTCCGTACGAGTGCATCCATATGGTACCAAACCACACCAAAACAGTGCAAAACCATACGAGTACATCGATACGGTACCAAACCACACCAAAAGGGTGCAATACTGTACGAGTACTTCGTTACGGTACCAAACCAAACCAAAATGGTGCAATACCGTACGAGTACATCCATACGGTACCAAACCACGACAGAACGGAGCAATACCGTACGAGTACATCCATACGTTACCAAACCACACCAAAACGGTGCAATACCGTACGAGTACATCCATACGGTACCAAACCACACCAAAACGGTGCGAAAACGTACGAGTACATCCATATGGTACCAAACCACACCAAAACGGTGCAATACCGTACGAGTACATCCATACGGTACCAAATCACACCAAAACGGTGCAATACCGTACGAGTACTTCGTTACGGTACCAAACCACAACAAAAGGGTACAATACCATACGAGTACTTTGTTACGGTACCAAACCACACCAAAACGGTGCAAAACCGTACGAGTACATCCAAACGGTACCAAACCACCCCAAAACAGTGCAATACCATACGAGTACTTCGTTACGGTACAAAAAGCACACCAAAAGGGTACAATACCCTACGAGAACTTCGTTACGGTACCAAACCAAACCAAAACGGTGCAATTCCGTACGAGTACATCCATATGGTACCAAACCACACCAAAACAGTGCAAAACCATACGAGTACATCGATACGGTACCAAACCACACCAGAACGGTGCAATACCGTACGAGTACTTCGTTACGGTACCAAACCACACCAAAAGGGTGCAATACCGTACGAGTACTTCGTTACGGTACCAAACCAAACCAAAATGGTGCAATACCGTACGAGTATATCCATACGGTACCAAACCACGACAAAACGGTGCAATACCGTACGAGTACATCCATACGTTACCAAACCACACCAAAACGGTGCAATACCGTACGAGTACATCCATACGGTACCAAACCGCACCAAAACGGTGCAAAAACGTACGAGTACATCCATATGGTACCAAACCACACCAAAACGGTGCAATACCGTACGAGTACATCCATACGGTACCAAATCACACCAAAACGGTGCAATACCGTACGAGTACTTCGTTACGGTACCAAACCACAACAAAAGGGTACAATACCTTACGAGTACTTTGTTACGGTACCAAACCACACCAAAACGGTGCAAAACCGTACGAGTACATCCAAACGGTACCAAACCACCCCAAAACGGTGCAATACCATACGAGTACTTCGTTACGGTACAAAAAGCACACCAAAAGGGTACAATACCCTACGAGAACTTCGTTACGGTACCAAACCAAACCAAAACGGTTCAATTCCGTACGAGTACATCCATATGGTACCAAACCACACCAAAACAGTGCAAAACCATACGAGTACATCGATACGGTACCAAACCACACCAAAACGGTGCAATACCGTACGAGTACTTCGTTACGGTACCAAACCACACCAAAAGGGTGCAATACCGTACGAGTACTTCGTTACGGTACCAAACCAAACCAAAATGGTGCAATACCGTACGAGTACATCCATACGGTACCAAACCACGACAAAACGGTGCAATACCGTACGAGTACATCCATACGTTACCAAACCACACCAAAACGGTGCAATACCGTACGAGTACATCCATACGGTACCAAACCACACCAAAACGGTGCGAAAACGTACGAGTACATCCATATGGTACCAAACCACACCAAAACGGTGCAATACCGTACGAGTACATCCATACGGTACCAAATCACACCAAAACGGTGCAATACCGTACGAGTACTTCGTTACGGTACCAAACCACAACAAAAGGGTACAATACCATACGAGTACTTTGTTACGGTACCAAACCACTCCAAAACGGTGCAAAACCGTACGAGTACATCCAAACGGTACCAAACCACCCCAAAACGGTGCAATACCATACGAGTACTTCGTTACGGTACAAAAAGCACACCAAAAGGGTACAATCTCCTACGAGAACTTCGTTACGGTACCAAACCAAACCAAAACGGTGCAATTCCGTACGAGTACATCCATATGGTACCAAACCACACCAAAACAGTGCAAAACCATACGAGTACATCGATACGGTACCAAACCACACCAAAACGGTTCAATACCGTACGAGTACTTCGTTACGGTACCAAACCACACCAAAAGGGTGCAATACCGTACGAGTACTTCGTTACGGTACCAAACCAAACCAAAATGGTGCAATACCGTACGAGTACATCCATACGGTACCAAACCACGACAAAACGGTGCAATACCGTACGAGTACATCCATACGTTACCAAACCACACCAAAACGGTGCAATACCGTACGAGTACATCCATACGGTACAAAACCACACCAAAACGGTGCAAAACCGTACGAGTACATCCAAACTGTACTAAACCACCCCAAAACGGTGCAATACCGTACGAGTACTTCGTTACGGTACAAAACCACACCAAAAGGGTACAATACCGTACGAGAACTTCGTTACGGCACCAAACCACACCAAAAGGTGCAAAACCGTACGAGTACATCCATACGGTACCAAAACCACACCAAAACGGTGCAATACCGTACGAGTACATCCATACGGTACCAAACCACACCAAAACGGTTCAATACCGTACGAGTACATCCATACGGTACCAAACCACACCAAAACGGTGCAATACCGTACGAGTACTTCGTTACGGTACCAAACCACACCAAAAGGGTACAATACCGTACGAGTACTTCGTTACGGTACCAAACCAAACCAAAACGGTGCAATACCGTCCGAGTACATCGATACGGTACCAAAACACACCAAAAGGGTACAATACCGTACGAGTACTTCGTTACGGTACCAAACCAAACCAAAATGGTGCAATACCGTACGAGTACATCCATACGGTACCAAACCACGACAAAACGTTGCAATACTGTACGAGTACATCCATACGTTACCAAACCACACCAAAACGGTGCAATACCGTACGAGTACATACATACGGTACCAAACCACACCAAAACGGTGCAAAACCGTGCGAGTACATCCATACGGTACCAAACCACACCAAAACTGTGCAATACCGTACGAGTACTTCGTTACGGTACCAAACCACACCAAAAGGGTACAATACCGTACGAGTACTTCGTTACGGTACCAAACCAAACCAAAACGGTGCAATACCGTACGAGTACATCCATACGGTACCAAACCACGACAAAACGGTGCAATACCGTACGAGTACATCCATATGTTACCAAACCACACCAAAACGGTGCAATACCGTACGAGTACATCAATACGGCACCAAACCACGTCAAAACGGTCCAATACTGTACGAGTACATCCATACGGTACCAAACCACACCAAAAGGGTGCAATACCGTACGAGTACTTCGTTACGGTACCAAACCAAACCAAAAGGGTGCAATACCGTACGAGTACATCCATACGGTACCAAACCACGACAAAACGGTGCAATACCGTACGAGTACATCCATACGTTACCAAACCACACCAAAACGGTGCAATACCGTACGAGTACATCCATACGGTACCAAACCACACCAAAAGGTGCAAAACCGTACGAGTACATCCATACGGTACCAAAACCACACCAAAACGGTGCAATACCGTACGAGTACATCCATACGGTACCAAACCACACCAAAACGGTGCAATACCGTACGAGTACATCCATACGGTACCAAACCACACCAAAACGGTGCAATACCGTACGAGTACATCCATACGGTACCAAACCACACCAAAAGGGTACAATACCGTACGAGTACTTCGTTACGGTACCAAACCAAACCAAAACGGTGCAATACCGTACGAGTACATCCATACGGTACCAAACCACGACAAAACGGTGCAATACCGTACGAGTACATCCATATGTTACCAAACCACACCAAAACGGTGCAATACCGTACGAGTACATCAATACGGCACCAAACCACGTCAAAACGGTCCAATACTGTACGAGTACATCCATACGGTACCAAACCACACCAAAAGGGTGCAATACCGTACGAGTACTTCGTTACGGTACCAAACCAAACCAAAAGGGTGCAATACCGTACGAGTACATCCATACGGTACCAAACCACGACAAAACGGTGCAATACCGTACGAGTACATCCATACGTTACCAAACCACACCAAAACGGTGCAATACCGTACGAGTACATCCATACGGTACCAAACCACACCAAAACGGTGCAAAACCGTACGAGTACATCCATACGGTACCAAACCACACCAAAACGGTGCAATACCGTACGATTACATCCATACATTACCAAACCACACCAAAACGGTGCAATACCGTACGAGTACTTCGTTACGGTACCAAACCATACCAAAACGGTGCAATACCGTACGAGTACATCCATACGGTACCAAACCACACCAAAACGGTGCAATACCGTACGAGTACTTCGTTACGGTACCAAACCACACCAAAAGGTGCAAAACCGTACGAGTACATCCATACGGTACCAAAACCACACCAAAACGGTGCAATACCGTACGAGTACATCCATACGGTACCAAACCACACCAAAACGGTGCAATACCGTACGAGTACATCCATACGGTACCAAACCACACCAAAACGGTGCAATACCGTACGAGTACTTCGTTACGGTACCAAACCACACCAAAAGGGTACAATACGGTACGAGTACTTCGTTACGGTACCAAACCAAACCAAAATGGTGCAATATCGTACGAGTACATCCATACGGTACCAAACCACGACAAAACGTTGCAATACCGTACGAGTACATCCATACGTTACCAAAACCACACCAAAACGGTGCAATACCGTACGAGTACATCCATACGGTACCAAACCACACCAAAACGGTTCAATACCGTACGAGTACATCCATACGGTACCAAACCACACCAAAACGGTGCAATACCGTACGAGTACTTCGTTACGGTACCAAACCACACCAAAAGGGTACAATACCGTACGAGTACTTCGTTACGGTACCAAACCAAACCAAAACGGTGCAATACCGTCCGAGTACATCGATACGGTACCAAAACACACCAAAACGGTGCAATACCGTTACGAGTATATCCATACGGTACCAAACCACACCAAAACGGTGCAATACCGTACGAGTACTTCGTTACGGTACCAAACCACACCAAAAGGGTACAATACCGTACGAGTACTTCGTTACGGTACCAAACCAAACCAAAATGGTGCAATACCGTACGAGTACATCCATACGGTACCAAACCACGACAAAACGTTGCAATACCGTACGAGTACATCCATACGTTACCAAACCACACCAAAACGGTGCAATACCGTACGAGTACATCCATACGGTACCAAACCACACCAAAACGGTGCAAAACCGTGCGAGTACATCCATACGGTACCAAACCACACCAAAACTGTGCAATACCGTACGAGTACTTCGTTACGGTACCAAACCACACCAAAAGGGTACAATACCGTACGAGTACTTCGTTACGGTACCAAACCAAACCAAAACGGTGCAATACCGTCCGAGTACATCGATACGGTACCAAAACACACCAAAACGGTGCAATACCGTTACGAGTATATCCATACGGTACCAAACCACACCAAAACGGTGCAATACCGTACGAGTACTTCGTTACGGTACCAAACCACACCAAAAGGGTACAATACCGTACGAGTACATCGTTACGGTACCAAACCAAACCAAAACGGTGCAATACCGTACGAGTACATCCATACGGTACTAAACCACACCAAAACGGTGCAATACCGAACGAGTACATCCATACGGTACCAAACCACACCAAAACGGTGCAATACCGTACGAGTACATCCATACGGTACCAAACCACACCAGAACGGTGCAATACCGTACGAGTACTTCGTTACGGTACCAAACCACACCAGAACGGTGCAATACCGTACGAGTACTTGTTACGGTACCAAACCACACCAAAACGGTGCAATACCGTACGAGTACATCCATACGGTACCAAACCACGACAAAACGGTGCAATACCGTACGAGTACATCCATACGTTACCAAACCACACCAAAACGGTGCAATACCGTACGAGTACATCCATACGGTACCAAACCACACCAAAACGGTGCAAAACCGTACGAGTACATCCATACGGTACCAAACCACACCAAAACGGTGCAATACCGTACGATTACATCCATACATTACCAAACCACACCAAAACGGTGCAATACCGTACGAGTACTTCGTTACGGTACCAAACCACACCAAAACGGTGCAATACCGTACGAGTACATCCATACGGTACCAAACCACACCAAAACGGTGCAATACCGTACGAGTACTTCGTTACGGTACCAAACCACACCAAAAGGGTACAATACCGTACGAGTACATCCATACGGTACCAAACCACACCAAAACGGTGCAATACCGTACGAGTACATCCATACGGTACCAAACCACACCAAAACGGTGCAAAACCGTACGAGTACATCCATACGGTACCAAACCACACCAAAACGGTGCAATACCGTACGAGTACTTCGTTACGGTACCAAACCACACAAAAAGGGTACAATACCGTAAGAGTACTTCGTTACGGTACCAAACCAAACCAAAACGGTGCAATACCGTACGAGTACATCCATACGGTACCAAACCACACCAAAACGGTGCAATTCCGAACGAGTACATTCATACGGTACCAAACCACACCAAAACGGTGCAATACCGTACGAGTACATCCATACGGTACCAAAGCATACCAAAACGGTGCAATACCGTACGAGTACTTCGTTACGGTACCAAACCACACCAAAAGGTGCAAAACCGTACGAGTACATCCATACGGTACCAAAACCACACCAAAACGGTGCAATACCGTACGAGTACATCCATACGGTACCAAACCACACCAAAACGGTGCAATACCGTACGAGTACTTCGTTACGGTACCAAACCACACCAAAAGGGTACAATACCGTACGAGTACTTCGTTACGGTACCAAACCAAACCAAAACGGTGCAATACCGTTCGCGTACATCCACATGGTAACAAACAACACCAAAACGGTGCAATACCGAACGAGTACATCCATACGGTACCAAACCACACCAAAACGGTGCAAGACCGTACGAGTACATCCATACGGTACCAAAGCACACCAAAACGGTGCAAAACCGTACGAGTACATCCAAACGGTACCAAACCACCCCAAAACGGGGCAATACCGTACGAGTACTTCGTTACGGTACCAAACCACACCAAAAGGGTACAATACCGTACGAGTACTTCGTTACGTTACCAAACCAAACCAAACCAAAACGGTGCAATTCCGTACGAGTACATCCATACGGTACAAAACCACACCAAAACGGTGCAAAACCGTACGAGTACATCCATACGGTACCAAACCACACCAAAACGGTGCAATTCCGTACGAGTACATCCATACGGTACCAAACCACACCAAAACGGTGCAATACCGTACGAGTACATCCATACGGTACCAAACCACACCAAAACGGTGCAATACCGTACGAGTACTTCGTTACGGTACCAAACCACACCAAAAGGGTACAATACCGTACGAGTACATCCATACGGTACCAAACCACACCAAAACGGTGCAATACCGTACGAGTACATCCATACGGTACCAAACCACACCAAAACGGTGCAAAACCGTACGAGTACATCCATACGGTACCAAACCACACCAAAACGGTGCAATACCGTACGAGTACTTCGTTACGGTACCAAACCACACCAAAAGGGTACAATACCGTAAGAGTACTTCGTTACGGTACCAAACCAAACCAAAACGGTGCAATACCGTACGAGTACATCCATACGGTACCAAACCACACCAAAACGGTGCAATTCCGAACGAGTACATTCATACGGTACCAAACCACACCAAAACGGTGCAATACCGTACGAGTACATCCATACGGTACCAAAGCATACCAAAACGGTGCAATACCGTACGAGTACTTCGTTACGGTACCAAACCACACCAAAAGGTGCAAAACCGTACGAGTACATCCATACGGTACCAAAACCACACCAAAACGGTGCAATACCGTACGAGTACATCCATACGGTACCAAACCACACCAAAACGGTGCAATACCGTACGAGTACTTCGTTACGGTACCAAACCACACCAAAAGGGTACAATACCGTACGAGTACTTCGTTACGGTACCAAACCAAACCAAAACGGTGCAATACCGTACGAGTACATCCATACGGTACCAAACCACACCAAAACGGTGCAATACCGAACGAGTACATCCATACGGTACCAAACCACACCAAAACGGTGCAATACCGTACGAGTACATCCATACGGTACCAAACCACACCAAAACGGTGCAATACCGTACGAGTACATCCATACGGTACCAAACCACACCAAAACGGTGCTATACCGTACGAGTACTTCGTTACGGTACCAAACCACACCAAAAGGGTTCAATACCGTACGAGTACTTCGTTACGGTACCAAACCAAACCAAAACGGTGCAATACCGAACGAGTACATCCATACGGTACCAAACCACACCAAAACGGTGCAATACCGTACGAGTACATCCATACGGTACGAAAGCACACCAAAACGGTGCAAAACCGTACGAGTACATCCAAACGGTACCAAACCACCCCAAAACGGTGCAATACCGTACGAGTACTTCGTTACGGTACCAAACCACACCAAAAGGGTACAATACCGTACGAGTACTTCGTTACGTTACCAAACCAAACCAAAACGGTGCAATTCCGTACGAGTACATCCATACGGTACAAAACCACACCAAAACGGTGCAAAACCGTACGAGTACGTCCATACGGTACCAAACCACACCAAAACGGTGCAAAACCGTACGAGTACATCCATACGGTACCAAACCACACCAAAACGGTGCAATACCGTACGAGTATTTCGTTACGGTACCAAACCACACCAAAACGGTGCAATACCGTACGAGTACTTCGTTACAGTACCAAACCACACCAAAACGGTGCAATACCGTACGAGTACATCCATACGGTACCAAACCACACCAAAACGGTGCAATACCGTACGAGTACATCCATACGGTACCAAACCACACCAAAACGGTGCAATACCGTACGAGTACTTCGTTACGGTACCAAACCACACCAAAAGGTGCAAAACCGTACGAGTACATCCATACGGTACCAAAACCACACCAAAACGGTGCAATACCGTACGAGTACATCCATAGGGTACCAAACCACACCAAAACGGTGCAATACCGTACGAGTACATCCATACGGTACCAAACCACACAAAAACGGTGCAATACCGTACGAGTACATCCATACATTACCAAACCACACCAAAACGGTGCAATACCGTACGAGTACTTCGTTACGGTACCAAACCACACCAAAAGGGTACAATACCGTACGAGTACTTCGTTACGGTACAGAACCAAACCAAAACGGTGCAATACCGTACGAGTACATCGACACGGTACCAAAACACACCAAAACGGTGCAATACCGTTACGAGTATATCCATACGGTACCAAACCACACCAAAACGGTGCAATACCGTACGAGTACTTCGTTACGGTACCAAACCACACCAAAAGGGTACAATACCGTACGAGTACTTCGTTACGGTACCAAACCAAACCAAAATGGTGCAATACCGTACGAGTACATCCATACGGTACCAAACCACGACAAAACGTTGCAATGCCGTACGAGTACATCCATACGGTACCAAACCACACCAAAACGGTGCAAAACCGTGCGAGTACATCCATACGGTACCAAACCACACCAAAATGGTGCAATACCGTACGAGTACATCCATACGTTACCAAACCACACCAAAACGGTGCAATACCGTACGATTACTTCGTTACGGTAAAAAACCACACCAAAAGGGTACAATACCGTACGAGTACTTCGTTACGGTACCAAACCAAACCAAAACGGTGCAATACCGTACGAGTACATCCATACGGCACCAAACCACGTCAAAACGGTGCAATACCGTACGAGTACATCCATACGGTACCAAACCACACCAAAACGGTGCAATACCGTACGAGTACTTCGTTACGGTACCAAACCACAACAAAAGGGTACAATACCTTACGAGTACTTTGTTACGGTACCAAACCACACCAAAACGGTGCAAAACCGTACGAGTACATCCAAACGGTACCAAACCACCCCAAAACGGTGCAATACCGTACGAGTACTTCGTTACGGTACAAAACCACACCAAAAGGGTACAATACCCTACGAGAACTTCGTTACGGTACCAAACCGAACCAAAACGGTGCAATTCCGTACGAGTACATCCATAGGGTACCAAACCACACCAAACGGTGCAATACCGAACGAGTACATCCATACGGTACCAAACCACACCAAAACGGTGCAATACCGTACGAGTACTTCGTTACGGTACCAAACCACACCAAAAGGGTACAATACCGTACGAGTACTTCGTTACGGTACCAAACCACACCAAAAGGGTACAATACCGTACGAGTACTTCGTTACGTTACCAAACCAAACCAAAACGGTGCAATTCCGTACGAGTACATCAATACGGTACAAAACCACACCAAAACGGTGCAAAACCGTACGAGTACATCCATACGGTACCAAACCACACCAAAACGGTGCAATACCATACGAGTACATGCATAAGGTACCAAACCACACCAAAACGGTGCAATACCGTACGAGTACATCCATACGGTACCAAACCACACCAAAACGGTGCAATACCGTACGAGTACTTCGTTACGGTACCAAACCACACCAAAAGGGTACAATACCGTACGAGTACTTCGTTACGGTACCAAACCACACAAAAACGGTGCAAAACCGTACGAGTACATCCATACGGTACCAAACCCCACCAAAACGGTGCAATACCGTACGAGTACATCCATACGGTACGAAAGCACACCAAAACGGTGCAAAACCGTACGAGTACATCCAAACGGTACCAAACCACCCCAAAACGGTGCAATACCGTACGAGTACTTCGTTACGGTACCAAACCACACCAAAAGGGTACAATACCGTACGAGTACTTCGTTACGTTACCAAACCAAACCAAAACAGTGCAATTCCGTACGAGTACATCCATACGGTACAAAACCACACAAAAACGGTGCAAAACCGTACGAGTACGTCCATACGGTACCAAACCACACCAAAACGGTGCAAAACCGTACGAGTACATCCATACGGTACCAAACCACACCAAAACGGTGCAATACCGTACGAGTATTTCGTTACGGTACCAAACCACACCAAAACGGTGCAATACCGTACGAGTACTTCGTTACAGTACCAAACCACACCAAAACGGTGCAATACCGTACGAGTACATCCATACGGTACCAAACAACACCAAAACGGTGCAATACCGTACGAGTACATCCATACGGTACCAAACCACACCAAAACGGTGCAATACCGTACGAGTACTTCGTTACGGTACCAAACCACACCAAAAGGTGCAAAACCGTACGAGTACATCCATACGGTACCAAAACCACACCAAAACGGTGCAATACCGTACGAGTACATCCATAGGGTACCAAACCACACCAAAACGGTGCAATACCGTACGAGTACATCCATACGGTACCAAACCACACAAAAACGGTGCAATACCGTACGAGTACATCCATACATTACCAAACCACACCAAAACGGTGCAATACCGTACGAGTACTTCGTTACGGTACCAAACCACACCAAAAGGGTACAATACCGTACGAGTACTTCGTTACGGTACAGAACCAAACCAAAACGGTGCAATACCGTACGAGTACATCGACACGGTACCAAAACACACCAAAACGGTGCAATACCGTTACGAGTATATCCATACGGTACCAAACCACACCAAAACGGTGCAATACCGTACGAGTACTTCGTTACGGTACCAAACCACACCAAAAGGGTACAATACCGTACGAGTACTTCGTTACGGTACCAAACCAAACCAAAATGGTGCAATACCGTACGAGTACATCCATACGGTACCAAACCACGATAAAACGTTGCAATGCCGTACGAGTACATCCATACGGTACCAAACCACACCAAAACGGTGCAAAACCGTGCGAGTACATCCATACGGTACCAAACCACACCAAAATGGTGCAATACCGTACGAGTACATCCATACGTTACCAAACCACACCAAAACGGTGCAATACCGTACGATTACTTCGTTACGGTAAAAAACCACACCAAAAGGGTACAATACCGTACGAGTACTTCGTTACGGTACCAAACCAAACCAAAACGGTGCAATACCGTACGAGTACATCCATACGGCACCAAACCACGTCAAAACGGTGCAATACCGTACGAGTACATCCATACGGTACCAAACCACACCAAAACGGTGCAATACCGTACGAGTACTTCGTTACGGTACCAAACCACAACAAAAGGGTACAATACCTTACGAGTACTTTGTTACGGTACCAAACCACACCAAAACGGTGCAAAACCGTACGAGTACATCCAAACGGTACCAAACCACCCCAAAACGGTGCAATACCGTACGAGTACTTCGTTACGGTACAAAACCACACCAAAAGGGTACAATACCCTACGAGAACTTCGTTACGGTACCAAACCGAACCAAAACGGTGCAATTCCGTACGAGTACATCCATAGGGTACCAAACAACACCAAACGGTGCAATACCGAACGAGTACATCCATACGGTACCAAACCACACCAAAACGGTGCAATACCGTACGAGTACTTTGTTACGGTACCAAACCACACCAAAAGGGTACAATACCGTACGAGTACTTCGTTACGGTACCAAACCACACCAAAAGGGTACAATACCGTACGAGTACTTCGTTACGTTACCAAACCAAACCAAAACGGTGCAATTCCGTACGAGTATATCAATACGGTACAAAACCACACCAAAACGGTGCAAAACCGTACGAGTACATCCATACGGTACCAAACCACACCAAAACGGTGCAATACCATACGAGTACATGCATAAGGTACCAAACCACACCAAAACGGTGCAATACCGTACGAGTACATCCATACGGTACCAAACCACACCAAAACGGTGCAATACCGTACGAGTACTTCGTTACGGTACCAAACCACACCAAAAGGGTACAATACCGTACGAGTACTTCGTTACGGTACCAAACCACACAAAAACGGTGCAAAACCGTACGAGTACATCCATACGGTACCAAACCCCACCAAAACGGTGCAATACCGTACGATTACTTCGTTACGGTACCAAACCACACCAAAAGGGTACAATACCGTACGAGTACTTCGTTACGGTACCAAACCAAACCAAAACGGTGCAATACCGTACGAGTACATCCATACGGTACCAAACCACACCAAAACGGTGCAATACCGTTCGAGTACTTCGTTACGGTACCAAACCACAACAAAAGGGTACAATACCGTACGAGTACTTTGTTACGGTACCAAACCACACCAAAAGGGTGCAAAACCGTACGAGTACATCCAAACGGTACCAAACCACCCCAAAACGGTGCAATACCGTACGAGTACTTCGTTACGGTACAAAACCACACCAAAAGGATACAATACCCTACGAGAACTTCGTAACGGTACCAAACCAAACCAAAACGGTGCAATTCCGTATGAGTACATCCATATGGTACCAAACCACTCCAAAACAGTGCAAAACCGTACGAGTACATCGATACGGTACCAAACCACACCAAAACGGTGCAATACCGTACGAGTACATCCATATGGTACCAAACCACACCAAAACGGTGCAATAGCGTACGAGTACTTCGTTACGGTACCAAACCACTCCAAAAGGGTACAATACCGTACGAGTACTTCGTTACGGTACCAAACCAAACCAAAACGGTGCAATACCGTACGAGTACATCAATACGACACCAAACCACGTCAAAACGGTGCAATACGGTACGAGTACATTCATACGGTACCAAACCACACCAAAACGGTGCAATACCGTACGATTACTTCGTTACGGTACCAAACCACACCAAAACGGTTCAAAACCGTACGAGTACTTCGTTACGGTACCAAACCAAACCAAAACGGTGCAATACCGTACGAGTACATCCATACGGCACCAAACCACGTCAAAACGGTGCAATACAGTACGAGTACATCCATACGGTACCAAACCACACCAAAATGGTGCAATTCCGTACGAGTAAATCGATACGGTACCAAACCACACCAAAACGGTGCAAAACCGTGCGAGTACATCCATACGGTACCAAACCACACCAAAACGGTGCAATACCGTACGAGTACATCCATACGGTACCAAACCACACCAAAACGTTGCAATACCGTACGAGTACTTCGTTACGGTACCAAACCACACCAAAAGGGTACGATACCGTACGAGTCATTCGTTACGGTACCAAACCAAACCAAAACGGTGCAATACCGTACGAGTACATCCATACGGTACCAAACCACGTCAAAACGGTGCAATACCGTACGAGTACATCCATACGGTACCAAACCACACCAAAACGGTGCAATACCGTACGAGTACATCCATACGGTACCAAACCACACCAAAACGGTGCAATTCCGTACGAGTACATCGATACGGTACCAAACCACACCAAAACGGTGCAAAACCGTGCGAGTACATCCATACGGTACAAAACCACACCAAAATGGATATCCGTACGAGTACATCCATACGTTAGCAAACCACACCAAAACGGTGCAATACCGTACGATTACTTCGTTACGGTACCAAACCACACCAAAAGGGTACAATACCGTACGAGTACTTCGTTACGGTACCAAACCAAACCAAAACGGTGCAATACCGTACGAGTACATCCATACGGTACCAAACCACGTCAAAAGGGTGCAATACCGTACGAGTACATCCATACGGTACCAAACCACACCAAAACGGTGCAATACCGTACGAGTACATCCATACGGTACCAAACCACACCAAAACGGTGCAATTCCTTACGAGTACATCGATACGGTACCAAACCACACCAAAATGGTGCGAAACCGTGCGAGTACATCCATACGGTACCAAACCACACCAAAATGGTGCTATACCGTACGAGTACATCCATACGTTACCAAACCACACCAAAACGGTGCAATATCGTACGATTACTTCGTTACGGTACCAAACCACACCAAAAGGGTACAATACCGTACGATTACTTCGTTACGGTACCAAACCAAACCAAAACGGTGCAATACCGTACGAGTACATCCAGACGGCACCAAACCACGTCAAAACGGTGCAATACCGTACGAGTACATCCATACGGTACCAAACCACACCAAAACGGTGCAATACCGTACGAGTACTTCGTTACGGTACCAAACCACACCAAAAGGGTACAATACCGTACGAGTACTTCGTTACGGTACCAAACCAAAGCAAAACGGTGCAATACCGTACGACTACATCCATACGGTACCAAACCACGTCAAAACGGTGCAATACCGTAATAGTACATCCATACAGTACCAAACCACACCAAAACGGTGCAATGCCGTACGAGTACTTCGTTACGATACCAAACCACACCAAAACGGTGCAATACCGTACGAGTACTTCGTTACGGTACCAAACCACACCAAAAGGGTACAATACCGTACGAGTACTATGTTACGGTACCAAACCTAACCAAAACGGTGCAATACCGTACGAGTACATCGATACGGAACCAAACCACACCAAAACGGTGCAATACCGTACGAGTACATCCATACGGTACCAAACCACACCAAAACGGTGCAATACCGTACGAGTACTTCGTTACGGTACCAAACCACACCAAAAGGGTACAATACCGTACGAGTACTTCGTTACGGTACCAAACAAAACAAAAACGGTGCAATACCGTACGAGTACATCCATACGGTACCAAACCACGACAAAATGGTGCAATACCGTACGAGTACATCCATACGTTACCAAACCACACCAAAACGGTGCAATATCGTACGATTACTTCGTTACGGTACCAAACCACACCAAAAGGGTACAATACCGTACGATTACTTCGTTACGGTACCAAACCAAACCAAAACGGTGCAATACCGTACGAGTACATCCAGACGGCACCAAACCACGTCAAAACGGTGCAATACCGTACGAGTACATCCATACGGTACCAAACCACACCAAAACGGTGCAATACCGTACGAGTACTTCGTTACGGTACCAAACCACACCAAAAGGGTACAATACCGTACGAGTACTTCGTTACGGTACCAAACAAAAGCAAAACGGTGCAATACCGTACGACTACATCCATACGGTACCAAACCACGTCAAAACGGTGCAATACCGTACGAGTACATCCATACGGTACCAAACCACACCAAAACGGTGCAATACCGTACGAGTACATCCATACGGTACCAAACCACACCAAAACGGTGCAATACCGTACGAGTACTTCGTTACGGTACGAAACCACACCAAAAGAGTACAATACCGTACGAGTAAATCGATACGGTACCAAACCACACCAAAACGGTGCAAAACCGTACGAGTACATCGATACGGTACCAAACCACACCAAAACGGTGCAAAACCGTGCGAGTACATCCATACGGTACCAAACCACACCAAAACGGTGCAATACCGTACGATTACTTCGTTACGGTACCAAACCACACCAAAAGGGTACAATACCGTACGAGTACTTCGTTACGGTACCAAACCAAACCAAAACGGTGCAATACCGTACGAGTACATCAATACGACACCAAACCACGTCAAAACGGTGCAATACGGTACGAGTACATCCATACGGTACCAAACCACGCCAAAACGGTGCAATACCGTACGATTACTTCGTTACGGTACCAAACCACACCAAAACGGTTCAAAACCGTACGAGTACTTCGTTACGGTACCAAACCAAACCAAAACGGTGCAATACCGTACGAGTACATCCATACGGCACCAAACCACGTCAAAACGGTGCAATACAGTACGAGTACATCCATACGGTACCAAACCACACCAAAATGGTGCAATTCCGTACGAGTAAATCGATACGGTACCAAACCACACCAAAACGGTGCAAAACCGTGCGAGTACATCCATACGGTACCAAACCACACCAAAACGGTGCAATACCGTACGAGTACATCCATACGGTACCAAACCACACCAAAACGTTGCAATACCGTACGAGTACTTCGTTACGGTACCAAACCACACCAAAAGGGTACGATACCGTACGAGTCATTCGTTACGGTACCAAACCAAACCAAAACGGTGCAATACCGTACGAGTACATCCATACGGTACCAAACCACGTCAAAACGGTGCAATACCGTACGAGTACATCCATACGGTACCAAACCACACCAAAACGGTGCAATACCGTACGAGTACATCCATACGGTACCAAACCACACCAAAACGGTGCAATTCCGTACGAGTACATCGATACGGTACCAAACCACACCAAAACGGTGCAAAACCGTGCGAGTACATCCATACGGTACAAAACCACACCAAAATGGATATCCGTACGAGTACATCCATACGTTAGCAAACCACACCAAAACGGTGCAATACCGTACGATTACTTCGTTACGGTACCAAACCACACCAAAAGGGTACAATACCGTACGAGTACTTCGTTACGGTACCAAACCAAACCAAAACGGTGCAATACCGTACGAGTACATCCATACGGCACCAAACCACGTCAAAAGGGTGCAATACCGTACGAGTACATCCATACGGTACCAAACCACACCAAAACGGTGCAATACCGTACGAGTACATCCATACGGTACCAAACCACACCAAAACGGTGCAATTCCTTACGAGTACATCGATACGGTACCAAACCACACCAAAATGGTGCGAAACCGTGCGAGTACATCCTTACGGTACCAAACGACACCAAAATGGTGCAATACCGTACGAGTACATCCATACGTTACCAAACCACACCAAAACGGTGCAATATCGTACGATTACTTCGTTACGGTACCAAACCACACCAAAAGGGTACAATACCGTACGATTACTTCGTTACGGTACCAAACCAAACCAAAACGGTGCAATACCGTACGAGTACATCCAGACGGCACCAAACCACGTCAAAACGGTGCAATACCGTACGAGTACATCCATACGGTACCAAACCACACCAAAACGGTGCAATACCGTACGAGTACTTCGTTACGGTACCAAACCACACCAAAAGGGTACAATACCGTACGAGTACTTCGTTACGGTACCAAACCAAAGCAAAACGGTGCAATACCGTACGACTACATCCATACGGTACCAAACCACGTCAAAACGGTGCAATACCGTACGAGTACATCCATACGGTACCAAACCACACCAAAACGGTGCAATGCCGTACGAGTACTTCGTTACGATACCAAACCACACCAAAACGGTGCAATACCGTACGAGTACTTCGTTACGGTACCAAACCACACCAAAAGGGTACAATACCGTACGAGTACTATGTTACGGTACCAAACCTAACCAAAACGGTGCAATACCGTACGAGTACATCGATACGGTACCAAACCACACCAAAACGGTGCAATACCGTACGAGTACATCCATACGGTACCAAACCACACCAAAACGGTGCAATACCGTACGAGTACTTCGTTACGGTACCAAACCACACCAAAAGGGTACAATACCGTACGAGTACTTCGTTACGGTACCAAACAAAACAAAAACGGTGCAATACCGTACGAGTACATCCATACGGTACCAAACCACGACAAAATGGTGCAATACCGTACGAGTACATCCATACGTTACCAAACCACACCAAAACGGTGCAATATCGTACGATTACTTCGTTACGGTACCAAACCACACCAAAAGGGTACAATACCGTACGATTACTTCGTTACGGTACCAAACCAAACCAAAACGGTGCAATACCGTACGAGTACGTCCAGACGGCACCAAACCACGTCAAAACGGTGCAATACCGTACGAGTACATCCATACGGTACCAAACCACACCAAAACGGTGCAATACCGTACGAGTACTTCGTTACGGTACCAAACCACACCAAAAGGGTACAATACCGTACGAGTACTTCGTTACGGTACCAAACCAAGGCAAAACGGTGCAATACCGTACGACTACATCCATACGGTACCAAACCACGTCAAAACGGTGCAATACCGTACGAGTACATCCATACGGTACCAAACCACACCAAAACGGTGCAATGCCGTACGAGTACTTCGTTACGATACCAAACCACACCAAAACGGTGCAATACCGTACGAGTACTTCGTTACGGTACCAAACCACACCAAAAGGGTACAATACCGTACGAGTACTATGTTACGGTACCAAACCTAACCAAAACGGTGCAATACCGTACGAGTTCATCCATACGGTACATAACCACACCAAAACGGTGCAATTCCGTACGAGTACATCGATACGGTACCAAACCACACCAAAACGGTGCAAAACCGTGCGAGTACATCCATACGGTACCAAACCACACCAAAACGGTGCAATACCGTACGAGTACATCCATACGGTACCAAACCACACCAAAACGTTGCAATACCGTACGAGTACTTCGTTACGGTACCAAACCACACCAAAAGGGTACGATACCGTACGAGTCATTCGTTACGGTACCAAACCAAACCAAAACGGTGCAATACCGTACGAGTACATCCATACGGTACCAAACCACGTCAAAACGGTGCAATACCGTACGAGTACATCGATACGGTACCAAACCACACCAAAACGGTGCAATACCGTACGAGTACATCCATACGGTACCAAACCAAACCAAAACGGTGCAATTCCGTACGAGTACATCGATACGGTACCAAACCACACCAAAACGGTGCAAAACCGTGCGAGTACATCCATACGGTACAAAACCACACCAAAATGGTGCAATACCGTACGAGTACATCCATACGTTAGCAAACCACACCAAAACGGTGCAATACCGTACGATTACTTCGTTACGGTACCAAACCACACCAAAAGGGTACAATACCGTACGAGTACTTCGTTACGGTACCAAACCAAACCAAAACGGTGCAATACCGTACGAGTACATCCATACGGCACCAAACCACGTCAAAGGGTGCAATACCGTACGAGTACATCCATACGGTACCAAACCACACCAAAACGGTGCAATACCGTTCGAGTACATCCATACGGTACCAAACCACACCAAAACGGTGCAATTCCTTACGAGTACATCGATACGGTACCAAACCACACCAAAATGGTACCAAACCACACCAAAATGGTGCGAAACCGTGCGAGTACATCCATACGGTACCAAACCACACCAAAATGGTGCAATACCGTACGAGTACATCCATACGTTACCAAACCACACCAAAACGGTGCAATACCGTACGATTACTTCGTTACGGTACCAAACCACACCAAAAGGGTACAATACCGTACGATTACTTCGTTACGGTACCAAACCAAACCAAAACGGTGCAATACCGTACGAGTACATCCAGACGGCACCAAACCACGTCAAAACGGTGCAATACCGTACGAGTACATCCATACGGTACCAAACCACACCAAAACGGTGCAATACCGTACGAGTACTTCGTTACGGTACCAAACCACACCAAAAGGGTACAATACCGTACGAGTACTTCGTTACGGTACCAAACCAAAGCAAAACGGTGCAATACCGTACGACTACATCCATACGGTACCAAACCACGTCAAAACGGTGCAATACCGTACGAGTACATCCATACGGTACCAAACCACACCAAAACGGTGCAATGCCGTACGAGTACTTCGTTACGATACCAAACCACACCAAAACGGTGCAATACCGTACGAGTACTTCGTTACGGTACCAAACCACACCAAAAGGGTACAATACCGTACGAGTACTATGTTACGGTACCAAACCTAACCAAAACGGTGCAATACCGTACGAGTACATCCATACGGTACCAAACCACACCAAAACTGTGCAATACCGTACGAGTACAACCATACGGTACCAAACCACACCAAAACGGTGCAATACCGTACGAGTACTTCGTTACGGTACCAAACCAAACCAAAACGGTGCAATACCGTACGAGTACATCCATACGGTAACAAACCACACCAAAACGGTGCAATACCGTACGAGTACATCCATACGGTACCAAATCACACCAAAACGGTGCAATACCGTACGAGTACTTCGTTACGGTACCAAACCACAACAAAAGGGTACAATACCATACTAGTACTTTGTTACGGTACCAAACCACACCAAAACGGTGCAAAACCGTACGAGTACTTCGTTACGGTACCAAACCACACCAAAAGGGTACAATACCGTACGAGTACTATGTTACGGTACCAAACCTAACCAAAACGGTGCAATACCGTACGAGTACATCCATACGGTACCAAACCACACCAAAACTGTGCAATACCGTACGAGTACATCCATACGGTACCAAACCACACCAAAACGGTGCAATACCGTACGAGTACTTCGTTACGGTACCAAACCAAACCAAAACGGTGCAATACCGTACGAGTACATCCATACGGTAACAAACCACACCAAAACGGTGCAATACCGTACGAGTACATCCATACGGTACCAAATCACACCAAAACGGTGCAATACCGTACGAGTACTTCGTTACGGTACCAAACCACAACAAAAGGGTACAATACCATACGAGTACTTTGTTACGGTACCAAACCACACCAAAACGGTGCAAAACCGTACGAGTACATCCAAACGGTACCAAACCACCCTAAAACGGTGCAATACCATACGAGTACTTCGCTACGGTACAAAAAGCACACCAAAAGGGCACAATACCCTACGAGAACTTCGTTACGGTACCAAACCAAACCAAAACGGTGCAATTCCGTACGAGTACATCCATATGGTACCAATCCACACCAAAACAGTGCAAAACCATACGAGTACATCGATACGGTACCAAACCACACCAAAACGGTGCAATACCGTACGAGTACATCCATACGGTACCAAACCACACCAAAACGGTGCAATACCGTACGAGTACATCCATACGGTACCAAACCACACCAAAACGGTGCAATACCGTACGAGTACTTCGTTACGGTACCAAACCACACCAAAAGGGTACAATACCATACGAGTACTTCGTTACGGTACAAAACCAAACCAAAATGGTGCAATACGGTACGAGTACATCCATACGGTACCAAACCACGACAAAACGGTGCAATACCGTACGAGTACATCCATACGTTACCAAACCACACCAAAACGGTGCAATACCGTACGATTACTTCGTTACGGTACCAAACCACACCAAAAGGGTACAATACCGTACGAGTACTTCGTTACGGTACCAAACCAAACCAAAACGGTGCAATACCGTACGAGTACATCCATACGGCACCAAACCACGTCAAAACGGTGCAATACCGTACGAGTACATCCATACGGTACCAAACCACACCAAAACGGTGCAATTCCGTACGAGTAAATCGATACGATACCAAACCACGCCGAAACGGTGCAAAACCGTGCGAGTACATCCATACGGTACCAAACCACACCAAAACGGTGCAATACCGTACGAGTACATCCATACGGTACCAAACCACACCAAAACGGTGCAATACCGTACGAGTACTTCGTTACGGTACCAAACAACACCAAAAGGGTACAATACCGTACGAGTACTTCGTTACGGTACCAAACCAAGCCAAAACGGTGCAATACCGTACGAGTACATCCATACGGTACCAAACCACGTCAAAACGGTGCAATACCGTACGAGTACATCCATACGGTACCAAACCACACCAAAACGGTGCAATACCGTACGAGTACATCCATACGGTACCAAACCACACCAAAACAGTTCAATTCCTTACGAGTACATCGATACGGTACCAAACCACACCAAAACGGTGCAAAATCGTGCGAGTACATCCATACGGTACCAAACCACACCAAAATGGTGCAATACCGTACGAGTACATCCATACGTTACCAAACCACACCAAAACGGTGCAATACCGTACGATTACTTCGTTACGGTACCAAACCACACCAAAAGGGTACAATACCGTACGATTACTTCGTTACGGTACCCAACCAAACCAAAACGGTGCAATACCGTACGAGTACATCCATACGGCACCAAACCACGTCAAAACGGTGCAATACCGTACGAGTACATCCATACGGTACCAAACCACACCAAAACGGTGCCATACCGTACGAGTACATCCATACGGTACCAAACCACACCAAAACGGTGCAATACCGTACGAGTACTTCGTTACGGTACCAAACCACAACAAAAGGGTACAATACCATACGAGTACTTTGTTACGGTACCAAACCACACCAAAACGGTGCAAAACCGTACGAGTACTTCGTTACGGTACCAAACCACACCAAAAGGGTACAATACCGTACGAGTACTATGTTACGGTACCAAACCTAACCAAAACGGTGCAATACCGTACGAGTACATCCATACGGTACCAAACCACACCAAAACTGTGCAATACCGTACGAGTACAACCATACGGTACCAAACCACACCAAAACGGTGCAATACCGTACGAGTACTTCGTTACGGTACCAAACCAAACCAAAACGGTGCAATACCGTACGAGTACATCCATACGGTAACAAACCACACCAAAACGGTGCAATACCGTACGAGTACATCCATACGGTACCAAATCACACCAAAACGGTGCAATACCGTACGAGTACTTCGTTAAGGTACCAAACCACAACAAAAGGGTACAATACCATACGAGTACTTTGTTACGGTACCAAACCACACCAAAACGGTGCAATACCATACGAGTACTTCGCTACGGTACAAAAAGCACACCAAAAGGGCACAATACCCTACGAGAACTTCGTTACGGTACCAAACCAAACCAAAACGGTGCAATTCCGTACGAGTACATCCATATGGTACCAATCCACACCAAAACAGTGCAAAACCATACGAGTACATCGATACGGTACCAAACCACACCAAAACAGTGCAATACCGTACGAGTACATCCATACGGTACCAAACCACACCAAAACGGTGCAATACCGTACGAGTACTTCGTTACGGTACCAAACCACACCAAAAGGGTACAATACCGTACGAGTACTTCGTTACGGTACCAAACCAAACCAAAATGGTGCAATACGGTACGAGTACATCCATACGGTACCAAACCACGACAAAACGGTGCAATACCGTACGAGTACATCCATACGTTACCAAACCACACCAAAACGGTGCAATACCGTACGATTACTTCGTTACGGTACCAAACCACACCAAAAGGGTACAATACCGTACGAGTACTTCGTTACGGTACCAAACCAAACCAAAACGGTGCAATACCGTACGAGTACATCCATACGGCACCAAACCACGTCAAAACGGTGCAATACCGTACGAGTACATCCATACGGTACCAAACCACACCAAAACGGTGCAATTCCGTACGAGTAAATCGATACGATACCAAACCACGCCGAAACGGTGCAAAACCGTGCGAGTACATCCATACGGTACCAAACCACACCAAAACGGTGCAATACTGTACGAGTACTTCGTTACGGTACCAAACCACAACAAAAGGGTACAATACCATACGAGTACTTTGTTACGGTACCAAACCACACCAAAACGGTGCAAAACCGTACGAGTACATCCAAACGGTACCAAACCACCCCAAAACGGTGCAATACCGTACGAGTACTTCGTTACGGTACAAAACCACACCAAAAGGGTACAATACCGTACGAGTACTTCGTTACGGTACCAAACCACACCAAAAGGGTACAATACCGCACGAGTACTTCGTTTCGGTACCAAACCAAACCAAAATGGTGCAATACGGTACGAGTACATCCATACGGTACCAAACCACGACAAAACGGTGCAATACCGTACGAGTACATCCATACGTTACCAAACCACACCAAAACGGTGCAATACCGTACGATTACTTCGTTACGGTACCAAACCACACCAAAAGGGTACAATACCGTACGAGTACTTCGTTACGGTACCAAACCAAACCAAAACGGTGCAATACCGAACGAGTACATCCATACGGCACCAAACCACGTCAAAACGGTGCAATACCGTACGAGTACATCGATACGGCACCAAACCACACCAAAACGGTGCAATACCGTACGAGTACTTCGTTACGGTACCAAACCACAACAAAAGGGTACAATACCATACGAGTACTTTGTTACGGTACCAAACCACACCAAAACGGTGCAAAACCGTACGAGTACATCCAAACGGTACCAAACCACCCCAAAACGGTGCAATACCGTACGAGTACTTCGTTACGGTACAAAACCACACCAAAAGGGTACAATACCCTACGAGAACTTCGTTACAGTACCAAACCAAACCAAAACGGTGCAATACCGTACGAGTACATCCATACGGCACCAAACCACGTCAAAACGGTGCAATACCGTACGAGTACATCGATACGGCACCAAACCACACCAAAACGGTGCAATACCGTACGAGTACTTCGTTACGGTACCAAACCACAACAAAAGGGTACAATACCATACGAGTACTTTGTTACGGTACCAAACCACACCAAAACGGTGCAAAACCGTACGAGTACATCCAAACGGTACCAAACCACCCCAAAACGGTGCAATACCGTACGAGTACTTCGTTACGGTACAAAACCACACCAAAAGGGTACAATACCCTACGAGAACTTCGTTACGGTACCAAACCAAACCAAAACGGTGCAATTCCGTACGAGTACATCCATATGGTACCAAACCACACTAAAACAGTGCAAAACCGTACGAGTACATCGATACGGTACCAAACCACACCAAAACGGTGCAATACCGTACGAGTACATCCATACGGTACCAAACCACACCAAAACGGTGCAATACCGTACGAGTACTTCGTTACGTTACCAAACCACACCAAAAGGGTACAATACCGTACGAGTACTTCGTTACGATACCAAACCAAACCAAAACGGTGCAATACCGTACGAGTACATCCATACGGCACCAAACCACGTCAAAACGGTGCAATACCGTACGAGTACATCCATACGGTACCAAACCACACCAAAACGGTGCCATACCGTACGAGTACATCCATACGGTACCAAACCACACCAAAACGGTGCAATACCGTACGAGTACTTCGTTACGGTACTAAACCACACCAAAAGGGTACAATACCGTACGAGTACATCGATACGGTACCAAACCACATCAAAACGGTGCAAAACCGTACGAGTACATCGATACGGTACCAAACCACACCAAAACGGTGCGAAAACGTACGAGTACATCCATATGGTACCAAACCACACCAAAACGGTGCAATACCGTACGAGTACATCCATATGGTACCAAATCACACCAAAACGGTGCAATACCGTACGAGTACTTCGTTACGGTACCAAACCACACCAAAAGGGTACAATACCGTACGAGTACATCGATACGGTACCAAACCACACCAAAACGGTGCAAAACCGTACGAGTACATCGATACGGTACAAAACCACACCAAAACGGTGCGAAAACGTACGAGTACATCGATACGGTACCAAACCACACCAAAACGGTGCGAAAACGTACGAGTACATCCATATGGTACCAAACCACACCAAAACGGTGCAATACCGTACGAGTACATCCATACGGTACCAAACCACACCAAAACGGGACAATACCGTACGAGTACTTCGTTACGGTACCAAACCACAACAAAAGGGTACAATACCATACGAGTACTTTGTTACGGTACCAAACCACACCAAAACGGTGCAAAACCGTACGAGTACATCCAAACGGTACCAAACCACCCCAAAACGGTGCAATACCGTACGAGTACTTCGTTACGGTACAAAACCACACCAAAAGGGTACAATACCCTACGAGAACTTCGTTACGGTACCAAACCAAACCAAAACGGTGCAATTCCGTACGAGTACATCCATATGGTACCAAACCACACCAAAACAGTGCAAAACCGTACGAGTACATCGATACGGTACCAAACCACACCAAAACGGTGCAATACCGTACGAGTACATCCATACGGTACCAAACCACACCAAAACGGTGCAATACCGTACGAGTACTTCGTTACGGTACCAAACCACACCAAAAGGGTACAAGACCGTACGAGTACATCGATACGGTACCAAACCACACCAAAACGGTGCAAAACCGTACGAGTACATCGATACGGTACCAAACCACACCAAAACGGTGCAATTCCGTACGAGTAAATCGATACGGTACCAAACCACACCAAAACGGTGCAAAACCGTGCGAGTACATCCATACGGTACCAAACCACACCAAAACGGTGCAATACCGTCCGAGTACATCCATACGGTACAAAACCACACCAAAACGGTGCGAAAACGTACGAGTACATCCATATGGTACCAAACCACACCAAAACGGTGCAATACCGTACGAGTACATCCATACGGTACCAAACCACACCAAAACGGTGCAATACCGTACGAGTACTTCGTTACCGTACCAAACCACACCAAAAGGGTACAATACCGTACGAGTACTTCGTTACGGTACCAAACCAAACCAAAACGGTGCAATACCGTACGAGTACATCAATACGGCACCAAACCACGTCAAAACGGTCCAATACTGTACGAGTACATCCATACGGTACCAAACCACACCAAAACGGTGCAATACCGTACGATTACTTCGTTACGGTACCAAACCACACCAAAAGGGTACAATACCGTACGAGTACTTCGTTACGGTACCAAACCAAGCCAAAACGGTGCAATACCGTACGAGTACATCCATACGGTACCAAACCACGTCAAAACGGTGCAATACCGTACGAGTACATCCATACGGTACCAAACCACACCAAAACGGTGCAATACCGTACGAGTACATCCATACGGTACCAAACCACACAAAAACAGTGCAATTCCTTACGAGTACATCGATACGGTACCAAACCACACCAAAACGGTGCAAAATCGTGCGAGTACATCCATACGGTACCAAACCACACCAAAATGGTGCAATACCGTACGAGTACATCCATACGTTACCAAACCACACCAAAACGGTGCAATACCGTACGATTACTTCGTTACGGTACCAAACCACACCAAAAGGGTACAATACCGTACGATTACTTCGTTACGGTACCCAACCAAACCAAAACGGTGCAATACCGTACGAGTACATCCATACGGCACCAAACCACGTCAAAACGGTGCAATACCGTACGAGTACATCCATACGGTACCAAACCACACCAAAACGGTGCAATACTGTACGAGTACTTCGTTACGGTACCAAACCACAACAAAAGGGTACAATACCATACGAGTACTTTGTTACGGTACCAAACCACACCAAAACGGTGCAAAACCGTACGAGTACATCCAAACGGTACCAAACCACCCCAAAACGGTGCAATACCGTACGAGTACTTCGTTACGGTACAAAACCACACCAAAAGGGTACAATACCCTACGAGAACTTCGTTACGGTACCAAACCAAACCAAAATGGTGCAATTCCGTACGAGTACATCCATATGGTACCAAACCACACCAAAACAGTGCAAAACCATACGAGTACATCGATACGGTACCAAACCACACCAAAACGGTGCAATACCGTACGAGTACATCCATACGGTACCAAACCATACCAAAACGGTGCAATACCGTACGAGTACTTCGTTACGGTACCAAACCACACCAAAAGGGTACAATACCGTACGAGTACATCGATACGGTACCAAACCACACCAAAACGGTGCAAAACCGTACGAGTACATCGATACGGTACCAAACCCCACCAAAACGGTGCGAAAACGTACGAGTACATCGATACGGTACCAAACCACACCAAAACGGTGCGAAAACGTACGAGTACATCCATACGGTACCAAACCACACCAAAACGGTGCAATACCGTACGAGTACATCCATACGGTACCAAACCACACCAAAACGGTGCAATACCGTACGAGTACTTCGTAACGGTACCAAACCACAACAAAAGGGTACAATACCATACGAGTACTTTGTTACGGTACCAAACCACAGCAAAACGGTTCAAAACCGTACGAGTACATCCAAACGGTACCAAACCACCCCAAAACGGTGCAATACCGTACGAGTACTTCGTTACGGTACAAAACAACACCAAAAGGGTACAATACCCTACGAGAACTTCGTTACGGTACCAAACCAAACCAAAACGGTGCAATTCCGTACGAGTACATCCATATGGTACCAAACCACACCAAAACAGTGCAAAACTGTACGAGTACATCGATACGGTACCAAACCACACCAAAACGGTGCAATACCGTACGAGTACTTCGTTACGGTACCAAACCACACCAAAAGGGTACAAGACCGTACGAGTACATCGATACGGTACCAAACCACACCAAAACGGTGCAAAACCGTACGAGTACATCGATACGGTACCAAACCACACCAAAACGGTGCAATTCCGTACGAGTAAATCGATACGGTACCAAACCACACCAAAACGGTGCAAAACCGTGCGAGTACAACCATACGGTACCAAACCACACCAAAACGGTGCTATACCGTCCAAGTACATCCATACGGTACCAAACCACACCAAAACGGTGCAATACCGTACGAGTACTTCGTTACGGTACCAAACCACACCAAAAGGGTACAATACCGTACGAGTACTTCGTTACGGTACCAAACCAAACCAAAACGGTGCAATACCGTACGAGTACATCCATACGGTACCAAACCACGTCAAAACGGTGCAATACCGTACGAGTACATCCATACGGTACCAAACCACACCAAAACGGTGCAATGCCGTACGAGTACTTCGTTACGATACCAAACCACACCAAAACGGTGCAATACCGTACGAGTACATCCATACGGTACCAAACCACACCAAAACGGTGCAATACCGTACGAGTACTTCGTTACGGTACCAAACCACAACAAAAGGGTACAATACCATACGAGTACTTTGTTACGGTACCAAACCACACCAAAACGGTGCAAAACCGTACGAGTACATCCAAACGGTACCAAACCACCCCAAAACGGTGCAATACCGTACGAGTACTTCGTTACGGTACAAAACCACACCAAAAGGGTACAATACCCTACGAGAACTTCGTTACGGTACCAAACCAAACCAAAACGGTGCAATTCCGTACGAGTACATCGATACGGTACCAAACCACACCAAAACAGTGCAAAACCGTACGAGTACATCGATACGGTACCAAACCACACCAAAACGGTGCAATACCGTACGAGTACATCCATACGGTACCAAACCACACCAAAACGGTGCAATACCGTACGAGTACTTCGTTACGTTACCAAACCACACCAAAAGGGTACAATACCGTACGAGTACTTCGTTACGATACCAAACCAAACCAAAACGGTGCAATACCGTACGAGTACATCCATACGGCACCAAACCACGTCAAAACGGTGCAATACCGTACGAGTACATCCATACGGTACCAAACCACACCAAAACGGTGCCATACCGTAAGAGTACATCCATACGGTACCAAACCACACCAAAACGGTGCAATACCGTACGAGTACTTCGTTACGGTACTAAACCACACCAAAAGGGTACAATACCGTACGAGTACATCGATACGGTACCAAACCACATCAAAACGGTGCAAAACCGTACGAGTACATCGATACGGTACCAAACCACACCAAAACGGTGCGAAAACGTACGAGTACATCCATATGGTACGAAACCACACCAATGCGGTGCAATACCGTACGAGTACATCCATATGGTACCAAATCACACCAAAACGGTGCAATACCGTACGAGTACTTCGTTACGGTACCAAACCACACCAAAAGGGTACAATACCGTACGAGTACATCGATACGGTACCAAACCACACCAAAAGGGTACAATACCGTACGAGTACTTCGTTACGATACCAAACCAAACCAAAACGGTGCAATACCGTACGAGTACATCCATACGGCACCAAACCACGTCAAAACGGTGCAATACCGTACGAGTACATCCATACGGTACCAAACCACACCAAAACGGTGCAATACCGTACGAGTACTTCGTTACGGTACTAAACCACACCAAAAGGGTACAATACCGTACGAGTACATCGATACGGTACCAAACCACACCAAAACGGTGCGAAAACATACGAGTACATCGATACGGTACCAAACCACACCAAAACGGTGCGAAAACGTACGAGTACATCCATATGGTACCAAACCACACCAAAACGGTGCAATACCGTACGAGTACATCCATACGGTACCAAACCACACCAAAACGGTGCAATACCGTACGAGTACTTCGTTACGGTACCAAACCACAACAAAAGGGTACAATACCATACGAGAACTTTGTTACGGTACCAAACCACACCAAAACGGTGCAAAACCGTACGAGTACATCCAAACGGTACCAAACCACCCCAAAACGGTGCAATACCGTAAGAGTACTTCGTTACGGTACAAAACCACACCAAAAGGGTACAATACCCTACGAGAATTTCGTTACGGTACCAAACCAAACCAAAACGGTGCAATTCCGTACGAGTACATCCATATGGTACCAAACCACACCAAAACAGTGCAAAACCGTACGAGTACATCGATACGGTACCAAACCACACCAAAACGGTGCAATACCGTACGAGTACATCCATACGGTACCAAACCACACCAAAACGGTGCAATACCGTACGAGTACTTCGTTACGGTACCAAACCACACCAAAAGGGTACAAGACCGTACGAGTACATCGATACGGTACCAAACCACACCAAAACGGTGCAAAACCGTACGAGTTCATCGATACGGTACCAAACCACACCAAAACGGTGCAATTCCGTACGAGTAAATCGATACGGTACCAAACCACACCAAAACGGTGCAAAACCGTGCGAGTACATCCATACGGTACCAAACCACACCAAAACGGTGCAATACCGTCCGAGTACATCCATACGGTACCAAACCACACCAAAACGGTGCGAAAACGTACGAGTACATCCATATGGTACCAAACCACACCAAAACGGTGCAATACCGTACGAGTACATCCATACGGTACCAAACCACACCAAAACGGTGCAATACCGTACGAGTACTTCGTTACGGTACCAAACCACACCAAAAGGGTACAATACCGTACGAGTACTTCGTTACGGTACCAAACCAAACCAAAACGGTGCAATACCGTACGAGTACATCAATACGGCACCAAACCACGTCAAAACGATCCAATACTGTACGAGTACATCCATACGGTACCAAACCACACCAAAACGGTGCAATACCGTACGATTACTTCGTTACGGTACCAAACAACACCAAAAGGGTACAATACCGTACGAGTACTTCGTTACGATACCAAACCAAACCAAAACGGTGCAATACCGTACGAGTACATCCATACGGCACCAAACCACGTCAAAACGGTGCAATACCGTACGAGTACATCCATACGGTACCAAACCACACGAAAACGGTGCCATACCGTACAAGTACTTCGTTACGGTACCAAACCACACCAAAAGGATACAATACCGTACGAGTACTTCGTTACGTTTCCAAACCAAACCAAAACGGTGCAATACCGTACGAGTACATCCATACGGTACCAAACCACACCAAAACGGTGCAATACCGTACGAGTACATCCATACGGTACCAAACCACACCAAAACGGTGCAATACCGTACGAGTACTTCGTTACGGTACTAAACCACACCAAAAGGGTACAATACCGTACGAGTACATCGATACGGTACCAAACCACGTCAAAACGGTGCAAAACCGTACGAGTACATCGATACGGTACCAAACCACACCAAAACGGTGCGAAAACGTACGAGTACATCCATATGGTACCAAACCACACCAAAACGGTGCAATACCGTACGAGTACATCCATACGGTACCAAACCACACCAAAACGGTGCAATACCGTACGAGTACTTCGTTACGGTACTAAACCACACCAAAAGGGTACAATACCGTACGAGTACATCGATACGGTACCAAACCACATCAAAACGGTGCAAAACCGTACGAGTACATCGATACGGTACCAAACCACACCAAAACGGTGCGAAAACGTACGAGTACATCCATATGGTACCAAACCACACCAAGACGGTGCAATACCGTACGAGTACATCCATACGGTACCAAATCACACCAAAACGGTGCAATACCGTACGAGTACTTCGTTACGGTACTAAACCACACCAAAAGGGTACAATACCGTACGAGTACATCGATACGGTACCAAACCACATCAAAACGGTGCAAAACCGTACGAGTACTTCGATACGGTACCAAACCACACCAAAACGGTGCGAAAACGTACGAGTACATCCATATGGTACCAAACCACACCAAAACGGTGCAATACCGTACGAGTACATCCATACGGTACCAAATCACACCAAAACGGTGCAATACCGTACGAGTACTTCGTTACGTTACCAAACCACAACAAAAGGGTACAATACCATACGAGTACTTTGTTACGGTACCAAACCACACCAAAACGGTGCAAAACCGTACGAGTACATCCAAACGGTACCAAACCACCCCAAAACGGTGCAATACCATACGAGTACTTCGTTACGGTACAAAAAGCACACCAAAAGGGTACAATACCCTACGAGAACTTCGTTACGGTACCAAACCAAACCAAAACGGTGCAATTCCGTACGAGTACATCCATATGGTACCAAACCACACCAAAACAGTGCAAAACCATACGAGTACATCGATACGGTACCAAACCACACCAAAACGGTGCAATACCGTACGAGTACATCCATACGGTACCAAACCACACCAAAACGGTGCAATACCGTACGAGTACTTCGTTACGGTACCAAACCACACCAAAAGGGTACAATACCGTACGAGTACATCGATACGGTACCAAACCACACCAAAACGGTGCAAAACCGTACGAGTACATCGATACGGTACCAAACCACACCAAAACGGTGCGAAAACGTACGAGTACATCGATACGGTACCAAACCACACCAAAACGGTGCGAAAACGTACGAGTACATCCATATGGTACCAAACCACACCAAAACGGTGCAATACCGTACGAGTACATCCATACGGTACCAAACCACACCAAAACGGTGCAATACCGTACGAGTACTTCGTTACTGTACCAAACCACAACAAAAGGGTACAATACCGTACGAGTACTTTGTTACGGTACCAAACCACACCAAAACGGTGCAAAACCGTACGAGTACATCCAAACGGTACCAAACCACCCCAAAACGGTGCAATACCGTACGAGTACGTCGTTACGGTACAAAACCACACCAAAAGGGTACAATACCCTACGAGAACTTCGTTACGGTACCAAACCAAAAAAAAACGGTGCAATTCCGTACGAGTACATCGATACGGTACCAAACCACACCAAAACAGTGCAAAACCGTACGAGTACATCGATACGGTACCAAACCACACCAAAACGGTGCAATACCGTACGAGTACATCCATACGGTACCAAATCACACCAAAACGGTGCAATACCGTACGAGTACTTCGTTACGGTACCAAACCACACCAAAAGGGTACAATACCGTACGAGTACATCGATACGGTACCAAACCACACCAAAACGGTGCAAAACCGTACGAGTACATCGATACGGTACCAAACCACACCAAAACGGTGCAATTCCGAACGAGTAAATCGATACGGTACCAAACCACACCAAAACGGTGCAAAACCGTGCGAGTACATCCATACGGTACCAAACCACACCAAAACGGTGCAATACCGTCCGAGTACATCCATACGGTACCAAACCACACCAAAACGGTGCAATACCGTACGAGTACTTCGTTACGGTACCAAACCACACCAAAAGGGTACAATACCGTACGAGTACTTCGTTACGGTACCAAACCAAACCAAAACGGTGCAATACCGTACGAGTCCATCCATACGGTACCAAACCACGTCAAAACGGTGCAATACCGTACGAGTACATCCATACGGTACCAAACCACACCAAAACGGTGCAATGCCGTACGAGTACTTCGTTACGATACCAAACCACACCAAAACGGTGCGAAGCCGTACGAGTACATCCAAACGGTACCAAACCACCCCAAAACGGTGCAATACCGTACGAGTACTTCGTTACGGTACCAAACCACACCAAAAGGGTACAATACCATACGAGTACTTCGTTACGGTACCAAACCTAACCAAAACGGTGCAATACCGTACGAGTACATCCATACGGTACCAAACCACACCAAAACTGTGCAATACCGTACGAGTACATCCATACGGTACAAAACCACATCAAAACGGTGCAATACCGTACGAGTACTTCGTTACGGTACCAAACCAAATCAAAACGGTGCAATACCGTACGAGTACATCCATACGGTAACAAACCACACCAAAACGGTGCAATACCGTACGAGTACATCCATACGGTACCAAACCACACCAAAACGGTGCAATACCGTACGAGTACTTCGTTACGGTACCAAACCAAATCAAAACGGTGCAATACCGTACGAGTACATCCATACGGTAACAAACCACACCAAAACGGTGCAATACCGTACGAGTACATCCATACGGTACCAAACCACACCAAAACGGTGCAATACCGTACGAGTACTTCGTTACGGTACCAAACCACACCAAAAGGATACAATACCGTACGAGTACTTCGTTACGTTTCCAAACCAAACCAAAACGGTGCAATACCGTACGAGTACATCCATACGGTACCAAACCACACCAAAACGGTGCAATACCGTACGAGTACATCCATACGGTACCAAACCACACCAAAACGGTGCAATACCGTACGAGTACTTCGTTACGGTACTAAACCACACCAAAAGGGTACAATACCGTACGAGTACATCGATACGGTACCAAACCACACCAAAACGGTGCAAAACCGTACGAGTACATCGATACGGTACCAAACCACACCAAAACGGTGCGAAAACGTACGAGTACATCCATATGGTACCAAACCACACCAAAACGGTGCAATACCGTACAAGTACATCCATACGGTACCAAATCACACCAAAACGGTGCAATACCGTACGAGTACTTCGTTACGTTACCAAACCACAACAAAAGGGTACAATACCATACGAGAACTTTGTTACGGTACCAAACCACACCAAAACGGTGCAAAACCGTACGAGTACATCCAAACGGTACCAAACCACCCCAAAACGGTGCAATACCATACGAGTACTTCGTTACGGTACAAAAAGCACACCAAAAGGGTACAATACCCTACGAGAACTTCGTTACGGTACCAAACCAAACCAAAACGGTGCAATTCCGTACGAGTACATCCATATGGTACCAAACCACACCAAAACAGTGCAAAACCATACGAGTACATCGATACGGTACCAAACCACACCAAAACGGTGCAATACCGTACGAGTACATCCATACGGTACCAAACCACACCAAAATGGTGCAATACCGTACGAGTACTTCGTTACGGTACCAAACCACACCAAAAGGGTACAATACCGTACGAGTACATCGATACGGTACCAAACCACACCAAAACGGTGCAAAACCGTACGAGTACATCGATACGGTACCAAACCACACCAAAACGGTGCGAAGCCGTACGAGTACATCCAAACGGTACCAAACCACCCCAAAACGGTGCAATACCGTACGAGTACTTCGTTACGGTACCAAACCACACCAAAAGGGTACAATACCATACGAGTACTTCGTTACGGTACCAAACCTAACCAAAACGGTGCAATACCGTACGAGTACATCCATACGGTACCAAACCACACCAAAACTGTGCAATACCGTACGAGTACATCCATACGGTACCAAACCACACCAAAACGGTGCAATACCGTACGAGTACTTCGTTACGGTACCAAACCACACCAAAAGGGTACAATACCGTACGAGTACATCGATACGGTACCAAACCACACCAAAACGGTGCAAAACCGTACGAGTACATCGATACGGTACCAAACCACACCAAAACGGTGCGAAAACGTACGAGTACATCGATACGGTACCAAACCACACCAAAACGGTGCGAAAACGTACGAGTACATCCATATGGTACCAAACCACACCAAAACGGTGCAATACCGTACGAGTACATCCATACGGTACCAAACCACACCAAAACGGTGCAATACCGTACGAGTACTTCGTTACGGTACCAAACCACAACAAAAGGGTACAATACCATACGAGTACTTTGTTACGGTACCAAACCACACCAAAACGGTGCAAAACCGTACGAGTACATCCAAACGGTACCAAACCACCCCAAAACGGTGCAATACCGTACGAGTACGTCGTTACGGTACAAAACCACACCAAAAGGGTACAATACCCTACGAGAACTTCGTTACGGTACCAAACCAAACCAAAACGGTGCAATTCCGTACGAGTACATCCATATGGTACCAAACCACACCAAAACAGTGCAAAACCGTACGAGTACATCGATACGGTACCAAACCACACCAAAACGGTGCAATACCGTACGAGTACATCCATACGGTACCAAACCACACCAAAACGGTGCAATACCGTACGAGTACTTCGTTACGGTACCAAACCACACCAAAAGGGTACAATACCGTACGAGTACATCGATACGGTACCAAACCACACCAAAACGGTGCAAAACCGTACGAGTACATCGATACGGTACCAAACCACACCAAAACGGTGCGAAAACGTACGAGTACATCGATACGGTACCAAACCACACCAAAACGGTGCGAAAACGTACGAGTACATCCATATGGTACCAAACCACACCAAAACGGTGCGAAACCGTACGAGTACATCCATACGGTACCAAACCACACCAAAACGGTGCGAAACCGTACGAGTACTTCGTTACGGTACCAAACCACAACAAAAGGGTCCAATACCATACGAGTACTTTGTTACGGTACCAAACCACACCAAAACGGTGCAAAACCGTACGAGTACATCCAAACGGTACCAAACCACCCCAAAACGGTGCAATACCGTACGAGTACGTCGTTACGGTACAAAACCACACCAAAAGGGTACAATACCCTACGAGAACTTCGTTACGGTACCAAACCAAACCAAAACGGTGCAATTCCGTACGAGTACATCCATATGGTACCAAACCACACCAAAACAGTGCAAAACCGTACGAGTACATCGATACGGTACCAAACCACACCAAAACGGTGCAATACCGTACGAGTACATCCATACGGTACCAAACCACACCAAAACGGTGCAATACCGTACGAGTACTTCGTTACGGTACCAAACCACACCAAAAGGGTACAATACCGTACGAGTACATCGATACGGTACCAAACCACACCAAAACGGTTCAATTCCGTACGAGTAAATCTATACGGTACCAAACCACACCAAAACGGTGCAAAACCGTGCGAGTACATCCATACGGTACCAAACCACACCAAAACGGTGCAATACCATCCGAGTACATCCATACGGTACCAAACCACACCAAAACGGTGCAATACCGTATGAGTACTTCGTTACGGTACCAAACCACACCAAAAGGGTACAATACCGTACGAGTACTTCGTTACGGTACCAAACCAAACCAAAACGGTGCAATACCGTACGAGTCCATCCATACGGTACCAAACCACGTCAAAACGGTGCAATACCGTACGAGTACATCCATACGGTATCAAACCACACCAAAACGGTGCAATTCCGTACGAGTACTTCGTTACGATACCAAACCACACCAAAACGGTGCGAAGCCGTACGAGTACATCCAAACGGTACCAAACCACCCCAAAACGGTGCAATACCGTACGAGTACTTCGTTACGGTACCAAACCACACCAAAAGGGTACAATACCATACGAGTACTTCGTTACGGTACCAAACCTAACCAAAACGGTGCAATACCGTACGAGTACATCCATACGGTACCAAACCACACCAAAACTGTGCAATACCGTACGAGTACATCCATACGGTACCAAACCACACCAAAACGGTGCAATACCGTACGAGTACTTCGTTACGGTACCAAACCTAACCAAAACGGTGCAATACCGTACGAGTACATCCATACGGTACCAAACCACACCAAAACTGTGCAATACCGTACGAGTACATCCATACGGTACCAAACCACACCAAAACGGTGCAATACCGTACGAGTACTTCGTTACCGTACCAAACCACACCAAAAGGGTACAATACCGTACGAGTACTTCGTTACGGTACCAAACCAAACCAAAATGGTGCAATACCGTACGAGTACATCCATACGGTACCAAACCACGACAAAACGGTGCAATACCGTACGAGTACATCCATACGTTACCAAACCACACCAAAACGGTGCAATACCGTACGAGTACATCCATACGGTACCAAACCACACCAAAACGGTGCAAAACCGTACGAGTACATCCAAACTATACTAAACCACCCCAAAACGGTGCAATACCGTACGAGTACTTCGTTACGGAACAAAACCACACCAAAAGGGTACAATACCGTACGAGAACTTCGTTACGGCACCAAACCAAAGCAAAACGGTGCAATTCCGTACGAGTACATCGATACGGTACCAAACCACACCAAAACGGTGCGAAAACGTACGAGTACATCCATATGGTACCAAACCACACCAAAACGGTGCAATACCGTACGAATACATCCATACGGTACCAAACCACACCAAAACGGTGCAATACCGTACGAGTACTTCGTTACGGTACCAAACCACACCAAAAGGGTACAATACCGTACGAGTACTTCGTTACGGTACCAAACCAAACCAAAACGGTGCAATACCATACGAGTACATCAATACGGCACCAAACCACGTCAAAACGGTCCAATACTGTACGAGTACATCCATACGGTACCAAACCACACCAAAACGGTGCAATACCGTACGATTACTTCATTACGGTACCAAACCACGTCAAAACGGTGCAATACCGTACGAGTACATCCATACGGTACCAAACCACACCAAAACGGTGCAATTCCGTAGGAGTAAATCGATACGGTACCAAACCACACCAAAACGGTGCAAAACCGTGCGAGTACATCCATACGGTACCAAACCACACCAAAACGGTGCAATACCGTACGAGTACATCCATACGGTACCAAACCACACCAAAATGGTGCAATACCGTGCGAGTACTTCGTTACGGTACCAAACCAAACCAAAACGGTGCAATACCGTACGAGTACATCCATACGGTACCAAACCACACCAAAACGGTGCAATACCGTACGAGTACATCCATACGGTACGAAACCACACCAAAACAGTGCAATTCCTTACGAGTACATCGATACGGTACCAAACCACACCAAAACGGTGCAAAATCGTGCGAGTACATCCATACGGTACCAAACCACACCAAAATGGTGCAATACCGTACGAGTACATCCATACGTTACCAAACCACACCAAAACGGTGCAATACCGTACGATTACTTCGTTACGGTACCAAACCACACCAAAAGGGTACAATACCGTACGATTACTTCGTTACGGTACCAAACCAAACCAAAACGGTGCAATACCGTACGAGTACATCCATACGGCACCAAACCACGTCAAAACGTTGCAATACCGTACGAGTACATCCATACGGTACCAAACCACACCAAAACGGTGCAATACCGTACGAATACATCCATACGGTACCAAACCACGTCAAAACGGTGCAATACCGTACGAGTACATCCATACGGTACCAAACCACACCAAAACGGTGCAATGCCGTACGAGTACTTCGTTACGATAGCAAACCACACCAAAACGGTGCGAAGCCGTACGAGTACATCCAAACGGTACCAAACCACCCCAAAACGGTGCAATACCGTACGAGTACTTCGTTACGGTACCAAACCACACCAAAATGGTACAATACCGTACGAGTACTTCGTTACGGTACCAAACCTAACCAAAACGGTGCAATACCGTACGAGTACATCCATACGGTACCAAACCACACCAGAACTGTGCAATACCGTACGAGTACATCCATACGGTACCAACCCACACCAAAACGGTGCAATACCGTACGAATACTTCGTTACGGTACCAAACCAAACCAAAACGGTGCAATACCGTACGAGTACATCCATACGGTAACAAACCACACCAAAACGGTGCAATACCGTACGAGTACATCCATACGGTACCAAACCACACCAAAATGGTGCAATACCGTACGAGTACTTCGTTACGGTACCAAACCACACCAAAAGGATACAATACCGTACGAGTACTTCGTTACGTTTCCAAACCAAACCAAAACGGTGCAATACCGTACGAGTACATCCATACGGTACCAAACCACACCAAAACGGTGCAATACCGTACGAGTACTTCGTTACGGTACCAAACCACACCAAAAGGGTACAATACCGTACGAGTACATCGATACGGTACCAAACCACACCAAAACGGTGCAAAACCGTACGAGTACATCGATACGGTACCAAACCACACCAAAACGGTGCCAAAACGTACGAGTACATCGATACGGTACCAAACCACACCAAAACGGTGCGAAAACGTACGAGTACATCCATATGGTACCAAACCACACCAAAACGGTGCCATACCGTACGAGTACATCCATACGGTACCAAACCACACCAAAACGGTGCAATACCGTACGAGTACTTCGTTACGGTACCAAACCACAACAAAAGGGTACAATACCATACGAGTACTTTGTTACGGTACCAAACCACACCAAAACGGTGCAAAACCGTACGAGTACATCCAAACGGTACCAAACCACCCCAAAACGGTGCAATACCGTACGAGTACTTCGTTACGGTACAAAACCACACCAAAAGGGTACAATACCCTACGAGAACTTCGTTACGGTACCAAACCAAACCAAAACGGTGCAATTCCGTACGAGTACATCCATATGGTACCAAACCACACCAAAACAGTGCAAAACCGTACGAGTACATCGATACGGAACCAAACCACACCAAAACGGTGCAATACCGTACGAGTACATCCATACGGTACCAAACCACACCAAAACGGTGCAATACCGTACGAGTACTTCGTTACGGTACCAAACCACACCAAAAGGGTACAAGACCGTACGAGTACATCGATACGGTACCAAACCACACCAAAACGGTGCAAAACCGTACGAGTACATCCATACGGTAACAAACCACACCAAAACGGTGCAATACCGTACGAGTACATCCATACGGTACCAAACCACACCAAAACGGTGCAATACCGTACGAGTACTTCGTTACGGTACCAAACCACACCAAAAGGGTACAAGACCGTACGAGTACATCGATACGGTACCAAACCACACCAAAACGGTGCAAAACCGTACGAGTACATCCAAACGGTACCAAACCACCCCAAAACGGTGCAATACCGTATGAGTACTTCGTTACGGTACAAAACCACACCAAAAGGGTACAATACCCTACGAGAACTTCGTTACGGTACCAAACCAAACCAAAACGGTGCAATACCGTACGAGTACATCCATACGGTACCAAACCACACCAAAACGGTGCCATACCGTACGAGTACATCCATACGGTACCAAACCACCCCAAAACGGTGCAATACCGTACGAGTACTTCGTTACGGTACCAAACCACACCAAAAGGGTACAATACCGTACGAGCACTTCGTTACGGTACCAAACCTAACCAAAACGGTGCAATACCGTACGAGTACATCCATACGGTACCAAACCACACCAAAACTGTGCAATACCGTACGAGTACATCCATACGGTACCAAACCACACCAAAACGGTGCAATACCGTACGAGTACTTCGTTACGGTACCAAACCAAACCAAAACGGTGCAATACCGTACGAGTACATCCATACGGTAACAAACCACACCAAAACGGTGCAATACCGTACGAGTACATCCATACGGTACCAAACCACACCAAAACGGTGCAATACCGTACGAGTACTTCGTTACGGTACCAAACCACACCAAAAGGATACAATACCGTACGAGTACTTCGTTACGTTTCCAAACCAAACCAAAACGGTGCAATACCGTACGAGTACATCCATACGGTACCAAACCACACCAAAACGGTGCAATACCGTACGAGTACTTCGTTGCGGTACCAAACCACACCAAAAGGGTACAATACCGTACGAGTACTTCGTTACGGTACCAAACCAAACCAAAATGGTGCAATACCGTACGAGTACATCCATACGGTACCAAACCACGACAAAACGGTGCAATATCGTACGAGTATATCCATACGTTACCAAACCACACCAAAACGGTGCAATACCGTACGAGTACATCCATACGGTACCAAACCACAATAAAACGGTGCAAAACTGTACGAGTACATCCAAACGGTACTAAACCACCCCAAAATGGTGCAATACCGTACGAGTACTTCGTTACGGTACAAAACCACACCAAAAGGGTACAATACCGTACGAGAACATCGTTACGGCACCAAACCAAACCAAAACGGTGCAATTCCGTACGAGTACATCGATACGGTACCAAACCACACCAAAACGATGCGAAAACGTACGAGTACATCCATATGGTACCAAACCACACCAAAACGGTGCAATACCGTACGAGTACTTCCATATTGTACCAAACCACACCAAAACGGTGCAATACCGTACGAGTACATCCATACGGTACCAAACCACACCAAAACGGTGCAATACCGTACGAGTACTGCGTTACGGTACCAAACCACACCAAAAGGGTACAATACCGTACGAGTACTTCGTTACGGTACCAAACCAAACCAAAACGGTGCAATACCGTACGAGTACATCAATACGGCACCAAACCACACCAAAACGGTGCAATACCGTACGAGTACATCCATACGGTACCAAACCACACCAAAACGGTGCAATGCCGTACGATTACTTCGTTACGGTACCAAACCACACCAAAAGGGTACAATACCGTACGAGTACTTCGTTACGGTACCAAACCAAACCAAAACGGTGCAATACCGTACGAGTACATCCATACGGCACCAAACCACTTCAAAACGGTGCAATACCGTACGAGTACATCCATACGGTACCAAACCACACCAAAACGGTGCAATTCGTACGAGTAAATCGATACGGTACCAAACCACACCAAAACGGTGCAAAACCGTGCGAGTACATCCATACGGTACCAAACCACACCAAAACGGTGCAATACCGTACGAGTACATCCATACGGTACCAAACCACACCAAAACGGTGCAATACCGTACGAATACTTCGTTACGGTACCAAACCACACCAAAAGGGTACAATACCGTACGAGTACTTCGTTACGGTACCAAACCAAACCAAAACGGTGCAATACCGTACGAGTACATCCATACGGTACCAAACCACGTCAAAACGGTGCAATACCGTACGAGTACATCCGTACGGTACCAAACCACACCAAAACGGTGCAATACCGTACGAGTACATCCATACGGTACCAAACCACACCAAAACGGTGCAATTCCGTACGAGTACATCGATACGGTACCAAACCACACCAAAACGGTGCAATACCGTACGATTACTTCGTTACGGTACCAAACCACAACAAAAGGGTACAATACCATACGAGTACTTTGTTACGGTACCAAACCACAACAAAACGGTGCAAAACCGTACGAGTACATCCAAACGGTACCAAACCACCCCAAAACGGTGCAATTCCGTACGAGTACATCCATACGGTACCAAACCACACCAAAACGGTGCAATACCGTACGAGTACATCCATACGGTACCAAACCACACCAAAACGGTGCAATACCGTACGAGTACATCCATACGGTACCAAACCACACCAAAACGGTGCAATTCCGTACGAGTACATCGATACGGTACCAAACCACACCAAAACGGTGCAAAACCGTGCGAGTACATCCATACGGTACCAAACCACACCAAAATGGTGCAATACCGTACGAGTACATCCATACGTTACCAAACCACACCAAAACGGTGCGAAAACGTACGAGTACATCCATATGGTACCAAACCACACCAAAACGGTGCAATACCGTACGAGTACATCCATACGGTACCAAACCACAGCAAAACGGTGCAATACCGTACGAGTACTTCGTTACGGTACCAAACCACAACAAAAGGGTACAATACCATACGAGTACTTTGTTACGGTACCAAACCACACCAAAACGGTGCAAAACCGTACGAGTACATCCAAACGGTACCAAACCACCCAAAAACGGTGCAATACCGTACGAGTACTTCCTTACGGTACAAAACCACACCAAAAGGGTACAATACCCGACGAGAACTTCGTTACGGTACCAAACCAAACCAAAACGGTGCAATTCCTTACGAGTACATCCATATGGTACCAAACCACACCAAAACAGTGCAAAACCATACGAGTACATCGATACGGTACCAAACCACACCAAAACGGTGCAATACCGTACGAGTACATCCATACGGTACCAAACCACACCAAAAAGGTGCAATACCGTACGAGTACATCAATACGGCACCAAACCACGTCAAAACGGTCCAATACTGTACGAGTACATCCATACGGTACCAAACCACACCAAAACGGTGCAATACCGTACGATTACTTCGTTACGGTACCAAACCACACCAAAAGGGTACAATACCGTACGAGTACTTCGTTACGGTACCAAACCAAACCAAAACGGTGCAATACCGTACGAGTACATCCATACGGCACCAAACCACTTCAAAACGGTGCAATACCGTACGAGTACATCCATACGGTACCAAACCACACCAAAACGGTGCAATTCCGTACGAGTAAATCGATACGGTACCAAACCACACCAAAACGGTGCAAAACCGTGCGAGTACATCCATACGTTACCAAACCACACCAAAACGGTGCAATACCGTACGAGTACATCCATACGGTACCAAACCACACCAAAACGGTGCAATACCGTACGAGTACTTCGTTACGGTACCAAACCACACCAAAAGGGTACAATACCGTACGAGTACTTCGTTACGGTACCAAACCAAACCAAAACGGTGCAATACCGTACGAGTACATCCATACGGTATCAAACCACGTCAAAACGGTGCAATACCGTACGAGTACATCCATACGGTACCAAACCACACCAAAACGGTGCAATACCGTACGAGTACATCCATACGGTACCAAACCACACCAAAACGGTGCAATTCCGTACGAGTACATCGATACGGTACCAAACCACCCCAAAACGGTGCAAAACCGTACGAGTACATCCATACGGTACCAAACCACACCAAAACGGTGCAATACCGTACCAGTACTTCGTTACGGTACCAAACCACACCAAAAGGGTACAATACCGTACGAGTACATCGATACGGTACCAAACCACACCAAAACGGTGCAAAACCGTACGAGTACATCGATACGGTACCAAACCACACCAAAACGGTGCGAAAACGTACGAGTACATCGATACGGTACCAAACCACACCAAAACGGTGCAAAAACGTACGAGTACATCCATATGGTACCAAACCACACCAAAACGGTGCAATACCGTACGAGTACATCCATACGGTACCAAACCACACCAAAACGGTGCGAAAACGTACGAGTACATCCATATGGTACCAAACCACACCAAAACGGTGCAATACCGTACGAGTACATCCATACGGTACCAAACCACAGCAAAACGGTGCAATACCGTACGAGTACTTCGTTACGGTACCAAACCACAATAAAAGGGTACAATACCATACGAGTACTTTGTTACGGTACCAAACCACAACAAAACGGTGCAAAACCGTACGAGTACATCCAAACGGTACCAAACCACCCCAAAACGGTGCAATACCGTACGAGTACTTCGTTACGGTACAAAACCACACCAAAATGGTTCAATTCCGTACGAGTACATCCATATGGTACCAAACCACACCAAAACAGTGCAAAACCATACGAGTACATCGATACGGTACCAAACCACACCAAAATGGTGCAAAACCGTGCGAGTACATCCATACGGTACCAAACCACACCAAAACGGTGCAATACCGTACGAGTACATCCATACGGTACCAAACCACACCAAAACGGTGCAATACCGAACGAGTACTTCGTTACGGTACCAAACCACAACAAAAGGGTACATTACCATACGAGTACTTTGTTACGGTACCAAACCACACCAAAACGGTGCAAAACCGTACGAGTACATCCAAACGGTACCAAACCACCCCAAAACGGTGCAATACCGTACGAGTACTTCGTTACGGTACAAAACCACACCAAAATGGTGCAATTCCGTACGAGTACATCCATATGGTACCAAACCACACCAAAACAGTGCAAAACCATACGAGTACATCGATACGGTACCAAACCACACCAAAATGGTGCAGAACCGTGCGAGTACATCCATACGGTACCAAACCACACCAAAACGGTGCAATACCGTACGAGTACATCCATACGGTACCAAACCACACCAAAACGGTGCAATACCGAACGAGTACTTCGTTACGGTACCAAACCACAACAAAAGGGTACATTACCATACGAGTACTTTGTTACGGTACCAAACCACACCAAAACGGTGCAAAACCGTACGAGTACATCCAAACGGTACCAAACCACCCCAAAACGGTGCAATACCGTACGAGTACATCCATACGGTACCAAACCACACCAAAACAGTGCAATTCCTTACGAGTACATCGATACGGTACCAAACCACACCAAAACGGTGCAAAATCGTGCGAGTACATCCATACGGTACCAAACCACACCAAAATGGTGCAATACCGTACGAGTACATCCATACGTTACCAAACCACACCAAAACGGTGCAATATCGTACGATTACTTCGTTACAGTACCAAACCACACCAAAAGGGTACAATACCGTACGATTACTTCGTTAAGGTACCAAACCAAACCAAAACGGTGCAATACCGTACGAGTACATCCATACGGCACCAAACCACGTCAAAACGGTGCAATACCGTACGAGTACATCCATACGGTACCAAACCACACCAAAACGGTGCAATACTGTACGAGTACTTCGTTACGGTACCAAACCACAACAAATGGGTACAATACCATACGAGTACTTTGTTACGGTACCAAACCACACCAAAACGGTGCAAAACCGTACGAGTACATCCAAACGGTACCAAACCACCCAAAAACGGTGCAATACTGTACGAGTACTTCATTACGGTACAAAACCACACCAAAAGGGTACAATACCCTACGAGAACTTCGTTACGGTACCAAACCAAACCAAAACGGTGCAATTCCGTACGAGTACATCCATATGGTACCAAACCACACCAAAACAGTGCAAAACCGTACGAGTTAATCGATACGGTACCAAACCACACCAAAACGGTGCAATACCGTACGAGTACATCCATACGGTACCAAACCACACCAAAACGGTGCAATACCGTACCAGTACTTCGTTACGGTACCAAACCACACCAAAAGGGTACAATACCGTACGAGTACATCGATACGGTACCAAACCACACCAAAACGGTGCAAAACCGTACGAGTACATCGATACGGTACCAAACCACACCAAAACGGTGCGAAAACGTACGAGTACATCGATACGGTACCAAACCACACCAAAACGGTGCAAAAACGTACGAGTACATCCATATGGTACCAAACCACACCAAAACGGTGCAATACCGTACGAGTACATCCATACGGTACCAAACCACACCAAAACGGTGCAATACCGTACGAGTACTTCGTTACGGTACCAAACCACAACAAAAGGGTACAATACCATACGAGTACTTTGTTACGGTACCAAACCACACCAAAACGGTGCAAAACCGTACGAGTACATCCAAACGGTACCAAACCACCCCAAAACGGTGCAATACAATACGAGTACTTCGTAAAGGTACAAAACCACACCAAAAGGGAACAATACCCTACGAGAACTTCGTTACGGTACCAAAACAAACCTAAACGGTGCAATTCCGTACGAGTACATCCATATGGTACCAAACCACACCAAAACAGTGCAAAACCGTACGAGTACATCGATACGGTACCAAACCACACCAAAACGGTGCAATACCGTACGAGTACATCCATACGGTACCAAACCACACCAAAACGGTGCAAAACCGTACGAGTACATCGATACGGTACCAAACCACACCAAAACGGTGCAATTCCGTACGAGTAAATCGATACGGTACCAAACCACACCAAAACGGTGCAAAACCGTGCGAGTACATCCATACGGTACCAAACCACACCAAAACAGTGCAATACCGTCCGAGTACATCCATACGGTACCAAACCACACCAAAACGGTGCAATACCGTACGAGTACTTCGTTACGGTACCAAACCACACCAAAAGGGTACAATACCGTACGAGTACTTCGTTACGGTACCAAACCAAACCAAAACGGTGCGATACCGTACGGGTACATCCATACGGTACCAAACCACGTCAAAACGGTGCAATACCGTACGAGTACATCCATACGGTACCAAACCACACCAAAACAGTGCAATGCCGTACGAGTACTTCGTTACGATACGAAACCACACCAAAACGGTGCGAAGCCGTACGAGTACATCCAAACGGTACCAAACCACCCCAAAACGGTGCAATACCGTACGAGTACTTCGTTACTGTACCAAACCACACCAAAAGGGTACAATACCGTACGAGTACTTCGTTACGGTACCAAACCTAACCAAAACGGTGCAATACCGTACGAGTACATCCATACGGTACCAAACCACACCAAAACTGTGCAATACCGTACGAGTACATCCATACGGTACCAAACCTCACCAAAACGGTGCAATACCGTACGAGTACTTCGTTACGGTACCAAACCAAACCAAAACGATGCAATACCGTACGAGTACATCCATACGGTAACAAACCACACCAAAACGGTGCAATACCGTACGAGTACATCCATACGGTACCAAACCACACCAAAACGGTGCAATACCGTACGAGTACTTCGTTACGGTACCAAACCACACCAAAAGGATACAATACCGTACGAGTACTTCGTTACGTTTCCAAACCAAACCAAAACGGTGCAATACCGTACGAGTACATCCATACGGTACCAAACCACACCAAAACGGTGCAATACCGTACGAGTACATCCATACGGTACCAAACCACACCAAAACGGTGCAATACCGTACGAGTACTTCGTTACGGTACCAAACCACACCAAAAGGGTACAATACCGTACGAGTACTTCGTTACGGTACCAAACCAAACCAAAATGGTGCAATACCGTACGAGTACATCCATACGGTACCAAACCACACCAAAACGGTGCAAAAACGTACGAGTACATCCATATGGTACCAAACCACACCAAAACGGTGCAATACCGTACGAGTACATCCATACGGTACCAAACCACACCAAAACGGTGCAATACCGTACGAGTACTTCGTTACGGTACCAAACCACAACAAAAGGGTACAATACCATACGAGTACTTTGTTACGGTACCAAACCACACCAAAACGGTGCAAAACCGTACGAGTACATCCAAACGGTACCAAACCACCCCAAAACGGTGCAATACAATACGAGTACTTCGTAAAGGTACAAAACCACACCAAAAGGGAACAATACCCTACGAGAACTTCGTTACGGTACCAAAACAAACCTAAACGGTGCAATTCCGTACGAGTACATCCATATGGTACCAAACCACACCAAAACAGTGCAAAACCGTACGAGTACATCGATACGGTACCAAACCACACCAAAACGGTGCAATACCGTACGAGTACATCCATACGGTACCAAACCACACCAAAACGGTGCAAAACCGTACGAGTACATCGATACGGTACCAAACCACACCAAAACGGTGCAATTCCGTACGAGTAAATCGATACGGTACCAAACCACACCAAAACGGTGCAAAACCGTGCGAGTACATCCATACGGTACCAAACCACACCATAACAGTGCAATACCGTCCGAGTACATCCATACGGTACCAAACCACACCAAAACGGTGCAATACCGTACGAGTACTTCGTTACGGTACCAAACCACACCAAAAGGGTACAATACCGTACGAGTACTTCGTTACGGTACCAAACCAAACCAAAACGGTGCGATACCGTACGGGTACATCCATACGGTACCAAACCACGTCAAAACGGTGCAATACCGTACGAGTACATCCATATGGTACCAAACCACACCAAAACAGTGCAATGCCGTACGAGTACTTCGTTACGATACGAAACCACACCAAAACGGTGCGAAGCCGTACGAGTACATCCAAACGGTACCAAACCACCCCAAAACGGTGCAATACCGTACGAGTACTTCGTTACTGTACCAAACCACACCAAAAGGGTACAATACCGTACGAGTACTTCGTTACGGTACCAAACCTAACCAAAACGGTGCAATACCGTACGAGTACATCCATACGGTACCAAACCACACCAAAACTGTGCAATACCGTACGAGTACATCCATACGGTACCAAACCTCACCAAAACGGTGCAATACCGTACGAGTACTTCGTTACGGTACCAAACCAAACCAAAACGGTGCAATACCGTACGAGTACATCCATACGGTAACAAACCACACCAAAACGGTGCAATACCGTACGAGTACATCCATACGGTACCAAACCACACCAAAACGGTGCAATACCGTACGAGTACTTCGTTACGGTACCAAACCACACCAAAAGGATACAATACCGTACGAGTACTTCGTTACGTTTCCAAACCAAACCAAAACGGTGCAATACCGTACGAGTACATCCATACGGTACCAAACCACACCAAAACGGTGCAATACCGTACGAGTACATCCATACGGTACCAAACCACACCAAAACGGTGCAATACCGTACGAGTACTTCGTTACGGTACCAAACCACACCAAAAGGGTACAATACCGTACGAGTACTTCGTTACGGTACCAAACCAAACCAAAATGGTGCAATACCGTACGAGTACATCCATACGGTACCAAACCACACCAAAACGGTGCAAAAACGTACGAGTACATCCATATGGTACCAAACCACACCAAAACGGTGCAATACCGTACGAGTACATCCATACGGTACCAAACCACACCAAAACGGTGCAATACCGTACGAGTACTTCGTTACGGTACCAAACCACAACAAAAGGGTACAATACCATACGAGTACTTTGTTACGGTACCAAACCACACCAAAACGGTGCAAAACCGTACGAGTACATCCAAACGGTACCAAACCACCCCAAAACGGTGCAATACAATACGAGTACTTCGTAAAGGTACAAAACCACACCAAAAGGGAACAATACCCTACGAGAACTTCGTTACGGTACCAAAACAAACCTAAACGGTGCAATTCCGTACGAGTACATCCATATGGTACCAAACCACACCAAAACAGTGCAAAACCGTACGAGTACATCGATACGGTACCAAACCACACCAAAACGGTGCAATACCGTACGAGTACATCCATACGGTACCAAACCACACCAAAACGGTGCAAAACCGTACGAGTACATCGATACGGTACCAAACCACACCAAAACGGTGCAATTCCGTACGAGTAAATCGATACGGTACCAAACCACACCAAAACGGTGCAAAACCGTGCGAGTACATCCATACGGTACCAAACCACACCAAAACAGTGCAATACCGTCCGAGTACATCCATACGGTACCAAACCACACCAAAACGGTGCAATACCGTACGAGTACTTCGTTACGGTACCAAACCACACCAAAAGGGTACAATACCGTACGAGTACTTCGTTACGGTACCAAACCAAACCAAAACGGTGCGATACCGTACGGGTACATCCATACGGTACCAAACCACGTCAAAACGGTGCAATACCGTACGAGTACATCCATACGGTACCAAACCACACCAAAACAGTGCAATGCCGTACGAGTACTTCGTTACGATACGAAACCACACCAAAACGGTGCGAAGCCGTACGAGTACATCCAAACGGTACCAAACCACCCCAAAACGGTGCAATACCGTACGAGTACTTCGTTACTGTACCAAACCACACCAAAAGGGTACAATACCGTACGAGTACTTCGTTACGGTACCAAACCTAACCAAAACGGTGCAATACCGTACGAGTACATCCATACGGTACCAAACCACACCAAAACTGTGCAATACCGTACGAGTACATCCATACGGTACCAAACCTCACCAAAACGGTGCAATACCGTACGAGTACTTCGTTACGGTACCAAACCAAACCAAAACGGTGCAATACCGTACGAGTACATCCATACGGTAACAAACCACACCAAAACGGTGCAATACCGTACGAGTACATCCATACGGTACCAAACCACACCAAAACGGTGCAATACCGTACGAGTACTTCGTTACGGTACCAAACCACACCAAAAGGATACAATACCGTACGAGTACTTCGTTACGTTTCCAAACCAAACCAAAACGGTGCAATACCGTACGAGTACATCCATACGGTACCAAACCACACCAAAACGGTGCAATACCGTACGAGTACATCCATACGGTACCAAACCACACCAAAACGGTGCAATACCGTACGAGTACTTCGTTACGGTACCAAACCACACCAAAAGGGTACAATACCGTACGAGTACTTCGTTACGGTACCAAACCAAACCAAAATGGTGCAATACCGTACGAGTACATCCATACGGTACCAAGCAACGACAAAACGGTGCAATACCGTACGAGTACATCCATACGTTACCAAACCACCCCAAAACGGTGCAATACCGTACGAGTACATCCATACGGTACCAAACCACAATAAAACGGTGCAAAACCGTACGAGTACATCCAAACGGTACTAAACCACCCCAAAACGGTGCAATACCGTACGAGTACTTCGTTACGGTACAAAACCACACCAAAAGGGTACAATACCATACGAGAACTTCGTTACGGCACCAAACCAAACCAAAACGGTGCAATTCCGTACGAGTACATCGATACGGTACCAAACCACACCAAAACGGTGCGAAAACGTACGAGTACATCCATATGGTACCAAACCACACCAAAACGGTGCAATATCGTACGAGTACATCCATACGGTACCAAACCACACCAAAACGGTGCAATATCGTACGAGTACTTCGTTACGGTACAAAACCACACCAAAAGGGTACAATACCGTACGAGTACTTCGTTACGGTACCAAACCAAACCAAAATGGTGCAATACCGTACGAGTACATCCATACGGTACCAAACCACGACAAAACGGTGCAATACCGTACGAGTACATCCATACGTTACCGTAACGAAGTACTCGTACGGTATTGCGCCGTTTTGGTGTGGTTTGGTACCGTATGGATGTAGTCGTACGGTATTGTACCCTTTTTGTGTGGTTTGGTACCGTAACGAAGTACTCGTATGGTATTGCACCGTTTTGGTGTGGTTTGGTACCGTATAGATGTACTCGTACGGTATTGCACCGTTTTGGTTTGGTTTGGTACCGTAACGAAGTACTCGTACGGTATTGCACCGTTTTGGTGTGGTTTGGTACCGTATGGATGTACTCGTACGGTATTGCACCGTTTCGGTGTGGTTTGGTACCGTATGGATGTACTCGTATGGTATTGCACCGTTTTGGTTTTGTTTGGTACCGTAACGAAGTACTCGAACGGTATTGTACCCTTTTGGTGTGGTTTGGTACTGTAACGAAGTACTCATACGGTATTGCACCGTTTTGGTGTGGTTTGGTACCGTATGGACGTACTCGTACGGTATTGCACCGTTTTGGTGTGGTTTGGTGCCGTATGGATGTACTCCTACGGTATTGCACCGTTTTGGTTTGGTTTGGTACCGTAACGAAGTACTCGTACGGTATTGTACCCTTTTGGTGTGGTTTGGTACCGTAACGAAGTACTCGTACGGTATTGCACCGTTTTGGGGTGGTTTGGTACCGTTTGGATGTACTCGTACGGCTTCGCAGCGTTTTGGTGTGGTTTGGTATGGTAACGAAGTACTCGTATGGCATTGCACCGTTTTGGTGTGGTTTGGTACCGTATGGATGTACTAGTACGGTATTGCACCATTTTGACGTGGTTTGGTACCGTATGGATGTACTCGTACGGTATTGCACCGTTTTGGTTTGGTTTGGTTTGGTACCGTAACGAAGTACTCGTACGGTATTGTACCCTTTTGGTGTGGTTTGGGACCGTAACGAAGTACTCGTACGGTATTGTACCCTTTTGGTGTGGTTTGGTACATTAACGAAGTACTCGTACGGTATTGCACCGTTTTGGTGTGGTTTGGTACCGTATGGACGTACTCGTACGGTATTGCACCGTTTTGGTGTGGTTTGGTGCCGTATGGATGTACTCGTACGGTATTGCACCGTTTTGGTTTGGTTTGGTACCGTAACGAAGTACTCGTACGGTATTGCACCGTTTTGGTGTGGTTTGGTACCGTATGGATGTACTCGTACGGTATTGCACCGTTTCGGTGTGGTTTGGTACCGTATGGATGTACTCGTATGGTATTGCACCGTTTTGGTTTTGTTTGGTACCGTAACGAAGTACTCGAAAGGTATTGTACCTTTTTGGTGTGGTTTGGTACAGTAACGAAGTACTCGTACGGTATTGCACCGTTTTGGTGTGGTTTGGTACCGTATGGACGTACTCGTACGGTATTGCACCGTTTTGGTGTGGTTTGGTGCCGTCTGGATGTACTCGTACGGTATTGCACCGTTTTGGTTTGGTTTGGTACCGTATGGATGTACTCGTACGGTATTGCACCGTTTTTGTTAGGTTTGGTACCGTAACGAAGTACTCGAACGGTATTGTACCCTTTTGGTGTTGTTTGGTACCGTAACGAAGTACTCGTACGGTATTGCACCGTTTTGGTGTGGTTTGGTACCGTAACGAAGTACTCGTACGGTATTGCCCCGTTTTGGTGTGGTTTGGTACCGTATGGATGTACTCGTACGGTATTGCACCGTTTTGGTGTGGTTTGGTACCGTATGGATGTACTCGTACGGTATTGCACCGTTTTGGTTTGGTTTGGAAACGTAACGAAGTACTCGTACGGTATTGTATCCTTTTGGTGTGGTTTGGTACCGTAACGAAGTACTCGTACGGTATTGCACCGTTTTGGTGTGGTTTGGTACCGTATGGATGTACTCGTACGGTATTGCACCGTTTTGGTGTGGTTTGTTACCGTATGGATGTACTCGTACGGTATTGCACCGTTTTGGTTTGGTTTGGTACCGTAACGAAGTACTCGTACGGTATTGCACCGTTTTGGTGTGGTTTGGTACCGTACGGATGTACTCGTACGGTATTGCACAGTTTTGGTGTGGTTTGGTACCGTATGGATGTACTCGTACGGTATTGCACCGTTTTGGTTAGGTTTGGTACCGTAACGAAGTACTCGAACGGTATTGTACCCTTTTGGTGTTGTTTGGTACCGTAACGAAGTACTCGTACGGTATTGCACCGTTTTAGTTAGGTTTGGTACAGTAACGAAGTACTCGAACGGTATTGTACCCTTTTAGTGTGGTTTGGTACCATAACGAAGTACTCGTACGGTATTGCGCCGTTTTGGTGTGGTTTGGTACCGTATGGATGTACTCGTACGGTATTGTACCCTTTTTGTGTGGTTTGGTACCGTAACGAAGTACTCGTACAGTATTGCACTGTTTTGGTGTGGTTTGGTACCGTATGGATGTACTCGTACGGTATTGCACCGTTTTGGTTTGGTTTGGTACCGTATGGATGTACTCGTACGGTATTGCACCGTTTCGGTGTGGTTTGGTACCGTATGGATGTACTCGTATGGTATTGCACCGTTTTGGTTTTGTTTGGTACCGTAACGAAGTACTCGAACGGTATTGTACCCTTTTGGTGTGGTTTGGTACCGTAACGAAGTACTCGTACGGTATTGCCCCGTTTTGGTGTGGTTTGGTACCGTATGGATGTACTCGTACGGTATTGCACCGTTTTGGTGTGGTTTGGTACCGTATGGATGTACTCGTACGGTATTGCACCGTTTTGGTTTGGTTTGGAAACGTAACGAAGTACTCGTACGGTATTGTATCCTTTTGGTGTGGTTTGGTACCGTAACGAAGTACTCGTACGGTATTGCACCGTTTTGGTGTGGTTTGGTACCGTATGGATGTACTCGTACGGTATTGCACCGTTTTGGTGTGGTTTGTTACCGTATGGATGTACTCGTACGGTATTGCACCGTTTTGGTTTGGTTTGGTACCGTAACGAAGTACTCGTACGGTATTGCACCGTTTTGGTGTGGTTTGGTACCGTATGGATGTACTCGTACGGTATTGCACAGTTTTGGTGTGGTTTGGTACCGTATGGATGTACTCGTACGGTATTGCACCGTTTTGGTTAGGTTTGGTACCGTAACGAAGTACTCGAACGGTATTGTACCCTTTTGGTGTTGTTTGGTACCGTAACGAAGTACTCGTACGGTATTGCACCGTTTTGGTTAGGTTTGGTACAGTAACGAAGTACTCGAACGGTATTGTACCCTTTTAGTGTTGTTTGGTACCGTAACGAAGTACTCGTACGGTATTGCGCCGTTTTGGTGTGGTTTGGTACCGTATGGATGTACTCGTACGGTATTGTACCCTTTTTGTGTGGTTTGGTACCGTAACGAAGTACTCGTACGGTATTGCACTGTTTTGGTGTGGTTTGGTACCGTATGGATGTACTCGTACGGTATTGCACCGTTTTGGTTTGGTTTGGTACCGTAACGAAGTACTCGTACGGTATTGCACCGTTTTGGTGTGGTTTGGTACCGTATGGATGTACTCGTACGGTATTGCACCGTTTCGGTGTGGTTTGGTACCGTATGGATGTATTCGTATGGTATTGCACCGTTTTGGTTTTGTTTGGTACCGTAACGAAGTACTCGAACGGTATTGTACCCTTTTGGTGTGGTTTGGTACAGTAACGAAGTACTCGTACGGTATTCCACCGTTTTGGTGTGGTTTGGTACCGTATGGACGTACTCGTACGGTATTGCACCGTTTTGGTGTGGTTTGGTACCGTATGGATGTACTCGTACGGTATTGCACCGTTTTGGTTTGGTTTGGTACCGTAACGAAGTACTCGTACGGTATTGTACCCTTTTGGTGTGGTTTGGTACCGTAACGAAGTACTCGTACGGTATTGCACCGTTTTGGTGAGGTTTGGTACCGTATGGATCTACTCGTACGATATTGCACCGTTTTGGTGTGGTTTGGTACCGTATGGATGTACTCGTATGGTATTGCACCATTTTTGTTAGGTTTGGTACCGTAACGAAGTACTCTTACGGTATTGTACCCTTTTTGTGTGGTTTGGTACCGTAAAGAAGTACTCGTACGGTATTGCACCGTTTTGGTGTGGTTTGGTACCGTATGGATGTACTCGTACGGTATTGCACCGTTTTGGTGTGGTTTGGTACCGTATGGTATTGCACCGTTTTGGTTTGGTTTGGTACCACAACGAAGTACTCGTACGGTATTGTACCCTTTTGGTGTGGTTTGGTACCGTAACGAAGTACTCTTACGGTATTGCACCGTTTTGGTGTGGTTTGGTACCGTATGGACGTACTCGTACGGTATTGCACCGTTTTTGTGTGGTTTGGTACCGTTTGGATGTACTCTCACGGTATTGCACCATTTTGGTTTGGTTTGGTACCGTAAAGAAGTACTCGAACGGTATTGTACCCTTTTGGTGTGGTTTGGTACCGTAACGAAGTACTCGTACGGTATTGCACCGTTTTGGTGTGGTTTGGTACCGTATGGATGTACTCGTACGGTATTGCGCCGTTTTGGTGTGGTTTGGTACCGTATGGATGTACTCGTACGGTATTGCACCGTTTTGGTTTGGTTTGGTACCGTTACGAAGTACTCGTACGGTATTGTACCCTTTTGGTGTGGTTTGGTACCGCAACGAAGTACTCGTACGGTATTGCACCGTTTTGGTGAGGTTTGGTACCGTATGGATCTACTCGTACGGTATTGCACCGTTTTGGTGTGGTTTGGTACCGTATGGATGTACTCGTATGGTATTGCACCATTTTTGTTAGGTTTGGTACCGTAACGAAGTACTCGTACGGTATTGTACCCTTTTTGTGTGGTTTGGTACCGTAACGAAGTACTCGTACGGTATTGCACCGTTTTGGTGTGGTTTGGTACGGTATGGTATTGCACCGTTTTGGTTTCATTTGGTACCGTAACGAAGTACTCGTACGGTACTGTACACTTTTGGTGTGGTTTGGTACCGTAACGAAGTACTCTTACGGTATTGCACCGTTTTGGTGAGGTTTGGTACCGTATGGATGTACTCGTACGGTATTGCACCGTTTTGGTTAGGTTTGGTACCTTAACGAAGTACTAGAACGGTATTGTACCCTTTTGGTGTGGTTTGGTACCGTAACGAAGTACTCGTACAGTATTGCACCGTTTTGGTGTGGTTTGGTACCGTATGGATGTACTCGTACGGTATTGCACCGTTTTGGTGTGGTTTGGTACCGTCTGGATGTACTCTTACGGCATTGCACCGTTTTGGTGTGGTTTGGTATCGTATGGATGTACTCGTACGGTATTGCACCGTTTTGGTGAGGTTTGGTACCGTATGGATGTACTCGTACGGTATTGCACCGTTTTGGTTTGGTTTGGTACCGTAACGAAGTACTCGAATGGTATTGTACCCTTTTGGTGTGGTTTGGTACCGTAACGAAGTACTCGTAAGGTATTGCACCGTTTTGGTGTGGTTTGGTACCGTATGGATGTACTCGTATGGTATTGCACCGTTTTGGTTTGGTTTGGTACTGTAACGAAGTACTCGTACGGTATTGCACCGTTTTGGTGTGGTTTGGTACCGTATGGATGTACCCGTACGGTATTGCACCGTTTTGGTGTGGTTTGGTACCGTATGGATGTACTCGTACGGTATTGCACTGTTTTGGTTTGCTTTGGTACCGTAACGAAGTACTCGAACGGTATTGTACCCTTTTGGTCTTGTTTGGTACCGTAACGAAGTACTCGTACGGTATTGCACCGTTTTGGTGTGGTTTGGTGCAGTATGGATGTACTCGTACGGTATTGCACCGTTTTGGTGTGGTTTGGTACCGTATGGATGTACTCGTACGGTATTGCACCGTTTTGGTTTGGTTTGGTACCGTAACGAAGTACTCGTACGGTATTGCACCGTTTTGGTGTGGTTTGGTACCGTATGGATGTACTCGTACGGTATTGCACAGTTTTGGTGTGGTTTGGTACCGTATGGCTGTACTCGTACGGTATTGCACCGTTTTGGTTAGGTTTGGTACCGTAACGAAGTACTCGTACGGTATTGTACCCTTTTGGTGTGGTTTGGTACCGTAACGAAGTACTCGTACGGTATTGCACCGTTTTGGGGTGGTTTGGTACCGTTTGGATGTACTCTCGTACGGCTTCGCAGCGTTTTGGTGTGGTTTGGTATCGTAACGAAGTACTCGTACGGCATTGCACCGTTTTGGTGTGGTTTGGTACCGTATGGATGTACTCGTACGGTATTGCACCATTTTGACGTGGTTTGGTACCGTATGGATGTACTCGTACGGTATTGCACCGTTTTGGTTTGGTTTGGTACCGTAACGAAGTACTCGTACGGTATTGTACCCTTTTGGTGTGGTTTGGGACCGTAACGAAGTACTCGTACGGTATTGTACCCTTTTGGTGTGGTTTGGTACAGTAACGAAGTACTCGTACGGTATTGCACCGTTTTGGTGTGGTTTGGTACCGTATGGACGTACTCGTACGGTATTGCACCGTTTTGGTGTGGTTTGGTGCCGTATGGATGTACTCGTACGGTATTGCACCGTTTTGGTTTGGTTTGGTACCGTAACGAAGTACTCGTACGGTATTGCACCGTTTTGGTGTGGTTTGGTACCGTATGGATGTACTCGTACGGTATTGCGCCGTTTTGGTGTGGTTTGGTACCGTATGGATGTACTCGTATGGTATTGCACCGTTTTGGTTTTGTTTGGTACCGTAACGAAGTACTCGAACGGTATTGTACCCTTTTGGTGTGGTTTGGTACAGTAACGAAGTACTCGTACGGTATTGCACCGTTTTGGAGTGGTTTGGTACCGTATGGACGTACTCGTACGGTATTGCACCGTTTTGGTGTGGTTTGGTGCCGTATGGATGTACTCGTACGGTATTGCACCGTTTTGGTTTGGTTTGGTACCGTATGGATGTACTCGTACGGTATTGCACCGTTTTGGTTAGGTTTGGTACCGTAACGAAGTACTCGAACGGTATTGTACCCTTTTGGTGTTGTTTGGTACCGTAACGAAGTACTCGTACGGTATTGCACCGTTTTAGTGTGGTTTGGTACCGTAACGAAGTACTCGTACGGTATTGCCCCGTTTTGGTGTGGTTTGGTACCGTATGGATGTACTCGTACGGTATTGCACCGTTTTGGTGTGGTTTGGTACCGTATGGATGTACTCGTACGGTATTGCACCGTTTTGGTTTGGTTTGGAAACGTAACGAAGTACTCGTACGGTATTGTATCCTTTTGGTGTGGTTTGGTACCGTAACGAAGTACTCGTACGGTATTGCACCGTTTTGGTGTGGTTTGGTACCGTATGGATGTACTCATACGGTATTGCGCCGTTTTGGTGAGGTTTGGTACCGTATGGATGTACTCGTACGGTATTGTACCCTTTTTGTGTGGTTTGGTACCGTAACGAAGTACTCGTACGGTATTGCACTGTTTTGGTGTGGTTTGGTACCGTATGGATGTACTCGTACGGTATTGCACCGTTTTGGTTTGGTTTGGTACCATATGGATGTACTCGTACGGTATTGCACCGTTTCGGTGTGGTTTGGTACCGTATGGATGTACTCGTATGGTATTGCACCGTTTTGGTTTTGTTTGGTACCGTAACGAAGTACTCGAACGGTATTGTACCCTTTTGGTGTGGTTTGGTACAGTAACGAAGTACTCGTACGGTATTGCACCGTTTTGGTGTGGTTTGGTACAGTAACGAAGTACTCGTACGGTATTGCACCGTTTTGGTGTGATTTGGTACCGTATGGACGTACTCGTACGGTATTGCACCGTTTTGGTGTGGTTTGGTGCCGTATGGATGTACTCGTACGGTATTGCACCGTTTTGGTTTGGTTTGGTACCGTATGGATGTACTCTTACGGTATTGCACCGTTTTGGTTAGGTTTGGTACCGTAACGAAGTACTCGAACGGTATTGTACCCTTTTGGTGTTGTTTGGTACCGTAACGAAGTACTCTTACGGTATTGCACCGTTTTGGTGTGGTTTGGTACCGTAACGAAGTACTCGTACGGTATTGCCCCGTTTTGGTGTGGTTTGGTACCATATGGATGTACTCGTACGGTATTGCACCGTTTTGGTGTGGTTTGGTACCGTATGGATGTACTCGTACGGTATTGCACCGTTTTGGTTTGGTTTGGAAACGTAACGAAGTACTCGTACGGTATTGTATCCTTTTGGTGTGGTTTGGTACCGTAACGAAGTACTCGTACGGTATTGCACCGTTTTGGTGTGGTTTGGTACCGTATGGATGTACTCGTACGGTATTGCACCGTTTTGGTTTGGTTTGGTACCGTAACGAAGTACTCGTACGGTATTGCACCGTTTTGGTGTGGTTTGGTACCGTATGGATGTACTCGTACGGTATTGCACAGTTTTGGTGTGGTTTGGTACCGTATGGATGTACTCGTACGGTATTGCACTGTTTTGGTTAGGTTTGGTACCGTAACGAAGTACTCGAACGGTATTGTACCCTTTTGGTGTTGTTTGGTACCGTAACGAAGTACTCGTACGGTATTCCACTGTTTTGGTTAGGTTTGGTACAGTAACGAAGTACTCGAACGGTATTGTACCCTTTTAGTGTGGTTTGGTACCATAACGAAGTACTCGTACGGTATTGCGCCGTTTTGGTGTGGTTTGGTACCGTATGGATGTACTCGTACGGTATTGTACCCTTTTTGTGTGGTTTGGTACCGTAACGAAGTACTCGTACGGTATTGCACTGTTTTGGTGTGGTTTGGTACCATATGGATGTACTCGTACGGTATTGCACCGTTTTGGTTTGGTTTGGTACCGTAACGAAGTACTCGTACGGTATTGCACCGTTTTGGTGTGGTTTGGTACCGTATGGATGTACTCGTACGGTATTGCACCGTTTCGGTGTGGTTTGGTACCGTATGGATGTACTCGTATGGTATTGCACCGTTTTGGTTTTGTTTGGAACCGTAACGAAGTACTCGAACGGTATTGTACCCTTTTGGTGTGGTTTGGTACAGTAACGAAGTACTCGTACGGTATTCCACCGTTTTGGTGTGGTTTGGTACCGTATGGACGTACTCGTACGGTATTGCACCGTTTTGGTGTGGTTTGGTACCGTATGGATGTACTCGTACGGTATTGCACCGTTTTTGTTTGGTTTGGTACCGTAACGAAGTACTCGTACGGTATTGTACCCTTTTGGTGTGGTTTGGTACCGTAACGAAGTACTCGTACGGTATTGCACCGTTTTGATGAGGTTTGGTACCGTATGGATCTACTCGTATGGTATTGCACCGTTTTCGTGTGGTTTGGTACCGTATGGATGTACTCGTATGGTATTGCACCATTTTTGTTAGGTTTGGTACCGTAACGAAGTACTCGTACGGTATTGTACCCTTTTTGTGTGGTTTGGTACCGTAAAGAAGTACTCGTACGGTATTGCACCGTTTTGGTGTGGTTTGGTACCGTATGGATGTACTCGTACGGTATTGCACCGTTTTGGTGTGGTTTGGTACCGTATGGTATTGCACCGTTTTGGTTTGGTTTGGTACCATAACGAAGTACTCGTACGGTATTGTACCCTTTTGGTGTGGTTTGGTACCGTAACGAAGTACTCGTACGGTATTGCACCGTTTTGGTGTGGTTTGGTACGGTATGGTATTGCACCGTTTTGGTTTCATTTGGTACCGTAACGAAGTACTCGTACGGTACTGTACACTTTTGGTGTGGTTTGGTACCGTAACGAAGTACTCTTACGGTATTGCACCGTTTTGGTGAGGTTTGGTACCGTATGGATGTACTCGTACGGTATTGCACCGTTTTGGTTAGGTTTGGTACCTTAACGAAGTACTAGAACGGTATTGTACCCTTTTGGTGTGGTTTGGTACCGTAACGAAGTACTCGTACAGTATTGCACCGTTTTGGTGTGGTTTGGTACCGTATGGATGTACTCGTACGGTATTGCACCGTTTTGGTGTGGTTTGGTACCGTCTGGATGTACTCTTACGGCATTGCACCGTTTTGGTGTGGTTTGGTATCGTATGGATGTACTCGTACGGTATTGCACCGTTTTGGTGAGGTTTGGTACCGTATGGATGTACTCGTACGGTATTGCACCGTTTTGGTTTGGTTTGGTACCGTAACGAAGTACTCGAATGGTATTGTACCCTTTTGGTGTGGTTTGGTACCGTAACGAAGTACTCGTAAGGTATTGCACCGTTTTGGTGTGGTTTGGTACCGTATGGATGTACTCGTATGGTATTGCACCGTTTTGGTTTTGTTTGGTACTGTAACGAAGTACTCGTACGGTATTGCACCGTTTTGGTGTGGTTTGGTACCGTATGGATGTACCCGTACGGTATTGCACCGTTTTGGTGTGGTTTGGTACCGTATGGATGTACTCGTACGGTATTGCACTGTTTTGGTTTGCTTTGGTACCGTAACGAAGTACTCGAACGGTATTGTACCCTTTTGGTCTTGTTTGGTACCGTAACGAAGTACTCGTACGGTATTGCACCGTTTTGGTGTGGTTTGGTGCAGTATGGATGTACTCGTACGGTATTGCACCGTTTTGGTGTGGTTTGGTACCGTATGGATGTACTCGTACGGTATTGCACCGTTTTGGTTTGGTTTGGTACCGTAACGAAGTACTCGTACGGTATTGCACCGTTTTGGTGTGGTTTGGTACCGTATGGATGTACTCGTACGGTATTGCACAGTTTTGGTGTGGTTTGGTACCGTATGGCTGTACTCGTACGGTATTGCACCGTTTTGGTTAGGTTTGGTACCGTAACGAAGTACTCGTACGGTATTGTACCCTTTTGGTGTGGTTTGGTACCGTAACGAAGTACTCGTACGGTATTGCACCGTTTTGGGGTGGTTTGGTACCGTTTGGATGTACTCTCGTACGGCTTCGCAGCGTTTTGGTGTGGTTTGGTATCGTAACGAAGTACTCGTACGGCATTGCACCGTTTTGGTGTGGTTTGGTACCGTATGGATGTACTCGTACGGTATTGCACCATTTTGACGTGGTTTGGTACCGTATGGATGTACTCGTACGGTATTGCACCGTTTTGGTTTGGTTTGGTACCGTAACGAAGTACTCGTACGGTATTGTACCCTTTTGGTGTGGTTTGGGACCGTAACGAAGTACTCGTACGGTATTGTACCCTTTTGGTGTGGTTTGGTACAGTAACGAAGTACTCGTACGGTATTGCACCGTTTTGGTGTGGTTTGGTACCGTATGGACGTACTCGTACGGTATTGCACCGTTTTGGTGTGGTTTGGTGCCGTATGGATGTACTCGTACGGTATTGCACCGTTTTGGTTTGGTTTGGTACCGTAACGAAGTACTCGTACGGTATTGCACCGTTTTGGTGTGGTTTGGTACCGTATGGATGTACTCGTACGGTATTGCGCCGTTTTGGTGTGGTTTGGTACCGTATGGATGTACTCGTATGGTATTGCACCGTTTTGGTTTTGTTTGGTACCGTAACGAAGTACTCGAACGGTATTGTACCCTTTTGGTGTGGTTTGGTACAGTAACGAAGTACTCGTACGGTATTGCACCGTTTATGAGTGGTTTGGTACCGTATGGACGTACTCGTACGGTATTGCACCGTTTTGGTGTGGTTTGGTGCCGTATGGATGTACTCGTACGGTATTGCACCGTTTTGGTTTGGTTTGGTACCGTATGGATGTACTCGTACGGTATTGCACCGTTTTGGTTAGGTTTGGTACCGTAACGAAGTACTCGAACGGTATTGTACCCTTTTGGTGTTGTTTGGTACCGTAACGAAGTACTCGTACGGTATTGCACCGTTTTAGTGTGGTTTGGTACCGTAACGAAGTACTCGTACGGTATTGCCCCGTTTTGGTGTGGTTTGGTACCGTATGGATGTACTCGTACGGTATTGCACCGTTTTGGTGTGGTTTGGTACCGTATGGATGTACTCGTACGGTATTGCACCGTTTTGGTTTGGTTTGGAAACGTAACGAAGTACTCGTACGGTATTGTATCCTTTTGGTGTGGTTTGGTACCGTAACGAAGTACTCGTACGGTATTGCACCGTTTTGGTGTGGTTTGGTACCGTATGGATGTACTCATACGGTATTGCGCCGTTTTGGTGAGGTTTGGTACCGTATGGATGTACTCGTACGGTATTGTACCCTTTTTGTGTGGTTTGGTACCGTAACGAAGTACTCGTACGGTATTGCACTGTTTTGGTGTGGTTTGGTACCGTATGGATGTACTCGTACGGTATTGCACCGTTTTGGTTTGGTTTGGTACCATATGGATGTACTCGTACGGTATTGCACCGTTTCGGTGTGGTTTGGTACCGTATGGATGTACTCGTATGGTATTGCACCGTTTTGGTTTTGTTTGGTACCGTAACGAAGTACTCGAACGGTATTGTACCCTTTTGGTGTGGTTTGGTACAGTAACGAAGTACTCGTACGGTATTGCACTGTTTTGGTGTGGTTTGGTACAGTAACGAAGTACTCGTACGGTATTGCACCGTTTTGGTGTGATTTGGTACCGTATGGACGTACTCGTACGGTATTGCACCGTTTTGGTGTGGTTTGGTGCCGTATGGATGTACTCGTACGGTATTGCACCGTTTTGGTTTGGTTTGGTACCGTATGGATGTACTCTTACGGTATTGCACCGTTTTGGTTAGGTTTGGTACCGTAACGAAGTACTCGAACGGTATTGTACCCTTTTGGTGTTGTTTGGTACCGTAACGAAGTACTCGTACGGTATTGCACCGTTTTGGTGTGGTTTGGTACCGTAACGAAGTACTCGTACGGTATTGCCCCGTTTTGGTGTGGTTTGGTACCATATGGATGTACTCGTACGGTATTGCACCGTTTTGGTGTGGTTTGGTACCGTATGGATGTACTCGTACGGTATTGCACCGTTTTGGTTTGGTTTGGAAACGTAACGAAGTACTCGTACGGTATTGTATCCTTTTGGTGTGGTTTGGTACCGTAACGAAGTACTCGTACGGTATTGCACCGTTTTGGTGTGGTTTGGTACCGTATGGATGTAATCGTACGGTATTGCACCGTTTTGGTGTGGTTTGTTACCGTATGGATGTACTCGTACGGTATTGCACCGTTTTGGTTTGGTTTGGTACCGTAACGAAGTACTCGTACGGTATTGCACCGTTTTGGTGTGGTTTGGTACCGTATGGATGTACTCGTACGGTATTGCACAGTTTTGGTGTGGTTTGGTACCGTATGGATGTACTCGTACGGTATTGCACTGTTTTGGTTAGGTTTGGTACCGTAACGAAGTACTCGAACGGTATTGTACCCTTTTGGTGTTGTTTGGTACCGTAACGAAGTACTCGTACGGTATTGCACTGTTTTGGTTAGGTTTGGTACAGTAACGAAGTACTCGAACGGTATTGTACCCTTTTAGTGTGGTTTGGTACCATAACGAAGTACTCGTACGGTATTGCGCCGTTTTGGTGTGGTTTGGTACCGTATGGATGTACTCGTACGGTATTGTACCCTTTTTGTGTGGTTTGGTACCGTAACGAAGTACTCGTACGGTATTGCACTGTTTTGGTGTGGTTTGGTACCATATGGATGTACTCGTACGGTATTGCACCGTTTTGGTTTGGTTTGGTACCGTAACGAAGTACTCGTACGGTATTGCACCGTTTTGGTGTGGTTTGGTACCGTATGGATGTACTCGTACGGTATTGCACCGTTTCGGTGTGGTTTGGTACCGTATGGATGTACTCGTATGGTATTGCACCGTTTTGGTTTTGTTTGGAACCGTAACGAAGTACTCGAACGGTATTGTACCCTTTTGGTGTGGTTTGGTACAGTAACGAAGTACTCGTACGGTATTCCACCGTTTTGGTGTGGTTTGGTACCGTATGGACGTACTCGTACGGTATTGCACCGTTTTGGTGTGGTTTGGTACCGTATGGATGTACTCGTACGGTATTGCACCGTTTTGGTTTGGTTTGGTACCGTAACGAAGTACTCGTACGGTATTGTACCCTTTTGGTGTGGTTTGGTACCGTAACGAAGTACTCGTACGGTATTGCACCGTTTTGATGAGGTTTGGTACCGTATGGATCTACTCGTATGGTATTGCACCGTTTTCGTGTGGTTTGGTACCGTATGGATGTACTCGTATGGTATTGCACCATTTTTGTTAGGTTTGGTACCGTAACGAAGTACTCGTACGGTATTGTACCCTTTTTGTGTGGTTTGGTACCGTAAAGAAGTACTCGTACGGTATTGCACCGTTTTGGTGTGGTTTGGTACCGTATGGATGTACTCGTACGGTATTGCACCGTTTTGGTGTGGTTTGGTACCGTATGGTATTGCACCGTTTTGGTTTGGTTTGGTACCATAACGAAGTACTCGTACGGTATTGTACCCTTTTGGTGTGGTTTGGTACCGTAACGAAGTACTCTTACGGTATTGCACCGTTTTGGTGTGGTTTGGTACCGTATGGATGTACTCGTACGGTATTGCACCGTTTTGGTGTGGTTTGGTACCGTGTGGATGTACTCGCACGGTATTGCACCGTTTTGGTTTGGTTTGGTACCGTAAAGAAGTACTCGAACGGTATTGTACCCTTTTGGTGTGGTTTGGTACCGTAACGAAGTACTCGTACGGTATTGCACCGTTTTGGTGTGGTTTGGTACCGTATGGATGTACTCGTACGGTATTGCACCGTTTTGGTTTGGTTTGGTACCGTAACGAAGTACTCTTACGGTATTGTACCCTTTTGGTGTGGTTTGGTACCGCAACGAAGTACTCGTACGGTATTGCACCGTTTTGGTGAGGTTTGGTACCGTATGGATCTACTCGTACGGTATTGCACCGTTTTGGTGTGGTTTGGTACCGTATGGATGTACTCGTATGGTATTGCACCATTTTTGTTAGGTTTGGTACCGTAACGAAGTACTCGTACGGTATTGTACCCTTTTTGTGTGGTTTGGTACCGTAACGAAGTACTCGTACGGTATTGCACCGTTTTGGTGTGGTTTGGTACCGTATGGATGTACTCGTACGGTATTGCACCGTTTTGGTGTGGTTAGGTACGGTATGGTATTGCACCGTTTTGATTTCATTTGGTACCGTAACGAAGTACTCGTACGGTACTGTACACTTTTGGTGTGGTTTGGTACCGTAACGAAGTAATCTTACGGTATTGCACCGTTTTGGTGAGGTTTGGTACCGTACGGATGTACTCGTACGGTATTGCACCGTTTTGGTGTGGTTTGGTACCGTATGGATGTACTCGTACGGTATTGCACCGTTTTGGTTAGGTTTGGTACCTTAACGAAGTACTCGAACGGTATTGTACCCTTTTGGTGTGGTTTGGTACCGTAACGAAGTACTCGTACAGTATTGCACCGTTTTGGTGTGGTTTGGTACCGTATGGATGTACTCGTACGGTATTGCACCGTTTTGTGGTGGTTTGGTACCGTATGGATGTACTCTTACGGCATTGCACCGTTTTGGTGTGGTTTGGTATCGTATGGATGTACTCGTACGGTATTGCACCGTTTTGGTGAGGTTTGGTACCGTATGGATGTACTCGTACGGTATTTCACCGTTTTGGTTTGGTTTGGTACCGTAACGAAGTACTCGAATGGTATTGTACCCTTTTGGTGTGGTTTGGTACCGTAACGAAGTACTCGTATGGTATTGCACCGTTTTGGTGTGGTTTGGTACCGTATGGATGTACTCGTATGGTATTGCACCGTTTTGGTTTTGTTTGGTACCGTAACGAAGTACTCGTACGGTATTGCACCGTTTTGGTGTGGTTTGGTACCGTATGGATGTACCCGTACGGTATTGCACCGTTTTGGTGTGGTTTGGTACCGTATGGATGTACTCGTACGGTATTGCACTGTTTTGGTTTGCTTTGGTACCGTAACGAAGTACTCGAACGGTATTGTACCCTTTTGGTCTGGTTTGGTACCGTAACGAAGTACTCGTACGGTATTGCACCGTTTTGGTGTGGTTTGGTGCCGTATGGATGTACTCGTACGGTATTGCACCGTTTTGGTGTGGTTTGGTACCGTATGGATATACTCGTACGGTATTGCACCGTTTTGGTTTGGTTTGGTAACGTAACGAAGTACTCGTACGGTATTGTACCCTTTTGGTGTGGTTTGGTACCGTAACGAAGTACTCTTACGGTATTGCACCGTTTTGGTGTGGTTTGGTACCGTATGGATGTACCCGTACGGTATTGCACCGTTTTGGTGTGGTTTGGTACCGTATGGATGTACCCGTACGGTATTGCACCGTTTTGGTGTGGTTTGGTACCGTATGGATGTACTCGTACGGTATTGCACCGTTTTGGTGTGGTTTGTTACCGTATGGATGTACTCGTACGGTATTGCACCGTTTTGGTTTGGTTTGGTACCGTAACGAAGTACTCGTACGGTATTGCACCGTTTTGGTGTGGTTTGGTACCGTATGGATGTACTCGTACGGTATTGCACAGTTTTGGTGTGGTTTGGTACCGTATGGATGTACTCGTACGGTATTGCACCGTTTTGGTTAGGTTTGGTACCGTAACGAAGTACTCGAACGGTATTGTACCACTACAAGAAAAATTATATTGGGTGACGAATGAAAATCGTCACAAATTGCTTGTTTTTCGTCACAAATAATATAGGTGACGAAAAAAAATTTGTCGACTAAAGGTTGTCGAGGATTCCTACCTGGTGACGAAATCTATTTTTCGTCACTTATAGTGTCTTTTGATGACAAAATACTTCGTCATCAAAAAGTGAATAATTTGTGACCAAATTTTTTTCCTCGCTTATTGTGCTTTTTGATGACGAAATTTTTTGTCATAAATTATTCCTTTTGGCGACGAAAAAATTCGTCACTAATGAGTTTCATCGGTGACGAAAATTTTCGTTGCAAAAGTCGTTTTCATATGGGAAAAAAATCCTTCTTTCTTGCTCTTGCTAGGTTTCGAACCCGAGTCTATTGAGTTTTTCGCGCAAGCTCTAACCAACTGCACCACACACACTTTTCAGTAAATATTTGAAATATCTAATATATAACATATATGTTTTACATTAAAATATATTTTGAATGCAATTTTGAACCTTTAAACATTAAAATTAGTAATTTTGATAAACATGAAAGTTGTAGGCAATTGAGTTATTGTTCAAACACAATTTGAATTATCTCAATCGGAGTTTTTAATAAAGAGTTATGTCCGAAATACATTTAGTGACGAAGCGCAATTTATAAATTTCGTCACGAAAGGTACCCATTTGATGACGAAATATATTTTTCGTCCCTGAAAGCGTTAAAATGGTGACGAAGTTATTTTTCGTCACCAAAGTTAAGCATTTGGTGACGAAAAAAATATTTCGTTACTAAATTGGTCTCATTTAGCAACGAAATATATTTTTTGTCACCAAATGATTATCTTTGGCGACAAAAAATAATTTCGTCACCTTTTTTAAGCTTTTGGTGATGAAAAATGTATTTCGTCGCCAAATGGGTACTTTTGGTGACGAAAATATTTTTTTCGTCGCTAAATAGGTATAATTGATGACAAAATTATTTGGTCACGGAAGATGTCAAAACGGTGACGAATTTATTTTTTCGTCGCCAAATATACTCATTTAGTGACAAAATTAAATTTCGTCGCCACTTTTTCGTCACCAATTTTGATTTTTCTTGTAGTGTACCCTTTTGGTGTTGTTTGGTACCGTAACGAAGTACTCGTACGGTATTGCACCGTTTTGGTTAGGTTTGGTACAGTAACGAAGTACTCGAACGGTATTGTACCCTTTTAGTGTGGTTTGGTACCGTAACGAAGTACTCGTACGGTATTGCGCCGTTTTGGTGTGGTTTGGTACCGTATGGATGTACTCGTACGGTATTGTACCCTTTTTGTGTGGTTTGGTACCGTAACGAAGTACTCGTACGGTATTGCACTGTTTTGGTGTGGTTTAGTACCGTATGGATGTACTCCTACGGTATTGCACCGTTTTGGTTTGGTTTGGTACCGTATGGATGTACTCGTACGGTATTGCACCGTTTCGGTGTGGTTTGGTACCGTATGGATGTACTCGTATGGTATTGCACCGTTTTGGTTTTGTTTGGTACCGTAACGAAGTACTCGAACGGTATTGTACCCTTTTGGTGTGGTTTGGTACAGTAACGAAGTACTCGTACGGTATTGCACCGTTTTGGTGTGGTTTGGTACCGTATGGACGTACTCGTACGGTATTGCACCGTTTTGGTGTGGTTTGGTGCCGTATGGATGTACTCGTACGGTATTGCACCGTTTTGGTTTGGTTTGGTACCGTATGGATGTACTCGTACGGTATTGCACCGTTTTGGTTAGGTTTGGTACCGTAACGAAGTACTCGAACGGTATTGTACCCTTTTGGTGTTGTTTGGCACCGTAACGAAGTACTCGTACGGTATTGCACCGTTTTGGTGTGGTTTGGTACCGTAACGAAGTACTCGTACGGTATTGCCCCGTTTTGGTGTGGTTTGGTACCGTATGGATGTATTCGTACGGTATTGCACCGTTTTGGTGTGGTTTGGTACCGTATGGATGTACTCGTACGGTATTGCACCGTTTTGGTTTGGTTTGGAAACGTAACGAAGTACTCGTACGGTATTGTATCCTTTTGGTGTGGTTTGGTACCGTAACGAAGTACTCGTACGGTATTGCACCGTTTTGGTGTGGTTTGGTACCGTATGGATGTACTCGTACGGTATTGCACCGTTTTGGTGTGGTTTGTTACCGTATGGATGTACTCGTACGGTATTGCACCGTTTTGGTTTGGTTTGGTACCGTAACGAAGTACTCGTACGGTATTGCACCGTTTTGGTGTGGTTTGGTACCGTATGGATGTACTCGTACGGTATTGCAAAGTTTTGGTGTGGTTTGGTACCGTATGGATGTACTCGTACGGTATTGCACCGTTTTGGTTAGGTTTGGTACCGTAACGAAGTACTCGAACGGTATTGTACCCTTTTGGTGTTGTTTGGTACCGTAACGAAGTACTCGTACGGTATTGCACCGTTTTGGTTAGGTTTGGTACAGTAACGAAGTACTCGAACGGTATTGTACCCTTTTAGTGTGGTTTGGTACCGTAACGAAGTACTCGTACGGTATTGCGCCGTTTTGGTGTGGTTTGGTACCGTATGGATGTACTCGTACGGTATTGTACCCTTTTTGTGTGGTTTGGTGCCGTAACGAAGTACTCGTACGGTATTGCACTGTTTTGGTGTGGTTTGGTACCGTATGGATGTATTCGTACGGTATTGCACCGTTTTGGTTTGGTTTCGTACCGTAACGAAGTACTCGTACGGTATTGCACCGTTTTGGTGTGGTTTGGTACCGTATGGATGTACTCGTACGGTATTGCACCGTTTCGGTGTGGTTTGGTACCGTATGGATGTACTCGTATGGTATTGCACCGTTTTTGGTTTTGTTTGGTACCGTAACGAAGTACTCGAACGGTATTGTACCCTTTTGGTGTGGTTTGGTACAGTAACGAAGTACTCGTACGGTATTCCACCGTTTTGGTGTGGTTTGGTACCGTATGGACGTACTCGTACGGTATTGCACCGTTTTGGTGTGGTTTGGTACCGTATGGATGTACTCGTACGGTATTGCACCGTTTTGGTTTGGTTTGGTACCGTAACGAAGTACTCTTACGGTATCGCACCCTTTTGGTGTGGTTTGGTACCGTAACGAAGTACTCGTACGGTATTGCACCGTTTGGTGAGGTTTGGTACCGTATGGATCTACTCGTATGGTATTGCACCGTTTTGGTGTGGTTTGGTACCGTATGGATGTACTCGTATGGTATTTCACCATTTTTGTTAGGTTTGGTACCGTAACGAAGTACTCGTACGGTATTGTACCCTTTTTGTGTGGTTTGGTACCGTAAAGAAGTACTCGTACGGTATTGCACCGTTTTGGTGTGGTTTGGTACCGTATGGATGTACTCGTACGGTGTTGCACCGTTTTGGTGTGGTTTGGTACCGTATCGTATTGCACCGTTTTGGTTTGGTTTGGTACCATAACGAAGTACTCGTACGGTATTGTACCCTTTTGGTGTGGTTTGGTACCGTAACGAAGTACTCTTACGGTATTGCACCGTTTTGGTGTGGTTTGGTACCGTATGGATGTACTCGTACGGTATTGCACCGTTTTGGTGTGGTTTGGTACCGTGTGGATGTACTCGCACGGTATTGCACCGTTTTGGTTGGTTTGGTACCGTAAAGAACTACTCGAACGGTATTGTACCGTTTTGGTGTGGTTTGGTACCGTAACGAAGTACTCGTACGGTATTGCACCGTTTTGGTGTGGTTTGGTACCGTATGGATGTACTCGTACGGTATTGCGCCGTTTTGGTGTCGTTTGGTACCGTATGGATGTACTCGTACGGTATTGCACCGTTTTGGTTTGGTTTGGTACCGTAACGAAGTACTCGTACGGTATTGTACCCTTTTGGTGTGGTTTGGTACCGCAACGAAGTACTCGTACGGTATTGCACCGTTTTGATGAGGTTTGGTACCGTATGGATCTACTCGTACGGTATTGCACCGTTTTGGTGTGGTTTGGTACCGTATGGATGTACTCGTATGGTATTGCACCATTTTTGTTAGGTTTGGTACCGTAACGAAGTACTCGTACGGTATTGTACCCTTTTTGTGTGGTTTGGTACCGTAACGAAGTACTCGTACGGTATTGCACCGTTTTGGTGTGGTTTGGTACCGTATGGATGTACTCGTACGGTATTGCACCGTTTTGGTGTGGTTAGGTACGGTATGGTATTGCACCGTTTTGGTTTCATTTGGTACCGTAACGAAGTACTCGTACGGTACTATACACTTTTGGTGTGGTTTGGTACCGTAACGAAGTACTCTTACGGTATTGCACCGTTTTGGTGAGGTTTGGTACCGTATGGATGTACTCGTACGGTATTGCACCGTTTTGGTGTGGTTTGGTACCGTATGGATGTACTCGTACGGTATTGCCCCGTTTTGGTTAGGTTTGGTACCTTAACGAAGTACTCGAACGGTATTGTACCCTTTTGGTGTGGTTTGGTACCGTAACGAAGTACTCGTACAGTATTGCACCATTTTGCTGTGGTTTGGTACCGTATGGATGTACTCGTACGGTATTGCACCGTTTTGGTGAGTTTGGTACCGTATGGATGTACTCGTACGGTATTGCACCGTTTTGGTTTGGTTTGGTACCGTAACGAAGTACTCGAATGGTATTGTACCCTTTTGGTGTGGTTTGGTACCGTAACGAAGTACTCGTATGGTATTGCACCGTTTTGGTGTGGTTTGGTACCGTATGGATGTACTCGTATGGTATTGCACCGTTTTGGTTTGGTTTGGTACCGTAACGCAGTACTCGTACGGTATTGCACCGTTTTGGTGTGGTTTGGTACCGTATGGATGTACCCGTACGGTATTGCACCGTTTTGGTGTGGTTTGGTACCGTATGGATGTACTCGTACGGTATTGCACTGTTTTGGTTTGCTTTGGTACCGTAACGAAGTACTCGAACGGTATTGTACCCTTTTGGTCTGGTTTGGTACCGTAACGAAGTACTCGTACGGTATTGCACCGTTTTGGTGTTGTTTGGTGCCGTATGGATGTACTCGTACGGTATTGCACCGTTTTGGTGTGGTTTGGTACCGTATGGATGTACTCGTACGGTATTGCACCGTTTTGGTTTGGTTTGGTACCGTAACGAAGTACTCGTACGGTATTGCACCGTTTTGGTGTGGTTTGGTACCGTATGGATGTACTCGTACGGTATTGCAAAGTTTTGGTGTGGTTTGGTACCGTATGGATGTACTCGTACGGTATTGCACCGTTTTGGTTAGGTTTGGTACCGTAACGAAGTACTCGAACGGTATTGTACCCTTTTGGTGTTGTTTGGTACCGTAACGAAGTACTCGTACGGTATTGCACCGTTTTGGTTAGGTTTGGTACAGTAACGAAGTACTCGAACGGTATTGTACCCTTTTAGTGTGGTTTGGTACCGTAACGAAGTACTCGTACGGTATTGCGCCGTTTTGGTGTGGTTTGGTACCGTATGGATGTACTCGTACGGTATTGTACCCTTTTTGTGTGGTTTGGTGCCGTAACGAAGTACTCGTACGGTATTGCACTGTTTTGGTGTGGTTTGGTACCGTATGGATGTATTCGTACGGTATTGCACCGTTTTGGTTTGGTTTGGTACCGTAACGAAGTACTCGTACGGTATTGCACCGTTTTGGTGTGGTTTGGTACCGTATGGATGTACTCGTACGGTATTGCACCGTTTCGGTGTGGTTTGGTACCGTATGGATGTACTCGTATGGTATTGCACCGTTTTTGGTTTTGTTTGGTACCGTAACGAAGTACTCGAACGGTATTGTACCCTTTTGGTGTGGTTTGGTACAGTAACGAAGTACTCGTACGGTATTCCACCGTTTTGGTGTGGTTTGGTACCGTATGGACGTACTCGTACGGTATTGCACCGTTTTGGTGTGGTTTGGTACCGTATGGATGTACTCGTACGGTATTGCACCGTTTTGGTTTGGTTTGGTACCGTAACGAAGTACTCTTACGGTATTGCACCCTTTTGGTGTGGTTTGGTACCGTAACGAAGTACTCGTACGGTATTGCACCGTTTGGTGAGGTTTGGTACCGTATGGATCTACTCGTATGGTATTGCACCGTTTTGGTGTGGTTTGGTACCGTATGGATGTACTCGTATGGTATTTCACCATTTTTGTTAGGTTTGGTACCGTAACGAAGTACTCGTACGGTATTGTACCCTTTTTGTGTGGTTTGGTACCGTAAAGAAGTACTCGTACGGTATTGCACCGTTTTGGTGTGGTTTGGTACCGTATGGATGTACTCGTACGGTGTTGCACCGTTTTGGTGTGGTTTGGTACCGTATGGTATTGCAACGTTTTGGTTTGGTTTGGTACCATAACGAAGTACTCGTACGGTATTGTACCCTTTTGGTGTGGTTTGGTACCGTAACGAAGTACTCTTACGGTATTGCACCGTTTTGGTGTGGTTTGGTACCGTATGGATGTACTCGTACGGTATTGCACCGTTTTGGTGTGGTTTGGTACCGTGTGGATGTACTCGCACGGTATTGCACCGTTTTGGTTGGTTTGGTACCGTAAAGAACTACTCGAACGGTATTGTACCGTTTTGGTGTGGTTTTGTACCGTAACGAAGTACTCGTACGGTATTGCACCGTTTTGGTGTGGTTTGGTACCGTATGGATGTACTCGTACGGTATTGCGCCGTTTTGGTGTCGTTTGGTACCGTATGGATGTACTCGTACGGTATTGCACCGTTTTGGTTTGGTTTGGTATCGTAACGAAGTACTCGTACGGTATTGTACCCTTTTGGTGTGGTTTGGTACCGCAACGAAGTACTCGTACGGTATTGCACCGTTTTGGTGAGGTTTGGTACCGTATGGATCTACTCGTACGGTATTGCACCGTTTTGGTGTGGTTTGGTACCGTATGGATGTACTCGTATGGTATTGCACCATTTTTGTTAGGTTTGGTACCGTAACGAAGTACTCGTACGGTATTGTACCCTTTTTGTGTGGTTTGGTACCGTAACGAAGTACTCGTACGGTATTGCACCGTTTTGGTGTGGTTTGGTACCGTATGGATGTACTCGTACGGTATTGCACCGTTTTGGTGTGGTTAGGTACGGTATGGTATTGCACCGTTTTGGTTTCATTTGGTACCGTAACGAAGTACTCGTACGGTACTATACACTTTTGGTGTGGTTTGGTACCGTAACGAAGTACTCTTACGGTATTGCACCGTTTTGGTGAGGTTTGGTACCGTATGGATGTACTCGTACGGTATTGCACCGTTTTGGTGTGGTTTGGTACCGTATGGATGTACTCGTACGGTATTGCCCCGTTTTGGTTAGGTTTGGTACCTTAACGAAGTACTCGAACGGTATTGTACCCTTTTGGTGTGGTTTGGTACCGTAACGAAGTACTCGTACAGTATTGCACCATTTTGCTGTGGTTTGGTACCGTATGGATGTACTCGTACGGTATTGCACCGTTTTGGTGAGTTTGGTACCGTATGGATGTACTCGTACGGTATTGCACCGTTTTGGTTTGGTTTGGTACCGTAACGAAGTACTCGAATGGTATTGTACCCTTTTGGTGTGGTTTGGTACCGTAACGAAGTACTCGTATGGTATTGCACCGTTTTGGTGTGGTTTGGTACCGTATGGATGTACTCGTATGGTATTGCACCGTTTTGGTTTGGTTTGGTACCGTAACGCAGTACTCGTACGGTATTGCACCGTTTTGGTGTGGTTTGGTACCGTATGGATGTACCCGTACGGTATTGCACCGTTTTGGTGTGGTTTGGTACCGTATGGATGTACTCGTACGGTATTGCACTGTTTTGGTTTGCTTTGGTACCGTAACGAAGTACTCGAACGGTATTGTACCCTTTTGGTCTGGTTTGGTACCGTAACGAAGTACTCGTACGGTATTGCACCGTTTTGGTGTTGTTTGGTGCCGTATGGATGTACTCGTACGGTATTGCACCGTTTTGGTGTGGTTTGGTACCGTATGGATGTACTCGTACGGTATTGCACCGTTTTGGTTTGGTTTGGTACCGTAACGAAGTACTCGTACGGTATTGTACCCTTTTGGTGTGGTTTGGTACCGTAACGAAGTACTCGTACGGTATTGCACTGTTTTGGTGAGGTTTGGTACCGTATGGATCTACTCGTACGGTATTGCACCGTTTTGGTGTGGTTTGGTACCGTATTGATGTACTCGTATGGTATTGCACAATTTTTGTTAGGTTTGGTACCGTATCGAAGTACTCGTACGGTATTGTACCCTTTTTGTGTGGTTTGGTACCGTGACGAAGTATTCGTACGGTATTGCACCGTTTTGGTGTGGTTTGGTACCGTATGGATGTACTCGTACGGTATTGCACCGTTTTGGTGTCGTTTGGTACCGTATGGTATTGCACCGTTTTGGTTTGGTTTGGTACCGTAACGAAGTACTCTTACGGTATTGCACCGTTTTGGTGTGGTTTGGTACCGTATGGATGTACCCGTACGGTATTGCACCGTTTTGGTGTGGTTTGGTACCGTATGGATGTACTCGTACTGTATTGCACTGTTTTGGTTTGCTTTGGTACCGTAACGAAGTACTCGTACGGTATTGTACCCTTTTGGTCTGGTTTGGTACCGTAACGTAGTACTCGTACGGTATTGCACCGTTTTGGTGTGGTTTGGTGCCGTATGGATGTACTCGTACGGTATTGCACCGTTTTGGTGTGGTTTGGTACCGTATGGATGTACTCGTATGGTATTGCACCGTTTTGGTTTGGTTTGGTACCGTAACGAAGTACTCGTACGGTATTGCACCGTTTCGGTGTGGTTTGGTACCGTATGGATGTACCCGTACGGTATTGCACCGTTTTGGTGTGGTTTGGTACCGTATGGATGTACTCGTACGGTATTGCACCGTTTTGGTTTGGTTTGGTACGGTAACGAAGTACTCGTACGGTATTGTACCCTTTTGGTGTGGTTTGGTACCGTAACGAAGTACTCGTACGGTATTGCACTGTTTTGGTGAGGTTTGGTACCGTATGGATCTACTCGTACGGTATTGCACCGTTTTGGTGTGGTTTGGTACCGTATCGATGTACTCGTACGGTATTGAACCATTTTGGTGTGGTTTGGTACCGTATGGATCTACTCGTACGGTATTGCAGCGTTTTGGTTTGGTTTGGTACCGTAACGAAGTACTCGTACGGTATTCCACCGTTTTGGTGTGGTTTGGTACCGTATGGATGTACTCGTACGGTATTGCACCGTTTTGGTTTGGTTTGGTACCGTAACGAAGTACTCGAACGGTATTGTACCCTTTTGGTGTGGTTTGGTACCGTAACGAAGTACTCGTACGGTATTGCACCGTTTTGGTGTGGTTTTGTACCGTATCGATGTACTCGTACGGTATTGTACCCTTTTTGTGTGGTTTTGTACCGTAACAAAGTACTCGTACGGTATTGCACCGTTTTGGTTTGGTTTGGTACCGTATGGATGTACTCGTATGGTATTGCACCGTTTTGGTTTGGTTTGGTACCGTCACGAAGTACTCGTACGGTATTGTACCCTTTTGGTGTGGTTTGGTACCGTAACGAGGTACTCGTACAGTAGTGCACCGTTTTGGTGTGGTTTGGTACCGTATGGATGTACTCGTACGGTATTGTACCCTTTTTGTGTGGTTTGGTACCGTAACGAAGTACTCGTACGGTATTGCACCGTTTTGGTGTGGTTTGGTACCGTATGGATGTACTCGTACGGTATTGCACCGTTTTGGTTAGGTTTGGTACCATAACGAAGTACTCGTACGGTATTGTACCCTTTTGGTGTGGTTTGGTACCGTAACGAAGTACTCGTACGGTATTGCACCGTTTTGGTGTGGTTTGGTACCGTATGGATGTACTCGTACGGTATTGCAGCGTTTTGGTTTGGTTTGGTACCGTAACGAAGTACTCGAACGGTATTGTACCCTTTTGGTGTGGTTTGGTACCGTAACGAAGTACTCGTACGGTATTGCACGGTTTTGGTGTGGTTTGGTACCGTATGGATGTACTCGTACGGTATTGCACCGTTTTGGTGTGGTTTGGTACCGTATGGATGTACTCGTACGGTATTGCACCGTTTTGGTGTGGTTTGGTACCGTATGGATGTACTCGTACGGTATTGCACCGTTTTGGTTTGGTTTGGTACCGTAACGAAGTACTCGTACGGTATTGTACCCTTTTGGTGTGGTTTGGTACCGTAACGAAGTACTCGTACGGTATTGCACCGTTTTGGTGAGGTTTGGGACCGTATAGATCTACTCGTTCGGTATTGCACCGTTTTGGTGTGGTTTGGTACCGTATGGATGTACTCGTATGGTATTGCACCATTTTTGTTAGGTTTGGTACCGTAACGAAGTACTCGTACGGTATTGTACCCTTTTTGTGTGGTTTGGTACCGTAACGAAGTACTCGTACGGTATATCACCGTTTTGGTGTGGTTTGGTACGGTATGGTATTGCACCGTTTTGGTTTCATTTGGTACCGTAACGAACTACTCGTACGGTACTGTACCCTTTTGGTGTGGTTTGGTACCGTAACGAAGTACTCTTACGGCATTGCACCGTTTTGGTGTGGTTTGGTACCGTATGGATGTACTCGTACGGTATTGCACCGTTTTGGTGTGGTTTGGTACCGTATGGATGTACTCGTACGGTATTGCACCGTTTTGGTTAGGTTTGGTACCGTAACGAAGTACTCGAACGGTATTGTACCCTTTTGGTGTGGTTTGGTACCGTAACGAAGTACTCGTACGTTATTGCACCGTTTTGGTGTGGTTTGGTACCGTATGGATGTACTCGTACGGTATTGTACCCTTTTAGTGTGGTTTGGTACCGTAACGAAGTACTTGTACGGTATTGCACCGTTTTGGTGTGGTTTGGTACCGTATCGATGTACTCGTACGGTATTGTACCCTTTTTGTGTGGTTTGGTACCGTAACGAAATACTCGTACGGTATTGCACAATTTTGGTGTGGTTTGGTACCGTATGGATGTACTCGTACGGTATTGCACCGTTTTGGTTTGGTTTGGTACCGTAACGAAGTACTCGAACGGTATTGTACCCTTTTGGTGTGGTTTGGTACCGTAACGAAGTACTCGTACGGTATTGCACCGTTTTGGTGTGGTTTGGTACCGTATGGATGTACTCGTACGGTATTGCACCTTTTTGGTGTGGTTTGGTACCGTATGGATGTACTCGTACGGTATTGCATCGTTTTGGTTTGGTTTGGTACCGTAACGAAGTACTCGTACGGTATTGTACCCTTTTAGTGTGGTTTGGTACCGTAACGAAGTACTCGTACGGTATTGCACCGTTTTGGTGTGGTTTGGTACCGTATGGATGTACTCGTACGGTATTGCACCGTTTTGGTTTGGTTTGGTACCGTAACGAAGTACTCGAACGGTATTGTACCCTTTTGGTGTGGTTTGGTACCGTAACGAAGTACTCGTACGGTATTGCACCGTTTTGGTGTGGTTTGGTACCGTATCGATGTACTCGTACGGTATTGTACCCTTTTTGTGTGGTTTGGTACCGTAACAAAGTACTCGTACGGTATTGCACCGTTTTGGTTTGGTTTGGTACCGTATGGATGTACTCGTATGGTATTGCACCGTTTTTGTTTGGTTTGGTACCGTAACGAAGTACTCGTACGGTATTGTACCCTTTTGGTGTGGTTTGGTACCGTAACGAGGTACTCGTACGGTATTGCACCGTTTTGGTCTGGTTTGGTACCGTATGGATGTACTCGTACGGTACTGTACCCTTTTTGTGTGGTTTGGTACCGTAACGAAGTACTCGTACGGTATTGCACCGTTTTGGTGTGGTTTGGTACCGTATGGATGTACTCGTATGGTATTGCACCGTTTTGGTTAGGTTTGGTACCACAACGAAGTACTCGTACGGTATTGTACCCTTTTGGTGTGGTTTGGTACCGTAACGAAGTACTCGTACGGTATTGCACCGTTTTGGTGTGGTTTGGTACCGTATGGACGTACTCGTACGGTATTGCACCGTTTTGGTTTGGTTTGGTACCTTAACGAAGTACTCGTACGGTATTCCACCGTTTTGGTGTGGTTTGGTACCGTATGGATGTACTCGTACGGTATTGCACCGTTTTGGTGTGGTTTGTTACCGAATGGATGTACTCGTACGGTATTGCACCGTTTTGGTTAGGTTTGGTACCGTAACGAAGTACTCGAACGGTATTGTACCCTTTTGGTGTGGTTTGGTACCGTATGGATGTACTCGTACGGTATTGCACCGTTTTGGTGTGGTTTGGTACCGTATGGATGTACTCGTACGGTATTGCACCGTTTTGGTGTGGTTTGGTACCGTATGGATGTACTCGTACGGCATTGCACCGTTTTGGTGTGGTTTGGTACCGTATTGATGTACTCGTACGGTATTGCACCGTTTTGGTGTGGTTTGGTACCGTATGGATGTACTCGAACGGTATTGCACCGTTTTGGTTTGGTTTGGTACCGTAACGAAGTACTCGAACGGTATTGTACCCTTTTGGTGTGGTTTGGTACCGTAACGAAGTACTCGTACGGTATTGCACCGTTTTGGTGTGGTTTGGTACCGTATCGATGTACTCGTACGGTATTGTACCCTTTTAGTGTGGTTTGGTACCGTAACGAAGTACTTGTACGGTATTGCACCGTTTTGGTGTTGTTTGGTACCGTATCGATGTACTCGTACGGTATTGTACCCTTTTTGTGTGGTTTGGTACCGTAACGAAGTACTCGTACGGTATTGCACCGTTTTGGTGTGGTTTGGTACCGTATGGATGTACTCGTACGGTATTACACCGTTTTGGTGTCGTTTGGTACCGTATGGTATTGCATCGTTTTGGTTTGGTTTGGTACCATAACGAAGTACTCGTACGGTATTGTACCCTTTTGGTGTGGTTTGGTACCGTAACGAAATACTCGTACGGTATTGCACCATTTTGGTGTGGTTTGGTACCGTATGGATGTACTCGTACGGTATTGCACCGTTTTGGTTTGGTTTGGTACCGTAACGAAGTACTCGAACGGTATTGTACCCTTTTGGTGTGGTTTGGTACCGTAACGAAGTACTCGTACGGTATTGCACCGTTTTGGTGTGGTTTGGTACCGTATGGATGTACTCGTACGGTATTGCACCTTTTTGGTGTGGTTTGGTACCGTATGGATGTACTCGTACGGTATTGCATCGTTTTGGTTTGGTTTGGTACCTTAACGAAGTACTCGTACGGTATTCCACCGTTTTGGTGTGGTTTGGTACCGTATGGATGTACTCGTACGGTATTGCACCGTTTTGGTGTGGTTTGTTACCGAATGGATGTACTCGTACGGTATTGCACCGTTTTGGTTAGGTTTGGTACCGTAACGAAGTACTCGAACGGTATTGTACCCTTTTGGTGTGGTTTGGTACCGTATGGATGTACTCGTACGGTATTGCACCGTTTTGGTGTGGTTTGGTACCGTATGGATGTACTCGTACGGTATTGCACCGTTTTGGTGTGGTTTGGTACCGTATGGATGTACTCGAACGGTATTGCACCGTTTTGGTTTGGTTTGGTACCGTAACGAAGTACTCGAACGGTATTGTACCCTTTTAGTGTGGTTTGGTACCGTAACAAAGTACTCGTACGGTATTGCACCGTTTTGGTGTGGTTTGGTACCGTATGGATGTACTCGTACGGTATTTCACCGTTATGGTTTGGTTTGGTACCGTAACGAAGTACTCGTACGGTATTGTACCCTTTTGGTGTGGTTTGGTACAGTAACGAAGTACTCGTACGGTATTGCACCGTTTTGGTGTGGTTTGGTACCGTATGGATGTACTCGTACGGTATTGCACCGTTATGGTTTGGTTTGGTACCGTAACGAAGTACTCGTACGGTATTGTACCCTTTTGGTGTGGTTTGGTACCGTCACGAAGTACTCGTACGGTATTGTACCCTTATGGTGTGGTTTGGTACCTAACGAAGTACTCGTACGGTATTGCACCGTTTTGGTGAGGTTTGGTACCGTATGGATCTACTCGTACGGTATTGCACCGTTTTGGTGTGGTTTGGTACCGTATTGATGTACTCGTATGGTATTGCACCATTTTTGTTAGGTTTGGTACCGTAACGAAGTACTCGTACGGTATTGTACCCTTTTTGTGTGGTTTGGTACCGTAACGAAGTATTCGTACGGTATTGCACCGTTTTGGTGTGGTTTGGTACCGTATGGATGTACTCGTACGGTATTGCACCGTTTTGGTGTCGTTTGGTACCGTATGGTATTGCACCGTTTTGGTTTTGTTTGGTACCGTAACGAAGTACCCGTACGGTATTGTACCCTTTTGGTGTGGTTTGGTACCATAACGAAGTACACTTACGGTATTGCACCGTTTTGGTGTGGTTTGGTACCGTATGGATGTACTCGTACGATATTGCACCATTTTAGTGTGGTTTGGTACCGTATGGATGTACTCGTACAGTATTGCATCGTTTTGGTTTGGTTTGGTACCGTAACGAAGTACTCGTACGGTATTGTACCCTTTTGGTGAGGTTTGGTACCGTAACGAAATACTCGTACGGTATTGCACCGTTTTGGTGTGGTTTGGTACCGTATGGATGTACTCGTACGGTATTGCACCGTTTTGGTTTGGTTTGGTACCGTAACGAAGTACTCGAACGGTATTGTACCCTTTTGGTGTGGTTTGGTACCGTAACGAAGTACTCGTACGGTATTGCACCGTTTTGGTGTGGTTTGGTACCGTATGGATGTACTCGTACGGTATTGCACCATTTTGGTGTGGTTTGGTACCGTATGGATGTACTCGTACGGTATTGCATCGTTTTGGTTTGGTTTGGTACCGTAACGAAGTACTCGTACGGTATTGTACCCTTTTGGTGTGGTTTGGTACCGTAACGAAATACTCGTACGGTATTGCACCGTTTTGGTGTGGTTTGGTACCGTATGGATGTACTCGTACGGTATTGCACCGTTTTGGGTTGGTTTGGTACCGTAACGAAGTACTCGAACGGTATTGTACCCTTTTAGTGTGGTTTGGTACCGTAACGAAGTACTCGTACGGTATTGCACCGTTTTGGTGTGGTTTGGTACCGTATCGATGTACTCGTACGGTATTGTACCCTTTTTGTGTGGTTTGGTACCGTAACAAAGTACTCGTACAGTATTGCACCGTTTTGGTTTGGTTTGGTACCGTATGGATGTACTCGTATGGTATTGCACCGTTTTGGTTTTGTTTGGTACCGTAACGAAGTACTCGTACGGTATTGTACCCTTTTGGTGTGGTTTGGTACCGTAACGAGGTACTCGTACGGTATTGCACCGTTTTGGTGTGGTTTGGTACCATATGGATGTACTCGTACGGTATTGTACCCCTTTTGTGTGGTTTGGTACCGTAACGAAGTACTCGTACGGTATTGCACCGTTTTGGTGTGGTTTGGTACCGTATGGATGTACTCGTACGGTATTGAACCGTTTTGGTTAGGTTTGGTACCACAACGAAGTACTCGTACGGTATTGTACCCTTTTGGTGTGGTTTGGTACCGTAACGAAGTACTCGTACGGTATTGCACCGTTTTGGTGTGGTTTGGTACCGTATGGATGTACTCGTACGGTATTGCACCGTTTTGGTTTGGTTTGGTACCGTAACGAAGTACTCGTACGGTATTCCACCGTTTTGGTGTGGTTTGGTACCGTATGGTATTGCACCGTTTTGGTTTGGTTTGGTACCGTAACGAAGTACTCGTACGGTATTGTACCCTTTTGGTGTGGTTTGGTACCGTAACGAAGTACTCTTACGGTATTGCACCGTTTTGGTGTGGTTTGGTACCGTATGGATGTACTCGTACGGTATTGCACCGTTTTGGTGTGGTTTGGTACCGTATGGATGTACTCGTACGGTATTGCACCGTTTTGGTGTGGTTTGGTACCGTATGGATGTACACGTATGGTATTGCACCATTTTTGTTAGGTTTGGTACCGTAACGAAGTACTCGTACGGTATTGTACCCTTTTTGTGTGGTTTGGTACCGTAACGAGGTACTCGTACGGTATTGGAACGTTTTGGTGTGGTTTGGTACGGTATGGTATTGCACCGTTTTGGTTTCATTTGGTACCGTAACGAAGTACTCGTACGGTACTGTACCCTTTTGGTGTGGTTTGGTACCGTATGGATGTACTCGTACGGTATTGCACCGTTTTGGTGTGGTTTGGTACCGTATGGATGTACTCGTACGGCATTGCACCGTTTTGGTGTGGTTTGGTACCGTATGGATGTACTCGAACGGGATTGCACCGTTTTGGTTTGGTTTGTACCGTAACGAAGTACTCGTACGGTATTGTACCCTTTTTGTGTGGTTTGGTACCGTAATGAAGTACTCGTACGGTATTGCACCGTTTTGGTGTGGTTTGGTACCGTATGGATGTACTCGTACGGTATTGCACCGTTTTGGTGTGGTTTGGTACCGTATGGTATTGCACCGTTTTGGTTTGGTTTGGTACCGTAACGAAGTACTCGTACGGTATTGTACCCTTTTGGTGTGGTTTGGTACCGTAACGAAGTACTCTTACGGTATTGCACCGTTTTGGTGTGGTTTGGTACCGTATGGATGTACTCGTACGGTATTGCACCGTTTTGGTGTGGTTTGGTACCGAATGGATGTACTCGTACGGTATTGCACCGTTTTGGTTAGGTTTGGTACCGTAACGAAGTACTCGAACGGTATTGTACCCTTTTGGTGTGGTTTGGTACCGTAACGAAGTACTCGTACGGTATTGCACCGTTTTGGTGTGGTTTGGTACCGTATGGATGTACTCGTACGGTATTGCACCGTTTTGGTGTGGTTTGGTACCGTATGGATGTACTCGTACGGCATTGCACCGTTTTGGTGTGGTTTGGTACCGTATGGATGTACTCGTACGGTATTGCACCGTTTTGGTGTGGTTTGGTACCGTATGGATGTACTCGAACGGTATTGCACCGTTTTGGTTTGGTTTGGTACCGTAACGAAGTACTCGAACGGTATTGTACCCTTTTAGTGTGGTTTGGTACCGTAACGAAGTACTCGTACGGTATTGCACCGTTTTGGTGTGGTTTGGTACCGTATCGATGTACTCGTACGGTATTGTACCCTTTTTGTGTGGTTTGGTACCGTAACGAAGTACTCGTACGGTATTGCACCGTTTTGGTGTGGTTTGGTACCGTATGGATGTACTCGTACGGTATTGCACCGTTTTGGTTTGGTTTGGTACCGTAATGAAGTACTCGTACGGTATTGTACCCTTTTGGTGTGGTTTGGTACCGTAACGAAGTACTCGTACGGTATTGCACCGTTTTGGTGAGGTTTGGTACCGTATGGATCTACTCGTACGGTATTGCACCGTTTTGGTGTTGTTTGGTACCGTATGGATGTACTCGTATGGTATTGCACCATTTTTGTTAGGTTTGGTACCGTAACGAAGTACTCGTACGGTATTGTACCCTTTTTGTGTGGTTTGGTACCGTAACGAAGTATTCGTACGGTATTGAACCGTTTTGGTGTGGTTTGGTACCGTATGGATGTACTCGTACGGTATTGCACCGTTTTGGTGTCGTTTGGTACCGTATGGTATTGCACCGTTTTGGTTTGGTTTGGTACCGTAACGAAGTACCCGTACGGTATTGTACCCTTTTGGTGTGGTTTGGTACCGTAACGAAGTACTCTTACGGTATTGCACCGTTTTGGTGTGGTTTGGTACCGTATGGATGTACTCGTACGGTATTGCACCGTTTTGGTGTCGTTTGGTACCGTATGGTATTGCACCGTTTTGGTTTGGTTTGGTACCGTAACGAAGTACCCGTACGGTATTGTACCCTTTTGGTGTGGTTTGGTACCGTAACGAAGTACTCTTACGGTATTGCACCGTTTTGGTGTGGTTTTGTACCGTATGGATGTACTCGTACGGTATTGCACCATTTTAGTGTGGTTTGGTACCGTATGGATGTACTCGTACGGTATTGCATCGTTTTGGTTTGGTTTGGTACCGTAACGAAGTACTCGTACGGTATTGTACCCTTTTGGTGTGGTTTGGTACCGTAAGGAAATACTCGTACGGTATTGCACCGTTTTGGTGTGGTTTGGTACCGTATGGATGTACTCGTACGGTATTGCACCGTTTTGGTTTGGTTTGGTACCGTAACGAAGTACTCGAACGGTATTGTACCCTTTAGGTGTGGTTTGGTACCGTAACGAAGTACTCGTACGGTATTGCACCGTTTTGGTGTGGTTTGGTACCGTATGGATGTACTCGTACGGTATTGCACCATTTTGGTGTGGTTTGGTACCGTCTGGATCTACTCGTACGGTATTGCATCGTTTTGGTTTGGTTTGGTACCGTAACGAAGTACTCGTACGGTATTGTACCCTTTTGGTGTGGTTTGGTACCGTAACGAAGTACTCGTACGGTATTGCACCGTTTTGGGGTGGTTTGGTACCGTATGGATGTACTCGTATGGTATTGCACCGTTTTGGTTTGGTTTGGTACCGTAACGAAGTACTCGTACTGTATTGGACCCTTTTGGTGTGGTTTAGTACCGTAACGAAGTACTCGTACGGTATTGCACCGTTTTCCTGTGGTTTGGTACCGTATGGATGTACTCGTACGGTATTGTACCCATTTTGTGTGGTTTGGTACCGTAACGAAGTACTCGTACGGTATAGCACCGTTTTGGTGTGGTTTGGTACCGTATGGATGTACTCGTACGGTATTGCACCGTTTTGGTTAGGTTTGGTACCATAACGAAGTACTCGTACGGTATTGTACCCTTTTGGTGTGGTTTGGTACCGTAACGAAGTACTCGTACGGTATTGCACCGTTTTGGTGTGGTTTGGTACCGTATGGATGTACTCGTACGGTATTGCACCGTTTTGTATTGGTTTGGTACCGTATGGATGTACTAGTATGGTATTGCACCATTTTTGTTAGGTTTGGTACCGTAACGAAGTACTCGTACGGTATTGTACCCTTTTTGTGTGGTTTGGTACCGTAACGAAGTACTCGTACGGTATTGCACCATTTTGGTGTGGTTTGGTACCTTATGGATGTACTCGTACTGTATTGCACCGTTTTGGTGTGGTTTGGTACGGTATGGTATTGCACCGTTTTGGTTTCATTTGGTACCGTAACGAAGTACTCGTACGGTACTGTACCCTTTTGGTGTGGTTTGGTACCGTAACGAAGTACTCTTACGGTATTGCACCGTTTTGGTGTGGTTTGGTACCGTATGGATTTACTCGTACGGTATTGCACCGTTTTGGTGTGGTTTGGTACCGTATGGATGTACTCGTACGGTATTGCACCGTTTTGGTTAGGTTTGGTACCGTAACGAAGTACTCGAACGGTATTGTACCCTTTTGGTGTGGTTTGGTACCGTAACGAAGTACTCGTACGGTATTGCACCGTTTTGGTGAGGTTTGGTACCGTATGGATGTACTCGTACGGTAATGCACCGTTTTGGTGTGGTTTGGTACCGTATGGATGTACTCGTACGGCATTGCACCGTTTTGGTGTGGTTTGGTACCGTATGGATGTACTCGAACGGTATTGCACCGTTTTGGTTTGGTTTGGTACCGTAACGAAGTACTCGAACGGTATTGTACCCTTGTGGTGTGGTTTGGTACCGTAACGAAGTACTCGTACGGTATTGCACCGTTTTGGTGTGGTTTGGTACCGTATGGATGTACTCGTAAGGTATTGCACCGTTTTGGTTTGGTTTGGTACCGTAACGAAGTACTCGTACGGTATTGCACCGTTTTGGTGTGGTTTGGTACCGTATGGATGTACTCGTACGGTATTGCACCGTTTTGGTGTGGTTTGGTACCGTATGGATGTACTCGTACGGTATTGCACCGTTTTGGTTTGGTTTGGTACCGTATGGATGTACTCGTACGGTATTGCACCGTTTTGGTGTGGTTTGGTACCGTATGGATGTACTCGTACGGTATTGCACCGTTTTGGTTTGGTTTGGTACCGTATGGATGTACTCGTACGGTATTGCACCGTTTTGGTTTGGTTTGGTACCGTAACGAAGTACTCGTACGGTATTGTACCCTTTTGGTGTGGTTTGGTACCGTAACGAAGTACTCGTACGGTATTGCACCGTTTTGGTGAGGTTTGGTACCGTATGGATCTACTGGTACGGTATTGCACCGTTTTTGTGTGGTTTGGTACCGTATGGATGTACTCGTACGGTATTGCACCGTTTTGGTGTGGTTTGGTACCGTATGGATGTACTCGTACGGTATTGCACCGTTTTGGTGTGGTTTGGTACCGTATGGATGTACTCGTACGGTATTGCACCGTTTTGGTTTGGTTTGGTACCCTGACGAAGTACTCGAACGGTATTGTACCCTTTTGGTCTGGTTTGGTACCGTAACGAAGTTCTCGTACGGTATTGCACCGTTTTGGTGTGGTTTGGTGCCGTATGGATGTACTCGTACGGTATTGCACCGTTTTGGTGTGGTTTGGTACCGTATGGATGTACTCGTACGGTATTGCACCGTTTTGGTTTGGTTTGGTACCGTAACGAAGTACTCGTACGGTATTGTACCCTTTTGGTGTGGTTTGGTACCGTAACGAAGTACTCGTACGGTATTGCACCGTTTTGGTGAGGTTTGGTACCGTATTGATCTACTCGTACGGTATTGCACCGTTTTGGTGTGGTTTGGTACCGTATGGATGTACTCGTATGGTATTGCACCATTTTTGTTAGGTTTGGTACCGTAACGAAGTACTCGTACGGTATTGTACCCTTTTTGTGTGGTTTGGTACCGTAACGAAGTATTCGTACGGTATTGCACCGTTTTGGTTAGGATTGGTACCGTAACGAAGTACTCGAACGGTATTGTACCCTTTTGGTGTGGTTTGGTACCGTAACGAAGTACTCGTACGGTATTGCACCGTTTTGGTGTGGTTTGGTACCGTATGGATGTACTCGTACGGTATTGCACCGTTTTGGTGTGGTTTGGTACCGTATGGATGTACTCGTACGGCATTGCACCGTTTTGGTGTGGTTTTGTACCGTATGGATGTACACGTACGGTATTGCACTGTTTTGGTGTGGTTTGGTACCGTATGGATGTACTCGAACGGTATTGCACCGTTTTGGTTTGGTTTGGTACCGTAACGAAGTACTCGAACGGTATTGTACCCTTTTGGTGTGGTTTGGTACCGTAACGAAGTACTCGTACGGTATTGCACCGTTTTGGTGTGGTTTGGTACCGTATGGATGTACTCGTATGGTATTGCACCGTTTTGGTTTGGTTTGGTACCGTAACGAAGTACTCGTACGGTATTGCACCGTTTTGGTGTGGTTTGGTACCGTATGGATGTACTCGTACGGTATTGCACCGTTTTGGTGTGGTTTGGTACCGTATGGATGTACTCGTACGGTATTGCACCGTTTTGGTTTGGTTTGGTACCGTGACGAAGTACTCGAACGGTATTGTACCCTTTTGGTCTGGTTTGGTACCGTAACGAAGTACTCGTACGGTATTGCACCGTTTTGGTGTGCTTTGGTGCCGTATGGATGTACTCGTACGGTATTGCACTGTTTTGGTGTGGTTTGGTACCGTATGGATGTACTCGTACGGTATTGCACCGTTTTGGTTTGGTTTGGTACCGTAACGAAGTACTCGTACGGTATTGTACCCTTTTGGTGTGGTTTGGTACCGTAACGAAGTACTCGTACGGTATTGCACCGTTTTGGTGAGGTTTGGTACCGTATGGATCTACTCGTATGGTATTGCACCGTTTTGGTGTGGTTTGGTACCGTATGGATGTACTCGTATGGTATTGCACCATTTTTGTTAGGTTTGGTACCGTAACGAAGTACTCGTACGGTATTGTACCCTTTTTGTGTGGTTTGGTACCGTAACGAAGTATTCGTACGGTATTGCACCGTTTTGGTGTGGTTTGGTACCGTATGGATGTACTCGTACGGTATTGCACCGTTTTGGTGTCATTTGGTACCATATGGTATTGCACCGTTTGGGTTTGGTTTGGTACCGTAACGAAGTACCCGTACGGTATTGTACCCTTTTGGTGTGGTTTGGTACCGTAACGAAGTACTCTTACGGTATTGCACCGTTTTGGTGTGGTTTGGTACCGTATGGATGTACTCGTACGGTATTGCACCATTTTGGTGTGGTTTGGTACCGTATGGATGTACTCGTACGGTATTGCATCGTTTTGGTTTGGTTTGGTACCGTAACGATGTACTCGTACGGTATTGTACCCTTTGGGTGAGGTTTGGTACCGTAACGAAATACTCGTACGGTATTGCACTGTTTTGGTGTGGTTTGGTACCATATGGATGTACTCGTACGGTATTGCACCGTTTTGGAGTGGTTTGGTACCGTATGGATGTACTCGTACGGTATTGCACCGTTTTGGTTAGGATTGGTACCGTATCGAAGTACTCGAACGGTATTGTACCCTTTTGGTGTGGTTTGGTACCGTAACGAAGTACTCGTACGGTATTGCACCGTTTTGGTGTGGTTTGGTACCGTATGGATGTACTCGTACGGTATTGCACCGTTTTGGTGTGGTTTGGTACCGTATGGATGTACTCGTACGGCATTGCACCGTTTTGGTGTGGTTTGGTACCGTATGGATGTACACGTACGGTACTGCACTATTTTGGTGTGGTTTGGTACCGTATGGATGTACTCGAACGGTATTGCACCGTTTTGGTTTGGTTTGGTACCGTAACGAAGTACTCGAACGGTATTGTACCCTTTTGGTGTGGTTTGGTACCGTAACGAAGTACTCGTACGGTATTGCACCGTTTTGGTGTGGTTTGGTACCGTATGGATGTACTCGTATGGTATTGCACCGTTTTGGTTTGGTTTGGTACCGTAACGAAGTACTCGTACGGTATTGCACCGTTTTGGTGTGGTTTGGTACCGTATGGATGTACTCGTACGGTATTGCACCGTTTTGGTGTGGTTTGGTACCGTATGGATGTACTCGTACGGTATTGCACCGTTTTGGTTTGGTTTGGTACCGTGACGAAGTACTCGAACGGTATTGTACCCTTTTGGTCTGGTTTGGTACCGTAACGAAGTACTCGTACGGTATTGCACCGTTTTCGTGTGGTATGGTGCCGTATGGATGTACTCGTACGGTATTGCACCGTTTTGGTGTGGTTTGGTACCGTATGGATGTACTCGTACGGTATTGCACCGTTTTGGTTTGGTTTGGTACCGTAACGAAGTACTCGTACGGTATTGTACCCTTTTGGTGTGGTTTGGTACCGTAACGAAGTACTCGTACGGTATTGCACCGTTTTGGTGAGGTTTGGTACCGTATGGATCTACTCGTACGGTATTGCACCGTTTTGGTGTGGTTTGGTACCGTATGGATGTACTCGTATGGTATTGCACCATTTTTGTTAGGTTTGGTACCGTAACGAAGTACTCGTACGGTATTGTACCCTTTTTGTGTGGTTTGGTACCGTAACGAAGTATTCGTACGGTATTGCACCGTTTTGGTGTGGTTTGGTACCGTATGGATGTACTCGTACGGTATTGCACCGTTTTCGTGTCGTTTGGTACCGTATGGTATTGCACCGTTTTGGTTTGGTTTGGTACCGTAACGAAGTACCCGTACGGTATTGTACCCTTTTGGTGTGGTTTGGTACCGTAACGAAGTACTCTTACGGTATTGCACCGTTTTGGTGTGGTTTGGTACCGTATGGATGTACTCGTACGGTATTGCACCATTTTGGTGTGGTTTGGTACCGTATGGATGTACTCGTACGGTATTGCATCGTTTTGGTTTGGTTTGGTACCGTAACGATGTACTCGTACGGTATTGTACCCTTTGGGTGAGGTTTGGTACCGTAACGAAATACTCGTACGGTATTGCACTGTTTTGGTGTGGTTTGGTACCATATGGATATACTCGTACGGTATTGCACCGTTTTGGAGTGGTTTGGTACCGTATGGATGTACTCGTACGGTATTGCACCGTTTTGGTTAGGATTGGTACCGTATCGAAGTACTCGAACGGTATTGTACCCTTTTGGTGTGGTTTGGTACCGTAACGAAGTACTCGTACGGTATTGCACCGTTTTGGTGTGGTTTGGTACCGTATGGATGTACTCGTACGGTATTGCACCGTTTTGGTGTGGTTTGGTACCGTATGGATGTACTCGTACGGCATTGCACCGTTTTGGTGTGGTTTGGTACCGTATGGATGTACACGTACGGTACTGCACCATTTTGGTGTGGTTTGGTACCGTATGGATGTACTCGAACGGTATTGCACCGTTTTGGTTTGGTTTGGTACCGTAACGAAGTACTCGAACGGTATTGTACCCTTTTGGTGTGGTTTGGTACCGTAACGAAGTACTCGTACGGTATTGCACCGTTTTGGTGTGGTTTGGTACCGTATGGATGTACTCGTATGGTATTGCACCGTTTTGGTTTGGTTTGGTACCGTAACGAAGTACTCGTACGGTATTGCACCGTTTTGGTGTGGTTTGGTACCGTATGGATGTACTCGTACGGTATTGCACCGTTTTGGTGTGGTTTGGTACCGTATGGATGTACTCGTACGGTATTGCACCGTTTTGGTTTGGTTTGGTACCGTGACGAAGTACTCGAACGGTATTGTACCCTTTTGGTCTGGTTTGGTACCGTAACGAAGTACTCGTACGGTATTGCACCGTTTTCGTGTGGTATGGTGCCGTATGGATGTACTCGTACGGTATTGCACCGTTTTGGTGTGGTTTGGTACCGTATGGATGTACTCGTACGGTATTGCACCGTTTTGGTTTGGTTTGGTACCGTAACGAAGTACTCGTACGGTATTGTACCCTTTTGGTGTGGTTTGGTACCGTAACGAAGTACTCGTACGGTATTGCACCGTTTTGGTGAGGTTTGGTACCGTATGGATCTACTCGTACGGTATTGCACCGTTTTGGTGTGGTTTGGTACCGTATGGATGTACTCGTATGGTATTGCACCATTTTTGTTAGGTTTGGTACCGTAACGAAGTACTCGTACGGTATTGTACCCTTTTTGTGTGGTTTGGTACCGTAACGAAGTATTCGTACGGTATTGCACCGTTTTGGTGTGGTTTGGTACCGTATGGATGTACTCGTACGGTATTGCACCGTTTTCGTGTCGTTTGGTACCGTATGGTATTGCACCGTTTTGGTTTGGTTTGGTACCGTAACGAAGTACCCGTACGGTATTGTACCCTTTTGGTGTGGTTTGGTACCGTAACGAAGTACTCTTACGGTATTGCACCGTTTTGGTGTGGTTTGGTACCGTATGGATGTACTCGTACGGTATTGCACCATTTTGGTGTGGTTTGGTACCGTATGGATGTACTCGTACGGTATTGCATCGTTTTGGTTTGGTTTGGTACCGTAACGATGTACTCGTACGGTATTGTACCCTTTGGGTGAGGTTTGGTACCGTAACGAAATACTCGTACGGTATTGCACTGTTTTGGTGTGGTTTGGTACCATATGGATGTACTCGTACGGTATTGCACCGTTTTGGAGTGGTTTGGTACCGTATGGATGTACTCGTACGGTATTGCACCGTTTTGGTTAGGATTGGTACCGTATCGAAGTACTCGAACGGTATTGTACCCTTTTGGTGTGGTTTGGTACCGTAACGAAGTACTCGTACGGTATTGCACCGTTTTGGTGTGGTTTGGTACCGTATGGATGTACTCGTACGGTATTGCACCGTTTTGGTGTGGTTTGGTACCGTATGGATGTACTCGTACGGCATTGCACCGTTTTGGTGTGGTTTGGTACCGTATGGATGTACACGTACGGTACTGCACCATTTTGGTGTGGTTTGGTACCGTATGGATGTACTCGAACGGTATTGCACCGTTTTGGTTTGGTTTGGTACCGTAACGAAGTACTCGAACGGTATTGTACCCTTTTGGTGTGGTTTGGTACCGTAACGAAGTACTCGTACGGTATTGCACCGTTTTGGTGTGGTTTGGTACCGTATGGATGTACTCGTATGGTATTGCACCGTTTTGGTTTGGTTTGGTACCGTAACGAAGTACTCGTACGGTATTGCACCGTTTTGGTGTGGTTTGGTACCGTATGGATGTACTCGTACGGTATTGCACCGTTTTGGTTTGGTTTGGTACCGTGACGAAGTACTCGAACGGTATTGTACCCTTTTGGTCTGGTTTGGTACCGTAACGAAGTACTCGTACGGTATTGCACCGTTTTCGTGTGGTATGGTGCCGTATGGATGTACTCGTACGGTATTGCACCGTTTTGGTGTGGTTTGGTACCGTATGGATGTACTCGTACGGTATTGCACCGTTTTGGTTTGGTTTGGTACCGTAACGAAGTACTCGTACGGTATTGTACCCTTTTGGTGTGGTTTGGTACCGTAACGAAGTACTCGTACGGTATTGCACCGTTTTGGTGAGGTTTGGTACCGTATGGATCTACTCGTACGGTATTGCACCGTTTTGGTGTGGTTTGGTACCGTATGGATGTACTCGTATGGTATTGCACCATTTTTGTTAGGTTTGGTACCGTAACGAAGTACTCGTACGGTATTGTACCCTTTTTGTGTGGTTTGGTACCGTAACGAAGTATTCGTACGGTATTGCACCGTTTTGGTGTGGTTTGGTACCGTATGGATGTACTCGTACGGTATTGCACCGTTTTCGTGTCGTTTGGTACCGTATGGTATTGCACCGTTTTGGTTTGGTTTGGTACCGTAACGAAGTACCCGTACGGTATTGTACCCTTTTGGTGTGATTTGGTACCGTAACGAAGTACTCTTACGGTATTGCACCGTTTTGGTGTGGTTTGGTACCGTATGGATGTACTCGTACGGTATTGCACCATTTTGGTGTGGTTTGGTACCGTATGGATGTACTCGTACGGTATTGCATCGTTTTGGTTTGGTTTGGTACCGTAACGATGTACTCGTACGGTATTGTACCCTTTGGGTGTGGTTTGGTACCGTAACGAAATACTCGTACGGTATTGCACTGTTTTGGTGTGGTTTGGTACCATATGGATGTACTCGTACGGTATTGCACCGTTTTGGTGTGGTTTGGTACCGTATGGATGTACTCGTACGGTATTGCACCGTTTTGGTTAGGATTGGTACCGTAACGAAGTACTCGAACGGTATTGTACCCTTTTGGTGTTGTTTGGTACCGTAACGAAGTACTCGTACGGTATTGCACCGTTTTGGTGTGGTTTGGTACCGTATGGATGTACTCGTACGGTATTGCACCGTTTTGGTGTGGTTTTGTACCGTATGGATGTACACGTACGGTACTGCACCGTTTTGGTGTGGTTTGGTACCGTATGGATGTACTCGAACGGTATTGCACCGTTTTGGTTTGGTTTGGTACCGTAACGAAGTACTCGAACGATATTGTACCCTTTTGGTGTGGTTTGGTACCGTAACGAAGTACTCGTACGGTATTGCACCGTTTTGGTGTGGTTTGGTACCGTATGGATGTACTCGTAGGGTATTGCACCGTTTTGGTTTGGTTTGGTACCGTAACGAAGTACTCGTACGGTATTGCACCGTTTTGGTGTGGTTTGGTACCGTATGGATGTACTCGTACGGTATTGCACCGTTTTGGTGTGGTTTGGTACCGTATGGATGTACTCGTACGGTATTGCACCGTTTTGGTTTGGTTTGGTACCGTGACGAAGTACTCGAACGGTATTGTACCCTTTTGGTCTGGTTTGGTACCGTAACGAAGTACTCGTACGGTATTGCACCGTTTTGGTGTGGTTTGGTGCCGTATGGATGTACTCGTACGGTATTGCACCGTTTTGGTGTGGTTTGGTACCGTATGGATGTACTCGTACGGTATTGCACCGTTTTGGTTTGGTTTGGTACCGTAACGAAGTACTCGTTTGGTATTGTACCCTTTTGGTGTGGTTTGGTACCGTAACGAAGTACTCGTACGGTATTGCACCGTTTTGGTGAGGTTTGGTACCGTATGGATCTACTCGTACGGTATTGCACCGTTTTGGTGTGGTTTGGTACCGTATGGATGTACTCGTACGGTATTGCACCATTTTTGTTAGGTTTGGTACCGTAACGAAGTACTCGTACGGTATTGTACCCTTTTTGTGTGGTTTGGTACCGTAACGAAGTATTCGTACGGTATTGCACCGTTTTGGTGTGGTTTGGTACCGTATGGATGTACTCGTACGGTATTGCACCGTTTTGGTGTCGTTTGGTACCGTATGGTATTGCACTGTTTTGGTTTGGTTTGGTACCGTAACGAAGTACCCGTACGGTATTGTACCCTTTTGGTGTGGTTTGGTACCGTAACGAAGTACTCTTACGGTATTGCACCGTTTTGGTGTGGTTTGGTACCGTATGGATGTACTCGTACGGTATTGCACCATTTTGGTGTGGTTTGGTACCGTATGGATGTACTCGTACGGTATTGCACCGTTTTGGTGTGGTTTGGTACCGTATGGATGTACTCGTACGGTATTGCACCGTTTTGGTGTGGTTTGGTACCGTATGGATGTACTCGTACGGCATTGCACCGTTTTGGTGTGGTTTGGTACCGTATGGATGTACACGTACGGTATTGCACTGTTTTGGTGTGGTTTGGTACCGTATGGATGTACTCGAACGGTATTGCACCGTTTTGGTTTGGTTTGGTACCGTAACGAAGTACTCGAACGGTATTGTACACTTTTGGTGTGGTTTGGTACCGTAACGAAGTACTCGTACGGTATTGCACCGTTTTGGTGTGGTTTGGTACCGTATGGATGTACTCGTATGGTATTGCACCGTTTTGGTTTGGTTTGGTACCGTAACGAAGTACTCGTACGGTATTGCACCGTTTTGGTGTGGTTTTGTACCGTATGGATGTACTCGTACGGTATTGCACCGTTTTGGTGTGGTTTGGTACCGTATGGATGTACTCGTACGGTATTGCACCGTTTTGGTTTGGTTTGGTACCGTGACGAAGTACTCGAACGGTATTGTACCCTTTTGGTCTGGTTTGGTACCGTAACGAAGTACTCGTACGGTATTGCACCGTTTTGGTGTGCTTTGGTGCCGTATGGATGTACTCGTACGGTATTGCACTGTTTTGGTGTGGTTTGGTACCGTATGGATGTACTCGTACGGTATTGCACCGTTTTGGTTTGGTTTGGTACCGTAACGAAGTACTCGTACGGTATTGTACCCTTTTGGTGTGGTTTGGTACCGTAACGAAGTACTCGTACGGTATTGCACCGTTTTGGTGAGGTTTGGTACCGTATGGATCTACTCGTATGGTATTGCACCGTTTTGGTGTGGTTTGGTACCGTATGGATGTACTCGTATGGTATTGCACCATTTTTGTTAGGTTTGGTACCGTAACGAAGTACTCGTACGGTATTGTACCCTTTTTGTGTGGTTTGGTACCGTAACGAAGTATTCGTACGGTATTGCACCGTTTTGGTGTGGTTTGGTACCGTATGGATGTACTCGTACGGTATTGCACCGTTTTGGTGTCATTTGGTACCATATGGTATTGCACCGTTTGGGTTTGGTTTGGTACCGTAACGAAGTACCCGTACGGTATTGTACCCTTTTGGTGTGGTTTGGTACCGTAACGAAGTACTCTTACGGTATTGCACCGTTTTGGTGTGGTTTGGTACCGTATGGATGTACTCGTACGGTATTGCACCATTTTGGTGTGGTTTGGTACCGTATGGATGTACTCGTACGGTATTGCATCGTTTTGGTTTGGTTTGGTACCGTAACGATGTACTCGTACGGTATTGTACCCTTTGGGTGAGGTTTGGTACCGTAACGAAATACTCGTACGGTATTGCACTGTTTTGGTGTGGTTTGGTACCATATGGATGTACTCGTACGGTATTGCACCGTTTTGGAGTGGTTTGGTACCGTATGGATGTACTCGTACGGTATTGCACCGTTTTGGTTAGGATTGGTACCGTATCGAAGTACTCGAACGGTATTGTACCCTTTTGGTGTGGTTTGGTACCGTAACGAAGTACTCGTACGGTATTGCACCGTTTTGGTGTGGTTTGGTACCGTATGGATGTACTCGTACGGTATTGCACCGTTTTGGTGTGGTTTGGTACCGTATGGATGTACTCGTACGGCATTGCACCGTTTTGGTGTGGTTTGGTACCGTATGGATGTACACGTACGGTACTGCACCATTTTGGTGTGGTTTGGTACCGTATGGATGTACTCGAACGGTATTGCACCGTTTTGGTTTGGTTTGGTACCGTAACGAAGTACTCGAACGGTATTGTACCCTTTTGGTGTGGTTTGGTACCGTAACGAAGTACTCGTACGGTATTGCACCGTTTTGGTGTGGTTTGGTACCGTATGGATGTACTCGTATGGTATTGCACCGTTTTGGTTTGGTTTGGTACCGTAACGAAGTACTCGTACGGTATTGCACCGTTTTGGTGTGGTTTGGTACCGTATGGATGTACTCGTACGGTATTGCACCGTTTTGGTGTGGTTTGGTACCGTATGGATGTACTCGTACGGTATTGCACCGTTTTGGTTTGGTTTGGTACCGTGACGAAGTACTCGAACGGTATTGTACCCTTTTGGTCTGGTTTGGTACCGTAACGAAGTACTCGTACGGTATTGCACCGTTTTCGTGTGGTATGGTGCCGTATGGATGTACTCGTACGGTATTGCACCGTTTTGGTGTGGTTTGGTACCGTATGGATGTACTCGTACGGTATTGCACCGTTTTGGTTTGGTTTGGTACCGTAACGAAGTACTCGTACGGTATTGTACCCTTTTGGTGTGGTTTGGTACCGTAACGAAGTACTCGTACGGTATTGCACCGTTTTGGTGAGGTTTGGTACCGTATGGATCTACTCGTACGGTATTGCACCGTTTTGGTGTGGTTTGGTACCGTATGGATGTACTCGTATGGTATTGCACCATTTTTGTTAGGTTTGGTACCGTAACGAAGTACTCGTACGGTATTGTACCCTTTTTGTGTGGTTTGGTACCGTAACGAAGTATTCGTACGGTATTGCACCGTTTTGGTGTGGTTTGGTACCGTATGGATGTACTCGTACGGTATTGCACCGTTTTCGTGTCGTTTTGTACCGTATGGTATTGCACCGTTTTGGTTTGGTTTGGTACCGTAACGAAGTACCCGTACGGTATTGTACCCTTTTGGTGTGGTTTGGTACCGTAACGAAGTACTCTTACGGTATTGCACCGTTTTGGTGTGGTTTGGTACCGTATGGATGTACTCGTACGGTATTGCACCATTTTGGTGTGGTTTGGTACCGTATGGATGTACTCGTACGGTATTGCATCGTTTTGGTTTGGTTTGGTACCGTAACGATGTACTCGTACGGTATTGTACCCTTTGGGTGTGGTTTGGTACCGTAACGAAATACTCGTACGGTATTGCACTGTTTTGGTGTGGTTTGGTACCATATGGATGTACTCGTACGGTATTGCACCGTTTTGGTGTGGTTTGGTACCGTATGGATGTACTCGTACGGTATTGCACCGTTTTGGTTAGGATTGGTACCGTAACGAAGTACTCGAACGGTATTGTACCCTTTTGGTGTGGTTTGGTACCGTAACGAAGTACTCGTACGGTATTGCACCGTTTTGGTGTGGTTTGGTACCGTATGGATGTACTCGTACGGTATTGCACCGTTTTGGTGTGGTTTGGTACCGTATGGATGTACTCGTACGGCATTGCACCGTTTTGGTGTGGTTTGGTACCGTATGGATGTACACGTACGGTACTGCACCGTTTTGGTGTGGTTTGGTACCGTATGGATGTACTCGAACGGTATTGCACCGTTTTGGTTTGGTTTGGTACCGTAACGAAGTACTCGAACGATATTGTACCCTTTTGGTGTGGTTTGGTACCGTAACGAAGTACTCGTACGGTATTGCACCGTTTTGGTGTGGTTTGGTACCGTATGGATGTACTCGTAGGGTATTGCACCGTTTTGGTTTGGGTTGGTACCGTAACGAAGTACTCGTACGGTATTGCACCGTTTTGGTGTGGTTTGGTACCGTATGGATGTACTCGTACGGTATTGCACCGTTTTGGTGTGGTTTGGTACCGTATGGATGTACTCGTACGGTATTGCACCGTTTTGGTTTGGTTTGGTACCGTGACGAAGTACTCGAACGGTATTGTACCCTTTTGGTCTGGTTTGGTACCGTAACGAAGTACTCGTACGGTATTGCACCGTTTTGGTGTGGTTTGGTGCCGTATGGATGTACTCGTACGGTATTGCACCGTTTTGGTGTGGTTTGGTACCGTATGGATGTACTCGTACGGTATTGCACCGTTTTGGTTTGGTTTGGTACCGTATCGAAGTACTCGTTTGGTATTGTACCCTTTTGGTGTGGTTTGGTACCGTAACGAAGTACTCGTACGGTATTGCACCGTTTTGGTGAGGTTTGGTACCGTATGGATCTACTCGTACGGTATTGCACCGTTTTGGTGTGGTTTGGTACCGTATGGATGTACTCGTACGGTATTGCACCATTTTTGTTAGGTTTGGTACCGTAACGAAGTACTCGTACGGTATTGTACCCTTTTTGTGTGGTTTGGTACCGTAACGAAGTATTCGTACGGTATTGCACCGTTTTGGTGTGGTTTGGTACCGTATGGATGTACTCGTACGGTATTGCACCGTTTTGGTTTGGTTTTGTACCGTAACGAAGTACTCGTACGGTATTGTACCCTTTTGGTGTGGTTTGGTACCGTAACGAAGTACTCGTACGGTATTGCACCGTTTTGGTGAGGTTTGGGACCGTATCGATCTACTCGTACAGTATTGCACCGTTTTGGTGTGGTTTGGTACCGTATGGATGTACTCGTATGGTATTGCACCATTTTTGTTAGGTTTGGTACCGTAACGAAGTACTCGTACGGTATTGTACCCTTTTTGTGTGGTTTGGTACCGTAACGAAGTACTCGTACGGTATTGCACCGTTTTGGTGTGGTTTGGTACGGTATGGTATTGCACAGTTTTGGTTTCATTTGGTACCGTAACGAAGTACTCGTACGGTACTGTACCCTTTTGGTTTGGTTTGGTACCGTAACGAAGTACTCGTACGGTATTGTACCCTTTTGGTGTGGTTTGGTACCGTAACGAAGTACTCGTACGGTATTGCACCGTTTTGGTGAGGTTTGGGACCGTATCGATCTACTCGTACAGTATTGCACCGTTTTGGTGTGGTTTGGTACCGTATGGATGTACTCGTACGGTATTGCACCGTTTTGGTTTGGTTTGGTACCGTGACGAAGTACTCGAACGGTATTGTACCCTTTTGGTCTGGTTTGGTACCGTAACGAAGTACTCGTACGGTATTGCACCGTTTTGGTGTGGTTTGGTGCCGTATGGATGTACTCGTACGGTATTGCACCGTTTTGGTGTGGTTTGGTACCGTATGGATGTACTCGTACGGTATTGCACCGTTTTGGTTTGGTTTGGTACCGTAACGAAGTACTCGTACGGTATTGTACCCTTTTGGTGTGGTTTGGTACCATAACGAAGTACTCGTACGGTATTGCGCCGTTTTGGTGAGGTTTGGTACCGTATGGATCTACTCGTACGGTATTGCACCGTTTTGGTGTGGTTTGGTACCGTATGGATGTACTCGTACGGTATTGCACCATTTTTGTTAGGTTTGGTACCGTAACGAAGTACTCGTACGGTATTGTACCCTTTTTGTGTGGTTTGGTACCGTAACGAAGTATTCGTACGGTATTGCACCGTTTTGGTGTGGTTTGGTACCGTATGGATGTACTCGTACGGTATTGCACCGTTTTGGTGTCGTTTGGTACCGTATGGTATTGCACCGTTTTGGTTTGGTTTGGTACCGTAACGAAGTACCCGTACGGTATTGTACCCTTTTGGTGTGGTTTGGTACCGTAACGAAGTACTCTTACGGTATTGCACCGTTTTGGTGTGGTTTGGTACCGTATGGATGTACTCGTACGGTATTGCACCATTTTGGTGTGGTTTGGTACCGTATGGATGTACTCGTACGGTAATGCACCGTTTTGGTGTGGTTTGGTACCGTATGGATGTACTCGTACGGTATTCCACCGTTTTGGTGTGGTTTGGTACCGTATGGATGTACTCGTACGGTATTGCACCGTTTTGGTTTGGTTTGGTACCGTGACGAAGTACTCGAACGGTATTGTACCCTTTTGGTCTGGTTTGGTACCGTAACGAAGTACTCGTACGGTATTGCACCGTTTTGGTGTGGTTTGGTACCGTATGGATGTACTCGTACGATATTGCACCGTTTTGGTTTGGATTGGTACCGTAACGAAGTACTCGAACGGTATTCCATCGTTTTGGTGTGGTTTGGTACCGTATGGATGTACTCGTATGGTATTGCACCGTTTTGGTGTGGTTTGGTACCATATTGATGTACTCGTACGGTATTGCACCGTTTTGGTTTGGTTTGGTACCGTAACGAAGTACTCGTACGGTATTGTACCCTTTTGGTGTGGTTTGGTACCGTAACGAAGTACTCGTACGGTATTGCACCGTTTTGGTGAGGTTTGGGACCGTATCGATCTACTCGTACAGTATTGCACCGTTTTGGTGTGGTTTGGTACCGTATGGATGTACTCGTATGGTATTGCACCATTTTTGTTAGGTTTGGTACCGTAACGAAGTACTCGTACGGTATTGTACCCTTTTTGTGTGGTTTGGTACCGTAACGAAGTACTCGTACGGTATTGCACCGTTTTGGTGTGGTTTGGTACGGTATGGTATTGCACAGTTTTGGTTTCATTTGGTACCGTAACGAAGTACTCGTACGGTACTGTACCCTTTTGGTTTGGTTTGGTACCGTAACGAAGTACTCGTACGGTATTGTACCCTTTTGGTGTGGTTTGGTACCGTAACGAAGTACTCGTACGGTATTGCACCGTTTTGGTGAGGTTTGGGACCGTATCGATCTACTCGTACAGTATTGCACCGTTTTGGTGTGGTTTGGTACCGTATGGATGTACTCGTACGGTATTGCACCGTTTTGGTGTGGTTTAGTACCGTATCGATGTACTCGTACGGTATTGTACCCTTTTTGTGTGGTTTGGTACCGTAACGAAGTACTCGTACGGTATTGCACCGTTTTGGTGTGGTTTGGTACCGTATGGATGTACTCGTACGGTATTGCACCGTTTTGGTTTGGTTTGGTACCGTAACGAAGTACTCGTACGGTATTGTACCCTTTTGGTGTGGTTTGGTACCGTAACGAAGTACTCGTACGGTATTGCACCGTTTTGGTGAGGTTTGGTACCGTATGGATCTACTCGTACGGTATTGCACCGTTTTGGTGTGGTTTGGTACCGTATGGATGTACTCGTATGGTATTGCACCATTTTTGTTAGGTTTGGTACCGTAACGAAGTACTCGTACGGTATTGTACCCTTTTTGTGTGGTTTGGTACCGTAACGAAGTATTCGTACGGTATTGCACCGTTTTGGTGTGGTTTGGTACCGTATGGATGTACTCGTACGGTATTGCACCGTTTTGGTTTGGTTTAGTACCGTAACGAAGTACTCGAACGGTATTGTACCCTTTTGGTGTGGTTTGGTACCGTAACGAAGTACTCGTACGGTATTGCACCGTTTTGGTGTGATTTGGTACCGTATCGATGTACTCGTACGGTATTGTACCCTTTTTGTGTGGTTTGGTACCGTAACAAAGTACTCGTACGGTATTGCACCGTTTTGGTTTGGTTTGGTACCGTATGGATGTACTCGTATGGTATTGCACCGTTTTGGTTTGGTTTGGTACCGTAACGAAGTACTCGTACGGTATTGTACCCTTTTGGTGTGGTTTGGTACCGTAACGAGGTACTCGTACGGTATTGCACCGTTTTGGTGTGGTTTGGTACCGTATGGATGTACTCGTACGGTATTGTACCCTTTTTGTGTGGTTTGGTACCGTAACGAAGTACTCGTACGGTATTGCACCGTTTTGGTGTGGTTTGGTACCGTATGGATGTACTCGTACGGTATTGCACCGTTTTGGTGTGGTTTGGTACCGTAACGAAGTACTCGAACGGTATTCCACCGTTTTGGTGTGGTTTGGTACCGTATGGATGTACTCGTATGGTATTGCACCGTTTTGGTTAGGTTTGGTACCATATGGATGTACTCGTACGGTATTGCACCGTTTTGGTTTGGTTTGGTACCGTAACGAAGTACTCGTACGGTATTGTACCCTTTTGGTGTGGTTTGGTACCGTAACGAAGTACTCGTACGGTATTGCACCGTTTTGGTGAGGTTTGGGACCGTATCGATCTACTCGTACAGTATTGCACCGTTTTGGTGTGGTTTGGTACCGTTTGGATGTACTCGTATGGTATTGCACCATTTTTGTTAGGTTTGGTACCGTAACGAAGTACTCGTACGGTATTGTACCCTTTTTGTGTGGTTTGGTACCGTAACGAAGTACTCGTACGGTATTGCACCGTTTTGGTGTGGTTTGGTACGGTATGGTATTGCACAGTTTTGGTTTCATTTGGTACCGTAACGAAGTACTCATACGGTACTGTACCCTTTTGGTGTGGTTTGGTACCGTAACGAAGTACTCTTACGGCATTGCACCGTTTTGGTGTGGTTTGGTACCGTATGGATGTACTCGTACGGTATTGCACCGTTTTGGTGTGGTTTGGTACCGTATGGATGTACTCGTACGGTATTGCACCGTTTTGGTTAGGTTTGGTACCGTAACGAAGTACTCGAACGGTATTGTACCCTTTTGGTGTGGTTTGGTACCGTAACGAAGTACTCGTACGGTATTGCACCGTTTTGGTGTGGTTTAATACTGTATGGATGTACTCGTACGGTATTGCACCGTTTTGGTTTGGTTTGGTACCGTAACGAAGTACTCGTACGGTATTGTACCCTTTTTGTGTGGTTTGGTACCGTAACGAAGTACTCGTACGGTATTGCACCGTTTTGGTGTGGTTTGGTACCGTATGGATGTACTCGTACGGTATTGCACCGTTTTGGTGTGGTTTGGTACCGTATGGTATTGCACCGTTTTGGTTTGGTTTGGTACCGTAACGAAGTACTCGTACGGTATTGTACCCTTTTGGTGTGGTTTGGTACCGTAACGAAGTACTCTTACGGTATTGCACCGTTTTGGTGTGGTTTGGTACCGTATGGATGTACTCGTACGGTATTGCACCGTTTTGGTTTGGTTTGGTACCGTAACGAAGTACTCGAACGGTATTGTACCCTTTTGCTGTGGTTTGGTACCGTAACGAAGTACTCGTACGGTATTGCACCGTTTTGGTGTGATTTGGTACCGTATCGATGTACTCGTACGGTATTGTACCCTTTTTGTGTGGTTTGGTACCGTAACAAAGTACTCGTACGGTATTGCACCGTTTTGGTTTGGTTTGGTACCGTATGGATGTACTCGTATGGTATTGCACCGTTTTGGTTTGGTTTGGTACCGTAACGAAGTACTCGTACGGTATTGTACCCTTTTGGTGTGGTTTGGTACCGTAACGAGGTACTCGTACGGTATTGCACCGTTTTGGTGTGGTTTGGTACCGTATGGATGTACTCGTACGGTATTGCACCGTTTTGGTGTGGTTTGGTACCGTATGGATGTACTCGTACGGTATTGCACCGTTTTGGTTAGGTTTGGTACCATAACGAAGTACTCGTACGGTATTGTACCCTTTTGGTGTGGTTTGGTACCGTAACGAAGTACTCGTACGGTATTGCACCGTTTTGGTGTGGTTTGGTACCGTATGGATGTACTCGTACGGTATTGCACCGTTTTGGTTTGGTTTGGTACCGTAACGAAGTACTCGAACGGTATTGCACCGTTTTGGTTAGGTTTGGTACCATAACGAAGTACTCGTACGGTATTGTACCCTTTTGGTATGGTTTGGTACCGTAACGAGGTACTCGTACGGTATTGCACCATTTTGGTGTGGTTTGGTACCGTATGGATGTACTCGTACGGTATTGTACCCTTTTTGTGTGGTTTGGTACTGTAACGAAGTACTCGTACGGTATTGCACCGTTTTGGTGTGGTTTGGTACCGTATGGATGTACTCGTACGGTATTGCACCGTTTTGGTTAGGTTTGGTACCATAACGAAGTACTCGTACGGTATTGTACCCTTTTGGTGTGGTTTGGCACCGTAACGAAGTACTCGTACGGTATTGAACCGTTTTGGTGTGGTTTGGTACCGTATGGATGTACTCGTACGGTATTGCACCGTTTTGGTGTGGTTTGGTACCGTATGGATGTACTCGAACGGTATTGCACCGTTTTGGTTTGGTTTGGTACCGTAACGAAGTACTCGAACGGTATTGTACCCTTTTAGTGTGGTTTGGTACCGTAACGAAGTACTCGTACGGTATTGCACCGTTTTGGTGTGGTTTAGTACCGTATCGATGTACTCGTACGGTATTGTACCCTTTTTGTGTGGTTTGGTACCGTAACGAAGTACTCGTACGGTATTGCACCGTTTTGGTGTGGTTTGGTACCGTATGGATGTACTCGTACGGTATTGCACCGTTTTGGTTTGGTTTGGTACCGTAACGAAGTACTCGTACGGTATTGTACCCTTTTGGTGTGGTTTGGTACCGTAACGAAGTACTCGTACGGTATTGCACCGTTTTGGTGAGGTTTGGTACCGTATGGATCTACTCGTACGGTATTGCACCGTTTTGGTGTGGTTTGGTACCGTATGGATGTACTCGTATGGTATTGCACCATTTTTGTTAGGTTTGGTACCGTAACGAAGTACTCGTACGGTATTGTACCCTTTTTGTGTGGTTTGGTACCGTAACGAAGTATTCGTACGGTATTGCACCGTTTTGGTGTGGTTTGGTACCGTATGGATGTACTCGTACGGTATTGCACCGTTTTGGTTTGGTTTAGTACCGTAACGAAGTACTCGAACGGTATTGTACCCTTTTGGTGTGGTTTGGTACCGTAACGAGGTACTCGTACGGTATTGCACCGTTTTGGTGTGGTTTGGTACCGTATGGATGTACTCGTACGGTATTGTACCCTTTTTGTGTGGTTTGGTACCGTAACGAAGTACTCGTACGGTATTGCACCGTTTTGGTGTGGTTTGGTACCGTATGGATGTACTCGTACGGTATTGCACCGTTTTGGTGTGGTTTGGTACCGTAACGAAGTACTCGAACGGTATTCCACCGTTTTGGTGTGGTTTGGTACCGTATGGATGTACTCGTATGGTATTGCACCGTTTTGGTTAGGTTTGGTACCATATGGATGTACTCGTACGGTATTGCACCGTTTTGGTTTGGTTTGGTACCGTAACGAAGTACTCGTACGGTATTGTACCCTTTTGGTGTGGTTTGGTACCGTAACGAAGTACTCGTACGGTATTGCACCGTTTTGGTGAGGTTTGGGACCGTATCGATCTACTCGTACAGTATTGCACCGTTTTGGTGTGGTTTGGTACCGTTTGGATGTACTCGTATGGTATTGCACCATTTTTGTTAGGTTTGGTACCGTAACGAAGTACTCGTACGGTATTGTACCCTTTTTGTGTGGTTTGGTACCGTAACGAAGTACTCGTACGGTATTGCACCGTTTTGGTGTGGTTTGGTACGGTATGGTATTGCACAGTTTTGGTTTCATTTGGTACCGTAACGAAGTACTCATACGGTACTGTACCCTTTTGGTGTGGTTTGGTACCGTAACGAAGTACTCTTACGGCATTGCACCGTTTTGGTGTGGTTTGGTACCGTATGGATGTACTCGTACGGTATTGCACCGTTTTGGTGTGGTTTGGTACCGTATGGATGTACTCGTACGGTATTGCACCGTTTTGGTTAGGTTTGGTACCGTAACGAAGTACTCGAACGGTATTGTACCCTTTTGGTGTGGTTTGGTACCGTAACGAAGTACTCGTACGGTATTGCACCGTTTTGGTGTGGTTTAATACTGTATGGATGTACTCGTACGGTATTGCACCGTTTTGGTTTGGTTTGGTACCGTAACGAAGTACTCGTACGGTATTGTACCCTTTTTGTGTGGTTTGGTACCGTAACGAAGTACTCGTACGGTATTGCACCGTTTTGGTGTGGTTTGGTACCGTATGGATGTACTCGTACGGTATTGCACCGTTTTGGTGTGGTTTGGTACCGTATGGTATTGCACCGTTTTGGTTTGGTTTGGTACCGTAACGAAGTACTCGTACGGTATTGTACCCTTTTGGTGTGGTTTGGTACCGTAACGAAGTACTCTTACGGTATTGCACCGTTTTGGTGTGGTTTGGTACCGTATGGATGTACTCGTACGGTATTGCACCGTTTTGGTTTGGTTTGGTACCGTAACGAAGTACTCGAACGGTATTGTACCCTTTTGCTGTGGTTTGGTACCGTAACGAAGTACTCGTACGGTATTGCACCGTTTTGGTGTGATTTGGTACCGTATCGATGTACTCGTACGGTATTGTACCCTTTTTGTGTGGTTTGGTACCGTAACAAAGTACTCGTACGGTATTGCACCGTTTTGGTTTGGTTTGGTACCGTATGGATGTACTCGTATGGTATTGCACCGTTTTGGTTTGGTTTGGTACCGTAACGAAGTACTCGTACGGTATTGTACCCTTTTGGTGTGGTTTGGTACCGTAACGAGGTACTCGTACGGTATTGCACCGTTTTGGTGTGGTTTGGTACCGTATGGATGTACTCGTACGGTATTGCACCGTTTTGGTGTGGTTTGGTACCGTATGGATGTACTCGTACGGTATTGCACCGTTTTGGTTAGGTTTGGTACCATAACGAAGTACTCGTACGGTATTGTACCCTTTTGGTGTGGTTTGGTACCGTAACGAAGTACTCGTACGGTATTGCACCGTTTTGGTGTGGTTTGGTACCGTATGGATGTACTCGTACGGTATTGCACCGTTTTGGTTTGGTTTGGTACCGTAACGAAGTACTCGAACGGTATTGCACCGTTTTGGTTAGGTTTGGTACCATAACGAAGTACTCGTACGGTATTGTACCCTTTTGGTATGGTTTGGTACCGTAACGAGGTACTCGTACGGTATTGCACCATTTTGGTGTGGTTTGGTACCGTATGGATGTACTCGTACGGTATTGTACCCTTTTTGTGTGGTTTGGTACTGTAACGAAGTACTCGTACGGTATTGCACCGTTTTGGTGTGGTTTGGTACCGTATGGATGTACTCGTACGGTATTGCACCGTTTTGGTTAGGTTTGGTACCATAACGAAGTACTCGTACGGTATTGTACCCTTTTGGTGTGGTTTGGCACCGTAACGAAGTACTCGTACGGTATTGAACCGTTTTGGTGTGGTTTGGTACCGTATGGATGTACTCGTACGGTATTGCACCGTTTTGGTGTGGTTTGGTACCGTATGGATGTACTCGAACGGTATTGCACCGTTTTGGTTTGGTTTGGTACCGTAACGAAGTACTCGAACGGTATTGTACCCTTTTAGTGTGGTTTGGTACCGTAACGAAGTACTCGTACGGTATTGCACCGTTTTGGTGTGGTTTAGTACCGTATCGATGTACTCGTACGGTATTGTACCCTTTTTGTGTGGTTTGGTACCGTAACGAAGTACTCGTACGGTATTGCACCGTTTTGGTGTGGTTTGGTACCGTATGGATGTACTCGTACGGTATTGCACCGTTTTGGTTTGGTTTGGTACCGTAACGAAGTACTCGTACGGTATTGTACCCTTTTGGTGTGGTTTGGTACCGTAACGAAGTACTCGTACGGTATTGCACCGTTTTGGTGAGGTTTGGTACCGTATGGATCTACTCGTACGGTATTGCACCGTTTTGGTGTGGTTTGGTACCGTATGGATGTACTCGTATGGTATTGCACCATTTTTGTTAGGTTTGGTACCGTAACGAAGTACTCGTACGGTATTGTACCCTTTTTGTGTGGTTTGGTACCGTAACGAAGTATTCGTACGGTATTGCACCGTTTTGGTGTGGTTTGGTACCGTATGGATGTACTCGTACGGTATTGCACCGTTTTGGTTTGGTTTAGTACCGTAACGAAGTACTCGAACGGTATTGTACCCTTTTGGTGTGGTTTGGTACCGTAACGAGGTACTCGTACGGTATTGCACCGTTTTGGTGTGGTTTGGTACCGTATGGATGTACTCGTACGGTATTGTACCCTTTTTGTGTGGTTTGGTACCGTAACGAAGTACTCGTACGGTATTGCACCGTTTTGGTGTGGTTTGGTACCGTATGGATGTACTCGTACGGTATTGCACCGTTTTGGTGTGGTTTGGTACCGTAACGAAGTACTCGAACGGTATTCCACCGTTTTGGTGTGGTTTGGTACCGTATGGATGTACTCGTATGGTATTGCACCGTTTTGGTTAGGTTTGGTACCATATGGATGTACTCGTACGGTATTGCACCGTTTTGGTTTGGTTTGGTACCGTAACGAAGTACTCGTACGGTATTGTACCCTTTTGGTGTGGTTTGGTACCGTAACGAAGTACTCGTACGGTATTGCACCGTTTTGGTGAGGTTTGGGACCGTATCGATCTACTCGTACAGTATTGCACCGTTTTGGTGTGGTTTGGTACCGTTTGGATGTACTCGTATGGTATTGCACCATTTTTGTTAGGTTTGGTACCGTAACGAAGTACTCGTACGGTATTGTACCCTTTTTGTGTGGTTTGGTACCGTAACGAAGTACTCGTACGGTATTGCACCGTTTTGGTGTGGTTTGGTACGGTATGGTATTGCACAGTTTTGGTTTCATTTGGTACCGTAACGAAGTACTCATACGGTACTGTACCCTTTTGGTGTGGTTTGGTACCGTAACGAAGTACTCTTACGGCATTGCACCGTTTTGGTGTGGTTTGGTACCGTATGGATGTACTCGTACGGTATTGCACCGTTTTGGTGTGGTTTGGTACCGTATGGATTTACTCGTACGGTATTGCACCGTTTTGGTTAGGTTTGGTACCGTAACGAAGTACTCGAACGGTATTGTACCCTTTTGGTGTGGTTTGGTACCGTAACGAAGTACTCGTACGGTATTGCACCGTTTTGGTGTGGTTTAATACTGTATGGATGTACTCGTACGGTATTGCACCGTTTTGGTTTGGTTTGGTACCGTAACGAAGTACTCGTACGGTATTGTACCCTTTTTGTGTGGTTTGGTACCGTAACGAAGTACTCGTACGGTATTGCACCGTTTTGGTGTGGTTTGGTACCGTATGGATGTACTCGTACGGTATTGCACCGTTTTGGTGTGGTTTGGTACCGTATGGTATTGCACCGTTTTGGTTTGGTTTGGTACCGTAACGAAGTACTCGTACGGTATTGTACCCTTTTGGTGTGGTTTGGTACCGTAACGAAGTACTCTTACGGTATTGCACCGTTTTGGTGTGGTTTGGTACCGTATGGATGTACTCGTACGGTATTGCACCGTTTTGGTTTGGTTTGGTACCGTAACGAAGTACTCGAACGGTATTGTACCCTTTTGCTGTGGTTTGGTACCGTAACGAAGTACTCGTACGGTATTGCACCGTTTTGGTGTGGTTTGGTACCGTATGGTTGTACTCGTACGGTATTGCACCATTTTGGTGTGGTTTGGTACCGTATGGATGTACTCGTACGGTATTGCATCGTTTTGGTTTGGTTTGGTACCGTAACGAAGTACTCGTACGGTATTGTACCCTTTTGGTGTGGTTTGGTATCGTAACGAAATACTCGTACGGTATTGCACCGTTTTGGTGTGGTTTGGTACCATATGGATGTACTCGTACGGTATTGCACCGTTTTGGTGTGGTTTGGTACCGTATGGATGTACTCGTACGGTATTGCACAGTTTTGGTTAGGATTGGTACCGTAACGAAGTACTCGAACGGTATTGTACCCTTTTGGTGTGGTTTGGTACCGTAACGAAGTACTCGTACGGTATTGCACCGTTTTGGTGTGGTTTGGTACCGTATGGATGTACTTGAACGGTATTGCACCGTTTTGGTTTGGTTTGGTACCGTAACGAAGTACTCGAACGGTATTGTACCCTTTTAGTGTGGTTTGGTACCGTAACGAAGTACTCGTACGGTATTGAACCGTTTTGGTGTGGTTTGGTTCCGTAACAAGTACTCGAACGGTATTGTACCCTTTTTGTGTGGTTTGGTACCGTAACGAAGTACTCGTACGGTATTGCACCGTTTTTGCGTGGTTTGGTACCGTATGGATGTACTCGTACGGTATTGCACCGTTTTGGTTTGGTTTGGTACCGTAACGAAGTACTCGTACGGTATTGTACCCTTTTGGTGTGGTTTGGTACCGTAACGAAGTACTCGTACGGTATTGCACCGTTTTGGTGAGGTTTGGTACCGTATGGATCTACTCGTACGGTATTGCACCGTTTTGGTGTGGTTTGGTACCGTATGGATGTACTCGTATGGTATTGCACCATTTTTGTTAGGTTTGGTACCGTAACGAAGTACTCGTACGGTATTGTACCCTTTTTGTGTGGTTTGGTACCGTAACGAAGTACTCGTACGGTATTGCACCGTTTTGGTGTGGTTTGGTACCATATGGATGTACTCGTACGGTATTGCACCGTTTTGGTTAGGATTGGTACCGTAACGAAGTACTCGAACGGTATTGTACCCTTTTGGTGTGGTTTGGTACCGTAACGAAGTACTCGTACGGTATTGCACCGTTTTGGTGTGGTTTGGTACCGTATGGATGTACTCGTACGGTATTGCACCGTTTTGGTTTGGTTTGGTACCGTAACGAAGTACTCGAACGGTATTGTACCCTTTTGGTGTGGTTTGGTACCGTAACGAAGTACTCGTACGGTATTGCACCGTTTTGGTGAGGTTTGGGACCGTATCGATCTACTCGTACAGTATTGCACCGTTTTGGTGTGGTTTGGTACCGTTTGGATGTACTCGTATGGTATTGCACCATTTTTGTTAGGTTTGGTACCGTAACGAAGTACTCGTACGGTATTGTACCCTTTTTGTGTGGTTTGGTACCGTAACGAAGTACTCGTACGGTATTGCACCGTTTTGGTGTGGTTTGGTACGGTATGGTATTGCACAGTTTTGGTTTCATTTGGTACCGTAACGAAGTACTCATACGGTACTGTACCCTTTTGGTGTGGTTTGGTACCGTAACGAAGTACTCTTACGGCATTGCACCGTTTTGGTGTGGTTTGGTACCGTATGGATGTACTCGTACGGTATTGCACCGTTTTGGTGTGGTTTGGTACCGTATGGATGTACTCGTACGGTATTGCACCGTTTTGGTTAGGTTTGGTACCGTAACGAAGTACTCGAACGGTATTGTACCCTTTTGGTGTGGTTTGGTACCGTAACGAAGTACTCGTACGGTATTGCACCGTTTTGGTGTGGTTTAATACTGTATGGATGTACTCGTACGGTATTGCACCGTTTTGGTTTGGTTTGGTACCGTAACGAAGTACTCGTACGGTATTGTACCCTTTTTGTGTGGTTTGGGACCGTAACGAAGTACTCGTACGGTATTGCACCGTTTTGGTGTGGTTTGGTACCGTATGGATGTACTCGTACGGTATTGCACCGTTTTGGTGTGGTTTGGTACCGTATGGTATTGCACCGTTTTGGTTTGGTTTGGTACCGTAACGAAGTACTCGTACGGTATTGTACCCTTTTGGTGTGGTTTGGTACCGTAACGAAGTACTCTTACGGTATTGCACCGTTTTGGTGTGGTTTGGTACCGTATGGATGTACTCGTACGGTATTGCACCGTTTTGGTTTGGTTTGGTACCGTAACGAAGTACTCGAACGGTATTGTACCCTTTTGCTGTGGTTTGGTACCGTAACGAAGTACTCGTACGGTATTGCACCGTTTTGGTGTGGTTTGGTACCGTATGGTTGTACTCGTACGGTATTGCACCATTTTGGTGTGGTTTGGTACCGTATGGATGTACTCGTACGGTATTGCATCGTTTTGGTTTGGTTTGGTACCGTAACGAAGTACTCGTACGGTATTGTACCCTTTTGGTGTGGTTTGGTATCGTAACGAAATACTCGTACGGTATTGCACCGTTTTGGTGTGGTTTGGTACCATATGGATGTACTCGTACGGTATTGCACCGTTTTGGTGTGGTTTGGTACCGTATGGATGTACTCGTACGGTATTGCACCGTTTTGGTTAGGATTGGTACCGTAACGAAGTACTCGAACGGTATTGTACCCTTTTGGTGTGGTTTGGTACCGTAACGAAGTACTCGTACGGTATTGCACCGTTTTGGTGTGGTTTGGTACCGTATGGATGTACTTGAACGGTATTGCACCGTTTTGGTTTGGTTTGGTACCGTAACGAAGTACTCGAACGGTATTGTACCCTTTTAGTGTGGTTTGGTACCGTAACGAAGTACTCGTACGGTATTGAACCGTTTTGGTGTGGTTTGGTTCCGTAACAAGTACTCGAACGGTATTGTACCCTTTTTGTGTGGTTTGGTACCGTAACGAAGTACTCGTACGGTATTGCACCGTTTTGGCGTGGTTTGGTACCGTATGGATGTACTCGTACGGTATTGCACCGTTTTGGTTTGGTTTGGTACCGTAACGAAGTACTCGTACGGTATTGTACCCTTTTGGTGTGGTTTGGTACCGTAACGAAGTACTCGTACGGTATTGCACCGTTTTGGTGAGGTTTGGTTCCGTATGGATCTACTCGTACGGTATTGCACCGTTTTGGTGTGGTTTGGTACCGTATGGATGTACTCGTATGGTATTGCACCATTTTTGTTAGGTTTGGTACCGTAACGAAGTACTCGTACGGTATTGTACCCTTTTTGTGTGGTTTGGTACCGTAACGAAGTACTCGTACGGTATTGCACCGTTTTGGTGTGGTTTGGTACCATATGGATGTACTCGTACGGTATTGCACCGTTTTGGTTAGGATTGGTACCGTAACGAAGTACTCGAACGGTATTGTACCCTTTTGGTGTGGTTTGGTACCGTAACGAAGTACTCGTACGGTATTGCACCGTTTTGGTGTGGTTTGGTACCGTATGGATGTACTCGTACGGTATTGCACCGTTTTGGTTTGGTTTGGTACCGTAACGAAGTACTCGAACGGTATTGTACCCTTTTGGTGTGGTTTGGTACCGTAACGAAGTACTCGTACGGTATTGCACCGTTTTGGTGTGGTTTGGTACCGTATCGATGTACTCGTACGGTATTGTACCCTTTTTGTGTGGTTTGGTACCGTAACAAAGTACTCGTACGGTATTGCACCGTTTTGGTTTGGTTTGGTACCGTATGGATGTACTCGTATGGTATTGCACCGTTTTGGTTTGGTTTGGTACCGTAACGAAGTACTCGTACGGTATTGTACCCTTTTGGTGTGGTTTGGTACCGTAACGAGGTACTCGTACGGTATTGCACCGTTTTGGTGTGGTTTGGTACCGTATGGATGTACTCGTACGGTATTGTACCCTTTTTGTGTGGTTTGGTACTGTAACGAAGTACTCGTACGGTATTGCACCGTTTTGGTGTGGTTTGGTACCGTATGGATGTACTCGTACGGTATTGCACCGTTTTGGTTAGGTTTGGTACCATAACGAAGTACTCGTACGGTATTGTACCCTTTTGGTGTGGTTTGGTACCGTAACGAAGTACTCGTACGGTATTGCGCCGTTTTGGTGTGGTTTGGTACCGTATGGATGAACTCGTACGGTATTGCACCGTTTTGGTTTGGTTTGGTACCGTAACGAAGTACTCGAACGGTATTCCACCGTGTTGGTGTGGTTTGGTACCGTATGGATGTACTCGTACGGTATTGCACCGTTTTGGTGTGGTTTGGTACCGTATGGATGTACTCGTACGGTATTGCACCATTTTTGTTAGGTTTTGTACCGTAACGAAGTACTCGTACGGTATTGTACCCTTTTTGTGTGGTTTGGTACCGTAACGAAGTACTCGTACGGTATTGCACCGTTTTGGTGTGGTTTGGTACCGTATGGATGTACTCGTACGGTATTGCACCGTTTTGGTTAGGATTGGTACCGTAACGAAGTACTCGAACGGTATTGTACCCTTTTGGTGTGGTTTGGTACCGTAACGAAGTACTCGTACGGTATTGCACCGTTTTGGTGTGGTTTGGTACCGTATGGATGTACTCGTACGGTATTGCACCATTTTTGTTAGGTTTGGTACCGTAACGAAGTACTCGTACGGTATTGTACCCTTTTTGTGTGGTTTGGTACCGTAACGAAGTACTCGTACGGTATTGCACCGTTTTGGTGTGGTTTGGTACCGTATGGATGTACTCGTACGGTATTGCACCGTTTTGGTTAGGATTGGTACCGTAACGAAGTACTCGAACGGTATTGTACCCTTTTGGTGTGGTTTGGTACCGTAACGAAGTACTCGTACGGTATTGCACCGTTTTGGTGTGGTTTGGTACCGTATGGATGTACTCGTACGGTATTGCACCGTTTTGGTTTGGTTTGGTACCGTAACGAAGTACTCGAACGGTATTGTACCCTTTTGGTGTGGTTTGGTACCGTAACGAAGTACTCGTACGGTATTGCACCGTTTTGGTGTGGTTTGGTACCGTATGGATGTACTCGTACGGCATTGCACCGTTTTGGTGTGGTTTGGTACCGTATGGATGTACTCGTACGGTATTGCACCGTTTTGGTGTGGTTTGGTACCGTATGGATGTACTCGAACGGTATTGCACCGTTTTGGTTTGGTTTGGTACCGTAACGAAGTACTCGAACGGTATTGTACCCTTTTAGTGTGGTTTGGTACCGTAACGAAGTACTCGTACGGTATTGCACCGTTTTGGTGTGGTTTGGTACCGTATCGATGTACTCGTACGGTATTGTACCCTTTTTGTGTGGTTTGGTACCGTAACGAAGTACTCGTACGGTATTGCACCGTTTTGGTGTGGTTTGGTACCGTATGGATGTACTCGTACGGTATTGCACCGTTTTGGTTTGGTTTTGTACCGTAACGAAGTACTCGTACGGTATTGTACCCTTTTGGTGTGGTTTGGTACCGTAACGAAGTACTCGTACGGTATTGCACCGTTTTGGTGAGGTTTGGGACCGTATCGATCTACTCGTACGGTATTGCACCGTTTTGGTGTGGTTTGGTACCGTATGGATGTACTCGTATGGTATTGCACCATTTTTGTTAGGTTTGGTACCGTAACGAAGTACTCGTACGGTATTGTACCCTTTTTGTGTGGTTTGGTACCGTAACGAAGTACTCGTACGGTATTGCACCGTTTTGGTGTGGTTTGGTACGGTATGGTATTGCACCGTTTTGGTTTCATTTGGTACCGTAACGAAGTACTCGTACGGTACTGTACCCTTTTGGTGTGGTTTGGTACCGTAACGAAGTACTCTTACGGCATTGCACCGTTTTGGTGTGGTTTGGTACCGTATGGATGTACTCGTACGGTATTGCACCGTTTTGGTGTGGTTTGGTACCGTATGGATGTACTCGTACGGTATTGCACCGTTTTGGTTAGGTTTGGTACCGTAACGAAGTACTCGAACGGTATTGTACCCTTTTGGTGTGGTTTGGTACCGTAACGAAGTACTCGTACGGTATTGCACCGTTTTGGTGTGGTTTGGTACCGTATGGATGTACTCGTACGGTATTGCACCGTTTTGGTTTGGTTTGGTACCGTAACGAAGTACTCGTACGGTATTGTACCCTTTTTGTGTGGTTTGGTACCGTAACGAAGTACTCGTACGGTATTGCGCCGTTTTGGTGTGGTTTGGTACCGTATGGATGAACTCGTACGGTATTGCACCGATTTGGTTTGGTTTGGTACCGTAACGAAGTACTCGAACGGTATTCCACCGTTTTGGTGTGGTTTGGTACCGTATGGATGTACTCGTACGGTATTGCACCGTTTTGGTGTGGTTTGGTACCGTATGGATGTACTCGTACGGTATTGCACCGTTTTGGTTTGGTTTGGTACCGTAACGAAGTACTCGTACGGTATTGTACCCTTTTGGTGTGGTTTGGTACCGTAACGAAGTACTCGTACGGTATTGCACCGTTTTGGTGAGGTTTGGGACCGTATCGATCTACTCGTACGGTATTGCACCGTTTTGGTGTGGTTTGGTACCGTATGGATGTACTCGTATGGTATTGCACCATTTTTGTTAGGTTTGGTACCGTAACGAAGTACTCGTACGGTATTGTACCCTTTTTGTGTGGTTTGGTACCGTAACGAAGTACTCGTACGGTATTGCACCGTTTTGGTGTGGTTTGGTACGGTATGGTATTGCACCGTTTTGGTTTCATTTGGTACCGTAACGAAGTACTCGTACGGTACTGTACCCTTTTGGTGTGGTTTGGTACCGTAACGAAGTACTCGTACGGTATTGCACCGTTTTGGTGTGGTTTGGTACCGTATGGATGTACTCGTACGGTATTGCACCGTTTTGGTTAGGATTGGTACCGTAACGAAGTACTCGAACGGTATTGTACCCTTTTGGTGTGGTTTGGTACCGTAACGAAGTACTCGTACGGTATTGCACCGTTTTGGTGTGGTTTGGTACCGTATGGATGTACTCGTACGGTATTGCACCGTTTTGGTGTGGTTTGGTACCGTATCGATGTACTCGTACGGTATTGTACCCTTTTTGTGTGGTTTGGTACCGTAACAAAGTACTCGTACGGTATTGCACCGTTTTGGTTTGGTTTGGTACCGTATGGATGTACTCGTATGGTATTGCACCGTTTTGGTTTGGTTTGGTACCGTAACGAAGTACTCGTACGGTATTGTACCCTTTTGGTGTGGTTTGGTACCGTAACGAGGTACTCGTACGGTATTGCACCGTTTTGGTGTGGTTTGGTACCGTATGGATGTACTCGTACGGTATTGTACCCTTTTTGTGTGGTTTGGTACTGTAACGAAGTACTCGTACGGTATTGCACCGTTTTGGTGTGGTTTGGTACCGTATGGATGTACTCGTACGGTATTGCACCGTTTTGGTTAGGTTTGGTACCATAACGAAGTACTCGTACGGTATTGTACCCTTTTGGTGTGGTTTGGTACTGTAACGAAGTACTCGTACGGTATTGCGCCGTTTTGGTGTGGTTTGGTACCGTATGGATGAACTCGTACGGTATTGCACCGTTTTGGTTAGGATTGGTACCGTAATGAAGTACTCGAACGGTATTGTACCCTTTTGGTGTGGTTTGGTACCGTAACGAAGTACTCGTACGGTATTGCACCGTTTTGGTGTGGTTTGGTACCGTATGGATGTACTCGTACGGTATTGCACCGTTTTGGTTTGGTTTGGTACCGTAACGAAGTACTCGAACGGTATTGTACCCTTTTGGTGTGGTTTGGTACCGTAACGAAGTACTCGTACGGTATTGCACCGTTTTGGTGTGGTTTGGTACCGTATCGATGTACTCGTACGGTATTGTACCCTTTTTGTGTGGTTTGGTACCGTAACAAAGTACTCGTACGGTATTGCACCGTTTTGGTTTGGTTTGGTACCGTATGGATGTACTCGTATGGTATTGCACCGTTTTGGTTTGGTTTGGTACCGTAACGAAGTACTCGTACGGTATTGTACCCTTTTGGTGTGGTTTGGTACCGTAACGAGGTACTCGTACGGTATTGCACCGTTTTGGTGTGGTTTGGTACCGTATGGATGTACTCGTACGGTATTGTACCCTTTTTGTGTGGTTTGGTACTGTAACGAAGTACTCGTACGGTATTGCACCGTTTTGGTGTGGTTTGGTACCGTATGGATGTACTCGTACGGTATTGCACCGTTTTGGTTAGGTTTGGTACCATAACGAAGTACTCGTACGGTATTGTACCCTTTTGGTGTGGTTTGGTACCGTAACGAAGTACTCGTACGGTATTGCGCCGTTTTGGTGTGGTTTGGTACCGTATGGATGAACTCGTACGGTATTGCACCGTTATGGTTTGGTTTGGTACCGTAACGAAGTACTCGAACGGTATTCCACCGTGTTGGTGTGGTTTGGTACCGTATGGATGTACTCGTACGGTATTGCACCGTTTTGGTGTGGTTTGGTACCGTATGGATGTACTCGTACGGTATTGCACCGTTTTGGTTTGGTTTGGTACCGTAACGAAGTACTCGTACGGTATTGTACCCTTTTGGTGTGGTTTGGTACCGTAACGAAGTACTCGTACGGTATTGCACCGTTTTGGTGTGGTTTGGTACCGTATGGATGTACTCGTATTGTATTGCACCATTTTTGTTTGGTTTGGTACCGTAACGAAGTACTCGTACGGTATTGTACCCTTTTGGTGTGGTTTGGTACCGTATGGATGAACTCGTACGGTATTGCACCGTTTTGGTTTGGTTTGGTACCGTAACGAAGTACTCGAACGGTATTGCACCGTTTTGGTTAGGATTGGTACCGTAACGAAGTACTCGAACGGTATTGTACCCTTTTGGTGTGGTTTGGTACCGTAACGAAGTACTCGTACGGTATTGCACCGTTTTGGTGAGGTTTGGTACCGTATGGATGTACTCGTATGGTATTGCACCATTTTTGTTAGGTTTGGTACCGTAACGAAGTACTCGTACGGTATTGTACCCTTTTTGTGTGGTTTGGTACCGTAACGAAGTACTCGTACGGTATTGCACCGTTTTGGTGTGGTTTGGTACCGTATGGATGTACTCGTACGGTATTGCACCGTTTTGGTTAGGATTGTTACCGTAACGAAGTACTCGTACGGTATTGTACCCTTTTTGTGTGGTTTGGTACCGTAACGAAGTACTCGTACGGTATTGCGCCGTTTTGGTGTGGTTTGGTACCGTATGGATGAACTCGTACGGTATTGCACCGTTTTAGTTTGGTTTGGTACCGTAACGAAGTACTCGAACGGTATTCCACCGTTTTGGTGTGGTTTGGTACCGTATGGATGTACTCGTACGGTATTGCACCGTTTTGGTGTGGTTTGGTACCGTATGGATGTACTCATACGGTATTGCACCGTTTTGGTTTGGTTTGGTACCGTAACGAAGTACTCGTACGGTATTGTACCCTTTTGGTGTGGTTTGGTACCGTAACGAAGTACTCGTACGGTATTGCACCGTTTTGGTGAGGTTTGGGACCGTATCGATCTACTCGTACGGTATTGCACCGTTTTGGTGTGGTTTGGTACCGTATGGATGTACTCGTATGGTATTGCACCATTTTTGTTAGGTTTGGTACCGTAACGAAGTACTCGTACGGTATTGTACCCTTTTTGTGTGGTTTGGTACCGTAACGAAGTACTCGTACGGTATTGCACCGTTTTGGTGTGGTTTGGTACGGTATGGTATTGCACCGTTTTGGTTTCATTTGGTACCGTAACGAAGTACTCGTACGGTACTGTACCCTTTTGGTGTGGTTTGGTACCGTAACGAAGTACTCGTACGGTATTGCACCGTTTTGGTGTGGTTTGGTACCGTATGGATGTACTCGTACGGTATTGCACCGTTTTGGTTAGGATTGGTACCGTAACGAAGTACTCGAACGGTATTGTACCCTTTTGGTGTGGTTTGGTACCGTAACGAAGTACTCGTACGGTATTGCACCGTTTTGGTGTGGTTTGGTACCGTATGGATGTACTCGTACGGTATTGCACCGTTTTGGTTTGGTTTGGTACCGTAACGAAGTACTCGAACGGTATTGTACCCTTTTGGTGTGGTTTGGTACCGTAACGAAGTACTCGTACGGTATTGCACCGTTTTGGTGTGGTTTGGTACCGTATCGATGTACTCGTACGGTATTGTACCCTTTTTGTGTGGTTTGGTACCGTAACAAAGTACTCGTACGGTATTGCACCGTTTTGGTTTGGTTTGGTACCGTATGGATGTACTCGTATGGTATTGCACCGTTTTGGTTTGGTTTGGTACCGTAACGAAGTACTCGTACGGTATTGTACCCTTTTGGTGTGGTTTGGTACCGTAACGAGGTACTCGTACGGTATTGCACCGTTTTGGTGTGGTTTGGTACCGTATGGATGTACTCGTACGGTATTGTACCCTTTTTGTGTGGTTTGGTACTGTAACGAAGTACTCGTACGGTATTGCACCGTTTTGGTGTGGTTTGGTACCGTATGGATGTACTCGTACGGTATTGCACCGTTTTGGTTAGGTTTGGTACCATAACGAAGTACTCGTACGGTATTGTACCCTTTTGGTGTGGTTTGGTACCGTAACGAAGTACTCGTACGGTATTGCGCCGTTTTGGTGTGGTTTGGTACCGTATGGATGAACTCGTACGGTATTGCACCGTTTTGGTTAGGATTGGTACCGTAATGAAGTACTCGAACGGTATTGTACCCTTTTGGTGTGGTTTGGTACCGTAACGAAGTACTCGTACGGTATTGCACCGTTTTGGTGTGGTTTGGTACCGTATGGATGTACTCGTACGGTATTGCACCGTTTTGGTTTGGTTTGGTACCGTAACGAAGTACTCGAACGGTATTGTACCCTTTTGGTGTGGTTTGGTACCGTAACGAAGTACTCGTACGGTATTGCACCGTTTTGGTGTGGTTTGGTACCGTATCGATGTACTCGTACGGTATTGTACCCTTTTTGTGTGGTTTGGTACCGTAACAAAGTACTCGTACGGTATTGCACCGTTTTGGTTTGGTTTGGTACCGTATGGATGTACTCGTATGGTATTGCACCGTTTTGGTTTGGTTTGGTACCGTAACGAAGTACTCGTACGGTATTGTACCCTTTTGGTGTGGTTTGGTACCGTAACGAGGTACTCGTACGGTATTGCACCGTTTTGGTGTGGTTTGGTACCGTATGGATGTACTCGTACGGTATTGTACCCTTTTTGTGTGGTTTGGTACTGTAACGAAGTACTCGTACGGTATTGCACCGTTTTAGTGTGGTTTGGTACCGTATGGATGTACTCGTACGGTATTGCACCGTTTTGGTTAGGTTTGGTACCATAACGAAGTACTCGTACGGTATTGTACCCTTTTGGTGTGGTTTGGTACCGTAACGAAGTACTCGTACGGTATTGCGCCGTTTTGGTGTGGTTTGGTACCGTATGGATGAACTCGTACGGTATTGCACCGTTTTGGTTTGGTTTGGTACCGTAACGAAGTACTCGAACGGTATTCCACCGTGTTGGTGTGGTTTGGTACCGTATGGATGTACTCGTACGGTATTGCACCGTTTTGGTGTGGTTTGGTACCGTATGGATGTACTCGTACGGTATTGCACCGTTTTGGTTTGGTTTGGTACCGTAACGAAGTACTCGTACGGTATTGTACCCTTTTGGTGTTGTTTGGTACCGTAACGAAGTACTCGTACGGTATTGCACCGTTTTGGTGTGGTTTGGTACCGTATGGATGTACTCGTATGGTATTGCACCATTTTTGTTAGGTTTGGTACCGTAACGAAGTACTCGTACGGTATTGTACCCTTTTGGTGTGGTTTGGTACCGTATGGATGAACTCGTACGGTATTGCACCGTTTTGGTTTGGTTTGGTACCGTAACGAAGTACTCGAACGGTATTGCACCGTTTTGGTTAGGATTGGTACCGTAACGAAGTACTCGAACGGTATTGTACCCTTTTGGTGTGGTTTGGTACCGTAACGAAGTACTCGTACGGTATTGCACCGTTTTGGTGAGGTTTGGTACCGTATGGATGTACTCGTATGGTATTGCACCATTTTTGTTAGGTTTGGTACCGTAACGAAGTACTCGTACGGTATTGTACCCTTTTTGTGTGGTTTGGTACCGTAACGAAGTACTCGTACGGTATTGCACCGTTTTGGTGTGGTTTGGTACCGTATGGATGTACTCGTACGGTATTGCACCGTTTTGGTTAGGATTGTTACCGTAACGAAGTACTCGAACGGTATTGTACCCTTTTGGTGTGGTTTGGTACCGTAACGAAGTACTCGTACGGTATTGCACCGTTTTGGTGTGGTTTGGTACCGTATGGATGTACTCGTACGGTATTGCACCGTTTTGGTTTGGTTTGGTACCGTAACGAAGTACTCGAACGGTATTGTACCCTTTTGGTGTGGTTTGGTACCGTAACGAAGTACTCGTACGGTATTGCACCGTTTTGGTGTGGTTTGGTACCGTATGGATGTACTCGTACGGCATTGCACCGTTTTGGTGTGGTTTGGTACCGTATGGATGTACTCGTACGGTATTGCACCGTTTTGGTGTGGTTTGGTACCGTATGGATGTACTCGAACGGTATTGCACCGTTTTGGTTTGGTTTGGTACCGTAACGAAGTACTCGAACGGTATTGTACCCTTTTAGTGTGGTTTGGTACCGTAACGAAGTACTCGTACGGTATTGCACCGTTTTGGTGTGGTTTGGTACCGTATCGATGTACTCGTACGGTATTGTACCCTTTTTGTGTGGTTTGGTACCGTAACGAAGTACTCGTACGGTATTGCACCGTTTTGGTGTGGTTTGGTACCGTATGGATGTACTCGTACGGTATTGCACCGTTTTGGTTTGGTTTGGTACCGTAACGAAGTACTCGTACGGTATTGTACCCTTTTGGTGTGGTTTGGTACCGTAACGAAGTACTCGTACGGTATTGCACCGTTTTGGTGAGGTTTGGGACCGTATCGATCTACTCGTACGGTATTGCACCGTTTTGGTGTGGTTTGGTACCGTATGGATGTACTCGTATGGTATTGCACCATTTTTGTTAGGTTTGGTACCGTAACGAAGTACTCGTACGGTATTGTACCCTTTTTGTGTGGTTTGGTACCGTAACGAAGTACTCGTACGGTATTGCACCGTTTTGGTGTGGTTTGGTACGGTATGGTATTGCACCGTTTTGGTTTCATTTGGTACCGTAACGAAGTACTCGTACGGTACTGTACCCTTTTGGTGTGGTTTGGTACCGTAACGAAGTACTCTTACGGCATTGCACCGTTTTGGTGTGGTTTGGTACCGTATGGATGTACTCGTACGGTATTGCACCGTTTTGGTGTGGTTTGGTACCGTATGGATGTACTCGTACGGTATTGCACCGTTTTGGTTAGGTTTGGTACCGTAACGAAGTACTCGAACGGTATTGTACCCTTTTGGTGTGGTTTGGTACCGTAACGAAGTACTCGTACGGTATTGCACCGTTTTGGTGTGGTTTGGTACCGTATGGATGTACTCGTACGGTATTGCACCGTTTTTGTTTGGTTTGGTACCGTAACGAAGTACTCGTACGGTATTGTACCCTTTTTGTGTGGTTTGGTACCGTAACAAAGTACTCGTACGGTATTGCACCGTTTTGGTGTGGTTTGGTACCGTATGGATGTACTCGTACGGTATTGCACCGTTTTGGTGTGGTTTGGTACCGTACGGTATTGCACCGTTTTGGTTTGGTTTGGTACCGTAACGAAGTACTCGTACGGTATTGTACCCTTTTGGTGTGGTTTGGTACCGTAACGAAGTACTCTTACGGTATTGCACCGTTTTGGTGTGGTTTGGTACCGTATGGATGTACTCGTACGGTATTGCACCATTTTGGTGTGGTTTGGTACCGAATGGATGTACTCGTACGGTATTGCACCGTTTTGGTTAGGTTTGGTACCGTAACGAAGTACTCGAACGGTATTGTACCCTTTTGGTGTGGTTTGGTACCGTAACGAAGTACTCGTACGGTATTGCACCGTTTTGGTGTGGTTTGGAACCGTATGGATGTACTCGTACGGTATTGCACCGTTTTGGTGTGGTTTGGTACCGTATGGATGTACTCGTACGGCATTGCACCGTTTTGGTGTGGTTTGGTACCGTATGGATGTACTCGTACGGTATTGCACCGTTTTGGTGTGGTTTGGTACCGTATGGATGTACTCGAACGGTATTGCACCGTTTTGGTTTGGTTTGGTACCGTAACGAAGTACTCGAACGGTATTGTACCCTTTTAGTGTGGTTTGGTACCGTAACGAAGTACTCGTACGGTATTGCACCGTTTTGGTGTGGTTTGGTACCGTATCGATGTACTCGTACGGTATTGTACCCTTTTTGTGTGGTTTGGTACCGTAACGAAGTACTCGTACGGTATTGCACCGTTTTGGTGTGGTTTGGTACCGTATGGATGTACTCGTACGGTATTGCACCGTTTTGGTGTGGTTTGGTACCGTATGGATGTACTCGTACGGTATTGCACCGTTTTGGTTTGGTTTGGTACCGTAACGAAGTACTCGTACGGTATTGTACCCTTTTGGTGTGGTTTGAGACCGTAACGAAGTACTCGTACGGTATTGCACCGTTTTGGTGAGGTTTGGTACCGTATGGATCTACTCGTACGGTATTGCACCGTTTTGGTGTGGTTTGGTACCGTATGGATGTACTCGTATGGTATTGCACCATTTTTGTTAGGTTTGGTACCGTAACGAAGTACTCGTACGGTATTGGACCGTTTTGGTGTGGTTTGGTACCGTATGGATGTACTCGTACGGTATTGCACCGTTTTGGTGTGGTTTGGTACCGTACGGTATTGCACCGTTTTGGTTTGGTTTGGTACCGTAACGAAGTACTCGTACGGTATTGTGCCCTTTTGGTGTGGTTTTGTACCGTAACAAAGTACTCTTACGGTATTGCACCGTTTTGGTGTGGTTTGGTACCGTATGGATGTACTCGTACGGTATTGCACCATTTTGGTGTGGTTTGGTACCGAATGGATGTACTCGTACGGTATTGCACCGTTTTGGTTAGGTTTGGTACCGTAACGAAGTACTCGAACGGTATTGTACCCTTTTGGTGTGGTTTGGTACCGTAACGAAGTACTCGTTCGGTATTGCACCGTTTTGGTGTGGTTTGGAACCGTATGGATGTACTCGTACGGTATTGCACCGTTTTGGTGTGGTTTGGTACCGTATGGATGTACTCGTACGGCATTGCACCGTTTTGGTGTGGTTTGGTACCGTATGGATGTACTCGTACGGTATTGCACCGTTTTGGTGTGGTTTGGTACCGTATGGATGTACTCGAACGGTATTGCACCGTTTTGGTTTGGTTTGGTACCGTAACGAAGTACTCGAACGGTATTGTACCCTTTTAGTGTGGTTTGGTACCGTAACGAAGTACTCGTACGGTATTGCACCGTTTTGGTGTGGTTTGGTACCGTATCGATGTACTCGTACGGTATTGTACCCTTTTTGTGTGGTTTGGTACCGTAACGAAGTACTCGTACGGTATTGCACCGTTTTGGTGTGGTTTGGTACCGTATGGATGTACTCGTACGGTATTGCACCGTTTTGGTTTGGTTTGGTACCGTAACGAAGTACTCGTACGGTATTGTACCCTTTTGGTGTGGTTTGGTACCGTAACGAAGTACTCGTACGGTATTGCACAGTTTTGGTGAGGTTTGGTACCGTATGGATCTACTCGTACGGTATTGAACCGTTTTGGTGTGGTTTGGTACCGTATGGATGTACTCGTATGGTATTGCACCATTTTTGTTAGGTTTGGTACCGTAACGAAGTACTCGTACGGTATTGTACCCTTTTTGTGTGGTTTGGTACCGTAACGAAGTATTCCTACGGTATTGCACCGTTTTGGTGTGGTTTGGTACGGTATGGATGTACTCGTACGGTATTGCACCGTTTTGGTTTGGTTTGGTACCGTAACGAAGTACTCGAACGGTATTGTACCCTTTTGGTGTGGTTTGGTACCGTAACGAAGTACTCGTACGGTATTGCACCGTTTTGGTGTGGTTTGGTACCGTATCGATGTACTCGTACGGTATTGTACCCTTTTTGTGTGGTTTGGTACCGTAACAAAGTACTCGTACGGTATTGCACCGTTTTGGTTTGGTTTGGTACCGTATGGATGTACTCGTATGGTATTGCACCGTTTTGGTTTTGTTTGGTACCGTAACGAAGTACTCGTACGGTATTGTACCCTTTTGGTGTGGTTTGGTACCGTAACGAGGTACTCGTACGGTATTGCACCGTTTTGGTGTGGTTTGGTACCGTATGGATGTACTCGTACGGTATTGTACCCTTTTTGTGTGGTTTGGTACTGTAACGAAGTACTCGTACGGTATTGTACCGTTTTGGTGTGGTTTGGTACCGTATGGATGTACTCGTACGGTATTGCACCGTTTTGGTTAGGTTTGGTACCATAACGAAGTACTCGTACGGTATTGTACCCTTTTGGTGTGGTTTGGTACCGTAACGAAGTACTCGTACGGTATTGCACCGTTTTGGTGTGGTTTGGTACCGTATGGATGTACTCGTACGATATTGCACCGTTTTGGTTTGGTTTGGTACCGTAACGAAGTACTCGAACGGTATTCCACCGTTTTGGTGTGGTTTGGTACCGTATGGATGTACTCGTACGGTATTGCACCGTTTTGGTGTGGTTTGGTACCGTATGGATGTACTCGTACGGTATTGCACCGTTTTGGTTTGGTTTGGTACCGTAACGAAGTACTCGTACGGTATTGTACCCTTTTGGTGTGGTTTCGTACCGTAACGAAGTACTCGTACGGTATTGCACCGTTTTGGTGAGGTTTGGGACCGTATCGATCTACTCGTACGGTATTGCACCGTTTTGGTGTGGTTTGGTACCGTATGGATGTACTCGTACGGTATTGCACCATTTTTGTTAGGTTTGGTACCGTAACGAAGTACTCGTACGGTATTGTACCCTTTTTGTGTGGTTTGGTACCGTAACGAAGTACTCGTACGGTATTGCACCGTTTTGGTGTGGTTTGGTACGGTATGGTATTGCACCGTTTTGGTTTCATTTGGTACCGTAACGAAGTACTCGTACGGTACTGTACCCTTTTGGTGTGGTTTGGTACCATAACGAAGTACTCGTACGGTATTGCACCGTTTTGGTGTGGTTTGGTACCGTATGGATGTACTCGTACGGTATTGCACCGTTTTGGTTTGGTTTGGTACCGTAACGAAGTACTCGTACGGTATTGTACCCTTTTTGTGTGGTTTGGTACCGTAACGAAGTACTCGTACGGTATTGCACCGTTTTGGTGTGGTTTGGTACCGTATGGATGTACTCGTACGGTATTGCACCGTTTTGGTGTGGTTTGGTACCGTATGGTATTGCACCGTTTTGGTTTGGTTTGGTACCGTAACGAAGTACTCGTACGGTATTGTACCCTTTTGGTGTGGTTTGGTACCGTAACGAAGTACTCTTACGGTATTGCACCGTTTTGGTGTGGTTTGGTACCGTATGGATGTACTCGTACGGTATTGCACCGTTTTGGTTTGGTTTGGAACCGTAACGAAGTACTCGAACGGTATTGTACCCTTTTGGTGTGGTTTGGTACCGTAACGAAGTACTCGTACGGTATTGCACCGTTTTGGTGTGGTTTGGTACCGTAACGAAGTACTCGAACGGTATTGTACCCTTTTTGTGTGGTTTGGTACCGTAACGAAGTACTCGTACGGTATTGCACCGTTTTGGTGTGGTTTGGTACCGTATGGATGTACTCGTACGGTATTGCACCGTTTTTGTTTGGTTTGGTACCGTAACGAAGTACTCGAACGGTATTGTACCCTTTTGGTGTGGTTTGGTACCGTAACGAAGTACTCGTACGGTATTGCACCGTTTTGGTGTGGTTTGGTACCGTATGGATGTACTCGTACGGTATTGCACCGTTTTGGTTTGGTTTGGTACCGTAACGAAGTACTCGTACGGTATTGTACCCTTTTTGTGTGGTTTGGTACCGTAACGAAGTACTCGTACGGTATTGCACCGTTTTGGTGTGGTTTGGTACCGTATGGATGTACTCGTACGGTATTGCACCGTTTTGGTGTGGTTTGGTACCGTACGGTATTGCACCGTTTTGGTTTGGTTTGGTACCGTAACGAAGTACTCGTACGGTATTGTACCCTTTTGGTGTGGTTTGGTACCGTAACGAAGTACTCTTACGGTATTGCACCGTTTTGGTGTGGTTTGGTACCGTATGGATGTACTCGTACGGTATTGCACCATTTTGGTGTGGTTTGGTACCGAATGGATGTACTCGTACGGTATTGCACCGTTTTGGTTAGGTTTGGTACCGTAACGAAGTACTCGAACGGTATTGTACCCTTTTGGTGTGGTTTGGTACCGTAACGAAGTACTCGTACGGTATTGCACCGTTTTGGTGTGGTTTGGAACCGTATGGATGTACTCGTACGGTATTGCACCGTTTTGGTGTGGTTTGGTACCGTATGGATGTACTCGTACGGTATTGCACCGTTTTGGTGTGGTTTGGTACCGTATGGATGTACTCGTACGGTATTGCACCGTTTTGGTGTGGTTTGGTACCGTATGGATGTACTCGAACGGTATTGCAGCGTTTTGGTTTGGTTTGGTACCGTAACGAAGTACTCGAACGGTATTGTACCCTTTTAGTGTGGTTTGGTACCGTAACGAAGTACTCGTACGGTATTGCACCGTTTTGGTGTGGTTTGGTACCGTATCGATGTACTCGTACGGTATTGTACCCTTTTTGTGTGGTTTGGTACCGTAACGAAGTACTCGTACGGTATTGCACCGTTTTGGTGTGGTTTGGTACCGTATGGATGTACTCGTACGGTATTGCACCGTTTTGGTTTGGTTTGGTACCGTAACGAAGTACTCGTACGGTATTGTACCCTTTTGGTGTGGTTTGAGACCGTAACGAAGTACTCGTACGGTATTGCACCGTTTTGGTGAGGTTTGGTACCGTATGGATCTACTCGTACGGTATTGCACCGTTTTGGTGTGGTTTGGTACCGTATGGATGTACTCGTATGGTATTGCACCATTTTTGTTAGGTTTGGTACCGTAACGAAGTACTCGTACGGTATTGGACCGTTTTGGTGTGGTTTGGTACCGTATGGATGTACTCGTACGGTATTGCACCGTTTTGGTGTGGTTTGGTACCGTACGGTATTGCACCGTTTTGGTTTGGTTTGGTACCGTAACGAAGTACTCGTACGGTATTGTACCCTTTTGGTGTGGTTTTGTACCGTAACGAAGTACTCTTACGGTATTGCACCGTTTTGGTGTGGTTTGGTACCGTATGGATGTACTCGTACGGTATTGCACCATTTTGGTGTGGTTTGGTACCGAATGGATGTACTCGTACGGTATTGCACCGTTTTGGTTAGGTTTGGTACCGTAACGAAGTACTCGAACGGTATTGTACCCTTTTGGTGTGGTTTGGTACCGTAACGAAGTACTCGTTCGGTATTGCACCGTTTTGGTGTGGTTTGGAACCGTATGGATGTACTCGTACGGTATTGCACCGTTTTGGTGTGGTTTGGTACCGTATGGATGTACTCGTACGGCATTGCACCGTTTTGGTGTGGTTTTGTACCGTATGGATGTACTCGTACGGTATTGCACCGTTTTGGTGTGGTTTGGTACCGTATGGATGTACTCGAACGGTATTGCACCGTTTTGGTTTGGTTTGGTACCGTAACGAAGTACTCGAACGGTATTGTACCCTTTTAGTGTGGTTTGGTACCGTAACGAAGTACTCGTACGGTATTGCACCGTTTTGGTGTGGTTTGGTACCGTATCGATGTACTCGTACGGTATTGTACCCTTTTTGTGTGGTTTGGTACCGTAACGAAGTACTCGTACGGTATTGCACCGTTTTGGTGTGGTTTGGTACCGTATGGATGTACTCGTACGGTATTGCACCGTTTTGGTTTGGTTTGGTACCGTAACGAAGTACTCGTACGGTATTGTACCCTTTTGGTGTGGTTTGGTACCGTAACGAAGTACTCGTACGGTATTGCACCGTTTTGGTGAGGTTTGGTACCGTATGGATCTACTCGTACGGTATTGAACCGTTTTGGTGTGGTTTGGTACCGTATGGATGTACTCGTATGGTATTGCACCATTTTTGTTAGGTTTGGTACCGTAACGAAGTACTCGTACGGTATTGTACCCTTTTTGTGTGGTTTGGTACCGTAACGAAGTATTCCTACGGTATTGCACCGTTTTGGTGTGGTTTGGTACGGTATGGATGTACTCGTACGGTATTGCACCGTTTTGGTTTGGTTTGGTACCGTAACGAAGTACTCGAACGGTATTGTACCCTTTTGGTGTGGTTTGGTACCGTAACGAAGTACTCGTACGGTATTGCACCGTTTTGGTGTGGTTTGGTACCGTATCGATGTACTCGTACGGTATTGTACCCTTTTTGTGTGGTTTGGTACCGTAACAAAGTACTCGTACGGTATTGCACCGTTTTGGTTTGGTTTGGTACCGTATGGATGTACTCGTATGGTATTGCACCGTTTTGGTTTTGTTTGGTACCGTAACGAAGTACTCGTACGGTATTGTACCCTTTTGGTGTGGTTTGGTACCGTAACGAGGTACTCGTACGGTATTGCACCGTTTTGGTGTGGTTTGGTACCGTATGGATGTACTCGTACGGTATTGTACCCTTTTTGTGTGGTTTGGTACTGTAACGAAGTACTCGTACGGTATTGTACCGTTTTGGTGTGGTTTGGTACCGTATGGATGTACTCGTACGGTATTGCACCGTTTTGGTTAGGTTTGGTACCATAACGAAGTACTCGTACGGTATTGTACCCTTTTGGTGTGGTTTGGTACCGTAACGAAGTACTCGTACGGTATTGCACCGTTTTGGTGTGGTTTGGTACCGTATGGATGTACTCGTACGATATTGCACCGTTTTGGTTTGGTTTGGTACCGTAACGAAGTACTCGAACGGTATTCCACCGTTTTGGTGTGGTTTGGTACCGTATGGATGTACTCGTACGGTATTGCACCGTTTTGGTGTGGTTTGGTACCGTATGGATGTACTCGTACGGTATTGCACCGTTTTGGTTTGGTTTGGTACCGTAACGAAGTACTCGTACGGTATTGTACCCTTTTGGTGTGGTTTCGTACCGTAACGAAGTACTCGTACGGTATTGCACCGTTTTGGTGAGGTTTGGGACCGTATCGATCTACTCGTACGGTATTGCACCGTTTTGGTGTGGTTTGGTACCGTATGGATGTACTCGTACGGTATTGCACCATTTTTGTTAGGTTTGGTACCGTAACGAAGTACTCGTACGGTATTGTACCCTTTTTGTGTGGTTTGGTACCGTAACGAAGTACTCGTACGGTATTGCACCGTTTTGGTGTGGTTTGGTACGGTATGGTATTGCACCGTTTTGGTTTCATTTGGTACCGTAACGAAGTACTCGTACGGTACTGTACCCTTTTGGTGTGGTTTGGTACCATAACGAAGTACTCGTACGGTATTGCACCGTTTTGGTGTGGTTTGGTACCGTATGGATGTACTCGTACGGTATTGCACCGTTTTGGTTTGGTTTGGTACCGTAACGAAGTACTCGTACGGTATTGTACCCTTTTTGTGTGGTTTGGTACCGTAACGAAGTACTCGTACGGTATTGCACCGTTTTGGTGTGGTTTGGTACCGTATGGATGTACTCGTACGGTATTGCACCGTTTTGGTGTGGTTTGGTACCGTATGGTATTGCACCGTTTTGGTTTGGTTTGGTACCGTAACGAAGTACTCGTACGGTATTGTACCCTTTTGGTGTGGTTTGGTACCGTAACGAAGTACTCTTACGGTATTGCACCGTTTTGGTGTGGTTTGGTACCGTATGGATGTACTCGTACGGTATTGCACCGTTTTGGTTTGGTTTGGAACCGTAACGAAGTACTCGAACGGTATTGTACCCTTTTGGTGTGGTTTGGTACCGTAACGAAGTACTCGTACGGTATTGCACCGTTTTGGTGTGGTTTGGTACCGTAACGAAGTACTCGAACGGTATTGTACCCTTTTTGTGTGGTTTGGTACCGTAACGAAGTACTCGTACGGTATTGCACCGTTTTGGTGTGGTTTGGTACCGTATGGATGTACTCGTACGGTATTGCACCGTTTTTGTTTGGTTTGGTACCGTAACGAAGTACTCGTACGGTATTGTACCCTTTTGGTGTGGTTTGGTACCGTAACGAAGTACTCGTACGGTATTGCACCGTTTTGGTGAGGTTTGGTACCGTATGGATCTACTCGTACGGTATTGCACCGTTTTGGTGTGGTTTGGTACCGTATGGATGTACTCGTATGGTATTGCACCATTTTTGTTAGGTTTGGTACCGTAACGAAGTACTCGTACGGTATTGTACCCTTTTTGTGTGGTTTGGTACCGTAACGAAGTATTCGTACGGTATTGCACCGTTTTGGTGTGGTTTGGTACCGTATGGATGTACTCGTACGGTATTGCACCGTTTTGGTGTCGTTTGGTACCGTATGGTATTGCACCGTTTTGGTTTGGTTTGGTACCGTAACGAAGTACCCATACGGTATTGTACCCTTTTGGTGTGGTTTGGTACCGTAACGAAGTACTCTTACGGTATTGCACCGTTTTGGTGTGGTTTGGTACCGTATGGATGTACTCGTACGGTATTGCACCATTTTAGTGTGGTTTGGTACCGTATGGATGTACTCGTACGGTATTGCAACGTTTTGGTTTGGTTTGGTACCGTAACGAAGTACTCGTACGGTATTGTTCCCTTTTGGTGTGGTTTGGTACCGTAACGAAATACTCGTACGGTATTGCACCGTTTTGGTGTGGTTTGGTACCGTATGGATGTACTCGTACGGTATTGCACCTTTTGGTGTGGTTTGGTACCGTATGGATGTACTCGTACGGTATTGCACCGTTTTGGTTAGGATTGGTACAGTAATGAAGTACTCGAACGGTATTGTACCCTTTTGGTGTGGTTTGGTACCGTAACGAAGTACTCGTACGGTATTGCACCGTTTTTGTGTGGTTTGGTACCGTATGGATGTACTCGTACGGTATTGCACCGTTTTGGTTTGGTTTGGTACTGTAACGAAGTACTTGAACGGTATTGTACCCTTTTGGTGTGGTTTGGTACCGTAACGAAGTACTCGTACGGTATTGCACCGTTTTGGTGTGGTTTGGTACCGTATGGATGTACTCGTACGGTATTGCACCGTTTTGGTTTGGTTTGGTACCGTAACGAAGTACTCGAACGGTATTGTACCCTTTTGGTGTGGTTTGGTACCGTAACGAAGTACTCGTACGGTATTGCACCATTTTGGTGTGGTTTGGTACCGTATCGATGTACTCGTACGGTATTGTACCCTTTTTGTGTGGTTTGGTACCGTAACAAAGTACTCGTACGGTATTGCACCATTTTGGTTTGGTTTGGTACCATATGGATGTACTCGTATGGTATTGCACCGTTTTGGTTTGGTTTGGTACCGTAACGAAGTACTCGTACGGTATTGTACCCTTTTGGTGTGGTTTGGTATCGTAACGAAATACTCGTACGGTATTGCACCGTTTTGGTGTGGTTTGGTACCATATGGATGTACTCGTACGGTATTGCACCGTTTTGGTGTGGTTTGGTACCATATGGATGTACTCGTACGGTATTGCACCGTTTTGGTGTGGTTTGGTACGGTATGGATGTACTCGTACGGTATTGCACCGTTTTGGTTAGGATTGGTACCGTAACGAAGTACTCGAACGGTATTGTACCCTTTTGGTGTGGTTTGGTACCGTAACGAAGTACTCGTACGGTATTGCACCGTTTTGGTGTGGTTTGGTACCGTATGGATGTACTCGTACGGTATTGCACCGTTTTGGTTTGGTTTGGTACCGTAACGAAGTACTCGAACGGTATTGTACCCTTTTGGTGTGGTTTGGTACCGTAACGAAGTACTCGTACGGTATTGCACCGTTTTGGTGTGGTTTGGTACCGTATCGATGTACTCGTACGGTATTGTACCCTTTTTGTGTGGTTTGGTACCGTAACAATGTACTCGTACGGTATTGCACCGTTTTGGTTTGGTTTGGTACCGTATGGATGTACTCGTATGGTATTGCACCGTTTTGGTTTGGTTTGGTACCGTAACGAAGTACTCGTACGGTATTGTACCCTTTTGGTGTGGTTTGGTACCGTAACGAGGTACTCGTACAGTATTGCACCGTTTTGGTGTGGTTTGGTACCGTATGGATGTACTCGTACGGTATTGTACCCTTTTTGTGTGGTTTGGTACTGTAACGAAGTACTCGTACGGTATTGCACCGTTTTGGTGTGGTTTGGTACCGTATGGATGTACTCGTACGGTATTGCACCGTTTTGGTTAGGTTTGGTACCATAACGAAGTACTCGTACGGTATTGTACCCTTTTGGTGTGGTTTGGTACCGTAACGAAGTACTCGTACGGTATTATACCGTTTTGGTGTGGTTTGGTACCGTATGGATGTACTCGTACGGTATTGCACCGTTTTGGTTTGGTTTGGTTTGGTACCGTAACGAAGTACTCGAACGGTATTCCACCGTTTTGGTGTGGTTTGGTACCGTATGGATGTACTCGTACGGTATTGCACCGTTTTGGTGTGGTTTGGTACCGTATGGATGTACTCGTACGGTATTGCACCGTTTTGGTTTGGTTTGGTACCGTAACGAAGTACTCGTACGGTATTGTACCCTTTTGGTGTGGTTTGGTACCGTAACGAAGTACTCGTACGGTATTGCACCGTTTTGGTGAGGTTTGGGACCGTATCGATCTACTCGTACGGTATTGCACCGTTTTGGTGTGGTTTGGTACCGTATGGATGTACTCGTCTGGTATTGCACCATTTTTGTTAGGTTTGGTACCGTAACGAAGTACTCGTACGGTATTGTACCCTTTTTGTGTGGTTTGGTACCGTAACGAAGTACTCGTACGGTATTGCACCGTTTTGGTGTGGTTTGGTACCGTATGGTATTGCACCGTTTTGGTTTCATTTGGTACCGTAACGAAGTACTCGTACGGTACTGTACCCTTTTGGTGTGGTTTGGTACCGTAACGAAGTACTCTTACGGCATTGCACCGTTTTGGTGTGGTTTGGTACCGTATGGATGTACTCGTACGGTATTGCACCGTTTTAGTGTGGTTTGGTACCGTATGGATGTACTCGTACGGTATTGCACCGTTTTGGTTAGGTTTGGTACCGTAACGAAGTACTCAAACGGTATTGTACCCTTTTGGTGTGGTTTGGTACCGTAACGAAGTACTCGTACGGTATTGCACCGTTTTGGTGTGGTTTGGTACCGTATGGATGTACTCGTACGGTATTGCACCGTTTTGGTGTGGTTTGGTACCATATGGATGTACTCGTACGGTATTGCACCGTTTTGGTGTGGTTTGGTACCGTACGGTATTGCACCGTTTTGGTTTGGTTTGGTACCGTAACGAAGTACTCGTACGGTATTGTACCCTTTTGGTGTGGTTTGGTACCGTAACGAAGTACTCTTACGGTATTGCACCGTTTTGGTGTGGTTTGGTACCGTATGGATGTACTCGTACGGTATTGCACCATTTTGGTGTGGTTTGGTACCGAATGGATGTACTCGTACGGTATTGCACCGTTTTGGTTAGGTTTGGTACCGTAACGAAGTACTCGAACGGTATTGTCCCCTTTTGGTGTGGTTTGGTACCGTAACGAAGTACTCGTACGGTATTGCACCGTTTTGGTGTGGTTTGGTACCGTATGGATGTACTCGTACGGCATTGCACCGTTTTGGTGTGGTTTGGTACCGTATGGATGTACTCGTACGGTATTGCACCGTTTTGGTGTGGTTTGGTACCGTATGGATGTACTCGAACGGTATTGCACCGTTTTGGTTTGGTTTGGTACCGTAACGAAGTACTCGAACGGTATTGTACCCTTTTAGTGTGGTTTGGTACCGTAACGAAGTACTCGTACGGTATTGCACCGTTTTGGTGTGGTTTGGTACCGTATCGATGTACTCGTACGGTATTGTACCCTTTTTGTGTGGTTTGGTACCGTAACGAAGTACTCGTACGGTATTGCACCGTTTTGGTGTGGTTTGGTACCGTATGGATGTACTCGTACGGTATTGCACCGTTTTGGTTTGGTTTGGTACCGTAACGAAGTACTCGTACGGTATTGTACCCTTTTGGTGTGGTTTGGTACCGTAACGAAGTACTCGTACGGTATTGCACCGTTTTGGTGAGGTTTGGTACCGTATGGATCTACTCGTACGGTATTGCACCGTTTTGGTGTGGTTTGGTACCGTATGGATGTACTCGTATGGTATTGCACCATTTTTGTTAGGTTTGGTACCGTAACGAAGTAGTCGTACGGTATTGTACCCTTTTTTTGTGGTTTGGTACCATAACGAAGTATTCGTACGGTATTGCACCGTTTTGGTGTGGTTTGGTACCGTATGGATGTACTCGTACGGTATTGCACCGTTTTGGTTTGGTTTGGTACCGTAACGAAGTACTCGAACGGTATTGTACCCTTTTGGTGTGGTTTGGTACCGTAACGAAGTACTCGTACGGTATTGCACCGTTTTGGTGTGGTTTGGTACCGTATCGATGTACTCGTACGGTATTGTACCCTTTTTGTGTGGTTTGGTACCGTAACAAAGTACTCGTACGGTATTGCACCGTTTTGGTTTGGTTTGGTACCGTATGGATGTACTCGTATGGTATTGCACCGTTTTGGTTTGGTTTGGTACCGTAACGAAGTACTCGTACGGTATTGTACCCTTTTGGTGTGGTTTGGTACCGTAACGAGGTACTCGTACGGTATTGCACCGTTTTGGTGTGGTTTGGTACCGTATGGATGTACTCGTACGGTATTGTACCCTTTTTGTGTGGTTTGGTACTGTAACGAAGTACTCGTACGGTATTGCACCGTTTTGGTGTGGTTTGGTACCGTATGGATGTACTCGTACGGTATTGCACCGTTTTGGTTAGGTTTGGTACCATAACGAAGTACTCGTACGGTATTGTACCCTTTTGGTGTGGTTTGGTACCGTAACGAAGTACTCGTACGGTATTGCACCGTTTTGGTGTGGTTTGGTACCGTATGGATGTACTCGTACGATATTGCACCGTTTTGGTTTGGTTTGGTACCGTAACGAAGTACTCGAACGGTATTCCACCGTTTTGGTGTGGTTTGGTACCGTATGGATGTACTCGTACGGTATTGCACCGTTTTGGTGTGGTTTGGTACCGTATGGATGTACTCGTACGGTATTGCACCGTTTTGGTTTGGTTTGGTACCGTAACGAAGTACTCGAACGGTACTGTACCCTTTTGGTGTGGTTTGGTACCGTAACGAAGTACTCGTACGGTATTGCACCGTTTTGGTGTGGTTTGGTACCGTATGGAGTTACTCGTACGGTATTGCACCGTTTTGGTGTGGTTTGGTACCGTATGGATGTACTCGTACGGCATTGCACCGTTTTGGTGTGGTTTGGTACCGTATGGATGTACTCGTACGGTATTGCACCGTTTTGGTGTGGTTTGGTACCGTATGGATGTACTCGAACGGTATTGCACCGTTTTGGTTTGGTTTGGTACCGTAACGAAGTACTCGAACGGTATTGTACCCTTTTAGTGTGGTTTGGTACCGTAACGAAGTACTCGTACGGTATTGCACCGTTTTGGTGTGGTTTGGTACCGTATCGATGTACTCGTACGGTATTGTACCCTTTTTGTGTGGTTTGGTACCGTAACGAAGTACTCGTACGGTATTGCACCGTTTTGGTGTGGTTTGGTACCGTATGGATGTACTCGTACGGTATTGCACCGTTTTGGTGTGGTTTGGTACCATATGGATGTACTCGTACGGTATTGCACCGTTTTGGTGTGGTTTGGTACCGTACGGTATTGCACCGTTTTGGTTTGGTTTGGTACCGTAACGAAGTACTCGTACGGTATTGTACCCTTTTGGTGTGGTTTGGTACCGTAACGAAGTACTCTTACGGTATTGCACCGTTTTGGTGTGGTTTGGTACCGTATGGATGTACTCGTACGGTATTGCACCGTTTTGGTGTGGTTTGGTACCGTATGGTATTGCACCGTTTTGGTTTGGTTTGGTACCGTAACGAAGTACTCGTACGGTATTGTACCCTTTTGGTGTGGTTTGGTACCGTAACGAAGTACTCTTACGGTATTGCACCGTTTTGGTGTGGTTTGGTACCGTATGGATGTACTCGTACGGTATTGCACCGTTTTGGTTTGGTTTGGAACCGTAACGAAGTACTCGAACGGTATTGTACCCTTTTGGTGTGGTTTGGTACCGTAACGAAGTACTCGTACGGTATTGCACCGTTTTGGTGTGGTTTGGTACCGTAACGAAGTACTCGAACGGTATTGTACCCTTTTTGTGTGGTTTGGTACCGTAACGAAGTACTCGTACGGTATTGCACCGTTTTGGTGTGGTTTGGTACCGTATGGATGTACTCGTACGGTATTGCACCGTTTTTGTTTGGTTTGGTACCGTAACGAAGTACTCGTACGGTATTGTACCCTTTTGGTGTGGTTTGGTACCGTAACGAAGTACTCGTACGGTATTGCACCGTTTTGGTGAGGTTTGGTACCGTATGGATCTACTCGTACGGTATTGCACCGTTTTGGTGTGGTTTGGTACCGTATGGATGTACTCGTATGGTATTGCACCATTTTTGTTAGGTTTGGTACCGTAACGAAGTACTCGTACGGTATTGTACCCTTTTTGTGTGGTTTGGTACCGTAACGAAGTATTCGTACGGTATTGCACCGTTTTGGTGTGGTTTGGTACCGTATGGATGTACTCGTACGGTATTGCACCGTTTTGGTGTCGTTTGGTACCGTATGGTATTGCACCGTTTTGGTTTGGTTTGGTACCGTAACGAAGTACCCATACGGTATTGTACCCTTTTGGTGTGGTTTGGTACCGTAACGAAGTACTCTTACGGTATTGCACCGTTTTGGTGTGGTTTGGTACCGTATGGATGTACTCGTACGGTATTGCACCATTTTAGTGTGGTTTGGTACCGTATGGATGTACTCGTACGGTATTGCAACGTTTTGGTTTGGTTTGGTACCGTAACGAAGTACTCGTACGGTATTGTTCCCTTTTGGTGTGGTTTGGTACCGTAACGAAATACTCGTACGGTATTGCACCGTTTTGGTGTGGTTTGGTACCGTATGGATGTACTCGTACGGTATTGCACCTTTTGGTGTGGTTTGGTACCGTATGGATGTACTCGTACGGTATTGCACCGTTTTGGTTAGGATTGGTACAGTAATGAAGTACTCGAACGGTATTGTACCCTTTTGGTGTGGTTTGGTACCGTAACGAAGTACTCGTACGGTATTGCACCGTTTTTGTGTGGTTTGGTACCGTATGGATGTACTCGTACGGTATTGCACCGTTTTGGTTTGGTTTGGTACTGTAACGAAGTACTTGAACGGTATTGTACCCTTTTGGTGTGGTTTGGTACCGTAACGAAGTACTCGTACGGTATTGCACCGTTTTGGTGTGGTTTGGTACCGTATGGATGTACTCGTACGGTATTGCACCGTTTTGGTTTGGTTTGGTACCGTAACGAAGTACTCGAACGGTATTGTACCCTTTTGGTGTGGTTTGGTACCGTAACGAAGTACTCGTACGGTATTGCACCATTTTGGTGTGGTTTGGTACCGTATCGATGTACTCGTACGGTATTGTACCCTTTTTGTGTGGTTTGGTACCGTAACAAAGTACTCGTACGGTATTGCACCATTTTGGTTTGGTTTGGTACCATATGGATGTACTCGTATGGTATTGCACCGTTTTGGTTTGGTTTGGTACCGTAACGAAGTACTCGTACGGTATTGTACCCTTTTGGTGTGGTTTGGTATCGTAACGAAATACTCGTACGGTATTGCACCGTTTTGGTGTGGTTTGGTACCATATGGATGTACTCGTACGGTATTGCACCGTTTTGGTGTGGTTTGGTACCATATGGATGTACTCGTACGGTATTGCACCGTTTTGGTGTGGTTTGGTACGGTATGGATGTACTCGTACGGTATTGCACCGTTTTGGTTAGGATTGGTACCGTAACGAAGTACTCGAACGGTATTGTACCCTTTTGGTGTGGTTTGGTACCGTAACGAAGTACTCGTACGGTATTGCACCGTTTTGGTGTGGTTTGGTACCGTATGGATGTACTCGTACGGTATTGCACCGTTTTGGTTTGGTTTGGTACCGTAACGAAGTACTCGAACGGTATTGTACCCTTTTGGTGTGGTTTGGTACCGTAACGAAGTACTCGTACGGTATTGCACCGTTTTGGTGTGGTTTGGTACCGTATCGATGTACTCGTACGGTATTGTACCCTTTTTGTGTGGTTTGGTACCGTAACAATGTACTCGTACGGTATTGCACCGTTTTGGTTTGGTTTGGTACCGTATGGATGTACTCGTATGGTATTGCACCGTTTTGGTTTGGTTTGGTACCGTAACGAAGTACTCGTACGGTATTGTACCCTTTTGGTGTGGTTTGGTACCGTAACGAGGTACTCGTACAGTATTGCACCGTTTTGGTGTGGTTTGGTACCGTATGGATGTACTCGTACGGTATTGTACCCTTTTTGTGTGGTTTGGTACTGTAACGAAGTACTCGTACGGTATTGCACCGTTTTGGTGTGGTTTGGTACCGTATGGATGTACTCGTACGGTATTGCACCGTTTTGGTTAGGTTTGGTACCATAACGAAGTACTCGTACGGTATTGTACCCTTTTGGTGTGGTTTGGTACCGTAACGAAGTACTCGTACGGTATTATACCGTTTTGGTGTGGTTTGGTACCGTATGGATGTACTCGTACGGTATTGCACCGTTTTGGTTTGGTTTGGTTTGGTACCGTAACGAAGTACTCGAACGGTATTCCACCGTTTTGGTGTGGTTTGGTACCGTATGGATGTACTCGTACGGTATTGCACCGTTTTGGTGTGGTTTGGTACCGTATGGATGTACTCGTACGGTATTGCACCGTTTTGGTTTGGTTTGGTACCGTAACGAAGTACTCGTACGGTATTGTACCCTTTTGGTGTGGTTTGGTACCGTAACGAAGTACTCGTACGGTATTGCACCGTTTTGGTGAGGTTTGGGACCGTATCGATCTACTCGTACGGTATTGCACCGTTTTGGTGTGGTTTGGTACCGTATGGATGTACTCGTCTGGTATTGCACCATTTTTGTTAGGTTTGGTACCGTAACGAAGTACTCGTACGGTATTGTACCCTTTTTGTGTGGTTTGGTACCGTAACGAAGTACTCGTACGGTATTGCACCGTTTTGGTGTGGTTTGGTACCGTATGGTATTGCACCGTTTTGGTTTCATTTGGTACCGTAACGAAGTACTCGTACGGTACTGTACCCTTTTGGTGTGGTTTGGTACCGTAACGAAGTACTCTTACGGCATTGCACCGTTTTGGTGTGGTTTGGTACCGTATGGATGTACTCGTACGGTATTGCACCGTTTTAGTGTGGTTTGGTACCGTATGGATGTACTCGTACGGTATTGCACCGTTTTGGTTAGGTTTGGTACCGTAACGAAGTACTCAAACGGTATTGTACCCTTTTGGTGTGGTTTGGTACCGTAACGAAGTACTCGTACGGTATTGCACCGTTTTGGTGTGGTTTGGTACCGTATGGATGTACTCGTACGGTATTGCACCGTTTTGGTGTGGTTTGGTACCATATGGATGTACTCGTACGGTATTGCACCGTTTTGGTGTGGTTTGGTACCGTACGGTATTGCACCGTTTTGGTTTGGTTTGGTACCGTAACGAAGTACTCGTACGGTATTGTACCCTTTTGGTGTGGTTTGGTACCGTAACGAAGTACTCTTACGGTATTGCACCGTTTTGGTGTGGTTTGGTACCGTATGGATGTACTCGTACGGTATTGCACCATTTTGGTGTGGTTTGGTACCGAATGGATGTACTCGTACGGTATTGCACCGTTTTGGTTAGGTTTGGTACCGTAACGAAGTACTCGAACGGTATTGTCCCCTTTTGGTGTGGTTTGGTACCGTAACGAAGTACTCGTACGGTATTGCACCGTTTTGGTGTGGTTTGGTACCGTATGGATGTACTCGTACGGCATTGCACCGTTTTGGTGTGGTTTGGTACCGTATGGATGTACTCGTACGGTATTGCACCGTTTTGGTGTGGTTTGGTACCGTATGGATGTACTCGAACGGTATTGCACCGTTTTGGTTTGGTTTGGTACCGTAACGAAGTACTCGAACGGTATTGTACCCTTTTAGTGTGGTTTGGTACCGTAACGAAGTACTCGTACGGTATTGCACCGTTTTGGTGTGGTTTGGTACCGTATCGATGTACTCGTACGGTATTGTACCCTTTTTGTGTGGTTTGGTACCGTAACGAAGTACTCGTACGGTATTGCACCGTTTTGGTGTGGTTTGGTACCGTATGGATGTACTCGTACGGTATTGCACCGTTTTGGTTTGGTTTGGTACCGTAACGAAGTACTCGTACGGTATTGTACCCTTTTGGTGTGGTTTGGTACCGTAACGAAGTACTCGTACGGTATTGCACCGTTTTGGTGAGGTTTGGTACCGTATGGATCTACTCGTACGGTATTGCACCGTTTTGGTGTGGTTTGGTACCGTATGGATGTACTCGTATGGTATTGCACCATTTTTGTTAGGTTTGGTACCGTAACGAAGTAGTCGTACGGTATTGTACCCTTTTTTTGTGGTTTTGTACCATAACGAAGTATTCGTACGGTATTGCACCGTTTTGGTGTGGTTTGGTACCGTATGGATGTACTCGTACGGTATTGCACCGTTTTGGTTTGGTTTGGTACCGTAACGAAGTACTCGAACGGTATTGTACCCTTTTGGTGTGGTTTGGTACCGTAACGAAGTACTCGTACGGTATTGCACCGTTTTGGTGTGGTTTGGTACCGTATCGATGTACTCGTACGGTATTGTACCCTTTTTGTGTGGTTTGGTACCGTAACAAAGTACTCGTACGGTATTGCACCGTTTTGGTTTGGTTTGGTACCGTATGGATGTACTCGTATGGTATTGCACCGTTTTGGTTTGGTTTGGTACCGTAACGAAGTACTCGTACGGTATTGTACCCTTTTGGTGTGGTTTGGTACCGTAACGAGGTACTCGTACGGTATTGCACCGTTTTGGTGTGGTTTGGTACCGTATGGATGTACTCGTACGGTATTGTACCCTTTTTGTGTGGTTTGGTACTGTAACGAAGTACTCGTACGGTATTGCACCGTTTTGGTGTGGTTTGGTACCGTATGGATGTACTCGTACGGTATTGCACCGTTTTGGTTAGGTTTGGTACCATAACGAAGTACTCGTACGGTATTGTACCCTTTTGGTGTGGTTTGGTACCGTAACGAAGTACTCGTACGGTATTGCACCGTTTTGGTGTGGTTTGGTACCGTATGGATGTACTCGTACGATATTGCACCGTTTTGGTTTGGTTTGGTACCGTAACGAAGTACTCGAACGGTATTCCACCGTTTTGGTGTGGTTTGGTACCGTATGGATGTACTCGTACGGTATTGCACCGTTTTGGTGTGGTTTGGTACCGTATGGATGTACTCGTACGGTATTGCACCGTTTTGGTTTGGTTTGGTACCGTAACGAAGTACTCGAACGGTACTGTACCCTTTTGGTGTGGTTTGGTACCGTAACGAAGTACTCGTACGGTATTGCACCGTTTTGGTGTGGTTTGGTACCGTATGGAGTTACTCGTACGGTATTGCACCGTTTTGGTGTGGTTTGGTACCGTATGGATGTACTCGTACGGCATTGCACCGTTTTGGTGTGGTTTGGTACCGTATGGATGTACTCGTACGGTATTGCACCGTTTTGGTGTGGTTTGGTACCGTATGGATGTACTCGAACGGTATTGCACCGTTTTGGTTTGGTTTGGTACCGTAACGAAGTACTCGAACGGTATTGTACCCTTTTAGTGTGGTTTGGTACCGTAACGAAGTACTCGTACGGTATTGCACCGTTTTGGTGTGGTTTGGTACCGTATCGATGTACTCGTACGGTATTGTACCCTTTTTGTGTGGTTTGGTACCGTAACGAAGTACTCGTACGGTATTGCACCGTTTTGGTGTGGTTTGGTACCGTATGGATGTACTCGTACGGTATTGCACCGTTTTGGTTTGGTTTGGTACCGTAACGAAGTACTCGTACGGTATTGTACCCTTTTGGTGTGGTTTGGTACCGTAACGAAGTACTCGTACGGTATTGCACCGTTTTGGTGAGGTTTGGTACCGTATGGATCTACTCGTACGGTATTGCACCGTTTTGGTGTGGTTTGGTACCGTATGGATGTACTCGTATGGTATTGCACCATTTTTGTTAGGTTTGGTACCGTAACGAAGTACTCGTACGGTATTGTACCCTTTTTGTGTGGTTTGGTACCGTAACGAAGTATTCGTACGGTATTGCACCGTTTTGGTGTGGTTTGGTACCGTATGGATGTACTCGTACGGTATTGCACCGTTTTGGTGTCGTTTGGTACCGTATGGTATTGCACCGTTTTGGTTTGGTTTGGTACCGTAACGAAGTACCCGTACGGTATTGTACCCTTTTGGTGTGGTTTGGTACCGTAACGAAGTACTCTTACGGTATTGCACCGTTTTGGTGTGGTTTGGTACCGTATGGATGTACTCGTACGGTATTGCACCATTTTAGTGTGGTTTGGTACCGTATGGATGTACTCGTACGGTATTGCATCGTTTTGGTTTGGTTTGGTACCGTAACGAAGTATTCGTACGGTATTGTACCCTTTTGGTGTGGTTTGGTACCGTAACGAAATACTCTTACGGTATTGCACCGTTTTGGTGTGGTTTGGTACCGTATGGATGTACTCGTACGGTATTGCATCGTTTTGGTTTGGTTTGGTACCGTAACGAAGTACTCGTACGGTATTGTACCCTTTTGGTGTGGTTTGGTACCGTAACGAAATACTCGTACGGTATTGCACCGTTTTGGTGTGGTTTGGTACCGTATGGATGTACTCGTACGGTATTGCACCGTTTTGGTTTGGTTTGGTACCGTAACGAAGTACTCGAACGGTATTGTACCCTTTTGGTGTGGTTTGGTACCGTAACGAAGTACTCGTACGGTATTGCACCGTTTTGGTGTGGTTTGGTACCGTATGGATGTACTCGTACGGTATTGCACCATTTTGGTGTGGTTTGGTACCGTATGGATGTACTCGTACGGTATTGCATCGTTTTGGTTTGGTTTGGTACCGTAACGAAGTACTCGTACGGTATTGTACCCTTTTGGTGTTGTTTGGTATCGTAACGAAATACTCGTACGGTATTGCACCATTTCAGTGTGGTTTGGTACCGTATGGATGTACTCGTACCGTATTGCATCGTTTTGGTTTGGTTTGGTGCCGTAACGAAGTACTCGTACGGTATTGTACCCTTTTGGTGTGGTTTGGTACCGTAACGAAATACTCGTACGGTATTGCACCGTTTTGGTGTGGTTTGGTACCGTATGGATGTACTCGTACGGTATTGCACCGTTTTGGTTTGGTTTGGTACTGTAACGAAGTACTCGTACGGTATTGTACCCTTTTGGTGTGGTTTGGTACCGTAACGAAGTACTCGTACGGTATTGCACCGTTTTGGTGTGGTTTGGTACCGTATGGATGTACTCGTACGGTATTGCACCGTTTTGGTTTAGTTTGGTACCATAACGAAGTACTCGTACGGTATTGGACCCTTTTGGTGTGGTTTGGTACCGTAATGAAGTACTCGTACGGTATTGCACCGTTTTGGTGTGGTTTGGTACCGTATGGATGTACTCGTACGGTATTGCACCGTTTTGCTGTCGTTTGGTACCGTATGGTATTGCACCGTTTTGGTTTGGTTTGGTACCGTAACGAAGTACCCGTACGGTATTGTACCCTTTTGGTGTGGTTTGGTACCGTCACGAAGTACTCTTATGGTATTGCACCGTTTTGGTGTGGTTTGGTACCGTATGGATGTACTCGTACGGTATTGCACCATTTTAGTGTGGTTTGGTACCGTATGGATGTACTCGTACGGTATTGCATCGTTTTGGTTTGGTTTGGTACCGTAACGAAGTACTCGTACGGTATTGTACCCTTTTGGTGTGGTTTGGTACCGTAACGAAATACTCGTACGGTATTGAACCGTTTTGGTGTGGTTTGGTACCGTATGGATGTACTCGTACGGTATTGCATCGTTTTGGTTTGGTTTGGTACCGTTACGAAGTACTCGAACGGTATTGTACCCTTTTGGTGTGGTTTGGTACCGTAACGAAGTACTCGTACGGTATTGCACCGTTTTGGTGTGGTTTGGTACCGTATGGATGTACTCGTACGGTATTGCACCGTTTTGGTTTGGTTTGGTACCGTAACGAAGTACTCGAACGGTATTGTACCCTTTTAGTGTGGTTTGGTACCGTAACGAAGTACTCGTACGGTATTGCACCGTTTTGGTGTGGTTTGGGACCATATCGATGTACTCGTACGGTATTGTACCCTTTTTGTGTGGTTTGGTACCGTAACGAAGTACTCGTACGGTATTGCACCGTTTTGGTTTGGTTTGGTACCGTATGGATGTACTCGTATGGTCTTGCACCGTTTTGGTTTGGTTTGGTACCATAAGGAAGTACTCGTACGATATTGGACCCTTTTGGTGTGGTTTGGTACCGTAACGAAGTACTCGTACGGTATTGCACCATTTTGGTGTGGTTTGGTACCGTATGGATGTACTCGTACAGTATTGCATCGTTTTGGTTGGGTTTGGTACCGTAACGAAGTACTCGAACGGTATTGTACCCTTTTAGTGTGGTTTGGTACCGTAACGAAGTACTCGTACGGTATTGCACCGTTTTGGTGTGGTTTGGTACCGTATGGATGTACTCGTACGGTATTGCACCGTTTTTGTTAGGTTTGGTACCATAACGAAGTACTCGTACGGTATTGTACCCTTTTGGTGTGGTTTGGTACCGTAACGAAGTACTCGTACGGTATTGCACCGTTTTGGTGTGGTTTGGTACCGTATGGATGTACTCGTACGGTATTGCACCGTTTTGGTTACGATTGGTACCGTAACGAAGTACTCGAACGGGATTGTACCCTTTTGGTGTGGTTTGGTACCGTAACGAAGTCCTCGTTCGGTATTGCACCGTTTTGGTGTGGTTTGGTACCGTATCGATGTACTCGTACGGTATTGTACCCTTTTTGTGTTGTTTGGTACCGTAACGAAGTACTCGTACGGTATTGCACCGTTTTGGTGTGGTTTGGTACCTTATGGATGTACTCGTATGGTATTGCACCGTTTTGGTTTGGTTTGGTACCGTAACGAAGTACTCGAACGGTATTGTACCCTTTTAGTGTGGTTTGGTACCGTAACGAAGTCCTCGTACGGTATTGCACCGTTTTGGTGTGGTTTGGTACCGTATCGATGTACTCGTACGGTATTGTACCCTTTTTGTGTGGTTTGGTACCGTAACGAAGTACTCGTACGGTATTGCACCATTTTGGTGTGGTTTGGTACCGTATGGATGTACTCGTACGGTATTGCACCGTTTTGGTTTGGTTAGGTACCGTAACGAAGTACTAGTACGGTATTGTACCCTTTTGGTGTGGTTTGGTACCGTAACGAAGTACTCGTACGGTATTGCACCGTTTTGGTGAGGTTTGGTACCGTATGGATCTACTCGTACGGTATTGCATCGTTTTGGTGTGGTTTGGTACCGTATGGATGTACTCGTATGGTATTGCACCATTTTTGTTAGGTTTGGTACCGTAACGAAGTACTCGTACTGTATTGTACCCTTTTTGTGTGGTTTGGTACCGTAACGAAGTATTCGTACGGTATTGCACCGTTTTGGTGTGGTTTGGTACCGTATGGATGTACTCGTACGGTATTGCACCGTTTTGGTTTGGTTTGGTACCGTAACGAAGTACTCGAACGGTAGTGTACCCTTTTAGTGTGGTTTGGTACCGTAACGAAGTACTCGTACGGTATTGCACCGTTTTGGTGTGGTTTGGGACCGTATCGATGTACTCGTACGGTATTGTACCCTTTTTGTGTGGTTTGGTACCGTAACGAAGTACTCGTACGGTATTGCACCGTTTTTGTTTGGTTTGGTACCGTATGGATGTACTCGTACGGTATTGCACCTTTTTGGTTTGGTTTGGTACCGTAACGAAGTACTCGAACGGTATTGTACCCTTTTGGTGTGGTTTGGTACCGTAACGAAGTACTCGTACGGTATTGCACCGTTTTGGTGTGGTTTGGTACCGTATGGATGTACTCGTATGGTATTGCACCATTTTGGTGTGGTTTTGTACCGTATGGATGTACTCGTACAGTATTGCATCGTTTTGGTTGGGTTTGGTACCGTAACGAAGTACTCGTACGGTATTGTACCCTTTTGGTGTGGTTTGGTACCGTATGGATGTACTTGTACGGTATTGCACCGTTTTGGTTAGGATTGGTACCGTAATGAAGTACTCGAACGGTATTGTACCCTTTTGGTGTGGTTTGGTACCGTAACGAAGTACTCGTACGGTATTGCACCGTTTTGGTGTGGTTTGGTACCGTATGGATGTACTCGTACGGTATTGCACCGTTTTGGTTTGGTTTGGTACCGTAACGAAGTACTTGAACGGTATTGTACCCTTTTGGTGTGGTTTGGTACCGTAACGAAGTACTCGTACGGTATTGCACCGTTTTGGTGTGGTTTGGTACCGTGTGGATGTACTCGTACGGTATTGCACCGTTTTGGTTTGGTTTGGTACCGTAACGAAGTACTCGAACGGTATTGTACCCTTTTGGTGTGGTTTGGTACCGTAACGAAGTACTCGTACGGTATTGCACCATTTTGGTGTGGTTTGGTACCGTATCGATGTACTCGTACGGTATTGTACCCTTTTTGTGTGGTTTGGTACCGTAACAAAGTACTCGTACGGTATTGCACCATTTTGGTTTGGTTTGGTACCATATGGATGTACTCGTATGGTATTGCACCGTTTTGGTTTGGTTTGGTACCGTAACGAAGTACTCGTACGGTATTGTACCCTTTTGGTGTGGTTTGGTATCGTAACGAAATACTCGTACGGTATTGCACCGTTTTGGTGTGGTTTGGTACCATATGGATGTACTCGTACGGTATTGCACCGTTTTGGTGTGGTTTGGTACCATATGGATGTACTCGTACGGTATTGCACCGTTTTGGTGTGGTTTGGTACGGTATGGATGTACTCGTACGGTATTGCACCGTTTTGGTTAGGATTGGTACCGTAACGAAGTACTCGAACAGTATTGTACCCTTTTGGTGTGGTTTGGTACCGTAACGAAGTACTCGTACGGTATTGCACCGTTTTGGTGTGGTTTGGTACCGTATGGATGTACTCGTACGGTATTGCACCGTTTTGGTTTGGTTTGGTACCGTAACGAAGTACTCGAACGGTATTGTACCCTTTTGGTGTGGTTTGGTACCGTAACGAAGTACTCGTACGGTATTGCACCGTTTTGGTGTGGTTTGGTACCGTATCGATGTACTCGTACGGTATTGTACCCTTTTTGTGTGGTTTGGTACCGTAACAATGTACTCGTACGGTATTGCACCGTTTTGGTTTGGTTTGGTACCGTATGGATGTACTCGTATGGTATTGCACCGTTTTGGTTTGGTTTGGTACCGTAACGAAGTACTCGTACGGTATTGTACCCTTTTGGTGTGGTTTGGTACCGTAACGAGGTACTCGTACAGTATTGCACCGTTTTGGTGTGGTTTGGTACCGTATGGATGTACTCGTACGGTATTGTACCCTTTTTGTGTGGTTTGGTACTGTAACGAAGTACTCGTACGGTATTGCACCGTTTTGGTGTGGTTTGGTACCGTATGGATGTACTCGTACGGTATTGCACCGTTTTGGTTAGGTTTGGTACCATAACGAAGTACTCGTACGGTATTGTACCCTTTTGGTGTGGTTTGGTACCGTAACGAAGTACTCGTACGGTATTATACCGTTTTGGTGTGGTTTGGTACCGTATGGATGTACTCGTACGGTATTGCACCGTTTTGGTTTGGTTTGGTTTGGTACCGTAACGAAGTACTCGAACGGTATTCCACCGTTTTGGTGTGGTTTGGTACCGTATGGATGTACTCGTACGGTATTGCACCGTTTTGGTGTGGTTTGGTACCGTATGGATGTACTCGTACGGTATTGCACCGTTTTGGTTTGGTTTGGTACCGTAACGAAGTACTCGTACGGTATTGTACCCTTTTGGTGTGGTTTGGTACCGTAACGAAGTACTCGTACGGTATTGCACCGTTTTGGTGAGGTTTGGGACCGTATCGATCTACTCGTACGGTATTGCACCGTTTTGGTGTGGTTTGGTACCGTATGGATGTACTCGTCTGGTATTGCACCATTTTTGTTAGGTTTGGTACCGTAACGAAGTACTCGTACGGTATTGTACCCTTTTTGTGTGGTTTGGTACCGTAACGAAGTACTCGTACGGTATTGCACCGTTTTGGTGTGGTTTTGTACGGTATGGTATTGCACCGTTTTGGTTTCATTTGGTACCGTAACGAAGTACTCGTACGGTACTGTACCCTTTTGGTGTGGTTTGGTACCGTAACGAAGTACTCTTACGGCATTGCACCGTTTTGGTGTGGTTTGGTACCGTATGGATGTACTCGTACGGTATTGCACCGTTTTAGTGTGGTTTGGTACCGTATGGATGTACTCGTACGGTATTGCACCGTTTTGGTTAGGTTTGGTACCGTAACGAAGTACTCAAACGGTATTGTACCCTTTTGGTGTGGTTTGGTACCGTAACGAAGTACTCGTACGGTATTGCACCGTTTTGGTGTGGTTTGGTACCGTATGGATGTACTCGTACGGTATTGCACCGTTTTGGTGTGGTTTGGTACCATATGGATGTACTCGTACGGTATTGCACCGTTTTGGTGTGGTTTGGTACCGTACGGTATTGCACCGTTTTGGTTTGGTTTGGTACCGTAACGAAGTACTCGTACGGTATTGTACCCTTTTGGTGTGGTTTGGTACCGTAACGAAGTACTCTTACGGTATTGCACCGTTTTGGTGTGGTTTGGTACCGTATGGATGTACTCGTACGGTATTGCACCATTTTGGTGTGGTTTGGTACCGAATGGATGTACTCGTACGGTATTGCACCGTTTTGGTTAGGTTTGGTACCGTAACGAAGTACTCGAACGGTATTGTCCCCTTTTGGTGTGGTTTGGTACCGTAACAAAGTACTCGTACGGTATTGCACCGTTTTGGTGTGGTTTGGTACCGTATGGATGTACTCGTACGGCATTGCACCGTTTTGGTGTGGTTTGGTACCGTATGGATGTACTCGAACGGTATTGCACCGTTTTGGTTTGGTTTGGTACCGTAACGAAGTACTCGAACGGTATTGTACCCTTTTAGTGTGGTTTGGTACTGTAACGAAGTACTCGTACGGTATTGCACCGTTTTGGTGTGGTTTGGTACCGTATCGATGTACTCGTACGGTATTGTACCCTTTTTGTGTGGTTTGGTACCGTAACGAAGTACTCGTACGGTATTGCACCGTTTTGGTGTGGTTTGGTACCGTATGGATGTACTCGTACGGTATTGCACCGTTTTGGTTTGGTTTGGTACCGTAACGAAGTACTCGTACGGTATTGTACCCTTTTGGTGTGGTTTGGTACCGTAACGAAGTACTCGTACGGTATTGCACCGTTTTGGTGAGGTTTGGTACCGTATGGATCTACTCGTACGGTATTGCACCGTTTTGGTGTGGTTTGGTACCGTATGGATGTACTCGTATGGTATTGCACCATTTTTGTTAGGTTTGGTACCGTAACGAAGTAGTCGTACGGTATTGTACCCTTTTTTTGTGGTTTGGTACCATAACGAAGTATTCGTACGGTATTGCACCGTTTTGGTGTGGTTTGGTACCGTATGGATGTACTCGTACGGTATTGCACCGTTTTGGTTTGGTTTGGTACCGTAACGAAGTACTCGAACGGTATTGTACCCTTTTGGTGTGGTTTGGTACCGTAACGAAGTACTCGTACGGTATTGCACCGTTTTGGTGTGGTTTGGTACCGTATCGATGTACTCGTACGGTATTGTACCCTTTTTGTGTGGTTTGGTACCGTAACAAAGTACTCGTACGGTATTGCACCGTTTTGGTTTGGTTTGGTACCGTATGGATGTACTCGTATGGTATTGCACCGTTTTGGTTTGGTTTGGTACCGTAACGAAGTACTCGTACGGTATTGTACCCTTTTGGTGTGGTTTGGTACCGTAACGAGGTACTCGTACGGTATTGCACCGTTTTGGTGTGGTTTGGTACCGTATGGATGTACTCGTACGGTATTGTACCCTTTTTGTGTGGTTTGGTACTGTAACGAAGTACTCGTACGGTATTGCACCGTTTTGGTGTGGTTTGGTACCGTATGGATGTACTCGTACGGTATTGCACCGTTTTGGTTAGGTTTGGTACCATAACGAAGTACTCGTACGGTATTGTACCCTTTTGGTGTGGTTTGGTACCGTAACGAAGTACTCGTACGGTATTGCACCGTTTTGGTGTGGTTTGGTACCGTATGGATGTACTCGTACGATATTGCACCGTTTTGGTTTGGTTTGGTACCGTAACGAAGTACTCGAACGGTATTCCACCGTTTTGGTGTGGTTTGGTACCGTATGGATGTACTCGTACGGTATTGCACCGTTTTGGTGTGGTTTGGTACCGTATGGATGTACTCGTACGGTATTGCACCGTTTTGGTTTGGTTTGGTACCGTAACGAAGTACTCGAACGGTACTGTACCCTTTTGGTGTGGTTTGGTACCGTAACGAAGTACTCGTACGGTATTGCACCGTTTTGGTGTGGTTTGGTACCGTATGGAGTTACTCGTACGGTATTGCACCGTTTTGGTGTGGTTTGGTACCGTATGGATGTACTCGTACGGCATTGCACCGTTTTGGTGTGGTTTGGTACCGTATGGATGTACTCGTACGGTATTGCACCGTTTTGGTGTGGTTTGGTACCGTATGGATGTACTCGAACGGTATTGCACCGTTTTGGTTTGGTTTGGTACCGTAACGAAGTACTCGAACGGTATTGTACCCTTTTAGTGTGGTTTGGTACCGTAACGAAGTACTCGTACGGTATTGCACCGTTTTGGTGTGGTTTGGTACCGTATCGATGTACTCGTACGGTATTGTACCCTTTTTGTGTGGTTTGGTACCCTAACGAAGTACTCGTACGGTATTGCACCGTTTTGGTGTGGTTTGGTACCGTATGGATGTACTCGTACGGTATTGCACCGTTTTGGTTTGGTTTGGTACCGTAACGAAGTACTCGTACGGTATTGTACCCTTTTGGTGTGGTTTGGTACCGTAACGAAGTACTCGTACGGTATTGCACCGTTTTGGTGAGGTTTGGTACCGTATGGATCTACTCGTACGGTATTGCACCGTTTTGGTGTGGTTTGGTACCGTATGGATGTACTCGTATGGTATTGCACCATTTTTGTTAGGTTTGGTACCGTAACGAAGTACTCGTACGGTATTTTACCCTTTTTGTGTGGTTTGGTACCGTAACGAAGTATTCGTACGGTATTGCACCGTTTTGGTGTGGTTTGGTACCGTATGGATGTACTCGTACGGTATTGCACCGTTTTGGTGTCGTTTGGTACCGTATGGTATTGCACCGTTTTGGTTTGGTTTGGTACCGTAACAAAGTACCCGTACGGTATTGTACCCTTTTGGTGTGGTTTGGTACCGTAACGAAGTACTCTTACGGTATTGCACCGTTTTGGTTTGGTTTGGTACCGTATGGATGTACTCGTACGGTATTGCACCATTTTAGTGTGGTTTGGTACCGTATGGATGTACTCGTACGGTATTGCATCGTTTTGGTTTGGTTTGGTACCGTAACGAAGTATTCGTACGGTATTGTACCCTTTTGGTGTGGTTTGGTACCGTAACGAAATACTCTTACGGTATTGCACCGTTTTGGTGTGGTTTGGTACCGTATGGATGTACTCGTACGGTATTGCATCGTTTTGGTTTGGTTTGGTACCGTAACGAAGTACTCGTACGGTATTGTACCCTTTTGGTGTGGTTTGGTACCGTAACGAAATACTCGTACGGTATTGCACCGTTTTGGTGTGGTTTGGTACCGTATGGATGTACTCGTACGGTATTGCACCGTTTTGGTTTGGTTTGGTACCGTAACGAAGTACTCGAACGGTATTGTACCCTTTTGGTGTGGTTTGGTACCGTAACGAAGTACTCGTACGGTATTGCACCGTTTTGGTGTGGTTTGGTACCGTATGGATGTACTCGTACGGTATTGCACCATTTTGGTGTGGTTTGGTACCGTATGGATGTACTCGTACGGTATTGCATCGTTTTGGTTTGGTTTGGTACCGTAACGAAGTACTCGTACGGTATTGTACCCTTTTGGTGTGGTTTGGTATCGTAACGAAATACTCGTACGGTATTGCACCATTTCAGTGTGGTTTGGTACCGTATGGATGTACTCGTACCGTATTGCATCGTTTTGGTTTGGTTTGGTGCCGTAACGAAGTACTCGTACGGTATTGTACCCTTTTGGTGTGGTTTGGTACCGTACGGTATTGCACCGTTTTGGTTTGGTTTGGTACCGTAACGAAGTACTCGTACGGTATTGTACCCTTTTGGTGTGGTTTGGTACCGTAACGAAGTACTCTTACGGTATTGCACCGTTTTGGTGTGGTTTGGTACCGTATGGATGTACTCGTACGGTATTGCACCATTTTGGTGTGGTTTGGTACCGAATGGATGTACTCGTACGGTATTGCACCGTTTTGGTTAGGTTTGGTACCGTAACGAAGTACTCGAACGGTATTGTCCCCTTTTGGTGTGGTTTGGTACCGTAACAAAGTACTCGTACGGTATTGCACCGTTTTGGTGTGGTTTGGTACCGTATGGATGTACTCGTACGGCATTGCACCGTTTTGGTGTGGTTTGGTACCGTATGGATGTACTCGAACGGTATTGCACCGTTTTGGTTTGGTTTGGTACCGTAACGAAGTACTCGAACGGTATTGTACCCTTTTAGTGTGGTTTGGTACCGTAACGAAGTACTCGTACGGTATTGCACCGTTTTGGTGTGGTTTGGTACCGTATCGATGTACTCGTACGGTATTGTACCCTTTTTGTGTGGTTTGGTACCGTAACGAAGTACTTGTACGGTATTGCACCGTTTTGGTGTGGTTTGGTACCGTATGGATGTACTCGTACGGTATTGCACCGTTTTGGTTTGGTTTGGTACCGTAACGAAGTACTCGTACGGTATTGTACCCTTTTGGTGTGGTTTGGTACCGTAACGAAGTACTCGTACGGTATTGCACCGTTTTGATGAGGTTTGGTACCGTATGGATCTACTCGTACGGTATTGCACCGTTTTGGTGTGGTTTGGTACCGTATGGATGTACTCGTATGGTATTGCACCATTTTTGTTAGGTTTGGTACCGTAACGAAGTAGTCGTACGGTATTGTACCCTTTTTTTGTGGTTTGGTACCATAACGAAGTATTCGTACGGTATTGCACCGTTTTGGTGTGGTTTGGTACCGTATGGATGTACTCGTACGGTATTGCACCGTTTTGGTTTGGTTTGGTACCGTAACGAAGTACTCGAACGGTATTGTACCCTTTTGGTGTGGTTTGGTACCGTAACGAAGTACTCGTACGGTATTGCACCGTTTTGGTGTGGTTTGGTACCGTATCGATGTACTCGTACGGTATTGTACCCTTTTTGTGTGGTTTGGTACCGTAACAAAGTACTCGTACGGTATTGCACCGTTTTGGTTTGGTTTGGTACCGTATGGATGTACTCGTATGGTATTGCACCGTTTTGGTTTGGTTTGGTACCGTAACGAAGTACTCGTACGGTATTGTACCCTTTTGGTGTGGTTTGGTACCGTAACGAGGTACTCGTACGGTATTGCACCGTTTTGGTGTGGTTTGGTACCGTATGGATGTACTCGTACGGTATTGTACCCTTTTTGTGTGGTTTGGTACTGTAACGAAGTACTCGTACGGTATTGCACCGTTTTGGTGTGGTTTGGTACCGTATGGATGTACTCGTACGGTATTGCACCGTTTTGGTTAGGTTTGGTACCATAACGAAGTACTCGTACGGTATTGTACCCTTTTGGTGTGGTTTGGTACCGTAACGAAGTACTCGTACGGTATTGCACCGTTTTGGTGTGGTTTGGTACCGTATGGATGTACTCGTACGATATTGCACCGTTTTGGTTTGGTTTGGTACCGTAACGAAGTACTCGAACGGTATTCCACCGTTTTGGTGTGGTTTGGTACCGTATGGATGTACTCGTACGGTATTGCACCGTTTTGGTGTGGTTTGGTACCGTATGGATGTACTCGTACGGTATTGCACCGTTTTGGTTTGGTTTGGTACCGTAACGAAGTACTCGAACGGTACTGTACCCTTTTGGTGTGGTTTGGTACCGTAACGAAGTACTCGTACGGTATTGCACCGTTTTGGTGTGGTTTGGTACCGTATGGAGTTACTCGTACGGTATTGCACCGTTTTGGTGTGGTTTGGTACCGTATGGATGTACTCGTACGGCATTGCACCGTTTTGGTGTGGTTTGGTACCGTATGGATGTACTCGTACGGTATTGCACCGTTTTGGTGTGGTTTGGTACCGTATGGATGTACTCGAACGGTATTGCACCGTTTTGGTTTGGTTTGGTACCGTAACGAAGTACTCGAACGGTATTGTACCCTTTTAGTGTGGTTTGGTACCGTAACGAAGTACTCGTACGGTATTGCACCGTTTTGGTGTGGTTTGGTACCGTATCGATGTACTCGTACGGTATTGTACCCTTTTTGTGTGGTTTGGTACCGTAACGAAGTACTCGTACAATATTGCACCGTTTTGGTGTGGTTTGGTACCGTATGGATGTACTCGTACGGTATTGCACCGTTTTGGTTTGGTTTGGTACCGTAACGAAGTACTCGTACGGTATTGTACCCTTTTGGTGTGGTTTGGTACCGTAACGAAGTACTCGTACGGTATTGCACCGTTTTGGTGAGGTTTGGTACCGTATGGATCTACTCGTACGGTATTGCACCGTTTTGGTGTGGTTTGGTACCGTATGGATGTACTCGTATGGTATTGCACCATTTTTGTTAGGTTTGGTACCGTAACGAAGTACTCGTACGGTATTTTACCCTTTTTGTGTGGTTTGGTACCGTAACGAAGTATTCGTACGGTATTGCACCGTTTTGGTGTGGTTTGGTACCGTATGGATGTACTCGTACGGTATTGCACCGTTTTGGTGTCGTTTGGTACCGTATGGTATTGCACCGTTTTGGTTTGGTTTGGTACCGTAACAAAGTACCCGTACGGTATTGTACCCTTTTGGTGTGGTTTGGTACCGTAACGAAGTACTCTTACGGTATTGCACCGTTTTGGTTTGGTTTGGTACCGTATGGATGTACTCGTACGGTATTGCACCATTTTAGTGTGGTTTGGTACCGTATGGATGTACTCGTACGGTATTGCATCGTTTTGGTTTGGTTTGGTACCGTAACGAAGTATTCGTACGGTATTGTACCCTTTTGGTGTGGTTTGGTACCGTAACGAAATACTCTTACGGTATTGCACCGTTTTGGTGTGGTTTGGTACCGTATGGATGTACTCGTACGGTATTGCATCGTTTTGGTTTGGTTTGGTACCGTAACGAAGTACTCGTACGGTATTGTACCCTTTTGGTGTGGTTTGGTACCGTAACGAAATACTCGTACGGTATTGCACCGTTTTGGTGTGGTTTGGTACCGTATGGATGTACTCGTACGGTATTGCACCGTTTTGGTTTGGTTTGGTACCGTAACGAAGTACTCGAACGGTATTGTACCCTTTTGGTGTGGTTTGGTACCGTAACGAAGTACTCGTACGGTATTGCACCGTTTTGGTGTGGTTTGGTACCGTATGGATGTACTCGTACGGTATTGCACCATTTTGGTGTGGTTTGGTACCGTATGGATGTACTCGTACGGTATTGCATCGTTTTGGTTTGGTTTGGTACCGTAACGAAGTACTCGTACGGTATTGTACCCTTTTGGTGTGGTTTGGTATCGTAACGAAATACTCGTACGGTATTGCACCATTTCAGTGTGGTTTGGTACCGTATGGATGTACTCGTACCGTATTGCATCGTTTTGGTTTGGTTTGGTGCCGTAACGAAGTACTCGTACGGTATTGTACCCTTTTGGTGTGGTTTGGTACCGTAACGAAATACTCGTACGGTATTGCACCGTTTTGGTGTGGTTTGGTACCGTATGGATGTACTCGTACGGTATTGCACCGTTTTGGTTTGGTTTGGTACTGTAACGAAGTACTCGTACGGTATTGTACCCTTTTGGTGTGGTTTGGTACCGTAACGAAGTACTCGTACGGTATTGCACCGTTTTGGTGTGGTTTGGTACCGTATGGATGTACTCGTACGGTATTGCACCGTTTTGGTTTAGTTTGGTACCATAACGAAGTACTCGTACGGTATTGGACCCTTTTGGTGTGGTTTGGTACCGTAATGAAGTACTCGTACGGTATTGCACCGTTTTGGTGCTGTTTGGTACCGTATGGATGTACTCGTACGGTATTGCACCGTTTTGCTGTCGTTTGGTACCGTATGGTATTGCACCGTTTTGGTTTGGTTTGGTACCGTAACGAAGTACCCGTACGGTATTGTACCCTTTTGGTGTGGTTTGGTACCGTCACGAAGTACTCTTATGGTATTGCACCGTTTTGGTGTGGTTTGGTACCGTATGGATGTACTCGTACGGTATTGCACCATTTTAGTGTGGTTTGGTACCGTATGGATGTACTCGTACGGTATTGCATCGTTTTGGTTTGGTTTGGTACCGTAACGAAGTACTCGTACGGTATTGTACCCTTTTGGTGTGGTTTGGTACCGTAACGAAATACTCGTACGGTATTGAACCGTTTTGGTGTGGTTTGGTACCGTATGGATGTACTCGTACGGTATTGCATCGTTTTGGTTTGGTTTGGTACCGTTACGAAGTACTCGAACGGTATTGTACCCTTTTGGTGTGGTTTGGTACCGTAACGAAGTACTCGTACGGTATTGCACCGTTTTGGTGTGGTTTGGTACCGTATGGATGTACTCGTACGGTATTGCACCGTTTTGGTTTGGTTTGGTACCGTAACGAAGTACTCGAACGGTATTGTACCCTTTTAGTGTGGTTTGGTACCGTAACGAAGTACTCGTTCGGTATTGCACCGTTTTGGTGTGGTTTGGGACCATATCGATGTACTCGTACGGTATTGTACCCTTTTTGTGTGGTTTGGTACCGTAACGAAGTACTCGTACGGTATTGCACCGTTTTGGTTTGGTTTGGTACCGTATGGATGTACTCGTATGGTCTTGCACCGTTTTGGTTTGGTTTGGTACCATAAGGAAGTACTCGTACGATATTGGACCCTTTTGGTGTGGTTTGGTACCGTAACGAAGTACTCGTACGGTATTGCACCATTTTGGTGTGGTTTGGTACCGTATGGATGTACTCGTACAGTATTGCATCGTTTTGGTTGGGTTTGGTACCGTAACGAAGTACTCGAACGGTATTGTACCCTTTTAGTGTGGTTTGGTACCGTAACGAAGTACTCGTACGGTATTGCACCGTTTTGGTGTGGTTTGGTACCGTATGGATGTACTCGTACGGTATTGCACCGTTTTTGTTAGGTTTGGTACCATAACGAAGTACTCGTACGGTATTGTACCCTTTTGGTGTGGTTTGGTACCGTAACGAAGTACTCGTACGGTATTGCACCGTTTTGGTGTGGTTTGGTACCGTATGGATGTACTCGTACGGTATTGCACCGTTTTGGTTACGATTGGTACCGTAACGAAGTACTCGAACGGGATTGTACCCTTTTGGTGTGGTTTGGTACCGTAACGAAGTCCTCGTTCGGTATTGCACCGTTTTGGTGTGGTTTGGTACCGTATCGATGTACTCGTACGGTATTGTACCCTTTTTGTGTGGTTTGGTACCGTAACGAAGTACTCGTACGGTATTGCACCGTTTTGGTGTGGTTTGGTACCTTATGGATGTACTCGTATGGTATTGCACCGTTTTGGTTTGGTTTGGTACCGTAACGAAGTACTCGAACGGTATTGTACCCTTTTAGTGTGGTTTGGTACCGTAACGAAGTCCTCGTACGGTATTGCACCGTTTTGGTGTGGTTTGGTACCGTATCGATGTACTCGTACGGTATTGTACCCTTTTTGTGTGGTTTGGTACCGTAACGAAGTACTCGTACGGTATTGCACCATTTTGGTGTGGTTTGGTACCGTATGGATGTACTCGTACGGTATTGCACCGTTTTGGTTTGGTTAGGTACCGTAACGAAGTACTAGTACGGTATTGTACCCTTTTGGTGTGGTTTGGTACCGTAACGAAGTACTCGTACGGTATTGCACCGTTTTGGTGAGGTTTGGTACCGTATGGATCTACTCGTACGGTATTGCATCGTTTTGGTGTGGTTTGGTACCGTATGGATGTACTCGTATGGTATTGCACCATTTTTGTTAGGTTTGGTACCGTAACGAAGTACTCGTACTGTATTGTACCCTTTTTGTGTGGTTTGGTACCGTAACGAAGTATTCGTACGGTATTGCACCGTTTTGGTGTGGTTTGGTACCGTATGGATGTACTCGTACGGTATTGCACCGTTTTGGTTTGGTTTGGTACCGTAACGAAGTACTCGAACGGTAGTGTACCCTTTTAGTGTGGTTTGGTACCGTAACGAAGTACTCGTACGGTATTGCACCGTTTTGGTGTGGTTTGGGACCGTATCGATGTACTCGTACGGTATTGTACCCTTTTTGTGTGGTTTGGTACCGTAACGAAGTACTCGTACGGTATTGCACCGTTTTTGTTTGGTTTGGTACCGTATGGATGTACTCGTACGGTATTGCACCTTTTTGGTTTGGTTTGGTACCGTAACGAAGTACTCGAACGGTATTGTACCCTTTTGGTGTGGTTTGGTACCGTAACGAAGTACTCGTACGGTATTGCACCGTTTTGGTGTGGTTTGGTACCGTATGGATGTACTCGTATGGTATTGCACCATTTTGGTGTGGTTTTGTACCGTATGGATGTACTCGTACAGTATTGCATCGTTTTGGTTGGGTTTGGTACCGTAACGAAGTACTCGTACGGTATTGTACCCTTTTGGTGTGGTTTGGTATCGTAACGAAATACTCGTACGGTATTGCACCGTTTTGGTGTGGTTTGGTACCATTTGGATGTACTCGTACGGTATTGCACCGTTTTGGTGTGGTTTGGTACCGTATGGATGTACTCGTACGGTATTGCACCGTTTTGGTTAGGATTGGTACCGTAACGAAGTACTCGAACGGTATTGTACCCTTTCGGTGTGGTTTGGTACCGTAACGAAGTACTCGTACGGTATTGCACCGTTTTGGTGTGGTTTGGTACCGTATGGATGTACTCGTACGGTATTGCACCGTTTTGGTTTGGTTTGGTACCGTAACGAAGTACTCGAACGATATTGTACCCTTTTAGTGTGGTTTGGTACCGTAACGAAGTACTCGTACGGTATTGCACCGTTTTGGTGTGGTTTGGTACCGTATGGATGTACTCGTACGGTATTGCACCGTTTTTGTTAGGTTTGGTACCATAACGAAGTACTCGTACGGTATTGTACCCTTTTGGTGTGGTTTGGTACCGTAACGAAGTACTCGTACGGTATTGCACCGTTTTGGTGTGGTTTGGTACCGTATGGATGTACTCGTACGGTATTGCACCGTTTTGGTTACGATTGGTACCGTAACGAAGTACTCGAACGGTATTGTACCCTTTTGGTGTGGTTTGGTACCGTAACGAAGTCCTCGTACGGTATTGCACCGTTTTGGTGTGGTTTGGTACCGTATCGATGTACTCGTACGGTATTGTACCCTTTTTGTGTGGTTTGGTACCGTAACGAAGTACTCGTACGGTATTGCACCGTTTTGGTGTTGTTTGGTACCGTATGGATGTGCTCGTATGGTATTGCACCGTTCTGGTTTGGTTTGGTACCGTAACGAAGTACTCGAACGGTATTGTACCCTTTTAGTGTGGTTTGGCACCGTAACGAAGTCCTCGTACGGTATTGCACCGTTTTGGTGTGGTTTGGTACCGTATCAATGTACTCGTACGGTATTGTACCCTTTTTGTGTGGTTTGGTACCGTAACGAAGGACTCGTACGGTATTGCACCGTTTTGGTGTGGTTTGGTACCGTATGGATGTACTCGTACGGTATTACACCGTTTTGGTTTGGTTAGGTACCGTAACGAAGTACTAGTACGGTATTGTACCCTTTTGGTGTGGTTTGGTACCGTAACGAAGTACTCGTATGGTATTGCACCGTTTTGGTGAGGTTTGGTACCGTATGGATCTACTCGTACGGTATTGCATCGTTTTGGTGTGGTTTGGTACCGTATGGATGTACTCGTATGGTATTGCACCATTTTTGTTAGGTTTGGTACCGTAACGAAGTACTCGTACAGTATTGTACCCTTTTTGTGTGGTTTGGTACTGTAACGAAGTATTCGTACGGTATTGCACCGTTTTGGTGAGGGTTGCTACCGTATGGATGTACTCGTACGGTATTGCACCGTTTTGGATTGGTTTGGTACCGTAACGAAGTACTCGAACGGTATTGTACCCTTTTAGTGTGGTTTGGTACCGTAACGAAGTACTCGTACGGTATTGCACCGTTTTGGTGTGGTTTGGGACCGTATCGATGTACTCGTACGGTATTGTACCCTTTTTGTGTGGTTTGGTACCGTAACGAAGTACTCGTACGGTATTGCACCGTTTTGGTGTGGTTTGGTACCGTATGGATGTACTCGTACGGTATTGCACCGTTTTGGTTTGGTTTGGTACCGTAACGAAGTACTCGAACGGTATTGTACCCTTTTGGTGTGGTTTGGTACCGTAACGAAGTACTCGTACGGTATTGCACCGTTTTGGTGTGGTTTGGTACCGTATGGATGTACTCGTACGGTATTGCACCATTTTGGTGTGGTTTGGTACCGTATGGATGTACTCGTACAGTATTGCATCGTTTTGGTTTGGTTTGATACCGTAACGAAGTACTCGTACGGTATTGTACCCTTTTGGTGAGGTTTGGTATCGTAACGAAATACTCGTACGGTATTGCACCGTTTTGGTGTGGTTTGGTACCATATGGATGTACTCGTACGGTATTGCACCGTTTTGGTGTGGTTTGGTACCGTATGGATGTACTCGTACGGTATTGCACCGTTTTGGTTAGGATTGGTACCGTAACGAAGTACTCGAACGGTATTGTACCCTTTTAGTGTGGTTTGGTACCGTAACGAAGTACTCGTACGGTATTGCACCGTTTTGGTGTGGTTTGGTACCGTATGGATGTACTCGTACGGTATTGCACAGTTTTGGTTTGGTTTGGTACCGTAACGAAGTACTCGAACGGTATTGTACCCTTTTAGTGTGGTTTGGTACCGTAACGAAGTACTCGTACGGTATTGCACCGTTTTGGTGTGGTTTGGGACCGTATCGATGTACTCGTACGGTATTGGACCCTTTTGGTGTGGTTTGGTACCGTAACGAAGTACTCGTACGGTATTCCACCGTTTTGGTGTGGTTTGGTACCGTATGGATGTACTCGTACGGTATTGTACCCTTTTTGTGTGGTTTGGTACCGTAACGAAGTACTCGTACGGTATTGCACCGTTTTGGTGTGGTTTGGTACCGTATGGATGTACTCGTACGGTATTGCACCGTTTTTGTTAGGTTTGGTACCATAACGAAGTACTCGTATGGTATTGTACCCTTTTGGTGTGGTTTGGTACCGTAACGAAGTACTCGTACGGTATTGCACCATTTTGGTGTGGTTTGGTACCGTATGGATGTACTCGTACAGTATTGCATCGTTTTGGTTGGGTTTGGTACCGTAACGAAGTACTCGAACGGTATTGTACCCTTTTAGTGTGGTTTGGTACCGTAACGAAGTACTCGTACGGTATTGCACCGTTTTGGTGTGGTTTGGTACCGTATGGATGTACTCGTACGGTATTGCACCGTTTTTGTTAGGTTTGGTACCATAACGAAGTACTCGTACGGTATTGTACCCTTTTGGTGTGGTTTGGTACCGTAACGAAGTACTCGTACGGTATTGCACCGTTTTGGTGTGGTTTGGTACCGTATGGATGTACTCGTACGGTATTGCACCGTTTTGGTTACGATTGGTACCGTAACGAAGTACTCGAACGGGATTGTACCCTTTTGGTGTGGTTTGGTACCGTAACGAAGTCCTCGTTCGGTATTGCACCGTTTTGGTGTGGTTTGGTACCGTATCGATGTACTCGTACGGTATTGTACCCTTTTTGTGTGGTTTGGTACCGTAACGAAGTACTCGTACGGTATTGCACCGTTTTGGTGTGGTTTGGTACCTTATGGATGTACTCGTATGGTATTGCACCGTTTTGGTTTGGTTTGGTACCGTAACGAAGTACTCGAACGGTATTGTACCCTTTTAGTGTGGTTTGGTACCGTAACGAAGTCCTCGTACGGTATTGCACCGTTTTGGTGTGGTTTGGTACCGTATCGATGTACTCGTACGGTATTGTACCCTTTTTGTGTGGTTTGGTACCGTAACGAAGTACTCGTACGGTATTGCACCATTTTGGTGTGGTTTGGTACCGTATGGATGTACTCGTACGGTATTGCACCGTTTTGGTTTGGTTAGGTACCGTAACGAAGTACTAGTACGGTATTGTACCCTTTTGGTGTGGTTTGGTACCGTAACGAAGTACTCGTACGGTATTGCACCGTTTTGGTGAGGTTTGGTACCGTATGGATCTACTCGTACGGTATTGCATCGTTTTGGTGTGGTTTGGTACCGTATGGATGTACTCGTATGGTATTGCACAATTTTTGTTAGGTTTGGTACCGTAACGAAGTACTCGTACTGTATTGTACCCTTTTTGTGTGGTTTGGTACCGTAACGAAGTATTCGTACGGTATTGCACCGTTTTGGTGTGGTTTGGTACCGTATGGATGTACTCGTACGGTATTGCACCGTTTTGGTTTGGTTTGGTACCGTAACGAAGTACTCGAACGGTAGTGTACCCTTTTAGTGTGGTTTGGTACCGTAACGAAGTACTCGTACGGTATTGCACCGTTTTGGTGTGGTTTGGGACCGTATCGATGTACTCGTACGGTATTGTACCCTTTTTGTGTGGTTTGGTACCGTAACGAAGTACTCGTACGGTATTGCACCGTTTTTGTTTGGTTTGGTACCGTATGGATGTACTCGTACGGTATTGCACCTTTTTGGTTTGGTTTGGTACCGTAACGAAGTACTCGAACGGTATTGTACCCTTTTGGTGTGGTTTGGTACCGTAACGAAGTACTCGTACGGTATTGCACCGTTTTGGTGTGGTTTGGTACCGTATGGATGTACTCGTATGGTATTGCACCATTTTGGTGTGGTTTTGTACCGTATGGATGTACTCGTACAGTATTGCATCGTTTTGGTTGGGTTTGGTACCGTAACGAAGTACTCGTACGGTATTGTACCCTTTTGGTGTGGTTTGGTATCGTAACGAAATACTCGTACGGTATTGCACCGTTTTGGTGTGGTTTGGTACCATTTGGATGTACTCGTACGGTATTGCACCGTTTTGGTGTGGTTTGGTACTGTATGGATGTACTCGTACGGTATTGCACCGTTTTGGTTAGGATTGGTACCGTAACGAAGTACTCGAACGGTATTGTACCCTTTCGGTGTGGTTTGGTACCGTAACGAAGTACTCGTACGGTATTGCACCGTTTTGGTGTGGTTTGGTACCGTATGGATGTACTCGTACGGTATTGCACCGTTTTGGTTTGGTTTGGTACCGTAACGAAGTACTCGAACGATATTGTACCCTTTTAGTGTGGTTTGGTACCGTAACGAAGTACTCGTACGGTATTGCACCGTTTTGGTGTGGTTTGGTACCGTATGGATGTACTCGTACGGTATTGCACCGTTTTTGTTAGGTTTGGTACCATAACGAAGTACTCGTACGGTATTGTACCCTTTTGGTGTGGTTTGGTACCGTAACGAAGTACTCGTACGGTATTGCACCGTTTTGGTGTGGTTTGGTACCGTATGGATGTACTCGTACGGTATTGCACCGTTTTGGTTACGATTGGTACCGTAACGAAGTACTCGAACGGTATTGTACCCTTTTGGTGTGGTTTGGTACCGTAACGAAGTCCTCGTACGGTATTGCACCGTTTTGGTGTGGTTTGGTACCGTATCGATGTACTCGTACGGTATTGTACCCTTTTTGTGTGGTTTGGTACCGTAACGAAGTACTCGTACGGTATTGCACCGTTTTGGTGTTGTTTGGTACCGTATGGATGTGCTCGTATGGTATTGCACCGTTCTGGTTTGGTTTGGTACCGTAACGAAGTACTCGAACGGTATTGTACCCTTTTAGTGTGGTTTGGCACCGTAACGAAGTCCTCGTACGGTATTGCACCGTTTTGGTGTGGTTTGGTACCGTATCAATGTACTCGTACGGTATTGTACCCTTTTTGTGTGGTTTGGTACCGTAACGAAGGACTCGTACGGTATTGCACGGTTTTGGTGTGGTTTGGTACCGTATGGATGTACTCGTACGGTATTACACCGTTTTGGTTTGGTTAGGTACCGTAACGAAGTACTAGTACGGTATTGTACCCTTTTGGTGTGGTTTGGTACCGTAACGAAGTACTCGTATGGTATTGCACCGTTTTGGTGAGGTTTGGTACCGTATGGATCTACTCGTACGGTATTGCATCGTTTTGGTGTGGTTTGGTACCGTATGGATGTACTCGTATGGTATTGCACCATTTTTGTTAGGTTTGGTACCGTAACGAAGTACTCGTACAGTATTGTACCCTTTTTGTGTGGTTTGGTACTGTAACGAAGTATTCGTACGGTATTGCACCGTTTTGGTGAGGGTTGCTACCGTATGGATGTACTCGTACGGTATTGCACCGTTTTGGATTGGTTTGGTACCGTAACGAAGTACTCGAACGGTATTGTACCCTTTTAGTGTGGTTTGGTACCGTAACGAAGTACTCGTACGGTATTGCACCGTTTTGGTGTGGTTTGGGACCGTATCGATGTACTCGTACGGTATTGTACCCTTTTTGTGTGGTTTGGTACCGTAACGAAGTACTCGTACGGTATTGCACCGTTTTGGTGTGGTTTGGTACCGTATGGATGTACTCGTACGGTATTGCACCGTTTTGGTTTGGTTTGGTACCGTAACGAAGTACTCGAACGGTATTGTACCCTTTTGGTGTGGTTTGGTACCGTAACGAAGTACTCGTACGGTATTGCACCGTTTTGGTGTGGTTTGGTACCGTATGGATGTACTCGTACGGTATTGCACCATTTTGGTGTGGTTTGGTACCGTATGGATGTACTCGTACAGTATTGCATCGTTTTTGTTTGGTTTGATACCGTAACGAAGTACTCGTACGGTATTGTACCCTTTTGGTGAGGTTTGGTATCGTAACGAAATACTCGTACGGTATTGCACCGTTTTGGTGTGGTTTGGTACCATATGGATGTACTCGTACGGTATTGCACCGTTTTGGTGTGGTTTGGTACCGTATGGATGTACTCGTACGGTATTGCACCGTTTTGGTTAGGATTGGTACCGTAACGAAGTACTCGAACGGTATTGTACCCTTTTAGTGTGGTTTGGTACCGTAACGAAGTACTCGTACGGTATTGCACCGTTTTGGTGTGGTTTGGTACCGTATGGATGTACTCGTACGGTATTGCACAGTTTTGGTTTGGTTTGGTACCGTAACGAAGTACTCGAACGGTATTGTACCCTTTTAGTGTGGTTTGGTACCGTAACGAAGTACTCGTACGGTATTGCACCGTTTTGGTGTGGTTTGGGACCGTATCGATGTACTCGTACGGTATTGGACCCTTTTGGTGTGGTTTGGTACCGTAACGAAGTACTCGTACGGTATTCCACCGTTTTGGTGTGGTTTGGTACCGTATGGATGTACTCGTACGGTATTGTACCCTTTTTGTGTGGTTTGGTACCGTAACGAAGTACTCGTACGGTATTGCACCGTTTTGGTGTGGTTTGGTACCGTATGGATGTACTCGTACGGTATTGCACCGTTTTTGTTAGGTTTGGTACCATAACGAAGTACTCGTATGGTATTGTACCCTTTTGGTGTGGTTTGGTACCGTAACGAAGTACTCGTACGGTATTGCACCGTTTTGGTGTGGTTTGGTACCGTATGGATGTACTCGTACGGTATTGCACCGTTTTGGTTAGGATTGGTACCGTAACGAAGTACTCGAACGGTATTGTACCCTTTTGGTGTGGTTTGGTACCGTAACGAAGTACTCGTACGGTATTGCACCGTTTTGGTGTGGTTTGGTACCGTATGGATGTACTCGTACGGTATTGCACCGTTTTGGTTTGGTTTGGTACCGTAACGAAGTACTCGAACGGTATTGTACCCTTTTAGTGTGGTTTGGTACGGTAACGAAGTCCTCGTAAGGTATTGCACCGTTTTGGTGTGGTTTGGTACCGTTTCGATGTACTCGTACGGTATTGTACCCTTTTTGTGTGGTTTGGTACCATAACGAAGCACTCGTACGGTATTGCACCGTTTTGGTGTGGTTTGGTACCGTATGGATGTACTCGTACGGTATTGCACCGTTTTGGTTTGGTTAGGTACCGTAACGAAGTACTCGTACGGTATTGTACCGTTTTGGTGTGGTTTGGTACCGTAACGAAGTACTCGTACGGTATTGCACCGTTTTGGTGAGGTTTGGTACCGTATGGATTTACTCGTACAGTATTGCACCGTTTTGGTGTGGTTTGGTACCGTATGGATGTACTCGTATGGTATTGCACCATTTTTGTTAGGTTTGGTACCGTAACGAAGTACTCGTACGGTATTGTACCCTTTTTGTGTGGTTTGGTACCGTAACGAAGTATTCGTACGGTATTGCACCGTTTTGGTGGGGTTTGGTACCGTATGGATGTACTCGTACGGTATTGCACCGTTTTGGTGTCGTTTGGTACCGTATGGTATTGCACCGTTTTGGTTTGGTTTGGTACCGTAACGAAGTACCCGTACGGTATTGTACCCTTTTGGTGTGGTTTGGTACCGTAACGAAGTACTCTTACGGTATTGCACCGTTTTGGTGTGGTTTGGTACCGTATGGATGTACTCGTACGGTATTGCACCATTTTGGTGTGGTTTGGTACCGTATGGATGTACTCGTACGGTATTGCATCGTTTTGGTTTGGTTTGGTACCGTAACGAAGTACTCGTACGGTATTGTACCCTTTTGGTGTGGTTTGGTACCGTAACGAAATACTCGTACGGTATTGCACCGTTTTGGTGTGGTTGGGTACCGTACGGATGTACTCGTACGGTATTGCACCATTTTGGTTTGGTTTGGTACCGTAACGAAGTACTCGAACGGTATTGTACCCTTTTGGTGTGGTTTGGTACCGTAACGAAGTACTCGTACGGTATTGCACAGTTTTGGTGTGGTTTGGTACCGTATGGATGTACTCGTACGGTATTGCACCGTTTTGGTTTGGTTTGGTACCGTAACGAAGTACTCGTACGGTATTGCACCGTTTTGGTGTGGTTTGGTACCGTATCGATGTACTCGTACGGTATTGCACCGTTTTGGTTTGGTTTGGTACCGTAACGAAGTACTCGAACGGTATTGTACCCTTTTAGTGTGGTTTGGTACCGTAACGAAGTACTCGTACGGTATTGCACCGTTTTGGTGTGGTTTGGGACCGTATCGATGTACTCGTACGGTATTGTACCCTTTTTGTGTGGTTTGGTACCGTAACGAAGTACTCGTACGGTATTGCACCGTTTTGGTTTGGTTTGGTACCGTATGGATGTACTCGTATGGTATTGCACCGTTTTGGTTTGGTTTGGTACCGTAACGAAGTACTCGTACGGTATTGGACCCTTTTGGTGTGGTTTGGTACCGTAACGAATTACTCGTACGGTATTGCACCGTTTTGGTGTGGTTTGGTACCGTATGGATGTACTCATACGGTATTGTACCCTTTTTGTGTGGTTTGGTACCGTAACGAAGTACTCGTACGGTATTGCACCGTTTTGGTGTGGTTTGGTACCGTATGGATGTACTCGTACGGTATTGCACCGTTTTGGTTTGGTTTGGTACCGTAACGAAGTACTCGAACGGTATTGTACCCTTTTGGTGTGGTTTGGTACCGTAACGAACTACTCGTACGGTATTGCACCGGTTTGGTGTGGTTTGGTACCGTATGCATGTACTCGTACGGTATTGCACCGTTTTGGTTTGGTTTGGTACCGTAATGAAGTACTCGAACGGTATTGTACCCTTTTCGTGTGGTTTGGTACCGTAACGAAGTACTCGTACGGTATTGCACCGTTTTGGTGTGGTTTGGTACCGTATCGATGTACTCGTACGGTATTGCACCGTTTTGGTTTGGTTTGGTACCGTAACGAAGTACTCGAACGGTATTGTACCCTTTTAGTGTGGTTTGGTACCGTAACGAAGTACTCGTACGGTATTGCACCGTTTTGGTGTGGTTTGGGACCGTATCGATGTACTCGTACGGTATTGTACCCTTTTTGTGTGGTTTGGTACCGTAACGAAGTACTCGTACGGTATTGCACCGTTTTGGTTTGGTTTGGTACCGTATGGATGTACTCATATGGTATTGAACCGTTTTGGTTTTGTTTGGTACCGTAACGAAGTACACGTACGGTATTGGACCCTTTTGGTGTGGTTTGGTACCGTAACGAAGTACTCGTACGGTATTGCACCGTTTTGGTGTGGTTTGGTACCGTATGGATGTACTCGTACGGTATTGTACCCTTTTTGTGTGGTTTGGTACCGTAACGAAGTACTCGTACGGTATTGCACCGTTTTGGTGTGGTTTGGTACCGTATGGATGTACTCGAACGGTATTGCACCGTTTTGGTTTGGTTTGGTACCGTAACGAAGTACTCGAACGGTATTGTACCCTTTTGGTGTGGTTTGGTACCGTAACGAAGTACTCGTACGGTATTGCACCGTTTTGGTGTGGTTTGGTACCGTATGGATGTACTTGTATGGTATTGCACCGTTTTGGTTTGGTTTGGTACCGTAACGAAGTACTCGTACGGAATTGCACCGTTTTGGTGTGGTTTGGTACCGTATGGATGTACTCGTACGGTATTGCACCGTTTTGGTGTGGTTTGGTACCGTATGGATGTACTCGTACGGTATTGCACCGTTTTGGTTTGGTTTGGTACCGTGACGAAGTACTCGAACGGTACTGTACCCTTTTGGTCTCGTTTGGTACCGTAACGAAGTACTCGTACGGTATTGCACCGTTTTGGTGTGGTTTGGTGCCGTATGGATGTACTCGTACGGTATTGCACCGTTTTGGTGTGGTTTGGTACCGTATGGATGTACTCGTATGGTATTGCACCATTTTTGTTAGGTTTGGTACCGTAACGAAGTACTCGTACGGTATTGTACCCTTTTTGTGTGGTTTGGTACCGTAACGAAGTACTCATACGGTATTGCATCGTTTTGGTGTGGTTTGGTACCGTATGGATGTACTCGTACGGTATTGCACCGTTTTGGTGTCGTTTGGTACCGTACGGTATTGCACCGTTTTGGTTTGGTTTGGTACCGTAACGAAGTACTCGTACGGTATTGCACCGTTTTGGTGTGGTTTGGTACCGTATCGATGTACTCGTACGGTATTGCACCGTTTTGGTGTGGTTTGGTACCGTATCGATGTACTCGTACGGTATTGGACCCTTTTTGTGTGGTTTGGTACCGTAACGAAGTACTCGTACGGTATTGCACCGTTTTGGTGTGGTTTGGTACCGTATGGATGTACTCGAACGGTATTGCACCGTTTTGGTTTGGTTTGGTACCGTAATGAAGTACTCGTACGGTATTGCACCGTTTTGGTGTGGTTTGGTACCGTATGGATGTACTCGTACGGTATTGCACCGTTTTGGTGTGGTTTGGTACCGTATGGATGTACTCGTACGGTATTGCACCGTTTTGGTTTGGTTTGGTACCGTGACGAAGTACTCGAACGGTATTGTACCCTTTTGGTCTGGTTTGGTACCGTAACGAAGTACTCGTACGGTATTGCACCGTTTTGGTGTGGTTTGGTGCCGTATGGATGTACTCGTACGGTATTGCACCGTTTTGGTGTGGTTTGGTACCGTATGGATGTACTCGTACGGCATTGCACCGTTTTGGTGTGGTTTGGTACCGTATGGATGTACTCGAACGGTATTGCACCGTTTTGTTTTTGTTTGGTACCGTAACGAAGTACTCGAACTGTATTGTACCCTTTTGGTGTGGTTTGGTACCGTAACGAAGTACTCGTACGGTATTGCACCGTTTTGGTTTGGTTTGGTACCGTAACGAAGTACTCGTACGGTATTGCACCGTTTTGGTGTGGTTTGGTACCGTATGGATGTACTCGTACGGTATTGCACCGTTTTGGTGTGGTTTGGTACCGTATGGATGTACTCGTACGGTATTGCACCGTTTTGGTTTGGTTTGGTACCGTGACGAAGTACTCAAACGGTACTGTACCCTTTTGGTCTCGTTTGGTACCGTAACGAAGTACTCGTACGGTATTGCACCGTTTTGGTGTGGTTTGGTGCCGTATGGATGTACTCGTACGGTATTGCACCGTTTTGGTGTGGTTTGGTACCGTATGGATGTACTCGTATGGTATTGCACCATTTTTGTTAGGTTTGGTACCGTAACGAAGTACTCGTACGGTATTGTACCCTTTTTGTGTGGTTTGGTACCGTAACGAAGTACTCATACGGTATTGCATCGTTTTGGTGTGGTTTGGTACCGTATGGATGTACTCGTACGGTATTGCACCGTTTTGGTGTGGTTTGGTACCGTATGGTATTACACCGTTTTGGTTTGGTTTGGTACCGTAACGAAGTACTCGTACGGTATTGTACCCTTTTGTTGTGGTTTGGTACCGTCACGAAGTACTCGTATGGTATTGCACCGTTTCGGTGTGGTTTGGTACCGTATGGATGTACTCGTAAGGTATTGCACCGTTTTGGTTTGGTTTGGTACCGTAACGGAGTACTCGTACGGTATTGTACCCTTTTGGTGTGGTTTGGTACCGTAACGAAGTACTCGTACGGTATTGCACCGTTTTGGTGAGGTTTGGTACCGTATGGATCTACTCGTACGGTATTGCACCGTTTTGGTTAGATTTGGTACCATAACGAAGTACTCGTACGGTATTGTACCCTTTTGGTGTGGTTTGGTACCGTAACGAAGTACTCGTACGGTATTGCACCGTTTTGGTGTGGTTTGGTACCGTATGGATGTACTCGTACGGTATTGCACCGTGTTGGTGTGGTTTGGTACCGTATGGATGTACTCGTATGGTATTGCACCGTTTTGGTTAGGATTGGTACCGTAACGAAGTACTCGAACGGTATTGTACCCTTTTGGTGTGGTTTGGTACCGTAACTAAGTACTTGTACGGTATTGCACCGTTTTGGTGTGGTTTGGTACCGTATGGATGTACTCGAACGGTATTGCACCTTTTTGGTTTGGTTTGGTACCGTAACGAAGTTCTCGAATGGTATTGTACCCTTTTGGTGTGGTTTGGTACCGTAACGAAGTAGTCGTACGGTATTGCCCCGTTTTGGTGTGGTTTGGTACCGTATCGATGTACTCGTACGGTATTGTACACTTTTTGTGTGGTTTGGTACCGTAACGAAGTTCTCGTACGGTATTGCACCGTTTTGGTTTGGTTTGGTACCGTATGCATGTACTCGTACGGTATTGCACCGTTTTGGTTTGGTTTGGTACCGTAACGAAGTACTCGTACGGTATTGTACTCTTTTGGTGTGGTTTGGTTCCGTAACGAAGTACTCGTACGGTATTGCACCGTTTTGGTGTGGTTTGGTACCGTATGGATGTACTCGTATGGTATTGTACCCTTTTTGTGTGGTTTGGTACCGTAACGAAGTACTCGTACGGTGTTGTACCCTTTTGGTGTGGTTTGGTACCGTAACGAAGTACTCGTACGGTATTGCACCGTTTTGGTGAGGTTTGGTACCGTATGGATCTACTCGTACGGTATTGCACCGTTTTGGTGTGGTTTGGTACCGTATGGATGTACTCGTATGGTATTGCACCATTTTTGTTAGGTTTGGTACCGTAACGAAGTACTCGTACGGTATTGCACCGTTTTTGTGTGGTTTGGTACCGTATGGATGTACACGTACGGTATTGCACCGTTTTGGTGTGGTTTGGTACCGTATGTATGTACTCGAACGGTATTGCACCGTTTTGGTTTGGTTTGGTACCGTAACGAAGTACTCGAACGGTATTGTACCCTTTTGGTGTGGTTTGGTACCGTAACGAAGTACTCGTACGGTATTGCACCGTTTTGGTGTGGTTTGGTACCGTATGGATGTACTCGTACGGTATTGCACCGTTTTGGTTTGGTTTGGTACCGTAACGAAGTACTCGTACGGTATTCCACCGTTTTGGTGTGGTTTGGTACCTTATGGATGTACTCGTACGGTATTGCACCGTTTTGGTGTGGTTTGGTACCGTATGGATGTACTCGTACGGTATTGCACCGTTTTGGTTTGGTTTGGTACCGTAACGAAGTAGTCGAACGGTATTGTACCCTTTTGGTGTGGTTTGGTACCGTAACGAAGTACTCGTACGGTATTGCACCGTTTTGGTGTGGTTTGGTACCGTATGGATGTACTCGTACGGTATTGCACCGTTTTGGTTTGGTTTGGTACCGTATGGATGTACTCGTACAGTATTGCATCGTTTTGGTTTGGTTTGATACCGTAACGAAGTACTCGTACGGTATTGTACCCTTTTGGTGAGGTTTGGTATCGTAACGAAATACTCGTACGGTATTGCACCGTTTTGGTGTGGTTTGGTACCATATGGATGTACTCGTACGGTATTGCACCGTTTTGGTGTGGTTTGGTACCGTATGGATGTACTCGTACGGTATTGCACCGTTTTGGTTAGGATTGGTACCGTAACGAAGTACTCGAACGGTATTGTACCCTTTTGGTGTGGTTTGGTACCGTAACGAAGTACTCGTACGGTATTGCACCGTTTTGGTGTGGTTTGGTACCGTATGGATGTACTCGTACGGTATTGCACAGTTTTGGTTTGGTTTGGTACCGTAACGAAGTACTCGAACGGTATTGTACCCTTTTAGTGTGGTTTGGTACCGTAACGAAGTACTCGTACGGTATTGCACCGTTTTGGTGTGGTTTGGGACCGTATCGATGTACTCGTACGGTATTGGACCCTTTTGGTGTGGTTTGGTACCGTAACGAAGTACTCGTACGGTATTCCACCGTTTTGGTGTGGTTTGGTACCGTATGGATGTACTCGTACGGTATTGTACCCTTTTTGTGTGGTTTGGTACCGTAACGAAGTACTCGTACGGTATTGCACCGTTTTGGTGTGGTTTGGTACCGTATGGATGTACTCGTACGGTATTGCACCGTTTTTGTTAGGTTTGGTACCATAACGAAGTACTCGTATGGTATTGTACCCTTTTGGTGTGGTTTGGTACCGTAACGAAGTACTCGTACGGTATTGCACCGTTTTGCTGTGGTTTGGTACCGTATGGATGTACTCGTACGGTATTGCACCGTTTTGGTTTGGTTTGGTACCGTAACGAAGTACTCGAACGGTATTGTACCCTTTTAGTGTGGTTTGGTACCGTAACGAAGTCCTCGTACGGTATTGCACCGTTTTGGTGTGGTTTGGTACCGTTTCGATGTACTCGTACGGTATTGTACCCTTTTTGTGTGGTTTGGTACCATAACGAAGCACTCGTACGGTATTGCACCGTTTTGGTGTGGTTTGGTACCGTATGGATGTACTCGTACGGTATTGCACCGTTTTGGTTTGGTTAGGTACCGTAACGAAGTACTCGTACGGTATTGTACCGTTTTGGTGTGGTTTGGTACCGTAACGAAGTACTCGTACGGTATTGCACCGTTTTGGTGAGGTTTGGTACCGTATGGATTTACTCGTACGGTATTGCACCGTTTTGGTGTGGTTTGGTACCGTATGGATGTACTCGTATGGTATTGCACCATTTTTGTTAGGTTTGGTACCGTAACGAAGTACTCGTACGGTATTGTACCCTTTTTGTGTGGTTTGGTACCGTAACGAAGTATTCGTACGGTATTGCACCGTTTTGGTGGGGTTTGGTACCGTATGGATGTACTCGTACGGTATTGCACCGTTTTGGTGTCGTTTGGTACCGTATGGTATTGCACCGTTTTGGTTTGGTTTGGTACCGTAACGAAGTACCCGTACGGTATTGTACCCTTTTGGTGTGGTTTGGTACCGTAACGAAGTACTCTTACGGTATTGCACCGTTTTGGTGTGGTTTGGTACCGTATGGATGTACTCGTACGGTATTGCACCATTTTGGTGTGGTTTGGTACCGTATGGATGTACTCGTACGGTATTGCATCGTTTTGGTTTGGTTTGGTACCGTAACGAAGTACTCGTACGGTATTGTACCCTTTTTGTGTGGTTTGGTACCGTAACGAAATACTCGTACGGTATTGCACCGTTTTGGTGTGGTTGGGTACCGTACGGATGTACTCGTACGGTATTGCACCATTTTGGTTTGGTTTGGTACCGTAACGAAGTACTCGAACGGTATTGTACCCTTTTGGTGTGGTTTGGTACCGTAACGAAGTACTCGTACGGTATTGCACAGTTTTGGTGTGGTTTGGTACCGTATGGATGTACTCGTACGGTATTGCACCGTTTTGGTTTGGTTTGGTACCGTAACGAAGTACTCGTACGGTATTGCACCGTTTTGGTGTGGTTTGGTACCGTATCGATGTACTCGTACGGTATTGCACCGTTTTGGTTTGGTTTGGTACCGTAACGAAGTACTCGAACGGTATTGTACCCTTTTAGTGTGGTTTGGTACCGTAACGAAGTACTCGTACGGTATTGCACCGTTTTGGTGTGGTTTGGGACCGTATCGATGTACTCGTACGGTATTGTACCCTTTTTGTGTGGTTTGGTACCGTAACGAAGTACTCGTACGGTATTGCACCGTTTTGGTTTGGTTTGGTACCGTATGGATGTACTCGTATGGTATTGCACCGTTTTGGTTTGGTTTGGTACCGTAACGAAGTACTCGTACGGTATTGGACCCTTTTGGTGTGGTTTGGTACCGTAACGAAGTACTCGTACGGTATTGCACCGTTTTGGTGTGGTTTGGTACCGTATGGATGTACTCATACGGTATTGTACCCTTTTTGTGTGGTTTGGTACCGTAACGAAGTACTCGTACGGTATTGCACCGTTTTGGTGTGGTTTGGTACCGTATGGATGTACTCGTACGGTATTGCACCGTTTTGGTTTGGTTTGGTACCGTAACGAAGTACTCGAACGGTATTGTACCCTTTTGGTGTGGTTTGGTACCGTAACGAACTACTCGTACGGTATTGCACCGGTTTGGTGTGGTTTGGTACCGTATGCATGTACTCGTACGGTATTGCACCGTTTTGGTTTGGTTTGGTACCGTAATGAAGTACTCGAACGGTATTGTACCCTTTTCGTGTGGTTTGGTACCGTAACGAAGTACTCGTACGGTATTGCACCGTTTTGGTGTGGTTTGGTACCGTATCGATGTACTCGTACGGTATTGCACCGTTTTGGTTTGGTTTGGTACCGTAACGAAGTACTCGAACGGTATTGTACCCTTTTAGTGTGGTTTGGTACCGTAACGAAGTACTCGTACGGTATTGCACCGTTTTGGTGTGGTTTGGGACCGTATCGATGTACTCGTACGGTATTGTACCCTTTTTGTGTGGTTTGGTACCGTAACGAAGTACTCGTACGGTATTGCACCGTTTTGGTTTGGTTTGGTACCGTATGGATGTACTCATATGGTATTGAACCGTTTTGGTTTTGTTTGGTACCGTAACGAAGTACACGTACGGTATTGGACCCTTTTGGTGTGGTTTGGTACCGTAACGAAGTACTCGTACGGTATTGCACCGTTTTGGTGTGGTTTGGTACCGTATGGATGTACTCGTACGGTATTGTACCCTTTTTGTGTGGTTTGGTACCGTAACGAAGTACTCGTACGGTATTGCACCGTTTTGGTGTGGTTTGGTACCGTATGGATGTACTCGAACGGTATTGCACCGTTTTGGTTTGGTTTGGTACCGTAACGAAGTACTCGAACGGTATTGTACCCTTTTGGTGTGGTTTGGTACCGTAACGAAGTACTCGTACGGTATTGCACCGTTTTGGTGTGGTTTGGTACCGTATGGATGTACTTGTATGGTATTGCACCGTTTTGGTTTGGTTTGGTACCGTAACGAAGTACTCGTACGGAATTGCACCGTTTTGGTGTGGTTTGGTACCGTATGGATGTACTCGTACGGTATTGCACCGTTTTGGTGTGGTTTGGTACCGTATGGATGTACTCGTACGGTATTGCACCGTTTTGGTTTGGTTTGGTACCGTGACGAAGTACTCGAACGGTACTGTACCCTTTTGGTCTCGTTTGGTACCGTAACGAAGTACTCGTACGGTATTGCACCGTTTTGGTGTGGTTTGGTGCCGTATGGATGTACTCGTACGGTATTGCACCGTTTTGGTGTGGTTTGGTACCGTATGGATGTACTCGTATGGTATTGCACCATTTTTGTTAGGTTTGGTACCGTAACGAAGTACTCGTACGGTATTGTACCCTTTTTGTGTGGTTTGGTACCGTAACGAAGTACTCATACGGTATTGCATCGTTTTGGTGTGGTTTGGTACCGTATGGATGTACTCGTACGGTATTGCACCGTTTTGGTGTCGTTTGGTACCGTACGGTATTGCACCGTTTTGGTTTGGTTTGGTACCGTAACGAAGTACTCGTACGGTATTGCACCGTTTTGGTGTGGTTTGGTACCGTATCGATGTACTCGTACGGTATTGCACCGTTTTGGTGTGGTTTGGTACCGTATCGATGTACTCGTACGGTATTGGACCCTTTTTGTGTGGTTTGGTACCGTAACGAAGTACTCGTACGGTATTGCACCGTTTTGGTGTGGTTTGGTACCGTATGGATGTACTCGAACGGTATTGCACCGTTTTGGTTTGGTTTGGTACCGTAATGAAGTACTCGTACGGTATTGCACCGTTTTGGTGTGGTTTGGTACCGTATGGATGTACTCGTACGGTATTGCACCGTTTTGGTGTGGTTTGGTACCGTATGGATGTACTCGTACGGTATTGCACCGTTTTGGTTTGGTTTGGTACCGTGACGAAGTACTCGAACGGTATTGTACCCTTTTGGTCTGGTTTGGTACCGTAACGAAGTACTCGTACGGTATTGCACCGTTTTGGTGTGGTTTGGTGCCGTATGGATGTACTCGTACGGTATTGCACCGTTTTGGTGTGGTTTGGTACCGTATGGATGTACTCGTACGGCATTGCACCGTTTTGGTGTGGTTTGGTACCGTATGGATGTACTCGAACGGTATTGCACCGTTTTGTTTTGGTTTGGTACCGTAACGAAGTACTCGAACTGTATTGTACCCTTTTGGTGTGGTTTGGTACCGTAACGAAGTACTCGTACGGTATTGCACCGTTTTGGTGTGGTTTGGTACCGTATGGATGTACTTGTATGGTATTGCACCGTTTTGGTTTGGTTTGGTACCGTAACGAAGTACTCGTACGGTATTGCACCGTTTTGGTGTGGTTTGGTACCGTATGGATGTACTCGTACGGTATTGCACCGTTTTGGTGTGGTTTGGTACCGTATGGATGTACTCGTACGGTATTGCACCGTTTTGGTTTGGTTTGGTACCGTGACGAAGTACTCAAACGGTACTGTACCCTTTTGGTCTCGTTTGGTACCGTAACGAAGTACTCGTACGGTATTGCACCGTTTTGGTGTGGTTTGGTGCCGTATGGATGTACTCGTACGGTATTGCACCGTTTTGGTGTGGTTTGGTACCGTATGGATGTACTCGTATGGTATTGCACCATTTTTGTTAGGTTTGGTACCGTAACGAAGTACTCGTACGGTATTGTACCCTTTTTGTGTGGTTTGGTACCGTAACGAAGTACTCATACGGTATTGCATCGTTTTGGTGTGGTTTGGTACCGTATGGATGTACTCGTACGGTATTGCACCGTTTTGGTGTGGTTTGGTACCGTATGGTATTACACCGTTTTGGTTTGGTTTGGTACCGTAACGAAGTACTCGTACGGTATTGTACCTTTTTGTTGTGGTTTGGTACCGTCACGAAGTACTCGTATGGTATTGCACCGTTTCGGTGTGGTTTGGTACCGTATGGATGTACTCGTAAGGTATTGCACCGTTTTGGTTTGGTTTGGTACCGTAACGGAGTACTCGTACGGTATTGTACCCTTTTGGTGTGGTTTGGTACCGTAACGAAGTACTCGTACGGTATTGCACCGTTTTGGTGAGGTTTGGTACCGTATGGATCTACTCGTACGGTATTGCACCGTTTTGGTTAGATTTGGTACCATAACGAAGTACTCGTACGGTATTGTACCCTTTTGGTGTGGTTTGGTACCGTAACGAAGTACTCGTACGGTATTGCACCGTTTTGGTGTGGTTTGGTACCGTATGGATGTACTCGTACGGTATTGCACCGTGTTGGTGTGGTTTGGTACCGTATGGATGTACTCGTATGGTATTGCACCGTTTTGGTTAGGATTGGTACCGTAACGAAGTACTCGAACGGTATTGTACCCTTTTGGTGTGGTTTGGTACCGTAACTAAGTACTTGTACGGTATTGCACCGTTTTGGTGTGGTTTGGTACCGTATGGATGTACTCGAACGGTATTGCACCTTTTTGGTTTGGTTTGGTACCGTAACGAAGTTCTCGAATGGTATTGTACCCTTTTGGTGTGGTTTGGTACCGTAACGAAGTAGTCGTACGGTATTGCACCGTTTTGGTGTGGTTTGGTACCGTATCGATGTACTCGTACGGTATTGTACACTTTTTGTGTGGTTTGGTACCGTAACGAAGTTCTCGTACGGTATTGCACCGTTTTGGTTTGGTTTGGTACCGTATGCATGTACTCGTACGGTATTGCACCGTTTTGGTTTGGTTTGGTACCGTAACGAAGTACTCGTACGGTATTGTACTCTTTTGGTGTGGTTTGGTTCCGTAACGAAGTACTCGTACGGTATTGCACCGTTTTGGTGTGGTTTGGTACCGTATGGATGTACTCGTATGGTATTGTACCCTTTTTGTGTGGTTTGGTACCGTAACGAAGTACTCGTACGGTGTTGTACCCTTTTGGTGTGGTTTGGTACCGTAACGAAGTACTCGTACGGTATTGCACCGTTTTGGTGAGGTTTGGTACCGTATGGATCTACTCGTACGGTATTGCACCGTTTTGGTGTGGTTTGGTACCGTATGGATGTACTCGTATGGTATTGCACCATTTTTGTTAGGTTTGGTACCGTAACGAAGTACTCGTACGGTATTGCACCGTTTTTGTGTGGTTTGGTACCGTATGGATGTACACGTACGGTATTGCACCGTTTTGGTGTGGTTTGGTACCGTATGTATGTACTCGAACGGTATTGCACCGTTTTGGTTTGGTTTGGTACCGTAACGAAGTACTCGAACGGTATTGTACCCTTTTGGTGTGGTTTGGTACCGTAACGAAGTACTCGTACGGTATTGCACCGTTTTTGTGTGGTTTGGTACCGTATGGATGTACTCGTACGGTATTGCACCGTTTTGGTTTGGTTTGGTACCGTAACGAAGTACTCGTACGGTATTCCACCGTTTTGGTGTGGTTTGGTACCTTATGGATGTACTCGTACGGTATTGCACCGTTTTGGTGTGGTTTGGTACCGTATGGATGTACTCGTACGGTATTGCACCGTTTTGGTTTGGTTTGGTACCGTAACGAAGTAGTCGAACGGTATTGTACCCTTTTGGTGTGGTTTGGTACCGTAACGAAGTACTCGTACGGTATTGCACCGTTTTGGTGTGGTTTGGTACCGTATGGATGTACTCGTACGGTATTGCACCGTTTTGGTTTGGTTTGGTACCGTAACGAAGTACTCGTACGGTATTGCACCGTTTTGGGGTGGTTTGGTACCGTATGGATGTACTCGTAAGGTATTGCACCGTTTTGGAGTGGTTTGGTACCGTATGGATGTACTTGTACGGTATTGCACCGTTTTGGTTTGGTTTGGTACCGTAACGAAGTACTCGAACGGTATTGTACCCTTTTGGTGTGGTTTGGTACCGTAACGAAGTACTCGTACGGTATTGCACCGTTTTGGTGTGGTTTGGTACCGTATGGATGTACTCGTACGGTATTGCACCGTTTTGGTTTGGTTTGGTAGCGTAACGAAGTACTCGTACGGTATTCCACCGTTTTGGTGTGGTTTGGTACCGTATGGACGTACTCGTACGGTATTGCACCGTTTTGGTGTGGTTTGGTACCGTATGGATGTACTCGTACGGTATTGCACCGTTTTGGTTTGGTTTGGTACCGTAACGAAGTACTCGAACGGTATTGTACCCTTTTGGTGTGGTTTGGTACCGTAACGAAGTACTCGTACGGTATTGCACCGTTTTGGTGTTGTTTGGTACCGTATGGATGTACTCGTACGGTATTGCACCGTTTTGGTTTGGTTTGGTACCGTAACGAAGTACTCGTACGGTATTCCACCGTTTTGGTGTGGTTTGGTACCGTATGGATGTACTCGTATGGTATTGCACATTTTTGGTGAGGTTTGGTACCGTATGGATGTACTCGTACGGTATTGCACCGTTTTGGTGTGGTTTGGTACTGCATGGATGTACTCGTACGGTATTGCACCGTTTTGGTTTGGTTTGGTACCGTGACGAAGTACTGGAACGGTATTGTACCCTTTTGGTCTCGTTTGGTACCGTAACGAAGTACTCGTACGGTATTGCACCGTTTTGGTGTGGTTTGGTGCCGTATGGATGTACTCGTACGGTATTGCACCGTTTTGGTGTGGTTTTGTACCGTATGGATGTACTCGTATGGTATTGCACCATTTTTGTTAGGTTTAGTACCGTAACGAAGTACTCGTACGGTATTGTACCCTTTTTGTGTGATTTGGTACCGTAACGAAGTACTCATACGGTATTGCATCGTTTTGGTGTGGTTTGGTACCGTATGGATGTACTCGTACGGTATTGCACCGTTTTGGTGTTGTTTGGTACCGTATGGTATTACACCGTTTTGGTTTGGTTTGGTACCGTAACGAAGTACGCGTACGGTATTGTACCCTTTTGTTGTGATTTGGTACCGTCACGAAGTACTCGTATGGTATTGCACCGTTTCGGTGTGGTTTGGTACCGTATGGATGTACTCGTAAGGTATTGCACCGTTTTGGTTTGGTTTGGTACCGTAACGGAGTACTCGTACGGTATTGTACCCTTTTGGTGTGGTTTGGTACCGTAACGAAGTACTCGTACGGTATTGCACCGTTTTGGTGAGGTTTGGTACCGTATGGATCTACTCGTACGGTATTGCACCGTTTTGGTTAGATTTGGTACCATAACGAAGTACTCGTACGGTATTGTACCCTTTTGGTGTGGTTTGGTACCGTAACGAAGTACTCGTACGGTATTGCACCGTTTTGGTGTGGTTTGGTACCGTATGGATGTACTCGTACGGTATTGCACCGTGTTGGTGTGGTTTGGTACCGTATGGATGTACTCGTATGGTATTGCACCGTTTTGGTTAGGATTGGTACCGTAACGAAGTACTCGAACGGTATTGTACCCTTTTGGTGTGGTTTGGTACCGTAACTAAGTACTTGTACGGTATTGCACCGTTTTGGTGTGGTTTGGTACCGTATGGATGTACTCGAACGGTATTGCACCTTTTTGGTTTGGTTTGGTACCGTAACGAAGTTCTCGAATGGTATTGTACCCTTTTGGTGTGGTTTGGTACCGTAACGAAGTAGTCGTACGGTATTGCACCGTTTTGGTGTGGTTTGGTACCGTATCGATGTACTCGTACGGTATTGTACACTTTTTGTGTGGTTTGGTACCGTAACGAAGTTCTCGTACGGTATTGCACCGTTTTGGTTTGGTTTGGTACCGTATGGATGTACTCGTACGGTATTGCACCGTTTTGGTTTGGTTTGGTACCGTAACGAAGTACTCGTACGGTATTGTACTCTTTTGGTGTGGTTTGGTTCCGTAACGAAGTACTCGTACGGTATTGCACCGTTTTGGTGTGGTTTGGTACCGTATGGATGTACTCGTATGGTATTGTACCCTTTTTGTGTGGTTTGGTACCGTAACGAAGTACTCGTACGGTATTGTACCCTTTTGGTGTGGTTTGGTACCGTAACGAAGTACTCGTACGGTATTGCACCGTTTTGGTGAGGTTTGGTACCGTATGGATCTACTCGAACGGTATTGCACCGTTTTGGTGTGGTTTGGTACCGTATGGATGTACTCGTATGGTATTGCACCATTTTTGTTAGGTTTGGTACCGTAACGAAGTACTCGTACGGTATTGCACCGTTTTGGTGTGGTTTGGTACCGTATGGATGTACACGTACGGTATTGCACCGTTTTGGTGTGGTTTGGTACCGTATGGATGTACTCGAACGGTATTGCACCGTTTTGGTTTGGTTTGGTACCGTAACGAAGTACTCGAACGGTATTGTACCCTTTTGGTGTGGTTTGGTACCGTAACGAAGTACTCGTACGGTATTGCACCGTTTTGGTGTGGTTTGGTACCGTATGGATGTACTCGTACGGTATTGCACCGTTTTGGTTTGGTTTGGTACCGTAACGAAGTACTCGTACGGTATTCCACCGTTTTGGTGTGGTTTGGTACCGTATGGATGTACTCGTACGCTATTGCACCGTTTTGGTGTGGTTTGGTACCGTATGGATGTACTCGTACGGTATTGCACCGTTTTGGTTTGGTTTGGTACCGTAACGAAGTACTCGAACGATATTGTACCCTTTTGGTGTGGTTTTGTACCGTAACGAAGTACTCGTACGGTATTGCACCGTTTTGGTGTTGTTTGGTACCGTATGGATGTACTCGTACGGTATTGCACCGTATTGGTTTGGTTTGGTACCGTAACGAAGTACTCGTACGGTATTCCACCGTTTTGGTGTGGTTTGGTACCGTATGGATGTACTCGTATGGTATTGCACCATTTTGGTGAGGTTTGGTACCGTATGGATGTACTCGTACGGTATTGCACCGTTTTGGTGTGGTTTGGTACCGTATGGATGTACTCGTACGGTATTGCACCGTTTTGGTGTCGTTTGGTACCGTATGGTATTGCACCGTTTTAGTTTGGTTTGGTACCGAAACGAAGTACCCGTACGGTATTGTACCCTTTCGGTGTGGTTTGGTACCGTAACGAACTACTCTTACGGTATTGCACCGTTTTGGTGTGGTTTGGTACCGTATGGATGTACTCGTACGGTATTGCACCATTTTGGTGTGGTTTGGTACCGTATGGATGTACTCGTACGGTATTGCATCGTTTTGGTTTGGTTTGGTACCGTAACGAAGTACTCGTACGGTATTGTACACTTTATGTGTGGTTTGGTACCGTAACGAAATACTCGTACGGTATTGCACTGTTTTGGTGTGGTTTGGTACCATATGGATGTACTCGTACGGTATTGCACCGTTTTGGTGTGGTTTGGTACCGTATGGATGTACTCGTACGGTATTGCACCGTTTTGGTTAGGATTGGTACCGTAACGAAGTACTCGAACGGTATTGTACCCTTTTGGTGTGGTTTTGTACCGTAACGAAGTACTCGTACGGTATTGCACCGTTTTGGTGTGGTTTGGTACCGTATGGATGTACTCGTACGGTATTGCACCGTTTTGGTTTGGTTTGGTACCGTAACGAAGTACTCGAACGGTATTGTACCCTTTTGGTGTGGTTTGGTACCGTAACGAAGTACTCGTACGGTATTGCACCGTTTTGGTGTGGTTTGGTACCGTATCGATGTACTCGTACGGTATTGTACCCTTTTTGTGTGGTTTGGTACCGTAACAAAGTACTCGTACGGTATTGCACCGTTTTGGTTTGGTTTGGTACCGTATGGATGTACTCGTATGGTATTGCACCATTTTGGTTTGGTTTCGTAACGTAACGAAATACTCGTACGGTATTGTACCCTTTTGGTGTGGTTTGGTACCGTAACGAGGTACTCGTACGGTATTGCACCGTTTTGGTGTGGATTGGTACCGTATGGATGTACTCGTACGGTATTGTACCCTTTTTGTGTGGTTTGGTACCGTAACGAAGTACTCGTACGGTATTGCACCGTTTTGGTGTGGTTTGGTACCGTATGGATGTACTCGTACGGTATTGCACCGTTTTGGTTAGGTTTGGTACCATAACGAAGTACTCGTACGGTATTGTACCCTTTTGGTGTTGTTTGGTACCGTAACGAAGTACTCGTACGGTATTGCACCGTTTTGGTGTGGTTTGGTACCGTATGGATGTACTCGTACGGTATTGCACCGTTTTAGTTTGGTTTGGTACCGTAACGAAGTACTCGTACGGTATTGCACCGTTTTGGTGTGGTTTGGTACCGTATGGATGTACTCGTACGGTATTGCACCGTTTTGGTTAGGTTTGGTACCATAACGAAGTACTCGTACGGTATTGTACCCTTTTGGTGTGGTTTGGTACCGTAACGAAGTACTCGTAAGGTATTGCACCGTTTTGGTGTGGTTTGGTACCGTATAGATGTACTCGTACGGTATTGCACCATTTTGGTGTGGTTTGGTACCGTATGGATGTACTCGTACGTTATTGTATCGTTTTGGTTTGGTTTGGTACCGTAACGAAGTACTCGTACGGTATTGTACCCTTTTCGTGTGGTTTGGTACCGTAACGAAATACTCGTACGGTATTGCACCGTTTTGGTGTGGTTTGGTACCGTATGGATGTACTCGTACGGTATTGCACCGTTTTGGTTTGGTTTGGTACCGTAACGAAGTACTCGAACGGTGTTGTACCCTTTTGGTGTGGTTTGGTACCGTAACGAAGTACTCGTACGGTATGCCACCGTTTTGGTGTGGTTTGGTACCGTATGGATGTACTCGTACGGTATTGCACCGTTTTGGTTTGGTTTGGTACCGTAACGAAGTACTCGAACGGTATTGTACCCTTTTAGTGTGGTTTGGTACCGTAACGAAGTACTCGTACGGTATTGCACCGTTTTGGTGTGGTTTGGTACCGTATCGATGTACTCGTACGGTATTGTACCCTTTTTGTGTGGTTTGGTACCGTAACGAAGTACTCGTACGGTATTGCACCGTTTTGGTTTGGTTTGGTACCGTACGGATGTACTCGTATGGTATTGCACCGTTTTGGTTTGGTTTGGTACCGTAACGAAGTACTCGTACGGTATTGTACCCTTTTGGTGTGGTTTGGTACCGTAACGAAGTACTCGTACGGTATTGCACCGTTTTGGTGTGGTTTGGTACCGTATGGATGTACTCGTACGGTATTGCACCGTTTTGGTTTGGTTTGGTACCGTAACGGAGTACTCGTACGGTATTGTACCCTTTTGGTGTGGTTTGGTACCGTAACGAAGTACTCGTACGGTATTGCACCGTTTTGGTGAGGTTTGGTACCGTATGGATCTACTCGTACGGTATTGCACCGTTTTGGTTAGGATTGGTACCATAACGAAGTACTCGTACGGTATTGTACCCTTTTGGTGTGGTTTGGTACCGTAACGAAGTACTCGTACGGTATTGCACCGTTTTGGTGTGGTTTGGTACCGTATGGATGTACTCGTACGGTATTGCACCGTTTTGGTGTGGTTTGGTACCGTATGGATGTACTCGTATGGTATTGCACCGTTTTGGTTAGGATTGGTACCGTAACGAAGTACACGTACGGTATTGTACCCTTTTGGTGTGGTTTGGTACCGTAACTAAGTACTTGTACGGTATTGCACCGTTTTGGTGTGGTTTGGTACCGTATGGATGTACTCGAACGGTATTGCACCGTTTTGGTTTTGTTTGGTACCGTAACGAAGTTCTCGAACGGTATTGTACCCTTTTGGTGTGGTTTGGTACCGTAACGAAGTAGTCGTACGGTATTGCACCGTTTTGGTGTGGTTTGGTACCGTATCGATGTACTCGTACGGTATTGTACACTTTTTGTGTGGTTTGGTACCGTAACGAAGTTCTCGTACGGTATTGCACTGTTTTGGTTTGGTTTGGTACCGTATGGATGTACTCGTACGGTATTGCACCGTTTTGGTTTGGTTTGGTACCGTAACGAAGTACTCGTACGGTATTGTACCCTTTTGGTGTGGTTTGGTTCCGTAACGAAGTACTCGTACGGTATTGCACCGTTTTGGTGTGGTTTGGTACCGTATGGATGTACTCGAACGGTATTGCACCGTTTTGGTTTGGTTTGGTACCGTAACGAAGTACTCGAACGGTATTGTACCCTTTTGGTGTGGTTTGGTACCGTAACGAAGTACTCGTACGGTATTGCACCGTTTTGGTGTGGTTTGGTACCGTATGGATGTACTCGTACGGTATTGCACCGTTTTGGTGTGGTTTGGTACCGTATGGATGTACTCGTACGGTATTGCACCGTTTTGGTTTGGTTTGGTACCGTGACGAAATACTCGAACGGTATTGTACCCTTTTGGTCTGGTTTGGTACCGTAACGAAGTACTCGTACGGTATTGCACCGTTGTGGTGTGGTTTGGTGCCGTATGGATGTACTCGTACGGTATTGCACCGTTTTGGTGTGGTTTGGTACCGTATGGATGTACTCGTACGGTATTGCACCGTTTTGGTGTGGTTTGGTACCGTATGGATGTTCTCGTACGGTATTGCACCGTTTTGTTTTGGTTTGGTACCGTAACGAAGTACTCGTACGGTATTGTACCCTTTTGGTGTGGTTTGGTACCGTAACGAAGTACTCGTACGGAATTGCACCGTTTTGGTGTGGTTTGGTACCGTATGGATGTACTCGTACGGTATTGTACCCTTTTTGTGTGGTTTGGTACCGTAACGAAGTACTCGTACGGTATTGCACCGTTTTGGTGTGGTTTGGTACCGTATGGATGTTCTCGTACGGTATTGCACCGTTTTGTTTTGGTTTGGTACCGTAACGAAGTACTCGTACGGTATTGTACCCTTTGGGTGTGGTTTGGTACCGTAACGAAGTACTCGTACGGTATTGCACCGTTTTGGTGAGGTTTGGCACCGTATGGATCTACTCGTATGGTATTGCACCGTTTTTGTTAGGTTTGGTACCGTAACGAAGTACTCGTACGGTATTGTACCCTTTTTTGTGGTTTGGTACCGTAACGAAGTACTGGTACGGTATTGCACCGTTTGGGTGTGGTTTCGTACCGTATGGATGTACTCGTCCGGTATTGCACCGTTTTGGTGTGGTTTGGTACCGTACGAATGTACTCGTATGGTATTGCACCGTTTTGGTTTGGTTTGGTACCGTAACAAAGTACTCGTACGGTATTGTACCCTTTTGGTGTGGTTTGGTACCGTAACGAAGTACTCTTACGGTATTGCACCGTTTTGGTGTGGTTTGGTACCGTATGGAAGTACTCATACGGTATTGCACCGTTTTGGTGTGGTTTGGTACCGTATTGATGTTCTCGTACGGTATTGCACCGTTTTGTTTTGGTTTGGTACCGTAACGAAGTACTCGTACGGTATTGTACCCTTTTGGTGTGGTTTGGTACCGTAACGAAGTACTCGTACGGTATTGCACCGTTTTGGTGAGGTTTGGCACCGTATGGATCTACTCGTACGGTATTGAACCGTTTTGGTATGGCTTGGTACCGTATGGATGTACTCGTATGGTATTGCACCGTTTTTGTTAGGTTTGGTACCGTAACGAAGTACTCGTACGGTATTGTACCCTTTTTTGTGGTTTGGTACCGTAACGAAGTACTGGTACGGTATTGCACCGTTTGGGTGTGGTTTCGTACCGTATGGATGTACTCGTCCGGTATTGCACCGTTTTGGTGTGGTTTGGTACCGTACGAATGTACTCGTATGGTATTGCACCGTTTTGGTTTGGTTTCGTACCGTAACAAAGTACTCGTACGGTATTGTACCCTTTTGGTGTGGTTTGGTACCGTAACGAAGTACTCTTACGGTATTGCACCGTTTTGGTTTGGTTTGGTACCGTAACAAAGTACTCGTACGGTATTGTACCCTTTTGGTGTGGTTTGGTACCGTAACGAAATACTCTTACGGTATTGCACCGTTTTGGTGTGGTTTGGTACCGTATGGAAGTACTCATACGGTATTGCACCGTTTTGGTGTGGTTTGGTACCGTATGGATGTACTCGTACGGTATTGCACCGTTTTGGTGTGGTTTGGTACCGTATGGATGTACTCGTACGGTATTGCACCGTTTTGGTGTGGTTTGGTACCGTATGGATGTTCTCGTACGGTATTGCACCGTTTTGTTTTGGTTTGGTACCGTAACGAAGTACTCGTACGGTATTGTACCCTTTTGGTGTGGTTTGGTACCGTAACGAAGTACTCGTACGGTATTGCACCGTTTGGTGAGGTTTGGCACCGTATGGATCTACTCGTACGGTATTGAACCGTTTTGGTATGGTTTGGTACCGTATGGATGTACTCGTATGTATTGCACCGTTTTTGTTAGGTTTGGTACCGTAACGAAGTACTCGTACGGTATTGTACCCTTTTTTGTGGTTTGGTACCGTAACGAAGTACTCGTACGGTATTGCACCGTTTTGGTTTGGTTTGGTACCGTATGGATGTACTCGTATGGTATTGAACCGTTTTGGTTTGGTTTGGTACCGTAACGAAGTACTCGTACGGTATAGTACCCTTTTGGTGTGGTTTGGTACCGTAACGAAGTACTTGTCCGGTATTGCACCATTTTGGTGTGTTTGGTACCGTATGGATGTACTCGTACGGTATTGCACCGTTTTGGTTTGGTTTGGTACCGTATGGATGTACTCGTACGGTATTGCACCGTTTTGGTGTTGTTTGGTACCGTATGGATGTACTCGTACGGTATTGCACCGTTTTGGTGAGGTTTGGTACCGTATGGATGTACTCCTGCGGTATTGCACCGTTTTGGTGTGGTTTGGTACCGTATGGATGTACTCGTACGGTATTGAACCGTTTTGGTTTGGTTTGGTACCGTAACGAAGTACTCGTACGGTATTGCACCGTTTTGGTGTGGTTTGGTACCGTATGGATGTACTCGTACAGTATTGCACCGCTTTGGTGTGGTTTGGTACCGTATGGATGTACTCGTACGGTATTGCGCCGTTTTGTTTTGGTTTGGTACCGTAACGAAGTACTCGTATGGTATTGCACCATTTTGGTGTGGTTTGGTAACGTATGGATGTACTCGTACGGTATTGCACCGTTTTGCTTAGGTTTGGTACCGTAACGAAGTACTCGTACGGTATTGTACCCTTTTGGTGTGGTTTGGTACTGTAACGAAGTACTCGTACGGTATTGCACCGTTTTGGCGTGGTTTGGTACCGTATGGATGTACTCGTACGGTATTGTACCCTTTTTGTGTGGTTTGGTACCGTAACGAAGTACTCGTACGGTATTGCACCGTTTTGGTGTGGTTTGGTGCCCGATGGATGTACTCGTACGGTATTGCACCGTTTTGTTTAGGTTTGGTACCGTAACGAAGTACTCGTACGGTATTGTACCCTTTTGGTGTGGTTTGGTACCGAAACGAAATACTCGTACGGTATTGCACCGTTTTGGTTTGGTTTGGTACCGTACGGATGTACTCGTATGGTATTGCACCGTTTTGGTTTGGTTTGGTACCGTAACGAAGTACTCGTACGGTATTGTACCCTTTTGGTGTGGTTTGGTACCGTAACGAAGTACTCGTACGGTATTGCACCGTTTTGGTGTGGTTTGGTACCGTATGGATGTACTCGTACGGTATTGTACCCTTTTTGTGTGGTTTGGTACCGTAACGAAGTACTCGTACGGTATTGCACCGTTTTGGTGTGGTTTGGTGCCGGATGGATGTACTCATACGGTATTGCACCGTTTTGTTTAGGTTTGGTACCGTAACGAAGTACTCGTACGGTATTGTACCCTTTTGGTGTGGTTTGGTACCGTAACGAAGTACTCGTACGGTATTGCACCGTTTTGGTTTGGTTTGGTACCGTATGGATGTACTCGTACGGTATTGCACCGTTTTGGTTTGGTTTGGTACCGTTACGAAGTACTCGTATGGTATTGCACCGTTTTGGTGTGGTTTGGTACCGTATGGATGTACTCGTACGGTAATGCACCGTTTTGGTGTGGTTTGGTACCGTATGGATGTACTCGTATGGTATTGCACCGTTTTGGTTTTGTTTGGTACCGTCACGAAGTACTCGTACGGTATTGTACCCTTTTGGTGTGGTTTGGTACCGTAAAGAAGTACTCGTACGGTATTGCACCGTTTTGTTAGGTTTGGTACCATATGGATCTACCCGTGCGGTATTGCACCGTGTTGGTTAGGTTTGGTACCCTAACGAAGTACTCGTACGGTATTGTACCCTTTTGGTGTGGTTTGGTACCGTAACGAAGTACTCGTACGGTATTGCACCGTTTTGGTGTGGTTTGGTACCGTATGGATGTACTCGTACGGTATTGCACCGTTTTGGTTTGGTTTGGTACCGTAACGAAGTACTCGTACGGTATTGCACCGTTTTGGTGTGGTGTGGTACCGTATGGATGTACTCGTACGGTATTGCACCGTTTTGGTGTGGTTTGGCACCGTATGGATGTACTCGTACGGTATTGCACCGTTTTGGTGTTGTTTGGTACCGTATGGATGTACTCGTACGGTATTGCACTGTTTTGGTTTGGTTTGGTACCGTTACGAAGTACTCGTATGGTATTGCACCGTTTTGGTGTGGTGTGGTACCGTATGGATGTACTCGTACGGTATTGCACCGTTTTGGTGTGGTTTGGCACCGTATGGATGTACTCGTACGGTATTGCACCGTTTTGGTGTGGTTTGGTACCGTATGGTATTGAACCGTTTTGGTTTGGTTTGGTACCGTTACGAAGTACTCGTATGGTATTGCACCGTTTTGGTGTTGTTTGGTACCGTATGGATGTACTCGTACGGTATTGCACCGTTTTGGTGAGGTTTGGTACCGTAACGAAGTACTCGTACGGTATTGTACCCTTTTGGAGGGGTTAGGTACCGTAACGAAGTACTCATACGGTATTGCACCGTTTTGGTGTGGTTTGGTACCGTATGGATGTACTCGTACGGTATTGCACCGTTTTGGTTTGGTTTTGTACCGTAACGAAGTACTCGTACGGTATTGCACCGTTTTTGTGTGGTTTGGTACCGTATGGATGTACTCGTACGGTATTGCACCGTTTTGCTTAGGTTTGGTACCGTAACGAAGTACTCGTACGGTATTGTACCCTTTTGGTGTGGTTTGGTACCGTAACGAAGTACTCGTACAGTATTGCACCGTTTTGGTGTGGTTTGGTACCGTATGGATGTACTCGTACGGTATTGCACCGTTTTGGTTTGGTTTGGTACCGTAACGAAGTACTCGTACGGTATTGTACCCTTTTGGTGTTGTTTGGTACCGTATGGATGTACTCGTACGGTATTGCACCGTTTTGGTTTGGTTTGGTACCGTTACGAAGTACTCGTATGGTATTGCACCGTTTTGGTGTTGTTTGGTACCGTATGGATGTACTCGTACGGTATTGCACCGTTTTGGTGAGGTTTGGTACCGTAACGAAGTACTCGTACGGTATTGTACCCTTTTGGAGGGGTTAGGTACCGTAACGAAGTACTCATACGGTATTGCACCGTTTTGGTGTGGTTTGGTACCGTATGGATGTACTCGTACGGTATTGCACCGTTTTGGTTTGGTTTTGTACCGTAACGAAGTACTCGTACGGTATTGCACCGTTTTTGTGTGGTTTGGTACCGTATGGATGTACTCGTACGGTATTGCACCGTTTTGCTTAGGTTTGGTACCGTAACGAAGTACTCGTACGGTATTGTACCCTTTTGGTGTGGTTTGGTACCGTAACGAAGTACTCGTACAGTATTGCACCGTTTTGGTGTGGTTTGGTACCGTATGGATGTACTCGTACGGTATTGCACCGTTTTGGTTTGGTTTGGTACCGTAACGAAGTACTCGTACGGTATTGTACCCTTTTGGTGTCGTTTGGTACCGTAACGAAGTATTTGTACGGTATTGCACCGTTTTGGTGAGGTTTGGTACTGTATGGATCTACTCGTACGGTATTGCACCGTTTTGGTGTGGTTTTGTACCGTATGGATGTACTCGTATGGTATTGCACCATTTTTGTTAGGTTTGGTACCGTAACGAAGTACTCGTACGGTATTGTACCCTTTTTGTTTGGTTTGGTACCGTAACGAAGTACTCGTACGGTATTGCACCGTTTTGGTGTGGTTTGGTACCGTATGGATGTACTCGTACGGTATTGCACCGTTTTGGTGTGGTTTGGTACCGTATGGTATTGAACCGTTTTGGTTTGGTTTGGTACCGTAACGAAGTACTCGTACGGTATTGTACCCTTTTAGTGTGGTTTGGTACCGTAACGAAGTACTCTTTCGGTATTGCACCGTTTTGGTGTGGTTTGGTACCGTATGGATGTACTCGTACGGTATTGCACCGTTTTGGTGTTGTTTGGTACCGTATGGTTGTACTCGTACGGTATTGCACCGTTTTGGTTAGGTTACGTACCGTAACGAAGTACTCGTACGGTATTGTACCCTTTTGGAGTGGTTTGGTACCGTAACGAAGTACTCGTACGGTATTGCACCGTTTTGGTGTGGTGTGGTACCGTATGGATGTACTCGTACGGTATTGCACCGTTTTGGTTTGGTTTCGTACCGTAACGAAGTACTCGTACGGTATTGCACCGTTTTGGTGTGGTGTGGTACCGTATTGATGTACTCGTACGGTATTGCACCATTTTTGTGTGGTTTGGTACCGTTTGTATGTACTCGTATGGTATTGCCCCGTTTTGGTGTGGTTTGGTACCGTATGGATGTACTCGTACGGTATTACACCGTTTTGGTTTGGTTTGGTACCGTAACGAAGTACTCGTACGGTATTGTACACTTTTGGTGTTGTTTGGTACCGTATGGATGTACTCGTACGGTATTGAACCGTTTTGGTGTAGTTTGGTACCGTATGGATGTACTCGTATGGTATTGCACCGTTTTGGATTGGTTTGGTACCGTAACGAAGTACTCGTACGGTATTGTACCCTTTTGGTGTGGTTTGGTTCCGTAACGAAGTACTCTTACGGTATTTCACCGTTTTGGTGTGGTTTGGTACCATATGGATGTACTCGTACGGTATTGCACCGTTTTGGTGTGGTTGGGTACCGTATGGATGTACTCGTACGGTATTGCACCGTTTTGGTGTGGTTTGGTACCGTATGGATGTACTCGTAAGGTATTGCACCGTTTTTGTGTGGTTTGGTACCGTATGGATGTACTGGTACGGTATTGCACCGTTTTGGTGTGGTTTGGTACCGTATGGATGTAATCGTACGGTATTGCACCGTTTTGGTGTTGTTTGGTACCGTATGGTTGTACTCGTACGGTATTGCACCGTTTTGGTTAGGTTACGTACCGTAACGAAGTACTCGTACGGTATTGTACCCTTTTGGAGTGGTTTGGTACCGTAACGAAGTACTCGTACGGTATTGCACCGTTTTGGTGTGGTTTGGTACCGTGTGGATGTACTCATACGGTATTGCACCGTTTTGCTTAGGTTTGGTACCGTAACGAAGTACTCGTACGGTATTGTACCCTTTTGGTGTGGTTTGGTACCGTAACGAAGTACTCGTACGGTATTGCACCGTTTTGGTTTGGTTTGGTACCGCAATGAAGTACTCGTACGGTATTGCACCGTTTTTGTGTGGTTTGGTACCGTATGGATGTACTCGTGCGGTATTGCACCGTTTTGGTGTGGTTTGGTACCGTATGGATGTACTCGTACGGTATTGCACCGTTTTGGTTTGGTTTGGTACCGTAACGAAGTACTCGTACGGTATTGCACCGTTTTGGTGTGGTTTGGTACCGTATGGATGTACTCGTACGGTATTGCACCGCTTTGGTGTGGTTTGGTACCGTATGAATGTAGTCGTACGGTATTGCACCGTTTTGGTTGGGTTTGGTACCGTAACGAAGTACTCGTACGGTATTGTACTCTTTTGGTGTGGTTTGGTACCGTAACGAAGTACTCGTACGGTATTGCACCGTTTTGGTGAGGTTTGGTACTATATGGATCTACTCGTACGGTATTGCACCGTTTTGGTGTGGTTTGGTACCGTATGGATGTACTCGTACGGTATTGCACCGTTTTGGTGTGGTTTGGTACCGTATGGATGTACTCGTACGGTATTGGACCCCTTTGGTTTGGTTTTGTACCGTAACGAAGTACTCGTACGGTATTGTACCCTTTTGGTGTGGTTGCGTACCGTAACGAAGTACTCGTACGGTATTGCATCGTTTTGGTAGCTTTGGTACCGTATGGATCTACTCGTACGGTATTGCACCGTTTTGGTGTGGTTTGGTACCGTATGGATGTACTCGTACGGTATTGTACCCTTTTTGTGTGGTTTGGTACCGTAACGAAGTACTCGTACGGTATTGCACCGTTTTGGTGTGGTTTGGTGCCGGATGGATGTACTCATACGGTATTGCACCGTTTTGTTTAGGTTTGGTACCGTAACGAAGTACTCGTACGGTATTGTACCCTTTTGGTGTGGTTTGGTACCGTAACGAAGTACTCGTACGGTATTGCACCGTTTTGGTTTGGTTTGGTACCGTATGGATGTACTCGTACGGTATTGCACCGTTTTGGTTTGGTTTGGTACCGTTACGAAGTACTCGTATGGTATTGCACCGTTTTGGTGTGGTTTGGTACCGTATGGATGTACTCGTACGGTAATGCACCGTTTTGGTGTGGTTTGGTACCGTATGGATGTACTCGTATGGTATTGCACCGTTTTGGTTTTGTTTGGTACCGTCACGAAGTACTCGTACGGTATTGTACCCTTTTGGTGTGGTTTGGTACCGTAAAGAAGTACTCGTACGGTATTGCACCGTTTTGTTAGGTTTGGTACCATATGGATCTACCCGTGCGGTATTGCACCGTGTTGGTTAGGTTTGGTACCCTAACGAAGTACTCGTACGGTATTGTACCCTTTTGGTGTGGTTTGGTACCGTAACGAAGTACTCGTACGGTATTGCACCGTTTTGGTGTGGTTTGGTACCGTATGGATGTACTCGTACGGTATTGCACCGTTTTGGTTTGGTTTGGTACCGTAACGAAGTACTCGTACGGTATTGCACCGTTTTGGTGTGGTGTGGTACCGTATGGATGTACTCGTACGGTATTGCACCGTTTTGGTGTGGTTTGGCACCGTATGGATGTACTCGTACGGTATTGCACCGTTTTGGTGTTGTTTGGTACCGTATGGATGTACTCGTACGGTATTGCACCGTTTTGGTGAGGTTTGGTACCGTAACGAAGTACTCGTACGGTATTGTACCCTTTTGGAGGGGTTAGGTACCGTAACGAAGTACTCATATGGTATTGCACCGTTTTGGTGTGGTTTGGTACCGTATGGATGTACTCGTACGGTATTGCACCGTTTTGGTTTGGTTTTGTACCGTAACGAAGTACTCGTACGGTATTGCACCGTTTTTGTGTGGTTTGGTACCGTATGGATGTACTCGTACGGTATTGCACCGTTTTGCTTAGGTTTGGTACCGTAACGAAGTACTCGTACGGTATTGTACCCTTTTGGTGTGGTTTGGTACCGTAACGAAGTACTCGTACAGTATTGCACCGTTTTGGTGTGGTTTGGTACCGTATGGATGTACTCGTACGGTATTGCACCGTTTTGGTTTGGTTTGGTACCGTAACGAAGTACTCGTACGGTATTGTACCCTTTTGGTGTCGTTTGGTACCGTAACGAAGTATTTGTACGGTATTGCACCGTTTTGGTGAGGTTTGGTACTGTATGGATCTACTCGTACGGTATTGCACCGTTTTGGTGTGGTTTGGTACCGTATGGATGTACTCGTATGGTATTGCACCATTTTTGTTAGGTTTGGTACCGTAACGAAGTACTCGTACGGTATTGTACCCTTTTTGTTTGGTTTGGTACCGTAACGAAGTACTCGTACGGTATTGCACCGTTTTGGTGTGGTTTGGTACCGTATGGATGTACTCGTACGGTATTGCACCGTTTTGGTGTGGTTTGGTACCGTATGGTATTGAACCGTTTTGGTTTGGTTTGGTACCGTAACGAAGTACTCGTACGGTATTGTACCCTTTTAGTGTGGTTTGGTACCGTAACGAAGTACTCTTTCGGTATTGCACCGTTTTGGTGTGGTTTGGTACCGTATGGATGTACTCGTACGGTATTGCACCGTTTTGGTGTTGTTTGGTACCGTATGGTTGTACTCGTACGGTATTGCACCGTTTTGGTTAGGTTACGTACCGTAACGAAGTACTCGTACGGTATTGTACCCTTTTGGAGTGGTTTGGTACCGTAACGAAGTACTCGTACGGTATTGCACCGTTTTGGTGTGGTGTGGTACCGTATGGATGTACTCGTACGGTATTGCACCGTTTTGGTTTGGTTTCGTACCGTAACGAAGTACTCGTACGGTATTGCACCGTTTTGGTGTGGTGTGGTACCGTATTGATGTACTCGTACGGTATTGCACCGTTTTTGTGTGGTTTGGTACCGTATGTATGTACTCGTATGGTATTGCCCCGTTTTGGTGTGGTTTGGTACCGTATGGATGTACTCGTACGGTATTACACCGTTTTGGTTTGGTTTGGTACCGTAACGAAGTACTCGTACGGTATTGTACACTTTTGGTGTGGTTTGGTACCGTATGGATGTACTCGTACGGTATTGAACAGTTTTGGTGTAGTTTGGTACCGTATGGATGTACTCGTATGGTATTGCACCGTTTTGGATTGGTTTGGTACCGTAACGAAGTACTCGTACGGTATTGTACCCTTTTGTTGTGGTTTGGTTCCGTAACGAAGTACTCTTACGGTATTTCACCGTTTTGGTGTGGTTTGGTACCATATGGATGTACTCGTACGGTATTGCACCGTTTTGGTGTGGTTGGGTACCGTATGGATGTACTCGTACGGTATTGCACCGTTTTGGTGTGGTTTGGTACCGTATGGATGTACTCGTAAGGTATTGCACCGTTTTTGTGTGGTTTGGTACCGTATGGATGTACTGGTACGGTATTGCACCGTTTTGGTGTGGTTTGGTACCGTATGGATGTAATCGTACGGTATTGCACCGTTTTGGTGTTGTTTGGTACCGTATGGTTGTACTCGTACGGTATTGCACCGTTTTGGTTAGGTTACGTACCGTAACGAAGTACTCGTACGGTATTGTACCCTTTTGGAGTGGTTTGGTACCGTAACGAAGTACTCGTACGGTATTGCACCGTTTTGGTGTGGTTTGGTACCGTGTGGATGTACTCATACGGTATTGCACCGTTTTTCTTAGGTTTGGTACCGTAACGAAGTACTCGTACGGTATTGTACCCTTTTGGTGTGGTTTGGTACCGTAACGAAGTACTCGTACGGTATTGCACCGTTTTGGTTTTGTTTGGTACCGCAATGAAGTACTCGTACGGTATTGCACCGTTTTTGTGTGGTTTGGTACCGTATGGATGTACTCGTGCGGTATTGCACCGTTTTGGTGTGGTTTGGTACCGTATGGATGTACTCGTACGGTATTGCACCGTTTTGGTTTGGTTTGGTACCGTAACGAAGTACTCGTACGGTATTGCACCGTTTTGGTGTGGTTTGGTACCGTATGGATGTACTCGTACGGTATTGCACCGCTTTCGTGTGGTTTGGTACCGTATGAATGTAGTCGTACGGTATTGCACCGTTTTGGTTTGGTTTGGTACCGTAACGAAGTACTCGTACGGTATTGTACTCTTTTGGTGTGGTTTGGTACCGTAACGAAGTACTCGTACGGTATTGCACCGTTTTGGTGAGGTTTGGTACTGTATGGATATACTCGTACGGTATTGCACCGTTTTGGTGTGGTTTGGTACCGTATGGATGTACTCGTACGGTATTGCACCGTTTTGGTGTGGTTTGGTACCGTATGGATGTACTCGTACGGTATTGGACCCCTTTGGTTTGGTTTTGTACCGTAACGAAGTACTCGTACGGTATTGTACCCTTTTGGTGTGGTTGCGTACCGTAACGAAGTACTCGTACGGTATTGCATCGTTTTGGTAGCTTTGGTACCGTATGGATCTACTCGTACGGTATTGCACCGTTTTGGTTAGGTTTGGTACCGTAACGAAGTACTCGTACGGTATTGTACCGTTTTGGTGTGGTTTGGTACCGTAACGAAGTACTCGTACGGTATTGCACCGTTTTGGTGTGGTTTGGTACCGTATGGATGTACTCGTACGATATTGAACCGTTTTGGTTTGGTTTGGTACCGTAACGAAGTACTCGTACGGTATTGCACCATTTTGGTGTGGTGTGGTACCGTATGGATGTACTCGTACGGTATTGCACCATTTTTGTGTGGTGTGGTACCGTATTGATGTACTCGTACGGTATTGCACCGTTTTTGTGTGGTTTGGTACCGTATGTATGTACTCGTATGGTATTGCCCCGTTTTGGTGTGGTTTGGTACCGTATGGATGTACTCGTACGGTATTACACCGTTTTGGTTTGGTTTGGTACCGTAACGAAGTACTCGTACGGTATTGTACACTTTTGGTGTGGTTTGGTACCGTATGGATGTACTCGTACGGTATTGAACCGTTTTGGTGTAGTTTGGTACCGTATGGATGTACTCGTATGGTATTGCACCGTTTTGGATTGGTTTGGTACCGTAACGAAGTACTCGTACGGTATTGTACCCTTTTGGTGTGGTTTGGTTCCGTAACGAAGTACTCTTACGGTATTTCACCGTTTTGGTGTGGTTTGGTACCATATGGATGTACTCGTACGGTATTGCACCGTTTTGGTGTGGTTGGGTACCGTATGGATGTACTCGTACGGTATTGCACCGTTTTGGTGTGGTTTGGTACCGTATGGATGTACTCGTAAGGTATTGCACCGTTTTTGTGTGGTTTGGTACCGTATGGATGTACTGGTACGGTATTGCACCGTTTTGGTGTGGTTTGGTACCGTATGGATGTAATCGTACGGTATTGCACCGTTTTGGTGTTGTTTGGTACCGTATGGTTGTAATCGTACGGTATTGCACCGTTTTGGTTAGGTTACGTACCGTAACGAAGTACTCGTACGGTATTGTACCCTTTTGGAGTGGTTTGGTACCGTAACGAAGTACTCGTACGGTATTGCACCGTTTTGGTGTGGTTTGGTACCGTGTGGATGTACTCGTACGGTATTGCACCGTTTTGCTTAGGTTTGGTACCGTAACGAAGTACTCGTACGGTATTGTACCCTTTTGGTGTGGTTTGGTACCGTAACGAAGTACTCGTACGGTATTGCACCGTTTTGGTTTGGTTTGGTACCGCAATGAAGTACTCGTACGGTATTGCACCGTTTTTGTGTGGTTTGGTACCGTATGGATGTACTCGTGCGGTATTGCACCGTTTTGGTGTGGTTTGGTACCGTATGGATGTACTCGTACGGTATTGCACCGTTTTGGTTTGGTTTGGTACCGTAACGAAGTACTCGTACGGTATTGCACCGTTTTGGTGTGGTTTGGTACCGTATGGATGTACTCGTACGGTATTGCACCGCTTTGGTGTGGTTTGGTACCGTATGAATGTAGTCGTACGGTATTGCACCGTTTTGGTTTGGTTTGGTACCGTAACGAAGTACTCGTACGGTATTGTACTCTTTTGGTGTGGTTTGGTACCGTAACGAAGTACTCGTACGGTATTGCACCGTTTTGGTGAGGTTTGGTACTGTATGGATCTACTCGTACGGTATTGCACCGTTTTGGTGTGGTTTGGTACCGTATGGATGTACTCGTACGGTATTGCACCGTTTTGGTGTGGTTTGGTACCGTATGGATGTACTCGTACGGTATTGGACCCCTTTGGTTTGGTTTTGTACCGTAACGAAGTACTCGTACGGTATTGTACCCTTTTGGTGTCGTTGCGTACCGTAACGAAGTACTCGTACGGTATTGCATCGTTTTGGTAGCTTTGGTACCGTATGGATCTACTCGTACCGTATTGCACCGTTTTGGTTAGGTTTGGTACCGTAACGAAGTACTCGTACGGTATTGTACCGTTTTGGTGTGGTTTGGTACCGTAACGAAGTACTCGTACGGTATTGCACCGTTTTGGTGTGGTTTGGTACCGTATGGATGTACTCGTACGATATTGCACCGTTTTGGTTTGGTTTGGTACCGTAACGAAGTACTCGTACGGTATTGCACCATTTTGGTGTGGTGTGGTACCGTATGGATGTACTCGTACGGTATTGCACCGTTTTTGTGTGGTTTGGTACCGTATGGATGTACTCGTACGGTATTGCACCGTTTTGGTGTGGTTTGGTACCGTATGGATGTACTCGTACGGTATTGCACGTTTTTGTTTGGTTTGGTACCGTAACGAAGTACTCGAACAGTATTGTACCCTTTTGGTGTGGTTTGGTACCGTAACGAAGTACTCGTACGGTATTGCACCGTTTTGGTTTGGTTTGGTACCGTATGGATGTACTCGTATCGTATTGCACCGTTTTGGTTTGTTTTGGTACCGTAACGAAGTACTCGTACGGTATTGTACCCTTTTGGTGTGGTTTGGTACCGTAACGAAGTACTCGTACGGTATTGCACCGTTTTGGTGTGGTTTGGTACCGTATGGATGTACTCGTACGGTATTGTACCCTTTTTGTGTGGTTTGGTACCGTAACGAAGTACTCGTACGGTATTGCACCGTTTTGGTGTGGTTCGGTGCCGGATGGATGTACTCGTACGGTATTGCACCGTTTTGTTTAGGTTTGGTACCGTAACGAAGTACTCGTACGGTATTGTACCCTTTTGGTGTGGTTTCGTACCGTAACGAAATACTCGTACGGTATTGCACCGTTTTGGTGTGGTTTGGTACCGTATGGATGTACTCGTACGGTATTGCACCGTTTTGGTTTGGTTTGGTACCGTAACGAAGTACTCGTATGGTATTGCACCGTTTTGGTGTGGTTTGGTACCGTATGGATGTACTCGTACGGTATTGCACCATTTTGGTGTGGTTTGGTACCGTATGGATGTACTCGTACGGTATTGCACCGTTTTGGTTTGGTTTGGTACCGTAACGAAGTACTCGTACGGTATTGTACCCTTTTGGTGTGGTTTGGTACCGTAACGAAGTACTCGTACTGTATTGCACCGTTTTGGTACGTTTGGTACCGTATGGATCTACTCGTACGGTATTGTACCGTTTTGGTTAGGTTTGGTACCGTAACGAAGTACTCGTACGGTATTGTACCCTTTTGGTGTGGTTTGGTACCGTAACGAAGTACTCATACGGTATTGCACCGTTTTGGTGTGGTTTGGTACCGTATGGATGTACTCGTACGGTATTGCACCGTTTTGGTTTGGTTTGGTACCGTAACGAAGTACTCATACGGTATTGCACCGTTTTGGTGTGGTGTGGTACCGTATGGATGTACTCGTACGGTATTGCACCGTTTTTGTGTGGTTTGGTACCGTATGGATGTACTCGTACGGTATTGCACCGTTTTGGTGTGGTTTGGTACCGTATGGATGTACTCGTACGGTACTGCACCGTTTTTGTGTGGTTTGGTACCGTATGGATGTACTCGTACGGTATTGCACCGTTTTGGTTTGGTTTGGTACCGTAACGAAGTACTCGTACTGTATTGCACCGTTTTGGTGTGGTGTGGTACCGTATGGATGTACTCGTACGGTATTGCACCGTTTTGGTTTGGTTTGGTACCGTAACGAAGTACTCGTACGGTATTGCACCGTTTTGGTGTGGTTTGGTACCGTATGGATGTACTCGTACGGTATTGCACCGTTTTGGTGTGGTGTGGTACCGTATGGATGTACTCGTACGGTATTGCACCGTTTTTGTGTGGTTTGGTACCGTATGGATGTACTCGTACGGTATTGCACCGTTTTGGTGTGGTTTGGTACCGTATGGATGTACTCGTACGGTATTGCAACGTTTTTGTTTGGTTTGGTACCGTAACGAAGTACTCGAACGGTATTGTTCCCTTTTGGTGTGGTTTGGTACCGTAACGAAGTACTCGTACGGTATTGCACCGCTTTGGTGTGGTTTGGTACCGTATGGATGTACTCGTACGGTATTGCACCGTTTTGGTGTGGTGTGGTACCGTATGGATGTACTCGTACGGTATTGCACCGTTTTTGTGTGGTTTGGTACCGTATGGATGTACTCGTACGGTATTGCACCGTTTTGGTGTGGTTTGGTACCGTATGGATGTACTCGTACGGTATTGCAACGTTTTTGTTTGGTTTGGTACCGTAACGAAGTACTCGAACGGTATTGTTCCCTTTTGGTGTGGTTTGGTACCGTAACGAAGTACTCGTACGGTATTGCACCGTTTTGGTGTGGTTTGGTACCGTATCGATGTACTCGTACGGTATTGTACCCTTTTTGTGTGGTTTGGTACCGTAACGAAGTACTCGTACGGTATTGCACCGTTTTGGTTTGGTTTGGTACCGTAACGAAGTACTCGTACGGTATTGTACCCTTTTGGTGTGGTTTGGTACCGTAACGAAGTACTCATACGGTATTGCACCGTTTTGGTGTGGTTTGGTACCGTATGGATGTACTCGTACGGTATTGCACCGTTTTGGTTTGGTTTGGTACCGTAACGAAGTACTCATACGGTATTGCACCGTTTTGGTGTGGTGTGGTACCGTATGGATGTACTCGTACGGTATTGCACCGTTTTTGTGTGGTTTGGTACCGTATGGATGTACTCGTACGGTATTGCACCGTTTTGGTGTGGTTTGGTACCGTATGGATGTACTCGTACGGTACTGCACCGTTTTTGTGTGGTTTGGTACCGTATGGATGTACTCGTACGGTATTGCACCGTTTTGGTTTGGTTTGGTACCGTAACGAAGTACTCGTACTGTATTGCACCGTTTTGGTGTGGTGTGGTACCGTATGGATGTACTCGTACGGTATTGCACCGTTTTGGTTTGGTTTGGTACCGTAACGAAGTACTCGTACGGTATTGCACCGTTTTGGTGTGGTTTGGTACCGTATGGATGTACTCGTACGGTATTGCACCGTTTTGGTGTGGTGTGGTACCGTATGGATGTACTCGTACGGTATTGCACCGTTTTTGTGTGGTTTGGTACCGTATGGATGTACTCGTACGGTATTGCACCGTTTTGGTGTGGTTTGGTACCGTATGGATGTACTCGTACGGTATTGCAACGTTTTTGTTTGGTTTGGTACCGTAACGAAGTACTCGAACGGTATTGTTCCCTTTTGGTGTGGTTTGGTACCGTAACGAAGTACTCGTACGGTATTGCACCGCTTTGGTGTGGTTTGGTACCGTATGGATGTACTCGTACGGTATTGCACCGTTTTGGTGTGGTGTGGTACCGTATGGATGTACTCGTACGGTATTGCACCGTTTTTGTGTGGTTTGGTACCGTATGGATGTACTCGTACGGTATTGCACCGTTTTGGTGTGGTTTGGTACCGTATGGATGTACTCGTACGGTATTGCAACGTTTTTGTTTGGTTTGGTACCGTAACGAAGTACTCGAACGGTATTGTTCCCTTTTGGTGTGGTTTGGTACCGTAACGAAGTACTCGTACGGTATTGCACCGTTTTGGTGTGGTTTGGTACCGTATCGATGTACTCGTACGGTATTGTACCCTTTTTGTGTGGTTTGGTACCGTAACGAAGTACTCGTACGGTATTGCACCGTTTTGGTTTGGTTTGGTACCGTAACGAAGTACTCGTACGGTATTGTACCCTTTTGGTGTGGTTTGGTACCGTAACGAAGTACTCATACGGTATTGCACCGTTTTGGTGTGGTTTGGTACCGTATGGATGTACTCGTACGGTATTGCACCGTTTTGGTTTGGTTTGGTACCGTAACGAAGTACTCATACGGTATTGCACCGTTTTGGTGTGGTGTGGTACCGTATGGATGTACTCGTACGGTATTGCACCGTTTTGGTGTGGTTTGGTACCGTATGGATGTACTCGTACGGTATTGCACCGTTTTTGTGTGGTTTGGTACCGTATGGATGTACTCGTACGGTATTGCATCGTTTTGGTTTGGTTTGGTACCGTAACGAAGTACTCGTATGGTATTGCACCGTTTTGGTGTGGTTTGGTACCGTATGGATGTACTCGTACGGTATTGCACCGTTTTGGTGTGGTGTGGTACCGTATGGATGTACTCGTACAGTATTGCACCGTTTTGGTGTGGTTTGGTACCGTATGGATGTACTCGTACGGTATTGCACCGTTTTGGTGTGGTTTGGTACCGTATGGATGTACTCGTACGGTATTGCAACGTTTTTGTTTGGTTTGGTACCGTAACGAAGTACTCGAACGGTATTGTTCCCTTTTGGTGTGGTTTGGTACCGTAACGAAGTACTCGTACGGTATTGCACCGTTTTGGTGTGGTTTGGTACCGTATCGATGTACTCGTACGGTATTGTACCCTTTTTGTGTGGTTTGGTACCGTAACGAAGTACTCGTACGGTATTGCACCGTTTTGGTTTGGTTTGGTACCGTATGGATCTACTCGTTCGGTATTGCACCGTTTTGGTTAGGTTTGGTACCGTAACGAAGTACTCGTACGGTATTGTACCCTTTTGGTGTGGTTTGGTACCGTAACGAAGTACTCATATGGTATTGCACCGTTTTGGTGTGGTTTGGTACCGTATGGATGTACTCGTACGGTATTGCACCGTTTTGGTGTGGTTTGGTACCGTATGGGTGTACTCGTACGGTATTGCACCGTTTTTGTGTGGTTTGGTACTGTATGGATGTACTCGTACGGTATTGCACCGTTTTGGTTTGATTTGGTACCGTAACGAAGTACTCGTATGGTATTGCACCGTTTTGGTGTGGTTTGGTACCGTATCGATGTACTCGTACGGTATTGTACCCTTTTTGTGTGGTTTGGTACCGTAACGAAGTACTCGTACGGTATTGCACCGTTTTGGTTTGGTTTGGTACCGTAACGAAGTACTCGTACGGTATTGTACCCTTTTGGTGTGGTTTGGTACCATAACGAAGTACTCATACGGTATTGCACCGTTTTGGTGTGGTTTGGTACCGTATGGATGTACTCGTACGGTATTGCACCGTTTTGGTTTGGTTTGGTACCGTAACGAAGTACTCATACGGTATTGCACCGTTTTGGTGTGGTTTGGTACCGTATGGATGTACTCGTACGGTATTGCACCGTTTTGGTGTGGTTTGGCACCGTATGGATGTACTCGTACGGTATTGCACCGTTTTGGTGTGGTGTGGTACCGTATGGATGTACTCGTACGGTATTGCACCGTTTTTGTGTGGTTTGGTACCGTATGGATGTACTCGTACGGTATTGCACCGTTTTGGTGTGGTGTGGTACCGTATGGATGTACTCGTACGGTATTGCACCGTTTTTGTGTGGTTTGGTACCGTATGGATGTACTCGTACGGTATTGCACCGTTTTGGTGTGGTGTGGTACCGTATGGATGTACTCGTACGGTATTGCACCGTTTTTGTGTGGTTTGGTACCGTATGGATGTACTCGTACGGTATTGAAACGTTTTTGTTTGGTTTGGTGACGTAACGAAGTACTCGAACGGTATTGTTCCCTTTTGGTGTGGTTTGGTACCGTAACGAAGTACTCGTACGGTATTGCACCGTTTTGGTGTGGTTTGGTACCGTATCGATGTACTCGTACGGTATTGTACCCTTTTTGTGTGGTTTGGTACCGTAACGAAGTACTCGTACGGTATTGTACACTTTTGGTGTGGTTTGGTACCGTAACGAAGTACTCATACGGTATTGCACCGTTTTGGTGTGGTTTGGTACCGTATGTATGTACTCGTACGGTATTGCACCGTTTTGGGGTGGTTTGGTACCGTATGGATGTACTCGTACGGTATTGCACGTTTTTGTTTGGTTTGGTACCGTAACGAAGTACTCGAACAGTATTGTACCCTTTTGGTGTGGTTTGGTACCGTAACGAAGTACTCGTACGGTATTGCACCGTTTTGGTTTGGTTTGGTACCGTATGGATGTACTCGTATCGTATTGAACCGTTTTGGTTTGTTTTGGTACCGTAACGAAGTACTCGTACGGTATTGTACCCTTTTGGTGTGGTTTGGTACCGTAACGAAGTACTCGTACGGTATTGCACCGTTTTGGTGTGGTTTGGTACCGTATGGATGTACTCGTACGGTATTGTACCCTTTTTGTGTGGTTTGGTACCGTAACGAAGTACTCGTACGGTATTGCACCGTTTTGGTGTGGTTTGGTGCCGGATGGATGTACTCGTACGGTATTGCACCGTTTTGTTTAGGTTTGGTACCGTAACGAAGTACTCGTACGGTATTGTACCCTTTTGGTGTGGTTTCGTACCGTAACGAAGTACTCGTACGGTATTGCACCGTTTTGGTGTGGTTTGGTACCGTATGGATGTACTCGTACGGTATTGCACCGTTTTGGTTTGGTTTGGTACCGTAACGAAGTACTCGTATGGTATTGCACCGTTTTGGTGTGGTTTGGTACCGTATGGATGTACTCGTACGGTATTGCACCATTTTGGTGTGGTTTGGTACCGTATGGATGTACTCGTACGGTATTGCACCGTTTTGGTTTGGTTTGGTACCGTAACGAAGTACTCGTACGGTATTGTACCCTTTTGGTGTGGTTTGGTACCGTAACGAAGTACTCGTACTGTATTGCACCGTTTTGGTACGTTTGGTACCGTATGGATCTACTCGTACGGTATTGTACCGTTTTGGTTAGGTTTGGTACCGTAACGAAGTACTCGTACGGTATTGTACCCTTTTGGTGTGGTTTGGTACCGTAACGAAGTACTCATACGGTATTGCACCGTTTTGGTGTGGTTTGGTACCGTATGGATGTACTCGTACGGTATTGCACCGTTTTGGTTTGGTTTGGTACCGTAACGAAGTACTCATACGGTATTGCACCGTTTTGGTGTGGTGTGGTACCGTATGGATGTACTCGTACGGTATTGCACCGTTTTTGTGTGGTTTGGTACCGTATGGATGTACTCGTACGGTATTGCACCGTTTTGGTTTGGTTTGGTACCGTAACGAAGTACTCGTACGGTATTGCACCGTTTTGGTGTGGTGTGGTACCGTATGGATGTACTCGTACGGTATTGCACCGTTTTGGTTTGGTTTGGTACCGTAACGAAGTACTCGTACGGTATTGCACCGTTTTGGTGTGGTTTGGTACCGTATGGATGTACTCGTACGGTATTGCACCGTTTTGGTGTGGTGTGGTACCGTATGGATGTACTCGTACGGTATTGCACCGTTTTTGTGTGGTTTGGTACCGTATGGATGTACTCGTACGGTATTGCACCGTTTTGGTGTGGTTTGGTACCGTATGGATGTACTCGTACGGTATTGCAACGTTTTTGTTTGGTTTGGTACCGTAACGAAGTACTCGAACGGTATTGTTCCCTTTTGGTGTGGTTTGGTACCGTAACGAAGTACTCGTACGGTATTGCACCGCTTTGGTGTGGTTTGGTACCGTATGGATGTACTCGTACGGTATTGCACCGTTTTGGTGTGGTGTGGTACCGTATGGATGTACTCGTACGGTATTGCACCGTTTTTGTGTGGTTTGGTACCGTATGGATGTACTCGTACGGTATTGCACCGTTTTGGTGTGGTTTGGTACCGTATGGATGTACTCGTACGGTATTGCAACGTTTTTGTTTGGTTTGGTACCGTAACGAAGTACTCGAACGGTATTGTTCCCTTTTGGTGTGGTTTGGTACCGTAACGAAGTACTCGTACGGTATTGCACCGTTTTGGTGTGGTTTGGTACCGTATCGATGTACTCGTACGGTATTGTACCCTTTTTGTGTGGTTTGGTACCGTAACGAAGTACTCGTACGGTATTGCACCGTTTTGGTTTGGTTTGGTACCGTAACGAAGTACTCGTACGGTATTGTACCCTTTTGGTGTGGTTTGGTACCGTAACGAAGTACTCATACGGTATTGCACCGTTTTGGTGTGGTTTGGTACCGTATGGATGTACTCGTACGGTATTGCACCGTTTTGGTTTGGTTTGGTACCGTAACGAAGTACTCATACGGTATTGCACCGTTTTGGTGTGGTGTGGTACCGTATGGATGTACTCGTACGGTATTGCACCGTTTTGGTGTGGTTTGGTACCGTATGGATGTACTCGTACGGTATTGCACCGTTTTTGTGTGGTTTGGTACCGTATGGATGTACTCGTACGGTATTGCACCGTTTTGGTTTGGTTTGGTACCGTAACGAAGTACTCGTACGGTATTGCACCGTTTTGGTGTGGTTTGGTACCGTATGGATGTACTCGTACGGTATTGCACCGTTTTGGTGTGGTGTGGTACCGTATGGATGTACTCGTACGGTATTGCACCGTTTTTGTGTGGTTTGGTACCGTATGGATGTACTCGTACGGTATTGCACCGTTTTGGTGTGGTTTGGTACCGTATGGATGTACTCGTACGGTATTGCACCGTTTTTGTGTGGTTTGGTACCGTATGGATGTACTCGTACGGTATTGCACCGTTTTTGTTTGGTTTGGTACCGTAACAAAGTACTCGAACGGTATTGTTCCCTTTTGGTGTGGTTTGGTGTCGTAACGAAGTACTCGTACGGTATTGCACCGTTTTGGTGTGGTTTGGTACCGTATCGATGTACTCGTACGGTATTGTACCCTTTTTGTGTGGTTTGGTACCGTAACGAAGTACTCGTACGGTATTGCACCGTTTTGGTTTGGTTTGGTACCGTATGGATCTACTCGTACGGTATTGCACCGTTTTGGTTAGGTTTGGTACCGTAACGAAGTACTCGTACGGTATTGTACCCTTTTGGTGTGGTTTGGTACCGTAACGAAGTACTCATATGGTATTGCACCGTTTTGGTGTGGTTTTGTACCGTATGGATGTACTCGTACGGTATTGCACCGTTTTGGTGTGGTTTGGTACCGTATGGGTGTACTCGTACGGTATTGCACCGTTTTTGTGTGGTTTGGTACCGTATGGATGTACTCGTACGGTATTGCACCGTTTTGGTTTGATTTGGTACCGTAACGAAGTACTCGTATGGTATTGCACCGTTTTGGTGTGGTTTGGTACCGTATGGATGTACTCGTACGATATTGCACCGTTTTGGTGTGGTTTGGTACCGTATGGATGTACTCGTACGGTATTGCACCGTTTTGGTGTGGTTTGGCACCGTATGGATGTACTCGTACGGTATTGCACCGTTTTGGTGTGGTGTGGTACCGTATGGATGTACTCGTACGGTATTGCACCGTTTTTGTGTGGTTTGGTACCGTATGGATGTACTCGTACGGTATTGCACCGTTTTGGTGTGGTGTGGTACCGTATGGATGTACTCGTACGGTATTGCACCGTTTTTGTGTGGTTTGGTACCGTATGGATGTACTCGTACGGTATTGCACCGTTTTGGTGTGGTGTGGTACCATATGGATGTACTCGTACGGTATTGCACCGTTTTTGTGTGGTTTGGTACCGTATGGATGTACTCGTACGGTATTGCAACGTTTTTGTTTGGTTTGGTGCCGTAACGAAGTACTCGAACGGTATTGTTCCCTTTTGGTGTGGTTTGGTACCGTAACGAAGTACTCGTACGGTATTGCACCGTTTTGGTGTGGTTTGGTACCGTATCGATGTACTCGTACGGTATTGTACCCTTTTTGTGTGGTTTGGTACCGTAACGAAGTACTCGTACGGTATTGTACACTTTTGGTGTGGTTTGGTACCGTAACGAAGTACTCATACGGTATTGCACCGTTTTGGTGTGGTTTGGTACCGTATGGATGTACTCGTACGGTATTGCACCGTTTTGGTGTGGTTTGGTACCGTATGGATGTACTCGTACGGTATTGCACGTTTTTGTTTGGTTTGGTACCGTAACGAAGTACTCGAACAGTATTGTACCCTTTTGGTGTGGTTTGGTACCGTAACGAAGTACTCGTACGGTATTGCACCGTTTTGGTTTGGTTTGGTACCGTATGGATGTACTCGTATCGTATTGCACCGTTTTGGTTTGTTTTGGTACCGTAACGAAGTACTCGTACGGTATTGTACCCTTTTGGTGTGGTTTGGTACCGTAACGAAGTACTCGTACGGTATTGCACCGTTTTGGTGTGGTTTGGTACCGTATGGATGTACTCGTACGGTATTGTACCCTTTTTGTGTGGTTTGGTACCGTAACGAAGTACTCGTACGGTATTGCACCGTTTTGGTGTGGTTTGGTGCCGGATGGATGTACTCGTACGGTATTGCACCGTTTTGTTTAGGTTTGGTACCGTAACGAAGTACTCGTACGGTATTGTACCCTTTTGGTGTGGTTTCGTACCGTAACGAAGTACTCGTACGGTATTGCACCGTTTTGGTGTGGTTTGGTACCGTATGGATGTACTCGTACGGTATTGCACCGTTTTGGTTTGGTTTGGTACCGTAACGAAGTACTCGTATGGTATTGCACCGTTTTGGTGTGGTTTGGTACCGTATGGATGTACTCGTACGGTATTGCACCATTTTGGTGTGGTTTGGTACCGTATGGATGTACTCGTACGGTATTGCACCGTTTTGGTTTGGTTTGGTACCGTAACGAAGTACTCGTACGGTATTGTACCCTTTTGGTGTGGTTTGGTACCGTAACGAAGTACTCGTACTGTATTGCACCGTTTTGGTACGTTTGGTACCGTATGGATCTACTCGTACGGTATTGTACCGTTTTGGTTAGGTTTGGTACCGTAACGAAGTACTCGTACGGTATTGTACCCTTTTGGTGTGGTTTGGTACCGTAACGAAGTACTCATACGGTATTGCACCGTTTTGGTGTGGTTTGGTACCGTATGGATGTACTCGTACGGTATTGCACCGTTTTGGTTTGGTTTGGTACCGTAACGAAGTACTCATACGGTATTGCACCGTTTTGGTGTGGTGTGGTACCGTATGGATGTACTCGTACGGTATTGCACCGTTTTTGTGTGGTTTGGTACCGTATGGATGTACTCGTACGGTATTGCACCGTTTTGGTGTGGTTTGGTACCGTATGGATGTACTCGTACGGTACTGCACCGTTTTTGTGTGGTTTGGTACCGTATGGATGTACTCGTACGGTATTGCACCGTTTTGGTTTGGTTTGGTACCGTAACGAAGTACTCGTACGGTATTGCACCGTTTTGGTGTGGTGTGGTACCGTATGGATGTACTCGTACGGTATTGCACCGTTTTGGTTTGGTTTGGTACCGTAACGAAGTACTCGTACGGTATTGCACCGTTTTGGTGTGGTTTGGTACCGTATGGATGTACTCGTACGGTATTGCACCGTTTTGGTGTGGTGTGGTACCGTATGGATGTACTCGTACGGTATTGCACCGTTTTTGTGTGGTTTGGTACCGTATGGATGTACTCGTACGGTATTGCACCGTTTTGGTGTGGTTTGGTACCGTATGGATGTACTCGTACGGTATTGCAACGTTTTTGTTTGGTTTGGTACCGTAACGAAGTACTCGAACGGTATTGTTCCCTTTTGGTGTGGTTTGGTACCGTAACGAAGTACTCGTACGGTATTGGACCGCTTTGGTGTGGTTTGGTACCGTATGGATGTACTCGTACGGTATTGCACCGTTTTGGTGTGGTGTGGTACCGTATGGATGTACTCGTACGGTATTGCACCGTTTTTGTGTGGTTTGGTACCGTATGGATGTACTCGTACGGTATTGCACCGTTTTGGTGTGGTTTGGTACCGTATTGATGTACTCGTACGGTATTGCAACGTTTTTGTGTGGTTTGGTACCGTATGGATGTACTCGTACGGTATTGCACCGTTTTGGTTTGGTTTGGTACCGTAACGAAGTACTCGTATGGTATTGCACCGTTTTGGTGTGGTTTGGTACCGTATGGATGTACTCGTACGGTATTGCAGCGTTTTGGTGTGGTTTGGTACCGTATGGGTGTACTCGTACGGTATTGCACCGTTTTTGTGTGGTTTGGTACCGTATGGATGTACTCGTACGGTATTGCACCGTTTTGGTGTGGTGTGGTACCGTATGGATGTACTCGTACGGTATTGCACCGTTTTTGTGTGGTTTGGTACCGTATGGATGTACTCGTACGGTATTGCACCGTTTTGGTGTGGTGTGGTACCGTATGGATGTACTCGTACGGTATTGCACCGTTTTTGTGTGGTTTGGTACCGTATGGATGTACTCGTACGGTATTGCAACGTTTTTGTTTGGTTTGGTGCCGTAACGAAGTACTCGAACGGTATTGTTCCCTTTTGGTGTTGTTTGGTACCGTAACGAAGTACTCGTACGGTATTGCACCGTTTTGGTGTGGTTTGGTACCGTATCGATGTACTCGTACGGATTTGTACCCTTTTTGTGTGGTTTGGTACCGTAACGAAGTACTCGTACGGTATTGTACACTTTTGGTGTGGTTTGGTACCGTAACGATGTACTCGTACGGTATTGCACCGTTTTGGTGTGGTTTGGTACCGTATGGATGTACTCGTACGGTATTGCACCGTTTTGGTGTGGTTTGGTACCGTATGGATGTACTCGTACGGTATTGCACGTTTTTGTTTGGTTTGGTACCGTAACGAAGTACTCGAACAGTATTGTACCCTTTTGGTGTGGTTTGGTACCGTAACGAAGTACTCATATGGTATTGCACCGTTTTGGTGTGGTTTGGTACCGTATGGATGTACTCGTACGGTATTGCACCATTTTGGTGTGGTTTGGTACCGTATGGGTGTACTCGTACGGTATTGCACCGTTTTTGTGTGGTTTGGTACCGTATGGATGTACTCGTACGGTATTGCACCGTTTTGGTTTGATTTGGTACCGTAACGAAGTACTCGTATGGTATTGCACCGTTTTGGTGTGGTTTGGTACCGTATGGATGAACTCGTACGATATTGCACCGTTTTGGTGTGGTTTGGTACCGTATGGATGTACTCGTACGGTATTGCACCGTTTTGGTGTGGTTTGGCACCGTATGGATGTACTCGTACGGTATTGCACCGTTTTGGTGTGGTTTGGCACCGTATGGATGTACTCGTACGGTATTGCACCGTTTTGGTGTGGTTTGGTACCGTATGGATGTACTCGTACGGTATTGTACCGTTTTGGTGTGGTGTGGTACCGTATGGATGTACTCGTACGGTATTGCACCGTTTTTGTGTGGTTTGGTACCGTATGGATGTACTCGTACGGTATTGCACCGTTTTGGTGTGGTTTGGTACCGTATGGATGTACTCGTACGGTATTGCACCGTTTTTGTGTGGTTTGGTACCGTATGGATGTACTCGTACGGTATTGCACCGTTTTGGTGTGGTGTGGTACCGTATGGATGTACTCGTACGGTATTGCACCGTTTTTGTGTGGTTTGGTACCGTATGGATGTACTCGTACGGTATTGCACCGTTTTGGTGTGGTGTGGTACCGTATGGATGTACTCGTACGGTATTGCACCGTTTTTGTGTGGTTTGGTACCGTATGGATGTACTCGTACGGTATTGCAACGTTTTTGTTTGGTTTGGTGCCGTAACGAAGTACTCGAACGGTATTGTTCCCTTTTGGTGTTGTTTGGTACCGTAACGAAGTACTCGTACGGTATTGCACCGTTTTGGTGTGGTTTGGTACCGTATCGATGTACTCGTACGGTATTGTACCCTTTTTGTGTGGTTTGGTACCGTAACGAAGTACTCGTACGGTATTGTACACTTTTGGTGTGGTTTGGTACCGTAACGATGTACTCGTACGGTATTGCACCGTTTTGGTGTGGTTTGGTACCGTATGGATGTACTCGTACGGTATTGCACCGTTTTGGTGTGGTTTGGTACCGTATGGATGTACTCGTACGGTATTGCACGTTTTTGTTTGGTTTGGTACCGTAACGAAGTACTCGAACAGTATTGTACCCTTTTGGTGTGGTTTGGTACCGTAACGAAGTACTCGTACGGTATTGCACCGTTTTGGTTTGGTTTGGTACCGTATGGATGTACTCGTATCGTATTGCACCGTTTTGGTTTGTTTTGGTACCGTAACGAAGTACTCGTACGGTATTGTACCCTTTTGGTGTGGTTTGGTACCGTAACGAAGTACTCGTACGGTATTGCACCGTTTTGGTGTGGTTTGGTACCGTATGGATGTACTCGTACGGTATTGTACCCTTTTTGTGTGGTTTGGTACCGTAACGAAGTACTCGTACGGTATTGCACCGTTTTGGTGTGGTTTGGTGCCGGATGGATGTACTCGTACGGTATTGCACCGTTTTGTTTAGGTTTGGTACCGTAACGAAGTACTCGTACGGTATTGTACCCTTTCGGTGTGGTTTCGTACCGTAACGAAGTACTCGTACGGTATTGCACCGTTTTGGTGTGGTTTGGTACCGTATGGATGTACTCGTACGGTATTGCACCGTTTTGGTTTGATTTGGTACCGTAACGAAGTACTCGTATGGTATTGCACCGTTTTGGTGTGGTTTGGTACCGTATGGATGTACTCGTACGGTATTGCACCATTTTGGTGTGGTTTGGTACCGTATGGATGTACTCGTACGGTATTGCACCGTTTTGGTTTGGTTTGGTATCGTAACGAAGTACTCGTACGGTATTGTACCCTTTTGGTGTGGTTTGGTACCGTAACGAAGTACTCGTACTGTATTGCACCGTTTTGGTACGTTTGGTACCGTATGGATCTACTCGTACGGTATTGTACCGTTTTGGTTAGGTTTGGTACCGTAACGAAGTACTCGTACGGTATTGTACCCTTTTGGTGTGGTTTGGTACCGTAACGAAGTACTCATACGGTATTGCACCGTTTTGGTGTGGTTTGGTACTGTATGGATGTACTCGTACGGTATTGCACCGTTTTGGTTTGGTTTGGTACCGTAACGAAGTACTCATACGGTATTGCACCGTTTTGGTGTGGTGTGGTACCGTATGGATGTACTCGTACGGTATTGCACCGTTTTTGTGTGGTTTGGTACCGTATGGATGTACTCGTACGGTATTGCACCGTTTTGGTGTGGTTTGGTACCGTATGGATTTACTCGTACGGTACTGCACCGTTTTTGTGTGGTTTGGTACCGTATGGATGTACTCGTACGGTATTGCACCGTTTTGGTTTGGTTTGGTACCGTAACGAAGTACTCGTATGGTATTGCACCGTTTTGGTGTGGTTTGGTACCGTATGGATGTACTCGAACGGTATTGCACCATTTTGGTGTGGTTTGGTACCGTATGGATGTACTCGTACGGTATTGCACCGTTTTGGTTTGGTTTGGTACCGTAACGAAGTACTCGTACGGTATTGTACCCTTTTGGTGTGGTTTGGTACCGTAACGAAGTACTCGTACTGTATTGCACCGTTTTGGTACGTTTGGTACCGTATGGATCTACTCGTACGGTATTGTACCGTTTTGGTTAGGTTTGGTACCGTAACGAAGTACTCGTACGGTATTGTACCCTTTTGGTGTGGTTTGGTACCGTAACGAAGTACTCATACGGTATTGCACCGTTTTGGTGTGGTTTGGTACCGTATGGATGTACTCGTACGGTATTGCACCGTTTTGGTTTGGTTTGGTACCGTAACGAAGTACTCTTACGGTATTGCACCGTTTTGGTGTGGTGTGGTACCGTATGGATGTACTCGTACGGTATTGCACCGTTTTTGTGTGGTTTGGTACCGTATGGATGTACTCGTACGGTATTGCACCGTTTTGGTGTGGTTTGGTACCGTATGGATGTACTCGTACGGTACTGCACCGTTTTTGTGTTTGGTACCGTATGGATGTACTCGTACGGTATTGCACCGTTTTGGTTTGGTTTGGTACCGTAACGAAGTACTCGTATGGTATTGCACCGTTTTGGTGTGGTTTGGTACCGTATGGATGTACTCGTACGGTATTGCACCATTTTGGTGTGGTTTGGTACCGTATGGATGTACTCGTACGGTATTGCACCGTTTTGGTTTGGTTTGGTATTGTAACGAAGTACTCGTACGGTATTGTACCCTTTTGGTGTGGTTTGGTACCGTAACGAAGTACTCGTACTGTATTGCACCGTTTTGGTACGTTTGGTACCGTATGGATCTACTCGTACGGTATTGTACCGTTTTGGTTAGGTTTGGTACCGTAACGAAGTACTCGTACGGTATTGTACCCTTTTGGTGTGGTTTGGTACCGTAACGAAGTACTCATACGGTATTGCACCGTTTTGGTGTGGTTTGGTACCGTATGGATGTACTCGTACGGTATTGCACCGTTTTGGTTTGGTTTTGTACCGTAACGAAGTACTCATACGGTATTGCACCGTTTTGGTGTGGTGTGGTACCGTATCGATGTACTCGTACGGTATTGCACCGTTTTTGTGTGGTTTGGTACCGTATGGATGTACTCGTACGGTATTGCACCGTTTTGGTGTGGTTTGGTACCGTATGGATTTACTCGTACGGTACTGCACCGTTTTTGTGTGGTTTGGTACCGTATGGATGTACTCGTACGGTATTGCACCGTTTTGGTTTGGTTTGGTACCGTAACGAAGTACTCGTATGGTATTGCACCGTTTTGGTGTGGTTTGGTACCGTATGGATGTACTCGTACGGTATTGCACCATTTTGGTGTGGTTTGGTACCGTATGGATGTACTCGTACGGTATTGCACCGTTTTGGTTTGGTTTGGTACCGTAACGAAGTACTCGTACGGTATTGTACCCTTTTGGTGTGGTTTGGTACCGTAACGAAGTACTCGTACTGTATTGCACCGTTTTGGTACGTTTGGTACCGTATGGATCTACTCGTACGGTATTGTACCGTTTTGGTTAGGTTTGGTACCGTAACGAAGTACTCGTACGGTATTGTACCCTTTTGGTGTGGTTTGGTACCGTAACGAAGTACTCATACGGTATTGCACCGTTTTGGTGTGGTTTGGTACCGTATGGATGTACTCGTACGGTATTGCACCGTTTTGGTTTGGTTTGGTACCGTAACGAAGTACTCATACGGTATTGCACCGTTTTGGTGTGGTGTGGTACCGTATGGATGTACTCGTACGGTATTGCACCGTTTTTGTGTGGTTTGGTACCGTATGGATGTACTCGTACGGTATTGCACCGTTTTGGTGTGGTTTGGTACCGTATGGATGTACTCGTACGGTACTGCACCGTTTTTGTGTTTGGTACCGTATGGATGTACTCGTACGGTATTGCACCGTTTTGGTTCGGTTTGGTACCGTAACGAAGTACTCGTACGGTATTGCACCGTTTTGGTGTGGTGTGGTACCGTATGGATGTACTCGTACGGTATTGCACCGTTTTGGTTTGGTTTGGTACCGTAACGAAGTACTCGTACGGTATTGCACCGTTTTGGTGTGGTTTGGTACCGTATGGATGTACTCGTACGGTATTGCACCGTTTTGGTGTGGTGTGGTACCGTATGGATGTACTCGTACGGTATTGCACCGTTTTTGTGTGGTTTGGTACCGTATGGATGTACTCGTACGGTATTGCACCGTTTTGGTGTGGTTTGGTACCGTATGGATGTACTCGTACGGTATTGCAACGTTTTTGTTTGGTTTGGTACCGTAACGAAGTACTCGAACGGTATTGTTCCCTTTTGGTGTGGTTTGGTACCGTAACGAAGTACTCATATGGTATTGCACCGTTTTGGTGTGGTTTGGTACCGTATGGATGTACTCGTACGGTATTGCACCGTTTTGGTGTGGTGTGGTACCGTATGGATGTACTCGTACGGTATTGCACCGTTTTGGTGTGGTGTGGTACCGTATGGATGTACTCGTACGGTATTGCACCGTTTTTGTGTGGTTTGGTACCGTATGGATGTACTCGTACGGTATTGCACCGTTTTGGTGTGGTTTGGTACCGTATGGATGTACTCGTACGGTATTGCAACGTTTTTGTTTGGTTTGGTACCGTAACGAAGTACTCGAACGGTATTGTTCCCTTTTGGTGTGGTTTGGTACCGTAACGAAGTACTCGTACGGTATTGCACCGTTTTGGTGTGGTTTGGTACCGTATCGATGTACTCGTACGGTATTGTACCCTTTTTGTGTGGTTTGGTACCGTAACGAAGTACTCGTACGGTATTGCACCGTTTTGGTTTGGTTTGGTACCGTAACGAAGTACTCGTACGGTATTGTACCCTTTTGGTGTGGTTTGGTACCGTAACGAAGTACTCATACGGTATTGCACCGTTTTGGTGTGGTTTGGTACCGTATGGATGTACTCGTACGGTATTGCACCGTTTTGGTTTGGTTTGGTACCGTAACGAAGTACTCATACGGTATTGCACCGTTTTGGTGTGGTGTGGTAGCGTATGGATGTACTCGTACGGTATTGCACCGTTTTGGTGTGGTTTGGTACCGTATGGATGTACTCGTACGGTATTGCACCGTTTTTGTGTGGTTTGGTACCGTATGGATGTACTCGTACGGTATTGCACCGTTTTGGTTTGGTTTGGTACCGTAACGAAGTACTCGTATGGTATTGCACCGTTTTGGTGTGGTTTGGTACCGTATGGATGTACTCGTACGGTATTGCACCGTTTTGGTGTGGTGTGGTACCGTATGGATGTACTCGTACAGTATTGCACCGTTTTGGTGTGGTTTGGTACCGTATGGATGTACTCGTACGGTATTGCACCGTTTTGGTGTGGTTTGGTACCGTATGGATGTACTCGTACGGTATTGCAACGTTTTTGTTTGGTTTGGTACCGTAACGAAGTACTCGAACGGTATTGTTCCCTTTTGGTGTGGTTTGGTACCGTAACGAAGTACTCGTACGGTATTGCACCGTTTTGGTGTGGTTTGGTACCGTATCGATGTACTCGAACGGTATTGCACCATTTTGGTGTGGTTTGGTACCGTATGGATGTACTCGTACGGTATTGCACCGTTTTTGTGTGGTTTGGTACCGTATGGATGTACTCGTACGGTATTGCAACGTTTTTGTTTGGTTTGGTGCCGTAACGAAGTACTCGAACGGTATTGTTCCCTTTTGGTGTGGTTTGGTACCGTAACGAAGTACTTGTACGGTATTGCACCGTTTTGGTGTGGTTTGGTACCGTATCGATGTACTCGTACGGTATTGTACCCTTTTTGTGTGGTTTGGTACCGTAACGAAGTACTCGTACGGTATTGTACACTTTTGGTGTGGTTTGGTACCGTAACGAAGTACTCATACGGTATTGCACCGTTTTGGTGTGGTTTGGTACCGTATGGATGTACTCGTACGGTATTGCACCGTTTTGGTTTGGTTTGGTACCGTAACGAAGTACTCGTACGGTATTGCACCGTTTTGGTGTGGTTTGGTACCGTATGGATGTACTCGTACGGTATTGCACCGTTTTGGTGTGGGTGGTACCGTATGGATGTACTCGTACGGTATTGCACCGTTTTTGTGTGGTTTGGTACCGTATGGATGTACTCGTACGGTATTGCAACGTTTTTGTTTGGTTTGGTGCCGTAACGAAGTACTCGAACGGTATTGTTCCCTTTTGGTGTGGTTTGGTACCGTAACGAAGTACTTGTACGGTATTGCACCGTTTTGGTGTGGTTTGGTACCGTATCGATGTACTCGTACGGTATTGTACCCTTTTTGTGTGGTTTGGTACCGTAACGAAGTACTCGTACGGTATTGTACACTTTTGGTGTGGTTTGGTACCGTAACGAAGTACTCATACGGTATTGCACCGTTTTGGTGTGGTTTGGTACCGTATGGATGTACTCGTACGGTATTGCGCCGTTTTGGTTTGGTTTGGTACCGTAACGAAGTACTCGTACGGTATTGCACCGTTTTGGTGTGGTTTGGTACCGTATGGATGTACTCGTACGGTATTGCACCGTTTTGGTGTGGTTTGGTACCGTATGGATGTACTCTTACGGTATTGCACCGTTTTGGTGTGGTTTGGTACCGTATGGATGTACTCGTACGGTATTGCACCGTTTTTGTGTGGTTTGGTACCGTATGGATGTACTCGTACGGTATTGCACCGTTTTGGTTTGGTTTCGTACCGTAACGAAGTACTCGTATGGTATTGCACCGTTTTGGTGTGGTTTGGTACCGTATGGATGTACTCGTACGGTATTGCACCGTTTTGGTGTGGTGTGGTACCGTATGGATGTACTCGGACGGTATTGCACCGTTTTTGTGTGGTTTGGTACCGTATGGATGTACTCGTACGGTATTGCACCGTTTTGGTGTGGTTCGGTACCGTATGGATGTACTCGTACGGTATTGCAACGTTTTTGTTTGGTTTGGTACTGTAACGAAGTACTCGAACGGTATTGTTCCCTTTTGGTGTGGTTTGGTACCGTAACGAAGTACTCGTACGGTATTGCACCGTTTTGGTGTGGTTTGGTACCGTATCGATGTACTCGTACGGTATTGTACCCTTTTTGTGTGGTTTGGTACCGTAACGAAGTACTCGTACGGTATTGCACCGTTTTGGGTTGGTTTGGTACCGTATGGATCTACTCGTACGGTATTGCACCGTTTTGGTTAGGTTTGGTACCGTAACGAAGTACTCGTACGGTACTGTACCCTTTTGGTGTGGTTTGGTACCGTAACGAAGTACTCATACGGAATTGCACCGTTTTGGTGTGGTTTGGTACCGTATGGATGTACTCGTACGGTATTGCACCGTTTTGGTTTGGTTTGGTACCGTAACGAAGTACTCGTACGGTATTGCACCGTTTTGGTGTGGTTTGGTACCGTATGGATGTACTCGTACGGTATTGCACCGTTTTTGTGTGGTTTGGTACCGTATGGATGTACTCGTACGGTATTGCACCGTTTTGGTGTGGTTTTGTACCGTATGGATGTACTCGTACGGTATTGCACCGTTTTTGTGTGGTTTGGTACCGTATGGATGTACTCGTACGGTATTGCACCGTTTTGGTTTGGTTTGGTACCGTAACGAAGTACTCGTATGGTATTGCACCGTTTTGGTGTGGTTTGGTACCGTATGGATGTACTCGTACGGTATTGCACCGTTTTGGTGTGATTTGGTACCGTATGGATGTACTCGTACGGTATTGCACCGTTTTGGTTTGATTTGGTACCGTAACGAAGTACTCGTACGGTATTGTACCCTTTTGGTGTGGTTTGGTACCGTAACGAAGTACTCGTACGGTATTGCACCGTTTTGGTACGTTTGGTACCGTATGGATCTACTCGTACGGTATTGCACAGTTTTGGTTAGGTTTGGTACCGTAACGAAGTACTCGTACGGTATTGTACCCTTTTGGTGTGGTTTGGTACCGTAACGAAGTACTCATACGGTATTGCACCGTTTTGGTGTGGTTTGGTACCGTATGGATGTACTCGTACGGTATTGCACCGTTTTGGTTTGGTTTGGTACCGTAACGAAGTACTCGTACGGTATTGCACCGTTTTGGTGTGGTGTGGTACCGTATGGATGTACTCGTACGGTATTGCACCGTTTTTGTGTGGTTTGGTACCGTATGGATGTACTCGTACGGTATTGCACCATTTTGGTGTGGTTTGGTACCGTATGGATGTACTCGTTCGGTATTGCACCGTTTTTGTGTGGTTTGGTACCGTATGGATGTACTCGTACGGTATTGCACCGTTTTGGTTTGATTTGGTACCGTAACGAAGTACTCGTATGGTATTGCACCGTTTTGGTGTGGTTTGGTACCGTAACGAAGTACTCATACGGTATTGCACCGTTTTGGTGTGGTTTGGTACCGTATGGATGTACTCGTACGGTATTGCACCGTTTTGGTTTGGTTTGGTACCGTAACGAAGTACTCGTACGGTATTGCACCGTTTTGGTGTGGTGTGGTACCGTATGGATGTACTCGTACGGTATTGCACCGTTTTTGTGTGGTTTGGTACCGTATGGATGTACTCGTACGGTATTGCACCGTTTTGGTGTGGTTCGGTACCGTATGGATGTACTCGTACGGTATTGCAACGTTTTTGTTTGGTTTGGTACTGTAACGAAGTACTCGAACGGTATTGTTCCCTTTTGGTGTGGTTTGGTACCGTAACGAAGTACTCGTACGGTATTGCACCGTTTTGGTGTGGTTTGGTACCGTATCGATGTACTCGTACGGTATTGTACCCTTTTTGTGTGGTTTGGTACCGTAACGAAGTACTCGTACGGTATTGCACCGTTTTGGGTTGGTTTGGTACCGTATGGATCTACTCGTACGGTATTGCACCGTTTTGGTTAGGTTTGGTACCGTAACGAAGTACTCGTACGGTACTGTACCCTTTTGGTGTGGTTTGGTACCGTAACGAAGTACTCATACGGAATTGCACCGTTTTGGTGTGGTTTGGTACCGTATGGATGTACTCGTACGGTATTGCACCGTTTTGGTTTGGTTTGGTACCGTAACGAAGTACTCGTACGGTATTGCACCGTTTTGGTGTGGTTTGGTACCGTATGGATGTACTCGTACGGTATTGCACCGTTTTTGTGTGGTTTGGTACCGTATGGATGTACTCGTACGGTATTGCACCGTTTTGGTGTGGTTTTGTACCGTATGGATGTACTCGTACGGTATTGCACCGTTTTTGTGTGGTTTGGTACCGTATGGATGTACTCGTACGGTATTGCACCGTTTTGGTTTGGTTTGGTACCGTAACGAAGTACTCGTATGGTATTGCACCGTTTTGGTGTGGTTTGGTACCGTATGGATGTACTCGTACGGTATTGCACCGTTTTGGTGTGATTTGGTACCGTATGGATGTACTCGTACGGTATTGCACCGTTTTGGTTTGATTTGGTACCGTAACGAAGTACTCGTACGGTATTGTACCCTTTTGGTGTGGTTTGGTACCGTAACGAAGTACTCGTACGGTATTGCACCGTTTTGGTACGTTTGGTACCGTATGGATCTACTCGTACGGTATTGCACAGTTTTGGTTAGGTTTGGTACCGTAACGAAGTACTCGTACGGTATTGTACCCTTTTGGTGTGGTTTGGTACCGTAACGAAGTACTCATACGGTATTGCACCGTTTTGGTGTGGTTTGGTACCGTATGGATGTACTCGTACGGTATTGCACCGTTTTGGTTTGGTTTGGTACCGTAACGAAGTACTCGTACGGTATTGCACCGTTTTGGTGTGGTGTGGTACCGTATGGATGTACTCGTACGGTATTGCACCGTTTTTGTGTGGTTTGGTACCGTATGGATGTACTCGTACGGTATTGCACCATTTTGGTGTGGTTTGGTACCGTATGGATGTACTCGTTCGGTATTGCACCGTTTTTGTGTGGTTTGGTACCGTATGGATGTACTCGTACGGTATTGCACCGTTTTGGTTTGATTTGGTACCGTAACGAAGTACTCGTATGGTATTGCACCGTTTTGGTGTGGTTTGGTACCGTATGGATGTACTCGTAAGGTATTGCACCGTTTTGGTGTGGTGTGGTACCGTATGGATGTACTCGTACGGTATTGCACCGTTTTTGTGTGGTTTGGTACCGTATGGATGTACTCGTACGGTATTGCACCGTTTTGGTGTGGTTTGGTACCGTATGGATGTACTCGTACGGTGTTGCAACGTTTTGGTTTGGTTTGGTACTGTAACGAAGTACTCGAACGGTATTGTTCCCTTTTGGTGTGGTTTGGTACCGTAACGAAGTACTCGTTCGGTATTGCACCGTTTTGGTGTGGTTTGGTACCGTATCGATGTACTCGTACGGTATTGTACCCTTTTTGTGTGGTTTGGTACCGTAACGAAGTACTCGTACGGTATTGCACCGTTTTGGGTTGGTTTGGTACCGTATGGATCTACTCGTACGGTATTACACCGTTTTGGTTAGGTTTGGTACCGTAAGAAAGTACTCGTACGGTATTGTACCCTTTTGGTGTGGTTTGGTACCGTAACGAAGTACTCATACGGTATTGCACCGTTTTGGTGTGGTTTGGTACCGTATGGATGTACTCGTACGGTATTGCATCGTTTTGGTTTTGTTTGGTACCGTAACGAAGTACTCGTACGGTATTGCACCGTTTTGGTGTGGTTTGGTACCGTATGGATGTACTCGTACGGTATTGCACCGTTTTTGTGTGGTTTGGTACCGTATGGATGTACTCGTACGGTATTGCACCGTTTTGGTGTGGTTTGGTACCGTATGGATGTACTCGTACGATATTGCAACGTTTTTGTTTGGTTTGGTACCGTAACGAAGTACTCGAACGGTATTGTTCCCTTTTCGTGTGGTTTGGTACCGTAACGAAGTACTAGTACGGTATTGCACCGTTTTGGTGTGGTTTGGTACCGTATCGATGTACTCGTACGGTATTGTACCCTTTTTGTGTGGTTTGGTACCGTAACAAAGTACTCGTACAGTATTGCACCGTTTTGGTTTGGTTTGGTACCGTATGGATGTACTCGTATGGTATTGCACCATTTTGGTTTGGTTTGGTACCGTAACGAAGTACTCGTACGGTATTGTACCCTTTTGGTGTGGTTTGGTACCGTAACGAAGTACTCATACGGTATTGCACCGTTTTGGTGTGGTTTGGTACCGTATGGATGTACTCGTACGGTATTGCACCGTTTTGGTGTGGTTTGGTACCGTATGGATGTACTCGTACGGTATTGTACCCTTTTTGTGTGGTTTGGTACCGTAACGAAGTACTCGTACGGTATTGCACCGTTTTGATGTGGTTTGGTGCCGTATGGATGTACTCGTACGGTATTGCACCGTTTTGTTTAGGTTTGGTAACGTAACGAAGTACTCGTACGGTATTGTACCCTTTTGGTGTGGTTTGGTACCGTAACGAAGTACTCGTACGGTATTGCACCGTTTTGGTGTGGTTTGGTACCGTATAGATGTTCTCGTACGGTATTGCACCGTTTTGTTTTGGTTTGGTACCGTAACGAAGTACTCGTACGGTATTGTACCCTTTTGGTGTGGTTTGGTACCGTAACGAAGTACTCGTACGGTATTGCACCGTTTTGGTGAGGTTTGGCACAGTATGGATCTACTCGTACGGTATTGAACCGTTTTGGTATGGTTTGCTACCGTATGGATGTACTCGTATGGTATTGCACCGTTTTTGTTAGGTTTGGTACCGTAACGAAGTACTCGTACGGTATTGTACCCTTTTTTGTGGTTTGGTACCGTAACGAAGTACTGGTACGGTATTGCACCGTTTGGGTGTGGTTTCGTACCGTATGGATGTACTCGTCCGGTATTGCACCGTTTTGGTGTGGTTTGGTACCGTACGAATGTACTCGTATGGTATTGCACCGTTTTGGTTTGGTTTGGTACCGTAACGAAGTACTCGTACGGTATTGTACCCTTTTGGTGTGGTTTGGTACCGTAACGAAGTACTCTTACGGTATTGCACCGTTTTGGTGTGGTTTGGTACCGTATGGAAGTACTCATACGGTATTGCACCGTTTTGGTGTGGTTTGGTACCGTATGGATGTACTCGTACGGTATTGCACCGTTTTGGTGTGGTTTGGTACCGTATGGATGTACTCGTACGGTATTGCACCGTTTTGGTTTGGTTTGGTACCGTAACGAAGTACTCGTACGGTATTGCACCGTTTTGGTGTGGTTTGGTACCGTATGGATGTACTCGTACGGTATTGCACCGTTTTGGTGTGGTTTCGTACCGTATGGATGTACTCGTATGGTATTGCACCGTTTTGGTTTGGTTTGGTACCGTAACGAAGTACTCGTACGGTATTGTACCCTTTTGGTGTGGTTTGGTACCGTAATGAACTACTCTTACGGTATTGCACCGTTTTGGTGTGGTTTGGTACCGTATGGATGTACTCGTACGGTATTGCACTGTTTTGGTGTGGTTTGGTACCGTATTGATGTACTCGTACGGTATTGCACCTTTTTGGTGTGGTTTGGTACCGTATGGATGTACTCATACGGTATTGCACCGTTTTGGTTAGGTTTGGTACCGTAACGAAGTACTCGTACGGTATTGTACCCTTTTGGAGTGGTTTGGTACCGTAACGAAGTACTCGTACGGTATTGCACCGTTTTGGTGTGGTTTGGTACCGTATGGATGTACTCGTACGGTATTGCACCGTTTTGCTTAGGTTTGGTACCGTAACGAAGTACTCGTACGGTATTGTACCCTTTTGGTGTGGTTTGGTACCGTAACGAAGTACTCGTACGGTATTGCACCGTTTTGGTGTGGTTTGGTACCGTATGGATGTACTCGTACGGTGTTGCAACGTTTTTGTTTGGTTTGGTACTGTAACGAAGTACTCGAACGGTATTGTTTCCTTTTGGTGTGGTTTGGTACCGTAACGAAGTACTCGTTCGATATTGCACCGTTTTGGTGTGGTTTGGTACCGTATCGATGTACTCGTACGGTATTGTACTATTTTCGTGTGGTTTGGTACCGTAACGAAGTACTCGTACGGTATTGCACCGTTTTGGGTTGGTTTGGTACCGTATGGATCTACTCGTACGGTATTGCACTGTTTTGGTTAGGTTTGGTACCGTAACGAAGTACTCGTACGGAATTGTACCCTTTTGGTGTGGTTTGGTACCGTAACGAAGTACTCATACGGTATTGCACCATTTTGGTGTGGTTTGGTACCGTATGGATGTACTCGTACGGTATTCCACCGTTTTTGTTTCGTTTGGTACCGTAACGAAGTACTCGTACGGTATTGCACCGTTTTTGTGTGGTTTGGTACCGTATGGATGTACTCGTACGGTATTGCACCGTTTTGGTGTGGTTTGGTACCGTATGGATGTACTCGTACGGTATTGCACCGTTTTTGTGTGGTTTGGTACCGTATGGATGTACTCGTACGGTATTGCACCGTTTTGGTTTGGTTTGGTACCGTAACGAAGTACTCGTATGGTATTGCACCGTTTTGGTGTGGTTTGGTACCGTACGAATGTACTCGTATGGTATTGCACCGTTTTGGTTTGGTTTGGTACCGTAACGAAGTACTCGTACGGTATTGTACCCTTTTGGTGTGGTTTGGTACCGTAACGAAGTACTCTTACGGTATTGCACCGTTTTGGTGTGGTTTGGTACCGTATGGAAGTACTCATACGGTATTGCACCGTTTTGGTGTGGTTTGGTACCGTATGGATGTACTCGTACGGTATTGCACCGTTTTGGTGTGGTTTGGTACCGTATGGATGTACTCGTACGGTATTGCACCGTTTTGGTGTGGTTTGGTACCGTATGGATGTACTCGTACGGTATTGCACCGTTTTGGTTTGGTTTGGTACCGTAATGAAGTACTCGTACAGTATTGCACCGTTTTGGTGTGGTTTGGTACTGTATGGAAGTACTCATACGGTATTGCACCGTTTTGGTGTGGTTTGGTACCGTATGGATGTACTCGTACGGTATTGCACCGTTTTGGTGTGGTTTGGTACCGTATGGATGTACTCGTACGGTATTGCACCGTTTTGGTTTGGTTTGGTACCGTAACGAAGTACTCGTACGGTATTGCACCGTTTTGGTGTGGTTTGGTACCGTATGGATGTACTCGTACGGTATTGCACCGTTTTGGTGTGGTTTCGTACCGTATGGATGTACTCGTATGGTATTGCACCGTTTTGGTTTGGTTTTGTACCGTAACGAAGTACTCGTACGGTATTGTACCCTTTTGGTGTGGTTTGGTACCGTAATGAACTACTCTTACGGTATTGCACCGTTTTGGTGTGGTTTGGTACCGTATGGATGTACTCGTACGGTATTGCACCGTTTTGGTGTGGTTTGGTACCGTATTGATGTACTCGTACGGTATTGCACCTTTTTGGTGTGGTTTGGTACCGTATGGATGTACTTGTACGGTATTGCACCGTTTTGGTTTGGTTTGGTACCGTAACGAAGTACTCGTACGGTATTGTTCCCTTTTGGTGTGGTTTGGTACCGTAACGAAGTACTCGTACGGTATTGCACCGTTTTGGTGTGGTTTGGTACCGTATCGATGTACTCGTACGGTATTGTACCCTTTTTGTGTGGTTTGGTACCGTAACGAAGTACTCGTACGGTATTGCACCGTTTTGGTTTGGTTTGGTACCGTATGGATGTACTCGTATGGTATTGCACCGTTTTGGTTTGGTTTGGTACCGTAACGAAGTACTCGTACGGTATTGTACCCTTTTGGTGTGGTTTGGTACCGTAACGAAGTACTCGTACGGTATTGCACCGTTTTGGTGTGGTTTGGTACCGTATGGATGTACTCGTACCGTATTGTACCCTTTTTGTGTGGTTTGGTACCGTAACGAAGTACTCGTACGGTATTGCACCGTTTTGATGTTGTTTGGTGCCGTATGGATGTACTCGTACGGTATTGCACCGTTTTGTTTAGGTTTTGTACCGTAACGAAGTACTCGTACGGTATTGTACCCTTTTGGTGTGGTTTGGTACCGTAACGAAGTACTCGTACGGTATTGCACCGTTTTGGTGTGGTTTGGTACCGTATGGATGTTCTCTTACGGTATTGTACCCTTTTTTGTGGTTTTGTATCGCAACGAAGTACTGGTACGGTATTGCACCGTTTGGGTGTGGTTTCGTACCGTATGGATGTACTCGTCCGGTATTGCACCGTTTTGGTGTGGTTTGGTACCGTACGAATGTACTCGTATGGTATTGCACCGTTTTGGTTTGGTTTGGTACCGTAACGAAGTACTCGTACGGTATTGTACCCTTTTGGTGTGGTTTGGTACCGTAACGAAGTACTCTTACGGTATTGCACCGTTTTGGTGTGGTTTGGTACCGTATGGAAGTACTCATACGGTATTGCACCGTTTTGGTGTGGTTTGGTACCGTATGGATGTACTCGTACGGTATTGCACCGTTTTGGTGTGGTTTGGTACCGTATGGATGTACTCGTACGGTATTGCACCGTTTTGGTGTGGTTTGGTACCGTATGGATGTACTCGTACGGTATTGCACCGTTTTGGTTTGGTTTGGTACCGTAACGAAGTACTCGTACGGTATTGCACCGTTTTGGTGTGGTTTGGTACCGTATGGAAGTACTCCTACGGTATTGCACCGTTTTGGTGTGGTTTGGTACCGTATGGATGTACTCGTACGGTATTGCACCGTTTTGGTTTGGTTTGGTACCGTAACGAAGTACTCGTACGGTATTGCACCGTTTTGGTGTGGTTTGGTACCGTATGGATGTACTCGTACGGTATTGCACCGTTTTGGTGTTGTTTCGTACCGTATGGATGTACTCGTATGGTATTGCACCGTTTTGGTTTGGTTTGGTACCGTAACGAAGTACTCGTACGGTATTGTACCCTTTTGGTGTGGTTTGGTACCGTAATGAACTACTCTTACGGTATTGCACCGTTTTGGTGTGGTTTGGTACCGTATGGATGTACTCGTACGGTATTGCACCGTTTTGGTGTGGTTTGGTACCGTATTGATGTACTCGTACGGTATTGCACCTTTTTGGTGTGGTTTGGTACCGAATGAATGTACTCGTGCGGTATTGCACCGTTTTGGTTAGGTTTGGTACCGTAACGAAGTACTCGTACGGTATTGTACCCTTTTGGAGTGGTTTGGTACCGTAACGAAGTACACGTACGGTATTGCACCGTTTTGGTGTGGTTTGGTACCGTATGGATGTACTCGTACGGTATTGCACCGTTTCTCTTAGGTTTGGTACCGTAACGAAGTACTCGTACGGTATTGTACCCTTTTGGTGTGGTTTGGTACCGTAACGAAGTACTCGTACGGTATTGTACCCTTTTGGTGTGGTTTGGTACCGTAACGAAGTACTCTTACGGTATTGCACCGTTTTGGTGTGGTTTGGTACCGTATGGAAGTACTCATACGGTATTGCACCGTTTTGGTGTGGTTTGGTACCGTATGGATGTACTCGTACGGTATTGCACCGTTTTGGTGTGGTGTGGTACCGTATGGATGTACTCGTACGGTATTGCACCGTTTTTGTGTGGTTTGGTACCGTATGGATGTACTCGTACGGTATTGCAACGTTTTTGTTTGGTTTGGTACCGTAACGAAGTACTCGAACGGTATTGTTCCCTTTTGGTGTGGTTTGGTACCGTAACGAAGTACTCGTACGGTATTGCACCGTTTTGGTGTGGTTTGGTACCGTATCGATGTACTCGTACGGTATTGTACCCTTTTTGTGTGGTTTGGTACCGTAACGAAGTACTCGTACGGTATTGCACCGTTTTAGTTTGGTTTGGTACCGTATGGATCTACTCGTACGGTATTGCACCGTTTTGGTTAGGTTTGGTACCGTAACGAAGTACTCGTACGGTATTGTACCCTTTTGGTGTGGTTTGGTACCGTAACGAAGTACTCATATGGTATTGCACCGTTTTGGTGTGGTTTGGTACCGTATGGATGTACTCGTTCGGTATTGCACCGTTTTTGTGTGGTTTGGTACCGTATGGATGTACTCGTACGGTATTGCACCGTTTTGGTTTGATTTGGTACCGTAACGAAGTACTCGTATGGTATTGCACCGTTTTGGTGTGGTTTGGTACCGTATGGATGTACTCGTAAGGTATTGCACCGTTTTGGTGTGGTGTGGTACCGTATGGATGTACTCGTACGGTATTGCACCGTTTTTGTGTGGTTTGGTACCGTATGGATGTACTCGTACGGTATTGCACCGTTTTGGTGTGGTTTGGTACCGTATGGATGTACTCGTACGGTGTTGCAACGTTTTGGTTTGGTTTGGTACTGTAACGAAGTACTCGAACGGTATTGTTCCCTTTTGGTGTGGTTTGGTACCGTAACGAAGTACTCGTTCGGTATTGCACCGTTTTGGTGTGGTTTGGTACCGTATCGATGTACTCGTACGGTATTGTACCCTTTTTGTGTGGTTTGGTACCGTAACGAAGTACTCGTACGGTATTGCACCGTTTTGGGTTGGTTTGGTACCGTATGGATCTACTCGTACGGTATTACACCGTTTTGGTTAGGTTTGGTACCGTAAGAAAGTACTCGTACGGTATTGTACCCTTTTGGTGTGGTTTGGTACCGTAACGAAGTACTCATACGGTATTGCACCGTTTTGGTGTGGTTTGGTACCGTATGGATGTACTCGTACGGTATTGCATCGTTTTGGTTTTGTTTGGTACCGTAACGAAGTACTCGTACGGTATTGCACCGTTTTGGTGTGGTTTGGTACCGTATGGATGTACTCGTACGGTATTGCACCGTTTTTGTGTGGTTTGGTACCGTATGGATGTACTCGTACGGTATTGCACCGTTTTGGTGTGGTTTGGTACCGTATGGATGTACTCGTACGATATTGCAACGTTTTTGTTTGGTTTGGTACCGTAACGAAGTACTCGAACGGTATTGTTCCCTTTTCGTGTGGTTTGGTACCGTAACGAAGTACTAGTACGGTATTGCACCGTTTTGGTGTGGTTTGGTACCGTATCGATGTACTCGTACGGTATTGTACCCTTTTTGTGTGGTTTGGTACCGTAACAAAGTACTCGTACAGTATTGCACCGTTTTGGTTTGGTTTGGTACCGTATGGATGTACTCGTATGGTATTGCACCATTTTGGTTTGGTTTGGTACCGTAACGAAGTACTCGTACGGTATTGTACCCTTTTGGTGTGGTTTGGTACCGTAACGAAGTACTCATACGGTATTGCACCGTTTTGGTGTGGTTTGGTACCGTATGGATGTACTCGTACGGTATTGCACCGTTTTGGTGTGGTTTGGTACCGTATGGATGTACTCGTACGGTATTGTACCCTTTTTGTGTGGTTTGGTACCGTAACGAAGTACTCGTACGGTATTGCACCGTTTTGATGTGGTTTGGTGCCGTATGGATGTACTCGTACGGTATTGCACCGTTTTGTTTAGGTTTGGTAACGTAACGAAGTACTCGTACGGTATTGTACCCTTTTGGTGTGGTTTGGTACCGTAACGAAGTACTCGTACGGTATTGCACCGTTTTGGTGTGGTTTGGTACCGTATAGATGTTCTCGTACGGTATTGCACCGTTTTGTTTTGGTTTGGTACCGTAACGAAGTACTCGTACGGTATTGTACCCTTTTGGTGTGGTTTGGTACCGTAACGAAGTACTCGTACGGTATTGCACCGTTTTGGTGAGGTTTGGCACAGTATGGATCTACTCGTACGGTATTGAACCGTTTTGGTATGGTTTGCTACCGTATGGATGTACTCGTATGGTATTGCACCGTTTTTGTTAGGTTTGGTACCGTAACGAAGTACTCGTACGGTATTGTACCCTTTTTTGTGGTTTGGTACCGTAACGAAGTACTGGTACGGTATTGCACCGTTTGGGTGTGGTTTCGTACCGTATGGATGTACTCGTCCGGTATTGCACCGTTTTGGTGTGGTTTGGTACCGTACGAATGTACTCGTATGGTATTGCACCGTTTTGGTTTGGTTTGGTACCGTAACGAAGTACTCGTACGGTATTGTACCCTTTTGGTGTGGTTTGGTACCGTAACGAAGTACTCTTACGGTATTGCACCGTTTTGGTGTGGTTTGGTACCGTATGGAAGTACTCATACGGTATTGCACCGTTTTGGTGTGGTTTGGTACCGTATGGATGTACTCGTACGGTATTGCACCGTTTTGGTGTGGTTTGGTACCGTATGGATGTACTCGTACGGTATTGCACCGTTTTGGTTTGGTTTGGTACCGTAACGAAGTACTCGTACGGTATTGCACCGTTTTGGTGTGGTTTGGTACCGTATGGATGTACTCGTACGGTATTGCACCGTTTTGGTGTGGTTTCGTACCGTATGGATGTACTCGTATGGTATTGCACCGTTTTGGTTTGGTTTGGTACCGTAACGAAGTACTCGTACGGTATTGTACCCTTTTGGTGTGGTTTGGTACCGTAATGAACTACTCTTACGGTATTGCACCGTTTTGGTGTGGTTTGGTACCGTATGGATGTACTCGTACGGTATTGCACTGTTTTGGTGTGGTTTGGTACCGTATTGATGTACTCGTACGGTATTGCACCTTTTTGGTGTGGTTTGGTACCGTATGGATGTACTCATACGGTATTGCACCGTTTTGGTTAGGTTTGGTACCGTAACGAAGTACTCGTACGGTATTGTACCCTTTTGGAGTGGTTTGGTACCGTAACGAAGTACTCGTACGGTATTGCACCGTTTTGGTGTGGTTTGGTACCGTATGGATGTACTCGTACGGTATTGCACCGTTTTGCTTAGGTTTGGTACCGTAACGAAGTACTCGTACGGTATTGTACCCTTTTGGTGTGGTTTGGTACCGTAACGAAGTACTCGTACGGTATTGCACCGTTTTGGTGTGGTTTGGTACCGTATGGATGTACTCGTACGGTGTTGCAACGTTTTTGTTTGGTTTGGTACTGTAACGAAGTACTCGAACGGTATTGTTTCCTTTTGGTGTGGTTTGGTACCGTAACGAAGTACTCGTTCGATATTGCACCGTTTTGGTGTGGTTTGGTACCGTATCGATGTACTCGTACGGTATTGTACTATTTTCGTGTGGTTTGGTACCGTAACGAAGTACTCGTACGGTATTGCACCGTTTTGGGTTGGTTTGGTACCGTATGGATCTACTCGTACGGTATTGCACTGTTTTGGTTAGGTTTGGTACCGTAACGAAGTACTCGTACGGAATTGTACCCTTTTGGTGTGGTTTGGTACCGTAACGAAGTACTCATACGGTATTGCACCATTTTGGTGTGGTTTGGTACCGTATGGATGTACTCGTACGGTATTCCACCGTTTTTGTTTCGTTTGGTACCGTAACGAAGTACTCGTACGGTATTGCACCGTTTTTGTGTGGTTTGGTACCGTATGGATGTACTCGTACGGTATTGCACCGTTTTGGTGTGGTTTGGTACCGTATGGATGTACTCGTACGGTATTGCACCGTTTTTGTGTGGTTTGGTACCGTATGGATGTACTCGTACGGTATTGCACCGTTTTGGTTTGGTTTGGTACCGTAACGAAGTACTCGTATGGTATTGCACCGTTTTGGTGTGGTTTGGTACCGTACGAATGTACTCGTATGGTATTGCACCGTTTTGGTTTGGTTTGGTACCGTAACGAAGTACTCGTACGGTATTGTACCCTTTTGGTGTGGTTTGGTACCGTAACGAAGTACTCTTACGGTATTGCACCGTTTTGGTGTGGTTTGGTACCGTATGGAAGTACTCATACGGTATTGCACCGTTTTGGTGTGGTTTGGTACCGTATGGATGTACTCGTACGGTATTGCACCGTTTTGGTGTGGTTTGGTACCGTATGGATGTACTCGTACGGTATTGCACCGTTTTGGTGTGGTTTGGTACCGTATGGATGTACTCGTACGGTATTGCACCGTTTTGGTTTGGTTTGGTACCGTAACGAAGTACTCGTACAGTATTGCACCGTTTTGGTGTGGTTTGGTACTGTATGGAAGTACTCATACGGTATTGCACCGTTTTGGTGTGGTTTGGTACCGTATGGATGTACTCGTACGGTATTGCACCGTTTTGGTGTGGTTTGGTACCGTATGGATGTACTCGTACGGTATTGCACCGTTTTGGTTTGGTTTGGTACCGTAACGAAGTACTCGTACGGTATTGCACCGTTTTGGTGTGGTTTGGTACCGTATGGATGTACTCGTACGGTATTGCACCGTTTTGGTGTGGTTTCGTACCGTATGGATGTACTCGTATGGTATTGCACCGTTTTGGTTTGGTTTGGTACCGTAACGAAGTACTCGTACGGTATTGTACCCTTTTGGTGTGGTTTGGTACCGTAATGAACTACTCTTACGGTATTGCACCGTTTTGGTGTGGTTTGGTACCGTATGGATGTACTCGTACGGTATTGCACCGTTTTGGTGTGGTTTGGTACCGTATTGATGTACTCGTACGGTATTGCACCTTTTTGGTGTGGTTTGGTACCGTATGGATGTACTTGTACGGTATTGCACCGTTTTGGTTTGGTTTGGTACCGTAACGAAGTACTCGTACGGTATTGTTCCCTTTTGGTGTGGTTTGGTACCGTAACGAAGTACTCGTACGGTATTGCACCGTTTTGGTGTGGTTTGGTACCGTATCGATGTACTCGTACGGTATTGTACCCTTTTTGTGTGGTTTGGTACCGTAACGAAGTACTCGTACGGTATTGCACCGTTTTGGTTTGGTTTGGTACCGTATGGATGTACTCGTATGGTATTGCACCGTTTTGGTTTGGTTTGGTACCGTAACGAAGTACTCGTACGGTATTGTACCCTTTTGGTGTGGTTTGGTACCGTAACGAAGTACTCGTACGGTATTGCACCGTTTTGGTGTGGTTTGGTACCGTATGGATGTACTCGTACCGTATTGTACCCTTTTTGTGTGGTTTGGTACCGTAACGAAGTACTCGTACGGTATTGCACCGTTTTGATGTTGTTTGGTGCCGTATGGATGTACTCGTACGGTATTGCACCGTTTTGTTTAGGTTTTGTACCGTAACGAAGTACTCGTACGGTATTGTACCCTTTTGGTGTGGTTTGGTACCGTAACGAAGTACTCGTACGGTATTGCACCGTTTTGGTGTGGTTTGGTACCGTATGGATGTTCTCGTACGGTATTGTACCCTTTTTTGTGGTTTTGTATCGCAACGAAGTACTGGTACGGTATTGCACCGTTTGGGTGTGGTTTCGTACCGTATGGATGTACTCGTCCGGTATTGCACCGTTTTGGTGTGGTTTGGTACCGTACGAATGTACTCGTATGGTATTGCACCGTTTTGGTTTGGTTTGGTACCGTAACGAAGTACTCGTACGGTATTGTACCCTTTTGGTGTGGTTTGGTACCGTAACGAAGTACTCTTACGGTATTGCACCGTTTTGGTGTGGTTTGGTACCGTATGGAAGTACTCATACGGTATTGCACCGTTTTGGTGTGGTTTGGTACCGTATGGATGTACTCGTACGGTATTGCACCGTTTTGGTGTGGTTTGGTACCGTATGGATGTACTCGTACGGTATTGCACCGTTTTGGTGTGGTTTGGTACCGTATGGATGTACTCGTACGGTATTGCACCGTTTTGGTTTGGTTTGGTACCGTAACGAAGTACTCGTACGGTATTGCACCGTTTTGGTGTGGTTTGGTATCGTATGGAAGTACTCCTACGGTATTGCACCGTTTTGGTGTGGTTTGGTACCGTATGGATGTACTCGTACGGTATTGCACCGTTTTGGTTTGGTTTGGTACCGTAACGAAGTACTCGTACGGTATTGCACCGTTTTGGTGTGGTTTGGTACCGTATGGATGTACTCGTACGGTATTGCACCGTTTTGGTGTTGTTTCGTACCGTATGGATGTACTCGTATGGTATTGCACCGTTTTGGTTTGGTTTGGTACCGTAACGAAGTACTCGTACGGTATTGTACCCTTTTGGTGTGGTTTGGTACCGTAATGAACTACTCTTACGGTATTGCACCGTTTTGGTGTGGTTTGGTACCGTATGGATGTACTCGTACGGTATTGCACCGTTTTGGTGTGGTTTGGTACCGTATTGATGTACTCGTACGGTATTGCACCTTTTTGGTGTGGTTTGGTACCGAATGAATGTACTCGTGCGGTATTGCACCGTTTTGGTTAGGTTTGGTACCGTAACGAAGTACTCGTACGGTATTGTACCCTTTTGGAGTGGTTTGGTACCGTAACGAAGTACACGTACGGTATTGCACCGTTTTGGTGTGGTTTGGTACCGTATGGATGTACTCGTACGGTATTGCACCGTTTCTCTTAGGTTTGGTACCGTAACGAAGTACTCGTACGGTATTGTACCCTTTTGGTGTGGTTTGGTACCGTAACGAAGTACTCGTACGGTATTGTACCCTTTTGGTGTGGTTTGGTACCGTAACGAAGTACTCTTACGGTATTGCACCGTTTTGGTGTGGTTTGGTACCGTATGGAAGTACTCATACGGTATTGCACCGTTTTGGTGTGGTTTGGTACCGTATGGATGTACTCGTACGGTATTGCACCGTTTTGGTGTGGTGTGGTACCGTATGGATGTACTCGTACGGTATTGCACCGTTTTTGTGTGGTTTGGTACCGTATGGATGTACTCGTACGGTATTGCAACGTTTTTGTTTGGTTTGGTACCGTAACGAAGTACTCGAACGGTATTGTTCCCTTTTGGTGTGGTTTGGTACCGTAACGAAGTACTCGTACGGTATTGCACCGTTTTGGTGTGGTTTGGTACCGTATCGATGTACTCGTACGGTATTGTACCCTTTTTGTGTGGTTTGGTACCGTAACGAAGTACTCGTACGGTATTGCACCGTTTTAGTTTGGTTTGGTACCGTATGGATCTACTCGTACGGTATTGCACCGTTTTGGTTAGGTTTGGTACCGTAACGAAGTACTCGTACGGTATTGTACCCTTTTGGTGTGGTTTGGTACCGTAACGAAGTACTCATATGGTATTGCACCGTTTTGGTGTGGTTTGGTACCGTATGGATGTACTCGTACGGTATTGCACCGTTTTGGTGTGGTTTGGTACCGTATGGGTGTACTCGTACGGTATTGCACCGTTTTTGTGTGGTTTGGTACCGTATGGATGTACTCGTACGGTATTGCACCGTTTTGGTTTGGTTTGGTACCGTAACGAAGTACTCGTATGGTATTGCACCGTTTTGGTGTGGTTTGGTACCGTATGGATGTACTCGTACGGTATTGCACCGTTTTGGTGTGCTGTGGTACCGTATGGATGTACTCGTACAGTATTGCACCGTTTTGGTGTGGTTTGGTAGCGTATGGATGTACTCGTACGGTATTGCACCGTTTTGGTGTGGTTTGGTACCGTATGGATGTACTCGTACGGTATTGCAACGTTTTTGTTTGGTTTGGTACCGTAACGAAGTACTCGAACGGTATTGTTCCCTTTTGGTGTGGTTTGGTACCGTAACGAAGTACTCGTACGGTATTGCACCGTTTTGGTGTGGTTTGGTACCGTATCGATGTACTCGTACGGTATTGTACCCTTTTTGTGTGGTTTGGTACCGTAACGAAGTACTCGTACGGTATTGCACCGTTTTGGTTTGGTTTGGTACCGTATGGATCTACTCGTACGGTATTGCACCGTTTTGGTTAGGTTTGGTACCGTAACGAAGTACTCGTACGGTATTGTACCCTTTTGGTGTGGTTTGGTACCGTAACGAAGTACTCATATGGTATTGCACCGTTTTGGTGTGGTTTGGTACCGTATGGATGTACTCGTACGGTATTGCACCGTTTTGGTGTGGTTTGGTACCGTATGGGTGTACTCGTACGGTATTGCACCGTTTTTGTGTGGTTTGGTACCGTATGGATGTACTCGTACGGTATTGCACCGTTTTGGTTTGATTTGGTACCGTAACGAAGTACTCGTATGGTATTGCACCGTTTTAGTGTGGTTTGGTACCGTATGGATGTACTCGTACGATATTGCACCGTTTTGGTGTGGTTTGGTACCGTATGGATGTACTCGTACGGTATTGCACCGTTTTGGTGTGGTTTGGCACCGTATGGATGTACTCGTACGGTATTGCACCGTTTTGGTGTGGTGTGGTACCGTATGGATGTACTCGTACGGTATTGCACCGTTTTTGTGTGGTTTGGTACCGTATGGATGTACTCGTACGGTACTGCACCGTTTTGGTGTGGTGTGGTACCGTATGGATGTACTCGTACGGTATTGCACCGTTTTTGTGTGGTTTGGTACCGTATGGATGTACTCGTACGGTATTGCACCGTTTTGGTTTGGTGTGGTGTGGTACCGTATGGATGTACTCGTACGGTATTGCACCGTTTTTGTGTGGTTTGGTACCGTATGGATGTACTCGTACGGTATTGCACCGTTTTGGTGTGGTTTGGTACCGTATGGATGTACTCTTACGGTATTGCACCGTTTTGGTGTGGTTTGGTACCGTATGGATGTACTCGTACGGTATTGCACCGTTTTGGTGTGGTTTGGTACCGTATGGATGTACTCTTACGGTATTGCACCGTTTTGGTGTGGTTTTTGTACCGTATGGATGTACTCGTACGGTATTGCACCGTTTTTGTGTGGTTTGGTACCGTATGGATGTACTCGTACGGTATTGCACCGTTTTGGTTTGGTTTGGTACCGTAACGAAGTACTCGTATTGTATTGCACCGTTTTGGTGTGGTTTGGTACCGTATGGATGTACTCGTACGGTATTGCACCGTTTTGGTGTGGTGTGGTACCGTATGGATGTACTCGTACGGTATTGCACCGTTTTTGTGTGGTTTGGTACCGTATGGATGTACTCGTACGGTATTGCACCGTTTTGGTGTGGTTTGGTACCGTATGGATGTACTCGTACGGTATTGCAACGTTTTTGTTTGGTTTGGTACTGTAACGAAGTACTCGAACGGTATTGTTCCCTTTTGGTGTGGTTTGGTACCGTAACGAAGTACTCGTACGGTATTGCACCGTTTTGGTGTGGTTTGGTACCGTATCGATGTACTCGTACGGTATTGTACCCTTTTTGTGTGGTTTGGTACCGTAACGAAGTACTCGTACGGTATTGCACCGTTTTGGGTTGGTTTGGTACCGTATGGATCTACTCGTACGGTATTGCACCGTTTTGGTTAGGTTTGGTACCGTAACGAAGTACTCGTACGGTACTGTACCCTTTTGGTGTGGTTTGGTACCGTAACGAAGTACTCATACGGAATTGCACCGTTTTGGTGTGGTTTGGTACCGTATGGATGTACTCGTACGGTATTGCACCGTTTTGGTTTGGTTTGGTACCGTAACGAAGTACTCGTACGGTATTGCACCGTTTTGGTGTGGTTTGGTACCGTATGGATGTACTCGTACGGTATTGCACCGTTTTGGTGTGGTTTGGTACCGTATGGATGTACTCGTACGGTATTGCACCGTTTTTGTGTGGTTTGGTACCGTATGGATGTACTCGTACGGTATTGCACCGTTTTGGTGTGATTTGGTACCGTATGGATGTACTCGTACGGTATTGCAACGTTTTTGTTTGGTTTGGTACCGTAACGAAGTACTCGAACGGTATTGTTCCCTTTTGGTGTGGTTTGGTACCGTAACGAAGTACTCGTACGGTATTGCACCGTTTTGGTGTGGTTTGGTACCGTATCGATGTACTCGTACGGTATTGTACCCTTTTTGTGTGGTTTGGTACCGTAACGAAGTACTCGTACGGTATTGCACCGTTTTGGTTTGGTTTGGTACCGTATGGATCTACTCGTACGGTATTGCACCGTTTTGGTTAGGTTTGGTACCGTAACGAAGTACTCGTACGGTATTGTACCCTTTTGGTGTGGTTTGGTACCGTAACGAAGTACTCATATGGTATTGCACCGTTTTGGTGTGGTTTGGTACCGTATGGATGTACTCGTACGGTATTGCACCGTTTTGGTGTGGTTTGGTACCGTATGGGTGTACTCGTACGGTATTGCACCGTTTTTGTGTGGTTTGGTACCGTATGGATGTACTCGTACGGTATTGCACCGTTTTGGTTTGATTTGGTACCGTAACGAAGTACTCGTATGGTATTGCACCGTTTTAGTGTGGTTTGGTACCGTATGGATGTACTCGTACGATATTGCACCGTTTTGGTGTGGTTTGGTACCGTATGGATGTACTCGTACGGTATTGCACCGTTTTGGTGTGGTTTGGCACCGTATGGATGTACTCGTACGGTATTGCACCGTTTTGGTGTGGTGTGGTACCGTATGGATGTACTCGTACGGTATTGCACCGTTTTTGTGTGGTTTGGTACCGTATGGATGTACTCGTACGGTACTGCACCGTTTTGGTGTGGTGTGGTACCGTATGGATGTACTCGTACGGTATTGCACCGTTTTTGTGTGGTTTGGTACCGTATGGATGTACTCGTACGGTATTGCACCGTTTTGGTTTGGTGTGGTGTGGTACCGTATGGATGTACTCGTACGGTATTGCACCGTTTTTGTGTGGTTTGGTACCGTATGGATGTACTCGTACGGTATTGCACCGTTTTGGTGTGGTTTGGTACCGTATGGATGTACTCTTACGGTATTGCACCGTTTTGGTGTGGTTTGGTACCGTATGGATGTACTCGTACGGTATTGCACCGTTTTGGTGTGGTTTGGTACCGTATGGATGTACTCTTACGGTATTGCACCGTTTTGGTGTGGTTTTTGTACCGTATGGATGTACTCGTACGGTATTGCACCGTTTTTGTGTGGTTTGGTACCGTATGGATGTACTCGTACGGTATTGCACCGTTTTGGTTTGGTTTGGTACCGTAACGAAGTACTCGTATTGTATTGCACCGTTTTGGTGTGGTTTGGTACCGTATGGATGTACTCGTACGGTATTGCACCGTTTTGGTGTGGTGTGGTACCGTATGGATGTACTCGTACGGTATTGCACCGTTTTTGTGTGGTTTGGTACCGTATGGATGTACTCGTACGGTATTGCACCGTTTTGGTGTGGTTTGGTACCGTATGGATGTACTCGTACGGTATTGCAACGTTTTTGTTTGGTTTGGTACTGTAACGAAGTACTCGAACGGTATTGTTCCCTTTTGGTGTGGTTTGGTACCGTAACGAAGTACTCGTACGGTATTGCACCGTTTTGGTGTGGTTTGGTACCGTATCGATGTACTCGTACGGTATTGTACCCTTTTTGTGTGGTTTGGTACCGTAACGAAGTACTCGTACGGTATTGCACCGTTTTGGGTTGGTTTGGTACCGTATGGATCTACTCGTACGGTATTGCACCGTTTTGGTTAGGTTTGGTACCGTAACGAAGTACTCGTACGGTACTGTACCCTTTTGGTGTGGTTTGGTACCGTAACGAAGTACTCATACGGAATTGCACCGTTTTGGTGTGGTTTGGTACCGTATGGATGTACTCGTACGGTATTGCACCGTTTTGGTTTGGTTTGGTACCGTAACGAAGTACTCGTACGGTATTGCACCGTTTTGGTGTGGTTTGGTACCGTATGGATGTACTCGTACGGTATTGCACCGTTTTGGTGTGGTTTGGTACCGTATGGATGTACTCGTACGGTATTGCACCGTTTTTGTGTGGTTTGGTACCGTATGGATGTACTCGTACGGTATTGCACCGTTTTGGTTTGGTTTGGTACCGTAACGAAGTACTCGTATGGTATTGCACCGTTTTGGTGTGGTTTGGTACCGTATGGATGTACTCGTAAGGTATTGCACCGTTTTGGTGTGGTGTGGTACCGTATGGATGTACTCATACGGTATTGCACCGTTTTGGTGTGGTTTGGTACCGTATGGATGTACTCGTACGGTGTTGCAACGTTTTGGTTTGGTTTGGTACTGTAACGAAGTACTCGAACGGTATTGTTCCCTTTTGGTGTGGTTTGGTACCGTAACGAAGTACTCGTTCGGCATTGCACCGTTTTGGTGTGGTTTGGTACCGTATCGATGTACTCGTACGGTATTGTACCCTTTTTGTGTGGTTTATTACCGTAACGAAGTACTCGTACGGTATTGCACCGTTTTGGGTTGGTTTGGTACCGTATGGATCTACTCGTACGGTATTACACCGTTTTGGTTAGGTTTGGTACCGTAACGAAGTACTCGTACGGTATTGTACCCTTTTGGTGTGGTTTGGTACCGTAACGAAGTACTCATACGGTATTGCACCGTTTTGGTGTGGTTTGGTACCGTATGGATGTACTCGTACGGTATTGCACCGTTTTGGTTTCGTTTGGTACCGTAACGAAGTACTCGTACGGTATTGCACCGTTTTGGTGTGGTTTGGTACCGTATGGATGTACTCGTACGGTATTGCACCGTTTTGGTTTCGTTTGGTACCGTAACGAAGTACTCGTACGGTATTGCACCGTTTTGGTGTGGTTTGGTACCGTATGGATGTACTCGTACGGTATTGCACCGTTTTTGTGTGGTTTGGTACCGTATGGATGTACTCGTACGGTATTGCACCGTTTTGGTTTGGTTTGGTACCGTAACGAAGTACTCGTATGGTATTGCACCGTTTTGGTGTGGTTTGGTACCGTATGGATGTACTCGTACGGTATTGCACCGTTTTGGTGTGGTTTGGTACCGTATGGATGTACTCGTACGGTATTGCACCGTTTTGGTTTGATTTGGTACCGTAACGAAGTACTCGTACGGTATTGTACCCTTTTGGTGTGGTTTGGTACCGTAACGAAGTACTCGTACGGTATTGCACCGTTTTGGTACGTTTGGTACCGTATGGATCTACTCGTACGGTATTGCACAGTTTTGGTTAGGTTTGGTACCGTAACGAAGTACTCGTACGGTATTGTACCCTTTTGGTGTGGTTTGGTACCGTAACGAAGTACTCATACGGTATTGCACCGTTTTGGTGTGGTTTGGTACCGTATGGATGTACTCGTACCGTATTGCACCGTTTTGGTTTGGTTTGGTACCGTAACGAAGTACTCGTACGGTATTGCACCGTTTTGGTGTGGTGTGGTACCGTATGGATGTACTCGTACGGTATTGCACCGTTTTTGTGTGGTTTGGTACCGTATGGATGTACTCGTACGGTATTGCACCATTTTGGTGTGGTTTGGTACCGTATGGATGTACTCGTTCGGTATTGCACCGTTTTTGTGTGGTTTGGTACCGTATGGATGTACTCGTACGGTATTGCACCGTTTTGGTTTGATTTGGTACCATAACGAAGTACTCGTATGGTATTGCACCGTTTTGGTGTGGTTTGGTACCGTATGGATGTACTCGTAAGGTATTGCACCGTTTTGGTGTGGTGTGGTACCGTATGGATGTACTCATACGGTATTGCACCGTTTTTGTGTGGTTTGGTACCGTATGGATGTACTCGTACGGTATTGCACCGTTTTGGTGTGGTTTGGTACCGTATGGATGTACTCGTACGGTGTTGCAACGTTTTGGTTTGGTTTGGTACTGTAACGAAGTACTCGAACGGTATTGTTCCCTTTTGGTGTGGTTTGGTACCGTAACGAAGTACTCGTTCGGCATTGCACCGTTTTGGTGTGGTTTGGTACCGTATCGATGTACTCGTACGGTATTGTACCCTTTTTGTGTGGTTTGGTACCGTAACGAAGTACTCGTACGGTATTGCACCGTTTTGGGTTGGTTTGGTACCGTATGGATCTACTCGTACAATATTACACCGTTTTGGTTAGGTTTGGTACCGTAACGAAGTACTCGTACGGTATTGTACCCTTTTGGTGTGGTTTGGTACCGTAACGAAGTACTCATACGGTATTGCACCGTTTTGGTGTGGTTTGGTACCGTATGGATGTACTCGTACGGTATTGCACCGTTTTGGTTTCGTTTGGTACCGTAACGAAGTACTCGTACGGTATTGCACCGTTTTGGTGTGGTTTGGTACCGTATGGATGTACTCGTACGGTATTGCACCGTTTTTGTGTGGTTTGGTACCGTATGGATGTACTCGTACGGTATTGCACCGTTTTGGTGTGGTTTGGTACCGTATGGATGTACTCGTACGGTATTGCAACGTTTTTGTTTGGTTTGGTACCGTAACGAAGTACTCGAACGGTATTGTTCCCTTTTGGTGTGGTTTGGTACCGTAACGAAGTACTCGTACGGTATTGCACCGTTTTGGTGTGGTTTTGTACCGTATCGATGTACTCGTACGGTATTGTACCCTTTTTGTGTGGTTTGGTACCGTAACGAAGTACTCGTACAGTATTGCACCGTTTTGGTTTGGTTTGGTACCGTATGGATGTACTCGTATGGTATTGCACAATTTTGGTTTGGTTTGGTACCGTAACGAAGTACTCGTACGGTATTGTACCCTTTTGGTGTGGTTTGGTACCGTAACGAAGTACTCATACGGTATTGCACCGTTTTGGTGTGGTTTGGTACCGTATGGATGTACTCGTACGGTATTGCACCGTTTTGGTTTGGTTTGGTACCGTATGGATGTACTCGTACGGTATTGTACCCTTTTTGTGTGGTTTGGTACCGTAACGAAGTACTCGTACGGTATTGCACCGTTTTGATGTGGTTTGGTGCCGTATGGATGTACTCGTACGGTATTGCACCGTTTTGTTTAGGTTTGGTACCGTAACGAAGTACTCGTACGGTATTGTACCCTTTTGGTGTGGTTTGGTACCGTAACGAAGTACTCGTACGGTATTGCACCGTTTTGGTGTGGTTTGGTACCGTATAGATGTTCTCGTACGGTATTGCACCGTTTTGTTTTGGTTTGGTACCGTAACGAAGTACTCGTACGGTATTGTACCCTTTTGGTGTGGTTTGGTACCGTAACGAAGTACTCGTACGGTATTGCACCATTTTGGTGAGGTTTGGCACAGTATGGATCTACTCGTACGGTATTGAACCGTTTTGGTATGGTTTGCTACCGTATGGATGTACTCGTATGGTATTGCACCGTTTTTGTTAGGTTTGGTACCGTAACGAAGTACTCGTACGGTATTGTACCCTTTTTTGTGGTTTGGTACCGTAACGAAGTACTGGTACGGTATTGCACCGTTTGGGTGTGGTTTCGTACCGTATGGATGTACTCGTCCGGTATTGCACCGTTTTGGTGTGGTTTGGTACCGTACGAATGTACTCGTATGGTATTGCACCGTTTTGGTTTGGTTTGGTACCGTAACGAAGTACTCGTACGGTATTGTACCCTTTTGGTGTGGTTTGGTACCGTAACGAAGTACTCTTACGGTATTGCACCGTTTTGGTGTGGTTTGGTACCGTATGGAAGTACTCATACGGTATTGCACCGTTTTGGTGTGGTTTGGTACCGTATGGATGTACTCGTACGGTATTGCACCGTTTTGGTGTGGTTTGGTACCGTATGGATGTACTCGTACGGTATTGCACCGTTTTGGTTTGGTTTGGTACCGTAACGAAGTACTCGTACGGTATTGCACCGTTTTGGTGTGGTTTGGTACCGTATGGATGTACTCGTACGGTATTGCACCGTTTTGGTGTGGTTTCGTACCGTATGGATGTACTCGTATGGTATTGCACCGTTTTGGTTTGGTTTGGTACCGTAACGAAGTACTCGTACGGTATTGTACCCTTTTGGTGTTGTTTGGTACCGTAATGAACTACTCTTACGGTATTGCACCGTTTTGGTGTGGTTTGGTACCGTATGGATGTACTCGTACGGTATTGCACCGTTTTGGTGTGGTTTGGTACCGTATTGATGTACTCGTACGGTATTGCACCTTTTTGGTGTGGTTTGGTACCGTATGGATGTACTCATACGGTATTGCACCGTTTTGGTTAGGTTTGGTACCGTAACGAAGTACTCGTACGGTATTGTACCCTTTTGGAGTGGTTTGGTACCGTAACGAAGTACTCGTACGGTATTGCACCGTTTTGGTGTGGTTTGGTACCGTATGGATGTACTCGTACGGTATTGCACCGTTTTGCTTAGGTTTGGTACCGTAACGAAGTACTCGTACGGTATTGTACCCTTTTGGTGTGGTTTGGTACCGTAACGAAGTACTCGTACGGTATTGCACCGTTTTGGTGTGGTTTGGTACCGTATGGATGTACTCGTACGGTGTTGCAACGTTTTTGTTTGGTTTGGTACTGTAACGAAGTACTCGAACGGTATTGTTTCCTTTTGGTGTGGTTTGGTACCGTAACGAAGTACTCGTTCGATATTGCACCGTTTTGGTGTGGTTTGGTACCGTATCGATGTACTCGTACGGTATTGTACTATTTTCGTGTGGTTTGGTACCGTAACGAAGTACTCGTACGGTATTGCACCGTTTTGGGTTGGTTTGGTACCGTATGGATCTACTCGTACGGTATTGCACCGTTTTGGTTAGGTTTGGTACCGTAACGAAGTACTCGTACGGAATTGTACCCTTTTGGTGTGGTTTGGTACCGTAACGAAGTACTCATACGGTATTGCACCATTTTGGTGTGGTTTGGTACCGTATGGATGTACTCGTACGGTATTGCACCGTTTTTGTTTCGTTTGGTACCGTAACGAAGTACTCGTACGGTATTGCACCGTTTTTGTGTGGTTTGGTACCGTAACGAAGTACTCGTACGGTATTGCCCCGTTTTGGTGTGGTTTGGTACCGTATGGATGTACTCGTACGGTATTGCTCCGTTTTGCTTAGGTTTGGTAGCGTAACGAAGTACTCGTATGGTATTGTACCCTTTTGGAGTGGTTTGGTACCGTAACGAAGTACTCGTACGGTATTGCCCCGTTTTGGTGTGGTTTGGTACCGTATGGATGTACTCGTACGGTATTGCTCCGTTTTGCTTAGGTTTGGTAGCGTAACGAAGTACTCGTATGGTATTGTACCGTTTTGGTGTGGTTTGGTACCGTAACGAAGTACTCGTACAGTATTGCACCGTTTTGGTAGGGTTCGGTACCGTAACGAAGTACTCGTACGGTATTGTACCCTTTTGGAGTGGTTTGGTACCGTAACGAAGTACTCGTACGGTATTGCCCCGTTTTGGTGTGGTTTGGTACCGTATGGATGTACTCGTACGGTATTGCACCGTTTTGCTTAGGTTTGGTACCGTAACGAAGTACTCGTACCGTATTGTACCCTTTTGGTGTGGTTTGGTACCGTAACGAAGTACTCGTACAGTATTGCACCGTTTTGGTGTGGTTTGGTACCGTATGGATGTACTCGTACGGTATTGCACCGTTTTGGTTAGGTTTGGTACCGTAACGAAGTACTCGTACGGTATTGTACCCATTTGGAGTGGTTTGGTACCGTAACGAAGTACTCGTACGGTATTGCACCGTTTTGGTGTGGTTTGGTACCGTATGGATGTACTCGTACGGTATTACACCGTTTTGGTTTGGTTTGGTACCGTAACGAAGTACTCGTATGGTGTTGTACCCTTTTGGTGTGGTTTGGTACCGTATGGATGTACTCGTACGGTATTGCACCGTTTTGGTTAGGTTTGGTACCGTAACGAAGTACTCGTACGGTATTGTACCCTTTTGGTGTGGTTTGGTACCTTAACGAAGTACTCGTACGGTATTGCACCGTTTTGGTGTGGTTTGGTACCGTATGGATGTACTCGTACGGTATTGCTCCGTTTTGCTTAGGTTTGGTAGCGTAACGAAGTACTCGTATGGTATTGTACCGTTTTGGTGTGGTTTGGTACCGTAACGAAGTACTCGTACAGTATTGCACCGTTTTGGTAGGGTTCGGTACCGTAACGAAGTACTCGTACGGTATTGTACCCTTTTGGAGTGGTTTGGTACCGTAACGAAGTACTCGTACGGTATTGCCCCGTTTTGGTGTGGTTTGGTACCGTATGGATGTACTCGTACGGTATTGCACCGTTTTGCTTAGGTTTGGTACCGTAACGAAGTACTCGTACCGTATTGTACCCTTTTGGTGTGGTTTGGTACCGTAACGAAGTACTCGTACAGTATTGCACCGTTTTGGTGTGGTTTGGTACCGTATGGATGTACTCGTACGGTATTGCACCGTTTTGGTTAGGTTTGGTACCGTAACGAAGTACTCGTACGGTATTGTACCCATTTGGAGTGGTTTGGTACCGTAACGAAGTACTCGTACGGTATTGCACCGTTTTGGTGTGGTTTGGTACCGTATGGATGTACTCGTACGGTATTACACCGTTTTGGTTTGGTTTGGTACCGTAACGAAGTACTCGTATGGTGTTGTACCCTTTTGGTGTGGTTTGGTACCGTATCGATGTACTCGTACGGTATTGTACCCTTTTTGTGTGGTTTGGTACCGTAACGAAGTACTCGTACGGTATTGCACCGTTTTGGTTTGGTTTGGTACCGTATGGATGTACTCGTATGGTATTGCACCGTTTTGGTTTGGTTTGGTACCGTAACGAAGTACTCGTACGGTATTGTACCCTTTTGGTGTGGTTTGTTACCGTAACGAAGTACTCGTACGGTATTGCACCGTTTTGGTGTGGTTTGGTACCGTATGGATGTACTCCTACGGTATTGTACCCTTTTTGTGTGGTTTGGTACCGTAACGAAGTACTCGTACGGTATTGCACCGTTTTGATGTGGTTTGGTGCCGTATGGATGTACTCGTACGGTATTGCACCGTTTTGTTTAGGTTTGGTACCGTAACGAAGTACTCGTACGGTATTGTACCCTTTTGGTGTGGTTTGGTACCGTAACGAAGTACTCGTACGGTATTGCACCGTTTTGGTGTGGTTTGGTACCGTATGGATGTTCTCGTATGGTATTGCACCGTTTTGTTTTGGTTTGGTACCGTAACGAAGTACTCGTAAGGTATTGTACCCTTTTGGTGTAGTTTGGTACCGTAACGAAGTACTCGTACGGTATTGCACCGTTTTGGTGAGGTTTGGCACCGTATGGATCTACTCGTACGGTATTGAACCGTTTTGGTATGGTTTGCTACCGTATGGATGTACTCGTACGGTATTGCACCGTTTTTGTTAGGTTTGGTACCGTAACGAAGTACTCGTACGGTATTGTACCCTTTTTTGTGGTTTGGTACCGTAACGAAGTACTGGTACGGTATTGCACCGTTTGGGTGTGGTTTCGTACCGTATGGATGTACTCGTCCGGTATTGCACCGTTTTGGTGTGGTTTGGTACCGTACGAATGTACTCGTATGGTATTGCACCGTTTTGGTTTGGTTTGGTACCGTAACGAAGTACTCGTACGGTATTGTACCCTTTTGGTGTGGTTTGGTACCGTAACGAAGTACTCTTACGGTATTGCACCGTTTTGGTGTGGTTTGGTACCGTATGGAAGTACTCATACGGTATTGCACCGTTTTGGTGTGGTTTGGTACCGTATGGATGTACTCGTACGGTATTGCACCGTTTTGTTGTGGTTTGGTACCGTATGGATGTACTCGTACGGTATTGCACCGTTTTGGTTTGGTTTGGTACCGTAACGAAGTACTCGTACGGTATTGCACCGTTTTGGTGTGGTTTGGTGCCGTATGGATGTACTCGTACGGTATTGCACCGTTTTGGTGTGGTTTCGTACCGTATGGATGTACTCGTATGGTATTGCACCGTTTTGGTTTGGTTTGGTACCGTAACGAAGTACTCGTACGGTATTGTACCCTTTTGGTGTGGTTTGGTACCGTAATGAACTACTCTTACGGTATTGCACCGTTTTGGTGTGGTTTGGTACCGTATGGATGTACTCGTACGGTATTGCACCGTTTTGGTGTGGTTTGGTACCGTATTGATGTACTCGTACGGTATTGCACCTTTTTGGTGTGGTTTGGTACCGAATGGACGTACTCGTACGGTATTGCACCGTTTTTGTTAGGTTTGGTACCGTAACGAAGTACTCGTATGGTATTGTACCCTTTTGGAGTGGTTTGGTACCGTAACGAAGTACTCGTACGGTATTGCACCGTTTTGGTGTGGTTTGGTACCGTATGGATGTACTCGTACGGTATTGCACCGTTTTGCTTAGGTTTGGTACCGTAACGAAGTACTCGTACGGTATTGTACCCTTTTGGTGTGGTTTGGTACCGTAACGAAGTACTCGTACGGTATTGCACCGTTTTGGTGTGGTTTGGTACCGTATGGATGTACTCGTACAGTATTGCACCGTTTTGGTTTGGTTTGGTACCGTAACGAAGTACTCGTACGGTATTGCACCGTTTTGGTGTGGTTTGGTACCATATGGATGTACTCGTACGGTATTGTACCCTTTTTGTGTGGTTTGGTACCGTAACGAAGTACTCGTACGGTATTGCACCGTTTTGGTGAGGTTTGGCACCGTATGGATCTACTCGTACGGTATTGAACCGTTTTGGTATGGTTTGGTACCGTATGGATGTACTCGTATGTTATTGCACCGTTTTTCTTAGGTTTGGTACCGTAACGAAGTACTCGTACGGTATTGTACCCTTTTTTGTGGTTTGGTACCGTAACGAAGAACTGGTACGGTATTGCACCGTTTGGGTATGGTTTGGTACCGTATGGATGTACTCGTCCGGTATTGCACTGTTTTGGTGTGGTTTGGTACCGTACGAATGTACTCGTATGGTATTGCACCGTTTTGGTTTGGTTTGGTACCGTAACGAAGTACTCGTACGGTATTGTACCCTTTTGGTGTGGTTTGGTACCGTAACGAAGTACTCTTACGGTATTGCACCGTTTTGGTGTGGTTTGGTACCGTATGGATGTACTCGTATGGTATTGCACCGTTTTTCTTAGGTTTGGTACCGTAACGAAGTACTCGTACGGTATTGTACCCTTTTTTGTGGTTTGGTACCGTAACGAAGTACTGGTACGGTATTGCACCATTTGGGTGTGGTTTGGTACCGTATGGATGTACTCGTCCGGTATTGCACCGTTTTGATGTGGTTTGGTACCGTACGAATGTACTCGTATGGTATTGCACCGTTTTGGTTTGGTTTGGTACCGTAACGAAGTACTCGTACGGTATTGTACGCTTTTGGTGTGGTTTGGTACCGTAACGAAGTACTCATACGGTATTGCACCGTTTTGGCGTGGTTTGGTACCGTATGGATGTACTCGTACGGTATTGCACCATTTTGGTTTGGTTTGGTACCGTAACGAAGTACTCGTACGGTATTGCACCGTTTTGGTGTGGTGTGGTACCGTATGGATGTACTCGTACAGTATTGCACCGTTTTTGTGTGGTTTGGTACCGTATGGATGTACTCGTACGGTATTGCACCGTTTTGGTGTGGTTTGGTACCGTATGGATGTACTCGTACGGTATTGCAACGTTTTTGTTCAATACCGTACGATTACATCCATACGGTACCAAACCACACCAAAATGGTGCAATACCATAAGAGTACTTCGTTACGGTACCAAACCACACCAAAAGGGTACTATACCGTACGAGTACTTCGTTACGGTACCAAACCAAACCAAAACGGTGCAATACCATACGGTACCAAACCACACCAAAACGGTGCAATACCGTACGAGTACATCCATACGGTACCAAACCACACCAAAACGGTGCAATACCGTACGAGTACATCCATATGGTACCAAACCACACCAAAACGGTGCAATATCGTACGAGTACATCCATACGGTACCAAACCACACCAAAACGGTGCAATACCATACGAGTACATCCATACGGTACCAAACCAAACCAAAACGGTGCAATACCGTACGAGTACTTCGTTACCGTACCAAACCACAAAAAAAGGGTACAATACCGTACGAGTACATCGATACGGTACCAAACCACACCAACACCGTGCAATACCGTACGAGTACTTCGTTACGGTACCAAACCACACCAAAAGGGTACAATACCGTTCGAGTACTTCGTTACGGTACCAAACCAAACCAAAACGGTGCATAACCGTACGAGTACATCCATACGGTACCAAACCACACCAAAACGGTGCAATACCGTACGAGTACATCCATACGGTACCAAACCACACCAAAACGGTGCAATACTGTACGAGTACATCGATACGGTACCACACCACACCAAAACGGTGCAATACCGTACGAGTACTTCGTTACGGTACCAAACCAAACCAAAACGGTGCAAAACCGTACGAGTACATCCATACGGTACCAAACCACACCAAAACGGTGCAATACCGTACGAGTACTTCGTTACGGTACAAAACCACACCAAAAGGGTACAATACCGGACGAGTACTTCGTTACGGTACCAAACCTAACCAAAACGGTGCAATACCGTACGAGTAGATCCATACGGTACGTAACCTACCAAAACGGTGCAATACCGTACGAGTACTTCGTTACGATACCAAACCACACCAAAAGGGTACAATACCGTACGAGTACTTCGTTACGGTACCAAACCAAACCAAAACGGTGCAATACCGTACGAGCACATCCATACGGTACCAAACCACACCAAAACGGTGCAATACCGTACGATTACATCCATACGGTACCAAACCACACCAAAACGGTGCAATACCATAAGAGTACTTCGTTACGGTACCAAACCACACGAAAAGGGTACTATACCGTACGAGTACTTCGTTACGGTACCAAACCAAACCAAAACGGTTCAATACCAAACGGTACCAAACCACACCAAAACGGTGCAATACCGTACGAGTACATCCATACGGTACCAAACCACACCAAAACGGTGCAATACCGTACGAGTACATCCATATGGTAAGAAACCACACCAAAACGGTGCAATATCGTACGAGTACATCCATACGGTACCAAACCACACCAAAACGGTGCAATACCGTACGAGTACTTCGTTACGGTACCAAACCACACCAAAAGGGTGCAATACCGTACGAGTACTTCGTTACGATACCAAACCTAACCAAAACGGTGCAATACCGTACGAGTACATCCATACAGCACCAAACCACACCAACACGGTGCAATACCGTACGAGTACTTCGTTACGGTACCAAACCACACAAAAAGGGTACAATACCGTAGGAGTACATCCATACGGTACCAAACCACACCAAAACGGTGCTATACCGTACAACTACTTCGTTACGGTACCAAACCACACCAAAATGGTACAATACCGTACGAGTACTTCGTTACGGTACCAAACCAAACCACAACGGTTCAATACCATACGAGTACATCCATACGGTACCAAACCACACCAAAACGGTGCAATACCGTACGAGTACTTCGTTACGGAACAAAACCACACCAAAAGGGTACAACACCGGACGAGTACTTCGTTACGGCACCAAACCTAACCAAAACGGTGCAATATCGTACGAGTAGATTCATACGGTACCAAACCTCACCAAAACGGTGCAATACCGTACGAGTACTTCGTTACGGTACCAAACCACACCAAAAGGTTACAATACCGAACGAGTACTTCGTTACGGTACATAACCAAACCAAAACGGTGCAATACCGCACGAGTACATCCATACGGTACCAAACCACACCAAAACGGTGCAATACCGTACGAGTACTTCGTTACGGTACCAAACCAAACCAAAACGGTGCAATACCGTACGAGTACATCCATACGGTACCAAACCACACCAAAACGGTGCAATACCGTATGAGTACTTCGTTACGGTACCAAACCACACCAAAAGGGTACAATACCGGACGAGTACTTCGTTACGGCACCAAACCTAACCAAAACGGTGCAATACCGTACGAGTAGATCCATACGGTACATAACCTTCCAAAACGGTGCAATACCGTACGAGTACTTCGTTAGGATACCAAACCACACCAAAAGGGTACAATACCGTACGAGTACTTCGTTACGGTACCAAACCAAACCAAAACGGTGCAATACCGTACGAGTACATCCATACGTTACCAAACCACACCAAAACGGTGCAATACCGTACGATTACATCCATACGGTACCAAACCACACCAAATGGTGCAATACCATAAGAGTACTTCGTTACGGTACCAAACCACACCAAAAGGGTACTATACCGTACGAGTTCTTCGTTACGGTACCAAACCAAACCAAAACGGTGCAATACCATACGGTACCAAACCACACCAAAACGGTGCAATACCGTACGAGTACATCCATATGGTACCAAACCACACCAAAACGGTGCAATATCGTACGAGTACATCCATATGGTACCAAACCACACCAAAACGGTGCAATACCGTACGAGTACTTCGTTACGGTACCAAACCACACCAAAAGGGTGCAATACCGTACGAGTACTTCGTTACGGTACCAAACCTAACCAAAACGGTGCAATACCGTACGAGTACATCCATACAGCACCAAATCACACCAACACGGTGCAATACCGTACGAGTACTTCGTTACGGTACCAAACCACACCAAAAGGGTACAATACCGTACGAGTACTTCGTTACGGTACCAAACCAAACCAAAACGGTGCAATACCATACGAGTACATCCATACGGTACCAAACCAAACCAAAACGGTGCAATACCGTACGAGTACTTCGTTACGGTACCAAACCACACAAAAAGGGTACAATACCGTACGAGTACATCGATACGGTACCAAACCACACCAACACGATGCAATACCGTACGAGTACTTCGTTACGGTACCAAACCACACCAAAAGGGTACAATACCGTTCGAGTACTTCGTTACGGTACCAAACCAAACCAAAACGGTGCAATACCGTACGACTACATCCATACGGTACCAAACCACACCAAAACGGTGCAATACCGTACGAGTACTTCGTTACGGTACCAAACCACACCAAAAGGGTGCAATACCGTACAAGTACTTCGTTACGGTACCAAACCTAACATAAACGGTGCAATACCGTCTGAGTACATCCATACGGCACCAAACCACACCAAAACGGTTCAATTTCGTACGAATACTTCGTTACGGTACCAAACCACACAAAAATGGTACAATACCATACGAGTACATCCATACGGTACCAAACCACACCAAAACGGTGCAATACCGTACAAGTACTTCGTTACGGTACCAAACCACACCAAAAGGGTACAATACCGTACGAGTACTTTGTTACGGTACCAAACCAAACCAAAACGGTGCAATACCATACGAGTACATCCATACGGTACCAAACCAAACCAAAACAGTGCAATACCGTACGAGTACTTCGTTACGGTACCAAACCACAAAAAAAGGGTACAATACCGTACGAGTACATCGATACGGTACCAAACCACACCAACACGGTGCAATACCGTACGAGTACTTCGTTACGGTACCAAACCACACCAAAAGGGTACAATACCGTTCGAGTACTTCGTTACGGTACCAAACCAAACCAAAACGGTGCAATACCGTACGAGTACATCGATACGGTACCAAACCACACCAAAACGGTGCAATACCGTACGAGTACATCCATACGGTAACAAACCACACCAAAACGGTGCAATACCGTACGAGTACTTCGTTACGGTACCAAACCAGACAAAAAGGGTACAATACCGTACGAGTACTTCGTTACGGTACCAAACCTAACAAAAATGGTGCAATACCATACGAGTACATCCATACGGTACCAAACCACACCAAAACGGTGCAATACCGTACGAGTAGATCCATACGGTACCAAACCTCACCAAAACGGTGCAATACCGTACGAGTACTTCGTTACGGTACCAAACCACACCAAAAGGGTACAATACTGTACGAGTACTTCGTTACGGTACATAACCAAACCAAAACGGTGCAATACCGCACGAGTACATCCATACGGTACCAAACCACACCAAAACGGTGCAATACAGTACGAGTACATCCATACGGTACCAAACCACACCAAAACTATGCAATACCGTACGAGTACTTCGTTACGGTACCAAACCAAACCAAAACGGTGCAATACCGTACGAGTACATCCATACGGTACCAAACCACACCAAAACGGTGCAATACCGTACGAGTACTTCGTTACGGTACCAAACCACACCAAAAGGGTGCAATACCGTACAAGTACTTCGTTACGGTACCAAACCTAACATAAACGGTGCAATACCGTACGAGTACATCCATACGGCACCAAACCACACCAAAACGGTGCAATACCGTACGAATACTTCGTTACGGTACCAAACCACACCAAAAGGGTACAATACCGTACGAGTACTTCGTTACGGGACCAAACCAAACCAAAACGGTGCAATACCATACGAGTACATCCATACGGTACCACACCAAACCAAAACGGTGCAATACCGTACGAGTACTTCGTTACGGTACCAAACCACACAAAAAGGGTACAATACCGTACGAGTACATCCATACGGTACCAAACCACACCAACACGATGCAATACCGTACGAGTACTTCGTTACGGTACCAAACCACACCAAAAGGGTACAATACCGTTCGAGTACTTCGTTACGGTACCAAACCAAACCAAAACGGTGCAATACCATACGAGTACATCCATACGGTACCAAACCAAACCAAAACGGTGCAATACCGTACGAGTACTTCGTTACGGTACCAAACCACACAAAAAGGGTACAATACCGTACGAGTACATCGATACGGTACCAAACCACACCAACACGATGCAATACCGTACGAGTACTTCGTTACGGTACCAAACCACACCAAAAGGGTACAATACCGTTCGAGTACTTCGTTACGGTACCAAACCAAACCAAAACGGTGCAATACCGTACGAGTACATCCATACGGTACCAAACCACACCAAAACGGTGCAATACCGTACGAGTACTTCGTTACGGTACCAAACCACACCAAAAGGGTGCAATACCGTACAAGTACTTCGTTACGGCACCAAACCTAACATAAACGGTGCAATACCGTCTTAGTACGTCCATACGGCACCAAACCACACCAAAACGGTGCAATACCGTACGAATACTTCGTTACGGTACCAAACCACACAAAAATGGTACAATACCATACGAGTACATCTATACGGTACCAAACCACACCAAAACGGTGCAATACCGTACAAGTACTTCGTTACGGTACCAAACCACACCAAAAGGGTACAATACCGTACGAGTACTTCGTTACGGTACCAAACCAAACCAAAACGGTGCAATACCATACGAGTACATCCATACGGTACCAAACCAAACCAAAACGGTGCAATACCGTACGAGTACTTCGTTACGGTACCAAACCACAAAAAAAGGGTACAATACCGTACGAGTACATCGATACGGTACCAAACCACACCAACACGGTGCAATACCGTACGAGTACTTCGTTACCGTACCAAACCGCACCAAAAGGGTACAATACCGTTCGAGTACTTCGTTACGGTACCAAACCAAACCAAAACGGTGCAATACCGTACGAGTACATCGATACGGTACCAAACCACACCAAAAGGGTGCAATACCGTACGCGTACATCCATACGGTACCAAACCACACCAAAACGGTGCAATACCGTACGAGTACTTCGTTACGGTACCAAACCAGACAAAAAGGGTACAATACCGTACGAGTACTTCGTTACGGTACCAAACCTAACAAAAATGGTGCAATACCATACGAGTACATCCATACGGTACCAAACCACACCAAAACGGTGCAATACCGTACGAGTAGATCCATACGGTACCAAACCTCACCAAAACGGTGCAATACCGTACGAGTACTTCGTTACGGTACCAAACCACACCAAAAGGGTACAATACCGTACGAGTACTTCGTTACGGTACATAACCAAACCAAAACGGTGCAATACCGCACGAGTACATCCATACGGTACCAAACCACACCAAAACGGTGCAATACAGTACGAGTACATCCATACGGTACCAAACCACACCAAAACTATGCAATACCGTACGAGTACTTCGTTACGGTACCAAACCAAACCAAAACGGTGCAATACCGTACGAGTACATCCATACGGTACCAAACCACACCAAAACGGTGCAATACCGTACGAGTACTTCGTTACGGTACCAAACCACACCAAAAGGGTGCAATACCGTACAAGTACTTCGTGACGGTACCAAACCTAACATAAACGGTACAATACCGTACGAGTACATCCATACGGCACCAAACCACACCAAAACGGTGCAATACCATACGAATACTTCGTTACGGTACCAAACCACACAAAAATGGTACAATACCATACGAGTACATCCATACGGTACCAAACCACACCAAAACGGTGCAATACCGTACAAGTACTTCGTTACGGTACCAAACCACACCAAAAGGGTACAATACCGTACGAGTACTTCGTTACGGTTCCAAACCAAACCAAAACGGTGCAATACCATACGAGTACATCCATACGGTACCAAACCAAACCAAAACGGTGCAATACCGTACGAGTACTTCGTTACGGTACCAAACCACAAAAAAAGGGTACAATACCGTACGAGTACATCGATACGGTACCAAACCACACCAACACGGTGCAATACCGTACGAGTACTTCGTTACGGTACCAAACCACACCAAAAGGGTACAATACCGTTCGAGTACTTCGTTACGGTACCAAACCAAACCAAAACGGTGCAATACCGTACGAGTACATCGATACGGTACCAAACCACACCAAAACGGTGCAATACCGTACGAGTACATCCATACGGTAACAAACCACACCAAAACGGTGCAATACCGTACGAGTACTTCGTTACGGTACCAAACCAGACAAAAAGGGTACAATACCGTACGAGTACTTCGTTACGGTACCAAACCTAACAAAAATGGTGCAATACCATACGAGTACATCCATACGGTACCAAACCACACCAAAACGGTGCAATACCGTACGAGTAGATCCATACGGTACCAAACCTCACCAAAACGGTGCAATACCGTACGAGTACTTCGTTACGGTACCAAACCACACCAAAAGGGTACAATACTGTACGAGTACTTCGTTACGGTACATAACCAAACCAAAACGGTGCAATACCGCACGAGTACATCCATACGGTACCAAACCACACCAAAACGGTGCAATACAGTACGAGTACATCCATACGGTACCAAACCACACCAAAACTATGCAATACCGTACGAGTACTTCGTTACGGTACCAAACCAAACCAAAACGGTGCAATACCGTACGAGTACATCCATACGGTACCAAACCACACCAAAACGGTGCAATACCGTACGAGTACTTCGTTACGGTACCAAACCACACCAAAAGGGTGCAATACCGTACAAGTACTTCGTTACGGTACCAAACCTAACATAAACGGTGCAATACCGTACGAGTACATCCATACGGCACCAAACCACACCAAAACGGTGCAATACCGTACGAATACTTCGTTACGGTACCAAACCACACCAAAAGGGTACAATACCGTACGAGTACTTCGTTACGGGACCAAACCAAACCAAAACGGTGCAATACCATACGAGTACATCCATACGGTACCACACCAAACCAAAACGGTGCAATACCGTACGAGTACTTCGTTACGGTACCAAACCACACAAAAAGGGTACAATACCGTACGAGTACATCCATACGGTACCAAACCACACCAACACGATGCAATACCGTACGAGTACTTCGTTACGGTACCAAACCACACCAAAAGGGTACAATACCGTTCGAGTACTTCGTTACGGTACCAAACCAAACCAAAACGGTGCAATACCATACGAGTACATCCATACGGTACCAAACCAAACCAAAACGGTGCAATACCGTACGAGTACTTCGTTACGGTACCAAACCACACAAAAAGGGTACAATACCGTACGAGTACATCGATACGGTACCAAACCACACCAACACGATGCAATACCGTACGAGTACTTCGTTACGGTACCAAACCACACCAAAAGGGTACAATACCGTTCGAGTACTTCGTTACGGTACCAAACCAAACCAAAACGGTGCAATACCGTACGAGTACATCCATACGGTACCAAACCACACCAAAACGGTGCAATACCGTACGAGTACTTCGTTACGGTACCAAACCACACCAAAAGGGTGCAATACCGTACAAGTACTTCGTTACGGCACCAAACCTAACATAAACGGTGCAATACCGTCTTAGTACGTCCATACGGCACCAAACCACACCAAAACGGTGCAATACCGTACGAATACTTCGTTACGGTACCAAACCACACAAAAATGGTACAATACCATACGAGTACATCTATACGGTACCAAACCACACCAAAACGGTGCAATACCGTACAAGTACTTCGTTACGGTACCAAACCACACCAAAAGGGTACAATACCGTACGAGTACTTCGTTACGGTACCAAACCAAACCAAAACGGTGCAATACCATACGAGTACATCCATACGGTACCAAACCAAACCAAAACGGTGCAATACCGTACGATTACTTCGTTACGGTACCAAACCACAAAAAAAGGGTACAATACCGTACGAGTACATCGATACGGTACCAAACCACACCAACACGGTGCAATACCGTACGAGTACTTCGTTACCGTACCAAACCGCACCAAAAGGGTACAATACCGTTCGAGTACTTCGTTACGGTACCAAACCAAACCAAAACGGTGCAATACCGTACGAGTACATCGATACGGTACCAAACCACACCAAAAGGGTGCAATACCGTACGCGTACATCCATACGGTACCAAACCACACCAAAACGGTGCAATACCGTACGAGTACTTCGTTACGGTACCAAACCAGACAAAAAGGGTACAATACCGTACGAGTACTTCGTTACGGTACCAAACCTAACAAAAATGGTGCAATACCATACGAGTACATCCATACGGTACCAAACCACACCAAAACGGTGCAATACCGTACGAGTAGATCCATACGGTACCAAACCTCACCAAAACGGTGCAATACCGTACGAGTACTTCGTTACGGTACCAAACCACACCAAAAGGGTACAATACCGTACGAGTACTTCGTTACGGTACATAACCAAACCAAAACGGTGCAATACCGCACGAGTACATCCATACGGTACCAAACCACACCAAAACGGTGCAATACAGTACGAGTACATCCATACGGTACCAAACCACACCAAAACTATGCAATACCGTACGAGTACTTCGTTACGGTACCAAACCAAACCAAAACGGTGCAATACCGTACGAGTACATCCATACGGTACCAAACCACACCAAAACGGTGCAATACCGTACGAGTACTTCGTTACGGTACCAAACCACACCAAAAGGGTGCAATACCGTACAAGTACTTCGTGACGGTACCAAACCTAACATAAACGGTACAATACCGTACGAGTACATCCATACGGCACCAAACCACACCAAAACGGTGCAATACCATACGAATACTTCGTTACGGTACCAAACCACACAAAAATGGTACAATACCATACGAGTACATCCATACGGTACCAAACCACACCAAAACGGTGCAATACCGTACAAGTACTTCGTTACGGTACCAAACCACACCAAAAGGGTACAATACCGTACGAGTACTTCGTTACGGTTCCAAACCAAACCAAAACGGTGCAATACCATACGAGTACATCCATACGGTACCAAACCAAACCAAAACGGTGCAATACCGTACGAGTACTTCGTTACGGTACCAAACCACACAAAAAGGGTACAATACCGTACGAGTACATCGATACGGTACCAAACCACACCAACACGATGCAATACCGTACGAGTACTTCGTTACGGTACCAAACCACACCAAAAGGGTACAATACCGTTCGAGTACTTCGTTACGGTACCAAACCAAACCAAAACGGTGCAATACCGTACGAGTACATCCATACGGTACCAAACCACACCAAAACGGTGCAATACCGTACGAGTACATCCATACGGTACCAAACCACACAAAAACGGTGCAATACTGTACGAGTACATCCATACGATACCACACCACACCCAAACGGTGCAATACCGTACGAGTACTTCGTTACGGTACCAAACCAAACCAAAACGGTGCAATACCATACGGTACCAAACCACACCAAAACGGTGCAATACCGTACGAGTACATCCATACGGTACCAAACCACACCAAAACGGTTCAATACCGTACGAGTACTTCGTTACGGTACCAAACCAAACCAAAACGGTGCAATACCATACGGTACCAAACCTAAGCAAAACGGTGCAATACCGTACGAGTACATCCATACGGTACCAAACCACACCAAAACGGTGCAATACCGTACGAGTACATCCATATGGTACGATACCACACCAAAACGGTGCAATATCGTACGAGTACATCCATACGGTACCAAACCACTCCAAAACGGTGCAATACTGTATGAGTACTTCGTTACGGTACCAAACCACACCAAAAGGGTGCAATACCGTACGAGTACTTCCAAAAGGGTGCAATACCGTACGAGTACTTCGTTACGGTACCAAACCACACCAAAAGGGTGCAATACCGTACGAGTACTTCGTTACGGTACCAAACCTAACCAAAACGGTGCAATACCGTACGAGTACATCCATACAGCACCAAACCACACCAACACGGTGCAATACCGTACGAGTACTTCGTTACGGTACCAAACCACACAAAAGGGTACAATACCGTACGAGTACATCCATACGGTACCAAACCACACCAAAACGGTGCAATACCGTACAACTACTTCGTTACGGTACCAAACCACACCAAAAGGGTACAATACCGTACGAGTACTTCGTTACGGTACCAAACCAAACCAAAACGGTGCAATACCATACGAGTACATCCATACGGTACCAAACCAAACCAAAACGGTGCAATACGTACGAGTACTTCGTTACGGTACCAAACCACAAAAAAAGGGTACAATACCGTACGAGTACATCGATACGGTACCAAACCACACCAAGACGGTGCAATACCGTACGAGTACTTCGTGACGGTACCAAACCACACCAAAAGGGTACAATACCGTTCGAGTACTTCGTTACGGTACCAAACCAAACAAAAACGGTGCAATACCGTACGAGTACATCGATACGGTACCAAACCACACCAAAACGGTGCAATACCGTACGAGTACATCCATACGGTACCAAACCACACCAAAACGGTGCAATACCGTACGAGTACTTCGTTACGGTACCAAACCACACAAAAAGGGTACAATACCGTACGAGTACGTCGTTACGGTACCAAACCTAACAAAAATGGTGCAATACCATACGAGTACATCCATACGGTACCAAACCACACCAAAACGGTGCAATACCGTACGAGTAGATCCATACGGTACCAAACCTCACCAAAACGGTGCAATACCGTACGAGTACTTCGTTACGGTACCAAACCAAACCAAAACAGTGCAATACCATACGGTACCAAACCACACCAAAATGGTGCAATACCGTACGAGTACATCCATACGGTACCAAACCACACCAAAACGGTGCAATACCGTACGAGTACTTCGTTACGGTACCAAACCACACCAAAAGGGTACAATACCGTACGAGTACTTCGTTACGGTACCAAACCTAACCAAAACGGTGCAATACCGTACGAGTAGATCCATACGGTACCAAACCTACCAAAACGGTGCAATACCGTACGAGTACTTCATTACGATACCAAACCACACCAAAAGGGTACAATACCGTACGAGTAGTTCGTTACGGTACCAGACCAAACCAAAACGGTGCAATACCGTACGAGTACATCCATACGGTACCAAACCACACCAAAACGTTGCAATACCGTACGATTACATCCATACGGTACCAAACCACACCAAAACGGGGCAATACCGTAAGAGTACTTCGTTACGGTACCAAACCACACCAAAAGGGTACTATACCGTACGAGTACTTCGTTACGGTACCAAACCAAACCAAAACGGTGCAATACCATACGGTACCAAACCACACCAAAACGGTGCAATACCGTACGAGTATATCCATACGGTACCAAACCACACCAAAACGGTGCAATACCGTACGAGTACATCCATATGGTACGATACCACACCAAAACGGTGCAATATCGTACGAGTACATCCATACGATACCAAACCACTCCAAAACGGTTCAATACTGTACAAGTACTTCGTTACGGTACCAAACCACACCAAAAGGGTGCAATACCGTACGAGTACTTCCAAAAGGGTGCAATACCGTACGAGTACATCGATACGGTACCAAACCACACCAAGACGGTGCAATACCGTACGAGTACTTCGTGACGGTACCAAACCACACCAAAAGGGTACAATACCGTTCGAGTACTTCGTTACGGTACCAAACCAAACAAAAACGGTGCAATACCGTACGAGTACATCGATACGGTACCAAACCACACCAAAACGGTGCAATACCGTACGAGTACATCCATACGGTACCAAACCACACCAAAACGGTGCAATACCGGACAAGTACTTCGTTACGGTACCAAACCACACCAAAAGGGTACAATACCGTACGAGTACTTCGTTACGGTACCAGACCAAACCAAAACGGTGCAATACCGTACGAGTACATCCATACGGTACCAAACCACACCAAAACGTTGCAATACCGTACGATTACATCCATAAGGTACCAAACCACACCAAAACGGGGCAATACCGTAAGAGTACTTCGTTACGGTACCAAACCACACCAAAAGGGTACTATACCGTACGAGTACTTCGTTACGGTACCAAACCAAACCAAAACGGTGCAATACCATACGGTACCAAACCACACCAAAACGGTGCAATACCGTACGAGTACATCCATACGGTACCAAACCACACCAAAACGGTGCAATACCGTACGAGTACTTCGTTACGGTACCAAACCACACCAAAAGGGTACAATACCGTACGAGTACTTCGTTACGGTACCAAACCTAACCAAAACGGTGCAATACCGTACGAGTAGATCCATACGGTACCAAACCTACCAAAACGGTGCAATACCGTACGAGTACTTCATTACGATACCAAACCACACCAAAAGGGTACAATACCGTACGAGTACTTCGTTACGGTACCAGACCAAACCAAAACGGTGCAATACCGTACGAGTACATCCATACGGTACCAAACCACACCAAAACGTTGCAATACCGTACGATTACATCCATACGGTACCAAACCACACCAAAACGGGGCAATACCGTAAGAGTACTTCGTTACGGTACCAAACCACACCAAAAGGGTACTATACCGTACGAGTACTTCGTTACGGTACCAAACCAAACCAAAACGGTGCAATACCATACGGTACCAAACCACACCAAAACGGTGCAATACCGTACGAGTACATCCATACGGTACCAAACCACACCAAAACGGTGCAATACCGTACGAGTACTTCGTTACGGTACCAAACCAAACCAAAACGGTGCAATACCGTACGAGTACATCGATACGGTACCAAACCACACCAAAACGGTGCAATACCATACGAGTACATCCATACGGTACCAAACCACACCAAAACGGTGCAATACCGTACGAGTACTTCGTTACGGTACCAAACCAGACAAAAAGGGTACAATACCGTACGAGTACTTTGTTACGGTACCAAACCTAACAAAAATGGTGCAATACCATACGAGTACATCCATACGGTACCAAACCACACCAAAACGGTGCAATACCGTACGAGTAGATCCATACGGTACCAAACCTCACCAAAACGGTGCAATACCGTACGAGTACTTCGTTACGGTACCAAACCACACCAAAAGGGTACAATACTGTACGAGTACTTCGTTACGGTACATAACCAAACCAAAACGGTGCAATACCGCACGAGTACATCCATACGGTACCAAACCACACCAAAACGGTGCAATACAGTACGAGTACATCCATACGGTACCAAACCACACCAAAACTATGCAATACCGTACGAGTACTTCGTTACGGTACCAAACCAAACCAAAACGGTGCAATACCGTACGAGTACATCCATACGGTACCAAACCACACCAAAACGGTGCAATACCGTACGAGTACTTCGTTACGGTACCAAACCACACCAAAAGGATGCAATACCGTACAAGTACTTCGTTACGGTACCAAACCTAACATAAACGGTGCAATACCGTACGAGTACATCCATACGGCACCAAACCACACCAAAACGGTGCAATACCGTACGAATACTTCGTTACGGTACCAAACCACACCAAAAGGGTACAATACCGTACGAGTACTTCGTTACGGGACCAAACCAAACCAAAACGGTGCAATACCATACGAGTACATCCATACGGTACCAAACCAAACCAAAACGGTGCAATACCGTACGAGTACTTCGTTACGGTACCAAACCACACAAAAAGGGTACAATACCGTACGAGTACATCGATACGGTACCAAACCACACCAACACGATGCAATACCGTACGAGTACTTCGTTACGGTACCAAACCACACCAAAAGGGTACAATACCGTTCGAGTACTTCGTTACGGTACCAAACCAAACCAAAACGGTGCAATACCATACGAGTACATCCATACGGTACCAAACCAAACCAAAACGGTGCAATACCGTACGAGTACTTCGTTACGGTACCAAACCACACAAAAAGGGTACAATACCGTACGAGTACATCGATACGGTACCAAACCACACCAACACGATGCAATACCGTACGAGTACTTCGTTACGGTACCGAACCACACCAAAAGGGTACAATACCGTTCGAGTACTTCGTTACGGTACCAAACCAAACCAAAACGGTGCAATACCATACGAGTACATCCATACGGTACCAAACCAAACCAAAACGGTGCAATACCGTACGAGTACTTCGTTACGGTACCAAACCACACAAAAAGGGTACAATACCGTACGAGTACAACGATACGGTACCAAACCACACCAACACGATGCAATACTGTACAAGTACTTCGTTACGGTACCAAACCACACCAAAAGGGTGCAATACCGTACGAGTACTTCCAAAAGGGTGCAATACCGTACGAGTACTTCGTTACGGTACCAAACCACACCAAAAGGGTGCAATACCGTACGAGTACTTCGTTACGGTACCAAACCTAACCAAAACGGTGCAATACCGTACGAGTACATCCATACAGCACCAAACCACACCAACACGGTGTAATACCGTACGAGTACTTCGTTACGGTACCAAACCACACAAAAGGGTACAATACCGTACGAGTACATCCATACGGTACCAAACCACACCAAAACGGTGCAATACCGTACAACTACTTTGTTACGGTACCAAACCACACCAAAAGGGTACAATACCGTACGAGTACTTCGTTACGGTACCAAACCAAACCAAAACGGTGCAATACCATACGAGTACATCCATACGGTACCAAACCAAACGAAAACGGTGCAATATGTACGAGTACTTCGTTACGGTACCAAACCACAAAAAAAGGGTACAATACCGTACGAGTACATCGATACGGTACCAAACCACACCAAGACGGTGCAATACCGTACGAGTACTTCGTGACGGTACCAAACCACACCAAAAGGGTACAATACCGTTCGAGTACTTCGTTACGGTACCAAACCAAACAAAAACGGTGCAATACCGTACGAGTACATCGATACGGTACCAAACCACACCAAAACGGTGCAATACCGTACGAGTACATCCATACGGTACCAAACCACACCAAAACGGTGCAATACCGGACAAGTACTTCGTTACGGTACCAAACCACACCAAAAGGGTACAATACCGTACGAGTACTTCGTTACGGTACCAGACCAAACCAAAACGGTGCAATACCGTACGAGTACATCCATACGGTACCAAACCACACCAAAACGTTGCAATACCGTACGATTACATCCATAAGGTACCAAACCACACCAAAACGGGGCAATACCGTAAGAGTACTTCGTTACGGTACCAAACCACACCAAAAGGGTACTATACCGTACGAGTACTTCGTTACGGTACCAAACCAAACCAAAACGGTGCAATACCATACGGTACCAAACCACACCAAAACGGTGCAATACCGTACGAGTACATCCATACGGTACCAAACCACACCAAAACGGTGCAATACCGTACGAGTACTTCGTTACGGTACCAAACCACACCAAAAGGGTACAATACCGTACGAGTACTTCGTTACGGTACCAAACCTAACCAAAACGGTGCAATACCGTACGAGTAGATCCATACGGTACCAAACCTACCAAAACGGTGCAATACCGTACGAGTACTTCATTACGATACCAAACCACACCAAAAGGGTACAATACCGTACGAGTACTTCGTTACGGTACCAGACCAAACCAAAACGGTGCAATACCGTACGAGTACATCCATACGGTACCAAACCACACCAAAACGTTGCAATACCGTACGATTACATCCATACGGTACCAAACCACACCAAAACGGGGCAATACCGTAAGAGTACTTCGTTACGGTACCAAACCACACCAAAAGGGTACTATACCGTACGAGTACTTCGTTACGGTACCAAACCAAACCAAAACGGTGCAATACCATACGGTACCAAACCACACCAAAACGGTGCAATACCGTACGAGTACATCCATACGGTACCAAACCACACCAAAACGGTGCAATACCGTACGAGTACTTCGTTACGGTACCAAACCAAACCAAAACGGTGCAATACCGTACGAGTACATCGATACGGTACCAAACCACACCAAAACGGTGCAATACCATACGAGTACATCCATACGGTACCAAACCACACCAAAACGGTGCAATACCGTACGAGTACTTCGTTACGGTACCAAACCAGACAAAAAGGGTACAATACCGTACGAGTACTTTGTTACGGTACCAAACCTAACAAAAATGGTGCAATACCATACGAGTACATCCATACGGTACCAAACCACACCAAAACGGTGCAATACCGTACGAGTAGATCCATACGGTACCAAACCTCACCAAAACGGTGCAATACCGTACGAGTACTTCGTTACGGTACCAAACCACACCAAAAGGGTACAATACTGTACGAGTACTTCGTTACGGTACATAACCAAACCAAAACGGTGCAATACCGCACGAGTACATCCATACGGTACCAAACCACACCAAAACGGTGCAATACAGTACGAGTACATCCATACGGTACCAAACCACACCAAAACTATGCAATACCGTACGAGTACTTCGTTACGGTACCAAACCAAACCAAAACGGTGCAATACCGTACGAGTACATCCATACGGTACCAAACCACACCAAAACGGTGCAATACCGTACGAGTACTTCGTTACGGTACCAAACCACACCAAAAGGATGCAATACCGTACAAGTACTTCGTTACGGTACCAAACCTAACATAAACGGTGCAATACCGTACGAGTACATCCATACGGCACCAAACCACACCAAAACGGTGCAATACCGTACGAATACTTCGTTACGGTACCAAACCACACACAAAGGGTACAATACCGTACGAGTACTTCGTTACGGGACCAAACCAAACCAAAACGGTGCAATACCATACGAGTACATCCATACGGTACCAAACCAAACCAAAACGGTGCAATACCGTACGAGTACTTCGTTACGGTACCAAACCACACAAAAAGGGTACAATACCGTACGAGTACATCGATACGGTACCAAACCACACCAACACGATGCAATACCGTACGAGTACTTCGTTACGGTACCAAACCACACCAAAAGGGTACAATACCGTTCGAGTACTTCGTTACGGTACCAAACCAAACCAAAACGGTGCAATACCATACGAGTACATCCATACGGTACCAAACCAAACCAAAACGGTGCAATACCGTACGAGTACTTCGTTACGGTACCAAACCACACAAAAAGGGTACAATACCGTACGAGTACATCGATACGGTACCAAACCACACCAACACGATGCAATACCGTACGAGTACTTCGTTACGGTACCAAACCACACCAAAAGGGTACAATACCGTTCGAGTACTTCGTTACGGTACCAAACCAAACCAAAACGGTGCAATACCGTACGAGTACATCCATACGGTACCAAACCACACCAAAACGGTGCAATACCGTACGAGTACTTCGTTACGGTACCAAACCACACCAAAAGGGTGCAATACCGTACAAGTACTTCGTTACGGTACCAAACCTAACATAAACGGTGCAATACCGTCTTAGTACATCCATACGGCACCAAACCACACCAAAACGGTGCAATACCGTACGAATACTTCGTTACGGTACCAAACCACACAAAAATGGTACAATACCATACGAGTACATCCATACGGTACCAAACCACACCAAAACGGTGCAATACCGTACAAGTACTTCGTTACGGTACCAAACCACACCAAAAGGGTACAATACCGTACGAGTACTTCGTTACGGTACCAAACCAAACCAAAACGGTGCAATACCATACGAGTACATCCATACGGTACCAAACCAAACCAAAACGGTGCAATACCGTACGAGTACTTCGTTACGGTACCAAACCACAAAAAAAGGGTACAATACCGTACGAGTACATCGATACGGTACCAAACCACACCAACACGGTGCAATACCGTACGAGAACTTCGTTACGGTACCAAACCACACCAAAAGGGTACAATACCGTTCGAGTACTTCGTTACGGTACCAAACCAAACCAAAACGGTGCAATACCGTACGAGTACATCGATACGGTACCAAACCACACCAAAACGGTGCAATACCGTACGAGTACATCCATACGGTACCAAACCACACCAAAACGGTGCAATACCGTACGAGTACTTCGTTACGGTACCAAACCAGACAAAAAGGGTACAATACCGTACGAGTACTTCGTTACGGTACCAAACCTAACAAAAATGGTGCAATACCATACGAGTACATCCATACGGTACCAAACCACACCAAAACGGTGAAATACCGTACGAGTAGATCCATACGGTACCAAACCTCACCAAAACGGTGCAATACCGTACGAGTACTTCGTTACGGTACCAAACCACACCAAAAGGGTACAATACCGTACGAGTACTTCGTTACGGTACATAACCAAACCAAAACGGTGCAATACCGCACGAGTACATCCATACGGTACCAAACCACACCAAAACGGTGCAATACAGTACGAGTACATCGATACGGTACCAAACCACACCAAAACTATGCAATACCGTACGAGTACTTCGTTACGGTACCAAACCAAACCAAAACAGTGCAATACCGTACGAGTACATCCATACGGTACCAAACCACACCAAAACGGTGCAATACCGTACGAGTACTTCGTTACGGTACCAAACCACACCAAAAGGGTGCAATACCGTACAAGTACTTCGTTACGGTACCAAACCTAACATAAACGGTACAATACCGTACGACTACATCCATACGGCACCAAACCACACCAAAACGGTGCAATACCGTACGAATACTTCGTTACGGTACCAAACCACACAAAAATGGTACAATACCATACGAGTACATCCATACGGTACCAAACCACACCAAAACGGTGCAATACCGTACAACTACTTCGTTACGGTACCAAACCACACCAAAAGGGTACAATACCGTACGAGTACTTCGTTACGGTACCAAACCAAACCAAAACGGTGCAATACCATACGAGTACATCCATACGGTACCAAACCAAACCAAAACAGTGCAATACCGTACGAGTACTTCGTTACGGTACCAAACCACACAAAAAGGGTACAATACCGTACGAGTACATCGATACGGTACCAAACCACACCAACACGATGCAATACCGTACGAGTACTTCGTTACGGTACCAAACCACACCAAAAGGGTACAATACCGTTTGAGTACTTCGTTACGGTACCAAACCAAACCAAAACGGTGCAATACCGTACGAGTACATCCATACGGTACCAAACCACACCAAAACAGTGCAATACCGTACGAGTACATCCATACGGTACCAAACCACACCAAAACGGTGCAATACTGTACGAGTACATCCATACGGTACCACACCACACCAAAACGGTGCAATACCGTACGAGTACTTCGTTACGGTACCAAACCAAACCAAAACGGTGCAATACCATACGGTACCAAACCACACCAAAACGGTGCAATACCGTACGAGTACATCCATACGGTACCAAACCACACCAAAACGGTGCAATACCGTACGAGTACTTCGTTACGGTACCAAATCAAACCAAAACGGTGCAATACCATACGGTACCAAACCACACCAAAACGGTGCAATACCGTACGAGTACATCCATACGGTACCAAACCACACCAAAACGGTGCAATACCGTTCGAGTACTTCGTTACGGTATCAAACCAAACCAAAACGGTGCAATACCGTACGAGTACATCCATACGGTACCAAACCACACCAAAACGATGCAATACTGTACGAGTACGTCGTTACGGTACAAAACCACTCCAAAAGGGTACAATACCGTACGAGTACTTCGTTACGGTACCAAACCAAACCAAAACGGTGGAATACCGTACGAGTACATCCATACGGTACCAAACCACACCAAAACGGTGCAATACCGTACGAGTACTTCGTTACGGTACCAAACCAAACCAAAAGGGTACAATACCGTACGAGTACTTCGTTACGGTACCAAACCTAACAAAAACGGTGCAATACCATACGAGTACATCCATACGGTACCAAACCATACCAAAACGGTGCAATACCGTACGAGTAGATCCATACGGTGCCAAACCTCACCAAAACGGTGCAATACCGTACGAGTACTTCGTTACGGTACCAAACCAAACCAAAACGGTGCAATACCATACGAGTACATCCATACGGTACCAAACCACACAAAAACGGTGCAATACCGTCCGAGTACATCCATACGGTACCACACCACACCAAAACGGTGCAATACCGTACGAGTACTTCGTTACGGTACCAAACCAAACCAAAACGGTGCAATACCGTATGAGTACATCCATACGGTACCAAACCACACCAAAATGGTGCAATACCGTATGAGTACTTCGTTACGGTACCAAACCACACCAAAAGGGTACAATACCGTACGAGTACTTCGTTACGGTACCAAACCAAACCAAAACGGTGCAATACCATACGGTACCAAACCACACCAAAACGGTGCAATACCGTACGAGTACATCCATCCGGTACCAAACCACACCAAAACGGTGCAATACCGTACGAGTACTTCGTTACGGTACCAAACCACAAAAAAGGGTACAATACCGTACGAGTACTTCGTTACGGTACCAAACCTAACAAAAACGGTGCAATACCATACGAGTACATCCATACGGTACCAAACCATACCAGAACGGTGCAATACCGTACGAGTAGATCCATATGGTGCCAAACCACACCAAAACGGTGCAATACCGTACGAGTACTTCGTTACGGTACCAAACCAAACCAAAACGGTGCAATACCATACGAGTACATCCATACGGTACCAAACCACACAAAAACGGTGCAATACCTTCCGAGTACATCCATACGGTACCACACCACACCAAAACGGTGCAATACCGTACGAGTACTTCGTTACGTTACCAAACCAAACCAAAATGGTGCAATACCGTACGAGTACATCCATACGGTACCAAACCACACCAAAATGGTGCAATACCGTACGAGTACTTCGTTACGGTACCAAACCAAACCAAAACGGTGCAATACCATACGAGTACATCCATACGGTACCAAACCACACAAAAACGGTGCAATACCTTCCGAGTACATCCATACGGTACCACACCACACAAAAACGGTGCAATACCGTACGAGTACTTCGTTACGGTACCAAACCAAACCAAAACGGTGCAATACCGTACGAGTACATCCATACGGTACCAAACCACACCAAAATGGTGCAATACCGTATGAGTACTTCGTTACGGTACCAAACCACACCAAAAGGGTACAATACCGTACGAGTACTTCGTTACGGTACCAAACCAAACCAAAACGGTGCAATACCGTACGAGTACATCCATACGGTACCAAACCACACCAAAACGGTGCAATACCATACGAGTACTTCGTTACGGTACCAAACCAAACCAAAACGGTGCAATACCGTCCGAGTACATCCATACGATACCACACCACACCAAAACGGTGCAATACCGTACGAGTACTTCGTTACGGTACCAAACCAAACCAAAACGGTGCAATACCGTTCGAGTACATCCATACGGTACCAAACTACACCAAAATGGTGCAATACCGTATGAGTACTTCGTTACGGTACCAAACCACACCAAAAGGGTACAATACCGTACGAGTACTTCGTTACGGTACCAAAACCTAACCAAAACGGTGCAATACCGTACGAGTAGATCCATACGGTACCAAACCTACCAAAACGGTGCAATACCGTACGAGTACTTCGTTACGGTACCAAACCAAACCAAAAGGGTACAATACCGTACGAGTACTTCGTTACGGTACCAAACCAAACCAAAACGGTGCAATACCATACGGTACCAAACCACACAAAAACGGTGCAATACCGTACGAGTACATCCATACGGTACCAAACCACACCAAAACGGTGCAATACCGTACGAGTACTTCGTTACGGTACCAAACCACACAAAAAGGGTACAATACCGTACGAGTACTTCGTTACGGTACCAAACCTAACAAAAACGGTGCAATACCATACGAGTACATCCATACGGTACCAAACCACACCAAAACGGTGCAATACCGTACGAGTAGATCCATACAGTACCAAACCTCACCAAAACGGTGCAATACCGTACGAGTACTTCGTTACGTTACCAAACCAAACCAAAATGGTGCAATACCGTACAAGTACATCCATACGGTACCAAACCACACCAAAACGGTGCAATACCGTACTGGTACTTCGTTACGGTACCAAACCAAACCAAAACGGTGCAATACCGTCCGAGTACATCCATACGGTACCTAACCACACCAAAACGGTGCAATACCGTATGAGTACTTTGTTACGGTACCAAACCGCTCCAAAAGCGTACAATACCGTACGAGTACTTCGTTACGGTACCAAACCTAACCAAAACGGTTCAATACCGTACGAGTACATCGATACGGTACCGAACAACACCAAAACGGTGCAATACCTTACGAGTACATCCATACGGTACCCAACCACACCAAAACGGTGCAATACCGTACGAGTACATCCATACGGTACAAAACCACACCAAAACGGTGCAATACCGTAAGAGTACTTCGTTACGGTACCAAACCACACCAAAAGGGTACAATACCGTACGAGTACTTCGTTACGGTACCAAACCAAACAAAAACGGTGCAATACCATACGAGTACATCCATACGGTACCAAACCACACCAAAACGGTGCAATACCATACGAGTACATCCATACGGTACCAAACAACACCAAAACGGTGCAATACCATACGCGTACTTCGTTACGGTACCAAACCCAACCAAAACGGTGCAATACCGTACGAGTACATCCATACGGTACCAAACCACACCAAAACGGTGGAATACCGTACGACTACATCCATACGGTACCAAACCACACCAAAACGGTGCAATACCGTACGAGTACTTCGTTACGGTACCAAACCACACCAAAAGGGTACAATACCGTACGTGTACTTCGTTACGGTACCAAACCTAAACAAAACGGTGCAATACCGTTCGAGTACATCCATACGGTACCAAACCACACCAAAACGGTGCAATACCGTAAGAGTACTTCGTTACGGTACCAAACCACACCAAAAGGGTACAATACCGTACGAGTACTTCGTTACGGTACCAAACCAAACCAAAACGGTGCAATACCATACGAGTACATCCATACGGTACCAAACCACACCAAAACGGTGCAATACCATACGAGTACATCCATACGGTACCAAACAACACCAAAACGGTGCAATACCATACGCGTACTTCGTTACGGTACCAAACCCAACCAAAACGGTGCAATACCGTACGAGTACATCCATACGGTACCAAACCACACCAAAACGGTGGAATACCGTACGACTACATCCATACGGTACCAAACCACACCAAAACAGTGCAATACCGTACGAGTACTTCGTTACGGTACCAAACCAAACCAAAACGGTGCAATACCGTACGAGTACATCCATCCGGCACCAAACCACACCAAAACGGTGCAATACCGTACGAGTACTTCGTTACGGTACCAAACCGCACCAAAAGGGTACAATACCGTACGAGTACTTCGTTACGGTACCAAACCTAAGCAAAACGGTGCAATACCGTACGAGTACATCCATACGGTACCAAACCACACCAAAACGGTGCAATACCGTACGACTACTTCGTTACGGTACCAAACCACGCCAAAAGGGTACAATACCGTACGAGTATTTCGTTACGGTACCAAACCAAACCAAAACGGTGCAATACCATACGAGTACATCCATACGGTACCAAACCACACCAAAACGGTGCAATGCCATACGAGTACATCCATACGGTACAAAACCACACCAAAACGGTGCAATACCATACGAGTACATCCATACGGTACCAAACAACACCAAAACGGTGCAATACCATACGCGTACTTCGTTACGGTACCAAACCCAACCAAAACGGTGCAATACCGTACGAGTACATCCATACGGTACCAAACCACACCAAAACGGTGGAATACCGTACGACTACATCCATACGGTACCAAACCACACCAAAACGGTGCAATACCGTACGAGTACTTCGTTACGGTACCAAACCAAACCAAAACGGTGCAATACCGTACGAGTACATCAATCCGGCACCAAACCACACCAAAACGGTGCAATACCGTACGAGTACTTCGTTACGGTACCAAACCGCACCAAAAGGGTACAATACCGTACGAGTACTTCGTTACGGTACCAAACCTAAGCAAAATGGTTCAATACCGTACGAGTACATCCATACGGTACCAAACCACACCAAAACGGTGCAATACCGTACGACTACTTCGTTACGGTACCAAACCACGCCAAAAGGGTACAATACCGTACGAGTACTTCGTTACGGTACCAAACCAAACCAAAACGGTGCAATACCATACGAGTACATCCATACGGTACCAAACCACACCAAAACGGTGCAATGCCATACGAGTACATCCATATGGTACCAAACCACACCAAAACGGTGCAATACCATACGAGTACTTCGTTACGGTACCAAACCAAACCAAAACGGTGCAATACCGTACGAGTACATCCATACGGTGCCAAACCACACCAAAACGGTGCAATACCGTACGACTACATCCATACGGTACCAAACCACACCAAAACGGTGCAATACCGTACGAGTACTTCGTTACGGTACCAAACCAAACCAAAACGGTGCAATACCATACGAGTACATCCATACGGTACCAAACCACACCAAAATGGTGCAATACCGTACGAGTACTTCGTTACGGTACCAAACCACACCAAAAGGGTACAATACCGTACGAGTACTTCGTTACGGTACCAAACCTAAGCAAAACGGTGCAATACCGTACTAGTACATCCATACAGTACCAAACCACACCAAAACGGTGCAGTACCGTACGAGTACTTCGTTACGGTACCAAACCACTCCAAAAGGGTACAATACCGTACGAGTACTTCGTTACGGTACCAAACCTAACCAAAACGGTGCAATACCGTACGAGTACATCCATACGGTACCAAACCACACCAAAACGGTGCAATGCCATACGAGTACATCCATATGGTACCAAACCACACCAAAACGGTGCAATACCATACGAGTACTTCGTTACGGTACCAAACCAAACCAAAACGGTGCAATACCGTACGAGTACATCCATACGGTACCAAACCACACCAAAACGGTGCAATACCGTACGACTACATCCATACGGTACCAAACCACACCAAAACGGTGCAATACCGTACGAGTACTTCGTTACGGTACCAAACCAAACCAAAACGGTGCAATACCGTACGAGTACATCCATACGGTACCAAACCACACCAAAATGGTGCAATACCGTACGAGTACTTCGTTACAGTACCAAACCACACCAAAAGGGTACAATACCGTACGAGTACTTCGTTACGGTACCAAACCTAAGCAAAACGGTGGAATACCGTACGAGTACATCCATACAGTAACAAACCACACCAAAACGGTGCAGTACCGTACGAGTACTTCGTTACGGTACCAAACCACTCCAAAAGGGTACAATACCGTACGAGTACTTCGTTACGGTACCAAACCTAACCAAAACGGTGCAATACCGTACGAGTACATCCATACGGTACCAAACCACACCAAAACGGTGCAATACCGTACGAGTACATCGATACGGTACCAAACCACACCAAAATGGTGCAATACCGTACGAGTACATCCATACGGTACCAAACCACACCAAAACGGTGCAATACTATAAGAGTACTTCGTTACGGTACCAAACCACACCAAAAGGGTACAATACCGTACGAGTACTTCGTTACGGTACCAAACCTAAGCAAAACGGTGCAATACCGTACGAGTACATCCATACAGTACCAAACCACACCAAAACGGTGCAGTATCGTACGAGTACATCCATACGGTACCAAACCACACCAAAACGGTGCATTATCGTACGAGTACATCCATACGGTACCAAACCACACCAAAACGGTGCAATACCGTACGAGTACTTCGTTACGGTACCAAACCAAACCAAAACGGTGCAATACCGTTCGAGTACATCCATACGGTACCAAACTACACCAAAATGGTGCAATACCGTATGAGTACTTCGTTACGGTACCAAACCACACCAAAAGGGTACAATACCGTACGAGTACTTCGTTACGGTACCAAAACCTAACCAAAACGGTGCAATACCGTACGAGTAGATCTATACGGTACCAAACCTACCAAAACGGTGCAATACCGTACGAGTACTTCGTTACGGTACCAAACCACACCAAAAGGGTACAATACCGTACGAGTACTTCGTTACGGTACCAAACCAAACCAAAACGGTGCAATACCATACGGTACCAAACCACACAAAAACGGTGCAATACCGTACGAGTACATCCATACGGTACCAAACCACACCAAAACGGTGCAATACCGTACGAGTACTTCGTTACGGTACCAAACCACACAAAAAGGGTACAATACCGTACGAGTACTTCGTTACGGTACCAAACCTAACAAAAACGGTGCAATACCATACGAGTACATCCATACGGTACCAAACCACACCAAAACGGTGCAATACCGTACGAGTAGATCCATACAGTACCAAACCTCACCAAAACGGTGCAATACCGTACGAGTACTTCGTTACGTTACCAAACCAAACCAAAATGGTGCAATACCGTACGAGTACATCCATACGGTACCAAACCACACCAAAACGGTGCAATACCGTACTGGTACTTCGTTACGGTACCAAACCAAACCAAAACGGTGCAATACCGTCCGAGTACATCCATACGGTACCTAACCACACCAAAACGGTGCAATACCGTATGAGTACTTTGTTACGGTACCAAACCGCTCCAAAAGCGTACAATACCGTACGAGTACTTCGTTACGGTACCAAACCTAACCAAAACGGTTCAATACCGTACGAGTACATCGATACGGTACCGAACAACACCAAAACGGTGCAATACCTTACGAGTACATCCATACGGTACCCAACCACACCAAAACGGTGCAATACCGTACGAGTACATCCATACGGTACCAAACCACACCAAAACGGTGCAATACCGTAAGAGTACTTCGTTACGGTACCAAACCACACCAAAAGGGTACAATACCGTACGAGTACTTCGTTACGGTACCAAACCAAACAAAAACGGTGCAATACCATACGAGTACATCCATACGGTACCAAACCACACCAAAACGGTGCAATACCATACGAGTACATCCATACGGTACCAAACCACACCAAAACGGTGCAATACCGTACGAGTACTTCGTTACGGTACCAAACCACACCAAAAGGGTACAATACCGTACGTGTACTTCGTTACGGTACCAAACCTAAACAAAACGGTGCAATACCGTTCGAGTACATCCATACGGTACCAAACCACACCAAAACGGTGCAATACCGTAAGAGTACTTCGTTACGGTACCAAACCACACCAAAAGGGTACAATACCGTACGAGTACTTCGTTACGGTACCAAACCAAACCAAAACGGTGCAATACCATACGAGTACATCCATACGGTACCAAACCACACCAAAACGGTGCAATACCATACGAGTACATCCATACGGTACCAAACAACACCAAAACGGTGCAATACCATACGCGTACTTCGTTACGGTACCAAACCCAACCAAAACGGTGCAATACCGTACGAGTACATCCATACGGTACCAAACCACACCAAAACGGTGGAATACCGTACGACTACATCCATACGGTACCAAACCACACCAAAACGGTGCAATACCGTACGAGTACTTCGTTACGGTACCAAACCAAACCAAAACGGGGCAATACCGTACGAGTACATCCATCCGGCACCAAACCACACCAAAACGGTGCAATACCGTACGAGTACTTCGTTACGGTACCAAACCGCACCAAAAGGGTACAATACCGTACGAGTACTTCGTTACGGTATCAAACCTAAGCAAAACGGTGCAATACCGTACGAGTACATCCATACGGTACCAAACCACACCAAAACGGTGCAATACCGTACGACTACTTCGTTACGGTACCAAACCACGCCAAAAGGGTACAATACCGTACGAGTATTTCGTTACGGTACCAAACCAAACCAAAACGGTGCAATACCATACGAGTACATCCATACGGTACCAAACCACACCAAAACGGTGCAATGCCATACGAGTACATCCATACGGTACAAAACCACACCAAAACGGTGCAATACCATACGAGTACATCCATACGGTACCAAACAACACCAAAACGGTGCAATACCATACGCGTACTTCGTTACGGTACCAAACCCAACCAAAACGGTGCAATACCGTACGAGTACATCCATACGGTACCAAACCACACCAAAACGGTGGAATACCGTACGACTACATCCATACGGTACCAAACCACACCAAAACGGTGCAATACCGTACGAGTACTTCGTTACGGTACCAAACCAAACCAAAACGGTGCAATACCGTACGAGTACATCAATCCGGCACCAAACCACACCAAAACGGTGCAATACCGTACGAGTACTTCGTTACGGTACCAAACCGCACCAAAAGGGTACAATACCGTACGAGTACTTCGTTACGGTACCAAACCTAAGCAAAATGGTTCAATACCGTACGAGTACATCCATACGGTACCAAACCACACCAAAACGGTGCAATACCGTACGACTACTTCGTTACGGTACCAAACCACGCCAAAAGGGTACAATACCGTACGAGTACTTCGTTACGGTACCAAACCAAACCAAAACGGTGCAATACCATACGAGTACATCCATACGGTACCAAACCACACCAAAACGGTGCAATGCCATACGAGTACATCCATATGGTACCAAACCACACCAAAACGGTGCAATACCATACGAGTACTTCGTTACGGTACCAAACCAAACCAAAACGGTGCAATACCGTACGAGTACATCCATACGGTGCCAAACCACACCAAAACGGTGCAATACCGTACGACTACATCCATACGGTACCAAACCACACCAAAACGGTGCAATACCGTACGAGTACTTCGTTACGGTACCAAACCAAACCAAAACGGTGCAATACCATACGAGTACATACATACGGTACCAAACCACACCAAAATGGTGCAATACCGTACGAGTACTTCGTTACGGTACCAAACCACACCAAAAGGGTACAATACCGTACGAGTACTTCGTTACGGTACCAAACCTAAGCAAAACGGTGCAATACCGTACTAGTACATCCATACAGTACCAAACCACACCAAAACGGTGCAGTACCGTACGAGTACTTCGTTACGGTACCAAACCACTCCAAAAGGGTACAATACCGTACGAGTACTTCGTTACGGTACCAAACCTAACCAAAACGGTGCAATACCGTACGAGTACATCCATACGGTACCAAACCACACCAAAACGGTGCAATGCCATACGAGTACATCCATATGGTACCAAACCACACCAAAACGGTGCAATACCATACGAGTACTTCGTTACGGTACCAAACCAAACCAAAACAGTGCAATACCGTACGAGTACACCCATACGGTACCAAACCACACCAAAACGGTGCAATACCGTACGACTACATCCATACGGTACCAAACCACACCAAAACGGTGCAATACCGTACGAGTACTTCGTTACGGTACCAAACCAAACCAAAACGGTGCAATACCGTACGAGTACATCCATACGGTACCAAACCACACCAAAATGGTGCAATACCGTACGAGTACTTCGTTACAGTACCAAACCACACCAAAAGGGTACAATACCGTACGAGTACTTCGTTACGGTACCAAACCTAAGCAAAACGGTGCAATACCGTACGAGTACATCCATACAGTAACAAACCACACCAAAACGGTGCAGTACCGTACGAGTACTTCGTTACGGTACCAAACCACTCCAAAAGGGTACAATACCGTACGAGTACTTCGTTACGGTACCAAACCTAACCAAAACGGTGCAATACCGTACGAGTACATCCATACGGTACCAAACCACACCAAAACGGTGCAATACCGTACGAGTACATCGATACGGTACCAAACCACACCAAAATGGTGAAATACCGTACGAGTACATCCATACGGTACCAAACCACACCAAAACGGTGCAATACTATAAGAGTACTTCGTTACGGTACCAAACCACACCAAAAGGGTACAATACCGTACGAGTACTTCGTTACGGTACCAAACCTAAGCAAAACGGTGCAATACCGTACGAGTACATCCATACAGTACCAAACCACACCAAAACGGTGCAGTATCGTACGAGTACATCCATACGGTACCAAACCACACCAAAACGGTGCATTATCGTACGAGTACATCCATACGGTACCAAACCACACCAAAACGGTGCAATACCGTACGAGTACTTCGTTACGGTACCAAACCAAACCAAAACGGTGCAATACCGTTCGAGTACATCCATACGGTACCAAACTACACCAAAATGGTGCAATACCGTATGAGTACTTCGTTACGGTACCAAACCACACCAAAAGGGTACAATACCGTACGAGTACTTCGTTACGGTACCAAAACCTAACCAAAACGGTGCAATACCGTACGAGTAGATCCATACGGTACCAAACCTACCAAAACGGTGCAATACCGTACGAGTACTTCGTTACGGTACCAAACCACACCAAAAGGGTACAATACCGTACGAGTACTTCGTTACGGTACCAAACCAAACCAAAACGGTGCAATACCATACGGTACCAAACCACACAAAAACGGTGCAATACCGTACGAGTACATCCATACGGTACCAAACCACACCAAAACGGTGCAATACCGTACGAGTACTTCGTTACGGTACCAAACCACACAAAAAGGGTACAATACCGTACGAGTACTTCGTTACGGTACCAAACCTAACAAAAACGGTGCAATACCATACGAGTACATCCATACGGTACCAAACCACACCAAAACGGTGCAATACCGTACGAGTAGATCCATACAGTACCAAACCTCACCAAAACGGTGCAATACCGTACGAGTACTTCGTTACGTTACCAAACCAAACCAAAATGGTGCAATACCGTACGAGTACATCCATACGGTACCAAACCACACCAAAACGGTGCAATACCGTACTGGTACTTCGTTACGGTACCAAACCAAACCAAAACGGTGCAATACGGTCCGAGTACATCCATACGGTACCTAACCACACCAAAACGGTGCAATACCGTATGAGTACTTTGTTACGGTACCAAACCGCTCCAAAAGCGTACAATACCGTACGAGTACTTCGTTACGGTACCAAACCTAACCAAAACGGTTCAATACCGTACGAGTACATCGATACGGTACCGAACAACACCAAAACGGTGCAATACCTTACGAGTACATCCATACGGTACCCAACCACACCAAAACGGTGCAATACCGTACAAGTACATCCATACGGTACCAAACCACACCAAAACGGTGCAATACCGTAAGAGTACTTCGTTACGGTACCAAACCACACCAAAAGGGTACAATACCGTACGAGTACTTCGTTACGGTACCAAACCAAACAAAAACGGTGCAATACCATACGAGTACATCCATACGGTACCAAACCACACCAAAACGGTGCAATACCATACGAGTACATCCATACGGTACCAAACAACACCAAAACGGTGCAATACCATACGCGTACTTCGTTACGGTACCAAACCAAACCAAAACGGTGCAATACCGTACGAGTACATCCATACGGTACCAAACCACACCAAAACGGTGGAATACCGTACGACTACATCCATACGGTACCAAACCACACCAAAACGGTGCAATACCGTACGAGTACTTCGTTACGGTACCAAACCACACCAAAAGGGTACAATACCGTACGTGTACTTCGTTACGGTACCAAACCTAAACAAAACGGTGCAATACCGTTCGAGTACATCCATACGGTACCAAACCACACCAAAACGGTGCAATACCGTAAGAGTACTTCGTTACGGTACCAAACCACACCAAAAGGGTACAATACCGTACGAGTACTTCGTTACGGTACCAAACCAAACCAAAACGGTGCAATACCATACGAGTACATCCATACGGTACCAAACCACACCAAAACGGTGCAATACCATACGAGTACATCCATACGGTACCAAACAACACCAAAACGGTGCAATACCATACGCGTACTTCGTTACGGTACCAAACCCAACCAAAACGGTGCAATACCGTACGAGTACATCCATACGGTACCAAACCACACCAAAACGGTGGAATACCGTACGACTACATCCATACGGTACCAAACCACACCAAAACGGTGCAATACCGTACGAGTACTTCGTTACGGTACCAAACCAAACCAAAACGGTGCAATACCGTACGAGTACATCCATCCGGCACCAAACCACACCAAAACGGTGCAATACCGTACGAGTACTTCGTTACGGTACCAAACCGCACCAAAAGGGTACAATACCGTACGAGTACTTCGTTACGGTACCAAACCTAAGCAAAACGGTGCAATACCGTACGAGTACATCCATACGGTACCAAACCACACCAAAACGGTGCAATACCGTACGACTACTTCGTTACGGTACCAAACCACGCCAAAAGGGTACAATACCGTACGAGTATTTCGTTACGGTACCAAACCAAACCAAAACGGTGCAATACCATACGAGTACATCCATACGGTACCAAACCACACCAAAACGGTGCAATGCCATACGAGTACATCCATACGGTACAAAACCACACCAAAATGGTGCAATACCATACGAGTACATCCATACGGTACCAAACAACACCAAAACGGTGCAATACCATACGCGTACTTCGTTACGGTACCAAACCCAACCAAAACGGTGCAATACCGTACGAGTACATCCATACGGTACCAAACCACACCAAAACGGTGGAATACCGTACGACTACATCCATACGGTACCAAACCACACCAAAACGGTGCAATACCGTACGAGTACTTCGTTACGGTACCAAACCAAACATAAACGGTGCAATACCGTACGAGTACATCAATCCGGCACCAAACCACACCAAAACGGTGCAATACCGTACGAGTACTTCGTTACGGTACCAAACCGCACCAAAAGGGTACAATACCGTACGAGTACTTCGTTACGGTACCAAACCTAAGCAAAATGGTTCAATACCGTACGAGTACATCCATACGGTACCAAACCACACCAAAACGGTGCAATACCGTACGACTACTTCGTTACGGTACCAAACCACGCCAAAAGGGTACAATACCGTACGAGTACTTCGTTACGGTACCAAACCAAACCAAAACGGTGCAATACCATACGAGTACATCCATACGGTACCAAACCACACCAAAACGGTGCAATGCCATACGAGTACATCCATATGGTACCAAACCACACCAAAACGGTGCAATACCATACGAGTACTTCGTTACGGTACCAAACCAAACCAAAACGGTGCAATACCGTACGAGTACATCCATACGGTGCCAAACCACACCAAAACTGTGCAATACCGTACGACTACATCCATACGGTACCAAACCACACCAAAACGGTGCAATACCGTACGAGTACTTCGTTACGGTACCAAACCAAACCAAAACGGTGCAATACCATACGAGTACATCCATACGGTACCAAACCACACCAAAATGGTGCAATACCGTACGAGTACTTCGTTACGGTACCAAACCACACCAAAAGGGTACAATACCGTACGAGTACTTCGTTACGGTACCAAACCTAAGCAAAACGGTGCAATACCGTACTAGTACATCCATACAGTACCAAACCACACCAAAACGGTGCAGTACCGTACGAGTACTTCGTTACGGTACCAAACCACTCCAAAAGGGTACAATACCGTACGAGTACTTCGTTACGGTACCAAACCTAACCAAAACGGTGCAATACCGTACGAGTACATCCATACGGTACCAAACCACACCAAAACGGTGCAATGCCATACGAGTACATCCATATGGTACCAAACCACACCAAAACGGTGCAATACCATACGAGTACTTCGTTACGGTACCAAACCAAACCAAAACGGTGCAATACCGTACGAGTACATCCATACGGTACCAAACCACACCAAAACGGTGCAATACCGTACGACTACATCCATACGGTACCAAACCACACCAAAACGGTGCAATACCGTACGAGTACTTCGTTACGGTACCAAACCAAACCAAAACGGTGCAATACCGTACGAGTACATCCATACGGTACCAAACCACACCAAAATGGTGCAATACCGTACGAGTACTTCGTTACAGTACCAAACCACACCAAAAGGGTACAATACCGTACGAGTACTTCGTTACGGTACCAAACCTAAGCAAAACGGTGCAATACCGTACGAGTACATCCATACAGTAACAAACCACACCAAAACGGTGCAGTACCGTACGAGTACTTCGTTACGGTACCAAACCACTCCAAAAGGGTACAATACCGTACGAGTACTTCGTTACGGTACCAAACCTAACCAAAACGGTGCAATACCGTACGAGTACATCCATACGGTACCAAACCACACCAAAACGGTGCAATACCGTACGAGTACATCGATACGGTACCAAACCACACCAAAATGGTGCAATACCGTACGAGTACATCCATACGGTACCAAACCACACCAAAACGGTGCAATACTATAAGAGTACTTCGTTACGGTACCAAACCACACCAAAAGGGTACAATACCGTACGAGTACTTCGTTACGGTACCAAACCTAAGCAAAACGGTGCAATACCGTACGAGTACATCCATACAGTACCAAACCACACCAAAACGGTGCAGTATCGTACGAGTACATCCATACGGTACCAAACCACACCAAAACGGTGCATTATCGTACGAGTACATCCATACGGTACCAAACCACACCAAAACGGTGCAATACCGTACGAGTACTTCGTTACGGTACCAAACCACTCCAAAAGGGTGCAATACCGTACGAGTACTTCGTTACGGTACCAAACCTAAGCAAAACGGTGCAATACCGTACGAGTACATCCATACGGTACCAAACCACACCAAAACGATGCAATACCGTAAGAGTAGTTCGTTACGGTACCAAACCACACCAAAACGGTGCAATACCGTACGAGTACTTCGTTACGGTACGAAACCAAACCAAAACGGTGCAATACCGTACGAGTACATCCATACGGTACCAAACCACACAAAAACGGTGCAATACCGTACGAGTACTTCAATACGGTACCAAACCACTCCAAAAGGGTACAATACCGTATGAGTACTTCATTACGGTACCAAACCAAACCAAAACGGTGCAATACCGTACGAGTACATCCATACGGTACCTAACCACACCAAAACGGTGCAATACCGTACGAGTACTTCGTTACGGTACCAAACCACACCAAAAGGGTACAATACCGTACGAGTACTTCGTTACGGTACCAAACCTAAGCAAAACGGTGCAATACCGTACGAATACATCCATACGGTACCAAAACCACACCAAAACGGTGCAATACCGTACGAGTACATCCATACGGTACCAAACCACACCAAAACGGTGCAATACCGTACGAGTACTTCGTTACGGTACCAAACCTAACAAAAACGGTGCAATACCATACGAGTACATCCATACGGTACCAAACCACACCAAAACGGGGCAATACCGTACGAGTAGATCCATACAGTACCAAACCTCACCAAAACGGTGCAATACCGTACGAGTACTTCGTTACGGTACCAAACCACACCAAATGGGTACAATACCGTACGAGTACTTCGTTACGGTACCAAACCAAACCAAAACGGTGCAATACCGTACGAGTACATCCATACGGTACCAAACCACACCAAAACGGTGCAATACCGTACGAGTACATCCATACGGTACCAAACCACACCAAAACGGTGCAATACCGTACGAGTACTTCGTTACGGTACCAAACCAAACCAAAACGGTGCAATACCGTACGAGTACATCCATACGGTACCAAACCACACCAAAACGGTGCAATACCGTACGAGTACATCGATACGGTACCAAACCACACCAAAACGGTGCAATACCGTACGAGTACTTCGTTACGGTACCAAACCACTCCAAAAGGGTACAATACCGTACGAGTACTTCGTTACGGTACCAAACCTAAGCAAAACGGTGCAATACCGTACGAGTACATCCTTACGGTACCAAACCACACCAAAACGGTGCAATACCGTAAGAGTAGTTCGTTACGGTACCAAACCACACCAAAAGGGTACAATACCGTACGAGTACTTCGTTACGGTACCAAACCAAACCAAAACGGTGCAATACCATACGAGTACATCCATACGGTACCAAACCATACCAAAACGGTTCAATACCGTACGGGTAGATCCATACGGTGCCAAACCTCACCAAAACGGTGCAATACCGTACGACTACTTCGTTACGGTACCAAACCACACCAAAAAGGTACAATACCGTACGACTACTTCGTTACGGTACCAAACCAAAACAAAATGATGCAATACCGTACGAGTACATCCATACGGTACCAAACCACATCAAAACGGTGCAATACTGTACGAGTACTTCGTTACGGTACCAAACCACACCAAAAGGGTACAGTACCGAACGAGTACTTCGTTACGGTACCAAACCTAAACAAAACGGTGCAATACCGTACGAGTACATCCATACGGCACCAAACCACACCAAAACGGTGCAATAACGTATGAGTACTTCGTTACGGTACCAAACACACAAAAAGGGTACAATACCGTACGAGTACATCCATACGGTACCAAACCACACCAAAACGGTGCAATACCGTACGAGTACTTCGTTACGGTACGAAACCAAACCAAAACGGTGCAATACCGTACGAGTACATCCATACGGTACCAAACCACACCAAAACGGTGCAATACCGTACGAGTACTTCGTTACGGTAGCAAACCACTCCAAAAGGGTACAATACCGTATGAGTACTTCGTTACGGTACCAAACCAAACCAAAACGGTGCAATACCGTACGAGTACATCCATACGGTACCTAACCACACCAAAACGGTGCAATACCGTACGAATACTTCGTTACGGTAGCAAACCACACCAAAAGGGTACAATACCGTACGAGTACTTCGTTACGGTACCAAACCTAAGCAAAACGGTGCAATACCGTACGAATACATCCATACGGTACCAAACCACACCAAAACGGTGCAATACCGTACGAGTACATCCATACGGTACCAAACCACACCAAAACGGTGCAATACCGTACGAGTACTTCGTTACGGTACCAAACCTAACAAAAACGGTGCAATACCATACGAGTACGTCCATACGGTACCAAACCACACCAAAACGGTGCAATACCGTACGAGTAGATCCATACAGTACCAAACCTCACCAAAACGGTGCAATACCGTACGAGTACTTCGTTACGGTACCAAACCACACCAAATGGGTACAATACCGTACGAGTACTTCGTTACGGTACCAAACCAAACCAAAACGGTGCAATACCGTACGAGTACATCCATACGGTACCAAACCACACCAAAACGGTGCAATACCGTACGAGTACATCCATACGGTACCAAACCACACCAAAACGGTGCAATACCGTACGAGTACATCCATACGGTACCAAACCACACCAAAACGGTGCAATACCGTACGAGTACTTCGTTACGGTACCAAACCAAACCAAAACGGTGCAATTCCGTACGAGTACATCCATACGGTACCAAAGCACACCAAAACGGTGCAATACCGTACGAGTACATCCATACGGTACCAAACCACACCAAAACGGTGCAATACCGTACGAGTACTTCGTTACGGTACCAAACCACTCCAAAAGGGTACAATACCGTACGAGTACTTCGTTACGGTACCAAACCTAAGCAAAACGGTGCAATATCGTACGAGTACATCCATACGGTACCAAACCACACCAAAACGGTGCAATACCGTAAGAGTAGTTCGTTACGGTACCAAACCACACCAAAAGGGTACAATACCGTACGAGTACTTCGTTACGGTACCAAACCAAACCAAAACGGTGCAATACCATACGAGTACATCCATACGGTACCAAACCATACCAAAACGGTTCAATACCGTACGAGTAGATCCATACGGTGCCAAACCTCACCAAAACGGTGCAATACCGTACGACTACTTCGTTACGGTACCAAACCACACCAAAATGGTACAATACCGTACGAGTACTTCGTTACGGTACCAAACCAAACCAAAACGGTGAAATACCGTACGAGTACATCCATACGGTACCTAACCACACCAAAACGGTGCAATACCGTACGAGTACTTCGTTACGGTACCAAACCACACCAAAAGGGTACAATACCGTACGAGTACTTCGTTACGGTACCAAACCTAAGCAAAACGGTGCAATACCGTACGAGTACATCCATACGGTACCAAACCACACCAAAACGGTGCAATACCGTACGAGTACTTCGTTACGGTACCAAACCACTCCAAAAGGGTACAATACCGTACGAGTACTTTGTTATGGTACCAAACCTAACCAAAACGGTGAAATACCTTACGAGTACATCGATACGGTACCGAACAACACAAAAACGGTGCAATACCTTACGAGTACATCCATACGGTACCCAACCACACCAAAACGGTGCAATACCGTACGAGTACATCCATACGGTACCAAACCACACCAAAAGGGTACAATACCGTACGAGTACTTCGTTACGGTACCAAACAAAACCAAAACGGTGCAATACCATACGAGTACATCCATACGGTACCAAACCACACCAAAACGGTGCAATACCATACGAGTACATCCATACGGTACCAAACAACACCAAAACGGTGCAATACCATACGAGTACTTCGTTACGGTACCAAACCCAACCAAAACGGTGCAATACCGTACGAGTACATCCATACGGTACCAAACCACACCAAAACGGTGGAATACCGTACGACTACATCCATACGGTACCAAACCACACCAAAACGGTGCAATACCGTACGAGTACTTCGTTACGGTACCAAACCAAACCAAAACGGTGCAATACCGTACGAGTACATCCATCCGGCACCAAACCACACCAAAACGGTGCAATACCGTACGAGTACTTCGTTACGGTACCAAACCGCACCAAAAGGGTACAATACCGTACGAGTACTTCGTTACGGTACCAAACCAAAACAAAATGGTGCAATACCGTACGAGTACATCCATACGGTACCAAACCACATCAAAACGGTGCAATACCGTACGAGTACTTCGTTACGGTACCAAACCACACCAAAAGGGTACAGTACCGTACGAGTACTTCGTTACGGTACCAAACCTTAACAAAACGGTGCAATACCGTACGAGTACATCCATACGGCACCAAACTACACCAAAACGGTGCAATACCGTATGAGTACTTCGTTACGGTACCAAACACACAAAAAGGGTACAATACCGTACGAGTACATCCATACAGTACCAAACCACACCAAAACGGTGCAATACCGTACGAGTACTTCGTTACGGTACGAAACCAAACCAAAACGGTGCAATACCGTACGAGTACATCCATACGGTACCAAACCACACCAAAACGATGCAATACCGTACGAGTACTTCGTTACGGTACCAAACCACTCCAAAAGGGTACAATACCGTATGAGTACTTCGTTACGTTACCAAACCTAACCAAAACGGTGCAATACCGCACGAGTACATCCATACGGTACCTAACCACACCAAAACGGTGCAATACCGTACGAGTACTTCGTTACGGTACCAAACCACACCAAAAGGGTACAATACCGTACGAGTACTTCGTTACGGTACCAAACCTAAGCAAAACGGTGCAATACCGTACGAATACATCCATACGGTACCAAAACCACACCAAAACGGTGCAATACCGTACGAGTACATCCATACGGTACCAAACAACACCAAAACGGTGCAATACCGTACGAGTACTTCGTTACGGTACCAAACCTAACAAAAACGGTGCAATACCATACGAGTACATCCATACGGTACCAAACCACACCAAAACGGGGCAATACCGTACGAGTAGATCCATACAGTACCAAACCTCACCAAAACGGTGCAATACCGTACGAGTACTTCGTTACGGTACCAAACCACACCAAATGGGTACAATACCGTACGAGTACTTCGTTACGGTACCAAACCAAACCAAAACGGTGCAATACCGTACGAGTACATCCATACGGTACCAAACCACACCAAAACGGTGCAATACCGTACGAGTACATCCATACGGTACCAAACCACACCAAAACGGTGCAATACCGTACGAGTACTTCGTTACGGTATCAAACCAAACCAAAACGGTGCAATACCGTACGAGTACATCCATACGGTACCAAACCACACCAAAACGGTGCAATACCGTACGAGTACATCGATACGGTACCAAACCACACCAAAACGGTGCAATACCGTACGAGTACTTCGTTACGGTACCAAACCACTCCAAAAGGGTACAATACCGTACGAGTACTTCGTTACGGTACCAAACCTAAGCAAAACGGTGCAATACCGTACGAGTACATCCTTACGGTACCAAACCACACCAAAACGGTGCAATACCGTAAGAGTAGTTCGTTACGGTACCAAACCACACCAAAAGGGTACAATACCGTACGAGTACTTCGTTACGGTACCAAACCAAACCAAAACGGTGCAATACCATACGAGTACATCCATACGGTACCAAACCATACCAAAACGGTTCAATACCGTACGGGTAGATCCATACGGTGCCAAACCTCACCAAAACGGTGCAATACCGTACGAGTACATCCATACGGCACCAAACCACACCAAAACGGTGCAATAACGTATGAGTACTTCGTTACGGTACCAAACACACAAAAAGGGTACAATACCGTACGAGTACATCCATACGGTACCAAACCACACCAAAACGGTGCAATACCGTACGAGTACTTCGTTACGGTACGAAACCAAACCAAAACGGTGCAATACCGTACGAGTACATCCATACGGTACCAAACCACACCAAAACGGTGCAATACCGTACGAGTACTTCGTTACGGTAGCAAACCACTCCAAAAGGGTACAATACCGTATGAGTACTTCGTTACGGTACCAAACCAAACCAAAACGGTGCAATACCGTACGAGTACATCCATACGGTACCTAACCACACCAAAACGGTGCAATACCGTACGAATACTTCGTTACGGTACCAAACCACACCAAAAGGGTACAATACCGTACGAGTACTTCGTTACGGTACCAAACCTAAGCAAAACGGTGCAATACCGTACGAATACATCCATACGGTACCAAACCACACCAAAACGGTGCAATACCGTACGAGTACATCCATACGGTACCAAACCACACCAAAACGGTGCAATACCGTACGAGTACTTCGTTACGGTACCAAACCTAACAAAAACGGTGCAATACCATACGAGTACGTCCATACGGTACCAAACCACACCAAAACGGTGCAATACCGTACGAGTAGATCCATACAGTACCAAACCTCACCAAAACGGTGCAATACCGTACGAGTACTTCGTTACGGTACCAAACCACACCAAATGGGTACAATACCGTACGAGTACTTCGTTACGGTACCAAACCAAACCAAAACGGTGCAATACCGTACGAGTACATCCATACGGTACCAAACCACACCAAAACGGTGCAATACCGTACGAGTACATCCATACGGTACCAAACCACACCAAAACGGTGCAATACCGTACGAGTACATCCATACGGTACCAAACCACACCAAAACGGTGCAATACCGTACGAGTACTTCGTTACGGTACCAAACCAAACCAAAACGGTGCAATTCCGTACGAGTACATCCATACGGTACCAAAGCACACCAAAACGGTGCAATACCGTACGAGTACATCCATACGGTACCAAACCACACCAAAACGGTGCAATACCGTACGAGTACTTCGTTACGGTACCAAACCACTCCAAAAGGGTACAATACCGTACGAGTACTTCGTTACGGTACCAAACCTAAGCAAAACGGTGCAATACCGTACGAGTACATCCATACGGTACCAAACCACACCAAAACGGTGCAATACCGTAAGAGTAGTTCGTTACGGTACCAAACCACACCAAAAGGGTACAATACCGTACGAGTACTTCGTTACGGTACCAAACCAAACCAAAACGGTGCAATACCATACGAGTACATCCATACGGTACCAAACCATACCAAAACGGTTCAATACCGTACGAGTAGATCCATACGGTGCCAAACCTCACCAAAACGGTGCAATACCGTACGACTACTTCGTTACGGTACCAAACCACACCAAAATGGTACAATACCGTACGAGTACTTCGTTACGGTACCAAACCAAACCAAAACGGTGAAATACCGTACGAGTACATCCATACGGTACCTAACCACACCAAAACGGTGCAATACCGTACGAGTACTTCGTTACGGTACCAAACCACACCAAAAGGGTACAATACCGTACGAGTACTTCGTTACGGTACCAAACCTAAGCAAAACGGTGCAATACCGTACGAGTACATCCATACGGTACCAAACCACACCAAAACGGTGCAATACCGTACGAGTACTTCGTTACGGTACCAAACCACTCCAAAAGGGTACAATACCGTACGAGTACTTTGTTATGGTACCAAACCTAACCAAAACGGTGCAATACCTTACGAGTACATCGATACGGTACCGAACAACACCAAAACGGTGCAATACCTTACGAGTACATCCATACGGTACCCAACCACACCAAAACGGTGCAATACCGTCCGAGTACATCCATACGGTACCAAACCACACCAAAACGGTGGAATACCGTACGACTACATCCATACGGTACCAAACCACACCAAAACGGTGCAATACCGTACGAGTACTTCGTTACGGTACCAAACCAAACCAAAACGGTGCAATACCGTACGAGTACATCCATCCGGCACCAAACCACACCAAAACGGTGCAATACCGTACGAGTACTTCGTTACGGTACCAAACCGCACCAAAAGGGTACAATACCGTACGAGTACTTCGTTACGGTACCAAACCAAAACAAAATGGTGCAATACCGTACGAGTACATCCATACGGTACCAAACCACATCAAAACGGTGCAATACCGTACGAGTACTTCGTTACGGTACCAAACCACACCAAAAGGGTACAGTACCGTACGAGTACTTCGTTACGGTACCAAACCTAAACAAAACGGTGCAATACCGTACGAGTACATCCATACGGCACCAAACTACACCAAAACGGTGCAATACCGTATGAGTACTTCGTTACGGTACCAAACACACAAAAAGGGTACAATACCGTACGAGTACATCCATACAGTACCAAACCACACCAAAACGGTGCAATACCGTACGAGTACTTCGTTACGGTACGAAACCAAACCAAAACGGTGCAATACCGTACGAGTACATCCATACGGTACCAAACCACACCAAAACGATGCAATACCGTACGAGTACTTCGTTACGGTACCAAACCACTCCAAAAGGGTACAATACCGTATGAGTACTTCGTTACGTTACCAAACCTAACCAAAACGGTGCAATACCGTACGAGTACATCCATACGGTACCAAACCACACCAAAACGGTGCAATACCGTACGAGTACTTCGTTACGGTACCAAACCACACCAAAAGGGTACAATACCGTACGAGTACTTCGTTACGGTACCAAACCTAAGCAAAACGGTGCAATACCGTACGAATACATCCATACGGTACCAAACCACACCAAAACGGTGCAATACCGTACGAGTACATCCATACGGTACCAAACCACACCAAAACGGTGCAATACCGTACGAGTACTTCGTTACGGTACCAAACCTAACAAAAACGGTGCAATACCATACGAGTACATCCATACGGTACCAAACCACACCAAAACGGTGCAATACCGTACGAGTAGATCCATACAGTACCAAACCTCACAAAAACGGTGCAATACCGTACGAGTACTTCGTTACGGTACCAAACCACACCAAATGGGTACAATACCGTACGAGTACTTCGTTACGGTACCAAACCAAACCAAAACGGTGCAATACCGTACGAGTACATCCATACGGTACCAAACCACACCAAAACGGTGCAATACCGTACGAGTACATCCATACGGTACCAAACCACACCAAAACGGTGGAATACCGTACGAGTACATCCATACGGTACCAAACCACACCAAAACGGTGCAATACCGTACGAGTACTTCGTTACGGTACCAAACCAAACCAAAACGGTGCAATACCGTACGAGTACATCCATACGGTACCAAACCACACCAAAACGGTGCAATACCGTACTAGTACTTCGTTACGGTACCAAACCAAACCAAAACGGTGCAATACCGTACGAGTACATCCATACGGTACCTAACCACACAAAAACGGTGCAATACCGTACGAGTACTTCGTTACGGTACCAAACCACACCAAAAGGGTACAATACCGTACGAGTACTTCGTTACGGTACCAAACCTAAGCAAAACGGTGCAATACCGTACGAGTACATCCATACGGTACCAAACCACACCAAAACGGTGCAATACCGTACGAGTACTTCGTTACGGTACCAAACCACTCCAAAAGGGTACAATATCGTACGAGTACTTCGTTATGGTACCAAACCTAACCAAAACGGTGCAATACCTTACGAGTACATCGATACGGTACCGAACAACACCAAAACGGTGCAATACCTTACGAGTACATCCATACGGTACCCAACCACACCAAAACGGAGCAATACCGTACGAGTACATCCATACGGTACCAAACCACACCAAAAGGGTACAATACCGTACGAGTACTTCGTTACGGTACCAAACCAAACCAAAACGGTGCAATACCGTACGAGTACATCCATACGGTACCAAACCACACCAAAACGGTGCAATACCGTACTAGTACTTCGTTACGGTACCAAACCAAACCAAAACGGTGCAATACCGTACGAGTACATCCATACGGTACCTAACCACACAAAAACGGTGCAATACCGTACGAGTACTTCGTTACGGTACCAAACCACACCAAAAGGGTACAGTACCGTACGAGTACTTCGTTACGGTACCAAACCTAAACAAAACGGTGCAATACCGTACGAGTACATCCATACGGCACCAAACTACACCAAAACGGTGCAATACCGTATGAGTACTTCGTTACGGTACCAAACACACAAAAAGGGTACAATACCGTACGAGTACATCCATACAGTACCAAACCACACCAAAACGGTGCAATACCGTACGAGTACTTCGTTACGGTACGAAACCAAACCAAAACGGTGCAATACCGTACGAGTACATCCATACGGTACCAAACCACACCAAAACGATGCAATACCGTACGAGTACTTCGTTACGGTACCAAACCACTCCAAAAGGGTACAATACCGTATGAGTACTTCGTTACGTTACCAAACCTAACCAAAACGGTGCAATACCGTACGAGTACATCCATACGGTACCAAACCACACCAAAACGGTGCAATACCGTACGAGTACTTCGTTACGGTACCAAACCACACCAAAAGGGTACAATACCGTACGAGTACTTCGTTACGGTACCAAACCTAAGCAAAACGGTGCAATACCGTACGAATACATCCATACGGTACCAAACCACACCAAAACGGTGCAATACCGTACGAGTACATCCATACGGTACCAAACCACACCAAAACGGTGCAATACCGTACGAGTACTTCGTTACGGTACCAAACCTAACAAAAACGGTGCAATACCATACGAGTACATCCATACGGTACCAAACCACACCAAAACGGTGCAATACCGTACGAGTAGATCCATACAGTACCAAACCTCACAAAAACGGTGCAATACCGTACGAGTACTTCGTTACGGTACCAAACCACACCAAATGGGTACAATACCGTACGAGTACTTCGTTACGGTACCAAACCAAACCAAAACGGTGCAATACCGTACGAGTACATCCATACGGTACCAAACCACACCAAAACGGTGCAATACCGTACGAGTACATCCATACGGTACCAAACCACACCAAAACGGTGGAATACCGTACGAGTACATCCATACGGTACCAAACCACACCAAAACGGTGCAATACCGTACGAGTACTTCGTTACGGTACCAAACCAAACCAAAACGGTGCAATACCGTACGAGTACATCCATACGGTACCAAACCACACCAAAACGGTGCAATACCGTACTAGTACTTCGTTACGGTACCAAACCAAACCAAAACGGTGCAATACCGTACGAGTACATCCATACGGTACCTAACCACACAAAAACGGTGCAATACCGTACGAGTACTTCGTTACGGTACCAAACCACACCAAAAGGGTACAATACCGTACGAGTACTTCGTTACGGTACCAAACCTAAGCAAAACGGTGCAATACCGTACGAGTACATCCATACGGTACCAAACCACACCAAAACGGTGCAATACCGTACGAGTACTTCGTTACGGTACCAAACCACTCCAAAAGGGTACAATATCGTACGAGTACTTCGTTATGGTACCAAACCTAACCAAAACGGTGCAATACCTTACGAGTACATCGATACGGTACCGAACAACACCAAAACGGTGCAATACCTTACGAGTACATCCATACGGTACCCAACCACACCAAAACGGAGCAATACCGTACGAGTACATCCATACGGTACCAAACCACACCAAAAGGGTACAATACCGTACGAGTACTTCGTTACGGTACCAAACCAAACCAAAACGGTGCAATACCATACGAGTACATCCATACGGTACCAAACCACACCAAAACGGTGCAATACCATACGAGTACATCCATACGGTACCAAACAACACCAAAACGGTGCAATACCATACGAGTACTTCGTTACGGTACCAAACCCAACCAAAACGGTGCAATACCGTACGAGTACATCCATACGGTACCAAACCACACCAAAACGGTGGAATACCGTACGACTTCATCCATACGGTACCAAACCACACCAAAACGGTGCAATACCGTACGAGTACTTCGTTACGGTACCAAACCAAACCAAAACGGTGCAATACCGTACGAGTACATCCATCCGGCACAAAACCACACCAAAACGGTGCAATACCGTACGAGTACTTCGTTACGGTACCAAACCGCACCAAAAGGGTACAATACCGTACGAGTACTTCGTTACGGTACCAAACCAAAACAAAATGGTGCAATACCGTACGAGTACATCCATACGGTACCAAACAACACCAAAACGGTGCAATACCGTACGAGTACTTCGTTACGGTACCAAACCACTCCAAAAGGGTACAATACCGTACGAGTACTTCGTTACGGTACCAAACCTAAACAAAACGGTGCAATACCGTACGAGTACATCCATACGGCACCAAACTACACCAAAACGGTGCAATACCGTATGAGTACTTCGTTACGGTACCAAACACACAAAAAGGGTACAATACCGTACGAGTACATCCATACAATACCAAACCACACCAAAACGGTGCAATACCGTACGAGTACTTCGTTACGGTACGAAACCAAACCAAAACGGTGCAATACCGTACGAGTACATCCATACGGTACCAAACCACACCAAAACGGTGCAATACCGTACGAGTACTTCGTTACGGTACCAAACCACTCCAAAAGGGTACAATACCGTATGAGTACTTCGTTACTTTACCAAACCTAACCAAAACGGTGCAATACCGTACGAGTACATCCATACGGTACCAAACCACACCAAAACGGTACAATACCGTACGAGTACTTCGTTACGGTACCAAACCACACCAAAAGGGTACAATACCGTACGAGTACTTCTGTTACGGTACCAAACCTAAGCAAAACGGTGCAATACCGTACGAATACATCCATACGGTACCAAACCACACCAAAACGGTGCAATACCGTACGAGTACATCCATACGGTACCAAACCACACCAAAACGGTGCAATACCGTACGACTACATCCATACGGTACAAAACCACACCAAAACGGTGCAATACCGTACGAGTACTTCGTTACGGTACCAAACCAAACCAAAACGGTGCAATACCGTACGAGTACATCCATACGGTACCAAACCACACCAAAACGGTGCAATACCGTACTAGTACTTCGTTACGGTACCAAACCAAACCAAAACGGTGCAATACCGTACGAGTACATCCATACGGTACCTAACCACACTAAAACGGTGCAATACCGTACGAGTACTTCGTTACGGTACCAAACCACACCAAAAGGGTACAATACCGTACGAGTACTTCGTTACGGTACCAAACCTAAGCAAAACGGTGCAATACCGTACGAGTACATCCATACGGTACCAAACCACACCAAAACGGTGCAATACCGTACGAGTACTTCGTTACGGTACCAAACCACTCCAAAAGGGTACAATACCGTACGAGTACTTCGTTATGGTACCAAACCTAACCAAAACGGTGCAATACCTTACGAGTACATCGATACGGTACCGAACAACACCAAAACGGTGCAATACCTTACGAGTACATCCATACGGTACCCAACCACACCAAAACGGTGCAATACCGTACGAGTACTTCGTTACGGTACCAAACCTAACAAAAACGGTGCAATACCATACGAGTACATCCATACGGTACCAAACCACACCAAAACGGTGCAATACCGTACGAGTAGATCCATACAGTACCAAACCTCACAAAAACGGTGCAATACCGTACGAGTACTTCGTTACGGTACCAAACCACACCAAATGGGTACAATACCGTACGAGTACTTCCATACGGTACCAAACCACACCAAAACGGTGCAATACCGTACGAGTGCATCCATACGGTACCAAACCACACCAAAACGGTGCAATACCGTACGAGTACTTCGTTACGGTACCAAACCACTCCAAAAGGGTACAATACCGTACGAGTACGTCGTTACGGTACCAAACCTAACCAAAACGTTGCAATACCGTACGAGTACATCCATACGGTACCAAACCACACCAAAACGGTGCAATACCGTACGAGTACATCAATACGGTACCAAACCACACCAAAACGGTGCAATACCGTACGAGTACATCCATACGGTACCAAACCACACCAAAACGGTGCAATACCGTAAGAGTACTTCGTTACGGTACCAAACCACACCAAAAGGGTACAATACCGTACGAGTACTTCGTTACGGTACCAAACCTAAGCAAAACGGTGCAATACCGTACGAGTACATCCATACGGTACCAAACCACACCAAAACAGTGCAATACCGTACGAGTACTTCGTTACGGTACCAAACCACTCCAAAAGGGTACAATACCGTACGAGTACTTCGTTACGGTACCAAACCAAACCAAAACGGTGCAATACCGTACGAGTACATCCATACGGTACCAAACCACACCAAAACGGTGCAATACCGTACGAGTGCTTCGTTACGGTACCAAACCAAACCAAAACGGTGCAATACCGTACGAATACTTCGTTACAGTACCAAACCACACAAAAAGGGTACAATACCGTACGAGTACTTCGTTACGGTACCAAACCTAACAAAAATGGTGCAATACCATACGAGTACATCCATACGGTACCAAACCACACCAAAACGGTGCAATACCGTACGAGTGCTTCGTTACGGTACCAAACCAAACCAAAACGGTGCAATACCGTACGAGTACATCCATACGGTACCAAACCACACCAAAACGGTGCAATACCGTACGAGTACTTCGTTACGGTACCAAACCACTCCAAAAGGGTACAATACCGTACGAGTACGTCGTTACGGTACCAAACCTAACCAAAACGTTGCAATACCGTACGAGTACATCCATACGGTACCAAACCACACCAAAACGGTGCAATACCGTACGAGTACATCAATACGGTACCAAACCACACCAAAACGGTGCAATACCGTACGAGTACATCCATACGGTACCAAACCACACCAAAACGGTGCAATACCGTAAGAGTACTTCGTTACGGTACCAAACCACACCAAAAGGGTACAATACCGTACGAGTACTTCGTTACGGTACCAAACCTAAGCAAAACGGTGCAATACCGTACGAGTACATCCATACGGTACCAAACCACACCAAAACAGTGCAATACCGTACGAGTACTTCGTTACGGTACCAAACCACTCCAAAAGGGTACAATACCGTATGAGTACTTCGTTACGGTACCAAACCTAACCAAAACGGTGCAATACCGTACGAGTACATCCATACGGTACCAAACCACACAAAACGGTGCAATACCGTACGAGTACATCAATACGGTACCAAACCACACCAAAACGGTGCAATACCGTACGAGTACATCCATACGGTACCAAACCACACCAAAACGGTGCAATACCGTAAGAGTAGTTCGTTACGGTACCAAACCACACAAAAAGGGTACAATACCGTACGAGTACTTCGTTACGGTACCAAACCAAACCAAAACGGTGCAATACCATACGAGTACATCCATACGGTACGAAACCACACCAAAACGGTGCAATACCGTACGAGTACATCCATACGGTACCAAACCACTCCAAAACGGTGCAATACCGTATGAGTACTTCCATACGGTACCAAACCACACCAAAACGGTGCAATACCGTAAGAGTACTTCGTTACGGTACCAAACCACACCAAAAGGGTACAATACCGTACGAGTACTTCGTTACGGTACCAAACCAAACCAAAACGGTGCAATACCATACGAGTACATTCGTACGGTACCAAACCACACCAAAACGGTGCAATACCGGACGAGTACATCCATACGGTACCAAACCATACCCAAACGGTGCAATACCGTACGAGTACTTCCATACGGTACCAAACCACACCAAAACGGTGCAATACCGTACGAATACTTCGTTACAGTACCAAACCACACAAAAAGGGTACAATACCGTACGAGTACTTCGTTACGGTACCAAACCTAACAAAAATGGTGCAATACCATACGAGTACATCCATACGGTACCAAACCACACCAAAACGGTGCAATACCGTACGAGTAGATCCATACGGTACCAAACCTCACCAAAACGGTGCAATACCGTACGTGTACTTCGTTACGGTACCAAACCACACCAAAAGGGTACAATACCGTACGAGTACTTCGTTACGGTACCAAACCAAACCAAAACGGTGCAATACCGTACGAGTACATCCATACGGTACCAAACCACACCAAAACGGTGCAATACCGTACGAGTACTTCGTTACGGTACCAAACCACACAAAAAGGGTACAATACCGTTCGAGTACTTCGTTACGGTACCAAACCACACCAAAACGGTGCAATACCGTACGAGTACTTCGTTACGGTACCAAACCACACTAAAAGGGTACAATACCGTTCGAGTACTTCGTTACGGTACCAAACCAAACCAAAACGTGCAATACCGTTCGAGTACATCCATACGGTACCAAACCACACCAAAACGGTGCAATACCGTACTAGAACTTCGTTACGGTACCAAACCACACCAAAAGGGTACAATACCGTTCGAGTACTTCGTTACGGTACCAATCCTAACCAAAACGGTGCAATACCGTACGAGTACATCCATACGGTACCAAACCACACCAAAACGGTGCAATACCGTACGAGTACTTCGTTACGGTACCAAACCACTCCAAAAGGTTACAATACCGTACGAGTACTTCGTTACGGTACCAAACCTAACCAAAATGGTGCAATACCGTACGAGTACATCCATACGGTACCAAACCACACCAAAACGGTGCAATACCGTATGAGTACTTCGTTACGGTACCAAACCACACCAAAAGCGTACAATACCGTACGAGTACTTCGTTACGGTACCAAACCAAACCAAAACGGTGCAATACCATACGAGTACATTCGTACGGTACCAAACCACACCAAAACGGTGCAATACCGGACGAGTACATCCATACGGTACCAAACCACACCAAAACGGTGCAATACCGTACGAGTACTTCGTTACGGTACCAAACCTAAGCAAAACGGTGCAATACCGTACGAGTACATCTATACGGTACCAAACCACACCAAAACGGTGCAATACCGTACGAGTACTTCATTACGGTACCAAACCAAACCAAAACGGTGTAATACCATACGAGTACATTCGTACGGTACCAAACCACACCAAAACGGTGCAATACCGGACGAGTACATCCGTACGGTACCAAACCATACCCAAACGGTGCAATACCGTACCAGTACTTCGTTACGGTACCAAACCACAAAAAAGGGTACAATACCGTACGAGTACTTCGTTACGGTACCAAACCTAAGAAAAACGGTGCAATACCATACGAGTACATCCATACGGTACTAAACCACACCAAAACGGTGCAATACGGTAAGTGTATTTCGTTACGGTACCAAACCACACCAAAAGGGTACAATACCGTACGAGTACTTCGTTACGGTACCAAACCTAACAAAAACGGTGCAATACCATACGAGTACATCCATACGGCACCAAAACGGTGCAATACCATACGAGTACTTCGTTACGGTACCAAACCAAACCAAAACGGTGCAATACCGTACGAGTACATCCATACGGTACCAAACCACACTAAAACGGTGCAATACCGTACGACTACTTCGTTACGGTAAAAAACCTAAACAAAACGGTGCAATACCGTACGAGTACATCCATACGGCACCAAACCACACCAAAACGGTGCAATACCGTACGAGTACTTCGTTACGGTACCAAACCACACAAAAAGGGTACAATACCGTACGAGTACATCCATACGGTACCAAACCACACCAAAACGGTGCAATACCGTACGAGTACTTCGTTACGGTACCAAACCAAACCAAAACGGTGCAATACCGTACGAGTACATCCATACGGTACCAAACCACACCAAAACGGTGCAATACCGTACGAGTACTTCGTTACGGTACCAAACCTAAGCAAAACGGTGCAATACCGTACGAGTACATCTACACGGTACCAAACCACACCAAAACGGTGCAATACCGTACGAGTACTTCGTTACGGTACCAAACCAAACCAAAACGGTGCAATACCATACGAGTACATTCGTACGGTACCAAACCACACCAAAACGGTGCAATACCGGACGAGTACATCCGTACGGTACCAAACCATACCCAAACGGTGCAATACCGTACCAGTACTTCGTTACGGTACCAAACCACAAAAAAGGGTACCATACCGTACGAGTACTTCGTTACGGTACCAAACCTAACAAAAACGGTGCAATACCATACGAGTACATCCATACGGTACCAAACCATACCAAAACGGTTCAATACCGTACGAGTAGATCCATACGGTGCCAAACCTCACCAAAACGGTGCAATACCGTACGAGTACTTCGTTACGGTACCAAACCACACCAAAAGGGTACAATACCGTACGAGTACTTCGTTACGGTACCAAACCAAAACAAAACGGTGCAATACCTTACGAGTACATCCATACGGTACCAAACCACACCAAAACGGTGCAATACCGTACGAGTACTTCGTTACGGTAAAAAACCTAAACAAAACGGTGCAATACCGTACGAGTACATCCATACGGCACCAAACCACACCAAAACGGTGCAATACCGTACGAGTACTTCGTTACGGTACCAAACCACACAAAAAGGGTACAATACCGTACGAGTACATCCATACGGTACCAAACCACACCAAAACGGTGCAATACCGTACGAGTACTTCGTTACGGTACCAAACCAAACCAAAACAGTGCAATACCGTACGAGTACATCCATACGGTACCAAACCACACCAAAACGGTGCAATACCGTACGAGTACTTCGTTACGGTACCAAACCTAAGCAAAACGGTGCAATACCGTACGAGTACATCTATACGGTACCAAACCACACCAAAACGGTGCAATACCGTACGAGTACTTCGTTACGGTACCAAACCTAACCAAAACGGTGCAATACCGTACGAGTACATCCATACGGTACCAAACCACACCAAAACGGTGCAATACCGTACGAGTACATCAATACGGTACCAAACCACACCAAAACGGTGTGCAATACCGTACGAGTACATCCATACGGTACCAAACCACACCAAAACGGTGCAATACCGTAAGAGTACTTCGTTACGGTACAAAACCACACCAAAAGGGTACAATACCGTACGAGTACTTCTTTACGGTACCAAACCTAAGCAAAACGGTGCAGTACCGTACGAGTACATCCATACGGTACCAAACCACCCCAAAACGGTGCAATACCGTACGAGTACTTCGTTACGCTACCAAACCACTCCAAAAGGGTACAATACCGTACGAGTACTTCGTTACGGTACCAAACCTAACCAAAACGGTGCAATACCGTACAAGTACATCCATACGGTACCAAACCACACCAAAACGGTGCAATACCGTACGAGTACATCAATACGGTACCAAACCACACCAAAACGGTGCAATACCGTACGAGTACATCCATACGGTACCAAACCACACCAAAACGGTGCAATACCGTAAGAGTAGTTAATTACGGTACCAAACCACACCAAAAGGGTACAATACCGTACGAGTACTTCGTTACGGTACCAAACCAAACCAAAACAGTGCAATACCATACGAGTACATCCATACGGTACGAAACCACACCAAAACGGTGCAATACCGTACGAGTACATCCATACGGTACCAAACCACACCAAAACGGTGCAATACCGTACGAGTACTACGTTACGGTACCAAACCAAACCAAAACGGTGCAATACCGTACGAGTACATCCATACGGTACCAAACCACACCAAAACGGTGCAATACCGTACGAGTACATCCATACGGTACCAAACCACACCAAAACGGTGCAATACCGTATGAGTACTTCCATACGGTACCAAAACACACCAAAACGGTGCAATACCGTAAGAGTACTTCGTTACGGTACCAAACCACACCAAAAGGGTACAATACCGTACGAGTACTTCGTTACGGTACCAAACCAAACCAAAACAGTGCAATACCATACGAGTACATTCGTACGGTACCAAACCACACCAAAACGGTGCAATACCGGACGAGTACATCCATACGGTACGAAACCACACCCAAACGGTGCAATACCGTACCAGTACTTCGTTACGGTACCAAACCACAAAAAAGGGTACAATACCGTACGAGTACTTCGTTACGGTACCAAACCTAACAAAAACGGTGCAATACCATACGAGTACATCCATACGGTACCAAACCATACCAAAACGGTTCAATACCGTACGAGTAGATCCATACGGTGCCAAACCTCACCAAAACGGTGCAATACCGTACGAGTTCTTCGTTACGGTACCAAACCACACCAAAAGGGTACAATACCGTACGAGTACTTCGTTACGGTACCAAACCTAAACAAAACGGTGCAATACCGTACGAGTACATCCATACGGCACCAAACCACACCAAAACGGTGCAATACCGTACGAGTACTTCGTTACGGTACCAAACCACACCAAAAGGGTATAATACCGTACGAGTACTTCGTTACGGTACCAAACCAAAACAAAACGGTGCAATACCGTACGAGAACATCCATACGGTACCAAACCACACGAAAACGGTACAATACCGTACGAGTTCTTCGTTACGGTACCAAACCACACCAAAAGTGTACAATACCGTACGAGTACTTCGTTACGGTACCAAACCTAAACAAAACGGTGCAATACCGTACGAGTACATCCATACGGCACCAAACCACACCAAAACGGTGCAATACCGTACGAGTACTTCGTTACGATACCAAACCACACCAAAAGGGTACAATACCGTACGAGTACTTCGTTACGGTACCAAACCAAAACAAAACGGTGCAATACCGTACGAGTACATCTATACGGTACCAAACCACACCAAAACGGTGCAATACCGTACGAGTACTTCGTTACGGTAACAAACCTAAACAAAATGGTGCAATACCGTACGAGTACATCCATACGGCACCAAACCACACCAAAACGGTGCAATACCGTACGAGTACTTCGTTACGGTACCAAACCACACAAAAAGGGTACAATACCGTACGAGTACATCCATACGGTACCAAACCACACCAAAACGGTGCAATACCGTACGAGTACTTCGTTACGGTACCAAACCAAACCAAAACGGTGCAATACCGTACGAGTACATCCATACGGTACCAAACCACACCAAAACGGTGCAATACCGTACGAGTACTTCGTTACGGTACCAAGCCTAAGCAAAACAGTGCAATACCGTACGAGTACATCCATACGGTACCAAACCACACCAAAACGGTGCAATACCGTACGAGTACTTCGTTACGGTACAAAACCTAACCAAAACGGTGCAATACCGTACGAGTACATCCATACGGTACCAAACCACACCAAAACGGAGCAATACCGTACGAGTACATCAATACGGTACCAAACCAAACCAAAACGGTGCAATACCGTACGAGTACATCCATACGGTACCAAACCACACCAAAACGGTGCAATACCGTATGAGTACTTCGTTACGGTACCAAACCACACCAAAAGGGTACAATACCGTACGAGTACTTTGTTACGGTACCAAAGCAAACCATAACGGTGCAACACCATACGGTACCAAACGTACCAAAACGGTGCAATACCGTACGAGTACTTCGTTACGGTACCAAACCACACCAAAAGGGTACAATACCGTACGAGTACTTTGTTACGGTACCAAACCAAACCGAAACGGTGCAATACCATACGAGTACATCCATATGGTACCAAACCACACCAAAACGGTGCAATACCGTACGAGTACATCCATACGGTACCAAACCACACCAAAACGGTGCAATACCATACGAGTACTTAGTTACGGTACCAAACCAAACCAAAACGGTGCAATACCGTACGAGTACATCCATACGGTACCAAACCACACCAAAACGGTGCAATACCGTACGAGTAATTCGTTACGGTACGAAACCACACCAAAAGGGTACAATACCGTACGAGTACTTCGTTACGGTACCAAACCTAAACAAAACGGTGCAATACCGTACGAGTACATCCATCCGGCACCAAACCACACCAAAACGGTGCAATACCGTACGAGTACTTCGTTACGGTACCAAACCACACAAAAACGTGCAATACCGTACGAGTACATCCAAACGGTACCAAACCTCACCAAAACGGTGCAATACCGTACGAGTACATCCATACGGTACCACACCACACCAAAACGGTGCAATACCGTACGAGTACTTCGTTACGGTACCAAACCTAACAAAAATGGTGCAATACCATACAAGTACATCCATACGGTACCAAACCACACCAAAACGGTGCAATACCGTACGAGTTGATCCATACAGTACCAAACCTCACCAAAACGGTGCAATACCATACGAGTACTTCGTTACGGTACCAAACCACACGAAAAGGGTACAATACCGTACGAGTACTTCGTTACGGTACCAAACCTAACCAAAACGGTGCAATACCGTACGAGTAGATCCATACGGTACCAAACGTACCAAAACGGTGCAATACCGTACGAGTACTTCGTTACGGTACCAAACCACACCAAAAGGGTACAATACCGTACGAGTACTTTGTTACGGTACCAAACCAAACCGAATCGGTGCAATACCATACGAGTACATCCATATGGTACCAAACCACACCAAAACGGTGCAATACCGTACGAGTACATCCATACGGTACCAAACCACACCAAAACGGTGCAATACCATACGAGTACTTAGTTACGGTACCAAACCAAACCAAAACGGTGCAATACCGTACGAGTACATCCATACGGTACCGAACCACACCAAAACGGTGCAATACCGTACGAGTACTTCGTTACGGTACGAAACCACACCAAAAGGGTACAATACCGTACGAGTACTTCGTTACGGTACCAAACCTAAACAAAACGGTGCAATACCGTACGAGTACATCCATCCGGCACCAAACCACACCAAAACGGTGCAATACCGTACGAGTACTTCGTTACGGTACCAAACCACACAAAAACGTGCAATACCGTACGAGTACATCAAAACGGTACCAAACCTCACCAAAACGGTGCAATACCGTACGAGTACATCCATACGGTACCACACCACACCAAAACGGTGCAATACCGTACGAGTACTTGGTTACGGTACCAAACCAAACCAAAACGGTGCAATACCATACGAGTACATCCATACGGTACCAAACCACACCAAAACGGTGCAATACCGTACGAGTACTTCGTTACGGTACCAAACCTAACAAAAACGGTGCAATACCGTACGAGTAGATCCATACGGTACCAAACCTACCAAAATGATGCAATACCGTACGAGTACTTCGTTACGCTACGCAACCACACCAAAAGGGTACAATACCGTACGAGTACTTCGTTACGGTACAAAACCAAACCAAAACGGTCCAATACCGTACGAGTACATTCATACGGTACCAAACCACACCAAAACGGTGCAATACCGTACGAGTACATCCATATGGTACCAAACCACACCAAAACGGTGCAATACCGTAAGAGTACTTCGTTACGGTACCAAACCACACCAAAAGGGTACAATACCGTACGAGTACTTCGTTACGGTACCAAACCAACCCAAAACGGTGCAATACCATACGAGTACATCCATACGGTACCAAACCACACCAAAACGGTGCAATACCGTACGAGTACATCAATACCGTACGAAACCACACCAAAACGGTGCAATACCGTACGAGTACATCCATATGGTACCAAAACACACCAAAACGGTGCAATACCGTAAGAGTACTTCGTTACGGTACCAAACCACACCAAAAGGGTACAATACCGTACGAGTACTTCGTTACGGTACCAAACCAACCCAAAACGGTGCAATACCATACGAGTACATCCATACGGTACAAAACCACACAAAAACGGTGCAATACCGTACGAGTACATCCATACGGTACCAAACCACACCAAAAGGGTACAACACCATACGAGTACTTCGTTACGGTACCAAACCAAACAAAAACGGTGTAATACCGTACGAGTACATCCATACGGTACCAAACCACACCAAAACGGTGCAATACCGTACGAGTACTTCGTTACGGTACCAAACCACTCCAAATGGGTACAATACCGTACGAGTACTTCGTTACGGTACCAAACCTAACCAAAACGGTGCAATACCGTACGAGTACATCCATACGGTACCAAACCACACCAAAACGGTGCAATACCGTACGAGTACTTCGTTACGGTACCAAACCTAACCAAAACGGTGCAATACCGTACGAGTAGATCCATACGGTACCAAACCTACCAAAATGATGCAATACCGTACGAGTACTTCGTTACGGTACGCAACCACACCAAAAGGGTACAATACCGTACGAGTACTTCGTTACGGTACAAAACCAAACCAAAACGGTCCAATACCGTACGAGTACATTCATACGGTACCAAACCACACCAAAACGGTGCAATACCGTACGAGTACATCCATACGGTACCAAACCACACCAAAACGGTGCAAAACCGTAAGAGTACTTCGTTACGGTACCAAACCACACCAAAAGGGTACAATACCGTACGAGTACTTCGTTACGGTACCAAAGCAAACCATAACGGTGCAACACCATACGGTACCAAACCACACCAAAACGGTGCAATACCGTACGAGTACATCCATACGGTACCAAACCACACCAAAACGGTGCAATACCGTACGAGTACTTTGTTACGGTACCAAACCACACCCAAAGGGTATAATACCGTACGAGTACTTCGTTACGGTACCAAACCTAACAAAAATGGTGCAATACCATACAAGTACATCCATACGGTACCAAACCACACCAAAACGGTGCAATACCGTACGAGTTGATCCATACAGTACCAAACCTCACCAAAACGGTGCAATACCATACGAGTACTTCGTTACGGTACCAAACCACACCAAAAGAGTACAATACCGTACGAGTACTTCGTTACGGTACCAAACCAAACTAAAACGGTGCAATACCGTACGAGTACATCCATACGGTACCAAACCACACCAAAGCAGTGCAATACCGTACGAGTACATCCATACGGTACCATACCACACCAAAACGGTGCAATACCGTACGAGTACTTCGTTACGGTACCAAACCAAACCAAACCAAAACGGTGCAATACCGTACGAGTACATCCATACGGTACCAAACCACGCCAAAACGGTGCAATACCGCACGAGTACATCCATACGGTACCAAACCACACAAAAACGGTGCAATACCGTACGAGTACTTCATTACGGTACCAAACCAAACCAAAACGGTGCAATACCGTACGAGTACATCCATACGGTACCAAACCACCCCGAAACGGTGCAATACCGTACGAGTACTTCGTTACGGTACCAAACCACACCAAAAGGGTACAATACCGTACGAGTACTTCGTTACAGTACCAAACCTAAGCAAAACGGTGCAATACCGTACGAGTACATCCATACGGTACCAAACCACACCAAAACGGTGCAATACCGTACGAGTACTTCGTTACGGTACCAAACCACTCCAAAAGGGTACAATACCGTACGAGTACTTCGTTACAGTACGTAACCTAACCAAAACGGTGCAATACCGTACGAGTACAACCATACGGTACCAAACAACAGCAAAACGGTGCAATACCGTACGAGTAAATCCATACGGTACCAAACCACACCAAAACGGTGCAATACCGTACAAGTACATCCATACGGTACCAAACCACACAAAAACGGTGCAATACCTTGCGAGTACATCCATACAGTACCAAACCACACCAAAACGGTGCAGTACCGTACGAGTACATCCATACGGTACCAAACCACACCAAAACGGTGCAATACCGTACACTCACATCCATATGGTACCAAACCACACCAAAACGGTGAAATACCGTAAGAGTACTTCGTTACGGTACCAAACCACACCAAAAGGGTACAATACCGTATGAGTACTTCGTTACAGTACCAAACCAATCCAAAACGGTGCAATACCATACGAGTACATCCGTACGGTACCAAACCACACCGAAACGGTGCAATACCATACGAGTACATACATACGGTACATAGCCACACAAAAACGGTGCAATACCGTACGAGTACATCTATACGGTACCACACCACACCAAAACGGTGCAATACCGTACGAGTACTTCATTACGGTACGAAACCAAACCAAAACGGTGCAATACCGTACGAGTACATCCATACGGTACCAAACCACACCAAAACGGTGCAATACCGTACGAGTAGTTCGTTACGGTACCAAACCACTCTAAAACGGTACAATACCGTACGAGTACTTTGTTACGGTACGTAACCTAACCAAAACGGTGCAATACCGTATGAGTACAACCATACGGTACCAAACAACACCAAAACGGTGCAATACCGTACGAGTACATCCATACGGTACCAAACCACACCAAAACGGTGCAATACCGTAAGAGTACTTCGTTACGGTACCAAACCACACTAAAAGGGTACAATACCGTACGAGTACTTCGTTACGGTACCAAACCAAACCAAAACAGTGCAATACCGTACGAGTACATCCATACGGTACCAAACCACACCAAAACGGGGCAATACCGTACGAGTACTTCGTTACGGTACCAAACCACTCCAAAAGGGTACAATACCATACGAGTACTTCGTTACGGTACGTAACCTAACCAAAACGGTGCAATACCGTACGAGTACATCCATACGGTACCAAACAACACCAAAACGGTGCAATACCGTACGAGTACATCCATACGGTACCAAACCACACCAAAACGATGCAATACCGTACAAGTACATCCATACCGTACCAAACCACACAAAAACGGTGCAATACCTTACGAGTACATCCATACGGTACCAAACCACACCAAAACGGTGCAATACCGTACGAGTACATCCATACGGTACGAAACCACACCAAAACGGTGCAATACCGTACGAGTACATCCATATGGTACCAAACCACACCAAAACGGTGCAATACCGTAAGAGTACTTCGTTACGGTACCAAACCACACCAAAAGGGTACAATACCGCACGAGTACTTCGTTACGGTACCAAACCAACCCAAAACGGTGCAATACCATACGAGTACATCCATACGGTACCAAACCACACCAAAACGGTGCAATACCGTACGAGTACATCCATACGGTACCAAACCACACCAAAAGGGTACAACACCATACGAGTACTTCGTTACGGTACCAAACCAAACCAAAACGGTGTAATACCGTACGAGTACATCCATACGGTACCAAACCACACCAAAACGGTGCAATACCGTACGAGTACTTCGTTACGGTACCAAACCACTCCAAATGGGTGCAATACCGTACGAGTACTTCGTTACGGTACCAAACCTAACCAAAACGGTGCAATACCGTACGAGTACATCCATACGGTACCAAACCACACCAAAACGGTGCAATACCGTACGAGTACTTCGTTACGGTACCAAACCACTCCAAAAGGGTACAATACCGTACGAGTACTTCGTTACGGTACCAAACCATACGAGTACTTCGTTACGGTACCAAACCACACCAAAATGGTACAATACTGTACGAGTACTTCGTTACGGTACCAAACCAAACCAAAACCGTGCAATACCGTACGAGTACATCCATACAGTACCAAACCATACCAAAGCGGTGCAATACCGTACGAGTACGTCCATACGGTACCAAACCACACCAAAACGGTGCAATACCGTACGAGTACTTCGTTACGGTACCAAACCAAACCAAAACGGTGCAATACCGTACGAGTACATCCATATGGTACCAAACCACACCAAAACGGTGCAATACCGTACGAGTACATCCATACGGTACGAAACCACACAAAAACGGTGCAATACCGTACGAGTACTTCATTACGGTACCAAACCAAACCAAAACGGTGCAATACCGTACGAGTACATCCATACGGTACCAAACCACACCGAAACGGTGCAATACCGTACGAGTACTTCGTTACGGTACCAAACCACACCAAAACGGTACAATACCATACGAGTACTTCGTTACGCTACCAAACCTAAGCAAAACGGAGCAATACCGTACGAGTACAGCCATACGGTACCAAACCACACCAAAACGGGGCAATACCGTACGAGTACTTCGTTACGGTACCAAACCACTCCAAAAGGGTACAATACCATACGAGTACTTCGTTACGGTACGTAACCTAACCAAAACGGGGCAATACCGTACGAGTACTTCGTTACGGTACCAAACTACTCCAAAAGGGTACAATACCATACGAGTACTTCGTTACGGTACGTAACCTAACCAAAACGGTGCAATACCGTACGAGTACATCCATACGGTACCAAACAACACCAAACGGTGCAATACCGTACGAGTACATCCATACGGTACCAAACCACACCAAAACGGTGCAATACCGTACGAGTACATCCATACGGTACGAAACCACACAAAAACGGTGCAATACCGTACGAGTACTTTATTACGGTACCAAACCAAACCAAAACGGTGCAATACCATACGAGTACATCCATACGGTACCAAACCACACCGAAACGGTGCAATACCGTACGAGTACTTCGTTACGGTACCAAACCACACCAAAAGGGTACAATACCATACGAGTACTTCGTTACGGTACCAAACCTAAGCAAAACGGAGCAATACCGTACGAGTACATCCATACGGTACCAAACCACACCAAAACGGGGCAATACCGTACGAGTACTTCGTTACGGTACCAAACCACTCCAAAAGGGTACAATACCATACGAGTACTTCGTTACGGTACGTAACCTAACCAAAACGGTGCAATACCGTATGAGTACATCCATACGGTACCAAACAACACCAAAACGGTGCAATACCGTACGAGTACATCCATACGGTACCAAACCACACCAAAACGGTGCAATACCGTACCAGTACATCCATACGGTACCAAACCACACAAAAACGGTGCAATACCTTACGAGTGCATCCATACGGTACCAAACCACACCAAAACGGTGCAATACCGTACGAGTACATCCATACGGTACGAAACCACACCAAAACGGTGCAATACCGTACGAGTACATCCATATGGTACCAAACCACACCAAAACGGTGCAATACCGTAAGAGTACTTCGTTACGGTACCAAACCACACCAAAAGGGTACAATACCGTACGAGTACTTCGTTACGGTACCAAACCAACCCAAAACGGTGCAATACCATACGAGTACATCCATACGGTACCAAACCACACCAAAACGGTGCAATACCGTACGAGTACATCCATACCGTACGAAACCACACCAAAACGGTGCAATACCGTACGAGTACATCCATATGGTACCAAAACACACCAAAACGGTGCAATACCGTAAGAGTACTTCGTTACGGTACCAAACCACACCAAAAGGGTACAATACCGTACGAGTACTTCGTTACGGTACCAAACCAACCCAAAACGGTGCAATACCATACGAGTACATCCATACGGTACCAAACCACACCAAAACGGTGCAATACCGTACGAGTACATCCATACGGTACCAAACCACACCAAAAGGGTACAACACCATACGAGTACTTCGTTACGGTACCAAACCAAACAAAAACGGTGTAATACCGTACGAGTACATCCATACGGTACCAAACCACACCAAAACGGTGCAATACCGTACGAGTACTTCGTTACGGTACCAAACCACTCCAAATGGGTACAATACCGTACGAGTACTTCGTTACGGTACCAAACCTAACCAAAACGGTGCAATACCGTACGAGTACATCCATACGGTACCAAACCACACCAAAACGGTGCAATACCGTACGAGTACTTCGTTACGGTACCAAACCACTCCAAAAGGGTACAATACCGTACGAGTACTTCGTTACGGTACCAAACCACACCAAAATGGTACAATACTGTACGAGTACTTCGTTACGGTACCAAACCAAACCAAAACGGTGCAATACCGTACGAGTACATCCATACGGTACCAAACCACACCAAAACGGTGCAATACTGTACGAGTACTTCGTTACGGTACCAAACCACACCAAAAGGGTACAATACCGTACGAGTATTTCGTTACGGTACCAAACCTAAGCAAAACGGTGCAATACCGTACGAGTACATCCATACGGTACCAAACCACACCAAAACGGGGCAATACCGTACGAGTACTTCGTTACGGTACCAAACCACTCCAAAAGGGTACAATACCGTACGAGTACTTCGTTACGGTACCGAACCTCACCAAAACGGTGCAATACTGTACGAGTACTTCGTTACGGTACCAAACCACACCAAAACGGTACAATACCATACGAGTACTTCGTTACGCTACCTAACCTAAGCAAAACGGAGCAATACCGTACGAGTACATCCATACGGTACCAAACCACACCAAAACGGGGCAATACCGTACGAGTACTTCGTTACGGTACCAAACCACTCCAAAAGGGTACAATACCATACGAGTACTTCGTTACGGTACGTAACCTAACCAAAACGGTGCAATACCGTACGAGTACATCCATACGGTACCAAACAACACCAAAACGGTGCAATACCGTACGAGTACATCCATACGGTACCAAACCACACAAAAACGGTGCAATACCTTACGAGTACATCCATACGGTACCAAACCACACCAAAACGGTGCAATACCGTACGAGTACATCCATACGGTACGAAACCACACCAAAACGGTGCAATACCGTACGAGTACATCCATATGGTACCAAACCACACCAAAACGGTGCAATACCGTAAGAGTACTTCGTTACGGTACCAAACCACACCAAAAGGGTACAATACCGTACGAGTACTTCGTTACGGTACCAAACCAAACCAAAACGGTGCAATACCATACGAGTACATCCATACGGTACCAAACAACACAAAAATGGTGCAATACCGTACGAGTACATCCATACGGTACCAAACCACACCAAAACGGTGCAATACCGTACGAGTACTTCGTTAAGGTACCAAACCACACCAAAAGGGTACAATACCGTACGAGTACTTTGTTACGGTACCAAACCTAACCAAAACGGTGCAATACCGTACGAGTACATCCATACGGTACCAAACCACACCAAAACGGTGCAATACCGTACGAGTACTTCGTTACGGAACCAAACCTAAGCAAAACGGTGCAATACCGTACGAGTACATCCATACGGTACCAAACCACACCAAAACGGTGCAATACCGTACGAGTACTTCGTTACGGTACCAAACCACTCCAAAAGGGTACAATACCGTACGAGTACTTCGTTACGGTACCGAACCTCACCAAAACGGTGCAATACCATACGAGTACATCCATACGGTACCAAACAACACAAAAATGGTGCAATACCGTACGAGTACATCCATACGGTACCAAACCACACCAAAACGGTGCAATACCGTACGAGTACTTCGTTAAGGTACCAAACCACACCAAAAGGGTACAATACCGTACGAGTACTTCGTTACGGTACCAAACCTAACCAAAACGGTGCAATACCGTACGAGTACATCCATACGGTACCAAACCACACCAAAAGGGTACAACACCATACGAGTACTTCGTTACGGTACCAAACCAAACCAAAACGGTGTAATACCGTACGAGTACATCCATACGGTACCAAACCACACCAAAACGGTGCAATACCGTACGAGTACTTCGTTACGGTACCAAACCACTCCAAATGGGTACAATACCGTACGAGTACTTCGTTACGGTACCAAACCTAACCAAAACGGTGCAATACCGTACGAGTACATCCATACGGTACCAAACCACACCAAAACGGTGCAATACTGTACGAGTACTTCGTTACGGTACCAAACCACACCAAAAGGGTACAATACGGTACGAGTACTTCGTTACGGTACCAAACCTAAGCAAAACGGTGCAATACCGTACGAGTACATCCATACGGTACCAAACCACACCAAAACGGGGCAATACCGTACGAGTACTTCGTTACGGTACCAAACCACTCCAAAAGGGTACAATACCGTACGAGTACTTCGTTACGGTACCGAACCCTACCAAAACGGTGCAATACTGTACGAGTACTTCGTTACGGTACCAAACCACACCAAAACGGTACAATACCATACGAGTACTTCGTTACGCTACCAAACCTAAGCAAAACGGAGCAATACCGTACGAGTACATCCATACGGTACCAAACCACACCAAAACGGGGCAATACCGTACGAGTACTTCGTTACGGTACCAAACCACTCCAAAAGGGTACAATACCATACGAGTACTTCGTTACGGTACGTAACCTAACCAAAACGGTGCAATACCGTACGAGTACATCCATACGGTACCAAACAACACCAAAACGGTGCAATACCGTACGAGTACATCCATACGGTACCAAACCACACAAAAACGGTGCAATACCTTACGAGTACATCCATACGGTACCAAACCACACCAAAACGGTGCAATACCGTACGAGTACATCCATACGGTACGAAACCACACCAAAACGGTGCAATACCGTACGAGTACATCCATATGGTACCAAACCACACCAAAACGGTGCAATACCGTAAGAGTACTTCGTTACGGTACCAAACCACACCAAAAGGGTACAATACCGTACGAGTACTTCGTTACGGTACCAAACCAAACCAAAACGGTGCAATACCATACGAGTACATCCATACGGTACCAAACAACACAAAAATGGTGCAATACCGTACGAGTACATCCATACGGTACCAAACCACACCAAAACGGTGCAATACCGTACGAGTACTTCGTTAAGGTACCAAACCACACCAAAAGGGTACAATACCGTACGAGTACTTTGTTACGGTACCAAACCTAACCAAAACGGTGCAATACCGTACGAGTACATCCATACGGTACCAAACCACACCAAAACGGTGCAATACCGTACGAGTACTTCGTTACGGAACCAAACCTAAGCAAAACGGTGCAATACCGTACGAGTACATCCATACGGTACCAAACCACACCAAAACGGTGCAATACCGTACGAGTACTTCGTTACGGTACCAAACCACTCCAAAAGGGTACAATACCGTACGAGTACTTCGTTACGGTACCGAACATCACCAAAACGGTGCAATACCATACGAGTACATCCATACGGTACCAAACAACACAAAAATGGTGCAATACCGTACGAGTACATCCATACGGTACCAAACCACACCAAAACGGTGCAATACCGTACGAGTACTTCGTTAAGGTACCAAACCACACCAAAAGGGTACAATACCGTACGAGTACTTCGTTACGGTACCAAACCTAACAAAAACGGTGCAATACCGTACGAGTACATCCATACGGTACCAAACCACACCAAAAGGGTACAACACCATACGAGTACTTCGTTACGGTACCAAACCAAACCAAAACGGTGTAATACCGTACGAGTACATCCATACGGTACCAAACCACACCAAAACGGTGCAATACCGTACGAGTACTTCGTTACGGTACCAAACCACTCCAAATGGGTACAATACCGTACGAGTACTTCGTTACGGTACCAAACCTAACCAAAACGGTGCAATACCGTACGAGTACATCCATACGGTACCAAACCACACCAAAACGGTGCAATACTGTACGAGTACTTCGTTACGGTACCAAACCACACCAAAAGGGTACAATACGGTACGAGTACTTCGTTACGGTACCAAACCTAAGCAAAACGGTGCAATACCGTACGAGTACATCCATACGGTACCAAACCACACCAAAACGGGGCAATACCGTACGAGTACTTCGTTACGGTACCAAACCACTCCAAAAGGGTACAATACCGTACGAGTACTTCGTTACGGTACCGAACCTTACCAAAACGGTGCAATACTGTACGAGTACTTCGTTACGGTACCAAACCACACCAAAACGGTACAATACCATACGAGTACTTCGTTACGCTACCAAACCTAAGCAAAACGGAGCAATACCGTACGAGTACATCCATACGGTACCAAACCACACCAAAACGGGGCAATACCGTACGAGTACTTCGTTACGGTACCAAACCACTCCAAAAGGGTACAATACCATACGAGTACTTCGTTACGGTACGTAACCTAACCAAAACGGTGCAATACCGTACGAGTACATCGATACGGTACCAAACCACACCAAAACGGTGCAATACCATACGAGTACATCCATACGGTACCAAACCACACCAAAACGGTGCAATACCGTACGAGTACTTCGTTACGGTACCAAACCAGACAAAAAGGGTACAATACCGTACGAGTACTTTGTTACGGTACCAAACCTAACAAAAATGGTGCAATACCATACGAGTACATCCATACGGTACCAAACAACACAAAAATGGTGCAATACCGTACGAGTACATCCATACGGTACCAAACCACACCAAAACGGTGCAATACCGTACGAGTACTTCGTTAAGGTACCAAACCACACCAAAAGGGTACAATACCGTACGAGTACTTTGTTACGGTACCAAACCTAACAAAAACGGTGCAATACCGTACGAGTACATCCATACGGTACCAAACCACACCAAAACGGTGCAATACCGTACGAGTACTTCGTTACGGAACCAAACCTAAGCAAAACGGTGCAATACCGTACGAGTACATCCATACGGTACCAAACCACACCAAAACGGTGCAATACCGTACGAGTACTTCGTTACGGTACCAAACCACTCCAAAAGGGTACAATACCGTACGAGTACTTCGTTACGGTACCGAACATCACCAAAACGGTGCAATACCATACGAGTACATCCATACGGTACCAAACAACACAAAAATGGTGCAATACCGTACGAGTACATCCATACGGTACCAAACCACACCAAAACGGTGCAATACCGTACGAGTACTTCGTTAAGGTACCAAACCACACCAAAAGGGTACAATACCGTACGAGTACTTCGTTACGGTACCAAACCTAACCAAAACGGTGCAATACCGTACGAGTACATCCATACGGTACCAAACCACACCAAAAGGGTACAACACCATACGAGTACTTCGTTACGGTACCAAACCAAACCAAAACGGTGTAATACCGTACGAGTACATCCATACGGTACCAAACCACACCAAAACGGTGCAATACCGTACGAGTACTTCGTTACGGTACCAAACCACTCCAAATGGGTACAATACCGTACGAGTACTTCGTTACGGTACCAAACCTAACCAAAACGGTGCAATACCGTACGAGTACATCCATACGGTACCAAACCACACCAAAACGGTGCAATACTGTACGAGTACTTCGTTACGGTACCAAACCACACCAAAAGGTTACAATACGGTACGAGTACTTCGTTACGGTACCAAACCTAAGCAAAACGGTGCAATACCGTACGAGTACATCCATACGGTACCAAACCACACCAAAACGGGGCAATACCGTACGAGTACTTCGTTACGGTACCAAACCACTCCAAAAGGGTACAATACCGTACGAGTACTTCGTTACGGTACGTAACCTAACCAAAACGGTGCAATACCGTACGAGTACATCCATACGGTACCAAACAACACCAAAACGGTGCAATACCGTACGAGTACATCCATACGGTACCAAACCACACAAAAACGGTGCAATACCTTACGAGTACATCCATACGGTACCAAACCACACCAAAACGGTGCAATACCGTACGAGTACATCCATACGGTACGAAACCACACCAAAACGGTGCAATACCGTACGAGTACATCCATATGGTACCAAACCACACCAAAACGGTGCAATACCGTAAGAGTACTTCGTTACGGTACCAAACCACACCAAAAGGGTACAATACCGTACGAGTACTTCGTTACGGTACCAAACCACTCCAAAAGGGTACAATACCGTACGAGTACTTCGTTACGGTACCGAACCTCACCAAAACGGTGCAATACTGTACGAGTACTTCGTTACGGTACCAAACCACACCAAAACGGTACAATACCATACGAGTACTTCGTTACGCTACCAAACCTAAGCAAAACGGAGCAATACCGTACGAGTACATCCATACGGTACCAAACCACACCAAAACGGGGCAATACCGTACGAGTACTTCGTTACGGTACCAAACCACTCCAAAAGGGTACAATACCATACGAGTACTTCGTTACGGTACGTAACCTAACCAAAACGGTGCAATACCGTACGAGTACATCCATACGGTACCAAACAACACCAAAACGGTGCAATACCGTACGAGTACATCCATACGGTACCAAACCACACAAAAACGGTGCAATACCTTACGAGTACATCCATACGGTACGAAACCACACCAAAACGGTGCAATACCGTACGAGTACATCCATATGGTACCAAACCACACCAAAACGGTGCAATACCGTAAGAGTACTTCGTTACGGTACCAAACCAAACCAAAAGGGTACAATACCGTACGAGTACTTCGTTACGGTACCAAACCAAACCAAAACGGTGCAATACCATATGAGTACATCCATACGGTACCAAACAACACAAAAATGGTGCAATACCGTACGAGTACATCCATACGGTACCAAACCACACCAAAAGGGTACAACACCATACGAGTACTTCGTTACGGTACCAAACCAAACAAAAACGGTGTAATACCGTACGAGTACATCCATACGGTACCAAACCACACCAAAACGGTGCAATACCGTACGAGTACTTCGTTACGGTACCAAACCACTCCAAATGGGTACAATACCGTACGAGTACTTCGTTACGGTACCAAACCTAACCAAAACGGTGCAATACCGTACGAGTACATCCATACGGTACCAAACCACACCAAAACGGTGCAATACCGTACGAGTACTTCGTTACGGTACCAAACCACTCCAAAAGGGTACAATACCGTACGAGTACTTCGTTACGGTACCAAACCACACCAAAATGGTACAATACTGTACGAGTACTTCGTTACGGTACCAAACCAAACCAAAACGGTGCAATACCGTACGAGTACATCCATACGGTACCAAACCACACCAAAACGGTGCAATACTGTACGAGTACTTCGTTACGGTACCAAACCACACCAAAAGGGTACAATACCGTACGAGTATATCGTTACGGTACCAAACCTAAGTAAAACGGTGCAATACCGTACGAGTACATCCATACGGTACCAAACCACACCAAAACGGGGCAATACCGTACGAGTACTTCGTTACGGTACCAAACCACTCCAAAAGGGTACAATACCGTACGAGTACTTCGTTACGGTACCGAACCTCACCAAAACGGTGCAATACTGTACGAGTACTTCGTTACGGTACCAAACCACACCAAAACGGTACAATACCATACGAGTACTTCGTTACGCTACCAAACCTAAGCAAAACGGAGCAATACCGTACGAGTACATCCATACGGTACCAAACCACACCAAAACGGGGCAATACCGTACGAGTACTTCGTTACGGTACCAAACCACTCCAAAAGGGTACAATACCATACGAGTACTTCGTTACGGTACGTAACCTAACCAAAACGGTGCAATACCGTACGAGTACATCCATACGGTACCAAACAACACCAAAACGGTGCAATACCGTACGAGTACATCCATACGGTACCAAACCACACAAAAACGGTGCAATACCTTACGAGTACATCCATACGGTACCAAACCACACCAAAACGGTGCAATACCGTACGAGTACATCCATACGGTACGAAACCACACCAAAACGGTGCAATACCGTACGAGTACATCCATATGGTACCAAACCACACCAAAACGGTGCAATACCGTAAGAGTACTTCGTTACGGTACCAAACCACACCAAAAGGGTACAATACCGTACGAGTACTTCGTTACGGTACCAAACCAAACCAAAACGGTGCAATACCATACGAGTACATCCATACGGTACCAAACAACACAAAAATGGTGCAATACCGTACGAGTACATCCATACGGTACCAAACCACACCAAAAGGGTACAACACCATACGAGTACTTCGTTACGGTACCAAACCAAACAAAAACGGTGTAATACCGTACGAGTACATCCATACGGTACCAAACCACACCAAAACGGTGCAATACCGTACGAGTACTTCGTTACGGTACCAAACCACTCCAAATGGGTACAATACCGTACGAGTACTTCGTTACGGTACCAAACCTAACATAAACGGTGCAATACCGTACGAGTACATCCATACGGTACCAAACCACACCAAAACGGTGCAATACCGTACGAGTACTTCGTTACGGTACCAAACCACTCCAAAAGGGTACAATACCGTACGAGTACTTCGTTACGGTACCAAACCACACCAAAATGGTACAATACTGTACGAGTACTTCGTTACGGTACCAAACCAAACCAAAACGGTGCAATACCGTACGAGTACATCCATACGGTACCAAACCACACCAAAACGGTGCAATACTGTACGAGTACTTCGTTACGGTACCAAACCACACCAAAAGGGTACAATACCGTACGAGTATTTCGTTACGGTACCAAACCTAAGCAAAACGGTGCAATACCGTACGAGTACATCCATACGGTACCAAACCACACCAAAACGGGGCAATACCGTACGAGTACTTCGTTACGGTACCAAACCACTCCAAAAGGGTACAATACCGTACGAGTACTTCGTTACGGTACCGAACCTCACCAAAACGGTGCAATACTGTACGAGTACTTCGTTACAGTACCAAACCACACCAAAACGGTACAATACCATACGAGTACTTCGTTACGCTACCAAACCTAAGCAAAACGGAGCAATACCGTACGAGTACATCCATACGGTATCAAACCACACCAAAACGGGGCAATACCGTACGAGTACTTCGTTACGGTACCAAACCACTCCAAAAGGGTACAATACCATACGAGTACTTCGTTACGGTACGTAACCTAACCAAAACGGTGCAATACCGTACGAGTACATCCATACGGTACCAAACAACACCAAAACGGTGCAATACCGTACGAGTACATCCATACGGTACCAAACCACACAAAAACGGTGCAATACCTTACGAGTACATCCATACGGTACCAAACCACACCAAAACGGTGCAATACCGTACGAGTACATCCATACGGTACGAAACCACACCAAAACGGTGCAATACCGTACGAGTACATCCATATGGTACCAAACCACACCAAAACGGTGCAATACCGTAAGAGTACTTCGTTACGGTACCAAACCACACCAAAAGGGTACAATACCGTACGAGTACTTCGTTACGGTACCAAACCAAACCAAAACGGTGCAATACCATACGAGTACATCCATACGGTACCAAACAACACAAAAATGGTGCAATACCGTACGAGTACATCCATACGGTACCAAACCACACCAAAACGGTGCAATACCGTACGAGTACTTCGTTAAGGTACCAAACCACACCAAAAGGGTACAATACCGTACGAGTACTTTGTTACGGTACCAAACCTAACCAAAACGGTGCAATACCGTACGAGTACATCCATACGGTACCAAACCACACCAAAACGGTGCAATACCGTACGAGTACTTCGTTACGGAACCAAACCTAAGCAAAACGGTGCAATACCGTACGAGTACATCCATACGGTACCAAACCACACCAAAACGGTGCAATACCGTACGAGTACTTCGTTACGGTACCAAACCACTCCAAAAGGGTACAATACCGTACGAGTACTTCGTTACGGTACCGAACATCACCAAAACGGTGCAATACCATACGAGTACATCCATACGGTACCAAACAACACAAAAATGGTGCAATACCGTACGAGTACATCCATACGGTACCAAACCACACCAAAACGGTGCAATACCGTACGAGTACTTCGTTAAGGTACCAAACCACACCAAAAGGGTACAATACCGTACGAGTACTTCGTTACGGTACCAAACCTAACCAAAACGGTGCAATACCGTACGAGTACATCCATACGGTACCAAACCACACCAAAAGGGTACAACACCATACGAGTACTTCGTTACGGTACCAAACCAAACCAAAACGGTGTAATACCGTACGAGTACATCCATACGGTACCAAACCACCCCAAAACGGTGCAATACCGTACGAGTACTTCGTTACGGTACCAAACCACTCCAAATGGGTACAATACCGTACGAGTACTTCGTTACGGTACCAAACCTAACCAAAACGGTGCAATACCGTACGAGTACATCCATACGGTACCAAACCACACCAAAACGGTGCAATACTGTACGAGTACTTCGTTACGGTACCAAACCACACCAAAAGGTTACAATACGGTACGAGTACTTCGTTACGGTACCAAACCTAAGCAAAACGGTGCAATACCGTACGAGTACATCCATACGGTACCAAACCACACCAAAACGGGGCAATACCGTACGAGTACTTCGTTACGGTACCAAACCACTCCAAAAGGGTACAATACCGTACGAGTACTTCGTTACGGTACGTAACCTAACCAAAACGGTGCAATACCGTACGAGTACATCCATACGGTACCAAACAACACCAAAACGGTGCAATACCGTACGAGTACATCCATACGGTACCAAACCACACAAAAACGGTGCAATACCTTACGAGTACATCCATACGGTACCAAACCACACCAAAACGGTGCAATACCGTACGAGTACATCCATACGGTACGAAACCACACCAAAACGGTGCAATACCGTACGAGTACATCCATATGGTACCAAACCACACCAAAACGGTGCAATACCGTAAGAGTACTTCGTTACGGTACCAAACCACACCAAAAGGGTACAATACCGTACGAGTACTTCGTTACGGTACCAAACCAAACCAAAACGGTGCAATACCATACGAGTACATCCATACGGTACCAAACAACACAAAAATGGTGCAATACCGTACGAGTACATCCATACGGTACCAAACCACACCAAAACGGTGCAATACCGTACGAGTACTTCGTTAAGGTACCAAACCACACCAAAAGGGTACAATACCGTACGAGTACTTTGTTACGGTACCAAACCTAACCAAAACGGTGCAATACCGTACGAGTACATCCATACGGTACCAAACCACACCAAAACGGTGCAATACCGTACGAGTACTTCGTTACGGAACCAAACCTAAGCAAAACGGTGCAATACCGTACGAGTACATCCATACGGTACCAAACCACACCAAAACGGTGCAATACCGTACGAGTACTTCGTTACGGTACCAAACCACTCCAAAAGGGTACAATACCGTACGAGTACTTCGTTACGGTACCGAACATCACCAAAACGGTGCAATACCATACGAGTACATCCATACGGTACCAAACAACACAAAAATGGTGCAATACCGTACGAGTACATCCATACGGTACCTAACCACACCAAAACGGTGCAATACCGTACGAGTACTTCGTTAAGGTACCAAACCACACCAAAAGGGTACAATACCGTACGAGTACTTCGTTACGGTACCAAACCTAACCAAAACGGTGCAATACCGTACGAGTACATCCATACGGTACCAAACCACACCAAAAGGGTACAACACCATACGAGTACTTCGTTACGGTACCAAACCAAACCAAAACGGTGTAATACCGTACGAGTACATCCATACGGTACCAAACCACACCAAAACGGTGCAATACCGTACGAGTACTTCGTTACGGTACCAAACCACTCCAAATGGGTACAATACCGTACGAGTACTTCGTTACGGTACCAAACCTAACCAAAACGGTGCAATACCGTACGAGTACATCCATACGGTACCAAACCACACCAAAACGGTGCAATACTGTACGAGTACTTCGTTACGGTACCAAACCACACCAAAAGGGTACAATACGGTACGAGTACTTCGTTACGGTACCAAACCTAAGCAAAACGGTGCAATACCGTACGAGTACATCCATACGGTACAAAAACACACCAAAACGGGGCAATACCGTACGAGTACTTCGTTACGGTACCAAACCACTCCAAAAGGGTACAATACCGTACGAGTACTTCGTTACGGTACCGAACCTTACCAAAACGGTGCAATACTGTACGAGTACTTCGTTACGGTACCAAACCACACCAAAACGGTACAATACCATACGAGTACTTCGTTACGCTACCAAACCTAAGCAAAACGGAGCAATACCGTACGAGTACATCCATACGGTACCAAACCACACCAAAACGGGGCAATACCGTACGAGTACTTCGTTACGGTACCAAACCACTCCAAAAGGGTACAATACCATACGAGTACTTCGTTACGGTACGTAACCTAACCAAAACGGTGCAATACCGTACGAGTACATCCATACGGTACCAAACAACACCAAAACGGTGCAATACCGTACGAGTACATCCATACGGTACCAAACCACACAAAAACGGTGCAATACCTTACGAGTACATCCATACGGTACCAAACCACACCAAAACGGTGCAATACCGTACGAGTACATCCATACGGTACGAAACCACACCAAAACGGTGCAATACCGTACGAGTACATCCATATGGTACCAAACCACACCAAAACGGTGCAATACCGTAAGAGTACTTCGTTACGGTACCAAACCACACCAAAAGGGTACAATACCGTACGAGTACTTCGTTACGGTACCAAACCAAACCAAAACGGTGCAATACCATACGAGTACATCCATACGGTACCAAACAACACAAAAATGGTGCAATACCGTACGAGTACATCCATACGGTACCAAACCACACCAAAACGGTGCAATACCGTACGAGTACTTCGTTAAGGTACCAAACCACACCAAAAGGGTACAATACCGTACGAGTACTTTGTTACGGTACCAAACCTAACCAAAACGGTGCAATACCGTACGAGTACATCCATACGGTACCAAACCACACCAAAACGGTGCAATACCGTACGAGTACTTCGTTACGGATCCAAACCTAAGCAAAACGGTGCAATACCGTACGAGTACATCCATACGGTACCAAACCACACCAAAACGGTGCAATACCGTACGAGTACTTCGTTACGGTACCAAACCACTCCAAAAGGGTACAATACCGTACGAGTACTTCGTTACGGTACCGAACCTCACCAAAACGGTGCAATACCATACGAGTACATCCATACGGTACCAAACAACACAAAAATGGTGAAATACCGTACGAGTACATCCATACGGTACCAAACCACACCAAAACGGTGCAATACCGTACGAGTACTTCGTTAAGGTACCAAACCACACCAAAAGGGTACAATACCGTACGAGTACTTCGTTACGGTACCAAACCTAACCAAAACGGTGCAATACCGTACGAGTACATCCATACGGTACCAAACCACACCAAAAGGGTACAACACCATACGAGTACTTCGTTACGGTACCAAACCAAACCAAAACGGTGTAATACCGTACGAGTACATCCATACGGTACCAAACCACACCAAAACGGTGCAATACCGTACGAGTACTTCGTTACGGTTCCAAACAACTCCAAATGGGTACAATACCGTACGAGTACTTCGTTACGGTACCAAACCAAACCAAAACGGTGCAATACCGTACGAGTACATCCATACGGTACCAAACCACACCAAAACGGTGCAATACCGTACGAGTACTTCGTTACGGTACCAAACCACTCCAAAAGGGTACAATACCGTACGAGTACTTCGTTACGGTACGTAACCTAACCAAAACGGTGCAATACCGTACGAGTACATCCATACGGTACCTAACAACACCAAAACGGTGCAATACCGTACGAGTACATCGATACGGTACAGAACCACACCAAAACGGTGCAATACCGTACAAGTACATCCATACGGTACCAAACCACACCAAAACGGTGCAATACCATACGAGTACATCCGTACGGTACCAAACCACACCAAAACGGTGCAATACCATAAGAGTACTTCGTTACGGTACCAAACCACACCAAAAGGGTACAATACCGTACGAGTACTTCGTTACGGTACCAAACCAAACCAAAACGGTGCAATACCATACGGTACCAAACCACACCAAAACGGTGCAATACCGTACGAGTATATCCATACGGTACCAAACCACACCAAAACGGTGCAATACCATACGAGTACTACGTTACGGTACCAAACCAAACAAAAAGGGTACAATACCGTACGAGTACTTCGTTACGGTACCAAACCTAACAAAAATGGTGCAATACCATACGAGTACATCCATACGGTACCAAACCACACCAAAACGGTGCAATACCGTACGAGTAGATCTATACAGTACCAAACCTCACCAAAACGGTGCAATACCGTACAAATACTTCGTTACGGTACCAAACCACACCAAAAGGGTACAATACTGTACGAGTACTTCGTTACGGTACCAAACCAAACCAAAACGGTGCAATACCGTACGAGTACATCCATACGGTACCAAACCACACCAAAACGGTGCAATACTGTACGAGTACTTCGTTACGGTACCAAACCACACCAAAAGGGTACAATACCGTACGAGTACTTCGTTACGGTACCAAACCTAAGCAAAACGGTGCAATACCGTACGAGTACATCCATACTGTACCAAACCACACCAAAACGGGGCAATACCGTACGAGTACTTCGTTACGGTACCAAACCACTCCAAAAGGGTACAATACCGTACGAGTACTTCGTTACGGTACCGAACCTCACCAAAACGGTGCAATACTGTACGAGTACTTCGTTACGGTACCAAACCACACCAAAACGGTACAATACCATACGAGTACTTCGTTACGCTACCAAACCTAAGCAAAACGGAGCAATACCGTACGAGTACATCCATACGGTACCAAACCACACCAAAACGGGGCAATACCGTACGAGTACTTCGTTACGGTACCAAACCACTCCAAAAGGGTACAATACCATACGAGTACTTCGTTACGGTACGTAACCTAACCAAAACGGTGCAATACCGTACGAGTACATCCATACGGTACCAAACAACACCAAAACGGTGCAATACCGTACGAGTACATCCATACGGTACCAAACCACACAAAAACGGTGCAATACCTTACGAGTACATCCATACGGTACGAAACCACACCAAAACGGTGCAATACCGTACGAGTACATCCATATGGTACCAAACCACACCAAAACGGTGCAATACCGTAAGAGTACTTCGTTACGGTACCAAACCACACCAAAAGGGTACAATACCGTACGAGTACTTCGTTACGGTACCAAACCAAACCAAAACGGTGCAATACCATATGAGTACATCCATACGGTACCAAACAACACAAAAATGGTGCAATACCGTACGAGTACATCCATACGGTACCAAACCACACCAAAACGGTGCAATACCGTACGAGTACTTCGTTAAGGTACCAAACCACACCAAAAGGGTACAATACCGTACGAGTACTTTGTTATGGTACCAAACCTAACCAAAACGGTGCAATACCGTACGAGTACATCCATACGGTACCAAACCACACCAAAACGGTGCAATACCGTACGAGTACTTCGTTACGGAACCAAACCTAAGCAAAACGGTGCAATACCGTACGAGTACATCCATACGGTACCAAACCACACCAAAACGGTGCAATACCGTACGAGTACTTCGTTACGGTACCAAACCACTCCAAAAGGGTACAATACCGTACGAGTACTTCGTTACGGTACCGAACCTCACCAAAACGGTGCAATACCATACGAGTACATCCATACGGTACCAAACAACACAAAAATGGTGCAATAACGTACGAGTACATCCATACGGTACCAAACCACACCAAAACGGTGCAATACCGTACGAGTACTTAGTTAAGGTACCAAACCACACCAAAAGGGTACAATACCGTAAGAGTACTTCGTTACGGTACCAAACCTAACAAAAACGGTGCAATACCGTACGAGTACATCCATACGGTACCAAACCACACCAAAACGGTGCAATACCGTACGAGTACTTCGTTACGGTACCAAACCACACAAAAGGGGTACAATACCGTACGAGTACATCCATACGGTACCAAACCACACCAAAACGGTGCAATACCGTACGAGTACTTCGTTACGGTACCAAACCACACAAAAAGGGTACAATACCGTACGAGTACATCCATACGGTACCAAACCACACCAAAACGGTGCAATACCGTACGAGTACTTCGTTACGGTACCAAACCACACAAAAAGGGTACAATACCGTACGAGTACATCCATACGGTACCAAACCACACCAAAACGGTGCAATACCGTACGAGTACTTCGTTACGGAACCAAACCACACCAAAAGGGTACAATACCGTACGAGTACTTCGTTACGGTACCAAACCAAACCAAAACGGTGCAATACCGTACGAGTACATCCATACGGTACAAAACCAAACCAAAACGGTGCAATACCGTACGAGAACTTCGTTACGGTACCAAACCACACAAAAAGTGTACAATACCGTACGAGTACATCGATACGGTACCAAACCACACCAAAATGGTGCAATACCGTACGACTACTTCGTTACGGTACCAAACCACACCAAAAGGGTACAATACCGTTCGAGAACTTCGTTACGGTACCAAACCAAACCAAAACAGTGCAATACCGTTCGAGTACATCCATACGGTACCAAACCACACCAAAACGGTGCAATACCGTACGAGTACTTCGTTACGGTACCAAACCACGAAAAAAGGGTACAATACCGTACGAGTACATCGATACGGTACCAAACCACACCAAAACGGTGCAATACCGTACGAGTACTTCGTTACGGTACCAAACAACACCAAAAGGGAACAATACCGTTCCCGTTTTGGTGTGGTTTGGTAACTTATGGATGTACTCGTACGGTATTGCACCGTTTTGGTTTGGTTTGGTACCGTAACGAAGTACTCGTACGGTATTGTACCCTTTTGGTGTGGTTTGGTATCCTAACGAAGTACTCGTACGGTATTGCACCGTTTTGGTAGGTTATGTACCGTATGGATCTACTCGTACGGTATTGCACCGTTTTGGTTAGGTTTGGTACCGTAACGAAGTACTCGTCCGGTATTGTACCCTTTTGGTGTGGTTTGGTACCGTAACGAAGTACTCGTACGGTATTGCACCGTTTTGGTGTGGTTTGGTACCGTATGGATGTACTCGTACGGTATTGCACCGTTTTGGTTTGGTTTGGTACCGTAACGAAGTACTCGTACGGTATTGCACCGTTTTGGTGTGGTTTGGTACCGTATGGATGTACTCGTGCGGTATTGCACCGTTTTGGTTTGGTTATGTACCGTAACGAAGTACTCGTTCGGTATTGTACCCTTTTGGTGTGGTTTGGTACCGTAACGAAGTACTCGTACGGTATTGCACCGTTTTGGTGAGGTTTGGTACCGTATGAATCTACTCGTACGATATTGCACCGTTTTGGTTAGGTTTGGTACCGTAACGAAGTACTCGTCCGGTATTGTACCCTTTTGGTGTGGTTTGGTTCCGTAACGAAGTACTCGTACGGTATTGCACCGTTTTGGTGTGGTTTGGTACCGTATGGATGTACTCGTATGGTATTGCACCGTTGTGGTTTGGTTTGGTACCGTAACGAAGTACTCGTACGGTATTGTACCATTTTGGTGTGGTTTGGTACCGTAACGAAGTAGTTGTACGGTATTGCACCGTTTTTGTGTGGTTTGGTACCGTATGGATGTACTCGTACGGTATTGTACCCTTTTTGTGTGGTTTGGTACCGTAACGAAGTACTCGTACGGTATTGCACCGTGTTGGTGTGGTTTGGTGCTGTATGGATGTACTCGTACGGTATTGCACCGTTTTGGTTAGGTTTGGTATCGTAACGAAGTACTCGTACGGTATTGCACCCTTTTGGTGTGGTTTGGTACCGTAACGAAGTACTCGTACGGTATTGCACCGTTTTGGTGTGGTTTGGTACCGTATGGATGTACTCGTACGATATTGCACCGTTTTGGTGTGGTTTCTTACCATATGGATGTACTCGTACGGTATTGCACCGTTTTGGTGTGGTTTGGTACCGTATGGATGTACTCGTACGGTATTGCACCGTTTTGGTGTGGTTTGGTACTGTTTGGTATTGCACCGTTTTGGTTTGGTTTGGTACCGTAACGAAGTACTCGTACGGTATAGTACCCTTTTCGTGTGGTTTGGTACCGTAACGAAGTACTCTTATGGTATTGCACCGTTTTGGTGTGGTTTGGTACCGTATGGATGTAATCGTACGGTATTGCACCGTTTTGGTGTGGTTTGGTACCGTATGGATGTGCTCGTACGGTATTGCACCGTTTTGGTTTGGTTTGGTACCGTAACGAAGTACTCGTACGGTATTGTACCCTTTTGGTGTGGTTTGGTATCGTAACGAAGTACTCGTACGGTATTGCACCGTTTTGGTAGGTTACGTACCGTATGGATCTACTCGTACGGTATTGCACCGTTTTGGTTAGGTTTGGTACCGTAACGAAGTACTCGTCCGGTATTGTACCCTTTTGGTGTGGTTTGGTACCGTAACGAAGTACTCGTACGGTATTGCACCGTTTTGGTGTGGTTTGGTACCGTATGGATGTACTCGTACGGTTTTGCACCGTTTTGGTTTGGTTTGGTACCGTAACGAAGTACTCGTACGGTATTGCACCGTTTTGGTGTGGTGTGGTACCGTATCGATGTACTCGTACAGTATTGCACCGTTTTGGTGTGGTTTGGTACCGTATGGATGTACTCGTACGGTATTGCACCGTTTTGGTGTGGTTTGGTACCGTATGGATGTACTCGTACGGTTATGCACCGTTTTGGTTTGGTTTGGTACCGTAACGAAGTACTCGAACGGTATTGTACCCTTTTGGTGTGGTTTGGTACCGTAACGAAGTACTCGTACGGTATTGCACGGTGTTGGTGTGGTTTGGTACCGTATCGATGTACTCGTACGGTATTGTACCCTTTTTTTGTGGTTTGGTACGGTAACGAAGTACTCGTACGGTATTGCACCGTTTTGGTTTGGTTTGGTACCGTATGGATGTACTCGTATGGTATTGCACCGTTTTGGTTTGGTTTGGTACCGTAACGAAGTACTCGTACGGTATTGTACCCTTTTGGTGTGGTTTGGTACCGTAACGAAGTAGTTGTACGGTATTGCACCGTTTTGGTGTGGTTTGGTACCGTATGGATGTACTCGTACGGTATTGTACCCTTTTTGTGTGGTTTGGTACCGTAACGAAGTACTCGTACGGTATTGCACCGTGTTGGTGTGGTTTGGTGCTGTATGGATGTACTCGTACGGTATTGCACCGTTTTGGTTAGGTTTGGTACCGTAACGAAGTACTCGTACGGTATTGCACCCTTTTGGTGTGGTTTGGTACCGTAACGAAGTACTCGTACGGTATTGCACCCTTTTGGTGTGGTTTGGTACCGTATGGATGTACTCGTATGGTATTGCACCGTTTTGGTTTGGTTTGGTACCGTAACGAAGTACTCGTACGGTATTGCACCGTGTTGGTGTGGTTTGGTGCTGTATGGATGTACTCGTACGGTATTGCACCGTTTTGGTTAGGTTTGGTAGCGTAACGAAGTACTCGTCCGGTATTGTACCCTTTTGGTGTGGTTTGGTACCGTAACGAAGTACTCGTACGGTATTGCACCGTTTTGGTGTGGTTTGGTACCGTATGGATGTACTCGTACGGTTTTGCACCGTTTTGGTTTGGTTTGGTACCGTAACGAAGTACTCGTACGGTATTGCACCGTTTTGGTGTGGTGTGGTACCGTATGGATGTAGTCGTACAGTATTGCACCGTTTTGGTGTGGTTTGGTAACGTATGGATGTACTCGTACGGTATTGCACCGTTTTGGTGTGGTTTGGTACCGTATGGATGTACTCGTACGGTTATGCACCGTTTTGGTTTGGTTTGGTACCGTAACGAAGTACTCGAACGGTATTGTACCCTTTTGGTGTGGTTTGGTACCGTAACGAAGTACTCGTACGGTATTGCACGGTGTTGGTGTGGTTTGGTACCGTATCGATGTACTCGTACGGTATTGTACCCTTTTTTTGTGGTTTGGTACCGTAACGAAGTACTCGTACGGTATTGCACCGTTTTGGTTTGGTTTGGTACCGTATGGATGTACTCGTATGGTATTCCACCGTTTTGGTTTGGTTTGGTACCGTAACGAAGTACTCGTACGGTATTGTACCCTTTTGGTGTGGTTTGGTACCGTAACGAGGTAGTTGTACGGTATTGCACCGTTTTGGTGTGGTTTGGTACCGTATGGATGTACTCGTACGGTATTGTACCCTTTTTTTGTGGTTTGGTACCGTAACGAAGTACTCGTACGGTATTGCACCGTGTTGGTGTGGTTTGGTGCTGTATGGATGTACTCGTACGGTATTGCACCGTTTTGGTTAGGTTTGGTACCGTAACGAAGTACTCGTACGGTATTGCACCCTTTTGGTGTGGTTTGGTACCGTAACGAAGTACTCGTACGGTATTGAACCCTTTTGGTGTGGTTTGGTACCGTATGGATATACTCGTATGGTATTGCACCGTTTTGCTTTGGTTTGGTACCGTAACGAAGTACTCGTACGGTATTGCACCGTGTTGGTGTGGTTTGGTGCTGTATGGATGTACTCGAACGGTATTGCACCGTTTTGGTTTGGTTTTGTACCGTAACGAAGTACTCGAACGGTATTGTACCCTTTTGGTGTGGTTTGGTACCGTAACGAAGTACTCGTACGGTATTGCACGGTGTTGGTGCGGTTTAGTACCGTATCGATGTACTCGTACGGTATTGTACCCTTTTTTTGTGGTTTGGTACCGTAACGAAGTACTCGTACGGTATTGCACCGTTTTGGTTTGGTTTGGTACCGTATGGATGTACTCGTATGGTATTGCACCGTTTTGGTTTGGTTTGGTACCGTAACGAAGTACTCGTACGGTATTGCACCCTTTTGGTGTGGTTTGGTACCGTATGGATATACTCGTATGGTATTGCACCGTTTTGCTTTGGTTTGGTACCGTAACGAAGTACTCGTACGGTATTGCACCGTGTTGGTGTGGTTTGGTGCTGTATGGATGTACTCGTACGGTATTGCACCGTTTTGGTTAGGTTTGGTACCGTAACGAAGTACTCGTACGGTATTGCACCCTTTTGGTGTGGTTTGGTACCGTAACGAAGTACTCGTATGGTATTGCACCGTTTTGGTGTGGTTTGGTACCGTATGGATGTACTCGTACGATATTGCACCGTTTTGGTGTGGTTTGGTACCGTATGGATGTACTCGAACGGTATTGCACCGTTTTGGTGTGGTTTGGTACCGTATGGTATTGCACCGTTTTGGTTAGGTTTGGTACCGTAACGAAGTACTCGTCCGGTATTGTACCCTTTGGGTGTGGTTTGGTACCGTAACGAAGTACTCGTACGGTATTGCACCGTTTTGGTGTGGTTTGGTACCGTATGGATGTACTCGTACGGTATTGCACCGTTTTGGTTTGGTTTTGTACCGTAACGAAGTACTCGAACGGTATTGTACCCTTTTGGTGTGGTTTGGTACCGTAACGAAGTACTCGTACGGTATTGCACGGTGTTGGTGCGGTTTAGTACCGTATCGATGTACTCGTACGGTATTGTACCCTTTTTTTGTGGTTTGGTACCGTAACGAAGTACTCGTACGGTATTGCACCGTTTTGGTTTGGCTTGGTACCGTATGGATGTACTCGTATGGTATTGCACCGTTTTGGTTTGGTTTGGTACCGTAACGAAGTACTCGTACGGTATTGTACCCTTTTGGTGTGGTTTGGTACCGTTACGAAGTAGTTGTACGGTATTGCACCGTTCTGGTGTGGTTTGGTACCGTATGGATGTACTCGTACGGTATTGTACCCTTTTTGTGTGGTTTGGTACCGTAACGAAGTACTCGTACGGTATTGCACCGTGTTGGTGTGGTTTGGTGCTGTATGGATGTACTCGTACGGTATTGCATCGTTTTGGTTAGGTTTGGTACCGTAACGAAGTACTCGTACGGTATTGCACCCTTTTGGTGTGGTTTGGTACCGTAACGAAGTACTCGTACGGTATTGCACCCTTTTGGTGTGGTTTGGTACCGTATGGATGTACTCGTATGGTATTGCACCGTTTTGGTTTGGTTTGGTACCGTAACGAAGTACTCGTACGGTATTGCACCGTGTTGGTGTGGTTTGGTGCTGTATGGATGTACTCGTACGGTATTGCACCGTTTTGGTTAGGTTTGGTACCGTAACGAAGTACTCGTACGGTATTGCACCCTTTTGGTGTGGTTTGGTACCGTAACGAAGTACTCGTACGGTATTGCACCGTTTTGGTGTGGTTTGGTACCGTATGGATGTACTCGTACGATATTGCACCGTTTTGGTGTGGTTTCGTACCATATGGATGTACTCGTACTGTATTGCACCGTTTTGGTGTGGTTTGGTACCGTATGGATGTACTCGTACGGTATTGCACCGTTTTGGTGTGGTTTGGTACCGTATGGTATTGCACCGTTTTGGTTAGGTTTGGTACCGTAACGAAGTACTCGTCCGGTATTGTACCCTTTTGGTGTGGTTTGGTACCGTAACGAAGTACTCGTACGGTATTGCACCGTTTTGGTGTGGTTTGGTACCGTATGGATGTACTCGTACGGTATTGCACCGTTTTGGTTTGGTTTGGTACCGTAACGAAGTACTCGAACGGTATTGTACCCTTTTGGTGTGGTTTGGTACCGTAACGAAGTACTCGTACGGTATTGCACGGTGTTGGTGTGGTTTGGTACCGTATCGTTGTACTCGTACGGTATTGTACCCTTTTTTTTGTGGTTTGGTACCGTAACGAAGTACTCGTACGGTATTGCACCGTTTTGGTTTGGTTTGGTACCGTATGGATGTACTCGTATGGTATTGCACCGTTTTGGTTTGGTTTGGTACCGTAACGAAGTACTCGAACGGTATTGTACCCTTTTGGTGTGGTTTGGTACCGTAACGAAGTACTCGTACGGTATTGCACGGTGTTGGTGTGGTTTGGTACCGTATCGATGTACTTGTACGGTATTGTACCCTTTTTTTGTGGTTTGGTACCGTAACGAAGTACTTGTACGGTATTGCACCGTTTTGGTTTGGTTTGGTACCGTATGGATGTACTCGTATGGTATTGCACCGTTTTGGTTTGGTTTGGTACCGTAACGAAGTACTCGTACGGTATTGTACCCTTTTGGTGTGGTTTGGTACCGTAACGAAGTAGTTGTACGGTATTGCACCGTTTTGGTGTGGTTTGGTACCGTATGGATGTACTCGTACGGTATTGTACCCTTTTTGTGTGGTTTGGTACCGTAACGAAGTACTCGTACGGTATTGCACCGTGTTGGTGTGGTTTGGTGCTGTATGGATGTACTCGTACGGTATTGCATCGTTTTGGTTAGGTTTGGTACCGTAACGAAGTACTCGTACGGTATTGCACCCTTTTGGTGTGGTTTGGTACCGTAACGAAGTACTCGTACGGTATTGCACCCTTTTGGTGTGGTTTGGTACCGTATGGATGTACTCGTATGGTATTGCACCGTTTTGCTTTGGTTTGGTACCGTAACGAAGTACTCGTACGGTATTGCACCGTGTTGGTGTGGTTTGGTGCTGTAAGGATGTACTCGTGCGGTATTGCACCGTTTTGGTTAGGTTTGGTACCGTAACGAAGTACTCGTACGGTATTGCACCCTTTTGGTGTGGTTTGGTACCGTAACGAAGTACTCGTACGGTATTGCACCGTTTTGGTGTGGTTTGGTACCGTATGGATGTACTCGTACGATATTGCACCGTTTTGGTGTGGTTTCGTACCATATGGATGTACTCGTACGGTATTGCACCGTTTTGGTGTGGTTTGGTACCGTATGGTATTGCACCGTTTTGGTTAGGTTTGGTACCGTAACGAAGTACTCGTACGGTATTGTACCCTTTTGGTGTGGTTTGGTATCGTAACGAAGTACTCGTACGGTATTGCACCGTTTTGGTCGGTTATGTACCGTATGGATCTACTCGTACGGTATTGCACCGTTTTGGTTAGGTTTGGTACCGTAACGAAGTACTCGTCCGGTATTGTACCCTTTTGGTGTGGTTTGGTACCGTAACGAAGTACTCGTACGGTATTGCACCGTTTTGGTGTGGTTTGGTACCGTATGGATGTACTCGAACGGTTTTGCACCGTTTTGGTTTGGTTTGGTACCGTATGGATGTACTCGTATGGTATTCCACCGTTTTGGTTTGGTTTGGTACCGTAACGAAGTACTCGTACGGTATTGTACCCTTTTGGTGTGGTTTGGTACCGTAACGAGGTAGTTGTACGGTATTGCACCGTTTTGGTGTGGTTTGGTACCGTATGGATGTACTCGTACGGTATTGTACCCTTTTTTTGTGGTTTGGTACCGTAACGAAGTACTCGTACGGTATTGCACCGTGTTGGTGTGGTTTGGTGCTGTATGGATGTACTCGTACGGTATTGCACCGTTTTGGTTAGGTTTGGTACCGTAACGAAGTACTCGTACGGTATTGCACCCTTTTGGTGTGGTTTGGTACCGTAACGAAGTACTCGTACGGTATTGAACCCTTTTGGTGTGGTTTGGTACCGTATGGATATACTCGTATGGTATTGCACCGTTTTGCTTTGGTTTGGTACCGTAACGAAGTACTCGTACGGTATTGCACCGTGTTGGTGTGGTTTGGTGCTGTATGGATGTACTCGAACGGTATTGCACCGTTTTGGTTTGGTTTTGTACCGTAACGAAGTACTCGAACGGTATTGTACCCTTTTGGTGTGGTTTGGTACCGTAACGAAGTACTCGTACGGTATTGCACGGTGTTGGTGCGGTTTAGTACCGTATCGATGTACTCGTACGGTATTGTACCCTTTTTTTGTGGTTTGGTACCGTAACGAAGTACTCGTACGGTATTGCACCGTTTTGGTTTGGTTTGGTACCGTATGGATGTACTCGTATGGTATTGCACCGTTTTGGTTTGGTTTGGTACCGTAACGAAGTACTCGTACGGTATTGCACCCTTTTGGTGTGGTTTGGTACCGTATGGATATACTCGTATGGTATTGCACCGTTTTGCTTTGGTTTGGTACCGTAACGAAGTACTCGTACGGTATTGCACCGTGTTGGTGTGGTTTGGTGCTGTATGGATGTACTCGTACGGTATTGCACCGTTTTGGTTAGGTTTGGTACCGTAACGAAGTACTCGTACGGTATTGCACCCTTTTGGTGTGGTTTGGTACCGTAACGAAGTACTCGTATGGTATTGCACCGTTTTGGTGTGGTTTGGTACCGTATGGATGTACTCGTACGATATTGCACCGTTTTGGTGTGGTTTGGTACCGTATGGATGTACTCGAACGGTATTGCACCGTTTTGGTGTGGTTTGGTACCGTATGGTATTGCACCGTTTTGGTTAGGTTTGGTACCGTAACGAAGTACTCGTCCGGTATTGTACCCTTTGGGTGTGGTTTGGTACCGTAACGAAGTACTCGTACGGTATTGCACCGTTTTGGTGTGGTTTGGTACCGTATGGATGTACTCGTACGGTATTGCACCGTTTTGGTTTGGTTTTGTACCGTAACGAAGTACTCGAACGGTATTGTACCCTTTTGGTGTGGTTTGGTACCGTAACGAAGTACTCGTACGGTATTGCACGGTGTTGGTGCGGTTTAGTACCGTATCGATGTACTCGTACGGTATTGTACCCTTTTTTTGTGGTTTGGTACCGTAACGAAGTACTCGTACGGTATTGCACCGTTTTGGTTTGGCTTGGTACCGTATGGATGTACTCGTATGGTATTGCACCGTTTTGGTTTGGTTTGGTACCGTAACGAAGTACTCGTACGGTATTGTACCCTTTTGGTGTGGTTTGGTACCGTTACGAAGTAGTTGTACGGTATTGCACCGTTCTGGTGTGGTTTGGTACCGTATGGATGTACTCGTACGGTATTGTACCCTTTTTGTGTGGTTTGGTACCGTAACGAAGTACTCGTACGGTATTGCACCGTGTTGGTGTGGTTTGGTGCTGTATGGATGTACTCGTACGGTATTGCATCGTTTTGGTTAGGTTTGGTACCGTAACGAAGTACTCGTACGGTATTGCACCCTTTTGGTGTGGTTTGGTACCGTAACGAAGTACTCGTACGGTATTGCACCCTTTTGGTGTGGTTTGGTACCGTATGGATGTACTCGTATGGTATTGCACCGTTTTGGTTTGGTTTGGTACCGTAACGAAGTACTCGTACGGTATTGCACCGTGTTGGTGTGGTTTGGTGCTGTATGGATGTACTCGTACGGTATTGCACCGTTTTGGTTAGGTTTGGTACCGTAACGAAGTACTCGTACGGTATTGCACCCTTTTGGTGTGGTTTGGTACCGTAACGAAGTACTCGTACGGTATTGCACCGTTTTGGTGTGGTTTGGTACCGTATGGATGTACTCGTACGATATTGCACCGTTTTGGTGTGGTTTCGTACCATATGGATGTACTCGTACTGTATTGCACCGTTTTGGTGTGGTTTGGTACCGTATGGATGTACTCGTACGGTATTGCACCGTTTTGGTGTGGTTTGGTACCGTATGGTATTGCACCGTTTTGGTTAGGTTTGGTACCGTAACGAAGTACTCGTCCGGTATTGTACCCTTTTGGTGTGGTTTGGTACCGTAACGAAGTACTCGTACGGTATTGCACCGTTTTGGTGTGGTTTGGTACCGTATGGATGTACTCGTACGGTATTGCACCGTTTTGGTTTGGTTTGGTACCGTAACGAAGTACTCGAACGGTATTGTACCCTTTTGGTGTGGTTTGGTACCGTAACGAAGTACTCGTACGGTATTGCACGGTGTTGGTGTGGTTTGGTACCGTATCGTTGTACTCGTACGGTATTGTACCCTTTTTTTTGTGGTTTGGTACCGTAACGAAGTACTCGTACGGTATTGCACCGTTTTGGTTTGGTTTGGTACCGTATGGATGTACTCGTATGGTATTGCACCGTTTTGGTTTGGTTTGGTACCGTAACGAAGTACTCGAACGGTATTGTACCCTTTTGGTGTGGTTTGGTACCGTAACGAAGTACTCGTACGGTATTGCACGGTGTTGGTGTGGTTTGGTACCGTATCGATGTACTTGTACGGTATTGTACCCTTTTTTTGTGGTTTGGTACCGTAACGAAGTACTTGTACGGTATTGCACCGTTTTGGTTTGGTTTGGTACCGTATGGATGTACTCGTATGGTATTGCACCGTTTTGGTTTGGTTTGGTACCGTAACGAAGTACTCGTACGGTATTGTACCCTTTTGGTGTGGTTTGGTACCGTAACGAAGTAGTTGTACGGTATTGCACCGTTTTGGTGTGGTTTGGTACCGTATGGATGTACTCGTACGGTATTGTACCCTTTTTGTGTGGTTTGGTACCGTAACGAAGTACTCGTACGGTATTGCACCGTGTTGGTGTGGTTTGGTGCTGTATGGATGTACTCGTACGGTATTGCATCGTTTTGGTTAGGTTTGGTACCGTAACGAAGTACTCGTACGGTATTGCACCCTTTTGGTGTGGTTTGGTACCGTAACGAAGTACTCGTACGGTATTGCACCCTTTTGGTGTGGTTTGGTACCGTATGGATGTACTCGTATGGTATTGCACCGTTTTGCTTTGGTTTGGTACCGTAACGAAGTACTCGTACGGTATTGCACCGTGTTGGTGTGGTTTGGTGCTGTAAGGATGTACTCGTGCGGTATTGCACCGTTTTGGTTAGGTTTGGTACCGTAACGAAGTACTCGTACGGTATTGCACCCTTTTGGTGTGGTTTGGTACCGTAACGAAGTACTCGTACGGTATTGCACCGTTTTGGTGTGGTTTGGTACCGTATGGATGTACTCGTACGATATTGCACCGTTTTGGTGTGGTTTCGTACCATATGGATGTACTCGTACGGTATTGCACCGTTTTGGTGTGGTTTGGTACCGTATGGTATTGCACCGTTTTGGTTAGGTTTGGTACCGTAACGAAGTACTCGTACGGTATTGTACCCTTTTGGTGTGGTTTGGTATCGTAACGAAGTACTCGTACGGTATTGCACCGTTTTGGTCGGTTATGTACCGTATGGATCTACTCGTACGGTATTGCACCGTTTTGGTTAGGTTTGGTACCGTAACGAAGTACTCGTCCGGTATTGTACCCTTTTGGTGTGGTTTGGTACCGTAACGAAGTACTCGTACGGTATTGCACCGTTTTGGTGTGGTTTGGTACCGTATGGATGTACTCGAACGGTTTTGCACCGTTTTGGTTTGGTTTGGTACCGTAACGAAGTACTCGTACGGTATTGCACCGTTTTGGTGTGGTGTGGTACCGTATGGATGTAGTCGTACAGTATTGCACCGTTTTGGTGTGGTTTCGTACCGTATGGATGTACTCGTACGGTATTGCACCGTTTTGGTGTGGTTTGGTACCGTATGGATGTACTCGTACGGTTATGCACCGTTTTGGTTTGGTTTGGTACCGTAACGAAGTACTCGAACGGTATTGTACCCTTTTGGTGTGGTTTGGTACCGTAACGAAGTACTCGTACGGTATTGCACGGTGTTGGTGTGGTTTGGTACCGTATCGATGTACTCGTACGGTATTGTACCCTTTTTTTGTGGTTTGGTACCGTAACGAAGTACTCGTACGGTATTGCACCGTTTTGGTTTGGTTTGGTACCGTATGGATGTACTCGTATGGTATTGCACCGTTTTGGTTTGGTTTGGTACCGTAACGAAGTACTCGTACGGTATTGTACCCTTTTGGTGTGGTTTGGTACCGTAACGAAGTAGTTGTACGGTATTGCACAGTTTTGGTGTGGTTTGGTACCGTATGGATGTACTCGTACGGTATTGTACCCTTTTTGTGTGGTTTGGTACCGTAACGAAGTACTCGTACGGTATTGCACCGTGCTGGAGTGGTTTGGTGCTGTATGGATGTACTCGTACGGTATTGCATCGTTTTGGTTAGGTTTGGTACCGTAACGAAGTACTCGTACGGTATTGCACCCTTTTGGTGTGGTTTGGTACCGTAACGAAGTACTCGTACGGTATTGCACCCTTTTGGTGTGGTTTGGTACCGTATGGATGTACTCGTATGGTATTGCACCGTTTTGCTTTGGTTTGGTACCGTAACGAAGTACTCGTACGGTATTGCACCGTGTTGGTGTGGTTTGGTGCTGTAAGGATGTACTCGTGCGGTATTGCACCGTTTTGGTTAGGTTTGGTACCGTAACGAAGTACTCGTACGGTATTGCACCCTTTTGGTGTGGTTTGGTACCGTAACGAAGTACTCGTACGGTATTGCACCGTTTTGGTGTGGTTTGGTACCGTATGGATGTACTCGTACGGTATTGCACCGTTTTGGTGTGGTTTGGTACCGTATGGTATTGCACCGTTTTGGTTAGGTTTGGTACCGTAACGAAGTACTCGTACGGTATTGTACCCTTTTGGTGTGGTTTGGTATCGTAACGAAGTACTCGTACGGTATTGCACCGTTTTGGTCGGTTATGTACCGTATGGATCTACTCGTACGGTATTGCACCGTTTTGGTTAGGTTTGGTACCGTAACGAAGTACTCGTCCGGTATTGTACCCTTTTGGTGTGCTTTGGTACCGTAACGAAGTACTCGTACGGTATTGCACCGTTTTGGTGTGGTTTGGTACCGTATGGATGTACTCGTACGGTTTTGCACCGTTTTGGTTTGGTTTGGTACCGTAACGAAGTACTCGTACGGTATTGCACCGTTTTGGTGTGGTGTGGTACCGTATGGATGTAGTCGTACAGTATTGCACCGTTTTGGTGTGGTTTGGTACCGTATGGATGTACTCGTACGGTATTGCACCGTTTTGGTGTGGTTTGGTACCGTATGGATGTACTCGTACGGTTATGCACCGTTTTGGTTTGGTTTGGTACCGTAACGAAGTACTCGAACGGTATTGTACCCTTTTGGTGTGGTTTGGTACCGTAACGAAGTACTCGTACGGTATTGCACGGTGTTGGTGTGGTTTGGTACCGTATCGATGTACTCGTACGGTATTGCACCCTTTTGGTGTGGTTTGGTACCGTAACGAAGTACTCGTACGGTATTGCACCGTTTTGGTGTGGTTTGGTACCGTATGGATGTACTCGTACGATATTGCACCGTTTTGGTGTGGTTTCGTACCATATGGATGTACTCGTACGGTATTGCACCGTTTTGGTGTGGTTTGGTACCGTATGGATGTACTCGTACGGTATTGCACCGTTTTGGTGTGGTTTGGTACCGTATGGTATTGCACCGTTTTGGTTAGGTTTGGTACCGTAACGAAGTACTCGTACGGTATTGTACCCTTTTGGTGTGGTTTGGTATCGTAACGAAGTACTCGTACGGTATTGCACCGTTTTGGTCGGTTATGTACCGTATGGATCTACTCGTACGGTATTGCACCGTTTTGGTTAGGTTTGGTACCGTAACGAAGTACTCGTACGGTATTGTACCCTTTTGGTGTGGTTTGGTATCGTAACGAAGTACTCGCACGGTATTGCACCGTTTTGGTCGGTTATGTACCGTATGGATCTACTCGTACGGTATTGCACCGTTTTGGTTAGGTTTGGTACCGTAACGAAGTACTCGTCCGGTATTGTACCCTTTTGGTGTGGTTTGGTACCGTAACGAAGTACTCGTACGGTATTGCACCGTTTTGGTGTGGTTTGGTACCGTATGGATGTACTCGTACGGTTTTGCACCGTTTTGGTTTGGTTTGGTACCGTAACGAAGTACTCGTACGGTATTGCACCGTTTTGGTGTGGTGTGGTACCGTATGGATGTAGTCGTACAGTATTGCACCGTTTTGGTGTGGTTTGGTACCGTATGGATGTACTCGTACGGTATTGCACCGTTTTGGTGTGGTTTGGTACCGTATGGATGTACTCGTACGGTTATGCACCGTTTTGGTTTGGTTTGGTACCGTAACGAAGTACTCGAACGGTATTGTACCCTTTTGGTGTGGTTTGGTACCGTAACGAAGTACTCGTACGGTATTGCACGGTGTTGGTGTGGTTTGGTACCGTATCGATGTACTCGTACGGTATTGTACCCTTTTTTTGTGGTTTGGTACCGTAACGAAGTACTCGTACGGTATTGCACCGTTTTGGTTTGGTTTGGTACCGTATGGATGTACTCGTATGGTATTGCACCGTTTTGGTTTGGTTTGGTACCGTAACGAAGTACTCGTACGGTATTGTACCCTTTTGGTGTGGTTTGGTACCGTAACGAAGTAGTTGTACGGTATTGCACCGTTTTGGTGTGGTTTGGTACCGTATGGATGTACTCGTACGGTATTGTACCCTTTTTGTGTGGTTTGGTACCGTAACGAAGTACTCGTACGGTATTGCACCGTGTTGGTGTGGTTTGGTGCTGTATGGATGTACTCGTACGGTATTGCATCGTTTTGGTTAGGTTTGGTACCGTAACGAAGTACTCGTACGGTATTGCATCCTTTTGGTGTGGTTTGGTACCGTAACGAAGTACTCGTACGGTATTGCACCCTTTTGGTGTGGTTTGGTACCGTATGGATGTACTCGTATGGTATTGCACCGTTTGGTTTGGTTTGGTACCGTAACGAAGTACTCGTACGGTATTGCACCGTGTTGGTGTGGTTTGGTGCTGTAAGGATGTACTCGTGCGGTATTGCACCGTTTTGGTTAGGTTTGGTACCGTAACGAAGTACTCGTACGGTATTGCACCCTTTTGGTGTGGTTTGGTACCGTAACGAAGTACTCGTACGGTATTGCACCGTTTTGGTGTGGTTTGGTACCGTATGGATGTACTCGTACGATATTGCACCGTTTTGGTGTGGTTTCGTACCATATGGATGTACTCGTACGGTATTGCACCGTTTTGGTGTGGTTTGGTACCGTATGGATGTACTCGTACGGTATTGCACCGTTTTGGTGTGGTTTGGTACCGTATGGTATTGCACCGTTTTGGTTAGGTTTGGTACCGTAACGAAGTACTCGTCCGGTATTGTACCCTTTTGGTGTGGTTTGGTACCGTAACGAAGTACTCGTACGGTATTGCACCGTTTTGGTGTGGTTTGGTACCGTATGGATGTACTCGTACGGTATTGCACCGTTTTGGTTTTGTTTGGTACCGTAACGAAGTACTCGAACGGTATTGTACCCTTTTGGTGTGGTTTGGTACCGTCACGAAGTACTCGTACGGTATTGCACGGTGTTGGTGTGGTTTGGTACCGTATCGATGTACTCGTACGGTATTGTACTCTTTTTTTGTGGTTTGGTACTGTAACGAAGTACTCGTACGGTATTGCACCGTTTTGGTTTGGTTTGGTACCGTATGGATGTACTCGTATGGTATTGCACCGTTTTGGTTTGGTTTGGTACCGTAACGAAGTACTCGTACGGTATTGTACCCTTTTGGTGTGGTTTGGTACCGTAACGAAGTAGTTGTACGGTATTGCACCGTTTTGGTGTGGTTTGGTACCGTATGGATGTACTCGTACGGTATTGTACCCTTTTTTTGTGGTTTGGTACCGTAACGAAGTACTCGTACGGTATTGCACCGTGTTGGTGTGGTTTGGTGCTGTATGGATGTACTCGTACGGTATTGCATCGTTTTGGTTAGGTTTGGTACCGTAACGAAGTACTCGTACGGTATTGCACCCTTTTGGTGTGGTTTGGTACCGTAACGAAGTACTCGTACGGTATTGCACCCTTTTGGTGTGGTTTGGTACCGTATGGATGTACTCGTATGGTATTGCACCGTTTTGGTTTGGTCTGGTACCGTAACGAAGTACTCGTACGGTATTGCACCGTGTTGGTGTGGTTTGGTGCTGTATGGATGTACTCGTACGGTATTGCACCGTTTTGGTTAGGTTTGGTACCGTAACGAAGTACTCGTACGGTATTGCACCCTTTTGGTGTGGTTTGGTACCGTAACGAAGTACTCGTACGGTATTGCACCGTTTTGGTGTGGTTTGGTACCGTATGGATGTACTCGTACGATATTGCACCGTTTTGGTGTGGTTTCGTACCATATGGATATACTCGTACGGTATTGCACCGTTTTGGTGTGGTTTGGTACCGTATGGATGTACTCGTACGGTATTGCACCGTTTTGGTGTGGTTTGGTACCGTATGGTATTGCACCGTTTTGGTTAGGTTTGGTACCGTAACGAAGTACTCGTCCGGTATTGTACCCTTTTGGTGTGGTTTGGTACCGTAACGAAGTACTCGTACGGTATTGCACCGTTTTGGTGTGGTTTGGTACCGTATGGATGTACTCGTACGGTTTTGCACCGTTTTGGTTTGGTTTGGTACCGTAACGAAGTACTCGTACGGTATTGCACCGTTTTGGTGTGGTGTGGTACCGTATGGATGTACTCGTACAGTATTGCACCGTTTTGGTGTGGTTTGGTACCGTATGGATGTACTCGTACGGTATTGCACCGTTTTGGTGTGGTTTGGTACCGTATGGATGTACTCGTACGGTATTGCACCGTTTTGGTTTGGTTTGGTACCGTAACGAAGTACTCGAACGGTATTGTACCCTTTTGGTGTGGTTTGGTACCGTAACGAAGTACTCGTACGGTATTGCACGGTGTTGGTGTGGTTTGGTACCGTATCGTTGTACTCGTACGGTATTGTACCCTTTTTTTGTGGTTTGGTACCGTAACGAAGTACTCGTACGGTATTGCACCGTTTTGGTTTGGTTTGGTACCGTATGGATGTACTCGTATGGTATTGCACCGTTTTGGTTTGGTTTGGTACCGTAACGAAGTACTCGTACGGTATTGTACCCTTTTGGTGTGGTTTGGTACCGTAACGAAGTAGTTGTACGGTATTGCACCGTTTTGGTGTGGTTTGGTACCGTATGGATGTACTCGTACGGTATTGTACCCTTTTTTTGTGGTTTGGTACCGTAACGAAGTACTCGTACGGTATTGCACCGTGTTGGTGTGGTTTGGTGCTGTATGGATGTACTCGTACGGTATTGCACCGTTTTGGTTAGGTTTGGTACCGTAACGAAGTACTCGTACGGTATTGCACCCTTTTGGTGTGGTTTGGTACCGTAACGAAGTACTCGTACGGTATTGCACCCTTTTGGTGTGGTTTGGTACCGTATGGATGTACTCGTATGGTATTGCACCGTTTTGCTTTGGTTTGGTACCGTAACGAAGTACTCGTACGGTATTGCACCGTGTTGGTGTGGTTTGGTGCTGTATGGATGTACTCGTACGGTATTGCACCGTTTTGGTTAGGTTTGGTACCGTAACGAAGTACTCGTACGGTATTGCACCCTTTTGGTGTGGTTTGGTACCGTAACGAAGTACTCGTACGGTATTGCACCGTTTTGGTGTGGTTTGGTACCGTATGGATGTACTCGTACGATATTGCACCGTTTTGGTGTGGTTTCATACCATATGGATGTACTCGTACGGTATTGCACCGTTTTGGTGTGGTTTGGTACCGTATGGATGTACTCGTACGGTATTGCACCGTTTTGGTGTGGTTTGGTACCGTATGGTATTGCACCGTTTGGGTTAGGTTTGGTACCGTAACGAAGTACTCGTCCGGTATTGTACCCTTTTGGTGTGGTTTGGTACCGTAACGAAGTACTCGTACGGTATTGCACCGTTTTGGTGTGGTTTGGTACCGTATGGATGTACTCGTACGGTATTGCACCGTTTTGGTTTGGTTTGGTACCGTAACGAAGTACTCGAACGGTATTGTACCCTTTTGGTGTGGTTTGGTACCGTAACGAAGTACTCGTACGGTATTGCACGGTGTTGGTGCGGTTTGGTACCGTATCGATGTACTCGTACGGTATTGTACCCTTTTTTTGTGGTTTGGTACCGTAACGAAGTACTCGTACGGTATCGCACCGTTTTGGTTTGGTTTGGTACCGTATGGATGTACTCGTATGGTATTGCACCGTTTTGGTTTGGTTTGGTACCGTAACGAAGTACTCGTACGGTATTGTACCCTTTTGGTGTGGTTTGGTACCGTAACGAAGTAGTTGTACGGTATTGCACCGTTTTGGTGTGGTTTGGTACCGTATGGATGTACTCGTACGGTATTGTACCCTTTTTGTGTGGTTTGGTACCGTAACGAAGTACTCGTACGGTATTGCACCGTGTTGGTGTGGTTTGGTGCTGTATGGATGTACTCGTACGGTATTGCATCGTTTTGGTTAGGTTTGGTACCGTAACGAAGTACTCGTACGGTATTGCACCCTTTTGGTGTGGTTTGGTACCGTAACAAAGTACTCGTACGGTATTGCACCCTTTTGGTGTGGTTTGGTACCGTATGGATGTACTCGTATGGTATTGCACCGTTTTGCTTTGGTTTGGTACCGTAACGAAGTACTCGTACGGTATTGCACCGTGTTGGTGTGGTTTGGTGCTGTAAGGATGTACTCGTGCGGTATTGCACCGTTTTGGTTAGGTTTGGTACCGTAACGAAGTACTCGTACGGTATTGCACCCTTTTGGTGTGGTTTGGTACCGTAACGAAGTACTCGTACGGTATTGCACCGTTTTGGTGTGGTTTGGTACCGTATGGATGTACTCGTACGATATTGCACCGTTTTGGTGTGGTTTCGTACCATATGGATGTACTCGTAAGGTATTGCACCGTTTTGGTGTGGTTTGGTACCGTATGGATGTACTCGTACGGTATTGCACCGTTTTGGTGTGGTTTGGTACCGTATGGTATTGCACCGTTTTGGTTAGGTTTGGTACCGTAACGAAGTACTCGTACGGTATTGTACCCTTTTGGTGTGGTTTGGTATCGTAACGAAGTACTCGTACGGTATTGCACCGTTTTGGTAGGTTATGTACCGTATGGATCTACTCGTACGGTATTGCACCGTTTTGGTTAGGTTTGGTACCGTAACGAAGTACTCGTCCGGTATTGTACCCTTTTGGTGTGGTTTGGTACCGTAACGAAGTACTCGTACGGTATTGCACCGTTTTGGTGTGGTTTGGTACCGTATGGATGTACTCGTACGGTTTTGCACCGTTTTGGTTTGGTTTGGTACCGTAACGAAGTACTCGTACGGTATTGCACCGTTTTGGTGTGGTGTGGTACCGTATGGATGTAGTCGTACAGTATTGCACCGTTTTGGTGTGGTTTGGTACCGTATGGATGTACTCGTACGGTATTGCACCGTTTTGGTGTGGTTTGGTACCGTATGGATGTACTCGTACGGTTATGCACCGTTTTGGTTTGGTTTGGTACCGTAACGAAGTACTCGAACGGTATTGTACCCTTTTGGTGTGGTTTGGTACCGTAACGAAGTACTCGTACGGTATTGCACGGTGTTGGTGTGGTTTGGTACCGTATCGATGTACTCGTACGGTATTGTACCCTTTTTTTGTGGTTTGGTACCGTAACGAAGTACTCGTACGGTATTGCACCGTTTTGGTTTGGTTTGGTACCGTATGGATGTACTCGTATGGTATTGCACCGTTTTGGTTTGGTTTGGTACCGTAACGAAGTACTCGTACGGTATTGTACCCTTTTGGTGTGGTTTGGTACCGTAACGAAGTAGTTGTACGGTATTGCACCGTTTTGGTGTGGTTTGGTACCGTATGGATGTACTCGTACGGTATTGTACCCTTTTTTTGTGGTTTGGTATCGTAACGAAGTACTCGTACGGTATTGCACCGTGTTGGTGTGGTTTGGTGCTGTATGGATGTACTCGTACGGTATTGCACCGTTTTGGTTAGGTTTGGTACCGTAACGAAGTACTCGTACGGTATTGCACCCTTTTGGTGTGGTTTGGTACCGTAACGAAGTACTCGTACGGTATTGCACCCTTTTGGTGTGGTTTGGTACCGTATGGATATACTCGTATGGTATTGCACCGTTTTGCTTTGGTTTGGTACCGTAACGAAGTACTCGTACGGTATTGCACCGTGTTGGTGTGGTTTGGTGCTGTATGGATGTACTCGTACGGTATTGCACCGTTTTGGTTAGGTTTGGTACCGTAACGAAGTACTCGTACGGTATTGCACCCTTTTGGTGTGGTTTGGTACCGTAACGAAGTACTCGTACGGTATTGCACCGTTTTGGTGTGGTTTGGTACCGTATGGATGTACTCGTACGATATTGCACCGTTTTGGTGTGGTTTCGTACCATATGGATGTACTCGTACGGTATTGCACCGTTTTGGTGTGGTTTGGTACCGTATGGATGTACTCGTACGGTATTGCACCGTTTTGGTGTGGTTTGGTACCGTATGGTATTGCACCGTTTTGGTTAGGTTTGGTACCGTAACGAAGTACTCGTACGGTATTGTACCCTTTTGGTGTGGTTTGGTATCGTAACGAAGTACTCGTACGGTATTGCACCGTTTTGGTAGGTTATGTACCGTATGGATCTACTCGTACGGTATTGCACCGTTTTGGTTAGGTTTGGTACCGTAACGAAGTACTCGTCCGGTATTGTACCCTTTTGGTGTGGTTTGGTACCGTAACGAAGTACTCGTACGGTATTGCACCGTTTTGGTGTGGTTTGGTACCGTATGGATGTACTCGTACGGTATTGCACCGTTTTGGTTTGGTTTGGTACCGTAACGAAGTACTCGAACGGTATTGTACCCTTTTGGTGTGGTTTGGTACCGTAACGAAGTACTCGTACGGTATTGCACGGTGTTGGTGTGGTTTGGTACCGTATCGATGTACTCGTACGGTATTGTACCCTTTTTTTGTGGTTTGGTACCGTAACGAAGTACTCGTACGGTATTGCACCGTTTTGGTTTGGTTTGGTACCGTATGGATGTACTCGTATGGTATTGCACCGTTTTGGTTTGGTTTGGTACCGTAACGAAGTACTCGTACGGTATTGTACCCTTTTGGTGTGGTTTGGTACCGTAACGAAGTAGTTGTACGGTATTGCACCGTTTTGGTGTGGTTTGGTACCGTATGGATGTACTCGTACGGTATTGTACCCTTTTTGTGTGGTTTGGTACCGTAACGAAGTACTCGTACGGTATTGCACCGTGTTGGTGTGGTTTGGTGCTGTATGGATGTACTCGTACGGTATTGCATCGTTTTTGTTAGGTTTGGTACCGTAACGAAGTACTCGTACGGTATTGCACCCTTTTGGTGTGGTTTGGTACCGTAACGAAGTACTCGTACGGTATTGCACCCTTTTGGTGTGGTTTGGTACCGTATGGATGTACTCGTATGGTATTGCACCGTTTTGGTTTGGTTTGGTACCGTAACGAAGTACTCGTACGGTATTGCACCGTGTTGGTGTGGTTTGGTGCTGTATGGATGTACTCGTACGGTATTGCACCGTTTTGGTTAGGTTTGGTACCGTAACGAAGTACTCGTACGGTATTGCACCCTTTTGGTGTGGTTTGGTACCGTAACGAAGTACTCGTACGGTATTGCACCGTTTTGGTGTGGTTTGGTACCGTATGGATGTACTCGTACGATATTGCACCGTTTTGGTGTGGTTTCGTACCATATGGATGTACTCGTACGGTATTGCACCGTTTTGGTGTGGTTTGGTACCGTATGGATGTACTCGTACGGTATTGCACCGTTTTGGTGTGGTTTGGTACCGTATGGTATTGCACCGTTTTGGTTAGGTTTGGTACCGTAACGAAGTACTCGTCCGGTATTGTACCCTTTTGGTGTGGTTTGGTACCGTAACGAAGTACTCGTACGGTATTGCACCGTTTTGGTGTGGTTTGGTACCGTATGGATGTACTCGTACGATTTTGCACCGTTTTGGTTTGGTTTGGTACCGTAACGAAGTACTCGTACGGTATTGCACCGTTTTGGTGTGGTGTGGTACCGTATGGATGTACTCGTACAGTATTGCACCGTTTTGGTGTGGTTTGGTACCGTATGGATGTACTCGTACGGTATTGCACCGTTTTGGTGTGGTTTGGTACCGTATGGATGTACTCGTACGGTATTGCACCGTTTTGGTTTGGTTTGGTACCGTAACGAAGTACTCGAACGGTATTGTACCCTTTTGGTGTGGTTTGGTACCGTAACGAAGTACTCGTACGGTATTGCACGGTGTTGGTGTGGTTTGGTACCGTATCGTTGTACTCGTACGGTATTGTACCCTTTTTTTGTGGTTTGGTACCGTAACGAAGTACTCGTACGGTATTGCACCGTTTTGGTTTGGTTTGGTACCGTAACGAAGTACTCGTACGGTATTGCACCGTGTTGGTGTGGTTTGGTGCTGTATGGATGTACTCGTACGGTATTGCACCGTTTTGGTTAGGTTTGGTACCGTAACGAAGTACTCGTACGGTATTGCACCCTTTTGGTGTGGTTTGGTACCGTAACGAAGTACTCGTACGGTATTGCACCGTTTTGGTGTGGTTTGGTACCGTATGGATGTACTCGTACGATATTGCACCGTTTTGGTGTGGTTTCGTACCATATGGATGTACTCGTACGGTATTGCACCGTTTTGGTGTGGTTTGGTACCGTATGGATGTACTCGTACGGTATTGCACCGTTTTGGTGTGGTTTGGTACCGTATGGTATTGCACCGTTTTGGTTAGGTTTGGTACCGTAACGAAGTACTCGTCCGGTATTGTACCCTTTTGGTGTGGTTTGGTACCGTAACGAAGTACTCGTACGGTATTGCACCGTTTTGGTGTGGTTTGGTACCGTATGGATGTACTCGTACGGTATTGCACCGTTTTGGTTTGGTTTGGTACCGTAACGAAGTACTCGAACGGTATTGTACCCTTTTGGTGTGGTTTGGTACCGTAACGAAGTACTCGTACGGTATTGCACGGTGTTGGTGTGGTTTGGTACCGTATCGATGTACTCGTACGGTATTGTACCCTTTTTTTGTGGTTTGGTACCGTAACGAAGTACTCGTACGGTATTGCACCGTTTTGGTTTGGTTTGGTACCGTATGGATGTACTCGTATGGTATTGCACCGTTTTGGTTTGGTTTGGTACCGTAACGAAGTACTCGTACGGTATTGTACCCTTTTGGTGTGGTTTGGTACCGTAACGAAGTAGTTGTACGGTATTGCACCGTTTTGGTGTGGTTTGGTACCGTATGGATGTACTCGTACGGTATCGTACCCTTTTTGTGTGGTTTGGTACCGTAACGAAGTACTCGTACGGTATTGCACCGTGTTGGTGTGGTTTGGTGCTGTATGGATGTACTCGTACGGTATTGCATCGTTTTGGTTAGGTTTGGTACCGTAACGAAGTACTCGTACGGTATTGCACCCTTTTGGTGTGGTTTGGTACCGTAACGAAGTACTCGTACGGTATTGCACCCTTTTGGTGTGGTTTGGTACCGTATGGATGTACTCGTATGGTATTGCACCGTTTTGGTTTGGTTTGGTACCGTAACGAAGTACTCGTACGGTATTGCACCGTGTTGGTGTGGTTTGGTGCTGTATGGATGTACTCGTACCGTATTGCACCGTTTTTGTTAGGTTTGGTACCGTAACGAAGTACTCGTACGGTATTGCACCCTTTTGGTGTGGTTTGGTACCGTAACGAAGTACTCGTACGGTATTGCACCGTTTTGGTGTGGTTTGGTACCGTATGGATGTACTCGTACGATATTGCACCGTTTTGGTGTGGTTTCGTACCATATGGATGTACTCGTACGGTATTGCACCGTTTTGGTGTGGTTTGGTACCGTATGGATGTACTCGTACGGTATTGCACCGTTTTGGTGTGGTTTGGTACCGTATGGTATTGCACCGTTTTGGTTAGGTTTGGTACCGTAACGAAGTACTCGTCCGGTATTGTACCCTTTTGGTGTGGTTTGGTACCGTAACGAAGTACTCGTACGGTATTGCACCGTTTTGGTGTGGTGTGGTACCGTATGGATGTACTCGTACAGTATTGCACCGTTTTGGTGTGGTTTGGTACCGTATGGATGTACTCGTACGGTATTGCACCGTTTTGGTTTGGTTTGGTACCGTAACGAAGTACTCGAACGGTATTGTACCCTTTTGGTGTGGTTTGGTACCGTAACGAAGTACTCGTACGGTATTGCACGGTGTTGGTGTGGTTTGGTACCGTATCGTTGTACTCGTACGGTATTGTACCCTTTTTTTGTGGTTTGGTACCGTAACGAAGTACTCGTACGGTATTGCACCGTTTTGGTTTGGTTTGGTACCGTATGGATGTACTCGTATGGTATTGCACCGTTTTGGTTTGGTTTGGTACCGTAACGAAGTACTCGTACGGTATTGTACCCTTTTGGTGTGGTTTGGTACCGTAACGAAGTAGTGGTACGGTATTGCACCGTTTTGGTGTGGTTTGGTACCGTATGGATGTACTCGTACGGTATTGTACCCTTTTTTTGTGGTTTGGTACCGTAACGAAGTACTCGTACGGTATTGCACCGTGTTGGTGTGGTTTGGTGCTGTATGGATGTACTCGTACGGTATTGCACCGTTTTGGTTAGGTTTGGTACCGTAACGAAGTACTCGTACGGTATTGCACCCTTTTAGTGTGGTTTGGTACCGTAACGAAGTACTCGTACGGTATTGCACCCTTTTGGTGTGGTTTGGTACCGTATGGATGTACTCGTATGGTATTGCACCGTTTTGGTTTGGTTTGGTACCGTAACGAAGTACTCGTACGGTATTGCACCGTGTTGGTGTGGTTTGGTGCTGTATGGATGTACTCGTACGGTATTGCACCGTTTTGGTTAGGTTTGGTACCGTAACGAAGTACTCGTACGGTATTGCACCCTTTTGGTGTGGTTTGGTACCGTAACGAAGTACTCGTACGGTATTGCACCGTTTTGGTGTGGTTTGGTACCGTATGGATGTACTCGTACGATATTGCACCGTTTTGGTGTGGTTTCATACCATATGGATGTACTCGTACGGTATTGCACCGTTTTGGTGTGGTTTGGTACCGTATGGATGTACTCGTACGGTATTGCACCGTTTTGGTGTGGTTTGGTACCGTATGGTATTGCACCGTTTTGGTTAGGTTTGGTACCGTAACGAAGTACTCGTCCGGTATTGTACCCTTTTGGTGTGGTTTGGTACCGTAACGAAGTACTCGTACGGTATTGCACCGTTTTGGTGTGGTTTGGTACCGTATGGATGTACTCGTACGGTATTGCACCGTTTTGGTTTGGTTTGGTACCGTAACGAAGTACTCGAACGGTATTGTACCCTTTTGGTGTGGTTTGGTACCGTAACGAAGTACTCGTACGGTATTGCACGGTGTTGGTGCGGTTTGGTACCGTATCGATGTACTCGTACGGTATTGTACCCTTTTTTTGTGGTTTGGTACCGTAACGAAGTACTCGTACGGTATTGCACCGTTTTGGTTTGGTTTGGTACCGTATGGATGTACTCGTATGGTATTGCACCGTTTTGGTTTGGTTTGGTACCGTAACGAAGTACTCGTACGGTATTGTACCCTTTTGGTGTGGTTTGGTACCGTAACGAAGTAGTTGTACGGTATTGCACCGTTTTGGTGTGGTTTGGTACCGTATGGATGTACTCGTACGGTATTGTACCCTTTTTGTGTGGTTTGGTACCGTAACGAAGTACTCGTACGGTATTGCACCGTGTTGGTGTGGTTTGGTGCTGTATGGATGTACTCGTACGGTATTGCATCGTTTTGGTTAGGTTTGGTACCGTAACGAAGTACTCGTACGGTATTGCACCCTTTTGGTGTGGTTTGGTACCGTAACGAAGTACTCGTACGGTATTGCACCCTTTTGGTGTGGTTTGGTACCGTATGGATGTACTCGTATGGTATTGCACCGTTTTGGTTTGGTTTGGTACCGTAACGAAGTACTCGTACGGTATTGCACCGTGTTGGTGTGGTTTGGTGCTGTATGGATGTACTCATACGGTATTGCACCGTTTTGATTAGGTTTGGTACCGTAACGAAGTACTCGTACGGTATTGCACCCTTTTGGTGTGGTTTGGTACCGTAACGAAGTACTCGTACGGTATTGCACCGTTTTGGTGTGGTTTGGTACCGTATGGATGTACTCGTACGATATTGCACCGTTTTGGTGTGGTTTCATACCATATGGATGTACTCGTACGGTATTGCACCGTTTTGGTGTGGTTTGGTACCGTATGGATGTACTCGTACGGTATTGCACCGTTTTGGTGTGGTTTGGTACCGTATGGTATTGCACCGTTTTGGTTAGGTTTGGTACCGTAACGAAGTACTCGTCCGGTATTGTACCCTTTTGGTGTGGTTTGGTACCGTAACGAAGTACTCGTACGGTATTGCACCGTTTTGGTGTGGTTTGGTACCGTATGGATGTACTCGTACGGTATTGCACCGTTTTGGTTTGGTTTGGTACCGTAACGAAGTACTCGAACGGTATTGTACCCTTTTGGTGTGGTTTGGTACCGTAACGAAGTACTCGTACGGTATTGCACGGTGTTGGTGCGGTTTGGTACCGTATCGATGTACTCGTACGGTATTGTACCCTTTTTTTGTGGTTTGGTACCGTAACGAAGTACTCGTACGGTATTGCACCGTTTTGGTTTGGTTTGGTACCGTATGGATGTACTCGTATGGTATTGCACCGTTTTGGTTTGGTTTGGTACCGTAACGAAGTACTCGTACGGTATTGTACCCTTTTGGTGTGGTTTGGTACCGTAACGAAGTAGTTGTACGGTATTGCACCGTTTTGGTGTGGTTTGGTACCGTATGGATGTACTCGTACGGTATTGTACCCTTTTTGTGTGGTTTGGTACCGTAACGAAGTACTCGTACGGTATTGCACCGTGTTGGTGTGGTTTGGTGCTGTATGGATGTACTCGTACGGTATTGCATCGTTTTGGTTAGGTTTGGTACCGTAACGAAGTACTCGTACGGTATTGCACCCTTTTGGTGTGGTTTGGTACCGTAACGAAGTACTCGTACGGTATTGCACCCTTTTGGTGTGGTTTGGTACCGTATGGATGTACTCGTATGGTATTGCACCGTTTTGGTTTGGTTTGGTACCGTAACGAAGTACTCGTACGGTATTGCACCGTGTTGGTGTGGTTTGGTGCTGTATGGATGTACTCGTACGGTATTGCACCGTTTTGGTTAGGTTTGGTACCGTAACGAAGTACTCGTACGGTATTGCACCCTTTTGGTGTGGTTTGGTACCGTAACGAAGTACTCGTACGGTATTGCACCGTTTTGGTGTGGTTTGGTACTGTATGGATGTACTCGTACGATATTGCACCGTTTTGGTGTGGTTTCGTACCATATGGATGTACTCGTACAGTATTGCACCGTTTTGGTGTGGTTTGGTACCGTATGGATGTACTCGTACGGTATTGCACCGTTTTGGTGTGGTTTGGTACCGTATGGTATTGCACCGTTTTGGTTAGGTTTGGTACCGTAACGAAGTACTCGTCCGGTATTGTACCCTTTTGGTGTGGTTTGGTACCGTAACGAAGTACTCGTACGGTATTGCACCGTTTTGGTGTGGTTTGGTACCGTATGGATGTACTCGTACGGTATTGCACCGTTTTGGTTTGGTTTGGTACCGTAACGAAGTACTCGAACGGTATTGTACCCTTTTGGTGTGGTTTGGTACCGTAACGAAGTACTCGTACGGTATTGCACGGTGTTGGTGTGGTTTGGTACCGTATCGATGTACTCGTACGGTATTGTACCCTTTTTTTGTGGTTTGGTACCGTAACGAAGTACTCGTACGGTATTGCACCGTTTTGGTTTGGTTTGGTACCGTATGGATGTACTCGTATGGTATTGCACCGTTTTGGTTTGGTTTGGTACCGTAACGAAGTACTCGTACGGTATTGTACCCTTTTGGTGTGGTTTAGTACCGTAACGAAGTAGTTGTACGGTATTGCACCGTTTTGGTGTGGTTTGGTACCGTATGGATGTACTCGTACGGTATTGTACCCTTTTTGTGTGGTTTGGTACCGTAACAAAGTACTCGTACGGTATTGCACCGTGTTGGTGTGGTTTGGTGCTGTATGGATGTACTCGTACGGTATTGCATCGTTTTGGTTAGGTTTGGTACCGTAACGAAGTACTCGTACGGTATTGCACCCTTTTGGTGTGGTTTGGTACCGTAACGAAGTACTCGTACGGTATTGCACCCTTTTGGTGTGGTTTGGTACCGTATGGATGTACTCGTATGGTATTGCACCGTTTTGGTTTGGTTTGGTACCGTAACGAAGTACTCGTACGGTATTGCACCGTGTTGGTGTGGTTTGGTGCTGTATGGATGTACTCGTACGGTATTGCACCGTTTTGGTTAGGTTTGGTACCGTAACGAAGTACTCGTACGGTATTGCACCCTTTTGGTGAGGTTTGGTACCGTAACGAAGTACTCGTACGGTATTGCACCGTTTTGGTGTGGTTTGGTACCGTATGGATGTACTCGTACAATATTGAACCGTTTTGGTGTGGTTTCGTACCATATGGATGTACTCGTACGGTATTGCACCGTTTTGGTGTGGTTTGGTACCGTATGGATGTACTCGTACGGTATTGCACCGTTTTGGTGTGGTTTGGTACCGTATGGTATTGCACCGTTTCGGTTAGGTTTGGTACCGTAACGAAGTACTCGTCCGGTATTGTACCCTTTTGGTGTGGTTTGGTACCGTAACGAAGTACTCGTACGGTATTGCACCGTTTTGGTGTGGTTTGGTACCGTATGGATGTACTCGTACGGTTTTGCACCGTTTTGGTTTGGTTTGGTACCGTAACGAAGTACTCGTACGGTATTGCACCGTTTTGGTGTGGTGTGGTACCGTATGGATGTACTCGTACAGTATTGCACCGTTTTGGTGTGGTTTGGTACCGTATGGATGTACTCGTACGGTATTGCACCATTTTGGTGTGGTTTGGTACCGTATGGATGTACTCGTACGGTATTGCACCGTTTTGGTTTGGTTTGGTACCGTAACGAAGTACTCGAACGGTATTGTACCCTTTTGGTGTGGTTTGGTACCGTAACGAAGTACTCGTACGGTATTGCACGGTGTTGGTGTGGTTTGGTACCGTATCGATGTACTCGTACGGTATTGTACCCTTTTTTTGTGGTTTGGTACCGTAACGAAGTACTCGTACGGTATTGCACCGTTTTGGTTTGGTTTGGTATCGTATGGATGTACTCGTATGGTATTGCACCGTTTTGGTTTGGTTTGGTACCGTAACGAAGTACTCGTACGGTATTGTACCCTTTTGGTGTGGTTTGGTACCGTAACGAAGTAGTTGTACGGTATTGCACCGTTTTGGTGTGGTTTGGTACCGTATGGATGTACTCGTACGGTATTGTACCCTTTTTGTGTGGTTTGGTACCGTAACGAAGTACTCGTACGGTATTGCACCGTGTTGGTGTGGTTTGGTGCTGTATGGATGTACTCGTACGGTATTGCACCGTTTTGGTTATGTTTGGTACCGTAACGAAGTACTCGTACGGTATTGCACCCTTTTGGTGTGGTTTGGTACCGTAACGAAGTACTCGTACGGTATTGCACCCTTTTGGTGTGGTTTGGTACCGTATGGATGTACTCGTATGGTATTGCACCGTTTTGGTTTGGTTTGGTACCGTAACGAAGTACTCGTACGGTATTGCACCGTGTTGGTGTGGTTTGGTGCTGTATGGATGTACTCGTACGGTATTGCACCGTTTTGGTTAGGTTTGGTACCGTAACGAAGTACTCGTACGGTATTGCACCCTTTTGGTGTGGTTTGGTACCGTAACGAAGTACTCGTACAGTATTGCACCGTTTTGGTGTGGTTTGGTACCGTATGGATGTACTCGTACGATATTGCACCGTTTTGGTGTGGTTTCGTACCATATGGATGTACTCGTACGGTATTGCACCGTTTTGGTGTGGTTTGGTACCGTATGGATGTACTCGTACGGTGTTGCACCGTTTTGGTGTGGTTCGGTACCGTATGGATGTACTTGTACGGTATTGCACCGTTTTGGTTTGGTTTGGTACCGTAACGAAGTATTCGTACGGTATTGTACCCTTTTGGTGTGGTTTGGTATCGTAACGAAGTACTCGTACGGTATTGCACCGTTTTGGTGAGGTTTGGCACCGTATGGATCTACTCGTACGGTATTGCACCGTTTTGGTGTGGTTTGGTACCGTATAGATGTACTCGTACGGTATTGCACCGTTTTTGTTAGGTTTGGTACCGTAACGAAGTACTCGTACGGTATTGCACCGTTTTGGTGTTGTTTGGTACCGTATGGATGTACTCGTACGGTATTGCACCGTTTTGGTTTGGTTTGGTACCGTAACGAATTACTCGTACGGTATTGCACCGTTTTGGTGTGGTTTGGTACCGTATGGATGTACTCGTACGGTATTGCACCGTTTTGGTGTGGCTTTGTACCGTATGGATGTATTCGTACGGTATTGCACCGTTTTGGTTTGGTTTTGTACCGTAACGAAGTACTCGAACGGTATTGTACCTTTTAGGTGTGGTTTGGTATCGTAACGAAGTACTCGTACGGTATTGCACCGTTTTATTGTGGTTTGGTACGGTATCGATGTACTCGTACAGTATTTCACCGTTTTGGTGTGGTTTGGTACCGTATGGATGTACTCGTACGGTATTGCACCGTTTTGGTTTGGTTTGGTACCGTAACGAAGTACTCGTACGGTATTGCACCGTTTTGGTGTGGTTTGGTACCGTATGGATGTACTCGTACGGTATTGCACCGTTTTGGTGTGGTTTGGTACCGTATGGATGTACTCGTACGGTATTGCACCGTTTTGGTTTGGTTTGGTACCGTAACGAAGTACTCGTACGGTATTGCACCGTTTTGGTGTGGTTTGGTACCGTATGGATGTACTCGTACGGTGTTGCACCGTTTTGGTGTGGTTCGGTACCGTATGGATGTACTTGTACGGTATTGCACCGTTTTGGTTTGGTTTGGTACCGTAACGAAGTATTCGTACGGTATTGTACCCTTTTGGTGTGGTTTGGTATCGTAACGAAGTACTCGTACGGTATTGCACCGTTTTGGTGAGGTTTGGCACCGTATGGATCTACTCGTACGGTATTGCACCGTTTTGGGGTGGTTTGGTACCGTATAGATGTACTCGTACGGTATTGCACCGTTTTTGTTAGGTTTGGTACCGTAACGAAGTACTCGTACGGTATTGCACCGTTTTGGTGTTGTTTGGTACCGTATGGATGTACTCGTACGGTATTGCACCGTTTTGGTTTGGTTTGGTACCGTAACGAATTACTCGTACGGTATTGCACCGCTTTGGTGTGGTTTGGTACCGTATGGATGTACTCGTACGGTATTGCACCGTTTTGGTGTGGCTTGGTACCGTATGGATGTATTCGTACGGTATTGCACCGTTTTGGTTTGGTTTTGTACCGTAACGAAGTACTCGAACGGTATTGTACCTTTTAGGTGTGGTTTGGTATCGTAACGAAGTACTCGTACGGTATTGCACCGTTTTGTTGTGGTTTGGTACGGTATCGATGTACTCGTACAGTATTGCACCGTTTTGGTGTGGTTTGGTACCGTATGGATGTACTCGTACGGTATTGCACCGTTTTGGTGTGGTTTGGTACCGTATGGATGTACTTGTACGGTATTGCACCGTTTTGGTTTGGTTTGGTACCGTAACGAAGTACTCGTACGGTATTGTACCCTTTTGGTGTGGTTTGGTACCGTAACGAAGTACTCGTACGGTATTGCACCGTTTTGGTGTGGTTTGGTACCGTATGGATGTACTCGTACGGTATTGCACCGTTTTGGTGTGGTTTGGTACCGTATGGATGTACTCGTACGGTATTGCACCGTTTTGGTTTGGTTTGGTACCGTAACGAAGTACTCGTACGGTATTGCACCGTTTTGGTGTGGTTTTGTACCGTATGGATGTACTCGTACGGTGTTGCACCGTTTTGGTGTGGTTCGGTACCGTATGGATGTACTTGTACGGTATTGCACCGTTTCGGTTTGGTTTGGTACTGTAACGAAGTATTCGTACGGTATTGTACCCTTTTGGTGTGGTTTGGTATCGTAACGAAGTACTCGTACGGTATTGCACCGTTTTGGTGAGGTTTGGCACCGTATGGATCTACTTGTACGGTATTGCACTGTTTTGGTTTGGTTTGGTACCGTATGGATGTACTCGTATGGTATTGCACCGTTTTTGTTAGGTTTGGTACCGTAACGAAGTACTCGTACGGTATTGCACCGTTTTGGTGTTGTTTGGTACCGTATGGATGTACTCGTACGGTATTGCACCGTTTTGGTTTGGTTTGGTACCGTAACGAATTACTCGTACGGTATTGCACCGTTTTGGTGTGGTTTGGTACCGTATGGATGTACTCGTACGGTATTGCACCGTTTTGGTGTGGCTTGGTACCGTATGGATGTATTCGTACGGTATTGCACCGTTTTTGTTTGGTTTTGTACCGTAACGAAGTACTCGAACGGTATTGTACCTTTTAGGTGTGGTTTGGTATCGTAACGAAGTACTCGTACGGTATTGCACCGTTTTGTTGTGGTTTGGTACGGTATCGATGTACTCGTACAGTATTGCACCGTTTTGGTGTGGTTTGGTACCGTATGGATGTTCTCGTACGGTATTGCACCGTTTTGGTGTGGTTTGGTACCGTATGGATGTACTTGTACGGTATTGCACCATTTTGGTTTGGTTTGGTACCGTAACGAAGTACTCGTACGGTATTGCACCCTTTTGGTGTGGTTTGGTACCGTAACGAAGTACTCGTACGGTATTGCACCGTTTTGGTGTGGTTTGGTACCGTATGGATGTACTCGTACGGTATTGCACCGTTTTGGTGTGGTTTGGTACCGTATGGATGTACTCGTACGGTATTGCACCGTTTTGGTTTGGTTTGGTACCGTAACGAAGTACTCGTACGGTATTGCACCGTTTTGGTGTGGTTTGGTACCGTATGGATGTACTCGTACGGTGTTGCACCGTTTTGGTGTGGTTCGGTACCGTATGGATGTACTTGTACGGTATTGCACCGTTTTGGTTTGGTTTGGTACCGTAACGAAGTATTCGTACGGTATTGTACCCTTTTGGTGTGGTTTGGTATCGTAACGAAATACTCGTACGGTATTGCACCGTTTTGGTGAGGTTTGGCACCGTATGGATCTACTCGTACGGTATTGCACCGTTTTGGTGTGGTTTGGTACCGTATGGATGTACTCGTATGGTATTGCACCGTTTTTGTTAGGTTTGGTACCGTAACGAAGTACTCGTACGGTATTGCACCGTTTTGGTGTTGTTTGGTACCGTATGGATGTACTCGTACGGTATTGCACCGTTTTGGTTTGGTTTGGTACCGTAACGAATTACTCGTAAGGTATTGCACCGTTTTGGTGTGGTTTGGTACCGTATGGATGTACTCGTACGGTATTGCACCGTTTTTGTGTGGCTTGGTACCGTATGGATGTATTCGTACGGTATTGCACCGTTTTGGTTGTGTTTTGTACCGTAACGAAGTACTCGAACGGTATTGTACCTTTTAGGTGTGGTTTGGTATCGTAACGAAGTACTCGTACGGTATTGCACCGTTTTGTTGTGGTTTGGTACGGTATCGATGTACTCGTACAGTATTGCACCGTTTTGGTGTGGTTTGGTACCGTATGGATGTACTCGTACGGTATTGCACCGTTTTGGTGTGGTTTGGTACCGTATGGATGTACTTGTACGGTATTGCACCGTTTTGGTTTGGTTTGGTACCGTAACGAAGTACTCGTACGGTATTGTACCCTTTTGGTGTGGTTTGGTACCGTAACGAAGTACTCGTACGGTATTGCACCCTTTTGGTGAGGTTTGGCACCGTATGGATCTACTCGTACAGTATTGCACCGTTTTGGTGTGGTTTGGTACCGTATGGATGTACTCGTATGGTATTGCACCGTTTTTGTTAGGTTTGGTACCGTAACGAAGTACTCGTACGGTATTGTACCCTTTTTGTGTGGTTTGGTACCGTAACGAAGTACTCTTACGGTATTGCACCGTTTTGGGGTGGTTTGGTACCGTATGGATGTAATCGTACGGTATTGCACCGTTTTGGTGTGGTTTGGTACCGTATGGATGTACTCGTACGGTATTGCACCGTTTTGGTTTCGTTTAGTACCGTAACGAAGTACTCGAACGGTATTTTACCCTTTTGGTGTGGTTTGGTACCGTAACGAAGTACTCGTACGGTATTGCACCGTGTTGGTGTGGTTTGGTACCGTATCGATGTACTCGTACGGTATTGTACCCTTTTTGTGTGGTTTGGTACCGTAACGAAGTACTCGTACGGTATTGCACCGTTTTGGTGTGGTTTGGTACCGTATGGATGTACTCGTACGGTATTGCACCGTTTTGGTGTGGTTTGGTACCGTATGGATGTACTCGTACGGTATTGCACCGTTTTGGTTTGGTTTGGGACCGTAACGAAGTACTCGTACGGTATTGCACCGTTTTGGTGTGGTTTGGTACCGTATGGATGTACTCGTACGGTATTGCACCGTTTTGGTGTGGTTTGGTGCCGTATGGATGTACTCGTACGGTATTGCACCGTTTTGGTTTGGTTTGTTACCGTAACGAAGTACTCAAACGGTATTGTACCCTTTTGGTGTGGTTTGGTACCGTAACGAAGTACTCGTACGGTATTGCATCGTGTTGGTGTGGTTTGGTACCGTATCGATGTACTCGTACGGTATTGTACCTTTTTGTGTGGTTTGGTACCGTAACGAAGTACTCGTACGGTATTGCACCGTTTTGGTTTGGTTTGGTACCGTATGGATGTACTCGTATGGTATTGCACCGTTTTGGTTTGGTTTGGTACCGTAACGAAGTACTCGTACGGTATTGTACCCTTTTGGTGTGGTTTGGTACCGTAACGAAGTACTCTTACGGTATTGCACCGTTTTGGGGTGGTTTGGTACCGTATGGATGTAATCGTACGGTATTGCACCGTTTTGGTGTGGTTTGGTACCGTATGGATGTACTCGTACGGTATTGCACCGTTTTGGTTTGGTTTGGTACCGTAACGAAGTACTCGAACGGTATTGTACCCTTTTGGTGTGGTTTGTTACCGTAACGAAGTACTCGTACGGTATTGCATCGTGTTGGTGTGGTTTGGTACCGTATCGATGTACTCATACGGTATTGTACCCTTTTTGTGTGGTTTGGTACCGTAACGAAGTACTCGTACGGTATTGCACCGTTTTGGTTTGGTTTGGTACCGTAAGGATGTACTCGTATGGTATTGCACCGTTTTGGTTTGGTTTGGTACCGTAACGAAGTACTCGTACGGTATGGTACCCTTTTGGAGTGGTTTGGTACCGTAACGAAGTACTCTTACGGTATTGCACCGTTTTGGGGTGGTTTGGTACCGTATGGATGTAATCGTACGGTATTGCACCGTTTTGGGGTGGTTTGGTACCGTATGGATGTAATCGTACGGTATTGCACCGTTTTGGTGTGGTTTGGTACCGTATGGATGTACTCGTACGGTATTGCACCGTTTTGGTTTGGTTATGTACCGTAACGAAGTACTCGAACGGTATTGTACCCTTTTGGTGTGGTTTGGTACCGTAACGAAGTACTCGTACGGTATTGCACCGTGTTGGTGTGGTTTGGTACCGTATCGATGTACTCGTACGGTATTGTACCCTTTTTGTGTGGTTTGGTACCGTAACGAAGTACTCGTACGGTATTGCACCGTGTTGGTGTGGTTTGGTACCGTATCGATGTACTCGTACGGTATTGTACCCTTTTTGTGTGGTTTTGTACCTTAACGAAGTACTCTACGGTATGGCACCGTTTTGGTTTGGTTTGGTACCGTATGGATGTACTCGTATGGTATTGCACCGTTTTGGTTTGGTTTGGTACCGTAACGAAGTACTCGTACGGTATTGTACCCTTTTGGTGTGGTTTGGTACCGTAACGAAGTACTTGTACGGTATTGCACCGTTTTGGTGTGGTTTGGTACCGTATGGATGTACTCGTATGGTATTGTACCATTTTTGTGTGGTTTGGTACCGTAACGAAGTATTCGTACGGTATTGCACCGTTTTGGTGTGGTTTGGTGCCGTATGGATGTACTCGTACGGTATTGCACCGTTTATGTTAGGTTTGGTACCGTAACGAAGTACTTGTACGGTATTGCACCCTTTTGGTGTGGTTTGGTACCATAACGAAGTACTCGTACGGTATTGCACCGTTTTGGTGTGGTTTGGTACCGTATGGATGTACTCGTACGGTATTGCACCGTTTTGGTTTGGTTTGGTACCGTAACGAAGTACTCGTACGGTATTGCACCGTTTTGGTGTGGTTTGGTACCGTATGGATGTACTCGTACGGTATTGCACCGTTTTGGTGTGGTTTGGTACCGTATGGATGTACTTGTACGAGATTGCCTTATTTTTGTTTGGTTTGGTACCGTAACGAAGTACTCGTACGGTATTGTACCCTTTTGGTGTGGTTTGGTACCGTAAGGAAGTACTCGTACGGTATTGCACCGTTTTGGTGAGGTTTGGCACCGTATGGATCTAGTCGTACGGTATTGCACCGTTTTGGTGTGGTTTGGTACCGTATGGATGTACTCGTATGGTATTGCACCGTTTTTGTAAGGTTTGGTACCGTAACGAAGTACTCGTACGGTATTGTACCCTTTTTGGGTGGTTTGGTACCGTAGCGAAGTACTCGTACGGTATTGCACCGTTTTGGTGTGGTTTGGTACCGTATGGATGAACTCGTACGGTATTGCACCGTTTTGGTTTGGTTTGGTACCGTAACGAAGTACTCGTACGGTATTGCACCGTTTTGGTGTGGTTTGGTACCGTATGGATGTACTCGTACGGTATTGCACCGTTTTGGTGTGGCTTGGTACCGTATGGATGTATTCGTACGGTATTGCACCGTTTTGGTTTGGTTTTGTACCGTAACGAAGTACTCAAACGGTATTGTACCTTTTAGGTGTGGTTTGGTATCGTAACGAAGTACTCGTACGGTATTGCACCGTTTTGTTGTGGTTTTGTACCGTATCGATGTACTCGTACGGTATTGCACCGTTTTGGTGTGGTTTGGTACCGTAAGGATGTACTCGTACGGTATTGCACCGTTTTGGTGTGGTTTGGTACCGTATGGATATACTTGTACGGTATTGCACCGTTTTGGTTTCGTTTGGTACCGTAACGAAGTACTCGTACGGTATTTTACCCTTTTGGTGTGGTTTGGTACCGTAACGAAGTACTCGTACGGTATTGCACCGTTTTGGTGTGGTTTGGTACCGTATGGATGTACTCGTACGGTATTGCACCGTTTTGGTGTGGTTTGGTACCGTATGGATGTACTCGTACGGTATTGCACCGTTTTGGTTTGGTTTGGTACCGTAACGAAGTACTCGTACGGTATTGCACCGTTTTGGTGTGGTTTGGTACCGTATGGATGTACTCGTACGGTGTTGCACCGTTTTGGTGTGGTTCGGTACCGTATGGATGTACTTGTACGGTATTGCACCGTTTTGGTTTGGTTTGGTACCGTAACGAAGTATTCGTACGGTATTGTACCCTTTTGGTGTGGTTTGGTATCGTAACGAAGTACTCGTACGGTATTGCACCGTTTTGGTGAGGTTTGGCACCGTATGGATCTACTCGTACGGTATTGCACCGTTTTGGTGTGGTTTGGTACCGTATGGATGTACTCGTATGGTATTGCACCGTTTTTGTTAGGTTTGGTACCGTAACGAAGTACTCGTACGGTATTGCACCGTTTTGGTGTTGTTTGGTACCGTATGGATGTACTCGTACGGTATTGCACCGTTTTGGTTTGGTTTGGTACCGTAACGAATTACTCGTACGGTATTGCACCGTTTTGGTGTGGTTTGGTACCGTATGGATGTACTCGTACGGTATTGCACCGTTTTTGTGTGGCTTGGTACCGTATGGATGTATTCGTACGGTATTGCACCGTTTTGGTTTGGTTTTGTACCGTAACGAAGTACTCGAACGGTATTGTACCTTTTAGGTGTGGTTTGGTATCGTAACGAAGTACTCGTACGGTATTGCACCGTTTTGTTGTGGTTTGGTACGGTATCGATGTACTCGTACAGTATTGCACCGTTTTGGTGTGGTTTGGTACCGTATGGATGTACTCGTACGGTATTGCACCGTTTTGGTGTGGTTTGGTACCGTATGGATGTACTTGTACGGTATTGCACCGTTTTGGTTTGGTTTGGTACCGTAACGAAGTACTCGTACGGTATTGTACCCTTTTGGTGTGGTTTGGTACCGTAACGAAGTACTCGTACGGTATTGCACCCTTTTGGTGAGGTTTGGCACCGTATGGATCTACTCGTACAGTATTGCACCGTTTTGGTGTGGTTTGGTACCGTATGGATGTACTCGTATGGTATTGCACCGTTTTTGTTAGGTTTGGTACCGTAACGAAGTACTCGTACGGTATTGTACCCTTTTTGTGTGGTTTGGTACCGTAACGAAGTACTCTTACGGTATTGCACCGTTTTGGGGTGGTTTGGTACCGTATGGATGTAATCGTACGGTATTGCACCGTTTTGGTGTGGTTTGGTACCGTATGGATGTACTCGTACGGTATTGCACCGTTTTGGTTTCGTTTAGTACCGTAACGAAGTACTCGAACGGTATTTTACCCTTTTGGTGTGGTTTCGTACCGTAACGAAGTACTCGTACGGTATTGCACCGTGTTGGTGTGGTTTGGTACCGTATCGATGTACTCGTACGGTATTGTACCCTTTTTGTGTGGTTTGGTACCGTAACGAAGTACTCGTACGGTATTGCACCGTTTTGGTGTGGTTTGGTACCGTATGGATGTACTCGTACGGTATTGCACCGTTTTGGTGTGGTTTGGTACCGTATGGATGTACTCGTACGGTATTGCACCGTTTTGGTTTGGTTTGGGACCGTAACGAAGTACTCGTACGGTATTGCACCGTTTTGGTGTGGTTTGGTACCGTATGGATGTACTCGTACGGTATTGCACCGTTTTGGTGTGGTTTGGTGCCGTATGGATGTACTCGTACGGTATTGCACCGTTTTGGTTTGGTTTGTTACCGTAACGAAGTACTCAAACGGTATTGTACCCTTTTGGTGTGGTTTGGTACCGTAACGAAGTACTCGTACGGTATTGCATCGTGTTGGTGTGGTTTGGTACCGTATCGATGTACTCGTACGGTATTGTACCCTTTTTGTGTGGTTTGGTACCGTAACGAAGTACTCGTACGGTATTGCACCGTTTTGGTTTGGTTTGGTACCGTATGGATGTACTCGTATGGTATTGCACCGTTTTGGTTTGGTTTGGTACCGTAACGAAGTACTCGTACGGTATTGTACCCTTTTGGTGTGGTTTGGTACCGTAACGAAGTACTCTTACGGTATTGCACCGTTTTGGGGTGATTTGGTACCGTATGGATGTAATCGTACGGTATTGCACCGTTTTGGTGTGGTTTGGTACCGTATGGATGTACTCGTACGGTATTGCACCGTTTTGGTTTGGTTTGGTACCGTAACGAAGTACTCGAACGGTATTGTACCCTTTTGGTGTGGTTTGTTACCGTAACGAAGTACTCGTACGGTATTGCATCGTGTTGGTGTGGTTTGGTACCGTATCGATGTACTCATACGGTATTGTACCCTTTTTGTGTGGTTTGGTACCGTAACGAAGTACTCGTACGGTATTGCACCGTTTTGGTTTGGTTTGGTACCGTAAGGATGTACTCGTATGGTATTGCACCGTTTTGGTTTGGTTTGGTACCGTAACGAAGTACTCGTACGGTATGGTACCCTTTTGGAGTGGTTTGGTACCGTAACGAAGTACTCTTACGGTATTGCACCGTTTTGGGGTGGTTTGGTACCGTATGGATGTAATCGTACGGTATTGCACCGTTTTGGGGTGGTTTGGTACCGTATGGATGTAATCGTACGGTATTGCACCGTTTTGGTGTGGTTTGGTACCGTATGGATGTACTCGTACGGTATTGCACCGTTTTGGTTTGGTTATGTACCGTAACGAAGTACTCGAACGGTATTGTACCCTTTTGGTGTGGTTTGGTACCGTAACGAAGTACTCGTACGGTATTGCACCGTGTTGGTGTGGTTTGGTACCGTATCGATGTACTCGTACGGTATTGTACCCTTTTTGTGTGGTTTGGTACCGTAACGAAGTACTCGTACGGTATTGCACCGTGTTGGTGTGGTTTGGTACCGTATCGATGTACTCGTACGGTATTGTACCCTTTTTGTGTGGTTTGGTACCTTAACGAAGTACTCTACGGTATGGCACCGTTTTGGTTTGGTTTGGTACCGTATGGATGTACTCGTATGGTATTGCACCGTTTTGGTTTGGTTTGGTACCGTAACGAAGTACTCGTACGGTATTGTACCCTTTTGGTGTGGTTTGGTACCGTAACGAAGTACTTGTACGGTATTGCACCGTTTTGGTGTGGTTTGGTACCGTATGGATGTACTCGTATGGTATTGTACCATTTTTGTGTGGTTTGGTACCGTAACGAAGTATTCGTACGGTATTGCACCGTTTTGGTGTGGTTTGGTGCCGTATGGATGTACTCGTACGGTATTGCACCGTTTATGTTAGGTTTGGTACCGTAACGAAGTACTTGTACGGTATTGCACCCTTTTGGTGTGGTTTGGTACCATAACGAAGTACTCGTACGGTATTGCACCGTTTTGGTGTGGTTTGGTACCGTATGGATGTACTCGTACGGTATTGCACCGTTTTGGTTTGGTTTGGTACCGTAACGAAGTACTCGTACGGTATTGCACCGTTTTGGTGTGGTTTGGTACCGTATGGATGTACTCGTACGGTATTGCACCGTTTTGGTGTGGTTTGGTACCGTATGGATGTACTTGTACGAGATTGCCTTATTTTTGTTTGGTTTGGTACCGTAACGAAGTACTCGTACGGTATTGTACCCTTTTGGTGTGGTTTGGTACCGTAAGGAAGTACTCGTACGGTATTGCACCGTTTTGGTGAGGTTTGGCACCGTATGGATCTAGTCGTACGGTATTGCACCGTTTTGGTGTGGTTTGGTACCGTATGGATGTACTCGTATGGTATTGCACCGTTTTTGTAAGGTTTGGTACCGTAACGAAGTACTCGTACGGTATTGTACCCTTTTTGGGTGGTTTGGTACCGTAGCGAAGTACTCGTACGGTATTGCACCGTTTTGGTGTGGTTTGGTACCGTATGGATGAACTCGTACGGTATTGCACCGTTTTGGTTTGGTTTGGTACCGTAACGAAGTACTCGTACGGTATTGCACCGTTTTGGTGTGGTTTGGTACCGTATGGATGTACTCGTACGGTATTGCACCGTTTTGGTGTGGCTTGGTACCGTATGGATGTATTCGTACGGTATTGCACCGTTTTGGTTTGGTTTTGTACCGTAACGAAGTACTCAAACGGTATTGTACCTTTTAGGTGTGGTTTGGTATCGTAACGAAGTACTCGTACGGTATTACACCGTTTTGTTGTGGTTTTGTACCGTATCGATGTACTCGTACGGTATTGCACCGTTTTGGTGTGGTTTGGTACCGTATGGATGTACTCGTACGGTATTGCACCGTTTTGGTGTGGTTTGGTACCGTATGGATATACTGGTACGGTATTGCACCGTTTTGGTTTCGTTTGGTACCGTAACGAAGTACTCGTACGGTATTTTACCCTTTTGGTGTGGTTTGGTACCGTAACGAAGTACTCGTACGGTATTGCACCGTTTTGGTGAGGTTTGGCACCGTATGGATCTACTCGTACAGTATTGCACCGTTTTGGTGTGGTTTGGTACCGTATGGATGTACACGTATGGTATTGCACCGTTTTTGTTAGGTTTGGTACCGTAACGAAGTACTCGTAAGGTATTGTACCCTTTTTGTGTGGTTTGGTACCGTAACGAAGTACTCGTACGGTATTGCACCGTTTTGGTGTGGTTTGGTACCGTAACGAAGTACTCGTACGGTATTGCACCGTTTTGGTGTGGTTTGGTACCGTATGGATGTACTCGTACGGTATTGCACCGTTTTGGTGTGGTTTGGTACCGTATGGATGTACTCGTACGGTATTGCACCGTTTTGGTTTGGTTTGGTACCGTAACGAAGTACTCGTACGGTATTGCACCGTTTTGGTGTGGTTTGGTACCGTATGGATGTACTCGTACGGTGTTGCACCGTTTTGGTGTGGTTCGGTACCGTATGGATGTACTTGTACGGTATTGCACCGTTTCGGTTTGGTTTGGTACTGTAACGAAGTATTCGTACGGTATTGTACCCTTTTGGTGTGGTTTGGTATCGTAACGAAGTACTCGTACGGTATTGCACCGTTTTGGTTAGGTTTGGCACCGTATGGATCTACTCGTACGGTATTGCACTGTTTTGGTTTGGTTTGGTACCGTATGGATGTACTCGTATGGTATTGCACCGTTTTTGTTAGGTTTGGTACCGTAACGAAGTACTCGTACGGTATTGCACCGTTTTGGTGTTGTTTGGTACCGTATGGATGTACTCGTACGGTATTGCACCGTTTTGGTTTGGTTTGGTACCGTAACGAATTACTCGTACGGTATTGCACCGTTTTGGTGTGGTTTGGTACCGTATGGATGTACTCGTACGGTATTGCACCGTTTTGGTGTGGCTTGGTACCGTATGGATGTATTCGTACGGTATTGCACCGTTTTTGTTTGGTTTTGTACCGTAACGAAGTACTCGAATGGTATTGTACCTTTTAGGTGTGGTTTGGTATCGTAACGAAGTACTCGTACGGTATTGCACCGTTTTGTTGTGGTTTGGTACGGTATCGATGTACTCGTACAGTATTGCACCGTTTTGGTGTGGTTTGGTACCGTATGGATGTTCTCGTACGGTATTGCACCGTTTTGGTGTGGTTTGGTACCGTATGGATGTACTTGTACGGTATTGCACCATTTTGGTTTGGTTTGGTACCGTAACGAAGTACTCGTACGGTATTGCACCCTTTTGGTGTGGTTTGGTACCGTAACGAAGTACTCGTACGGTATTGCACCGTTTTGGTGTGGTTTGGTACCGTATGGATGTACTCGTACGGTATTGCACCGTTTTGGTGTGGTTTGGTACCGTATGGATGTACTCGTACGGTATTGCACCGTTTTGGTTTGGTTTGGTACCGTAACGAAGTACTCGTACGGTATTGCACCGTTTTGGTGTGGTTTGGTACCGTATGGATGTACTCGTACGGTGTTGCACCGTTTTGGTGTGGTTCGGTACCGTATGGATGTACTTGTACGGTATTGCACCGTTTTGGTTTGGTTTGGTACCGTAACGAAGTATTCGTACGGTATTGTACCCTTTTGGTGTGGTTTGGTATCGTAACGAAATACTCGTACGGTATTGCACCGTTTTGGTGAGGTTTGGCACCGTATGGATCTACTCGTACGGTATTGCACCGTTTTGGTGTGGTTTGGTACCGTATGGATGTACTCGTATGGTATTGCACCGTTTTTGTTAGGTTTGGTACCGTAACGAAGTACTCGTACGGTATTGCACCGTTTTGGTGTTGTTTGGTACCGTATGGATGTACTCGTACGGTATTGCACCGTTTTGGTTTGGTTTGGTACCGTAACGAATTACTCGTACGGTATTGCACCGTTTTGGTGTGGTTTGGTACCGTATGGATGTACTCGTACGGTATTGCACCGTTTTTGTGTGGCTTGGTACCGTATGGATGTATTCGTACGGTATTGCACCGTTTTGGTTTGGTTTTGTACCGTAACGAAGTACTCGAACGGTATTGTACCTTTTAGGTGTGGTTTGGTATCGTAACGAAGTACTCGTACGGTATTGCACCGTTTTGTTGTGGTTTGGTACGGTATCGATGTACTCGTACAGTATTGCACCGTTTTGGTGTGGTTTGGTACCGTATGGATGTACTCGTACGGTATTGCACCGTTTTGGTGTGGTTTGGTACCGTATGGATGTACTTGTACGGTATTGCACCGTTTTGGTTTGGTTTGGTACCGTAACGAAGTACTCGTACGGTATTGTACCCTTTTGGTGTGGTTTGGTACCGTAACGAAGTACTCGTACGGTATTGCACCCTTTTGGTGAGGTTTGGCACCGTATGGATCTACTCGTACAGTATTGCACCGTTTTGGTGTGGTTTGGTACCGTATGGATGTACTCGTATGGTATTGCACCGTTTTTGTTAGGTTTGGTACCGTAACGAAGTACTCGTACGGTATTGTACCCTTTTTGTGTGGTTTGGTACCGTAACGAAGTACTCTTACGGTATTGCACCGTTTTGGGGTGGTTTGGTACCGTATGGATGTAATCGTACGGTATTGCACCGTTTTGGTGTGGTTTGGTACCGTATGGATGTACTCGTACGGTATTGCACCGTTTTGGTTTCGTTTAGTACCGTAACGAAGTACTCGAACGGTATTTTACCCTTTTGGTGTGGTTTGGTACCGTAACGAAGTACTCGTACGGTATTGCACCGTGTTGGTGTGGTTTGGTACCGTATCGATGTACTCGTACGGTATTGTACCCTTTTTGTGTGGTTTGGTACCGTAACGAAGTACTCGTACGGTATTGCACCGTTTTGGTGTGGTTTGGTACCGTATGGATGTACTCGTACGGTATTGCACCGTTTTGGTGTGGTTTGGTACCGTATGGATGTACTCGTACGGTATTGCACCGTTTTGGTTTGGTTTGGGACCGTAACGAAGTACTCGTACGGTATTGCACCGTTTTGGTGTGGTTTGGTACCGTATGGATGTACTCGTACGGTATTGCACCGTTTTGGTGTGGTTTGGTGCCGTATGGATGTACTCGTACGGTATTGCACCGTTTTGGTTTGGTTTGTTACCGTAACGAAGTACTCAAACGGTATTGTACCCTTTTGGTGTGGTTTGGTACCGTAACGAAGTACTCGTACGGTATTGCATCGTGTTGGTGTGGTTTGGTACCGTATCGATGTACTCGTACGGTATTGTACCCTTTTTGTGTGGTTTGGTACCGTAACGAAGTACTCGTACGGTATTGCACCGTTTTGGTTTGGTTTGGTACCGTATGGATGTACTCGTATGGTATTGCACCGTTTTGGTTTGGTTTGGTACCGTAACGAAGTACTCGTACGGTATTGTACCCTTTTGGTGTGGTTTGGTACCGTAACGAAGTACTCTTACGGTATTGCACCGTTTTGGGGTGGTTTGGTACCGTATGGATGTAATCGTACGGTATTGCACCGTTTTGGTGTGGTTTGGTACCGTATGGATGTACTCGTACGGTATTGCACCGTTTTGGTTTGGTTTGGTACCGTAACGAAGTACTCGAACGGTATTGTACCCTTTTGGTGTGGTTTGTTACCGTAACGAAGTACTCGTACGGTATTGCATCGTGTTGGTGTGGTTTGGTACCGTATCGATGTACTCATACGGTATTGTACCCTTTTTGTGTGGTTTGGTACCGTAACGAAGTACTCGTACGGTATTGCACCGTTTTGGTTTGGTTTGGTACCGTAAGGATGTACTCGTATGGTATTGCACCGTTTTGGTTTGGTTTGGTACCGTAACGAAGTACTCGTACGGTATGGTACCCTTTTGGAGTCGTTTGGTACCGTAACGAAGTACTCTTACGGTATTGCACCGTTTTGGGGTGGTTTGGTACCGTATGGATGTAATCGTACGGTATTGCACCGTTTTGGGGTGGTTTGGTACCGTATGGATGTAATCGTACGGTATTGCACCGTTTTGGTGTGGTTTGGTACCGTATGGATGTACTCGTACGGTATTGCACCGTTTTGGTTTGGTTATGTACCGTAACGAAGTACTCGAACGGTATTGTACCCTTTTGGTGTGGTTTGGTACCGTAACGAAGTACTCGTACGGTATTGCACCGTGTTGGTGTGGTTTGGTACCGTATCGATGTACTCGTACGGTATTGTACCCTTTTTGTGTGGTTTGGTACCGTAACGAAGTACTCGTACGGTATTGCACCGTGTTGGTGTGGTTTGGTACCGTATCGATGTACTCGTACGGTATTGTACCCTTTTTGTGTGGTTTGGTACCTTAACGAAGTACTCTACGGTATGGCACCGTTTTGGTTTGGTTTGGTACCGTATGGATGTACTCGTATGGTATTGCACCGTTTTGGTTTGGTTTGGTACCGTAACGAAGTACTCGTACGGTATTGTACCCCTTTGGTGTGGTTTGGTACCGTAACGAAGTACTTGTACGGTATTGCACCGTTTTGGTGTGGTTTGGTACCGTATGGATGTACTCGTATGGTATTGTACCATTTTTGTGTGGTTTGGTACCGTAACGAAGTATTCGTACGGTATTGCACCGTTTTGGTGTGGTTTGGTGCCGTATGGATGTACTCGTACGGTATTGCACCGTTTATGTTAGGTTTGGTACCGTAACGAAGTACTTGTACGGTATTGCACCCTTTTGGTGTGGTTTGGTACCATAACGAAGTACTCGTACGGTATTGCACCGTTTTGGTGTGGTTTGGTACCGTATGGATGTACTCGTACGGTATTGCACCGTTTTGGTTTGGTTTGGTACCGTAACGAAGTACTCGTACGGTATTGCACCGTTTTGGTGTGGTTTGGTACCGTATGGATGTACTCGTACGGTATTGCACCGTTTTGGTGTGGTTTGGTACCGTATGGATGTACTTGTACGAGATTGCCTTATTTTTGTTTGGTTTGGTACCGTAACGAAGTACTCGTACGGTATTGTACCCTTTTGGTGTGGTTTGGTACCGTAAGGAAGTACTCGTACGGTATTGCACCGTTTTGGTGAGGTTTGGCACCGTATGGATCTAGTCGTACGGTATTGCACCGTTTTGGTGTGGTTTGGTACCGTATGGATGTACTCGTATGGTATTGCACCGTTTTTGTAAGGTTTGGTACCGTAACGAAGTACTCGTACGGTATTGTACCCTTTTTGGGTGGTTTGGTACCGTAGCGAAGTACTCGTACGGTATTGCACCGTTTTCGTGTGGTTTGGTACCGTATGGATGAACTCGTACGGTATTGCACCGTTTTGGTTTGGTTTGGTACCGTAACGAAGTACTCGTACGGTATTGCACCGTTTTGGTGTGGTTTGGTACCGTATGGATGTACTCGTACGGTATTGCACCGTTTTGGTGTGGCTTGGTACCGTATGGATGTATTCGTACGGTATTGCACCGTTTTGGTTTGGTTTTGTACCGTAACGAAGTACTCAAACGGTATTGTACCTTTTAGGTGTGGTTTGGTATCGTAACGAAGTACTCGTACGGTATTGCACCGTTTTGTTGTGGTTTTGTACCGTATCGATGTACTCGTACGGTATTGCACCGTTTTGGTGTGGTTTGGTACCGTATGGATGTACTCGTACGGTATTGCACCGTTTTGGTGTGGTTTGGTACCGTATGGATATACTTGTACGGTATTGCACCGTTTTGGTTTCGTTTGGTACCGTAACGAAGTACTCGTACGGTATTTTACCCTTTTGGTGTGGTTTGGTACCGTAACGAAGTACTCGTACGGTATTGCACCGTTTTGGTGTGGTTTGGTACCGTATGGATGTACTCGTACGGTATTGCACCGTTTTGGTGTGGTTAGGTACCGTATGGATGTACTCGTACGGTATTGCACCGTTTTGGTTTGGTTTGGTACCGTAACGAAGTACTCGTACGGTATTGCACCGTTTTGGTGTGGTTTGGTACCGTATGGATGTACTCGTACGGTGTTGCACCGTTTTGGTGTGGTTCGGTACCGTATGGATGTACTTGTACGGTATTGCACCGTTTTGGTTTGGTTTGGTACCGTAACGAAGTATTCGTACGGTATTGTACCCTTTTGGTGTGGTTTGGTATCGTAACGAAGTACTCGTACGGTATTGCACCGTTTTGGTGAGGTTTGGCACCGTATGGATCTACTCGTACGGTATTGCACCGTTTTGGTGTGGTTTGGTACCGTATGGATGTACTCGTATGGTATTGCACCGTTTTTGTTAGGTTTGGTACCGTAACGAAGTACTCGTACGGTATTGCACCGTTTTGGTGTTGTTTGGTACCGTATGGATGTACTCGTACGGTATTGCACCGTTTTGGTTTGGTTTGGTACCGTAACGAATTACTCGTACGGTATTGCACCGTTTTGGTGTGGTTTGGTACCGTATGGATGTACTCGTACGGTATTGCACCGTTTTTGTGTGGCTTGGTACCGTATGGATGTATTCGTACGGTATTGCACCGTTTTGGTTTGGTTTTGTACCGTAACGAAGTACTCGAACGGTATTGTACCTTTTAGGTGTGGTTTGGTATCGTAACGAAGTACTCGTACGGTATTGCACCGTTTTGTTGTGGTTTGGTACGGTATCGATGTACTCGTACAGTATTGCACCGTTTTGGTGTGGTTTGGTACCGTATGGATGTACTCGTACGGTATTGCACCGTTTTGGTGTGGTTTGGTACCGTATGGATGTACTTGTACGGTATTGCACCGTTTTGGTTTGGTTTGGTACCGTAACGAAGTACTCGTACGGTATTGTACCCTTTTGGTGTGGTTTGGTACCGTAACGAAGTACTCGTACGGTATTGCACCCTTTTGGTGAGGTTTGGCACCGTATGGATCTACTCGTACAGTATTGCACCGTTTTGGTGTGGTTTGGTACCGTATGGATGTACTCGTATGGTATTGCACCGTTTTTGTTAGGTTTGGTACCGTAACGAAGTACTCGTACGGTATTGTACCCTTTTTGTGTGGTTTGGTACCGTAACGAAGTACTCTTACGGTATTGCACCGTTTTGGGGTGGTTTGGTACCGTATGGATGTAATCGTACGGTATTGCACCGTTTTGGTGTGGTTTGGTACCGTATGGATGTACTCGTACGGTATTGCACCGTTTTGGTTTCGTTTAGTACCGTAACGAAGTACTCGAACGGTATTTTACCCTTTTGGTGTGGTTTGGTACCGTAACGAAGTACTCGTACGGTATTGCACCGTGTTGGTGTGGTTTGGTACCGTATCGATGTACTCGTACGGTATTGTACCCTTTTTGTGTGGTTTGGTACCGTAACGAAGTACTCGTACGGTATTGCACCGTTTTGGTGTGGTTTGGTACCGTATGGATGTACTCGTACGGTATTGCACCGTTTTGGTGTGGTTTGGTACCGTATGGATGTACTCGTACGGTATTGCACCGTTTTGGTTTGGTTTGGGACCGTAACGAAGTACTCGTACGGTATTGCACCGTTTTGGTGTGGTTTGGTACCGTATGGATGTACTCGTACGGTATTGCACCGTTTTGGTGTGGTTTGGTGCCGTATGGATGTACTCGTACGGTATTGCACCGTTTTGGTTTGGTTTGTTACCGTAACGAAGTACTCAAACGGTATTGTACCCTTTTGGTGTGGTTTGGTACCGTAACGAAGTACTCGTACGGTATTGCATCGTGTTGGTGTGGTTTGGTACCGTATCGATGTACTCGTACGGTATTGTACCCTTTTTGTGTGGTTTGGTACCGTAACGAAGTACTCGTACGGTATTGCACCGTTTTGGTTTGGTTTGGTACCGTATGGATGTACTCGTATGGTATTGCACCGTTTTGGTTTGGTTTGGTACCGTAACGAAGTACTCGTACGGTATTGTACCCTTTTGGTGTGGTTTGGTACCGTAACGAAGTACTCTTACGGTATTGCACCGTTTTGGGGTGGTTTGGTACCGTATGGATGTAATCGTACGGTATTGCACCGTTTTGGTGTGGTTTGGTACCGTATGGATGTACTCGTACGGTATTGCACCGTTTTGGTTTGGTTTGGTACCGTAACGAAGTACTCGAACGGTATTGTACCCTTTTGGTGTGGTTTGTTACCGTAACGAAGTACTCGTACGGTATTGCATCGTGTTGGTGTGGTTTGGTACCGTATCGATGTACTCATACGGTATTGTACCCTTTTTGTGTGGTTTGGTACCGTAACGAAGTACTCGTACGGTATTGCACCGTTTTGGTTTGGTTTGGTACCGTAAGGATGTACTCGTATGGTATTGCACCGTTTTGGTTTGGTTTGGTACCGTAACGAAGTACTCGTACGGTATGGTACCCTTTTGGAGTGGTTTGGTACCGTAACGAAGTACTCTTACGGTATTGCACCGTTTTGGGGTGGTTTGGTACCGTATGGATGTAATCGTACGGTATTGCACCGTTTTGGGGTGGTTTGGTACCGTATGGATGTAATCGTACGGTATTGCACCGTTTTGGTGTGGTTTGGTACCGTATGGATGTACTCGTACGGTATTGCACCGTTTTGGTTTGGTTATGTACCGTAACGAAGTACTCGAACGGTATTGTACCCTTTTGGTGTGGTTTGGTACCGTAACGAAGTACTCGTACGGTATTGCACCGTGTTGGTGTGGTTTGGTACCGTATCGATGTACTCGTACGGTATTGTACCCTTTTTGTGTGGTTTGGTACCGTAACGAAGTACTCGTACGGTATTGCACCGTGTTGGTGTGGTTTGGTACCGTATCGATGTACTCGTACGGTATTGTACCCTTTTTGTGTGGTTTGGTACCTTAACGAAGTACTCTACGGTATGGCACCGTTTTGGTTTGGTTTGGTACCGTATGGATGTACTCGTATGGTATTGCACCGTTTTGGTTTGGTTTGGTACCGTAACGAAGTACTCGTACGGTATTGTACCCCTTTGGTGTGGTTTGGTACCGTAACGAAGTACTTGTACGGTATTGCACCGTTTTGGTGTGGTTTGGTACCGTATGGATGTACTCGTATGGTATTGTACCATTTTTGTGTGGTTTGGTACCGTAACGAAGTATTCGTACGGTATTGCACCGTTTTGGTGTGGTTTGGTGCCGTATGGATGTACTCGTACGGTATTGCACCGTTTATGTTAGGTTTGGTACCGTAACGAAGTACTTGTACGGTATTGCACCCTTTTGGTGTGGTTTGGTACCATAACGAAGTACTCGTACGGTATTGCACCGTTTTGGTGTGGTTTGGTACCGTATGGATGTACTCGTACGGTATTGCACCGTTTTGGTTTGGTTTGGTACCGTAACGAAGTACTCGTACGGTATTGCACCGTTTTGGTGTGGTTTGGTACCGTATGGATGTACTCGTACGGTATTGCACCGTTTTGGTGTGGTTTGGTACCGTATGGATGTACTTGTACGAGATTGCCTTATTTTTGTTTGGTTTGGTACCGTAACGAAGTACTCGTACGGTATTGTACCCTTTTGGTGTGGTTTGGTACCGTAAGGAAGTACTCGTACGGTATTGCACCGTTTTGGTGAGGTTTGGCACCGTATGGATCTAGTCGTACGGTATTGCACCGTTTTGGTGTGGTTTGGTACCGTATGGATGTACTCGTATGGTATTGCACCGTTTTTGTAAGGTTTGGTACCGTAACGAAGTACTCGTACGGTATTGTACCCTTTTTGGGTGGTTTGGTACCGTAGCGAAGTACTCGTACGGTATTGCACCGTTTTGGTGTGGTTTGGTACCGTATGGATGAACTCGTACGGTATTGCACCGTTTTGGTTTGGTTTGGTACCGTAACGAAGTACTCGTACGGTATTGCACCGTTTTGGTGTGGTTTGGTACCGTATGGATGTACTCGTACGGTATTGCACCGTTTTGGTGTGGCTTGGTACCGTATGGATGTATTCGTACGGTATTGCACCGTTTTGGTTTGGTTTTGTACCGTAACGAAGTACTCAAACGGTATTGTACCTTTTAGGTGTGGTTTGGTATCGTAACGAAGTACTCGTACGGTATTGCACCGTTTTGTTGTGGTTTTGTACCGTATCGATGTACTCGTACGGTATTGCACCGTTTTGGTGTGGTTTGGTACCGTATGGATGTACTCGTACGGTATTGCACCGTTTTGGTGTGGTTTGGTACCGTATGGATATACTTGTACGGTATTGCACCGTTTTGGTTTCGTTTGGTACCGTAACGAAGTACTCGTACGGTATTTTACCCTTTTGGTGTGGTTTGGTACCGTAACGAAGTACTCGTACGGTATTGCACCGTTTTGGTGAGGTTTGGCACCGTATGGATCTACTCGTACAGTATTGCACCGTTTTGGTGTGGTTTGGTACCGTATGGATGTACACGTATGGTATTGCACCGTTTTTGTTAGGTTTGGTACCGTAACGAAGTACTCGTAAGGTATTGTACCCTTTTTGTGTGGTTTGGTACCGTAACGAAGTACTCGTACGGTATTGCACCGTTTTGGTGTGGTTTTGTACCGTAGGGATGTACTCGTACAATATTGTACCCTTTTTGTGTGGTTTGGTACCGTAACGAAGTACTCGTACGGTATTGCACCGTTTTGGTGTGGTTTGGTACCGTATGGATGTACTCGTACGGTATTGCACCGTTTTGGTGTGGTTTGGTACCGTATGGATGTACTCGTACGGTATTGCACCGTTTTGGTTTGGTTTGGTACCGTAACGAAGTACTCGTACGGTATTGCACCGTTTTGGTGTGGTTTGGTACCGTATGGATGTACTTGTACGGTGTTGCACCGTTTTGGTGTGGTTCGGTACCGTATGGATGTACTTGTACGGTATTGTACCGTTTTGGTTTGGTTTGGTACCGTAACGAAGTATTCGTACGGTATTGTACCCTTTTGGTGTGGTTTGGTATCGTAACGAAGTACTCGTACGGTATTGCACCGTTTTTGTGAAGTTTGGCACCGTATGGATCTACTCGTACGGTATTGCACCGTTTTGGTGTGGTTTGGTACCGTATGGATATACTCGTAAGGTATTGCACCGTTTTTGTTAGGTTTGGTACCGTAACAAAGTACTCGTACGGTATTGCACCGTTTTGGTGTGGTTTGTTACCGTATGGATGTACTCGTACGGTATTGCACCGTTTTGGTTTGGTTTGGTACCGTAACGAATTACTCGTACGGTATTGCACCGTTTTGGTGTGGTTTGGTACCGTATGGATGTACTCGTACGGTATTGCACCGTTTTGGTGTGGCTTGGTACCGTATGGATGTATTCGTACGGTATTGCACCGTTTTGGTTTGGTTTTGTACCGTAACGAAGTACTCGAACGGTATTGTACCTTTTAGGTGTGGTTTGGTATCGTAACGAAGTACTCGTACGGTATTGCACCGTTTTGTTGTGGTTTGGTACCGTATCGATGTACTCGTACAGTATTGCACCGTTTTGGTGTGGTTTGGTACCGTATGGATGTACTCGTACGGTATTGCACCGTTTTGGTGTGGTTTGGTACCGTATGGATGTACTCGTACGGTATTGCACCGTTTTGGTTTGGTTTGGTACCGTAACGAAGTACTCGTACGGTATTGCACCGTTTTGGTGTGGTTTGGTACCGTATGGATGTACTCGTACGGTGTTGCACCATTTTGGTGTGGTTCGGTACCGTATGGATGTACTTGTACGGTATTGCACCGTTTTGGTTTGGTTTGGTACCGTAACGAAGTACTCGTACGGTATTGTACCCTTTTGGTGTGGTTTAGTACCGTAACGAAGTACTCGTACGGTATTGCACCCTTTTGGTGAGGTTTGGCACCGTACGGATCTACTCGTACAGTATTGCACCGTTTTGGTGTGGTTTGGTACCGTATGGATGTACTCGTATGGTATTGCACCGTTTTTGATAGGTTTGGTACCGTAACGAAGTACTCGTACGGTATTGTACCCTTTTTGTGTGGTTTGGCACCGTAACGAAGTACTCGTACGGTATTGCACCGTTTTGGTGTGGTTTGGTACCGTATGGATGTACTCGTACGATATTGTACCCTTTTTGTGTGGTTTGGTACCGTAACGAAGTACTCGTACGGTATTGCACCGTTTTGGTGTGGTTTGGTACCGTATGGATGTACTCGTACGGTATTGCACCGTTTTGGTGTGGTTTGGTACCGTATGGATGTACTCGTACGGTATTGCACCGTTTTGGTTTGGTTTGGTACCGTAACGAAGTACTCGAACGGTATTGTACCCTTTTGGTGTGGTTTGGTACCGTAACGAAGTACTCGTACGGTATTGCACCGTGTTGGTGTGGTTTGGTACCGTAACGAAGTACTCGTACGGTATAGTACCCTTTTGGTGTGGTTTGGTACCGTAACGAAGTACTCTTACGGTATTGCACCGTTTTGGGGTGGTTTGGTACCGTATGGATGTAATCGTACGGTATTGCACCGTATTGGTGTGGTTTGGTACCGTATGGATGTACTCGTACGGTATTGCACCGTTTTGGTTTGGTTTGGTACCGTAACGAAGTACTCGTACGGTATTGCACCGTTTTGGTGTGGTTTGGTACCGTATGGATGTACTCGTACGGTGTTGCACCGTTTTGGTGTGGTTCGGTACCGTATGGATGTACTTGTACGGTATTGCACCGTTTTGGTTTGGTTTGGTACCGTAACGAAGTACTCGTACGGTATTGTACCCTTTTGGTGTGGTTTGGTACCGTAACGAAGTACTCGTACGGTATTGCACCCTTTTGGTGAGGTTTGGCACCGTACGGATCTACTCGTACAGTATTGCACCGTTTTGGTGTGGTTTGGTACCGTATGGATGTACTCGTATGGTATTGCACCGTTTTTGTTAGGTTTGGTACCGTAACGAAGTACTCGTACGGTATTGTACCCTTTTTGTGTGGTTTGGCACCGTAACGAAGTACTCGTACGGTATTGCACCGTTTTGGTGTGGTTTGGTACCGTATGGATGTACTCGTACGATATTGTACCCTTTTTGTGTGGTTTGGTACCGTAACGAAGTACTCGTACGGTATTGCACCGTTTTGGTGTGGTTTGGTACCGTATGGATGTACTCGTACGGTATTGCACCGTTTTAGTGTGATTTGGTACCGTATGGATGTACTCGTACGGTATTGCACCGTTTTAGTGTGATTTGGTACCGTATGGATGTACTCGTACGGTATTGCACCGTTTTGGTTTGGTTTGGTACCGTAACGAAGTACTCGAACGGTATTGTACCCTTTTGGTGTGGTTTGGTACCGTAACGAAGTACTCGTACGGTATTGCACCGTGTTGGTGTGGTTTGGTACCGTAACGAAGTACTCGTACGGTATAGTACCCTTTTGGTGTGGTTTGGTACCGTAACGAAGTACTCTTACGGTATTGCACTGTTTTGGGGTGGTTTGGTACCGTATGGATGTAATCGTACGGTATTGCACCGTTTTGGTGTGGTTTGGTACCGTATGGATGTACTCGTACGGTATTGCACCGTTTTGGTTTGGTTTGGTACCGTAACGAAGTACTCGAACGGTATTGTACCGTTTTGGTGTGGTTTGGTACCGTAACGAAGTACTCGTACGGTATTGCACCGTGTTGGTGTGGTTGGGTACCGTATCGATGTACTCGTACGGTATTGTACCCTTTTTGTGTGGTTTGGTACCGTAACGAAGTACTCGTACGGTATTGCACCGTTTTGGTGTGGTTTGGTACCGTATGGATGTACTTGTACGGTATTGCACCGTTTTGGTTGGGTTATGTACCGTAACGAAGTACTCGTACGGTATTGCACCGTTTTGGTGTGGTTTGGTACCGTATGGATGTACTCGTACGGTGTTGCACCGTTTTGGTGTGGTTCGGTACCGTATGGATGTAATTGTACGGTATTGCACCGTTTTGGTTTGGTTTGGTACCGTAACGAAGTACTCGTACGGTATTGTACCCTTTTGGTGTGGTTTGGTACCGTAACGAAGTACTCGTACGGTATTGCACCCTTTTGGTGAGGTTTGGCACCGTACGGATCTACTCGTACAGTATTGCACCGTTTTGGTGTGGTTTGGTACCGTATGGATGTACTCGTATGGTATTGCACCGTTTTTGTTAGGTTTGGTACCGTAACGAAGTACTCGTACGGTATTGTACCCTTTTTGTGTGGTTTGGCACCGTAACGAAGTACTCGTACGGTATTGCACCCTTTTGGTGAGGTTTGGCACCGTATGGATCTACTCGTACAGTATTGCACCGTTTTGGTGTGGTTTGGTACCGTATGGATGTACTCGTATGGTATTGCACCGTTTTTGTTAGGTTTGGTACCGTAACGAAGTACTCGTATGGTATTGTACCCTTTTTGTGTGGTTTGGTACCGTAACGAAGTACTCGTACGGTATTGCACCGTTTTGGTGTGGTTTGGTACCGTATGGATGTACTCGTACGATATTGTACCCTTTTTGTGTGGTTTGGTACCGTAACGAAGTACTCGTACGGTATTGCACCATTTTGGTGTGGTTTGGTACCGTATGGATGTACTCGTACGGTATTGCACCGTTTTGGTGTGGTTTGGTACCGTATGGATGTACTCGTACGGTATTGCACCGTTTTGGTTTGGTTTGGTACCGTAACGAAGTACTCGAACGGTATTGTACCCTTTTGGTGTGGTTTGGTACCGTAACGAAGTACTCGTACGGTATTGCACCGTGTTGGTGTGGTTTGGTACCGTAACGAAGTACTCGTACGGTATAGTACCCTTTTGGTGTGGTTTGGTACCGTAACGAAGTACTCTTACGGTATTGCACCGTTTTGGGGTGGTTTGGTACCGTATGGATGTAATCGTACGGTATTGCACCGTTTTGGTGTGGTTTGGTACCGTATGGGATGTACTCGTACAGTGTTGCACCGTTTTGGTTTGGTTTGGTACCGTAACGAAGTACTCGAACGGTATTGTACCCTTTTGGTGTTGTTTGGTACCGTAACGAAGTACTCGTACGGTATTGCACCGTGTTGGTGTGGTTTGGTACCGTATCGATGTACTCGTACGGTATTGTACCCTTTTTGTGTGGTTTGGTACCGTAACGAAGTACTCGTACGGTATTGCACCGTTTTGGTGTGGTTTGGTACCGTATGGATGTACTCGTACGGTATTGCACCGTTTTGGTGTGGTTTGGTACCGTATGGATGTACTCGTACGGTATTGCACCGTTTTGGTTTGGTTTGGGACCGTAACGAAGTACTCGTACGGTATTGCACCGTTTTGGTGTGGTTTGGTACCGTATGGATGTACTCGTACGGTATTGCACCGTTTTCGTGTGGTTTGGTACCATATATTATTGCACCGTTTTGGTTTGGTTTGGTACCGTAACGAAGTACTTGAACGGTATTGTACCCTTTTGGTGTGGTTTGGTACCGTAACGAAGTACTCGTACGGTATTGCACCGTGTTGGTGTGGTTTGGTACCGTATCGATGTACTCGTACGGTATTGTACCCTTTTTGTGTGGTTTGGTACCGTAACGAAGTACTCGTACGGTATTGCACCGTTTTGGTGTGGTTTGGTACCGTAACGAAGTACTCGTACGGTATAGTACCCTTTTGGTGTGGTTTGGTACCGTAACGAAGTACTCTTACGGTATTGCACCGTTTTGGGGTGGTTTGGTACCGTATGGATGTAATCGTACGGTATTGCACCGTTTTGGTGTGGTTTGGTACCGTATGGATGTACTCGTACGGTATTGCACCGTTTTGTTTTGGTTTGGTACCGTAACGAAGTACTCGAACGGTATTGTACCGTTTTGGTGTGGTTTGGTACCGTAACGAAGTACTCGTACGGTATTGCACCGTGTTGGTGTTGTTTGGTACCGTATCGATGTACTCGTACGGTATTGTACCCTTTTTGTGTGGTTTGGTACCGTAACGAAGTACTCGTACGGTATTGTACCCTTTTTGTGTGGTTTGGTACCGTAACGAAGTACTCGTACGGTATTGCACCGTTTTGGTGTGGTTTGGTACCGTATGGATGTACTCGTACGATATTGTACCCTTTTTGTGTGGTTTGGTACCGTAACGAAGTACTCGTACGGTATTGCACCGTTTTGGTGTGGTTTGGTACCGTATGGATGTACTCGTACGGTATTGCACCGTTTTGGTGTGGTTTGGTACCGTATGGATGTACTCGTACGGTATTGCACCGTTTATGTTTGGTTTGGTACCGTAACGAAGTACTCGAACGGTATTGTACCCTTTTGGTGTGGTTTGGTACCGTAATGAAGTACTCGTACGGTATTGCACCGTGTTGGTGTGGTTTGGTACCGTAACGAAGTACTCGTACGGTATTGCACCGTTTTGGTGTGGTTTGGTACCGTATGGATGTACTCGTACGATATTGTACCCTTTTTGTGTGGTTTGGTACCGTAACGAAGTACTCGTACGGTATTGCACCGTTTTGGTGTGGTTTGGTACCGTATGGATGTACTCGTACGGTATTGCACCGTTTTGGTGTGGTTTGGTACCGTATGGATGTACTCGTACGGTATTGCACCGTTTATGTTTGGTTTGGTACCGTAACGAAGTACTCGAACGGTATTGTACCGTTTTGGTGTGGTTTGGTACCGTATGGATGTACTCGTACGGTATTGCACCGTTTTCGTGTGGTTTGGTACCATATGGTATTGCACCGTGTTGGTGTGGTTTGGTACCGTATCGATGTACTCGTACGGTATTGTACCCTTTTTGTGTGGTTTGGTACCGTAACGAAGTACTCGTACGGTATTGCACCGTTTTGGTGTGGTTTGGTACCGTATGGATGTACTCGTACGGTATTGCACCGTTTTGGTGTGGTTTGGTACCGTATGGATGTACTCGTACGGTATTGCACCGTTTTGGTTTGGTTTGGGACCGTAACGAAGTACTCGTACGGTATTGCACCGTTTTGGTGTGGTTTGGTACCATATGGATGTACTCGTACGGTATTGCACCGTTTTGGTGTGGTTTGGTACCGTATGGATGTACTTGTACGGTATTGCACCGTTTTTGTTTGGTTTGTAACCGTAACGAAGTACTCGAACGGTATTGTACCCTTTTGGTGTGGTTTGGTACCGTAACGAAGTACTCGTACGGTATAGTACCCTTTTTGTGTGGGTTGGTACCGTAACGAAGTACTCGTACGGTATTGCACCTTTTTGGTGTTGTTTGGTACCGTATGGATGTACTCGTACGGTATTGCACCGTTTTGGTTTGGTTTGGTACCGTAACGAATTATTCGTACGGTATTGCACCGTTTTGGTGTGGTTTGGTACCGTATGGATGTACTCGTACGGTATTGCACCGTTTTGGTGTGGCTTGGTAACGTATGGATGTACTCGTACGGTATCGCACCGTTTTCGTGTGGTTTGGTACCATATGGTATTGCACCGTTTTGGTTTGGTTTGGTACCGTAACGAAGTACTCGTACGGTATTGTACCCTTTTGGTGTGGTTTGGTACCGTAACGAAGTACTCTTACGGTATTGCACCGTTTTGGTGTGGTTTGGTACCGTATGGATGTAATCGTACGGTATTGCACCATTTTGGTTTGGTTTGGTACCGTAACGAAGTACTCGTACGGTATTGCACCGTGTTGGTGTGGTTTGGTACCGTAACGAAGTACTCGTATGGTATAGAACCCTTTTGGTGTGGTTTGGTACCGTAACGAAGTACTCTTACGGTATTGCACCGTTTTGGGGTGGTTTGGTACCGTATGGATGTAATCGTACGGTATTGCACCGTTTTGGTGTGGTTTGGTACCGTATGGATGTACTGTACGGTATTGCACCGTTTTTGTTTGGTTTGGTACCGTAACGAAGTACTCGAACGGTATTGTACCCTTTTGGTGTGGTTTGGTACCGTAACGAAGTACTCGTACGGTATTGCACCGTGTTGGTGTGGTTTGGTACCGTATCGATGTACTCGTACGGTATTGTACCCTTTTTGTGTGGTTTGGTACCGTAACGAAGTACTCGTATGGTATTGCACTGTGTTGGTGTGGTTTGGTACCGTATCGATGTACTCGTACGGTATTGTACCATTTTTGTGTGGTTTGGTACCGTAACGAAGTACTCGTACGGTATTGCACCGTTTTGGTGTGGTTTGGTACCGTATGGATGTACTCGTACGGTATTGCACCGTTTTGGTTTGGTTTGGTACCGTAACGAATTACTCGTACGGTATTGCACCGTTTTGGTGTGGTTTGGTACCGTATGGATGTACTCGTACGGTATTGCACCGTTTTGGTTTGGTTTGGTACCGTAACGAAGTACTCGTACGGTATTGCACCGTGTTGGTGTGGTTTGGTACCGTAACGAAGTACTCGTACGGTATAGTACCCTTTTGGTGTGGTTTGGTACCGTAACGAAGTTCTCGTACGGTATTGCACCGTTTTGGTGTGGTTTGGTACCGTATGGATGTACTCGTACGGTATTGCACCGTTTTGGTTTGGTTTGGGACCGTAACGAAGTACTCGTACGGTATTGCACCGTTTTGGTGTGGTTTCGTACCGTATGGATGTACTCGTACGGTATTGCACCGTTTTGGTGTGGTTTGGTACCGTATGGATGTACTTGTACGAGATTGCCTTATTTTTGTTTGGTTTGGTACCGTAACGAAGTACTCGTACGGTATTGTACCCTTTTGGTGTGGTTTGGTACCGTAAGGAAGTACTCGTACGGTATTGCACCGTTTTGGTGAGGTTTGGCACCGTATGGATCTAGTCGTACGGTATTGCACCGTTTTGGTGTGGTTTGGTACCGTATGGATGTACTCGTATGGTATTGCACCGTTTTTGTAAGGTTTGGTACCGTAACGAAGTACTCGTACGGTATTGTACCCTTTTTGGGTGGTTTGGTACCGTAGCGAAGTACTCGTACGGTATTGCACCGTTTTGGTGTGGTTTGGTACCGTATGGATGAACTCGTACGGTATTGCACCGTTTTGGTTTGGTTTGGTACCGTAACGAAGTACTCGTACGGTATTGCACCGTTTTGGTGTGGTTTGGTACCGTATGGATGTACTCGTACGGTATTGCACCGTTTTGGTGTGGCTTGGTACCGTATGGATGTATTCGTACGGTATTGCACCGTTTTGGTTTGGTTTTGTACCGTAACGAAGTACTCAAACGGTATTGTACCTTTTAGGTGTGGTTTGGTATCGTAACGAAGTACTCAAACGGTATTGCACCGTTTTGTTGTGGTTTTGTACCGTATCGATGTACTCGTACGGTATTGCACCGTTTTGGTGTGGTTTGGTACCGTATGGATGTACTCGTACGGTATTGCACCGTTTTGGTGTGGTTTGGTACCGTATGGATATACTTGTACGGTATTGCACCGTTTTGGTTTCGTTTGGTACCGTAACGAAGTACTCGTACGGTATTTTACCCTTTTGGTGTGGTTTGGTACCGTAACGAAGTACTCGTACGGTATTGCACCGTTTTGGTGAGGTTTGGCACCGTATGGATCTACTCGTACAGTATTGCACCGTTTTGGTGTGGTTTGGTACCGTATGGATGTACACGTATGGTATTGCACCGTTTTTGTTAGGTTTGGTACCGTAACGAAGTACTCGTAAGGTATTGTACCCTTTTTGTGTGGTTTGGTACCGTAACGAAGTACTCGTACGGTATTGCACCGTTTTGGTGTGGTTTTGTACCGTAGGGATGTACTCGTACAATATTGTACCCTTTTTGTGTGGTTTGGTACCGTAACGAAGTACTCGTACGGTATTGCACCGTTTTGGTGTGGTTTGGTACCGTATGGATGTACTCGTACGGTATTGCACCGTTTTGGTGTGGTTTGGTACCGTATGGATGTACTCGTACGGTATTGCACCGTTTTGGTTTGGTTTGGTACCGTAACGAAGTACTCGTACGGTATTGCACCGTTTTGGTGTGGTTTGGTACCGTATGGATGTACTTGTACGGTGTTGCACCGTTTTGGTGTGGTTCGGTACCGTATGGATGTACTTGTACGGTATTGTACCGTTTTGGTTTGGTTTGGTACCGTAACGAAGTATTCGTACGGTATTGTACCCTTTTGGTGTGGTTTGGTATCGTAACGAAGTACTCGTACGGTATTGCACCGTTTTGGTGAAGTTTGGCACCGTATGGATCTACTCGTACGGTATTGCACCGTTTTGGTGTGGTTTGGTACCGTATGGATATACTCGTAAGGTATTGCACCGTTTTTGTTAGGTTTGGTACCGTAACAAAGTACTCGTACGGTATTGCACCGTTTTGGTGTGGTTTGTTACCGTATGGATGTACTCGTACGGTATTGCACCGTTTTGGTTTGGTTTGGTACCGTAACGAATTACTCGTACGGTATTGCACCGTTTTGGTGTGGTTTGGTACCGTATGGATGTACTCGTACGGTATTGCACCGTTTTGGTGTGGCTTGGTACCGTATGGATGTATTCGTACGGTATTGCACCGTTTTGGTTTGGTTTTGTACCGTAACGAAGTACTCGAACGGTATTGTACCTTTTAGGTGTGGTTTGGTATCGTAACGAAGTACTCGTACGGTATTGCACCGTTTTGTTGTGGTTTGGTACCGTATCGATGTACTCGTACAGTATTGCACCGTTTTGGTGTGGTTTGGTACCGTATGGATGTACTCGTACGGTATTGCACCGTTTTGGTGTGGTTTGGTACCGTATGGATGTACTCGTACGGTATTGCACCGTTTTGGTTTGGTTTGGTACCGTAACGAAGTACTCGTACGGTATTGCACCGTTTTGGTGTGGTTTGGTACCGTATGGATGTACTCGTACGGTGTTGCACCATTTTGGTGTGGTTCGGTACCGTATGGATGTACTTGTACGGTATTGCACCGTTTTGGTTTGGTTTGGTACCGTAACGAAGTACTCGTACGGTATTGTACCCTTTTGGTGTGGTTTAGTACCGTAACGAAGTACTCGTACGGTATTGCACCCTTTTGGTGAGGTTTGGCACCGTACGGATCTACTCGTACAGTATTGCACCGTTTTGGTGTGGTTTGGTACCGTATGGATGTACTCGTATGGTATTGCACCGTTTTTGATAGGTTTGGTACCGTAACGAAGTACTCGTACGGTATTGTACCCTTTTTGTGTGGTTTGGCACCGTAACGAAGTACTCGTACGGTATTGCACCGTTTTGGTGTGGTTTGGTACCGTATGGATGTACTCGTACGATATTGTACCCTTTTTGTGTGGTTTGGTACCGTAACGAAGTACTCGTACGGTATTGCACCGTTTTGGTGTGGTTTGGTACCGTATGGATGTACTCGTACGGTATTGCACCGTTTTGGTGTGGTTTGGTACCGTATGGATGTACTCGTACGGTATTGCACCGTTTTGGTTTGGTTTGGTACCGTAACGAAGTACTCGAACGGTATTGTACCCTTTTGGTGTGGTTTGGTACCGTAACGAAGTACTCGTACGGTATTGCACCGTGTTGGTGTGGTTTGGTACCGTAACGAAGTACTCGTACGGTATAGTACCCTTTTGGTGTGGTTTGGTACCGTAACGAAGTACTCTTACGGTATTGCACTGTTTTGGGGTGGTTTGGTACCGTATGGATGTAATCGTACGGTATTGCACCGTTTTGGTGTGGTTTGGTACCGTATGGATGTACTCGTACGGTATTGCACCGTTTTGGTTTGGTTTGGTACCGTAACGAAGTACTCGAACGGTATTGTACCGTTTTGGTGTGGTTTGGTACCGTAACGAAGTACTCGTACGGTATTGCACCGTGTTGGTGTGGTTGGGTACCGTATCGATGTACTCGTACGGTATTGTACCCTTTTTGTGTGGTTTGGTACCGTAACGAAGTACTCGTACGGTATTGCACCGTTTTGGTGTGGTTTGGTACCGTATGGATGTACTTGTACGGTATTGCACCGTTTTGGTTTGGTTTGGTACCGTAACGAAGTACTCGTACGGTATTGTACCCTTTTAGTGTGGTTTGGTACCGTAACGAAGTACTCGTACGGTATTGCACCCTTTTGGTGAGGTTTGGCACCGTATGGATCTACTCGTACAGTATTGCACCGTTTTGGTGTGGTTTGGTACCGTATGGATGTACTCGTATGGTATTGCACCGTTTTTGTTAGGTTTGGTACCGTAACGAAGTACTCGTATGGTATTGTACCCTTTTTGTGTGGTTTGGTACCGTAACGAAGTACTCGTACGGTATTGCACCGTTTTGGTGTGGTTTGGTACCGTATGGATGTACTCGTACGATATTGTACCCTTTTTGTGTGGTTTGGTACCGTAACTAAGTACTCGTACGGTATTGCACCGTTTTGGTGTGGTTTGGTACCGTATGGATGTACTCGTACGGTATTGCACCGTTTTGGTGTGGTTTGGTACCGTATGGATGTACTCGTACGGTATTGCACCGTTTTGGTTTGGTTTGGTACCGTAACGAAGTACTCGAACGGTATTGTACCCTTTTGGTGTGGTTTGGTACCGTAACGAAGTACTCGTACGGTATTGCACCGTGTTGGTGTGGTTTGGTACCGTAACGAAGTACTCGTACGGTATAGTACCCTTTTGGTGTGGTTTGGTACCGTAACGAAGTACTCTTACGGTATTGCACCGTTTTGGGGTGGTTTGGTACCGTATGGATGTAATCGTACGGTATTGCACCGTTTTGGTGTGGTTTGGTACCGTATGGGATGTACTCGTACGGTGTTGCACCGTTTTGGTTTGGTTTGGTACCGTAACGAAGTACTCGAACGGTATTGTACCCTTTTGGTGTGGTTTGGTACCGTAACGAAGTACTCGTACGGTATTGCACCGTGTTGGTGTGGTTTGGTACCGTATCGATGTACTCGTACGGTATTGTACCCTTTTTGTGTGGTTTGGTACCGTAACGAAGTACTCGTACGGTATTGCACCGTTTTGGTGTGGTTTGGTACCGTATGGATGTACTCGTACGGTATTGCACCGTTTTGGTGTGGTTTGGTACCGTATGGATGTACTCGTACGGTATTGCACCGTTTTGGTTTGGTTTGGGACCGTAACGAAGTACTCGTACGGTATTGCACCGTTTTGGTGTGGTTTGGTACCGTATGGATGTACTCGTACGGTATTGCACCGTTTTCGTGTGGTTTGGTACCATATGGTATTGCACCGTTTTGGTTTGGTTTGGTACCGTAACGAAGTACTTGAACGGTATTGTACCCTTTTGGTGTGGTTTGGTACCGTAACGAAGTACTCGTACGGTATTGCACCGTGTTGGTGTGGTTTGGTACCGTAACGAAGTACTCGTACGGTATAGTACCCTTTTGGTGTGGTTTGGTACCGTAACGAAGTACTCTTACGGTATTGCACCGTTTTGGGGTGGTTTGGTACCGTATGGATGTAATCGTACGGTATTGCACCGTTTTGGTGTGGTTTGGTACCGTATGGATGTACTCGTACGGTATTGCACCGTTTTGGTTTGGTTTGGTACCGTAACGAAGTACTCGAACGGTATTGTACCGTTTTGGTGTGGTTTGGTACCGTAACGAAGTACTCGTACGGTATTGCACCGTGTTGGTGTTGTTTGGTACCGTATCGATGTACTCGTACGGTATTGTACCCTTTTTGTGTGGTTTGGTACCGTAACGAAGTACTCGTACGGTATTGTACCCTTTTTGTGTGGTTTGGTACCGTAACGAAGTACTCGTACGGTATTGCACCGTTTTGGTGTGGTTTGGTACCGTATGGATGTACTCGTACGATATTGTACCCTTTTTGTGTGGTTTGGTACCGTAACGAAGTACTCGTACGGTATTGCACCGTTTTGGTGTGGTTTGGTACCGTATGGATGTACTCGTACGGTATTGCACCGTTTTGGTGTGGTTTGGTACCGTATGGATGTACTCGTACGGTATTGCACCGTTTATGTTTGGTTTGGTACCGTAACGAAGTACTCGAACGGTATTGTACCCTTTTGGTGTGGTTTGGTACCGTAATGAAGTACTCGTACGGTATTGCACCGTGTTGGTGTGGTTTGGTACCGTAACGAAGTACTCGTACGGTATTGCACCGTTTTGGTGTGGTTTTGTACCGTATGGATGTACTCGTACGATATTGTACCCTTTTTGTGTGGTTTGGTACCGTAACGAAGTACTCGTACGGTATTGCACCGTTTTGGTGTGGTTTGGTACCGTATGGATGTACTCGTACGGTATTGCACCGTTTTGGTGTGGTTTGGTACCGTATGGATGTACTCGTACGGTATTGCACCGTTTATGTTTGGTTTGGTACCGTAACGAAGTACTCGAACGGTATTGTACCGTTTTGGTGTGGTTTGGTACCGTATGGATGTACTCGTACGGTATTGCACCGTTTTCGTGTGGTTTGGTACCATATGGTATTGCACCGTGTTGGTGTGGTTTGGTACCGTATCGATGTACTCGTACGGTATTGTACCCTTTTTGTGTGGTTTGGTACCGTAACGAAGTACTCGTACGGTATTGCACCGTTTTGGTGTGGTTTGGTACCGTATGGATGTACTCGTACGGTATTGCACCGTTTTGGTGTGGTTTGGTACCGTATGGATGTACTCGTACGGTATTGCACCGTTTTGGTTTGGTTTGGGACCGTAACGAAGTACTCGTACGGTATTGCACCGTTTTGGTGTGGTTTGGTACCATATGGATGTACTCGTACGGTATTGCACCGTTTTGGTGTGGTTTGGTACCGTATGGATGTACTTGTACGGTATTGCACCGTTTTGGTTTGGTTTGTAACCGTAACGAAGTACTCGAACGGTATTGTACCCTTTTGGTGTGGTTTGGTACCGTAACGAAGTACTCGTACGGTATAGTACCCTTTTTGTGTGGTTTGGTACCGTAACGAAGTACTCGTACGGTATTGCACCTTTTTGGTGTGGTTTGGTACCGTATGGATGTACTCGTACGGTATTGCACCGTTTTGGTTTGGTTTGGTACCGTAACGAATTATTCGTACGGTATTGCACCGTTTTGGTGTGGTTTGGTACCGTATGGATGTACTCGTACGGTATTGCACCGTTTTGGTGTGGCTTGGTAACGTATGGATGTACTCGTACGGTATCGCACCGTTTTCGTGTGGTTTGGTACCATATGGTATTGCACCGTTTTGGTTTGGTTTGGTACCGTAACGAAGTACTCGTACGGTATTGTACCCTTTTGGTGTGGTTTGGTACCGTAACGAAGTACTCTTACGGTATTGCACCGTTTTGGTGTGGTTTGGTACCGTATGGATGTAATCGTACGGTATTGCACCATTTTGGTTTGGTTTGGTACCGTAACGAAGTACTCGTACGGTATTGCACCGTGTTGGTGTGGTTTGGTACCGTAACGAAGTACTCGTATGGTATAGAACCCTTTTGGTGTGGTTTGGTACCGTAACGAAGTACTCTTACGGTATTGCACCGTTTTGGGGTGGTTTGGTACCGTATGGATGTAATCGTACGGTATTGCACCGTTTTGGTGTGGTTTGGTACCGTATGGATGTACTGTACGGTATTGCACCGTTTTTGTTTGGTTTGGTACCGTAACGAAGTACTCGAACGGTATTGTACCCTTTTGGTGTGGTTTGGTACCGTAACGAAGTACTCGTACGGTATTGCACCGTGTTGGTGTGGTTTGGTACCGTATCGATGTACTCGTACGGTATTGTACCCTTTTTGTGTGGTTTGGTACCGTAACGAAGTACTCGTATGGTATTGCACTGTGTTGGTGTGGTTTGGTACCGTATCGATGTACTCGTACGGTATTGTACCATTTTTGTGTGGTTTGGTACCGTAACGAAGTACTCGTACGGTATTGCACCGTTTTGGTGTGGTTTGGTACCGTATGGATGTACTCGTACGGTATTGCACCGTTTTGGTTTGGTTTGGTACCGTAACGAATTACTCGTACGGTATTGCACCGTTTTGGTGTGGTTTGGTACCGTATGGATGTACTCGTACGGTATTGCACCGTTTTGGTGTGGCTTGGTACCGTATGGATGTACTCGTACGGTATTGCACCGTTTTCGTGTGGTTTGGTACCGTATGGTATTGCACCGTTTTGGTTTGGTTTGGTACCGTAACGAAGTACTCGTACGGTATTGTACCCTTTTGGTGTGGTTTGGTACCGTAACGAAGTACTCTTACGGTATTGCACCGTTTTGGTGTGGTTTGGTACCGTATGGATGTAATCGTACGGTATTGCACCGTTTTGGTTTGGTTTGGTACCGTAACGAAGTACTCGTACGGTATTGCACCGTGTTGGTGTGGTTTGGTACCGTAACGAAGTACTCGTACGGTATAGTACCCTTTTGGTGTGGTTTGGTACCGTAACGAAGTTCTCGTACGGTATTGCACCGTTTTGGTGTGGTTTGGTACCGTATGGATGTACTCGTACGGTATTGCACCGTTTTGGTTTGGTTTGGGACCGTAACGAAGTACTCGTACGGTATTGCACCGTTTTGGTGTGGTTTCGTACCGTATGGATGTACTCGTACGGTATTGCACCGTTTTGGTTTGGTTTGGTACCGTAACGAAGTACTCGTACGGTATTGCACCATTTTGGTGTTGTTTGGTACCGTATGGATGTACTCGTACGGTGTTGCACCGTTTTGGTGTGGTTCGGTTCCGTATGGATGTACTTGTACGGTATTGCACCGTTTTGGTTTGGTTTGGTACCGTAACGAAGTACTCGTACGGTATTGTACCCTTTTGGTGTGGTTTGGTACCGTAACGAAGTACTCGTACGGTATTGCACCGTTTTGGTGAGGTTTGGCACCGTATGGATCTACTCGTACAGTATTGCACCGTTTTGGTGTGGTTTGGTACCGTATGGATGTACTCGTATGGTATTGCACCGTTTTTGTTAGGTTTGGTACCGTAACGAAGTACTCGTACGGTATTGTACCCTTTTTGTGTGGTTTGGTACCGTAACGAAGTACTCGTACGGTATTGCACCGTTTTGGTGAGGTTTCGCACCGTATGGATCTATTCGTACGGTATTGCACCGTTTTGGTGTGGTTTGGTACCGTATGGATGTACTCGTATGGTATTGCACCGTTTTTGTTAGGTTTGGTACCGTAACGAAGTACTCGTACGGTATAGTACCCTTTTTGTGTGGTTTGGTACCGTAACGAAGTACTCGTACGGTATTGCACCGTTTTGGTGGGGTTTGGTACCGTATGGATGTACTCGTACGGTATTGCACCGTTTTGGTTTGGTTTGGTACCGTAACGAATTATTCGTACGGTATTGCACCGTTTTGGTGTGGTTTGGTACCGTATGGATGTACTCGTACGGTATTGCACCGTTTTGGTGTGGCTTGGTAACGTATGGATGTACTCGTACGTTATCGCACCGTTTTCGTGTGGTTTGGTACCATATGGTATTGCACCGTTTTGGTTTGGTTTGGTACCGTAACGAAGTAGTCGTACAGTATTGTACCCTTTTGGTGTGGTTTGGTACCGTAACGAAGTACTCTTACGGTATTGCACCGTTTTGGTGTGGTTTGGTACCGTATGGATGTAATCGTACGGTATTGCACCGTTTTGGTTTGGTTTGGTACCGTAACGAAGTACTCGAACGGTATTGTACCGTTTTGGTGTGGTTTGGTACCGTAACGAAGTACTCGTACGGTATTGCACCGTGTTGGTGTTGTTTGGTACCGTATCGATGTACTCGTACGGTATTGTACCCTTTTTGTGTGGTTTGGTACCGTAACGAAGTACTCGTACGGTATTGTACCCTTTTTGTGTGGTTTGGTACCGTAACGAAGTACTCGTACGGTATTGCACCGTTTTGGTGTGGTTTGGTACCGTATGGATGTACTCGTACGATATTGTACCCTTTTTGTGTGGTTTGGTACCGTAACGAAGTACTCGTACGGTATTGCACCGTTTTGGTGTGGTTTGGTACCGTATGGATGTACTCGTACGGTATTGCACCGTTTTGGTGTGGTTTGGTACCGTATGGATGTACTCGTACGGTATTGCACCGTTTATGTTTGGTTTGGTACCGTAACGAAGTACTCGAACGGTATTGTACCCTTTTGGTGTGGTTTGGTACCGTAATGAAGTACTCGTACGGTATTGCACCGTGTTGGTGTGGTTTGGTACCGTAACGAAGTACTCGTACGGTATAGTACCCTTTTGGTGTGGTTTGGTACCGTAACGAAGTAATCTTACGGTATTGCACCGTTTTGGGGTGGTTTGGTACCGTATGGATGTAATCGTACGGTATTGCACCGTTTTGGTGTGGTTTGGTACCGTATGGATGTACTCGTACGGTATTGCACCGTTTTGGTTTGGTTTGGTACCGTAACGAAGTACTCGAACGGTATTGTACCCTTTTGGTGTGGTTTGGTACCGTAACGAAGTACTCGTACGGTATTGCACCGTGTTGGTGTGGTTTGGTACCGTATCGATGTACTCGTACGGTATTGTATCCTTTTTGTGTGGTTTGGTACCGTAACGAAGTACTCGTACGGTATTGCACCGTTTTGGTGTGGTTTGGTACCGTATGGATGTACTCGTACGGTATTGCACCGTTTTGGTGTTGTTTGGTACCGTATGGATGTACTCGTACGGTATTGCACCGTTTTGGTTTGGTTTGGGACCGTAACGAAGTACTCGTACGGTATTGTACCGTTTTGGTGTGGTTTGGTACCGTATGGATGTACTCGTACGGTATTGCACCGTTTTCGTGTGGTTTGGTACCATATGGTATTGCACCGTGTTGGTGTGGTTTGGTACCGTATCGATGTACTCGTACGGTATTGTACCCTTTTTGTGTGGTTTGGTACCGTAACGAAGTACTCGTACGGTATTGCACCGTTTTGGTGTGGTTTGGTACCGTATGGATGTACTCGTACGGTATTGCACCGTTTTGGTGTGGTTTGGTACCGTATGGATGTACTCGTACGGTATTGCACCGTTTTGGTTTGGTTTGGGACCGTAACGAAGTACTCGTACGGTATTGCACCGTTTTGGTGTGGTTTGGTACCATATGGATGTACTCGTACGGTATTGCACCGTTTTGGTGTGGTTTGGTACCGTATGGATGTACTTGTACGGTATTGCACCGTTTTGGTTTGGTTTGTAACCGTAACGAAGTACTCGAACGGTATTGTACCCTTTTGGTGTGGTTTGGTACCGTAACGAAGTACTCGTACGGTATAGTACCCTTTTTGTGTGGTTTGGTACCGTAACGAAGTACTCGTACGGTATTGCACCTTTTTGGTGTGGTTTGGTACCGTATGGATGTACTCGTACGGTATTGCACCGTTTTGGTTTGGTTTGGTACCGTAACGAATTATTCGTACGGTATTGCACCGTTTTGGTGTGGTTTGGTACCGTATGGATGTACTCGTACGGTATTGCACCGTTTTGGTGTGGCTTGGTAACGTATGGATGTACTCGTACGGTATCGCACCGTTTTCGTGTGGTTTGGTACCATATGGTATTGCACCGTTTTGGTTTGGTTTGGTACCGTAACGAAGTACTCGTACGGTATTGTACCCTTTTGGTGTGGTTTGGTACCGTAACGAAGTACTCTTACGGTATTGCACCGTTTTGGTGTGGTTTGGTACCGTATGGATGTAATCGTACGGTATTGCACCATTTTGGTTTGGTTTGGTACCGTAACGAAGTACTCGTACGGTATTGCACCGTGTTGGTGTGGTTTGGTACCGTAACGAAGTACTCGTATGGTATAGAACCCTTTTGGTGTGGTTTGGTACCGTAACGAAGTACTCTTACGGTATTGCACCGTTTTGGGGTGGTTTGGTACCGTATGGATGTAATCGTACGGTATTGCACCGTTTTGGTGTGGTTTGGTACCGTATGGATGTACTGTACGGTATTGCACCGTTTTTGTTTGGTTTGGTACCGTAACGAAGTACTCGAACGGTATTGTACCCTTTTGGTGTGGTTTGGTACCGTAACGAAGTACTCGTACGGTATTGCACCGTGTTGGTGTGGTTTGGTACCGTATCGATGTACTCGTACGGTATTGTACCCTTTTTGTGTGGTTTGGTACCGTAACGAAGTACTCGTATGGTATTGCACTGTGTTGGTGTGGTTTGGTACCGTATCGATGTACTCGTACGGTATTGTACCATTTTTGTGTGGTTTGGTACCGTAACGAAGTACTCGTACGGTATTGCACCGTTTTGGTGTGGTTTGGTACCGTATGGATGTACTCGTACGGTATTGCACCGTTTTGGTTTGGTTTGGTACCGTAACGAATTACTCGTACGGTATTGCACCGTTTTGGTGTGGTTTGGTACCGTATGGATGTACTCGTACGGTATTGCACCGTTTTGGTGTGGCTTGGTACCGTATGGATGTACTCGTACGGTATTGCACCGTTTTCGTGTGGTTTGGTACCGTATGGTATTGCACCGTTTTGGTTTGGTTTGGTACCGTAACGAAGTACTCGTACGGTATTGTACCCTTTTGGTGTGGTTTGGTACCGTAACGAAGTACTCTTACGGTATTGCACCGTTTTGGTGTGGTTTGGTACCGTATGGATGTAATCGTACGGTATTGCACCGTTTTGGTTTGGTTTGGTACCGTAACGAAGTACTCGTACGGTATTGCACCGTGTTGGTGTGGTTTGGTACCGTAACGAAGTACTCGTACGGTATAGTACCCTTTTGGTGTGGTTTGGTACCGTAACGAAGTTCTCGTACGGTATTGCACCGTTTTGGTGTGGTTTGGTACCGTATGGATGTACTCGTACGGTATTGCACCGTTTTGGTTTGGTTTGGGACCGTAACGAAGTACTCGTACGGTATTGCACCGTTTTGGTGTGGTTTCGTACCGTATGGATGTACTCGTACGGTATTGCACCGTTTTGGTTTGGTTTGGTACCGTAACGAAGTACTCGTACGGTATTGCACCATTTTGGTGTTGTTTGGTACCGTATGGATGTACTCGTACGGTGTTGCACCGTTTTGGTGTGGTTCGGTTCCGTATGGATGTACTTGTACGGTATTGCACCGTTTTGGTTTGGTTTGGTACCGTAACGAAGTACTCGTACGGTATTGTACCCTTTTGGTGTGGTTTGGTACCGTAACGAAGTACTCGTACGGTATTGCACCGTTTTGGTGAGGTTTGGCACCGTATGGATCTACTCGTACAGTATTGCACCGTTTTGGTGTGGTTTGGTACCGTATGGATGTACTCGTATGGTATTGCACCGTTTTTGTTAGGTTTGGTACCGTAACGAAGTACTCGTACGGTATTGTACCCTTTTTGTGTGGTTTGGTACCGTAACGAAGTACTCGTACGGTATTGCACCGTTTTGGTGAGGTTTCGCACCGTATGGATCTATTCGTACGGTATTGCACCGTTTTGGTGTGGTTTGGTACCGTATGGATGTACTCGTATGGTATTGCACCGTTTTTGTTAGGTTTGGTACCGTAACGAAGTACTCGTACGGTATAGTACCCTTTTTGTGTGGTTTGGTACCGTAACGAAGTACTCGTACGGTATTGCACCGTTTTGGTGGGGTTTGGTACCGTATGGATGTACTCGTACGGTATTGCACCGTTTTGGTTTGGTTTGGTACCGTAACGAATTATTCGTACGGTATTGCCCCGTTTTGGTGTGGTTTGGTACCGTATGGATGTACTCGTACGGTATTGCACCGTTTTGGTGTGGCTTGGTAACGTATGGATGTACTCGTACGTTATCGCACCGTTTTCGTGTGGTTTGGTACCATATGGTATTGCACCGTTTTGGTTTGGTTTGGTACCGTAACGAAGTAGTCGTACAGTATTGTACCCTTTTGGTGTGGTTTGGTACCGTAACGAAGTACTCTTACGGTATTGCACCGTTTTGGTGTGGTTTGGTACCGTATGGATGTAATCGTACGGTATTGCACCGTTTTGGTTTGGTTTGGTACCGTAAGGAAGTACTCGAACGGTATTGTACCGTTTTGGTGTGGTTTGGTACCGTAACGAAGTACTCGTACGGTATTGCACCGTGTTGGTGTTGTTTGGTACCGTATCGATGTACTCGTACGGTATTGTACCCTTTTTGTGTGGTTTGGTACCGTAACGAAGTACTCGTACGGTATTGTACCCTTTTTGTGTGGTTTGGTACCGTAACGAAGTACTCGTACGGTATTGCACAGTTTTGGTGTGGTTTGGTACCGTATGGATGTACTCGTACGATATTGTACCCTTTTTGTGTGGTTTGGTACCGTAACGAAGTACTCGTACGGTATTGCACCGTTTTGGTGTGGTTTGGTACCGTATGGATGTACTCGTACGGTATTGCACCGTTTTGGTGTGGTTTGGTACCGTATGGATGTACTCGTACGGTATTGCACCGTTTATGTTTGGTTTGGTACCGTAACGAAGTACTCGAACGGTATTGTACCCTTTTGGTGTGGTTTGGTACCGTAATGAAGTACTCGTACGGTATTGCACCGTGTTGGTGTGGTTTGGTACCGTAACGAAGTACTCGTACGGTATAGTACCCTTTTGGTGTGGTTTGGTACCGTAACGAAGTAATCTTACGGTATTGCACCGTTTTGGGGTGGTTTGGTACCGTATGGATGTAATCGTACGGTATTGCACCGTTTTGGTGTGGTTTGGTACCGTATGGATGTACTCGTACGGTATTGCACCGTTTTGGTTTGGTTTGGTACCGTAACGAAGTACTCGAACGGTATTGTACCCTTTTGGTGTGGTTTGGTACCGTAACGAAGTACTCGTACGGTATTGCACCGTGTTGGTGTGGTTTGGTACCGTATCGATGTACTCGTACGGTATTGTATCCTTTTTGTGTGGTTTGGTACCGTAACGAAGTACTCGTACGGTATTGCACCGTTTTGGTGTGGTTTGGTACCGTATGGATGTACTCGTACGGTATTGCACCGTTTTGGTGTTGTTTGGTACCGTATGGATGTACTCGTACGGTATTGCACCGTTTTGGTTTGGTTTGGGACCGTAACGAAGTACTCGTACGGTATTGTACCGTTTTGGTGTGGTTTGGTACCGTATGGATGTACTCGTACGGTATTGCACCGTTTTCGTGTGGTTTGGTACCATATGGTATTGCACCGTGTTGGTGTGGTTTGGTACCGTATCGATGTACTCGTACGGTATTGTACCCTTTTTGTGTGGTTTGGTACCGTAACGAAGTACTCGTACGGTATTGCACCGTTTTGGTGTGGTTTGGTACCGTATGGATGTACTCGTACGGTATTGCACCGTTTTGGTGTGGTTTGGTACCGTATGGATGTACTCGTACGGTATTGCACCGTTTTGGTTTGGTTTGGGACCGTAACGAAGTACTCGTACGGTATTGCACCGTTTTGGTGTGGTTTGGTACCATATGGATGTACTCGTACGGTATTGCACCGTTTTGGTGTGGTTTGGTACCGTATGGATGTACTTGTACGGTATTGCACCGTTTTGGTTTGGTTTGTAACCGTAACGAAGTACTCGAACGGTATTGTACCCTTTTGGTGTGGTTTGGTACCGTAACGAAGTACTCGTACGGTATAGTACCCTTTTTGTGTGGTTTGGTACCGTAACGAAGTACTCGTACGGTATTGCACCTTTTTGGTGTGGTTTGGTACCGTATGGATGTACTCGTACGGTATTGCACCGTTTTGGTTTGGTTTGGTACCGTAACGAATTATTCGTACGGTATTGCACCGTTTTGGTGTGGTTTGGTACCGTATGGATGTACTCGTACGGTATTGCACCGTTTTGGTGTGGCTTGGTAACGTATGGATGTACTCGTACGGTATCGCACCGTTTTCGTGTGGTTTGGTACCATATGGTATTGCACCGTTTTGGTTTGGTTTGGTACCGTAACGAAGTACTCGTACGGTATTGTACCCTTTTGGTGTGGTTTGGTACCGTAACGAAGTACTCTTACGGTATTGCACCGTTTTGGTGTGGTTTGGTACCGTATGGATGTAATCGTACGGTATTGCACCATTTTGGTTTGGTTTGGTACCGTAACGAAGTACTCGTACGGTATTGCACCGTGTTGGTGTGGTTTGGTACCGTAACGAAGTACTCGTATGGTATAGAACCCTTTTGGTGTGGTTTGGTACCGTAACGAAGTACTCTTACGGTATTGCACCGTTTTGGGGTGGTTTGGTACCGTATGGATGTAATCGTACGGTATTGCACCGTTTTGGTGTGGTTTGGTACCGTATGGATGTACTGTACGGTATTGCACCGTTTTTGTTTGGTTTGGTACCGTAACGAAGTACTCGAACGGTATTGTACCCTTTTGGTGTGGTTTGGTACCGTAACGAAGTACTCGTACGGTATTGCACCGTGTTGGTGTGGTTTGGTACCGTATCGATGTACTCGTACGGTATTGTACCCTTTTTGTGTGGTTTGGTACCGTAACGAAGTACTCGTATGGTATTGCACTGTGTTGGTGTGGTTTGGTACCGTATCGATGTACTCGTACGGTATTGTACCATTTTTGTGTGGTTTGGTACCGTAACGAAGTACTCGTACGGTATTGCACCGTTTTGGTGTGGTTTGGTACCGTATGGATGTACTCGTACGGTATTGCACCGTTTTGGTTTGGTTTGGTACCGTAACGAATTACTCGTACGGTATTGCACCGTTTTGGTGTGGTTTGGTACCGTATGGATGTACTCGTACGGTATTGCACCGTTTTGGTGTGGCTTGGTACCGTATGGATGTACTCGTACGGTATTGCACCGTTTTCGTGTGGTTTGGTACCGTATGGTATTGCACCGTTTTGGTTTGGTTTGGTACCGTAACGAAGTACTCGTACGGTATTGTACCCTTTTGGTGTGGTTTGGTACCGTAACGAAGTACTCTTACGGTATTGCACCGTTTTGGTGTGGTTTGGTACCGTATGGATGTAATCGTACGGTATTGCACCGTTTTGGTTTGGTTTGGTACCGTAACGAAGTACTCGTACGGTATTGCACCGTGTTGGTGTGGTTTGGTACCGTAACGAAGTACTCGTACGGTATAGTACCCTTTTGGTGTGGTTTGGTACCGTAACGAAGTTCTCGTACGGTATTGCACCGTTTTGGTGTGGTTTGGTACCGTATGGATGTACTCGTACGGTATTGCACCGTTTTGGTTTGGTTTGGGACCGTAACGAAGTACTCGTACGGTATTGCACCGTTTTGGTGTGGTTTCGTACCGTATGGATGTACTCGTACGGTATTGCACCGTTTTGGTTTGGTTTGGTACCGTAACGAAGTACTCGTACGGTATTGCACCATTTTGGTGTTGTTTGGTACCGTATGGATGTACTCGTACGGTGTTGCACCGTTTTGGTGTGGTTCGGTTCCGTATGGATGTACTTGTACGGTATTGCACCGTTTTGGTTTGGTTTGGTACCGTAACGAAGTACTCGTACGGTATTGTACCCTTTTGGTGTGGTTTGGTACCGTAACGAAGTACTCGTACGGTATTGCACCGTTTTGGTGAGGTTTGGCACCGTATGGATCTACTCGTACGGTATTGCACCGTTTTGGTATGGTTTGGTACCGTATGGATGTACTCGTATGGTATTGCACCGTTTTTGTTAGGTTTGGTACCGTAACGAAGTACTCGTACGGTATTGTACCCTTTTTGTGTGGTTTGGTACCGTAACGAAGTACTCGTACGGTATTGCACCGTTTTGGTGAGGTTTAGCACCGTATGGATCTATTCGTACGGTATTGCACCGTTTTGGTGTGGTTTGGTACCGTATGGATGTACTCGTATGGTATTGCACCGTTTTTGTTAGGTTTGGTACCGTAACGAAGTACTCGTACGGTATAGTACCCTTTTTGTGTGGTTTGGTACCGTAACGAAGTACTCGTACGGTATTGCACCGTTTTGGTGGGGTTTGGTACCGTATGGATGTACTCGTACGGTATTGCACCGTTTTGGTTTGGTTTGGTACCGTAACGAATTATTCGTACGGTATTGCACCGTTTTGGTGTGGTTTGGTACCGTATGGATGTACTCGTACGGTATTGCACCGTTTTGGTGTGGCTTGGTAACGTATGGATGTACTCGTACGTTATCGCACCGTTTTCGTGTGGTTTGGTACCATATGGTATTGCACCGTTTTGGTTTGGTTTGGTACCGTAACGAAGTACTCGTACGGTATTGTACCCTTTTGGTGTGGTTTGGTACCGTAACGAAGTACTCTTACGCTATTTCACCGTTTTGGTGTGGTTTGGTACCGTATGGATGTAATCGTACGGTATTGCACCGTTTTGGTTTGGTTTGGTAACGTAACGAAGTACTCGTACGGTATTGCACCGTGTTGGTGTGGTTTGGTACCGTAACGAAGTACTCGTATGGTATAGAACCCTTTTGGTGTGGTTTGGTACCGTAACGAAGTACTCTTACGGTATTGCACCGTTTTGGGGTGGTTTGGTACCGTATGGATTTAATCGTACGGTATTGCACCGTTTTGGTGTGGTTTGGTACCGTATGGATGTACTCGTACGGTATTGCACCGTTTTTGTTTGGTTTGGTACCGTAACGAAGTACTCGAACGGTATTGTACCCTTTTGGTGTGGTTTGGTACCGTAACGAAGTACTCGTACGGTATTGCACCGTGTTGGTGTGGTTTGGTACCGTATCGATGTACTCGTACGGTATTGTACCCTTTTTGTGTGGTTTGGTACCGTAACGAAGTACTCGTATGGTATTGCACTGTGTTGGTGTGGTTTGGTACCGTATCGATGTACTCGTACGGTATTGTACCCTTTTTGTGTGGTTTGGTACCGTAACGAAGTACTCGTACGGTATTGCACCGTTTTGGTGTGGTTTGGTACCGTATGGATGTACTCGTACGGTATTGCACTGTTTTGGTTTGGTTTGGTACCGTAACGAATTACTCGTACGGTATTGCACCGTTTTGGTGTGGTTTGGTACCGTGTGGATGTACTCGTACGGTATTGCACTGTTTTGGTGTGGCTTGGTACCGTATGGATGTACTCGTACGGTATTGCACCGTTTTCGTGTGGTTTGGTACCGTATGGTATTGCACCGTTTTGGTTTGGTTTGGTACCGTAACGAAGTACTCGTACGGTATTGTACCCTTTTGGTGTGGTTTGGTACCGTAACGAAGTACTCTTACGGTATTGCACCGTTTTGGTGTGGTTTAGTACCGTATGGATGTAATCATACGGTATTGCACCGTTTTGGTTTGGTTTGGTACCGTAACGAAGTACTCGTACGGTATTGCACCGTTTTGGTGTGGTTTGGTACCGTATGGATGTACTCGTACGGTATTGCACCGTTTTGGTGTGGTTTGGTACCGTATGGATGTACTCGTACGGTATTGCACCGTTTTGGTTTGGTTTGGTACCGTAACGAAGTACTCGAACGGTATTGTACCCTTTTGGTGTGGTTTGGTACCGTAACGAAGTACTCGTACGGTATTGCACCGTATTGGTGTGGTTTGGTACCGTAACGAAGTACTCGTACGGTATAGTACCCTTTTGGTGTGGTTTGGTACCGTAACGAAGTACTCTTACGGTATTGCACCGTTTTGGGGTAGTTTGGTACCGTATGGATATAATTGTACGGTATTGCACCGTTTTGGTGTGGTTTGGTACCGTATGGATGTACTCGTACGGTATTGCACCGTTTTGTTTTGGTTTGGTACCGTAACATAGTACTCGAACGGTATTGTACCCTTTTGGTGTGGTTTGGTACCGTAACGAAGTACTCGTACGGTGTTGCACCGTGTTGGTGTGGTTTGGTACCGTATCGATGTACTCGTACGGTATTGTACCCTTTTTGTGTGGTTTGGTACCGTAACGAAGTACACGTACGGTGTTGCACCGTTTTGGTTTCGTTTGGTACCATATGGATGTACTCGTATGGTATTGCACCGTTTTGGTTTGGTATGGTACCGTAACGAAGTACTCGTACGGTATTGCACCCTTTTGGTGTGGTTTGGTACTGTAACGAAGTACTTGTACGGTATAGTACCCTTTTTGTGTGGTTTGGTACCGTAACGAAGTACTCGTACGGTATTGCACCTTTTTGGTGTGGTTTGGTACCGTATGGATGTACTCGTACGGTATTGCACCGTTTTGGTTTGGTTTGGTACCGTAACGAATTATTCGTACGGTATTGCACCGTTTTGGTGTGGTTTGGTACCGTATGGATGTACTCGTACGGTATTGCACCGTTTTGGTGTGGCTTGGTAACGTATGGATGTACTCGTACGGTATCGCACCGTTTTCGTGTGGTTTGGTACCATATGGTATTGCACCGTTTTGGTTTGGTTTGGTACCGTAACGAAGTACTCGTACGGTATTGTACCCTTTTGGTGTGGTTTGGTACCGTAACGAAGTACTCTTACGGTATTGCACCGTTTTGGTGTGGTTTGGTACCGTATGGATGTAATCGTACGGTATTGCACCATTTTGGTTTGGTTTGGTACCGTAACGAAGTACTCGTACGGTATTGCACCGTGTTGGTTTGGTTTGGTACCGTAACGAAGTACTCGTATGGTATAGAACCCTTTTGGTGTGGTTTGGTACCGTAACGAAGTACTCTTACGGTATTGCACCGTTTTGGGGTGGTTTGGTACCGTATGGATGTAATCGTACGGTATTGCACCGTTTTGGTGTGGTTTGGTACCGTATGGATGTACTGTACGGTATTGCACCGTTTTTGTTTGGTTTGGTACCGTAACGAAGTACTCGAACGGTATTGTACCCTTTTGGTGTGGTTTGGTACCGTAACGAAGTACTCGTACGGTATTGCACCGTGTTGGTGTGGTTTGGTACCGTATCGATGTACTCGTACGGTATTGTACCCTTTTTGTGTGGTTTGGTACCGTAACGAAGTACTCGTATGGTATTGCACTGTGTTGGTGTGGTTTGGTACCGTATCGATGTACTCGTACGGTATTGTACCATTTTTGTGTGGTTTGGTACCGTAACGAAGTACTCGTACGGTATTGCACCGTTTTGGTGTGGTTTGGTACCGTATGGATGTACTCGTACGGTATTGCACCGTTTTGGTTTGGTTTGGTACCGTAACGAATTACTCGTACGGTATTGCACCGTTTTGGTGTGGTTTGGTACCGTATGGATGTACTCGTACGGTATTGCACCGTTTTGGTGTGGCTTGGTACCGTATGGATGTACTCGTACGGTATTGCACCGTTTTCGTGTGGTTTGGTACCGTATGGTATTGCACCGTTTTGGTTTGGTTTGGTACCGTAACGAAGTACTCGTACGGTATTGTACCCTTTTGGTGTGGTTTGGTACCGTAACGAAGTACTCTTACGGTATTGCACCGTTTTGGTGTGGTTTGGTACCGTATGGATGTAATCGTACGGTATTGCACCGTTTTGGTTTGGTTTGGTACCGTAACGAAGTACTCGTACGGTATTGCACCGTGTTGGTGTGGTTTGGTACCGTAACGAAGTACTCGTAAGGTATAGTACCCTTTTGGTGTGGTTTGGTACCGTAACGAAGTTCTCGTACGGTATTGCACCGTTTTGGTGTGGTTTGGTACCGTATGGATGTACTCGTACGGTATTGCACCGTTTTGGTTTGGTTTGGTAACGTAACGAAGTACTCGTACGGTATTGCACCGTGTTGGTGTGGTTTGGTACCGTAACGAAGTACTCGTATGGTATAGAACCCTTTTGGTGTGGTTTGGTACCGTAACGAAGTACTCTTACGGTATTGCACCGTTTTGGGGTGGTTTGGTACCGTATGGATTTAATCGTACGGTATTGCACCGTTTTGGTGTGGTTTGGTACCGTATGGATGTACTCGTACGGTATTGCACCGTTTTTGTTTGGTTTGGTACCGTAACGAAGTACTCGAACGGTATTGTACCCTTTTGGTGTGGTTTGGTACCGTAACGAAGTACTCGTACGGTATTGCACCGTGTTGGTGTGGTTTGGTACCGTATCGATGTACTCGTACGGTATTGTACCCTTTTTGTGTGGTTTGGTACCGTAACGAAGTACTCGTATGGTATTGCACTGTGTTGGTGTGGTTTGGTACCGTATCGATGTACTCGTACGGTATTGTACCCTTTTTGTGTGGTTTGGTACCGTAACGAAGTACTCGTACGGTATTGCACCGTTTTGGTGTGGTTTGGTACCGTATGGATGTACTCGTACGGTATTGCACTGTTTTGGTTTGGTTTGGTACCGTAACGAATTACTCGTACGGTATTGCACCGTTTTGGTGTGGTTTGGTACCGTGTGGATGTACTCGTACGGTATTGCACCGTTTTGGTGTGGCTTGGTACCGTATGGATGTACTCGTACGGTATTGCACCGTTTTCGTGTGGTTTGGTACCGTATGGTATTGCACCGTTTTGGTTTGGTTTGGTACCGTAACGAAGTACTCGTACGGTATTGTACCCTTTTGGTGTGGTTTGGTACCGTAACGAAGTACTCTTACGGTATTGCACCGTTTTGGTGTGGTTTAGTACCGTATGGATGTAATCATACGGTATTGCACCGTTTTGGTTTGGTTTGGTACCGTAACGAAGTACTCGTACGGTATTGCACCGTTTTGGTGTGGTTTGGTACCGTATGGATGTACTCGTACGGTATTGCACCGTTTTGGTGTGGTTTGGTACCGTATGGATGTACTCGTACGGTATTGCACCGTTTTGGTTTGGTTTGGTACCGTAACGAAGTACTCGAACGGTATTGTACCCTTTTGGTGTGGTTTGGTACCGTAACGAAGTACTCGTACGGTATTGCACCGTATTGGTGTGGTTTGGTACCGTAACGAAGTACTCGTACGGTATAGTACCCTTTTGGTGTGGTTTGGTACCGTAACGAAGTACTCTTACGGTATTGCACCGTTTTGGGGTAGTTTGGTACCGTATGGATATAATTGTACGGTATTGCACCGTTTTGGTGTGGTTTGGTACCGTATGGATGTACTCGTACGGTATTGCACCGTTTTGTTTTGGTTTGGTACCGTAACATAGTACTCGAACGGTATTGTACCCTTTTGGTGTGGTTTGGTACCGTAACGAAGTACTCGTACGGTGTTGCACCGTGTTGGTGTGGTTTGGTACCGTATCGATGTACTCGTACGGTATTGTACCCTTTTTGTGTGGTTTGGTACCGTAACGAAGTACACGTACGGTGTTGCACCGTTTTGGTTTCGTTTGGTACCATATGGATGTACTCGTATGGTATTGCACCGTTTTGGTTTGGTATGGTACCGTAACGAAGTACTCGTACGGTATTGCACCCTTTTGGTGTGGTTTGGTACTGTAACGAAGTACTTGTACGGTATTGCACCGTTTTGGTGTGGTTTGGTACCATATGGTGGTACTCGTACGGTATTGTACCTTTTTTGTGTGGTTTGGTACCGTAACGAAGTACTTGTACGGTATTGCACCGTGTTTGTGTGGTTTGGTACCGTATCGATGTACTCGTTCGGTATTGTACGCTTTTTGTGTGGTTTGGTACCGTAGCGAAGTACTCGTACGGTATTGCACCGTTTTGGTTTGGTTTGGTACCGTATGGATGTACTCGTATGGTATTGCACCGTTTTGGTTTGGTTTGGTACCGTAACGAAGTACTCGTACGGTATTGTACCCTTTTGGTGTGGTTTGGTACCGTAACGAAGTACTTGTACGGTATTGCACCGTTTTGGTGTGGTTTGGTAACGTATGGATGTACTCGTACGGTATTGTACCCTTTTTGTGTGGTTTGGTACCGTAACGAAGTACTCATACGGTATTGTACCGTTTTGGTGTGGTTTGGTGCTGTATGGATGTACTCGTACGGTATTGCACCGTTTTGTTTAGGTTTGGTACCGTAACGAAGTACTCGTACGGTATTGCACCCTTTTGGTGTGGTTTGGTACCGTATGGATGTACTCGTACGGTATTGCACCGTTTTGGTGTGGTTTGGTACCGTATGGATGTACTTGTACGGTATTGCCTTGTTTTGGTTTGGTTTGGTACCGTAACGAAGTACTCGTACGGTATTGTACCCTTTTGGTGTGGTTTGGTACCGTAACGAAGTACTCTTATGGTATTGCACCGTTTTGGTGTGGTTTGGTACCGTATGGATGTAATCGTACGGTATTGCACCGTTTTAGTTTGGTTTGGTACCGTAACGAAGTACTCGTACGGTATTGCACCGTTTTGGTGTGGTTTGGTACCGTATGGATGTACTCGTACGGTATTGCACCGTTTTGGTGTGGTTTGGTACCGTATGGATGTACTCGTACGGTATTGCACCGTTTTGGTTTGGTTTGGTACCGTAACGAAGTACTCGAACGGTATTGTACCCTTTTGGTGTGGTTTGGTACCGTAACGAAGTACTCGTACGGTATTGCACCGTATTGGTGTGGTTTGGTACCGTAACGAAGTACTCGTACGGTATAGTACCCTTTTGGTGTGGTTTGGTACCGTAACGAAGTACTCTTACGGTATTGCACCGTTTTGGGGTAGTTTGGTACCGTATGGATATAATTGTACGGTATTGCACCGTTTTGGTGTGGTTTGGTACCGTATGGATGTACTCGTACGGTATTGCACCGTTTTGTTTTGGTTTGGTACCGTAACATAGTACTCGAACGGTATTGTACCCTTTTGGTGTGGTTTGGTACCGTAACGAAGTACTCGTACGGTGTTGCACCGTGTTGGTGTGGTTTGGTACCGTATCGATGTACTCGTACGGTATTGTACCCTTTTTGTGTGGTTTGGTACCGTAACGAAGTACACGTACGGTGTTGCACCGTTTTGGTTTCGTTTGGTACCATATGGATGTACTCGTATGGTATTGCACCGTTTTGGTTTGGTATGGTACCGTAACGAAGTACTCGTACGGTATTGCACCCTTTTGGTGTGGTTTGGTACTGTAACGAAGTACTTGTACGGTATTGCACCGTTTTGGTGTGGTTTGGTACCATATGGTGGTACTCGTACGGTATTGTACCTTTTTTGTGTGGTTTGGTACCGTAACGAAGTACTTGTACGGTATTGCACCGTGTTTGTGTGGTTTGGTACCGTATCGATGTACTCGTTCGGTATTGTACGCTTTTTGTGTGGTTTGGTACCGTAGCGAAGTACTCGTACGGTATTGCACCGTTTTGGTTTGGTTTGGTACCGTATGGATGTACTCGTATGGTATTGCTCTGTTTTGGTTTGGTTTGGTACCGTAACGAAGTACTCGTACGGTATTGTACCCTTTTGGTGTGGTTTGGTACCGTAACGAAGTACTTGTACGGTATTGCACCGTTTTGGTGTGGTTTGGTAACGTATGGATGTACTCGTACGGTATTGTACCCTTTTTGTGTGGTTTGGTACCGTAACGAAGTACTCATACGGTATTGTACCGTTTTGGTGTGGTTTGGTGCTGTATGGATGTACTCGTACGGTATTGCACCGTTTTGTTTAGGTTTGGTACCGTAACGAAGTACTCGTACGGTATTGCACCCTTTTGGTGTGGTTTGGTACCGTATGGATGTACTCGTACGGTATTGCACCGTTTTGGTGTGGTTTGGTACCGTATGGATGTACTTGTACGGTATTGCCTTGTTTTGGTTTGGTTTGGTACCGTAACGAAGTACTCGTACGGTATTGTACCCTTTTGGTGTGGTTTGGTACCGTAACGAAGTACTCTTATGGTATTGCACCGTTTTGGTGTGGTTTGGTACTGTATGGATGTAATCGTACGGTACTGCACCGTTTTAGTTTGGTTTGGTACCGTAACGAAGTACTCGTACGGTATTGCACCGTTTTGGTGTGGTTTGGTACCGTATGGATGTACTCGTACGGTATTGCACCGTTTTGGTGTGGTTTGGTACCGTATGGATGTACTCGTACGGTATTGCACCGTTTTGGTTTGGTTTGGTACCGTAACGAAGTACTCGAACGGTATTGTACCCTTTTGGTGTCGTTTGGTACCGTAACGAAGTACTCGTACGGTATTGCACCGTGTTGGTGTGGTTTGGTACCGTAACGAAGTACTCGTACGGTATAGTAACCTTTTGGTGTGGTTTGTTACCGTAACGAAGTACTCGTACGGTATTGCACCGTGTTGGTGTGGTTTGGTACCGTAACGAAGTACTCGTATGGTATAGAACCCTTTTGGTGTGGTTTGGTACCGTAACGAAGTACTCTTACGGTATTGCACCGTTTTGGGGTAGTTTGGTACCGTATGGATATAATTGTACGGTATTGCACCGTTTTGGTGTGGTTTGGAACCGTATGGATGTACTCGTACGGTATTGCACCGTTTTGTTTTGGTTTGGTGCCGTAACATAGTACTCGAACGGTATTGTACCCTTTTGGTGTGGTTTGGTACCGTAACGAAGTACTCGTACGGTGTTGCACCGTTTTGGTGTGGTTCGGTACCGTAACGAAGTACTCGTACGGTATTGCATCGTTTTGGTGAGGTTTGGCACCGTATGGATCTATTCGTACGGTATTGCACCGTTTTGGTGTGGTTTGGTGCTGTATGGATGTACTCGTACGGTATTGCACCGTTTTGTTTAGGTTTGGTACCGTAACGAAGTACTCGTACGGTATAGTACCCTTTTGGTGTCGTTTGGTACCGTAACGAAGTACTCTTACGGTATTGCACCGTTTTGGGGTAGTTTGGTACCGTATGGATATAATTGTACGGTATTGCACCGTTTTGGTGTGGTTTGGAACCGTATGGATGTACTCGTACGGTATTGCACCGTTTTGTTTTGGTTTGGTACCGTAACATAGTACTCGAACGGTATTGTACCCTTTTGGTGTGGTTTGGTACCGTAACGAAGTACTCGTACGGTGTTGCACCGTTTTGGTGTGGTTCGGTACCGTAACGAAGTACTCGTACGGTATTGCATCGTTTTGGTGAGGTTTGGCACCGTATGGATCTATTCGTACGGTATTGCACCGTTTTGGTGTGGTTTGGTACCGTATGGATGTACTCGTATGGTATTGCACCGTTTTTGTTAGGTTTGGTACCGTAACGAAGTACTCGTACGGTATAGTACCCTTTTTGTGTGGTTTGGTACCGTAACGAAGTACTCGTACGGTATTGCACCGTTTTGGTGTGGTTTGGTACCCTATGGATGTACTCGTACGGTATTGCACCGTTTTGGTTTGGTTTGGTACCGTAACGAATTATTCGTACGGTATTGCACCGTTTTGGTGTGGTTTGGTACCGTATGGATGTACTCGTACGGTATTGCACCGTTTTGGTGTGGCTTGGTACCGTAACGAATTACTCGTACGGTATTGCACCGTTTTGGTGTGGTTTGGTACCGTGTGGATGTACTCGTACGGTATTGCACCGTTTTGGTGTGGCTTGGTACCGTATGGATGTACTCGTACGGTATTGCACCGTTTTCGTGTGGTTTGGTACCGTATGGTATTGCACCGTTTTGGTTTGGTTTGGTACCATAACGAAGTACTCGTACGGTATTGTACCCTTTTGGTGTGGTTTGGTACCGTAACGAAGTACTCTTACGGTATTGCACCGTTTTGGTGTGGTTTAGTACCGTATGGATGTAATCATACGGTATTGCACCGTTTTGGTTTGGTTTGGTACCGTAACGAAGTACTCGTACGGTATTGCACCGTTTTGGTGTGGTTTGGTACCGTATGGATGTACTCGTACGGTATTGCACCGTTTTGGTGTGGCTTGGTAACGTATGGATGTACTCGTACGGTATCGCACCGTTTTCGTGTGGTTTGGTACCATATGGTATTGCACCGTTTTGGTTTGGTTTGGTACCGTAACGAAGTACTCGTACGGTATTGTACCCTTTTGGTGTGGTTTGGTACCGTAACGAAGTACTCGTACTGTATTGCACCGTTTTGGTGTGGTTTGGTACCGTATGGATGTACTCGTACGGTATTGCACCGTTTTGGTGTGGTTTGGTACCGTATGGATGTACTCGTACGGTATTGCACCGTTTTGGTTTGATTTGGTACCGTAACGAAGTACTCGTACGGTATTGCACCGTTTTGGTGTGGTTTGGTACCGTATGGATGTACTCGTACGGTGTTGCACCGTTTTGGTGTGGTTCGGTACCGTATGGATGTACTTGTACGGTATTGCACCGTTTCGGTTTGGTTTGGTACCGTAACGAAGTATTCGTACGGTATTGTACCCTTTTGGTGTGGTTTGGTATCGTAACGAAGTACTCGTACGGTATTGCACCGTTTTGGTGAGGTTTGGCACCGTATGGATCTACTCGTACGGTATTGCACCGTTTTGGTGTCGTTTGGTACCGTATGGATGTACTCGTATGGTATTGCACCGTTTTTGTTAGGTTTGGTACCGTAACGAAGTACTCGTACGGTATTGCACCGTTTTGGTGTTGTTTGGTACCGTATGGATGTACTCGTACGGTATTGCACCGTTTTGGTTTGGTTTGGTACCGTAACGAATTACTCGTACGGTATTGCACCGTTTTGGTGTGGTTTGGTACCGTATGGATGTACTCGTACGGTATTGCACCGTTTTGGTGTGGCTTGGTACCGTATGGATGTATTCGTACGGTATTGCACCGTTTTGGTTTGGTTTTGTACCGTAACGAAGTACTCGAACGGTATTGTACCTTTTAGGTGTGGTTTGGTATCGTAACGAAGTACTCGTACGGTATTGCACCGTTTTGTTGTGGTTTGGTACGGTATCGATGTACTCGTACAGTATTGCACCATTTTCGTGTGGTTTGGTACCGTATGGATGTACTCGTACGGTATTGCACCGTTTTGGTGTGGTTTGGTACCGTATGGATGTACTTGTACGGTATTGCACCGTTTTTGTTTGGTTTGGTACCGTAACGAAGTACTCGTACGGTATTGTACCCTTTTGGTGTGGTTTGGTACCGTAACGAAGTACTCGTACGGTATTGCACCGTTTTGGTGTGGTTTGGTACCGTATGGATGTACTCGTACAGTATTGCACCGTTTTGGTGTGGTTTGGTACCGTATGGATTTACTCGTACGGTATTGCACCGTTTTGTTTTGATTTGGTACCGTAACGAAGTACTCGTACGGTATTGCACCGTTTTGGTGTGGTTTGGTACCGTATGGATGTACTCGTACGGTGTTGCACCGTTTTGGTGTGGTTCGGTACCGTATGGATGTACTTGTACGGTATTGCACCGTTTCGGTTTGGTTTGGTACCGTAACGAAGTATTCGTACGGTATTGTACCCTTTTGGTGTGGTTTGGTATCGTAACGAAGTACTCGTACGGTATTGCACCGTTTTGGTGAGGTTTGGCACCGTATGGATCTACTCGTACGGTATTGCACTGTTTTGGTGTGGTTTGGTACCGTATGGATGTACTCGTATGGTATTGCACCGTTTTTGTTAGGTTTGGTACCGTAACGAAGTACTCGTACGGTATTGCACCGTTTTGGTGTTGTTTGGTACCGTATGGATGTACTCGTACGGTATTGCACCGTTTTGGTTTGGTTTGGTACCGTAACGAATTACTCGTACGGTATTGCACCGTTTTGGTGTGGTTTGGTACCGTATGGATGTACTCGTACGGTATTGCACCGTTTTGGTGTGGCTTGGTACCGTATGGATGTATTCGTACGGTATTGCACCGTTTTGGTTTGGTTTTGTACCGTAACGAAGTACTCGAACGGTATTGTACCTTTTAGGTGTGGTTTGGTATCGTAACGAAGTACTCGTACGGTATTGCACCGTTTTGTTGTGGTTTGGTACGGTATCGATGTACTCGTACATTATTGCACCGTTTTGGTGTGGTTTGGTACCGTATGGATGTTCTCGTACGGTATTGCACCGTTTTGGTGTGGTTTGGTACCGTATGGATGTACTTGTACGGTATTGCACCGTTTTGGTTTGGTTTGGTACCGTAACGAAGTACTCGTACGGTATTGCACCCTTTTGGTGTGGTTTGGTACCGTAACGAAGTACTCGTACGGTATTGCACCGTTTTGGTGTGGTTTGGTACCGTATGGATGTACTCGTACGGTATTGCACCGTTTTGGTGTGGTTTGGTACCGTATGGATGTACTCGTACGGTATTGCACCGTTTTGGTTTGGTTTGGTACCGTAACGAAGTACTCGTACGGTATTGCACCGTTTTGGTGTGGTTTGGTACCGTATGGATGTACTCGTACGGTGTTGCACCGTTTTGGTGTGGTTCGGTACCGTATGGATGTACTTGTACGGTATTGCACCGTTTTGGTTTGGTTTGGTACCGTAACGAAGTATTCGTACGGTATTGTACCCTTTTGGTGTGGTTTGGTATCGTAACGAAGTACTCGTACGGTATTGCACCGTTTTGGTGAGGTTTGGCACCGTATGGATCTACTCGAACGGTATTGCACCGTTTTGGTGTGGTTTGGTACCGTATGGATGTACTCGTATGGTATTGCACCGTTTTTGTTAGGTTTGGTACCGTAACGAAGTACTCGTACGGTATTGCACCGTTTTGGTGTTGTTTGGTACCGTATGGATGTACTCGTACGGTATTGCACCGTTTTTGTTTGGTTTGGTACCGTAACGAATTACTCGTACGGTATTGCACCGTTTTGGTGTGGTTTGGTACCGTATGGATGTACTCGTACGGTATTGCACCGTTTTTGTGTGGCTTGGTACCGTATGGATGTATTCGTACGGTATTGCACCGTTTTGGTTTGGTTTTGTACCGTAACGAAGTACTCGAACGGTATTGTACCTTTTAGGTGTGGTTTGGTATCGTAACGAAGTACTCGTACGGTATTGCACCGTTTTGTTGTGGTTTGGTACGGTATCGATGTACTCGTACAGTATTGCACCGTTTTGGTGTGGTTTGGTACCGTATGGATGTACTCGTACGGTATTGCACCGTTTTGGTGTGGTTTGGTACCGTATGGATGTACTTGTACGGTATTGCACCGTTTTGGTTTGGTTTGGTACCGTAACGAAGTACTCGTACGGTATTGTACCCTTTTGGTGTGGTTTGGTACCGTAACGAAGTACTCGTACGGTATTGCACCCTTTTGGTGAGGTTTGGCACCGTATGGATCTACTCGTACAGTATTGCACCGTTTTGGTGTAGTTTGGTACCGTATGGATTTACTCGTATGGTATTGCACCGTTTTTGTTAGGTTTGGTACCGTAACGAAGTACTCGTACGGTATTGTACCCTTTTTGTGTGGTTTGGTACCGTAACGAAGTACTCTTACGGTATTGCACCGTTTTGGGGTGGTTTGGTACCGTATGGATGTAATCGTACGGTATTGCACCGTTTTGGTGTGGTTTGGTACCGTATGGATGTACTCGTACGGTATTGCACCGTTTTGGTTTCGTTTAGTACCGTAACGAAGTACTCGAACGGTATTGTACCCTTTTGGTGTGGTTTGGTACCGTAACGAAGTACTCGTACGGTATTGCACCGTGTTGGTGTGGTTTGGTACCGTATCGATGTACTCGTACGGTATTGTACCCTTTTTGTGTGGTTTGGTACCGTAACGAAGTACTCGTACGGTATTGCACCGTTTTGGTGTGGTTTGGTACCGTATGGATGTACTCGTACGGTATTGCACCGTTTTGGTGTGGTTTGGTACCGTATGGATGTACTCGTACGGTATTGCACCGTTTTGGTTTGGTTTGGGACCGTAACGAAGTACTCGTACGGTATTGCACCGTTTTGGTGTGGTTTGGTACCGTATGGATGTACTCGTACGGTATTGCACCGTTTTGGTGTGGTTTGGTGCCGTATGGATGTACTCGTACGGTATTGCACCGTTTTGGTTTGGTTTGTTACCGTAACGAAGTACTCAAACGGTATTGTACCCTTTTGGTGTGGTTTGGTACCGTAACGAAGTACTCGTACGGTATTGCATCGTGTTGGTGTGGTTTGGTACCGTATCGATGTACTCGTACGGTATTGTACCCTTTTTGTGTGGTTTGGTACCGTAACGAAGTACTCGTACGGTATTGCACCGTTTTGGTTTGGTTTGGTACCGTATGGATGTACTCGTATGGTATTGCACCGTTTTGGTTTGGTTTGGTACCGTAACAAAGTACTCGTACGGTATTGTACCCTTTTGGTGTGGTTTGGTACCGTAACGAAGTACTCTTACGGTATTGCACCGTTTTGGGGTGGTTTGGTACCGTATGGATGTAATCGTACGGTATTGCACCGTTTTGGTGTGGTTTGGTACCGTATGGATGTACTCGTACGGTATTGCACCGTTTTGGTTTGGTTTGGTACCGTAACGAAGTACTCGAACGGTATTGTACCCTTTTGGTGTGGTTTGTTACCGTAACGAAGTACTCGTACGGTATTGCATCGTGTTGGTGTGGTTTGGTACCGTATCGATGTACTCATACGGTATTGTACCCTTTTTGTGTGGTTTGGTACCGTAACGAAGTACTCGTACGGTATTGCACCGTTTTGGTTTGGTTTGGTACCGTAAGGATGTACTCGTATGGTATTGCACCGTTTTGGTTTGGTTTGGTACCGTAACGAAGTACTCGTACGGTATGGTACCCTTTTGGAGTGGTTTGGTACCGTAACGAAGTACTCTTACGGTATTGCACCGTTTTGGGGTGGTTTGGTACCGTATGGATGTAATCGTACGGTATTGCACCGTTTTGGGGTGGTTTGGTACCGTATGGATGTAATCGTACGGTATTGCACCGTTTTGGTGTGGTTTGGTACCGTATGGATGTACTCGTACGGTATTGCACCGTTTTGGTTTGGTTTGGTACCGTAACGAAGTACTCGAACGGTATTGTACCCTTTTGGTGTGGTTTGGTACCGTAACGAAGTACTCGTACGGTATTGCACCGTGTTGGTGTGGTTTGGTACCGTATCGATGTACTCGTACGGTATTGTACCCTTTTTGTGTGGTTTGGTACCGTAACGAAGTACTCGTACGGTATTGCACCGTGTTGGTGTGGTTTGGTACCGTATCGATGTACTCGTACGGTATTGTACCCTTTTTGTGTGGTTTGGTACCTTAACGAAGTACTCGTACGGTATGGCACCGTTTTGGTTTGGTTTGGTACCGTATGGATGTACTCGTATGGTATTGCACCGTTTTGGTTTGGTTTGGTACCGTAACGAAGTACTCGTACGGTATTGTACCCTTTTGGTGTGGTTTGGTACCGTAACGAAGTACTTGTACGGTATTGCACCGTTTTGGTGTGGTTTGGTACCGTATGGATGTACTCGTATGGTATTGTACCATTTTTGTGTGGTTTGGTACCGTAACGAAGTATTCGTACGGTATTGCACCGTTTTGGTGTGGTTTGGTGCCGTATGGATGTACTCGTACGGTATTGCACCGTTTATGTTAGGTTTGGTACCGTAACGAAGTACTTGTACGGTATTGCACCCTTTTGGTGTGGTTTGGTACCATAACGAAGTACTCGTACGGTATTGCACCGTTTTGGTGTGGTTTGGTACCGTATGGATGTACTCGTACGGTATTGCACCGTTTTGGTGTGGCTTGGTACCGTATGGATGTATTCGTACGGTATTGCACCGTTTTGGTTTGGTTTTGTACCGTAACAAAGTACTCAAACGGTATTGTACCTTTTAGGTGTGGTTTGGTATCGTAACGAAGTACTCGTACGGTATTGCACCGTTTTGTTGTGGTTTTGTACCGTATCGATGTACTCGTACGGTATTGCACCGTTTTGGTGTGGTTTGGTACCGTATGGATGTACTCGTACGGTATTGCACCGTTTTGGTGTGGTTTGGTACCGTATGGATGTACTTGTACGGTATTGCACCGTTTTGGTTTCGTTTGGTACCGTAACGAAGTACTCGTATGGTATTTTACCCTTTTGGTGTGGTTTGGTACCGTAACGAAGTACTCGTACGGTATTGCACCGTTTTGGTGAGGTTTGGCACCGTATGGATCTACTCGTACAGTATTGCACCGTTTTGGTGTGGTTTGGTACCGTATGGATGTACACGTATGGTATTGCACCGTTTTTGTTAGGTTTGGTACCGTAACGAAGTACTCGTAAGGTATTGTACCCTTTTTGTGTGGTTTGGTACCGTAACGAAGTACTCGTACGGTATTGCACCGTTTTGGTGTGGTTTTGTACCGTAGGGATGTACTCGTACAATATTGTACCCTTTTTGTGTGGTTTGGTACCGTAACGAAGTACTCGTACGGTATTGCACCGTTTTGGTGTGGTTTGGTACCGTATGGATGTACTCGTACGGTATTGCACCGTTTTGGTGTGGTTTGGTACCGTATGGATGTACTCGTACGGTATTGCACCGTTTTGGTTTGGTTTGGTACCGTAACGAAGTACTCGTACGGTATTGAACCGTTTTGGTGTGGTTTGGTACCGTATGGATGTACTTGTACGGTGTTGCACCGTTTTGGTGTGGTTCGGTACCGTATGGATGTACTGGTACGGTATTGTACCGTTTTGGTTTGGTTTGGTACCGTAACGAAGTATTCGTACGGTATTGTACCCTTTTGGTGTGGTTTGGTATCGTAACGAAGTACTCGTACGGTATTGCACCGTTTTGGTGAAGTTTGGCACCGTATGGATCTACTCGTACGGTATTGCACCGTTTTGGTGTGGTTTGGTACCGTATGGATATACTCGTAAGGTATTGCACCGTTTTTGTTAGGTTTGGTACCGTAACAAAGTACTCGTACGGTATTGCACCGTTTTGGTGTGGTTTGTTACCGTATGGATGTACTCGTACGGTATTGCACCGTTTTGGTTTGGTTTGGTACCGTAACGAATTACTCGTACGGTATTGCACCGTTTTGGTGTGGTTTGGTACCGTATGGATGTACTCGTACGGTATTGCACCGTTTTGGTGTGGCTTGGTACCGTATGGATGTATTCGTACGGTATTGCACCGTTTTGGTTTGGTTTTGTACCGTAACGAAGTACTCGAACGGTATTGTACCTTTTAGGTGTGGTTTGGTATCGTAACGAAGTACTCGTACGGTATTGCACCGTTTTGTTGTGGTTTGGTACCGTATCGATGTACTCGTACAGTATTGCACCGTTTTGGTGTGGTTTGGTACCGTATGGATGTACTCGTACGGTATTGCACCGTTTTGGTGTGGTTTGGTACCGTATGGATGTACTCGTACGGTATTGCACCGTTTTGGTTTGGTTTGGTACCGTAACGAAGTACTCGTACGGTATTGAACCGTTTTGGTGTGGTTTGGTACCGTATGGATGTACTTGTACGGTGTTGCACCGTTTTGGTGTGGTTCGGTACCGTATGGATGTACTGGTACGGTATTGTACCGTTTTGGTTTGGTTTGGTACCGTAACGAAGTATTCGTACGGTATTGTACCCTTTTGGTGTGGTTTGGTATCGTAACGAAGTACTCGTACGGTATTGCACCGTTTTGGTGAAGTTTGGCACCGTATGGATCTACTCGTACGGTATTGCACCGTTTTGGTGTGGTTTGGTACCGTATGGATATACTCGTAAGGTATTGCACCGTTTTTGTTAGGTTTGGTACCGTAACAAAGTACTCGTACGGTATTGCACCGTATTGGTGTGGTTTGTTACCGTATGGATGTACTCGTACGGTATTGCACCGTTTTGGTTTGGTTTGGTACCGTAACGAATTACTCGTACGGTATTGCACCGTTTTGGTGTGGTTTGGTACCGTATGGATGTACTCGTACGGTATTGCACCGTTTTGGTGTGGCTTGGTACCGTATGGATGTATTCGTACGGTATTGCACCGTTTTGGTTTGGTTTTGTACCGTAACGAAGTACTCGAACGGTATTGTACCTTTTAGGTGTGGTTTGGTATCGTAACGAAGTACTCGTACGGTATTGCACCGTTTTGTTGTGGTTTGGTACCGTATCGATGTACTCGTACAGTATTGCACCGTTTTGGTGTGGTTTGGTACCGTATGGATGTACTCGTACGGTATTGCACCGTTTTGGTGTGGTTTGGTACCGTATGGATGTACTCGTACGGTATTGCACCGTTTTGGTTTGGTTTGGTACCGTAACGAAGTACTCGTACGGTATTGCACCGTTTTGGTGTGGTTTGGTACCGTATGGATGTACTTGTACGGTATTGCTCCGTTTTGGTTTGGTTTGGTACCGTAACGAAGTACTCGTACGGTATTGTACCCTTTTAGTGTGGTTTGGTACCGTAACGAAGTACTCGTACGGTATTGCACCCTTTTGGTGAGGTTTGGCACCGTATGGATCTACTCGTACAGTATTGCACCGTTTTGGTGTGGTTTGGTATCGTATGGATGTACTCGTATGGTATTGCACCGTTTTTGTTAGGTTTGGTACCGTAACGAAGTACTCGTACGGTATTGTACCCTTTTTGTGTGGTTTGGCACCGTAACGAAGTACTCGTACGGTATTGCACCGTTTTGGTGTGGTTTGGTACCGTATGGATGTACTTGTACGATATTGTACCCTTTTTGTGTGGTTTGGTACCGTAACGAAGTACTCGTACGGTATTGCACCGTTTTGGTGTGGTTTGGTACCGTATGGATGTACTCGTACGGTATTGCACCGTTTTAGTGTGATTTGGTACCGTATGGATGTACTCGTACGGTATTGCACCGTTTTGGTTTGGTTTGGTACCGTAACGAAGTACTCGAACGGTATTGTACCCTTTTGGTGTGGTTTGGTACCGTAACGAAGTACTCGTACGGTATTGCACCGTGTTGGTGTGGTTTGGTACCGTAACGAAGTACTCGTACGGTATAGTACCCTTTTGGTGTGGTTTGGTACCGTAACGAAGTACTCTTACGGTATTGCACTGTTTTGGGGTGGTTTGGTACCGTATGGATGTAATCGTACGGTATTGCACCGTTTTGGTGTGGTTTGGTACCGTATGGATGTACTCGTACGGTATTGCACCGTTTTGGTTTGGTTTGGTACCGTAACGAAGTACTCGAACGGTATTGTACCGTTTTGGTGTGGTTTGGTACCGTAACGAAGTACTCGTACGGTATTGCACCGTGTTGGTGTGGCTTGGTACCGTATCGATGTACTCGTACGGTATTGTACCCTTTTTGTGTGGTTTGGTACCGTAACGAAGTACTCGTACGGTATTGCACCGTTTTGGTGTGGTTTGGTACCGTATGGATGTACTCGTACGATATTGTACCCTTTTTGTGTGGTTTGGTACCGTAACGAAGTACTCGTACGGTATTTCACCGTTTTGGTGTGGTTTGGTACCGTATGGATGTACTCGTACGGTATTGCACCGTTTTGGTGTGGTTTGGTACCGTATGGATGTACTCGTACGGTATTGCACCGTTTTGGTTTGGTTTGGTACCGTAACGAAGTACTCGAACGGTATTGTACCCTTTTGGTGTGGTTTGGTACCGTAACGAAGTACTCGTACGGTATTGCACCGTGTTGGTGTGGTTTGGTACCGTAACGAAGTACTCGTACGGTATAGTACCCTTTTGGTGTGGTTTGGAACCGTAACGAAGTACTCTTACGGTATTGCACCGTTTTGGGGTGGTTTGGTACCGTATGGATGTAATCGTACGGTATTGCACCGTTTTGGTGTGGTTTGGTACCGTATGGGATGTACTCGTACGGTGTTGCACCGTTTTGGTTTGGTTTGGTACCGTAACGAAGTACTCGAACGGTATTGTACCCTTTTGGTGTGGTTTGGTACCGTAACGAAGTACTCGTACGGTATTGCACCGTGTTGGTGTGGTTTGGTACCGTATCGATGTACTCGTACGGTATTGTACCCTTTTTGTGTGGTTTGGTACCGTAACGAAGTACTCGTACGGTATTGCACCGTTTTGGTGTGGTTTGGTACCGTATGGATGTACTCGTACGGTATTGCACCGTTTTGGTGTGGTTTGGTACCGTATGGATGTACTCGTACGGTATTGCACCGTTTTGGTTTGGTTTGGGACCGTAACGAAGTACTCGTACGGTATTGCACCGTTTTGGTGTGGTTTGGTACCGTATGGATGTACTCGTACGGTATTGCACCGTTTTCGTGTGGTTTGGTACCATATGGTATTGCACCGTTTTGGTTTGGTTTGGTACCGTAACGAAGTACTTGAACGGTATTGTACCCTTTTGGTGTGGTTTGGTACCGTAACGAAGTACTCGTACGGTATTGCACCGTGTTGGTGTGGTTTGGTACCGTATCGATGTACTCGTACGGTATTGTACCCTTTTTGTGTGGTTTGGTACCGTAACGAAGTACTCGTACGGTATTGCACCGTTTTGGTGTGGTTTGGTACCGTAACGAAGTACTCGTACGGTATAGTACCCTTTTGGTGTGGTTTGGTACCGTAACGAAGTACTCTTACGGTATTGCACCGTTTTGGGGTGGTTTGGTACCGTATGGATGTAATCGTACGGTATTGCACCGTTTTGGTGTGGTTTGGTACCGTATGGATGTACTCGTACGGTATTGCACCGTTTTGGTTTGGTTTGGTACCGTAACGAAGTACTCGAACGGTATTGTACCGTTTTGGTGTGGTTTGGTACCGTAACGAAGTACTCGTACGGTATTGCACCGTGTTGGTGTGGTTTGGTACCGTATCGATGTACTCGTACGGTATTGTACCCTTTTTGTGTGGTTTGGTACCGTAACGAAGTACTCGTACGGTATTGTACCCTTTTTGTGTGGTTTGGTACCGTAACGAAGTACTCGTACGGTATTGCACCGTTTTGGTGTGGTTTGGTACCGTATGGATGTACTCGTACGATATTGTACCCTTTTTGTGTGGTTTGGTACCGTAACGAAGTACTCGTACGGTATTGCACCGTTTTGGTGTGGTTTGGTACCGTATGGATGTACTCGTACGGTATTGCACCGTTTTGGTGTGGTTTGGTACCGTATGGATGTACTCGTACGGTATTGCACCGTTTTGGTTTGGTTTGGTACCGTAACGAAGTACTCGAACGGTATTGTACCCTTTTGGTGTGGTTTGGTACCGTAATGAAGTACTCGTACGGTATTGCACCGTGTTGGTGTGGTTTGGTACCGTAACGAAGTACTCGTACGGTATAGTATCCTTTTGGTGTGGTTTGGTACCGTAACGAAGTACTCTTACGGTATTGCACCGTTTTGGGGTGGTTTGGTACCGTATGGATGTAATCGTACGGTATTGCACCGTTTTGATGTGGTTTGGTACCGTATGGATGTACTCGTACGGTATTGCACCGTTTTGGTTTGGTTTGGTACCGTAACGAAGTACTCGAACGGTATTGTACCCTTTTGGTGTGGTTTGGTACCGTAACGAAGTACTCGTACGGTATTGCACCGTGTTGGTGTGGTTTGGTACCGTATCGATGTACTCGTACGGTATTGTACCCTTTTTGTGTGGTTTGGTACCGTAACGAAGTACTCGTACGGTATTGCACCGTTTTGGTGTGGTTTGGTACCGTATGGATGTACTCGTACGGTATTGCACCGTTTTCGTGTGGTTTGGTACCGTATGGATGTACTTGTACGGTATTGCCTTTTTTGGTTTGGTTTGGTACTGTAACGAAGTACTCGTACGGTATTGTACCCTTTTGGTGTGGTTTGGTACCGTAACGAAGTACTCGTACGGTATTGCACCGTTTTGGTGAGGTTTGGCACCGTATGGATCTACTCGTACGGTATTGCACCGTTTTGGTGTGGTTTGGTACCGTATGGATGTACTCGTATGGTATTGCACCGTTTTTGTTAGGTTTTGTACCGTAACGAAGTACTCGTACGGTATTGTACCCTTTTTGTGTGGTTTGGAACCGTAACGAAGTACTCGTACGGTATTGCACCGTTTTGGTGTGGTTTGGTACCGTGTGGATGTACTCGTACGGTATTACACCGTTTTGGTTTGGTTTGGTACCGTAACGAATTACTCGTACGGTATTGCACCGTTTTGGTGTGGGTTGGTACCGTATGGATGTACTCGTACGGTATTGCACCGTTTTGGTGTGGCTTGGTACCGTATGGATGTACTCGTACGGTATTGCACCGTTTTCGTGTGGTTTGGTACCGTATGGTATTGCACCGTTTTGGTTTGGTTTGGTACCGCAACGAAGTACTCGTACGGTATTGTACCCTTTTGGTGTGGTTTGGTACCGTAATGAAGTACTCTTACGGTATTGCACCGTTTTGGTGTGGTTTGGTACCGTATGGATGTAATCGTACGGTATTGCACCGTTTTGGTTTGGTTTGGTACCGTAACGAAGTACTCGTACGGTATTGCACCGTTTTGGTGTGGTTTGGTACCGTATGGATGTACTCGTACGGTATTGCACCGTTTTGGTGTGGTTTGGTACCGTATGGATGTACTCGTACGGTATTGCACCGTTTTGGTTTGGTTTGGCACTGTAACGAAGTACTCGAACGGTGTTGTAGCCTTTTGGTGTGGTTTGGTACCGTAACGAAGTACTCGTACGGTATTGCACCGTGTTGGTGTGGTTTGGTATCGTAACGAAGTACTCGTACGGTATAGTACCCTTTTGGTGTGGTTTGGTACCGTAACGAAGTACTCTTACGGTATTGCACCGTTTTGGGTGGTTTGGTACCGTATGGATGTAATCGTACGGTATTGCACCGTTTTGGTTTGGTTTGGTACCCTAACGAAGTACTCGTACGGTATTGCACCGTGTTGGTGTGGTTTGGTACCGTATCGATGTACTCGTACGGTATTGTTCCCTTTTTGTGTGGTTTGGTACCGTAACGAAGTACTCGTATGGTATTGCACTGTGTTGGTGTGGTTTGGTACCGTATCGATGTACTCGTACGGTATTGTACCCTTTTTGTGTGGTTTGGTACCGTAACGAAGTACTCGTACGGTATTGCACCGTTTTGGTGTGGTTTGGTACCGTATGGATGTACTCGTACGGTATTGCACTGTTTTGGTTTGGTTTGGTACCGTAACGAATTACTCGTACGGTATTGCACCGTTTTGGTGTGGTTTGGTACCGTGTGGATGTACTCGTACGGTATTGCACCGTTTTGGTGTGGCTTGGTACCGTATGGATGTACTCGTACGGTATTGCACCGTTTTCGTGTGGTTTGGTACCGTATGGTATTGCACCGTTTTGGTTTGGTTTGGTACCATAACGAAGTACTCGTACGGTATTGTACCCTTTTGGTGTGGTTTGGTACCGTAACGAAGTACTCTTACGGTATTGCACCGTTTTGGTGTGGTTTAGTACCGTATGGATGTAATCATACGGTATTGCACCGTTTTGGTTTGGTTTGGTACCGTAACGAAGTACTCGTACGGTATTGCACCGTTTTGGTGTGGTTTGGTACCGTATGGATGTACTCGTACGGTATTGCACCGTTTTGGTGTGGCTAGGTAACGTATGGATGTACTCGTACGGTATCGCACCGTTTTCGTGTGGTTTGGTACCATATGGTATTGCACCGTTTTGGTTTGGTTTGGTACCGTAACGAAGTACTCGTACGGTATTGTACCCTTTTGGTGTGGTTTGGTACCGTAACGAAGTACTTGTACGGTATTGCACCGTTTTGGTGTGGTTTGGTAACGTATGGATGTACTCGTACGGTATTGTACCCTTTTTGTGTGGTTTGGTACCGTAACGAAGTACTCATACGGTATTGTACCGTTTTGGTGTGGTTTGGTGCTGTATGGATGTACTCGTACGGTATTGCACCGTTTTGGTGTGGTTTGGTACCGTATGGATGTACTCGTACGGTATTGCACTGTTTTGGTTTGGTTTGGTACCGTAACGACTTACTCGTACGGTATTGCACCGTTTTGGTGTGGTTTGGTACCGTGTGGATGTACTCGTACGGTATTGCACCGTTTTGGTGTGGCTTGGTACCGTATGGATGTACTCGTACGGTATTGCACCGTTTTCGTGTGGTTTGGTACCGTATGGTATTGCACCGTTTTGGTTTGGTTTGGTACCATAACGAAGTACTCGTACGGTATTGTACCCTTTTGGTGTGGTTTGGTACCGTAACGAAGTACTCTTACGGTATTGCACCGTTTTAATGTGGTTTAGTACCGTATGGATGTAATCATACGGTATTGCACCGTTTTGGTTTGGTTTGGTACCGTAACGAAGTACTCGTACGGTATTGCACAGTTTTTGTGTGGTTTGGTACCGTATGGATGTACTCGTACGGTATTGCACCGTTTTGGTGTGGTTTGGTACCGTATGGATGTACTCGTACGGTATTGCACCGTTTGGGTTTGGTTTGGTACCGTAACGAAGTACTCGAACGGTATTGTACCCTTTTGGTGTGGTTTGGTACCGTAACGAAGTACTCGTACGGTATTGCACCGTGTTGGTGTGGTTTGGTACCGTAACGAAGTACTCGTACGGTATAGTACCCTTTTGGTGTGGTTTGGTACCGTAACGAAGTACTCTTACGGTATTGCACCGTTTTGGGGAAGTTTGGTACCGTATGGATATAATTGTACGGTATTGCACCGTTTTGGTGTGGTTTGGTACCGTATGGATGTACTCGTACGGTATTGCACCGTTTTGTTTTGGTTTGGTACCGTAACATAGTACTCGAACGGTATTGTACCCTTTTGGTGTGGTTTGGTACCGTAACGAAGTAGTCGTACGGTGTTGCACCGTGTTGGTGTGGTTTGGTACCGTATCGATGTACTCGTACGGTATTGTACCCTTTTTGTGTGGTTTGGTACCGTAACGAAGTACACGTACGGTATTGCACCGTTTTGGTTTCGTTTGGTACCATATGGATGTACTCGTATGGTATTGCACCGTTTGGGTTTGGTTTTGTACCGTAACGAAGTACTCGTACGGTATTGTACCCTTTTGGTGTGGTTTGGTACCGTAACGAAGTACTTGTACGGTATTGCACCGTTTTGGTGTGGTTTGGTACCATATGGTTGTACTCGTACGGTATTGTACCCTTTTTGTGTGGTTTGGTACCGTAACGAAGTACTCGTACGGTATTGCACCGTGTTTGTGTGGTTTGGTACCGTATCGATGTACTCGTTCGGTATTGTACGCTTTTTGTGTGGTTTGGTAACGTAGCGAAGTACTCGTACGGTATTGCACCGTTTTGGTTTGGTTTGGTACCGTATGGATGTACTCGTATGGTATTGCACCGTTTTGGTTTGGTTTGGTACCGTAACGAAGTACTCGTACGGTATTGTACCCTTTTGGTGTGGTTTGGTACCGTAACGAAGTACTTGTACGGTATTGCACCGTTTTGGTGTGGTTTGGTAACGTATGGATGTACTCGTACGGTATTGTACCCTTTTTGTGTGGTTTGGTACCGTAACGAAGTACTCATACGGTATTGTACCGTTTTTGTGTGGTTTGGTGCTGTATGGATGTACTCGTACGGTATTGCACCGTTTTGTTTAGGTTTGGTACCGTAACGAAGTACTCGTACGGTATTGCACCCTTTTGGTGTGGTTTGGTACCGTATGGATGTACTCGTACAGTATTGCACCGTTTTGGTGTGGTTTGGTACCGTATGGATGTACTTGTACGGTATTGCCTTGTTTTGGTTTGGTTTGGTACCGTAACGAAGTACTCGTACGGTATTGTACCCTTTTGGTGTGGTTTGGTACCGTAACGAAGTACTCTTATGGTATTGCACCGTTTTGGTGTGGTTTGGTACCGTATGGATGTAATCGTACGGTATTGCACCGTTTTAGTTTGGTTTGGTACCGTAACGAAGTACTCGTACGGTATTGCACCGTGTTGGTGTGGTTTGGTACCGTAACGAAGTACTCGTACGGTATAGTACCCTTTTGGTGTGGTTTGGTACCGTAACGAAGTACTCTTACGGTATTGCACCGTTTTGGGGTGGTTTGGTACTGTATGGATGTAGTCGTACAGTATTGCACCGTTTTGGTGTGGTTTGGTACCGTATGGATGTACTCGTACGGTATTGCACCGTTTTTGTTTGGTTTGGTACCGTAACGAAGTACTCGAACGGTATTGTACCCTTTTGGTGTGGTTTGGTACCGTAACGAAGTATGCGTACGGTATTGCACCGTGTTGGTGTGGTTTGGTACCGTATCGATGTACTCGTACGGTATTGTACCCTTTTTGTGTGGTTTGGTACCGTAACGAAGTACTCGTACGGTATTGCACCGTGTTGGTGTGGTTTGGTACCGTATCGATGTACTCGTACGGTATTGTACCCTTTTTGTGTGGTTTGGTACCGTAACGAAGTACTCGTACGGTATTGCACGGTTTTGGTGTGGTTTGGTACCGTATGGATGTACTCGTACGGTATTGCACCGTTTTGGTTTGGTTTGGTACCGTAACGAAGTACTCGTACGGTATTGCACCCTTTTGGTGTGGTTTGGTACCGTATGGATGTACTCGTACGGTATTGCACCGTTTTCGTGTGGTTTTGGTACCGCATGGTATTGCACCGTTTTGGTTTGGTTTGGTACCGTAACGAAGTACTCATACGGTATTGTACCCTTTTGGTGTGGTTTGGTACCGTAACGAAGTACTCTTACGGTATTGCACCGTTTTGGTGTGGTTTGGTACCGTATGGATGTAATCATACGGTATTGCTCCGTTTTTGTTTGGTTTAGTACCGTAACGAAGTACTCGTACGGTATTGCACCGTTTTGGTGTGGTTTGGTACCGTATGGATGTACTCGTACGGTATTGCACCGTTTTGGTGTGGTTTGGTACCGTAAGGATGTACTCGTACGGTATTGCACCGTTTTGGTTTGGTTTGGTACCGTAACGAAGTACTCGAACGGTATTGTACCCTTTTGGTGTGGTTTGGTACCGTAACGAAGTACTCGTACGGTATTGCACCGTGTTGGTGTGGTTTGGTACCGTAACGAAGTACTCGTACGGTATAGTACCCTTTTGGTGTGGTTTGGTACCGTAACGAAGTACTCTTACGGTATTGCACCGTTTTGGGGTAGTTTGGTACCGTATGGATATAATCGTACGGTATTGCACCGTTTTGGTGTGGTTTGGTACCGTATGGATGTACTCGTACGGTATTGCACCGTTTTGGTTTGGTTTGGTACCGTAACGAAGTACTCGAACGGTATTGTACCCTTTTGGTGTGGTTTGGTACCGTAACGAAGTACTCGTACGGTATTGCACCGTGTTGGTGTGGTTTGGTACCGTATCGATGTACTCGTACGGTATTGTACCCTTTTTGTGTGGTTTGGTACCGTAACGAAGTACTCGTACGGTATTGTACCGTTTTGGTGTGGTTTGATGCCGTATGGATGTACTCGTACGGTATTGCACCGTTTTGTTTAGGTTTGGTACCGTAACGAAGTACTCGTACGGTATTGCACCCTTTTGGTGTGGTTTGGTACCGTAACGAAGTACTCGTACGGTATTGCTCCGTTTTGGTGTGGTTTGGTACCGTATGGATGTACTCGTACGGTATTGCACCGTTTTGGTTTGGTTTGGTACCGTAACGAAGTACTCGTACGGTATTGCACCGTTTTGGTGTGGTTTGGTACCGTATGGATGTACTCGTACGGTATTGCACCGTTTTGGTGTGGTTTGGTACCGTATGGATGTACTTGTACGGTATTGCCTTTTTTGGTTTGGTTTGGTACTGTAACGAAGTACTCGTACGGTATTGTACCCTTTTGGTGTGGTTTGGTACCGTAACGAAGTACTCGTACGGTATTGCACCGTTTTAGTGAGGTTTGGCACCGTATGGATCTACTCGTACGGTATTGCACCGTTTTGGTGTGGTTTGGTACCGTATGGATGTACTCGTATGGTATTGCACCGTTTTTGTTAGGTTTTGTACCGTAACGAAGTACTCGTACGGTATTGTACCCTTTTTGTGTGGTTTGGAACCGTAACGAAGTACTCGTACGGTATTGCACCGTTTTGGTGTGGTTTGGTACCGTGTGGATGTACTCGTACGGTATTACACCGTTATGGTTTGGTTTGGTACCGTAACGAATTACTCGTACGGTATTGCACCGTTTTGGTGTGGGTTGGTACCGTATGGATGTACTCGTACGGTATTGCACCGTTTTGGTGTGGCTTGGTACCGTATGGATGTACTCGTACGGTATTGCACCGTTTTCGTGTGGTTTGGTACCGTATGGTATTGCACCGTTTTGGTTTGGTTTGGTACCGCAACGAAGTACTCGTACGGTATTGTACCCTTTTGGTGTGGTTTGGTACCGTAATTAAGTACTCTTACGGTATTGCACCGTTTTGGTGTGGTTTGGTACCGTATGGATGTACTCGTACGGTATTGCACCGTTTTGGTTTGGTTTGGTACCGTAACGAAGTACTCGTACGGTATTGCACCGTTTTGGTGTGGTTTGGTACCGTATGGATGTACTCGTACGGTATTGCACCGTTTTGGTGTGGTTTGGTACCGTATGGATGTACTTGTACGGTATTGCCTTTTTTGGTTTGGTTTGGTACTGTAACGAAGTACTCGTACGGTATTGTACCCTTTTGGTGTGGTTTGGTACCGTAACGAAGTACTCGTACGGTATTGCACCGTTTTAGTGAGGTTTGGCACCGTATGGATCTACTCGTACGGTATTGCACCGTTTTGGTGTGGTTTGGTACCGTATGGATGTACTCGTATGGTATTGCACCGTTTTTGTTAGGTTTTGTACCGTAACGAAGTACTCGTACGGTATTGTACCCTTTTTGTGTGGTTTGGAACCGTAACGAAGTACTCGTACGGTATTGCACCGTTTTGGTGTGGTTTGGTACCGTATGGATGTACTCGTACGGTATTGCACCGTTTTGGTGTGGTTTGGTACCGTATGGATGTACTCGTACGGTATTGCACCGTTTTGGTTTGGTTTGGCACTGTAACGAAGTACTCGAACGGTGTTGTAGCCTTTTGGTGTGGTTTGGTACCGTAACGAAGTACTCATACGGTATTGCACCGTGTTGGTGTGGTTTGGTATCGTAACGAAGTACTCGTACGGTATAGTACCCTTTTGGTGTGGTTTGGTACCGTAACGAAGTACTCTTACGGTATTGCACCGTTTTGGGTGGTTTGGTACCGTATGGTTGTAATCGTACGGTATTGCACCGTTTTGGTGTGGTTTGGTACCGTATGGATGTACTCGTACGGTATTGCACCGTTTTGGTTTGGTTTGGTACCGTAACGAAGTACTCGAACGGTATTGTACCCTTTTGGGGTGGTTTGGTACCGTAACGAAGTACTCGTACGGTATTGCACCGTGTTGGTGTGGTTTGGTACCGTATCGATGTACTCGTACGGTATTGTACCCTTTTTGTGTGGTTTGGTACCGTAACGAAGTACTCGTACTGTATTGCACCGTGTTGGTGTAGTTTGGTACCGTATCGATGTACTCGTACGGTATTGTACCCTTTTTGTGTGGTTTGGTACCGTCACGAAGTACTCGTACGGTATTGCACCGTTTTGGTTTGGTTTGGTACCATATGTATGTACTCGTATGGTATTGCACCGTTTTGGTTTGGTTTGGTACCGTAACGAAGTACTCGTACGGTATTTACCCTTTTGGTGTGGTTTGGTACCGTAACGAAGTACTTGTACGGTATTGCACCGTTTTGGTGTGGTTTGGTACCATATGGCTGTACTCGTACGGTATTGTACCCTTTTTGTGTGGTTTGGTACCGTAACGAAGTACTCGTACGGTATTGCACCGTGTTTGTGTGGTTTGGTACCGTATCGATGTACTCGTACGGTATTGTACCATTTTTGTGTGGTTTGGTACCGTAACGAAGTACTCGTACGGTATTGCACCGTTTTGGTTTGGTTTGGTACCGTATGGACGTACTCGTATGGTATTGCACCGTTTTGGTTTGGTTTGGTACCGTAACGAAGTACTCGTACGGTATTGTACCCTTTTGGTGTGGTTTGGTACCGTAATGAAGTACTTGTACGGTATTGCACCGTTTTGGTGTGGTTTGGTACCGTATGGATGTACTCGTACGGTATTGTACCCTTTTTGTGTGGTTTGGTACCGTAACGAAGTACTCGTACGGTATTGTACCGTTTTGGTGTGGTTTGGTGCCGTATGGATGTACTCGTACGGTATTGCACCGTTTTGTTTAGGTTTGGTACCGTAACGAAGTACTCGTACGGTATTGCACCCTTTTGGTGTGGTTTGGTACCGTAACGAAGTACTCGTACGGTATTGTACCGTTTTGGTGTGGTTTGGTACCGTATGGATGTACTCGTACGGTATTGCACCGTTTTGGTTTGGTTTGGTACCGTAACGAAGAACTCGAACGGTATTGTACCCTTTTGGTGTGGTTTGGTATCGTAACGAAGTACTCGGACGGTATTGCACCGTTTGGTTGTGGTTTGGTACCGTATCGATGTACTCGTACGGTATTGAACCGTTTTGGTGTGGTTTGGTACCGTATGGATGTACTCGTACGGTATTGCACCGTTTTGGTTTGGTTTGGTACCGTAACGAAGTACTCGTACGGTATTGCACCGTTTTGGTGTGGTTTGGTACCGTATGGATGTACTCGTACGGTATTGCACCGTTTTGGTGTGGCTTGGTACCGTAAGGATGTACTCGTACGGTATTGCACCGTTTTGGTTTGGTTTGGTACCGTAACGAAGTACTCGAACGGTATTGTACCCTTTTGGTGTGGTTTGGTACCGTAACGAAGTACTCGTACGGTATTGCACCGTGTTGGTGTGGTTTGGTACCGTAACGAAGTACTCGTACGGTATAGTACCCTTTTGGTGTGGTTTGGTACCGTAACGAAGTACTCTTACGGTATTGCACCGTTTTGGGGTAGTTTGGTACCGTATGGATATAATCGTACGGTATTGCACCGTTTTGGTGTGGTTTGGTACCGTATGGATGTACTCGTACGGTATTGCACCGTTTTGGTTTGGTTTGGTACCGTAACGAAGTACTCGATCGGTATTGTACCCTTTTGGTGTGGTTTGGTACCGTAACGAAGTACTCGTACGGTATTGCACCGTGTTGGTGTGGTTTGGTACCGTATCGATGTACTCGTACGGTATTGTACCCTTTTGGTGTGGTTTGGTACCGTAACGAAGTACTCGTACGGTATTGCACCGTTTTGGTGTGGTTTGGTACCGTATGGATGTACTCGTACGGTATTGCACCGTTTTGGTTTGGTTTGGTACCGTAACGAAGTACTCGTACGGTATTGCACCGCTTTGGTGTGGTTTGGTACCGTATGGATGTACTCGTACGGTATTGCACCATTTTGGTATGGTTTGGAACCGTATGGATGTACTTGTACGGTATTGCACCGTTTTGGTTTGGTTTGGTACCGTAACGAAGTACTCGTACGGTATTGCACCGTTTTGGTGTGGTTTGGTACGTATGGATGTACTCGTACGGTATTGCACCGTTTTGGTTTGGTTTGGTACCGTAACGAAGTACTCGTACGGTATTGCACCGGTTGGTGTGGTTTGGTACCGTATGGATGTACTCGTACGGTATTGCACCGTTTTGGTGTGGTTTGGTACTGTATGGATGTACTTGTACGGTATTGCACCGTTTTGGTTTGGTTTGGTACCGTAACGAAGTACTCATACGGTATTGTACCCTTTTGGTGTGGTTTGGTACCGTAACGAAGTACTCGTACGGTATTGCACCGTTTTGGTGTGGTTTGGTACCGTATGGATGTACTCGTACGGTATTGCACTGTTTTGGTGTGGTTTGGTACCGTATGGATGTACTCGTACGGTATTGCATCGTACAGTATTGCACCGTTTTGGTGTGGTTTGGTACCGTATGGATGTACTTGTACGGTATTGCACCGTTTTGGTGTGGCTTGGTACCGTATGGATGTACTCGTACGGTATTGCACCGTTTTGGTTTGGTTTGCTACCGTAACGAAGTACTCGTACGGTATTGCACCGTTTTGGTGTGGTGTGGTAGCGTATGGATGTACTCGTACGGTATTGCACCGTTATGGTGTGGTTTGGTACCGTATGGATGTACTCGTACGGTATTGCACCGTTTGGTGTGGTTTGGTACCGTATGGATGTACTCGTACGGTATTGCACCGTTTTGGTGTGGTTTGGTACCGTATGGATGTACTTGTACGGTATTGCACCGTTTTGGTTTGGTTTGGTACCGTAACGAAGTACTCGTACGGTATTGTACCCTTTTTGTGTGGTTTGGTACCGTAACGAAGTACTCGTACGGTATTGCACCGTTTTGGTGTGCTATGGTACCGTATGGATGTACTCGTACGGTATTGCACCGTTTTGGTGTGGTTTGGTACCATATGGATGTACTCGTACGGTATTGCATCGTACGGTATTGCACCGTTTTGGTGTGGTTTTGTACCGTATGGATGTACTTGTACGGTATTGCACCGTTTTGGTGTGGCTTGGTACCGTATGGATGTACTCGTACGGTATTGCACCGTTTTGGTGTGGTTTGGTATCGTATGGATGTACTTGTACGGTATTGCACCGTTTTGGTTTGGTTTGGTACCGTAACGAAGTACTCGTACGGTATTGCACCGTTTTGGTGTGGTTTGGTACCGTATGGATGTACGCGTACGGTATTGCACCGTTTTGGTTTGGTTTGGTACCGTAACGAAGTACTCGTACGGTATTGCACCGTTTTGGTGTGGTGTGGTACCGTTTGGATGTACTCTTACGGTATTGCACCGTTTTGGTGTGGTTTGGTACCGTATGGATGTACTCGTACGGTATTGCACCGTTTTGGTTTGGTTTGGTACCGTAACGAAGTACTCGAACGGTATTGTACCCTTTTGGTGTGGTTTGGTACCGTAACGAAGTACTCGTACGGTATTGCACCGTTTTGGTGTGGTTTGGTACCGTATCGATGTACTCGTACGGTATTGTACTCTTTTTGTGTGGTTTGGTACCGTAACGAAGTACTCGTACGGTATTGCACCATTTTGGTTTGGTTTGGTACCGTATGGATGTACTCGTATGGTATTGCACCGTTTTGGTTTGGTTTGGTACCGTAACGAAGTACTCGTACGGTATTGTACCCTTTTGGTGTGGTTTGGTACCGTAACGAAGTACTCGTACGGTATTGCACCGTTTTGGTGAGGTTTGGCACCGTATGGATCTACTCGTACGGTATTGCACCGTTTTGGTGTGGTTTGGTACCGTATGGATGTACTCGTACGGTATTGCAACGTTTTTGTTAGGTTTGGTACCGTAACGAAGTACTCGTACGGTATTGTACCCTTTTGGTGTGGTTTGGTACCGTAACGAAGTACTGGTACGGTATTGCACCGTTTTGGTGTTGTTTGGTACCGTCTGGATGTACTCGTACGGTATTGCACCGTTTTGGTTTGGTTTGGTACCGTAACGAAGTACTCGTACGGTATTGCACCCTTTTTGTGTGGTTTGGTACCGTAACGAAGTACTCGTACGGTATTGCACCGTTTTGGTGTGGTTTGGTACCGTATCGATGTACTCGTACGGTATTGTACCCTTTTTGTGTGGTTTGGTACCGTAACGAAGTACTCGTACGGTATTGCACCATTTTGGTTTGGTTTGGTACCGTATGGATGTACTCGTATGGTATTGCACCGTTTTGGTTTGGTTTGGTACCGTAACGAAGTACTCGTACGGTATTGTACCCTTTTGGTGTGGTTTGGTACCGTAACGAATTACTCGTACGGTATTGCACCGTTTTGGTGAGGTTTGGCACCGTATGGATCTACTCGTACGGTATTGCACCGTTTTGGTGTGGTTTGGTACCGTATGGATGAACTCGTACGGTATTGCAACGTTTTTGTTAGGTTTGGTACCGTAACGAAGTACTCGTACGGTATTGTACCCTTTTGGTGTGGTTTGGTACCGTAACGAAGTACTGGTACGGTATTGCACCGTTTTGGTGTTGTTTGGTACCGTCTGGATGTACTCGTACGGCATTGCACCGTTTTGGTTTGGTTTGGTACCGTAACGAAGTACTCGTACGGTATTGCACGCTTTTTGTGTGGTTTGGTACCGTAACGAAGTACTCGTACGGTATTGCACCGTTTTGGTGTGGTTTGGTACCGTATTGATGTACTCGTACGGTATTGTACCCTTTTTGTGTGGTTTGGTACCGTAACGAAGTACTCGTACGGTATTGCAACGTTTTGGTGTGGTTTGGTACCGTATGGATGTACTCGTACGGTATTGCACCGTTTTGGTTTGGTTTGGTACCGTAACGAAGTACTCGTACGGTATTGCACCGTTTTGGTGTGGTTTGGTAACGTATGGATGTACTCGTACGGTATTGCACCGTTTTGGTGTGGCTTGGTACCGTATGGATGTACTCGTACGGTATTGCACAGTTTTGGTTTGGTTTGGTACCGTAACGAAGTACTCGTACGGTATTGCACCGTTTTGGTGTGGTGTGGTACCGTATGGATGTACTCGCATGGTATTCCACCGTTTTGGTGTGGTTTGGTACCGTATGGATGTACTCGTACGGTATTGCACCGTTTTGGTGTGGTTTGGTACCGTATGGATGTTCTCGTACGGTATTGCACCGTTTTGGTTTGGTTTGATACCGTAACGAAGTACTCGTACGGTATTGTACCCTTTTGGTGTCGTTTGGTACCGTAACGAAGTACTCGTACGGTATTGCACCGTTTTGGTATGTTTGGTACCGTATGGATCTACTCGTACGGTATTTTCTCGTTTTGGTTAGGTTTGGTACCGTAACGAAGTACTCGTACGGTATTGTACCCTTTTGGTGTGGTTTGGTACTGTAACGAAGTACTCGTACGGTATTGTACCCTTTGGGTGTGGTTTGGCACCGTAACGAAGTACTCTTACGGTATTACACCGTTTTGGTGTGGTTTGGTACCGTATGGATGTACTCGTACGGTATTGCACCGTTTTGGTTTGGTTTGGTACCGTAACGAAGTACTCGTACGGTATTGTACCCTTTTGGTGTGGTTTGGTACCGTAACGAAGTACTCGTACGTATTGCACCGTTTTGGTAGGTTTGGTACCGTATGGATCTACTCTTACGGTATTGCACCGTTTTGGTTAGGTTTGCTACCGTAACGAAGTACTCGTACGGGATTGCACCCTTTTGGTGTGGTTTGGTAACGTATGGATGTACTCGTACGGTATTGCACCGTTTTGGTGTGGTTTGGTGTCGTATGGATGTACTCGTACGGTATTGCACCGTGTTGGTGTGGCTTGGTACCGTATGGATGTACTCGTACGGTATTGCACCGTTTTGGTGTGGTTTGGTACCGTATGGATGTACTCGTACGGTATTGCACCGTTTTGGTTTGGTTTGGTACCGTAACGTAGTACTCGAACGGTATTGTTCCCTTTTGGTGTGGTTTGATACCGTAACGAAGTACTCGAACGGTATTGCACCGTTTTGGTGTGGTTTGGTACCGTATCGATGTACTCGTACGGTATTGTACCCTTTTTGTGTGGTTTGGTACCGTAACGAAGTACTCGTACGGTATTGCACCGTTTTGGTTTTGTTTGGTACCGTATTGATGTACTCGTATGGTATTGCACCGTTTTGGTTTGGTTTGGTACCGTAACGAAGTACTCGTACGGTATTGTACCGTTTTGGTAAGGTTTGGCACCGTATGGATCTACTCGTATGGTATTGCACTATTTTGGTGAGGTTTGGCACCGTATGGATCTACTCGTACGGTATTGCACCGTTTTGGTGTGGTTTGGTACCGTATGGATGTACTCGTATGGTATTGCACCGTTTTTGTTAGGTTTGGTACCGTAACGAAGTACTCGTACGGTATTGTACCCTTTTTGTGTGGTTTGGTACCGTAACGAAGTACTCGTACGGTATTGTACCCTTTTGGTGTGGTTTGGTACCGTAACGAAGTACTCTTACGGTATTGCACCGTTTTAGTGTGGTTTGGTACCGTATGGATGTACTCGTACGGTATTGCACCGTTTTGGTGTGGTTTGGTACCGTATGGATGTACTCGTACGGTATTGCACCCTTTTGGTGTGGTTTGGTACCGTAACGAAGTACTCGTACGGTATTGCACCGTTTTGGTGTGGTGTGGTACCGTATGGATGTACTCGTACGGTATTGCACCGTTTTGGTGTGGTTTGGTACTGTATGGATGTACTCGTACGGTATTGCACCGTTTTGGTGTGGTTTGGTACCGTATGGATGTTCTCGTACGGTATTGCACCGTTTTGGTTTGGTTTGGTACCGTAACGAACTACTCGTACGGTATTGTACCCTTTTGGTGTGGTTTGGTACCGTAACGAAGTACTCGTACGGTATTGCACCGTTTTGGTGAGGTTTGGTACCGTATGGATCTACTCAGACGGTATTGCACCGTTTTGGTGTGGTTTGGTACCGTATGGATGTACTCGTACGGTATTGCACCGTTTTTGTGTTGTTTGGTACCGTATGGATGTACTCGTACAGTATTGCACCGTTTTGGTGTGGTTTGGTACCGTATGGATGTAGACGTACGGTATTGCACCGTTTTGGTTTGGTTTGGTACCGTAACGAAGTACTCGAACGGTATTGTACCATTTTGGTGTGGTTCGGTACCGTAACGAAGTACTCGTACGGTATTGCAACGTTTTGGTGTGGTTTGGTACCGTATGGATGTACTCGTATGGTATTGCACCGTTTTTGTTAGGTTTGGTACCGTAACGAAGTACTCGTACGGTATTGCACCCTTTTTTTGTGGTTTGGTACCGTAACGAAGTACTCATACGGTATTGCACCGTTTTGGTGTGGTTTGGTACTGTATGGATGTACTCGTACGGTATTGCACCGTTTTTGTGTGGTTTGGTACCGTATGGATGTACTCGTACGGTATTGCACCGTTTTGGTTTGGTTTGGTACCGTTACGAAGTACTCGTACGGTATTGTACCCTTTTGGTGTGGTTTGGTACCGTAACGAAGTACTCGTACGGTATTGCACCGTTTGGGTGAGGTTTGGCACCGTATGGATCTACTCGTACGGTATTGCACCGTTTTGGTATGGTTTGGTACCGTATGGATGTACTCGTATGGTATTGCACCGTTTTTCTTAGGTTTGGTACCCTAACGAAGTACTCGTACGGTATTGTACCCTTTTTGTGTGGTTTGGTACCGTAACGAAGTACTCGTACGGTATTGCACCGTTTTGGTATTGTTTGGTACCGTATGGATGTACTCGTAAGGTATTGCACCGTTTTGGTGTGGTTTGGTACCGTGTGGATGTACTCGTATGGTACTGCACCGTTTTGGTTTGGTTTGGTACCGTAACGAAGTACTCGTACGGTATTGTACCCTTTTGGTGTGGTTTGGTACCGTAACGAAGTACTCGTACGGTATTGCACCGTTTTGGTGTGGTTTGGTACCGTATCGATGTACTCGTACGGTATTGCACCGTTTTGGTGTGGTTTAGTACCGTATGGATGTACTCGTACGGTATTGCACCGTTTTGGTTTGGTTTGGTACCGTAACGAAGTACTCGTACGGTATTGTACCCTTTTGGTGTGGTTTGGTACCGTAACGAAGTACTCGTACGGTATTGCACCGTTTTGGTGTGGTTTGGTACCGTATCGATGTACTCGTACGGTATTGCACCGTTTTGGTGTGGTTTAGTACCGTATGGATGTACTCGTACGGTATTGCACCGTTTTGGTTTGGTTTGGTACCGTAACGAAGTACTCGTACGGTATTGTACCCTTTTGGTGTGGTTTGGTACCGTAACGAAGTACTCGTACGGTATTGCACCGTTTTGGTGTGGTTTGGTACCGTATGGATGTACTCGTATGGTATTGCACCGTTTTTGTTAGGTTTGGTACCGTAACGAAGTACTCGTACGGTATTGCACCCTTTTTTTGTGGTTTGGTACCGTAACGAAGTACTCATACGGTATTGCACCGTTTTGGTGTGGTTTGGTACTGTATGGATGTACTCGTACGGTATTGCCTTTTTTGGTTTGGTTTGGTACTGTAACGAAGTACTCGTACGGTATTGTACCCTTTTGGTGTGGTTTGGTACCGTAACGAAGTACTCGTACGGTATTGCACCGTTTGGGTGAGGTTTGGCACCGTATGGATCTACTCGTACGGTATTGCACCGTTTTGGTATGGTTTGGTACCGTATGGATGTACTCGTATGGTATTGCACCGTTTTTCTTAGGTTTGGTACCCTAACGAAGTACTCGTACGGTATTGTACCCTTTTTGTGTGGTTTGGTACCGTAACGAAGTACTCGTACGGTATTGCACCGTTTTGGTATTGTTTGGTACCGTATGGATGTACTCGTAAGGTATTGCACCGTTTTGGTGTGGTTTGGTACCGTGTGGATGTACTCGTATGGTACTGCACCGTTTTGGTTTGGTTTGGTACCGTAACGAAGTACTCGTACGGTATTGTACCCTTTTGGTGTGGTTTGGTACCGTAACGAAGTACTCGTACGGTATTGCACCGTTTTGGTGTGGTTTGGTACCGTATCGATGTACTCGTACGGTATTGCACCGTTTTGGTGTGGTTTAGTACCGTATGGATGTACTCGTACGGTATTGCACCGTTTTGGTTTGGTTTGGTACCGTAACGAAGTACTCGTACGGTATTGTACCCTTTTGGTGTGGTTTGGTACCGTAACGAAGTACTCGTACGGTATTGCACCGTTTTGGTGTGGTTTGGTACCGTATCGATGTACTCGTAAGGTATTGCACCGTTTTGGTGTGGTTTAGTACCGTATGGATGTACTCGTACGGTATTGCACCGTTTTGGTTTGGTTTGGTACCGTAACGAAGTACTCGTACGGTATTGTACCCTTTTGGTGTGGTTTGGTACCGTAACGAAGTACTCGTACGGTATTGCACCGTTTTGGTGTGGTTTGGTACCGTATCGATGTACTCGTACGGTATTGCACCGTTTTGGTGTGGTTTAGTACCGTATGGATGTACTCGTACGGTATTGCACCGTTTTGGTTTGGTTTGGTACCGTAACGAAGTACTCGTACGGTATTGTACCCTTTTGGTGTGGTTTGCTACCGTAACGAAGTACTCGTACGGTATTGCACCGTTTTGGTGTGGTTTGGTTCCGTATGGATGTACTCGTACGGTATTGCACCATTTTTGTGTGGTTTGGTACCGTATGGATGTACTCGTACGGTATTGCACCGTTTTTGTGTGGTTTGGTACCGTATGGATGTACTCGTACGGTATTGCACCGTTTTGGTGTGGTTTGGTACCGTATGGATGTAGACGTACGGTATTGCACCGTTTTGGTTTGGTTTGGTACCGTAACGAAGTACTCGAACGGTATTGTACCCTTTTGGTGTGGTTTGGTACCGTAACGAAGTACTCGTACGGTATTGCACCGTTTTTGTGTGGTTTGGTACCGTATCGATGTACTCGTATGGTATTACACCGTTTTGGTGTGGTTTGGTACCGTATGGATGTACTCATACGGTATTGCACCGTTTTGGTTTGGTTTTGTACCGTAACGAAGTACTCGTACGGTATTGTACCCTTTTGGTGTGGTTTGGTACCGTAACGAAGTACTCGTACGGTATTGCACCGTTTTCGTGAGGTTTGGTACCGTATGGATGTACTCGTACGGTATTGCACCGTTTTGGTGTGGTTTGGTACCGTATCGATGTACTCGTACGGTATTGCACCGTTTTGGTGTGGTCTGGTACCGTATGGATGTACTCGTACGGTATTGCACCGTTTTGGTTTGGTTTGGTACCGTAACGAAGAACTCGTACGGTATTGTACCCTTTTGGTGTGGTTTGGTACCGTAACGAAGTACTCGTACGGTATTGCACCGTTTTGGTGTGGTTTGGTACCGTATGGATGTACTCGTATGGTATTGCACCGTTTTTGTTAGGTTTGGTACCGTAACGAAGTACTCGTACGGTATTGTACCCTTTTTGTGTGGTTTGGTACCGTAACGAAGTACTCGTACGGTATTGCACCGTTTTGGTGTGGTTTGGTACCGTATGGATGTACTCGTACGGTATTGCACCGTTTTGGTTTGGTTTGGTACCGTTACGAAGTACTCGTACGGTATTGTACCCTTTTGGTGTGGTTTGGTACCGTAACGAAGTACTCGTACGGTATTGCACCGTTTGGGTGAGGTTTGGCACCGTATGGATCTACTCGTACGGTATTTCACCGTTTTGGTATGGTTTGGTACCGTATGGATGTACTCGTATGGTATTGCACCGTTTTTCTTAGGTTTGGTATCGTAACGAATTACTCGTACGGTATTGTACCCTTTTTGTGTGGTTTGGTACCGTAACGAAGTACTCGTACGGTATTGCACTGTTTTGGTATTGTTTGGTACCGTATGGACGTACTCGTACGGTATTGCACAGTTTTGGTGTGGTTTGGTACCGTATGGATGTACTCGTATGGTATTGCACCGTTTTAGTGTGGTTTGGTACCGTATGGACGTACTCGTACGGTATTGCACCGTTTTGGTTAGGTTTGGTACCGTAACGAAGTACTCGTACGTTATTGTACCCTTTTGGTGTGGTTTGGTACCGTAACGAAGTACTCGTACGGTATTGCACCGTTTTGGTGTGGTTTGGTACCGTATCGATGTACTCGTACGGTATTGCACCGTTTTGGTGTGGTTTGGTACCGTATCGATGTACTCGTACGGTATTGCACCGTTTTGGTGTGGTTTGGTACCGTAACGAAGTACTCGTACGGTATTGCACCCTTTTTGTGTGGTTTGGTACCGTAACGAAGTACTCGTACGGTATTGCACCGTTTTGGTGTGGTTTGGTACCGTATGGATGTACTCGTACGGTATTGCACCGTTTTGGTGTGGTTTGGTACCGTATGGATGTATTCGTACGGTATTGCACCGTTTTGGTTTGGTTTGGTACCGTTACGAAGTACTCGTACGGTATTGTACCCTTTTGGTGTGGTTTGGTACCGTAACGAAGTACTCGTACGGTATTGCACAGTTTGGGTGAGGTTTGGCACCGTATGGATCTACTCGTACGGTATTGCACCGTTTTGGTATGGTTTGGTACCGTATGGATGTACTCGTATGGTATTGCACCGTTTTTGTTAGGTTTGGTACCGTAACGAAGTACTCGTACGGTATTGTACCCATTTTTTGTGGTTTGGTACCGTAACGAAGTACTCGTACGGTATTGCACCGTTTTGGTGTGGTTTGGTACCGTATGGATGCACTCGTACGGTTTTGCACCATTTTGGTGTGGTTTGGTACCGTATTGATGTACTCGTACGGTATTGCACCGTATTGGTTTGGTTTGGTACCGTAACGAAGTACTCGTACGGTATTGTACCCTTTTGGTGTGGTTTTGTACCGTAACGAAGTACTCGTACGGTATTGCACCGTTTGGGTGAGGTTTGGCACCGTATGGATCTACTCGTACGGTATCGCACCGTTTTGGTGTGGTTTGGTACCGTATGGATGTACTCGTACGGTATTGCACCGTTTTGGTTTGGTTTGGTACCGTAACGAAGTACTCGTACGGTATTGTACCCTTTTGGTGTGGTTTGGTACCGTAACGAAGTACTCGTACGGTATTGTACCCTTTTTTTGTGGTTTGGTACCGTAACGAAGTACTCGTACGGTATTGCACCGTTTTGGTATTGTTTGGTACCGTATGGATGTACTCGTACGGTATTGCACCGTTTTGGTGTGGTTTGGTACCGTATGTATGTACTCGTATGGTATTGCACCGTTTTGGTTTGGTTTGGTACCGTAACGAAGTACTCATACGGTATTGTACCCTTTTGGTGTGGTTTGGTACCGTAACGAAGTACTCGTACGGTATTGCACCATTTTGGTGTGGTTTGGTACCGTATGGATGTACTCGTACGGTATTGCACCGTTTTGGTGTGGTTTGGTACCATATGGATGTACTCGTACGGTATTGCACCGTTTTGGTTAGGTTTGGTACCGTAACGAAGTACTCGTACGGTATTGTACCCTTTTGGTGTGGTTTGGTACCGTAACGAAGTACTCGTATGGTATTGCACCGTTTTGGTATGGTTTGGTACAGTATGGATGTACTCGTACGGTATTGCACCGTTTTGGTTTGGTTTGGTACCGTAACGAAGTGCTTGTACGGTATTGCACCGTTTTGGTGTGGTTTGGTACCGTATGGATGTACTCGTACGGTATTGCACCGTTTTGGTTTGGTTTGGTACCGTAACGAAGTACTCGTACGGTATTGTACCCTTTTGGTGTGGTTTGGTACCGTAACGAAGTACTCGTACGGTATTGCACCATTTTGGTGAGGTTTGGTACCGTATGGATCTACTCGTACGGTATTGCACCGTTTTGGTATGGTTTGGTACCGTATGGATGTACTCGTATGGTATTGCACCGTTTTTGTTAGGTTTGGTACCGTAACGAAGTACTCGTACGGTATTGTACCCTTTTTTTGTGGTTTGGTACCGTAACGAAGTACTCGTACGGTATTGCACCGTTTTGGTGTGGTTTGGTACCGTATGGATGTACTCGTACGGTATTGCACCGTTTTGCTTTGGTTTGGTACCGTAACAAAGTACTCGTACGGTATTGTACCCTTTTGGTGTGGTTTGGTACCGTAACGAAGTACTCGTACGGTATTGCACCGTTTGGGTGAGGTTTGGCACCGTATAGATCTACTCGTACGGTATCGCACCGTTTTGGTGTGGTTTGGTACCGTATGGATGTACTCGTATGGTATTGCACCGTTTTTGTTAGGTTTGGTACCGTAACAAAGTACTCGTACGGTATTGTACCCATTTTTTGTGGTTTGGTACCGTAACGAAGTACTCGTACGGTATTGCACCGTTTTGGTGTGGTTTGGTACCGTATGGATGTACTCGTACGGTTTTGCACCGTTTTGGTGTGGTTTGGTACCGTATGGATGTACTCGTACGGTATTGCACCGTTTTGTTGTGGTTTGGTACCGTATGGATGTACTCGTATGGTATTGCACCGTTTTGGTTTGGTTTGGTACCGTAACGAAGTACACGTACGGTATTGTACCCTTTTGGTGTGGTTTGGTACCGTAACGAAATACTCGTACGGTATTGCACCATTTTGGTGTGGTTTGGTACCGTATGGATGTACTCGTATGGTATTGCACCGTTTTGGTGTGGTTTGGTACCGTATGGATGTACTCGTACGGTATTGCGCCGTTTTGGTGTGGTTTGGTACCGTATGGATGTACTCGTACGGTATTGCACCGTTTTGGTTTGGTTTGGTACCGTAACGAAGTACTCGAACGGTATTGTACCCTTTTGGTGTGGTTTGGTACCGTAAGGAAGTACTCGTACGGTATTGCACCGTTTTTGTGTGGTTTGGTACCGTATGGATGTACTCGTACGGTATTGCACCATTTTGGTTATGTTTGGTACCGTAACGAAGTACTCGTACGGTATTGTACCCCTTCGGTGTGGTTTGGTACCGTAACGAAGTACTCGTACGGTATTGCACCGTTTAAGTGAGGTTTTGTACCGTATGGATCTACTCGTACGGTATTGCACTGTTTTGGTGTGGTTTGGTACCGTATGGATGTACTCGTATGGTATTGCACCGTTTTGGTGTGGTTTGGTACCGTATGGATGTACTCGTACGGTAATGCACCCTTTTGGTGTGGTTTGGAACCGTAACGAAGTACTCGTACGGTATTGCACCGTTTTGGTATTGTTTGGTACCATATGGATGTACTCGTACGGTATTGCACCCTTTTGGTTTGGTTTGGTACCATATGGATGTACTCGTATGGTATTGCACCGTTTTGGTTTGGTTTAGTACCGTAACGAAGTACTCGTACGGTATTGTACCCTTTTGGTGTGGTTTGGTACCGTAACGAAGTACTCGTACGGTATTGCACCATTTTGGTGTGGTTTGGTACCGTATGGATGTACTCGTACGGTATTGCCCCGTTTTGGTGTGGTTTGGTACCGTATGGATGTACTCGTACGGTATTGCACCGTTTTGGTTAGGTTTGGTACCGTAACGAAGTACTCGTACGGTATTGTACCCTTTTGGTGTGGTTTGGTACCGTAACGAAGTACTCGTACGGTATTGCACCGTTTTGGTGTGGTTTGGTACCGTATCGATGTACTCGTACGGTATTGCACCGTTTTGGTGTGGTTTGGTACCGTATGGATGTACTCGTACGGTATTGCACCGTTTTGGTTTGGTTTGGTACCGTTACGAAGTACTCGTACGGTATTGTACCCTTTTGGTGTGGTTTGGTACCGTAACGAAGTACTCGTACGGTATTGCACCGTTTGGGTGAGGTTTGGCACCGTATGGATCTACTCGTACGGTATTGCACCGTTTTGGTATGGTTTGGTACCGTATGGATGTACTCGTATGGTATTGCACCGTTTTTGTTAGGTTTGGTACCGTCACGAAGTACTCGTACGGTATTGTACCCATTTTTTGTGGTTTGGTACCGTAACGAAGTACTCGTACGGTATTGCACCGTTTTGGTGTGGTTTGGTACCGTATGGATGTACTCGTACGGTTTTGCACCGTTTTGGTGTGGTTTGGTACCGTATGGATGTACTCGTACGGTATTGCACCGTATTGGTTTGGTTTGGTACCGTAATGAAGTACTCGTACGGTATTGTACCCTTTTGGTGTGGTTTTGTACCGTAACGAAGTACTCGTACGGTATTGCACCATTTTGGTGTGGTTTGGTACCGTATGGATGTACTCGTACGGTATTGCACCGTTTTGGTGTGGTTTGGTACCGTATGGATGTACTTGTACGGTATTGAACCGTTTTGGTTAGGTTTGGTACCGTAACGAAGTACTCGTACGGTATTGTACCCTTTTGGTGTGGTTTGGTACCGTAACGAAGTACTCGTACGGTATTGCACCGTTTTGGTGTGGTTTGGTACCGTATCGATGTACTCGTACGGTATTGCACCGTTTTGGTGTGGTTTGGTACCGTATGGATGTACTCGTACGGTATTGCACCGTTTTGGTTTGGTTTGGTACCGTTACGAAGTACTCGTACGGTATTGTACCCTTTTGGTGTGGTTTGGTACCGTAACGAAGTACTCGTACGGTATTGCACCGTTTGGGTGAGGTTTGGCACCGTATGGATCTACTCGTACGGTATTGCACCGTTTTGGTATGGTTTGGTACCGTATGGATGTACTCGTATGGTATTGCACCGTTTTTGTTAGGTTTGGTACCGTAACGAAGTACTCGTACGGTATTGTACCCATTTTTTGTGGTTTGGTACCGTAACGAAGTACTCGTACGGTATTGCACTGTTTTGGTGTGGTTTGGTACCGTATGGATGTACTCGTACGGTTTTGCACCGTTTTGGTGTGGTTTGGTACCGTATGGATGTACTCGTACGGTATTGCACCGTATTGGTTTGGTTTTGTTCCGTAACGAAGTACTCGTACGGTATTGTACCCTTTTGGTGTGGTTTTGTACCGTAACGAAGTACTCGTACGGTATTGCACCGTTTGGGTGAGGTTTGGCACCGTATGGATCTACTCGTACGGTATCGCACCGTTTTGGTGTGGTTTGGTACCGTATGGATGTACTCGTACGGTATTGCACCGTTTTGGTTTGGTTTGGTACCGTAACGAAGTACTCGTACGGTATTGTACCCTTTTGGTGTGGTTTGGTACCGTAACGAAGTACTCGTACAGTATTGTACCCTTTTTTTGTGGTTTGGTACCGTAACGAAGTACTCGTACGGTATTGCACCGTTTTGGTATTGTTTGGTACCGTATGGATGTACTCGTACGGTATTGCACCGTTTTGGTGTGGTTTGGTACCGTATGGATGTACTCGTACGGTATTGAACCGTTTTGGTTAGGTTTGGTACCGTAACGAAGTACTCGTACGGTATTGTACCCTTTTGGTGTGGTTTGGTACCGTAACGAAGTACTCGTACGGTATTGCACCGTTTTGGTGTGGTTTGGTACCGTATCGATGTACTCGTACGGTATTGCACCGTTTTGGTGTGGTTTGGTACCGTATGGATGTACTCGTACGGTATTGCACCGTTTTGGTTTGGTTTGGTACCGTTACGAAGTACTCGTACGGTATTGTACCCTTTTGGTGTGGTTTGGTACCGTAACGAAGTACTCGTACGGTATTGCACCGTTTGGGTTAGGTTTGGCACCGTATGGATCTACTCGTACGGTATTGCACCGTTTTGGTATGGTTTGGTACCGTATGGATGTACTCGTATGGTATTGCACCGTTTTTGTTAGGTTTGGTACCGTAACGAAGTACTCGTACGGTATTGTACCCATTTTTTGTGGTTTGGTACCGTAACGAAGTACTCGTACGGTATTGCACCGTTTTGGTGTGGTTTGGTACCGTATGGATGTACTCGTACGGTTTTGCACCGTTTTGGTGTGGTTTGGTACCGTATGGATGTACTCGTACGGTATTGCACCGTATTGGTTTGGTTTGGTTCCGTAACGAAGTACTCGTACGGTATTGTACCCTTTTGGTGTGGTTTTGTACCGTAACGAAGTACTCGTACGGTATTGCACCGTTTGGGTGAGGTTTGGCACCGTATGGATCTACTCGTACGGTATCGCACCGTTTTGGTGTGGTTTGGTACCGTATGGATGTACTCGTACGGTATTGCACCGTTTTGGTTTGGTTTGGTACCGTAACGAAGTACTCGTACGGTATTGTACCCTTTTGGTGTGGTTTGGTACCGTAACGAAGTACTCGTACGGTATTGCACCGTTTTGGTGTGGTTTGGTACAGTATGGATGTACTCGTACGGTATTGCACCGTTTTGGTGTGGTTTGGTACCGTATGTATGTACTCGTATGGTATTGCACCGTTTTGGTTTGGTTTGGTACCGTAACGAAGTACTCATACGGTATTGTACCCTTTTGGTGTGGTTTGGTACCGTAACGAAGTACTCGTACGGTATTGCACCATTTTGGTGTGGTTTGGTACCGTATGGATGTACTCGTACGGTATTGCACCGTTTTGGTGTGGTTTGGTACCATATGGATGTACTCGTACGGTATTGCACCGTTTTTGTTAGGTTTGGTACCGTAACGAAGTACTCGTACGGTATTGTACCCTTTTGGTGTGGTTTGGTACCGTAACGAAGTACTCGTACGGTATTGCACCGTTTTGGTGTGGTTTGGTACAGTATGGATGTACTCGTACGGTATTGCACCGTTTTGGTTTGGTTTGGTACCGTAACGAAGTGCTTGTACGGTATTGCACCGTTTTTGTGTGGTTTGGTACCGTATGGATGTACTCGTACGGTATTGCACCGTTTTGGTTTGGTTTGGTACCGTAACGAAGTACTCGTACGGTATTGTACCCTTTTGGTGTGGTTTGGTACCGTAACGAAGTACTCGTACGGCATTGCACCATTTTGGTGAGGTTTGGTACCGTATGGATCTACTCGTACGGTATTGCACCGTTTTGGTATGGTTTGGTACCGTATGGATGTACTCGTATGGTATTGCACCGTTTTTGTTAGGTTTGGTACCGTAACGAAGTACTCGTACGGTATTGTACCCTTTTTTTGTGGTTTGGTATCGTAACGAAGTACTCGTACGGTATTGCACCGTTTTGGTGTGGTTTGGTACCGTATGGATGTACTCGTACGGTATTGCACCGTTTTGCTTTGGTTTGGTACCGTAACGAAGTACTCGTACGGTATTGTACCCTTTTGGTGTGGTTTGGTACCGTAACGAAGTACTCGTACGGTATTGCACCGTTTGGGTGAGGTTTGGCACCGTATAGATCTACTCGTACGGTATCGCACCGTTTTGGTGTGGTTTGGTACCGTATGGATGTACTCGTATGGTATTGCACCGTTTTTGTTAGGTTTGGTACCGTAACGAAGTACTCGTACGGTATTGTACCCATTTTTTGTGGTTTGATACCGTAACGAAGTACTCGTACGGTATTGCACCGTTTTGGTGTGGTTTGGTACCGTATGGATGTACTCGTACGGTTTTGCACCGTTTTGGTGTGGTTTGGTACCGTATGGATGTACTCGTACGGTATTGCACCGTTTTGTTGTGGTTTGGTACCGTATGGATGTACTCGTATGGTATTGCACCGTTTTGGTTTGGTTTGGTACCGTAACGAAGTACTCGTACGGTATTGTACCCTTTTGGTGTGGTTTGGTACCGTAACGAAGTACTCGTACGGTATTGCACCGTTTTGGTGAGGTTTGGTACCGTATGGATCTACTCGTACGGTATTGCACTGTTTTGGTGTGGTTTGGTACCGTATGGATGTACTCGTAGGGTATTGCACCGTTTTGGTGTGGTTTGGTACCGTATGGATGTACTCGTACGGTAATGCACCCTTTTGGTGTGGTTTGGTACCGTAACGAAGTACTCGTACGGTATTGCACCGTTTTGGTATTGTTTGGTACCATATGGATGTACTCGTACGGTATTGCACCCTTTTGGTGTGGTTTGGTACCATATGGATGTACTCGTATGGTATTGCACCGTTTTGGTTTGGTTTAGTACCGTAACGAAGTACTCGTACGGTATTGTACCCTTTTGGTGTGGTTTGGTACCGTAACGAAGTACTCGTACGGTATTGCACCATTTTGGTGTGGTTTGGTACCGTATGGATGTACTCGTACGGTATTGCACCGTTTTGGTGTGGTTTGGTACCGTATGGATGTACTCGTACGGTATTGCACCGTTTTGGTTAGGTTTGGTACCGTAACGAAGTACTCGTACGGTATTGTACCCTTTTGGTGTGGTTTGGTACCGTAACGAAGTACTCGTACGGTATTGCACCGTTTTGGTGTGGTTTGGTACCGTATCGATGTACTCGTACGGTATTGCACCGTTTTGGTGTGGTTTGGTACCGTATGGATGTACTTGTACGGTATTGCACCGTTTTGGTTTGGTTTGGTACCGTAACGAAGTACTCGTACGGTATTGTACCCTTTTGGTGTGGTTTGGTACCGTAACGAAGTACTCGTACGGTATTGCACCGTTTTGGTGTGGTTTGGTTCCGTATGGATGTACTCGTACGGTATTGCACCGTTTTTGTGTGGTTTGGTACCGTATGGATGTACTCGTACGGTATTGCACCGTTTTTGTGTGGTTTGGTACCGTATGGATGTACTTGTACGGTATTGCACCGTTTTGGTTTGGTTTGGTACCGTAACGAAGTACTCGTACGGTATTGTACCCTTTTGGTGTGGTTTGGTACCGTAACGAAGTACTCGTACGGTATTGCACCGTTTTGGTGTGGTTTGGTTCCGTATGGATGTACTCGTACGGTATTGCACCGTTTTTGTGTGGTTTGGTGCCGTATGGATGTACTCGTACGGTATTGCACCGTTTTTGTGTGGTTTGGTACCGTATGGATGTACTCGTACGGTATTGCACCGTTTTGGTGTGGTTTGGTACCGTATGGATGTAGACGTACGGTATTGCACCGTTTTGGTTTGGTTTGGTACCGTAACGAAGTACTCGAACGGTATTGTACCCTTTTGGTGTGGTTTGGTACCGTAACGAAGTACTCGTACGGTATTGCACCGTTTTGGTGTGGTTTGGTACGGTATCGATGTACTCGTATGGTATTGCACCGTTTTGGTGTGGTTTGGTACCGTATGGATGTACTCGTACGGTATTGCACCGTTTTGGTGTGGTTTGGTACCGTATGGATGTACTCGTACGGTATTGCACCGTTTTGGTTTGGTTTGGTACCGTAACGAAGTACTTGAACGGTATTGTACCCTTTTGGTGTGGTTTGGTACCGTAACGAAGTACTCGTACGGTATTGCACCGTTTTTGTGTGGTTTGGTACCGTATGGATGTACTCGTACGGTATTGCACCGTTTTGGTTTGGTTTGGTACCGTAACGAAGTACTCGTACGGTATTGTACCCTTTCGGTGTGGTTTGGTACCGTAACGAAGTACTCGTACGGTATTGCACCGTTTTGGTGAGGTTTGGTAACGTATGGATCTACTCGTACGGTATTGCACCGTTTTGGTGTGGTTTGGTACCATATGGACGTACGATCTACTCGTACGGTATTGCACCGTTTTTGTGTGGTTTGGTACCGTATGGATGTACTCGTACGGTATTGCACCGTTTTGGTGTGGTTTGGTTCCGTATGGATGTAGACGTACGGTATTGCACCGTTTTGGTTTGGTTTGGTACCGTAACGAAGTACTCGAACGGTATTGTACCCTTTTGGTGTGGTTTCGGACCGTAACGAAGTACTCGTACGGTATTGCACCGTTTTGGTGTGGTTTGGTACCGTATGGATGTACTCGTATGGTATTGCACCGTTTTTGTTAGGTTTGGTACCGTAACGAAGTACTCGTACGGTATTGCACCCTTTTTGTGTGGTTTGGTACCGTAACGAAGTACTCGTACGGTATTGCACTGTTTTGGTGTGGTTTGGTACTGTATGGATGTACTCGTACGGTATTGCACCGTTTTGGTGTGGTTTGGTACCGTATGGACGTACTCGTACGGTATTGCACCGTTTTGGTTTGGTTTGGTACCGTTACGAAGTACTCGTACGGTATTGTACCCTTTTGGTGTGGTTTGGTACCGTAACGAAGTACTCGTACGGTATTGCACCGTTTGGGTGCCGTTTGGCACCGTATGGATCTACTCGTACGGTATTGCACCGTTTTGGTATGGTTTGGTACCGTATGGATGTACTCGTATGGTATTGCACCGTTTTTCTTAGGTTTGGTACCGTAACGAAGTACTCGTACGGTATTGTACCCTTTTTGTGTGGTTTGGTACCGTAACGAAGTACTCGTACGGTATTGCACCGTTTTGGTATTGTTTGGTACCGTATGGATGTACTCGTACGGTATTGCACCGTTTTGGTGTGGTTTGGTACCGTATGGATGTACTCGTATGGTACTGCACCGTTTTGGTTTGGTTTGGTACCGTAACGAAGTACTCGTACGGTATTGTACCCTTTTGGTGTGGTTTGGTACCGTAACGAAGTACTCGTACGGTATTGCACCGTTTTGGTGTGGTTTGGTACCGTATCGATGTACTAGTACGGTATTGCACCGTTTTGGTGTGGTTAGGTACCGTATGGATGTACTCGTATGGTATTGCACCGTTTTGGTTTGGTTTGGTACCGTAACGAAGTACTCGTACGGTATTGTACCCTTTTGGTGTGGTTTGGTACCTTAACGAAGTACTCGTACGGTATTGCACCGTTTTGGTGTGGTTTGGTTCCGTATGGATGTACTCGTACGGTATTGCACCGTTTTTGTGTGGTTTGGTACCGTATGGATGTACTCGTACGGTATTGCACCGTTTTTGTGTGGTTTGGTACCGTATGGATGTACTCGTACGGTATCGCACCGTTTTGGTGTGGTTTGGTACCGTATGGATGTAGACGTACGGTATTGCACCGTTTTGGTTTGGTTTGGTACCGTAACGAAGTACTCGTACGGTGTTGTACCCTTTTGGTGTGGTTTGGTACCTTAACGAAGTACTCGTACGGTATTGCACCGTTTTGGTGTGGTTTGGTTCCGTATGGATGTACTCGTACGGTATTGCACCGTTTTTGTGTGGTTTGGTACCGTATGGATGTACTCGTACGGTATTGCACCGTTTTTGTGTGGTTTGGTACCGTATGGATGTACTCGTACGGTATCGCACCGTTTTGGTGTGGTTTGGTACCGTATGGATGTAGACGTACGGTATTGCACCGTTTTGGTTTGGTTTGGTACCGTAACGAAGTACTCGTACGGTATTGTACCCATTTTTTGTGGTTTGGTACCGTAACGAAGTACTCGTACGGTATTGCACCGTTTTGGTGTGGTTTGGTACCGTATGGATGTACTCGTATGGTATTGCACCGTTTTGGTGTGGTTTGGTACCGTATGGATGTACTCGTACGGTTTTGCACCGTTTTGGTGTGGTTTGGTACCGTATGGATGTACTCGTACGGTATTGCACCGTTTTGTTGTGGTTTGGTACCGTATGGATGTACTCGTATGGTATTGCACCGTTTTGGTTTGGTTTGGTACCGTAACGAAGTACTCGTACGGTATTGTACCCTTTTGGTGTGGTTTGGTACCGTAACGAAGTACTCGTACGGTATTGCACCGTTTTGGTGTGGTTTGGTACCGTATGGATGTACTCGTATGGTATTGCACCGTTTTGGTGTGGTTTGGTACCGTATGGATGTACTCGTACGGTATTGCGCCGTTTTGGTGTGGTTTGGTACCGTATGGATGTACTCGTACGGTATTGCACCGTTTTGGTTTGGTTTGGTACCGTAACGAAGTACTCGAACAGTATTGTACCCTTTTGGTGTGGTTTGGTACCGTAACGAAGTACTCGTACGGTATTGCACCGTTTTTGTGTGGTTTGGTACCGTATGGATGTACTCGTACGGTATTGCACCATTTTGGTTATGTTTGGTACCGTAACGAAGTACTCATACGGTATTGTACCCTTTCGGTGTGGTTTGTTACCGTAACGAAGTACTCGTACGGTATTGCAACGATTTGGTGAGGTTTGGTGCCGTATGGATCTACTCGTACGGTATTGCACTGTTTTGGTGTGGTTTGGTACCGTATGGATGTACTCGTATGGTATTGCACCGTTTTGGTGTGGTTTGGTACCGTATGGATGTACTCGTACGGTAAGGCACCCTTTTGGTGTGGTTTGGTACCGTAACGAAGTACTCGTACGGTATTGCACCGTTTTGGTATTGTTTGGTACCGTATGGATGTACTCGTACGGTATTGCACCGTTTTGGTGTGGTTTGGTACCGTATGGATGTACTCGTATGGTACTGCACCGTTTTGGTTTGGTTTGGTACCGTAACGAAGTACTCGTACGGTATTGTACCCTTTTGGTGTTGTTTGGTACCGTAACGAAGTACTCGTACGGTATTGCACCGTTTTGGTGTGGTTTGGTACCGTATCGATGTACTAGTACGGTATTGCACCGTTTTGGTTTGGTTAGGTACCGTATGGATGTACTCGTATGGTATTGCACCGTTTTGGTTTGGTTTGGTACCGTAACGAAGTACTCGTACGGTATTGTACCCTTTTGGTGTGGTTTGGTACCTTAACGAAGTACTCGTACGGTATTGCACCGTTTTGGTGTGGTTTGGTTCCGTATGGATGTACTCGTACGGTATTGCACCGTTTTTGTGTGGTTTGGTACCGTATGGATGTACTCGTACGGTATTGCACCGTTTTTGTGTGGTTTGGTACCGTATGGATGTACTCGTACGGTATCGCACCGTTTTGGTGTGGTTTGGTACCGTATGGATGTAGACGTACGGTATTGCACCGTTTTGGTTTGGTTTGGTACCGTAACGAAGTACTCGTACGGTATTGTACCCATTTTTTGTGGTTTGGTACCGTAACGAAGTACTCGTACGGTATTGCACCGTTTTGGTGTGGTTTGGTACCGTATGGATGTACTCGTACGGTTTTGCACCGTTTTGGTGTGGTTTGGTACCGTATGGATGTACTCGTACGGTATTGCACCGTTTTGTTGTGGTTTGGTACCGTATGGATGTACTCGTATGGTATTGCACCGTTTTGGTTTGGTTTGGTACCGGAACGAAGTACTCGTACGGTATTGTACCCTTTTGGTGTGGTTTGGTACCGTAACGAAGTACTCGTACGGTATTGCACCGTTTTGGTGTGGTTTGGTACCGTATGGATGTACTCGTATGGTATTGCTCCGTTTTGGTGTGGTTTGGTACCGTATGGATGTACTCGTACGGTATTGCACCGTTTTTGTGTGGTTTGGTACCGTATGGATGTACTCGTACGGTATTGCACCCTTTTGGTGTGGTTTGGTACCATATGGATGTACTCGTATGGTATTGCACCATTTTGGTTTGGTTTAGTACCGTAACGAAGTACTCGAACGGTATTGTACCCTTTTGGTGTGGTTTGGTACCGTAACGAAGTACTCGTACGGTATTGCACCGTTTTGGTGTGGTTTGGTACCGTATCGATGTACTCGTACGGTATTGCACCGTTTTGGTGTGGTTTGGTACCGTATGGATGTACTCGTACGGTATTGCACCGTTTTGGTTTGGTTTGGTACCGTAACGAAGTACTCGTACGGTATTGTACCCTTTTGGTGTGGTTTGGTACCGTAACGAAGTACTCGTACGGTATTGCACCGTTTTGGTGTGGTTTGGTTCCGTATGGATGTACTCGTACGGTATTGCACCGTTTTTGTGTGGTTTGGTACCGTATGGATGTACTCAAACGGTATTGCACCGTTTTGGTTTGGTTTTGTACCGTAACGAAGTACTCGTACGGTATTGTACCCTTTTGGTGTGGTTTGGTACCGTAACGAAGTACTCGTACGGTTTTGCACCGTTTTGGTGAGGTTTGGTACTGTATGGATGTACTCATACGGTATTGCACCGTTTTGGTGTGGTTTGGTTCCGTATCGATGTACTCGTACGGTATTGCACCGTTTTGGTGTGGTCTGGTACCGTATGGATGTACTCGTACGGTATTGCACCGTTTTGGTTTGGTTTGGTACCGTAATGAAGTACTCGTACGGTATTGTACCCTTTTGGTGTGGTTTGGTACCGTAACGAAGTACTCGTACGGTATTGCACCATTTTGGTGTGGTTTGGTACCGTATGGATGTACTCGTACGGTATTGCACCGTTTTGGTGTGGTTTGGTACCATATGGATGTACTCGTACGGTATTGCACCGTTTTGGTTAGGTTTGGTACCGTAACGAAGTACTCGTACGGTATTGTACCCTTTTGGTGTGGTTTGGTACCGTAACGAAGTACTCGTACGGTATTGCACCGTTTTGGTGTGGTTTGGTACAGTATGGATGTACTCGTACGGTATTGCACCGTTTTGGTTTGGTTTGGTACCGTAACAAAGTACTTGTACGGTATTGCACCGTTTTGGTGTGGTTTGGTACCGTATGGATGTACTCGTACGGTATTGCACCGTTTTGGTTTGGTTTGGTACCGTAACGAAGTACTCGTACGGTATTGTACCCTTTTGGTGTGGTTTGGTACCGTAACGAAGTACTCGTACGGTATTGCACCATTTTGGTGAGGTTTGGTACCGTATGGATCTACTCGTACGGTATTGCACCGTTTTGGTATGGTTTGGTACCGTATGGATGTACTCGTATGGTATTGCACCGTTTTTGTTAGGTTTGGTACCGTAACGAAGTACTCGTACGGTATTGTACCCTTTTTTTGTGGTTTGGTACCGTTACGAAGTACTCGTACGGTATTGCACCGTTTTGGTGTGGTTTGGTACCGTATGGATGTACTCGTACGGTATTGCACCGTTTTGCTTTGGTTTGGTACCGTAACGAAGTACTCGTACGGTATTGTACCCTTTTGGTGTGGTTTGGTACCGTAACGAAGTACTCGTACGGTATTGCACCGTTTGGGTGAGGTTTGGCACCGTATAGATCTACTCGTACGGTATCGCACCGTTTTGGTGTGGTTTGGTACCGTATGGATGTACTCGTATGGTATTGCACCGTTTTTGTTAGGTTTGGTACCGTAACGAAGTACTCGTACGGTATTGTACCCATTTTTTGTGGTTTGGTACCGTAACGAAGTACTCGTACGGTATTGCACCGTTTTGGTGTGGTTTGGTACCGTATGGATGTACTCGTACGGTTTTGCACCGTTTTGGTGTGGTTTGGTACCGTATGGATGTACTCGTACGGTATTGCACCGTTTTGTTGTGGTTTGGTACCGTATGGATGTACTCGTATGGTATTGCACCGTTTTGGTTTGGTTTGGTACCGTAACGAAGTACTCGTACGGTATTGTACCCTTTTGGTGTGGTTTGGTACCGTAACGAAGTACTCGTACGGTATTGCACCGTTTTGGTGTGGTTTGGTACCGTATGGATGTACTCGTATGGTATTGCACCGTTTTGGTGTGGTTTGGTACCGTATGGATGTACTCGTACGGTATTGCGCCGTTTTGGTGTGGTTTGGTACCGTATGGATGTACTCGTACGGTATTGCACCGTTTTGGTTTGGTTTGGTACCGTAACGAAGTACTCGAACGGTATTGTACCCTTTTGGTGTGGTTTGGTACCGTAACGAAGTACTCGTACGGTATTGCACCGTTTTTGTGTGGTTTGGTACCGTATGGATGTACTCGTACGGTATTGCACCATTTTGGTTTGGTTTGGTACCGTAACGAAGTACTCGTACGGTATTGTACCCTTTCGGTGTGGTTTGGTACCGTAACGAAGTACTCGTACGGTATTGCAACGATTTGGTGAGGTTTGGTGCCGTATGGATCTACTCGTACGGTATTGCACTGTTTTGGTGTGGTTTGGTACCGTATGGATGTACTCGTATGGTATTGCACCGTTTTGGTGTGGTTTGGTACCGTATGGATGTACTCGTACGGTAAGGCACCCTTTTGGTGTGGTTTGGTACCGTAACGAAGTACTCGTACGGTATTGCACCGTTTTGGTATTGTTTGGTACCATATGGATGTACTCGTACGGTATTGCACCCTTTTGGTGTGGTTTGGTACCATATGGATGTACTCGTATGGTATTGCACCATTTTGGTTTGGTTTAGTACCGTAACGAAGTACTCGAACGGTATTGTACCCTTTTGGTGTGGTTTGGTACCGTAACGAAGTACTCGTACGGTATTGCACCGTTTTGGTGTGGTTTTGTACCGTATCGATGTACTCGTACGGTATTGCACCGTTTTGGTGTGGTTTGGTACCGTATGGATGTACTCGTACGGTATTGCACCGTTTTTGTTTGGTTTGGTACCGTAACGAAGTACTCGAACGGTATTGTACCCTTTTGGTGTTGTTTGGTACCGTAACGAAGTACTCGTACGGTATTGCACCGTTTTGGTGTGGTTTGGTACTGTATCGATGTACTCGTATGGTATTGCACCGTTTTGGTGTGGTTTGGTACCGTATGGATGTACTCGTACGGTATTGCACCGTTTTGGTGTGGTTTGGTACCGTATGGATGTACTCGTACGGTATTGCACCGTTTTGGTTTGGTTTGGTACCGTAACGAAGTACTTGAACGGTATTGTACCCTTTTGGTGTGGTTTGGTACCGTAACGAAGTACTCGTACGGTATTGCACCGTTTTTGTGTGGTTTGGTACCGTATGGATGTACTCGTACGGTATTGCACCGTTTTGGTTTGGTTTGGTACCGTAACGAAGTACTCGTACGGTATTGTACCCTTTCGGTGTGGTTTGGTACCGTAACGAAGTACTCGTACGGTATTGCACCGTTTTGGTGAGGTTTGGTACCGTATGGATCTACTCGTACGGTATTGCACCGTTTTGGTGTGGTTTGGTACCATCTGGATGTACTCGTACGGTATTGCACCGTTTTTGTGTGGTTTGGTACCGTATGGATGTACTCGTACGGTATTGCACCGTTTTGGTGTGGTTTGGTACCGTATGGATGTAGACGTACGGTATTGCACCGTTTTGGTTTGGTTTGGTACCGTAACGAAGTACTCGAACGGTATTGTACCCTTTTGGTGTGGTTTCGTACCGTAACGAAGTACTCGTACGGTATTGCACCGTTTTGGTGTGGTTTGGTACCGTTTGGATGTACTCGTATGGTATTGCACCGTTTTTGTTAGGTTTGGTACCGTAACGAAGTACTCGTACGGTATTGCACCCTTTTTGTGTGGTTTGGTACCGTAACGAAGTACTCGTACGGTATTGCACCGTTTTGGTGTGGTTTGGTACAGTATGGATGTACTCGTACGGTATTGCACCGTTTTGGTGTGGTTTGGTACCGTATGGACGTACTCGTACGGTATTGCGCCGTTTTGGTTTGGTTTGGTACCGTTACGAAGTACTCGTACGGTATTGTACCCTTTTGGTGTGGTTTGGCACCGTAACGAAGTACTCGTACGGTATTGCACCGTTTGGGTGACGTTTGGCACCGTATGGATCTACTCGTACGGTATTGCACCGTTTTGGTATGGTTTGGTACCGTATGGATGTACTCGTATGGTATTGCACCGTTTTTCTTAGTTTTGGTACCGTAACGAAGTACTCGTACGGTATTGTACCCTTTTTGTGTGGTTTGGTACCGTAACGAAGTACTCGTACGGTATTGCACCGTTTTGGTCTTGTTTGGTACCGTATGGATGTACTCGTACGGTATTGCACCGTTTTGGTGTGGTTTGGTACCGTATGGATGTACTCGTATGGTACTGCACCGTTTTGGTTTGGTTTGGTACCGTAACGAAGTACTCGTACGGTATTGTGTACCCTTTTGGTGTGGTTTGGTACCGTAACGAAGTACTCGTACGGTATTGCACTGTTTTGGTGTGGTTTCGTACCGTATCGATGTACTCGTACGGTATTGCACCGTTTTGGTGTGGTTAGGTACCGTATGGATGTACTCGTATGGTATTGCACCGTTTTGGTTTGGTTTGGTACCGTAACGAAGTACTCGTACGGTATTGTACCCTTTTGGTGTGGTTTGGTACCGTAACGAAGTACTCGTACGGTATTGCACCGTTTTGGTGAGGTTTGGTACCGTATGGATCTACTCGTACGGTATTGCACCGTTTTGGTGTGGTTTGGTACCATATGGATGTACTCGTACGGTATTGCACCGTTTTTGTGTGGTTTGGTACCGTATGGATGTACTCGTACGGTATTGCACCGTTTTGGTGTGGTTTGGTACCGTATGGATGTAGACGTACGGTATTGCACCGTTTTGGTTTGGTTTGGTACCGTAACGAAGTACTCGAACGGTATTGTACCCTTTTGGTGTGGTTTCGTACCGTAACGAAGTACTCGTACGGTATTGCACCGTTTTGGTGTGGTTTGGTACCGTTTGGATGTACTCGTATGGTATTGCACCGTTTTTGTTAGGTTTGGTACCGTAACGAAGTACTCGTACGGTATTGCACCCTTTTTGTGTGGTTTGGTACCGTAACGAAGTACTCGTACGGTATTGCACCGTTTTGGTGTGGTTTGGTACAGTATGGATGTACTCGTACGGTATTGCACCGTTTTGGTGTGGTTTGGTACCGTATGGACGTACTCGTACGGTATTGCGCCGTTTTGGTTTGGTTTGGTACCGTTACGAAGTACTCGTACGGTATTGTACCCTTTTGGTGTGGTTTGGCACCGTAACGAAGTACTCGTACGGTATTGCACCGTTTGGGTGACGTTTGGCACCGTATGGATCTACTCGTACGGTATTGCACCGTTTTGGTATGGTTTGGTACCGTATGGATGTACTCGTATGGTATTGCACCGTTTTTCTTAGTTTTGGTACCGTAACGAAGTACTCGTACGGTATTGTACCCTTTTTGTGTGGTTTGGTACCGTAACGAAGTACTCGTACGGTATTGCACCGTTTTGGTCTTGTTTGGTACCGTATGGATGTACTCGTACGGTATTGCACCGTTTTGGTGTGGTTTGGTACAGTATGGATGTACTCGTACGGTATTGCACCGTTTTGGTTTGGTTTGGTACCGTAACGAAGTACTTGTACGGTATTGCACCGTTTTGGTGTGGTTTGGTACCGTATGGATGTACTCGTACGGTATTGCACCGTTTTGGTTTGGTTTGGTACCGTAACGAAGTACTCGAACGGTATTGTACCCTTTTGGTGTGGTTTGGTACCGTAACGAAGTACTCGTACGGTATTGCACCGTTTTGGTGTGGTTTGGTACCGTATCGATGTACTCGTATGGTAATACACCAATTTGGTGTGGTTTGGTACCGTATGGATGTACTAATACGGTATTGCACCGTTTTGGTTTGGTTTTGTACCGTAACGAAGTACTCGTACGGTATTGTACCCTTTTGGTGTGGTTTGGTACCGTAACGAAGTACTCGTACGGTATTGCACCGTTTTGGTGAGGTTTGGTACCGTATGGATGTACTCATACGGTATTGCACCGTTTTGGTGTGGTTTGGTACCGTATCGATGTACTCGTACGGTATTGCACCGTTTTGTTGTGGTTTGGTACCGTATGGATGTACTCGTATGGTATTGCACCGTTTTGGTTTGGTTTGGTACCGTAACGAAGTACTCGTACGGTATTGTACCCTTTTGGTGTGGTTTGGTTCCGTAACGAAGTACTCGTACGGTATTGCACCGTTTTGGTGTGGTTTGGTACCGTATGGATGTACTCGTATGGTATTGCACCGTTTTGGTGTGGTTTGGTACCGTATGGATGTACTCGTACGGTATTGCGCCGTTTTGGTGTGGTTTGGTACCGTATGGATGTACTCGTACGGTATTGCACCGTTTTGCTTTGGTTTGGTACCGTAACGAAGTACTCGTACGGTATTGTACCCTTTTGGTGTGGTTTGGTACCGTAACGAAGTACTCGTACGGTATTGCACCGTTTTGGTGTGGTTTTGTACCGTATGGATGTACTCGTATGGTATTGCACCGTTTTGGTGTGGTTTGGTACCGTATGGATGTACTCGTACGGTATTGCGCCGTTTTGGTGTGGTTTGGTACCGTATGGATGTACTCGTACGGTATTGCACCGTTTTGCTTTGGTTTGGTACCGTAACGAAGTACTCGTACGGTATTGTACCCTTTTGGTGTGGTTTGGTACCGTAACGAAGTACTCGTACGGTATTGCACCGTTTGGGTGAGGTTTGGCACCGTATAGATCTACTCGTACGGTATCGCACCGTTTTGGTGTGGTTTGGTACCGTATGGATGTACTCGTATGGTATTGCACCGTTTTTGTTAGGTTTGGTACCGTAACGAAGTACTCGTACGGTATTGTACCCATTTTTTGTGGTTTGGTACCGTAACGAAGTACTCGTACGGTATTGCACCGTTTTGGTGTGGTTTGGTACCGTATGGATGTACTCGTACGGTTTTGCACCGTTTTGGTGTGGTTTGGTACCGTATGGATGTACTCGTACGGTATTGCACCGTTTTGTTGTGGTTTGGTACCGTATGGATGTACTCGTATGGTATTGCACCGTTTTGGTTTGGTTTGGTACCGTAACGAAGTACTCGTACGGTATTGTACCCTTTTGGTGTGGTTTGGTACCGTAACGAAGTACTCGTACGGTATTGCACCGTTTTGGTGTGGTTTGGTACCGTATGGATGTACTCGTATGGTATTGCACCGTTTTGGTGTGGTTTGGTACCGTATGGATCTACTCGTACGGTATTGCACCGTTTTGGTGTGGTTTGGTACCATATGGATGTACTCGTACGGTATTGCACCGTTTTTGTGTGGTTTGGTACCGTATGGATGTACTCGTACGGTATTGCACCGTTTTGGTGTGGTTTGGTACCGTATGGATGTAGACGTACGGTATTGCACCGTTTTGGTTTGGTTTGGTACCGTAACGAAGTACTCGAACGGTATTGTACCCTTTTGGTGTGGTTTCGTACCGTAACGAAGTACTCGTACGGTATTGCACCGTTTTGGTGTGGTTTGGTACCGTTTGGATGTACTCGTATGGTATTGCACCGTTTTTGTTAGGTTTGGTACCGTAACGAAGTACTCGTACGGTATTGCACCCTTTTTGTGTGGTTTGGTACCGTAACGAAGTACTCGTACGGTATTGCACCGTTTTGGTGTGGTTTGGTACAGTATGGATGTACTCGTACGGTATTGCACCGTTTTGGTGTGGTTTGGTACCGTATGGACGTACTCGTACGGTATTGCGCCGTTTTGGTTTGGTTTGGTACCGTTACGAAGTACTCGTACGGTATTGTACCCTTTTGGTGTGGTTTGGCACCGTAACGAAGTACTCGTACGGTATTGCACCGTTTGGGTGACGTTTGGCACCGTATGGATCTACTCGTACGGTATTGCACCGTTTTGGTATGGTTTGGTACCGTATGGATGTACTCGTATGGTATTGCACCGTTTTTCTTAGTTTTGGTACCGTAACGAAGTACTCGTACGGTATTGTACCCTTTTTGTGTGGTTTGGTACCGTAACGAAGTACTCGTACGGTATTGCACCGTTTTGGTCTTGTTTGGTACCGTATGGATGTACTCGTACGGTATTGCACCGTTTTGGTGTGGTTTGGTACCGTATGGATGTACTCGTATGGTACTGCACCGTTTTGGTTTGGTTTGGTACCGTAACGAAGTACTCGTACGGTATTGTGTACCCTTTTGGTGTGGTTTGGTACCGTAACGAAGTACTCGTACGGTATTGCACTGTTTTGGTGTGGTTTCGTACCGTATCGATGTACTCGTACGGTATTGCACCGTTTTGGTGTGGTTAGGTACCGTATGGATGTACTCGTATGGTATTGCACCGTTTTGGTTTGGTTTGGTACCGTAACGAAGTACTCGTACGGTATTGTACCCTTTTGGTGTGGTTTGGTACCGTAACGAAGTACTCGTACGGTATTGCACCGTTTTGGTGAGGTTTGGTACCGTATGGATCTACTCGTACGGTATTGCACCGTTTTGGTGTGGTTTGGTACCATATGGATGTACTCGTACGGTATTGCACCGTTTTTGTGTGGTTTGGTACCGTATGGATGTACTCGTACGGTATTGCACCGTTTTGGTGTGGTTTGGTACCGTATGGATGTAGACGTACGGTATTGCACCGTTTTGGTTTGGTTTGGTACCGTAACGAAGTACTCGAACGGTATTGTACCCTTTTGGTGTGGTTTCGTACCGTAACGAAGTACTCGTACGGTATTGCACCGTTTTGGTGTGGTTTGGTACCGTTTGGATGTACTCGTATGGTATTGCACCGTTTTTGTTAGGTTTGGTACCGTAACGAAGTACTCGTACGGTATTGCACCCTTTTTGTGTGGTTTGGTACCGTAACGAAGTACTCGTACGGTATTGCACCGTTTTGGTGTGGTTTGGTACAGTATGGATGTACTCGTACGGTATTGCACCGTTTTGGTGTGGTTTGGTACCGTATGGACGTACTCGTACGGTATTGCGCCGTTTTGGTTTGGTTTGGTACCGTTACGAAGTACTCGTACGGTATTGTACCCTTTTGGTGTGGTTTGGCACCGTAACGAAGTACTCGTACGGTATTGCACCGTTTGGGTGACGTTTGGCACCGTATGGATCTACTCGTACGGTATTGCACCGTTTTGGTATGGTTTGGTACCGTATGGATGTACTCGTATGGTATTGCACCGTTTTTCTTAGTTTTGGTACCGTAACGAAGTACTCGTACGGTATTGTACCCTTTTTGTGTGGTTTGGTACCGTAACGAAGTACTCGTACGGTATTGCACCGTTTTGGTCTTGTTTGGTACCGTATGGATGTACTCGTACGGTATTGCACCGTTTTGGTGTGGTTTGGTACAGTATGGATGTACTCGTACGGTATTGCACCGTTTTGGTTTTGTTTGGTACCGTAACGAAGTACTTGTACGGTATTGCACCGTTTTGGTGTGGTTTGGTACCGTATGGATGTACTCGTACGGTATTGCACCGTTTTGGTTTGGTTTTGTACCGTAACGAAGTACTCGAACGGTATTGTACCCTTTTGGTGTGGTTTGGTACCGTAACGAAGTACTCGTACGGTATTGCACCGTTTTGGTGTGGTTTGGTACCGTATCGATGTACTCGTATGGTAATACACCAATTTGGTGTGGTTTGGTACCGTATGGATGTACTAATACGGTATTGCACCGTTTTGGTTTGGTTTTGTACCGTAACGAAGTACTCGTACGGTATTGTACCCTTTTGGTGTGGTTTGGTACCGTAACGAAGTACTCGTACGGTATTGCACCGTTTTGGTGAGGTTTGGTACCGTATGGATGTACTCATACGGTATTGCACCGTTTTGGTGTGGTTTGGTACCGTATCGATGTACTCGTACGGTATTGCACCGTTTTGTTGTGGTTTGGTACCGTATGGATGTACTCGTATGGTATTGCACCGTTTTGGTTTGGTTTGGTACCGTAACGAAGTACTCGTACTGTATTGTACCCTTTTGGTGTGGTTTGGTACCGTAACGAAGTACTCGTACGGTATTGCACCGTTTTGGTGTGGTTTGGTACCGTATGGATGTACTCGTATGGTATTGCACCGTTTTGGTGTGGTTTGGTACCGTATGGATGTACTCGTACGGTATTGCGCCGTTTTGGTGTGGTTTGGTACCGTATGGATGTACTCGTACGGTATTGCACCGTTTTGCTTTGGTTTGGTACCGTAACGAAGTACTCGTACGGTATTGTACCCTTTTGGTGTGGTTTGGTACCGTAACGAAGTACTCGTACGGTATTGCACCGTTTTGGTGTGGTTTTGTACCGTATGGATGTACTCGTATGGTATTGCACCGTTTTGGTGTGGTTTGGTACCGTATGGATGTACTCGTACGGTATTGCGCCGTTTTGGTGTGGTTTGGTACCGTATGGATGTACTCGTACGGTATTGCACCGTTTTTCTTTGGTTTGGTACCGTAACGAAGTACTCGTACGGTATTGTACCCTTTTGGTGTGGTTTGGTACCGTAACGAAGTACTCGTACGGTATTGCACCGTTTGGGTGAGGTTTGGCACCGTATAGATCTACTCGTACGGTATCGCACCGTTTTGGTGTGGTTTGGTACCGTATGGATGTACTCGTATGGTATTGCACCGTTTTTGTTAGGTTTGGTACCGTAACGAAGTACTCGTACGGTATTGTACCCATTTTTTGTGGTTTGGTACCGTAACGAAGTACTCGTACGGTATTGCACCGTTTTGGTGTGGTTTGGTACCGTATGGATGTACTCGTACGGTTTTGCACCGTTTTGGTGTGGTTTGGTACCGTATGGATGTACTCGTACGGTATTGCACCGTTTTGTTGTGGTTTGGTACCGTATGGATGTATTCGTATGGTATTGCACCGTTTTGGTTTGGTTTGGTACCGTAACGAAGTACTCGTACGGTATTGTACCCTTTTGGTGTGGTTTGGTACCGTAACGAAGTACTCGTACGGTATTGCACCGTTTTGGTGTGGTTTGGTACCGTATGGATGTACTCGTATGGTATTGCACCGTTTTGGTGTGGTTTGGTACCGTATGGATGTACTCGTACGGTATTGCGCCGTTTTGGTGTGGTTTGGTACCGTATGGATGTACTCGTACGGTATTGCACCGTTTTGGTTTGGTTTGGTACCGTAACGAAGTACTCGAACGGTATTGTACCCTTTTGGTGTGGTTTGGTACCGTAACGAAGTACTCGTACGGTATTGCAACGATTTGGTGAGGTTTGGTGCCGTATGGATCTACTCGTACGGTATTGCACTGTTTTGGTGTGGTTTGGTACCGTATGGATGTACTCGTATGGTATTGCACCGTTTTGGTGTGGTTTGGTACCGTATGGATGTACTCGTACGGTAAGGCACCCTTTTGGTGTGGTTTGGTACCGTAACGAAGTACTCGTACGGTATTGCACCGTTTTGGTATTGTTTGGTACCATATGGATGTACTCGTACGGTATTGCACCCTTTTGGTGTGGTTTGGTACCATATGGATGTACTCGTATGGTATTGCACCATTTTGGTTTGGTTTAGTACCGTAACGAAGTACTCGAACGGTATTGTACCCTTTTGGTGTTGTTTGGTACCGTAACGAAGTACTCGTACGACATTGCACCGTTTTGGTGTGGTTTGGTACCGTATCGATGTACTCGTACGGTATTGCACCGTTTTGGTGTGGTTTGGTACCGTATGGATGTACTCGTACGGTATTGCACCGTTTTGGTTTGGTTTGGTACCGTAACGAAGTACTCGCACGGTATTGTACCCTTTTGGTGTGGTTTGGTACCGTAACGAAGTACTCGTACGGTATTGCACCGTTTTGGTGTGGTTTGGTTCCGTATGGATGTACTCGTACGGTATTGCACTGGTTTTGTGTGGTTTGGTACCGTATGGATGTACTCGTACGGTATTGCACCATTTTTGTGTGGTTTGGTACCGTATGGATGTACTCGTACGGTATTGCACCGTTTCGGTGTGGTTTGGTACCGTATGGATGTAGACGTACGGTATTGCACCGTTTTGGTTTGGTTTGGTACCGTAACGAAGTACTCGAACGGTATTGTACCCTTTTGGTGTGGTTTGGTACCGTAACGAAGTACTCGTACGGTATTGCACCGTTTTGGTGTGGTTTGGTACTGTATCGATGTACTCGTATGGTATTGCACCGTTTTGGTGTGGTTTGGTACCGTATGGATGTACTCGTACGGTATTGCACCGTTTTGGTGTGGTTTGGTACCGTATGGATGTACTCGTACGGTATTGCACCGTTTTGCTTTGGTTTGGTACCGTAACGAAGTACTCGTACGGTATTGTACCCTTTTGGTGTGGTTTGGTACCGTAACGAAGTACTCGTACGGTATTGCACCGTTTGGGTGAGGTTTGGCACCGTATAGATCTACTCGTACGGTATCGCACCGTTTTGGTTTGGTTTGGTACCGTATGGATGTACTCGAATGGTATTGCACCGTTTTTGTTAGGTTTGGTACCGTAACGAAGTACTCGTACGGTATTGTACCCATTTTTTGTGGTTTGGTACCGTAACGAAGTACTCGTACGGTATTGCACCGTTTTGGTGTGTTTGGTACCGTATGGATGTACTCGTACGGTTTTGCACCGTTTTGGTGTGGTTTGGTACCGTATGGATGTACTCGTACGGTATTGCACCGTTTTGTTGTGGTTTGGTACCGTATGGATGTACTCGTATGGTATTGCACCGTTTTGGTTTGGTTTGGTAACGTAACGAAGTACTCGTACGGTATTGTACCCTTTTGGTGTGGTTTGGTACCGTAACGAAGTAGTCGTACGGTATTGCACCGTTTTGGTGTGGTTTGGTACCGTATGGATGTACTCGTATGGTATTGCACCGTTTTGGTGTGGTTTGGTACCGTATGGATGTACTCGTACGGTATTGCGCCGTTTTGGTGTGGTTTGGTACCGTATGGATGTACTCGTACGGTATTGCACCGTTTTGGTTTGGTTTGGTACCGTAACGAAGTACTCGAACGGTATTGTACCCTTTTGGTGTGGTTTGGTACCGTAACGAAGTACTCGTACGGTATTGCACCGTTTTTGTGTGGTTTGGTACCGTATGGATGTACTCGTACGGTATTGCACCATTTTGGTTATGTTTGGTACCGTAACGAAGTACTCGTACGGTATTGTACCCTTTCGGTGTGGTTTGGTACCGTAACGAAGTACTCGTATGGTATTGCAACGATTTGGTGAGGTTTGGTGCCGTATGGATCTACTCGTACGGTATTGCACTGTTTTGGTGTGGTTTGATACCGTATGGATGTACTCGTATGGTATTGCACCGTTTTGGTGTGGTTTGGTACCGTATGGATGTACTCGTATGGTATTGCACCCTTTTGGTGTGGTTTGGTACCGTAACGAAGTACTCGTACCGTGTTGCACCGTTTTGGTATTGTTTGGTACCATATGGATGTACTCGTACGGTATTGCACCCTTTTGGTGTGGTTTGGTACCATATGGATGTACTCGTATGGTATTGCACCATTTTGGTTTGGTTTAGTACCGTAACGAAGTACTCGAACGGTATTGTACCCTTTTGGTGTGGTTTGGTACCGTAACGAAGTACTCGTACGGTATTGCACCGTTTTGGTGTGGTTTGGTACCGTATCGATGTACTCGTACGGTATTGCACCGTTTTGGTGTGGTTTGGTACCGTATGGATGTACTCGTACGGTATTGCACCGTTTTGGTTTGGTTTGGTACCGTAACGAAGTACTCGTACGGTATTGTACCCTTTTGGTGTGGTTTGGTACCGTAACGAAGTACTCGTACGGTATTGCACCGTTTTGGTGTGGTTTGGTTCCGTATGGATGTACTCGTACGGTATTGCACCGTTTTTGTGTGGTTTGGTACCGTATGGATGTACTCGTACGGTATTGCACCGTTTTTGTGTGGTTTGGTACCGTATGGATGTACTCGTACGGTATTGCACCGTTTTGGTGTGGTTTGGTACCGTATGGATGTAGACGGACGGTATTGCACCGTTTTGGTTTGGTTTGGTACCGTAACGAAGTACTCGAACGGTATTGTACCCTTTTGGTGTGGTTTGGTACCGTAACGAAGTACTCGTACGGTATTGCACCGTTTTGGTGTGGTTTGGTACTGTATCGATGTACTCGTATGGTATTGCACCGTTTTGGTGTGGTTTGGTACCGTATGGATGTACTCGTACGGTATTGCACCGTTTTGGTGTGGTTTGGTACCGTATGGATGTACTCGTACGGTATTGCGCCGTTTTGGTGTGGTTTGGTACCGTATGGATGTACTCGTACGGTATTGCCCCGTTTTGGTTTGGTTTGGTACCGTAACGAAGTACTCGAACGGTATTGTACCCTTTTGGTGTGGTTTGGTACCGTAACGAAGTACTCGTACGGTATTGCACCGTTTTGGTGTGGTTTTGTACTGTATCGATGTACTCGTATGGTATTGCACCGTTTTGGTGTGGTTTGGTACCGTATGGATGTACTCGTACGGTATTGCACCGTTTTGGTGTGGTTTGGTACCGTATGGATGTACTCGTACGGTATTGCACCGTTTTGGTTTGGTTTGGTACCATAACGAAGTACTTGAACGGTATTGTACCCTTTTGGTGTGGTTTGGTACCGTAACGATGTACTCGTACAGTATTGCACCGTTTTTGTGTGGTTTGGTACCGTATGGATGTACTCGTACGGTATTGCACCGTTTTGGTTTGGTTTGGTACCGTAACGAAGTACTCGTACGGTATTGTAACCTTTCGGTGTGGTTTGGTACCGTAACGAAGTACTCGTACGGTATTGCACCGTTTTGGTGAGGTTTGGTACCGTATGGATCTACTCGTACGGTATTGCACCGTTTTGGTGTGGTTTGGTACCATATGGATGTACTCGTACGGTATTGCACCGTTTTTGTGTGGTTTTGTACCGTATGGATGTACTCGTACGGTATTGCACCGTTTTGGTGTGGTTTGGTACCGTATGGATGTAGACGTACGGTATTGCACCGTTTTGGTTTGGTTTGGTACCGTAACGAAGTACTCGAACGGTATTGTACCCTTTTGGTGTGGTTTCGTACCGTAACGAAGTACTCGTACGGTATTGCACCGTTTTGGTGTGGTTTGGTACCGTATGGATGTACTCGTATGGTATTGCACCGTTTTTGTTAGGTTTGGTACCGTAACGAAGTACTCGTACGGTATTGCACCCTTTTTGTGTGGTTTGGTACCGTAACGAAGTACTCGTACGGTATTGCACCGTTTTGGTGTGGTTTGGTACAGTATGGATGTACTCGTACGGTATTGCACCGTTTTGGTGTGGTTTGGTACCGTATGGACGTACTCGTACGGTATTGCGCCGTTTTGGTTTGGTTTGGTACCGTTACGAAGTACTCGTACGGTATTGTACCCTTTTGGTGTGGTTTGGTACCGTAACGAAGTACTCGTACGGTATTGCACCGTTTGGGTGACGTTTGGCACCGTATGGATCTACTCGTACGGTATTGCACCGTTTTGGTATGGTTTGGTACCGTATGGATGTACTCGTATGGTATTGCACCGTTTTTCTTAGGTTTGGTACCGTAACGAAGTACTCGTACGGTATTGTACCCTTTTTGTGTGGTTTGGTACCGTAACGAAGTACTCGTACGGTATTGCACCGTTTGGGTGACGTTTGGCACCGTATGGATCTACTCGTACGGTATTGCACCGTTTTGGTATGGTTTGGTACCGTATGGATGTACTCGTATGGTATTGCACCGTTTTTCTTAGTTTTGGTACCGTAACGAAGTACTCGTACGGTATTGTACCCTTTTTGTGTGGTTTGGTACCGTAACGAAGTACTCGTACGGTATTGCACCGTTTTGGTCTTGTTTGGTACCGTATGGATGTACTCGTACGGTATTGCACCGTTTTGGTGTGGTTTGGTACCGTATGGATGTACTCGTATGGTACTGCACCGTTTTGGTTTGGTTTGGTACCGTAACGAAGTACTCGTACGGTATTGTACCCTTTTGGTGTGGTTTGGTACCGTAACGAAGTACTCGTACGGTATTGCACTGTTTTGGTGTGGTTTCGTACCGTATCGATGTACTCGTACGGTATTGCACCGTTTTGGTGTGGTTAGGTACCGTATGGATGTACTCGTATGGTATTGCACCGTTTTGGTTTGGTTTGGTACCGTAACGAAGTACTCGTACGGTATTGTACCCTTTTGGTGTGGTTTGGTACCGTAACGAAGTACTCGTACGGTATTGCACCGTTTTGGTGTGGTTTGGATCCGTATGGATGTACTCGTACGGTATTGCACCGTTTTTGTGTTGTTTGGTACCGTATGGAAGTACTCGTACGGTATTGCACCGTTTTTGTGTGGTTTGGTACCGTATGGATGTACTCGTACGGTATTGCACCATTTTGGTGTGGTTTGGTGCCGTATGGATGTAGACGTACGGTATTGCACCGTTTTGGTTTGGTTTGGTACCGTAACGAAGTACTCGAACGGTATTGTACCCTTTTGGTGTGGTTTGGTACCGTAACGAAGTACTCGTACGGTATTGCACCGTTTTGGTGTGGTTTGGTACCGTATCGATGTACTCGTATGGTAATACACCAATTTGGTGTGGTTTGGTACCGTATGGATGTACTAATACGGTATTGCACCGTTTTGGTTTGGTTTTGTACCGTAACGAAGTACTCGTACGGTATTGTACCCTTTTGGTGTGGTTTGGTACCGTAACGAAGTACTCGTACGGTATTGCACCGTTTTGGTGAGGTTTGGTACCGTATGGATGTACTCATACGGTATTGCACCGTTTTGGTGTGGTTTGGTACCGTATCGATGTACTCGTACGGTATTGCACCGTTTTGGTGTGGTCTGGTACCGTATGGATGTACTCGTACGGTATTGCACCGTTTTGGTTTGGTTTGGTACCGTAACGAAGTACTCGTACGGTATTGTACCCTTTTGGTGTGGTTTGGTACCGTAAAGAAGTACTCGTACGGTATTGCACCGTTTTGGTGTGGTTTGGTACCGTATGGATGTACTCGTATGGTATTGCACCGTTTTTGTTAGGTTTGGTACCGTAACGAAGTACTCGTACGGTATTGTACCCTTTTGGTGTGGTTTGGTACCGTAACGAAGTACTCGTACGGTATTGCACCGTTTTGGTGTGGTTTGGTACCGTATCGATGTACTCGTACGGTATTGCACCGTTTTGGTGTGGTTTGGTACCGTATGGATGTACTCGTACGGTATTGCACCGTTTTGGTTTGGTTTGGTACCGTAACGAAGTACTCGTACGGTATTGTACCCTTTTGGTGTGGTTTGGTACCGTAACGAAGTACTAGTACGGTATTGCACCGTTTTGGTGTGGTTTGGTTCCGTATGGATGTACTCGTACGGTATTGCACCGTTTTTGTGTGGTTTGGTACCGTATGGATGTACTCGTACGGTATTGCACCGTTTTGGTTTGGTTTGGTACCGTAACGAAGTACTCGTACGGTATTGTACCCTTTCGGTGTGGTTTGGTACCGTAACGAAGTACTCGTACGGTATTGCACCGTTTTGGTGAGGTTTGGTACCGTATGGATCTACTCGTACGGTATTGCACCGTTTTGGTGTGGTTTGGTACCATATGGATGTACTCGTACGGTATTGCACCGTTTTTGTGTGGTTTTGTACCGTATGGATGTACTCGTACGGTATTGCACCGTTTTGGTGTGGTTTGGTACCGTATGGATGTAGACGTACGGTATTGCACCGTTTTGGTTTGGTTTGGTACCGTAACGAAGTACTCCAACGGTATTGTACCCTTTTGGTGTGGTTTCGTACCGTAACGAAGTACTCGTACGGTATTGCACCGTTTTGGTGTGGTTTGGTACCGTATGGATGTACTCGTATGGTATTGCACCGTTTTTGTTAGGTTTGGTACCGTAACGAAGTACTCGTACGGTATTGCACCCTTTTTGTGTGGTTTGGTACCGTAACGAAGTACTCGTACGGTATTGCACCGTTTTGGTGTGGTTTGGTACAGTATGGATGTACTCGTACGGTATTGCACCGTTTTGGTGTGGTTTGGTACCGTATGGACGTACTCTTACGGTATTGCGCCGTTTTGGTTTGGTTTGGTACCGTTACGAAGTACTCGTACGGTATTGTACCCTTTTGGTGTGGTTTGGTACCGTAACGAAGTACTCGTACGGTATTGCACCGTTTGGGTGACGTTTGGCACCGTATGGATCTACTCGTACGGTATTGCACCGTTTTGGTATGGTTTGGTACCGTATGGATGTACTCGTATGGTATTGCACCGTTTTTCTTAGGTTTGGTACCGTAACGAAGTACTCGTACGGTATTGTACCCTTTTTGTGTGGTTTGGTACCGTGACGAAGTACTCGTACGGTATTGCACCGTTTTGGTATTGTTTGGTACCGTATGGATGTACTCGTACGGTATTGCACCGTTTTGGTGTGGTTTGGTACCGTATGGATGTACTCGTATGGTACTGCACCGTTTTGGTTTGGTTTGGTACCGTAACGAAGTACTCGTACGGTATTGCACCGTTTTGGTGTGGTTTGGTACCGTATCGATGTACTCGTACGGTATTGCACCGTTTTGGTGTGGTTTGGTACCGTATGGATGTACTCGTACGGTATTGCACCGTTTTGGTGTGGTTTGGTACCGTAACGAAGTACTCGTACGGTATTGTACCCTTTTGGTGTGCTTTGGTACCGTAACGAAGTATTTGTATGGTATTGCACCGTTTTGGTGTGGTTTGGTACCGTATGGATGTACTCGTACGGTATTGCACCGTTTTTGTGTGGTTTGGTACCGTATGGAAGTACTCGTACGGTATTGCACCGTTTTTGTGTGGTTTGGTACCGTATGGATGTACTCGTACGGTATTGCACCATTTTGGTGTGGTTTGGTGCCGTATGGATGTAGACGTACGGTATTGCACCGTTTTGGTTTGGTTTGGTACCGTAACGAAGTACTCGAACGGTATTGTACCCTTTTGGTGTGGTTTGGTACCGTAACGAAGTACTCGTACGGTATTGCACCGTTTTGGTGTTGTTTGGTACCGTATCGATGTACTCGTATGGTAATACACCAATTTGGTGTGGTTTGGTACCGTATGGATGTACTAATACGGTATTGCACCGTTTTGGTTTGGTTTTGTACCGTAACGAAGTACTCGTACGGTATTGTACCCTTTTGGTGTGGTTTGGTACCGTAACGAAGTACTCGTACGGTATTGCACCGTTTTGGTGAGGTTTGGTACCGTATGGATGTACTCATACGGTATTGCACCGTTTTGGTGTTGTTTGGTACCGTATCGATGTACTCGTACGGTATTGCACCGTTTTGGTGTGGTCTGGTACCGTATGGATGTACTCGTACGGTATTGCACCGTTTTGGTTTGGTTTGGTACCGTAACGAAGTACTCGTACGGTATTGTACCCTTTTGGTGTGGTTTGGTACCGTAACGAAGTACTCGTACGGTATTGCACCGTTTTGGTGTGGTTTGGTACCGTATGGATGTACTCGTATGGTATTGCACCGTTTTTGTTAGGTTTGGTACCGTAACGAAGTACTCGTACGGTATTGTACCCTTTTGGTGTGGTTTGGTACCGTAACGAAGTACTCGTACGGTATTGCACCGTTTTGGTGTGGTTTGGTACCGTATCGATGTACTCGTACGGTATTGCACCGTTTTGGTGTGGTTTGGTACCGTATGGATGTACTCGTACGGTATTGCACCGTTTTGGTTTGGTTTGGTACCGTAACGAAGTACTCGTACGGTATTGTACCCTTTTGGTGTGGTTTGGTACCGTAACGAAGTACTCATACGGTATTGCACCGTTTTGGTGTGGTTTGGTTCCGTATGGATGTACTCGTACGGTATTGCACCATTTTTGTGTGGTTTGGTACCGTATGGATGTACTCGTACGGTATTGCACCATTTTTGTGTGGTTTGGTACCGTATGGATGTACTCGTACGGTATTGCACCGTTTCGGTGTGGTTTGGTACCGTATGGATGTAGACGTACGGTATTGCACCGTTTTGGTTTGGTTTGGTACCGTAACGAAGTACTCGAACGGTATTGTACCCTTTTGGTGTGGTTTGGTACCGTAACGAAGTACTCGTACGGTATTGCACCGTTTTGGTGTGGTTTGGTACTGTATCGATGTACTCGTATGGTATTGCACCGTTTTGGTGTGGTTTGGTACCGTATGGATGTACTCGTACGGTATTGCACCGTTTTGGTGTGGTTTGGTACCGTATGGATGTATTCGTACGGTATTGCACCGTTTTGGTTTGGTTTGGTACCGTAACGAAGTACTTGAACGGTATTGTACCCTTTTGGTGTGGTTTGGTACCGTAACGAAGTACTCGTACGGTATTGCACTGTTTTGGTGTGGTTTCGTACCGTATAGATGTACTCGTACGGTATTGCACCGTTTTGGTGTGGTTAGGTACCGTATGGATGTACTCGTACAGTATTGCACCGTTTTGGTTTGGTTTGGTACCGTAACGAAGTACTTGAACGGTATTGTACCCTTTTGGTGTGGTTTGGTACCGTAACGAAGTACTCGTACGGTATTGCACCGTTTTTGTGTGGTTTGGTACCGTATGGATGTACTCATACGGTATTGCACCGTTTTTGTTTGGTTTGGTACCGTAACGAAGTACTCGTACGGTATTGTACCCTTTCGGTGTGGTTTGGTACCGTAACGAAGTACTCGTACGGTATTGCACCGTTTTGGTGAGGTTTGGTACCGTATGGATCTACTCGTACGGTATTGCACCGTTTTGGTGTGGTTTGGTACCATATGGATGTACTCGTACGGTATTGCACCGTTTTTGTGTGGTTTGGTACCGTATGGATGTACTCGTACGGTATTGCACCGTTTTGGTGTGGTTTGGTACCGTATGGATGTAGACGTACGGTATTGCACCGTTTTGGTTTGGTTTGGAACCGTAACAAAGTACTCGAACGGTATTGTACCCTTTTGGTGTGGTTTCGTACCGTAACGAAGTACTCGTACGGTATTGCACCGTTTTGGTGTGGTTTGGTACCGTATGGATGTACTCGTATGGTATTGCACCGTTTTTGTTAGGTTTGGTACCGTAACGAAGTACTCGTACGGTATTGCACCCTTTTTGTGTGGTTTGGTACCGTAACGAAGTACTCGTACGGTATTGCACCGTTTTGGTGTGGTTTGGTACAGTATGGATGTACTCGTACGGTATTGCACCGTTTTGGTGTGGTTTGGTACCGTATGGACGTACTCGTACGGTATTGCGCCGTTTTGGTTTGGTTTGGTACCGTTACGAAGTACTCGTACGGTATTGTACCCTTTTGGTGTGGTTTGGTACCGTAACGAAGTACTCGTACGGTATTGCACCGTTTGGGTGACGTTTGGCACCGTATGGATCTACTCGTACGGTATTGCACCGTTTTGGTATGGTTTGGTACCGTATGGATGTACTCGTATGGTATTGCACCGTTTTTCTTAGGTTTGGTACCGTAACGAAGTACTCGTACGGTATTGTACCCTTTTTGTGTGGTTTGGTACCGTAACGAAGTACTCGTACGGTATTGCACCGTTTTGGTATTGTTTGGTACCGTATGGATGTACTCGTACGGTATTGCACCGTTTTGGTGTGGTTTGGTACCGTATGGATGTACTCGTATGGTACTGCACCGTTTTGGTTTGGTTTGGTACCGTAACGAAGTACTCGTACGGTATTGTACCCTTTTGGTGTGGTTTGGTACCGTAACGAAGTACTCGTACGGTATTGCACTGTTTTGGTGTGGTTTCGTACCGTATCGATGTACTCGTACGGTATTGCACCGTTTTGGTGTGGTTAGGTACCGTATGGATGTACTCGTATGGTATTGCACCGTTTTGGTTTGGTTTGGTACCGTAACGAAGTACTCGTACGGTATTGTACCCTTTTGGTGTGGTTTGGTACCGTAACGAAGTACTCGTACGGTATTACACCGTTTTGGTGTGGTTTGGATCCGTATGGATGTACTCGTACGGTATTGCACCGTTTTTGTGTGGTTTGGTACCGTATGGAAGTACTCGTACGGTATTGCACCGTTTTTGTTTGGTTTGGTACCGTATGGATGTACTCGTACGGTATTGCACCATTTTGGTGTGGTTTGGTGCCGTATGGATGTAGACGTACGGTATTGCACCGTTTTGGTTTGGTTTGGTACCGTAACGAAGTACTCGAACGGTATTGTACCCTTTTGGTGTGGTTTGGTACCGTAACGAAGTACTCGTACGGTATTGCACCGTTTTGGTGTGGTTTGGTACCGTATCGATGTACTCGTATGGTAATACACCAATTTGGTGTGGTTTGGTACCGTATGGATGTACTAATACGGTATTGCACCGTTTTGGTTTGGTTTTGTACCGTAACGAAGTACTCGTACGGTATTGTACCCTTTTGGTGTGGTTTGGTACCGTAACGAAGTACTCGTACGGTATTGCACCGTTTTGGTGAGGTTTGGTACCGTATGGATGTACTCATACGGTATTGCACCGTTTTGGTGTGGTTTGGTACCGTATCGATGTACTCGTACGGTATTGCACCGTTTTGGTGTGGTTTGGTACTGTATCGATGTACTCGTATGGTATTGCACCGTTTTGGTGTGGTTTGGTACCGTATCGATGTACTCGTACGGTATTGCACCGTTTTGGTGTGGTCTGGTACCGTATGGATGTACTCGTATGGTATTGCACCGTTTTGGTTTGGTTTGGTACCGTAACGAAGTACTCGTACGGTATTGTACCCTTTTGGTGTGGTTTGGTACCGTAACGAAGTACTGGTACGGTATTGCACCGTTTTGGTGTGGTTTGGTACCGTATGGATGTACTCGTATGGTATTGCACCGTTTTTGTTAGGTTTGGTACCGTAACGAAGTACTCGTACGGTATTGTACCCTTTTGGTGTGGTTTGGTACCGTAACGAAGTACTCGTACGGTATTGCACCGTTTTGGTGTGGTTTGGTACCGTATCGATGTACTCGTACGGTATTGCACCGTTTTGGTGTGGTTTGGTACCGTATGGATGTACTCGTACGGTATTGCACCGTTTTGGTTTGGTTTGGTACCGTAACGAAGTACTCGTACGGTATTGTACCCTTTTGGTGTGGTTTGGTACCGTAACGAAGTACTCATACGGTATTGCACCGTTTTGGTGTGGTTTGGTTCCGTATGGATGTACTCGTACGGTATTGCACCGTTTTTGTGTGGTTTGGTACCGTATGGATGTACTCGTACGGTATTGCACCATTTTTGTGTGGTTTGGTACCGTATGGATGTACTCGTACGGTATTGCACCGTTTCGGTGTGGTTTGGTACCGTATGGATGTAGACGTACGGTATTGCACCGTTTTGGTTTGGTTTGGTACCGTAACGAAGTACTCGAACGGTATTGTACCCTTTTGGTGTGGTTTGGTACCGTAACGAAGTACTCGTACGGTATTGCACCGTTTTGGTGTGGTTTGGTACTGTATCGATGTACTCGTATGGTATTGCACCGTTTTGGTGTGGTTTGGTACCGTATGGATGTACTCGTACGGTATTGCACCGTTTTGGTGTGGTTTGGTACCGTATGGATGTACTCGTACGGTATTGCACCGTTTTGGTTTGGTTTGGTACCGTAACGAAGTACTTGAACGGTATTGTACCCTTTTGGTGTGGTTTGGTACCGTAACGAAGTACTCGTACGGTATTGCACTGTTTTGGTGTGGTTTCGTACCGTATCGATGTACTCGTACGGTATTGCACCGTTTTGGTGTGGTTAGGTACCGTATGGATGTACTCGTACGGTATTGCACCGTTTTGGTTTGGTTTGGTACCGTAACGAAGTACTTGAACGGTATTGTACCCTTTTGGTGTGGTTTGGTACCGTAACGAAGTACTCGTACGGTATTGCACCGTTTTTGTGTGGTTTGGTACCGTATGGATGTACTCATACGGTATTGCACCGTTTTGGTTTGGTTTGGTACCGTAACGAAGTACTCGTACGGTATTGTACCCTTTCGGTGTGGTTTGGTACCGTAACGAAGTACTCGTACGGTATTGCACCGTTTTGGTGAGGTTTGGTACCGTATGGATCTACTCGTACGGTATTGCACCGTTTTGGTGTGGTTTGGTACCATATGGATGTACTCGTACGGTATTGCACCGTTTTTGTGTGGTTTGGTACCGTATGGATGTACTCGTACGGTATTGCACCGTTTTGGTGTGGTTTGGTACCGTATGGATGTAGACGTACGGTATTGCACCGTTTTGGTTTGGTTTGGTACCGTAACGAAGTACTCGAACGGTATTGTACCCTTTTGGTGTGGTTTGGTACCGTAACGAAGTACTCGTACGGTATTGCACCGTTTTGGTGTGGTTTGGTACTGTATCGATGTACTCGTATGGTATTGCACCGTTTTGGTGTGGTTTAGTACCGTATGGATGTACTCGTACGGTATTGCACCGTTTTGGTGTGGTTTGGTACCGTATGGATGTACTCGTACGGTATTGCACCGTTTTGGTTTGGTTTGGTACCGTAACGAAGTACTTGAACGGTATTGTACCCTTTTGGTGTGGTTTGGTACCGTAACGAAGTACTCGTACGGTATTGCACTGTTTTGGTGTGGTTTCGTACCGTATCGATGTACTCGTACGGTATTGCACCGTTTTGGTGTGGTTAGGTACCGTATGGATGTACTCGTACGGTATTGCACCGTTTTGGTTTGGTTTGGTACCGTAACGAAGTACTTGAACGGTATTGTACCCTTTTGGTGTGGTTTGGTACCGTAACGAAGTACTCGTACGGTATTGCACCGTTTTTGTGTGGTTTGGTACCGTATGGATGTACTCATACGGTATTGCACCGTTTTGGTTTGGTTTGGTACCGTAACGAAGTACTCGTACGGTATTGTACCCTTTCGGTGTGGTTTGGTACCGTAACGAAGTACTCGTACGGTATTGCACCGTTTTGGTGAGGTTTGGTACCGTATGGATCTACTCGTACGGTATTGCACCGTTTTGGTGTGGTTTGGTACCATATGGATGTACTCGTACGGTATTGCACCGTTTTTGTGTGGTTTGGTACCGTATGGATGTACTCGTACGGTATTGCACCGTTTTGGTGTGGTTTGGTACCGTATGGATGTAGACGTACGGTATTGCACCGTTTTGGTTTGGTTTGGAACCGTAACAAAGTACTCGAACGGTATTGTACCCTTTTGGTGTGGTTTCGTACCGTAACGAAGTACTCGTACGGTATTGCACCGTTTTGGTGTGGTTTGGTACCGTATGGATGTACTCGTATGGTATTGCACCGTTTTTGTTAGGTTTGGTACCGTAACGAAGTACTCGTACGGTATTGCACCCTTTTTGTGTGGTTTGGTACCGTAACGAAGTACTCGTACGGTATTGCACCGTTTTGGTGTGGTTTGGTACAGTATGGATGTACTCGTACGGTATTGCACCGTTTTGGTGTGGTTTGGTACCGTATGGACGTACTCGTACGGTATTGCGCCGTTTTGGTTTGGTTTGGTACCGTTACGAAGTACTCGTACGGTATTGTACCCTTTTGGTGTGGTTTGGTACCGTAACGAAGTACTCGTACGGTATTGCACCGTTTGGGTGACGTTTGGCACCGTATGGATCTACTCGTACGGTATTGCACCGTTTTGGTATGGTTTGGTACCGTATGGATGTACTCGTATGGTATTGCACCGTTTTTCTTAGGTTTGGTACCGTAACGAAGTACTCGTACGGTATTGTACCCTTTTTGTGTGGTTTGGTACCGTAACGAAGTACTCGTACGGTATTGCACCGTTTTGGTATTGTTTGGTACCGTATGGATGTACTCGTACGGTATTGCACCGTTTTGGTGTGGTTTGGTACCGTATGGATGTACTCGTATGGTACTGCACCGTTTTGGTTTGGTTTGGTACCGTAACGAAGTACTCGTACGGTATTGTACCCTTTTGGTGTGGTTTGGTACCGTAACGAAGTACTCGTACGGTATTGCACTGTTTTGGTGTGGTTTCGTACCGTATCGATGTACTCGTACGGTATTGCACCGTTTTGGTGTGGTTAGGTACCGTATGGATGTACTCGTATGGTATTGCACCGTTTTGGTTTGGTTTGGTACCGTAACGAAGTACTCGTACGGTATTGTACCCTTTTGGTGTGGTTTGGTACCGTAACGAAGTACTCGTACGGTATTACACCGTTTTGGTGTGGTTTGGATCCGTATGGATGTACTCGTACGGTATTGCACCGTTTTTGTGTGGTTTGGTACCGTATGGAAGTACTCGTACGGTATTGCACCGTTTTTGTGTGGTTTGGTACCGTATGGATGTACTCGTACGGTATTGCACCATTTTGGTGTGGTTTGGTGCCGTATGGATGTAGACGTACGGTATTGCACCGTTTTGGTTTGGTTTGGTACCGTAACGAAGTACTCGAACGGTATTGTACCCTTTTGGTGTGGTTTGGTACCGTAACGAAGTACTCGTACGGTATTGCACCGTTTTGGTGTGGTTTGGTACCGTATCGATGTACTCGTATGGTAATACACCAATTTGGTGTGGTTTGGTACCGTATGGATGTACTAATACGGTATTGCACCGTTTTGGTTTGGTTTTGTACCGTAACGAAGTACTCGTACGGTATTGTACCCTTTTGGTGTGGTTTGGTACCTTAACGAAGTACTCGTACGGTATTGCACCGTTTTGGTGAGGTTTGGTACCGTATGGATGTACTCATACGGTATTGCACCGTTTTGGTGTGGTTTGGTACCGTATCGATGTACTCGTACGGTATTGCACCGTTTTGGTGTGGTTTGGTACTGTATCGATGTACTCGTATGGTATTGCACCGTTTTGGTGTGGTTTGGTACCGTATCGATGTACTCGTACGGTATTGCACCGTTTTGGTGTGGTCTGGTACCGTATGGATGTACTCGTACGGTATTGCACCGTTTTGGTTTGGTTTGGTACCGTAACGAAGTACTCGTACGGTATTGTACCCTTTTGGTGTGGTTTGGTACCGTAACGAAGTACTGGTACGGTATTGCACCGTTTTGGTGTGGTTTGGTACCGTATGGATGTACTCGTATGGTATTGCACCGTTTTTGTTAGGTTTGGTACCGTAACGAAGTACTCGTACGGTATTGTACCCTTTTGGTGTGGTTTGGTACCGTAACGAAGTACTCGTACGGTATTGCACCGTTTTGGTGTGGTTTGGTACCGTATCGATGTACTCGTACGGTATTGCACCGTTTTGGTGTGGTTTGGTACCGTATGGATGTACTCGTACGGTATTGCACCGTTTTGGTTTGGTTTGGTACCGTAACGAAGTACTCGTACGGTATTGTACCCTTTTGGTGTGGTTTGGTACCGTAACGAAGTACTCATACGGTATTGCACCGTTTTGGTGTGGTTTGGTTCCGTATGGATGTACTCGTACGGTATTGCACCGTTTTTGTGTGGTTTGGTACCGTATGGATGTACTCGTACGGTATTGCACCATTTTTGTGTGGTTTGGTACCGTATGGATGTACTCGTACGGTATTGCACCGTTTCGGTGTGGTTTGGTACCGTATGGATGTAGACGTACGGTATTGCACCGTTTTGGTTTGGTTTGGTACCGTAACGAAGTACTCGAACGGTATTGTACCCTTTTGGTGTGGTTTGGTACCGTAACGAAGTACTCGTACGGTATTGCACCGTTTTGGTGTGGTTTGGTACTGTATCGATGTACTCGTATTGTATTGCACCGTTTTGGTGTGGTTTGGTACCGTATGGATGTACTCGTACGGTATTGCACCGTTTTGGTGTGGTTTGGTACCGTATGGATGTACTCGTACGGTATTGCACCGTTTTGGTTTGGTTTGGTACCGTAACGAAGTACTTGAACGGTATTGTACCCTTTTGGTGTGGTTTGGTACCGTAACGAAGTACTCGTACGGTATTGCACTGTTTTGGTGTGGTTTCGTACCGTATCGATGTACTCGTACGGTATTGCACCGTTTTGGTGTGGTTAGGTACCGTATGGATGTACTCGTACGGTATTGCACCGTTTTGGTTTGGTTTGGTACCGTAACGAAGTACTTGAACGGTATTGTACCCTTTTGGTGTGGTTTGGTACCCTAACGAAGTACTCGTACGGTATTGCACCGTTTTTGTGTGGTTTGGTACCGTATGGATGTACTCATACGGTATTGCACCGTTTTGGTTTGGTTTGGTACCGTAACGAAGTACTCGTACGGTATTGTACCCTTTCGGTGTGGTTTGGTACCGTAACGAAGTACTCGTACGGTATTGCACCGTTTTGGTGAGGTTTGGTACCGTATGGATCTACTCGTACGGTATTGCACCGTTTTGGTGTGGTTTGGTACCATATGGATGTACTCGTACGGTATTGCACCGTTTTTGTGTGGTTTGGTACCGTATGGATGTACTCGTACGGTATTGCACCGTTTTGGTGTGGTTTGGTACCGTATGGATGTAGACGTACGGTATTGCACCGTTTTGGTTTGGTTTGGAACCGTAACAAAGTACTCGAACGGTATTGTACCCTTTTGGTGTGGTTTCGTACCGTAACGAAGTACTCGTACGGTATTGCACCATTTTGGTGTGGTTTGGTACCGTATGGATGTACTCGTATGGTATTGCACCGTTTTGGTATGGTTTGGTACCGTATGGATGTACTCGTACGGTATTGCACCGTTTTGGTGTGGTTTGGTACCGTATGGATGTACTCGTACGGTATTGCACCGTTTTGGTTTGGTTTGGTACCGTAACGAAGTACTTGAACGGTATTGTACCCTTTTGGTGTGGTTTGGTACCGTAACGAAGTACTCGTACGGTATTGCACCATTTTGGTGTGGTTTGGTACCGTATGGATGTACTCGTATGGTATTGCACCGTTTTGGTATGGTTTGGTACCGTATGGATGTACTCGTACGGTATTGCACCGTTTTGGTGTGGTTTGGTACCGTATGGATGTACTCATACGGTATTGCACCGTTTTGGTGTGGTTTGGTACCGTATCGATGTACTCGTACGGTATTGCACCGTTTTGGTGTGGTTTGGTACTGTATCGATGTACTCGTATGGTATTGCACCGTTTTGGTGTGGTTTGGTACCGTATCGATGTACTCGTACGGTATTGCACCGTTTTGGTGTGGTCTGGTACCGTATGGATGTACTCGTACGGTATTGCACCGTTTTGGTTTGGTTTGGTACCGTAACGAAGTACTCGTACGGTATTGTACCCTTTTGGTGTGGTTTGGTACCGTAACGAAGTACTCGTACGGTATTGCACCGTTTTGGTGTGGTTTGGTACCGTATGGATGTACTCGTATGGTATTGCACCGTTTTTGTTAGGTTTGGTACCGTAACGAAGTACTCGTACGGTATTGTACCCTTTTGGTGTGGTTTGGTACCGTAACGAAGTACTCGTACGGTATTGCACCGTTTTGGTGTGGTTTGGTACCGTATCGATGTACTCGTACGGTATTGCACCGTTTTGGTGTGGTTTGGTTCCGTATGGATGTACTCGTACGGTATTGCACCGTTTTTGTGTGGTTTGGTACCGTATGGATGTACTCGTATGGTAATACACCAATTTGGTGTGGTTTGGTACCGTATGGATGTACTAATACGGTATTGCACCGTTTTGGTTTGGTTTTGTACCGTAACGAAGTACTCGTACGGTATTGTACCCTTTTGGTGTGGTTTGGTACCGTAACGAAGTACTCGTACGGTATTGCACCGTTTTGGTGAGGTTTGGTACCGTATGGATGTACTCATACGGTATTGCACCGTTTTGGTGTGGTTTGGTACCGTATCGATGTACTCGTACGGTATTGCACCGTTTTGGTGTGGTTTGGTACTGTATCGATGTACTCGTATGGTATTGCACCGTTTTGGTGTGGTTTGGTACCGTATCGATGTACTCGTACGGTATTGCACCGTTTTGGTGTGGTCTGGTACCGTATGGATGTACTCGTACGGTATTGCACCGTTTTGGTTTGGTTTGGTACCGTAACGAAGTACTCGTACGGTATTGTACCCTTTTGGTGTGGTTTGGTACCGTAACGAAGTACTCGTACGGTATTGCACCGTTTTGGTGTGGTTTGGTACCGTATGGATGTACTCGTATGGTATTGCACCGTTTTTGTTAGGTTTGGTACCGTAACGAAGTACTCGTACGGTATTGTACCCTTTTGGTGTGGTTTGGTACCGTAACGAAGTACTCGTACGGTATTGCACCGTTTTGGTGTGGTTTGGTACCGTATCGATGTACTCGTACGGTATTGCACCGTTTTGGTGTGGTTTGGTACCGTATGGATGTACTCGTACGGTATTGCACCGTTTTGGTTTGGTTTGGTACCGTAACGAAGTACTCGTACGGTATTGTACCCTTTTGGTGTGGTTTGGTACCGTAACGAAGTACTCATACGGTATTGCACCGTTTTGGTGTGGTTTGGTTCCGTATGGATGTACTCGTACGGTATTGCACCGTTTTTGTGTGGTTTGGTACCGTATGGATGTACTCGTATGGTAATACACCAATTTGGTGTGGTTTGGTACCGTATGGATGTACTAATACGGTATTGCACCGTTTTGGTTTGGTTTTGTACCGTAACGAAGTACTCGTACGGTATTGTACCCTTTTGGTGTGGTTTGGTACCGTAACGAAGTACTCGTACGGTATTGCACCGTTTTGGTGAGGTTTGGTACCGTATGGATGTACTCATACGGTATTGCACCGTTTTGGTGTGGTTTGGTACCGTATCGATGTACTCGTACCGTATTGCACCGTTTTGGTGTGGTTTGGTACTGTATCGATGTACTCGTATGGTATTGCACCGTTTTGGTGTGGTTTGGTACCGTATCGATGTACTCGTACGGTATTGCACCGTTTTGGTGTGGTCTGGTACCGTATGGATGTACTCGTACGGTATTGCACCGTTTTGGTTTGGTTTGGTACCGTAACGAAGTACTCGTACGGTATTGTACCCTTTTGGTGTGGTTTGGTACCGTAACGAAGTACTCGTACGGTATTGCACCGTTTTGGTGTGGTTTGGTACCGTATGGATGTACTCGTATGGTATTGCACCGTTTTTGTTAGGTTTGGTACCGTAACGAAGTACTCGTACGGTATTGTACCCTTTTGGTGTGGTTTGGTACCGTAACGAAGTACTCGTACGGTATTGCACCGTTTTGGTGTGGTTTGGTACCGTATCGATGTACTCGTACGGTATTGCACCGTTTTGGTGTGGTTTGGTTCCGTATGGATGTACTCGTACGGTATTGCACCGTTTTTGTGTGGTTTGGTACCGTATGGATGTACTCGTATGGTAATACACCAATTTGGTGTGGTTTGGTACCGTATGGATGTACTAATACGGTATTGCACCGTTTTGGTTTGGTTTTGTACCGTAACGAAGTACTCGTACGGTATTGTACCCTTTTGGTGTGGTTTGGTACCGTAACGAAGTACTCGTACGGTATTGCACCGTTTTGGTGAGGTTTGGTACCGTATGGATGTACTCATACGGTATTGCACCGTTTTGGTGTGGTTTGGTACCGTATCGATGTACTCGTACGGTATTGCACCGTTTTGGTGTGGTTTGGTACTGTATCGATGTACTCGTATGGTATTGCACCGTTTTGGTGTGGTTTGGTACCGTATCGATGTACTCGTACGGTATTGCACCGTTTTGGTGTGGTCTGGTACCGTATGGATGTACTCGTACGGTATTGCACCGTTTTGGTTTGGTTTGGTACCGTAACGAAGTACTCGTACGGTATTGTACCCTTTTGGTGTGGTTTGGTACCGTAACGAAGTACTCGTACGGTATTGCACCGTTTTGGTGTGGTTTGGTACCGTATGGATGTACTCGTATGGTATTGCACCGTTTTTGTTAGGTTTGGTACCGTAACGAAGTACTCGTACGGTATTGTACCCTTTTGGTGTGGTTTGGTACCGTAACGAAGTACTCGTACGGTATTGCACCGTTTTGGTGTGGTTTGGTACCGTATCGATGTACTCGTACGGTATTGCACCGTTTTGGTGTGGTTTGGTACCGTATGGATGTACTCGTACGGTATTGCACCGTTTTGGTTTGGTTTGGTACCGTAACGAAGTACTCGTACGGTATTGTACCCTTTTGGTGTGGTTTGGTACCGTAACGAAGTACTCATACGGTATTGCACCGTTTTGGTGTGGTTTGGTTCCGTATGGATGTACTCGTACGGTATTGCACCGTTTTGGTTTGGTTTGGTACCGTAACGAAGTACTCGAACGGTATTGTACCCTTTTGGTGTGGTTTGGTACCGTAACGAAGTACTCGTACGGTATTGAACCGTTTTGGTGTGGTTTGGTACTGTATCGATGTACTCGTATGGTATTGCACCGTTTTGGTGTGGTTTGGTACCGTATGGATGTACTCGTACGGTATTGCACCGTTTTGGTGTGGTTTGGTACCGTATGGATGTACTCGTACGGTATTGCACCGTTTTGGTTTGGTTTGGTACCGTAACGAAGTACTTGAACGGTATTGTACCCTTTTGGTGTGGTTTGGTACCGTAATGAAGTACTCGTACGGTATTGCACTGTTTTGGTGTGGTTTCGTACCGTATCGATGTACTCGTACGGTATTGCACCGTTTTGGTGTGGTTAGGTACCGTATGGATGTACTCGTACGGTATTGCACCGTTTTGGTTTGGTTTGGTACCGTAACGAAGTACTTGAACGGTATTGTACCCTTTTGGTGTGGTTTGGTACCGTAATGAAGTACTCGTACGGTATTGCACTGTTTTGGTGTGGTTTCGTACCGTATCGATGTACTCGTACGGTATTGCACCGTTTTGGTGTGGTTAGGTACCGTATGGATGTACTCGTACGGTATTGCACCGTTTTGGTTTGGTTTGGTACCGTAACGAAGTACTTGAACGGTATTGTACCCTTTTGGTGTGGTTTGGTACCGTAACGAAGTACTCGTACGGTATTGAACCGTTTTTGTGTGGTTTGGTACCGTATGGATGTACTCATACGGTATTGCACCGTTTTGGTTTGGTTTGGTACCGTAACGAAGTACTCGTACGGTATTGTACCCTTTCGGTGTGGTTTGGTACCGTAACGAAGTACTCGTACGGTATTGCACCGTTTTGGTGAGGTTTGGTACCGTATGGATCTACTCGTACGGTATTGCACCGTTTTGGTGTGGTTTGGTACCATATGGATGTACTCGTACGGTATTGCACCGTTTTTGTGTGGTTTGGTACCGTATGGATGTACTCGTACGGTATTGCACCGTTTTGGTGTGGTTTGGTACCGTATGGATGTAGACGTACGGTATTGCACCGTTTTGGTTTGGTTTGGAACCGTAACAAAGTACTCGAACGGTATTGTACCCTTTTGGTGTGGTTTCGTACCGTAACGAAGTACTCGTACGGTATTGCACCGTTTTGGTGTGGTTTGGTACCGTATGGATGTACTCGTATGGTATTGCACCGTTTTTGTTAGGTTTGGTACCGTAACGAAGTACTCGTACGGTATTGCACCCTTTTTGTGTGGTTTGGTACCGTAACGAAGTACTCGTACGGTATTGCACCGTTTTGGTGTGGTTTGGTACAGTATGGATGTACTCGTACGGTATTGCACCGTTTTGGTGTGGTTTGGTACCGTATGGACGTACTCGTACGGTATTGCGCCGTTTTGGTTTGGTTTGGTACCGTTACGAAGTACTCGTACGGTATTGTACCCTTTTGGTGTGGTTTGGTACCGTAACGAAGTACTCGTACGGTATTGCACCGTTTGGGTGACGTTTGGCACCGTATGGATCTACTCGTACGGTATTGCACCGTTTTGGTATGGTTTGGTACCGTATGGATGTACTCGTATGGTATTGCACCGTTTTTCTTAGGTTTGGTACCGTAACGAAGTACTCGTACGGTATTGTACCCTTTTTGTGTGGTTTGGTACCGTAACGAAGTACTCGTACGGTATTGCACCGTTTTGGTATTGTTTGGTACCGTATGGATGTACTCGTACGGTATTGCACCGTTTTGGTGTGGTTTGGTACCGTATGGATGTACTCGTATGGTACTGCACCGTTTTGGTTTGGTTTGGTACCGTAACGAAGTACTCGTACGGTATTGTACCCTTTTGGTGTGGTTTGGTACCGTAACGAAGTACTCGTACGGTATTGCACTGTTTTGGTGTGGTTTCGTACCGTATCGATGTACTCGTACGGTATTGCACCGTTTTGGTGTGGTTAGGTACCGTATGGATGTACTCGTATGGTATTGCACCGTTTTGGTTTGGTTTGGTACCGTAATGAAGTACTCGTACGGTATTGTACCCTTTTGGTGTGGTTTGGTACCGTAACGAAGTACTCGTACGGTATTACACCGTTTTGGTGTGGTTTGGATCCGTATGGATGTACTCGTACGGTATTGCACCGTTTTTGTGTGGTTTGGTACCGTATGGAAGTACTCGTACGGTATTGCACCGTTTTTGTGTGGTTTGGTACCGTATGGATGTACTCGTACGGTATTGCACCATTTTGGTGTGGTTTGGTGCCGTATGGATGTAGACGTACGGTATTGCACCGTTTTGGTTTGGTTTGGTACCGTAACGAAGTACTCGAACGGTATTGTACCCTTTTGGTGTGGTTTGGTACCGTAACGAAGTACTCGTACGGTATTGCACCGTTTTGGTGTGGTTTGGTACCGTATCGATGTACTCGTATGGTAATACACCAATTTGGTGTGGTTTGGTACCGTATGGATGTACTAATACGGTATTGCACCGTTTTGGTTTGGTTTTGTACCGTAACGAAGTACTCGTACGGTATTGTACCCTTTTGGTGTGGTTTGGTACCGTAACGAAGTACTCGTACGGTATTGCACCGTTTTGGTGAGGTTTGGTACCGTATGGATGTACTCATACGGTATTGCACCGTTTTGGTGTGGTTTGGTACCGTATCGATGTACTCGTACGGTATTGCACCGTTTTGGTGTGGTCTGGTACCGTATGGATGTACTCGTACGGTATTGCACCGTTTTGGTTTGGTTTGGTACCGTAACGAAGTACTCGTACGGTATTGTACCCTTTTGGTGTGGTTTGGTACCGTAACGAAGTACTCGTACGGTATTGCACCGTTTTTGTGTGGTTTGGTACCATATGGATGTACTCGTATGGTATTGCACCGTTTTTGTTAGGTTTGGTACCGTAACGAAGTACTCGTACGGTATTGTACCCTTTTGGTGTGGTTTGGTACCGTAACGAAGTACTCGTACGGTATTGCACCGTTTTGGTGTGGTTTGGTACCGTATCGATGTACTCGTACGGTATTGCACCGTTTTGGTGTGGTTTGGTACCGTATGGATGTACTCGTACGGTATTGCACCGTTTTGGTTTGGTTTGGTACCGTAACGAAGTACTCGTACGGTATTGTACCCTTTTGGTGTGGTTTGGTACCGTAACGAAGTACTCGTACGGTATTGCACCGTTTTGGTGTGGTTTGGTTCCGTATGGATGTACTCGTACGGTATTGCACCGTTTTTGTGTGGTTTGGTGCCGTATGGATGTACTCGTACGGTATTGCACCATTTTTGTGTGGTTTGGTACCGTATGGATGTACTCGTACGGTATTGCACCGTTTCGGTGTGGTTTGGTACCGTATGGATGTAGACGTACGGTATTGCACCGTTTTGGTTTGGTTTGGTACCGTAACGAAGTACTCGAACGGTATTGTACCCTTTTGGTGTGGTTTGGTACCGTAACGAAGTACTCGTACGGTATTGCACCGTTTTGGTGTGGTTTTGTACTGTATCGATGTACTCGTATGGTATTGCACCGTTTTGGTGTGGTTTGGTACCGTATGGATGTACTCGTACGGTATTGCACCGTTTTGGTGTGGTTTGGTACCGTATGGATGTACTCGTACGGTATTGCACCGTTTTGGTTTGGTTTGGTACCGTAACGAAGTACTTGAACGGTATTGTACCCTTTTGGTGTGGTTTGGTACCGTAACGAAGTACTCGTACGGTATTGCACCGTTTTTGTGTGGTTTGGTACCGTATGGATGTACTCGTACGGTATTGCACCGTTTTGGTTTGGTTTGGTACCGTAACGAAGTACTCGTACGGTATTGTACCCTTTCGGTGTGGTTTGGTACCGTAACGAAGTACTCGTACGGTATTGCACCGTTTTGGTGAGGTTTGGTACCGTATGGATCTACTCGTACGGTATTGCACCGTTTTGGTGTGGTTTGGTACCATATGGATGTACTCGTACGGTATTGCACCGTTTTTGTGTGGTTTGGTACCGTATGGATGTACTCGTACGGTATTGCACCGTTTTGGTGTGGTTTGGTACCGTATGGATGTAGACGTACGGTATTGCACCGTTTTGGTTTGGTTTGGTACCGTAACAAAGTACTCGAACGGTATTGTACCCTTTTGGTGTGGTTTCGTACCGTAACGAAGTACTCGTACGGTATTGCACCGTTTTGGTGTGGTTTGGTACCGTATGGATGTACTCGTATGGTATTGCACCGTTTTTGTTAGGTTTGGTACCGTAACGAAGTACTCGTACGGTATTGCACCCTTTTTGTGTGGTTTGGTACCGTAACGAAGTACTCGTACGGTATTGCAACGTTTTGGTGTGGTTTGGTACTGTATGGATGTACTCGTACGGTATTGCACCGTTTTGGTGTGGTTTGGTACCGTATGGACGTACTCGTACGGTATTGCACCGTTTTGGTTTGGTTTGGTACCGTTACGAAGTACTCGTACGGTATTGTACCCTTTTGGTGTGGTTTGGTACCGTAACGAAGTACTCGTACGGTATTGCACCGTTTGGGTGACGTTTGGCACCGTATGGATCTACTCGTACGGTATTGGACCGTTTTGGTATGGTTTGGTACCGTATGGATGTACTCGTATGGTATTGCACCGTTTTTCTTAGGTTTGGTACCGTAACGAAGTACTCGTACGGTATTGTACCCTTTTTGTGTGGTTTGGTACCGTAACGAAGTACTCGTACGGTATTGCACCGTTTTGGTGTGGTTTGGTACCGTATGGATGTACTCGTATGGTATTGCACCGTTTTTGTTAGGTTTGGTACCGTAACGAAGTACTCGTACGGTATTGCACCCTTTTTGTGTGGTTTGGTACCGTAACGAAGTACTCGTACGGTATTGCACCGTTTTGGTGTGGTTTGGTACAGTATGGATGTACTCGTACGGTATTGCACCGTTTTGGTGTGGTTTGGTACCGTATGGACGTACTCGTACGGTATTGCGCCGTTTTGGTTTGGTTTGGTACCGTTACGAAGTACTCGTACGGTATTGTACCCTTTTGGTGTGGTTTGGTACCGTAACGAAGTACTCGTACGGTATTGCACCGTTTGGGTGACGTTTGGCACCGTATGGATCTACTCGTACGGTATTGCACCGTTTTGGTATGGTTTGGTACCGTATGGATGTACTCGTATGGTATTGCACCGTTTTTCTTAGGTTTGGTACCGTAACGAAGTACTCGTACGGTATTGTACCCTTTTTGTGTGGTTTGGTACCGTAACGAAGTACTCGTACGGTATTGCACCGTTTTGGTATTGTTTGGTACCGTATGGATGTACTCGTACGGTATTGCACCGTTTTGGTGTGGTTTGGTACCGTATGGATGTACTCGTATGGTACTGCACCGTTTTGGTTTGGTTTGGTACCGTAACGAAGTACTCGTACGGTATTGTACCCTTTTGGTGTGGTTTGGTACCGTAACGAAGTACTCGTACGGTATTGCACTGTTTTGGTGTGGTTTCGTACCGTATCGATGTACTCGTACGGTATTGCACCGTTTTGGTGTGGTTAGGTACCGTATGGATGTACTCGTATGGTATTGCACCGTTTTGGTTTGGTTTGGTACCGTAATGAAGTACTCGTACGGTATTGTACCCTTTTGGTGTGGTTTGGTACCGTAACGAAGTACTCGTACGGTATTACACCGTTTTGGTGTGGTTTGGATCCGTATGGATGTACTCGTACGGTATTGCACCGTTTTTGTGTGGTTTGGTACCGTATGGAAGTACTCGTACGGTATTGCACCGTTTTTGTGTGGTTTGGTACCGTATGGATGTACTCGTACGGTATTGCACCATTTTGGTGTGGTTTGGTGCCGTATGGATGTAGACGTACGGTATTGCACCGTTTTGGTTTGGTTTGGTACCGTAACGAAGTACTCGAACGGTATTGTACCCTTTTGGTGTGGTTTGGTACCGTAACGAAGTACTCGTACGGTATTGCACCGTTTTGGTGTGGTTTGGTACCGTATCGATGTACTCGTATGGTAATACACCAATTTGGTGTGGTTTGGTACCGTATGGATGTACTAATACGGTATTGCACCGTTTTGGTTTGGTTTTGTACCGTAACGAAGTACTCGTACGGTATTGTACCCTTTTGGTGTGGTTTGGTACCGTAACGAAGTACTCGTACGGTATTGCACCGTTTTGGTGAGGTTTGGTACCGTATGGATGTACTCATACGGTATTGCACCGTTTTGGTGTGGTTTGGTACCGTATCGATGTACTCGTACGGTATTGCACCGTTTTGGTGTGGTCTGGTACCGTATGGATGTACTCGTACGGTATTGCACCGTTTTGGTTTGGTTTGGTACCGTAACGAAGTACTCGTACGGTATTGTACCCTTTTGGTGTGGTTTGGTACCGTAACGAAGTACTCGTACGGTATTGCACCGTTTTTGTGTGGTTTGGTACCATATGGATGTACTCGTATGGTATTGCACCGTTTTTGTTAGGTTTGGTACCGTAACGAAGTACTCGTACGGTATTGTACCCTTTTGGTGTGGTTTGGTACCGTAACGAAGTACTCGTACGGTATTGCACCGTTTTGGTGTGGTTTGGTACCGTATCGATGTACTCGTACGGTATTGCACCGTTTTGGTGTGGTTTGGTACCGTATGGATGTACTCGTACGGTATTGCACCGTTTTGGTTTGGTTTGGTACCGTAACGAAGTACTCGTACGGTATTGTACCCTTTTGGTGTGGTTTGGTACCGTAACGAAGTACTCGTACGGTATTGCACCGTTTTGGTGTGGTTTGGTTCCGTATGGATGTACTCGTACGGTATTGCACCGTTTTTGTGTGGTTTGGTGCCGTATGGATGTACTCGTACGGTATTGCACCATTTTTGTGTGGTTTGGTACCGTATGGATGTACTCGTACGGTATTGCACCGTTTCGGTGTGGTTTGGTACCGTATGGATGTAGACGTACGGTATTGCACCGTTTTGGTTTGGTTTGGTACCGTAACGAAGTACTCGAACGGTATTGTACCCTTTTGGTGTGGTTTGGTACCGTAACGAAGTACTCGTACGGTATTGCACCGTTTTGGTGTGGTTTTGTACTGTATCGATGTACTCGTATGGTATTGCACCGTTTTGGTGTGGTTTGGTACCGTATGGATGTACTCGTACGGTATTGCACCGTTTTGGTGTGGTTTGGTACCGTATGGATGTACTCGTACGGTATTGCACCGTTTTGGTTTGGTTTGGTACCGTAACGAAGTACTTGAACGGTATTGTACCCTTTTGGTGTGGTTTGGTACCGTAACGAAGTACTCGTACGGTATTGCACCGTTTTTGTGTGGTTTGGTACCGTATGGATGTACTCGTACGGTATTGCACCGTTTTGGTTTGGTTTGGTACCGTAACGAAGTACTCGTACGGTATTGTACCCTTTCGGTGTGGTTTGGTACCGTAACGAAGTACTCGTACGGTATTGCACCGTTTTGGTGAGGTTTGGTACCGTATGGATCTACTCGTACGGTATTGCACCGTTTTGGTGTGGTTTGGTACCATATGGCTGTACTCGTACGGTATTGCACCGTTTTTGTGTGGTTTGGTACCGTATGGATGTACTCGTACGGTATTGCACCGTTTTGGTGTGGTTTGGTACCGTATGGATGTAGACGTACGGTATTGCACCGTTTTGGTTTGGTTTGGTACCGTAACAAAGTACTCGAACGGTATTGTACCCTTTTGGTGTGGTTTCGTACCGTAACGAAGTACTCGTACGGTATTGCACCGTTTTGGTGTGGTTTGGTACCGTATGGATGTACTCGTATGGTATTGCACCGTTTTTGTTAGGTTTGGTACCGTAACGAAGTACTCGTACGGTATTGCACCCTTTTTGTGTGGTTTGGTACCGTAACGAAGTACTCGTACGGTATTGCACCGTTTTGGTGTGGTTTGGTACAGTATGGATGTACTCGTACGGTATTGCACCGTTTTGGTGTGGTTTGGTACCGTATGGACGTACTCGTACGGTATTGCGCCGTTTTGGTTTGGTTTGGTACCGTTACGAAGTACTCGTACGGTATTGTACCCTTTTGGTGTGGTTTGGTACCGTAACGAAGTACTCGTACGGTATTGCACCGTTTGGGTGACGTTTGGCACCGTATGGATCTACTCGTACGGTATTGCACCGTTTTGGTATGGTTTGGTACCGTATGGATGTACTCGTATGGTATTGCACCGTTTTTCTTAGGTTTGGTACCGTAACGAAGTACTCGTACGGTATTGTACCCTTTTTGTGTGGTTTGGTACCGTAACGAAGTACTCGTACGGTATTGCACCGTTTTGGTATTGTTTGGTACCGTATGGATGTACTCGTACGGTATTGCACCGTTTTGGTGTGGTTTGGTACCGTATGGATGTACTCGTATGGTACTGCACCGTTTTGGTTTGGTTTGGTACCGTAACGAAGTACTCGTACGGTATTGTACCCTTTTGGTGTGGTTTGGTACCGTAACGAAGTACTCGTACGGTATTGCACCGTTTTGGTGTGGTTTGGTACCGTATCGATGTACTCGTACGGTATTGCACCGTTTTGGTGTGGTTTGGTACCGTATGGATGTACTCGTATGGTATTGCACCGTTTTGGTTTGGTTTGGTACCGTAACGAAGTACTCGTACGGTATTGTACCCTTTTGGTGTGGTTTGGTACCGTAACGAAGTACTCGTACGGTATTGTACCCTTTTTTTGTGGTTTGGTACCGTAACGAAGTACTCGTACGGTATTGCACCGTTTTGGTATTGTTTGGTACCGTATGGATGTACTCGTACGGTATTGCACCGTTTTGGTGTGGTTTGGTACCGTATGGATGTACTCGTATGGTATTGCACCGTTTTTGTTAGGTTTGGTACCGTAACGAAGTACTCGTACGGTATTGCACCCTTTTTGTGTGGTTTGGTACCGTAACGAAGTACTCGTACGGTATTGCACCGTTTTGGTGTGGTTTGGTACTGTATGGATGTACTCGTACGGTATTGCACCGTTTTGGTGTGGTTTGGTACCGTATGGACGTACTCGTACGGTATTGCACCGTTTTGGTTTGGTTTCGTACCGTTACGAAGTACTCGTACGGTATTGTACCCTTTTGGTGTGGTTTGGTACCGTAACGAAGTACTCGTACGGTATTGCACCGTTTGGGTGACGTTTGGCACCGTATGGATCTACTCGTACGGTATTGCACCGTTTTGGTATGGTTTGGTACCGTATGGATGTACTCGTATGGTATTGCACCGTTTTTCTTAGGTTTGGTACCGTAACGAAGTACTCGTACGGTATTGTACCCTTTTTGTGTGGTTTGGTACCGTAACGAAGTACTCGTACGGTATTGCACCGTTTTGGTATTGTTTGGGACCGTATGGATGTACTCGTACGGTATTGCACCGTTTTGGTGTGGTTTGGTACCGTATGGATGTACTCGTATGGTACTGCAACGTTTTGGTTTGGTTTGGTACCGTAACGAAGTACTCGTACGGTATTGTACCCTTTTGGTGTGGTTTGGTACCGTAACGAAGTACTCGTACGGTATTGCACCGTTTTGGTGTGGTTTGGTACCGTATCGATGTACTCGTACGGTATTGCACCGTTTTGGTGTGGTTTGGTACCGTATGGATGTACTCGTATGGTATTGCACCGTTTTGGTTTGGTTTGGTACCGTAACGAAGTACTCGTACGGTATTGTACCCTTTTGGTGTGGTTTGGTACCGTAACGAAGTACTCGTACGGTATTGCACCGTTTTGGTGTGGTTTGGTTCCGTATGGATGTACTCGTACGGTATTGCACCGTTTTTGTGTGGTTTGGTACCGTATGGATGTACTCGTACGGTATTGCACCGTTTTTGTGTGGTTTGGTACCGTATGGATGTACTCGTACGGTATCACACCGTTTTGGTGTGGTTTGGTGCCGTATGGATGTAGACGTACGGTATTGCACCGTTTTGGTTTGGTTTGGTACCGTAACGAAGTACTCGAACGGTATTGTACCCTTTTGGTGTGGTTTGGTACCGTAACGAAGTACTCATACGGTATTGCACCGTTTTGGTGTGGTTTGGTACCGTATCGATGTACTCGTATGGTATTACACCGTTTTGGTGTGGTTTGGTACCGTATGGATGTACTCATACGGTATTGCACCGTTTTGGTTTGGTTTTGTACCGTAACGAAGTACTCGTACGGTATTGTACCCTTTTGGTGTGGTTTGGTACCGTAACGAAGTACTCGTACGGTATTGCACCGTTTTGGTGAGGTTTGGTACCGTATGGATGTACTCATACGGTATTGCACCGTTTTGGTGTGGTTTGGTACCGTATCGATGTACTCGTACGGTATTGCACCGTTTTGGTGTGGTCTGGTACCGTATGGATGTACTCGTACGGTATTGCACCGTTTTGGTTTGGTTTGGTACCGTAACGAAGTACTCGTACGGTATTGTACCCTTTTGGTGTGGTTTGGTACCGTAACGAAGTACTCGTACGGTATTGCACCGTTTTGGTGTGGTTTGGTACCGTATGGATGTACTCGTATGGTATTGCACCGTTTTTGTTAGGTTTGGTACCGTAACGAAGTACTCGTACGGTATTGTACCCTTTTTGTGTGGTTTGGTACCGTAACGAAGTACTCGTACGGTATTGCACCGTTTTGGTGTGGTTTGGTACCGTATGGATGTACTCGTACGGTATTGCACCGTTTTGGTGTGGTTTGGTACCGTATGGATGTACTCGTACGGTATTGCACCGTTTTGGTTTGGTTTGGTACCGTCACGAAGTACTCGTACGGTATTGTACCCTTTTGATGTGGTTTGGTACCGTAACGAAGTACTCGTACGGTATTGCACCGTTTGGGTGAGGTTTGGCACCGTATGGATCTACTCGTACGGTATTGCACCGTTTTGGTATGGTTTGGTACCGTATGGATGTACTCGTATGGTATTGCACCGTTTTTCTTAGGTTTGGTATCGTAACGAATTACTCGTACGGTATTGTACCCTTTTTGTGTGGTTTGGTACCGTAACGAAGTACTCGTACGGTATTGAACTGTTTTGGTATTGTTTGGTACCGTATGGACGTACTCGTACGGTATTGCACCGTTTTGGTGTGGTCTGGTACCGTATGGATGTACTCGTACGGTATTGCACCGTTTTGGTTTGGTTTGGTACCGTAACGAAGTACTCGTACGGTATTGTACCCTTTTGGTGTGGTTTGGTACCGTAACGAAGTACTCGTACGGTATTGCACCGTTTTGGTGTGGTTTGGTACCGTATGGATGTACTCGTATGGTATTGCACCGTTTTTGTTAGGTTTGGTACCGTAACGAAGTACTCGTACGGTATTGTACCCTTTTTGTGTGGTTTGGTACCGTAACGAAGTACTCGTACGGTATTGCACCGTTTTGGTGTGGTTTGGTACCGTATGGATGTACTCGTACGGTATTGCACCGTTTTGGTGTGGTTTGGTACCGTATGGATGTACTCGTACGGTATTGCACCGTTTTGGTTTGGTTTGGTACCGTCACGAAGTACTCGTACGGTATTGTACCCTTTTGGTGTGGTTTGGTACCGTAACGAAGTACTCGTACGGTATTGCACCGTTTGGGTGAGGTTTGGCACCGTATGGATCTACTCGTACGGTATTGCACCGTTTTGGTATGGTTTGGTACCGTATGGATGTACTCGTATGGTATTGCACCGTTTTTCTTAGGTTTGGTATCGTAACGAATTACTCGTACGGTATTGTACCCTTTTTGTGTGGTTTGGTACCGTAACGAAGTACTCGTACGGTATTGAACTGTTTTGGTATTGTTTGGTACCGTATGGACGTACTCGTACGGTATTGCACCGTTTTGGTGTGGTTTGGTACCGTATGGATGTACTCGTATGGTATTGCACCGTTTTGGTGTGGTTTGGTACCGTATGGACGTACTCGTACGGTATTGCACCGTTTTGGTTAGGTTTGGTACCGTAACGAAGTACTCGTACGTTATTGTACCCTTTTGGTGTGGTTTGGTACCGTAACGAAGTACTCGTACGGTATTGCACCGTTTTTGTGTGGTTTGGTACCGTATCGATGTACTCGTACGGTATTGCACCGTTTTGGTGTGGTTTGGTACCGTATGGATGTACTCGTACGGTATTGCACCGTTTTGGTTTGGTTTGGTACCGTTACGAAGTACTCGTACGGTATTGTACCCTTTTGGTGTGGTTTGGTACCGTAACGAAGTACTCGTACGGTATTGCACCGTTTGGGTGAGGTTTGGCACCCTATGGATCTACTCGTACGGTATTGCACCGTTTTGGTATGGTTTGGTACCGTATGGATGTACTCGTATGGTATTGCACCGTTTTTGTTAGGTTTGGTACCGTAACGAAGTACTCGTACGGTATTGTACCCATTTTTTGTGGTTTGGTACCGTAACGAAGTACTCGTACGGTATTGCACCGTTTTGGTGTGGTTTGGTACCGTATGGATGTACTCGTATGGTTTTGCACCGTTTTGGTGTGGTTTGGAACTGTATGGATGTACTCGTACGGTATTGCACCGTTTTGGTTTGGTTTGGTACCGTAACGAAGTACTCGTACGGTATTGTACCCTTTTGGTGTGGTTTTGTACCGTAACGAAGTACTCGTACGGTATTGCACCGTTTGGGTGAGGTTTGGCACCGTATGGATCTACTCGTACGGTATCGCACCGTTTTGGTGTGGTTTGGTACCGTATGGATGTACTCGTACGGTATTGCACCGTTTTGGTTTGGTTTGGTACCGTAACGAAGTACTCGTACGGTATTGTACCCTTTTGGTGTGGTTTGGTACCGTAACGAAGTACTCGTACGGTATTGTACCCTTTTTTTGTGGTTTGGTACCGTAACGAAGTACTCGTACGGTATTGCACCGTTTTGGTATTGTTTGGTACCGTATGGATGTACTCGTACGGTATTGCACCGTTTTGGTGTGGTTTGGTACCGTATGTATGTACTCGTATGGTATTGCACCGTTTTGGTTTGGTTTGGTACCGTAACGAAGTACTCATACGGTATTGTACCCTTTTGGTGTGGTTTGGTACCGTAACGAAGTACTCGTACGGTATTGCACCATTTTGGTGTGGTTTGGTACCGTATGGATGTACTCGTACGGTATTGCACCGTTTTGGTGTGGTTTGGTACCATATGGATGTACTCGTACGGTATTGCACCGTTTTGGTTAGGTTTGGTACCGTAACGAAGTACTCGTACGGTATTGTACCCTTTTGGTGTGGTTTGGTACCGTAACGAAGTACTCGTACGGTATTGCACCGTTTTGGTGTGGTTTGGTACAGTATGGATGTACTAATACGGTATTGCACCGTTTTGGTTTGGTTTGGTACCGTAACGAAGTACTTGTACGGTATTGCACCGTTTTGGTGTGGTTTGGTACCGTATGGATGTACTCGTACGGTATTGCACCGTTTTGGTGTGGTTTGGTACCATATGGATGTACTCGTACGGTATTGCACCGTTTTGGTTAGGTTTGGTACCGTAACGAAGTACTCGTACGGTATTGTACCCTTTTGGTGTGGTTTGGTACCGTAACGAAGTACTCGTACGGTATTGTACCCTTTTTTTGTGGTTTGATACCGTAACGAAGTACTCGTACGGTATTGCACCGTTTTGGTATTGTTTGGTACCGTATGGATGTACTCGTACGGTATTGCACCGTTTTGGTGTGGTTTGGTACCGTATGTATGTACTCGTATGGTATTGCACCGTTTTGGTTTGGTTTGGTACCGTAACGAAGTACTCGTACGGTATTGTACCCTTTTGGTGTGGTTTGGTACCGTAACGAAGTACTCGTACGGTATTGCACCATTTTGGTGAGGTTTGGTACCGTATGGATCTACTCGTACGGTATTGCACCGTTTTGGTATGGTTTGGTACCGTATGGATGTACTCGTATGGTATTGCACCGTTTTTGTTAGGTTTGGTACCGTAACGAAGTACTCGTACGGTATTGCACCGTTTTGGTGTGGTTTGGTACTGTATGGATGTACTCGTACGGTATTGCACCGTTTTGGTGTGGTTTGGTACCGTATGGACGTACTCGTACGGTATTGCACCGTTTTGGTTTGGTTTCGTACCGTTACGAAGTACTCGTACGGTATTGTACCCTTTTGGTGTGGTTTGGTACCGTAACGAAGTACTCGTACGGTAGTGCACCGTTTGGGTGACGTTTGGCACCGTATGGATCTACTCGTACGGTATTGCACCGTTTTGGTATGGTTTGGTACCGTATGGATGTACTCGTATGGTATTGCACCGTTTTTCTTAGGTTTGGTACCGTAACGAAGTACTCGTACGGTATTGTACCCTTTTTGTGTGGTTTGGTACCGTAACGAAGTACTCGTACGGTATTGCACCGTTTTGGTATTGTTTGGGACCGTATGGATGTACTCGTACGGTATTGCACCGTTTTGGTGTGGTTTGGTACTGTATGGATGTACTCGTATGGTACTGCAACGTTTTGGTTTGGTTTGGTACCGTAACGAAGTACTCGTACGGTATTGTACCCTTTTGGTGTGGTTTGGTACCGTAACGAAGTACTCGTACGGTATTGCACCGTTTTGGTGTGGTTTGGTACCGTATGGATGTACTCGTATGGTATTGCACAGTTTTTGTTAGGTTTGGTACCGTAACGAAGTACTCGTACGGTATTGTACCCTTTTTGTGTGGTTTGGTACCGTAACGAAGTACTCCTACGGTATTGCACCGTTTTGGTGTGGTTTGGTACCGTATGGATGTACTCGTACGGTATTGCACCGTTTTGGTGTGGTTTGGTACCGTATGGATGTACTCGTACGGTATTGCACCGTTTTGGTTTGGTTTGGTACCGTCACGAAGTACTCGTACGGTATTGTACCCTTTTGGTGTGGTTTGGTACCGTAACGAAGTACTCGTACGGTATTGCACCGTTTGGGTGAGGTTTGGCACCGTATGGATCTACTCGTACGGTATTGCACCGTTTTGGTATGGTTTGGTACCGTATGGATGTACTCGTATGGTATTGCACCGTTTTTCTTAGGTTTGGTATCGTAACGAATTACTCGTACGGTATTGTACCCTTTTTGTGTGGTTTGGTACCGTAACGAAGTACTCGTACGGTATTGAACTGTTTTGGTATTGTTTGGTACCGTATGGACGTACTCGTACGGTATTGCACCGTTTTGGTGTGGTTTGGTACCGTATGGATGTACTCGTATGGTATTGCACCGTTTTGGTGTGGTTTGGTACCGTATGGACGTACTCGTACGGTATTGCACCGTTTTTGTTAGGTTTGGTACCGTAACGAAGTACTCGTACGTTATTGTACCCTTTTGGTGTGGTTTGGTACCGTAACGAAGTACTCGTACGGTATTGCACCGTTTTTGTGTGGTTTGGTACCGTATCGATGTACTCGTACGGTATTGCACCGTTTTGGTGTGGTTTGGTACCGTATGGATGTACTCGTACGGTATTGCACCGTTTTGGTTTGGTTTGGTACCGTTACGAAGTACTCGTACGGTATTGTACCCTTTTGGTGTGGTTTGGTACCGTAACGAAGTACTCGTACGGTATTGCACCGTTTGGGTGAGGTTTGGCACCCTATGGATCTACTCGTACGGTATTGCACCGTTTTGGTATGGTTTGGTACCGTATGGATGTACTCGTATGGTATTGCACCGTTTTTGTTAGGTTTGGTACCGTAACGAAGTACTCGTACGGTATTGTACCCATTTTTTGTGGTTTGGTACCGTAACGAAGTACTCGTACGGTATTGCACCGTTTTGGTGTGGTTTGGTACCGTATGGATGTACTCGTATGGTTTTGCACCGTTTTGGTGTGGTTTGGAACCGTATGGATGTACTCGTACGGTATTGCACCGTTTTGGTTTGGTTTGGTACCGTAACGAAGTACTCGTACGGTATTGTACCCTTTTGGTGTGGTTTTGTACCGTAACGAAGTACTCGTACGGTATTGCACCGTTTGGGTGAGGTTTGGCACCGTATGGATCTACTCGTACGGTATCGCACCGTTTTGGTGTGGTTTGGTACCGTATGGATGTACTCGTACGGTATTGCACCGTTTTGGTTTGGTTTGGTACCGTAACGAAGTACTCGTACGGTATTGTACCCTTTTGGTGTGGTTTGGTACCGTAACGAAGTACTCGTACGGTATTGTACCCTTTTTTTGTGGTTTGGTACCGTAACGAAGTACTCGTACGGTATTGCACCGTTTTGGTATTGTTTGGTACCGTATGGATGTACCCGTACGGTATTGCACCGTTTTGGTGTGGTTTGGTACCGTATGTATGTACTCGTATGGTATTGCACCGTTTTGGTTTGGTTTGGTACCGTAACGAAGTACTCATACGGTATTGTACCCTTTTGGTGTGGTTTGGTACCGTAACGAAGTACTCGTACGGTATTGCACCATTTTGGTGTGGTTTGGTACCGTATGGATGTACTCGTACGGTATTGCACCGTTTTGGTGTGGTTTGGTACCATATGGATGTACTCGTACGGTATTGCACCGTTTTGGTTAGGTTTGGTACCGTATCGAAGTACTCGTACGGTATTGTACCCTTTTGGTGTGGTTTGGTACCGTAACGAAGTACTCGTACGGTATTGTACCCTTTTTTTGTGGTTTGATACCGTAACGAAGTACTCGTACGGTATTGCACCGTTTTGGTATTGTTTGGTACCGTATGGATGTACTCGTACGGTATTGCACCGTTTTGGTGTGGTTTGGTACCGTATGTATGTACTCGTATGGTATTGCACCGTTTTGGTTTGGTTTGGTACCGTAACGAAGTACTCATACGGTATTGTACCCTTTTGGTGTGGTTTGGTACCGTAACGAAGTACTCGTACGGTATTGCACCATTTTGGTGTGGTTTGGTACCGTATGGATGTACTCGTACGGTATTGCACCGTTTTGGTGTGGTTTGGTACCATATGGATGTACTCGTACGGTATTGCACCGTTTTGGTTAGGTTTGGTACCGTAACGAAGTACTCGTACGGTATTGTACCCTTTTGGTGTGGTTTGGTACCGTAACGAAGTACTCGTACGGTATTGTACCCTTTTTTTGTGGTTTGATACCGTAACGAAGTACTCGTACGGTATTGCACCGTTTTGGTATTGTTTGGTACCGTATGGATGTACTCGTACGGTATTGCACCGTTTTGGTGTGGTTTGGTACCGTATGTATGTACTCGTATGGTATTGCACCGTTTTGGTTTGGTTTGGTACCGTAACGAAGTACTCATACGGTATTGTACCCTTTTGGTGTGGTTTGGTACCGTAACGAAGTACTCGTACGGTATTGCACCGTTTTGGTGTGGTTTGGTACAGTATGGATGTACTCGTACGGTATTGCACCGTTTTGGTTTGGTTTGGTACCGTAACGAAGTACTTGTACGGTATTGCACCGTTTTGGTGTGGTTTGGTACCGTATGGATGTACTCGTACGGTATTGCACCGTTTTGGTGTGGTTTGGTACCATATGGATGTACTCGTACGGTATTGCACCGTTTTGGTTAGGTTTGGTACCGTAACGAAGTACTCGTACGGTATTGTACCCTTTTGGTGTGGTTTGGTACCGTAACGAAGTACTCGTACGGTATTGTACCCTTTTTTTGTGGTTTGATACCGTAACGAAGTACTCGTACGGTATTGCACCGTTTTGGTATTGTTTGGTACCGTATGGATGTACTCGTACGGTATTGCACCGTTTTGGTGTGGTTTGGTACCGTATGTATGTACTCGTATGGTATTGCACCGTTTTGGTTTGGTTTGGTACCGTAACGAAGTACTCGTACGGTATTGTACCCTTTTGGTGTGGTTTGGTACCGTAACGAAGTACTCGTACGGTATTGCACCATTTTGGTGAGGTTTGGTACCGTATGGATCTACTCGTACGGTATTGCACCGTTTTGGTATGGTTTGGTACCGTATGGATGTACTCGTATGGTATTGCACCGTTTTTGTTAGGTTTGGTACCGTAACGAAGTACTCGTACGGTATTGTACCCTTTTTTTGTGGTTTGGTACCGTAACGAAGTACTCGTACGGTATTGCACCGTTTTGGTGTGGTTTGGTACCGTATGGATGTACTCGTACGGTTTTGCACCGTTTTGGTGTGGTTTGGTACCGTGTGGATGTACTCGTACGGTATTGCACCGTTTTGCTTTGGTTTGGTACCGCAACGAAGTACTCGTACGGTACTGTACCCTTTTGGTGTGGTTTGGTACCGTAACGAAGTACTCGTACGGTATTGCACCGTTTGGGTGAGGTTTGGCACCGTATAGATCTACTCGTACGGTATCGCACCGTTTTGGTGTGGTTTGGAACCGTATGGATGTACTCGTATGGTATTGCACCGTTTTTGTTAGGTTTGGTACCGTAACGAAGTACTCGTACGGTATTGTACCCATTTTTTGTGGTTTGGTACCGTAACGAAGTACTCGTACGGTATTGCACCGTTTTGGTGTGGTTTGGTACCGTATGGATGTACTCGTACGGTTTTGCACCGTTTTGGTGTGGTTTGGTACCGTATGGATGTACTCGTACGGTATTGCACCGTTTTGTTGTGGTTTGGTACCGTATGGATGTACTCGTATGGTATTGCACCGTTTTGGTTTGGTTTGGTACCGTAACGAAGTACTCGTACGGTATTGTACCCTTTTGGTGTGGTTTGGTACAGTAACGAAGTACTCGTACGGTATTGCACCATTTTGGTGTGGTTTGGTACCGTAGGGATGTACTCGTACGGTATTGCACCGTTTTGTTGTGGTTTGGTACCGTATGGATGTACTCGTATGGTATTGCACCGTTTTGGTTTGGTTTGGTACCGTAACGAAGTACTCGTACGGTATTGTACCCTTTTGGTGTGGTTTGGTACAGTAACGAAGTACTCGTACGGTATTGCACCATTTTGGTGTGGTTTGGTACCGTAGGGATGTACTCGTACGGTATTGCACCGTTTTGGTGTGGTTTGGTACCGTACGGATGTACTCGTACGGTATTGCACCGTTTTGCTGTGGTTTGGTACCGTATGGATGTACTCGTATGGTATTGCACCGTTTTGGTGTGGTTTGGTACCGTAATGATGTACTCGTACGGTAATGCGCCGTTTTGGTGTGGTTTGGTACCGTATGGATGTACTCGTACGGTATTGCACCGTTTTGGTTTGGTTTGGTACCGTAACGAAGTACTCGAACGGTATTGTACCCTTTTGGTGTGTTTGGTACCGTAACGAAGTACTCGTACGGTATTACACCGTTTTTGGGTGGTTTGGTACCGTATGGATGTACTCGTACGGTATTGCACCATTTTGGTTATGTTTGGTACCGTAACGAAGTACTCGTACGGTATTGTACCCTTTCGGTGTGGTTTGGTACCGTAACGAAGTACTCGTACGGTATTGCACCGTTTTGGTGAGGTTTGGTACCGTATGGATCTACTCGTACGGTATTGCACTGTTTTGGTGTGGTTTCGTACCGTATGGATGTACTCGTATGGTATTGCACCGTTTTGGTGTTGTTTGGTACCGTATGGATGTACTCGTACGGTATTGCACCGTTTTGGTTTGGTTTGGTACCGTAACGAAGTACTCGTACGGTATTGTACCCTTTTGGTGTGGTTTTGTACCGTAACGAAGTACTCGTACGGTATTGCACCGTTTGGGTGAGGTTTGGCACCGTATGGATCTACTCGTACGGTATCGCACCGTTTTGGTGTGGTTTGGTACCGTATGGATGTACTCGTACGGTATTGCACCGTTTTGGTTTGGTTTGGTACCGTAACGAAGTACTCGTACGGTATTGTACCCTTTTGGTGTGGTTTGGTACCGTAACGAAGTACTCGTACGGTATTGTACCCTTTTTTTGTGGTTTGGTACCGTAACGAAGTACTCGTACGGTATTGCACCGTTTTGGTATTGTTTGGTACCGTATGGATGTACTCGTACGGTATTGCACCGTTTTGGTGTGGTTTGGTACCGTATGTATGTACTCGTATGGTATTGCACCGTTTTGGTTTGGTTTGGTACCGTAACGAAGTACTCATACGGTATTGTACCCTTTTGGTGTGGTTTGGTACCGTAACGAAGTACTCGTACGGTATTGCACCATTTTGGTGTGGTTTGGTACCGTATGGATGTACTCGTACGGTATTGCACCGTTTTGGTGTGGTTTGGTACCATATGGATGTACTCGTACGGTATTGCACCGTTTTGGTTAGGTTTGGTACCGTAACGAAGTACTCGTACGGTATTGTACCCTTTTGGTGTGGTTTGGTACCGTAACGAAGTACTCGTACGGTATTGCACCGTTTTGGTGTGGTTTGGTACAGTATGGATGTACTCGTACGGTATTGCACCGTTTTGGTTTGGTTTGGTACCGTAACGAAGTACTTGTACGGTATTGCACCGTTTTGGTGTGGTTTGGTACCGTATGGATGTACTCGTACGGTATTGCACCGTTTTGGTGTGGTTTGGTACCATATGGATGTACTCGTACGGTATTGCACCGTTTTGGTTAGGTTTGGTACCGTAACGAAGTACTCGTACGGTATTGTACCCTTTTGGTGTGGTTTGGTACCGTAACGAAGTACTCGTACGGTATTGTACCCTTTTTTTGTGGTTTGATACCGTAACGAAGTACTCGTACGGTATTGCACCGTTTTGGTATTGTTTGGTACCGTATGGATGTACTCGTACGGTATTGCACCGTTTTGGTGTGGTTTGGTACCGTATGTATGTACTCGTATGGTATTGCACCGTTTTGGTTTGGTTTGGTACCGTAACGAAGTACTCGTACGGTATTGTACCCTTTTGGTGTGGTTTGGTACCGTAACGAAGTACTCGTACGGTATTGCACCATTTTGGTGAGGTTTGGTACCGTATGGATCTACTCGTACGGTATTGCACCGTTTTGGTATGGTTTGGTACCGTATGGATGTACTCGTATGGTATTGCACCGTTTTTGTTAGGTTTGGTACCGTAACGAAGTACTCGTACGGTATTGTACCCTTTTTTTGTGGTTTGGTACCGTAACGAAGTACTCGTACGGTATTGTACCCTTTTTTTGTGGTTTGGTACCGTAACGAAGTACTCGTACGGTATTGCACCGTTTTGGTGTGGTTTGGTACCGTATGGATGTACTCGTACGGTTTTGCACCGTTTTGGTGTGGTTTGGTACCGTATGGATGTACTCGTACGGTATTGCACCGTTTTGCTTTGGTTTGGTACCGTAACGAAGTACTCGTACGGTATTGTACCCTTTTGGTGTGGTTTGGTACCGTAACGAAGTACTCGCACGGTATTGCACCGTTTGGGTGAGGTTTGGCACCGTATAGATCTACTCGTACGGTATCGCACCGTTTTGGTGTGGTTTGGAACCGTATGGATGTACTCGTATGGTATTGCACCGTTTTTGTTAGGTTTGGTACCGTAACGAAGTACTCGTACGGTATTGTACCCATTTTTTGTGGTTTGGTACCGTAACGAAGTACTCGTACGGTATTGCACCGTTTTGGTGTGGTTTGGTACCGTATGGATGTACTCGTACGGTTTTGCACCGTTTTGGTGTGGTTTGGTACCGTATGGATGTACTCGTACGGTATTGCACCGTTTTGTTGTGGTTTGGTACCGTATGGATGTACTCGTATGGTATTGCACCGTTTTGGTTTGGTTTGGTACCGTAACGAAGTACTCGTACGGTATTGTACCCTTTTGGTGTGGTTTGGTACCGTAACGAAGTACTCGTACGGTATTGCACCATTTTGGTGTGGTTTGGTACCGTAGGGATGTACTCGTACGGTATTGCACCGTTTTGGTGTGGTTTGGTACCGTACGGATGTACTCGTACGGTATTGCACCGTTTTGCTGTGGTTTGGTACCGTATGGATGTACTCGTATGGTATTGCACCGTTTTGGTGTGGTTTGGTACCGTAATGATGTACTCGTACGGTAATGCGCCGTTTTGGTGTGGTTTGGTACCGTATGGATGTACTCGTACGGTATTGAACCGTTTTGGTTTGGTTTGGTACCGTAACGAAGTACTCGAACGGTATTGTACCCTTTTGGTGTGTTTGGTACCGTAACGAAGTACTCGTACGGTATTGCACCGTTTTTGGGTGGTTTGGTACCGTATGGATGTACTCGTACGGTATTGCACCATTTTGGTTATGTTTGGTACCGTAACGAAGTACTCGTACGGTATTGTACCCTTTCGGTGTGGTTTGGTACCGTAACGAAGTACTCGTACGGTATTGCACCGTTTTGGTGAGGTTTGGTACCGTATGGATCTACTCGTACGGTATTGCACTGTTTTGGTGTGGTTTGGTACCGTATGGATGTACTCGTATGGTATTGCACCGTTTTGGTGTGGTTTGGTACCGTATGGATGTACTCGTACGGTAATGCACCCTTTTGGTGTGGTTTGATACCGTAACGAAGTACTCGTACGGTATTGCACCGTTTTGGTATTGTTTGGTACCATATGGATGTACTCGTACGGTATTGCACCCTTTTGGTGTGGTTTGGTACCATATGGATGTACTCGTATGGTATTGCACCGTTTTGGTTTGGTTTAGTACCGTAACGAAGTACTCGTACGGTATTGTACCCTTTTGGTGTGGTTTGGTACCGTAACGAAGTACTCGTACGGTATTGCACCATTTTGGTGTGGTTTGGTACCGTATGGATGTACTCGTACGGTATTGCACCGTTTTGGTGTGGTTTGGAACTGTATGGATGTACTCGTACGGTATTGCACCGTTTTTGTTAGGTTTGGTACCGTAACGAAGTACTCGTACGGTATTGTACCCTTTTGGTGTGGTTTGGTACCGTAACGAAGTACTCGTACGGTATTGCACCGTTTTGGTGTGGATTGGTACCGTATCGATGTACTCGTACGGTATTGCACCGTTTTGGTGTGGTTTGGTACCGTATGGATGTACTCGTACGGTATTGCACCGTTTTGGTTTGGTTTGGTACCGTAACGAAGTACTCGTACGGTATTGTACCCTTTTGGTGTGGTTTGGTACCGTAACGAAGTACTCGTACGGTATTGCACCGTTTTGGTGTGGTTTGGTTCCGTATGGATGTACTCGTACGGTATTGCACCGTTTTTGTGTGGTCTGGTACCGTATGGATGTACTCGTACGGTATTGCACCGTTTTTGTGTGGTTTGGTACCGTATGGATGTACTCGTACGGTATTGCACCGTTTTGGTGTGGTTTGGTACCGTATGGATGTACTCGTACGGTATTGCACCGTTTTGTTGTCGTTTGGTACCGTATGGATGTACTCGTATGGTATTGCACCGTTTTGGTTTAGTTTGGTACCGTAACGAAGTACTCGTACGGTATTGCACCGTTTTGGAGTGGTTTGGTACCGTAACGAAGTACTCGTACGGTATTGCACCCTTTTGGTGTTGTTTGGTACCACAGGGATGTACTCGTATGGTATAGCACCGTTTTGGTTTGGTTTTGTACCGTAACGAAGTACTCGTACGGTATTGTACCCTTTTGGAGTGGTTTGGTACCGTAACGAAGTACTCGTACGGTATTGCACCGTTTTGGTGAGGTTTGGTACCGTATGGATGTACTCGTACGGTATTGCACCGTTTTGGTGTGGTTTGGTACCGTATCGATGTACTCGTACGGTATTGCACCGTTTTGGTGTGGTCTGGTACCGGATGGATGTACTCGTACGGTATTGCACCGTTTTGGTTTTGTTTGGTACCGTAACGAAGTACTCGTACGGTATTGCAATGTTTTGGTGTGGTTTGGTACCGTATGGATGTACTCGTACGGTATTGCACCGTTTTGGTGTGCTTTGGTACCGTAACGAAGTACTCGTACGGTATTGCACCGTTTTGGTGTGGTTTGGTACCATATGGATGCACTCGTACAGTATTGCACCGTTTTGGTGTGCTTTGGTACCGTAACGAAGTACTCGTGTGGTATTGTACCGTTTCGGTGTGGTTTGGTACCGTAACGAAGTACTCGTACGGTATTGCAATGTTTTGGTGTGGTTTGGTACCGTATGGATGTACTCGTACGGTATTGCACCGTTTTGGTGTGCTTTGGTACCGTAACGAAGTACTCGTACGGTATTGCACCGTTTTGGTGTGGTTTGGTACCGTCTGGATGTACTCGTACGGTATTGCACCGTTTTGGTGTGCTTTGGTATCGTAACGAAGTACTCGTTTGGTATTGTACCGTTTTGGTGTGGTTTGGTATCGTAACGAAGTACTCGTACGGTATTGCACTGTTTTGGTGTGGTTTGGTACCGTATGGATGTACTCGTACGGTATTGCACCGTTTTGGTGTGCTTTGGTACCGCAACGAAGTACTCGTACGGTATTGCACCGTTTTTGGGTGGTTTGGTACCGTGTGGATGTACTCGTACGGTATTGCACCGTTTTGGTGTGCTTTGGTACCGTCACGAAGTACTCGCTTGGTATTGTCCCGTTTTGGTGTGGTTTGGTACCGTAACGAAGTACTCGTACGGTATTGCATCGTTTTGGTGTGGTTTGGTACCGTAACGAAGTCCTCGTACGGTATTACACCGTTTTGGTGTGGTTTGGTACCGTATGGATGTACTCGTACGGTATTGAACCGTTTTGGTGTGCTTTGGTATCGTAACGAAGTACTCGTACGGTATTGCACCGTTTTGTTGTGGTTTGGTACCGTATGGATGTACTCGTACGGTATTGCACCGTTTTGGTGTGGTTTGGTACCGTATGGATATACTCGTACGGTATTGCACCGTTTTGGTGTGGTTTGGTACCGTATGGATGTACTCGTACGGTATTGCACCGTTTTGGTGTGCTTTGGTACCGCAACGAAGTACTCGTACGGTATTGCACCGTTTTTGGGTGGTTTGGTACCGTATGGATGTACTCGTACGGTATTGCACCGTTTTGGTGTGCTTTGGTACCGTAACGAAGTACTCGTTTGGTATTGTACCATTTTGGTGTGGTTTGGTACCGTAACGAAGTCCTCGTACGGCATTGCACTATTTTGGTGTGGTTTGTTACCGTATGGATGTACTCGTACGGTATTGCACCGTTTTGGTTTTGTTAGGTACCGTAACGAAGTACTCGTACGGTATTGTACCCTTTTTGTGTGGTTTGGTACCGTAACGAAGTACTCTTACGGTATTGCGCCGTTTTGGTGTGGTTTGGTACCGTATGGATGTACTCGTACGGTATTGCACCGTTTTGGTGTGGTTTGGTACCGTAACGAAGTACTCGTACGGTATTGCACCGTTTTGGTGTGGTTTGGTACTGAATGGATGTACTCGTGCGGTATTGCACCGTTTTGGTGTGCTCTGGTACCGTAACGAAGTACTCGTTTGGTATTGTACCGTTTTGGTGTGGTTTGGAACCGTAACGATGTACTCGTACGGTATTGCACTTTTTTGGAGTGGTTTGGTACCGTATTGATGTACTCGTACGGTATTGCACCGTTTTGGTGTGGTTTGGTGCCGTAATGAAGTACTCGTACGGTATTGCACCGTTTTGGTGTGGTTTGGTACCGTATGGATGTACTCGTACGGTATTGCACCGTTTTGGTTTGGTTTGGTACCGTAACGAAGTACTCGTACGGTATTGTACCCTTTTGGTGTGGTTTGGTACCGTAACGAAGTACTCGTACGGTATTGCACCGTTTTGGTGTGGTTTGGTACCGTATTGATGTACTCGTACGGTATTGCACCGTTTTGGTGTGGTTTGGTACCGTAACGAAGTACTCGTACGGTATTGCATCGTTTTGGTATGGTTTGGTACCGTAACGAAGTACTCGTACGGTATTGCACCGTTTTGGTGTGGTTTGGTACCGTATGGATGTACTCGTACGGTATTGCACCGTTCTGGTGTGCTTTGGTACCGTAACGAAGTACTCGTACGGTATTGCACCGTTTTGTTGTGGTTTGGTACCGTATGGATGTACTCGTACGGTATTACACAGTTTTGGTGTGGTTTGGTACCGTATGGATGTACTCGTACGGTATTGCACCGTTTTGGTTTGGTTTGGTACCGTAACGAAGTACTCGTACGGTATTGTACCCTTTTGGTGTGGTTTGGTGCCGTAACGAAGTACTCGTACGGTATTGCACCGTTTTGGTGTGGTTTGGTACCGTATGGATGTACTCGTCCGGTTTTGCACCGTTTTGTTGTGGTTTTGCACCGTTTTGTTGTGCTTTGGTACCGTATGGATGTACTCGTATTGTATTGCACCGTTTTGGTGTGGTTTGGTACGGTATGGATGTTCTCGTACGGTATTGCACCGTTTTGGTGTGGTTTGGTACCGTATGGATGTACTCGTACGGTATTGCACCGTTATGGTTTTGTTTGGTACCGTAACGAAGTACTCGTACGGTCTTGTACCCTTTTGGTGTGGTTTGGTACCGTAACGAAGTACTCGTACGGTATTGCACCGGTTTGGTGTGGTTTGGTACCGTATGTATGTACTCGTACGGTATTGCACCGTTTTGGTGTGGTTTGGTACCGTATGGATGTACTCGTACGGTATTGCACCGTTTTGGTTTTGTTTGGTACCGTATGGATGTACTCGTACGGTATTGCACCGTTTTGGTTTTGTTTGGTACCGTAACGAAGTACTCGTACGGTATTGTACCCTTTTGGTGTGGTTTGGTACCGTAACGAAGTACTCGTACGGTATTGCACAGTTTTGGTGTGATTTTGTACCGTATGTATGTACTCGTACGGTATTGCACCGTTTTGGTTTTGTTAAGTACCGTGACGAAGTACTCGTATAGTATTGTACCCTTTTGGTGTGGTTTTGTACCGTAACGAAGTCCTCGTACGGTATTGCCCCGTTCTGGTGTGGTTTGGTACCGTATGGATGTACTCGTACGGTATTGCACCGTTTTGGTGTGGTTTGGTACCGTAACGAAGTACTCGTACGGTATTGCACCGTTTTGGTGTGGTTTGGTACCGTATGGATGTATTCGTGCGGTATTGCACCGTTTTGGTGTGCTTTGGTACCGTAACGAAGTACTCGTTTGGTATTGTACCGTTTTGGTGTGTTTTGGTACCGTAACGAAGTACTCGTACGGTATTGCACTGTTTTGGTGTGGTTTGGTACCGTATGGATGTACTCGTACGGTATTGCACTGTTTTGGTGTGGTTTGGTACCGTTTGGATGTACTCGTACGGTATTGCACCGTTTTGGTGTGGTTTGGTACCGTAACGAAGTACTCGTACGGTATTGCACAGTTTTGGTGTGGTTTGGTACCGTATGGATGCACTCGTGCGGTATTATACTGTTTTGGTTTGGTTTGGTACCGTATGGTTGTACTCGTACGGTATTGCACCGTTTTGGTTTGGTTTGGTACCGTATGGTTGTACTCGTACGGTATTGCAACGTTTTGGTTTGGTTTGGTACCGTAACGAAGTACTCGTGCGGTATTGTACTGTTTTGGTGTGGTTTGGAACCGTAACGAAGTACTCGTACGGTATTGTACTGTTTTGGTGTGGTTTGGAACCGTAACGAAGTACTCGTACAGTATTGCACTGTTTTGGTGTGGTTTGGTACCGTATGGATGTACTCGTACGGTATTGCACCGTTTCGGTGTGGTTTGGTACCGTAACGAAGTACTCGTACGGTATTGCACCGTTTTGGTGTGGTTTGGTACCGTATGGATGTACTCGTACGGTATTGCACCGTTTTGGTGTGCTTTGGTACCGTAAAGAAGTACTCGTTTGGTATTGAACCGTTTTGGTGTGGTTTGTTACCGTAACGAAGTACTCGTACGGTATTGCACAGTTTTGCTGTGGTTTGGTATCGTATGGATGTACTCGTACAGTATTATACTAATTTGGTGTGGTTTGGTACCGTATGGATGTACTCGTACGGTATTGCACCGTTTTGGTTTGGTTTGGTACCGTAACGAAGTACTCGTACAGTATTGTACCGTTTTGGTGTGGTTTGGTACCGTAACGAAGTACTCGTACGGTATTTTACCGTTTTGGTGAGGTTTGGTACCATATGGATTTACTCGTACGGTATTAAACCGTTTTGGTGAGGTTTGGTACCGTATGGATGTACTCGTACGGTATTAAACCGTTTTGGTGAGGTTTGGTACCGTATGGATGTACTCGTACGGTATTGCACCGTTTTGGTGTGGTTTGGTACCGTATGGATGTACTCGTACGGTATTGCACCGTTTTGGTGTGGTTTGGTACCGGAACGATGTACTCGTACGGTATTGCACCATTTTTGTTTGGTTTGGTACCGTAACGAAGTACTGGTAAGGTATTGCACTGTTTTGGTGTGGTTTGGTACCGTATGGATGTACTCGTACGGTATTGCACCGTTTTGGTGTGGTTTGGTACCGTAACAAAGTACTCGTACGGTATTAAACCGTTTTGGTGAGGTTTGGTACCGTATGGATGTACTCGTACGGTATTGCACCGTTTTGGTGTGGTTTGGTACCGTATGGATGTACTCGTACGGTATTGCACCGTTTTGGTGTGGTTTGGTACCGTAACGATGTACTCGTACGGTATTGCACCATTTTTGTTTGGTTTGGTACCGTAACGAAGTACTCGTACGGTATTGCACTGTTTTGGTGAGGTTTGGTACCGTATGGATGTACTCGTACGGTATTGCACCGTTTTGGTGTGGTTTGGTACCGTATGGATGTACTCGTACGGTATTGCACCGTTTTTCTGTGGTTTGGTACCGTAACGATGTACTCGTACGGTATTGCACCATTTTGGTTTGGTTTGGTACCGTAACGAAGTACTCGTACGGTATTGCACTGTTTTGGTGTGGTTTGGTACCGTATGGATGTACTCGTACGGTATTGCACCGTTTTGGTGTGGTTTGGTACCGTAACGAAGTACTCGTACGGGATTGCACCGTTTTGGTGTGGTTTGGTACCGTATGGATGTACTCGTACGGTATTCCACTGTTTTGGTTTGGTTTGGTACCGTAACGAAGTACTCGTACGGTATTAAACCGTTTTGGGGTGGTTTCGAACCGTAACGAAGTACTCGTACGGTATTGTACCGTTTGGGTGTGGTTTGGAACCGTAACGAAGTACTCGTACGGTATTGCACTGTTTTGGTGTGGTTTGGTACCGTATGGATGTACTCGTACGGTATTGCACCGTTTGGTGTGGTTCGGTACCGTATGGATGTACTCGTACGGTATTGCACCGTTTTGGTGTGGTTAGGTACCGTAACGAAGTACTCGTACGGTATTGCACTGTTTTGGTGTGGTTTGGTACCGTATGGATGTACTCGTACGGTATTCCACCGTTTTGGTGTGGTTTGGTACCGTAACGATGTACTCGTACGGTATTGCACCATTTTGGTTTGGTTTGGTTTGGTTTGGTACCGTAACGAAGTACTCGTACGGTATTGCACTGTTTTGGTGTGGTTTGATACCGTATGGATGTACTTGTACGGTATTGCACCGTTTTGGTTTTGTTTGTTACCGTAACGAAGTACTCGTACAGTATTGTACCCTTTTGGTGTGGTTTGGTACCGTAACGAAGTACTCGTACGGGATTGCACCGTTTTGGTGTGGTTTGGTAGCGTATGGATGTACTCGTACGGTATTGCACCGTTTTGGTGTGGTTTGGTACCGTAATGAAGTACTCGTACGGTATTAAACCGTTTTGGTGAGGTTTGGTACCGTATGGATGTACTCGTACGGTATTGCACCGTTTTGGTGTGGTTTGGTACCGTGACGATGTACTCGTACGGTATTGCACCATTTTGGTTTGGTTTGGTACCGTAACGAAGTACTCGTACGGTATTGCACTGTTTTGGTGTGGTTTGGTACTGTATGGATGTACTCGTACGATATTGCACCGTTTTGGTTTGGTTTGGTACCATAACGAAGTACTCGTTTGGTATTGTACCGTTTTGGTGTGGTTTGGTACCGTAACGAAGTACTCGTATGGTATTGCGCTGTTTTTGTGTGGTTTGGTACCGTATGGATGTACTCGTACGGTATTGCACCGTTTTGGTGTGGTTTGGTACCGTAACGAAGTACTCGTACGGGATTGCACCGTTTTGGTGTGGTTTGGTACCGTATGGATGTGGTCGTACGGTATTCCACCGTTTTGCTTTGGTTTGGTACCGTAACGAAGTACTCGTACGGTATTGCACCATTTTGGGGTGGTTTCGAACCGTAACGAAGTACTCGTACGGTATTGCACCGTTTTGGTGTGGTTTGGTACCGTATGGATGTACTCGTACGGTAGTGCACCATTTTGGTGTGGTTTGGTACCGTAACGAAGTACTCGTACGGTATTGCACCGTTTTGATGTGGTTTGGTACCGTATGGATGTACTTGTACGGTATTGCACCATTTTGGTGTGCTTTGGTACCATAACGAAGTACTCGTTTGGTATTGTACCGTTTTGGTGTGGTTTGGTACCGTAACGAAGTACTCGTATGGTATTGCACTGTTTTGGTTTGGTTTGGTACCGTATGGATGTACTCGTACGGTATTGCATCATTTTTGTGTGGTTTGGTACCGTAAGGAAGTACTCGTACGGTATTGCACCGTTTTGGTGTGGTTTGGTACCGTATGGATGTACTCGTACGGTATTGCACCGTTTTGGTGTGGTTTAGTACCGTAACGAAGTACTCGTACGGTATTGCACCGTTTTGGTGTGGTTTGGTACTGTATGGATGTACTCGTACGGTATTGCACTGTTTTGGTGTGGTTTGGTACTGTATGGATGTACTCGTACGGTATTGCACCGTTTTGGTGTGGTTTGGTACCGTAACGAAGTACTCGTACGGGATTGCACCGTTTTGGTGTGGTTTGGTACCGTATGGATGTACTCGTACGGTATTGCACCGTTTTGTTATGGTTTGGTACCGTAACGAAGTACTCGTACGGTATTAAACCGTTTTGGTGTGGTTTGGTACCATATGGATGTACTCGTACGGTATTGCACCGTTTTGGTGTGGTTTGGTACCGTATGGATGTACTCGTACGGTATTGCACCGTTTTGGTGTGGTTTGGTATCGTAACGTTGTACTCGTACGGTATTGCACCATTTTGGTTTGGTTTGGTACCGTAACGAAGTACTCGTACGGTATTGCACCGTTTTGGTGTGGTTTGGTACCGTATGGATGTACTGGTACAGTATTGCACCGTTTTGGTGTGGTTTGGTACCGTAACGAAGTACTCGTACGGTATTAAACCGTTTTGGTGTGGTTTGGTACCGTATGGATGTACTCGTACGGTATTGCACCGTTTCGGTGTGGTTTGGTACCGTATGGATGTACTCGTACGGTATTGCACCGTTTTGGTGTGCTTTTGTACCGTAACGAAGTACTCGTACGGTATTGCACCGTTTTGGTGTGGTTTGGTACCGTATGGATGTACTCGTATGGTATTGGACCGTTTTGGTGAGGTTTGGTACCGTATGGATGTATTCGTTCGGTATTGCACCGTTTTGGAGTGGTTTGGTACCGTAACGAAGTACTCGTGGGCTATTGCACCGTTTTGTATGGTTTGGTACCGTAATGATGTACTCGTACGGTATTGCACCGTTTTGGTTTGGTTTGGTACCGTAACGAAGTACTCGTACGGTATTGCACTGTTTTATGGTGGTTTCGAACCGTAACGAAGTATTCGTACGGTATTGCACCGTTTTGGTGTGGTTTGGTACCGTATGGATGTACTCGTACGGTATTGCACCGTTTTGTTGTGGTTTGGTACCGTAACGAAGTACTCGTACGGTATTAAACCGTTTTGGTGTGGTTTGGTACCGTATGGATGTACTCGTACGGTATTGCACCGTTTTGGTGTGGTTTGGTAGCGTAACGAAGTACTCGTACGGTATTGCACCGTTTTGGTTTGGTTTGGTACCGTAACGAAGTACTCGTACGGTATTGCGCTGTTTTGGTGTGGTTTGGTACCGTATGGATGTACTCGTACGGTATTGCACCGTTTTGGTGTGGTTTGGTACCGTAACGAAGTACTCGTACGGGATTGCACCGTTTTGGTGTGGTTTGGTACCGTATGGATGTGGTCGTACGGTATTCCACCGTTTTGCTTTGGTTTGGTACCGTAACGAAGTACTCGTACGGTATTGCACCGTTTTGGGGTGGTTTCGAACCGTAACGAAGTACTCGTACGGTATTGCACCGTTTTGGTGTGGTTTGGTACCGTATGGATGTACTCGTACGGTAGTGCACCATTTTGGTGTGGTTTGGTACCGTAACGAAGTACTCGTACGGTATTGCACCGTTTTGATGTGGTTTGGTACCGTATGGATGTACTCGTACGGTATTGCACCATTTTGGTGTGCTTTGGTACCGTAACGAAGTACTCGTTTGGTATTGTACTGTTTTGGTGTGGTTTGGTACCGTATGAATGTACTCGTACGGTATTGCACCGTTTTGGTGTGCTTTGGTACTGTAACGAAGTACTCGTACGGTATTGCACCGTTTCGGTGTGGTTTGGTACCGTATGGATGTACTCGTACGGTATTGCACCGTTTTGGTGTGCTTTGGTACCGTAACGAAATACTCGTTTTGTATTGTACCATTTTGGTGTGGTTTGGTACCGTAACGAAGTACTCGTACGGTATTGCACTGTTTTGGTGTGGTTTGGTACCGTATGGATGTACTCGTACAGTATTGCACGGTTTCGGTGTGGTTTGGTACCGTAACGAAGTACTCGTACGGTATTGCACCGTTTTGGTTTGGTCTGGTTTGGTACCGTATGGATGTACTCGTACGGTATTGCACCGTTTTGATGTGCTTTGGTACCGTAACAAAGTACTTGTACAATATTGCACCGTTTTGGTGTGGTTTGGTACCATATGGATGTACTCGTACGGTATTGCACCGTTTTGGTTTGGTTTGGTACCGTAACGAAGTACTCGTACGGTATTGTACCGTTTTGGTGTGGTTTGGAACCGTAACGAAGTACTCGAACGGTATTGCACCGTTTTGGTGTGGTTTGGTACCGTATGGATGTACTCGTACGGTATTGCACCGTTTTGGTGTGGTTTGGTACCGTAACGAAGTACTCGTACGGTATTGCACCGTTTTAATGTGGTTTGGTACCGTATGGATGTACTCGTATGGTATTGCACCATTTTGGTGTGCTTTGGTACCGTAACAAAGTACTCGTTTGGTATTGTACCGTTTTGGTGTGGTTTGGTACCGTAAAGAAGTACTCGTACGGTATTGCACTATTTTGGTGTGGTTTGGTACCGTATGGATGTACTCGTAAGGTATTGCACCGTTTTTGTGTGGTTTGGTACCGTAACGAAGTACTCGTACGGTATTGCACCGTTTTGGTGTGGTTTGGTACCATATGGATGTACTCGTACGGTATTGCACCGTTTTGGTGTGCTTTGGTACCGTAACGAAGTACTCGTTTGGTATTGTACAATTTTGGTGTGGTTTGGTACCGTAACGAAGTACTCATACGGTATTGCACTATTTTGGTGTGGTTTGGAACCGTAACGAAGTACTCGAACGGTATTGCACCGTTTTGGTGTGGTTTGGTACCGTATGGATGTACTCGTACGGTATTGCACCGTTTTGGTGTGGTTTGGTACCGTAACGAAGTACTCGTACGGTATTGCACCGTTTTGGTGTGGTTTGGTACCGTATGGATGTACTCGTATGGTATTGCACCATTTTGGTGTGCTTTGGTACCGTAACAAAGTACTCGTTTGGTATTGTACCCTTCTGGTGTGGTTTCGTACCGTAACGAAGTACTCGTACGGTATTGCACTGTTTTGGTGTGGTTTGGTACCGTATCAATGTACTCGTACGGTATTGCACCGTTTTGGTGTGCTTTGGTACCGTAACGAAGTACTCGTACGGTATTGCACCGTTTTGGTGAGGTTTGGTACCGTATGGATGTACTCGTACGGTATTGCACCGTTTTGGTGTGGTTTGGTACCGTATGGATGTACTCGTACGGTATTGCACCGTTTTGGTGTGCTTTGGTACTGTAACGAAGTACTCGTACGGTATTGCACCGTTTCGGTGTGGTTTGGTACCGTATGGATGTACTCGTATGGTATTGCACCGTTTTGGTGTGCTTTGGTACCGTAACGAAATACTCGTTTGGTATTGTACCATTTTGGTGTGGTTTGGTACCGTAACGAAGTACTCGTACGGTATTGCACCGTTTTTGGGGTGGTTTGGTACCGTATGGATGTACTCGTACGGTTTTGCACCGTTTTGGTGTGGTTTGGTACCGTAACGAAGTACTCGTAAGGTATTGTACCCTTTTGGTGTGCTTTGGTACCGTAACGAAGTACTCGTACGGTATTGCACCGTTTTGGGGTGGTTTTGTACCGTAACGAAGTACTCGTACGGTATTGCACCGTTTTCGGTGTGGTTTGGTACCGTATGGATGTACTCGTATGGTATTGCACCGTTTTGGTGTGCTTTGGTACCGTAACGAAATACTCGTTTGGTATTGTACCATTTTGGTGTGGTTTGGTACCGTAACGAAGTACTCGTACGGTATTGCACCGTTTTTGGGGTGGTTTGGTACCGTATGGATGTACTCGTACGGTTTTGCACCGTTTTGGTGTGGTTTGGTACCGTAACGAAGTACTCGTAAGGTATTGTACCCTTTTGGTGTGCTTTGGTACCGTAACGAAGTACTCGTACGGTATTGCACCGTTTTGGGGTGGTTTTGTACCGTAACGAAGTACTCGTACGGTATTGCACCGTTTTTGGGTGGTTTGGTACCGTAACGAAGTACTCGTACGGTATTGCACCGTTTTGGGGTGGTTTGGTGCCGTAACGAAGTACTCGAACGGTATTGCACCGTTTTGGGGTGGTTTGGTACCGTAACGAAGAACTCGTATCGTATTGCACCGTTTTGGGGTGGTTTGGTACCGTATGGATGTACTCGTACGGTTTTGCACCGTTTTGGTGTGGTTTGGTACCGTATGGATGTACTAGTACGGTATTGCACCGTTTTGGTTTGGTTTGGTACCGTAACGAAGTACTCGTACGGAATTGTACCCTTTTGGTGTGGTTTGGTACCGTATGGATGTATTCGTACGGTTTTGCACCGTTTTGGTGTGGTTTGGTACCGTAACGAAGTACTCGTACGGTATTGTACCCTTTTGGTGTGCTTTGGTACCGTAACGAAGTACTCGTACGGTATTGCACCGTTTTGGTGTGGTTTGGTACCGTATGGATGTACTCGTACGGTATTGGACCGTTTTGGTTTGGTTTGGTACCGTAACGAAGTACTCGTACGGAATTGTACCCTTTTGGTGTGGTTTGGTACCGTAACGAAGTACTCGTACGGTATTGCACCGTTTTGGTGTGGTTTGGTACCGTATGGATGTACTCGTACGGTATTGCACAGTTTTGGTGTGGTTTGGTACCGTATGGATGTACTCGTACGGTATTGCACCGTTTTGGTGTGGTTTGGTACCGTAACGAAGTACTCGTACGGTATTGTACCCTTTTGGTGTGGTTTGGTACTGTAACGAAGTACTCGTACGGTATTGCACCGTTTTGGGGTGGTTTTGTACCGTAACGAAGTACTCGTACGGTATTGCACCGTTTAGGGGTGGTTTGGTACCATATGGATGTACTCGTACGGTTTTGCACCGTTTTGGTGTGGTTTGGTACCGTAACGAAGTACTCGTACGGTATTGTACCCTTTTGGTGTGCTTTGGCACCGTAACGAAGTACTCGTACGGTATTGCACCGTTTTGGTGTGGTTTGGTACCGTATGGATGTACTCGTACGGTATTACACCGTTTTGGTGTGGTTTGGTACCGTATGGATGTACTCGTACGGTATTGCACCGTTTTGGTGTGGTTTGGCACCGTATGGATGTACTCGTACGGTTTTGCACCGTTTTAGTGTGGTTTGGTACCGTATGGATGTACTCGTATAGAATTGCACCGTTTTGGTGTGGTTTGGTATCGTATGGAAGTACTCGTACGGTATTGCACCGTTTTGGTGTGGTTTGGTACCGTATGGAAGTACTCGTACGGTATTGCACCGTTTTGGGGTGGTTTGGTACCGTAACGAAGTACTCGTACGGTATTGCACCGTTTTGGGGTGGTTTGGTACCGTATGGATGTACTCGTACGGTTTTGCACCGTTTTGGTGTGGTTTGGTACCGTATGGATGTACTCGTACGGTATTACACTGTTTTGGTGTGGTTTGGTACCGTATGGATGTACTCGTACGGTATTGGACCGTTTTGGTTTGGTTTGGTACCGTAACGATGTACTCGTACGGAATTGTACCCTTTTGGTGTGGTTTGGTACCGTAACGAAGTACTCGTACGGTATTGCACCGTTTTGGTGTGGTTTGGTACCGTATGGATGTACTCGTACGGTATTGCACAGTTTTGGTGTGGTTTGGTACCGTATGGATGTACTCGTACGGTATTGCACCGTTTTGGTGTGGTTTGGTACCGTAACGAAGTACTCGTACGGTATTGTACCCTTTTGGTGTGGTTTGGTACCGTAACGAAGTACTCGTACGGTATTGCACCGTTTTGGGGTGGTTTTGTACCGTAACGAAGTACTCGTACGGTATTGCACCGTTTAGGGGTGGTTTGGTACCGTATGGATGTACTCGTACGGTTTTGCACCGTTTTGGTGTGGTTTGGTACCGTAACGAAGTACTCGTACGGTATTGTACCCTTTTGGTGTGCTTTGGCACCGTAACGAAGTACTCGTACGGTATTGCACCGTTTTGGTGTGGTTTGGTACCGTATGGATGTACTCGTACGGTATTACACCGTTTTGGTGTGGTTTGGTACCGTATGGATGTACTCGTACGGTATTGCACCGTTTTGGTGTGGTTTGGCACCGTATGGATGTACTCGTACGGTTTTGCACCGTTTTAGTGTGGTTTGGTACCGTATGGATGTACTCGTACAGAATTGCACCGTTTTGGTGTGGTTTGGTATCGTATGGAAGTACTCGTACGGTATTGCACCGTTTTGGTGTGGTTTGGTACCGTATGGAATTACTCGTACGGTATTGCACCGTTTTGGGGTGGTTTGGTACCGTAACGAAGTACTCGTACGGTATTGCACCGTTTTGGGGTGGTTTGGTACCGTATGGATGTACTCGTACGGTTTTGCACCGTTTTGGTGTGGTTTGGTACCGTATGGAAGTACTCGTACGGTATTGCACCGTTTTGGTGTGGTTTGGTACCGTAACGAAGTACTCGTACGGTATTGTACCCTTTTGGTGTGCTTTGGTACCGTAACGAAGTATTTGTATGGTATTGCACCGTTTTGGTGTGGTTTGGTACCGTATGGATGTACTCGTACGGTATTGCACCGTTTTGGTGTGGTTTGGTACCGTATGGATGTACTCGTCCGGTATTGCACCGTTTTGGTGTGGTTTGGTACCGTAACGAATTACTCGTACGGTATTGCATCGTTTTGGTGTGGTTTGGTACCGTATGGATGTACTCGTACGGTATTACACGGTTTTGGTGTGGTTTGGTACCGTATGGATGTACTCGTACGGTATTGCACCGTTTTGGTGTGGTTTGGTACCGTAACGAAGTACTCCTACGGTATTGTACCCTTTTGGTGTGCTTTGGTACCGTAACGAAGTACTCGTACGGTATTGTACCCTTTTGGGGTGGTTTGGAACCGTAACGAAGTACTCGTACGGTATTGCACCGTTTTGGGGTGGTTTGGTACCGTATGGATGTACTCGTACGGTTTTGCACCGTTTTGGTGTGGTTTGGTACCGTATGGATGTACTCGTATGGTATTGCACCGTTTTGGTGTGGTTTGGTACCGTAACGAAATACTCGTACGGAATTGTACCTTTTCGGTGTGCTTTGGTACCGTAACGAAGTACTCGTACGGTATTGCACCGTTTTGGTGTGGTTTGGTACCGTATGGATGTACTCGTACGGTATTACACTATTTTGGTGTGGTTTGGTACCGTATGGATGTACTCGTACGGTATTGCACCGTTATGGTTTGGTTTGGTACCGTAACGAAATACTCGTACGGTATTGTACCCTTTTGATGTGGTTTGGTACCGTAACGAAGTACTCGTACGGTATTGCACCGTTTTGGTGTGGTTTGGCACCGTAAGGATGTACTCGTACGGTTTTGCACCGTTTTAGTGTGGTTTGGTATAGTATTGATGTACTCGTACGGTATTGCACCGTTTTGGAGTGGTTTGGTACCGTTTGGAAGTACTCGTACGGTATTGCACCGTTTTGGGGTGGTTTGGTACCGTAACGAAGTACTCGTACGGTATTGCACCGTTTTGGGGTGGTTTGGTGCCGTAACGAAGTACTCGTACGGTATTGCACCGTTTTTGGGGTGGTTTGGTACCGTATGGATGTACTCGTACGGTTTTGCACCGTTTTGGTGTGGTTTGGTACCGTAACGAAGTACTCGTACGGTATTGTACCCTTTTGGTGTGCTTTGGCACCGTAACGAAGTACTCGTACGGTATTGCACCGTTTTGGTGTGGTTTGGTACCGTATGGATGTACTCGTACGGTATTACACCGTTTTGGTGTGGTTTGGTACCGTATGGATGTACTCGTACGGTATTGCACCGTTTTGGTGTGGTTTGGCACCGTATGGATGTACTCGTACGGTTTTGCACCGTTTTAGTGTGGTTTGGTACCGTATGGATGTACTCGTACAGAATTGCACCGTTTTGGTGTGGTTTGGTATCGTATGGAAGTACTCGTACGGTATTGCACCGTTTTGGTGTGGTTTGGTACCGTATGGAAGTACTCGTACGGTATTGCACCGTTTTGGGGTGGTTTGGTACCGTAACGAAGTACTCGTACGGTATTGCTCCGTTTTGGGGTGGTTTTGTACCGTAACGAAGTACTCGTACGGTATTGCACCGTTTAGGGGTGGTTTGGTACCGTATGGATGTACTCGTACGGTTTTGCACCGTTTTGGTGTGGTTTGGTACCGTAACGAAGTACTCGTACGGTATTGTACCCTTTTGGTGTGCTTTGGCACCGTAACGAAGTACTCGTACGGTATTGCACCGTTTTGGTGTGGTTTGGTACCGTATGGATGTACTCGTACGGTATTACACCGTTTTGGTGTGGTTTGGTACCGTATGGATGTACTCGTACGGTATTGCACCGTTTTGGTATGGTTTGGCACCGTATGGATGTACTCGTACGGTTTTGCACCGTTTTAGTGTGGTTTGGTACCGTATGGATGTACTCGTACAGAATTGCACCGTTTTGGTGTGGTTTGGTACCGTAACGAAGTACTCGTACGGTATTGTACCCTTTTGGTGTGCTTTGGCACCGTAACGAAGTACTCGTACGGTATTGCACCGTTTTGGTGTGGTTTGGTACCGTATGGATGTACTCGTACGGTATTACACCGTTTTGGTGTGGTTTGGTACCGTATGGATGTACTCGTACGGTATTGCACCGTTTTGGTGTGGTTTGGCACCGTATGGATGTACTCGTACGGTTTTGCACCGTTTTCGTGTGGTTTGGTACCGTATGGATGTACTCGTACGGTATTACACTGTTTTGGTGTGGTTTGGTACCGTAACGAAGTACTCGTACGGTATTGCACCGTTTTGGGGTGGTTTGGTACCGTAACGAAGTACTCGTACGGTATTGCACCGTTTTGGGGTGGTTTGGTACCGTATGGATGTACTCGTACGGTTTTGCACCGTTTTGGTGTGGTTTGGTACCGTATGGATGTACTCGTACGGTATTACACTGTTTTGGTGTGGTTTGGTACCGTATGGATGTACTCGTACGGTATTGGACCGTTTTGGTTTGGTTTGGTACCGTAACGAAGTACTCGTACGGAATTGTACCCTTTTGGTGTGGTTTGGTACCGTAACGAAGTACTCGTACGGTATTGCACCGTTTTGGTGTGGTTTGGTACCGTATGGATGTACTCGTACGGTATTGCACAGTTTTGGTGTGGTTTGGTACCGTATGGATGTACTCGTACGGTATTGCACCGTTTTGGTGTGGTTTGGTACCGTAACGAAGTACTCGTACGGTATTGTTCCCTTTTGGTGTGGTTTGGTACCGTAACGAAGTACTCGTACGGTATTGCACCGTTTTTGGGGTGGTTTGGTACCGTATGGATGTACTCGTACGGTTTTGCACCGTTTTGGTGTGGTTTGGTACCGTAACGAAGTACTCGTAAGGTATTGTACCCTTTTGGTGTGCTTTGGTACCGTAACGAAGTACTCGTACGGTATTGCACCGTTTTGGGGTGGTTTTGTACCGTAACGAAGTACTCGTACGGTATTGCACCGTTTAGGGGTGGTTTGGTACCGTATGGATGTACTCGTACGGTTTTGCACCGTTTTGGTGTGGTTTGGTACCGTAACGAAGTACTCGTACGGTATTGTACCCTTTTGGTGTGCTTTGGCACCGTAACGAAGTACTCGTACGGTATTGCACCGTTTTGGTGTGGTTTGGTACCGTATGGATGTACTCGTACGGTATTACACCGTTTTGGTGTGGTTTGGTACCGTATGGATGTACTCGTACGGTATTGCACCGTTTTGGTGTGGTTTGGCACCGTATGGATGTACTCGTACGGTTTTGCACCGTTTTAGTGTGGTTTGGTACCGTATGGATGTACTCGTACAGAATTGCACCGTTATGGTGTGGTTTGGTATCGTATGGAAGTACTCGTACGGGATTGCACCATTTTGGTGTGGTTTGGTACCGTATGGAAGTACTCGTACGGTATTGCACCGTTTTGGGGTGGTTTGGTACCGTAACGAAGTACTCGTACGGTATTGCACCGTTTTGGGGTGGTTTGGTACCGTAACGAAGTACTCGTACGGTATTGCACCGTTTTGGGGTGGTGTGGTACCGTATGGATGTACTCGTACGGTTTTGCACCGTTTTGGTGTGGTTTGGTACCGTATGGATGTACTCGTACGGTATTGCACCGTTTTGGTGTGGTTTGGTACCGTAACGAAGTACTCGTGCGGTATTGTACCCTTTTGGTGTGCTTTGGTACCGTAACGAAGTACTCGTACGGTATTGCACCGTTTTGGTGTGGTTTGGTACCGTATGGATGTACTCGTACGGTATTACACTGTTTTGGTGTGGTTTGGTACCGTATGGATGTACTCGTACGGTATTGCACCGTTTTGGTGTGGTTTGGTACCGTAACGAAGTACTCCTACGGTATTGTACCCTTTTGGTGTGCTTTGGTACCGTAACGAAGTACTCGTACGGTATTGCACCGTTTTGGGGTGGTTTGGTACCGTAACGAAGTACTCGTACGGTATTGCACCGTTTTGGGGTGGTTTGGTACCGTATGGATGTACTCGTACGGTTTTGCACCGTTTTGGTGTGGTTTGGTACCGTATGGATGTACTCGTACGGTATTGCACCGTTTTGGTGTGGTTTGGTACCGTAACGAAGTACTCGTACGGTATTGTACCCTTTTGGTGTGCTTTGGTACCGTAACGAAGTACTCGTACGGTATTGCACCATTTTGGTGTGGTTTGGTACCGTATGGATGTCCTCATACGGTATTATACTGTTTTTGTGTGGTTTGGTACCGTATGGATGTACTCGTACGGTATTGCACCGTTTTGGTGTGGTTTGGTACCGTAACGAAGTACTCGTACGGTATTGTACCCTTTTGGTGTGCTTTGGTGCCGTAACGAAGTACTCGTACGGTATTGCACCGTTTTGGGGTGGTTTGGTACCGTAACGAAGTACTCGTACGGTATTGCACCGTTTTGGGGTGGTTTGGTACCGTATGGATGTACTCGTACGGTATTACACTGTTTTGGTGTGGTTTGGTACCGTATGGATGTACTCGTACGGTATTGCACCGTTTTGGTGTGGTTTGGTACCGTAACGAAGTACTCCTACGGTATTGTACCATTTTGGTGTGCTTTGGTACCGTAACGAAGTACTCGTACGGTATTGCACCGTTTTGGGGTGGTTTGGTACCGTAACGAAGTACTCGTACGGTATTGCACCGTTTTGGGGTGGTTTGGTACCATATGGATGTACTCGTACGGTTTTGCACCGTTTTGGTGTGGTTTGGTACCGTATGCATGTACTCGTACGGTATTGCACCGTTTTGGTGTGGTTTGGTACCGTAACGAAATACTCGTACGGAATTGTACCTTTTCGGTGTGCTTTGGTACCGTAACGAAGTACTCGTACGGTATTGCACCGTTTTGGTGTGGTTTGGTACCGTATGGATGTACTCGTACGGTATTACACTGTTTTGGTGTGGTTTGGTACCGTATGGATGTACTCGTACGGTATTGCACCATTTTGGTTTGTTTTGGTACCGTAACGAAATACTCGTACGGTATTGTACCCTTTTGATGTGGTTTGGTACCGTAACGAAGTACTCGTACGGTATTGCACCGTTTTGGTGTGGTTTTGCACCGTAAGGATGTACTCGTACGGTTTTGCACCGTTTTAGTGTGGTTTGGTATAGTATTGATGTACTCGTACGGTATTGCACCGTTTTTGTGTGGTTTGGTACCGTATGGAAGTACTCGTACGGTATTGCACCGTTTTGGGGTGGTTTGGTACCGTAACGAAGTACTCGTACGGTATTGCACCGTTTTGGGGTGGTTTGGTGCCGTAACGAAGTACTCGTACGGTATTGCACCGTTTTGGGGTGGTTTGGTGCCGTAACGAAGTACTCGTACGGTATTGCACCGTTTTTGGGTGGTTTGGTACCGTATGGATGTACTCGTACGGTTTTGCACCGTTTTGGTGTGGTTTGGTACCGTAACGAAGTACTCGTAAGGTATTGTACCCTTTTGGTGTGCTTTGGTACCGTAACGAAGTACTCGTACGGTATTGCACCGTTTTGGTGTGGTTTGGTACCGTATGGATGTACTCGTACGGTATTACACTGTTTTGGTGTGGTTTGGTACCGTATGGATGTACTCGTACGGTATTGCACCGTTTTGGTTTGGTTTGGTACCGTAACGAAGTACTCGTACGGAATTGTACCCTTTTGGTGTGGTTTGGTACCGTAACGAAGTACTCGTACAGTATTGCACCGTTTTGGTGTGGTTTGGTACCGTATGGATGTACACGTACGGTATTGCACAGTTTTGGTGTGGTTTGGTACCGTATGGATGTACTTGTGGAGGCTTCGGTAATCGTCTCGGTAATATAACCGGACCACCATCAACCGAGGCCTCATATTGACATGGGCCTGTGTATATCTTTCTGTTTACTCGCTCGGAGTCAAGTCTCCTGTTTACACTTCGGCTAGTTACCGAGGTGTACATTCCGCTTGGGACTTTTGGCAGAATGCAGCATAGCAGGAGGGGACCATGAGCGATACGTGGCGAAAAGGATCATCTGCCCATGTGCTTCGTAACCGTCTTATCCCGTGGCGTCATCTATGATGTCACCAAGGGCGGTTACCTAAGCGTGACCTCCACGCACTGGCTTGGAGCCCAAGTTAACCTAGGTCTATAAATACAAAGGGATATTCATCTTTGAGAGGTATGCCATCTTCCCCTAACCCTAGACCTAAAAGCAACTCTCCTTACATCTAACTTGATCGTCGGAGGGTCACAGGGCTATTCCAGCCTTAGTGACTTGTTGCAGGTCCATCGGCGGAGGAACGGAGCAGCGGAAGTGAAGTACAAGTTCAGGCGAAGGTCCTTCCTCCTAAATCGAACCCCTACAATTGGCGACTCCGCTGGGGACCTAGCCATCCTTTCAACTTTCACTTCCCCCCATCTGCTCCGTTAAAACATCCAGAATCAAACATGGTGGAGATCGACGACGCACATCACGGTGGTACCGCCCACGGGCTCGGTTCCCTCGTGGACCACAGCCTGGCTTCTGGAGGAGCGGCGGCCCATGGAAAGAACCACATATCCATCGGAGTTGGCGCCGGAGCATCAGCTCCAGACGCAGGCCCATCCTCCGAGCTCCACTCCTACATCCGCCATCTCGAGCGCAAAATCGATGATCTCACGACGGTTGTAGACCGCGACAGACACGTCCGAGACGAGTTGGCAGAGATCAAACACCTCCTCATCTCCCCATCTCATTCCTCCGGGAGCCGCGGCGGAAGAACAAACCGTCGCACCCCCCCACGCAGTCACGAAGCCGGTCACCTGCTAGAGCACAGATCCCGTCCTTCAGTCAAGGATCGTCTTGAGTCACCAAGACCGGTGGACACACGAGCCCCAAAGGAAACATCGCGCAGGGACCGTTCTCGCTCTCCCGCGCAACTTCGAAGGAGGCCATCGGCCTTTGACAGGCTCGGTGGTGGGAGCGTCTCTGCCTCCTCCACCCACTCCATCCTTGTGGGCAGGACATGCCGGGAATCTACCCCTAGCCTCACAAGGGCATCCAGGGGAGATGACGGCCTTGTCGAGATCCAGACTAGAGGATACCGGGAGCGCCTGAAGGGCCCCCGAGCCAGAAGTCCCATCGTCTCGCACCCCGGCGGCGCAAACAGCAGGAGCCCGGTCACCGAGCGCCTCGAGGCTTCCGCTCGGGATAGCTACCGACATCATCGCCAGGAGCGTTTTCCCAGAAAAACGGTTAGTATCGATCCAAAGAGAAAGGAGCACGAACGATTGGACAAACTCGTCCCCAAGAAGCGTACAGCGACTGAGCGTCCAGACGGCCCCGACCGTTCGATCCGACCTCATCGCGATGCGCGACTTGCACGACTCTCGACCTCTCCATTCACAAGAGAGATCGACTCGGTTACCCCACCCAAAGGATTCTCCCAACCCAAGTTCGCAAAATATGACGGCAAGACCGAGGCGTACACTCATCTGGTCCAGTATAAAACCGTCATGTCTCTATTTCTTCGGAATGAACCCTCGGATGATGCTTTCCTGTGCAAAGTGTTTCCAGCAAGCCTCGGCAACCTGGGCCTCACCTGGTTCAATCAACTCCCGGCTCGGTCAATCTCCTCGTTCGATTCCCTCTGTGACGCCTTCATGGCACGGTTCGTAACGAGCAACAAGCACGAGAAGGAGATCGACTCCCTCTTAGCCCTCCGTAAGAGGAACGACGAAACGCTTCGGCAGTACGCCGGCCGTTATTGGGAGTTGTTCAATGAGATAGAAGGTTGCGACGGTGTCATCTCTGCCCGAGGATTCAAGCTCGGTCTCACATCCCAGGACGAGCAAGTCTACGACGACCTCGCTCGCCATAAGCCGAACTCTATGAAGGACCTTATGACTCGAATCGAGAACTGGTGTCAGCTCATCGAGTCCAAGGCAGAGAGAGGCATCGGGAAGCCTACAAGTTCAAAAGCGTTGAACACTTCGGTATCCATACCGGCCCCCGCACCTGTCTCAACCTCGAAGAAACAGGTCAACACGATCAAGCAGTCGCCGAGGAGGGGGCCGAAGCCAAGCGACTTCAACGCCGAAAAGACCGTCTTCACCATTCCCATCTACCGGATCATTGATCAAGTGAAGGATCAGCCTTTTTTCTCCTTCCCCAATCAAAAGCTCGGAACCGAAAATGGGAAAATCAAGAATCCCATCGTTCGATGCAGCTACCATAGCGAGCAAGGTCACTTCACCACAGCATGCAAGCCCTTCAAGGCCTACTTGGAACAGCTTGTTGCTGGTGGCCACCTCGGAAACTTCATCGATCACGAGAAGACGACGGCTCGGACACAGAGGACCGAATCACATACCGAGGAAGAGGTACAGACAATCAACGTCATACATGGTCCCTTGAACCCCGAAGCCGCTCGAGTCATCCGGGCAGAATTGAATGAAGCCTCCTCCTCCAAGCAGGTCATGATAGTTGGCCCCGAACCGAAGCGCCCAAGAACCGACGACGGCTCCAAATGGACGATAACGTTTACCGAGAAGGATCTCGACCGTGTCCAACTTCCCCACAACGACGCCCTCGTGGTCACGCTACGCATCGGAAATTTCAATGTCTGTCGCGTCCTCGTAGACCAGGGCAGCTCGGCCGAAGTCATGTACTACTCCCTTTTCAAGGATCTGAAGATTCCCGAGACCGACCTCCGTCCTTCCGAAGTTCCCCATATCGGCTTCAACGGAGCTCCTGTCTGGCCCATCGGTATGATCACTCTTCCTGTCCGTGCCAGCTCGGTAACGCTTGAAATAGACTTTGTGGTGGTCGACGTCCCTGGCCCTTACAACGCCATTGTCGGTCGAACCTGGCTGCATAGGCTTAAAGCGATTGCTTCCACTTATCACCAAGTGGTACGTTTCATCGGCACTAACGGGCACCAGGAAGACCTGTACGGAGACTAGACCGCGGCCAAGCAGTGCTACGTCAACGCTGTCCGAAGCACCAAGCAGACCCCCCGGGTGAATCTCATTGAAGCACCAGAAGCCCCAGTTTTGGAGGACGTCGGCAGATCCCCCGACGACAAAACCGTCGAAGATGTGGCCACAATCCCAATCACCGAGGACGGCTCCCGCTTCTTCCTTGTCAGTTCCTCACTTAGTGACACTGATCGGAACGAGACGGTAGCTTTTCTCAACCGAAACATTGAAGTGTTCGCCTGGACTCCCTACGAGATGCCGGGGCTCGACCCCTCTTTTATCTGCCACGAGCTCAACATCGACAAAGCCAAGCGACCGGTCGTACAGAAGGCACGACGGTCCTCTCCCATTCACTCCGAGGCCGTCATTGAAGAAGTCAACCGACTCCTAAACGCTGGGGCAATCAGAGAGGTCCAGTACCCCAAGTGGTTGGCTAACACCGTCGTAGTCAAGAAGAAAAATGGCAAATGGCGTGTCTGCGTCGACTACTCCAACCTTAACGATGCTTGCCCGAAGGACTTCTTTCCTCTTCCCCGAATCGACCAGCTTGTCGACGCCACCTCTGGCCACGAGCGACTCAGCTTTTTGGATGCGTACCGGGGCTACCACCAGATCGCCATGAGCGAAGGCGATATCGAGAACACCGCCTTCATTACCCCCCACGGGATCTTCGGTTACCTCGTAATGCCCTTCGGTTTGAAAAATGCCGGAGCAACCTTCCAGCGAATGATAACCAAGATGTTCGAGCAATTACTGGGCGACACTATGCTGGCATACATTGACGACATGGTGGTTAAAAGTCTTCGTGCCGGTGATCATCTAACCCACCTTGCCGAAGTCTTCGAGATACTAAAGCGCCACAAACTCCGCCTCAATGCCGAGAAATGTGTCTTCGGCGTCAGCTCCGGCAAATTTCTCGGCCATCTCGTCTCCCGGCGCGGTATTGAGGCCGATCCTTCCCAAATTCAAGCAATTGATCAGCTCTCGGCTCCCCACAACAAGCGCGATGTTCAGCGTCTAACCGGGATGGCTGCTGCTTTGAATCGGTTTATAAGTCGCTCCTCGGACAAATGTCAGCCATTTTTCGCTCTACTAAAGGGCAGCCGACGAAGCTTCAACTGGACAGAAGAATGTGACCGAGCCCTCCAGCGACTAAAGGAGTATCTTTCCACGGCTCCACTCCTCGTCACTCCAAGGGACCAGGAAGACCTGTTCCTCTATCTAGCTGTCTCCCCGCACGCCGTCAGCTCGGTGCTCGTCCGACAGGAGGGTCGGGAGCACCAGCCAATCTACTACTCCAGCAAAACCATGACTCCCGCCGAGACGCGCTACCTCCCCCTGGAGAAGCTCGTGCTCGCCCTAATCTCAGCCTCCCGAAAGCTTGCCCCGTATTTCCAGTCTCATCGTATCATCATCCTGACCGAGTTCCCCCTCAAATCTCTTCTCCGAAAGGCCGATCTCTCCAACCGAATTTCACAATGGGCCGTTGAGATTGCCAATTTCGAAATCCACTTTCAGCCTCGGACAGCAATAAAGGCTCAGGTTCTGGCTGACTTCATCGCAGAGCTTACACCGCCCAACGTATCTGCTTCGGCACCCCCACCGAGCACCGAAGCAGTACTCCAGGCCAACCCTAGCACAGCTTGGCAGCTCTTTCACGGAGATGTATGGAAAATGTACGTCGATGGCGCATCCAACAGCCGAGGCGCAGGTGCGGGCGTCGTTCTTCTCTCACCCTCCGGTGTCTTGCACGAAAGCTCCTTCTCCATCAATTTCCCAGCCTCTAACAACGAGGCCGAATATGAGGCGTTAATCTCCGGACTCAAGACTGCCGAAGCCATTGGCATCGAAGAGCTCGTCGTTTACAGCGACTCCCAGTTGGTGGTTAACCAACTCTCTGAAGAATACGAAGCTCGGGATGACCGCATGCGTACCTACCTAAGCGCCGCTGTCCAGCTCATTCAACGCTTTAAAGCAATCAGAGTCGAGCATATTTCAAGGGAACAGAACGCCCACGCCGACGCCCTGGCAGGTCTCGCTTCGGCATTCTCATGCACTGGGCACCGATCCATTTCCTTCAATTCTATTGACAAGCCCAGTTTTGAACTCGAAGACCTACAGAAGGAAGTACTCAACATAGAGCTCGGTCCGAGCTGGATGGATGAAATCGTCCTTTACCTAAGGGAAGACTCCCTTCCCACCAACAAAAAGGACGCCCACCGACTCCGCAACAAAGCTGCCCTCTTCTGGCTCAATCCCAACGGCAAGCTTTACCGAAGATCGTTTACCGGGCCGTACTTATTGGTTGCACACCCACATCAAGTTCCGGGCATTATCGAAGAGCTTCACGCCGGTGACAGCGGTTGTCACTCCGGTGGACGATCGCTCGCCCACCGAGCCCTCACTCAGGGATATTGGTGGCCGACAATGAAGAAGGACGCTGAAGAGTTCGTCAAGCGTTGCAAAAAGTGCCAGATGTTCGCTCCCATTATCCATCAGCCGGCCCGGGACCTGAGCCCTCTCACCAGCCCCTGGCCCTTCTCCCAATGGGGCATGGATATCGTTGGAAAGCTCCCAGTCGCTCCGGGTGGATTCAAGTTCCTTTTAACCGCAACAGATTATTTCTCGAAATGGGTCGAGGCCGAGCCCCTGGTAACCATCGAAGAAACAGACGTCATCCGCTTTGTGTGGCGCAACATCATCTCACGCTTCGGTGTGCCGTTCGCCATAATTACTGACAATGGAGGGCAGTTTACAGGACAGAAGTACCGGGCTCTGCTTGACGAATACGGTATCAAATGGGACACGTCCACTCCGGCTTACCCCCAGGGCAACGGACAGGCTGAGGCGGCAAACAAAGCAATTTCATCCGGGCTAAAGCGACGACTCGAGTCACGGCGAGGAAAGTGGGCCGAAGAGCTGCCCAGGGTACTCTGGGGCTATCGTACGACGCCTCGGCGATCAACCAGTCGCACACCTTTTTCCTTGGCATTCGGAATGGAGGCGGTCATCCCACTCCAAGTCGGACTCCCAACAATGAGAACAGAAAATTTTGATGAGTCGGTCAACAACACCACCATTGCTTCGGACCTAGATTTAGCCGAAGAAGAACGGGACAACGCAAGGATAAAGCTCGCTTCATACCAACAGGAGGTTGCAAAGGGTTACAACCGAAGCGTGCGCCTCCGGTCGTTTAAGCCTGACGATCTCGTTTGGAAAAAGGTGGTGGAGAAGTCCAAAAAGCGAAAGTTAATGCCCAATTGGGAGGGTCCTTACCGAGTTCTCAAGCACCTCGGTTCGGGTAATTACAAATTGGAGAAACTGGATGGTTCCCCCATTGCTAAGTCATGGAACGCCAACAATCTGAAGAAGTTCTACGGATAGTGCTCGGCCACCGAAGCCCGTTTTGTCCTTATTACGTTGCATTTTCTTTTAAGAAAGTTTTGAAAGCAATCTGCTTATGTATTGACAATACCCCGAGTTTTAATGAGAATGCTCTTTGGCACTATTCGTACACTGATTGTTTAAATTACTTATACTTGGCCTATTCTTGCCCGGACCATTTTATACCGACTTCAGGGATATTATTCTCCCATAGGTGATACCCTCGGAGAAAAATCCCCACCAAGTCGCCCGGGCCTCTTCGGTCGTCTAAATTTCTGGTCACTCGCTGTAAGGATACTCGGCCTTTTTCTCCGAGCCCCTTACACCGACCCATCAGCAATTTCTCACTGTTCGGACTCGCCGCGTCACGAACCTATGGCAGAAGCCATACCACTTCATTACGCCGGCCTACGTCCCTAGCAGTAATACAATCCCGCGCCTGCTCGATAAAGCTCATTTCTATTAATCAGCAGGGGCGTGCAATGTCAAAAGTTCATTACAATGAATGGTTCTGATTCGGTCCTACTAAGCTGGGGCTTCGGAACGAGTCACTTTTTCTTGATTGAACATCTTTTTTATGCTTGGCAAAACGATTCGGTTAACGCTTCGGTTAAACTTGTTTCTACAAACTTTTTAAGTCCCACCGAAGCAGGGGCATCATAACCTAAGGAGCAAACCAATCAAACAAGCATTTCAAAGATAAAAACATTCAAGAAAAGAAGAGCATTCATTCACGAACAATAAACAAAAGGGGTACTGCTTCAAGTATCAAACAATTACAATCCCTGGAACGGCAAACTCCAAATGTCCGGAGCCGTCCAGTAAACCGACCATTCAAGCAAAAATTAAAGTACTTTTTCAGAGTTACAAAATATAAAGTTCCTACGCTTCATCAGGGAACAGGGGCACTAAGGTCAGCTGGCTCCTCGGTCGCTTGGGGCTCCTGGATCGGCACCTGCTCGTTTTCCTCCTCCGGTAGCACGAGCTCTTCAGGAGGGGGCTCAGGCACGGTTCGAAGCTCCGAACCCTCTGGCAGAGTAAGCTTGCTTATCAAGGCCTCGTGGCCGTACCGAAGTCCGTCCAAGAACCGATCCCTGAAGAGCTCGGCTTCTATCTCCCGGACCTGCTTCTTATATTCTACTCCGGCAGCATCCCAGCCCTCATCGTAGCCTTTGTTCCTTGCAAACTCGACCTCCCGAGCCCCAGCAGCCCTCAATGTGTCAGCATCCTCCTCAGCCTTTTTGGCTTTCGCTTCGGCAAGAACCCGCTCCCGGTCGCACCACTGAAAGTCGGCTAGGTAGAGGTCACAAGTCTCCCTCGCCACTTTCAGGTCGTCCTCTCTCTGAGCAAGTGTCTTCCTCAGCAGCTCCATCTCCTGCTCCCGTGCCTGGCACTGTTCGTTCACAGCGAGCACCCGAGCGCCGGCCTACCAACACAATTAAAATTGATCAAAATTCCAATAAAACGATCGAAGGAGTAAGAAAAGAAACTTTCAGAAGTAACTTACTTTCAGAAGTGCCTGCGCTATCTCTCCTGTCAGATCCACGGTGCACCCCTCAACAGCTCGGGCATCCTTCGGAAGAATACACGACCGAAGCAGCCCAAACGCCGTCCCAATGTTAGAAGACGCGCTATCAGCATGATGAATCAGGCGCCCCGAGTAGTGACGAACCTCGGGGGCCCAGGGGACCTCCCTCGCCGGAACGCGAGTCCTCGTCTCGGTTCCCCCCCGGCTCTCCACATCCCCCTCATCTCCTCGGGCCCCTGTTTCATCTATCAAGATCGGCTCCCCGCCCCTCCCTTGTCCGAAGCCTTCTTCCTCGGTGCGAGCCCTCTTCTCCGGCGGCTCCTGAGGAGAAACAGGGATCACCCTCGAGGTTCCGGTCCCCGGCGAGCCAACCCTGACGCCAGCACCCCGCCCTCGTGGCCTTTGGCGCCGAAGGTTGAGCACTTCCCTTCCACGACCGGTCATCTCTCCACTAAGTCCCGTCCTTTCTGGGGTCTCCCGGTCGATTTCTTCCCGGATCACGCCTCGGGGAACAGACTCACCAACTTCGTCTTCTGTCGCCCCGGCTCCTCCTCTCCTGCCTTCTCCTCTTCCTTGGTTTCTTCCTCGGCCACGTCCTCGTCCCCCTCGAGAAACTCCTTGCTGCCTCGGCTTCTTTTTCAAATAACCGGTGTAAGTCGGTTTGTATCCGAGCAGATCGGGTGCATACCGACTCGTGATAGGGATTGCGTAGGCCGCTGTTATTTGCGCTCGGTTAGCTCTTGCCCGAAGCTCTGCAACGATGCCCTCGGCTGAAAGATAGAGAATGGAAGAATCAGTATACAATGAGGAAAGAAAAATGTGCAAACATAATAAAGCTAAGAAGATGTTTCTACCGACCAGGAGCCCCGGTTTCGAACTGAACTGTGGTGGCTGTGTCCGCGCTCTCCCCGGGTCCAAACATAAAATTCCCGGTGACCGACACATAAATACTCGCCCACTCTTCCGAGTCAGGAAGATGGTCGATAAGGAAGGTGTCGTATCCCGTCCTACATGAGAGGTAGTGACGGTCGCTCTCCCGGTTAACTCCAACGAGGTATACACCGAAAAGCTCCTCGAGTCCGAACGTCAGGTTATATTGTCTCCTCAGCTCTATAATGCTCGTGATGATCCGGTAGGAGTTCACCGTCAGCTGAGAAGACGTGAGGGAGAGAGCTCGGAGAACCCTTCGGACAAACTGATGAAGGGGGAATCTAACGCCCCCCTCTGTGATAGCCATCAAGGGGAATATGAGTGCTCCCTCCCGGTGTGGAAGGTCCTTGGGGTCGCTGTTCGGTAAGATCCGAATGTCAACGTCATGAGGAACGCTGTATACCCTCTTAAATTCGGCATAAGAAGCCGAGGAGCCGTCAAAGTATTGATTTCGGTATGGGCATGGCCTCATCGCCCTCCTGCGTCCCCGTACCTCCTCGGGGGCATCGGCGAATGGACCCGGACCTTGGTTCGAGGTACTTGGGGCTTCCATATCTTGGGAGTCAAACGTCGTCACCTCACGAGGAGCTCTCGAGGGTTCAAATGGTTCAACGCAGTCGATTGGAGTCCGGAAGAATGCCCTCTCCCGAAGTGTCTGGCGAATGTCCTCGGGAATTTCAACAGGAGAAGAACCTGAACTACCGGAACTGTCCGAAGAGAGCTCGATGACCATTCGCTTCTGCCTAACCAAGGAAAGGAATACAAAAACCCGTTAGCTATGTGCTCAGGGAAAAAATCAATGTCTAGCGCTCAGTGCGGAATGGTCATCGCTCCCCGGAGTCCTCGGACAATCGTTTCCTATAAAGGCGTTTCCCTCTCGGAAGAATTTCTAAAAACAGAAGTCCTTTCCCTTGGGATCAGGGTGAGTCTAGGTCTCGGGATGAGTTTTGGCCTCGGGATGAATCTAGGTCTCGGGATGAGTTTAGATCTCGGTAATAGCGTGAACAACGCTGGAGAAGCCCAGCGCCGCCTTGAACCAGACGGTGGCGAGCGGTTGCTCAGCCGTAACAAGTGCAAGAAAACGGCGAAAAACTCAAAACAATGGTCAAAACGTGAAGAATAAAGCAAGAAGGTCGACATACCTCAAGTTTGTGCAAGATCTCCCAACCAAAACGATCGAAATCTCGACTGAAAGCTGGAAGTATACGGCGGCGGCGGTTCGACTTCAGAAGCAGAAGAAAGGGTGACGATCTCACCTCTGTCTCTCCTATTTATATTGATAGAGATGGAAAGCTGCGCGGGAAACGAAGCGTCGTGCATTGAGCCGTTAGATCATCGACATGTGTTATCATCGAACGGCTAGTATCAAGGACTCTGCACCGAGGACAGGCGCCGGATATTCGGACCTTAGGCATGTTGACGCGTGTCACCAAAGCGACGTTTCGTACCAATCAACTGGCATGGCACGTGCCGAGGCAGCTTTTTGATTCTGAGATCTCGGCAACAGTTGACACGTGGCTCTTCTCTGGCGCGGGTTGAACGAAATCTACCGAAGCAACTTCACCCTTCGGTTATTCTCTAAAAAGAAAGATCAAGGCCTGATGTCTCATACGATAGGATCAAGACCCTGAAGCAGAGGTGCAACGCTCCAGGGACTTGAGGGGCTACTGTGGAGGCTTCGGTAATCATCTCGGTAATATAACCGGACCACCATCAACCGAGGCCTCATATTGACATGGGCCTGTGTATATCTTTCTGTTTACTCGCTCGGAGTCAAGTCTCCTGTTTACACTTCGGCTAGTTACCGAGGTGTACATTCCGCTTGGGACTTTTGGCAGAATGCAGCATAGCAGGAGGGGACCATGAGCGATACGTGGCGAAAAGGATCATCTGCCCATGTGCTTCGTAACCGTCTTATCCCGTGGCGTCATCTATGATGTCACCAAGGGCGGTTACCTAAGCGTGACCTCCACGCACTGGCTTGGAGCCCAAGTTAACCTAGGTCTATAAATACAAAGGGATATTCATCTTTGAGAGGTATGCCATCTTCCCCTAACCCTAGACCTAAAAGCAACTCTCCTTACATCTAACTTGATCGTCGGAGGGTCACAGGGCTATTCCAGCCTTAGTGACTTGTTGCAGGTCCATCGGCGGAGGAACGGAGCAGCGGAAGTGAAGTACAAGTTCAGGCGAAGGTCCTTCCTCCTAAATCGAACCCCTACACCCTTTTGGTGTGGTTTGGTACCGTAAGGAAGTACTCTTACGGTATTGCACCGTTTTGGTGTGGTTTGGTACCGTATGGATGTACTCGTACGGTATTGCACCGTTTTGGTGTGGTTTGGTACCGTATGGATGTACTCGTACGGTATTGCACCTTTTTGGTTTGGTTTCGTACCGTAACGAAGTACTCGTACGGTATTGTACCGTTTAGGTGTGGTTTGGTACCGTAACGAAGTACACGTACGGTATTGCACCGTTTTGGTAGGTTTGGTACCGTATGGATCTACTCGTACGGTATTGCACCGTTTTGGTTAGGTTTGGTACCGTAACGAAGTACTCGTACGGTATTGTACCCTTTTGGTGTGGTTTGTACCGTAACGAAGTACTCGTACGGTATTGCATCGTTTTGGTGTGGTTTGGTACCGTATGGATGTACTCGTAAGGTATTGCACCGTTTTGGTTTGGTTTGGTACCGTAACGAAGTACTTGTACGGTATTGCACCGTTTTGGTTTGGTTTGGTACCGTATGGATATACTCGTATGGTATTGCACCGTTTTGGTTTGGTTTCGTACCGTAACGAAGTACTCGTACGGTATTGTATTCTTTTGGTGTGGTTTGGTACCGTAACGAAATACTCGTACGGTATTGCACCGTTTTGGTGAGGTGTGGTACCATATGGATCTACTCGTACGGTATTGCACTGTTTTGGTGTGGTTTGGTACCGTATGGATGTACTCGTATGGTACTGCACCATTTTTGTTACGTTTGGTACCGTAACGAAGTACCCGTACGGTATTGTACCCTTTTTGTGTGGTTTGGTACCGTAACGAAGTACTCGTACGGTATTGCACCGTTTTGGTGTGGTTTGGTACCGTATGGATGTACTCGTACGGTATTGCACCGTTTTGGTGTGGTTTGGTACCGTATGGATGTACTCGTACGGTATTGCACCGTTTTGGTTTGGTTTGGTACCGTAACGAAGTACTCGTACGGTATTGTACCCTTTTGGTGTGGTTTGGTACCGTAAGGAAGTACTCTTACGGTATTGCACCGTTTTGGTGTGGTTTGGTACCGTATGGATGTACTCGTATGGTATTGCACCGTTTTGGTGTGGTTTGGTACCGTATGGATGTACTCGTACGGTATTGCACCGTTTTGGTGTGGTTTGGTACCGTAACGAAGTACTCGTACGGTATTGTACCCTTTTGGTGTGGTTTGGTACCGTAACGAAGTACTCGTACGGTATTGCACCGTTTTGGTAGGTTTGGTACCGTATGGATCTACTCGTATGGTATTGCACCGTTTTGGTTAGGTTTGGTACCGTAACGAAGTACTCGTACGGTATTGTACCCTTTTGGTGTGGTTTGTTACCGTAACGAAGTACTCGTTCGGTATTGCATCGTTTTGGTGTGGTTTGGTACCGTATGGATGTACTCGTACGGTATTGCACCGTTTTGGTTTGGTTTGGTACCGTAACGAAGTACTCGTACGGTATTGCACCGTTTTGGTGTGATGTGGTACCGTATGGATGTACTCGTACGGTATTGCACCGTTTTGGTGTAGTTTGGTACCGTATGGATGTACTCGTACGGTATTGCACCGTTTTGGTGTGGTTTGGTACCGTATGGATGTACTCGTACAGTATTGCACCGTTTTGGTTTGGTTTGGTACCGTAACGAAGTACTCGTACGGTATTGTACCCTTTTGGTGTGGTTTGGTACCGTAACGAAGTACTCGTACGGTATTGCACCGTTTTGGTGTGGTTTGGTACCGTATCGATGTACTCGTACGGTATTGTACCCTTTTTTTGTGGTTTGGTACCGTAACGAAGTACTCGTACGGTATTGCACTGTTTTGGTTTGGTTTGGTACCGTATGGATGTACTCGTACGGTATTGCACCGTTTTGGTTTGGTTTGGTACCGTAACGAAGTACTCGTACGGTATTGTATTCTTTTGGTGTGGTTTGGTACCGTAACGAAATACTCGTACGGTATTGCACCGTTTTGGTGAGGTGTGGTACCATATGGATCTACTCGTACGGTATTGCACTGTTTTGGTGTGGTTTGGTACCGTATGGATGTACTCGTATGGTACTGCACCATTTTTGTTACGTTTGGTACCGTAACGAAGTACCCGTACGGTATTGTACCCTTTTTGTGTGGTTTGGTACCGTAACGAAGTACTCGTACGGTATTGCACCGTTTTGGTGTGGTTTGGTACCGTATGGATGTACTCGTACGGTATTGCACCGTTTTGGTGTGGTTTGGTACCGTATGGATGTACTCGTACGGTATTGCACCGTTTTGGTTTGGTTTGGTACCGTAACGAAGTACTCGTACGGTATTGTACCCTTTTGGTGTGGTTTGGTACCGTAAGGAAGTACTCTTACGGTATTGCACCGTTTTGGTGTGGTTTGGTACCGTATGGATGTACTCGTATGGTATTGCACCGTTTTGGTGTGGTTTGGTACCGTATGGATGTACTCGTACGGTATTGCACCGTTTTGGTGTGGTTTGGTACCGTAACGAAGTACTCGTACGGTATTGTACCCTTTTGGTGTGGTTTGGTACCGTAACGAAGTAATCGTACGGTATTGCACCGTTTTGGTAGGTTTGGTACCGTATGGATCTACTCGTATGGTATTGCACCGTTTTGGTTAGGTTTGGTACCGTAACGAAGTACTCGTACGGTATTGTACCCTTTTGGTGTGGTTTGTTACCGTAACGAAGTACTCGTTCGGTATTGCATCGTTTTGGTGTGGTTTGGTACCGTATGGATGTACTCGTACGGTATTGCACCGTTTTGGTTTGGTTTGGTACCGTAACGAAGTACTCGTACGGTATTGCACCGTTTTGGTGTGATGTGGTACCGTATGGATGTACTCGTACGGTATTGCACCGTTTTGGTGTAGTTTTGTACCGTATGGATGTACTCGTACGGTATTGCACCGTTTTGGTGTGGTTTGGTACCGTATGGATGTACTCGTACAGTATTGCACCGTTTTGGTTTGGTTTGGTACCGTAACGAAGTACTCGTACGGTATTGTACCCTTTTGGTGTGGTTTGGTACCGTAACGAAGTACTCGTACGGTATTGCACCGTTTTGGTGTGGTTTGGTACCGTATCGATGTACTCGTACGGTATTGTACCCTTTTTTTGTGGTTTGGTACCGTAACGAAGTACTCGTACGGTATTGCACTGTTTTGGTTTGGTTTGGTACCGTATGGATGTACTCGTACGGTATTGCACCGTTTTGGTGTGGTTTGGTACCATATGGATGTACTCGTACGGTATTGCACCGTTTTGGTGTGGTTTGGTACCGTATGGATGTACTCGTACGGTATTGCACCGTTTTGGTTTGGTTTGGTACCGTAACGAAGTACTCGAACGGTATTGTACCCTTTTGGTGTGGTTTGGTACCGTAACGAAGTACTCGTACGGTATTGCACCGTTTTGGTGTGGTTTGGTACCGTATCGATGTACTCGTACGGTATTGTACCCTTTTTGTGTGGTTTGGTACCGTAACGAAGTACTCGTACGGTATTGCACCGTTTTGGTTTGGTTTGGTACCGTATGGATGTACTCGTATGGTATTGCACCGTTTTGGTTTGGTTTGGGACCGTAACGAAGTACTCGTACGGTATTGTACCCTTTTGGCGTGGTTTCGTACCGTAACGAAGTACTCGTACGGTATTGCACCGTTTTGGTGTGGTTTGGTACCGTATGGATGTACTCGTACGGTATTGTACCCTTTTTGTGTGGTTTGGTACCGTAACGAAGTACTCGAACGGTATTGCACCGTTTTGGTGTGGTTTGGTGCCGTATGGATGTACTCGTACGGTATTGCACCGTTTTGGTTACGTTTGGTACCGTAACGAAGTACTCGTACGGTATTGTACCCTTTTGGTGTGGTTTGGTACCGTAACGAAGTTCTCGTACGGTATTGCACCGTATTGGTGTGGTATGGTACCGTATGGATGTACTCGTACGGTATTGCACCGTTTTTGTTTGGTTTGGTACCGTAACGAAGTACTCGTACGGTATTGCACCGTTTTGGTGTGGTTTGGTACCGTATCGATGTACTCGTACGGTATTGCACCGTTTTGGTGTGGTTTGGAAACGTATGGATGTACTTGTACGGTATTGCACCATGTTGGTTTGGTTTGGTACCGTAACGAAGTACTCGTACGGTATTGTACCCTTTTGGTGTGGTTTGGTACCGTAACGAAGTACTCGTACGGTATTGCACCGTTTTGGTGAGGTTTTGCACCGTATGGATCTACTCGTACAGTATTGCACCATTTTGGGGTGGTTTGGTACCGTATGGATGCACTCGTATAGTATTGCACCGTTTTTGTTAGGTTTGGTACCGTAACGAAGTACTCGTACGGTATTGTACCATTTTTGTGTGGTTTGGTACCGTAACGAAGTACTCGCACGGTATTGCACCGTTTTGGTGTGGTTTGGTACCGTATGGATGTACTCGTACGGTATTGCGCCGTTTTGGTTGTGTTTGGTACCGTAACGAAGTACTCGTACGGTATTGCACCATTTTGGTGTGGTTCGGTACCGTATGGATATACTCTTACGGTATTGCACCGTTTTGGTGTGGTTTGGTACCGTATCGATGTACTCGTACGGTATTGTACCCTTTTTGTCTGGTTTGGTACCGTAACGAAGTACTCGTACGGTATTGCACCGTTTTGGTGAGGTTTGGTACCGTATGGATCTACTCGTACGGTATTGGACCATTTCGGTGTGGTTTGGTACCGTATGGATGTACTCGTATGGTACTGCACCATTTTTGTTAGGTTTGGTACCGTAACGAAGTACTCGTACGGTATTGTACCCGTTTTGTGTGGTTTGGTACCGTAACGAAGTACTCGTACGGTATTGCACCGTTTTGGTGTGGTTTGGTACCGTATGGATGTACTCGTATGGTACTGCACCATTTTTGTTAGGTTTGGTACCGTAACGAAGTACTCGTACGGTATTGTACCCGTTTTGTGTGGTTTGGTACCGTAACGAAGTACTCGTACGGTATTGCACCGTTTTGGTGTGGTTTGGTACCGTATCGATGTACTCGTACGGTATTGTACCCTTTTTGCGTGGTTTGGTACCGTAACGAAGTACTCGAACGGTATTGCACCGTTTTGGTTTGGTTTGGTACCGTATGGATGTACTCGTATGGTATTGCACTGTTTTGGTTTGGTTTGGGACCGTAACGAAGTACTCGTACGGTATTGTACCCTTTTGGTGTGGTTTCGTACCGTAACGAAGTACTCGTACGGTATTGCACCGTTTTGGTGTGGTTTGGTACCGTATCGATGTACTCGTACGGTATTGCACCGTTTTGGTGTGGTTTGGAACCGTATGGATGTACTTGTACGGTATTACACCATGTTGGTTTGGTTTGGTACCGTAACGAAGTACTCGTACGGTATTGTACACTTTTGGTGTGGTTTGGTACCGTAACGAAGTACTCGTACGGTATTGCACCGTTTTGGTGAGGTTTTGCACCGTATGGATCTACTCGTACAGTATTGCACCATTTTGGTGTGGTTTGGTACCGTATGGATGTACTCGTATAGTATTGCACCGTTTTTGTTAGGTTTGGTACCGTAACGAAGTACTCGTACGGTATTGTACCATTTTTGTTCGGTTTGGTACCGTAACGAAGTACTCGCACGGTATTGCACCGTTTTGGTGTGGTTTGGTACCGTATGGATGTACTCGTACGGTATTGCGCCGTTTTGGTTGTGTTTGGTACCGTAACGAAGTACTCGTACGGTATTGCACCGTTTTGGTGTGGTTCGGTACCGTATGGATGTACTCTTACGGTATTGCTCCGTTTTGGTGTGGTTTGGTACCGTATCGATGTACTCGTACGGTATTGTACCCTTTTTGTCTGGTTTGGTACCGTAACGAAGTACTCGTACAGTATTGCACCGTTTTGGTGAGGTTTGGTACCGTATGGATCTACTCGTACAGTATTGGACCGTTTCGGTGTGGTTTGGTACCGTATGGATGTACTCGTATGGTACTGCACCATTTTTGTTAGGTTTGGTACCGTAACGAAGTACTCGTACGGTATTGTACCTGTTTTGTGTGGTTTGGTACCGTAACGAAGTACTCGTACGGTACTGCACCGTTTTGGTGTGGTTTGGTACCGTATGGATGTACTCGTATGGTACTGCACCATTTTTGTTAGGTTTGGTACCGTAACGAAGTACTCGTACGGTATTGTACCCGTTTTGTGTGGTTTGGTACCGTAACGAAGTACTCGTACGGTATTGCACCGTTTTGGTGTAATTTGGTACCGTATGGTATTGCACCATTTTGGTTTGGTTTGGTACCGTAACGAAGTACTAGTACGGTATTGTACCCTTTTGGTGTGGTTTGGTACCGTAAGGAAGTACTCTTACGGTATTGCACCGTTTTGGTGTAGTTTGGTACCGTATGGATGTACTCGTACGGTATTGCACCGTTTTGGTGTGGTTTGGTACCGTATGGATGTACTCGAACGGTATTGCACCGTTTTGGTTTGGTTTGGTACCGTAACGAAGTACTCGTACGGTATTGCACCGTTTTGGTGAGGTTTGGTACCGTATGGATCTACTCGTACGGTATTGCACCGTTTTGGTGTGGTTTGGTACCGTATGGATGTACTCGTATGGTACTGCACCATTTTTGTTAGGTTTGGTACCGTAACGAAGTACTCGTACGGTATTGTACCCGTTTTGTGTGGTTTGGTACCGTAACGAAGTACTCGTGCGGTATTGCACCATTTTGGTGTGGTTTGGTACCGTATGGATGTACTCTTACGGTATTGCACCGTTTTGGTGTAATTTGGTACCGTATGGTATTGCACCGTTTTGGTGTGGTTTGGTACCGTAACGAAGTACTCGTACGGTATTGCATCGTTTTGGTGTGGTTTGGTACCGTATGGATGTACTCGTAAGGTATCGCACCGTTTTGGTTTGGTTTGGTACCGTAACGAAGTACTTGTACGGTATTGCACCGTTTTGGTTTGGTTTGGTACCGTATGGATGTACTCGTATGGTATTGCACCGTTTTGGTTTGGTTTGGTACCGTAACGAAGTACTCGTACGGTATTGTATTCTTTTGGTGTGGTTTGGTACCGTAACGAAATACTCGTACGGTATTGCACCGTTTTGGTGAGGTTTGGTACCGTATGGATCTACTCGTACGGTATTACACTGTTTTGGTGTGGTTTGGTACCGTATGGATGTACTCGTATGGTACTGTACCATTTTTGTTAGGTTTGGTACCGTAACGAAGTACTCGTACGGTATTGTACCCTTTTTGTGTGGTTTGGTACCGTAACGAAGTACTCGTACGGTATTGCACCGTTTTGGTGTGGTACCGTAACGAAGTACTCGTACGGTATTGCACCGTTTTGGTGTGGTTTGGTACCGTATGGATGTACTCGTACGGTATTGCACCGTTTTGGTGTGGTTTGGTACCGTAGGGTATTGCACCGTTTTGGTTTGGTTTGGTACCGTAACGAAGTACTCGTACGGTATTGTACCCTTTTGGTGTGGTTTGGTACCGTAAGGAAGTACTCTTACGGTATTGCACCGTTTTGGTGTGGTTTGGTACCGTATGGATGTACTCGTACGGTATTGCACCGTTTTGGTGTGGTTTGGTACCGTATGGAAGTACTCGTACGGTATTGCACCGTTTTTGTAGGTTTGGTACCGTATGGATCTACTCGTATGGTATTGCACCGTTTTGGTTAGGTTTCGTACCGTAACGAAGTACTCGTACGGTATTGTACCCTTTTGGTGTGGTTTGTTACCGTAACGAAGTACTCGTACGGTATTGCATCGTTTTGGTGTGGTTTGGTACCGTATGGATGTACTCGTACGGTATTGCACCGTTTTGGTTTGGTTTGGTACCGTAACGAAGTACTCGTACGGTATTGCACCGTTTTGGTGTGGTGTGGTACCGTATGGATGTACTCGTACGGTATTGCACCGTTTTGTTGTAGCTTGGTTCCGTATGGATGTACTCGTACGGTATTGTACCCTTTTTGTGTGGTTTGGTACCGAAACGAAGTACTCGTACGGTATTGCACCGTTTTGGTGTGGTACCGTAACGAAGTACTCGTACGGTATTGCACCGTTTTGGTGTGGTTTGGTACCGTATGGATGTACTCGTACGGTATTGCACCGTTTTGGTGTGGTTTGGTACCGTATGGTATTGCACCGTTTTGGTTTGGTTTGGCACCGTAACGAAGTACTCGTACGGTATTGTACCCTTTTGGTGTGGTTTGGTACCGTAAGGAAGTACTCTTACACTATTGCACCGTTTTGGTGTGGTTTGGTACCGTATGGATGTACTCGTACGGTATTGCACCGTTTTGGTGTGGTTTGGTACCGTATGGATGTACTCGTACGGTATTGCACCGTTTTGGTTTGGTTTGGTGCCGTAACGAAGTACTCGTACGGTATTGTACCCTTTTGGTGTGATTTGGTAACGTAACGAAGTACTCGTACAGTATTGCACCGTTTTGGTAGGTTTGGTACCGTATGGATCTACTCGTATGGTATTGCACCGTTTTGGTTAGGTTTCGTACCGTAACGAAGTACTCGTACGGTATTGTACCCTTTTGGTGTGGTTTGTTACCGTAACGAAGTACTCGTACGGTATTGCATCGTTTTGGTGTGGTTTGGTACCGTATGGATCTACTCGTATGGTATTGCACCGTTTTGGTTAGGTTTCGTACCGTAACGAAGTACTCGTACGGTATTGTACCCTTTTGGTGTGGTTTGGTACCGTAACGAAGTTCTCGTACGGTATTGCACCGTTTTGGTGTGGTATGGTACCGTATGGATGTACTCGTACGGTATTGCACCGTTTTGGTTTGGTTTGGTACCGTAACGAAGTACTCGTACGGTATTGCACCGTTTTGGTGTGGTTTGGTACCGTATGGATGTACTCGTACGGTATTGCACCGTTTTGGTGTGGTTTTGAACCGTATGGATGTACTTGTACGGTATTGCACCATGTTGGTTTGGTTTGGTACCGTAACGAAGTACTCGTACGGTATTGTACCCTTTTGGTGTGGTTTGGTACCGTAACGAAGTACTCGTACGGTATTGCACCGTTTTGGTGTGGTTTGGTACCGTATGGATGTACTCGTACGGTATTGCACCGTTTTGGTGTGGTTTGGAACCGTATGGATGTACTTGTACGGTATTGCACCGTTTTGGTTTGGTTTGGTACCGTAACGAAGTACTCATACGGTATTGTACCCTTTTGGTGTGGTTTGGTACCGTAACGAAGTACTCGTACGGTATTGCACCGTTTTGGTGTGGTTTTGTACCGTATGGATGTACTCGTACGGTATTGCACCGTTTTGGTGTGGTTTGGAACCGTATGGATGTACTTGTACGGTATTGCACCATGTTGGTTTGGTTTGGTACCGTAACGAAGTACTCGTACGGTATTGTACCCTTTTGGTGTGGTTTGGTACCGTAACGAAGTACTCGTACGGTATTGCACCGTTTTTGTGAGGTTTGGCACCGTATGGTTCTACTCGTACAGTATTGCACCGTTTTGGTGTGGTTTGGTACCGTATGGATGTACTCGTATAGTATTGCACCGTTTTTGTTAGGTTTGGTACCGTAACGAAGTACTCGTACGGTATTGTACCCTTTTTGTGTGGTTTGGTACCGTAACGAAGTACTCGCACGGTATTGCACCGTTTTGGTGTGGTTTGGTACCGTATGGATGTACTCGTACGGTATTGCGCCGTTTTGGTTTGGTTTGGTACCGTAACGAAGTACTCGTACGGTATTGCACCGTTTTGGTGTGGTTTGGTACCGTATGGATGTACTCGTACGGTATTGCACCGTTTTGGTGTGGTTTGGTACCGTATGGATGTACTCGTACGGTATTGCGCCGTTTTGGTGTGGTTTGGAACCGTATGGATGTACTTGTACGGTATTGCACCGTTTTGGTTTGGTTTGGTACCGTAACGAAGTACTCATACGGTATTGTACCCTTTTGGTGTGGTTTGGTACCGTAACGAAGTACTCGTATGGTATTGCACCGTTTTGGTGAGGTTTGGCACCGTATGGATCTACTCGTACGGTATTGCACCGTTTTGGTGTGGTTTGGTACCGTATGTGTAACGCCCCGAAATTTGGGTACGTTAAATAAAACATTTTATTGAAATAAAAACTGAGTCTGGCTCTTTTATTACAACAAAAACATGAAAAGGAGTACTTTTATTACAAACGGAAGGAAACTGAGGCTCCTAATCTACAGCTCCGCTTGTTCTTCCATCACAGCTAGCTCCTCGGCTCCGAAGGCTTCCAAGGTGTAAAGCTCGCCCTGCTCATCTATGAGATCTGACATATTATACCCGCGTCGCCACCGGTATAATATGCCAGGGTCACCAAAAAGGCAACACCGTGAGCCAAAAAGCTCAATAGAACTATCCAAACCCTCTAACCCTTAACTTATGAACGAAGAACATAATAACAACAATTCCACTTAAATCATGCATATAGTCCATACAAATATTCGATTCTACAATCCTTACTTGACTAACGTTGTGTTCATTACTTGGACTTGTCGTAGACCGTGTTTTTACTTCACTTTCCTTTTTACTCAAAAACTCCTTTTTAACTCACCCAACCTCGGTTCCGCCGCGCCGATTTCCCGAGTATCCTCACAATGGTTCCGCCGCGCCGGGTTCCCATTGGCACACAACCGCATTGGCTCCGTACCGCGGATAACCAAGCACACACCCAACCTCGGTTCCGCCGCGCCGGGTTCCCGAGTATCCTCACAATGGTTCCGCCGCGCCGGGTTCCCATTGGCATACACACACACAACTCACATAATGCACCCAAAACCGGTCATTATGTAGTTTCAAAATATTTCCTCCCTCGGATACACATTTTTATCTTCGTTAACACACCCTAGGTGCCATGTCTCTATTCTCTTGGTTTTCGTGTCACGTTACATACATAGACTCCGTGGTGTAGGACTTTCCACATAACGAGCATTGATAAAATTAAAATGAATACAACAATATTATCCAACTCTTGACCACATAACATGTTTGAATCACAACAACAACATCATTCATCCCACTCATTTTTAAACAAAGATAACCTTATCTACATAAGCTTTAATGAACAAAGTTACTTTCAAATGAACTTATTTTTGAGTTATGATACAAAACTACTTATACTTAGGGATAGAGATAAGAAGTTACTACCGGGATGGAAGTTAAGGAAATCCTACCTTGCTTCTTGGCGGTAGTAGTTGGCTAAGAAGATTCGGTCGTCGGTTTTGGATTTCGGCGGCGTAACGGCGTCGGTTTGCTTCGAAAGGAAGAGAGTTGATCTTTTCTCTTCCTAGAAACAACTTTCTAACTAACTAAGCTACTTTAAAAGATCTAACGGTGGTTTTGGGAGGTGGTTTGGTGGTTTCTTTCAAGAACACTCAAGAACTCAAGAAAAGAAGAACTTTGGAAGCAAGAACACTAAGAAATTCTAGAGAGAAGTTGGAGCAAAGTGAGAAGGTGTGAGTTTAAGCTTGGAGTGAGCTTCTATTTATAGGCAAGGCTCTCCCTCTCTCCCTCTTTGGCCGGCCCCTCTCTCTCTCTCTCTATGTCACACTTTATTTCACATGTCATGCTTTGATTGAAAGGTTGGAAGCTAAATTGGTAGGCTTGCATGGCTATGTTAGTCCTTGGATGGGATTCTTGGAAGATTTGTTGCCATGGAGGAGACATGGGTACAAGATTCTTGGTTTAAACAAATGAAATTGGTACAAAGGAGGACAATGGAGGAAGATATGGAAGATATACATCTTCAATTTTTGAAAAGATGAAGAATCACCAAGTACAAGTCACATCTTTCTTCTTCTTCCTTCCTTCTTCCTTCTCTCTCTCTCCCTCTCCTTCTCTCTCTCTCTCTCGGCCTCTCTCTCTCTCTCCCTCTCGGCTCTCTCTCTCCCCTCTCCTCTCTCTCTCTCTCTCTCCCATGTACTAGCTATATACATATGTATATATATGTACAAACATGTAAGAATACAAATAAATATAGGTTACTTTTGTATAAAAGGGTAATTTAGTCTTAAAGGGTCAAGATTTTCCCCAATAAACAAATATAAAGTACGAGTACTTTAATTAATAAAATAATGTACTTTTGTACTCTCGGGAATCTTAACAAAACATTAGTTTAATGGGTTAAGTACTTTGGTTGAAAGATGAGCCTATTACCCAATGGTTAATAGAATCCCTAATGGTTATTATCCAAGGGATAATAAGGTACGGGTACTTTAAATATTAAACTATGTTTTGGAAATGACTACATGTCCTTTTGTAAAATCCCATGGTTATATATATATATATGTACTTACCAAATAAAATAAAGAGAATGCTTTTGTCCAATGGGTAAAGATTACCCTAATGGTTATTATCCAATGGTCCAAGGTTACTTGGGTACTTTTATTAGTAAAGTAATTTGAAAAGTACTTTTCAAAATAATTATAAATGTCAATCATAGTACTTTGCTTAAATCCTTCAAAATCCTTTTAATATAAAGAAATGGGTTTCTTTTATCCAATGGATAATAATTCCCCTAACAATTATCGTCCAATGGATAAAGAATAAAACCAAAATAATAAAAGAAAATAATTAAACAATTACTAGTCTAGGGTTCAAAAGGTTCAAAAGGTTTGAGATGGGGAAAACGGTCCATCTTCGGTTAGGGAAACGTAACTAGGTGACTTTCTAGTTTGGTTACTCCATCGAGCCGGTTAGAAGCTAACTAGGCTTGCTAGGTCGGACTAAATAGTCGAGAAACGATTCTCGAGGGTCCAAAGTGCGATTAGGGTTTCTAGTCGAGAATTACGATGATAAGGCGATCGATTGCTTAAATACAAACCACAAGAAAATCAAATAAGAACATCAACGAGAAATTAAGAAATTTCAATAACAACGAGATTTTTATTGCACGAAAAATCGGAGTTGTTACAGTATGGATGTACTCGTATAGTATTGCACCGTTTTTGTTAGGATTGGTACCGTAACGAAGTACTCGTACGGTATTGTACCCTTTTTGTGTGGTTTGGTACCGTAACGAAGTACTCGTACGGTATTGCACCATTTTGGAGTGGTTTGGTACCGTATGGATGTACTCGTACGGTATTGCACCGTTTTGGTTTGGTTTGGTACCGTAACGAAGTACTCGTACGGAATTGCACCGTTTTGGTGTGGTTTGGTACCGTATGGATGTACTCGTACGGTATTGCACCGTTTTGGTGTGGTTTGGTACCGTATGGATGTACTCGTACGGTATTGCATCGTACGATATTGCACCGTTTTGGTGTGGTTTGGTACCGTATGGATGTACTTGTACGGTATTGCACCGTTTTGGTGTGGCTTGGTACCGTATGGATGTACTCGTACGGTATTGCACCGTTTTGGTTTGGTTTGGTACCGTAACGAAGTACTCGTACGGAATTGCACCGTTTTGGTGTGGTTTGGTACCGTATGGATGTACTCGTACGGTATTGCACCGTTTTGGTGTGGTTTGGTACCGTATGGATGTACTCGTACGGTATTGCATCGTACGATATTGCACCGTTTTGGTGTGGTTTGGTACCGTATGGATGTACTTGTACGGTATTGCACCGTTTTGGTGTGGCTTGGTACCGTATGGATGTACTCGTACGGTATTGCACCGTTTTGGTTTGGTTTGGTACCGTAACGAAGTACTCGTACGGTATTGCACCGTTTTGGTGTGGTGTGGTACCGTATGGATGTACTCGTACAGTATTGCACCGTTTTGGTGTGGTTTGGTACCGTATGGATGTACTCGTACGGTATTGCACCGTTTTGGTGTGGTTTGGTACCGTATGGATGTACTCGTACGGTATTGCACCGTTTTGGTTTGGTTTGGTACCGTACCGAAGTACTCGAACTGTATTGTACCCTTTTGGTGTGGTTTGGTACCGTAACGAAGTACTCGTATGGTATTGCACCGTTTTGGTGTGGTTTGGTACCGTATCGATGTACTCGTACGGTATTGTACCCTTTTTGTCTGGTTCGGTACCGTAACGAAGTACTTGTACGGTATTGAACCGTTTTGGTTTGGTTTGGTACCGTATGGATGTACTCGTATGGTATTGCACCGTTTTGGTTTGGTTTGGTACCGTACCGAAGTACTCGTACGGTATTGTACCCTTTTGGTGTGGTTTGGTACCGTAACGAAGTACTCGTACGGTATTGCACCGTTTTGGTGTGGTTTGGTACCGTATGGATGTACTCGAACGGTATTGTACCCTTTTTGTGTGGTTTGGTACCGTAACGAAGTACTCGTATGGTATTGCACCATTTTGGAGTGGTTTGGTACCGTATGGATGTACTCGTACGGTATTGCACCGTTTTGGTTTGGTTTGGTACCGTAACGAAGTACTCGTACGGTATTGCACCGTTTTGGTGTGGTTTGGTACCGTATGGATGTACTCGTACGGTAATGCACCGTTTTGGTGTGGTTTGGTACCGTATGGATGTACTCGTACGGTATTGCATCGTACGGTATTGCACCGTTTTGGTGTGGTTTGGTACCGTATGGATGTACTTGTACGGTATTGCACCGTTTTGGTGTGGCTTGGTACCGTATGGATGTACTCATACGGTATTGCACCGTTTTGGTTTGGTTTGGTACCGTAACGAAGTTCTCGTACGGTATTGCACCGTTTTGGTGTGGTGTGGTAGCGTATGGATGTACTCGTACGGTATTGCACCGTTTTGGTGTGGTTTGGTACCTTATGGATGTACTCGTACGGTATTGCACCGTTTTGGTGTGGTTTGGTACCGTATGGATGTACTCGTACGGTATTGCACCGTTTTGGTTTGGTTTGGTACCGTAACGAAGTACTCGAACGGTATTGTACCCTTTTGGTGTGGTTTGGTACCGTAACGAAGTACTCGTACGGTATTGCACCGTTTTGGTGTGGTTTGGTACCGTATCGATGTACTCGTACGGTATTGTACCCTTTTTGTCTGGTTCGGTACCGTAACGAAGTACTCGTATGGTATTGCACCGTTTTGGTTTGGTTTGGTACCGTATGGATGTACTCGTATGGTATTTCACCGTTTTGGTTTGGTTTGGTACCGTAACGAAGTACTCGTACGGTATTGGACCCTTTTGGTGTGGTTTGGTACCGTAACGAAGTACTCGTACGGTATTGCACCGTTTTGGTGTGGTTTGGTACCGTATGGATGTACTCGTACGGTATTGTACCCTTTTTGTGTGGTTTGGTACCGTAACGAAGTACTCGTACGGTATTGCACCGTTTTGGTGTGGTTTGGTGCCGTATGGATGTACTCGTACGGTATTGCACCGTTTTGGTTAGGTTTGGTACCGTAACGAAGTACTCGTATGGTATTGTACCCTTTTGGTGTGGTTTGGTACCGTAACGAAGTACTCGTACGGTATTGCACCGTTTTGGTGTGGTTTGGTACCGTATGGATGTACTCGTACGGTATTGCACCGTTTTGGTTTGGTTTGGTACCGTAACGAAGTACTCGTACGGTATTGCACCGCTTTGGTGTGGTTTGGTACCGTATGGATGTACTCGTATGGTATTGCACCGTTTTGGTATGGTTTGGAACCGTATGGATGTACTTGTACGGTATTGCACCGTTTTGGTTTGGTTTGGTACCGTAACGAAGTACTCGTACGGTATTGCACCGTTTTGGTGTGGTTTGGTACGTATGGATTTACTCGTACGGTATTGCACCGTTTTGGTTTGGTTTGGTACCGTAACGAAGTACTCGTACGGTATTGCACCGTTTGGTGTGGTTTGGTACCGTATGGATGTACTCGTACGGTATTGCACCGTTTTGGTGTGGTTTGGTACCGTATGGATGTACTTGTACGGTATTGCACCGTTTTGGTTTGGTTTGGTACCGTAACGAAGTACTCGTACGGTATTGTACCCTTTTGGTGTGGTTTGGTACCGTAACGAAGTACTCGTACGGTATTGCACCGTTTTGGTGTGGTTTGGTACCGTATGGATGTACTCGTACGGTATTGCACTGTTTTGGTGTGGTTTGGTACCGTATGGATGTACTCGTACGGTATTGCATCGTACGGTATTGCACCGTTTTGGTGTGGTTTGGTACCGTATGGATGTACTTGTACGGTATTGCACCGTTTTGGTGTGGCTTGGTACCGTATGGATGTACTCGTACGGTATTGCACCGTTTTGGTTTGGTTTGGTACCGTAACGAAGTACTCGTACGGTATAGCACCGTTTTGGTGTGGTGTGGTAGCGTATGGATGTACTCGTACGGTATTGCACCGTTTTGGTGTGGTTTGGTACCGTATGGATGTACTCGTACGGTATTGCACCGTTTTGGTGTGGTTTGGTACCGTATGGATGTACTCGTACGGTATTGAACCGTTTTGGTTTGGTTTGGTACCGTAACGAAGTACTCGAACGGTATTGTACCCTTTTGGTGTGGTTTGGTACCGTAACGAAGTACTCGTACGGTATTGCACCGTTTTGGTGTGGTTTGGTACCGTATCGATGTACTCGTACGGTATTGTACCCTTTTTGTCTGGTTCGGTACCGTAACGAAGTACTCGTATTGTATTGCACCGTTTTGGTGTGGTTTGGTACCGTATGGATGTACTCGTATGGTATTGCACCGTTTTGGTTTGGTTTGGTACCGTAACGAAGTACTCGTACGGTATTGTACCCTTTTGGTGTGGTTTGGTACCGTAACGAAGTACTCGTACGGTATTGCACCGTTTTGGTGTGGTTTGGTACCGTATGGATGTACTCGTACGGTATTTTACCCTTTTTGTGTGGTTTGGTACCGTAACGAAGTACTCGTACGGTATTGCATCGTTTTGGTGTGGTTTGGTGCCGTATGGATGTACTCGTACGGTATTGCACCGTTTTGGTTAGGTTTGGTACCGTAACGAAGTACTCGTACGGTATTGTACCCTTTTGGTGTGGTTTGGTACCGTAACAAAGTACTCGTACGGTATTGCACCGTTTTGGTGTGGTTTGGTACCGTATGGATGTACTCGTACGGTATTGCACCGTTTTGGTTTGGTTTGGTACCGTAACGAAGTACTCGTACGGTATTGCACCGTTTTGGTGTGGTTTGGTACCGTATGGATGTACTCGTACGGTATTGCACCGTTTTGGTATGGTTTGGAACCGTATGGATGTACTTGTACGGTATTGCACCGTTTTGGTTTGGTTTGGTACCGTAACGAAGTACTCGTACGGTATTGCACCGTTTTGGTGTGGTTTGGTACGTATGGATGTACTCGTACGGTATTGCACCGTTTTGGTTTGGTTTGGTACCGTATGGATGTACTCGTACGGTATTGCACCGTTTTGGTGTGGTTTGGTACCGTATGGATGTACTTGTACGGTATTGCACCGTTTTGGTTTGGTTTGGTACCGTATGGATGTACTCGTACGGTATTGCACCGTTTTGGTGTGGTTTGGTACCGTATGGATGTACTTGTACGGTATTGCACCGTTTTGGTTTGGTTTGGTACCGTAACGAAGTACTCGTACGGTATTGTACCCTTTTGGTGTGGTTTGGTACCGTAATGAAGTACTCGTACGGTATTGCACCGTTTTGGTGTGCTATGGTACCGTATGGATTTACTCGTACGGTATTGCACCGTTTTGGTGTGGTTTGGTACCGTATGGATGTACTCGTACGGTATTGCATCGTACGGTATTGCACCGTTTTGGTGTGGTTTGGTACCGTATGGATGTACTTGTACGGTATTGCACCGTTTTGGTGTGGCTTGGTACCGTATGGATGTACTCGTACGGTATTGCACCGTTTTGGTTTGGTTTGGTACCGTAACGAAGTACTCGTACGGTATTGCACCGTTTTGGTGTGGTGTGGTAGCGTATGGATGTACTCGTACGGTATTGCACCGTTATGGTGTGGTTTGGTACCGTATGGATGTACTCGTACGGTATTGCACCGTTTTGGTGTGGTTTGGTACCGTATGGATGTACTCGTACGGTATTGCACCGTTTTGGTTTGGTTTGGAACCGTATGGATGTACTTGTACGGTATTGCACCGTTTTGGTTTGGTTTGGTACCGTAACGAAGTACTCGTACGGTATTGCACCGTTTTGGTGTGGTTTGGTACCGTATCGATGTACTCGTACGGTATTGTACCCTTTTTGTCTGGTTCGGTACCGTAACGAAGTACTCGTATGGTATTGCACCGTTTTGGTTTGGTTTGGTACCGTATGGATGTACTCGTATAGTATTGCACCGTTTTGGTTTGGTTTGGTACCGTAACGAAGTACTCGTACGGTATTGTACCCTTTTGGTGTGGTTTGGTACCGTAACGAAGTACTCGTACGGTATTGCACCGTTTTAGTGTGGTTTGGTACCGTATGGATGTACTCGTACGGTATTGTACCCTTTTTGTGTGGTTTGGTACCGTAACGAAGTACTCGTACGGTATTGCACCGTTTTGGTGTGGTTTCGTGCCGTATGGATGTACTCGTACGGTATTGCACCGTTTTGGTTAGGTTTGGTACCGTAACGAAGTACTCGTACGGTATTGTAACCTTTTGGTGTGGTTTGGTACCGTAACGAAGTACTCGTACGGTATTGCACCGTTTTGGTGTGGTTTGGTACCGTATGGATGTACTCGTACGGTATTGCACCGTTTTGGTTTGGTTTGGTACCGTAACGAAGTACTCGTACGGTATTGCACCGTTTTGGTGTGGTTTGGTACCGTATGTATGTACTCGTACGGTATTGCACCGTTTTGGTATGGTTTGGAACCGTATGGATGTACTTGTACGGTATTGCACCGTTTTGGTTTGGTTTGGTACTGTAACGAAGTACTCGTACGGTATTGCACCGTTTTGGTGTGGTTTGGTACGTATGGATGTACTCGTACGGTATTGCACCGTTTTGGTTTGGTTTGGTACCGTAACGAAGTACTCGTACGGTATTGCACCGTTTTGGTGTGGTTTGGTACCGTATGGATGTACTCGTACGGTATTGCACCGTTTTGGTGTGGTTTGGTACCGTATGGATGTACTTGTACGGTATTGCACCGTTTTGGTTTGGTTTGGTACCGTAACGAAGTACTCGTACGGTATTGTACCCTTTTGGTGTGGTTTGGTACCGTAACGAAGTACTCGTACGGTATTCCACCGTTTTGGTGTGGTTTGGTACCGTATGGATGTACTCGTACGGTATTGCACCGTTTTGGTTTGGTTTGGTACCGTAACGAAGTACTCGTACGGTATTGCACCGTTTTGGTGTGGTTTGGTACCGTATGTATGTACTCGTACGGTATTGCACCGTTTTGGTATGGTTTGGAACCGTATGGATGTACTTGTACGGTATTGCACCGTTTTGGTTTGGTTTGGTACCGTAACGAAGTACTCGTACGGTATTGCACCGTTTTGGTGTGGTTTGGTACGTATGGATGTACTCGTACGGTATTGCACCGTTTTGGTTTGGTTTGGTACCGTAACGAAGTACTCGTACGGTATTGCACCGTTGGGTGTGGTTTGGTACCGTATGGATGTACTTGTACGGTATTGCACCGTTTTGGTTTGGTTTGGTACCGTAACGAAGTACTCGTACGGTATTGTACCCTTTTGGTGTGGTTTGGTACCGTAACGAAGTACTCGTACGGTATTGCACCGTTTTGGTGAGGTTTGGCACCGTATGGATCTACTCGTACGGTATTGCACCGTTTTGGTGTGGTTTGGTACCGTATGGATGTACTCGTATGGTATTGCACCGTTTTTGTTCGGTTTGGTACCGTAACATAGTACTCGTACGGTATCGTACCCTTTTTGTGTGGTTTGGTACCGTAACGAAGTACTCGTACGGTATTGCACCGTTTTTGTGTGGGTTGGTACCGTATGGATGTACTCGTACGGTGTTGCACCGTTTTGGTTTTGTTTGGTACCGTAACGAAGTACTCGTACGGTATTATACCCTTTTGGTGTGGTTTGGTACCGTATGGATGTACTCGTACGGTATTGCACCGTTTTGGTGTGGTTTGGTACCATATGGATGTACTCGTACGGTATTGCACCGTTTTGGTGTGGCTTGGTACCGTATGGATGTACTCGTACGGTATTGCACCGTTTTGGTGTGCTATGGTACCGTATGGATCTACTCGTACGGTATTGCACCGTTTTGGTGTGGTTTGGTACCGTATGGATGTACTCGTACGGTATTGCATCGTACGGTATTGCACCGTTTTGGTGTGGTTTGGTACCGTATGGATGTACTTGTACGGTATTGCACCGTTTTGGTGTGGCTTGGTACCGTATGGATGTACTCGTACGGTATTGCACCGTTTTGGTTTGGTTTGGTACCGTAACGAAGTACTCGTATGGTATTGCACCGTTTTGGTGTGGTGTGGTAGCGTATGGATGTACTCGTACGGTATTGCACCGTTATGGTGTGGTTTGGTACCGTATGGATGTACTCGTACGGTATTGCACCGTTTTTGTGTGGTTTGGTACCGTATGGATGTACTCGTACGGTATTGCACCGTTTTGGTTTGGTTTGGAACCGTATGGATGTACTTGTACGGTATTGCACCGTTTTGGTTTGGTTTGGTACCGTAACGAAGTACTCGTACGGTATTGCACCGTTTTGGTGTGGTTTGGTACCGTATCGATGTACTCGTACGGTATTGTACCCTTTTTGTCTGGTTCGGTACCGTAACGAAGTACTCGTATGGTATTGCACCGTTTTGGTTTGGTTTGGTACCGTATGGATGTACTCGTATAGTATTGCACCGTTTTGGTTTGGTTTGGTACCGTAACGAAGTACTCGTACGGTATTGTACCCTTTTGGTGTGGTTTGGTACCGTAACGAAGTACTCGTACGGTATTGCACCGTTTTAGTGTGGTTTGGTACCGTATAGATGTACTCGTACGGTATTGTACCCTTTTTGTGTGGTTTGGTACCGTAACGAAGTACTCGTACGGTATTGCACCGTTTTGGTGTGGTTTGGTGCCGTATGGATGTACTCGTACGGTATTGCACCGTTTTGGTTAGGTTTGGTACCGTAACGAAGTACTCGTACGGTATTGTAACCTTTTGGTGTGGTTTGGTACCGTAACGAAGTACTCGTACGGTATTGCACCGTTTTGGTGTGGTTTGGTACCGTATGGATGTACTCGTACGGTATTGCACCGTTTTGGTTTGGTTTGGTACCGTAACGAAGTACTCGTACGGTATTGCACCGTTTTGGTGTGGTTTGGTACCGTATGTATGTACTCGTACGGTATTGCACCGTTTTGGTATGGTTTGGAACCGTATGGATGTACTTGTACGGTATTGCACCGTTTTGGTTTGGTTTGGTACCGTAACGAAGTACTCGTACGGTATTGCACCGTTTTGGTGTGGTTTGGTACGTATGGATGTACTCGTACGGTATTGCACCGTTTTGGTTTGGTTTGGTACCGTAACGAAGTACTCGTACGGTATTGCACCGTTGGGTGTGGTTTGGTACCGTATGGATGTACTTGTACGGTATTGCACCGTTTTGGTTTGGTTTGGTACCGTAACGAAGTACTCGTACGGTATTGTACCCTTTTGGTGTGGTTTGGTACCGTAACGAAGTACTCGTACGGTATTGCACCGTTTTGGTGAGGTTTGGCACCGTATGGATCTACTCGTACGGTATTGCACCGTTTTGGTGTGGTTTGGTACCGTATGGATGTACTCGTATGGTATTGCACCGTTTTTGTTCGGTTTGGTACCGTAACATAGTACTCGTACGGTATCGTACCCTTTTTGTGTGGTTTGGTACCGTAACGAAGTACTCGTACGGTATTGCACCGTTTTTGTGTGGGTTGGTACCGTATGGATGTACTCGTACGGTGTTGCACCGTTTTGGTTTGGTTTGGTACCGTAACGAAGTACTCGTACGGTATTATACCCTTTTGGTGTGGTTTGGTACCGTATGGATGTACTCGTACGGTATTGCACCGTTTTGGTGTGGTTTGGTACCATATGGATGTACTCGTACGGTATTGCACCGTTTTGGTGTGGCTTGGTACCGTATGGATGTACTCGTACGGTATTGCAACGTTTTGGTTTGGTTTGGTACCGTAACGAAGTACTCGAACGGTATTGTACCCTTTTGGTGTGGTTTGGTACCGTAACGAAGTACTCGTACGGTATTGCACCGTTTTGTTGTGGTTTGGTACCGTATCGATGTACTCGTACGGTATTGCACCGTTTTGGTGTGGTTTGGTACCGTATGGATGTACTCGTACGGTATTGCACCGTTTTGGTGTGGTTTGGTATCGTATGGATGTACTTGTACGGTATTGCACCGTTTTGGTTTGGTTTGGTACCGTAACGAAGTACTCGTACGGTATTGCACCGTTTTGGTGTGGTTTGGTACCGTATGGATGTACGCGTACGGTATTGCACCGTTTTGGTTTCGTTTGGTACCGTAACGAAGTACTCGTACGGTATTGCACCGTTTTGGTGTGGTGTGGTACCGTTTGGATGTACTCATACGGTATTGCACCGTTTTGGTGTGGTTTGGTACCGTATGGATGTACTCGTACGGTATTGCACCGTTTTGGTTTGGTTTGGTACCGTAACGAAGTACTCGAACGGTATTGTACCCTTTTGGTGTGGTTTGGTACCGTAACGAAGTACTCGTACGGTATTGCACCGTTTTGTTGTGGTTTGGTACCGTATGGATGTACTCGTACGGTATTGCACCGTTTTGGTGTGGTTTGGTATCGTATGGATGTACTTGTACGGTATTGCACCGTTTTGGTTTGGTTTGGTACCGTAACGAAGTACTCGTACGGTATTGCACCGTTTTGGTGTGGTTTGGTACCGTATGGATGTACGCGTACGGTATTGCACCGTTTTGGTTTGGTTTGGTACCGTAACGAAGTACTCGTACGGTATTGCACCGTTTTGGTGTGGTGTGGTACCGTTTGGATGTACTCGTACGGTATTGCACCGTTTTGGTGTGGTTTGGTACCGTATGGATGTACTCGTACGGTATTGCACCGTTTTGGTTTGGTTTGGTACCGTAACGAAGTACTCGAACGGTATTGTACCCTTTTGGTGTGGTTTGGTACCGTAACGAAGTACTCGTACGGTATTGCACCGTTTTGGTGTGGTTTGGTACCGTATCGATGTACTCGTACGGTATTGTACCCTTTTTGTGTGGTTTGGTACCGTAACGAAGTACTCGTACGGTATTGCACCATTTTGGTTTGGTTTGGTACCGTATGGATGTACTCGTATGGTATTGCACCGTTTTGGTTTGGTTTGGTACCGTAACGAAGTACTCGTACGGTATTGTACCCTTTTGGTGTGGTTTGGTACCGTAACGAAGTACTCGTACGGTATTGCACCGTTTTGGTGAGGTTTGGCACCGTATGGATCTACTCGTACGGTATTGCACCGTTTTGGTGTGGTTTGGTACCGTATGGATGTACTCGTACGGTATTGCAACGTTTTTGTTAGGTTTGGTACTGTAACGAAGTACTCGTACGGTATTGTACCCTTTTGGTGTGGTTTGGTACCGTAACGAAGTACTGGTACGGTATTGCACCGTTTTGGTGTTGTTTGGTACCGTCTGGATGTACTCGTACGGTATTGCACCGTTTTGGTTTGGTTTGGTACCGTAACGAAGTACTCGTACGGTATTGCACCCTTTTTGTGTGGTTTGGTACCGTAACGAAGTACTCGTACGGTATTGCACCGTTTTGGTGTGGTTTGGTACCGTATCGATGTACTCGTACGGTATTGTACCCTTTTTGTGTGGTTTGGTACCGTAACGAAGTACTCGTACGGTATTGCAACGTTTTGGTGTGGTTTGGTACCGTATGGATGTACTCGTACGGTATTGCACCGTTTTGGTTTGGTTTGGTACCGTAACGAAGTACTCGTACGGTATTGCACTGTTTTGGTGTGGTTTGGTAACGTATGGATGTACTCGTACGGTATTGCACCGTTTTGGTGTGGTTTGGTACCGTATGGATGTACTCGTACGGTATTGCACCGTTTTGGTGTGGCTTGGTACCGTATGGATGTACTCGTACGGTATTGCACAGTTTTGGTTTGGTTTGGTACCGTAACGAAGTACTCGTATGGTATTGCACCGTTTTGGTGTGGTGTGGTACCGTATGGATGTACTCGCATGGTATTCCACCGTTTTGGTGTGGTTTGGTACCGTATGGATGTACTCGTACGGTATTGCACCGTTTTGGTGTGGTTTGGTACCGTATGGATGTTCTCGTACGGTATTGCACCGTTTTGGTTTGGTTTGATACCGTAACGAAGTACTCGTACGGTATTGTACCCTTTTGGTGTGGTTTGGTACCGTAACGAAGTACTCGTACGGTATTGCACCGTTTTGGTATGTTTGGTACCGTATGGATCTACTCGTACGGTATTGCATCGTTTTGGTTAGGTTTGGTACCGTAACGAAGTACTCGTACGGTATTGTACCCTTTTGGTGTGGTTTGGTACCGTAACGAAGTACTCGTACGGTATTGTACCCTTTGGGTGTGGTTTGGTACCGTAACGAAGTACTCTTACGGTATTGCACCGTTTTGGTGTGGTTTGGTACCGTATCGATGTACTCGTACGGTATTGCACCGTTTTGGTGTGGTTTGGTAACGTAACGAAGTACTCGTACGGTATTGCACCCTTTTTGTGTGGTTTGGTACCGTAACGAAGTACTCGTACGGTATTGCACCGTTTTGGTGTGGTTTGGTACCGTATGGATGTACTCGTACGGTATTGCACCGTTTTGGTGTGGTTTGGTACCGTATGGATGTACTCGTACGGTATTGCACCGTTTTGGTTTGGTTTGGTACCGTTACGAAGTACTCGTACGGTATTGTACCCTTTTGGTGTGGTTTGGTACCGTAACGAAGTACTCGTACGGTATTGCACCATTTTGGTGTGGTTTGGTACCGTATGGATGTACTCGTACGGTATTGCACCGTTTTGGTGTGGTTTGGTACCATATGGATGTAGTCGTACGGTATTGCACCGTTTTGGTTAGGTTTGGTACCGTAACGAAGTACTCGTACGGTATTGTACCCTTTTGGTGTGGTTTGGTACCGTAACGAAGTACTCGTACGGTATTGCACCGTTTTGGTATGGTTTGGTACAGTATGGATGTACTCGTACGGTATTGCACCGTTTTGGTTTGGTTTGGTACCGTAACGAAGTGCTTGTACGGTATTGCACCGTTTTGGTGTGGTTTGGTACCGTATGGATGTACTCGTACGGTATTGCACCGTTTTGGTTTGGTTTGGTACCGTAACGAAGTACTCGTACGGTATTGCACCATTTTGGTGTGGTTTGGTACCGTATGGATGTACTCGTACGGTATTGCACCGTTTTGGTGTGGTTTGGTACCATATGGATGTACTCGTACGGTATTGCACCGTTTTGGTTAGGTTTGGTACCGTAACGAAGTACTCGTACGGTATTGTACCCTTTTGGTGTGGTTTGGTACCGTAACGAAGTACTCGTACGGTATTGCACCGTTTTGGTATGGTTTGGTACAGTATGGATGTACTCGTACGGTATTGCACCGTTTTGGTTTGGTTTGGTACCGTAACGAAGTGCTTGTACGGTATTGCACCGTTTTGGTGTGGTTTGGTACCGTATGGATGTACTCGTACGGTATTGCACCGTTTTGGTTTGGTTTGGTACCGTAACGAAGTACTCGTACGGTATTGTACCCTTTTGGTGTGGTTTGGTACCGTAACGAAGTACTCGTACGGTATTGCACCATTTTGGTGAGGTTTGGTACCGTATGGATCTACTCGTACGGTATTGCACCGTTTTGGTATGGTTTGGTACCGTATGGATGTACTCGTATGGTATTGCACCGTTTTTGTTAGGTTTGGTACCGTAACGAAGTACTCGTACGGTATTGTACCCTTTTTTTGTGGTTTGGTACCGTAACGAAGTACTCGTACGGTATTGCACCGTTTTGGTGTGGTTGGGTACCGTATGGATGTACTCGTACGGTATTGCACCGTTTTGCTTTGGTTTGGTACCGTAACGAAGTACTCGTACGGTATTGTACCCTTTTGGTGTGGTTTGGTACCGTAACGAAGTACTCGTACGGTATTGCACCGTTTGGGTGAGGTTTGGCACCGTATAGATCTACTCGTACGGTATCGCACCGTTTTGGTGTGGTTTGGTACCGTATGGATGTACTCGTATGGTATTGCACCGTTTTTGTTAGGTTTGGTACCGTAACGAAGTACTCGTACGGTATTGTACCCATTTTTTGTGGTTTGGTACCGTAACGAAGTACTCGTACGGTATTGCACCGTTTTGGTGTGGTTTGGTACCGTATGGATGTACTCGTACGGTTTTGCACCGTTTTGGTGTGGTTTGGTACCGTATGGATGTACTCGTACGGTATTGCACCGTTTTGTTGTGGTTTGGTACCGTATGGATGTACTCGTACGGTAATGCACCCTTTTGGTGTGGTTTGGTACCGTAACGAAGTACTCGTACGGTATTGCACCGTTTTGGTATTGTTTGGTACCATATGGATGTACTCGTACGGTATTGCACCCTTTTGGTGAGGTTTGGTACCGTAACGAAGTACTCGTACGGTATTGTACCCTTTTGGTGTGGTTTGGTACCGTAACGAAGTACTCGTACGGTATTGCACCGTTTGGGTGAGGTTTGGCACCGTATGGATCTACTCGTACGGTATTGCACCGTTTTGGTATGGTTTGGTACCGTATGGATGTACTCGTATGGTATTGCACCGTTTTTGTTAGGTTTGGTACCGTAACGATGTACTCGTACGGTATTGTACCCATTTTTTGTGGTTTGGTACCGTAACGAAGTACTCGTACGGTATTGCACCGTTTTGGTATGTTTGGTACCGTATGGATCTACTCGTACGGTATTGCATCGTTTTGGTTAGGTTTGGTACCGTAACGAAGTACTCGTACGGTATTGTACCCTTTTGGTGTGGTTTGGTACCGTAACGAAGTACTCGTACGGTATTGTACCCTTTGGGTGTGGTTTGGTACCGTAACGAAGTACTCTTACGGTATTGCACCGTTTTGGTGTGGTTTGGTACCGTATCGATGTACTCGTACGGTATTGCACCGTTTTGGTGTGGTTTGGTAACGTAACGAAGTACTCGTACGGTATTGCACCCTTTTTGTGTGGTTTGGTACCGTAACGAAGTACTCGTACGGTATTGCACCGTTTTGGTGTGGTTTGGTACCGTATGGATGTACTCGTACGGTATTGCACCGTTTTGGTGTGGTTTGGTACCGTATGGATGTACTCGTACGGTATTGCACCGTTTTGGTTTGGTTTGGTACCGTTACGAAGTACTCGTACGGTATTGTACCCTTTTGGTGTGGTTTGGTACTGTAACGAAGTACTCGTACGGTATTGCACCGTTTGGGTGAGGTTTGGCACCGTATGGATCTACTCGTACGGTATTGCACCGTTTTGGTATGGTTTGGTACCGTATGGATGTACTCGTATGGTATTGCACCGTTTTTGTTAGGTTTGGTACCGTAACGAAGTACTCGTACGGTATTGTACCCATTTTTTGTGGTTTTGTACCGTAACGAAGTACTCGTACGGTATTGCACCGTTTTGGTGTGGTTTGGTACCGTATGGATGCACTCGTACGGTTTTGCACCGTTTTGGTGTGGTTTGGTACCGTATGGATGTACTCGTACGGTATTGCACCGTATTGGTTTGGTTTGGTACCGTAACGAAGTACTCGTACGGTATTGTACCCTTTTGGTGTGGTTTTGTACCGTAACGAAGTACTCGTACGGTATTGCACCGTTTGGGTGAGGTTTGGCACCGTATGGATCTACTCGTACGGTATCGCACCGTTTTGGTGTGGTTTGGTACCGTATGGATGTACCCGTACGGTATTGCACCGTTTTGGTTTGGTTTGGTACCGTAACGAAGTACTCGTACGGTATTGTACCCTTTTGGTGTGGTTTGGTACCGTAACGAAGTACTCGTACGGTATTGTACCCTTTTTTTGTGGTTTGGTACCGTAACGAAGTACTCGTACGGTATTGCACCGTTTTGGTATTGTTTGGTACCGTATGGATGTACTCGTACGGTATTGCACCGTTTTGGTGTGGTTTGGTACCGTATGTATGTACTCGTATGGTATTGCACCGTTTTGGTTTGGTTTGGTACCGTAACGAAGTACTCATACGGTATTGTACCCTTTTGGTGTGGTTTGGTACCGTAACGAAGTACTCGTACGGTATTGCACCATTTTGGTGTGGTTTGGTACCGTATGGATGTACTCGTACGGTATTGCACCGTTTTGGTGTGGTTTGGTACCATATGGATGTACTCGTACGGTATTGCACCGTTTTGGTTAGGTTTGGTACCGTAACGAAGTACTCGTACGGTATTGTACCCTTTTGGTGTGGTTTGGTACCGTAACGATGTACTCGTACGGTATTGCACCGTTTTGGTATGGTTTGGTACAGTATGGATGTACTCGTACGGTATTGCACCGTTTTGGTTTGGTTTGGTACCGTAACGAAGTGCTTGTACGGTATTGCACCGTTTTGGTGTGGTTTGGTACCGTATGGATGTACTCGTACGGTATTGCACCGTTTTGGTTTGGTTTGGTACCGTAACGAAGTACTCGTACGGTATTGTACCCTTTTGGTGTGGTTTGGTACCGTAACGAAGTACTCGTACGGTATTGCACCATTTTGGTGAGGTTTGGTACCGTATGGATCTACTGGTACGGTATTGCACCGTTTTGGTATGGTTTGGTACCGTATGGATGTACTCGTATGGTATTGCACCGTTTTTGTTAGGTTTGGTACCGTAACGAAGTACTCGTACGGTATTGTACCCTTTTTTTGTGGTTTGGTACCGTAACGAAGTACTCGTACGGTATTGCACCGTTTTGGTGTGGTTTGGTACCGTATGGATGTACTCGTACGGTATTGCACCGTTTTGCTTTGGTTTGGTACCGTAACGAAGTACTCGTACGGTATTGTACCCTTTTGGTGTGGTTTGGTACCGTAACGAAGTACTCGTACGGTATTGCACCGTTTGGGTGAGGTTTGGCACCGTATAGATCTACTCGTACGGTATCGCACCGTTTTGGTGTGGTTTGGTACCGTATGGATGTACTCGTATGGTATTGCACCGTTTTTGTTAGGTTTGGTACCGTAACGAAGTACTCGTACGGTATTGTACCCATTTTTTGTGGTTTGGTACCGTAACGAAGTACTCGTACGGTATTGCACCGTTTTGGTGTGGTTTGGTACCGTATGGATGTACTCGTACGGTTTTGCACCGTTTTGGTGTGGTTTGGTACCGTATGGATGTACTCGTACGGTATTGCACCGTTTTGTTGTGGTTTGGTACCGTATGGATGTACTCGTACGGTAATGCACCCTTTTGGTGTGGTTTGGTACCGTAACGAAGTACTCGTACGGTATTGCACCGTTTTGGTATTGTTTGGTACCATATGGATGTACTCGTACGGTATTGCACCCTTTTGGTGAGGTTTGGTACCGTAACGAAGTACTCGTACGGTATTGTACCCTTTTGGTGTGGTTTGGTACCGTAACGAAGTACTCGTACGGTATTGCACCGTTTGGGTGAGGTTTGGCACCGTATGGATCTACTCGTACGGTATTGCACCGTTTTGGTATGGTTTGGTACCGTATGGATGTACTCGTATGGTATTGCACCGTTTTTGTTAGGTTTGGTACCGTAACGAAGTACTCGTACGGTATTGTACCCATTTTTTGTGGTTTGGTACCGTAACGAAGTACTCGTACGGTATTGCACCGTTTTGGTGTGGTTTGGTACCGTATGGATGTACTCGTACGGTTTTGCACCGTTTTGGTGTGGTTTGGTACCGTATGGATGTACTCGTACGGTATTGCACCGTTTTGGTTTGGTTTGGTACCGTTACGAAGTACTCGTACGGTATTGTACCCTTTTGGTGTGGTTTGGTACCGTAACGAAGTACTCGTACGGTATTGCACCGTTTGGGTGAGGTTTGGCACCGTATGGATCTACTCGTACGGTATTGCACCGTTTTTGTATGGTTTGGTACCGTATGGATGTACTCGTATGGTATTGCACCGTTTTTGTTAGGTTTGGTACCGTAACGAAGTACTCGTACGGTATTGTACCCATTTTTTGTGGTTTGGTACCGTAACGAAGTACTCGTACGGTATTGCACCGTTTTGGTGTGGTTTGGTACCGTATGGATGTACTCGTACGGTTTTGCACCGTTTTGGTGTGGTTTTGTACCGTATGGATGTACTCGTACGGTATTGCACCGTATTGGTTTGGTTTGGTTCCGTAACGAAGTACTCGTACGGTATTGTACCCTTTTGGTGTGGTTTTGTACCGTAACGAAGTACTCGTACGGTATTGCACCGTTTGGGTGAGGTTTGGCACCGTATGGATCTACTCGTACGGTATCGCACCGTTTTGGTGTGGTTTGGTACCGTATGGATGTACTCGTACGGTATTGCACCGTTTTGGTTTGGTTTGGTACCGTAACGAAGTACTCGTACGGTATTGTACCCTTTTGGTGTGGTTTGGTACCGTAACGAAGTACTCGTACAGTATTGTACCCTTTTTTTGTGGTTTGGTACCGTAACGAAGTACTCGTACGGTATTGCACCGTTTTGGTATTGTTTGGTACCGTATGGATGTACTCGTACGGTATTGCACCGTTTTGGTGTGGTTTGGTACCGTATGTATGTACTCGTATGGTATTGCACCGTTTTTGTTTGGTTTGGTACCGTAACGAAGTACTCATACGGTATTGTACCCTTTTGGTGTGGTTTGGTACCGTAACGAAGTACTCGTACGGTATTGCACCATTTTGGTGTGGTTTGGTACCGTATGGATGTACTCGTACGGTATTGCACCGTTTTGGTGTGGTTTGGTACCATATGGATGTACTCGTACGGTATTGCACCGTTTTGGTTAGGTTTGGTACCGTAACGAAGTACTCGTACGGTATTGTACCCTTTTGGTGTGGTTTGGTACCGTAACGAAGTACTCGTACGGTATTGCACCGTTTTGGTATGGTTTGGTACAGTATGGATGTACTCGTACGGTATTGCACCGTTTTGGTTTGGTTTGGTACCGTAACGAAGTGCTTGTACGGTATTGCACCGTTTTGGTGTGGTTTGGTACCGTATGGATGTACTCGTACGGTATTGCACCGTTTTGGTTTGGTTTGGTACCGTAACGAAGTACTCGTACGGTATTGTACCCTTTTGGTGTGGTTTGGTACCGTAACGAAGTACTCGTACGGTATTGCACCATTTTGGTGAGGTTTGGTACCGTATGGATCTACTCGTACGGTATTGCACCATTTTGCTTTGGTTTGGTACCGTAACGAAGTACTCGTACGGTATTGTACCCTTTTGGTGTGGTTTGGTACCGTAACGAAGTACTCGTACGGTATTGCACCGTTTGGGTGAGGTTTGGCACCGTATAGATCTACTCGTACGGTATCGCACCGTTTTGGTGTGGTTTGGTACCGTATGGATGTACTCGTATGGTATTGCACCGTTTTTGTTAGGTTTGGTACCGTAACGAAGTACTCGTACGGTATTGTACCCATTTTTTGTGGTTTGGTACCGTAACGAAGTACTCGTTCGGTATTGCACCGTTTTGGTGTGGTTTGGTACCGTATGGATGTACTCGTACGGTTTTGCACCGTTTTGGTGTGGTTTGGTACCGTATGGATGTACTCGTACGGTATTGCACCGTTTTGTTGTGGTTTGGTACCGTATGGATGTACTCGTATGGTATTGCACCGTTTTGGTTTGGTTTGGTACCGTTACGAAGTACTCTTACAGTATTGTACCCTTTTGGTGTGGTTTGGTACCGTAACGAAGTACTCGTACGGTATTGCACCATTTTGGATAGGTTTGGTACCGTATGGATCTACTCGTACGGTATTGCACCGTTTTGGTATGGTTTGGTACCGTATGGATGTACTCGTATGGTATTGCACCGTTTTTGTTAGGTTTGGTACCGTAACGAAGTACTCGTACGGTATTGTACCCTTTTTTTGTGGTTTGGTACCGTAACGAAGTACTCGTACGGTATTGCACCGTTTTGGTGTGGTTTGGTACCGTATGGATGTACTCGTACGGTATTGCACCGTTTTGCTTTGGTTTGGTACCGTAACGAAGTACTCGTACGGTATTGTACCCTTTTGGTGTGGTTTGGTACCGTAACGAAGTACTCGTACGGTATTGCACCGTTTGGGTGAGGTTTGGCACCGTATAGATCTACTCGTACGGTATCGCACCGTTTTGGTGTGGTTTGGTACCGTATGGATGTACTCGTATGGTATTGCACCGTTTTTGTTAGGTTTGGTACCGTAACGAAGTACTCGTACGGTATTGTACCCATTTTTTGTGGTTTGGTACCGTAACGAAGTACTCGTTCGGTATTGCACCGTTTTGGTGTGGTTTGGTACCGTATGGATGTACTCGTACGGTTTTGCACCGTTTTGGTGTGGTTTGGTACCGTATGGATGTACTCGTACGGTATTGCACCGTTTTGTTGTTGTTTGGTACCGTATGGATGTACTCGTATGGTATTGCACCGTTTTGGTTTGGTTTGGTACCGTTACGAAGTACTCGTACGGTATTGTACCCTTTTGGTGTGGTTTGGTACCGTAACGAAGTACTCGTACGGTATTGCACCGTTTTGGTGTGGTTTGGTACCGTATGGATGTACTCGTATGGTATTGCACCGTTTTGGTGTGGTTTGGTACCGTATGGATGTACTCGTACGGTATTGCGCCGTTTTGGTGTGGTTTGGTACCGTATGGATGTACTCGTACGGTATTGCACCGTTTTGGTTTGGTTTGGTACCGTAACGAAGTACTCGAACGGTATTGTACCCTTTTGGTGTGGTTTGGTACCGTAACGAAGTACTCGTACGGTATTGCACCGTTTTTGTGTGGTTTGGTACCGTATGGATGTACTCGTACGGTATTGCACCATTTTGGTTATGTTTGGTACCGTAACGAAGTACTCGTACGGTATTGTACCCCTTCGGTGTGGTTTGGTACCGTAACGAAGTACTCGTACGGTATTGCACCGTTTTGGTGAGGTTTGGTACCGTATGGATCTACTCGTACGGTATTGCACTGTTTTGGTGTGGTTTGGTACCGTATGGATGTACTCGTAGGGTATTGCACCGTTTTGCTGTGGTTTGGTACCGTATGGATGTACTCGTACGGTAATGCACCCTTTTGGTGTGGTTTGGTACCGTAACAAAGTACTCGTACGGTATTGCACCGTTTTGGTATTGTTTGGTACCATATGGATGTACTCGTACGGTATTGCACCCTTTTGGTGTGGTTTGGTACCATATGGATGTGCTCGTATTGTATTGCACCGTTTTGGTTTGGTTTAGTACCGTAACGAAGTACTCGTACGGTATTGTACCCTTTTGGTGTGGTTTGGTACCGTAACGAAGTACTCGTACGGTATTGCACCATTTTGGTGTGGTTTGGTACCGTATGGATGTACTCGTACGGTATTGCACCATTTTTGTGTGGTTTGGTACCGTATGGATGTACTCGTACGGTATTGCACCGTTTTGGTTTGGTTTGGTACCGTAACGAAGTACTCGTACGGTATTGTACCCTTTTGGTGTGGTTTGGTACCGTAACGAAGTACTCGTACGGTATTGCACCGTTTTGGTGTGGTTTGGTACCGTATCGATGTACTCGTACGGTATTGCACCGTTTTGGTGTGGTTTGGTACCGTATGGATGTACTTGTACGGTATTGCACCGTTTTGGTTTGGTTTGGTACCGTAACGAAGTACTCGTACGGTATTGTACCCTTTAGGTGTGGTTTGGTCCCGTAAAGAAGTACTCGTACGGTATTGCACCGTTTTGGTGTGGTTTGGTTCCGTATGGATGTACTCGTACGGTATTGCACCGTTTTTGTGTGGTTTGGTACCGTATGGATGTACTCGTACGGTATTGCACCGTTTTTGTGTGGTTTGGTACCGTATGGATGTACTCGTACGGTATTGCACCATTTTGGTGTGGTTTGGTACCGTATGGATGTAGACGTACGGTATTGCACCGTTTTGGTTTGGTTTGGTACCGTAACGAAGTACTCGAACGGTATTGTGCCCTTTTGGTGTGGTTTGGTACCGTAACGAAGTACTCGTACGGTATTGCACCGTTTTGGTGTGGTTTGGTACTGTATCGATGTACTCGTATGGTATTGCACCGTTTTGGTGTGGTTTGGTACCGTATGGATGTACTCGTACGGTATTGCACCGTTTTGGTTTGGTTTGGTACCGTAACGAAGTACTTGAACGGTATTGTACCCTTTTGGTGTGGTTTGGTACCGTAACGAAGTACTCGTACGGTATTGCACCGTTTTTGTGTGGTTTGGTATCGTATGGATGTACTCGTACGGTATTGCACCGTTTTGGTTTGGTTTGGTACCGTAACGAAGTACTCGTACGGTATTGTACCCTTTCGGTGTGGTTTGGTACCGTAACGAAGTACTCGTACGGTATTGCACCGTTTTGGTGAGGTTTGGTAACGTATGGATCTACTCGTACGGTATTGCACCGTTTTGGTGTGGTTTGGTACCATATGGATGTACTCGTACGGTATTGCACCGTTTTTGTGTGGTTTGGTACCGTATGGATGTACTCGTACGGTATTGCACCGTTTTGGTGTGGTTTGGTACCGTATGGATGTAGACGTACGGTATTGCACCGTTTTGGTTTGGTTTGGTACCGTAACGAAGTACTCGAACGGTATTGTACCCTTTTGGTGTGGTTTCGGACCGTAACGAAGTACTCGTACGGTATTGCACCGTTTTGGTGTGGTTTGGTACCGTATGGTTGTACTCGTATGGTATTGCACCGTTTTTGTTAGGTTTGGTACCGTAACGAAGTACTCGTACGGTATTGTACCCTTTTTGTGTGGTTTGGTACCGTAACGAAGTACTCGTACGGTATTGCACCGTTTTGGTATTGTTTGGTACCGTATGGATGTACTCGTACGGTATTGCACCGTTTTGGTGTGGTTTGGTACCGTATGGATGTACTCGTACGGTACTGCACCGTTTTGGTTTGGTTTGGTACCGTAACGAAGTACTCGTACGGTATTGTACCCTTTTGGTGTGGTTTGGTACCGTAACGAAGTACTCGTACGGTATTGCACCGTTTTGGTGTGGTTTGGTACCGTATCGATGTACTAGTACGGTATTGCACCGTTTTGGTGTGGTTAGGTACCGTATGGATGTACTCGTATGGTATTGCACCGTTTTGGTTTGGTTTGGTACCGTAATGAAGTACTCGTACGGTATTGTACCCTTTTGGTGTGGTTTGGTACCTTAACGAAGTACTCGTACGGTATTGCACCGTTTTGGTGTCGTTTGGTTCCGTATGGATGTACTCGTACGGTATTGCACCGTTTTTGTGTAGTTTGGTACCGTATGGATGTACTCGTACGGTATTGCACCGTTTTTGTGTGGTTTGGTACCGTATGGATGTACTCGTACGGTATTGCACCGTTTTGGTGTGGTTTGGTGCCGTATGGATGTAGACGTACGGTATTGCACCGTTTTGGTTTGGTTTGGTACCGTAACGAAGTACTCGAACGGTATTGTACCCTTTTGGTGTGGTTTGGTACCGTAACGAAGTACTCGTACGGTATTGCACCGTTTTGGTGTGGTTTTGTACCGTATCGATGTACTCGTATGGTATTACACCGTTTTGGTGTGGTTTGGTACCGTATGGATGTACTCAAACGGTATTGCACCGTTTTGGTTTGGTTTTGTACCGTAACGAAGTACTCGTACGGTATTGTACCCTTTTGGTGTGGTTTGGTACCGTAACGAAGTACTCGTACGGTTTTGCACCGTTTTGGTGAGGTTTGGTACCGTATGGATGTACTCATACGGTATTGCACCGTTTTGGTGTGGTTTGGTACCGTATCGATGTACTCGTACGGTATTGCACCGTTTTGGTGTGGTCTGGTACCGTATGGATGTACTCGTACGGTATTGCACCGTTTTGGTTTGGTTTGGTACCGTAACGAAGTACTCGTACGGTATTGTACCCTTTTGGTGTGGTTTGGTACCGTAACGAAGTACTCGTACGGTATTGCACCATTTTGGTGTGGTTTGGTACCGTATGGATGTACTCGTACGGTATTGCACCATTTTGGTGTGGTTTGATACCATATGGATGTACTCGTACGGTATTGCACCGTTTTGGTTAGGTTTGGTACCGTAACGAAGTACTCGTACGGTATTGTACCCTTTTGGTGTGGTTTGGTACCGTAACGAAGTACTCGTACGGTATTGCACTGTTTTGGTGTGGTTTGGTACAGTATGGATGTACTCGTACGGTATTGCACCGTTTTGGTTTGGTTTGGTACCGTAACGAAGTACTTGTACGGTATTGCACCGTTTTGGTGTGGTTTGGTACCGTATGGATGTACTCGTACGGTATTGCACCGTTTTTGTTTGGTTTGGTACCGTAACGAAGTACTCGTACGGTATTGTACCCTTTTGGTGTGGTTTGGTACCGTAACGAAGTACTCGTACGGTATTGCACCATTTTGGTGAGGTTTGGTACCGTATGGATCTACTCGTACGGTATTGCACCGTTTTGGTATGGTTTGGTACCGTATGGATGTACTCGTACGGTATTGCACCGTTTTGGTTTGGTTTGGTACCGTAACGAAGTACTTGTACGGTATTGCACCGTTTTGGTGTGGTTTGGTACCGTATGGATGTACTCGTACGGTATTGCACCGTTTTGGTTTGGTTTGGTACCGTAACGAAGTACTCGTACGGTATTGTACCCTTTTGGTGTGGTTTGGTACCGTAACGAAGTACTCGTACGGTATTGCACCATTTTGGTGAGGTTTGGTACCGTATGGATTCACTCGTACGGTATTGCACCGTTTTGGTATGGTTTGGTACCGTATGGATGTACTCATATGGTATTGCACCGTTTTTGTTAGGTTTGGTACCGTAACGAAGTACTCGTACGGTATTGTACCCTTTTTTTGTGGTTTGGTACCGTAACGAAGTACTCGTACGGTATTGCACCGTTTTGGTGTGGTTTGGTACCGTATGGATGTACTCGTACGGTATTGCACCGTTTTGCTTTGGTTTGGTACCGTAACGAAGTACTCGTACGGTATTGTACACTTTTGGTGTGGTTTGGTACCGTAACGAAGTACTCGTACGGTATTGCACCGTTTGGGTGAGGTTTGGCACCGTATAGATCTACTCGTACGGTATCGCACCGTTTTGGTGTGGTTTGGTACCGTATGGATGTACTCGTATGGTATTGCACCGTTTTTGTTAGGTTTGGTACCGTAACGAAGTACTCGTACGGTATTGTACCCATTTTTTGTGGTTTGGTACCGTAACGAAGTACTCGTACGGTATTGCACCGTTTTGGTGTGGTTTGGTACCGTATGGATGTACTCGTACGGTTTTGCACCGTTTTGGTGTGGTTTGGTACCGTATGGATGTACTCGTACGGTATTGCACCGTTTTGTTGTGGTTTGGTACCGTATGGATGTACTCGTATGGTATTGCACCGTTTTGGTTTGGTTTGGTACCGTAACGAAGTACTCGTACGGTATTGTACCCTTTTGGTGTGGTTTGGTACCGTAACGAAGTACTCGTACGGTATTGCACCTTTTTGGTGTGGTTTGGTACCGTATGGATGTACTCGTATGGTATTGCACCGTTTTGGTGTGGTTTGGTACCGTATGGATGTACTCGTACGGTATTGCGCCGTTTTGGTGTGGTTTGGTACCGTATGGATGTACTCGTACGGTATTGCACCGTTTTGGTTTGGTTTGGTACCGTAACGAAGTACTCGAACAGTATTGTACCCTTTTGGTGTGGTTTGGTACCGTAACGAAGTACTCGTACGGTATTGCACCGTTTTTGTGTGGTTTGGTACCGTATGGATGTACTCGTACGGTATTGCACCGTTTTTGTGTGGTTTGGTACCGTATGGATGTACTCGTACGGTATTGCACCGTTTTGGTGTGGTTTGGTGCCGTATAGATGTAGACGTACGGTATTGCACCGTTTTGGTTTGGTTTGGTACCGTAACGAAGTACTCGAACGGTATTGTACCCTTTTGGTGTGGTTTGGTACCGTAACGAAGTACTCGTACGGTATTGCACCGTTTTGGTGTGGTTTGGTACCGTATCGATGTACTCGTATGGTATTACACCGTTTTGGTGTGGTTTGGTACCGTATGGATGTACTCATACGGTATTGCACCGTTTTGGTTTGGTTTTGTACCGTAACGAAGTACTCGTACGGTATTGTACCCTTTTGGTGTGGTTTGGTACCGTAACGAAGTACTCGTACGGTATTGCACCGTTTTGGTGAGGTTTGGTACCGTATGGATGTACTCATACGGTATTGCACCGTTTTGGTGTGGTTTGGTACCGTATCGATGTACTCGTACGGTATTGCACCGTTTCGGTGTGGTCTGGTACCGTATGGATGTACTCGTACGGTATTGCACCGTTTTGGTTTGGTTTGGTACCGTAACGAAGTACTCGTACGGTATTGTACCCTTTTGGTGTGGTTTGGTACCGTAACGAAGTACTCGTACGGTATTGCACCGTTTTGGTGTGGTTTGGTACCGTATGGATGTACTCGTATGGTATTGCACCGTTTTTGTTAGGTTTGGTACCGTAACGAAGTACTCGTACGGTATTCTACCCTTTTTGTGTGGTTTGGTACCGTAACGAAGTACTCGTACGGTATTGCACCGTTTTGGTGTGGTTTGGTACCGTATGGATGTACTCGTACGGTATTGCACCGTTTTGGTGTGGTTTGGTACCGTATGGATGTACTCGTACGGTATTGCACCGTTTTGGTTTTGTTTGGTACCGTTACGAAGTACTCGTACGGTATTGTACCCTTTTGGTGTGGTTTGGTACCGTAACGAAGTACTCGTACGGTATTGCACCGTTTGGGTGAGGTTTGGCACCGTATGGATCTACTCGTACGGTATTGCACCGTTTTGGTATGGTTTGGTACCGTATGGATGTACTCGTATGGTATTGCACCGTTTTTCTTAGGTTTGGTATCGTAACGAATTACTCGTACGGTATTGTACCCTTTTTGTGTGGTTTGGTACCGTAACGAAGTACTCGTACGGTATTGAACTGTTTTGGTATTGTTTGGTACCGTATGGACGTACTCGTACGGTATTGCACCGTTTTGGTGTGGTTTGGTACCGTATGGATGTACTCGTATGGTATTGCACCGTTTTGGTGTGGTTTGGTACCGTATGGACGTACTCGTACGGTATTGCACCGTTTTGGTTAGGTTTGGTACCGTAACGAAGTACTCGTACGTTATTGTACCCTTTTGGTGTGGTTTGGTACCGTAACGAAGTACTCGTACGGTATTGCACCGTTTTTGTGTGGTTTGGTACCGTATGGATGTACTCGTATGGTTTTGCACCGTTTTGGTGTGGTTTGGAACCGTATGGATGTACTCGTACGGTATTGCACCGTTTTGGTTTGGTTTGGTACCGTAACGAAGTACTCGTACGGTATTGTACCCTTTTGGTGTGGTTTTGTACCGTAACGAAGTACTCGTACGGTATTGCACCGTTTGGGTGAGGTTTGGCACCGTATGGATCTACTCGTACGGTATCGCACCGTTTTGGTGTGGTTTGGTACCGTATGGATGTACTCGTAGGGTATTGCACCGTTTTGGTTTGGTTTGGTACCGTAACGAAGTACTCGTACGGTATTGTACCCTTTTGGTGTGGTTTGGTACCGTAACGAAGTACTCGTACGGTATTGTACCCTTTTTTTGTGGTTTGGTACCGTAACGAAGTACTCGTACGGTATTGCACCGTTTTGGTATTGTTTGGTACCGTATGGATGTACTCGTACGGTATTGCACCGTTTTGGTGTGGTTTGGTACCGTATGTATGTACTGGTATGGTATTGCACCGTTTTGGTTTGGTTTGGTACCGTAAGGAAGTACTCATACGGTATTGTACCCTTTTGGTGTGGTTTGGTACCGTAACGAAGTACTCGTACGGTATTGCACCATTTTGGTGTGGTTTGGTACCGTATGGATGTACTCGTACGGTATTGCACCGTTTTGGTGTGGTTTGGTACCATATGGATGTACTCGTACGGTATTGCACCGTTTTGGTTAGGTTTGGTACCGTAACGAAGTACTCGTACGGTATTGTACCCTTTTTGTGTGGTTTGGTACCGTAACGAAGTACTCGTACGGTATTGCACCGTTTTGGTGTGGTTTGGTACAGTATGGATGTACTCGTACGGTATTGCACCGTTTTGGTTTGGTTTGGTACCGTAACGAAGTACTTGTACGGTATTGCACCGTTTTGGTGTGGTTTGGTACCGTATGGATGTACTCGTACGGTATTGCACCGTTTTGGTGTGGTTTGGTACCATATGGATGTACTCGTACGGTATTGCACCGTTTTGGTTAGGTTTGGTACCGTAACGAAGTACTCGTACGGTATTGTACCCTTTTGGTGTGGTTTGGTACCGTAACGAAGTACTCGTACGGTATTGTACCCTTTTTTTGTGGTTTGATACCGTAACGAAGTACTCGTACGGTATTGCACCGTTTTGGTATTGTTTGGTACCGTATGGATGTACTCGTACGGTATTGCACCGTTTTGGTGTGGTTTGGTACCGTATGTATGTACTCGTATGGTATTGCACCGTTTTGGTTTGGTTTGGTACCGTAACGAAGTACTCGTACGGTATTGTACCCTTTTGGTGTGGTTTGGTACCGTAACGAAGTACTCGTACGGTATTGCACCATTTTGGTGAGGTTTGGTACCGTATGGATCTACTCGTACGGTATTGCACCGTTTTGGTATGGTTTGGTACCGTATGGATGTTCTCGTATGGTATTGCACCGTTTTTGTTAGGTTTGGTACCGTAACGAAGTACTCGTACGGTATTGTACCCTTTTTTTGTGGTTTGGTACCGTAACGAAGTACTCGTACGGTATTGCACCGTTTTGGTGTGGTTTGGTACCGTATGGATGTACTCGTACGGTTTTGCACCGTTTTGGTGTGGTTTGGTACCGTATGGATGTACTCGTACGGTATTGCACCGTTTTGCTTTGGTTTGGTACCGTAACGAAGTACTCGTACGGTATTGTACCCTTTTGGTGTGGTTTGGTACCGTAACGAAGTACTCGTACGGTATTGCACCGTTTGGGTGAGGTTTGGCACCGTATAGATCTACTCGTACGGTATCGCACCGTTTTGGTGTGGTTTGGAACCGTATGGATGTACTCGTATGGTATTGCACCGTTTTTGTTAGGTTTGGTACCGTAACGAAGTACTCGTACGGTATTGTACCCATTTTTTGTGGTTTGGTACCGTAACGAAGTACTCGTACGGTATTGCACCGTTTTGGTGTGGTTTGGTACCGTATGGATGTACTCGTACGGTTTTGCACCGTTTTGGTGTGGTTTGGTACCGTATGGATGTACTCGTACGGTATTGCACCGTTTTGTTGTGGTTTGGTACCGTATGGATGTACTCGTATGGTATTGCACCGTTTTGGTTTGGTTTGGTACCGTAACGAAGTACTCGTACGGTATTGTACCCTTTTGGTGTGGTTTGGTACCGTAACGAAGTACTCGTACGGTATTGCACCATTTTGGTGTTGTTTGGTACCGTATGGATGTACTCGTACGGTATTGAACCGTTTTAGTGTGGTTTGGTACCGTACGGATGTACTCGTACGGTATTGCACCGTTTTGCTGTGGTTTGGTACCGTATGGATGTACTCGTATGGTATTGCACCGTTTTGGTGTGGTTTGGTACCGTAATGATGTACTCGTACGGTAATGCGCCGTTTTGGTGTGGTTTGGTACCGTATGGATGTACTCGTACGGTATTGCACCGTTTTGGTTTGGTTTGGTACCGTAACGAAGTACTCGAACGGTATTGTACCCTTTTGGTGTGTTTGGTACCGTAACGAAGTACTCGTACGGTATTGCACCGTTTTTGGGTGGTTTGGTACCGTATGGATGTACTCGTACGGTATTGCACCATTTTGGTTATGTTTGGTACCGTAACGAAGTACTCGTACAATATTGTACCCTTTCGGTGTGGTTTGGTACCGTAACGAAGTACTCGTACGGTATTGCACCGTTTTGGTGAGGTTTGGTACCGTATGGATCTACTCGTACGGTATTGCACTGTTTTGGTGTGGTTTGGTACCGTATGGATGTACTCGTATGGTATTGCACCGTTTTGGTGTGGTTTGGTACCGTATGGATGTACTCGTACGGTAATGCACCCTTTTCGTGTGGTTTGGTACCGTAACGAAGTACTCGTACGGTATTGCACCGTTTTGGTATTGTTTGGTACCATATGGATGTACTCGTACGGTATTGAACCGTTTTGGTTAGGTTTGGTACCGTAACGAAGTACTCGTACGGTATTGTACCCTTTGGTGTGGTTTGGTACCGTAACGAAGTACTCATACGGTATTGCACCGTTTTGGTGTGGTTTGGTACCGTATCGATGTACTCGTACGGTATTGCACCATTTTGGTGTGGTTTGGTACCGTATGGATGTACTCGTACGGTATTGCACCGTTTTGGTTTGGTTTGGTACCGTAACGAAGTACTCGTACGGTATTGTACCCTTTTGGTGTGGTTTGGTACCGTAACGAAGTACTCGTACGGTATTGCACCGTTTTGGTGTGGTTTGGTTCCGTATGGATGTACTCGTACGATATTGCACCGTTTTTGTGTGGTCTGGTACCGTATGGATGTACTCGTACGGTATTGCACCGTTTTTGTGTGGTCTGGTACCGTATGGATGTACTCGTACGGTATTGCACCGTTTTGGTGTGGTTTGGTACCGTATGGATGTACTCGTACGGTATTGCACCGTTTTGTTGTCGTTTGGTACCGTATGGATGTACTCGTATGGTATTGCACCGTTTTGGTTTAGTTTGGTACCGTAACGAAGTACTCGTACGGTATTGCACCGTTTTGGAGTGGTTTGGTACCGTAACGAAGTACTCGTACGGTATTGCACCCTTTTGGTGTGGTTTGGTACCACAGGGATGTACTCGTATGGTATAGCACCGTTTTGGTTTGGTTTTGTACCGTAACGAAGTACTCGTACGGTATTGTACCCTTTTGGAGTGGTTAGGTACCGTAACGAAGTACTCGTACGGTATTGCACCGTTTTGGTGAGGTTTGGTACCGTACGGATGTACTCGTACGGTATTGCACCGTTTTGGTGTGGTTTGGTACCGTATCGATGTACTTGTACGGTATTGCACCGTTTTGGTGTGGTCTGGTACCGTATGGATGTACTCGTACGGTATTGCACCGTTTTGGTTTTGTTTGGTACCGTAACGAAGTACTCGTACGGTATTGCAATGTTTTGGTGTGGTTTGGTACCGTATGGATGTACTCGTACGGTATTGCACCGTTTTGGTGTGCTTTGGTACCGTAACGAAGTACTCGTACGGTATTGCACCGTTTTGGTGTGGTTTGGAACCGTCTGGATGTACTCGTACGGTATTGCACCGTTTTGGTGTGCTTTGGTATCGTAACGAAGTACTCGTTTGGTATTGTACCGTTTTGGTGTGGTTTGGTATCGTAACGAAGTACTCGTACGGTATTGCACTGTTTTGGTGTGGTTTGGTACCGTATGGATGTACTCGTACGGTATTGCACCGTTTTGGTGTGCTTTGGTACCGCAACGAAGTACTCGTACGGTATTGCACCGTTTTTGGGTGGTTTGGTACCGTGTGGATGTACTCGTACGGTATTGCACCGTTTTGGTGTGCTTTGGTACCGTAACGAAGTACTCGCTTGGTATTGTACCGTTTTGGTGTGGTTTGGTACCGTAACGAAGTACTCGTACGGTATTGCATCGTTTTGGTGTGGTTTGGTACCGTAACGAAGTCCTCGTACGGTATTACACCGTTTTGGTGTGGTTTGGTACCGTATGGATGTACTCGTACGGTATTGCACCGTTTTGGTGTGCTTTGGTATCGTAACGAAGTACTCGTACGGTATTGCACCGTTTTGTTGTGGTTTGGTACCGTATGGATGTACTCGTACGGTATTGCACCGTTTTGGTGTGGTTTGGTACCGTATGGATATACTCGTACGGTATTGCACCGTTTTGGTGTGGTTTGGTACCGTATGGATGTACTCGTACGGTATTGCACCGTTTTGGTGTGCTTTGGTACCGCAACGAAGTACTCGTACGGTATTGCACCGTTTTTGGGTGGTTTGGTACCGTATGGATGTACTCGTACGGTATTGCACCGTTTTGGTGTGCTTTGGTACCGTAACGAAGTACTCGTTTGGTATTAAACCATTTTGGTGTGGTTTGGTACCATAATGAAGTACTCGTACAGCATTGCACTATTTTGGTGTGGTTTGTTACCGTATGGATGTACTCGTACGGTATTGCACCGTTTTGGTTTTGTTAGGTACCGTAACGAAGTACTCGTACGGTATTGTACCATTTTTGTGTGGTTTGGTACCGTAACGAAGTACTCTTACGGTATTGCGCCGTTTTGGTGTGGTTTGGTACCGTATGGATGTACTCGTACGGTATTGCACCGTTTTGGTGTGGTTTGGTGCCGTAATGAAGTACTCGTACGGTATTGCACCGTTTTGGTGTGGTTTGGTACCGTATGGATGTACTCGTACGGTATTGCACCGTTTTGGTGTGCTTTGGTACCGTAACGAAGTACTCGTTTGGTATTGTACCGTTTTGGTGTGGTTTGGTACCGTAACGAAGTACTCGTACGGTATTGCATCGTTTTGGTATGGTTTGGTACCGTAACGAAGTACTCGTACGGTATTGCACCGTTTTGGTGTGGTTTGGTACCGTATGGATGTACTCGTACGGTATTGCACCGTTCTGGTGTGCTTTGGTACCGTAACGAAGTACTCGTACGGTATTGCACCGTTTTGTTGTGGTTTGGTACCGTATGGATGTACTCGTACGGTATTACACAGTTTTGGTGTGGTTTGGTACCGTATGGATGTACTCGTACGGTATTGCACCGTTTTGGTTTGGTTTGGTACCGTAACGAAGTACTCGTACGGTATTGTACCCTTTTGGTGTGGTTTGGTGCCGTAACGAAGTACTCGTACGGTATTGCACCGTTTTGGTGTGGTTTGGTACCGTATGGATGTACTCGTCCGGTTTTGCACCGTTTTGTTGTGGTTTTGCACCGTTTTGTTGTGGTTTGGTACGGTATGGATGTACTCGTATGGTATTGCACCGTTTTGGTGTGGTTTGGTACGGTATGGATGTTCTCGTACGGTATTGCACCGTTTTGGTGTGGTTTGGTACCGTATGGATGTACTCGTACGGTATTGCACCGTTATGGTTTTGTTTGGTACCGTAACGAAGTACTCGTACGGTCTTGTACCCTTTTGGTGTGGTTTGGTACCGTAACGAAGTACTCGTACGGTATTGCACCGGTTTGGTGTGGTTTGGTACCGTATGTATGTACTCGTACGGTATTGCACCGTTTTGGTGTGGTTTGGTACCGTATGGATGTACTCGTACGGTATTGCACCGTTTTGGTTTTGTTTGGTACCGTATGGATGTACTCGTACGGTATTGCACCGTTTTGGTTTTGTTTGGTACCGTAACGAAGTACTCGTACGGTATTGTACCCTTTTGGTGTGGTTTGGTACCGTAACGAAGTACTCGTACGGTATTGCACAGTTTTGGTGTGATTTTGTACCGTATGTATGTACTCGTACGGTATTGCACCGTTTTGGTTTTGTTAGGTACCGTGACGATGTACTCGTACGGTATTGTACCCTTTTGCTGTGGTTTTGTACCGTAACGAAGTCCTCGTACGGTATTGCCCCGTTCTGGTGTGGTTTGGTACCGTATGGATGTACTCGTACGGTATTGCACCCTTTTGGTGTGGTTTGGTACCGTAACGAAGTACTCGTACGGTATTGCACCGTTTTGGTGTGGTTTGGAACCGTATGGATGTATTCGTGCGGTATTGCACCGTTTTGGTGTGCTTTGGTACCGTAACGAAGTACTCGTTTGGTATTGTACCGTTTTGGTGTGTTTTGGTACCGTAACGAAGTACTCGTACGGTATTGCACTGTTTTGGTGTGGTTTGGTACCGTATGGACGTACTCGTACGGTATTGCACTGTTTTGGTGTGGTTTGGTACCGTTTGGATGTACTCGTACGGTATTGCACCGTTTTGGTGTGGTTTGGTACCGTAACGAAGTACTCGTACGGTATTGCACAGTTTTGGTGTGGTTTGGTACCGTATGGATGCACTCGTGCGGTATTATACTGTTTTGGTGTGGTTTGGTACCGTATGGATGTACTCGTACGGTATTGCACCGTTTTGGTGTGGTTTGGTACCGTAACGATGTACTCGTACGGTATTGCACCATTTTGGTTTGGTTTGGTATCGTAACGAAGTACTCGTACGGTATTGCACTGTTTTGGTGTGGTTTGGTACCGTATGGATGTACTCGTACGGTGTTGCACCGTTTTGGTGTGGTTTGGTACCGTATGGATGTACTCGTACGGTATTGCACCGTTTTGGTGTGGTTTGGTACCGTAACGATGTACTCGTACGGTATTGCACCATTTTGGTTTGGTTTGGTCCCGTAACGAAGTACTCGTACGGTATTGCACTGTTTTGGTGTGGTTTGGTACCGTATGGATGTACTCGTACGGTATTGCACCGTTTTGGTGTGGTTTGGTACCGTAACGAAGTACTCGTACGGGATTGCACCGTTTTGGTGTGGTTTGGTACCGTATGGATGTACTCGTACGGTATTCCACCGTTTTGGTTTGGTTTGGTACCGTAACGAAGTACTCGTACGGTATTAAACCGTTTTGGGGTGGTTTCGAACCGTAACGAAGTACTCGTACGGTATTGTACCGTTTGGGTGTGGTTTGGAACCGTAACGAAGTACTCGTACGGTATTGCACTGTTTTGGTGTGGTTTGGTACCGTATGGATGTACTCGTACGGTGTTGCACCGTTTTGGTGTGGTTTGGTACCGTATGGATGTACTCGTACGGTATTGCACCGTTTTGGTGTGGTTTGGTACCGTAACGATGTACTCGTACGGTATTGCACCATTTTGGTTTGGTTTGGTCCCGTAACGAAGTACTCGTACGGTATTGCACTGTTTTGGTGTGGTTTGGTACCGTATGGATGTACTCGTACGGTATTGCACCGTTTTGGTGTGGTTTGGTACCGTAACGAAGTACTCGTACGGGATTGCACCGTTTTGGTGTGGTTTGGTACCGTATGGATGTACTCGTACGGTATTCCACCGTTTTGGTTTGGTTTGGTACCGTAACGAAGTACTCGTACGGTATTAAACCGTTTTGGGGTGGTTTCGAACCGTAACGAAGTACTCGTACGGTATTGTACCGTTTGGGTGTGGTTTGGAACCGTAACGAAGTACTCGTACGGTATTGCACCGTTTTGGTGTGGTTTGGTACCGTAACGATGTACTCGTACGGTATTGCACCATTTTGGTTTGGTTTGGTTTGGTACCGTAACGAAGTACTCGTACGGTATTGCACTGTTTTGGTGTGGTTTGGTACCGTATGGATGTACTTGTACGGTATTGCACCGTTTTGGTTTTGTTTGGTACCGTAACGAAGTACTCGTACAGTATTGTACCCTTTTGGTGTGGTTTGGTACCGTAACGAAGTACTCGTACGGTATTGCACCGTTTTGGTGTGGTTTGGTACCGTAACGAAGTACTCGTACGGGATTGCACCGTTTTGGTGTTGTTTGGAAGCGTATGGATGTACTCGTACGGTATTGCACCGTTTTGGTGTGGTTTGGTACCGTAACGAAGTACTCGTACGGTATTAAACCGTTTTGGTGAGGTTTGGTACCGTATGGATGTACTCGTACGGTATTGCACCGTTTTGGTGTGGTTTGGTACCGTATGGATGTACTCGTACGGTATTGCACCGTTTTGGTGTGGTTTGGTACCGTAACGATGTACTCGTACGGTATTGCACCATTTTGGTTTGGTTTGGTACCGTAACGAAGTACTTGTAAGGTATTGCACTGTTTTGGTGTGGTTTGGTACCGTATGGATGTACTCGTACGGTATTGCACCGTTTTGGTGTGGTTTGGTACCGTAACAAAGTACTCGTATGGTATTAAACCGTTTTGGTGAGGTTTGGTACCGTATGGATGTACTCGTACGGTATTGCACCGTTTTGGTGTGGTTTGGTACCGTATGGATGTACTCGTACGGTATTGCACCGTTTTGGTGTGGTTTGGTACCGTAACGATGTACTCGTACGGTATTGCACCATTTTGGTTTGGTTAGGTACCGTAACGAAGTACTCGTACGGTATTGCACTGTTTTGGTGAGGTTTGGTACCGTATGGATGTACTCGTACGGTATTGCACCGTTTTGGTGTGGTTTAGTACCGTATGGATGTACTCGTACGGTATTGCACCGTTTTTCTGTGGTTTGGTACCGTAACGATGTACTCGTACGGTATTGCACCATTTTGGTTTGGTTTGGTACCGTAACGAAGTACTCGTACGGTATTGCACTGTTTTGGTGTGGTTTGGTACCGTATGGATGTACTCGTACGGTATTGCACCGTTTTGGTGTGGTTTGGTACCGTAACGAAGTACTCGTACGGGATTGCACCGTTTTGGTGTGGTTTGGTACCGTATGGATGTACTCGTACGGTATTCCACCGTTTTGGTTTGGTTTGGTACCGTAACGAAGTACTCGTACGGTATTAAACCGTTTTGGGGTGGTTTCGAACCGTAACGAAGTACTCGTACGGTATTGTACCGTTTGGGTGTGGTTTGGAACCGTAACGAAGTACTCGTACGGTATTGCACTGTTTTGGTGTGGTTTGGTACCGTATGGATGTACTCGTACGGTATTGCACCGTTTGGTGTGGTTCGGTACCGTATGGATGTACTCGTACGGTATTGCACCGTTTTGGTGTGGTTAGGTACCGTAACGAAGTACTCGTACGGTATTGTACTGTTTTGGTGTGGTTTGGTACCGTATGGATATACTCGTACGGTATTACACCGTTTTGGTGTGGTTTGGTACCGTAACGATGTACTCGTACGGTATTGCACCATTTTGGTTTGGTTTGGTTTGGTACCGTAACGAAGTACTCGTACGGTATTGCACTGTTTTGGTGTGGTTTGGTACCGTATGGATGTACTTGTACGGTATTGCACCGTTTTGGTTTTGTTTGGTACCGTAACGAAGTACTCGTACGGTATTGTACCCTTTTGGTGTGGTTTGGTACCGTAACGAAGTACTCGTACGGTATTGCACCGTTTTGGTGTGTTTTGGTACCGTAACGAAGTACTCGTACGGGATTGCACCGTTTTGGTGTGGTTTGGTAGCGTATGGATGTACTCGTACGGTATTGCACCGTTTTGGTGTGGTTTGGTACCGTAACGAAGTACTCGTACGGTATTAAACCGTTTTGGTGAAGTTTGGTACCGTATGGATGTACTCGTACGGTATTGCACCGTTTTGGTGTGGTTTGGTACCGTATGGATGTACTCGTACGGTATTGCACCGTTTTGGTGTGGTTTGGTACCGTAACGATGTACTCGTACGGTATTGCACCATTTTGGTTTGGTTTGGTACCGTAACGAAGTACTGGTAAGGTATTGCACTGTTTTGGTGTGGTTTGGTACCGTATGGATGTACTCGTACGGTATTGCACCGTTTTGGTGTGGTTTGGTACCGTAACGATGTACTCGTACGGTATTGCACCATTTTGGTTTGGTTTGGTACCGGAACGAAGTACTTGTAAGGTATTGCACTGTTTTGGTGTGGTTTTGTACCGTATGGATGTACTCGTACGGTATTGCACCGTTTTGGTGTGGTTTGGTACCGTAACAAAGTACTCGTACGGTATTAAACCGTTTTGGTGAGGTTTGGTACCGTATGGATGTACTCGTACGGTATTGCACCGTTTTGGTGTGGTTTGGTACCGTATGGATGTACTCGTACGGTATTGCACCGTTTTGGTGTGGTTTGGTACCGTAACGATGTACTCGTACGGTATTGCACCATTTTGGTTTGGTTTGGTACCGTAACGAAGTACTCGTACGGTATTGCACTGTTTTGGTGAGGTTTGGTACCGTATGGATGTACTCGTACGGTATTGCACCGTTTTGGTGTGGTTTTGTACCGTATGGATGTACTCGTACGGTATTGCACCGTTTTTCTGTGGTTTGGTACCGTAACGATGTACTCGTACGGTATTGCACCATTTTGGTTTGGTTTGGTACCGTAACGAAGTACTCGTACGGTATTGCACTGTTTTGGTGTGGTTTGGTACCGTATGGATGTACTCGTACGGTATTGCACCGTTTTGGTGTGGTTTGGTACCGTAACGAAGTACTCGTACGGGATTGCACCGTTTTGGTGTGGTTTGGTACCGTATGGATGTACTCGTACGGTATTCCACCGTTTTGGTTTGGTTTGGTACCGTAACGAAGTACTCGTACGGTATTAAACCGTTTTGGGGTGGTTTCGAACCGTAACGAAGTATTCGTACGGTATTGTACCGTTTGGGTGTGGTTTGGAACCGTAACGAAGTACTCGTACGGTATTGCACTGTTTTGGTGTGGTTTGGTACCGTATGGATGTACTCGTACGGTATTGCACCGTTTGGTGTGGTTTGGTACCGTATGGATGTACTCGTACGGTATTGCACCGTTTTGGTGTGGTTAGGTACCGTAACGAAGTACTCGTACGGTATTGTACTGTTTTGGTGTGGTTTGGTACCGTATGGATGTACTCGTACGGTATTGCACCGTTTTGGTGTGGTTTGGTACCGTAACGATGTACTCGTACGGTATTGCACCATTTTGGTTTGGTTTGGTTTGGTACCGTAACGAAGTACTCGTACGGTATTGCACTGTTTTGGTGTGGTTTGGTACCGTATGGATGTACTTGTACGGTATTGCACCGTTTTGGTTTTGTTTGGTACCGTAACGAAGTACTCGTACGGTATTGTACCCTTTTGGTGTGGTTTGGTACCGTAACGAAGTACTCGTACGGTATTGCACCGTTTTGGTGTGGTTTGGTACCGTAACGAAGTACTCGTACGGGATTGCACCGTTTTGGTGTGGTTTGGTAGCGTATGGATGTACTCGTACGGTATTGCACCGTTTTGGTGTGGTTTGGTACCGTAACGAAGTACTCGTACGGTATTAAACCGTTTTGGTGAGGTTTGGTACCGTATGGATGTACTCGTACGGTATTGCACCGTTTTGGTGTGGTTTGGTACCGTATGGATGTACTCGTACGGTATTGCACCGTTTTGGTGTGGTTTGGTACCGTAACGATGTACTCGTACGGTATTGCACCATTTTGGTTTGGTTTGGTACCGTAACGAAGTACTGGTAAGGTATTGCACTGTTTTGGTGTGGTTTGGTACCGTATGGATGTACTCGTACGGTATTGCACCGTTTTGGTGTGGTTTGGTACCGTAACAAAGTACTCGTACGGTATTGCACTGTTTTGGTGTGGTTTGGTACCGTATGGATGTACTCGTACGGTATTGCACCGTTTGGTGTGGTTCGGTACCGTATGGATGTACTCGTACGGTATTGCACCGTTTTGGTGTGGTTTGGTACCGTATGGATGTACTCGTACGGTATTGCACCGTTTTGGTGTGGTTTGGTACCGTAACGATGTACTCGTACGGTATTGCACCATTTTGGTTTGGTTTGGTACCGTAACGAAGTACTCGTACGGTATTGCACTGTTTTGGTGAGGTTTGGTACCGTATGGATGTACTCGTACGGTATTGCACCGTTTTGGTGTGGTTTGGTACCGTATGGATGTACTCGTACGGTATTGCACCGTTTTTCTGTGGTTTGGTACCGTAACGATGTACTCGTACGGTATTGCACCATTTTGGTTTGGTTTGGTACCGTAACGAAGTACTCGTACGGTATTGCACTGTTTTGGTGTGGTTTGGTACCGTATGGATGTACTCGTACGGTATTGCACCGTTTTGGTGTGGTTTGGTACCGTAACGAAGTACTCGTACGGGATTGCACCGTTTTGGTGTGGTTTGGTACCGTATGGATGTACTCGTACGGTATTCCACCGTTTTTGTTTTGTTTGGTACCGTAACGAAGTACTCGTACGGTATTAAACCGTTTTGGGGTGGTTTCGAACCGTAACGAAGTACTCGTACGGTATTGTACCGTTTGGGTGTGGTTTGGAACCGTAACGAAGTACTCGTACGGTATTGCACTGTTTTGGTGTGGTTTGGTACCGTATGGATGTACTCGTACGGTATTGCACCGTTTGGTGTGGTTCGGTACCGTATGGATGTACTCGTACGGTATTGCACCGTTTTGGTGTGGTTAGGTACCGTAACGAAGTACTCGTACGGTATTGCACTGTTTTGGTGTGGTTTGGTACCGTATGGATGTACTCGTACGGTATTCCACCGTTTTGGTGTGGTTTGGTACCGTAACGATGTACTCGTACGGTATTGCACCATTTTGGTTTGGTTTGGTTTGGTTTGGTACCGTAACGAAGTACTCGTACGGTATTGCACTGTTTTGGTGTGGTTTGGTACCGTATGGATGTACTTGTACGGTATTGCACCGTTTTGGTTTTGTTTGTTACCGTAACGAAGTACTCGTACAGTATTTTACCCTTTTGGTGTGGTTTGGTACCGTAACGAAGTACTCGTACGGGATTGCACCGTTTTGGTGTGGTTTGGTAGCGTATGGATGTACTCGTACGGTATTGCACCGTTTTGGTGTGGTTTGGTACCGTAATGAAGTACTCGTACGGTATTAAACCGTTTTGGTGAGGTTTGGTACCGTATGGATGTACTCGTACGGTATTGCACCGTTTTGGTGTGGTTTGGTACCGTATGGATGTACTCGTACGGTATTGCACCGTTTTGGTGTGGTTTGGTACCGTGACGATGTACTCGTACGGTATTGCACCATGTTGGTTTGGTTTGGTACCGTAACGAAGTACTCGTACGGTATTGCACTGTTTTGGTGTGGTTTGGTACCGTATGGATGTACTCGTACGATATTGCACCGTTTTGGTTTGGTTAGGTACCGTAACGAAGTACTCGTACGGTATTGCACTGTTTTGGTGAGGTTTGGTACCGTATGGATGTACTCGTACGGTATTGCACCGTTTTGGTGTGGTTTGGTACCGTATGGATGTACTCGTACGGTATTGCACCGTTTTTGTGTGGTTTGGTACCGTAACGATGTACTCGTACGGTATTGCACCATTTTGGTTTGGTTTGGTACCGTAACGAAGTACTCGTACGGTATTGCACTGTTTTGGTGTGGTTTGGTACCGTATGGATGTACTCGTACGGTATTGCACCGTTTTGGTGTGGTTTGGTACCGTAACGAAGTACTCGTACGGGATTGCACCGTTTTGGTGTGGTTTGGTACCGTATGGATGTACTCGTACGGTATTCCACCGTTTTGGTTTGGTTTGGTACCGTAACGAAGTACTCGTACGGTATTAAACCGTTTTGGGGTGGTTTCGAACCGTAACGAAGTACTCGTACGGTATTGTACCGTTTGGGTGTGGTTTGGAACCGTAACGAAGTACTCGTACGGTATTGCACTGTTTTGGTGTGGTTTGGTACCGTATGGATGTACTCGTACGGTATTGCACCGTTTGGTGTGGTTCGGTACCGTATGGATGTACTCGTACGGTATTGCACCGTTTTGGTGTGGTTAGGTACCGTAACGAAGTACTCGTACGGTATTGCACTGTTTTGGTGTGGTTTGGTACCGTATGGATGTACTCGTACGGTATTCCACCGTTTTGGTGTGGTTTGGTACCGTAACGATGTACTCGTACGGTATTGCACCATTTTGGTTTGGTTTGGTTTGGTTTGGTACCGTAACGAAGTACTCGTACGGTATTGCACTGTTTTGGTGTGGTTTGGTACCGTATGGATGTACTTGTACGGTATTGCACCGTTTTGGTTTTGTTTGTTACCGTAACGAAGTACTCGTACAGTATTGTACCCTTTTGGTGTGGTTTGGTACCGTAACTAAGTACTCGTACGGGATTGCACCGTTTTGGTGTGGTTTGGTAGCGTATGGATGTACTCGTACGGTATTGCACCGTTTTGGTGTGGTTTGGTACCGTAATGAAGTACTCGTACGGTATTAAACCGTTTTGGTGAGGTTTGGTACCGTATGGATGTACTCGTACGGTATTGCACCGTTTTGGTGTGGTTTGGTACCGTATGGATGTACTCGTACGGTATTGCACCGTTTTGGTGTGGTTTGGTACCGTGACGATGTACTCGTACGGTATTGCACCATGTTGGTTTGGTTTGGTACCGTAACGAAGTACTCGTACGGTATTGCACTGTTTTGGTGTGGTTTGGTACCGTATGGATGTACTCGTACGATATTGCACCGTTTTGGTTTGGTTAGGTACCGTAACGAAGTACTCGTACGGTATTGCACTGTTTTGGTGAGGTTTGGTACCGTATGGATGTACTCGTACGGTATTGCACCGTTTTGGTGTGGTTTGGTACCGTATGGATGTACTCGTACGGTATTGCACCGTTTTTGTGTGGTTTGGTACCGTAACGATGTACTCGTACGGTATTGCACCATTTTGGTTTGGTTTGGTACCGTAACGAAGTACTCGTACGGTATTGCACTGTTTTGGTGTGGTTTGGTACCGTATGGATGTACTCGTACGGTATTGCACCGTTTTGGTGTGGTTTGGTACCGTAACGAAGTACTCGTACGGGATTGCACCGTTTTGGTGTGGTTTGGTACCGTATGGATGTACTCGTACGGTATTCCACCGTTTTGGTTTGGTTTGGTACCGTAACGAAGTACTCGTACGGTATTAAACCGTTTTGGGGTGGTTTCGAACCGTAACGAAGTACTCGTACGGTATTGTACCGTTTGGGTGTGGTTTGGAACCGTAACGAAGTACTCGTACGGTATTGCACTGTTTTGGTGTGGTTTGGTACCGTATGGATGTACTCGTACGGTATTGCACCGTTTGGTGTGGTTCGGTACCGTATGGATGTACTCGTACGGTATTGCACCGTTTTGGTGTGGTTAGGTACCGTAACGAAGTACTCGTACGGTATTGCACTGTTTTGGTGTGGTTTGGTACCGTATGGATGTACTCGTACGGTATTCCACCGTTTTGGTGTGGTTTGGTACCGTAACGATGTACTCGTACGGTATTGCACCATTTTGGTGTGGTTTGGTACCGTATGGATGTACTCGTACGGTATTGCACCGTTTTGTTATGGTTTGGTACCGTAACGAAGTACTCGTACGGTATTAAACCGTTTTGGTGTGGTTTGGTACCATATGGATGTACTCGTACGGTATTTCACCGTTTTGGTGTGGTTTGGTACCGTATGGATGTACTCGTACGGTATTGCACCGTTTTGGTGTGGTTTGGTATCGTAACGTTGTACTCGTACGGTATTGCACCATTTTGGTTTGGTTTGGTACCGTAACGAAGTACTCGTACGGTATTGCACCGTTTTGGTGTTGTTTGGTACCGTATGGATGTACTGGTACAGTATTGCACCGTTTTGGTGTGGTTTGGTACCGTAACGAAGTACTCGTACGGTATTAAACCGTTTTGGTGTGGTTTGGTACCGTATGGATGTACTCGTACGGTATTGCACCGTTTCGGTGTGGTTTGGTACCGTATGGATGTACTCGTACGGTATTGCACCGTTTTGGTGTGCTTTTGTACCGTAACGAAGTACTCGTACGGTATTGCACCGTTTTGGTGTGGTTTGGTACCGTATGGATGTACTCGTATGGTATTGCACCGTTTTGGTGTGGTTTGGTACCGTATGGATGTATTCGTTCGGTATTGCACCGTTTTGGAGTGGTTTGGTACCGTAACGAAGTACTCGTGGGCTATTGCACCGTTTTGTATGGTTTGGTACCGTAATGATGTACTCGTACGGTATTGCAGCATTTTGGTTTGGTTTGGTACCGTAACGAAGTACTCGTACGGTATTGCACTGTTTTGGTGTGGTTTGGTACCGTATGGATGTACTCGTACGGTATTGCACCGCTTTGGTGTGGTTTGGTACCGTAACGAAGTACTCGTACGGTATTGCACCGTTTTGGTGTGGTTTGGTACCGTATGGATGTACTCGTACGGTATTGCACCGTTTTGGTGTGGTTTGATACCGTAACGAAGTACTCGTACGGTATTGAACCGTTTTGGTGTGGTTTGGTACCGTATGGATGTACTCGTACGGTATTGCACCGTTTTGGTGTGGTTTGGTACCGTATAGATGTACTCGTACGGTATTGCACCGTTTTGGTGTGGTTTGGTACCTTAACGAAGTACTCGTACGGTATTGCACCGTTTTGGTGTGGTTTGGTACCGTATGGATGTACTCGTACGGTATTCCACTGTTTTGGTGTGGTTTGGTACCGTATGGATGTACTCGTACGGTATTGCACCGTTTTGGTGTGGTTTGGTACCGTATGGATGTACTCCTACGGTATTGCACCGTTTTGTTGTGGTTTGGTATCGTAACGAAGTACTCGTACGGTATTAATCCGTTTTGATGTGGTTTGGTACCGTATGGATGTACTCGTACGGTATTGCACCGTTTTGGTGTGGTTTGGTACCGTAACGATGTACTCGTACGGTATTGCACCATTTTGGTTTGGTTTGGTACCGTAACGAAGTACTCGTACGGTATTGCACCGTTTTGGTGTGGTTTGGTACCGTATGGATGTACTGGTACAGTATTGCACCGTTTTGGTGTGGTTTGGTACCGTAACGAAGGACTCGTACGGTATTGCACTGTTTTGGTGTGGTTTGGTACCGTATGGATGTACTCGTACGGTATTGCACCGTTTTGGTTTGGTTTGGTACCGTAACGAAGTACTCGTACGGTATTGCACTGTTTTGGGGTGGTTTCGAACCGTAACGAAGTATTCGTACGGTATTGCACCGTTTTGGTGTGGTTTGGTACCGTATGGATGTACTCGTACGGTATTGCACCGTTTTGTTGTGGTTTGGTACCGTAACGAAGTACTCGTACGGTATTAAACCGTTTTGGTGTGGTTTGGTACCGTATGGATGTACTCGTACGGTATTGCACCGTTTTGGTGTGGTTTGGTAGCGTAACGAAGTACTCGTACGGTATTGCACCGTTTTGGTTTGGTTTGGTACCGTAACGAAGTACTCGTACGGTATTGCGCTGTTTTGGTGTGGTTTGGTACCGTATGGATGTACTCGTACGGTATTGCACCGTTTTGGTGTGGTTTGGTACCGTAACGAAGTACTCGTACGGGATTGCACCGTTTTGGTGTGGTTTGGTACCGTATGGATGTGGTCGTACGGTATTCCACCGTTTTGCTTTGGTTTGGTACCGTAACGAAGTACTCGTACGGTATTGCACCGTTTTGGGGTGGTTTCGAACCGTAACGAAGTACTCGTACGGTATTGCACCGTTTTGGTGTGGTTTGGTACCGTATGGATGTACTCGTACGGTAGTGCACCATTTTGGTGTGGTTTGGTACCGTAACGAAGTACTCGTACGGTATTGCACCGTTTTGATGTGGTTTGGTACCGTATGGATGTACTCGTACGGTATTGCACCATTTTGGTGTGCTTTGGTACCGTAACGAAGTACTCGTTTGGTATTGTACCGTTTTGGTGTGGTTTGGTACCGTAACGAATTACTCGTATGGTATTGCACTGTTTTGGTTTGGTTTGGTACCGTATGGATGTACTCGTACGGTATTGCATCATTTTTGTGTGGTTTGGTTCCGTAATGTAGTACTCGTACGGTATTGCACCGTTTTGGTGTGGTTTGGTACCGTATGGATGTACTCGTACGGTATTGCACCATTTTGGTGTGGTTTGGTACCGTATGGATGTACTCGTACGGTATTGCACCGTTTTGGTGTGCTTTGGTACCGTAACGAAGTACTCGTTTGGTATTGTACCGTTTGGGTGTGGTTTGGAACCGTAACGAAGTACTCGTACGGTATTGCACTGTTTTGGTGCGGTTTGGTACCGTACGGATGTACTTGTACGGTATTGCACCGTTTGGTGTGGTTCGGTACCGTATGGATGTACTCGTACGGTATTGCACCGTTTTGGTGTGGTTTGGTACCGTAACGAAGTACTCGTACGGTATTGCACTGTTTTGGTGTGGTTTGGTACCGTATGGATGTACTCGTACGGTATTCCACCGTTTTGGTGTGGTTTGGTACCGTAACGATGTACTCGTACGGTATTGCACCATTTTGGTTTGGTTTGGTTTGGTACCGTAACGAAGTACTCGTACGGTATTGCACTGTTTTGGTGTGGTTTGGTACCGTATGGATGTACTTGTACGGTATTGCACCGTTTTGGTTTTGTTTGTTACCGTAACGAAGTACTCGTACAGTATTGTACCCTTTTGGTGTGGTTTGGTACCGTAACGAAGTACTCGTACGGGATTGCACCGTTTTGGTGTGGTTTGGTAGCGTATGGATGTACTCGTACGGTATTGCACCGTTTTGGTGTGGTTTGGTACCGTAACGAAGTACTCGTTCGGTATTAAACCGTTTTGGTGTGGTTTGGTACCGTATGGATGTACTCGTACGGTATTGCACCGTTTTGGTGTGGTTTGGTAGCGTAACGAAGTACTCGTACGGTATTGCACCGTTTAGGTTTGGTTTGGTACCGTAACGAAGTACTCGTACGGTATTGCGCTGTTTTGGTGTGGTTTGGTACCGTATGGATGTACTCGTACGGTATTGCACCGTTTTGGTGTGGTTTGGTACCGTAACGAAGTACTCGTACGGGATTGCACCGTTTTGGTGTGGTTTGGTACCGTATGGATGTGGTCGTACGGTATTCCACCGTTTTGCTTTGGTTTGGTACCGTAACGAAGTACTCGTACGGTATTGCACCGTTTTTGGGTGGTTTCGAACCGTAACGAAGTACTCGTACGGTATTGCACCGTTTTGGTGTGGTTTGGTACCGTATGGATGTACTCGTACGGTATTGCACCGTTTTGGTGTGGTTTGGTACCGTAACGATGTACTCGTACGGTATTGCACCATTTTGGTTTGGTTTGGTACCGTAACGAAGTACTCGTACGGTATTGCACTGTTTTGGTGTGGTTTGGTACCGTATGGATGTACTCGTACGATATTGCACCGTTTTGGTTTGGTTTGGTACCGTAACGAAGTACTCGTACGGTATTGCGCTGTTTTGGTGTGGTTTGGTACCGTATGGATGTACTCGTACGGTATTGCACCGTTTTGGTGTGGTTTGGTACCGTAACGAAGTACTCGTACGGGATTGCACCGTTTTGGTGTGGTTTGGTACCGTATGGATGTGGTCGTACGGTATTCCACCGTTTTGGTTTGGTTTGGTACCGTAACGAAGTACTCGTACGGTATTGCACCGTTTTGGGGTGGTTTCGAACCGTAACGAAGTACTCGTACGGTATTGCACCGTTTTGGTGTGGTTTGGTACCGTATGGATGTACTCGTATGGTAGTGCACCATTTTGGTGTGGTTTGGTACCGTAACGAAGTACTCGTACGGTATTGCACCGTTTTGATGTGGTTTGGTACCGTATGGATGTACTCGTACGGTATTGCACCGTTTTGGTGTGCTTTGGTACCGTAACGAAGTACTCGTTTGGTATTGTACCGTTTTGGTGTGGTTTGGTACCGTAACGAAGTACTCGTATGGTATTGCACTGTTTTGGTTTGGTTTGGTACCGTATGGATGTACTCGTACGGTATTGCATCATTTTTGTGTGGTTTGGTACCGTAATGAAGTACTCGTACGGTATTGCACCGTTTTGGTGTGGTTTGGTACCGTATGGATGTACTCGTACGGTATTGCACCGTTTTGGTGTGGTTTAGTACCGTAACGAAGTACTCGTACGGTATTGCACCGTTTTGGTGTGGTTTGGTACCGTATGGATGTACTCGTACGGTATTGCACCGTTTTGGTGTGCTTTGGTAACGTAACGAAGTACTCGTTTGATATTGTACCGTTTTGGTGTGGTTTGGTACCGTAACGAAGTACTCGTACGGTATTGCACTGTTTTGGTGTGGTTTGGTACCGTATGGATGTACTCGTACGGTATTGCACCGTTTTGGTGTGGTTTGGTACCGTAACGAAGTACTTGTACGGTATTGCATCGTTTTGTTGTTGTTTGGTACCATATGGATGTACTCGTACGGTATTGCACCGTTTTGGTGTGCTTTGGTACCGTAACGAAGTACTCATACGGTATTGCACCGTTTCGGTGTGGTTTGGTACCGTATGGATGTACTCGTACGGTATTGCACCGTTTTGGTGTGCTTTGGTACCGTAACGAAGTACTCATACGGTATTGCACCGTTTTGGTGTGGTTTGGTACCATATAGATGTACTAGTACGGTATTGCACCGTTTTGGTGTGCTTTTGTACCGTAACGAAGTACTCGTACGGTATTGCACCGTTTTGGTGTGGTTTGGTACCGTATCGATGTACTCGTACGGTATTGCACCGTTTTGGTGTGGTTTGGTTCCGTATGGATGTATTCGTTCGGTATTGCACCGTTTTGGTGTGGTTTGGTACCGTAACGAAGTACTCGTACGGTATTGCACCGTTTTGGGGTGGTTTGGTACCGTATGGATGTACTCGTACGGTATTGCACCGTTTTGGTGTGCTTTGGTACCGTAACGAAGTACTCGTTTGGTATTGTACCGTTTTGGTGTGGTTTGGTACCATAACGAAGTACTCGTACGGTATTGCACTGTTTTGGTGTGGTTTGGTACCGTATGGATGTACTCGTACGGTATTGCACCGATTTGGTGTGGTTTGGTACCGTAACGAAGTACTTGTACGGTATTGCATCGTTTTGTTGTGGTTTGGTACCGTATGGATGTACTCGTACGGTATTGCACCGTTTTGGTGTGCTTTGGTACCGTAACGAAGTACTCGTACGGTATTGCACCGTTTCGGTGTGGTTTGGTACCGTATGGATGTACTCGTACGGTATTGCACGGTTTTGGTGTCGTTTGGTACCGTAACGAAGTACTCGTACGGTATTGCACCGTTTTGGTGTGGTTTGGTACCGTATGGATGTACTCGTAAGGTATTGCACCATTTTGGTGTGGTTTGGTACCGTAACGAAGTACTCGTACGGTATTGCACCGTTTTGATGTGGTTTGGTACCGTATGGATGTACTCGTACGGTATTGCACCGTTTTGGTGTGCTTTGGTACCGTAACGAAGTACTCGTTTGGTATTGTACCGTTTTGGTGTGGTTTCGTACCGTAACGAAGTACTCGTACGGTATTGCACTGTTTTGGTTTGGTTTGGTACCGTATGGATGTACTCGTACGGTATTGCATCGTTTTTGTGTGGTTTGGTACCGTAACGAAGTACTCGTACGGTATTGCACCGTTTTGGTGTGGTTTGGTACCGTATGGATGTACTCGTACGGTATTGCACCGTTTTGGTGTGGTTTAGTACCGTAACGAAGTACTCGTACGGTATTGCACCGTTTTGGTGTGGTTTGGTACCGTATGGATGTACTCGTACGGTATTGCACCGTTTTGGTGTGCTTTGGTACCGTAACGAAGTACTCATTTGGTATTGTACCGTTTTGGTGTGGTTTGGTACCGTAACGAAGTACTCGTACGGTATTGCACTGTTTTGGTGTGGTTTGGTACCGTATGGATGTAGTCGTACGGTATTGCACCCTTTTGGTGTGGGTTGGTACCGTAACGAAGTACTTGTACGGTATTGCACCGTTTTGTTGTTGTTTGGTACCGTAAGGATGTACTCGTACGGTATTGCACCGTTTTGGTGTGCTTTGGTACCGTAACGAAGTACTCATACGGTATTGCACCGTTTCAGTGTGGTTTGGTACCGTATGGATGTACTAGTACGGTATTGCACTGTTTTGGTGTGCTTTTGTACCGTAACGAAGTACTCGTACGGTATTGCACCGTTTTGGTGTGGTTTGGTACCGTATGTATGTACTCGTACGGTATTGCACCATTTTGGTGTGGTTTGGTACCGTATGGATGTATTCGTTCGGTATTGCACCGTTTTGGTGTGGTTTGGTACCGTAACGAAGTACTCGTACGGTATTGCACCGTTTTGGTGTGGTTTGGTACCGTATGGATGTACTCGTACGGTATTGCACCGTTTTGGTGTGCTTTGGTACCGTAACGAAGTACTCGTTTGGTATTGTACCGTTTTGGTGTGGTTTGGTACCGTAACGAAGTACTCGTACGGTATTGCACTGTTTTGGTGTGGTTTGGTACCGTATGGATGTACTCGTACGGTATTGCACCGTTTTGGTGTGGTTTGGTACCGTAACGAAGTACTTGTACGGTATTGCATCGTTTTGTTGCGGTTTGGTACCGTATGGATGTACTCGTACGGTATTGCACCGTTTTGGTGTGCTTTGGTACCGTAACGAAGTACTCGTACGGTATTGCACCGTTTCGGTGTGGTTTGGTACCGTATGGATGTACTCGTACGTTATTGCACCGTTTTGGTGTGCTTTTGTACCGTAACGAAGTACTCGTACGGTATTGCACCGTTTTGGTGTGGTTTGGTACCGTATGGATGTACTCGTACGGTATTGCACCGTTTTGGTGTGGTTTAGTACCGTAACGAAGTACTCGTACGGTATTGCACCATTTTGGTGTGGTTTGGTACCGTATGGATGTACTCGTACGGTATTGCACCAATTTGGTGTTCTTTGGTACCGTAACGAAGTACTCGTTTGGTATTGTACCGTTTTCGTGTGGTTTGGTACCGTAACGAAGTACTCGTATGGTATTGCACTGTTTTGGTGTGGTTTGGTACCGTATGGATGTACTCGGACGGTATTGCACCGTTTTGGTGTGGTTTGGTACCGTAACGAAGTACTTGTACGGTATTGCATCGTTTTGGTGTGGTTTGGTACCGTATGGATGTACTCGTACGGTATTGCACCGTTTTGGTGTGCTTTGGTACCGTAACGAAGTACTCGTTTGGTATTGTACCATTTTGGTGTGGTTTGGTACCGTAACGAAGTACTCGTACGGTATTGCACTGTTTTGGTGTGGTTTGGTACCGTATGGATGTACACGTACGGTATTGCAACGTTTTGGTTTTGTTAGGTACCGTAACGAAGTACTCGTACGGTATTGTACCCTTTTGGTGTGGTTTGGTACCGTAACGAAGTACTCGTACGGTATTGCACCGTTTTGGTGTGGTTTGGTACCGTATGGATGTACTTGTACGGTATTGCACCATTTTGGTGTGCTTTGGTACCGTAACGAAGTACTCGTAGAGTATTGCACCGTTTCGGTGTGGTTTGGTACCGTATGGATGTACTCGTACGGTATTGCACCGTTTTGGTGTGCTTTGGTACCGTAATTAAGTACTCGTACGGTATTGCACTGTTTTGGTGTGGTTTGGTACCGTATGGATGTACTCGTACGGTATTGCACCATTTTGGTGTGGTTTGGTACCGTATGGATGTACTCGTACGCTATTGCACCGTTTTGGTGTGGTTTGGTACCGTAACGAAGTACTCGTACGGTATTGCACCGTTTTGGTGTGGTTTGGTACCGTATGGATGTACTCGTACGGTATTGCACCGTTTTGGTGTGCTTTGGTGCTGTAACGAAGTACTCCTACGGTATTGCACCGTTTCGGTGTGGTTTGGTATCGTATGGATGTACTCGTACGGTATTGCACCGTTTTGGTGTGCTTTGGTACCGTAACGAAATACTCGTTTTGTATTGTACCGTTTTGGTGTGGTTTGGTACCGTAACGAAGTACTCGTTCGGTATTGCACTGTTTTGGTGTGGTTTGGTACCGTATGGATGTACTCGTACGGTATTGCACCGTTTTGGTTTTGTTAGGTACCGTAACGAAGTACTCGTACGGTATTGTACCCTTTTGGTGTGGTTTGGTACCGTAACGAAGTACTCGTACGGTATTGCACCGTTTTGGTGTGGTTTGGTACCGTATGGATGTACTCGTACGGTATTGCACCGTTTTGGTGTGCTTTGGTACCGTAACGAAATAGTAGTTTGGTATTGTACCGTTTTGGTGTGGTTTTGTACCGTAACGAAGTACTCGTACGGTACTGCACCGTTTTGGTGTGGTTTGGTACCGTATGGATGTACTCGTACGGTATTGCACCGTTTTGGTGTGCTTTGGTACCGTAACGAAGTACTTGTACGGTATTGCACCGTTTTGGTGTGGTTTGTTACCATATGGATGTACTCGTACGGTATTGCACCGTTTTGGTGTGCTTTGGTACCATAACGAAGTACTCGTTTGGTATTGCACCATTTTGGTGTGGTTTGGTACCGTAACGAAGTACTCGTACGGTATTGCACGGTTTTGGTGTGGTTTGGTACCGTATGGATGTACTCGTACGGTATTGCACCGTTTTGGTTTTGTGAGGTACCGTAACGAAGTACTCGTACGGTATTGTACCCTTCTGGTGTGGTTTGGTACCGTAACGAAGTACTCGTACGGTATTGCACTGTTTTGGTGTGGTTTGGTACCGTATCGATGTACTCGTACGGTATAGCACCGTTTTGGTGTGCTTTGGTACCGTAACGAAGTACTCGTACGGTATTGCACCGTTTTGGTGAGGTTTGGTACCGTATGGATGTACTCGTACGGTATTGCACCGTTTTGGTGTGGTTTGGTACCGTATGGATGTACTCGTACTGTATTGCACCGTTTTGGTGTGCTTTGGTACTGTAACGAAGTACTCGTACGGTATTGCACCGTTTCGGTGTGGTTTGGTACCGTATGGATGTACTCGTACGGTATTGCACCGTTTTGGTGTGCTTTGGTACCGTAACGAAATACTCGTTTGGTATTGTACCATTTTGGTGTGCTTTGGTACCGTGACGAAGTACTCGTACGGTATTGCACCGTTTTGGTGAGGTTTGGTACCGTATGGATGTACTCGTACGGTATTGCAACGTTTTGGTGTGGTTTGGTACCGTATGGATGTACTCGTACTGTATTGCACCGTTTTGGTGTGCTTTTGTATTGTAACGAAGTACTCGTACGGTATTGCACCGTTTCGGTGTGGTTTGGTACCGTATGGATGTACTCGTACGGTATTGCACCGTTTTGGTGTGCTTTGGTACCGTAACGAAATACTCGTTTGGTATTGTACCATTTCGGTGTGGTTTGGTACCGTAACGAAGTACTCGTACGGTATTGCACCGTTTTGGTTTGGTCTGGTTTGGTACCGTATGGATGTACTCGTACGGTATTGCACCGTTTTGATGTGCTTTGGTACCGTAACGAAGTACTCGTACAATATTGCACCGTTTTTGTGTGGTTTGGTACCATATGGATGTACTCGTACGGTATTGCACCGTTTTGGTTTGGTTTGGTACCGTAACGAAGTACTCGTACGGTATTGCACCGTTTTGGGGTGGTTTCGAACCGTAACGAAGTACTCGTACGGTATTGCACCGTTTTGGTGTGGTTTGGTACCGTAACGAAGTACTCGTACGGTATTGCACCGTTTTGGTGTGGTTTTGTACCGTATGGATGTACTCGTATGGTATTGCACCATTTTGGTGTGCTTTGGTACCGTAACAAAGTACTCGTTTGGTATTGTACCCTTCTGGTGTGGTTTGGTACCGTAACGAAGTACTCGTACGGTATTGCACCGTTTTGGTGTGGTTTGGTACCGTATGGATGTACTCGTACGGTATTGCACCGTTTTGGTGTGCTTTGGTACTGTAACGAAGTACTCGTACGGTATTGCACCGTTTCGGTGTGGTTTGGTACCGTATGGATGTACTCGTATGGTATTGCACCGTTTTGGTGTGCTTTGGTACCGTAACGAAATACTCGTTTGGTATTGTACCATTTTGGTGTGGTTTGGTACCGTAACGAAGTACTCGTACGGTATTGCACTGTTTTGGTGTGGTTTGGTACCGTATGGATGTACTCGTACGGTATTGCACGGTTTCGGTGTGGTTTGGTACCGTAACGAAGTACTCGTACGGTATTGCACCGTTTTGGTTTGGTGTGGTTTGGTACCGTATGGATGTACTCGTACGGTATTGCACCGTTTTGATGTGCTTTGGTACCGTAACAAAGTACTTGTACAATATTGCACCGTTTTGGTGTGGTTTGGTACCATATGGATGTACTCGTACGGTATTGCACCGTTTTGGTTTGGTTTGGTACCGTAACGAAGTACTCGTACGGTATTGTACCGTTTTGGTGTGGTTTGGAACCGTAACGAAGTACTCGAACGGTATTGCACCGTTTTGGTGTGGTTTGGTACCGTACGGATGTACTCGTACGGTATTGCACCGTTTTGGTGTGGTTTGGTACCGTAACGAAGTACTCGTACGGTATTGCACCGTTTTGGTGTGGTTTGGTACCGTATGGATGTACTCGTATGGTATTGCACCATTTTGGTGTGCTTTGGTACCGTAACAAAGTACTCGTTTGGTATTGTACCGTTTTGGTGTGGTTTGGTACCGTAACGAAGTACTCGTACGGTATTGCACTATTTTGGTGTGGTTTGGTACCGTATGGATGTACTCGTAAGGTATTGCACCGTTTTTGTGTGGTTTGGTACCGTAACGAAGTACTCGTACGGTATTGCACCGTTTTGGTGTGGTTTGGTACCGTATGTATGTACTCGTACGGTATTGCACCGTTTTGGTGTGCTTTGGTACCGTAACGAAGTACTCGTACGGTATTGCACCGTTTTGGTGTGGTTTGGTACCGTATGGATGTATTCGTACGATATTGCACCGTTTTGGTGTGCTTTGGTACCGTAACGAAGTACTCGTTTGGTATTGTGCCATTTTGGTGTGGTTTTGTACCGTAACGAAGTACTCGTACGGTATTGCACTGTTTTAGTGTGGTTTGGTACCGTATGGATGTACTCGTACGGTATTGCACCGTTTTGGTGTGGTTTCGTACCGTAACGAAGTACTCGGACGGTATTGCACCGTTTTGGTGTGGTTTGGTACCGTATGGATGTACTCGTACGGTATTGCACTGTTTTCGTGTGCTTTGGTACCGTAACGAAGTACTCGTACGGTATTGCACCGTTTTGGTGTGGTTTGGTACCGTATGGATGTACTCGTACGGTATTGCACCGTTTTGGTGTGGTTTGGTACCGTATGGATGTACTCGTACGGTATTGCACCGTTTTGGTGTGGTTTGGTACCGTAACGAAGTACTCGTAGGGTATTGCACCGTTTTGGTGTGGTTTGGTACCGTATGCATGTACTTGTACGGTATTGCACCATTTTCGTGTGCTTTGGTACCGTAACGAAGTACTCGTAGAGTATTGCACCGTTTCGGTGTGGTTTGGTACCGTATGGATGTACTCGTACGGTATTGCACCGTTTTGGTTTTGTTAGGTACCGTAACGAAGTACTCGTACGGTATTGTACCGTTTTGGTGTGGTTTGGAACCGTAACGAAGTACTCGTACGGTATTGCATCGTTTTGGTGTGGTTTGGTACCGTATGGATGTACTCGTACGGTATTGCACCGTTTTGGTGTGCTTTGGTACCGTAACGAAGTACTCGTTTGGTATTGTACCATTTTGGTGTGGTTTGGTACCGTAACGAAGTACTCGTACGGTATTGCTCTGTTTTGGTGTGGTTTGGTACCGTATGGATGTACTCGTACGGTATTGCACCGTTTTGGTTTTGTTAGGTACCGTAACGAAGTACTCGTACGGTATTGTACCCTTTTGGTGTGGTTTGGTACCGTAACGAAGTACTCGTACGGTAATGCACCGTTTTGGTGTGGTTTGGTACCGTACGGATGTACTTGTACGGTATTGCACCATTTTGGTGTGCTTTGGTACCGTAACGAAGTACTCGTAGAGTATTGCACCGTTTCGGTGTGGTTTGGTACCGTATGGATGTACTCGTACGGTATTGCACCGTTTTGGTGTGCTTTGGTACCGTAAGTAAGTACTCGTACGCTATTGCACCGTTTTGGTGTGGTTTGGTACCGTATGGATGTACTCGTACGGTATTGCACCATTTTGGTCTGGTTTGGTACCGTATGGATGTACTCGTACGGTATTGCACCGTTTTGGTGTGGTTTGGTACCGTAACGAAGTACTCGTACGGTATTGCACCGTTTTTGGTGTGGTTTGGTACCGTATGGATGTACTCGTACGGTATTGCACCGTTTTGGTGTGCTTTGGTACCGTAACGAAGTACTTGTACGGTATTGCACCGTTTTGGTGTGGTTTGGTACCATATGGATGTACTCGTACGGTATTGCACCGTTTTGGTGTGCTTTGGTACTGTAACGAAGTACTCGTTTGGTATTGTACCATTTTGGTGTGGTTTGGTACCGTAACGAAGTACTCGTACGGTATTGCACTGTTTTGGTGTAGTTTGGTACCGTATGTATGTACTCGTACGGTATTGCACCGTTTTGGTTTTGTTAGGTACCGTAACGAAGTACTCGTACGGTATTGTACCCTTTTGGTGTGGTTTTGTACCGTAACGAAGTACTCGTACGGTATTGCACCGTTTTGGTGTGGTTTGGTACCGTATGGATGTACTTGTACGGTATTGCACCATTTTGGTGTGCTTTGGTACCGTAACGAAGTACTCGTAGAGTATTGCACCGTTTCGGTGTGGTTTGGTACCGTATGGATGTACTCGTACGGTATTGCACCGTTTTGGTGTGCTTTGGTACCGTAATTAAGTACTCGTACGGTATTGCACTGTTTTGGTGTGGTTTGGTACCGTATGGATGTACTCGTACGGTATTGCACCATTTTGGTGTGGTTTGGTACCGTATGGATGTACTCGTACGCTATTGCACCGTTTTGGTGTGGTTTGGTACCGTAACGAAGTACTCGTACGGTATTGCACCGTTTTGGTGTGGTTTGGTACCGTATGGATGTACTCGTACGGTATTGCACCGTTTTGGTGTGCTTTGGTGCTGTAACGAAGTACTCCTACGGTATTGCACCGTTTCGGTGTGGTTTGGTATCGTATGGATGTACTCGTACGGTATTGCACCGTTTTGGTGTGCTTTGGTACCGTAACGAAATACTCGTTTTGTATTGTACCGTTTTGGTGTGGTTTGGTACCGTAACGAAGTACTCGTTCGGTATTGCACTGTTTTGGTGTGGTTTGGTACCGTATGGATGTACTCGTACGGTATTGCACCGTTTTGGTTTTGTTAGGTACCGTAACGAAGTACTCGTACGGTATTGTACCCTTTTGGTGTGGTTTGGTACCGTAACGAAGTACTCGTACGGTATTGCACCGTTTTGGTGTGGTTTGGTACCGTATGGATGTACTCGTACGGTATTGCACCGTTTTGGTGTGCTTTGGTACCGTAACGAAATAGTAGTTTGGTATTGTACCGTTTTGGTGTGGTTTTGTACCGTAACGAAGTACTCGTACGGTACTGCACCGTTTTGGTGTGGTTTGGTACCGTATGGATGTACTCGTACGGTATTGCACCGTTTTGGTGTGCTTTGGTACCGTAACGAAGTACTTGTACGGTATTGCACCGTTTTGGTGTGGTTTGGTACCATATGGATGTACTCGTACGGTATTGCACCGTTTTGGTGTGCTTTGGTACCATAACGAAGTACTCGTTTGGTATTGCACCATTTTGGTGTGGTTTGGTACCGTAACGAAGTACTCGTACGGTATTGCACGGTTTTGGTGTGGTTTGGTACCGTATGGATGTACTCGTACGGTATTGCACCGTTTTGGTTTTGTGAGGTACCGTAACGAAGTACTCGTACGGTATTGTACCCTTCTGGTGTGGTTTGGTACCGTAACGAAGTACTCGTACGGTATTGCACTGTTTTGGTGTGGTTTGGTACCGTATCGATGTACTCGTACGGTATAGCACCGTTTTGGTGTGCTTTGGTACCGTAACGAAGTACTCGTACGGTATTGCACCGTTTTGGTGAGGTTTGGTACCGTATGGATGTACTCGTACGGTATTGCACCGTTTTGGTGTGGTTTGGTACCGTATGGATGTACTCGTACTGTATTGCACCGTTTTGGTGTGCTTTGGTACTGTAACGAAGTACTCGTACGGTATTGCACCGTTTCGGTGTGGTTTGGTACCGTATGGATGTACTCGTACGGTATTGCACCGTTTTGGTGTGCTTTGGTACCGTAACGAAATACTCGTTTGGTATTGTACCATTTTGGTGTGCTTTGGTACCGTGACGAAGTACTCGTACGGTATTGCACCGTTTTGGTGAGGTTTGGTACCGTATGGATGTACTCGTACGGTATTGCAACGTTTTGGTGTGGTTTGGTACCGTATGGATGTACTCGTACTGTATTGCACCGTTTTGGTGTGCTTTTGTATTGTAACGAAGTACTCGTACGGTATTGCACCGTTTCGGTGTGGTTTGGTACCGTATGGATGTACTCGTACGGTATTGCACCGTTTTGGTGTGCTTTGGTACCGTAACGAAATACTCGTTTGGTATTGTACCATTTCGGTGTGGTTTGGTACCGTAACGAAGTACTCGTACGGTATTGCACCGTTTTGGTTTGGTCTGGTTTGGTACCGTATGGATGTACTCGTACGGTATTGCACCGTTTTGATGTGCTTTGGTACCGTAACGAAGTACTCGTACAATATTGCACCGTTTTTGTGTGGTTTGGTACCATATGGATGTACTCGTACGGTATTGCACCGTTTTGGTTTGGTTTGGTACCGTAACGAAGTACTCGTACGGTATTGTACCGTTTTGGTGTGTGCTTTGGAACCGTAACGAAGTACTCGAACGGTATTGCACCGTTTTGGTGTGGTTTGGTACCGTATGGATGCACTCGTACGGTATTGCACCGTTTTGGTGTGGTTTGGTACCGTAACGAAGTACTCGTACGGTATTGCACCGTTTTGGTGTGGTTTGGTACCGTATGGATGTACTCGTATGGTATTGCACCATTTTGGTGTGCTTTGGTACCGTAACAAAGTACTCGTTTGGTATTGTACCGTTCTGGTGTGGTTTGGTACCGTAACGAAGTACTCGTACGGTATTGCACTATTTTGGTGTGGTTTGGTACCGTATGGATGTACTCGTAAGGTATTGCACCGTTTTTGTGTGGTTTGGTACCGTAACGAAGTACTCGTACGGTATTGCACCGTTTTGGTGTGGTTTGGTACCATATGGATGTACTCGTACGGTATTGCACCGTTTTGGTGTGCTTTGGTACCGTAACGAAGTACTCGTTTGGTATTGTACAATTTTGGTGTGGTTTGGTACCGTAACGAAGTACTCATACGGTATTGCACTATTTTGGTGTGGTTTGGAACCGTAACGAAGTACTCGAACGGTATTGCACCGTTTTGGTGTGGTTTGGTACCGTATGGATGTACTCGTACGGTATTGCACCGTTTTGGTGTGGTTTGGTACCGTAACGAAGTACTCGTACGGTATTGCACCGTTTTGGTGTGGTTTTGTACCGTATGGATGTACTCGTATGGTATTGCACCATTTTGGTGTGCTTTGGTACCGTAACAAAGTACTCGTTTGGTATTGTACCCTTCTGGTGTGGTTTGGTACCGTAACGAAGTACTCGTACGGTATTGCACCGTTTTGGTGTGGTTTGGTACCGTATGGATGTACTCGTACGGTATTGCACCGTTTTGGTGTGCTTTGGTACTGTAACGAAGTACTCGTACGGTATTGCACCGTTTCGGTGTGGTTTGGTACCGTATGGATGTACTCGTATGGTATTGCACCGTTTTGGTGTGCTTTGGTACCGTAACGAAATACTCGTTTGGTATTGTACCATTTTGGTGTGGTTTGGTACCGTAACGAAGTACTCGTACGGTATTGCACTGTTTTGGTGTGGTTTGGTACCGTATGGATGTACTCGTACGGTATTGCACGGTTTCGGTGTGGTTTGGTACCGTAACGAAGTACTCGTACGGTATTGCACCGTTTTGGTTTGGTGTGGTTTGGTACCGTATGGATGTACTCGTACGGTATTGCACCGTTTTGATGTGCTTTGGTACCGTAACAAAGTACTTGTACAATATTGCACCGTTTTGGTGTGGTTTGGTACCATATGGATGTACTCGTACGGTATTGCACCGTTTTGGTTTGGTTTGGTACCGTAACGAAGTACTCGTACGGTATTGTACCGTTTTGGTGTGGTTTGGAACCGTAACGAAGTACTCGAACGGTATTGCACCGTTTTGGTGTGGTTTGGTACCGTACGGATGTACTCGTACGGTATTGCACCGTTTTGGTGTGGTTTGGTACCGTAACGAAGTACTCGTACGGTATTGCACCGTTTTGGTGTGGTTTGGTACCGTATGGATGTACTCGTATGGTATTGCACCATTTTGGTGTGCTTTGGTACCGTAACAAAGTACTCGTTTGGTATTGTACCGTTTTGGTGTGGTTTGGTACCGTAACGAAGTACTCGTACGGTATTGCACTATTTTGGTGTGGTTTGGTACCGTATGGATGTACTCGTAAGGTATTGCACCGTTTTTGTGTGGTTTGGTACCGTAACGAAGTACTCGTACGGTATTGCACCGTTTTGGTGTGGTTTGGTACCGTATGTATGTACTCGTACGGTATTGCACCGTTTTGGTGTGCTTTGGTACCGTAACGAAGTACTCGTACGGTATTGCACCGTTTTGGTGTGGTTTGGTACCGTATGGATGTATTCGTACGATATTGCACCGTTTTGGTGTGCTTTGGTACCGTAACGAAGTACTCGTTTGGTATTGTGCCATTTTGGTGTGGTTTTGTACCGTAACGAAGTACTCGTACGGTATTGCACTGTTTTAGTGTGGTTTGGTACCGTATGGATGTACTCGTACGGTATTGCACCGTTTTGGTGTGGTTTCGTACCGTAACGAAGTACTCGGACGGTATTGCACCGTTTTGGTGTGGTTTGGTACCGTATGGATGTACTCGTACGGTATTGCACTGTTTTCGTGTGCTTTGGTACCGTAACGAAGTACTCGTACGGTATTGCACCGTTTTGGTGTGGTTTGGTACCGTATGGATGTACTCGTACGGTATTGCACCGTTTTGGTGTGGTTTGGTACCGTATGGATGTACTCGTACGGTATTGCACCGTTTTGGTGTGGTTTGGTACCGTAACGAAGTACTCGTAGGGTATTGCACCGTTTTGGTGTGGTTTGGTACCGTATGCATGTACTTGTACGGTATTGCACCATTTTCGTGTGCTTTGGTACCGTAACGAAGTACTCGTAGAGTATTGCACCGTTTCGGTGTGGTTTGGTACCGTATGGATGTACTCGTACGGTATTGCACCGTTTTGGTTTTGTTAGGTACCGTAACGAAGTACTCGTACGGTATTGTACCGTTTTGGTGTGGTTTGGAACCGTAACGAAGTACTCGTACGGTATTGCATCGTTTTGGTGTGGTTTGGTACCGTATGGATGTACTCGTACGGTATTGCACCGTTTTGGTGTGCTTTGGTACCGTAACGAAGTACTCGTTTGGTATTGTACCATTTTGGTGTGGTTTGGTACCGTAACGAAGTACTCGTACGGTATTGCTCTGTTTTGGTGTGGTTTGGTACCGTATGGATGTACTCGTACGGTATTGCACCGTTTTGGTTTTGTTAGGTACCGTAACGAAGTACTCGTACGGTATTGTACCCTTTTGGTGTGGTTTGGTACCGTAACGAAGTACTCGTACGGTAATGCACCGTTTTGGTGTGGTTTGGTACCGTACGGATGTACTTGTACGGTATTGCACCATTTTGGTGTGCTTTGGTACCGTAACGAAGTACTCGTAGAGTATTGCACCGTTTCGGTGTGGTTTGGTACCGTATGGATGTACTCGTACGGTATTGCACCGTTTTGGTGTGCTTTGGTACCGTAAGTAAGTACTCGTACGCTATTGCACCGTTTTGGTGTGGTTTGGTACCGTATGGATGTACTCGTACGGTATTGCACCATTTTGGTCTGGTTTGGTACCGTATGGATGTACTCGTACGGTATTGCACCGTTTTGGTGTGGTTTGGTACCGTAACGAAGTACTCGTACGGTATTGCACCGTTTTTGGTGTGGTTTGGTACCGTATGGATGTACTCGTACGGTATTGCACCGTTTTGGTGTGCTTTGGTACCGTAACGAAGTACTTGTACGGTATTGCACCGTTTTGGTGTGGTTTGGTACCATATGGATGTACTCGTACGGTATTGCACCGTTTTGGTGTGCTTTGGTACTGTAACGAAGTACTCGTTTGGTATTGTACCATTTTGGTGTGGTTTGGTACCGTAACGAAGTACTCGTACGGTATTGCACTGTTTTGGTGTAGTTTGGTACCGTATGTATGTACTCGTACGGTATTGCACCGTTTTGGTTTTGTTAGGTACCGTAACGAAGTACTCGTACGGTATTGTACCCTTTTGGTGTGGTTTTGTACCGTAACGAAGTACTCGTACGGTATTGCACCGTTTTGGTGTGGTTTGGTACCGTATGGATGTACTTGTACGGTATTGCACCATTTTGGTGTGCTTTGGTACCGTAACGAAGTACTCGTAGAGTATTGCACCGTTTCGGTGTGGTTTGGTACCGTATGGATGTACTCGTACGGTATTGCACCGTTTTGGTTTTGTTAGGTACCGTAACCAAGTACTCGTACGGTATTGTACCGTTTTGGAGTGGTTTGGAACCGTAACGAAGTACTAGTATGGTATTGCATCGTTTTGGTGTGGTTTGGTACCGTATGGATATACTCGTACGGTATTGCACCGTTTTGGTGTGCTTTGGTACCGTAACGAAGTACTCGTTTGGTATTGTACCATTTTGGTGTGGTTTGGTACCGTAACGAAGTACTCGTACGGTATTGCACTGTTTTGGTGTGGTTTGGTACCGTATGGATGTACTCGTACGGTATTGCACCGTTTTGGTTTTGTTAGGTACCGTAACGAAGTACTCGTACGGTATTGTACCCTTTTGGTGTGGTTTGGTACCGTAACGAAGTACTCGTACGGTATTGCACCATTTTGGTGTGGTTTGGTACCGTATGGATGTACTTGTACGGTATTGCACCATTTTGGTGTGCTTTGGTACCGTAACGAAGTACTCGTAGAGTATTGCACTGTTTCGGTGTGGTTTGGTACCGTATGGATGTACTCGTACGGTATTGCACCGTTTTGGTGTGCTTTGGTACCGTAAGTAAGTACTCGTACGGTATTGCACCGTTTTGGTGTGGTTTGATACCGTATGGATGTACTCGTACGGTATTGCACCATTTTGGTGTGGTTTGGTACCGTATGGATGTACTCGTACGGTATTGCACCGTTTTGGTGTGGTTTGGTACCGTAACGAAGTACTCGTACGGTATTGCACCGTTTTTGGTGTGGTTTGGTACCGTATGGATGTACTCGTACGGTATTGCACCGTTTTGGTGTGCTTTGGTACTGTAACGAAGTACTCCTACGGTATTGCATCGTTTCGGTGTGGTTTGGTACCGTATGGATGTACTCGTACGGTATTGCACCGTTTTGGTGTGCTTTGGTACCGTAACGAAATACTCGTTTGGTATTGTACCGTTTTGGTGTTGTTTGGTACCGTAACGAAGTACTCGTTCGGTATTGCACTGTTTTGGTGTGGTTTGGTACCGTATGGATGTACTCGTACGGTATTGCACCGTTTTGGTTTTGTTAGGTACCGTAACGAAGTACTCGTACGGTATTGTACCCTTTTGGTGTGGTTTGGTACCGTATTGAAGTACTCGTACGGTATTGCACCGTTTTGGTGTGGTTTGGTACCGTATGGATGTACTCGTACGGTATTGTACCCTTTTGGTGTGGTTTGGTACCGTAACGAAGTACTCGTACGGTATTGCACCGTTTTGGGGTGGTTTCGTACCGTAACGAAGTACTCGTACGGTATTGCACCGTTTTGGGGTGGTTTGGTACCGTATGGATGTACTCGTACGGTATTGTACCCTTTTGGTGTTGTTTGGTACCGTAACGAAGTACTCGTACGGAATTGTACCCTTTTGGTGTGCTTTGGTACCGTAACGAAGCACTCGTACGGTATTGCACCGTTTAGGGGTGGTTTGGTACCGTAACGAAGTACTTGTACGGTATTGCACCGTTTTGGGGTGGTTTGGTACCGTGTGGATGTACTCGTACGGTTTTGCACCGTTTTGGTGTGGTTTGGTACCGTATGGATGTACTCGTACGGTATTGCACCGTTTTGGTGTGGTTTGGTACCGTAACGAAGTACTCGTACGGTATTGTACCCTTTTGGTGTGGTTTGGTACCGTAACGAAGTACTCGTACGGTATTGCACCGTTTTGGTGTGGTTTGGTACCGTATGGATGTACTCGTACGGTATTGCACCGTTTTTGTGTGGTTTGGTACCGTATGGATGTACTCGTACGGTATTACACTGTTTTGGTGTGGTTTGGTACCGTATGGATGTACTCGTACGGTATTGCACCGTTTTGGTGTGGTTTGGCACCGTATGGATGTACTCGTACGGTTTTGCACCGTTTTAGTATGGTTTGGTACCGTATGGATGTACTCGTACAGAATTGCACCGTTATGGTGTGGTTTGGTATCGTATGGAAGTACTCGTACGGGATTGCACCGTTTTGGTGTGGTTTGGTACCGTATGGAAGTACTCGTACGTATTGCACCGTTTTGGGGTGGTTTGGTACCGTAACGAAGTACTCGTACGGTATTGCACCGTTTTTGGGTGGTTTGGTACCGTATGGATGTACTCGTACGGTTTTGCACCGTTTTGGGGTGGTTTGGTACCGTATGGATGTACTCGTACGGTATTGCACCGTTTTGGTGTGGTTTGGTACCGTAACGAAGTACTCGTACGGTATTGCACCGTTTTGGTGTGGTTTGGTACCGTAACGAAGTACTCGTACGGTATTGTACCCTTTTGGTGTGCTTTTGTACCGTAACGAAGTACTCGTACGGTATTGCACCGTTTTGGTGTGGTTTGGTACCGTATGGATGTACTCGTACGGTATTACACTGTTTTGGTGTGGTTTGGTACCGTATGGATGTACTCGTACGGTATTGCACCGTTTTGGTGTGGTTTGGTACCGTAACGAAGTACTCCTACGGTATTGTACCCTTTTGGTGTGCTTTGGTACCGTAACGAAGTACTCGTACGGTATTGCACCGTTTTGGGGTGGTTTGGTACCGTAACGAAGTACTCGTACGGTATTGCACCGTTTTGGGGTGGTTTGGTACCGTATGGATGTACTCGTACGGTATTGCACCGTTTTGGTGTGGTTTGGTACCGTAACGAAGTACTCCTACGGTATTGTACCCTTTTGGTGTGCTTTGGTACCGTAACGAAGTACTCGTACGGTATTGCACCGTTTTGGGGTGGTTTGGTACCGTAACGAAGTACTCGTACGGTATTGCACCGTTTTGGGGTGGTTTGGTACCGTATGGATGTACTCGTACGGTTTTGCACCGTTTTGGTGTGGTTTGGTACCGTAACGAAATACTCGTACGGAATTGTACCTTTTCGGTGTGCTTTGGTACCGTAACGAAGTACTCGTACGGTATTGCACCGTTTTGGTGTGGTTTGGTACCGTATGGATGTACTCGTACGGTATTACACTGTTTTGGTGTGGTTTGGTACCGTATGGATGTACTCGTACGGTACTGCACCGTTTTTGGTTTGGTTTGGTACTGTAACGAAATACTCGTACGGTATTGTACCCTTTTGGTGTGGTTTGGTACCGTAACGAAGTACTCGTACGGTATTGCACCGTTTTGGGGTGGTTTTGTACCGTAACGAAGTACTCGTACGGTATTGCACCGTTTAGGGGTGGTTTGGTACCGTATGGATGTACTCGTACGGTTTTGCACCGTTTTGTTGTGGTTTGGTACCGTGACGAAGTACTCGTACGGTATTGTACCCTTTTGGTGTGCTTTGGCACCGTAACGAAGTACTCGTACGGTATTGCACCGTTTTGGTGTGGTTTGGTACCGTATGGATGTACTCGTACGGTATTACACCGTTTTGGTGTGGTTTCGTACCGTAACGAAGTATTTGTATGGTATTGCACCGTTTTGGTGTGGTTTGGTACCATATGGATGTACTCGTACGGTATTGCACCGTTTTGGTGTGGTTTGGTACCGTATGGATGTACTCGTACGGTATTACACCGTTTTGGTGTGGTTTGGTACCGTAACGAATTACTCGTACGGTATTGAACCGTTTTGGTGTGGTTTGGTACCGTATGGATGTACTCGTACGGTTTTGCACCGTTTTGGTGTGGTTTGGTACCGTATGGATGTACTCGTACGGAATTGCACCGTTTTGGTGTGGTTTGGTACCGTATGGATGTGCTCGTACGGTATTGTACCCTTTTGGTGTGGTTTGGTACCGTAACGAAGTACTCGTACGGTATTGCATCGTTTTGGGGTGGTTTCGTACCGTAATGAAGTACTCGTACGGTATTGCACCGTTTTGGGGTGGTTTGGTACCGTATGGAAGTACTCGTACGGTTTTGCACCGTTTTGGTGTGGTTTGGTACCGTAACGAAGTACTCGTACGGTATTGTACCCTTTTGGAGTGCTTTGGTACCGTAACGAAGTACTCATACGGTATTACACTGTTTTTGTGTGGTTTGGTACCGTATGGATGTACTCGTACGGTATTGCACCGTTCTGGTTTGGTTTGGTACCGTAACGAAATACTCGTACGGTATTGTACCCTTTTGGTGTGGTTTGGTACCGTAACGAAGTACTCGTACGGTATTGCACCGTTTTGGTGTGGTTTGGTACCGTATGGATGTACTCGTACGGTATTGCACCGTTTTGGTGTGGTTTGGTACCGTAGCGAAGTACTCGTACGGTATTGTACCCTTTTGGTGTGGTTTGGTACCGTAACGAAATATTTGTATGGTATTGCACCGTTTTGGTGTGGTTCGGTACCGTAACGAAGTACTCGTACGGTATTGTACCCTTTTGGTGTGGTTTCGTACCGTAACGAAGTATTTGTATGGTATTGCACCGTTTTGGTGTGGTTTGGTACCGTATGGATGTACTCGTACGGTATTGCACCGTTTTGGTGTGGTTTGGTACCGTATGGATGTACTCGTACGGTATTGCACCGTTTTGGTGTGGTTTGGTACCGTAACGAAGTACTCGTACGGTATTGCACCGTTTTGGTGTGGTTTGGTACCGTATGGATGTACTCGTACGGTTTTGCACCGTTTTGGTGTTGTTTGGTACCGTATGGATGTACTCGTACGGAATTGCACCGTTTTGGTGTGGTTTGGTACTTTATGGATGTGCTCGTACGGTTTTGTACCCTTTTGGTGTGGTTTTGTACCGTAACGAAGTACTCGTACGGTATTGCACCGTTTTGGGGTGGTTTCGTACCGTAACGAAGTACTCGTACGGTATTGCACCGTTTTGGGGTGGTTTGGTACCGTATGGATGTACTCGTACGGTATTACACCGTTTTGGTGTGGTTTGGCACCGTATGGATGTACTCGTACGGTATTGCACCGTTTTGGTGTGGTTTGGCACCGTATGGATGTACTCGTACGGTTTTGCACCGTTTTAGTGTGGTTTGGTATAGTATTGATGTACTCGTACGGTATTGCACCGTTTTGGTGTGGTTTGGTACCGTATGGAAGTACTCATACGGTATTGCACTGTTTTGGGGTGGTTTGGTACCGTAACGAAGTACTCGTACGGTATTGCACCGTTTTGGGGTGGTTTGGTGCCGTAACGAAGTACTCGTACGGTATTGCACCGTTTTGGGGTGGTTTGGTACCGTAACGAAGAACTCGTACGGTATTGCACCGTTTTGGGGTGGTTTGGTACCGTATGGATGTACTCGTACGGTTTTGCACCGTTTTGGTGTGGTTTGGTACCGTATGGATGTACTCGTACGGTATTGCACCGTTTTGGTTTGGTTTGGTACCGTAACGAAGTACTCGTACGGAATTGTACCCTTTTGGTGTGGTTTGGTACCGTATGGATGTATTCGTACGGTTTTGCACCGTTTTGGTGTGGTTTGGTACCGTAACGAAGTACTCGTACGGTATTGTACCCTTTTGGTGTGCTTTGGTACCGTAACGAAGTACTCGTTTGGTATTGCACCGTTTTGGTGTGGTTTGGTACCGTATGGATGTACTCGTACGGTATTACACTGTTTTGGTGTGGTTTGGTACCGTATGGATGTACTCGTACGGTATTGGACCGTTTTGGTTTGGTTTGGTACCGTAACGAAGTACTCGTACGGAATTGTACCCTTTTGGTGTGGTTTGGTACCGTAACGAAGTACTCGTACGGTATTGCACCGTTTTGGTGTGGTTTGGTACCGTAACGAAGTACTCGTACGGTATTGCACCGTTTAGGGGTGGTTTTGTACCGTAACGAAGTGCTCGTACGGTATTGCACCGTTTAGGGGTGGTTTGGTACCGTATGGATGTACTCGTACGGTTTTGCACCGTTTTGGTGTGGTTTGGTACCGTAACGAAGTACTCGTACGGTATTGTACCCTTTTGGTGTGCTTTGGCACCGTAACGAAGTACTCGTACGGTATTGCACCGTTTTGGGGTGGTTTGGTACCGTATGGATGTACTCGTACGGTATTACACCGTTTTGGTGTGGTTTGGCACCGTATGGATGTACTCGTACGGTATTGCACCGTTTTGGTGTGGTTTGGCACCGTATGGATGTACTCGTACGGTTTTGCACCGTTTTAGTGTGGTTTGGTATAGTATTGATGTACTCGTACGGTATTGCACCGTTTTGGTGTGGTTTGGTACCGTATGGAAGTACTCGTACGGTATTGCACTGTTTTGGGGTGGTTTGGTACCGTAACGAAGTACTCGTACGGTATTGCACCGTTTTGGGGTGGTTTGGTGCCGTAACGAAGTACTCGTACGGTATTGCACCGTTTTGGGGTGGTTTGGTACCGTAACGAAGAACTCGTACGGTATTGCACCGTTTTGGGGTGGTTTGGTACCGTATGGATGTACTCGTACGGTTTTGCACCGTTTTGGTGTGGTTTGGTACCGTATGGATGTACTCGTACGGTATTGCACCGTTTTGGTTTGGTTTGGTACCGTAACGAAGTACTCGTACGGAATTGTACCCTTTTGGTGTGGTTTGGTACCGTATGGATGTATTCGTACGGTTTTGCACCGTTTTGGTGTGGTTTGGTACCGTAACGAAGTACTCGTACGGTATTGTACCCTTTTGGTGTGCTTTGGTACCGTAACGAAGTACTCGTACGGTATTGCACCGTTTTGGTGTGGTTTGGTACCGTATGGATGTACTCGTACGGTATTACACTGTTTTGGTGTGGTTTGGTACCGTATGGATGTACTCGTACGGTATTGGACCGTTTTGGTTTGGTTTGGTACCGTAACGAAGTACTCGTACGGAATTGTACCCTTTTGGTGTGGTTTGGTACCGTAACGAAGTACTCGTACGGTATTGCACCGTTTTGGTGTGGTTTGGTACCGTAACGAAGTACTCGTACGGAATTGTACCCTTTTGGTGTGGTTTGGTACCGTATGGATGTATTCGTACGGTTTTGCACCGTTTTGGTGTGGTTTGGTACCGTAACGAAGTACTCGTACGGTATTGTACCCTTTTGGTGTGCTTTGGTACCGTAACGAAGTACTCGTACGGTATTGCACCGTTTTGGTGTGGTTTGGTACCGTATGGATTTACTCGTACGGTATTACACTGTTTTGGTGTGGTTTGGTACCGTATGGATGTACTCGTACGGTATTGGACCGTTTTGGTTTGGTTTGGTACCGTAACGAAGTACTCGTACGGAATTGTACCCTTTTGGTGTGGTTTGGTACCGTAACGAAGTACTCGTACGGTATTGCACCGTTTTGGTGTGGTTTGGTACCGTATGGATGTACTCGTACGGTATTGCACAGTTTTGGTGTGGTTTGGTACCGTATGGATGTACTCGTACGGTATTGCACCGTTTTGGTGTGGTTTGGTACCGTAACGAAGTACTCGTACGGTATTGTACCCTTTTGGTGTGGTTTGGTACCGTAACGAAGTACTCGTACGGTATTGCACCGTTTTGGGGTGGTTTTGTACCGTAACGAAGTACTCGTACGGTATTGCACCGTTTAGGGGTGGTTTGGTACCGTATGGATGTACTCGTACGGTTTTGCACCGTTTTGGTGTGGTTTGGTTCTGTAACGAAGTACTCGTACGGTATTGTACCCTTTTGGTGTGCTTTGGCACCGTAACGAAGTACTCGTACGGTATTGCACCGTTTTGGTGTGGTTTGGTACCGTATGGATGTACTCGTACGGTATTACACCGTTTTAGAATGGTTTGGTACCGTATGGATGTACTCGTACGGTATTGCACCGTTTTGGTGTGGTTTGGCACCGTATGGATGTACTCGTACGGTTTTGCACCGTTTTGGTGTGGTTTGGTACCGTATGGAAGTACTCGTACGGTATTGCACCGTTTTGGGGTGGTTTGGTACCGTAACGAAGTACTCGTACGGTATTGCACCGTTTTGGGGTGGTTTGGTACCGTAACGAAGTACTCGTACGGTATTGCACCGTTTTGGGGTGGTTTGGTACCGTATGGATGTACTCGTACGGTTTTGCACCGTTTTGGTGTGGTTTGGTACCGTATGGATGTACTCGTACGGTATTACACTGTTTTGGTGTGGTTTGGTACCGTATGGATGTACTCGTACGGTATTGGACCGTTTTGGTTTGGTTTGGTACCGTAACGAAGTACTCGTACGGAATTGTACCCTTTTGGTGTGGTTTGGTACCGTAACGAAGTACTCGTACGGTATTGCACCGTTTTGGTGTGGTTTGGCACCGTATGGATGTACTCGTACGGTTTTGCACCGTTTTAGTGTGGTTTGGTACCGTATGGATGTACTCGTACAGAATTGCACCGTTTTGGTGTGGTTTGGTATCGTATGGAAGTACTCGTACGGTATTGCACCGTTTTGGTGTGGTTTGGTACCGTATGGAAGTACTCATACGGTATTGCACCGTTTTGGGGTGGTTTGGTACCGTAACGAAGTACTCGTACGGTATTGCACCGTTTTGGGGTGGTTTGGTACCGTATGGATGTACTCGTACGGTTTTGCACCGTTTTGGTGTGGTTTGGTACCGTATGGATGTACTCGTACGGTATTACACTGTTTTGGTGTGGTTTGGTACCGTATGGATGTACTCGTACGGTATTGGACCGTTTTGGTTTGGTTTGGTACCGTAACGAAGTACTCGTACGGAATTGTACCCTTTTGGTGTGGTTTGGTACCGTAACGAAGTACTCGTACGGTATTGCACCGTTTTGGTGTGGTTTGGTACCGTATGGATGTACTCGTACGGTATTGCACAGTTTTGGTGTGGTTTGGTACCGTATGGATGTACTCGTACGGTATTGCACCGTTTTGGTGTGGTTTGGTACCGTAACGAAGTACTCGTACGGTATTGTACCCTTTAGGTGTGGTTTGGTACCGTAACGAAGTACTCGTACGGTATTGCACCGTTTTGGGGTGGTTTTGTACCGTAACGAAGTACTCGTACGGTATTGCACCGTTTAGGGGTGGTTTGGTACCGTATGGATGTACTCGTACGGTTTTGCACCGTTTTGGTGTGGTTTGGTACCGTAACGAAGTACTCGTACGGTATTGTACCCTTTTGGTGTGCTTTGGTACCGTAACGAAGTACTCGTACGGTATTGCACCGTTTTGGGGTGGTTTTGTACCGTAACAAAGTACTCGTACGGTATTGCACCGTTTAGGGGTGGTTTTGTACCGTATGGATGTACTCGTACGGTTTTGCACCGTTTTGGTGTGGTTTGGTACCGTAACGAAGTACTCGTACGGTATTGTACCCTTTTGGTGTGCTTTGGCACCGTAACGAAGTACTCGTACGGTATTGCATCGTTTTGGTGTGGTTTGGTACCGTATGGATGTACTCGTACGGTATTACACCGTTTTGGTGTGGTTTGGTACCGTATGGATGTACTCGTACGGTATTGCACCGTTTTGGTGTGGTTTGGCACCGTATGGATGTACTCGTACGGTTTTGCACCGTTTTAGTGTGGTTTGGTACCGTATGGATGTACTCGTACAGAATTGCACCGTTTTGGTGTGGTTTGGTATCGTATGGAAGTACTCGTACGGTATTGCACCGTTTTGGTGTGGTTTGGTACCGTATGGAAGTACTCGTACGGTATTGCACCGTTTTGGGGTGGTTTGGTACCGTAACGAAGTACTCGTACGGTATTGCACCGTTTTGGGGTGGTTTGGTACCGTATGGATGTACTCGTACGGTTTTGCACCGTTTTGGTGTGGTTTGGTACCGTATGGATGTACTCGTACGGTATTACACTGTTTTGGTGTGGTTTGGTACCGTATGGATGTACTCGTACGGTATTGGACCGTTTTGGTTTGGTTTGGTACCGTAACGAAGTACTCGTACGGAATTGTACCCTTTTGGTGTGGTTTGGTACCGTAACGAAGTACTCGTACGGTATTGCACCGTTTTGGTGTGGTTTGGTACCGTATGGATGTACTCGTACGGTATTGCACAGTTTTGGTGTGGTTTGGTACCGTATGGATGTACTCGTACGGTATTGCACCGTTTTGGTGTGGTTTGGTACCGTAACGAAGTACTCGTACGGTATTGTACCCTTTTGGTGTGGTTTGGTACCGTAACGAAGTACTCGTACGGTATTGCACCGTTTTGGGGTGGTTTTGTACCGTAACGAAGTACTCGTACGGTATTGCACCGTTTAGGGGTGGTTTGGTACCGTATGGATGTACTCGTACGGTTTTGCACCGTTTTGGTGTGGTTTGGTACCGTAACGAAGTACTCGTACGGTATTGTACCCTTTTGGTGTGGTTTTGTACCGTAACGAAGTACTCGTACGGTATTGTACCCTTTTGGTGTGCTTTGGTACCGTAACGAAGTACTCGTACGGTATTGCACCGTTTTGGGGTGGTTTTGTACCGTAACGAAGTACTCGTACGGTATTGCACCGTTTAGGGGTGGTTTGGTACCGTATGGATGTACTCGTACGGTTTTGCACCGTTTTTGTGTGGTTTGGTACCGTAACGAAGTACTCGTACGGTATTGTACCCTTTTGGTGTGCTTTGGCACCGTAACGAAGTACTCGTACGGTATTGCATCGTTTTGGTGTGGTTTGGTACCGTATGGATGTACTCGTACGGTATTACACCGTTTTGGTGTGGTTTGGTACCGTATGGATGTACTCGTACGGTATTGCACCGTTTTGGTGTGGTTTGGCACCGTATGGATGTACTCGTACGGTTTTGCACCGTTTTAGTGTGGTTTGGTACCGTATGGATGTACTCGTACAGAATTGCACCGTTTTGGTGTGGTTTGGTATCGTATGGAAGTACTCGTACGGTATTGCACCGTTTTGGTGTGGTTTGGTACCGTATGGAAGTACTCGTACGGTATTGCACCGTTTTGGGGTGGTTTGGTACCGTAACGAAGTACTCGTACGGTATTGCACCGTTTTGGGGTGGTTTGGTACCGTATGGATGTACTCGTACGGTTTTGCACCGTTTTGGTGTGGTTTGGTACCGTATGGATGTACTCGTACGGTATTACACTGTTTTGGTGTGGTTTGGTACCGTATGGATGTACTCGTACGGTATTGGACCGTTTTGGTTTGGTTTGGTACCGTAACGAAGTACTCGTACGGAATTGTACCCTTTTGGTGTGGTTTGGTACCGTAACGAAGTACTCGTACGGTATTGCACCGTTTTGGTGTGGTTTGGTACCGTATGGATGTACTCGTACGGTATTGCACAGTTTTGGTGTGGTTTGGTACCGTATGGATGTACTCGTACGGTATTGCACCGTTTTGGTGTGGTTTGGTACCGTAACGAAGTACTCGTACGGTATTGTACCCTTTTGGTGTGGTTTGGTACCGTAACGAAGTACTCGTACGGTATTGCACCGTTTTGGGGTGGTTTTGTACCGTAACGAAGTACTCGTACGGTATTGCACCGTTTAGGGGTGGTTTGGTACCGTATGGATGTACTCGTACGGTTTTGCACCGTTTTGGTGTGGTTTGGTACCGTAACGAAGTACTCGTACGGTATTGTACCCTTTTGGTGTGGTTTTGTACCGTAACGAAGTACTCGTACGGTATTGTACCCTTTTGGTGTGCTTTGGTACCGTAACGAAGTACTCGTACGGTATTGCACCGTTTTGGGGTGGTTTTGTACCGTAACGAAGTACTCGTACGGTATTGCACCGTTTAGGGGTGGTTTGGTACCGTATGGAGGTACTCGTACGGTTTTGCACCGTTTTGGTGTGGTTTGGTACCGTAACGAAGTACTCGTACGGTATTGTACCCTTTTGGTGTGCTTTGGCACCGTAACGAAGTACTCGTACGGTATTGCATCGTTTTGGTGTGGTTTGGTACCGTATGGATGTACTCGTACGGTATTACACCGTTTTGGTGTGGTTTGGTACCGTATGGATGTACTCGTACGGTATTGCACCGTTTTGGTGTGGTTTGGCACCGTATGGATGTACTCGTACGGTTTTGCACCGTTTTAGTGTGGTTTGGTACCGTATGGATGTACTCGTACAGAATTGCACCGTTTTGGTGTGGTTTGGTATCGTATGGAAGTACTCGTACGGTATTGCACCGTTTTGGTGTGGTTTGGTACCGTATGGAAGTACTCGTACGGTATTGCACCGTTTTGGGGTGGTTTGGTACCGTAACGAAGTACTCGTACGGTATTGCACCGTTTTGGGGTGGTTTGGTACCGTATGGATGTACTCGTACGGTTTTGCACCGTTTTGGTGTGGTTTGGTACCGTATGGATGTACTCGTACGGTATTACACTGTTTTGGTGTGGTTTGGTACCGTATGGATGTACTCGTACGGTATTGGACCGTTTTGGTTTGGTTTGGTACCGTAACGAAGTACTCGTACGGAATTGTACCCTTTTGGTGTGGTTTGGTACCGTAACGAAGTACTCGTACGGTATTGCACCGTTTTGGTGTGGTTTGGTACCGTATGGATGTACTCGTACGGTATTGCACAGTTTTGGTGTGGTTTGGTACCGTATGGATGTACTCGTACGGTATTGCACCGTTTTGGTGTGGTTTGGTACCGTAACGAAGTACTCGTACGGTATTGTACCCTTTTGGTGTGGTTTGGTACCGTAACGAAGTACTCGTACAGTATTGCACCGTTTTGGGGTGGTTTTGTACCGTAACGAAGTACTCGTACGGTATTGCACCGTTTAGGGGTGGTTTGGTACCGTATGGATGTACTCGTACGGTTTTGCACCGTTTTGGTGTGGTTTGGTACCGTAACGAAGTACTCGTACGGTATTGTACCCTTTTGGTGTGCTTTGGTACCGTAACGAAGTACTCGTACGGTATTGCACTGTTTTTGTGTGGTTTGGTACCGTATGGATGTACTCGTATGGTATTACACCGTTTTGGTGTGGTTTGGTACCGTATGGATGTACTCGTACGGTATTGCACCGTTTTGGTGTGGTTTGGTACCGTAACGAAGTACTCGTACGGTATTGTACCCTTTTGGTGTGCTTTGGTACCGTAACGAAGTATTTGTATGGTATTGCACCGTTTTGGTGTGGTTTGGTACCGTATGGATGTACTCGTACGGTATTGCACCGTTTTGGTGTGGTTTGGTACGGTATGGATGTACTCGTCCGGTATTGCACCGTTTTGGTGTGGTTTGGTACCGTAACGAATTACTCGTACGGTATTGCATCGTTTTGGTGTGGTTTGGTACCGTATGGATGTACTCGTACGGTATTACACTGTTTTGGTGTGGTTTGGTACCGTATGGATGTACTCGTACGGTATTGCACCGTTTTGGTGTGGTTTGGTACCGTAACGAAGTACTCCTACGGTATTGTACCCTTTTGGTGTGCTTTGGTACCGTAACGAAGTACTCGTACGGTATTGCACCGTTTTGGGGTGGTTTGGTACCGTAACGAAGTACTCGTACGGTATTGCACCGTTTTGGGGTGGTTTGGTACCGTATGGATGTACTCGTACGGTTTTGCACCGTTTTGGTGTGGTTTGGTACCGTATGGATGTACTCGTACGGTATTGCACCGTTTTGGTGTGGTTTGGTACCGTAACGAAATACTCGTACGGAATTGTACCTTTTCGGTGTGCTTTGGTACCGTAACGAAGTACTCGTACGGTATTGCACCGTTTTGGTGTGGTTTGGTACCGTATGGATGTACTCGTACGGTATTACACTGTTTTGGTGTGGTTTGGTACCGTATGGATGTACTCGTACGGTATTGCACCGTTTTGGTTTGGTTTGGTACCGTAACGAAATACTCGTACGGTATTTTACCCTTTTGATGTGGTTTGGTACTGTAACGAAGTACTCGTACGGTATTGCACCGTTTTGGTGTGGTTTGGCACCGTAAGGATGTACTCGTACGGTTTGCACCGTTTTAGTGTGGTTTGGTATAGTATTGATGTACTCGTACGGTATTGCACCGTTTTGGTGTGGTTTGGTACCGTATGGAAGTACTCGTACGGTATTGCACCGTTTTGGGGTGGTTTGGTACCGTAACGAAGTACTCGTACGGTATTGCACCGTTTTGGGGTGGTTTTGTACCGTAACGAAGTACTCGTACGGTATTGCACCGTTTAGGGGTGGTTTTGTACCGTAACGAAGTACTCGTACGGTATTGCACCGTTTAGGGGTGGTTTGGTACCGTATGGATGTACTCGTACGGTTTTGCACCGTTTTGGTGTGGTTTGGTACCGTAACGAAGTACTCGTACGGTATTGTACCCTTTTGGTGTGCTTTGGCACCGTAACGAAGTACTCGTACGGTATTGCACCGTTTTGGTGTGGTTTGGTACCGTATGGATGTACTCGTACGGTATTACACCGTTTTGGTGTGGTTTTGTACCGTATGGATGTACTCGTACGGTATTGCACCGTTTTGGTGTGGTTTGGCACCGTATGGATGTACTCGTACGGTTTTGCACCGTTTTCGTGTGGTTTGGTACCGTATGGATGTACTCGTACGGTATTACACCGTTTTGGTGTGGTTTGGTACCGTATGGATGTACTCGTACGGTATTGCACCGTTTTGGTGTGGTTTGGCACCGTATGGATGTACTCGTACGGTTTTGCACCGTTTTAGTGTGGTTTGGTACCGTATGGATGTACTCGTACAGAATTGCACCGTTTTGGTGTGGTTTGGTATCGTATGGAAGTACTCGTACGGTATTGCACCGTTTTGGTGTGGTTTGGTACCGTATGGAAGTACTCGTACGGTATTGCACCGTTTTGGGGTGGTTTGGTACCGTAACGAAGTACTCGTACGGTATTGCACCGTTTTGGGGTGGTTTTGTACCGTAACGAAGTACTCGTACGGTATTGCACCGTTTAGGGGTGGTTTGGTACCGTATGGATGTTCTCGTACGGTTTTGCACCGTTTTGGTGTGGTTTGGTACCGTAACGAAGTACTCGTACGGTATTGCACCGTTTTGGGGTGGTTTTGTACCGTAACGAAGTACTCGTACGGTATTGCACCGTTTAGGGGTGGTTTGGTACCGTATGGATGTACTCGTACGGTTTTGCACCGTTTTGGTGTGGTTTGGTACCGTAACGAAGTACTCGTACGGTATTGTACCCTTTTGGTGTGCTTTGGCACCGTAACGAAGTACTCGTACGGTATTGCACCGTTTTGGTGTGGTTTGGTACCGTATGGATGTACTCGTACGGTATTACTCCGTTTTGGTGTGGTTTGGTACCGTATGGATGTACTCGTACGGTATTGCACCGTTTTGGTGTGGTTTGGCACCGTATGGATGTACTCGTACGGTTTTGCACCGTTTTAGTGTGGTTTGGTACCGTATGGATGTACTCGTACAGAATTGCACCGTTTTGGTGTGGTTTGGTATCGTATGGAAGTACTCGTACGGTATTGCACCGTTTTGGTGTGGTTTTGTACCGTATGGAATTACTCGTACGGTATTGCACCGTTTTGGGGTGGTTTGGTACCGTAACGAAGTACTCGTACGGTATTGCACCGTTTTGGGGTGGTTTGGTACTGTATGGATGTACTCGTACGGTTTTGCACCGTTTTGGTGTGGTTTGGTACCGTATGGATGTACTCGTACGGTATTGCACCGTTTTGGTGTGGTTTGGTACCGTAACGAAGTACTCGTACGGTATTGTACCCTTTTGGTGTGCTTTGGTACCGTAACGAAGTATTTGTATGGTATTGCACCGTTTTGGTGTGGTTTGGTACCGTATGGATGTACTCGTACGGTATTGCACCGTTTTGGTGTGGTTTGGTACCGTATGGATGTACTCGTCCGGTATTGCACCGTTTTGGTGTGGTTTGGTACCGTAACGAAGTACTCGTACGGTATTGCATCGTTTTGGGGTGGTTTGGTACCGTATGGATGTACTCGTACGGTTTTGCACCGTTTTGGTGTGGTTTGGTACCGTATGGATGTACTCGTACGGTATTACACTGTTTTGGTGTGGTTTGGTACCGTATGGATGTACTCGTACGGTATTGGACCGTTTTGGTTTGGTTTGGTACCCTAACGAAGTACTCGTACGGAATTGTACCCTTTTGGTGTGGTTTGGTACCGTAACGAAGTACTCGTACGGTATTGCACCGTTTTGGTGTGGTTTGGTACCGTATGGATGTACTCGTACGGTATTGCACAGTTTTGGTGTGGTTTGGTACCGTATGGATGTACTCGTACGGTATTGCACCGTTTTGGTGTGGTTTGGTACCGTAACGAAGTACTCGTACGGTATTGTTCCCTTTTGGTGTGGTTTGGTACCGTAACGAAGTACTCGTACGGTATTGCACCGTTTTGGGGTGGTTTTGTACCGTAACGAAGTACTCGTACGGTATTGCACCGTTTAGGGGTGGTTTGGTACCGTATGGATGTACTCGTACGGTTTTGCACCGTTTTGGTGTGGTTTGGTACCGTAACGAAGTACTCGTACGGTATTGTACCCTTTTGGTGTGCTTTGGCACCGTAACGAAGTACTCGTACGGTATTGCACCGTTTTTGTGTGGTTTGGTACCGTATGGATGTACTCGTACGGTATTACACCGTTTTGGTGTGGTTTGGTACCGTATGGATGTACTCGTACGGTATTGCACCGTTTTGGTGTGGTTTGGCACCGTATGGATGTACTCGTACGGTTTTGCACCGTTTTAGTGTGGTTTGGTACCGTATGGATGTACTCGTACAGAATTGCACCGTTTTGGTGTGGTTTGGTATCGTATGGAAGTACTCGTACGGTATTGCACCGTTTTGGTGTGGTTTGGTACCGTATGGAATTACTCGTACGGTATTGCACCGTTTTGGGGTGGTTTGGTACCGTAACGAAGTACTCGTACGGTATTGCACCGTTTTGGGGTGGTTTGGTACTGTATGGATGTACTCGTACGGTTTTGCACCGTTTTGGTGTGGTTTGGTACCGTATGGATGTACTCGTACGGTATTGCACCGTTTTGGTGTGGTTTGGTACCGTAACGAAGTACTCGTACGGTATTGTACCCTTTTGGTGTGCTTTGGTACCGTAACGAAGTATTTGTATGGTATTGCACCGTTTTGGTGTGGTTTGGTACCGTATGGATGTACTCGTACGGTATTGCACCGTTTTGGTGTGGTTTGGTACCGTATGGATGTACTCGTCCGGTATTGCACCGTTTTGGTGTGGTTTGGTACCGTAACGAAGTACTCGTACGGTATTGCATCGTTTTGGGGTGGTTTGGTACCGTATGGATGTACTCGTACGGTTTTGCACCGTTTTGGTGTGGTTTGGTACCGTATGGATGTACTCGTACGGTATTACACTGTTTTGGTGTGGTTTGGTACCGTATGGATGTACTCGTACGGTATTGGACCGTTTTGGTTTGGTTTGGTACCCTAACGAAGTACTCGTACGGAATTGTACCCTTTTGGTGTGGTTTGGTACCGTAACGAAGTACTCGTACGGTATTGCACCGTTTTGGTGTGGTTTGGTACCGTATGGATGTACTCGTACGGTATTGCACAGTTTTGGTGTGGTTTGGTACCGTATGGATGTACTCGTACGGTATTGCACCGTTTTGGTGTGGTTTGGTACCGTAACGAAGTACTCGTACGGTATTGTTCCCTTTTGGTGTGGTTTGGTACCGTAACGAAGTACTCGTACGGTATTGCACCGTTTTGGGGTGGTTTTGTACCGTAACGAAGTACTCGTACGGTATTGCACCGTTTAGGGGTGGTTTGGTACCGTATGGATGTACTCGTACGGTTTTGCACCGTTTTGGTGTGGTTTGGTACCGTAACGAAGTACTCGTACGGTATTGTACCCTTTTGGTGTGCTTTGGCACCGTAACGAAGTACTCGTACGGTATTGCACCGTTTTTGTGTGGTTTGGTACCGTATGGATGTACTCGTACGGTATTACACCGTTTTGGTGTGGTTTGGTACCGTATGGATGTACTCGTACGGTATTGCACCGTTTTGGTGTGGTTTGGCACCGTATGGATGTACTCGTACGGTTTTGCACCGTTTTAGTGTGGTTTGGTACCGTATGGATGTACTCGTACAGAATTGCACCGTTTTGGTGTGGTTTGGTATCGTATGGAAGTACTCGTACGGTATTGCACCGTTTTGGTGTGGTTTGGTACCGTATGGAATTACTCGTACGGTATTGCACCGTTTTGGGGTGGTTTGGTACCGTAACGAAGTACTCGTACGGTATTGCACCGTTTTGGGGTGGTTTGGTACTGTATGGATGTACTCGTACGGTTTTGCACCGTTTTGGTGTGGTTTGGTACCGTATGGATGTACTCGTACGGTATTGCACCGTTTTGGTGTGGTTTGGTACCGTAACGAAGTACTCGTACGGTATTGTACCCTTTTGGTGTGCTTTGGTACCGTAACGAAGTATTTGTATGGTATTGCACCGTTTTGGTGTGGTTTGGTACCGTATGGATGTACTCGTACGGTATTGCACCGTTTATGTGTGGTTTGGTACCGTATGGATGAACTCGTCCGGTATTGCACCGTTTTGGTGTGGTTTGGTACCGTAACGAATTACTCGTACGGTATTGCATCGTTTTGGTGTGGTTTGGTACCGTATGGATGTACTCGTACGGTATTACACTGTTTTGGTGTGGTTTGGTACCGTATTGATGTACTCGTACGGTATTGCACCGTTTTGGTGTGGTTTGGTACCGTAACGAAGTACTCCTACGGTATTGTACCCTTTTGGTGTGCTTTGGTACCGTAACGAAGTACTCGTACGGTATTGCACCGTTTTGGGGTGGTTTGGTACCGTAACGAAGTACTCGTACGGTATTGCACCGTTTTGGGGTGGTTTGGTACCGTATGGATGTACTCGTACGGTTTTGCACCGTTTTGGTGTGGTTTGGTACCGTATGGATGTACTCGTACGGTATTGCACCGTTTTGGTGTGGTTTGGTACCGTATGGATGAACTCGTCCGGTATTGCACCGTTTTGGTGTGGTTTGGTACCGTAACGAATTACTCGTACGGTATTGCATCGTTTTGGTGTGGTTTGGTACCGTATGGATGTACTCGTACGGTATTACACTGTTTTGGTGTGGTTTGGTACCGTATTGATGTACTCGTACGGTATTGCACCGTTTTGGTGTGGTTTGGTACCGTAACGAAGTACTCCTACGGTATTGTACCCTTTTGGTGTGCTTTGGTACCGTAACGAAGTACTCGTACGGTATTGCACCGTTTTGGGGTGGTTTGGTACCGTAACGAAGTACTCGTACGGTATTGCACCGTTTTGGGGTGGTTTGGTACCGTATGGATGTACTCGTACGGTTTTGCACCGTTTTGGTGTGGTTTGGTACCGTATGGATGTACTCGTACGGTATTGCACCGTTTTGGTGTGGTTTGGTACCGTAACGAAATACTCGTACGGAATTGTACCTTTTCGGTGTGCTTTGGTACCGTAACGAAGTACTCGTACGGTATTGCACCGTTTTGGTGTGGTTTGGTACCGTATGGATGTACTCGTACGGTATTACACTGTTTTGGTGTGGTTTGGTACCGTATGGATGTACTCGTACGGTATTGCACCGTTTTGGTTTCGTTTGGTACCGTAACGAAATACTCGTACGGTATTGTACCCTTTTGATGTGGTTTGGTACCGTAACGAAGTACTCGTACGGTATTGCACCGTTTTGGTGTGGTTTGGCACCGTAAGGATGTACTCGTACGGTTTTGCACCGTTTTAGTGTGGTTTGGTATAGTATTGATGTACTCGTACGGTATTGCACCGTTTTGGTGTGGTTTGGTACCGTATGGAAGTACTCGTACGGTATTGCACCGTTTTGGGGTGGTTTGGTACCGTAACGAAGTACTCGTACGGTATTGCACCGTTTTGGGGTGGTTTGGTGCCGTAACGAAGTACTTGTACGGTATTGCACCGTTTTTGGGGTGGTTTGGTACCGTATGGATGTACTCGTACGGTTTTGCACCGTTTTGGTGTGGTTTGGTACCGTAACGAAGTACTCGTAAGGTATTGTACCCTTTTGGTGTGCTTTGGTACCGTAACGAAGTATTCGTACGGTATTGCACCGTTTTGGTGTGGTTTGGTACCGTATGGATGTACTCGTACGGTATTACACTGTTTTGGTGTGGTTTGGTACCGTATGGATGTACTCGTACGGTATTGCACCGTTTTGGTTTGGTTTGGTACCGTAACGAAGTACTCGTACGGTATTGTACCCTTTTGGTGTGGTTTGGTACCGTAACGAAGTACTCGTACAGTATTGCACCGTTTTGGTGTGGTTTGGTACCGTATGGATGTACACGTACGGTATTGCACAGTTTTGGTGTGGTTTGGTACCGTATGGATGTACTCGTACGGTATTGCACCGTTTTGGTGTGGTTTGGTACCGTAACGAAGTACTCGTACGGTATTGTACCCTTTTGGTGTGGTTTGGTACCGTAACGAAGTACTCGTACGGTATTGCACCGTTTTGGGGTGGTTTTGTACCGTAACGAAGTACTCGTACGGTATTGCACCGTTTAGGGGTGGTTTGGTACCGTATGGATGTACTCGTACGGTATTGCACCGTTTTGGGGTGGTTTGGTACCGAAACGAAGTACTCGTACGGTATTGCACCGTTTTGGGGTGGTTTGGTACCGTATGGATGTACTCGTACGGTTTTGCACCGTTTTGGTGTGGTTTGGTACCGTATGGATGTACTCGTACGGTATTGCACCGTTTTGGTGTGGTTTGGTACCGTAACGAAATACTCGTACGGAATTGTACCTTTTCGGTGTGCTTTGGTACCGTAACGAAGTACTCGTACGGTATTGCACCGTTTTGGTGTGGTTTGGTACCGTATGGATGTACTCGTACGGTATTACACTGTTTTGGTGTGGTTTGGTACCGTATGGATGTACTCGTACGGTATTGCACCGTTTTGGTTGGGTTTGGTACCGTAACGAAATACTCGTACGGTATTGTACCCTTTTGATGTGGTTTGGTACCGTAACGAAGTACTCGTACGGTATTGCACCGTTTTGGTGTGGTTTGGCACCGTAAGGATGTACTCGTACGGTTTTGCACCGTTTTAGTGTGGTTTGGTATAGTATTGATGTACTCGTACGGTATTGCACCGTTTTGGTGTGGTTTGGTACCGTATGGAAGTACTCGTACGGTATTGCACCGTTTTGGGGTGGTTTGGTACCGTAACGAAGTACTCGTACGGTATTGCACCGTTTTGGGGTGGTTTGGTGCCGTAACGAAGTACTCGTACGGTATTGCACCGTTTTTGGGGTGGTTTGGTACCGTATGGATGTACTCGTACGGTTTTGCACCGTTTTGGTGTGGTTTGGTACCGTAACGAAGTACTCGTAAGGTATTGTACCCTTTTGGTGTGCTTTGGTACCGTAACGAAGTACTCGTACGGTATTGCACCGTTTTGGTGTGGTTTGGTACCGTATGGATGTACTCGTACGGTATTACACTGTTTTGGTGTGGTTTGGTACCGTATGGATGTACTCGTACGGTATTGCACCGTTTTGGTTTGGTTTGGTACCGTAACGAAGTACTCGTACGGTATTGTACCCTTTTGGTGTGCTTTGGCACCGTAACGAAGTACTCGTACGGTATTGCACCGTTTTGGTGTGGTTTGGTACCGTATGGATGTACTCGTACGGTATTACACCGTTTTGGTGTGGTTTGGTACCGTATGGATGTACTCGTACGGTATTGCACCGTTTTGGTGTGGTTTGGCACCGTATGGATGTACTCGTACGGTTTTGCACCGTTTTAGTGTGGTTTGGTACCGTATGGATGTACTCGTACAGAATTGCACCGTTTTGGTGTGGTTTGGTATCGTATGGAAGTACTCGTACGGTATTGCACCGTTTTGGTGTGGTTTGGTACCGTATGGAATTACTCGTACGGTATTACACCGTTTTGGGGTGGTTTGGTAGCGTAACGAAGTACTCGTACGGTATTGCACCGTTTTGGGGTGGTTTGGTACTGTATGGATGTACTCGTACGGTTTTGCACCGTTTTGGTGTGGTTTGGTACCGTATGGATGTACTCGTACGGTATTGCACCGTTTTGGTGTGGTTTGGTACCGTAACGAAGTACTCGTACGGTATTGTACCCTTTTGGTGTGCTTTGGTACCGTAACGAAGTATTTGTATGGTATTGCACCGTTTTGGTGTGGTTTGGTACCGTATGGATGTACTCGTACGGTATTGCACCGTTTTGGTGTGGTTTGGTACCGTATGGATGTACTCGTCCGGTATTGAACCGTTTTGGTGTGGTTTGGTACCGTAACGAAGTACTCGTACGGTATTGCACCGTTTTGGGGTGGTTTGGTACCGTATGGATGTACTCGTACGGTTTTGCACCGTTTTGGTGTGGTTTTGTACCGTATGGATGTACTCGTACGGTATTACACTGTTTTGGTGTGGTTTGGTACCGTATGGATGTACTCGTACGGTATTGGACCGTTTTGGTTTGGTTTGGTACCCTAACGAAGTACTCGTACGGAATTGTACCCTTTTGGTGTGGTTTGGTACCGTAACGAAGTACTCGTACGGTATTGCACCGTTTTGGTGTGGTTTGGTACCGTATGGATGTACTCGTACGGTATTGCACAGTTTTGGTGTGGTTTGGTACCGTATGGATGTACTCGTACGGTATTGCACCGTTTTGGTGTGGTTTGGTACCGTAACGAAGTACTCGTACGGTATTGTTCCCTTTTGGTGTGGTTTGGTACCGTAACGAAGTACTCGTACGGTATTGCACCGTTTTGGGGTGGTTTTGTACCGTAACGAAGTACTCGTACGGTATTGCACCGTTTAGGGGTGGTTTGGTACCGTATGGATGTACTCGTACGGTTTTGCACCGTTTTGGTGTGGTTTGGTACCGTAACGAAGTACTCGTAAGGTACTGTACCCTTTTGGTGTGCTTTGGTACCGTAACGAAGTACTCGTACGGTATTGCACCGTTTTGGTGTGGTTTGGTACCGTATGGATGTACTCGTACGGTATTACACTGTTTTGGTGTTGTTTGGTACCGTATGGATGTACTCGTACGGTATTGCACCGTTTTGGTTTGGTTTGGTACCGTAACGAAGTACTCGTACGGTATTGTACCCTTTTGGTGTGCTTTGGCACCGTAACGAAGTACTCGTACGGTATTGCACCGTTTTGGTGTGGTTTGGTACCGTATGGATGTACTCGTACGGTATTACACCGTTTTGGTGTGGTTTGGTACCGTATGGATGTACTCGTACGGTATTGCACCGTTTTGGTGTGGTTTGGCACCGTAAGGATGTACTCGTACGGTTTTGCACCGTTTTAGTGTGGTTTGGTATAGTATTGATGTACTCGTACGGTATTGCACCGTTTTGGTGTGGTTTGGTACCGTATGGAAGTACTCGTACGGTATTGCACCGTTTTGGGGTGGTTTGGTACCGTAACGAAGTACTCGTACGGTATTGCACCGTTTTGGGGTGGTTTGGTGCCGTAACGAAGTACTCGTACGGTATTGCACCGTTTTTGGGGTGGTTTGGTACCGTATGGATGTACTCGTACAGTTTTGCACCGTTTTGGTGTGGTTTGGTACCGTAACGAAGTACTCGTAAGGTATTGTACCCTTTTGGTGTGCTTTGGTACCGTAACGAAGTACTCGTACGGTATTGCACCGTTTTGGTGTGGTTTGGTACCGTATGGATGTACTCGTACGGTATTACACTGTTTTGGTGTGGTTTGGTACCGTATGGATGTACTCGTACGGTATTGCACCGTTTTGGTTTGGTTTGGTACCGTAACGAAGTACTCGTACGGAATTGTACCCTTTTGGTGTGGTTTGGTACCGTAACGAAGTACTCGTACAGTATTGCACCGTTTTGGTGTGGTTTGGTACCGTATGGATGTACACGTACGGTATTGCACAGTTTTGGTGTGGTTTGGTACCGTATGGATGTACTCGTACGGTATTGCACCGTTTTGGTGTGGTTTGGTACCGTAACGAAGTACTCGTACGGTATTGTACCCTTTTGGTGTGGTTTGGTACCGTAACGAAGTACTCGTACGGTATTGCACCGTTTTGGGGTGGTTTTGTACCGTCACGAAGTACTCGTACGGTATTGCACCGTTTAGGGGTGGTTTGGTACCGTATGGATGTACTCGTACGGTATTGCACCGTTTTGGGGTGGTTTGGTACCGTAACGAAGTACTCGTACGGTATTGCACCGTTTTGGGGTGGTTTGGTACCGTATGGATGTACTCGTACGGTTTTGCACCGTTTTGGTGTGGTTTGGTACCGTATGGATGTACTCGTACGGTATTGCACCGTTTTGGTGTGGTTTGGTACCGTAACGAAATACTCGTACGGAATTGTACCTTTTCGGTGTGCTTTGGTACCGTAACGAAGTACTCGTACGGTATTGCACCGTTTTGGTGTGGTTTGGTACCGTATGGATGTACTCGTACGGTATTACACTGTTTTGGTGTGGTTTGGTACCGTATGGATGTACTCGTACGGTATTGCACCATTTTGGTTTGGTTTGGTACCGTAACGAAATACTCGTACGGTATTGTACCCTTTTGATGTGGTTTGGTACCGTAACGAAGTACTCGTACGGTATTGCACCGTTTTGGTGTGGTTTGGCACCGTAAGGATGTACTCGTACGGTTTTGCACCGTTTTAGTGTGGTTTGGTATAGTATTGATGTACTCGTACGGTATTGCACCGTTTTGGTGTGGTTTGGTACCGTATGGAAGTACTCGTACGGTATTGCACCGTTTTGGGGTGGTTTGGTACCGTAACGAAGTACTCGTACGGTATTGCACCGTTTTGGGGTGGTTTGGTGCCGTAACGAAGTACTCGTACGGTATTGCACCGTTTTTGGGGTGGTTTGGTACCGTATGGATGTACTCGTACGGTTTTGCACCGTTTTGGTGTGGTTTGGTACCGTAACGAAGTACTCGTAAGGTATTGTACCCTTTTGGTGTGCTTTGGTACCGTAACGAAGTACTCGTACGGTATTGCACCGTTTTGGTGTGGTTTGGTACCGTATGGATGTACTCGTACGGTATTACACTGTTTTGGTGTGGTTTGGTACCGTATGGATGTACTCGTACGGTATTGCACCGTTTTGGTTTGGTTTGGTACCGTAACGAAGTACTCGTACGGTATTGTACCGTTTTGGTGTGGTTTTGTACCGTAACGAAGTACTCGTACGGTATTGCACCGTTTTGGTGTGGTTTGGTACCGTATGGAAGTACTCGTACGGTATTGCACCGTTTTGGGGTGGTTTGGTACCGTAACGAAGTACTCGTACGGTATTGCACCGTTTTGGGGTGGTTTGGTGCCGTAACGAAGTATTCGTACGGTATTGCACCGTTTTTGGGGTGGTTTGGTACCGTATGGATGTACTCGTACGGTTTTGCACCGTTTTGGTGTGGTTTGGTACCGTAACGAAGTACTCGTAAGGTATTGTACCCTTTTGGTGTTCTTTGGTACCGTAACGAAGTACTCGTACGGTATTGCACCGTTTTGGTGTGGTTTGGTACCGTATGGATGTACTCGTACGGTATTACACTGTTTTGGTGTGGTTTGGTACCGTATGGATGTACTCGTACGGTATTGCACCGTTTTGGTTTGGTTTGGTACCGTAACGAAGTACTCGTACGGTATTGTACCCTTTTGGTGTGCTTTGGCACCGTAACGAAGTACTCGTACGGTATTGCACCGTTTTGGTGTGGTTTGGTACCGTATGGATGTACTCGTACGGTATTACACCGTTTTGGTGTGGTTTGGTACCGTATGGATGTACTCGTACGGTATTGCACCGTTTTGGTGTGGTTTGGCACCGTATGGATGTACTCGTACGGTTTTGCACCGTTTTAGTGTGGTTTGGTACCGTATGGATGTACTCGTACAGAATTGCACCGTTTTGGTGTGGTTTGGTATCGTATGGAAGTACTCGTACGGTATTGCACCGTTTTGGTGTGGTTTGGTACCGTATGGAATTACTCGTACGGTATTGCACCGTTTTGGGGTGGTTTGGTAGCGTAACGAAGTACTCGTACGGTATTGCACCGTTTTGGGGTTGTTTGGTACTGTATGGATGTACTCGTACGGTTTTGCACCGTTTTGGTGTGGTTTGGTACCGTATGGATGTACTCGTACGGTATTGCACCGTTTTGGTGTGGTTTGGTACCGTAACGAAGTACTCGTACGGTATTGTACCCTTTTGGTGTGCTTTGGTACCGTAACGAAGTATTTGTATGGTATTGCACCGTTTTGGTGTGGTTTGGTACCGTATGGATGTACTCGTACGGTATTGCACCGTTTTGGTGTGGTTTGGTACCGTATGGATGTACTCGTCCGGTATTGCACCGTTTTGGTGTGGTTTGGTACCGTAACGAAGTACTCGTACGGTATTGCACCGTTTTGGGGTGGTTTGGTACCGTATGGATGTACTCGTACGGTTTTGCACCGTTTTGGTGTGGTTTGGTACCGTATGGATGTACTCGTACGGTATTACACTGTTTTGGTGTGGTTTGGTACCGTATGGATGTACTCGTACGGTATTGGACCGTTTTGGTTTGGTTTGGTACCCTAACGAAGTACTCGTACGGAATTGTACCCTTTTGGTGTGGTTTGGTACCGTAACGAAGTACTCGTACGGTATTGCACCGTTTTGGTGTGGTTTGGTACCGTATGGATGTACTCGTACGGTATTGCACAGTTTTGGTGTGGTTTGGTACCGTATGGATGTACTCGTACGGTATTGCACCGTTTTGGTGTGGTTTGGTACCGTAACGAAGTACTCGTACGGTATTGTTCCCTTTTGGTGTGGTTTGGTACCGTAACGAAGTACTCGTACGGTATTGCACCGTTTTGGGGTGGTTTTGTACCGTAACGAAGTACTCGTACGGTATTGCACCGTTTAGGGGTGGTTTGGTACCGTATGGATGTACTCGTACGGTTTTGCACCGTTTTGGTGTGGTTTGGTACCGTAACGAAGTACTCGTACGGTATTGTACCCTTTTGGTGTGCTTTGGCACCGTAACGAAGTACTCGTACGGTATTGCACCGTTTTGGTGTGGTTTGGTACCGTATGGATGTACTCGTACGGTATTACACCATTTTGGTGTGGTTTGGTACCGTATGGATGTACTCGTACGGTATTGCACCGTTTTGGTGTGGTTTGGCACCGTATGGATGTACTCGTACGGTTTTGCACCGTTTTAGTGTGGTTTGGTACCGTATGGATGTACTCGTACAGAATTGCACCGTTTTGGTGTGGTTTGGTATCGTATGGAAGTACTCGTACGGTATTGCACCGTTTTGGTGTGGTTTGGTACCGTATGGAATTACTCGTACGGTATTGCACCGTTTTGGGGTGGTTTGGTACCGTAACGAAGTACTCGTACGGTATTGCACCGTTTTGGGGTGGTTTGGTACTGTATGGATGTACTCGTACGGTTTTGCACCGTTTTGGTGTGGTTTGGTACCGTATGGATGTACTCGTACGGTATTGCACCGTTTTGGTGTGGTTTGGTACCGTAACGAAGTACTCGTACGGTATTGTACCCTTTTGGTGTGCTTTGGTACCGTAACGAAGTATTTGTATGGTATTGCACCGTTTTGGTGTGGTTTGGTACCGTATGGATGTACTCGTACGGTATTGCACCGTTTTGGTGTGGTTTGGTACCGTATGGATGAACTCGTCCGGTATTGCACCGTTTTGGTGTGGTTTGGTACCGTAACGAATTACTCGTACGGTATTGCATCGTTTTGGTGTGGTTTGGTACCGTATGGATGTACTCGTACGGTATTACACTTTTTTGGTGTGGTTTGGTACCGTATGGATGTACTCGTACGGTATTGCACCGTTTTTGTGTGGTTTGGTACCGTAACGAAGTACTCCTACGGTATTGTACCCTTTTGGTGTGCTTTGGTACCGTAACGAAGTACTCGTACGGTATTGCACCGTTTTGGGGTGGTTTGGTACCGTAACGAAGTACTCGTACGGTATTGCACCGTTTTGGGGTGGTTTGGTACCGTATGGATGTACTCGTACGGTTTTGCACCGTTTTGGTGTGGTTTTGTACCGTATGGATGTACTCGTACGGTATTGCACCGTTTTGGTGTGGTTTGGTACCGTAACGAAATACTCGTACGGAATTGTACCTTTTCGGTGTGCTTTGGTACCGTAACGAAGTACTCGTACGGTATTGCACCGTTTTGGTGTGGTTTGGTACCGTATGGATGTACTCGTACGGTATTACACTGTTTTGGTGTGGTTTGGTACCGTATGGATGTACTCGTACGGTATTGCACCGTTTTGGTTTGGTTTGGTACCGTAACGAAATACTCGTACGGTATTGTACCCTTTTGATGTGGTTTGGTACCGTAACGAAGTACTCGTACGGTATTGCACCGTTTTGGTGTGGTTTGGCACCGTAAGGATGTACTCGTACGGTTTTGCACCGTTTTAGTGTGGTTTGGTATAGTATTGATGTACTCGTACGGTATTGCACCGTTTTGGTGTGGTTTGGTACCGTATGGAAGTACTCGTACGGTATTGCACCGTTTTGGGGTGGTTTGGTACCGTAACGAAGTACTCGTACGGTATTGCACCGTTTTGGGGTGGTTTGGTGCCGTAACGAAGTACTCGTACGGTATTGCACCGTTTTTGGGGTGGTTTGGTACCGTATGGATGTACTCGTACGGTTTTGCACCGTTTTGGTGTGGTTTGGTACCGTAACGAAGTACTCGTAAGGTATTGTACCCTTTTGGTGTGCTTTGGTACCGTAACGAAGTACTCGTACGGTATTGCACCGTTTTGGTGTGGTTTGGTACCGTATGGATGTACTCTTACGGTATTACACTGTTTTGGTGTGGTTTGGTACCGTATGGATGTACTCGTACGGTATTGCACCGTTTTGGTTTGGTTTGGTACCGTAACGAAGTACTCGTACGGAATTGTACCCTTTTGGTGTGCTTTGGTACCGTAACGAAGTACTCGTACGGTATTGCACCGTTTTGGTGTGGTTTGGTACCGTATGGATGTACTCATACGGTATTATACTGTTTTTGTGTGGTTTGGTACCGTATGGATGTATTCGTACGGTATTGCACCGTTTTGGTTTGGTTTGGTACCATAACGAAATACTCGTACGGTATTGTACCCTTTTGGTGTGGTTTGGTACCGTAACGAAGTACTCGTACAGTATTGCACCGTTTTGGTGTGGTTTGGTACCGTATGGATGTACACGTACGGTATTGCACAGTTTTGGTGTGGTTTGGTACCGTATGGATGTACTCGTACGGTATTGCACCGTTTTGGTGTGGTTTGGTACCGTAACGAAGTACTCGTACGGTATTGTACCCTTTTGGTGTGGTTTGGTACCGTAACGAAGTACTCGTACGGTATTGCACCGTTTTGGGGTGGTTTTGTACCGTAACGAAGTACTCGTACAGTATTGCACCGTTTAGGGGTGGTTTGGAACCGTATGGATGTACTCGTACGGTTTTACACCGTTTTGGTGTGGTTTGGTACCGTATGGATGTACTCGTACGGTATTGCACCGTTTTGGTGTGGTTTGGTACCGTAACGAAGTACTCGTACGGTATTCTACCCTTTTGGTGTGCTTTGGTACCGTAACGAAGTACTCGTACGGTATTGTACCCTTTTGGTGTGCTTTGGCACCGTAACGAAGTACTCGTACGGTATTGCACCGTTTTGGTGTGGTTTGGTACCGTATGGATGTACTCGTACGGTATTACACCGTTTTGGTGTGGTTTGGTACCGTATGGATGTACTCGTACGGTATTGCACCGTTTTGGTGTGGTTTGGCACCGTATGGATGTACTCGTACGGTTTTGCACCGTTTTAGTGTGGTTTGGTACCGTATGGATGTACTCGTACAGAATTGCACCGTTATGGTGTGGTTTGGTATCGTATGGAAGTACTCGTACGGGATTGCACCATTTTGGGGTGGTTTGGTACCGTATGGAAGTACTCGTACGGTATTGCACCGTTTTGGGGTGGTTTGGTACCGTAACGAAGTACTCGTACGGTATTGCACCGTTTTGGGGTGGTTTGGTACCGTATGGATGTACTCGTACGGTTTTGCACCGTTTTGGTGTGGTTTGGTACCGTATGGATGTAATCGTACGGTATTGCACCGTTTTGGTGTGGTTTGGTACCGTAACGAAGTACTCGTACGGTATTGTACCCTTTTGGTGTGCTTTGGTACCGTAACGAAGTACTCGTACGGTATTGCACCGTTTTGGTGTGGTTTGGTACCGTATGGATGTACTCGTACGGTATTACACTGTTTTGGTGTGGTTTGGTACCGTATGGATGTACTCGTACGGTATTGCACCGTTTTGGTGTGGTTTGGTACCGTAACGAAGTACTCCTACGGTATTGTACCCTTTTGGTGTGCTTTGGTACCGTAACGAAGTACTCGTACGGTATTGCACCGTTTTGGGGTGGTTTGGTACCGTAACGAAGTACTCGTACGGTATTGCACCGTTTTGGGGTGGTTTGGTACCGTATGGATGTACTCGTACGGTTTTGCACCGTTTTGGTGTGGTTTGGTACCGTATGGATGTACTCGTACGGTATTGCACCGTTTTGGTGTGGTTTGGTACCGTAACGAAGTACTCGTACGGTATTCTACCCTTTTGGTGTGCTTTGGTACCGTAACGAAGTACTCGTACGGTATTGCACCATTTTGGTGTGGTTTGGTACCGTATGGATGTCCTAGTACGGTATTATACTGTTTTTGTGTGGTTTGGTACCGTATGGATGTACTCGTACGGTATTGCACCGTTTTGGTGTGGTTTGGTACCGTAACGAAGTACTCGTACGGTATTGTACCCTTTTGGTGTGCTTTGGTGCCGTAACGAAGTACTCGTACGGTATTGCACCGTTTTGGGGTGGTTTGGTACCGTATGGATGTACTCGTATAGAATTGCACCGTTATTGTGTGGTTTGGTATCGTATGGAAGTACTTGTACGGGATTGCACCATTTTGGTGTGGTTTGGTACCGTATGGAAGTACTCGTACGGTATTGCACTGTTTTGGGGTGGTGTGGTACCGTAACGAAGTACTCGTACGGTATTGCACCGTTTTGGGGTGGTTTGGTACCGTAACGAAGTACTCGTACGGTATTGCACCGTTTTTGGGTGGTTTGGTACCGTATGGATGTACTCGTACGGTTTTGCACCGTTTTGGTGTGGTTTGGTACCGTATGGATGTACTCGTACGGTATTGCACCGTTTTGGTGTGGTTTGGTACCGTAACGAAGTACTCGTACGGTATTGTACCCTTTTGGTGTGCTTTGGTACCGTAACGAAGTACTCGTACGGTATTGCACCGTTTTGGTGTGGTTTGGTACCGTATGGATGTACTCGTACGGTATTACACTGTTTTGGTGTGGTTTGGTACCGTATGGATGTACTCGTACGGTATTGCACCGTTTTGGTGTGGTTTGGTACCGTAACGAAGTACTCCTACGGTATTGTACCCTTTTGGTGTGCTTTGGTACCGTAACGAAGTACTCGTACGGTATTGCACCGTTTTGGGGTGGTTTGGTACCGTAACGAAGTACTCGTACGGTATTGCACCGTTTTGGGGTGGTTTGGTACCGTATGGATGTACTCGTACGGTTTTGCACCGTTTTGGTGTGGTTTGGTACCGTATGGATGTACTCGTACGGTATTGCACCGTTTTGGTGTGGTTTGGTACCGTAACGAAGTACTCGTACGGTATTGTACCCTTTTGGTGTGCTTTGGTACCGTAACGAAGTACTCGTACGGTATTGCACCGTTTTGGTGTGGTTTGGTACCGTATGGATGTACTCATACGGTATTATACTGTTTTTGTGTGGTTTGGTACCGTATGGATGTACTCGTACGGTATTGCACCGTTTTGGTTTGGTTTGGTACCATAACGAAATACTCGTACAGTATTGTACCCTTTTGGTGTGGTTTGGTACCGTAACGAAGTACTCGTACGGTATTGCACCGTTTTGGTGTGGTTTGGTACCGTATCGATGTACTCGTATGGTATTGCACCGTTTTGGTGTGGTTTGGTACTGTAACGAAGTACTCGTATGGTATTGTACCCTTTTGGTGTGGTTTGGTACCGTAACGAAGTATTGGTATGGTATTGCACCGTTTTGGTGTGGTTTGGTACCGTATGGATGTACTCGTACGGTATTGCACCGTTTTGGTGTGGTTTGGTACCGTAACGAAGTACTCGTACGGTATTGCACCGTTTTGGTGTGCTTTGGTACCGTATGGATGTACTCGTACGGTTTTGCACCGTTTTGGTGTTGTTTGGTACCGTATGGATGTACTCGTACGGAATAGCGCCGTTTTGGTGTGGTTTGGTAACGTATGGATGTACTCGTACGGTATTGTACCCTTTTGGTGTGGTTTGGTACCGTAGCGAAGTACTCGTACGGTATTGCACCGTTTTGGGGTGGTTTCGTACCGTAACGAAGTACTCTTACGGTATTGCACCGTTTTGGGGTGGTTTGGTACCGTATGGATGTACTCGTACGGTTTTGCACCGTTTTGGTGTGGTTTGGTAGCGTATGGATGTACTTGTACGGTATTACACTGTTTTGGTTTGGTTTGGTACCGTATGGATGTACTCGTACGGTATTGCACCGTTTTGGTGTGCTTTGGTACCGTAACGAAGTACTCGTCCGGTATTGCACCGTTTTGGGGTGGTTTGGTACCGTATGGATGTACTCGTACGGTATTCCACCGTTTTGGTGTGGTTTGGTACCGTATGGATGTACTCGTACGGTATTGCACCGTTTTTGTGTGGTTTGGTACCGTATGGATGTACTCGTACGGTATTGCACCGTTTTGGTGTGGTTTAGTACCGTATGGATGTACTCGTACGGTATTGCACCGTTTTGGTGTGGTTTGGTACCGTAACGAAGTACTCGTACGGTATTGCACCGTTTTGGGGTGGTTTTGTACCGTATGGATGTACTCGTACGGTTTTGCACCGTTTTGGTGTGGTTTGGTACCGTATGGATGTACTCGTACGGTATTGCACCGTTTTGGTGTGGTTTGGTACCGTAACGAAGTACTCGTACGGTATTGTACCCTTTTGGTGTGCTTTGGTACCGTAACGAAGTACTCGTACGGTATTGCACCGTTTTTGTGTGGTTTGGTACCGTATGGATGTACTCGTACGGTTTTGCACCGTTTTGGTGTGGTTTGGTACCGTATGGATGTATTCGTACGGTATTGCACCGTTTTGGTGTGGTTTGGTACCGTAACGAAGTACTCGTACGGTATTGTACCCTTTTGGTGTGCTTTGGTACCGTAACGAAGTACTCGTACGGTATTGCACCATTTTGGTGTGGTTTGGTACCGTATGGATGTCCTCATACGGTATTATACTGTTTTTGTGTGGTTTGGTACCGTATGGATGTACTCGTACGGTATTGCACCGTTTTGGTTTGGTTTGGTACCGTAACGAAATACTCGTACAGTATTGTACCCTTTTGGTGTGGTTTGGTACCGTAACGAAGTACTCGTACGGTATTGCACCGTTTTGGTGTGGTTTGGTACCGTATCGATGTACTCGTATGGTATTGCACCGTTTTGGTGTGGTTTGGTACCGTAACGAAGTACTCGTACGGTATTGTACCCTTTTGGTGTGGTTTGGTACGGTAACGAAGTATTGGTATGGTATTGCACCGTTTTGGTGTGGTTTGGTACCGTATGGATGTACTCGTACGGTATTGCACCGTTTTGGTGTGGTTTGGTACCGTAACGAAGTACTCGTACGGTATTGCACCGTTTTGGTGTGGTTTGGCACCGTATGGATGTACTCGTACGGTTTTGCACCGTTTTGGTGTGGTTTGGTAACGTATGGATGTACTCGAACGGTATTGTACCCTTTTGGTGTGGTTTGGTACCGTAACGAAGTACTCGTACGGTATTGCACCGTTTTGGGGTGGTTTCGTACCGTAACGAAGTACTCTTACGGTATTGCACCGTTTTGGGGTGGTTTGGTACCGTATGGATGTACTCGTACGGTTTTGCACCGTTTTGGTGTGGTTTGGTTGCGTATGGATGTACTCGTACGGAATAGCGCCGTTTTGGTGTGGTTTGGTAACGTATGGATGTACTCGTACGGTATTGTACCCTTTTGGTGTGGTTTGGTACCGTAGCGAAGTACTCGTACGGTATTGCACCGTTTTGGGGTGGTTTCGTACCGTAACGAAGTACTCTTACGGTATTGCACCGTTTTGGGGTGGTTTGGTACCGTATGGATGTACTCGTACGGTTTTGCACCGTTTTGGTGTGGTTTGGTAGCGTATGGATGTACTTGTACGGTATTACACTGTTTTGGTGTGGTTTGGTACCGTATGGATGTACTCGTACGGTATTGCACCGTTTTGGTGTGCTTTGGTACCGTAACGAAGTACTCGTCCGGTATTGCACCGTTTTGGTGTGGTTTGGTACCGTATGGATGTACTCGTACGGTATTCCACCGTTTTGGTGTGGTTTGGTACCGTATGGATGTACTCGTACGGTATTGCACCGTTTTTGTGTGGTTTGGTACCGTATGGATGTACTCGTACGGTATTGCACCGTTTTGGTGTGGTTTAGTACCGTATGGATGTACTCGTACGGTATTGCACCGTTTTGGTGTGGTTTGGTACCGTAACGAAGTACTCGTACGGTATTGCACCGTTTTGGGGTTGTTTGGTACCGTATGGATGTACTCGTACGGTTTTGCACCGTTTTGGTGTGGTTTGGTACCGTATGGATGTACTCGTACGGTATTGCACCGTTTTGGTGTGGTTTGGTACCGTAACGAAGTACTCGTACCGTATTGTACCCTTTTGGTGTGCTTTGGTACCGTAACGAAGTACTCGTACGGTATTGCACCGTTTTTGTGTGGTTTGGTACCGTATGGATGTACTCGTACGGTTTTGCACCGTTTTGGTGTGGTTTGGTACCGTATGGATGTATTCGTACGGTATTGCACCGTTTTGGTGTGGTTTGGTACCGTAACGAAGTACTCGTACGGTATTGTACCCTTTTGGTGTGCTTTGGTACCGTAACGAAGTACTCGTACGGTATTGCACCATTTTGGTGTGGTTTGGTACCGTATGGATGTCCTCATACGGTATTATACTGTTTTTGTGTGGTTTGGTACCGTATGGATGTACTCGTACGGTATTGCACCGTTTTGGTTTGGTTTGGTACCGTAACGAAATACTCGTACAGTATTGTACCCTTTTGGTGTGGTTTGGTACCGTAACGAAGTACTCGTACGGTATTGCACCGTTTTGGTGTGGTTTGGTACCGTATCGATGTACTCGTATGGTATTGCACCGTTTTGGTGTGGTTTGGTACCGTAACGAAGTACTCGTACGGTATTGTACCCTTTTGGTGTGGTTTGGTACCGTAACGAAGTATTGGTATGGTATTGCACCGTTTTGGTGTGGTTTGGTACCGTATGGATGTACTCGTACGGTATTGCACCGTTTTGGTGTGGTTTGGTACCGTAACGAAGTACTCGTACGGTATTGCACCGTTTTGGTGTGGTTTGGCACCGTATGGATGTACCCGTACGGTTTTGCACCGTTTTGGTGTGGTTTGGTAACGTATGGATGTACTCGTACGGTATTGTACCCTTTTGGTGTGGTTTGGTACCGTAACGAAGTACTCGTACGGTATTGCACCGTTTTGGGGTGGTTTCGTACCGTAACGAAGTACTCTTACGGTATTGCACCGTTTTGGGGTGGTTTGGTACCGTATGGATGTACTCGTACGGTTTTGCACCGTTTTGGTGTGGTTTGGTAGCGTATGGATGTACTCGTACGGAATAGCGCCGTTTTGGTTTGGTTTGGTAACGTATGGATGTACTCGTACGGTATTGTACCCTTTTGGTGTGGTTTGGTACCGTAGCGAAGTACTCGTACGGTATTGCACCGTTTTGGGGTGGTTTCGTACCGTAACGAAGTACTCTTACGGTATTGCACCGTTTTGGGGTGGTTTGGTACCGTATGGATGTACTCGTACGGTTTTGCACCGTTTTGGTGTGGTTTGGTAGCGTATGGATGTACTTGTACGGTATTACACTGTTTTGGTGTGGTTTGGTACCGTATGGATGTACTCGTACGGTATTGCACCGTTTTGGTGTGCTTTGGTACCGTAACGAAGTACTCGTCCGGTATTGCACCGTTTTGGTGTGGTTTGGTACCGTATGGATGTACTCGTACGGTATTCCACCGTTTTGGTGTGGTTTGGTACCGTATGGATGTACTCGTACGGTATTGCACCGTTTTTGTGTGGTTTGGTACCGTATGGATGTACTCGTACGGTATTGCACCGTTTTGGTGTGGTTTAGTACCGTATGGATGTACTCGTACGGTATTGCACCGTTTTGGTGTGGTTTGGTACCGTAACGAAGTACTCGTACGGTATTGCACCGTTTTGGGGTGGTTTGGTACCGTATGGATGTACTCGTACGGTTTTGCACCGTTTTGGTGTGGTTTGGTACCGTATGGATGTACTCGTACGGTATTGCACCGTTTTGGTGTGGTTTGGTACCGTAACGAAGTACTCGTACGGTATTGTACCCTTTTGGTGTGCTTTGGTACCGTAACGAAGTACTCGTACGGTATTGCACCGTTTTTGTGTGGTTTGGTACCGTATGGATGTACTCGTACGGTTTTGCACCGTTTTGGTGTGGTTTGGTACCGTATGGATGTATTCGTACGGTATTGCACCGTTTTGGTGTGGTTTGGTACCGTAACGAAGTACTCGTACGGTATTGTACCCTTTTGGTGTGCTTTGGTACCGTAACGAAGTACTCGTACGGTATTGCACCATTTTGGTGTGGTTTGGTACCGTATGGATGTCCTCATACGGTATTATACTGTTTTTGTGTGGTTTGGTACCGTATGGATGTACTCGTACGGTATTGCACCGTTTTGGTTTGGTTTGGTACCGTAACGAAATACTCGTACAGTATTGTACCCTTTTGGTGTGGTTTGGTACCGTAACGAAGTACTCGTACGGTATTGCACCGTTTTGGTGTGGTTTGGTACCGTATCGATGTACTCGTATGGTATTGCACCGTTTTGGTGTGGTTTGGTACCGTAACGAAGTACTCGTACGGTATTGTACCCTTTTGGTGTGGTTTGGTACCGTAACGAAGTATTGGTATGGTATTGCACCGTTTTGGTGTGGTTTGGTACCGTATGGATGTACTCGTACGGTATTGCACCGTTTTGGTGTGGTTTGGTACCGTAACGAAGTACTCGTACGGTATTGCACCGTTTTGGTGTGGTTTGGCACCGTATGGATGTACTCGTACGGTTTTGCACCGTTTTGGTGTGGTTTGGTAACGTATGGATGTACTCGTACGGTATTGTACCCTTTTGGTGTGGTTTGGTACCGTAACGAAGTACTCGTACGGTATTGCACCGTTTTGGGGTGGTTTCGTACCGTAACGAAGTACTCTTACGGTATTGAACCGTTTTGGGGTGGTTTGGTACCGTATGGATGTACTCGTACGGTTTTGCACCGTTTTGGTGTGGTTTGGTAGCGTATGGATGTACTTGTACGGAATTACACTATTTTGGTGTGGTTTGGTACCGTATGGATGTACTCGTACGGTATTGCACCGTTTTGGTGTGCTTTGGTACCGTAACGAAGTACTCGTCCGGTATTGCACCGTTTTGGTGTGGTTTGGTACCGTATGGATGTACTCGTACGGTATTCCACCGTTTTGGTGTGGTTTGGTACCGTATGGATGTACTCGTACGGTATTGCACCGTTTTTGTGTGGTTTGGTACCGTATGGATGTACTCGTACGGTATTGCACCGTTTGGTGTGGTTTAGTACAGTATGGATGTACTCGTACGGTATTGCACCGTTTTGGTGTGGTTTGGTACCGTAACGAAGTACTCGTACGGTATTGCGCCGTTTTGGGGTGGTTTGGTACCGTATGGATGTACTCGTACGGTTTTGCACCGTTTTGGTGTGGTTTGGTACCGTATGGATGTACTCGTACGGTATTGCACCGTTTTGGTGTGGTTTGGTACCATAACGAAGTACTCATACGGTATTGTACCCTTTTGGTGTGCTTTGGTACCGTAACGAAGTACTCGTACGGTATTGCACCGTTTTTGTGTGGTTTGGTACCGTATGGATGTACTCGTACGGTTTTGCACCGTTTTGGTGTGGTTTGGTACCGTATGGATGTACTGGTACGGTATTGTAGCGTTTTGGTGTGGTTTGGTACCGTAACGAAGTACTCGTACGGCATTGTACCCTTTTGGTTTGGTTTGGTACCATAACGAAGTACTCGTACGGTATTGCTCCGTTTTATTGTGGTTTGGTACTGTAACTGTACTCGTACGGTATTGCACCGTTTTGGTGTGGTTTGGTACCGAATGGATGTACTCGTACGGTATTGCACCGTTTTGGTTTTGTTTGGTACCGTAACGAAGTACTCGTACGGTATTGCACCGTTTTGGTGTGGTTTGGTACCGTATGGATGTACTCATACGAATTTGCACAGTTTTGTTGTGGTTTGGTACCGTATGGATGTACTCGTACGGTATTGCACCGTTTTGGTGTGCTTTGGTACCGTAACGAAGTACTCGTCCGGTATTGCACCGTTTTGGTGTGGTTTGGTACCGAATGGATGTACTCGTACGGTATTGCACCGTTTTGGTTTGGTTTGGTACCGTAACGAAGTACTCGTACGGTATTGCACCGTTTTGGTGTGGTTTGGTACCGTATGGATGTACTCATACGAATTTGCACAGTTTTGTTGTGGTTTGGTACCGTATGGATGTACTCGTACGGTATTGCACCGTTTTGGTGTGGTTTGGTACTGTAACGAAGTACTCGTACGGTATTGTACCCTTTTGGAGTGCTTTGGTACCGTAACGAAGTACTCGTACGGTATTGCACCGTTTTGGTGTGGTTTGGTACCGTAACGAAGTACTCGTACGGTATTGTACCCTTTTGGTGTGCTTTGGTACCGTAACGAAGTACTCGTACAGAATTGCACCGTTTTGGGGTGGTTTGGTACCGTAACGAAGTACTCGTACGGTATTGCACCGTTTTGGTGTGGTTTGGTACCGTAACGAAGTACTCGTACGGTATTGTACCCTTTTGGTGTGCTTTGGTACCGTAACGAAGTACTCGTACGGTATTGCACCGTTTTGGTGTGGTTTGGTACCGTAACGAAGTACTCGTACGGTATTGCACCGTTTTGGTGTGGTTTGGTACCGTATCGATGTACTCGTATGGTATTGCACCGTTTTGGTGTGGTTTGGTACCGTAACGAAGTACTCGTACGGTATTGTACCCTTTTGGTGTGGTTTGGTACCGTAACGAAGTATTGGTATGGTATTGCACCGTTTTGGTGTGGTTTGGTACCGTATGGATGTACTCGTACGGTATTGCACCGTTTTGGTGTGGTTTGGTACCGTAACGAAGTACTCGTACGGTATTGCAACGTTTTGGTGTGGTTTGGTACCGTATGGATGTACTCGTACGGTTTTGCACCGTTTTGGTGTGGTTTGGTACCGTATGGATGTACTCGTACGGAATTGCACCGTTTTGGTGTGGTTTGGTAACGTATGGATGTACTCGTACGGTATTGTACCCTTTTGGTGTGGTTTGGTACCGTAACGAAGTACTCGTACGGTTTTGCACCGTTTTGGGGTGGTTTCGTACCGTAACGAAGTACTCTTACGGTATTTCACCGTTTTGGGGTGGTTTGGTACCGTATGGATGTACTCGTACGGTTTTGCACCGTTTTGGTGTGGTTTGGTAGCGTATGGATGTACTTGTACGGTATTACACTGTTTTGGTGTGGTTTGGTACCGTATGGATGTACTCGTACGGTATTGCACCGTTTTGGTGTGCTTTGGTACCGTAACGAAGTACTCGTCCGGTATTGCACCGTTTTGGTGTGGTTTGGTACCGTATGGATGTACTCGTACGGTATTCCACCGTTTTGGTGTGGTTTGGTACCGTATGGATGTACTCGTACGGTATTGCACCGTTTTGGTGTGGTTTGGTACCGTATGGATGTACTCGTACGGTATTGCACCGTTTTGGTGTGGTTTGGTACCGTATGGATGTACTCGTACGGTATTGCACCGTTTTGGTGTGGTTTGGTACCGTAACGAAGTACTCGTACGGTATTGCACCGTTTTGGGGTGGTTTGGTACCGTATGGATGTACTCGTACGGTTTTGCACCGTTTTGGTGTGGTTTGGTACCGTATGGATGTACTCGTACGGTATTGCACCGTTTTGGTGTGGTTTGGTACCGTAACGAAGTACTCGTACGGTATTGTACCCTTTTGGTGTGCTTTGGTACCGTAACGAAGTACTCGTACGGTATTGCACCGTTTTGGTGTGGTTTGGTACCGTATGGATGTACTCGTACGGTATTGCACCGTTTTGGTGTGGTTTGGTACCGTAACGAAGTACTCGTACGGTATTGTACCCTTTTGGTGTGCTTTGGTACCGTAACGAAGTACTCGTACAGAATTTCACCGTTTTGGGGTGGTTTGGTACCGTAACGAAGTACTCGTACGGTATTGCACCGTTTTGGGGTGGTTTGGTACCGTATGGATGTACTCGTACGGTTTTGCACCGTTTTGGTGTGGTTTGGTACCGTATGGATGTACTCGTACGGTATTGCACCGTTTTGGTGTGGTTTGGAACCGTAACGAAGTACTCGATGGTATTGTACCCTTTTGGTGTGCTTTGGTACCGTAACAAAGTACTCGTACGGTATTGCACCATTTTGGTGTGGTTTGGTACCGTATGGATGTACTCGAACGGTATTACACTGTTTTGGTGTGGTTTGGTACCGTATGGATGTACTCGTACGGTATTGCACCGTTTTGGTGTGGTTTGGTACCGTAACGAAGTACTCGTACGGTATTGTACCCTTTTGGTGTGCTTTGGTGCCGTAACGAAGTACTCGTACGGTATTGCACCGTTTTGGGGTGGTTTGGTACCGTAACGAAGTACTCGTACGGTATTGCACCGTTTTGGGGTGGTTTGGTACCGTATGGATGTACTCGTACGGTTTTGCACCGTTTTGGTGTGGTTTGGTACCGTATGGATGTACTCGTACGGTATTGCACCGTTTTGGTGTGGTTTGGTACCGTAACGAAGTACTCGTACGGTATTGTACCCTTTTGGTGTGCTTTGGTACCGTCACGAAGTACTCGTACGGTATTGCACCGTTTTTGTGTGGTTTGGTACCGTATGGATGTACTCGTACGGTTTTGCACCATTTTGGTGTGGTTTGGTACCGTATGGATGTACTCGTACGGTATTGCACCGTTTTGGTGTGGTTTGGTACCGTAACGAAGTACTCGTACGGTATTGTACCCTTTTGGTGTGCTTTGGTACCGTAACGAAGTACTCGTACGGTATTGCACCGTTTTGGTGTGGTTTGGTACCGTATGGATGTACTCATACGGTATTATACAGTTTTTGTGTGGTTTGGTACCGTATGGATGTACTCGTACGGTATTGCACCGTTTTGGTTTGGTTTGGTACCATAACGAAATACTCGTACAGTATTGTACCCTTTTGGTGTGGTTTGGTACCGTAACGAAGTACTCGTACGGTATTGCACCGTTTTGGTGTGGTTTGGTACCGTATCGATGTACTCGTATGGTATTGCACCGTTTTGGTGTGCTTTGGTACCGTAACGAAGTACTCGTACGGTATTGTACCCTTTTGGTGTGCTTTGGTACCGTAACGAAGTACTCGTACGGTATTGCACCGTTTTGGTGTGGTTTGGTACCGTATGGATGTACTCATACGGTATTATACTGTTTTTGTGTGGTTTGGTACCGTATGGATGTACTCGTACGGTATTGCACCGTTTTGGTTTGGTTTGGTACCATAACGAAATACTCGTACAGTATTGTACCCTTTTGGTGTGGTTTGGTACCGTAACGAAGTACTCGTACGGTATTGCACCGTTTTGGTGTGGTTTGGTACCGTAATGATGTACTCGTATGGTATTGCACCGTTTTGGTGTGGTTTGGTACCGTAACGAAGTACTCGTACGGTATTGTACCCTTTTGGTGTGGTTTGGTACCGTAACGAAGTATTGGTATGGTATTGCACCGTTTTGGTGTGGTTTGGTACCGTATGGATGTACTCGTACGGTATTGCACCGTTTTGGTGTGGTTTGGTACCGTAACGAAGTACTCGTACGGTATTGCAACGTTTTGGTGTGGTTTGGTACCGTATGGATGTACTCGTACGGTTTTGCACCGTTTTGGTGTGGTTTGGTACCGTATGGATGTACTCGTACGGAATTGCACCGTTTTGGTGTGGTTTGGTAACGTATGGATGTACTCGTACGGTATTGTACCCTTTTGGTGTGGTTTGGTACCGTAACGAAGTACTCGTACGGTATTGCACCGTTTCGGGGTGGTTTCGTACCGTAACGAAGTACTCTTACGGTATTGCACCGTTTTGGGGTGGTTTGGTACCGTATGGATGTACTCGTACGGTTTTGCACCGTTTTGGTGTGGTTTTGTAGCGTATGGATGTACTTGTACGGTATTACACTGTTTTGGTGTGGTTTGGTACCGTATGGATGTACTCGTACGGTATTGCACCGTTTTGGTGTGCTTTGGTACCGTAACGAAGTACTCGTCCGGTATTGCACCGTTTTGGTGTGGTTTGGTACCGTATGGATGTACTCGTACGGTATTCCACCGTTTTGGTGTGGTTTGGTACCGTATGGATGTACTCGTACGGTATTGCACCGTTTTGGTGTGGTTTGGTACCGTATGGATGTACTCGTACGGTATTGCACCGTTTTGGTGTGGTTTCGTACCGTATGGATATACTCGTACGGTATTGCACCGTTTTGGTGTGGTTTGGTACCGTAACGAAGTACTCGTACGGTATTGCACCGTTTTGGGGTGGTTTGGTACCGTATGGATGTACTCGTACGGTTTTGCACCGTTTTGGTGTGGTTTGGTACCGTATGGATGTACTCGTACGGTATTGCACCGTTTTGGTGTGGTTTGGTACCGTAACGAAGTACTCGTACGGTATTGTACCCTTTTGGTGTGCTTTGGTACCGTAACGAAGTACTCGTACGGTATTGCAACGTTTTTGTGTGGTTTGGTACCGTATGGATGTACTCGTACGGTTTTGCACCGTTTTGGTGTGGTTTGGTACCGTATGGATGTACTCGTACGGTATTGCACCGTTTTGGTGTGGTTTGGTACCGTAACGAAGTACTCGTACGGTATTGTACCCTTTTGGTGTGCTTTGGTACCGTAACGAAGTACTCGTACGGTATTGCACCGTTTTGGTGTGGTTTGGTACCGTATGGATGTACTCATACGGTATTATACTGTTTTTGTGTGGTTTGGTACCGTATGGATGTACTCGTACGGTATTGCACCGTTTTGGTTTGGTTTGGTACCATAACGAAATACTCGTACAGTATTGTACCCTTTTGGTGTGGTTTGGTACCGTAACGAAGTACTCGTACGGTATTGCACCGTTTTGGTGTGGTTTGGTACCGTATCGATGTACTCGTATGGTATTGCACCGTTTTGGTGTGGTTTGGTACCGTAACGAATGACTCGTACGGTATTGTACCCTTTTGGTGTGGTTTGGTACCGTAACGAAGTATTGGTATGGTATTGCACCGTTTTGGTGTGGTTTGGTACCGTATGGATGTACTCGTACGGTATTGCACCGTTTTGGTGTGGTTTGGTACCGTAACGAAGTACTCGTACGGTATTGCACCGTTTTGGTGTGGTTTGGTACCGTATGGATGTACTCGTACGGTTTTGCACCGTTTTGGTGTGGTTTGGTACCGTATGGATGTACTCGTACGGAATTGCACCGTTTTGGTGTGGTTTGGTAACGTATGGATGTACTCGTACGGTATTGTACCCTTTTGGTGTGGTTTGGTACCGTAACGAAGTACTCGTACGGTATTGCACCGTTTTGGGGTGGTTTCGTACCGTAAGGAAGTACTCTTACGGTATTGCACCGTTTTGGGGTGGTTTGGTACCGTATGGATGTACTCGTACGGTTTTGCACCGTTTTGGTGTGGTTTGGTAGCGTATGGATGTACTTGTACGGTATTACACTGTTTTGGTGTGGTTTGGTACCGTATGGATGTACTCGTACGGTATTGCACCGTTTTGGTGTGCTTTGGTACCGTAACGAAGTACTCGTCCGGTATTGCACCGTTTTGGTGTGGTTTGGTACCGTATGGATGTACTCGTACGGAATTGCACCGTTTTGGTGTGGTTTGGTAACGTATGGATGTACTCGTACGGTATTGTACCCTTTTGGTGTGGTTTGGTACCGTAACGAAGTACTCGTACGGTATTGCACCGTTTCGGGGTGGTTTCGTACCGTAACGAAGTACTCTTACGGTATTGCACCGTTTTGGGGTGGTTTGGTACCGTATGGATGTACTCGTACGGTTTTGCACCGTTTTGGTGTGGTTTGGTAGCGTATGGATGTACTTGTACGGTATTACACTGTTTTGGTGTGGTTTGGTACCGTATGGATGTACTCGTACGGTATTGCACCGTTTTGGTGTGCTTTGGTACCGTAACGAAGTACTCGTCCGGTATTGCACCGTTTTGGTGTGGTTTGGTACCGTATGGATGTACTCGTACGGTATTCCACCGTTTTGGTGTGGTTTGGTACCGTATGGATGTACTCGTACGGTATTGCACCGTTTTGGTGTGGTTTGGTACCGTATGGATGTACTCGTACGGTATTGCACCGTTTTGGTGTGGTTTCGTACCGTATGGATATACTCGTACGGTATTGCACCGTTTTGGTGTGGTTTGGTACCGTAACGAAGTACTCGTACGGTATTGCACCGTTTTGGGGTGGTTTGGTACCGTATGGATGTACTCGTACGGTTTTGCACCGTTTTGGTGTGGTTTGGTACCGTATGGATGTACTCGTACAGTATTGCACCGTTTTGGTGTGGTTTGGTACCGTAACGAAGTACTCGTACGGTATTGTACCCTTTTGGTGTGCTTTGGTACCGTAACGAAGTACTCGTACGGTATTGCAACGTTTTTGTGTGGTTTGGTACCGTATGGATGTACTCGTACGGTTTTGCACCGTTTTGGTGTGGTTTGGTACCGTATGGATGTACTCGTACGGTATTGAACCGTTTTGGTGTGGTTTGGTACCGTAACGAAGTACTCGTACGGTATTGTACCCTTTTGGTGTGCTTTGGTACCGTAACGAAGTACTCGTACGGTATTGCACCGTTTTGGTGTGGTTTGGTACCGTATGGATGTACTCATACGGTATTATACTGTTTTTGTGTGGTTTGGTACCGTATGGATGTACTCGTACGGTATTGCACCGTTTTGGTTTGGTTTGGTACCATAACGAAATACTCGTACAGTATTGTACCCTTTTGGTGTGGTTTGGTACCGTAACGAAGTACTCGTACGGTATTGCACCGTTTTGGTGTGGTTTGGTACCGTATCGATGTACTCGTATGGTATTGCACCGTTTTGGTGTGGTTTGGTACCGTAACGAATGACTCGTACGGTATTGTACCCTTTTGGTGTGGTTTGGTACCGTAACGAAGTATTGGTATGGTATTGCACCGTTTTGGTGTGGTTTGGTACCGTATGGATGTACTCGTACGGTATTGCACCGTTTTGGTGTGGTTTGGTACCGTAACGAAGTACTCGTACGGTATTGCAACGTTTTGGTGTGGTTTGGTACCGTATGGATGTACTCGTACGGTTTTGCACCGTTTTGGTGTGGTTTGGTACCGTATGGATGTACTCGTACGGAATTGCACCGTTTTGGTGTGGTTTGGTAACGTATGGATGTACTCGTACGGTATTGTACCCTTTTGGTGTGGTTTGGTACCGTAACGAAGTACTCGTACGGTATTGCACCGTTTCGGGGTGGTTTCGTACCGTAACGAAGTACTCTTACGGTATTGCACCGTTTTGGGGTGGTTTGGTACCGTATGGATGTACTCGTACGGTTTTGCACCGTTTTGGTGTGGTTTGGTAGCGTATGGATGTACTTGTACGGTATTACACTGTTTTGGTGTGGTTTGGTACCGTATGGATGTACTCGTACGGTATTGCACCGTTTTGGTGTGCTTTGGTACCGTAACGAAGTACTCGTCCGGTATTGCACCGTTTTGGTGTGGTTTGGTACCGTATGGATGTACTCGTACGGTATTCCACCGTTTTGGTGTGGTTTGGTACCGTATGGATGTACTCGTACGGTATTGCACCGTTTTGGTGTGGTTTGGTACCGTATGGATGTACTCGTACGGTATTGCACCGTTTTGGTGTGGTTTCGTACCGTATGGATATACTCGTACGGTATTGCACCGTTTTGGTGTGGTTTGGTACCGTAACGAAGTACTCGTACGGTATTGCACCGTTTTGGGGTGGTTTGGTACCGTATGGATGTACTCGTACGGTTTTGCACCGTTTTGGTGTGGTTTGGTACCGTATGGATGTACTCGTACGGTATTGCACCGTTTTGGTGTGGTTTGGTACCGTAACGAAGTACTCGTACGGTATTGTACCCTTTTGGTGTGCTTTGGTACCGTAACGAAGTACTCGTACGGTATTGCAACGTTTTTGTGTGGTTTGGTACCGTATGGATGTACTCGTACGGTTTTGCACCGTTTTGGTGTGGTTTGGTACCGTATGGATGTACTCGTACGGTATTGCACCGTTTTGGTGTGGTTTGGTACCGTAACGAAGTACTCGTACGGTATTGTACCCTTTTGGTGTGCTTTGGTACCGTAACGAAGTACTCGTACGGTATTGCACCGTTTTGGTGTGGTTTGGTACCGTATGGATGTACTCATACGGTATTATACTGTTTTTGTGTGGTTTGGTACCGTATGGATGTACTCGTACGGTATTGCACCGTTTTGGTTTGGTTTGGTACCATAACGAAATACTCGTACAGTATTGTACCCTTTTGGTGTGGTTTGGTACCGTAACGAAGTACTCGTACGGTATTGCACCGTTTTGGTGTGGTTTGGTACCGTATCGATGTACTCGTATGGTATTGCACCGTTTTGGTGTGGTTTGGTACCGTAACGAATGACTCGTACGGTATTGTACCCTTTTGGTGTGGTTTGGTACCGTAACGAAGTATTGGTATGGTATTGCACCGTTTTGGTGTGGTTTGGTACCGTATGGATGTACTCGTACGGTATTGCACCGTTTTGGTGTGGTTTGGTACCGTAACGAAGTACTCGTACGGTATTGCACCGTTTTGGTGTGGTTTGGTACCGTATGGATGTACTCGTACGGTTTTGCACCGTTTTGGTGTGGTTTGGTACCGTATGGATGTACTCGTACGGAATTGCACCGTTTTGGTGTGGTTTGGTAACGTATGGATGTACTCGTACGGTATTGTACCCTTTTGGTGTGGTTTGGTACCGTAACGAAGTACTCGTACGGTATTGCACCGTTTTGGGGTGGTTTCGTACCGTAAGGAAGTACTCTTACGGTATTGCACCGTTTTGGGGTGGTTTGGTACCGTATGGATGTACTCGTACGGTTTTGCACCGTTTTGGTGTGGTTTGGTAGCGTATGGATGTACTTGTACGGTATTACACTGTTTTGGTGTGGTTTGGTACCGTATGGATGTACTCGTACGGTATTGCACCGTTTTGGTGTGCTTTGGTACCGTAACGAAGTACTCGTCCGGTATTGCACCGTTTTGGTGTGGTTTGGTACCGTATGGATGTACTCGTACGGAATTGCACCGTTTTGGTGTGGTTTGGTAACGTATGGATGTACTCGTACGGTATTGTACCCTTTTGGTGTGGTTTGGTACCGTAACGAAGTACTCGTACGGTATTGCACCGTTTCGGGGTGGTTTCGTACCGTAACGAAGTACTCTTACGGTATTGCACCGTTTTGGGGTGGTTTGGTACCGTATGGATGTACTCGTACGGTTTTGCACCGTTTTGGTGTGGTTTGGTAGCGTATGGATGTAGTTGTACGGTATTACACTGTTTTGGTGTGGTTTGGTACCGTATGGATGTACTCGTACGGTATTGCACCGTTTTGGTGTGCTTTGGTACCGTAACGAAGTACTCGTCCGGTATTGCACCGTTTTGGTGTGGTTTGGTACCGTATGGATGTACTCGTACGGTATTCCACCGTTTTGGTGTGGTTTGGTACCGTATGGATGTACTCGTACGGTATTGCACCGTTTTGGTGTGGTTTGGTACCGTATGGATGTACTCGTACGGTATTGCACCGTTTTGGTGTGGTTTCGTACCGTATGGATATACTCGTACGGTATTGCACCGTTTTGGTGTGGTTTGGTACCGTAACGAAGTACTCGTACGGTATTGCACCGTTTTGGGGTGGTTTGGTACCGTATGGATGTACTCGTACGGTTTTGCACCGTTTTGGTGTGGTTTGGTACCGTATGGATGTACTCGTACAGTATTGCACCGTTTTGGTGTGGTTTGGTACCGTAACGAAGTACTCGTACGGTATTGTACCCTTTTGGTGTGCTTTGGTACCGTAACGAAGTACTCGTACGGTATTGCAACGTTTTTGTGTGGTTTGGTACCGTATGGATGTACTCGTACGGTTTTGCACCGTTTTGGTGTGGTTTGGTACCGTATGGATGTACTCGTACGGTATTGCACCGTTTTGGTGTGGTTTGGTACCGTAACGAAGTACTCGTACGGTATTGTACCCTTTTGGTGTGCTTTGGTACCGTAACGAAGTACTCGTACGGTATTGCACCGTTTTGGTGTGGTTTGGTACCGTATGGATGTACTCATACGGTATTATACTGTTTTTGTGTGGTTTGGTACCGTATGGATGTACTCGTACGGTATTGCACCGTTTTGGTTTGGTTTGGTACCATAACGAAATACTCGTACAGTATTGTACCCTTTTGGTGTGGTTTGGTACCGTAACGAAGTACTCGTACGGTATTGCACCGTTTTGGTGTGGTTTGGTACCGTATCGATGTACTCGTATGGTATTGCACCGTTTTGGTGTGGTTTGGTACCGTAACGAATGACTCGTACGGTATTGTACCCTTTTGGTGTGGTTTGGTACCGTAACGAAGTATTGGTATGGTATTGCACCGTTTTGGTGTGGTTTGGTACCGTATGGATGTACTCGTACGGTATTGCACCGTTTTGGTGTGGTTTGGTACCGTAACGAAGTACTCGTACGGTATTGCACCGTTTTGGTGTGGTTTGGTACCGTATGGATGTACTCGTACGGTTTTGCACCGTTTTGGTGTGGTTTGGTACCGTATGGATGTACTCGTACGGAATTGCACCGTTTTGGTGTGGTTTGGTAACGTATGGATGTACTCGTACGGTATTGTACCCTTTTGGTGTGGTTTGGTACCGTAACGAAGTACTCGTACGGTATTGCACCGTTTTGGGGTGGTTTCGTACCGTAAGGAAGTACTCTTACGGTATTGCACCGTTTTGGGGTGGTTTGGTACCGTATGGATGTACTCGTACGGTTTTGCACCGTTTTGGTGTGGTTTGGTAGCGTATGGATGTACTTGTACGGTATTACACTGTTTTGGTGTGGTTTGGTACCGTATGGATGTACTCGTACGGTATTGAACCGTTTTGGTGTGCTTTGGTACCGTAACGAAGTACTCGTCCGGTATTGCACCGTTTTGGTGTGGTTTGGTACCGTATGGATGTACTCGTACGGTATTCCACCGTTTTGGTGTGGTTTGGTACCGTTACGAAGTACTCGTACGGTATTGTACCCTTTTGGTGTGCTTTGGTACCGTAACGAAGTACTCGTACGGTATTGCACCGTTTTGGTGTGGTTTGGTACCGTATGGATGTACTCATACGGTATTATACTATTTTTGTGTGGTTTGGTACCGTATGGATGTACTCGTACGGTATTGCACCGTTTTGGTGTGGTTTGGTACCGTATGGATGTACTGGTACGGTACTGTAGCGTTTTGGTGTGGTTTGGTACCGTAACGAAGTACTCGTACGGTATTGCACCGTTTTGGTGTGGTTTGGCACCGTATGGATGTACTCGTACGGTTTTGCACCGTTTTGGTGTGGTTTGGTAACGTATGGATGTACTCGTACGGTATTGTACCCTTTTGGTGTGGTTTGGTGCCATAACGAAGTACTCGTACGGTATTGCACCGTTTTGGGGTGGTTTCGTACCGTAACGAAGTACTCTTACGGTATTGCACCGTTTTGGGGTGGTTTGGTACCGTATGGATGTACTCGTACGGTTTTGCACCGTTTTGGTGTGGTTTGGTAGCGTATGGTTGTACTTGTACGGTATTACACTATTTTGGTGTGGTTTGGTACCGTATGGATGTACTCGTACGGTATTGCACCGTTTTGGTTTGGTTTGGTACCGTAACGAAATACTCGTACAGTATTGTACCCTTTTGGTGTGGTTTGGTACCGTAACGAAGTACTCGTACGGTATTGCACCGTTTTGGTGTGGTTTGGTACCGTATCGATGTACTCGTATGGTATTGCACCGTTTTGGTGTGGTTTGGTACCGTAACGAAGTACTCGTACGGTATTGTACCCTTTTGGTGTGCTTTGGTACCGTAACGAAGTACTCGTCCGGTATTGCACCGTTTTGGTGTGGTTTGGTACCGTATGGATGTACTCGTACGGTATTCCACCGTTTTGGTGTGGTTTGGTACCGTATGGATGTACTCGTACGGTATTGCACCGTTTTTGTGTGGTTTGGTACCGTATGGATGTACTCGTACGGTATTGCACCGTTTTGGTGTGGTTTAGTACAGTATGGATGTACTCGTACGGTATTGCACCGTTTTGGTGCGCTTTGGTACCGTAACGAAGTACTCGTACGGTATTGCACCGTTTTGGGGTGGTTTGGTACCGTATGGATGTACTCGTACGGTTTTGCACCGTTTTGGTGTGGTTTGGTACCGTATGGATGTACTCGTACGGTATTGCACCGTTTTGGTGTGGTTTGGTACCATAACGAAGTACTCATACGGTATTGTACCCTTTTGGTGTGCTTTGGTACCGTAACGAAGTACTCGTACGGTATTGCACCGTTTTTGTGTGGTTTGGTACCGTATGGATGTACTCGTACGGTTTTGCACCGTTTTGGTGTGGTTTGGTACCGTATGGATGTACTGGTACGGTACTGTAGCGTTTTGGTGTGGTTTGGTACCGTAACGAAGTACTCGTACGGCATTGTATCCTTTTGGTTTGGTTTGGTACCGTAACGAAGTACTCATACGGTATTGCTCCGTTTTGTTGTGGTTTGGTACTGTAACTGTACTCGTACGGTATTGCACCGTTTTGGTGTGGTTTGGTACCGAATGGATGTACTCGTACGGTATTGCACCGTTTTGGTTTGGTTTGGTACCGTAACGAAGTACTCGTACGGTATTGCACCGTTTTGGTGTGGTTTGGTACCGTATGGATGTACTCATACGAATTTGCACAGTTTTGTTGTGGTTTGGTACCGTATGGATGTACTCGTACGGTATTGCACCGTTTTGGTGCGCTTTGGTACCGTAACGAAGTACTCGTCCGGTATTGCACCGTTTTGGTGTGGTTTGGTACCGAATGGATGTACTCGTACGGTATTGCACCGTTTTGGTTTGGTTTGGTACCTTAACGAAGTACTCGTACGGTATTGCACCGTTTTGGTGTGGTTTGGTACCGTATGGATGTACTCATACGAATTTGCACAGTTTTGTTGTGGTTTGGTACCGTATGGATGTACTCGTACGGTATTGCACCATTTTGGTGTGGTTTGGTACCGTATGGATGTACTCGTACGGTATTGCACCGTTTTGGTGTGGTTTGGTACCGTGTCGATGTACTTGTACGGTACTGCACCGTTTTGGTGTGGTTTGGTACCGTATGGATGTACTCGTACGGTATTGCACCGTTTTGGTGTGGTTTGGTACCGTAACAAAGTACTCGTACGGTTTTGTACACTTTTGGTGTGGTTTGGTACCGTAACGAAGTATTTGTACGGTATTGCACCGTTTTGTTGTGGTTTGGTACCGTATGGATGTACTCGTACCGTATTGCACCGTTTTGGTTTGGTTTGGTACCGTAACGAAGTACTCGTACGGTATTGTACCGTTTTGGTGTGGTTTGGTACCGTAACGAAGTACTCGTACGGTATTGCACCGTTTTGGTGTGGTTTGGTACCGTATGGATGTACTCGTGTGGTATTGTACCGTTGTGGTGTGGTTTGGTACCGTAACGAAGTATTCGTACGGTATTGTACCCTTTTGGTTTGGTTTGGTACCGTAACGAAGTATTTGTACGGTATTGCACCGTTTTGGTGTGGTTTGGTACCGTATGGATGTACTCGTACGGTATTGGACCGTTTTGGTTTGGTTTGGTACCTTAACGAAGTACTCATACAGTATTGTACCATTTTGGTGTGGTTTGGTACCGTAACGAAGTACTCGTACGGTATTGCACCGTTTTGGTGTGGTTTGGTACCGTATGGATGTACTCGCACGGTATTGCACCGTTTTGGTGTGGTTTGGTACCGTATGGATGTACTCGTATGGTATTGTACCATTGTGGTGTGGTTTGGTACCGTAACGAAGTACTCGTACGGTGTTGTACCCTTTTGGTGTGGTTTGGTACCGTAACGAAGTACTCGTACGGTATTTCACCGTTTTGGTGTCGTTTGGTACTGTATTGATGTACTCGTATGGTATTGCACCGTTTTGGTGTGGTTTTGTACCGTATGGATGTACTCGTACGGTATTGCACCGTTTTAGTTTGGTTTGGTACCTTAACGATGTACTCGTACGGTATTGCACCGTTTTAGTTTGGTTTGGTACCTTAACGATGTACTCGTACAGTATTGCACCATTTTGGTTTGGTTTGGTACCGTAACGAAGTACTCGTACGGTATTGCACCGTTTTGGTGTGGTTTGGTACCGTATGGATGTACTCGTACAGTATTGCACCATTTTGGTTTGGTTTGGCACCGTAACAAAGTACTCGTACGGTATTGCACCGTTTTGGTGTGGTTTGGAACCGTATGGATGTACTTGTACGGTATTGCACCATTTTGGTGTGGTTTAGTACCCGTAACGAAGTACTCGTACGGTATTGCACCGTTTTTGTGTGGTTTGGTACCGTATGGATGTACTTGTACGGTATTGCACCATTTTGGTGTGCTTTAGTACCCGTAACGAAGTACTCGTACGGTATTGCTCCGTTTTGGTTTGGCTTGGTACCGTAACGAAGTAGTCGTACGGTATTGTACCGTTTTGGTGTGGTTTGGAACCGTAACGAAGTACCCGTACGGTATTGCACCGTTTTGGTGTGGTTTGGTACCGTATGGATGTACTCGTACGGTATTGCACCGTTTTGGTTTGGTTTGGTACCGTAACGATGTACTCGTACGGTATTGTACCGTTTTGGTGTGGTTTGGAACCGTAAAGAAGTACTCGTACGGTTTTGCACCGTTTTGGTGTGGTTTGGTACCGTATGGATGTACTCGTACGGTATTGCACCGTTTTGCGGTGGTTTGGTACCGTATGGATGTACTCGTACGGTATTGCACCGTTTTGGTGTGCTTTGGTACCGTAACGAAGTACTCGTTTGGTATTGTACCGTTTTGGTGTGCTTTGGTACCGTAACGAAGTACTCGTACGGTATTAGACCGTTTTGGTGTGGTTTGGTACCGTATGGATGTACTCGTACGGTATTGCACCGTTTTGGTGTGGTTTGGTACCGTAACGATGTACTCGTACGGTATTGCACCATTTTGGTTTTGTTTGGTACCGTAACGAAGTACTCGTACGGTATTGCACCGTTTTGGTGTGGTTAGGTACCGTATGGATGTACTCGTACGGTATTGCACCGTTTTGGTGTGGTTTGGTACCGTAACGATGTACTCGTACAGTATTCCCCATTTTGGTTTGGTTTGGCACCGTAACAAAGTACTCGTACGGTATTGCACCATTTTGGTGTGGTTTGGAACCGTATGGATGTACTTGTAAGGTTTTGCACCAATTTGGTGTGGTTTTGTACCCGTAACGAAGTACTCGTACGGTATTGCACCGTTTTGGTGTGGTTTGGTACCGTATGGATGTACTTGTATGGTATTGCACCATTTTGGTGTGCTTTAGTACCCGTAACGAAGTACTCGTAAGGTATTGCTCCGTTTTGGTTTGGTTTGGTACCGTAACGAAGTACTCGTACGGTATTGCACCGTTTTGGTGTGGTTTGGAACCGTAACGAAGTACCCGTACGGTATTGCACCGTTTTGGTGTGGTTTGGTACCGTATGGATGTACTCGTACGGTATTGAACCGTTTTGGTTTGGTTTGGTACCGTATCGATGTACTCGTACGGTATTGTACCGTTTTGGTGTGGTTTGGAACCGTAACGAAGTACTTGTATGGTATTGCACCGTTTTGGTGTGGTTTGGTACCGTATGGATGTACTCGTACGGTATTGCACCGTTTTGGTGTGGTTTGGTACCGTATGGATGTACTCGTACGGTATTGCACCGTTTTGGTGTGCTTTGGTACCGTAACGAAGTACTCGTTTGGTATTGTACCGTTTTGGTGTGCTTTGGTACCGTAACGAAGTACTCGTACGGTATTGCACTGTTTTGGTGTGGTTTAGTACCGTATGGATGTACTCGTACGGTATTGCACCGTTTTGGTGTGCTTTGGTACCGTAACGAAGTACTCGTTTGGTATTGTACCGTTTTGGTGTGCTTTGGTACCGTAACGAAGTACTCGTACGGTATTGCACTGTTTTGGTGTGGTTTAGTACCGTATGGATGTACTCGTACGGTATTGCACCGTTTTGATGTGGTTTGGTACCGTATGGATATACTCGTAAGGTATTGCACCGTTTTTGTTTGGTTTGGTACCGTAACGAAGTACTCGTACAGTATTGTGCCCTTTTGGTGTGGTTTGGTACCGTAACGAAGTACTCGTATGGTATTGCATCATTTTGGTGTGGTTTGGTACCGTATGGATGTACTCGTACGGTATTGCACCGTTTTGGTGTGGTTTTGTACAGTATGGATGTACTCGTACGGTATTATACTATTTTGGTGTGGTTTGGTACCGAAACGAATTACTCGTACGGTATTATACCCTTTTGGTGTGGTTTGGTACCGTAACGAAGTATTTGTACGGTATTGCACCGTTTTGTTGTGGTTTGGTACCGTATGGACGTACTCGTACGGTATTGCATTGTTTTGGTTTGATTTGGTACCGTAACGAAGTACTCGTACGGTATTGTACCGTTTTGGTGTGGTTTGGTACCGTAACGAAGTACTCGTACGGTATTGCACCGTTTTGGTGTGGTTTGGTACCGTATGGATGTAACCGTACGGTATTGCTTCGTTTTGGTGTGGTTTGGTACCGTATGGATGTACTCGTACAGTATTGCACCGTTTTGGTGTGGTTTGGTACCGTATGGATGTACTCGTGTGGTATTGTACCGTTGTGGTGTGGTTTGGTTCCGTAACGAAGTACTCGTACGGTATTGTACCCTTTTGGGGTGGTTTGGTACCGTAACGAAGTATTTGTACGGTATTGCACCGTCTGTGTGTGGTTTGGTACCGTATGGATGTACTCGTGTGGTATTGTACCGTTGTGGTGTGGTTTGGTACCGTAACGAAGTACTCGTACGGTATTGTACCATTTTGGTGTGGTTTTGGTACCGTAACGAAGTACTCGTACGGTATTGCACCGTTTTGGTGTGGTTTGGTACCGTATGGATGTACTGGTACGGTATTGTAGCGTTTTGGTGTGGTTTGGTACCGTAACGAAGTACTCGTACGGCATTGTACCCTTTTGGTTTGGTTTGGTACCGTAACGAAGTACTCGTACGGTATTGCTCCGTTTTGTTGTGGTTTGGTACTGTAACTTTACTCGTACGGTATTGCACCGTTTTGGTGTGGTTTGGTACCGAATGGATGTACTCGTACGGTATTGCACCGTTTTGGTTTGGTTTGGTACCGTAACGAAGTACTCGTACGGTATTGCACCGTTTTGGTGTGGTTTGGTACCGTATGGATGTACTCATACGAATTTGCACAGTTTTGTTGTGGTTTGGTACCGTATGGATGTACTCGTACGGTATTGCACCGTTTTGGTGCGCTTTGGTACCGTAACGAAGTACTCGTCCGGTATTGCACCGTTTTGGTGTGGTTTGGTACCGAATGGATGTACTCGTACGGTATTGCACCGTTTTGGTTTGGTTTGGTACCTTAACGAAGTACTCGTACGGTATTGCACCGTTTTGGTGTGGTTTGGTACCGTATGGATGTACTCATACGAATTTGCACAGTTTTGTTGTGGTTTGGTACCGTATGGATGTACTCGTACGGTATTGCACCATTTTGGTGTGGTTTGGTATCGTATGGATGTACTCGTACGGTATTGCACCGTTTTGGTGTAGTTTGGTACCGTGTCGATGTACTTGTACGGTACTGCACCGTTTTGGTGTGGTTTGGTACCGTATGGATGTACTCGTACGGTATTGCACCGTTTTGGTGTGGTTTGGTACCGTAACAAAGTACTCGTACGGTTTTGTACACTTTTGGTGTGGTTTGGTACCGTAACGAAGTATTTGTACGGTATTGCACCGTTTTGTTGTGGTTTGGTACCGTATGGATGTACTCGTACCGTATTGCACCGTTTTGGTTTGGTTTGGTACCGTAATGAAGTACTCGTACGGTATTGTACCGTTTTGGTGTGGTTTGGTACCGTAACGAAGTACTCGTACGGTATTGCACCGTTTTGGTGTGGTTTGGTACCGTATGGATGTACTCGTGTGGTATTGTACCGTTGTGGTGTGGTTTGGTACCGTAACGAAGTACTCGTACGGTATTGTACCCTTTTGGTGTGGTTTGGTACCGTAACGAAGTATTTGTACGGTATTGCACCGTTTTGGTGTGGTTTGGTACCGTATGGATGTACTCGTACGGTATTGGACCGTTTTGGTTTGGTTTGGTACCTTAACGAAGTACTCATACAGTATTGTACCATTTTGGTGTGGTTTGGTACCGTAACGAAGTACTCGTACGGTATTGCACCGTTTTGGTGTGGTTTGGTACCGTATGGATGTACTCGTACGGTATTGCACCGTTTTGGTGTGGTTTGGTACCGTATGGATGTACTCGTATGGTATTGTACCATTGTGGTGTGGTTTGGTACCGTAACGAAGTACTCGTACGGTGTTGTACCCTTTTGGTGTGGTTTGGTACCGTAACGAAGTACTCGTACGGTATTTCACCGTTTTGGTGTCGTTTGGTACTGTATTGATGTACTCGTACGGTATTGCACCGTTTTGGTGTGGTTTGGTACCGTATGGATGTACTCGTACGGTATTGCACCGTTTTAGTTTGGTTTGGTACCGTAACGATGTACTCGTACGGTATTGCACAATTTTGGTTTGGTTTGGTACCGTAACGAAGTACTCGTACGGTATTGCACCATTTTGGTGTGGTTTGGTACCGTATGGATGTACTCGTATGGTATTGCACCGTTTTGGTGTGGTTTGGTACCGTAACGATGTACTCGTACAGTATTGCACCATTTTGGTTTGGTTTGGCACCGTAACAAAGTACTCGTACGGTATTGCACCGTTTTGGTGTGGTTTGGAACCGTATGGATGTACTTGTACGGTATTGCACCATTTTGGTGTGGTTTAGTACCCGTAACGAAGTACTCGTACGGTATTGCACCGTTTTTGTGTGGTTTGGTACCGTATGGATGTACTTGTACGGTATTGCACCATTTTGGTGTGCTTTAGTACCCGTAACGAAGTACTCGTACGGTATTGCTCCGTTTTGGTTTGGTTTGGTACCGTAACGAAGTACTCGTACGGTATTGTACCGTTTTGGTGTGGTTTGGAACCGTAACGAAGTACCCGTACGGTATTGCACCGTTTTGGTGTGGTTTTGTACCGTATGGATGTACTCGTACGGTATTGCACCGTTTTGGTTTGGTTTGGTACCGTAACGATGTACTCATACGGTATTGTACCGTTTTGGTGTGGTTTGGAACCGTAACGAAGTACTCGTACGGTTTTGCACCGTTTTGGTGTGGTTTGGTACCGTACGGATGTACTCGTACGGTATTGCACTGTTTTGCGGTGGTTTGGTACCGTATGGATGTACTCGTACGGTATTGCACCGTTTTGGTGTGCTTTGGTACCGTAACGAAGTACTCGTTTGGTATTGTACCGTTTTGGTGTGCTTTGGTACCGTAACGAAGTACTCGTACGGTATTGCACCGTTTTGGTGTTGTTTGGTACCGTATGGATGTACTCGTACGGTATTGCACCGTTTTGGTGTGGTTTGGTACCGTAACGACGTACTCGTACGGTATTGCACCATTTTGGTTTGGTTTTGTACCGTAACGAAGTACTCGTACGGTATTGCACCGTTTTGGTGTGGTTAGGTACCGTATGGATGTACTCGTACGGTATTGCACCGTTTTGGTGTGGTTTGGTACCGTAACGATGTACTCGTACAGTATTCCCCATTTTGGTTTGGTTTGGCACCGTAACAAAGTACTCGTACGGTATTGCACCGTTTTGGTGTGGTTTGGAACCGTATGGATGTACTTGTAAGGTTTTGCACCAATTTGGTGTGGTTTAGTACCCGTAACGAAGTACTCGTACGGTATTGCACCGTTTTGGTGTGGTTTGGTACCGTATGGATGTACTTGTATGGTATTGCACCATTTTGGTGTGCTTTAGTACCCGTAACGAAGTACTCGTACGGTATTGCTCCGTTTTGGTTTGGTTTGGTTTCGTAACGAAGTTCTCGTACGGTATTGTACCGTTTTGGTGTGGTTTGGAACCGTAACGAAGTACCCGTACGGTATTGCACCGTTTTGGTGTGGTTTGGTACCATATGGATGTACTCGTACGGTATTGAACCGTTTTGGTTTGGTTTGGTACCGTAACGAAGTACTCGTACGGTATTGTACCGTTTTAGTGTGGTTTGGTACCGTAACAAAGTACTCGTACGGTATTGCACCGTTTTGGTGTGGTTTGGTACCGTATGGATGTACTCGTACGGTATTGTACCGTTTTGGTGTGGTTTGGTACCCTAACGAAGTACTCGTACGGTATTGAACCGTTTTGGTGTGGTTTGGTACCGTATGGATATACTCGTACGGTATTGTACCGTTTTGGTGTGGTTTGGTACCGTAACGAAGTACTCGTACGGTATTGCACCGTTTTGGTGTGGTTTGGTACCGTATAGATGTTCTCGTACGGTATTGCACTATTTTGGTTTGGTTTGGTACCGTAACGAAGTACTCGTACGGTATTGTACCGTTTTGGTGTGGTTTGGTACCGTATGGATTTACACGTACGGTATTGCACCGTTTTGGTGTGGTTTGGTACCGTATGGATGTACTCGTACGGTATTGTACCATTTTTGTTTTGTTTGGTACCGTAACGGAGTACTCGTACGGCATTGTACCTTTGGTGTGGTTTGGTACCGTAACGAAGTACTCGTACGGTATTGCACCGTTTTGGTGTGGTTTGGTACCATATGGATGTACTCGTACGGTATTTCACCATTTTGGTTTGGTTTGGCACCGTAACGAAGTACTCGTACGGTATTGTACTGTTTTGGTGTGGTTTGGTACCGGAACGAAGTACTCGTACGGTATTGCACCGTTTTGGTGTGGTTTGGTACCGTAACGAAGTACTCGTACGGTATTGCACCGTTTTGGTGTGGTTTGGTACCGTATGGATGTACTCGTACGGTATTGTACCGTTTTGGTGTGGTTTGGTACCCTAACGAAGTACTCGTACGGTATTGAACCGTTTTGGTGTGGTTTGGTACCGTATGGATATACTCGTACGGTATTGTACCGTTTTGGTGTGGTTTGGTACCGTAACGAAGTACTCGTACGGTATTGCACCGTTTTGGTGTGGTTTGGTACCGTATAGATGTTTTCGTACGGTATTGCACTATTTTGGTTTGGTTTGGTACCGTAACGAAGTACTCGTACGGTATTGTACCGTTTTGGTGTGGTTTGGTACCGTATGGATTTACACGTACGGTATTGCACCGTTTTGGTGTGGTTTGGTACCGTATGGATGTACTCGTAGGGTATTGTACCATTTTTGTTTTGTTTGGTACCGTAACGGAGTACTCGTACGGCATTGTACCTTTGGTGTCGTTTGGTACCGTAACGAAGTACTCGTACGGTATTGCACCGTTTTGGTGTGGTTTGGTACCGTATGGATGTACTCGTACGGTATTTCACCATTTTGGTTTGGTTTGGCACCGTAACGAAGTACTCGTACGGTATTGTACTGTTTTGGTGTGGTTTGGTACCGGAACGAAGTACTCGTACGGTATTGCACCGTTTTGGTGTGGTTTGGTACCGTAACGAAGTACTCGTACGGTATTGCACCGTTTTGGTGTGGTTTGGTACCGTATGGATGTACTCGTACGGTATTGCATCGTTTTGGTGGGGTTTGGTACCGTAACGAAGTACTCGTACGGTATTGTACCCTTTTGGTGTGGTTTGGTACCATAACGAAGTATTTGTACGATATTGCACCGTTTTGGTGTGGTTTGGTACCGTATGGATGTACTCGTACAGTATTGCAACGTTTTGGTTTGGTTTGGTACCGTAATGAAGTACTCGTACGGTACTGTACCGTTTGGTGTGGTCTGGTACCGTAACGAAGTACTCGTACGGTATTGCACCGTTTTGGTATGGTTTGGTACCGTATGGATGTACTCGTACGGTATTGCACCGTTTTGGTTTGGTTTGGTACCGTAACGAAGTACTCGTACAGTATTGTACCGTTTTGGTGTGGTTTGGTACCGTAACGAAGTACTCGTACGGTATTGTACCGTTTTGGTGTGGTTTGGTACCGTATGGATTTACTCGTACGGTATTGCACCGTTTTGGTTTGGTTTGGTACCGTAACGAAGTACTCGTACGGTATTGTACCGTTTTTGTGTGGTTTGGTACCGTAACGAAGTACTCGTACGGTATTGTACCGTTTTGGTGTGGTTTGGTACCGTATGGATTTACACGTACGGTATTGCACCGTTTTGGTGTGGTTTGTTACCGTATGGATGTACTCGTACGGTATTGTACCGTTTTGGTGTGGTTTGGTACCGTAACGAAGTACTCGTACGGTATTGCACCATTTTGGTGTGGTTTGGTACCGTATGGATATACTCGTACGGTATTGCACCGTTTTGGTGTGGTTTGGTACCGTAAGGATGTACTCGTACGGTATTGTACCGTTTTGGTGTGGTGTGGTTTGGTACCGTAACGAAGTCCTCGTACGGTATTGCGCCGTTTTGGTGTGGTTTGGTACCATATGGATGTACTCGTACGGTATTGTACCGTTTTGGTGTGGTTTGGTACCGTAACAAAGTACTCGTACGATATTGCACCGTTTTGGTGTGGTTTGGTACCGAATGGATATACTCGTACGGTATTGCACCGTTTTGGTGTGGTTTGGTACCGTATGGATGTACTCGTACGGTATTGTACCGTTTTGGTGTGGTTTGGTACCGTAACGAAGTACTCGTACGGTATTGCACCGTTTTGGTGTGGTTTGGTACCGTATGGATGTACTTGTACGGTATTGCACTATTTTGGTTTGGTTTGGTACCGTAACGAAGTACTCGTACGGTATTGTACCCTTTTGGTGTGGTTTGGTACCATAACGAAGTATTTGTACGGTATTGCACCGTTTTGGTGTGGTTTGGTACCGTATGGATGTACTCGTACGGTATTGCAACGTTTTGGTTTGGTTTGGTACCGTAATGAAGTACTCGTACGGTATTGCACCGTTTTGGTGTGGTTTGGTACCGTATGGATGTACTCGTACGGTATTGCATCGTTTTGGTGGGGTTTGGTACCGTAACGAAATACTCGTACGGTATTGTACCCTTTTGGTGTGGTTTGGTTCCATAACGAAGTATTTGTACGATATTGCACCGTTTTGGTGTGGTTTGGTACCGTATGGATGTACTCGTACAGTATTGCAACGTTTTGGTTTGGTTTGGTACCGTAATGAGGTACTCGTACGGTACTGTACCGTTTTGGTGTGGTCTGGTACCGTAACGAAGTACTCGTACGGTATTGCACCGTTTTGGTATGGTTTGGTACCGTATGGATGTACTCGTACGGTATTGCACCGTTTTGGTTTGGTTTGGTGCCGTAACGAAGTACTCGTACGGTATTGTACAGTTTTTGTGTGGTTTGGTACCGTAACGAAATACTCGTACGGTATTGCAACGTTTTGGTGTAGTTTGGTACCGTATGGATGTACTCGTACGGTATTGCACCGTTTTGGTTTGGTTTGGTACCGTAACGAAGTACTCGTACAGTATTGTACCGTTTTGGTGTGGTTTGGTACCGTAACGAAGTACTCGTACGGTATTGTACCGTTTTGGTGTGGTTTGGTACCGTATGGATTTACTCGTACGGTATTGCACCGTTTTGGTTTGGTTTGGTACCGTAACGAAGTACTCGTACGGTATTGTACCGTTTTTGTGTGGTTTGGTACCGTAACGAAGTACTCGTACGGTATTGTACCGTTTTGGTGTGGTTTGGTACCGTAACAAAGTACTCGTACGGTATTGCACCGTTTTGGTGTAGTTTGGTACCGTATGGATGTACTCGTACGGTATTGTACCGTTTTGGTGTGGTTTGGTACCCTAACGAAGTACTCGTACGGTATTGAACCGTTTTGGTGTGGTTTGGTACCGTATGGATATACTCGTACGGTATTGCACCGTTTTGGGGTGGTTTGGTACCGTATGGATGTACTCGTACGGTATTGTACCGTTTTGGTGTGGTTTGGTACCGTAACGAAGTACTCGTACGGTATTGCACCGTTTTGGTGTGGTTTGGTACCGTATAGATGTTCTCGTACGGTATTGCACTATTTTGGTTTGGATTGGTACCGTTACGAAGTACTCGTACGGTATTGTACCGTTTTGGTGTGGTTTGGTACCGCATGGATTTACACGTACGGTATTGCACCGTTTTGGTGTGGTTTGGTACCGTATGGATGTACTCGTACGGTATTGTACCATTTTGGTTTTGTTTGGTACCGTAACGGAGTACTCGTACGGCATTGTACCTTTGGTGTGGTTTGGTACCGTAACGAAGTACTCGTACGGTATTGCACCGTTTTGGTGTGGATTGGTACCGTATGGATGTACTCGTACCGTATTTCACCATTTTGGTTTGGTTTGGCACCGTAACGAAGTACTCGTACGGTATTGTACCGTTTTGGTGTGGTTTGGTACCGGAACGAAGTACTCGTACGGTATTGCACCGTTTTAGTGTGGTTTGGTACCGTAACGAAGTACTCGTACGGTATTGCACCGTTTTGGTGTGGTTTGGTACCGTATGGATGTACTCGTACGATATTGCATCGTTTTGGTGGGGTTTGGTACCGTAACGAAGTACTCGTACGGTATTGTACCCTTTTGGTGTGGTTTGGTACCATAACGAAGTATTTGTACGATATTGCACCGTTTTGGTGTGGTTTGGTACCGTATGGATGTACTCGTACAGTATTGCAACGTTTTGGTTTGGTTTGGTACCGTAAGGAAGTACTCGTACGGTACTGTACCGTTTGGTGTGGTCTGGTACCGTAACGAAGTACTCGTACGGTATTGCACCGTTTTGGTATGGTTTGGTACCGTATGGATGTACTCGTACGGTATTGCACCGTTTTGGTTTGGTTTGGTACCGTAACGAAGTACTCGTACAGTATTGTACCGTTTTGGTGTGGTTTGGTACCGTAACGAAGTACTCGTACGGTATTGTACCGTTTTGGTGTGGTTTGGTACCGTATGGATTTACTCGTACGGTATTGCACCGTTTTGGTTTGGTTTGGTACCGTAACGAAGTACTCGTACGGTATTGTACCGTTTTTGTGTGGTTTGGTACCGTAACGAAGTACTCGTACAGTATTGTACCGTTTTGGTGTGGTTTGGTACCATATGGATTTACACGTACGGTATTGCACCGTTTTGGTGTGGTTTGGTACCGTATGGATGTACTCGTACGGTATTGTACCGTTTTGGTGTGGTTTGGTACCGTAACGAAGTACTCGTACGGTATTGCACCATTTTGGTGTGGTTTGGTACCGTATGGATATACTCGTACGGTATTGCACCGTTTTGGTGTGGTTTGGTACCGTAAGGATGTACTCGTACGGTATTGTACCGTTTTGGTGTGGTTTGGTACCGTAACGAAGTACTCGTACGGTATTGCACCGTTTTGGTGTGGTTTGGTACCGTATAGATGTTCTCGTACGGTATTGCACTATTTTGGTTTGGATTGGTACCGTAACGAAGTACTCGTACGGTATTGTACCGTTTTGGTGTGGTTTGGTACCGCATGGATTTACACGTACGGTATTGCACCGTTTTGGTGTGGTTTGGTACCGTATGGATGTACTCGTACGGTATTGTACCATTTTGGTTTTGTTTGGTACCGTAACGGAGTACTCGTACGGCATTGTACCTTTGGTGTGGTTTGGTACCGTAACGAAGTACTCGTACGGTATTGCACCGTTTTGGTGTGGATTGGTACCGTATGGATGTACTCGTACCGTATTTCACCATTTTGGTTTGGTTTGGCACCGTAACGAAGTACTCGTACGGTATTGTACCGTTTTGGTGTGGTTTGGTACCGGAACGAAGTACTCGTACGGTATTGCACCGTTTTAGTGTGGTTTGGTACCGTAACGAAGTACTCGTACGGTATTGCACCGTTTTGGTGTGGTTTGGTACCGTATGGATGTACTCGTTCGATATTGCATCGTTTTGGTGGGGTTTGGTACCGTAACGAAGTACTCGTACGGTATTGTACCCTTTTGGTGTGGTTTGGTACAATAACGAAGTATTTGTACGATATTGCACCGTTTTGGTGTGGTTTGGTACCGTATGGATGTACTCGTACAGTATTGCAACGTTTTGGTTTGGTTTGGTACCGTAATGAAGTACTCGTACGGTACTGTACCGTTTGGTGTGGTCTGGTACCGTAACGAAGTACTCGTACGGTATTGCACCGTTTTGGTATGGTTTGGTACCGTATGGATGTACTCGTACGGTATTGCACCGTTTTGGTTTGGTTTGGTACCGTAACGAAGTACTCGTACAGTATTGTACCGTTTTGGTGTGGTTTGGTACCGTAACGAAGTACTCGTACGGTATTGTACCGTTTTGGTGTGGTTTGGTACCGTATGGATTTACTCGTGCGGTATTGCACCGTTTTGGTTTGGTTTGGTACCGTAACGAAGTACTCGTACGGTATTGTACCGTTTTTGTGTGGTTTGGTACCGTAACGAAGTACTCGTACAGTATTGTACCGTTTTGGTGTGGTTTGGTACCATATGGATTTACACGTACGGTATTGCACCGTTTTGGTGTGGTTTGGTACCGTATGGATGTACTCGTACGGTATTGTACCGTTTTGGTGTGGTTTGGTACCGTAACGAAGTACTCGTACGGTATTGCACCATTTTGGTGTGGTTTGGTACCGTATGGATATACTCGTACGGTATTGCACCGTTTTGGTGTGGTTTGGTACCGTAAGGATGTACTCGTACGGTATTGTACCGTTTTGGTGTGGTTTGGTACCGTAACGAAGTACTCGTACGGTATTGCACCGTTTTGGTGTGGTTTGGTACCGTATGGATGTACTCGTACGGTATTGTACCGTTTTGGTGTGGTTTGGTACCGTAACAAAGTACTCGTACGATATTGCACCGTTTTGGTGTGGTTTGGTACCGTATGGATATACTCGTACGGTATTCCACCGTTTTGGTGTGGTTTGGTACCGTATGGATGTACTCGTACGGTATTGTACCGTTTTGGTGTGGTTTGGTACCGTAACGAAGTACTCGTACGGTATTGCACCGTTTTGGTGTGGTTTGGTACCGTATGGATGTACTCGTACGGTATTGCACTATTTTGGTTTGGTTTGGTACCGTAACGAAGTACTCGTACGGTATTGTACCCTTTTGGTGTGGTTTGGTACCATAACGAAGTATTTGTACGGTATTGCACCGTTTTGGTGTGGTTTGGTACCGTATGGATGTACTCGTACGGTATTGCAACGTTTTGGTTTGGTTTGGTACCGTAATGAAGTACTCGTACGGTATTGCACCGTTTTGGTGTGATTTGGTACCGTATGGATGTACTCGTACGGTATTGCATCGTTTTGGTGGGGTTTGGTACCGTAACGAAGTACTCGTACGGTATTGTACCCTTTTGGTGTGGTTTGGTACCATAACGAAGTATTTGTACGATATTGCACCGTTTTGGTGTGGTTTGGTACCGTATGGATGTACTCGTACAGTATTTCAACGTTTTGGTTTGGTTTGGTACCGTAATGAAGTACTCGTACGGTATTGTACCGTTTTGGTGTGGTCTGGTACCGTAATGAAGTACTCGTACGGTATTGCACCGTTTTGGTATGGTTTGGTACCGTATGGATGTACTCGTACGGTATTGCACCGTTTTGGTTTGGTTTGGTGCCGTAACGAAGTACTCGTACGGTATTGTACCGTTTTGGTGTGGTTTGGTACCGTATGGATGTACTCGTACGGTATTGCACCGTTTTGGTTTGGTTTGGTACCGTAACGAAGTACTCGTACAGTATTGTACCGTTTTGGTGTGGTTTGGTACCGTAACGAAGTACTCGTACGGTATTGCACCGTTTTGGTGTGGTTTGGTACCGTATGGATGTACTCGTACGGTATTGTACCGTTTTGGTGTGGTTTGGTACCGTAACAAAGTACTCGTACGATATTGCACCGTTTTGGTGTGGTTTGGTACCGTATGGATATACTCGTACGGTATTGCACCGTTTTGGTGTGGTTTGGTACCGTAAGGATGTACTCGTACGGTATTGTACCGTTTTGGTGTGGTTTGGTACCGTAACGAAGTACTCGTACGGTATTGCACCGTTTTGGTGTGGTTTGGTACCGTATGGATGTACTCGTACGGTATTGTACCGTTTTGGTGTGGTTTGGTACCGTAACAAAGTACTCGTACGATATTGCACCGTTTTGGTGTGGTTTGGTACCGTATGGATATACTCGTACGGTATTGCACCGTTTTGGTGTGGTTTGGTACCGTAACGAAGTACTCGTACGGTATTGCACCGTTTTGGTGTGGTTTGGTACCGTATGGATGTACTCGTACGGTATTGTACCGTTTTGGTGTGGTTTGGTACCGTAACAAAGTACTCGTACGATATTGCACCGTTTTGGTGTGGTTTGGTACCGTATGGATATACTCGTACGGTATTGTACTGTTTTGGTATGGTTTGGTACCGTATGGATGTACTCGTACGGTATTGCACCGTTTTGGTTTGGTTTGGTGCCGTAACGAAGTACTCGTACGGTATTGCACCGTTTTGGTGTGGTTTGGTACCGTAACGAAGTACTCGTACGGTATTGCACCGTTTTGGTGTGGTTTGGTACCGTATGGATGTACTCGTACGGTATTGTACCGTTTTGGTGTGGTTTGGTACCGTAACGAAGTACTCGTACGGTATTGCACCGTTTTGGTGTGGTTTGGTACCGTATGGATGTACTCGTACAGTATTGTACCGTTTTGGTGTGGTTTGGTACCGTAACAAAGTACTCGTACGATATTGCACCATTTTGGTGTGGTTTGGTACCGTATGGATATACTCGTACGGTATTGCACCGTTTTGGGGTGGTTTGGTACCGTATGGATGTACTCGTACGGTATTGTACCGTTTTGGTGTGGTTTGGTACCGTAACGAAGTACTCGTACGGTATTGCACCGTTTCGGTGTGGTTTGGTACCGTATGGATGTTCTCGTACGGTATTGCACTATTTTGGTTTGGTTTGGTACCGTAACGAAGTACTCGTACGGTATTGTACCGTTTTGGTGTGGTTTGGTACCGTAACGAAGTACTCGTACGGTATTGCACCGTTTTGGTGTGGTTTGGTACCGTATGGATGTACTCGTACGGTATTACACCGTTTTGGTGTGATTTGGTACCGTATGGATGTACTCGTACGGTATTGCACCGTTTTGGTTTGGTTTGGTACCGTAACGTAGTACTCGTACGGTATTGTACCGTTTTGGTGTGGTTTGGTACCGTAACGAAGTGATCGTACGGTATTGCACCGTTTTGGTGTGGTTTGGTACCGTATGGATGTACTCGTACGGTACTGCACCGTTTTGGTGTGGTTTGGTACCGTATGGATATACTCGTACGTATTGCACCGTTTTGGTGCGGTTTGGTACCGTATGGATGTACTCGTACGGTATTGCACCGTTTTGGTGTTGTTTGGTACCGTATGGATGTACTCGTACGGTATTGCACCATTTTGGTTTGGTTTGGTACCGTAACGAAGTACTCGTACGGTATTGTACCGTTTTGGTGTGGTTTGGTACCATAACGAAGTACTCGTACGGAATTGCACCGTTTTGGTGTGGTTTGGTACCGTATGGATGTACTCGTACGGTATTGCACCGTTTTGGTGTGGTTTGGTACCGTACGGATGTACTCGTACGGGATTGTACCATTTTGGTTTTGTTTGGTGCCGTAACGAAGTACTCGTACGGCATTGAACACTTTTGGTGTGGTTTGGTACCGTATGGATTTACACGTACGGTATTGCACCGTTTTGGTGTGGTTTGGTACCCTATGGATGTACTCGTACGGGATTGTACCATTTTGGTTTTGTTTGGTGCCGTAACGAAGTACTCGTACGGTATTGTACCGTTTTGGTGTGGTTTGGTACCGTATGGATTTACACGTACGGTATTGCACCGTTTTGGTGTGGTTTGGTACCGTATGGATGTACTCGTACGGGATTGTACCATTTTGGTTTTGTTTGGTGCCGTAACGAAGTACTCGTACGGCATTGAACCCTTTTGGTGTGGTTTGGTACCGTAACGAAGTACTCGTACGGTATTGCTCCGTTTTGGTGTGGTTTGGCACCGTATGGATGTACTCGTACGGTATTGCACCGTTTTGGTGTGGTTTGGTACCGTAACGAAGTACTCGTACGGTATTGTACCCTTTTGGTGTGGTTTGGTACCGTATGGATTTACACGTACGGTATTGCACCGTTTTGGTGTGGTTTGGTACCGTATGGATGTACTCGTACGGGATTGTACCATTTTGGTTTTGTTTGGTGCCGTAACGAAGTACTCGTACGGCATTGAACCCTTTTGGTGTGGTTTGGTACCGTATGGATTTACACGTACGGTATTGCACCGTTTTGGTGTGGTTTGGTACCGTATGGATGTACTCGTACGGGATTGTACCATTTTGGTTTTGTTTGGTGCCGTAACGAAGTACTCGTACGGCATTGAACCCTTTTGGTGTGGTTTGGTACCGTAACGAAGTACTCGTACGGTATTGCTCCGTTTTGGTGTGGTTTGGCACCGTATGGATGTACTCGTACGGTATTGCACCGTTTTGGTGTGGTTTGGTACCGTAACGAAGTACTCGTACGGTATTGCACCGTTTTGGTGTGGTTTGGTACCGTATGGATGTACTCGTACGGTATTACCGTTTTGGTGTGGTTTGGTACCGTAACAAAGTACTCGTACGATATTGCACCGTTTTGGTGTGGTTTGGTACCGTATGGATATACTCGTACGGTATTGCACCGTTTTGGGGTGGTTTGGTACCGTATGGATGTACTCGTACGGTATTGTACCATTTTGGTGTGGTTTGGTACCGTAACGAAGTACTCGTACGGTATTGCACCGTTTCGGTGTGGTTTGGTACCGTATGGATGTTCTCGTACGGTATTGCACTATTTTGGTTTGGTTTGGTACCGTAACGAAGTACTCGTACGGTATTGTACCGTTTTGGTGTGGTTTGGTACCGTAACGAAGTACTCGTACGGTATTGCACCGTTTTGGTGTGGTTTGGTACCGTATGGATGTACTCGTACGGTATTACACCATTTTGGTATGGTTTGGTACCGTATGGATGTACTCGTACGGTATTGCACCGTTTTGGTTTGGTTTGGTACCGTAACGTAGTACTCGTACGGTATTGTACCGTTTTGGTGTGGTTTGGTACCGTAACGAAGTACTCGTACGGTATTGCACCGTTTTGGTGTGGTTTGGTACCGTATGGATGTACTCGTACGGTATTACACCATTTTGGTATGGTTTGGTACCGTATGGATGTACTCGTACGGTATTGCACCGTTTTGGTTTGGTTTGGTACCGTAACGTAGTACTCGTACGGTATTGTACCGTTTTGGTGTGGTTTGGTACCGTAACGAAGTGCTCGTACGGTATTGCACCGTTTTGGTGTGGTTTGGTACCGTATGGATGTACTCGTACGGTACTGTACCGTTTTGGTGTGGTTTGGTACCGTATGGATATACTCGAACGTATTGCACCGTTTTGGTGCGGTTTGTTACCGTATGGATGTACTCGTACGGTATTGCACCGTTTTGGTGTGGTTTGGTACCGTATGGATGTACTCGTACGGTATTGCACCATTTTGGTTTGGTTTGGTACCGTAACGAAGTACTCGTACGGTATTGTACCGTTTTGGTGTGGTTTGGTACCATAACGAAGTACTCGTACGGTATTGCACCGTTTTGGTGTGGTTTGGTACCGTATGGATGTACTCGTACGGTATTGCACCGTTTTGGTGTGGTTTGGTACCGTATGGATGTACTCGTACGTGATTGTACCATTTTGGTTTTGTTTGGTGCCGTAACGAAGTACTCGTACGGCATTGAACCCTTTTGGTGTGGTTTGGTACCGTATGGATTTACACGTACGGTATTGCACCGTTTTGGTGTGGTTTGGTACCGTATGGATGTACTCGTACGGTATTACCGTTTTGGTGTGGTTTGGTACCGTAACAAAGTACTCGTACGATATTGCACCGTTTTGGTGTGGTTTGGTACCGTATGGATATACTCGTACGGTATTGCACCGTTTTGGGGTGGTTTGGTACCGTATGGATGTACTCGTACGGTATTGTACCGTTTTGGTGTGGTTTGGTACCGTAACGAAGTACTCGTACGGTATTGCACCGTTTCGGTGTGGTTTGGTACCGTATGGATGTTCTCGTACGGTATTGCACTATTTTGGTTTGGTTTGGTACCGTAACGAAGTACTCGTACGGTATTGTACCGTTTTGGTGTGGTTTGGTACCGTAACGAAGTACTCGTACGGTATTGCACCGTTTTGGTGTGGTTTGGTACCGTATGGATGTACTCGTACGGTATTACACCATTTTGGTATGGTTTGGTACCGTATGGATGTACTCGTACGGTATTGCACCGTTTTGGTTTGGTTTGGTACCGTAACGTAGTACTCGTACGGTATTGTACCGTTTTTGTGTGGTTTGGTACCGTAACGAAGTGCTCGTACGGTATTGCACCGTTTTGGTGTGGTTTGGTACCGTATGGATGTACTCGTACGGTACTGTACCGTTTTGGTGTGGTTTGGTACCGTATGGATATACTCGAACGTATTGCACCGTTTTGGTGCGGTTTGTTACCGTATGGATGTACTCGTACGGTATTGCACCGTTTTGGTGTGGTTTGGTACCGTATGGATGTACTCGTACGGTATTGCACCATTTTGGTTTGGTTTGGTACCGTAACGAAGTACTCGTACGGTATTGTACCGTTTTGGTGTGGTTTGGTACCATAACGAAGTACTCGTACGGTATTGCACCGTTTTGGTGTGGTTTGGTACCGTATGGATGTACTCGTACGGTATTGCACCGTTTTGGTGTGGTTTGGTACCGTATGGATGTACTCGTACGGGATTGTACCATTTTGGTTTTGTTTGGTGCCGTAACGAAGTACTCGTACGGCATTGAACCCTTTTGGTGTGGTTTGGTACCGTATGGATTTACACGTACGGTATTGCACCGTTTTGGTGTGGTTTGGTACCGTATGGATGTACTCGTACGGGATTGTACCATTTTGGTTTTGTTTGGTGCCGTAACGAAGTACTCGTACGGTATTGTACCGTTTTGGTGTGGTTTGGTACCGTATGGATTTAGACGTACGGTATTGCACCGTTTTGGTGTGGTTTTGTACCGTATGGATGTACTCGTACGGGATTGAACCATTTTGGTTTTGTTTGGTGCCGTAACGAAGTACTCGTACGGCATTGAACCCTTTTGGTGTGGTTTGGTACCGTATGGATTTACACGTACGGTATTGCACCATTTTGGTGTGGTTTGGTACCGTAACGGTGTACTCGTACGGTATTGCACCGTTTTCGTTTGGTTTGGTACCGTAACGAAGTACTCGTACGGTATTGTACCTTTTTGGTGTGGTTTGGTACCGTAACGAATTACTCGTATGGTATTGCACCGTTTTGATGTGGTTTGGTACCGTATGGATGTACTCGTACGGTATTGCACCATTTTGGTGTGGTTTGGTACCGTATGGATGTACTCGTACGGTATTGAACCGTTTTGGTGTGGTTTGGTACTGTAACGAAGTACTCGTACGCTATTGTACCGTTGTGGTGTGGTTTGGTACCGTAACGAAGTACTCGTCCGGTATTGCTCCGTTTTGGTGTGGTTTGGTACCGTAACGAAGTACTCGTATGGTATTGCACCGTTTTGGTGTGGTTTGGTACCGTATGGATGTACTCGTACGGTATTGCACCGTTTTGGTGTGGTTTGGTACCGTAACGAAGTACTCGTACGGTATTGTACCGTTTTGGTGTGGTTTGGTACCGTAACGAAGTACTCGTACGGTATTGCACCGTTTTGGAGTGGTTTGGTACCGTATGGATGTACTCGTACGGTATTGCACCGTTTTGGTTTGGTTTGGTACCGTAAAGAAGTACTCGTCCGGTATTGTACCGTTTTGGTGTGGTTTGGTACTGTAACGAAGTACTCCTACGGTATTGTACCGTTTTGGTGTTGTTTGGTACCGTATGGATTTACACGTACGGTATTGCACCGTTTTTGTGTGGTTTGGTACCGTATGGATGTACTCGTACGGTATTGTACCATTTTGGTTTTGTTTGGTACCGTAACGAACTACTCGTACGGCATTGTACCCTTTTGGTGTGGTTTGGTACCGTAACGAAGTACTCGTAGGGTATTGCACCGTTTTGGTGTGGTTTGGTACCGTATGGATGTACTCGTACGGTATTGCACCATTTTGGTTTGGTTGGGTACCGTAACGAAGTATTCGTACGGTATTGTACCGTTTTGGTGTGGTTTGGTACCGTAACGAAGTACTCGTACGGTATTGTACCGTTTTGGTGTGGTTTGGTACCGTAACGAAGTACTCGTACGGTATTGCACCGTTTTGGGGTGGTTTGGTACCGTAACGATGTACTCGTACGGTATTGTACCGTTTTGGTGTGGTTTGGTACCGTAACAAAGTACTCGTACGGTATTGCACCGTTTTGGTGTGGTTTGGTACCGTATGGATGTACTCGTACGGTATTGCACCGTTTTGGTTTGGTTTGGTACCGTAAAGAAGTACTCGTCCGGTATTGTACCGTTTTGGTGTGGTTTGGTACTGTAACGAAGTACTCCTACGGTATTGTACCGTTTTGGTGTGGTTTGGTACCGTATAGATTTACACGTACGGTATTGCACCGTTTTGGTGTGGTTTGCTACCGTATGGATGTACTCGTACGGTATTGTACCATTTTGGTTTTGTTTGGTACCGTAACGAACTACTCGTACGGCATTGTACCCTTTTGGTGTGGTTTGGTACCGCAACGAAGTACTCGTAGGGTATTGTACCGTTTTGGTGTGGTTTGGTACCGTATGGATGTACTCGTACGGTATTGCACCATTTTGGTTTGGTTGGGTACCGTAACGAAGTACTCGTACGGTATTGTACCGTTTTGGTGCGGTTTGGTACCGTAACGAAGTACTCGTACGGTATTGTACCGTTTTGGTGTGGTTTAGTACCGTAACGAAGTACTCGTACGGTATTGCACCGTTTTGGTCTGGTTTGGTACCGTATGGATGTACTTGTACGGTATTGCACCGTTTTGGTGTGGTTGTGTACCTTATGGATGTACTCGAACGGTATTGTACCGTTTTTGTGTGGTTTGGTACCGTATGGATGTACTCGTACGGTATTGCACCGTTTTGGTGTGGTTTGGTACTGTAACGAAGTACTCGTACGGTATTGCACCGTTTTGGTGTGGTTTGGTACCGTAACGGTGTACTCGTACGGTATTGCACCGTTTTCGTTTGGTTTGGTACCGTAACGAAGTACTCGTACGGTATTGTACCTTTTTGGTGTGGTTTGGTACCGTAACGAATTACTCGTATGGTATTGCACCGTTTTGATGTGGTTTGGTACCGTATGGATGTACTCGTACGGTATTGCACCGTTTTGGTGTGGTTTGGTACCGTATGGATGTACTCGTACGGTTTTGAACCGTTTTGGTGTGGTTTTGTACCGTAACGAAGTACTCGTACGCTATTGTACCGTTGTGGTGTGGTTTGGTACCGTAACGAAGTACTTGTACGGTATTGCTCCGTTTTGGTGTGGTTTGGTACCGTAACGAAGTACCCGTATGGTATTGCACCGTTTTGGTGTGGTTTGGTACCGTATGGATGTACTCGTACGGTATTGCACCGTTTTGGTGTGGTTTGGTACCGTAACGAAGTACTCGTACGGTATTGCACCGTTTTTGTGTGGTTTGGTACTCGTACGGTATTGCACCGTTTTGGTGTGGTTTGGTACCGTAACGAAGTACTCGTACGGTATTGCAACGTTTTGGTGTGGTTTGGTACCGTTTGGATGTACTCGTACGATATTGCACCGTTTTGGTTTGGCGTACGGTATTGCACCGTTTTGGTTTGGTTTGGTACCGTAAAGAAGTACTCGTCCGGTATTGTACCGTTTTGGTGTGGTTTGGTACCGTAACGAAGTACTCGTACGGTATTGCACCGTTTTGGTGTTGCTTGGTACCGTATGGATGTACTCGTACGGTATTGCACCATTTTGGTTTGGTTTGGTACCGTAACGAAGTACTCGTACGGTATTGTACCGTTTTGGTGTGGGTTGGTACAATAACGAAGTACTCGTACGGTATTGCACCGTTTTGGTGTGGTTTGGTACCGTATGGATGTACTCGTACGGTATTGCACCGTTTTGGTGTGGTTTGGTACCGTATGGATGTACTCGTACGCGATTGTACCATTTTGGTTTTGTTTGGTGCCGTAACGAAGTACTCGTACGGCATTGAACCCTTTTGGTGTGGTTTGGTACCGTATGGATTTACACGTACGGTATTGCACCGTTTTGGTGTGGTTTGGTACCGTATGGATGTACTCGTACGGGATTGTACCATTTTGGTTTTGTTTGGTGCCGTAACGAAGTACTCGTACGGTATTGTACCGTTTTGGTGTGGTTTGGTACCGTATGGATGTACTCGTACGGTATTGCAACGTTTTGGTTTGGTTTGGTACCATAATGAAGTACTCATACGGTATTGTACCGTTTTGGTGTGGCTTGGTAGCGTAACGAAGTACTCGTACGGTATTGCACCGTTTTGCTGTGGTTTGGTACCGTATGGATGTACTCGTACGGTATTGCACCGTTTTGGTGTTGTTGTGTACCGTATGGATGTACTCGAACGGTATTGTACCATTTTGGTGTGGTTTGGTACCGTAACGAAGTACTCGTACGGTATTGCACCGTTTTGGTGTGGTTTGGTACCGTATGGATGTACTCGTACGGTATTGCACCATTTTGGTGTGGTTTGGTACCGTAACGAAGTACTCGTACGGCATTGTACCGTTGTGGTGTGGTTTGCTACCGTAACGAAGTACTCGTACGGTATTGCACCGTTTTGGTGTGGTTTGGTACCGTATGGATGTACTCGTACGGTATTGCACCATTTTGGTTTGGTTGGGTACCGTAACGAAGTACTCGTACGGTATTGTACCGTTTTGGTGTGGTTTGGTACCGTAACGAAGTACTCGTACGGTATTGCACCGTTTTGGTGTGGTTTGGTACCGTATGGATGTACTCGTACGGTATTGCACCGTTTTGGTGTGGTTGTGTACCGTATGGATGTACTCGAACGGTATTGTACCATTTTTGTGTGGTTTGGTACCGTAACGAAGTACTCGTACGGTATTGCACCGTTTTGGTGTAGTTTGGTACCGTATGGATGTACTCGTACGGTATTGCACCATTTTGGTTTGGTTTGGTACCGTAACGAAGTACTCGTACGGTATTGTACCGTTTTGGTGTGGTTTGGTACCGTAACGAAGTACTCGTACAGTATTGCACCGTTTTGGTGTGGTTTGGTACCGTATGGATGTACTCGTACGGTATTGCACCATTTTGGTGTTGTTGTGTACCGTATGGATGTACTCGTACGGTATTGTACCGTTTTGGTGTGGTTTGGTACCGTATGGATGTACTCGTACGGTATTTCACCGTTTTGGTGTGGTTTGGTACCGTATGGATGTACTCGTACGGTATTGCACCGTTTTGATTTGGTTTGGTACCTTAACGAAGTACTCGTACGGTATTGTACCGTTTTGGTGTGGCTTGGTACCGTAACGAAGTACTCGTACGGTATTGTACCGTTTTGGTGTGGTTTGGTACCGTAAGGAAGTACACGTACGGTATTGTACCGTTTTGGTGTGGTTTTGTACCGTAACGAAGTACTCGTACGGTATTGCACCGTTTTGGTGTGGTTTGGTACCGTATGGATGTACTCGTACGGTATTGCACCATTTTGGTTTGGTTGGGTACCGTAACGAAGTACTCGTACGGTATTGCACCGTTTTGGTGTGGTTTGGTACCGTATGGATGTACTCGTACGGTATTGCACCATTTTGGTTTGGTTTGGTACCGTAACGAAGTACTCGTATGGTATTGTACCGTTTTGGTGTGGTTTGGTACCATAACGAAGTAGTCGTACGGTATTGCACCGTTTTGGTGTGGTTTTGTACCGTATGGATGTACTCGTACGGTATTGCACCGTTTTGGTGTTGTTTGGTACCGTATGGATGTACTCGTACGAGATTGTACCATTTTGGTTTTGTTTGGTGCCGTAACGAAGTACTCGTACGGCATTGAACCCTTTTGGTGTGGTTTGGTACCGTATGGATTTACACGTACGGTATTGCACCGTTTTGGTGTGATTTGGTACCGTATGGATGTACTCGTACAGGATTGTACCATTTTGGTTTTGTTTGGTGCCGTAACGAAGTACCCGTACGGTATTGTACCGTTTTGGTGTGGTTTGGTATCGTATGGATTTACACGTACGGTATTGCACCGTTTTGGTGTGGTTTGGTACCGTATGGATGTACTCGTACGGGATTGTACCATTTTGGTTTTGTTTGGTGCCGTAACGAAGTACTCGTACGGCATTGAACCCTTTTGGTGTGGTTTGGTACCGTAACGACGTACTCGTACGGTATTGCTCCGTTTTGGTGTGGTTTGGTACCATATGGATGTACTCGTACGGTATTGCACCATTTTGGTGTGGTTTGGTACTGTAACGAAGTACTCGTACGGTATTGTACCCTTTTGGTGTGGTTTGGTACCACAACGACGTATTTGTATGGTATTGCACCGTTTTGGTGTGGTTTGGTACCGTATGGATGTACTCGTACGGTATTGCAACGTTTTGGTTTGGTTTGGTACCGTAATGAAGTACTCGTACGGTATTGTACCGTTTTGGTGTGGCTTGGTACCGTAACGAAGTACTCGTACGGTATTGCACCGTTTTGGTGTGGTTTGGTACCGTATGGATGTACTCGTACGGTATTGCACCGTTTTGGTGTGGTTGTGTACCGTATGGATGTACTGGAACGGTATTGTACCGTTTTGGTGTGGTTTGGTACCGTAACGAAGTACTCGTACGGTATTGCACCGTTTTAGTGTGGTTTGGTACCGTATGGATGTACTCGTACGGTATTGCACCAATTTGGTTTGGTTTGGTACCGTAACGAAGTACTCGAACGGTATTGTACCGTTTTGGTGTGGTTTCGTACCGTAACGAAGTACTCGTACGGTATTGCACCGTTTTGGTGTGGTTTGGTACCGTATGGATGTACTCGTACGGTATTGCACCATTTTGGTTTGGTTGGGTACCGTAACGAAGTACTCGTAGGGTATTGCACCGTTTTGGTGTGGTTTGGTACCGTAAGGAAGTACAAGTACGGTATTGTACCGTTTTGGTGTGGTTTTGTACCGTAACGAAGTACTCGTACGGTATTGCACCGTTTTGGTGTGGTTTGGTACCGTAACGGTGTACTCGTACGGTTTTGCATAGTTTTCGTTTGGTTTGGTACCGTAACGAAGTACTCGTACGGTATTGTACCTTTTTGGTGTGGTTTGGTACCGTAACGAATTACTCGTATGGTATTGCACCGTTTTGATGTGGTTTGGTACCGTATGGATGTACTCGTACGGTATTGCACCGTTTTGGTGTGGTTTGGTACCGTATGGATGTACTCGTACGGTTTTGAACCGTTTTGGTGTGGTTTTGTACCGTAACGAAGTACTCGTACGCTATTGTACCGTTGTGGTGTGGTTTGGTACCGTAACGAAGTACTTGTACGGTATTGCTCCGTTTTGGTGTGGTTTGGTACCGTAACGAAGTACCCGTATGGTATTGCACCGTTTTGGTGTGGTTTGGTACCGTATGGATGTACTCGTACGGTATTGCACCGTTTTGGTGTGGTTTGGTACCGTAACGAAGTACTCGTACGGTATTGCACCGTTTTGGTGTGGTTTGGTACCGTAACGAAGTACTCGTACGGTATTGCAACGTTTTGGTGTGGTTTGGTACCGTTTGGATGTACTCGTACGATATTGCACCGTTTTGGTTTGGCGTACGGTATTGCACCGTTTTGGTTTGGTTTGGTACCGTAAAGAAGTACTCGTCCGGTATTGTACCGTTTTGGTGTGGTTTGGTACTGTAACGAAGTACTCCTACGGTATTGTACCGTTCTGGTGTGGTTTGGTACCGTATGGATTTACACGTACGGTATTGCACCGTTTTGGTGTGGTTTGGTACCGTATGGATGTACTTGTACGGTATTGTACCATTTTTGTTTTGTTTGGTACCGTAACGAACTACTCGTACGGCATTGTACCCTTTTGGTGTGGTTTGGTACCGCAACAAAGTACTCGTAGGGTATTGTACCGTTTTGGTGTGTCTTGGTACCGTATGGATGTACTCGTACGGTATTGCACCATTTTGGTTTGGTTGGGTACCGTAACGAAGTACTCGTACGGTATTGTACCGTTTTGGTGTGGTTTGGTACCGTAACGAAGTACTCGTACGGTATTGTACCATTTTGGTGTGGTTTGGTACGGTAACGAAGTACTCTTACGGTATTGCACCGTTTTGGTGTGGTTTGGTACCGTAACGAAGTACTCGAACGGTATTGTACCGTTTTGGTGTGGTTTGGTACCGTAACGAAGTACTCGTACGGTATTGCACCGTTTTGATGTGGTTTGGTACCGTATGGACGTACTCGTACGGTATTGCACCGTTTTGGTTTGGTTTGGTACCGTAAAGAAGTACTCGTCCGGTATTGTACCGTTTTGGTGTGGTTTGGTACTGTAACGAAGTACTCCTACGGTATTGTACCGTTTTGGTGTGGTTTGGTACCGTATGGATTTACACGTACGGTATTGCACCGTTTTGGTGTGGTTTGGTACCGTATGGATGTACTCGTACGGTATTGTACCATTTTGGTTTTGTTTGGTACCGTAACGAACTACTCGTACGGCATTGTACCCTTTTGGTGTGGTTTGGTACCGTAACGAAGTACTCATAGGGTATTGCACCGTTTTGGTGTGGTTTGGTACCGTATGGATGTACTCGTATGGTATTGCACCGTTTTGGTGTGGTTGTGTACCGTATGGATGTACTCGAACGGTATTGTACCGTTTTGGTGTGGTTTGGTACCGTAACGAAGTACTCGTACGGTATTGCACCGTTTTGGTGTGGTTTGGTACCGTATGGATGTACTCGTACGGTATTGCACCATTTTGGTTTGGTTGGGTACCGTAACGAAGTACTCGTACGGTATTGCACCGTTTTGGTGTGGTTTGGTACCGTATGGATGTACTCGTACGGTATTGCACCATTTTGGTTTGGTTTGGTACCGTAACAAAGTACTCGTATGGTATTGTACCGTTTTGGTGTGGTTTGGTACCATAACGAAGTAGTCGTACGGTATTGCACCGTTTTGGTGTGGTTTGGTACCGTATGGATGTACTCGTACGGTATTGCACCGTTTTGGTGTGGTTTGGTACCGTATGGATGTACTCGTACGAGATTGTACCATTTTGGTTTTGTTTGGTGCCGTAACGAAGTACTCGTACGGCATTGAACCCTTTTGGTGTGGTTTGGTACCGTATGGATTTACACGTACGGTATTGCACCGTTTTGGTGTGGTTTGGTACCGTATGGATGTACTCGTACAGGATTGTACCATTTTGGTTTTGTTTGGTGCCGTAACGAAGTACCCGTACGGTATTGTACCGTTTTGGTGTGGTTTGGTATCGTACGGATTTAGACGTACGGTATTGCACCGTTTTGGTGTGGTTTGGTACCGTATGGATGTACTCGTACGGGATTGTACCATTTTGGTTTTGTTTGGTGCCGTAACGAAGTACTCGTACGGCATTGAACCCTTTTGGTGTGGTTTGGTACCGTAACGAAGTACTCGTACGGTATTGCTCCGTTTTGGTGTGGTTTGGTACCGTATGGATGTACTCGTACGGTATTGCACCGTTTTGGTGTGGTTTGGTACTGTAACGAAGTACTCGTACGGTATTGTACCCTTTTGGTGTGGTTTGGTACCACAACGACGTATTTGTACGGTATTGCACCGTTTTGGTGTGGTTTGGTACCGTATGGATGTACTCGTACGGTATTGCAACGTTTTGGTTTGGTTTGGTACCGTAATGAAGTACTCGTACGGTATTGTACCGTTTTGGTGTGGCTTGGTACCGTAACGAAGTACTCGTACGGTATTGCACCGTTTTGGTGTGGTTTGGTACCGTATGGATGTACTCGTACGGTATTGCACCGTTTTGGTGTGGTTGTGTACCGTATGGATGTACTCGAACGGTATTGTACCGTTTTGGTGTGGTTTGGTACCGTAACGAAGTACTCGTACGGTATTGCACCGTTTTGGTGTGGTTTGGTACCGTATGGATGTACTCGTACGGTATTGCACCATTTTGGTTTGGTTTGGTACCGTAACGAAGTACTCGTACGGTATTGTACCGTTTTGGTGTGGTTTCGTACCGTAACGAAGTACTCGAATGCTATTGCACCGTTTTGGTGTGGTTTGGTACCGTATGGATGTACTCGTACGGTATTGCACCATTTTGGTTTGGTTTGGTACCGTAACGAAGTACTCGTATGGTATTGTACCGTTTTGGTGTGTTTTGGTACCATAACGATGTACTCGTACGGTATTGCACCGTTTTGGTGTGGTTTGGTACAGTATGGTTGTACTCGTACGGTATTGCACCGTTTTGGTGTGGTTTGGTTCCGTATGGATGTACTCGTTCGGGATTGTACCATTTCGGTTTTGTTTGGTGCCGTAACGAAGTACTCGTACGGCATTGAACCGTTTTGGTGTGGTTTGGTACCGTATGGATGTACTCGTACGGGATTGTACCATTTTGGTTTTGTTTGGTGCCGTAACGAAGTACCCGTACGGTATTGTACCGTTTTGGTGTGGTTTGGTATCGTATGGATTTACACGTACGGTATTGCACTGTTTTGGTGTGGTTTGGTACCGTATGGATGTGCTCGTACGGGATTGTACCATTTTTGTTTTGTTTGGTGCCGTAACGAAGTACTCGTACGGCATTGAACCCTTTTGGTGTGGTTTGGTACCGTAACGAAGTACTCGTACGGTATTGCACCGTTTTGGGGTGGTTTCGTACCGTATGGATGTACTCGTACGGTATTGCACCGTTTTGGTGTGGTTTGGTACCGTATGGATGTACTCGTACGGTATTGCACCATTTTGGTTTTGTTTGGTACCGTAACGAAGTACTCGTACGGTATTGTACCGTTTTGGTGTGGTTTGGTACCATAACGAAGTACTCGTACGGTATTGCACCGTTTTGGTGTGGTTTGGTGCCGTATGGATGTACTCGTACGGTATTGCACCGTTTTGGTGTGGTTTGGTACCGTATGGATGTACTCGTACGGTATTGCACCGTTTTGGTTTGGTTTGGTACCGTAACGAAGTACTCGTACGGTATTGTACCGTTTTGGTGTGGTTTGGTACCGTAACGAAGTACTCGTACGGTATTGTACCGTTTTGGTGTGGTTTGGTACCGTAAGGAAGTACACGTACGGTATTGTACCGTTTTGGTGTGGTTTGGTACCGTAACGAAGTACTCGTACGGCATTGCACCGTTTTGGTGTGGTTTGGTACCGTAACGGTGTACTCGTACGGTATTGCACCGTTTTCGTTTGGTTTCGTACCGTAACGAAGTACTCGTACGGTATTGTACCTTTTTGGTTTGGTTTGGTACCGTAACGAATTACTCGTATGGTATTGCACCGTTTTGATGTGGTTCGGTACCGTATGGATGTACTCGTACGGTTTTGCACCGTTTTGGTGTGGTTTGGTACCGTAACGGTGTACTCGTACGGTATTGCACCGTTTTGGTGTGGTTTGGTACCGTATGGATGTACTCGTACGGTATTGCACCGTTTTGGTTTGGTTTGGTGCCGTAACGAAGTACTCGTACGGTATTGTCCCGTTTTGGTGTGGTTTGGTACCGTAAAGAAGTAGTCGTACGGTATTGCACCGTTTTGGTGTGGTTTGGTACCGTAACGATGTCCTCGTACGGTATTGCACCGTTTTGGTTTGGTTTGGTACCGTAACGAAGTACTCCTACGGTATTGTACCGTTTTGGTGTGGTTTGGTACCGTAACGAAATACTCGTAAGGTATTGCACCGTTTTGATGTGGTTTGGTACCGTATGGATGTACTCGTACGGTATTGCACCGTTTTGCTGTGGTTTTGTACCGTATGGATGTACTCGTACGGTATTGTACCGTTTTGGGGTGGTTTGGTACCGTAACGAATTACTCCTACGCTATTGTACCGTTGTGGTGTGGTTTGGTACCGTAACGAAGTACTCGTACGGTATTGCACCGTTTTGGAGTGGATTGGTACCGTAACGAATTACTCGTACAGTATTGCACCGTTTTGGTGTGGTTTGGTACCGTATGGATGTAGTCATACGGTATTGCACCGTTTTGGGGTGGTTTGGTACCGTAACGAAGAACTCGTACGGTATTGTACCGTTTTGGTGTGGCTTGGTACCGTAACGAAGTAGTCGTACGGTATTGCACCGTTTTGGTGTGGTTTGGTACCATATGGATGTACTCGTACGGTATTGCACCGTTTTGGTGTTGTTTGGTACCGTATGGATGTACTCGAACGGTATTGTACCATTTTTGTTTTGTTTGGTACCGTAACGAAGTACTCGTACGGTATTGCACCGTTTTGGTGTGGTTTGGTACCGTATGGATGTACTCGTACGGTATTGCACTATTTTGGTTTGGTTTGGTACCGTAACGAAGTACTCGTACAGTATTGTACCATTTTGGTGTGGTTTGGTACCGTAACGAAGTACTCGTACGGTATTGTACCGTTGTGGTGTGGTTTGCTACCGTAACGAAGTACTCGTACGGTATTGCACCGTTTTGGTGTGGTTTGGTACCGTATGGATGTACTCGTACGGTATTGCACCGTTTTGGTTTGGTTTGGTACCGTAATGAAGTACTCGTACGGTATTGTACCATTTTGGTGTGGTTTGGTACCGTAACAAAGTACTCGTACGGTATTGCACGGTTTTGATGTGGTTTGGTACCGTAACGATGTACTCGTACAGTATTGCACCATTTTGGTTTGGTTTGGTACCGTAACGAAGTACTCGTACGATATTGTACCGTTTTGGTGTGGTTTTGTACCGTAACGAAGTACTTGTACGGTATTGCACCGTTTTGGTGTGGTTTGGTACCGTATGGATGTACTTGTACGGTATTGTACCGTTTTGGTGTGGTTTGGTACCGTAACGAAGTACTCGTACGGTATTGTACCGTTGTGGTGTGGTTTGCTACCGTAACGAAGTACTCGTACGGTATTGCACCGTTTTGGTGTGGTGTGGTACCGTATGGATGTACTCGTACGGTATTGCACCGTTTTGGTGTTGTTTGGTACCGTAACGAAGTACACGTACGGTATTGTACCCTTTTGGTGTGGTTTGGTACCGTAACGAAGTACTCGTACGGTATGCACCGTTTTGGTGTGGTTTGGTACCGTACGGATGTACTCGTACGGTATTGCACCGTTTTGGTTTGGTTTGGTACCGTAACAAAGTACTCATACGGTATTGCACTGTTTTGGTGTGGTTTGGTACCGTATGGATGTAGTCGTACGGTATTGTACCGTTTTGGTGTGGTTTGGTACCGTAACGAAGTACTCGTACGGTATTGTACCGTTGTGGTGTGGTTTGCTACCGTAACGAAGTACTCGTACGGTATTGCACCGTTTTGGTGTGGTTTGGTACCGTATGGATGTACTCGTACGGTATTGCACCGTTTTGGTTTGGTTTGGTACCGTAATGAAGTACTCGTACGGTATTGTACCATTTTGGTGTGGTTTGGTACCGTAACAAAGTACTCGTACGGTATTGCACGGTTTTGGTGTGGTTTGGTACCGTAACGATGTACTCGTACAGTATTGCACCATTTTGGTTTGGTTTGGTACCGTAACGAAGTACTCGTACGGTATTGTACCGTTTTGGTGTGGTTTGGTACCGTAACGAAGTACTCGTACGGTATTGCACCGTTTTGGTGTGGTTTGGTACCGTACGGATGTACTTGTACGGTATTGTACCATTTTGGTGTGGTTTGGTACCGTAACGAAGTACTCGTACGGTATTGTACCGTTGTGGTGTGGTTTGCTACCGTAACGAAGTACTCGGACGGTATTGCACCGTTTTGGTGTGGTGTGGTACCGTATGGATGTACTCGTACGGTATTGCACCGTTTTGGTGTGGTTTGGTACCGTAACGAAGTACTCGTACGGTATTGTACCCTTTTGGTGTGGTTTGGTACCGTAACGAAGTACTCGTACGGTATTGCACCGTTTTGGTGTGGTTTGGTACCGCACGGATGTACTCGTACGGTATTGCACCGTTTTGGTTTGGTTTGGTACCGTAACAAAGTACTCGTACGGTATTGCACTGTTTTGGTGTGGTTTGGTACCGTATGGATGTAGTCGTACGGTATTGTACCGTTTTGGTGTGGTTTGGTACCGTAACGAAGTACTCGTACGGTATTGTACCGTTGTGGTATGGTTTGCTACCGTATCGAAGTACTCGTACGGTATTGCACCGTTTTGGTGTGGTTTGGTACCGTATGGATGTACTCGTACGGTATTGCATCGTTTTGGTGTGGTTTGGTACCGTAACGAAGTACTCGTACGGTATTGGACCCTTTTGGTGAGGTTTGGTACCGTAACGAAGTACTCGTACGGTATTGCACCGTTTTGGTGTGGTTTGGTACCGTAACGAAGTAATCGTATGGTATTGTACCGTTGTGGTGTGGTTTGGTACCGTAACGAAGTACTCGTACGGTATTGTACCGTTCTGGTGTGGTTTGCTACCGTAACGAAGTACTCGTACGGTATTGCACCGTTTAAGTGTGGTTAGGTACCGTATGGATGTACTCGTACGGTATTGCACCGTTTTGGTGTGGTTTGGTACCGTATGGATGTACTCGCACGGTATTGCACCGTTTTGGTGTGGTTTGGGACCGTAACGAAGTACTCGTACCGTATTGTACCCTTTTGGTGTGGTTTGGTACCGTAACGAAGTACTCGTACGGTATTGCACCGTTTTGGTGTGGTTTGGTACCGTATGAATGTACTCGTACGGTATTGCACCGTTTTGGTTTGATTTGGTACCGTAACAAAGTACTCTTACGGTATTGTACCGTTTTGGAGTGGTTTTGGTACCGTAACGAAGTACTCGTACGGTATTGTACCGTTGTGGTGTGGTTTGGTACCGTAACAAAGTACTCGTCTGGTATTGCACCGTTTTGGTGTGGTTTGGTACCGTATGAATGTACTCCTACGGTATTGCACCGTTTTGGTTTGATTTGGTACCGTAACGAAGTACTCTTACGGTATTGTACCGTTTTGGAGTGGTTTTGGTACCGTAACGAAGTACTCGTACGGTATTGTACCGTTGTGGTGTGGTTTGGTACCGTAACGAAGTACTCGTACGGTATTGCACCGTTTTGGTGTGGTTTGGTACCATATGGATGTACTCATACGGTATTACACCGTTTTGGTTTGGTTTGGTACCGTAACGAAGTACTCTTACGGTATTGCACTGTTTTGGTGTGGTTTGGTACCGTATGGATGTACTCGTACGGTATTGCACCGTTTTGGGGTGGTTTGGGACCGTAACGAAGTACTCGTACGGTATTGCACCGTTTTGGTGTGGTTTGGTACCGTATGAATGTACTCGTACGGTATTGCACCGTTTTGGTTTGATTTGGTACCGTAACGAAGTACTCTTACGGTATTGTACCGTTTTGGAGTGGTTTGGGTACCGTAACGAAGTACTCGTACGGTATTGTACCGTTGTGGTGTGGTTTGGTACCGTAACGAAGTACTCGTACGGTATTGCACCGTTTTGGTGTGGTTTGGTACCGTATGAATGTACTCGTACGGTATTGTACCCTTTTGGTGTGGTTTGGTACCGTAACGAAGTACTCGTACGGTATTGTACCGTTCTGGTGTGGTTTGCTACCGTAACCAAGTACTCGTACGGTATCGCACCGTTTTGGTGTCGTTTTGGTACCGTAACGAAGTACTCGTACGGTATTGTACCGTTGTGGTGTGGTTTGGTACCGTAACGAAGTACTCGTACGGTATTGCACTGTTTTGGTGTGGTTTGGTACCGTATGGATGTACTCGTACGGTATAGCACCGTTTTTGTTTGGTTTGGTACTGTAACAAAGTACTCGTACGGTATTGTACCATTTTGGTGTGGTTTGGTACCGTAACGAAGTACTCGTACGGTATTGCACCGTTTTGGTGTGGTTTGGTACCGTAACGATGTACTCGTACGGTATTACACCATTTTGGTTTGGTTTGGTACCGTCCCAAATTACTCGTACGGTATTGCACCGTTTTTGTTTGGTTTGGTACCGTAACGAAGTACTCGTACGGTATTGTACCATTTTGGTGTGGTTTGGTACCGTAACGAAGTACTCGTACGGTATTGCACCGTTTTGGTGTGGTTTGGTACCATATGGATGTACTCATACGGTATTACACCATTTTGGTTTGGTTTGGTACAGTAACGAAGTACTCGTACGGTATTGTACCGTTTTGGTGTGGTTTTGTACCGTAACGAAGTACTCGTACGGTATTGCACTGTTTTGGTGTGGTTTGGTACCGTATGGATGTACTCGTACGGTATTGCACCGTTTTGGGGTGGTTTGATACCGTATGGATGTACTCGTACGGTATTGTACCATTTTGGTGTGGTTCGGTACTGTAACGAAGTACTCGTACGGTATTGTACCGTTGGAGTGTGGTTTCGTACCGTAACCAAATACTCGTACGGTATTGCACCGTTGTGGCGTGGTTTGGTACCGTAACGAAGTACTCGTACGGTATCGCACCGTTTTGGTGTGGTTTTGGTACAGTAACGAAGTACTCGTACGGTATTGTACCGTTGTGGTGTGGTTTGGTACCGTAACGAAGTACTCGTACGATATTGTACCCTTTTGGTGTGGTTTGGTACCGTAACGAAGTACTCGTACGGTATTGCACTATTTTGGTGTGGTTTGGTACCGTATGGATGTACTCGTACGGTGTTGCACCGTTTTGGTGTGGTTTGGTACCGTAACGAAGTACTCGTACGGTATTGGACCCTTTTGGTGAGGTTTGGTACCGTAACGAAGTACTCGTACGGTATTGCACCGTTTTGGTGTGGTTTGGTACCGTAACGAAGTAATCGTACGGTATTGTACCGTTGTGGTGTGGTTTGGTACCGTAACGAAGTACTCGTACGGTATTGTACCGTTCTGGTGTTGTTTGCTACCGTAACGAAGTACTCGTACGGTATTGCACCGTTTTAGTGTGGTTAGGTACCGTATGGATGTACTCGTACGGTATTGCACCGTTTTGGTGTGGTTTGGTACCGTATGGATGTACTCGCACGGTATTGCACCGTTTTGGTGTGGTTTGGGACCGTAACGAAGTACTCGTACGGTATTGTACCCTTTTGGTGTGGTTTGGTACCGTAACGAAGTACTCGTACGGTATTGCACCGTTTTGGTGTGGTTTGGTACCGTATGAATGTACTCGTACGGTATTGCACCGTTTTTGTTTGATTTGGTACCGTAACGAAGTACTCTTACGGTATTGTACCGTTTTGGAGTGGTTTTGGTACCGTAACGAAGTACTCGTACGGTATTGTACCGTTGTGGTGTGGTTTGGTACCGTAACGAAGTACTCGTACGGTATTGCACCGTTTTGGTGTGGTTTGGTACCATATGGATGTACTCATACGGTATTACACCGTTTTGGTTTGGTTTGGTACCGTAACGAAGTACTCTTACGGTATTGCACTGTTTTGGTGTGGTTTGGTACCGTATGGATGTACTCGTACGGTATTGCACCGTTTTGGGGTGGTTTGGGACCGTAACGAAGTACTCGTACGGTATTGTACCCTTTTGGTGTGGTTTGGTACCGTAACGAAGTACTCGTACGGTATTGCACCGTTTTGGTGTGGTTTGGTACCGTATGAATGTACTCGTACGGTATTGCACCGTTTTTGTTTGATTCGGTACCGTAACGAAGTACTCGTACGGTATTGTACCATTTTGGTGTGGTTTGGTACCGTAACGAAGTACTCGTACGGTATTGCACCGTTTTGGTGTGGTTTGGTACCGTAACGATGTACTCGTACGGTATTACACCATTTTGGTTTGGTTTGGTACCGTACCAAAGTACTCGTACGGTATTGCACCGTTTTTGTTTGGTTTGGTACCGTAACGAAGTACTCGTACGGTATTGTACCATTTTGGTGTGGTTTGGTACCGTATGGATGTACTCATACAGTATTGCACCGTTTTGGTGTGGTTTTGTACCGTAACGAAGTACTCGTACGGTATTGCACCGTTTTGGTGTGGTTTGGTACCGTAACGAAGTACTCGTACGGTATTGTACCGTTTTGGTGTGGTTTTGTACCGTAACGAAGTACTCGTACGGTATTGCACTGTTTTGGTGTGGTTTGGTATCGTATGGATGTACTCGTACGGTATTGTACCGTTTTGGTGTGGTTTGGTACCGTAACGAAGTACTCGTACGGTATTGTACCGTTCTGGTGTGGTTTGCTACCGTAACGAAGTACTCGTACGGTATTGCACCGTTTTAGTGTGGTTAGGTACCGTATGGATGTACTCGTACGGTATTGCACCGTTTTGGTGTGGTTTGGTACCGTATGGATGTACTCGCACGGTATTGCACCGTTTTGGTGTGGTTTGGGACCGTAACGAAGTACTCGTACGGTATTGTACCCTTTTGGTGTGGTTTGGTACCGTAACGAAGTACTCGTACGGTATTGCACCGTTTTGGTGTGGTTTGGTACCGTATGAATGTACTCGTACGGTATTGCACCGTTTTTGTTTGATTTGGTACCGTAACGAAGTACTCTTACGGTATTGTACCGTTTTGGAGTGGTTTTGGTACCGCAACGAAGTACTCGTACGGTATTGTACCGTTGTGGTGTGGTTTGGTACCGTAACGAAGTACTCGTACGGTATTGCACCGTTTTGGTGTGGTTTGGTACCATATGGATGTACTCGTACGGTATTACACCATTTTGGTTTGGTTTGGTACCGTAACGAAGTACTCGGACGGTATTGTACCCTTTTGGTGTGGTTTGGTACTGTAACGAAGTATTTGTATGGTATTGCACCGTTTTGGTGTGGTTTGATACCGTATGGATGTAGTCGTACGGTATTGCACCGTTTTGGGGTGGTTTGATACCGTATGGATGTACTCGTACGGTATTGTACCATTTTGGCGTGGTTCGGTACTGTAACGAAGTACTCGTACGGTATTGTACCGTTGTAGTGTGGTTTCGTACCGTAACGAAATACTCGTACGGTATTGCACCGTTGTGGCGTGGTTTGGTACCGTAACGAAGTACTCGTATGGTATCGCACCGTTTTGGTGTGGTTTTGGTACCGTAACGAAGTACTCATACGGTATTGTACCGTTGTGGTGTGGTTTGGTACCGTAACGAAGTACTCGTACGATATTGTACCCTTTTGGTGTGGTTTGGTACCGTAACGAAGTACTCGTACGGTATTGCACTATTTTGGTGTGGTTTGGTACCGTATGGATGTACTCGTACAGTATTGCACCGTTTTGGTTTGGTTTGGTACCGTAACGAAGTACTCGTACGGTATTGTACCGTTTTGGTGTGGTTTGGTACCGTAATGAAGTACTCGTACGGTATTGCACCGTTTTGGTGTGGTTTGGTACCGTAACGATGTACTCGTACAGTATTGCACCATTTTGGTTTGGTTTGGTACCGTAATGAAGTACTCGTACTGTATTGTACCGTTTTGGTGTGGTTTGGTACCGTAACGAAGTACTCGTACGGTATTGCACTGTTTTGGTGTGGTTTGGTACCATATCGATGTACTCGTACGGTATTGTACCATTTTGGTGTGGTTTGGTACCGTAACGAAGTACTCGTACGGTATTGTACCGTTGTGGTGTGGTTTGCTACCGTAACGAAGTACTCGTACGGTATTGCACCGTTTTGGTGTGGTTTGGTACCGTATGGATGTACTCATACGGTATTGCACCGTTTTGGTGTGGTTTGGTACCGTAACGAAGTACTCGTACGGTATTGTACCCTTTTGGTGTGGTTTGGTACCGTAACGAAGTACTCGTACGGTATTGCACCATTTTGGTGTGGTTTGGTACCGTATGGACGTACTCGTACGGTATTGCACCGTTTTGGTTTGGTTTGGTACCGTAACGAAGTACTCGTACGGTATTGCACTATTTTGGTGTGGTTTGGTACCGTATGGATGTACTCGTACGGTATTGTACCGTTTTGGTGTTGTTTGGTACCGTAACGATTTACTCGTACGGTATTGCACCGTTTTGGTGTGGTTTGGTACCGTAACGAAGTACTCGTACAGTATTGTTCCGTTTTGGTGTGGTTTGGTTTCGTAACGAAGTACTCGTATGGTATTGCACCGTTTTGGTGTGGTTTGGTACCGTAACGATGTACTCGTCCGGTATTGCACCGTTTTGGTTTGGTTTTGTACCGTAACGAAGTATTCGTACGGTGTTGTACCGTTTTGGTGTGGTTTAATACCGTAACGAAGTACTCGTTTGGTATTGCACCGTTTTGGTGTTGTTTGGTACCGTATGGATGTACTCGTACGGTATTGCACTGTTTTGGTGTGGTTTGGTACCGTATGGATGTAATCGTACGGTATTGCACCGTTTTGTTGTGGTTTGGTACCGCAACGAAGTACTCATACGGTATTGCACCGTTTTGGTGTGGTTTGGTACCGTATGGGCGTACTCGTACGGTATTTCACCATTTTGGTGTGGTTTGGTACCGTAACAAAGTACTTGTACGGTATTGTACCGTTGTGGTGTGGTTTGCTACCGTAACGAAGAACTCGTACGGTATTGCACCGTTTTGGTGTGGTTTGGTACTGTAAGGAAGTACTCGTACGGTATTGCACCGTTTTGGTGTGGTTTGGTACCGTATGGATGTACTCGTACGGTATTGCACCGTTTTGGTTTGGTTTGGTACCGTAACGAAGTACTCGTACAGTATTGTTCCGTTTTGGTGTGGTTTGGTTTCGTAACGAAGTACTCGTATGGTATTGCACTGTTTTGGTGTGGTTTGGTACCGTAACGATGTACTCGTCCGGTATTGCACCGTTTTGGTTTGGTTTTGTACCGTAACGAAGTATTCGTACGGTATTGTACTGTTTTGGTGTGGTTTGGTACCGTAACGAAGTACTCGTTTGGTATTGCACCGTTTTGGTGTTGTTTGGTACCGTATGGATGTACTCGTACGGTATTGCACTATTTTGGTGTGGTTTGGTACCGTATGGATGTAATCGTACGGTATTGCACCGTTTTTGTGTGGTTTGGTACCATAACGAAGTACTCGTACGGTATTGCACCGTTTTGGTGTGGTTTGGTACCGTATGGATGTACTAGTACGGTATTGCACCGTTTTGGTTTGGTTTGGTACCGTAACAAAGTACTCGTACGGTATTGTACCGTTTTGGTGTGGGTTGGTACCGTAACGAAGTACTCGTACGGTATTGCACCGTTTTGGTGTGGTTTGGTACCGTAACGATGTACTCGTACAGTATTGCACCATTTTGGTTTGGTTTGGTACCGTAACGAAGTACTCGTACGGTATTGTACCGTTTTGGTGTGGTTTGGTACCGTAACGAAGTACCCGTACGGTATTGCACTGTTTTGGTGTGGTTTGGTACCGTATGGATGTACTCGTACAGTATTGTACCATTTTGGTGTGGTTTGGTACCGTAACGAAGTACTCGTACGGTATTGTACCGTTGTGGTGTGGTTTGCTACCGTAACGAAGTACTCGTACGGTATTGCACCGTTTTGGTGTGGTTTTGTACCGTATGGATGTACTCGTACGGTATTGCACCGTTTTGGTGTGGTTTGGTACCGTAACGAAGTACTCGTACGGTATTGTACCCTTTTGGTGTGGTTTGGTACCGTAACGAAGTACTCGTACGGTATTGCACCATTTTGGTGTGGTTTGGTACCGTATGGACGTACTCGTACGGTATTGCACCGTTTTCGTTTGGTTTGGTACCGTAACGAAGTACTCGTACGGTATTGCACTATTTTGGTGTGGTTTGGTACCGTATGGATGTACTCGTACGGTATTGTACCGTTTTGGTGTTGTTTGGTACCGTAACGATTTACTCGTACGGTATTGCACCGTTTTGGTGTGGTTTGGTACCGTAACGAAGTACTCGTACAGTATTGTTCCGTTTTGGTGTGGTTTGGTTTCGTAACGAAGTACTCGTATGGTTTGGCACCGTTTTGGTGTGGTTTGGTACCGTAACGATGTACTCGTCCGGTATTGCACCGTTTTGGTTTGGTTTTGTACCGTAACAAAGTATTCGTACGGTATTGTACCGTTTTGGTGTGGTTTAATACCGTAACGAAGTACTCGTTTGGTATTGCACCGTTTTGGTGTTGTTTGGTACCGTATGGATGTACTCGTACGGTATTGCACTGTTTTGGTGTGGTTTGGTACCGTATGGATGTAATCGTACGGTATTGCACCGTTTTGGTGTGGTTTGGTACGGCAACGAAGTACTCGTACGGTATTGCACCGTTTTGGTGTGGTTTGGTACCGTATGGTTGTACTCGTACGGTATTTCACCATTTTGGTGTGGTTTGGTACCGTAACAAAGTACTCGTACGGTATTGTACCGTTGTGGTGTGGTTTGCTACCGTAACGAAGAACTCGTACGGTATTGCACCGTTTTGGTGTGGTTTGGTACTGTAAGGAAGTACTCGTACGGTATTGCACCGTTTTGGTGTGGTTTGGTACCGTATGGATGTACTCGTACGGTATTGCACTATTTTGGTGTGGTTTGGTACCGTATGGGTGTACTCGTACGGTATTGTACCGTTTTGGTGTTGTTTGGTACCGTAACGATTTACTCGTACGGTATTGCACCGTTTTGGTGTGGTTTGGTACCGTAACGAAGTACTCGTACCGTATTGTTCCGTTTTGGTGTGGTTTGGTTTCGTAACGAAGTACTCGTATGGTATTACACCGTTTTGGTGTGGTTTGGTACCGTAACGATGTACTCGTCCGGTATTGCACCGTTTTGGTTTGGTTTTGTACCGTAACGAAGTATTCGTACGGTATTGTACCGTTTTCGTGTGGTTTAATACCGTAACGAAGTACTCGTTTGGTATTGCACCGTTTTGGTGTTGTTTGGTACCGTATGGATGTACTCGTACGGTATTGCACTGTTTTGGTGTGGTTTGGTACCGTATGGATGTAATCGTACGGTATTGCACCGTTTTGGTGTGGTTTGGTACGGCAACGAAGTACTCGTACGGTATTGCACCGTTTTGGTGTGGTTTGGTACCGTATGGTTGTACTCGTACGGTATTTCACCATTTTGGTGTGGTTTGGTACCGTAACAAAGTACTCGTACGGTATTGTACCGTTGTGGTGTGGTTTGCTACCGTAACGAAGAACTCGTACGGTATTGCACCGTTTTGGTGTGGTTTGGTACTGTAAGGAAGTACTCGTACGGTATTGCACCGTTTTGGTGTGGTTTGGTACCGTATGGATGTACTCGTACGGTATTGCACCGTTTTGGTTTGGTTTGGTACCGTAACGAAGTACTCGTACAGTATTGTTCCGTTTTGGTGTGGTTTGGTTTCGTAACGAAGTACTCGTATGGTATTGCACTGTTTTGGTGTGGTTTGGTACCATAACGATGTACTCGTCCGGTATTGCACCGTTTTGGTTTGGTTTTGTACCGTAACGAAGTATTCGTACGGTATTGTACTGTTTTGGTGTGGTTTGGTACCGTAACGAAGTACTCGTTTGGTATTGCACCGTTTTGGTGTTGTTTGGTACCGTATGGATGTACTCGTACGGTATTGCACTGTTTTGGTGTGGTTTGGTACCGTATGGATGTAATCGTACGGTATTGCATCGTTTTGGTGTGGTTTGGTACCGTAACGAAGTACTCGTACGGTATTGCACCGTTTTGGTGTGGTTTGGTACCGTATGGATGTACTCGTACGGTATTGCACCGTTTTGGTTTGGTTTGGTACCGTAACGAAGTACTCGTACAGTATTGTTCCGTTTTGGTGTGGTTTGGTACCGTAACGAAGTACTCGTAAGGTATTGCACCGTTTTGGTGTGGTTTGGTACCGTAACGATGTACTCGTACGGTATTACACCATTTTGGTTTGGTTTTGTACCGTAACGAAGTATTCGTAAGGTATTGTACCGTTTTGGTGTGGTTTGGTACCGTAACGAAGTACTCGTTTGGTATTGCACCGTTTTGGTGTGGTTTGGTACCGTATGGATGTACTCGTACGGTATTGCACTGTTTTGGTGTGGTTTGGTACCGTATGGATGTACTCGTACGGTATTGCACCGTTTTGGTGTGGTTTGGTACCGTAACGAAGTACTCGTACGGTGCTGTACCGTTGTGGTGTGGTTTGGTACCGTAACGAAGTACTCGTACGGTATTGCACCGTTTTGGTGTGGTGTGGTTTGGTACCGTAACGAAGTACTCGTACGGTATTGCACCGTTTTCGTGTGGTTTGGTACCATATGGATGTACTCGTACGGTATTGCTCCGTTTTGGTTTGGTTTGGTACTGTAACGAAGTACTCGGCCGGTATTGTACCGTGTTGGTGTGGTTTGGTACCGTAACGAAGTACTCGTACGGTATTGCACCGTTTTGGTGTAGTTTGTTACCGTATGGATGTACTCGTACGGTATTGCACCGTGTTGGTGTGGTTTGGTACCGTATGGATGTACTCGTACGGTATTGCACCGTTTTGGAGTGGTTTGGTACCGTAACGAAATACTCGTACGGTATTGCACCATTTTGGTGTGGTTTGGTACCGTATGGAAGTACTCGAACGGTATTGCACCGTTTTGGTTTGGTTTGGTACCATAACGAAGTACTCGGACGGTATTGTACCATTTTGGTGTGGTTTTGTACCGTAATGAAGTACTCGTACGGTATTGCACTGTTTTGGTGTGGTTTGGTACCGTATGGATGTACTCGTACGGTATTGCACCATTTTGGTGTGGTTTGGTACCGTAACGAAGTACTCGTACGGTATTGTACCTTTGTGGTGTGGTTGGCTACCGTAACGGAGAACTCGTACGGTATGGCACCGTTTTCGTGTGGTTTGGTACCGTAAAGAAGTACTCGTACGATATTGCACCGTTTTGGTTTGGTTTGGTACCGTAACGAAATACTCGTACGGTATTGTACCGTTTTGGTGTGGTTTGCTACCGTAACGAAGTACTCGTACGGTATTGCACAGTTTCGGTGTGGTTTGGTACCGTATGGATGTACTCGTACGGTATTGCACTGTTTTGGTTTGGTTTGGTACCGTAACGATGTACTCGTACGGTATTGCACCGTTTTGGTGTGGTTTGGTACCGTAACGAAGTACTCGTACGGTATTGCACCGTTTTGGTGTGGTTTGGTACCGTATGGATGTACTCGTACGGTATTGAACCGTTTTGGTGTGGTTTGGTACCGTAACAAAGTACTCATACGGTATTGCACTGTTTTGGTGTGGTTTTGTACCGTATGGATGTACTCGTACGGTATTGTACCGTTTTGGTTTTGTTTGGTACCGTAACGAAGTACTCGTACGGTATTGTACCCTTTTTGTGTGGTTTGGTGCCGTAACGATGTACTCGTATGGTATTGCACTGTTTTGGTTTTGTTTGGTACCGTAACGAAGTACTCGTACGGTATTGTACCGTTTGGGTGTGGTTTGGTACCGTAACGAAGTACTCATACGGTATTGCACCGTTTTGGTGTGGTTTGGTCCGGTATGGAAGTACTCGTACGGTATTGTACCGTTTTGGTGTGGTTTGGTACCGTAACGAAGTACTCGTACGGTATTGCACTGTTTTGGTGTGGTTTGGTACCGTAACAATGTACTCGTACGGTACTGCACTGTTTTGGTTTTGTTTGGTACCGTAACGAAGTACTCGTACGGTATTGTACCGTTTTGGTGTGGTTTGGTACCGTAACGAAGTACTCATACGGTATTGCACCGTTTTGGTGTGGTTTGGTACCGTATGGATGTACTCGTACGGTATTGTACCGTTTTCGTGTGTCTTGGTACCGCAACGAAGTACTCGTACGGTATTGTACCCTTTTTGTGTGGTTTAGTACCGTAACGAAGTACTCGTACGGTATTGCACCGTTTTGTTGTGGTTTGGTACCGTATGGATGTACTCGTACGGTATTGCACCGTTTTGGTTTTGTTTGGTACCGTAACGAAGTACTCGTACGGTATTGCACCGTTTTGGTTTTGTTTGGTACCGTAACGAAGAACTCGTACGGTATTGTACCGTTGTGGTGTGTTGGTTCCGTAACGAAGAACTCGTACGGTATTGTACCGTTGTGGTGTGGTTTGGTACCGTAACGAAGTACTCGTACGGTATTGCACCGTTTTGGTGTGGTTTGGTACCATAACGAAGTACTCGTACGGTATTGCACCGTTTTGGTGTGGTTTGGTACCGTAACGAAGTACTCGTACGTTATTGCACCGTTTTGGTGTGGTTTGGTACCGTATGGATGTACTCGTACGGTATTGCACCGTTTTGTTGTGGTTTGGTACCGTATGCATGTACTCGTACGGTATTGCACCGTTTTGGTCTGGTTTGGTACCGTAACGAAGTACTCGTACAGTATTGTACCGTTTTGTTGTGGTTTGGTACCGTAACGAAGTACTCGTACGGTATTAGACCGTTTTGGTGTGGTTTGTGTACTGTAACGAAGTACTCGTACGGTATTGCACCGTTTTGGTGTGGTTTGGTACCGTACGGATGTACTCATACGGTATTGCACCGTTTTGGTGTGGTTTGGTACCGTATGGATGTACTCGTACGGTATTGCACCGTTTTGGTGTGGTTTGGTACCGTATGGATGTACTCGTACGGTATTGCACCCTTTTGGTGTGGTTTGGTACCGTAACGAAGTACTCGTACGGTATTGTACCATTTTTGTGTGGTTTGGTACCGCAACGAAGTACTCGTACGGTATTGCGCCGTTTTGGTGTGGTTTGCTACCGTATGGATGTAGTATGGTATTGCACCGTTTTGGTGTGGTTTGGTACCGTATGGATGTACTCGTACGGTATTACACCGTTTTGGTGTGGTTTGGTACCGTAACGAAGTAGTCGTACGGTATTGTACCCTTTTTGTGTGGTTTGGTACCGTAACGAAGTACTCGTACGGTAGTGCACCGTTTTGTTGTGGTTTGGTACCGTATGGATGTACTCGTACGGTATTGCACCATTTTGGTTTTGTTTGGTACCGTAACGAACTACTCGTACGGTATTGCACCGTTTTGGTGTCGTTTGGTACCGTAACGAAGTACTCGTACGTTATTCCAAAGTTTTGGTGTGGTTTGGTACCGTATGGATGTACTCGTACGGTATTGCACCGTTTTTGTTTGGTTTGGTACCGTAACGAAGTACTCGTACGGTATTGCACCCTTTTGGTGTGGTTTGGTACCGTAACGAAGTACTCGTACGGTATTGTACCGTTTTGGTGTGGTTTGGTACCGCAACGAAGTACTCGTACGGTATTGCACCGTTTTGGTGTGGTTTGCTACCGTATGGATGTAGTACGGTATTGCACCGTTTTGGTGTGGTTTGGTACCGTATGGATGTACTCGTACGGTATTACACCGTTTTGGTGTGGTTTGGTACCGTAACGAAGTAGTCGTACGGTATTGTACCCTTTTTGTGTGGTTTGGTACCATAACGAAGTACTCGTACGGTAGTGCACCGTTTTGTTGTGGTTTGGTACCGTATGGATGTACTCGTACGGTATTGCACCATTTTGGTTTTGTTTGGTACCGTAACGAAGTACTCGTACGGTATTGCACCGTTTTGGTGTCGTTTGGTACCGTAACGAAGTACTCGTACGTTATTCCACAGTTTTGGTGTGGTTTGGTACCGTATGGATGTACTCGTACGGTATTGCACCGTTTTGTTGTGGTTTGGTACCGTATGGATGTACTCGTACGGTATTACACCGTTTTGGTGTGGTTTGGTACCGTAACGAAGTAGTCGTACGGTATTGTACCCTTTTTGTGTGGTTTGGTACCATAACGAAGTACTCGTACGGTAGTGCACCATTTTGTTGTGGTTTGGTACCGTATGGATGTACTCGTACGGTATTGCACCATTTTGGTTTTGTTTGGTACCGTAACGAAGTACTCGTACGGTATTGCACCGTTTTGGTGTCGTTTGGTACCGTAACGAAGTACTCGTACGTTATTGCACAGTTTTGGTGTGGTTTGGTACCGTATTGATGTACTCGTACGGTATTGCACCGTTTTGTTGTGGTTTGGTACCGTATGGATGTACTCGTACGGTATTGCACCGATTTGGTCTGGTTTGGTACCGTAACGAAGTACTCGTACGGTATTGTACCGTTTTGTTGTGGTTTGGTACCGTAACGAAGTACTCGTACGGTATTAGACCATTTTGGTGTGGTTTGTGTACCGTAACGAAGTACTCGTACGGTATTGCACCGTTTTGGTGTGGTTTGGTACCGTACGGATGTACTCATACGGTATTGCACCGTTTTGGTGTGGTTTGGTACCGTATGGATGTACTCGTACGGTATTTCACCGTTTTGGTGTGGTTTGGTACCGTATGGATGTACTCATATGGTATTGTATTGTTGCGGTGTGGTTTGATACCGTAACGAAGTACTCGTACGGTATTGTACCCTTTTGGCGTGGTTTGGTACCGTAACGAAGTATTGGTACGGTATTGCACCGTTTTGGTGTGGTTTGGTACCGTATGCATGTACTTGTATGGTATTGCACCGTTTTGGTTTGGTTTGCTACCGTAACGAAGTACTCGTACGGTATTGTATCGTTTTGGTGTGGTTTGGTACCGTAACGAAGTACTCGTACGGTATTGCACCGTTTTGGTGTGGTTTGGTACCATAACAATGTACTCGTACGGTATTGCACCGTTTTGGTTTTGTTTGGTACCGTAATGAAGTACTAGTACGGTATTGTACCGTTTTGGTGTGGTTTAAAACCGTAACGAAGTAATCGTACGGTATTGCACCGTTTTGGTGTGGTTTGATACCGTATGGATGTACTCGTACGCTATTGCACCGTTTTGGTGTGGTTTGGTACCGTAACGAAGTACTCGTACGGTATTGTACCGTTGTGGTGTGGTTTGGTACCGTAACGAAGTACTCGTATGGTATTGCACCGTTTTGGTGTGGTTTGGTACCGTAACGAAGTAATCGTACGGTATTGCACCGTTTTGGTGTGGTTTGGTACCGTATGGATGTACTCGTACGGTATTGCACCATTTTGGTGTGGTTTGGTACCTTATGGATGTACTCGTACGGTATTGCACCGTTTTGGTGTGGTTTGGTACCGTAACGAAGTACTCGTACGGTATTGTACCGTTTTGGTGTGGGTTGGTACCGTAACGAAGTACTCGTACGGTATTGCACCGTTTTGGTGTGGTTATGTACCGTATGGATGTACTCGTACGGTATTGCACCGTTTTGGTGTGGTTTGGTGCCGTAACGAAGTACTCGTACGGTATTGTACCCTTTTTGTGTGGTTTGGTACCAAAACGAAGTACTCGTACGGTATTGGACCGTTTTGGTGTGGTTTGGTACCGTATGGATGTACTCGTACGGTATTGCACCATTTTGGTTTGGTTTGGTACCGTAACGAAATACTCGTACGGTATTGTACCATTTTGGTGTGGTTTGGTACCGTAACGAAGTACTCGTATGGTATTGCACCGTTTTAGTGTGGTTTGGTTCCGTATGGATGTACTCGTACGGTATTGCACCGTTTTGGATGTACTCGTACGGTATTGCACCGTTTTGGTGTGGTTTGGTACCGTAACGAAGTACTCGTACGGTATTGTACCCTTTTTGTGTGGTTTGGTACCAAAACGAAGTACTCGTACGGTATTGCACCGTTTTGGTGTGATTTGGAACCGTATGGATGTACTCGTACGCTATTGCACCATTTTGGTGTGGTTTGGTACCGTAACGAAGTAATCGTACGGTATTGTACCGTTGTGGTGTGGTTTGGTACCGTAACGAAGTACTCGTACGGTATTGCACCGTTTTGGTGTGGTTTGGTACCGTAACGAAGTACTCGTACGGTATTGCACCGTTTTGGTGTGGTTTGGTACCGTATGGATGTACTCGTACGGTATTGCACCATTTTGGTTTGGTTTGGTGCCGTAACGAAGTACTCGGACGGTATTGTACCCTTTTGGTGTGGTTTGGTACCGTAACGAAGTATTTGTACGGTATTGCACCCTTTTGGTGTGGTTTGGTACCGTATGTATGTAGTCGTACGGTATTGCACCATTTTTGTTTGGTTTGGTACCGTAACGAAGTAGTCGTACGGTATTGTACCGTTTTGTTGTGGTTTGGTACCGTAACGAAGTACTCGTACGGTATTAGACCATTTTGGTGTGGTTTGGTACCGTATGGATGTACTCGTACGGTATTGCACCGTTTTGGTGTAGTTTGGTACCGTATGGATGTACTCGTACGGTATTGCACCGTTTTGGTGTGGTTTGGTACCGTAACGAAGTACTCGTACGGTATTGTACCGTTTTGGTGTGGTTTGGTACCGCAACAAAGTACTCGTACGGTATTGCACCGTTTTGGTGTGGTTTGATACCGTATGGATGTACTCGTACGCTATTGCACCGTTTTGGTGTGGTTTGGTACCGTAACGAAGTACTCGTACGGTATTGTACCGTTGTGGTGTGGTTTGGTACTGTAACGAAGTACTCGTACGGTATTGCACCGTTTTGGTGTGGTTTGGTACCGTAACGAAGTAATCGTACGGTATTGCACCGTTTTGGTGTGGTTTGGTACCGTATGGATGTACTCGTACGGTATTGCACCATTTTGGTGTGGTTTGGTACCTTATGGATGTACTCGTACGGTATTGCACCGTTTTGGTGTGGTTTGGTACCGTAACGAAGTACTCGTACGGTATTGTACCGTTTTGGTGTGGGTTGGTACCGTAACGAAGTACTCGTACGGTATTGCACCGTTTTGGTGTGGTTATGTACCGTATGGATGTACTCGTACGGTATTGCACCGTTTTGGTGTGGTTTGGTGCCGTAACGAAGTACTCGTACGGTATTGTACCCTTTTTGTGTGGTTTGGTACCAAAACGAAGTACTCGTACGGTATTGGACCGTTTTGGTGTGGTTTGGTACCGTATGGATGTACTCGTACGGTATTGCACAATTTTGGTTTGGTTTGGTACCGTAACGAAATACTCGTACGGTATTGTACCATTTTGGTGTGGTTTGGTACCGTAACGAAGTACTCGTATGGTATTGCACCGTTTTAGTGTGGTTTGGTACCGTATGGATGTACTCGTACGGTATTGCACCGTTTTGGATGTACTCGTACGGTATTGCACCGTTTTGGTGTGGTTTGGTACCGTAACGAAGTACTCGTACGGTATTGTACCCTTTTTGTGTGGTTTGGTACCAAAACGAAGTACTCGTACGGTATTGCACCGTTTTGGTGTGGTTTGGTACCGTATGGATGTACTCGTACGCTATTGCACCATTTTGGTGTGGTTTGGTACCGTAACGAAGTAATCGTACGGTATTGTACCGTTGTGGTGTGGTTTGGTACCGTAACGAAGTACTCGTACGGTATTGCACCGTTTTGGTGTGGTTTGGTACCGTAACGAAGTACTCGTACGGTATTGCACCGTTTTGGTGTGGTTTGGTACCGTATGGATGTACTCGTACGGTATTGCACCATTTTGGTTTGGTTTGGTGCCGTAACGAAGTACTCGGACGGTATTGTACCCTTTTGGTGTGGTTTGGTACCGTAACGAAGTATTTGTACGGTATTGCACCCTTTTGGTGTGGTTTGGTACCGTATGTATGTACTCGTACGGTATTGCACCGTTTTTGTTTGGTTTGGTACCGTAACGAAGTAGTCGTACGGTATTGTACCGTTTTGGTGTGGTTTGGTACCGTAACGAAGTACTCGTACGGTATTGCACCATTTTGGTGTGGTTTGGTACCGTATGGATGTACTCGTACGGTATTGCACCGTTTTGGTGTAGTTTGGTACCGTATGGATGTACTCGTACGGTATTGCACCGTTTTGGTGTGGTTTGGTACCGTAACGAAGTACTCGTACGGTATTGTACCGTTTTGGTGTGGTTTGGTACCGCAACAAAGTACTCGTACGGTATTGCACCGTTTTGGTGTGGTTTGGTACCGTATGGATGTACTGGTACGGTATTGCACCGTTTTGGCTTTGTTTGGTACCGTAACGAAGTACTCGTACGGTATTGCACCGTTTTGGTGTGGTTTGGTACCGTATGGATGTACTCGTACGGTATTGCACCATTTTGGTTTGGTTTGGTGCCGTAACGAAGTACTCGGACGGTATTGTACCCTTTTGGTGTGGTTTGGTACCGTAACGAAGTATTTGTACGGTATTGCACCCTTTTGGTGTGGTTTGGTACCGTATGTATGTACTCGTACGGTATTGCACCATTTTTGTTTGGTTTGGTACCGTAACGAAGTAGTCGTACGGTATTGTACCGTTTTGGTGTGGTTTGGTACCGTAACGAAGTACTCGTACGGTATTGCACCATTTTGGTGTGGTTTGGTACCGTATGGATGTACTCGTACGGTATTGCACTGTTTTGGTGTGTTTTGGTACCGTAACGAAGTACTCGTACGGTATTGCACCGTTTTGGTGTGGTTTGGTACCGTAACGAAGTACTCGTACGGTATTGTACCGTTTTGGTGTGGTTTGGTACCGCAACGAAGTACTCGTACGGTATTGCACCGTTTTGGTGTGGTTTGGTACCGTATGGATGTAGTACGGTATTGCACCGTTTTGGTGTGGTTTGGTACCGAATGGATGTACTCGTACGGTATTACACCGTTTTGTTGTGGCTTGGTTCCGTATGGATGTACTCGTACGGTATTGCACCGTTTTGGTGTGGTTTGGTACCGTATGGATGTACTCGTATGGTATTGTACCGTTGTGGTGTGGTTTGGTACCGTAACGAAGTACTCGTACCGTATTATACCCTTTTTGTGTGGTTTGGTACCGTAACGAAGTATTTGTACGGTATTGCACCGTTTTGGTGTCGTTTGGTACCGTATGGATGTACTCGTACGGTATTGCACCGTTTTGGTGTGGTTTGGTACCGTATGGATGTACTCGTACGGTATTGCACCGTTTTGGTCTGGTTTGGTACCGTAACGAAGTACTCGTACGGTATTGTATCGTTGTGGTGTGGTTTGGTACCATAACGAAGTACTCGTACGGTATTGCACCGTTTTGGTGTGGTCTGGTACCGTAACGAAGTACTCGTACGGTATTGCACCGTTTTGGTGAGGTTTGGTACCGTATGGTTGTACTCGTACGGTATTGCACCGTTTTGGTGTGGTTTGGTACCGTAGCGAAGTACTCGTACGGTATTGTACCCTTTTTGTGTGGTTTTGTACCAAAACGAAGTACTCGTACGGTATTGCACCGTTTTGGTGTGGTTTGGTACCGTATGGATGTACTCGTACGGTATTGCACCGTTTTGGTTTGGTTTGGTACCGTAACGAAATACTCGTACGGTATTTTACCGTTTTGGTGTGGTTTGCTACCGTAACGAAGTACTGGTTCGGTATTGCACCGTTTTGGTGTGGTTTGGTACCGTATTGATGTACTCGTGCGGTATTGCACCGTTTTGGTGTGGTTTGGTACCGTATGGATGTACTCGTACGCTATAGCACCGTTCTTGTGTGGTTTGGTACCGTATGGATGTAGTTCGGTATTGCACCTCTTTGGTGTGTTTGGTACCGTATGGATGTACTCGTACGGTATTACACCGTTTTGGTGTGGTTTGGTACCGTATGGATGTACTCGTACGGTATTGCACCATTTTGGTGTGGTTTGGTACCGTATGGATGTACTCGTACGGTATTGCACCATTTTGGTGTGGTTTGGTACCGTATATATGTACTCGTATGGTATTGTACCGTTGTGGTGTGGTTTGGTACCGTAACGAAGTACTCGTACCGTATTGTTCCCTTTTGGTATTGTTTGGTACCGTAACGAAGTATTTGCACGGTATTGCACCGTTTTAGTGTCGTTTGGTACCGTATGGATGTACTCGTACGGTATTGCACCGTTTTGGTGTGGTTTGGTACCGTATGGATGTACTCGTACGGTATTGCACCGTTTTGGTTTGGTTTGGTACCGTAACGAAATACTCGTACGGTATTTTACCGTTTTGGTGTGGTTTGCTACCGTAACGAAGTACTGGTTCGGTATTGCACCGTTTTGGTGTGGTTTGGTACCGTATTGATGTACTCGTGCGGTATTGCACCGTTTTGGTGTGGTTTGGTACCGTATGGATGTACTCGTACGCTATAGCACCGTTTTTGTGTGGTTTGGTACCGTATGGATGTAGTTCGGTATTGCACCTCTTTGGTGTGTTTGGTACCGTATGGATGTACTCGTACGGTATTACACCGTTTTGGTGTGGTTTGGTACCGTATGGATGTACTCGTACGGTATTGCACCATTTTGGTGTGGTTTGGTACCGTATGGATGTACTCGTACGGTATTGCACCATTTTGGTGTGGTTTGGTACCGTATATATGTACTCGTATGGTATTGTACCGTTGTGGTGTGGTTTGGTACCGTAACGAAGTACTCGTACCGTATTGTTCCCTTTTGGTATTGTTTGGTACCGTAACGAAGTATTTGCACGGTATTGCACCGTTTTGGTGTCGTTTGGTACCGTATGGATGTACTCGTACGGTATTGCACCGTTTTGGTGTGGTTTGGTACCGTATGGATGTACTCGTATGTTATTGCACCGTTTTGGTGTGGTCTGGTACCGTAACGAAGTACTCGTACGGTATTGTACCGTTGTGGTGTGGTTTGGTACGGTAACGAAGTAGTCGTACGGTATTGAACCGTTTTGGTGTGGTTTGGTACCGTAACGAAGTACTCGTACGGTATTGCACCGTTTTGGTGTGGTTTGGTACGTAACGAAGTACTCGTACTGTATTGCACCGTTTTGGTGTGGTTTGGTACCGTATGGATGTACTCGTACGGTATTGCACCGTTTTGGTTATGTTTGGTACCGTATGGATGTACTCGTATGGTATTGTACCGTTGTGGTGTGGTTTGGTACCGTAACGAAGTACTCGTGCCGTATTGTACCCTTTTTGTGTGGTTTTGTACCTTAACGAAGTACTCGTACGGTATTGCACTGTTTTGGTGTGTTTTGGTACCGTAACGAAGTACTCGTACGGTATTGCACCGTTTTGGTGTGGTTTGGTACCGTAACGAAGTACTCGTACGGTATTGTACCGTTTTGGTGTGGTTTGGTACCGCAACGAAGTACTCGTACGGTATTGCACCGTTTTGGTGTGGTTTGGTACCGTATGGATGTAGTACGGTATTGCACCGTTTTGGTGTGCTTTGGTACCGTATGGATGTACTCGTACGGTATTACACCGTTTTGGTGTGGTTTGGTACCGTATGGATGTACTCGTACGGTATTGCACCATTTTGGTGTGGTTTGGTACCGTATGGATGTACTCGTACGGTATTGCACCATTTTGGTGTGGTTTGGTACCGTATATATGTACTCGTATGGTATTGTACCATTGTGGTGTGGTTTGGTACCGTAACGAAGTACTCGTACCGTATTGTTCCCTTTTGGTATTGTTTGGTACCGTAACGAAGTATTTGCACGGTATTGCACCGTTTTAGTGTCGTTTGGTACCGTATGGATGTACTCGTACGGTATTGCACCGTTTTGGTGTGGTTTGGTACCGTATGGATGTACTCGTACGGTATTGCACCGTTTTGGTTTGGTTTGGTACCGTAACGAAATACTCGTACGGTATTTTACCGTTTTGGTGTGGTTTGCTACCGTAACGAAGTACTGGTTCGGTATTGCACCGTTTTGGTGTGGTTTGGTACCGTATTGATGTACTCGTGCGGTATTGCACCGTTTTGGTGTGGTTTGGTACCGTATGGATGTACTCGTACGCTATAGCACCGTTTTTGTGTGGTTTGGTACCGTATGGATGTAGTTCGGTATTGCACCTCTTTGGTGTGTTTGGTACCGTATGGATGTACTCGTACGGTATTACACCGTTTTGGTGTGGTTTGGTACCGTATGGATGTACTCGTACGGTATTGCACCATTTTGGTGTGGTTTGGTACCGTATGGATGTACTCGTACGGTATTGCACCATTTTGGTGTGGTTTGGTACCGTATATATGTACTCGTATGGTATTGTACCGTTGTGGTGTGGTTTGGTACCGTAACGAAGTACTCGTACCGTATTGTTCCCTTTTGGTATTGTTTGGTACCGTAACGAAGTATTTGCACGGTATTGCACCGTTTTGGTGTCGTTTGGTACCGTATGGATGTACTCGTACGGTATTGCACCGTTTTGGTGTGGTTTGGTACCGTATGGATGTACTCGTATGTTATTGCACCGTTTTGGTGTGGTCTGGTACCGTAACGAAGTACTCGTACGGTATTGTACCGTTGTGGTGTGGTTTGGTACTGTAACGAAGTAGTCGTACGGTATTGAACCGTTTTGGTGTGGTTTGGTACCGTAACGAAGTACTCGTACGGTATTGCACCGTTTTGGTGTGGTTTGGTACGTAACGAAGTACTCGTACTGTATTGCACCGTTTTGGTGTGGTTTGGTACCGTATGGATGTACTCGTACGGTATTGCACCGTTTTGGTTATGTTTGGTACCGTATGGATGTACTCGTATGGTATTGTACCGTTGTGGTGTGGTTTGGTACCGTAACGAAGTACTCGTGCCGTATTGTACCCTTTTTGTGTGGTTTTGTACCTTAACGAAGTACTCGTACGGTATTGCACTGTTTTGGTGTGTTTTGGTACCGTAACGAAGTACTCGTACGGTATTGCACCGTTTTGGTGTGGTTTGGTACCGTAACGAAGTACTCGTACGGTATTGTACCGTTTTGGTGTGGTTTGGTACCGCAACGAAGTACTCGTACGGTATTGCACCGTTTTGGTGTGGTTTGGTACCGTATGGATGTAGTACGGTATTGCACCGTTTTGGTGTGCTTTGGTACCGAATGGATGTACTCGTACGGTATTACACCGTTTTGTTGTGGCTTGGTTCCGTATGGATGTACTCGTACGGTATTGCACCGTTTTGGTGTGGTTTGGTACCGTATGGATGTACTCGTATGGTATTGTACCGTTGTGGTGTGGTTTGGTACCGTAAGGAAGTACTCGTACCGTATTATACCCTTTTTGTGTGGTTTGGTACCGTAACGAAGTATTTGTACGGTATTGCACCGTTTTGGTGTCGTTTGGTACCGTATGGATGTACTCGTACGGTATTGCACCGTTTTGGTGTGGTTTGGTACCGTATGGATGTACTCGTACGGTATTGCACCGTTTTGGTCTGGTTTGGTACCGTAACGAAGTACTCGTACGGTATTGTATCGTTGTGGTGTGGTTTGGTACCGTAACGAAGTACTCGTACGGTATTGCACCGTTTTGGTGTGGTTTGGTACCGTGACGAAGTACTCGTACGGTATTGCACCGTTTTGGTGAGGTTTGGTACCGTATGGATGTACTCGTACGGTATTGCACCGTTTTGGTGTGGTTTGGTACCGTAACGAAGTACTCGTACGGTATTGTACCCTTTTTGTGTGGTTTTGTACTAAAACGAAGTACTCGTACGGTATTGCACCGTTTTGGTGTGGTTTGGTACCGTATGGATGTACTCGTACGGTATTGCACCGTTTTGGTTTGGTTTGGTACCGTAACGAAATACTCGTACGGTATTTTACCGTTTTGGTGTGGTTTTCTACCGTAACGAAGTACTGGTACGGTATTGCACCGTTTTGGTGTGGTTTGGTACCGTAACGAAGTACTCGTACGGTATTGCACCGTTTTGGTGTGGTTTGGTACCGTAACGAAGTACTCGTACGGTATTGTACCGTTGTGGTGTGGTTTGGTACCGTAACGATGTACTCGTACGGTATTGCACCGTTTTGGTGTGGTTTGGTACCGTATGGATGTACTAGTACGGTATTAAACCATTTTGGCGTGGTTTTGTACCTTAACGAAGTACTCGTACGGTATTGTACCCTTTTTGTTTGGTTTGGTACCAAAACGAAGTACTCGTACGGTATTGCACCGTTTTGGTGTGGTTTGGTACCGTATGGATGTACTCGTACGGTATTGCACCGTTTTGGTGTGGTTTTGTACCGTAACGAAGTACTCGTACGGTATTGGACCGTTTTGGTGTGGTTTGGTACCGTATGGATGTAGTCGTACGGTATTGCACCGTTTTGGTGTGGTTTGGTACCGTAACGAAGTACTCGTACGGTATTGCACCGTTTTGGTGTGGTTTGGTACCGTATGGATGTACTCGTACGGTATTGCACCGTTTTGGTGTGGTTTGGTACCGTAACGAAGTACTCGTACGGTATTGCACCGTTTTGGTGTGGTTTGGTACCGTAACGAAGTACTCGTACGGTATTGCACCGTTTTAGTTTGGTTTGGTACCGTATGGATATACTCGTACGGTATTGCACCGTTTTGGTGTGGTTTGGTACCGTATGGATGTACTCGTACGGTATTGCACCGTTTTGGTGTGGTTTGGTACCATAACGAAATACTCGTACGGTATTGTACCATTTTGGTGTGGTTTGGTACCGCAACGAAGTGCTCGTACAGTATTGCACCGTTTTGGTGTGGTTTGGTACCGTATGGATGTAGTGCGGTATTGCACCGTTTTGGTGTGGTTTGGTACCGTATGGATGTACTCGTACGGTATTACACCGTTTTGGTGTGGTTTAGTACCGTATGGAAGTACTCGTACGGTATTGCACCGTTTTGGTGTGGTTTGGTACCGTATGGATGTAGTACGGTATTGCACCGTTTTGGTGTGTTTTGGTACCGTATGGATGTACTCGTACGGTATTGCACCGTTTTGGTGTGGTTTGGTACCGTAACGAAGTACTCGTACGGTATTGCACCATTTTGGTGTGGTTTGGTACCGTAACGAAGTACTCGTACGGTATTGCACCGTTTTGGTGTGGTTTGGTACCGTATGGATGTACTCGTACGGTATTGCACCGTTTGGGTGTGGTTTGGTACCGTAACGAAGTACTCGTACGGTAATGTACCCTTTTTGTGTGGTTTGGTACCAAAACGAAGTACTCGTACGGTATTGCACCGTTTTGGTGTGGTTTGGTACCGTATAGATGTACTCGTACGGTATTGCACCGTTTTGGTTTGGTTTCGTACCGTAACCAAATACTCGTACGGTATTGTAACGTTTTGGTGTGGTTTGCTACCGTAACGAAGTACTCGTACGGTATTGCACCGTTTTAGTTTGGTTTGGTACCGTATGGATGTACTCGTACGGTATTGCACCGTTTTGGTGTGGTTTGGTACCGTATGGATGTACTCGTACGGTATTGCACCATTTTGGCGTGGTTTTGTACCTTATCGAAGTACTCGTACGGTATTGTACCCTTTTTGTTTGGTTTGGTACCAAAACGAAGTACTCGTACGGTATTGCACCGTTTTGGTGTGGTTTGGTACCGTATGGATGTACTCGTACGGTATTGCACCGTTTTGGTGTGGTTTTGTACCGTAACGAAGTACTCGTACGGTATTGTACCCTTTTTGTGTGGTTTGGTACCAAAACGAAGTACTCGTACGGTATTGGACCGTTTTGGTGTGGTTTGGTACCGTATGAATGTAGTACGGTATTGCACCATTTTGGTGTGTTTTGGTACCGTATGGATGTACTCGTACGGTATTGCACCGTTTTGGTTTGGTTTCGTACCGTAACGAAATACTCGTACGGTATTGTACCGTTTTTGTGTGGTTTGCTACCGTAACGAAGTACTCGTACGGTATTGCACCGTTTTAGTTTGGTTTGGTACCGTATGGATGTACTCGTACGGTATTGCACCGTTTTGGTGTGGTTTGGTACCGTATGGATGTACTCGTACGGTATTGCACCGTTTTGGTGTGGTTTGGTACCATAACGAAGTACTCGTACGGTATTGTACCATTTTGGTGTGGTTTGGTACCGCAACGAAGTGCTCGTACGGTATTGCACCGTTTTGGTGTGGTTTGGTACCGTATGGATGTAGTGCGGTATTGCACCGTTTTGGTGTGGTTTGGTACCGTATGGATGTACACGTACGGTATTACACCGTTTTGGTGTGGTTTAGTACCGTATGGAAGTACTCGTACGGTATTGCACCGTTTTGGTGTGGTTTGGTACCGTATGGATGTAGTACGGTATTGCACCGTTTTGGTGTGTTTTGGTACCGTATGGATGTACTCGTACGGTATTGCACCGTTTTGGTTTGGTTTCGTACCGTAACGAAATACTCGTACGGTATTGTACCGTTTTGGTGTGGTTTGCTACCGTAACGAAGTACTCGTACGGTATTGCACCGTTTTAGTTTGGTTTGGTACCGTATGGATGTACTCGTACGGTATTGCGCGTTTTGGTGTGGTTTGGTACCGTATGGATGTACTCGTACGGTATTGCACCGTTTTGGTGTGGTTTGGTACCATTTTGATGTACTCGTACGGTATTGCACCGTTTTGGTGTGGTTTGGCACCGCAACGAAGTACTCGTACGGTATTGTACCGTTTTGGTGTGGTTTGGCACCGCAACGAAGTACTCGTACGGTATTGCACCGTTTTGGTTTGGTTCGGTACCGTATGGATGTAGTGCGGTATTGCACCGTTTTGGTGGGGTTTGGTACCGTATGGATGTACTCGTACGGTATTACACCGTTTTGTTGTGGTTTGGTACCGTATGGATGTACTCGTACGGTATTGCACCGTTTTGGTGTGGTTTGGTACCGTATGGATGTACTCGTATGGTATTGTACCGTTGTGGTGTGGTTTGGTACCGTAACGAAGTACTCGTACCGTATTGTACCCTTTTGGTGTGGGTTGGTATCGTAACGAAGAATTTGTACGGTATTGCACCGTTTTGGTGTGGTTTGGTACCGTATGCATGTACTCGTACGGTATTGCACCGTTTTGGTGTGGTTTGGTACCGTATGGGTGTACTCGTACGGTATTGCACCGTTTTGGTGTGGTTTGGTACCGTATGGATGTACTCAAACGGTATTGCACCGTTTTGGTGTGGTTTGGTACCGTATGGATGTACTCAAACGGTATTGCACCGTTTTGGTGTGGTTTGGTACCGTATGGATGTACTCAAACGGTATTGCACCGTTTTGGTGTGGTTTGGTACCGTATGGATGTAGTGCAGTATTGCACCGTTTTGGTGTGGTTTGGTACCGTATGGATGTACTCATACGGTATTACACCGTTTTGGTGTGGTTTAGTACCGTATGGAAGTACTCGTACGGTATTGCACCGTTTTGGTGTGGTTTGGTACCGTATGGATGTAGTACGGTATTGCACCGTTTTGGTGTGTTTTGGTACCGTATGGATGTACTCGTACGGTATTGCACCGTTTTGGTGTGGTTTGGTACCGTAATGAAGTACTCGTACGGTATTGCACCATTTTGGTGTGGTTTGGTACCGTAACGAAGTACTCGTACGGTATTGCACCGTTTTGGTGTGGTTTGGTACCGTATGGATGTACTCGTACGGTATTGCACCGTTTGGGTGTGGTTTGGTACCGTAACGAAGTACTCGTACGGTATTGTACCCTTTTTGTGTGGTTTGGTACCAAAACGAAGTACTCGTACGGTATTGCACCGTTTTGGTGTGGTTTGGTACCGTATAGATGTACTCGTACGGTATTGCACCGTTTTGGTTTGGTTTCGTACCGTAACGAAATACTCGTACGGTATTGTACCGTTTTGGTGTGGTTTGCTACCGTAACGAAGTACTCGTACGGTATTGCACCGTTTTAGTTTGGTTTGGTACCGTATGGATGTACTCGTACGGTATTGCACCGTTTTGGTGTGGTTTGGTACCGTATGGATGTACTCGTACGGTATTGCACCATTTTGGCGTGGTTTTGTACCTTAACGAAGTACTCGTACGGTATTGTACCCTTTTTGTTTGGTTTGGTACCAAAACGAAGTACTCGTACGGTATTGCACCGTTTTGGTGTGGTTTGGTACCGTATGGATGTACTCGTACGGTATTGCACCGTTTTGGTGTGGTTTTGTACCGTAACGAAGTACTCGTACGGTATTGTACCCTTTTTGTGTGGTTTGGTACCAAAACGAAGTACTCGTACGGTATTGCACCGTTTTGGTGTGGTTTGGTACCGTATAGATGTACTCGTACGGTATTGCACCGTTTTGGTTTGGTTTCGTACCGTAACGAAATACTCGTACGGTATTGTACCGTTTTGGTGTGGTTTGCTACCGTAACGAAGTACTCGTACGGTATTGCACCGTTTTAGTTTGGTTTGGTACCGTATGGATGTACTCGTACGGTATTGCACCGTTTTGGTGTGGTTTGGTACCATAACGAAGTACTCGTACGGTATTGTACCGTTTTGGTGTGGTTTGGTACCGCAACGAAGTGCTCGTACGGTATTGCACCGTTTTGGTGTGGTTTGGTACCGTATGGATGTAGTGCGGTATTGCACCGTTTTGGTGTGGTTTGGTACCGTATGGATGTACTCGTACGGTATTACACCGTTTTGGTGTGGTTTAGTACCGTATGGAAGTACTCGTACAGTATTGCACCGTTTTGGTGTGGTTTGGTACCTTATGGATGTAGTACGGTATTGCACCGTTTTGGTGTGTTTTGGTACCGTATGGATGTACTCGTACGGTATTGAACCGTTTTGGTTTGGTTTCGTACCGTAACGAAATACTCGTACGGTATTGTACCGTTTTGGTGTGGTTTGCTACCGTAACGAAGTACTCGTACGGTATTGCACCGTTTTAGTTTGGTTTGGTACCGTATGGATGTACTCGTACGGTATTGCACCGTTTTGGTGTGGTTTGGTACCGTATGGATGTACTCGTACGGTATTGCACCGTTTTGGTGTGGTTTGGTACCATATGGATGTACTCGTACGGTATTGAACCGTTTTGGTGTGGTTTGGCACCGCAACGAAGTACTCGTACGGTATTGTACTGTTTTGGTGTGGTTTGGCACCGCAACGAAGTACTCGTACGGTATTGCACCGTTTTGGTGTGGTTCGGTACCGTATGGATGTAGTGCGGTATTGCACCGTTTTGGTGGGGTTTGGTACCGTATGGATGTACTCGTACGGTATTACACCGTTTTGTTGTGGTTTGGTACCGTATGGATGTACTCGTACGGTATTGCACCGTTTTGGTGTGGTTTGGTACCGTATGGATGTACTCGTATGGTATTGTACCGTTGTGGTGTGGTTTGGTACCGTAACGAAGTACTCGTACCGTATTGTACCCTTTTGGTGTGGGTTGGTATCGTAACGAAGAATTTGTACGGTATTGCACCGTTTTGGTGTGGTTTGGTACCGTATGCATGTACTCGTACGGTATTGCACCGTTTTGGTGTGGTTTGGTACCGTATGGGTGTACTCGTACGGTATTGCACCGTTTTGGTGTGGTTTGGTACCGTATGGATGTACTCAAACGGTATTGCACCGTTTTGGTGTGGTTTGGTACCGTATGGATGTACTCAAACGGTATTGCACCGTTTTGGTGTGGTTTGGTACCGTATGGATGTAGTGCAGTATTGCACCGTTTTGGTGTGGTTTGGTACCGTATGGATGTACTCGTACGGTATTACACCGTTTCGGTGTGGTTTAGTACCGTATGGAAGTACTCGTACGGTATTGCACCGTTTTGGTGTGGTTTGGTACTGTATGGATGTAGTACGGTATTGCACCGTTTTGGTGTGTTTTGGTACCGTATGGATGTACTCGTACGGTATTGCACCGTTTTGGTGTGGTTTGGTACCGTATGGATGTACTCGTACGGTATTGCACCGTTTGGGTGTGGTTTGGTACCGTAACGAAGTACTCGTACGGTATTGTACCCTTTTTGTGTGGTTTGGTACCAAAACGAAGTACTCGTACGGTATTGCACCGTTTTGGTGTGGTTTGGTACCGTATAGATGTACTCGTACGGTATTGCACCGTTTTGGTTTGGTTTCGTACCGTAACGAAATACTCGTACGGTATTGTACCGTTTTGGTGTGGTTTGCTACCGTAACGAAGTACTCGTACGGTATTGCACCGTTTTAGTTTGGTTTGGTACCGTATGGATGTACTCGTACGGTATTGCACCGTTTTGGTGTGGTTTGGTACCGTATGGATGTACTCGTACGGTATTGCACCGTTTTGGCGTGGTTTTGTACCTTAACGAAGTACTCGTACGGTATTGTACCCTTTTTGTTTGGTTTGGAACCAAAACGAAGTACTCGTACGGTATTGCACCGTTTTGGTGTGGTTTGGTACCGTATGGATGTACTCATACGGTATTGCACCGTTTTGGTGTGGTTTTGTACCGTAACGAAGTACTCGTACGGTATTGTACCCTTTTTGTGTGGTTTGGTACCAAAACGAAGTACTCGTACGGTATTGGACCGTTTTGGTGTGGTTTGGTACCGTATGAATGTAGTACGGTATTGCACCGTTTTGGTGTGTTTTGGTACCGTATGGATGTACTCGTACGGTATTGCACCGTTTTGGTTTGGTTTCGTACCGTAACGAAATACTCGTACGGTATTGTACCGTTTTTGTGTGGTTTGCTACCGTAACGAAGTACTCGTACGGTATTGCACCGTTTTAGTTTGGTTTGGTACCGTATGGATGTACTCGTACGTATAGCACCGTTTTGGTGTGGTTTGGTACCGTATGGATGTACTTTTACGGTATTGCACCGTTTTGGTGTGGTTTGGTACCATAACGAAGTACTCGTACGGTATTGTACCGTTTTGGTGTGGTTTGGTACCGCAACGAAGTGCTCGTACGGTATTGCACCGTTTTGGTGTGGTTTGGTACCGTATGGATGTAGTGCGGTATTGCACCGTTTTGGTGTGGTTTGGTACCGTATGGATGTACTCGTACGGTATTACACCGTTTTGGTGTGGTTTAGTACCGTATGGAAGTACTCGTACGGTATTGCACCGTTTTGGTGTGGTTTGGTACCGTATGGATGTAGTACGGTATTGCACCGTTTTGGTGTGTTTTGGTACCGTATGGATGTACTCGTACGGTATTGCACCGTTTTGGTTTGGTTTCGTACCGTAACGAAATACTCGTACGGTATTGTACCGTTTTGGTTTGGTTTGCTACCGTAACGAAGTACTCGTACGGTATTGCACCGTTTTAGTTTGGTTTGGTACCGTATGGATGTACTCGTACGGTATTGCACGGTTTTGGTGTGGTTTGGTACCGTATGGATGTACTCGTACGGTATTGCACCGTTTTGGTGTGGTTTGGTACCATATGGATGTACTCGTACGGTATTGCACCGTTTTCGTGTGGTTTGGCACCGCAACGAAGTACTCGTACGGTATTGTATCGTTTTGGCGTGGTTTGGCACCGCAACGAAGTACTCGTACGGTATTGCACCGTTTTGGTGTGGTTCGGTACCGTATGGATGTAGTGCGGTATTGCACCGTTTTGGTGGGGTTTGGTACCGTATGGATGTACTCGTACGGTATTGCACCGTTTTGGTGTGGTTTGGTACCGTATGGATGTAGTACGGTATTGCACCGTTTTGGTGTGTTTTGGTACCGTATGGATGTACTCGTACGGTATTGCACCGTTTTGGTGTGGTTTGGTACCGTAACGAAGTACTCGTACGGTATTGCACCATTTTGGTGTGGTTTGGTACCGTAACGAAGTACTCGTACGGTATTGCACCGTTTTGGTGTGGTTTGGTACCGTATGGATGTACTCGTACGGTATTGCACCGTTTGGGTGTGGTTTGGTACCGTAACGAAGTACTCGTACGGTATTGTACCCTTTTTGTGTGGTTTGGTACCAAAACGAAGTACTCGTACGGTATTGCACCGTTTTGGTGTGGTTTGGTACCGTATAGATGTACTCGTACGGTATTGCACCGTTTTGGTTTGGTTTCGTACCGTAACGAAATACTCGTACGGTATTGTACCGTTTTGGTGTGGTTTGCTACCGTAACGAAGTACTCGTACGGTATTGCACCGTTTTAGTTTGGTTTGGTACCGTATGGATGTACTCGTACGGTATTGCACCGTTTTGGTGTGGTTTGGTACCGTATGGATGTACTCGTACGGTATTGCACCATTTTGGCGTGGTTTTGTACCTTAACGAAGTACTCGTACGGTATTGTACCCTTTTTGTTTGGTTTGGTACCAAAACGAAGTACTCGTACGGTATTGCACCGTTTTGGTGTGGTTTGGTACCGTATGGATGTACTCGTACGGTATTGCACCGTTTTGGTGTGGTTTTGTACCGTAACGAAGTACTCGTACGGTATTGTACCCTTTTTGTGTGGTTTGGTACCAAAACGAAGTACTCGTACGGTATTGGACCGTTTTGGTGTGGTTTGGTACCGTATGAATGTAGTACGGTATTGCACCGTTTTGGTGTGTTTTGGTACCGTATGGATGTACTCGTACGGTATTGCACCGTTTTGGTTTGGTTTCGTACCGTAACGAAATACTCGTACGGTATTGTACCATTTTTGTGTGGTTTGCTACCGTAACGAAGTACTCGTACGGTATTGCACCGTTTTAGTTTGGTTTGGTACCGTATGGATGTACTCGTACGGTATTGCACCGTTTTGGTGTGGTTTGGTACCGTATGGATGTACTCGTACGGTATTGCACCGTTTTGGTGTGGTTTGGTACCATAACGAAGTACTCGTACGGTATTGTACCGTTTTGGTGTGGTTTGGTACCGCAACGAAGTGCTCGTACGGTATTGCACCGTTTTGGTGTGGTTTGGTACCGTATGGATGTAGTGCGGTATTGCACCGTTTTGGTGTGGTTTGGTACCGTATGGATGTACTCGTACGGTATTACACCGTTTGGTGTGGTTTAGTACCGTATGGAAGTACTCGTACGGTATTGCACCGTTTTGGTGTGGTTTGGTACCGTATGGATGTAGTACGGTATTGCACCGTTTTGGTGTGTTTTGGTACCGTATGGATGTACTCGTACGGTATTGCACCGTTTTGGTTTGGTTTCGTACCGTAACGAAATACTCGTACGGTATTGTACCGTTTTGGTGTGGTTTGCTACCGTAACGAAGTCCTCGTACGGTATTGCACCGTTTTAGTTTGGTTTGGTACCGTATGGATGTACTCGTACGGTATTGCACCGTTTTGGTGTGGTTTGGTACCCTATGGATGTACTCGTACGGTATTGCACCGTTTTGGTGTGGTTTGGTACCATATGGATGTACTCGTACGGTATTGCACCGTTTTGGTGTGGTTTGGCACCGCAACGAAGTACTCGTACGGTATTGTACCGTTTTGGTGTGGTTTGGCACCGCAACGAAGTACTCGTACGGTATTGCACCGTTTTGGTGTGGTTCGGTACCGTATGGATGTAGTGCGGTATTGCACCGTTTTGGTGGGGTTTGGTACCGTATGGATGTACTCGTACGGTATTACACCGTTTTGTTGTGGTTTGGTACCGTATGGATGTACTCGTACGGTATTGCACCGTTTTGGTGTGGTTTGGTACCGTATGGATGTACTTGTATGGTATTGTACCGTTGTGGTGTGGTTTGGTACCGTAACGAAGTACTCGTACCGTATTGTACCCTTTTGGTGTGGGTTGGTATCGTAACGAAGAATTTGTACGGTATTGCACCGTTTTGGTGTGGTTTGGTACTGTATGCATGTACTCGTACGGTATTGCACCGTTTTGGTGTGGTTTGGTACCGTATGGGTGTACTCGTACGGTATTGCACCGTTTTGGTGTGGTTTGGTACCGTATGGATGTACTCAAACGGTATTGCACCGTTTTGGTGTGGTTTGGTACCGTATGGATGTAGTGCAGTATTGCACCGTTTTGGTGTGGTTTGGTACCGTATGGATGTACTCGTACGGTATTACACCGTTTTGGTGTGGTTTAGTACCGTATGGAAGTACTCGTACGGTATTGCACCGTTTTGGTGTGGTTTGGTACCGTATGGATGTAGTACGGTATTGCATGGTTTTGGTGTGTTTTGGTACCGTATGGATGTACTCGTACGGTATTGCACCGTTTTGGTGTGGTTTGGTACCGTAACGAAGTACTCGTACGGTATTGCACCATTTGTGTGTGGTTTGGTACCGTAACGAAGTACTCGTACGGTATTGCACCGTTTTGGTGTGGTTTGGTACCGTATGGATGTACTCGTACGGTATTGCACCGTTTGGGTGTGGTTTGGTACCGTAACGAAGTACTCGTACGGTATTGTACCCTTTTTGTGTGGTTTGGTACCAAAACGAAGTACTCGTACGGTATTGCACCGTTTTGGTGTGGTTTGGTACCGTATAGATGTACTCGTACGGTATTGCACCGTTTTGGTTTGGTTTCGTACCGTAACGAAATACTCGTACGGTATTGTACCGTTTTGGTGTGGTTTGCTACCGTAACGAAGTACTCGTACGGTATTGCACCGTTTTAGTTTGGTTTGGTACCGTATGGATGTACTCGTACGGTATTGCACCGTTTTGGTGTGGTTTGGTACCGTATGGATGTACTCGTACGGTATGGCACCATTTTGGCGTGGTTTTGTACCTTAACGAAGTACTCGTACGGTATTGTACCCTTTTTGTTTGGTTTGGTACCAAAACGAAGTACTCGTACGGTATTGCACCGTTTTGGTGTGGTTTGGTACCGTATGGATGTACTCGTACGGTATTGCACCGTTTTGGTGTGGTTTTGTACCGTAACGAAGTACTCGTACGGTATTGTACCCTTTTTGTGTGGTTTGGTACCAAAACGAAGTACTCGTACGGTATTGGACCGTTTTGGTGTGGTTTGGTACCGTATGAATGTAGTACGGTATTGCACCGTTTTGGTGTGTTTTGGTACCGTATGGATGTACTCGTACGGTATTGCACCGTTTTGGTTTGGTTTCGTACCGTAACGAAATACTCGTACGGTATTGTACCGTTTTTGTGTGGTTTGCTACCGTAACGAAGTACTCGTACGGTATTGCACCGTTTTAGTTTGGTTTGGTACCGTATGGATGTACTCGTACGGTATTGCACCGTTTTGGTGTGGTTTGGTACCGTATGGATGTACTCGTACGGTATTGCACCGTTTTTGGTGTGGTTTGGTACCATAACGAAGTACTCGTACGGTATTGTACCGTTTTGGTGTGGTTTGGTACCGCAACGAAGTGCTCGTACGGTATTGCACCGTTTTGGTGTGGTTTGGTACAGTATGGATGTAGTGCGGTATTGCACCGTTTTGGTGTGGTTTGGTACCGTATGGATGTACTCGTACGGTATTACACCGTTTTGGTGTGGTTTAGTACCGTATGGAAGTACTCGTACGGTATTGCACCGTTTTGGTGTGGTTTGGTACCGTATGGATGTAGTACGGTATTGCACCGTTTTGGTGTGTTTTGGTACCGTATGGATGTACTCGTACGGTATTGCACCGTTTTGGTTTGGTTTCGTTCCGTAACGAAATACTCGTACAGTATTGTACCGTTTTGGTGTGGTTTGCTACCGTAACGAAGTACTCGTACGGTATTGCACCGTTTTAGTTTGGTTTGGTACCGTATGGATGTACTCGTACGGTATTGCACCGTTTTGGTGTGGTTTGGTACCGTATGGATGTACTCGTACGGTATTGCACCGTTTTGGTGTGGTTTGGTACCATATGGATGTACTCGTACGGTATTGCACCCTTTTGGTGTGGTTTGGCACCGCAACGAAGTACTCGTACGGTATTGCACCGTTTTGGTGTGGTTCGGTACCGTATGGATGTAGTGCGGTATTGCACCGTTTTGGTGGGGTTTGGTACCGTATGGATGTACTCGTACGGTATTGCACCGTTTTAGTTTGGTTTGGTACCGTATGGATGTAGTACGGTATTGCACCGTTTTGGTGTGTTTTGGTACCGTATGGATGTACTCGTACGGTATTGCACCGTTTTGGTGTGGTTTGGTACCGTAACGAAGTACTCGTACGGTATTGCACCATTTTGGTGTGGTTTGGTACCGTAACGAAGTACTCGTACGGTATTGCACCGTTTTGGTGTGGTTTGGTACCGTATGGATGTACTCGTACGGTATTGCACGGTTTTGGTGTGGTTTGGTTCCGTATGGATGTACTCGTACGGTATTGCACCGTTTTGGTGTGGTTTGGTTCCGTATGGATGTACTTGAACGGTATTGTACCGTTTTAGTGTGGTTTGGTACCGTAACGAAGTGCTCGTACGGTATTGTACCCTTTTTGTGTGGTTTGGTACCGTAACGAAGTACTCGTATGGTATTGCACCGTTTTGTTGCGGTTTGGTACCGTATGGATATACTCGTACGGTATTGCACCGTTTTGGTTTGGTTTGGTACCGTAACGACGTACTTGTACGGTATTGTACCATTTTCGTGTGGTTTGGTACCGTAACGAACTACTCGTACGGTATTGCACCGTTTTGGTGTGGTTTGGTACCGTAGTAATGTACTCGTACGGTATTGCACCGTTTTGGTGTGGTTTGGTACCGTAACGAAGTACTCGTACGGTATTGTACCGTTGTGGTGTGGTTTGGTACCGTAACGAAGTACTCGTACGGTATTGCACCGTTTGGGTGTGGTTTGGTGCCGTAACGAAGTACTCGTACGGTATTCAATCGTTTTGGTGTGGTTTGGTACCGTATGGATGTACTCGTACGGTATTGCACCGTTTTCGTTTGGTTTGGTACCGTATGGATGTACTCGTACGGTATTGCACCGTTTTGGTGTGGTTTGGTACCGTATGGATGTACTCGTACGGTATTGCACCGTTTTGGTGTGGTTTGGTACCGTATGGATGTACTCGTACGGTATTGCACCGTTTTGCTGTGGTTTGGTACCGTAACGAAGTACTCGTACGGTATTGTACCCTTTTTGTGTGGTTTGGTTCCAAAACGAAGTACTCGTACGGTATTGCACCGTTTTGGTGTGGTTTGGTACCGTATGGATGTACTCGTACGGTATTGCACCGTTTTGGTTTGGTTTGGTACCGTAACGAAATACTCGTACGGTATTGTACCGTTTTGGTGTGGTTTGCTACCGTAACGAAGTACTCGTACGGTATTGCACCGTTTTGGTGTGGTTTGGTACCGTATGGATGTAGTACTGTATTGAACCGTTTCGGTGTGGTTTGGTACCGTATGGATGTACTCGTACGGTATTGCACCGTTTTGGTGTGGTTTGGTACCCTATGGATGTACTCGAACAGTATTGCACCGTTTTGGTGTTGTTTGGTACCGTATGGATGTACTCGTACGGTATTGCACCAATTTGGTGTGGTTTGCTACCATATGGATGTACTCGTACGGTATTGCACCGTTTGGTTTGGTTTGGTACCGTACGGATGTACTCGTACGGTATTGTACTGTTTTGGTGTGGTTTGGTACCGTAACGAAGTACTCGTATGGTATTGTTCTCTTTTTGTGTGGTTTGGTACTGTAACGAAGTACTCGTACGGTATTGCACCGTTTTGGTGTGGTTTGGTACCGTATGGATGTACTCGTACGGTATTGCACCATTTTGGTTTGGTTTGGTACTGTAACGAAATACTCGTATGGTATTGTACCGTTTTGGTGTGGTTTGGTACCGCAACGAAGTACTCGTACGGTATTGCACCGTTTTGGTGTGGTTTGGTACCGTATGGATGTAGTACGGTATTGCACCGTTTTGGTGTGGTTTGGTACCGTATGGATGTACTCGTACGGTATTGCACCGTTTTGGTGTGGTTTGGTACCGTATGGATGTACTCGTACGGTATTGCACCGTTTTGGTGTGGTTTGGTACCCTATGGATGTACTCGTACAGTATTGCACCGTTTTGGTGTTGTTTGGTACCGTATGGATATACTCGTACGGTATTGCACCGTTTTGGTGTGGTTTGGTACCGTAACGTAGTACTCGTACGGTATTGTACCGTTGTGGCGTGGTTTGGTACCGTAACGAAGTACTCGTACGGTATTGCACCGTTTTGGTTTGGTTTCGTACCGTAACGAAATACTCGTACGGTATTGTACCGTTTTTGTGTGGTTTGCTACCGTAACGAAGTACTCGTACGGTATTGCACCGTTTTAGTTTTGTTTGGTACCGTATGGATGTACTCGTACGGTATTGCACCGTTTTGGTGTGGTTTGGTACCGTATGGATGTACTCGTACGGTATTGCACCGTTTTGGTGTGGTTTGGTACCATAACGAAGTACTCGTACGGTATTGTACTGTTTTGGTGTGGTTTGGTACCGCAACGAAGTGCTCGTACGGTATTGCACCGTTTTGGTGTGGTTTGGTACCGTATGGATGTAGTGCGGTATTGCACCGTTTTGGTGTGGTTTGGTACCGTATGGATGTACTCGTACGGTATTACACCGTTTTGGTGTGGTTTAGTACCGTATGGAAGTACTCGTACGGTATTGCACCGTTTTGGTGTGGTTTGGTACCGTATGGATGTAGTACGGTATTGCACCGTTTTGGTGTGTTTTGGTACCGTATGGATGTACTCGTACGGTATTGCACCGTTTTGGTTTGGTTTCGTACCGTAACGAAATACTCGTACGGTATTGTACCGTTTTGGTGTGGTTTGCTACCGTAACGAAGTGCTCGTACGGTATTGCACCGTTTTAGTTTGGTTTGGTACCGTATGGATGTACTCGTACGGTATTGCACCGTTTTGGTGTGGTTTGGTACCGTATGGATGTACTCGTACGGTATTGCACTGTTTTGGTGTGGTTTGGTACCATATGGATGTACTCGTACGGTATTGCACCGTTTTGGTGTGGTTTGGCACCGCAACGAAGTACTCGTACGGTATTGTACCGTTTTGGTGTGGTTTGGCACCGCAACGAAGTACTCGTACGGTATTGCACCGTTTTGGTGTGGTTCGGTACCGTATGGATGTAGTGCGGTACTGCACCGTTTTGGTGGGGTTTGGTACCGTATGGATGTACTCGTACGGTATTACACCGTTTTGTTGTGGTTTGGTACCGTATGGATGTACTCGTACGGTATTGCACCGTTTTGGTGTGGTTTGCTACCATATGGATGTACTCGTACGGTATTGCACCGTTTGGTTTGGTTTGGTACCGTACGGATGTACTCGTACGGTATTGTACTGTTTTGGTGTGGTTTGGTACCGTAACGAAGTACTCGTATGGTATTGTTCTCTTTTTGTGTGGTTTGGTACTGTAACGAAGTACTCGTACGGTATTGCACCGTTTTGGTGTGGTTTGGTACCGTATGGATGTACTCGTACGGTATTGCACCATTTTGGTTTGGTTTGGTACTGTAACGAAATACTCGTATGGTATTGTACCGTTTTGGTGTGGTTTGGTACCGCAACGAAGTACTCGTACGGTATTGCACCGTTTTGGTGTGGTTTGGTACCGTATGGATGTAGTACGGTATTGCACCAATTTGGTGTGGTTTGCTACCATATGGATGTACTCGTACGGTATTGCACCGTTTGGTTTGGTTTGGTACCGTACGGATGTACTCGTACGGTATTGTACTGTTTTGGTGTGGTTTGGTACCGTAACGAAGTACTCGTATGGTATTGTTCTCTTTTTGTGTGGTTTGGTACTGTAACGAAGTACTCGTACGGTATTGCACCGTTTTGGTGTGGTTTGGTACCGTATGGATGTACTCGTACGGTATTGCACCATTTTGGTTTGGTTTGGTACTGTAACGAAATACTCGTATGGTATTGTACCGTTTTGGTGTGGTTTGGTACCGCAACGAAGTACTCGTACGGTATTGCACCGTTTTGGTGTGGTTTGGTACCGTATGGATGTAGTACGGTATTGCACCGTTTTGGTGTGGTTTGGTACCGTATGGATGTACTCGTACGGTATTGCACCGTTTTGGTGTGGTTTGGTACCGTATGGATGTACTCGTACGGTATTGCACCGTTTTGGTGTGGTTTGGTACCCTATGGATGTACTCGTACAGTATTGCACCGTTTTGGTGTTGTTTGGTACCGTATGGATATACTCGTACGGTATTGCACCGTTTTGGTGTGGTTTGGTACCGTAACGTAGTACTCGTACGGTATTGTACCGTTGTGGCGTGGTTTGGTACCGTAACGAAGTACTCGTACGGTATTGCACCGTTTTGGTTTGGTTTCGTACCGTAACGAAATACTCGTACGGTATTGTACCGTTTTTGTGTGGTTTGCTACCGTAACGAAGTACTCGTACGGTATTGCACCGTTTTAGTTTTGTTTGGTACCGTATGGATGTACTCGTACGGTATTGCACCGTTTTGGTGTGGTTTGGTACCGTATGGATGTACTCGTACGGTATTGCACCGTTTTGGTGTGGTTTGGTACCATAACGAAGTACTCGTACGGTATTGTACTGTTTTGGTGTGGTTTGGTACCGCAACGAAGTGCTCGTACGGTATTGCACCGTTTTGGTGTGGTTTGGTACCGTATGGATGTAGTGCGGTATTGCACCGTTTTGGTGTGGTTTGGTACCGTATGGATGTACTCGTACGGTATTACACCGTTTTGGTGTGGTTTAGTACCGTATGGAAGTACTCGTACGGTATTGCACCGTTTTGGTGTGGTTTGGTACCGTATGGATGTAGTACGGTATTGCACCGTTTTGGTGTGTTTTGGTACCGTATGGATGTACTCGTACGGTATTGCACCGTTTTGGTTTGGTTTCGTACCGTAACGAAATACTCGTACGGTATTGTACCGTTTTGGTGTGGTTTGCTACCGTAACGAAGTGCTCGTACGGTATTGCACCGTTTTAGTTTGGTTTGGTACCGTATGGATGTACTCGTACGGTATTGCACCGTTTTGGTGTGGTTTGGTACCGTATGGATGTACTCGTACGGTATTGCACTGTTTTGGTGTGGTTTGGTACCATATGGATGTACTCGTACGGTATTGCACCGTTTTGGTGTGGTTTGGCACCGCAACGAAGTACTCGTACGGTATTGTACCGTTTTGGTGTGGTTTGGCACCGCAACGAAGTACTCGTACGGTATTGCACCGTTTTGGTGTGGTTCGGTACCGTATGGATGTAGTGCGGTACTGCACCGTTTTGGTGGGGTTTGGTACCGTATGGATGTACTCGTACGGTATTACACCGTTTTGTTGTGGTTTGGTACCGTATGGATGTACTCGTACGGTATTGCACCGTTTTGGTGTGGTTTGGTACCGTATGGATGTACTCGTATGGTATTGTACCGTTGTGGTGTGGTGTGGTACCGTAACGAAGTACTCGTACCGTATTGTACCCTTTTGGTGTGGGTTGGTATCGTAACGAAGAATTTGTACGGTATTGCACCGTTTTGGTGTGGTTTGGTACCGTATGCATATACTCGTACGGTATTGCACCGTTTTGGTGTGGTTTGGTACCGTATGGGTGTACTCGTACGGTATTGCACCGTTTTGGTGTGGTTTGGTACCGTATGGATGTACTCAAACGGTATTGCACCGTTTTGGTGTGGTTTGGTACCGTAACGAAGTACTCGTACGGTATTGCACCGTTTTGGTGTGGTTTGGTACCGTAACGAAGTACTCGTACAGTATTGCACCGTTTTGGTGTGGTTTGGTACCGTATGGATGTACTCGTACGGTATTGCACCGTTTTGGTTTGGTTCGGTACCGTAACGAAGTACTCGTACGGTATTGTACCCTTTTTGTGTGGTTTGGTACCAAAACGAAGTACTAGTACGGTATTGCATCGTTTTGGTGTGGTTTGGTACCGTATGGATGTACTCGTACGGTATTGCACGGTTTTGGTGTGGTTTGGTTCCGTATGGATGTACTCGTACGGTATTGCACCGTTTTGGTGTGGTTTGGTTCCGTATGGATGTACTTGAACGGTATTGTACCGTTTTAGTGTGGTTTGGTACCGTAACGAAGTGCTCGTACGGTATTGTACCCTTTTTGTGTGGTTTGGTACCGTAACGAAGTACTCGTATGGTATTGCACCGTTTTGTTGCGGTTTGGTACCGTATGGATATACTCGTACGGTATTGCACCGTTTTGGTTTGGTTTGGTACCGTAACGACGTACTTGTACGGTATTGTACCATTTTCGTGTGGTTTGGTACCGTAACGAACTACTCGTACGGTATTGCACCGTTTTGGTGTGGTTTTGTACCGTAATAATGTACTCGTACAGTATTGCACCATTTTGGTGTGGTTTGGTACCGTAACGAAGTACTCGTACGGTATTGTACCGTTGTGGTGTGGTTTGGTACCGTAACGAAGTACTCGTACGGTATTGCACCGTTTGGGTGTGGTTTGGTGCCGTAACGAAGTACTCGTACGGTATTCAATCGTTTTGGTGTGGTTTGGTACCGTATGGATGTACTCGTACGGTATTGTACCGTTGTGGCGTGGTTTGGTACCGTAACGAAGTACTCGTACGGTATTGCACCGTTTTGGTTTGGTTTCGTACCGTAACGAAATACTCGTACGGTATTGTACCGTTTTTGTGTGGTTTGCTACCGTAACGAAGTACTCGTACGGTATTGCACCGTTTTAGTTTGGTTTGGTACCGTATGGATGTACTCGTACGGTATTGCACCGTTTTGGTGTGGTTTGGTACCGTATGGATGTACTCGTACGGTATTGCACCGTTTTGGTGTGGTTTGGTACCATAACGAAGTACTCGTACGGTATTGTACCGTTTTGGTGTGGTTTGGTACCGCAACGAAGTGCTCGTACGGTATTGCACCGTTTTAGTGTGGTTTGGTACCGTATGGATGTAGTGCGGTATTGCACCGTTTTGGTGTGGTTTGGTACCGTATGGACGTACTCGTACGGTATTACACCGTTTTGGTGTGGTTTAGTACCGTATGGAAGTACTCGTACGGTATTGCACCGTTTTGGTGTGGTTTGGTACCGTATGGATGTAGTACGGTATTGCACCGTTTTGGTGTGTTTTGGTACCGTATGGATGTACTCGTACGGTATTGCACCGTTTTGGTTTGGTTTCGTACCGTAACGAAATACTCGTACGGTATTGTACCGTTTTGGTGTGGTTTGCTACCGTAACGAAGTGCTCGTACGGTATTGCACCGTTTTAGTTTGGTTTGGTACCGTATGGATGTACTCGTACGGTATTGCACCGTTTTGGTGTGGTTTGGTACCGTATGGATGTACTCGTACGGTATTGCACCGTTTTGGTGTGGTTTGGTACCATATGGATGTACTCGTACGGTATTGCACCGTTTTGGTGTGGTTTGGAACCGCAACGAAGTACTCGTACGGTATTGTACCGTTTTGGTGTGGTTTGGCACCGCAACGAAGTACTCGTACGGTATTGCACCGTTTTGGTGTGGTTCGGTACCGTATGGATGTAGTGCGGTACTGCACCGTTTTGGTGGGGTTTGGTACCGTATGGATGTACTCGTACGGTATTACACCGTTTTGTTGTGGTTTGGTACCGTATGGATGTACTCGTACGGTATTGCACCGTTTTGGTGTGGTTTGGTACCGTATGGATGTAATCGTATGGTATTGTACCGTTGTGGTGTGGTTTGGTACCGTAACGAAGTACTCGTACCGTATTGTACCCTTTTGGTGTGGGTTGGTATCGTAACGAAGAATTTGTACGGTATTGCACCGTTTTGGTGTGGTTTGGTACCGTATGCATGTACTCGTACGGTATTGCACCGTTTTGGTGTGGTTTGGTATCGTATGGGTGTACTCGTACGGTATTGCACCGTTTTGGTGTGGTTTGGTACCGTATGGATGTACTCAAACGGTATTGCACCGTTTTGGTGTGGTTTGGTACCGTATGGATGTACTCAAACGGTATTGCACCGTTTTGGTGTGGTTTGGTACCGTAACGAAGTACTCGTACGGTATTGCACCGTTTTGGTGTGGTTTGGTACCGTAACGAAGTACTCGTACAGTATTGCACCGTTTTGGTGTGGTTTGGTACCGTATGGATGTACTCGTACGGTATTGCACCGTTTTGGTTTGGTTCGGTACCGTAACGAAGTACTCGTACGGTATTGTACCCTTTTTGTGTGGTTTGGTACCAAAACGAAGTACTAGTACGGTATTGCACCGTTTGGTGTGGTTTGGTACCGTATGGATGTACTCGTACGGTATTGCACGGTTTTGGTGTGGTTTGGTTCCGTATGGATGTACTCGTACGGTATTGCACCGTTTTGGTGTGGTTTGGTTCCGTATGGATGTACTTGAACGGTATTGTACCGTTTTAGTGTGGTTTGGTACCGTAACGAAGTGCTCGTACGGTATTGTACCCTTTTTGTGTGGTTTGGTACCGTAACGAAGTACTCGTATGGTATTGCACCGTTTTGTTGCGGTTTGGTACCGTATGGATATACTCGTACGGTATTGCACCGTTTTGGTTTGGTTTGGTACCGTAACGACGTACTTGTACGGTATTGTACCATTTTCGTGTGGTTTGGTACCGTAACGAACTACTCGTACGGTATTGCACCGTTTTGGTGTGATTTGGTACCGTAATAATGTACTCGTACGGTATTGCACCGTTTTGGTGTGGTTTGGTACCGTAACGAAGTACTCGTACGGTATTGTACCGTTGTGGTGTGGTTTTGTACCGTAACGAAGTACTCGTACGGTATTGCACCGTTTGGGTGTGGTTTGGTGCCGTAACGAAGTACTCGTACGGTATTCAATCGTTTTGGTGTGGTTTGGTACCGTATGGATGTACTCGTACGGTATTTCACCGTTTTCGTTTGGTTTGGTACCGTATGGATGTACTCGTACGGTATTGCACCGTTTTGGTGTGGTTTGGTACCGTATGGATGTACTCGTACGGTATTGCACCGTTTTGGTGTGGTTTGGTACCGTATGGATGTACTCGTACGGTATTGCACCGTTTTGCTGTGGTTTGGTACCGTAACGAAGTACTCGTACGGTATTGTACCCTTTTTGTGTGGTTTGGTTCCAAAACGAAGTACTCGTACGGTATTGCACCGTTTTGGTGTGGTTTGGTACCGTATGGATGTACTCGTACGGTATTGCACCGTTTTGGTTTGGTTTGGTACCGTAACGAAATACTCGTACGGTATTGTACCGTTTTGGTGTGGTTTGCTACCGTAACGAAGTACTCGTACGGTATTGCCCCGTTTTGGTGTGGTTTGGTACCGTATGGATGTAGTACGGTATTGAACCATTTTGGTGTTGTTTGGTACCGTATGGATGTACTCGTACGGTATTGCACCGTTTTGGTGTGGTTTGGTACCCTATGGATGTACTCGTACAGTATTGCACCGTTTTGGTGTTGTTTGGTACCGTATGGATGTACTCGTACGGTATTGCACCAATTTGGTGTGGTTTGCTACCATATGGATGTACTCGTACGGTATTGCACCGTTTGGTGTGGTTTGGTACCGTACGGATGTACTCGTACGGTATTGTACTGTTTTGGTGTGGTTTGGTACCGTAACGAAGTACTCGTATGGTATTGTTCTCTTTTTGTGTGGTTTGGTACTGTAACGAAGTACTCGTACGGTATTGCACCGTTTTGGTGTGGTTTTGTACCGTATGGATGTACTCGTACGGTATTGCACCATTTTGGTTTGGTTTGGTACTGTAACGAAATACTCGTACGGTATTGTACCGTTTTGGTGTGGTTTGGTACCGCAACGAAGTACTCGTACGGTATTGCACCGTTTTGGTGTGGTTTGGTACCGTATGGATGTTGTACGGTATTGCACCGTTTTGGTGTGGTTTGGTACCGTATGGATGTACTCGTACGGTATTGCACCGTTTTGGTGTGGTTTGGTACCGTATGGATGTACTCGTACGGTATTGCACCGTTTTGGTGTGGTTTGGTACCCTATGGATGTACTCGTACAGTATTGCACCGTTTTGGTGTTGTTTGGTACCGTATGGATATACTCGTACGGTATTGCACCGTTTTGGTGTGGTTTGGTACCGTAACGTAGTACTCGTACGGTATTGTACCGTTGTGGCGTGGTTTGGTACCGTAACGATGTACTCGTACGGTATTGCACCGTTTTGGTGTGGTTTGGTACCGTAACGAAGTACTCGTACGGTATTGCACCGTTTTGGTGTGGTTTGGTACCGTAACGAAGTACTCGTACGGTATTGCACCATTTTGGTGTGGTTTGGTAACGTATGGATGTACTCGTACGGTATTGCACCGTTTTGGTGTGGTTTGGTACCATATGGATGTACTCGTACGGTATTACACCGTTTTGGTGTGGTTTGGTACCGCAACCAAGTACTCGTACGGTATTACACCGTTTTGGTGTGGTTTGGTATCGTATGGATGTAGTGCGGTATTGCACCGTTTTGGTGTGGTTTGGTACCGTATGGATGTACTCGTTCGGTATTACACCGTTTTGGTGTGGTTTGGTACCGTATGGATGTACTCGTACGGTATTGCACCGTTTTGGTGTGGTTTGGTACCGTATGGATGTACTCGTATGGTATTGTACCGTTGTGGTGTGGTTTGGTACCGTAACGAAGTACTCGTACCGTATTGTACCCTTTTGGTGTGGTTTGGTACCGTAACGAAGAATTTGTACGGTATTGCACCGTTTTGGTGTGGTTTGTTACCGTATGGATGTACTCGTACGGTATTGCACCGTTTTGGTGTGGTTTGGTACCGTAACGAAGTACTCGTACGGTATTGCACCGTTTTGGTGTGGTTTGGTACCGTAACGAAGTACTCGTACAGTATTGCACCGTTTTGGTGTGGTTTGGTACCGTATGGATGTACTCGTACGGTATTGCACCGTTTTGGTTTGGTTCGGTACCGTAACGAAGTACTCGTACGGTATTGTACCCTTTTTGTGTGGTTTGGTACCAAAACGAAGTACTCGTACGGTATTGCACCGTTTTGGTGTGGTTTGGTACCGTATGGATGTACTCGTTTGGTATTGCACCGTTTTGGTGTGGTTTGGTACCGTAACGAAGTACTCGTACGGTATTGTACCGTTTTTGTCTGGTTTGGTACCAAAACGAAGTACTCGTACGGTATTGCACCGTTTTGGTGTGGTTTGGTACCGTATGGATGTACTCGTACGGTATTGCACCGTTTTGGTTTGGTTTGGTACCGTAACGAAATACTCGTACGGTATTGTACCGTTTTGGTGTGGTTTGCTACCGCAACGAAGTACTCGTACGGTATTGCACCGTTTTGGTGTGGTTTGGTACCGTATGGATGTACTCGTACGGTATTGCACCGTTTTGGTGTGGTTTGGTACCGTATGGATGTACTCGTACGGTATTGCACGGTTTGGGTTTGGTTTGGTTCCGTATGGATGTACTCATACGGTATTGCACCGTTTTGGTGTGGTTTGGTTCCGTATGGATGTACTTGAACAGTATTGTACCGTTTTAGTGTGGTTTGGTACCGTAACGAAGTGCTCGTACGGTATTGTACCCTTTTTGTGTGGTTTGGTACCATAACGAAGTACTCGTATGGTATTGCACCGTTTTGTTGTGGTTTGGTACCGTATGGATATACTCGTACGGTACTGCACCGTTTTGGTTTGGTTTGGTACCGTAACGCTGTACTTGTACGGTATTGTACCATTTTCGTGTGGTTTGGTACCGTAACGAAGTGCTCGTACGGTATTGCACCGTTTTGGTGTGGTTTGGTACCGTAATAATGTACTCGTACGGTATTGCACCGTTTTGGTGTGGTTTGGTACCGTAACGAAGTACTCGTACGGTATTGTACCATTGTGGTGTGGCTTGGAACCGTAACGAAGTACTCGTACGGTATTGCACCGTTTTGGTGTGGTTTGGTACCGTAACGAAGTACTCGTACTGTATTGCAACGTTTTGGTGTGGTTCGGTACCGTATGGATGTACTCGTACGGTATTGCACCGCTTTGGTGTGGTTTGGTACCGTAACGAAGTACTCGTACGGTATTGTACCCTTTTTGTGTGGTTTGGTACCAAAACGAAGTACTCGTACGGTATTGCACCGTTTTGGTGTGGTTTGGTACCGTATGGATGTACTCGTACGGTATTGCACCGTTTTGGTGTGGTTTGGTACCGTATGGGTGTACTCGTACGGTATTGCACCGTTTTGGTGTGGTTTGGTACCGTATGGATGTACTCGTACGGTATTGCACCATTTTGGTGTGGTTTGGTACCATATGGATGTACTCGTACGGTATTGCACCGTTTTGGTGTGGTTTGGTACCGTAACGAAGTACTCGTACGGTATTGTACCGTTTTGGTGTGGTTTGGTACCGCAACGAAGTACTCGTACGGTATTGCACCGTTTTGGTGTGGTTTGGTACCGTAACGAAGTACTCGTACGGTATTGCACCGTTTTGGTTTGGTTTGGTACCGTAACGAAATACTCGTACGGTATTGCACCGTTTTGGTGTGGTTTGGTACCGTATGGATGTACTCGTACGGTATTGCACCGTTTTGGTGTGGTTTGGTACCATATGGATGTACTCGTACGGTATTGCACCGTTTTGGTGTGGTTTGGTACCGTAACGAAGTACTCGTACGGTATTGTACCGTTTAGGTGTGGTTTGGTACCGCAACGAAGTACTCGTACGGTATTGCACTGTTTTGGTGTGGTTTGGTATCGTATGGATGTAGTGCGGTATTGCACCGTTTTGGTGTGGTTTGGTACCGTATGGATGTACTCGTACGGTATTGCACCGTTTTGGTGTGGTTTGGTACCGTATGGATGTACTCGTATGGTATTGTACCGTTGTGGTGTGGTTTGCTACCGTAACGAAGTACTCGTACCGTATTGTACCCTTTTGGTGTGGTTTGGTACCGTAACGAAGAATTTGTACGGTATTGCACCGTTTTGGTGTGGTTTGGTACCGTATGGATGTACTCGTACGGTATTGCACCGTTTTTGTGTGGTTTGGTACCGTAACGAAGTACTCGTACGGTATTGCACCGTTTTGGTGTGGTTTGGTACCGTAACGTAGTACTCGTACAGTATTGCACCGTTTTGGTGTGGTTTGGCACCGTATGGATGTACTCGTACGGTATTGCACCGTTTTGGTTTGGTTCGGTACCGTAACGAAGTACTCGTACGGTATTGTACCCTTTTTGTGTGGTTTGGTACCAAAACGAAGTACTCGTACGGTATTGCACCGTTTTGGTGTGGTTTGGTACCGTATGGATTTACTCGTTCGGTATTGCACCGTTTTGGTGTGGTTTGGTACCGTAACGAAGTACTCGTACGGTATTGTACCCTTTTTGTCTGGTTTGGTACCAAAACAAAGTACTCGTACGGTATTGCACCGTTTTGGTGTGGTTTGGTACCGTATGGATGTACTCGTACGGTATTGCACCGTTTTTGTTTGGTTTGGTACCGTAACGAAATACTCGTACGGTATTGTACCGTTTTGGTGTGGTTTGCTACCGCAAGGAAGTACTCGTACGGTATTGCACCGTTTTGGTGTGGTTTGGTACCGTATGGATGTACTCGTACGGTATTGCACCGTTTTGGTGTGGTTTGGTACTGTATGGATGTACTCGTACGGTATTGCACGGTTTTGGTGTGGTTTGGTTCCGTATGGATGTACTCGTACGGTATTGCACCGTTTTGGTGTGGTTTGGTTCCGTATGGATGTACTTGAACAGTATTGTACCGTTTTAGTGTGGTTTCGTACCGTAACGAAGTGCTCGTACGGTATTGTACCCTTTTTGTGTGGTTTGGTACCATAACGAAGTACTCGTATGGTATTGCACCGTTTTGTTGTGGTTTGGTACCGTATGGATATACTCGTACGGTATTGCACCGTTTTGGTTTGGTTTGGTACCGTAACGCTGTACTTGTACGGTATTGTACCGTTTTCGTGTGGTTTGGTACCGTAACGAAGTACTCGTACGGTATTGCACCGTTTTGGTGTGGTTTGGTACCGTAATAAAGTACTCGTACGGTATTGCACCGTTTTGGTGTGGTTTGGTACCGTAACGAAGTACTCGTACGGTATTGTACCGTTGTGGTGTGGTTTGGTACCGTAACGAAGTACTCGTACGGTATTGCACCGTTTTGGTGTGGTTTGGTACCGTAACGAAGTACTCGTACGGTATTGCAACGTTTTGGTGTGGTTCGGTACCGTATGGATGTACTCGTACGGTATTGCACCGCTTTGGTGTGGTTTGGTACCGTAACGAAGTACTCGTACGGTATTGTACCCTTTTTGTGTGGTTTGGTACCAAAACGAAGTACTCGTACGGTATTGCACCGTTTTGGTGTGGTTTGGTACCGTATGGATGTAGTCGTACGGTATTGCACCGTTTTGGAGTGGTTTGGTACCATATGGATGTACTCGTACGGTATTGCACCGTTTTGGTGTGGTTTGGTACCGTAACGAAGTACTCGTACGGTATTGTACCGTTTTGGTGTGGTTTGGTACCGCAACGAAGTACTCGTACGGTATTGCACCGTTTTGGTTTGGTTTGGTACCGTAACGAAATACTCGTTCGGTATTGTACCGTTTTGGTGTGGTTTGCTACCGTAACGAAGTACTCGTACGGTATTGCACCGTTTTGGTGTGGTTTGGTACCGTATGGATGTGGTACGGTATTGCACCATTTTGGTGTGGTTTGGTACCGTATGGATGTACTCGTACGGTATTACACCGTTTTGGTGTGGTTTGGTACCGTATGGATGTACTCGTACGATATTGCACCGTCTTGGTGTGTTTTGGTACCGTATGGATGTACTCGTATGGTATAGTACCGTTGTGGTGTGGTTTGGTACCGTAACGAAGTACTCGTACCGTATTGTACCCTTTTGGTGTGGTTTGGTACCGTAACGAAGTACTCGTACGGTATTGTACCGTTTTGGTGTGGTTTGGTACCGTAACGAAGTACTCGTACGGTATTGCACCGTTTTGGCGTGGTTTGGTACCGTATGGATGTACTCGTACGGTATTGCACCGTTTTGGTGTGGTTTGGTACCTTATGGATGTACTCGTACGGTATTGCACCGTTTTGGTGTGGTTTGGTACCGTAACGAAGTAGTCGTACGGTATTGTACCGTTTTGGTGTGGTTTGGTACCGCAACGAGGTACTCGTACGGTATTGCTCCGTTTTGGTGTGGTTTGGTACCGTATGGATGTACTCGTACGGTATTGCACCGTTTTTGAGTGGTTTGGTACCGTATGGATGTACTCGTACGGTATTACACCCTTTTGGTGTGGTTTGGTACCGTATGGATGTACTCTTACGGTATTGCACCGTTTTGGTGTGGTTTGGTACCGTATGGATGTACTCGTATGGTATTGTACCGTTGTGGTGTGGTTTGGTACCGTAACGAAGTACTCGTACCGTATTGTACCCTTTTGGTGTGGTTTGGTACCGTAACGAAGAATTTGTACGGTATTGCACCGTTTTGGTGTGGTTTGGTACCGTATGGATGTACTCGTACGGTATTGCACCGTTTTGGTGTGGTTTGGTACCGTATGGGTGTACTCGTACGGTATTGCACCGTTTTGGTGTGGTTTGGTACCGTATGGATGTACTCGTACGGTATTGCACCGTTTTGGTGTGGTTTGGTACCGTATGGGTGTACTCGTACGGTATTGCACCGTTTTGGTGTGGTTTGGTACCGTATGGATGTACTCGTACGGTATTGCACCGTTTTGGTGTGGTTTGGTACCTTATGGATGTACTCGTACGGTATTGCCCCGTTTTAGTGTGGTTTGGTACCGTAACGAAGTACTCGTACGGTATTGTACCGTTTTGGTGTGGTTTGGTACCGCAACGAAGTACTCGTACGGTATTGCTCCGTTTTGGTGTGGTTTGGTACCGTATGGATGTAGTGCGGTATTGCACCGTTTTGGAGTGGTTTGGTACCGTATGGATGTACTCGTACGGTATTGCACCGTTTTGGTGTGGTTTGGTACCGTATGGATGTACTCGTATGGTATTGCACGGTTTTGGTGTGGTTTGGTTCCGTATGGATGTACTCATACGGTATTGGACCGTTTTGGTGTGGTTTGGTTCCGTATGGATGTACTTGAACGGTATTGTACCGTTTTAGTGTGGTTTGGTACCGTAACGAAGTGCTCGTACGGTATTGTACCCTTTTTGTGTGGTTTGGTACCGTAACGAAGTACTCGTATGGTATTGCACCGTTTTGTTGTTGTTTGGTACCGTATGGATATACTCGTACGGTATTGCACCGTTTTGGTTTGGTTTGGTACCGTAACGACGTACTTGTACGGTATTGTACCGTTTTCGTGTGGTTTGGTACCGTAACGAAGTACTCGTACGGTAATGCATCGTTTTGGTGTGGTTTGGTACCGTAATAATGTACTCGTACGGTATTGCACCGTTTTGGTGTGGTTTGGTACCGTAACGAAGTACTCTTACGGTATTGTACCGTTGTGGTGTGATTTGGTACCGTAACGAAGTACTCGTACGGTATTGCACCGTTTTGGTGTGGTTTGGTACCGTAACGAAGTACTCGTACGGTATTGCAACGTTTTGGTGTGGTTTGGTACCGTATGGATGTACTCGTACGGTATTGCACCGTTTTGGTTTGGTTTGGTACCGTAACGAAATACTCGTACGGTATTGTACCGTTTTGGTGTGGTTTGCTACCGTAACGAAGTACTCGTACGGTATTGCACCGTTTTTGTGTGGTTTGGTACCGTAACGAAGTACTCGTACGGTATTGTACCCTTTTTGTGTGGTTTGCTACCGCAACGAAGTACTCGTACGGTATTGCACCGTTTTGGTGTGGTTTGGTACCGTATGGATGTACTCGTACGGTATTGCACCGTTTTGTTGTGGTTTGGTACCGTAACGAAGTACTCGTACGGTATTGTACCCTTTTTGTGTGGTTTGCTACCGCAACGAAGTACTCGTACGGTATTGCACCGTTTTGGTGTGGTTTGGTACCGTATGGATGTACTCGTACGGTATTGCACGGTTTTGGTGTGGTTTGGTTCCGTATAGATGTACTCATACGGTATTGCACCGTTTTGGTGTGGTTTGGTTCCGTATGGATGTACTTGAACGGTATTGTACCGTTTTACTGTGGTTTGGTACCGTAACGAAGTGCTCGTACGGTATTGTACCCTTTTTGTGTGGTTTGGTACCGTAACGAAGTACTCGTATGGTATTGCACCGTTTTGTTGTTGTTTGGTACCGTATGGATATACTCGTACGGTATTGCACCGTTTTGGTTTGGTTTGGTACCGTAACGACGTACTTGTATGGTATTGCACCGTTTTCATGTGGTTTGGTACCGTAACGAAGTACTCGTACGGTATTGCATCGTTTTGGTGTGGTTTGGTACCGTAATAATGTACTCGTACGGTATTGCACCGTTTTGGTGTGCTTTGGTACCGTATGGATGTAGTCGTATGGTATTGCACCGTTTTGGTGTGGTTTGGTACCATATGGATGTACTCGTACGGTATTCCACCGTTTTGGTGTGGTTTGGTACCGTAACGAAGTACTCGTACGGTATTGTACCGTTTTGGTGTGGTTTGGTACCGCAACGAAGTACTCGTACGGTATTGCACCGTTTTGGTTTGGTTTGGTACCGTAACGAAATACTCGTTCGGTATTGTACCGTTTTGGTGTGGTTTGCTACCGTAACGAAGTACTCGTACGGTATTGCACCGTTTTGGTGTGGTTTGGTACCGTATGGATGTAGTACGGTATTGCACCATTTTGGTGTGGTTTGGTACCGTATGGATGTACTCGTACGGTATTACACCGTTTTGGTGTGGTTTGGTACCGTATGGATGTACTCGTACGATATTGCACCGTTTTGGTGTGTTTTGGTACCGTATGGATGTACTCGTATGGTATAGTACCGTTGTGGTGTGGTTTGGTACCGTAACGAAGTACTCGTACCGTATTGTACCCTTTTGGTGTGGTTTGGTACCGTAACGAAGTACTCGTACGGTATTGTACCGTTTTGGTATGGTTTGGTACCGTAACGAAGTACTCGTACGGTATTGCACCGTTTTGGCGTGGTTTGGTACCGTATGGATGTACTCGTACGGTATTGCACCGTTTTGGTGTGGTTTTGTACCTTATGGATGTACTCGTACGGTATTGCACCGTTTTGGTGTGGTTTGGTACCGTAACGAAGTAGTCGTACGGTATTGTACCGTTTTGGTGTGGTTTGGTACCGCAACGAAGTACTGGTACGGTATTGCTCCGTTTTGGTGTGGTTTGGTACCGTATGGATGTACTCGTACGGTATTGCACCGTTTTGGAGTGGTTTGGTACCGTATGGATGTACTCGTACGGTATTACACCCTTTTGGTGTGGTTTGGTACCGTATGGATGTACTCTTACGGTATTGCACCGTTTTGGTGTGGTTTGGTACCGTATGGATGTACTCGTATGGTATTGTACCGTTGTGGTGTGGTTTTGTACCGTAACGAAGTACTCGTACCGTATTGTACCCTTTTGGTGTGGTTTGGTACCGTAACGAAGAATTTGTACGGTATTGCACCGTTTTGGTGTGGTTTGGTACCGTATGGATGTACTCGTACGGTATTGCACCGTTTTGGTGTGGTTTGGTACCGTATGGGTGTACTCGTACGGTATTGCACCGTTTTGGTGTGGTTTGGTACCGTATGGATGTACTCGTACGGTATTGCACCGTTTTGGTGTGGTTTGGTACCGTATGGGTGTACTCGTACGGTATTGCACCGTTTTGGTGTGGTTTGGTACCGTATGGATGTACTCGTACGGTATTGCACCGTTTTGGTGTGGTTTGGTACCGTATGGGTGTACTCGTACGGTATTGCCCCGTTTTGGTGTGGTTTTGTACCGTAGCGAAGTACTCGTACGGTATTGTACCGTTTTGGTGTGGTTTGGTACCGCAACGAAGTACTCGTACGGTATTGCTCCGTTTTGGTGTGGTTTGGTACCGTATGGATGTAGTGCGGTATTGCACCGTTTTGGAGTGGTTTGGTACCGTATGGATGTACTCGTACGGTATTGCACCGTTTTGGTGTGGTTTGGTACCGTATGGATGTACTCGTACGGTATTGCACGGTTTTGGTGTGGTTTGGTTCCGTATGGATGTACTCATACGGTATTGGACCGTTTTGGTGTGGTTTGGTTCCGTATGGATGTACTTGAAAGGTATTGTACCGTTTTAGTGTGGTTTGGTACCGTAACGAAGTGCTCGTACGGTATTGTACCCTTTTTGTGTGGTTTGGTACCGTAACGAAGTACTCGTATGGTATTGCACCGTTTTGTTGTTGTTTGGTACCGTATGGATATACTCGTACGGTATTGCACCGTTTTGGTTTGGTTTGGTACCGTAACGACGTACTTGTACGGTATTGTACCGTTTTCGTGTGGTTTGGTACCGTAACGAAGTACTCGTACGGTAATGCATAATTTTGGTGTGGTTTGGTACCGTAATAATGTACTCGTACGGTATTGCACCGTTTTGGTGTGGTTTGGTACCGTAACGAAGTACTCTTACGGTATTGTACCGTTGTGGTGTGATTTGGTACCGTAACGAAGTACTCGTACGGTATTGCACCGTTTTGGTGTGGTTTGGTACCGTAACGAAGTACTCGTACGGTATTGCAACGTTTTGGTGTGGTTTGGTACCGTATGGATGTACTCGTACGGTATTGCACCGTTTTGTTGTGGTTTGGTACCGTAACGAAGTACTCGTACGGTATTGTACCCTTTTTGTGTGGTTTGGTACCAAAACGAAGTACTCGTACGGTATTGCACCGTTTTGGTGTGGTTTGGTACCGTATGGATGTACTCGTACGGTATTGCACCGTTTTGGTTTGGTTTGGTACCGTAACGAAATACTCGTACGGTATTGTACCGTTTTGGTGTGGTTTGCTACCGTAACGAAGTACTCGTACGGTATTGCACCGTTTTGGTGTGGTTTGGTACCGTATGGATGTAGTACGGTATTGCACCGTTTTGGTGTGGTTTGGTACCGTATGGATGTATTTTACGGTATTACACCGTTTTGGTGTGGTTTGGTACCGTATGCATGTACTCGTACGGTATTGCACCGTTTTGTTGTGGTTTGGTACCGTAACGAAGTACTCGTACCGTATTGTACCCTTTTGGTGTGGTTTGGTACCGTAACGAAGTACTCGTACGGTATTGTACCGTTTTGGTGTGGTTTGGTACCGTAACGAAGTACTCGTACGGTATTGCACCGTTTTGGTGTGGTTTGGTACCGTATGGATGTACTCGTACGATATTGCACCGTCTTGGTGTGTTTTGGTACCGTATGGATGTACTCGTATGGTATAGTACCGTTGTGGTGTGGTTTGGTACCGTAACGAAGTACTCGTACCGTATTGTACCCTTTTGGTGTGGTTTGGTACCGTAACGAAGTACTCGTACGGTATTGTACCGTTTTGGTATGGTTTGGTACCGTAACGAAGTACTCGTACGGTATTGCACCGTTTTGGCGTGGTTTGGTACCGTATGGATGTACTCGTACGGTATTGCACCGTTTTGGTGTGGTTTGGTACCTTATGGATGTACTCGTACGGTATTGCACCGTTTTGGTGTGGTTTGGTACCGTAACGAAGTAGTCGTACGGTATTGTACCGTTTTGGTGTGGTTTGGTACCGCAACGAAGTACTGGTACGGTATTGCTCCGTTTTGGTGTGGTTTGGTACCGTATGGATGTACTCGTACGGTATTGCACCGTTTTGGAGTGGTTTGGTACCGTATGGATGTACTCGTACGGTATTACACCCTTTTGGTGTGGTTTGGTACCGTATGGATGTACTCTTACGGTATTGCACCGTTTTGGTGTGGTTTGGTACCGTATGGATGTACTCGTATGGTATTGTACCGTTGTGGTGTGGTTTGGTACCGTAACGAAGTACTCGTACCGTATTGTACCCTTTTGGTGTGGTTTGGTACCGTAACGAAGAATTTGTACGGTATTGCACCGTTTTGGTGTGGTTTGGTACCGTATGGATGTACTCGTACGGTATTGCACCGTTTTGGTGTGGTTTGGTACCGTATGGGTGTACTCGTACGGTATTGCACCGTTTTGGTGTGGTTTGGTACCGTATGGATGTACTCGTACGGTATTGCACCGTTTTGGTGTGGTTTGGTACCGTATGGGTGTACTCGTACGGTATTGCACCGTTTTGGTGTGGTTTTGTACCGTATGGATGTACTCGTACGGTATTGCACCGTTTTGGTGTGGTTTGGTACCTTATGGATGTACTCGTACGGTATTGCCCCGTTTTGGTGTGGTTTTGTACCTTAGCGAAGTACTCGTACGGTATTGTACCGTTTTGGTGTGGTTTGTTACCGCAACGAAGTACTCGTACGGTATTGCTCCGTTTTGGTGTGGTTTGGTACCGTATGGATGTAGTGCGGTATTGCACCGTTTTGGAGTGGTTTGGTACCGTATGGATGTACTCGTACGGTATTGCACCGTTTTGGTGTGGTTTGGTACCGTATGGATGTACTCGTACGGTATTGCACGGTTTTGGTGTGGTTTGGTTCCGTATGGATGTACTCATACGGTATTGGACCGTTTTGGTGTGGTTTGGTTCCGTATGGATGTACTTGAAAGGTATTGTACCGTTTTAGTGTGGTTTGGTACCGTAACGAAGTGCTCGTACGGTATTGTACCCTTTTTGTGTGGTTTGGTACCGTAACGAAGTACTCGTATGGTATTGCACCGTTTTGTTGTTGTTTGGTACCGTATGGATATACTCGTACGGTATTGCACCGTTTTGGTTTGGTTTGGTACCGTAACGACGTACTTGTACGGTATTGTACCGTTTTCGTGTGGTTTGGTACCGTAACGAAGTACTCGTACGGTAATGCATAATTTTGGTGTGGTTTGGTACCGTAATAATGTACTCGTACGGTATTGCACCGTTTTGGTGTGGTTTGGTACCGTAACGAAGTACTCTTACGGTATTGTACCGTTGTGGTGTGATTTGGTACCGTAACGAAGTACTCGTACGGTATTGCACCGTTTTGGTGTGGTTTGGTACCGTAACGAAGTACTCGTACGGTATTGCAACGTTTTGGTGTGGTTTGGTACCGTATGGATGTACTCGTACGGTATTGCACCGTTTTGTTGTGGTTTGGTACCGTAACGAAGTACTCGTACGGTATTGTACCCTTTTTGTGTGGTTTGGTACCAAAACGAAGTACTCGTACGGTATTGCACCGTTTTGGTGTGGTTTGGTACCGTATGGATGTACTCGTACGGTATTGCACCGTTTTGGTTTGGTTTGGTACCGTAACGAAATACTCGTACGGTATTGTACCGTTTTGGTGTGGTTTGCTACCGTAACGAAGTACTCGTACGGTATTGCACCGTTTTGGTGTGGTTTGGTACCGTATGGATGTAGTACGGTATTGAACCGTTTTGGTGTGGTTTGGTACCGTAACGAAGTACTCGTACGGTATTGCAACGTTTTGGTGTGGTTTGGTACCGTATGGATGTACTCGTACGGTATTGCACCGTTTTGTTGTGGTTTTGTACCGTAACGAAGTACTCGTACGGTATTGTACCCTTTTTGTGTGGTTTGGTACCAAAACGAAGTACTCGTACGGTATTGCACCCTTTTGGTGTGGTTTGGTACCGTATGGATGTACTCGTACGGTATTGCACCGTTTTGGTTTGGTTTGGTACCGTAACGAAATACTCGTACGGTATTGTACCGTTTTGGTGTGGTTTGCTACCGTAACGAAGTACTCGTACGGTATTGCACCGTTTTGGTGTGGTTTGGTACCGTATGGATGTAGTACGGTATTGCACCGTTTTGGTGTGGTTTGGTACCGTATGGATGTACTTTTACGGTATTACACCGTTTTGGTGTGGTTTGGTACCGTATGGATGTACTCGTACGGTATTGCACCGTTTTGTTGTGGTTTGGTACCGTAACGAAGTACTCGTACGGTATTGTACCCTTTTTGTGTGGTTTGGTACCAAAACGAAGTACTCGTACGGTATTGCACCGTTTTGGTGTGGTTTGGTACCGTATGGATGTACTCGTACGGTATTGCACCGTTTTGGTTTGGTTTGGTACCGTAACGAAATACTCGTACGGTATTGTACCGTTTTAGTGTGGTGTGCTACCGCAACGAAGTACTCGTACGGTATTGCACCGTTTTGGTGTTGTTTGGTACCGTATGGATGTACTCGTACGGTATTGCACCGTTTTGGTGTGGTTTGGTACCGTATGGATGTACTCGTACGGTATTGCACGGTTTTGGTGTGGTTTGGTTCCGTATAGATGTACTCATACGGTATTGCACCGTTTTGGTGTGGTTTGGTTCCGTATGGATGTACTTGAACGGTATTGTACCGTTTTACTGTGGTTTGGTACCGTAACGAAGTGCTCGTACGGTATTGTACCCTTTTTGTGTGGTTTGGTACCGTAACGAAGTACTCGTATGGTATTGCACCGTTTTGTTGTTGTTTGGTACCGTATGGATATACTCGTACGGTATTGCACCGTTTTGGTTTGGTTTGGTACCGTAACGACGTACTTGTATGGTATTGCACCGTTTTCGTGTGGTTTGGTACCGTAACGACGTACTCGTACGGTATTGCATCGTTTTGGTGTGGTTTGGTACCGTAATAATGTCCTCGTACGGTATTGCACCATTTTGGTGTGGCTTGGTACCGTAACGAAGTACTCGTACGGTATTGGTCAACCAGAAATTATTATGCTCGCGATTCTTCATCCACCGATGCAGAAAATGCTCCAGTTTCCCATTCTCATACGTTGTGGTGTGGTTTGGTACCGTAACGAAGTACTCGTACGGTATTGCACCGTTTTGGTGTGGTTTGGTACCGTAACGAAGTACTCGTACGGTATTGCAACGTTTTGGTGTGGTTTGGTACCGTATGGATGTACTCGTACGGTATTGCACCGTTTTGTTGTGGTTTTGTACCGTAACGAAGTACTCGTACGGTATTGTACCCTTTTTGTGTGGTTTGGTACCAAAACGAAGTACTCGTACGGTATTGCACCGTTTTGGTGTGGTTTGGTACCGTATGGATGTAGTCGTACGGTATTACACCGTTTTGGTGTGGTTTGGTACCGTATGGATGTACTCGTACGGTATTGCACCGTTTTGGTGTGGTTTGGTACCGTATGGATGTACTCGTATGGTATTGTGCCGTTGTGGTGTGGTTTGGTACCGTAACGAAGTACTCGTACCGTATTGTACCCTTTTGGTGTGGTTTGGTACCGGAATGAAGTATTTGTACGGTATTGAACCGTTTTGGTGTGGTTTGGTACCGTATGGATGTACTCGTACGGTATTGCACCGTTTTGGTGTGGTTTGGTACCGTATTGATGTACTCGTACGGTATTGCACCGTTTTGGTGTGGTTTGGTAGTGTATGGATGTACTCGTACGGTATTGCACCGTTTTGGTTTGGTTTGGTACCGCAACGAAGTACTCGTACGGTATTGTACTGTTTTGGTGTGGTTTGGTACCGTAACGAGGTACTCGTACGGTATTGTACCCTTTTTGTGTGGTTTGGTACCGTAACGAAGTACTCGTACGGTATTGCACCGTTTTGGTGTGGTTTGGTACCGTATGGATGTACTCGTACGGTATTGCACCGTTTTGGTTTGGTTTGGTACCGCAACGAAGTACTCGTACGGTATTGTACTGTTTTGGTGTGGTTTGCTACCGTAACGAAGTACTCGTACGGTATTGCACCGTTTTGGTGTGGTTTGGTACCGTATGGATGTACTCGTACGGTATTGCACCGTTTTGGTTTGGTTTGGTACCGCAACGAAGTACTCGTACGGTATTGTACCGTTTTGGTGTGGTTTGGTACCGTAACGAAGTACTCGTACGGTATTGCACCGTTTTGGTGTGGTTTGGTAGTGTATGGATGTACTCGTACGGTATTGCACCATTTTGGTTTGGTTTGGTGCCGTAACGAAGTACTCGGACGGTATTGTACCCTTTTGGTGTAGTTTGGTACCGTAACGAAGTATTTGTACGGTATTGCACCCTTTTGGCGTGGTTTGGTACCGTATGGATGTACTCGTACGGTATTGCACCGTTTTGGTTTTGTTTGGTACCGTAACGAAGTACTCGTACGGTATTGTACCGTTTTGGTGTGGTTTGTTACCGTAACGAAGTACTCGTACGGTATTGCACCGTTTTGGTGTGGTTTGGTACCGTATGGATGTACACGTACGGTATTGTACCCTTTTGGTGTGGTTTGGTACCGTAAGGAAGTACTCGTACGGTATTGTACCCTTTTGGTGTTGTTTGGTACCGTAACGAAGTACTTGTACGGTATTGCACCGTTTTGGTGTGGTTTGGTACCGTATGGATGTACTCGTACGGTATTGCACCGTTTTGTTGTGGTTTGGTACCGTAACGAAGTACTCGTACGGTATTGTACCCTTTTTGTGTGGTTTGGTACCAAAACGAAGTACTCGTACGGTATTGCACCGTTTTGGTGTGGTTTGGTACCGTATGGATGTACTCGTACGGTATTGCACCGTTTTGGTGTGGTTTGGTTCCGTATAGATGTACTCATACGGTATTGCACCGTTTTGGTGTGGTTTGGTTTCGTATGGATGTACTTGAACGGTATTGTACCGTTTTAGTGTGGTTTGGTACCGTAACGAAGTGCTCGTACGGTATTGTACCCTTTTTGTGTGGTTTGGTACCGTAACGAAGTACTCGTATGGTATTGCACCGTTTTGTTGTTGTTTGGTACCGTATGGATATACTCGTACGATATTGCACCGTTTTGGTTTGGTTTGGTACCGTAACGATGTACTTGTACGGTATTGTACCGTTTTCGTGTGGTTTGGTACCGTAACGAAGTACTCGTACGGTATTGCATCGTTTTGGTGTGGTTTGGTACCGTAATAATGTACTCGTACGGTATTGCACCGTTTTGGTGTGGTTTGGTACCGTAACGAAGTACTCGTACGGTATTGTACCGTTGTGGTGTGGTTTGGTACCGTAACGAAGTACTCGTACGGTATTGAACCGTTTTGGTGTGGTTTGGTACCGTAACGAAGTACTCGTACGGTATTGCAACGTTTTGGTGTGGTTTGGTACCGTATGGATGTACTCGTACGGTATTGCACCGTTTTGTTGTGGTTTGGTACCGTAACGAAGTACTCGTACGGTATTGTACCCTTTTTGTGTGGTTTGGTACCAAAACGAAGTACTCGTACGGTATTGCACCGTTTTGGTGTGGTTTGGTACCGTATGGATGTACTCGTACGGTATTACACCGTTTTGGTGTGGTTTGGTACCGTATGGATGTACTCGTACGGTATTGCACCGTTTTGGTGTGGTTTGGTACCGTATGGATGTACTCGTATGGTATTGTGCCGTTGTGGTGTGGTTTGGTACCGTAACGAAGTACTCGTACCGTATTGTACCCTTTTGGTGTGGTTTGGTACCGGAATGAAGTATTTGTACGGTATTGAACCGTTTTGGTGTGGTTTGGTACCGTATGGATGTACTCGTACGGTATTGCACCGTTTTGGTGTGGTTTGGTACCGTATGGATGTACTCGTACGGTATTGCACCGTTTGGTGTGGTTTGTACCGTAACGAAGTACTCGTACGGTATTGCACCGTTTTGGTGTGGTTTGGTAGTGTATGGATGTACTCGTACGGTATTGCACCGTTTTGGTTTGGTTTGGTACCGCAACGAAGTACTCGTACGGTATTGTACTGTTTTTGTGTGGTTTGGTACCGTAACGAGGTACTCGTACGTATTGTACCCTTTTTGTGTGGTTTGGTACCGTAACGAAGTACTCGTACGGTATTGCACCGTTTTGGTGTGGTTTGGTACCGTATGGATGTACTCGTACGGTATTGCACCGTTTTGGTTTGGTTTGGTACCGCAACGAAATACTCGTACGGTATTGTACTGTTTTGGTGTGGTTTGCTACCGTAACGAAGTACTCGTACGGTATTGCACCGTTTTGGTGTGGTTTGGTACCGTAACGAAGTACTCGTACGGTATTGCAACGTTTTGGTGTGGTTTGGTACCGTATGGATGTACTCGTACGGTATTGCACCGTTTTGTTGTGGTTTGGTACCGTAACGAAGTACTCGTACGGTATTGTACCCTTTTTGTGTGGTTTGGTACCAAAACGAAGTACTCGTACGGTATTGCACCCTTTTGGTGTGGTTTGGTACCGTATGGATGTACTCGTACGGTATTGCACCGTTTTGGTTTGGTTTGGTACCGTAACGAAATGCTCGTACGGTATTGTACCGTTTTGGTGTGGTTTGCTATCGTAACGAAGTACTCGTACGGTATTGCACCGTTTTGGTGTGGTTTGGTACCGTATGGATGTAGTACGGTATTGCACCGTTTTGGTGTGGTTTGGTACCGTATGGATGTACTTTTACGGTATTACACCGTTTTGGTGTGGTTTGGTACCGTATGGATGTACTCGTACGGTATTGCACCGTTTTGTTGTGGTTTGGTACCGTAACGAAGTACTCGTACGGTATTGTACCCTTTTTGTGTGGTTTTGTACCAAAACGAAGTACTCGTACGGTATTGCACCGTTTTGGTGTGGTTTGGTACCGTATGGATGTACTCGTACGGTATTGCACCGTTTTGGTGTGGTTTGGTACCGTATGGATGTACTCGTATGGTATTGTACCGTTGTGGTGTGGTTTGTTACCATAACGAAGTACACGTACGGTATTGTACCCTTTTGGTGTGGTTTGGTACCGTAACAAAGTATTGGTACGGTATTGCACCGTTTTGGTATGGTTTTGTACCGTATGGATGTTCTCGTACGGTATTGCACCGTTTTGGTTTGGTTTGGTACCGTAACGAAGTAGTCGTACGGTATTGTACCGTTTTGGTGTGGTTTGGTACCGTAACAAAGTACTCGTACGGTATTGCACCGTTTTAGTGTGGTTTGGTACCGTAACAATGTACTCGTACGGTATTGCACCGTTTGGGTTTTGTCTGGTAGCGTAACGAAGTACTCGTACGGTATTGTACCGTTTTGGTGTGGTTTGGTACCGTAACGAAGTAGTCGTACGGTATTGGACCGTTTTGGTGTGGTTTGGTACCGTAACGAAGTACTCGTACGTTATTGCACCGTTTTGATGTGGTTTGGTACCGTATGGATGTACTCGTACGGTATTGCACCATTTTGATGTGGTTTGGTACCGTATGGATGTACTCGTACGGTATTGTACAGTTTTTGTGTGGTTTGGTTCCGTATGGATGTACTCGTACGGTATAGCACCGTTTTGGTGTGGTTTGGTACCGTATGGATGTACTCGTACGGTATTGTACCGTTTTGGCGTGGTTTGGTACCGTAACGAAGTACTCGTACGGTATTGTACCCTTTTGGTGTGGTTTGGTACCGTAACGAAGTACTCATACGGTATTGCACCGTTTTGTTGTGGTTTTGTACCGTATGGATGTACTCGTACGGTATTGCACCGTTTTGGTTTGGTTCGGTACCGTAACGAAGTACTCGTACGGTATTGCACCGTTTTGGTGTGGTTTGGTACCGTATGGATGTACTCGTACGGTATTGCACCGTTTTGGTGTGGTTTGGAACCGTATGGATGTACTCAGAAGGTATTGCACCATTTTGGTGTGGTTTGGTACCGTATGGATGTACTCGTACGGTATTGCACCGTTTTGCTGTGGTTTGGTACCGTAACAAAATACTCGTACGGCATTGTACCGTTGTGGTGTGGTTTGGTACCGTAACGAAGTACTCGTACGGTAATGCACCGTTTTAGTGTGGTTTGGTACCGTATGGATGTACTCGTACGGTATTGCACCGTTTTGGTTTGGTTTGGTACCGTATGGATGTACTCATACGGTATTGCACCGTTTTGGTGTGGTTTGGTACCGTAACGAAGTACTCGTACGGTATTGTACCCTTTTGGTGTGGTTTGGTACCGTAACCAAGTACTCGTACGGTATTGCACCGTTTAGGTGTGGTTTGGTACCGTATGGATGTACTCGTACGGTATTGCACCGTTTTGGTGTGGTTTGGTACCGTATGGATGTACTCGTACGGTATTGCACCGTTTTGGTTTGGTTTGGTTTGGTACCGTAACGAAGTACTCGGACGGTATTGTACCGTGTTGGTGTGGTATGGTACCGTAACGAAGTACTCGTACGGTATTGCACCGTTTTGGCGGCTTTGGTACTGTATGGATGTACTCGTACGGTATTGCACCGTTTTTGTGTGGTTTGGTACCGTATGGATGTACTCGTACAGTATTGTACCATTTTGGTGTGGTTTGGTACTGTAAGTAAGTACTCGTACGGTATTGTACCCTTTTGGTGTGGTTCGGTACCATAACGAAGTACTCGTACGGTATTGCACCGTTTTGGTGTGGTTTGGTACCGTATCGATGTACTCGTACGGTATTGCACCGTTTTGGTTTGGTTTAGTACTGTAACGAAGTACTCGTACGGTATTGTACCGTTTTGGTGTGGTTTGCTACCGTAACGAAGTACTCGTACGGTATTGCACCGTTTTGGTGTTGATTGGTACCGTTTGGATGTACTCGTACAGTATTGCATTGTTTTGGTTTGGTTTGGTACCGTAACGTAGTACTCGTACGGTATTGTGCCATTTCGGTGTGGTTTGGTACCGTAACGATGTACTCGTACGGTATTGCACCGTTTTGGTGTGGTTTGGTACCGTATGGATGTACTCGTACGGTATTGCACCGTTTTGGTGTGGTTTGGTACCGTATGGATGTACTCGCACGGTATTGTACCCTTTTGGTCTGGTTTGGTACCGTAAGGAAGTACTCGTACGGTATTGTACCCTTTTGGAGTGGTTTGGTACCTTAACGAAGTACTCGTACGGTATTGCACCGTTTTGGTGTTGTTTGGTACCGTATGGATGTACTCGTACGGTATTGCACCGTTTTGGTTTGGTTTGGTACCGTAACGAAGTACACGTACGGGATTGCACCGTTTTGGTGTGGCTTCGTACCGTATGGATGTACTCGTACGGTATTGCACCGTTTGGGTGTGGTTTGGTACCGTATGGATGTACTCGTACGGTATTGCACCGTTTTGGTGTGGTTTGGTACCGTATGTATGTACTCGTACGGTATTGCACCGTTTTGGTGTGGTTTGGTACCGTATGGATGTACTCGTACGGTATTGCACCGTTTTGGTGTGGTTTGGAACCGTATGGATGTACTCTTAAGGTATTGCACCATTTTGGTGTGGTTTGGTACCGTATGGATGTACTCGTACGGTATTGCACCGTTTTGCTGTGGTTTGGTACCGTAACAAAATACTCGTACGGCATTGTACCGTTGTGGTGTGGTTTGGTACCGTAACGAAGTACTCGTACGGTAATGCACCGTTTTAGTGTGGTTTGGTACCGTATGGATGTACTCGTACGGTATTGCACCGTTTTGGTTTGGTTTGGTACCGTATGGATGTACTCATACGGTATTGCACCGTTTTGGTGTGGTTTGGTACCGTAACGAAGTACTCGTACGGTATTGTACCCTTTTGGTGTGGTTTGGTACCGTAACGAAGTACTCATACGGTATTGCACCGTTTTGTTGTGGTTTGGTACCGTATGGATGTACTCGTACGGTATTGCACCATTTTGGTTTGGTTCGGTACCGTAACGAAGTACTCGTACGGTATTGCACCGTTTTGGTGTGGTTTGGTACCGTATGGATGTACTCGTACGGTATTGCACCGTTTTGGTGTGGTTTGGAACCGTATGGATGTACTCATAAGGTATTGCACCATTTTGGTGTGGTTTGGTACCGTATGGATGTACTCGTACGGTATTGCACCGTTTTGCTGTGGTTTGGTACCGTAACAAAATACTCGTACGGCATTGTACCGTTGTGGTGTGGTTTGGTACCGTAACGAAGTACTCGTACGGTAATGCACCGTTTTAGTGTGGTTTGGTACCGTATGGATGTACTCGTACGGTATTGCACCGTTTTGGTTTGGTTTGGTACCGTATGGATGTACTCATACGGTATTGCACCGTTTTGGTGTGGTTTGGTACCGTAACGAAGTACTCGTACGGTATTGTACCCTTTTGGTGTGGTTTGGTACCGTAACCAAGTACTCGTACGGTATTGCACCGTTTAGGTGTGGTTTGGTACCGTATGGATGTACTCGTACGGTATTGCACCGTTTTGGTGTGGTTTGGTACCGTATGGATGTACTCGTACGGTATTGCACCGTTTTGGTTTGGTTTGGTTTGGTACCGTAACGAAGTACTCGGACGGTATTGTACCGTGTTGGTGTGGTATGGTACCGTAACGAAGTACTCGTACGGTATTGCACCGTTTTGGCGGCTTTGGTACTGTATGGATGTACTCGTACGGTATTGCACCGTTTTTGTGTGGTTTGGTACCGTATGGATGTACTCGTACAGTATTGTACCATTTTGGTGTGGTTTGGTACTGTAAGTAAGTACTCGTACGGTATTGTACCCTTTTGGTGTGGTTCGGTACCATAACGAAGTACTCGTACGGTATTGCACCGTTTTGGTGTGGTTTGGTACCGTATCGATGTACTCGTACGGTATTGCACCGTTTTGGTTTGGTTTAGTACTGTAACGAAGTACTCGTACGGTATTGTACTGTTTTGGTGTGGTTTGCTACCGTAACGAAGTACTCGTACGGTATTGCACCGTTTTGGTGTTGTTTGGTACCGTTTGGATGTACTCGTACAGTATTGCATTGTTTTGGTTTGGTTTGGTACCGTAACGTAGTACTCGTACGGAATTGTGCCATTTCGGTGTGGTTTGGTACCGTAACGATGTACTCGTACGGTATTGCACCGTTTTGGTGTGGTTTGGTACCGTATGGATGTACTCGTACGGTATTGCACCGTTTTGGTGTGGTTTGGTACCGTATGGATGTACTCGCACGGTATTGTACCCTTTTGGTCTGGTTTGGTACCGTAAGGAAGTACTCGTACGGTATTGTACCCTTTTGGAGTGGTTTGGTAGCTTAACGAAGTACTCGTACGGTATTGCACCGTTTTGGTGTGGTTTGGTACCGTATGGATGTACTCGTACGGTATTGCACCGTTTTAGTGTGGTTTGGTACCGTATGGATGTACTCGTACGGTATTGCACCGTTTTGGTGTAGTTTGGTACCGTATGGATGTACTCGTACGGTATTGTACCCTTTTGGTGTGGTTTGGTACCGTAAGGAAGTACTCGTACGGTATTGTACCCTTTTGGAGTGGTTTGGTACCTTAACGAAGTACTCGTACGGTATTGCACCGTTTTGGTGTGGTTTGGTACCGTATGGATGTACTCGTACGGTATTGTACCCTTTTGGTGTGGTTTGGTACCGTAAGGAAGTACTCGTACGGTATTGTACCCTTTTGGTGTGGTTTGGTACCGTAACGAAGTATTTGTATGGTATAGCACCGTTTTGGTGTGGTTTGGTACCGTATGGATGTACTCGTACGGTATTGCACTGTTTTGGTGTGGTTTGGTACCGTAACGAAGTACTCGTACGGTATTGTACCGTTCTGGTGTAGTTTGCTACCGTAACGAAGTACTCGTACGGTATTGCACCGTTTTGGTGTGGTTTGGTACCGTATGGATGTACTCGTACGGTATTGCACCGTTTTGGTGTGATTTGGTTCGTACGGTATTGCACCGTTTTGGTGTGGTTTGGTACCGTATGGATGTACTCGTACGGTATTGCGCCGTTTTGGTGTGGTTTGGTACCGTAACGAAGTAATCGTACGGAATTGTACCGTTGTGGTGTGGTTTCGTACCGTTACAAAGTATTCGTACGGTATTCTACCGTTTTGGTGTGGTTTGGTACCGTAACGAAGTACTCGTAAGGTATTGCACCGTTTTGGTGGGTTTGGTACCGTATGGATGTACTCGTACTGTATTGCACCGTTTTAGTGTGGTTTCGTACCGTATGGATGTACTCGTACGGTATTGCACCGTTTTGGTGTGGTTTGGTACCGTATGGATGTACTCGTACGGTATTGTACCCTTGTGGTGTGGTTTGGTACCGTAAGGAAGTACTCGTACGGTATTGTACCCTTTTGGAGTGGTTTGGTACCTTAACGAAGTACTCGTACGGTATTGCACCGTTTTGGTGTGGTTTGGTACCGTATGGATGTACTCGTACGGTATTGCACCGTTTTGGTTTGGTTTGGTACCGTAACGAAGTACTCGTACGGTATTGCACCGTTTTGTTGTGGCTTGGTACCGTATGGCTGTACTCGTACGGTATTGCACCGTTTGGGTGTGGTTTGGTACCGTATGGATGTACTCGTACGGTATTGCACCGTTTTGGTTTGGTTTGGTACCGTAACGAAGTACTCGTACGGTATTGTACCATTTTGGTGTGGTTTGGTACCGTAACGAAGTACTCGTACGGTATTGCACCGTTTTGCTGTGGTTTGGTACCGTAACGATGTCCTCGTACGGTATGTCACCGTTTTGGATTGGTTTGGTACCGTAACGAAGTACTCGTACGGTATTGTACCGTTTTGGTGTGGTTTTGTACCGTAACTAAGTACTCGTACGGTATTGCACCGTTTTGGTGTGGTTTGGTACCGTATCGATGTACTCGTACGGTATTGCACCGTTTTTGTGTGGTTTGGTACCGTATGGATGTACTCGTACGGTATTGCACCGTTTTCGTGTGGTTTGGTACCGTAACGAAGTACTCGTACGGTACTGTACCGTTTTGGTGTGGTTTGGTACCGTCACGATGTACTCGTACGGTATTGCACCGTTTTGGTGTAGTTTGGTACCGTATGGATGTACTCGTACGGTATTGCACCGTTTTGGTTTGGTTTGGTACCATAACGAAGTACTCGTACGGTATTGTACCATTTTGGTGTGGTTTGCTATCGAAACGAAGTACTCGGACCGTATTGCACCGTTTTGGTGTGGTTTGGTACCGTATGGATGTACTCGTACGGTATTGCACCGTTTTGGTGTGATTTTGTACCGTATGGATGTACTCGTACGGTATTGCACCATTTTGGTGTGGTTTGGTATCGTAACGAAGTACTCGTACGGTATTGTACCGTTGTGGTGTGGTTTGGTACCGTATGGATGTACTCGTACGGTATTGCACCGTTTTGGTGTGGTTTGGTACCGTAACGAAGTAATCATACGGTATTGTACCGTTGTGGTGTGGTTTGGTACCGTAACGAAGTATTCGTACGGTATTCTACCGTTTTGGTGTGGTTTGGTACCGTAACGAAGTACTCGTAAGGTATTGCACCGTTTTGGTGGGTTTGGTACCGTATGGATGTACTCGTACGGTATTGCACCGTTTTAGTGTGGTTTGGTACCGTATGGATGTACTCGTACGGTATTGCACCGTTTTGGTGTAGTTTGGTACCGTATGGATGTACTCGTACGGTATTGTACCCTTTTGGTGAGGTTTGGTACCGTAAGGAAGTACTCGTACGGTATTGTACCCTTTTGGAGTGGTTTGGTACCTTAACGAAGTACTCGTACGGTATTGCACCGTTTTGGTGTGGTTTGGTACCGTATGGATGTACTCGTACGGTATTGTACCCTTTTGGTGTGGTTTGGTACCGTAAGGAAGTACTCGTACGGTATTGTACCCTTTTGGTGTGGTTTGGTACCGTAACGAAGTATTTGTATGGTATAGCACCGTTTTGGTGTGGTTTGGTACCGTATGGATGTACTCGTACGGTATTGCACTGTTTTGGTGTGGTTTGGTACCGTAACGAAGTACTCGTACGGTATTGTACCGTTCTGGTGTAGTTTGCTACCGTAACGAAGTACTCGTACGGTATTGCACCGTTTTGGTGTGGTTTGGTACCGTATGGATGTACTCGTACGGTATTGCACCGTTTTGGTGTGATTTGGTTCGTACGGTATTGCACCGTTTTGGTGTGGTTTGGTACCGTATGGATGTACTCGTACGGTATTGCGCCGTTTTGGTGTGGTTTGGTACCGTAACGAAGTAATCGTACGGTATTGTACCGTTGTGGTGTGGTTTAGTACCGTTACAAAGTATTCGTACGGTATTCTACCGTTTTGGTGTGGTTTGGTACCGTAACGAAGTACTCGTAAGGTATTGCACCGTTTTGGTGGGTTTGGTACCGTATGGATGTACTCGTACTGTATTGCACCGTTTTAGTGTGGTTTCGTACCGTATGGATGTACTCGTACGGTATTGCACCGTTTTGGTGTGGTTTGGTACCGTATGGATGTACTCGTACGGTATTGTACCCTTGTGGTGTGGTTTGGTACCGTAAGGAAGTACTCGTACGGTATTGTACCCTTTTGGAGTGGTTTGGTACCTTAACGAAGTACTCGTACGGTATTGCACCGTTTTGGTGTGGTTTGGTACCGTATGGATGTACTCGTACGGTATTGCACCGTTTTGGTTTGGTTTGGTACCGTAACGAAGTACTCGTACGGTATTGCACCGTTTTGTTGTGGCTTGGTACCGTATGGCTGTACTCGTACGGTATTGCACCGTTTGGGTGTGGTTTGGTACCGTATGGATGTACTCGTACGGTATTGCACCGTTTTGGTTTGGTTTGGTACCGTAACGAAGTACTCGTACGGTATTGTACCATTTTGGTGTGGTTTGGTACCGTAACGAAGTACTCGTACGGTATTGCACCGTTTTGCTGTGGTTTGGTACCGTAACGATGTCCTCGTACGGTATGTCACCGTTTTGGATTGGTTTGGTACCGTAACGAAGTACTCGTACGGTATTGTACCGTTTTGGTGTGGTTTTGTACCGTAACTAAGTACTCGTACGGTATTGCACCGTTTTGGTGTGGTTTGGTACCGTATCGATGTACTCGTACGGTATTGCACCGTTTTTGTGTGGTTTGGTACCGTATGGATGTACTCGTACGGTATTGCACCGTTTTGGTGTGGTTTGGTACCGTAACGAAGTACTCGTACGGTATTGTACCGTTTGGGTGTGGTTTGGTACCGTCACGATGTACTCGTACGGTATTGCACCGTTTTGGTGTAGTTTGGTACCGTATGGATGTACTCGTACGGTATTGCACCGTTTTGGTTTGGTTTGGTACCATAACGAAGTACTCGTACGGTATTGTACCATTTTGGTGTGGTTTGCTATCGTAACGAAGTACTCGGACCGTATTGCACCGTTTTGGTGTGGTTTGGTACCGTATGGATGTACTCGTACGGTATTGCACCGTTTTGGTGTGATTTTGTACCGTATGGATGTACTCGTACGGTATTGCACCATTTTGGTGTGGTTTGGTATCGTAACGAAGTACTCGTACGGTATTGTACCGTTGTGGTGTGGTTTGGTACCGTATGGATGTACTCGTACGGTATTGCACCGTTTTGGTGTGGTTTGGTACCGTAACGAAGTAATCGTACGGTATTGTACCGTTGTGGCGTGGTTTGGTACCGTAACGAAGTATTCGTACGGTATTCTACCGTTTTGGTGTGGTTTGGTACCGTAACGAAGTACTCGTAAGGTATTGCACCGTTTTGGTGGGTTTGGTACCGTATGGATGTACTCGTACGGTATTGCACCGTTTTAGTGTGGTTTGGTACCGTATGGATGTACTCGTACGGTATTGCACCGTTTTGGTGTGGTTTGGTACCGTAACGAAGTAATCATACGGTATTGTACCGTTGTGGTGTGGTTTGGTACCGTAACGAAGTATTCGTACGGTATTCTACCGTTTTGGTGTGGTTTGGTACCGTAACGAAGTACTCGTAAGGTATTGCACCGTTTTGGTGGGTTTGGTACCGTATGGATGTACTCGTACGGTATTGCACCGTTTTAGTGTGGTTTGGTACCGTATGGATGTACTCGTACGGTATTGCACCGTTTTTGTGTAGTTTGGTACCGTATGGATGTACTCGTACGGTATTGTACCCTTTTGGTGAGGTTTGGTACCGTAAGGAAGTACTCGTACGGTATTGTACCCTTTTGGAGTGGTTTGGTACCTTAACGAAGTACTCGTACGGTATTGCACCGTTTTGGTGTGGTTTGGTACCGTATGGATGTACTCGTACGGTATTGTACCCTTTTGGTGTGGTTTGGTACCGTAAGGAAGTACTCGTACGGTATTGTACCCTTTTGGTGTGGTTTGGTACCGTAACGAAGTATTTGTATGGTATAGCACCGTTTTGGTGTGGTTTGGTACCGTATGGATGTACTCGTACGGTATTGCACTGTTTTGGTGTGGTTTGGTACCGTAACGAAGTACTCGTACGGTATTGTACCGTTCTGGTGTAGTTTGCTACCGTAACGAAGTACTCGTACGGTATTGCACCGTTTTGGTGTGGTTTGGTACCGTATGGATGTACTCGTACGGTATTGCACCGTTTTGGTGTGATTTGGTTCGTACGGTATTGCACCGTTTTGGTGTGGTTTGGTACCGTATGGATGTACTCGTACGGTATTGCGCCGTTTTGGTGTGGTTTGGTACCGTAACGAAGTAATCGTACGGTATTGTACCGTTGTGGTGTGGTTTAGTACCGTTACAAAGTATTCGTACGGTATTCTACCGTTTTGGTGTGGTTTGGTACCGTAACGAAGTACTCGTAAGGTATTGCACCGTTTTGGTGGGTTTGGTACCGTATGGATGTACTCGTACTGTATTGCACCGTTTTAGTGTGGTTTCGTACCGTATGGATGTACTCGTACGGTATTGCACCGTTTTGGTGTGGTTTGGTACCGTATGGATGTACTCGTACGGTATTGTACCCTTGTGGTGTGGTTTGGTACCGTAAGGAAGTACTCGTACGGTATTGTACCCTTTTGGAGTGGTTTGGTACCTTAACGAAGTACTCGTACGGTATTGCACCGTTTTGGTGTGGTTTGGTACCGTATGGATGTACTCGTACGGTATTGCACCGTTTTGGTTTGGTTTGGTACCGTAACGAAGTACTCGTACGGTATTGCACCGTTTTGTTGTGGCTTGGTACCGTATGGCTGTACTCGTACGGTATTGCACCGTTTGGGTGTGGTTTGGTACCGTATGGATGTACTCGTACGGTATTGCACCGTTTTGGTTTGGTTTGGTACCGTAACGAAGTACTCGTACGGTATTGTACCATTTTGGTGTGGTTTGGTACCGTAACGAAGTACTCGTACGGTATTGCACCGTTTTGCTGTGGTTTGGTACCGTAACGATGTCCTCGTACGGTATGTCACCGTTTTGGATTGGTTTGGTACCGTAACGAAGTACTCGTACGGTATTGTACCGTTTTGGTGTGGTTTTGTACCGTAACTAAGTACTCGTACGGTATTGCACCGTTTTGGTGTGGTTTGGTACCGTATCGATGTACTCGTACGGTATTGCACCGTTTTTGTGTGGTTTGGTACCGTATGGATGTACTCGTACGGTATTGCACCGTTTTGGTGTGGTTTGGTACCGTAACGAAGTACTCGTACGGTATTGTACCGTTTGGGTGTGGTTTGGTACCGTCACGATGTACTCGTACGGTATTGCACCGTTTTGGTGTAGTTTGGTACCGTATGGATGTACTCGTACGGTATTGCACCGTTTTGGTTTGGTTTGGTACCATAACGAAGTACTCGTACGGTATTGTACCATTTTGGTGTGGTTTGCTATCGTAACGAAGTACTCGGACCGTATTGCACCGTTTTGGTGTGGTTTGGTACCGTATGGATGTACTCGTACGGTATTGCACCGTTTTGGTGTGATTTTGTACCGTATGGATGTACTCGTACGGTATTGCACCATTTTGGTGTGGTTTGGTATCGTAACGAAGTACTCGTACGGTATTGTACCGTTGTGGTGTGGTTTGGTACCGTATGGATGTACTCGTACGGTATTGCACCGTTTTGGTGTGGTTTGGTACCGTAACGAAGTAATCGTACGGTATTGTACCGTTGTGGCGTGGTTTGGTACCGTAACGAAGTATTCGTACGGTATTCTACCGTTTTGGTGTGGTTTGGTACCGTAACGAAGTACTCGTAAGGTATTGCACCGTTTTGGTGGGTTTGGTACCGTATGGATGTACTCGTACGGTATTGCACCGTTTTAGTTTTGTTTGGTACCGTATGGATGTACTCGTACGGTATTGCACCGTTTTGGTGTAGTTTGGTACTGTATGGATGTACTCGTACGGTATTGTACCCTTTTGGTGTTGTTTGGTACCGTAAGGAAGTACTCGTACGGTATTGTACCCTTTTGGAGTGGTTTTGTACCTTAACGAAGTACTCGTACGGTATTGCACCGTTTTGGTGTGGTTTGGTACCGTATGGATGTACTCGTACGGTATTGTACCCTTTTGGTGTGGTTTGGTACCGTAAGGAAGTACTCGTACGGTATTGTTCCCTTTTGGTGTGGTTTGGTACCGTAACGAAGTATTTGTATGGTATAGCACCGTTTTGGTGTGGTTTGGTACCGTATGGATGTACTCGTACGGTATTGCACTGTTTTGGTGTGGTTTGGTACCGTAACGAAGTACTCGTACGGTATTGTACCGTTCTGGTGTAGTTTGCTACCGTAACGAAGTACTCGTACGGTATTGCACCGTTTTGGTGTGGTTTGGTACCGTATGGATGTACTCGTACGGTATTGCACCGTTTTGGTGTGATTTGGTTCGTACGGTATTGCACCGTTTTGGTGTGGTTTGGTACCGTATGGATGTACTCGTACGGTATTGCGCCGTTTTGGTGTGGTTTGGTACCGTAACGAAGTAATCGTACGGTATTGTACCGTTGTGGTGTGGTTTAGTACCGTTACAAAGTATTCGTACGGTATTCTACCGTTTTGGTGTGGTTTGGTACCGTAACGAAGTACTCGTAAGGTATTGCACCGTTTTGGTGGGTTTGGTACCGTATGGATGTACTCGTACTGTATTGCACCGTTTTAGTGTGGTTTCGTACCGTATGGATGTACTCGTACGGTATTGCACCGTTTTGGTGTGGTTTGGTACCGTATGGATGTACTCGTACGGTATTGTACCCTTGTGGTGTGGTTTGGTACCGTAAGGAAGTACTCGTACGGTATTGTTCCCTTTTGGAGTGGTTTGGTACCTTAACGAAGTACTCGTACGGTATTGCACCGTTTTGGTGTGGTTTGGTACCGTATGGATGTACTCGTACGGTATTGCACCGTTTTGGTTTGGTTTGGTACCGTAACGAAGTACTCGTACGGTATTGCACCGTTTTGTTGTGGCTTGGTACCGTATGGCTGTACTCGTACGGTATTGCACCGTTTGGGTGTGGTTTGGTACCGTATGGATGTACTCGTACGGTATTGCACCGTTTTGGTTTGGTTTGGTACCGTAACGAAGTACTCGTACGGTATTGTACCATTTTGGTGTGGTTTGGTACCGTAACGAAGTACTCGTACGGTATTGCACCGTTTTGCTGTGGTTTGGTACCGTAACGATGTCCTCGTACGGTATGTCACCGTTTTGGATTGGTTTGGTACCGTAACGAAGTACTCGTACGGTATTGTACCGTTTTGGTGTGGTTTTGTACCGTAACTAAGTACTCGTACGGTATTGCACCGTTTTGGTGTGGTTTGGTACCGTATCGATGTACTCGTACGGTATTGCACCGTTTTTGTGTGGTTTGGTACCGTATGGATGTACTCGTACGGTATTGCACCGTTTTGGTGTGGTTTGGTACCGTAACGAAGTACTCGTACGGTATTGTACCGTTTTGGTGTGGTTTGGTACCGTCACGATGTACTCGTACGGTATTGCACCGTTTTGGTGTAGTTTGGTACCGTATGGATGTACTCGTACGGTATTGCACCGTTTTGGTTTGGTTTGGTACCATAACGAAGTACTCGTACGGTATTGTACCATTTTGGTGTGGTTTGCTATCGTAACGAAGTACTCGGACCGTATTGCACCGTTTTGGTGTGGTTTGGTACCGTATGGATGTACTCGTACGGTATTGCACCGTTTTGGTGTGATTTTGTACCGTATGGATGTACTCGTACGGTATTGCACCATTTTGGTGTGGTTTGGTATCGTAACGAAGTACTCGTACGGTATTGTACCGTTGTGGTGTGGTTTGGTACCGTATGGATGTACTCGTACGGTATTGCACCGTTTTGGTGTGGTTTGGTACCGTAACGAAGTAATCGTACGGTATTGTACCGTTGTGGTGTGGTTTGGTACCGTAACGAAGTATTCGTACGGTATTCTACCGTTTTGGTGTGGTTTGGTACCGTAACGAAGTACTCGTAAGGTATTGCACCGTTTTGGTGGGTTTGGTACCGTATGGATGTACTCGTACGGTATTGCACCGTTTTAGTGTGGTTTGGTACCGTATGGATGTACTCGTACGGTATTGCACCGTTTTGGTGTAGTTTGGTACCGTATGGATGTACTCGTACGGTATTGTACCCTTTTGGTGTGGTTTGGTACCGTAAGGAAGTACTCGTACGGTATTGTACCCTTTTGGAGTGGTTTGGTACCTTAACGAAGTACTCGTACGGTATTGCACCGTTTTGGTGTGGTTTGGTACCGTATGGATGTACTCGTACGGTATTGCACCGTTTTGGTTTGGTTTGGTACCGTAACGAAGTACTCGTACGGTATTGCACCGTTTTGTTGTGGCTTGGTACCGTATGGCTGTACTCGTACGGTATTGCACCGTTTGGGTGTTGTTTGGTACCGTATGGATGTACTCGTACGGTATTGCACCGTTTTGGTGAGGTTTGGTACTGTATGTATGTACTCGTACAGTATTGCACCGTTTTGGTTTGGTTTGGTACCGTAACGAAGTACTCGTATGGTATTGTACCATTTTGGTGTGGTTTGGTACCGTAACGAAGTGCACGTACGGTATTGCACCGTTTTGGTGTGGTTTGGTACCGTATGGATGTACTCGTACGGTATTGCACCGTTTTGTTGTGGTTTTGTACCGTACGGATGTACTCGTACGGTATTGCACCGTTTTGGTGTGGCTTGGTACCGTATGGATGTACTCGTATGGTATTGCACCGTTTTGGTGTGGTTTGCTACCGTATGAATGTACTCGTATGGTATTGTACCGTTGTGGTGTGGTTTTGTACCGTAACGAAGTACTCGTACGGTATTGTACCCTTTTGGTGTGGTTTGGTACCGTAACGAATTATTTGTATGGTATAGCACCGTTTTCGTGTGGTTTGGTACCGTATGGATGTACTCGTACGGTATTGCACCGTTTTGGTTTGGTTTGGTACCGTAACGAAGAACTCGTACGGTATTGCACCGTTTTGGTGTGGCTTGGTACCGTATGGATGTACTCGTACGGTATTGCACCGTTTTGGTGTGGTTTGTTTCGTACGGTATTGCACCGTTTTGGTGTGGTTTGGTACCGTATGGATGTACTCGTACGGTATTGCACCGTTTTGGTGTGGTTTGGTACCGTATGGATGTACTCGTACGGTATTGCACCGTTTTGGTGTGGTTTGGTACCGTAACGAAGTAATCGTACGGTATTGTGCGGTTGTGGTGTGGTTTGGTACCGTAACGAAGTAATCGTACGGTATTGAACCGTTTTGGTGTGGTTTGGTACCGTATGGATGTACTCGTACGGAATTGCACCGTTTTGGTGTGGTTTGGTACCGTCACGAAGTAATCGTACGGTATTGTGCCGTTGTGGTGTGGTTTGGTACCGTAACTAAGTACTCGTACGGTATTGTACCGTTTTGGTGTGGTTTGGTACCGTAACGAAGTACTCATAAGGTATTGCACCGTTTTGGCGGGTTTGGTACCGTATGGATGTACTCGTACGGTATCGCACCGTTTTGGTGTGGTTTGGTACCGTATGGATGTACTCGTACGATATTGCACCGTTTTGGTGTGATTTGGTACCGTATGGATGTACTCGTACGGTATTGTTCCCTTTTGGTCTGGTTTGGTACCGTAAGGAAGTACTCGTACGGTATTGTACCCTTTTGGAGTGGTTTGGTACCTTAACGAAGTACTCGTAAGGTATTGCACCGTTTTGGTGTGGTTTGGTACCGTATGGATGTACTCGTACGGTATTGTACCGTTTTGGTGTGGCTTGGTACCGTATGTATGTACTCGTACGGTATTGCACTGTTTTGGTGTGGTTTGGTACCGTATGGATGTACTCGTACGGTATTGCACCGTTTTGGTGTGGTTTGGTACCGTATGGACGTACTCGTACGGTATTGCACAGTTTTGGTTTGGTTTGGTTCCGTATGGATGTACTCGTACGGTATTGCACCGTTTTGGTGTGGTTTGGTACCGTATGGATGTACTCGTACGGTATTGTACCGTTTTGGTGTGGCTTGGTACCGTATGGATGTACTCGTATGGTATTGCACCGTTTTGGTGTGGTTTGCTACCGTATGAATGTACTCGTATGGTATTGCACCGTTGTGGTGTGGTTTTGTACCGTAACGAAGTACTCGTACGGTATTGTACCCTTTTGGTGTGGTTTGGTACCGTAACGAATTATTTGTATGGTATAGCACCGTTTTCGTGTGGTTTGGTACCGTATGGATGTACTCGTACGGTATTGCACCGTTTTGGGGTGGTTTGGTACCGTAACGAAGTACTCGTACGGTATTGTACCGTTGTGGTGTGGTTTGGTACCGTAACGAAATACTCGTACGGTATTGCACCGTTTTGGTGTGGTTTGGTACCGTATGGATGTGCTCGTACGGTATTGCACCGTTTTGGTGTGGTTTGGTACCGTATGGATGTACTCGTACGGTATTGTACCCTTTTGGTGTGGTTTGGTACCGAAAGGAAGTACTCGAACGGTATTGTACCCTTTTGGTGTGGTTTGGTACCGTAACGAAGTATTTGTACGGTATTGCACCGTTTTGGTGTGGTTTGGTACCGTATGGATGTACTTTTACGGTATTGCACCGTTTTGGTTTGGTTTGGTACCGTAACGAAGTACTCGTACGGTATTGCACCGTTTTGGTGTGGCTTGGTACCGTATGGATGTACTCGTACGGTATTGCATCGTTTTGGTGTGGTTTGTTTCGTACGGTATTGCACCGTTTTGGTGTGGTTTGGTACCGTATGGATGTACTCGTACGGTATTGCACCGTTTTGGTGTGGTTTGGTACCGTATGGATGTACTCGTACGGTATTGCACCGTTTTGGTGTGGTTTGGTACCGTAACGAAGTAATCGAACGGTATTGTGCGGTTGTGGTGTGGTTTGGTACCGTAACGAAGTACTCGTACGGTATTGTACCGTTTTGGTGTGGTTTGGTACCGTATGGATGTACTCGTACGGAATTGCACCGTTTTGGTGTGGTTTGGTACCGTCACGAAGTAATCGTACGGTATTGTGCTGTTGTGGTGTGGTTTGGTACCGTAACTAAGTACTCGTACGGTATTGTACCGTTTTGGTGTGGTTTTGTACCGTAACGAAGTACTCATAAGGTATTGCACCGTTTTGGCGGGTTTGGTACCGTATGGATGTACTCGTACGGTATCGCACCGTTTTGGTGTGGTTTGGTACCGTATGGATGTACTCGTACGATATTGCACCGTTTTGGTGTGATTTGGTACCGTATGGATGTACTCGTACGGTATTGTTCCCTTTTGGTGTGGTTTGGTACCGTAAGGTAGTACTCGTACGGTATTGTACCCTTTTGGAGTGGTTTGGTACCTTAACGAAGTACTCGTAAGGTACTGCACCGTTTTGGTGTGGTTTGGTACCGTATGGATGTACTCGTACGGTATTGCACCGTTTTGGTGTGGCTTGGTACCGTATGTATGTACTCGTACGGTATTGCACTGTTTTGGTGTGGTTTGGTACTGTATGGATGTACTCGTACGGTATTGCACCATTTTGGTGTGGTTTGGTACCGTATGGATGTACTCGTATGGTATTGTACCGTTGTGGTGTGGTTTGTTACCGTAACGAAGTACACGTACGGTCTTGTACCCTTTTGGTGTGGTTTGGTACCATAACAAAGTATTGGTACGGTATTGCACCGTTTTGGTATGGTTTTGTACCGTATGGATGTACTCGTACGGTATTGCACCGTTTTGGTTTGGTTTGGTACCGTATGGATGTACTTGAACGGTATTGCACCGTTTTGGTGTGGTTTGGTACCGTAATGAAGTACTCGTACGGTATTGTACCGTTCTGGTGTGGTTTTGAAACGTAACGAAGTACTCGTACGGTATTGCCCCGTTTTGGTTTGGTTTCGTGCCGTAACGAAGTACTCGGACGGTATTGTACCCTTTTGGTGTGGTTTGGTACCGTAACGAAATAATTGTACGGTATTGCGCCGTTTTGGTGTGGTTTGGTACCGTATGGATGTACTCGTACGGTATTGCACCGTTTTGGTTTGGTTTGGTACCGTAACGAAGTACTCGTTCGGTATTGCACCGTTTTGGTGTGGTTTGGTACCGTAACCAAGTACTCGTACGGTATTGTACCGTTTTGGTGTGGTTTGGTACCGTGTGGATGTACTCGTACGGTATTGCACCGTTTTGGTTTGGTTTAATGCCGTACCGAAGTACTCGTACGGTATTGTACCGTTTTGGTGTGGTTTGGTACCGTAACGAAGTACTCATACGGTATTGCAACGTTTTGGTGTGGTTTGGAACCGTAACGAAATATTTGTACGGTATTGCACCGTTTTTGTGTGGTTTGGTACCGTATGGATGTACTCGTACGGTATTGCACCGTTTTGGTTTGGTTTGGTACCGTATTTTGTGTACTTGTACGGTATTGCACCGTTTTGGTGTGGTTTGGTACCGTAACGAAGTACTCGTACGGTATTGTACCGTTCTGGTGTGGTTGGGTACCGTAACGAAGTACTCGTATGGTATTGCCCCGTTTCGGTTCGGTTTGGTGTCGTAACGAAGTACGCGGACGGTATTGTACCCTTTTGGTGTGGTTTGGTACCGTAACGAAGTATTTGTATGGTATTGCACCGTTTTGGTGTGGTTTGGTACCGTATTGATGTACTTGTACGGTATTGCACCGTTTTGGTTTTGTTTGGTACCGTAACGAAGTACTCGTACGGTATTGCACTATTTTAGTGTGGTTTGGTACCGTAACGAAGTACTCGTACGGTATTGTACCGTTGTGGTGTGGTTGGGTACCGTAACTAAGTACTCGTACGGTCTTGTACCGTTTTGGTGTGGTTTGGTACCGTAACGAAGTACTCGTACGGTATTGCACCGTTTTGGTGTGGTTTGGTACCGTATGGATGTACTCGTACGGTATTGAACCGTTTTGGTGTCGTTTGGTACCGTAACGAAGTACTCGTACGGTATTGTACCGTTCTGGTGTGGTTTGGTACCGTAACGAAGTACTCGTACGGTATTGTACCCTTTTGGTGTGGTTTGGTACCGTAACGAAGTATTTGTACGGTATTGCACCATATTGGTGTGGTTTGGTACCGTATGGATGTACTCGTACGGTATTGCACCGTTTTGGTTTGGTTTGGTACCGTAACGAAGTACTCGTACGGTATTGCACCGTTTTGGTGTGGTTTGGTACCGTATCGAAGTACTCGTACGGTATTGTACCGTTGTGGTGTGGTTTGGTACTGTAACCAAGTACTCGTACGGTATTGTACCGTTTTGGTGTGGTTTGGTACCGTAACGAAGTACTCGTACGGTATTGCACCGTTTTGGTTTGGTTTGGTACCGTAAGTACTTGTACGGTATTGCACCGTTTTGGTGTGGTTTGGTACCGTAACGAAATATTTGTACGGTATTGCACCGTTTTGGTGTGGTTTGGTACCGTATGGATGTACTCGTACGGTATTGTACCGTTCTGGTGTGGTTTGGTACCGTAACGAAGTACTCGTACGGTATTGCCCCGTTTTGGTTTGGTTTGGTGCCGTAACGAAGTACTCGGACGGTATTGTACCCTTTTGGTGTGGTTTGGTACCGTAACGAAGTATTTATACGGTATTGCACCGTTTTGGTGTGGTTTTGTACCGTAACGAAGTACTCGTACGGTATTGCACCGTTTTGGTGTGGTTTGGTACCGTATGGATGTACTCGTACAATATTGCACCGTTTTGGTTTGGTTTGGTACCGTAACGAAGTACTCGTACGGTATTGCACCGTTTTGGTGTGGTTTGGTACCGTAACGAAATATTTTTACGGTATTGCACCGTTTTGGTGTGGTTTGGTACCATATGGATGTACTCGTACGGTATTGCACCGTTTTGGTTTGTTTTGGTACCGTAACGAAATATTTGTACGGTATTGCCTAGTTTTGGTGTTGTTTTGTACCGTATGGATGTACTCGTACGGTATTGCACCGTTTTGGTGTGGTTTGGTACCGTAACGAAGTACTTGTACGGTATTGCACCGTTTTGGTGTGGTTTGGTACCGTAACGATGTACTCGTACATTATCGCACCGTTTTGGTTTGGTTTGGTACCGTAACGAAGTACTCGTACGGTACTGCACCATTTTGGTGTGGTTTGGTACCGTATGGATGTACTCGTACGGTATTGCACCGTTTTGGTGTGGTTTGGTACCGTATGGATGTACTCGTACGGTATTGCAACGTTTTGGTGTGGTTTGGTACCGTAATGAAGTACTCGTACGGTGTTGTCCCGTGGTGGTGTGGTTTGGTACCGTAACGAAGTACTCGTACTCGTACGGTATGGCACCGTTTTGGTGTGGTTTGGTACCGTATGGATGTACTCGTACGGTATTCCACCGTTTTGGTTTGGTTTCGTACCGTAACGAAGTACTCGTACGGTATTGTACCGTTTCGGTGTGGTTTGGTACCGTAACGAAGTACTCGTACGGTATTGCACCGTTTTGGTGTGGTTTGGTACCGTATGGATGTACTCGTACGGTATTGCACCGTTTTGGTGTGGTTTGGTACCGTATGGATGTACTCGTATGATATTGTACCGTTTTGGTGTGGTTTGGTACCGTAACGAAGTACTCGAACGGTATTGTACCCTTTTGGTATGGTTTGGTACCGTAACGAAGTACTCGTACGGTATTGCACCGTTTTGGTATGGTTTGGTACCGTATTGATGTACTCGTACGGCAGTGCACCGTTTTGGTTTACTTTGGTACCGTAACAAAGTACACGAACGGTATAGTACCCTTTTCGTGTGGTTTGGTACCGTAACGAAGTACTCGTACGGTATTGCACCGTTTTGGTGTGGTTTGGTACCGTATGGATGTACTCGTACGGTATTGCACCGTTTTGGTTTGGTTTGGTACCGTAACGAAGTACTCGTACGGTATTGTACCGTTTTGGTGTGGTTTGGTACCGTAACGAAGTACTCGTACGGTATTGCACCGTTTTGGTTTGGTTTGGAACCGTAACGATGTACTCGTACGGTATTGTACCGTTTTGGTGTGGTTTGGTACCGTAACGAAGTATTCGTATGGTATTCCACCGTTTTGGTGTGGTTTGGTACCGTATGGATGTACTCGTACGGTATTGCACCGTTTTTGTGTGGTTTGGTACTGTATGGATGTACTCGTACGGTATTGTACCGTTTTGGTGTGGTTTGGTACCGTAACGATGTACTCGTACGGTATTGTACCGTTTTGGTGTGGTTTGGTACCGTAACGAAGTACTCGTACGGTATTGCACAGTTTTCGTTTGGTTTGGTACCGTAACGATGTACTCGTACGGTATTGTATTCTTTTGGTATGGTTTGGTACCGTAACGAAGTACTCGTACGGTATTGTACCGTTTTGGTGTAGTTTGGTACCGTAACGAAGTACTCGTACGGTATTGCACCGTTTTGGTTTGGTTTGGTACCGTAACGAAGTACTCGTACGGTATTGAACCGTTTTGGTGTGGTTTGGTACCGTAACGAAGTACTCGTACGGTATTTAACCATTTTGGTGTGGTTTGGTACCGTATGGATGTACTCGTACGGTATTGAACCGTTTTGGTGTGGTTTGGTACCGTGTGGATGTACTCGTACGGTATTGCACCGTTTTTGTGTGGTTGGTACCGTAGGGATGTACTCGTACGGTATTGCACCGTTTTGGTGTGGTTTGGTACCGTATGGATGTACTCGTACGGTATTGCACCGTTTTTGTGTGGTTTGGGACCGTATGGATGTACTCGTACGGTATTGCACCGTTTTGGTGTGGTTTGGTACCGTATGGATGTACTCGTACGGTATTGTACCATTTTTGTGTGGTATGGTACCGTAACGAAGTACTCGAACGGTATTGTACCCTTTTGGTGTGGTTTGGTACCGTAACGAAGTACTCGTATGGTATTGCACCATTTTGGTGTGGTTTGGTACCGTAACGAAGTACTCGTACGGTATTGCACCGTTTTGGTTTGGTTTGGTACCGTATGGATGTACTCGTACGGTATTGCACCGTTTTTGTGTGGTTTGGTACCGTATGGATGTACTCGTACGGTATTGCACCGTTTTGGTGTGGTTTGGTACCGTATGGATGTACTCGTACGGTATTGTACCATTTTTGTGTGGTTTGGTACCGTAACGAAGTACTCGAACGTTATTGTACCCTTTTGGTGTGGTTTGGTACCGTAACGAAGTACTCGTACGGTATTGCACCGTTTTGGTGTGGTTTGGTACCGTAACGAAGTACTCGTACGGTATTGCACCGTTTTGGTTTGGTTTGGTACCGTAACGTTGTACTCGTACGGTATTGTACCGTTTTGGTGTGGTTTGGTACCGTAACGAAGTACTCGAACGGTATTATACCCTTTTGGTGTGGTTTGGTACCGTAACGAAGTACTTGTACGGTATTGCACCGTTTTGGTGTGGTTTGGTACCGTAACGATGTACTCGTACATTATTGCACCGTTTTGGTTTGGTTTGGTACCGTAACGAAGTGCTCGTACGGTACTGCACCGTTTTGGTGTGGTTTGGTACCGTATGGATGTACTCGTACAGTATTGCACCGTTTTGGTGTGGTTTGGTACCGTATGGATGTACTCGTACGGTATTGCAACGTTTTGGTGTGGTTTGGTACCGTAACGAAGTACTCGTACGGTGTTGTCCCGTTGTGGTGTGGTTTGGTACCGTAACGAAGTACTCGTACTCGTACGGTATTGCACCGTTTTGGTGTGGTTTGGTACCGTATGGATGTACTCGTACGGTATTCCACCGTTTTGGTTTGGTTTCGTACCGTAACGAAGTACATGTACGGTATTGTACCGTTTCGGTGTGGTTTGGTACTGTAACGAAGTACTCGTACGGTATTGCACCGTTTTGGTGTGGTTTGGTACCGTATGGATGTACTCGTACGGTATTGCACCATTTTGGTGTGGTTTGGTACCGTATGGATGTACTCGTATGATATTGTACCGTTTTGGTGTGGTTTGGTACCATAACGAAGTACTCGAACGGTATTGTACCCTTTTGGTGTGGTTTGGTACCGTAACGAAGTACTCGTACGGTATTGCACCGTTTTGGTATGGTTTGGTACCGTATTGATGTACTCGTACGGCAGTGCACCGTTTTGGTTTAGTTTGGTACCGTAACGAAGTACACGAACGGTATAGTACCCTTTTCGTGTGGTTTGGTACCGTAACGAAGTACTCGTACGGTATTGCACCGTTTTGGTGTGGTTTGGTACCGTATGGATGTACTCGTACGGTATTGCACCGTTTTGGTGTGGTTTGGTACCGTAACGAAGTACTCGTACGGTATTGCACCGTTTTGGTGTGGTTTGGAACCGTATGGATGTGCTCGTACGGTATTGTACCCTTTTGGTGTGGTTTGGTACCGTAACGAAGTACTCTTACGGTATTGCACCGTTTTGGTGTGGTTTGGTACCGTATGGATGTACTCGTATGGTATTGTACCGTTGTGGTGTGGTTTGGTACCGTAACGAAGTACTCGTACGGTATTGTACCCTTTTGGTGTGGTTTGGTACCGTAACGAAGTATTTGTACGGTATTGCACCGTTTTGGTGTGGTTTGGTACCGTATGGGTGTACTCGTACGGTATTGCACCGTTTTGGTTTGGTTTGGTACCGTAACGAAGTACTCGTACGGTATTGCAGCGTTTCGGTGTGGTTTGGTACCGTAACGAAGTACTCGTACGGTCTTGCAACGTTTCGGTGTGGTTTGGTACCGTATGGATGTACTCATACGGTATTGCACAGTTTTGGTGTGGTTTGGTACCGTATGGATGTACTCGTACGGTATTGTACCCTTTTGGTGTGGTTTGGTACCGTAACGAAGTACTCGAACGGTATTGTACCCTTTTGGTGTTGTTTGGTACCGTAACGAAGTACTCGTACGGTATTGCACCGTTTTGGTGTGGTTTGGTACCGTATGGATGTACTCATACGGTATTGCACCGTTTTGGTTTGGTTTGGTACCGTAACGAAGTACTCGTACGGTATTGTACCGTTTGGTGTGGTTTTGGACGGTAACGAAGTACTCGTACGGTATTGCACCGTTTTGGTGTGGTTTGGTAACGTATGGATGTACTCGTACGGTATTGCACCGTTTTGGTGTGGTTTGGTACCGTAACGAATTACTCGTAGGTTACTGTACCGTTTTGGTGTTGTTTGGTACCGTAACGAAGTACTCGTACCGTATTGCACCGTTTTGGTATGGTTTGGTAACGTATGGATGTACTCGTACGGTATTGCACCGTTTTGGATTGGCTTGGTACCGTAACGAAGTACTCGTACGGTATTGGACCGTTTTAGTGTGGTTTGGTACCGTAACGAAGTACTCGTACGGTATTGCACCGTTTTGGTGTGGTTTGGTAACGTATGGATGTACTCGTCCGGTATTGCACCGTTTTGGTGTGGTTTGGTACCGTATGGATGTACTCGTACGGTATTGCACCGTTTTGGTGTGGTTTGGTACCGTATGGATGTACTCGTATGGTATTGTACCGTTGTGGTGTGGTTTGGTACCGTAACGAAGTACTCGTAGAGTATTGTACCCTTTTGGTGTGGTTTGGTACCGTAACGAAGTATTCGTACGGTATTGCACCGTTTTGGTGTGGTTTGGTACCGTTTGGATGTACTCGTACAGTATTGCACCATTTCGGTTTGGCTTGGTACCGTAACGAAGTACTCGTACGGTGTTGCACCGTTTTGGTGTGGTTTGGTACCGTATGGATGTACTCGTATGGATGTATTCGTACGGTATTGCACCGTTTTGGTGTGGTTTGGTACCGTATGGATGTACTCGTACGGTATTGCACCGTTTTGGTGTGGTTTGGTACCGTAACGAAGTACTCGTACGGTATTGCACCGTTTTGGTGTGGTTTGGAACCGTATGGATGTACTCGTACGGTATTGTACCCTTTTGGTGTGGTTTGGTACCGTAACGAAGTACTCGTACTCGTACGGTATTGCACCGTTTTCGTGTGGTTTGGTACCGTATGGATGTACTCGTACGGTATTGCCCCATTTTTGTGTGGTTTGGTACCGTATGGATGTACTCGTATGGTATTGTATCGTTGTGGTGTGGTTTGGTACCGTAACGAAGTACTCGTACGGTATTGTACCCTTTTGGTGTGGTTTGGTACCGTAACGAAGTATTTGTACGGTATTGCACCGTTTTGGTGTGGTTTGGTACCGTATGGATATACTCGTACGGTATTGCACCGTTTTTGTTTGGTTTGGTACCGTAACGAAGTACTCGTATGGTATTGTACCGTTTTGGTGTGGTTTGGTACCATATGGATGTACTCGTACGGTATTGCACCGTTTTGGTTTGGTTTGGTACCGTAACGAAGTACTCGTACGGTATTGTACCGTTTCGGTGTGGTTTGGTACCGTAACGAAGTACTCGTACGGTATTGCACCGTTTTGGTGTGGTTTGGTACCGTATGGATGTACTCGTACGGTATTGCACCGTTTTGGTGTGGTTTGGTACCGTAACGAAGTACTCGTACGGTATTGCACCGTTTTGGTGTGGTTTGGAACCGTATGGATGTACTCGTACGGTATTGTACCCTTCTGGTGTGGTTTGGTACCGTAACGAAGTACTCGTACGGTATTGCACCGTTGTGGTGTGGTTTGGTACCGTATGGATGTACTCGTACGGTATTGTACCCTTCTGGTGTTGTTTGGTACCGTAACGAAGTACTCGTACCGTATTGCACCGTTTTGGTATGGTTTGGTAACGTATGGATGTACTCGTACGGTATTGCACCGTTTTGGATTGGCTTGGTACCGTAACGAAGTACTCGTACGGTATTGGACCGTTTTAGTGTGGTTTGGTACCGTAACGAAGTACTCGTACGGTATTGCACCGTTTTGGTGTGGTTTGGTAACGTATGGATGTACTCGTCCGGTATTGCACCGTTTTGGTGTGGTTTGGTACCGTATGGATGTACTCGTACGGTATTGCACCGTTTTGGTGTGGTTTGGTACCGTATGGATGTACTCGTATGGTATTGTACCGTTGTGGTGTGGTTTGGTACCGTAACGAAGTACTCGTAGAGTATTGTACCCTTTTGGTGTGGTTTGGTACCGTAACGAAGTATTCGTACGGTATTGCACCGTTTTGGTGTGGTTTGGTACCGTTTGGATGTACTCGTACAGTATTGCACCATTTCGGTTTGGCTTGGTACCGTAACGAAGTACTCGTACGGTGTTGCACCGTTTTGGTGTGGTTTGGTACCGTATGGATGTACTCGTATGGATGTATTCGTACGGTATTGCACCGTTTTGGTGTGGTTTGGTACCGTATGGATGTACTCGTACGGTATTGCACCGTTTTGGTGTGGTTTGGTACCGTAACGAAGTACTCGTACGGTATTGCACCGTTTTGGTGTGGTTTGGAACCGTATGGATGTACTCGTACGGTATTGTACCCTTTTGGTGTAGTTTGGTACCGTAACGAAGTACTCGTACTCGTACGGTATTGCACCGTTTTGGTGTGGTTTGGTACCGTATGGATGTACTCGTACGGTATTGCCCCATTTTGGTGTGGTTTGGTACCGTATGGATGTACTCGTATGGTATTGTATCGTTGTGGTGTGGTTTGGTACCGTAACGAAGTACTCGTACGGTATTGTACCCTTTTGGTGTGGTTTGGTACCGTAACGAAGTATTTGTACGGTATTGCACCGTTTTGGTGTGGTTTGGTACCGTATGGATATACTCGTACGGTATTGCACCGTTTTTGTTTGGTTTGGTACCGTAACGAAGTACTCGTATGGTATTGTACCGTTTTGGTGTGGTTTGGTACCATATGGATGTACTCGTACGGTATTGCACCGTTTTGGTTTGGTTTGGTACCGTAACGAAGTACTCGTACGGTATTGTACCGTTTCGGTGTGGTTTGGTACCGTAACGAAGTACTCGTACGGTATTGCACCGTTTTGGTGTGGTTTGGTACCGTATGGATGTACTCGTACGGTATTGCACCGTTTTGGTGTGGTTTGGTACCGTAACGAAGTACTCGTACGGTATTGCACCGTTTTGGTGTGGTTTGGAACCGTATGGATGTACTCGTACGGTATTGTACCCTTCTGGTGTGGTTTGGTACCGTAACGAAGTACTCGTACGGTATTGCACCGTTGTGGTGTGGTTTGGTACCGTATGGATGTACTCGTACGGTATTGCACCATTTTGGTGTGGTTTGGTACCGTATGGATGTACTCGTATGGTATTGTACCGTTGTGGTGTGGTTTGGTTCCGTAACGAAGTACTCGTACGGTATTGTACCCTTTTGGTGTGGTTTGGTACCGTAACGAAGTATTTGTACGGTATTGCACCGTTTTGGTGTGGTTTGGTACCGTATGTGTGTACTCGTACAGTATTGCACCGTTTTGGTTTGGTTTGGTACCGTAACGAAGTACTCGTACGGTATTGTACCGTTTTGGTGGGGTTTGGTACCGTATGGATGTACTCGTACGGTATTGCACCGTTTTGGTTTGGTTTGGTACCGTAACGAAGTACTCGTACGGTATTGTACCGTTTCGGTGTGGTTTGGTACCGTAACGAAGTACTCGTACGGTATTGCACCGTTTTGGTGTTGTTTGGTACCGTAAGGATGTACTCGTACGGTATTGCACCGTTTTGGTGTGGTTTGGTACCGTAACGAAGTACTCGAACGGTATTGTACCCTTTTGGTGTGGTTTGGTACCGTAACGAAGTAATCGTACGGTATTGCACCGTTTTCGTGTGGTTTGGTACTGTAACGAAGTACTCGTACGGTATTGCACCGTTTTGGTGTGGTTTCGTACCGTATGGATGTACTAGTACGGTATTGCACCGTTTTGGTTTGGTTTGGTTCCGTAACGAAGTACTCGTACGGTATTGTACCGTTTTGGTGTGGTTTGGTACCGTAACGAAGTACTCGTACGGTATTGCACCGTTTTGGTGTGGTTTGGTACCGTATGGATGTACTCGTACGGTATTGCACCGTTTTGGTGTGGTTTGGTACCGTAACGAATTACTCGTTTGATACTGTACCATTTTTGTGTGGTTTGGTACCATAACGAAGTACTCGTACGGTATTGCACCGTTTTGGTGTGGTTTGGTAACGTATGGATGTACTCGTACGGTATTGCACCGTTTTGGTTTGGTTTGGTACCGTAACGAAGTACTCGTACGGTATTGCACCGTTTTGGTGTGGTTTGGTACCGTATGGATGTACTCGTACGGTATTGCACCGTGTTGGTGTGGTTTGGTACCGTAACGAAGTACTCGAACGGTGTTGTACCCTTTTGGTGTGGGTTCGTACCGTAACGAAGTAATCGTACGGTATTGCACCGTTTTGGTGTGGTTTGGTACCGTAACGAAGTACTCGTATGGTATTGCACCGTTTTGGTGTGGTTTGGTACCGTATGGATGTACTAGTACGGTATTGCACCGTTTTGGTTTGGTTTGGTTCCGTAACGAAGTACTCGTACGGTATTGTACCGTTTTGGTGTGGTTTGGTACCGTAACGAAGTACTCGTACGGTATTGCACCGTTTTGGTGTGGTTTGGTACCGTATGGATGTACTCGTACGGTATTGCACCGTTTTGGTGTGGTTTGGTACCGTAACGAAGTACTCGTACGGTATTGCACCGTTTTGGTGTGGTTTGGTACCGTATGGATGTACTCGTACGGTATTGCACCATTTTGGTGTGGTTTGGTACCGTATGGATGCACTCGTATGGTATTGTACCGTTGTGGTGTGGTTTGGTACCGTAACGAAGTACTCGTGCGGTATTGTACCCTTTTGGTGTGGTTTGGTACCGTAACGAAGTATTTGTACGGTATTGCACCGTTTTGGTGTGGTTTGGTACCGTATGGGTGTACTCGTACGGTATGGCACCGTTTTGGTTTGGTTTGGTACCGTAACGAAGTACTCGTACGGTATTGTACCGTTTTGGTGTGGTTTGGTACCATATGGATGTACTCGTACGGTATTGCACCGTTATGGTTTGGTTTGGTACCGTAACGAAGTACTCGTACGGTATTGTACCGTTTCGGTGTGGTTTGGTACCGTAACGAAGTACTCGTACGGTATTGCACCGTTTTGGTGTGGTTTGGTACCGTAACGAAGTACTCAAACGGTATTGTACCCTTTTGGTGTGGTTTGGTACCGTAACGAAGTAATCGTACGGTATTGCACCGTTTTCGTGTGGTTTGGTACTGTAACGAAGTACTCGTACGGTATTGCACCGTTTTGGTGTGGTTTCGTACCGTATGGATGTACTAGTACGGTATTGCACCGTTTTGGTTTGGTTTGGTTCCGTAAAGAAGTACTCGTACGGTATTGTACCGTTTTGGTGTGGTTTGGTACCGTAACGAAGTACTCGTACGGTATTGCACCGTTTTGGTGTGGTTTGGTACCGTATGGATGTACTCGTACGGTATTGCACCGTTTTGGTGTGGTTTGGTACCGTAACGAATTACTCGTTTGATACTGTACCATTTTTGTGTGGTTTGGTACCATAACGAAGTACTCGTACGGTATTGCACCGTTTTGGTGTGGTTTGGTAACGTATGGATGTACTCGTACGGTATTGCACCGTTTTGGTTTGGTTTGGTACCGTAACGAAGTACTCGTACGGTATTGCACCGTTTTGGTGTGGTTTGGTACCGTATGGATGTACTCGTACGGTATTGCACCGTGTTGGTGTGGTTTGGTACCGTAACGAAGTACTCGAACGGTGTTGTACCCTTTTGGTGTGGTTTCGTACCGTAACGAAGTAATCGTACGGTATTGCACCGTTTTGGTGTGGTTTGGTACCGTAACGAAGTACTCGTATGGTATTGCACCGTTTTGGTGTGGTTTGGTACCGTATGGATGTACTAGTACGGTATTGCACCGTTTTGGTTTGGTTTGGTTCCGTAACGAAGTACTCGTACGGTATTGTACCGTTTTGGTGTGGTTTGGTACCGTAACGAAGTACTCGTACGGTATTGCACCGTTTTGGTGTGGTTTGGTACCGTATGGATGTACTCGTACGGTATTGCACCGTTTTGGTGTGGTTTGGTACCGTAACGAAGTACTCGTACGGTATTGCACCGTTTTGGTGTGGTTTGGTACCGTATGGATGTACTCGTACGGTATTGCACCATTTTGGTGTGGTTTGGTACCGTATGGATGCACTCGTATGGTATTGTACCGTTGTGGTGTGGTTTGGTACCGTAACGAAGTACTCGTACGGTATTGTACCCTTTTGGTGTGGTTTGGTACCGTAACGAAGCATTTGTACGGTATTGCACCGTTTTGGTGTGGTTTGGTACCGTATGGGTGTACTCGTACGGTATGGCACCGTTTTGGTTTGGTTTGGTACCGTAACGAAGTACTCGTACGGTATTGTACCGTTTTGGTGTGGTTTGGTACCATATGGATGTACTCGTACGGTATTGCACCGTTATGGTTTGGTTTGGTACCGTAACGAAGTACTCGTACGGTATTGTACCGTTTCGGTGTGGTTTGGTACCGTAACGAAGTACTCGTACGGTATTGAACCGTTTTGGTGTGGTTTGGTACCGTATGGATGTACTCGTACGGTATTGCACCGTTTTGGTGTGGTTTGGTACCGTAACGAAGTACTCGAACGGTATTGTACCCTTTTGGTGTGGTTTGGTACCGTAACGAAGTAATCGTACGGTATTGCACCGTTTTCGTGTGGTTTAGTACCGTAACGAAGTACTCGTATGGTATTGCACCGTTTTGGTGTGGTTTCGTACCGTATGGATGTACTAGTACGGTATTGCACCGTTTTGGTTTGGTTTGGTTCCGTAACGAAGTACTCGTACGGTATTGTACCGTTTTGGTGTGGTTTGGTACCGTAACGAAGTACTCGTACGGTATTGCACCGTTTTGGTGTGGTTTGGTACCGTATGGATGTACTCGTACGGTATTGCACCGTTTTGGTGTGGTTTGGTACCGTAACGAATTACTCGTATGATACTGTACCATTTTTGTGTGGTTTGGTACCTTAACGAAGTACTCGTACGGTATTGCACCGTTTTGGTGTGGTTTGGTAACGTATGGATGTACTCGTACGGTATTGCACCGTTTTGGATTCGTTTGGTACCGTAACGAAGTACTCGTACGGTATTGGACCGTTTTAGTGTCGTTTGGTACCGTAACGAAGTACTCGTACGGTATTGCAATGTTTTGGTGTGGTTTGGTAACGTATGGATGTACTCGTTCGGTATTGCACTGTTTTGGTGTGGTTTGGTACCGTATGGATGTACTCGTACGGTATTAAACCGTTTTGGTGTGGTTTGGTACCGTATGGATGTACTCGTATGGTATTGTACCGTTGTGGTGTGGTTTGGTACCGTAACGAAGTACTCGTAGAGTATTGTACCCTTTTGGTGTGGTTTGGTGCCGTAACGAAGTATTCGTACGGTATTGCACCGTTTTGGTGTGGTTTGGTACCGTATGGATATACTCGTACGGTATTGCACCGTTTTTGTTTGGTTTGGTACCGTAACGAAGTACTCGTATGGTATTGTACCGTTTTGGTGTGGTTTGGTACCGTATGGATGTACTCGTACGGTATTTCACCGTTTTTGTTTGGTTTGGTACCGTAACGAAGTACTCGTACGGTATTGTACCGTTTCGGTGTGGTTTGGTACCGTAACGAAGTACTCGTACGGTATTGCACCGTTTTGGTGTGGTTTGGTACCGTATGGATGTACTCGTACGGTATTGCACCGTTTTGGTGTGGTTTGGTACCGTAACGAAGTACTCGTACGGTATTGCACCGTTTTGGTGTGGTTTGGAACCGTATGGATGTACTCGTACGGTATTGTACCCTTTTGGTGTGGTTTGGTACCGTAACGAAGTACTCGTACGGTATTGCACCGTTTTGGTGTGGTTTGGTACCGTATGGATGTACTCGTACGGTATTGCACCATTTTGGTGTGGTTTGGTACCGTATGGATGTACTCGTATGGTATTGTACCGTTGTGGTGTGGTTTGGTACCGTAACGAAGTCCTCGTACGGTATTGTACCCTTTTGGTGTGGTTTGGTACCGTAACGAAGTATTTGTACGGTATTGCACCGTTTTGGTGTGGTTTGGTACCGTATGGGTGTACTCGTACGGTATTGCACCGTTTTGGTTTGGTTTGGTACCGTAACGAAGTACTCGTACGGTATTGTACCGTTTTGGTGTGGTTTGGTACCGTATGGATGTACTCGTACGGTATTGCACCGTTTTGGTTTGGTTTGGTACCGTAACGAAGTACTCGTACGGTATTGTACCGTTTCGGTGTGGTTTGGTACCGTAACGAAGTACTCGTACGGTATTGCACCGTTTTGGTGTGCTTTGGTACCGTATGGATGTACTCGTACGGTATTGCACCGTTTTGGTGTGGTTTGGTACCGTAACGAAGTACTCGAACGGTATTGTACCCTTTTGGTGTGGTTTGGTACCGTAACGAAGTAATCGTACGGTATTGCACCGTTTTCGTGTGGTTTGGTACGGTAACGAAGTACTCGTACGGTATTGCACCGTTTTGGTGTGGTTTCGTACCGTATGGATGTACTAGTACGGTATTGCACCGTTTTGGTTTGGTTTGGTTCCGTAACTCGTACTCGTACGGTATTGTACCGTTTTGGTGTGGTTTGGTACCGTAACGAAATACTCGTACGGTATTGCACCGTTTTGGTGTGGTTTGGTACCGTATGGATGTACTCGTACGGTATTGCACCGTTTTGGTGTGGTTTGGTACCGTAACGAATTACTCGTATGATACTGTACCATTTTTGTGTGGTTTGGTACCATAACGAAGTACTCGTACGGTATTGCACCGTTTTGGTGTGGTTTGGTAACGTATGGATGTACTCGTACGGTATTGCACCGTTTTGGTTTGGTTTGGTACCGTAACGAAGTACTCGTACGGTATTGTACCGTTTTGGTGTGGTTTGGTAACGTATGGATGTACTCGTACGGTATTGCACCGTTTTGGTTTGGTTTGGTACCGTAACGAAGTACTCGTACGGTATTGCACCGTTTTGGTGTGGTTTGGTACCGTATGGATGTACTCGTACGGTATTGCACCGTGTTGGTGTGGTTTGGTACCGTAACGAAGTACTCGAACGGTATTGTACCCTTTTGGTGTGGTTTGGTACCGTAACGAAGTAATCGTACGGTATTGCACCGTTTTGGTGTGGTTTGGTACCGTAACGAAGTACTCGTACGGTATTGCACCGTTTTGGTGCGGTTTGGTACCGTATGGATGTACTTGTACGGTATTGCACCGTTTTGGTGTGGTTTGGTACCGTAACGAATTACTCGTATGATACTGTACCATTTTTGTGTGGTTTGGTACCTTAACGAAGTACTCGTACGGTATTGCACCGTTTTTGTGTGGTTTGGTAACGTATGGATGTACTCGTACGGTATTGCACCGTTTTGGTTTCGTTTGGTACCGTAACGAAGTACTCGTACGGTATTGGACCGTTTTAGTGTCGTTTGGTACCATAACGAAGTACTCGAACGGTATTGCAATGTTTTGGTGTGGTTTGGTAACGTATGGATGTACTCGTTCGGTATTGCACCGTTTTGATGTGGTTTGGTACCGTATGGATGTACTCGTACGGTATTAAACCGTTTTGGTGTGGTTTGGTACCGTATGGATGTACTCGTATGGTATTGTACCGTTGTGGTGTGGTTTGGTACCGTAACGAAGTACTCGTAGAGTATTGTACCCTTTTGGTGTGGTTTGGTGCCGTAACGAAGTATTCGTACGGTATTGCACCGTTTTGGTGTGGTTTGGTACCGTATGGATGTACTCGTACAGTATTGCACCATTTTGGTTTGGTTTGGTACCGTAACGAAGTACTCGTACGGTGTTGCACTGTTTTGGTGTGGTTTGGTACCGTATGGATGTACTCGTATGGAAGTATTCGTACGGTATTGCACCATTTTGGTGTGGTTTGGTACCGTATGGATGTACTCGTATGGTATTGCACCGTTTTGGTGTGGTTTGGTACCGTAACGAAGTACTCGTATGATACTGTACCATTTTTGTGTGGTTTGGTACCATAACGAAGTACTCGTACGGTATTGCGCCGTTTTGGCGTGGTTTGGTACCGTATGGATGTACTCGTACGGTATTGCACCATTTTGGTGTGGTTTGGTACGGTATGGATGTACTCGTATGGTATTGTATCGTTGTGGTGTGGTTTGGTACCGTAACGAAGTACTCGTACGGTATTGTACCCTTTTGGTGTGGTTTGGTACCGTAACGAAGTATTTGTACGGTATTGCACCGTTTTGGTGTGGTTTGGTACCGTATGGATATACTCGTACGGTATTGCACCGTTTTGGTTTGGTTTGGTACCGTAACGAAGTACTCGTACGGTATTGTACCGTTTTGGTGTGGTTTGGTACCGTATGGATGTACTTGTACGGTATTGCACCGTTTTGGTTTGGTTTGGTACCGTAACGAAGTACTCGTACGGTATTGTACCGTTTCGGTGTGGTTTGGTACCGTAACGAAGTACTCGTACGGTATTGCACCGTTTTGGTGTGGTTTGGTACCGTATGGATGTACTCGTACGGTATTGCACTGTTTTCGTGTGGTTTGGTACCGTAACGAAGTACTCGTATGGTATTGCACCGTTTTAGTGTGGTTTCGTACCGTATGGATGTACTAGTTCGGTATTGCACCGTTTTGGTTTGGTTTGGTTCCGTAACTCGTACTCGTACGGTATTGTACCGTTTTGGTGTGGTTTGGTACCGTAACGAAGTACTCGTACGGTATTGCACCGTTTTGGTGTGGTTTGGTACCGTATGGATGTACTCGTACGGTATTGCACCGTTTTGGTGTGGTTTGGTACCGTAACGAATTACTCGTATGATACTGTACCATTTTTGTGTGGTTTGGTACCATAACGAAGTACTCGTACGGTATTGCACCGTTTTGGTTTGGTTTGGTACCGTAACGAAGGACTTGTACGGTATTGTACCATTTCGGTGTGGTTTGGTACCGTAACGAAGTACTCGTATGGTATTGCACCGTTTTGGTGTGGTTTGGTACCGTATGGATGTACTCTTACGGTATTGCACCGTTTTGGTGTGGTTTGGTACCGTAACGAAGTACTCGAACGGTATTGTACCCTTTTGGTGTGGTTTGGTACCGTATGGATGTACTAGTACGGTATTGCACCGTTTTGGTGTGGTTTGGTACCGTAACGAAGTATTCGTATGGTATTGCACCGTTTTGGTGTGGTTTGGTACCGTATGGATGTACTAGTACGGTATTGCACCGTTTTGGTTTGGTTTGGTTCCGTAACGAAGTACTCGTACGGTATTGTACCTTTTTGGTGTGGTTTTGTACCGTAACGAAGTACTCGTACGGTATTGCACCGTTTTGGTGTGGTTTGGTACCGTATGGATGTACTCGTACGGTATTGCACCGTTTTGGTGTGGTTTGGTACCGTAACGAATTACTCGTATGATACTGTACCATTTTTGTGTGGTTTGGTACCATAACGAAGTACTCGTACGGTATTGCACCGTTTTGGTGTGGTTTGGTAACGTATGGATGTACTCGTACGGTATTGCACCGTTTTGGTTTGGTTTGGTACCGTAACGAAGTACTCGTACGGTATTGCACCGTTTTGGTGTGGTTTGGTACCGTATGGATGTACTCGTACGGTATTGCACCGTTTTGGTGTGGTTTGGTACCGTAACGAAGTACTCGAACGGTATTGTACCCTTTTGGTGTGGTTTGGTACCGTAACGAAGTAATCGTACGGTATTGAACCGTTTTGGTGTGGTTTGGTACCGTAACGAAGTACTCGTATGGTATTGCACCGTTTTGGTGTGGTTTCGTACCGTATGGATGTACTAGTACGGTATTGCACCGTTTTGGGGTGGTTTGGTTCCGTAACGAAGTACTCGTACGGTATTGTACCGTTTTGGTGTGGTTTGGTACCGTAACGAAGTACTCGTACGGTATTGCACCGTTTTGGTGTGGTTTGGTACCGTATGGATGTACTCGTACGGTATTGCACCGTTTTGGTGTGGTTTGGTACCGTAACGAATTACTCATATGATACTGTACCATTTTTGTGTGGTTTGGTACCTTAACAAAGTACTCGTACGGTATTGCACCGTTTTGGTGTGGTTTGGTAACGTATGGATGTACTCGTACGGTATTGCACCGTTTTGGTTTCGTTTGGTACCGTAACGAAGTACTCGTACGGTATTGGACCGTTTTAGTGTGGTTTGGTACCGTAACGAAGTACTCGTACGGTATTGCAATGTTTTGGTGTGGTTTGGTAACGTATGGATGTACTCGTTCGGTATTGCACCGTTTTGGTGTGGTTTGGTACCGTATGGATGTACTCGTACGGTATTAAACCGTTTTGGTGTGGTTTGGTACCGTATGGATGTACTCGTATGGTATTGTACCGTTGTGGTGTGGTTTGGTACCGTAACGAAGTACTCGTAGAGTATTGTACCCTTTTGGTGTGGTTTGGTGCCGTAACGAAGTACTCGTACGGTATTGGACCATTTTGGTTTGGTTTGGTACCGTATGGATGTACTCGTATGGTATTGTACCATTGTGGTGTGGTTTGGTACCGTAACGAAGCACTCGTACGGTATTGTACCCTTTTGGTGTGGTTTGGTACCGTAACGAAGTATTTGTACGGTATCGCACCGTTTTGGTGTGGTTTGGTACCGTATGGATATACTCGTACGGTATTGCACCGTTTTGGTTTGGTTTGGTACCGTAACGAAGTACTCGTACAGTATTGTACAGTTTTGGTGTGGTTTGGTACCGTATGGATGTACTCGTACGGTATTGCACCGTTTTGGTTTGGTTTGGTACCGTAACGAAGTACTCGTACAGTATTGTACAGTTTTGGTGTGGTTTGGTACCGTATGGATGTACTCGTACGGTATTGCACCGTTTTGGTTTGGTTTGGTACCGTAACGAAGTACTCGTACGGTATTGTACCGTTTCGGTGTGGTTTGGTACCGTAACGAAGTACTCGTACGGTATTGCACCGTTTTGGTGTGGTTTGGTACCGTATGGATGTACTCGTACGGTATTGCACCGTTTTGGTGTGGTTTGGTACCGTAACGAAGTAATCGTACGGTATTGCACCATTTTGGTGTGGTTTGGTACCGTAACGAAGTACTCGTATGGTATTGCACCGTTTTGGTGTGGTTTCGTACCGTATGGATGTACTAGTACGGTATTGCACCGTTTTGGTTTGGTTTAGTACCGTAACGAAGTACTCGTACGGTATTGTACCGTTTTAGTGTGGTTTGGTACCGTAACGAAGTACTCGTACGGTATTGCACCGTTTTGGTGTGGTTTGGTACCGTATGGATGTACTCGTACGGTATTGCACCGTTTTGGTGTGGTTTGGTACCGTAACGAAGTACTCGAACGGTATTGTATCCTTTTGGAGTGGTTTGGTACCGTAACGAAGTACTCGTACGGTATTTCACTGTTTTGGTGTGATTTGGTACCGTATGGATGTACTCGTACGGTATTGCACCGTTTTGGTTTGGTTTGGTACCGTAACGAAGTACTCGTACGTATTGTACCGTTTTGGTGGGGTTTGGTACCGTAACGAAGTACTCGTACGGTATTGCACCGTTTTGGTGTGGTTTGGTACCGTATGGATGTACTCGTACGGTATTGCACCGTTTTTGTTAGGTTTTGTACCGTAACGAAGTACTCGTACGGTATTGTACCGTTTTGGTGGGGTTTGGTACCGTAACGAAGTACTCGTACGGTATTGTACCCTTTTGGGGTGGTTTGGTACCGTAACGAAGTATTTGTACGGTATTGCACCGTTTTGGTGTGGTTTGGTACCGTATGGATGTACTCGTACGTTATTGCACCGTTTTGGTTTGGTTTGGTACCGTAACGAAGTACTCGTACGGTATTGTACCGTTTGGTGGGGTTTGGTACCGTAACGAAGTACTCGTACAGTATTGCACCGTTTTGGTGTGGTTTGGAAACGTATGGATGTACTCGTACGGTATTGCACCATTTTGCTGTGGTTTGGTACCGTATGGATGTACTCGTACGGTATTGCACCATTTTGGTGTGGTTTGGTACCGTATGGATGTACTCGTATGGTATTGTACCGTTGTGGTGTGGTTTGGTACCGTAATGAAGTACTCGTACGGTATTGTACCCTTTTGGTGTGGTTTGGTACCGTAACGAAGTATTTGCACGGTATTGCACCGTTTTGGTGTGGTTTGGTATCGTATGGTTGTACTCGTACGGTATTGCACCGTTTTGGTTTGGTTGGGTACCGTAATGAAGTACTTGTACGGTATTGTACCGTTTTGGTGAGGTCTGGTACCGTATGGATGTACTCGTACGGTATTGCACCGTTTTGGTTTGGTTTGGTACCGTAACGAAGTACTCGTACGGTATTGTACCGTTTCGGTGTGGTTTGGTACTGTAACGAAGTACTCGTACGGTATTGCACCGTTTTGGTGTGGTTTGGTACCGTATGGATGTATTCCTACGGTATTGCACCGTTTTGGTGTGGTTTGGTACCGTAACGAAGTACTCGAACGGTATTGTACCCTTTTGGTGTCGTTTGGTACCGTAACAAAGTAATCGTACGGTATTGCACCGTTTTGGTGTGGTTTGGTACCGTAACGAAGTACTCGTACGGTATTGCACCGTTTTGGTGTGGTTTGGGACCGTAACGAAGTACTCATACGGTATTGTACCGTTTTGGTGTGGTTTGGTATTGTAACGAAGTACTCGTACGGTATTGCACCGTTTTGGTTTGGTTTGGTACCGTAACAAAGTACTCGTACGGTATTGTACCGTTTCGGTGTGGTTTGGAACCGTAACGAAGTACTCGTACGGTATTGCACCGTTTTGGTGTGGTTTGGTACCATATGGATGTACTCATACGGTATTGCACCGTTTTGGTGTGGTTTGGTACCGTAACGAAGTACTCGTACGGTATTGTACCGTTTTGGTGTGGTTTGGTAATGTAACGAAGTACTCGTAAGGTATTGCACCGTTTTGGTTTGGTTTGGTACCGTAACGAAGTACTCGTACGGTATTGCACTGTTTTGGTGTGGTTTGGTACAGTATGGATGTACTTGTACGGTATTGTACCGTTTTGGTGTAATTTGGTACCATAACGATGTACTCGTACGGTATTGTACCCTTTTGGTGTGGTTTGGTACCGTAACGAAGTACTCGTACGATATTGCACCGTTTTGGTGTGGTTTGGTACCGTATGGATGTACTCGTACGGTATTTCACCGTTTTGGTTTGGTTTCGTACCGTAATGATGTACTCGTACGGTATTGTACCGTTTTGGTGTAGTTTGGTACCGTAACGAAGTACTCGTACGGTATTGCACCGTTTTGGTGTGGTTTGGTACCGTATGGATGTACTCGTACGGTATTGCACCGTTTTGGTTTGGTTTGGTACCGTAACGAAGTACTCGTACGGTATTGTACCGTTTCGCTGTGGTTCGGAACCGTAACGAAGTACTCGGACGGTGTTGCACCGTTTTGATGTGGTTTGGTACCGTATGGATGTACTCGTAAGGTATTGCACCGTTTTGGTGTGGTTTGGTACCGTATGGATGTACTCGTACGGTATTGTACCGTTTTTGTGTGGTTTGGTACCGTAACGAATTACTCGAACGGTATTGTACCCTTTTGGTGTGGTTTGGTACCGTAACGAAGTACTCGTACGGTATTGCACCGTTTTGGAGTGGTTTGGTACCGTATTGATGTACTCGTACGGTAGTGCACCGTTTTGGTTTGGTTTGGTACCGTAACGAAGTACTCGAACGGTATTGTACCCTTTTGGTGTGGTTTGGTACCGTAACGAAGTACTCGTACGGTATTGCACCGTTTTGGTGTGGTTTGGTACCGTATGGATGTACTCGTACGGTATTTCACCGTTTTGGTTTGGTTTCGTACCGTAATGATGTACTCGTACGGTATTGTACCGTTTTGGTTTAGTTTGGTACCGTAACGAAGTACTCGTACGGTATTGCACCGTTTTGGTGTGGTTTGGTACCGTATGGATGTACTCGTACGGTATTGCACCATTTTGGTTTGGTTTGGTACCGTAACGAAGTACTCGTACGGTATTGTATCGTTTCGGTGTGGTTCGGAACCGTAACGAAGTACTCGTACGGTGTTGCACCGTTTTGATGTGGTTTGGTACCGTATGGATGTACTCGTACGATATTGCATCGTTTTGGTGTGGTTTGGTACCGTATGGATGTACTCGTACAGTATTGTACCGTTTTTGTGTGGTTTGGTACCTTAACGAATTACTCGAACGGTATTGAACCCTTTTGGTGTGGTTTGGTTCCGTAACGAAGTACTCGTACGGTATTGCACCGTTTTGGAGTGGTTTGGTACCGTATTGATGTACTCGTACGGTAGTGCACCGTTTTGGTTTGGTTTGGTACCGTAACGAAGTATTCGAACGGTATTGTACCCTTTTGGTGTGGTTTGGTACGGTAACGAAGTACTCGTACTGTATTGCACCGTTTTGGTGTGGTTTGGTACCGTATGGATGTACAGGTACGGTATTGCACCGTTTTGGTTTGTTTTCGTACCGTAACGAAGTACTCGTACGGTATTGTACCGTTTTGGTGTGGTTTGGTACCGTAACGAAGTACTCGTACGATATTGCACCGTTTTGGAGTGGTTTGGAACCGTATTGATGTACTCGTACGGTAGTGCACAGTTTTGGTTTGGTTTGGTACCGTAACGAAGTATTCGAACGGTATTGTACCCTTTTGGTGTGGTTTGGTACCGTAACGAAGTACTCGTACGGTATTGCACCGTTTTGGTGTGGTTTGGTACCGTATGGATGTACTCGTACGGTATTGCACCGTTTTGGTTTGGTTTTCTACCGTAACGAAGTACTCGTACGGTATTGGACCATTTTGGTGTGGTTTGGTACCGTATGGATGTACTCGTACGGTATTGTACCGTTTTGGTGTGGTTTGGTACCGTAACGAAGTACTCGAACGGTATTGTACCCTGTTGGTGTGGTTTGGTACCGTAACGAAGTACTCGTACGGTATTGTACCGTTTTGGTGTGGTTTGGTACCGTAACGAAGTACTCGAACGGTATTGTACCCTTTTGGTGTGGTTTGGTACCGTAACGAAGAACTCGTACGGTATTGTACCATTTTGGTGTAGTTTGGTACCGTAACGAAGTAATCGTACGGTATTGCACCGTTTTGGTGTGGTTTGGTACCGTATGGATGTACTCGTACGGTATTGCACCGTTTTGGTTTGGTTTTGTACCGTAACGAAGTACTCGTACGGTATTGGACCATTTTGGTTTGGTTTGGTACCGTATGGATGTACTCGTATGGTATTGTACCATTGTGGTGTGGTTTGGTACCGTAACGAAGCACTCGTAGGGTATTGTACCCTTTTGGTGTGGTTTGGTACCGTAACGAAGTATTTGTACGGTATTGCACTGTTTTGGTGTGGTTTGGTACCGTATCGATGTACTCGTACGGTATTGCACCATTTTGGTTTGGTTGGTACCGTAACGAAGAACTCGTACGGTATTGTACCATTTTGGTGTAGTTTGGTACCGTAACGAAGTACTCCTACGATATTGCACCGTTTTGGATTGGTTTGGTACCGTATGGATGTACTCGTACGGTATTGCACCGTTTTGGTTTGGTTTTCTACCGTAACGAAGTACTCGTACGATATTGGACCATTTTGGTGTGGTTTTGTACCGTATGGATGTACTCGTACGGTATTGCACCGTTTTGGTTTGGTTTGGTACCGTAACGAAGTACTCGTACGATATTGTACCGTTTTGGTGTGGTTTGGTACTGTAACGAAGTACTCGTAAGGTATTGCACTGTTTTGGTTTGGTTTGGTACCGTAACGAAGTACTCGTACGGTATTGCACTGTTTTGGTGTGGTTTGGTACAGTATGGATGTACTCGTACGGTATTGTACCATTTTGGTGTAATTTGGTACCATAACGATGTACTCGTACGGTATTGTACCCTTTTGGTGTGGTTTGGTACCGTAACGAAGTACTTGTACAGTATTGCACCGTTTTAGTGTGGTTTGGTACCGTATGGATGTACTCGTACGGTATTGCACCGTTTTGGTTTGGTTTTCTACCGTAACGAAGTACTCGTACGATATTGGACCATTTTGGTGTGGTTTTGTACCGTATGGATGTACTCGTACGGTATTGCACCGTTTTGGTTTGGTTTGGTACCGTAACGAAGTACTCGTACGATATTGTACCGTTTTGGTGTGGTTTGGTACTGTAACGAAGTACTCGTAAGGTATTGCACTGTTTTGGTTTGGTTTGGTACCGTAACGAAGTACTCGTACGGTATTGCACTGTTTTGGTGTGGTTTGGTACAGTATGGATGTACTCGTACGGTATTGTACCAATTTGGTGTAATTTGGTACCATAACGATGTACTCGTACGGTATTGTACCCTTTTGGTGTGGTTTGGTACCGTAACGAAGTACTTGTACAGTATTGCACCGTTTTAGTGTGGTTTGGTACCGTATGGATGTACTCGTTCGGTATTGCACCGTTTTGGCTTGGTTTGGTAGCATAACGAAGTACACGTATGGTATTGCACCGTTTTGGTGTGGTTTGGTTCCGTATGGATGTACTCGTATGGTATTGCACCGTTTTGGTGTGGTTTGGTACCGTATGGATGTACTCGTACGGTATTGCACCGTTTTGGTTTGGTTTGGTACCGTAACGAAGTACTCGAACGGTATTGTACCCTTTTGGTGTGGTTTGGTACCGTAACGAAGTAATCGTACAGTATTGCACCGTTTTGGTGTGGTTTGGTACCGTATGGATGTACTTGTTCGGTATTGTACCGTTTTGGTGTGGTTTGGTACCGTAACGAAGTACTCGAACGGTATTGTACCCTTTTGGTGTGGTTTGGTACCGTAACAAGTACTCGTACGGTATTGCACCGTTTTGGTGTGGTTTGGTACCGTATGGATGTAGTCGTACGGTATTGCACCGTTTTGGTTTGGTTTGGTACCGTAACGAAGTACTCGAACGGTATTGTACCCTTTTGGTGTGGTTTGGTACCGTAACAAAGTAATCGCACGGTATCGCACCATTTTGTTGTGGTTTGGTACCGTATGGATGTACTCGTACGGTATTGTACCGTTTTGGTGTGGTTTGGTACCGTAACGAAGTACTCGAACGGTATTGTACCCTTTTGGTGTGGTTTGGTACCGTAACGAAGTACTCGTACGGTATTGCACCGTTTTTGTGTGGTTTGGTACCGTATGGATGTACTCGTACGGTATTGAACCATTTTGGTTTGGTTTGGTACCGTAACGAAGTACTCGTACGGTATTGAACCGTTTTGGTGTGGTTTGGTACCGTAACGAAGTACTCGTACGGTATTGCACCGTTTTGGTGTGGTTTGGTACCGTAACGAAGTACTCGTACGGTATTGTACCGTTGTGGTGTGGTTTGGTACCGTAACGAAGTACTCGTACGGTATTGCACCGTTTTGGTGTGATTTGGTACCGTAACGAAGTACCCGTACGGTATTGCACCGTTTTGGTGTGTTTTGGTACCGTATGGATGTACTCGTACGGTATTGCACCGTTTTTGTTGGGTTTGGTACCGTAACGAAGTACTCGTACGGTATTGTACCGTGTTTGTGTGGTTTGGTACCGTAACGAAGTACTCGTACGGTATTGCACCGTTTTGGTGTGGTTTGGTACCCTATGGATGGACTCGTAAGGTATTGCACCGTTTTGGTGTGGTTTGGTACCATATGGATGTACTCGTACGGTATTGCACCGTTTTGGTGTGGTTTGGTACCGTATGGATGTACTCGTACGGTATTGTACCGTTTCGGTGTGGTTCGGAACCGTAACGAAGTACTCGTACGGTGTTGCACCGTTTTGATGTGGTTTGGTACCGTATGGATGTACTCGTACAGTATTGCACCGTTTTGGTGTGGTTTGGTACCGTATGGATGTACTCGTACGGTATTGTACCGTTTTTGTGTGGTTTGGTACCGTAACGAATTACTCGAACGGTATTGTACCCTTTTGGTGTGGTTTGGTACCGTAACGAAGTACTCGTACGGTATTGCACCGTTTTGGAGTGGTTTGGTACCGTATTGATGTACTCGTACGGTAGTGCACCGTTTTGGTTTGGTTTGGTACCGTAACGCAGTACTCGAACGGTATTGTACCCTTTTGGTGTGGTTTGGTACCGTAACGAAGTATTCGTACGGTATTGCACCGTTTTGGTGTGGTTTGGTACCGTATGGATGTACTCGTACGGTATTTCACCGTTTTGGTTTGGTTTCGTACCGTAATGATGTACTCGTACGGTATTGTACCATTTTGGTGTAGTTTGGTACCGTAACGAAGTACTCGTACGGTATTGCACCGTTTTGGTGTGGTTTGGTACCGTATGGATGTACTCGTACGGTATTGCACCGTTTTGGTTTGGTTTGGTACCGTAACGAAGTACTCGTACGGTATTGGACCATTTTGGTGTGGTTTGGTACCGTATGGATGTACTCGTACGGTATTGTACCGTTTTGGTGTGGTTTGGTACCGTAACGAAGTACTCGAACGGTATTGTACCCTGTTGGTGTGGTTTGGTACCGTAACGAAGTACTCGTACGGTATTGTACCGTTTTGGTGTGGTTTGGTACCGTAACGAAGTACTCGAACGGTATTGTACCCTTTTGGTGTGGTTTGGTACCGTAACGAAGAACTCGTACGGTATTGTACCATTTTGTTGTAGTTTGGTACTGTAACGAAGTAATCGTACGGTATTGCACCGTTTTGGTGTGGTTTGGTACCGTATGGATGTACTCGTACGGTATTGCACCGTTTTGGTTTGGTTTTCTACCGTAACGAAGTACTCGTACGGTATTGGACCATTTTGGTTTGGTTTGGTACCGTATGGATGTACTCGTATGGTATTGTACCATTGTGGTGTGGTTTGGTACCGTAACGAAGCACTCGTACGGTATTGTACCCTTTTGGTGTGGTTTGGTTCCGTAACGAAGTATTTGTACGGTATTGCACTGTTTTGGTGTGGTTTGGTACCGTATCGATGTACTCGTACGGTATTGCACCATTTTGGTTTGGTTTGGTACCGTAACGAAGAACTCGTACGGTATTGTACCATTTTGGTGTAGTTTGGTACCGTAACGAAGTACTCGTACGGTATTGCACCGTTTTGGAGTGGTTTGGTACCGTATGGATGTACTCGTACGGTATTGCACCGTTTTGGTTTGGTTTTCTACCGTAACGAAGTACTCGTACGATATTGGACCACTTTGGTGTGGTTTTGTACCGTATGGATGTACTCGTACGGTATTGCACCGTTTTGGTTTGGTTTGGTACCGTAACGAAGTACTCGTACGATATTGTACCGTTTTGGTGTGGTTTGGTACTGTAACGAAGTACTCGTAAGGTATTGCACTGTTTTGGTTTGGTTTGGTACCGTAACGAAGTACTCGTACGGTATTGCACTGTTTTGGTGTGGTTTGGTACAGTATGGATGTACTCGTACGGTATTGTACCATTTTGGTGTAATTTGGTACCATAACGACGTACTCGTACGGTATTGTACCCTTTTGGTGTGGTTTGGTACCATAACGAAGTACTCGTACAGTATTGCACCGTTTTAGTGTGGTTTGGTACCGTATGGATGTACTCGTTCGGTATTGCACCGTTTTGGCTTGGTTTGGTAGCATAACGAAGTACACGTATGGTATTGTACCGTTTCGGTGTGGTTTGGTACCGTAACGAAGTACTCGTACGGTATTGCACCGTTTTGGTGTGGTTTGGTTCCGTATGGATGTACTCGTATGGTATTGCACCGTTTTGGTGTGGTTTGGTACCGTATGGATGTACTCGTACGGTATTGTACCGTTTTTGTGTGGTTTGGCACCGTAACGAATTACTCGAACGGTATTGTACCCTTTTGGTGTGGTTTGGTACCGTAACGAAGTACTCGTACGGTAGTGCACCGTTTTGGTTTGGTTTGGTACCGTAACGAAGTACTCGAACGGTATTGTACCCTTTTGGTGTGGTTTGGTACCGTAACGAAGTACTCGTACGGTATTGCACCGTTTTGGTGTGGTTTGGTACCGTATGGATGTACTCGTACGGTATTTCACCGTTTTGGTTTGGTTTTGTACCGTAATGATGTACTCGTACGGTATTGTACCATTTTGGTGTAGTTTGGTACCGTAACGAAGTACTCGTACGGTATTGCACCGTTTTGTTGTGGTTTGGTACCGTATGGATGTACTCGTACGGTATTGCACCGTTTTGGTTTGGTTTGGTACCGTAACGAAGTACTCGTACGGTATTGGACCATTTTGGTGTGGTTTGGTACCGTAACGAAGTACCCGTACGGTATTGCACCGTTTTGGTGTGGTTTGGTACCGTATGGATGTACTCGTACGGTATTGCACCGTTTTTGTTGGGTTTGGTACCGTAACGAAGTACTCGTACGGTATTGTACCGTTTTTGTGTGGTTTGGTACCGTAACGAAGTACTCGTACGGTATTGCACCGTTTTGGTGTGGTTTGGTACCCTATGGATGTACTCGTAAGGTATTGCACCGTTTTGGTGTGGTTTGGTACCGTATGGATGTACTCGTACGGTATTGTACCGTTTTGGTGTGGTTTGGTACCGTAACGAAGTACTCGTACGGTATTGCACCGTTTTGGTGTGGTTTGGTACCGTATGGATGTACTCGTACGGTATTGTACCGTTTTGGTGTGGTTTGGTACCGTAACGAAGTACTCGAACGGTATTGTACCCTTTTGGTGTGGTTTGGTACCGTAACGAAGTACTCGTACGGTATTGGACCATTTTGGTTTGGTTTGGTACCGTATGGATGTACTCGTATGGTATTGTACCATTGTGGTGTGGTTTGGTACCGTAACGAAGCACTCGTAGGGTATTGTACCCTTTTGGTGTGGTTTGGTACCGTAACGAAGTATTTGTACGGTATTGCACTGTTTTGGTGTGGTTTGGTACCGTATCGATGTACTCGTACGGTATTGCACCATTTTGGTTTGGTTGGTACCGTAACGAAGAACTCGTACGGTATTGTACCATTTTGGTGTAGTTTGTACCGTAACGAAGTACTCCTACGATATTGCACCGTTTTGGTGTGGTTTGGTACCGTATGGATGTACTCGTACGGTATTGCACCGTTTTGGTGTGGTTTGGTACCGTATGGATGTACTCGTACGGTATTGTACCGTTTCGGTGTGGTTCGGAACCGTAACGAAGTACTCGTACGGTGTTGCACCGTTTTGATGTGGTTTGGTACCGTATGGATGTACTCGTACAGTATTGCACCGTTTTGGTGTGGTTTGGTACCGTATGGATGTACTCGTACGGTATTGTACCGTTTTTGTGTGGTTTGGCACCGTAACGAATTACTCGAACGGTATTGTACCCTTTTGGTGTGGTTTGGTACCGTAACGAAGTACTCGTACGGTAGTGCACCGTTTTGGTTTGGTTTGGTACCGTAACGAAGTACTCGAACGGTATTGTACCCTTTTGGTGTGGTTTGGTACCGTAACGAAGTACTCGTACGGTATTGCACCGTTTTGGTGTGGTTTGGTACCGTATGGATGTACTCGTACGGTATTTCTCCGTTTTGGTTTGGTTTTGTACCGTAATGATGTACTCGTACGGTATTGTACCATTTTGGTGTAGTTTGGTACCGTAACGAAGTACTCGTACGGTATTGCACCGTTTTGGTGTGGTTTGGTACCGTATGGATGTACTCGTACGGTATTGCACCGTTTTGGTTTGGTTTGGTACCGTAACGAAGTACTCGTACGGTATTGGACCATTTTGGTGTGGTTTGGTACCGTATGGATGTACTCGTACGGTATTGTACCGTTTTGGTGTGGTTTGGTACCGTAACGAAGTACTCGAACGGTATTGTACCCTGTTGGTGTGGTTTGGTACCGTAACGAAGTACTCGTACGGTATTGTACCGTTTTGGTGTGGTTTGGTACCGTAACGAAGTACTCGAACGGTATTGTACCCTTTTGGTGTGGTTTGGTACCGTAACGAAGAACTCGTACGGTATTGTACCATTTTGTTGTAGTTTGGTACTGTAACGAAGTAATCGTACGGTATTGCACCGTTTTGGTGTGGTTTGGTACCGTATGGATGTACTCGTACGGTATTGCACCGTTTTTGTTTTGTTTTCTACCGTAACGAAGTACTCGTACGGTATTGGACCATTTTGGTTTGGTTTGGTACCGTATGGATGTACTCGTATGGTATTGTACCATTGTGGTGTGGTTTGGTACCGTAACGAAGCACTCGTACGGTATTGTACCCTTTTGGTGTGGTTTGGTTCCGTAACGAAGTATTTGTACGGTATTGCACTGTTTTGGTGTGGTTTGGTACCGTATCGATGTACTCGTACGGTATTGCACCATTTTGGTTTGGTTTGGTACCGTAACGAACAACTCGTACGGTATTGTACCATTTTGGTGTAGTTTGGTACCGTAACGAAGTACTCGTACGGTATTGCACCGTTTTGGAGTGGTTTGGTACCGTATGGATGTACTCGTACGGTATTGCACCGTTTTGGTTTGGTTTTCTACCGTAACGAAGTACTCGTACGATATTGGACCACTTTGGTGTGGTTTTGTACCGTATGGATGTACTCGTACGGTATTGCACCGTTTTGGTTTGGTTTGGTACCGTAACGAAGTACTCGTACGATATTGTACCGTTTTGGTGTGGTTTGGTACTGTAACGAAGTACTCGTAAGGTATTGCACTGTTTTGGTTTGGTTTCGTACCGTAACGAAGTACTCGTACGGTATTGCACTGTTTTGGTGTGGTTTGGTACAGTATGGATGTACTCGTACGGTATTGTACCATTTTGGTGTAATTTGGTACCATAACGATGTACTCGTACGGTATTGTACCCTTTTGGTGTGGTTTGGTACCGTAACGAAGTACTCGTACAGTATTGCACCGTTTTAGTGTGGTTTGGTACCGTATGGATGTACTCGTTCGGTATTGCACCGTTTTGGCTTGGTTTGGTAGCATAACGAAGTACACGTATGGTATTGTACCGTTTCGGTGGGGTTTGGTACCGTAACGAAGTACTCGTACGGTATTGCACCGTTTTGGTGTGGTTTGGTTCCGTATGGATGTACTCGTATGGTATTGCACCGTTTTGGTGTGGTTTGGTACCGTATGGATGTACTCGTACGGTATTGCACCGTTTTGGTTTGGTTTGGTACCGTAACGAAGTACTCGAACGGTATTGTACCCTTTTGGTGTGGTTTGGTACCGTAACGAAGTAATCGTACAGTATTGCACCGTTTTGGTGTGGTTTGGTACCGTATGGATGTACTTGTACGGTATTGTACCGTTTTGGTGTGGTTTGGTACCGTAACGAAGTACTCGAACGGTATTGTACCATTTTGGTGTGGTTTGGTACCGTAACGAAGTACTCGTACGGTATTGCACCGTTTTGGTGTGGTTTGGTACCGTATGGATGTACTCGTACGGTATTGCACCGTTTTGGTTTGGTTTGGTACCGTAACGAAGTACTCGAACGGTATTGTACCCTTTTGGTGTGGTTTGGTACCGTAACAAAGTAATCGTACGGTATCGCACCATTTTGTTGTGGTTTGGTACCGTATGGATGTACTCGTACGGTATTGTACCGTTTTGGTGTGGTTTGGTACCGTAACGAAGTACTCGAACGGTATTGTACCCTTTTGGTGTGGTTTGGTACCGTAACGAAGTACTCGTACGGTATTGCACCGTTTTGGTGTGGTTTGGTACCGTATGGATGTACTCGTACGGTATTGCACCATTTTGGTTTGGTTTGGTACCGTAACGAAGTACTCGTACGGTATTGAACCGTTTTGGTGTGGTTTGGTACCGTAACGAAGTACTGGTACGGTTATGAACCGTTTTGGTGTGGTTTGGTACCGTAACGAAGTACTCGTACGGTATTGTACCGTTGTGGTGTGGTTTGGTACCGTAACGAAGTACTCGTACGGTCTTGCACCGTTTTGGTGTGGTTTGGTACCGTAACGAAGTACCCGTACGGTATTGCACCGTTTTGGTGTGGTTTGGTACCGTATGGATGTACTCGTACGGTATTGCACCGTTTTTGTTGGGTTTGGTACCGTAACGAAGTACTCGTACGGTATTGTACCGTTTTTGTGTGGTTTGGTACCGTAACGAAGTACTCGTACGGTATTGCACCGTTTTGGTGTGGTTTGGTACCCTATGGATGTACTCGTAAGGTATTGCACCGTTTTGGTGTGGTTTGGTACCGTATGGATGTACTCGTACGGTATTGTACCGTTTTGGTGTGGTTTGGTACCGTAACGAAGTACTCGTACGGTATTGCACCGTTTTGGTGTGGTTTGGTACCGTATGGATGTACTCGTACGGTATTGTACCGTTTTGGTGTGGTTTGGTACCGTAACGAAGTACTCGAACGGTATTGTACCCTTTTGGTGTGGTTTGGTACCGTAACGAATTACTCGTACGGTATTGCACCATTTTGGTGTAGTTTGGTATCGTATGGATTTACTCGTACGGTATTGCACCGTTTTGGTGTGGTTTGGTACCGTAACGAAGTACTCGTACGGTATTGCACCGTTTTTGTGTGGTTTGGTACCGTATGGATGTACTCGTACGGTATTGTACCGTTTTGGTGTGGTTTGGTATCGTAACGAAGTACTCGAACGGTATTGTACCCTTTTGGTGTGGTTTGGTACCGTAACGAAGTACTCGTACTGTATTGCACCGTTTTGGTGTGGTTTGGTACCGTATGGATGTACAGGTACGGTATTGCACCGTTTTGGTTTGTTTTCGTACCGTAACGAAGTACTCGTACGGTATTGTACCGTTTTGGTGTGGTTTGGTACCGTAACGAAGTACTCGTACGATATTGCACCGTTTTGGAGTGGTTTGGAACCGTATTGATGTACTCGTACGGTAGTGAAAAGTTTTGGTTTGGTTTGGTACCGTAACGAAGTACTCGAACGGTATTGTACCCTTTTGGTGTGGTTTGGTACCGTAACGAAGTACTCGTACGGTATTGCACCGTTTTGGTGTGGTTTGGTACCGTATGGATGTACTCGTACGGTATTGCACCGTTTTGGTTTGGTTTTGTACCGTAACGAAGTACTCGTACGTTTTGGTTTGGTTTGGTACCGTATGGATGTACTCGTATGGTATTGTACCATTGTGGTGTGGTTTGGTACCGTAACGAAGCACTCATACGGTATTGTACCCTTTTGGTGTGGTTTGGTACCGTAACGAAGTATTTGTACGGTATTGCACTGTTTTGGTGTGGTTTGGTACCGTAACGAAGTACTCGTACTGTATTGCACCGTTTTGGTGTGGTTTGGTTCCGTATGGATGTACTCGTATGGTATTGCGCCGTTTTGGTGTGGTTTGGTACCGTAACGAAGTACTCGTACGGTATTGTACCATTGTGGTGTGGTTTGGTACCGTAACGAAGCACTCGTACGGTATTGTACCCTTTTGGTGTGGTTTGGTACCGTAACGAAGTATTTGTACGGTATTGCACTGTTTTGGTGTGGTTTGGTACCGTATCGATGTACTCGTACGGTATTGCACCATTTTGGTTTGGTTTGGTACCGTAACGAAGAACTCGTACAGTATTGTACCATTGTGGTGTAGTTTGGTACCGTAACGAAGTACTCGTACGGTATTGCACCGTTTTGGAGTGATTTGGTACCGTATGGATGTACTCGTACGGTATTGCACCGTTTTGGTTTGGTTTTCTACCGTAACGAAGTACTCGTACGATATTGGACCATTTTGGTGTGGTTTTGTACCGTATGGACGTACTCGTACGGTATTGCACCGTTTTGGTTTGGTTTGGTACCGTAACGAAGTACTCGTACGATATTGTACCGTTTTGGTGTGGTTTGGTACTGTAACGAAGTACTCGTAAGGTATTGCACTGTTTTGGTTTGGTTTGGTACCGTAACGAAGTACTCGTACGGTATTGCACTGTTTTGGTGTGCTTTGGTACAGTATGGATGTACTCGTACGGTATTGTACCATTTTGGTGTAATTTGGTACCATAACGATGTACTCGTACGGTATTGTACCCTTTTGGTGTGGTTTGGTACCGTAACGAAGTACTCGTACAGTATTGCACCGTTTTAGTGTGGTTTGGTACCGTATGGATGTACTCGTTCGGTATTGCACCGTTTTGGCTTGGTTTGGTAGCATAACGAAGTACACGTATGGTATTGTATCGTTTCGGCGTGGTTTGGTACCGTAACGAAGTACTCGTACGGTATTGCACCGTTTTGGTGTGGTTTGGTTCCGTATGGATGTACTCGTATGGTATTGCGCCGTTTTGGTGTGGTTTGGTACCGTAACGAAGTACTCGTACGGTATTGTACCATTGTGGTGTGGTTTGGTACCGTAACGAAGCACTCGTACGGTATTGTACCCTTTTGGTGTGGTTTGGTACCGTAACGAAGTATTTGTACGGTATTGCACTGTTTTGGTGTGGTTTGGTACCGTATCGATGTACTCGTACGGTATTGCACCATTTTGGTTTGGTTTGGTACCGTAACGAAGAACTCGTACAGTATTGTACCATTGTGGTGTAGTTTGGTACCGTAACGAAGTACTCGTACGGTATTGCACCGTTTTGGAGTGATTTGGTACCGTATGGATGTACTCGTACGGTATTGTACCGTTTTGGTTTGGTTTTCTACCGTAACGAAGTACTCGTACGATATTGGACCATTTTGGTGTGGTTTTGTACCGTATGGACGTACTCGTACGGTATTGCACCGTTTTGGTTTGGTTTGGTACCGTAACGAAGTACTCGTACGATATTGTACCGTTTTGGTGTGGTTTGGTACTGTAACGAAGTACTCGTAAGGTATTGCACTGTTTTGGTTTGGGTTGGTACCGTAACGAAGTACTCGTACGGTATTGCACTGTTTTGGTGTGCTTTGGTACAGTATGGATGTACTCGTACGGTATTGTACCATTTTGGTGTAATTTGGTACCATAACGATGTACTCGTACGGTATTGTACCCTTTTGGTGTGGTTTGGTACCGTAACGAAGTACTCATACAGTATTGCACCGTTTTAGTGTGGTTTGGTACCGTATGGATGTACTCGTTCGGTATTGCACCGTTTTGGCTTGGTTTGGTAGCATAACGAAGTACACGTATGGTATTGTATCGTTTCGGTGTGGTTTGGTACCGTAACGAAGTACTCGTACGGTATTGCACCGTTTTGGTGTGGTTTGGTTCCGTATGGATGTACTCGTATGGTATTGCGCCGTTTTGGTGTGGTTTGGTACCGTAACGAAGTACTCGTACGGTATTGTACCCTTTTGGTGTGGTTTGGTACCGTAACGAAGTACTCGTACGGTATTGCACCATTTTGGTGTAGTTTGGTATCGTATGGATGTACTCGTACGGTATTGCACCGTTTTGGTGTGGTTTGGTACCGTAACGAAGTACTCGTACGGTATTGCACCGTTTTGGTGTGGTTTGGTACCGTATGGATGTACTCGTACGGTATTGTACCGTTTTGGTGTGGTTTGGTACCGTAACGAAGTACTCGAACGGTATTGTACCCTTTTGGTGTGGTTTGGTACCGTAACGAAGTACTCGTACGGTATTGCACCGTTTTGGTGTGGTTTGGTACCGTATGGATGTACTCGTACGGTATTGCACCGTTTTGGTGTGGTTTGGTACCGTATGGATGTACTCTTACGGTATTGCACCGTTTTGGTGTGGTTTGGTACCGTATGGATGTACTCGTACGGTATTGTACCGTTTTGGTGTGGTTTGGTACCGTAACGAAGTACTCGCAGGGTATTGCACCATTTTGGTGTGGTTTGGTATCGTATGGATGTACTCGTACGGTATTGCACCGTTTTGGTTTGGTTTGGTACCGTAACGAAGTACTCGTACGATATTGTACCGTTTTGGTGTGGTTTGGTACTGTAACGAAGTACTCGTAAGGTATTGCACTGTTTTGGTTTGGTTTGGTACCGTAACGAAGTACTCGTACGGTATTGCACTGTTTTGGTGTGGTTTGGTACAGTATGGATGTACTCGTACGGTATTGTACCATTTTGGTGTAATTTGGTACCATAACGATGTACTCGTACGGTATTGTACCCTTTTGGTGTGGTTTGGTACCGTAACGAAGTACTCGTACAGTATTGCACCGTTTTAGTGTGGTTTGGTACCGTATGGATGTACTCGTTCGGTATTGCACCGTTTTGGCTTGGTTTGGTAGCATAACGAAGTACACGTATGGTATTGTACCGTTTCGGTGGGGTTTGGTACCGTAACGAAGTACTCGTACGGTATTGCACCGTTTTGGTGTGGTTTGGTTCCGTATGGATGTACTCGTATGGTATTGCACCGTTTTGGTGTGGTTTGGTACCGTATGGATGTACTCGTACGGTATTGCACCGTTTTGGTTTGGTTTGGTACCGTAACGAAGTACTCGAACGGTATTGTACCCTTTTGGTGTAGTTTGGTACCGTAACGAAGTAATCGTACAGTATTGCACCGTTTTGGTGTGGTTTGGTACCGTATGGATGTACTTGTACGGTATTGTACCGTTTTGGTGTGGTTTGGTTCCGTAACGAAGTACTCGTACGGTATTGTACCGTTGTGGTGTGGTCTGGTACCGTAACGAAGCACCCGTACGGTATTGCACCGTTTTGGTGTGGTTTGGTACCGTATGGATGTACTCCTACGGTATTGGACCGTTTTGGTTTGGTTTGGTACCGTAACTAAGTACTCGAACGGTATTGTACCCTTTTGGTGTGGTTTGGTACCGTAACGAAGTAATCGTACAGTATTGCACCGTTTTGGTGTGGTTTGGTACCGTATTGATGTACTTGTACGGTATTGTACCGTTTTGGTGTGGTTTGGTTCCGTAACGAAGTACTCGTACGGTATTGTACCGTTGTGGTGTGGTCTGGTACCGTAACGAAGTACCCGTACGGTATTGCACCGTTTTGGTGTGGTTTGGTACCGTATGGATGTACTCGTACGGTATTGTACCCTTTTGGTGTGGTTTGGTACCGTAACGAAGTACTCGTACGGTATTGCACCGTTTTGGTGTGGTTTGGTACCGTATGGAAGTACTCGTACGGTATTGCACCGTTTTGGTGTGGTTTGGTTCCGTATGGTTGTACTCTTACGGTATTGCACCGTTTTGGTGTGGTTTGGTACCCTATGGATGTACTCGTACGGTATTGCACCGTTTTTGTTTGGTTTGGTACCTTAACGAAGTACTCGAACGGTATTGTACCCTTTTGGGGTGGTTTGGTACGGTAACGATGTAATCGTACGGTATTGCACCGTTTTGGTGTGATTTGGTACCGTATGGATGTACTCGTACGGTATTGTACCGTTTTGGTGTGGTTTGGTACCGTAACGAAGTACTCGTACGGTATTGAACCGTTTTGGTGTGGTTTGGTACCGTAACGAAGTACTCGTACGGTATTGCACCGTTTTGGTGTGGTTTGGTACCGTAACGAAGTACCCGTACGGTATTGCACCGTTTTGGTGTGGTTTGGTACCGTATGGATGTACTCGTACGGTATTGCACCGTTTTTGTTGGGTTCGGTACCGTAACGAAGTACTCGTACGGTATTGTACCGTTTTTGTGTGGTTTGGTACCGTAACGAAGTACTCGTACGGTATTGCACCGTTTTGGTGTGGTTTGGTACCCTATGGATGTACTCGTACGGTATTGTACCGTTTTGGTGTGGTTTGGTACCGTAACGAAGTACTCGTACGGTATTGCACCGTTTTGGTGTAGTTTGGTACCGTATGGATGTACTCGTACGGTATTGTACCGTTTTGGTGATGTTTTGTACCGTAACGAAGTACTCGAACGGTATTGTACCCTTTTGGTGTGGTTTGGTACCGTAACGAAGTACTCGTACGGTATTGCACCATTTTGGTGTAGTTTGGTATCGTATGGATGTACTCGTACGGTATTGCACCGTTTTGGTGTGGTTTGGTACCGTAACGAAGTACTCGTACGGTATTGCACCGTTTTGGTGTGGTTTGGTACCGTATGGATGTACTCGTACGGTATTGTACCGTTTTGGTGTGGTTTGGTACCGTAACGAAGTACTCGAACGGTATTGTACCCTTTTGGTGTGGTTCGGTACCGTAACGAAGTACTCGTACGGTATTGCACCGTTTTGGTGTGGTTTGGTACCGTATGGATGTACTCGTACGGTATTGCACCGTTTTGGTGTGGTTTGGTACCGTATGGAATTACTCTTACGGTATTGCACCGTTTTGGTGTGGTTTGGTACCGTATGGATGTACTCGTACGGTATTGTACCGTTTTGGTGTGGTTTTGTACCGTAACGAAGTACTCGTACGGTATTGCACCATTTTGGTGTGGTTTGGTATCGTATGGATGTACTCGTACGGTATTGCACCGTTTTGGTGTGGTTTGGTACCGTAACGAAGTACTCGTACGGTATTGCACCGTTTTGGTGTGGTTTGGTACCGTATGGAAGTACTCGTACGGTATTGCACCGTTTTGGTGTGGTTTGGTACCGTATGGATGTACTCTTACGGTATTGCACCGTTTTGGTGTGGTTTGGTACCCTATGGATGTACTCGTACGGTATTGCACCGTTTTGGTTTGGTTTGGTACCTTAACGAAGTACTCGAACGGTATTGTACCCTTTTGGGGTGGTTTGGTACGGTAACGATGTAATCGTACGGTATTGCACCATTTTGGTGTGATTTGGTACCGTATGGATGTACTCGTACGGTATTGTACCGTTTTGGTGTGGTTTGGTACCGTAACGAAGTACTCGTACGGTATTGTACCGTTGTGGTGTGGTCTGGTACCGTAAGGAAGTACCCGTACGGTATTGCACCGTTTTGGTGTGGTTTGGTACCGTATGGATGTACTCCTACGGTATTGGACCGTTTTGGTTTGGTTTGGTTCCGTAACGAATTACTCGTACGGTATTGTACTGTGTTGGTGTGGTTTGGTACCGCAACGAAGTACCCGTACGATATTGTACCATTTCGGTGTGGTTTGGTACCGTAACGAAGTACTCGTACGGTATTGCACCGTTTTGGTGAGGTTTGGTACCGTATGGATGTACTTGTACGGTATTGCACCGTTTTGGTGTGGTTTGGTACCGTCTGGATGTACTCGTACGGTATTGCACCGTTTTGGTTTGGTTTGGTACCGTAGCGAAGTACTCGTACGGTATTGCACCGTTTTGGTGTGGTTTGGTACCCTATGGATGTACTCGTAAGCTATTGCACCGTTTTGGTGTGGTTTGGTACCGTATGGATGTACTCGTACGGTATTGTACCGTTTTGGTGTGGTTTGGTACCGTAACGAAGTACTCGTACGGTATTGCACCATTTTGGTGTGGTTTGGTATCGTATGGATGTACTCGTACGGTATTGCACCGTTTTGGTTTGGTTTGGTACCGTAACGAAGTACTCGTACGATATTGTACCGTTTTGGTGTGGTTTGGTACTGTAACGAAGTACTCGTAAGGTATTGCACTGTTTTGGTTTGGTTTGGTACCGTAACGAAGTACTCGTACGGTATTGCACTGTTTTGGTGTGGTTTGGTACAGTATGGATGTACTCGTACGGTATTGTACCATTTTGGTGTAATTTGGTACCATAACGATGTACTCGTACGGTATTGTACCCTTTTGGTGTGGTTTGGTACCGTAACGAAGTACTCGTACAGTATTGCACCGTTTTAGTGTGGTTTGGTACCGTATGGATGTACTCGTTCGGTATTGAACCGTTTTGGCTTGGTTTGGTAGCATAACGAAGTACACGTATGGTATTGTACCGTTTCGGTGGGGTTTGGTACCGTAACGAAGTACTCGTACGGTATTGCACCATTTTGGTGTGGTTTGGTTCCGTATGGATGTACTCGTATGGTATTGCACCGTTTTGGTGTGGTTTGGTACCGTATGGATGTACTCGTACGGTATTGCACCGTTTTGGTTTGGTTTGGTACCGTAACGAAGTACTCGAACGGTATTGTACCCTTTTGGTGTGGTTTGGTACCGTAACGAAGTAATCGTACAGTATTGCACCGTTTTGGTGTGGTTTGGTACCGTATGGATGTACTTGTACGGTATTGTACCGTTTTGGTGTGGTTTGGTACCGTAACGAAGTACTCGAACGGTATTGTACCCTTTTGGTGTGGTTTGGTACCGTAACGAAGTACTCGTACGGTATTGCACCGTTTTGGTGTGGTTTGGTACCGTATGGAAGTACTCGTACGGTATTGCACCGTTTTGGTGTGGTGTGGTTCCGTGTGGTTGTACTCTTACGGTATTGCACCGTTTTGGTGTGGTTTGGTACCCTATGGATGTACTCGTACGGTATTGCACCGTTTTGGTTTGGTTTGGTACCTTAACGAAGTACTCGAACGGTATTGTACCCTTTTGGGGTGGTTTGGTACGGTAACGATGTAATCGTACGGTATTGCACCGTTTTGGTGTGATTTGGTACCGTATGGATGTACTCGTACGGTATTGTACCGTTTTGATGTGGTTTGGTACCGTAACGAAGTACTCGTACGGTATTGAACCGTTTTGGTGTGGTTTGGTACCGTAACGAAGTACTCGTACGGTATTGCACAGTTTTGGTGTGGTTTGGTACCGTAACGAAGTACCCGTACGGTATTGCACCGTTTTGGTGTGGTTTGGTACCGTATGGATGTACTCGTACGGTATTGCACCGTTTTTGTTGGGTTTGGTACCGTAACGAAGTACTCGTACGGTATTGTACCGTTTTTGTGTGGTTTGGTACCGTAACGAAGTACTCGTACGGTATTGCACCGTTTTGGTGTGGTTTGGTACCCTATGGATGTACTCGTACGGTATTGTACCGTTTTGGTGTGGTTTGGTACCGTAACGAAGTACTCGTACGGTATTGCACCGTTTTGGTGTAGTTTGGTACCGTATGGATGTACTCGTACGGTATTGTACCGTTTTGGTGATGTTTTGTACCATAACGAAGTACTCGAACGGTATTGTACCCTTTTGGTGTGGTTTGGTACCGTAACGAAGTACTCGTACGGTATTGCACCATTTTGGTGTAGTTTGGTATCGTATGGATGTACTCGTACGGTATTGCACCGTTTTGGTGTGGTTTGGTACCGTAACGAAGAACTCGTACGGTATTGCACCGTTTTGGTGTGGTTTGGTACCGTATGGATGTACTCGTACGGTATTGTACCGTTTTGGTGTGGTTTGGTACCGTAACGAAGTACTCGAACGGTATTGTACCCTTTTGGTGTGGTTTGGTACCGTAACGAAGTACTCGTACGGTATTGCACCGTTTTGGTGTGGTTTGGTACCGTATGGATGTACTCGTACGGTATTGCACCGTTTTTGTGTGGTTTGGTACCGTATGGATGTACTCTTACGGTATTGCACCGTTTTGGTGTGGTTTGGTACCGTATGGATGTACTCGTACGGTATTGCACCGTTTTGGTGTGGTTTGGTACCGTAACGAAGTACTCGTACGGTATTGCACCATTTTGGTGTGGTTTGGTATCGTATGGATGTACTCGTATAGTATTGCACCGTTTTGGTGTGGTTTGGTACCGTAACGAAGTACTCGTACGGTATTGCACCGTTTTGGTGTGGTTTGGTACCGTATGGAAGTACTCGTACGGTATTGCACCGTTTTGGTGTGGTTTGGTACCGTATGGATGTACTCTTACGGTATTGCACCGTTTTGGTGTGGTTTGGTACCCTATGTATGTACTCGTACGGTATTGCACCGTTTTGGTTTGGTTTGGTACCTTAACGAAGTACTCGAACGGTATTGTACCCTTTTGGGGTGGTTTGGTACGGTAACGATGTAATCGTACGGTATTGCACCGTTTTGGTGTGATTTGGTACCGTAGGGATGTACTCGTACGGTATTGTACCGTTTTGGTGTGGTTTGGTACCGTAACGAAGTACTCGTACGGTATTGTACCGTTGTGGTGTGGTCTGGTACCGTAACGAAGTACCCGTACGGTATTGCACCGTTTTGGTGTGGTATGGTACCGTATGGATGTACTCCTACGGTATTGGACCGTTTTGGTTTGGTTTGGTTCCGTAACGAATTACTCGTACGGTATTGTACTGTGTTGGTGTGGTTTGGTACCGCAACGAAGTACCCGTACGATATTGTACCATTTCGGTGTGGTTTGGTACCGTAACGAAGTACTCGTACGGTATTGCACCGTTTTGGTGAGGTTTGGTACCGTATGGATGTACTTGTACGGTATTGCACCGTTTTGGTGTGGTTTGGTACCGTCTGGATGTACTCGTACGGTATTGCACCGTTTTGGTTTGGTTTGGTACCGTAGCGAAGTACTCGTACGGTATTGCACCGTTTTGGTGTGGTTTGGTACCCTATGGATGTACTCGTAAGCTATTGCACCGTTTTGGTGTGGTTTGGTACCGTATGGATGTACTCGTACGGTATTGTACCGTTTTGGTGTGGTTTGGTACCGTAACGAAGTACTCGAACAGTATTGTACCTTTTTGGTGTGGTTTGATACCGTAACGAAGTACTCGTACGGTATTGCACCGATTTGGTGTGGTTTGGTACCGTATGGATGTACTCGTACGGTAGTGCACCATTTTTGGTTTGGTTTGGTACCGTAACTAAGTACTCGAACGGTATTGTACCCTTTTGGTGTGGTTTGGTACCATAACGAAGTACTCGTACAGTATTGCACCGTTTTGGTGTGGTTTGGTACCATATGGATGTACTCGTACGGTATTGCACCGTTTTGGTTTGGTTTGGTACCGTAACGAAGTCCTCGTACGGTATTGTACCGTTTTGGTGTGGTTTGGTACCGTAACGAAGTACTCGTACGGTATTGCACCGTTTTGGTGTGGTTTGGTACCATATGGATGTACTCGTACGGTATTGCACCGTTTTGGTGTGGTTTGGTACCCTATGGATGTACTCATACGGTATTGCACCATTTTGGTGTGGTTTTGTACCGTATGGATGTACTCGTATGGTATTGTACCCTTTTGGTGTGGTTTGGTACCGTAACGAAGTATTCGTACAGTATTGCACCGTTTTGGTGTGGTTTGGTACCGTATGGATGTACTCGTACGGTAGTGCACCGTTTTGGTTTGGTTTTGTACCGTAACGAAGTACTCGTTCGGTATTGTACCGTTTTGGTGTGGTTTGGTACCGTAACGAAGTACCCGTACGGTATTGCACCGTTTTGGTGTGGTTTGGTACCGTATGGATGTACTCCTACGGTATTGGACCGTTTGGGTTTGGTTTGGTTCCGTAACGAATTACTCGTACGGTATTGTACTGTGTTGGTGTGGTTTGGTACCGCAACGAAGTACCCGTACGATATTGTACCATTTCGGTGTGGTTTGGTACCGTAACGAAGTACTCGTACGGTATTGCACCGTTTTGGTGAGGTTTGGTACCGTATGGATGTACTTGTACGGTATTGCACCGTTTTAGTGTGGTTTGGTACCGTCTGGATGTACTCGTACGGTATTGCACCGTTTTGGTTTGGTTTGGTACCGTAGCGAAGTACTCGTACGGTATTGCACCGTTTTGGTGTGGTTTGGTACCCTATGGATGTACTCGTATGCTATTGCACCGTTTGGTGTGGTTTGGTACCGTATGGATGTACTCGTACGGTATTGTACCGTTTTGGTGTGGTTTGGTACCGTAACGAAGTACTCGAACGGTATTGTACCTTTTTGGTGTGGTTTGATACCGTAACGAAGTACTCGTACGGTATTGCACCGATTTGGTGTGGTTTGGTACCGTATGGATGTACTCGTACGGTAGTGCACCATTTTTGGTTTGGTTTGGTACCGTAACTAAGTACTTGAACGGTATTGTACCCTTTTGGTGTGGTTTGGTACCATAACGAAGTACTCGTACAGTATTGCACCGTTTTGGTGTGGTTTGGTACCATATGGATGTACTCGTACGGTATTGCATCGTTTTGGTTTGGTTTAGTACCGTAACGAAGTCCTCGTACGGTATTGTACCGTTTTGGTGTGGTTTGGTACCATATGGATGTACTCGTACGGTATTGCACCGTTTTGGTGTGGTTTGGAACCCTATGGATGTACTCATACGGTATTGCACCATTTTGGTGTGGTTTGGTACCGTATGGATGTACTCTTATGGTATTGTACCCTTTTGGTGTGGTTTGGTACCGTAACGAAGTATTCGTACAGTATTGCACCGTTTTGGTGTGGTTTGGTACCGTATGGATGTACTCGTACGGTAGTGCACCGTTTTGGTTTGGTTTTGTACCGTAACGAAGTACTCGTTCGGTATTGTACCGTTTTGGTGTGGTTTGGTACCGTAACGAAGTACCCGTACGGTATTGCACCGTTTTGGTGTGGTTTGGTACCGTATGGATGTACTCCTACGGTATTGGACCGTTTGGGTTTGGTTTGGTTCCGTAACGAATTACTCGTACGGTATTGTACTGTTTTGGTGTGGTTTGGTACCTCAACGAAGTACCCGTACGGTATTGTACCATTTCGGTGTGGTTTGGTACCGTAACGAAGTACTCGTACGGTATTGCACCGTTTTGGTGAGGTTTGGTACCGTATGGATGTACTTGTACGGTATTGCACCGTTTTGGTGTGGTTTGGAACCGTCTGGATGTACTCGTACGGTATTGCACCGTTTTGGTTTGGTTTGGTACCGTAACGAAGTACTCCTACGGTATTGTACCATTTTGGTGTGGTTTGGTACCGTAATGAATTACTCGTACGGTATTGCACCGTTTTGGTGTGGTTTGGTACCGTAACGAAGTACTCGTACGGTATTGCACCGTTTTGGAGTGGTTTGGTACCATATGGATGTACTCGTACGGTATTGCACCGTTTTGGTGTGGTTTCGTACCGTATGGATGTACTCGTACAGTATTGTACCGTTGTGGTGTGGTTTGCTACCGTAACGAAGTACTCATACGGTATTGTACCCTTTTGGTGTGCTTTGCTACCGTAACGAAGTACTTGTACGGTATTGTACCCTTTTGGTGTGGTTTGGTACCGTAACGAAGTACTCGTACGGTATTGCACCGTTTATGTGTGGTTTGGTACCGTAACAAAGTACTCGTTAGGTATTGCACCGTTTTGGTTTGGTTTGTTACCGTAACGAAGTACTCATACGGTATTGCACCGTTTTGGTGTGGTTTGGTACCGTAACGATGTACTCGTATGGTATTGCACCGTTTTGGTTTTGTTTGGTACCGTAACGAATTTCTCGAACGGTATTGCACCGTTTTGGTGTGGTTTGGTACCGTATGGATGTACTCGTACGGTATTGCACCGTTTTGGTGTGGTTTAGTACCGTAACGAAGTACTCGTACGGTATTGCACCGTTGTGGTGTCGTTTGGTACCGTAACGAAGTTGTACGGTATTGCACCGCTTTCGTGTGGTTTGGTACCGTAACGAAGTACTCGTACGGTATTGCACCGTTTTGGTGTGGTTTGGTACCGTATGGATGTACTAATACGGTATTGCACCGTTTTGGTTTGGTTTGGTACCGTAACGAAGAACTCGTACGGTATTGTACTGTTTTGGTGTTGTTTGGTACCGTAACGATATACTCGTACGGTATTGCACCGTTTTGGTTTGGTTTGGTACCGTATGGATGTACTCGTACGGTATTGCACCGTTTTGGTTTGGTTTGGTACCGAAAGTAAGTACTCGTACGGTATTGCACCGTTTTGGTGTGGTTTGGTACCGTAACGATGTACTCGTACGGTATTGTACCCTTTTGCTGTGGTTTGGTACCGTAACGAAGTACTCATACGGTATTGCACCGTTTTGGTGTGGTTTGATACCGTATGGATGTACTCGTACGGTATTGAACCGTTTTGGTTTGGTTTGGTACCGTAACGAAGAACTCGTCTGGTATTGTACGGTTTTGGTGTGGTTTGGTACCGTAACGATGTACTCGTACGGTATTGCACCGTTTTGGTGTGGTTTCGTACCGTATGGATGTACTCGTACGGTATTGCACCGTTTTGGTGTGGTTTGGTACCGTAACGAAGTACTCGTACGGTATTGCACCGTTTTGATGTGATTTGGTACCGTATGGATGTACTCGTACGGTATTGCACCGTTTTTGTTTGGTTTGGTACCGTAACGAAGTACTCGTACGGTATTGTACTGTTTTGGTGTGGTTTGGTACCGTAAGGAAGTACTCGTATGGTATTGCACCGTTTTGGTGTGGTTTGGAACCGTATGGATGTACTCGTACGGTATTGCACCGTTTTGGTTTGGTTTGGTACCGTAACGAAGTAATTGTTAGGTATTGCACCGGTTTGGTGTGGTTTGGTACCGTAACGATGTACTCGTATGGTATTGCACCGTTTTGGTTTTGTTTGGTACCGTAACGAATTACTTGTACGGTATTGCACCGTTTTGGTGTGGTTTGGTACCGTATGGATGTACTCGTACGGTATTGCACCGTTTTGGGGTGGTTTAGTACCGTAACGAAGTACTCGTACGGTATTGTACCGTTGTGGTGTGGTTTGGTACCGTAACGAAGTTGTCGTACGGTATTGCACCGTTTTGGTGTGGTTTGGTACCGTAACGAAGTACTCGTACGGTATTGCACCGTTTTGGTGTGGTCTGGTAGCGTATGGATGTTCTCATACGGTATCGCACCGTTTTGGTTTGGTTTGGTACCGTAACGAAGTACTCGTACGGTATTGTACTGTTTTGGTGTTGTTTCGTACCATAACGATGTACTCGTACAATATTGCACCGTTTTGGTTAGGTTTGGTACCGTATGGATGTACTCGTACGGTATTGCACCGTTTTGGTTTGGTTTGGTACCGTAAGTAAGTACTCGTACGGTATTGCACCGTTTTGGTGTGGTTTGGTACCGTAACGATGTACTCGAACGGTATTGTACCCTTTTGGTGTGGTTTGGTACCGTATGGATGTACTCGTACGGTATTGCACCATTTTGGTTTTGTTTGGTTTGGTACCGTAACAAAGAACTCGTACGGTATTGTACCATTTTGGTGTAGTTTGGTACCGTAACGAAGTACTCGTACGATATTGCACTGTTTTGGTGTGGTTTGGTACCGTATGGATGTACTCGTACGGTATTGCACCGTTTTGGTGAGGTTTGGTTCCGTATGGATGTACTCGTATGGTATTGTACCGTTGTGGTGTGGTTTGGTACCGTAACAAAGCACTCGTACGGTATTGTACCCTTTTGGTGTGGTTTGGTACCGTAACGAAGTATTTGTACGGTATTGCACCGTTTTGGTGGGGTTTGGTACCGTAATGATGTACTAGTACGGTATTGCTTCGTTCTGGTTTGGTTTGGTACCGTAACGAAGTACTCGTACGGTATTGTACCATTTTGGTGTGGTTTGGTACCGTAACGAAGTACTCGTACGGTATTGCACCGTTTTGGTGTGGTTTGGTACCGTATGGATGTACTCGTACGGTATTGCACCGTTTTGGTGTGGTTTGGTACCGTAAGGAAGTACTCGTACGGTATTGCACCATTTTGGTGTGGTTTGGTACCGTATGGATGTACCCGTACGGTATTGCACCGTTTTGGTTTGGTTTGGTACCGTAACGAAGTAGTCGCACGGTATTTCACCGTTTTGGTGTGGTTTGGTGCCATAACGATGTAGTCGTACGATATTGCACCGTTTTGGTTTGGTTTGGTACCGTAACGAAGTACTCGTACGGTATTGCACCGTTTTGGTGTGGTTTGGTACCGTATGGATGTACTCGTACGGTATTGCACCGTTTTGGTGAGGTTTCGTACCGTAACGAAGTACTCGTTCGGTATTGTACCGTTGTGGTGTGGTTTGGTACCGTAACGAAGTAGTCGTACGGTATTGCACCGTTTTGGTGTGGTTTGGTACCGTAACGATGTACTCGTACGGTATTGCACCGTTTTGGTGTGGTTTGGTACTGTATGGATGTACTTATACGGTATTGCACCGTTTTGGTTTGGTTTGGTACCGTAACCAAGTACTCGTACGGTATTGTAGTGTTTTGGTTTTGTTTGGTACCGTAACGATGTACTCGTACGGTATTGCACCGTTTTGGTTTGGTTTGGTACCGTATGGATGTACTCGTACGGTATTGCACCGTTTTGGTTTGGTTTGGTACCGTAAGTAAGTACTCGTACGGTATTGCACCGTTTTGGTGTGGTTTGGTACCATAACGATGTACTCGTACGGTATTGTACCCTTTTGGTGTGGTTTGGTACCGTAACGAAGTACTCGTACGGTATTGCACCATTTTGGAGTGGTTTGATACCGTATGGATGTATTCGTACGGTATTGAACCGTTTTGGTTTGGGTTGGTACCGTAACGAAGAACTCGTACGGTATTGTACGATTTTGGTGTGGTTTGATACCGTAACGATGTACTCGTATGGTATTGCACCGTTTTGGTGTGGTTTGGTACCCTATGGATGTACTCGTACGGTATTGCAACGTTTTGGTTTGGTTTGGTACCTTAACGAAGTACTCGAACGGTATTGTACCCTTTTGGGGTGGTTTGGTACGGTAACGATGTAATCGTACGGTATTGCACCGTTTTGGTGTGGTTTGGTACCGTATGGATGTACTCGTACGGTATTGCACCGTTTTGGTTTGGTTTGGTACCGTAACGTAGTACTCGTACGGTATTGCACCGTTGTGGAGTGGTTTGGTACCGTAACGAAGTACTCGTACGGTATTGTACCGTTTTGGTTTGGTTTGGTACCGTAACGAAGAACTCGTACGGTATTGTACTGTTTTGGTGTTGTTTGGTACCGTAACGATCTACTCGTACGGTATTGCACCGTTTTGGTTTGGTTTGGTACCGTATGGATGTACTCGTACGGTATTGCACCGTTTTGGTTTGGTTTGGTACCGTAAGTAAGTACTCGTACGGTATTGCACCGTTTTGGTGTGGTTTGGTACCGTAACGATGTACTCGTACGGTATTGTACCCTTTTGTTGTGGTTTGGTACCGTAACGAAGTACTCATACGGTATTGCACCGTTTTGGTGTGGTTTGATACCGTATGGATGTACTCGTACGGTATTGAACCGTTTTGGTTTGGTTTGGTACCGTAACGAAGAACTCGTCTGGTATTGTACGGTTTTGGTGTGGTTTGGTACCGTAACGATGTACTCGTACGGTATTGCACCGTTTTGGTGTGGTTTCGTACCGTATGGATGTACTCGTACGGTATTGCGCCGTTTTGGTGTGGTTTGGTACCGTAACGAAGTACTCGTACGGTATTGCACCGTTTTGATGTGATTTGGTACCGTATGGATGTACTCGTACGGTATTGCACCGTTTTTGTTTGGTTTGGTACCGTAACGAAGTACTCGTACGGTATTGTACTGTTTTGGTGTGGTTTGGTACCGTAAGGAAGTACTCGTATGGTATTGCACCGTTTTGGTGTGGTTTGGTACCGTATGGATGTACTCGTACGGTATTGCACCGTTTTGGTTTGGTTTGGTACCGTAACGAAGTACTCGTTAGGTATTGCACCGGTTTGGTGTGGTTTGGTACCGTAACGATGTACTCGTATGGTATTGCACCGTTTTGGTTTTGTTTGGTACCGTAACGAATTACTTGTACGGTATTGCACCGTTTCGGTGTGGTTTGGTACCGTATGGATGTACTCGTACGGTATTGCACCGTTTTGGTGTGGTTTAGTACCGTAACGAAGTACTCGTACGGTATTGTACCGTTGTGGTGTGGTTTGGTACCGTAACGAAGTTGTCGTACGGTATTGCACCGTTTTGGTGTGGTTTGGTACCGTAACGAAGTACTCGTACGGTATTGCACCGTTTTGGTGTGGTTTGGTAGCGTATGGATGTTCTCATACGGTATCGCACCGTTTTGGTTTGGTTTGGTACCGTAACGAAGTACTCGTACGGTATTGTACTGTTTTGGTGTTGTTTGGTACCATAACGATGTACTCGTACGGTATTGCACCGTTTTGGTTAGGTTTGGTACCGTAAGGATGTACTCGTACGGTATTGCACCGTTTTGGTTTGGTTTGGTACCGTAAGTAAGTACTCGTACGGTATTGCACCGTTTTGGTGTGGTTTGGTACCGTAACGATGTACTCGAACGGTATTGTACCCTTTTGGTGTGGTTTGGTACCGTATGGATGTACTCGTACGGTATTGCACCATTTTGGTTTTGTTTGGTTTGGTACCGTAACGAAGAACTCGTACGGTATTGTACCATTTTGGTGTAGTTTGGTACCGTAACGAAGTACTCGTACGATATTGCACTGTTTTGGTGTGGTTTGGTACCGTATGGATGTACTCGTACGGTATTGCACCGTTTTGGTGAGGTTTGGTTCCGTATGGATGTACTCGTATGGTATTGTACCGTTGTGGTGTGGTTTGGTACCGTAACAAAGCACTCGTACAGTATTGTACCCTTTTGGTGTGGTTTGGTACCGTAACGAAGTATTTGTACGGTATTGCACCGTTTTGGTGGGGTTTGGTACCGTATGGATGTACTAGTACGGTATTGCTTCGTTTTGGTTTGGTTTGGTACCGTAACGAAGTACTCGTACGGTATTGTACCATTTTGGTGTGGTTTGGTACCGTAACGAAGTACTCGTACGGTATTGCACCGTTTTGGTGTGGTTTTTGTACCGTATGGATGTACTCGTACGGTATTGCACCGTTTTGGTGTGGTTTGGTACCGTAAGGAAGTACTCGTACGGTATTGCACCATTTTGGTGTGGTTTGGTACCGTATGGATGTACCCGTACGGTATTGCACCGTTTTGGTTTGGTTTGGTACCGTAACGAAGTAGTCGCACGGTATTTAACCGTTTTAATGTGGTTTGGTGCCATAACGATGTAGTCGTACGATATTGCACCGTTTTGGTTTGGTTTGGTACCGTAACGAAGTACTCGTACGGTATTGCACCGTTTTGGTGTGGTTTGGTACCGTATGGATGTACTCGTACGGTATTGCACCGTTTTGGTGTGGTTTCGTACCGTAACGAAGTACTCGTTCGGTATTGTACCGTTGTGGTGTGGTTTGGTACCGTAACGAAGTAGTCGTACGGTATTGCACCGTTTTGGTGTGGTTTGGTACCGTAACGATGTACTCGTACGGTATTGCACCGTTTTGGTGTGGTTTGGTACTGTATGGATGTACTTATACGGTATTGCACCGTTTTGGTTTGGTTTGGTACCGTAACGAAGTACTCGTACGGTATTGTAGTGTTTTGGTGTTGTTTGGTACCGTAACGATGTACTCGTACGGTATTGCACCGTTTTGGTTTGGTTTGGTACCGTATGGATGTACTCGTACGGTATTGCACCGTTTTTGTTTGGTTTGGTACCGTAAGTAAGTACTCGTACGGTATTGCACCGTTTTGGTGTGGTTTGGTACCATAACGATGTACTCGTACGGTATTGTACCCTTTTGGTGTGGTTTGGTTCCGTAACGAAGTACTCGTACGGTATTGCACCATTTTGGAGTGGTTTGATACCGTATGGATGTATTCGTACGGTATTGAACCGTTTTGGTTTGGGTTGGTACCGTAACGAAGAACTCGTACGGTATTGTACGATTTTGGTGTGGTTTGATACCGTAACGATGTACTCGTATGGTATTGCACCGTTTTGGTTTGGTTTGGTAACGTAACGAAGTACTCGTACGGTATTGCACTGTTTTGGTGAGGTTTGGTATCTTAACAAAGTACTCGTACGGTATTGCACCGTTTTGGTGTGGTTTGGTACCGTATGGATGTACACGTACGGTATTGCACCGTTTTGGTGTGGTTTGCTACCTTATGGATGTACTCGTACGGTATTGAACTGTTTTGGTTTGGTTTGGTACCGTAACGAAGTACTCGTACGGTATTGCACCGTTTTGGTGTGGTTTGGTACCGTATGGATGTACTCGTACGGTATTGCACCGTTTTGGCTTGGTTTGGTACCGTAACGAAGTACTCGTACGGTATTGGACCGTTTTGGTGTGGTTTGGTACCGTAACGAAGTACTCGTACGGTATTGCACCGTTTTGGTGTGGTTTGGTACCGTATGGATGTACTCGTACGGTATTGCACCGTTTTGGTTTGGTTTGGTACCGTAAGTAAGTACTCGTACGGTATTGCTCCGTTTTGGTGTGGTTTGGTACCGTGACGATGTACTCGTACGGAATTATACCCTTTTGGTGTGGTTTGGTACCGTAACGAAGTACTCGTACGGTATTGCACCGTTTTGGTGTGGTTTGATACCTTATGGATGTACTAGTACGGTATTGAACTGTTTTGGTTTGGTTTGGTACCGTTACGAAGTACTCGTACGGTATTGTACTGTTTTGGTGTGGTTTGGTACCGTAACGATGTACTCGTACGGTATTGCACCGTTTTGGTTTCGTTTGGTACCGTATGGATGTACTCGTACGGTATTGCACCATTTTGGTTTGGTTTGGTACCGTAACGTAGTACTCGTACGGTATTGCACCGTTGTGGAGTGGTTTGGTACCGTAACGAAGTACTCGTACGGTATTGTACCGTTTTGGTTTGGTTTGGTACCGTAACGAAGTACTCGTACGGTATTGCACCATTTTGGTGTGGTTTGGTACCGTATGGATGTACTCGTACGGTATTGCACCGTTTTAGTTTGGTTTGGTACCGTAACGAAGTACTCGTACAGTATTGCACCGTTTTGGTGTGGTTTGGTACCGTAATGATGTACTCGTACGGTATTGCACCATTTTGGTTTGGTTTGGTACCGTAACGAAGTACACGTACGGTATTGCACCGTTTTGGTGTGGTTTGGTACCGTAACGATGTACTCGTACGGTATTGTACCCTTTTGGTGTGGTTTGGTACAGTAACGAAGTACTCGTACGGTATTGCACCGTTTTGGTGTGGTTTGATACCGTATGGATGTACTCGTACGGTATTGAACCGTTTTGGTTTGGGTTGGTACCGTAACGAAGAACTCGTACGGTATTGTACGGTTTTGGTGTGGTTTGATACCGTCACGATGTACTCGTACGGTATTGCCCCGTTTTGGTTTGGGTTGGTAACGTAACGAAGTACTCGTATGGTATTGCACTGTTTTGGTGAGGTTTGGTACCGTAACGAAGTACTCGTACGGTATTGCACCGTTTTGGTGTGGTTTGGTACCGTATGGATGTACTCGAACGGTATTGCACCGTTTTGGTGTGGTTTGATACCTTATGGATGTACTCGTACGGTATTGAACTGTTTTGGTGTGGTTTGGTACCGTAACGAAGTACTCGTCCGGTATTGCACCGTTTTGGTGTGGTTTGGTACCGTATGGATGTACACGTACGGTATTGCACCGTTTTGGTTTGGTTTGGTACCGTAAGTAAGTACTCGTACGGTATTGCACCGTTTTGGTGTGGTTTGGTACCGTGACGATGTACTCGTACGGTATTGTACCCTTTTGGTGTGGTTTGGTACCGTAACGAAGTACTCGTACGGTATTGCACCGTTTTGGTGTGGTTTGATACCTTATGGATGTACTCGTACGGTATTGAACTGTTTTGGTTTGGTTGGGTACCGTTACGAAGTACTCGTACGGTATTGTACTGTTTTGGTGTGGTTTGGTACCGTAACGATGTACTCGTATGGTATTGCACCGTTTTGGTTTGGTTTGGTACCGTATGGATGTACTCGTACGGTATTGCACCGTTTTGGTTTGGTTTGGTACCGTAACGTAGTACTCGTACGGTATTGCACCGTTGTGGTGTGGTTTGGTACCGTAACGAAGTACTCGTACGGTATTGTACTGTTTTGGTTTGGTTTGGTACCGTAACGAAGTACTCGTACGGTATTGCACCATTTTGGTGTGGTTTGGTACCGTATGGATGTACTCGTACGGTATTGCACCGTTTTGGTTTGGTTTGGTACCGTAAGTAAGTACTTGTATGGTATTGCACCGTTTTGGTGTGGTTTGCTACCGTAACGATGTACTCGTACGGTATTGCACCGTTTTGGTTTGGTTTGGTACCATAACGAAGTACTCATACGGTATTGCACCGTTTTGGTGTGGTTTGGTACCGTATGGATGTACTCGTACGGTATTGCACCGTTTCTGTGTGGTTTGGTACCGTAAGGAAGTACTCGTATGGTATTGTACCGTTGTGGTGTGGTTTGGTACCATAACGAAGTAGTCGTACGGTATTGCACCGTTTTGGTGTGGTTTGGTACCGTATGGATGTACTCGTACGGTATTGCACCGTTTTGGTTTGGTTTGGTACCGTAACGAAGTACTCGTACGGTATTGAACCGTTTTGGTGTGGTTTAGTACCGTAACGAAGTACTCGTACGGTATTGCACCGTTTTGGTGTGGTTTGGTACCGTAACGAAGTACCCGTACGGTATTGCACCGTTTTGGTGTGGTTTGGTACCGTATGGATGTACTCGTACGGTATTGCACCGTTTTGGTTTGGTTTGGTACCGTAACGAAGAACTCGTACGGTATTGTACCATTTTGGTGTAGTTTGGTACCGTAACAAAGTACTCGTACGGTATTGCACCGTTTTTGTGTGGTTTGGTACCGTATGGATGTACTCGTACGGTATTGCACCGTTTTGGTGTGGTTTGGTACCGTATGGATGTACTCGTATGGTATTGTACCGTTGTGGTGTGGTTTGCTACCGTAACGAAGTACTCGTACGGTATTGTACCCTTTTGGTGTGGTTTGCTACCGTAACGAAGTACTTGTAGGGTATTGTACCCTTTTGGTGTGGTTTGGTACCGTAACGAAGTATTCGTACGGTATTGCACCGTTTTGGTTTGGTTTGGTACCGTAATGAAGTACTCGTACAGTATTGTACCGTTTTGGTGTGGTTTGGTACCGTAACGAAGTACTCGTACGGTATTGCACCGTTTTGGTGTGGTTTGGTACCGTATGGATGTACTCGTACGGTATTGCACCGTTTTGGTTTGGTTTGGTACCGTAAGTAAGTACTCGTACGGTATTGCACCGTTTTGGTTTGGTTTGGTACCGTAACGAAGTACTCCTACGGTATTGCACCGGTTTGGTGTGGTTTGGTACCGTAACGATGTACTCGTAAGGTATTGCACCGTTTTGGTTTTGTTTGGTACCGTAACGAAGTACTCGTACGGTATTACACCATTTTGGTGTGGTTTGGTACCGTATGGATGTACTCGTACGGTATTGCACCGTTTTGTTGTGGTTTAGTACCGTAACGAATTACTCGTACGGTATTGAACCGTTGTGGTGTGGTTTGGTACCGTAACGAAGTACTCGTACGGTATTGCACCGTTTTGGTGTGGTTTGGTACCGTAACGAAATACTCGTACGGTATTGCACCGTTTTGGTGTGGTTTGGTACCCAATGGATGTACTCGTACGGTATTGCACCGTTTTGGTTTGGTTTGGTACCGTAAGTAAGTACTCGTACGGTATTGCACCGTTTTGGTGTGGTTTGGTACCGTAACGATGTACTCGTACGGTATTGTACCCTTTTGGTGTTGTTTGGTACCGTAACGAAGTACTCGTACGGTATTGCACCGTTTTGGTGTGGTTTGAGACCGTATGGATGTACTCGTACGGTATTGAACCGTTTTGGTTTGGTTTGGTACCGTAACGATCTACTCGTACAGTACTGTACTGTTTTGGTGTGGTTTGGTACCGTAACGACGTACTCGTACAGTATTGCACCGTTTTGGTTTGGTTTGGTACCGTAACGAAGTACTCGTACGGTATTGCACCGTTTTGGTGTTGTTTGGTACCGTAACGATGTAGTCGTACGGTAATGGCCGTTTTGGTTTGGTTTGGTACCGTAACGAAGTACTCGTACGGTATTGTACCGTTTTGGTGTGGTTTGGTACCGTAACGAAGTACTCGTACGGTATTGCACCGTTTTGGTGTGGTTTGGTACCGTATGGATGTACTAGTACGGTATTGCACCGTTTTGGTTTGGTTTGGTACCGTAACGAAGTACTCGTATGGTATTGTACCGTTTTGGTGTGGGTTGGTACCGTAACAAAGTACTCGTACGGTATTGCACCGTTTTTGTGTGGTTTGGTACCGTATGGATGTACTCGTACGGTATTGCACCGTTTTGGTGTGGTTTGGTACCGTGTGGATGTACTCGTATGGTATTGTACCGTTGTGGTGTGGTTTGCTACCGTAACGAAGTACTCGTACGGTATTGTACCCTTTTGGTGTGGTTTGCTACCGTAACGAAGTACTTGTAGGGTATTGTACCCTTTTGGTGTGGTTTGGTACCGTAACGAAGTACTCGTACGGTATTGCACCGTTTTGGTTTGGTTTGGTACCGTAATGAAGTACTCGTACAGTATTGTACCGTTTTGGTGTGGTTTGGTACCGTAACGAAGTACTCGTACGGTATTGCACCGTTTTGGTGTGGTTTGGTACCGTATGGATGTACTCGTACGGTATTGCACCGTTTTGGTTTGGTTTGGTACCGTAAGTAAGTACTCGTACGGTATTGCACCGTTTTGGTTTGGTTTGGTACCGTAACGAAGTACTCCTACGGTATTGCACCGGTTTGGTGTGGTTTGGTACCGTAACGATGTACTCGTAAGGTATTGCACCGTTTTGGTTTTGTTTGGTACCGTAACGAAGTACTCGTACGGTATTACACCATTTTGGTGTGGTTTGGTACCGTATGGATGTACTCGTACGGTATTGCACCGTTTTGGTGTGGTTTGGTACCGTAACGATGTACTCGTACGGTATTGGACCGTTTTGGTTTGGTTTGGTACCGTAACGAAGTACTCGTACGGTATTGTACCGTTTTGGTGTGGTTTGGTACCGTAACGAAATACTCGTACGGTATTGCACCGTTTTGGTGTGGTTTGGTACCCTATGGATGTACTCGTACGGTATTGCACCGTTTTGATTTTGTTTGGTACCGTAAGTAAGTACTCGTACGGTATTGCACCGTTTTGGTGTGGTTTGGTACCGTAACGATGTACTCGTACGGTATTGTACCCTTTTGGTGTTGTTTGGTACCGTAACGATGTACTTGTACGGTATTGAACCGTTTTGGTGTGGTTTGATACCGTATGGATGTACTCGTACGGTATTGAACCGTTTTGGTTTGGTTTGGTACCGTAACGAAGTACTCGTACGGTATTGAACCGTTTTGGTCTGGTTTGGTACCGTATGGATGTACTCGTACGGTATTGCACCGTTTTGGTTTTGTTTGGTACCGTAACGAAGTACTCGTACGGTATTGCACCGTTTTGGTGTGGTTTGTTACCGTAATGATGTACTCGTAAGGTATTGCACCGTTTTGGTTTTGTTTGGTACCGTAACGAAGTACTCGTACGGTATTGCACCGTTTTGGTGTGGTTTGTTACCGTATGGATGTACTCGTACGGTATTGCACCGTTTTGGTGTGGTTTAGTACCGTAACGAAGTACTCGTACGGTATTGTACCGTTGTGGTGTGGTTTGGTGCCGTAACGAAGTAGTCGTACGGTATTGCACCGTTTTGGTGTGGTTTGCTACCGTAATGAAGTACTCGTACGGTATTGCACCGTTTTGGTGTGGTTTGATACCGTATGGATGTACTCGTACGGTATTGAACCGTTTTGGTTTGGTTTGGTACCGTAACGAAGAACTCGTACGGTATTGTACGGTTTTGGTGTGGTTTCGTACCGTAACGATGTACTCGTACGGTATTGCACCGTTTTGGTGTGGTTTCGTACCGTATGGATGTACTCGTACAGTATTGCACCATTTTGGCGTGGTTTGGTACCGTAACGAAGTACTCGTACGGTATTGCACCATTTTGGTGTGGTTTGGTACGGTATGGATGTACTCGTACGGTATTGCACCGTTTTGGTTTGGTTTGGTACCGTAATGAAGTACTCGTACAGTATTGTACCGTTTTGGTGTGTTTTGGTACCGTAACAAAGTACTCGTACGGTATTGCGCCGTTTTGATGTGGTTTGGTACCGTATGGATGTACTCGTACGGTATTGCACCGTTTTGGTTTGGTTTGGTACCGTAAGTAAGTACTCGTACGGTATTGCACCGTTTTGGTGTGGTTTGGTACCGTAACGATGTACTCGTACGGTATTGTACCCTTTTGGTGTGGTTTGGTACCGTAACGAAGTACTCGTATGGTATTGCACCGTTTTGGTGTGGTTTGATACCGTATGGATGTACTCGTACGGTATTGAACCGTTTTGGTTTGGTTTGGTACCGTAACGAAGAACTCGTACGGTATTGTACGGTTTTGGTGTGGTTTGGTACCGTAACGATGTACTCGTACGGTATTGCACCGTTTTGGTGTGGTTTCGTACCGTATGGATGTACTCGTACGGTATTGCACCATTTTGGTGTGGTTTGGTACCGTAACGAAGTACTCGTACGGTATTGCACCATTTTTGTGTGGTTTGGTACCGTATGGATGTACTCGTACGGTATTGCACCGTTTTGGTTTGGTTTGGTACCGTAATGAAGTACTCGTACAGTATTGTACCGTTTTGGTGTGTTTTGGTACCGTAACAAAGTACTCGTTCGGTATTGCACTGTTTTGATGTGGTTTGGTACCGTATGGATGTACTCGTACGGTATTGCACCGTTTTGGTTTGGTTTGGTACCGTAAGTAAGTACTCGTACGGTATTGCATCGTTTTGGTGTGGTTTGGTACCGTAACGATGTACTCGTACGGTATTGTACCCTTTTTGTGTGGTTTGGTACCGTAACGAAGTACTCGTACGGTTTTGCACCATTTTGGTGTGGTTTGATACCGTATGGATGTACTCGTACGGTATTGAACCGTTTTGGTTTGGTTTGGTACTGTAAGATGTACTCGTACAGTATTGTACTGTTTTGGTGTGGTTTGGTACCGTAACGATGTACTCGTACGGTATTGCACCGTTTTGGTGTGCTTTGGTACCGTATGGATGTACTCGTACGGTATTGCACCGTTTTGGTTTGGTTTGGTACCGTAACGAAGTACTCGTACGGTATTGTACCGTTGTGGTGTGGTTTGGTACCGTAACGAAGTAGTCGTACGGTATTGCACCGTTTTGGTGTGGTTTGGTACCGTAACGAAGTACTCGTACGGTATTGCACCGTTTTGGTGTGGTTAGGTACCGTATGGATGTACTCGTACGGTATTGCACCGTTTTGGTTTGGTTTCGTACCGTAACGAAGTACTCGTACGGTATTGCACCGTTTTGGTGTGGTTTGGTACCGTAACGATGTACTCGTAAGGTATTGCACCGTTTTGGTTTTTTTTGGTACCGTAACGAAGTACTCGTACGGTATTGCACCGTTTTGGTGTGGTTTGTTACCGTATGGACGTACTCATACGGTATTGCACCGTTTTGGTGTGGGTTAGTACCGTAACGAAGTACTCGTACGGTATTGTACCGTTGTGGTGTGGTTTGGTACCGTAACGAAGTAGTCGTACGGTATTGCACCGTTTTGGTGTTGTTTGGTACCGTAATGAAGTACTCGTACGGTATTGCACCGTTTTGGTGTGGTTTGGTACCGTATCGATGTACTCATACGGTATTGCACCGTTTTGGTTTGGTTTGGTACCGTAACGAAGTACTCGTACGGTATTGTACTGTTTTGGTGTTGTTTGGTACCGTAACAATGTACTCGTACGGTATTGCACCGTTTTGGTTTGGTTTGGTACCGTATGGATGTACTCGTACGGTATTGCACCGTTTTGGTTTGGTTTGGTACCGTAAGTAAGTACTCGTATAGTATTGCACCGTTTTGGTTTGGTTTGGTACCGTAACGAAGTACTCGTACGGTATTGCACCGTTTTGGTGTGGTTTGGTACCGTAACGATGTACTCGTAAGGTATTGCACCATTTTGGTTTTTTTTAGTACCGTAACGAAGTACTCGTACGGTATTACACCATTTTGGTGTGGTTTGGTACCGTATGGATGTACTCGTACGGTATTGCACCGTTTTGGTGTGGTTTAGTACTGTAACGAAGTACTCGTACGGTATTGTACCGTTGTGGTGTGGTTTGGTACCGTAACGAAGTAGTCGTACGGTATTGCACCGTTTTTGTGTGGTTTGGTACCGTAACGAAATACTCGTACGGTATTGTACCGTTTTGGTGTGGTTTGGTACCCTATGGATGTACTCGTACGGTATTGCACCGTTTTGGTTTGGTTTGGTACCGTAAGTAAGTACTCGTACGGTATTGCACCGTTTTGGTGTGGTTTGGTACCGTAACGATGTACTCGTACGGTATTGTACCCTTTTGGTGTTGTTTGGTACCGTAACGAAGTACTCGTACGGTATTGCACCGTTTTGGTGTGGTTTGATACCGTATGGATGTACTCGTACGGTATTGAACCGTTTTGGTTTGGTTTGGTACCGTAACGATCTACTCGTACAGTATTGTACTGTTTTGGTGTGGTTTGGTATCGTAACGATGTACTCGTACGGTATTGCACCGTTTTGGTTTGGTTTGGTTCCGTAACGATGTACTCGTACGGTATTGGACAGTTTTGGTTTGGTTTGGTACCGTAACGAAGTACTCGTACGGTATTGTACCGTTTTGGTGTGGTTTGGTACCGTAACGAAGTACTCGTACGGTATTGCACCATTTTGGTGTGGTTTGGTACCGTATGGATGTACTCGTACGGTATTACACCGTTTTGGTTTGGTTTGGTACCGTAACGAAGTATTCGTATGGTATTGAACCGTTTTGGTGTGGGTTGGTACCGTAACGAAGTACTCGTACGGTATTGAACCGTTTTGGTCTGGTTTGGTACCGTATGGATGTACTCGTACGGTATTGCACCGTTTTGGTTTGGTTTGGTACCGTAAGTAAGTACTCGTACGGTATTGCACCGTTTTGGTTTGGTTTGGTACCGTAACGAAGTACTCGTACGGTATTGCACCGTTTTGGTGTGGTTTGTTACCGTATGGATGTACTTGTACGGTATTGCACCGTTTTGGTGTGGTTTAGTACCGTAACGAAGTACTCGTACAGTATTGTACCGTTGTGGTGTGGTTTGGTACCGTAACGAAGTAGTCGTACGATATTGCACCGTTTTGGTGTGGTTTGGTACCGTAATGAAGTACTCGTACGGTATTGCACCGTTTTGGTGTGGTTTGGTACCGTATGGATGTACTCATACGGTATTGCACCGTTTTGGTTTTGTTTGGTACCGTAACGAAGTACTCGTACGGTATTGTACTGTTTTGGTGTTGTTTGGTACCGTAACGATGTACTCGTACGGTATTGCACCGTTTTGGTTTGGTTTGGTACCGTATGGATGTACTCGTACGGTATTGCTCCGTTTTGGTTTGGTTTGGTACCGTAAGTAAGTACTCGTACGGTATTGCACCGTTTTGGTGTGGTTTGGTACCGTAACGATGTACTCGTACGGTATTGTACCCTTTTGGTGTGGTTTGGTACCGTAACGAAGTACTCGTACGGTATTGCACCGTTTTGGTGTGGTTTGATCCCGTATGGATGTACTCGTACGGTATTGAACCGTTTTGGTTTGGTTTGGTACCGTAACGATCTACTCGTACAGTATTGTACTGTTTTGGTGTGGTTTGGTATCGTAACGATGTACTCGTACGGTATTGCACCGTTTTGGTTTGGTTTGGTTCCGTAACGATGTACTCGTACGGTATTGGACAGTTTTGGTTTGGTTTGGTACCGTAACGAAGTACTCGTACGGTATTGTACCGTTTTGGTGTGGTTTGGTACCGTAACGAAGTACTCGTACGGTATTGCACCATTTTGGTGTGGTTTGGTACCGTATGGATGTACTCGTACGGTATTACACCGTTTTGGTTTGGTTTGGTACCGTAACGAAGTATTCGTATGGTATTGAACCGTTTTGGTGTGGGTTGGTACCGTAACGAAGTACTCGTACGGTATTGAACCGTTTTGGTCTGGTTTGGTACCGTATGGATGTACTCGTACGGTATTGCACCGTTTTGGTTTGGTTTGGTACCGTAAGTAAGTACTCGTACGGTATTGCACCGTTTTGGTTTGGTTTGGTACCGTAACGAAGTACTCGTACGGTATTGCACCGTTTTGGTGTGGTTTGTTACCGTATGGATGTACTTGTACGGTATTGCACCGTTTTGGTGTGGTTTAGTACCGTAACGAAGTACTCGTACAGTATTGTACCGTTGTGGTGTGGTTTGGTACCGTAACGAAGTAGTCGTACGATATTGCACCGTTTTGGTGTGGTTTGGTACCGTAATGAAGTACTCGTACGGTATTGCACCGTTTTGGTGTGGTTTGGTACCGTATGGATGTACTCATACGGTATTGCACCGTTTTGGTTTTGTTTGGTACCGTAACGAAGTACTCGTACGGTATTGTACTGTTTTGGTGTTGTTTGGTACCGTAACGATGTACTCGTACGGTATTGCACCGTTTTGGTTTGGTTTGGTACCGTATGGATGTACTCGTACGGTATTGCTCCGTTTTGGTTTGGTTTGGTACCGTAAGTAAGTACTCGTACGGTATTGCACCGTTTTGGTGTGGTTTGGTACCGTAACGATGTACTCGTACGGTATTGTACCCTTTTGGTGTGGTTTGGTACCGTAACGAAGTACTCGTACGGTATTGCACCGTTTTGGTGTGGTTTGATACCGTATGGATGTACTCGTACGGTATTGAACCGTTTTGGTTTTGTTTGGTACTGTAAGATGTACTCGTACAGTATTGTACTGTTTTGGTGTGGTTTGGTACCGTAACGATGTACTCGTACGGTATTGCACCGTTTTGGTGTGCTTTGGTACCGTATGGATGTACTCGTACGGTATTGCACCGTTTTGGTTTGGTTTGGTACCGTAACGAAGTACTCGTACGGTATTGTACCGTTGTGGTGTGGTTTGGTACCGTAACGAAGTAGTCGTACGGTATTGCACCGTTTTGGTGTGGTTTGGTACCGTAACGAAGTACTCGTACGGTATTGCACCGTTTTGGTGTGGTTAGGTACCGTATGGATGTACTCGTACGGTATTGCACCGTTTTGGTTTGGTTTCGTACCGTAACGAAGTACTCGTACGGTATTGCACCGTTCTGGTGTGGTTTGGTACCGTAACGATGTACTCGTAAGGTATTGCACCGTTTTGGTTTTTTTTGGTACCGTAACGAAGTACTCGTACGGTATTGCACCGTTTTGGTGTGGTTTGTTACCGTATGGACGTACTCGTACGGTATTGCACCGTTTTGGTGTGGGTTAGTACCGTAACGAAGTACTCGTACGGTATTGTACCGTTGTGGTGTGGTTTGGTACCGTAATGAAGTAGTCGTACGGTATTGCACCGTTTTGGTGTTGTTTGGTACCGTAATGAAGTACTCGTACGGTATTGCACCGTTTTGGTGTGGTTTGGTACCGTATCGATGTACTCATACGGTATTGCACCGTTTTGGTTTGGTTTGGTACCGTAACGAAGTACTCGTACGGTATTGTACTGTTTTTGTGTTGTTTGGTACCGTAACGATGTACTCGTACGGTATTGCACCGTTTTGGTTTGGCTTGGTACCGTATGGATGTACTCGTACGGTATTGCACCGTTTTGGTTTGGTTTGGTACCGTAAGTAAGTACTCGTATAGTATTGCACCGTTTTGGTTTGGTTTGGTACCGTAACGAAGTACTCGTACGGTATTGCACCGTTTTGGTGTGGTTTGGTACCGTAACGATGTACTCGTAAGGTATTGCACCATTTTGGTTTTTTTTAGTACCGTAACGAAGTACTCGTACGGTATTACACCATTTTGGTGTGGTTTGGTACCGTATGGATGTACTCGTACGGTATTGCACCGTTTTGGTGTGGATTAGTACTGTAACGAAGTACTCGTACGGTATTGTACCGTTGTGGTGTGGTTTGGTACCGTAACGAAGTAGTCGTACGGTATTGCACCGTTTTGGTGTGGTTTGGTACCGTAACGAAATACTCGTACGGTATTGGACCGTTTTGGTGTGGTTTGGTACCCTATGGATGTACTCGTACGGTATTGCACCGTTTTGGTTTGGTTTGGTACCGTAAGTAAGTACTCGTACGGTATTGCACCGTTTTGGTGTGGTTTTGTACCGTAACGATGTACTCGTACGGTATTGTACCCTTTTGGTGTTGTTTGGTACCGTAACGAAGTACTCGTACGGTATTGCACCGTTTTGGTGTGGTTTGATACCGTATGGATGTACTCGTACGGTATTGAACCGTTTTGGTTTGGTTTGGTACCGTAACGATCTACTCGTACAGTATTGTACTGTTTTGGTGTGGTTTGGTATCGTAACGATGTACTCGTACGGTATTGCACCGTTTTGGTTTGGTTTGGTTCCGTAACGATGTACTCGTACGGTATTGGACAGTTTTGGTTTGGTTTGGTACCGTAACGAAGTACTCGTACGGTATTGTACCGTTTTGGTTTGGTTTGGTACCGTAACGAAGTACTCATACGGTATTGCACCATTTTGGTGTGGTTTGGTACCGTATGGATGTACTCGTACGGTATTACACCGTTTTGGTTTGGTTTGGTACCGTAACGAAGTATTCGTATGGTATTGAACCGTTTTGGTGTGGGTTGGTACCGTAACGAAGTACTCGTACGGTATTGAACCGTTTTGGTCTGGTTTGGTACCGTATGGATGTACTCGTAAGGTATTGCACCGTTTTGGTTTGGTTTGGTACCGTAAGTAAGTACTCGTACGGTATTGCACCGTTTTGGTTTGGTTTGGTACCGTAACGAAGTACTCGTACGGTATTGCACCGTTTTGGTGTGGTTTGTTACCGTATGGATGTACTTGTACGGTATTGCACCGTTTTGGTGTGGTTTAGTACCGTAACGAAGTACTCGTACAGTATTGTACCGTTGTGGTGTGGTTTGGTACCGTAACGAAGTAGTCGTACGATATTGCACCGTTTTGGTGTGGTTTGGTACCGTAATGAAGTACTCGTACGGTATTGCACCGTTTTGGTGTGGTTTGGTACCGTATGGATGTACTCATACGGTATTGCACCGTTTTGGTTTTGTTTGGTACCGTAACGAAGTACTCGTACGGTATTGTACTGTTTTGGTGTTGTTTGGTACCGTAACGATGTACTCGTACGGTATTGCACCGTTTTGGTTTGGTTTGGTACCGTATGGATGTACTCGTACGGTATTGCTCCGTTTTGGTTTGGTTTGGTACCGTAAGTAAGTACTCGTACGGTATTGCACCGTTTTGGTGTGGTTTGGTACCGTAACGATGTACTCGTACGGTATTGTACCCTTTTGGTGTGGTTTGGTACCGTAACGAAGTACTCGTACGGTATTGCACCGTTTTGGTGTGGTTTGATACCGTATGGATGTACTCGTACGGTATTGAACCGTTTTGGTTTGGTTTGGTACCGTAATGAAGAACTCGTACGGTATTGTACGGTTTTGGTGTGGTTTCGTACCGTAACGATGTACTCGTACGGTATTGCACCGTTTTGGTGTGGTTTCGTACCGTATGGATGTACTCGTACGGTATTGCACCATTTTGGCGTGGTTTGGTACCGTAACGAAGTACTCGTACGGTATTGCACCATTTTGGTGTGGTTTGGTACCGTATGGATGTACTCGTACGGTATTGCACCGTTTTGGTTTGGTTTGGTACCGTATTGAAGTACTCGTACAGTATTGTACCGTTTTGGTGTGTTTTGGTACCGTAACAAAGTACTCGTACGGTATTGCACCGTTTTGATGTGGTTTTATACCGTATGGATGTACTCGTACGGTATTGCACCGTTTTGGTTTGGTTTGGTACCGTAAGTAAGTACTCGTACGGTATTGCACCGTTTTGGTGTGGTTTGGTACCGTAACGATGTACTCGTACGGTATTGTACCCTTTTGGTGTGGTTTGGTACCGTAACGAAGTACTCGTATGGTATTGCACCGTTTTGGTGTGGTTTGATACCGTATGGATGTACTCGTACGGTATTGAACCGTTTTGGTTTGGTTTGGTACCGTAATGAAGAACTCGTACGGTATTGTATGGTTTTGGTGTGGTTTGGTACCGTAACGATGTACTCGTATGGTATTGCACCGTTTTGGTGTGGTTTCGTACCGTATGGATGTACTTGTACGGTATTGCACCATTTTGGTGTGGTTTGGTACTGTAACGAAGTACTCGTACGGTATTGCACCATTTTGGTGAGGTTTGGTACCGTATGGATGTACTCGTACGGTATTGCACCGTTTTGGTTTGGTTTGGTACCGTAATGAAGTACTCGTACAGTATTGTACCGTTTTGGTGTGTTTTGGTACCGTAACAAAGTACTCGTTCGGTATTGCACCGTTTTGATGTGGTTTGGTACCGTATGGATGTACTCGTACGGTATTGCACCGTTTTGGTTTGGTTTGGTACCGTAAGTTAGTACTCGTACGGTATTGCATCGTTTTGGTGTGGTTTGGTACCGTAACGATGTACTTGTACGGTATTGTACCCTTTTGGTGTGGTTTGGTACCGTAACGAAGTACTCGTACGGTATTGCACCATTTTGGTGTGGTTTGATACCGTATGGATGTACTCGTACGGTATTGAACCGTTTTGGTTTGGTTTGGTACTGTAAGATGTACTCGTACAGTATTGTACTGTTTTGGTGTGTGGTTTGGTACCGTAACGATGTACTCGTACGGTATTGCACCGTTTTGGTGTGCTTTGGTACCGTATGGATGTACTCGTACGGTATTGCACCGTTTTGGTTTGGTTTGGTACCGTAACGAAGTACTCGTACGGTATTGCACCGTTTTGGTGTGGTTTGGTACCGTATGGATGTACTCATACGGTATTGCACCGTTTTGGTTTGGTTTGGTACCGTAATGAAGTACTCGTACAGTATTGTACCGTTTTGGTGTGTTTTGGTACCGTAACAAAGTACTCGTACGGTACTGCACCGTTTTGATGTGGTTTGGTAAGGTATGGATGTACTCGTACGGTATTGCACCGTTTTGGTTTGGTTTGGTACCGTAAGTAAGTACTCGTACGGTATTGCACCGTTTTGGTGTGGTTTGGTACCGTAACGATGTACTCGTACGGTATTGTACCCTTTTGGTGTGGTTTGGTACCGTAACGAAGTACTCGTATGGTATTGCACCGTTTTGGTGTGGTTTGATACCGTATGGATGTACTCGTACGGTATTGAACCGTTTTGGTTTCGTTTGGTACCGTAACGATGTACTCGTACATTATTGTACTGTTTTGGTGTGGTTTGGTACCGTAACAATGTACTCGTACGGTATTGCACCGTTTTGGTTTGGTTTGGTACCGTAACGAAGTACTCGTACGGTATTGCACCGTTTTGGTGTGGTTTGGTACCGTAACGATGTACTCGTACGGTATTGCACCGTTTTGGTGTGCTTTGGTACCGTATGCATGTACTCGTACGGTATTGCACCGTTTTGGTTTGGTTTGGTACCGTAACGAATTACTCATATGGTATTGTACCGTTGTGGTGTGGTTTGGTACCGTAACGAAGTAGTCGTACGGTATTGCACCGTTTTGGTGTGTTTTGGTACCGTAACGAAGTACTCGTACGGTATTGCACCGTTTTGGTGTGGTTTGCTACCGTATGGATGTACTCGTACGGTATTGCACCGTTTTGGTTTGGTTTGGTACCGTAACGAAGTACTCGTACGGTATTGTACTGTTTTGGTGTGGTTTGGTATCGTAACAATGTACTCGTACGGTATTGCACCGTTTTGGTTTCGTTTGGTACCGTATGGATGTACTCGTACGGTATTGCACCGTTTTGGTTTGGTTTGGTACCGTAACGAAGTACTCGTACGGTATTGTACTGTTTTGGTGTGGTTTGGTATCGTAACAATGTACTCGTACGGTATTGCACCGTTTTGGTTTGGTTTGGTACCGTAAGTAAGTACTCGTATGGTATTGCACTGTTTTGGTTTTGTTTGGTACCGTAACGAAGTACTCGTACAGTATTGTACCGTTTTGGTGTGGTTTGATACCGTATGGATGTACTCGTACGGTATTGAACCGTTTTGGTTTGGTTTGGTACCGTAACGAAGAACTCGTACGGTATTGTACGGTTTTGTTGTGGTTTCGTACCGTAACGATGTACTCGTACGGTATTGCACCGTTTTGGTGTGGTTTCGTACCGTATGGATGTACTCGTACGGTATTGCACCATTTTGGCGTGGTTTGGTACCGTAACGAAGTACTCGTACGGTATTGCACCATTTTGGTGTGGTTTGGTACCGTATGGATGTAGTCGTACGGTATTGCACCGTTTTGGTTTGGTTTGGTACCGTAATGAAGTACTCGTACAGTATTGTACCGTTTTGGTGTGTTTTGGTACCGTAACAAAGTACTCGTACGGTACTGCACCGTTTTGATGTGGTTTGGTACCGTATGGATGTACTCGTACGGTATTGCACCGTTTTGGTTTGGTTTGGTACCGTAAGTAACTACTCGTACGGTATTGCACCGTTTTGGTGTGGTTTGGTACCGTAACGATGTACTCGTACGGTATTGTACCCTTTTGGTGTGGTTTGGTACCGTAACGAAGTACTCGTACGGTATTGCACCGTTTTGGTGTGGTTTGATACCGTATGGATGTACTCGTACGGTATTGAACCGTTTTGGTTTGGTTTGGTACCGTAACGAAGAACTCGTACGGTATTGTACGGTTTTGGTGTGGTTTCGTACCGTAACGATGTACTCGTACGGTATTGCACCGTTTTGGTGTGGTTTGGTACCGTATGGATGTACTCGTACGGTATTTCACCATTTTGGCGTGGTTTGGTACCGTAACGAAGTACTCGTACGGTATTGCACCATTTTGGTGTGGTTTGGTACCGTATGGATGTACTCGTACGGTATTGCACCGTTTTGGTTTGGTTTGGTACCGTAATGAAGTACTCGTACAGTATTGTACCGTTTTGGTGTGTTTTGGTACCGTAACAAAGTACTCGTACGGTACTGCACCGTTTTGATGTGGTTTGGTACCGTATGGATGTACTCGTACGGTATTGCACCATTTTGGTTTGGTTTGGTACCGTAAGTAAGTACTCGTACGGTATTGCACCGTTTTGGTGTGGTTTGGTACCGTAACGATGTACTCGTACGGTATTGTACCCTTTTGGTGTGGTTTGGTACCGTAACGAAGTACTCGTATGGTATTGCACCGTTTTGGTGTGGTTTGATACCGTATGGATGTACTCGTACGGTATTGAACCGTTTTGGTTTCGTTTGGTACCGTAACGATGTACTCGTACATTATTGTACTGTTTTGGTGTGGTTTGGTTCCGTAAAAATTGTACTCGTACGGTATTGCACCGTTTTGGTTTGGTTTGGTACCGTAACGAAGTACTCGTACGGTATTGCACCGTTTTGGTGTGGTTTGGTACCGTAACGATGTACTCGTACGGTATTGCACCGTTTTGGTGTGCTTTGGTACCGTATGCATGTACTCGTACGGTATTGCAACGTTTTGGTTTGGTTTGGTACCGTAACGAAGTACTCGTATGGTATTGTACCGTTGTGGTGTGGTTTGGTACCGTAACGAAGTAGTCGTAACGAAGTAGTCGTACGGTATTGCACCGTTTTGGTGTGTTTTGGTACCGTAACGAAGTAGTCGTACGGTATTGCACCGTTTTGGTGTGGTTTGCTACCGTATGGATGTACTCGTACGGTATTACACCGTTTTGGTTTGGTTTGGTACCGTAACGAAGTACTCGTACGGTATTGTACTGTTTTGGTGTGGTTTGGTATCGTAACAATGTACTCGTACGGTATTGCACCGTTTTGGTTTCGTTTGGTACCGTATGGATGTACTCGTACGGTATTGCACCGTTTTGGTTTGGTTTGGTACCGTAACGAAGTACTCGTACGGTATTGTACTGTTTTGGTGTGGTTTTGTATCGTAACAATGTACTCGTACGGTATTGCACCGTTTTGGTTTGGTTTGGTACCGTAAGTAAGTACTCGTATGGTATTGCACTGTTTTGGTTTTGTTTGGTACCGTAACGAAGTACTCGTACAGTATTGTACCGTTTTGGTGTGGTTTGGTACCGTAATGAAGTACTCGTACGGTATTGCACCGTTTTGGTGTGGTTTGGTACCGTATGGATGTACTCGTACGGTATTGCACCGTTTTGGTTTGGTTTGGTACCGTAACGAAGAACTCGTACGGTATTGCACCGTTTTGGTGTGGTTTGGTACCGTAACGATGTACTCGTACGGTATTGCACCGTTTTGGTTTTGTTTGGTACCGTAACGAAGTACTCGTACAGTATTGCACCGTTTTGGTGTGGTTTGGTACCGTATGGATGTACTCGTACGGTATTGCACCGTTTTGGTTTTGGTTTGGTAGCGTAACGAAGTACTCGTACGGTATTTTACCGTTTTGGTGTGGTTTGGTACCGTAACGAAGTACTCGTACGGTATTGCACCGTTTTGGTGTGGTTTGGTACCGTAACGAAGTACTCGTACGGTATTGCACCGTTTTGGTGTGGTTTGGTACCGTATGGATGTACTCGTACGGTATTGCACCGTTTTGGTGTGGTTTGGTACCGTAACGAAGTACTCGTACGGTATTGTACCCTTTTGGTGTGTTTTGGTACCGTAACAAAGTACTCGTACGGTACTGCACCGTTTTGATGTGGTTTGGTACCGTATGGATGTACTCGTACGGTATTGCACCATTTTGGTTTGGTTTGGTACCGTAAGTAAGTACTCGTACGGTATTGCACCGTTTTGGTGTGGTTTGGTACCGTAACGATGTACTCGTACGGTATTGTACCCTTTTGGTGTGGTTTGGTACCGTAACGAAGTACTCGTATGGTATTGCACCGTTTTGGTGTGGTTTGATACCGTATGGATGTACTCGTACGGTATTGAACCGTTTTGGTTTCGTTTGGTACCGTAACGATGTACTCGTACATTATTGTACTGTTTTGGTGTGGTTTGGTTCCGTAAAAATTGTACTCGTACGGTATTGCACCGTTTTGGTTTGGTTTGGTACCGTAACGAAGAACTCGTACGGTATTGTACCAGTTTGGTGTAGTTTGGTACCGTAACAAAGTACTCGTACGGTATTGCACCGTTTTTGTGTGGTTTGGTACCGTACCAGTTTGGTGTAGTTTGGTACCGTAACAAAGTACTCGTACGGTATTGCACTGTTTTTGTGTGGTTTGGTACCGTACGGATGTACTCGTACGGTATTGCACTATTTTGGTGTGGTTTGATACCGTACGGATGTACTCGTATGGTATTGTACCGTTGTGGTGTGGTTTGCTACCGTAACGAAGTACTCGTACGGTATTGTACCCTTTTGGTGTGGTTTGGTACCGTAACGAAGTACTCGTACGGTATTGCACCGTTTTGGTGTGGTTTGGTACCGTAACGATGTACTCATAGGGTATTGCACCGTTTTGTTTTGGTTTGGTACCGTAACGAAGTACTCGTACGGTATTGCACCGTTTTGGTGTGGTTTGGTACCGTAACGATGTACTCGTATGGTATTGCACCGTTTTGGTTTTGTTTGGTACCGTAACGAAGTACTCGTACAGTATTGCACCGTTTTGGTGTGGTTTGGTACCGTATGGATGTACTCGTACGGTATTGCACCGTTTTGGTTTGGTTTGGTAGCGTAACGAAGTACTCGTACGGTATTTTACCGTTTTGGTGTGGTTTGGTACCGTAACGAAGTACTCGTACGGTATTGCACCGTTTTGGTGTGGTTTGGTACCGTAACGAAGTACTCGTACGGTATTGCACCGTTTTGGTGTGGTTTGGTACCGTATGGATGTACTCGTACGGTATTGCACCGTTTTGGTGTGGTTTGGTACCGTAACGAAGTACTCGTACGGTATTGTACCCTTTTGGTGTGGTTTGGTACCGTAACGAAGTACTCCTACGGTATTGCACCGTTTTGGTGTGGTTTGGTACCGTATGGATGTACTCGTACGGTATTGCACCGTTTTAGTTTGGTTTGGTACCGTAACGAAGTACTCGTACGGTATTGTACTGTTTTGGTGTGGTTTGGTACCGTAACAATGTACTCGTACGGTACTGCACCGTTTTGGTTTGGTTTGGTACCGTATGGATGTACTCGTACGGTATTGCACCGTTTTGGTTTGGTTTGGAACCGTAAGTAAGTACTCGTATGGTATTGCACCGTTTTGGTTTGGTTTGGTACCGTAACGAAGTACTCGTACAGTATTGTACCGTTTTGGTGTGGTTTGGTACCGTAATGAAGTACTCGTACGGTATTGCACCGTTTTGGTGTGGTTTTGTACCGTATGGATGTACTCGTACGGTATTGCACCGTTTTGGTTTGGTTTGGTACCGTAACGAAGAACTCGTACGGTATTGTACCAGTTTGGTGTAGTTTGGTACCGTAACAAAGTACTCGTACGGTATTGCACCGTTTTTGTGTGGTTTGGTACCGTACCAGTTTGGTGTAGTTTGGTACCGTAACAAAGTACTCGTACGGTATTGCACTGTTTTTGTGTGGTTTGGTACCGTACGGATGTACTCGTACGGTATTGCACTATTTTGGTGTGGTTTGATACCGTACGGATGTACTCGTATGGTATTGTACCGTTGTGGTGTGGTTTGCTACCGTAACGAAGTACTCGTACGGTATTGTACCCTTTTGGTGTGGTTTGGTACCGTAACGAAGTACTCGTACGGTATTGCACCGTTTTGGTGTGGTTTGGTACCGTAACGATGTACTCATAGGGTATTGCACCGTTTTGGTTTGGTTTGGTACCGTAACGAAGTACTCGTACGGTATTGCACCGTTTTGGTGTGGTTTGGTACCGTAACGATGTACTCGTATGGTATTGCACCGTTTTGGTTTTGTTTGGTACCGTAACGAAGTACTCGTACAGTATTGCACCGTTTTGGTGTGGTTTGGTACCGTATGGATGTACTCGTACGGTATTGCACCGTTTTGGTTTGGTTTGGTAGCGTAACGAAGTACTCGTACGGTATTTTACCGTTTTGGTGTGGTTTGGTACCGTAACGAAGTACTCGTACGGTATTGCACCGTTTTGGTGTGGTTTGGTACCGTAACGAAGTACTCGTACGGTATTGCACCGTTTTGGTGTGGTTTGGTACCGTATGGATGTACTCGTACGGTATTGCACCGTTTTGGTGTGGTTTGATACCGTAACGAAGTACTCGTACGGTATTGTACCCTTTTGGTGTGGTTTGGTACCGTAACGAAGTACTCCTACGGTATTGCACCGTTTTGGATTGGTTTGGTACCGTATGGATGTACTCGTACGGTATTGCACCGTTTTAGTTTGGTTTGGTACCGTAACGAAGTACTCGTACGGTATTGTACTGTTTTGGTGTGGTTTGGTACCGTAACAATGTACTCGTACGGTATTGCACCGTTTTGGTTTGGTTTGGTACCGTATGGATGTACTCGTACGGTATTGCACCTTTTTGGTTTGGTTTGGTACCGTAAGTAAGTACTCGTATGGTATTGCACCGTTTTGGTTTTGTTTGGTACCGTAACGAAGTACTCGTACAGTATTGTACCGTTTTGGTGTGGTTTGGTACCGTAATGAAGTACTCGTACGGTATTGCACCGTTTTGGTGTGGTTTGGTACCGTATGGATGTACTCGTACGGTATTGCACCGTTTTGGTTTGGTTTGGTACCGTAACGAAGAACTCGTACGGTATTGTACCAGTTTGGTGTAGTTTGGTACCGTAACAAAGTACTCGTACGGTATTGCACCGTTTTTGTGTGGTTTGGTACCGTACCAGTTTGGTGTAGTTTGGTACCGTAACAAAGTACTCGTACGGTATTGCACTGTTTTTGTGTGGTTTGGTACCGTACGGATGTACTCGTTTGGTATTGCACTATTTTGGTGTGGTTTGATACCGTACAGATGTACTCGTATGGTATTGTACCGTTGTGGTGTGGTTTGCTACCGTAACGAAGTACTCGTACGGTATTGTACCCTTTTGGTGTGGTTTGGTACCGTAACGAAGTACTCGTACGGTATTGCACCGTTTTGGTGTGGTTTGGTACCGTAACGATGTACTCATAGGGTATTGCACCGTTTTTGTTTGGTTTGGTACCGTAACGAAGTACTCGTACGGTATTGCACCGTTTTGGTGTGGTTTGGTACCGTAACGATGTACTCGTATGGTATTGCACCGTTTTGGTTTTGTTTGGTACCGTAACGAAGTACTCGTACAGTATTGCACCGTTTTGGTGTGGTTTGGTACCGTATGGATGTACTCGTACGGTATTGCACCGTTTTGGTTTGGTTTGGTAGCGTAACGAAGTACTCGTACGGTATTTTACCGTTTTGGTGTGGTTTGGTACCGTAACGAAGTACTCGTACGGTATTGCACCGTTTTGGTGTGGTTTGGTACCGTAACGAAGTACTCGTACGGTATTGCACCGTTTTGGTGTGGTTTGGTACCGTATGGATGTACTCGTACGGTATTGCACCGTTTTGGTGTGGTTTGGTACCGTAACGAAGTACTCGTACGGTATTGTACCCTTTTGGTGTGGTTTGGTACCGTAACGAAGTACTCCTACGGTATTGCACCGTTTTGGTGTGGTTTGGTACCGTATGGATGTACTCGTACGGTATTGCACCGTTTTAGTTTGGTTTGGTACCGTAACGAAGTACTCGTACGGTATTGTACTGTTTTGGTGTGGTTTGGTACCGTAACAATGTACTCGTACGGTATTGCACCGTTTTGGTTTGGTTTGGTACCGTATGGATGTACTCGTACGGTATTGCACCTTTTTGGTTTGGTTTGGTACCGTAAGTAAGTACTCGTATGGTATTGCACCGTTTTGGTTTTGTTTGGTACCGTAACGAAGTACTCGTACAGTATTGTACCGTTTTGGTGTGGTTTGGTACCGTAATGAAGTACTCGTACGGTATTGCACCGTTTTGGTGTGGTTTGGTACCGTATGGATGTACTCGTACGGTATTGCACCGTTTTGGTTTGGTTTGGTACCGTAACGAAGAACTCGTACGGTATTGTACCAGTTTGGTGTAGTTTGGTACCGTAACAAAGTACTCGTACGGTATTGCACCGTTTTTGTGTGGTTTGGTACCGTACCAGTTTGGTGTAGTTTGGTACCGTAACAAAGTACTCGTACGGTATTGCACTGTTTTTGTGTGGTTTGGTACCGTACGGATGTACTCGTACGGTATTGCACTATTTTGGTGTGGTTTGATACCGTACGGATGTACTCGTATGGTATTGTACCGTTGTGGTGTGGTTTGCTACCGTAACGAAGTACTCGTACGGTATTGTACCCTTTTGGTGTGGTTTGGTACCGTAACGAAGTACTCGTACGGTATTGCACCGTTTTGGTGTGGTTTGGTACCGTAACGATGTACTCATAGGGTATTGCACCGTTTTGGTTTGGTTTGGTACCGTAACGAAGTACTCGTACGGTATTGCACCGTTTTGGTGTGGTTTGGTACCGTAACGATGTACTCGTATGGTATTGCACCGTTTTGGTTTTGTTTGGTACCGTAACGAAGTACTCGTACAGTATTGCACCGTTTTGGTGTGGTTTGGTACCGTATGGATGTACTCGTACGGTATTGCACCGTTTTGGTTTGGTTTGGTAGCGTAACGAAGTACTCGTACGGTATTTTACCGTTTTGGTGTGGTTTGGTACCGTAACGAAGTACTCGTACGGTATTGCACCGTTTTGGTGTGGTTTGGTACCGTAACGAAGTACTCGTACGGTATTGCACCGTTTTGGTGTGGTTTGGTACCGTATGGATGTACTCGTACGGTATTGCACCGTTTTGGTGTGGTTTGGTACCGTAACGAAGTACTCGTACGGTATTGTACCCTTTTGGTGTGGTTTGGTACCGTAACGAAGTACTCCTACGGTATTGCACCGTTTTGGTGTGGTTTGGTACCGTATGGATGTACTCGTACGGTATTGCACCGTTTTAGTTTGGTTTGGTACCGTAACGAAGTACTCGTACGGTATTGTACTGTTTTGGTGTGGTTTGGTACCGTAACAATGTACTCGTACGGTATTGCACCGTTTTGGTTTGGTTTGGTACCGTATGGATGTACTCGTACGGTATTGCACCTTTTTGGTTTGGTTTGGTACCGTAAGTAAGTACTCGTATGGTATTGCACCGTTTTGGTTTTGTTTGGTACCGTAACGAAGTACTCGTACAGTATTGTACCGTTTTGGTGTGGTTTGGTACCGTAATGAAGTACTCGTACGGTATTGCACCGTTTTGGTGTGGTTTGGTACCGTATGGATGTACTCGTACGGTATTGCACCGTTTTGGTTTGGTTTGGTACCGTAACGAAGAACTCGTACGGTATTGTACCAGTTTGGTGTAGTTTGGTACCGTAACAAAGTACTCGTACGGTATTGCACCGTTTTTGTGTGGTTTGGTACCGTACCAGTTTGGTGTAGTTTGGTACCGTAACAAAGTACTCATACGGTATTGCACTGTTTTTGTGTGGTTTGGTACCGTACGGATGTACTCGTACGGTATTGCACTATTTTGGTGTGGTTTGATACCGTACGGATGTACTCGTATGGTATTGTACCGTTGTGGTGTGGTTTGCTACCGTAACGAAGTACTCGTACGGTATTGTACCCTTTTGGTGTGGTTTGGTACCGTAACGAAGTACTCGTACGGTATTGCACCGTTTTGGTGTGGTTTGGTACCGTAACGATGTACTCATAGGGTATTGCACCGTTTTGGTTTGGTTTGGTACCGTAACGAAGTACTCGTACGGTATTGCACCGTTTTGGTGTGGTTTGGTACCGTAACGATGTACTCGTATGGTATTGCACCGTTTTGGTTTTGTTTGGTACCGTAACGAAGTACTCGTACAGTATTGCACCGTTTTGGTGTGGTTTGGTACCGTATGGATGTACTCGTACGGTATTGCACCGTTTTGGTTTGGTTTGGTAGCGTAACGAAGTACTCGTACGGTATTTTACCGTTTTGGTGTGGTTTGGTACCGTAACGAAGTACTCGTACGGTATTGCACCGTTTTGGTGTGGTTTGGTACCGTAACGAAGTACTCGTACGGTATTGCACCGTTTTGGTGTGGTTTGGTACCGTATGGATGTACTCGTACGGTATTGCACCGTTTTGGTGTGGTTTGGTACCGTAACGAAGTACTCGTACGGTATTGTACCCTTTTGGTGTGGTTTGGTACCGTAACGAAGTACTCCTACGGTATTGCACCGTTTTGGTGTGGTTTGGTACCGTATGGATGTACTCGTACGGTATTGCACCGTTTTAGTTTGGTTTGGTACCGTAACGAAGTACTCGTACGGTATTGTACTGTTTTGGTGTGGTTTGGTACCGTAACAATGTACTCGTACGGTATTGCACCGTTTTGGTTTGGTTTGGTACCGTATGGATGTACTCGTACGGTATTGCACCTTTTTGGTTTGGTTTGGTACCGTAAGTAAGTACTCGTATGGTATTGCACCGTTTTGGTTTTGTTTGGTACCGTAACGAAGTACTCGTACAGTATTGTACCGTTTTGGTGTGGTTTGGTACCGTAATGAAGTACTCGTACGGTATTGCACCGTTTTGGTGTGGTTTGGTACCGTATGGATGTACTCGTACGGTATTGCACCGTTTTGGTTTGGTTTGGTACCGTAACGAAGAACTCGTACGGTATTGTACCAGTTTGGTGTAGTTTGGTACCGTAACAAAGTACTCGTACGGTATTGCACCGTTTTTGTGTGGTTTGGTACCGTACCAGTTTGGTGTAGTTTGGTACCGTAACAAAGTACTCGTACGGTATTGCACTGTTTTTGTGTGGTTTGGTACCGTACGGATGTACTCGTACGGTATTGCACTATTTTGGTGTGGTTTGATACCGTACGGATGTACTCGTATGGTATTGTACCGTTGTGGTGTGGTTTGCTACCGTAACGAAGTACTCGTACGGTATTGTACCCTTTTGGTGTGGTTTGGTACCGTAACGAAGTACTCGTACGGTATTGCACCGTTTTGGTGTGGTTTGGTACCGTAACGATGTACTCATAGGGTATTGCACCGTTTTGGTTTGGTTTGGTACCGTAACGAAGTACTCGTACGGTATTGCACCGTTTTGGTGTGGTTTGGTACCGTAACGATGTACTCGTATGGTATTGCACCGTTTTGGTTTTGTTTGGTACCGTAACGAAGTACTCGTACAGTATTGCACCGTTTTGGTGTGGTTTGGTACCGTATGGATGTACTCGTACGGTATTGCACCGTTTTGGTTTGGTTTGGTAGCGTAACGAAGTACTCGTACGGTATTTTACCGTTTTGGTGTGGTTTGGTACCGTAACGAAGTACTCGTACGGTATTGCACCGTTTTGGTGTGGTTTGGTACCGTAACGAAGTACTCGTACGGTATTGCACCGTTTTGGTGTGGTTTGGTACCGTATGGATGTACTCGTACGGTATTGCACCGTTTTGGTGTGGTTTGGTACCGTAACGAAGTACTCGTACGGTATTGTACCCTTTTGGTGTGGTTTGGTACCGTAACGAAGTACTCCTACGGTATTGCACCGTTTTGGTGTGGTTTGGTACCGTATGGATATACTCGTACGGTATTGCACCGTTTTAGTTTGGTTTGGTACCGTAACGAAGTACTCGTACGGTATTGTACTGTTTTGGTGTGGTTTGGTACCGTAACAATGTACTCGTACGGTATTGCACCGTTTTGGTTTGGTTTGGTACCGTATGGATGTACTCGTACGGTATTGCACCGTTTTGGTTTGGTTTGGTACCGTAATGAAGTACTCGTACAGTATTGTACCGTTTTGGTGTGTTTTGGTACCGTAACAAAGTACTCGTACGGTACTGCACCGTTTTGATGTGGTTTGGTACCGTATGGATGTACTCGTACGGTATTGCACCGTTTTGGTTTGGTTTGGTACCGTAAGCAAGTACTCGTACGGTATTGCACCGTTTTGGTGTGGTTTGGTACCGTAACGATGTACTCGTACGGTATTGTACCCTTTTGGTGTGGTTTGGTACCGTAACGAAGAACTCGTACGGTATTGTACGGTTTTGGTGTGGTTTCGTACCGTAACGATGTACTCGTACGGTATTGCACCGTTTTGGTGTGGTTTCGTACCGTATGGATGTACTCGTACGGTATTGCACCATTTTGGCGTGGTTTGGTACCGTAACGAAGTACTCGTACGGTATTGCACCATTTTGGTGTGGTTTGGTACCGTATGGATGTACTCGTACGGTATTGCACCGTTTTGGTTTGGTTTGGTACCGTAATGAAGTACTCGTACAGTATTGTACCGTTTTGGTGTGTTTTGGTACCGTTACAAAGTACTCGTACGGTACTGCACCGTTTTGATGTGGTTTGGTACCGTATGGATGTACTCGTACGGTATTGCACCGTTTTGGTGTGGTTTGGTACCGTAACGATGTACTCGTACGGTATTGTACCCTTTTGGTGTGGTTTGGTACCGTAACGAAGTACTCGTATGGTATTGCACCGTTTTGGTGTGGTTTGATACCGTATGGATGTACTCGTACGGTATTGAACCGTTTTGGTTTCGTTTGGTACCGTAACGATGTACTCGTACATTATTGTACTGTTTTGGTGTGGTTTGGTACCGTAAAAATTGTACTCGTACGGTATTGCACCGTTTTGGTTTGGTTTGGTACCGTAACGAAGTACTCGTACGGTATTGCACCGTTTTGGTGTGGTTTGGTACCGTAACGATGTACTCGTACGGTATTGCACCGTTTTGGTGTGCTTTGGTACCGTATGCATGTACTCGTACGGTATTGCACCGTTTTGGTTTGGTTTGGTACCGTAACGAAGTACTCGTATGGTATTGTACCGTTGTGGTGTGGTTTGGTACCGTAACGAAGTAGTCGTACGGTATTGCACCGTTTTGGTGTGTTTTGGTACCGTAACGAAGTACTCGTACGGTATTGCACCGTTTTGGTGTGGTTTGCTACCGTATGGATGTACTCGTACGGTATTGCACCGTTTTGGTTTGGTTTGGTACCGTAACGAAGTACTCGTACGGTATTGTACTGTTTTGGTGTGGTTTGGTATCGTAACAATGTACTCGTACGGTATTGCACCGTTTTGGTTTCGTTTGGTACCGTATGGATGTACTCGTACGGTATTGCACCGTTTTGGTTTGGTTTGGTACCGTAACGAAGTACTCGTACGGTATTGTACTGTTTTGGTGTGGTTTGGTATCGTAACAATGTACTCGTACGGTATTGCACCGTTTTGGTTTGGTTTGGTACCGTAAGTAAGTACTCGTATGGTATTGCACTGTTTTGGTTTTGTTTGGTACCGTAACGAAGTACTCGTACAGTATTGTACCGTTTTGGTGTGGTTTGGTACCGTAATGAAGTACTCGTACGGTATTGCACCGTTTTGGTGTGGTTTTGTACCGTATGGATGTACTCGTACGGTATTGCACCGTTTTGGTTTGGTTTGGTACCGTAACGAAGAACTCGTACGGTATTGCACCGTTTTGGTGTGGTTTGGTACCGTAACGATGTACTCGTATGGTATTGCACCGTTTTGGTTTTGTTTGGTACCGTAACGAAGTACTCGTACAGTATTGCACCGTTTTGGTGTGGTTTGGTACCGTATGGATGTACTCGTACGGTATTGCACCGTTTTGGTTTGGTTTGGTAGCGTAACGAAGTACTCGTACGGTATTTTACCGTTTTGGTGTGGTTTGGTACCGTAACGAAGTACTCGTACGGTATTGCACCGTTTTGGTGTGGTTTGGTACCGTAACGAAGTACTCGTACGGTATTGCACCGTTTTGGTGTGGTTTGGTACCGTATGGATGTACTCGTACGGTATTGCACCGTTTTGGTGTGGTTTGGTACCGTAACGAAGTACTCGTACGGTATTGTACCCTTTTGGTGTGGTTTGGTACCGTAACGAAGTACTCCTACGGTATTGCACCGTTTTGGTGTGGATTGGTACCGTATGGATGTACTCGTACGGTATTGCACCGTTTTAGTTTGGTTTGGTACCGTAACGAAGTACTCGTACGGTATTGTACTGTTTTGGTGTGGTTTGGTACCGTAACAATGTACTCGTACGGTATTGCACCGTTTTGGTTTGGTTTGGTACCGTATGGATGTACTCGTACGGTATTGCACCGTTTTGGTTTGGTTTGGTACCGTAAGTAAGTACTCGTATGGTATTGCACCGTTTTGGTTTTGTTTGGTACCGTAACGAAGTACTCGTACAGTATTGTACCGTTTTGGTGTGGTTTGGTACCGTAATGAAGTACTCGTACGGTATTGCACCGTTTTGGTGTGGTTTGGTACCGTATGGATGTACTCGTACGGTATTGCACCGTTTTGGTTTGGTTTGGTACCGTAACGAAGAACTCGTACGGTATTGTACCAGTTTGGTGTAGTTTGGTACCGTAACAAAGTACTCGTACGGTATTGCACCGTTTTTTTGTGGTTTGGTACCGTACCAGTTTGGTGTAGTTTGGTACCGTAACAAAGTACTCGTACGGTATTGCACTGTTTTTGTGTGGTTTGGTACCGTACGGATGTACTCGTACGGTATTGCACTATTTTGGTGTGGTTTGATACCGTACGGATGTACTCGTATGGTATTGTACCGTTGTGGTGTGGTTTGCTACCGTAACGAAGTACTCGTACGGTATTGTACCCTTTTGGTGTGGTTTGGTACCGTAACGAAGTACTCGTACGGTATTGCACCGTTTTGGTGTGGTTTGGTACCGTAACGATGTACTCATAGGGTATTGCACCGTTTTAGTTTTGTTTGGTACCGTAACGAAGTACTCGTACGGTATTGCACCGTTTTGGTGTTGTTTGGTACCGTAACGATGTACTCGTATGGTATTGCACCGTTTTGGTTTTGTTTGGTACCGTAACGAAGTACTCGTACAGTATTGCACCGTTTTGGTGTGGTTTGGTACCGTATGGATGTACTCGTACGGTATTGCACCGTTTTGGTTTGGTTTGGTAGCGTAACGAAGTACTCGTACGGTATTTTACCGTTTTGGTGTGGTTTGGTACCGTAACGAAGTACTCGTACGGTATTGCACCGTTTTGGTGTGGTTTGGTACCGTAACGAAGTACTCGTACGGTATTGCACCGTTTTGGTGTGGTTTGGTACCGTATGGATGTACTCGTACGGTATTGCACCGTTTTGGTGTGGTTTGGTACCGTAACGAAGTACTCGTACGGTATTGTACCCTTTTGGTGTGGTTTGGTACCGTAACGAAGTACTCCTACGGTATTGCACCGTTTTGGTGTGGTTTGGTACTGTATGGATGTACTCGTACGGTATTGCACCGTTTTAGTTTGGTTTGGTACCGTAACGAAGTACTCGTACGGTATTGTACTGTTTTGGTGTGGTTTGGTACCGTAACAATGTACTCGTACGGTATTGCACCGTTTTGGTTTGGTTTGGTACCGTATGGATGTACTCGTACGGTATTGCACCGTTTTGGTTTGGTTTGGTACCGTAAGTAAGTACTCGTATGGTATTGCACCGTTTTGGTTTTGTTTGGTAGCGTAACGAAGTACTCGTACAGTATTGTACCGTTTTGGTGTTGTTTGGTACCGTAATGAAGTACTCGTACGGTATTGCACCGTTTTGGTGTGGTTTGGTACCGTATGGATGTACTCGTACGGTATTGCACCGTTTTGGTTTGGTTTGGTACCGTAACGAAGAACTCGTACGGTATTGTACCAGTTTGGTGTAGTTTGGTACCGTAACAAAGTACTCGTACGGTATTGCACCGTTTTTGTGTGGTTTGGTACCGTATGGATGTACTCGTACGGTATTGCACTATTTTGGTGTTGTTTGATACCGTACGGATGTACTCGTATGGTATTGTACCGTTGTGGTGTGGTTTGCTACCGTAAAGAAGTACTCGTACGGTATTGTACCCTTTTGGTGTGGTTTGGTACCGTAACGAAGTACTCGTACGGTATTGCACCGTTTTGGTGTGGTTTGGTACCGTAACGAAGTACTCGTACGGTATTGCACCGTTTTGGTTTGGTTTGGTACCGTAACGAAGTACTCGTACGGTATTGCACCGTTTTGGTGTGGTTTGGTACCTTAACGATGTACTCGTATGGTATTGCACCGTTTTGGTTTTGTTTGGTACCGTAACGAAGTACTCGTACAGTATTGCACCGTTTTGGTGTGGTTTGGTACCGTATGGATGTACTCGTACGGTATTGCACCGTTTTGGTTTGGTTTGGTAGCGTAACGAAGTACTCGTACGGTATTTTACCGTTTTGGTGTGGTTTGGTACCGTAACGAAGTACTCGTACGGTATTGCACCGTTTTGGTGTGGTTTGGTACCGTAACGAAGTACTCGTACGGTATTGCACCGTTTTGGTGTGGTTTGGTACCGTATGGATGTACTCGTACGGTATTGCACCGTTTTGGTGTGGTTTGGTACCGTAACGAAGTACTCGTACGGTATTGTACCCTTTTGGTGTGGTTTGGTACCGTAACGAAGTACTCCTACGGTATTGCACCGTTTTGGTGTGGTTTGGTACCGTATGGATGTACTCGTACGGTATTGCACCGTTTTAGTTTGGTTTGGTACCGTAACGAAGTACTCGTACGGTATTGTACTGTTTTGGTGTGGTTTGGTACCGTAACAATGTACTCGTACGGTATTGCACCGTTTTGGTTTGGTTTGGTACCGTATGGATGTACTCGTACGGTATTGCACCGTTTTGGTTTGGTTTGGTACCGTAAGTAAGTACTCGTATGGTATTGCACCGTTTTTGTATTGTTTGGTACCGTAACGAAGTACTCGTACAGTATTGTACCGTTTTGGTGTGGTTTGGTACCGTAAAGAAGTACTCGTACGGTATTGCACCGTTTTGGTGTGGTTTGGTACCGTATGGATGTACTCGTACGGTATTGAACCGTTTTGGTTTGGTTTGGTACCGTAACGAAGAACTCGTACGGTATTGTACCAGTTTGGTGTAGTTTGGTACCGTAACAAAGTACTCGTACGGTATTGCACCGTTTTTGTGTGGTTTGGTACCGTATGGATGTACTCGTACGGTATTGCACCGTTTTGGTGTGGTTTGGTACCGTATGGATGTATTCGTATGATATTGTACCGTTGTGGTGTGGTTTGCTACCGTAACGAAGTACTCGTACGGTATTGTACCCTTTTTGTGTGGTTTGGTACCGTAACGAAGTACTCGTACGGTATTGCACCGTTTTGGTGTGGTTTGGTACCGTAACGATGTACTCATAGGGTATTGCACCGTTTTGGTTTGGTTTGGTACCGTAACGAAGTACTCGTACGGTATTGCACCGTTTTGGTGTGGTTTTGTACCGTATGGATGTACGCGTACGGTATTGCACCGTTTTGGTGTGGTTTGGTACCGTATGGATGTACTCATACGGTATTGAACCGTTTTGGTGTGGTTTGGTACCGTATGGATGTATTCGTATGATATTGTACCGTTGTGGTGTGGTTTGCTACCGTAACGAAGTACTCGTACGGTATTGTACCCTTTTTGTGTGGTTTGGTACCGTAACGAAGTACTCGTACGGTATTGCACCGTTTTGGTGTGGTTTGGTACCGTAACGATGTACTCATAGGGTATTGCACCGTTTTGGTTTGGTTTGGTACCGTAACGAAGTACTCGTACGGTATTGCACCGTTTTGGTGTGGTTTTGTACCGTATGGATGTACGCGTACGGTATTGCACCGTTTTGGTGTGGTTTGGTACCGTATGGATGTACTCATACGGTATTGAACCGTTTTGGTGTGGTTTGGTACCGTAACGAAGTACTCCTACGGTATTGTACCGTTGTGGTGTGGTTTGGTTCCGTAACGAAGTACTCGTACGGTATTGCACCGTTTTGGTGTGGTTTGGTACCGTAACGAAGTACTCGTACGGTATTGCACCGTTTTGGTGTGGTTTGGTACCGTATGGATGTACTCGTACAGTATTGCACCATTTTTGTTTGGTTTCGTTCCGTAACGAAGTACTCGTACGGTATTGTACTGTTTTGGTGTGGTTTGGTACCGTAAGGAAGTACTCGTACGGTACTGCACCGTTTTGATGTGGTTTGGTACCGTATGGATGTACTCGTACGGTATTGCACCGTTTTGGTTTGGTTTGGTACCGTAACGAAGTACTCGTACGGTATTGCACCGTTTTGGTGTGGTTTGGTACCGTAACGATGTACTCGTATGGTATTGCACCGTTTTGGTTTTTTTTGGTACCGTAACGAAGTACTCGTACAGTATTGCACCGTTTTGGTGTGGTTTGGTACCGTATGGATGTACTCGTACGGTATTGCACCGTTTTGGTTTGGTTTGGTAGCGTAACGAAGTACTCGTACGGTATTGTACCGTTTTGGTGTGGTTTGGTACCGTAACGAAGTACTCGTACGGTATTGCACCGTTTTGGTGTGGTTTGGTACCGTAACGAAGTACTCGTACGGTATTGCACCGTTTTGGTGTGGTTTGGTACCGTATGGATGTACTCGTACGGTATTGCACCGTTTTGGTTTGGTTTGGTGCCGTAACGAAGTACTCGTACGGTATTGTACTATTTTGGTGTGGTTTGGTACCGTAACAATGTACTCGTACGGTATTGCACTGTTTTGGTTTGGTTTGGTACCGTACGGATGTACTCGTACGGTATTGCACCGTTTTGGTTTGGTTTGGTACCGTAAGTAAGTACTCGTACGGTATTGCACCGTTTTGGTGTGGTTTGGTACCGTAACGATGTACTCGTACGGTATTGTACCCTTTTGGTGTGGTTTGGTACCGTAACGAAGTACTCGTACAGTATTGCACCGTTTTGGTGTGGTTTGATACCGTATGGATGTACTTGTACGGTATTGAACCGTTTTGGTTTGGTTTGGTACCGTAACGAAGAACTCGTACGGTATTGTACGGTTTTGGTGTGGTTTGGTACCGTAACGATGTACTCGTACGGTATTGCACCGTTCTGGTGTGGTTTCGTACCGTATGGATGTACTCGTACGGTATTGCACCATTTTGGTGTGGTTTGGTACCGTAACGAAGTACTCGTACGGTATTGCACCATTTTGGTGTGGTTTGGTGCCGTATGGATGTACTCGTACGGTATTGCACCGTTTTGGTTTTGTTTGGTACCGTAATGAAGTACTCGTACAGTATTGTACCGTTTTGGTGTGTTTTGGTACCGTAACAAAGTACTCGTACGGTATTGCACCGTTTTGATGTGGTTTGGTACCGTATGCATGTACTCGTACGGTATTGCACCGTTTTGGTTTGGTTTGGTACCGTAAGTAAGTACTCGTACGGTATTGCACCGTTTTGGTGTGGTTTGGTAACGTAACGATGTACTCGTACGGTATTGTACCCTTTTGGTGTGGTTTGGTACCGTAACGAAGTACTCGTACGGTGTTGCACCGTTTTGGTGTGGTTTGATACCGTATGGATGTACTCGTACGGTATTGAACCGTTTTGGTTTGGTTTGGTACCGTAACGATGTACTCGTACATTATTGTACTGTTTTGGTGTGGTTTGGTACCGTAACGATGTACTCGTAAGGTATTGCACCGTTTTGGTTTGGTTTGGTACCGTAACGAAGTACTCGTACGGTATTGCACCGTTTTGGTGTGGTTTGGTACCGTAACGATGTACTCGTACGGTATTGCATCGTTTTGGTGTGCTTTGGTACCGTATGCATGTACTCGTACGGTATTGCACCGTTTTGGTTTGGTTTGGTACCGTAACGAAGTACTCGTACGGTATTGTACCGTTGTGGTGTGGTTTGGTACCGTACCGAAGTAGTCGTACGGTATTGCACCGTTTTGGTGTGGTTTGGTACCGTAACGAAGTACTCCTACGGTATTGCACCGTTTTGGTGTGGTTTGGTACCGTATGGATGTACTCGTACGGTATTGCACCGTTTTAATTGGTTTGGTACCGTAACGAAATACTCGTACGGTATTGTACTGTTTTGGTGTGGTTTGGTACCGTAACAATGTACTCGTACGGTATTGCACCGTTTTGGTTTGGTTTGGTACCGTATGGATGTACTCGTACGGTATTGCACCGTTTTGGTTTGGTTTGGTACCGTAAGTAAATACTCGTATGGTATTGCACCGTTTTGGTTTTGTTTGGTACCGTAACGAAGAACTCGTACTGTATTGTACCAGTTTGGTGTGGTTTTAGTACCGTAACGAAGTACCCGTACGGTATTTCACCGTTTTTGTGTGGTTTGGTACCGTATGTATGTACTCGTACGGTATTGCATCGTTTTGGTGTGGTTTGGTACCGTATGGATGTACTCGTATGGTATTGTACCGTTGTGGTGTGGTTTGCTACCGTAACGAAGTACTCGTACGGTATTGTACCCATTTGGTGTGGTTTGCTACCGTAACGAAGTACTCGTACGGTATTGTACCCTTTTGGTGTGGTTTGGTACCGTAACGAAGTACTCGTACGGTATTGCACCGTTTTGGTGTGGTTTGGTACCGTAACGATGTACTCGTAGGGTATTGCACCGTTTTGGTTTGGTTTGGTACCGTAACGAAGTACTCGTACGGTATTGCACCGTTTTGGTGTGGTTTTGTACCGTATGGATGTACTCGTACGGTATTGCACCGTTTTGGTGTGGTTTGGTACCGTATGGATGTACTCATACGGTATTGAACCGTTTTGGTGTGGTTTGGTACCGTAACGAAGTACTCCTACGGTATTGTACCGTTGAGGTGTGGTTTGGTTCCGTAACGAAGTACTCGTACGGTATTGCACCGTTTTGGTGGGGTTTGGTACCGTAACGAAGTACTCGAACGGTATTGCACCGTTTTGGTGTGGTTTGGTACCGTATGGATGTACTCGTACAGTATTGCACAATTTTTGTTTGGTTTGGTACCGTAACGAAGTACACGTACGGTATTGTACCTTTTTGGTGTGGTTTGGTACCGTAAGGAAGTACTCGTACAGTATTGCACCGTTTTGGTGTGGTTTGGTACCGTATGGATGTACTCGTACGGTATTGCACCGTTTTGGTTTGGTTTGGTAGCGTAACGAAGTACTCGTACGGTATTGTACCGTTTTGGTGTGGTTTGGTACCGTAACGAAGTACTCGTACGGTATTGCACCGTTTTGGTGTGGTTTGGTACCGTAACGAAGTACTCGTACGGTATTGCACCGTTTTGGTGTGGTTTGGTACCGTATGGATGTACTCGTACGGTATTGAACCGTTTTGGTTTGGTTTGGTGCCGTAACGAAGTACTCGTACGGTATTGTACTATTTTTGTGTGGTTTGGTACCGTAACAATGTACTCGTACGGTATTGCACTGTTTTGGTTTGGTTTGGTACCGTACGGATGTACTCGTACGGTATTGCACCGTTTTGGTTTGGTTTGGTACCGTAAGTAAGTACTCGTACGGTATTGCACCGTTTTGGTGTGGTTTGGTACCGTAACGATGTACTCGTACGGTATTGTACCCTTTTGGTGTGGTTTGGTACCGTAACGAAGTACTCGTACGGTATTGCACCGTTTTGGTGTGGTTTGATACCGTATGGATGTACTTGTACGGTATTGAACCATTTTGGTTTGGTTTGGTACCGTAACGAAGAACTCGTACGGTATTGTACGGTTTTGGTGTGGTTTGGTACCGTAACGATGTACTCGTACGGTATTGCACCGTTCTGGTGTGGTTTCGTACCGTATGGATGTACTCGTACGGTATTGCACCATTTTGGTGTGGTTTGGTACCGTAACGAAGTACTCGTACGGTATTGCACCATTTTGGTGTGGTTTGGTGCCGTATGGATGTACTCGTACGGTATTGCACCGTTTTGATTTGGTTTGGTACCGTAATGAAGTACTCGTACAGTATTGTACCGTTTTGGTGTGTTTTGGTACCGTAACAAAGTACTCGTACGGTATTGCACCGTTTTGATGTGGTTTGGTACCGTATGCATGTACTCGTACGGTATTGCACCGTTTTGGTTTGGTTTGGTACCGTAACGAAGTACTCGTACGGTATGGTACTGTTTTGGTGTGGTTTGGTACCGTAACAATGTACTCGTACGGTATTCCACCGTTTTGGTTTGGTTTGGTACCGTATGGATGTACTCGTACGGTATTGCACCGTTTTGGTTTGGTTTGGCACCGTAAGTAAGTACTCGTATGGTAGTGCACCGTTTTGGTTTTGTTTGGTACCGTAACGAAGTACTCGTACAGTATTGTACCATTTTGGTGTGGTTTGGTACCGTAATGAAGTACTCGTACGGTATTGCACCGTTTTGGTGTGGTTTGGTACCGTATGGATGTACTCATACGATATTGCACCGTTTTGGTTTGGTTTGGTACCGTAACGAAGTACTCGTACGGTATTGCACCGTTTTGGTTTGGTTTGGTACCGTATGGATGTACTCGTACGGTATTGCACCGTTTTGGTTTGGTTTGGTACCGTAAGTAAGTACTCGTACGGTATTGCACCGTTTTGGTGTGGTTTGGTACCGTAACGATGTACTCGTACGGTATTGTACCCTTTTGGTGTATTTTTGGTACCGTAACGAAGTACTCGTACGGTATTGCACAGTTTTGGTGTGGTTTGATACCGTATGGATGTACTCGTACGGTATTGAACCGTTTTGGTTTGGTTTGGTACCGTAACGAAGAACTCGTACGGTATTGTACGGTTTTGGTGTGGTTTGGTACCGTAACAATGTACTCGTACTGTATTGCACCGTTTTGGTGTGGTTTGGTACCGTATGGATGTACTCGTACGGTATTGGACCGTTTTGGTGTGGTTTGGTACCGTAACGAAGTACTCGTACAGTATTGTACCGTTTTGGTGTGGTTTGGTACCGTATGGATGTACTCGTACGGTATTGCAACGTTTTGGTTTGGTTTGGTACCGAAATGAAGTACTCATACCGTATTGGACCGTTTTGGTGTGGTTTGGTACCGTAACGAAGTACTCGTACGGTATTGCACCGTTTTGGTGTGGTTTGGTACCGTATGGATGTACTCGTACGGTATTGCACCGTTTTGGTTTGGTTTGGTACCGTAAGTAAGTACTCGTACGGTATTGCACCGTTTTCGTGTGGTTTGGTACCGTAACGATGTACTCGTACGGTATTGTACCCTTTTGTTGTGGTTTGGTACCGTAACGAAGTACTCGTACGGTATTGCACCGTTTTGGTGTGGTTTGATACCGTATGGATGTACTCGTACGGTATTGAACCGTTTTGGTTTGGTTTGGTACCGTAATGATGTACTCGTACAGTATTGTACTGTTTTGGTGTGGTTTGGTACCGTAACGATGTACTCGTACGGTATTGCACCGTTTTGGTTTGGTTTGGTACCGTAACGAAGTACTCGTACGGTATTGCACCGTTTTGGTGTGGTTTGGTACCGTAACGATGTACTCGTACGGTATTTCACCGTTTTGGTTTTGTTTGGTACCGTAACGAAGTACTCGTACGGTATTGCACTGTTTTGGTGTGGTTTGGTACCGTATGGATGTACTCGTACGGTATTGCACCGTTTTGGTGTGGTTTAGTACCATAACGAAGTACTCGTACGGTATTATACCGTTGTGGTGTGGTTTGGTACCGTAACGAAGTACTCGTACGGTATTGCACCGTTTTGGTGTGGTTTGGTACCGTAACGAAGTACTCGTACGGTATTGCACCGTTTTGGTGTGGTTTGGTACCGTATGGATGTACTCATACGGTATTGCACCGTTTTGGTTTCGTTTGGTACCGTAACGAAGTACTCGTACGGTATTGCACTGTTTTGGTTTGGTTTGGTACCGTAACGAAGTACTCGTACGGTATTGCACCGTTTTGGTTTGGTTTGGTACCGTATGGATGTACTCGTACGGTATTGCACCATTTTGGTTTGGTATGGTACCGTAAGTAAGTACTCGTACGGTATTGCACCGTTTTGGTGTGGTTTGGTACCGTAACGATGTACTCGTACGGTATTGTACCCTTTTGGTGTGGTTTGGTACCGTAACGAAGTACTCGTACGGTATTGCACCGTTTTGGTGTGGTTTGATACCGTATGGATGTACTCGTACGGTATTGAACCGTTTTGGTTTGGTTTGGTACCGTAACGAAGAACTCGTACGGTATTGTACGGTTTTGGTGTGGTTTGGTACCGTAACGATGTACTCGTACTGTATTTCACCGTTTTGGTGTGGTTTGGTACCGTATGGATGTACTCGTACGGTATTGGACCGTTTTGGTGTGGTTTGGTACCGTAACGAAGTACTCGTACAGTATTGCACCGTTTTGGTGTGGTTTGGTACCGTATGGATGTACTCGTACGGTATTGCACCGTTTTGGTTTGGTTTGGTACCGTAATGAAGTACTCGTACCGTATTGGACCGTTTTGGTGTGGTTTGGTACCGTAACGAAGTACTCGTACGGTATTGCACCGTTTTGGTGTGGTTTGGTACCGTATGGATGTACTCGTACGGTATTGCACCGTTTTGGTTTGGTTTGGTACCGTAAGTAAGTACTCGTACGGTATTGCACCGTTTTGGTGTGGTTTGGTACCGTAACGATGTACTCGTACGGTATTGTACCCTTTTGGTGTGGTTTGGTACCGTAACGAAGTACTCGTACGGTATTGCACCGTTTTGGTGTGGTTTGATACCGTATGGATGTACTCGTACGGTATTGAACCGTTTTGGTTTGGTTTGGTACCGTAACGATGTACTCGTACAGTATTGTACTGTTTTGGTGTGGTTTGGTACCGTAACGATGTACTCGTACGGTATTGCACCGTTTTGGTGTGGTTTGGTACCGTAACGATGTACTCGTACGGTATTGCACCATTTTGGTGTGGTTTAGTACCGTAACGAAGTACTCGTACGGTATTGTACCGTTGTGGTGTGGTTTGGTACCGTAACGAAGTAGTCGTACGGTATTGCACCGTTTTGGTGTGGTTTGGTACCGTAACGAAGTACTCGTACGGTATTGCACCGTTTTGGTGTGGTTTGGTACCGTATGGATGTACTCATACGGTATTGCACCGTTTTGGTTTGGTTTGGTACCGTAACGAAGTACTCGTACGGTATTGAACCGTTTTGGTGTGGTTTGATACCGTATGTATGTACTCGTACGGTATTGAACCGTTTTGGTTTGGTTTGGTACCGTAACGATGTACTCGTACAGTATTGTACTGTTTTGGTGTGGTTTGGTACCGTAACGATGTACTCGTACGGTATTGCACCGTTTTGGTTTGGTTTGGTACCGTAACGAAGTACTCGTACGGTATTGCACCGTTTTGGTGTGGTTTGGTACCGTAACGATGTACTCGTACGGTATTGCACCGTTTTGGTTTTGTTTGGTACCGTAACGAAGTACTCGTACGGTATTGCACTGTTTTGGTTTGGTTTGGTACCGTATGGATGTACTCGTACGGTATTGCACCGTTTTGGTTTGGTTTGATGCCGTAATGAATTACTCGTACAGTATTGTACCGTTTTGGTGTGGTTTGGTACCGTAACGAAGTACTCGTACAGTATTGCACCGTTTTGGTGTGGTTTGGTACCGTATGGATGTACTCGTACGGTATTGCACCGTTTTGGTTTGGTTTGGTACAGTAAGTAAGTACTCGTACGGTATTGCACCGTTTTGGTGTGATTTGGTACCGTAACGATGTACTCGTACGGTATTGTACCCTTTTGGTGTGTTTGGTACCGTATGGATTTACTCGTACGGTATTGCACCGTTTTGGTGTGGTTTTGTACCGTATGGATGTACTCGTACGGTATTGCACCGTTTTGGTGTGGTTTGGTACCGTATGGATGTACTCATACGGTATTGAACCGTTTTGGTGTGGTTTGGTACCGTAACGAAGTACTCCTACGGTATTGTACCGTTGAGGTGTGGTTTGGTTCCGTAACGAAGTACTCGTACGGTATTGCACCGTTTTGGTGGGGTTTGGTACCGTAACGAAGTACTCGAACGGTATTGCACCGTTTTGGTGTGGTTTGGTACCGTATGGATGTACTCGTACAGTATTGAACAATTTTTGTTTGGTTTGGTACCGTAACGAAGTACTCGTACGGTATTGTACCTTTTTGGTGTGGTTTGGTACCGTAAGGAAGTACTCGTACAGTATTGCACCGTTTTGGTGTGGTTTGGTACCGTATGGATGTACTCGTACGGTATTGCACCGTTTTGGTTTGGTTTGGTACCGTAACGAAGTACTCGTACGGTATTGCACCGTTTTGGTGTGGTTTGGTACCGTAACGATGTACTCGTAAGGTATTGCACCGTTTTGGTTTTGTTTGGCACCGTAACGAAGTAATCGTACGGTATTGCACCGTTTTGGTGTGGTTTGGTACCGTATGGATGTACTCGTACGGTATTGCACCGTTTTGGTTTGGTTTGGTACCGTAACGAAGTACTCGTACGGTATGGTACTGTTTTGGTGTGGTTTGGTACCGTAACAATGTACTCGTACGGTATTCCACCGTTTTGGTTTGGTTTGGTACCGTATGGATGTACTCGTACGGTATTGCACCGTTTTGGTTTGGTTTGGCACCGTAAGTAAGTACTCGTATGGTAGTGCACCGTTTTGGTTTTGTTTGGTACCGTAACGAAGTACTCGTACAGTATTGTACCATTTTGGTGTGGTTTGGTACCGTAATGAAGTACTCGTACGGTATTGCACCGTTTTGGTGTGGTTTGGTACCGTATGGATGTACTCATACGGTATTGCACCGTTTTGGTTTGGTTTGGTACCGTAACGAAGTACTCGTACGGTATTGCACCGTTTTGGTTTGGTTTGGTACCGTATGGATGTACTCGTACGGTATTGCACCGTTTTGGTTTGGTTTGGTACCGTAAGTAAGTACTCGTACGGTATTGCACCGTTTTGGTGTGGTTTGGTACCGTAACGATGTACTCGTACGGTATTGTACCCTTTTGGTGTGGTTTGGTACCGTAACGAAGTACTCGTACGGTATTGCACCGTTTTGGTGTGGTTTGATACCGTATGGATGTACTCGTACGGTATTGAACCGTTTTGGTTTGGTTTGGTACCGTAACGAAGAACTCGTACGGTATTGTACGGTTTTGGTGTGGTTTGGTACCGTAACGATGTACTCGTACTGTATTGCACCGTTTTGGTGTGGTTTGGTACCGTATGGATGTACTCGTACGGTATTGGACCGTTTTGGTGTGGTTTGGTACCGTAACGAAGTACTCGTACAGTATTGCACCGTTTTGGTGTGGTTTGGTACCGTATGGATGTACTCGTACGGTATTGCAACGTTTTGGTTTGGTTTGGTACCGAAATGAAGTACTCATACCGTATTGGACCGTTTTGGTGTGGTTTGGTACCGTAACGAAGTAGTCGTACGGTATTGCACCGTTTTGGTGTGGTTTGGTACCGTATGGATGTACTCGTACGGTATTGCACCGTTTTGGTTTGGTTTGGTACCGTAAGTAAGTACTCGTACGGTATTGCACCGTTTTCGTGTGGTTTGGTACCGTAACGATGTACTCGTACGGTATTGTACCCTTTTGTTGTGGTTTGGTACCGTAACGAAGTACTCGTACGGTATTGCACCGTTTTGGTGTGGTTTGATACCGTATGGATGTACTCGTACGGTATTGAACCGTTTTGATTTGGTTTGGTACCGTAAGGATGTACTCGTACAGTATTGTACTGTTTTGGTGTGGTTTGGTACCGTAACGATGTACTCGTACGGTATTGCACCGTTTTGGTTTGGTTTGGTACCGTAACGAAGTACTCGTACGGTATTGCACCGTTTTGGTGTGGTTTGGTACCGTAACGATCTACTCGTACGGTATTGCACCGTTTTGGTTTTGTTTGGTACCGTAACGAAGTACTCGTACGGTATTGCACTGTTTTGGTGTGGTTTGGTACCGTATGGATGTACTCGTACGGTATTGCACCGTTTTGGTGTAGTTTAGTACCATAACGAAGTACTCGTACGGTATTGTACCGTTGTGGTGTGGTTTGGTACCGTAACGAAGTAGTCGTACGGTATTGCACCGTTTTGGTGTGGTTTGGTACCGTAACGAAGTACTCGTACGGCATTGCACCGTTTTGGTGTGGTTTGGTACCGTATGGATGTACTCATACAGTATTGCACCGTTTTGGTTTCGTTTGGTACCGTAACGAAGTACTCGTACGGTAATGCACCGTTTTGGTTTGGTTTGGTACCGTAACGAAGTACTCGTACGGTATTGCACCGTTTTGGTTTGGTTTGGTACCGTATGGATGTACTCGTACGGTATTGCACCATTTTGGTTTGGTATGGTACCGTAAGTAAGTACTCGTACGGTATTGCACCGTTTTGGTGTGGTTTGGTACCGTAACGATGTACTCGTACGGTATTGTACCCTTTTGGTGTGGTTTGGTACCGTAACGAAGTACTCGTACGGTATTGCACCGTTTTGGTGTGGTTTGATACCGTATGGATGTACTCGTACGGTATTGAACCGTTTTGGTTTGGTTTGGTACCGTAACGAAGAACTCGTACGGTATTGTACGGTTTTGGTGTGGTTTGGTACCGTAACGATGTACTCGTACTGTATTGCACCGTTTTGGTGTGGTTTGGTACCGTATGGATGTACTCGTACGGTATTGGACCGTTTTGGTGTGGTTTGGTACCGTAACGAAGTACTCGTACAGTATTGCACCGTTTTGGTGTGGTTTGGTACCGTATGGATGTACTCGTACGGTATTGCACCGTTTTGGTTTGGTTTGGTACCGTAATGAAGTACTCGTACCGTATTGGACCGTTTTGGTGTGGTTTGGTACCGTAACGAAGTCCTCGTACGGTATTGCACCGTTTTGGTGTGGTTTGGTACCGTATGGATGTACTCGTACGGTATTGCACCGTTTTGGTTTGGTTTGGTACCGTAAGTAAGTACTCGTACGGTATTGCACCGTTTTGGTGTGGTTTGGTACCGTAACGATGTACTCGTACGGTATTGTACCCTTTTGGTGTGGTTTTGTACCGTAACGAAGTACTCGTACGGTATTGCACCGTTTTGGTGTGGTTTGATACCGTATGGATGTACTCGTACGGTATTGAACCGTTTTGGTTTGGTTTGGTACCGTAACGATGTACTCGTACAGTATTGTACTGTTTTGGTGTGGTTTGGTACCGTAACGATGTACTCGTACGGTATTGCACCGTTTTGGTGTGGTTTGGTACCGTAACGATGTACTCGTACGGTATTGCACCATTTTGGTGTGGTTTAGTACCGTAACGAAGTACTCGTACGGTATTGTACCGTTGTGGTGTGGTTTGGTACCGTAACGAAGTAGTCGTACGGTATTGCACCGTTTTGGTGTGGTTTGGTACCGTAACGAAGTACTCGTACGGTATTGCACCGTTTTGGTGTGGTTTGGTACCGTATGGATGTACTCATACGGTATTGCACCGTTTTGGTTTGGTTTGGTACCGTAACGAAGTACTCGTACGGTATTGCACCGTTTTGGTGTGGTTTGATACCGTATGTATGTACTCGTACGGTATTGAACCGTTTTGGTTTGGTTTGGTACCGTAACGATGTACTCGTACAGTATTGTACTGTTTTGGTGTGGTTTGGTACCGTAACGATGTACTCGTACGGTATTGCACCGTTTTGGTTTTGTTTGGTACCGTAACGAAGTACTCGTACGGTATTGCACTGTTTTGGTGTGGTTTGGTACCGTATGGATGTACTCGTACGGTATTGCACCGTTTTGGTTTGGTTTGATGCCGTAATGAATTACTCGTACAGTATTGTACCGTTTTGGTGTGGTTTGGTACCGTAACGAAGTACTCGTACAGTATTGCACCGTTTTGGTGTGGTTTGGTACCGTATGGATGTACTCGTACGGTATTGCACCGTTTTGGTTTGGTTTGGTACAGTAAGTAAGTACTCGTACGGTATTGCACCGTTTTGGTGTGATTTGGTACCGTAACGATGTACTCGTACGGTATTGTACCCTTTTGGTGTGGTTTGGTACCGTAACGAAGTACTCGTACGGTATTGCACCGTTTTGGTGTGGTTTGATACCGTATGGAAGTACTCGTACGGTATTGAACCGTTTTGGTTTGGTTTGGTACCATAACGATGTACTCGTACAGTATTGTACTGTTTTGGTGTGGTTTGGTACCGTAACGATGAACTCGTACGGTATTGCACCGTTTTGGTTTGGTTTGGTACCGTAACGAAGTACTCGTACGGTATTGCACCGTTTTGGTGTGGTTTGGAACCGTAACGATGTACTGGTACGGTATTGCACCGTTTTGGTTTCGTTTGGTACCGTAACAAAGTACTTGACGGTATTGTACCGTTTTCATGTGGTTTGGTACCGTAACGAAGTACTCGTACGGTATTGCACCGTTTTGGTGTGGTTTGGTACCGTATGGATGTACTCGTACGGTATTGCACCGTTTTAGTTTGGTTTGGTACCGTAACGAAGTACTCGTACGGTATTGTACCGTTTTGATGTGGTTTGGTACCGTCATGAAGTACTCGTACGGTATTGCACCGTTTTGGTGTGGTTTGGTACCGTATGGATGTACTCGTACTGTATTGCACCGTTTTGGTTTTGTTTGGTACCGTAACGATGTACTCGTACATTATTGTACTGTTTTGGTGTGGTTTGGTTCCGTAAAAATTGTACTCGTACGGTATTGCACCGTTTTGGTGTGGTTTGGTACCGTAACGATGTACTCGTACGGTATTGCACCGTTTTGGTGTGCTTTGGTACCGTATGCATGTACTCGTACGGTATTGCACCGTTTTGGTGTGGTTTGGTACCGTATGAATGTACTCGTACGGTATTGCACCGTTTTGGTTTGGTTTGGTACCGTAACGAAGTACTCGTACGGTGTTGCACCGTTTTGGTGTGGTTTGGTACCGTAACGATGTACTCGTACGGTATTGTACCCTCTTGGTGTGGTTTGCTACCGTAACGAAGTACTCGTACGGAATTGCACCGTTTTGGTGTGGTTTGGTACCGTATGGATGTACTCGTACGGTATTTAACCGTTTTGGTTTGGTTTGGTACCGTAACGAAGTAGTCGTACGGTATTGTACGGTTTTGGTGTGGTTTGGTACCGTAACGAGGTAGTCGTACGGTATTGCACCGTTTTGGTGTGGTTTGGTACCGTATGGATGTACTCGTACGGTATTGCACCGTTTTGGTGTGGTTTGGTACCGTATGGATGTACTCGTATGGTATTGCACCGTTTTGGTGTGGTTTGGTACCGTATGGATGGACTCGTATGGTATTGTACCGTTGTGGTGTGGTTTGGTACGGTAACGAAGCACTCGTACGGTATTGTACCCTTTTGGTGTGGTTTGGTACCGTAACGAAGTATTTGTACGGTATTGCACCGTTTTGGTGTGGTTTGGTACCGTATGGATGTACTCGTACGGTATTGCACCGTTTTGGTTTTGTTTGGTACCGTAACGAAGTACTCGTACGGTATTGTACCGTTTTCGTGTGGTTTGGCACCGTAACGAAGTACCCGTACGGTATTGCACCGTTTTGGTGTGGTTTGGTAACGTATGGATGTACTCGTACGGTATTGCACCGTTTTGGTTTGGTTTGGTACCGTAACGAAGAACTCGTACGGTATTGTACCATTTTGGTGTAGTTTGGTACCGTTACGAAGTACTCTTACGGTATTGCACAGTTTTGGTGTGGTTTGGTACCGTATGAATGTACTCGTACGGTATTGCACCGTTTTGGTGTGGTTTGGTACCATATGGATGTACTTGTATGGTATTGTACCGTTGTGGTGTGGTTTGGTACCGTAACAAAGAACTCGTACGGTATTGTACCATTTTGGTGTAGTTTGGTACCGTAACAAAGTACTCGTAGTGTATTGCACCGTTTTGGTGTGGTTTGGTAGCGTATGGATGTACTCGTACGGTATTGCACCGTTTTGGTGTGGTTTGGTACCGTATGGATGTACTCGTATGGTATTGTACCGTTGTGGTGTGGTTTGGTACTGTAACGAAGCACTCGTACGGCATTGTACCCGTTTGGTGTGGTTTGGTACCGTAACGAAGTACTGGTACGGTATTGCACCGCTTTGGTGTGGTTTGGTACCGTATGGATGTACTCGTATGGTATTGCACCGTTTTGGTTTGGTTTTGTACCGTAACGAAGAACTCGTAAGGTATTGTACCGTTTTGGTGTGGTTTGGTACCGTAATGAAGTACTGGTACGGTATTTAACCGTTTTGGTGTGGTTTGGTACCGTATGGATGTACTCGTACGGTATTGCACCATTTTGGTTTGGTTTGGTACCGTAACGAAGTACTCATACGGTATTGTACCGTTTTGGTGTGGTTTGGTACCGTGACGAAGTACTCGTACGGTATTGCACCGCTTTGGTGTGGTTTGGTACCGCAACGAAGTACCCGTACGGTATTGTACCGTTTCGGTATGGTTTGGTACCGTAACGAAGTATTCGTACTGTATTGTACCGTTTTGGTGTGGTTTGGTACCGTATGGATGTACTCGTACGGTATTGCACCGTTTTGGTGTGGTTTGGTACCGTAACGAAGTACCTGTACGGTATTGCACCGTTTTGGTTTGGTTTGGTACCGTATGGATGTACTCGTATGGTATTGTACCGTTGTGGTGTGGTTTGGTACCGTAACGAAGCACTCGTACGGCATTGTACCCGTTTGGTGTGGTTTGGTACCGTAACGAAGTACTGGTATGGTATTGCACCGCTTTGGTGTGGTTTGGTACCGTATGGATGTACTCGTACGGTATTGCACCGTTTTGGTTTGGTTTTGTACCGTAACGAAGAACTCGTACGGTATTGTACCGTTTTGGTGTGGTTTGGTACCGTAACGAAGTACTGGTACGGTATTTAACTGTTTTGGTGCGGTTTGGTACCGTATGGATGTACTCGTACGGTATTGCACCATTTTGGTTTGGTTTGGTACCGTAACGAAGTTCTCATACGGTATTGTACCGTTTTGGTGTGGTTTGGTACCGTGACGAAGTACTTGTACGGTATTGCACCGTTTTGGTGTGGTTTGGTACCGCAACGAAGTACCCGTACGGTATTGCACCGTTTCGGTATGGTTTGGTACCGTAACGAAGTATTCGTACTGTATTGCACCGTTTTGGTGTGGTTTGGTACCGTATGGATGTACTCGTACGGTATTGCTGTAACGACCCTGGATTTTGGTCAATAAAAATTTCGTTCAATATTTGAATTTTATTTGAATTACTTATTTATTCTCTTGTGTGACTATATGATTGCTTATTAAATTGCTTCGTAGTTAGATTTCGGTCGTTGGTTAAACTTTCGACTAAAAACCATATGTGGCCAATTTAGTTAATTTCCAACCGACTACTTGGAGGAACCAAGCAACTGACTTACCTAGTTACTAGGTGAACCTTTTGGACCTTTTGAAACTCTTGAACCTTTGTCTTTACCCATTAGTCCATAATGGTTAGGGTAATCTTTATCCATTGGACAATAGGCTTTCTATTAAAATATTTTGGTAAGTACAAGATATAGTATTTTAATAGTTTATAAAAACATGTGCTAGTACTTATATGCATTGTTTATTGGGGATTCTCCCACCCCTCCATTATCCATTGGATAATAACCACAAGGGTAATTTTTGTCCATTGGATAATAAACTTTTTATTATAAAAGTACATGTAGTCATTAAAAATCTTATTTTAAAATAAATGGTACTTGTACTCTTTTGTCCAATGGTTATTAACCGCAAGGAAAATTATTATCCATTGGGTAATAACCGCTAGGGAAGTTAGTAACCATTGGGTAATAAAGTCTTTTGACCAAATAAAGTACCGATGTGACTAGTGAACCTTCCAATAAAGTTGATGTGACTAGTCAACCTTTTCAACCCTAAAGAATTACTTATTTATTTTCTTTTATTGTTTTAGTTTTATTCTTTATGCTTTGGTTAATAAATTTTAGGGAAACTATTATCCATTGGATAATAGAAACCCAATTCTTTATATTAAAAGGATTTTTGAAAGATTTGAACAAAGTACTATAATCTTTTGGAAGTAGACTTTTATAATTACTTTAAAAGTACTTTTTGAATATTTTACTATAAAAAGTACCCAAGTAACCTTGGACCATTGGACAATAACCGTTAGGGTAACCTTTACCCATTGGACAAAAGCTTTTCCTTTATTATATTTGGCTAAGTACATATATATAAACACATGGGTAAATTTCAAAAAGGACATGTAGTCTTTTAAAAGACTTAAATTATGATTTAAAGTACTCGTACCTTATTATCCATTGGACGATAACCGTTAGGGTATGTATTATCCATTGGGTAATAGATTTATTCTTTCACCAAGTACATGGGTTTATTAAATTAGTCTTTTTTCTTAAACCCCATGTGATGAAATACCCATATTTTATTATGTAGCCCTTAAAGCCTAATATTCTCCTAAGTACCTTTTTATTATTTTGTATTGGGGTTTTGTACCCAAATGGATTTATTTATTGGGGAGTTGATCTTCCTAGAGTACAATACCCATTAGTTTATTGGAGACATGTGTTTAATTAAGATTCTTATTTGGTTATTAGATTTTGGAAAAATCTTGTACTTGTACCTTACTTATTCTTGCATTTATATATATATATATATATATATATATATATATATATATATATATATATATATATATATATATATATATATATTATGTGTGTGTGTGTGTACTAGGGAGAGAGAGAGAGAGGGAGAGGGAGAGAGAGATTGCCGAGAGAGAGAGAGGAGAGAGAGACCCGAGAGAGAGAGAGAGAGAGAGAGAGAGAGAGAGAGAGAGAGGAGGAAGGAGAAAGGAAGATGGGTTGTACCTTGACTTGACTTTCCTACATCTTTCAAGCCCATGGGAGAATCTTTCCCCTAACCAAACTTAACTCCCCATTTGTACTTCCATATTTGTTTTATAACCAAATCTTGTACCATTGTCCCCTTTCTTCCAACAAATCTCCCAAAGATCAAATCCAAGGACTAAACCTAGCCTTGCAAGCTACCTTATTAGGCCTTAGTCTATTTAAGCCTAATGACAACCTATGATGGACCTTTATGACACAATCCTAGCCTTTATTAGCCTTAGACCTTGACTACAAGCTAAACCTAGATTATAATTACCTAGATTCACCTAAAAAGCCTAAGATCTTAGTTGATTACATAGCCTTACACCTAAGATTTGGATTGGACAAGGCATGGCTTGACATGTGAGGTGATTTGATGACTTAATGGAACAAATCCATGGAGGATTTAGAGAGAGAGAGGGCCGGCCATAGAGAGAGGGGAAGAGCCAAGAATTTTGCCTATAAATAGCACCCCATGTTTGCCATTCAACTCACACCTTCACCTAGCAACTTCTCTCTCTAGAAAATTAGTGTTCTTTCTTTGTTCTTGCTTTTGTTCTTCTTGTTCTTGAGTTGTTCTTGAGTTCTTCAAGAAACTCAACCTAAGCCGCCACTAAACCGCCACTCGACCACCCTCCGATCCAAAAGTAGTAGTAGTATTAGTCAAGTAGAAGTTTCGAGAGAAACCTTTCTCTTTCGAAGCTACCGGAGGCCTACCATAGGAAGTTACTCCGCCCGACCACCGACGTATTTTCCGTAGCCAACTACCGCCAAGAAGAACGGTAGATTATCCCTATCTACTACTCCTAATTATATGTAGTTCATCCTTACGTACTTATCGTTTGTTTAGAAGTATTTGTATTTTGATCTTTAAGATAGTTATGAGTATGCGTATATGGGTTGCTTGTATTACTTGTGGTATGTGATAAAGCATAAGTGATTTCACTCCAAAGACGTCCGTACATGTGGCGTTGTGCTTGAAATAAAGCATAAGTGATACACTCCAAAGGCGTCCGTACATGTGGCGTTATGCTATAAGTAGTAATTGAGTGTGATGAGTAATATAGAATTGGATGATCTTGTTAGGATGATTCTTGCTTACGTTTGTCCTACCGCGGAGTCTTTGTATGTAAACGAGACACAAAGAACCGAGAAAGTAGAAACATGACACCTAGGGTGTGGTTAATGAAAGGAAATGTTTTTCGAGGAGAAAATATTTTGAAACTACATAATGACCGGTTTTTGAGTGGCATTATGTGAGTTGTGTGTGTGCGTGTATAAAAGAAATATTTGAAAAGAGTGAAAAGTTTTGGAAATCCGCAATGTGGCCGGACTTGCCCATTGTGTGAGGTGTGTGTGTGTTCCAATGGGAATCCGGGAAAAGCGGAACCATTGTGAGGTTGTGTGTGTTCCAATGGGAATCCGGGAAAAACGGAACCATTGTGAGGTTGTGTGTGTTCCAATGGGAATCCGGGAAAAGCGGAACCATTGTGAGGTTGTGTGTGTTCCAATGGAGATCCGGAATAGCGGAACCATTGTGAGGTTGTGTGTATTCCAATGGGAATCCGGGAAAAGCGGAACCATTGTGAGGTTGTGTGTGTTCCAATGGAGATCCGGAATAGCGGAACCATTCTGAGGTTGTGTGCATTCCCATGGGAACCCGGACCGGCGGAACCATGGTGAGGTATGGCTTGGTTATCCGCGGAGAGGAGCCAATGCAATTGTGTGCCAATGGGAACCTGGCGCGGCGGAACCATTGTGAGGATACTCGGGAGACCGGCGCGGCGGAACCGAGGTTGGGTGTGTTAAAAACAAATTTTGGTTTGAAAGGAAATGTTTTGGAAACCGCAATGTGGCCGGACGTGGTAGCCCATTGTGTGGAGTGTGTTTTGTGTGTGTTCCAATGGGATCCGGGAAAAATGGAACCATTGTGAGGTTGGGTGTGTAGCTTGGTTATCCGCGGTATGGAGCCAATGCAAAATTGTGTGAGTTAAACAAATGATTTTTGAAAGATGAATTGGTATGTGAAAATGTTGACACGGTCTACAATGAGTCGCGTAGGAGAAACCCGAAAATCTTGGACACCAACGATAGATGATTAAATGTGGATGTGTCAATGATTAACTGCGTATATATGTATCATGTGGAAATTGATGTGTTATTATTTCCTGTTGTTTTAAGTTATGGGTTAGTGGGTAAGGATTTTTCTATTGAGCTTTCGTAGCTCACGGTGTTGCCTTTTGGTAACCCTGACATATTATATCGGTGGCGACGCTGGTATAATGTGTCAGACTTTGTAGATAAACAAGGTAACCTGTACACCTTGGAGGCCTTTAGAGCTGAAGAGCTGGCTCAGATGGAAGAGCAGGCGAAGATGTAGTTAGGAAACTTAGTTCCCTTCCCTTGTGTAATAAAAGTACTTCTTTTAAGTTTTGTTGTAATAAAAGAGCCAGACTCAGTTTATTTCAATAAAATTGTCTTTTTAACGTACCCAAAATTCGGGGCGTTACAATTGCACTGTTTTGGTGTGGTTTGGTACCGTAACGAAGTACCCGTACGGTATTGCACCGTTTTGGTGTGGTTTGGTACCGTATAGATATACTCGTACGGTATTGCACCGTTTTTGTTTGGTTTTGGTACCGTAACGAACTACTCGTACGGTATTGTATCGTTTTCGAGTGGTTTGGTACCGTAACGAAGTACCCGTACGGTATTGCACCGTTTTGGTGTGGTTTGGTACCGTATGGATGTACACGTACGGTATTGCACCGTTTTGGTTTGGTTTGGTACCGTAACGAAGTACTCGTACGGTATTGCACCGTTTTGGTGTGGTTTGGTACCGTATGGATGTACTCGTACGGTATTGCACCGTTTTGGTTTGGTTTGGTACCGTAACGAAGTACTCGTACGGTATTGCACCGTTTTGGTGTGGTTTGGTACCGTAACGATGTACTCGTACGGTATTGTACCCTTTTGGTGTGGTTTGGTACCGAAACGAAGTACTCGTACGGTATTGCACCGTTTTGGTGTGGTTTGGTACCGTATGGATGTACTCGTACGGTATTGAACTGTTTTGGTTTCGTTTGGTACCTTAACGAAGTACTCGTACGGTATTGTACCGTTTTGGTGTGGTTTGGTACCGTAACGAAGTACTCGTACGGTATTGCACCGCTTTGGTGTGGCTTGGTACCGTATGGATGTACTCGTACGGTATTGCACCGTTTTGGTGTGGTTTGGTACCGTATGGATGTACTCGTACGGTATTGCACCATTTTGGTGTGGTTTGGTACCGGATGGATGTACTCGTATGGTATTGTACCGTTGTGGTGTGGTTTGGTACCGTAACGAAGCACTCGTACGGCATTGTACCCTTTTGGTGTGGTTTGGTACCGTAATGAAGTATTTGTACGGTATTGCACCGTTTTGGTATGGTTTGGTACCGTATGGATGTACTCGTACGGTATTGCACCATTTTGGTTTGCTTTGGTACCGTAACGAAGTACTCGTACGGTATTGTACCGTTTTCATGTGGTTTGGTACCGTAACGAAGTACCCGTACGGTATTGCACCGTTTTGGTTTGGTTTGGTACCGTATGGATGTACTCGTACGGTATTGCACCGTTTTGGTTGGGTTTGGTACCGTAACGAAGAACTCGTACGGTATTGTACCATTTTGGTGTAGTTTTGTACCGTAACGAAGTACTCGTACAGTATTGCACCGTTTTGGTGTGGTTTGGTACCGTATGGATGTACTCGTATGGTATTGCACCGTTTTGGTGTGGTTTGGTACCGTATGGATGTACTCGTATGGTATTGTACCGTTTTGGTGTGGTTTGGTACCGTAACGAAGCACTCGTACGGTATTGTACCCTTTTGGTGTGGTTTGGTACCGTAACGAAGTATTTGTACGGTATTGCACCGTTTTCGTGTGGTTTGGTACCGTATGGATGTACTCGTACGGTATTGCACCGTTTTGGTGTGGTTTGGTACCGTAACGAAGTACCCGTACGGTATTGCACCGTTTTGGTGTGGTTTGGTACCGTATGGATGTACTCGTACGGTATTGCACCGTTTTGGTTTGGTTTGTTACCGTAACGAAGTACTCGTACGGTATTATACCATTTTGGTGTGGTTTGGTACCGTAACGAAGTACTCGTACGGTATTACACCATTTTGGTGTGGTTTGGTACCGTAACGATGTACTCGTACGGTATTGCACCGTTTTGGTTTGGTTTGGTGCCATAAAGTAGTATTCGTACGGTATTGTACCATTTTAGTGTGGTTTGGTACCGTAACGAAGTACTCGTACGGTATTGCACCGTTCTGGTGTGGTTTGGTACCGTAACGATGTACTCGTACGGTATTGCACCGTTTTGGTTTGGTTTGGTACCGTAACGAAGTACTCGTACGGTATTGAAACGTTTTGGTGTGGTTTGGTACCGTATGGATGTACTCGTACGGTATTGCACCGTTTTGGTGTGGTTTGGTACCGTATGGATGTACTCGTACGGTATTGCACCGTTTTGGTGTGGTTTTGTACCGTATGGATGTACTCGTACGGTATTGCACCGTTTTGGTGTGGTTTGGTACCGTAACGAAGTACTCGTACGGTATTGTACCGTTGTGGTGTGGTTTGGTACCGTAACGAAGTACTCGTACGGTATTGCACCGTTTTGGTGTGGTTTGGTACCGTAATGAAGTACTCGTACGGTATTGCACTGTTTTGGTGTGGTTTGGTACCGTATGGATGTACTCGTACGGTATTGCACCGTTTTGGTTTGGTTTGGTACTGTAACGAAGTGCTCGTACGGTATTGTACCGTTTCGATGTGGTTTGGTACCGTAACGAAGTACTCATACGGTATTGCACCGTTTTGGTGTGGTTTAGTACCCTATGGATGTACTCGTACGGTATTGCACCGTTTTGGTGTGGTTTGGTACCGTATGGATATACTCGTACGGTATTGTACCGTTTTGGTGTGGTTTGGTACCGTAACGAAGTACTCGTACGGTATTGCAACGTTTTGGTGTGGTTTGGTACCGTATGGATGTACTCGTACGGTGTTGCACCGTTTTGGTGTAGTTTGGTACCGTATGGATGTACTCGTACGGTAGTGCACCGTTTTGGTTTGGTTTGGTAACGTAACGAAGTACTCGAACGGTATTGTACCCTTTTTGTGTGGTTTGGTACCGTAACGAAGTAGTCGTACGGTATTGCACCGTTTTGGTGTGGTTTGGTACCGTATGTATGTACTCGTACGGTATTGAACCGATTTGGTTTCGTTTGGTACCGTAACGAAGTACTCGTACGGTATTGTACCGTTTTGGTGTGGTTTGGTTCCGTAACGAAGTACTCGTACGGTATTGCACCGTTTTGCTGTGGTTTGGTACCGTATGGATGTACTCGTACGGTATTGCACAGTTTTGGTGTGGTTTGGTACCGTATGGATGTACTCGTACGGTACTGCACCATTTTGGTGTGGTTGTATTGTACCGTTGTGGTGTGGTTTGGGACCGTAACGAAGTACTCGTACGGTATTGCACCGTTTTGGTGTGGTTTGGTACCGTAATGAAGTACTCGTACGGTATTGCACTGTTTTGGTGTGGTTTGGTACCGTATGGATGTACTCGTACGGTATTGCACCGTTTTGGTTTGGTTTGGTACCGTAACGAAGTGCTCGTACGGTATTGTACCGTTTCGATGTGGTTTGGTACCGTAACGAAGTACTCATACGGTATTGCACCGTTTTGGTGTGGTTTGTTACCCTATGGATGTACTCGTACGGTATTGCACCGTTTTGGTGTGGTTTGGTACCGTATGGATATACTCGTACGGTATTGTACCGTTTTGGTGTGGTTTGGTACCGTAACGAAGTACTCGTACGGTATTGCAACGTTTTGGTGTGGTTTGGTACCGTATGGATGTACTCGTACGGTGTTGCACCGTTTTGGTGTGGTTTGGTACCGTATGGATGTACTCGTACGGTAGTGCACCGTTTTGGTTTGGTTTGGTAACGTAACGAAGTACTCGAACGGTATTGTACCCTTTTTGTGTGGTTTGGTACCGTAACGAAGTAGTCGTACGGTATTGCACCGTTTTGGTGTGGTTTGGTACCGTATGTATGTACTCGTACGGTATTGAACCGATTTGGTTTCGTTTGGTACCGTAACGAAGTACTCGTACGGTATTGTACCGTTTTGGTGTGGTTTGGTTCCGTAACGAAGTACTCGTACGGTATTGCACCGTTTTGCTGTGGTTTGGTACCGTATGGATGTACTCGTACGGTATTGCACAGTTTTGGTGTGGTTTGGTACCGTATGGATGTACTCGTACGGTACTGCACCATTTTGGTGTGGTTGTATTGTACCGTTGTGGTGTGGTTTGGGACCGTAACGAAGTACTCGTACGGTATTGCACCGTTTTGGTGTGGTTTGGTACCGTAATGAAGTACTCGTACGGTATTGCACTATTTTGGTGTGGTTTGGTACCGTATGGATGTACTCGTACGGTATTGCACCGTTTTGGTGTGGTTTGGTACCGTAACGAAGTACTTGTACGGTATTGTACCCTTTTGGTGTGGTTTGGTACCGTAACGAAGTACTTGTACGATATTGTACCCTTTTGGTGTGGTTTGGTACCGTAACGAAGTAATCGTACGGTATTGTACCCTTTTGGTGTGGTTTCGTACCGTAACGAAGTACTCGTACGGTATTGCACCGTTTTCGTGTGGTTTGGTACCGTATGGATGTACTCGTACGGTATTGCACCGTTTTCGTGTGGTTTGGTACCGTATGGATGTACTCGTACGGTATTGCACCGTTTTCGTGTGGTTTGGTACCGTAACGAAGTACTTGTACGGTATTGTACCCTTTTGGTGTGGTTTGGTACCGTAACGAAGTACTCGTACGGTATTGCACCGTTTTGGTGTGGCTTGGTACTGTATGGATGTACTCGTACGGTATTGCACCGTTTTGGTTTGGTTTCGTACCGTAACGAAGTACTCGTACGGTATTGTACCGTTTTGGTGTGGTTTGGTACCGTAACGAAGTACTCGTACGGTATTGCACCGTTTTGGTGTGGTTTGGTATAGTATGGATGTACTCGGACGGTATTGCACCGTTTTGGTGTGGTTTGGTACCGTAACGAAGTACTCGTACGGGATTGTACCGTATTGGTGTGGTTTGGTACCGTAATGAAGTACTCGTACGGTATTGCACCGTTTTGGTGTGGTTTGGTACCGTATTTATGTACTCGTACGGTATTGAACCGATTTTGTTTCGTTTGGTACCGTAACGAAGTACTCGTACGGTATTGTACCGTTTTGGTGTGGTTTGGTACCGTAACGAAGTACTCGTACGGTATTGCACCGTTTTGGTGTGGTTTGGTACCGTATGGATGTACTCGTACGGTATTGCACCGTTTTGGTGTGGTTTGGTACCGTAACGAAGTACTCGTACGGTATTGAACCGTTTTGGTGTGGTTTGGTACCGCAACGAAGTACTCGTACGGTATTGCACCGTTTTGCTGTGGTTTGGTACCGTATGGATGTACTCGTACGGTATTGCACCGTTTTGGTGTGGTTTCGTACCGTATGGATGTACTCGTACGGTACTGCACCGTTTTGGTGTGGTTGTATTGTACCGTTGTGGTGTGGTTTGGGACCGTAACGAAGTACTCGTACGGTATTGTACCGTTTTGGTGTGGTTTGGCATCGTAACGAAGTACTCGTACAGTATTGCACCGTTTTGGTGTGGTTTGGTACCGTATGGATGTACTCGTACCGTATTGCACCGTTTTGGTTTGGTTTTGTAGCGTAACGAAGTACTCGTACGGTATTGTACCATTTTAGTGTAGTTTGGTACCGTAACGAAGTACTCGTACGGTATTCCACCGTTTTGGTGTGGTTTGGTACCGTAACGAAGTACTTGTACGGTATTGTACCCTTTTGGTGTGGTTTGGTACCGTAACGAAGTACTCGTACGGTATTGTACCCTTTTGGTGTGGTTTCGTACCGTAACGAAGTACTCGTACGGTATTGCACCGTTTTCGTGTGGTTTGGTACCGTATGGATGTACTCGTATGGTATTGCACCGTTTTGGTGTGGTTTGGTACCGTATGGATGTACTCGTACGGTATTCCACCGTTTTGGTGTGGTTTGGTACCGTATGGATGTACTCGTACGGTCTTCCACCGTTTTGGTGTGGTTTGGTACCGTATGGATGTACTCGTATGGTATTGTACCATTGTGGTGTGGTTTGGTACCGTAACGAAGTACTTGTACGGTATTGTACCCTTTTGGTGTGGTTTGGTACCGTAACGAAGTACTCGTACGGTATTGCACCGTTTTGGTGTGGCTTGGTACTGTATGGATGTACTCGTACGGTATTGCACTGTTTTGGTTTGGTTTCGTACCGTAACGAAGTACTCGTACGGTATTGTACCGTTTTGGTGTGGTTTGGTACCGTAACGAAGTACTCGTACGGTATTGCACCGTTTTGGTGTGGTTTGGTATCGTATGGATGTACTCGTACGGTATTGCACCGTTTTGGTGTGGTTTGGTACCGTAACGAAGTACTCGTACGGGATTGTACCGTATTGGTGTGGTTTGGTACCGTAATAAAGTACTCGTACGGTATTGCACCGTTTTTGTGTGGTTTGGTACCGTATCGATGTACTCGTACGGTATTGCACCAATTTGGTGTGGTTTGGTACCATGTCGATGTACTCGTACGGTATTGCACCGTTTTGGTGTGGTTTGGTACCGTATGGATGTACTCGTATGGTATTGTACCGTTGTGGTGTGATTTGGTACCGTAACGAAGTACCCGTACGGTATTTTACCATTTTGGTGTGGTTTGGTACCGTAACGAAGTACTCGTACAGTATTGCACCGTTTTAGTGTGGTTTGGTACCGTATGGATGTACTCGTATTGTATTGTACCGTTGTGGTGTGGTTTGGTACCGTAACGAAGTACTCGTACGGTATTGTACCATTTTGGTGTGGTTTGGTACCGTAACGAAGTACTCGTACAGTATTGCACCGTTTTGGTGTGGTTTGGTACCGTATGGATGTACTCGTACGGTATTGCACCGTTTTGGTTTGGTTTGGTAACGTAACAAAGTACTCGTACGGTATTGTACCATTTTGGTGTGGTTTGGTACCGTAACAAAGTACTCGTACGGTATTACACCGTTTTGGTGTGGTTTGGTACCGTCTGGATGTACTCGAACGGTATTGCACCGTTTGTGTGTGGTTTGGTACCGTATGGCTGTACTCGTATGGTATTGCACCGTTTTGGTGTGGTTTGGTACCGTATGGATGTACTCGTAGGGTATTGTACCGTTGTGGTGTGGTTTGGTACCGTAACGAAGTACTCGTACGGTATTGTACCATTTTGGTGTGGTTTGGTACCGTAACGAAGTACTCGTACAGTATTGCACCGTTTTGGTGTGGTTTGGTACCGTATGGATGTACTCGTACCGTATTGCACCGTTTTGGTTTGGTTTGGTACCGTAACGAAGTACTCCTACGGTATTGTACCATTTTAGTGTGGTTTGGTACCGTAACGAAGTACTCGTACGGTATTCCACCGCTTTGATGTGGTTTGGTACCGTAACGAAGTACTTGTACGGTATTGTACCCTTTTGGTGTGGTTTGGTACCGTAACGAAGTACTCGTACGGTATTGCACCGTTTTGGTTTGGTTTGGTACCGTATGGATGTACTCGTACGGTATTGCACCGTTTTGGTGTGGTTTGGTACCGTATGGATGTACTCGTACGGTATTGCACCGTTTTGGTGTGGTTTGGTACCGTATGGATGTACTCGTACGGTATTGCACCGTTTTGGTGTGGTTTGGTACCGTATGGATGTACTCGTACGGTATTCCACCGTTTTGGTGTGGTTTGGTACCGTATGGATGTACTCGTAGGGTATTCCGCCGTTTTGGTGTGGTTTGGTACCGTATGGATGTACTCGTATGGTATTGTACCATTGTGGTGTGGTTTGGTACCGTAACGAAGTACTTGTACGGTATTGTACCCTTTTGGTCTGGTTTGGTACCGTAACGAAGTACTCGTACGGTATTGCACCGTTTTGGTGTGGCTTGGTACTATATGGATGTACTCGTACGGTATTGCACCGTTTTGGTTTGGTTTGGTACCGTAACGAAGTACTCGTACGGTATTGTACCGTTTTGGTGTGGTATGGTACCGTAACGAAGTACTCGTACGGTATTGCACCGTTTTGGTGTGGTTTGGTACCGTATGGATGTAGTCGTACGGTATTGCACCGTTTTGGTGTGGTTTGGTACCGTAACGAAGTACTCGTACGGTATTGTACCGTATTGGTGTGGTTTGGTACTGTAATGAAGTACTCGTACGGTATTGCACCGTTTTGGTGTGGTTTGGTACCGTATGGATGTACTCGTACGGTATTGCACCAATTTGGTGTGGTTTGGTACCATGTGGATGTACTCGTACGGTATTGCACCGTTTTGGTGTGGTTTGGTACCGTATGGATGTACTCGTATGGTATTGTACCGTTGTGGTGTGATTTGGTACCGTAACGAAGTACTCGTACGGTATTGTACCATTTTGGTGTGGTTTGGTACCGTAACGAAGTACTCGTACAGTATTGCACCGTTTTAGTGTGGTTTGGTACCGTATGGATGTACTCGTATTGTATTGTACCGTTGTGGTGTGGTTTGGTACCGTAACGAAGTACTCGTACGGTATTCCACCGTTTTGGTGCGGTTTGGTACTGTATGGATGTACTCGTACGGTATTGCACCGTTTTGGTTTGGTTTGGTACCGTAACGAAGTACTCGTACGGTATTGTATCAAATTGGTTTCGTTTGGTACCGTAACGAAGTACTCGTACAGTATTGCACCGTTTTGGTGTGGTTTGGTACCGTATGGATGTACTCGTACGGTATTGCACCGTTTTGGTTTGGTTTGGTACCGTAACAAAGTACTCGTACGGTATTGTACCATTTTGGTGTGGTTTGGTACCGTAACGAAGTACTCGTACGGTATTACACCGTTTTGGTGTGGTTTGGTACCGTCTGGATGTACTCAAACGGTATTGCACCGTTTTGGTGTGGTTTGGTACCGTATGGATGTATTCGTACGGTATTGCACCGTTTTGGTGTGGTTTGGTACCGTATGGATGTACTCATATTGTATTGTACCGTTGTGGTGTGGTTTGGTACCGTAACGAAGTACTCGTACGGTATTGCACCGTTTTGGTGCGGTTTGGTACTTTATGGATGTACTCATACGGTATTGCACCATTTTGGTTTGGTTTGGTACCGTAACGAAGTACTCGTACGGAATTGTACCGTTTTGGTGTGGTTTGGTACGGTAACGAAGTACTCGTACGGTATTGCACCGTTTTGGTGTGGTTTGGTACCGTAACGAAGTACTCGTACGGTATTGCACCGTTTTGGTGTGGTTTGGTACCGTAACGATGTACTCGTACGGTATTGCACCGTTTTGGTTTGGTTTGGTACCGTAAAGAAGGACTCGTACGGTATTGTACCGTTTTGATGTGGTTTGGTACCGTAACGAAGTACTCGTATGGTATTGCACCGTTTTGGTGTGGTTTGGTACCGTAACGATGTACTTTTACGGTATTGCACCGTTTTGGTTTGGTTTGGTACCGTAACGAAGTACTCGTACGGTATTGTACCCTTTTGGTGTGGTTTGGTACCGTAACGAAGTACTTGTACGGTATTTCACCATTTTGGTGTGGTTTGGTACCGTATGGATGTACTCGTACGATATTGCACCGTTTTGGTGTGGTTTGGGACCGTATGGATGTACTCGTACAGTATTGTACCGTTTTGGTGTGGTTTGGTACCGTAACGAAGTACTCGTGCGGTATTGTACCCTTTTAGTGTGGTTTGGTACCGTAACGAAGTACTCGTACGGTATTGCACCGTTTTGGTTTGGTTTGGTACCGTATGGATGTACTCGTACGGTATTGCACCGTTTTGGTGTGGTTTGGTACCGTAATGAAGTACTCGTAAGGTATTGCACCGTTTTGGTGTGGTTTGGTACCGTAACGATGCACTCTTACGGTACTGCACCGTTTTGGTTTGGTTTGGTACCGTAACGAAGTACTCGTACGGTATTGTACCCTTTTGGTGTGGTTTGGTACTGTAACGAAGTACTCGTACGGTATTGCACCGTTTTGGTGTGGTCTGGTACTGTATGGATGTACTCGTACAGTATTGCACCGTTTTGGTTTGGTTTGGTACAGTAACGAAGTACTCGTACGGTATTGTACCGTTTTAGTGTGGTTTGGTACCGTAACGAAGTACTTGTACGGTATTTCACCATTTTGGTGTGGTTTGGTACCGTATGGATGTACTCGTACGGTATTGCACCGTTTTGGTGTGGTTTGGTACCTAATGGATGTACTCGTACGGTATTGCACCGTTTTAGCGTGGTTTGGGACCGTAATGAAGTACTCGAACGGTATTGTACCGTTTTGGTGTGGTTTGGAACCGTAACGAAGTACTCGTACGGTATTGCACCGTTTTGGTGTGGTTTGGTGCCGTATGGATGTACTCGTACGGTATTGCACCGTTTTGGTGTGGTTTGGTTCCGTATGGATGTACTCGTATGGTATTGTACCGTTGTGGTGTGGTTTGGTCCCGTAACGAAGTACTCGTACGGTATTGTACCATTTTCGTGTGGTTTGGTACCGTAACGAAGTACTCGTACAGTATTGCACCGTTTTGGTGTGGTTTGGTACCGTAACGAAGTACTCGTACGGTATTGCACCGTTTTGGTGTGGTTTGGTACCGTAACGATGTACTCGTACGGTATTGCACCGTTTTGGTTTGGTTTGGTACCGTAAAGAAGGACTCGTACGGTATTGTACCGTTTTGATGTGGTTTGGTACCGTAACGAAGTACTCGTATTGTATTGCACCGTTTTTGTGTTGTTTGGTACCGTAACGATGTACTTTTACGGTATTGCACCGTTTTGGTTTGGTTTGGTACCGTAACGAACTACTCGTACGGTATTGTACCCTTTTGGTGTGGTTTGGTACCGTAACGAAGTACTCGTACGGTATTGCACCGTTTTGGTGTGGTTTGGTACCGTATGGATGTACTCGTACAGTATTGCACCGTTTTGGTTTGGTTTTGGACCGTAGCGAAGTACTATGACGGTATTGTACCGTTTTGGTGTGGTTTGGTACCGTATAGATGTACTCGTACGGTATTGCACCATTTTGGTGTGGTTTGGTACCGTATAGATGTACTCGTACGGTATTGCACCGTTTTGGTGTTGTTTGGCACCGTATGGATGTACTTGTACGGTATTGTACCGTTCGGGTGTGGTTTGGTACCGTAACGAAGTACTCGTACGGTATTGCACCGTTTTGGTGTTGTTTGGTACCGTATGGATGTACTCATACGATATTGCACCGTTTTGGTTTGGTTTGGTACCGTAACGAAGTACTCGTACGGTATTGTACCGTTTTGGTGTGGTTTGGTACCGTAAGGAAGTACTCGTACGGTATTGCACCGTTTTGGTGTGGTTTGGTACCGTAACGATGTACTCTTACGGTATTGCACCGTTTTGGTTTGGTTTGGTACCGTAACGAAGTACTCGTACGGTATTGTACCGTTTTGGTGTGGTTTTGAACCGTAACGAAGTTCTCGTACGGTATTGCACTGTTTTGGTGTCGTTTTGTACCGTAACGAAGCACTCGTACGGTATTGCACCGTTTTGGTGTGGTTTGGTACCGTAACGATGTACTCGTACGGTATTGCACCGTTTTGGTTTGGTTTGGTATTGTAACGAAGTACTAGTACGGTATTGTACCGTTTTGGTGTGGTTTGGTACCGTAACGAACTACTCGTATGGTATTGCACCGTTTTGGTGTGGTTTGGTACCGTAACGATGTACTCTTACGGTATTGCACCGTTTTGGTGTGGTTTGGTACCGTATGGATGTACTCGTACGGTATTGCACCATTTTGGTTTGGTTTGGTACAGTAACGAAGTACTCGTACGGTACTGTACCGTTTTGGTGTGGTTTGGTACCGTAACGAAGTACTTGTACGGTATTTCACCATTTTGGCGTGGTTTGGTACCGTATGGATGTACACGTACGGTATTGCACTGTTTTGGTGTGGTTTGGTACCTAATGGATGTACTCGTAAGGTATTGCACCGTTTTGGTATGGTTTGGTACCGAATGGATGTACTCGTACGGTATTGCACCGTTTTAGCGTGGTTTGGTACCGTAACGAAGTACTCGTACGATATTGTACCGTTTTGGTGTGGTTTGGTACCGTAACGAAATACTCGTACGGTATTACACCGTTTTGGTGTGGTTTGATACCGTAACAATGTACTCGTACGGTATTGCATCGTTTTGGTTTGGTTTGGTACCGTAACGAAGTACTAGTACGGTATTGTACCATTTTGGTGTGGTTTGGTACCGTAACGAAGTACTCGTATGGTATTGCACTGTTTTGGTGTGGTTTGGTACCGTATGGATGTACTCGTACGGTATTGCACCGTTTTGGTTTGGTTTGGTTTCGTAACGAAGTACTCGTACGGTATTGTACCATTTGGTGTGGTTTGGTACCGTAACGAAGTACTCGTACGGTATTGCACCGTTTTGGTGTGGTTTGGTACCGTATGGATGTACTCGTACGGTATTGCACCGTTTTGGTTTGGTTTGGTACCGTAACGAAGTACTAGTACGGTATTGTACCATTTTGGTGTGGTTTGGTACCGTAACGAAGTACTCGTATGGTATTGCACCGTTTTGGTGTGGTTTGGTACCGTATGGATGTACTCATACGGTATTGCACCGTTTTGGTTTGGTTTGGTTTCGTAACGAAGTACTCGTACGGTATTGTACCATTTGGTGTGGTTTGGTACCGTAACGAAGTACTCGTACGGTATTGCACCGTTTTGGTGTGGTTTGGTACCGTATGGATGTACTCGTACGGTATTGCACCGTTTTGGTTTGGTTTGGTACAGTAACGAAGTACTCGTACGGTATTGTACCATTTTGGTGTGGTTTGGTACCGTAACGAAGTACTTGTACGGTATTGCACCGTTTTGGTGTGGTTTGGTACCGTATGGATGTATTCGTACGGTATTGCACTGTTTTGGTGTGGTTTGGTACCAAATGGATGTACTCGTACGGTATTGCACAGTTTTAGAGTGGTTTGGTACCTTATGGATGTACTCGTAAGGTATTGTACCGTTTTGGTGTGGTTTGGTACCGTAACGATGTACTCGTACGGTATTGTACCGTTTTGGTGTGGTTTTGTACCGTATGGATGTACTCGTACGGTATTGCACCGTTTTGGTGTCGTTTGGTACCGTAACGATGTACTCTTACGGTATTGCACCGTTTTGGTGTGGTTTGGTACCGTAACGATGTACTCTTACGGTATTGCACCGTTTTGGTTTGGTTTGGTTCCGTAACGAAGTACTCGTACGGTATTGTACCCTTTTGGTGTGGTTTGGTACCGTAACGAAGTACTCGTACGGTATTGCACCCTTTTGGTGTGGTTTTGTACCGTATGGATGTACTCGTACGGTATTGGACCATTTTGGTTTGGTTTGGTCCAGTAACGAAGTACTCGTACGGTATTGTACCGTTTTGATGTGGTTTTGTACCGTAACGAAGTACTTGTACGGTATTTCACCATTTTGGTGTGGTTTGGTACCGTATGGATGTACTCGTACGGTATTGCACTGTTTTGGTGTGGTTTGGTACCTTATGGATGTACTCGTACGGTATTGCACCGTTTTAGTGTGGTTTGGTACCGTATGGATGTACTCGTAAGGTATTGTACCGTTTTGGTGTGGTTTGGTACCATAACGAAGTACTCGTACGGTATTGTACCGTTTTGGTGTGGTTTGGTACCGTATGGATGTACTCGTACGGTATTGCACCGTTTTGGTGTCGTTTGGTACCGTAACGATGTACTCTTACGGTATTGCACCGTTTTGGTGTGGTTTGGTACCGTAACGATGTACTCTTACGGTATTGCACCGTTTTGGTGTGGTTTGGTTCCGTAACGAAGTACTCGTACGGTATTGTACCCTTTTGGTGTGGTTTGGTACCGTAACGAAGTACTCGTACGGTATTGCACCCTTTTGGTGTGGTTTGGTACTGTATGGATGTACTCGTACGGTGTTGCACCATTTTGGTTTGGTTTGGTACAGTAACGAAGTACTCGTACGGTATTGTACCGTTTTGGTGTGGTTTGGTACCGTAACGAAGTACTTATACGTTATTTCACCATTTTTGTGTGGTTTGGTACCGTATGGATGTACTCGTACGGTATTGCACTGTTTTGGTGTGGTTTGGTACCTAATGGATGTACTCGTACGGTATTGCACCGTTTTCGCGTGGTTTGGTACCGTGTGGATGTGCTCGTAAGGTATTGTACCGTTTTGGTGTGGTTTGGTACCGTATGGATGTACTCGTACTGTATTGCACCGTTTTGGTGTGGTTTGGTACCGTATGGATGTACTCGTACGGTATTGCACCGTTTTGGAGTGGTTTGGTACCGTATGGATGTACTCGTACGGTATTGTACCGTTCGGGTGTGGTTTGGTACCGTAACGAAGTACTCGTACGGTATTGCACCGTTTTGGTGTGGTTTGGTACCGTATGGATGTACTCGTACGGTATTGCACCGTTTTGGTTTGGTTTGGTACCGCAACGAAGTACTCGTACGGTATTGTACCGTTTTGGTGTGGTTTGGTACCGTAAGGAAGTACTCGTACGGTATTGCACCGTTTTGGTGTGGTTTGGTACTGTAACGATGTACTCTTACGGTATTGCACCGTTTAGGTTTGGTTTGGTACCGTAACGAAGTACTAGTACGGTATTGTACCATTTTGGTGTGGTTTGGTACCGTAACGAAGTACTCGTATGGTATTGCACCGTTTTGGTGTGGTTTGGTACCGTATGGATGTACTCGTACGGTATTGCACCGTTTTGGTTTGGTTTGGTTTCGTAACGAAGTACTCGTACGGTATTGTACCATTTGGTGTGGTTTGGTACCGTAACGAAGTACTCGTACGGTATTGCACCGTTTTGGTGTGGTTTGGTACCGTATGGATTTACTCGTACGGTATTGCACCGTTTTGGTTTGGTTTGGTACCGTAACGAAGTACTAGTACGGTATTGTACCATTTTGGTGTGGTTTGGTACCGTAACGAAGTACTCGTATGGTATTGCACCGTTTTGGTGTGGTTTGGTACCGTATGGATGTACTCGTACGGTATTGCACCGTTTTGGTTTGGTTTGGTTTCGTAACGAAGTACTCGTACGGTATTGTACCATTTGGTGTGGTTTGGTACCGTAACGAAGTACTCGTACGGTATTGCACCGTTTTGGTGTGGTTTGGTACCGTATGGATGTACTCGTACGGTATTGCACCGTTTTGGTTTGGTTTGGTAAAGTAACGAAGTACTCGTACGGTATTGTACCGTTTTGGTGTGGTTTGGTACCGTAACGAAGTACTTGTACGGTATTTCACCATTTTGGTGTGGTTTGGTACCGTATGGATGTACTCGTACGGTATTGCACTGTTTTGGTGTGGTTTGGTACCAAATGGATGTACTCGTACGGTATTGCACAGTTTTAGAGTGGTTTGGTACCTTATGGATGTACTCGTAAGGTATTGTACCGTTTTGGTGTGGTTTGGTACCGTAACGAAGTACTCGTACGGTATTGTACCGTTTTGGTGTGGTTTGGTACCGTATGGATGTACTCGTACGGTATTGCACCGTTTTGGTGTCGTTTGGTACCGTAACGATGTACTCTTACGGTATTGCACCGTTTTGGTGTGGTTTGGTACCGTAACGATGTACTCTTACGGTATTGCACCGTTTTGGTGTGGTTTGGTTCCGTAACGAAGTACTCGTATGGTATTGCACCGTTTTGGTGTGGTTTGGTACCGTATGGATGTACTCGTACGGTATTGCACCATTTTGGTTTTGTTTGGTACAGTAACGAAGTACTCGTACGGTATTGTACCGTTTTGGTGTGGTTTGGTACCGTAACGAAGTACTTATACGTTATTTCACCATTTTGGTGTGGTTTGGTACCGTATGGATGTACTCGTACGGTAATGCACTGTTTTGGTGTGGTTTGGTACCTAATGGATGTACTCGTACGGTATTGCACCGTTTTCGCGTGGTTTGGTACCGTGTGGATGTGCTCATAAGGTATTGTACCGTTTTGGTGTGGTTTGGTACCGTATGGATGTACTCGTACGGTATTGCACCGTTTTGGTGTGGTTTGGTACCGTATGGATGTACTCGTACGGTATTGCACCGTTTTGGAGTGGTTTGGTACCGTATGGATGTACTCGTACGGTATTGTACCGTTCGGGTGTGGTTTGGTACCGTAACGAAGTACTCGTACGGTATTGCACCGTTTTGGTGTTGTTTGGTACCGTATGGATGTACTCGTACGGTATTGCACCATTTTGGTTTGGTTTGGTACCGTAACGAAGTACTAGTACGGTATTGTACCGTTTTGGTGTGGTTTGGTACCGTAAGGAAGTACTCGTACGGTATTGCACCGTTTTGGTGTGGTTTGGTACTGTAACGATGTACTCTTACGGTATTGCACCGTTTAGGTTTGGTTTGGTACCGTAACGAAGTACTCGTACGGTATTGTAACGTTTTGGTGTGGTTTGGTACCGTAACGATGTACTCGTACGGTATTGCACCGTTTTGGTGTGGTTTGGTACCGTAACGAAGTACTCGTACGGTACTGCACCGTTTTGGTGTGGTTCGGTACCGTATGGATTTACTCGTACGGTATTGCATCGTTTTGGTGTGGTTTGGTACCGTATGGATGTACTCCTACGATATTGCACCGTTTTGGTGTGGTTTGGTACCGTAACGAAGTACTAGTACGTTATTGTACCGTTTTGGTGTGGTTTGGTACCGTAACGATGTACTCTTACGGTATTGCACCGTTTTGGTGTGGTTTGGTACCATAACGATGTACTCTTACGGTCTTGCACCGTTTTGGTTTGGTTTGGTTCCGTAACGAAGTACATGTACGGTATTGTACCCTTTTGGTGTGGTTTGGTACCGTAACGAAGTACTCGTACGGTATTGCACCGTTTTGGTGTGGTTTGGTACCGTATGGATGTACTCGTACGGTATTGCACCATTTTGGTTTGGTTTGGTACAGTAACGAAGTACTCGTACGGTATTGTACCGTTTTGGTGTGCGTTGGTACCGTAACGAAGTACTTGTACGGTATTTCACCATTTTGGTGTGGTTTGGTACCGTATGGATGTACTCGTACGGCATTGCACTGTTTTGGTGTGGTTTGGTACCTAATGGATGTACTCGTACGGTATTGCACCGTTTTAGCGTGGTTTGGTACCGTATGGATGTACTCGTAAGGTATTGTACCATTTTGGTGTGGTTTGGTACCGTCACGAAGTACTCGTACGGTATTGTACCGTTTTGGTGTGCTTTGGTACCGTAACGAAGTACTTGTACGGTATTTCACCATTTTGGTGTGGTTTGGTACCGTATGGATGTACTCGTACGGTATTGCACTGTTTTGGTGTGGTTTGGTACCTAATGGATGTACTCGTACGGTATTGCACCGTTTTGGTATGGTTTGGTACCTAATGGATGTACTCGTACGGTATTGCACCGTTTTAGCGTGGTTTGGTACCGTAACGAAGTACTCGTACGGTATTGTACCGTTTTGGTGTGGTTTGGTACCGTAACGAAGTACTCGTACGGTATTGCACCGTTTTGGTGTGGTTTGGTACCATAACAATGTACTCGTACGGTATTGCATCGTTTTGGTTTGGTTTGGTACCGTAACGAAGTACTAGTACGGTATTGTACCATTTTGGTGTGGTTTGGTACCGTAACGAAGTACTCGTATGGTATTGCACCGTTTTGGTGTGGTTTGGTACCGTATGGATGTACTCGTACGGTATTGCACCGTTTTGGTTTGGTTTGGTTTCGTAACGAAGTACTCGTACGGTATTGTACCATTTGGTGTGGTTTGGTACCGTAACGAAGTACTCGTACGGTATTTCACCGTTTTGGTGTGGTTTGGTACCGTATGGATGTACTCGTACGATATTGCACCGTTTTGGTTTGGTTTGGTACCGTAACGAAGTACTAGTACGGTATTGTACCATTTTGGTGTGGTTTGGTACCGTAACGAAGTACTCGTATGGTATTGCACCGTTTTGGTGTGGTTTGGTACCGTATGGATGTACTCGTACGGTATTGCACCGTTTTGGTTTGGTTTGGTTTCGTAACGAAGTACTCGTACGGTATTGTACCATTTGGTGTGGTTTGGTACCGTAACGAAGTACTCGTACGGTATTGCACCGTTTTGGTGTGGTTTGGTACCGTATGGATGTACTCGTACGGTATTGCACCGTTTTGGTTTGGTTTGGTACCGTAACGAAGTACTAGTACGGTATTGCACCTTTTTGGTGTGGTTTGGTACCGTAACGAAGTACTCGTACGGTATTGTACCGTTTTGGTGTGGTTTTGTACCGTAACGAAATACTCGTACGGTATTGCACCGTTTTGGTGTGGTTTGGTACCGTAACGAAGTACTCGTACGGTATTGTACCGTTTTGGTGTGGTTTGGTACCGTAACGAAGTACTCGTACGGTATTGCACCGTTTTGGTGTGGTTTGGTACCATATGGATGTACTCGTACGGTAGTGCACCGTTTTGGTGTGGTTTTGTACCGTATGGATGTACTCGTACGGTACTGCACCGTTTTGGTGTGGATTGGTACCGTATGGATGTACTCGTAGGGTATTGTACCATTGTGGTGTGGTTTGGTACCGTAACGAAGTACTTGTACGGTATTGCACCGTTTTGGTGTGGTTTGGTACCATATGGATGTACTAGTACGGTATTGCACCGTTTTGGTGTGGTTTGGTACCGTATGGATGTACTCGTACGGTACTGCACCGTTTTGGTGTGGTTTGGTACCGTATGGATGTACTCGTATGGTATTGTACCGTTGTGGTGTGGTTTAGTACCGTAACGAAGTACTCGTACGGTATTGTACCGTTTTGGTGTGGTTTTGTACCGTAACGAAATACTCGTACGGTATTGCACCATTTTGGTGTCGTTTGGTACCGTAACGAAGTACAAGTACGGTATTGCACCTTTTGGGTGTGGTTTGGTACCGTAACGAAGTACTTGTACGGTATTGTACCGTTTTGGTGCGGTTTGTATGGTATTGCACCTTTTTGGTGTGGTTTGGTACCGTATCGAAGTACTCGTACGGTATTGAACCGTTTTGGTGTGGTTTTGTACCGTAACGAAATACTCGTACGGTATTGCACCGTTTTGGTGTGGTTTGGTACTGTAACGAAGTACTCGTACGGTATTGTACCGCTTTGGTGTGGTTTTGTACCGTAACGAAGTACTCGTACGGTATTGCACCGTTTTGGATTGGTTTGGTACCGTAACGAAGTACTCGTACGGTATTGTACCATTTTGGTGTGGTTTGTACGGTATTGCACCTTTTTGGTGTGGTTTGGTACCGTAACGAAGTACTCGTACGATATTGTACCGTTTTGGTGTGGTTTTGTACCATAACGAAATACTCGTACGGTATTGCACCTTTTTGGTGTGCTTTGGTACCGTAACGAAGTACTCGTACGGTATTGTACCGTTTTGGTGTGGTTTTGTACCGTAACGAAATACTCGTACGGTATTGCACCGTTTTGGATTGGTTTGGTACCGTAACGAAGTACTCGTACGGTATTGTACCGTTTTGGTGTGGTTTGTACGGTATTGCACCTTTTTGGTGTGGTTTGGTACCGTAACGAAGTACTCGTACGGTATTGTACCGATTTGGTGTGGTTTTGTACCATAACGGAATACTCGTACGGTATTGCACCTTTTTGGTGTGGTTTGGTACCGTAACGAAGTACTCGTACGGTATTGTACCGTTTTGGTGTGGTTTTGTACCGTAACGAAATACTCGTACGGTATTGCAGCGTTTTGGTGTGGTTTGGTACCGTAACGAAGTACTCGTACGGTATTGTACCGTTTTGGTGTGGTTTGGTACCGTAACGAAGTACTCGTACGGTATTGCACTGTTTTGGTGTGGTTTGGTACCGTAACGATGTACTCGTACGGTATTGCACCGTTTTGGTGTGGTTTGGTACCGTATGGAAGTACTCGTACGGTATTGCACCGTTTTGGTTTGGTTTGGTACCGTAACGAAGTACTCGTACGGTATTGTACCCTTTTGGTGTGGTTTGGTACCGTAATGAAGTACTCGTACGGTATTGCACCGTTTTGGTGTGGTTTGCTACCGTACGGATGTACTCGTACGGTATTGCACCGTTTTGGTGTGGTTTGCTACCGTACGGATGTACTCGTACGGTATTGCACCGTTTTGGTCTGGTTTGGTACCGTATGGATGTACTTATACGGTATTGCACCGTTTTGGTGTGGTTTGGTACCGTAACGAAGTACTCGTACGGTATTGTACCGTTTTGGTGTGGTTTGGTACCGTAACGAAGTAGTCGTACGGTATTGCACCGTTTTGGTGTGGTTTGGTACCATATGGATGTACTCGTACGGTAGTGCACCGTTTTGGTGTGGTTTTGTACCGTATGGATGTACTCGTACGGTACTGCACCGTTTTGGTGTGGATTGGTACCGTATGGATGTACTCGTAGGGTATTGTACCATTGTGGTGTGGTTTGGTACCGTAACGAAGTACTTGTACGGTATTGCACCGTTTTGGTGTGGTTTGGTACCATATGGATGTACTAGTACGGTATTGCACCGTTTTGGTGTGGTTTGGTACCGTATGGATGTACTCGTACGGTACTGCACCGTTTTGGTGTGGTTTGGTACCGTATGGATGTACTCGTATGGTATTGTACCGTTGTGGTGTGGTTTGGTACCGTAACGAAGTACTCGTACGGTATTGTACCGTTTTGGTGTGGTTTTGTACCGTAACGAAATACTCGTACGGTATTGCACCATTTTGGTGTCGTTTGGTACCGTAACGAAGTACAAGTATGGTATTGCACCTTTTGGGTGTGGTTTGGTACCGTAACGAAGTACTTGTACGGTATTGTACCGTTTTGGTGCGGTTTGTATGGTATTGCACCTTTTTGGTGTGGTTTGGTACCGTATCGAAGTACTCGTACGGTATTGAACCGTTTTGGTGTGGTTTTGTACCGTAACGAAATACTCGTACGGTATTGCACCGTTTTGGTGTGGTTTGGTACCGTAACGAAGTACTCGTACGGTATTGTACCGTTTTGGTGTGGTTTTGTACCGTAACGAAGTACTCGTACGGTATTGCACCGTTTTGGATTGGTTTGGTACCGTAACGAAGTACTCGTACGGTATTGTACCGTTTTGGTGTGGTTTGTACGGTATTGCACCTTTTTGGTGTGGTTTGGTACCGTAACGAAGTACTCGTACGATATTGTACCGTTTTGGTGTGGTTTTGTACCATAACGAAATACTCGTACGGTATTGCACCTTTTTGGTGTGCTTTGGTACCGTAACGAAGTACTCGTACGGTATTGTACCGTTTTGGTGTGGTTTTGTACCGTAACGAAATACTCGTACGGTATTGCACCGTTTTGGATTGGTTTGGTACCGTAACGAAGTACTCGTACGGTATTGTACCGTTTTGGTGTGGTTTGTACGGTATTGCACCTTTTTGGTGTGGTTTGGTACCGTAACGAAGTACTCGTACGGTATTGTACCGATTTGGTGTGGTTTTGTACCATAACGGAATACTCGTACGGTATTGCACCTTTTTGGTGTGGTTTGGTACCGTAACGAAGTACTCGTACGGTATTGTACCGTTTTGGTGTGGTTTTGTACCGTAACGAAATACTCGTACGGTATTGCAGCGTTTTGGTGTGGTTTGGTACCGTAACGAAGTACTCGTACGGTATTGTACCGTTTTGGTGTGGTTTGGTACCGTAACGAAGTACTCGTACGGTATTGCACTGTTTTGGTGTGGTTTGGTACCGTAACGATGTACTCGTACGGTATTGCACCGTTTTGGTGTGGTTTGGTACCGTATGGAAGTACTCGTACGGTATTGCACCGTTTTGGTTTGGTTTGGTACCGTAACGAAGTACTCGTACGGTATTGTACCCTTTTGGTGTGGTTTGGTACCGTAATGAAGTACTCGTACGGTATTGCACCGTTTTGGTGTGGTTTGCTACCGTACGGATGTACTCGTACGGTATTGCACCGTTTTGGTGTGGTTTGCTACCGTACGGATGTACTCGTACGGTATTGCACCGTTTTGTTCTGGTTTGGTACCGTATGGATGTACTTATACGGTATTGCACCGTTTTGGTGTGGTTTGGTACCGTAACGAAGTACTCGTACGGTATTGTACCGTTTTGGTGTGGTTTGGTACCGTAACGAAGTACTCGTACGGTATTGCACCGTTTTGGTGTGGTTTGGTACCATATGGATGTACTCGTACGGTAGTGCACCGTTTTGGTGTGGTTTTGTACCGTATGGATGTACTCGTACGGTACTGCACCGTTTTGGTGTGGATTGGTACCGTATGGATGTACTCGTAGGGTATTGTACCATTGTGGTGTGGTTTGGTACCGTAACGAAGTACTTGTACGGTATTGCACCGTTTTGGTGTGGTTTGGTACCATATGGATGTACTAGTACGGTATTGCACCTTTTTGGTGTGGTTTGGTACCGTATGGATGTACTCGTACGGTACTGCACCGTTTTGGTGTGGTTTGGTACCGTATGGATGTACTCGTATGGTATTGTACCGTTGTGGTGTGGTTTGGTACCGTAACGAAGTACTCGTACGGTATTGTACCGTTTTGGTGTGGTTTTGTACCGTAACGAAATACTCGTACGGTATTGCACCATTTTGGTGTCGTTTGGTACCGTAACGAAGTACTCGTACGGTATTGCACCTTTTGGGTGTGGTTTGGTACCGTAACGAAGTACTCGTACGGTATTGTACCGTTTTGGTGCGGTTTGTATGGTATTGCACCTTTTTGGTGTGGTTTGGTACCGTAACGAAGTACTCGTACGGTATTGAACCGTTTTGGTGTGGTTTTGTACCGTAACGAAATACTCGTACGGTATTGCACCTTTTTGGTGTGGTTTGGTACCGTAACGAAGTACTCGTACGGTATTGTACCGTTTTGGTGTGGTTTTGTACCGTAACGAAGTACTCGTACGGTATTGCACTGTTTTGGTGTGGTTTGGCACCGTAACGAAGTACTCGTACGGTATTGTACCGTTTTGGTGTTGTTTTGTACCGTAACGAAGTACTCGTACGGTATTGCACCGTTTTGGTGTGGTTTGGTACCCTAACGAAGTACTCGTACGGTATTGTACCGTTTTGGTGTGGGTTTGTACCGTAACGAAATACTCGTACGGTATTGCACCATTTTGGATTGGTTTGGTACCGTAACGAAGTACTCGTACGGTATTGTACCGTTTTGGTGTGGTTTGTACGGTATTGCACCTTTTTGGTGTGGTTTGGTACCGTAACGAAGTACTCGTACGGTATTGTACCGTTTTGGTGTGGTTTTGTACCATAACGAAATACTCGTACGGTATTGCACCGTTTTGGTGTGGTTTGGTTCCGTAACGAAGTACTCGTACGGTATTGTACCGTTTTGGTGTGGTTTGGTACCGTAACGAAGTACTCGTACGGTATTGCACTGTTTTGGTGTGCTTTGGTACCGTATGGATGTACTCGTACGGTACTGCACCGTTTTGGTGTGGTTTGGTACCGTATGGATGTACTCGTATGGTATTGTACCGTTGTGGTGTGGTTTGGTACCGTAACGAAGTACTCGTACGGTATTTTACCGTTTTGGTGTGGTTTTGTACCGTAACGAAATACTCGTATGGTATTGCACCATTTTGGTGCGGTTTAGTACCGTAACGAAGTACTCGTACGGTATTTCACCTTTTTGGTGTGGTTTGGTACCGTTACGAAGTACTCGTAAGGTATTGTACCGTTTTGGTTTGGTTTTGTACCGTAACGAAATACTCGTACGGTATTGCACCGTTTTGGTGTGGTTTGGTACCGTAACGAAGTATTCGTACGGTATTGTACCATTTTGGTGTGGTTTGGTACCATATGGATGTACTGGTATGGTATTGCACCGTTTTGGTGTGGTTTGGTACCGTATGGATGTACTCGTACGGTATTGCACCGTTTTGGTGTGGTTTGGTACCGTATGGATGTACTCGTATGGTATTGTACCGTTGTGGTGTGGTTTGGTACCGTAACGAAGTACTCGTACGGTATTGTACCGTTTTGGTGTGGTTTTGTACCGTAACGAAAAACTCGAACGGTATTGCACCATTTTGGTGTGGGTTGGAACCGTAACGAAGTACTCGTACGGTTTTGCACCTTTTTGGTGTGGTTTGGTACCGTTACGAAGTACTCATTAGGTATTGTACCGTTTTGGTGTGGTTTTGTACCGTAACGAAATACTCGTACGGTATTGCACCGTTTTGGTGTGGTTTGGAACCGTAACGAAGTACTCGTACGGTATTGTACCGTTTTGGTGTGGTTTGTATGGTATTGCACCTTTTTGGTGTGGTTTGGTACCGTAACGAAGTACTCGTAAGGTATTGTACCGTTTTGGTGTGGTTTTGTACCGTAACGAAATACTCGTACGGTATTGCACCGTTTTTGTGTGGTTTGGTACCGTAACGAAGTACTCGTACGGTATTGTACCGTTTTGGTGTGGTTTGTTTGGTATTGCACCTTTTTGGTGTGGTTTGGTACCGTAACGAAGTACTCGTACGGATTGTACCGTTTTGGTGTGGTTTTGTACCGTAACGAAGTACTCGTACGGTATTGCACCGTTTTGGTGTTGTTTTGTACCGTAACGAAGTACTCGTACGGTATTGCACCGTTTTGGTGTGGTTTGTATGGTATTGCACCTTTTTGGTGTGCTTTGGTACCGTAACGAAGTACTCGTACGGTATTGTACCGTTTTGGTGTGGTTTTGTACCATAACGAAATACTCGTACGGTATTGCACCGTTTTGGTGTGGTTTGGTTCCGTAACGAAGTACTCGTACGGTATTGTACCGTTTTGGTGTGGTTTGGTACCGTAACGAGGTACTCGTACGGTATTGCACTGTTTTGGTGTGGTTTGGTACCGTATGGATGTACTCGTACGGTACTACACCGTTTTGGTGTGGTTTGGTACCGTATGGATATACTCGTATGGTATTGTACCGTTGTGGTGTGGTTTGGTACCGTAACGAAGTACTCGTACGGTATTGTATCGTTTTGGTGTGGTTTTGTACCGTAACGAAATACTCGTACGGTATTGCACCTTTTTGGTGTGGTTTGGTACCGTAACGAAGTACTCGTACGGTATTGTACCGTTTTGGTGTGGTTTTGTACCGTAACGAAGTACTCGTACGGTATTGCACCGTTTTCGTGTGGTTTGGTACCGTAACGAAGTACTCGTACGGTATTGTACCGTTTTGGTGTTGTTTTGTACCGTAACGAAGTACTCGTACGGTATTGCACCGTTTTGGTGTGGTTTGGTACCGTAACGAAGTACTCGTACGGTATTGTACCGTTTTGGTGTTGTTTTGTACCGTAACGAAGTACTCGTACGGTATTGCACCGTTTTGGTGTGGTTCGGTACTGTAACGAAGTACTCGTACGGTATTGCACCATTTTGGTGTGGTTTTGTACCGTAACGAAGTACTCGTACGGTATTGCACCTTTTTGGTGTGGTTTGGTACCGTAACGAAGTACTCGTACGGTATTGTACCGTTTTGGTGCGGTTTGTATGGTATTGCACCTTTTTGGTGTGGTTTGGTACCGTAACGAAGTACTCGTACGGATTGTACCGTTTTGGTGTGGTTTTGTACCGTAACGAAGTACTCGTACGGTATTGCACCGTTTTGGTGTTGTTTTGTACCGTAACGAAGTACTCGTACGGTATTGCACCGTTTTGGTGTGGTTTGTATGGTATTGCACCTTTTTGGTGTGCTTTGGTACCGTAACGAAGTACTCGTACGGTATTGTACCGTTTTGGTGTGGTTTTGTACCATAACGAAATACTCGTACGGTATTGCAGCGTTTTGGTGTGGTTTGGTTCCGTAACGAAGTACTCGTACGGTATTGTACCGTTTTGGTATGGTTTGGTACCGTAACGAGGTACTCGTACGGTATTGCACTGTTTTGGTGTGGTTTGGTACCGTATGGATGTACTCGTACGGTACTACACCGTTTTGGTGTGGTTTGGTACCGTATGGATATACTCGTATGGTATTGTACCGTTGTGGTGTGGTTTGGTACCGTAACGAAGTACTCGTACGGTATTGTACCGTTTTGGTGTGGTTTTGTACCGTATTGAAATACTCGTACGGCATTGCACCATTTTGGTGTTGTTTGGTACCGTAACGAAGTACTCGTACGGTATTGCACCTTTTTGGTGTGGTTTTGTACCGTAACGAAGTACTCGTACGGTATTGTACCGTTTTGGTGCGGTTTGTATGGTATTGCACCTTTTTGGTGTGGTTTGGTACCATAACGAAGTACTCGTACGGTATTGTACCGTTTTGGTGTGGTTTTGTACCATAACGAAATACTAGTACGGTATTGCACCTTTTTGGTGTGGTTTGGTACCGTAACGAAGTACTCGTACGGATTGTACCGTTTTGGTGTGGTTTTGTACCGTAACGAAGTACTCGTTCGGTATTGCACCGTTTTGGTGTGGTTTGGTACCGTAACGAAGTACTCGTACGGTATTGTACCGTTTTGGTGTTGTTTTGTACCGTAACAAAGTACTCGTACGGTATTGCACCGTTTTGGTGTGGTTTGGTACCGTAACGAAGTACTCGTACGGTATTGTACCGTTTTGGTGTGGTTTTGTACCGTAACGAAATACTCGTGCGGTATTGAACAGTTTTGAATTGGTTTGGTACCGTAACGAAGTACTCGTACGGTATTGCACCTTTTCGGTGTGGTTTGGTACCGTTACGAAGTACTCGTAAGGTATTGTACCGTTTTGGTGTGGTTTTGTACCGTAACGAAATACTCGTACGGTATTGCACCGTTTTGGTGTGGTTTGGTTCCGTAACGAAGTACTCGTACGGTATTGTACCGTTTTGGTGTGGTTTGGTACCGTAACGAAGTATTCGTACGGTATTGCACTGTTTTGGTGTGGTTTGGTACCGTATGGATGTACTCGTACGGTACTGCACCGTTTTGGTGTGGTTTGGTACCGTTACGAAGTACTCGTAAGGTATTGTACCGTTTTGGTGTGGTTTTGTACCGTAACGAAATACTCGTACGGTATTGCGCCGTTTTTGTGTGGTTTGGTACCGTAACGAAGTATTCCTACGGTATTGTACCGTTTTGGTGTGGTTTGGTACCATATGGATGTACTCGTATGGTATTGCACCGTTTTGGTGTGGTTTGGTACCGTATGGATGTACTCGTACGGTACTGCACCGTTTTGGTGTGGATTGGTACCGTATGGATGTACTCGTTGGGTATTGTACCATTGTGGTGTGGTTTGGTACCGTAACGAAGTACTTGTACGGTATTGCACCGTTTTGCTGTGGTTTGGTACCATATGGATGTACTAGTACGGTATTGCACCGTTTTGGTGTGGTTTGGTACCGTATGGATATACTCGTACGGTACTGCACCGTTTTGGTGTGGTTTGGTACCGTATGGATGTACTCGTATGGTATTGTACCATTGTGGTGTGGTTTGGTACCGTAACGAAGTACTCGTACGGTATTGTACCGTTTTGGTGTGGTTTTGTACCGTAACGAAATACTCGTACGGTATTGCACCATTTTGGTGTGGTTTGGTACCGTAACGAAGTACTCGTACGGTATTGCACCTTTTTGGTGTGGTTTGGTACCGTTACGAAGTACTCGTAAGGTATTCTACCGTTTTGGTGTGGTTTTGTACCGTAACGAAATACTCGTACGGTATTGCACCGTTTTGGTGTGGTTTGGTACCGTAACGAAGTACTCGTACGGTATTGTACCGTTTTGGTGTGGTTTGTATGGTATTGCACCTTTTTGGTGTTGTTTGGTACCGTAACGAAGTACTCGTAAGTTATTGTACCGTTTTGGTGTGGTTTTGTACCGTAACGAAATACTCGTACAGTATTGCACCGTTTTGGTGTGGTTTGGTATCGTAACGAAGTACTCGAACGGTATTGTACCGTTTTGGTGTGGTTTGTATGGTATTGCACCTTTTTGGTGTGGTTTGGTACCGTAACGAAGTACTCGTACGGTATTGTACCGTTTTGGTGTGGTTTTGTACCGTAACGAAATACTCGTACGGTATTGCACCGTTTTGGTGTGGTTTGGTACCGTAACGACGTACTCGTACGGTATTGTACCGTTTTGGTGTTGTTCTGTACCGTAACGAAGTACTCGTACGGTATTGCACCGTTTTGGTGTGGTTTGGTACCGTAACGAAGTACTCGTACGGTATTGTACCGTTTTGGTGTGGTTTTGTACCGTAACGAAATACTCGTACGGTATTGCACCGTTTTGGATTGGTTTGGTACCGTAACGAAGTACTCGTACGGTATTGTACCGTTTTGGTGTGGTTTGTACGGTATTGCACCTTTTTGGTGTGGTTTGGTACCGTAACGAAGTACTCGTACGGTATTGTACCGTTTTGGTGTGGTTTTGTACCATAACGAAATACTCGTACGGTATTGCACCGTTTTGGTGTGGTTTGGTTCCGTAACGAAGTACTCGTACGGTATTGTACCGTTTTGGTGTGGTTTGGTACCGTAACGAAGTACTCGTACGGTATTGCACTGTTTTGGTGTGGTTTGGTACCGTATAGATGTACTCGTACGGTACTGCACCGTTTTGGTATGGTTTGATACCGTATGGATGTACTCGTATGGTATTGTACCGTTGTGGTGTGGTTTGGTACCGTAACGAAGTACTCCTACGGTATTGTACCGTTTTGGTGTGGTTTTGTACCGTAACGAAATACTCGTACGGTATTGCACCATTTTGGTGTGGTTTGGTACCGTAACGAAGTACTCGTACGGTATTGCACCTTTTTGGTGTGGTTTGGTACCGTTACGAAGTACTCGTAAGGTATTGTACCGTTTTGGTGTGGTTTTGTACCGTAACGAAATACTCGTATGGTATTGCACCGTTTCTGTGTTGTTTGGTACCGTAACGAAGTATTCGTACGGTATTGTACCGTTTTGGTGTGGTTTGGTACCATATGGATGTACTCGTATGGTATTGCACCGTTTTGGTGTGGTTTGGTACCGTATGGATGTACTCGTACGGTACTGCAGCGTTTTGGTGTGGATTGGTACCGTATGGATGTACTCGTTGGGTATTGTACCATTGTGGTGTGGTTTGGTACCGTAACGAAGTACTTCTACGGTATTGCACCGTTTTGGTGTGGTTTGGTACCATATGGATTTACTAGTACGGTATTGCACCGTTTTGGTGTGGTTTGGTACCGTATGGATGTACTCGTACGGCACTGCACCGTTTTGGTGTGGTTTGGTACCGTATGGATGTACTCGTATGGTTTTGTACCGTTGTGGTGTGGTTTGGTACCGTAACGAAGTACTCGTACGGTATTGTACCGTTTTGGTGTGGTTTTGTACCGTAACGAAATACTCGTACGGTATTGCACCATTTTGGTGTGGTTTGGTACCGTAACGAAGTACTCGTACGGTATTGCACCTTTTTGGTGTGGTTTGGTACCGTTACGAAGTACTCGTAAGGTATTGTACCGTTTTGGTGTGGTTTTGTACCGGAACGAAATACTCGTACGGTATTGCACCGTTTTGGTGTGGTTTGGTACCGTAACGAAGTATTCGTACGGTATTGTACCGTTTTGGTGTGGTTTTGTACCGCAACGAAGTACTCGTACGGTATTGCACCGTTTTGGTGTGGTTTGGTACCGTAACGAAGTAATCGTACGGTATTGTACCGTTTTGGTGTTGTTTTGTACCGTAACGAAGTACTCGTACGGTATTGCACCGTTTTGGTGTGGTTTGGTACCGTATGGATGTACTCGTACGGTATTGCACCATTTTGGTTTGGTTTGGTACAGTAACGAAGTACTCGTACGGTATTGTACCGTTTTGGTGTGCGTTGGTACCGTAACGAAGTACTTGTACGGTATTTCACCATTTTGGTGTGGTTTGGTACCGTATGGATGTACTCGTACGGCATTGCACTGTTTTGGTGTGGTTTGGTACCTAATGGATGTACTCGTACGGTATTGCACCGTTTTAACGTGGTTTGGTACCGTATGGATGTACTCGTAAGGTATTGTACCATTTTGGTGTGGTTTGGTACCGTCACGAAGTACTCGTACGGTATTGTACCGTTTTGGTGTGCTTTGGTACCGTAACGAAGTACTTGTACGGTATTTCACCATTTTGGTGTGGTTTGGTACCGTATGGATGTACTCGTACGGTATTGCACTGTTTTGGTGTGGTTTGGTACCTAATGGATGTACTCGTACGGTATTGCACCGTTTTGGTATGGTTTGGTACCTAATGGATGTACTCGTACGGTATTGCACCGTTTTAGCGTGGTTTGGTACCGTAACGAAGTACTCGTACGGTATTGTACCGTTTTGGTGTGGTTTGGTACCGTAACGAAGTACTAGTACGGTATTGTACCATTTTGGTGTGGTTTGGTACCGTAACGAAGTACTCGTATGGTATTGCACCGTTTTGGTGTGGTTTGGTACCGTATGGATGTACTCGTACGGTATTGCACCGTTTTGGTTTGGTTTGGTTTCGTAACGAAGTACTCGTACGGTATTGTACCATTTGGTGTGGTTTGGTACCGTAACGAAGTACTCGTACGGTATTGCACCGTTTTGGTGTGGTTTGGTACCGTATGGATGTACTCGTACGGTATTGCACCGTTTTGGTTTGGTTTGGTACCGTAACGAAGTACTAGTACGGTATTGCACCTTTTTGGTGTGGTTTGGTACCGTAACGAAGTACTCGTACGGTATTGTACCGTTTTGGTGTGGTTTTGTACCGTAACGAAATACTCGTACGGTATTGCACCGTTTTGGTGTGGTTTGGTACCGTAACGAAGTACTCGTACGGTATTGTACCGTTTTGGTGTGGTTTGGTACCGTAACGAAGTACTCGTACGGTATTGCACCGTTTTGGTGTGGTTTGGTACCATATGGATGTACTCGTACGGTAGTGCACCGTTTTGGTGTGGTTTTGTACCGTATGGATGTACTCGTACGGTACTGCACCGTTTTGGTGTGGATTGGTACCGTATGGATGTACTCGTAGGGTATTGTACCATTGTGGTGTGGTTTGGTACCGTAACGAAGTACTTGTACGGTATTGCACCGTTTTGGTGTGGTTTGGTACCATATGGATGTACTAGTACGGTATTGCACCGTTTTGGTGTGGTTTGGTACCGTATGGATGTACTCGTACGGTACTGCACCGTTTTGGTGTGGTTTGGTACCGTATGGATGTACTCGTATGGTATTGTACCGTTGTGGTGTGGTTTGGTACCGTAACGAAGTACTCGTACGGTATTGTACCGTTTTGGTGTGGTTTTGTACCGTAACGAAATACTCGTACGGTATTGCACCATTTTGGTGTCGTTTGGTACCGTAACGAAGTACAAGTACGGTATTGCACCTTTTGGGTGTGGTTTGGTACCGTAACGAAGTACTTGTACGGTATTGTACCGTTTTGGTGCGGTTTGTATGGTATTGCACCTTTTTGGTGTGGTTTGGTACCGTATCGAAGTACTCGTACGGTATTGAACCGTTTTGGTGTGGTTTTGTACCGTAACGAAATACTCGTACGGTATTGCACCGTTTTGGTGTGGTTTGGTACTGTAACGAAGTACTCGTACGGTATTGTACCGCTTTGGTGTGGTTTTGTACCGTAACGAAGTACTCGTACGGTATTGCACCGTTTTGGATTGGTTTGGTACCGTAACGAAGTACTCGTACGGTATTGTACCGTTTTGGTGTGGTTTGTACGGTATTGCACCTTTTTGGTGTGGTTTGGTACCGTAACGAAGTACTCGTACGATATTGTACCGTTTTGGTGTTGTTTTGTACCATAACGAAATACTCGTACGGTATTGCACCTTTTTGGTGTGCTTTGGTACCGTAACGAAGTACTCGTACGGTATTGTACCGTTTTGGTGTGGTTTTGTACCGTAACGAAATACTCGTACGGTATTGCACCGTTTTGGATTGGTTTGGTACCGTAACGAAGTACTCGTACGGTATTGTACCGTTTTGGTGTGGTTTGTACGGTATTGCACCTTTTTGGTGTGGTTTGGTACCGTAACGAAGTACTCGTACGGTATTGTACCGATTTGGTGTGGTTTTGTACCATAACGGAATACTCGTACGGTATTGCACCTTTTTGGTGTGGTTTGGTACCGTAACGAAGTACTCGTACGGTATTGTACCGTTTTGGTGTGGTTTTGTACCGTAACGAAATACTCGTACGGTATTGCAGCGTTTTGGTGTGGTTTGGTACCGTAACGAAGTACTCGTACGGTATTGTACCGTTTTGGTGTGGTTTGGTACCGTAACGAAGTACTCGTACGGTATTGCACTGTTTTGGTGTGGTTTGGTACCGTAACGATGTACTCGTACGGTATTGCACCGTTTTGGTGTGGTTTGGTACCGTATGGAAGTACTCGTACGGTATTGCACCGTTTTGGTTTGGTTTGGTACCGTAACGAAGTACTCGTACGGTATTGTACCCTTTTGGTGTGGTTTGGTACCGTAATGAAGTACTCGTACGGTATTGCACCGTTTTGGTGTGGTTTGCTACCGTACGGATGTACTCGTACGGTATTGCACCGTTTTGGTGTGGTTTGCTACCGTACGGATGTACTCGTACGGTATTGCACCGTTTTGGTCTGGTTTGGTACCGTATGGATGTACTTATACGGTATTGCACCGTTTTGGTGTGGTTTGGTACCGTAACGAAGTACTCGTACGGTATTGTACCGTTTTGGTGTGGTTTGGTACCGTAACGAAGTAGTCGTACGGTATTGCACCGTTTTGGTGTGGTTTGGTACCATATGGATGTACTCGTACGGTAGTGCACCGTTTTGGTGTGGTTTTGTACCGTATGGATGTACTCGTACGGTACTGCACCGTTTTGGTGTGGATTGGTACCGTATGGATGTACTCGTAGGGTATTGTACCATTGTGGTGTGGTTTGGTACCGTAACGAAGTACTTGTACGGTATTGCACCGTTTTGGTGTGGTTTGGTACCATATGGATGTACTAGTACGGTATTGCACCGTTTTGGTGTGGTTTGGTACCGTATGGATGTACTCGTACGGTACTGCACCGTTTTGGTGTGGTTTGGTACCGTATGGATGTACTCGTATGGTATTGTACCGTTGTGGTGTGGTTTGGTACCGTAACGAAGTACTCGTACGGTATTGTACCGTTTTGGTGTGGTTTTGTACCGTAACGAAATACTCGTACGGTATTGCACCATTTTGGTGTCGTTTGGTACCGTAACGAAGTACAAGTACGGTATTGCACCTTTTGGGTGTGGTTTGGTACCGTAACGAAGTACTTGTACGGTATTGTACCGTTTTGGTGCGGTTTGTATGGTATTGCACCTTTTTGGTGTGGTTTGGTACCGTATCGAAGTACTCGTACGGTATTGAACCGTTTTGGTGTGGTTTTGTACCGTAACGAAATACTCGTACGGTATTGCACCGTTTTGGTGTGGTTTGGTACCGTAACGAAGTACTCGTACGGTATTGTACCGCTTTGGTGTGGTTTTGTACCGTAACGAAGTACTCGTACGGTATTGCACCGTTTTGGATTGGTTTGGTACCGTAACGAAGTACTCGTACGGTATTGTACCGTTTTGGTGTGGTTTGTACGGTATTGCACCTTTTTGGTGTGGTTTGGTACCGTAACGAAGTACTCGTACGATATTGTACCGTTTTGGTGTGGTTTTGTACCATAACGAAATACTCGTACGGTATTGCACCTTTTTTGTGTGCTTTGGTACCGTAACGAAGTACTCGTACGGTATTGTACCGTTTTGGTGTGGTTTTGTACCGTAACGAAATACTCGTACGGTATTGCACCGTTTTGGATTGGTTTGGTACCGTAACGAAGTACTCGTACGGTATTGTACCGTTTTGGTGTGGTTTGTACGGTATTGCACCTTTTTGGTGTGGTTTGGTACCGTAACGAAGTACTCGTACGGTATTGTACCGATTTGGTGTGGTTTTGTACCATAACGGAATACTCGTACGGTATTGCACCTTTTTGGTGTGGTTTGGTACCGTAACGAAGTACTCGTACGGTATTGTACCGTTTTGGTGTGGTTTTGTACCGTAACGAAATACTCGTACGGTATTGCAGCGTTTTGGTGTGGTTTGGTACCGTAACGAAGTACTCGTACGGTATTGTACCGTTTTGGTGTGGTTTGGTACCGTAACGAAGTACTCGTACGGTATTGCACTGTTTTGGTGTGGTTTGGTACCGTAACGATGTACTCGTACGGTATTGCACCGTTTTGGTGTGGTTTGGTACCGTATGGAAGTACTCGTACGGTATTGCACCGTTTTGGTTTGGTTTGGTACCGTAACGAAGTACTCGTACGGTATTGTACCCTTTTGGTGTGGTTTGGTACCGTAATGAAGTACTCGTACGGTATTGCACCGTTTTGGTGTGGTTTGCTACCGTACGGATGTACTCGTACGGTATTGCACCGTTTTGGTGTGGTTTGCTACCGTACGGATGTACTCGTACGGTATTGCACCGTTTTGGTCTGGTTTGGTACCGTATGGATGTACTTATACGGTATTGCACCGTTTTGGTGTGGTTTGGTACCGTAACGAAGTACTCGTACGGTATTGTACCGTTTTGGTGTGGTTTGGTACCGTAACGAAGTAGTCGTACGGTATTGCACCGTTTTGGTGTGGTTTGGTACCATATGGATGTACTCGTACGGTAGTGCACCGTTTTGGTGTGGTTTTGTACCGTATGGATGTACTCGTACGGTACTGCACCGTTTTGGTGTGGATTGGTACCGTATGGATGTACTCGTAGGGTATTGTACCATTGTGGTGTGGTTTGGTACCGTAACGAAGTACTTGTACGGTATTGCACCGTTTTGGTGTGGTTTGGTACCATATGGATGTACTAGTACGGTATTGCACCGTTTTGGTGTGGTTTGGTACCGTATGGATGTACTCGTACGGTACTGCACCGTTTTGGTGTGGTTTGGTACCGTATGGATGTACTCGTATGGTATTGTACCGTTGTGGTGTGGTTTGGTACCGTAACGAAGTACTCGTACGGTATTGTACCGTTTTGGTGTGGTTTTGTACCGTAACGAAATACTCGTACGGTATTGCACCATTTTGGTGTCGTTTGGTACCGTAACGAAGTACAAGTACGGTATTGCACCTTTTGGGTGTGGTTTGGTACCGTAACGAAGTACTTGTACGGTATTGTACCGTTTTGGTGCGGTTTGTATGGTATTGCACCTTTTTGGTGTGGTTTGGTACCGTATCGAAGTACTCGTACGGTATTGAACCGTTTTGGTGTGGTTTTGTACCGTAACGAAATACTCGTACGGTATTGCACCGTTTTGGTGTGGTTTGGTACCGTAACGAAGTACTCGTACGGTATTGTACCGTTTTGGTGTGGTTTTGTACCGTAACGAAGTACTCGTACGGTATTGCACCGTTTTGGATTGGTTTGGTACCGTAACGAAGTACTCGTACGGTATTGTACCGTTTTGGTGTGGTTTGTACGGTATTGCACCTTTTTGGTGTGGTTTGGTACCGTAACGAAGTACTCGTACGATATTGTACCGTTTTGGTGTGGTTTTGTACCATAACGAAATACTCGTACGGTATTGCACCTTTTTGGTGTGCTTTGGTACCGTAACGAAGTACTCGTACGGTATTGTACCGTTTTGGTGTGGTTTTGTACCGTAACGAAATACTCGTACGGTATTGCACCGTTTTGGATTGGTTTGGTACCGTAACGAAGTACTCGTACGGTATTGTACCGTTTTGGTGTGGTTTGTACGGTATTGCACCTTTTTGGTGTGGTTTGGTACCGTAACGAAGTACTCGTACGGTATTGTACCGATTTGGTGTGGTTTTGTACCATAACGGAATACTCGTACGGTATTGCACCTTTTTGGTGTGGTTTGGTACCGTAACGAAGTACTCGTACGGTATTGTACCGTTTTGGTGTGGTTTTGTACCGTAACGAAATACTGGTACGGTATTGCAGCGTTTTGGTGTGGTTTGGTACCGTAACGAAGTACTCGTACGGTATTGTACCGTTTTGGTGTGGTTTGGTACCGTAACGAAGTACTCGTACGGTATTGCACTGTTTTGGTGTGGTTTGGTACCGTAACGATGTACTCGTACGGTATTGCACCGTTTTGGTGTGGTTTGGTACCGTATGGAAGTACTCGTACGGTATTGCACCGTTTTGGTTTGGTTTGGTACCGTAACGAAGTACTCGTACGGTATTGTACCCTTTTGGTGTGGTTTGGTACCGTAATGAAGTACTCGTACGGTATTGCACCGTTTTGGTGTGGTTTGCTACCGTACGGATGTACTCGTACGGTATTGCACCGTTTTGGTGTGGTTTGCTACCGTACGGATGTACTCGTACGGTATTGCACCGTTTTGGTCTGGTTTGGTACCGTATGGATGTACTTATACGGTATTGCACCGTTTTGGTGTGGTTTGGTACCGTAACGAAGTACTCGTACGGTATTGTACCGTTTTGGTGTGGTTTGGTACCGTAACGAAGTACTCGTACGGTATTGCACCGTTTTGGTGTGGTTTGGTACCATATGGATGTACTCGTACGGTAGTGCACCGTTTTGGTGTGGTTTTGTACCGTATGGATGTACTCGTACGGTACTGCACCGTTTTGGTGTGGATTGGTACCGTATGGATGTACTCGTAGGGTATTGTACCATTGTGGTGTGGTTTGGTACCGTAACGAAGTACTTGTACGGTATTGCACCGTTTTGGTGTGGTTTGGTACCATATGGATGTACTAGTACGGTATTGCACCTTTTTGGTGTGGTTTGGTACCGTATGGATGTACTCGTACGGTACTGCACCGTTTTGGTGTGGTTTGGTACCGTATGGATGTACTCGTATGGTATTGTACCGTTGTGGTGTGGTTTGGTACCGTAACGAAGTACTCGTACGGTATTGTACCGTTTTGGTGTGGTTTTGTACCGTAACGAAATACTCGTACGGTATTGCACCATTTTGGTGTCGTTTGGTACCGTAACGAAGTACTCGTACGGTATTGCACCTTTTGGGTGTGGTTTGGTACCGTAACGAAGTACTCGTACGGTATTGTACCGTTTTGGTGCGGTTTGTATGGTATTGCACCTTTTTGGTGTGGTTTGGTACCGTAACGAAGTACTCGTACGGTATTGAACCGTTTTGGTGTGGTTTTGTACCGTAACGAAATACTCGTACGGTATTGCACCTTTTTGGTGTGGTTTGGTACCGTAACGAAGTACTCGTACGGTATTGTACCGTTTTGGTGTGGTTTTGTACCGTAACGAAGTACTCGTACGGTATTGCACTGTTTTGGTGTGGTTTGGCACCGTAACGAAGTACTCGTACGGTATTGTACCGTTTTGGTGTTGTTTTGTACCGTAACGAAGTACTCGTACGGTATTGCACCGTTTTGGTGTGGTTTGGTACCCTAACGAAGTACTCGTACGGTATTGTACCGTTTTGGTGTGGGTTTGTACCGTAACGAAATACTCGTACGGTATTGCACCATTTTGGATTGGTTTGGTACCGTAACGAAGTACTCGTACGGTATTGTACCGTTTTGGTGTGGTTTGTACGGTATTGCACCTTTTTGGTGTGGTTTGGTACCGTAACGAAGTACTCGTACGGTATTGTACCGTTTTGGTGTGGTTTTGTACCATAACGAAATACTCGTACGGTATTGCACCGTTTTGGTGTGGTTTGGTTCCGTAACGAAGTACTCGTACGGTATTGTACCGTTTTGGTGTGGTTTGGTACCGTAACGAAGTACTCGTACGGTATTGCACTGTTTTGGTGTGCTTTGGTACCGTATGGATGTACTCGTACGGTACTGCACCGTTTTGGTGTGGTTTGGTACCGTATGGATGTACTCGTATGGTATTGTACCGTTGTGGTGTGGTTTGGTACCGTAACGAAGTACTCGTACGGTATTTTACCGTTTTGGTGTGGTTTTGTACCGTAACGAAATACTCGTATGGTATTGCACCATTTTGGTGCGGTTTAGTACCGTAACGAAGTACTCGTACGGTATTTCACCTTTTTGGTGTGGTTTGGTACCGTTACGAAGTACTCGTAAGGTATTGTACCGTTTTGGTTTGGTTTTGTACCGTAACGAAATACTCGTACGGTATTGCACCGTTTTGGTGTGGTTTGGTACCGTAACGAAGTATTCGTACGGTATTGTACCATTTTGGTGTGGTTTGGTACCATATGGATGTACTGGTATGGTATTGCACCGTTTTGGTGTGGTTTGGTACCGTATGGATGTACTCGTACGGTATTGCACCGTTTTGGTGTGGTTTGGTACCGTATGGATGTACTCGTATGGTATTGTACCGTTGTGGTGTGGTTTGGTACCGTAACGAAGTACTCGTACGGTATTGTACCGTTTTGGTGTGGTTTTGTACCGTAACGAAAAACTCGAACGGTATTGCACCATTTTGGTGTGGGTTGGAACCGTAACGAAGTACTCGTACGGTTTTGCACCTTTTTGGTGTGGTTTGGTACCGTTACGAAGTACTCATTAGGTATTGTACCGTTTTGGTGTGGTTTTGTACCGTAACGAAATACTCGTACGGTATTGCACCGTTTTGGTGTGGTTTGGAACCGTAACGAAGTACTCGTACGGTATTGTACCGTTTTGGTGTGGTTTGTATGGTATTGCACCTTTTTGGTGTGGTTTGGTACCGTAACGAAGTACTCGTAAGGTATTGTACCGTTTTGGTGTGGTTTTGTACCGTAACGAAATACTCGTACGGTATTGCACCGTTTTGGTGTGGTTTGGTACCGTAACGAAGTACTCGTACGGTATTGTACCGTTTTGGTGTGGTTTGTTTGGTATTGCACCTTTTTGGTGTGGTTTGGTACCGTAACGAAGTACTCGTACGGATTGTACCGTTTTGGTGTGGTTTTGTACCGTAACGAAGTACTCGTACGGTATTGCACCGTTTTGGTGTTGTTTTGTACCGTAACGAAGTACTCGTACGGTATTGCACCGTTTTGGTGTGGTTTGTATGGTATTGCACCTTTTTGGTGTGCTTTGGTACCGTAACGAAGTACTCGTACGGTATTGTACCGTTTTGGTGTGGTTTTGTACCATAACGAAATACTCGTACGGTATTGCACCGTTTTGGTGTGGTTTGGTTCCGTAACGAAGTACTCGTACGGTATTGTACCGTTTTGGTGTGGTTTGGTACCGTAACGAGGTACTCGTACGGTATTGCACTGTTTTGGTGTGGTTTGGTACCGTATGGATGTACTCGTACGGTACTACACCGTTTTGGTGTGGTTTGGTACCGTATGGATATACTCGTATGGTATTGTACCGTTGTGGTGTGGTTTGGTACCGTAACGAAGTACTCGTACGGTATTGTATCGTTTTGGTGTGGTTTTGTACCGTAACGAAATACTCGTACGGTATTGCACCTTTTTGGTGTGGTTTGGTACCGTAACGAAGTACTCGTACGGTATTGTACCGTTTTGGTGTGGTTTTGTACCGTAACGAAGTACTCGTACGGTATTGCACCGTTTTCGTGTGGTTTGGTACCGTAACGAAGTACTCGTACGGTATTGTACCGTTTTGGTGTTGTTTTGTACCGTAACGAAGTACTCGTACGGTATTGCACCGTTTTGGTGTGGTTTGGTACCGTAACGAAGTACTCGTACGGTATTGTACCGTTTTGGTGTTGTTTTGTACCGTAACGAAGTACTCGTACGGTATTGCACCGTTTTGGTGTGGTTCGGTACTGTAACGAAGTACTCGTACGGTATTGCACCATTTTGGTGTGGTTTTGTACCGTAACGAAGTACTCGTACGGTATTGCACCTTTTTGGTGTGGTTTGGTACCGTAACGAAGTACTCGTACGGTATTGTACCGTTTTGGTGCGGTTTGTATGGTATTGCACCTTTTTGGTGTGGTTTGGTACCGTAACGAAGTACTCGTACGGATTGTACCGTTTTGGTGTGGTTTTGTACCGTAACGAAGTACTCGTACGGTATTGCACCGTTTTGGTGTTGTTTTGTACCGTAACGAAGTACTCGTACGGTATTGCACCGTTTTGGTGTGGTTTGTATGGTATTGCACCTTTTTGGTGTGCTTTGGTACCGTAACGAAGTACTCGTACGGTATTGTACCGTTTTGGTGTGGTTTTGTACCATAACGAAATACTCGTACGGTATTGCAGCGTTTTGGTGTGGTTTGGTTCCGTAACGAAGTACTCGTACGGTATTGTACCGTTTTGGTGTGGTTTGGTACCGTAACGAGGTACTCGTACGGTATTGCACTGTTTTGGTGTGGTTTGGTACCGTATGGATGTACTCGTACGGTACTACACCGTTTTGGTGTGGTTTGGTACCGTATGGATATACTCGTATGGTATTGTACCGTTGTGGTGTGGTTTGGTACCGTAACGAAGTACTCGTACGGTATTGTACCGTTTTGGTGTGGTTTTGTACCGTATTGAAATACTCGTACGGCATTGCACCATTTTGGTGTTGTTTGGTACCGTAACGAAGTACTCGTACGGTATTGCACCTTTTTGGTGTGGTTTTGTACCGTAACGAAGTACTCGTACGGTATTGTACCGTTTTGGTGCGGTTTGTATGGTATTGCACCTTTTTGGTGTGGTTTGGTACCATAACGAAGTACTCGTACGGTATTGTACCGTTTTGGTGTGGTTTTGTACCATAACGAAATACTCGTACGGTATTGCACCTTTTTGGTGTGGTTTGGTACCGTAACGAAGTACTCGTACGGATTGTACCGTTTTGGTGTGGTTTTGTACCGTAACGAAGTACTCGTTCGGTATTGCACCGTTTTGGTGTGGTTTGGTACCGTAACGAAGTACTCGTACGGTATTGTACCGTTTTGGTGTTGTTTTGTACCGTAACAAAGTACTCGTACGGTATTGCACCGTTTTGGTGTGGTTTGGTACCGTAACGAAGTACTCGTACGGTATTGTACCGTTTTGGTGTGGTTTTGTACCGTAACGAAATACTCGTGCGGTATTGAACAGTTTTGAATTGGTTTGGTACCGTAACGAAGTACTCGTACGGTATTGCACCTTTTCGGTGTGGTTTGGTACCGTTACGAAGTACTCGTAAGGTATTGTACCGTTTTGGTGTGGTTTTGTACCGTAACGAAATACTCGTACGGTATTGCACCGTTTTGGTGTGGTTTGGTTCCGTAACGAAGTACTCGTACGGTATTGTACCGTTTTGGTGTGGTTTGGTACCGTAACGAAGTATTCGTACGGTATTGCACTGTTTTGGTGTGGTTTGGTACCGTATGGATGTACTCGTACGGTACTGCACCGTTTTGGTGTGGTTTGGTACCGTTACGAAGTACTCGTAAGGTATTGTACCGTTTTGGTGTGGTTTTGTACCGTAACGAAATACTCGTACGGTATTGCGCCGTTTTTGTGTGGTTTGGTACCGTAACGAAGTATTCCTACGGTATTGTACCGTTTTGGTGTGGTTTGGTACCATATGGATGTACTCGTATGGTATTGCACCGTTTTGGTGTGGTTTGGTACCGTATGGATGTACTCGTACGGTACTGCACCGTTTTGGTGTGGATTGGTACCGTATGGATGTACTCGTTGGGTATTGTACCATTGTGGTGTGGTTTGGTACCGTAACGAAGTACTTGTACGGTATTGCACCGTTTTGCTGTGGTTTGGTACCATATGGATGTACTAGTACGGTATTGCACCGTTTTGGTGTGGTTTGGTACCGTATGGATATACTCGTACGGTACTGCACCGTTTTGGTGTGGTTTGGTACCGTATGGATGTACTCGTATGGTATTGTACCATTGTGGTGTGGTTTGGTACCGTAACGAAGTACTCGTACGGTATTGTACCGTTTTGGTGTGGTTTTGTACCGTAACGAAATACTCGTACGGTATTGCACCATTTTGGTGTGGTTTGGTACCGTAACGAAGTACTCGTACGGTATTGCACCTTTTTGGTGTGGTTTGGTACCGTTACGAAGTACTCGTAAGGTATTCTACCGTTTTGGTGTGGTTTTGTACCGTAACGAAATACTCGTACGGTATTGCACCGTTTTGGTGTGGTTTGGTACCGTAACGAAGTACTCGTACGGTATTGTACCGTTTTGGTGTGGTTTGTATGGTATTGCACCTTTTTGGTGTTGTTTGGTACCGTAACGAAGTACTCGTAAGTTATTGTACCGTTTTGGTGTGGTTTTGTACCGTAACGAAATACTCGTACAGTATTGCACCGTTTTGGTGTGGTTTGGTATCGTAACGAAGTACTCGAACGGTATTGTACCGTTTTGGTGTGGTTTGTATGGTATTGCACCTTTTTGGTGTGGTTTGGTACCGTAACGAAGTACTCGTACGGTATTGTACCGTTTTGGTGTGGTTTTGTACCGTAACGAAATACTCGTACGGTATTGCACCGTTTTGGTGTGGTTTGGTACCGTAACGACGTACTCGTACGGTATTGTACCGTTTTGGTGTTGTTCTGTACCGTAACGAAGTACTCGTACGGTATTGCACCGTTTTGGTGTGGTTTGGTACCGTAACGAAGTACTCGTACGGTATTGTACCGTTTTGGTGTGGTTTTGTACCGTAACGAAATACTCGTACGGTATTGCACCGTTTTGGATTGGTTTGGTACCGTAACGAAGTACTCGTACGGTATTGTACCGTTTTGGTGTGGTTTGTACGGTATTGCACCTTTTTGGTGTGGTTTGGTACCGTAACGAAGTACTCGTACGGTATTGTACCGTTTTGGTGTGGTTTTGTACCATAACGAAATACTCGTACGGTATTGCACCGTTTTGGTGTGGTTTGGTTCCGTAACGAAGTACTCGTACGGTATTGTACCGTTTTGGTGTGGTTTGGTACCGTAACGAAGTACTCGTACGGTATTGCACTGTTTTGGTGTGGTTTGGTACCGTATAGATGTACTCGTACGGTACTGCACCGTTTTGGTATGGTTTGATACCGTATGGATGTACTCGTATGGTATTGTACCGTTGTGGTGTGGTTTGGTACCGTAACGAAGTACTCCTACGGTATTGTACCGTTTTGGTGTGGTTTTGTACCGTAACGAAATACTCGTACGGTATTGCACCATTTTGGTGTGGTTTGGTACCGTAACGAAGTACTCGTACGGTATTGCACCTTTTTGGTGTGGTTTGGTACCGTTACGAAGTACTCGTAAGGTATTGTACCGTTTTGGTGTGGTTTTGTACCGTAACGAAATACTCGTATGGTATTGCACCGTTTTGGTGTTGTTTGGTACCGTAACGAAGTATTCGTACGGTATTGTACCGTTTTGGTGTGGTTTGGTACCATATGGATGTACTCGTATGGTATTGCACCGTTTTGGTGTGGTTTGGTACCGTATGGATGTACTCGTACGGTACTGCAGCGTTTTGGTGTGGATTGGTACCGTATGGATGTACTCGTTGGGTATTGTACCATTGTGGTGTGGTTTGGTACCGTAACGAAGTACTTCTACGGTATTGCACCGTTTTGGTGTGGTTTGGTACCATATGGATTTACTAGTACGGTATTGCACCGTTTTGGTGTGGTTTGGTACCGTATGGATGTACTCGTACGGCACTGCACCGTTTTGGTGTGGTTTGGTACCGTATGGATGTACTCGTATGGTTTTGTACCGTTGTGGTGTGGTTTGGTACCGTAACGAAGTACTCGTACGGTATTGTACCGTTTTGGTGTGGTTTTGTACCGTAACGAAATACTCGTACGGTATTGCACCATTTTGGTGTGGTTTGGTACCGTAACGAAGTACTCGTACGGTATTGCACCTTTTTGGTGTGGTTTGGTACCGTTACGAAGTACTCGTAAGGTATTGTACCGTTTTGGTGTGGTTTTGTACCGGAACGAAATACTCGTACGGTATTGCACCGTTTTGGTGTGGTTTGGTACCGTAACGAAGTATTCGTACGGTATTGTACCGTTTTGGTGTGGTTTTGTACCGCAACGAAGTACTCGTACGGTATTGCACCGTTTTGGTGTGGTTTGGTACCGTAACGAAGTAATCGTACGGTATTGTACCGTTTTGGTGTTGTTTTGTACCGTAACGAAGTACTCGTACGGTATTGCACCGTTTTGGTGTGGTTTGGTACCGTAACGAAGTACTCGTACGGTATTGTACCGTTTTGGTGTGGTTTTGTACCGTAACGAAATACTCGTACGGTATTGCACCGTTTTGGATTGGTTTGGTACCGTAACGAAGTACTCGTACGGTATTGTACCGTTTTGGTGTGGTTTGTACGGTATTGCACCTTTTTGGTCTGGTTTGGTACCGTAACGAAATACTCGTACGGTATTGCACCGTTTTGGTGTGGTTTGGTTCCGTAACGAAGTACTCGTACGGTATTGTACCGTTTTGGTGTGGTTTGGTACCGTAACGAAGTACTCGTACGGTATTGCACTGTTTTGGTGTGGTTTGGTACCGTTTGGATGTACTCGTACGGTACTGCACCGTTTTGGTGTGGTTTGATACCGTATGGATGTACTCGTATGGTATTGTACCGTTGTGGTGTGGTTTGGTACCGTAACGAAGTACTCGTACGGTATTGTACCGTTTTGGTGTGGTTTTGTACCGTAACGAAATACTCGTACGGTATTGCACCATTTTGGTGTGGTTTGGTACCGTAACGAAGTACTCGTACGGTATTGCACCTTTTTGGTGTGGTTTGGTACCGTTACGAAGTACTCGTAAGATATTGTACCGTTTTGGTGTGGTTTTGTACCGTAACGAAATACTCGTACGGTATTGCACCGTTTTGGTGTGGTTTGGTACCGTAACGAAGTACTCGTACGGTATTGTACCGTTTTCGTGTGGTTTATATGGTATTACACCTTTTTGGTGTGGTTTGGTACCGTAACGAAGTACTCGTAGGGTATTGTACCGTTTTGGTGTGGTTTTGTACCGTAACGAAGTATTCGTACGGTATTGTACCGTTTTGGTGTGGTTTGGTACCATATGGATGTACTAGTACGGTATTGCACCGTTTTGGTGTGGTTTGGTACCGTATGGATGTACTCGTACGGCACTGCACCGTTTTGGTGTGGTTTGGTACCGTATGGATGTACTCGCATGGTTTTTTGTACCGTTGTGGTGTGGTTTGGTACCGTAACGAAGTACTCGTACGGTATTGTACCGTTTTGGTGTGGTTTTGTACCGTAACGAAATACTCGTACGGTATTGCACCATTTTGGTGTGGTTTGGTACCGTAACGAAGTACTCGTACGGTATTGCACCTTTTTGGTGTGGTTTGGTACCGTTACGAAGTACTCGTAAGGTATTGTACCGTTTTGGTGTGGTTTTGTACCGTAACGAAATACTCGTACGGTATTGCACCGTTTTGGTGTGGTTTGGTACCGTAACGAAGTACTCGTACGGTATTGTACCGTTTTCGTGTGGTTTATATGGTATTACACCTTTTTGGTGTGGTTTGGTACCGTAACGAAGTACTCGTAGGGTATTGTACCGTTTTGGTGTGGTTTTGTACCGTAACGAAATACTCGTACGGTATTGCACCTTTTTGGTGTGGTTTGGTACCGTAACGAAGTACTCGTACCGTATTGTACCGTTTTGGTGTGGTTTTGTACCGTAACGAAGTACTCGTACGGTATTGCACCGTTTTGGTGTGGTTTGGTACCGTAACGAAGTACTCGTACGGTATTGTACCGTTTTGGTGTTGTTTTGTACCGTAACGAAGTACTCGTGTTGTATTGCACCGTTTTGGTGTGGTTTGGTACCGTAACGAAGCACTCGTACGGTATTGTACCGTTTTGGTGTGGTTTTGTACCGTAACGAATTACTCGTACGGTATTGCACCGTTTTGGATTGGTTTGGTACCGTAACGAAGTACTCGTACGGTATTGTACCGTTTTGGTGTGGTTTGTACGGTATTGCACCTTTTTGGTGTGGTTTGGTACCGTAACGAAGTACTCGTACGGTATTGTACCGTTTGGGTGTGGTTTTGTACCATAACGAAATACTCGTACGGTATTGCACCGTTTTGGTGTGGTTTGGTTCCGTAACGAAGTACTCGTACGGTATTGTACCGTTTTGGTGTGGTTTGGTATCGTAACGAAGTACTCGTACGGTATTGCACTGTTTTGGTGTGGTTTGGTACCGTATGGATGTACTCGTACGGTACTGCACCGTTTTGGTGTGGTTTGGTACCGTATGGATGTACTCGTATGGTATTGTACCGTTGTGGTGTGGTTTGGTACCGTAACGAAGTACTCGTACGGTATTGTACCGTTTTGGTGTGGTTTTGTACCGTAACGAAATACTCGTACGGTATTGCACCATTTTGGTGTGGTTTGGTACCGTAACGAAGTACTCGTACGGTATTGCACCTTTTTGGTGTGGTTTGGTACCGTTACGAAGTACTCGTAAGGTATTGTACCGTTTTGGTGTGGTTTTGAACCGTAACGAAATACTCGTACGGTATTGCACCGTTTTGGTGTGGTTTGGTACCGTAACGAAGTAGTCGTACAGTATTGTACCATTTTGGTGTGGTTTGGTACCATATGGATGTACTCGTATGGTATTGCACCGTTTTGGTGTGGTTTGGTACCGTATGGATGTACTCGTACGGTACTGCACCGTTTTGGTGTGGATTGGTACCGTATGGATGTACTCGTAGGGTATTGTACCATTGTGGTGTGGTTTGGTACCGTAACGAAGTACTTGTACGGTATTGCACCGTTTTGGTGTGGTTTGGTACCATATGGATGTACTAGTACGGTATTGCACCGTTTTGGTGTGGTTTGGTACCGTATGGATGTACTCGTACGGTACTGCACCGTTTTGGTGTGGTTTGGTACCGTATGGATGTACTCGTATGGTATTGTACCGTTGTGGTGTGGTTTGGTACCGTAACGAAGTACTCATACGGTATTGTACCGTTCTGGTGTGGTTTTGTACCGTAACGAAATACTCGTACGGTATTGCACCATTTTGGTGTGGTTTGGTACCGTAACGAAGTACTCGTACGGTATTGCACCTTTTTGGTGTGGTTTGGTACCGTTACGAAGTACTCGTAAGGTATTGTACCGTTTTGGTGTGGTTTTGTACCGTAACGAAATACTCGTACGGTATTGCACCGTTTTGGTGTGGTTTGGTACCGTAACGAAGTACTCGTACGGTATTGTACCGTTTTCGTGTGGTTTATATGGTATTACACCTTTTTGGTGTGGTTTGGTACCGTAACGAAGTACTCGTAGGGTATTGTACCGTTTTGGTGTGGTTTTGTACCGTAACGAAATACTCGTACGGTATTGCACCTTTTTGGTGTGGTTTGGTACCGTAACGAAGTACTCGTACCGTATTGTACCGTTTTGGTGTGGTTTTGTACCGTAACGAAGTACTCGTACGGTATTGCACCGTTTTGGTGTGGTTTGGTACCGTAACGAAGTACTCGTACGGTATTGTACCGTTTTGGTGTTGTTTTGTACCGTAACGAAGTACTCGTGTTGTATTGCACCGTTTTGGTGTGGTTTGGTACCGTAACGAAGCACTCGTACGGTATTGTACCGTTTTGGTGTGGTTTTGTACCGTAACGAATTACTCGTACGGTATTGCACCGTTTTGGATTGGTTTGGTACCGTAACGAAGTACTCGTACGGTATTGTACCGTTTTGGTGTGGTTTGTACGGTATTGCACCTTTTTGGTGTGGTTTGGTACCGTAACGAAGTACTCGTACGGTATTGTACCGTTTGGGTGTGGTTTTGTACCATAACGAAATACTCGTACGGTATTGCACCGTTTTGGTGTGGTTTGGTTCCGTAACGAAGTACTCGTACGGTATTGTACCGTTTTGGTGTGGTTTGGTATCGTAACGAAGTACTCGTACGGTATTGCACTGTTTTGGTGTGGTTTGGTACCGTATGGATGTACTCGTACGGTACTGCACCGTTTTGGTGTGGTTTGGTACCGTATGGATGTACTCGTATGGTATTGTACCGTTGTGGTGTGGTTTGGTACCGTAACGAAGTACTCGTACGGTATTGTACCGTTTTGGTGTGGTTTTGTACCGTAACGAAATACTCGTACGGTATTGCACCATTTTGGTGTGGTTTGGTACCGTAACGAAGTACTCGTACGGTATTGCACCTTTTTGGTGTGGTTTGGTACCGTTACGAAGTACTCGTAAGGTATTGTACCGTTTTGGTGTGGTTTTGAACCGTAACGAAATACTCGTACGGTATTGCACCGTTTTGGTGTGGTTTGGTACCGTAACGAAGTAGTCGTACAGTATTGTACCATTTTGGTGTGGTTTGGTACCATATGGATGTACTCGTATGGTATTGCACCGTTTTGGTGTGGTTTGGTACCGTATGGATGTACTCGTACGGTACTGCACCGTTTTGGTGTGGATTGGTACCGTATGGATGTACTCGTAGGGTATTGTACCATTGTGGTGTGGTTTGGTACCGTAACGAAGTACTTGTACGGTATTGCACCGTTTTGGTGTGGTTTGGTACCATATGGATGTACTAGTACGGTATTGCACCGTTTTGGTGTGGTTTGGTACCGTATGGATGTACTCGTACGGTACTGCACCGTTTTGGTGTGGTTTGGTACCGTATGGATGTACTCGTATGGTATTGTACCGTTGTGGTGTGGTTTGGTACCGTAACGAAGTACTCATACGGTATTGTACCGTTCTGGTGTGGTTTTGTACCGTAACGAAATACTCGTACGGTATTGCACCATTTTGGTGTGGTTTGGTACCGTAACGAAGTACTCGTACGGTATTGCACCTTTTTGGTGTGGTTTGGTACCGTTACGAAGTACTCGTAAGGTATTGTACCGTTTTGGTGTGGTTTTGTACCGTAACGAAATACTCGTACGGTATTGCACCGTTTTGGTGTGGTTTGGTACCGTAACGAAATACTCGTACGGTATTGAACCGTTTTGGTGTGATTTGTATGGTATTGCACCTTTTTGGTGTGGTTTGGTACCGTAACGAAGTACTCGTACGGTATTGTACCGTTTTTGTGTGGTTTTGTACCGTAACGAAATACTCGTACGGTATTGCACCTTTTTGGTGTGGTTTGGTACCGTAACGAAGTACTCGTACGGTATTGTACCGTTTTGGTGTGGTTTTGTACCGTAACGAAGTACTCGTACGGTATTGCACCGTTTTGGTGTGGTTTGGTACCGTAACGAAGTACTCGTACGGTATTTTACCGTTTTGGTGTGGTTTTGTACCGTAACGAAGTACTCGTACGGTGTTGCACCGTTTTGGTGTGGTTTTGTACCGTAACGAAGTACTCGTACGGTATTGTACCGTTTTGGTGTGGTTTTGTACCGTAACGAAATACTCGTACGGTATTGCACCGTTTTGGATTGGTTTGGTACCGTAACGAAGTACTCGTACGGTATTGTACCGTTTTGGTGTGGTTTGTACGGTATTGCACCTTTTTGGTGTGGTTTGGTACCGTAACGAAGTACTCGTACGGTATTGTACCGTTTTGGTGTGGTTTTGTACCATAACGAAATACTCGTACGGTATTGCACCTTTTTGGTGTGGTTTGGTACCGTAACGAAGTACTCGTACGGTATTGTACCGTTTTGGTGTGGTTTTGTACCGTAACGAAGTACTCGTACGGTATTGCACCGTTTTGGTGTGGTTTGGTACCGTAACGAAGTACTCGTACGGTATTGTACCGTTTTGGTGTGGTTTTGTACCGTAACGAAGTACTCGTACGGTATTGCACCGTTTTGGTGTGGTTTGGTACCGTAACGAAGTACTCGTACGGTATTGTACCATTTTGGTGTGGTTTTGTACCGTAACGAAATACTCGTACGGTATTGCACCGTTTTGGATTGGTTTGGTACCGTAACGAAGTACTCGTACGGTATTGTACCGTTTTGGTGTGGTTTGTACGGTATTGCACCTTTTTGGTGTGGTTTGGTACCGTAACGAAGTACTCGTACGGTATTGTACCGTTTTGGTGTGGTTTTGTACCATAACGAAATACTCGTACGGTATTGCACCTTTTTGGTGTGGTTTGGTACCGTAACGAAGTACTCGTACGGTATTGTACCGTTTTGGTGTGGTTTTTTACCATAACGAAATACTCGTACGGTATTGCACCTTTTTGGTGTGGTTTGGTACCGTAACGAAATACTCGTACGGTATTGCACCGTTTTGGTTTGGTTTGGCACCGTAACGAAGTACTCGTACGGTATTGCACCGTTTTTGGGTGGTTTGGTACTATACCGATGTACTCGTACGGTATTGCACCGTTTTGGTTTGGTTTGGTACCGTAACGAAGTACTCATACGGTATTGTACCGTTTTGGTGTGGTTTTGTACCGTAGCGAAGTACTCGTACGGTATTGCACCGTTTTGGTGTGGTTTGGTACCGTAACGAAGTACTTGTACGGTATTGTACCGTTTTGGTGTGGTTTTGTACCGTAACGAAATACTCGTACGGTATTGCACCGTTTTGGATTGGTTTGGTACCGTAACGAAGTACTCGTACGGTATTGTACCGTTTTGGTCTGGTTTGTACGGTATTGCACCTTTTTGGTGTGGTTTGGTACCGTAACGAAGTACTCGTACGGTATTGTACCGTTTTAGTGTGGTTTTGTACCATAACGAAATACTCGTACGGTATTGCACCTTTTTGGTGTGGTTTGGTACCGTAACGAAGTACTCGTACGGTATTGTACCGTTTTGGTGTGGTTTTTTACCATAACGAAATACTCGTACGGTATTGCACCGTTTTGGTTTGGTTTGGTACCGTAACGAAGTACTCGTACGGTATTGTACCATTTTGGTGTGGTTTGGTACCGTAACGAAGTACTCGTACGGTATTGCACCGTTTTGGTGTGGTTTGGTACCGTAACGAAGTACTCGTACGGTATTGCACCGTTTTTGGGTGGTTTGGTACTATACCGATGTACTCGTACGGTATTGCACCGTTTTGGTTTGGTTTGGTACCGTAACGAAGTACTCGTACGGTATTGTACCGTTTTGGTGTGGTTTGGTACCGTTACGAAGTACTCGTACGGTATTGCATCGTTTTGGTGTGGTTTGGTACCGTCACAAAGTACTCTTACGGTATTGCACCGTTTTGGTTTGGTTTGGTACTGTAACGAAGTACTCGTACGGTATTGTACCGTTTTGTTGTGGTTTGGTACCGTAACGAAGTACTCGTACGGTATTGCACCGTTTTGGTGTGGTTTGGTACCGTAACGATGTACTCTTACGGTATTGCTCCGTTTTGGTTTGGTTTGGTGCCGTAACGAAGTACTCGTACGGTATTGTACCGTTTTGGTGTGGTTTGTACGGTATTGCTCCTTTTTGGTGTGGTTTGGTACCGTAATGAAGTACTCGTACCGTATTGTACCGTTTTGGTGTGGTTTTGTACCGTAACGAAGTACTCGTACGGTATTGCACCGTTTTGGTGTGGTTTGGTACCGTAACGAAGTACTCGTACGGTATTGTACCGTTTTGGTGTTTTTTTGTACCGTAACGAAGTACTCGTATGGTATTGCACCGTTTTGGTGTGGTTTGGTACCGTAACGAAGTACTCGTACGGTATTGTACCGTTTTGGTGTGGTTTTGTACCGTAACGAAATACTCGTATGGTATTGCACCGTTTTGGATTGGTTTGGTACCGTAACGAAGTACTCGTACGGTATTATACCGTTTTGGTGTGGTTTGTACGGTATTGCACCGTTTTGGTGTGGTTTGGTACCGTAACGAAGTACTCGTACGGTATTGAACCGTTTTGGTGTGGTTTGTATGGTATTGCACCTTTTTGGTGTGGTTTGGTACCGTAACGAAGTACTCGTACGGTATTGTACCGTTTTGGTGTGGTTTTGTACCGTAACGAAATACTCGTACGGTATTGCACCTTTTTGGTGTGGTTTGGTACCGTAAGGAAGTACTCGTACGGTATTGTACCGTTTTGGTGTGGTTTGTACCGTAACGAAGTACTCGTACGGTATTGCACCGTTTTGGTGTGGTTTGGTACCGTAACGAAGTACTCGTACCGTATTGTACCGTTTTGGTGTGGTTTTGTACCGTAACGAAGTACTCGTACGGTATTGCACCGTTTTGGTGTGGTTTGGTACCGTAACGAAGTACTCGTACGGTATTGTACCGTTTTGGTGTGGTTTTGTACCGTAACGAAATACTCGTACGGTATTGCACCGTTTTGAATTGGTTTGGTACCGTAACGAAGTACTCGTACGGTATTGTACCGTTTTGGTGTGGTTTGTACGGTATTGCACCTTTTTGGTGTGGTTTGGTACCGTAACGAAGTACTCGTACGGTATTGTACCGTTTTGGTGTGGTTTTGTACCATAACGAAATACTCGTACGGTATTGCACCTTTTTGGTGTGGTTTGGTACCGTAACGAAGTACTCGTACGGTATTGTACCGTTTTGGTGTGGTTTTGTACCATAACGAAATACTCGTACAGTATTGCACCTTTTTGGTGTGGTTTGGTACCGTAACGAAATACTCGTACGGTATTGCACCTTTTTGGTGTGGTTTGGTAGCGTAACGAAATACTCGTACGGTATTGCACCGTTTTGGTGTGGTTTGGTACCGTCACAAAGTACTCTTACGGTATTGCACCGTTTTGGTTTGGTTTGGTACTGTAACGAAGTACTCGTACGGTATTGTACCGTTTTGTTGTGGTTTGGTACCGTAACGAAGTACTCGTACGGTATTGCACCGTTTTGGTGTGGTTTGGTACCGTAACGATGTACACTTACGGTATTGCTCCGTTTTGGTTTGGTTTGGTACCGTAACGAAGTACTTGTACGGTATAGTACCATTTTGGTGTGGTTTGGTATCGTAACATAGTACTCGTACGGTATTGCACCTTTTTGGTGTGGTTTGGTACCGTAACGACGTACTGGTACGGTATTGCACCGTTTTGGTTTGGTTTGGTACCGTAACGAAGTACTCGTACGGTATTGCACCGTTTTGGTGTGGTTTGGTACCGTAACGAAGTACTCGTACGGTATTGCACCGTTTTGGTGTGGTTTGGTACTGTAACGATGTACTCGTACGGTATTGCACCGTTTTGGTTTGGTTTGGTACCCTAACGAAGTACTCGTACGGTATTGCACCGTTTTGGTGTGGTTTGGTACCGTAACGAAGTACTCGTACGGTATTGTACCGTTTTGGTGTGGTTTTGTACCATAACGAAATACTCGTACAGTATTGCACCTTTTTGGTGTGGTTTGGTACCGTAACGAAATACTCGTACGGTATTGCACCGTTTTGGTGTGGTTTGTATGGTATTGCACCTTTTTGGTGTGGTTTGGTACCGTAACGAAGTACTCGTACGGTATTGTACCGTTTTGGTGTGGTTTTGTACCGTAACGAAATACTCGTACGGTATTGCACCTTTTTGGTGTGGTTTGGTACCGTAAGGAAGTACTCGTACGGTATTGTACCGTTTTGGTGTGGTTTGTACCGTAACGAAGTACTCGTACGGTATTGCACCGTTTTGGTGTGGTTTGGTACCGTAACGAAGTACTCGTACCGTATTGTACCGTTTTGGTGTGGTTTTGTACCGTAACGAAGTACTCGTACGGTATTGCACCGTTTTGGTGTGGTTTGGTACCGTAACGAAGTACTCGTACGGTATTGTACCGTTTTGGTGTGGTTTTGTACCGTAACGAAATACTCGTACGGTATTGCACCGTTTTGAATTGGTTTGGTACCGTAACGAAGTACTCGTACGGTATTGTACCGTTTTGGTGTGGTTTGTACGGTATTGCACCTTTTTGGTGTGGTTTGGTACCGTAACGAAGTACTCGTACGGTATTGTACCGTTTTGGTGTGGTTTTGTACCATAACGAAATACTCGTACGGTATTGCACCTTTTTGGTGTGGTTTGGTACCGTAACGAAGTACTCGTACGGTATTGTACCGTTTTGGTGTGGTTTTGTACCATAACGAAATACTCGTACAGTATTGCACCTTTTTGGTGTGGTTTGGTACCGTAACGAAATACTCGTACGGTATTGCACCTTTTTGGTGTGGTTTGGTAGCGTAACGAAATACTCGTACGGTATTGCACCGTTTTGGTGTGGTTTGGTACCGTCACAAAGTACTCTTACGGTATTGCACCGTTTTGGTTTGGTTTGGTACTGTAACGAAGTACTCGTACGGTATTGTACCGTTTTGTTGTGGTTTGGTACCGTAACGAAGTACTCGTACGGTATTGCACCGTTTTGGTGTGGTTTGGTACCGTAACGATGTACACTTACGGTATTGCTCCGTTTTGGTTTGGTTTGGTACCGTAACGAAGTACTTGTACGGTATAGTACCATTTTGGTGTGGTTTGGTATCGTAACATAGTACTCGTACGGTATTGCACCTTTTTGGTGTGGTTTGGTACCGTAACGACGTACTGGTACGGTATTGCACCGTTTTGGTTTGGTTTGGTACCGTAACGAAGTACTCGTACGGTATTGAACCGTGTTGGTGTGGTTTGGTACCGTAACGAAGTACTCGTACGGTATTGCACCGTTTTGGTGTGGTTTGGTACTGTAACGATGTACTCGTACGGTATTGCACCGTTTTGGTTTGGTTTGGTACCCTAACGAAGTACTCGTACGGTATTGCACCGTTTTGGTGTGGTTTGGTACCGTAACGAAGTACTCGTACGGTATTGTACCGTTTTGGTGTGGTTTGGTACCGTAACGAAGCACTCGTACGGTATTGCACCGTTTTGGTGCGGTTTGGTACCGTATGAATGTACTCGTACGGTATTGCACAATTTTGGTGTGGTTTGGTACCGTATGGATGTACTCGTACGGTATTGCACTGTTTTGGTGTGGTTTGGTACCGTAATGAAGTACTCGTACGGTACTGTACCGTTTTCGTGTGGTTTGGTACCGTAACGAAGTACTCGTACGGTATTGCACCGTTTTGGTGAGGTTTGGTACCGTATGGATGTACTCGTACGGTATTGCACCGTTTTGGTGTGGTTTGGTACCGTATGGATGTACTCGTACGGTATTGCACCGTTTTGGTGTGGTTTGGTACCGTAACGAAGTACTCGTACGTTATTGTTCCCTTTTTGAGTGGTTTGGTACCGTAACGATGAACTCGTACGGTATTGCACCGTTTTGGTGTGGTTAGGTACCGTATGGAAGTACTCGTACGGTATTGCACCGTTTTGGTTTGGTTTGGTTCCGTAACGAAGTACTCGTACGGTATTGCACCGTTTTGTTGTGGTTTGGTACCGTATGGATGTACTCGTACGGTATTGCACCGTTTTGGTTTGGTTTGGTACCTTAACGAAGTACTCGTACGGTATTGTACCGTTTTGGTGTGGTTTGGTACCGTAACGAAGCACTCGTACGGTATTGCACCGTTTTGGTGTGGTTTGGTACCGTATGGATGTACTCGTACGGTATTGCACAGTTTTGGTGTGGTTTGGTACCGTATGGATGTACTCGTACAGTATTGCACCGTTTTGGTTTGGTTTGGTACCTTAACGAAGTACTCGTACGGTATTGTACCGTTTTGGTGTGGTTTGGTACCGTAACGAAGAACTCGTACGGTATTGCACCGTTTTGGTGTGGTTTGGTACCGTATGTATGTACTCGTACGGTATTGCACTGTTTTGGTGTGGTTTGGTACCGTAACGAAGTACTCGTACGGTATTGTACCGTTTTCGTGTGGTTTGGTACCGTAACGAAGTACTCGTACGGTATTGCACCGTTTTGGTGAGGTTTGGTACCGTATGGATGTACTCGTACGGTATTGCACCGTTTTGGTGTGGTTTGGTACCGTAACGAAGTACTCGTACGTTATTGTTCCCTTTTTGTGTGGTTTGGTACCGTAACGATGTACTCGTACGGTATTGCACCGTTTTGGTGTGGTTAGGTACCGTATGGAAGTACTCGTACGGTATTGCACCGTTTTGGTTTGGTTTGGTTCCGTAACGAAGTACTCGTACGGTATTGCACCGTTTTGTTGTGGTTTGGTACCGTATGGATGTACTCGTACGGTATTGCACCGTTTTGGTTTGGTTTGGTACCTTAACGAAGTACTCGTACGGTATTGTACCGTTTTGGTGTGGTTTGGTACCGTAACGAAGCACTCGTACGGTATTGCACCGTTTTGGTGTGGTTTGGTACCGTATGGATGTACTCGTACGGTATTGTACCGTTTTGGTGTGGTTTGGTACCGTAACGAAGTACTCGTACGTTATTGTTCCCTTTTGGTGTGGTTTGGTACCGTAACGATGTACTTATAACGCCCCGAATTTTGGGTACGTTAAAAAGACATTTTATTCATAAAATCAAATGGAGTCTGGCGTTAAATAAGTAATTTTATTGAAAATAAACTGAGTCAAGCTCTTTATTACAACAGAAACTTAAAAGGAGTACTTTTATTACAAACAGATGGGAACTAAGGTTCTTAACTACAGCTCCGCCTGCTCCTCCATCTGAGCCAGCTCTTCAGCTCTAAATGCCTCCAAGGTGTAACGTTCACCCTGTTCATCTACAAAGTCTGACACATTATACCAGCGTCGCCACCGATATAATATGTCAGGGTCACCGAAAAGGCAACACCGTGAGCTACGAAAGCTCAATAGAAAAATCCTATACCCGCTAACCCATAACTAACAAACAACAGGTTATAACGTCACATCGATTTCCACATGATCTGTGTATACACAGCTACAAAAGATAACATTAATAACACATCCGCAATTGCTATATCACTATCGTTGGTGTCCAAGATTCTCTGAGTTTCTCCTACGCAACTCATCGTAGACCGTGTCAACATTTTCACATACCAATTCATCTTTTCAAAAACCATTTGTTTAACTCACACAATTTGCATTGGCTCCGTACCGCGGATAACCAAGCTACACACCCAACCTCGGTTCCGCCGCGCCGGTCTCCCGAGTATCCTCACAATGGTTCTGCCGCGCCGGGTTCCCATTGGCACACAAAACTTGCATTGGCTCCTCTCCGCGGATAACCAAGCCATATTACCAATGAGGCTACCACGTCCGGCCGCATTGGCAATCTTCACAATGGGCTACCAAGTCCGGCCACATTGTGGTTTTCACAATCCACGCAATGGGCTACCAAGTCCGGCCACATTACGAGTTTTCATACACACAACGGGCTACCAAGTCCGGCCACGTTGCGGTTTTCACAATCCACACGATGTGCTACCACGTCCGGCCGCATCGTGGGTTTCCATACACACAATGGGCTACCAAATCCGGCCACATTGCGGTTTCAAAACACATCTCATCATTATCCACACCCTAGGTGTCATGTTTCTACTTTCTTGATTTTCGTGTCTCGTTTCTCATGCATAGACTCCGCGGTGAGACTTTTCACATACGATATCATTCATTATACTATTCCAACTAACAAGATCATCCATTTTAAAACTACTTGACATGCTTGAATCACTTAATAACAAACATCATGCATTTCATATACTTTCAACAAAAGATAACATTATCTACTTTAAATGACATGATTAAAGTTTCTTCCTAACGAACTTATAATTGGGTACAAGACTATATTTGGGAAAATAGGTAAAGATAACTACTTGGGATGGAAGATAAGGATATCCTACCTTGCTTCTTGGCGGTAGTAGTTGGTTATAAAGATTCGGTCTACGGTTTTGGATTTCGGCGGCGTAACTGCGTCGGTTTTGCTTCGAAAGGAAAAGAGTTGTACTTTCTTTTCCTCGAAACAACTTCCTAACTTAACTAAGCTACTTTAAAAGATCTAAAGGTGGTTTTGAAAGTGGTTTGGTGGTTTCTCTCAAGAACACTCAAGAACATAAGAAAACTAGAACTTTGAAAGCAAGAACTCTTGAAATTTCTAGAGAGAAGTGAGAGCAATGGTTGAAGGTGTGAGTTTAAGCTTGGAGTGAGCTTCTATTTATAGGCCAAGGCTCCTCCTCTCCCTCTCTCAACCGAATCTCTCTCTCTCTCTCTACATCTTTGATTTCCTTCACATGTCAAGCTTGATTGAAAGCTTGATGGGTGAAGTTAAGGCTTGGTTGGAAGATCAATGGCTAAATGGTAGGCTTGCATGGCTAGTTTTAGTCCTTGGATTTGATCTTTGGGAGATTTGTTGGAAGATTTGGAGACAATGGTATAAGATTTAGTCTTAAACAAGCATAGAAGTACAATGGAGGAAGTTTCTTAGCTAGGAAGGAAGATATCACCCATGGATTGAAAAGATGAGAAAGATCAAGGAAGTACAAACAAATCTCTCCCTCTCTCTCTCCTATCTCTCTCTCTCGGCCCATCTCTCTCTCTCTCTCTCTCTCTCTCTCTCTCTCTCGGCAATCTCTCTCTCCCTCTCCTTCTCTCTCTCTCTCCCTAGTACACTTATATATATACATATATATATATAAACAAGAAAGAATAAGAAAGTACAAGATTTCCAAATTTAAAATCCTATTAAAGAAATACAATTAGGCACATGTTGATTAAATAAATAAACTAGGGTACTTTGTAATCTAGGTAGATCACACCTCCCTTTAAACAAATCTAATTGGGTACAAAACCCCAATACAAAATAATATTAAGGGTACTTTTAAGAATCTTAGGCCTTAAAGGCTATTAAGGCTACTAAGTACTTTAATAATAAAGTAATGTGTACTTTATCACATGGGGTTTAAGAAAAAATATTATTTTAATGAACCCATGTACTTGGTGAAAGAATAACTCTATTATCCAATGGATAATAATTCCCCTAACGGTTATCGTCCAATGGATAATAAGGTACGAGTACTTTAATTACTAAACTAAGTTTTTGGAAAAGACTACATGTCCTTTTTGAAAATACACAAGTGATATATATATATATATATGTACTTACCAAATAAAATAAAGAAAAGGCTTTTGTCCAATGGGTAAAGATTACCCTAATGGTTATTATCCAATGGTCCATAGTTACTTGGGTACTTTTATTAGTAATTTAATTGAAAAGTACTTTTCAAAAATAATTATAAATGTCAATCATAGTACTTTGTTTAAATCTTTCAAAAATCCTTTTAATATAAAGAAATGGGTTTCTTTTATCCAATGGGTAATAATTCTCCTAACATTTATTGTCCAATGGATAAAGAATAAAACTAAAACAATAAAAGAAAACAATTAAACCATTTCTAGTCTAGGGTTCAAAAAGGTTCAAAAGGTTCAAGATGGGCAAAATGGTCCATCTTCGGTTAGGGAAACGTAACTAGGTGACTTCCTAGTTTGGTTACTCCATCGAGCCGGTTAGAAGCTAACTAGGCTTGCTAAGTAGGGCATATAAGTCAAGAAACGATCCTTGAGGGGCTAAAGTGCAATTAGAGTTTCTAGTCGAGGAATACAGTGATACGGTGTTCAATTGCTTGAATACGAACTACTAGGAAACAAATAAGAAAATCATCGAGAAATTAAGAAATTTCGAATAACGACGAGATTTTTATTGAATGAAAAATCGGAGTTGTTACACTAAAAAGTCTAACTATGACGAAAGCAAGAAATCAAATAGCCACTCAAGAGAAAATGAGTAATTTAAATAAAATTCAAATATTTAACGAAAATTTTTATTGACCAAAATTGAGGGGCGTTACAGTACTCATACGGTATTGCACCGTTTTGGTGTGGTTTGGTACCGTATGGAAGTACTCGTACGGTATTGCACCGTTTTGGTTTGGTTTGGTTCCGTAACGAAGTACTCGTACGGTATTGCACCGTTTTGGTGTGGTTTGGTATCGTATGGATGTACTCGTACGGTATTGCACTGTTTTGGTTTGGTTTGGTACCTTAACGAAGTACTCGTACGGTATTGTACCGTTTTGGTGTGGTTTGGTACCGTAACGAAGCACTCGTACGGTATTGCACCGTTTTGGTGGGGTTTCGTACCGTATGGATGTACTCGTACGGTATTGCACCATTTTGGTGTGGTTTGGTACCGTATGGATGTACTCGTACGGTATTGCACCGTTTTGGTTTGGTTTGGTACCTTAACGAAGTACTCGAACGGTATTGTACCGTTTTGGTGTGGTATGGTACCGTAACGAAGAACTCGTACGGTATTGCACCGTTTTGGTGTGGTTTGGTACCGTATGGATGTACTCGTACGATATTGCACCGTTTTGGTGGGGTTTGGTATCGTATGGATGTACTCGTACGGTATTGCACCGTTTTGGTTTGGTTTGGCACCTTAACGAAGTACTCGTTCGGTATTGTACCGTTTTTGTGTGGTTTGGTACCGTAACGAAGCACTCGTACGGTATTGCACCGTTTTGGTGTGGTTTGGTACCGTATGGATGTACTCGTACGGTATTGTACCGTTTTTGTGTGGTTTCGTACCGTAACGAAGTACTCGTATGGTATTGTACCATTTTGGGGTTGTTTGGTACCGTAACGATGTACTCGTACGGTATTGCACCGTTTTGGTTTGGTTTGGTACCGTAACGAAGTACTCATACGGTATTGTACCATTTTGGTGTGGTTTGGTACCGTAACGAAGTACTCGTACGGTATTGCACCGTTTTGGTGTGGTTTGCTACCGTATGGATGTACTCGAACGGTATTGCACCGTTTTGGTGTGGTTTGGTACCGTATGGATGTACTCGTACGGTATTGCACCGTTTTGGTGTGGTTTGGTACCGTAACGAAGTACTCGTACGGTATTGTACCGTTTTGGTGTCGTTTGGTACCGTAACGAAGTACTCGTACAGTATTGCACCGTTTTGGTGTGGTTTGGTACCGTATGGATGTACTCGTACGGTATTGCACCGTTTTGGTGTGGTTTGGGACCGTATGGATGTACTCGTACGGTACTGCACCATTTTGGTGTGGTTTGGTACCGTATGGATGTACTCGTATGGTATTGTACCGTTATTGTGTGGTTTGGTACCGTACCGAAGTACTCGTACTGTCACGCCCTGGATTTTCAACATAATAATAATAGCATTTCCAACAAAAGTCCAACGTTATAATACATCATAATACCCCAAAATATTTTTCATAATTCATGCGAGAGAATAAAATCAAGTTTGAATAGAGTTACAATATTGACACCCTGGCCCAATTTCCAGAATTAGTCAAAAGAGGATAAGTTTAGCGATTACATGATTCCCAAAGTCAAAAGCGTTCAAATGAAGTTACAATTGCATCTTTCAAAAGGGAGTATACAAAGATGCTAGAACAACTCCTGATTGTCGGCTTTCAAAAGATACGATGTAAAAGATGCACTTCATGCACTCCAAAATCAATGCCCTTGAGGTGTACCTGAAAATGATGATAGGTTGAGCTACACTAGCCCAGTAGAGAAATCGGCACTACGTTTATATGAATTGAGTAAAGTGTAATGAATGAATGAGGACACAATTCACTGAGTCGCCAACAAGAAAGTTTAAACCGAATAAGGAGTTTAATGCCCAATCAATACCATTTCTACCCACGTTCCATCTTTTACCTATGACTTTACGAACTTAACGAAACAACCCAACACGTGGAATCGCTACTCGTCTATTTCTATTTCTATCGAAGTACCACTACATCAGGCATTTTAAATGTATCATACATCTCATTTCCGTATCCTTGCCATACGATTTTAATCTGAGCATTCGGGACCTCGCACTATCCCCTACTGAGCATTTGGGACCTCGCACTATTCCCACTTCATCTTACGCAATCTCATGTTCAGGCCTATAGACCTCACACCATCGGCTTATACCAACAAGTACCAAACATGTAACAAAAGTTCAATAAATGAAACCTGAAGGACTAACTATCCCAAGTCGGCACCCATCTCATTCGTAATTATCACTATTAACCACTCATCATTTATAAACTATTTCACATAATAACCAATACAAGTCCGCTAACGCTATTAATTTAACAGATTGTACAAAAACCAAGTGTTTCGAGTTTCTCAACTCTGATTGCAAGCCCATTTTGGTCCACCAAACCTCAGAATCCGAAAGCAAGTATTCAAACAAAGTTGTAGAGGATCGAATCAGCTGTCCAACACAATTTGAATCGAATCTAACCGACATCGCATGAAAGAGTTATGCCCAAAATACGAACTGCTGTCAGGGAACAAAAACAACACATCCAGATCTGGAATACAGATTGGAGAATGGACGTTTCTGGGTATAATTTATGAGTATGAATTTCTGTTCATATTTTTCCTAGATAGTAGACTCAAACACGGAACTTTTGGCCCAAGAATCAACCAAAATGGAGCTTTGTAGAGTCCTAGGGAATTTCTGCAAGATCTGCAAAAAAAACTTGAACCAGTCCGGCCAGGAGCAGAAAAGTGACGAAAATAAGGGATTTTCAAGGCCAAATCCCAAACAATCAACAAAAGTAAAATCAATCACAATATCCACACATCACACTAACTCAAAAACACATAAAAGTAGTTAGATTTCCCTACCTCAAAGATCGAAAGCACAAGCTCAAGCTCAATCGAACTCTAGGGCTTCAAATTCGAAATCCACCGAGATACACCCCTTCCAAGCTTAATCAACGCAACTCACACGTCGGGGAAGTTAGAACACGGCATAGAGAGGTTGGGTTTCCATGGGTTTGAGCTATGGATGCAAGACCCAAGAGAGAGAGAGAGGGAGAGGGTGCGTCGGACGGAGAGAGAGAGAGAGAGAGAGATCTGTCGTGTGTGAGAAGAGAGGGTAAGGAAAATGATTGTGTGGCTCTCACACACCCATATATATATACTCATGTACTTTTGCATTACACTAACACCCCTAACTTTCAAGTTCTATCACATTCAACCCATATCACATATTCACATAACATTTCATATTATCCCATAATTATAACTTTTATTAGAATATTAAAATTGTTGAAATAAATAAAAAAAAAAATACGGGTCTCTACACGTACGGTATTGGACCGTTTTGGTGTGGTTTGGTACCGTAAAGATGTACTCGTACGGTATTGCACCGTTTTGGTGAGGTTTGGTACCGTATGGATGTACTCGTACGGTATTGTACCGTTTTGGTGTGGTTTGGTACCGTAACGAAGTACTCGTACGGTATTGCACCGTTTTGGTGTGGTTTGGTACCGTAACGAAGTACTCGTACGGTATTGCACCGTTTTGGTGTGGTTTGGTACCCTAACGATGTACTCGTACGGTATTGCACCGTTTTGGTTTGGTTGGGTACCGTAACGAAGTACTCATACGGTGTTGTACCGTTTTGGTGTGGTTTGGTACCGTAATGAAGTACTCGTACGGTATTGCACCGTTTTGGTGTGGTTTGGTACCGTAACAAAGTACTCTTACGGTATTGCACCGTTTTGGTTTGGTTTGGTACTGTAACGAAGTACTCGTACGGTATTGTACCATTTTGATGTGGTTTGGTACCGTAACGAAGTACTCGTACGGTATTGCACCGTTTTGGTGTGGTTTGGTACCGTATGGATGTACTCGTACGGTATTGCACCGTTTTGGTGTGGTTTGGTACCGTATGGATGTACTCGTACGGTATTGTACCGTTTTGGTGTGGTTTGGTACCGTAACGAAGTACTCGTACGTTATTGTTCCCTTTTTGTGTGGTTTGGTACCGTAACGATGTACTCGTACGGTATTGCACCGTTTTGGTGTGGTTTGGTACCGTATGGAAGTACTCGTACGGTATTGCACCGTTTTGGTTTGGTTTGGTTCCGTAACGAAGTACTCGTACGGTATTGCACCGTTTTGGTGTGGTTTGGTACCGTATGGATGTACTCGTACGGTATTGCACTGTTTTGGTTTGGTTTGGTACCTTAACGAAGTACTCGTACGGTATTGTACCGTATTGGTGTGGTTTGGTACCGTAACGAAGCACTCGTACGGTATTGCACGGTTTTGGTGGGGTTTGGTACCGTATGGATGTACTCGTACGGTATTGCACCGTTTTGGTGTGGTTTGGTACCGTATGTATGTACTCATACGGTTTTGCACCGTTTTGGTTTGGTTTGGTACCTTAACGAAGTACTCGTACGGTATTGTACCGTTTTGGTGTGGTTTGGTACCGTAACGAAGAACTCGTACGGTATTGCACCGTTTTGGTGGGGTTTGGTACCGTGTGGATGTACTCGTACGGTATTGCACCGTTTTGGTGTGGTTTGGTACCGTAACGAAGTACTCGTATGGTATTGTACCGTTTTCATGTGGTTTGGTACCGTAACGAAGTACTCGTACGGTATTGCACCGTTTTGGTGTGGTTTGGTACCGTAACGAAGAACTCGTACGGTATTGCACCGTTTTGGTGTGGTTTGGTACCGTATGGATGTACTCGTACGGTATTGCACCGTTTTGGTGTGGTTTGGTACCGTAACGAAGTACTCGTATGGTATTGTACCGTTTTCATGTGGTTTGGTACCGTAACGAAGTACTCGTACGGTATTGCACCGTTTTGGTGAGGTTTGGTACCGTATGGATGTACTCGTACGGTATTGCACCGTTTTGGTGTGGTTTGGTACCGTATGGATGTACTCGTACGGTATTGTACCGTTTTGGTGTGGTTTGGTACCGTAACGAAGTACTCGTACGTTATTGTTCCCTTTTTGTGTGGTTTGGTACCGTAACGATGTACTCGTACGGTATTGCACCGTTTTGGTGTGGTTTGGTACCGTATGGAAGTACTCATACGGTATTGCACCGTTTTGGTTTGGTTTGGTTCCGTAACGAAGTACTCGTATGGTATTGCACCGTTTTGGTGTGGTTTGGTACCGTATGGATGTACTCGTACGGTATTGTACCGTTTTTGTGTGGTTTCGTACCGTAACGAAGTACTCGTATGGTATTGTACTATTTTGGGGTTGTTTGGTACCGTAACGATGTACTCGTACGGTATTGCACCGTTTTGGTTTGGTTTGGTACCGTAACGAAGTACTCATACGGTATTGTACCATTTTGGTGTGGTTTTGTACCGTAACGAAGTACTCGTACGGTATTGCACCGTTTTGGTGTGGTTTGCTACCGTATGGATGTACTCGTACGGTATTGCACCATATTGGTGTGGTTTGGTACCGTATGGATGTACTCGTACGGTATTGCACCGTTTTGGTGGGGTTTGGTAACGTAAGGAAGTACTCGTACGGTATTGTACCGTTTTGGTGTGGTTTGGTACTGTAACGAAGTACTCGTACGGTATTGCACCGTTTTGGTGTGGTTTGTTACCGTATGGATGTACTCGTACGGTATTGCACCGTTTTGGTTTCGTTTGGTACTTTAACGAAGTACTCGTAGGGTATTGTACCGTTTTGGTGTGGTTTGTTACCGTAACGAAGAACTCGTACGGTATTGCACCGTTTTGGTGGGGTTTGGTTCCGTATGGATGTACTCGTACGGTATTGCACCATTACATCGTACGGTATTGCACCATTTTTGTGTGGTTTGGTACCGTAACGAAGTACTCGTACGGTATTGCACCGTTTTGGTGTGGTTTGGTAACCTAACGATGTACTCGTACGGTATTGCACCGTTTTGGTTTGGTTGGGTACCGTAACGAAGTACTCATACGGTATTGTACCGTTTTTGTGTGGTTTCGTACCGTAACGAAGTACTCGTATGGTATTGTACTATTTTGGGGTTGTTTGGTACCGTAACGATGTACTCGTACGGTATTGCACCGTTTTGGTTTGGTTTGGTACCGTAACGATGTACTCATACGGTATTGTACCATTTTGGTGTGGTTTTGTACCGTAATGAAGTACTCGTACGGTATTGCACCGTTTTGGTGTGGTTTGCTACCGTATGGATGTACTCGTACGGTATTGCACCATTTTGGTGTGGTTTGGTACCGTATGGATGTACTCGTACGGTATTGCACCGTTTTGGTGGGGTTTGGTACCGTAAGGAAGTACTCGTACGGTATTGTACCGTTTTGGTGTGGTTTGGTACCGTAACGAAGTACTCGTACGGTATTGCACCGTTTTGGTGTGGTTTGTTACCGTATGGATGTACTCGTACGGTATTGCACCGTTTTGGTTTCGTTTGGTACTTTAACGAAGTACTCGTAGGGTATTGTACCGTTTTGGTGTGGTTTGTTACCGTAACGAAGAACTCGTACGGTATTGCACCGTTTTGGTGGGGTTTGGTTCCGTATGGATGTACTCGTACGGTATTGCACCATTTTTGTGTGGTTTGGTACCGTATGGATGTACTCGTACAGTATTCAACCGTTTTGGTTCGGTTTGGTACCTTAACGAAGTACTCGTACGGTATTGTACCATTTTGGGGTGGTTTGGTACCGTAACGAAGAACTCGTACGGTATTGCACCGTTTTGGTGTGGTTTGGTACCGTATGGATGTACTAGTACATATTGCACCATTTTGGTTTGGTTTGGTACCGTAACGAAATACTCGTACGGTATTGTACCGTTTTCTTGTGGTTTGGTACCGTAACGAAGTACTCGTACGGTATTGCACCGTTTTGGTGAGGTTTGGTACCGTATGGATGTACTCGTACGGTATTGCACCGTTTTGGTGTGGTTTGGTACCGTATGGATGTACTCGTACGGTATTGTTCCGTTTTGGTGTGGTTTGGTACCGTAACGAAGTACTCGTACGTTATTGTTCCCTTTTTGTGTGGTTTGGTACCGTAACGATGTACTCGTACGGCTTTGCACCATTTTGGTGTGGTTTGGTACCGTTTGGAAGTACTCGTACGGTATTGCACCGTTTTGGTTTGGTTTGGTTCCGTAACGAAGTACTCGTCCGGTATTGCACCGTTTTGGGGTGGTTTGGTACCGTATGGATGTACTCGTACGGTATTGTACCGTTTTTGTGTGGTTTCGTACCGCAACGAAGTACTCGTATGGTATTGTACCATTTTGGGGTTGTTTGGTACCGTAATGATGTACTCGTACGGTATTGCACCGTTTTTGTTTGGTTTGGTACCGTAACGAAGTACTCATACGGTATTGTACCATTTTGGTGTGGTTTGGTACCGTAACGAAGTACTCGTACGGTATTGCACCGTTTTGGTGTGGTTTGCTACCGTATGGATGTACTCGTACGGTATTGCACCGTTTTGGTGTGGTTTGGTACCGTATGGATGTACTCGTACGGTATTGCACCGTTTTGGTGTGGTTTGGTACCGTTAGGAAGTACTCGTACGGTATTGTCCCGTTTTGGTGTGGTTTGGTACCGTAACGAACTACTCGTACGGTATTGCACCGTTTTGGTGTGGTTTGGTACCGTAACGAAGTACTCGTACGGTATTGTACCGTTTTGGTGTGGTTTGTTTCCGTAACGAAGTACTCGTACGGTATTGCACTGTTTTGGTGTGGTTTGGTACCGTAACGATGTACTCGTACGGTATTGCACCGTTTTGGTGTGGTTTGGGACCGTATGGATGTACTCGTACGGTACTGCACCGTTTTGGTGTGGTTTGGTACCCTATGGATGTACTCGTATGGTATTGTACCGTTATTGTGTGGTTTGGTACCGTACCGAAGTACTCGTACGGTATTGGACCGTTTTGGTGTGGTTTGGTACCGTAAAGATGTACTCGTACGGTATTGCACCGTTTTGGTGTGGTTTGGAACCGTATGGATGTACTCGTACAGTATTGTACCGTTTTGGTGTGGTTTGGTACCGTAACAAAGTACTCGTACGGTATTGCACCGTTTTGGTGTGGTTTGGAACCGTAACGATGTACTCGTACGGTATTGCACCGTTTTCGTTTGGTTGGGTACCGTAACGAAGTACACGTACGGTGTTGTACCGTTTTGGTGTGGTTTGGTACCGTAACAAAGTACTCGTACGGTATTGCACCGTTTTGGTGTGGTTTGGAACCGTAACGATGTACTCGTACGGTATTGCACCGTTTTCGTTTGGTTGGGTACCGTAACGAAGTACACGTACGGTATTGCACCGTTTTGGTGTGGTTTGGTACCGTAACAAAGTACTCGTACGGTATTGCACCGTTTTGGTGTGGTTTGGTACCGTAACAAAGTACTCTTACGGTATTGCACCGTTTTGGTTTGGTTTGGTACCGTAACAAAGTACTCGTACGGTATTGCACCGTTTTGGTGTGGTTTGGTACCGTATGGATGTACTCGTACGGTATTGCACCGTTTTGGTGTGGTTTGGTACCGTATGGATGTATTCGTACGGTATTGCACCGTTTTGGTGTGATTTGGTAACGTAACGAAGTACTCGTACGGTATTGCACCGTTTTGGTGTGGTTTGGTACCGTATGGATGTACTCGTACGGTATTGCACCGTTTTGGTTTGGTTTGGTACCGTAACGAAGTACTCGTTCGGTATTGTACCGTTTTGGTGTGGTTTAGTACCGTAACGAAGCACTCGTACGGTATTGCACCGTTTTGTTGTGGTTTGGTACCGTATGGATGTACTCGTACGGTATTGCACCGTTTTGGTGTGGTTTGGTACCGTATGGATGTACTCGTACAGTATTGTACCATTTTGGAGTGGTTTGGTACCGTAACGAAGTACTCGTACGGTATTGTACCATTTTGGTGTGGTTTGGTACCGTAACGTTGTACTCGTACGGTATTGCACCGTTTGGATTTGGTTTGGTACCGTAACCAAGTACTCGTACGGTATTGTACCATTTTGGTGTGGTTTGCTACCGTATGGATGTACTCGTACGGTATTGCACCGTTTTGGTGTGGTTTGGTACCGTATGGAAGTACTCGTACCGTATTGCACCGTTTTGGTGTGGTTTGGTACCATAACGAAGTACTCGTACGGTATTGCACCGTTTTGGTGTGGTTTGGTACCGTATGGATGTACTCGTACGGTATTGCACCGTTTTGGTGTGGTTTGGTACCGTATGGATGTACTCGTACAGTATTGTACCGTTTTGTTTTGGTTTGGTACCGTAACGAAGTACTCGTACCGTAACGAAGTACTCGTACGGTATTGTACCATTTTGGTGTGGTTTGGCACCGTAACGATGTACTCATTCGGTATTGCACCGTTTTGGTTTGGTTTGGTACCGTAACGAAGCACTCGTACGGTATTGAACCATTTTGGTGTGGTTTGGTACCGTAACGATGTACTCGTACGGTATTGCACCGTTTTGGTGTGGTTTGGTACCGTATGGATGTACTCGTACGGTATTGCACCGTTTTGGTGTGGTTTGGTACCGTATGGATGTACTCGTACGGTATTGCACCGTTTTGGTGTGGTTTGGTACCGTATGGATGTATTCGTACGGTATTGCACCGTTTTGGTGTGATTTGGTACCGTAACGAAGTACTCGTACGGTATTGCACCGTTTTGGTATGGTTTGGTACCGTATGGATGTACTCGTACGGTATTGCACCGTTTTGGTTTGGTTTGGTACCGTAACGAAGTACTCGTTCGGTATTGTACCGTTTTGGTGTGGTTTAGTACCGTAACGAAGCACTCGTACGGTATTGCACCGTTTTGTTGTGGTTTGGTACCGTATGGATGTACTCGTACGGTATTGCACTGTTTTGGTGTGGTTTGGTACCGTATGGATGTACTCGTACGGTATTGTACCGTTTTGGTGTGGTTTGGTACCGTAACGAAGTACTCATACGTTATTGTTCCCTTTTGGTGTGGTTTGGTACCGTAACAAAGTACTCGTACGGTATTGCACCGTTTTGGTTTGGCTTGGTACCGTATGGATGTACTCGTACGGTATTGCACCGTTTTGGTGTGGTTTGGTACCGTAACGTTGTACTCGTACGGTATTGCACCGTTTTGATTTGGTTTGGTACCGTAACGAAGTACTCGTACGGTATTGTACCATTTTGGTGTGGTTTGCTACCGTATGGATGTACTCGTATGGTATTGCACCGTTTTGGTGTGGTTCGGTACCGTATGGATGTACTCGTACTGTATTGCACCGTTTTGGTGTGGTTTGGTACCGTATGGAAGTACTCGTACGGTATTGCACCGTTTTGGTTTGGTTTGGTAGCGTAACGAAGTACTCGTACAGTATTGCACCGTTTTGGTGTGGTTTTTGTACCGTATGGATGTACTCGTACGGTATTGCTCCGTTTTGGTTTGGTTTGGAACCGTAACGAAGTACTCGTACGGTATTGCACCATTTTCGTGTGGTTTGGTACCGTATGGATGTACTCGTACGGTATTGCACCATTTTGGTGTGGTTTGGTACCGTATGGAAGTACTCGTACGGTATGGCACCGTTTTGGTGTGGTTTGGTACCGTAACGAAGTACTCGTACGGTATTGCACCGTTTTGGTGTGGTTTGGTACCGTATGGATGTACTCGTACGGTATTGCTCCGTTTTGGTTTGGTTTGGTACCGTAACGAAGTACTCGTTCGGTATTGCACCGTTTTGGTGTGGTTTGGTACCGTATGGATGTACTGGTACGGTATTGCACCGTTTTGGTTTGGTTTGGTACCGTAACGAAGTACTCGTACAGTATTGCACCGTTTTGGTGTGGTTTGGTACCGTATGGTTGTACTCGTATGGTATTGTACCATTTTGGTGTGGTTTGGTACCGTAACGAAGTACTCGTACGGTATTGTACCCATTTGGTGTGGTTTGGTACCTTAACGAAGTACTCGTACGGTATGGCACCGTTTTGGTGTGGTTTGGTACCGTATGGATGTACTCATACGGTATTGCACCGTTTTGGTTTGGTTTGGTACCGTATGGATGTACTCGTACGGTATTGTACCGTTTTGGTGTGGTTTGGTACCGTAACGAAGTACTCGTACATTATTGTTCCCTTTTGGAGTGGTTTGGTCCCGTAACGTAGTACTCGTACGGTATTGCACCATTTTGGTATGGTTTGGTACCGTATGGATGTACTCGTAAGGTATTGCACCGTTTTGGTGTGGTTTGGTACCGTATGGAAGTACTCGTACGGTATTGCACTGTTTTGGTGTGGTTTGGTACCGTATGGATGTACTCATACAGTATTGTAGCGTTTTGGTGTGGTTTGGTACCGTAACGATGTACTCGTACGGTATTGTACCATTTTGGTGTGGTCTGGTACCGTAACGAGGTACTCGTACAGTATTGCACCGTTTTGGTTTGGTTTGGTACCGTAACGAAGTACTCGTACTGTATTGTACTATTTTGGTGTGGTTTGGTACCGTAACGAAGTACTCGTACGGTATTGCACCGTTTTGGGGTGGTTTGGTACCGTATGGAAGTACTCGTATGGTATTGCACCGTTTTCGTGTGGTTTGGTACCGTATGGATGTACTCGTACGGTATTGCACTGTTTTGGTTTGGTTTGGTACTGTAACGAAGTACTCGTACGGTATTGCACCGTTTTGGTGTGGTTTGGTACCGTATGGATGTACTCGTACGGTATTGCACCGTTTTGGTTTGGTTTGGTACCGTATGGATGTACTCGTACGGTATTGTACCGTTTTGGTGTGGTTTGGTACCGTAACGAAGTACTCGTACGGTATTGTACCCTTTTGGTGTGGTTTGGTACCGTAACGAAGTACTCGTACGGTATTGAACCGTTTCGGTGAGGTTTGGTACCGTATGGATGTACTCGTACGGTATTGCACCGTTTTGGTTTGGTTTGGTACTGTATGAATGTACTCGTACGGTATTGTACCGTTTTGGTGTGGTTTGGTACCGTAACGAAGTACTCGTACGTTATTGTTCCCTTTTGGTGTGGTTTGGTACCGTAACGAAGTACTCGTACGGTATTGCACCGTTTTGGTGTGGTTTGGTACAGTATGGATGTACTCGTACGGTATTGCACCGTTTTGGTGTGGTTTGGTACCGTATGTAAGTATTCGTACGGTATTGCACCGTTTTGGTGTGGTTTGGTACCGTATGGACGTACTCGTACAGTATTGTACCGTTTTGGTGTGGTTTGGTACCGTAATGAAGTACTCGTACGGTATTGTACCATTTTGGTGTGGTTTGGGACCGTAACGATTTACTCGTACGGTATTGCACCGTTTTGGTTTGCTTTGGTACCGTAACGAAGTACTCGTACGGTATTGTACCATTTTGGTGTGGTTTGGTACCGTAACGAAGTACTCGTACGGTATTGCACCGTTTTGGTGTGGTTTGCTACCGTATGGATGTACTCGTACGGTATTGCACCGTTTGGTGTGGTTTGGAACCGTATGGAAGTTCTCGTACGGTATTGCACCGTTTTGGTGTGATTTGGTACCGTAACGAAGTACTCGTACGGTATTGCACCGTTTTGGTGTGGTTTGGTACCATATGGATGTACTCGTACGGTATAGCACCGTTTTGGTTTGGTTTGGTACCGTAACGAAGTACTCGTACGGTATTGTACCGTTTGGGTGTGCTTTGGTACCGTAACGAAGTACTCGTACGGTATTGCACCGTTTTGTTGTGGTTTGGTACCGTATGTTTGTACTCGTACGGTATTGTACCGTTTTGGTGTGGTTTGGTACCGTTACGAACTACTCGTACGTTATTGTTCCCTTTTGGTGTGGTTTGGTACCGCATGGATGTACTCGTACGGTATTGTACCGTTTTGGTGTGGTTTGGTACCGTAACGAAGTACTGGTACGGTATTGTACCCTTTCGGTGGGGTTTGGTACCGTAACGAAGTACTCGTACGGTATTGCACCGTTTTGGTGTGGTTTGGTACCGTATGGATGTACTCGTACGGTATTGCACCGTTTTGGTTTGGTTTGGTACCGTATGGATGTACTCGTACGGTATTGCACCGTTTTGGTGTGGTTTGGTACCGTATGGATGTACTCGTATAGTATTGTACCGTTTTGGTGTGGTTTGGAACCGTTACGAAGTACTCGAACGGTATTGTACCATTTTGGTGTGGTTTGGGACCGTAACGATTTACTCGTACGGTATTGCACCGTTTAGGTTTGGTTTGGTACCGTAACGAAGTACTAGTACGGTATTGTACCATTTTGGTGTGGTTTGGTACCGTAACGAAGTACTCGTATGGTATTGCACCGTTTTGGTGTGGTTTGGTACCGTAACGAAATACTCGTACGGTATTGCACCGTTTTGGTGTGGTTTGGTACCCTATGGATGTACTCGTACGGTATTGAACCGTTTTGGTGTGGTTTGGTACCGTATGGAAGTACTCGTACTGTATTGAACCGTTTTGGTGTGGTTTGGTACCGTATGGAAGTACTCGTACGGTATTGCACCGTTTTGGTGTGGTTTGGTACCGTATGGATGTACTCGTACGGTATTGCACCGTTTTGGTGTGGTTTGGTACCGTATGGATGTACTCGTACAGTATTGTACCGTTTTGTTTTGGTTTGGTACCGTAACGAAGTACTCGTACGGTATTGTACCATTTTGGTGTGGTTTGGCACCGTAACGATGTACTCATTCGGTATTGCACCGTTTTGGTTTGGTTTGGTACCGTAACGAAGCACTCGTACGGTATTGAACCATTTTGGTGTGGTTTGGTACCGTAACGATGTACTCGTACGGTATTGCACCGTTTTGGTGTGGTTTGGTACCGTATGGATGTACTCGTACGGTATTGCACCGTTTTGGTGTGGTTTGGTACCGTATGGATGTACTCGTACGGTATTGCACCGTTTTGGTGTGGTTTGGTACCGTATGGATGTATTCGTACGGTATTGCACCGTTTTGGTGTGATTTGGTACCGTAACGAAGTACTCGTACGGTATTGCACCGTTTTGGTATGGTTTGGTACCGTATGGATGTACTCGTACGGTATTGCACCGTTTTGGTTTGGTTTGGTACCGTAACGAAGTACTCGTTCGGTATTGTACCGTTTTGGTGTGGTTTAGTACCGTAACGAAGCACTCGTACGGTATTGCACCGTTTTGTTGTGGTTTGGTACCGTATGGATGTACTCGTACGGTATTGCACTGTTTTGGTGTGGTTTGGTACCGTATGGATGTACTCGTACGGTATTGTACCGTTTTGGTGTGGTTTGGTACCGTAACGAAGTACTCATACGTTATTGTTCCCTTTTGGTGTGGTTTGGTACCGTAACAAAGTACTCGTACGGTATTGCACCGTTTTGGTTTGGCTTGGTACCGTATGGATGTACTCGTACGGTATTGCACCGTTTTGGTGTGGTTTGGTACCGTAACGTTGTACTCGTACGGTATTGCACCGTTTTGATTTGGTTTGGTACCGTAACGAAGTACTCGTACGGTATTGTACCATTTTGGTGTGGTTTGCTACCGTATGGATGTACTCGTATGGTATTGCACCGTTTTGGTGTGGTTCGGTACCGTATGGATGTACTCGTACTGTATTGCACCGTTTTGGTGTGGTTTGGTACCGTATGGAAGTACTCGTACGGTATTGCACCGTTTTGGTTTGGTTTGGTAGCGTAACGAAGTACTCGTACAGTATTGCACCGTTTTGGTGTGGTTTTTGTACCGTATGGATATACTCGTACGGTATTGCTCCGTTTTGGTTTGGTTTGGAACCGTAACGAAGTACTCGTACGGTATTGCACCATTTTCGTGTGGTTTGGTACCGTATGGATGTACTCGTACGGTATTGCACCATTTTGGTGTGGTTTGGTACCGTATGGAAGTACTCGTACGGTATGGCACCGTTTTGGTGTGGTTTGGTACCGTAACGAAGTACTCGTACGGTATTGCACCGTTTTGGTGTGGTTTGGTACCGTATGGATGTACTCGTACGGTATTGCTCCGTTTTGGTTTGGTTTGGTACCGTAACGAAGTACTCGTTCGGTATTGCACCGTTTTGGTGTGGTTTTGTACCGTATGGATGTACTGGTACGGTATTGCACCGTTTTGGTTTGGTTTGGTACCGTAACGAAGTACTCGTACAGTATTGCACCGTTTTGGTGTGGTTTGGTACCGTATGGTTGTACTCGTATGGTATTGTACCATTTTGGTGTGGTTTGGTACCGTAACGAAGTACTCGTACGGTATTGTACCCATTTGGTGTGGTTTGGTACCTTAACGAAGTACTCGTACGGTATGGCACCGTTTTGGTGTGGTTTGGTACCGTATGGATGTACTCATACGGTATTGCACCGTTTTGGTTTGGTTTGGTACCGTATGGATGTACTCGTACGGTATTGTACCGTTTTGGTGTGGTTTGGTACCGTAACGAAGTACTCGTACATTATTGTTCCCTTTTGGAGTGGTTCGGTCCCGTAACGTAGTACTCGTACGGTATTGCACCATTTTGGTATGGTTTGGTACCGTATGGATGTACTCGTAAGGTATTGCACCGTTTTGGTGTGGTTTGGTACCGTATGGAAGTACTCGTACGGTATTGCACTGTTTTGGTGTGGTTTGGTACCGTATGGATGTACTCATACAGTATTGTAGCGTTTTGGTGTGGTTTGGTACCGTAACGATGTACTCGTACGGTATTGTACCATTTTGGTGTGGTCTGGTACCGTAACGAGGTACTCGTACAGTATTGCACCGTTTTGGTTTGGTTTGGTACCGTAACGAAGTACTCGTACTGTATTGTACTATTTTGGTGTGGTTTGGTACCGTAACGAAGTACTCGTACGGTATTGCACCGTTTTGGGGTGGTTTGGTACCGTATGGAAGTACTCGTATGGTATTGCACCGTTTTCGTGTGGTTTGGTACCGTATGGATGTACTCGTACGGTATTGCACTGTTTTGGTTTGGTTTGGTACTGTAACGAAGTACTCGTACGGTATTGCACCGTTTTGGTGTGGTTTGGTACCGTATGGATGTACTCGTACGGTATTGCACCGTTTTGGTTTGGTTTGGTACCGTATGGATGTACTCGTACGGTATTGTACCGTTTTGGTGTGGTTTGGTACCGTAACGAAGTACTCGTACGGTATTGTACCCTTTTGGTGTGGTTTGGTACCGTAACGAAGTACTCGTACGGTATTGAACCGTTTCGGTGAGGTTTGGTACCGTATGGATGTACTCGTACGGTATTGCACCGTTTTGGTTTGGTTTGGTACTGTATGAATGTACTCGTACGGTATTGTACCGTTTTGGTGTGGTTTGGTACCGTAACGAAGTACTCGTACGTTATTGTTCCCTTTTGGTGTGGTTTGGTACCGTAACGAAGTACTCGTACGGTATTGCACCGTTTTGGTGTGGTTTGGTACAGTATGGATGTACTCGTACGGTATTGCACCGTTTTGGTGTGGTTTGGTACCGTATGTAAGTATTCGTACGGTATTGCACCGTTTTGGTGTGGTTTGGTACCGTATGGACGTACTCGTACAGTATTGTACCGTTTTGGTGTGGTTTGGTACCGTAATGAAGTACTCGTACGGTATTGTACCATTTTGGTGTGGTTTGGGACCGTAACGATTTACTCGTACGGTATTGCACCGTTTTGGTTTGCTTTGGTACCGTAACGAAGTACTCGTACGGTATTGTACCATTTTGGTGTGGTTTGGTACCGTAACGAAGTACTCGTACGGTATTGCACCGTTTTGGTGTGGTTTGCTACCGTATGGATGTACTCGTACGGTATTGCACCGTTTGGTGTGGTTTGGAACCGTATGGAAGTTCTCGTACGGTATTGCACCGTTTTGGTGTGATTTGGTACCGTAACGAAGTACTCGTACGGTATTGCACCGTTTTGGTGTGGTTTGGTACCATATGGATGTACTCGTACGGTATAGCACCGTTTTGGTTTGGTTTGGTACCGTAACGAAGTACTCGTACGGTATTGTACCGTTTGGGTGTGCTTTGGTACCGTAACGAAGTACTCGTACGGTATTGCACCGTTTTGTTGTGGTTTGGTACCGTATGTTTGTACTCGTACGGTATTGTACCGTTTTGGTGTGGTTTGGTACCGTTACGAACTACTCGTACGTTATTGTTCCCTTTTGGTGTGGTTTGGTACCGCATGGATGTACTCGTACGGTATTGTACCGTTTTGGTGTGGTTTGGTACCGTAACGAAGTACTCGTACGGTATTGTACCCTTTCGGTGGGGTTTGGTACCGTAACGAAGTACTCGTACGGTATTGCACCGTTTTGGTGTGGTTTGGTACCGTATGGATGTACTCGTACGGTATTGCACCGTTTTGGTTTGGTTTGGTACCGTATGGATGTACTCGTACGGTATTGCACCGTTTTGGTGTGGTTTGGTACCGTATGGATGTACTCGTATAGTATTGTACCGTTTTGGTGTGGTTTGGAACCGTTACGAAGTACTCGAACGGTATTGTACCATTTTGGTGTGGTTTGGGACCGTAACGATTTACTCGTACGGTATTGCACCGTTTAGGTTTGGTTTGGTACCGTAACGAAGTACTAGTACGGTATTGTACCATTTTGGTGTGGTTTGGTACCGTAACGAAGTACTCGTATGGTATTGCACCGTTTTGGTGTGGTTTGGTACCGTAACGAAATACTCGTACGGTATTGCACCGTTTTGGTGTGGTTTGGTACCCTATGGATGTACTCGTACGGTATTGAACCGTTTTGGTGTGGTTTGGTACCGTATGGAAGTACTCGTACTGTATTGAACCGTTTTGGTGTGGGTTGGTACCGTATGGAAGTACTCGTACGGTATTGCACCGTTTTGGTGTGGTTTGGTACCGTATGGATGTACTCGTATAGTATTGTGTCGTTTTGGTGTGGTTTGGAACCGTTACGAAGTACTCGTACGGTATTGTACCATTTTGGTGTGGTTTGGGACCGTACGGATTTACTCGTACGGTATTGCACCGTTTAGGTTTGGTTTGGTACCGTAACGAAGTACTAGTACGGTATTGTACCATTTTGGTGTGGTTTGGTACCGTAACGAAGTACTCGAACGGTATTGCACCGTTTTGGTGTGGTTTGGTACCGTATGGATGTACTCGTACGGTATTGCATCGTTTTGGTTTGGTTTGGTACCGTGTGGATGTACTCGTACGGTATTGTACCGTTTTGGTGTGGTTTGGTACCGTAATGAAGTACTCGTACGTTATTGTTCCCTTTTGGTGTGGTTTGGTACCGTAACGAAGTACTCGTACGGTATTGCACCGTTTTGGTGCGGTTTGGTACCGTATGGATGTACTCGTACGGTATTGCACCGTTTTGGTGTGGTTTGGTACCGTATGGAAGTACTCGTACGGTATTGCACTGTTTTGGTGTGGTTTGGTACCGTATGGATGTACTCGTATAGTATTGTACCGTTTTTGTGTGGTTTGGTACCGTAACGAAGTACTCGTACGGTATTGTACCATTTTGGTGTGGTTTGGGACCGTAACGATTTACTCGTACAGTATTGCACCGTTTAGGTTTGGTTTGGTACCGTAACGAAGTACTAGTACGGTATTGTACCATTTTGGTGTGGTTTGGTACCGTAACGAAGTACTCGAACGGTATTGCACCGTTTTGGTGTGGTTTGGTACCGTATGGATGTACTCGTACGGTATTGCATCGTTTTGGTTTGGTTTGGTACCGTGTGGATGTACTCGTACGGTATTGTACCGTTTTGGTGTGGTTTGGTACCGTAATGAAGTACTCGTACGTTATTGTTCCCTTTTGGTGTGGTTTGGTACCGTAACGAAGTACTCGTACGGTATTGCACCGTTTTGGTGCGGTTTGGTACCGTATGGATGTACTCGTACGGTATTGCACCGTTTTGGTGTGGTTTGGTACCGTATGGAAGTACTCGTACGGTATTGCACCGTTTTGGTGTGGTTTGGTACCGTATGGATGTACTCGTATAGTATTGTACCGTTTTGGTGTGGTTTGGTACCGTAACGAAGTACTCGTACGGTATTGCACCGTTTTGGTGTGGTTTGGTACCGTAACGAAGTACTCGAACGGTATTGCACCGTTTTGGTGTGGTTTGGTACCGTATGGATGTACTCGTATGGTATTGCATCGTTTTGGTTTGGTTTGGTACCGTGTGGATGTACTCGTACGGTATTGTACCGTTTTGGTGTGGTTTGGTACCGTAACGAAGTACTCATACGTTATTGTTCCCTTTTGGTGTGGTTTGGTACCGTATGGATGTACTCGTACGGTATAGCACCGTTTTGGTTTGGTTTGGTACCATAACGAAGTACTCGTACGGTATTGTAACGTTTTGGTGTGGTTTGGTACCGTAACGAAGTACTCGTACGGTATTGCACCGTTTTGGTGTGGTTTGGTACCGTATGGATGTACTCGTACGGTATTGCACCGTTTTGGTATGGTTTGGTACCGTATGGAAGTACTCGTACGGTATTGCACCGTTTTGGTGTGGTTTGGTACAGTATGGATGTACTCGTATAGTATTGTACCGTTTTGGTGTGGTTTGGTACCGTAACGAAGTACTCGTACGGTATTGCACCGTTTTGGTGTGGTTTGGTACCATATGGATGTACTCGTACGGTATAGCACCGTTTTGGTTTGGTTTGGTACCGTAACGAAGTACTCGTACGGTATTGTACCGTTTGGGTGTGCTTTGGTACCGAAACGAAGTACTCGTACGGTATTGCACCGTTTTGGTGTGGTTTGGTACCGTATGGATGTACTCTTACGGTATTGCACCGTTTTGGTGTGGTTTGGTACCGTATGTTTGTACTCGTACGGTATTGTACCGTTTTGGTGTGGTTTGGTACCGTTACGAACTACTCGTACGTTATTGTTCCCTTTTGGTGTGGTTTGGTACCGTATGGATGTACTCGTACGGTATTTTACCGTTTTGGTGTGGTTTGTTACCGTAACGAAGTACTCGTACGGTATTGTACCCTTTCGGTGTGGTTTGGTACCGTAACGAAGTACTCGTACGGTATTGCACTGTTTTGGTGTGGTTTGGTACCGTATGGATGTACTCGTACGGTATTGCACCGTTTTGGTTTGGTTTGGTACCGTATGGATGTACTCGTACGGTATTGTACCGTTTTGGTGTGGTTTGGTACCGTAACGAAGTACTCGTACGTTATTGTTCCCTTTTGGTGTGGTTTGGTACCGTAACGAAGTACTCGTACGGTATTGCACCGTTTTGGTGTGGTTTGGTACCCTATGGATGTACTCGTACGGTATTGTACCGTTTTGGTGTGGTTTGGTACCGTATGGAAGTACTCGTACTGTATTGCACCGTTTTGGTGTGGTTTGGTACCGTATGGAAGTACTCGTACGGTATTGCACCGTTTTGGTGTGGTTTGGTACCGTATGGATGTACTCGTATAGTATTGTGTCGTTTTGGTGTGGTTTGGAACCGTTACGAAGTACTCGTACGGTATTGTACCATTTTGGTGTGGTTTGGGACCGTAACGATTTACTCGTACGGTATTGCACCGTTTAGGTTTGGTTTGGTACCGTAACGAAGTACTAGTACGGTATTGTACGATTTTGGTGTGGTTTGGTATCGTAACGAAGTACTCATACGGTATTGCACCGTTTTGGTGTGGTTTGTTACAGTAACGAAGTACTCAAACGGTATTGCACCGTTTTGGTGTGGTTTGGTACCGTATGGATGTACTCGTATGGTATTGCATCGTTTTGGTTTGGTTTGGTACCGTGTGGATGTACTCGTACGGTATTGTACCGTTTTGGTGTGGTTTGGTACCGTAACGAAGTACTCATACGTTATTGTTCCCTTTTGGTGTGGTTTGGTACCGTAACGAAGTACTCGTACGGTATTGCACCGTTTTGGTGTGGTTTGGTACCGTATGGATGTACTCGTACGGTATTGCACCGTTTTGGTGTGGTTTGGTACCGTATGGAAGTACTCGTACGGTATTGCACTGTTTTGGTGTGGTTTGGTACAGTATGGATGTACTCGTATAGTATTGTACCGTTTTGGTGTGGTTTGGTACCGTAACGAAGTACTCGTACGGTATTGCACCGTTTTGGTGTGGTTTGGTACCATATGGATGTACTCGTACGGTATAGCACCGTTTTGGTTTGGTTTGGTACCGTAACGAAGTACTCGTACGGTATTGTACCGTTTGGGTGTGGTTTGGTACCGTAACGAAGTACTCGTACGGTATTGCACCGTTTTGGTGTGGTTTGGTACCGTATGGATGTACTCTTACGGTATTGCACCGTTTTGGTGTGGTTTGGTACCGTATGGACGTACTCGTACAGTATTGTACCGTTTTGGTGTGGTTTGGTACCGTAATGAAGTACTCGTACGGTATTGTACCATTTTGGTGTGGTTTGGGACCGTAACGATTTACTCGTACGGTATTGCACCGTTTTGGTTTGCTTTGGTACCGTAACGAAGTACTCGTACGGTATTGTACCATTTTGGTGTGGTTTGGTACCGTAACGAAGTACTCGTACGGTATTGCACCGTTTTGGTGTGGTTTGCTACCGTATGGATGTACTCGTACGGTATTGCACCGTTTGGTGTGGTTTGGAACCGTATGGAAGTTCTCGTACGGTATTGCACCGTTTTGGTGTGATTTGGTACCGTAACGAAGTACTCGTACGGTATTGCACCGTTTTGGTGTGGTTTGGTACCATATGGATGTACTCGTACGGTATAGCACCGTTTTGGTTTGGTTTGGTACCGTAACGAAGTACTCGTACGGTATTGTACCGTTTGGGTGTGCTTTGGTACCGTAACGAAGTACTCGTACGGTATTGCACCGTTTTGTTGTGGTTTGGTACCGTATGTTTGTACTCGTACGGTATTGTACCGTTTTGGTGTGGTTTGGTACCGTTACGAACTACTCGTACGTTATTGTTCCCTTTTGGTGTGGTTTGGTACCGCATGGATGTACTCGTACGGTATTGTACCGTTTTGGTGTGGTTTGGTACCGTAACGAAGTACTCGTACGGTATTGTACCCTTTCGGTGGGGTTTGGTACCGTAACGAAGTACTCGTACGGTATTGCACCGTTTTGGTGTGGTTTGGTACCGTATGGATGTACTCGTACGGTATTGCACCGTTTTGGTTTGGTTTGGTACCGTATGGATGTACTCGTACGGTATTGCACCGTTTTGGTGTGGTTTGGTACCGTATGGATGTACTCGTATAGTATTGTACCGTTTTGGTGTGGTTTGGAACCGTTACGAAGTACTCGAACGGTATTGTACCATTTTGGTGTGGTTTGGGACCGTAACGATTTACTCGTACGGTATTGCACCGTTTAGGTTTGGTTTGGTACCGTAACGAAGTACTAGTACGGTATTGTACCATTTTGGTGTGGTTTGGTACCGTAACGAAGTACTCGTATGGTATTGCACCGTTTTGGTGTGGTTTGGTACCGTAACGAAATACTCGTACGGTATTGCACCGTTTTGGTGTGGTTTGGTACCCTATGGATGTACTCGTACGGTATTGAACCGTTTTGGTGTGGTTTGGTACCGTATTGAAGTACTCGTACTGTATTGAACCGTTTTGGTGTGGTTTGGTACCGTATGGAAGTACTCGTACGGTATTGCACCGTTTTGGTGTGGTTTGGTACCGTATGGATGTACTCGTATAGTATTGTGTCGTTTTGGTGTGGTTTGGAACCGTTACGAAGTACTCGTACGGTATTGTACCATTTTGGTGTGGTTTGGGACCGTACGGATTTACTCGTACGGTATTGCACCGTTTAGGTTTGGTTTGGTACCGTAACGAAGTACTAGTACGGTATTGTACCATTTTGGTGTGGTTTGGTACCGTAACGAAGTACTCGAACGGTATTGCACCGTTTTGGTGTGGTTTGGTACCGTATGGATGTACTCGTACGGTATTGCATCGTTTTGGTTTGGTTTGGTACCGTGTGGATGTACTCGTACGGTATTGTACCGTTTTGGTGTGGTTTGGTACCGTAATGAAGTACTCGTACGTTATTGTTCCCTTTTGGTGTGGTTTGGTACCGTAACGAAGTACTCGTACGGTATTGCACCGTTTTGGTGCGGTTTGGTACCGTATGGATGTACTCGTACGGTATTGCACCGTTTTGGTGTGGTTTGGTACCGTATGGAAGTACTCGTACGGTATTGCACTGTTTTGGTGTGGTTTGGTACCGTATGGATGTACTCGTATAGTATTGTACCGTTTTGGTGTGGTTTGGTACCGTAACGAAGTACTCGTACGGTATTGTACCATTTTGGTGTGGTTTGGGACCGTAACGATTTACTCGTACAGTATTGCACCGTTTAGGTTTGGTTTGGTACCGTAACGAAGTACTAGTACGGTATTGTACCATTTTGGTGTGGTTTGGTACCGTAACGAAGTACTCGAACGGTATTGCACCGTTTTGGTGTGGTTTGGTACCGTATGGATGTACTCGTACGGTATTGCATCGTTTTGGTTTGGTTTGGTACCGTGTGGATGTACTCGTACGGTATTGTACCGTTTTGGTGTGGTTTGGTACCGTAATGAAGTACTCGTACGTTATTGTTCCCTTTTGGTGTGGTTTGGTACCGTAACGAAGTACTCGTACGGTATTGCACCGTTTTGTTGCGGTTTGGTACCGTATGGATGTACTCGTACGGTATTGCACCGTTTTGGTGTGGTTTGGTACCGTATGGAAGTACTCGTACGGTATTGCACCGTTTTGGTGTGGTTTGGTACCGTATGGATGTACTCGTATAGTATTGTATCGTTTTGGTGTGGTTTGGTACCGTAACGAAGTACTCGTACGGTATTGCACCGTTTTGGTGTGGTTTGGTACCGTAACGAAGTACTCGAACGGTATTGCACCGTTTTGGTGTGGTTTGGTACCGTATGGATGTACTCGTATGGTATTGCATCGTTTTGGTTTGGTTTGGTACCGTGTGGATGTACTCGTACGGTATTGTACCGTTTTGGTGTGGTTTGGTACCGTAACGAAGTACTCATACGTTATTGTTCCCTTTTGGTGTGGTTTGGTACCGTATGGATGTACTCGTACGGTATAGCACCGTTTTGGTTTGGTTTGGTACCATAACGAAGTACTCGTACGGTATTGTAACGTTTTGGTGTGGTTTGGTACCGTAACGAAGTACTCGTACGGTATTGCACCGTTTTGGTGTGGTTTGGTACCGTATGGATGTACTCGTACGGTATTGCACCGTTTTGGTATGGTTTGGTACCGTATGGAAGTACTCGTACGGTATTGCACCGTTTTGGTGTGGTTTGGTACAGTATGGATGTACTCGTATAGTATTGTACCGTTTTGGTGTGGTTTGGTACCGTAACGAAGTACTCGTACGGTATTGCACCGTTTTGGTGTGGTTTGGTACCATATGGATGTACTCGTACGGTATAGCATCGTTTTGGTTTGGTTTGGTACCGTAACGAAGTACTCGTACGGTATTGTACCGTTTGGGTGTGCTTTGGTACCGAAACGAAGTACTCGTACGGTATTGCACCGTTTTGGTGTGGTTTGGTACCGTATGGATGTACTCTTACGGTATTGCACCGTTTTGGTGTGGTTTGGTACCGTATGTTTGTACTCGTACGGTATTGTACCGTTTTGGTGTGGTTTGGTACCGTTACGAACTACTCGTACGTTATTGTTCCCTTTTGGTGTGGTTTGGTACCGTATGGATGTACTCGTACGGTATTTTACCGTTTTGGTGTGGTTTGTTACCGTAACGAAGTACTCGTACGGTATTGTACCCTTTCGGTGTGGTTTGGTACCGTAACGAAGTACTCGTACGGTATTGCACTGTTTTGGTGTGGTTTGGTACCGTATGGATGTACTCGTACGGTATTGCACCGTTTTGGTTTGGTTTGGTACCGTATGGATGTACTCGTACGGTATTGTACCGTTTTGGTGTGGTTTGGTACCGTAACGAAGTACTCGTACGTTATTGTTCCCTTTTGGTGTGGTTTGGTACCGTAACGAAGTACTCGTACGGTATTGCACCGTTTTGGTGTGGTTTGGTACCCTATGGATGTACTCGTACGGTATTGTACCGTTTTGGTGTGGTTTGGTACCGTATGGAAGTACTCGTACTGTATTGCACCGTTTTGGTGTGGTTTGGTACCGTATGGAAGTACTCGTACGGTATTGCACCGTTTTGGTGTGGTTTGGTACCGTATGGATGTACTCGTATAGTATTGTGTCGTTTTGGTGTGGTTTGGAACCGTTACGAAGTACTCGTACGGTATTGTACCATTTTGGTGTGGTTTGGGACCGTAACGATTTACTCGTACGGTATTGCACCGTTTAGGTTTGGTTTGGTACCGTAACGAAGTACTAGTACGGTATTGTACCATTTTGGTGTGGTTTGGTATCGTAACGAAGTACTCATACGGTATTGCACCGTTTTGGTGTGGTTTGTTACAGTAACGAAGTACTCAAACGGTATTGCACCGTTTTGGTGTGGTTTGGTACCGTAACGAAGTACTCGTATGGTATTGCATCGTTTTGGTTTGGTTTGGTACCGTGTGGATGTACTCGTACGGTATTGTACCGTTTTGGTGTGGTTTGGTACCGTAACGAAGTACTCATACGTTATTGTTCCCTTTTGGTGTGGTTTGGTACCGTAACGAAGTACTCGTACGGTATTGCACCGTTTTGGTGTGGTTTGGTACCGTATGGATGTACTCGTACGGTATTGCACCGTTTTGGTGTGGTTTGGTACCGTATGGAAGTACTCGTACGGTATTGCACTGTTTTGGTGTGGTTTGGTACAGTATGGATGTACTCGTATAGTATTGTACCGTTTTGGTGTGGTTTGGTACCGTAACGAAGTACTCGTACGGTATTGCACCGTTTTGGTGTGGTTTGGTACCATATGGATGTACTCGTACGGTATAGCACCGTTTTGGTTTGGTTTGGTACCGTAACGAAGTACTCGTACGGTATTGTACCGTTTGGGTGTGGTTTGGTACCGTAACGAAGTACTCGTACGGTATTGCACCGTTTTGGTGTGGTTTGGTACCGTATGGATGTACTCTTACGGTATTGCACCGTTTTGGTGTGGTTTGGTACCGTATGTTTGTACTCGTACGGTATTGTACTGTATTGCACCGTTTTGGTGTGGTTTGGTACCGTATGGAAGTACTCGTACGGTATTGCACCGTTTTGGTGTGGTTTGGTACCGTATGGATGTACTCGTATAGTATTGTGTCGTTTTGGTGTGGTTTGGAACCGTTACGAAGTACTCGTACGGTATTGTACCATTTTGGTGTGGTTTGGGACCGTAACGATTTACTCGTACGGTATTGCACCGTTTAGGTTTGGTTTGGTACCGTAACGAAGTACTCGTACGGTATTGTACCATTTTGGTGTGGTTTGGTACCGTAACGAAGTACTCGTGCGGTATTGCACCGTTTTGGTGTGGTTTGGTACCGTATGGATGTACTCGTACGGTATTGCATCGTTTTGGTTTGGTTTGGTACCGTGTGGATGTACTCGTACGGTATTGTACCGTTTTTGTGTGGTTTGGTACCGTAACGAAGTACTCATACGTTATGGTTCCCTTTTGGTGTGGTTTGGTACCGTAACGAAGTACTCGTACGGTATTGCACCGTTTTGGTGTGGTTTGGTACCGTATGGATGTACTCGTACGGTATTGCACCGTTTTGGTGTGGTTTGGTACCGTAACGAAGTACTCGTACGGTATTGCACCGTGTTGGTGTGGTTTGGTACCGTATGGAAGTACTCGTACTGTATTGCACCGTTTTGGTGTGGTTTGGTACCGTATGGAAGTACTCGTACGGTATTGCACCGTTTTGGTGAGGTTTGGTACCGTATGGATGTACTCGTACGGTATTGCACCGTTTTGGTGTGGTTTGGTACCGTATGGAAGTACTTGTACGGTATTGCACCATTTTGGTGTGGTTTGGTACAGTATGGATGTACTCGTATAGTAATGTACCGTTTTGGTGTGGTTTGGTACCGTAACGAAGTACTCGTACGGTATTGCACCGTTTTGGTGTGGTTTGGTACCATATGGATGTATTCGTACGGTATAGCACTATTTTGGTTTGGTTTGGTACCGTAACGAAGTACTCGTACGGTATTGTACCGTTTGGGTGTGCTTTGGTACCGTAACGAAGTACTCGTACGGTATTGCACCGTTTTGGTGTGGTTTGGTACCGTATGGATGTACTCTTACGGTATTGCACCGTTTTGGTGTGGTTTGGTACCGTATGTTTGTACTCGTACGGTATTGTACCGTTTTGGTGTGGTTTGGTACCGTTACGAACTACTCGTACGTTATTGTTCCCTTTTGGTGTGGTTTGGTACCGTATGGATGTACTCGTACGGTATTTTACCATTTTGGTGTGGTTTGGTACCGTAACGAAGTACTCGTACGGTATTGTACCCTTTCGGTGTGGTTTGGTACCGTAACGAAGTACTCGTACGGTATTGCAACGTTTTGGTGTGGTTTGGTACCGTATGGATGTACTCGTACGGTATTGCACCGTTTTGGTTTGGTTTGGTACCGTATGGATGTACTCGTACGGTATTGTACCGTTTTGGTGTGGTTTGGTACCGTAACGAAGTACTCGTACGTTATTGTTCCCTTTTGGTGTGGTTTGGTACCGTAACGAAGTACTCGTACGGTATTGCACAGTTTTGGTGTGGTTTGGTACCCTATGGATGTACTCGTACGGTATTGAACCGTTTTGGTGTGGTTTGGTACCGTATGGAAGTACTCGTACTGTATTGCACCGTTTTGGTGTGGTTTGGTACCGTATGGAAGTACTCGTACTGTATTGCACCGTTTTGGTGTGGTTTGGTACCGTATGGATGTACTCGTACAGTATTGTGTCGTTTTGGTGTGGTTTGGAACCGTTACGAAGTACTCGTACGGTATTGTACCATTTTGGTGTGGTTTGGGACCGTAACGATTTACTCGTGCGGTATTGCACCGTTTAGGTTTGGTTTGGTACCGTAACGAAGTACTAGTACGGTATTGTACCATTTTGGTGTGGTTTGGTACCGAAACGAAGTACTCGAACGGTATTGCACCGTTTTGGTGTGGTTTGGTACCGTATGGATGTACTCGTACGGTATTGCATCGTTTTGGTTTGGTTTGGTACCGTGTGGATGTACTCGTACGGTATTGTACCGTTTTGGTGTGGTTTGGTACCGTAATGAAGTACTCGTACGTTATTGTTCCCTTTTGGTGTGGTTTGGTACCGTAACGAAGTACTCGTACGGTATTGCACCGTTTTGGTGCGATTTGGTACCGTATGGATGTACTCGTACGGTATTGCACCGTTTTGGTGTGGTTTGGTACCGTATGGAAGTACTCGTACGGTATTGTACTGTTTTGGTGTGGTTTGGTACCGTATGGATGTACTCGTATAGTATTGTACCGTTTTGGTGTGGATTGGTACCGTAACGAAGTACTCGTACGGTATTGTACCATTTTGGTGTGGTTTGGGACCGTAACGATTTACTCGTACGGTATTGCACCGTTTAGGTTTGGTTTGGTACCGTAACGAAGTACTCGTACGGTATTGTACCATTTTGGTGTGGTTTGGTACCATAACGAAGTACTCGTACGGTATTGCACCGTTTTGGTGTGGTTTGGTACCGTATGGATGTACTCGTACGGTATTGCACCGTTTTGGTGTGGTTTAGAACCGTATGGATGTACTCTTACGGTATTGCACCGTTTTGGTGTGGTTTGGTGCCGTATGTTTGTACTCGTACGGTATTGTACCGTTTTGGTGTGGTTTGGTACCGTTACGAACTACTCGTACGTTATTGTTCCCTTTTGGTGTGGTTTGGTACCGTATGGATGTACTCGTACGGTATTGCACCGTGTTGGTGTGGTTTGGTACCGTAACGAAGTACTCGTACGGTATTGCACCGTTTTGGTGTGGTTTGGTACCGTATGGATGTACTCGTACGGTATAGCACCGTTTTGGTTTGGTTTGGTACCGTAACGAAGTACTCGTACGGTATTGTAACGTTTTGGTGTGGTTTGGTACCGTAACGAAGTACTCGTACGGTATTGCACCATTTTGGTGTGGTTTGGTACCGTATGGATGTACTCGTACGGTATTGCATCGTTTTGGTTTGGTTTGGTACCGTGTGGATGTACTCGTACGGTATTGTACCGTTTTTGTGTGGTTTGGTACCGTAACGAAGTACTCATACGTTATGGTTCCCTTTTGGTGTGGTTTGGTACCGTAACGAAGTACTCGTACGGTATTGCACCGTTTTGGTGTGGTTTGGTACCGTATGGATGTACTCGTACGGTATTGCACCGTTTTGGTGTGGTTTGGTACCGTATGGATGTACTCGTACGGTATTGCACCGTTTTGGTGTGGTTTGATACCGTAACGAAGTACTCGTACGGTATTGTACCATTTTGGTGTGGTTTGGGACCGTAACGATTTACTCGTACGGTATTGCACCGTTTAGGTTTGGTTTGGTACCGTAACGAAGTACTCGTACGGTATTGTACCATTTTGGTGTGGTTTGGTACCGTAACGAAGTACTCGTACGGTATTGTTCCCTTTTGGTGTGGTTTGGTACCGTATGGATGTACTCGTACGGTATTGTACCGTTTTGGTGTGGTTTGGTACCGTAACGAAGTACTCGTACGGTATTGTACCCTTTCGGTGTGGTTTGGTACCGTAACGAAGTACTCGTACGGTATTGCACCGTTTTGGTGTGGTTTGGTACCGTATGGATGTACTCTTACGGTATTGCACCGTTTTGGTTTGGTTTGGTACCGTATGGATGTACTCGTACGGTATTGTACCGTTTTGGTGTGGTTTGGTACCGTAACGAAGTACTCGTACGTTATTGTTCCCTTTTGGTGTGGTTTGGTAACGTAACGAAGTACTCGTACGGTATTGCACCGTTTTGGTGTGGTTTGGTACCGTATGGATGTACTCGTATAGTATTGTACCGTTTTGGTGTGGTTTGGTACCGTAACGAAGTACTCGTACGGTATTGTACCATTTTGGTGTGGTTTGGGACCGTAACGATTTACTCGTACGGTATTGCACCGTTTAGGTTTGGTTTGGTACCGTAACGAAGTACTCGTACGGTATTGTACCGTTTTGGTGTGGTTTGGTACCGTAACGAAGTACTCGTACGGTATTGCACCGTTTTGGTGTGGTTTGCTACCGTATGGATGTACTCGTACGGTATTGCACCGTTTTGGTGTGGTTTGGTACCGTATGGAAGTTCTCGTACGGTATTGCACCGTTTTGGTGTGGTTTGGTACCGTAACGAAGTACTCGTACGGTATTGCACCGTTTTGGTGTGGTTTGGTACCGTATGGATGTACTCGTACGGTATAGCACCGTTTTGGTTTGGTTTGGTACCGTAACGAAGTACTCGTACGGTATTGTAACGTTTTGGTGTGGTTTGGTACCGTAACGAAGTACTCGTACGGTATTGCACCGTTTTGGTGTGGTTTGGTACCGTATGGATGTACCCGTATGGTATTGTACCGTTTTGGTGTGGTTTGGTACCGTAACGAAGTACTCGTACGGTATTGTACCCTTTTGGTGTGGTTTAGTACAGTAACGAAGTACTCGTATGGTATTGCATCGTTTTGGTGTGGTTTGGTACCGTATGGATGTACTCGTACGGTATTGCACCGTTTTGGTTTGGTTTGGTCCTGTATGGATGTACTCGTACGGTATTGTACCGTTTTGGTGTGGTTTGGTACCGTAACGAAGTACTCGTACGTTATTGTTCCCTTTTGGTGTGGTTTGGTACCGTAACGAAGTACTCGTACGGTATAGCACCGTTTTGGCTTTGTTTGGTACCGTATGGATGTACTCGTACGGTATTGCACCGTTTTGGTGTGGTTTGGTACCGTAAGGATGTACTCGTACGTTATTGTACCGTTTTGGTGTGGTTTGGTACCGTATGGAAGTTCTCGTACGGTATTGCACCGTTTTGGTGTGGTTCGGTACCGTAACGAAGTACTCGTACGGTATTGCACCGTTTTGGTGTGGTTTGGTGCCGTATGGATTTACACGTATGGTATAGCACCGTTTTGGTTTGGTTTGGTACCGTAACGAAGTACTCGTACGGTATTGTACCGTTTTGGTGTGGTTTGGTACCGTAACGAAGTACTCGTACGGTATTGCACCGTTTTGGTGTGGTTTGGTACCGTATGGATGTACTCGTACGTTATTGCACCGTTTTAGTGGGGTTTGGAACCGTATGGATGTACTCGTACGGTATTGCACCGTTTTGGTGTGGTTTGGTACCGTATGGATGTACTCGTACGGTATTGTACCGTTTTGGTGTGGTTTGGTACCGTAACGAAGTACTCGTACGGTATTGTACCCATTTGGTGTGGTTTGGTACCGTAACGAAGTACTTGTACGGTATTGCACCGTTTTGGTGTGGTTTGGTACCGTATGTAAGTACTCGTACGGTATTGCACCGTTTTGGTGTGGTTTGGTACCGTATGGATGTACTCGTACGGTATTGTACCGTTTTGGTTTGGTTTGGTACCGTATGGATGTACTCGTACGGTATTGTACCGTTTTGGTGTGGTTTGGTACCGTAACGAAGTACTCGTGCGGTATTGCACCGTTTTTGCGTGGTTTGCTACCGTATGGATGTACTCATACGGTATTGCTCCGTTTTGGTGTGGTTTGGTACCGTATGGAAGTTCTCGTACGGTATTGCACCGTTTTGGTGTGGTTTGGTACCGTAACGAAGTACTCGTACGGTATTGCACCGTTTTGGTGTGGTTTGGTACCGTATGGATGTACTCGTACGGTATTGCACCGTTTTGGTTTGGTTTGGTACCGTATGGATGTACTCGTACGGTATTGTACCGTTTTGGTGTGGTTTGGTACCGTAACGAAGTACTCGTACGTTATTGTTCCCTTTTGGTGTGGCTTGGTACCGTAACGAAGTACTCGTACGGTATTGCACTGTTTTGGTGTGGTTTGGTACCGTATGGATGTACTCGTACGGTATTGTACCGTTTTGGTGTGGTTTGGTACCGTATGGATGTACTCGTACGGTATTGTACCGTTTTGGTGTGGTTTGGTACCGTAACGAAGTACTCGTCTGGTATTGTACCCTTTTGGTGTGGTTTGGTACCGTAACGAAGTACTCGTTCGGTATTGCACCGTTTTGGTGTGGTTTGGTACCGTATGGATGTACTCGTACGTTATTGTACCGTTTTGGTGTGGTTTGGTACCGTATGGAAGTTCTCGTACGGTATTGCACCGTTTTGGTGTGGTTCGGTACCGTAACGAAGTACTCGTACGGTATTGCACCGTTTTGGTGTGGTTTGGTACCGTATGGATGTACACGTATGGTATAGCACCGTTTTGGTTTGGTTTGGTACCGTAACGAAGTACTCGTACGGTATTGTACCGTTTTGGTGTGGTTTGGTACCGTAACGAAGTACTCGTACGGTATTGCACCGTTTTGGTGTGGTTTGGTACCGTATGGATGTACTCGTACGTTATTGCACCGTTTTGGTGTGGTTTGGTACCGTATGGAAGTACTCGTACGGTATTGCACCGTTTTGGTGTGGTTTGGTACCGTATGGATGTACTCGTACGGTATTGTACCGTTTTGGTGTGGTTTGGTACCGTAACGAAGTACTCGTACGGTATTGTACCTATTCGGTGTGGTTTGGTACCGTAACGAAGTACTTGTACGGTATTGCACCGTTTTGGTGTGGTTTTGGTACCGTATGTAAGTATTCGTACGGTATTGCACCGTTTTGGTGTGGTTTGGTACCGTATGGATGTACTCGTACGGTATTGTGCCGTTTTGGTTTGGTTTGGTACCGTATGGATGTACTCGTACGGTATTGTACCGTTTTGGTGTGGTTTGGTACCGTAACGAAGTACTCGTGCGGTATTGCACCGTTTTTGCGTGGTTTGCTACCGTATGGATGTACTCATACGGTATTGCTCCGTTTTGGTGTGGTTTGGTACCGTATGGAAGTTCTCCTACGGTATTGCACCGTTTTGGTGTGGTTTGGTACCGTAACGAAGTACTCGTACGGTATTGCACCGTTTTGGTGTGGTTTGGTACCGTATGGATGTACTCGTACGGTATTGCACCGTTTTGGTGTGGTTTGGTACCGTATGTAAGTATTCGTACGGTATTGCACCGTTTTGGTGTGGTTTGGTACCGTATGGATGTACTCGTACGGTATTGTACCGTTTTGGTGTGGTTTGGTACCGTAACGAAGTACTCGTACGGTATTGTACCCTTTTGGTGTGGTTTGGTACCGTAACGAAGTACTCGTACGGTATTGCACCGTTTCGGTGTGGTTTGGTACCGTATGGATGTACTCGTACGGTATTGCACCGTTTTGGTTTGGTTTGGTACTGTATGAATGTACTCGTACGGTATTGTACCGTTTTGGTGTGGTTTGGTACCGTAACGAAGTACTCGTACGTTATTGTTCCCTTTTGGTGTGGTTTGGTACCGTAACGAAGTACTCGTACGGTATTGCACCCTTTTGGTGTGGTTTGGTACCGTAACGAAGTACTCGTACGGTATTGCACCGTTTTGGTGTGGTTTGGTACCGTATGGATGTACTCGTACGGTATTGCACCGTTTTGGTGTGGTTTGGTACCGTATGGATGTACTCGTACGGTATTGTACCGTTTTGGTGTGGTTTGGTACCGTATGGAAGTTCTCGTACGGTATTGCACCCTTTTGGTGTAGTTTGGTACCGTAACGAAGTACTCGTACGGTATTGCACCGTTTTGGTGTGGTTTGGTACCGTATGTAAGTACTCGTACGGTATTGCACCGTTTTGGTGTGGTTTGGTACTGTATGGATGTACTCGTATAGTATTGTACCGTTTTGGTGTGGTTTGGTACCGTAATGAAGTACTCGTACGGTATTGCACCGTTTTGGTTTGGTTTGGTACCGTAACGAAGTACTCGTACGGTATTGTACCATTTTGGTGTGGTTTGGTACCGTAACGAAGTACTCGTACGGTATTGCACCGTTTTGGTTTGGTTTGCTACCGTATGGATGTACTCGTACGGTATTGCACCGTTTTGGTGTGGTTTGGTACCGTATGGAAGTTCTCGTACGGTATTGCACCATTTTGGTGTGGTTTGGTACCGTAACGAAGTACTCGTACGGTATTGCACCGTTTTGGGGTGGTTTGGTACCATATGGATGTACTCGTACGGTATAGCACCGTTTTGGTTTGGTTTGGTACCGTAACGAAGTACTCGTACGGTATTGTACCGTTTGGGTGTGCTTTGATACCGTAACGAAGTACTCATACGGTATTGCACCGTTTTGGTGTGGTTTGGTACCGTATGGATGTACTCTTACGGTATTGCACCGTTTTGGTGTGGTTTGGTACCGTATGTTTGTACTCGTACGGTATTGTACCATTTTGGTGTGGTTTGGTACCGTTACGAACTACTCGTATGTTATTGTTCCCTTTTGGTGTGGTTTGGTACCGTGTGGATATAGTCGTACGGTATTGTACCCTTTCGGTGTGGTTTGGTACCGTAACGAAGTACTCGTACGGTATTGCACCGTTTTGGTGTGGTTTGGTACCGTATGGATGTACTCGTACGGTATTGCACCGTTTTGGTTTGGTTTGGTACCGTATGGATGTACTCGTACGGTATTGTACCGTTTTGGTGTGGTTTGGTACCGTAACGAAGTACTCGTACGTTATTGTTCCCTTTTGGTGTGGTTTGGTACCGTAACGAAGTACTCGTACGGTATTGCACCGTTTTGGTGTGGTTTGGTACCCTATGGATGTACTCGTACGGTATTGAACCGTTTTGGTGTGGTTTGGTACCGTATGGAAGTACTCGTACTGTATTGCACCGTTTTGGTGTGGTTTGGTACCGTATGGAAGTACTCGTACGGTATTGCACCGTTTTGGTGTGGTTTGGTACCGTATGGATGTACTCGTATAGTATTGTACCGTTTTGGTATGGTTTGGAACCGTTACGAAGTACTCGTACGGTATTGTACCATTTTGGTGTGGTTTGGGACCGTAACGATTTACTCATACGGTATTGCACCGTTTAGGTGTGGTTTGGTACCGTAACGAAGTACTAGTACGGTATTGTACCGTTTTGGTGTGGTTTGGTACCGTAACGAAGTACTCGAACGGTATTGCACTGTTTTGGTGTGGTTTGGTACCGTAACGAAGTACTCGAACGGTATTGCACCGTTTTGGTGTGGTTTGGTACCGTATGGATGTACTCGTACGGTATTGTACCCTTTTGGTGTGGTTTGGTACCGTAACGAAGTACTCGTACGGTATTGCACCGTTTTGGTGTGGTTTGGTACCGTATGGATGTACTCGTACGGTATAGCACCGTTTTGGTTTGGTTTGGTACCATAACGAAGTACTCGTACGGTATTGTAACGTTTTGGTGTGGTTTGGTACCGTAACGAAGTACTCGTACGGTATTGCACCGTTTTGGTGTGGTTTGGTACCGTATGGATGTACTCGTATAGTATTGTACCGTTTTGGTGTGGTTTGGTACCGTAACGAAGTTCTCGTACGGTATTGTACCATTTTGGTGTGGTTTGGGACCGTAACGATTTACTCGTACGGTATTGCACCGTTTAGGTTTGGTTTGGTACCGTAACGAAGTACTCGTACGGTATTGTACCATTTTGGTGTGGTTTGGTACCGTAACGAAGTACTCGTACGGTATTGCACCGTTTTGGTGTGGTTTGCTACCGTATGGGTGTACTCGTACGGTATTGCACCGTTTTGGTGTGGTTTGGTACCGTATGGAAGTTCTCGTACGGTATTGCACCGTTTTGGTGTGGTTTGGTACCGTAACGAAGTACTCATACGTTATTGTTCCCTTTTGGTGTGGTTTGGTACCGTATGGATGTACTCGTACGGTATAGCACCGTTTTGGTTTGGTACCGTAACGAAGTACTCGTATGGTATTGTAACGTTTTGGTGTGGTTTGGTACCGTAACGAAGTACTCGTACGGTATTGCACCGTTTTGGTGTGGTTTGGTACCGTATGGATGTACCCGTGTGGTATTGTACCATTTTGGTGTGGTTTGGTACCGTAACGAAGTACTCGTACGGTATTGTACCCTTTTTGTGTGGTTTGGTACCGTAACGAAGTACTCGTACGGTATTGCACCGTTTTGGTGTGGTTTGGTACCGTATGGATGTACTCGTACGGTATTGCACCGTTTTGGTTCGGTTTGGTACGGTATGGATGTACTCGTACGGTATTGTACCGTTTTGCTGTGGTTTGGTACCGTAACGAAGTACTCGTACGTTATTGTTCCCTTTTGGTGTGGTTTGGTACCGTAACGAAGTACTCGTACGGTATTGCACCGTTTTGGTGTGGTTTGGTACCGTATGGATGTACTCGTACGGTATTGCACCGTTTTGGTGTGGTTTGGTACCGTATGGATGTACTCGTACGGTATTGTACCGTTTTGGTGTGGTTTGGTACCGTATGGAAGTTCTCGTACGGTATTGCACCGTTTTGGTGTGGTTCGGTACCGTAACGAAGTACTCGTACGGTATTGCACCGTTTTGGTGTGGTTTGGTACCGTATGGATGTACTCGTATGGTATAGCACCGTTTTGGTTTGGTTTGGTACCGTAACGAAGTACTCGTACGGTATTGTACCGTTTTGGTGTGGTTTGGTACCGTAACGAAGTACTCGTACGGTATTGCACCGTTTTGGTGTGGTTTGGTACCGTATGGATGTACTCGTACGTTATTGCACCGTTTTGGTGTGGTTTGGTACCGTAACGAAGTACTCGTACGGTATTGCACCGTTTTGGTGTGGTTTGGTACCGTATGGATGTACTCGTACGGTATAGCACCGTTTTGGTTTGGTTTGGTACCGTAACGAAGTACTCGTACGGTATTGTAACGTTTTGGTGTGGTTTGGTACCGTAACGAAGTACTCGTACGGTATTGCACCGTTTTGGTGTGGTTTGGTACCGTATGGATGTACCCGTGTGGTATTGTACCGTTTTGGTGTGGTTTGGTACCGTAACGAAGTACTCGTACGGTATTGTACCGTTTTGGTGTGGTTTGGTACCGTATGGAAGTACTCGTACGGTATTGCACCGTTTTGGTTTGGTTTGGTACCGTATGGATGTACTCGTATGGTATTGCACCGTTTTGGTGTGGTTTGGTACCGTATGGATGTACTCGTACGGTATTGCACCGTTTTGGTGTGGTTTGGTACCATAACGAAGTACTCGTACGGTATTGTACCCATTTGGTGTGGTTTGGTACCGTAACGAACTACTCGTACGGTATTGTACCATTTTGGTGTGGTTTGGTACCGTATGGATGTACTCGTACGGTATTGCACCGTTTTGGTGTGGTTTGGTTCCGTATGGAAGTACTCGTACGGTATTGCACCGTTTTGGTGTGGTTTGGTACCGTATGGAAGTACTCGTAATTGAAGTACTCGTACGGTATTGCACCGTTTTGGTTTGGTTTGGTACCGTATGGATGTACTCGTATGGTATTGCACCGTTTTGGTGTGGTTTGGTACCGTATGGATGTACTCGTACGGTATTGCACCGTTTTGGTGTTGTTTGGTACCGTAACGAAGTACTCGTACGGTATTGCACCGTTTTGGTGTGGTTTGGTACCGTTTGGATGTACTCGTACGGTATAGCACCGTTTTGGTTTGGTTTGGTACCGTAACGAAGTACTCGTACGGTATTGTAACGTTTTGGTGTGGTTTGGTACCGTAACGAAGTACTCCTACGGTATTGCACCGTTTTGGTGTGGTTTGGTACCGTATGGTTGTACTCGTACGGTATTGCATCGTTTTGGTTTGGTTTGGTACCGTGTGGATGTACTCGTACGGTATTGTACCGTTTTGGTGTGGTTTGGTACCGTAACGAAGTACTCGTACGTTATTGTTCCCTTTTGGTGTGGTTTGGTACCGTAACGAAGTACTCGTACGGTATTGTACCATTTTGGTGTGGTTTGGTACCGTAACGAAGTACTCGTACGGTATTGCACCGTTTTGGTGTGGTTTGCTACCGTATGGGTGTACTCGTACGGTATTGCACCGTTTTGGTGTGGTTTGGTACCGTATGGAAGTTCTCGTACGGTATTGCACCGTTTTGGTGTGGTTTGGTACCGTAACGAAGTACTCGTACGGTATTGCACCGTTTTGGTGTGGTTTGGTACCGTATGGATGTACTCGTACGGTATAGCACCGTTTTGGTTTGGTTTGGTACCGTAACGAAGTACTCGTACGGTATTGTAACGTTTTGGTGTGGTTTGGTACCGTAACGAAGTACTCGTACGGTATTGCACCGTTTTGGTGTGGTTTGGTACCGTATGGATGTACCCGTGTGGTATTGTACCGTTTTGGTGTGGTTTGGTACCGTAACGAAGTACTCGTACGGTATTGTACCCTTTTGGTGTGGTTTGGTACCGTAACGAAGTACTCGTACGGTATTGCACCGTTTTGGTGTGGTTTGGTACCGTATGGATGTACTCGTACGGTATTGCACCGTTTTGGTTTGGTTTGGTACGGTATGGATGTACTCGTACGGTATTGTACCGTTTTGGTGTGGTTTGGTACCGTAACGAAGTACTCGTACGTTATTGTTCCCTTTTGGTGTGGTTTGGTACCGTAACGAAGTACTCGTACGGTATTGCACCGTTTTGGTGTGGTTTGGTACCGTATGGATGTACTCGTACGGTATTGCACCGTTTTGGTGTGGTTTGGTACCGTATGGATGTACTCGTACGGTATTGTACCGTTTTGGTGTGGTTTGGTACCGTATGGAAGTTCTCGTACGGTATTGCACCGTTTTGGTGTGGTTCGGTACCGTAACGAAGTACTCGTACGGTATTGCACCGTTTTGGTGTGGTTTGGTACCGTATGGATGTACTCGTATGGTATAGCACCGTTTTGGTTTGGTTTGGTACCGTAACGAAGTACTCGTACGGTATTGTACCGTTTTGGTGTGGTTTGGTACCGTAACGAAGTACTCGTACGGTATTGCACCGTTTTGGTGTGGTTTGGTACCGTATGGATGTACCCGTGTGGTATTGTACCGTTTTGGTGTGGTTTGGTACCGTAACGAAGTACTCGTACGGTATTGCACCGTTTTGGTGTGGTTTGGTACCGTATGGAAGTTCTCGTACGGTATTGCACCGTTTTGGTGTGGTTCGGTACCGTAACGAAGTACTCGTACGGTATTGCACCGTTTTGGTGTGGTTTGGTACCGTATGGATGTACACGTATGGTATAGCACCGTTTTGGTTTGGTTTGGTACCGTAACGAAGTACTCGTACGGTATTGTACCGTTTTGGTGTGGTTTGGTACCGTAACGAAGTACTCGTACGGTATTGCACCGTTTTGGTGTGGTTTGGTACCGTATGGATGTACTCGTACGTTATTGCACCGTTTTTGTGTGGTTTGGTGCCGTATGGATGTACTCGTACGGTATTGCACCGTTTTGGTGTGGTTTGGTACCGTATGGATGTACTCGTACGGTATAGAACCGTTTTGGTTTGCTTTGGTACCGTAACGAAGTACTCGTACGGTATTGTACCGTTTTGGTGTGGTTTGGTACCGTAACGAAGTACTCGTACGGTATTGCACCGTTTTGGTGTGGTTTGGTACCGTATGGATGTACTCGTACGGTATTGCACCGTTTTGGTGTGGTTTGGTACCGTATGGATGTATTCGTACGGTATTGCACCGTTTTGGTGTGGTTTGGTACCGTATGGATGTACTCGTACGGTATTGCACCGTTTTGGTGTGGTTTGGTACCGTAACGTAGTACTCGTACGGTATTGTACCCTTTTGGTATGGTTTGGTACCGTAACGAAGTACTCGTACGGTATTGCACCGTTTTGTGTGGTTTGGTCCCGTATGGATGTACTCGTACGGTATTGAACCGTTTTAGTTTGGTTTGGTACCGTATGGATGTACTCGTACGGTATTGTACCGTTTTGGTGTGGTTTGGTACCGTAACGAAGTACTCGTACGTTATTGTTCCCTTTTGGTGTGGTTTGGTACCGTAACGAAGTACTCGTACGGTATTGCACCGTTTTGGTGTGGTTTGGTACCGTATGGATGTACTCGTACGGTATTGCACCGTTTAGGTGTGGTTTGGTACCGTACGGATGTACTCGTACGGTATTGCACCGTTTTGGTGTGGTTTGGTACCGTATGGAAGTACTCGTACGGTATTGCACCATTTTGGTGTGGTTTGGTACCATATGGATGTACTCGTACGGTATTGCACCGTTCTGGTGTGGTTTGGTACCGTATGGATGTACTCGCACGGTATTGCACCGTTTTGGTGTGGTTTGGTACCGTAACGAAGTACTCGTACGGTATTGTACCTTTTTGGTGTGGTTTGGTACCGTAACGAAGTACTCGTACGGTATTGCACCGTTTTGGTGTGGTTTGGTACCATATGGATGTACTCGTACGGTATTGCACCGTTCTGGTGTGGTTTGGTACCGTATGGATGTACTCGTACGGTATTGCACCGTTTTGGTATGGTTTGGTACCGTAACGAAGTACTCGTACGGTATTGTACCTTTTTGGTGTGGTTTGGTACCGTAACGAAGTACTCGTACGGTATTGTACCGTTTTGGTGTGGTTTGGTACCGTAACGAAGTACTCGTACGGTATTGCACCGTTTTGGTGTGGTTTGGTACCGTATGGATGTACTCGTACGTTATTGCACCGTTTTGGTGTTGTTTGGTACCGTATGGATGTACTCGTACGGTATTGCACCGTTTTGGTGTGGTTTGGTACCGTATGGATGTACTCGTACGGTATTGTACCGTTTTGGTGTGGTTTGGTACCGTAACGAAGTACTCGTACGGTATTGTACCTATTCGGTGTGGTTTGGTACCGTAACGAAGTACTTGTACGGTATTGCACCGTTTTGGTGTGGTTTGGTACCGTATGTAAGTATTCGTACGGTATTGCACCGTTTTGGTGTGGTTTGGTACCGTATGGATGTACTCGTACGGTATTGTGCCATTTTGGTTTGGTTTGGTACCGTATGGATGTACTCGTACGGTATTGTACCGTTTTGGTGTGGTTTGGTACCGTAACGAAGTACTCGTGCGGTATTGCACCGTTTTTGCGTGGTTTGCTACCGTATGGATGTACTCATACGGTATTGCTCCGTTTTGGTGTGGTTTGGTACCGTATGGAAGTTCTCGTACGGTATTGCACCGTTTTGGTGTGGTTTGGTACCGTAACGAAGTACTCGTACGGTATTGCACCGTTTTGGTGTGGTTTGGTACCGTATGGATGTACTCGTACGGTATTGCACCGTTTTGGTGTGGTTTGGTACCGTATGTAAGTATTCGTACGGTATTGCACCGTTTTGGTGTGGTTTGGTACCGTATGGATGTACTCGTACGGTATTGTACCGTTTTGGTGTGGTTTGGTACCGTAACGAAGTACTCGTACGGTATTGTACCCTTTTGGTGTGGTTTGGTACCGTAACGAAGTACTCGTACGGTATTGCACCGTTTCGGTGTGGTTTGGTACCGTATGGATGTACTCGTACGGTATTGCACCGTTTTGGTTTGGTTTGGTACTGTATGAATGTACTCGTACGGTATTGTACCGTTTTGGTGTGGTTTGGTACCGTAACGAAGTACTCGTACGTTATTGTTCCCTTTTGGTGTGGTTTGGTACCGTAACGAAGTACTCGTACGGTATTGCACCCTTTTGGTGTGGTTTGGTACCGTAACGAAGTACTCGTACGGTATTGCACCGTTTTGGTGTGGTTTGGTACCGTATGGATGTACTCGTACGGTATTGCACCGTTTTGGTGTGGTTTGGTACCGTATGTAAGTACTCGTACGGTATTGCACCGTTTTGGTGTGGTTTGGTACTGTATGGATGTACTCGTATAGTATTGTACCGTTTTGGTGTGGTTTGGAACCGTAATGAAGTACTCGTACGGTATTGCACCGTTTTGGTTTGGTTTGGTACCGTAACGAAGTACTCGTACGGTATTGTACCATTTTGGTGTGGTTTGGTACCGTAACGAAGTACTCGTACAGTATTGCACCGTTTTGGTTTGGTTTGCTACCGTATGGATGTACTCGTACGGTATTGCACCGTTTTGGTGTGGTTTGGTACCGTATGGAAGTTCTCGTACGGTATTGCACCATTTTGGTGTGGTTTGGTACCGTAACGAAGTACTCGTACGGTATTGCACCGTTTTGGGGTGGTTTGGTACCATATGGATGTACTCGTACGGTATAGCACCGTTTTGGTTTGGTTTGGTACCGTAACGAAGTACTCGTACGGTATTGTACCGTTTGGGTGTGCTTTGGTACCGTAACGAAGTACTCATACGGTATTGCACCGTTTTGGTGTGGTTTGGTACCGTATGGATGTACTCTTACGGTATTGCACCGTTTTGGTGTGGTTTGGTACCGTATGTTTGTACTCGTACGGTATTGTACCATTTTGGTGTGGTTTGGTACCGTTACGAACTACTCGTATGTTATTGTTCCCTTTTGGTGTGGTTTGGTACCGTGTGGATGTAGTCGTACGGTATTGTACCGTTTTGGTGTGGTTTGGTACCGTAACGAAGTACTCGTACGGTATTGTACCCTTTCGGTGTGGTTTGGTACCGTAACGAAGTACTCGTACGGTATTGCACCGTTTTGGTGTGGTTTGGTACCGTATGGATGTACTCGTACGGTATTGCACCGTTTTGGTTTGGTTTGGTACCGTATGGATGTACTCGTATGGTATTGTACCGTTTTGGTGTGGTTTGGTACCGTAACGAAGTACTCGTACGTTATTGTTCCCTTTTGGTGTGGTTTGGTACCGTAACGAAGTACTCGTACGGTATTGCACCGTTTTGGTGTGGTTTGGTACCCTATGGATGTACTCGTACGGTATTGAACCGTTTTGGTGTGGTTTGGTACCGTATGGAAGTACTCGTACTGTATTGCACCGTTTTGGTGTGGTTTGGTACCGTATGGAAGTACTCGTACGGTATTGCACCGTTTTGGTGTGGTTTGGTACCGTATGGATGTACTCGTATAGTATTGTACCGTTTTGGTATGGTTTGGAACCGTTACGAAGTACTCGTACGGTATTGTACCATTTTTGTGTGGTTTGGGACCGTAACGATTTACTCATACGGTATTGCACCGTTTAGGTGTGGTTTGGTACCGTAACGAAGTACTAGTACGGTATTGTACCGTTTTGGTGTGGTTTGGTACCGTAACGAAGTACTCGAACGGTATTGCACCGTTTTGGTGTGGTTTGGTACCGTAACGAAGTACTCGAACGGTATTGCACCGTTTTGGTGTGGTTTGGTACCGTATGGATGTACTCGTACGGTATTGTACCCTTTTGGTGTGGTTTGGTACCGTAACGAAGTACTCGTACGGTATTGCACCGTTTTGGTGTGGTTTGGTACCGTATGGATGTACTCGTACGGTATAGCACCGTTTTGGTTTGGTTTGGTACCATAACGAAGTACTCGTACGGTATTGTAACGTTTTGGTGTGGTTTGGTACCGTAACGAAGTACTCGTACGGTATTGCACCGTTTTGGTGTGGTTTGGTACCGTATGGATGTACTCGTACGGTATTGCATCGTTTTGGTTTGGTTTGGTACCGTGTGGATGTACTCGTACGGTATTGTACCGTTTTGGTGTGGTTTGGTACCGTAAGTAAGTACTCGTACGTTATTCTTCCCTTTTGGTGTGGTTTGGTACCGTAACGAAGTACTCGTACGGTATTGCACCGTTTTGGCGTGGTTTGGTACCGTATGGATGTACTCGTACGGTATTGCACCGTTTTGGTGTGGTTTGGTACCGTATGGATGTACTCGTATAGTATTGTACCGTTTTGGTGTGGTTTGGTACCGTAACGAAGTACTCGTACGGTATTGTACCATTTTGGTGTGGTTTGGGACCGTAACGATTTACTCGTACGGTATTGCACCGTTTAGGTTTGGTTTGGTACCGTAACGAAGTACTCGTACGGTATTGTACCATTTTGGTGTGGTTTGGTACCGTAACGAAGTACTCGTACGGTATTGCACCGTTTTGGTGTGGTTTGCTACCGTATGGGTGTACTCGTACGGTATTGCACCGTTTTGGTGTGGTTTGGTACCGTATGGAAGTTCTCGTACGGTATTGCACCGTTTTGGTGTGGTTTGGTACCGTAACGAAGTACTCGTACGGTATTGCACTGTTTTGGTGTGGTTTGGTACCGTATGGATGTACTCGTACGGTATAGCACCGTTTTGGTTTGGTTTGGTACCGTAACGAAGTACTCGTACGGTATTGTAACGTTTTGGTGTGGTTTGGTACCGTAACGAAGTACTCGTACGGTATTGCACCGTTTTGGTGTGGTTTGGTACCGTATGGATGTACCCGTGTGGTATTGTACCATTTTGGTGTGGTTTGGTACCGTAACGAAGTACTCGTATGGTATTGTACCCTTTTGGTGTGGTTTGGTACCGTAACGAAGTACTCGTACGGTATTGCACCGTTTTGGTGTGGTTTGGTACCGTATGGATGTACTCGTACGGTATTGCACCGTTTTGGTTTGGTTTGGTACGGTATGGATGTACTCGTACGGTATTGTACCGTTTTTGTGTGGTTTTGTACCGTAACGAAGTACTCGTACGTTATTGTTCCCTTTTGGTGTGGTTTGGTATCGTAACGAAGTACTCGTACGGTATTGCACCGTTTTGGTGTGGTTTGGTACCGTATGGATGTACTCGTACGGTATTGCACCGTTTTGGTGTGGTTTGGTACCGTATGCAAGTACTCGTACGGTATTGCACCGTTTTGGTGTGGTTTGGTACTGTATGGATGTACTCGTATAGTATTGTACCGTTTTGGTGTGGTTTGGTACCGTAATGAAGTACTCGTACGGTATTGCACCGTTTTGGTTTGGTTTGGTACCGTAACGAAGTACTCGTACGGTATTGCACCGTTTTGGTGTGGTTTGGTACCGTATGGATGTACTCGTATGGTATAGCACCGTTTTGGTTTGGTTTGGTACCGTAACGAAGTACTCGTACGGTATTGTACCGTTTTGGTGTGGTTTGGTACCGTAACGAAGTACTCGTACGGTATTGCACCGTTTTGGTGTGGTTTGGTACCGTATGGATGTACTCGTACGTTATTGCACCGTTTTGGTGTGGTTTGGTACCGTAACGAAGTACTCGTACGGTATTGCACCGTTTTGGTGTGGTTTGGTACCGTATGGATGTACTCGTACGGTATAGCACCGTTTTGGTTTGGTTTGGTACCGTAACGAAGTACTCGTACGGTATTGTAACGTTTTGGTGTTGTTTGGTACCGTAACGAAGTACTCGTACGGTATTGCACCGTTTTGGTGTGGTTTGGTACCGTATGGATGTACCCGTGTGGTATTGTACCGTTTTGGTGTGGTTTGGTACCGTAACGAAGTCCTCGTACGGTATTGTACCGTTTTGGTGTGGTTTGGTACCGTATGGAAGTACTCGTACGGTATTGCACCGTTTTAGTTTGGTTTGGTACCGTATGGATGTACTCGTATGGTATTGCACCGTTTTGGTGTGGTTTGGTACCGTATGGATGTACTCGTACGGTATTGCACCGTTTTGGTGTGGTTTGGTACCATAACGAAGTACTCGTACGGTATTGTACCCATTTGGTGTGGTTTGGTACCGTAACGAAGTACTCGTACGGTATTGTACCATTTTGGTGTGGTTTGGTACCGTATGGATGTACTCGTACGGTATTGCACCGTTTTGGTGTGGTTTGGTACCGTATGGAAGTACTCGTACGGTATTGCACCGTTTTGGTGTGGTTTGGTACCGTATGGAAGTACTCGTAATGGAAGTACTCGTACGGTATTGCACCGTTTTGGTTTGGTTTGGTACCGTATGGATGTACTCGTATGGTATTGCACCGTTTTGGTGTGGTTTGGTACCGTATGGATGTACTCGTACGGTATTGCACCGTTTTGGTGTGGTTTGGTACCGTAACGAAGTACTCGTACGGTAATGCACCGTTTTGGTGTGGTTTGGTACCGTTTGGATGTACTCGTACGGTATAGCACCGTTTTGGTTTGGTTTGGTACCGTAATGAAGTACTCGTACGGTATTGTAACGTTTTGGTGTGGTTTGGTACCGTAACGAAGTACTCGTACGGTATTGCACCGTTTTGGTGTGGTTTGGTACCGTATGGTTGTACTCGTACGGTATTGCATCGTTTTGGTTTGGTTTGGTACCGTGTGGATGTACTCGTACGGTATTGTACCGTTTTGGTGTGGTTTGGTACCGTAACGAAGTACTCGTACGTTATTGTTCCCTTTTGGTGTGGTTTGGTACCGTAACGAAGTACTCGTACGGTATTGTACCATTTTGGTGTGGTTTGGTACCGTAACGAAGTACTCGTACGGTATTGCACCGTTTTGGTGTGGTTTGCTACCGTATGGGTGTACTCGTACGGTATTGCACCGTTTTGGTGTGGTTTGGTACCGTATGGAAGTTCTCGTACGGTATTGCACCGTTTTGGTGTGGTTTGGTACCGTAACGAAGTACTCGTACGGTATTGCACCGTTTTGGTCTGGTTTGGTACCGTATGGATGTACTCGTACGGTATAGCACCGTTTTGGTTTGGTTTGGTACCGTAACGAAGTACTCGTACGGTATTGTAACGTTTTGGTGTGGTTTGGTACCGTAACGAAGTACTCGTACGGTATTGCACCGTTTTGGTGTGGTTTGGTACCGTATGGATGTACCCGTGTGGTATTGTACCGTTTTGGTGTGGTTTGGTACCGTAACGAAGTACTCGTACGGTATTGTACCCTTTTGGTGTGGTTTGGTACCGTAACGAAGTACTCGTACGGTATTGCAACGTTTTGGTGTGGTTTGGTACCGTATGGATGTACTCGTACGGTATTGCACCGTTTTGGTTTGGTTTGGTACGGTATGGATGTACTCGTACGGTATTGTACCGTTTTGGTGTGGTTTGGTACCGTAACGAAGTACTCGTACGTTATTGTTCCCTTTTGGTGTGGTTTGGTACCGTAACGAAGTACTCGTACGGTATTGCACCGTTTTGGTGTGGTTTGGTACCGTATGGATGTACTCGTACGGTATTGCACCGTTTTGGTGTGGTTTGGTACCGTATGGATGTACTCGTACAGTATTGTACCGTTTTGGTGTGGTTTGGTACCGTATGGAAGTTCTCGTACGGTATTGCACCGTTTTGGTTTGGTTCGGTACCGTAACGAAGTACTCGTACGGTATTGCACCGTTTTGGTGTGGTTTGGTACCGTATGGATGTACTCGTATGCTATAGCACCGTTTTGGTTTGGTTTGGTACCGTAACGAAGTACTCGTACGGTATTGTACCGTTTTGGTGTGGTTTGGTACCGTAACGAAGTACTCGTACGGTATTGCACCGTTTTGGTGTGGTTTGGTACCGTATGGATGTACCCGTGTGGTATTGTACCGTTTTGGTGTGGTTTGGTACCGTAACGAAGTACTCGTACGGTATTGCACCGTTTTGGTGTGGTTTGGTACCGTATGGAAGTTCTCGTACGGTATTGCACCGTTTTGGTGTGGTTCGGTACCGTAACGAAGTACTCGTACGGTATTGCACCGTTTTGGTGTGGTTTGGTACCGTATGGATGTACACGTATGGTATAGCACCGTTTTGGTTTGGTTTGGTACCGTAACGAAGTACTCGTATGGTATTGTACCGTTTTGGTGTGGTTTGGTACCGTAACGAAGTACTCGTACGGTATTGCACCGTTTTGGTGTGGTTTGGTACCGTATGGATGTACTCGTACGTTATTGCACCGTTTTGGTGTGGTTTGGTACCGTATGGATGTACTCGTACGGTATTGCACCGTTTTGGTGTGGTTTGGTACCGTATGGATGTACTCGTACGGTATAGCACCGTTTTGGTTTGCTTTGGTACCGTAACGAAGTACTCGTACGGTATTGTACCGTTTTTGTGTGGTTTGGTACCGTAACGAAGTACTCGTACGGTATTGCACCGTTTTGGTGTGGTTTGGTACCGTATGGATGTACTCGTACGGTATTGCACCGTTTTGGTGTGGTTTGGTACCGTATGGATGTATTCGTACGGTATTGCACCGTTTTGGTGTGGTTTGGTACCGTATGGATGTACTCGTACGGTATTGCACCGTTTTGTGTGGTTTGGTCCCGTATGGATGTACTCGTACGGTATTGAACCGTTTTAGTTTGGTTTGGTACCGTATGGATGTACTCGTACGGTATTGTACCGTTTTGGTGTGGTTTGGTACCGTAACGAAGTACTCGTACGTTATTGTTCCCTTTTGGTGTGGTTTGGTACCGTAACGAAGTACTCGTACGGTATTGTACCCTTTTGGTGTGGTTTGGTACCGTAACGAAGTACTCGTACGGTATTGCACCGTTTTGGTGTGGTTTGGTACCGTATGGATGTACTCGTACGGTATTGCACCGTTTTGGTTTGGTTTGGTACGGTATGGATGTACTCGTACGGTATTGTACCGTTTTGGTGTGGTTTGGTACCGTAACAAAGTACTCGTACGTTATTGTTCCCTTTTGGTGTGGTTTGGTACCGTAACGAAGTACTCGTACGGTATTGCACCGTTTTGGTGTGGTTTGGTACCGTATGGATGTACTCGTACGGTATTGCACCGTTTTGGTGTGGTTTGGTACCGTATGGATGTACTCGTACAGTATTGTACCGTTTTGGTGTGGTTTGGTACCGTATGGAAGTTCTCGTACGGTATTGCACCGTTTTGGTGTGGTTCGGTACCGTAACGAAGTACTCGTACGGTATTGCACCGTTTTGGTGTGGTTTGGTACCGTATGGATGTACTCGTATGCTATAGCACCGTTTTGGTTTGGTTTGGTACCGTAACGAAGTACTCGTACGGTATTGTACCGTTTTGGTGTGGTTTGGTACCGTAACGAAGTACTCGTACGGTATTGCACCGTTTTGGTGTGGTTTGGTACCGTATGGATGTACCCGTGTGGTATTGTACCGTTTTGGTGTGGTTTGGTACCGTAACGAAGTACTCGTACGGTATTGCACCGTTTTGGTGTGGTTTGGTACCGTATGGAAGTTCTCGTACGGTATTGCACCGTTTTGGTGTGGTTCGGTACCGTAACGAAGTACTCGTACGGTATTGCACCGTTTTGGTGTGGTTTGGTACCGTATGGATGTACACGTATGGTATAGCACCGTTTTGGTTTTGTTTGGTACCGTAACGAAGTACTCGTATGGTATTGTACCGTTTTGGTGTGGTTTGGTACCGTAACGAAGTACTCGTACGGTATTGCACCGTTTTGGTGTGGTTTGGTACCGTATGGATGTACTCGTACGTTATTGCACCGTTTTGGTGTGGTTTGGTACCGTATGGATGTACTCGTACGGTATTGCACCGTTTTGGTGTGGTTTGGTACCGTATGGATGTACTCGTACGGTATAGCACCGTTTTGGTTTGCTTTGGTACCGTAACGAAGTACTCGTACGGTATTGTACCGTTTTGGTGTGGTTTGGTACCGTAACGAAGTACTCGTACGGTATTGCACCGTTTTGGTGTGGTTTGGTACCGTATGGATGTACTCGTACGGTATTGCACCGTTTTGGTGTGGTTTGGTACCGTATGGATGTATTCGTACGGTATTGCACCGTTTTGGTGTGGTTTGGTACCGTATGGATGTACTCGTACGGTATTGCACCGTTTTGTGTGGTTTGGTCCCGTATGGATGTACTCGTACGGTATTGAACCGTTTTAGTTTGGTTTGGTACCGTATGGATGTACTCGTACGGTATTGTACCGTTTTGGTGTGGTTTGGTACCGTAACGAAGTACTCGTACGTTATTGTTCCCTTTTGGTGTGGTTTGGTACCGTAACGAAGTACTCGTACGGTATTGTACCCTTTTGGTGTGGTTTGGTACCGTAACGAAGTACTCGTACGGTATTGCACCGTTTTGGTGTGGTTTGGTACCGTATGGATGTACTCGTACGGTATTGCACCGTTTTGGTTTGGTTTGGTACGGTATGGATGTACTCGTACGGTATTGTACCGTTTTGGTGTGGTTTGGTACCGTAACAAAGTACTCGTACGTTATTGTTCCCTTTTGGTGTGGTTTGGTACCGTAACGAAGTACTCGTACGGTATTGCACCGTTTTGGTGTGGTTTGGTACCGTATGGATGTACTCGTACGGTATTGCACCGTTTTGGTGTGGTTTGGTACCGTATGGATGTACTCGTACAGTATTGTACCGTTTTGGTGTGGTTTGGTACCGTATGGAAGTTCTCGTACGGTATTGCACCGTTTTGGTGTGGTTCGGTACCGTAACGAAGTACTCGTACGGTATTGCACCGTTTTGGTGTGGTTTGGTACCGTATGGATGTACTCGTATGCTATAGCACCGTTTTGGTTTGGTTTGGTACCGTAACGAAGTACTCGTACGGTATTGTACCGTTTTGGTGTGGTTTGGTACCGTAACGAAGTACTCGTACGGTATTGCACCGTTTTGGTGTGGTTTGGTACCGTATGGATGTACCCGTGTGGTATTGTACCGTTTTGGTGTGGTTTGGTACCGTAACGAAGTACTCGTACGGTATTGCACCGTTTTGGTGTGGTTTGGTACCGTATGGAAGTTCTCGTACGGTATTGCACCGTTTTGGTGTGGTTCGGTACCGTAACGAAGTACTCGTACGGTATTGCACCGTTTTGGTGTGGTTTGGTACCGTATGGATGTACACGTATGGTATAGCACCGTTTTGGTTTGGTTTGGTACCGTAACGAAGTACTCGTACGGTATTGTACCGTTTTGGTGTGGTTTGGTACCGTAACGAAGTACTCGTACGGTATTGCACCGTTTTGGTGTGGTTTGGTACCGTATGGATGTACTCGTACGTTATTGCACCGTTTTGGTGTGGTTTGGTACCGTATGGATGTACTCGTACGGTATTGCACCGTTTTGGTGTGGTTTGGTACCGTATGGATGTACTCGTACGGTATAGCACCGTTTTGGTTTGCTTGGGTACCGTAACGAAGTACTCGTACGGTATTGTACCGTTTTGGTGTGGTTTGGTACCGTAACGAAGTACTCGTACGGTATTGCACCGTTTTGGTGTGGTTTGGTACCGTATGGATGTACTCGTACGGTATTGCACCGTTTTGGTGTGGTTTGGTACCGTATGGATGTATTCGTACGGTATTGCACCGTTTTGGTGTGGTTTGGTACCGTATGGATGTACTCGTACGGTATTGCACCGTTTTGTGTGGTTTGGTCCCGTATGGATGTACTCGTACGGTATTGAACCGTTTTAGTTTGGTTTGGTACCGTATGGATGTACTCGTACGGTATTGTACCGTTTTGGTGTGGTTTGGTACCGTAACGAAGTACTCGTACGTTATTGTTCCCTTTTGGTGTGGTTTGGTACCGTAACGAAGTACTCGTACGGTATTGCACCGTTTTGGTGTGGTTTGGTACCGTATGGATGTACTCGTACGGTATTGCACCGTTTAGGTGTGGTTTGGTACCGTACGGATGTACTCGTACGGTATTGCACCGTTTTGGTGTGGTTTGGTACCGTATGGAAGTACTCGTACGGTATTGCACCATTTTGGTGTGGTTTGGTACCATATGGATGTACTCGTACGGTATTGCACCGTTCTGGTGTGGTTTGGTACCGTATGGATGTACTCGCACGATATTGCACCGTTTTGGTGTGGTTTGGTACCGTAACGAAGTACTCGTACGGTATTGTACCTTTTTGGTGTGGTTTGGTACCGTAACGAAGTACTCGTACGGTATTGCACCGTTTTGGTGTGGTTTGGTACCATATGGATGTACTCGTACGGTATTGCACCGTTCTGGTGTGGTTTGGTACCGTATGGATGTACTCGTATGGTATTGCACCGTTTTGGTGTGGTTTGGTACCGTAACGAAGTACTCGTACGGTATTGTACCTTTTTGGTGTGGTTTGGTACCGTAACGTTGTACTCGTACGGTATTGCACCGTTTTGGTGTGGTTTGGTACCGTATGGATGTACTCGTACGATATTGCACCGTTTTGGTTTGGTTTGGTACCGTATGGATGTACTCGTACGGAATTGTACCGTTTTGGTGTGGTTTGGTACCGTAACGAAGTACTCGTGCGGTATTGCACCGTTTTGGTGTGGTTTGCTACTGTATGGATGTACTCATACGGTATTGCTCCGTTTTGGTGTGGTTTGGTACCGTATGGAAGTTCTCGTACGGTATTGCACCGTTTTGGTGTGGTTTGGTACCGTATGGATGTACTCGTACGGTATAGCACCGTTTTGGTTTGCTTTGGTACCGTAACGAAGTACTCGTACGGTATTGTACCGTTTTGGTGTGGTTTGGTACCGTAACGAAGTACTCGTACGGTATTGCACCGTTTTGGTGTGGTTTGGTACCGTATGGATGTACTCGTACGGTATTGCACCGTTTTGGTGTGGTTTGGTACCGTATGGATGTATTCGTACGGTATTGCACCGTTTTGGTGTGGTTTGGTACCGTATGGATGTACTCGTACGGTATTGCATCGTTTTGGTGTGGTTTGGTACCGTAACGAAGTACTCGTACGGTACTGTACCCTTTTGGTATGGTTTGGTACCGTAACGAAGTACTCGTACGGTATTGCACCGTTTTGTGTGGTTTGGTCCCGTATGGATGTACTCGTACGGTATAGAACCGTTTTAGTTTGGTTTGGTACCGTATGGATGTACTCGTACGGTATTGTACCGTTTTGGTGTGGTTTGGTACCGTAACGAAGTACTCGTACGTTATTGTTCCCTTTTGGTGTGGTTTGGTACCGTAACGAAGTACTCGTACGGTATTGCACCGTTTTGGTGTGGTTTGGTACCGTATGGATGTACTCGTACGGTATTGCACCGTTTAGGTGTGGTTTGGTACCGTATGGATGTACTCGTACGGTATTGCACCGTTTTGGTGTGGTTTGGTACCGTATGGAAGTACTCGTACGGTATTGCACCATTTTGGTGTGGTTTGGTACCATATGGATGTACTCGTACGGTATTGCACCGTTTTGGTGTGGTTTGGTACCGTATGGATGTACTCGTACGTTATTGCACCGTTTTGGTGTGGTTTGGTACCGTATGGATGTACTCGTACGGTATTGCACCGTTTTGGTGTGGTTTGGTACCGTATGGATGTACTCGTACGGTATAGCACCGTTTTGGTTTGCTTTGGTACCGTAACGAAGTACTCGTACGGTATTGTACCGTTTTGGTGTGGTTTGGTACCGTAACGAAGTACTCGTACGGTATTGCACCGTTTTGGTGTGGTTTGGTACCGTATGGATGTACTCGTACGGTATTGCACCGTTTTGGTGTGGTTTGGTACCGTATGGATGTATTCGTACGGTATTGCACCGTTTTGGTGTGGTTTGGTACCGTATGGATGTACTCGTACGGTATTGCACCGTTTTGTGTGGTTTGGTCCCGTATGGATGTACTCGTACGGTATTGAACCGTTTTAGTTTGGTTTGGTACCGTATGGATGTACTCGTACGGTATTGTACCGTTTTGGTGTGGTTTGGTACCGTAACGAAGTACTCGTACGTTATTGTTCCCTTTTGGTGTGGTTTGGTACCGTAACGAAGTACTCGTACGGTATTGCACCGTTTTGGTGTGGTTTGGTACCGTATGGATGTACTCGTACGGTATTGCACCGTTTAGGTGTGGTTTGGTACCGTACGGATGTACTCGTACGGTATTGCACCGTTTTGGTGTGGTTTGGTACCGTATGGAAGTACTCGTACGGTATTGCACCATTTTGGTGTGGTTTGGTACCATATGGATGTACTCGTACGGTATTGCACCGTTCTGGTGTGGTTTGGTACCGTATGGATGTACTCGCACGATATTGCACCGTTTTGGTGTGGTTTGGTACCGTAACGAAGTACTCGTACGGTATTGTACCTTTTTGGTGTGGTTTGGTACCGTAACGAAGTACTCGTACGGTATTGCACCGTTTTGGTGTGGTTTGGTACCATATGGATGTACTCGTACGGTATTGCACCGTTCTGGTGTGGTTTGGTACCGTATGGATGTACTCGTACGGTATTGCACCGTTTTGGTGTGGTTTGGTACCGTAACGAAGTACTCGTACGGTATTGTACCTTTTTGGTGTGGTTTGGTACCGTAACGTTGTACTCGTACGGTATTGCACCGTTTTGGTGTGGTTTGGTACCGTATGGATGTACTCGTACGATATTGCACCGTTTTGGTTTGGTTTGGTACCGTATGGATGTACTCGTACGGAATTGTACCGTTTTGGTGTGGTTTGGTACCGTAACGAAGTACTCGTGCGGTATTGCACCGTTTTGGTGTGGTTTGCTACTGTATGGATGTACTCATACGGTATTGCTCCGTTTTGGTGTGGTTTGGTACCGTATGGAAGTTCTCGTACGGTATTGCACCGTTTTGGTGTGGTTTGGTACCGTAACGAAGTACTCGTACGGTATTGCACCGTTTTGGTGTGGTTTGGTACCGTATGGATGTACTCGTACGGTATAGCACCGTTTTGGTTTACTTTGGTACCGTAACGAAGTACTCGTACGGTATTGTACCGTTTTGGTGTGGTTTGGTACCGTAACGAAGTACTCGTACGGTATTGCACCGTTTTGGTGTGGTTTGGTACCGTATGGATGTACTCGTACGGTATTGCACCGTTTTGGTGTGGTTTGGTACCGTATGGATGTATTCGTACGGTATTGCACCGTTTTGGTGTGGTTTGGTACCGTATGGATGTACTCGTACGGTATTGCACCGTTTTGTGTGGTTTGGTCCCGTATGGATGTACTCGTACGGTATTGAACCGTTTTAGTTTGGTTTGGTACCGTATGGATGTACTCGTACGGTATTGTACCGTTTTGGTGTGGTTTGGTACCGTAACGAAGTACTCGTACGTTATTGTTCCCTTTTGGTGTGGTTTGGTACCGTAACGAAGTACTCGTACGGTATTGCACCGTTTTGGTGTGGTTTGGTACCGTATGGATGTACTCGTACGGTATTGCACCGTTTAGGTGTGGTTTGGTACCGTACGGATGTACTCGTACGGTATTGCACCGTTTTGGTGTGGTTTGGTACCGTATGGAAGTACTCGTACGGTATTGCACCATTTTGGTGTGGTTTGGTACCATATGGATGTACTCGTACGGTATTGCACCGTTCTGGTGTGGTTTGGTACCGTATGGATGTACTCGCACGATATTGCACCGTTTTGGTGTGGTTTGGTACCGTAACGAAGTACTCGTACGGTATTGTACCTTTTTGGTGTGGTTTGGTACCGTAACGAAGTACTCGTACGGTATTGCACCGTTTTGGTGTGGTTTGGTACCATATGGATGTACTCGTACGGTATTGCACCGTTCTGGTGTGGTTTGGTACCGTATGGATGTACTCGTACGGTATTGCACCGTTTTGGTGTGGTTTGGTACCGTAACGAAGTACTCGTACGGTATTGTACCTTTTTGGTGTGGTTTGGTACCGTAACGTTGTACTCGTACGGTATTGCACCGTTTTGGTGTGGTTTGGTACCGTATGGATGTACTCGTACGATATTGCACCGTTTTGGTTTTGTTTGGTACCGTATGGATGTACTCGTACGGAATTGTACCGTTTTGGTGTGGTTTGGTACCGTAACGAAGTACTCGTGCGGTATTGCACCGTTTTGGTGTGGTTTGCTACTGTATGGATGTACTCATACGGTATTGCTCCGTTTTGGTGTGGTTTGGTACCGTATGGAAGTTCTCGTACGGTATTGCACCGTTTTGGTGAGGTTTGGTACCGTAACGAAGTACTCGTACGGTATTGCACCGTTTTGGTGTGGTTTGGTACCGTATGGATGTACTCGTACGGTATAGCACCGTTTTGGTTTGCTTTGGTACCGTAACGAAGTACTCGTATGGTATTGTACCGTTTTGGTGTGGTTTTGTACCGTAACGAAGTACTCGTACGGTATTGCACCGTTTTGGTGTGGTTTGGTACCGTATGGATGTACTCGTACGGTATTGCACCGTTTTGGTGTGGTTTGGTACCGTATGGATGTACTCGTACGGTATTGCACCGTTTAGGTGTGGTTTGGTACCGTATGGATGTACTCGTACGGTATTGCACCGTTTTGGTGTGGTTTGGTACCGTATGGAAGTACTCGTACGGTATTGCACCATTTTGGTGTGGTTTGGTACCATATGGATGTACTCGTACGGTATTGCACCGTTTTGGTGTGGTTTGGTACCGTATGGATGTACTCGTACGTTATTGCACCGTTTTGGTGTGGTTTGGTACCGTATGGATGTACTCGTACGGTATTGCACCGTTTTGGTGTGGTTTGGTACCGTATGGATGTACTCGTACGGTATAGCACCGTTTTGGTTTGCTTTGGTACCGTAACGAAGTACTCGTACGGTATTGTACCGTTTTGGTGTGGTTTGGTACCGTAACGAAGTACTCGTACGGTATTGCACCGTTTTGGTGTGGTTTGGTACCGTATGGATGTACTCGTACGGTATTGCACCGTTTTGGTGTGGTTTGGTACCGTATGGATGTATTCGTACGGTATTGCACCGTTTTGGTGTGGTTTGGTACCGTATGGATGTACTCGTACGGTATTGCACCGTTTTGTGTGGTTTGGTCCCGTATGGATGTACTCGTACGGTATTGAACCGTTTTAGTTTGGTTTGGTACCGTATGGATGTACTCGTACGGTATTGTACCGTTTTGGTGTGGTTTGGTACCGTAACGAAGTACTCGTACGTTATTGTTCCCTTTTGGTGTGGTTTGGTACCGTAACGAAGTACTCGTACGGTATTGCACCGTTTTGGTGTGGTTTGGTACCGTATGGATGTACTCGTACGGTATTGCACCGTTTAGGTGTGGTTTGGTACCGTACGGATGTACTCGTACGGTATTGCACCGTTTTGGTGTGGTTTGGTACCGTATGGAAGTACTCGTACGGTATTGCACCATTTTGGTGTGGTTTGGTACCATATGGATGTACTCGTACGGTATTGCACCGTTCTGGTGTGGTTTGGTACCGTATGGATGTACTCGCACGATATTGCACCGTTTTGGTGTGGTTTGGTACCGTAACGAAGTACTCGTACGGTATTGTACCTTTTTGGTGTGGTTTGGTACCGTAACGAAGTACTCGTACGGTATTGCACCGTTTTGGTGTGGTTTGGTACCATATGGATGTACTCGTACGGTATTGCACCGTTCTGGTGTGGTTTGGTACCGTATGGATGTACTCGTACGGTATTGCACCGTTTTGGTGTGGTTTGGTACCGTAACGAAGTACTCGTACGGTATTGTACCTTTTTGGTGTGGTTTGGTACCGTAACGTTGTACTCGTACGGTATTGCACCGTTTTGGTGTGGTTTGGTACCGTATGGATGTACTCGTACGATATTGCACCGTTTTGGTTTGGTTTGGTACCGTATGGATGTACTCGTACGGAATTGTACCGTTTTGGTGTGGTTTGGTACCGTAACGAAGTACTCGTGCGGTATTGCACCGTTTTGGTGTGGTTTGCTACTGTATGGATGTACTCATACGGTATTGCTCCGTTTTGGTGTGGTTTGGTACCGTATGGAAGTTCTCGTACGGTATTGCACCGTTTTGGTGTGGTTTGGTACCGTAACGAAGTACTCGTACGGTATTGCACCGTTTTGGTGTGGTTTGGTACCGTATGGATGTACTCGTACGGTATAGCACCGTTTTGGTTTGCTTTGGTACCGTAACGAAGTACTCGTACGGTATTGTACCGTTTTGGTGTGGTTTGGTACCGTAACGAAGTACTCGTACGGTATTGCACCGTTTTGGTGTGGTTTGGTACCGTATGGATGTACTCGTACGGTATTGCACCGTTTTGGTGTGGTTTGGTACCGTATGGATGTATTCGTACGGTATTGCACCGTTTTGGTGTGGTTTGGTACCGTATGGATGTACTCGTACGGTATTGCACCGTTTTGTGTGGTTTGGTCCCGTATGGATGTACTCGTACGGTATTGAACCGTTTTAGTTTGGTTTGGTATCGTATGGATGTACTCGTACGGTATTGTACCGTTTTGGTGTGGTTTGGTACCGTAACGAAGTACTCGTACGTTATTGTTCCCTTTTGGTGTGGTTTGGTACCGTAACGAAGTACTCGTACGGTATTGCACCGTTTTGGTGTGGTTTGGTACCGTATGGATGTACTCGTACGGTATTGCACCGTTTAGGTGTGGTTTGGTACCGTACGGATGTACTCGTACGGTATTGCACCGTTTTGGTGTGGTTTGGTACCGTATGGAAGTACTCGTACGGTATTGCACCATTTTGGTGTGGTTTGGTACCATATGGATGTACTCGTACGGTATTGCACCGTTCTGGTGTGGTTTGGTACCGTATGGATGTACTCGCACGATATTGCACCGTTTTGGTGTGGTTTGGTACCGTAACGAAGTACTCGTACGGTATTGTACCTTTTTGGTGTGGTTTGGTACCGTAACGAAGTACTCGTACGGTATTGCACCGTTTTGGTGTGGTTTGGTACCATATGGATGTACTCGTACGGTATTGCACCGTTCTGGTGTGGTTTGGTACCGTATGGATGTACTCGTACGGTATTGCACCGTTTTGGTGTGGTTTGGTACCGTAACGAAGTACTCGTACGGTATTGTACCTTTTTGGTGTGGTTTGGTACCGTAACGTTGTACTCGTACGGTATTGCACCGTTTTGGTGTGGTTTGGTACCGTATGGATGTACTCGTACGATATTGCACCGTTTTGGTTTTGTTTGGTACCGTATGGATGTACTCGTACGGAATTGTACCGTTTTGGTGTGGTTTGGTACCGTAACGAAGTACTCGTGCGGTATTGCACCGTTTTGGTGTGGTTTGCTACTGTATGGATGTACTCATACGGTATTGCTCCGTTTTGGTGTGGTTTGGTACCGTATGGAAGTTCTCGTACGGTATTGCACCGTTTTGGTGAGGTTTGGTACTGTAACGAAGTACTCGTACGGTATTGCACCGTTTTGGTGTGGTTTGGTACCGTATGGATGTACTCGTACGGTATAGCACCGTTTTGGTTTGCTTTGGTACCGTAACGAAGTACTCGTACGGTATTGTACCGTTTTGGTGTGGTTTGGTACCGTAACGAAGTACTCGTACGGTATTGCACCGTTTTGGTGTGGTTTGGTACCGTATGGATGTACTCGTACGGTATTGCACCGTTTTGGTGTGGTTTGGTACCGTATGGATGTATTCGTACGGTATTGCACCGTTTTGGTGTGGTTTGGTACCGTATCGATGTACTCGTACGGTATTGCACCGTTTTGGTGTGGTTTGGTACCGTAACGAAGTAGTCGTACGGTATTGTACCCTTTTGGTATGGTTTGGTACCGTAACGAAGTACTCGTACGGTATTGCACCGTTTTGTGTGGTTTGGTCCCGTATGGATGTACTCGTACGGTATTGAACCGTTTTAGTTTGGTTTGGTACCGTATGGATGTACTCGTACGGTATTGTACCGTTTTGGTGTGGTTTGGTACCGTAACGAAGTACTCGTACGTTATTGTTCCCTTTTGGTGTGGTTTGGTACCGTAACGAAGTACTCGTACGGTATTGCACCGTTTTGGTGTGGTTTGGTACCGTATGGATGTACTCGTACGGTATTGCACCGTTTAGGTGTGGTTTGGTACCGTATGGATGTACTCGTACGGTATTGCACCGTTTTGGTGTGGTTTGGTACCGTATGGAAGTACTCGTACGGTATTGCACCATTTTGGTGTGGTTTGGTACCATATGGATGTACTCGTACGGTATTGCACCGTTCTGGTGTGGTTTGGTACCGTATGGATGTACTCGCACGGTATTGCACCGTTTTGGTGTGGTTTGGTACCGTAACGAAGTACTCGTACGGTATTGTACCTTTTTGGTGTGGTTTGGTACCGTAACGAAGTACTCGTACGGTATTGCACCGTTTTGGTGTGGTTTGGTACCGTATGGATGTACTCGTACGATATTGCACCGTTTTGGTTTGGTTTGGTACCGTATTGATGTACTCGTACGGAATTGTACCGTTTTGGTGTAGTTTGGTACCGTAACGAAGTACTCGTGCGGTATTGCACCGTTTTGGTGTGGTTTGCTACCGTATGGATGTACTCATACGGTATTCCTCCGTTTTGGTGTGGTTTGGTACCGTATGGAAGTTCTAGTACGGTATTACACCGTTTTGGTGTGGTTTGGTACCGTAACGAAGTACTCGTACGGTATTGCACCGTTTTGGTGTGGTTTGGTACCGTATGGATGTACTCGTACGGTATAGCACCGTTTTGGTTTGGTTTGGTACCGTAACGAAGTACTCGTACGGTATTGTACCGTTTTGGTGTGGTTTGGTACCGTAACGAAGTACTCGTACGGTATTGCACCGTTTTGGTGTGGTTTGGTACCGTATGGATGTACTCGTACGGTATTGCACCGTTTTGGTGTGGTTTGGTACCGTATGGATGTATTCGTACGGTATTGCACCGTTTTGGTGTGGTTTGGTACCGTATGGATGTACTCGTACGGTATTGCACCGTTTTGGTGTGGTTTGGTACGGTAACGAAGTACTCGTACGGTATTGTACCCTTTTGGTATGGTTTGGTACCGTAACGAAGAACTCGTACGGTATTGCACCGTTTTCGTGTGGTTTGGTCCCGTATGGATGTACTCGTACGGTATTGAACCGTTTTAGTTTGGTTTGGTACCGTATGGATGTACTCGTACGGTATTGTACCGTTTTGGTGTGGTTTGGTACCGTAACGAAGTACTCGTACGTTATTGTTCCCTTTTGGTGTGGTTTGGTACCGTAACGAAGTACTCGTACGGTATTGCACCGTTTTGGTGTGGTTTGGTACCGTATGGATGTACTCGTACGGTATTGCACCGTTTAGGTGTGGTTTGGTACCGTATGGATGTACTCGTACGGTATTGCACCGTTTTGGTGTGGTTTGGTACCGTATGGAAGTACTCGTACGGTATTGCACCGTTTTGGTGTGGTTTGGTACCATATGGATGTACTCGTACGGTATTGCACCGTTCTGGTGTGGTTTGGTACCGTATGGATGTACTCGCACGGTATTGCACCGTTTTGGTGTGGTTTGGTACCGTAACGAAGTACTCGTACGGTATTGTACCTTTTTGGTGTGGTTTGGTACCGTAACGAAGTACTCGTACGGTATTGCACCGTTTTGGTGTGGTTTGGTACCGTATGGATGTACTCGTACGATATTGCACCGTTTTGGTTTGGTTTGGTACCGTATGGATGTACTCGTACGGAATTGTACCGTTTTGGTGTGGTTTGGTACCGTAACGAAGTACTCGTGCGGTATTGCACCGTTTTGGTGTGGTTTGCTACCGTATGGATGTACTCATACGGTATTCCTCCGTTTTGGTGTGGTTTGGTACCGTATGGAAGTTCTCGTACGGTATTACACCGTTTTGGTGTGGTTTGGTACCGTAACGAAGTACTCGTACGGTATTGCACCGTTTTGGTGTGGTTTGGTACCGTATGGATGTACTCGTACGGTATAGCACCGTTTTGGTTTGGTTTGGTACCGTAACGAAGTACTCGTACGGTATTGTACCGTTTTGGTGTGGTTTGGTACCGTAACGAAGTACTCGTACGGTATTGCACCGTTTTGGTGTGGTTTGGTACGGTAACGAAGTACTCGTACGGTATTGTACCCTTTTGGTATGGTTTGGTACCGTAACGAAGTACTCGTACGGTATTGCACCGTTTTCGTGTGGTTTGGTCCCGTATGGATGTACTCGTACGGTATTGAACCGTTTTAGTTTGGTTTGGTACCGTCTGGATGTACTCGTACGGTATTGTACCGTTTTGGTGTGGTTTGGTACCGTAACGAAGTACTCGTACGTTATTGTTCCCTTTTGGTGTGGTTTGGTACCGTAACAAAGTACTCGTACGGTATTGCACCGTTTTGGTGTGGTTTGGTACCGTATGGATGTACTCGTACGGTATTGCACCGTTTAGGTGTGGTTTGGTACCGTATGGATGTACTCGTACGGTATTGCACCGTTTTGGTGTGGTTTGGTACCGTATGGAAGTACTCGTACGGTATTGCACCGTTTTGGTGTGGTTTGGTACCATATGGATGTACTCGTACGGTATTGCACCGTTCTGGTGTGGTTTGGTACCGTATGGATGTACTCGCACGGTATTGCACCGTTTTGGTGTGGTTTGGTACCGTAACGAAGTACTCGTACGGTATTGTACCTTTTTGGTGTGGTTTGGTACCGTAACGAAGTACTCGTACGGTATTGCACCGTTTTGGTGTGGTTTGGTACCGTATGGATGTACTCGTACGATATTGCACCGTTTTGGTTTGGTTTGGTACCGTATGGATGTACTCGTACGGAATTGTACCGTTTTGGTGTGGTTTTGTACCGTAACGAAGTACTCGTGCGGTATTGCACCGTTTTGGTGTGGTTTGCTACCGTATGGATGTACTCATACGGTATTCCTCCGTTTTGGTGTGGTTTGGTACCGTATGGAAGTTCTCGTACGGTATTACACCGTTTTGGTGTGGTTTGGTACCGTAACGAAGTACTCGTACGGTATTGCACCGTTTTGGTGTGGTTTGGTACCGTATGGATGTACTCGTACGGTATAGCACCGTTTTGGTTTGGTTTGGTACCGTAACGAAGTACTCGTACGGTATTGTACCGTTTTGGTGTGGTTTGGTACCGTAACGAAGTACTCGTACGGTATTGCACCGTTTTGGTGTGGTTTGGTACCGTATGGATGTACTCGTACGGTATTGCACCGTTTTGGTGTGGTTTGGTACCGTATGGATGTATTCGTATGGTATTGCACCGTTTTGGTGTGGTTTGGTACCGTATGGATGTACTCGTACGGTATTGCACCGTTTTGGTGTGGTTTGGTACGGTAACGAAGTACTCGTACGGTATTGTACCCTTTTGGTATGGTTTGGTACCGTAACGAAGTACTCGTACGGTATTGCACCGTTTTCGTGTGGTTTGGTCCCGTATGGATGTACTCGTACGGTATTGAACCGTTTTAGTTTGGTTTGGTACCGTCTGGATGTACTCGTACGGTATTGTACCGTTTTGGTGTGGTTTGGTACCGTAACGAAGTACTCGTACGTTATTGTTCCCTTTTGGTGTGGTTTGGTACCGTAACAAAGTACTCGTACGGTATTGCACCGTTTTGGTGTGGTTTGGTACCGTATGGATGTACTCGTACGGTATTGCACCGTTTAGGTGTGGTTTGGTACCGTATGGATGTACTCGTACGGTATTGCACCGTTTTGGTGTGGTTTGGTACCGTATGGAAGTACTCGTACGGTATTGCACCGTTTTGGTGTGGTTTGGTACCATATGGATGTACTCGTACGGTATTGCACCGTTCTGGTGTGGTTTGGTACCGTATGGATGTACTCGCACGGTATTGCACCGTTTTGGTGTGGTTTGGTACCGTAACGAAGTACTCGTACGGTATTGTACCTTTTTGGTGTGGTTTGGTACCGTAACGAAGTACTCGTACGGTATTGCACCGTTTTGGTGTGGTTTGGTACCGTATGGATGTACTCGTACGATATTGAACCGTTTTGGTTTGGTTTGGTACCGTATGGATGTACTCGTACGGAATTGTACCGTTTTGGTGTGGTTTGGTACCGTAACGAAGTACTCGTGCGGTATTGCACCGTTTTGGTGTGGTTTGCTACCGTATGGATCTACTCATACGGTATTGCTCCGTTTTGGTGTGGTTTGGTACCGTATGGAAGTTCTCGTACGGTATTACACCGTTTTGGTGTGGTTTGGTACCGTAACGAAGTACTCGTACGGTATTGCACCGTTTTGGTGTGGTTTGGTACCGTATGGATGTACTCGTACGGTATAGCACCATTTTGGTTTGGTTTGGTACCGTAACGAAGTACTCGTACGGTATTGTACCGTTTTGGTGTGGTTTGGTACCGTAACGAAGTACTCGTACGGTATTGCACCGTTTTGGTGTGGTTTGGTACCGTATGGATGTACTCGTACGGTATTGCACAGTTTTGGTGTGGTTTGGTACCGTATGGATGTATTCGTACGGTATTGCACCGTTTGGGTGTGGTTTGGTACCGTATGGATGTACTCGTACGGTATTGCACCGTTTTGGTGTGGTTTGGTACCGTAACGAAGTACTCGTACGGTATTGTACCCTTTTGGTATGGTTTGGTACCGTAACGAAGTACTCGTACGGTATTGCACCGTTTTGGTGTGGTTTGGTACCGTATGGATGTATTCGTACGGTATTGCACCGTTTTGGTGTGGTTTGGTACCGTATGGATGTACTCGTACGGTATTGCACCGTTTTGGTGTGGTTTGGTACCGTAACGAAGTACTCGTACGGTATTGTACCCTTTTGGTGTGGTTTGGTACCGTAACGAAGTACTCGTACGGTATTGCACCGTTTTCGTGTGGTTTGGTCCCGTATGGATGTACTCGTACGGTATTGAACCGTTTTAGTTTGGTTTGGTACCGTATGGATGTACTCGTACGGTATTGTACCATTTTGGTGTGGTTTGGTACCGTAACGAAGTACTCGTACGTTATTGTTCCCTTTTGGTGTGGTTTGGTACCGTAACGAAGTACTCGTACGGTATTGCACCGTTTTGGTGTGGTTTGGTACCGTATGGATGTACTCGTACGGTATTGCACCGTTTAGGTGTGGTTTGGTACCGTATGGATGTACTCGTACGGTATTGCACCGTTTTGGTGTGGTTTGGTACCCTATGGATGTACCCGTACGGTATTGCACCGTTCTGGTGTGGTTTGGTACCGTATGGATGTACTCGCACGGTATTGCACCGTTTTGGTGTGGTTTGGTACCGTAACGAAGTACTCGTACGGTATTGTACCTTTTTGGTGTGGTTTGGTACCGTAACGAAGTACTCGTACGGTATTGCACCGTTTTGGTGTGGTTTGGTACCGTATGGATGTACTCGTACGATATTGCACCGTTTTGGTTTGGTTTGGTACCGTATGGATGTACTCGTACGGAATTGTACCGTTTTGGTGTGGTTTGGTACCGTAACGAAGTACTCGTGCGGTATTGCACCGTTTTGGTGTGGTTTGCTACCGTATGGATGTACTCATACGGTATTGCTCCGTTTTGGTGTGGTTTTGTACCGTATGGAAGTTCTCGTACGGTATTACACCGTTTTGGTGTGGTTTGGTACCGTAACGAAGTACTCGTACGGTATTGCACCGTTTTGGTGTGGTTTGGTACCGTATGGATGTACTCGTACGGTATAGCACCGTTTTGGTTTGGTTTGGTACCGTAACGAAGTACTCGTACGGTATTGTACCGTTTTGGTGTGGTTTGGTACCGTAACGAAGTACTCGTACGGTATTGCACCGTTTTGGTGTGGTTTGGTACCGTATGGATGTACTCGTACGGTATTGCACCGTTTTGGTGTGGTTTGGTACCGTATGGATGTATTCGTACGGTATTGCACCGTTTTGGTGTGGTTTGGTACCGTATGGATGTACTCGTACGGTATTGCACCGTTTTGGTGTGGTTTGGTACCGTAACGAAGTACTCGTACGGTATTGTACCCTTTTGGTATGGTTTGGTACCGTAACGAAGTACTCGTACGGTATTGCACCGTTTTCGTGTGGTTTGGTCCCGTATGGATGTACTCGTACGGTATTGAACCGTTTTAGTTTGGTTTGGTACCGTATGGATGTACTCGTACGGTATTGTACCGTTTTGGTGTGGTTTGGTACCGTAACGAAGTACTCGTACGTTATTGTTCCCTTTTGGTGTGGTTTGGTACCGTAACGAAGTACTCGTACGGTATTGCACCGTTTTGGTGTGGTTTGGTACCGTATGGATGTACTCGTACGGTATTGCACCGTTTTGGTGGGGTTTGGTACCGTATGGAAGTACTCGTACGGTATTGCACCGTTTTGGTGTGGTTTGGTACCGTATGGAAGTACTCGTACGGTATTGCACCGTTCTGGCGCGGTTTGGTACCGTATGGATGTACTCGTACGGTATTGCACCGTTTTGGTGTGGTTTGGTACCGTAACGAAGTACTCGTACGGTATTGTACCTTTTTGGTGTGGTTTGGTACCGTAATGAAGTACTCGTACGGTATTGCACCGTTTTGGTGTGGTTTGGTACCGTATGGATGTACTCGTACGATATTGCACCGTTTTGGTGTGGTTTGCTACCGTATGGATGTACTCATACGGTATTGCTCCGTTTTGGTGTGGTTTGGTACCGTATGGAAGTTCTCGTACGGTATTGCACCGTTTTGGTGTGGTTTGGTACCGTATGGATGTACTCGTACGGTATTGCACCGTTTTGGTGTGGTTTGGTACTGTATGGATGTACTCGTACGGTATTGCACCGTTTTGGTGTGGTTTCGTACCGTAACGAAGTACTCGTACGGTATTGTACCCTTTTGGTATGGTTTGGTACCGTATGGATGTACTCGTACGGTATAGCACCGTTTTGGTTTGGTTTGGTACCGTAACGAAGTACTCGTACGGTATTGTACCGTTTTGGTGTGGTTTGGTACCGTAACGAAGTACTCGTACGGTATTGCACCGTTTTGGTGTGGTTTGGTACCGTATGGATGTACTCGTACGGTATTGCACCGTTTTGGTGTGGTTTGGTACCGTATGGATGTATTCGTACGGTATTGCACCGTTTTGGTGTGGTTTGGTACCGTATGGATGTACTCGTACGGTATTGCACCGTTTTGGTGTGGTTTGGTACCGTAACGAAGTACTCGTACGGTATTGTACCCTTTTGGTATGGTTTGGTACCGTAACGAAGTACTCGTACGGTATTGCACCGTTTTCGTGTGGTTTGGTCCCGTATGGATGTACTCGTACGGTATTGAACCGTTTTAGTTTGGTTTGGTACCGTATGGATGTACTCGTACGGTATTGTACCGTTTTGGTGTGGTTTGGTACCGTAACGAAGTACTCGTACGTTATTGTTCCCTTTTGGTGTGGTTTGGTACCGTAACGAAGTACTCGTACGGTATTGCACCGTTTTGGTGTGGTTTGGTACCGTATGGATGTACTCGTACGGTATTGCACAGTTTTGGTGGGGTTTGGTACCGTATGGAAGTACTCGTACGGTATTGCACCGTTTTGGTGTGGTTTGGTACCGTATGGAAGTACTCGTACGGTATTGCACCGTTCTGGCGCGGTTTGGTACCGTATGGATGTACTCGTACGGTATTGCACCGTTTTGGTGTGGTTTGGTACCGTAACGAAGTACTCGTACGGTATTGTACCTTTTTGGTGTGGTTTGGTACCGTAACGAAGTACTCGTACGGTATTGCACCGTTTTGGTGTGGTTTGGTACCGTATGGATGTACTCGTACGATATTGCACCGTTTTGGTGTGGTTTGCTACCGTATGGATGTACTCATACGGTATTGCTCCGTTTTGGTGTGGTTTGGTACCGTATGGAAGTTCTCGTACGGTATTGCACCGTTTTGGTGTGGTTTGGTACCGTATGGATGTACTCGTACGATATTGCACCGTTTTGGTGTGGTTTGCTACCGTATGGATGTACTCATACGGTATTGCTCCGTTTTGGTGTGGTTTGGTACCGTATGGAAGTTCTCGTACGGTATTGCACCGTTTTGGTGTGGTTTGGTACCGTATGGAAGTACTCGTACGGTATTGCACCGTTCTGGCGCGGTTTGTTACCGTATGGATGTACTCGTACGGTATTGCACCGTTTTGGTGTGGTTTGGTACCGTAACGAAGTACTCGTACGGTATTGTACCTTTTTGGTGTGGTTTGGTACCGTAACGAAGTACTCGTACGGTATTGCACCGTTTTGGTGTGGTTTGGTACCGTATGGATGTACTCGTACGATATTGCACCGTTTTGGTGTGGTTTGCTACCGTATGGATGTACTCATACGGTATTGCTCCGTTTTGGTGTGGTTTGGTACCGTATGGAAGTTCTCGTACGGTATTGCACCGTTTTGGTGTGGTTTGGTACCGTATGGATGTACTCGTACGGTATTGCACCGTTTTGGTGTGGTTTGGTACTGTATGGATGTACTCGTACGGTATTGCACCTTTTTGGTGTGGTTTCGTACCGTAACGAAGTACTCGTACGGTATTGTACCCTTTTGGTATGGTTTGGTACCGTAACGAAGTACTCGTACGGTATTGCACCGTTTTCGTGTGGTTTGGTCCCGTATGGATGTACTCGTACGGTATTGAACCGTTTTAGTTTTGTTTGGTACCGTATGGATGTACTTGTACGGTATTGTACCGTTTTGGTGTGGTTTGGTACCGTAACGAAGTACTCGTACGTTATTGTTCCCTTTTGGTGTGGTTTGGTACTGTAACGAAGTACTCCTACGGTATTGCACCGTTTTGGTGTGGTTTGGTACCGTATGGATGTACTCGTACGGTATTGCACCGTTTAGGTGTGGTTTGGTACCGTATGGATGTACTCGAACGGTATTGCACCGTTTTGGTGTGGTTTGGTACCGTATGGAAGTACTCGTACGGTATTGCACCGTTCTGGTGTGGTTTGGTACCGTATGGATGTACTCGTACGGTATTGCACCGTTTTGGTGTGGTTTGGTACCGTAACGAAGTACTCGTACGGTATTGTACCTTTTTGGTGTGGTTTGGTACCGTAACGAAGTACTCGTACGGTATTGCACCGTTTTGGTTTGGTTTGGTACCGTATGGATGTACTCGTACGATATTGCACCGTTTTGGTTTGGTTTGGTACCGTATGGATGTACTCGTCCGGAATTGTACCGTTTTGGTGTGGTTTGGTACCGTAACGAAGTACTCGTGCGGTATTGCACCGTTTTGGTGTGGTTTGCTACCGTATGGATGTACTCATACGGTATTGCTCCTTTTTGGTGTGGTTTGGTACCGTATGGAAGTTCTCGTACGGTATTGCACCGTTTTGGTGTGGTTTGGTACCGTAACCAAGTACTCGTACGGTATTGTACCCTTTTGGTATGGTTTGGTACCGTAACGAAGTACTCGTACGGTATTGCACCGTTTTCGTGTGGTTTGGTCCCGTATGGATGTACTCGTACGGTATTGAACCGTTTTAGTTTGGTTTGGTACCGTATGGATGTACTCGTACGGTATTGTACCGTTTTGGTGTGGTTTTGTACCGTAACGAAGTACTCGTACGTTATTGTTCCCTTTTGGTGTGGTTTGGTACCGTAACGAAGTACTCGTACGGTATTGCACCGTTTTGGTGTGGTTTGGTACCGTATGGATGTACTCGTACGGTATTGCACCGTTTAGGTGTGGTTTGGTACCGTATGGATGTACTCGTACGGTATTGCACCGTTTTGGTGTGGTTTGGTACCGTATGGAAGTACTCGTACGGTATTGCACCGTTTTGGTGTGGTTTGGTACCATATGGATGTACTCGTACGGTATTGCACCGTTCTGGTGTGGTTTGGTACCGTATGGATGTACTCGTACGGTATTGCACCGTTTAGGTGTGGTTTGGTACCGTATGGATGTACTCGTACGGTATTGCACCGTTTTGGTGTGGTTTGGTACCGTATGGAAGTACTCGTACGGTATTGCACCGTTTTGGTGTGGTTTGGTACCCTATGGATGTACTCGTACGGTATTGCACCGTTCTGGTGTGGTTTGGTACCGTATGGATGTACTCGCACGGTATTGCACCGTTTTGGTGTGGTTTGGTACCGTAACGAAGTACTCGTACGGTATTGTACCTTTTTGGTGTGGTTTGGTACCGTAACGAAGTACTCGTACGGTATTGCACCGTTTTGGTGTGGTTTGGTACCGTATGGATGTACTCGTACGATATTGCACCGTTTTGGTTTGGTTTGGTACCGTATGGATGTACTCGTACGGAATTGTACCGTTTTGGTGTGGTTTGGTACCGTAACGAAGTACTCGTGCGGTATTGCACCGTTTTGGTGTGGTTTGCTACCGTATGGATGTACTCATACGGTATTGCTCCGTTTTGGTGTGGTTTGGTACCGTATGGAAGTTCTCGTACGGTATTACACCGTTTTGGTGTGGTTTGGTACCGTAACGAAGTACTCGTACGGTATTGCACCGTTTTGGTGTGGTTTGGTACCGTATGGATGTACTCGTACGGTATAGCACCGTTTTGGTTTGGTTTGGTACCGTAACGAAGTACTCGTACGGTATTGTACCGTTTTGGTGTGGTTTGGTACCGTAACGAAGTACTCGTACGGTATTGCACCGTTTTGGTGTGGTTTGGTACCGTATGGATGTACTCGTACGGTATTGCACCGTTTTGGTGTGGTTTGGTACCGTATGGATGTATTCGTACGGTATTGCACCGTTTTGGTGTGGTTTGGTACCGTATGGATGTACTCGTACGGTATTGCACCGTTTTGGTGTGGTTTGGTACCGTAACGAAGTACTCGTACGGTATTGTACCCTTTTGGTATGGTTTGGTACCGTAACGAAGTACTCGTACGGTATTGCACCGTTTTCGTGTGGTTTGATCCCGTATGGATGTACTCGTACGGTATTGAACCGTTTTAGTTTGGTTTGGTACCGTATGGATGTACTTGTACGGTATTGTACCGTTTTGGTGTGGTTTGGTACCGTAACGAAGTACTCGTACGTTATTGTTCCCTTTTGGTGTGGTTTGGTACCGTAACGAAGTACTCGTACGGTATTGCACCGTTTTGGTGTGGTTTGGTACCGTATGGATGTACTCGTACGGTATTGCACCGTTTTGGTGTGGTTTGGTACCGTATGGAAGTACTCGTACGGTATTGCACCGTTTTGGTGTGGTTTGGTACCGTATGGAAGTACTCGTACGGTATTGCACCGTTCTGGCGCGGTTTGGTACCGTATGGATGTACTCGTACGGTATTGCACCGTTTTGGTGTGGTTTGGTACCGTAACGAAGTACTCGTACGGTATTGTACCTTTTTGGTGTGGTTTGGTACCGTAACGAAGTACTCGTACGGTATTGCACCGTTTTGGTGTGGTTTGGTACCGTATGGATGTACTCGTACGATATTGCACCGTTTTGGTGTGGTTTGCTACCGTATGGATGTACTCATACGGTATTGCTCCGTTTTGGTGTGGTTTGGTACCGTATGGAAGTTCTCGTACGGTATTGCACCGTTTTGGTGTGGTTTGGTACCGTATGGATGTACTCGTACGGTATTGCACCGTTTTGGTGTGGTTTGGTACTGTATGGATGTACTCGTACGGTATTGCACCGTTTTGGTGTGGTTTCGTACCGTAACGAAGTACGCGTACGGTATTGTACCCTTTTGGTATGGTTTGGTATGGTTTGGTACCGTAACGAAGTACTCGTACGGTATTGCACCGTTTTCGTGTGGTTTGGTCCCGTATGGATGGACTCGTACGGTATTGAACCGTTTTAGTTTGGTTTGGTACCGTATGGATGTACTTGTACGGTATTGTACCGTTTTGGTGTGGTTTGGTACCGTAACGAAGTACTCGTACGTTATTGTTCCCTTTTGGTGTGGTTTGGTACTGTAACGAAGTACTCGTACGGCATTGCACCGTTTTGGTGTGGTTTGGTACCGTATGGATGTACTCGTACGGTATTGCACCGTTTAGGTGTGGTTTGGTACCGTATGGATGTACTCGTACGGTATTGCACCGTTTTGGTGTGGTTTGGTACCGTATGGAAGTACTCGTACGGTATTGCACCGTTCTGGTGTGGTTTGGTACCGTATGGATGTACTCGTACGGTATTGCACCGTTTTGGTGTGGTTTTGTACCGTAACGAAGTACTCGTACGGTATTGTACCTTTTTGGTGTGGTTTGGTACCGTAACGAAGTACTCGTACGGTATTGCACCGTTTTGGTTTGGTTTGGTACCGTATGGATGTACTCGTACGATATTGCACCGTTTTGGTTTGGTTTGGTACCGTATGGATGTACTCGTCCGGAATTGTACCGTTTTGGTGTGGTTTGGTACCGTAACGAAGTACTCGTGCGGTATTGCACCGTTTTGGTGTGGTTTGCTTCCGTATGGATGTACTCATACGGTATTGCTCCTTTTTGGTGTGGTTTGGTACCGTATGGAAGTTCTCGTACGGTATTGCACCGTTTTGGTGTGGTTTGGTACCGTAACGAAGTACTCGTACGGTATTGTACCGTTTTGGTATGGTTTGGTACCGTAACGAAGTACTCGTACGGTATTGCACCGTTTTCGTGTGGTTTGGTCCCATATGGATGTACTCGTACGGTATTGAACCGTTTTAGTTTGGTTTGGTACCGTATGGATGTACTCGTACGGTATTGTACCGTTTTGGTGTGGTTTGGTACCGTAACGAAGTACTCGTACGTTATTGTTCCCTTTTGGTGTGGTTTGGTACCGTAACGAAGTACTCGTACGGTATTGCACCGTTTTGGTGTGGTTTGGTACCGTATGGATGTACTCGTACGGTATTGCACCGTTTAGGTGTGGTTTTGTACCGTATGGATGTACTCGTACGGTATTGCACCGTTTTGGTGTGGTTTGGTACCGTATGGAAGTACTCGTACGGTATTGCACCGTTTTGGTGTGGTTTGGTACCATATGGATGTACTCGTACGGTATTGCTCCGTTTTGGTGTGGTTTGGTACCGTATGGAAGTTCTCGTATGGTATTGCACCGTTTTGGTGTGGTTTGGTACCGTAACGAAGTACTCGTACGGTATTGCACCGTTTTGGTGTGGTTTGGTACTGTATGGATGTACTCGTACGGTATAGCACCGTTTTGGTTTGGTTTGGTACCGTAACGAAGTACTCGTACGGAATTGTACCGTTTTGGTGTGGTTTGGTACCGTAACGAAGTACTCGTGCGGTATTGCACCGTTTTGGTGTGGTTTGCTACTGTATGGATGTACTCATACGGTATTGCTCCGTTTTGGTGTGGTTTGGTACCGTATGGAAGTTCTCGTACGGTATTGCACCGTTTTTGTGTGGTTTGGTACCGTAACGAAGTACTCGTACGGTATTGCACCGTTTTGGTGTGGTTTGGTACCGTATGGATGTACTCGTACGGTATAGCACCGTTTTGGTTTGCTTTGGTACCGTAACGAAGTACTCGTACGGTATTGTACCGTTTTGGTGTGGTTTGGTACCGTAACGAAGTACTCGTACGGTATTGCACCGTTTTGGTGTGGTTTGGTACCGTATGGATGTACTCGTACGGTATTGCACCGTTTTGGTGTTGTTTGGTACCGTATGGATGTATTCGTACGGTATTGCACCGTTTTGGTGTGGTTTGGTACCGTATGGATGTACTCGTACGGTATTGCACCGTTTTGGTGTGGTTTGGTACCGTAACGAAGTACTCGTACGGTATTGTACCCTTTTGGTATGGTTTGGTACCGTAACGAAGTACTCGTACGGTATTGCACCGTTTTGTGTGGTTTGGTCCCGTATGGATGTACTCGTACGGTATTGAACCGTTTTAGTTTGGTTTGGTACCGTATGGATGTACTCGTACGGTATTGTACCGTTTTGGTGTGGTTTGGTACCGTAACGAAGTACTCGTACGTTATTGTTCCCTTTTGGTGTGGTTTGGTACCGTAACGAAGTACTCGTACGGTATTGCACCGTTTTGGTGTGGTTTGGTACCGTATGGATGTACTCGTACGGTATTGCACCGTTTAGGTGTGGTTTGGTACCGTATGGATGTACTCGTACGGTATTGCACCGTTTTGGTGTGGTTTGGTACCGTATGGAAGTACTCGTACGTAATTGCACCATTTTGGTGTGGTTTGGTACCATATGGATGTACTCGTACGGTATTGCACCGTTCTGGTGTGGTTTGGTACCGTATGGATGTACTCGCACGGTATTGCACCGTTTTGGTGTGGTTTGGTACCGTAACGAAGTACTCGTACGGTATTGTACCTTTTTTGTGTGGTTTGGTACCGTAACGAAGTACTCGTACGGTATTGCACCGTTTTGGTGTGGTTTGGTACCGTATGGATGTACTCGTACGATATTGCACCGTTTTGGTTTGGTTTGGTACCGTATGGATGTACTCGTACGGAATTGTACCGTTTTGGTGTGGTTTGGTACCGTAACGAAGTACTCGTGCGGTATTGCACCGTTTTGGTGTTGTTTGCTACCGTATGGATGTACTCATACGGTATTCCTCCGTTTTGGTGTGGTTTGGTACCGTATGGAAGTTCTCGTACGGTATTACACCGTTTTGGTGTGGTTTGGTACCGTAACGAAGTACTCGTACGGTATTGCACCGTTTTGGTGTGGTTTGGTACCGTATGGATGTACTCGTACGGTATAGCACCGTTTTGGTTTGGTTTGGTACCGTAACGAAGTACTCGTACGGTATTGTACCGTTTTGGTGTGGTTTGGTACCGTAACGAAGTACTCGTACGGTATTGCACCGTTTTGGTGTGGTTTGGTACCGTATGGATGTACTCGTACGGTATTGCACCGTTTTGGTGTGGTTTGGTACCGTATGGATGTATTCGTTCGGTATTGCACCGTTTTGGTGTGGTTTGGTACCGTATGGATGTACTCGTACGGTATTGCACCGTTTTGGTGTGGTTTGGTACCGTAACGAAGTACTCGTACGGTATTGTACCCTTTTGGTATGGTTTGGTACCGTAACGAAGTACTCGTACGGTATTGCACCGTTTTCGTGTGGTTTGGTCCCGTATGGATGTACTCGTACGGTATTGAACCGTTTTAGTTTGGTTTGGTACCGTATGGATGTACTCGTACGGTATTGTACCGTTTTGGTGTGGTTTGGTACCGTAACGAAGTACTCGTACGTTATTGTTCCCTTTTGGTGTGGTTTGGTACCGTAACGAAGTACTCGTACGGTATTGCACCGTTTTGGTGTGGTTTGGTACCGTATGGATGTACTCGTACGGTATTGCACCGTTTAGGTGTGGTTTGGTACCGTATGGATGTACTCGTACGGTATTGCACCGTTTTGGTGTGGTTTGGTACCGTATGGAAGTACTCGTACGGTATTGCACCGTTTTGGTGTGGTTTGGTACCATATGGATGTACTCGTACGGTATTGCACCGTTCTGGTGTGGTTTGGTACCGTATGGATGTACTCGCACGGTATTGCACCGTTTTGGTGTGGTTTGGTACCGTAACGAAGTACTCGTACGGTATTGTACCTTTTTGGTGTGGTTTGGTACCGTAACGAAGTACTCGTACGGTATTGCACCGTTTTGGTGTGGTTTGGTACCGTATGGATGTACTCGTACGATATTGCACCGTTTTGGTTTGGTTTGGTACCGTATGGATGTACTCGTACGGAATTGTACCGTTTTGGTGTGGTTTGGTACCGTAACGAAGTACTCGTGCGGTATTGCACCGTTTTGGTGTGGTTTGCTACCGTATGGATGTACTCATACGGTATTGCTCCGTTTTGGTGTGGTTTGGTACCGTATGGAAGTTCTCGTACGGTATTACACCGTTTTGGTGTGGTTTGGTACCGTAACGAAGTACTCGTACGGTATTGCACCGTTTTGGTGTGGTTTGGTACCGTATGGATGTACTCGTACGGTATAGCACCGTTTTGGTTTGGTTTGGTACCGTAACGAAGTACTCGTACGGTATTGTACCGTTTTGGTGTGGTTTGGTACCGTAACGAAGTACTCGTACGGTATTGCACCGTTTTGGTGTGGTTTGGTACCGTATGGATGTACTCGTACGGTATTGCACAGTTTTGGTGTGGTTTGGTACCGTATGGATGTATTCGTACGGTATTGCACCGTTTTGGTGTGGTTTGGTACCGTATGGATGTACTCGTACGGTATTGCACCGTTTTGGTGTGGTTTGGTACCGTAACGAAGTACTCGTACGGTATTGTACCCTTTTGGTATGGTTTGGTACCGTAACGAAGTACTCGTACGGTATTGCACCGTTTTGGTGTGGTTTGGTACCGTATGGATGTATTCGTACGGTATTGCACCGTTTTGGTGTGGTTTGGTACCGTATGGATGTACTCGTACGGTATTGCACCGTTTTGGTGTGGTTTGGTACCGTAACGAAGTACTCGTACGGTATTGTACCCTTTTGGTATGGTTTGGTACCGTAACGAAGTACTCGTACGGTATTGCACCGTTTTCGTGTGGTTTGGTCCCGTATGGATGTACTCGTACGGTATTGAACCGTTTTAGTTTGGTTTGGTACCGTATGGATGTACTCGTACGGTATTGTACCGTTTTGGTGTGGTTTTGTACCGTAACGAAGTACTCGTACGTTATTGTTCCCTTTTGGTGTGGTTTGGTACCGTAACGAAGTACTCGTACGGTATTGCACCGTTTTGGTGTGGTTTGGTACCGTATGGATGTACTCGTACGGTATTGCACCGTTTAGGTGTGGTTTGGTACCGTATGGATGTACTCGTACGGTATTGCACCGTTTTGGTGTGGTTTGGTACCGTATGGAAGTACTCGTACGGTATTGCACCGTTTTGGTGTGGTTTGGTACCCTATGGATGTACTCGTACGGTATTGCACCGTTCTGGTGTGGTTTGGTACCGTATGGATGTACTCGCACGGTATTGCACCGTTTTGGTGTGGTTTGGTACCGTAACGAAGTACTCGTACGGTATTGTACCTTTTTGGTACGGTTTGGTACCGTAACGAAGTACTCGTACGGTATTGCACCGTTTTGGTGTGGTTTGGTACCGTATGGATGTACTCGTACGATATCGCACCGTTTTGGTTTGGTTTGGTACCGTATGGATGTACTCGTACGGAATTGTACCGTTTTGGTGTGGTTTGGTACCGTAACGAAGTACTCGTGCGGTATTGCACCGTTTTGGTGTGGTTTGCTACCGTATGGATGTACTTATACGGTATTGCTCCGTTTTGGTGTGGTTTGGTACCGTATGGAAGTTCTCGTACGGTATTACACCGTTTTGGTGTGGTTTGGTACCGTAACGAAGTACTCGTACGGTATTGCACCGTTTTGGTGTGGTTTGGTACCGTATGGATGTACTCGTACGGTATAGCACCGTTTTGGTTTGGTTTGGTACCGTAACGAAGTACTCGTACGGTATTGTACCGTTTTGGTGTGGTTTGGTACCGTAACGAAGTACTCGTACGGTATTGCACCGTTTTGGTGTGGTTTGGTACCGTATGGATGTACTCATACGGTATTGCACCGTTTTGGTGTGGTTTGGTACCGTATGGATGTATTCGTACGGTATTGCACCGTTTTGGTGTGGTTTGGTACCGTATGGATGTACTCGTACGGTATTGAACCGTTTTGGTGTGGTTTGGTACCGTAACGAAGTACTCGTACGGTATTGTACCCTTTTGGTATGGTTTGGTACCGTAACGAAGTACTCGTACGGTATTGCACCGTTTTCGTGTGGTTTGGTCCCGTATGGATGTACTCGTACGGTATTGAACCGTTTTAGTTTGGTTTGGTACCGTATGGATGTACTCGTACGGTATTGTACCGTTTTGGTGTGGTTTGGTACCGTAACGAAGTACTCGTACGTTATTGTTCCCTTTTGGTGTGGTTTGGTACCGTAACGAAGTACTCGTACGGTATTGCACCGTTTTGGTGTGGTTTGGTACCGTATGGATGTACTCGTACGGTATTGCACCGTTTTGGTGTGGTTTGGTACCGTATGGAAGTACTCGTACGGTATTGCACCGTTTTGGTGTGGTTTGGTACCGTATGGAAGTACTCGTACGGTATTGCACCGTTCTGGCGCGGTTTGGTACCGTATGGATGTACTCGTACGGTATTGCACCGTTTTGGTGTGGTTTGGTACCGTAACGAAGTACTCGTACGGTATTGTACCTTTTTGGTGTGGTTTGGTACCGTAACGAAGTACTCGTACGGTATTGCACCGTTTTGGTGTGGTTTGGTACCGTATGGATGTACTCGTACGATATTGCACCGTTTTGGTGTGGTTTGCTACCGTATGGATGTACTCATACGGTATTGCTCCGTTTTGGTGTGGTTTGGTACCGTATGGAAGTTCTCGTACGGTATTGCACCGTTTTGGTGTGGTTTGGTACCGTATGGATGTACTCGTACGGTATTGCACCGTTTTGGTGTGGTTTGGTACTGTATGGATGTACTCGTACGGTATTGCACCGTTTTGGTGTGGTTTCGTACCGTAACGAAGTACTCGTACGGTATTGTACCCTTTTGGTATGGTTTGGTACCGTAACGAAGTACTCGTACGGTATTGCACCGTTTTCGTGTGGTTTGGTCCCGTATGGATGTACTCGTACGGTATTGCACCGTTTTGGTGTGGTTTGGTACCGTATGGAAGTACTCGTACGGTATTGCACCGTTTTGGTGTGGTTTGGTACCATATGGATGTACTCGTACGGTATTGCACAGTTCTGGTGTGGTTTGGTACCGTATGGATGTACTCGTACGGTATTGCACCGTTTAGGTGTGGTTTGGTACCGTATGGATGTACTCGTACGGTATTGCACCGTTTTGGTGTGGTTTGGTACCGTATGGAAGTACTCGTACGGTATTGCACCGTTTTGGTGTGGTTTGGTACCCTATGGATGTACTCGTACGGTATTGCACCGTTCTGGTGTGGTTTGGTACCGTATGGATGTACTCGAACGGTATTGCACCGTTTTGGTGTGGTTTGGTACCGTAACGAAGTACTCGTACGGTATTGTACCTTTTTGGTGTGGTTTGGTACCGTAACGAAGTACTCGTACGGTATTGCACCGTTTTGGTGTGGTTTGGTACCGTATGGATGTACTCGTACGATATTGCACCGTTTTGGTTTGGTTTGGTACCGTATGGATGTACTCGTACGGAATTGTACCGTTTTGGTGTGGTTTGGTACCGTAACGAAGTACTCGTGCGGTATTGCACCGTTTTGGTGTGGTTTGCTACCGTATGGATGTACTCATACGGTATTGCTCCGTTTTGGTGTGGTTTGGTACCGTATGGAAGTTCTCGTACGGTATTACACCGTTTTGGTGTGGTTTGGTACCGTAACGAAGTACTCGTACGGTATTGCTCCGTTTTGGTGTGGTTTGGTACCGTATGGATGTACTCGTACGGTATAGTACCGTTTTGGTTTGGTTTGGTACCGTAACGAAGTACTCGTACGGTATTGTACCGTTTTGGTGTGGTTTGGTACCGTAACGAAGTACTCGTACGGTATTGCACCGTTTTGGTGTGGTTTGGTACCGTATGGATGTATTCGTACGGTATTGCACCGTTTTGGTGTGGTTTGGTACCGTATGGATGTACTCGTACGGTATTGCACCGTTTTGGTGTGGTTTGGTACCGTAACGAAGTACTCGTACGGTATTGTACCCTTTTGGTATGGTTTGGTACCGTAACGAAGTACTCGTACGGTATTGCACCGTTTTCGTGTGGTTTGGTCCCGTATGGATGTACTCGTACGGTATTGAACCGTTTTAGTTTAGTTTGGTACCGTATGGATGTACTCGTACGGTATTGTACCGTTTTGGTGTGGTTTGGTACCGTAACGAAGTACTCGTACGTTATTGTTCCCTTTTGGTGTGGTTTGGTACCGTAACGAAGTACTCGTACGGTATTGCACCGTTTTGGTGTGGTTTGGTACCGTATGGATGTACTCGTACGGTATTGCACCGTTTTGGTGTGGTTTGGTACCGTATGGAAGTACTCGTACGGTATTGCACCGTTTTGGTGTGGTTTGGTACCGTATGGAAGTACTCGTACGGTATTGCACCGTTCTGGCGCGGTTTGGTACCGTATGGATGTACTCGTACGGTATTGCACCGTTTTGGTGTGGTTTGGTACCGTAACGAAGTACTCGTACGGTATTGTACCTTTTTGGTGTGGTTTGGTACCGTAACGAAGTACTCGTACGGTATTGCACCGTTTTGGTGTGGTTTGGTACCGTATGGATGTACTCGTACGATATTGCACCGTTTTGGTGTGGTTTGCTACCGTATGGATGTACTCATACGGTATTGCTCCGTTTTGGTGTGGTTTGGTACCGTATGGAAGTTCTCGTACGGTATTGCACCGTTTTGGTGTGGTTTGGCACCGTATGGATGTACTCGTACGGTATTGCACCGTTTTGGTGTGGTTTGGTACTGTATGGATGTACTCGTACGGTATTGCACCGTTTTGGTGTGGTTTCGTACCGTAACGAAGTACTCGTACGGTATTGTACCCTTTTGGTATGGTTTGGTACCGTAACGAAGTACTCGTACGGTATTGCACCGTTTTCGTGTGGTTTGGTCCCGTATGGATGTACTCGTACGGTATTGAACCGTTTTAGTTTGGTTTGGTACCGTATGGATGTACTTGTACGGTATTGTACCGTTTTGGTGTGGTTTGGTACCGTAACGAAGTACTCGTACGTTATTGTTCCCTTTTGGTGTGGTTTGGTACTGTAACGAAGTACTCGTACGGTATTGCACCGTTTTGGTGTGGTTTGGTACCGTATGGATGTACTCGTACGGTATTGCACCGTTTAGGTGTGGTTTGGTACCGTATGGATGTACTCGTACGGTATTGCACCGTTTTGGTGTGGTTTGGTACCGTATGGAAGTACTCGTACGGTATTGCACCGTTCTGGTGTGGTTTGGTACCGTATGGATGTACTCGTACGGTATTGCACCGTTTTGGTGTGGTTTGGTACCGTAACGAAGTACTCGTACGGTATTGTACCTTTTTGGTGTGGTTTGGTACCGTAACGAAGTACTCGTACGGTATTGCACCGTTTTGGTTTGGTTTGGTACCGTATGGATGTACTCGTACGATATTGCACCGTTTTGGTTTGGTTTGGTACCGTATGGATGTACTCGTCCGGAATTGTACCGTTTTGGTGTGGTTTGGTACCGTAACGAAGTACTCGTGCGGTATTGCACCGTTTTGGTGTGGTTTGCTACCGTATGGATGTACTCATACGGTATTGCTCCTTTTTGGTGTGGTTTGGTACCGTATGGAAGTTCTCGTACGGTATTGCACCGTTTTGGTGTGGTTTGGTACCGTAACGAAGTACTCGTACGGTATTGTACCGTTTTGGTATGGTTTGGTACCGTAACGAAGTACTCGTACGGTATTGCACCGTTTTCGTGTGGTTTGGTCCCGTATGGATGTACTCGTACGGTATTGAACCGTTTTAGTTTGGTTTGGTACCGTATGGATGTACTCGTACGGTATTGTACCGTTTTGGTGTGGTTTGGTACCGTAACGAAGTACTCGTACGTTATTGTTCCCTTTTGGTGTGGTTTGGTACCGTAACGAAGTACTCGTACGGTATTGCACCGTTTTGGTGTGGTTTGGTACCGTATGGATGTACTCGTACGGTATTGCACCGTTTAGGTGTGGTTTGGTACCGTATGGATGTACTCGTACGGTATTGCACCGTTTTGGTGTGGTTTGGTACCGTATGGAAGTACTCGTACGGTATTGCACCGTTTTGGTGTGGTTTGGTACCATATGGATGTACTCGTACGGTATTGCTCCGTTTTGGTGTGGTTTGGTACCGTATGGAAGTTCTCGTAAGGTATTGCACCGTTTTGGTGTGGTTTGGTACCGTAACGAAGTACTCGTACGGTATTGCACCGTTTTGGTGTGGTTTGGTACTGTATGGATGTACTCGTACGGTATAGCACCGTTTTGGTTTGGTTTGGTACCGTAACGAAGTACTCGTACGGTATTGTACCGTTTTGGTGTGGTTTTGTACCGTAATGAAGTACTCGTACGGTATTGCACCGTTTTGGTGTGGTTTGGTACCGTATGGATGTAGTCGTACGGTATTGCACCGTTTTGGTGTGGTTTGGTACCGTATGGATGTACTCGTACGGTATTGCACCGTTTTGGTGTGGTTTGGTACCGTAACGAAGTACTCGTACGGTATTGTACCTTTTTGGTGTGGTTTGGTACCGTAACGAAGTACTCGTACGGTATTGCACCGTTTTGGTTTGGTTTGGTACCGTATGGATGTACTCGTACGATATTGCACCGTTTTGGTTTGGTTTGGTACCGTATGGATGTACTCGTCCGGAATTGTACCGTTTTGGTGTGGTTTGGTACCGTAACGAAGTACTCGTGCGGTATTGCACCGTTTTGGTGTGGTTTGCTACCGTATGGATGTACTCATACGGTATTGCTCCTTTTTGGTGTGGTTTGGTACCGTATGGAAGTTCTCGTACGGTATTGCACCGTTTTGGTGTGGTTTGGTACCGTAACGAAGTACTCGTACGGTATTGTACCGTTTTGGTATGGTTTGGTACCGTAACGAAGTACTCGTACGGTATTGCACCGTTTTCGTGTGGTTTGGTCCCGTATGGATGTACTCGTACGGTATTGAACCGTTTTAGTTTGGTTTGGTACCGTATGGATGTACTCGTACGGTATTGTACCGTTTTGGTGTGGTTTGGTACCGTAACGAAGTACTCGTACGTTATTGTTCCCTTTTGGTGTGGTTTGGTACCGTAACGAAGTACTCGTACGGTATTGCACTGTTTTGGTGTGGTTTGGTACCGTATGGATGTACTCGTACGGTATTGCACCGTTTAGGTGTGGTTTGGTACCGTATGGATGTACTCGTACGGTATTGCACCGTTCTGGTGTGGTTTGGTACCGTATGGATGTACTCGAACGGTATTGCACCGTTTTGGTGTGGTTTGGTACCGTAACGAAGTACTCGTACGGTATTTTACCTTTTTGGTGTGGTTTGGTACCGTAACGAAGTACTCGTACGGTATTGCACCGTTTTGGTGTGGTTTGGTACCGTATGGATGTACTCGTACGATATTGCACCGTTTTTGTTTGGTTTGGTACCGTATGGATGTTCTCGTACGGAATTGTACCGTTTTGGTGTGGTTTGGTACCGTAACGAAGTACTCGTACGGTATTGCACCGTTTTGGTGTGGTTTGGTACCGTATGGATGTACTCGTACGGTATTGCACCGTTTTGGTGTGGTTTGGTACCGTATGGATGTATTCGTACGGTATTGCACCGTTTTGGTGTGGTTTGGTCCCGTATGGATGTACTCGTACGGTATTGAACCGTTTTAGTTTGGTTTGGTACCGTATGGATGTACTCGTACGGTATTGTACCGTTTTGGTGTGGTTTGGTACCGTAACGAAGTACTCGTACGTTATTGTTCCCTTTTGGTGTGGTTTGGTACCGTAACGAAGTACTCGTACGGTATTGCACTGTTTTGGTGTGGTTTGGTACCGTATGGATGTACTCGTACGGTATTGCACCGTTTAGGTGTGGTTTGGTACCGTATGGATGTACTCGTACGGTATTGCACCGTTCTGGTGTGGTTTGGTACCGTATGGATGTACTCGAACGGTATTGCACCGTTTTGGTGTGGTTTGGTACCGTAACGAAGTACTCGTACGGTATTTTACCTTTTTGGTGTGGTTTGGTACCGTAACGAAGTACTCGTACGGTATTGCACCGTTTTGGTGTGGTTTGGTACCGTATGGATGTACTCGTACGATATTGCACCGTTTTTGTTTGGTTTGGTACCGTATGGATGTTCTCGTACGGAATTGTACCGTTTTGGTGTGGTTTGGTACCGTAACGAAGTACTCGTACGGTATTGTACCCTTTTGGTATGGTTTGGTACCGTAACGAAGTACTCGTACGGTATTGCACCGTTTTCGTGTGGTTTGGTCCCGTATGGATGTACTCGTACGGTATTGAACCGTTTTAGTTTAGTTTGGTACCGTATGGATGTACTCGTACGGTATTGTACCGTTTTGGTGTGGTTTGGTACCGTAACGAAGTACTCGTACGTTATTGTTCCCTTTTGGTGTGGTTTGGTACTGTAACGAAGTACTCGTACGGTATTGCACCGTTTTGGTGTGGTTTGGTACCGTATGGATGTACTCGTACGGTATTGCACCGTTTTGGTGTGGTTTGGTACCGTATGGAAGTACTCGTACGGTATTGCACCGTTTTGGTGTGGTTTGGTACCGTATGGAAGTACTCGTACGGTATTGCACCGTTCTGGCGCGGTTTGGTACCGTATGGATGTACTCGTACGGTATTGCACCGTTTTGGTGTGGTTTGGTACCGTAACGAAGTACTCGTACGGTATTGTACCTTTTTGGTGTGGTTTGGTACCGTAACGAAGTACTCGTACGGTATTGCACCGTTTTGGTGTGGTTTGGTACCGTATGGATGTACTCGTACGATATTGCACCGTTTTGGTGTGGTTTGCTACCGTATGGATGTACTCATACGGTATTGCTCCGTTTTGGTGTGGTTTGGTACCGTATGGAAGTTCTCGTACGGTATTGCACCGTTTTGGTGTGGTTTGGCACCGTATGGATGTACTCGTACGGTATTGCACCGTTTTGGTGTGGTTTGGTACTGTATGGATGTACTCGTACGGTATTGCACCGTTTTGGTTTGGTTTCGTACCGTAACGAAGTACTCGTACGGTATTGTACCCTTTTGGTATGGTTTGGTACCGTAACGAAGTACTCGTACGGTATTGCACCGTTTTCGTGTGGTTTGGTCCCGTATGGATGTACTCGTACGGTATTGAACCGTTTTAGTTTGGTTTGGTACCGTATGGATGTACTTGTACGGTATTGTACCGTTTTGGTGTGGTTTGGTACCGTAACGAAGTACTCGTACGTTATTGTTCCCTTTTGGTGTGGTTTGGTACTGTAACGAAGTACTCGTACGGTATTGCACCGTTTTGGTGTGGTTTGGTACCGTATGGATGTACTCGTACGGTATTGCACCGTTTAGGTGTGGTTTGGTACCGTATGGATGTACTCGTACGGTATTGCACCGTTTTGGTGAGGTTTGGTACCGTATGGAAGTACTCGTACGGTATTGCACCGTTCTGGTGTGGTTTGGTACCGTATGGATGTACTCGTACGGTATTGCACCGTTTTGGTGTGGTTTGGTACCGTAACGAAGTACTCGTACGGTATTGTACCTTTTTGGTGTGGTTTGGTACCGTAACGAAGTACTCGTACGGTATTGCACCGTTTTGGTTTGGTTTGGTACCGTATGGATGTACTCGTACGATATTGCACCGTTTTGGTTTGGTTTGGTACCGTATGGATGTACTCGTCCGGAATTGTACCATTTTGGTGTGGTTTGGTACCGTAACGAAGTACTCGTGCGGTATTGCACCGTTTTGGTGTGGTTTGCTACCGTATGGATGTACTCATACGGTATTGCTCCTTTTTGGTGTGGTTTGGTACCGTATGGAAGTTCTCGTACGGTATTGCACCGTTTTGGTGTGGTTTGGTACCGTAACGAAGTACTCGTACGGTATTGTACCGTTTTGGTATGGTTTGGTACCGTAACGAAGTACTCGTACGGTATTGCACCGTTTTCGTGTGGTTTGGTCCCGTATGGATGTACTCGTACGGTATTGAACCGTTTTAGTTTGGTTTGGTACCGTATGGATGTACTCGTACGGTATTGTACCGTTTTGGTGTGGTTTGGTACCGTAACGAAGTACTCGTACGTTATTGTTCCCTTTTGGTGTGGTTTGGTACCGTAACGAAGTACTCGTACGGTATTGCACCGTTTTGGTGTGGTTTGGTACCGTATGGATGTACTCGTACGGTATTGCACCGTTTAGGTGTGGTTTGGTACCGTATGGATGTACTCGTACGGTATTGCACCGTTTTGGTGTGGTTTGGTACCGTATGGAAGTACTCGTACGGTATTGCACCGTTTTGGTGTGGTTTGGTACCATATGGATGTACTCGTACGGTATTGCTCCGTTTTGGTGTGGTTTGGTACCGTATGGAAGTTCTCGTATGGTATTGCACCGTTTTGGTGTGGTTTGGTACCGTAACGAAGTACTCGTACGGTATTGCACCGTTTTGGTGTGGTTTGGTACTGTATGGATGTACTCGTACGGTATAGCACCGTTTTGGTTTGGTTTGGTACCGTAACGAAGTACTCGTACGGTATTGTACCGTTTTGGTGTGGTTTTGTACCGTAATGAAGTACTCGTACGGTATTGCACCGTTTTGGTGTGGTTTGGTACCGTATGGATGTAGTCGTACGGTATTGCACCGTTTTTGTGTGGTTTGGTACCGTATGGATGTACTCGTACGGTATTGCACCGTTTTGGTGTGGTTTGGTACCGTAACGAAGTACTCGTACGGTATTGTACCTTTTTGGTGTGGTTTGGTACCGTAACGAAGTACTCGTACGGTATTGCACCGTTTTGGTTTGGTTTGGTACCGTATGGATGTACTCGTACGATATTGCACCGTTTTGGTTTGGTTTGGTACCGTATGGATGTACTCGTCCGGAATTGTACCGTTTTGGTGTGGTTTGGTACCGTAACGAAGTACTCGTGCGGTATTGCACCGTTTTGGTGTGGTTTGCTACCGTATGGATGTACTCATACGGTATTGCTCCTTTTTGGTGTGGTTTGGTACCGTATGGAAGTTCTCGTACGGTATTGCACCGTTTTGGTGTGGTTTGGTACCGTAACGAAGTACTCGTACGGTATTGTACCGTTTTGGTATGGTTTGGTACCGTAACGAAGTACTCGTACGGTATTGCACCGTTTTCGTGTGGTTTGGTCCCGTATGGATGTACTCGTACGGTATTGAACCGTTTTAGTTTGGTTTGGTACCGTATGGATGTACTCGTACGGTATTGTACCGTTTTGGTGTGGTTTGGTACCGTAACGAAGTACTCGTACGTTATTGTTCCCTTTTGGTGTGGTTTGGTACCGTAACGAAGTACTCGTACGGTATTGCACCGTTTTGGTGTGGTTTGGTACCGTATGGATGTACTCGTACGGTATTGCACCGTTTAGGTGTGGTTTGGTACCGTATGGATGTACTCGTACGGTATTGCACCGTTCTGGTGTGGTTTGGTACCGTATGGATGTACTCGAACGGTATTGCACCGTTTTGGTGTGGTTTGGTACCGTAACGAAGTACTCGTACGGTATTTTACCTTTTTGGTGTGGTTTGGTACCGTAACGAAGTACTCGTACGGTATTGCACCGTTTTGGTGTGGTTTGGTACCGTATGGATGTACTCGTACGATATTGCACCGTTTTGGTTTGGTTTGGTACCGTATGGATGTACTCGTGCGGTATTGCACCGTTTTGGTGTGGTTTGCTACCGTATGGATGTACTCATACGGTATTGCTCCGTTTTGGTGTGGTTTGGTACCGTATGGAAGTTCTCGTACGGTATTACACCGTTTTGGTGTGGTTTGGTACCGTAACGAAGTACTCGTACGGTATTGCACCGTTTTGGTGTGGTTTGGTACCGTATGGATGTACTCGTACGGTATAGCACCGTTTTGGTTTGGTTTGGTACCGTAACGAAGTACTCGTACGGTATTGTACCGTTTTGGTGTGGTTTGGTACCGTAACGAAGTACTCGTACGGTATTGCACCGTTTTGGTGTGGTTTGGTACCGTATGGATGTACTCGTACGGTATTGCACCGTTTTGGTGTGGTTTGGTACCGTATGGATGTATTCGTACGGTATTGCACCGTTTTGGTGTGGTTTGGTACCGTATGGATGTACTCGTACGGTATTGCACCGTTTTGGTGTGGTTTGGTACCGTAACGAAGTACTCGTACGGTATTGTACCCTTTTGGTATGGTTTGGTACCGTAACGAAGTACTCGTACGGTATTGCACCGTTTTCGTGTGGTTTGGTCCCGTATGGATGTACTCGTACGGTATTGAACCGTTTTAGTTTAGTTTGGTACCGTATGGATGTACTCGTACGGTATTGTACCGTTTTGGTGTGGTTTGGTACCGTAACGAAGTACTCGTACGTTATTGTTCCCTTTTGGTGTGGTTTGGTACCGTAACGAAGTACTCGTACGGTATTGCACCGTTTTGGTGTGGTTTGGTACCGTATGGATGTACTCGTACGGTATTGCACCGTTTTGGTGTGGTTTGGTACCGTATGGAAGTACTCGTACGGTATTGCACCGTTTTGGTGTGGTTTGGTACCGTATGGAAGTACTCGTACGGTATTGCACCGTTCTGGCGCGGTTTGGTACCGTATGGATGTACTCGTACGGTATTGCACCGTTTTGGTGTGGTTTGGTACCGTAACGAAGTACTCGTACGGTATTGTACCTTTTTGGTGTGGTTTGGTACCGTAACGAAGTACTCGTACGGTATTGCACCGTTTTGGTGTGGTTTGGTACCGTATGGATGTACTCGTACGATATTGCACCGTTTTGGTGTGGTTTGCTACCGTATGGATGTACTCATACGGTATTGCTCCGTTTTGGTGTGGTTTGGTACCGTATGGAAGTTCTCGTACGGTATTGCACCGTTTTGGTGTGGTTTGGCACCGTATGGATGTACTCGTACGGTATTGCACCGTTTTGGTGTGGTTTGGTACTGTATGGATGTACTCGTACGGTATTGCACCGTTTTGGTGTGGTTTCGTACCGTAACGAAGTACTCGTACGGTATTGTACCCTTTTGGTATGGTTTGGTACCGTAACGAAGTACTCGTACGGTATTGCACCGTTTTCGTGTGGTTTGGTCCCGTATGGATGTACTCGTACGGTATTGAACCGTTTTAGTTTGGTTTGGTACCGTATGGATGTACTTGTACGGTATTGTACCGTTTTGGTGTGGTTTGGTACCGTAACGAAGTACTCGTACGTTATTGTTCCCTTTTGGTGTGGTTTGGTACTGTAACGAAGTACTCGTACGGTATTGCACCGTTTTGGTGTGGTTTGGTACCGTATGGATGTACTCGTACGGTATTGCACCGTTTAGGTGTGGTTTGGTACCGTATGGATGTACTCGTACGGTATTGCACCGTTTTGGTGTGGTTTGGTACCGTATGGAAGTACTCGTACGGTATTGCACCGTTCTGGTGTGGTTTGGTACCGTATGGATGTACTCGTACGGTATTGCACCGTTTTGGTGTGGTTTGGTACCGTAACGAAGTACTCGTACGGTATTGTACCTTTTTGGTGTGGTTTGGTACCGTAACGAAGTACTCGTACGGTATTGCACCGTTTTGGTTTGGTTTGGTACCGTATGGATGTACTCGTACGATATTGCACCGTTTTGGTTTGGTTTGGTACCGTATGGATGTACTCGTCCGGAATTGTACCGTTTTGGTGTGGTTTGGTACCGTAACGAAGTACTCGTGCGGTATTGCACCGTTTTGGTGTGGTTTGCTACCGTATGGATGTACTCATACGGTATTGCTCCTTTTTGGTGTGGTTTGGTACCGTATGGAAGTTCTCGTACGGTATTGCACCGTTTTGGTGTGGTTTGGTACCGTAACGAAGTACTCGTACGGTATTGTACCGTTTTGGTATGGTTTGGTACCGTAACGAAGTACTCGTACGGTATTGCACCGTTTTCGTGTGGTTTGGTCCCGTATGGATGTACTCGTACGGTATTGAACCGTTTTAGTTTGGTTTGGTACCGTATGGATGTACTCGTACGGTATTGTACCGTTTTGGTGTGGTTTGGTACCGTAACGAAGTACTCGTACGTTATTGTTCCCTTTTGGTGTGGTTTGGTACCGTAACGAAGTACTCGTACGGTATTGCACCGTTTTGGTGTGGTTTGGTACCGTATGGATGTACTCGTACGGTATTGCACCGTTTAGGTGTGGTTTGGTACCGTATGGATGTACTCGTACGGTATTGCACCGTTTTGGTGTGGTTTGGTACCGTATGGAAGTACTCGTACGGTATTGCACCGTTTTGGTGTGGTTTGGTACCATATGGATGTACTCGTACGGTATTGCTCCGTTTTGGTGTGGTTTGGTACCGTATGGAAGTTCTCGTATGGTATTGCACCGTTTTGGTGTGGTTTGGTACCGTAACGAAGTACTCGTACGGTATTGCACCGTTTTGGTGTGGTTTGGTACTGTATGGATGTACTCGTACGGTATAGCACCGTTTTGGTTTGGTTTGGTACCGTAACGAAGTACTCGTACGGTATTGTACCGTTTTGGTGTGGTTTTGTACCGTAATGAAGTACTCGTACGGTATTGCACCGTTTTGGTGTGGTTTGGTACCGTATGGATGTAGTCGTACGGTATTGCACCGTTTTGGTGTGGTTTGGTACCGTATGGATGTACTCGTACGGTATTGCACCGTTTTGGTGTGGTTTGGTACCGTAACGAAGTACTCGTACGGTATTGTACCTTTTTGGTGTGGTTTGGTACCGTAACGAAGTACTCGTACGGTATTGCACCGTTTTGGTTTGGTTTGGTACCGTATGGATGTACTCGTACGATATTGCACCGTTTTGGTTTGGTTTGGTACCGTATGGATGTACTCGTCCGGAATTGTACCGTTTTGGTGTGGTTTGGTACCGTAACGAAGTACTCGTGCGGTATTGCACCGTTTTGGTGTGGTTTGCTACCGTATGGATGTACTCATACGGTATTGCTCCTTTTTGGTGTGGTTTGGTACCGTATGGAAGTTCTCGTACGGTATTGCACCGTTTTGGTGTGGTTTGGTACCGTAACGAAGTACTCGTACGGTATTGTACCGTTTTGGTATGGTTTGGTACCGTAACGAAGTACTCGTACGGTATTGCACCGTTTTCGTGTGGTTTGGTCCCGTATGGATGTACTCGTACGGTATTGAACCGTTTTAGTTTGGTTTGGTACCGTATGGATGTACTCGTACGGTATTGTACCGTTTTGGTGTGGTTTGGTACCGTAACGAAGTACTCGTACGTTATTGTTCCCTTTTGGTCTGGTTTGGTACCGTAACGAAGTACTCGTACGGTATTGCACCGTTTTGGTGTGGTTTGGTACCGTATGGATGTACTCGTACGGTATTGCACCGTTTAGGTGTGGTTTGGTACCGTATGGATGTACTCGTACGGTATTGCACCGTTTTGGTGTGGTTTGGTACCGTATGGAAGTACTCGTACGGTATTGCACCGTTTTGGTGTGGTTTGGTACCATATGGATGTACTCGTACGGTATTGCTCCGTTTTGGTGTGGTTTGGTACCGTATGGAAGTTCTCGTATGGTATTGCACCGTTTTGGTGTGGTTTGGTACCGTAACGAAGTACTCGTACGGTATTGCACCGTTTTGGTGTGGTTTGGTACTGTATGGATGTACTCGTACGGTATAGCACCGTTTTGGTTTGGTTTGGTACCGTAACGAAGTACTCGTACGGTATTGTACCGTTTTGGTGTGGTTTGGTACCGTAATGAAGTACTCGTACGGTATTGCACCGTTTTGGTGTGGTTTGGTACCGTATGGATGTAGTCGTACGGTATTGCACCGTTTTGGTTTGGTTTGGTACCGTATGGATGTACTCGTACGGTATTGCACCGTTTTGGTGTGGTTTGGTACCGTAACGAAGTACTCGTACGATATTGTACCCTTTTGGTGTGGTTTGGTACCGTAACGAAGTACTCGTACGGTATTGCACCGTTTTCGTGTGGTTTTGTCCCGTATGGATGTACTCGTACGGTATTGAACCATTTTAGTTTGGTTTGGTACCGTATGGATGTACTCGTACGGTATTGTACCGTTTTGGTGTGGTTTGGTATCGTAACGAAGTACTCGTACGTTATTGTTCCCTTTTGGTGTGGTTTGGTACCGTGACGAAGTACTCGTACGGTATTGCACCGTTTTGGCGTGGTTTAGTACCGTATGGATGTACTCGTACGGTATTGCACCGTTTTGGTGTGGTTGGGTACCGTATGGAAGTACTCGTACGGTATTGCACCGTTTTGGTGTGGTTTGGTACCGTAACGAAGTACTCGTACGGTATTGCACCGTTTTGGTGTGGTTTGGTACCGTATGGATGTACTCGTACGGTATAGCACCGTTTTGGTTTGGTTTGGTACCGTAACGAAGTACTCGTACGGTATTGTACCGTTTTGGTGTGGTTTGGTACCGTAACGAAGTACTCGTACGGTATTGCACCGTTTTGGTGTTGTTTGGTACCGTATGGATGTACTCGTACGGTATTGCACAGTTTTGGTGTGGTTTGGTACCGTATGGATGTATTCGTACGGTATTGCACCGTTTAGGTGTGGTTTGGTACCGTATGGATGTACTCGTACGGTATTGCACCGTTTTGGTGTGGTTTGGTACCATATGGATGTACTCGTACGGTATTGCACCGTTTTGGTGTGGTTTTGTACCGTATGGATGTACTCGTATGGTATTGCACCGTTTTGGTGTGGTTTGGTACCGTAACGAAGTACTCGTACGGTATTGTACCTTTTTGGTGTGGTTTGGTACCGTAACGAAGTACTCGTACGGTATTGCACCGTTTTGGTGTGGTTTGGTACCGTAACGAAGTACTCGTACGGTATTGTACCCTTTTGGTGTGGTTTGGTACCGTAACGAAGTACTCGTTCGGTATTGCACCGTTTTCGTGTGGTTTGGTACCGTATGGATGTACTCGTACGGTATTGCACCTTGGTGTGGTTTGGTACCGTAACGAAGTACTCGTACGGTATTGCACCGTTTTGGTGTGGTTTGGTACCGTAACGAAGTACTCGTACGGTATTGCACCGTTTTGCTGTGGTTTGGTACCGTATGGATGTACTCGTACGGTATTGCACCGTTTTGGTGTGGTTTGGTACCGTATGGAAGTACTCGTACGGTATTGCACCGTTTTGGTGTGGTTTGGTACCCTATGGATGTACTCGTACGGTATTGCACCGTTTTGGTGTGGTTTGGTACCGTATGGATGTACTCGTACGGTATTGCACCGTTTTGGTGTGGTTTGGTACCGTAACGAAGTACTCGTACGGTATTGTACCTTTTTGGTGTGGTTTGGTACCCTAACGAAGTACTCGTACGGTATTGCACCGTTTTGGTGTGGTTTGGTACCGTATGGATGTACTCGTACGATATTGCACCGTTTTGGTTTGGTTTGGTACCGTATGGATGTACTCGTACGGAATTGTACCGTTTTGGTGTGGTTTGGTACCGTATGGAAGTTCTCGTACGGTATTGCACCGTTTTGGTGTGGTTTGGTACCGTATGGATGTACTCGTACGGTATTGCACCGTTTTGGTGTGGTTTGGTACCGTATGGATGTACTCGTACGGTATTGCACCGTTTTGGTGTGGTTTGGTATCGTAACGAAGTACTCGTACGGTATTGTACCCTTTTGGTGTGGTTTGGTACCGTAACGATGTACTCGTACGGTATTGCACCGTTTTCGTTTGGTTTGGTCCCGTGTGGATGTACTCGTACGGTATTGAACCATTTTAGTTTGGTTTGGTACCGTATGGATGTACTCGTACGGTATTGTACCGTTTTGGTGTGGTTTGGTACTGTAACGAAGTATTCGTACGGTATTGTACCCTTTTGGTGTGGTTTGGTACCGTAACGAAGTACTCGTACGGTATTGCACCATTTTGTTGTGGTTTGGTACCGTATGGATGTACTCATATGGTATTGCACCGTTTTGGTTGGGTTTGGTACCGTATGGATGTACTCGTACGGTATTGTACCGTTTTGGTGTGGTTTGGTACCGAAACGAAGTACTCGTACGTTATTGTTTCCTTTTGGTGTGGTTTGGTACCGTAACGAAGTACTCGTACGGTATTGCACCGTTTTGGTGTGGTTTGGTACCGTATGGATGTACTCGTACGGTATTGCACCATTTTTGTGTGGTTTGGTACCGTATGTAAGTACTCGTACGGTATTGTACCGTTTTGGTGTGGTTTGGTACCGTAACGAAGTACTCGTACGGTATTGTACCATTTTGGTGTGGTTTGGGACCGTAACGATTTACTCGTACGGTATTGCACCGTTTTGGTTTGGTTTGGTACCGTAACGAAGTACTCGTACGGAATTGTACCATTTTGGTGTGGTTTGGTACCGTAACGAAGTACTCGTACGGTATTGCACCGTTTTGGTGTGGTTTGATACCGTATGGATGTACTCGTACGGTATTGCACCGTTTTGGTGTGGTTTGGTACCGTGTGGAAATTCTCGTACGGTATTGCACCGTTTTGGTGTGGTTTGGTACCGTAAGGAAGTACTCGTACGGTATTGCACCGTTTTGGTGTGGTTTGGTACCGTATGGATGTACTCGTATGGTATAGCACCGTTTTGGTTTGGTTTGGTACCGTAACGAAGTACTCATCCGGTATTGTACCGTTTTGGTGTGGTTTGGTACGGTAACGAAGTACTCGTACGGTATTGCACCGTTTTTGTGTGGTTTGGTACCGTATGGATGTACTCGTACGGTATTGCACCGTTTTGGTGTCGTTTGGTACCGTATGGATGTACTTGTACGGTATTGTACCGTTTTGGTGCTGTTTGGTACCGTTACGAACTACTCGTACGTTATTGTTCCCTTTTGGTGTGGTTTGGTACCGTAACGAAGTACTCGTACGGTATTGCACCGTTTTGGTGTGGTTTCGTACCGTATGGATGTACTCGTACGGTATTGCACCGTTTTGGTTTGGTTTTGTACCGTACGGATGTACTCGTACGGTATTGTACAGTTTTGGTGTGGTTTGGCACCGTATGGAAATTCTCGTACGGTATTGCACCGTTTTGGTGTGGTTTGGTACTGTAACGAAGTACTCGTACGGTATTGCACCGTTTTGGTGTGGTTTGATACCGTATGGATGTACTCGTACGGTATAGCACCGTTTTGGTTTGGTTTGGTACCGTAACGAAGTACTCGTCCGGTATTGAACCGTTTTGGTGTGGTTTGGTACGGTAACGAAGTACTCGTACGGTATTGCACCATTTTTGTGTGGTTTGGTACCATATGGATGTACTCGTACGGTATTGCACCGTTTTGGTGTGGTTTGGTACCGTACGAGTACTGTATTGCACCGTTTTGGTGTGGTTTGGTACCGTAACGAAGTACTCGTACGTTATTGTTCCCTTTTGGTGTGGTTTCGTGCCGTAACGAAGTACTCGTACGGTATTGCACCGTTTTGGTGTGGTTTGGTACCATATGGATGTACTCGTACGGTATTGCACCGTTTTTGTTTGGTTTGGTACCGTAACGAAGTACTCATACGGTATTGCACCGTTTTGGTGTGGTTTGGTACCGTATGGATGTACTCGTACGGTATTGTACCGTTTTGGTGTTGTTTGGCACTGTAACGAAGTACTCGTACGGTATTGTACCCTTTTGGTGTGGTGTGGTACCGTAACGAAGTACTCGTACGGTATTGCACCATTTTGTTGTGGTTTGGTACCGTATGGATGTACTCATATGGTATTGCACCGTTTTGGTTTGGTTTGGTACCGTATGGATGTACTCGTACGGTATTGTACCGTTTTGGTGTGGTTTGGTACCGTAACGAAGTACTCGTACGGTATTGCACCGTTTTGGTGTCGTTTGCTACCGTATGGATGTACTCGTACGGTATTGCGCCGTTTTGGTGTGATTTGGCACCGTATGGAAATTCTCGTACGGTATTGCACCGTTTTTTTGTGGTTTGGTACCGTAAGGAAGTACTCGTACGGTATTGCACCGTTTTGGTGTGGTTTGGTACCGTATGGATGTACTCGTACGGTATAGCACCGTTTTGGTTTGGTTTGGTACCGTAACGAAGTACTCGTCCGGTATTGTACCGTTTTGGTGCGGTTTGGTACGGTAACGAAGTACTCATACGGTATTGCACCGTTTTTGTGTGGTTTGGTAACGTATGGATGTACTCGTACGGTATTGCACCGTTTTGGTGTCGTTTGGTACCGTATGGATGTACTCGTACGGTATTGTACCGTTTTGGTGTGGTTTGGTACCGTTACGAACTACTCGTACGTTATTGTTCCCTTTTGGTGTGGTTTGGTACCGTAACGAAGTACTCGTACGGTATTGCACCGTTATGGTGTGGTTTGGTACCGTATGGATGTACTCGTACGGTATTGTACCATTTTGGTGTGCTTTGGTACCGTATGGATGTACTCGTACGGTATTGCACCGTTTTGGTGTGGTTTGGTACCGTAACGAAGTACTCGTACGGTATTGTACCCTTTTGGTGTGGTTTGGTACCGTAACGAAGTACTCGTACGGTATTGCACCGTTTTGGTGTGGTTTGGTACCGTATGGATTTACTCGTACGGTATTGCACCGTTTTGGTTTGGTTTTGTACCGTATGGATGTACTCGTACGGTATTGTACAGTTTTGGTTTGGTTTGGTACCGTAACGAAGTACTCGTACGGTATTGCACCGTTTTGGTGTGGTTTGCTACCGTATGGTTGTACTCGTACGGTATTGCACCGTTTTGGTGTGGTTTGGTACCGAATGGAAGTTCTCGTACGGTATTGCACCGTTTTGGTTTTGTTTGGTACCGTAACGAAGTACTCGTACGGTATTGCACCATTTTGGTGTGGTTTGGTACCGTATGGATGTACTCGTACGTTATTGCACCGTTTTGGTTTGGTTTTGTACCGTATGGATGTACTCGTACGGTATTGTACAGTTTTGGTGTGGTTTGGTACCGTAACGAAGTACTCGTACGGTATTGCACCGTTTTGGTGTGGTTTGCTACCGTATGGATGTACTCGTACGGTATTGCACCATTTTGGTGTGGTTTGGCACCGTATGGAAATTCTCGTACGGTATTGCACCGTTTTGGTGTGGTTTGGTACCGTAACGAACTACTCATACGGTATTGCACCGTTTTGGTGTGGTTTGGTACCGTAACAAAGTACTCGTACGTTATTGTTCCCTTTTGGTGTGGTTTGGTACGGTAACGAAGTACTCGTACGGTATTGCACCGTTTTTGTGTGGTTTGGTACCGTATGGATGTACTCGTACGGTATTGCTCCGTTTTGGTGTGGTTTGGTACCGTATGGATGTACTCGTACGGTATTGCACCGTTTTGGTGTGGTTTGGTACCATATGGATGTACTTGTACGGTATTGCACCGTTTTGGTTTGGTTTGGTACCGTAACGAAGTACTCATACGGTATTGCACCGTTTTGGTGTGGTTTGGTACCGTATGGATGTACTCGTACGGTATTGTACCGTTTTGGTGTTGTTTGGCACTGTAACAAAGTACTCGTACGGTATTGTACCCTTTTGGTGTGGTGTGGTACCGTAACGAAGTACTCGTACGGTATTGCACCGTTTTGTGGTGGTTTGGTACCATATGGATGTACTCATATGGTATTGAACCATTTTGGTTTGGTTTGGTACCGTATGGATGTACTCGTACGGTATTGTACCGTTTTAGTGTGGTTTGGTACCGTTACGAAGTACTCGTACGGTATTGCACCGTTTTGGTGTGGTTTGCTACCGTATGGATGTACTCGTACGGTATTGCGCCGTTTTGGTGTGGTTTGGCACCGTATGGAAATTCTCGTACGGTATTGCACCGTTTTGGTGTGGTTTGGTACCGTAACGAAGTACTCGTACGGTATTGCACCGTTTTGGTGTGGTTTGGTACCGTATGGATGTACTCGTACGGTATAGCACTGTTTTGGTTTGGTTTGGTACCGTAACGAAGTACTCGTCCGGTATTGTACCGTTTTTGTGTGGTTTGGTACGGTAACGAAGTACTCGTACGGTATTGCACCGTTTTTGTGTGGTTTTGTACCGTATGGATGTACTCGTACGGTATTGCACCGTTTTGGTGTCGTTTGGTACCGTATGGATGTACTCGTACGGTATTGTACCGTTTTGGTGTGGTTTGGTACCGTTACGAACTACTCGTACGTTATTGTTCCCTTTTGGTGTGGTTTGGTACCGTAACGAAGTACTCGTACGGTATTGCACCGTTTTGGTGTGGTTTGGTACCGTATGGATGTACTCGTATGGTATTGCACCGTTTTGGTGTGCTTTGGTACCGTATGGACGTATTCGTACGGTATTGCACCGTTTTTGGTGTGGTTTGGTACCGTAACGAAGTACTCGTACGGTATTGTACCCTTTTGGTGTGGTTTGGTACCGTAACGAAGTACTCGTACGGTATTGCACCGTTTTGGTGTGGTTTGGTACCGTATGGATGTACTCGTACGGTATTGCACCGTTTTGGTTTGGTTTTGTCCCGTATGGATGTACTCGTACGGTATTGTACAGTTTCTTGTGGTTTGGTGCCGTTAAGAAGTACTCGTACGGTATTGCACCGTTTTGGTGTGGTTTGGTACCGTATGGATGTACTCGTACGGTATTGCACCGTTTTGGTTTGGTTTGGTACCGTATGGATGTACTCGTACGGTATTGTACCGTTTTGGTGTGGTTTGGTACCGTAACAAACTACTCGTACGTTATTGTTCCCTTTTGGTGTGGTTTGGTACCGTAACAAAGTACTCGTACGGTATTGCACCGTTTTGGTGTGGTTTGGTACCGTATGGATGTACTTGTACGGTATTGCACCGTTTTGGTGTGGTTTGATACCGTAACAAAGTACTCGTACGTTATTGTTCCCTTTTGGTGTGGTTTGGTACGGTAACGAAGTACTCGTACGGTATTGCACCGTTTTTGTGTGGTTTGGTACCGTATGGATGTACTCGTACGGTATTGCACCGTTTTCGTGTCGTTTGGTACCGTATGGATGTACTCGTACGGTATTGTACCATTTTGGTGTGGTTTGGTACCGTAACGAAGTACTCTTACGGTATTGCACCATTTTGGTGTGGTTTGGTACCGTATGCATGTACTCGTACGGTATTGCACCATTTTGGTGTGGTTTGGTACCGTATGGATGTACTCGTACGGTATTGCACCGTTTTGGTGTCGTTTGGTACCGTATGGATGTACTCGTACGGTATTGTACCGTTTTGGTGTGGTTTGGTACCGTTACGAACTACTCGTACGTTATTGTTCCCTTTTGGTGTGGTTTGGTACCGTAACGAAGTACTCGTACGGTATTGCACCGTTTTGGTGTGGTTTGGTACCGTATGGATGTACTCGTACGGTATTGCACCATTTTGGTGTGCTTTGGTACCGTATGGATGTACTCGTACGGTATTGCACCGTTTTGGTGTGGTTTGGTACCGTAACGAAGTACTCGTACGGTATTGTACCCTTTTGGTGTGGTTTGGTACCGTAACGAAGTACTCGTACGGTATTGCACCGTTTTGGTGTGGTTTGGTACCGTATGGATTTACTCGTACGGTATTGCACCGTTTTGGTTTGGTTTTGTACCGTAACGAAGTACTCATACGGTATTGCACCGTTTTGGTGTGGTTTGGTACCGTATGGATGTACTCGTACGGTATTGTACCGTTTTGGTGTTGTTTGGCACTGTAACAAAGTACTCGTACGGTATTGTACCCTTTTGGTGTGGTGTGGTACCGTAACGAAGTACTCGTACGGTATTGCACCGTTTTGTGGTGGTTTGGTACCATATGGATGTACTCATATGGTATTGCACCGTTTTGGTTTGGTTTGGTACCGTATGGATGTACTCGTACGGTATTGTACCGTTTTGGTGTGGTTTGGTACCGTTACGAAGTACTCGTACGGTATTGCACCGTTTTGGTGTGGTTTGCTACCGTATGGATGTACTCGTACGGTATTGCGCCGTTTTGGTGTGGTTTGGCACCGTATGGAAATTCTCGTACGGTATTGCACCGTTTTGGTGTGGTTTGGTACCGTAACGAAGTACTCGTACGGTATTGCACCGTTTTGGTGTGGTTTGGTACCGTATGGATGTACTCGTACGTTATTGCACCGTTTTGGTTTGGTTTTGTACCGTATGGATGTACTCGTACGGTATTGTACAGTTTTGGTGTGGTTTGGTACCGTAACGAAGTACTCGTACGGTATTGCACCGTTTTGGTGTGGTTTGGTACCGTATGGATGTACTCGTACGGTATTGCACCATTTTGGTGTGGTTTGGCACCGTATGGAAATTTTCGTACGGTATTGCACCGTTTTGGTGTGGTTTGGTACCGTAACGAACTACTCATACGGTATTGCACCGTTTTGGTGTGGTATGGTACCGTAACAAAGTACTCGTACGTTATTGTTCCCTTTTGGTGTGGTTTGGTACGGTAACGAAGTACTCGTACGGTATTGCACCGTTTTTGTGTGGTTTGGTACCGTATGGATGTACTCGTACGGTATTGCTCCGTTTTGGTGTGGTTTGGTACCGTATGGATGTACTCGTACGGTATTGCACCGTTTTGGTGTGGTTTGGTACCATATGGATGTACTTGTACGGTATTGCACCGTTTTGGTTTGGTTTGGTACCGTAACGAAGTACTCATACGGTATTGCACCGTTTTGGTGTGGTTTGGTACCGTATGGATGTACTCGTACGGTATTGTACCGTTTTGGTGTTGTTTGGCACTGTAACAAAGTACTCGTACGGTATTGTACCCTTTTGGTGTGGTGTGGTACCGTAACGAAGTACTCGTACGGTATTGCACCGTTTTGTGGTGGTTTGGTACCATATGGATGTACTCATATGGTATTGAACCATTTTGGTTTGGTTTGGTACCGTATGGATGTACTCGTACGGTATTGTACCGTTTTGGTGTGGTTTGGTACCGTTACGAAGTACTCGTACGGTATTGCACCGTTTTGGTGTGGTTTGCTACCGTATGGATGTACTCGTACGGTATTGCGCCGTTTTGGTGTGGTTTGGCACCGTATGGAAATTCTCGTACGGTATTGCACCGTTTTGGTGTGGTTTGGTACCGTAACGAAGTACTCGTACGGTATTGCACCGTTTTGGTGTGGTTTGGTACCGTATGGATGTACTCGTACGGTATAGCACTGTTTTGGTTTGGTTTGGTACCGTAACGAAGTACTCGTCCGGTATTGTACCGTTTTGGTGTGGTTTGGTACGGTAACGAAGTACTCGTACGGTATTGCACCGTTTTTGTGTGGTTTGGTACCGTATGGATGTACTCGTACGGTATTGCACCGTTTTGGTGTCGTTTGGTACCGTATGGATGTACTCGTACGGTATTGTACCGTTTTGGTGTGGTTTGGTACCGTTTCGAACTACTCGTACGTTATTGTTCCCTTTTGGTGTGGTTTGGTACCGTAACGAAGTACTCGTACGGTATTGCACCGTTTTGGTGTGGTTTGGTACCGTATGGATGTACTCGTATGGTATTGCACCGTTTTGGTGTGCTTTGGTACCGTATGGATGTACTCGTACGGTATTGCACCGTTTTTGGTGTGGTTTGGTACCGTAACGAAGTACTCGTACGGTATTGTACCCTTTTGGTGTGGTTTGGTACCGTAACGAAGTACTCGTACGGTATTGCACCGTTTTGGTGTGGTTTGGTACCGTATGGATGTACTCGTACGGTATTGCACCGTTTTGGTTTGGTTTTGTCCCGTATGGATGTACTCGTACGGTATTGTACAGTTTCTTGTGGTTTGGTGCCGTTAAGAAGTACTCGTACGGTATTGCACCGTTTTGGTGTGGTTTTGTACCGTATGGATGTACTCGTACGGTATTGCACCGTTTTGGTTTGGTTTGGTACCGTATGGATGTACTCGTACGGTATTGTACCGTTTTGGTGTGGTTTGGTACCGTAACAAACTACTCGTACGTTATTGTTCCCTTTTGGTGTGGTTTGGTACCGTAACAAAGTACTCGTACGGTATTGCACCGTTTTGGTGTGGTTTGGTACCGTATGGATGTACTTGTACGGTATTGCACCGTTTTGGTGTGGTTTGATACCGTAACAAAGTACTCGTACGTTATTGTTCCCTTTTGGTGTGGTTTGGTACGGTAACGAAGTACTCGTACGGTATTGCACCGTTTTTGTGTGGTTTGGTACCGTATGGATGTACTCGTACGGTATTGCACCGTTTTCGTGTCGTTTGGTACCGTATGGATGTACTCGTACGGTATTGTACCATTTTGGTGTGGTTTGGTACCGTAACGAAGTACTCTTACGGTATTGCACCATTTTGGTGTGGTTTGGTACCGTATGCATGTACTCGTACGGTATTGCACCATTTTGGTGTGGTTTGGTACCGTATGGATGTACTCGTACGGTATTGCACCGTTTTGGTGTCGTTTGGTACCGTATGGATGTACTCGTACGGTATTGTACCGTTTTGGTGTGGTTTGGTACCGTTACGAACTACTCGTACGTTATTGTTCCCTTTTGGTGTGGTTTGGTACCGTAACGAAGTACTCGTACGGTATTGCACCGTTTTGGTGTGGTTTGGTACCGTATGGATGTACTCGTACGGTATTGCACCATTTTGGTGTGCTTTGGTACCGTATGGATGTACTCGTACGGTATTGCACCGTTTTGGTGTGGTTTGGTACCGTAACGAAGTACTCGTACGGTATTGTACCCTTTTGGTGTGGTTTGGTACCGTAACGAAGTACTCGTACGGTATTGCACCGTTTTGGTGTGGTTTGGTACCGTATGGATTTACTCGTACGGTATTGCACCGTTTTGGTTTGGTTTTGTACCGTAACGAAGTACTCATACGGTATTGCACCGTTTTGGTGTGGTTTGGTACCGTATGGATGTACTCGTACGGTATTGTACCGTTTTGGTGTTGTTTGGCACTGTAACAAAGTACTCGTACGGTATTGTACCCTTTTGGTGTGGTGTGGTACCGTAACGAAGTACTCGTACGGTATTGCACCGTTTTGTGGTGGTTTGGTACCATATGGATGTACATATATTGTATTGCACCGTTTTGGTTTGGTTTGGTACCGTATGGATGTACTCGTACGGTATTGTACCGTTTTGGTGTGGTTTGGTACCGTTACGAAGTACTCGTACGGTATTGCACCGTTTTGGTGTGGTTTGCTACCGTATGGATGTACTCGTACGGTATTGCGCCGTTTTGGTGTGGTTTGGCACCGTATGGAAATTCTCGTACGGTATTGCACCGTTTTGGTGTGGTTTGGTACCGTAACGAAGTACTCGTACGGTATTGCACCGTTTTGGTGTGGTTTGGTACCGTATGGATGTACTCGTACGGTATAGCACTGTTTTGGTTTGGTTTGGTACCGTAACGAAGTACTCGTCCGGTATTGTACCGTTTTGGTGTGGTTTGGTACGGTAACGAAGTACTCGTACGGTATTGCACCGTTTTTGTGTGGTTTGGTACCGTATGGATGTACTCGTACGGTATTGCACCGTTTTGGTGTCGTTTGGTACCGTATGGATGTACTCGTACGGTATTGTACCGTTTTGGTGTGGTTTGGTACCGTTACGAACTACTCGTACGTTATTGTTCCCTTTTGGTGTGGTTTGGTACCGTAACGAAGTACTCGTACGGTATTGCACCGTTTTGGTGTGGTTTGGTACCGTATGGATGTACTCGTATGGTATTGCACCGTTTTGGTGTGCTTTGGTACCGTATGGATGTACTCGTACGGTATTGCACCGTTTTTGGTGTGGTTTGGTACCGTAACGAAGTACTCGTACGGTATTGTACCCTTTTGGTGTGGTTTGGTACCGTAACGAAGTACTCGTACGGTATTGCACCGTTTTGGTGTGGTTTGGTACCGTATGGATGTACTCGTACGGTATTGCACCGTTTTGGTTTGGTTTTGTCCCGTATGGATGTACTTGTACGGTATTGTACAGTTTTTTGTGGTTTGGTGCCGTTAAGAAGTACTCGTACGGTATTGCACCGTTTTGGTGTGGTTTGGTACCGTATGGATGTACTCGTACGGTATTGCACCGTTTTGGTTTGGTTTGGTACCGTATGGATGTACTCGTACGGTATTGTACCGTTTTGGTGTGGTTTGGTACCGTAACAAACTACTCGTACGTTATTGTTCCCTTTTGGTGTGGTTTGGTACCGTAACAAAGTACTCGTACGGTATTGCACCGTTTTGGTGTGGTTTGGTACCGTATGGATGTACTTGTACGGTATTGCACCGTTTTGGTGTGGTTTGATACCGTAACAAAGTACTCGTACGTTATTGTTCCCTTTTGGTGTGGTTTGGTACGGTAACGAAGTACTCGTACGGTATTGCACCGTTTTTGTGTGGTTTGGTACCGTATGGATGTACTCGTACGGTATTGCACCGTTTTCGTGTCGTTTGGTACCGTATGGATGTACTCGTACGGTATTGTACCATTTTGGTGTGGTTTGGTACCGTAACGAAGTACTCTTACGGTATTGCACCATTTTGGTGTGGTTTGGTACCGTATGCATGTACTCGTACGGTATTGCACCATTTTGGTGTGGTTTGGTACCGTATGGATGTACTCGTACGGTATTGCACCGTTTTGGTGTCGTTTGGTACCGTATGGATGTACTCGTACGGTATTGTACCGTTTTGGTGTGGTTTGGTACCGTTACGAACTACTCGTACGTTATTGTTCCCTTTTGGTGTGGTTTGGTACCGTAACGAAGTACTCGTACGGTATTGCACCGTTTTGGTGTGGTTTGGTACCGTATGGATGTACTCGTACGGTATTGCACCATTTTGGTGTGCTTTGGTACCGTATGGATGTACTCGTACGGTATTGCACCGTTTTGGTGTGGTTTGGTACCGTAACGAAGTACTCGTACGGTATTGTACCCTTTTGGTGTGGTTTGGTACCGTAACGAAGTACTCGTACGGTATTGCACCGTTTTGGTGTGGTTTGGTACCGTATGGATTTACTCGTACGGTATTGCACCGTTTTGGTTTGGTTTTGTACCGTAACGAAGTACTCATACGGTATTGCACCGTTTTGGTGTGGTTTGGAACCGTATGGATGTACTCGTACGGTATTGTACCGTTTTGGTGTTGTTTGGCACTGTAACAAAGTACTCGTACGGTATTGTACCCTTTTGGTGTGGTGTGGTACCGTAACGAAGTACTCGTACGGTATTGCACCGTTTTGTGGTGGTTTGGTACCATATGGATGTACTCATATGGTATTGCACCGTTTTGGTTTGGTTTGGTACCGTATGGATGTACTCGTACGGTATTGTACCGTTTTGGTGTGGTTTGGTACCGTTACGAAGTACTCGTACGGTATTGCACCGTTTTGGTGTGGTTTGCTACCGTATGGATGTACTCGTACGGTATTGCGCCGTTTTGGTGTGGTTTGGCACCGTATGGAAATTCTCGTACGGTATTGCACCGTTTTGGTGTGGTTTGGTACCGTAACGAAGTACTCGTACGGTATTGCACCGTTTTGGTGTGGTTTGGTACCGTATGGATGTACTCGTACGGTATTGCACCGTTTTGGTGTGGTTTGGTACCATATGGATGTACTTGTACGGTATTGCACCGTTTTGGTTTGGTTTGGTACCGTAACGAAGTACTCATACGGTATTGCACCGTTTTGGTGTGGTTTGGTACCGTATGGATGTACTCGTACGGTATTGTACCGTTTTGGTGTTGTTTGGCACTGTAACAAAGTACTCGTACGGTATTGTACCCTTTTGGTGTGGTGTGGTACCGTAACGAAGTACTCGTACGGTATTGCACCGTTTTGTGGTGGTTTGGTACCATATGGATGTACATATATTGTATTGCACCGTTTTGGTTTGGTTTGGTACCGTATGGATGTACTCGTACGGTATTGTACCGTTTTGGTGTGGTTTGGTACCGTTACGAAGTACTCGTACGGTATTGCACCGTTTTGGTGTGGTTTGCTACCGTATGGATGTACTCGTACGGTATTGCGCCGTTTTGGTGTGGTTTGGCACCGTATGGAAATTCTCGTACGGTATTGCACCGTTTTGGTGTGGTTTGGTACCGTAACGAAGTACTCGTACGGTATTGCACCGTTTTGGTGTGGTTTGGTACCGTATGGATGTACTCGTACGGTATAGCACCGTTTTGGTTTGGTTTGGTACCGTAACGAAGTACTCGTCCGGTATTGTACCGTTTTGGTGTGGTTTGGTACGGTAACGAAGTACTCGTACGGTATTGCACCGTTTTTGTGTGGTTTGGTACCGTATTGATGTACTCGTACGGTATTGCACCGTTTTGGTGTCGTTTGGTACCGTATGGATGTACTCGTACGGTATTGTACCGTTTTGGTGTGGTTTGGTACAGTTACGAACTACTCGTACGTTATTGTTCCCTTTTGGTGTGGTTTGGTACCGTAACGAAGTACTCGTACGGTATTGCACCGTTTTGGTGTGGTTTGGTACGGTATGGATGTACTCGTATGGTATTGCACCGTTTTGGTGTGCTTTGGTACCGTATGGATGTACTCGTACGGTATTGCACCGTTTTTGGTGTGGTTTGGTACCGTAACGAAGTACTCGTACGGTATTGTACCCTTTTGGTGTGGTTTGGTACCGTAACGAAGTACTCGTACGGTATTGCACCTTTTTGGTGTGGTTTGGTACCGTATGGATGTACTCGTACGGTATTGCACCGTTTTGGTTTGGTTTTGTCCCGTATGGATGTACTCGTACGGTATTGTACAGTTTTCTTGTGGTTTGGTGCCGTAACGAAGTACTCGTACGGTATTGCACCGTTTTGGTGTGGTTTGGTACCGTATGGATGTTCTCGTACGGTATTGCACCGTTTTGGTTTGGTTTGGTACCGTATGGATGTACTCGTACGGTATTGCACCATTTTGGTGTGGTTTGGTACCGTATGGATGTACTCGTACGGTATTGTACCGTTTTGGTGTGGTTTGGTGCCGTTACGAACTACTCGTACGTTATTGTTCCCTTTTGGTGTGGTTTGGTACCGTAACGAAGTACTCGTACGGTATTGCACCGTTTTGGTGTGGTTTGGTACTGTATGGATGTACTCGTACGGTATTGCACCGTTTTGGTTTGGTTTGGTACCGTATGGATGTACTCTTACGGTTTTGTACCGTTTTGGTGTGGTTTGGTACCGTAACGAACTACTCCTACGTTATTGTTCCATTTTGGTGTGGTTTGGTACCGTAACGAAGTACTCATACGGTATTGCATCGTTTTGGTATGGTTTGGTACCGTAACGAAGTACTCGTACGGTATTGCACCGTTTTGGTGGGGTTTGGTACCGTATGGATGTACTCGTACGGTATTGCACCGTTTTGGTTTGGTTTGGTACCGTATGGATGTACTCTTACGGTTTTGTACCGTTTTGGTGTGGTTTGGTACCGTAACGAACTACTCCTACGTTATTGTTCCATTTTGGTGTGGTTTGGTACCGTAACGAAGTACTCATACGGTATTGCACCGTTTTCGTGTGGTTTGGTACCGTATGGATGTACTCGTACGGTATTGCTACGTTTGTGTGGTTTGGTACCGTATGGATGTACTCGTACGGTATTGCACCGTTTCGGTTTGGTTTGGTACCGTATGGATGTACTCGTACGGTATTGTACCGTTTTGGTGTGGTTTGGTACCGTAACGAACTACTCGTACGTTATTGTTCCCTATTGGTGTGGTTTGGTACCGTAACGAAGTACTCGTACGGTATTGAACCGTTTTGGTGTGGTTTGGTACCGTATGGATGTACTCGTACGGTATTGCACCATTTTGGTGTGGTTTGGTACCGTATGGAAGTACTCGTACGGTATTTCACCGTTTTGGTGTGGTTTGGTACCGTAACGAAGTACTCGTACGTTATTGTTCCCTTTTGGTGTGGTTTGGTACCGTAACGAAGTACTCGTACGGTATTGCACCGTTTTCGTGTGGTTTGTTACCGTATGGATGTACTCGTACGGTATTGCACCGTTTTGGTGTGGTTTGGTACCGTATGGATGTACTCGTACGGTATTGTACCGTTTTGGTGTGGTTTGGAACCGTAACGAAGTACTCGTACGGTATTGTACCATTTTGGTGTGGTTTGGTACCGTAACAAAGTACTCGTACGGTATTGCACCGTTTTGGTGTGGTTTGGTACCGTATGGATGTACCCGTACGGTATTGCATCGTTTTGGTTTGGTTTGGTACCGTATGGATGTACTCGTACGGTATTGTACCATTTTAATGTGGTTTGGCACCGTAATGAAGTACTCGTACGGTATTGCACCGTTTTGGTGTGGTTTGCTACCGTATGGATGTACTCGTACGGTATTGCACCGTTTTGGTGTGGTTTGGTACCGTATGGAAGTTCTCGTACGGTATTGCACCATTTTGGTGTGGTTTCGTACCGTAACGAAGTACTCGTACGGTATTGCACCGTTTTGTTGTCGTTTGGTACCGTACGGAAGTTCTCGTACGGTATTGCACCGTTTTGGTTTGGTTTGGTACCGTAACGAAGTACTCGTACGGTATTGCACCGTTTTGGTGTGGTTTGGTACCGTATGGATGTACTCGTACGGTATTGCACCGTTTTGGTTTGGTTTGGTACCGTATGGATGTACTCGTACGGTTTTGTACCGTTTTGGTGTGGTTTGGTACCGTAACGAACTACTCCTACGTTATTGTTCCATTTTGGTGTGGTTTGGTACCGTAACGAAGTACTCATACGGTATTGCACCGTTTTCGTGTGGTTTGGTACCGTATGGATGTACTCGTACGGTATTGCTACGTTTTGGTGTGGTTTGGTACCGTATGGATGTACTCGTACGGTATTGCACCATTTTGGTGTGGTTTGGTACCGTATGGATGTACTCGTACGGTATTGTACCGTTTTGGTGTGGTTTGGTGCCGTTACGAACTACTCGTACGTTATTGTTCCCTTTTGGTGTGGTTTGGTACCGTAACGAAGTACTCGTACGGTATTGCACCGTTTTGGTGTGGTTTGGTACTGTATGGATGTACTCGTACGGTATTGCACCGTTTTGGTTTGGTTTGGTACCGTATGGATGTACTCTTACGGTTTTGTACCGTTTTGGTGTGGTTTGGTACCGTAACGAACTACTCCTACGTTATTGTTCCATTTTGGTGTGGTTTGGTACCGTAACGAAGTACTCATACGGTATTGCATCGTTTTGGTATGGTTTGGTACCGTAACGAAGTACTCGTACGGTATTGCACCGTTTTGGTGGGGTTTGGTACCGTATGGATGTACTCGTACGGTATTGCACCGTTTTGGTTTGGTTTGGTACCGTATGGATGTACTCTTACGGTTTTGTACCGTTTTGGTGTGGTTTGGTACCGTAACGAACTACTCCTACGTTATTGTTCCATTTTGGTGTGGTTTGGTACCGTAACGAAGTACTCATACGGTATTGCACCGTTTTCGTGTGGTTTGGTACCGTATGGATGTACTCGTACGGTATTGCTACGTTTTGGTGTGGTTTGGTACCGTATGGATGTACTCGTACGGTATTGCACCGTTTTGGTTTGGTTTGGTACCGTATGGATGTACTCGTACGGTATTGTACCGTTTTGGTGTGGTTTGGTACCGTAACGAACTACTCGTACGTTATTGTTCCCTATTGGTGTGGTTTGGTACCGTAACAAAGTACTCGTACGGTATTGAACCGTTTTGGTGTGGTTTGGTACCGTATGGATGTACTCGTACGGTATTGCACCATTTTGGTGTGGTTTGGTACCGTATGGAAGTACTCGTACGGTATTTCACCGTTTTGGTGTGGTTTGGTACCGTAACGAAGTACTCGTACGTTATTGTTCCCTTTTGGTGTGGTTTGGTACCGTAACGAAGTACTCTTACGGTATTGCACCGTTTTCGTGTGGTTTGTTACCGTATGGATGTACTCGTACGGTGTTGCACCGTTTTGGTGTGGTTTGGTACCGTATGGATGTACTCGTACGGTATTGTACCGTTTTGGTGTGGTTTGGTACCGTAACGAAGTACTCGTACGGTATTGTACCATTTTGGTGTGGTTTGGTACCGTAACAAAGTACTCGTACGGTATTGCACCGTTTTGGTGTGGTTTGGTACCGTATGGATGTACCCGTACGGTATTGCATCGTTTTGGTTTGGTTTGGTACCGTATGGATGTACTCGTACGGTATTGTACCATTTTAATGTGGTTTGGCACCGTAACGAAGTACTCGTACGGTATTGCACCGTTTTGGTGTGGTTTGCTACCGTATGGATGTACTCGTACGGTATTGCACCGTTTTGGTGTGGTTTGGTACCGTATGGAAGTTCTCGTACGGTATTGCACCATTTTGGTGTGGTTTCGTACCGTAACGAAGTACTCGTACGGTATTGCACCGTTTTGTTGTGGTTTGGTACCGTACGGAAGTTCTCGTACGGTATTGCACCGTTTTGGTTTGGTTTGGTACCGTAACGAAGTACTCGTACGGTATTGCACCGTTTTGTTGTGGTTTGGTACCGTATGGATGTACTCGTACGGTATTGCACAGTTTTGGTTTGGTTTGGTACCGTATGGATGTACTCGTACGGTTTTGTACCGTTTTGGTGTGGTTTGGTACCGTAACGAACTACTCCTACGTTATTGTTCCATTTTGGTGTGGTTTGGTACCGTAACGAAGTACTCATACGGTATTGCACCGTTTTCGTGTGGTTTGGTACCGTATGGATGTACTCGTACGGTATTGCATCGTTTTGGTTTGGTTTGGTACCGTATGGATGTACTCGTACGGTATTGTACCATTTTAATGTGGTTTGGTACCGTAACGAAGTACTCGTACGGTATTGCACCGTTTTGGTGTGGTTTGCTACCGTATGGATGTACTCGTACGGTATTGCACCGTTTTGGTGTGGTTTGGTACCGTATGGAAGTTCTCGTACGGTATTGCACCATTTTGGTGTGGTTTCGTACGGTAACGAAGTACTCGTACGGTATTGCACCGTTTTGGTGTGGTTTGGTACCGTATGGAAGTTCTCGTACGGTATTGCACCGTTTTGGTTTGGTTTGGTACCGTAACGAAGTACTCGTACGGTATTGCACCGTTTTGGTGTGGTTTGGTACCGTATGGATGTACCCGTACGGTATTGCATCGTTTTGGTTTGGTTTGGTACCGTATGGATGTACTCGTACGGTATTGTACCATTTTAATGTGGTTTGGTACCGTAACGAAGTACTCGTACGGTATTGCACCGTTTTGGTGTGGTTTGCTACCGTATGGATGTACTCGTACGGTATTGCACCGTTTTGGTGTGGTTTGGTACCGTATGGAAGTTCTCGTACGGTATTGCACCATTTTGGTGTGGTTTCGTACTGTAACGAAGTACTCGTACGGTATTGCACCGTTTTGGTGTGGTTTGGTACCGTATGGAAGTTCTCGTACGGTATTGCACCGTTTTGGTTTGGTTTGGTACCGTAACGAAGTACTCGTACGGTATTGCACCGTTTTGGTGTGGTTTGGTACCGTATGGATGTACTCGTACGGTATTGCACCGTTTTGGTTTGGTTTGGTACCGTATGGATGTACTCGTACGGTTTTGTACCGTTTTGGTGTGGTTTGGTACCGTAACGAACTACTCCTACGTTATTGTTCCATTTTGGTGTGGTTTGGTACCGTAACGAAGTACTCATACGGTATTGCACCGTTTTCGTGTGGTTTGGTACCGTATGGATGTACTCGTACGGTATTGCTACGTTTTGGTGTGGTTTGGTACCGTATGGATGTACTCGTACGGTATTGCACCGTTTTGGTTTGGTTTGGTACCGTATGGATGTACTCGTACGGTATTGTACCGTTTGGGTGTGGTTTGGTACCGTAACGAACTACTCGTACGTTATTGTTCCCTATTGGTGTGGTTTGGTACCGTAACGAAGTACTCGTACGGTATTGAACCGTTTTGGTGTGGTTTGGTACTGTATGGATGTACTCGTACGGTATTGCACCATTTTGGTGTGGTTTGGTACCGTATGGAAGTACTCGTACGGTATTTCACCGTTTTGGTGTGGTTTGGTACCGTAACGAAGTACTCGTACGTCATTGTTCCCTTTTGGTGTGGTTTGGTACCGTAACGAAGTACTCGTACGGTATTGCACCGTTTTCGTGTGGTTTGTTACCGCATGGATGTACTCGTACGGTATTGCACCGTTTTGGTGTGGTTTGGTACCGTATGGATGTACTCGTACGGTATTGTACCGTTTTGGTGTGGTTTGGTACCGTAACAAAGTACTCGTACGGTATTGTACCCTTTTGGTGTGGTTTGGTACCGTAACGAAGTGCTCGTACGGTATTGCACCGTTTTGGTGTGGTTTGGTAACGTATGGAAGTACTCGTACGGTATTGCACCGTTTTGGTGTGGTTTGGTACCGTATGGATGTACTCGTACAGTATTGTACCGTTTTGGTGTGGTTTGGTACCGTAACGAAGTACTCGTACGGTATTGTACCATTTTCGTGTGGTTTGGGACCGTAACGATGTTCTCGTACGGTATTGCACCGTTTTGGTTTAGTTTGGTACCATAACGAAGTACTCGTACGGTATTGTACCATTTTGGTGTGGTTTGGTACCGTAACGAAGTACTCGTACGGTATTGCACCGTTTTGGTGTGGTTTGCTACCGTATGGATGTACTCGTACGGTATTGCACCGTTTTGGTGTGGTTTGGTACCGTATGGAAGTTCTCGTACGGTATTCCACCGTTTTGGTGTGGTTTGGTACCGTAACGAAGTACTCGTACGGTATTTTACCATTTTGGTGTGGTTTGGTACCGTATGGATGTACTCGTACGGTATAGCACCATTTTGGTTTGGTTTGGTACCGTAACGAAGTACTCATACGGTATTGTACCGTTTTTGTGTTGTTTTGTACCGTAACGAAGTAGTCGTACGGTATTACACCGTTTTGGTGTGGTTTGGTACCGTATGGATGTACTCGTACGGTATTGCACCGTTTTGGTGTGGTTTGGTACTGTATGGATGTACTCGTACGGTATTGTACCGTTTTGGTGTGGTTTGGTACCGTAACGAACTACTACTACGTTATTGTACCCTTTTGGTATGGTTTGGTACCGTAACGAAGTACTCGTACGGTATTGCACCGTTTTGGTGTGGTTTGGTACCGTATGGATGTACTCGTACGGTATTGCACTGTTTCGGTTTGGTTTGGTACCGTATGGATGTACTCGTACGGTATTGCACCGTTTTGGTGTGGTTTGGTACCGTAACGAAGTACTCGTACGTTATTGTTCCCTTTTGGTGTGGTTTAGTACCGTAACGAAGTACTCGTACGGTATTGCACCGTTTTGGTGTGGTTTGGTACCGTATGGATGTACTCGTACGGTATTGCACCGTTTTGGTGTGGTTTGGTACCGTATGGATGTACTCGTACGGTATTGTATTGTTTTGGTGTGGTTTGGTACCGTAACGAAGTACTCGTACGGTATTGTACCCTTTTGGTGTGGTTTGGTACCGTAACGAAGTACTCGTACGGTATTGTACCATTTTGGTGTGGTTTGGTACCGTAACAAAGTACTCGTACGGTATTGCACCGTTTTGGTGTGGTTTGGTACCGTATGGATGTACCCGTACGGTATTGCATCGTTTTGGTTTGGTTTGGTACCGTATGGATGTACTCGTACGGTATTGTACCATTTTAATGTGGTTTGGTACCGTAACGAAGTACTCGTACGGTATTGCACCGTTTTGGTGTGGTTTGCTACCGTATGGATGTACTCGTACGGTATTGCACCGTTTTGGTGTGGTTTGGTACCGTATGGAAGTTCTCGTACGGTATTGCACCATTTTGGTGTGGTTTCGTACCGTAACGAAGTACTCGTATGGTATTGCACCGTTTTGGTGTGGTTTGGTACCGTATGGAAGTTCTCGTACGGTATTGCACCGTTTTGGTTTGGTTTGGTACTGTAACGAAGTACTCGTACGGTATTGCACCGTTTTGGTGTGGTTTGGTACCGTATGGATGTACTCGTACGGTATTGCACCGTTTTGGTTTGGTTTGGTACCGTATGGATGTACTCGTACGGTTTTGAACCGTTTTGGTGTGGTTTGGTACCGTAACGAACTACTCCTACGTTATTGTTCCATTTTGGTGTGGTTTGGTACCGTAACGAAGTACTCATACGGTATTGCACCGTTTTCGTGTGGTTTGGTACCGTATGGATGTACTCGTACGGTATTGCTACGTTTTGGTGTGGTTTGGTACCGTATGGATGTACTCGTACGGTATTGCACCGTTTTGGTTTTGTTTGGTACCGTATGGATGTACTCGTACGGTATTGTACCGTTTTGGTGTGGTTTGGTACCGTAACGAACTACTCGTATGTTATTGTTCCCTATTGGTGTGGTTTGGTACCGTAACGAAGTACTCGTACGGTATTGAACCATTTTGGTGTGGTTTGGTACCGTATGGATGTACTCGTACGGTATTGCACCATTTTGGTGTGGTTTGGTACCGTATGGAAGTACTCGTACGGTATTTCACCGTTTTGGTGTGGTTTGGTACCGTAACGAAGTACTCGTACGTTATTGTTCCCTTTTGGTGTGGTTTGGTACCGTAACGAAGTACTCGTACGGTATTGCACCGTTTTCGTGTGGTTTGTTACCGTATGGATGTACTCGTACGGTATTGTACCGTTTTGGTGTGGTTTGGTACCGTAACGAAGTACTCGTACGGTATTGTACCCTTTTGGTGTGGTTTGGTACTGTAACGAAGTACTCGTACGGTATTGCACCGTTTTGGTGTGGTTTGGTACCGTATGGAAGTACTCGTACGGTATTGCACCGTTTTGGTGTGGTTTGGTACCGTATGGATGTACTCGTACAGTATTGTACCGTTTTGGTGTGGTTTGGTACCGTAACGAAGTACTCGTACGGTATTGTACCATTTTGGTGTGGTTTGGGACCGTAACGATGTTCTCGTACGGTATTGCACCGTTTTGGTTTAGTTTGGTACCGTAACGAAGTACTCGTACGGTATTGTACCATTTTCGTGTGGTTTGGTACCGTAACGAAGTACTCGTACGGTATTGCTACGTTTTGGTGTGGTTTGGTACCGTATGGATGTACTCGTACGGTATTGTACCGTTTTGGTGTGGTTTGGTACCGTAACGAACTACTCGTACGTTATTGTTCCCTATTGGTGTGGTTTGGTACCGTAACGAAGTACTCGTACGGTATTGAACCGTTTTGGTGTGGTTTGGTACCGTATGGATGTACTCGTACGGTATTGCACCATTTTGGTGTGGTTTGGTACCGTATGGAAGTACTCGTACGGTATTTCACCGTTTTGGTGTGGTTTGGTACCGTAACGAAGTACTCGTACGTTATTGTTCCCTTTTGGTGTGGTTTGGTACCGTAACGAAGTACTCGTACGGTATTGCACCGTTTTCGTGTGGTTTGTTACCGTAACGAAGTACTCGTACGGTATTTTACCATTTTGGTGTGGTTTGGTACCGTATGGATGTACTCGTACGGTATAGCACCATTTTGGTTTGGTTTGGTACCGTAACGAAGTACTCATACGGTATTGTACCGTTTTGGTGTGGTTTTGTACCGTAACGAAGTAGTCGTACGGTATTACACCGTTTTGGTGTGGTTTGGTACCGTATGGATGTACTCGTACGGTATTGCACCGTTTTGGTGTGGTTTGGTACTGTATGGATGTACTCGTACGGTATTGTACCGTTTTGGTGTGGTTTGGTACCGTTACGAACTACTACTACGTTATTGTACCCTTTTGGTATGGTTTGGTACCGTAACGAAGTACTCGTACGGTATTGCACCGTTATGGTGTGGTTTGGTACCGTATGGATGTACTCGTACGGTATTGCACTGTTTCGGTTTGGTTTGGTACCGTATGGATGTACTCGTACGGTATTGCACCGTTTTGGTGTGGTTTGGTACCGTAACGAAGTACTCGTACGTTATTGTTCCCTTTTGGTGTGGTTTAGTACCGTAACGAAGTACTCGTACGGTATTGCACCGTTTTGGTGTGGTTTGGTACCGTATGGATGTACTCGTACGGTATTGCACCGTTTTGGTGTGGTTTGGTACCGTATGGATGTACTCGTACAGTATTGTACCGTTTTGGTGTGGTTTGGTACCGTAACGAAGTACTCGTACGGTATTGTACCATTTTGGTGTGGTTTGGGACCGTAACGATGTTCTCGTACGGTATTGCACCGTTTTGGTTTAGTTTGGTACCGTAACGAAGTACTCGTACGGTATTGTACCATTTTCGTGTGGTTTGGTACCGTAACGAAGTACTCGTACGGTATTGCTACGTTTTGGTGTGGTTTGGTACCGTATGGATGTACTCGTACGGTATTGTACCGTTTTGGTGTGGTTTGGTACCGTAACGAACTACTCGTACGTTATTGTTCCCTATTGGTGTGGTTTGGTACCGTAACGAAGTACTCGTACGGTATTGAACCGTTTTGGTGTGGTTTGGTACCGTATGGATGTACTCGTACGGTATTGCACCATTTTGGTGTGGTTTGGTACCGTATGGAAGTACTCGTACGGTATTTCACCGTTTTGGTGTGGTTTGGTACCGTAACGAAGTACTCGTACGTTATTGTTCCCTTTTGGTGTGGTTTGGTACCGTAACGAAGTACTCGTACGGTATTGCACCGTTTTCGTGTGGTTTGTTACCGTAACGAAGTACTCGTACGGTATTTTACCATTTTGGTGTGGTTTGGTACCGTATGGATGTACTCGTACGGTATAGCACCATTTTGGTTTGGTTTGGTACCGTAACGAAGTACTCATACGGTATTGTACCGTTTTGGTGTGGTTTTGTACCGTAACGAAGTAGTCGTACGGTATTACACCGTTTTGGTGTGGTTTGGTACCGTATGGATGTACTCGTACGGTATTGCACCGTTTTGGTGTGGTTTGGTACTGTATGGATGTACTCGTACGGTATTGTACCGTTTTGGTGTGGTTTGGTACCGTTACGAACTACTACTACGTTATTGTACCCTTTTGGTATGGTTTGGTACCGTAACGAAGTACTCGTACGGTATTGCACCGTTATGGTGTGGTTTGGTACCGTATGGATGTACTCGTACGGTATTGCACTGTTTCGGTTTGGTTTGGTACCGTATGGATGTACTCGTACGGTATTGCACCGTTTTGGTGTGGTTTGGTACCGTAACGAAGTACTCGTACGTTATTGTTCCCTTTTGGTGTGGTTTAGTACCGTAACGAAGTACTCGTACGGTATTGCACCGTTTTGGTGTGGTTTGGTACCGTATGGATGTACTCGTACGGTATTGCACCGTTTTGGTGTGGTTTGGTACCGTATGGATGTACTCGTACGGTATTGTACCGTTTTGGTGTGGTTTGGTACCGTAACGAAGTACTCGTACGGTATTGTACCCTTTTGGTGTGGTTTGGTACCGTAACGAAGTACTCGTACGGTATTGCACCGTTTTGGTGTGGTTTGGTACCGTATGGAAGTACTCGTACGGTATTGCACCGTTTTGGTGTGGTTTGGTACCGTATGGATGTACTCGTACAGTATTGTACCGTTTTGGTGTGGTTTGGTACCGTAACGAAGTACTCGTACGGTATTGTACCATTTTGGTGTGGTTTGGGACCGTAACGATGTTCTCGTACGGTATTGCACCGTTTTGGTTTAGTTTGGTACCGTAACGAAGTACTCGTACGGTATTGTACCATTTTGGTGTCGTTTGGTACCGTAACGAAGTACTCGTACGGTATTGCACCGTTTTGGTGTGGTTTGCTACCGTATGGATGTACTCGTACGGTATTGCACCGTTTTCGTGTGGTTTGGTACCGTATGGAAGTTCTCGTACGGTATTGCACCGTTTTGGTGTGGTTTGGTACCGTAACGAAGTACTCGTACGGTATTTTACCATTTTGGTGTGGTTTGGTACCGTATGGATGTACTCGTACGGTATAGCACCATTTTGGTTTGGTTTGGTACCGTAACGAAGTACTCATACGGTATTGTACCGTTTTGGTGCGGTTTTTGTACCGTCACGAAGTACTCGTACGGTATTACACCGTTTTGGTGTGGTTTGGTACCGTATGGATGTACTCGTACGGTATTGCACCGTTTTGGTGTTGTTTGGTACTGTATGGATGTACTCGTACGGTATTGTACCGTTTTGGTGTGGTTTGGTACCGTAACGAACTACTACTACGTTATTGTACCCTTTTGGTATGGTTTGGTACCGTATGGAAGTACTCGTACGGTATTGCACCGTTTTGGTGTGGTTTGGTACCGTATGGATGTACTCGTACGGTATTGCACCGTTTTGGTGTGGTTTGGTACCGTAACGAAGTACTCGTACGTTATTGTTCCCTTTTGGTGTGGTTTAGTACCGTAACGAAGTACTCGTACGGTATTGCACCGTTTTGGTGTGGTTTGGTACCGTATGGATGTACTCGTACGGTATTGCACTGTTTCGGTTTGGTTTGGTACCGTATGGATGTACTCGTACGGTATTGCACCGTTTTGGTGTGGTTTGGTACCGTAACGAAGTACTCGTACGTTATTGTTCCCTTTTGGTGTGGTTTAGTACCGTAACGAAGTACTCGTACGGTATTGCACCGTTTTGGTGTGGTTTGGTACCGTATGGATGTACTCGTACGGTATTGCACCGTTTTGGTGTGGTTTGGTACCGTATGGATGTACTCGTACGGTATTGTACCGTTTTGGTGTGGTTTGGTACCGTAACGAAGTACTCGTACGGTATTGTACCCTTTTGGTGTGGTTTGGTACCGTAACGAAGTACTCGTACGGTATTGCACCGTTTTGGTGTGGTTTGGTACCGTATGGAAGTACTCGTACGGTATTGCACCGTTTTGGTGTGGTTTGGTACCGTATGGATGTACTCGTACGGTATTGTACCGTTTTGGTGTGGTTTGGTACCGTAACGAAGTACTCGTACGGTATTGTACCATTTTGGTGTGGTTTGGGACCGTAACGATGTTCTCGTACGGTATTGCACCGTTTTGGTTTAGTTTGGTACCGTAACGAAGTACTCGTACGGTATTGTACCATTTTGGTGTCGTTTGGTACCGTAACGAAGTACTCGTACGGTATTGCACCGTTTTGGTGTGGTTTGCTACCGTATGGATGTACTCGTACGGTATTGCACCGTTTTGGTGTGGTTTGGTACCGTATGGAAGTTCTCGTACGGTATTGCACCGTTTTGGTGTGGTTTGGTACCGTAACGAAGTACTCGTACGGTATTTTACCATTTTGGTGTGGTTTGGTACCGTATGGATGTACTCGTACGGTATAGCACCATTTTGGTTTGGTTTGGTACCGTAACGAAGTACTCATACGGTATTGTACCGTTTTGGTGTGGTTTTTGTACCGTCACGAAGTACTCGTACGGTATTACACCGTTTTGGTGTGGTTTGGTACCGTATGGATGTACTCGTACGGTATTGCACCGTTTTGGTGTTGTTTGGTACTGTATGGATGTACTCGTACGGTATTGTACCGTTTTGGTGTGGTTTGGTACCGTAACGAACTACTACTACGTTATTGTACCCTTTTGGTATGGTTTGGTACCGTATGGAAGTACTCGTACGGTATTGCACCGTTTTGGTGTGGTTTGGTACCGTATGGATGTACTCGTACGGTATTGCACCGTTTTGGTGTGGTTTGGTACCGTAACGAAGTACTCGTACGTTATTGTTCCCTTTTGGTGTGGTTTAGTACCGTAACGAAGTACTCGTACGGTATTGCACCGTTTTGGTGTGGTTTGGTACCGTATGGATGTACTCGTACGGTATTGCACTGTTTCGGTTTGGTTTGGTACCGTATGGATGTACTCGTACGGTATTGCACCGTTTTGGTGTGGTTTGGTACCGTAACGAAGTACTCGTACGTTATTGTTCCCTTTTGGTGTGGTTTAGTACCGTAACGAAGTACTCGTACGGTATTGCACCGTTTTGGTGTGGTTTGGTACCGTATGGATGTACTCGTACGGTATTGCACCGTTTTGGTGTGGTTTGGTACCGTATGGATGTACTCGTACGGTATTGTACCGTTTTGGTGTGGTTTGGTACCGTAACGAAGTACTCGTACGGTATTGTACCCTTTTGGTGTGGTTTGGTACCGTAACGAAGTACTCGTACGGTATTGCACCGTTTTGGTGTGGTTTGGTACCGTATGGAAGTACTCGTACGGTATTGCACCGTTTTGGTGTGGTTTGGTACCGTATGGATGTACTCGTACAGTATTGTACCGTTTTGGTGTGGTTTGGTACCGTAACGAAGTACTCGTACGGTATTGTACCATTTTGGTGTGGTTTGGGACCGTAACGATGTTCTCGTACGGTATTGCACCGTTTTGGTTTAGTTTGGTACCGTAACGAAGTACTCGTACGGTATTGTACCATTTTGGTGTCGTTTGGTACCGTAACGAAGTACTCGTACGGTATTGCACCGTTTTGGTGTGGTTTGCTACCGTATGGATGTACTCGTACGGTATTGCACCGTTTTGGTGTGGTTTGGTACCGTATGGAAGTTCTCGTACGGTATTGCACCGTTTTGGTGTGGTTTGGTACCGTAACGAAGTACTCGTACGGTATTTTACCATTTTGGTGTGGTTTGGTACCGTATGGATGTACTCGTACGGTATAGCACCATTTTGGTTTGGTTTGGTACCGTAACGAAGTACTCATACGGTTTTGTACCGTTTTGGTGTGGTTTTTGTACCGTCACGAAGTACTCGTACGGTATTACACCGTTTTGGTGTGGTTTGGTACCGTATGGATGTACTCGTACGGTATTGCACCGTTTTGGTGTTGTTTGGTACTGTATGGATGTACTCGTACGGTATTGTACCGTTTTGGTGTGGTTTGGTACCGTAACGAACTACTACTACGTTATTGTACCCTTTTGGTATGGTTTGGTACCGTATGGAAGTACTCGTACGGTATTGCACCGTTTTGGTGTGGTTTGGTACCGTATGGATGTACTCGTACGGTATTGCACCGTTTTGGTGTGGTTTGGTACCGTAACGAAGTACTCGTACGTTATTGTTCCCTTTTGGTGTGGTTTAGTACAGTAACGAAGTACTCGTACGGTATTGCACCGTTTTGGTGTGGTTTGGTACCGTATGGATGTACTCGTACGGTATTGTACCGTTTTGGTGTGGTTTGGTACCGTAACGAAGTACTCGTACGGTATTGTACCCTTTTGGTGTGGTTTGGTACCGTAACGAAGTACTCGTACGGTATTGCACCGTTTTGGTGTGGTTTGGTACCGTATGGAAGTACTCGTACGGTATTGCACCGTTTTTGTGTGGTTTTGTACCGTATGGATGTACTCGTACAGTATTGTACCGTTTTGGTGTGGTTTGGTACCGTACCGAAGTACTCGTACGGTGTTGTACCATTTTGGTTTGGTTTGGGACCGTAACGATGTACTCGTACGGTATTGCACCGTTTTGGTTTAGTTTGGTACCGTAACGACGTACTCGTACCGTATTGTACCATTTTGGTGTGGTTTGGTACCGTAACGAAGTACTCGTACGGTATTGCACCGTTTTGGTGTGGTTTGCTACCGTATGGACGTACTCGTACAGTATTGCACAGTTTTGGTGTGGTTTCTGTACCGTAGGGAAGTTCTCGTACGGTATTGCACCGTTTTGGTGTGGTTTGGTACCGTAACGAAGTACTCGTACGGTATTGCACCATTTTGGTGTGGTTTGGTACCGTATGGATGTACTCGTACGGTATAGCACCGTTTTGGTTTGGTTTGGTACCGTAACGAAGTACTCATACGGTATTGTACCGTTTTGGTGTGGTTTTGTACCGTATGGAAGTACTCGTACGGTATTGCACCGTTTTGGTGTGGTTTGGTACCGTATGGATGTACTCGTACGGTATTGCACCGTTTTGGTGTGGTTTGGTACCGTATGGATGTACTCGTACGGTATTGCACCGTTTTGGTGTGGTTTGGTACCGTATGGATGTACTCGTACGGTATTGTACCGTTTTGGTGTGGTTTGGTACCGTAACGAACTACTACTACGTTATTGTACCCTTTTGGTGTGGTTTGGTACCGTAACGACGTACTCGTACGGTATTGCACCATTTTTGTGTGGTTTGGTACCGTATGGATGTACTCGTACAGTATTGCACCGTTTTGGTTCGGTTTGGTATCGTATGGATGTACTGGTACGGTATTGTACCGTTTTGGTGTGGTTTGGTACCGTAACGAAGTACTCGTACGGTATTGCACCGTTTTGGTGTGGTTTGGTACCGTATGGATGTACTCGTACGGTATTGCACTGTTTCGGTTTGGTTTGGTACCGTATGGATGTACTCGTACGGTATTGCACCGTTTTGGTGTGGTTTGGTACCGTAACGAAGTACTCGTACGTTATTGTTCCCTTTTGGTGTGGTTTAGTACCGTAACGAAGTACTCGTACGGTATTGCACCGTTTTGGTGTGGTTTGGTACCGTATGGATGTACTCGTACGGTATTGCACCGTTTTGGTGTGGTTTGGTACCGTATGGATGTACTCGTACGGTATTGTACCGTTTTGGTGTGGTTTGGTACCGTAACGAAGTACTCGTACGGTATTGTACCCTTTTGGTGTGGTTTGGTACCGTAACGAAGTACTCGTACGGTATTGCACCGTTTTGGTGTGGTTTGGTACCGTATGGAAGTACTCGTACGGTATTGCACCGTTTTGGTGTGGTTTGGTACCGTATGGATGTACTCGTACAGTATTGTACCGTTTTGGTGTGGTTTGGTACCGTAACGAAGTACTCGTACGGTATTGTACCATTTTGGTGTGGTTTGGGACCGTAACGATGTTCTCGTACGGTATTGCACCGTTTTGGTTTAGTTTGGTACCGTAACGAAGTACTCGTACGGTATTGTACCATTTTGGTGTCGTTTGGTACCGTAACGAAGTACTCGTACGGTATTGCACCGTTTTGGTGTGGTTTGCTACCGTATGGATGTACTCGTACGGTATTGCACCGTTTTGGTGTGGTTTGGTACCGTATGGAAGTTCTCGTACGGTATTGCACCGTTTTGGTGTGGTTTGGTACCGTAACGAAGTACTCGTACGGTATTTTACCATTTTGGTGTGGTTTGGTACCGTATGGATGTACTCGTACGGTATAGCACCATTTTGGTTTGGTTTGGTACCGTAACGAAGTACTCATACGGTATTGTACCGTTTTGGTGTGGTTTTTGTACCGTCACGAAGTACTCGTACGGTATTACACCGTTTTGGTGTGGTTTGGTACCGTATGGATGTACTCGTACGGTATTGCACCGTTTTGGTGTTGTTTGGTACTGTATGGATGTACTCGTACGGTATTGTACCGTTTTGGTGTGGTTTGGTACCGTAACGAACTACTACTACGTTATTGTACCCTTTTGGTATGGTTTGGTACCGTATGGAAGTACTCGTACGGTATTGCACCGTTTTGGTGTGGTTTGGTACCGTATGGATGTACTCGTACGGTATTGCACCGTTTTGGTGTGGTTTGGTACCGTAACGAAGTACTCGTACGTTATTGTTCCCTTTTTTGTGTGGTTTAGTACCGTAACGAAGTACTCGTACGGTATTGCACCGTTTTGGTGTGGTTTGGTACCGTATGGATGTACTCGTACGGTATTGTACCGTTTTGGTGTGGTTTGGTACCGTAACGAAGTACTCGTACGGTATTGTACCCTTTTGGTGTGGTTTGGTACCGTAACGAAGTACTCGTACGGTATTGCACCGTTTTGGTGTGGTTTGGTACCGTATGGAAGTACTCGTACGGTATTGCACCGTTTTTGTGTGGTTTTGTACCGTATGGATGTACTCGTACAGTATTGTACCGTTTTGGTGTGGTTTGGTACCGTACCGAAGTACTCGTACGGTGTTGTACCATTTTGGTTTGGTTTGGGACCGTAACGATGTACTCGTACGGTATTGAACCGTTTTGGTTTAGTTTGGTACCGTAACGACGTACTCGTACCGTATTGTACCATTTTGGTGTGGTTTGGTACCGTAACGAAGTACTCGTACGGTATTGCACCGTTTTTGTGTGGTTTGCTACCGTATGGACGTACTCGTACAGTATTGCACAGTTTTGGTGTGGTTTCTGTACCGTAGGGAAGTTCTCGTACGGTATTGCACCGTTTTGGTGTGGTTTGGTACCGTAACGAAGTACTCGTACGGTATTGCACCATTTTGGTGTGGTTTGGTACCGTATGGATGTACTCGTACGGTATAGCACCGTTTTGGTTTGGTTTGGTACCGTAACGAAGTACTCATACGGTATTGTACCGTTTTGGTGTGGTTTTGTACCGTATGGAAGTACTCGTACGGTATTGCACCGTTTTGGTGTGGTTTGGTACCGTATGGATGTACTCGTACGGTATTGCACCGTTTTGGTGTGGTTTGGTACCGTATGGATGTACTCGTACGGTATTGCACCGTTTTGGTGTGGTTTGGTACCGTATGGATGTACTCGTACGGTATTGTACCGTTTTGGTGTGGTTTGGTACCGTAACGAACTACTACTACGTTATTGTACCCTTTTGGTGTGGTTTGGTACCGTAACGACGTACTCGTACGGTATTGCACCATTTTTGTGTGGTTTGGTACCGTATGGATGTACTCGTACAGTATTGCACCGTTTTGGTTCGGTTTGGTATCGTATGGATGTACTGGTACGGTATTGTACCGTTTTGGTGTGGTTTGGTACCGTAACGAAGTACTCGTACGTTATTGTTCCCTTTTGGTGTGGTTTGGTACCGTAACGAAGTACTCGTACGGTATTGCACCGTTTTGGTGTGGTTTGGTACCGTATGGATGTACTCGTACGGTATTGCACCGTTTAGGTGTGGTTTGGTACCGTATGGATGTACTCGTACGGTATTGCACCGTTTTGGTGTGGTTTGGTACCGTATGGATGTACTCGTACAGTATTGTACCGTTTTTGTGTGGTTTGGTACCGTAACGATGTACTCGTATGGTATTGTACCATTTTGGTGTGGTTTGGGACCGTAACGATGTACTCGTACGGTATTGCATCGTTTTGGTTTGGTTTGGTACCGTAACGAAGTACTCGTACGGTATTGTACCATTTTGGTGTGGTTTGGTACCGTAACGAAGTACTCGTACGGTATTGCACCGTTTTGGTGTGGTTTGCTACCGTATGGATGTACTCGTACAGTATTGCACCGTTTTGGTGTGGTTTGGTACCGTATGGAAGTTCTCGTACGGTATTGCACCGTTTTGGTGTGGTTTGGTACCCTAACGAAGTACTCGTACGGTATTGCACCTTTTTGGTGTGGTTTGGTACCGTATGGATGTACTCGTACGGTATAGCACCGTTTTGGTTTGGTTTGGTACCGTAACGAAGTACTCGTACGGTATTGCACCGTTTTGGTGTGGTTTGGTACCGTAACAAAGTACTCGTACGGTATTGTACCCTTTTGGTGTGGTTTGGTACCGTAACGAAGTACTCGTACGGTATTGCACCGTTTTGGTGTGGTTTGGTACCGTATGGAAGTACTCGTACGGTATTGCACCGTTTTGGTGTGGTTTGGTACCGTATGGATGTACTCGTACAGTATTGTACCGTTTTGGTGCGGTTTGGTACCGTAACGAAGTACTCGTATGGTATTGTACCATTTTGGTGTGGTTTGGGACCGTAACGATGTACTCGTACGGTATTGCACATTTTTGGTTTGGTTTGGTACCGTAACGAAGTACTCGTACGGTATTGCACCGTTTTGGTGTGGTTTGGTACCGTAACAAAGTACTCGTACGGTATTGTACCCTTTTGGTGTGGTTTGGTACCGTAACGAAGTACTCGTACGGTATTGCACCGTTTTGGTGTGGTTTGGTACCGTATGGAAGTACTCGTACGGTATTGCACCGTTTTGGTGTGGTTTGGTACCGTATGGATGTACTCGTACAGTATTGTACCGTTTTGGTGCGGTTTGGTACCGTAACGAAGTACTCGTATGGTATTGTACCATTTTGGTGTGGTTTGGGACCGTAACGATGTACTCGTACGGTATTGCACCGTTTTGGTTTGGTTTGGTACCGTAACGAAGTACTCGTACGGTATTGTACCATTTTGGTGTGGTTTGGTACCGTAACGAAGTACTCGTACGGTATTGAACCGTTTTGGTGTGGTTTGCTACCGTATGGATGTACTCGTACAGTATTGCACCGTTTTGGTGTGGTTTGGTACCGTATGGAAGTTCTCGTACGGTATTGCACCGTTTTGGTGTGGTTTGGTACCCTAACTAAGTACTCGTACGGTATTGCACCTTTTTGGAGTGGTTTGGTACCGTATGGATGTACTCGTACGGTATAGCAACGTTTTGGTTTGGTTTGGTACCGTAACGAAGTACTCGTACGGTATTGTACCGTTTTGGTGTGGTTTTGTACCGTATGGAAGTACTCGTACGGTATTGCACCGTTTTGGTGTGGTTTGGTACCGTATGGATGTACTCGTACGGTATTGCACCGTTTTGGTGTGGTTTGGTACCGTATGGATGTACTCGTACGGTATTGTACCGTTTTGGTGTGGTTTGGTACCGTAACGAACTACTACTACATTCTTGTACCCTTTTGGTGTGGTTTGGTACTGTAACGATCTACTCGTACGGTATTGCACCGTTTTGGTGGGTTTGGTACCGTATGGATGTACTCGTACGGTATTGCACCGTTTTGGTTTGGTTTGGTACCGTATGGATGTACTCGTACGGTTTTGTACCGTTTTGGTGTGGTTTGGTACCGTAACGAAGTACTCGTACGGTATTGCACCGTTTTGGTGTGGTTTGGTACCGTATGGATGTACTCGTACGGTATTGCACCATTTTGGTGTGGTTTGGTACCGTATGGATGTACTCGTACGGTATTGTACCGTTTTGGTGTGGTTTGGTGCCGTTACGAACTACTCGTACGTTATTGTTCCCTTTTGGTGTGGTTTGGTACCGTAACGAAGTACTCGTACGGTATTGCACCGTTTTGGTGTGGTTTTGTACTGTATGGATGTACTCGTACGGTATTGCACCGTTTTGGTTTGGTTTGGTACCGTATGGATGTACTCGTACGGTATTGTACCGTTTTGGTGTGGTTTGGTACCGTAACGAAGTACTCGTACGGTATTGTACCATTTTGGTGTGGTTTGGTACCGTAACGAAGTACTCGTACGGTATTGCACCGTTTTGGTGTGGTTTGGTACCGTATGGAAGTACTCGTACGGTATTGCACCGTTTTGGTGTGGTTTCGTACCGTATGGATGTACTCGTATGGTACTGCACCGTTTTGGTGTGGTTTGGTACTGTACGGAAGTACTCGTACGGTATTGCACCGTTTTGGTGTGGTTTGGTACCGTATGGATGTACTCGCACCGTATTGTACCGTTTTGGTGTGGTTTGGTACCGTAACGAAGTACTCGTACGGTATTGTACCATTTTGGTGTGGTTTGGGACCGTAACGATTTACTCGTACGGTATAGCGCCGTTTTGGTTTGGTTTGGTACCGTAACGAAGTACTCGTACGGTGTTGCACCGTTTTGGTGTGGTTTGGTACCGTATGGATGTACTCGTACGGTATTGCACCATTTTGGTGTGGTTTGGTACCGTATGGATGTACTCGTACGGTATTGCACCATTTTGGTGTGGTTTGGTACCGTATGGATGTACTCGTACGGTATTGTACCGTTTTGGTGTGGTTTGGTGCCGTTACGAACTACTCGTACGTTATTGTTCCCTTTTGGTGTGGTTTGGTACCGTAACGAAGTACTCGTACGGTATTGCACCGTTTTGGTGTGGTTTGGTACTATATGGATGTACTCGTACGGTATTGCACCGTTTTGGTTTGGTTTGGTACCGTATGGATGTACTCGTACGGTATTGTACCGTTTTGGTGTGGTTTGGTACCGTAACGAAGTACTCGTACGGTATTGTACCATTTTGGTGTGGTTTGGTACCGTAACGAAGTACTCGTACGGTATTGCACCGTTTTGGTGTGGTTTGGTACCGTAGGGAAGTACTCGTACGGTATTGCACCGTTTTGGTGTGGTTTCGTACCGTATGGATGTACTCGTATGGTACTGCACCGTTTTGGTGTGGTTTGGTACCGTACGGAAGTACTCGTACGGTATTGCACCGTTTTGGTGTGGTTTGGTACCGTATTGATGTACTCGTACGGTGTTGCACCGTTTTGGTTTGGTTTGGTACCGTATGGATGTACTTGTACGGTTTTGTACCGTTTTGGTGTGGTTTGGTACCGTAACGAACTACTCCTACGTTATTGTTCCATTTTGGTGTGGTTTGGTACCGTAACGAAGTACTCATACGGTATTGCACCGTTTTCGTGTGGTTTGGTACCGTATGGATGTACTCGTACGGTATTGCTACGTTTTGGTGTGGTTTGGTACCGTATGGATGTACTCGTACGGTATTGCACCGTTTTGGTTTGGTTTGGTACCATATGGATGTACTCGTACGGTATTGTACCGTTTTGGTGTGGTTTGGTACCGTAACGAACTACTCGTACGTTATTGTTCCCTATTGGTGTGGTTGGGTACCGTAACGAAGTACTCGTACGGTATTGAACCGTTTTGGTGTGGTTTGGTACCGTATGGATGTACTCGTACGGTATTGCACCATTTTGGTGTGGTTTGGTACCGCATGGAAGTACTCGTACGGTATTTCACCGTTTTGGTGTGGTTTGGTACCGTAACGAAGTACTCGTACGTTATTGTTCCCTTTTGGTGTGGTTTGGTACCGTAACGAAGTACTCGTACGGTATTGCACCGTTTTCGTGTGGTTTGTTACCGTATGGATGTACTCGTACGGTATTGCACCGTTTTGGTGTGGTTTGGTACCGTATGGATGTACTCGTACGGTATTGCACCGTTTTGGTGTGGTTTGGTACCGTAACGAAGTACTCGTACGGTATTGTACCCTTTTGGTGTGGTTTGGTACCGTAACGAAGTACTCGTACGGTATTGCACCGTTTTGGTGTGGTTTCGTACCGTATGGAAGTACTCGTACGGTATTGCACCGTTTTGGTGTGGTTTGGTACCGTAACGAAGTACTCGTACGGTATTGTACCATTTTGGTGTGGTTTGGGACCGTAACGATGTTCTCGTACGGTATTGCACCGTTTTGGTTTAGTTTGGTACCGTAACGAAGTACTCGTACGGTATTGTACCATTTTGCTGTGGTTTGGTACCGTAACGAAGTACTCGTACGGTATTGCACCGTTTTGGTGTGGTTTGCTACCGTATGGATGTACTCGTACGGTATTGCACCGTTTTGGTGTGGTTTGGTACCGTATGGAAGTTCTTGTACGGTATTGCACCGTTTTGGTGTGGTTTGGTACAGTAACGAAGTACTCGTACGGTATTTTACCATTTTGGTGTGGTTTGGTACCGTATGGATGTCCTCGTACGGTATAGCACCATTTTGGTTTGGTTTGGTACCGTAACGAAGTACTCATACGGTATTGTACCGTTTTGGTGTGGTTTTGTACCGTAACGAAGTACTCGTACGGTATTACACCGTTTTGGTGTGGTTTGGTACCGTATGGATGTACTCGTACGGTATTGCACCGTTTTGGTGTAGTTTGGTACTGTATGGATGTACTCGTACGGTATTGTACCGTTTTGGTGTGGTTTGGTACCGTAACGAACTACTACTACGTTATTGTACCCTTTTGGTATGGTTTGGTACCGTAACGAAGTACTCGTACGGTATTGCACCGTTTTGGTGTGGTTTGGTACCGTATGGATGTACTCGTACGGTATTGCACCGTTTTGGTTTGGTTTGGTACCGTATGGATGTACTCGTACGGTATTGCACCGTTTTGGTGTGGTTTGGTACCGTAACGAAGTACTCGTACGTTATTGTTCCCTTTTGGTGTGGTTTGGTACCGTAACGAAGTACTCGTACGGTATTGCACCGTTTTGGTTTCGTTTGGTACCGTAACGAAGTACTCGTACGGTATTGTATCATTTTGGTGTGGTTTGGTACCTTAACGAAGTACTCGTACGGTATTGCACCGTTTTCGTGTGGTTTGGTACCGTAACGAACTACTCGTACGTTATTGTTCCCTTTTGGTGTGGTTTGGTACCGTAACGAAGTACTCGTACGGTATGGCACCGTTTTGGTTTGGTTCGGTACCGTATGGATGTACTCGTACGGTATTGCACCGTTTTGGTTTGGTTTGGTACCGTAACGAAGTACTCGTACGGTATTGCACCGTTTTGGTGTGGTTTGGTACCGTATGGATGTACTCGTACGGTATTGTACCGTTTTGGTGTGGTTTGGTACCGTAACAAAGTAGTCGTACGGTATTGTACCCTTTTGCTGTGGTTTGGTACCGTAACGAAATACTCGTACGGTATTGCACCATTTTGTTGTGGTTCGGTACCGTATGGAAGTACTCGTATGGTATTGCATCGTTTTGGTGTGGTTCGGTACCGTATGGATGTACTCGTACTGTATTGTACCGTTTTGGTGTGGTTTGGTACCGTAACGAAGTACTCGTACGGTATTGTACCATTTTGGTGTGGTTTTGGACCGTAACGATGTACTCGTACGGTATTGCACCATTTTGGTTTGGTTTGGTACCGTAACGAAGTACTCGAACGGTATTGTACCATTTTGGTGTGGTTTGGTACCTTAACGAAGTACTCGTACAGTATTGCACCTTTTTGGTGTGGTTTGCTACCGTATGGATGTACTCGTACGGAATTTGCACCGTTTTGGTGTGGTTTGGTACCGTATGGAAGTTCTCGTACGGTATTTCACCGTTTTGGTGTGGTTTGGTACCGTAACGGAGTACTCGTACGGAATTGCACCATTTTGGTGTGGTTTGGTACCGTATGGATGTACTCGTACGGTATAGCACCGTTTTGGTTTGGTTTGGTACCGTAACGAAGTACTCGTACGGTATTGTACCGTTTTGGTGTGGTTTTGTACCGTAACGAAGTACTCGTACGGTATTACACCGTTTTGGTGTGGTTTGGTACCGTATGGATGTACTCGTATGGTATTGCACCGTTTTGGTGTGGTTTGGTACCGTATGGATGTACTCGTATGGTATTGTACCATTTTGGTGTGGTTTGGTACCGTAACGAACTACTCCTACGTTATTGTTTCCTTTTGGTGTGGTTTGGTACCGTAACGAAGTACTCGTACGGTATTGCACCGTTTTGGTGTGGTTTGGTACCGTATGGATTTACTCATACGGTATTGAACCGTTTTGGTGTGGTTTAGTACCGTATGGATGTACTCGTACGGTATTGTACCGTTTTGGTGTGGTTTATTACCGTAACGAAGTACTCGTACGGTATTGTACCCTTTTGGTGTGGTTTGGTACCGTAACGAAGTACTCGTACGGTATTGCACCGTTTTGGTGTGGTTTGGTACCGGATGGATAAACTCGTACGGTATTGCACCGTTTTGGTTTGGTTTGGTACCTTATGGATGTACTCGTACGGTATTGTACCGTTTTGGTGTGGTTTGGTACCGTAACGAAGTACTCGTACGTAATTGTTCCCTTTTGGTGTGGTTTGGTACCGAAACGAAGTACTCGTACGGTATTGCACCGTTTTGGTGTGGTTTGGTACCGTATGGATGTACTTGTACGGTATTGCACCGTTTTGGTGTGGTTTGGTACCGTATGGAAGTACTCGTACGGTATTGCACCGTTTTGGTGTGGTTTGGTACCGTAACGAAGTACTCGTACGTTATTGTTCCCTTTTGGTGTGGTTAGGTACCGTAACGAAGTACTCGTACGGTATTGCACCGTTTTCGTGTGGTTTGGTACCGTAACGAACTACTCGTACGTTATTGTTCCCTTTTGGTGTGGTTTGGTACCGTAACAAAGTACTCGTACGGTATTGCACCGTTTTAGTGTGGTTCGATACCGTATCGATGTACTCGTACGGTATTGCACCGTTTTTGTGTGGTTTGGTACCGTATGGATGTACTAGTACGGTATTGTACCGTTTTGGTGTGGTTTGGTACCGTAACGAAGTACTCATACGGTATTGTACCCTTTTGGTGTGGTTTGGTACCGTAACGAAGTACTCGTACGGTATTGCACCGTTTTGGAGTGGTTTCGGACCGTAACGATGTACTCGTACGGTATTGCACCGTTTTGGTTTGGTTTGGTACCGTAACGAAGTACTCGTACGGTATTGTACCATTTTGGTGTGGTTTGGTACCGTAACGAAGTACTCGTACGGTATTGCACCGTTTTGGTGTGGTTTGGTACCGTATGGATGTACTCGTACGGTATTGTACCGTTTTGTTGTGGTTTGGTACCGTAACATAGTACACGTACGGTATTGTACCCTTTTGCTGTGGTTTGGTACCGTAACGAAGTACTCGTACGGTATTGCACCGTTTTGGTGTGGTTTGGTACCGTATGGATGTACTCGTACAGTATTGCACCGTTTTGGTTTTGTTTTCTACCGTATGGATGTACTCGTACGGTATTGTACCGTTTTGGTGTGGTTTGGTACCGTATGGATGTACTCGTACGGTATTGTACCGTTTTGGTGTGGTTTGGTACCGTAACAAAGTAGTCGTACGGTATTGTACCCTTTTGCTGTGGTTTGGTACCGTAACGAAGTACTCGTACGGTATTGCACCATTTTGTTGTGGTTCGGTACCGTATGGAAGTACTCGTATGGTATTGCATCATTTTGGTGTGGTTCGGTACCGTATGGATGTACTCGTACTGTATTGTACCGTTTTGGTGTGGTTTGGTACCGTAACGAAGTACTCGTACGGTATTGTACCATTTTGGTGTGGTTTGGGACCGTAACGATGTACTCGTACGGTATTGCACCGTTTTGGTTTGGTTTGGTACCGTAACGAAGTACTCGAACGGTATTGTACCATTTTGGTGTGGTTTGGTACCGCAACGAAGTACTCGTACGGTATTGCACCGTTTTGGTGTGGTTTGCTACCGTATTGATGTACTCGTACGAAATTTGCACCGTTTTGGTGTGGTTTGGTACCGTATGGAAGTTCTCGTACGGTATTGCACCGTTTTGGTGTGGTTTGGTACCGTAACGGAGTACTCGTACGGAATTGCACCATTTTGGTGTGGTTTGGTACCGTATGGATGTACTCGTACGGTATAGCACCGTTTTGGTTTGGTTTGGTACCGTAACGAAGTACTCGTACGGTATTGTACCGTTTTGGTGTGGTTTTGTACCGTAACGAAGTACTCGTACGGTATTACACCGTTTTGGTGTGGTTTGGTACCGTATGGATGTACTCGTACGGTATTGCACCGTTTTGGTGTGGTTTGGTACCGTATGGATGTACTCGTACGGTATTGCACCGTTTTGGTGTGGTTTGGTACCGTATGGATGTACTCGTACGGTATTGTACCGTTTTGGTGTGGTTTGGTACCGTAACGAACTACTTCTACGTTATTGTTCCCTTTTGGTGTGGGTTGGTACCGTAACGAAGTACTCGTACGGTATTGCACCGTTTTGGTGTGGTTTGGTACCGTATGGATTTACTCATACGGTATTGCACCGTTTTGGTGTGGTTTAGTACCGTATGGATGTACTCGTACGGTATTGTACCGTTTTGGTGTGGTTTGGTACCGTAACGAAGTACTCGTACGGTATTGTACCCTTTTGGTGTGGTTTGGTACCGTAACGAAGTACTCGTACGGTATTGCACCGTTTTGGTGTGGTTTGGTACCGGATGGATATACTCGTACGGTATTGCACCGTTTTGGTTTGGTTTGGTACCTTATGGATGTACTCGTACGGTATTGTACCGTTTTGGTGTGGTTTGGTACCGTAACGAAGTACTCGTACGTAATTGTTCCCTTTTGGTGTGGTTTGGTACCGTAACGAAGTACTCATACGGTATTGCACCGTTTTGGTGTGGTTTGGTACCGTATGGATGTACTCGTACGGTATTGCACCGTTTTGGTGTGGTTTGGTACCGTATGGAAGTACTCGTACGGTATTGCACCGTTTTGGTGTGGTTTGGTACCGTAACGAAGTACTCGTACGTTATTGTTCCCTTTTGGTGTGGTTAGGTACCGTAACGAAGTACTCGTACGGTATTGCACCGTTTTCGTGTGGTTTGGTACCGTAACGAACTACTCGTACGTTATTGTTCCCTTTTGGTGTGGTTTGGTACCGTAACGAAGTACTCGTACGGTATTGCACCGTTTTAGTGTGGTTCGATACCGTATCGATGTACTCGTACGGTATTGCACCGTTTTTGTGTGGTTTGGTACCGTATGAATGTACTAGTACGGTATTGTACCGTTTTGGTGTGGTTTGGTACCGTAACGAAGTACTCATACGGTATTGTACCCTTTTGGTGTGGTTTGGTACCGTAACGAAGTACTCGTACGGTATTGCACCGTTTTGGTGTGGTTTCGGACCGTAACGATGTACCCGTACGGTATTGCACCGTTTTGGTTTGGTTTGGTACCGTAACGAAGTACTCGTACGGTATTGTACCATTTTGGTGTGGTTTGGTACCGTAAAGAAGTACTCGTACGGTATTGCACCGTTTTGGTGTGGTTTGGTACCGTATGGAAGTTCTCGTACGGTATTGCACCGTTTTGGTGTGGTTTGGTACCGTAACGGAGTACTCGTACGGAATTGCACCATTTTGGTGTGGTTTGGTACCGTATGGATGTACTCGTACGGTATAGCACCGTTTTGGTTTGGTTTGGTACCGTAACGAAGTACTCGTACGGTATTGTACCGTTTTGGTGTGGTTTTGTACCGTAACGAAGTACTCGTACGGTATTACACCGTTTTGGTGTGGTTTGGTACCGTATGGATGTACTCGTACGGTATTGCACCGTTTTGGTGTGGTTTGGTACCGTATGGATGTACTCGTACGGTATTGTACCGTTTTGGTGTGGTTTGGTACCGTAACGAACTACTTCTACGTTATTGTTCCCTTTTGGTGTGGGTTGGTACCGTAACGAAGTACTCGTACGGTATTGCACCGTTTTGGTGTGGTTTGGTACCGTATGGATTTACTCATACGGTATTGCACCGTTTTGGTGTGGTTTAGTACCGTATGGATGTACTCGTACGGTATTGTACCGTTTTGGTGTGGTTTGGTACCGTAACGAAGTACTCGTACGGTATTGTACCCTTTTGGTGTGGTTTGGTACCGTAACGAAGTACTCGTACGGTATTGCACCGTTTTGGTGTGGTTTGGTACCGGATGGATATACTCGTACGGTATTGCACCGTTTTGGTTTGGTTTGGTACCTTATGGATGTACTCGTACGGTATTGTACCGTTTTGGTGTGGTTTGGTACCGTAACGAAGTACTCGTACGTAATTGTTCCCTTTTGGTGTGGTTTGGTACCGTAACGAAGTACTCATACGGTATTGCACCGTTTTGGTGTGGTTTGGTACCGTATGGATGTACTCGTACGGTATTGCACCGTTTTGGTGTGGTTTGGTACCGTATGGAAGTACTCGTACGGTATTGCACCGTTTTGGTGTGGTTTGGTACCGTAACGAAGTACTCGTACGTTATTGTTCCCTTTTGGTGTGGTTAGGTACCGTAACGAAGTACTCGTACGGTATTGCACCGTTTTCGTGTGGTTTGGTACCGTAACGAACTACTCGTACGTTATTGTTCCCTTTTGGTGTGGTTTGGTACCGTAACGAAGTACTCGTACGGTATTGCACCGTTTTAGTGTGGTTCGATACCGTATCGATGTACTCGTACGGTATTGCACCGTTTTTGTGTGGTTTGGTACCGTATGAATGTACTAGTACGGTATTGTACCGTTTTGGTGTGGTTTGGTACCGTAACGAAGTACTCATACGGTATTGTACCCTTTTGGTGTGGTTTGGTACCGTAACGAAGTACTCGTACGGTATTGCACCGTTTTGGTGTGGTTTCGGACCGTAACGATGTACCCGTACGGTATTGCACCGTTTTGGTTTGGTTTGGTACCGTAACGAAGTACTCGTACGGTATTGTACCATTTTGGTGTGGTTTGGTACCGTAAAGAAGTACTCGTACGGTATTGCACCGTTTTGGTGTGGTTTGGTACCGTATGGATGTACTCGTACGGTATTGTACCGTTTTGTTGTGGTTTGGTACCGTAACAAAGTACACGTACGGTATTGTACCCTTTTGCTGTGGTTTGGTACCGTAACGAAGTACTCGTACGGTATTGCACCGTTTTGGTGTGGTTTGGTACCGTATGGATGTACTCGTACGGTATTGCACCGTTTTGGTTTTGTTTTCTACCGTATGGATGTACTCGTACGGTATTGTACCGTTTTGGTGTGGTTTGGTACCGTATGGATGTACTCGTACGGTATTGTACCGTTTTGGTGTGGTTTGGTACCGTAACAAAGTAGTCGTACGGTATTGTACCCTTTTGCTGTGGTTTGGTACCGTAACGAAGTACTCGTATGGTATTGCACCATTTTGTTGTGGTTCGGTACCGTATGGAAGTACTCGTATGGTACTGCATCATTTTGGTGTGGTTCGGTACCGTATGGATGTACTCGTACTGTATTGTACCGTTTTGGTGTCGTTTGGTACCGTAACGAAGTACTCGTACGGTATTGTACCATTTTGGTGTGGTTTGGGACCGTAACGATGTACTCGTACGGTATTGCACCGTTTTGGTTTGGTTTGGTACCGTAACGAAGTACTCGAACGGTATTGTACCATTTTGGTGTGGTTTGGTACCGCAACGAAGTACTCGTACGGTATTGCACCGTTTTGGTGTGGTTTGCTACCGTATGGATGTACTCGTTCGAAATTTGCACCGTTTTGGTGTGGTTTGGTACCGTATGGAAGTTCTCATACGGTATTGCACCGTTTTGGTGTGGTTTGGTACCGTAACGGAGTACTCGTACGGAATTGCACCATTTTGGTGTGGTTTGGTACCGTATGGATGTACTCGTACGGTATAGCACCGTTTTGGTTTGGTTTGGTACCGTAACGAAGTACTCGTACGGTATTGTACCGTTTTGGTGTGGTTTTGTACCGTAACGAAGTACTCGTACGGTATTACACCGTTTTGGTGTGGTTTGGTACCGTATGGATGTACTCGTACGGTATTGTACCGTTTTGGTGTGGTTTGGTACCGTATGGATGTACTCGTACGGTATTGTACCGTTTTGGTGTGGTTTGGTACCGTAACGAACTACTCCTACGTTATTGTTCCCTTTTGGTGTGGTTTGGTACCGTAACGAAGTACTCGTACGGTATTGCACCGTTTTGGTGTGGTTTGGTACCGTATGGATTTAGTCATACGGTATTGCACCGTTTTGGTGTGGTTTAGTACCGTATGGATGTACTCGTACGGTATTGTACCGTTTTGGTGTGGTTTGGTACCGCAACGAAGTACTCGTACGGTATTGTACCCTTTTGGTGTGGTTTGGTACCGTAACGAAGTACTCGTACGGTATTGCACCGTTTTGGTGTGGTTTGGTACCGGATGGATATACTCGTACGGTATTGCACCGTTTTGGTTTGGTTTGGTACCGTATGGATGTACTCGTACGGTATTGTACCGTTTTGGTGTGGTTTGGTACCGTATGGATGTACTCGTACGGTATTGTACCGTTTTGGTGTGGTTTTGTACCGTAACGAACTACTCCTACGTTATTGTTCCCTTTTGGTGTGGTTTGGTACCGTAACGAAGTACTCGTACGGTATTGCACCGTTTTGGTGTGGTTTGGTACCGTATGGATTTACTCATACGGTATTGCACCGTTTTGGTGTGGTTTAGTACCGTATGGATGTACTCGTACGGTATTGTACCGTTTTGGTGTGGTTTGGTACCGTAACGAAGTACTCGTACGGTATTGTACCCTTTTGGTGTGGTTTGGAACCGTAACGAAGTACTCGTACGGTATTGCACCGTTTTGGTGTGGTTTGGTACCGGATGGATATACTCGTACGGTATTGCACCGTTTTGGTTTGGTTTGGTACCGTATGGATGTACTCGTACGGTATTGTACCGTAATGGTGTGGTTTGGTACCGTAACGAAGTACTCGTACGTAATTGTTCCCTTTTAGTGTGGTTTGGTACCGTAACGAAGTACTCGTACGGTATTGTACCGTTTTGGTGTGGTTTGGTACCGTATGGATGTACTCGTACGGTATTGCACCGTTTTGGTGTGGTTTGGTACCGTATGGAAGTACTCGTACGGTATTGCACCGTTTTGGTGTGGTTTGGTACCGTAACGAAGTACTCGTACGTTATTGTTCCCTTTTGGTGTGGTTAGGTACCGTAACGAAGTACTCGTACGGTATTGCACCGTTTTCGTGTGGTTTGGTACCGTAACGAACTACTCGTACGTTATTGTTCCCTTTTGGTGTGGTTTGGTACCGTAACGAAGTACTCGTACGGTATTGCACCGTTTTAGTGTGGTTCGATACCGTATCGATGTACTCGTACGGTATTGCACCGTTTTTGTGTGGTTTGGTACCGTATGGATGTACTAGTACGGTATTGTACCGTTTTGGTGTGGTTTGGTACCGTAACGAAGTACTCATACGGTATTGTACCCTTTTGGTGTGGTTTTGTACCGTAACGAAGTACTCGTACGGTATTGCACCGTTTTGGTGTGGTTTCGGACCGTAACGATGTACCCGTACGGTATTGCACCGTTTTGGTTTGGTTTGGTACCGTAACGAAGTACTCGTACGGTATTGTACCATTTTGGTGTGGTTTGGTACCGTAACGAAGTACTCGTACGGTATTGCACCGTTTTGGTGTGGTTTGGTACCGTATGGATGTACTCGTACGGTATTGTACCGTTTTGTTGTTGTTTGGTACCGTAACAAAGTACACGTACGGTATTGTACCCTTTTGCTGTGGTTTGGTACCGTAACGAAGTACTCGTACGGTATTGCACCGTTTTGGTGTGGTTTGGTACCGTATGGATGTACTCGTACGGTATTGCACCGTTTTGGTTTTGTTTTCTACCGTATGGATGTACTCGTACGGTATTGTACCGTTTTGGTGTGGTTTGGTACCGTATGGATGTACTCGTACGGTATTGTACCGTTTTGGTGTGGTTTGGTACCGTAACAAAGTAGTCGTACGGTATTGTACCCTTTTGCTGTGGTTTGGTACCGTAACGAAGTACTCGTACGGTATTGCACCATTTTGTTGTGGTTCGGTACCGTATGGAAGTACTCGTATGGTATTGCATCATTTTGGTGTGGTTCGGTACCGTATGGATGTACTCGTACTGTATTGTACCGTTTTGGTGTGGTTTGGTACCGTAAAGAAGTACTCGTACGGTATTGTACCATTTTGGTGTGGTTTGGGACCGTAACGATGTACTCGTACGGTATTGCACCGTTTTGGTTTGGTTTGGTACCGTAACGAAGTACTCGAACGGTATTGTACCATTTTGGTGTGGTTTGGTACCGCAACGAAGTACTCGTACGGTATTGCACCGTTTTGGTGTGGTTTGCTACCGTATGGATGTACTCGTACGGAATTTGCACCGTTTTGGTGTGGTTTGGTACCGTATGGAAGTTCTCGTACGGTATTGCACCGTTTTGGTGTGGTTTGGTACCGTAACGGAGTACTCGTACGGAATTGCACCATTTTGGTGTGGTTTGGTACCGTATGGATGTACTCGTACGGTATAGCACCGTTTTGGTTTGGTTTGGTACCGTAACGAAGTACTCGTACGGTATTGTACCGTTTTGGTGTGGTTTTGTACCGTAACGAAGTACTCGTACGGTATTACACCGTTTTGGTGTGGTTTGGTACCGTATGGATGTGCTCGTACGGTATTGCACCGTTTTGGTTTTGTTTTGTACCGTATGGATGTACTCGTACGGTATTGTACCGTTTTGGTGTGGTTATGTACCGTAACGAACTACTCGTACGTTATTGTTCCCTTTTGGTGTGGTTTGGTACCGTAACGAAGTACTCGTACGGTATTGCACCGTTTTGGTGTGGTTTGGTACCGTATGGATGTACTCCTACGGTATTGCACCGTTTTGGTGTGGTTTGGTATTGTATGGAAGTACTCGTACGGTATTGTACCGTTTTGGTGTGGTTTGGTACCGTAACGAAGTACTCGTACGTTATTGTTCCCTTTTGGTGTGGTTTGGTACCGTAACGAAGTACTCGTACGGTATTGCACCGTTTTCGTGTGGTTTGGTACCGTAACGAACTACTCGTACGTTATTGTTCCCTTTTGGTGTGGTTTGGTACCGTAACGAAGTACTCGTACGGTATTGCACCGTTTTAGTGTGGTTCGATACCGTATGGATGTACTCGTACTGTATTGCACCGTTTTTGTGTGGTTTGGTACCGTATGGATGTACTAGTACGGTATTGTACCGTTTTGGTGTGGTTTGGTACCGTAACGAAGTACTCATACGGTATTGTATCCTTTTGGTGTGGTTTGGTACCGTAACGAAGTACTCGTACGGTATTGCACCGTTTTGGTGTGGTTTGGGACCGTAACGATGTACTCGTACGGTATTGCACCGTTTTGGTTTGGTTTGGTACCGTAACGAAGTACTCGAACGGTATTGTACCATTTTGGTGTGGTTTGGTACCGTAACGAAGTACTCGTACGGTATTGCACCGTTTTGGTGTGGTTTGCTACCGTATGGATGTACTCGTACGGAATTTGCACCGTTTTGGTGTGGTTTGGTACCGTAACGGAGTACTCGTACGGAATTGCACCATTTTTGTGTGGTTTGGTACCGTATGGATGTACTCGTACGGTATAGCACCGTTTTGGTTTGGTTTGGTACCGTAACGAAGTACTCGTACGGTATTGTACCGTTTTGGTGTGGTTTTGTACCGTAACGAAGTTCTCGTACGGTATTACACCGTTTTGGTGTGGTTTGGTACCGTATGGATGTACTCGTACGGTATTGCACCGTTTTGGTGTGGTTTGGTACCGTATGGATGTACTCGTACGGTATTGCACCGTTTTGGTTTGGTTTGGTACCGTAACGAAGTACTCGTACGTTATTGTTCCCTTTTGGTGTGGTTAGGTACCGTAACGAAGTACTCGTACGGTATTTCACCGTTTTCGTGTGGTTTGGTACCGTAACGAACTACTCGTACGTTATTGTTCCCTTTTGGTGTGGTTTGGTACCGTAACGAAGTACTCGTACGGTATTGCACCGTTTTAGTGTGGTTCGATACCGTATCGATGTACTCGTACGGTATTGCACCGTTTTCGTGTGGTTTGGTACCGTATGGATGTACTAGTACGGTATTGTACCGTTTTGGTGTGGTTTGGTACCGTAACGAAGTACTCATACGGTATTGTACCCTTTTGGTGTGGTTTGGTACCGTAACGAAGTACTCGTACGGTATTGCACCGTTTTGGTGTGGTTTCGGACCGTAACGATGTACCCGTACGGTATTGCACCGTTTTGGTTTGGTTTGGTACCGTAACGAAGTACTCGTACGGTATTGTACCATTTTGGTGTGGTTTGGTACCGTAACGAAGTACTCGTACGGTATTGCACCGTTTTGGTGTGGTTTGGTACCGTATGGATGTACTCGTACGGTATTGTACCGTTTTGTTGTGGTTTGGTACCGTAACAAAGTACACGTACGGTATTGTACCCTTTTGCTGTGGTTTGGTACCGTAACGAAGTACTCGTACGGTATTGCACCGTTTTGGTGTGGTTTGGTACCGTATGGATGTACTCGTACGGTATTGCACCGTTTTGGTTTTGTTTTCTACCGTATGGATGTACTCGTACGGTATTGTACCGTTTTGGTGTGGTTTGGTACCGTATGGATGTTCTCGTACGGTATTGTACCGTTTTGGTGTGGTTTGGTACCGTAACAAAGTAGTCGTACGGTATTGTACCCTTTTGCTGTGGTTTGGTACCGTAACGAAGTACTCGTACGGTATTGCACCATTTTGTTGTGGTTCGGTACCGTATGGAAGTACTCGTATGGTATTGCATCATTTTGGTGTGGTTCGGTACCGTATGGATGTACTCGTACTGTATTGTACCGTTTTGGTGTGGTTTGGTACCGTAACGAAGTACTCGTACGGTATTGTACCATTTTGGTGTGGTTTGGGACCGTAACGATGTACTCGTACGGTATTGCACCGTTTTGGTTTGGTTTGGTACCGTAACGAAGTACTCGAACGGTATTGTACCATTTTGGTGTGGTTTGGTACCGCAACGAAGTACTCGTACGGTATTGCACCGTTTTGGTGTGGTTTGCTACCGTATGGATGTACTCGTACGGAATTTGCACCGTTTTGGTGTGGTTTGGTACCGTATGGAAGTTCTCGTGAGGTATTGCACCGTTTTGGTGTGGTTTGGTACCGTAACGGAGTACTCGTACGGAATTGCACCATTTTGGTGTGGTTTGGTACCGTATGGATGTACTCGTACGGTATAGCACCGTTTTGGTTTGGTTTGGTACCGTAACGAAGTACTCGTACGGTATTGTACCGTTTTGGTGTGGTTTTGTACCGTAACGAAGTACTCGTACGGTATTACACCGTTTTGGTGTGGTTTGGTACCGTATGGATGTGCTCGTACGGTATTGCACCGTTTTGGTTTTGTTTTGTACCGTATGGATGTACTCGTACGGTATTGTACCGTTTTGGTGTGGTTTGGTACCGTAACGAACTACTCGTACGTTATTGTTCCCTTTTGGTGTGGTTTGGTACCGTAACGAAGTACTCGTACGGTATTGCACCGTTTTGGTGTGGTTTGGTACCGTATGGATGTACTCGTACGGTATTGCACCGTTTTGGTGTGGTTTGGTACCGTATGGAAGTACTCGTACGGTATTGCACCGTTTTGGTGTGGTTTGGTACCGTAACGAAGTACTCGTACGTTATTGTTCCCTTTTGGTGTGGTTAGGTACCGTAACGAAGTACTCGTACGGTATTGCACCGTTTTCGTGTGGTTTGGTACCGTAACGAACTACTCGTACGTTATTGTTCCCTTTTGGTGTGGTTTGGTACCGTAACGAAGTACTCGTACGGTATTGCACCGTTTTAGTGTGGTTCGATACCGTATCGATGTACTCGTACGGTATTGCACCGTTTTTGTGTGGTTTGGTACCGTATGGATGTACTAGTACGGTATTGTACCGTTTTGGTGTGGTTTGGTACCGTAACGAAGTACTCATACGGTATTGTACCCTTTTGGTGTGGTTTGGTACCGTAACGAAGTACTCGTACGGTATTGCACCGTTTTGGTGTGGTTTCGGACCGTAACGATGTACCCGTACGGTATTGCACCGTTTTGGTTTGGTTTGGTACCGTAACGAAGTACTCGTACGGTATTGTACCATTTTGGTGTGGTTTGGTACCGTAACGAAGTACTCGTACGGTATTGCACCGTTTTGGTGTGGTTTGGTACCGTATGGATGTACTCGTACGGTATTGTACCGTTTTGTTGTGGTTTGGTACCGTAACAAAGTACACGTACGGTATTGTACCCTTTTGCTGTGGTTTGGTACCGTAACGAAGTACTCGTACGGTATTGCACCGTTTTGGTGTGGTTTGGTACCGTATGGATGTACTCGTACGGTATTGCACCGTTTTGGTTTTGTTTTCTACCGTATGGATGTACTCGTACGGTATTGTACCGTTTTGGTGTGGTTTGGTACCGTATGGATGTACTCGTACGGTATTGTACCGTTTTGGTGTGGTTTGGTACCGTAACAAAGTAGTCGTACGGTATTGTACCCTTTTGCTGTGGTTTGGTACCGTAACGAAGTACTCGTACGGTATTGCACCATTTTGTTGTGGTTCGGTACCGTATGGAAGTACTCGTATGGTATTGCATCATTTTGGTGTGGTTCGGTACCGTATGGATGTACTCGTACTGTATTGTACCGTTTTGGTGTGGTTTGGTACCGTAACGAAGTACTCGTACGGTATTGTACCATTTTGGTGTGGTTTGGGACCGTAACGATGTACTCGTACGGTATTGCACCGTTTTGGTTTGGTTTGGTACCGTAACGAAGTACTCGAACGGTATTGTACCATTTTGGTGTGGTTTGGTACCGCAACGAAGTACTCGTACGGTATTGCACCGTTTTGGTGTGGTTTGCTACCGTATGGATGTACTCGTACGGAATTTGCACCGTTTTGGTGTGGTTTGGTACCGTATGGAAGTTCTCGTGAGGTATTGCACCGTTTTGGTGTGGTTTGGTACCGTAACGGAGTACTCGTACGGAATTGCACCATTTTGGTGTGGTTTGGTACCGTATGGATGTACTCGTACGGTATAGCACCGTTTTGGTTTGGTTTGGTACCGTAACGAAGTACTCGTACGGTATTGTACCGTTTTGGTGTGGTTTTGTACCGTAACGAAGTACTCGTACGGTATTACACCGTTTTGGTGTGGTTTGGTACCGTATGGATGTGCTCGTACGGTATTGCACCGTTTTGGTTTTGTTTTGTACCGTATGGATGTACTCGTACGGTATTGTACCGTTTTGGTGTGGTTTGGTACCGTAACGAACTACTCGTACGTTATTGTTCCCTTTTGGTGTGGTTTGGTACCGTAACGAAGTACTCGTACGGTATTGCACCGTTTTGGTGTGGTTTGGTACCGTATGGATGTACTCGTACGGTATTGCACCGTTTTGGTGTGGTTTGGTACCGTATGGAAGTACTCGTACGGTATTGCACCGTTTTGGTGTGGTTTGGTACCGTAACGAAGTACTCGTACGTTATTGTTCCCTTTTGGTGTGGTTAGGTACCGTAACGAAGTACTCGTACGGTATTGCACCGTTTTCGTGTGGTTTGGTACCGTAACGAACTACTCGTACGTTATTGTTCCCTTTTGGTGTGGTTTGGTACCGTAACGAAGTACTCGTACGGTATTGCACCGTTTTAGTGTGGTTCGATACCGTATCGATGTACTCGTACGGTATTGCACCGTTTTTGTGTGGTTTGGTACCGTATGGATGTACTAGTACGGTATTGTACCGTTTTGGTGTGGTTTGGTACCGTAACGAAGTACTCATACGGTATTGTACCCTTTTGGTGTGGTTTGGTACCGTAACGAAGTACTCGTACGTATTGCACCGTTTTGGTGTGGTTTCGGACCGTAACGATGTACCCGTACGGTATTGCACCGTTTTGGTTTGGTTTGGTACCGTAACGAAGTACTCGTACGGTATTGTACCATTTTGGTGTGGTTTGGTACCGTAACGAAGTACTCGTACGGTATTGCACCGTTTTGGTGTGGTTTGGTACCGTATGGATGTACTCGTACGGTATTGTACCGTTTTGTTGTGGTTTGGTACCGTAACAAAGTACACGTACGGTATTGTACCCTTTTGCTGTGGTTTGGTACCGTAACGAAGTACTCGTACGGTATTGCACCGTTTTGGTGTGGTTTGGTACCGTATGGATGTACTCGTACGGTATTGCACCGTTTTGGTTTTGTTTTCTACCGTATGGATGTACTCGTACGGTATTGTACCGTTTTGGTGTGGTTTGGTACCGTATGGATGTACTCGTACGGTATTGTACCGTTTTGGTGTGGTTTGGTACCGTAACAAAGTAGTCGTACGGTATTGTACCCTTTTGCTGTGGTTTGGTACCGTAACGAAGTACTCGTACGGTATTGCACCATTTTGTTGTGGTTCGGTACCGTATGGAAGTACTCGTATGGTATTGCATCATTTTGGTGTGGTTCGGTACCGTATGGATGTACTCGTACTGTATTGTACCGTTTTGGTGTGGTTTGGTACCGTAACGAAGTACTCGTACGGTATTGTACCATTTTGGTGTGGTTTGGGACCGTAACGATGTACTCGTACGGTATTGCACCGTTTTGGTTTGGTTTGGTACCGTAACGAAGTACTCGAACGGTATTGTACCATTTTGGTGTGGTTTGGTACCGCAACGAAGTACTCGTACGGTATTGCACCGTTTTGGTGTGGTTTGCTACCGTATGGATGTACTCGTACGGAATTTGCACCGTTTTGGTGTGGTTTGGTACCGTATGGAAGTTCTCGTGAGGTATTGCACCGTTTTGGTGTGGTTTGGTACCGTAACGGAGTACTCGTACGGAATTGCACCATTTTGGTGTGGTTTGGTACCGTATGGATGTACTCGTACGGTATAGCACCGTTTTGGTTTGGTTTGGTACCGTAACGAAGTACTCGTACGGTATTGTACCGTTTTGGTGTGGTTTTGTACCGTAACGAAGTACTCGTACGGTATTACACCGTTTTGGTGTGGTTTGGTACCGTATGGATGTGCTCGTACGGTATTGCACCGTTTTGGTTTTGTTTTGTACCGTATGGATGTACTCGTACGGTATTGTACCGTTTTGGTGTGGTTTGGTACCGTAACGAACTACTCGTACGTTATTGTTCCCTTTTGGTGTGGTTTGGTACCGTAACGAAGTACTCGTACGGTATTGCACCGTTTTGGTGTGGTTTGGTACCGTATGGATGTACTCGTACGGTATTGCACCGTTTTGGTGTGGTTTGGTACCGTATGGAAGTACTCGTACGGTATTGCACCGTTTTGGTGTGGTTTGGTACCGTAACGAAGTACTCGTACGTTATTGTTCCCTTTTGGTGTGGTTAGGTACCGTAACGAAGTACTCGTACGGTATTGCACCGTTTTCGTGTGGTTTGGTACCGTAACGAACTACTCGTACGTTATTGTTCCCTTTTGGTGTGGTTTGGTACCGTAACGAAGTACTCGTACGGTATTGCACCGTTTTAGTGTGGTTCGATACCGTATCGATGTACTCGTACGGTATTGCACCGTTTTTGTGTGGTTTGGTACCGTATGGATGTACTAGTACGGTATTGTACCGTTTTGGTGTGGTTTGGTACCGTAACGAAGTACTCATACGGTATTGTACCCTTTTGGTGTGGTTTGGTACCGTAACGAAGTACTCGTACGGTATTGCACCGTTTTGGTGTGGTTTCGGACCGTAACGATGTACCCGTACGGTATTGCACCGTTTTGGTTTGGTTTGGTACCGTAACGAAGTACTCGTACGGTATTGTACCATTTTGGTGTGGTTTGGTACCGTAACGAAGTACTCGTACGGTATTGCACCGTTTTGGTGTGGTTTGGTACCGTATGGATGTACTCGTACGGTATTGTACCGTTTTGTTGTGGTTTGGTACCGTAACAAAGTACACGTACGGTATTGTACCCTTTTGCTGTGGTTTGGTACCGTAACGAAGTACTCGTACGGTATTGCACCGTTTTGGTGTGGTTTGGTACCGTATGGATGTACTCGTACGGTATTGCACCGTTTTGGTTTTGTTTTCTACCGTATGGATGTACTCGTACGGTATTGTACCGTTTTGGTGTGGTTTGGTACCGTATGGATGTACTCGTACGGTATTGTACCGTTTTGGTGTGGTTTGGTACCGTAACAAAGTAGTCGTACGGTATTGTACCCTTTTGCTGTGGTTTGGTACCGTAACGAAGTACTCGTACGGTATTGCACCATTTTGTTGTGGTTCGGTACCGTATGGAAGTACTCGTATGGTATTGCATCATTTTGGTGTGGTTCGGTACCGTATGGATGTACTCGTACTGTATTGTACCGTTTTGGTGTGGTTTGGTACCGTAACGAAGTACTCGTACGGTATTGTACCATTTTGGTGTGGTTTGGGACCGTAACGATGTACTCGTACGGTATTGCACCGTTTTGGTTTGGTTTGGTACCGTAACGAAGTACTCGAACGGTATTGTACCATTTTGGTGTGGTTTGGTACCGCAACGAAGTACTCGTACGGTATTGCACCGTTTTGGTGTGGTTTGCTACCGTATGGATGTACTCGTACGGAATTTGCACCGTTTTGGTGTGGTTTGGTACCGTATGGAAGTTCTCGTGAGGTATTGCACCGTTTTGGTGTGGTTTGGTACCGTAACGGAGTACTCGTACGGAATTGCACCATTTTGGTGTGGTTTGGTACCGTATGGATGTACTCGTACGGTATAGCACCGTTTTGGTTTGGTTTGGTACCGTAACGAAGTACTCGTACGGTATTGTACCGTTTTGGTGTGGTTTTGTACCGTAACGAAGTACTCGTACGGTATTACACCGTTTTGGTGTGGTTTGGTACCGTATGGATGTGCTCGTACGGTATTGCACCGTTTTGGTTTTGTTTTGTACCGTATGGATGTACTCGTACGGTATTGTACCGTTTTGGTGTGGTTTGGTACCGTAACGAACTACTCGTACGTTATTGTTCCCTTTTGGTGTGGTTTGGTACCGTAACGAAGTACTCGTACGGTATTGCACCGTTTTGGTGTGGTTTGGTACCGTATGGATGTACTCGTACGGTATTGCACCGTTTTGGTGTGGTTTGGTACCGTATGGAAGTACTCGTACGGTATTGCACCGTTTTGGTGTGGTTTGGTACCGTAACGAAGTACTCGTACGTTATTGTTCCCTTTTGGTGTGGTTAGGTACCGTAACGAAGTACTCGTACGGTATTGCACCGTTTTCGTGTGGTTTGGTACCGTAACGAACTACTCGTACGTTATTGTTCCCTTTTGGTGTGGTTTGGTACCGTAACGAAGTACTCGTACGGTATTGCACCGTTTTAGTGTGGTTCGATACCGTATCGATGTACTCGTACGGTATTGCACCGTTTTTGTGTGGTTTGGTACCGTATGGATGTACTAGTACGGTATTGTACCGTTTTGGTGTGGTTTGGTACCGTAACGAAGTACTCATACGGTATTGTACCCTTTTGGTGTGGTTTGGTACCGTAACGAAGTACTCGTACGGTATTGCACCGTTTTGGTGTGGTTTCGGACCGTAACGATGTACCCGTACGGTATTGCACCGTTTTGGTTTGGTTTGGTACCGTAACGAAGTACTCGTACGGTATTGTACCATTTTGGTGTGGTTTGGTACCGTAACGAAGTACTCGTACGGTATTGCACCGTTTTGGTGTGGTTTGGTACCGTATGGATGTACTCGTACGGTATTGTACCGTTTTGTTGTGGTTTGGTACCGTAACAAAGTACACGTACGGTATTGTACCCTTTTGCTGTGGTTTGGTACCGTAACGAAGTACTCGTACGGTATTGCACCGTTTTGGTGTGGTTTGGTACCGTATGGATGTACTCGTACGGTATTGCACCGTTTTGGTTTTGTTTTCTACCGTATGGATGTACTCGTACGGTATTGTACCGTTTTGGTGTGGTTTGGTACCGTATGGATGTACTCGTACGGTATTGTACCGTTTTGGTGTGGTTTGGTACCGTAACAAAGTAGTCGTACGGTATTGTACCCTTTTGCTGTGGTTTGGTACCGTAACGAAGTACTCGTACGGTATTGCACCATTTTGTTGTGGTTCGGTACCGTATGGAAGTACTCGTATGGTATTGCATCATTTTGGTGTGGTTCGGTACCGTATGGATGTACTCGTACTGTATTGTACCGTTTTGGTGTGGTTTGGTACCGTAACGAAGTACTCGTACGGTATTGTACCATTTTGGTGTGGTTTGGGACCGTAACGATGTACTCGTACGGTATTGCACCGTTTTGGTTTGGTTTGGTACCGTAACGAAGTACTCGAACGGTATTGTACCATTTTGGTGTGGTTTGGTACCGCAACGAAGTACTCGTACGGTATTGCACCGTTTTGGTGTGGTTTGCTACCGTATGGATGTACTCGTACGGAATTTGCACCGTTTTGGTGTGGTTTGGTACCGTATGGAAGTTCTCGTGAGGTATTGCACCGTTTTGGTGTGGTTTGGTACCGTAACGGAGTACTCGTACGGAATTGCACCATTTTGGTGTGGTTTGGTACCGTATGGATGTACTCGTACGGTATAGCACCGTTTTGGTTTGGTTTGGTACCGTAACGAAGTACTCGTACGGTATTGTACCGTTTTGGTGTGGTTTTGTACCGTAACGAAGTACTCGTACGGTATTACACCGTTTTGGTGTGGTTTGGTACCGTATGGATGTGCTCGTACGGTATTGCACCGTTTTGGTTTTGTTTTGTACCGTATGGATGTACTCGTACGGTATTGTACCGTTTTGGTGTGGTTTGGTACCGTAACGAACTACTCGTACGTTATTGTTCCCTTTTGGTGTGGTTTGGTACCGTAACGAAGTACTCGTACGGTATTGCACCGTTTTGGTGTGGTTTGGTACCGTATGGATGTACTCGTACGGTATTGCACCGTTTTGGTGTGGTTTGGTACCGTATGGAAGTACTCGTACGGTATTGCACCGTTTTGGTGTGGTTTGGTACCGTAACGAAGTACTCGTACGTTATTGTTCCCTTTTGGTGTGGTTAGGTACCGTAACGAAGTACTCGTACGGTATTGCACCGTTTTCGTGTGGTTTGGTACCGTAACGAACTACTCGTACGTTATTGTTCCCTTTTGGTGTGGTTTGGTACCGTAACGAAGTACTCGTACGGTATTGCACCGTTTTAGTGTGGTTCGATACCGTATCGATGTACTCGTACGGTATTGCACCGTTTTTGTGTGGTTTGGTACCGTATGGATGTACTAGTACGGTATTGTACCGTTTTGGTGTGGTTTGGTACCGTAACGAAGTACTCATACGGTATTGTACCCTTTTGGTGTGGTTTGGTACCGTAACGAAGTACTCGTACGGTATTGCACCGTTTTGGTGTGGTTTCGGACCGTAACGATGTACCCGTACGGTATTGCACCGTTTTGGTTTGGTTTGGTACCGTAACGAAGTACTCGTACGGTATTGTACCATTTTGGTGTGGTTTGGTACCGTAACGAAGTACTCGTACGGTATTGCACCGTTTTGGTGTGGTTTGGTACCGTATGGATGTACTCGTACGGTATTGTACCGTTTTGTTGTGGTTTGGTACCGTAACAAAGTACACGTACGGTATTGTACCCTTTTGCTGTGGTTTGGTACCGTAACGAAGTACTCGTACGGTATTGCACCGTTTTGGTGTGGTTTGGTACCGTATGGATGTACTCGTACGGTATTGCACCGTTTTGGTTTTGTTTTCTACCGTATGGATGTACTCGTACGGTATTGTACCGTTTTGGTGTGGTTTGGTACCGTATGGATGTACTCGTACGGTATTGTACCGTTTTGGTGTGGTTTGGTACCGTAACAAAGTAGTCGTACGGTATTGTACCCTTTTGCTGTGGTTTGGTACCGTAACGAAGTACTCGTACGGTATTGCACCATTTTGTTGTGGTTCGGTACCGTATGGAAGTACTCGTATGGTATTGCATCATTTTGGTGTGGTTCGGTACCGTATGGATGTACTCGTACTGTATTGTACCGTTTTGGTGTGGTTTGGTACCGTAACGAAGTACTCGTACGGTATTGTACCATTTTGGTGTGGTTTGGGACCGTAACGATGTACTCGTACGGTATTGCACCGTTTTGGTTTGGTTTGGTACCGTAACGAAGTACTCGAACGGTATTGTACCATTTTGGTGTGGTTTGGTACCGCAACGAAGTACTCGTACGGTATTGCACCGTTTTGGTGTGGTTTGCTACCGTATGGATGTACTCGTACGGAATTTGCACCGTTTTGGTGTGGTTTGGTACCGTATGGAAGTTCTCGTGAGGTATTGCACCGTTTTGGTGTGGTTTGGTACCGTAACGGAGTACTCGTACGGAATTGCACCATTTTGGTGTGGTTTGGTACCGTATGGATGTACTCGTACGGTATAGCACCGTTTTGGTTTGGTTTGGTACCGTAACGAAGTACTCGTACGGTATTGTACCGTTTTGGTGTGGTTTTGTACCGTAACGAAGTACTCGTACGGTATTACACCGTTTTGGTGTGGTTTGGTACCGTATGGATGTGCTCGTACGGTATTGCACCGTTTTGGTTTTGTTTTGTACCGTATGGATGTACTCGTACGGTATTGTACCGTTTTGGTGTGGTTTGGTACCGTAACGAACTACTCGTACGTTATTGTTCCCTTTTGGTGTGGTTTGGTACCGTAACGAAGTACTCGTACGGTATTGCACCGTTTTGGTGTGGTTTGGTACCGTATGGATGTACTCGTACGGTATTGCACCGTTTTGGTGTGGTTTGGTACCGTATGGAAGTACTCGTACGGTATTGCACCGTTTTGGTGTGGTTTGGTACCGTAACGAAGTACTCGTACGTTATTGTTCCCTTTTGGTGTGGTTAGGTACCGTAACGAAGTACTCGTACGGTATTGCACCGTTTTCGTGTGGTTTGGTACCGTAACGAACTACTCGTACGTTATTGTTCCCTTTTGGTGTGGTTTGGTACCGTAACGAAGTACTCGTACGGTATTGCACCGTTTTAGTGTGGTTCGATACCGTATCGATGTACTCGTACGGTATTGCACCGTTTTTGTGTGGTTTGGTACCGTATGGATGTACTAGTACGGTATTGTACCGTTTTGGTGTGGTTTGGTACCGTAACGAAGTACTCATACGGTATTGTACCCTTTTGGTGTGGTTTGGTACCGTAACGAAGTACTCGTACGGTATTGCACCGTTTTGGTGTGGTTTCGGACCGTAACGATGTACCCGTACGGTATTGCACCGTTTTGGTTTGGTTTGGTACCGTAACGAAGTACTCGTACGGTATTGTACCATTTTGGTGTGGTTTGGTACCGTAACGAAGTACTCGTACGGTATTGCACCGTTTTGGTGTGGTTTGGTACCGTATGGATGTACTCGTACGGTATTGTACCGTTTTGTTGTGGTTTGGTACCGTAACAAAGTACACGTACGGTATTGTACCCTTTTGCTGTGGTTTGGTACCGTAACGAAGTACTCGTACGGTATTGCACCGTTTTGGTGTGGTTTGGTACCGTATGGATGTACTCGTACGGTATTGCACCGTTTTGGTTTTGTTTTCTACCGTATGGATGTACTCGTACGGTATTGTACCGTTTTGGTGTGGTTTGGTACCGTATGGATGTACTCGTACGGTATTGTACCGTTTTGGTGTGGTTTGGTACCGTAACAAAGTAGTCGTACGGTATTGTACCCTTTTGCTGTGGTTTGGTACCGTAACGAAGTACTCGTACGGTATTGCACCATTTTGTTGTGGTTCGGTACCGTATGGAAGTACTCGTATGGTATTGCATCATTTTGGTGTGGTTCGGTACCGTATGGATGTACTCGTACTGTATTGTACCGTTTTGGTGTGGTTTGGTACCGTAACGAAGTACTCGTACGGTATTGTACCATTTTGGTGTGGTTTGGGACCGTAACGATGTACTCGTACGGTATTGCACCGTTTTGGTTTGGTTTGGTACCGTAACGAAGTACTCGAACGGTATTGTACCATTTTGGTGTGGTTTGGTACCGCAACGAAGTACTCGTACGGTATTGCACCGTTTTGGTGTGGTTTGCTACCGTATGGATGTACTCGTACGGAATTTGCACCGTTTTGGTGTGGTTTGGTACCGTATGGAAGTTCTCGTGAGGTATTGCACCGTTTTGGTGTGGTTTGGTACCGTAACGGAGTACTCGTACGGAATTGCACCATTTTGGTGTGGTTTGGTACCGTATGGATGTACTCGTACGGTATAGCACCGTTTTGGTTTGGTTTGGTACCGTAACGAAGTACTCGTACGGTATTGTACCGTTTTGGTGTGGTTTTGTACCGTAACGAAGTACTCGTACGGTATTACACCGTTTTGGTGTGGTTTGGTACCGTATGGATGTGCTCGTACGGTATTGCACCGTTTTGGTTTTGTTTTGTACCGTATGGATGTACTCGTACGGTATTGTACCGTTTTGGTGTGGTTTGGTACCGTAACGAACTACTCGTACGTTATTGTTCCCTTTTGGTGTGGTTTGGTACCGTAACGAAGTACTCGTACGGTATTGCACCGTTTTGGTGTGGTTTGGTACCGTATGGATGTACTCGTACGGTATTGCACCGTTTTGGTGTGGTTTGGTACCGTATGGAAGTACTCGTACGGTATTGCACCGTTTTGGTGTGGTTTGGTACCGTAACGAAGTACTCGTACGTTATTGTTCCCTTTTGGTGTAGTTTGGTACCGTAACGAAGTACTCGTACGGTATTGCACCGTTTTCGTGTGGTTTGGTACCGTAACGAACTACTCGTACGTTATTGTTCCCTTTTGGTGTGGTTTGGTACCGTAACGAAGTACTCGTACGGTATTGCACCGTTTTAGTGTGGTTCGATACCGTATGGATGTACTCGTACTGTATTGCACCGTTTTTGTGTGGTTTGGTACCGTATGGATGTACTAGTACGGTATTGTACAGTTTTGGTGTGGTTTGGTACCGTAACGAAGTACTCATACGGTATTGTATCCTTTTGGTGTGGTTTGGTACCGTAACGAAGTACTCGTACGGTATTGCACCGTTTTGGTGTGGTTTGGGACCGTAACGATGTACTCGTACGGTATTGCACCGTTTTGGTTTGGTTTGGTACCGTAACGAAGTACCTGAACGGTATTGTACCATTTTGGTGTGGTTTGGTACCGTAACGAAGTACTCGTACGGTATTGCACCGTTTTGGTGTGGTTTGCTACCGTATGGATGTACTCGTACGGAATTTGCACCGTTTTGGTGTGGTTTGGTACCGTAACGGAGTACTCGTACGGAATTGCACCATTTTGGTGTGGTTTGGTACCGTATGGATGTACTCGTACGGTATAGCACCGTTTTGGTTTGGTTTGGTACCGTAACGAAGTACTCGTACGGTATTGTACCGTTTTGGTGTGGTTTTGTACCGTAACGAAGTACTCGTACGGTATTACACCGTTTTGGTGTGGTTTGGTACCGTATGGATGTACTCGTACGGTATTGCACCGTTTTGGTGTGGTTTGGTACCGTATGGATGTACTCGTACGGTATTGTACCGTTTTGGTGTGGTTTGGTACCGTAACGAACTACTCGTACGTAATTGTTCCCTTTTGGTGTGGTTAGGTACCGTAACGAAGTACTCGTACGGTATTGCACCGTTTTGGTGTGGTTTGGTACCGTATGGATGTACTCGTACGGTATTGCACCGTTTTGGTGTGGTTTGGTACCGTATGGAAGTACTCGTACGGTATTGCACCGTTTTGGTGTGGTTTGGTACCGTAACGAAGTACTCGTACGTTATTGTTCCCTTTTGGTGTGGTTAGGTACCGTAACGAAGTACTCGTACGGTATTGCACCGTTTTCGTGTGGTTTGGTACCGTAACGAACTACTCGTACGTTATTGTTCCCTTTTGGTGTGGTTTGGTACCGTAACGAAGTACTCGTACGGTATTGCACCGTTTTAGTGTGGTTCGATACCGTTTCGATGTACTCGTACGGTATTGCACCGTTTTTGTGTGGTTTGGTACCGTATGGATGTACTAGTACGGTATTGTACCGTTTTGGTGTGGTTTGGTACCGTAACGAAGTACTCATACGGTATTGTACCCTTTTGGTGTGGTTTGGTACCGTAACGAAGTACTCGTACGGTATTGCACCGTTTTGGTGTGGTTTCGGACCGTAACGATGTACCCGTACGGTATTGCACCGTTTTGGTTTGGTTTGGTACCGTAACGAAGTACTCGTACGGTATTGTACCATTTTGGTGTGGTTTGGTACCGTAACGAAGTACTCGTACGGTATTGCACCGTTTTGGTGTGGTTTGGTACCGTATGGATGTACTCGTACGGTATTGTACCGTTTTGTTGTGGTTTGGTACCGTAACAAAGTACTCGTACGGTATTGTACCCTTTTGCTGTGGTTTGGTACCGTAACGAAGTACTCGTACGGTATTGCACCGTTTTGGTGTGGTTTGGTACCGTATGGATGTACTCGTACGGTATTGCACCGTTTTGGTTTTGGTTTGTACCGTATGGATGTACTCGTACGGTATTGTACCGTTTTGGTGTGGTTTGGTACCGTAACGAACTACTCCTACGTTATTGTTCCCTTTTGGTGTGGTTTGGTACCGTAACGAAGTACTCGTACGGTATTGCACCGTTTTAGTGTGGTTCGATACCGTATGGATGTACTCGTACGGTATTGCACCGTTTTTGTGTGGTTTGGTACCGTATGGATGTACTAGTACGGTATTGTACCGTTTTGGTGTGGTTTGGTACCGTAACGAAGTACTCATACGGTATTGTATCCTTTTGGTGTGGTTTGGTACCGTAACGAAGTACTCGTACGGTATTGCACCGTTTTGGTGTGGTTTGGGACCGTAACGATGTACTCGTACGGTATTGCACCGTTTTGGTTTGGTTTGGTACCGTAACGAAGTACTCGAACGGTATTGTACCATTTTGGTGTGGTTTGGTACCGTAACGAAGTACTCGTACGGTATTGCACCGTTTTGGTGTGGTTTGCTACCGTATGGATGTACTCGTACGGAATTTACACCGTTTTGGTGTGGTTTGGTACCGTACGGAAGTTCTCGTACGGTATTGCACCGTTTTGGTGTGGTTTGGTACCGTAACGGAGTACTCGTACGGAATTGCACCATTTTGGTGTGGTTTGGTACCGTATGGATGTACTCGTACGGTATAGCACTGTTTTGGTTTGGTTTGGTACCGTAACGAAATACTCGTACGGTATTGTACCGTTTTGGTGTTGTTTTGTACCGTAACGAAGTACTCGTACGGTATTACACCGTTTTGGTGTGGTTTGGTACCGTATGGATGTACTCGTACGGTATTGCACCGTTTTGGTGTGGTTTGGTACCGTATGGATGTACTCGTACGGTATTGTACCGTTTTGGTGTGGTTTGGTACCGTAACGAACTACTCCTACGTTATTGTTCTCTTTTGGTGTGGTTTGGTACCGTAACGAAGTACTCGTACAGTATTGCACCGTTTTGGTGTGGTTTGCTACCGTATGGATGTACTCGTACGGAATTTGCACCGTTTTGGTGTGGTTTGGTACCGTAACGGAGTACTCGTACGGAATTGCACCATTTTGGTGTGGTTTGGTACCGTATGGATGTACTCGTACGGTATAGCACCGTTCTGGTGTGGTTTAGTACCGTATGGATGTACTCGTACGGTATTGTACCGTTTTGGTGTGGTTTGTTACCGTAACGAAGTACTCGTACTGTATTGTACCCTTTTGGTGTGGTTTGGTACCGTAACGAAGTACTCGTATGGTATTGCACCGTTTTGGTGTGGTTTGGTACCGTATGGATATACTCGTACGGTATTGCACCGTTTTGGTTTGGTTTGGTACCGTATGGATGTACTCGTACGGTATTGTACCGTTTTGGTGTGGTTTGGTACCGTAACGAAGTACTCGTACGTAATTGTTCCCTTTTGGTGTGGTTTGGTACCGTAACGAAGTACTCGTACGGTATTGCACCGTTTTGGTGTGGTTTTGTACCGTATGGATGTACTCGTACGGTATTGCACCGTTTTGGTGTGGTTTGGTACCGTATGGAAGTACTCGTACGGTATTGCACCGTTTTGGTGTGGTTTGGTACCGTAACGAAGTACTCGTACGTTATTGTTCCCTTTTGGTGTGGTTAGGTACCGTAACGAAGTACTCGTACGGTATTGCACCGTTTTCGTGTGGTTTGGTACCGTAACGAACTACTCGTACGTTATTGTTCCCTTTTGGTGTGGTTTGGTACCGTAACGAAGTACTCGTATGGTATTGCACCGTTTTAGTGTGGTTCGATACCGTATCGATGTACTCGTACGGTATTGCACCGTTTTTGTGTGGTTTGGTACCGTATGGATGTACTAGTACGGTATTGTACCGTTTTGGTGTGGTTTGGTACCGTAACGAAGTACTCATACGGTATTGTACCCTTTTGGTGTGGTTTGGTACCGTAACGAAGTACTCGTACGGTATTGCACCGTTTTGGTGTGGTTTGGGACCGTAACGAAGTACTCGTACGGTATTGCACCGTTTTGGTGTGGTTTGGTACCGTATGGATGTACTCGTACGGTATTGTACCGTTTTGTTGTGGTTTGGTACCGTAACAAAGTACTCGTACGGTATTGTACCCTTTTGCTGTGGTTTGGTACCGTAACGAAGTACTCGTACGGTATTGCACCGTTTTGGTGTGGTTTGGTACCGTATGGATGTACTCGTACGGTATTGCACCGTTTTGGTTTTGTTTTGTACCGTATGGATGTACTCGTACGGTATTGTACCGTTTTGGTGTGGTTTGGTACCGTAACGAACTACTCCTACGTTATTGTTCCCTTTTGGTGTGGTTTGGTACCGTAACGAAGTACTCGTACGGTATTGCACCGTTTTAGTGTGGTTCGATACCGTATGGATGTACTCGTACGGTATTGCACCGTTTTTGTGTGGTTTGGTACCGTATGGATGTACTAGTACGGTATTGTACCGTTTTGGTGTGGTTTGGTACCGTAACGAAGTACTCATACGGTATTGTATCCTTTTGGTGTGGTTTGGTACCGTAACGAAGTACTCGTACGGTATTGCACCGTTTTGGTGTGGTTTGGGACCGTAACGATGTACTCGTACGGTATTGCACCGTTTTGGTTTGGTTTGGTACCGTAACGAAGTACTCGAACGGTATTGTACCATTTTGGTGTGGTTTGGTACCGTAACGAAGTACTCGTACGGTATTGCACCGTTTTGGTGTGGTTTGCTACCGTATGGATGTACTCGTACGGAATTTGCACCGTTTTGGTGTGGTTTGGTACCGTATGGAAGTTCTCGTACGGTATTGCACCGTTTTTGTGTGGTTTGGTACCGTAACGGAGTACTCGTACGGAATTGCACCATTTTGGTGTGGTTTGGTACCGTATGGATGTACTCGTACGGTATAGCACCGTTTTGGTTTGGTTTGGTACCGTAACGAAATACTCGTACGGTATTGTACCGTTTTGGTGTTGTTTTGTACCGTAACGAAGTACTCGTACGGTATTACACCGTTTTGGTGTGGTTTGGTACCGTATGGATGTACTCGTACGGTATTGCACCGTTTTGGTGTGGTTTGGTACCGTATGGATGTACTCGTACGGTATTGTACCGTTTTGGTGTGGTTTGGTACCGTAACAAACTACTCCTACGTTATTGTTCCCTTTTGGTGTGGTTTGGTACCGTAACGAAGTACTCGTACGGTATTGCACCGTTTTGGTGTGGTTTGGTACCGTATGGATTTACTCATACGGTATTGCACCGTTTTGGTGTGGTTTAGTACCGTATGGATGTACTCGTACGGTATTGTACCGTTTTGGTGTGGTTTGTTACCGTAACGAAGTACTCGTACTGTATTGTACCCTTTTGGTGTGGTTTGGTACCGTAACGAAGTACTCGTATGGTATTGCACCGTTTTGGTGTGGTTTGGTACCGTATGGATATACTCGTACGGTATTGCACCGTTTTGGTTTGGTTTGGTACCGTATGGATGTACTCGTACGGTATTGTACCGTTTTGGTGTGGTTTGGTACCGTAACGAAGTACTCGTACGTAATTGTTCCCTTTTGGTGTGGTTTGGTACCGTAACGAAGTACTCGTACGGTATTGCACCGTTTTGGTGTGGTTTGGTACCGTATGGATGTACTCGTACGGTATTGCACCGTTTTGGTGTGGTTTGGTACCGTATGGAAGTACTCGTACGGTATTGCACCGTTTTGGTGTGGTTTGGTGCCGTAACGAAGTACTCGTACGTTATTGTTCCCTTTTGGTGTGGTTAGGTACCGTAACGAAGTACTCGTACGGTATTGCACCGTTTTATTGTGGTTTGGTACCGTAACGAACTACTCGTACGTTATTGTTCCCTTTTGGTGTGGTTTGGTACCGTAACGAAGTACTCGTACGGTATTGCACCGTTTTAGTGTGGTTCGATACCGTATCGATGTACTCGTACGGTATTGCACCGTTTTTGTGTGGTTTGGTACCGTATGGATGTACTAGTACGGTATTGTACCGTTTTGGTGTGGTTTGGTACCGTAACGAAGTACTCATACGGTATTGTACCCTTTTGGTGTGGTTTGGTACCGTAACGAAGTACTCGTACGGTATTGCACCGTTTTGGTGTGGTTTCGGACCGTAACGATGTACTCGTACGGTATTGCACCGTTTTGGTTTGGTTTGGTACCGTAACGAAGTACTCGAACGGTATTGTACCATTTTGGTGTGGTTTGGTACCGTAACGAAGTACTCGTACGGTATTGCACCGTTTTGGTGTGGTTTGCTACCGTATGGATGTACTCGTACGGAATTTGCACCGTTTTGGTGTGGTTTGGTACCGTATGGAAGTTCTCGTACGGTATTGCACCGTTTTGGTGTGGTTTGGTACCGTAACGGAGTACTCGTACGGAATTGCACCATTTTGGTGTGGTTTGGTACCGTATGGATGTACTCGTACGGTATAGCATCGTTTTGGTTTGGTTTGGTACCGTAACGAAGTACTCGTACGGTATTGTACCGTTTTGGTGTGGTTTTGTACCGTAACGTAGTACTCGTACAGTATTACACCGTTTTGGTGTGGTTTGGTACCGTATGGATGTACTCGTACGGTATTGCACCATTTTGGTTGTGTTTGGTACCGTATGGATGTACTCGTACGGTATAGCACCGTTTTGGTTTGGTTTGGTACCGTAACGAAGTACTCGTACGGTATTGTACCGTTTTGGTGTGGTTTTGTACCGTAACGAAGTACTCGTACGGTATTACACCGTTTTGGTGTGGTTTGGTACCGTATGGATGTACTCGTACGGTATTGCCCCGTTTTGGTGTGGTTTGGTACCGTATGGATGTACTCGTACGGTATTGTACCGTTTTGTTGTGGTTTGGTACCGTAACGAAGTACTCGTACGTAATTGTTCCCTTTTGGTGTGGTTTGGTACCGTAACGAAGTACTCGTACGGTATTGCACCATTTTGGTGTGGTTTGGTACCGTATGGATTTACTCATACGGTATTGCACCGTTTTGGTGTGGTTTAGTACCGTATTGATGTACTCGTACGGTATTGTACCGTTTTGGTGTGGTTTGGTACCGTAACGAAGTACTCGTACGGTATTGTACCCTTTTGGTGTGGTTTGGTACCGTAACGAAGTACTCGTATGGTATTGCACCGTTTTGGTGTGGTTTGGTACCGTATGGATATACTCGTACGGTATTGCACCGTTTTGGTTTGGTTTGGTACCGTATGGATGTACTCGTACGGTATTATACCGTTTTGGTGTGGTTTGGTACCGTAACGAAGTACTCGTACGGTATTGTACCATTTTGGTGTGGTTTGGTACCGTAACGAAGTACTCGTACGGTATTGCACCGTTTTGGTGTGGTTTGCTACCGTATGGATGTACTCGTACGGAATTTGCACCGTTTTGGTGTGGTTTGGTACCGTATGGAAGTTCTCGTACGGTATTGCACCGTTTTGGTGTGGTTTGGTACCGTAACGGAGTACTCGTACGGAATTGCACCATTTTGGTGTGGTTTGGTACCGTATGGATGTACTCGTACGGTATAGCACCGTTTTGGTTTGGTTTGGTACCGTAACGAAGTACTCGTACGGTATTGTACCGTTTTGATGTTGTTTTGTACCGTAACGAAGTACTCGTACAGTATTACACCGTTTTGGTGTGGTTTGGTACCGTATGGATGTACTCGTACGGTATTGCACCGTTTTGGTGTGGTTTTGTACCGTATGGATGTACTCGTACAGTATTGTACCGTTTTGGTGTGGTTTGGTACGGTAACGAAGTACTCGTACGTTATTGTTCCCTTTTGGTGTGGTTTGGTACCGTAACGAAGTACTCGTACGGTATTGCACCGTTTTGGTGTGGTTTGGTACCGTATGGATGTACTCGTACGGTATTGTACCGTTTTTGTGTGGTTTGGTACCGTAACGAACTACTCCTACGTTATTGTTCCCTTTTGGTGTGGTTTGGTACCGTAACGAAGTACTCGTACGGTATTGCACAATTTTCGTGTGGTTTGGTACCATATGGATGTACTCGTACGGTATTGCACCGTTTTGGTGTGGTTTGGTACCGTATGGATGTACTCGTACGGTATTGTACCGTTTTGGTGTGGTTTGGTACCGTAACGAAGTACTCGTACGGTATTGTACCCATTTGGTGTGGTTTGGTACCGTAACGAAGTACTCGTACGGTATTGCACCGTTTTGGTGTGGTGTCGTACCGTATGGAAGTACTCGTACGGTATTGCACCGTTTTGGTGTGGTTTGGTACCGTATGGAAGTACTCGTACGGTATTGCACCGTTTTGGTGTGGTTTGGTACCGTAACGAAATACTCGTACGTTATTGTACCCTTTTGGTGTGGTTTGGTGGTTTGGTACCGTAACGAAGTACTCGTACGGTATTGCACCGTTTTGGTGTGGTTTGGGACCGGAACGATATACTCGTACGGTATTGCACCGTTTTGGTTTGGTTTGGTACCGTAACGAAGTACTCGTACGGTATTGTACCGTTTTGGTGTGGTTTGGTACCGTAACGAAGTACTCATACGGTATTGTACCCTTTTGGTGTGGTTTGGTACCGTAACGAAGTACTCATACGGTATTGTACCCTTTTGGTGTGGTTTGGTACCGTAACGAAGTACTCGTACGGTATTGCACCGTTTTGGTGTGGTTTGGGACCGTAACGATATACTCGTACGGTATTGCACCGTTTTGGTTTGCTTTGGTACCGTAACGAAGTACTCGTACGGTATTGTACCATTTTGGTGTGGTTTGGTACCGTAACGAAGTACTCTTACGGTATTGCACCGTTTTGGTGTGGTTTGGTACCGTATGGATGTACTCGTACTGTATTGTACCGTTTTGGTGTGGTTTGGTACTGTAACGAAGTACTCGTACGGTATTGTACCATTTTGGTGTGGTTTGGGACCGTAACGATGTACTCGTACGGTATTGCACCGTTTTGGTTTGGTTTGGTACCGTAACGAAGTACTCGTACGGTATTGTATCATTTCGGTGTGGTTTGGTACCGTAACGAAGTACACGTACGGTATTGCACCGTTTTGGTGTGGTTTGGTACCGTATGGACGTACTCGTACGGTATTGTACCGTTTTGGTGTGGTTTGGTACCGTAAGAAAGTACTCATACGGTATTGTACCCTTTTGCTGTGGTTTGGTACCGTAACGAAGTACTCGTACGGTATTGCACCGTTTTGGTGTGGTTTGGTACCGTATGGATGTACTCGTACGGTATTGCACCGTTTTGGTTTGGTTTGGTACCGTATGGATGTACTCGTACGGTATTGTACCGTTTTGGTGTGGTTTGGTACCGTAACGAACAACTCGTACGTTATTGTTCCCTTTTGGTGTGGTTGGGTACCGTAACGAAGTACTCGTACGGTATTGCACCGTTTTGGGGTGGTTTGGTACCGTATGGAAGTACTCATACGGTATTGCACCGTTTTGGTGTGGTTTGGTACCGTAACGAAGTACTCGTACGTTATTGTTCCCTTTTGGTGTGGTTTGGTACCGTAACGAAGTACTCGTACGGTATTGCACCGTTTTCGTGTGGTTTGGTACCGTAACGAACTACTCGTACGTTATTGTTCCCTTTTGGTGTGGTTTGGTACCGTAACGAAGTACTCGTACGGTATTGCACCGTTTTAGTGTGGTTCGATACCGTATCGATGTACTCGTACGGTATTGCACCGTTTTTGTGTGGTTTGGTACCGTATGGATGTACTAGTACGGTATTGTACCGTTTTGGTGTGGTTTGGTACCGTAACGAAGTACTCATACGGTATTGTACCCTTTTGGTGTGGTTTGGTACCGTAACGAAGTACTCGTACGGTATTGCACCGTTTTGGTGTGGTTTCGGACCGTAACGATGTACTCGTACGGTATTGCACCGTTTTGGTTTGGTTTGGTACCGTAACGAAGTACTCGAACGGTATTGTACCATTTTGGTGTGGTTTGGTACCGTAACGAAGTACTCGTACGGTATTGCACCGTTTTGGTGTGGTTTGCTACCGTATGGATGTACTCGTACGGAATTTGCACCGTTTTGGTGTGGTTTGGTACCGTATGGAAGTTCTCGTACGGTATTGCACCGTTTTGGTGTGGTTTGGTACCGTAACGGAGTACTCGTACGGAATTGCACCATTTTGGTGTGGTTTGGTACCGTATGGATGTACTCGTACGGTATAGCACCGTTTTGGTTTGGTTTGGTACCGTAACGAAGTACTCGTACGGTATTGTACCGTTTTGGTGTGGTTTTGTACCGTAACGAAGTACTCGTACAGTATTACACCGTTTTGGTGTGGTTTGGTACCGTATGGATGTACTCGTACGGTATTGCAACGTTTTGGTGTGGTTTGGTACCGTATGGATGTACTCGTACGGTATTGTACCGTTTTGGTGTGGTTTGGTACCGTAACGAACTACTCCTACGTTATTGTTCCCTTTTGGTGTGGTTTGGTACCGTAACGAAGTACTCGTACGGTATTGCACCGTTTTGGTGTGGTTTGGTACCGTATGGATTTACTCATACGGTATTGCACCGTTTTGGTGTGGTTTAGTACCGTATGGATGTACTCGTACGGTATTGTACCGTTTTGGTGTGGTTTGGTACCGTAACGAAGTACTCGTACGGTATTGTACCCTTTTGGTGTGGTTTGGTACCGTAACGAAGTACTCGTATGGTATTGCACCGTTTTGGTGTGGTTTGGTACCGTATGGATATACTCGTACGGTATTGCTCCGTTTTGGTTTGGTTTGGTACCGTATGGATGTACTCGTACGGTATTGTACCGTTTTGGTGTGGTTTGGTACCGTAACGAAGTACTCGTACGGTATTGTACCATTTTGGTGTGGTTTGGTACCGTAACGAAGTACTCGTACGGTATTGCACCGTTTTGGTGTGGTTTGCTACCGTATGGATGTACTCGTACGGAATTTGCACCGTTTTGGTGTGGTTTGGTACCGTATGGAAGTTCTCGTACGGTATTGCACCGTTTTGGTGTGGTTTGGTACCGTAACGGAGTACTCGTACGGAATTGCACCAGTTTGGTGTGGTTTGGTACCGTATGGATGTACTCGTACGGTATAGCACCGTTTTGGTTTGGTTTGGTACCGTAACGAAGTACTCGTACGGTATTGTACCGTTTTGGTGTGGTTTTGTACCGTAACGAAGTACTCGTACCGTATTACACCGTTTTGGTGTGGTTTGGTACCGTATGGATGTACTCGTACGGTATTGCACCGTTTTGGTGTGGTTTGGTACCGTATGGATGTACTCGTACAGTATTGTACCGTTTTGGTGTGGTTTGGTACGGTAACGAAGTACTCGTACGTTATTGTTCCCTTTTGGTGTGGTTTGGTACCGTAACGAAGTACTCGTACGGTATTGCACCGTTTTGGTGTGGTTTGGTACCGTATGGATGTACTCGTACGGTATTGTACCGTTTTTGTGTGGTTTGGTACCGTAACGAACTACTCCTACGTTATTGTTCCCTTTTGGTGTGGTTTGGTACCGTAACGAAGTACTCGTACGGTATTGCACAGTTTTCGTGTGGTTTGGTACCATATGGATGTACTCGTACGGTATTCCACCGTTTTGGCATGGTTTGGTACCGTATGGATGTACTCGTACGGTATTGTACCGTTTTGGTGTGGTTTGGTACCGTAACGAAGTACTCGTACGGTATTGTACCCTTTTGGTGTGGTTTGGTACCGTAACGAAGTACTCGTACGGTATTGCACCGTTTTGGTGTGGTTTAGTACCGTATGGATGTCCTCGTACGGTATTGCACCGTTTTGGTGTGGTTTGGTACCGTATGGATGTACTCGTACGGTATTGTACCGTTTTGGTGTGGTTTGGTACCGTAACGAAGTACTCGTACGGTATTGTACCCTTTTGGTGTGGTTTGGTACCGTAACGAAGTACTCGTACGGTATTGCACCGTTTTGGTGTGGTTTCGTACCGTATGGAAGTACTCGTACGGTATTGCACCGTTTTGGTGTGGTTTGGTACCGTATGGAAGTACTCGTACAGTATTGCACCGTTTTGGTGTGGTTTGGTACCGTAACGAAATACTCGTACGTTATTGTTCCCTTTTGGTGTGGTTTGGTACCGTAACGAAGTACTCGTACGGTATTGCACCGTTTTCATGTGGTTTGGTACCGTAACGAACTACTCGTACGTTATTGTTCCCTTTTGGTGTGGTTTGGTACCGTAACGAAGTACTCGTACGGTATTGCACTGTTTTAGTGTGGTTCGATACCGTATGGATGTACTCGTACGGTATTGCATCGTTTTTGTGTGGTTTGGTACCGTATGGATGTACTAGTACGGTATTGTACCGTTTTGATGTGGTTTGGTACCGTAACGAAGTACTCATACGGTATTGTACCCTTTTGGTGTGGTTTGGTGGTTTGGTACCATAACGAAGTACTCGTACGGTATTGCACCGTTTTGGTTTGGTTTGGTACCGTAACGAAGTACTCGTACGGTATTGTACCGTTTTGGTGTGGTTTGGTACCGTAACGAAGTACTCATACGGTATTGTACCCTTTTGGTGTGGTTTGGTACCGTAACGAAGTACTCATACGGTATTGTACCCTTTTGGTGTGGTTTGGTACCGTAACGAAGTACTCGTACGGTATTGCACCGTTTTGGTGTGGTTTGGGACCGTAACGATATACTCGTACGGTATTGCACCGTTTTGGTTTGGTTTGGTACCGTAACGAAGTACTCGTACGGTATTGTACCATTTTGGTGTGGTTTGGTACCGTAACGAAGTACTCTTACGGTATTGCACCGTTTTGGTGTGGTTTGGTACCGTATGGATGTACTCGTACTGTATTGTACCGTTTTGGTGTGGTTTGGTACTGTAACGAAGTACTCGTACGGTATTGTACCATTTTGGTGTGGTTTGGGACCGTAACGATGTACTCGTACGGTATTGCACCGTTTTGGTTTGGTTTGGTACCGTAACGAAGTACTCATACGGTATTGTATCATTTCGGTGTGGTTTGGTACCGTAACGAAGTACTCGTACGGTATTGCACCGTTTTGGTGTGGTTTGGTACCGTATGGAAGTACTCGTACGGTATTGCACCGTTTTGGTGTGGTTTGGTACCGTATGGATGTACTCGTACAGTATTGTACCGTTTTGGTGTGGTTTGGTACCGTAACGAAGTACTCATACGTTATTGTTCCCTTTTGGTGTGGTTTGGTACCGTAACGAAGTACTCGTACGGTATTGCACCATTTTGGTGTGGTTTGGTACCGTATGGATGTACTCGTACGGTATTGTACCGTTTTTGTGTGGTTTGGTACCGTAACGAACTACTCCTACGTTATTGTTCCCTTTTGGTGTGGTTTGGTACCGTAACGAAGTACTCGTACGGTATTGCACTGTTTTAGTGTGGTTCGATACCGTATGGATGTACTCGGACGGTATTGCATCGTTTTTGTGTGGTTTGGTACCGTATGGATGTACTAGTACGGTATTGTACCGTTTTGGTTAGGTTTGGTACCGTAACGAAGTACTCGTACGGTATTGTACCCTTTTGGTGTGGTTTGGTACCGTAACGAAGTACTCGTACGGTATTGCACCGTTTTGGTGTGGTTTCGTACCGTATGGAAGTACTCGTACGGTATTGCACCGTTTTGGTGTGGTTTGGTACCGTATGGAAGTACTCGTACGGTATTGCACCGTTTTGGTGTGGTTTGGTACCGTAACGAAATACTCGTACGTTATTGTTCCCTTTTGGTGTGGTTTGGTACCGTAACGAAGTACTCGTACGGTATTGCACCGTTTTCGTGTGGTTTGGTACCGTAACGAACTACTCGTACGTTATTGTTCCCTTTTGGTGTGGTTTGGTACCGTAACGAAGTACTCGTACAGTATTGTACCGTTTTGGTGTGGTTTGGTACCGTAACGAAGTACTCGTACGTTATTGTTCCCTTTTGGTGTGGTTTGGTACCGTAACGAAGTACTCGTACGGTATTGCACCGTTTTGGTGTGGTTTGGTACCGTATGGATAAACTCTTACGGTATTGTACCGTTTTTGTGTGGTTTGGTACCGTAACGAACTACTCCTACGTTATTGTTCCCTTTTGGTGTGGTTTGGTACCGTAACGAAGTACTCGTACGGTATTGCACAGTTTTGGTGTGGTTTGGTACCGTATGGATGTACTCGTACGGTATTCCACCGTTTTGGTGTGGTTTGGTACCGTATGGATGTACTCGTACGGTATTGTACCGTTTTGGTACCGTAACGAAGTACTCGTACGGTATTGTACCCTTTTGGTGTGGTTTGGTACCGTAACAAAGTACTCGTACGGTATTGCACCGTTTTGGTGTGGTTTGGTACCGTATGGATGTCCTCGTACGGTATTGCACCGTTTTGGTTTGGTTTGGTACCGTATGAATTTACTCGTACGGTATTGTACCGTTTTGGTGTGGTTTGGTGCCGTAACGAAGTACTCGTACGTTATTGTTCCCTTTTGGTGTGGTTTGGTACCGAAACGAAGCACACGTACGGTATTGCACCGTTTTGGTGTGGTTTGGTACCGTATGGATGTACTCGTACGGTATTGCACCGTTTTGGTGTGGTTTGGTACCGTATGGAAGTACTCGTACGGTATTGCATCGTTTTGGTGTGGTTCGGTCCCGTATGGATGTACTCGTACTGTATTATACCGTTTTGGTGTGGTTTGGCACTGTAACGAAGTACTCGTACGGTATTGTACCATTTTGGTGTGGTTTGGGACCGTAACGATGTACTCGTACGGTATTGCACCGTTTTGGTTTGGTTTGGTACCGTAACGAAGTACTCGTACGGTATTGTATCATTTCGGTGTGGTTTGGTACCGTAACGAAGTACTCGTACGGTATTGCACCGTTTTGGTGTGGTTTGGTACCGTATGGATGTACTCGTACGGTATTGTACCGTTTTGGTGTGGTTTGGTACCGTAACAAAGTACTCGTACGGTATTGTACCCTTTTGCTGTGGTTTGGTACCGTAACGAAGTACTCGTACGGTATTGCACCGTTTTGGTGTGGTTTGGTACCGTATGGATGTACTCGTACGGTATTGCACCGTTTTGGTTTGGTTTGGTACCGTATGGATGTACTCGTACTGTATTGTACCGTTTTGGTGTGGTTTGGTACCGTCACGAAATACTCGTACGTTATTGTTCCCTTTTGGTGTGGTTTGGTACCGTAACGAAGTACTCGTACGGTATTGCACCGTTTTCGTGTGGTTTGGTACCGTAACGAACTACTCGTACGTTATTGTTCCCTTTTGGTGTGGTTTGGTACCGTAACGAAGTACTTGTACGGTATTGCACTGTTTTAGTGTGGTTCGATACCGTATGGATGTACTCGTACGGTATTGCATCGTTTTTGTGTGGTTTTGTACCGTATGGATGTACTAGTACGGTATTGTACCGTTTTGGTGTGGTTTGGTACCGTAACGAAGTACTCATACGGTATTGTACCCTTTTGGTGTGGTTTGGTGGTTTGGTACCGTAACGAAGTACTCGTACGGTATTGCACCGTTTTGGTGTGGTTTGGGACCGTAACGATATACTCGTACGGTATTGCACTGTTTTGGTTTGGTTTGGTACCGTAACGAAGTACTCGTACGGTATTGTACCGTTTTGGTGTGGTTTGGTACCGTAATGAAGTACTCATACGGTATTGTACCCTTTTGGTGTGGTTTGGTACCGTAACGAAGTACTCATACGGTATTGTTCCCTTTTGGTGTGGTTGGGTACCGTAACGAAGTACTCGTACGGTATTGCACCGTTTTGGTGTGGTTTGGTACCGTATGGAAGTACTCGTACGGTATTGCACCGTTTTAGTGTGGTTTGGTACCGTATGGATGTACTCGTACAGTATTGTACCGTTTTGGTGTGGTTTGGTACCGTAACGAAGTACTCGTACGTTATTGTTCCCTTTTGGTGTGGTTTGGTACCGTAACGAAGTACTCGTACGGTATTGCACCGTTTTGGTGTGGTTTGGTACCGTATGGATAAACTCGTACGGTATTGTACCGTTTTTGTGTGGTTTGGTACCGTAACGAACTACTCCTACGTTATTGTTCCCTTTTGGTGTGGTTTGGTACCGTAACGAAGTACTCGTACGGTATTGCACAGTTTTGGTGTGGTTTGGTACCGTATGGATGTACTCGTACGGTATTCCACCGTTTTGGTGTGGTTTGGTACCGTATGGATGTACTCGTACGGTATTGCACCGTTTTGGTGTGGTTTGGGACCGTAACGATATACTCGTACGGTATTGCACTGTTTTGGTTTGGTTTGGTACCGTAACGAAGTACTCGTACGGTATTGTACCGTTTTGGTGTGGTTTGGTACCGTAATGAAGTACTCATACGGTATTGTACCGTTTTGGTGTGGTTTGGTACCGTAACGAAGTACTCATACGGTATTGTACCCTTTTGGTGTGGTTTGGTGGTTTGGTACCGTAACGAAGTACTCGTACGGTATTGCACCGTTTTGGTGTGGTTTGGGACCGTAACGATATACTCGTACGGTATTGCACTGTTTTGGTTTGGTTTGGTACCGTAACGAAGTACTCGTACGGTATTGTACCGTTTTGGTGTGGTTTGGTACCGTAATGAAGTACTCATACGGTATTGTACCCTTTTGGTGTGGTTTGGTACCGTAACGAAGTACTCATACGGTATTGTTCCCTTTTGGTGTGGTTGGGTACCGTAACGAAGTACTCGTACGGTATTGCACCGTTTTGGTCTGGTTTGGTACCGTATGGAAGTACTCGTACGGTATTGCACCGTTTTGGTGTGGTTTGGTACCGTATGGATGTACTCGTACAGTATTGTACCGTTTTGGTGTGGTTTGGTACCGTAACGAAGTACTCGTACGTTATTGTTGTGGAGGCTTCGGTAATCGTCTCGGTAATATAACCGGACCACCATCAACCGAGGCCTCATATTGACATGGGCCTGTGTATATCTTTCTGTTTACTCGCTCGGAGTCAAGTCTCCTGTTTACACTTCGGCTAGTTACCGAGGTGTACATTCCGCTTGGGACTTTTGGCAGAATGCAGCATAGCAGGAGGGGACCATGAGCGATACGTGGCGAAAAGGATCATCTGCCCATGTGCTTCGTAACCGTCTTATCCCGTGGCGTCATCTATGATGTCACCAAGGGCGGTTACCTAAGCGTGACCTCCACGCACTGGCTTGGAGCCCAAGTTAACCTAGGTCTATAAATACAAAGGGATATTCATCTTTGAGAGGTATGCCATCTTCCCCTAACCCTAGACCTAAAAGCAACTCTCCTTACATCTAACTTGATCGTCGGAGGGTCACAGGGCTATTCCAGCCTTAGTGACTTGTTGCAGGTCCATCGGCGGAGGAACGGAGCAGCGGAAGTGAAGTACAAGTTCAGGCGAAGGTCCTTCCTCCTAAATCGAACCCCTACAATTGGCGACTCCGCTGGGGACCTAGCCATCCTTTCAACTTTCACTTCCCCCCATCTGCTCCGTTAAAACATCCAGAATCAAACATGGTGGAGATCGACGACGCACATCACGGTGGTACCGCCCACGGGCTCGGTTCCCTCGTGGACCACAGCCTGGCTTCTGGAGGAGCGGCGGCCCATGGAAAGAACCACATATCCATCGGAGTTGGCGCCGGAGCATCAGCTCCAGACGCAGGCCCATCCTCCGAGCTCCACTCCTACATCCGCCATCTCGAGCGCAAAATCGATGATCTCACGACGGTTGTAGACCGCGACAGACACGTCCGAGACGAGTTGGCAGAGATCAAACACCTCCTCATCTCCCCATCTCATTCCTCCGGGAGCCGCGGCGGAAGAACAAACCGTCGCACCCCCCCACGCAGTCACGAAGCCGGTCACCTGCTAGAGCACAGATCCCGTCCTTCAGTCAAGGATCGTCTTGAGTCACCAAGACCGGTGGACACACGAGCCCCAAAAGAAACATCGCGCAGGGACCGTTCTCGCTCTCCTGCGCAACTTCGAAGGAGGCCATCGGCCTTTGACAGGCTCGGTGGTGGGAGCGTCTCTGCCTCCTCCACCCACTCCGTCCTTGTGGGCAGGACATGCCAGGAATCTACCCCTAGCCTCACAAGGGCATCCAGGGGAGATGACGGCCTTGTCGAGATCCAGACTAGAGGATACCGGGAGCGCCTGAAGGGCCCCCGAGCCAGAAGTCCCATCGTCTCGCACCCCGGCGGCGCAAACAGCAGGAGCCCGGTCACCGAGCGCCTCGAGGCTTCCGCTCGGGATAGCTACCGACATCATCGCCAGGAGCGTTTTCCCAGAAAAACGGTTAGTATCGATCCAAAGAGAAAGGAGCACGAACGATTGGACAAACTCGTCCCCAAGAAGCGTACAGCGACTGAGCGTCCAGACGGCCCCGACCGTTCGATCCCACCTCATCGCGATGCGCGACTTGCACGACTCTCGACCTCTCCATTCACAAGAGAGATCGACTCGGTTACCCCACCCAAAGGATTCTCCCAACCCAAGTTCGCAAAATATGACGGCAAGACCGAGGCGTACACTCATCTGGTCCAGTATAAAACCGTCATGTCTCTATTTCTTCGGAATGAACCCTCGGATGATGCTTTCCTGTGCAAAGTGTTTCCAGCAAGCCTCGGCAACCTGGGCCTCACCTGGTTCAATCAACTCCCGGCTCGGTCAATCTCCTCGTTCGATTCCCTCTGTGACGCCTTCATGGCACGGTTCGTAACGAGCAACAAGCACGAGAAGGAGATCGACTCCCTCTTAGCCCTCCGTAAGAGGAACGACGAAACGCTTCGGCAGTACGCCGGCCGTTATTGGGAGTTGTTCAATGAGATAGAAGGTTGCGACGGTGTCATCTCTGCCCGAGGATTCAAGCTCGGTCTCACATCCCAGGACGAGCAAGTCTACGACGACCTCGCTCGCCATAAGCCGAACTCTATGAAGGACCTTATGACTCGAATCGAGAACTGGTGTCAGCTCATCGAGTCCAAGGCAGAGAGAGGCATCGGGAAGCCTACAAGTTCAAAAGCGTTGAACACTTCGGTATCCATACCGGCCCCCGCACCTGTCTCAACCTCGAAGAAACAGGTCAACACGATCAAGCAGTCGCCGAGGAGGGGGCCGAAGCCAAGCGACTTCAACGCCGAAAAGACCGTCTTCACCATTCCCATCTACCGGATCATTGATCAAGTGAAGGATCAGCCTTTTTTCTCCTTCCCCAATCAAAAGCTCGGAACCGAAAATGGGAAAATCAAGAATCCCATCGTTCGATGCAGCTACCATAGCGAGCAAGGTCACTTCACCACAGCATGCAAGCCCTTCAAGGCCTACTTGGAACAGCTTGTTGCTGGTGGCCACCTCGGAAACTTCATCGATCACGAGAAGACGACGGCTCGGACACAGAGGACCGAATCACATACCGAGGAAGAGGTACAGACAATCAACGTCATACATGGTCCCTTGAACCCCGAAGCCGCTCGAGTCATCCGGGCAGAATTGAATGAAGCCTCCTCCTCCAAGCAGGTCATGATAGTTGGCCCCGAACCGAAGCGCCCAAGAACCGACGACGGCTCCAAATGGACGATAACGTTTACCGAGAAGGATCTCGACCGTGTCCAACTTCCCCACAACGACGCCCTCGTGGTCACGCTACGCATCGGAAATTTCAATGTCCGTCGCGTCCTCGTAGACCAGGGCAGCTCGGCCGAAGTCATGTACTACTCCCTTTTCAAGGATCTGAAGATTCCCGAGACCGACCTCCGTCCTTCCGAAGTTCCCCTTATCGGCTTCAACGGAGCTCCTGTCTGGCCCATCGGTATGATCACTCTTCCTGTCCGTGCCGGCTCGGTAACGCTTGAAATAGACTTTGTGGTGGTCGACGTCCCTGGCCCTTACAACGCCATTGTCGGTCGAACCTGGCTGCATAGGCTTAAAGCGATTGCTTCCACTTATCACCAAGTGGTACGTTTCATCGGCACTAACGGGCACCAGGAAGACCTGTACGGAGACCAGACCGCGGCCAAGCAGTGCTACGTCAACGCTGTCCGAAGCACCAAGCAGACCCCCCGGGTGAATCTCATTGAAGCACCAGAAGCCCCAGTTTTGGAGGACGTCGGCAGATCCCCCGACGACAAAACCGTCGAAGATGTGGCCACAATCCCAATCACCGAGGACGGCTCCCGCTTCTTCCTTGTCAGTTCCTCACTTAGTGACACTGATCGGAACGAGACGGTAGCTTTTCTCAACCGAAACATTGAAGTGTTCGCCTGGACTCCCTACGAGATGCCGGGGCTCGACCCCTCTTTTATCTGCCACGAGCTCAACATCGACAAAGCCAAGCGACCGGTCGTACAGAAGGCACGACGGTCCTCTCCCATTCACTCCGAGGCCGTCATTGAAGAAGTCAACCGACTCCTAAACGCTGGGGCAATCAGAGAGGTCCAGTACCCCAAGTGGTTGGCTAACACCGTCGTAGTCAAGAAGAAAAATGGCAAATGGCGTGTCTGCGTCGACTACTCCAACCTTAACGATGCTTGCCCGAAGGACTTCTTTCCTCTTCCCCGAATCGACCAGCTTGTCGACGCCACCTCTGGCCACGAGCGACTCAGCTTTTTGGATGCGTACCGGGGCTACCACCAGATCGCCATGAGCGAAGGCGATATCGAGAACACCGCCTTCATTACCCCCCACGGGATCTTCGGTTACCTCGTAATGCCCTTCGGTTTGAAAAATGCCGGAGCAACCTTCCAGCGAATGATAACCAAGATGTTCGAGCAATTACTGGGCGACACTATGCTGGCATACATTGACGACATGGTGGTTAAAAGTCTTCGTGCCGGTGATCATCTAACCCACCTTGCCGAAGTCTTCGAGATACTAAAGCGCCACAAACTCCGCCTCAATGCCGAGAAATGTGTCTTCGGCGTCAGCTCCGGCAAATTTCTCGGCCATCTCGTCTCCCGGCGCGGTATTGAGGCCGATCCTTCCCAAATTCAAGCAATTGATCAGCTCTCGGCTCCCCACAACAAGCGCGATGTTCAGCGTCTAACCGGGATGGCTGCTGCTCTGAATCGGTTTATAAGTCGCTCCTCGGACAAATGTCAGCCATTTTTCGCTCTACTAAAGGGCAGCCGACGAAGCTTCAACTGGACAGAAGAATGTGACCGAGCCCTCCAGCGACTAAAGGAGTATCTTTCCACGGCTCCACTCCTCGTCACTCCAAGGGACCAGGAAGACCTGTTCCTCTATCTAGCTGTCTCCCCGCACGCCGTCAGCTCGGTGCTCGTCCGACAGGAGGGTCGGGAGCACCAGCCAATCTACTACTCCAGCAAAACCATGACTCCCGCCGAGACGCGCTACCTCCCCCTGGAGAAGCTCGTGCTCGCCCTAATCTAAGCCTCCCGAAAGCTTGCCCCGTATTTCCAGTCTCATCGCATCATCATCCTGACCGAGTTCCCCCTCAAATCTCTTCTCCGAAAGGCCGATCTCTCCAACCGAATTTCACAATGGGCCGTTGAGATTGCCAATTTCGAAATCCACTTTCAGCCTCGGACAGCAATAAAGGCTCAGGTTCTGGCTGACTTCATCGCAGAGCTTACACCGCCCAACGTATCTGCTTCGGCACCCCCACCGAGCACCGAAGCAGTACTCCAGGCCAACCCTAGCACAGCTTGGCAGCTCTTTCACGGAGATGTATGGAAAATGTACGTCGATGGCGCATCCAACAGCCGAGGCGCAGGTGCGGGCGTCGTTCTTCTCTCACCCTCCGGTGTCTTGCACGAAAGCTCCTTCTCCATCAATTTCCCAGCCTCTAACAACGAGGCCGAATATGAGGCGTTAATCTCCGGACTCAAGACTGCCGAAGCCATTGGCATCGAAGAGCTCGTCGTTTACAGCGACTCCCAGTTGGTGGTTAACCAACTCTCTGAAGAATACGAAGCTCGGGATGACCGCATGCGTACCTACCTAAGCGCCGCTGTCCAGCTCATTCAACGCTTTAAAGCAATCAGAGTCGAGCATATTTCAAGGGAACAGAACGCCCACGCCGACGCCCTGGCAGGTCTCGCTTCGGCATTCTCATGCACTGGGCACCGATCCATTTCCTTCAATTCTATTGACAAGCCCAGTTTTGAACTCGAAGACCTACAGAAGGAAGTACTCAACATAGAGCTCGGTCCGAGCTGGATGGATGAAATCGTCCTTTACCTAAGGGAAGACTCCCTTCCCACCGACAAAAAGGACGCCCACCGACTCCGCAACAAAGCTGCCCTCTTCTGGCTCAATCCCAACGGCAAGCTTTACCGAAGATCGTTTACCGGGCAGTACTTATTGGTTGCACACCCACATCAAGTTCCGGGCATTATCGAAGAGCTTCACGCCGGTGACAGCGGTTGTCACTTCGGTGGACGATCGCTCGCCCACCGAGCCCTCACTCAGGGATATTGGTGGCCGACAATGAAGAAGGACGCTGAAGAGTTCGTCAAGCGTTGCAAAAAGTGCCAGATGTTCGCTCCCATTATCCATCAGCCGGCCCGGGACCTGAGCCCTCTCACCAGCCCCTGGCCCTTCTCCCAATGGGGCATGGATATCGTTGGAAAGCTCCCAGTCGCTCCGGGTGGATTCAAGTTCCTTTTAACCGCAACAGATTATTTCTCGAAATGGGTCGAGGCCGAGCCCCTGGTAACCATCGAAGAAACAGACGTCATCCGCTTTGTGTGGCGCAACATCATCTCACGCTTCGGTGTGCCGTTCGCCATAATTACTGACAATGGAGGGCAGTTTACAGGACAGAAGTACCGGGCTCTGCTTGACGAATACGGTATCAAATGGGACACGTCCACTCCGGCTTACCCCCAGGGCAACGGACAGGCTGAGGCGGCAAACAAAGCAATTTCATCCGGGCTAAAGCGACGACTCGAGTCACGGCGAGGAAAGTGGGCCGAAGAGCTGCCCAGGGTACTCTGGGGCTATCGTACGACGCCTCGGCGATCAACCGGTCGCACACCTTTTTCCTTGGCATTCGGAATGGAGGCGGTCATCCCACTCCAAGTCGGACTCCCAACAATGAGAACAGAAAATTTTGATGAGTCGGTCAACAACACCACCATTGCTTCGGACCTAGATTTAGCCGAAGAAGAACGGGACAACGCAAGGATAAAGCTCGCTTCATACCAACAGGAGGTTGCAAAGGGTTACAACCGAAGCGTGCGCCTCCGGTCGTTTAAGCCTGACGATCTCGTTTGGAAAAAGGTGGTGGAGAAGTCCAAAAAGCGAAAGTTAATGCCCAATTGGGAGGGTCCTTACCGAGTTCTCAAGCACCTCGGTTCGGGTAATTACAAATTGGAGAAACTGGATGGTTCCCCCATTGCTAAGTCATGGAACGCCAACAATCTGAAGAAGTTCTACGGATAGTGCTCGGCCACCGAAGCCCGTTTTGTCCTTATTACGTTGCATTTTCTTTTAAGAAAGTTTTGAAAGCAATCTGCTTATGTATTGACAATACCCCGAGTTTTAATGAGAATGCTCTTTGGCACTATTCGTACACTGATTGTTTAAATTACTTATACTTGGCCTATTCTTGCCCGGACCATTTTATACCGACTTCAGGGATATTATTCTCCCATAGGTGATACCCTCGGAGAAAAATCCCCACCAAGTCGCCCGGGCCTCTTCGGTCGTCTAAATTTCTGGTCACTCGCTGTAAGGATACTCGGCCTTTTTCTCCGAGCCCCTTACACCGACCCATCAGCAATTTCTCACTGTTCGGACTCGCCGCGTCACGAACCTATGGCAGAAGCCATACCACTTCATTACGCCGGCCTACGTCCCTAGCAGTAATACAATCCCGCGCCTGCTCGATAAGCTCATTTCTATTAATCAGCAAGGGCGTGCAATGTCAAAAGTTCATTACAATGAATGGTTCTGATTCGGTCCTACTAAGCTGGGGCTTCGGAACGAGTCACTTTTTCTTGATTGAACATCTTTTTTATGCTTGGCAAAACGATTCGGTTAACGCTTCGGTTAAACTTGTTTCTACAAACTTTTTAAGTCCCACCGAAGCAGGGGCATCATAACCTAAGGAGCAAACCAATCAAACAAGCATTTCAAAGATAAAAACATTCAAGAAAAGAAGAGCATTCATTCACGAACAATAAACAAAAGGGGTACTGCTTCAAGTATCAAACAATTACAATCCCTGGAACGGCAAACTCCAAATGTCCGGAGCCGTCCAGTAAACCGACCATTCAAGCAAAAATTAAAGTACTTTTTCAGAGTTACAAAATATAAAGTTCCTACGCTTCATCAGGGAACAGGGGCACTAAGGTCAGCTGGCTCCTCGGTCGCTTGGGGCTCCTGGATCGGCACCTGCTCGTTTTCCTCCTCCGGTAGCACGAGCTCTTCAGGAGGGGGCTCAGGCACGGTTCGAAGCTCCGAACCCTCTGGCAGAGTAAGCTTGCTTATCAAGGCCTCGTGGCCGTACCGAAGTCCGTCCAAGAACCGATCCCTGAAGAGCTCGGCTTCTATCTCCCGGACCTGCTTCTTATATTCTACTCCGGCAGCATCCCAGCCCTCATCGTAGCCTTTGTTCCTTGCAAACTCGACCTCCCGAGCCCCAGCAGCCCTCAATGTGTCAGCATCCTCCTCAGCTTTTTTGGCTTTCGCTTCGGCAAGAACCCGCTCCCGGTCGCACCGCTGAAAGTCGGCTAGGTAGAGGTCACAAGTCTCCCTCGCCACTTTCAGGTCGTCCTCTCTCTGAGCAAGTGTCTTCCTCAGCAGCTCCATCTCCTGCTCCCGTGCCTGGCACTGTTCGTTCACAGCGAGCACCCGAGCGCCGGCCTACCAACACAATTAAAATTGATCAAAATTCCAATAAAACGATCGAAGGAGTAAGAAAAGAAACTTTCAGAAGTAACTTACTTTCAGAAGTGCCTGCGCTATCTCTCCTGTCAGATCCACGGTGCACCCCTCAACAGCTCGGGCATCCTTCGGAAGAATACACGACCGAAGCAGCCCAAACGCCGTCCCAATGTTAGAAGACGCGCTATCAGCATGATGAATCAGGCGCCCCGAGTAGTGACGAACCTCGGGGGCCCAGGGGACCTCCCTCGCCGGAACGCGAGTCCTCGTCTCGGTTCCCCCCCGGCTCTCCACATCCCCCTCATCTCCTCGGGCCCCTGTTTCATCTATCAAGATCGGCTCCCCGCCCCTCCCTTGTCCGAAGCCTTCTTCCTCGGTGCGAGCCCTCTTCTCCGGCGGCTCCTGAGGAGAAACAGGGATCACCCTCGAGGTTCCGGTCCCCGGCGAGCCAACCCTGACGCCAGCACCCTGCCCTCGTGGCCTTTGGCGCCGAAGGTTGAGCACTTCCCTTCCACGACCGGTCATCTCTCCACTAAGTCCCGTCCTTTCTGGGGTCTCCCGGTCGATTTCTTCCCGGATCACGCCTCGGGGAACAGACTCACCAACTTCGTCTTCTGTCGCCCCGGCTCCTCCTCTCCTGCCTTCTCCTCTTCCTTGGTTTCTTCCTCGGCCACGTCCTCGTCCCCCTCGAGAAACTCCTTGCTGCCTCGGCTTCTTTTTCAAATAACCGGTGTAAGTCGGTTTGTATCCGAGCAGATCGGGTGCATACCGACTCGTGATAGGGATTGCGTAGGCCGCTGTTATTTGCGCTCGGTTAGCTCTTGCCCGAAGCTCTGCAACGATGCCCTCGGCTGAAAGATAGAGAATGGAAGAATCAGTATACAATGAGGAAAGAAAAATGTGCAAACATAATAAAGCTAAGAAGATGTTTCTACCGACCAGGAGCCCCGGTTTCGAACTGAACTGTGGTGGCTGTGTCCGCGCTCTCCCCGGGTCCAAACATAAAATTCCCGGTGACCGACACATAAATACTCGCCCACTCTTCCGAGTCAGGAAGATGGTCGATAAGGAAGGTGTCGTATCCCGTCCTACATGAGAGGTAGTGACGGTCGCTCTCCCGGTTAACTCCAACGAGGTATACACCGAAAAGCTCCTCGAGTCCGAACGTCAGGTTATATTGTCTCCTCAGCTCTATAATGCTCGTGATGATCCGGTAGGAGTTCACCGTCAGCTGAGAAGACGTGAGGGAGAGAGCTCGGAGAACCCTTCGGACAAACTGATGAAGGGGGAATCTAACGCCCCCCTCTGTGATAGCCATCAAGGGGAATATGAGTGCTCCCTCCCGGTGTGGAAGGTCCTTGGGGTCGCTGTTCGGTAAGATCCGAATGTCAACGTCATGAGGAACGCTGTATACCCTCTTAAATTCGGCATAAGAAGCCGAGGAGCCGTCAAAGTATTGATTTCGGTATGGGCATGGCCTCATCGCCCTCCTGCGTCCCCGTACCTCCTCGGGGGCATCGGCGAATGGACCCGGACCTTGGTTCGAGGTACTTGGGGCTTCCATATCTTGGGAGTCAAACGTCGTCACCTCACGAGGAGCTCTCGAGGGTTCAAATGGTTCAACGCAGTCGATTGGAGTCCGGAAGAATGCCCTCTCCCGAAGTGTCTGGCGAATGTCCTCGGGAATTTCAACAGGAGAAGAACCTGAACTACCGGAACTGTCCGAAGAGAGCTCGATGACCATTCGCTTCTGCCTAACCAAGGAAAGGAATACAAAAACCCGTTAGCTATGTGCTCAGGGAAAAAATCAATGTCTAGCGCTCAGTGCGGAATGGTCATCGCTCCCCGGAGTCCTCGAACAATCGTTTCCTATAAAGGCGTTTCCCTCTCGGAAGAATTTCTAAAAACAGAAGTCCTTTCCCTTGGGATCAGGGTGAGTCTAGGTCTCGGGATAAGTTTTGGCCTCGGGATGAATCTAGGTCTCGGGATGAGTTTAGACCTCGGTAATAGCGTGAACAACGCTGGAGAAGCCCAGCGCCGCCTTGAACCAGACGGTGGCGAGCGGTTGCTCAGCCGTAACAAGTGCAAGAAAACGGCGAAAAACTCAAAACAATGGTCAAAACGTGAAGAATAAAGCAAGAAGGTCGACATACCTCAAGTTTGTGCAAGATCTCCCAACCAAAACGATCGAAATCTCGACTGAAAGCTGGAAGTATACGGCGGCGGCGGTTCGACTTCAGAAGCAGAAGAAAGGGTGACGATCTCACCTCTGTCTCTCCTATTTATATTGATAGAGATGGAAAGCTGCGCGGGAAACGAAGCGTCGTGCATTGAGCCGTTAGATCATCGACATGTGTTATCATCGAACGGCTAGTATCAAGGACTCTGCACCGAGGACAGGCGCCGGATATTCGGACCTTAGGCATGTTGACGCGTGTCACCGAAGCGACGTTTCGTACCAATCAACTGGCATGGCACGTGCCGAGGCAGCTTTTTGATTCTGAGATCTCGGCAACAGTTGACACGTGGCTCTTCTCTGGCGCGGGTTGAACGAAATCTACCGAAGCAACTTCACCCTTCGGTTATTCTCTAAAAAGAAAGATCAAGGCCTGATGTCTCATGCGATAGGATCAAGACAATGAAGCAGAGGTGCAACGCTCCAGGGACTTGAGGGGCTATTGTGGAGGCTTCGGTAATCGTCTCGGTAATATAACCGGACCACCATCAACCGAGGCCTCATATTGACATGGGCCTGTGTATATCTTTCTGTTTACTCGCTCGGAGTCAAGTCTCCTGTTTACACTTCGGCTAGTTACCGAGGTGTACATTCCGCTTGGGACTTTTGGCAGAATGCAGCATAGCAGGAGGGGACCATGAGCGATACGTGGCGAAAAGGATCATCTGCCCATGTGCTTCGTAACCGTCTTATCCCGTGGCGTCATCTATGATGTCACCAAGGGCGGTTACCTAAGCGTGACCTCCACGCACTGGCTTGGAGCCCAAGTTAACCTAGGTCTATAAATACAAAGGGATATTCATCTTTGAGAGGTATGCCATCTTCCCCTAACCCTAGACCTAAAAGCAACTCTCCTTACATCTAACTTGATCGTCGGAGGGTCACAGGGCTATTCCAGCCTTAGTGACTTGTTGCAGATCCATCGGCGGAGGAACGGAGCAGCGGAAGTGAAGTACAAGTTCAGGCGAAGGTCCTTCCTCCTAAATCGAACCCCTACAATTGTTCCCTTTTGGTGTGGTTTGGTACCGTAACGAAGTACTCGTACGGTATTGCACCGTTTTGGTGTGGTTTGGTACCGTATGGATAAACTCGTACGGTATTCTACCGTTTTTGTGTGGTTTGGTACCGTAACGAACTACTCCTACGTTATTGTTCCCTTTTGGTGTGGTTTGGTACCGTAACGAAGTACTCGTACGGTATTGCACAGTTTTGGTGTGGTTTGGTACCGTATGGATGTACTCGTACGGTATTCCACCGTTTTGGTGTGGTTTGGTACCGTATGGATGTACTCGTACGGTATTGTACCGTTTTGGTACCGTAACGAAGTACTCGTACGGTATTGTACCCTTTTGGTGTGGTTTGGTACCGTAACGAAGTACTCGTACGGTATTGCACCGTTTTGGTGTGGTTTGGTACCGTATGGACGTCCTCGTACGGTATTGCACCGTTTTGGTTTGGTTTGGTACCGTATGAATTTACTCGTACGGTATTGTACCGTTTTGGTGTGGTTTGGTGCCGTAACGAAGTACTCGTACGTTATTGTTCCCTTTTGGTGTGGTTTGGTACCGAAACGAAGCACACGTACGGTATTGCACCGTTTTGGTGTGGTTTGGTACCGTATGGATGTACTCGTACGGTATTGCACCGTTTTGGTGTGGTTTGGTACCATATGGAAGTACTCGTACGGTATTGCATCGTTTTGGTGTGGTTCGGTACCGTATGGATGTACTCGTACTGTATTATACCGTTTTGGTGTGGTTTGGCACTGTAACGAAGTACTCGTACGGTATTGTACCATTTTGGTGTGGTTTGAGACCGTAACGATGTACTCGTACGGTATTGCACCGTTTTGGTTTGGTTTGGTATCGTAACGAAGTACTCGTACGGTATTGTATTATTTCGGTGTGGTTTGGTACCGTAACGAAGTACTCGTACGGTATTGAACCGTTTTGGTGTGGTTTGGTACCGTATGGATGTACTCGTACGGTATTGTACCGTTTTGGTGTGGTTTGGTACCGTAACAAAGTACTCGTATGGTATTGTACCCTTTTGCTGTGGTTTGGTACCGTAACGAAGTACTCGTACGGTATTGCACCGTTTTGGTGTGGTTTGGTACCGTATGGATGTACTCGTACGGTATTGCACCGTTTTGGTTTGGTTTGGTACCGTATGGATGTACTCGTACTGTATTGTACCGTTTTGGTGTGGTTTGGTACCGTAACGAACTACTCGTACGTTATTGTTCCCTTTTGGTGTGGTTGGGTACCGTAACGAAGTACTCGTACGGTATTGCACCGTTTTTGTGTGGTTTGGTACCGTATGGATGTACTCATACGGTATTGCACCGTTTTGGTTTGGTTTGGTACCGTATGGATGTACTCGTACGGTATTGCACTGTTTTGGTTTGGTTTGGTACCATAACGAAGTACTCGTACGGTATTGTACCATTTTGGTGTGGTTTGGTACCGTAACGAAGTACTCGTACGGTATTGCACCGTTTTGGTGTGGTTTGGTACCGTATGGATGTACTCGTATGGTATTGTATTGTTTTGGTGTGGTTTGGTACCGTAACGAAGTACTCGTACGGTATTGTACCCTTTTGGTGTGGTTTGGTACCGTAACGAAGTACTCGTACGGTATTGCACCGTTTTGGTGTGGTTTGGTACCGTATGGACGTACTCGTACGGTATTGCACCGTTTTGGTGTGGTTTGGTACCGTATTGATGTACTCGTACAGTATTGTACCGTTTTGGTGTGGTTTGGTACCGTAACGAAGTACTCGTACGTTATTGTTCCCTTTTGGTGTGGTTTGGTACCGTAACGAAGTACTTGTACGGTATTGCACCGTTTTGGTGTGGTTTGGTACCGTATGGATGTACTCGTACGGTATTGTACCGTTTTTGTGTGGTTTGGTACCGTAACGAACTACTCCTACGTTATTGTTCCCTTTTGGTGTGGTTTGGTACCGTAACGAAGTACTCGTACGGTATTGCACAGTTTTCGTGTGGTTTGGTACCGTATGGATGTACTCGTACGGTATTCCACCGTTTTGGTGTGGTTTGGTACCGTATGGATGTACTCGTACGGTATTGTACCGTTTTGGTGTGGTTTGGTACCGTAACGAAGTACTCGTACGTATTGTACCCTTTTGGTGTGGTTTGGTACCGTAACGAAGTACTCGTACGGTATTGCACTGTTTTGGTGTGGTTTGGTACCGTATGGATGTCCTCGTACGGTATTGCACCGTTTTGGTTTGGTTTTGTACCGTATGGATGTATTCGTACGGTATTGTACCGTTTTGGTGTGGTTTGGTGCCGTAACGAAGTACTCGTACGTTATTGTTCCGTTTTGGTGTGGTTTTGTACCGAAACGTAGCACTCGTACGGTATTGCACCGTTTTGGTGTGGTTTGGTACCGTATGGATGTACTCGTACGGTTTTGCTCCGTTTTGGTGTGGTTTGGTACCGTATGGATGTCCTCGTACGGTATTGGACCGTTTTGGTTTGGTTTGGTACCGTATGGATGTACTCGTACGGTATTGTACCGTTTTGGTGTGGTTTGGTGCCGTAACGAAGTACTCGTACGTTATTGTTCCCTTTTGGTGTGGTTTGGTACCGAAACGAAGCACTCGTACGGTATTGCCCCGTTTTGGTGTGGTTTGGTACCGTATGGATGTACTCGTACGGTATTGCACCGTTTTGGTGTGGTTTGGTACCGTATGGATGTCCTCGTACGGTATTGCACCGTTTTGGTTTGGTTTGGTACCGTATGGATGTACTCAAACGGTATTGTACCATTTTGGTGTGGTTTGGTGCCGTAACGAAGTACTCGTACGTTATTGTTCCCTTTTGGTGTGGTTTGGTACCGAAACGAAGCACTCGTACGGTATTGCACCATTTTGGTGTGGTTTGGTACCGTATGGATGTACTCGTACGGTATTGCACCGTTTTGGTGTGGTTTGGTACCATATGGAAGTACTCGTACGGTATTGCATCGTTTTGGTGTGGTTCGGTACCGTATGGATGTACTCGTACTGTATTGTACCGTTTTGGTGTGGTTTGGTACTGTAACGAAGTACTCATACGGTATTGTACCATTTTGGTGTGGTTTGGGACCGTAACGATGTACTCGTACGGTATTGCACCGTTTTGGTTTGGTTTGGTACCGTAACGAAGTACTCGTACGGTATTGTATCATTTCGGTGTGGTTTGGTACCGTAACGAAGTACTCGTACGGTATTGCACCGTTTTGGTGTGGTTTGGTACTGTATGGATGTACTCGTACGGTATTGTACCGTTTTGGTGTGGTTTGGTACCGTAACAAAGTACTCGTACGGTATTGTAACCTTTTGCTGTGGTTTGGTACCGTAACGAAGTACTCGTACGGTATTGCACCGTTTTGGTGTGGTTTGGTACCGTATGGATGTACTCGTACGGTATTGCACCGTTTTGGTTTGGTTTGGTACCGTATGGATGTACTCGTACGGTATTGTACCGTTTTGGTGTGGTTCGGTACCGTAACGAACTACTCGTACGTTATTGTTCCCTTTTGGTGTGGTTGGGTACCGTAACGAAGTACTCGTACGGTATTGCACCGTTTTGGTGTGGTTTGGTACTGTATGGATGTACTCGTACGGTATTGTACCGTTTTGGTGTGGTTTGGTACCGTAACAAAGTACTCGTACGGTATTGTAACCTTTTGCTGTGGTTTGGTACCGTAACGAAGTACTCGTACGGTATTGCACCGTTTTGGTGTGGTTTGGTACCGTAACGAAGTACTCGTACGGTATTGCACCGTTTTGGTGTGGTTTGGTACCGTATGGATGTACTCGTACGGTATTGTACCGTTTTGGTGTGGTTTGGTACCGTAACGAACTACTCGTACGTTATTGTTCCCTTTTGGTGTGGTTGGGTACCGTAACGAAGTACTCATACGGTATTGCACCGTTTTGGTGTGGTTTGTTACCGTATGGAAGTACTCGTACGGTATTGCACCGTTTTGGTGTGGTTCGGTACCGTATGGATGTACTCGTACTGTATTGTACCGTTTTGGTGTGGTTTGGTACTGTAACGAAGTACTCGTACGGTATTGTACCATTTTGGTGTGGTTTGGGACCGTAACGATGTACTCGTACGGTATTGCACCGTTTTGGTTTGGTTTGGTACCGTAACGAAGTACTCGTACGGTATTGTATCATTTTGGTGTGGTTTGGTACCGTAACGAAGTACTCGTACGGTATTGCACCGTTTTGGTGTGGTTTGGTACCGTATGGATGTACTCGTACGGTATTGTACCGTTTTGGTGTGGTTTGGTACCGTAAGAAAGTACTTGTACGGTATTGTACCCTTTTGCTGTGGTTTGGTACCGTAACGAAGTACTCGTACGGTATTGCACCGTTTTGGGGTGGTTTGGTACCGTATGGATGTACTCGTACGGTATTGCACCGTTTTGGTTTGGTTTGGTACCGTATGGATGTACTCGTACGGTATTGTACCGTTTTGGTGTGGTTTGGTACCGTAACGAACTACTCGTACGGTATTGCACCGTTTTGGTGTGGTTTGGTACCGTATGGATGTACTCATATGGTATTGCACCGTTTTGGTTTGGTTTGGTACCGTATGGATGTACTCGTACGGTATTGCACCATTTTGGTTTGGTTTGGTACCGTATGGATGTACTAGTAGGGTATTGTACCGTTTTGGTGTGGTTTGGTACCGTATGGATGTACTCGTACGGTATTGCACCGTTTTGGTGTGGTTTGGTACCGTATGGATGTACTCGTACGGTATTGTACCCTTTTGGTGTGGTTTGGTACCGTAACGAAGTACTCGTACGGTATTGCACCGTTTTGGTGTGGTTTGGTTCCGTATGGAAGTACTCGTACGGTATTGCACCGTTTTGGTGTGGTTTGGTACCGTATGGATGTACTCGCACAGTATTGTACCATTTTGGTGTGGTTTGGTACCGTAATGAAGTACTCGTACGGTATTGTACCATTTTGGTGTGGTTTGGTACCGTAACGAAGTACTCGTACAGTATTGCACCGTTTTGGTGTGGTTTGCTATCGTATGGATGTACTCTTACGGTATTGCACCGTTTTGGTGTGGTTTGGTACCGTATGGAAGTTCTTGTGCGGTATTGCACCGTTTTGGTGTGGTTTGGTACCGTAACGAAGTACTCGTACGGTATTGCACCGTTTTGGTGTGGTTTGGTACCGTATGGATGTACTCGTACGGTATTGTACCGTTTTGGTGTGGTTTGGTACCGTAACGAAGTACTCGTACGTTATTGTTCCCTTTTGGTGTGGTTTGGTACCGAAACGAAGTACTCGTACGGTATTGCACCGTTTATGTGTGGTTTGGTACCGTATGGATGTACTCGTACGGTATTGCACCGTTTTAGTGTGGTTTGGTACCGTATGGAAGTACTCGTACGGTATTGCATCGTTTTGGTGTGGTTCGGTACCGTATAGATGTACTCGTACTGTATTATACCGTTTTGTTGTGGTTTGGTACCGTAACGAAGTACTCGTACGGTATTGCACCGTTTTGGTGTGGTTGGGGACCGTATGGATGTACTCGTACGGTATTGCACCATTTTGGTTTGGTTTGGTACCGTATGGATGTACTCGTACGGTATTGTACCGTTTTGGTGTGGTTTGGTGCCGTAACGAAGTACTCGTACGGTATTGCACCGTTTTGGTGTGGTTTGGTACCGTATGGATGTACTCGTACGGTATTGCACCGTTTTGGTTTGGTTTGGTACCGTATGGATGTACTCGTACGGTATTGCACCGTTTTGGTTTGGTTTGGTACCGTATGGATGTACTCGTTGGGTATTGTACCGTTTTGGTGTGGTTTGGTACCGTATGGATGTACTCGTACGGTATTGCACCGTTTTGGTGTGGTTTGGTACCGTATGGATGTACTCGTACGGTATTGTACCCTTTTGGTGTGGTTTGGTACCGTAACGAAGTAGTCGTACGGTATTGCACCGTTTTGGTGTGGTTTGGTTCCGTATGGATGTACTCGCACAGTATTGTACCGTTTTGGTGTGGTTTGGTACCGTAACGAAGTACTCGTACGTTATTGTTCCCTTTTGGTGTAGTTTGGTACCGTAACGAAGTACTCCTACGGTATTGCACCGTTTTGGTGTCGTTTGGTACTGTATGGATGTACTCGCACAGTATTGTACCATTTTGGTGTGGTTTGGTACCGTAACGAAGTACTCGTACGGTATAGCACCGTTTTGGTTTGGTTTGGTACCGTAACGAAGTACTCGTACGGTATTGAACCGTGTTGGTGTGGTTTGGTACCGTATGGATGTACTCGTACGGTATTGTACCGTTTTGGTGTGGTTTGGTACCGTAACAAAGTACTCGTACGGTATTGTAACCTTTTGCTGTGGTTTGGTACCGTAACGAAGTACTCGTACGGTATTGCACCGTTTTGGTGTGGTTTGGTACCGTATGGATGTACTCGTACGGTATTGCACCGTTTTGGTGTGGTTAGGTACCGTATGGATGTACTCGTACGGTATTGCACCGTTTTGGTTTGGTTTGGTACCGTATGGATGTACTCGTACGGTATTGTACCGTTTTGGTGTGGTTTGGTACCGTAACAAAGTACTCGTACGGTATTGTAACCTTTTGCTGTGGTTTGGTACCGTAACGAAGTACTCGTACGGTATTGCACCGTTTTGGTGTGGTTTGGTACCGTATGGATGTACTCGTACGGTATTGCACCGTTTTGGTTTGGTTTGGTACCGTATGGATGTACTCGTACGGTATTGTACCGTTTTGGTGTGGTTTGGTACCGTAACGAACTACTCGTACGTTATTGTTCCCTTTTGGTGTGGTTGGGTACCGTAACGAAGTACTCGTACGGTATTGCACCGTTTTGGTGTGGTTTGGTACTGTATGGATGTACTCGTACGGTATTGTACCGTTTTGGTGTGGTTTGGTACCGTAACAAAGTACTCGTACGGTATTGTAACCTTTTGCTGTGGTTTGGTACCGTAACGAAGTACTCGTACGGTATTGCACCGTTTTGGTGTGGTTTGGTACCGTAACGAAGTACTCGTACGGTATTGCACCGTTTTGGTGTGGTTTGGTACCGTATGGATGTACTCGTACGGTATTGCACCGTTTTGGTGTGGTTTGGTACCGTATGGATGTACTCGTACGGTATTGCACCGTTTTGGTTTGGTTTGGTACCATATGGATGTACTCGTACGGTATTGTACCGTTTTGGTGTGGTTTGGTACCGTAACAATGTACTCGTACGGTATTGTAACCTTTTGCTGTGGTTTGGTACCGTAACGAAGTACTCGTACGGTATTGCACCGTTTTGGTGTGGTTTGGTACCGTTTGGATGTACTCGTACGGTATTGCACCGTTTTGGTTTGGTTTGGTACCGTATGGATGTACTCGTACGGTATTGTACTGTTTTGGTGTGGTTTGGTACCGTAACGAACTACTCGTACGTTATTGTTCCCTTTTGGTGTGGTTGGGTACCGTAACGAAGTAGTCGTACGGTATTGCACCGTTTTGGTGTGGTTTGTTACCGTATGGAAGTACTCGTACGGTATTGCACCGTTTTGGTGTGGTTCGGTACCGTATGGATGTACTCGTACTGTATTGTACCGTTTTGGTGTGGTTTGGTACTGTAACGAAGTACTCGTACGGTATTGTACCATTTTGGTGTGGTTTGGGACCGTAACGATGTACTCGTACGGTATTGCACCGTTTTGGTTTGGTTTGGTACCGTAACGAAGTACTCGTACGGTATTGTATCATTTTGGTGTGGTTTGGTACCGTAACGAAGTACTCGTACGGTATTGCACCGTTTTGGTGTGGTTTGGTACCGTATGGATGTACTCGTACGGTATTGTACCGCTTTGGTGTGGTTTGGTACCGTAAGAAAGTACTTGTACGGTATTGTACCCTTTTGCTGTGGTTTGGTACCGTAACGAAGTACTCGTACGGTATTGCACCGTTTTGGTGTGGTTTGGTAACGTATGGATGTACTCGTACGGTATTGCACCGTTTTGGTTTGGTTTGGTACCGTATGGATGTACTCGTACGGTATTGTACCGTTTTGGTGTGGTTTGGTACCGTAACGAACTACTCGTACGGTATTGCACCGTTTTGGTGTGGTTTGGTACCGTATGGATGTACTCATATGGTATTGCACCGTTTTGGTTTGGTTTGGTACCGTATGGATGTACTCCTACGGTATTGCACCGTTTTGGTTTGGTTTGGTACCGTATGGATGTACTCGTAGGGTATTGTACCGTTTTGGTGTGGTTTGGTACCGTATGGACGTACTCGTACGGTATTGCACCGTTTTGGTGTGGTTTGGTACCGTATGGATGTACTCGTACGGTATTGTACCCTTTTGGTGTGGTTTGGTACCGTAACGAAGTACTCGTACGGTATTGCACCGTTTTGGTGTGGTTTGGTTCCGTATGGATGTACTCGCACAGTATTGTACCGTTTTGGTGTGGTTTGGTACCGTAATGAAGTACTCGTACGGTATTGTACCATTTTGGTGTGGTTTGGTACCGTAACGAAGTACTCGTACAGTATTGCACCGTTTTGGTGTGGTTTGCTATCGTATGGATGTACTCTTACGGTATTGCACCGTTTTGGTGTGGTTTGGTACCGTATGGAAGTTCTCGTGCGGTATTGCACCGTTTTGGTGTGGTTTGGTACCGCAACGAAGTACTCGTACGGTATTGCACCATTTTGGTGTGGTTTGGTACCGTATGGATGTACTCGTACGGTATAGCACCGTTTTGCTTTGGTTTCGTACCGTAACGAAGTACTCGTACGGTATTGTACAATTTTGGTGTGGTTTTGTACCGTAACGAAGTACTCGTACAGTATTGCACCGTTTTGGTGTGGTTTGGTACCGTATGGATGTACTCGTACGGTATTGTACCGTTTTGGTGTGGTTTGTACCGTAACGAAGTACTCGTACGTTATTGTTCCCTTTTGGTGTGGTTTGGTACCGAAACGAAGTACTCGTACGGTATTGCACCGTTTTGGTGTGGTTTGGTACCGTATGGATGTACTCGTACGGTATTGCACCGTTTTAGTGTGGTTTGGTACCGTATGGAAGTACTCGTACGGTGTTGCATCGTTTTGGTGTGGTTCGGTACCGTATAGATGTACTCGTACTGTATTATACCGTTTTGTTATGGTTTGGTACCGTAACGAAGTACTCGTATGGTATTGCACCGTTTTGGTGTGGTTGGGTACCGTATGGATGTACTCGTACGGTATTGCACCATTTTGGTTTGGTTTGGTACCGTATGGATGTACTCGTACGGTATTGTACCGTTTTGGTGTGGTTTGGTGCCGTAACGAAGTACTCGTACGGTATTGCACCGTTTTGGTGTGGTTTGGTACCGTATGGATGTACTCGTACGGTATTGCACCGTTTTGGTTTGGTTTGGTACCGTATGGATGTACTCGTACGGTATTGTACCATTTTGGTGTGGTTTGGTACCGTAACGAAGTACTCGTACGTTATTGTTCCCTTTTGGTGTAGTTTGGTACCGTAACGAAGTACTCCTACGGTATTGCACCGTTTTGGTGTCGTTTGGTACTGTATGGATGTACTCGCACAGTATTGTACCGTTTTGGTGTGGTTTGGTACCGTAACGAAGTACTCGTACGGTATAGCACCGTTTTGGTTTGGTTTGGTACCGTAACGAAGTACTCGTACGGTATTGAACCGTTTTGGTGTGGTTTGGTACCGTATGGATGTACTCGTACGGTATTGTACCGTTTTGGTGTGGTTTGGTACCGTAACAAAGTACTCGTACGGTATTGTAACCTTTTGCTGTGGTTTGGTACCGTAACGAAGTACTCGTACGGTATTGCACCGTTTTGGTGTGGTTTGGTACCGTATGGATGTACTCGTACGGTGTTGCACCGTTTTGGTGTGGTTTGGTACCGTATGGATGTACTCGTACAGTATTGTACCGTTTTGGTGTGGTTTGGTACCGTAACGAACTACTCCTACGTTATTGTTCCCTTTTGGTGTGGTTTGGTACCGTAACGAAGTACTCGTACGGTATTGCACCGTTTTGGTGTGGTTTGGTACCGTATGGATGTACTCGTACGGTATTGCACCGTTTTGGTGTGGTTTGGTACCGTATGGATGTACTCATACGGTATTGTACCATTTTGGTTTGGTTTGGTGCCGTAACGAAGTACTCGTACGGTATTGTACCCTTTTGGTGTGGTTTGGTACCGTAACGAAGTACTCGTACGGTATTGCACCGTTTTGGTGTGGTTGGGTACCGTATGGATGTACTCGTACGGTATTGCACCATTTTGGTTTGGTTTGGTACCGTATGGATGTACTCGTACGGTATTGTACCGTTTTGGTGTGGTTTGGTGCCGTAACGAAGTACTCGTACGGTACTGTACCCTTTTGGTGTGGTTTGGTACCGTAACGAAGTACTCGTACGGTATTGCACCGTTTTGGTGTTGTTGGGTACCGTATGGATGTACTCGTACGGTGTTGCACCATTTTGGTTTGGTTTGGTACCGTATGGATGTACTCGTACTGTATTGCACCGTTGTGGTGTGGTTTGGTACCGTATGGAAGTACTCGTACGGTATTGCATCGTTTTGGTGTGCTTCGGTATTGTATGGATGTACTCATACTGTATTGTACCGTTTTGGTGTGGTTTGGTACCGTAATGAAGTACTCATACGGTATTGCACCATTTTTGTGTGGTTTGGGACCGTAACGATGTACTCGTACGGTATTGCACCGTTTTGGTTTGGTTTGGTACCGTAACGAAGTACTCGTACGGTATTGTATCATTTTGGTGTGGTTTGGTACCGTAACGAAGTACTCGTACGGTATTGCACCGTTTTGGTTTGGTTTGGTACCGTATGGATGTACTCGTATGGTATTGCACCGTTTTGGTTTGGTTTGGTACCGTATGGATGTACTCGTACGGTATTGTTCCCTTTTGGTGTGGTTCGGTACCGTAACGAAGTACTCGTACGGTATTGCACCGTTTTGGTGTGGTTTGGTACCGTATGGATGTACTCGTACGGTATTGCACCGTTTTTGTGTGGTTTGGTACCGTATGGATGTACTCATATGGTATCGCACCGTTTTGGTTTGGTTTGGTACCGTGTGGATGCTCTCGTACGGTATTGCACCGTTTTGGTTTGGTTTGGTACCGTATGGATGTACTCATACAGTATTGTACCGTTTTTGTGTGGTTTGGTACCGCAACGAAGTACTCGTACGTTATTGTTCCCTTTTGGTGTGGTTTGGTACCGTAACGAAGTACTCGTACGGTATTGCCCCGTTTTGGTGTGGTTTGGTACCGTATGGATGTACTCGTACGGTATTGAACCGTTTTGGTGTGGTTTGGTACCGTATGGATGTACTCGTACGGTATTGTACCGTTTTGGTGTGGTTTGGTACCGTAACATAGTACTCGTACGGTATTGTAACCTTTTGCTGTGGTTTGGTACCGTAACGAAGTACTCGTACGGTATTGCACCGTTTTGGTGTGGTTTGGTACCGTATGGATGTACTCGTACGGTGTTGCACTGTTTTGGTGTGGTTTGGTACCGTATGGATGTACTCGTACAGTATTGTACCGTTTTGGTGTGGTTTGGTACCGTAACGAACTACTCCTACGTTATTGTTCCCTTTTGGTGTGGTTTGGTTCCGTAACGAAGTACTCGTACGGTATTGCACCGTTTTGGTGTGGTTTGGTACCGTATGGATGTACTCGTACGGTATTGCACCGTTTTGGTGTGGTTTGGTACCGTATGGATGTACTCATACGGTATTGTACCGTTTTGGTGTGGTTTGGTGCCGTAACGAAGTACTCGTACGGTATTGTACCCTTTTGGTGTGGTTTGGTACCGTAACGAAGTACTCGTACGGTATTGCACCGTTTTGGTGTGGTTGGGTACCGTATGGATGTACTCGTACGGTATTGCACCATTTTGGTTTGGTTTGGTACCGTATTGATGTACTCGTACGGTATTGTACCGTTTTGGTGTGGTTTGGTGCCGTAACGAAGTACTCGTACGGTACTGTACCCTTTTGGTGTGGTTTGGTACCGTAACGAAGTACTCGTACGGTATTGCACCATTTTGGTGTGGTTGGGTACCGTATGGATGTACTCGTACGGTGTTGCACCATTTTGGTTTGGTTTGGTACCGTATGGATGTACTCGTACTGTATTGCACCGTTGTGGTGTGGTTTGGTACCGTATGGAAGTACTCGTACGGTATTGCATCGTTTTGGTGTGTTTCGGTATTGTATGGATGTACTCATACTGTATTGTATCGTTTTGGTGTGGTTTGGTACCGTAATGAAGTACTCATACGGTATTGCACCATTTTTGTGTGGTTTGGGACCGTAACGATGTACTCGTACGGTATTGAACCGTTTTAGTTTGGTTTGGTACCGTAACGAAGTACTCGTACGGTATTGCACCGTTTTGGTTTGGTTTGGTACCGTATGGATGTACTCGTATGGTATTGCACCGTTTTGGTTTGGTTTGGTACCGTATGGATGTACTCGTACGGTATTGTTCCCTTTTGGTGTGGTTCGGTACCGTAACGAAGTACTCGTACGGTATTGCACCGTTTTGGTGTGGTTTGGTACCGTATGGATGTACTCGTACGGTATTGCACCGTTTTTGTGTGGTTTGGTACCGTATGGATGTACTCATATGGTATCGCACCGTTTTGGTTTGGTTTGGTACCGTGTGGATGCACTCGTACGGTATTGCACCGTTTTGGTTTGGTTTGGTACCGTATGGATGTACTCATACAGTATTGTACCGTTTTGGTGTGGTTTGGTACCGCAACGAAGTACTCGTACGTTATTGTTCCCTTTTGGTGTGGTTTGGTACCGTAACGAAGTACTCGTACGGTATTGCCCCGTTTTGGTGTGGTTTGGTACCGTAACGAAGTACTTGTACGGTATTGCACCGTTTTGGTTTGGTTTGGTTTGGTACCGTATGGATGTACTCGTACGGTATTGTACCGTTTTGGTGTGGTTTGGTACTGTAACGAACTACTCGTACGTTATTGTTCCCTTTTGGTGTGGTTTGGTACCGTAACGAAGTACTCCTACGGTATTGCACCGTTTTGGTGTGGTTTGGTACCGTATGGATGTACTCGTACGGTATTGCACCGTTTTTGTGTGGTTTGGTACCGTATGGATGTACTCATATGGTATTGCACCGTTTTGGTTTGGTTTGGTACCGTATGGATGCACTCGTACGGTATTGCAACGTTTTGCTTTGGTTTGGTACCATATGGATGTACTCGTACGGTATTGTACCGTTTTGGTGTGGTTTGGTACCGCAACGAAGTACTCGTACGTTATTGTTCCCTTTTGGTGTGGTTTGGTACCGTAACGAAGTACTCGTACGGTATTGCCCCATTTTGGTGTGGTTTGGTACCGTATGGATGTACTCGTACGGTATTGCACCATTTTTGTGTGGTTTGGTACCGTATGGATGTACTCATATGGTATTGCACCGTTTTGGTTTGGTTTGGTACCGTATGGATGCACTCGTACGGTATTGCACCGTTTTGGTTTGGTTTGGTACCGTATGGATGTACTCGTACGGTATTGTACCGTTTTTGTGTGGTTTGGTACCGCAACGAAGTACTCGTACGTTATTGTTCCCTTTTGGTGTGGTTTGGTACCGTAACGAAGTACTCCTACGGTATTGCACCATTTTTGTGTGGTTTGGTACCGTATGGATGTACTCGTACGGTATTGTACCGTTTTGGTGTGGTTTGGTACCGTATGGATGTACTCGAACGGTATTGTACCGTTTTGGTGTGGTTTGGTACCGTATGGATGTACTCGTACGGTATTGTACCGTTTTGGTGTGGTTTGGTACCGTAACGAAGTACTCGTACGGTATTGTACCATTTTGGTGTGGTTTGGTACCGTAAGGAAGTACTCGTACGGTATTGCACCGTTTTGGTGTGGTTTGGTACCGTATGGATGTACTCGTACGGTATTGCACCGTTTTGGTTTGGTTTGGTACCGTATGGATGTACTCGTACGGTATTGTAACGTTTTGGTGTGGTTTGGTACCGTAACGAACTACTCGTACGTTATGGTTCCCTTTTGGTGTGGTTCGGTACCGTAACGAAGTACTCGTACGGTATTGCACCGTTTTGGTGTGGTTTGGTACCGTAACGAACTACTCGTACGTTATTGTTCCCTTTTGGTGTGGTTTGGTACCGTCACGAAGTATTCGTACGGTATTGCACCGTTTTGGTGTGGTTTGGTACCGTATGGATGTACTCGTACGCTATTGCACCGTTTTGGTGTGGTTTGGTACCGTATGGATGTACTCGTACGGTGTTGTACCATTTTGGTGTGGTTTGGTACCGTAACGAAGTACTCGTACGGTATTGTACCCTTTTGGTGTGGTTTGGTACCGTAACGAAGTAGTCGTACGGTATTGCACTGTTTTGGTGTGGTTTGGTACCGTATGGAAGTACTCGTACGGTATTGCACCGTTTTAGTGTGGTTTGGTACCGTATGGATGTACTCGTACAGTATTGTACCGTTTTGGTGTGGTTTGGTACCGTAACGAAGTACTCGTACGGTATTGTACCATTTTGGTGTGGTTTGGGACCGTTACGATGTACTCGTACGGTATTGGACCGTTTTGGTTTGGTTTGGTACCGTAACGAAGTACTCGTACGGTATTGTACCATTTTGGTGTGGTTTGGTACCGTAACGAAGTACTCGTACGGTATTGCACCGTTTTGGTGTGGTTTGGTACCGTATGGATGTACTCATATGGTATTGCTCCGTTTTGGTTTGGTTTGGTACCGTATGGATGTACTCGTACAGTATTGCACCGTTTTGGTGTGGTCTTGTACCGTATGGAAGTTCTCGTACGGTATTGAACCGTTTTGGTGTGGTTTGGTACGGTAACGAAGTACTTGTACGGTATTGCACCATTTTGGTGTGGTTTGGTACCGTATGGATGTACTCGTACGGTATAGCACCGTTTTGGTTTGGTTTGGTACCGTAACGAAGTACTCGTACGGTATTGTACCATTTTGGTGTGGTTTGGGACTGTAACGATGTACTCGTACGGTATTGCACCGTTTTGGTTTGGTTTGGTACCGTAACGAAGTACTCGTACGGTATTGTACCATTTTGGGGTGGTTTGGTACCGTAACGAAGTACTCGTACGGTATTGCACCGTTTTGGTGTGGTTTGCTACCGTATGGATGTACTCGTACGGTATTGCACCGTTTTGGTGTGGGTTGGTACCGTATGGAAGTTCTCGTACGGTATTGCACCGTTTTGGTGTGGTTTGGTAGGGTAACGAAGTACTTGTACGGTATCGCACCATTTTGGTGTGGTTTGGTACCGTATGGATGTACTCGTACGGTATAGCACCGTTTTGGTTTTGTTTGGTACCGTAACGAAGTACTCGTACGGTATTGTACCGTTTTGGTGTGGTTTGGTACCGTAACGAATTACTCGTACGGTATTGCACCGTTTTGGTGTGGTTTGGTACCGTATGGATGTACTCGTACGGTATTGCACCGTTTTGGTGTGGTTTGGTGCCGTATGGATGTACTCGTACAGTATTGTACCGTTTTGGTGTGGTTTGGTACCGTAACGAAGTACTCGTACGGTATTGTACCCATTTGGTGTGGTTTGGTATCGTAACGAAGTAGTCGTACGGTATTGCACTGTTTTGGTGTGGTTTGGTACCGTATGGAAGTACTCGTACGGTATTGCACCATTTTGGTGTGGTTTGGTACCGTATGGATGTACTCGTACAGTATTGTACCGTTTTGGTGTGGTTTGGTACCGTAACGAAGTACTCGTACGGTATTGTAACATTTTGGTGTGGTTTTGGACCGTAACGATGTACTCGTATGGTATTGCACCGTTTTGGTTTGGTTTGGTACCGTAACGAAGTACTCGTACGGTATTGTACCATTTTGGTGAGGTTTGGTACCGTAACGAAGTACTCGTACGGTATTGCACCGTTTTGGTGTGGTTTGGTACGGTATGGAAGTTCTCGTACGGTATTGCACCGTTTTGGTTTGGTTTGGTACGGTAACAAAGTACTCGTACGGTATTGCACCATTTTGGTGTGGTTTGGTACCGTATGGATGTACTCGTACGGTATAGCACCGTTTTGGTTTGGTTTGGTACCGTAACGAAGTACTCATACGGTATTGTACCGTTTTGGTGTGGTTTGGTACCGCACCGTTTTGGTTTGGTTTGGTACCGTAACGAAGTACTCATACGGTATTGTACCGTTTTGGTGTGGTTTGGTACCGTAACGAATTACTCGTACGGTATTGCACCGTTTTGGTGTGGTTTGGTACCGTATGGAGGTACTCGTACGGTATTGCACCGTTTTGGTGTGGTTTGCTACCGTATGGATGTACTCATACGGTATTTCACCGTTTTGGTGTGGTTTGGTACCGTATGGAAATTCTCGTACGGTATTGCACCGTTTTGGTGTGGTTTGGTACGGTAACGAAGTACTCGTGCGGTATTGCACCATTTTGGTGTGGTTTGGTACCGTATGGATGTACTCGTACGGTATAGCACCGTTTTGGTTTGGTTTGGTACCGTAACGAAATACTCATACGGTATTGTACCGTTTTGGTGTGGTTTGGTACCGTATGGATGTACTCGTACGATATTGAACCGTTTTGGTGTGGTTTGGTACCGTAACGAAGTACTCGTACGGTATTGTACCCTTTTCGTGTGGTTTGGTACCGTAACGAAGTAGTCGTACGGTATTGCACTGTTTTGGTGTGGTTCGGTACCGTATGGAAGTACTCGTACGGTATTGCACCGGTTTGGTGTGGTTTGGTACCGTATGGATGTACTCGTACGGTATTGCACCGTTTTGGTGTGGTTTGGTACCGTATGGATGTACTCGTACGATATTGTACCGTTTTGGTGTGGTTTGGTACCGTAACGAAGTACTCGTACGGTATTGTACCCTTTTCGTGTGGTTTGGTACCGTAACGAAGTAGTCGTACGGTATTGCACTGTTTTGGTGTGGTTCGGTACCGTATGGAAGTACTCGTACGGTATTGCACCATTTTGGTGTGGTTTGGTACCGTATGGATGTACTCGTACAGTATTGTACCGTTTTGGTGTGGTTTGGTACCATAACGAAGTACTCGTACGGTATTGTACCATTTTGGTGTGGTTTGGTACCGTAACGAAGTACTCGTACGGTATTGCACCGTTTTGGTGTGGTTTGGTACGGTATGGAAGTTCTCGTACGGTATTGCACCGTTTTGGTTTGGTTTGGTACGGTAACAAAGTACTCGTACGGTATTGCACCATTTTGGTGTGGTTTGGTACCGTATGGATGTACTCGTATGGTATAGCACCGTTTTGGTTTGGTTTGGTACCGTAACGAAGTACTCATACGGTATTGTACCGTTTTGGTGTGGTTTGGTACCGCACCGTTTTGGTTTGGTATGGTACCGTAACGAAGTACTCATACGGTATTGTACCGTTTTGGTGTGGTTTGGTACCGTAACGAATTACTCGCACGGTATTGCACCGTTTTGGTGTGGTTTGGTACCGTATGGAGGTACTCGTATGGTATTGCACCGTTTTGGTGTGGTTTGGTACCGTATGGATGTACTAGTACGATATTGTACCGTTTTGGTTTGGTTTGGTACCGTAACGTACTACTCGTACGTTATTGTTCCCTTTTGGTGTGGTTTGGTACCGTAACGAAGTACTCGTACGGTATTGCACCGTTTTGGTGTGGTTTGGTACCGTATGGATGTACTCGTACGGTATTGCACCGTTTTTGTGTGGTTTGGTACCGTATGTATGTACTCGTACGGTATTGTACCGTTTTGGTATGGTTTGGTACCGTAACGAAGTACTCGTACGGTATTGTACCCTATTGGTGTGGTTTGGTACCGTAACGAAGTACTCTTACGGTATTGCACCGTTTTGGTGTGGTTTGGTACCGTATGGATGTACTCGTACGGTATTGCACCGGTTTGGTTTGGTTTGGTACCGTATAGATGTACTCGTATGGTATTGTACCATTTTGGTGTGGTTTGGTACCGTAACGAAGTACTCGTACGTTATTGTACCATTTTGGTGTGGTTTGGTACCGTAACGAAGTACTCGTACGGTATTGCATTATTTTGGTGTGGTTTGGTACCGTATGGATGTACTCGTACGGTATTGTACCGTTTTGGTGTGGTTTGGTACCGTAAGAAAGTACTCGTACGGTATTGTACCCTTTTGCTGTGGTTTGGTACCGTAACGAAGTACTCGTACGGTATTGCACCGTTTTGGTGTGGTTTGGTACCGTATGGATGTACTAGTACGGTATTGCACCGTTTTGGTATGGTTTGGTACCGTATGGATGTTCTCGTATGGTATTGTACCGTTTTGGTGTGGTTTGGTACCGTAACGAACTACTCGTACGTTATTGTTCCCTTTTGGTGTGGTTTGGTACCGTAACGAAGTACTCGTACGGTATTGCACCGTTTTGGTGTGGTTTTGTGCCGTATGGATGTACTCGTACGGTATTGCACCGTTTTGGTGTTGTTTGGTACCGTATGGATGTACTCATATGGTATTGCTCCGTTTTAGTTTGGTTTGGTACCGTATGGATGTACTCGTACGGTATTGTACCGTTTTGGCGTGGTTTGGTACCGTAACGAAGTACTCGTACGGTATTGCACAGTTTTGGTGTTGTTTGGTACCGTATGGATGTACTCATACGGTATTGTACCGTTTTGGTGTGGTTTGGTACCGTAACAAAGTACTCATACGGTATTGTACCCTTTTGCTGTGGTTTGGTACCGTAACGAAGTACTCGTACGGTATTGCACCGTTTTGGTGTGGTTTGCTACCGTATGGATGTACTCGTACGGTATTGTACCGTTTTGGTGTGGTTTGGTACCGTAACAAAGTACTCGTACGGTATTGTACCCTTTTGCTGTGGTTTGGTACCGTAACGAAGTACTCGTACGGTATTGCACCGTTTTGGTTTGGTTTGGTACCGTAACGAAGTACTCGTAAGGTATTGTACCATTTTGGTGTGGTTTGGTACCGTAACGAAGTACTCGTACGGTATTGCACCGTTTTGGTGTGGTTTGCTACCGTATGGATGTACTCGTACGGTATTGCACCGTTTTGGTGTGGTTTTGAATCGTATGGAAGTACTCGTACAGTATTGCACCGTTTTGGTGTGGTTTGGTACCGTATGGATGTACTCGTACAGTATTGTACAGTTTTGGTGTGGTTTGGTACCGTAACGAAGTACTCGTACAGTATTGTACAATTTGGGTGTGGTTTGGGACCGTAACGATGTACTCGTAAAGTATTGCACCGTTTTGGTTTGGTTTGGTACCGTAACGAATTACTCGTACGGTATTGTACCGTTTTGGTGTGGTTTGGTACCGTAACGAACTACTCGGACATTATTGTTCCTTTTTGGTGTGGTTTGGTACCGTAACGAAGTACTCGTACGGTATTGCACCGTTTTGGTGTTGTTTGGTACCGCATGGATGTACTCGTACGGTATTGCGCCGTTTTCGTGTGGTTTGGTACCGTATGGATGTACTCATATGGTATTGCACCGTTTTTGTTTGGTTTGGTACCGTATGGATGTACTCGTACGGTATTGCACCGTTTTGGTTTGGTTTGGTACCGTATGGATGTAATGTACGGTATTGTACCGTTTTGGTGTTGTTTGGTACCGTAACGAAGTACTCGTACGGTATTGTACCATTTTGGTGTGGTTTGGGACCGTAACGATGTACTCGTAAAGTATTGCACCGTTTTGGTTTGGTTTGGTACCGTAACGAAGTACTCGTACGGTATTGTACCGTTTTGGTGTGGTTTGGTACCGTAACGAACTACTCGTACATTATTGTTCCCTTTTGGTGTGGTTTGGTACCGTAACGAAGTACTCGTACGGTATTGCACCGTTTTGGTGTGGTTTGGTACCGTAACGAAGTACTCCTACGGTATGGCACCGTTTTGGTGTGGTTTGGTACCGTATGGATGTACTCGTACGGTATTATACCGTTTTGGTGTGGTTTGGTACCGTATGGATGTACTCGTACGGTATTGTACCGTTTTGGTGTGGTTTGGTACTGTAACGAAGTACTCGTACGGTATTGTACCCTTTTGGTGTGGTTTGGTACCGTAACGAAGTACTCGTACGGTATTGCACCGTTTTGGTGTGGTTTGGTACCGTATGGATGTACTCGTACGGTATTGCACCGTTTTCGTTTCGTTTGGTACCGTATGGATGTACTCGTACGGTATTGTGCCGTTTTGGTGTGGTTTGGTACCGTAACGAAGTACTCGTACGTTATGGTTCCCTTTTGGTGTGGTTTGGTACCGTAACGAAGTACTCGTACGGTATTGCACCGTTTTGGTGTGGTTTGGTACCGTAACGAACTACTCGCACGTTATTGTTCCCTTTTGGTGTGGTTTAGTACCATAACGAAGTACTCGTACGGTATTGCACCGTTTTGGTGTGGTTTGGTACCGTATAGATGTACTCGTACGGTATTGAACCGTTTTTGTGTGGTTTGGTACCGTAACGAAGTACTCGTACGGTATTGTACCATTTTGGTGTGGTTTGGGACCGTAACGATGTACTCGTAAAGTATTGCACCGTTTTGGTTTGGTTTGGTACCGTAATGAAGTACTCGTACGGTATTGTACCGTTTTGGTGTGGTTTGGTACCGTAACGAACTACTCGTACATTATTGTTCCCTTTTGGTGTGGTTTGGTACCGTAACGAAGTACTCGTACGGTATTGCACCGTTTTGGTGTGGTTTGGTACCGTAACGAAGTACTCCTACGGTATGGCACCGTTTTGGTGAGGTTTGGTACCGTATGGATGTACTCGTACGGTATTATACCGTTTTGGTGTGGTTTGGTACCGTATGGATGTACTCGTACGGTATTGTACCGTTTTGGTGTGGTTTGGTACTGTAACGAAGTACTCGTACGGTATTGTACCCTTTTGGTGTGGTTTGGTACCGTAACGAAGTACTCGTACGGTATTGCACCGTTTTGGTGTGGTTTGGTACCGTATGGATGTACTCGTACGGTATTGCACCGTTTTGGTTTGGTTTGGTACCGTATGGATGTACTCGTACGGTATTGTGCCGTTTTGGTGTGGTTTGGTACCGTAACGAAGTACTCGTACGTTATGGTTCCCTTTTGGTGTGGTTTGGTACCGTAACGAAGTACTCGTACGGTATTGCACCGTTTTGGTGTGGTTTGGTACCGTAACGAACTACTCGTACGTTATTGTTCCCTTTTGGTGTGGTTTAGTACCATAACGAAGTACTCGTACGGTATTGCTCCGTTTTGGTGTGGTTTGGTACCGTATGGATGTACTCGTACGGTATTGCACCGTTTTTGTGTGGTTTGGTACCATATGGATGTACTCGTACGGTATTGTACCCTTTTGGTGTGGTTTGGGACCGTAACGATGTACTCGTAAAGTATTGCACCGTTTTGGTTTTGTTTGGTACCGTAACGAAGTACTCGTACGGTATTGCACCGTTTTGGTGTGGTTTGGTACCGTAACGAACTACTCGTACGTTATTGTTCCCTTTTGGTGTGGTTTAGTACCCTAACGAAGTACTCGTACGGTATTGCACCGTTTTGGTGTGGTTTGGTACCGTATGGATGTAGTCGTACGGTATTGCACCATTTTGGTGTGGTTTGGTACCGTATGGATGAACTCGTACGGTATTGTACCGTTTTGGTGTGGTTTTGTACCGTAACGAAGTACTCGTACGGTATTGTACCCTTTTGGTGTGGTTTGGTACCGTAACGAAGTACTCGTACGGTATTGCACCGTTTTGGTGTGGATTGGTTTCGTATGGATGTACTCGTACGGTATTGCACCGTTTTGGTTTGGTTTGGTACCGTATGGATGTACTCGTACGGTATTGTACCGTTTTGGTGTGGTTTGGTACCGTAACAAAGTACTCGTACGGTATTGTACCCTTTTGGTGTGGTTTGGTACCGTAACGAAGTACTCGTACGGTATTGCACCGTTTTGGTGTGGTTTGGTACCGTATGGATGTACTCGTACGGTATTGCACCGTTTTGGTTTGGTTTGGTACCGTATGGATGTACTCGTACGGTATTGTGCCGTTTTGGTGTGGTTTTGTACCGTAACGAAGTACTCGTACGTTATGGTTCCCTTTTGGTGTGGTTTGGTACCGTAACGAAGTACTCGTACGGTATTGCACCGTTTTGGTGTGGTTTGGTACCGTAACGAACTACTCGTACGTTATTGTTCCCTTTTGGTGTGGTTTAGTACCATAACGAAGTACTCGTACGGTATTGCTCCGTTTTGGTGTGGTTTGGTACCGTATGGATGTACTCGTACGGTATTGCACCGTTTTTGTGTGGTTTGGTACCATATGGATGTACTCGTACGGTATTGTACCCTTTTGGTGTGGTTTGGGACCGTAACGATGTACTCGTAAAGTATTGCACCGTTTTGGTTTTGTTTGGTACCGTAACGAAGTACTCGTACGGTATTGCACCGTTTTGGTGTGGTTTGGTACCGTAACGAACTACTCGTACGTTATTGTTCCCTTTTGGTGTGGTTTAGTACCCTAACGAAGTACTCGTACGGTATTGCACCGTTTTGGTGTGGTTTGGTACCGTATGGATGTAGTCGTACGGTATTGCACCATTTTGGTGTGGTTTGGTACCGTATGGATGAACTCGTACGGTATTGTACCGTTTTGGTGTGGTTTTGTACCGTAACGAAGTACTCGTACGGTATTGTACCCTTTTGGTGTGGTTTGGTACCGTAACGAAGTACTCGTACGGTATTGCACCGTTTTGGTGTGGATTGGTTTCGTATGGATGTACTCGTACGGTATTGCACCGTTTTGGTTTGGTTTGGTACCGTATGGATGTACTCGTACGGTATTGTACCATTTTGGTGTGGTTTGGTACCGTAACGAAGTACTCGTACGTTATGGTTCCCTTTTGGTGTTGTTTGGTACCGTAACGAAGTACTCGTACGGTATTGCACCGTTTTGTTGTTGTGGTTTAGTACCATAACGAAGTACTCGTACGGAATTGCACCGTTTTGGTGTGGTTTGGTACCGTATGGATGTACTCGAACGGTATTGCACCGTTTTGGTGTGGTTTGGTACCGTATGGATGTACTCGTACGGTATTGTACCGTTTTGGTGTGGTTTGGTACCGTAACGAAGTACTCGTACGGTATTGCACAGTTTTGGTGTGGTTTGGTACCGTATGGATGTACTCATACGGTATTGTACCGTTTTGGTGTGGTTTGGTACCGTAACAAAGTACTCATACGGTATTGTACCCTTTTGCTGTGGTTTGGTACCGTAACGAAGTACTCGTACGGTATTGCACCGTTTTGGTGTGGTTTGCTACCGTATGGATGTACTCGTACGGTATTGTACCGTTTTGGTGTGGTTTGGTACCGTAACAAAGTACTCGTACGGTATTGTACCCTTTTGCTGTGGTTTGGTACCGTAACGAAGTACTCGTACGGTATTGCACCGTTTTGGTTTGGTTTGGTACCGTAACGAAGTACTCGTAAGGTATTGTACCATTTTGGTGTGGTTTGGTACCGTAACGAAGTACTCGTACGGTATTGCACCGTTTTGGTGTGGTTTGCTACCGTATGGATGTACTCGTACGGTATTGCACCGTTTTGGTGTGGTTTGGAATCGTATGGAAGTACTCGTACAGTATTGCACCGTTTTGGTGTGGTTTGGTACCGTATGGATGTACTCGTACAGTATTGTACAGTTTTTGTGTGGTTTGGTACCGTAACGAAGTACTCGTACAATATTGTACCATTTGGGTGTGGTTTGGGACCGTAACGATGTACTCGTAAAGTATTGCACCGTTTTGGTTTGGTTTGGTACCGTAACGAATTACTCGTACGGTATTGTACCGTTTTGGTGTGGTTTGGTACCGTAACGAACTACTCGGACATTATTGTTCCTTTTTGGTGTGGTTTGGTACCGTAACGAAGTACTCGTACGGTATTGCACCGTTTTGGTGTGGTTTGGTACCGTATGGATGTACTCGTACGGTATTGCACCGTTTTCATGTGGTTTGGTACCGTATGGATGTACTCATATGGTATTGCACCGTTTTTGTTTGGTTTGGTACCGTATGGATGTACTCGTACGGTATTGCACCGTTTTGGTTTGGTTTGGTACCGTATGGATGTAATGTACGGTATTGTACCGTTTTGGTGTGGTTTGGTACCGTAACGAAGTACTCGTACGGTATTGTACCATTTTGGTGTGGTTTGGGACCGTAACGATGCACTCGTAAAGTATTGCACCGTTTTGGTTTGGTTTGGTACCGTAACGAAGTACTCGTACGGTATTGTACCGTTTTGGTGTGGTTTGGTACCGTAACGAACTACTCGTACATTATTGTTCCCTTTTGGTGTGGTTTGGTACCGTAACGAAGTACTCGTACGGTATTGCACCATTTTGGTGTGGTTTGGTACCATATGGATGAACTCGTACGGTATTGTACCGTTTTGGTGTGGTTTTGTACCGTAACGAAGTACTCGTACGGTATTGCACCCTTTTGGTGTGGTTTGGTACCGTAACGAAGTACTCGTACGGTATTGCACCGTTTTGGTGTGGATTGGTTTCGTATGGATGTACTCGTACGGTATTGCACCGTTTTGGTTTGGTTTGGTACCGTATGGATGTACTCGTACGGTATTGTACCGTTTTGGTGTGGTTTGGTACCGTAACGAAGTACTCGTACGTTATGGTTCCCTTTTGGTGTGGTTTGGTACCGTAACGAAGTACTCGTACGGTATTGCACCGTTTTGTTGTTGTGGTTTAGTACCATAACGAAGTACTCGTACGGAATTGCACCGTTTTGGTGTGGTTTGGTACCGTATGGATGTACTCGAACGGTATTGCACCGTTTTGGTGTGGTTTGGTACCGTATGGATGTACTCGAACGGTATTGCACCGTTTTGGTGTGGTTTGGTACCGTAACGAAGTACTCGTACGGTATTGCATAGTTTTGGTGTGGTTTGGTACCGTATGGATGTACTCATACGGTATTGTACCGTTTTGGTGTGGTTTGGTACCGTAACAAAGTACTCATACGGTATTGTACCCTTTTGCTGTGGTTTGGTACCGTAACGAAGTACTCGTACGGTATTGCACCGTTTTGGTGTGGTTTGCTACCGTATGGATGTACTCGTACGGTATTGTACCGTTTTGGTGTGGTTTGGTACCGTAACAAAGTACTCGTACGGTATTGTACCCTTTTGCTGTGGTTTGGTACCGTAACGAAGTACTCGTACGGTATTGCACCGTTTTGGTTTGGTTTGGTACCGTAACGAAGTACTCATAAGGTATTGTACCATTTTGGTGTGGTTTGGTACCGTAACGAAGTACTCGTACGGTATTGCACCGTTTTGGTGTGGTTTGCTACCGTATGGATGTACTCGTACAGTATTGCACCGTTTTGGTGTGGTTTGGAATCGTATGGAAGTACTCGTACAGTATTGCACCGTTTTGGTGTGGTTTGGTACCGTATGGATGTACTCGTACAGTATTGTACAGTTTTGGTGTGGTTTGGTACCGTAACGAAGTACTCGTACGGTATTGTACCATTTGGGTGTGGTTTGGGACCGTAACGATGTACTCGTAAAGTATTGCACCGTTTTGGTTTGGTTTGGTACCGTAACGAATTACTCGTACGGTATTGTACCGTTTTGGTGTGGTTTGGTACCGTAACGAACTACTCGGACATTATTGTTCCTTTTTGGTGTGGTTTGGTACCGTAACGAAGTACTCGTACGGTATTGCACCGTTTTGGTGTGGTTTGGTACCGTATGGATGTACTCGTACGGTATTGCACCGTTTTCGTGTGGTTTGGTACCGTATGGATGTACTCATATGGTATTGCACCGTTTTTGTTTGGTTTGGTACCGTATGGATGTACTCGTACGGTATTGCACCGTTTTGGTTTGGTTTGGTACCGTATGGATGTAATGTACGGTATTGTACCGTTTTGGTGTGGTTTGGTACCGTAACGAAGTACTCGTACGGTATTGTACCATTTTGGTGTGGTTTTTGACCGTAACGATGTACTCGTAAAGTATTACACCGTTTTGGTTTGGTTTGGTACCGTAACGAAGTACTCGTACGGTATTGTACCGTTTTGGTGTGGTTTGGTACCGTAACGAACTACTCGTACATTATTGTTCCCTTTTGGTGTGGTTTGGTACCGTAACGAAGTACTCGTACGGTATTGCACCGTTTTGGTGTGGTTTGGTACCGTAACGAACTACTCGTACGTTATTGTTCCCTTTTGGTGTGGTTTACTACCATAACGAAGTACTCGTACGGTATTGCACCGTTTTGTTGTTGTTTGGTACCGTATGGATGTACTCGAACGGTATTGCACCGTTTTGGTGTGGTTTGGTACCGTATGGATGTACTCGTACGGTATTGTACCGTTTTGGTGTGGTTTGGTACCGTAACGAAGTACTCGTACGGTATTGCACCGTTTTGGTTTGGTTTGGTACCGTAACGAAGTACTCGTACGGTATTGTACCATTTTGGTGTGGTTTGGGACCGTAACGATGTACTCGTAAAGTATTGCACCGTTTTGGTTTGGTTTGGTACCGTAACGAAGTACTCGTATGGTATTGCACCGTTTTGGTGTGGTTTGCTACCGTATGGATGTACTCGTACGGTATTGTACCGTTTTGGTGTGGTTTGGTACCGTAACAAAGTACTCGTACGGTATTGTACCCTTTTGCTGTGGTTTGGTACCGTAACGAAGTACTAGTACGGTATTGCACCGTTTTGGTTTGGTTTATTACCGTAACGAAGTACTCGTAAGGTATTGTACCATTTTGGTGTGGTTTGGTGCCGTAACGAAGTACTCGTACGGTATTGCACCGTTTTGGTGTGGTTTGCTACCGTATGGATGTACTCGTACGGTATTGATCCGTTTTGGTGTGGTTTGGAATCGTATGGAAGTACTCGTACAGTATTGCACCGTTTTGGTGTGGTTTGGTACCGTATGGATGTACTCGTACAGTATTGTACAGTTTTGGTGTGGTTTGGTACCGTAACGAAGTACTCGTACGGTATTGTACCATTTTGGTGTGGTTTGGGACCGTAACGATGTACTCGTAAAGTATTGCACCGTTTTGGTTTGGTTTTGTACCGTAACGAAGTACTCGTACGGTATTGTACCGTTTTGGTGTGGTTTGGTACCGTAACGAACTACTCGTACATTATTGTTCCTTTTTGGTGTGGTTTGGTACCGTAACGAAGTACTCGTACGGTATTGCACCGTTTTGGTGTGGTTTGGTACCGTATGGATGTACTCGTACGGTATTGCACCGTTTTCGTGTGGTTTGGTACCGTATGGATGTACTCATATGGTATTGCACCGTGTTTGTTTTGGTACCGTATGGATGTACTCGTACGGTATTGCACCGTTTTGGTTTGGTTTGGTACCGTATGGATGTAATGTACGGTATTGTACCGTTTTGGTGTGGTTTGGTACCGTAACGAACTACTCGTACGTTATTGTTCCCTTTTGGTGTGGTTTAGTACCGTAACGAAGTACTCGTACGGTATTGCACCGTTTTGGTGTGGTTTGGTACCGTATGGATGTACTCGTACGGTATTGCACCGTTTTTGTGTGGTTTGGTACCGTATGATGTACTCGTACGGTATTGTACCGTTTCGGTGTGGTTTGGTACCGCAACGAAGTACTCGTACAGTATTGTACCCTTTTGGTGTGGTTTGGTACCGTAACGAAGTAGTCGTACGGTATTACACTGTTTTGGTGTGGTTTGGTACCGTATGGAAGTACTCGTACGGTATTGCAACGTTTTGGTGTGGTTTGGTACCGTATGGATGTACTCGTACAGTATTGTACCGTTTTGGTGTGGTTTGGTACAGTAACGAAGCACTCGTACGTTATTGTACCATTTTGGTGTGGTTTGGGACCGTCACGATGTACTCGTACGGTATAGCACCGTTTTGGTTTGGTTTGGCACCGTAACGAAGTTCGAGTACGGTATTGTACCATTTTGGTGTGGTTTGGTACCGTAACGAAGCACTCGTACGGTATTGCACCGTTTTGGTGTGGTTTGCTACCGTATGGATGTACTCGTACGGTATTGTACCGTTTTGGTGTGGTTTGGTACCGTAACGAAGTACTCGTATGTTATGGTTCCGTTTTGGTGTGGTTTGGTACCGTAACGAAGTACTCGTACGGTATTGCACCGTTTTGGTGTGGTTTGGTACCGTAACGAACTACTCGTACGTTATTGTTCCCTTTTGGTGTGGTTTAGTACCGTAACGAAGTACTCGTACGGTATTGCACCGTTTTGGTGTGGTTTGGTACCGTATGGAAGTTCTCGTACGGTATTGCACCGTTTCGGTGTGGTTTGGTACCGTATGGATGTACTCGTACAGTATTGTACCGTTTTGGTGTGGTTTGGTACCGTAACGAAGTACTCGTACGGTATTGTACCATTTTGGTGTGGTTTGGGACTGTAACGATGTACTCGTACGGTATTGCACCGTTTTGGTTTGGTTTGGTACCGTAACGAAGTACTCGTACGGTATTGTACCATTTTGGTGTGGTTTGGTACCGTAACGAAGTAATCGTACGGTATTGCACCGTTTTGGTGTGGTTTGCTACCGTATGGATGTACTCGTACGGTATTGTACCGTTCTGGTGTGGTTTGGTACCGTAACAAAGTACTCGTACAATATTGTACCCTTTTGCTGTGGTTTGGTACCGTAACGAAGTAATCGTACGGTATTGCACCGTTTTTGTTTGGTTTGGTACCGTAATGAAGTACTCGTACGGTATTGTACCATTTTGGTGTGGTTTGGTACCGTAACAACGTACGAGTACGGTATTGCACCGTTTTGGTGTGGTTTGCTACCGTATGGATGTACTCGTACGGTATTGCACCGTTTTGGTGTGGTTTGGTATCGTATGGAAGTACTCGTAGGGTATTGCACCGTTTCGTTGTGGTTTGGTACCGTATGGATGTACTCGTACAGTATTGTACCGTTTTGGTGTGGTTTGGGACCGTAACGAAGTACTCGTACGGTATTGTACCATTTTGGTGTGGTTTGGGACCGTAACGATGTACTCATACGGTATTGCACCGTTTTGGTTTGGTTTGGTACCGTAACGAAGTACTCGTACGGTATTGTACCATTTTGGTGTGGTTTGGTACCGTAACGAAATACTCGTACGGTATTGCACCGTTTTGGTGTGGTTTGCTACCGTATGGATGTACTCGTACGGTATTGCACCGTTTTGGTGTGGTTTAGGACCGTATGGAAGTTCTCGTACGGTATTGCACCGTTTTGGTGTGGTTTGGGACCGTATGGAAGTTCTCGTACGGTATTGCACCGTTTTGGTGTGGTTTGGTACCGTAACGAAGTACTCGTACGGTATTGAACCATTTTGGTGTGGTTTGGTACCGTATGGATGTACTCGTACGGTATGGCACCGTTTTGGTTTGGTTTTGTACCGTAACGAAGTACTCGTACGGTATTGTACCATTTTGTTGTGGTTTGGTACCGTAACGAAATACTCGTACGGTATTGCACCGTTTTGGTGTTGTTTGCTACCGTATGGATGTACTCATACGGTATTGCACCGTTTTGGTGTGGTTTGGGACCGTATGGAAGTTCTCGTACGGTATTGCACCGTTTTGGTGTGGTTTGGTACCGTAACGAAGTACTCGTACGGTATTGCACCATTTTGGTGTAGTTTGCTACCGTATGGATGTACTCGTACGGTATTGCACCGTTTTGGTGTGGTTTGGTACCGTATGGAAGTACTCGTACGGTATTGCACCGTTTTGGTGTGGTTTGGTACCGTAACGAAGTACTCGTACGGTATTGGACCGTTTTGGTGTGGTTTGGTACCGTATGGATGTACTCGTACGGTATTGCACCGTTTGGGATTGGTTTGGTACCGTAACGAAGTACTCATACGGTATTGTACCGTTTTGGTGTGGTTTGGTACCGTAACGAAGTACTCGTACGGTATTGAACCGTTTTGGTGTGGTTTGGTACCATATGGATGTACTCGTACGGTATTGCACCGTTTTGGTGTGGTTTGGTACCGTATGGATGTACTCGTACGGTATTGTACCATTTTGGTGTGGTTTGGTACCGTAACGAAGTACTCGTACGGTATTGTACCCTTTTGGTGTGGTTTGGTACCGTAACGAAGTACTCATACGGTATTGCACCATTTTGGTGTGGTTTGGTACCGTATGGATGTACTCGTACGGTATTGTACCGTTTTGGTGTGGTTTGGTACCGTAACGAAGTACTCGTACGTTATTGTTCCCTTTTGATGTGGTTTGGTACCGTAACGAAGTACTCGTACGGTATTGCACCGTTTTGGTGTGGTTTGGTACCGTATGGATGTACTCGTACGGTATTGCACCGTTTTGGTGTGGTTTGGTACCGTATGGAAGTACTCGTACGGTATTGCACCGTTTTGGTGTGGTTTGGTACCGTATGGATGTACTCGTACAGTATTGTACCGTTTTGGTGTGGTTTGGTACCGTAACGAAGTACTTGTACGGTATTGCACCGTTTTGGTTTGGTTTTGTACCGTAACGAAGTACTCATAAGGTATTGTTCCATTTTTGTGTGGTTTGGTACCGTAACGAAGTACTCGTACGGTATTGCACCGTTTTGGTGTGGTTTGCTACCGTATGGATGTACTCGTACGGTATTGCACCAATTTGGTGTGGTTTGGTACCGTATGGAAGTACTCGTACGGTATTGCACCGTTTTGGTGTGGTTTGGTACCGTATGGATGTACTCGTACAGTATTGCACCGTTTTGGTGTGGTTTGGTACCGTATGGATGTACTCGTACAGTATTGTACCGTTTTGGTGTGGTATGGTACCGTTTGGATGTACTCGTACGGTATTGTACCGTTTTGGTGTGGTTTGGTACCGTAACGAACTACTCGTACGTTATTGTTCCCTTTCGTGTGGTTTGGTACCGTAACGAAGTACTCGTACGGTATTGCACCGTTTTGGTGTGGTTTGGTACCGTATGGATGTACTCGTACGGTATTGAACCGTTTGGGTGTGGTTTGGTACCGTATGGAAGTACTCGTACGGTATTGCACCGTTTCGGTGTGGTTTGGTACCGTATGGATGTACTCGTACAGTATTGTACCGTTTTGGTGTGGTTTGGTACCGTAACGAAGTACTCGTACGGTATTGTACCATTTTGGTGTGGTTTGGGACCGTAACAATGTACTCGTACGGTATTGCACCGTTTTGGTTTGGTTTGGTACCGTAACGAAGTACTCGTACGGTATTGTACCATTTTGGTGTGGTTTGGTACCGTAACGAAGTACTCGTACGGTATTGCACCGTTTTGTTGTGGTTTGGTACCGTATGGATATACTCGTACGGTATTGTACCGTTTTGGTGTGGTTTGGTACAGTAACAAAGTACTCGTACGGTATTGTACCCTTTTGCTGTGGTTTGGTACCGTAACGAAGTACTCGTACGGTATTGCACCGTTTTTGTGTGGTTTGGTACCGTATGGATGTACTCGTACGGTATTGCACCGTTTTCGTGTGGTTTGGTACCGTATGGAAGTACTCATACGGTATTGCACCGTTTTGCTGTGGTATGGTACCGTATGGATGTACTCGTACGGTATTGTACCGTTTTGGTGTGGTTTGGTACCGTAACGAACTACTCATACGTTATTGTTCCCTTTTGGTGTGGTTTGGTACCGTAACGAAGTACTCGTACGGTATTGCACCGTTTTGGTGTGGTTTGGTACCGTTTGGATGTGCTCGTACGGTATTGCACCGTTTTGGTGTGGTTTGGTACCGTATGGATGGTCTCGTACGGTATTGTACCGTTTTGGTGTGGTTTGGTACCTTAACGAAGTACTCGTACGGTATTGTACCCTTTTGGTGTGGTTTGCTACCGTAACGAAGTACTCGTACGGTATTGCACCGTTTTGGTGTGGTTTGGTACCGTATGGATGTACTCGTACGGTATTGCACCGTTTTGCTGTGGTTTGGTACCGTATGGATGTACTCGTACGGTATTGAACCGTTTTGGTGTGGTTTGGTACCGTATGGAAGTACTCGTATGGTATTGCACCGTTTTGGTGTGGTTTGGTACCGTATGGATGTACTCATACGGTATTGCACCGTTTTGGTTTGGTTTGGTACCGTATGGATGTACTCGTATGGTATTATACCGTTTTGGTGTGGTTTGGTACCGTAACGAAGTACTTGTACGTTATTGTTCCCTTTTGGTGTGGTTTGGTACCGTAACGAAGTACTCGTACGGTATTGCACCGTTTTGGTGTGGTTTGGTAGCGTATGGATGTACTCGTACGGTATTGCACCGTTTTGGTGTGGTTTGGTACCGTATGGATGTACTCGTACGGTCTTGTACCATTTTGGTGTGGTTTGGTACCGTATAGATGTACTCGTACGGTATTGTACCATTTTGGTGTGGTTTGGTACCATAACGAAGTACTCGTACGGTATTGTACCGTTTTGGTGTGGTTTGGTACCGTAACGAAGTACTCATACGTTATTGTTCCCTTTTGGTGTGGTTTGGTACCGTATGGATGTACTCATACGGTATTGCACCGTTTTGGTTTGGTTTGGTACCGTATGGATGTACTCGTACGGTATTGTACCGTTTTGGTGTGGTTTGGTACCGTAACGAAGTACTCGTACGTTATTGTTCCCTTTTGGTGTGGTTTGGTACCGTAACGAAGTACTCGTACGGTATTGCACCGTTTTGGTGTGGTTTGGTACCGTATGGATGTACTCGTACGGTATTGAACCGTTTTGGTGTGGTTTGGTACCGTATGGAAGTACTCGTATGGTATTGCACCGTTTTGGTGTGGTTTGGTACCGTATGGATGTACTCATACGGTATTGCACCGTTTTGGTTTGGTTTGGTACCGTATGGATGTACTCGTATGGTATTATACCGTTTTGGTGTGGTTTGGTACCGTAACGAAGTACTCGTACGTTATTGTTCCCTTTTGGTGTGGTTTGGTACCGTAACGAAGTACTCGTATGGTATTGCACCGTTTTGGTGTGGTTTGGTAGCGTATGGATGTACTCGTACGGTATTGCACCGTTTTGGTGTGGTTTGGTACCGTATGGATGTACTCGTACGGTATTGTACCGTTTTGGTGTGGTTTGGTACCGTAACGAAGTACTCGTACGGTATTGTACCCTTTTGGTGTGGTTTGGTATCGTAACGAAGTACTCGTACGGTATTGCACCGTTTTGGTGTGGTTTGGTACCGTATAGATGTACTTGTACGGTATTGTACCGTTTTGGTGTGGTTTGGTACCGTAACGAAGTACTCGTACGTTATTGTTCCCTTTTGGTGTGGTTTGGTACCGTAACGAAGTACTCGTACGGTATTGCACCGTTTTGGTGTGGTTTGCTACTGTATGGATGTACTCGTACGGTATTGAACCGTTTTGGTGTGGTTTGGTACCGTATGGAAGTACTCGTACGGTATTGCACCGTTTTGGTGTGGTTTGGTACCGTATGGATGTACTCGTACAGTATTGTACCGTTTTGGTGTGGTTTGGTACCGTAACGAAGTACTCGTACGGTATTGTACCATTTTGGTGTGGTTTGGGACCGTAACGATGTACTCGTACGGTATTGGACCGTTTTGGTTTGTCTTGGTACCGTAACGAAGTACGCGTCTGGTATTGTACCATTTTGGTGTGGTTTTGGTACCGTAACGAAGTACTCGTACGGTATTGCACCGTTTTGTTGTGGTTTGGTACCGTATGGATGTACTCGTACGGTATTGTACCGTTTTGGTGTGGTTTGGTACCGTAACATAGTACTCGTACGGTATTGTACCCTTTTGCTGTGGTTTGGTTCCGTAATGAAGTACTCGTACGGTATTGCACCGTTTTGGTGTGGTTTGGTACCGTATGGATGTACTCGTACGGTATTGCTCCGTTTTGGTTTGGTTTGGTACCGTATGGATGTACTCGTACGGTATTGTACCGTTTTGGTGTGGTTTGGTACCGTATGGATGTACTCGTACGGTATTGCACCGTTTTGGTGTGGTTTGGTACCGTATGTATGTACTCGTACCGTATTGTACCGTTTTGGTGTGGTTTGGTACCGTAACGAAGTACTCGTACGGTATTGCACCATTTTTGTGTGGTTTGGTACCGTAATGATGCACTCGTATGGTATTGCACCGTTTTGGTTTGGTTGGGTACCGTAACGAAGTACTCGTACGGTATTTTACCATTTTGGTGTGGTTTGGTTCCGTAACGAAGTACTCGTACGGTATTGCATCGTTTTGGTGTGGTTTGCTACCGTATGGATGTACTCGTACGGTATTGCACCGTTTTGGTGTGGTTTGGTACCGTATGGAATTACTCGTACGGTATTGCACCGTTTTGAAGTGGTTTGGTACCGTAACGAAGTACTCGTACGGTATTGCACCGTTTTGGTGTGGTTCGGTACCGTATGGATGTACTCGTACGGTATTGCACCGTTTTTGGTTTGGTTTGGTACCGTAACGAACTACTCGTACGGTATTGTACCGTTTTAGTGTTGTTTGTTACCGTGACGAAGTACTCGTACGGTATTGCACCGTTTTTGTGTGGTTTGGTACCGTATGGATGTACTCTTACGGTATTGCACTGTTTTGGTTTGGTTTGGTACCGTATGGATGTACTCGTATGGTATTGTACCGTTTTGGTGTGGTTTGGTACCGTAACGAAGTACTCGTACGTTATTGTTCCCTTTTGGTGTGGTTTGGTACCGTATGGATGTACTCATACGGTATTGCACCGTTTTGGTTTGGTTTGGTACCGTATGGATGTACTCGTACGGTATTGTACCGTGTTGGTGTGGTTTGGTACCGTAACGAAGTACTCGTACGTTATTGTTCCCTTTTGGTGTGGTTTGGTACCGTAACGAAGTACTCGTACAATATTGCACCGTTTTGGTGTGGTTTGGTACCGTATGGATGTACTCGTACGGTATTGAACCGTTTTGGTGTGGTTTGGTACCGTATGGAAGTACTCGTATGGTATTGCACCGTTTTGGTGTGGTTTGGTACCGTATGGATGTACTCATACGGTATTGCACCGTTTTGGTTTGGTTTGGTACCGTATGGATGTACTCGTACGGTATTGTACCGTTTTGGAGTGGTTTGGTACCGTAACGAAGTACTGGTACGTTATTCTTCCCTTTTGGTGTGGTTTGGTACCGTAACGAAGTACTCGTACGGTATTGCACCGTTTTGGTGTGGTTTGGTAGCGTATGGATGTACTCGTACGGTATTGCACCGTTTTGGTGTGGTTTGGTACCGTAGGGATGTACTCGTACGGTATTGTACCTTTTTGGTGTGGTTTGGTACCGTTACGAAGTACTCGTACGGTATTGTACCCTTTTGGTGTGGTTTGGTATCGTAACGAAGTACTCGTACGGTATTGCACCGTTTTGGTGTGGTTTGGTACCGTATGGATGTACTCGTACGGTATTGCACCGTTTTGGTTTGGTTTGGTACCGTATAGATGTACTCGTACGGTATTGTACCGTTTTGGTGTGGTTTGGTACCATAACGAAGTACTCGTACGTTATTGTTCCCTTTTGGTGTGGTTTGGTACCGTAACGAAGTACTCGTACGGTATTGCCCTGTTTTGGTGTGGTTTGCTATCGTATGGATGTACTCGTACGGTATTGAACCGTTTTGGTGTGGTTTGGTACCGTATGGAAGTACTCGTACAGTATTGCACCGTTTTGGTGTGGTTTGGTACCGTATGGATGTACTCGTACAGTATTGTACCGTTTTGGTGTGGTTTGGTTCCGTAACGAAGTACTCGTACGGTATTGTACCATTTTGGTGTGGTTTGGGACCGTAACGATGTACTCGTACGGTATTGGACCGTTTTGGTTTGGTTTGGTACCGTAACGAAGTACTCGTACAGTATTGTACCATTTTGGTGTGGTTTAGTACCGCAACGAAGTACTCCTACGGTATTGCACCGTTTTGTTGTGGTTTGGTACCGTATGGATGTACTCGTACGGTATTGTACCGTTTTGGTGTGGTTTGGTACCGTAACAAAGTACTCGTACGGTATTGTACCCTTTTGCTGTGGTTTGGTTCCGTAATGAAGTACTCGTACGGTATTGCACCGTTTTGGTGTGGTTTGTTACCGTAACGAAGTACTCGTACAGTATTGTACCATTTTGGTGTGGTTTAGTACCGCAACGAAGTACTCGTACGGTATTGCACCGTTTTGGTGTGGTTTGCTATCGTATGGATGTACTCGTACGGTATTGAACCGTTTTGGTGTGGTTTGGTACCGTATGGAAGTACTCGTACGGTATTGCACCGTTTTGGTGTGGTTTGGTAGCGTATGGATGTACTCGTACAGTATTGTACCGTTTTGGTGTGGTTTGGTACCGTAACGAAGTACTCGTACGGTATTGTACCATTTTGGTGTGGTTTGGGACCGTAACGATGTACTCGTACGGTATTGTACCATTTTGGTGTGGTTTGGGACCGTAACGATGTACTCGTACGGTATTGGACCGTTTTGGTTTGGTTTGGTACCGTAACGAAGTACTCGTACAGTATTGTACCATTTTGGTGTGGTTTAGTACCGCAACGAAGTACTCGTACGGTATTGCACCGTTTTGTTGTCGTTTGGTACCGTATGGATGTACTCGTACGGTATTGTACCGTTTTGGTGTGGTTTGGTACCGTAACAAAGTACTCGTACGGTATTGTACCCTTTTGCTGTGGTTTGGTTCCGTAATGAAGTACTCGTTCGGTATTGCACCGTTTTGGTGTGGTTTGTTACCGTAACGAAGTACTCGTACGGTATTGCACCGTTTTGGTGTGGTTTGGTACCGTATGGATGTACTCGTACGGTATTGCACCGTTTTGGTGTGGTTTGGTACAGTATGGATGTACTCGTACAATATTGTACCGTGTTGGTGTGGTTTGGTACCGTAACGAAGTACTCGTACGTTGTTGTACCATTTTGGTGTGGTTTGGGACCGTAAGGATGTACTCGTACGGTATTGCACAGTTTTGGTTTGGTTTGGTACCGTAACGAAGTACTCGTACGGTATTGTACCATTTTGGTGTGGTTTGGTACCGTAACGAAGTACTTGTACGGTATTGCACCGTTTTGGTGTGGTTTGAAACCGTATGGATGTACTCGTACGGTATTGTACCGTTTTGGTGTGGTTTGGTACCGTAACGAAGTACTCGTACGTTATGGTTCCCTTTTGGTGTGGTTTGGTACCGTAACGAAGTACTCGTACGGTATTGCACCGTTTTGGTGTGGTTTGGTACCGTAACGAACTACTCGTACGTTATTGTTCCCTTTATGTGTGGTTTAGTACCGTAACGAAGTACTTGTACGTTATTCTTCCCTTTTGGTGTGGTTTGGTACCGTAACGAAGTACTCGTACGGTATTGCACCGTTTTGGTGTGGTTTGGTAGCGTATGGATGTACTCGTACGGTATTGCACCGTTTTGGTGTGGTTTGGTACCGTAGGGATGTACTCGTACGGTATTGTACCTTTTTGGTGTGGTTTGGTACCGTTACGAAGTACTCGTACGGTATTGTACCCTTTTGGTGTGGTTTGGTATCGTAACGAAGTACTCGTACGGTATTGCACCGTTTTGGTGTGGTTTGGTACCGTATGGATGTACTCGTACGGTATTGCACCGTTTTGGTTTGGTTTGGTACCGTATAGATGTACTCGTACGGTATTGTACCGTTTTGGTGTGGTTTGGTACCTTAACGAAGTACTCGTACGTTATTGTTCCCTTTTGGTGTGGTTTGGTACCGTAACGAAGTACTCGTACGGTATTGCCCTGTTTTGGTGTGGTTTGCTATCGTATGGATGTACTCGTACGGTATTGAACCGTTTTGGTGTGGTTTGGTACCGTATGGAAGTACTCGTACAGTATTGCACCGTTTTGGTGTGGTTTGGTACCGTATGGATGTACTCGTACAGTATTGTACCGTTTTGGTGTGGTTTGGTTCCGTAACGAAGTACTCGTACGGTATTGTACCATTTTGGTGTGGTTTGGGACCGTAACGATGTACTCGTACGGTATTGGACCGTTTTGGTTTGGTTTGGTACCGTAACGAAGTACTCGTACAGTATTGTACCATTTTGGTGTGGTTTAGTACCGCAACGAAGTACTCCTACGGTATTGCACCGTTTTGTTGTGGTTTGGTACCGTATGGATGTACTCGTACGGTATTGTACCGTTTTGGTGTGGTTTGGTACCGTAACAAAGTACTCGTACGGTATTGTACCCTTTTGCTGTGGTTTGGTTCCGTAATGAAGAACTCGTACGGTATTGCACCGTTTTGGTGTGGTTTGTTACCGTAACGAAGTACTCGTACAGTATTGTACCATTTTGGTGTGGTTTAGTACCGCAACGAAGTACTCGTACGGTATTGCACCGTTTTGGTGTGGTTTGCTATCGTATGGATGTACTCGTACGGTATTGAACCGTTTTGGTGTGGTTTGGTACCGTATGGAAGTACTCGTACGGTATTGCACCGTTTTGGTGTGGTTTGGTAGCGTATGGATGTACTCGTACAGTATTGTACCGTTTTGGTGTGGTTTGGTACCGTAACGAAGTACTCGTACGGTATTGTACCATTTTGGTGTGGTTTGGGACCGTAACGATGTACTCGTACGGTATTGGACCGTTTTGGTTTGGTTTGGTACCGTAACGAAGTACTCGTACAGTATTGTACCATTTTGGTGTGGTTTAGTACCGCAACGAAGTACTCGTACGGTATTGCACCGTTTTGTTGTCGTTTGGTACCGTATGGATGTACTCGTACGGTATTGTACCGTTTTGGTGTGGTTTGGTACCGTAACAAAGTACTCGTACGGTATTGTACCCTTTTGCTGTGGTTTGGTTCCGTAATGAAGTACTCGTTCGGTATTGCACCGTTTTGGTGTGGTTTGTTACCGTAACGAAGTACTCGTACGGTATTGCACCGTTTTGGTGTGGTTTGGTACCGTATGGATGTACTCGTACGGTATTGCACCGTTTTGGTGTGGTTTGGTACAGTATGGATGTACTCGTACAATATTGTACCGTGTTGGTGTGGTTTGGTACCGTAACGAAGTACTCGTACGTTGTTGTACCATTTTGGTGTGGTTTGGGACCGTAAGGATGTACTCGTACGGTATTGCACAGTTTTGGTTTGGTTTGGTACCGTAACGAAGTACTCGTACGGTATTGTACCATTTTGGTGTGGTTTGGTACCGTAACGAAGTACTTGTACGGTATTGCACCGTTTTGGTGTGGTTTGAAACCGTATGGATGTACTCGTACGGTATTGTACCGTTTTGGTGTGGTTTGGTACCGTAACGAAGTACTCGTACGTTATGGTTCCCTTTTGGTGTGGTTTGGTACCGTAACGAAGTACTCGTACGGTATTGCACCGTTTTGGTGTGGTTTGGTACCGTAACGAACTACTCGTACGTTATTGTTCCCTTTATGTGTGGTTTAGTACCGTAACGAAGTACTCGTACGGTATTGCACCGTTTTGGTGTGGTTTGGTACCGTATGGAAGTTCTCGTACGGTACTGCACCGTTTTGGTGTGGTTTGGTACGGTAACGAAGTACTCGTACGGTATTGCACCATTTTGGTGTTGTTTGGTACCGTATGGATGTACTCGTACGGTATAGCACCGCTTTGGTTTGGTTTGGTACCGTAACGAAGTACTCGAACGGTATTGTACCGTTTTGGTGTGGTTTGGTACCGTAACGAATTACTCGTACGGAATTGCACCGTTTTGGTGTGGTTTGGTACCGTATGGATGTACTCGTACGGTATTACACCGTTTTGGTGTGGTTTGGTACCGTATGGATGTACTCGTACGGTATTGTACCGTTTTGGTGTGGTTTGGTACCGTAACGAACTACTCGTACGTTATTGTTCCCTTTTGGTGTGGTTTGGTACTGTAACGAAGTACTCGTACGGTATTGCACCTTTTTGGTGTGGTTTGGTACCATATGGATGTACTCGTACGGTATTGCACCGTTTTGGTGTGGTTTGGTACCGTATGGATGTACTCGTACGGTATTGCACCGTTTTTGTTTGGTTTGGTACCGTATGGATGTACTCGTACGGTATTGTACTGTTTTGGTGTGGTTTGGTACCGTAACGAATTACTCGTACGTTATTGTTCCCTTTTGGTATGGTTTGGTACCGTAACGAAGTACTCCTACAGTATTGCACCGTTTTGGTGTGGTTTGGTACCGTATGGATGTACTCGTACGGTATTATACCGTTTTGGTGTGGTTTGGTACCGTATGGATGTACTCGTACGGTATTGTACCGTTTTGGTGTGGTTTGGTACCGTAACGAAGTACTCGTACGGTATTGTACCCTTTTGGTGTGGTTTGGTACCGTAACGAAATACTCGTACGGTATTGCACCGTTTTCGTGTGGTCTTGTACCGTATGGATGTACTCGTACGGTATTGCACCGTTTTGGTTTGGTTTGGTACCGTATGGATGTACTCGTACGGTATTGTACCGTTTTGGTGTGGTTTGGTACCGTAATGAAGTACTCGTACGTTATGGTTCCCTTTTGGTGTGGTTTGGTACCGTAACGAAGTACTCGTACGGTATTGCACCGTTTTGGTGTGGTTTGGTACCGTAACGAACTACTCGTACGTTATTGTTCCCTTTTGGTGTGGTTTAGTACCGTAACGAAGTACTCGTACGGTATTGCACCGCTTTGGTGTGGTTTGGTACCGTATGGATGTACTCGTACGGTATTGCACCGTTTTGGTGTGGTTTGGTACCGTATGGATGTACTCGTACGGTATTGTACCATTTTGGTGTGGTTTGGGACCGTAACGATGTACTCGTACAGTATTGCACCGTTTTGGTTTGGTTTGGTACCTTAACGAAGTACTCGTACGGTATTGTACCATTTTGGTGTGGTTTGGTACCGTAACGAAGTACTCGTACGGTATTGCACCGTTTTGGTGTGGTTTGCTACCGTATGGATGTACTCGTACGGTATTGTACCGTTTTGGTGTGGTTTGGTACCGTAACGAAGTACTCGTACGTTATGGTTCCCTTTTGGTGTGGTTTGGAACCGTAAAGAAGTACTCGTACGGTATTGCGCCGTTTTCGTGTGGTTTGGTACCGTAACGAACTACTCGTACGTTATTGTTCCCTTTTGGTGTGGTTTAGTACCGTAACGAAGTACTCGTGCGGTATTGCACCGTTTTGGTGTGGTTTGGTACCGTATGGAAGTTCTCGTACGGTATTGCACCGTTTTGGTGTGGTTCTGTACGGTAACGAAGTACTCGTACGGTATTGCACCGTTTTGGTGTGGTTTGGTACCGTATGGATGTACTCGTATAGTATTGTACCGTTTTGGAGTGGTTTGGTACCGTAACGAAGTACTCGTACGTTATTGTACCATTTTGGTGTGGTTTGGGACCGTAACGATGTACTCGTACGGTATTGCACCGTTTTGGTGTGGTTTGGTACCGTATGGATTTATTCGTACGGTATTGTACTGTTTTGGTGTGGTTTGGTACCGTAACAAAGTACTCGTATAGTATTGTACCGTTTTGGTGTGGTTTGGTACCGTAACGAAGTACTCGTACGGTATTGCACCGTTTTGGAGTGGTTTGCTACCGTATGGACGTACTCGTACGGTATTGTACCGTTTTGGTGAGGTTTGGTACCGTAAAAAAGTACTCGTACAATATTGTACCCTTTTGCTGTGGTTTGGTACCGTAACGAAGTACTCGTACGGTATTGCACCGTTTTTGTTTGGTTTGGTACCGTAACGAAGTACTCGTAAGGTATTGTACCATTTTGGTGTGGTTTGCTACCGTATGGATGTACTCGTACTGTATTGCACCGTTTTGGTGTGGTTTGGTATCGTATGGAAGTACTCGTACAGTATTGCACCGTTTTGGTGTGGTTTGGTACCGTATGGATGTACTCGTACAGTATTGTGTAGTTTTGGTGTGGTTTGGTACCGTATGGATGTACTCGTACAGTATTGTGTAGTTTTGGTGTGGTTTGGTACCGTAACGAAGTACTCGTACGGTATTGTACCATTTTGGTGTGGTTTGGGACCGTAACGATGTACTCGTAAAGTATTGCACCGTTTTGGTTTGGTTTGGTACCGTAACGAAGTACTCGTACGGTATTGCACCGTTTTGGTGTGGTTTGCTACCGTATGGATGTACTCGTACGGTATTGTACCGTTCTGGTGTGGTTTGGTGCCGTAACAAAGTACTCATACAATATTGTACCCTTTTGCTGTGGTTTGGTGCCGTAACAAAGTACTCATACAATATTGTACCCTTTTGCTTTGGTTTGGTACCGTAACGAAGTACTCGTACGGTATTGTACCGTTTTGGTTTGGTTTGGTACCGTAACGAAATATTCCTACGGTATTGCACCGTTTTGGTGTGGTTTGGTACCGTAACGAAGTACTCGTACGTTATGGTTCCCTTTTGGTGTGGTTTGGTACCGTAACGAAGTACTCGTACGGTATTGCACCGTTTTGGTGTGGTTTGGTACCGTAACGAACTACTTGTACGTTATTGTTCCCTTTATGTGTGGTTTAGTACCGTAACGAAGTACTCGTACGGTATTGCACCGTTTTGGTGTGGTTTGGTACCGTATGGAAGTTCTCGTACGGTACTGCACCGTTTTGGTGTGGTTTGGTATGGTAACGAAGTACTCGTACGGTATTGCACCATTTTGGCGTGGTTTGGTACCGTATGGATGTACTCGTACGGTATAGCACCGTTTTGGTTAGGTTTGGTACCGTAACGAAGTACTCGAACGGTATTGTACCGTTTTGGTGTGGTTTGGTACCGTAACGAATTACTCGTACGGTATTGCACCGTTTTGGTGTGGTTTGGTACCGTATGGATGTACTCGTACGGTATTACACCGTTTTGGTGTGGTTTGGTACTGTAACGAAGTACTCGAACGGTATTGCACCGTTTTGGTGTGGTTTGGTACTGTATGGATGTACTCGTACGGTATTGCACCGTTTTGGTGTGGTTTGGTACCGTATGGATGTACTCGTACGGCATGGCACCGTTTTGGTTTGGTTTGGTACCGTAACGAAGTTCTTGTACGGTATTGTACCATTTTGGTGTGGTTTGGTACCGTAACGAAGTACTCGTACGTTATTGTTCCCTTTTGCTGTGGTTTAGTACCGTAACGAAGTACTCGTACGGTATTGCACCGTTTTGGTGTGGTTTGGTACCGTATGGATTTATTCGTATGGTATTGTACCGTTTTGGTGTGGTTTGGTACCGTAACAAAGTACTCGTACGGTATTGTACCGTTTTGCTATGGTTTGGTACCGTAACGAAGTACTCGTACGGTATTGCACCGTTTTGGTGTGGTTTGCTACCGTATGGATGTACTCGTACGGTATTGTACCGTTCTGGTGTGGTTTGGTACCGTAACGAAGTACTCGTAAGGTATTGTACCATTTTGGTGTGGTTTGGTACCGTAACAAAGTACTCGTACGGTATTGCACCATTTTGGTGTGGTTTGCTACCGTATGGATGTACTCGTACCGTATTGCACCGTTTTGGTGTGGTTTGGTATCGTATGGAATTACTCGTACGGTATTGCACCGTTTTGGTGTGGTTTGGTACCGTATGGATGTACTCGTACAGTATTGTACCGTTTTGGTGTGGTTTGGTACCGTAACGAAGTACTCGTACGGTATTGTACCATTTTGTTGTGGTTTGGGACCGTAACGAAGTACTCGTACGGTATTGCACCGTTTTGGTGTGGTTTGCTACCGTATGGATGTACTAGTACGGTATTGCACCGTTTTGGTGTGGTTTGGGACCGTATGGAAGTTCTCGTACGGTATTGCACCGTTTTGGTGAGGTTTGGTACCGTAACGAAGTACTCGTATGATATTGCACCATTTTGGTGTGGTTTGGTACCGTATGGATGTACTCGTACGGTATGGCACCGTTTTGGTTTGGTTTGGTACCGTAACGAAGTACTCGTACGGTATTGTACCGTTTTGGTGTGGTTTGGTACCGTAACGAACTACTCGTACGTTATTGTTCCCTTTTGGTGTGGTTTGGTACCATAACGAAGTAGTCGTACGGTATTGCACCGTTTTGGTGTGGTTTGGTACCGTATGGATTTACTCGTACGGTATTGTACCGTTTTGGTGTGGTTTGGTACCGTAACAAAGTACTCGTACGGTATTGTACCCTTTTGCTGTGGTTTGGCACCGTAACGAAGTACTCGTACGGTATTGCACCGTTTTGGTGTGGTTTGTTACCGTATGGATGTACTCGTACGGTATTGTACCGTTCTGGTGTGGTTTCGTACCGTAACAAAGTACTCCTACATTATTGTACCCTTTTGCTGTGGTTTGGTACCGTAACGAAGTACTCGTACGGTATTGCACCGTTTTTGTTTGGTTTGGTACCGTAATGAAGTACTCGTAAGGTATTGTACCATTTTGGTGTGGTTTGGTACCGTAACAAAGTACTCGTACGGTATTGCACCGTTTTGGTGTGGTTTGCTACCGTATGGATGTACTCATACGGTATTGCACCGTTTTGGTGTGGTTTGGTGTCGTATCGAAATACTCGTACGGTATTGCACCGTTTTGGTATGGTTTGGTACCGTATGGATGTACTCGTACAGTATTGTACCGTTTTGGTGTGGTTTGGTACCGTAACGAAGTACTCGTACGGTATTGTACCGTTTTGGTGTGGTTTGGGACTGTAACGATGTACTCATACGGTATTGCACCGTTTTGGTTTGGTTTGGTACCGTAACGAAGTATTCGTACGGTATTGTACCATTTTGGTGTGGTTTGGTACCGTAACGAAGTACTCGTACGGTATTGTACCATTTTGGTTTGGTTTGCTACCGTATGGATGTACTCGTACATCATGGCACCGTTTTGGTGTGGTTTGGGACCGTATGGAAGTTCTCGTACGGTATTGCACCGTTTTGGTGTGGTTTGGTACCGTAACGAAGTACTCGTACGGTATTGCACCTTTTGGTGTGGTTTGGTACCGTATGGATGTACTCGTACGGTATGGCACCGTTTTGGTTTGGTTTGGTACCGTAACGAAGTACTCGTACGGTATTGTACCATTTTCGTGTGGTTTGGTACCGTAACGAAGTACTCGTACGTTATTGTTCCTTTTTGGTGTGGTTTGGTACCGTAACGAAGTACTCGTACGGTATTGCACCGTTTTGGTGTGGTTTGGTACCGTATGGATTTACTCGTACGGTATTGTACCGTTTTGGTGTGGTTCGGTACCGTAACAAAGTACTCGTACGGTATTGTACTGTTTTGCTGTGGTTTGGTACCGTAACGAAGTACTCGTACGGTATTGCACCGTTTTGGTGTGGTTTGCTACCGTATGGATGTACTCGTACGGTATTGTACCGTTCTGGTGTGGTTTGTTACCGTAACAAAGTACTCGTACGGTATTGCACCGTTTTGGTGTGGTTTGCTACCGTATGGATGTACTCGTACGGTATTGCACCGTTTTGGTATGGTTTGGTATCGTATGGAAGTACTCGTAGGGTATCGCACCGTTTTTGTGTGGTTTGGTACCGTATGGATGTACTCGTACAGTATTGTACCGTTTTGGTGTGGTTTGGTACCGTAACGAAGTTCTGGTACGGTATTGTACCATTTTGGTGTGGTTTGGGACCGTAACGATGTACTCATACGGTATTGCACCGTTTTGGTTTGGTTTGGTACCGTAACGAAGTACTCGTACGGTATTGTACCATTTTGGTGTGGTTTGGTACCGTAACGAAATACTCGTATGGTATTGCACCGTTTTGGTGTGGTTTGCTACCGTATGGATGTACTCGTACGGTATTGCACCGTTTTGGTGTGGTTTGGGACCGTATGGAAGTTCTCGTACGGTATTGCACCGTTTTGGTGTGGTTTGGTACCGTATGGATGTACTCGTACAGTATTGTACCGTTTTGGTGTGGTTTGGTACCGTAACGAAGTACTCGTACGGTATTGTACCATTTTGGTGTGGTTTGGGACCGTAACGATGTACTCATACGGTATTGCACCGTTTTGGTTTGGTTTGGTACCGTAACGAAGTACTCGTACGGTATTGTACCATTTTGGTGTGGTTTGGTACCGTAACGAAATACTCGTAAGGTATTGCACCGTTTTGGTGTGGTTTGCTACCGTATGGATGTACTCGTACATCATTGCACCGTTTTGGTGTGGTTTGGGACCGTATGGAAGTTCTCGTACGGTATTGCACCGTTTTGGTGTGGTTTGGTACCGTAACGAAGTACTCGTACGGTATTGCACCATTTTGGTGTGGTTTTGTACCGTATGGATGTACGCGTACGGTATGGCACCGTTTTGGTTTGGTTTGGTACCGTAACGAAGTACTCGTACGGTATTGTACCATTTTCGTGTGGTTTGGTACCGTAACGAAGTACTCGTACGTTATTGTTCCCTTTTGGTGTGGTTTGGTACCGTAACGAAGTACTCGTACGGTATTGCACCGTTTTGGTGTGGTTTGGTACCGTATGGATTTACTCGTACGGTATTGTACCGTTTTGGTGTGGTTCGGTACCGTAACAAAGTACTCGTACGGTATTGTACCGTTTTGCTGTGGTTTGGTACCGTAACGAAGTACTCGTACGGTATTGCACCGTTTTGGTGTGGTTTGCTACCGTATGGATGTACTCGTACGGTATTGCACAAATTTGGTGTGGTTTGGTACTGTATGGAAGTACTCGTACGGTATTGCACCGTTTTGGTGTGGTTTGGTACCGTATGGATGTACTCGTACAGTATTGCACCGTTTTGGTGTGGTTTGGTACCGTATGGATGTACTCATACGGTATTGAACCGTTTGGGTGTGGTTTGGTACCGTATGGATGTACTCGTACAGTATTGTACCGTTTTGGTGTGATTTGGTACCGTAACGAAGTACTCGTACGGTATTGTACCATTTTGGTGTGGTTTGGGACCGTAACGATGTACTCGTACGGTATTGCACCGTTTTGGTTTGGTTTGGTACCGTAACGAAGTACTCGTAGGTATTGTACCATTTTGGTGTAGTTTGGTACCGTAACGAAGTACTCGTACGGTATTGCACCGTTTTGGTGTGGTTTGCTACCGTATGGATGTACTCGTATGGTATTGTACCGTTCTGGTGTGGTTTGGTACCGTAACAAAGTACTCGTACAATATTGTACCCTTTTGCTGTGGTTTGGTACCGTAACGAAGTACTCGTACGGTATTGCACCGTTTTTGTTTGGTTTGCTACCGTAATGAAGTACTCGTAAGGTATTGTACCATTTCGGTGTGGTTTGGTACCGTAACAAAGTACTCGTACGGTATTGCACCGTTTTGGTGTGGTTTGCTACCGTATGGATGTACTCGTACGGTATTGCACCGTTTTGGTGTGGTTTGGTATCGTATGGAAGTACTCGTAGGGTATCGCACCGTTTTGGTGTGGTTTGGTACCGTATGGATGTACTCGTACAGTATTGTACCGTTTTGGTGTGGTTTGGTACCGTAACGAAGTACTCGTACGGTATTGTACCATTTTGGTGTGGTTTGGGACCGTAACGATGTACTCATACGGTATTGCACCGTTTTGGTTTGGTTTGGTACCGTAACGAAGTACTCGTACGGTATTGTACCATTTTGGTGTGGTTTGGTACCGTAACGAAATACTCGTATGGTATTGCACCGTTTTGGTGTGGTTTGCTACCGTATGGATGTACTCGTACGGTATTGCACCGTTTTGGTGTGGTTTGGGACCGTATGGAAGTTCTCGTACGGTATTGCACCGTTTTGGTGTGGTTTGGTACCGTATGGATGTACTCGTACAGTATTGCACCGTTTTGGTGTGGTTTGGTACCGTATGGATGTACTCATACGGTATTGAACCGTTTGGGTGTGGTTTGGTACCGTATGGATGTACTCGTACAGTATTGTACCGTTTTGGTGTGATTTGGTACCGTAACGAAGTACTCGTACGGTATTGTACCATTTTGGTGTGGTTTGGGACCGTAACGATGTACTCGTACGGTATTGCACCGTTTTGGTTTGGTTTGGTACCGTAACGAAGTACTCGTAGGTATTGTACCATTTTGGTGTAGTTTGGTACCGTAACGAAGTACTCGTACGGTATTGCACCGTTTTGGTGTGGTTTGGTACCGTATGGAAGTACTCGTACGGTATTGCACCGTTTTGAAGTGGTTTGGTACCGTAACGAAGTACTCGTACGGTATTGCACCGTGTTGGTGTGGTTCGGTACCGTATGGATGTACTCGTACGGTATTGCACCATTTTGGTTTGGTTTGGTACCGTAACGAAGTACTCGTACGGTATTGTACCGTTTTGGTGTGGTATGGTACCGTAACGAAGTACTCGTACGGTATTGCACCGTTTTGGTGTGGTTTGGTACCGTATGGATGTACTCATACGGTATTGCACCGTTTTGGTTTGGTTTGGTACCGTATGGATATACTCGTACGGTATTGTACCGTTTTGGTGTGGTTTTGTACCGTAACGAAGTACTCGTACGTTATTGTTCCCTTTTGGTGTGGTTTGGTACCGTAACGAAGTACTCGTACGGTATTGCACCGTTTTGGTGTGGTTTGGTACCGTATGGATGTACTCGTACGGTATTGAACCGTTTTGGTGTGGTTTGGTACCGTATGGAAGTACTCGTATGGTATTGCACCATTTTGGTGTGGTTTGGTACCGTATGGATGTACTCGTACAGTATTCTACCGTTTTTGTGTGGTTAGGTACCGTAACGAAGTACTCGTACGGTATTGTACCATTTTGGTGTGGTTTTGTACCGTAACGAAGTACTCGTACGGTATTGCATCGTTTTGTTGTGGTTTGGTACCGTATGGATGTACTCGTACGATATTGTACCATTTTGGTGTGGTTTGGTACCGTAACAAAGTACTCGTACGGTATTGTACCCTTTTGCTGAGGTTTGGTACCGTAACGAAGTACTCGTACGGTATTGCACCGTTTTGGTGTGGTTTGGTACCGTATGGATGTACTCGTACGGTATTGCACCGTTTTGGTTTGGTTTGGTACCGTATGGATGTACTCGTACGGTATTGTACCGTTTTGGTGTGGTTTGGTACCGTATGGATGTACTCGTACGGTATTGCACCGTTTTGGTGTGGTTTGGTACCGTATGTATGTACTCGTACCGTATTGTACCGTTTTGGTGTGGTTTGGTACCGTAACAAAGTACTCGTACGGTATTGTACCATTTTTGTGTGGTTTGGTACTATAACGATGCACTCGTATGGTATTGCACCGTTTTGGTTTGGTTGGGTACCGTAACGAAGTACTCGTACGGTATTGTACCATTTTGGTGTGGTTTCGTACCTTAACGAAGTACTCGTACGGTATTGCACCGTTTTGGTGTGGTTTGCTACCGTATGGATGTACTCGTACGGTATTGCACCGTTTTGGTGTGGTTTGGTACCGTATGGAAGTACTCGTACGGTATTGCACCGTTTTGAAGTGGTTTGGTACCGTAACGAAGTACTCGTACGGTATTGCACCGTTTTGGTGTGGTTCGGTACCGTATGGATGTACTCGTACGGTATTGCACCATTTTGGTTTGGTTTGGTACCGTAACGAAGTACTCGTACTGTATTGTACCGTTTTGGTGTGGTTTGGTACCGTAACGAAGTACTCGTACGGTATTGCACCGTTTTGGTGTGGTTTGGTACCGTATGGATGTACTCATACGGTATTGCACCGTTTTGGTTTAGTTTGGTACCGTATGGATGTACTCGTACGGTATTGTACCTTTTTGGTGTGGTTTGGTATCGTAACGAAGTACTCGTACGGTATTGCACCGTTTTGGTGTGGTTTGGTACCGTATGGAAGTACTCGTATGGTATTGCACCGTTTTGGTGTGGTTTGGTACCGTATGGATGTACTCGTACAGTATTGTACCGTTTTGGTGTGGTTAGGTACCGTAACGAAGTACTCGTACGGTATTGTACCATTTTGGTGTGGTTTGGTACCGTAACGAAGTACTCGTACGGTATTGCACCGTTTTGTTGTGGTTTGGTAGCGTATGGATGTACTCGTATGGTATTGAACCGTTTTGGTGTGGTTTGGTACCGTATGGATGTACTCGTACGGTATTGCACCGTTTTGGTGTGGTTTGGTACCGTAACGAAGTACTCGTACGGTATTGTACCATTTTGGTGTGGTTTGGGACCGTAACGATGTACTCGTACGGTATTGGACCATTTTGGTTTGGTTTGGTACCGTAACGAAGTACTCGTACGGTATTGTACCATTTTGGTGTGGTTTGGTACCGTAACGAAGTACTCGTACGGTATTGCACCGTTTTGTTGTGGTTTGGTACCGTATGGATGTACTCGTACGGTATTGTGTCGTTTTGGTGTGGTTTGGTACCCTAACAAAGTACTCGTACGGTATTGTACCCTTTTGCTGTGGTTTGGTTCCGTAATGAAGTACTCGTACGGTATTGCACCGTTTTGGTGTGGTTTGGTACCGTATGGTTGTACTCGTACGGTATTGCACCGTTTTGGTTTGGTTTGGTACCGTATGGATGTACTCGTACGGTATTTTACCGTTTTTGTGTGGTTTGGTACCGTATGGATGTACTCGTACGGTATTGCACCGTTTTGGTGTGGTTTGGTACCGTTTGTATGTACTCGTACCGTATTGTACCGTTTTGGTGTGGTTTGGTACCGTAACGAAGTACTCGTACGGTATTGTACCATTTTTGTGTGGTTTGGTACTATAACGATGCACTCGTATGGTATTGAACCGTTTTGGTTTGGTTGGGTACCGTAACGAAGTACTCGTACGGTATTGTACCATTTTGGTGTGGTTTTGTACCGTAACGAAGTCCTCGTACGGTATTGCACCGTTTTGGTGTGGTTTGCTACCGTATGGATGTACTCGTACGGTATTGCACCGTTTTGGTGTGGTTTGGTACCGTATGGAAGTACTCGTACGGTATTGCACCGTTTTGAAGTGGTTTGGTACCGTAACGAAGTACTCGTACGGTATTGCACCGTGTTGGTGTGGTTCGGTACCGTATGGATGTACTCGTACGGTATTGCACCATTTTGGTTTGGTTTGGTACCGTAACGAAGTACTCGTACGGTATTGTACCGTTTTGGTGTGGTATGGTACCGTAACGAAGTACTCGTACGGTATTGCACCGTTTTGGTGTGGTTTGGTACCGTATGGATGTACTCATACGGTATTGCACCGTTTTGGTTTGGTTTGGTACCGTATGGATATACTCGTACGGTATTGTACCGTTTTGGTGTGGTTTGGTACCGTAACGAAGTACTCGTACGTTATTGTTCCCTTTTGGTGTGGTTTGGTACCGTAACGAAGTACTCGTACGGTATTGCACCGTTTTGGTGTGGTTTGGTACCGTATGGATGTACTCGTACGGTATTGAACCGTTTTGGTGTGGTTTGGTACCGTATGGAAGTACTCGTATGGTATTGCACCATTTTGGTGTGGTTTGGTACCGTATGGATGTACTCGTACAGTATTCTACCGTTTTTGTGTGGTTAGGTACCGTAACGAAGTACTCGTACGGTATTGTACCATTTTGGTGTGGTTTTGTACCGTAACGAAGTACTCGTACGGTATTGCACCGTTTTGTTGTGGTTTGGTACCGTATGGATGTACTCGTACGATATTGTACCATTTTGGTGTGGTTTGGTACCGTAACAAAGTACTCGTACGGTATTGTACCCTTTTGCTGAGGTTTGGTACCGTAACGAAGTACTCGTACGGTATTGCACCGTTTTGGTGTGGTTTGGTACCGTATGGATGTACTCGTACGGTATTGCACCGTTTTGGTTTGGTTTGGTACCGTATGGATGTACTCGTACGGTATTGTACCGTTTTGGTGTGGTTTGGTACCGTATGGATGTACTCGTACGGTATTGCACCGTTTTGGTGTGGTTTGGTACCGTATGTATGTACTCGTACCGTATTGTACCGTTTTGGTGTGGTTTGGTACCGTAACAAAGTACTCGTACGGTATTGTACCATTTTTGTGTGGTTTGGTACTATAACGATGCACTCGTATGGTATTGCACCGTTTTGGTTTGGTTGGGTACCGTAACGAAGTACTCGTACGGTATTGTACCATTTTGGTGTGGTTTCGTACCTTAACGAAGTACTCGTACGGTATTGCACCGTTTTGGTGTGGTTTGCTACCGTATGGATGTACTCGTACGGTATTGCACCGTTTTGGTGTGGTTTGGTACCGTATGGAAGTACTCGTACGGTATTGCACCGTTTTGAAGTGGTTTGGTACCGTAACGAAGTACTCGTACGGTATTGCACCGTTTTGGTGTGGTTCGGTACCGTATGGATGTACTCGTACGGTATTGCACCATTTTGGTTTGGTTTGGTACCGTAACGAAGTACTCGTACTGTATTGTACCGTTTTGGTGTGGTTTGGTACCGTAACGAAGTACTCGTACGGTATTGCACCGTTTTGGTGTGGTTTGGTACCGTATGGAAGTACTCATACGGTATTGCACCGTTTTGGTTTGGTTTGGTACCGTATGGATGTACTCGTACGGTATTGTACCGTTTTGGTGAGGTTTGGTACCGTAACGAAGTACTCGTACGTTATTGTTCCCTTTTGGTGTGGTTTGGTACCGTAACGAAGTACTCGTACGGTATTGCACCGTTTTGGTGTGGTTTGGTACCGTATGGATGTACTCGTACGGTATTGAACCGTGTTGGTGTGGTTTGGTACCGTATGGAAGTACTCGTACGGTATTGCACCATTTTGGTGTGGTTTGGTACCGTATGGATGTACTCGTACAGTATTGTACCGTTTTGGTGTGGTTAGGTACCGTAACGAAGTACTCGTACGGTATTGTACCATTTTGGTGTGGTTTGGTACCGTAACGAAGTACTCGTACGGTATTGCACCGTTTTGTTGTGGTTTGGTACCGTATGGATGTACTCGTACGGTATTGTACCATTTTGGTGTGGTTTGGTACCGTAACAAAGTACTCGTACGGTATTGTACCCTTTTGCTGAGGTTTGGTAACGTAACGAAGTACTCGTCCGGTATTGCACCGTTTTGGTGTGGTTCGGTACCGTATGGATGTACTCGTACGGTATTGCACCGTTTTGGTGTGGTTTGGTACCGTATGGATGTACTCGTACAGTATTGTACCGTTTTGGTGTGGTTAGGTACCGTAACGAAGTACTCGAACGGTATTGTACCATTTTGGTGTGGTTTGGTACCGTAACGAAGTACTCGTACGGTATTGCACCGTTTTCTTGTGGTTTGGTACCGTATGGATGTACTCGTACGGTATTGTACCATTTTGGTGTGGTTTGGTACCGTAACAAAGTACTCGTACGGTATTGTACCCTTTTGCTGAGGTTTGGTACCGTAACGAAGTACTCGTACGGTATTGCACCGTTTTGTTGTGGTTTGGTACCGTATGGATGTACTCGTACGGTATTGTACCGTTTTGGTGTGGTTTGGTACGGTAACAAAGTACTCGTACGGTATTGTACCATTTTGGTGTGGTTTGGTACCGTAACGAAGTACTCGTACGGTATTGCACCGTTTTGGTGTGGTTTGTTACCGTACGTACAGTATTGTACCGTTTTGGTGTGGTTTGGTACCGTAACAAAGTACTCGTACGTTATTGTTCCCTTTTGGTGTGGTTTGGTACCGTAACGAAGTACTCGTACGGTATTGCACCGTTTTGGTGTGGTTTGTTACCGTATGGATGTACTCGTATGGAATTGCACCGTTTTGGTGTGGTTTGGTACCATATGGAAGTACTCGTACGGTATTGCACCGTTTTGGTGTGGTTTGGTATCGTAACGAAGTACTCGTACGGTATTGCACCGTTTTGGTGTGGTTTGGTACCTATGTATGTACTCGTACGGTATTGCACCGTTTTGGTTTTGTTAGGTACCGTAACGAAGTACTCGTACGGTATTGTATCGTTTTGGTGTGGTTTGGTACCGTAACAAAGTACTCCTACGGTATTGTACCCTTTTGCTGTGGTTTGGTACCGTAACGAAGTACTCGTACGGTATTGCACCGTTTTGGTGTGGTTTGGTACCGTATGGAAGTACTCGTACGGTATTGCACCGTTTTGAAGTGGTTTGGTACCGTAACGAAGTACTCGTACGGTATTGCACCGTTTTGGTGTGGTTCGGTACCGTATGGATGTACTCGTACGGTATTGCACCGTTTTGGTGTGGTTTGGTGCCGTATGGATGTACTCGTACAGTATTGTACCGTTTTGGTGTGGTTAGGTACCGTAACGAAGTACTCGTACGGTATTGTACCATTTTGGTGTGGTTTGGTACCGTAACGAAGTACTCGTACGGTATTGCACCGTTTTGTTGTGGTTTGGTACCGTATGGATGTACTCGTACGGTATTGTACCATTTTGGTGTGGTTTGGTACCGTAACAAAGTACTCGTACGGTATTGTACTCTTTTGCTGAGGTTTGGTACCGTAACGAAGTACTCGTACGGTATTGCACTGTTTTGTTGTGGTTTGGTACCGTATGGATGTACTCGTACGGTATTGTACCGTTTTGGTGTGGTTTGGTACCGTAACAAAGTACTCGTACGGTATTGTACCCTTTTGCTGTGGTTTGGTTCCGTAATGAAGTACTCGTACGGTATTGCACCGTTTTGGTGTGGTTTGGTACCGTATGGATGTACTCGTACGGTATTGCACCGTTTTGGTTTGGTTTGGTACCGTATGGATGTACGCGTACGGTATTGTACCATTTTGGTGTGGTTTGGTACCGTATGGATGTACTCGTACGGTATTGCACCGTTTTGGTGTGGTTTGGTACCGTATGTATGTACTCGTACCGTATTGTACCGTTTTGGTGTGGTTTGGTACCGTAACGAAGTACTCGTATGGTATTGCACCGTTTTGGTGTGGTTCGGTACCGTATGGATGTACTCGTACGGTATTGCACCGTTTTGGTTTGGTTTGGTACCGTAACGAAGTACTCGTACGGTATTGTACCGTTTTGGTGTGGTTTGGTACCGTAACGAAGTACTCGTACGGTATTGCACCGTTTTGGTGTGGTTCGGTACTGTATGGATGTACTCGTACGGTATTGCACCGTTTTGGTTTGGTTTGGTACCGTAACGAAGTACTCGTACGGTATTGTGCCGTTTTGGTGTGGTTTGGTACCGTACGGAAGTACTCGTACGGTATTGCACCGTTTTGGTGTGGTTTGGTATCGTAACGAAGTACTCGTACGGTATTGCACCGTTTTGGTGTGGTTTGGTACCATATGGATGTACTCGTACAGTATTGTACCGTTTTGGTGTGGTTTGGTACCGTAACAAAGTAATCGTACGTTATTGTTCCCTTTTGGTGTGGTTTGGTACCGTAACGAAGTACTCGTACGGTATTGCACCGTTTTGGTGTGGTTTGTTACCGTATGGATGTACTCGTAAGGAATTTCACCGTTTTGGTGTGGTTTGGTACCATATGGAAGTACTCGTACGGTATTGCACCGTTTTGGTGTGGTTTGGTATCGTAACGAAGTACTCGTACGGTATTGCACCGTTTTGGTGTGGTTTGGTACCTATGTATGTACTCGTACGGTATTGCACCGTTTTGGTTTTGTTAGGTACCGTAACGAAGTACTCGTACGGTATTGTATCGTTTTGGTGTGGTTTGGTACCGTAACAAAGTACTCCTACGGTATTGTACCCTTTTGTTGTGGTTTGGTACCGTAACGAAGTACTGGTACGGTATTGCACCGTTTTGGTGTGGTTTGGTACCGTAACGAAGTACTCGTAGGTATTGCACCGTTTTGGTGTGGTTTGTTACCGTATGGATGTACTCGTATGGAATTGCTCCGTTTTGGTGTGGTTTGGTACCATATGGAAATACTCGTACGGTATTGCACCGTTTTGGTGTGGTTTGGCATCGTAACGAAGTACTCGTACAGTATTGCACCGTTTTGGTGTTGTTTGGTACCGTATGGATGTACTCGTACGGTATTGCACCGTTTTGGTGTGGTTTGGTACCGTATGGATGTACTCGTACGGTATTGTACCGTTTTGGTGTGGTTTGGTACCGTAACGAGGTACTCGTACGTTATTGTTCCCTTTTGGTGTGGTTTGGGACCGTAACGATGTACTCCTACGGTATTGCACCGTTTTGGTTTGGTTTGGTACCTTATGGATGTACTCGTACGGTATTTCACCGTTTTGGTGTGGTTTGGTACCGTATGGAAGTACTCGTACGGTATTGCACCGTTTTCGTGTGGTTTGGTACCGCAACGAAGTACTCGTACGGTATTGCACCTTTTTGGTGTGGTTTGGTACCGTATGGACGTACACGTACGGTATTGCACCGTTTTGGTTTGGTTTGGTACCGTAACGAAGTACTCGTACGGTATTGTACCGTTTTGGTGTGGTTTGGTACAGTAACGAAGCACTCGTACAGTATTGCACCGTTTTGGTGTGGTTTGGTACCGTAACGAAGTACTCGTACGGTATTGTACCCTTTTGGTGTGGTTTGGTACCGTAACGAAGTACTCGTACGGTATTGCACCGTTTTGGTGTGGTTTGGTACCGTATGGATGTACTCGTACGGTATTGCACCGTTTTGGTTTGGTTTGGTACCATATGGTTGTACTCATACGGTATTGTACCGTTTTGGTGTGGTTTGGTACCGTAACGAAGTACTCGTACGTTATTGTTCCCTTTTGGTGTGGTTTGGTACCGTAACGAAGTACTCGTACGGTATTGCACCGTTTTGGTGTGGTTTGGTACCGTATGGATGTACTCGTACGGTATTTCACCGTTTTGGTGTGGTTTGGTACCGTATGGAAGTACTCGTACGGTATAGCACCGTTTTCGTGTGGTTTGGTACCGCAACGAAGTACTCGTACGGTATTGCACCATTTTGGTGCGGTTTGGTACCGTATGGATGTACACGTACGGTATTGCACCGTTTTGGTTTGGTTTGGTACCGTAACGAAGTACTCGTACGGTATTGTACCGTTTTGGTGTGGTTTGGTACAGTAACGAAGCACTCGTACAGTATTGCACCGTTTTGGTGTGGTTTGATACCGTATGGATGTACTCGTACGGTATTGCACCGTTTTGGTGTGGTTTGGTACCGTATGGATGTACTCGTACCGTATTTTACCGTTTTGGTGTGGTTTGGTACCGTAACGAAGTACTCGTACGGTATTGTACCACTTTTGTGTGGTTTGGTACCGTAACGATGTTTTCGTACGGTATTACACCGTTTTGGTTTGGTTGGGTACCGTAACGAAGTACTCGTACGGTATTGTACCATTTTGGTGTGGTTTGGTACCGTAACGATGTACTCGTACGGTATTGCACCATTTTGGTTTGGTTGGGTACCGTAACGAAGTACTCGTACGGTATTGTACCATTTTGGTGTGGTTCGGTACCGTAGCGAAGTACTCGTACGGTATTGCACCGTTTTGGTGTGGTTTGGTACCGTATGGATGTACTCGTATGGTATTGCACCGTTTTGGTGTGGTTTGATACCGTAACGAAGTACTCGTACGGTATTGCACCATTTTGGTTTGGTTTGGTACCGTAACGAAGTACCCGTACGGTATTGTACCATTTTGGTGTGGTTTGGTACAGTAACAAAGCACTCGTACAGTATTGCACCGTTTTGGTGTGTATTGGTTCCGTATGGATGTACTCGTACGGTATTGCACCGTTTTTGTGTGGTTTGGTACCGAATGGATGTACTCGTACCGTATTGTACCGTTTTGGTGTGGTTTGGTACCGTAACGAAGTACTCGTACGGTATTGCACCGTTTTGGTGTGGTTTGGTACTTATGTATGTACTCGTACGGTATTGCACCGTTTTGGTTTTGTTAGGTACCGTAACGAAGTACTCGTACGGTATTGTACCCTTTTCGTGTGGTTTGGTACCGTAGCGAAGTACTCGTACGGTATTGCACCGTTTTGGTGTGGTTTGGTACCGTATGGATGTACTTGTACGGTATTGCACCGTTTTGGTGTGGCTTGGTACCGTAACGAAGTACTCGTACGGTATTGCACCGTTTTGGTGTGGTTAGGTACCGTATGGATGTACTCGTACGGTATTGCACCGTTTTGGTGTGGTTTGGTACCGTATGGATGTAGTCGTACCGTATTGTACCGTTTTGGTGTGGTTTGGTACCGTAACGAAGTACTCATACGGTATTGTACCATTTTGGTGTGGTTTGGTACCGTAATGAAGTACTTGTACGGTATTGCACCGTTTTGGTGTGCTTTGGTACCGTATGGATGTACTCGTACGGTATTGCACCGTTTTGGTGTGGTTTGGTTCTGTATGGATGTACTCGTACAGTTTTGCACCGTTTTGGTGTGGTTTGGTACCGTATGGATGTACTCTTACGGTATTGCACCGTTTTGGTGTGGTTTGGTACCGTATGGATGTACTCGTACGGTATTGCACCGTTTTGGTTAGGTTTAGTACCGTAACGAAGTACTCGTACGGTATTGTACCCTTTTGGTGTTGTTTGGTACCGTAACGAAGTACTCGTACGGTATTGCACCATTTTTGTGTGGTTTGGTACCGTATGGATGTACTTGTACGGTATTGCACCGTTTTGGTGTGGTTTGGTACCGTAACAAAGTACTCGTACGGTATTGCACCGTTTTGGTGTGGTTTGGTACCGTATGGATGTACTCGTACGGTATTGCACCGTTTTGGTGTGGTTTGGTACCGTATGGATGTACTCGTACGGTTTTGCACCGTTTTGGTTAGGTTTAGTACCGTAACGAAGTACTCGTACGGTATTGTACCCTTTTGGTGTGGTTTGGTACCGTAACGAAGTACTCGTACGGTATTGCACCATTTTTGTGTGGTTTGGTACCGTATGGACGTACTCGTACGGTATTGCACCGTTTTGGTGTGGTTTGGTACCGTAACGAAGTACTCGTACGGTATTGCACCGTTTTGGTGTGGTTTGGTACCGTATGGATGTACTCGTACGGTATTGCACCGTTTTGGTTTTGTTTGGTACCGTAACGAAGTACTCGTATGGTATTGTACCCTTTTGGTGTGGTTTGGTACCGTAACGAAGTACTCGTACGGTATTGCACCGTTTTGGTGTTGTTTGGTACCTATGTATGTACTCGTACGGTATTGCACCGTTTTGGTTTTGTTAGGTACCGTAACGAAGTACTCGTACGGTATTGTACGCTTTGGTGTGGTTTGGTACTGTAGCGAAGTACTCGTACGGTATTGCACCGTTTTGGTGTGGCTTGGTACCGTAACGAAGTACTCGTACGGTATTGCACCGTTTTGGTGTGGTTTGGTACCGTAACAAAGTACTCGTACGGTATTGCACCGTTTTGGTGTGGTTTGGTACCGTATGGATGTACTCGTACGGTTTTGCACCGTTTTGGTTAGGTTTAGTACCGTAACGAAGTACTCGTACGGTATTGTACCCTTTTGGTGTGGTTTGGTACCGTAACGAAGTACTCGTACGGTATTGCACCATTTTTGTGTGGTTTGGTACCGTATGGACGTACTCGTACGGTATTGCACCGTTTTGGTGTGGTTTGGTACCGTAACGAAGTACTCGTACGGTATTGCACCGTTTTGGTGTGGTTTGGTACCGTATGGATGTACTCGTACGGTATTGCACCGTTTTGGTTTTGTTTGGTACCGTAACGAAGTACTCGTATGGTATTGTACCCTTTTGGTGTGGTTTGGTACCGTAACGAAGTACTCGTACGGTATTGCACCGTTTTGGTGTTGTTTGGTACCTATGTATGTACTCGTACGGTATTGCACCGTTTTGGTTTTGTTAGGTACCGTAACGAAGTACTCGTACGGTATTGTACGCTTTGGTGTGGTTTGGTACTGTAGCGAAGTACTCGTACGGTATTGCACCGTTTTGGTGTGGCTTGGTACCGTAACGAAGTACTCGTACGGTATTGCACCGTTTTGGTGTGGTTTGGTACCGTATGGATGTACTCGTACGGTATTGCACCGTTTTGGTGTGGTTTGGTACCGTATGGATGTACTCGTACGGTTTTGCACCGTTTTGGTGTGGTTTGGTACCGTATGGATGTACTCTTACGGTATTGCACCGTTTTGGTGTGGTTTGGTACCGTATGGATGTACTCGTACGGTATTGCACCGTTTTGGTGTGGTTTGGTACCGTATGGATGTAGTCGTACCGTATTGTACCGTTTTTGTGTGGTTTGGTACCGTAACGAAGTACTCATACGGTATTGTACCATTTTGGTGTGGTTTGGTACCGTAATGAAGTACTTGTACAGTATTGCACCGTTTTGGTGTGCTTTGGTACCGTATGGATGTACTCGTACGGTATTGCACCGTTTTGGTGTGGTTTGGTTCTGTATGGATGTACTCGTACAGTTTTGCACCGTTTTGGTGTGGTTTGGTACCGTATGGATGTACTCTTACGGTATTGCACCGTTTTGGTGTGGTTTGGTACCGTATGGATGTACTCGTACGGTAGTGCACCGTTTTGGTTTGGTTGGGTACCGTAACGAAGTACTCGTACGGTATTGTACCATTTTGGTGTGGTTTGGTACCGTAACGATGTACTCGTACGGTATTGCACCGTTTTGGTTTGGTTGGGTACCGTAACGAAGTACTCGTACGGTATTGTACCATTTTGGTGTGGTTTGGTACCGTAGCGAAGTACTCGTACGGTATTGCACCGTTTTGGTGTGGTTTGGTACCGTATGGATGTACTCGTACGGTATTGCACCGTTTTGGTGTGGTTTGGTACCGTAACGAAGTACTCGTACGGTATTGCACCATTTTGGTTTGGTTTGGTACCATAACGAAGTACTCGTACGGTATTGTACCGTTTTGGTGTGGTTTGGTACAGTAACGAAGCACTCGTACAGTATTGCACCGTTTTGGTGTGGTTTGGTACCGTATGGATGTACTCGTACGGTATTGCACCGTTTTGGTGTGGTTTGGTACCGTATGGATGTACTCGTACCGTATTGTACCGTTTTGGTGTGGTTTGGTACCGTAACGAAGTACTCGTACGGTATTGCACCGTTTTGGTGTGGTTTGGTACTTATGTATGTACTCGTACGGTATTGCACCGTTTTGGTTTTGTTAGGTACCGTAACGAAGTACTCGTACGGTATTGTACCCTTTTGGTGTGGTTTGGTACCGTAACGAAGTACTCGTATGGTATTGCACCATTTTTGTGTGGTTTGGTACCGTATGGACGTACTCGTACGGTATTGCACCGTTTTGGTGTGGTTTGGTACCGTAACGAAGTACTCGTACGGTATTGCACCGTTTTGGTGTGGTTTGGTACCGTATGGATGTACTCGTACGGTATTGCACCGTTTTGGTTTTGTTTGGTACCGTAACGAAGTACTCGTATGGTATTGTACCCTTTTGGTGTTGTTTGGTACCGTAACGAAGTACTCGTACGGTATTGCACCGTTTTGGTGTTGTTTGGTACCTATGTATGTACTCGTACGGTATTGCACCGTTTTGGTTTTGTTAGGTACCGTAACGAAGTACTCGTACGGTATTGTACGCTTTGGTGTGGTTTGGTACTGTAGCGAAGTACTCGTACGGTATTGCACCGTTTTGGTGTGGCTTGGTACCGTAACGAAGTACTCGTACGGTATTGCACCGTTTTGGTGTGGTTTGGTACCGTATGGATGTACTCGTACGGTATTGCACCGTTTTGGTGTGGTTTGGTACCGTATGGATGTACTCGTACGGTTTTGCACCGTTTTGGTGTGGTTTGGTACCGTATGGATGTACTCTTACGGTATTGCACCGTTTTGGTGTGGTTTGGTACCGTATGGATGTACTCGTACGGTATTGCACCGTTTTGGTGTGGTTTGGTACCGTATGGATGTAGTCGTACCGTATTGTACCGTTTTTGTGTGGTTTGGTACCGTAACGAAGTACTCATACGGTATTGTACCATTTTGGTGTGGTTTGGTACCGTAATGAAGTACTTGTACGGTATTGCACCGTTTTGGTGTGCTTTGGTACCGTATGGATGTACTCGTACGGTATTGCACCGTTTTGGTGTGGTTTGGTTCTGTATGGATGTACTCGTACAGTTTTGCACCGTTTTGGTGTGGTTTGGTACCGTATGGATGTACTCTTACGGTATTGCACCGTTTTGGTGTGGTTTGGTACCGTATGGATGTACTCGTACGGTAGTGCACCGTTTTGGTTTGGTTGGGTACCGTAACGAAGTACTCGTACGGTATTGTACCATTTTGGTGTGGTTTGGTACCGTAACGATGTACTCGTACGGTATTGCACCGTTTTGGTTTGGTTGGGTACCGTAACGAAGTACTCGTACGGTATTGTACCATTTTGGTGTGGTTTGGTACCGTAGCGAAGTACTCGTACGGTATTGCACCGTTTTGGTGTGGTTTGGTACCGTATGGATGTACTCGTACGGTATTGCACCGTTTTGGTGTGGTTTGGTACCGTAACGAAGTACTCGTACGGTATTGCACCATTTTGGTTTGGTTTGGTACCATAACGAAGTACTCGTACGGTATTGTACCGTTTTGGTGTGGTTTGGTACAGTAACGAAGCACTCGTACAGTATTGCACCGTTTTGGTGTGGTTTGGTACCGTATGGATGTACTCGTACGGTATTGCACCGTTTTGGTGTGGTTTGGTACCGTATGGATGTACTCGTACCGTATTGTACCGTTTTGGTGTGGTTTGGTACCGTAACGAAGTACTCGTACGGTATTGCACCGTTTTGGTGTGGTTTGGTACTTATGTATGTACTCGTACGGTATTGCACCGTTTTTGTTTTGTTAGGTACCGTAACGAAGTACTCGTACGGTATTGTACCCTTTTGGTGTGGTTTGGTACCGTAACGAAGTACTCGTATGGTATTGCACCATTTTTGTGTGGTTTGGTACCGTATGGACGTACTCGTACGGTATTGCACCGTTTTGGTGTGGTTTGGTACCGTAACGAAGTACTCGTACGGTATTGCACCGTTTTGGTGTGGTTTGGTACCGTATGGATGTACTCGTACGGTATTGCACCGTTTTGGTTTTGTTTGGTACCGTAACGAAGTACTCGTATGGTATTGTACCCTTTTGGTGTTGTTTGGTACCGTAACGAAGTACTCGTACGGTATTGCACTGTTTTGGTGTTGTTTGGTACCTATGTATGTACTCGTACGGTATTGCACCGTTTTGGTTTTGTTAGGTACCGTAACGAAGTACTCGTACGGTATTGTACGCTTTGGTGTGGTTTGGTACTGTAGCGAAGTACTCGTACGGTATTGCACCGTTTTGGTGTGGTTTGGTACCGTATGGATGTACTTGTACGGTATTGCACCGTTTTGGTGTGGCTTGGTACCGTAACGAAGTACTCGTACGGTATTGCACCGTTTTGGTTTGGTTTGGTACCGTATGGATGTACTCGTACGGTATTGCACCGTTTTGGTGTGGTTTGGTACCGTATGGTTGTACTCGTACGGTTTTGCACCGTTTTGGTGTGGTTTGGTACCGTATGGATGTACTCTTACGGTATTGCACCGTTTTGGTGTGGTTTGGTACCGTATGGATGTACTCGTACGGTATTGCACCGTTTTGGTTAGGTTTAGTACCGTAACGAAGTACTCGTACGGTATTGTACCCTTTTGGTGTGGTTTGGTACCGTAACGAAGTACTCGTACGGTATTGCACCGTTTTCGTGTGGTTTGGTACCGTATGGATGTACTCGTACGCTATTGCACCGTTTTGGTGTGGTTTGGTACCGTAACAAAGTACTCGTACGGTATTGCACCGTTTTGGTGTGGTTTGGTACCATATGGATGTACTCGTACGGTATTGCACCGTTTTGGTGTGGTTTGGTACCGTATGGATGTACTCGTACGGTATTGCACCGTTTTGGTTTTGTTTCGTACCGTAACGAAGTACTCGTATGGTATAGTACCCTTTTGGTGTGGTTTGATACCGTAACGAAGTACTCGTACGGTATTGCACCGTTTTGGTGTGGTTTGGTACCGTATTGATGTACTCGTACGGTATTGCACCGTTTTGGTGTGGTTTGGTACCGTAGGGATGTACTCGTACGGTATTTCACCGTTTTGGTTTTGTTAGGTACCGTAACGAAGTACTCGTACGGTATTGTACCCTTTTGGTGTGGTTTGGTACCGTAGCGAAGTACTCGTACGGTATTGCACCGTTTTGGTGTGGTTTTGTACCGTATGGATGTACTTGTACGGTATTGCACCGTTTTGGTGTGGCTTGGTACCGTAACGAAGTACTCGTACGGTATTGCACCGTTTTGGTGTGGTTAGGTACCGTATGGATGTACTCGTACGGTATTGCACCGTTTTGGTGTGGTTTGGTTCCGTATGGATGTAGTCGTACCGTATTGTACCGTTTTGGTGTGGTTTGGTACCGTAACGAAGTACTCATACGGTATTGTACCATTTTGGTGTGGTTTGGTACCGTAACGAAGTACTCGTACGGTATTGCACCGTTTTGGTGTGGTTTGGTACCGTATGGATGTACTCGTACGGTATTGCACCGTTTTGGTGTGGTTTGGTACCGTATGGATGTACTCGTACGGTTTTGCACCGTTTTGGTGTGGTTTGGTACCGTATGGATGTACTCGTACGGTATTGCACCGTTTTGGTGTGGTTTGGTACCGTATGGAAGTACTCTTACGGTATTGCACCGTTTTGGTGTGGTTTGGTACCGTATGGATGTACTCGTACGGTATTGCACCGTTTTGGTTAGGTTTAGTACCGTAACGAAGTACTCGTACGGTATTGTACCCTTTTGGTGTGGTTTGGTACCGTAACGAAGTACTCGTACGGTATTGCACCGTTTTTGTGTGGTTTGGTACCGTATGGATGTACTCGTACGGTATTGCACCGTTTTTGTGTGGTTTGGTACCGTAACGAAGTACTCGTACGGTATTGCACCGTTTTGGTGTGGTTTGGTACCGTATGGATGTACTCGTACGGTATTGCACCGTTTTGGTTTTGTTTGGTACCGTAACGAAGTACTCGTATGGTATTGTACCCTTTTGGTGTTGTTTGATACCGTAACGAAGTACTCGTACGGTATTGCACCGTTTTGGTGTGGTTTTGTACCGTATGGATGTACTTGTACGGTATTGCACCGTTTTGGTGTGGCTTGGTACCGTAACGAAGTACTCGTACGGTATTGCACCGTTTTGGTGTGGTTAGGTACCGTATGGATGTACTCGTACGGTATTGCACCGTTTTGGTGTGGTTTGGTACCGTAGGGATGTACTCGTACGGTATTGCACCGTTTTGGTTTTGTTAGGTACCGTAACGAAGTACTCGTACGGTATTGTACCCTTTTGGTGTGGTTTGGTACCGTAGCAAAGTACTCGTACGGTATTGAACCGTTTTGGTGTGGTTTTGTACCGTATGGATGTACTTGTACGGTATTGCACCGTTTTGGTGTGGCTTGGTACCGTAACGAAGTACTCGTACGGTATTGCACCGTTTTGGTGTGGTTAGGTACCGTATGGATGTACTCGTACGGTATTGCACCATTTTGGTGTGGTTTGGTTCCGTATGGATGTAGTCGTACCGTATTGTACCGTTTTGGTGTGGTTTGGTACCGTAACGAAGTACTCATACGGTATTGTACCATTTTGGTGTGGTTTGGTACCGTAACGAAGTACTCGTACGGTATTGCACCGTTTTGGTGTGGTTTGGTACCGTATGGATGTACTCGTACGGTATTGCACCGTTTTGGTGTGGTTTGGTACCGGATGGATGTACTCGTACGGTTTTGCACCGTTTTGGTGTGGTTTGGTACCGTATGGATGTACTCGAACGGTATTGCACCGTTTTTGTGTGGTTTGGTACCGTATGGATGTACTCTTACGGTATTGCACCGTTTTGGTGTTGTTTGGTACCGTATGGATGTACTCGTACGGTATTGCACCGTTTTGGTTAGGTTTAGTACCGTAACGAAGTACTCGTACGGTATTGTACCCTTTTGGTGTGGTTTGGTACCGTAACGAAGTACTTGTACGGTATTGCACCGTTTTTGTGTGGTTTTGTACCGTATGGATGTACTCGTACGGTATTGCACCGTTTTGGTGTGGTTTGGTACCGTATGGATGTACTCGTACGGTATTGCACCGTTTTGGTGTGGTTTGGTACCGTATGGATGTACTCGTACGGTATTGCACCGTTTTGGTTTTGTTTGGTACCGTAACGAAGTACTCGTATGGTATTGTACCCTTTTGGTGTGGTTTGATACCGTAACGAAGTACTCGTACGGTATTGCACCGTTTTGGTGTGGTTTGGTACCGTATGGATGTACTCGTACGGTATTGCACCGTTTTGGTGTGGTTTGGTACCGTAGGGATGTACTCGTACAGTATTGCACCGTTTTGGTTTTGTTAGGTACCGTAACGAAGTACTCGTACGGTATTGTACCCTTTTGGTGTGGTTTGGTACCGTAGCAAAGTACTCGTACGGTATTGCACCGTTTTGGTGTGGTTTTGTACCGTATTGATGTACTTGTACGGTATTGCACCGTTTTGGTGTGGCTTGGTACCGTAACGAAGTACGCGTACGGTATTGCACCGTTTTGGTGTGGTTAGGTACCGTATGGATGTACTCGTACGGTATTGCACCGTTTTGGTGTGGTTTGGTACCGTATGGATGTAGTCGTACCGTATTGTACCGTTTTGGTGTGGTTTGGTACCGTAACGAAGTACTCATACGGTATTGTACCATTTTGGTGTGGTTTGGTATCGTAACGAAGTACTTGTACGGTATTGCACCGTTTTTGTGTGGTTTGGTACCGTATGGATGTACTCGTACGGTATTGCACCGTTTTGGTGTGGTTTGGTACCGTATGGATGTACTCGTACGGTATTGCACCGTTTTGGTTTTGTTTGGTACCGTAACGAAGTACTCGTATGGTATTGTACCCTTTTGGCGTGGTTTGGTACCGTAACGAAGTACTCGTACGGTATTGCACCGTTTTGGTGTGGTTTGGTACCTATGTATGTACTCGTACGGTATTGCACCGTTTTGGTTTTGTTAGGTACCGTAACGAAGTACTCGTACGGTATTGTACGCTTTGGTGTGGTTTGGTACCGTAGCGAAGTACTCGTACGGTATTGCACCGTTTTGGTGTTGTTTGGTACCGTATGGATGTACTTGTACGGTATTGCACCGTTTTGGTGTGGCTTGGTACCGTAACGAAGTACTCGTATGGTATTGCACCGTTTTGGTGTGGTTTTGTACCGTATGGATGTACTCGTACGGTATTGCACCGTTTTGGTGTGGTTTGGTACCGTATGGATGTACTCGTACCGTATTGTACCGTTTTGGTCTGGTTTGGTACCGTAACGAAGTACTCGTACGGTATTGTACCATTTTGGTGTGGTTTGGTTCCGTATGGATGTACTCGTACGGTATTGCACCGTTTTGGTGTGGTTTGGTACCGTATGGATGTACTCGTACGATTTTGCACCGTTTTGGTGTGGTTTGGTACCGTGTGGATGTACTCGTACGGTATTGCACCGTTTTGGTGTGGTTTGGTACCGTATGGATGTACTCTTACGGTATTGCACCGTTTTGGTGTGGTTTGGTACCGTATGGATGTACTCGTACGGTATTGCACCGTTTTGGTGTGGTTTGGTACCGTATGGATGTACTCGTACGGTTTTGCACCGTTTTGGTGTGGTTTGGTACCGTATGGATGTACTCGTACGGTATTGCACCGTTTTGGTGTGGTTTGGTACCGTATGGATGTACCCGTACGGTATTGCACCGTTTTGGTTAGGTTTAGTACCGTAACGAAGTACTCGTACGGTATTGTACCCGTTTGGTGTGGTTTGGTACCGTAACGAAGTACTCATACGGTATTGTACCATTTTGGTGTGGTTTGGTATCGTAACGAAGTACTTGTACGGTATTGCACCGTTTTTGTGTGGTTTGGTACCGTATGGATGTACTCGTACGGTATTCCACCGTTTTGGTGTGGTTTGGTACCGTATGGATGTACTCGTACGGTATTGCACCGTTTTGGTTTTGTTTGGTACCGTAACGAAGTTCTCGTATGGTATTGTACCCTTTTGGCGTGGTTTGGTACCGTAACGAAGTACTCGTACGGTATTGCACCGTTTTGGTGTGGTTTGGTACCTATGTATGTACTCGTACGGTATTGCACCGTTTTGGTTTTGTTAGGTACCGTAACGAAGTACTCGTACGGTATTGTACGCTTTGGTGTGGTTTGGTACCGTAGCGAAGTACTCGTACGGTATTGCACCGTTTTGGTGTGGTTTGGTACCGTATGGATGTACTTGTACGGTATTGCACCGTTTTGGTGTGGCTTGGTACCGTAACGAAGTACTCGTATGGTATTGCACCGTTTTGGTGTGGTTTTGTACCGTATGGATGTACTCGTACGGTATTGCACCGTTTTGGTGTGGTTTGGTACCGTATGGATGTACTCGTACCGTATTGTACCGTTTTGGTCTGGTTTGGTACCGTAACGAAGTACTCGTACGGTATTGTACCATTTTGGTGTGGTTTGGTTCCGTATGGATGTACTCGTACGGTATTGCACCGTTTAGGTGTGGTTTGGTACCGTATGGATGTACTCGTACGATTTTGCACCGTTTTGGTGTGGTTTGGTACCGTGTGGATGTACTCGTACGGTATTGCACCGTTTTGGTGTGGTTTGGTACCGTATGGATGTACTCTTACGGTATTGCACCGTTTTGGTGTGGTTTGGTACCGTATGGATGTACTCGTACGGTATTGCACCGTTTTGGTGTGGTTTGGTACCGTATGGATGTACTCGTACGGTTTTGCACCGTTTTGGTGTGGTTTGGTACCGTATGGAAGTACTCGTACGGTATTGCACCGTTTTGGTGTGGTTTGGTACCGTATGGATGTACTCGTACGGTATTGCACCGTTTTGGTGTGGTTTGGTACCGTATGGATGTACTCGTACGATATTGCACCGTTTTGGTGTGGTTTGGTACCGTATGGATGTACTCGTACGGTATTGCACCGTTTTGGTTTTGTTTGGTACCGTAACGAAGTACTCGTATGGAATTGTACCCTTATTGTGTGGTTTGGTACCGTAACGAAGTACTCGTACGGTATTGCACCGTTTTGGTGTGGTTTGGTACCTATGTATGTACTCGTACGGTATTGCACCGTTTTGGTTTTGTTTGGTACCGTAACGAAGTACTCGTACGGTATTGTACCCTTTTGGTGTGGTTTGGTACCGTAACGAAGTACTCGTACGGTATTGCACCGTTTTGGTGTGGTTTGGTACCGTAAGGATGTACTCGTACGGTATTGCACCGTTTTGGTGTGGTTTGGTACCGTATGGATGTACTCATACGGTTTTGCACCGTTTTGGTGTGGTTTGGTACCGTATGGATGTACTCGTACGGTATTGCACCGTTTTGGTGTGGTTTGGTACCGTATGGATGTACTCTTACGGTATTGCACCGTTTTGGTGTGGTTTGGTACCGTATGGATGTACTCGTACGGTATTGCACCGTTTTGGTTAGGTTTAGTACCGTAACGAAGTACTCGTACGGTATTGTACCCTTTTGGTGTGGTTTGGTACCGTAACGAAGTACTCGTACGGTATTGCACCATTTTTGTGTGGTTTGGTACCGTATGGATGTACTCGTACGGTATTGCACCGTTTTAGTGTGGTTTGGTACCGTAACGAAGTACTCGTACGGTATTGCACCGTTTTTGTGTGGTTTGGTACCGTATGGATGTACTCGTACGGTATTGCACCGTTTTGGTTTTGTTTGGTACCGTAACGAAGTACTCGTATGGTATTGTACCCTTTTGGCGTGGTTTGGTACCGTAACGAAGTACTCGTACGGTATTGCACCGTTTTGGTGTGGTTTGGTACCTATGTATGTACTCGTACGGTATTGCACCGTTTTGGTTTTGTTAGGTACCGTAACGAAGTACTCGTACGGTATTGTACGCTTTGGTGTGGTTTGGTACCGTAGCGAAGTACTCGTACGGTATTGCACCGTTTTGGTGTGGTTTGGTACCGTATGGATGTACTTGTATGGTATTGCACCGTTTTGGTGTGGCTTGGTACCGTAACGAAGTACTCGTACGGTATTGCACCGTTTTGGTGTCGTTTGGTACCGTATGGATGTACTCGTACGGTATTGCACCGTTTTGGTGTGGCTTGGTACCGTATGGATGTACTCGTACCGTATTGTACCGTTTTGGTCTGGTTTGGTACCGTAACGAAGTACTCGTACGGTATTGTACCATTTTGGTGTGGTTTGGTTCCGTATGGATGTACTCGTACGGTATTGCACCGTTTTGGTGTGGTTTGGTACCGTATGGATGTACTCGTACGATTTTGCACCGTTTTGGTGTGGTTTGGTACCGTGTGGATGTACTCGTACGGTATTGCACCGTTTTGGTGTGGTTTGGTACCGTATGGATGTACTCTTACGGTATTGCACCGTTTTGGTGTGGTTTGGTACCGTATGGATGTACTCGTACGGTTTTGCACCGTTTTGGTGTGGTTTGGTACCGTATGGATGTACTCGTACGGTATTGCACCGTTTTGGTGTGGTTTGGTACCGTATGGATGTACTCGTACGGTATTGCACCGTTTTGGTTAGGTTTAGTACCGTAACGAAGTAGTCGTACGGTATTGTACCCTTTTGGTGTGGTCTGGTACCGTAACGAAGTACTCGTACGGTATTGCACCGTTTTGGTGTGGTTTGGTACCGTATGGATGTACTCGTACGATATTGCACCGTTTTGGTGTGGTTTGGTACCGTATGGATGTACTCGTACGGTATTGCACCGTTTTTGTTTTGTTTGGTACCGTAACGAAGTACTCGTATGGTATTGTACCCTTTTGGTGTGGTTTGGTACCGTAACGAAGTACTCGTACGGTATTGCACCGTTTTGGTGTGGTTTGGTACCTATGTATGTACTCGTACAGTATTGCACCGTTTTGGTTTTGTTTGGTACCGTAACGAAGTACTCGTACGGTATTGTACCCTTTTGCTGTGGTTTGGTACCGTAACGAAGTACTCGTACGGTATTGCACCGTTTTGGTGTGGTTTGGTACCGTATGGATGTACTCGTACGGTATTGCACCGTTTTGGTGTGGTTTGGTACCGTATGGATGTACTCGTACGGTATTGCACCGTTTTGGTGTGGTTTGGTACCGTATGGATGTACTCGTACGGTTTTGCACCGTTTTGGTGTGGTTTGGTACCGTATGGATGTACTCGTACGGTATTGCACCGTTTTGGTGTGGTTTGGTACCGTATGGATGTACTCTTACGGTATTGCACCGTTTTGGTGTGGTTTGGTACCGTATGGATGTACTCGTACGGTATTGCACCGTTTTGGTTAGGTTTAGTACCGTAACGAAGTACTCGTACGGTATTGTACCCTTTTGGTGTGGTTTGGTACCGTAACGAAGTACTCGTACGGTATTGCACCGTTTTTGTGTGGTTTGGTACCGTATGGATGTACTCATACGGTATTGCACCGTTTTGGTGTGGTTTGGTACCGTAACGAAGTACTCGTACGGTATTGCACCGTTTTTGTGTGGTTTGGTACCGTATGGATGTACTCGTACGGTATTGCACCGTTTTGGTTTTGTTTGGTACCGTAACGAAGTACTCGTATGGTATTGTACCCTTTTGGCGTGGTTTGGTACCGTAACGAAGTACTCGTACGGTATTGCACCGTTTTGGTGTGGTTTGGTACCTATGTATGTACTCGTACGGTATTGCACCGTTTTGGTTTTGTTAGGTACCGTAACGAAGTACTCGTACGGTATTGTACGCTTTGGTGTGGTTTGGTACCGTAGCGAAGTACTCGTACGGTATTGCACCGTTTTGGTGTGGTTTGGTACCGTATGGATGTACTTGTACGGTATTGCACCGTTTTGGAGTGGCTTGGTACCGTAACGAAGTACTCGTACGGTATTGCACCGTTTTGGTGTGGTTTGGTACCGTATGCATGTACTTGTACGGTATTGCACCGTTTTGGTGTGGTTTGGTACCGTATGGATGTACTCGTACCGTATTGTACCGTTTTGGTCTGGTTTGGTACCGTATAGAAGTACTCGTACGGTATTGTACCATTTTGGTGTGGTTTGGTACCGTATGGATGTACTCGTACGGTATTGCACCGTTTTGGTGTGGTTTGGTACCGTATGGATGTACTCGTACGGTTTTGCACCGTTTTGGTGTGGTTTGGTACCGTGTGGATGTACTCGTACGGTATTGCACCGTTTTGGTGTGGTTTGGTACCGTATGGATGTACTCTTACGGTATTGCACCGTTTTGGTGTGGTTTGGTACCGTATGGATGTACTCGTACGGTATTGCACCGTTTTGGTGTGGTTTGGTACCGTATGGATGTACTCGTACGGTTTTGCACCGTTTTGGTGTGGTTTGCTACCGTATGGATGTACTCGTACGGTATTGCACCGTTTTGTTGTGGTTTGGTACCGTATGGATGTACTCGTACGGTATTGCACCGTTTTTGTTAGGTTTAGTACCGTAACGAAGTACTCGTACGGTATTGTACCCTTTTGGTGTGGTTTGGTACCGTAACGAAGTACTCGTACGGTATTGCACCGTTTTGGTGTGGTTTGGTACCGTATGGATGTACTCGTACGGTATTGCACCATTTTGGTGTGGTTTGGTACCGTATGGATGTACTCGTACCATATTGCACCGTTTTGGTGTGGTTTGGTACCGTATGGATGTACTCGTACGGTATTGCACCGTTTTGGTTTTGTTTGGTACCGTAACGAAGTACTCGTATGGTACTGTACCCTTTTGGTGTGGTTTGGTACCGTAACGAAGTACTCGTACGGTATTGCACCGTTTTGGTGTGGTTTGGTACCTATGTATGTACTCGTACGGTATTGCACCGTTTTGGTTTTGTTTGGTACCGTAACGAAGTACTCGTACGGTATTGTACCCTTTTGGTGTGGTTTGGTACCGTAGCGAAGTACTCGTACGGTATTGCACCGTTTTGGTGTGGTTTGGTACCGTATGGATGTACTTGTACGGTATTGCACCGTTTTGGTGTGGCTTGGTACCGTAACGAAGTACTCGTACGGTATTGCACCGTTTTGGTGTGGTTTGGTACCGTATGGATGTACTCGTACGGTTTTGCACCGTTTTGGTGTGGTTTGGTACCGTGTGGATGTACTCGTACCGTATTGTACCGTTTTGGTCTGGTTTGGTACCGTAACGAAGTACTCGTACGGTATTGTACCATTTTGGTGTGGTTTGGTACCGTATGGATGTACTCGTACGGTATTGCACCGTTTTGGTGTGGTTTGGTACCGTATGGATGTACTCGTACGGTTTTGCACCGTTTTGGTGTGGTTTGGTACCGTGTGGATGTACTCGTACGGTATTGCACCGTTTTGGTGTGGTTTGGTACCGTATGGATGTGCTCGTACGGTATTGCACCATTTTGGTGTGGTTTGGTACCGTATGGATGTACTCGTACGATATTGCACCGTTTTGGTGTGGTTTGGTACCGTATGGATGTACTCGTACGGTATTGCACCGTTTTGGTTTTGTTTGGTACCGTAACGAAATACTCGTATGGTATTGTACCCTTTTGGTGTGGTTTGGTACCGTAACGAAGTACTCGTACGGTATTGCACCGTTTTGGTGTGGTTTGGTACCTATGTATGTACTCGTACGGTATTGCACCGTTTTGGTTTTGTTTGGTACCGTAACGAAGTACTCGTACGGTATTGTACCCTTTTGGTGTTGTTTGGTACCGTAGCGAAGTACTCGTACGGTGTTGCACCGTTTTGGTGTGGTTTGGTACCGTGTGGATGTACTCGTACGGTATTGCACCGTTTTGGTGTGGTTTGGTACCGTATGGATGTACTCGTACGATATTGCACCGTTTTGGTGTGGTTTGGTACCGTATGGATGTACTCGTACGGTATTGCACCGTTTTGGTTTTGTTTGGTACCGTAACGAAGTACTCGTATGGTATTGTACCCTTTTGGTGTGGTTTGGTACCGTAACGAAGTACTCGTACGGTATTGCACCGTTTTGGTGTGGTTTGGTACCTATGTATGTACTCGTACGGTATTGCAACGTTTTGGTTTTGTTTGGTACCGTAACGAAGTACTCGTACGGTATTGTACCCTTTTGGTGTGGTTTGGTACCGTAGCGAAGTACTCGTACGGTATTGCACCGTTTTGGTGTGGTTTGGTACCGTATGGATGTACTTGTACGGTATTGCACCGTTTTGGTGTGGCTTGGTACCGTAACGAAGTACTCGTACGGTATTGCACCGTTTTGGTGTGGTTTGGTACCGTATGGATGTACTCGTACGGTTTTGCACCGTTTTGGTGTGGTTTGGTACCGTGTGGATGTACTCGTACGGTATTGCACCGTTTTGGTGTGGTTTGGTACCGTATGGATGTGCTCGTACGGTATTGCACCGTTTTGGTGTGGTTTGGTACCGTATGGATGTACTCGTACGATATTGCACCGTTTTGGTGTGGTTTGGTACCGTATGGATGTACTCGTACGGTATTGCACCGTTTTGGTTTTGTTTGGTACCGTAACGAAATACTCGTATGGTATTGTACCCTTTTGGTGTGGTTTGGTACCGTAACGAAGTACTCGTACGGTATTGCACCGTTTTGGTGTGGTTTGGTACCTATGTATGTACTCGTACGGTATTGCACCGTTTTTGTTTTGTTTGGTACCGTAACGAAGTACTCGTACGGTATTGTACCCTTTTGGTGTGGTTTGGTACCGTAGCGAAGTACTCGTACGGTGTTGCACCGTTTTGGTGTGGTTTGGTACCGTATGGATGTACTCGTACGGTATTGCACCGTTTTGGTGTGGTTTGGTACCGTAAGGATGTACTCGTACGATATTGCACCGTTTTGGTGTGGTTTGGTACCGTATGGATGTACTCGTACGGTATTGCACCGTTTTGGTTTTGTTTGGTACCGTAACGAAGTACTCGTATGGTATTGTACCCTTTTGGTGTGGTTTGGTACCGTAACGAAGTACTCGTACGGTATTGCACCGTTTTGGTGTGGTTTGGTACCTATGTATGTACTCGTACGGTATTGCACCGTTTTGGTTTTGTTTGGTACCGTAACGAAGTACTCGTACGGTATTGTACCCTTTTGGTGTGGTTTGGTACTGTAGCGAAGTACTCGTACGGTATTGCACCGTTTTGGTGTGGTTTTGTACCGTATGGATGTACTCGTACGGTATTGCACCGTTTTGGTGTGGTTTGGTACCGTATGGATGTACTCGTACGATATTGCACCGTTTTGGTGTGGTTTGGTACCGTATGGATGTACTCGTACGGTATTGCACCGTTTTGGTTTTGTTTGGTACCGTAACGAAGTACTCGTATGGTATTGTACCCTTTTGGTGTGGTTTGGTACCGTAACGAAGTACTCGTACGGTATTGCACCGTTTTGGTGTGGTTTGGTACCTATGTATGTACTCGTACGGTATTGCACCGTTTTGGTTTTGTTTGGTACCGTAACGAAGTACTCGTACGGTATTGTACCCTTTTGGTGTGGTTTGGTACCGTAACGAAGTACTCGTACGGTATTGCACCGTCTTGGTGTGGTTTGGTACCGTATGGATGTACTCGTACGGTTTTGCACCGTTTTGGTGTGGTTTGGTACCGTATGGATGTACTCGTACGGTATTGCACCGTTTTGGTGTGGTTTTGTACCGTATGGATGTACTCGTACGGTATTGCACCGTTTTGGTGTGGTTTGGTACCGTAACGAAGTACTCGTACGGAATTGCACCGTTTTTGTGTGGTTTGGTACCGTATGGATGTACTCGTACGGTATTGCACCGTTTTGGTGTGGTTTGGTACCGTAACGAAGTACTCGTACGGTATTGCACCGTTTTTGTGTGGTTTGGTACCGTATGGATGTACTCGTACGGTATTGCACCGTTTTGGTTTTGTTTGGTACCGTAACGAAGTACTCGTATGGTATTGTACCCTTTTGGCGTGGTTTGGTACCGTAACGAAGTACTCGTACGGTATTGCACCGTTTTGGTGTCGTTTGGTACCTATGTATGTACTCGTACGGTATTGCACCGTTTTGGTGTGGTTTGGTACCGTATGGATGTACTCGTACGATATTGCACCGTTTTGGTGTGGTTTGGTACCGTATGGATGTACTCGTACGGTATTGCACCGTTTTGGTTTTGTTTGGTACCGTAACGAAGTACTCGTATGGTATTGTACCCTTTTGGTGTGGTTTGGTACCGTAACGAAGTACTCGTACGGTATTGCACCGTTTTGGTGTGGTTTGGTACCTATGTATGTACTCGTACGGTATTGCACCGTTTTTGTTTTGTTTGGTACCGTAACGAAGTACTCGTACGGTATTGTACCCTTTTGGTGTGGTTTGGTACCGTAGCGAAGTACTCGTACGGTATTGCACCGTTTTGGTGTGGTTTGGTACCGTATGGATGTACTTGTACGGTATTGCACCGTTTTGGTGTGGCTTGGTACCGTAACGAAGTACTCGTACGGTATTGCAACGTTTTGGTGTGGTTTGGTACCGTATGGATGTACTCGTACGGTATTGCACCGTTTTGGTTAGGTTTAGTACCGTAACGAAGTACTCGTACGGTATTGTACCCTTTTGGTGTGGTTTGGTACCGTAACGAAGTACTCGTACGGTATTGCACCGTTTTGGTGTGGTTTGGTACCGTATGGATGTACTCGTACGATATTGCACCGTTTTGGTGTGGTTTGGTACCGTATGGATGTACTCGTACGGTATTGCACCGTTTTGGTTTTGTTTGGTACCATAACGAAGTACTCGTATGGTATTGTACCCTTTTGGTGTGGTTTGGTACCGTAACGAAGTACTCGTACGGTATTGTACCCTTTTGGTGTGGTTTGGTACCGTAGCGAAGTACTCGTACGGTATTGCACCGTTTTGGTGTGGTTTGGTACCGTATGGATGTACTTGTACGGTATTGCACCGTTTTTGTGTGGCTTGGTACCGTAACGAAGTACTCGTACGGTATTGCACCGTTTTGGTGTGGTTTGGTACCGTATGGACGTACTCGTACGGTATTGCACCGTTTTGGTGTGGTTTGGTACCGTATGGATGTACTCGTACCGTATTGTACCGTTTTGGTCTGGTTTGGTACCGTAACAAAGTACTCGTACGGTATTGTACCATTTTGGTGTGGTTTGGTACCGTATGGATGTACTCGTACGGTTTTGTTGCACCGTTTTGGTGTGGTTTGGTACCGTATGGATGTACTCGTACCGTATTGTACCGTTTTTGTTAGGTTTGGTACCGTAACGAAGTACTCGTACGGTATTGTACCATTTTGGTGTGGTTTGGTACCGTATGGATGTACTCGTACGGTATTGCACCGTTTTGGTGTGGTTTGGTACCGTATGGATGTACTCGTACGGTTTTGCACCGTTTTGGTGTGGTTTGGTACCGTGTGGATGTACTCGTACGGTATTGCACCGTTTTGGTGTGGTTTGGTACCGTATGGATGTACTCGTACGGTATTGCACCGTTTTGGTGTGGTTTGGTACCGTATGGATGTACTCGTACGATATTGCACCGTTTTGGTGTGGTTTGGTACCGTATGGATGTACTCGTACGGTATTGCACCGTTTTGGTTTTGTTTGGTACCGTAACGAAGTACTCGTATGGTATTGTACCCTTTTGGTGTGGTTTGGTACCGTAACGAAGTACTCGTACGGTATTGCACCGTTTTGGTGTGGTTTGGTACCTATGTATGTACTCGTACGGTATTGCACCGTTTTGGTTTTGTTTGGTACCGTAATGAAGTACTCGTACGGTATTGTACCCTTTTGGTGTGGTTTGGTACCGTAACGAAGTACTCGTACGGTATTGCACCGTTTTGGTGTGGTTTGGTACCGTATGGATGTACTCGTACGGTATTGCACCGTTTTGGTGTGGTTTGGTACCGTATGGATGTACTCGTACGGTTTTGCACCGTTTTGGTGTGGTTTGGTACCGTATGGATGTACTCGTACGGTATTGCACCGTTTTGGTGTGGTTTGGTACCGTATGGATGTACTCTTACGGTATTGCACCGTTTTGGTGTGGTTTGGTACCGTATGGATGTACTCGTACGGTATTGCACCGTTTTTGTGTGGTTTGGTACCGTATGGATGTACTCGTACGGTATTGCACCGTTTTGGTGTGGTTTGGTACCGTAACGAAGTACTCGTACGGTATTGCACCGTTTTTGTGTGGTTTGGTACCGTATGGATGTACTCGTACGGTATTGCACCGTTTTGGTTTTGTTTGGTACCGTAACGAAGTACTCGTATGGTATTGTACCCTTTTGGCGTGGTTTGGTACCGTAACGAAGTACTCGTACGGTATTGCACCGTTTTGGTGTGGTTTGGTACCTATGTATGTACTCGTACGGTATTGCACCGTTTTGGTGTGGTTTGGTACCGTATGGATGTACTCGTACGATATTGCACCGTTTTGGTGTGGTTTGGTACCGTATGGATGTACTCGTACGGTATTGCACCGTTTTGGTTTTGTTTGGTACCGTAACGAAGTACTCGTATGGTATTGTACCCTTTTGGTGTGGTTTGGTACCGTAACGAAGTACTCGTACGGTATTGCACCGTTTTGGTGTGGTTTGGTACCTATGTATGTACTCGTACGGTATTGCACCGTTTTGGTTTTGTTTGGTACCGTAACGAAGTACTCGTACGGTATTGTACCCTTTTGGTGTGGTTTGGTACCGTAGCGAAGTACTCGTACGGTATTGCACCGTTTTGGTGTGGTTTGGTACCGTATGGATGTACTTGTACGGTATTGCACCGTTTTGGTGTGGCTTGGTACCGTAACGAAGTACTCGTACGGTATTGCACCGTTTTGGTGTGGTTTGGTACCGTATGGATGTACTCGTACGGTATTGCACCGTTTTGGTGTGGTTTTGTTTGGTACCGTAACGAAGTACTCGTACGGTATTGTACCGTTTTGGTGTGGTTTGGTACCGTAACGAAGTACTCGTACGGTATTGCACCGTTTTGGTGTGGTTTGGTACCTATGTATGTACTCGTACGGTATTGCACCGTTTTTGTTTTGTTTGGTACCGTATCGAAGTACTCGTACGGTATTGTACCCTTTTGGTGTGGTTTGGTACCGTAACGAAGTACTCGTACGGTATTGCACCGTTTTGGTGTGGTTTGGTACCGTATGGATGTACTCGTACGGTATTGCACCGTTTTGGTGTGGTTTGGTACCGTATGGATGTACTCGTACGGTTTTGCACCGTTTTGGTGTGGTTTGGTACCGTATGGATGTACTCGTATGGTATTGCACCGTTTTGGTGTGGTTTCGTACCGTATGGATGTACTCTTACGGTATTGCACCGTTTTGGTGTGGTTTGGTACCGTATGGATGTACTCGTACGGTATTGCACCGTTTCGGTTAGGTTTAGTACCGTAACGAAGTACTCGTACGGTATTGTACCCTTTTGGTGTGGTTTGGTACCGTAACGAAGTACTCGTACGGAATTGCACCGTTTTTGTGTGGTTTGGTACCGTATGGATGTACTCGTACGGTATTGCACCGTTTTGGTGTGGTTTGGTACCGTAACGAAGTACTCGTACGGTATTGCACCATTTTTGTGTGGTTTGGTACCGTATGGATGTACTCGTACGGTATTGCACCGTTTTGGTTTTGTTTGGTACCGTAACGAAGTACTCGTATGGTATTGTACCCTTTTGGCGTGGTTTGGTACCGTAACGAAGTACTCGTACGGTATTGCACCGTTTTTGTGTGGTTTGGTACCTATGTATGTACTCGTACGGTATTGCACCGTTTTGGTGTGGTTTGGTACCGTATGGATGTACTCGTACGATATTGCACCGTTTTGGTGTGGTTTGGTACCGTATGGATGTACTCGTACGGTATTGCACCGTTTTGGTTTTGTTTGGTACCGTAACGAAGTACTCGTATGGTATTGTACCCTTTTGGTGTGGTTTGGTACCGTAACGAAGTACTCGTACGGTATTGCACCGTTTTGGTGTGGTTTGGTACCTATGTATGTACTCGTACGGTATTGCACCGTTTTGGTTTTGTTTGGTACCGTAACGAAGTACTCGTACGGTATTGTACCCTTTTGGTGTGGTTTGGTACCGTAGCGAAGTACTCGTACGGTATTGCACCGTTTTGGTGTGGTTTGGTACCGTATGGATGTACTTGTACGGTATTGCACCGTTTTGGTGTGGCTTGGTACCGTAACGAAGTACTCGTACGGTATTGCACCGTTTTGGTGTGGTTTGGTACCGTATGGATGTACTCGTACGGTATTGCACCGTTTTGGTGTGGTTTGGTACCGTATGGATGTACTCGTACCGTATTGTACCGTTTTGGTCTGGTTTGGTACCGTAACGAAGTACTCGTACGGTATTGTACCATTTTGGTGTGGTTTGGTACCGTATGGATGTACTCGTACGGTTTTGTTGCACCGTTTTGGTGTGGTTTGGTACCGTATGGATGTACTCGTACCGTATTGTACCGTTTTGGTCTGGTTTGGTACCGTAACGAAGTACTCGTACGGTATTGTACCATTTTGGTGTGGTTTGGTACCGTATGGATGTACTCGTACGGTATTGCACCGTTTTGGTGTGGTTTGGTACCGTATGGATGTACTCGTACGGTATTGCACCGTTTTGGTTTTGTTTGGTACCGTAACGAAGTACTCGTATGGTATTGTACCCTTTTGGTGTGGTTTGGTACCGTAACGAAGTACTCGTACGGTATTGCACCGTTTTGGTGTGGTTTGGTACCTATGTATGTACTCGTACGGTATTGCACCGTTTTGGTTTTGTTTGGTACCGTAACGAAGTACTCGTACGGTATTGTACCCTTTTGGTGTGGTTTGGTACCGTAGCGAAGTACTCGTACGGTATTGCACCGTTTTGGTGTGGTTTGGTACCGTATGGATGTACTTGTACGGTATTGCACCGTTTTGGTGTGGCTTGGTACCGTAACGAAGTACTCGTACGGTATTGCACCGTTTTGGTGTGGTTTGGTACCGTATGGATGTACTCGTACGATATTGCACCGTTTTGGTGTGGTTTGGTACCGTATGGATGTACTCGTACGGTATTGCACCGTTTTGGTTTTGTTTGGTACCGTAACGAAGTACTCGTATGGTATTGTACCCTTTTGGTGTGGTTTGGTACCGTAACGAAGTACTCGTACGGTATTGCACCGTTTTGGTGTGGTTTGGTACCTATGTATGTACTCGTACGGTATTGCACCGTTTTGGTTTTGTTTGGTACCGTAACGAAGTACTCGTACGGTATTGTACCCTTTTGGTGTGGTTTGGTACCGTAACGAAGTACTCGTACGGTATTGCACCGTTTTGGTGTGGTTTGGTACCGTATGGATGTACTCGTACGGTATTGCACCGTTTTGGTGTGGTTTGGTACCGTATGGATGTACTCGTACGGTTTTGCACCGTTTTGGTGTGGTTTGGTACCGTATGGATGTACTCGTACGGTATTGCACCGTTTTGGTGTGGTTTGGTACCGTATGGATGTACTCTTACGGTATTGCACCGTTTTGGTGTGGTTTGGTACCGTATGGATGTACTCGTACGGTATTGCACCGTTTTGGTTAGGTTTAGTACCGTAACGAAGTACTCGTACGGTATTGTACCCTTTTGGTGTGGTTTGGTACCGTAACGAAGTACTCGTACGGAATTGCACCGTTTTTGTGAGGTTTGGTACCGTATGGATGTACTCGTACGGTATTGCACCGTTTTGGTGTGGTTTGGTACCGTAACGAAGTACTCGTACGGTATTGCACCGTTTTTGTGTGGTTTGGTACCGTATGGATGTACTCGTACGGTATTGCACCGTTTTGGTTTTGTTTGGTACCGTAACGAAGTACTCGTATGGTATTGTACCCTTTTGGCGTGGTTTGGTACCGTAACGAAGTACTCGTACGGTATTGCACCGTTTTGGTGTGGTTTGGTACCTATGTATGTACTCGTACGGTATTGCACCGTTTTGGTGTGGTTTGGTACCGTATGGATGTACTCTTACGGTATTGCACCGTTTTGGTGTGGTTTGGTACCGTATGGATGTACTCGTACGGTATTGCACCGTTTTGGTTAGGTTTAGTACCGTAACGAAGTACTCGTACGGTATTGTACCCTTTTGGTGTGGTTTGGTACCGTATGGATGTACTCGTACGGTATTGCACCGTTTTGGTGTGGTTTGGTACCGTGTGGATGTACTCGTACGGTATTGCACCGTTTTGGTGTGGTTTGGTACCGTATGGATGTACTCGTACGGTATTACACCGTTTTGGTTTTGTTTGGTACCGTAACGAAGTACTCGTATGGTATTGTACCCTTTTGGTGTGGTTTGGTACCGTAACGAAATACTCGTACGGTATTGCACCGTTTTGGTGTGGTTTGGTACCTATGTATGTACTCGTACGGTATTGCACCGTTTTGGTTTTGTTTGGTACCGTAACGAAGTACTCGTACGGTATTGTACCCTTTTGGTGTGGTTTGGTACCGTAGCGAAGTACTCGTACGGTATTGCACCGTTTTGGTGTGGTTTGGTACCGTATGGATGTACTTGTACGGTATTGCACCGTTTTGGTGTGGCTTGGTACCGTAACGAAGTACTCGTACGGTATTGCACCGTTTTGGTGTGGTTTGGTACCTATGTATGTACTCGTACGGTATTGCACCGTTTTGGTTTTGTTTGGTACCGTAACGAAGTACTCGTACGGTATTGTACCCTTTTGGTGTGGTTTGGTACCGTAACGAAGTACTCGTACGGTATTGCACCGTTTTGGTGTGGTTTGGTACCGTATGGATGTACTCGTACGGTATTGCACCGTTTTGGTGTGGTTTGGTACCGTATGGATGTACTCGTACGGTTTTGCACCGTTTTGGTGTGGTTTGGTACCGTATGGATGTACTCGTACGGTATTGCACCGTTTTGGTGTGGTTTGGTACCGTATGGATGTACTCTTACGGTATTGCACCGTTTTGGTGTGGTTTGGTACCGTATGGATGTACTCGTACGGTATTGCACCGTTTTGGTGTGGTTTGGTACCGTATGGATGTACTCGTACGGTTTTGCACCGTTTTGGTGTGGTTTGGTACCGTATGGATGTACTCGTACGGTATTGCACCATTTTGGTGTGGTTTGGTACCGTATGGATGTACTCGTACGGTATTGCACCGTTTTGGTTAGGTTTAGTACCGTAACGAAGTACTCGTACGGTATTGTACCCTTTTGGTGTGGTTTGGTACCGTAACGAAGTACTCGTACGGTATTGCACCGTTTTGGTGTGGTTTGGTACCGTATGGATGTACTCGTACGGTATTGCACCGTTTTGGTGTGGTTTGGTACCGTATGGATGTACTCGTACGATATTGCACCGTTTTGGTGTGGTTTGGTACCGTATGGATGTACTCGTACGGTATTGCACCGTTTTGGTTTTGTTTGGTACCGTAACGAAGTACTCGTATGGTATTGTACCCTTTTGGTGTGGTTTGGTACCGTAACGAAGTACTCGTACGGTATTGCACCGTTTTGGTGTGGTTTGGTACCTATGTATGTACTCGTACGGTATTGCACCGTTTTGGTTTTGTTTGCTACCGTAACGAAGTACTCGTACGGTATTGTACCCTTTTGGTGTGGTTTGGTACCGTAACGAAGTACTCGTACGGTATTGCACCGTTTTGGTGTGGTTTGGTACCGTATGGATGTACTCGTACGGTATTGCACCGTTTTGGTGTGGTTTGGTACCGTATGGATGTACTCGTACGGTTTTGCAACGTTTTGGTGTGGTTTGGTACCGTATGGATGTACTCGTACGGTATTGCACCGTTTTGGTGTGGTTTGGTACCGTATGGATGTACTCGTACGGTATTGCACCGTTTTGGTTAGGTTTAGTACCGTAACGAAGTACCTAACGGTATTGTACCCTTTTGGTGTGGTTTGGTACCGTAACGAAGTACTCGTACGATATTGCACCGTTTTGGTGTGGTTTGGTACCGTATGGATGTACTCGTACGGTATTGCACCGTTTTGGTGTGGTTTGGTACCGTATGGATGTACTCGTACGATATTGCACCGTTTTGGTGTGGTTTGGTACCGTATGGATGTACTCGTACGGTATTGCACCGTTTTGGTTTTGTTTGGTACCGTAACGAAGTACTCGTATGGTATTGTACCCTTTTGGTGTGGTTTGGTACCGTAACGAAGTACTCGTACGGTATTGCACCGTTTTGGTGTGGTTTGGTACCTATGTATGTACTCGTACGGTATTGCACCGTTTTGGTTTTGTTTGGTACCGTAACGAAGTACTCGTACGGTATTGTACCCTTTTGGTGTGGTTTGGTACCGTAGCGAAGTACTCGTACGGTATTGCACCGTTTTGGTGTGGTTTGGTACCGTATGGATGTACTTGTACGGTATTGCACCGTTTTGGTGTGGCTTGGTACCGTAACGAAGTACTCGTACGGTATTGCACCGTTTTGGTGTGGTTTGGTACCGTATGGATGTACTCGTACGGTATTGCACCGTTTTGGTGTGGTTTGGTACCGTATGGATGTACTCGTACCGTATTGTACCGTTTTGGTCTGGTTTGGTACCGTAACGAAGTACTCGTACGGTATTGTACCATTTTGGTGTGGTTTGGTACCGTATGGATGTACTCGTACGGTATTGCACCGTTTTGGTGTGGTTTGGTACCGTATGTATGTACTCGTACGGTTTTGCACCGTTTTGGTGTGGTTTGGTACCGTGTGGATGTACTCGTACGGTATTGCACCGTTTTGGTGTGGTTTGGTACCGTATGGATGTACTCGTACAGTACTGCACCGTTTTGGTGTGGTTTGGTACCGTATGGATGTACTCGTACGATATTGCACCGTTTTGGTGTGGTTTGGTACCGTATGGATGTACTCGTACGGTATTGCACCGTTTTGGTTTTGTTTGGTACCGTAACGAAGTACTCGTATGGTATTGTACCCTTTTGGTGTGGTTTGGTACCGTAACGAAGTACTCGTACGGTATTGCACCGTTTTGGTGTGGTTTGGTACCTATGTATGTACTCGTACGGTATTGCACCGTTTTGGTTTTGTTTGGTACCGTAACGAAGTACTCGTACGGTATTGTACCCTTTTGGTGTGGTTTGGTACCGTAACGAAGTACTCGTACGGTATTGCACCGTTTTGGTGTGGTTTGGTACCGTATGGATGTACTCGTACGGTATTGCACCGTTTTGGTGTGGTTTGGTACCGTATGGATGTACTCGTACGGTTTTGCACCGTTTTGGTGTGGTTTGGTACCGTATGGATGTACTCGTACGGTATTGCACCGTTTTGGTTTTGTTTGGTACCGTAACGAAGTACTCGTATGGTATTGTACCCTTTTGGTGTGGTTTGGTACCGTAACGAAGTACTCGTACGGTATTGCACCGTTTTGGTGTGGTTTGGTACCTATGTATGTACTCGTACGGTATTGCACCGTTTTGGTTTTGTTTGGTACCGTAACGAAGTACTCGTACGGTATTGTACCCTTTTGGTGTGGTTTGGTACCGTAACGAAGTACTCGTACGGTATTGCACCGTTTTGGTGTGGTTTGGTACCGTATGGATGTACTCGTACGGTATTGCACCGTTTTGGTGTGGTTTGGTACCGTATGGATGTACTCGTACGGTTTTGCACCGTTTTGGTGTGGTTTGGTACCGTATGGATGTACTCGTACGGTATTGCACCGTTTTGGTGTGGTTTGGTACCGTATGGATGTACTCTTACGGTATTGCACCGTTTTGGTGTGGTTTGGTACCGTATGGATGTACTCGTACGGTATTGCACCGTTTTGGTTAGGTTTAGTACCGTAACGAAGTACTCGTACGGTATTGTACCCTTTTGGTGTGGTTTGGTACCGTAACGAAGTACTCGTACGGAATTGCACCGTTTTTGTGAGGTTTGGTACCGTATGGATGTACTCGTACGGTATTGCACCGTTTTGGTGTGGTTTGGTACCGTAACGAAGTACTCGTACGGTATTGCACCGTTTTTGTGTGGTTTGGTACCGTATGGATGTACTCGTACGGTATTGCACCGTTTTGGTTTTGTTTGGTACCGTAACGAAGTACTCGTATGGTATTGTACCCTTTTGGCGTGTTTTGGTACCGTAACGAAGTACTCGTACGGTATTGCACCGTTTTGGTGTGGTTTGGTACCTATGTATGTACTCGTACGGTATTGCACCGTTTTGGTGTGGTTTGGTACCGTATGGATGTACTCTTACGGTATTGCACCGTTTTGGTGTGGTTTGGTACCGTATGGATGTACTCGTACGGTATTGCACCGTTTTGGTTAGGTTTAGTACCGTAACGAAGTACTCGTACGGTATTGTACCCTTTTGGTGTGGTTTGGTACCGTATGGATGTACTCGTACGGTATTGCACCGTTTTGGTGTGGTTTGGTACCGTGTGGATGTACTCGTACGGTATTGCACCGTTTTGGTGTGGTTTGGTACCGTATGGATGTACTCGTACGGTATTACACCGTTTTGGTTTTGTTTGGTACCGTAACGAAGTACTCGTATGGTATTGTACCCTTTTGGTGTGGTTTGGTACCGTAACGAAGTACTCGTACGGTATTGCACCGTTTTGGTGTGGTTTGGTACCTATGTATGTACTCGTACGGTATTGCACCGTTTTGGTTTTGTTTGGTACCGTAACGAAGTACTCGTACGGTATTGTACCCTTTTGGTGTGGTTTGGTACCGTAGCGAAGTACTCGTACGGTATTGCACCGTTTTGGTGTGGTTTGGTACCGTATGGATGTACTTGTACGGTATTGCACCGTTTTGGTGTGGCTTGGTACCGTAACGAAGTACTCGTACGGTATTGCACCGTTTTGGTGTGGTTTGGTACCTATGTATGTACTCGTACGGTATTGCACCGTTTTGGTTTTGTTTTGTACCGTAACGAAGTACTCGTACGGTATTGTACCCTTTTGGTGTGGTTTGGTACCGTAACGAAGTACTCGTACGGTATTGCACCGTTTTGGTGTGGTTTGGTACCGTATGGATGTACTCGTACGGTATTGCACCGTTTTGGTGTGGTTTGGTACCGTATGGATGTACTCGTACGGTTTTGCACCGTTTTGGTGTGGTTTGGTACCGTATGGATGTACTCGTACGGTATTGCACCGTTTTGGTGTGGTTTGGTACCGTATGGATGTACTCTTACGGTATTGCACCGTTTTGGTGTGGTTTGGTACCGTATGGATGTACTCGTACGGTATTGCACCGTTTTGGTGTGGTTTGGTACCGTATGGATGTACTCGTACGGTTTTGCACCGTTTTGGTGTGGTTTGGTACCGTATGGATGTACTCGTACGGTATTGCACCATTTTGGTGTGGTTTGGTACCGTATGGATGTACTCGTACGGTATTGCACCGTTTTGGTTAGGTTTAGTACCGTAACGAAGTACTCGTACGGTATTGTACCCTTTTGGTGTGGTTTGGTACCGTAACGAAGTACTCGTACGGTATTGCACCGTTTTGGTGTGGTTTGGTACCGTATGGATGTACTCGTACGGTATTGCACCGTTTTGGTGTGGTTTGGTACCGTATGGATGTACTCGTACGATATTGCACCGTTTTGGTGTGGTTTGGTACCGTATGGATGTACTCGTACGGTATTGCACCGTTTTGGTTTTGTTTGGTACCGTAACGAAGTACTCGTATGGTATTGTACCCTTTTGGTGTGGTTTGGTACCGTAACGAAGTACTCGTACGGTATTGCACCGTTTTGGTGTGGTTTGGTACCTATGTATGTACTCGTACGGTATTGCACCGTTTTGGTTTTGTTTGCTACCGTAACGAAGTACTCGTACGGTATTGTACCCTTTTGGTGTGGTTTGGTACCGTAACGAAGTACTCGTACGGTATTGCACCGTTTTGGTGTGGTTTGGTACCGTATGGATGTACTCGTACGGTATTGCACCGTTTTGGTGTGGTTTGGTACCGTATGGATGTACTCGTACGGTTTTGCAACGTTTTGGTGTGGTTTGGTACCGTATGGATGTACTCGTACGGTATTGCACCGTTTTGGTGTGGTTTGGTACCGTATGGATGTACTCGTACGGTATTGCACCGTTTTGGTTAGGTTTAGTACCGTAACGAAGTACCTAACGGTATTGTACCCTTTTGGTGTGGTTTGGTACCGTAACGAAGTACTCGTACGATATTGCACCGTTTTGGTGTGGTTTGGTACCGTATGGATGTACTCGTACGGTATTGCACCGTTTTGGTGTGGTTTGGTACCGTATGGATGTACTCGTACGATATTGCACCGTTTTGGTGTGGTTTGGTACCGTATGGATGTACTCGTACGGTATTGCACCGTTTTGGTTTTGTTTGGTACCGTAACGAAGTACTCGTATGGTATTGTACCCTTTTGGTGTGGTTTGGTACCGTAACGAAGTACTCGTACGGTATTGCACCGTTTTGGTGTGGTTTGGTACCTATGTATGTACTCGTACGGTATTGCACCGTTTTGGTTTTGTTTGGTATTGTAACGAAGTACTCGTATGGTATTGTACCCTTTTGGTGTGGTTTGGTACCGTAACGAAGTACTCGTACGGTATTGCACCGTTTTGGTGTGGTTTGGTACCTATGTATGTACTCGTACGGTATTGCACCGTTTTGGTTTTGTTTGGTACCGTAACGAAGTACTCGTACGGTATTGTACCCTTTTGGTGTGGTTTGGTACCGTAACGAAGTACTCGTACGGTATTGCACCGTTTTGGTGTGGTTTGGTACCGTATGGATGTACTCGTACGGTATTGCACCGTTTTGGTGTGGTTTGGTACCGTATGGATGTACTCGTACGGTTTTGCACCGTTTTGGTGTGGTTTGGTACCGTATGGATGTACTCGTACGGTATTGCACCGTTTTGGTGTGGTTTGGTACCGTATGGATGTACTCTTACGGTATTGCACCGTTTTGGTGTGGTTTGGTACCGTATGGATGTACTCGTACGGTATTGCACCGTTTTTGTTAGGTTTAGTACCGTAACGAAGTACTCGTACGGTATTGTACCCTTTTGGTGTGGTTTGGTACCGTAACGAAGTACTCGTACGGTATTGCACCGTTTTTGTGTGGTTTGGTACCGTATGGATGTACTCGTACGGTATTGCACCGTTTTGGTGTGGTTTGGTACCGTAACGAAGTACTCGTACGGTATTGCACCGTTTTTGTGTGGTTTGGTACCGTATGGATGTACTCGTACGGTATTGCACCGTTTTGGTTTTGTTTGGTACTGTAACGAAGTACTCGTATGGTATTGTACCCTTTTGGCGTGGTTTGGTACCGTAACGAAGTACTCGTACGGTATTGCACCGTTTTGGTGTGGTTATGTACCTATGTATGTACTCGTACGGTATTGCACCGTTTTGGTTTTGTTAGGTACCGTAACGAAGTACTCGTACGGTATTGTACGCTTTGGTGTGGTTTGGTACCGTAGCGAAGTACTCGTACGGTATTGCACCGTTTTGGTGTGGTTTGGTACCGTATGGATGTACTTGTACGGTATTGCACCGTTTTGGTGTGGCTTGGTACCGTAACGAAGTACTCGTACGGTATTGCACCGTTTTGGTGTGGTTTGGTACCGTATGCATCTACTCGTACGGTATTGCACCGTTTTGGTGTGGTTTGGTACCGTATGGATGTACTCGTACCGTATTGTACCGTTTTGGTCTGGTTTGGTACCGTAACGAAGTACTCGTACGGTATTGTACCATTTTGGTGTGGTTTGGTACCGTATGGATGTACTCGTACGGTATTGCACCGTTTTGGTGTGGTTTGGTACCGTATGGATGTACTCGTACGGTTTTGCACCGTTTTGGTGTGGTTTGGTACAGTGTGGATGTACTCGTACGGTATTGCACCGTTTTGGTGTGGTTTGGTACCGTATGGATGTACTCTTACGGTATTGCACCGTTTTGGTGTGGTTTGGTACCGTATGGATGTACTCGTACGGTATTGCACCGTTTTGGTGTGGTTTGGTACCGTATGGATGTACTCGTACGGTTTTGAACCGTTTTGGTGTGGTTTGGTACCGTATGGATGTACTCGTACGGTATTGCACCGTTTTGGTGTGGTTTGGTACAGTGTGGATGTACTCGTACGGTATTGCACCGTTTTGGTGTGGTTTGGTACCGTATGGATGTACTCTTACGGTATTGCACCGTTTTGGTGTGGTTTTGTACCGTATGGATGTACTCGTACGGTATTGCACCGTTTTGGTGTGGTTTGGTACCGTATGGATGTACTCGTACGGTTTTGAACCGTTTTGGTGTGGTTTGGTACCGTATGGATGTACTCGTACGGTATTGCACCGTTTTGGTGTGGTTTGGTTCCGTATGGATGTACTCGTACGGTATTGCACCGTTTTGGTTAGGTTTAGTACCGTAACGAAGTACTCGTACGGTATTGTTCCCTTTTGGTGTGGTTTGGTACCGTAACGAAGTACTCGTACGGTATTGCACCGTTTTGGTGTGGTTTTGTACCGTATGGATGTACTCGTACGGTATTGCACCGTTTTGGTGTGGTTTGGTACCGTATGGATGTACTCGTACGATATTGCACCGTTTTGGTGTGGTTTGGTACCGTATGGATGTACTCGTACGGTATTGCACCGTTTTTGTTTTGTTTGGTACCGTAACGAAGTACTCGTATGGTATTGTACCCTTTTGGTGTGGTTTGGTACCGTAACGAAGTACTCGTACGGTATTGCACCGTTTTGGTGTGGTTTGGTACCTATGTATGTACTCGTACGGTATTGCACCGTTTTGGTTTTTTTTGGTACCGTAACGAAGTACTCGTACGGTATTGTACCCTTTTGGTGTGGTTTGGTACCGTACCGAAGTACTCGTACGGTATTGCACCGTTTTGGTGTGGTTTGGTACCGTATGGATGTACTGGTACGGTATTGCACCGTTTTGGTGTGGCTTCGTACCGTAACGAAGTACTCGTACGGTATTGCACCGTTTTGGTGTGGTTTGGTACCGTATGGATGTACTCGTACGGTATTGCACCGTTTTGGTGTGGTTTGGTACCGTATAGATGTACTCGTACCGTATTGTACCGTTTTGGTGTGGTTTGGTACCGTAACGAAGTACTCGTACGGTATTGTACCATTTTGGTGTGGTTTGGTACCGTAACGATGTACTCGTACGGTATTGCACCGTTTTGGTGTGGTTTGGTACCGTATGGATGTACTCGTACGGTATTGCACCGTTTTTGTTTTGTTTGGTACCGTAACGAAGTACTCGTATGGTATTGTACCCTTTTGGTGTGGTTTGGTACCGTAACGAAGTACTCGTACGGTATTGCACCGTTTTGGTGTGGTTTGGTACCTATGTATGTACTCGTACGGTATTGCACCGTTTTGGTTTTGTTAGGTACCGTAACGAAGTACTCGTACGGTATTGTATCGTTTTGGTGTGGTTTGGTACCGTAACAAAGTACTCGTACGGTATTGTACCCTTTTGCTGTGGTTTGGTACCGTAACGAAGTACTCGTACGGTATTGCACCGTTTTGGTGTGGTTTGGTACCGTAGCGATGTACTCGTACGGTTTTGCACCGTTTTGGTTTGGTTTGGTACCGTGTGGATGTACTCGTACGGTATTGCACCGTTTGGGTGTGGTTTGGTACCGTATGGATGTACTCTTACGGTATTGCACCGTTTTGGTGTGGTTTGGTACCGTATGGATGTACTCGTACGGTATTGCACCGTTTTGGTGTGGTTTGGTACCGTATGGATGTACTCGTACGGTTTTGCACCGTTTTGGGGTGGTTTGGTACCGTGTGGATGTACTCGTACGGTATTGCACCGTTTGGGTGTGGTTTGGTACCGTATGGATGTACTCTTACGGTATTGCACCGTTTTGGTGTGGTTTGGTACCGTATGGATGTACTCGTACGGTATTGCACCGTTTTGGTTAGGTTTAGTACCGTAACGAAGTACTCGTACGGTATTGTACCCTTTTGGTGTGGTTTGGTACCGTAACGAAGCACTCGTACGGTATTGCACCGTTTTCGTGTGGTTTGGTACCGTATGGATGTACTCGTACGCTATTGCACCGTTTTGGTGTGGTTTGGTACCGTATGGATGTACTCGTACGGTATTGCACCGTTTTGGTGTGCTTTGATACCGTATGGATGTACTCGTACGGTATTGCACCGTTTTGGTTTTGTTTGGTACCGTAACGAAGTACTCGTATGGTATTGTACCCTTTTGGTGTGGTTTGGTACCGTAACGAAGTACTCGTACGGTATTGCACCGTTTTGGTGTGGTTTGGTACCTATGTATGTACTCGTACGGTATTGCACCGTTTTGGTTTTGTTTGGTACCGTAACGAAGTACTCGTACGGTATTGTATCGTTTTGGTGTGGTTTGGTACCGTAACACAGTACTCGTACGGTATTGTACCCTTTTGCTGTGGTTTGGTACCGTAACGAAGTACTCGTACGGTATTGCACCGTTTTGGTGTGGTTTGGTACCGTAAGGAAGTACTCGTGCGGTATTGGACCCTTTTGGTGTGGTTTGGTACCGTAACGAAGTACTCGTACGGTATTGCACCGTTATGGTGTGGTTTGGTACCGTATAGATGTACTCGTACGGTATTGCACCGTTTTGGTGTGGTTTGGTACCTATGTATGTACTCGTACGGTATTGCACCGTTTTGGTTTTGTTAGGTACCGTAACGAAGTACTCGTACGGTATTGTACCCTTTTTGTGTGGTATGGTACCGTAGCGAAGTACTCGTACGGTATTGCACCGTTTTGGTGTGGTTTGGTACCGTATGGATGTACTTGTACTGTATTGCACCGTTTTGGTGTGGCTTGGTACCGTAACGAAGTACTCGTACGGTATTGCACCGTTTTGGTGTGGTTAGGTACCGTATGGATGTACTCGTACGGTATTCCACCGTTTTGGTGTGGTTTGGTACCGTATGGATGTACTCGTACCGTATTGTACCGTTTTTGTGTGGTTTGGTACCGTAACGAAGTACTCGTATGGTATTGTACCATTTTGGTGTGGTTTGGTACCGTATGGATGTACTTGTACGGTATTGCACCGTTTTGGTGTGGTTTGGTACCGTAGCGAAGTACTCGTACGGTATTGCACCGTTTTGGTGTGGTTTGGTACCGTATGGATGTACTCGTACGGTATTGCACCGTTTTGGTGTGGTTTGGAACCGTATGGATGTACTCGTACGGGTTTGCACCGTTTTGGTTTTGTTTGGTACCGTAACGAAGTACTCGTATGGTATTGTACCCTTTTGGTGTGGTTTGGTACCGTAACGAAGTACTCGTACGGTATTGCACCGTTTTGGTGTGGTTTGGTACCTATGTATGTACTCGTACGGTATTGCACCGTTTTGGTTTTGTTAGGTACCGTAACGAAGTACTCGTACGGTATTGTATCGTTTTGGTGTGGTTTGGTACCGTAACAAATTACTCATACGGTATTGTACCCTTTTGCTGTGGTTTGGTACCGTAACGAAGTACTCGTACGGTATTGCACCGTTTTGGTGTGGTTTGGTACCGTAGCGATGTACTCGTACGGTTTTGCACAGTTTTGGTGTGGTTTGGTACCGTGTGGATGTACTCGTACGGTATTGCACAGTTTGGGTGTGGTTTGGTACCGTTTGGATGTACTCTTACGGTATTGCACCGTTTTGGTGTGGTTTGGTACCGTATGGATGTACTCGTACGGTATTGCACCGTTTTGGTTAGGTTTAGTACCGTAACGAAGTACTCGTACGGTATTGTACCCTTTTGGTGTGGTTTGGTACCGTAACGAAGCACTCGTACGGTATTGCACCGTTTTCGTGTGGTTTGGTACCGTATGGATGTACTCGTACGCTATTGCACCGTTTTGGTGTGGTTTGGTACCGTATGGATGTACTCGTACGGTATTGCACCGTTTTGGTGGGGTTTGGTACCGTATGGATGTACTCGTACGGTATTGCACCGTTTTGGTTTTGTTAGGTACCGTAACGAAGTACTCGTACGGTATTGTATCGTTTTGGTGTGGTTTGGTACCGTAACAAAGTACTCGTACGGTATTGTACCCTTTTGCTGTGGTTTGGTACCGTAACGAAGTACTCGTACGGTATTGCACCGTTTTGGTGTGGTTTGGTACCGTAGCGATGTACTCGTACGGTTTTGCACCGTTTTGGTGTGGTTTGGTACCGTGTGGATGTACTCGTACGGTATTGCACCGTTTGGGTGTGGTTTGGTACCGTATGGATGTACTCTTACGGTATTGCACCGTTTTGGTGTGGTTTGGTACCGTATGGATGTACTCGTACGGTATTGCACCGTTTTGGTGTGGTTTGGTACCGTATGGATGTACTCGTACGGTTTTGCACCGTTTTGGTGTGGTTTGGTACCGTATGGATGTACTCGTACGGTATTGCACCGTTTGGGTGTGGTTTGGTACCGTATGGATGTACTCTTACGGTATTGCACCGTTTTGGTGTGGTTTGGTACCGTATGGATGTACTCGTACGGTATTGCACCGTTTTGGTTAGGTTTAGTACCGTAACGAAGTACTCGTACGGTATTGTACCCTTTTGGTGTGGTTTGGTACCGTAACGAAGCACTCGTACGGTATTGCACCGTTTTCGTGTGGTTTGGTACCGTATGGATGTACTCGTACGCTATTGCACCGTTTTGGTGTGGTTTGGTACCGTATGGATGTACTCGTACGGTATTGCACCGTTTTGGTGTGGTTTGGTACCGTATGGATGTACTCGTACGGTATTGCACCGTTTTGGTTTTGTTTGGTACCGTAACGAAGTACTCGTATGGTATTGTACCCTTTTGGTGTGGTTTGGTACCGTAACGAAGTACTCGTACGGTATTGCACCGTTTTGGTGTGGTTTGGTACCTATGTATGTACTCGTACGGTATTGCACCGTTTTGGTTTTGTTAGGTACCGTAACGAAGTACTCGTACGGTATTGTATCGTTTTGGTGTGGTTTGGTATCGTAACACAGTACTCGTACGGTATTGTACCCTTTTGCTGTGGTTTGGTACCGTAACGAAGTACTCGTACGGTATTGCACCGTTTTGGTGTGGTTTGGTACCGTAAGGAAGTACTCGTACGGTATTGGACCCTTTTGGTGTGGTTTGGTACCGTAACGAAGTACTCGTACGGTATTGCACTGTTATGGTGTGGTTTGGTACCGTATAGATGTACTCGTACGGTATTGCACCGTTTTGGTGTGGTTTGGTACCTATGTATGTACTCGTACGGTATTGCACCGTTTTGGTTTTGTTAGGTACCGTAACGAAGTACTCGTACGGTATTGTACCCTTTTTGTGTGGTTTGGTACCGTAGCGAAGTACTCGTACGGTATTGCACCGTTTTGGTGTGGTTTGGTACCGTATGGATGTACTTGTACGGTATTGCACCGTTTTGGTGTGGCTTGGTACCGTAACGAAGTACTCGTACGGTATTGCACCGTTTTGGTGTGGTTAGGTACCGTATGGATGTACTCGTACGGTATTCCACCGTTTTGGTGTGGTTTGGTACCGTATGGATGTACTCGTACCGTATTGTACCGTTTTTGTGTGGTTTGGTACCGTAACGAAGTACTCGTATGGTATTGTACCATTTTGGTGTGGTTTGGTACCGTATGGATGTACTTGTACGGTATTGCACCGTTTTGGTGTGGTTTGGTACCGTAGCGAAGTACTCGTACGGTATTGCACCGTTTTGGTGTGGTTTGGTACCGTATGGATGTACTCGTACGGTATTGCACCGTTTTGGTGTGGTTTTGTACCGTATGGATGTACTCGTACGGGTTTGCACCGTTTTGGTTTTGTTTGGTACCGTAACGAAGTACTCGTATGGTATTGTACCCTTTTGGTGTGGTTTGGTACCGTAACGAAGTACTCGTACGGTATTGCACCGTTTTGGTGTGGTTTGGTACCTATGTATGTACTCGTACGGTATTGCACCGTTTTGGTTTTGTTAGGTACCGTAACGAAGTACTCGTACGGTATTGTATCGTTTTGGTGAGGTTTGGTACCGTAACAAATTACTCGTACGGTATTGTACCCTTTTGCTGTGGTTTGGTACCGTAACGAAGTACTCGTACGGTATTGCACCGTTTTGGTGTGGTTTGGTACCGTAGCGATGTACTCGTACGGTTTTGCACCGTTTTGGTGTGGTTTGGTACCGTGTGGATGTACTCGTACGGTATTGCACAGTTTGGGTGTGGTTTGGTACCGTTTGGATGTACTCTTACGGTATTGCACCGTTTTGGTGTGGTTTGGTACCGTATGGATGTACTCGTACGGTATTGCACCGTTTTGGTTAGGTTTAGTACCGTAACGAAGTACTCGTACGGTATTGTACCCTTTTGGTGTTGTTTGGTACCGTAACGAAGCACTCGTACGGTATTGCACCGTTTTCGTGTGGTTTGGTACCGTATGGATGTACTCGTACGCTATTGCACCGTTTTGGTGTGGTTTGGTACCGTATGGATGTACTCGTACGGTATTGCACCGTTTTGGTGGGGTTTGGTACCGTATGGATGTACTCGTACGGTATTGCACCGTTTTGGTTTTGTTTGGTACCGTAACGAAGTACTCGTATGGTATTGTACCCTTTTGGTGTGGTTTGGTACCGTAACGATGTACTCGTACGGTATTGCACCGTTTTGGTGTGGTTTGGTACCTATGTATGTACTCGTACGGTATTGCACCGTTTTTGTTTTGTTAGGTACCGTAACGAAGTACTCGTACGGTATTGTATCGTTTTGGTGTGGTTCGGTAGCGTAACACAGTACTCGTACGGTATTGTACCCTTTTGCTGTGGTTTGGTACCGTAACGAAGTACTCGTACGGTATTGCACTGTTTTGGTGTGGTTTGGTACCGTAAGGAAGTACTCGTACGGTATTGGACCCTTTTGGTGTGGTTTGGTACCGTAACGAAGTACTCGTACGGTATTGCACCGTTTTGGTGTGGTTTGGTACCTATGTATGTACTCGTACGGTATTGCACCGTTTTGGTTTTGTTAGGTACCGTAACGAAGTACTCGTACGGTATTGTATCGTTTTGGTGTGGTTTGGTACCGTAACACAGTACTCGTACGGTATTGTACCCTTTTGCTGTGGTTTGGTACCGTAACGAAGTACTCGTACGGTATTGCACCGTTTTGGTGTGGTTTTGTACCGTATGGATGTACTCGTACGGTATTGCACCGTTTTGGTGTGGTTTGGTACCGTATGGATGTACTCGTACGGTTTTGCACCGTTTTGGTGTGGTTTGGTACCGTGTGGATGTACTCGTACGCTATTGCACCGTTTGGGTGTGGTTTGGTACCGTATGGATGTACTCTTACGGTATTGCACCGTTTTGGTGTGGTTTGGTACCGTATGGATGTACTCGTACGGTATTGCACCGTTTTGGTTAGGTTTAGTACCGTAACGAAGTACTCGTACGGTATTGTACCCTTTTGGTGTGGTTTGGTACCGTAACGAAGCACTCGTACGGTATTGCACCGTTTTCGTGTGGTTTGGTACCGTATGGATGTACTCGTACGCTATTGCACCGTTTTGGTGTGGTTTGGTACCGTATGGATGTACTCGTACGGTATTGCACCGTTTTGGTGTGGTTTGGTACCGTATGGATGTACTCGTACGGTATTGCACCGTTTTGGTTTTGTTTGGTACCGTAACGAAGTACTCGTATGGTATTGTACCCTTTTGGTGTGGTTTGGTACTGTAACGAAGTACTCGTACGGTATTGCACCGTTTTGGTGTGGTTTGGTACCTATGTATGTACTCGTACGGTATTGCACCGTTTTGGTTTTGTTAGGTACCGTAACGAAGTACTCGTACGGTATTGTATCGTTTTGGTGTGGTTTGGTACCGTAACGAAGTACTCGTACGGTATTGCACTGTTATGGTGTGGTTTGGTACCGTATGGATGTACTCGTACGGTATTGCACCGTTTTGGTGTGGTTTGGTACCTATGTATGTACTCGTACGGTATTGCACCGTTTTGGTTTTGTTAGGTACCGTAACGAAGTACTCGTACGGTATTGTACCCTTTTGGTGTGGTTTGGTACCGTAGCGAAGTACTCGTACGGTATTGCACCGTTTTGGTGTGGTTTGGTACCGTATGGATGTACTTGTACGGTATTGCACCGTTTTGGTGTGGCTTGGTACCGTAACGAAGTACTCGTACGGTATTGCACCGTTTTGGTGTGGTTAGGTACTGTATGGATGTACTCGTACGGTATTGCACCGTTTTGGTGTGGTTTGGTACCGTATGGATGTACTCGTACCGTATTGTACCGTTTTTGTGTGGTTTGGTACCGTAACGAAGTACTCGTATGGTATTGTACCATTTTGGTGTGGTTTGGTACCGTATGGATGTACTTGTACGGTATTGCACCGTTTTGGTGTGGTTTGGTACCGTAGCGAAGTACTGGTACGGTATTGCACCGTTTTGGTGTGGTTTGGTACCGTATGGATGTACTCGTACGGTTTTGCACAATTTTGGTGTTGTTTGGTACCGTATGGATGTACTCGTACGGTATTGCACCGTTTTGGTGTGGTTTGGTACCGTATGGATGTACTCGTACGGTTTTGCACCGTTTTGGTGTTGTTTGGTACCGTATGGATGTACTCGTACGGTATTGCACTGTTATGGTGTGGTTTGGTACCGTATGGATGTACTCTTACGGTATTGCACCGTTTTGGTTAGGTTTATTACCGTAACGAAGTACTCGTACGGTATTGTACCCTTTTGGTGTGGTTTGGTTCCGTAACGAAGTACTCGTACGGTATTGGACCGTTTTGGTGTGGTTTGGTACCGTATGGATGTACTCGTACGGTATTGCACCGTTTTGGTGTGGTTTGGTACCGTAACGAAGTACCCGTACGGTATTGCACCGTTTTGGTGTGGTTTGGTACCGTATGGATGTACTCGTACGGTATTGCACCGTTTTGGTTTTGTTTGGTACCGTAACGAAGTACTCGTATGGTATTGTACCCTTTTGGTGTGGTTTGGTACCGTAACGAAGTACTCGTACGGTATTGCACCGTTTTGGTGTGGTTTGCTACCTATGTATGTACTCGTACGGTATTGCACCGTTTTGGTTTTGTTAGGTACCGTAACGAAGTACTCGTACGGTATTGTACCCTTTTGGTGTGGTTTGGTACCGTAGCGAAGTACTCGTACGGTATTGCGCCGTTTTGGTGTGGTTTGGTACCGTATGGATGTACTGGTACGGTATTGCACCGTTTTGGTGTGGCTTGGTACCGTAACGACGTACTCGTACGGTATTGCACCGTTTTGGTGTGGTTTGGTACCGTATGGATGTACCCGTACGGTATTGCACCGTTTTGGTGTGGTTTGGTACCGTATGGATGTACTCGTACCGTATTGTACCGTTTTGGTGTGGTTGGGCACCGTAACGAAGTACTCGTACGGTATTGTACCATTTTGGTGTGGTTTGGTACCGTAACGATGTACTCGTACGGTATTGCACCGTTTCGGTGTGGTTTGGTACCGTATGGATGTACTCGTACGGTATTGCACCGTTTTGGTTTTGTTTGGTACCGTAACGAAGTACTCGTATGGTATTGTACCCTTTTGGTGTGGTTTGGTACCGTAACGAAGTACTCGTACGGTATTGCACCGTTTTGGTGTGGTTTGGTACCTATGTATGTACTCGTACGGTATTGCACCGTTTTGGTTTTGTTAGGTACCGTAACGAAGTACTCGTACGGTATTGTATCGTTTTGGTGTAGTTTGGTACCGTAACAAAGTACTCGTACGGTATTGCACCGTTTTGCTGTGGTTTGGTACCGTAACGAAGTACTCGTACGGTATTGCACCGTTTTGGTGTGGTTTGGTACCGTAAGGAAGTACTCGTACGGTATTGGACCCTTCTGGTGTGGTTTGGTACCGTAACGAAGTACTCCTACAGTATTGCACTGTTTTGGTGTAGTTTGGTACCGTATGGATGTACTCGTACGGTATTGCACCGTTTTGGTGTGGTTTGGTACCTATGTATGTACTCGTACGGTATTGCACCGTTTTGGTTTTGTTAGGTACCGTAACGAAGTACTCGTACGGTATTGTACCCTTTTGGTGTGGTTTGGTACCGTAGCGAAGTACTCGTACGGTATTGCACCGTTTTGGTGTGGTTTGGTACCGTATGGATGTACTTGTACGGTATTGCACCGTTTTCGTGTGGCTTGGTACCGTAACGAAGTACTCGTACGGTATTGCACCTTTTTGGTGTGGTTAGGTACCGTATGGATGTACTCGTACGGTATTGCACCGTTTTGGTGTGGTTTGGTACCGTATGGATGTACTCGTACGGTATTGCACCGTTTTGGTGTGGTTTGGTACCGTATGGATGTACTCGTACGGTATTGTACCGTTTTGGTGTGGTTTGGTACCGTAACGAAGTACTCGTACGTTATTGTTCCCTTTTGGCGTGGTTTGGTACCGTAACGAAGTACTCGTACGGTATTGCACCGTTTTGGTGTGGTTAGGTACCGTATGGATGTACTCGTACGGTATTGCACCGTTTTGGTGTGGTTTGGTACCGTATGGATGTACTCGTACCGTATTGTACCGTTTTTGTGTGGTTTGGTACCGTAACGAAGTACACGTATGGTATTGTACCATTTTGGTGTGGTTTGGTACCGTATGGATGTACTTGTACGGTATTGCACCGTTTTGGTGTGGTTTGGTACCGTAGCGATGTACTCGTACGGTATTGCACTGTTTTGGTGTGGTTTGGTACCGTATGGATGTACTCGTACGGTTTTGCACCGTTTTGGTGTGGTTTGGTACCGTATGGATGTACTCGTACGGTATTGCACCGTTTTGGTGTGGTTCGGTACCGTATGGATGTACTGTTACGGTATTGCACCGTTTTGGTTAGGTTTAGTACCGTAACGAAGTACTCGTACGGTATTGTACCATTTTGGTGTGGTTTGGTACCGTAACGATGTACTCGTACGGTATTGCACCGTTTTGGTTTGGTTGGGTACCGTAACGAAGTACTCGTACGGTATTGTACCGTTTTGGTGTGGTTTGGTACCGTAACGAAGAACTCGTACGGTATTGCACCGTTTTGGTGTGGTTTGGTACCGTATGGATGTACTCGTACGGTATTGCACCGTTTTGGTGTGGTTTGGTACCGTATGTATGTACTCGTACCGTATTGTACCGTTTTGGTGTGGTTTGGTACCGTAGCGAAGTACTCGTACGGTATTGTACCATTTTTGTGTGGTTTGGTACCGTAACGATGCACTCGTATGGTATTGCACCGTTTTGGTTTGGTTGGGTACCGTAACGAAGTACTCGTACGGTATTGTACCATTTTTGTGTGGTTTGGTACCGTAACGAAGTACTCTTACGGTATTGCACCATTTTGTTGTGGTTTGGAACCGTATGGATGTACTCGTACAGTATTGTACCGTTTTGGTGTGGTTTGGTACCGTAACAAAGTACTCGTACGGTATTGTACCCTTTTGCTGTGGTTTGGTACCGTAACGAAGTACTCGTACGGTATTGCACCGTTTTGGTGTGGTTTGGTACCGTATGGATGTACTCGTACGGTATTTCACCGTTTTGGTTTGGTTTTGTACCGTATGGATGTACTCGTACGGTATTGTACCGTTTTGGTGTGGTTTGGTACCGTATGGATGTACTCGTACGGTATTGCACCGTTTTGGTGTGGTTTGGTACCGTATGTATGTACTCGTACCGTATTGTACCGTTTTGGTGTGGTTTGGTACCGTAACGAAGTACTCGTACGGTATTGTACCATTTTTGCGTGGTTTGGTACCGTAACGATGCACTCGTATGGTATTGCACCGTTTTGGTTTGGTTGGGTACCGTAACGAATTACTCGTACGGTATTGTACCATTTTGGTGTGGTTTGGTACCGTAACGAAGTACTCGTACGGTATTGCACCGTTTTGGTGTGGTTTGCTACGGTGTGGATGTACTCGTACGGTATTGCACCGTTTTGGTGTGGTTTGGTACCGTATGGAAGTACTCGTACGGTATTGCACCGTTTTGAAGTGGTTTGGTACTGTAACGAAGTACTCGTACGGTATTGCACCGTTTTGGTGTGGTTTGGTACCGTATGGATGTACTCGTACAGTATTGTACCGTTTTGGTGTGGTTAGGTACCGTAACGAAGTACTCGTACGGTATTGTACCATTTTGGTGTAGTTTGGTACCGTAACGAAGTACTCGTACGGTATTGCACCATTTTGTTGTGGTTTGGTACCGTATGGATGTACTCGTACGGTATTGCACCGTTTTGGTGTGGTTTGGTACCGTATGGATGTACTCGTACGGTATTGCACCGTTTTGGTGTGGTTTGGTACCGTATGGATGTACTCGTACGGTATTGTACCGTTTTGGTGTGGTTTGGTACCGTAACGAAGTACTCGTACGTTATTGTTCCCTTTTGGCGTGGTTTGGTACCGTAACGAAGTACTCGTACGGTATTGCACCGTTTTGGTGTGGTTTGGTACCGTATGGATGTACTCGTACGGTATTGCACCGTTTTGGTGTGGTTTGGTACCGTATGGATGTACTCGTACGGTATTGCACCGTTTTGGTTTGGTTTGGTACCATATGGATGTACTCGTACGGTATTGTACCATTTTGGTATGGTTTGGTACCGTAACGAAGTACTCGTACATTATTGTTCCCTTTTGGTGTGGTTTGGTACCGTAACGAAGTACTCGTACGGTATTGCACCGTTTTGGTGTGGTTTGGTACCGTATGGATGTACTCGTACGGTATTGTACCGTTTTGGTGTGGTTTGGTACCGTAACGAAGTACTCGTATGGTATTGTACCCTTTTGGTGTGGTTTGGTACCGTAACGAAGTACTCGTACGGTATTGTACCCTTTTGGTGTGGTTTGGTACCGTAACGAAGTACTCGTACGGTATTGCACCGTTTTGGTGTTGTTTGGTACCGTATGGATGTACTCGTACGGTATTGCACCGTTTTGGTTTGGTTTGGTACCATATGGATGTACTCGTACGGTATTGTACCGTTTTGGTGTGGTTTGGTACCGTAACGAAGTACTCGTACGTTATTGTTCCCTTTTGGCGTGGTTTGGTACCGTAACGAAGTACTCGTACGGTATTGTACCCTTTTGGTGTGGTTTGGTACCGTAACGAAGTACTCGTACGGTATTGTACCCTTTTGGTGTTGTTTGGTACCGTAACGAAGTACTCGTACGGTATTGCACCGCTTTGGTGTGGTTTGGTACCGTATGGATGTACTCGTACGGTATTGCACTGTTTTGGTTTGGTTTTGTACCATATGGATGTACTCGTACGGTATTGTACCATTTTGGTATGGTTTGGTACCGTAACGAAGTACTCGTACGGTATTGTACCCTTTTGGTGTGGTTTGGTACCGTAACGAAGTACTCGTACGGTATTGTACCCTTTTGGTGTGGTTTGGTACCGTAACGAAGTACTCGTATGGTATTGCACCGTTTTGGTGTGGTTTGGTACCGTATGGATGTACTCGTACGGTATTGCACCGTTTTGGTTTGGTTTGGTACCATATGGATGTACTCGTACGGTATTGTACCGTTTTGGTGTGGTTTGGTACCGTAACGAAGCACTCGTACAGTATTGCACCATTTTGGTGTGGTTTGGTACCGTATGGATGTACTCGTACGGTATTGCACCGTTTTGGTGTGGTTTGGTACCGTATGGATGTACTCGTACCGTATTGTACCGTTTTGGTGTGGTTTGGTACCGTAACGAAGTACTCGTACGGTATTGTACCATTTTGGTGTGGTTTGGTACCGTAACGATGTACTCGTACGGTATTGCACCGTTTAGGTTTGGTTGGGTACCGTAACGAAGTACTCGTACGGTATTGTACGATTTTGGTGTGGTTTGGAACCGTAACGAAGTACTCGTACGGTATTGCACCGTTTTGGTGTGGTTTGTTACCGTATGGATGTACTCGTATGGAATTGCACCGTTTTGGTGTGGTTTGGTACCGTATGGAAGTACTCGTACGGTATTGCACCGTTTTGGTGTGGTTTGGTATCGTAACGAAGTACTCGTACGGTATTGCACCGTTTTGGTGTGGTTTGGTACCGTATGGATGTACTCGTACGGTATTGCACCGTTTTGGTGTGGTTTGGTACCGTATGGATGTACTCGTACGGTATTGTACCGTTTTGGTGTGGTTTGGTACCGTAACGAAGTACTCGTACGGTATTGTACCCTTTTGGTGTGGTTTGGTACCGTAACGAAGTACTCGTACGGTATTGCACCGTTTTGGTGTGGTTTGGTACCGTATGGATGTACTCGTACGGTATTGCACCGTTTTGGTGTGGTTTGGTACCGTAACGAAGTACTCGTACGGTATTGCACCGTTTTGGTGTGGTTTGGTACCGTATGGATGTACTCGTACGGTATTGTACCGTTTTGGTGTGGTTTGGTACCGTAACGAAGTACTCGTATGGTATTGTACCCTTTTGGTGTGGTTTGGTACCGTAACGAAGTACTCGTACGGTATTGTACCCTTTTGGTGTGGTTTGGTACCGTAACGAAGTACTCGTACGGTATTGCACCGTTTTGGTGTGGTTTGGTACCGTATGGATGTACTCGTACGGTATTGCACCGTTTTGGTTTGGTTTGGTACCATATGGATGTACTCGTACGGTATTGTACCGTTTTGGTGTGGTTTGGTACCGTAACGAAGTACTCGTACGTTATTGTTCCCTTTTGGCGTGGTTTGGTACCGTAACGAAGTACTCGTACGGTATTGTACCCTTTTGGTGTGGTTTGGTACCGTAACGAAGTACTCGTACGGTATTGTACCCTTTTGGTGTTGTTTGGTACCGTAACGAAGTACTCGTACGGTATTGCACCGCTTTGGTGTGGTTTGGTACCGTATGGATGTACTCGTACGGTATTGCACTGTTTTGGTTTGGTTTGGTACCATATGGATGTACTCGTACGGTATTGTACCATTTTGGTATGGTTTGGTACCGTAACGAAGTACTCGTACGGTATTGTACCCTTTTGGTGTGGTTTGGTACCGTAACGAAGTACTCGTACGGTATTGTACCCTTTTGGTGTGGTTTGGTACCGTAACGAAGTACTCGTATGGTATTGCACCGTTTTGGTGTGGTTTGGTACCGTATGGATGTACTCGTACGGTATTGCACCGTTTTGGTTTGGTTTGGTACCATATGGATGTACTCGTACGGTATTGTACCGTTTTGGTGTGGTTTGGTACCGTAACGAAGCACTCGTACAGTATTGCACCATTTTGGTGTGGTTTGGTACCGTATGGATGTACTCGTACGGTATTGCACCGTTTTGGTGTGGTTTGGTACCGTATGGATGTACTCGTACCGTATTGTACCGTTTTGGTGTGGTTTGGTACCGTAACGAAGTACTCGTACGGTATTGTACCATTTTGGTGTGGTTTGGTACCGTAACGATGTACTCGTACGGTATTGCACCGTTTAGGTTTGGTTGGGTACCGTAACGAAGTACTCGTACGGTATTGTACGATTTTGGTGTGGTTTGGAACCGTAACGAAGTACTCGTACGGTATTGCACCGTTTTGGTGTGGTTTGTTACCGTATGGATGTACTCGTATGGAATTGCACCGTTTTGGTGTGGTTTGGTACCGTATGGAAGTACTCGTACGGTATTGCACCGTTTTGGTGTGGTTTGGTATCGTAACGAAGTACTCGTACGGTATTGCACCGTTTTGGTGTGGTTTTGTACCGTATGGATGTACTCGTACGGTATTGCACCGTTTTGGTGTGGTTTGGTACCGTATGGATGTACTCGTACGGTATTGTACCGTTTTGGTGTGGTTTGGTACCGTAACGAAGTACTCGTACGGTATTGTACCCTTTTGGTGTGGTTTGGTACCGTAACGAAGTACTCGTACGGTATTGCACCGTTTTGGTGTGGTTTGGTACCGTATGGATGTACTCGTACGGTATTGCACCGTTTTGGTGTGGTTTGGTACCGTATGGATGTACTCGTACGGTATTGTACCGTTTTGGCGTGGTTTCGTACCGTAACGAAGTACTCGTACGTTATTGTTCCCTTTTGATGTGGTTTGGGACCGTAACGATGTACTCCTACGGTATTGCACCGTTTTGGTTTGGTTTGGTACCGTAATGAAGTATTCGTACGGTATTGCACCGTTTTGGTGTGGTTTGGTACCGTATGGATATACTCGTACGGTATTGTACCGTTTTGGTGTGGTTTGGTACCCTAACGAAGTACTCGTATGGTATTGTACCCTTTTGGTGTGGTTGGGTACCGTAACGAAGTACTCGTACGGTATTGTACCCTTTTGGTGTGGTTTGGTACCGTAACGAAGTACTCGTACGGTATTGCACCGTTTTGGTGTGGTTTGGTACCGTATGGATGTACTCGTACGGTGTTGCACCGTTTTGGTTTGGTTTGGTACGATATGGATGTACTCGTACGGTATTGTACTGTTTTGGTGTGGTTTCGTACCGTAACGAAGTACTCGTACGTTATTGTTCCCTTTTGGTGTGGTTTGGTACCGTAACGAAGTACTCGTACGGTATTGCACTGTTTTGGTGTGGTTTGGTACCGTATGGATGTACTCGAACGGTATTTAACCCTTTTGGTGTGGTTCGGTACCCTATGGAAGTACTCGTTCGGTATTGCACCCTTTTCGTGTGGTTTGGTACCGCAACGAAGTACTCATACGGTATTGCACCATTTTGGTGTGGTTTGGTACCGTATGGATGTTCACGTACGGTATTGCACCGTTTTGGTTTGCTTTGGTACCGTAACGAGGTACTCGTACAGTATTGTACCGTTTTGGTGTGGTTTGGTACCGTAACGAAGCACTGGTACAGTATTGCACCGTTTTGGTGTGGTTTGGTACCGTATGGATGTACTCGTACGGTATTGCACCGTTTTGGTGTGGTTTGGTACCGTATGGATGTACTCGTAACGTATTGTACCGTTTTGGTGTGGTTTGGTACCGTAACGAAGTACTCGTACGGTATTGTACCATTTTGGTGTGGTTTGGTACCGTAACGATGTACTCGTACGGTATTGCACCGTTTGGGTTTGGTTGGGTACCGTAACGAAGTACTCGTACGGTATTGTACCATTTTGGTGTGGTTTGGTACCGTAACGATGTACTCGTACGGTATTGCACCGTTTTGGTTTGGTTGGGTACCGTAACGAAGTACTCGTACGGTATTGTACGATTTTGGTGTGGTTTGGTACCGTAACGAAGTACTCGTACGGTATTGCACCGTTTTGGTGTGGTTTGTTACCGTATGGATGTACTCGTATGGAATTGCACCGTTTTGGTGTGGTTTGGTACCGTATGGAAGTCCTCGTACGGTATTGCACCGTTTTGGTGTGGTTTGGTATCGTAACGAAGTACTCGTACGGTATTGCACCGTTTTGGTGTGGTTTGGTACCGTATGGATGTACTCGTACGGTATTGCACCGTTTTGGTGTGGTTTGGTACCGTATGGATGTACTCGTACGGTATTGTACCGTTTTGGTGTGGTTTGGTACCGTAACGAAGTACTCGTACGGTATTGTACCCTTTTGGTGTGGTTTGGTACCGTAACGAAGTACTCGTACGGTATTGCACCGTTTTGGTGTGGTTTGGTACCGTATGGATGTACTCGTACGGTATTGCACCGTTTTGGTGTGGTTTGGTACCGTATGGATGTACTCGTACGGTATTGTACCGTTTTGGTGTGGTTTGGTACCGTAACGAAGTACTCGTACGTTATTGTTCCCTTTTGGTGTGGTTTGGGACCGTAACGATGTACTCCTACGGTATTGCACCGTTTTGGTTTGGTTTGGTACCGTAACGAAGTACTCGTACGGTATTGCACCGTTTTGGTGTGGTTTGGTAACGTATGGATGTACTCGTACGGTATTGTACCGTTTTGGTGTGGTTTGGTACCGAAACGAAGTACTCGTATGGTATTGTACCCTTTTGGTGTGGTTTGGCACCGTAACGAAGTACTCGTACGGTATTGTACCCTTTTGGTGTGGTTTGGTACCGTAACGATGTACTCGTACGGTATTGCACCGTTTTGGTTTGGTTGGGTACCGTAACGAAGTACTCGTACGGTATTGTACCATTTTGGTGTGGTTTGGTACCGTAACGATGTACTCGTACGGTATTGCACCGTTTTGGTTTGGTTGGGTACCGTAACGAAGTACTCGTACGGTATTGTACGATTTTGGTGTGGTTTGGTACCGTAACGAAGTACTCGTACGGTATTGCACCGTTTTGGTGTGGTTTGTTACCGTATGGATGTACTCGTATGGAATTGCACCGTTTTGGTGTGGTTTGGTACCGTATGGAAGTACTCGTACGGTATTGCATCGTTTTGGTGTGGTTTGGTATCGTAACGAAGTACTCGTACGGTATTGCACCGTTTTGGTGTGGTTTGGTACCGTACGGATGTACTCGTACGGTATTGCACCGTTTTGGTGTGGTTTTGTACCGTATGGATGTACTCGTACGGTATTGTACCGTTTTGGTGTGGTTTGGTACCGTAACGAAGTACTCGTACGGTATTGTACCCTTTTGGTGTGGTTTGGTACCGTAACGAAGTACTCGTACGGTATTGCACCGTTTTGGTGTGGTTTGGTACCGTATGGATGTACTCGTACGGTATTGCACCGTTTTGGTGAGGTTTGGTGCCGTATCGATGTACTCGTACGGTATTGTACCGTTTTGGTGTGGTTTGGTACCGTAACGAAGTACTCGTACGTTATTGTTCCCTTTTAGTGTTGTTTGGGACCGTAACGATGTACTCCTACGGTATTGCACCGTTTTGGTTTGGTTTGGTACCGTAACGAAGTACTCGTACGGTATTGCACCGTTTTGGTGTGGTTTGGTAACGTATGGATGTACTCGTACGGTATTGTACCGTTTTGGTGTGGTTTGGTACCGTAACGAAGTACTCGTATGGTATTGTACCCTTTTTGTGTGGTTTGGCACCGTAACGAAGTACTCGTACGGTATTGTACCCTTTTGGTGTGGTTTGGTACCGTAACGAAGTACTCGTACGGTATTGCACCGTTTTGGTGTGGTTTGGTACCGTATGGATGTACTCGTAGGGTATTGCACCGTTTTGGTTTGGTTTGGTACCATATGGATGTACTCGTACGGTATTGCACCGTTTTGGTGTGGTTTGGTACCGTATGGATGTACTCGTACGGTATTGTACCGTTTTGGTGTGGTTTGGTACCGTAACGAAGTACTCGTACGTTATTGTTCCCTTTTGGTGTGGTTTGGGACCGTAACGATGTACTCCTACGGTATTGCACCGTTTTGGTGTGGTTTGGTACCGTATGGATGTACTCGTACGGTATTGCACCGTTTTGGTTTGGTTTGGTACCATATGGATGTACTCGTACGGTATTGTACCATTTTGGTATGGTTTGGTACCGTAACGAAGTACTCGTACATTATTGTTCCCTTTTGGTGTGGTTTGGTACCGTAACGAAGTACTCGTACGGTATTGCACCGTTTTGGTGTGGTTTGGTACCGTATGGATGTACTCGTACGGTATTGTACCGTTTTGGTGTGGTTTGGTACCGTAACAAAGTACTCGTATGGTATTGTACCCTTTTGGTGTGGTTTGGTACCGTAACGAAGTACTCGTACGGTATTGTACCCTTTTGGTGTGGTTTGGTACCGTAACGAAGTACTCGTACGGTATTGCACCGTTTTGGTGTGGTTTGGTACCGTATGGATGTACTCGTAGGGTATTGCACCGTTTTGGTTTGGTTTGGTACCATATGGATGTACTCGTACGGTATTGTACCGTTTTGGTGTGGTTTGGTACCGTAACGAAGTACTCGTACGGTATTGTACCCTTTTGGTGTGGTTTGGTACCGTAACGAAGTACTCGTACGGTATTGTACACTTTTGGTGTGGTTTGGTACCGTAACGAAGTACTCGTACGGTATTGCACCGTTTTGGTGTGGTTTGGTACCGTATGGATGTACTCGTACGGTATTGCACCGTTTTGGTTTGGTTTGGTACCATATGGATGTACTCGTACGGTATTGTACCGTTTTGGTGTGGTTTCGTACCGTAACGAAGTACTCGTACGTTATTGTTCCCTTTTGGTGTGGTTTGGTACTGTAACGAAGTACTCGTACGGTATTGCACTGTTTTGGTGTGGTTTGGTACCGTATGGATGTACTCGAACGGTATTTCACCGTTTTGGTGTGGTTCGGTACCGTATGGAAGTACTCGTACGGTATTGCACCCTTTTCGTGTGGTTTGGTACCGCAACGAAGTACTCATACGGTATTGCACCATTTTGGTGTGGTTTGGTACCGTATGGATGTACACGTACGGTATTGCACCGTTTTGGTTTGGTTTTGTACCGTAACGAGGTACTCGTACGGTATTGTACCGTTTTGGTGTGGTTTGGTACCGTAACGAAGCACTCGTACAGTATTGCACCGTTTTGGTGTGGTTCGGTACCGTATGGATGTACTCGTACGGTATTGCACCGTTTTGGTGTGGTTTGGTACCGTATGGATGTACTCGTACCGTATTGTACCGTTTTTGTGTGGTTTGGTACCGTAACGAAGTACTCGTACGGTATTGTACCATTTTGGTGTGGTTTGGTACCGTAACGATGTACTCGTACGGTATTGCACCGTTTTGGTTTGGTTGGGTACCGTAACGAAGTACTCGTACGGTATTGTACCATTTTGGTGTGGTTTGGTACCGTAACGATGTACTCGTACGGTATTGCACCGTTTTGGTTTGGTTGGGTACCGTAACGAAGTACTCGTACGGTATTGTACGATTTTGGTGTGGTTTGGTACCGTAACGAAATACTCGTACGGTATTGCACCGTTTTGGTGTGGTTTGTTACCGTATGGATGTACTCGTATGGAATTGCACCGTTTTGGTGTGGTTTGGTACCGCATGGAAGTACTCGTACGGTATTGCACCGTTTTGGTGTGGTTTGGTATCGTAACGAAGTACTCGTACGGTATTGCACCGTTTTGGTGTGGTTTGGTACCGTATGGATGTAGTCGTACGGTATTGCACCGTTTTGGTGTGGTTTGGTACCGTATGGATGTACTCGTACGGTATTGTACCATTTTGGTGTGGTTTGGTACCGTAACGAAGTACTCGTACGGTATTGTACCCTTTTGGTGTGGTTTGCTACCGTAACGAAGTACTCGTACGGTATTGCACCGTTTTTGTGTGGTTTGGTACCGTATGGATGTACTCGTACGGTATTGCACCGTTTTGGTGTGGTTTGGTACCGTATGGATGTACTCGTACGGTATTGTACCGTTTTGGTGTGGTTTGGTACCGTAATGAAGTACTCGTACGTTATTGTTCCCTTTTGGTGTTGTTTGGGACCGTAACGATGTACTCCTACGGTATTGCACCGTTTTGGTTTGGTTTGGTACCGTAACGAAGTACTCGTACGGTATTGCACCGTTTTGGTGTGGTTTGGTAACGTATGGATGTACTCGTACGGTATTGTACCGTTTTGTTGTGGTTTGGTACCGTAACGAAGTACTCGTATGGTATTGTACCCTTTTGGTGTGGTTTGGTACCGTAAACAAGTACTCGTACGGTATTGCACACTTTTGGTGTGGTTTGGTACCGTAACGAAGTACTCGTACGGTATTGTACCCTTTTGGTGTGGTTTGGTACCGTAAACAAGTACTCGTACGGTATTGCACCGTTTTGGTGTGGTTTGGTACCGTATGGATGTACTCGTAGGGTATTGCACCGTTTTGGTTTGGTTTGGTACCATATGGATGTACTCGTACGGTATTGTACCGTTTTGGTGTGGTTTGGTACCGTAACGAAGTACTCGTACGGTATTGTACCCTTTTGGTGTGGTTTGGTACCGTAACGAAGTACTCGTACGGTATTGTACACTTTTGGTGTGGTTTGGTACCGTAACGAAGTACTCGTACGGTATTGCACCGTTTTGGTGTGGTTTGGTACCGTATGGATGTACTCGTACGGTATTGCACCGTTTTGGTTTGGTTTGGTACCATATGGATGTACTCGTACGGTATTGTACCGTTTTGGTGTGGTTTCGTACCGTAACGAAGTACTCGTACGTTATTGTTCCCTTTTGGTGTGGTTTGGTACTGTAACAAAGTACTCGTACGGTATTGCACTGTTTTGGTGTGGTTTGGTACCGTATGGATGTACTCGAACGGTATTTCACCGTTTTGGTGTGGTTCGGTACCGTATGGAAGTACTCGTACGGTATTGCACCCTTTTCGTGTGGTTTTGTACCGCAACGAAGTACTCATACGGTATTGCACCATTTTGGTGTGGTTTGGTACCGTATGGATGTACACGTACGGTATTGCACCGTTTTGGTTTGGTTTTGTACCGTAACGAGGTACTCGTACGGTATTGTACCGTTTTGGTGTGGTTTGGTACCGTAACGAAGCACTCGTACAGTATTGCACCGTTTTGGTGTGGTTCGGTACCGTATGGATGTACTCGTACGGTATTGCACCGTTTTGGTGTGGTTTGGTACCGTATGGATGTACTCGTACCGTATTGTACCGTTTTTGTGTGGTTTGGTACCGTAACGAAGTACTCGTACGGTATTGTACCATTTTGGTGTGGTTTGGTACCGTAACGATGTACTCGTACGGTATTGCACCGTTTTGGTTTGGTTGGGTACCGTAACGAAGTACTCGTACGGTATTGTACCATTTTGGTGTGGTTTGGTACCGTAACGATGTACTCGTACGGTATTGCACCGTTTTGGTTTGGTTGGGTACCGTAACGAAGCACTCGTACGGTATTGTACGATTTTGGTGTGGTTTGGTACCGTAACGAAATACTCGTACGGTATTGCACCGTTTTGGTGTGGTTTGTTACCGTATGGATGTACTCGTATGGAATTGCACCGTTTTGGTGTGGTTTGGTACCGCATGGAAGTACTCGTACGGTATTGCACCGTTTTGGTGTGGTTTGGTATCGTAACGAAGTACTCGTACGGTATTGCACCGTTTTGGTGTGGTTTGGTACCGTATGGATGTAGTCGTACGGTATTGCACCGTTTTGGTGTGGTTTGGTACCGTATGGATGTACTCGTACGGTATTGTACCATTTTGGTGTGGTTTGGTACCGTAACGAAGTACTCGTACGGTATTGTACCCTTTTGGTGTGGTTTGCTACCGTAACGAAGTACTCGTACGGTATTGCACCGTTTTGGTGTGGTTTGGTACCGTATGGATGTACTCGTACGGTATTGCACCGTTTTGGTGTGGTTTGGTACCGTATGGATGTACTCGTACGGTATTGTACCGTTTTGGTGTGGTTTGGTACCGTAACGAAGTACTCGTACGGTATTGTACCCTTTTGGTGTGGTTTGGTACCGTAACGAAGTACTCGTACGGTATTGTACACTTTTGGTGTGGTTTGGTACCGTAACAAAGTACTCGTACGGTATTGCACCGTTTTGGTGTGGTTTGGTACCGTATGGATGTACTCGTACGGTATTGCACCGTTTTGGTTTGGTTTGGTACCATATGGATGTACTCGTACGGTATTGTACCGTTTTGGTGTGGTTTCGTACCGTAACGAAGTACTCGTACGTTATTGTTCCCTTTTGGTGTGGTTTGGTACTGTAACGAAGTACTCGTACGGTATTGCACTGTTTTGGTGTGGTTTGGTACCGTATGGATGTACTCGAACTGTATTTCACCGTTTTGGTGTGGTTCGGTACCGTATGGAAGTACTCGTACGGTATTGCACCCTTTTCGTGTGGTTTGGTACCGCAACGAAGTACTCATACGGTATTGCACCATTTTGGTGTGGTTTGGTATCGTATGTATGTACACGTACGGTATTGCACCGTTTTGGTTTGGTTTGGTACCGTAACGAGGTACTCGTACGGTATTTGTACCGTTTTGGTGTGGTTTGGTACCGTAACGAAGCACTCGTACAGTATTGCACTGTTTTGGTGTGGTTTGGTACCGTATGGATGTACTCGTACGGTATTGCACCGTTTTGGTGTGGTTTGGTACCGTATGGATGTACTCGTACGGTATTGTACCGTTTTGGTGTGGTTTGGTACCGTAACGAAGTACTCGTACGTTATTGTACCGTTTTGGTGTGGTTTGGTACCGTAACGAAGTACTCGTACGGTATTGTATTATTTTGGTGTGGTTTGGTACCGTAACGATGTACTCGTACGGTATTGCACTGTTTTGGTTTGGTTGGGTACCGTAACGAAGTACTCGTACGGTATTGTACCATTTTGGTGTGGTTTGGTACCGTAACGATGTACTCGTACGGTATTGCACCGTTTTGGTGTGGTTTGGTACCGTAACGAAGTACTCGTACGGTATTGTACACTTTTGGTGTGGTTTGGTACCGTAACAAAGTACTCGTACGGTATTGCACCGTTTTGGTGTGGTTTGGTACCGTATGGATGTACTCGTACGGTATTGCACCGTTTTGGTTTGGTTTTGTACCATATGGATGTACTCGTACGGTATTGTACCGTTTTGGTGTGGTTTCGTACCGTAACGAAGTACTCGTACGTTATTGTTCCCTTTTGGTGTGGTTTGGTACTGTAACGAAGTACTCGTACGGTATTGCACTGTTTTGGTGTGGTTTGGTACCGTATGGATGTACTCGAACTGTATTTCACCGTTTTGGTGTGGTTCGGTACCGTATGGAAGTACTCGTACGGTATTGCACCCTTTTCGTGTGGTTTGGTACCGCAACGAAGTACTCATACGGTATTGCACCATTTTGGTGTGGTTTGGTATCGTATGTATGTACACGTACGGTATTGCACCGTTTTGGTTTGGTTTGGTACCGTAACGAGGTACTCGTACGGTATTGTACCGTTTTGGTGTGGTTTGGTACCGTAACGAAGCACTCGTACAGTATTGCACTGTTTTGGTGTGGTTTGGTACCGTATGGATGTACTCGTACGGTATTGCACCGTTTTGGTGTGGTTTGGTACCGTATGGATGTACTCGTACGGTATTGTACCGTTTTGGTGTGGTTTGGTACCGTAACGAAGTACTCGTACGTTATTGTACCGTTTTGGTGTGGTTTGGTACCGTAACGAAGTACTCGTACGGTATTGTATTATTTTGGTGTGGTTTGGTACCGTAACGATGTACTCGTACGGTATTGCACTGTTTTGGTTTGGTTGGGTACCGTAACGAAGTACTCGTACGGTATTGTACCATTTTGGTGTGGTTTGGTACCGTAACGATGTACTCGTACGGTATTGCACCGTTTTGGTTTGGTTGGGTACCGTAACGAAGTACTCGTACGGTATTGTACGATTTTGGTGTGGTTTGGTACCGTAACGAAATACTCGTACGTTATTGCACCGTTTTGGTGTGGTTTGTTACCGTATGGATGTACTCGTATGGAATTGCACCGTTTTGGTGTGGTTTGGTACCGTATGGAAGTACTCGTACGGTATTGCACCGTTTTGGTGTGGTTTGGTATCGTAACGAAGTACTCGTACGGTATTGCACCGTTTTGGTGTGGTTTGGTACCGTATGGATGTAGTCGTCCGGTATTGCACCGTTTTGGTGTGGTTTGGTACCGTATGGATGTACTCGTACGGTATTGTACCGTTTTGGTGTGGTTTGGTACCGTAACGAAGTACTCGTACGGTATTGTACCCTTTTGGTGTGGTTTGGTACCGTAACGAAGTACTCGTACGGTATTGCACCGTTTTGGTGTGGTTTGGTACCGTATGGATGTACTCGTACGGTATTGCACCGTTTTGGTGTGGTTTGGTACCGTATGGATGTACTCGTACGGTATTGTACCGTTTTGGTGTGGTTTGGTACCGTAACGAAGTACTCGTACGTTATTGTTCCCTTTTGGTGTGGTTTGGGACCGTAACGATGTACTCCTACGGTATTGCACCGTTTTGGTTTGGTTTGGTACCGTAACGAAGTACTCGTACGGTATTGCACCGTTTTGGTGTGGTTTGGTAACGTATGGATGTACTCGTACGGTATTGTACCGTTTTGGTGTGGTTTGGTACCGAAACGAAGTACTCGTATGGTATTGTACCCTTTTGGTGTGGTTTGGCACCGTAACGAAGTACTCGTACGGTATTGTACCCTTTTGGTGTGGTTTGGTACCGTAACGATGTACTCGTACGGTATTGCACCGTTTTGGTTTGGTTGGGTACCGTAACGAAGTACTCGTACGGTATTGTACCATTTTGGTGTGGTTTGGTACCGTAACGATGTACTCGTACGGTATTGCACCGTTTTGGTTTGGTTGGGTACCGTAACGAAGTACTCGTACGGTATTGTACGATTTTGGTGTGGTTTGGTACCGTAACGAAGTACTCGTACGGTATTGCACCGTTTTGGTATGGTTTGTTACCGTATGGATGTACTCGTATGGAATTGCACCGTTTTGGTGTGGTTTGGTACCGTATGGAAGTACTCGTACGGTATTGCACCGTTTTGGTGTGGTTTGGTATCGTAACGAAGTACTCGTACGGTATTGCACCGTTTTGGTGTGGTTTGGTACCGTATGGATGTACTCGTACGGTATTGCACCGTTTTGGTGTGGTTTTGTACCGTATGGATGTACTCGTACGGTATTGTACCGTTTTGGTGTGGTTTGGTACCATAACGAAGTACTCGTACGGTATTGTACCCTTTTTGTGTGGTTTGGTACCGTAACGAAGTACTCGTACGGTATTGCACCGTTTTGGTGTGGTTTGGTACCGTATGGATGTACTCGTACGGTATTGCACCGTTTTGGTGAGGTTTGGTACCGTATCGATGTACTCGTACGGTATTGTACCGTTTTGGTGTGGTTTGGTACCGTAACGAAGTACTCGTACGTTATTGTTCCCTTTTGGTGTTGTTTGGGACCGTAACGATGTACTCCTACGGTATTGCACCGTTTTGGTTTGGTTTGGTACCGTAACGAAGTACTCGTACGGTATTGCACCGTTTTGGTGTGGTTTGGTAACGTATGGATGTACTCGTACGGTATTGTACCGTTTTGGTGTGGTTTGGTACCGTAACGAAGTACTCGTATGGTATTGTACCCTTTTGGTGTGGTTTGGCACCGTAACGAAGTACTCGTACGGTATTGTACCCTTTTGGTGTGGTTTGGTACCGTAACGAAGTACTCGTACGGTATTGCACCGTTTTGGTGTGGTTTGGTACCGTATGGATGTACTCGTAGGGTATTGCACCGTTTTGGTTTGGTTTGGTACCATATGGATGTACTCGTACGGTATTGCACCGTTTTGGTGTGGTTTGGTACCGTAACGAAGTACTCGTACGGTATTGTACCCTTTTGGTGTGGTTTGGTACCGTAACGAAGTACTCGTACGGTATTGTACACTTTTGGTGTGGTTTGGTACCGTAACGAAGTACTCGTACGGTATTGCACCGTTTTGGTGTGGTTTGGTACCGTATGGATGTACTCGTACGGTATTGCACCGTTTTGGTTTGGTTTGGTACCATATGGATGTACTCGTACGGTATTGTACCGTTTTGGTGTGGTTTCGTACCGTAACGAAGTACTCGTACGTTATTGTTCCCTTTTGGTGTGGTTTGGTACTGTAACGAAGTACTCGTACGGTATTGCACTGTTTTGGTGTGGTTTGGTACCGTATGGATGTACTCGAACGGTATTTCACCGTTTTGGTGTGGTTCGGTACCGTATGGAAGTACTCGTACGGTATTGCACCCTTTTCGTGTGGTTTGGTACCGCAACGAAGTACTCATACGGTATTGCACCATTTTGGTGTGGTTTGGTACCGTATGGATGTACACGTACGGTATTGCACCGTTTTGGTTTGGTTTGGTACCGTAACGAGGTACTCGTACGGTATTGTACCGTTTTGGTGTGGTTTGGTACCGTAACGAAGCACTCGTACAGTATTGCACCGTTTTGGTGTGGTTTGGTACCGTATGGATGTACTCGTACGGTATTGCACCGTTTTGGTGTGGTTTGATACCGTATGGATGTACTCGTACCGTATTGTACCGTTTTTGTTTGGTTGGGTACCGTAACGAAGTACTCGTACGGTATTGTACCATTTTGGTGTGGTTTGGTACCGTAACGATGTACTCGTACGGTATTGCACCGTTTTGGTTTGGTTGGGTACCGTAACGAAGTACTCGTACGGTATTGTACGATTTTGGTGTGGTTTGGTACCGTAACGAAATACTCGTACGGTATTGCACCGTTTTGGTGTGGTTTGTTACCGTATGGATGTACTCGTATGGAATTGCACCGTTTTGGTGTGGTTTGGTACCGCATGGAAGTACTCGTACGGTATTGCACCGTTTTGGTGTGGTTTGGTATCGTAACGAAGTACTCGTACGGTATTGCTCCGTTTTGGTGTGGTTTGGTACCGTATGGATGTAGTCGTACGGTATTGCACCGTTTTGGTGTGGTTTGGTACCGTATGGATGTAGTCGTACGGTATTGCACCGTTTTGGTGTGGTTTGGTACCGTATGGATGTACTCGTACGGTATTGTACCATTTTGGTGTGGTTTGGTACCGTAACGAAGTACTCGTACGGTATTGTAACCTTTTGGTGTGGTTTGCTACCGTAACGAAGTACTCGTACGGTATTGCACCGTTTTGGTGTGCTTTGGTACCGTATGGATGTACTCGTACGGTATTGCACCGTTTTGGTGTGGTTTGGTACCGTATGGATGTACTCGTACGGTATTGTACCGTTTTGGTGTGGTTTGGTACCGTAACGAAGTACTCGTACGGTATTGTACCCTTTTGGTGTGGTTTGGTACCGTAACGAAGTACTCGTACGGTATTGTACACTTTTGGTGTGGTTTGGTACCGTAACGAAGTACTCGTACGGTATTGCACCGTTTTGGTGTGGTTTGGTACCGTATGCATGTACTCGTACGGTATTGCACCGTTTCGGTTTGGTTTGGTACCATATGGATGTACTCGTACGGTATTGTACCGTTTTGGTGTGGTTTCGTACCGTAACGAAGTACTCGTACGTTATTGTTCCCTTTTGGTGTGGTTTGGTACTGTAACGAAGTACTCGTACGGTATTGCACTGTTTTGGTGTGGTTTGGTACCGTATGGATGTACTCGAACTGTATTTCACCGTTTTGGTGTGGTTCGGTACCGTATGGAAGTACTCGTACGGTATTGCACCCTTTTCGTGTGGTTTGGTACCGCAACGAAGTACTCATACGGTATTGCACCATTTTGGTGTGGTTTGGTATCGTATGTATGTACACGTACGGTATTGCACCGTTTTGGTTTGGTTTGGTACCGTAACGAGGTACTCGTACGGTATTGTACCGTTTTGGTGTGGTTTGGTACCGTAACGAAGCACTCGTACAGTATTGCACCGTTTTGGTGTGGTTTGGTACCGTATGGATGTACTCGTACGGTATTGCACCGTTTTGGTGTGGTTTGGTACCGTATGGATGTACTCGTACCGTATTGTACCGTTTTGGTGTGGTTTGGTACCGTAACGAAGTACTCGTACGGTATTGTACCATTTTGGTGTGGTTTGGTACCGTAACGATGTACTCGTACGGTATTGCACCGTTTTGGTTTGGTTGGGTACCGTAACGAAGTACTCGTACGGTATTGTACCATTTTGGTGTGGTTTGGTACCGTAACGATGTACTCGTACGATATTGCACCGTTTTTGTTTGGTTGGGTACCGTAACGAAGTACTCGTACGGTATTGTACGATTTTGGTGTGGTTTGGTACCGTAACGAAATACTCGTACGGTATTGCACCGTTTTGGTGTGGTTTGTTACCGTATGGATGTACTCGTATGGAATTGCACCGTTTTGGTGTGGTTTGGTACCGTATGGAAGTACTCGTACGGTATTGCACCGTTTTGGTGTGGTTTGGTATCGTAACGAAGTACTCGTACGGTATTGCACCGTTTTGGTGTGGTTTGGTACCGTATGGATGTAGTCGTACGGTATTGCACCGTTTTGGTGTGGTTTTGTACCGTATGGATGTACTCGTACGGTATTGTACCGTTTTGGTGTGGTTCGGTACCGTAACGAAGTACTCGTACGGTATTGTACCCTTTTGGTGTGGTTTGGTACCGTAACGAAGTACTCGTACGGTATTGCACCGTTTTGGTGTGGTTTGGTACCGTATGGATGTACTCGTACGGTATTGCACCGTTTTGGTGTGGTTTGGTACCGTATTGATGTACTCGTACGGTATTGTACCGTTTTGGTGTGGTTTGGTACCGTAACGAAGTACTCGTACGTTATTGTTCCCTTTTGGTGTGGTTTGGGACCGTAACGATGTACTCCTACGGTATTGCACCGTTTTGGTTTGGTTTGGTACCGTAACGAAGTACTCGTACGGTATTGCACCGTTTTGGTGTGGTTTGGTAACGTATTGTTGTACTCGTACGGTATTGTACCGTTTTGGTGTGGTTTGGTACCGTAACGAAGTACTCGTATGGTATTGTACCCTTTTGGTGTGGTTTGGCACCGTAACGAAGTACTCGTACGGTATTGTACCCTTTTGGTGTGGTTTGGTACCGTAACGAAGTACTCGTACGGTATTGCACCGTTTTGGTGTGGTTTGGTACCGTATGGATGTACTCGTACGGTATTGCACCGTTTTGGTTTTGTTTGGTACCATATGGATGTACTCGTACGGTATTGTACCGTTTTGGTGTGGTTTGGTACCGTAACGAAGTACTCGTACGTTATTGTTCCCTTTTGGTGTGGTTTGGTACCGTAACGAAGTACTCGTACGGTATTGCACTGTTTTGGTGTGGTTTGGTACCGTATGGATGTACTCGTACGGTATTTCACCGTTTTGGTGTGGTTTGGTACCGTATGGAAGTACTCGTACGGTATTGCACCGTTTTCGTGTGGTTTGGTACCGTATGGATGTACACGTACGGCATTGCACCGTTTTGGTTTGGTTTGGTACCGTAACGAGGTATTCGTACGGTATTGTACCGTAATGGTGTGGTTTGGTACCGTATGGATGTACTCGTACGGTATTGCACCGTTTTGGTGTGGTTTGGTACCGTAACGATGTACTCGTACGGTATTGCACCGTTTTGGTTTGGTTGGGTACCGTAACGAAGTACTCGTACGGTATTGTACCATTTTGGTGTGGTTTGGTACCGTAACGATGTACTCGTACGGTATTGCACCGTTTTGGTGTGGTTTGGTAACGTATTGATGTACTCGTACGGTATTGTACCGTTTTGGTGTGGTTTGGTACCGTAACGAAGTACTCGTACGGTATTGTACCCTTTTGGTGTGGTTTGGCACCGTAACGAAGTACTCGTACGGTATTGTACCCTTTTGGTGTGGTTTGGTACCGTAACGAAGTACTCGTACGGTATTGCACCGTTTTGGTGTGGTTTGGTACCGTATGGATGTACTCGTACGGTATTGCACCGTTTTGGTTTGGTTTGGTACCATATGGATGTACTCGTACGGTATTGTACCGTTTTGGTGTGGTTTCGTACCGTGACGAAGTACTCGTACGTTATTGTTCCCTTTTGGTGTGGTTTGGTACTGTAACGAAGTACTCGTACGGTATTGCACTGTTTTGGTGTGGTTTGGTACCGTATGGATGTACTCGAACTGTATTTCACCGTTTTGGTGTGGTTCGGTACCGTATGGAAGTACTCGTACGGTATTGCACCCTTTTCGTGTGGTTTGGTACCGCAACGAAGTACTCATACGGTATTGCACCATTTTGGTGTGGTTTGGTATCGTATGGATGTACTCGTACGGTATTTCACCGTTTTGGTGTGGTTTGGTACCGTATGGAAGTACTCGTACGGTATTGCACCGTTTTCGTGTGGTTTGGTACCGTATGGATGTACACGTACGGCATTGCACCGTTTTGGTTTGGTTTGGTACCGTAACGAGGTATTCGTACGGTATTGTACCGTAATGGTGTGGTTTGGTACCGTATGGATGTACTCGTACGGTATTGCACCGTTTTGGTGTGGTTTGGTACCGTAACGATGTACTCGTACGGTATTGCACCGTTTTGGTTTGGTTGGGTACCGTAACGAAGTACTCGTACGGTATTGTACCATTTTGGTGTGGTTTGGTACCGTAACGATGTACTCGTACGGTATTGCACCGTTTTGGTGTGGTTTGGTAACGTATTGATGTACTCGTACGGTATTGTACCGTTTTGGTGTGGTTTGGTACCGTAACGAAGTACTCGTATGGTATTGTACCCTTTTGGTGTGGTTTGGCACCGTAACGAAGTACTCGTACGGTATTGTACCCTTTTGGTGTGGTTTGGTTCCGTAACGAAGTACTCGTACGGTATTGCACCGTTTTGGTGTGGTTTGGTACCGTATGGATGTACTCGTACGGTATTGCACCGTTTTGGTTTGGTTTGGTACCATATGGATGTACTCGTACGGTATTGTACCGTTTTGGTGTGGTTTCGTACCGTGACGAAGTACTCGTACGTTATTGTTCCCTTTTGGTGTGGTTTGGTACTGTAACGAAGTACTCGTACGGTATTGCACTGTTTTGGTGTGGTTTGGTACCGTATGGATGTACTCGAACTGTATTTCACCGTTTTGGTGTGGTTCGGTACCGTATGGAAGTACTCGTACGGTATTGCACCCTTTTCGTGTGGTTTGGTACCGCAACGAAGTACTCATACGGTATTGCACCATTTTGGTGTGGTTTGGTATCGTATGGATGTACACGTACGGTATTGCACCGTTTTGGTTTGGTTTGGTACCGTAACGAGGTACTCGTACGGTATTGTACCGTTTTGGTGTGGTTTGGTACCGTAACGAAGCACTCGTACAGTATTGCACCGTTTTGGTGTGGTTTGGTACCGTATGGATGTACTCGTACGGTATTGCACCGTTTTGGTGTGGTTTGGTACCGTAACGATGTACTCGTACGGTATTGCACCGTTTTGGTTTGGTTGGGTACCGTAACGAAGTACTCGTACGGTATTGTACCATTTTGGTGTGGTTTGGTACCGTAACGATGTACTCGTACGGTATTGTAACCTTTTGGTGTGGTTTGGTACCGTAACGAAGTACTCGTACGGTATTGCACCGTTTTGGTGTGGTTTGGTACCGTATGGATGTACTCGTACGGTATTGTACCGTTTTGGTGTGGTTTGGTACCGTAACGAAGTACTCGTACGGTAATGTACCCTTTTGGTGTGGTTTGGTACCGTAACGAAGTACTCGTACGGTATTGCACCGTTTTGGTGTGGTTTGGTACCATATGGATCTACTCGTACGGTATTGCACCGTTTTGGTGTGGTTTGGTACCGTATGGATGTACTCGTACGGTATTGTACCGTTTTGGTGTGGTTTGGTACCGTAACGAGGTACTCGTACGTTATTATTCCCTTTTGGTGTGGTTTGGGACCGTAACGATGTACTCCTACGGTATTTCACGGTTTTGGTTTGGTTTGGTACCGTAACGAAGTACTCGTACGGTATTGCACCGTTTTGGTGTGGTTTGGTAACGTATGGATGTACTCGTACGGTATTGTACCGTTTTGGTGTGGTTTGGTACCGTAACGAAGTACTCGTATGGTATTGTACCCTTTTGGTGTGGTTTGGCACCGTAACGAAGTACTCGTACGGTATTCTATCCTTTTGGTGTGGTTTGGTACCGTAACGAAGTACTCGTACGGTATTGCACCGTTTTGGTGTGGTTTGGTACCGTATGGATGTACTCGTACGGTATTGCACCGTTTTGGTTTGGTTTGGTACCATATGGATGTACTCGTACGGTATTGTACCGTTTTGGTGTGGTTTGGTACCGTAACGAAGTACTCGTACGTTATTGCACTGTTTTGGTGTGGTTTGGTACCGTATGGATGTACTCGTACGGTATTTCACCGTTTTGGTGTGGTTTGGTACCGTATGGATGTACTCGTACGGTATTGTACCGTTTTGGTGTGGTTTGGTACCGTAACGAAGTACTCGTACGGTATTGTACCCTTTTGGTGTGGTTTGGTACCGTAACGAAGTACTCGTACGTTATCGTTCCCTTTTGGTGTGGTTTGGTACCGTAACGAAGTACTCGTACGTTATTGCACTGTTTTGGTGTGGTTTGGTACCGTATGGATGTACTCGTACGGTATTGCACCGTTTTGGTGTGGTTTGGTACCGTATGGATGTACTCGTACGGTATTGCACCGTTTTGGTGTGGTTTGGTACCGTATGGATGTACTCGTACGGTATTGTACCGTTTTGGTGTGGTTTGGTACCGTAACGAAGTACTCGTACGGTAATGTACCCTTTTGGTGTGGTTTGGTACCGTAACGAAGTACTCGTACGGTATTGCACCGTTTTGGTGTGGTTTGGTACCATATGGATCTACTCGTACGGTATTGCACCGTTTTGGTGTGGTTTGGTACCGTATGGATGTACTCGTACGGTATTGTACCGTTTTGGTGTGGTTTGGTACCGTAACGAGGTACTCGTACGTTATTGTTCCCTTTTGGTGTGGTTTGGGACCGTAACGATGTACTCCTACGGTATTTAACGGTTTTGGTTTGGTTTGGTACCGTAACGAAGTACTCGTACGGTATTGCACCGTTTTGGTGTGGTTTGGTAACGTATGGATGTACTCGTACGGTATTGTACCGTTTTGGTGTGGTTTGGTACCGTAACGAAGTACTCGTATGGTATTGTACCCTTTTGGTGTGGTTTGGCACCGTAACGAAGTACTCGTACGGTATTCTATCCTTTTGGTGTGGTTTGGTACCGTAACGAAGTACTCGTACGGTATTGCACCGTTTTGGTGTGGTTTGGTACCGTATGGATGTACTCGTACGGTATTGCACCGTTTTGGTTTGGTTTGGTACCATATGGATGTACTCGTACGGTATTGTACCGTTTTGGTGTGGTTTGGTACCGTAACGAAGTACTCGTACGTTATTGTTCCCTTTTGGTGTGGTTTGGTACCGTAACGAAGTACTCGTACGGTATTGCACTGTTTTGGTGTGGTTTGGTACCGTATGGATGTACTCGTACGGTATTTCACCGTTTTGGTGTGGTTTGGTACCGTATGGAAGTACTCGTACAGTATTGCACCGTTTTCGTGTGGTTTTGTACCGTATGGATGTACACGTACGGCATTGCACCGTTTTGGTTTGGTTTGGTACCGTAACGAGGTACTCGTACGGTATTGTACCGTTATGGTGTGGTTTGGTACCGTAACGAAGCACTCGTACAGTATTGCACCGTTTTGGTGTGGTTTGGTACCGTATGGATGTACTCGTACGGTATTGCACCGTTTCGGTGTGGTTTGGTACCGAATGGATGTACTCGTACGGTATTGCACCGTTTTGGTTTGGTTTGGTACCATATGGATGTACTCGTACGGTATTGTACCGTTTTGGTGTGGTTTGGTACCGTAACGAAGTACTCGTACGTTATTGTTCCCTTTTGGTGTGGTTTGGTACCGTAACGAAGTACTCGTACGTTATTGCACTGTTTTGGTGTGGTTTGGTACCGAATGGATGTACTCGTACGGTATTTCACCGTTTTGGTGTGGTTTGGTACCGTATGGATGTACTCGTACGGTATTGTACCGTTTTGGTGTGGTTTGGTACCGTAACGAAGTACTCGTACGGTATTGTACCCTTTTGGTGTGGTTTGGTACCGTAACGAAGTACTCGTACGGTATTGCACCCTTTTGGTGTGGTTTGGTACCGTATGGATGTACTCGTATGGTATTGCACCGTTTTGGTGTGGTTTGGTACCGTATGGAAGTACTCGTACGGTATTGCACCGTTTTCGTGTGGTTTGGTACCGTATGGATGTACACGTACGGCATTGCACCGTTTTGGTTTGGTTTGGTACCGTAACGAGGTACTCGTACGGTATTGTACCGTTATGGTGTGGTTTGGTACCGTAACGAAGCACTCGTACAGTATTGCACCGTTTTGGTGTGGTTTGGTACCGTATGGATGTACTCGTACGGTATTGCACCGTTTTGGTGTGGTTTGGTACCGTATGCATGTACTCGTACCGTATTGTACCGTTTTGGTGTAGTTTGGTACCGTAACGAAGTACTCGTACGGTATTGTACCATTTTGGTGTGGTTTGGTACCGTAACGATGTACTCGTACGGTATTGCACCGTTTTGGTTTGGTTGGGTACCGTAACGAAGTACTCGTACGGTATTGTACCATTTTGGTGTGGTTTGGTACCGTAACGAAGTACTCGTACGGTATTGTACCCTTTTGGTGTGGTTTGGTACCGTAACGAAGTACTCGTACGGTATTGTACCATTTTGGTGTGGTTTGGTACCGTAACGATGTACTCGTACGGTATTGCACCGTTTTGGTTTGGTTGGGTACCGTAACGAAGTACTCGTACGGTATTGTACCATTTTGGTGTGGTTTGGTACCGTAACGATGTACTCGTACGGTATTGTACCCTTTTGGTGTGGTTTGGTACCGTAACGAAGTACTCGTACGGTATTGCACCGTTTTGGTGTGGTTTGGTACCGTATGGATGTACTCGTACGGTATTGCACCGTTTTGGTGTGGTTTGGTACTGTATGGATGTACTCGTACGGTATTGTACCGTTTTGGTGTGGTTTGGTACCGTAACGAAGTACTCGTACGGTAATGTACCCTTTTGGTGTGGTTTGGTACCGTAACGAAGTACTCGTACGGTATTGCACCGTTTTGGTGTGGTTTGGTACCATATGGATCTACTCGTACGGTATTGCACCGTTTTGGTGTGGTTTGGTACCGTATGGATGTACTCGTACGGTATTGTACCGTTTTGGTTTGGTTTGGTACCATAACGAGGTACTCGTACGGTATTGTACCGTTATGGTGTGGTTTGGTACCGTAACGAAGCACTCGTACAGTATTGCACCGTTTTGGTGTGGTTTGGTACCGTATGGATGTACTCGTACGGTATTGCACCGTTTTGGTGTGGTTTGGTACCGAATGGATGTACTCGTACGGTATTGCACCGTTTTGGTTTGGTTTGGTACCATATGGATGTACTCGTACGGTATTGTACCGTTTTGGTGTGGTTTGGTACCGTAACGAAGTACTCGTACGTTATTGTTCCCTTTTGGTGTGGTTTGGTACCGTAACGAAGTACTCGTACGTTATTGCACTGTTTTGGTGTGGTTTGGTACCGAATGGATGTACTCGTACGGTATTTCACCGTTTTGGTGTGGTTTGGTACCGTATGGATGTACTTGTACGGTATTGTACCGTTTTGGTGTGGTTTGGTACCGTAACGAAGTACTCGTACGGTATTGTACCCTTTTGGTGTGGTTTGGTACCGTAACGAAGTACTCGTACGGTATTGCACCCTTTTGGTGTGGTTTGGTACCGTATGGATGTACTCGTATGGTATTGCACCGTTTTGGTGTGGTTTGGTACCGTATGGAAGTACTCGTACGGTATTGCACCGTTTTCGTGTGGTTTGGTACCGTATGGATGTACACGTACGGCATTGCACCGTTTTGGTTTGGTTTGGTACCGTAACGAGGTACTCGTACGGTATTGTACCGTTATGGTGTGGTTTGGTACCGTAACGAAGCACTCGTACAGTATTGCACCGTTTTGGTGTGGTTTGGTACCGTATGGATGTACTCGTACGGTATTGCACCGTTTTGGTGTGGTTTGGTACCGTATGCATGTACTCGTACCGTATTGTACCGTTTTGGTGTAGTTTGGTACCGTAACGAAGTACTCGTACGGTATTGTACCATTTTGGTGTGGTTTGGTACCGTAACGATGTACTCGTACGGTATTGCACCGTTTTGGTTTGGTTGGGTACCGTAACGAAGTACTCGTACGGTATTGTACCATTTTGGTGTGGTTTGGTACCGTAACGAAGTACTCGTACGGTATTGTACCCTTTTGGTGTGGTTTGGTACCGTAACGAAGTACTCGTACGTTATCGTTCCCTTTTGGTGTGGTTTGGTACCGTAACGAAGTACTCGTACGTTATTGCACTGTTTTGGTGTGGTTTGGTACCGTATGGATGTACTCGTACGGTATTGCACCGTTTTGGTGTGGTTTGGTACCGTATGGATGTACTCGTACGGTATTGCACCGTTTTGGTGTGGTTTGGTACCGTATGGATGTACTCGTACGGTATTGTACCGTTTTGGTGTGGTTTGGTACCGTAACGAAGTACTCGTACGGTAATGTACCCTTTTGGTGTGGTTTGGTACCGTAACGAAGTACTCGTACGGTATTGCACCGTTTTGGTGTGGTTTGGTACCATATGGATCTACTCGTACGGTATTGCACCGTTTTGGTGTGGTTTGGTACCGTATGGATGTACTCGTACGGTATTGTACCGTTTTGGTGTGGTTTGGTACCGTAACGAGGTACTCGTACGTTATTGTTCCCTTTTGGTGTGGTTTGGGACCGTAACGATGTACTCCTACGGTATTTCACGGTTTTGGTTTGGTTTGGTACCGTAACGAAGTACTCGTACGGTATTGCACCGTTTTGGTGTGGTTTGGTAACGTATGGATGTACTCGTACGGTATTGTACCGTTTTGGTGTGGTTTGGTACCGTAACGAAGTACTCGTATGGTATTGTACCCTTTTGGTGTGGTTTGGCACCGTAACGAAGTACTCGTACGGTATTCTATCCTTTTGGTGTGGTTTGGTACCGTAACGAAGTACTCGTACGGTATTGCACCGTTTTGGTGTGGTTTGGTACCGTATGGATGTACTCGTACGGTATTGCACCGTTTTGGTTTGGTTTGGTACCATATGGATGTACTCGTACGGTATTGTACCGTTTTGGTGTGGTTTGGTACCGTAACGAAGTACTCGTACGTTATTGTTCCCTTTTGGTGTGGTTTGGTACCGTAACGAAGTACTCGTACGTTATTGCACTGTTTTGGTGTGGTTTGGTACCGTATGGATGTACTCGTACGGTATTTCACCGTTTTGGTGTGGTTTGGTACCGTATGGATGTACTCGTACGGTATTGTACCGTTTTGGTGTGGTTTGGTACCGTAACGAAGTACTCGTACGGTATTGTACCCTTTTGGTGTGGTTTGGTACCGTAACAAAGTACTCGTACGGTATTGCACCCTTTTGGTGTGGTTTGGTACCGTATGGATGTACTCGTACGGTATTGCACCGTTTTGGTGTGGTTTTGTACCGTATAGAAGTACTCGTACGGTATTGCACCGTTTTCGTGTGGTTTGGTACCGTATGGATGTACACGTACGGCATTGCACCGTTTTGGTTTGGTTTGGTACCGTAACGAGGTACTCGTACGGTATTGTACCGTTATGGTGTGGTTTCGTACCGTAACGAAGCACTCGTACAGTATTGCACCGTTTTGGTGTGGTTTGGTACCGTATGGATGTACTCGTACGGTATTGCACCGTTTTGGTGTGGTTTGGTACCGTATGCATGTACTCGTACCGTATTGTACCGTTTTGGTGTAGTTTGGTACCGTAACGAAGTACTCGTACGGTATTGTACCATTTTGGTGTGGTTTGGTACCGTAACGATGTACTCGTACGGTATTGCACCGTTTTGGTTTGGTTGGGTACCGTAACGAAGTACTCGTACGGTATTGTACCATTTTGGTGTGGTTTGGTACCGTAACGATGTACTCGTACGGTATTGTACCCTTTTGGTGTGGTTTGGTACCGTAACGAAGTACTCGTACGGTATTGCACCGTTTTGGTGTGGTTTGGTACCGTATGGATGTACTCGTACGGTATTGCACCGTTTTGGTGTGGTTTGGTACCGTATGGATGTACTCGTACGGTATTGTACCGTTTTGGTGTGGTTTGGTACCGTAACGAAGTACTCGTACGGTAATGTACCCTTTTGGTGTGGTTTGGTACCGTAACGAAGTACTCGTACGGTATTGCACCGTTTTGGTGTGGTTTGGTACCATATGGATCTACTCGTACGGTATTGCACCGTTTTGGTGTGGTTTGGTACCGTATGGATGTACTCGTACGGTATTGTACCGTTTTGGTTTGGTTTGGTACCATAACGAGGTACTCGTACGGTATTGTACCGTTATGGTGTGGTTTGGTACCGTAACGAAGCACTCGTACAGTATTGCACCGTTTTGGTGTGGTTTGGTACCGTATGGATGTACTCGTACGGTATTGCACCGTTTTGGTGTGGTTTGGTACCGAATGGATGTACTCGTACGGTATTGCACCGTTTTGGTTTGGTTTGGTACCATATGGATGTACTCGTACGGTATTGTACCGTTTTGGTGTGGTTTGGTACCGTAACGAAGTACTCGTACGTTATTGTTCCCTTTTGGTGTGGTTTGGTACCGTAACGAAGTACTCGTACGTTATTGCACTGTTTTGGTGTGGTTTGGTACCGTATGGATGTACTCGTACGGTATTTCACCGTTTTGGTGTGGTTTGGAACCGTATGGATGTACTCGTACGGTATTGTACCGTTTTGGTGTGGTTTGGTACCGTAACGAAGTACTCGTACGGTATTGTACCCTTTTGGTGTGGTTTGGTACCGTAACGAAGTACTCGTACGGTATTGCACCCTTTTTGTGTGGTTTGGTACCGTATGGATGTACTCGTACGGTATTGCACCGTTTTGGTGTGGTTTGGTACCGTATGGAAGTACTCGTACGGTATTGCACCGTTTTCGTGTGGTTTGGTACCGTATGGATGTACACGTACGGCATTGCACCGTTTTGGTTTGGTTTGGTACCGTAACGAGGTACTCGTACGGTATTGTACCGTTATGGTGTGGTTTGGTACCGTAACGAAGCACTCGTACAGTATTGCACCGTTTTGGTGTGGTTTGGTACCGTATGGATGTACTCGTACGGTATTGCACCGTTTTGGTGTGGTTTGGTACCGTATGCATGTACTCGTACCGTATTGTACCGTTTTGGTGTAGTTTGGTACCGTAACGAAGTACTCGTACGGTATTGTACCATTTTGGTGTGGTTTGGTACCGTAACGATGTACTCGTACGGTATTGCACCGTTTTGGTTTTGTTGGGTACCGTAACGAAGTACTCGTACGGTATTGTACCATTTTGGTGTGGTTTGGTACCGTAACGATGTACTCGTACGGTATTGTACCCTTTTGGTGTGGTTTGGTACCGTAACGAAGTACTCGTACGGTATTGCACCGTTTTGGTGTGGTTTGGTACCGTATGGATGTACTCGTACGGTATTGCACCGTTTTGGTGTGGTTTGGTACCGTATGGATGTACTCGTACGGTATTGTACCGTTTTGGTGTGGTTTGGTACCGTAACGAAGTACTCGTACGGTAATGTACCCTTTTGGTGTGGTTTGGTACCGTAACGAAGTACTCGTACGGTATTGCACCGTTTTGGTGTGGTTTGGTACCATATGGATCTACTCGTACGGTATTGCACCGTTTTGGTGTGGTTTGGTACCGTATGGATGTACTCGTACGGTATTGTACCGTTTTGGTGTGGTTTGGTACCGTAACGAGGTACTCGTACGTTATTGTTCCCTTTTGGTGTGGTTTGGGACCGTAACGATGTACTCCTACGGTATTTAACGGTTTTGGTTTGGTTTGGTACCGTAACGAAGTACTCGTACGGTATTGCACCGTTTTGGTGTGGTTTGGTAACGTATGGATGTACTCGTACGGTATTGTACCGTTTTGGTGTGGTTTGGTACCGTAACGAAGTACTCGTATGGTATTGTACCCTTTTGGTGTGGTTTGGCACCGTAACGAAGTACTCGTACGGTATTCTATCCTTTTGGTGTGGTTTGGTACCGTAACGAAGTACTCGTACGGTATTGCACCGTTTTGGTGTGGTTTGGTACCGTATGGATGTACTCGTACGGTATTGCACCGTTTTGGTTTGGTTTGGTACCATATGGATGTACTCGTACGGTATTGTACCGTTTTGGTGTGGTTTGGTACCGTAACGAAGTACTCGTACGTTATTGTTCCCTTTTGGTGTGGTTTGGTACCGTAACGAAGTACTCGTACGGTATTGCACTGTTTTGGTGTGGTTTGGTACCGTATGGATGTACTCGTACGGTATTTCACCGTTTTGGTGTGGTTTGGTACCGTATGGAAGTACTCGTACGGTATTGCACCGTTTTCGTGTGGTTTTGTACCGTATGGATGTACACGTACGGCATTGCACCGTTTTGGTTTGGTTTGGTACCGTAACGAGGTACTCGTACGGTATTGTACCGTTATGGTGTGGTTTGGTACCGTAACGAAGCACTCGTACAGTATTGCACCGTTTTGGTGTGGTTTGGTACCGTATGGATGTACTCGTACGGTATTGCACCGTTTTGGTGTGGTTTGGTACCGAATGGATGTACTCGTACGGTATTGCACCGTTTTGGTTTGGTTTGGTACCATATGGATGTACTCGTACGGTATTGTACCGTTTTGGTGTGGTTTGGTACCGTAACGAAGTACTCGTACGTTATTGTTCCCTTTTGGTGTGGTTTGGTACCGTAACGAAGTACTCGTACGTTATTGCACTGTTTTGGTGTGGTTTGGTACCGAATGGATGTACTCGTACGGTATTTCACCGTTTTGGTGTGGTTTGGTACCGTATGGATGTACTTGTACGGTATTGTACCGTTTTGGTGTGGTTTGGTACCGTAACGAAGTACTCGTACGGTATTGTACCCTTTTGGTGTGGTTTGGTACCGTAACGAAGTACTCGTACGGTATTGCACCCTTTTGGTGTGGTTTGGTACCGTATGGATGTACTCGTATGGTATTGCACCGTTTTGGTGTGGTTTGGTACCGTATGGAAGTACTCGTACGGTATTGCACCGTTTTCGTGTGGTTTGGTACCGTATGGATGTACACGTACGGCATTGCACCGTTTTGGTTTGGTTTGGTACCGTAACGAGGTACTCGTACGGTATTGTACCGTTATGGTGTGGTTTGGTACCGTAACGAAGCACTCGTACAGTATTGCACCGTTTTGGTGTGGTTTGGTACCGTATGGATGTACTCGTACGGTATTGCACCGTTTTGGTGTGGTTTGGTACCGTATGCATGTACTCGTACCGTATTGTACCGTTTTGGTGTAGTTTGGTACCGTAACGAAGTACTCGTACGGTATTGTACCATTTTGGTGTGGTTTGGTACCGTAACGATGTACTCGTACGGTATTGCACCGTTTTGGTTTGGTTGGGTACCGTAACGAAGTACTCGTACGGTATTGTACCATTTTGGTGTGGTTTGGTACCGTAACGATGTACTCGTACGGTATTGTACCCTTTTGGTGTGGTTTGGTACCGTAACGAAGTACTCGTACGGTATTGCACCGTTTTGGTGTGGTTTGGTACCGTATGGATGTACTCGTACGGTATTGCACCGTTTTGGTGTGGTTTGGTACCGTATGGATGTACTCGTACGGTATTGTACCGTTTTGGTGTGGTTTGGTACCGTAACGAAGTACTCGTACGGTATTGTACCCTTTTGGTGTGGTTTGGTACCGTAACGAAGTACTCGTACGGTATTGCACCGTTTTGGTGTGGTTTGGTACCGTATGGATGTACTCGTACGGTATTGCACTATTTTGGTGTGGTTTGCTACCGTATGGATGTACTCGTACGGTATTGTACCGTTTTGGTGTGGTTTGGTACCGTAACGAAGTACTCGTACGTTATTGTTCCCTTTTGGTGTGGTTTGGGACCGTAACGATGTACCCCTACGGTATTTCACGGTTTTGGTTTGGTTTGGTACCGTAACGAAGTACTCGTACGGTATTGCACCGTTTTGGTGTGGTTTGGTAACGTATGGATGTACTCATACGGTATTGTACCGTTTTGGTGTGGTTTGGTACCGTAACGAAGTACTCGTATGGTATTGTACCCTTTTGGTGTGGTTTGGCACCGTAACGAAGTACTCGTACGGTATTGTACCCTTTTGGTGTGGTTTGGTACCGTAACGAAGTACTCGTACGGTATTGCACCGTTTTGGTGTGGTTTGGTACCGTATGGATGTACTCGTACGGTATTGCACCGTTTTGGTTTGGTTTGGTACCATATGGATGTACTCGTACGGTATTGTACCGTTTTGGTGTGGTTTGGTACCGTAACGAAGTACTCGTACGTTATTGTTCCCTTTTGGTGTGGTTTGGTACCGTAACGAAGTACTCGTACGGTATTGCACTGTTTTGGTGTGGTTTGGTACCGTATGGATGTACTCGTACGGTATTTCACCGTTTTGGTGTGGTTTGGTACCGTATGGAACTACTCGTACGGTATTGCACCGTTTTCGTGTGGTTTGGTACCGTATGGATGTACACGTACGGCATTGCACCGTTTTGGTTTGGTTTGGTACCGTAACGAGGTACTCGTACGGTATTGTACCGTTATGGTGTGGTTTGGTACCGTAACGAAGCACTCGTACAGTATTGCACCGTTTTGGTGTGGTTTGGTACCGTATGGATGTACTCGTACGGTATTGCACCGTTTTGGTGTGGTTTGGTACCGTATGGATGTACTCGTACGGTAGTGCACCGTTTTGGTGTGGTTTGCTACCGTATGGATGTACTCGTACGGTATTGTACCGTTTTGGTGTGGTTTGGTACCGTAACGAAGTACTCGTACGTTATTGTTCCCTTTTGGTGTGGTTTGGGACTGTAACGATGTACCCCTACGGTATTTCACCGTTTTGGTTTGGTTTGGTACCGTAACGAAGTACTCGTACGGTATTGCAACGTTTTGGTGTGGTTTGGTAACGTATGGATGTACTCGTATGGTATTGTACCGTTTTGGTGTGGTTTGGTACCGTAACGAAGTACTCGTATGGTATTGTACCCTTTTGGTGTGGTTTGGCACCGTAACGAAGTACTCGTACGGTATTGTACCCTTTTGGTGTGGTTTGGTACCGTAACGAAGTACTCGTACGGTATTGCACCGTTTTGGTGTGGTTTGGTACCGTATGGATATACTCGTACGGTATTGCACCGTTTTGGTTTGGTTTGGTACCATATGGATGTACTCGTACGGTATTGTACCATTTTGGTGTGGTTTGGTACCGTAACGATGTACTCGTACGGTATTGCACCGTTTTGGTTTGGTTGGGTACCGTAACGAAGTACTCGTATGGTATTGTACCATTTTGGTGTGGTTTGGTACCGTAACGATGTACTCGTACGGTATTGCTCCGTTTTGGTTTGGTTGGGTACCGTAACGAATTACTCGTACGGTATTGTACGATTTTGGTGTGGTTTGGTACCGTAACGAAGTACTCGTACGGTATTGCACCGTTTTGGTGTGGTTTGGTACCGTAACGAAGTACTCGTACGGTGTTGTACCATTTTGGTGTGGTTTGGTACCGTAACGAAGTACTCGTACGGTATTGTACCCTTTTGGTGTGGTTTGGTACCGTAACGAAGTACTCGTACGGTATTGCACCGTTTTGGTGTGGTTTGGTACCGTATGGTTGTACTCGTACGGTATTTCACCGTTTTGGTGCGGTTTGGTACCGTATGGAAGTACTCGTACGGTATTGCACCGTTTTCGTGTGGTTTGGTACCGCAACGAAGTACTCGTACGGTATTGCACCATTTTGGTGTGGTTTGGTACCGTATGGATGTACACGTACGGTATTGCACCGTTTTGGTTTGGTTTGGTACCGTAACGAAGTACTCGTACGGTATTGTACCGTTTTCGTGTGGTTTGGTACCGTAACGAAGCACTCGTACAGTATTGCACCGTTTTGGTGTGGTTTGGTACCGTATGGATGTACTCGTACCGTATTGTACCGTTTTGGTGTGGTTTGGTACCCTAACGAAGTACTCGTACGGTATTGTACCATTTTGGTGTGGTTAGGTACCGTAACGATGTACTCGTACGGTATTGCACCGTTTTGGTTTGGTTGGGTACCGTAACGAAGTGCTCGTACGGTATTGTACCATTTTGGTGTGGTTTGGTACCGTAACGAAGTACTCGTACGGTATTGCACCGTTTTGGTGTGGTGTGTTACCGTATGGATGTACTCGTATGGAATTGCACCGTTTTGGTGTGGTTTGGTACCGTATGGAAGTGCTCGTACGGTATTGCACCGTTTTGGTGTGGTTTGGTACCGTATGGATGTACTCGTACGGTTTTGCACCGTTTGGGCGTGGTTTTGTACCGTAACGAAGTACTCGTACGGTATTGGACCGTTTTTTTGTGGTTTGGTAGCGTAACGAAGTACTCGTACAGTATTGCAACGTTTTGGTGTGGTTTGGTACCGTATGGATGTACTCGTACGGTATTGCACCGTTTTGGTTTGGTTTGGTACCGTAACGAAGTACTCGTACGGTGTTGTACCGTTTTGGTGTGGTTTGGTACCGTAACGAAGTACTCGTACGGTATTGTACCCTTTTGGTGTGGTTTGGTACCGTAACGAAGTACTCGTACGGTATTGCACCGTTTTGGTGTGGTTTGGTACCGTATGGATGTACTCGTACGGTATTTCACCGTTTTGGTGCGGTTTGGTACCGTATGGAAGTACTCGTACGGTATTGCACCGTTTTCGTGTGGTTTGGTACCGCAACGAAGTACTCGTATGGTATTGCACCATTTTGGTGTGGTTTGGTACCGTATGGATGTACACGTACGGTATTGCACCGTTTTGGTTTGGTTTGGTACCGTAACGAAGTACTCGTACGGTATTGTACCGTTTTCGTGTGGTTTGGTACCGTAACGAAGCACTCGTACAGTATTGCACCGTTTTGGTGTGGTTTGGTACCGTATGGATGTACTCGTACCGTATTGTACCGTTTTGGTGTGGTTTGGTACCGTAACGAAGTACTCGTACGGTATTGTACCATTTTGGTGTGGTTTGGTACCGTAACGATGTACTCGTACGGTATTGCACCGTTTTGGTTTGGTTGGGTACCGTAACGAAGTACTCGTACGGTATTGTACCATTTTGGTGTGGTTTGGTACCGTAACGAAGTACTCGTACGGTATTGCACCGTTTTGGTGTGGTGTGTTACCGTATGGATGTACTCGTATGGAATTGCACCGTTTTGGTGTGGTTTGGTACCGTATGGAAGTGCTCGTACGGTATTGCACCGTTTTGGTGTGGTTTGGTACCGTATGGATGTACTCGTACGGTTTTGCACCGTTTGGGCGTGGTTTTGTACCGTAACGAAGTACTCGTACGGTATTGGACCGTTTTTTTGTGGTTTGGTAGCGTAACGAAGTACTCGTACAGTATTGCAACGTTTTGGTGTGGTTTGGTACCGTATGGATGTACTCGTACGGTATTGCACCGTTTTGGTTTGGTTTGGTACCGTAACGAAGTACTCGTACGGTGTTGTACCGTTTTGGTGTGGTTTGGTACCGTAACGAAGTACTCGTACGGTATTGTACCCTTTTGGTGTGGTTTGGTACCGTAACGAAGTACTCGTACGGTATTGCACCGTTTTGGTGTGGTTTGGTACCGTATGGATGTACTCGTACGGTATTTCACCGTTTTGGTGCGGTTTGGTACCGTATGGAAGTACTCGTACGGTATTGCACCGTTTTCGTGTGGTTTGGTACCGCAACGAAGTACTCGTATGGTATTGCACCATTTTGGTGTGGTTTGGTACCGTATGGATGTACACGTACGGTATTGCACCGTTTTGGTTTGGTTTGGTACCGTAACGAAGTACTCGTACGGTATTGTACCGTTTTCGTGTGGTTTGGTACCGTAACGAAGCACTCGTACAGTATTGCACCGTTTTGGTGTGGTTTGGTACCGTATGGATGTACTCGTACCGTATTGTACCGTTTTGGTGTGGTTTGGTACCGTAACGAAGTACTCGTACGGTATTGTACCATTTTGGTGTGGTTTGGTACCGTAACGATGTACTCGTACGGTATTGCACCGTTTTGGTTTGGTTGGGTACCGTAACGAAGTACTCGTACGGTATTGTACCATTTTGGTGTGGTTTGGTAACGTAACGAAGTACTCGTACGGTATTGCACCGTTTTGGTGTGGTGTGTTACCGTATGGATGTACTCGTATGGAATTGCACCGTTTTGGTGTGGTTTGGTACCGTATGGAAGTGCTCGTACGGTATTGCACCGTTTTGGTGTGGTTTGGTACCGTATGGATGTACTCGTACGGTTTTGCACCGTTTGGGTGCGGTTTTGTACCGTAACGAAGTACTCGTACGGTATTGGACCGTTTTTTTGTGGTTTGGTAGCGTAACGAAGTACTCGTACAGTATTGCAACGTTTTGGTGTGGTTTGGTACCGTATGGATGTACTCGTACGGTATTGCACCATTTTGGTTTGGTTTGGTACCGTAACGAAGTACTCGTACGGTGTTGTACCGTTTTGGTGTGGTTTGGTACCGTAACGAAGTACTCGTACGGTATTGTACCCTTTTGGTGTGGTTTGGTACCGTAACGAAGTACTCGTACGGTATTGCACCGTTTTGGTGTGGTTTGGTACCGTATGGATGTACTCGTACGGTATTTCACCGTTTTGGTGCGGTTTGGTACCGTATGGAAGTACTCGTACGGTATTGCACCGTTTTCGTGTGGTTTGGTACCGCAACGAAGTACTCGTACGGTATTGCACCATTTTGGTGTGGTTTGGTACCGTATGGATGTACACGTACGGTATTGCACCGTTTTGGTTTGGTTTGGTACCGTAACGAAGTACTCGTACGGTATTGTACCGTTTTCGTGTGGTTTGGTACCGTAACGAAGCACTCGTACAGTATTGCACCGTTTTGGGGTGGTTTGGTACCGTATGGATGTACTCGTACCGTATTGTACCGTTTTGGTGTGGTTTGGTACCGTAACGAAGTACTCGTACGGTATTGTACCATTTTGGTGTGGTTTGGTACCGTAACGATGTACTCGTACGGTATTGCACCGTTTTGGTTTGGTTGGGTACCGTAACGAAGTACTCGTACGGTATTGTACCATTTTGGTGTGGTTTGGTACCGTAACGAAGTACTCGTACGGTATTGCACCGTTTTGGTGTGGTGTGTTACCGTATGGATGTACTCGTATGGAATTGCACCGTTTTGGTGTGGTTTGGTACCGTATGGAAGTGCTCGTACGGTATTGCACCGTTTTGGGGTGGTTTGGTATAGTATGGATGTACTCGTACCGTATTGTACCATTTTGGTGTGGTTTGGTACCGTCACGATGTACTCGTACGGTATTGCACCGTTTTGGTTTGGTTGGGTACCGTAACGAAGTACTCGTACGGTATTGTACCATTTTGGTGTGGTTTGGTACCGTAACGAAGTACTCGTACGGTATTGCACCGTTTTGGTGTGGTGTGTTACCGTATGGATGTACTCGTATGGAATTGAACCGTTTTGGTGTGGTTTGGTACCGTATGGAAGTGCTCGTACGGTATTGCACCGTTTTGGTGTGGTTTGGTACCGTATGGATGTACTCGTACGGTATTGCACCGTTTTCGTGTGGTTTGGTACCGCAACGAAGTACTCGTACGGTATTGCACCATTTTGGTGTGGTTTGGTACCGTATGGATGTACACGTACGGTATTGCACCGTTTTGGTTTGGTTTGGTACCGTAACGAAGTACTCGTACGGTATTGCACCGTTTTGGTGTGGTTTGGTACCGTATGGATGTACTCGTACGGTATTGTACCGTTTTGGCGTGGTTTGGTACCGTAACGAAGTACTCGTACGGTATTGTACCCTTTTGGTGTGGTTTGGTACCGTAACGAAGTACTCGTACGGTATTGCACCGTTTTGGTGTGGTTTGGTACCGTATGGATGTACTCGTACGGTATTTCACCGTTTTGGTGCGGTTTGGTACCGTATGGATGTACTCGTACGGTATTGCACCATTTTCGTGTGGTTTGGTACCGCAACGAAGTACTCGTACGGTATTGCACCATTTTGGTGTGGTTTGGTACCGTATGGATGTACACGTACGGTATTGCACCGTTTTGGTTTGGTTTGGTACCGTAACGAAGTACTCGTATGGTATTGTACCGTTTTCGTGTGGTTTGGTACCGTAACGAAGCACTCGTACAGTATTGCACCGTTTTGGTGTGGTTTGGTACCGTATGGATGTACTCGTACCGTATTGTACCGTTTTGGTGTGGTTTGGTACCGTAACGAAGTACTCGTACGGTATTGTACCATTTTGGTGTGGTTTGGTACCGTAACGATGTACTCGTACGGTATTGCACCGTTTTGGTTTGGTTGGGTACCGTAACGAAGTACTCGTACGGTATTGTACCATTTTGGTGTGGTTTGGTACCGTAACGAAGTACTCGTACGGTATTGCACCGTTTTGGTGTGGTGTGTTACCGTATGGATGTACTCGTATGGAATTGCACCGTTTTGGTGTGGTTTGGTACCGTATGGAAGTGCTCGTACGGTATTGCACCGTTTTGGTGTGGTTTGGTACCGTATGGATGTACTCGTACGGTATTGCACCGTTTTCGTGTGGTTTGGTACCGCAACGAAGTACTCGTACGGTATTGCACCATTTTGGTGTGGTTTGGTACCGTATGGATGTACACGTACGGTATTGCACCGTTTTGGTTTGGTTTGGTACCGTAACGAAGTACTCGTACGGTATTGCACCGTTTTGGTGTGGTTTGGTACCGTATGGATGTACTCGTACGGTATTTCACCGTTTTGGTGTGGTTTGGTACCGTATGGAAGTACTCGTACGGTATTGCACCGTTTTCGTGTGGTTTGGTACCGCAACGAAGTACTCGTACGGTATTGCACCGTTTTGGTGTGGTGTGTTACCGTATGGATGTACTCGTATGGAATTGCACCGTTTTGGTGTGGTTTGGTACCGTATGGAAGTGCTCGTACGGTATTGCACCGTTTTGGTGTGGTTTGGTACCGTATGGATGTACTCGTACGGTATTGCACCGTTTTCGTGTGGTTTGGTACCGCAACGAAGTACTCGTACGGTATTGCACCATTTTGGTGTGGTTTGGTACCGTATGGATGTACACGTACGGTATTGCACCGTTTTGGTTTGGTTTGGTACCGTAACGAAGTACTCGTACGGTATTGCACCGTTTTGGTGTGGTTTGGTACCGTATGGATGTACTCGTACGGTATTGTACCGTTTTGGCGTGGTTTGGTACCGTAACGAAGTACTCGTACGGTATTGTACCCTTTTGGTGTGGTTTGGTACCGTAACGAAGTACTCGTACGGTATTGCACCGTTTTGGTGTGGTTTGGTACCGTATGGATGTACTCGTACGGTATTTCACCGTTTTGGTGCGGTTTGGTACCGTATGGATGTACTCGTACGGTATTGCACCATTTTCGTGTGGTTTGGTACCGCAACGAAGTACTCGTACGGTATTGCACCATTTTGGTGTGGTTTGGTACCGTATGGATGTACACGTACGGTATTGCACCGTTTTGGTTTGGTTTGGTACCGTAACGAAGTACTCGTATGGTATTGTACCGTTTTCGTGTGGTTTGGTACCGTAACGAAGCACTCGTACAGTATTGCACCGTTTTGGTGTGGTTTGGTACCGTATGGATGTACTCGTACCGTATTGTACCGTTTTGGTGTGGTTTGGTACCGTAACGAAGTACTCGTACGGTATTGTACCATTTTGGTGTGGTTTGGTACCGTAACGATGTACTCGTACGGTATTGCACCGTTTTGGTTTGGTTGGGTACCGTAACGAAGTACTCGTACGGTATTGTACCATTTTGGTGTGGTTTGGTACCGTAACGAAGTACTCGTACGGTATTGCACCGTTTTGGTGTGGTGTGTTACCGTATGGATGTACTCGTATGGAATTGCACCGTTTTGGTGTGGTTTGGTACCGTATGGAAGTGCTCGTACGGTATTGCACCGTTTTGGTGTGGTTTGGTACCGTATGGATGTACTCGTACGGTATTGCACCGTTTTCGTGTGGTTTGGTACCGCAACGAAGTACTCGTACGGTATTGCACCATTTTGGTGTGGTTTGGTACCGTATGGATGTACACGTACGGTATTGCACCGTTTTGGTTTGGTTTGGTACCGTAACGAAGTACTCGTACGGTATTGCACCGTTTTGGTGTGGTTTGGTACCGTATGGATGTACTCGTACGGTATTTCACCGTTTTGGTGTGGTTTGGTACCGTATGGAAGTACTCGTACGGTATTGCACCGTTTTCGTGTGGTTTGGTACCGCAACGAAGTACTCGTACGGTATTGCACCATTTTGGTGTGGTTTGGTACCGTATGGATGTACACGTACGGTATTGCACCGTTTTGGTTTGGTTTGGTACCGTAACGAAGTACTCGTACGGTATTGCACCGTTTTGGTGTGGTTTGGTACCGTATGGATGTACTCGTACGGTATTGTACCGTTTTGGCGTGGTTTGGTACCGTAACGAAGTACTCGTACGGTATTGTACGCTTTTGGTGTGGTTTGGTACCGTAACGACGTACTCGTACGGTATTGTACCCTTTTGGTGTGGTTTGGTACCGTAACGAAGTACTCGTACGGTATTGCACCGTTTTGGTGTGGTTTGGTACCGTATGGATGTACTCGTACAGTATTTCACCGTTTTGGTGTGGTTTGGTACCGTATGGAAGTACTCGTACGGTATTGAACCGTTTTCGTGTGGTTTGGTACCGCAACGAAGTACTCGTACGGTATTGCACCATTTTGGTGTGGTTTGGTGCCGTATGGATGTACACGTACGGTATTGCACCGTTTTGGTTTTGTGTGGTACCGTAGCGAAGTACTCGACTGGTATTGCACCGTTTTGGTGTGGTTTGGTACCGTAACGAAGTACTCGTACGGTATTGTACCATTTTGGTGTGGTTTGGTACCGTAACGATGTACTCGTACGGTATTGCACCGTTTTGGCTTGGTTGGGTACCGTAACGAAGTACTCATACGGTATTGTACCATGTAGGTGTGGTTTGGTACCGTAACGATGTACTCGTACGGTATTGCACGGTTTTGGTTTGGTTGGGTACCGTAACAAAGTACTCGTACGGTATTGTACCATTTTGGTGTGGTTTGGTACCGTAACGAAGTACTCGTACGGTATTGCACCGTTTTGGTGTGGTTTGTTACCGTATGGATGTACTCGTATGGAATTGCACCGTTTTGGTATGGTTTGGTACCGTATGGAAGTACTCGTACGGTATTGCACCGTTTTGGTGTGGTTTGGTACCGTAACGAAGTACTCGTACGGTATTGCACCGTTTTGGTGTGGTTTGGTACCGTATGGATGTACTCGTACGGTATTGCACCGTTTTGGTTTGGTTTGGTACCGTATGGACGTACTCGTACGGTATTGTACCGTTTTGGTGTGGTTTGGTACCGTATGGATGTACTCGTACGGTATTGCACCGTTTTGGTGTGGTTTGGTACCGTATGTATGTAATCGTACCGTATTGTATCGTTTTGGTGTGGTTTGGTACCGTAACGATGTATTCGTACGGTATTGTACCATTTTTGTGTGGTTTGGTACCGTAACGATGCACTCGTAAGGTATTGCACCGTTTTGGTTTGGTTGGGTACCGTAACGAAGTACTCGTACGGTATTGTACCATTTTGGTGTGGTTCGGTACCGTAACGAAGTACTCCTACGGTATTGCACCGTTTTGGTGTGGTTTGTTGACGTATGGATGTACTCGTATGGAATTGCACCGTTTTGGTGTGGTTTGGTACCGTATGGAAGTACTCGTACGGTATTGCACCGTTTTGGTGTGGTTTGGAATCGTAACGAAGTACTCGTACGGTATTGCACCGTTTTGGTGTGGTTTGGTACCATATGGATGTACTCGTACAGTATTGCACCGTTGTAGTGTGGTTTGGTACCGTAACGAAGTACTCGTACGTTATTGTTCCCTTTTGGTGTGGTTTGGTACCGTAACGAAGTACTCGTACGGTATTGCACCGTTTTGGTGTGGTTTGGTACCGTATGGATGTACTCATATGGTATTGCACCGTTTTGGTTTGGTTTGGTACCGTAACGAAGTACTCGTACGGTATTGTACCGTTTTGGTGTGGTTTGGTACCGTAACGAAGCACTCGTACGTTATTGTTCCCTTTTGGTGTGGTTTGGTACCGTAACGAAGTACTCGTACGGTATTGCACCGTTTTGGTGTGGTTTGGTACCGTATGGAAGTACTCGTACGGTATTGCACTGTTTTGGTGTGGTTTGGCATCGTAACGAAGTACTCGTACGGTATTGCACCGTTTTGGTGTGGTTTGGTACCATCTGGATGTACTCGTACAGTATTGTACCGTTATGGTGTGGTTTGGTACCGTAACGAAGTACTCGTACGTTATTGTTCCCTTTTGGTGTGGTTTGGTACCGTAACGAAGTACTCGTACGGTTTTGCACCGTTTTGGTGTGGTTTGGTACCGTATGGATGTACTTGTACGGTATTGCACCGTTTTCGTGTGGTTTGGTACCGCAACGAAGTACTCGTACGGTATTGCACCATTTTGGTGTGGTTTGGTACCGTATGGATGTACTCGTACGGTATTGCACCGTTTTGGTTTGGTTTGGTACCGTAACGAAGTACTCGTACGGTATTGTACCGTTTTGGTGTGGTTTGGTACCGTAACGAAGCACTCGTACGGTATTGCACCGTTTTGGTGTGGTTTGGTACCGTATGGATGTACTCGTACGGTATTGCACCATTTTGGTGTGGTTTGGAACCGTATGGATGTACTCGTCCCGTATTGTACCATTTTGGTGAGGTTTGGTACCGTAACGAAGCACTTGGACGGTATTGTACCAATTTTGTGTGGTTTGGTACCGTTACGATGTACTCGTACGGTATTGCACCGTTTTGGTTTGGTTGGGTACCGTAACGAAGTAATCGTACGGTATTGTACCATTTTGGTGTGGTTTGGTACCGTAACGAAGTACTCGTACGGTATTGTACCATTTTGGTGTGGTTTGGTACCGTAACGAAGTACTCGTACGGTATTGCACCGTTTTGGTGTGGTTTGTTACCGTATGGATGTACTCGTATGGAATTGCACCGTTTTGGTGTGGTTTGGTACCGTATGGAAGTACTCGTACGGTATTGCACCGTTTTGGTGTGGTTTGGTACCGTAACGAAGTACTCGTACGTTATTGTTCCCTTTTGGTGTGGTTTGGGACCGTAACGATGTACTCCTGCGGTATTGCACCGTTTTGGTTTGGTTTGGTACCGTAACGAAGTACTTGTACGGTATTGCACCGTTTTGGTGTGGTTTGGTACCGTATGGATGTACTTGTACGGTATTGTACCGTTTTGGTCTGGTTTGGTACCGTAACGAAGTACTCGTACGGTATTGTACCCTTTTGGAGTGGTTTGGTACCGTAACGAAGTACTCGTACGGTATTGCACCGTTTTGGTGTGGTTTTGTACCGTATGGATGTACTCGTACGGTATTGCACCGTTTTGGTTTCGTTTGGTACCGTAACGAAGTACTCGTACGGTATTGTACCGTTTTGTTGTGGTTTGGTACCGTAACGAAGTACTCGTATGGTATTTCACCGTTTTGCTGTGGTTTGGTACCGTATGGATGTACTCGTACGGTATTGCACCGTTTTGGTGTGGTTTGGTACCGTATGGATGTACTCGTAGGGTATTGCACCGTTTTGGTGTGGTTTGGTACCGTAAAGAAGTACTCGTACGGTATTGGACCGTTTTGGTGTGGTTTGGTACCGTAACGAAGTACTCGTACAGTATTGCACCGTTTTTGTGTGGGTTGGTACCGTCTGGATGTACTCGTACGGTATTGCACCGTTTTGGTTTGGTTTGGTACCGTAACGAAGTACTCGTACGGTATTTTACCGTTTTGTGTGGTTTGGTACCGTAACGAAGTACTCGTACGTTATTGTTCCCTTTTGGTGTGGTTTGGTACCGTAACGAAGTACTCGTACGGTATTGCACTATTTGGGTGTGGTTTGGTACCGTATGGATGTACATGTACGGTATTGCACCGTTTTGGTGTGGTTTGGTACCGTATGGAAGTACTCGTACGGTATTGTACCCTTTTGGTGTGGTTTGGTACCGTAACGAAGTACTCGTACGGTATTGTACCCTTTTGGTGTGGTATGGTACCGTAACGAAGTACTCGTACGGTATAGCACCGTTTTTGTGTGGTTTGGTACCGTATGGATGTTCTCGTACGGTATTGCACCGTTTTGGTTTGGTTTGGTACCGTTACGATGTACTCGTACGGTATTGCAACCTTTTGGTGTGGTTTAGTACCGTAACGAATTACTCGTACGGTATTGCACCATTTTTGTGTGGTTTGGTACCGTAACGAAGTACTCGTACGGTATTGCACCGTTTTGGTGTGGTTTGGTACCGTATGGGTGTACTCGTAAGGTATTGCACCGTTTTGGTTTGGTTTGGTACCGTAACGAATTACTCGTACGGTATTGTACCGTTTTGGTGTGGTTTGGTACCGTAACGAAGTACTCGTACAGTATTGCACCGTTTTGGTGTGGTTTGGTACCGTATCGATGTACTCGTACGGTATTGCACCGTTTTGGTGTGGTTTGGTACCGTATGGATGTACTCGTACGGTATTGTACCGTTTTGGTGTTGTATGGTACCATAACGAAGTACTCGTACGGTATAGTACCCTTTTTGACTGGTTTGGTTCCGTAACGAAGTACTCGTACGGTATTGCACCGTTTTGGTGTGGTTTTGTACCGTATGGATGTACTCGTACGGTATTGCACCGTTTTGGTTTCGTTTGGTACCGTAACGAAGTACTCGTATGGTATTGTACCGTTTTGTTTTGGTTTGGTACCGTAACGAAGTACTCGTATGGTATTTCACCGTTTTCGTGTGGTTTGGTACCGTATGGATGTACTCGTACGGTATTGCACCGTTTTGGTGTGGTTTGGTACCGTATCGATGTACTCGTACCGTATTGTACCGTTTTGGTGTGGTTTGGTACCGTAACGAAGTACTCGTACGGTATTGTACCATTTTGGTGTGGTTTGGTACCGTAACGATGTACTCGTACGGTATTCCACCGTTTTGGTTTGGTTGGGTACCTAACGAAGTACTCGTACGGTATTGTACCATTTTGGTGTGGTTTGGTACCGTAACGATGTACTCGTACTGTATTGCACCATTTTGGTGTGGTTTTGTACCGTATGGATGTACTCGTACGGTATTGCACCGTTTTGGTTTCGTTTGGTACCGTAACGAAGTACTCGTACGGTATTGTACCGTTTTGTTGTGGTTTGGTACCGTAACGAAGTATTCTTATGGTATTTCACCGTTTTGCTGTGGTTTGGTACCGTATGGATGTACTCGTACGGTATTGCACCGTTTTGGTGTGGTTTGGTACCGTATGGATGTACTCGTAGGGTATTGCACCGTTTTGGTGTGGTTTGGTACTGTAACGAAGTACTCGTACGGTATTGGACCGTTTTGGTGTGGTTTGGTACCGTAACGAAGTACTCGTACAGTATTGCACCGTTTTTGTGTGGTTTGGTACCGTCTGGATGTACTCGTACGGTATTGCACCGTTTTGGTTTGGTTTGGTACCGTAACGAAGTACTCGTACGGTATTTTACCGTTTTGTGTGGTTTGGTACCGTAACGAAGTACTCGTACGTTATTGTTCCCTTTTGGTGTGGTTTGGTACCGTAACGAAGTACTCGTACGGTATTGCACTATTTGGGTGTGGTTTGGTACCGTATGGATGTACATGTACGGTATTGCACCGTTTTGGTGTGGTTTGGTACCGTATGGAAGTACTCGTATGGTATTGTACCCTTTTGGTGTGGTTTGGTACCGTTACGATGTACTCGTACGGTATTGCACCCTTTTGGTGTGGTTTAGTACCGTAACGAATTACTCGTACGGTATTGCACCGTTTTTGTGTGGTTTAGTACCGTAACGAAGTACTCGTACGATATTGTACCATTTTGGTATAGTTTGGTACTGTAACGAAGTACTCGTACAGTATTGCACCGTTTTGGTGTGGTTTGGTACCGTATGGATGTACTCGTACGGTATTGCACCGTTTTGGTTTGGTTTGGTACCGTAGCGAAGTACTCGTCTGGTATTGTACCGTTTTGATGTGGTTTGGTACCGTAACGAAGTTCTCGTACGGTATTGCACCGTTTTGATGTGGTTTGGTACCGTATGGATGTACTCGTACGGTATCGGTATTGCATTGTTTTGGTTTGGTTTGGTACCGTAACGAAGTACTCGTACAGTATTGTACCGTTTTGGTCTGGTTTGGTACCGTAACGAAGTACTCGTACGGTATTGCACCGTTTTGGTGTGGTTTGGTACCACATGGAAGTACTCGTATGGTATTGCACCGTTTTGGTGTGGTTTGGTACCGTAACGAAGTACTCGAACGGTATTGTACCCTTTTGTTGTGGTTTGGTACCGTAACGATGTACTCGTGCGGTATTACACCGTTTTGGTGTGGTTTGGTACCGTATGGATGTACTCGTAAGGTATTGCATCGTTTTGGTTTGGTTTGGTACCGTAACGAAGTACTCGTACGGTATTGCACCGTTTTGGTGTGGTTTGGTACCATATGGAAGTACTCGTATGGTATTGCACCGTTTTGGTGTGGTTTGGTACCGTAACGAAGTACTCGTACGGTATTGCACCGTTTAGGTGTGGTTTGTTACCGTATGGATGTACTCGTACGGTATTGAACCGTTTTGGTTTGGTTTGGTACCGTAACGAAGTACTCGTACGGTATTGTGCCGTTTTGGTGTGGTTTGGTACCGTAACGAAGTACTCGTACGGTATTGTACCATTTTGGTGTGGTTTGGTACCGTAACGATGTACTCGTACGGTATTTCACCGTTTTGATTTGGTTGGGTACCTAACGAAGTACTCGTACGGTATTGTACCATTTTGGTGTGGTTTGGTACCGTAACGATGTACTCGTACGGTATTGCACCATTTTGGTGTGGTTTTGTACCGTATGGATGTACTCGTACGGTATTGCACCGTTTTGGTTTCGTTTGGTACCGTAACGAAGTACTCGTACGGTATTGTACCGTTTTATTGTGGTTTGGTACCGTAACGAAGTACTCGTATGGTATTTCACCGTTTTGCTGTGGTTTGGTGCCGTATGGATGTACTCGTACGGTATTGCACCGTTTTGGTGTGGTTTGGTACCGTATGGATGTACTCGTATGGTATTGCACCGTTTTGGTGTGGTTTGGTACTGTAACGAAGTACTCGTACGGTATTGGACCGTTTTGGTGTGGTTTGGTACCGTAACGAAGTACTCGTACAGTATTGCACCGTTTTTGTGTGGTTTGGTACCGTCTGGATGTACTCGTACGGTATTGCACCGTTTTGGTTTGGTTTGGTACCGTAACGAAGTACTCGTACGGTATTTTACCGTTTTGTGTGGTTTGGTACCGTAACGAAGTACTCGTACGTTATTGTTCCCTTTTGGTGTGGTTTGGTACCGTAACGAAGTACTCGTACGGTATTGCACTATTTGGGTGTGGTTTGGTACCGTATGGATGTACATGTACGGTATTGCACCGTTTTGGTGTGGTTTGGTACCGTATGGAAGTACTCGTACGGTATTGTACCCTTTTGGTGTGGTTTGGTACCGTAACGAAGTACTCGTACGGTATTGTACCCTTTTGGTGTGGTATGGTACCGTAACGAAGTACTCGTACGGTATAGCACCGTTTTTGTGTGGTTTGGTACCGTATGGATGTTCTCGTACGGTATTGCACCGTTTTGGTTTGGTTTGGTACCGTTACGATGTACTCGTACGGTATTGCACCCTTTTGGTGTGGTTTAGTACCGTAACGAATTACTCGTACGGTATTGCACCGTTTTTGTGTGGTTTGGTACCGTAACGAAGTACTCGTACGATATTGAACCATTTTGGTATAGTTTGGTACTGTAACGAAGTTCTCGTACAGTATTGCACCGTTTTGGTGTGGTTTGGTACCGTATGGATGTACTCGTACGGTATTGCACCGTTTTGGTTTGGTTTGGTACCGTAGCGAAGTACTCGTCTGGTGTTGTACCGTTTTGGTGTGGTTTGGTACCGTAACGAAGTTCTCGTACGGTATTGCACCGTTTTGATGTGGTTTGGTACCGTATGGATGTACTCGTACGGTATTGCACCGTTTTGGTGTGGTTTGGTACCGTATGGATGTACTCGTACGGTATTGCATCGTTTTGGTTTGGTTTGGTACCGTAACGAAGTACTCGTACAGTATTGTACCGTTTTGGTCTGGTTTGGTACCGTAACGAAGTACTCGTACGGTATTGCACCGTTTTGGTGTGGTTTGGTACCACATGGAAGTACTCGTATGGTATTGCACCGTTTTGGTGTGGTTTGGTACCGTAACGAAGTACTCGAACGGTATTGTACCCTTTTGTTGTGGTTTGGTACCGTAACGATGTACTCGTACGGTATTACACCGTTTTGGTGTGGTTTGGTACCGTATGGATGTACTCGTACGGTATTGCATCGTTTTGGTTTGGTTTGGTACCGTAACGAAGTACTCGTACGGTATTGCACCGTTTTGGTGTGGTTTGGTACCATATGGAAGTACTCGTATGGTATTGCACCGTTTTGGTGTGGTTTGGTACCGTAACGAAGTACTCGTACGGTATTGCACCGTTTAGGTGTGGTTTGTTACCGTATGGATGTACTCGTACGGTATTGAACCGTTTTGGTTTGGTTTGGTACCGTAACTAAGTACTCGTACGGTATTGTACCGTTTTGGTGTGGTTTGGTACCGTAACGAAGTAGTCGTACGGTATTGCACCGTTTTGGTGTGGTTTGGTAGGGTATGGTTGTACTCGTACGGTATTGCACCGTTTTGGTTTGGTTTAATACCATAACGAAGTACTTGTACGGTATTGTACCCTTTTGGTGTGGTTTAGTACCGTAACGAATTACTCGTACGGTATTGCACCGTTTTGGTGTGGTTTGGTACCGTAACGAAGTTCTCGTACGGTATTGTACCATTTTGGTATAGTTTTGTACCGTAACGAAGTACTCGTACAGTATTGCACCGTTTTGGTGTGGTTTGGTACCGTATGGATGTACTCGTACGGTATTGCACCGTTTTGGTTTGGTTTGGTACCGTAGCGAAGTACTCGTCTGGTATTGTACCGTTTTGGTGTGGTTTGGTACCGTAACGAAGTTCTCGTACGGTATTGCACCGTTTTGGTGTGGTTTGGAACCGTATGGATGTACTGGTACGGTATTGCACCGTTTTGGTGTGGTTTGGTAGCGTATGGTTGTACTCGTACGGTATTGCACCGTTTTGGTTTGGTTTGGTACCATAACGAAGTAATTGTACGGTATTGTACCCTTTTGGTGTGGTTTAGTACCGTAAAGAATTACTCGTACGGTATAGCACCGTTTTGGTGTGGTTTGGTACCGTAACGAAGTTCTCGTACGGTATTGTACCATTTTGGTATAGTTTGGTACCGTAACGAAGTAGTCGTACAGTATTGCACCGTTTTGGTTTGGTTTGGTACCGTAACGAAGTACTTGTACGGTATTGCACCGTTTTGGTGTGGTTTGGTACCGTATGGATGTACTTGTACGGTATTGTACCGTTTTGGTGTGGTTTGGTACCGTAACGAAGTACTCGTACGGTATTGTACCCTTTTTGGTGTGGTTTGGTACCGTAACGAAGTACTCGTACGGTATTGTACCCTTTTGGTGTGGTTTGGTACCGTAACGAAGTACTCGTACGGTATTGCACCATTTTGGTGTTGTTTGGTACCGTATGGATGTACTCGTACGGTATTACACCGTTTTGGTGTGGTTTGGTACCGTATGGATGTACTCGTACGGTATTGTACCGTTTTGGTGTGGTTTGGTATCGTAACGAAGTACTCGTACGTTATTGTTCTCTTTTGGTGTGGTTTGGTACCGTAACGAAGTACTCGTACGGTATTGCACCATTTTCATGTGGTTTGGTACCGTATGGATGTACTCGTACGGTATTTCACCATTTTGGTGTGGTTTGGTACCGTATGGAAGTACTCGTACGGTATTGCACCGTTTTCGTGTGGTTTGGTACCGCAACGAAGTACTCGTACGGTATTGCACCATTTTGGTGTGGTTTGGTACCGTATGGTTGTACACGTACGGTATTGCGCCGTTTTGGTTTGGTTTGGTACCGTAACGAAGTACTCGAACGGTATTGTACCGTTTTGGTGTGGTTTGGTACCGTAACGAAGCACTCGTACAATATTGCACCGTTTTGGTGTGGTTTGGTACCGTATGGATGTACTCGTACCGTATTGTACCATTTTGGTGTGGTTTGGTACTGTAACGAAGTACTCATACGGTATTGTACCATTTTGGTGTGGTTTGGTACCGTAACGATGTACTCGTACGGTATGGCACCGTTTTGGTTTGGTTGGGTACCGTAACGAAGTACTCGGACGGTATTGTACCATTTTGGTGTGGTTTGGTACCGTAACGAAGTACTCGTACGGTATTGCACCGTTTTGGTGTGGTTTGTTACCGTATGGATGTACTCGTATGGAATTGCACCGTTTTGGTGTGGTTTGGTACAGTATGGAAATACTCGTACGGTATTGCACCGTTTTGGTGTGGTTTGGTACCATATGGATGTACTCATACGGTATTGCACCGTTTTGGTGTGGTTTTGTACCATAACGAAGTACTCGGACGGTATTGGACCGTTTTTTTGTGGTTTGGTAGCGTAACGAAGTACTCGTACAGTATTGCAACGTTTTGGTGTGGTTTGGTACCATATGAATGTACTCGTACGGTATTGCACCGTTTTGGTTTGGTTTGGTACCGTAACGAAGTACTCGTACGGTATTGTACCCTTTTGGTGTGGTTTGGTACCGTAACGATGTACTCGTACGGTATTGCACCGTTTTGGTTTTGTTGGGTACCGTAACGAAGTACTCGTACGGTATTGTACCATTTTGGTGTGGTTTGGTACCGTAACGAAGTACTCGTACGGTATTGCACCGTTTTGGTATGGTTTGTTACCGTATGGATGTACTCGTATGGAATTGCACCGTTTTGGTGTGGTTTGGTACCGTATGGAAGTACTCGTACGGTATTGCACCGTTTTGGTGTGGTTTGGTACCGTAACGAAGAACTCGTACGTTATTGTTCCCTTTTGGTGTGGTTTGGGACCGTAACGATGTACTCCTGCGGTATTGCACCGTTTTGGTTTGGTTTGGTACCGTAACGAAGTACTCGTACGGTATTGCACCATTTTGGTGTGGTTTGGTACCGTATGGATGTACTCGTACGGTATTACACCGTTTTGGTGTGGTTTGGTACCGTATGGATGTACTCGTACGGTATTGTACCGTTTTGGTGTGGTTTGGTATCGTAACGAAGTACTCGTACGTTATTGTTCTCTTTTGGTGTGGTTTGGTACCGTAACGAAGTACTCGTACGGTATTGCACCGTTTTCATGTGGTTTGGTACCGTATGGATGTACTCGTACGGTATTTCACCATTTTGGTGTGGTTTGGTACCGTATGGAAGTACTCGTACGGTATTGCACCGTTTTCGTGTGGTTTGGTACCGCAACGAAGTACTCGTACGGTATTGCACCATTTTGGTGTGGTTTGGTACCGTATGGTTGTACACGTACGGTATTGCGCCGTTTTGGTTTTGTTTGGTACCGTAACGAAGTACTCGAACGGTATTGTACCGTTTTGGTGTGGTTTGGTACCGTAACGAAGCACTCGTACAATATTGCACCGTTTTGGTGTGGTTTGGTACCGTATGGATGTACTCGTACCGTATTGTACCATTTTGGTGTGGTTTGGTACCGTAACGAAGTACTCAGACGGTATTGTACCATTTTGGTGTGGTTTGGTACCGTAACGATGTACTCGTACGGTATGGCACCGTTTTGGTTTGGTTGGGTACCGTAACGAAGTACTCGGACGGTATTGTACCATTTTGGTGTGGTTTGGTACCGTAACGAAGTACTCGTACGGTATTGCACCGTTTTGGTGTGGTTTGTTACCGTATGGATGTACTCGTATGGAATTGCACCGTTTTGGTGTGGTTTGGTACAGTATGGAAATACTCGTACGGTATTGCACCGTTTTGGTGTGGTTTGGTACCGTAACGAAGTACTCGTACGGTATTGCACCGTTTTGGTGTGGTTTGGTACCGTATTGATGTACTCGTAAGGTATTGCACCGTTTTGGTTTGGTTTGGTACCGTAACGAATTACTCGTACGGTATTGTACCGTTTTGGTGTGGTTTGGTACCGTAACGAAGTACTCGTACAGTATTGCACCGTTTTGGTGTGGTTTGGTACCGTATGGATGTACTCGTACGGTATTGCACCGTTTTGGTGTGGTTTGGTACCGTATGGATGTACTCGTACGGTATTGTACCGTTTTGGTGTTGTATGGTACCATAACGAAGTACTCGTACGGTATAGTACCCTTTTGGAGTGGTTTGGTACCGTAACGATGTACTCGTACGGTATTGCACCGTTTTGGTGTGGTTTTGTACCGTATGGATGTACTCGTACGGTATTGCACCGTTTTGGTTTCGTTTGGTACCGTAACGAAGTACTCGTACGGTATTGTACCGTTTTGTTTTCGTTTGGTACCGTAACGAAGTACTCGTATGGTATTTCACCGTTTTGGTGTGGTTTGGTACCGTATGGATGTACTCGTACGGTATTGCACCATTTTGGTGTGGTTTTGTACCGTATGGATGTACTCGTACGGTATTGCACCGTTTTGGTTTCGTTTGGTACCGTAACGAAGTACTCGTACGGTATTGTACCGTTTTGTTGTGGTTTGGTACCGTAACGAAGTACTCGTATGGTATTTCACCGTTTTGCTGTGGTGTTGTACCGTATGGATGTACTCGTACGGTATTGCACCGTTTTGGTGTGGTTTCGTACCGTATGGATGTACTCGTAGGGTATTGCACCGTTTTGGTGTGGTTTGGTACCGTAACGAAGTACTCGTACGGTATTGGACCGTTTTGGTGTGGTTTGGTACCGTAACGAAGTACTCGTACAATATTGCACCGTTTTTGTGTGGTTTGGTACCGTCTGGATGTACTCGTACGGTATTGCACCGTTTTGGTTTGGTTTGGTACCGTAACGAAGTACTCGTACGGTATTTTACCGTTTTGTGTGGTTTGATACCGTAACGAAGTACTCGTACGTTATTGTTCCCTTTTGGTGTGGTTTGGTACCGTAACGAAGTACTCGTACGGTATTGCACTATTTGGGTGTGGTTTGGTACCGTATGGATGTACATGTACGGTATTGCACCGTTTTGGTGTGGTTTGGTACCGTATGGAAGTACTCGTACGGTATTGTACCCTTTTGGTGTGGTTTGGTACCGTAACGAAGTACTCGTACGGTATTGTACCCTTTTGGTGTGGTATGGTTCCGTAACGAAGTACTTGTACGGTATAGCACCGTTTTTGTGTGGTTTGGTACCGTATGAATGTTCTCGTACGGTATTGTACCGTTTTGGTTTGGTTTGGTACCGTTACGACGTACTCGTATGGTATTGTACCCTTTTGGTGTGGTTTAGTACCGTAACAAATTACTCGTACGGTATTGCACCGTTTTTGTGTGGTTTGGTACCGTAACGAAGTACTCGTACGATATTGTACCATTTTGGTATAGTTTGGTACTGTAACGAAGTACTCGTACAGTATTGCACCGTTTTTGTGTGGTTTGGTACCGTATGGATGTACTCGTACGGTATTGCACCGTTTTGGTTTGGTTTGGTACCGTAGGGAAGTACTCGTCTGGTATTGTACCGTTTTGGTGTGGTTCGGTACCGTAACGAAGTTCTCGTACGGTATTGCACCGTTTTGATGTGGTTTGGTACCGTATGGATGTACTCGTACGGTATTGCACCGTTTTGGTGTGGTTTGGTACCGTATGGATGTACTCGTACGGTATTGCATCGTTTTGGTTTGGTTTGGTACCGTAACGAAGTACTCGTACAGTATTGTACCGTTTTGGTCTGGTTTGGTACCGTAACGAAGTACTCGTACGGTATTGCACCGTTTTGGTGTGGTTTGGTACCACATGGAAGTACTCGTATGGTATTGCACCGTTTTGGTGTGGTTTGGTACCGTAACGAAGTACTCGAACGGTATTGTACCCTTTTGTTGTGGTTTGGTACCGTAACGATGTACTCGTACGGTATTACACCGTTTTGGTGTGGTTTGGTACCGTATGGATGTACTCGTACGGTATTGCATCGTTTTGGTTTGGTTTGGTACCGTAACGAAGTACTCGTACGGTATTGCACCGTTTTGGTGTGGTTTGGTACCATATGGAAGTACTCGTATGGTATTGCACCGTTTTGGTGTGGTTTGGTACCGTAACGAAGTACTCGTACGGTATTGCACCGTTTAGGTGTGGTTTGTTACCGTATGGATGTACTCGTACGGTATTGAACCGTTTTGGTTTGGTTTGGTACCGTAACGAAGTACTCGTACGGTATTGTACCGTTTTGGTGTGGTTTGGTACCGTAACGAAATACTCGTACGGTATTGCACCGTTTTGGTGTGGTTTGGTAGCGTATGGTTGTACTCGTACGGTATTGCACCGTTTTGGTTTGGTTTCATACCATAACGAAGTACTTGTACGGTATTGTACCCTTTTGGTGTGGTTTAGTACCGTAACGAATTACTCGTACGGTATTGCACCGTTTTGGTGTGGTTTGGTACCGTAACGAAGTTCTCGTACGGTATTGTACCATTTTGGTATAGTTTGGTACCGTAACGAAGTACTCGTACAGTATTGCACCGTTTTGGTGTGGTTTGGTACCGTATGGATGTACTCGTACGGTATTGCACCGTTTTGGTTTGGTTTGGTACCGTAGCGAAGTACTCGTCTGGTATTGTACCGTTTTGGTGTGGTTTGGTACCGTAACGAAGTTCTCGTACGGTATTGCACCGTTTTGGTGTGGTTTGGTACCGTATGGATGTACTGGTACGGTATTGCACCGTTTTGGTGTGGTTTGGTAGCGTATGGTTGTACTCGTACGGTATTGCACCGTTTTGGTTTGGTTTGGTACCATAACGAAGTACTTGTACGGTATTGTACCCTTTTGGTGTGGTTTAGTACCGTAACGAATTACTCGTACGGTATTGCACCGTTTTGGTGTGGTTTGGTACCGTAACGAAGTTCTCGTACGGTATTGTACCATTTTGGTATAGTTTGGTACCGTAACGAAGTACTCGTACAGCATTGCACCGTTTTGGTGTGGTTTGGTACCGTATGGATGTACTCGTACGGTATTGCACCGTTTTGGTTTGGTTTGGTACCGTAGCGAAGTACTCGTCTGGTATTGTACCGTTTTGGTGTGGTTTGGTACCGTAACGAAGTTCTCGTACGGTATTTCACCGTTTTGGTGTGGTTTGGTACCGTATGGATGTACACGTACGGTATTGCACCGTTTTGGTTTGGTTTGGTACCGTAACGAAGTACTCGTACGGTATTGTACCATTTTGGTGTGGTTTGGTACCGTAACGAAGCACTCGTACAGTATTGCACCGTTTTGGTGTGGTTTGGTACCGTATGGATGTACTCGTACGGTATTGCACCGTTTTGGTGTGGTTTGGTTCCGTAACGAAGTACTGGTACGGTATTGGACCGTTTTGGTGTGGTTTGGTACCGTAACGAAGTACTCGTACGGTTTTGCACCGTTTTGGTGTGGTTTGGTACCGTAACGACGTACTCGTACGGTATTGTACTATTTTGGTATAGTTTGGTACCGTAACGAAGTACTCGTACAGTATTGCACCGTTTTGGTGTGGTTTGGTGTCGTATGGATATACTCGTACGGTATTGCACCGTTTTGGTTTGGTTTGGTACCGTAGCGAAGTACTCGTCTGGTATTGTACCGTTTTGGTGTGGTTTGGTACCGTATGGATTTACTCGTACGGTATTGCACCGTTTTGGTGTGGCTTGGTACCGTATGGATGTACTCGTACGGTATTGTACCGTTTTAGTGTGGTTTGGTACCGTAACGAAGTACTCGTACGGTATTGTACCCTTTTGGTGTGGTTTGGTACCGTAACGATGTACTCGTACGGTATTACACCGTTTTGGTGTGGTTTGGTACCGTATGGATGTACTCGTACGGTATTGCATCGTTTTTGTTTGGTTTGGTACCGTAACGAAGTACTCGTACCGTATTGTACTGTTTTGGTGTGGTTTGGTACCGTAACGAAGTACTCGTACGGTATTGCACCGTTTTGGTGTGGTTTGGTACCATATGGAAGTACTCGTACGGTATTGCACCGTTTTGGTGTGGTTTGGTACCGTAACGAAGTACTCGTACAGTATTGCACCGTTTAGGTGTGGTTTGTTACCGTATGGATGTACTCGTACGGTATTGCACCGTTTTGGTGTGGTTTGGTACCATATGGATGTACTCGTACGGTATTGCACCGTTTTGGTGTGGTTTTGTACCGTAACGAAGTACTCGGACGGTATTGGACCGTTTTTTTGTGGTTTGGTAGCGTAACGAAGTACTCGTACAGTATTGCAACGTTTTGGTGTGGTTTGGTACCGTATGGATGTACTCGTACGGTATTGCACCGTTTTGGTTTGGTTTGGTACCGTAACGAAGTACTCGTACGGTATTGTACCCTTTTGGTGTGATTTGGTACCGTAACGAAGTACTCGTACGGTATTGCACCGTTTTGGTTTGGTGTGGTTTGGTACCGTATGGATGTACTCGTACGGTATTGCACCGTTTTGGTGTGGTTTGGTACCGTATGGATGTACTCGTACCGTATTGTACCGTTTTGTTGTGGTTTGGTACCATAACGAAGTACTCGTACGGTATTGTACCATTTTGGTGTGGTTTGGTACCGTCACGATGTACTCGTACGGTATTCCACCGTTTTAGTTTGGTTGGGTACCGTAACGAAGTACTCGTACGGTATTGTACCATTTTGGTGTGGTTTGGTACCGTAACGATGTACTCGTACGGTATTGCACCGTTTTGGTTTGGTTCGGTACCGTAACGAAGTACACGTACGGTATTGTACCATTTTTGTGTGGTTTGGTACCGTAACGAAGTACTCGTACGGTATTGCACCGTTTTGGTGTGGTTTGGTACTGTATGGATGTACTTGTACGGTATTGCACCGTTTTGGTGTGGTTTGGTACCGTAACGAAGTACTCGTACGGTATTGCACCATTTTGGTGTGGTTTTGGTACCGTATGGATGTACTCATACGGTATTGCACCGTATTGGTTTGGTTTGGTACCGTAACGAAGTACTCGTACGGTATTGTACCGTTTTGTTGTGGTTTGGTACCGTAACGAATTACTCGTACGGTGTTGGACCCTTTTGGTGTGGTTTGGTACCGTAACAAAGTACTCGTACGGTATTGCACTGTTTTTGTGTGGTTTGGTACCGTATGGATGTACTCGTACGGTATTGCATCGTTTTGGTTTGGTTTGGTACCGTAACGAAGTACTCGTACGGTATTGTAGCGTTTTTGTGTGGTTTGGTACCGTAACGAAGTACTCGTACGGTATTGAACCGTTTTGGTGTGGTTTGGTACCGTATGGATGTACTCGTACGGTATTGCACCGTTTTGGTTTGGTTTGGTACCGTAACGAAGTACTCGTACGGTATTGTACCGTTTTGGTGTGGTTTGGTACCGTAACGAAGTACTCGCACGGTATTGCAACGTTTTGGTGTGGTTTGGTACCGTAAGGATGTACTCGTACGGTATTGCATCGTTTTGGTTTGGTTTGGTACCGTAACGAAGTACTCGTACGGTATTGTAGCGTTTTTGTGTGGTTTGGTACCGTAACGAAGTACTCGTACGGTATTGAACCGTTTTGGTGTGGTTTGGTACCGTATGGATGTACTCGTACGGTATTGCACCGTTTTGGTTTGGTTTGGTACCGTAACGAAGTACTCGTACGGTATTGTACCGTTTTGTTCTGGTTTGGTACCGTAACGAAGCACTCGTACGGTATTGGACCCTTTTTTGTGTGATTTGGTACCGTAACAAAGTACTCGTACGGTATTGCACCGTTTTGGTGTGGTTTGGTACCGTATGGATGTACTCGTACGGTATTGCATCGTTTTGGTTTGGTTTGGTACCGTAACGAAGTACTCGTACAGTATTGTACCGTTTTGGTGTGGTTTGGTACCGTAACGATGTACTCGTACGGTATTGTACCCTTTTGGTGTGGTTTGGTACCGTAACGAAGTACTCGTATGGTATTGTACCATTTTGGTGTGGTTTGGTACCGTAACGATGTACTCGTACGGTATTGTACCCTTTTGGTGTGGTGATGTACCGTAACGAAGTACTCGTACGGTATTGCACCGTTTTGGTGTGGTTTGGTACCGTATGGATGTACTCGTACGGTATTGCACCGTTTTGGTGTGGTTTTGTACCGTATGGATGTACTCGTACGGTATTGCACCGTTTTGGTTTGGTTTGGTACCGTAACGAAGTACTTGGACGGTATTGTACCCTTTTGGTGTGGTTTAGTACCGTAACGAGTTACTCGTACGGTATTGCACCGTTTTGGTGTGGTTTGGTTCCGTAACGAAGTACTCATACAGTATTGCACCGTTTTGGTGTGGTTTGGTACCGTATGGATGTACTCGTACGGTATTGCATCGTTTTGGTTTGGTTTGGTACCGTAACGAAGTACTCGTACAGTATTGTACCGTTTTGGTGTGGTTTGGTACCGTAACGAAGTACTCGTACGGTATTGCACCGTTTTGGTGTGGTTTGGTACAGTATGGATGTACTCGTACGGTATTGCACTGTTTTGGTGTGGTTTGGTACCGTATGGATATACTCGGACGGTATTGTACCTTTTTGGTGTGGTTTGGTACCGTAACGAAGTAGTCGTACGGTATTGTACCATTTTGGTGTGGTTTGGTACCGTAAGGAAGTACTCGTACGGTATTGTACCATTTTGGTGTGGTTTGGTACCGTAACGAAGTACTCGTATGGTATTGTACCATTTTGGTGTGGTTTGGTACCGTAACGAAGTACTCGTACTGTATTGCACCGTTTTGGAGTGGTTTGCTACCGTATGGATGTACTCGTACGGTATTGCACCATTTTTGTGTGGTTTGGTACCGTATGGAAGTACTCGTACGGTATTGCACCGTTTTGGGGTCGTTTGGTACCGTAACGAAGTACTCATACGGTATTGTACCATTTTGGTGTGGTTTGGTACAGTAACGATGTACTCGTACGGTATTGCACCGTTTTGGATTGGTTTGGTACCGTAAAGAAGTACTCGTACGGTATTGTACCGTTTTGGTGTGGTTTGGTACCGTAACGAAGTACTCGTACGGTATTGTACCATTTTGGTGTGGTTTGGTACCGTAACGAAGTACTCGTATGGTATTGTACCATTTTTGTGTGGTTTGGTACCGTAACGATGTACTCGTACGGTATTGCACCGTTTTGGTTTTTGTTTGGTACCGTAACGAAGTACTCGTACGGTATTCTACCGTTTTGGTGTGGTTTGGTACCGTAACGAAGTACTCGGACTGTATTGCACCGTTTCGGTGTGGTTTGCTACCGTATGGATGTACTCGTACGGTATTGCACAGTTTTTGTGTGGTTTGGTACCGTATGAAAGTACTCGTACGCTATTGCACCGTTTTGGTGTGGTTTCGTACCGTACCGAAGTACTCGTACGGTATTGATCGTTTTTGGTGTGGTTTGGTACCGTAAGGATGTAATTGTATGGTATTGCACCGTTTTGGTGTGGTTTGCTACCGTATGGATGTACTCGTACGGTATTGTACCGTTTTGGTGCGGTTTGGTACCGTAACGAAGTACTCGTACGGTATTGTACCATTTTGGTGTGGTTTGGTACAGTAACGATGTACTCGTACGGTATTGCACCGTTTTGGTTTGGTTTGGTACCGTAACGAAGTACTCGTACGGTATTGTACCGTTTTGGTGTGGTTTGGTACCGTAACGAAGTACTCGTACGGTATTGTACCATTTTGGTGTGGTTTGGTACCGTAACGAAGTACTCGGATGGTATTGTACCATTTTGGTGTGGTTTGGTACCGTAACGATGTACTCGTACGGTATTGCACCGTTTTGGTTTTTGTTTGGTACCGTAACGAAGTACTCGTACGGTATTCTACCGTTTTGGTGTGGTTTGGTACCGTAACGAAGTACTCGTACTGTATTGCACCGTTTCGGTGTGGTTTGCTACCGTATGGATGTACTCGTACGGTATTGCACCGTTTTTGTGTGGTTTGGTACCGTATGAAAGTACTCGTACGGTATTGCACCGTTTTGGTGTGGTTTGGTACCGTACCGAAGTACTCGTACGGTATTGCACCGTTTTGGTGTGGTTTGGTACCGTATGGATGTACTCGTACGGTATTGTACCATTTTGGTTTGGTTTGGTACCGTAACGAAGTACTCGTACGGTATTGTACCGTTTTGGTGTGGTTTGGTACCGTAACGAAGTACTCGTACGGTATTGCACCGTTTTGGTGTGGTTTGGTACCGTATGGATGTACTCGTACGGTATTGCACCGTTTTGGTGTGGTTTGGTACCATATGGATGTACTCGGACAGTATTATACCTTTTTGGTGTGGTTTGGTACCGTAACGAAGTACTCGTACAGTATTGTACCCTTTTGGTGTGGTTTGGTACCGTAACGAAGTACTCGTACGGTATTGCACCATTTTGGTGTGGTTTGGTACCGTATGGATGTACTCGTACGGTATTGCACCGTTTTGGTTTGGTTTGGTACCGTAACGAAGTACTCGTACGGTATTGTACCATTTTGTTGTGGTTTGGTACCGTAACGAAGTACTCGTACGGTATTGGACCCTTTTGGTGTGGTTTGGTACCGTAACAAAGTACTCGTACGGTATTGCACCGTTTTGGTGTGGTTTGCTACCGTATGGATGTACTCGTACGGTATTGTACCGTTTTGGTGCGGTTTGGTACCGTAACGAAGTACTCGTACGGTATTGTACCATTTTGGTGTGGTTTGGTACAGTAACGATGTACTCGTACGGTATTGCACCGTTTTGGTTTGGTTTGGTACCGTAACGAAGTACTCGTACGGTATTGTACCGTTTTGGTGTGGTTTGGTACCGTAACGAAGTACTCGTACGGTATTGTACCATTTTGGTGTGGTTTGGTACCGTAACGAAGTACTCGGATGGTATTGTACCATTTTGGTGTGGTTTGGTACCGTAACGATGTACTCGTACGGTATTGCACCGTTTTGGTTTTTGTTTGGTACCGTAACGAAGTACTCGTACGGTATTCTACCGTTTTGGTGTGGTTTGGTACCGTAACGAAGTACTCGTACTGTATTGCACCGTTTCGGTGTGGTTTGCTACCGTATGGATGTACTCGTACGGTATTGCACCGTTTTTGTGTGGTTTGGTACCGTATGAAAGTACTCGTACGGTATTGCACCGTTTTGGTGTAGTTTGGTACCGTACCGAAGTACTCGTACGGTATTGCACCGTTTTGGTGTGGTTTTGTACCGTATGGATGTACTCGTACGGTATTGTACCATTTTGGTGTGGTTTGGTACCGTAACGAAGTACTCGTACGGTATTGTACCATTTTGGTGTGGTTTGGTACCGTAACGAAGTACTCGGATGGTATTGTACCATTTTGGTGTGGTTTGGTACCGTAACGATGTACTCGTACGGTATTGCACCGTTTTGGTTTTTGTTTGGTACCGTAACGAAGTACTCGTACGGTATTCTACCGTTTTGGTGTGGTTTGGTACCGTAACGAAGTACTCGTACTGTATTGCACCGTTTCGGTGTGGTTTGCTACCGTATGGATGTACTCGTACGGTATTGCACCGTTTTTGTGTGGTTTGGTACCGTATGAAAGTACTCGTACGGTATTGCACCGTTTTGGTGTGGTTTGGTACCGTACCGAAGTACTCGTACGGTATTGCACCGTTTTGGTGTGGTTTGGTACCGTATGGATGTACTCGTACGGTATTGCACCGTTTTGGTTTGGTTTGGTACCGTAACGAAATACTTGTACGGTATTGTACCCTTTTGGTGTGGTTTAGTACCGTAACGAATTCTCGTATGGTATTGCACCGTTTTAGTGTCGTTTGGTTGCGTAACGAAGTACTCGTACAGTATTGCACCGTTTTGGTGTGATTTGCTACCGTATGGATATACTCGTACGGTATTGCATCGTTTTGGTTTGGTTTGGTACCGTAACGAAGTACTCGTACAGTATTGTACCGCTTTGGTGTGGTTTGCTACCGTAACGAAGTACTCGTACGGTATTGCACCGTTTTGGTGTGGTTTGGTACAGTATGGATGTACTCGTATGGTATTGCACTGTTTTGGTGTTGTTTGGTACCGTATGGATGTACTCGGACGGTATTGTACCTTTTTGGTGTGGTTTGGTACCGTAACGAAGTACTCGTACGGTATTGTACCCTTTTGGTGTGGTTTGGTACCGTAACGAAGTACTCGTACGGTATTGCACCGTTTTGGTGTGGTTTGGTACTGTATGGATGTACTCGTACGGTATTGCACCGTTTTGGTTTGGTTTGGTACCGTAACGAATTACTTGTACGGTATTGTTCCATTTTGTTGTGGTTTGGTACCGTAACGAAGTACTCGTATGGTATTTCACCGTTTTGGTGTGGTTTGGTACCGTATGGATGTACTCGTACAGTATTGCACCGTTTTGTTGTGGTTTGGTACCGTATGGATGTACTCGTACGGTATTGTACCATTTTGGTTTGGTTTGGTACCGTAACGAAGTACTCGTACGGTATTGTACCATTTTGGTGTGGTTTGGTACCGTAACGAAGTACTCGTACGGTATTGCACCGTTTTGGTGTGGTTTAGTACTGTATGGTTGTACTCGTACGGTATTGCACCGTTTTGGTGTGGTTTGGTACCGTATGGATGTACTCGGACGGTATTGTACCTTTTTGGTGTGGTTTGGTACCGTAACGAAGTACTCGTACGGTATTGCACCATTTTGGTTTGGTTTGGTACCGTATGGATGTACTCATACGGTATTGCACCGTATTGGTTTGGTTTGGTACCGTAACGAAGTACTCGTACGGTATTGTACCGTTTTGTTGTGGTTTGGTACCGTAACGAAGTACTCGGATGGTATTGTACCATTTTGGTGTGGTTTGGTACCGTAACGATGTACTCGTACGGTATTGCACCGTTTTGGTTTTTGTTTGGTACCGAAACGAAGTACTCGTACGGTATTCTACCGTTTTGGTGTGGTTTGGTACCGTAACGAAGTACTCGTACTGTATTGCACCGTTTCGGTGTGGTTTGCTACCGTATGGATGTACTCGTACGGTATTGCACCGTTTTTGTGTGGTTTTGTACCGTATGAAAGTACTCGTACGGTATTGCACCGTTTTGGTGTGGTTTGGTACCGTACCGAAGTACTCGTACGGTATTGCACCGTTTTGGTGTGGTTTGGTACCGTATGGATGTACTCGTACGGTATTGTACCATTTTGGTTTGGTTTGGTACCGTAACGAAGTACTCGTACGGTATTGTACCGTTTTGGTGTGGTTTGGTACCGTAACGAAGTACTCGTACGGTATTGCACCGTTTTCGTGTGGTTTGGTACCGTATGGATGTACTCGTACGGTATTGCACCGTTTTGGTGTGGTTTGGTACCATATGGATGTACTCGGACAGTATTATACCTTTTTGGTGTGGTTTGGTACCGTAACGAAGTACTCGTACAGTATTGTACCCTTTTGGTGTGGTTTGGTACCGTAACAAAGTACTCGTACGGTATTGCACTGTTTTGGTGTGGTTGGGTACCGTATGGATGTACTCGTACGGTATTGCATCGTTTTGGTTTGGTTTGGTACCGTAACGAAGTACTCGTATGGTATTGTAGCGTTTTGGTGTGGTTTGGTACCGTAACGAAGTACTCGTACGGTATTGAACCGTTTTGGTGTGGTTTGATACCGTATGGATGTACTCGTACGGTATTGCACCGTTTTGGTTTGGTTTGGTACCGTAACGAAGTACTCGTACGGTATTGTACCGTTTTGGTGTGGTTTGGTACCGTAACGAAGTACTCGCACGGTATTGCAACGTTTTCGTGTGGTTTGGTACCGTAAGGATGTACTCGTATGGTATTGCACCGTTTTGGTGTGGTTTGGTACCGTATGGATGTACTCGTACGGTATTGCACCGTTTTGGTTTTGTTTGGTACCGTAACGAACTACTCGTACGGTATTGTACCGTTTTGTTAAGGTTTGGTACTGTAACGAAGCACTCGTACGGTATTGGACCCTTTTTTGTGTGATTTGGTACCGTAACAAAGTACTCGTACGGTATTGCACCGTTTTGGTGTGGTTTGGTACCGTATGGATGTACTCGTACGGTATTGCATCGTTTTGGTTTGGTTTGGTACCGTAACGAAGTACTCGTACAGTATTGTACCGTTTTGGTGTGGTTTGGTACCGTAACGATGTACTCGTACGGTATTGTACCCTTTTGGTGTGGTTTGGTACCGTAACGAAGTACTCGTATGGTATTGTACCATTTTGGTGTGGTTTGGTACCGTAACGATGTACTCGTACGGTATTGTACCCTTTTGGTGTCGTGATGTACCGTAACGAAGTACTCGTACGGTATTGCACCATTTTGGTGTGGTTTGGTACCGTATGGATGTACTCGTACGGTATTGCACCGTTTTGGTGTGGTTTGGTACCGTATGGATGTACTCGTACGGTATTGCACCGTTTTGGTTTGGTTTGGTACCGTAACGAAGTACTTGGACGGTGTTGTACCCTTTTGGTGTGGTTTAGTACCGTAACGAGTTACTCGTACGGTATTGCACCGTTTTGGTGTGGTTTGGTACCGTAACGAAGTACTCGTACGGTATTGTACCATTTTGGTGTGGTTTGGTACCGTAACGAAGTACTCGTAAGGTATTGTACCATTTTGGTGTGGTTTGGTACCGTAACGATGTACTCGTACGGTATTGTACCCTTTTGGTGTGGTTTGGCACCGTAACGAAGTACTCGTACGGTATTGTACCATTTTGGTGTGGTTTGGTACCGTAACGAAGTACTCGTATGATATTGTACCATTTTGGTGTGGTTTGGTACCGTAACGAAGTACTCGTACGGTATTGCAACGTTTTGGTGTGGTTTGGTACCGTAAGGATGTAATTGTATGGTATTGCACCGTTTTGGTGTGGTTTGCTACCGTATGGATGTACTCGTACGGTATTGTACCGTTTTGGTGCGGTTTGGTACCGTAACGAAGTACTCATACGGTATTGTACCATTTTGGTGTGGTTTGGTACAGTAACGATGTACTCGTACGGTATTGCACCGTTTTGGTTTGGTTTGGTACCGTAACGAAGTACTCGTACGGTATTGTACCGTTTTGGTGTGGTTTGGTACCGTAACGAAGTACTCGTACGGTATTGTACCCTTTTGGTGTGGTTTGGTACCGTAACGAAGTACTCGTATGGTATTGTACCATTTTGGTGTGGTTTGGTACCGTAACGATGTACTCGTACGGTATTGCACCGTTTTGGTTTTTGTTTGGTACCGTAACGAAGTACTCGTACGGTATTCTACCGTTTTGGTGTGGTTTGGTACCGTAACGAAGTACTCGTACTGTATTGCACCGTTTCGGTGTGGTTTGCTACCGTATGGATGTACTCGTACGGTATTGCACAGTTTTTGTGTGGTTTGGTACCGTATGAAAGTACTCGTACGGTATTGCACCGTTTTGGTGTGGTTTGGTACCGTACCGAAGTACTCGTACGGTATTGCACCGTTTTGGTGTGGTTTGGTACCGTATGGATGTACTCGGACGGTATTGTACCTTTTTGGTGTGGTTTTGTACCGTAACGAAGTACTCGTACGGTATTGCACCATTTTGGTGTGGTTTGGTACCGTATGGATGTACTTATACGGTATTGCACCGTATTGGTTTGGTTTGGTACCGTAACGAAGTACTCGTACGGTATTGTACAGTTTTGTTGTGGTTTGGTACCGTAACAAAGTACTCGTACGGTGTTGGACCCTTTTGGTGTGGTTTGGTACCGTAACAAAGTACTCGTACGGTATTGCACTGTTTTGGTGTGGTTTGGTACCGTATGGATGTACTCGTACGGTATTGCATCGTTTTGGTTTGGTTTGGTACCGTAACGAAGTACTCGTACGGTATTGTAGCGTTTTTGTGTGGTTTGGTACCGTAACGAAGTACTCGTACGGTATTGAACCGTTTTGGTGTGGTTTGGTACCGTATGGATGTACTCGTACGGTATTGCACCGTTTTTGTTTGGTTTGGTACCGTAACGAAGTACTCGTACGGTATTGTACCGTTTTGGTGTGGTTTGGTACCGTAACGAAGTACTCACACGGTATTGCAACGTTTTGGTGTGGTTTGGTACCGTAAGGATGTACTCGTATGGTATTGCACCGTTTTGGTGTGGTTTGGTACCGTATGGATGTACTCGTACAGTATTGCACCGTTTTGGTTTGGTTTGGTACCGTAACGAAGTACTCGTACGGTATTGTACCGTTTTGTTGTGGTTTGGTACCGTAACGAAGCACTCGTACGGTATTGGACCATTTTTTGTGTGATTTGGTACCGTAACAAAGTACTCGTACGGTATTGCACCGTTTTGGTGTGGTTTGGTACCGTATGGATGTACTCGTACGGTATTGCATCGTTTTGGTTTGGTTTGGTACCGTAACGAAGTACTCGTACAGTATTGTACCGTTTTGGTGTGGTTTGATACCGTAACGATGTACTCGTACGGTATTGTACCCTTTTGGTGTGGTTTGGTACCGTAACGAAGTACTCGTATGGTATTGTACCATTTTGGTGTGGTTTGGTACCGTAACGATGTACTCGTACGGTATTGTACCCTTTTGGTGTGGTGATGTACCGTAACGAAGTACTCGTACGGTATTGCACCATTTTGGTGTGGTTTGGTACCGTATTGATGTACTCGTACGGTATTGCACCGTTTTGGTTTGGTTTGGTACCGTAACGAAGTACTTGGACGGTGTTGTACCCTTTTGGTGTGGTTTAGTACCGTAACGAGTTACTCGTACGGTATTGCACCGTTTTGGTGTGGTTTGGTTCCGTGACGAAGTACTCATACAGTATTGCACCGTTTTGGTGTGGTTTGGTACCGTATGGATGTACTCGTACGGTATTGCATCGTTTTGGTTTGGTTTGGTACCGTAACGAAGTACTCGTACAGTATTGTACCGTTTTGGTGTGGTTTGGTACCGTAACGAAGTACTCGTACGGTATTGCACCGTTTTGGTGTGGTTTGGTACAGTATCGATGTACTCGTACGGTATTGCACTGTTTTGGTGTGGTTTGGTACCGTATGGATGTACTCGGACGGTATTGTACCTTTTTGGTGTGGTTTGGTACCGTAACGAATTAGTCGTACGGTATTGTACCATTTTGGTGTGGTTTGGTACCGTAAGGAAGTACTCGTACGGTATTGTACCATTTTGGTGGTACCGTAACGAAGTACTCGTATGGTATTGTACCATTTTGGTGTGGTTTGGTACCGTAACGATGTATTCGTACGGTATTGCACCGTTTTGATTTTTGTTTGGTACCGTAACGAAGTATTCGTACGGTATTCTACCGTTTTGGTGTGGTTTGGTACCGTAACGAAGTACTCGTACTGTATTGCACCGTTTTGGAGTGGTTTGCTACCGTATGGATGTACTCGTACGGTATTGCACCATTTTTGTGTGGTTTGGTACCGTATGGAAGTACTCGTACGGTATTGCACCGTTTTGGGGTCGTTTGGTACCGTAACGAAGTACTCGAACGGTATTGCAACGTTTTGGTGTGGTTTGGTACAGTATGGATGTACCCGTACGGTATTGTACCATTTTAGTTTGGTTTGGTACCGTAACCAAGTACTCGTACGGTATTGTACCGTTTTGGTGTGGTTTGGTACCGTAACGAAGTACTCGTACGGTATTGCACCGTTTTGATGTGGTTTGGTACCGTAACGAAGTATTCGTACGGTATTGTACCATTTTGGTGTGGTTTGGTACCGTAACGAAGTACTCGTATGGTATTGTACCATTTTGGTGTGGTTTGGTACCGTAACGATGTACTCGTACGGTATTGTACCCTTTTGGTGTGGTTTGGTACCGTAACGAAGTACTCGTACGGTATTGTACCATTTTGGTGTGGTTTGGTACCGTAACGAAGTACTCGTATGGTATTGTACCATTTTGGTGTGGTTTGGTACCGTAACGAAGTACTCGTACGGTATTGCAACGTTTTGGTGTGGTTTGGTACCGTAAGGATGTAATTGTATGGTATTGCACCGTTTTGGTGTGGTTTGCTACCGTATGGATGTACTCGTACGGTATTGTACCGTTTTGGTGCGGTTTGGTACCGTAACGAAGTACTCATACGGTATTGTACCATTTTGGTGTGGTTTGGTACAGTAACGATGTACTCGTACGGTATTGCACCGTTTTGGTTTGGTTTGGTACCGTAACGAAGTACTCGTACGGTATTGTACCGTTTTGGTGTGGTTTGGTACCGTAACGAAGTACTCGTACGGTATTGTACCATTTTGGTGTGGTTTGGTACCGTAACGAAGTACTCGTATGGTATTGTACCATTTTGGTGTGGTTTGGTACCGTAACGATGTACTCGTACGGTATTGCACCGTTTTGGTTTTTGTTTGGTACCGTAACGAAGTACTCGTACGGTATTTTACCGTTTTGGTGTGGTTTGGTACCGTAACGAAGTACTCGTACTGTATTGCACCGTTTCGGTGTGGTTTGCTACCGTATGGATGTACTCGTACGGTATTTCACAGTTTTTGTGTGGTTTGGTACCGTATGAAAGTACTCGTACGGTATTGCACCGTTTTGGTGTAGTTTGGTACCGTACCGAAGTACTCGTACGGTATTGCACCGTTTTGGTGTGGTTTGGTACCGTAAGGATGTAATTGTATGGTATTGCACCGTTTTGGTGTGGTTTGCTACCGTATGGATGTACTCGTACGGTATTGTACCGTTTTGGTGCGGTTTGGTACCGTAACGAAGTACTCGTACGGTATTGTACCATTTTGGTGTGGTTTGGTACAGTAACGATGTACTCGTACGGTATTGCACCGTTTTGGTTTGGTTTGGTACCGTAACGAAGTACTCGTACGGTATTGTACCGTTTTGGTGTGGTTTGGTACCGTAACGAAGTACTCGTACGGTATTGTACCATTTTGGTGTGGTTTGGTACCGTAACGAAGTACTCGGATGGTATTGTACCATTTTGGTGTGGTTTGGTACCGTAACGATGTACTCGTACGGTATTGCACCGTTTTGGTTTTTGTTTGGTACCGTAACGAAGTACTCGTACGGTATTCTACTGTTTTGGTGTGGTTTGGTACCGTAACGAAGTACTCGTACTGTATTGCACCGTTTCGGTGTGGTTTGCTACCGTATGGATGTACTCGTACGGTATTGCACCGTTTTTGTGTGGTTTGGTACCGTAAGAAAGTACTCGTACGGTATTGCACCGTTTTGGTGTGGTTTGGTACCGTACCGAAGTACTCGTACGGTATTGCACCGTTTTGGTGTGGTTTGGTACCGTATGGATGTACTCGTACGCTATTGTACCCTTTTGGTTTGGTTTGGTACCGTAACGAAGTACTCGTACGGTATTACCAAACCACACAAAAACGTTACAATACCGTACGAGTACTACGTTACGGTACCAAACCACTCCAAAACGGTACAATAACCGTACGAGTACTTCGTTACTGTACCAAACCACACCAAAAGGGTACAATAGCGTACGAGTACTTCCATACGGTACCAAACCACACCAAAACGGTACAATACCGTACGATTACATCCATACGGTACCAAACCACACCAAAACGGTAAAATATCGTACGAGTACGTCCATATGGTACCAAACCACACCAAAACGGTACAATATCATACGAGTACGTCCATATGGTACGAAACCACACCAAAACGGTAGAATATCATACGAGTACATCCATACGGTACCAAACCACACCAAAACGGTACAATAACGTAGGAGTACCTCCATACGGCACCAAACCACACCAAAACGGTACAATACCGTACAAGTACTTTGTTACAGTACCAAACCACACAAAAATGGTACAATACCGTACGAGTACTACGTTACGGTAACAAACCACACCAAGATCTTACAATACCGTACGAGTATTTCGTTACTGTACCAAACCACACCGAAATGATACAATACCGTACGAGTACCACCATACAATACTAAACAACACGAAAATGGTACAATACCGTACTAGTGCTTCGTTACGGTACCAAATCTCACGAAAAGGGTAAAATACCGTACGAGTACCTCTATGCGGTACCAAACCACACCAAGATAGTACAATATCGTACGAGTACGTCCATTCGGTACCCAACCACACCAAAAGGGTAAAATATCGTACGAGTACTTCCATAAGCTACCAAACCACACCAAAAGCGTACAATAACGTACGAGTACCTCCATACGGTACCAAACCACATCAAAACGGTACAATACCGTACGAGTACATCCATACGGTACCAAACCACACGAAAATGGTACAATATCGTACGAGTACGTCCATACGGTACCAAACCACACCAAAATGGTACAATTTCGTACGAGTACGTCCATACGGTACCAAACCACACCAAAACGGTACAATATCGTACGAGTACGTCCATACGGTACCAAACCACACCAAAACAGTACAGTAACTTATGAGTACCTCCATACGGTACCAAACCACTCCAAAACGGTACAATACCGTACAAGTGTATCCATACGGTACGAAACCACAACAAAACGGTACAATATCGTACGAGTACCTCTATGCGGTACCAAACCACACCAAAATAGTACAATATCGTACGAGTACGTCCATACGGTAACAAACCACACCAAAACCGTACAATACCGTACGAGTATTTCGTTACTGTACCAAACCACACCGAAATGGTACAATAACGTACGAGTACAACCATACGAAACAAAACCACACCAAAACGGTACAATACCGTACTAGTGCTTCGTTTCGGTACCAAACCTCACCAAATGGGTACAATACCGTACGAGTACCTCTATACGGTAGCAAACCACACAAAAATGGTACAATACCGTACGAGTATATCCATACGGTACAAAACAACACTAAAATGGTACAATATCATACGAGTACCTCCATACGGAACAAAACCACGCCAAAATGGTACAATATCGTATGAGTACCTCCATACGCTACCAAACCGCACAAAAATGTTGCAATACCGTACGAGTACACCCATACGGTACCAAACCACACCAAAACGGTACAATAATGTACGAGTACCTCCATACGGCACCAAACCACACCAAAACGGTACAATACCGTACGAGTACTTTGTTACGGTACCAAACAACACAAAAATGGTACAATACCGTACGAGTACTACGTTACGGTAACAAACCACACCAAAATGTTACAATACCGTACGAGTATTTCGTTACTGTACCAAACAACACCGAAATGATACAATACTGTACGAGTACCACCATACGATACCGAACAACACGAAAATGGTACAATACTGTACTAGTGCTTCGTTACGGTACCAAATCTCACGAAAAGGGTACAATACCGTACGAGTAGCTCTATGCGGTACCAAACCACACAAAAATAGTACAATATCGTGCGAGTATGTCCATTCGGTACCAAACCACACCAAAACGGTACAATATCGTACAGGTACTTCCATACGGTACAAAACCACACAAAAAGGGTACAATAACGTACGAGTACCTCCATACGGTACCAAACCACACCAAAACGGTACAATACCGTACGAGTACTTTGTTACGGTACCAAACCACACAAAAACGTTACAATACCGTACGAGTACTACATTACGGTACCAAACCACACCAAAACGGTACAATACCGTACGAGTACTTCGTTACTGTACCAAACCACACCAAAAGGGTACAATAGCGTACGAGTACCTCCATACGGTACCAAACCACACCAAAACGGTACAATACCGTACGAGTACATCCATACGGTACCAAACCACACCAAAACAGTAAAATATCGTACGAGTACGTCCATATGGTACCAAACCACACCAAAACGGTACAATATCGTACGAGTACGTCCATATGGTACCAAACCACACCAAAACGGTAGAATATCATACGAGTACATCCATACGGTAACAAACCACACCAAAACGGAACAATAACGTATGAGTACCTCCATACGGCACCAAACCACACCAAAAAGGTACAATACCGTACGAGTACTTTGTTACGGTACAAAACCACACAAAAATGGTACAATACCGTACGAGTACTACGTTACGGTAACAAACCACACCGAAATGTTACAATACCGTACGAGTATTTCGTTACTGTACCAAACGACACCGAAATGATACAATACCGTACGAGTACAACCATACGATACCAAACAACACGAAAATGGTACAATACCGTACTAGTGCTTCGTTACGGTACCAAATCTCACGAAAAGGGTACAATACCGTACGAGTACCTCTATGCGGTACCAAACCACACCAAAATAGTGCAATATCGTGCGAGTACGTCCATTCGGTACCAAACCACACCAAAACGGTACAATATCGTACGAGTACTTCCATACGGTACCAAACCACACCAAAAGGGTACAATAACGTACGAGTACCTCCATACGGTACCAAACCACACCAAAACGGTACAATACCGTACGAGTACTTTGTTACGTTACCAAACCACACAAAAACGTTACAATACCGTACGAGTACTACGTTACGGTACCAAACCACACCAAAACGGTACAATAACCGTACGAGTACTTCGTTACTGTACCAAACCACACCAAAAGGGTACAATAGCGTACGAGTACCTCCATACGGTACCAAACCACACCAAAACGGTACAATACCGTACGAGTACACCCATACGGTACCAAACCCCACCAAAATGGTACAATAGCGTCTGAGTACCTCCATGCGGTACAAAACCACACCAACACGGTACAATACCGTACAAGTGTATCCATACGGTACCAAACCACATCAAAACGGTACAATATGGTACGAGTACCTCTGTGCGGTGCCAAACCACACCAAAATAGAACAATATCGTACGAGTACGTCCATTCGGTACCAAACCACACCAAAACGGTAGAATATCGTACGAGTACATCCATACGGTACCAAATCACACCAAAAGGGTACAATAACGTACGAGTACCTCCATACGGTACCAAACCACACCAAAACGGTACAATACCGTACGAGTACATCCATACGGTACCAAACCACACCAAAACCGTACAATATCGTACGAGTACGTCCATACGGTACCAAACCACACCAAAATGGTACAATATCGTACGAGTACGTCGATACGGTACCAAACCGCACCAAAACGGTACAATATCGTACGAGTACGTCCATACGGTACCAAACCACACCAAAACGGTATAATAACGTATGACTACCTCCATACGGTACCAAACCACACCAAAACGGTACAATACCGTACGAGTACTTTGTTACGGTACCAAACCACACAAAAACGGTGCAATACCGTACAAGTACTACGTTACGGTAACAAACCAAACCAAAACGGTACAATACCGTAAGAGTACTTCGTTACTGTACCAAACCACACCGAAATGGTACAATACCGTACGAGTACCACCATACAATACCAAACTACATGAAAACGGTACAATACCGGACTAGTGCTTTGTTACGGTAACAAACCTCACCAAAATGGTACAATACCGTACGACTACCTCCATACGGTACCAAACCACACAAAAATGGTACAATACTGTATGAGTATATCCATACGGTTCAAAACAACACTAAAATGGTACAATATCGTACGAGTACTTCCATACGGTACCAAACAACACCGAAACGGTACAATACCGTACAAGAGTATCCATACGGTACGAAACCACATCAAAACGGAACAATATCGTACGAGTACCCTATGCGGTACCAAACCACACCAAAATAGTGCAATATCGTACGAGTACGTCCATTCGGTACCAAACCACACCAAAATAGTACAATATCGTACGAGTACGTCCATATGGTAACAAACCACACCAAAATTATACAATACCGTACAAGTACTTCGTTACTGTACCAAACCACACCAAAAGGGTACAATAGCGTACGAGTACCTCTATACGGTACCAAACCACACCAAAACGGTACAATACCGTACAAGTGTATCCATACGGTACGAAACCACATCAAAACGGTACAATATCGTACGAGTACCTCTATGCGGTACCAAACCACACCAAAATAGTACAATATCGTACGAGTACGTCCATTCGGTACCAAACCACACCAAAATAGTACAATATCGTACGAGTACGTCCATACGGTAACAAACCACACCAAAACGGTACAATACCGTACGAGTACTTCGTTACTGTACCAAACCACATCGAAATGGTACAATAACGTACGAGTACCTCCATACGATACCAAACCACACCAAAACGGTACAATACCGTACTAGTGCTTCGTTTCGGTACCAAATCTCACCAAAAGGTTACAATACCGTACGAGTACCTCTATACGGTACCGAACCACACAAAAAAGGTACAATACCGTACGAGTATATCCATATGGTACAAAACAACACTAAAATTGTACAATATCGTACGAGTACCTCCATACGGTACCAAACCACACCAACACGGTACAATACCGTACAAGTGTATCCATACGGTACCAAACCACATCAAAACGGTACAATATCGTACGAGTACCTCTATGCGGTACCAAACCACACCAAAACGGTACAATATCGTACGAGTACGTCCATTCGGTACCAAACCACACCAAAACGGTACAATATCGTACGAGTACATCCATACGGTACCAAACAACACCAAAAGGGTACAATAACGTACGAGTACCTCCATACGGTACCAAACCACACCACAACGGTACAATACCGTACGAGTACTTCCATACGGTACCAAACCACACCAAAACGGTACAATATCGTACGAGTACGTCCATACGGTACCAAACCACACCAAAACGGTACAATACCGTACAAGTGTATCCTTACGGTACGAAACCACATCAAAACGGTACAATATCGTACAAGTACCTCTATGTGGTACCAAACCACACCAAAATAGTACAATATCGTATGAGTACGTCCATTCGGTACCAAACCACACCAAAATAGTACAATATCGTACGAGTACGTCCATTCGGTACCAAACCATACCAAAATAGTATAATATCGTACGAGTACGTCCATATGGTAACAAACCACACCAAAATGGTACAATACCGTACGAGTACTTCGTTACTGTACCAAACCACACCAAAAGGGTACAATAGCGTACGAGTACGTCCATACGGTACCAAACCACACCAAAACGGTACAATACCGTACAAGTGTATCCATACGGTACGAAACCACATCAAAACGGTACAATATCGTACAAGTACCTCTATGTGGTACCAAACCACACCAAAATAGTACAATATCGTACGAGTACGTCCATTCGGTACCAAACCACACCAAAATAGTACAATATCGTACGAGTACGTCCATTCGGTACCAAACCATACCAAAATAGTACAATATCGTACGAGTACGTCCATATGGTAACAAACCACACCAAAACGGTACAATACCGTACTAGTACTTCGTTACTGTACCAAACCACACCAAAATGGTACAATAGCGTACGAGTACCTCCATACGGTACCAAACCACACCAAAATCGTACTAGTACATCCATACGGTACCAAACCACACCAAAACGGTACAATAACGTACAAGTACCTCCATACGGTACCAAACCACACCAAAATGGTACAATACCGTACGAGTACTTTGTTACGGTACCAAACCACACAAAAACGATTCAATACCGTACGAGTACTACGTTACGGAACCAAACCACACCAAAACGGTACAATACCGTTCGAGTACATCGTTACGGTACCAAACCACTCCAAAATGGTACAATACTGTACGAGTACATCCATACGGTACCAAACAACACCAAAATGGTACAATGTCGTACGAGTACGTCCATACGGTACCAAACCACACCAAAACGGTACAATATCGTACGAGTACGTCCATACGGTACCAAACCACAACAAAACGGTACAATATCATACGAGTACTTCCATACGGTACCAAACCACACCAAAAGGGTACAATAGGGTACGAGTACCTCCATACGGTACCAAACCACACCAAAATGGTACAATATCGTACGAGTACATCCATACGGTACCAAACCACACCAAAAGGGTACAATAACGTACGAGTACCTCCATACTCTACCAAACCACACCAAAACGGTACAATACCGTATGAGTACATCCATACGGTACCAAACCACACCAAAACGGTACAATATCGTACGAGTACGTCCATACGGTACCAAACCACACCAAAACGGTACAATACCGTACTAGTGCTTCGTTACGGTACCAAACCACACAAAAATGGTACAATACCGTACGAGTACTACGTTACGGTAACAAACCACACCAAAATGGTACAATACCGTACGAGTACTTCGTTACTGTACCAAACCACACCGAAATGGTACAATACCGTACGAGTACCACCATACGATACCAATCCACTCCAAAACGGTACAATACCGTACTAGTGCTTCGTTACGGTACCAAACCTCACCAAAAGGGTACAATACCGTACGAGTACTACTTTACGGTAACAAACCACACCGAAATGATACAATACCGTACGAGTACCACCATAAGATACCAAACCACACCAAAATAGTGCAATACCGTACGAGTAAATCCATATGGTACCAAACCACACCAAAACGGTACAATATCGTACGAGTACATCCATACGGTACCAAACCCCACCAAAATGGTACAATACCGTACGAGTACTTCGTTAATGTACCAAACCACACCAAAAGGGTACAATAACGTACGAGTACCTCCATACGGTACCAAACCACACCAAAATGGTACAATACCGTACGAGTACTTTGTTACGGTACCAAAGCACACAAAAATGGTACAATACCGTACGAGTACTACGTTACGATAACTAACCACACCAAAACGGTACAATACCGTACGAGTACTTCGTTACTGTACCAAACCACACCGAAATGATACAATACCGTACGAGTACCACGATACGATACCAAACCACACGAAAATGGTACAATACCGTACTAGTGCTTCGTTACGGTACCAAATCTCACGAAAAGGGCACAATACCGTACGAGTACCTCCGTACGGTACAAAACAACCCAAAAATAGTACAATACCATACGAGTATATCCATACGGTTCAAAACAACACCAAAATGGTACAATATCGTACGAGTACCTCCGTACGGTACCAAACCACGCCAAAACGGTACAATATCGTATGAGTACCTCCATACGCTACCAAACCGCACAAAAACGTTGCAATACCGTACGAGTACACCCATACGGTACCAAACCGCACCAAAATGGTACAATACCATACGAGTACATCCATACAGTACCAAACCCCATCAAAACTGTACAATAGCGTACGAGTACCTCCATACGGTACCAAACAACACCAACATGGTACAATACCGTACAAGTGTATCCATACGGTACCAAACCACATCAAAACGGTACAATGTCGTACGAGTACCTCTATGCGGTACCAAACCACACCAAAATAGTACAATATCATACGAGTACGTCCATACGGTACCAAACCACAACAAAACGGTACAATATCGTACGAGTACTTCCATACGGTACCAAACCACACCAAAATGGTACAATAGGGTACGAGTACATCCATACGGTACCAAACCACACCAAAATGGTACAATATCGTACGAGTACATCCATACGGTACCAAACCACACCAAAATGGTACAATATCGTACGAGTACATCCATACGGTACCAAACCACACCAAAACGGTACAATAACGTACGAGTACCTCCATACTCTACCAAACCACACCAAAACGGTACAATATCGTACGAGTACGTCCATACGGTACCAAACCACACCAAAACGGTACAATATCGTACGAGTACTTCCACACGGTACCAAACCACACCAAAACGGTACAATAGCGTACGACTACCTCCATACGGTACCAAACCACGCCAAAACGGTACAATACCGTACGAGTACATCCATACGGTTCCAAACCACACCAAAATGGTACAATATCGTACGAGTACGTCCATACGGTACCAAACCACACCAACACGATACAATACCGTACGAGTACCAAACCACACCAACACGATACAATACCGTACGAGTACTTTGTTACAGTACCAAACCACACAAAAATAGTACAATACCGTACGAGTACAACGTTACGGTAACAAACCACACCAAAATGGTACAATACCGTATGAGTACTTCGTTACTGTACCAAACCACACCGAAATGGTACAATACCGTACGAGTACCACCATACGATACCAATCCACACCAAAACGGTACAATACCATACTAGTGCTTCGTTACGGTACCAAACCTCACCAAAAGGGTACAATACCATACGAGTACCTCCATACGGTACCAAACCACTACAAAACGGTACAATGTCGTACGACTACATCCATACGGTACCAAATCCCACCAAAACGGTACAATAGCGTACGAGTACCACCATACGGTACCAAACCACACAAAAATGGTACAATACCGAACGAGTATATCCATACGGTTCAAAACAACACTAAAACGGTACAATACCGTACGAGTACATCCATACGGTACCAAACCACAACAAAACGGTACAATATCGTACGAGTACTTCCATACGGTACCAAACCACACCAAAAGGGTACAATAGCGTACGAGTACCTCCATACGGTACCAACCACACCAAAACGGTACAATACCGTACGAGTACATCCATAAGGTACCAAACCACACCAAAATGGTACAATATCGTACGAGTACGTCCATACGGTACCAAACCGCACCAAAACGGTACAATATCGTACGAGTACGTCCATACGGTACCAAACCACACCAAAACGGTACAATATCGTATGAGTACGTCCATACGGTACCAAACCACAACAAAATAGTACAATATCGTACGAGTACTTCCATACAGTACCAAACCACACCAAAACGGTACAATAACGTGCGAGTACCTCCATACGAGTACCAAACCACACCAAAACGGTAAAATATCGTACGACTACGTCCATAAGGTACCAAACCACACCAAAATTGTACAATATCGTACGAGTACATCCATACGGTACCAAATCACACCAAAACGGTACAATACAGTACGAGTACTTCGGTACTGTACCCAACCACACCAAAAGAATACAATAGCATACGAGTACCTCCATATGGTACCAAACCACACCAAAATGGTACAATACCGAACAAGTTATCCATACGGTACCAAACCACATCAAAACGGTACAATATCGTACGAATACCTCTATGCAGTACTAAACCACACCAAAGAGTACAATATCGTACGAGTACGTCCATAAGGTACCAAACCACACCAAAATGGTACAATATCGTACAAGTACATCCATACGCTACCAAACCGCACCAAAATGGTGCAATACCGTACGAGTACATCCATACGGTACCAAACCGCACCAAAACGTAGAATACCGTACGAGTACATCCATACGGTACCAAAACGGTACAATAGCGTACGAGTACCTCCATACGGTACCAAACCGCACCAAAATGGTACAATACCATACGAGTACATCCACACGGTACCAAACCGCACCAAAACGGTACAATATTGTACGAGTTCCTCCATGCGGTACCAAACGCACAAAAATGGTACAATATCGTACGAGTACCTCCATAAGGTACAAAACCACACCAAAATGGTACAATTTCGTACGAGTACATCCATACGGTTCCAAACCACACCAAAATGGTACAATATCGTACGAGTCCCTCGATACGGTACCAAACCACACCAAAATGGTACAATATCGTACGAGTATATCTATGTGGTACCAAACCATACCAAAACGGTACAATATCATACGAGTAACTCCCTACGGTACCAAACCATACCAAAACGGTACAATATCGTACGAGTACATCTATACAGTACAAAACCACACCAAAATGGTACAATATCGTTCAAGTACCTCCATATGGTACCAAACCACACAAAAATAGTACGATACCGTACGAGTATTTCGTTATGGTACCAAACCACACAAAAATGGTACAATACAGTACGAGTACTTCGTTACTGTACCAAGTCACACCAAAATAGTACAATACCGTACGAGTACCACCATACGATACCAAACTGCACCAAAACGGTATAATATCGTACTAGTACTTCGTTACGGTACCAAACCTCACCAAAAGGGTACAATACCGTACGAGTACCTCCATACCGTTCCAAACCACACAAAAATGGTACAATACCATACGACTACATCCATACGGTACAAAACAACACAAAAATGGTACAATATCATACGAGTACCTCCATACGCTACCAAACCGCACCAAAACGGTGCAATACCGTACGAGTACATCCATACGGTACCAAACCGCACCAAAACGGTACAATACCGTAGGACTACATCCATACGGTACTAAATCGCACCAAAATGGTACAATAGCGTACGAGTACCGCCATACGGTACCAAACCGCACCAAAACGTTACAATACCGTACGAGTACATCCACACGGTACTAAACCGCACCAAAACGGTACAATATGGTAAGAGTACCTCCATGCGGTACCAAACGACACCAAAATGTTACAATATCGTACGAGTACCTCCATACGGTACCAAACCACACCAAAATGGAAAAATATCGTACGAGTACATCCATACGGTACGAAACCACACCAAAACGGTAGAATATCATACAAGTCCCTCGATACGGTACCAAACCACACAAAAACGGTACAATACCGTACGAGTACATCCATACGGTTCAAAATCTCACTAAAATGGTACAATATCGTACGAGTACGTCCATACGGTACCAAACAAAGAAAAAATGGTATAATATCTTATGAGTACCTCCATACGGTACATAACCGCACCAAAAGGGTGCAATACCGTACGAGTACATCCATACTGTACCCAACCGCCCCAAAATGGTACAATACCGTGCGAGTACATCCAAACGGTACCAAACCCCACCAAAACGGTAGACTACCGTACGAATACATCCATACGGTACCAAACCACACCAAAACGATACAATATCGTACGAGTAACTCCATACGGTACCAAACCATACCAAAATGGTACAATATCGTACGAGTACATCCATACGGTTCAAAACCACACCAAAACGGTACAATATCGAATGGTACAATATCGTATGAGTACATCCATACGGTACCGAACCACACCAAATTGGTACACTACCGTACGAGTACTTTGTTAAGGTACCAAACCACACCAAAACGGTACAATATTGTACGAGTATTTTGTTAAGGTACCAAACCACACCGAAACGGTACAATATGGTACGAGTACTTGATTACTGTACCAAACCACACCAAAACGGTAGAATACCGTAAGAGTACCACCATACGATACCAAAACACACCAACACGGTACAATACCATACTAGTGCTTCGTTGCGGTACTAAACCACATCAAAAGGGTACAATACCGTACGAGTACCTCCATACGATACCAAACCACGCAAAATGGTACAATACCGTACGAGTACATCCATACGGTACAAAACCACACTAAAATGGTACAATATCGAACGAGTACCTCCATACGGTAACAAACCACACCAAAACGCTGCAATACCGTACGAGTACATCCATACGGTACCAAATAACACCAAAACGGTACAATATCGTACGAGTACCTCCATACGGTATCAAACCACACCAAAACAGTACATTATCGTACGACTACATCGATACGATACCAAACCACACCAAAACGGTACAATATCGAATGGTACAATTTCGTACGACTACGTCCATACGGTACCAAAACAACACCAAAACGGTACAATACTGTACGAGTACTTTGTTAGCGGCACTCAACCACACAAAAATGGTACACTACCGTACGAGTACTTCGTTACGCTATCAAACCACACCAAAACGGTACAATACCGTACGAGTACCACCATACGATACCCAACCACACCAAAATGGTACAATACCGTACTGGTGCTTCGTTACGGTACCAAACCTCACAAAAAGGGTACAATACCGTACGAGTACCTCCATACGGTACAAAACCACAAAAAAATGGTACAATTCCGTACGAGTATATCTATACCGTTCAAAACAACACTAAAATGGTACAATATCGTACGAGTACCTCCGTACGGTACCAAACCACGCCAAAATGGTACAATATCGTATGAGTAACTCCATACGCTACCAAACCGCACAAAAACATTGCAATACTGTACGAGTACACCCATACGGTACCAAACCGCACCAAAACGGTACAATACCGTACGAGTACATCCATACGTTACCAAACCCCACCAAATTGGCACAATAGCGTACGAGTACCTCCATACGGTACCAAACCACACCAAAACGGTACAATACCGTACAAGTGTATCCGTACGGTACCAAACCACATCAAAACGGTACAATATTGTACGAGTACCTCTATGCGGTACCAAACCATACCAAAATAGTACGATATCGTACGAGTACGTCCATTCGGTACCAAACCACACCAAAACGGTACAATATCGTACGAGTACATCCATGCGGTACCAAACCACACCAAAACGGTACAATTACGTACGAATACCTCCAAACGGTACCAAACCACACCAAAACGGTACAATACCGTACAAGTGTATCCATACGGTACCAAACCACATCAAAATGGTACAATATCGTACGAGTGCCTCTATGCGGTACCAAACCACACCAAAATAGTAAAATATCGTACGAGTACGTCCATTTGGTACCAAACCACACCAAAATGGTACAATATCGTACGAGTACATCCATACGGTACCAAACCACACCAAAACGGTACAATAACGTACGAGTACCTCCATACGGTTCCAAACCACACCAAAATGGTACAATACGGTACGAGTACTTCGTTACTGTACCAACTCACACCAAAATAGTACAATACCGTACGAGTACCACCATACGATACCAAACCGCACCAAAACGGTACAATACCATACTAGTGCTTCGTTACAGTACCAAACCTCACCAAAAGGGTACATTACCATACGAGTACCTCCATACGGTACCAAACCAAACAAAAACGGCACATTACCGTACGAGTACGTCCATACGGTACAAAACAACACAAAAATGGTACAATATCGTACGAGTACCGCCATACGCTACCAAACCGCACCAAAACGGTGCAATACCGTTTGAGTATATCCATACGGTACCAAATCGCACCAAAACGGTATAATACCGTACGAGTACATCGATACGGTACCAAACCGCCTTAAAATGGCACAATATCGTACGAGTACCTCCATGCGGTACCAAACGCCACAAAAATGGTAGAATATCGTACGAGTACCTTCATACGGTACCAAACCACACTAAAATGGTACAATATCGTATGGGTACATCCATACGGTACCAAACCACATCAAAACGGTAGAATATCGTACGAGTCCCTCGATACGGTACCAAACCACACCAAAACGATACAATATCGTACGAGTACCTCCGTATGGTACCAAACCACACAAAAATGGTTCAATACCGTACGAGTACCTCCATACGGTACCAAACCACGCCAAAACGGTATAATATCTTATGAGTACCTCCATACGGTACATAACCGCCCCAAAATGGTGCAATACCGTACGAGTACATCCAGACGGTACCCAACCGCCTAAAAATGGTACAATACCGTGCGAGTACATCCATAGGGTACCAAACCCCACCAAAATGGTAGAATACCGTACAAATACATCCATACGGTACCAAACCACACCAAAATGGTACAATATTGTACGAGTATATCTATGCGGTAACAAACCACACCAAAACGGTACAATATCGTACGAGTAACTCCATACGGTACCAAACCATACCAAAACGGTACAATATCGTACGAGTACATCCATACGGTACCAAACCACACCAAAACGGTACAATATCGTATGAGTACCTCCATACGGTACCAAACCACACCAAATTGGTACAATACCGTACGAGTACTTTGTTACGGTAGCAAACCACACAAAAATGGTATAATATCGTACGAGTATTTTGTTAAGGTACCAAACCACACCAAAACGGTACAATACGGTACGAGTACTTCGTTACTGTACCAAACCACACCAAAATGGTACAATACCGTAAGAGTACCACCATACGATTCCAAACCACACCAACACGGTACAATACCGTACTAGTGCTTCGTTGCGGTACTAAACCACATCAAAAGGGTACAATACCGTACGAGTACATCCATACGGTACAAAACCACACTAAAATGGTACAATATCGTACGAGTACCTCCATACGGTAACAAACCACACCAAAACGCTGCAATACCGTACGAGTACATCCATACGGTACCAAACAACACCAAAACGGTACAATATCATACGAGTACCTCCATACGGTATCAAACCACACCAAAATGGTACAATATCGTACGAGTACATCGATATGATACCAAACCACGCCAAAACGGTACAATATCGAATGGTACAATTTCGTACGACTACGTCCATACGGTACCAAAACAACACCAAAACGGTACAATACTGTACGAGTACTTTGTTAGCGGTACTCAACCACACAAAAATGGGACACTACCGTACGAGTACTTCGTTACGCTATCAAACCACACCAAAACGGTACAATACCGTACGAGTACTTCGTTATTGTACCAAACCACATCAAAACGGTACAACACCGTACGAGTACTTCGTTACTGTACCAAACCACATCAAAACGGTACAATGCCGTACGAGTACCACCATACGATACCAAACCACACCAAAACGGTACAATACCGTACTAGTGCTTCGTTACAGTACCAAACCTCACCAAAAGGGTTCAATACCGTACGCGTACCTCCATACGATACCAAACCACACAAAAATAGTAGAATACTGTACGAGTATATCCATACGGTTCAAAACAACACTAAAATGGTACAATATCGTACGAGTACCTCCATACGGTACCAAACCACGCCAAACTGTACAATATCGTATGAGTACCTCCATACGCTACCAAACCGCACAAAAATGTTGCAATACTGTACGACTACCTCCACACGGTAGCAAACCTCACCAAAAGGGTACAATACCGTACGAGTACCTCCATACGGTACCAAACCACGCAAAAATGGTACAATATCGTACGAGTACCTCCATACGCTACCATACCACGCCAAAACGTTATAATATCTTATGAGTACCTCTATACGGTACCAAACCGCACCAAAACGGTTCAATACCGTACGAGTACATCCATATGGAACCCAACCGCCCCAAAAGGATACAATACCGTACGAGTACATCCATACGGTACCAAACCCCACCAAAACGGTACAATATCGTACGAGTAACTCCATACGGTACCAAACCATAACAAAACGGTACAATATCGTACGAGTACAACCATACGGTACCAAATCACACCAAAATGGTACAATATCGAATGGTACAATATCGTACAAGTACGTCCATACGATACCAAACCACACCAAAATGGTACAATATCGTACGAGTACCTCCATACGGTACCCAACCACACCAAAATGGTACAATACCGTACGGGTACTTTGTTACGGTACCAAACCACACAAAAACGGTACAATACCATTCGAGTATTTTGTTAAGGTACCAAACCACACCAAAATGGTACAATACGGTACGAGTACTTCGTTATTGTACCAAACCACACCAAAATGGTACAATACTATAAGAGTACCACCATACGATACCAAACCACACCAAAATGGTACAATAACGTACTAGTGCTTCGTTGCGGTACTAAACCACATCAAAAGGGTACAATACCGTACGAGTACCTCCATACGGTACAAAACCACACAAAATGGTACAATACCGTACGAGTACATCCATACGGTACAAAACCACACTAAAATGGTATAATATCGTACGAGTACCTCCATACGGTACCAAACCACACCAACACGCTGCAATATCGTACGAGTACATTCATACGGTACCAAACCACACCAAAATGGTACAATAACGTACGAGTACCTCCATACGGTACAAAACCACACCAAAATGGTACAATATCATACAAGTACCTCCATACGGTACCAAACCACATAAAAACGGTACGATACCGTACGAGTACTTCGTTACAGTACCAAACCACACCAAAACGGTACAATACGGTACGAGTACTTCGTTACGGTACCAAACCACACCAAAATAGTACAATACCGTACGAGTACCACCATACGATACCAAACCGCACCAAAACGGTACAATACCATACTAGTGCTTCGTTACAGTACCAAACCTCACCAAAAGGGTACAATACCATACGAGTACCTCCATACGGTACCAAACCACGCAAAAATGGTACAATATCGTACGAGTACCTCCATACGGTACCAAACCATGCCAAACTGTACAATATCGTAGGAGTACCTCCATACGCTACCAAACCGCACAAAAATGTTGCAATACTGTACGAGTACCTCCATACGGTAGCAAACCTCACCAAAAGGGTACAATACCGTACGAGTACCTCCATACGGTACCTAACCACGCAAAAATGGTACAATATCGTACGAGTACCTCCATACGCTACCATACCATGCCAAAACATTATAATATCTTATGAGTACCTCCATACGGTACCAAACCGCACCAAAACGGTTCAATACCGTACGAGTACATCCATATGGTACCCAACCGCCCCAAAAGGATACAATACCGTACGAGTACATCCATACGGTACCAAACCCCACCAAAACGGTACAATATCGTACGAGTAACTCCATACGGTACCAAACCATAACAAAACGGTACAATATCGTACGAGTACAACCATACGGTACCAAACCACACCAAAATGGTACAATATCGAATGGTACAATATCGTACAAGTACGTCCATACGATACCAAACCACACCAAAATGGTACAATATCGTACGAGTACCTCCATACGGTACCAAACCACACCAAAACGGTACAATACCGTACGAGTACTTTGTTACTGTACCAAACCACACAAAAACGGTACAATACCATTCGAGTATTTTGTTAAGGTACCAAACCACACCAAAATGGTACAATACGGTACGAGTACTTCGTTATTGTACCAAACCACACCAAAATGGTACAATACTATAAGAGTACCACCATACGATACCAAACCACACCAAAATGGTACAATAACGTACTAATGCTTCGTTGCGGTACTAAACCACATCAAAAGGGTACAATACCGTACGAGTACCTCCATACGGTACAAAACCACACAAAATGGTACAATACCGTACGAGTACATCCATGCGGTACAAAACCACACTAAAATGGTATAATATCGTACGAGTACCTCCATATGGTACCAAACCACACCAACACGCTGCAATATCGTACGAGTACATCCATACGGTACCAAACCACACCAAAATGGTACAATAACGTACGAGTACCTCCATACGGTACAAAACCACACCAAAATGGTACAATATCGTACAAGTACCTCCATACTGTATCAAACCACATAAAAACGGTACGATACCGTACGAGTACTTCGTTACAGAACCAAACCACACCAAAACGGTACAATACGGTACGAGTACTTCGTTACGGTACCAAACCACACCAAAATAGTACAATACCGTACGAGTACCACCATACGATACCAAACCGCACCAAAATGGTACAATACCATACTAGTGCTTCGTTACAGTACCAAACCTCACCAAAAGGGTACAATACCATACGAGTACCTCCATACGGTACCAAAGCAAACAAAAACGGTACAATACCCTACGAGTACATCCATACGGTACAAAACAACACGAAAATGGTACAATATCGTACGAGTACTGCCATACGCTACCAAACTGCACCAAAACGGTATAATACCGTACAAGTACATCGATACGGTACCAAACTGTACAAAAAAGGTACAATATCGTACGAGTACCTCCATGCGGTACCAAACGCCACAAAAATGGTACAATATCGTACGAGTACCTCCATACGGTACCAAACCACACTAAAATGGTACAATATCGTACGAGTACATCCATACGGTACCAAACCACATCAAAACGGTAGAATATCGTACGAGTCCCTCGATACGGTACCAAACCACACCAAAACGATACAATATCGTACGCGTACCTCCGTACGGTACCAAACCACACAAAAATGTTACAATACCCTACGAGTACATCCATACGGTACAAAACCACACTAAATGGGTACAATATCGTACGAGTACCTCCATACGGTACCAAACCACGCCAAAACGTTATAATATCTTACGAGTACCTCCATACGATACCAAACCGCACCAAAATGGTGCAATACGGTACGAGTACATCCATACGGTACCCAACCGCCCCAAAAGGATACAATACCGTACGAGTACATCCATACGGTACCAAACCCGACCAAAATGGTAGAATACCGTACGAATACATCCATACGGTACAAAACCACACCAAAACGGTACAATATCGTACGAGTATATCTATGCGGTACCAAACCACACCAAAATGGTACAATATCGTACGAGTAACTCCATACGGTACCAAACCATACCAAAACGGTACAATATCGTACGAGTACATCCATACGGTACCAAACCACACCAAAATGGTACAATATCGTACGAGTACATCCATACGGTGCCAAACCACACCAAAACGGTACAATATCGTACGAGTACCTCCATACGGTACCAAACGACACCAAAATGGTACAATACCGTACGAGTACTTTGTTACGGTATCAAACCACACAAAAACGGTAGAATACCGTACGAGTATTTTTTTAAGGTACCAAACCACACAAAAATGGTACAATACGGTACGAGAACTTCGTTACTATACGAACTCACACCAAAATAGTACAATACCGTACGAGTACCACCATACGATACCAAACCGCACCAAAACGGTACAATACGGTACGAGTACTTCGTTACGATACGAACTCACACCAGAATAGTACAATACCGTGCGAGTACCACCATAGGATACCAAACCGCACCAAAACGGTACAATACCATACTAGTGCTTCGTTACAGTACAAAACCTCACCAAAGGGTACAATACCGTACGAGTACCTCCATACGGTACCAAACCAAACAAAAATGGTACAATACCGTACGAGTACATCCATATGGTACAAAACAACACGAAAATGGTACAATATCGTACGAGTACCGCCATACGCTACCAAACCGCACCAAAACGGTGCAATACCGTACGAATATATCCATACGGTACCAAACCGCACCAAAACGGTATAATACCGTACGAGTACATCGATACGGTACAAAACCGCCCAAAAATGGTACAATATCGTACTAGTACCTCCGTACGGTACCAAACGCCACAAAAATGGTACAATATCGTACGAGTACCTCCATACGGTACCAAACCACACTAAAATGGTACAATATCATACGAGTACATCCATACGGTACCAAACCACATCAAAATGGTAGGATATCGTACGAGTCCCTCGATACGGTACCAAACCACACCAAAACGATACAATATCGTACGAGTACCTCCGTACGGTACCAAACCACACAAAAATGGTACAATACCGTACGAATACATCCATACGGTACAAAACCACACTAAAATGGTACAATATCGTACGAGTACCTCGATACGGTACCAGACCATGCCAAAACGTTATAATATCTTACGAGTACCTCCATACGATACCAAACCGCACCAAAACGGTGCAATACCGTACGAGTACATCCATACGGTACCCAACCGCCCCAAAAGGATACATTACCGTACGAGTACATCCGTACGGTACCAAACCCTACCAAAACGGTAGAATACCGTACGAATACATCCATACGGTACCAAACCACACCAAAATGGTACAATATCGTACGAGTATATCTATGCGGTACCATACCACACCAAAACGGTACAATATCGTACGAGTAACTCCATACGGTACCAAACCATACCAAAACGGTACAATATCGTACGAGTACATCCATACGGTACCAAACCACACCAAAAAGGTACAATATCGAATGGTACAATATCGTACGAGTACATCCATACGGTACCAAACCACACCAAAATGGTACAATATCGTACGAGTACCTCCATACCAACCAACACCAAAATGGTACAATATCGTACGAGTACCTCCATACGGTACCAAACCACACAAAAACGGTACAATACCGTACGAGTATTTTGTTAAGGTACCAAACCACACCAAAATGGTACAATACGGTACGAGTACTTCGTTACTGTACCAAACCACACCAAAATGGTACAATACCATAAGAGTATCACCATACGATACCAAACCACACCAAAACGGTACAATACCGTACTAGTGCTTCGTTGCGGTACTAAACCACATCAAAAGGGTACAATACCGTACGAGTACCTCCATACGGTACAAAACCACACAAAATGGTACAATACCATACGAGTACATCCATACGGTACAAAACAACACTAAAATGGTATAATATCGTACGAGTACCTCCATACGGTACAAAACCACACCAACACGCTGCAATACCGTACGAGTACATCCATACGGTACCAAACCACACCAAAACGGTACAATAACGTACGAGTACCTCCATACGGAACAAAACCACACCAAAATGGTACAATATCGTACAAGTACCACCATACGGTACCAAACCACATAAAAACGGTACGATACCTTACGAGTACTTCGTTACGGTACCAAACCACACCAAAACGGTACAATACGGTACGAGTACTTCGTTACTATACGAACTCACACCAAAATAGTACAATACCGTACGAGTACCACCATACGATACCACACCGCACCAAAATGGTACAATACCATACTAGTACTTCGTTACAGTAACAAACCTCACCAAAAGGGTACAATACCGTACGAGTACCTCTATACGGTACCAAACCAAACAAAAACGGTACAATACCGTACGAGTACATCCATACGGTACAAAACAACATGAAAATGGTACAATATCGTAAGAGTACCACCATACGCTACCAAACCGCACCAAAACGGTGCAATACCGTACGAGTATATCCATACGGTACCAAACCACACCAAAACGGAATAATACTGTACGAGTACATCGATACGGTACCAAACGGCACAAAAACGGTACAATATCGTACGAGTACCTCCATGCGGTACCAAACGAAACAAAAATGGTACAATATCGTACGAGTACCTCCATACGGTACCAAACCACACTAAAATGGTACAATATCGTACGAGTACATCCATACGGTACTAAACCACATCAAAACGGTAGAATATCGTACGAGTCCCTCGATACGGTACCAAACCACACAAAAATGATACAATATCGTACGAGTACCTCCGTACAGTACCAAACCACACAAAAATGGTACAATACCATACGAGTACATCCATACGGTACAAAACCACACTAAAATGGTACAATATCGTACGAGTACCTCCATACGGTACCAAACCACGCCAAAACGTTATAACATCTTACGAGTACCTCCATACGATACCAAACCGCACCAAAACGGTGCAATACCGTACGAGTACATCCATACGGTACCAAACCACACCAAAATTGTACAATATCGAACGAGTACCTCTATGCGGTACTAAAACACACCAAAGCGGTAGAATATCGTACGAGTATGTCCATACGGTACCAAACCAAACCAAAATCGTACAATATCGTACGACTACATCCATACGGTACCAAACCACACCAAAACGGTACAATATCATACGAGTAACTCCGTACGGTACCAAACCACACCAAAACGGTACAATATCGGTCGAGTACTTTGTTACGGTACCAAACCACACAAACATGATACAATACCGTACGAGTACTTCGTTACGGTACCAAACCACGCAAAAACGGTACAATACCGGTCGAGTACTTTGTTATGGTACCAAACCACAAAAAAACGGTGCAATACCGTACGAGTACTTCGTTACAGTACCAAACCTCACCAAAAGGGTTCAATACCGTACGCGTACCTCCATACGATACCAAACCACACAAAAATAGTAGAATACTGTACGAGTATATCCATACGGTTCAAAACAACACTAAAATGGTACAATATCGTACGAGTACCTCCATACGGTACCAAACCACGCCAAACTGTACAATATCGTATGAGTACCTCCATACGCTACCAAACCGCACAAAAATGTTGCAATACTGTACGACTACCTCCATACGGTAGCAAACCTCACCAAAAGGGTACAATACCGTACGAGTACCTCCATACGGTACCAAACCACGCAAAAATGGTACAATATCGTACGAGTACCTCCATACGCTACCATACCACGCCAAAACGTTATAATATCTTATGAGTACCTCTATACGGTACCAAACCGCACCAAAACGGTTCAATACCGTACGAGTACATCCATATGGTACCCAACCGCCCCAAAAGGATACAATACCGTACGAGTACATCCATACGGTACCAAACCCCACCAAAACGGTACAATATCGTACGAGTAACTGCATACGGTACCAAACCATAACAAAACGGTACAATATCGTACGAGTACAACCATACGGTACCAAACCACACCAAAATGGTACAATATCGAATGGTACAATATCGTACAAGTACGTCCATACGATACCAAACCACACCAAAATGGTACAATATCGTACGAGTACCTCCATACGGTACCAAACCACACCAAAATGGTACAATACCGTACGGGTACTTTGTTACGGTACCAAACCACACAAAAACGGTACAATACCATTCGAGTATTTTGTTAAGGTACCAAACCACACCAAAATGGTACAATACGGTACGAGTACTTCGTTATTGTACCAAACCACACCAAAATGGTACAATACTATAAGAGTACCACCATACGATACCAAACCACACCAAAATGGTACAATAACGTACTAGTGCTTCGTTGCGGTACTAAACCACATCAAAAGGGTACAATACCGTACGAGTACCTCCATACGGTACAAAACCACACAAAATGGTACAATACCGTACGAGTACATCCATACGGTACAAAACCACACTAAAATGGTATAATATCGTACGAGTACCTCCATACGGTACCAAACCACACCAACAGGCTGCAATATCGTACGAGTACATTCATACGGTACCAAACCACACCAAAATGGTACAATAACGTACGAGTACCTCCATACGGTACAAAACCACACCAAAATGGTACAATATCATACAAGTACCTCCATACGGTACCAAACCACATAAAAACGGTACGATACCGTACGAGTACTTCGTTACAGTACCAAACCACACCAAAACGGTACAATACGGTACGAGTACTTCGTTACGGTACCAAACCACACCAAAATAGTACAATACCGTACGAGTACCACCATACGATACCAAACCGCACCAAAACGGTACAATACCATACTAGTGCTTCGTTACAGTACCAAACCTCACCAAAAGGGTACAATACCATACGAGTACCTCCATACGGTACCAAACCACGCAAAAATGGTACAATATCGTACGAGTACCTCCATACGGTACCAAACCATGCAACACTGTACAATATCGTAGGAGTACCTCCATACGCTACCAAACCGCACAAAAATGTTGCAATACTGTACGAGTACCTCCATACGGTAGCAAACCTCACCAAAAGGGTACAATACCGTACGAGTACCTCCATACGGTACCAAACCACGCAAAAATGGTACAATATCGTACGAGTACCTCCATACGCTACCATACCATGCCAAAACATTAAAATATCTTATGAGTACCTCCATACGGTACCAAACCGCACCAAAACGGTTCAATACCGTACGAGTACATCCATATGGTACCCTACCGCCCCAAAAGGATACAATACCGTACGAGTACATCCATACGGTACCAAACCCCACCAAAACGGTACAATATCGTACGAGTAACTCCATACGGTACCAAACCATAACAAAACGGTACAATATCGTACGAGTACAACCATACGGTACCAAACCACACCAAAATGGTACAATATCGAATGGTACAATATCGTACAAGTACGTCCATACGATACCAAACCACACCAAAATGGTACAATATCGTACGAGTACCTCCATACGGTACCAAACCACACCAAAACGGTACAATACCGTACGAGTACTTTGTTACTGTACCAAACCACACAAAAACGGTACAATACCATTCGAGTATTTTGTTAAGGTACCAAACCACACCAAAATGGTACAATACGGTACGAGTACTTCGTTATTGTACCAAACCACACCAAAATGGTACAATACTATAAGAGTACCACCATACGATACCAAACCACACCAAAATGGTACAATAACGTACTAGTGCTTCGTTGCGGTACTAAACCACATCAAAAGGGTACAATACCGTACGAGTACCTCCATACGGTACAAAACCACACAAAATGGTACAATACCGTACGAGTACATCCATGCGGTACAAAACCACACTAAAATGGTATAATATCGTACGAGTACCTCCATATGGTACCAAACCACACCAACACGCTGCAATATCGTACGAGTACATCCATACGGTACCAAACCACACCAAAATGGTACAATAACGTACGAGTACCTCCATACGGTACAAAACCACACCAAAATGGTACAATATCGTACAAGTACCTCCATACGGTACCAAACCACATAAAAACGGTACGATACCGTACGAGTACTTCGTTACAGAACCAAACCACACCAAAACGGTACAATACGGTACGAGTACTTCGTTACGGTACCAAACCACACCAAAATAGTACAATACCATACGAGTACCACCATACGATACCAAACCGCACCAAAATGGTACAATACCATACTAGTGCTTCGTTACAGTACCAAACCTCACCAAAAGGGTACAATACCATACGAGTACCTCCATACGGTACCAAACCAAACAAAAACGGTACAATACCCTACGAGTACATCCATACGGTACAAAATAACACGAAAATGGTACAATATCGTACGAGTACTGCCATACGCTACCAAACTGCACCAAAACGGTATAATACCGTACAAGTACATCGATACGGTACCAAACTGTACAAAAACGGTACAATATCGTACGAGTACCTCCATGCGGTACCAAACGCCACAAAAATGGTACAATATCGTACGAGTACCTCCATACGGTACCAAACCACACTAAAATGGTACAATATCGTACGAGTACATCCATACGGTACCAAACCACATCAAAACGGTAGAATATCGTACGAGTCCCTCGATATGGTACCAAACCACACCAAAACGATACAATATCGTACGCGTACCTCCGTACGGTACCAAACCACACAAAAATGTTACAATACCCTACGAGTACATCCATACGGTACAAAACCACACTAAATGGGTACAATATCGTACGAGTACCTCCATACGGTACCAAACCACGCCAAAACGTTATAATATCTTACGAGTACCTCCATACGATACCAAACCGCACCAAAATGGTGCAATACGGTACGAGTACATCCATACGGTACCCAACCGCCCCAAAAGGATACAATACCGTACGAGTACATCCATACGGTACCAAACCCGACCAAAATGGTAGAATACCGTACGAATACATCCATACGGTACAAAACCACACCAAAACGGTACAATATCGTACGAGTATATCTATGCGGTACCAAACCACACCAAAATGGTACAATATCGTACGAGAAACTCCATACGGTACCAAACCATACCAAAACGGTACAATATCGTACGAGTACATCCATACGGTACCAAACCACACCAAAATGGTACAATATCGTACGAGTACATCCATACGGTGCCAAACCACACCAAAACGGTACAATATCGTACGAGTACCTCCATACGGTACCAAACGACACCAAAACGGTACAATACCGTACGAGTACTTTGTTACGGTATCAAACCACACAAAAACGGTAGAATACCGTACGAGTATTTTGTTAAGGTACCAAACCACACAAAAATGGTACAATACGGTACGAGAACTTCGTTACTATACGAACTCACACCAAAATAGTACAATACCGTACGAGTACCACCATACGATACCAAACCGCACCAAAACGGTACAATACGGTACGAGTACTTCGTTACGATACGAACTCACACCAGAATAGTACAATACCGTGCGAGTACCACCATAGGATACCAAACCGCACCAAAACGTTACAATACCATACTAGTGCTTCGTTACAGTACAAAACCTCACCAAAGGGTACAATACCGTACGAGTACCTCCATACGGTACCAAACCAAACAAAAATGGTACAATACCGTACGAGTACATCCATATGGTACAAAACAACACGAAAATGGTACAATATCGTACGAGTACCGCCATACGCTACCAAACCGCACCAAAACGGTGCAATACCGTACGAATATATCCATACGGTACCAAACCGCACCAAAACGATATAATACCGTACGAGTACATCGATACGGTACAAAACTGCCCAAAAATGGTACAATATCGTACTAGTACCTCCGTACGGTACCAAACGCCACAAAAATGGTACAATATCGTACGAGTACCTCCATACGGTACCAAACCACACTAAAATGGTACAATATCATACGAGTACATCCATACGGTACCAAACCACATCAAAATTTTAGGATATCGTACGAGTCCCTCGATACGGTACCAAACCACACCAAAACGATACAATATCGTACGAGTACCTCCGTACGGCACCAAACCACACAAAAATGGTACAATACCGTACGAATACATCCATACGGTACAAAACCACACTAAAATGGTACAATATCGTACGAGTACCTCGATACGGTACCAGACCATGCCAAAACGTTATAATATCTTACGAGTACCTCCATACGATACCAAACCGCACCAAAACGGTGCAATACCGTACGAGTACATCCATACGGTACCCAACCGCCCCAAAAGGATACATTACCGTACGAGTACATCCGTACGGTACCAAACCCTACCAAAACGGTAGAATACCGTACGAATACATCCATACGGTACCAAACCACACCAAAATGGTACAATATCGTACGAGTATATCTATGCGGTACCATACCACACCAAAACGGTACAATATCGTACGAGTAACTCCATACGGTACCAAACCATACCAAAACGGTACAATATCGTACGAGTACATCCATACGGTACCAAACCACACCAAAAAGGTACAATATCGAATGGTACAATATCGTACGAGTACATCCATACGGTACCAAACCACACCAAAATGGTACAATATCGTACGAGTACCTCCATACCAACCAACACCAAAATGGTACAATATCGTACGAGTACCTCCATACGGTACCAAACCACACAAAAACGGTACAATACCGTACGAGTATTTTGTTAAGGTACCAAACCACACCAAAATGGTACAATACGGTACGAGTACTTCGTTACTGTACCAAACCACACCAAAATGGTACAATACCATAAGAGTATCACCATACGATACCAAACCACACCAAAACGGTACAATACCGTACTAGTGCTTCGTTGCGGTACTAAACCACATCAAAAGGGTACAATACCGTACGAGTACCTCCATACGGTACAAAACCACACAAAATGGTACAATACCATACGAGTACATCCATACGGTACAAAACAACACTAAAATGGTATAATATCGTACGAGTACCTCCATACGGTACAAAACCACACCAACACGCTGCAATACCGTACGAGTACATCCATACGGTACCAAACCACACCAAAACAGTACAATAACGTACGAGTACCTCCATACGGAACAAAACCACACCAAAATGGTACAATATCGTACAAGTACCACCATACGGTACCAAACCACATAAAAACGGTACGATACCTTACGAGTACTTCGTTACGGTACCAAACCACACCAAAACGGTACAATACGGTACGAGTACTTCGTTACTATACGAACTCACACCAAAATAGTACAATACCGTACGAGTACCACCATACGATACCACACCGCACCAAAATGGTACAATACCATACTAGTACTTCGTTACAGTACCAAACCTCACCAAAAGGGTACAATACCGTACGAGTACCTCTATACGGTACCAAACCAAACAAAAACGGTACAATACCGTACGAGTACATCCATACGGTACAAAACAACACGAAAATGGTACAATATCGTAAGAGTACCACCATACGCTACCAAACCGCACCAAAACGGTGCAATACCGTACGAGTATATCCATACGGTACCAAACCACACCAAAACGGAATAATACTGTACGAGTACATCGATACGGTACCAAACGGCACAAAAACGGTACAATATCGTACGAGTACCTCCATGCGGTACCAAACGAAACAAAAATGGTACAATATCGTACGAGTACCTCCATACGGTACCAAACCACACTAAAATGGTACAATATCGTACGAGTACATCCATACGGTACTAAACCACATCAAAACGGTAGAATATCGTACGAGTCCCTCGATACGGTACCAAACCACACAAAAATGATACAATATCGTACGAGTACCTCCGTACAGTACCAAACCACACAAAAATGGTACAATACCATACGAGTACATCCATACGGTACAAAACCACACTAAAATGGTACAATATCGTACGAGTACCTCCATACGGTACCAAACCACGCCAAAACGTTATAACATCTTACGAGTACCTCCATACGATACCAAACCGCACCAAAAAGGTGCAATACCGTACGAGTACATCCATACGGTACCAAACCACACCAAAATTGTACAATATCGTACGAGTACCTCTATGCGGTACTAAAACACACCAAAGCGGTAGAATATCGTACGAGTATGTCCATACGGTACCAAACCAAACCAAAATCGTACAATATCGTACGACTACATCCATACGGTACCAAACCACACCAAAACGGTACAATATCGTACGAGTAACTCCGTACGGTACCAAACCACACCAAAACGGTACAATATCGGTCGAGTACTTTGTTACGGTACCAAACCACACAAACATGATACAATACCGTACGAGTACTTCGTAACGGTACCAAACCACGCAAAAACGGTACAATACCGGTCGAGTACTTTGTTATGGTACCAAACCACAAAAAAACGGTGCAATACCGTACGAGTACTTCGTTACAGTACCAAACCACGCAAAAACGGTACAATATCGTACGAGTACATCCGTACGGTTCAAAACCACCGTAAAATGGTACAATATCGTATGAGTACCTCCATACGGTACCAAACCACGCTGAAACGGTACAATATGGATGATTACTTCCATACGCTACCAAACCGCACCAAAACAGTGCAATACCGTACGAGTACATCCATACGGTACCAAATCGCCCCAAAACGGTACAATACCGTACGAGTACTTCCATACGGTACCAAACCACACCAAAATGGTACAATACCGTATGAGTAAATCCATACGACACAAAACCACACAAAAATGGTACAATATCGTACGACTACGTCCATACGGTACCAAACCATGCCAAAACGGTATAATATCTTATGAGTACCTCCATACGGTACCAAACCGCACCGAAACGGTGCAATACCGTACGAGTACATCCATACGGTACCAAACCGCCCCAAAATGGTACAATACCGTACGAGTACTTCCATACGGTACCAAACCACACCAAAATGGTACAATACCGTACGAGTACATCTATACGGTACCAAATCACACCAAAACGGTACAAAACTGTACGAGTACTTTGTTACGGTACCAAACCACACAAAAATGGCACAATACCGTACGAGTACTTCGTTACGGTACCAAACCACACCAAAACGGTACAATATCGTACGAGTACCTCTATGCGGTACCAAACCACACCAAAACGGTACAATACCGGTCGAGTACTTTGTTACGGTACCAAACCACACACAAAGGGTACAATACCGTACGAGTACTTCGTTATGGTACCAAACCACACCAAAATGGTACAATTCCGTACAAGTACTTCGTTACTGTACCAAATCACACCAAAACGGTACAATACCATACGAGTACCACCATACGATACCAAACAACACGAAAACTGTACAATACCGTAGTAGTGCTTCGTTACGGTACCAAACCTCACCAAAAGGGTACAATACCGTACGAGTACCTCCATACGGTACCAAACCACACAAAAATGGTACAATACCGTACGAGTACATCCATACGGTACAAAACCAAACTAAAATGGTACAATATCGTACGAGTACCTCCATACGGTACCAAACCACGCCGAAATGGTAAAATATCGATGATTACCTCCATACGCTACCAAACAGCACCAAAACGGTGCAATACCATACGAGTACATCCATACGGTACGAAACCGCACAAAAATGGTACAATACCGTACGAGTACATCCATACGGAACCAAACCGCACAAAAATGATACAATACTGTACGAGTCCATCCATACGATACCAAACCGCACCAAAACGGTACAATAGCGTACGAGTGTCTCCATACGGTACCAAACCAAACCAAAACGGTACAATACGGTACGAGTAAATCCATACGGTACCAAACCACACCAAAATTGTACAATGTCGTATGAGTACCTACAATATCGTACGAGTACATACATACGGTAGAAAACCACACTAAAATGGTACAATATTGTACGAGTACCTCCATACGGTACCAAACCATGCCAAAACAGTATAATATCTTATGAGTACCACCATACGGTGCCAAACCACGCCAAAATGGTACAATATCGTATGAGTACATTCATACGGTAACAAACCAAACCAAAATGGTACAATACCATACTAAGGCTTCGTTACGGTAACAAACCTCACCGAAAGGGTACAATACCATACGAGAACCTCCATACGGTACCAAACCACACCAAAACGGTACAATACCGTACAAGTACTTCGTTACGGTAGCAAACCACACCAAAATGTTACAAAAACGTACGAGTACCTCCATACTGTGCCAATTCACACCAAACCGTACAATACCGTACGAGTACCACCATACGGTACCAAACCACACCAAAACGGTACAATAATGTATGAGTACGTCCATACGGTACCAAACTGCACCAAAATGGTACAATACCGTACGAGTAATTCCATACGGTACCAAACCACACCAAAATGGTACAATATCATACGAGTACCTCCATACGGTACCAATCCACACCAAAATGGTACAATACCGTACGAGTACTTTGTTACGGTACCAAACCACACAAAAATGGTACTTGTACTTGTACCATAACAAAGTACTCGTACTTGTACCATTTTGGTGTGGTTTCGTACCGTATGGATGTACTCGTACAGTATTGCACCATTTTTGTGTGGTTTGGTACCGTAACAATGTACTCGTACTTGTACCGTTTTGGTGTGGTTTCGTACCGTATGTATGTACTCGTACAGTATTGTACCATTTTGGTGTGGTTTGGTATTGTAACAAAGTACTCATATAGTATTGTACCATTTTGGTGGGGTTTGGTACCGTATGGATGTACTCGTACGATATTGTACCATTTTGGTGTGGTTTGGTACCATATGGATATACTCGTACAGTATTGCACTGTTTTGGTGCGGTTTTGTACCGTTTGGAGGTACTCGTATGTTGTTGTACCGTCTTGGTGTTGTGTGGTACCGTATGGAGGTACTCGTACGATATTGTACCGTTTAGGTGTGGTTTGGTACCGTATGGATGTGCTCGTACGGTATTGTACTATTTTGGTGCGGTTTGGTACCGTATGGATGTTCTCGTACATTATTGTTCTGTTTTGGTGTGGATTGGTACCGTATGGCGGTACTCGTACGGTATTGTACGGTTTGGTGTGAACTGGCACAGTATGGAGGTACTCGTACGTTTTTGTAACATTTTGGTGTGGTTTGGTACCGTAATGAAGTACTTGTACGGTATTGTACCATTTTTGTGTAGTTTTGTACCGCATGGTGGTACTCATACTTTATTGTACCATTTTCGTGTGGTTTGGTACCGTATGGATGTACTCCTACGGTACCATGTGGATGTACTCGTACGTTATTGCGCTGTTTGGTACCGTTTTGAGGTAATCGTACGTTGTTGTACCGTCTTCGTGTGGTTTGGTACCGTATGGAGGTACTCGTGCGATATTGTACCGTTTTGGTGAGGTTTGGTACCGTATGGATGTACTCGTACAATATTGTACCGTTTTGGTGTGGTTTGGTACCGTATGGATGTACTCGTACGGTATTGCACCATTTTGGTGCGGTTTTGTACCGTATGATGGTACTCGTACGTTATTGTACCGTTTTGGTGTGGTTTCGTACCGTATGGATGTACTCTTACAGTATTGTACCATTTTGGTGTGGTTTAGTACCGTAACGAAGTACTTGTACGGTATTGTACTGTTTTTGTGTGGTTTTGTACCGCATCGAGTTACTCGTACTTTATTGTAACCTTTTCGTGTGGTTTGGTACCGTATGGATGTACTCGTACAGTATCATACGGTTTTGGTGTTGTTTGGTACCATATGGATGTACTCGTACGTTATTGCACCGTTTTGGTTTTTTTTGGTACCGTTTTGAGGTACTCGTACGTTGTTGTATCGTCTTGGTGTGGTTTGGTACCGTATGGAGGTACTCGTATGATATTGTACTATTTTGGTGTGGTTTGGTACCATATGGATGTACTCGTACGGTATTGTACCGTTTTGGTGTGGTTTCGTACCGCAAAGAATGTGCTCGTACGGTATTGTACCTTTTTTGCGTGGTTTGGTACCGTAACGAAGCACTAGTACTGTATTGTACCGTTTTGGTGTGGTTTGGTACCGTATGGAGGTACTCGTACGGTATTGTACCATTTTGTTGTGGTTTGGTACCGTAACGAAGCACTGGTACGGTATTGTACCATTTTGGTGAGGTTTGGTATCGTATGGTGGTACTCGTACGGTATTGTATCGTTTTGGTATGGTTTGGTACCATAACTTAGTACTCATACGGTATTGTACCATTTTGGTGTTGTTTGGTACCGTATGGATGTACTCGTACGGTATTGTACCGTTTTGTTGTGGTTTGGTACCGTATGGATGTACTCTTACGGTATTGCACCATTTTGGTGCGGTTTCGTGCCGTATGACGTTACTCGTACATTATTGTACCGTTTTGGTGTGGTTTGGTACCGTATGGATGTGCTCGTACGATATTGTACCCTTTTGGTGTGGTTTGGTACCGTATGGAAGTACTCGTACGGTATTGTACCATTTTGGTGCGGTTTGGTAGCGTATGGACGTACTCGTATGTTATTGTACTATTTTGGTGTGGTTTGGTACCGTATGGCGGTACTTGTACGGTAATGTACGGTTTGGTGTGAATTGGCACAGTATGGAGGTACTCGTACAGTAACGAAGTACTTGTATGGTATTGTATCGTTTTGGTGTGGTTTTGTACCGCATAGAGGTACTCGTACTTTATTGTACCATTTTCGTGTGGTTGGTACCGTATGGATGTACTCGTACTGTATCGCACCGTTTTGGTGTGGTTTTGTACCATATGGATGTACTCGTACGTTATTGCACCGTTTTGTGTTAATCGTACGTTGTTGTACCATCTTAGTGTGGTTTGGTACCGTATGGAGGTACTCGTACGATATTGTACTGTTTTGGGGTGGTTTGGTACCATACGGATGTACTCGTACTGTATTGTACCGTTTTGGTGTGGTTTCGTACCGTATGGATGTACTCGTACAGTATTGTACCATTTTGGTGTGGTTTGGTACCGTAACGAAGTACTCGTATGGTATTGTACCGTTTTGGTGTGGTTTTGTACCTTATTTAGGTACTCGTACGATATTGTACAGTTTTGGTGTGCTTTGGTACTGTATGGATGTGCTCATACGGTATTGTACCATTTTGGTGTGGTTTGGTACCGTAACGAAGCACTAGTACGGTATTGTACCATTTTGGTGAGGTTTGGTATCGTATGGTGGTACTCGTACGGTATTGTACCATTTTGGTATGGTTTGGTACCATAACTTAGTACTCACACGGTATTATACGATTTTGGGGTTGTTTGGTACCGTATGGATGTACTCGTACGGTATTGTACCGTTTTGTTGTGGTTTGGTACCGTATGGACGTACTCTTACGATATTGCCCCATTATGGTTTGGTTTGGTGCCGTATGACGTTACTCGTACGTTATTGTACCATTTTGGTGTGGTTTGGTACCGTATGGATGTGCTCGTACGATATTGTACCCTTTTGGTGTGGTTTGGTGTCGTATGGAAGTACTCGTACAGTATTGTACCATTTTGGTGCGGTTTGGTACCGTATGGACGTACTCGTACGTTATTGTACTATTTTGTTGTGGTTTGGTTCCGTGTGACGGTACTCGTACGGTATTGTACGGTTTGATGTGAATTGGCACAGTATGGAGGTACTCGTACGTTTTTGTAACATTTTGGTATGGTTTGGTACCGTAACGAAGTACTTGTACTGTATCGTACCGTTTTGGTGTGGTTTTGTACCGCATGGAGGTACTCGTACTTTATTGTACCATTTTCGTGTGGTTTGGTACCGTATGGATGTACTCGTACGGTATCGCACCGTTTTGGTTTAGTTTGGTACCATATGGATGTACTCGTACGTTATTGCACCGTTTTGTGTTAATCGTACGTTGTTGTACCATCTTAGTGTGGTTTGATACCGTATGGAGGTACTCGTACGATATTGTACTATTTTGGTGTGGTTTGGTACCATATGGATGTACTCATATGGTATTGTACCGTTTTGGTGTGGTTTGGTGCCGTATGGATGTACTCGCACAATATTGTACCGTTTTGGTGTGGTTTGGTAATGTATGGATGTACTCGTACGGTATTGCACCATTTTGGTGCGGTTTGGTACCGTATGATGGTACTCGTACGTTATTGTACCATTTTGGTGTCCTTTCATACCGTATGGATGTACTCGTACAGTATTGTACTGTTTTGGTGTGGTTTGGTACCGTAACGAAGTACTTGTACAGTATTGTACCATTTTGGTGTGGTTCTGTACCGCATGGAGGTACTCGTACTTTATTGTACCATTTTCGTGTGGTTTGGTACCGTATGGATGTACTAGTACGGTATCACACCGTTTTGGTGTGGTTAGGTACCATATGGATGTACTCGTACACTATTGCACCGTTTTTGTGCTGTTTGGTACCGTTTTAAGGTACTCGTACGTTGTTGTACCGTCTTGGTGTGGTTTGGTACCGTATGGAGGTACTTATACGATATTGTACAATTTTGGTGTGGTTTGGTACCATATGGATGTACTCGTACGGTATTGTACCATTTTGGCGTGGTTTGGTACCGTAACGAAGCACTAGTACGGTATTGTACCATTTTGGTGAGGTTTGGTATCGTATGGTGGTACTCGTACGGTATTGTACCCTTTTGGTGTGGTTTGGTGCCGTAACAAAGTACTCATACGGTATTGTACCATTTTGGTGAGGTTTGGTACCGTATGGAGGTACTCGTACGATATTGTACCGTTTTGGTGTGGTTTGGTACCATATGAATGTGCTCGTACGGTATTGTACCGTTTTGGTGAGGTTTGGTACCGTAACGAAGCACTAGTATGGTATTGTACCGTTTTGGTGAGGTTTGGTATCGTATGGTGGTACTCGTACGGTATTGTACCATTTCGGTATGGTTTGGTACCGTAACTTAGTACTCGTACGGTATTGTACCGTTTTGGTGTGGTTTGGTACCGTATGGATGTACTCGTACGGTATTGCACCGTTTTGGTGCGGTTTGGTACCGTATGACGGTACTCGTACGTTATTGTACCATTTTGGTGTAGTTTCGTACCGTATGAATGTACTCGTATAGTATTGTACCGTTTTTGTGTGGTTTGGTACCGTAACCAAGTACTCCTACGGTATTGTACCATTTTGGTGGGGTTTGGTACCGTATGGATGTACTCGTATGATATTATACCGTTTTGGTGTGGTTTGGTACCGTATGGATGTGCTCGTACGATATTGTACCCTTTTGGTGTGGTTTTGTACCGTATGGAAGTACTCGTACGGTATTGTACCGTTTTGCTGCGGTTTTGTACTGTATGGACATACTCGTACGTTATTGTACTGTTTTGGTGTGGTTTGGTACCGTATGGCGGTACTCGTACGGTATTGTACGGTTTGGTGTGAATTTGCACGGTGTGAAGGTACTAGTACGTTTTTGTAACATTTTGGTATGGTTGGGTACCGTAACGAAGTACTTGTACGGTATTGTACCGTTTTGGTGTGGTTTTGTACGGCATGGAGGTACTCGTACTTTATTGTACCATTTTTGTGTGGTTTGGTACCGTATGGATGTACTCGTACGGTATCGCACCGTTTTGGTGTGGTTTGGTACCCTATGGATGTACTCATCCGTTATTGCACCGTTTTGTGGTAATCGTACATTGTTGTACCATCTTAGTGTGGTTTTGTACCGTATGGAGGTACTCGTACGATATTGTACTGTTTTGGTGTGGTTTGGTACCATATGGATGTACTCATTTGGTATTGTACCGTTTTTGTGTGGTCTGGTACCGTATGGATGTACTCGTACGATATTGTACCATTTTGGTGTGGTTTGGTAACGTATGGATGTACTCGTACGGTATTGCACCATTTTGGTGCGGTTTGGTACCTTATGATGGTACTCGTACGTTATTGTACCATTTTGGTGTGGTTTCATACCATATGGATGTACTCGTACAGTATTGTACTGTTTTGGTGTGGTTTGGTACCGTAACAAAGTACTTGTACGGTATTGTACCATTTTGGTGTGGTTTTGTACCGCATGGAAGTACTCGTACTTTATTGTACCATTTTCGTGTGGTTTGGTACCGTATGGATGTACTAGTATGGTATCACACCGTTTTGGTGTGGTTTGGTACCATATGGATGTACTCGTACACTATTGCACCGTTTTGGTGCTGTTTGGTACCGTTTTAAGGTACTCGTACGTTGTTGTACCGTCATGGTGTGGTTTGGTACCGTATGGAGGTACTTATACGATATTGTACTATTTTGGTGTGGTTTGGTACCATATGGATGTACTCGTACGATATTGTACCATTTTGGTGTGGTTTGGTACCGTAACGAAGCACTAGTACGGTATTGTACCGTTATGGTGAGGTTTGGTATCGTATGGTGGTACTCGTACGGTATTGTACCCTTTTGGTGAGGTTTGGTACCGTAACAAAGTACTCATATGGCATTGGACCGTTTTGGTGAGGTTTGGTACCGTATGGAGGGACTCGTACGATATTGTACCATTTTTGTGTGGTTTGGTACCATCTGAATGTGCTCGTACGGTATTGTACCGTTTTGGTGTGGTTTGGTATCGTAACGAAGCACTAGTATTGTATTGTACCGTTTTGGTGAGGTTTGGTATCGTATGGTGGTACTCGTACGGTATTGTACCGTTTTGGTATGGTTTGGTACCGTAACTTAGTACTCGTACGGTATTGTACCGTTTTGGTGTGGTTTGGTACCGTATGGATGTACTTGTACGGTATTGCACCATTTTGGTGCGGTTTGGTACCGTACGGAGATACTCGTACGTTCTTGTAGCGTCTTGGTGTGGTTTGGTACCGTATGGATGTACTCGTACGGTATTGTACTATTTTGGTGTGATTTGGTACCGTATGGATGTGCTTGTACGATATTGTACCCTTTTGGTGTGGTTTGGTACCGTATGGATTTACTCGTACGGTAATGTACCATTTTGGTGGGGTTTGGTACCGTATGGATGTACTCGTATGGTATTGTACCATTTTGGTGCGGTATGGTACCGTATGGACGTACTCGTACGGTATTGCACCATTTTGGTGCGGTTTGGAACCGTATGATGGTACTCGTACGTTATTGTACCATTTTGGTGTGGTTTCGTACCGTATGGATGTACTCGTACACTATTGTACCGTTTTGGTGTGGTTTCGTACCGCATTCATGTACTCTTACAGTATTGTACCATTTTGGTGTGGTTTGGTACCGTAACGAAGTACTCGTATGGTATTGTACCATTTTGGTGGGGTTTGGTACCGTATGGATGTACTCGTACGATATTGTACCATTTTGGTGTGGTTTGGTACCATATGGATGTACTCGTACGGTATTGTACCGTTTTGGTGCGGTTTGGTACCGTATGGATGTACTCGTACGGTATTGCACCATTTTGCTGCGGTTTGGTACCGTATGATGGTACTCGTATGTTATTGTACCGTTTTGGTGTGGTTTCGTACCGTATGGATGTACTCGTATAGTATTGTACCATTTTGGTGTAGTTTCGTACCGTATGGATGTACTCGTACAGTATTGTACCATTTTCGTGTGGTTTGGTACCGTAACGAAGTACTTGTACGGTATTGTACCGTTTTGGTGGGGTTTGGTACCGTATGGTTGTACTCTTACGATATTGTTCCGTTTTGGTGTGGTTTGGTACCGTAACGAAGTACTTGTACGGTATTGTACCATTTTGGTGTGGTTTTGTCCCGCATGGAGGTACTCGTACTTTATTTTACCATTTTCGTGGGGTTTGGTACCGTATGGATGTACTCGTACGGTATTGTACCATTTTCGTGCGGTTTGGTACCGTATGGCTGTACTCGTACAATATTGTACCGTTTTGGTGTGGTTTGGTACCGTATGGATGTACTCGTATGGTATTGCACCATTTTGGTGCGGTTTGGTACCGTATGATGGTACTCGTACGTTATTGTAGCGTTTTGGTGTGGTTTTGTACCGTATGGATGTACTCGTACAGTATTGTACCATTTTTGTGTGGTTTGGTATCGTAACGAAGTACTCGTACGGTATTGTACCATTTTGGTGGGGTTTGGTACCGTATTGATGTACTCGTACGATATTGTACCGTTTTGGTGTGGTTTGGTACCATATGGATGTACTCGTACGGTATTGCACCGTTTTGGTGTAGTTTTGTACCGTAACGAAGTACTTGTACGGTATTGTACCATTTTCGTGTGGTTTGGTACCGTATGGATGTACTCGTACGGTACTGTACCGTTTTGGTGCGGTTTGGTACCGTATGGACGTACTCGTACGTTATTGTACTGTTTTAGTGTGGTTTGGTACTGTATGGCGGTACTCGTACGGAATTGTACGATTTGGTGTGAATTGGCATAGTATGGAGGTACTCGTACGTTTTTGTAACGTTTTGGTGAGGTTTTGTACCGTAACGAAGTACTTGTTCGGTATTGTACCGTTTTGGTGTTGTTTTGTATAGCATGGAGGTACTCGTACTTTATTGTATCATTTTGGTGTGGTTTCGTACCGTATGGATGTACTCGTACGGTATTGTTCTGTTTTGGTGTGGTTTGGTACCGTATGGATGTACTCGTACGGTATTGTACCATTTTGATGAGGTTTGGTACTGTATGGTGGTACTCGTACGGTATTGTACCGTTTTGGTGAGGTTTGGTATCGTATGGTGGTACTCGTACGGTATTGTACCGTTTTGGTATGGTTTGGTACCGTAACTTAGTTCTCGTACGGTATTGTACCGTTTTGGTGTGGTTTGGTACCGTATGGATGTACTCGTACCATATTGTACCATTTTGGTGTGGTTTGGTACCGTATGGATGTACTCGTACGGTATTGCACGATTTTGGTGCGGTTTGGTACCGTATGATGGTACTCGTACATTCTTGTAACGTTTTGGTGTGGTTTCGTACCGAATGGATGTACTCGTACAGTATTGTACCGTTTTGGTGTGGTTTGGTACCGTAACGAAGTACTCGTATGGTATTGTACCGTGTTGGTGGGCTTTGGTACCGTATGGATGTATTCGTACGATATTGTACCGTTTTGGCGTGGTTTGGTACCATATGGATGTATTCGTATGGTATTGCACCATTTTGGTGAGGTTTTGTACCGTTTGGAGGTACTCGTACGTTGTTGTACCGTCTTGGTGTGGTTTGGTACCGTATGGAGGTACTCGTACGATATTGTACCATTTTGGTGTGGTTTGGTAACGCATGGATGAGCTCGTGCGATAATGTACCCTTTTGGTGTGGTTTGGTACCGTATGGAAGTACTCGTACGGTATTGTACCGTTTTGGTATGGTTTGGTACCGTAACTTAGTTCTCGTACGGTATTGTACCGTTTTCGTGTGGTTTGGTACCGTATGGATGTACTCATACCATAGTGTACCATTTTGGTGTGGATTGGTACCGTATGGACGTACTCGTACGGTAGTGCACCATTTTAGTGCGGTTTGGTACCATATGATGGTACTCGTACGTTATTGTAACGTTTTGGTGTGGTTTCGTACCGTATGGATGTACTCGTACAGTATTGTACCATTTTTGTGTCGTTTGGTACCGTAACGAAGTACTCGAACGGTATTGTACCGTTTTGGTGGGGTTTGGCACCGTATGGCGTACTCGTAGGTTATTGTACTATTTTCGCGTGGTTTGGTACGGTATGGCGGTACTCGTACAGTATTGTACGGTTTCGTGTGAATTGGCACAGTGTGGAGGTACTCGTACGTTTTTGTAACGTTTTGGTGTGGTTTGGTACCGTAACGAAGTACTTGTACGGTATTGTACCGTTTTGGTGTGGTTTTGTACCGTATGGAGGTAGTCGTACTTTATTGTACCATTTTCGTGGGGTTTGGTACCGTATGGATGTACTCGTTCGGTATTGTACCGTTTTGGTGCGGTTTGGTACCGTATGGACGTACTCGTAAGTTATTGTACTGTTTTGGTGTGGTTAGGTACCGTATGGCGGTACTCGTACGGTATTGTACGGTTTGGTGTGAATTGGCACAGTATGGAGGTACTCGTACGTTTTTGTAACGTTTTGGTGTGGTTTGGTACCGTAACGAAGTACTTGTACGGTATTGTACCGTTTTGGTGTGGTTTTGTACCGCATGGAGGTACTCGTACTTTATTGTACCATTTTCGTGTGGTTTGGTACCGTATGGATGTACTCGTACGGTATTGTACCGTTTTGGTGCGGTTTGGTACCGTATTGATGTACTCGTACAATATTGTACCGTTTTGGTGCTGTTTGGTACCGTATGTATGTACTCGTACGGTATTGCACCATTTTGGTGCGGTTTGGAACCGTAAGATGGTACTTGTATGTTATTGTGCCGTTTTGGTGTGGTTTTGTACCGTATGGATGTACTCGTACAGTATTGTACCATTTTGGTGTAGTTTGGTACCATAACGAAGTACTCGTACGGTATTGTACCCTTTTGGTGGGGTTTTGTACCGTATGGATGTTCTCGTACGATATTGTACCGTTTTGGTGTGGTTTGGTACCATATGGATTTACTCGTACGGTATTGCACCGTTTTGGTGCGGTTTTGTACCGTTTGGAGGTACTCGTACGGTGTTGTACCGTCTTGGTGTGGTTTGTTACCGTATGGATGTGCTCGTACGATATTGTACCCTTTTGGTGTGGTTTAGTACCGTATGGATGTCCTCGTACGGTATTGTACGGTTTGGTGTGAATTGGCACAGTATGGAGGTACTCGTACGTTTTTGTAACGTTTTCGTGTGGTTTGGTACCGTAACGAAGTACTTGTACGGTATTGTACAATTTACGTGTGGTTTTGTACCGTATGGAGGTACTCGTATTTTATTGTACCATTTTCGTATGGTTTGGTACCGTATGAATGTACTCGTACGGTACTGTACCGTTTTGGTGCGGTTTGGTACCGTATGGACGTACTCGTACGTTATTGTACTGTTTTGGTGTGGTTTGGTACCGTATGGCGGTACTCGTACGGTATTGTACGGTTTGGTGTGAATTGGCATAGGATGGAGGTACTCGTACGTTTTTGTAACGTTTTGGTGTGGTTTGGTACCGTCACGATGTACTTGTACGGTATTGTACCATTTTGGTGTGGTTTTGTACAGCATGGAGGGACTCGTACTTTCTTGTACCGTTTTGGTGTGGTTTGGTACCCTATGGATGTACTCGTACGGTATTGTACCGTTTTGGTATGGTTTGGTACCGTATGGATGTACCCGTACCATATTGTACCGTTTTGGTGTGGTTTGGTACCGTATGGATGTACTCATACGGTATTGCACCATTTTGGTGCGGTTTGGTACCGTATAATGGTACTCGTACGTTATTGTAACGTTTTGGTGTGGTTTCGTACCGTAAAGATGTACTCGTACAGTATTGTACCGTTTTGGGGTGGTTTGGTACTGTAACGAAGTACTCGTACGGTATTGTACCATTTTGGTGGGGTTTGGTACCGTATGAATGTACTCGTACGATATTGTACCGTTTTGGTGTGGTTTGGTACCAGATGGATGTACTCGTATGGTATTGCACCGTTTAGGTGAGGTTTTGTACCGTTTGGAGGTACTCGTACGTTGTAGTACCGTCTTGGTGTGGTTTTGTACCGTATGGATGTACTCGTACGGTATCTCACCGTTTTGGTGTGGTTTGGTACTATATGGATGTACTCGTACGTTATTGCACCGTTTTGGTGCTGTTTGGTACCATTTTGAGGTACTCGTGTGTTGTTGTACCGTCTTGGTGTGGTTTTGTACCGTATGGACGTACTCCTACAATATTGTACTCGTACGGTATTGTACCGTTTTGGTGAGGTTTGGTATCGTATGGTGGTACTCGTACGGTATTGTACCGTTTTGGTGTGGTTTGGAGCCGTAACAAAGTACTCGTACGGTATCGTACCGTTTTGGTGTGGTTTGGTACCGTATGGAGGTACTCGTACGATATTGTACCATTTTGGTGTGGTTTGGTACCGTATGGATGTACTTGTACGATATTGTACCGTTTTGTTGTGGTTGGGTATCGCAACGAAGCACTTGTACGGTATTGTACCATTTTGGTGTGGTTTGGTACCGTATGGATTTGCTCATACGATATTGTACCCTTTTGCTGTAGTTTGGTACCGTAAGGATGCGCTCGTACGATATTGTACCGTTTTGGTGTGGTTTGGTACCTTATGGATGTACTCGTACGGTATTGCACCGTTTTGGTGCGGTTTGGTACCGTTTGGAGGCACTCGTACGTTATTGTACCGTCTTGGTTTGATTTGGTACCGTATGGAGGTACTCGTACGATATTGTACCATTTTGGTGTGGTTTGGTACCGTATGGATGTACTCGTACGGTATTGTACTGTTTTGGTGTTGTTCGGTACCGTATGGATGTGCTTGTACGATATTGTACCCTTTTGGTGTGGTTTGGTACCGTATGGAGGTACTCGTACGATATTGTACCATTTTGGTGTGGTTTGGTACCGTATAGATGTACTTGTACGATATTGTACCATTTTGTTGTGGTTCGGTACCGCAACGAAGCACTAGTACGGTATTGTACCGTGTTGGTGTGGTTTGGTACCGTATGGATTTGCTCATACGATATTGAACCCTCTTGCTGTAGTTTGGTACCGTAAGGATGTGCTCGTACGATCTTGTACCATTTTGGTGTGGTTCGGTACCGTATGGATGTACTCGTACGGTATTGCACCATTTTGGTGCGGTTTTGTACCGTATGATGGTACTCGTACGTTATTGTACCGTTTTGGTGTGGTTTCGTACCATATGGATGTACTCGTATGGTATTGTACCGTTTTGGTGTGGTTTGGTACCGTAACGAAGTACTCGTACGGTATTGTACCGTTTTGGTGGGGTTTGGTACCGTATGGATGTACTCGTACGATATTGTACCGTTTTGGTGTAGTTCGGTACCGTATGGATGTACTCGTACGGTATTGTACTATTTTGCTGTTGTTTGGTACCGTATGGATGTGCTTGTACGATATTGTACCATTTTGGTGTGGTTTGGTACCGTATGGAAGTACTCGTACGGTAATGTACTATTTTGGTGTGGTTTGGTACCATATGGATGTACTTGGACGGTATTGTACCGTTTTGGTGTGGTTTGGTACCGTATGGAGGTACTCGTACGATATTGTACCATTTTGGTGTGGTTTGGTACCGTATGGATGTACTTGAACGATATTGTACCATTTTGTTGTGGTTTGGTACCGCAACGAAGCACTAGTACGGTATTGTACCATTTTGGTGTGGCTTGGTACCGTATGGATTTGCTCGTACGATATTGTCCCCTTTTGCTGTGGTTTGGCACCGCATGGATGTGCTCGTACGATATTGTATCGTTTTGGTGTGGTTTGGTACCGTATGGATGTACTCGTACGGTATTGCACCATTTTGGTGCGGTTTGGTACCGTATGATGGTACTCGTACGTTATTGTACCGTTTTGGTGTGGTTTCGTACCATATGGATGTACTCGTACGGTATTGTACCGTTTTGGTGTGGTTTGGTACCGTAACGGAGTACTCGTACGGTATTTTACCGTTTTGGTTGGGTTTGGTACCGTATGGATATACTCGTACGATATTGTACCGTTATGGTGTGGTTTGATACCGTATGGATGTACTCATACAGTATTGTACCGTTTTGGTGTGGTTTGGTGCCGTAACGAAGTACTCGTACGGTATTGTACCATTTTTGTGGGGTTTGGTACCATATGGATGTACTCGTACGATATTGTACCGTTTTGGTGTGGTTTGGTACCATATGGATGTACTCGTTTGGTAATGCACCGTTTTGGTGAGGTTTTGTACCGTTTGGAGGTACTCGTACGTTGTTTTACCGTCTTGGTGTGGTTTGGTACCGTATGGAGGTACTCGTACGATATTGTACCGTTTTGGTGTGGTTTCGTGCCGTATGGATGTGCTTGTACGATATTGTACCCTTTTGGTGTGCTTTGGTACCGTATGGATGTCCTCGTACGGTATTGTACCATTTTGGTACGGTTTGGTACCGTATGGACGTACTCGTACGTTATTGTTCTGTTTTGGTGTGGTTTGGTACCGTATGGCGGTATTCGTACGGTATTGTACGGTTTGGTGTGAATTGGCACAGTATGGAGGTACTCGTACGTTTTTGTAATGTTTTGGTGTGGTTTGGTACTGTAACGAAGTACTTGTACGGTTTTGTACCATTTTGGTGTGGTTTTGTACCGCATGGAGGTACTCGTACTTTGTTGTACCATTTTCGTGTGGTTTTGTACCGTATGATGTACTCGTACGGTATCTCACCGTTTTGGTGTGGTTTGGTACCACATGGATGTACTCGTACGTTATTGCACCGTTTTTATGCCATTTGGTACCGTTTTGAGGTACTCGAGCGTTGTTGTACCGTCTTGGTGTGGTTTTGTACCGTATGGAGGTACTCGTACGATATTGTACTGTTTTGGTGTGGTTTGGTACCATATGCATGTACTCGTACGGTATTGTATCATTTTGGTGAGGTTTGGTATCGTATGGTGGTACTCGTACGGTATTGTACCGATTTGGTGTGGTTTGGTGCCGTAACAAAGTACTCGTACGGTATTGTACCATTTTGGTGTGGTTTGGTACCGTATGGAGGTACTCGTACGATATTGTACCGTTTTTGTGTGGTTTGGTACCGTATGGATGTACTTGTACGATCTTGTACCGTTTTGTTGTGGTTTGGTACCGCAACGAAGCACTAGTACGGTATTGTACCGTTTTGGTGTGGTTTGGTACCGTATGGATTTGCTCGTACGATATTGTAACCTTTTGCTGTAGTTTGGTACCGTATGGATGTGCTCGTACGATATTGTACCGTTTTGGTGTGGTTCGGTACCGTATGGATGTACTCGTACGGTATTGCACCATTTTGGTGCGGTTTGGTACCGTATGATGGTACTCGTACGTTATTGTACCGTTTTGGTGTGGTTTCGTACCATATGGATGTACTCGTACGGTATTGTACCGTAACGAAGTACTCGTACGGTATTGTACCGTTTTGGTGGGGTTTGGTACCGTATGGATGTACTCGTACGATATTGTACCGTTTTAGTGTGGTTTGGTACCATATGGATGCACTCGTACGGTATTGCACCGTTTTGGTGCGGTTTGGTACCGTTTGGAGGTACTCGTACGTTTTTGTTCCGTTTTGGTGTGGTTTGGTACCGTATGGAGGTACTCGTACGATATTGTACCGTTTTGGTGTGGTTTGGTACCGTATGGATGTACTCGTACTGTATTGTACTATTTTGGTGTTGTTTTGTACCGTATGGATGTGCTTGTACGATATTGTACCCTTTTGGTGTGGTTTGGTACCGTATGGATGTACTCGTACGGTAATGTACCATTTTGGTGTGGTTTGGTACCGTATGGATGTACTTGGACGGTATTGTACCGTTTTGGTGTGGTTTGGTACCGTATGGAGGTACTCGTACGATATTGTACCGTTTTGGTGTGGTTTGGTACCGTATGGATGTACTTGAACGATATTGTACCATTTTGTTGTGGTTTGGTACCGCAACGAAGCACTAGTACGGTATTTTACCGTTTTGGCGTGGTTTGGTACCGTATGGATTTGCTCGTACGATATTGTACCCTTTTGCTGTGGTTTGGTACCGTATGGATGTGCTCATACGATATTGTTCCATTTTGGTGTGGTTTGGTACCGTATGGATGTACTCGTACGGTATTGCACCATTTTGGTGCGGTTTTGTACCGTATGATGGTACTCGTACGTTATTGTACCGTTCTAGTGTGGTTTCGTATTGTAACGCCCCGAATTTTGGGTACGTTAAAAGGACATTTTATTGATAACATCAAATGGAGTCTGGCTCTTATTACAACAAATATTCTCACAAGAGTTCAATATTTACACAAATGAAGGGGGTTCTAAGGTTCCTAACTACGGCTCCTCCTTCTTCTCCATCCTAGCCAGCTCCTCTACTCTAAAAGCCTCCACGGTGAACTGCTTACCCTGATCATCTACAAAATCTGACACATTATACCGACGTCGCCACCCATATAATATGTCAGGGTCAACAAAAGGTAACACCGTGAGCTACAACAGCTCAGCAGGAAAATCCCGTACCCGCTAACCCATACTTACAAACAACAGGAAATAACACATCGATTTCCACATTCTAAATATATACACAGTTAATCAATGACACATCCACATTCATTAATCATCTATCGTTGGTGTCCAAGATTTTCTGTGTATCTCCTACGCGACTCATCGTAGACCGTGTCATCATTATCATTTACAAAACAATATTTCCAAAAATCATTTGTTTAACACACACAATTTGCATTGGCTCCGTACCGCGGATAACCAAGCTACACACCCAACCTCGGTTCTGCCTTTCCAGTCTCCCGAGTATCCTCACAATGGTTCCGCCGTCCCGGGTTCCCATTGGCACACAAAAATATTTGCATTGGCTCCGTACCGCGGATAACCAAGCTACACACCCAACCTCGGTTCCGCCGTTCCGGACTCCCGAGTATATCCTCACAATGGTTCCGCAGTCCCGGGTTCCCATTGGCACACAAAAATATTTGCATTGGCTCCGTACCTCGGATAACCAAGCTACACACCCAACCTCGGTTCCGCCGTTCCGGACTCCCGAGTATCCTCACAATGGTTCCGCCGTCCCGGGTTCCCATTGGCACACAAAAGTATTTGCATTGGCTCCGTACCGCGGATAACCAAGCTACACCTCACCATGGTTCCGCCGCTCCGGGTTCCCATGGGAACGCACACAATTTAAAACCCTCGGTTCCGCCGCTCCGGGTTCCCGAGTATTTCCACAATGATTCCGCCGCTCCGGGTTCTCATTGGGTTTTTCAACATACACCACACAATGGGCTACCACGTCCGGCCACATTGCGGTTTTCGAAAATTCAAAACCTTTTCAAAATACGTCTTTTACACACGCACACACACATCTCACATAATGCCACCCGAAACCGGTCATTATGTTGTTTCAAAATATTTCCTTCCTCGATAAACATTTTCCTTCATTAACCACACCCTAGGTGTCATGTTTCTACTTTCTCGATTCTCGTGTCTCGTTACATGCAAAGACTCCGCGGTAGGACAAACGTAAGCAAGAATCATCCTAACAAGATCATCCAATTCTATATTACTCATCACGCTCAATTACTACTTATAGCATAACGCCACATGTACGGACGCCTTTGGAGTGTATCACTTATGCTTACTCGAAGCACAACGCCACATGTACGGACGTCTTTGGAGTGAAATCACTTATGCTTTATCACATACCACAAGTAATACAAGCAATTCATATATGCATATTCATAACTATCTTAAATATCAAAAATACAAATACTTCTAAACAAACGATAAGTACGTAAGGATGAACTACATATAATTAGGAGTAGTAGATAAGGATAATCTACATTATACTTTCCAACATACGGTTCTACGTTATACGTTGAGTTAGTGGACGAGGGACTCTACTTTATACGTAGGGAAGTGAGTAGAGGTATTCTACCTTACTTCTTGGCGGTAGTCGGCTACGGAAGGTACGTCGGCTATCGGAAAGTACGTCGGTGGTCGGGCGGAGTAACTTCCTACGGTGGTCTCCGGTAGCTTCGAAAGAGAAAGGTTTCTCTCGAAACTTCTACTAGACTATTACTACTACTACTTTTGGATCGAGAGGGTGGTCGAGTGGCGGTTTAGTGGCGGCCTAGGATGAGTTTCTTGAAGAACTCAAGAACTACTCAAGAACATGAAGAACAAAAGAAAGAACAAAGAAAGAACATAATTTTTCTAGAGAGAAGTTGGAGCAATGAGAAGGTGTGAGTTGAATGGCAAACATGGGGTGCTATTTATAGGCAAAACCTTGGCTCCCTCTCCCTCTCTAATGGCTGGCCCTCTCTGTCTCTAAATCCTTCATGGATTTGCTCCATTAAGTCATCAAATCAACCTTTCAACCAAGTCATAGCCCTTTCTCCAATCTTAGGCCAAATCTTAGGTGTAAGGCTATGAAACCAACTAAGATTTTTAGCCTTTCTAGGTAATTATAACCTAGGTCTAGCTTGTAGTTAAGGTCTAAGGCTAATAAAGGCTAGGATTGTGTCATAAAGGTCCATCATAGGTTGTCATTAGGCAAAATAGACTTAGGCCTAATAAGGTAGCTTGCAAGGCTAGGTTTAGTCCTTGGATTTGATCTTTGGGAGATTTGTTGGAAGAAAGGGGACAATGGTACAAGATTTGGAAACTAAACAATCCTAGAAGTACAATGGGGGAGTTATGTTTGGCTAGGAGAAAGATTCACCAAGGATGAAGAAAGATCAAGGAAGGATCATGAAAGTACAATCCCATCTTCTTCTATCTTTCCTCCTCTCTCTCTCTCTCTCTCTCTCTCTCTCGGCATTCTCTCTCTCTCTCTCTCTCTCTCTCTCAAGTACACACACATATATATATATATATATATATATATATATATATATATAAATGCAAGAAAGAATAAGAAAGGTACAAAGTACAAGATTTACAAAATCAAATACCCAATAAAGAAATCCAATTTAGGCAGATGTTGGAGTAAACTAATAAACTAGTGTACTAATGTACTCTAGGAAGATCAACTCCCCAATAATTAAATCCAATTGGGTACAAAACCCCAATACAAAATAATAAAAAGGTACTTAGGAGAATAATAGGCTTTAAAGGCTACAAGTACTTACATAATAAAATATGGGTACTTCATCACATGGGTTTAAGAAAATATTATTTTAATGAACCCATGTACTTGGTGAAAGAATAACTCTTTTACCCAATGGACAATAAATTCTCTAACTTTTATTGTCCAATGGACAAAGGTTAAAAGGAAACTTTTATAGTAAAATAATTAAGGTTGTCCTTTTAAAGCATGTGACAAAAGCCCTATATTAAATATAGGTGTGGTACCAAGTACCCCAATTAAATAAAAAGGCTAGGATTCTCCCCATTTAAATAATAATAAAGTGCAAGTCAAATCAACTTTATTGGAAGGTTCCCTTGTCACATCGGTACTTTATTTGGTCAAAAGACTCTATTATCAAGGGTCACTAACTTCCCTAACGGTTATTACCCAATGGATAATAATTTCCTTTGCGGTTAATAACCATTGGACAAAAGAGTACAAGTACTATTTATTTTAAAATAAGATTTTTGAAAGACTACGTGTACTTTTATAATAAAAAATTTATTATCCAATGGACAAAAAATACCCTTGTGGTTATTATCCAATGGATAATGGAGGGATGGGAGAATCCTCAATAAACAAATAATAAATGTACTTTGCACATGTGTTTATAAGCCCATTAAAATACTATATCAAAATATTTTAAAGGAAAGCCTATTGTCCAATAGGTAAAGATTACCCTAACAATCATTGTCCAATGGACAATAGTTACTAGGGTACTTTTTATAGTAAAATATTCAAAAAGTACTTTTAAAGTAATTATAAAAGTCTACTTTCAAAAGATTATAGTACTTTGTTCAAATCTTTCAAAATCCTTTTAATATAAAGAATTGGGTTTTCTATTATCCAATGGATACTAGTTCCCCTAACATTTATCCTCCAAAGGATAAAGAATAAAATCAAATCAATAAAAGAAATATTTAAACAATATCTTGAAAAGGTTCAAAAGGTTCATCTAGTAACTAGGTGAGTTGGTTGCTCGGTTCCTCCAAGTAGTTGGTTAGAAACTAACTAAATTGGTCACGTAGAGTTTCTAGTCGAGAGTCAACCACTGACCAAAATCTACTATAACGGAAATTAACAAGAAATCATATAGCCACTCAAGGAAAAATAAGTAATTCAATAAAATTCAAATATTTTACGAAATTTTTATTGACCAAAATTCAGAGTCGTTACACGTACCGTATGGATGTACTCGTACGGTATTGTACCGTTTTGGTGTGGTTTCGTACCGTATGGATGTACTCGTACGGTATTGTACCATTTTGGTGTGGTTTGGTATCGTAACGAAGTACTCGTACGATATTGTACTGTTTTGGTGGGGTTTGGTACCGTATGGATGTACTCGTTCGGTATTGCACCATTTTGGTGTGTTTTGGTACCGTATGGATGTACTCGTACGGTATTGCACCGTTCTGGTGCGGTTTGGTACCGTTTGGAGGTACTCGTACGTTCTTGTACCGTCTTGGTGTGGTTTGGTACCGTATGGAGGTACTCGTACGATATTGTACCGTCTTGGTGTGGTTTGGTACCGTATGGATGTACTCGTACGGAATTGTACTGTATTGGTGTGGTTTGGTACCGTATGGATGTGCTGGTACGATATTGTACCCTTTTGGTGTGGTTTGGTACCGTATGGATGTACTCGTACGGTAATGTACCATTTTGGTGTGGTTTGGTACCGTATGGATGTACTCGGACGGTATTGTACCGTTTTGGTGTGGTTTGGTACCGTATGGATGTGCGCGTACGGTATTGTACCGTTTTGGTGTCATTTGGTACCGTAACGAAGCACTAGTACGGTATTGTACCGTTTTGGTGAGGTTTGGTATCGTATGGTGGTACTCGCACGGTATTGTACCGTTTTGGTATGGTTTGGTACCGTAACTTAGTACTCGTACGGTATTGTACCGTTTTGGTGTGGTTTGGTACTGTATGGATGTACTCGTACAATATTGTACCGTTTTGGTGTGGTTTGGTACCGTATGGACGTACTCGTACGGTATTGGACCATTTTGGTGCGGTTTGGTACCGTATGATGGTACTCGTACGTTATTGTACCATTTTGGTGTGGTTTCGTACTGTATGGATGTACTCATACAGTATTGTACCGTTTTGGTGTGGTTTGGTACCGTAACGAAGTACTCATACGGTATTGTACCATTTTGGTGGGGTTTGGTACCGTATGGATGTACTCGTACGATATTATACCGTTTTAGTGTGGTTTGGTACCATATATATGTACTCGTACGGTATTGCACCGTTTTGGTGCGGTTTTGTACCGTTTGGAGGTACTCGTACGTTGTTGTACCGTCTTGGTGTGGTTTGGTACCATATGGAGGTACTCGTATGATATTGTACCGTTTTGATGTGGTTTGGTACCGTATGGATGTGCTCGTACGATATTGTACCCGTTTGGTGTGGTTTGGTACCGTATGGATGTACTCGTACGGTATTGTACCATTTTGGTGCGGTTTGGTACCGTATGATGGTACTCATACGTTATTGTACCGTTTTGGTGTGGTTTCATACCGTATGGATGTGCTCGTACAGTATTGTACCATTTTGGTGTGGTTTGGTACCGTATGGATGTGGTCGTACGGTATTGTACCGTTTTTGTGAGGTTTGGTATCGTATGATGGTACTAGTACGGTATTGTACCGTTTTGGTGTGGTTTTGTGCCGTAACAAAGTACTCGTACGGTATTGTACCGTTTTGGTGTGGTTTGGTACCGTATGGAGGTACTCGTACGATATTGTACCGTTTTGGTGTGGTTTTGTAACGTATGGATTTACCTGTACGATATTGTACCATTTTGGTGTGGTTTGGTACCGCAACGAAGCACTAGTACGGTATTGGACCATTTTGGTGTGGTTTGGTACCGTATGGCGGTACTCGTACGGTATTGTACAGTTTGGTGTGAATTGGCACAGTATGGAGGTACTCGTACGTTTTTGTAACGTTTTGGTGTGGTTTGGTACCGTAACGAAGTACTTGTACCGTATTGTACCGTTTTGGTGTGGTCTTGTACCGCATGGAGGTACTCTTACTTTATTGTACCATTTTCGTGTGGTTTGCTACCGTATGGATGTACTCGTATGGTATTGCACCGTGTTGGTGCAGTTTTGTACCGTTTGGAGGTACTCATACGTTGTTGTACCATGTTGGTGTGGTTTGGTACCTTATGGAGGTACTCGTACGATATTGTACCGTTTTGGTGTGGTTTGGTACCGTATGGATGTCATCGTACGGTATTGTACTGTTTTGGTACGGTTTGGTACCGTATGGACGTACTCGTACGTTATTGTACTGTTTTGGTGTGGTTTGGTACCGTATGGCGGTACTCGTACGGTATTGTACGGTTTGGTGTGAATTGGCACAGTATGGAGGTACTCGTACGTTTTTGTAGTGTTTTGGTGTGGTTTGGTACCGTAGCGAAGTACTTGTACGGTTTTGTACCATTTTGGTGTGGTTTTGTACCGCATGGAGGTACTCTTACTTTATTGTACCATTTTCGCGTGGTTTTGTACCGTATGTATGTACTCGTACGATATCTCACTGTTTCGGTGTGGTTTGGTTCCATATGGATGTACTCGTACGGTATTGTACCTTTTGGTGAGGTTTGGTATCGTATGGTGGTACTCGTACGGTATTGTACCGTTTTGGTGTGGTTTGGTGCCGTAACAAAGTACTCGTACGGTATTGTACCGTTTTGGTGTGGTTTGGTACCGTATGGAGGTACTCGTACGATATTGTACCGTTTTGGTGTGGTTTGGTGCCGTAACAAAGTACTCGTACGGTATTGTACCGTTTTGGTGTGGTTTGGTACCGTATGGAGGTACTCGTACGGTATTGTACCGTTTTGGTGTGGTTTGGTACCGTATGGATGTACTCGTACGATATTGTACCGTTTTGTTGTGGTTTGGTACCGCAACGAAGCACTAGTACGGTATTGTACAGTTTTGTTGTGGTTTGGTACCGCAACGAAGCACTAGTACGGTATTGTACAGTTTTGGTGTGGTTTGGTACCGTATGGATTCGCTCGTACGATATTGTACCCTTTTGCTGTAGTTTGGTACCGTATGGATGTGCTCGTACGATATTGTACCGTTTTGGTGTGGTTCGGTACCGTATGGATGTACTCGTACGGTATTGCACCATTTTGGTGCGGTTTGCACTACAAGAAAAATTCAATTGGGTGACGAATGAAAATCGTCACAAATTGCATGTTTTTCGTCACAAATAATATAGGTGACGAAAAAAAATTTGTCGACTAAAGGTTGTCGAGGATTCTTACCTGATGACGAAATCTATTTTTCGTCACCTATAGTGCCTTTTGATGACGAAATATTTTGTCACCAAAAAGTGAATAATTGGTGACGAAATTTTTTTCGTCACTTATTGTGCTTTTTGACGACGAAAAAATTCGTCATCGATGGATCACATTGGTGACGGAATTTTTTGTCACTAATATAAGAAATCGGTGACGAAATTTTTCGTTGCGAAAGATGTTTTCATATGGGAAAAGAAATCCATCTTTCTTGCTCCTGCTGGGTTTCGAACCCGAGTCCCTTGAGTTTTTCGCGCAAGCTCCAACCAACTGCACTACAAACACTTTTCAGTAAATATTTGAAATATCTAATATATAACACTTATGTTTAACATGAAAATATATTTCAAATGTAATTTTGAACCTTTAAACATTAAAATTAGCAATTTTGATAAACATGAAAGTTGTAGGCAATTGAGTTATTGTTCAAACCCAATTTGAATTATTTCAATCGGAAATTTTAGTGAAGAGTTATGTCCGAAATACATTTAGTGACAAAGCGCAATTCATAAATTTCGTCACGAAAGGTACCCATTTGACAACGAAATATATTTTTTGTCGCTGAAAGCGTTAAAATGGTGACGAAATTATTTTTCGTCACCAAAGTTAAGCATTTGGTGATGAAAAAAATATTTCGTTACTAAATGGCTCACATTTTGCGACGAAATATATTTTTTGTCACCAATGATTATCTTTGGCGACAAAAAATAATTTTGTCACATTTTTTAAGTTTTCGGCGACGAAAAATGTATTTTATCGCCAAATGGATACCTTTAGTGACGAAAATAATTTTTCCGTCGCTAAACAGACATAATTGGTGACGAAATTATTTCGTCACGAAAGTTATCAAAATAGTGACGAATTTATTTTTTCGTCGCCAAATATACTCATTTAGTGACAAAATTAAATTTCGTCGCCACTTTTTCGTCACTAATTTTCATTTTTCTTGTAGTGTTGGTACCGTATGATGGTACTCGTACGTTATTGTACCATTTTGGTGTGGTTTCGTACCGTATGGATGTACTCGTCCGGTATTGTACCGTTATGGTGTGGTTTGATACCGTAACGAAGTACTCGTACGGTATTGTACCGTTTTGGTGGGGTTTGGTACCGTATGGACGTACTCGTACGATATTGTACCGTTTTGGGGTGGTTTGGTACCGTATGAATGTACTCGTACGGTATTCCACCATTTTGGTGCGGTTTGGTACCGTCTGGAGGTAGTCGTACGTTCTTGTACCGTTTTGGTGTGGTTTGGTACCGTATGGAGGTACTCGTACGATATTGTACCGTTTTGGTGTGGTTTGGAACCGTATGGATGTACTCGTACGGTATTGTACTGTTTTGGTGTTCTTTGGTACCGTATGGATGTGCTTGTACGATATTGTACCCTTTTGGTGTGGTTTGGTACCGTATGGATGTCCTCGTACGGTAATGTACCGTTTTGGTGTGGTTTGGTACCGTATGGATGTACCAGACGGTATTGTACCGTTTTGGTGTGGTTTGGTACCGTATGGAGGTACTCGTACGATATTGTACCGTTTTGGTGTGGTTTGGTACTGTATGGACGTACTTGAACGATATTGTACCATTTTATTGTGGTTTGGTACCGCAACGAAGCACTAGTACGGTATTGTACCGTTTTGGTGTGGTTTGGTACCGTATGGATTTGCTCGTACGATATTGTACCCTTTTGCTGTGGTTTGGTACCGTATGGATGTGCTCGTACGATATTGTACCATTTTGGTGTGGTTTGGTACCGTATGGATGAACTCGTACGGTATTGCACCATTTTGGTGCGGTTTGGTACCGTATGATGGTACTCGTACGTTATTGTACCGTTTTGGTGTGGTTTTGTACCGTATGCATTTACTCGTACGGTATTGTACCGTTTTGGTGGGGTTTGGTACCGTATGGATGTACTCGTACGATATTGTACCGTTTTGGTGTGGTTTGGTACCGTATGGATGTACTCGTACGGTATTGCACCGTTTTGGTGCGGTTTGGTACCGTTTGGAGGTACTCGTACGTTCTTGTACCGTCTTTGTGTGGTTTGGTACCGTATGGAGGTACTCGTACGATATTGTACCGTTTTGGTGTGGTTTGGTACCGTATGGATGTGCTCGTACGGTATTGTACCGTTTTGGTGTGGTTTGGTACCGTATGGATGTACTCGTACGGTATTGCACCGTTTTGGTGCGGTTTGGTACCGTTTGGAGGTACTCGTACGTTCTTGTACCGTCTTTGTGTGGTTTGGTATCGTATGGTGGTACTCGTACGATATTGTACCGTTTTGGTATGGTTTGGTACCGTAACTTAGTACTCGTACGGTATTGTGCCGTTTTGGTGTGGTTTGGTACCGTATGGATGTACTCGTACAATATTGTACCGTTTTGGTGTGGTTTGGTACCGTATGGACGTACTCGTACGGTATTGCACCATTTTGGTGCGGTTTGGTACCTTATTATGGTACTCGTATGTTATTGTACCATTTTGGTGTGGTTTCGTACCATATGGATGTACTCGTACAGTATTTTACCGTTTTGGTGTGGTTTGGTACCGTAACGAAGTACTCGTACGGTATTGTACCATTTTGGTAGGGTGTTGTACCGTTTTGGTGTGGTTTGGTACCATATATATGTACTCGTACAGTATTGCACCGTTTTGGTGCGGTTTTGTACCGTTTGGAGGTACTCGTACGTTGTTGTACTGTCTTGGTGTGGTTTGGTACCGTATGGAGGTACTCGTACGATATTGTACCATTTGGGTGTGGTTTGGTACCGTATGGATGTGCTCGTACGATATTGTACCTTTTTGGTGTGGTTTGGTACCGTATGGATGTACTCGTATGGTATTGTACCGTTTTGGTGTGGTTTGCTACCGTATGGATGTACTTTTACGTTATTGTACTGTTTTGGTGTGGTTTGGTACCGTATGGATGTACTCGTACGGTATTGCACCATTTTGGTGCGGTTTGGTACCGTATGATGGTACTCATTTGTTATTGTACCATTGTTGTGTGGTTTCATACCGTATGTATGTGCTCGTACAGTATTGTACCGTTTTGGTGAGGTATGGTACCGTATGGATGTGGTCGTACGGTATTGTACCGTTTTTGTGAGGTTTGGTATCGTATGGTGGTACTCGTACGGTATTGTACCGTTTTGGTGTGGTTTCGTACCGTATGGAGGTACTCGTACGATATTGTACCGTTTTGGTGTGGTTTGGTACCATATGGATGTACTCGTACGGTATTGTATTGTTTTGCTGTTGTTTGGTACCGTATGGATGTGCTTGTACGATGTTGTACCCTTTTAGTGTGGTTTGGTACCGTATGGGATTACTCGTACGGTAATGTACCGTTTGGGTTTGGTTTGGTACCGTATGGAGGTACTCGTACGATATTGTACCGTTTTGGTGTGGTTTGGAACCGTATGGATGTACTTGAACGATATTGTACCATTTTGTTGTGGTTTGGTACCGCAACAAAGCGCTAGTGTGGTATTGTATCATTTTAGTATGGTTTGGTACCGTATGGATGTGCTCGCACGATATTTTACCCTTTAGGAAAAGTTTGGTACCGTATGGATGTACTCGTACGGTATTGTACCATTTGGGTGTGGTTTGGTACCGTATGGATGTACTTGAACGATATTCTACCATTTTGTTGTGGTTTGGTACCGCAACGAAGCACAAGTACGGTATTGTACCGTTTTTGTGTGGTTTGGTACCGTATGGATTTGCTCGTACGATATTGTACCCTTTTGCTGTGGTTTTGTACCGTATGGACGTGCTCGTACGATATTGTACCCTTTCGGTGTGGTTTGGTACGGTATGGATGTACTCGTACGGTATTGTACCGTTTTGGTGCGGTTTGCTACCGTATGGATGTACTTGTACGTTATTGTACTGTTTTCGTGTGGTTTGGTACCGTATGGATGTACTCGTACGGTATTGCACCATTTTGGTGCGCTTTGGTACCGTATGATGGTACTCATACGTTATTGTACCGTTTTGGTATTGTACCGTTTTGGTGTGGTTTGGTACCGTATGGATGTGCTCGTACGGTATTGTTCCGTTTTGGTGTGGTTTAGTACCGTATGGAGGTACTCGTACGATATTGTACCGCTTTGGTGTGGTTTTGTACCGTATGGATGTACTTGAACGATATTCTACCATTTTGTTGTGGTTTGGTACCGCAACGAAGCACAAGTACAGTATTGTACCGTTTTGGTGTGGTTTGGTACGGTATGGATTTGCTCGTAAGATATTGTACCCTTTTGCTGTGGTTTGGTACCGTATGGATGTGCTCGTACGATATTGTACCGTTTTGGTGTGGTTTGGTAGCGTATGGATGTACTCGTACGGTATTGCATCATTTTTGTAAGGTTTGGTACCGTATGATGGTACTCGTACGTTATTGTACCGTTTTGGTGTGGTTTCGTACCGTATGGATGTACTCGTACGGTATTGTACCGTTTTGGTGCGGTTTGGTACCGTTTGGAGGTACTCGTACGTTCTTGTACCGTCTTGGTGTGGTTTGGTACCGTATGGAGGTACTCGTAGGATATTGTACCGTTTTGGAGTGGTTTGGTACCGTATGGATGTAGTCGTACGGTATTGTACTGTGTTGGTGTTGTTTGGTACCGTATGAATGTGCTTGTACGATATTGTACCCTTTTGGTGTGGTTTGGTACCGTATGGTTGTCCTCGTACGGTATTGTACCGTTTTGGTGTGGTTTGGTACCGTATGGATGTGCTCTTATGGTATTTATACCGTTTTGGTGTGGTTTGGTATCGTATGGTGGTACTCGTACAGTATTGTATTATTTTGTTATGGTTTGGTACCTTAACTTAGTACTCGTACGGTATTGTACCGTTTTGGTGTGGTTTGGTACCGTATGGAGGTACTCGTACGATATTGTACCGTTTTGGTGCGGTTTGGTTCCGTGTGGATGTACTCGTATGATATTGTACCCTTTTGGTGTGGTTTGGTACCGTATGGATGTACTTGTACGTTATTGTACCGTTTTGTTGTGGTTTGGTACCGTATGGATTTGCTCGTACGATATTGTACCCATTTGCTGTAGTTTGGTACCGTATGGATGTGCTCGTACGATATTGTACCGTTTTGGTGTGGTTCGGTACCGTATGGATGTACTCGTACGGTATTGCCCCATTTTGGTGCGGTTTTTTACCGTATGATGGCACTCGTACGTTATTGTACCGTTTTGGTGTGGTTTGGTACCGTATGGATGTACTCGTACGGTATTGTACCGTTTTGGTGTGGTTTGGTACCGTAACAAAGTACTCGTACGGTATTGTACCGTTTTGGTGGGGTTTGGTACCGTATGGATGTACTCGTACGGTATTGTACCGTTTTGGTGGGGTTTGGTACCGTATGGATGTACTCGTACGATATTGTACCGTTTTGGTTTGGTTTGGTACCGTATGGATGTACTCAAATGGTACTGCACCGTTTTGGTGCGATTTGGTACCGTTTGGAGGTACTCGTACGTTCTTGTACCGTCTTGGTGTGGTTTAGTACCGTATGGAGGTACTCGTACGATATTGTACCGTTTTGGTTTGGTTTGGTACCGTATGGATGTACTCAAATGGTACTGCACCGTTTTGGTGCGATTTGGTACCGTTTGGAGGTACTCGTACGTTCTTGTACCGTCTTGGTGTGGTTTAGTACCGTATGGAGGTACTCGTACGATATTGTACCGTTTTGGTGTGGTTTGGTACCGCAACGAAGCACTAGTACGGTATTGGACCGTTTTGGTGTGGTTTGGTACCGTATGGATGTACTCGTACGGTATTGTACCATTACGGTGTGGTTTGGTACCGTAACGAAGCACTAGTACGGTATTGGACCGTTTTGGTGTGGTTTAGTACCATAACGAACTACTCGTACCGTATTGCACCGTTTTTGTGGGGTTTCGTACCGTATGGATGTGCTCGTACGATATTGTACCGTTTTGCTGTGGTTTGGTACCGTATGGATGTACTAGTATGGTATTGAACTGTTTTTGGGTGGTTTGGTACGTATGGAGGTACTCGTACAATATTGTACCGTTTTGGTGTGCTTTGTTACGGTATGGATGTACTCGTACGGTATTGTACTATTTTGATGTGGTTTGGTACCGTATGGATGTGCTCGCACGATATTTTACCCTTTAGGAAAAGTTTGGTACCGTATGGATGTACTCGTACGGTATTGTAGCATTTTGGTGTGGTTTGGTACCGTATGGATGTGCTCGTACAGTATTGTACCGTTTTGGTGTGGTTTGGTATCGTATGGATGTGCTCGTACGGTATTGTACCGTTTTGGTGTGGTTTAGTACCGTATGGAGGTACTCGTACGATATTGTACCGTTTTGGTGTGGTTTGGTACCGTATGGATGTACTTGAACGATATTCTACCATTTTGTTATGGTTTGGTACCGCAACGAAGCACAAGTACGGTATTGTACCGTTTTGGTGTTGTTTGGTACCGTATGGATTTGCTCGTACGATATTGTACCCTTTTGCTGTGGTTTGGTACCGTATGGACGTGGTCGTACGATATTGTACCCTTTCGGTGTGGTTTGGTACGGTATGGATGTACTCGTACGGTATTGCACCATTTTGGTGCGCTTTGGTACCGTATGTTGGTACTCATACGTTATTGTACCATTTTGGTATTGTACCGTTTTGGTGTGGTTTGGTACCGTATGGATGTGCTCGTACGGTATTGTTCCGTTTTGGTGTGGTTTAGTACCGTATGGAGGTACTCGTACGATATTGTACCGTTTTGGTGTGGTTTGGTACCGTATGGATGTACTTGAACGATATTCTACCATTTTGTTGTGGTTTGGTACAGCAACGAAGCACAAGTACAGTATTGTACCATTTTGGTGTGGTTTGGTACGGTATGGATTTGCTCGTACGATATTGTACCCTTTTGCTGTGGTTTGGTACCGTATGGATGTGCTCGTACGATATTGTACCGTTTTGGTGTGGTTTGGTAGCGTATGGATGTACTCGTACGGTATTGCACCATTTTTGTAAGGTTTGGTAGCGAATGATGGTACTCGTACGTTATTGTACCGTTTTGGTGTGGTTTCGTACCGTTTTGGTGTGGTTTCGTACCGTATGGATGTACACGTACGGTATTGTACCGTTTTGTTGCGGTTTGGTACCGTTTGGAGGTACTCGTACGTTCTTGTACCGTCTTGGTGTGGTTTGGTACCGTATGGAGGTACTCGTACGATATTGTACCGTTTTGGAGTGGTTTGGTACCGTATGGATGTAGTCGTACGGTATTGTACTGTGTTGGTGTTGTTTGGTACCGTATGGATGTGCTTGTACGATATTGTACCCTTTTGGTGTGGTTTGGTACCGTATGGTTGTTCTCGTACGGTATTGTACCGTTTTGGTGTGGTTTGGTACCGTATGGATGTGCTCGTATGGTATTTATACCGTTTTGGTGTGGTTTGGTATCGTATGGTGGTACTCGTACAGTATTGTATTATTTTGTTATGGTTTGGTACCTTAACTTAGTACTCGTACGGTGTTGTACCGTTTTGGTGTGGTTTGGAACCGTATGGAGGTACTCGTACGATATTGTACCGTTTTGGTGTGGTTTGGTTCCGTGTGGATGTACTCGTACGATATTGTACCCTTTTGGTGTGGTTTGGTACCAGATGGATGTACTTGTACGTTATTGTACCGTTTTGTTGTGGTTTGGAACCGCAACGAAGCACAAGTACGGTATTGTACCGTTTTTATGTGGCTTGGTACCGTATGGATTTGCTCGTACGATATTGTACCCATTTGCTGTAGTTTGGTACCGTATGGATGTGCTCGTACGATATTGTACCGTTTTGGTGTGGTTCGGTACCGTATGGATGTACTCGCACGGTATTGCCCCATTTTGGTGCAGTTTTGTACCGTATGATGGCACTCGTACGTTATTATACCGTTTTGGTGTGGTTTGGTACCGTATAGATGTACTCGTACGGTATTGTACCGTTTTGGTATGGTTTGGTACCGTAACAAAGTACTCGTACGGTATTGTACCGTTTTGGTGGGGTTTGGTACCGTATGGATGTACTCGTACGATATTGTACCGTTTTGGTGTGGTTTGGTACCGTATGGATGTACTCAAACGGTACTGCACCATTTTGGTGCGATTTGGTACCGTTTGGAGGTACTCGTACGTTCTTGTACCGTCTTGGTGTGGTTTAGTACCGTATGGAGGTACTCGTACGATATTGTACCCTTTTGGTGTGGTTTCGTACCGTATGGATGTGCTCGTACGATATTGTACCGTTTTGGTGTGGTTTGGTACCGCAACGAAGCACTAGTACGGTATTGGACCGTTTTGGTGTGGTCTGGTACCGTATGGATGTGCTCGTATGATATTGTACCCTTTTGGTGTGGTTTGGTACCGTATGGATGTACTCGTACGGTATTGTACTATTTTGGTGTTGTTTGGTACCGTATGGATGTGCTTGTACGATATTGTACCCTTTCGGTGTGGTTTGGTACCGTATGGATGTACTCATACGGTAATGTACCGTTTTGGTGTGGTTTGGTACCGTATGGATGTACTCGGACGGTATTGTACCGTTTTGGTGTGGTTTTGTACCGTATAGAGGTACTCGTACGATATTTTACCGTTTTGGTGTTGTTTGTTACCGTATGGATGTACTTGAACGATATTGTACCAATTTGTTGTGGTTTGGTACCGTAACGAAACACAAGTACGGTATTGTACCGTTTTGGTGTGGTTTGGTACCGTATGGATTTGCTCGTATGATATTGTACCCTTTTGCTGTGGTTTGGTACTGTATGGATGTGCTTGTACAATATTGTACCGTTTTGGTGTGGTTTGGTACCGTATGGATGTACTCGTACGGTATTGCACCATTTTGGTAAGGTTTGGTTTGGTACCGTATGGATGTACTCGTACGGTATTGCACCATTTTGGTAAGGTTTGGTACCGTACGATGGTACTGGTACGTTATTGTACCGTTTTGGTGTGGTTTGGTACCGTATGGATGTACTCGTACGGTATTGTACCATTTCGGTGTGGTTTGGTACCGTAACGAAGTACTCGTACGGTATTGTACCATTTTGGTGGGGTTTGGTACCGTATGGATGTACTCGTACGATATTGTACCGTTTTGGTGGGGTTTGGTACCGTATGGATGTACTCGTACGGTATTGCACCGTTTGGTGCGGTTTGGTACCGTTTGGAGGTACTCGTATGTTCTTGTACCGTCTTGGTGTGGTTTGGTACCGTATGGAGGTACTCGTACGATATTGTACCGTTTTGGTGTGATTTGGTACCGTATGGATGTGCTCGTACGGTATTGTACCGTTTTGGTGTGGTTTGGTACCCTATGGAAGTACTCGTACGATATTGTACCGTTTTGGTGTGGTTTAGTACCGTAACGAACTACTCGTACCGTATTGCACCGTTTTGGTGGGGTTTCGTACCGTGTGGATGTACTCGTACGATATTGTACCGTTTTGCTGTGGTTTAGTACCGTATGGATGTACTAGTATGGTATTGAACTGTTTTGGGGTGGTTTGGTACGTATGGAAGTACTCGTACAATATTGTACTGTTTTGGTGTGCTTTGGTACCGTATGGAAGTACTCGTACGGTATTGTACTGTTTTGATGTGGTTTGGTACCGTATGGATGTGCTCGCACGATATTTTACCCTTTAGGAAAAGTTTGGTACCGTATGGATGTACTCGTACGGTATTGTACCATTTTGGTGTGGTTTGGTACCGTATGGATGTGCTCGTACAGTATTGTACCGTGTTGGTGTGGTTTGGTATCATATGGATGTGCTCGTACGGTATTCTACCGGTGTGGTTTGGTACCGCAACGAAGCACTAGTACGGTATTGTACCGTTTTGGTGTGATTTAGTACCGTATGGATGTGCTCGTACGATATAGTACCCTTTTGCTGTGGTTTGGTACCGTATGGATGTGCTCGTAGAATATTGTACCGTTTTGGTGTGGTTTGGTACCGTATGGATTTACTCGTACGGTATTGCACCCTTTTGGTGCGGTTTGGTACCGTATGATGGTGCTCGTACGTTATTGTACTGTTTAGGTGTTGTTTCATACCGTATGGATGTACTCGTACGGTATTATACCGTTTTGGTTGGGTTTGGTACCATATGGATGTGCTTGTACTATATTGTACCCTTTTGGTGTGGTTTGGTACCGTTTGGATGTACTCGTACGGTAATGTACCATTTTGGTGTGGTTTGGTACCGTATGGATGTACTCGAAAGGTATTGTACCGTTTTGGTGTGGCTTGGTACCGTATGGAGGTACTCGTACGATATTGTACCGTTTTGGTGTGGTTTGGTACCGTATGGATGTGCTTGTACTATATTGTACCCTTTTGGTGTGGTTTGGTACCGTTTGGATGTACTCGTACGATAATGTACCATTTTGGTGTGGTTTGGTACCGTATGGATGTACTCGGAAGGTATTGTACCGTTTTGATGTGGCTTGGTACCGTATGGAGGTACTCGTACGATATTGTACCGTTTTGGTGTGGTTTGGTACCGTATGGATTTGCTCGTACGATATTGAACCTTTTTGCTGTGGTTTGGTACCGTATGGATGTGCTAGTACGATATTGTATCCTTTTGGTGTGGTTTAGTACCGCATGGATGTACTCGTATGGTAATGTACCGTTTTTGTGTGGTTTGTTACCGTATGGATGTACTCGGATGGTATTGTTCCGTTTTGGTGTGGTTTGGTACCGTATGGATGTGCTCTACGGTATTGTACCGTTTTGGTGTGGTTTGGTACCGCAACGAAGCACTGGTACGGTATTGGACCGTTTTGGTGTTGTTTGGTACCGTATGGATGTGCTCGTACGATATTGTACCCTTTTGGTGTGGTTTGGTACCCTATGGATGTACTCGTACGGTATTGTACTGTTTTGGTGTGGTTTGGTACTGTATGGATGTGCTCGTACGGTATTTCTACCGTTTTGGTGTGGTTTGGTATCGTATGGTGGTACTCGTACAGTATTGTACCGTTTGGGTATGGTTTGGTTCCTTAACTTAGTACTCAGACGGTATTGTACCATTTTGGTGTGGTTTGGTACCGTATGGAGGTACTCGTACGATATTGTACCATTTTGGTGTGGTTTGGTACCGCATGGATGTACTCGTATGGTATTTTACCGTTTTGGTGTGGTTTGGTACCGTATGGAGATACTCATACGATATTGTACCGTTTTGGTATGGTTTAGTACCGTAACGAAATACTCGTACCGTATTGCACCGTTTTGGTGGGGTTTGGTACCGTATGGATGTACTCGTACGATATTGTACCATTTTGGTGTGGTTCGGTATCGTATGGATGTACTAGTAAGGTGTTGCACTGTTTTGGGGCGGTTTGGTACCGTATGGAGGTACTCGTACGATATTGTAACGTTTTGGTGTGCTTTGGTACCGTATGGACGTACTCGTACGGTATTGTACTGTGTTGGTGTGGTTTGGTACAGTATAGATGTGCTCGTATGATATTTTACCCTTTTGGTGTGGTTTGGTACCGTATGGATGAACTCGTACGGTATTGTACCGTTTTGGTGTGGTTTGGAACCGTACGGATGTGCTCGTACAGTATTGTACCGTTTTGGTGTGGTTTGGTACCATATGGATGTGCTCGTACGGTATTGTACCGTTTTGATGTGGTTTGGTACCGCAACGAAGCACTAGTTCGATATTGTACCGTTTTGTTGTGGTGTGGTACCGTATGGATGTGCTCGTACGATATTGTACCCTTTTACTGCGGTTTTGTACCGTATGGATGTGCTCGTACGATATTATACCATTTTGGTGTGGTTTGGTACCGTATGGATGTCCTCGTACGGTATTGCACCATTTCGGTGCGGTTTGGTGCCGTATGATGGTACTCGTACGTTATTGTACCATTTTGGTGTGGTTTCGTACCGTATGGATGTGGTCGAACAGTATTGTACCATTTTGGTGTAGTTTGGTACCGTATGGATGTGCTCGTACGGTATTGTACCGTTTTGGTGTGGTTTGGTACCGCAACGAAGCACTGGTACGGTATTGTACTGTTTTGGTGTGGTTTGGTACCGTATGGATGTGCTCATACGATATTGTACCCTTTTGCTGTGGTTTTGTACCATACGGTTGTGCTCGTACGATATTGTACCGTTTTGGGGTGGTTTGGTGCCGTATGGATGTTCTCGTACGGTATTGCACCCTTTTGGTGCGGTTTGGTACCGTATGATGGTACTCGTACGTTATTGCACCCTTTTGGTGCTGCTTGGTACCGTTTTGAAGTACTCGTACGTTGTTGTTCCGTCTTGGTGTGGTTTGGTACCGTATGGAGGTACTCATATGATATTGTACTGTTTGGGTGTGGTTTGGTACCATATGGATGTACTCGTACGGTATTGTACCGTTTTGGTATGTTTTGGTACCGTATGGATGTACTCGTACAATATTGCACAGTTTTGGTGCGGTTTGGTACCGTATGGACGTACTCGTACGGTATTGCACCATTTTGGTGCTTTTTCGTACCATATGGATGTACTCATTCAGTATTGTACCGTTTTGGTGTGGTTTGGTACCGTAACGAAATACTCGTACGGTTTTGTACCATTTTCGTGGGGTTTGGTACCGTATGGATGTACCCGTACGATATTGTACCGTTTTGGAGTGGTTTGGTACCATATATATGTATTCGTACGGTATTGCACCGTTTTGGTGCGGTTTTGTACCGTTTTGAGGTACTCGTACGTTGTTGTACCGTCTTGGTGTGGTTTGGTACCGTATGGAGGTACTCGTACGATATTGTACCGTTTTGGGGTGGTTTGGTACCGTATGGATGTGCTCGTACGATATTGTACCCTTTTGGTGTGGTTTGGTACCGTATGGATGTACTAGTACGGAATTGTACCGTTTTGGTGCGGTTTCGTACCGTATGCATGTACTCGTACGTTATTGTACTGTTTTGGTGTGGTTTGTTACCGTATGGATGTACTCGTACGGTATTGCACCATTTTGGTGCGGTTTGGTACCGTATGATGATACTCATATGTTATTGTACCGTGTTGGTGTGGTTTCGTACCGTATGGATGTGCTCGTACAGTATTGTACCATTTTGGTTTGGTTTGGTACCGTATGGATGTGCTCATACGGTATTGTACCATTTTGGTGTGGTTTCGTTCCGCCACGAAGCACTAGTACGGTATTGTACCGTTTTGGTGAGGTTTGGTATCATATGGTGGTACTCGTATGGTATTGTCCCGTTTTGGTGTTGTTTGGTGCCGTAACAAAGTACTCGTACGGTATTGTACCGTTTTGGTGTGGTTTGGTACCATATGGATTTGCTCGTACGATATTGTACCCTTTTGGTGTGGTTTCGTACCGTATGGATGTGCTCGTACGATTTTGTACCGTTTTGGTGTGGTTTGGTACCGTATGGATGTACTCGTACGGTATTGCACCATTTTGGTGCGGTTTGGTACCGTATGATGGTACTCGTACGTTATTGTACCGTTTTGGTGTGGTTTCATACCGTATGGCTGTGCTCGTACGGTATTGTTCCGTTTTGGTGAGGTTTGGTATCGGTTGGTGGTACTCGTACGGTATTGTATCATTTTGGTGTGGTTTGGTGCCGTAACAAAGTACTCGTACGGAATTGTAGCGTTTTGGTGCGGTTTCGTACCGTATGGAGGTACTCGTACGATATTGTACCCTTTTGGTGTAGTTTGGTACCCTATGGATGTACCTGTACGATATTGTACCATTTTGGTGTGGTTTGGTACCGCAACGAAGCACTAGTACGGTATTGGACCGTTTTGGTGTAATTTGGTACCGTATGGATGTGCTCGTACGATATTGTACCCTTTTGGTGTGGTTTGGTACCGTATGGATGTACTCGTACGGTATTGTACTATTTTGGTGTTGTTTGGTACCGTATGGATGTGCTTGTACTATATTGTACCCTTTTGGTGTGGTTTGGTACCGTATGGATGTACTCGTACGGTAATGTACCGTTTTGGTGTGGTTTGGTACCATATGGATGTACTCAGACGGTATTGTACCGTTTTGGTGTGGTTTGGTACCGTATGGAGGTACTCGTACGATATTGTATCGTTTTGGTGTGGTTTGGTACCGTATGGATATACTTGAACGATATTGTACCATTTTGTTGTGGTTTGGTACCGCAACGAAGCACAAGTACGGTATTGTACCGTTTTGGTGTGGTTTGGTACTGTATGGATTTGCTCGTACGATATTGTACCCTTTTGTTGTGGTTTGGTACCGTATGGATGTGCTCGTACGATATTGTACCATTTTGGTGTGGTTTGGTACCGTTTGGATGTGCTCGTACGGTATTGTTCCGTTTTGGTGAGGTTTGGTATCGGTTGGTGGTACTCGTACGGTATTGTATCGTTTTGGTGTGGTTTGGTGCCGTAACAAAGTACTCGTACGGAATTATACCGTTTTGGTGCGGTTTCGTACCTTATGGAGGTACTCGTACGATATTGTACCCTTTTGGTGTAGTTTGGTACCGTATGGATGTACCTGTACGATATTGTACCATTTTGGTGTGGTTTGGTACCGCAACGAAGCACTAGTACGGTATTGGACCGTTTTGGTGTAATTTGGTACCGTATGGATGTGCTCGTACGATATTGTACCCTTTTGGTGTGGTTTGGTACCGTATGGATGTACTCGTACGGTATTGTACTATTTTGGTGTTGTTTGGTACCATATGGATGTGCTTGTACTATATTGTACCCTTTTGGTGTGGTTTGGTACCGTATGGATGTACTCGTACGGTAATGTACCGTTTTGGTGTGGTTTGGTACCATATGGATGTACTCGGACGGTATTGTACCGTTTTGGTGTGGTTGTGTACCGTATGGAGGTACTCGGACGATATTGTACCGTTTTGGGGTGGTTTGGTACTGTATGGATTTGCTCGTACGATATTGTACCCTTTTGTTGTGGTTTCGTACCGTATGGATGTGCTCGTACGATATTGTACCGTTTTGGTGTGGTTTGGTACCGTATGGATGTACTCGTACGGTATTACACCATTTTTGTAAGGTTTGGTACCGTATGATCGTACTCGTACAATATTGTACCGTTTTGGTGTGGTTTCGTACCGTATGGATGTACTCGTACGGTATTGCACCTATTTGGTGCGGTTTGGTACCGTATGATGGTACTCATACGTTATTGTGCCGTTTTGGTGTGGTTTCATACCGTATGGAGTTGCTCGTACAGTATTGTACCGTTTTGGTGTGGTTTGGTACCGTATGGATGTGCTCGTACGGTATTGTTCCGTTTTGGTGAGGTTTGGTATCGTATGGTGGTACTCGTACGGTATTGTATTGTTTTGGTCTGGTTTGATGCCGTAACAAAGTACTCGTACGGTATTGTACCATTTTGGTGCGGTTTGGTACCGTATTGAGGTACTCGTACGATTTTGTACCATTTTGGTGTAGTTTGGTACCGTATGGATGTACCTGTACGATATTGTATCATTTTGGTGTGGTTTGGTACCGCAACGAAGCACTAGTACGGTATTGGACCGTTTTGGTGTGGTTTGGTACCGTATGGATGTGCTCGTACGATATTGTACCCTTTTGGTGTGGTTTGGTACCGTATGGATGTACTCGTACGGTATTGTACTGTTTTGGTGTTGTTTGGTACCGTATGGATGTGCTTGTACGATATTGTACCCTTTTGGTGTGGTTTGGTACTGTATGGATGTACTCGTACGGTAATGTACCGTTTTGGTGAGGTTTGGTACCGTATGGATGTACTCGGACGGTATTGTACCGTTTTGGTGTGGTTTAGTACCGTATGGAGGTACTCGTACGATATTGTACCGTTTTGGTGTGGTTTGGTACCGTATGGATGTACTCGTACGGTATTGTACCGTTTTGGTCCAGTTTGGTACCGTTTGGAGGTACTCGTACGTTCTTGTACCGTCTTGGTGTGGTTTGGTACCGTATGGAGGTACTCGTACGATATTGTACCATTTTGGAGTGGTTTGGTACCGTATGGATGTACTCGTACGGTATTACACCATTTTTGTAAGGTTTGGTACCGTATGATGGTACTCGTACGATATTGTACCGTTTTGGTGTGGTTTCGTACCGTATGGATGTACTCGTACGGTATTGCACCATTTTGGTGCGGTTTGGTACCGTATGATGGTACTCATACGTTATTGTGCCGTTTTGGTGTGGTTTCATACCGTATGGAGTTGCTCGTACAGTATTGTACCGTTTTGGTGAGGTTTGGTACCATATGGATGTACTCGGACGGTATTGTACCGTTTTGGTGTGGTTTGGTACCGTATGGAGGTACTCGTACAATATTGTACCATTTTGGTGTGGTTTGGTACCGTATGGATGTACTCCTACGGTATTGTACCGTTTTGGTGCAGTTTGGTACCGTTTGGAGGTACTCGTATGTTCTCGTACCGTTTTGGTGTGGTTTGGTACCGTATGGAGGTACTCGTACGATATTGTCCCGTTTTGGTATGGTTTGTTACCGTATGGATGTACTTGAACGATATTGTACCATTTTGTTGTGGTTTGGTACAGTAACGAAGCACAAGTACGGTATTGTACCGTTTTGCTGTGGTTTGGTATCGTATGGATGTGCTCGTACGATATTGTACCGTTTTGGTGTGTGGTTTGGTACCGTATGGATGTACTCGTACGGTATTGCACCATTTTGGTAAGGTTTGGTACCGTATGATGGTACTCGTACGTTATTGTACCGTTTTGGTGGGGTTTGGTACGGTATGGATGTACTCGTACGGTATTGTACCATTTCGGTGTGGTTTGGTACCGTATGGATGTGCTCGTACAGTATTGTACCGTTTTGGTGTGGTTTGGTACCGTATGGATGTGCTCGTACGGTATTGTACCATTTTGGTGGGGTTTGGTACCGTATGGATGTACTCGTACGATATTGTACCGTTTTGGTGTGGTTTGGTACCGTATGGATGTGCTCGTACGATATTGTACCGTTTTGGTGTGGTTTGGTACCGTATGGATGTGCTCGTACGGTATTGTACCGTTTTGGTGTGGTTTGGTACCCTATGGAAGTACTCGTACGATATTGTACCGTTTTGGTGTGGTTTGGTACCGTATGGATGTGCTCGTACGATATTGTACCGTTTTGCTGTGGTTTGGTACCGCAACGTAACACTAGTACGGTATTGGACCGTTTTGGTGTGGTCTGGTACCATATGGATGTGCTCGTACGATATTGTACCCTTTTGGTGTGGTTTGGTACCGTAACGAAGTACTCGTACGGTATTGCACTGTTTTGGTATGGTTTGTTACCGTATGGATGTACTCGTACGGTATTGCACCGTTTTGGTGTGGTTTCGTACCGTATGGATGTACTCGTACGGTATTGCACCGTTTTGGTTAGGTTTGGTACCGTAACGAAGTACTCGTACGGCATTGTACCCTTTTGGTGTGGTTTCGTACCGTATGGATGTGCTCGTACGATATTGTACCCTTTTGGTGTGGTTTGGTACCGTATGGATGTTCTCGTACGGTATTGTACTGTTTTGAAGTGGTTTGGTACCGTATGGATGTGCTCGTACTATATTTTACCCTTTTGGTGTGGTTTGGTACCGTATGGATGTACTCGTACGGTATTGTACCATTTTGGTGTGGTTTGGTACCGTATGGATGTGCTCGTACAGTATTGTACCGTTTTGGTGTGGTTTTGTACCGTATGGATGTGCTCGTACGGTATTGTACCGTTTTGGTGTGGTTTGGTACCGAAACGAAGCACTAGTACGGTATTGTACCGTTTTGGTGTTATTGTACCCTTTTGGATGTGCTCGTACGATATTGTACCCTTTTGGTGCGGTTTTGTACCGTATGATGGTACTCGTACGTTATTGTACCGTTTTGGTGTTGTTTCGTACCGAATGGATGTACTCCTACGGTATTGTACCGTTTTGGTGTGGTTTGGTACCGTAACGAAGTACTCGTACGGTATTGTACCGTTTTGGTGGGGTTTGGTACCGTATGTATGTGCTTGTACGATATTGTACCATTTTGGTGTGGTTTGGTACCGTATGGATGTACTCGTACGGTAATGTACCGTTTTGGTGTGGTTTGGTACCGTATGGAGGTACTCGTACGATATTGTACCGTTTTGGTGTGGTTTGGGACCGTATGGATGTACTTGAACGATATAGTACAATTTTCTTGTGGTTTTGTACCGCAACAAAGCACAAGTACGGTATTGTACCGTTTTGGTGTGGTTTGGTACCGTATGGATTTGCTCGTAGGATATTGTATCCTTTTGCTATGGTTTGGTACCGTATGGATGTGCTTATACGATATTGTACCGTTGTGGTGGGGTTTGGTACCGTATGGATGTACTCATACGATATTGAACCATTTTGGTGTGGTTTGGTACCGTATGGATGTACTCGTACGGTATTGCACCGTTTTGGTGCGGTTTGGTACCGTTTGGAGGTACTCGTACGTTCTTGTACCCTCCTGGTGTGGTTTGGTACCGTATGGAGGTACTCGTACGATATTGTACCGTTTTGGTGTGGTTTGGTACCGTATGGATGTGCTCGTACGGTATTGTACCCATTTGGTGTGGTTTGGTATTGTATGGAAGTACTCGTACGATATTGTATCGTTTTGGTGTGGTTTGGTACCGTATGGATGTACTAGTAAGGTATTGCATTGTTTTGGGGCTGTTTGGTATTCGTACGGAGGTACTCGTACAATATTGTACGGTTTTGGTGTGCTATGGTTCCATATGGATGTACTCGTACGGTATTGTACTGTTTTGATGTGGTTTGGTACCGTATGGATGTGCTCCTACGATATTTTACCCTTAGGGTGTGGTTTGGTACCGTATGGCTGTACTCGTACGGTATTGTACCCTTTTGGTGTGGTTTGGTACCGTATGGATGTGCTCGTACAGTATTGTACCGTTTTGGTGTGGTTTGGTATCGTATGGATGTGCTCGTACGGTATTGTACCGTTTAGGTGTGGTTTGGTATCGCAACGAAGAACTAGTACGATATTGTACCGTTTTGTTGTGGTTTGGTACCGTATGGATGTGCTCGTACAATGTTGTACCCTTTTGCTGCGGTTTTGTACCGTATGGATGTACTCGTACAGTATTGCACCATTTTGGTGTGGTTTTGTACCGTATGATGGTACTCATACGTTATTGTACCGTTTTGGTGTGGTTTCATACCATATGGATGTGCTCGTACAGTATTGCACCGTTTTGGTGTGGTTTGGTACCGTATGGAGGTACTCATACGATATTGTACCGTTTTGGTGTGGTTTGGTACCGTATGGACGTACTTGAACGATATAGTACAATTTTGTTGTGGTTTTGTACCGCAACAAAGCACAAGTACGGTATTGTACCGTTTTGGTGTGGTTTGGTACCGTATGGATTTGCTCGTACGATATTGTATCCTTTTGCTATGGTTTGGTACCGTATGGATGTGCTTATACGATATTGTACCGTTTTGGTGGGGTTTGGTACCGTATGGATGTACTCGTACGATATTGAACCATTTTGGTGTAGTTTGGTACCGTATGGATGTACTCGTACGGTATTGCACCGTTTTGGTGCGGTTTGGTACCGTTTGGAGGTACTCGTACGTTCTTGTACCGTCTTGGTGTGGTTTGGTACCGTATGGAGGTACTCGTACGATATTGTACCGTTTTGGTGTGGTTTGGTACCGTATGGATATGCTCGTACGGTATTGTACCCATTTGTTGTGGTTTGGTATTGTATGGAAGTACTCGTACGATATTGTATCGTTTTGGTGTGATTTGGTACCGTATGGATGTACTAGTAAGGTATTGCATTGTTTTGGGGCTGTTTGGTACTCGTACGGAGGTACTCGTACAATATTGTACAGTTTTGGTGTGCTATGGTACCATATGGATGTACTCGTACGGTATTGTACTGTTTTGATGTGGTTTGGTACCGTATGGATGTGCTCCTACGATATTTTACCCTTAGGGTGTGGTTTGGTACCGTATGGCTGTACTCGTACGGTATTGTACCCTTTTGGTGTGGTTTGGTACCGTATGGATGTGCTCGTACAGTATTGTACCGTTTTGGTGTGGTTTGGTATCGTATGGATGTGCTCGTACGGTATTGTACCGTTTAGGTGTGGTTTGGTATCGCAACGAAGCACTAGTACGATATTGTACCGTTTTGTTGTGGTTTGGTACCGTATGGATGTGCTCGTACAATGTTGTACACTTTTGCTGCGGTTTGGTACCGTATGGATGTACTCGTACAGTATTGCACCATTTTGATGTGGTTTTGTACCGTATGATGGTACTCATACGTTATTGTACCGTTTTGGTGTGGTTTCATACCATATGGATGTGCTCGTACAGTATTGTACGGTTTTGGTGTGGTTTGGTACCATATGGATGTGCTCGTACGGTATTGTATAGTTTTCGTGAGGTTTGGTATCGTATGGTGGTACTCGTACGATATTGTACCGTTTTGGTGTGGTTTGGTGCCGTAACAAAGTACTCGTACGGTATTGTACCGTTTTAGTGTGGTTTGGTACCGTATGGAGGTACTCGTACGGTATTGTACCGTTTCGGTGTGGTTTGGTACCGTACGGATGTACCTGTACGATATTGAACCGTTTTGGTGTGGTTTGGTACCGCAACGAAGAACTAGTACGGTATTGGACCGTTTTGGTGTGGTTTGGTACCGTATGGATGTGCTCGTACGATATTGTTCCCTTTTAGTGTGGTTTGGTACCGTATGGATGTACTCGTATGGCATTGTACCGTTTTGGTGCGGTTTGGTACCGTATGGATGTACTTGTACGTTATTGTATTGTTTTGGTATGGTTTGGTACCGTATGGATGTACTCGTACGGTATTGCACCATTTTGGTGCGGTTTGGTACCGTAAGATGGTACTCAAAGGTTATTGTACCATTTTGGTGTGGTTTCATACCGTATGGATGTGCTCGTATAGTATTGTACCGTTTTGGTGTGGTTTGGTACCGTATGGATGTGCTCGTACGGTATTGTACCGTTTTGGGGAGGTTTGGTATCGTATGGTGGTACTCCTACGGTATTGTACCGTTTTGGTGTGGTTTGGTGCCGTAACAAAGTACTCGTACGGTGTTGTACCATTTTGGTGTGGTTTGGTACCGTATGGAGGTACTCGTACGATATTGTACCGTTTTGGTGTGGTTTGCTACTGTATGGATGTACCTGTACGATATTGTACCGTTTTGGTGTGGTTTGGTACCGCAACGAAGCACTAGTACGGTATTGGACCGTTTTGGTGTGGTTTGGTACCGTATGGATGTGCTCGTACGATATTGTACCCTTTTGGTGTGGTTCGGTACCGTATGGATGTACTCGTACGATATTGTACCGTTTTAGTATGGTTTGGTACCGTATCTAGTTACTCGTATGATATTGTACCGTTTTGGTGTGGTTTGGTACCGCATAGAGGTACTCGTACGATATTGTACCGTTTTGGTGTGGTTTGGTACTGTATGGATGTACTCGAACGGTATTGTACCCTTTTGGTGAGGTTTGGTACCGTAACGAAGCACTAGTACAGTATTGTACCGTTTTGGTGTGGTTTGGTACCGTATGGATGTACTCGTACGATATTGCCTTGTTTTGGTGTGGTTTGGCACCATATGGAGGTGCTCATAAGATATTATACCGTTTTGGCATGGTTTGGTACCATATGGAGGTACTCGTACGATATTTTACCATTTTAGTGTGGTTTTGTACCGTATGGATGTAGTCGTACAGTATTGTGCCCTTTTTGTGTGGTTTGGTACGGTATGGAGCTACTCGTACGATATTGTACCGTTTTGGTGCGGTTTGGTACCGTATGGATGTGCTCGTACGGTATTGTACCGTTTTGGTGCGGTTTGGTACCGTATGGATGTACTCGTACGGTATTGCCCCGTTTTGGTGCGGTTTTGTAACTAATGGAGGTACTCATACGCTATTGTACCGTTTTGGCGTGGTTTGGTACCGTATGGAGGTACTTCTGTCATATTGTACCATTTTAGTGTGGTTTTGTACCGTATGGATGTACTCGTACGGTATTGTACCGTTTTTGTGTGGTTTGCTACCGTATGGAGGTACTCGTATGGTATTGTACCCTTTTGGTGAGGTTTGGTTCCGAAACGAAGCACTAGTACGGTATTGTACCGTTTTGGTGTGGTTTGGTATCGTATGGTGGTACTCGTACGATATTGTACCGTTTTGGCGTGGTTTGGTATCGTATGGATGAACTCTTACGATATTATACCGTTTTGGTGTGGTTTGTTACCGTATGGAGGTACTCGAACGATATTGTACCGTTTTGGTGTTGTTTGGTACCGTATGTATGTACTCGTACGGTATTATAGCATTTTGGTGTGGTTTGGTACCGTATGGAGATACTCGTACGATATTGTACCATTTTAGTGTGGTAGTGTACCATATGGATGTACTCGTACGGTATTGTACCGTTTTGTGTGGTTTCGTACCGTATGGAGGTACTCGTACGGTATTGTACCCTTTTGGTGAGGTTTGTACCGTAACGAAGCACTAGTACGATATTGTACCGTTTTGGTGTGGTTTGGTATCGTATGGTGGTACTCATACGGTGGTACTCATACGGTATTGTACCGTTTTGGTGTGATTTGGTACAGTGACGAAGTACTCGTACGCTATTGTACCGTTTTGGCGTGGTTTGGTACCGTATGGAGGTACTTGTACGATATTGTACCATTTTAGTGTGGTTTTGTATCGTATGGATGTACTCGTACGGTATTGTACCATTTTTCTGTGATTTGCTACCGTATAGAGGTACTCGTATGGTATTGTACCCTTTTGGTGAGGTTTGGTACCGTAACGAAGCACTAGTTCGGTATTGTACCGTTTTGGTGTGGTTTGGTACCGTATGGAGGTACTCATAAGATATTATACCGTTTTGGCATGGTTTGGTACCGTATGGAGGTACTCGTACGATATTGTACCATTTTAGTGTGGTAGTGTACCATTTGGATGTACTCGTACGGTATTGTACCGTTTTGTGTGGTTTCGTACCGTATGGAGGTACTCGTACGGTATTGTACCCTTTTGGTGAGGTTTGGTACCGTAACGAAGCACTAGTACGATATTTTACCGTTTTGGTGTGGTTTGGTATCGTATGGTGGTACTCATACGGTGGTACTCATACGGTATTGTACCGTTTTGGTGTGATTTGGTACAGTGACGAAGTACTCGTACGTTATTGTACCGTTTTGGCGTGGTTTGGTACCGTATGGAGGTACTTGTACGATATTGTACCATTTTAGTGTGGTTTTGTGTCGTATAGATGTACTCGTACGGTATTGTACCATTTTTCTGTGATTTGCTACCGTATAGAGGTACTCGTATGGTATTGTACCCTTTTGGTGAGGTTTGGTACCGTAACGAAGCACTAGTTCGGTATTGTACCGTTTTGGTGTGGTTTGGTACCGTATGGAGGTACTCATAAGATATTATACCGTTTTGGCATGGTTTGGTACCGTATGGAGGTACTCGTACGATATTGTACCATTTTAGTGTGGTTTTGTACCGTATGGATGTACTCGTACGGTATTTTACCGTTTTTGTGTGGTTTGGTACCCTATGGAGGTACTCGTACGATATTGTACCATTTTGGTGTGGTTTGGTACCGTATGGATGTACTCGTACGATATTGTACCGTTCGATATTGTACCGTTTTGGATTGGTTTGGTACCGTATGGATGTACTCATACGATATTGTACCATTTTGGTATGGTTTGGTACCGTATGGAGTTACTCGTACGATATTGTACTGTTTTGGTGTGATTTGGTACCGCATAAAGGTACTCGTACGATATTGTACCATTTTGGTGTGGTTTGGTACCGTAACGAAGTACTTGTAAGGTATTGTGCCGTTTTTGTGTGGTTTGGTACCGTAACATAGTACTCGTATGGTATTGTACCGTTTTGGTGTGGTTTGGTACCGTATGGAGGTACTCGTACGATATTGTACCGTTTTGGTGTTGTTTGGTACCGTATGGATGTACTCGCACGGTATTGTACCGTTTTTGTGTGGTTTGGTACCGTATGGAGGTACTTGTACAAATTGTACCGTTTTGGTGTGGTTTTGTACCGTATGGATGTACTCGTACGGTATTGTACCATTTTGGTGGGGTTTGGTACCGTATGGAGCTACTCGTACGATATTGTACCGTTTTGGTGTGGTTTGGTACCGTAACGTAGCACTGGTACGGTATTGTATCGTTTTGGTGTGGTTTGGTATCGTATGGTTGTACTCGTACGGTATTGTACCGTTTTGGTGTGGTTTTGTACCGTATGGATGTACTCGTACGGTATTGTACCATTTTTGTGTGCTTTGGTACCGTATGGAGGTACTCGTACGGTATTGTACCCTTTTTGTGAGGTTTCGTACCGTAACGAAGCACTAGTACGGTATTGTACCGTTTTGGTGTGGTTTGGTATCGTATGGTTGTACTCGTACGGTATTGTCCTTTTTTGGTGTGGTTTGGTACAGTAACGAAGTACTTGTACGGTATTGTACCGTTTTGTTGTGGTTTGGTATCGTAACGAAGTACTCGTACGGTATGGTACCGTTTTTGTGTGGTTTGGTACCGTAACAAAGTACTCGTACGGTATTGTACCGTTTTGGTGTGGTTTGGTACCGTATGGAGGTACTCGTACGATATTGTACCTGTAGACACCCCAATTTGGACTTGTCGAATTTCCTTAATTAGTGGCCCTGAGGCTCCCCGATGATGAATATGGGTCAGAACAAGCCTTGTACGAATTGAGATGTTGCTCCTTGAAAGAAATGGCCAAAATCAATCCCAAGCGCTCAGAAGCAGTCCCAAGCGCTAAAAACTGTTTTCCAAAAACCACTGGCATGGCTCACTCCCAAGCGCTCGAGAATGATGTCCCCAGCGCTCGAGACTACTCCCAAGCGCTTGAGACCTCTCCCAGTGCCCAATGGGTGAAGAAGATTCCCACTATCCATGCAAGCCATCATTGCTCCGACTGAGGTGAGTCAACACTCAACCTCAGTCAGAGAAGAGATCAGCTGAAGATTTTATTCAAAAAACACTTGATTTTTCAAGACCATGGGTTATATCCCCTATATATATACCATGTGTTGCAGCAACAAAGGAGGTTTGCTCTCTCTCTAAAAAAAAAAGAAGAAAAAAACTTCCATCCCAATCTCAAGGGTGTTTTTCAAAATCATCAAAGAAAAGAGCAAGAGACTCAGAGTTTCTGGTTTCTGATCTCCACATTCACCTTTCACAACCATCCAAGGAGCAAAGTGTCAAGCAAAGGTAGAAACATTTACATCTTTGGTCCAAATCAAGAGGCTGTTCTTCTCTCTGAGGAGGAGGGTCTCTCAGTCGGTCCCAATCTTTGATACTGGTGTATGGTTGGGAGACCTTACTGAAAAAAAAGCAAGAACAAAGAGTCCACAAACAATGTTTTCCCAAAACCCCCTACTGGAAATACTCCAGAGCGCTCAAGAGTGGTCCTGAGCGCTCGGGACTGTTTCCAGTCTCATGCATGACATTTTGGTGAGCAGTAGGCTAGGGGTGAAGTGCACTTGTAAATAAAATGGTTTTATTCTGGCATGCAGACACAGGAGATCATTTTTCCTAAAACAGAAATGTTTCTTACAAATCTCAAATAAGAACAAAATTTTCCTAAGTCAAAAATAAGATCTTCTCTTGTCAAAAACTTAGATAAGGGTGTTTACACGATGAAGTGGTGCCATTTTCTATTTGAGAAGTAAGCTGGCATGCAGTTCACTCCCAAGCGCTTGAATCCATTCTCAAGCGCTCAGGAGTACATGCACGCCATTGCGTTTCACTTTCCCTGTCTTCTGTGCTTTCCGAGCTTCTGCATGCATGGATGTGTACATTTCCTCTTTTAAAATTGTAGATCCGTTCGTGTAATGGCAAGGATACATGATTTGAAAACTTGAGGTCCTATCTCAGTCTTTCAAGTCCTCTGCTGAGCCAGTGGTCTGCTTAATAGTACTTCATTTTGCAGTCTTTACATTATGTTTTGTCAGTACTAACAGAAAGCGCAGGTGAGGGTTCAGACACTCCCAAGCGCTCAAGAGTGCTCTTGAGCGCTCGAGAGTGAAGCCAGTGAGCAGTATTGCATTTCTTGCTATCTTGCTGTCTTTCATCTCACAGTTACCCTCCCACACACATGCACCAGCATACACCGTTATTTGGCATCCTATTTGAGACTAACAAACTCTGCAAGATTTAGTCAGTAGAACTCCCAAGCGCTCGAGAGTACTCTCAAGCGCTCGAGAGTGAAGCCAGTAGCAGTTTATACAACTTTGCCATCAAGCATGTGTCCATCATCATTTCATCACTCCTAGTACACAAGCACCAGCATACACCTTCTATTTGCCATACCTGTGGATACCTGCTACGTGTTTAACGAAACAAAATCCATTTGAAAAATCCCACAAACGTTTAGTAGAGACCGACATCGCGCCGGGCGAGGGGGGTGCCGTAAAACCCTTCACCCCTCGTAACATGGCTTCCGAACCCTCGAATGATCTCTAGTTTTCAATTCAAATCAATCAATTTTCAAATCGAAAGCTGTTTCTCGAGTGGCGAACCACAAATCCGGGTGGCGACTCTTCAAAATTCTTCAAATCGATCAGCCGGAGCGGTATGTGTTTTTCGGGCCGCCCCGATCGCACCCGGGGCTGTGGTAGCCCACAGTGGCGACTCCGCTGGGGACGTGGTTTTATTAAACTCGTGAGCCAAGCTTGAAAAGCGTTTGTGGGATTTTCAAATTGATTTTGTTTCATCATCTATTTTCTGTGTATATATCTCGTGCAGCCCCGCTGTTGTGTTTCAGCAATCCTACCCCGCTTGTCGGTGATAGAGAATCCCGGGACACTCAGCAACCTTCGACCGTGATGAGTCATCTCTACTGTTTGTACCATTATTGGGCGTACGCTCAATAGTGGGAGGTATACTTTGACTCTAGTCCAGGGAACCCATTTCAAGCCAAAACCGGCCTTTGTACATGTTTAGCAAGCCATAGAACATTCCAAATTAGGACAGGAGCCTGCAGGGTAGGATTATGTGCTATATCTTGTCTATATGCTGCATTTCTTCTCACGTCATCATGCTGTCAGCCACGGTTCTCGAGACTTGCTCGCGCGGTCTTTGGGAGGTTGCCGAGACCCGATGACGAGTCACGCACCCTTACGCGTGTTGTTAATCATATGAGTCCTCAAGCTAAAACCTAAGGGAAACTAGGATTTTGTTAAGTCCTTGGCTAGTGTTCGGTCGGAGAATTAACCAAAGGGAGGAATGACACGTAAACAGAACATCATGATACCGACACCACCCAGGCTAAAAGCGAATGTGCTGCTTACGCCACTTCGGTTATCGTATCACGTTGTTCACCCCAAGTCATTCCAAACCAATGGTCAACTTCTTGATGAAATACTAGCCGAATACTTAACTTATTTTAGTATCTTTTAGGGAACGACGCTTCCTAAATGAGGATACACCCTAAAAATCCGAGGATCAAGGCAACCTCTCATAACAGATATTCAATCATTTTTCAAAAATCAGAGTCGATGACGGTGATGGTGACGCACACATTTTCCATAGAATTATGCACAAACTTCATAAAATGTAAGCAGGGACCACATCTGAGCACGGTTTTTGCTTTGCTATCAGTTCTGAGCAATTGGGCCAAGGAAGAAGAATATCATACCCTTTTGGACCAGACCTTTGGGACAGAGATTGGAACGGCTCCAACTTCAGGCAGACCCCGCCAGTGCGTCGGATTCAGGGGTGAAAATGGACCTGCTGATCGGAAACCTCAACCCAAATGGAGACAATCCAAACCCAAGTCTAATCCCAAACCTCAACCTTAATGGAGGCAATCCAAATCCTAACGAAGGCAATTCAAACCCAAATCCAAATCTGCATCCCAATCCTAATCCAAACCCGGAACCAAACCAGGAAATCCCAAATGGAGAAATGGGGCAAGTCACGCAAGCTATTCAGCGTTTAGGCGAACGTACCGACAACCAAATCGCCCAACTCATGATGATGATAACCGGGGTTGCCCGAGGACTCCCAAATCCAAACCCTAATCCAAATCCAAACCCTAATCCAAATCTGAACCTAATCCCAATTCCAAACCCAAACCCTAATCTAAACCTGAATCCCAACCCGGAGCAACCGATCCTCGAAGTGGAAGCCTCGCAAAATACCGAGATGGCAGCAGTCTTGGCAAAGATCACCCAATTAGAACAGTCTGTTGCGAGAAACGAGAAGATTGCCTCGACAGGTTTTGACATCAACAAGCTTTGCCTTTTTCCCAACGCGAAGCTTCCGGAGAAGTTTAGACCAATCGACTTTGCTAAATTCGACGGGACTGGGGATCCGAAAGCACATTTGACTAGGTACATCGGAGCACTGTCTATTTGGGGAGTAGAAAGGGACGCCATGGCCCAGATGTTCTCCCAGACCTTGGTGGGACATGCTCTTTACTGGTTCACTTCGTTGGATGAAAGAAAGAAACGCTCATGGGAAGACATATGTGCGGCTTTCGTGGCGCAATATGATTACAATATCCAACTGGAGGTTACCACTCGAGAACTCGAATCTACAAAGATGGAGGCCAAGGAAACCTTCGCAGACTTCGTGAAAAGGTGGAGATCTAAGGCAGCACAGATGAAGGATAGGCCTACCGATAGAGATCAAATCCGGATGATTGTCCGGAACCTTCAGCCCAACCTTGCAAGGCACATGGTAATGGCTCAGGCCTGCTCTGATTTTAAAACATTCTTCGATACAGGCTTGGCCGTCGAAGAAGCAGTTCAACTGGGAATCCTCGACAAACCTGAACCTCCTCCCAAAGCCAAGAAGGTCTACTCCGATAACAGCAGCACGTTGTTCGGAAACTCCAATTACACCCAACTCCCAAACACCTCCTCAAACACGACCCAAGCCGAACCCGTCAACCAGATTGTAACCCAAATCAGTCAGCCTCGATCCCAACCCCGTGTGTTCACCCAATTTTCAGCACCTCTCTCCGCGGTGTTTGAAAAGTTGGTCGAAAGCAATCTCCTTAAACCACTTGCTCCCACCCCATTGCCACAAAAACTCTCTGCCTCTCACAACCCCAACGCCTTCTGCACCTATCACCAAAATCCTGGCCACCTAACCGATAACTGCTTCCGCCTTCGCCATGCCATTCAAGACCTCATAGACAACAAGACCATTCCTATGCCTCACCAAAAACTCAATACCGTCTCCAACCCGCTCCCGAAACATTCAAACGCCCGCACAAACCACATTTCCCTGAGCCACCCCTTCAACCCAAGCCTTCACATCATCTCTGTCACTGAGCCCAAGCCAATTGTCGAGATTCCGGCCAAGGATGCTATCTGTGCGCTTGAAACGGTGGAATGGGATTTTCAAAGAAGGTGGGAGGACCTAGCGAATGATTTCCTGACAGTGGAACAATGAGCCATTGTCGGCGGAGTGTGGCCTGTGTCAGTTAATGCTTAGCAAGTCGAAGAATTGGAACGTGGTGAGTGGAGACAAGCCTGGGATGAGATGATGACAGATCCATTCGATGGATATTCCCTGTTTGCTCTATTCTCAGAGCCTAAACCAGTCAAGGAGTTTGACGAATGGGACCCAGAACCCGGTGGGTGGCTCCGGCAAGACGATTCAGACCCTCTTGATGAAACATCTTTGGTGTGCTTGTTCTGGGAGCAGGAAGAGGAACAGGGCCCTGATCTGATGAACCCCCGCTTATTCTCCGGGCTTTCCGCTTCAACCATAATCAATATCGATAGGGATTCTGACGCCCTCGCCCGTACCTTGGATCATGTCTTCTGTCCACAGGAGTACATTATTAATGACTTCATCCCATAACCAATTGTTGAGATCCCTGACGAATCCCATATCTGTGTGCTAGATCCTGAAGACCTTTGGGGTAGGACTGAAATGGTGAACGTATGGGTCGATGGTGAAGAGCTTACTGTCAACAAGGCTATGTTGAACGAAGGCTCTCTACAGGTCAACAACAGCAGCAACATCAACTTCTGGAACTCTCTTGAAGAAGAAAACATATGGAATGCCCTGGAGATGGAACTTTTGAATGACACCCTGGAGAAGACAAAGCTCGATAAGGGAAAACGCAAGGCCAATACCGATCTCTCTGATTTCTGGGGGGGTCTTCGATGGGAATCTGCCCCCATGGCAGTCAGTAATCTCACCAGAAGCGGTAGGGTATACCAGCCCGCCAACCTCCAGCAAGGAAGCTCGTCCCGAGCAGCACCACTTCAACAGAGTAACCCTCGCATCCCCGAGAATCCTGCCAACTCCACCCCTGTCTCGCCGGCTCCACAAAATAACTCCTCAAACTCCAATAACCTGCCACATCAACCTGACCCGCCCACCCACCTTAATCCATTTGTCAGCTCAAACCCAAATGCCTCTCAATACCAAAACCCAAATACCAACGATGACCCCATCATCCAGCAACTTCATGAAACCCCTGCCCGCATGTCCATGTGGGGAGTGTTGGCAGCTTCCCGCGTGCATCGCCGAAGGCTTGTCAACTCTCTCTCCAGGCTTGAGGTCCCTTCCGACATAGCCCCAGAAGCCCTCATCGCCCTTATAACCCCAAATTTTACCCAACACACTTTGTCCTTCATCGAGAAAGACCTTCCGCCCGAAGGAACCGATCACAATAAGCCTCTCCATGTGACCATGAAATGCCTGGGAATGTGGGTCCCCGCGATACTCATAGACAATGGTTCGGCCATCAACATGTGCCCACTCCGCACTGCTTACTGCCTGGGCCTCAAAAATAAGGACTTTACGCCATCAACTCTGGGCGTCCGTGCTTATGATAACACGCGGCGTGATGTCCTGGGAACAATCAACCTGGAACTAACAACTGCGAAGTTCAAGACCACTGTGGAATTCTGTGTACTAGACATACCTGCTTCCTTCAACCTCTTGCTGAGGAGGCCATGGCTGCACCGTTCTGACGTTATGGGGGTACCCTCTACGCTGCATCAGAAACTCATCCTAGGATTGGATTCTGGGACTCTTATTATCCACGGGGACTCCAGTATTCGTCCACACTCCGAAGATAATTCCCCGCTGCTGGAAATCATGCACGGAGAAGAAGACGTGGCCTTGGGAGGGTTTGCTGTCATGACCTCAAAAGTTTGCACCATTCGGGCTGAAGATGGTTTCTTGGTGAGTTCCGCAGCATTGGAAATCATGAAGCGAATGAATTACCTGCCGGGCATGGGCTTGGGGCTCTATGAGCAAGGAATCTCTGAGTTCCCTCATTTCCCCGGGAGTAATGAACACTTCGGTCTGGGTTACGAGTTCGAGAAGAGTGATCCAGAGAAAAGGTGGCGCAACCGCGCCCGAGCTCATGCAGTTGGAAAGAATCGGAGGAAAGAGGAAGCACCATATCGAGGAGAACCCGAGCCTTTCATTGATCTTGAAACAAAAGTGAAACACCCTGGATTTGAAATCTTCGCCAATGACACTTGGGAGGATGAGGAAGAGGTAACTAAGATGGAAGAATTGTCCGAAGCACTGGATTGGCTTGAAGCCCTTGGTTTTGGGTAGTCTCCAGTCTCTGTTCAAAGGTGAGGAACCGGAGGGTATGATGGAAGACACGGCTGTGCTCATGCTGGGAGGAGAAGACAAATTGGAAGATCCTTCTAAGCTCATTGTGGACGCTGTGGGCGCTTATGAAAATTGCACTTTCATTCCTTTTGTAACGCGCACTCACGACACTAGCACTGAGTCCGAGTCTGAGTCTGATGCTGACTCTTCGTCTAGTAGTGAGTCGGAGTTTGTGCCTATCGGCCCTCCTCGTCGTAGCTTTTACTTCGAGTTTGAGTCAATTGCTATATTCCCTCCCTCCGAGGAGCCTATCAATGAAATGAACGACGCCTTTGCTTACTTGCCGGATTTTGAAATAAATTGTTTGGATCTCGACACTGAAGGAATAGATTTCGATGGGGACATCCCCAAGGAAATCCGTTCCCTCATCGAACGTGAAAATGAAAGCCATGCTCAGCCTCTAAAAGAAGAAATAATCTCGATAAACTTGGGTGATGAGGAGAACCCTCGATTGGTTCAGGTCGGTTCCGGGCTGTCTCCAGATGAGCTTCAAGAACTCACCGATTCACTAAAAGAATTTAAAGAAGTCTTTGCTTGGTCCCATGCAGACATGCCCGGAATCGACCCAGAAATCGTCGAGCACAGGATCCCCCTCTATCCCGATGCAAAACCCGTTAAACAAAAGCTGAGAAGAATGCGGCCCGATTGGGTGTTAAAAATAAAAGAGGAACTAACGAAACAGATCGACGCTGGTTTTCTAATCGTAACTGAATACCCCACTTGGGTTGCAAACATTGTGCCTGTCCCCAAAAAGGATGGAAGAATCAGAGTGTGTGTCGATTTTAGAGACCTGAACAAAGCAAGCCCCAAAGATGATTTTCCATTGCCGCATATAGACATACTCGTTGATAACACTGCAGGGCATGCTTTACTATCCTTCATGGACGGTTTCTCGGGGTACAATCAGATTCTCTTGGCTCCAGAAGACAGGGAAAAGACTACGTTCATCATCGAGTGGGGAACTTATTGCTATCGGGTTATGCCGTTTGGGTTGAAAAATGCCGGTCCTACGTATCAGAGGGGTGCTACGACACTGCTGCATGACATGATCCATAAGGAAGTCGAGGTGTATGTCGATGATATGATAGTGAAGGGGAAGGAGCGGAAAGATCATCTCCCAGTGTTGAAAAAGTTCCTTGAGAGAGTCTAGAAATACAAGATGCGCCTTAATCCACAGAAGTGCACATTCGGAGTCACTGTTGGGAAAATGCTCGGGTTCATGATCACAACCCGAGGGATTGAGGTAGACCCTTCTAAAATCAGAGCCGTTCTTGAGATGGAACCACCCCGATCAGAGAAGGAGGTCCGATGCTTCTTAGGAAAAATTCAATTCATCAGTCGATTCATCGCCAAGCTGACCTTGACTTGTGAACCATTATTTCGATTGCTCAAAAAGGATGTAAAGTTCGAGTGGAACGAGAAGTGTCAGAAAGCTTTCGAAGCGGTGCAAACTTATCTCCAGAACCCTCCGATCCTGATGCCGCCTACACCAGGAAAACCTTTGATCCTATACTTGTCCGTCACGCCCTCATCAATGGAGTGCATGCTGGCACAAGAAGGAGAAGATGGGGTTGAAAGGGCGATTTATTACTTGAGCAAGAAGATGGTAGGATGCGAGGAGCGATACACTTCACTGGAAAAGACATGTTGGGCACTTGTATGGGCCACGAAGAAGTTGAGACACTACATGCTCGCTTACTCGGTGATACTGATCTCTCGGATGGATCCTCTCAAGTATCTATTCGAGAAGCCAGCACTTACCGGTAAGCTAGCACGTTGGTTGCTCTTGTTGGCAGAATTCGAAATCAAGTACGTCACTCGCAAGTCAGTGAAAGGAAGAACGGTGGCAGAGTTTTTGGCAGATCGTCCGATTGATGGGCCAGAGCACACAGAATTTCAATTTCCGAATGAAGATGTGATGTCAACGGTCAATGAAACGTGGGTGTTGTACTTCGATGGAGCCGCAAATCAGAAAGGATTCGGGATTGGCATACTGCTGGTCTCGCCGGAGGGGTCGCATATTCCCCTCGCATTCAAGTTGAACTTCGAAGTTACGAACAACGAAGCTGAGTACGAAGCATGTATTGTAGGAATGGAAGCCGCATTGGAAATTGGTGTCAAGGTGCTAGAAGTCGTCGGAGATTCCAACCTGGTCGTATCGCAAGCAAACGGAGAATGGAAGGTCAGAGACGAGAAAATGAAGCCGTATCATCAGCAGCTCGATGAACTTCTCCCGAATTTTCAAAAGGTAACCTTCACGCATGTACCAAGGATGAACAACCGCTTCGCAGATGCCCTGGCCACTTTAGCATCCATGCTGGAACTTCCAATTGGGGTGAAGCTAAGGCCTGTCATGATTGAGCAGAGGGGAAAACATGTGTACGACTATGTCATGAACATCGACGAACCGGACGATGGAGTCCCTTGGTTCTACGATATTCGGAATTTCGTCGAGAAAAGGGAGTTCCCTGTGGATTCAACTAAGAAGGATCGAATCGCACTGCAACGACTCGCATCTCAATACATCATCTGTGGAGGACAATTATATCGGCGATCTCCTTGCAGAGTTCACAAGCTGTGTGTTCACGGGGACGACATCAAAGCAGTAATGGAAGAAGTTCACGAAGGAGTTTGCGGACCTCATATGAATGGGATGATGCTGGCTAAGAAGGTGTTAAGGCTAGGCTACTATTGGTCTACCATGGAGACAGATTGCATCGAATACGTACACCGGTGCCACAAATGCCAGACTCATGCCAACCTTATCCATGTTCCGCCCTCGGAGTTACACTCGATGGCAACGCCATGGCCATTCTCCGCTTGGGGCATTGATGTCATTGGAAAAATCACGCCTGCAGCTTCTAACGGTCACAGGTTCATCTTGGTGGCGGTCGATTACTTCACTAAGTGGGTCGAAGCAGCTTCATACAAAACTTTGACGACGGTTCAAGAGGCTCACTTCATCAGGCAAAACATCGTTTATCGGTATGGGGTCCCTCAAGCATTCGTATCGGATAACGGTGTTCATTTCAAGGGAAAAGTTCTGGAACTCTTCGAGGAATTCAAGATCCAAGTACATCATTCAACCACTTATCGGCCACAACGAACGGGGCAGTCGAAGCAGCAAACAAGACTATTAAGACGATTTTGGAACGGACTACTCAGTCAGCAAGAAATTGGCACGAACAGCTACCACTAGCTTTGTGGGGATACCGGACGTCTATCCGCACACCGACAGGGGCAACACCCTACTCTTTGGTGTACGGTATGGAAGTCGTTCTCCCTATCGAGCTAGAAGTGCCATCTTTGAGGGTCATGGCAGAATACGGAGTGGACGAAGCTGAATGGATCAGCGGAAGGTTCGAGGAACTCATGCTGTTTGATGAAAGAAGGCTGCGCGCGCTATACCACATTCAGGGCTATCAGCGAAGAATCGCCCGGGCATTCAACAAAAAGGTGAAGTCAAGGGACCTACAAGAAGGGGACATGGTAGTCAAAGAAATACGCGCGCCGATTTTCGACTTACGAGGGAAGTTCCGATCCAAATGGGCAGGGCCCTACATCATCAAGACTATTCTCTCTGGAGGAGCAGCTTCAATCGTCGACCTCGATGGCAACGAATTTGCGAATCTTGTCAATTTGGATCAACTCAAACGTTATTATCCCTGAGAGAGCTCGCTGGGTCGAAAACCGCAAGGGCGGGTGGTTCCAGGCAAAAATTAGAGCAAGCCTGCTAGGTTGAAAACCCGAGAGGGCGGCCTAGGCAAAAATTAAGGCAAATAATCAAAGAAGAGCTCGCTAGACCGAAAACCCGAAAGGGCGGTACTAGGCAAAATTTAGAGCGCAAAAGGAGAGTGTCAATACCCGAGTGAACCCGTAGCCTGAATTACGTACGGGCCTGATTCTCGTTTACGAGGGATACGTAGGCAATCTCATATCCCGAGATTCGGTCCTAATTCCTAAAAATTAAAATCCGATCCCAAATCAAGTCCAAATTGACAAATCCAAAACGCTTTTTAAAGCCACATGCGATCAAATGAACCGAAAGGGGGAAACCCTTAATCAGTCGATTTTATTCAGATTACTTCTTTATTACAAACTGAGCATGAAAATGAAAAAGCACAAAATCAAAGCACACTTTTTATTTCAAAGTCTGGCAAAGTAAGCAGTCAACCCATCCTTGCTTTCACATCCCTCCTTAGCCATTTGCGGTACCTTCCGGTCGAAGCAATGGAAAACAGTGGGTCACTTGGCTTGGTCCTACGAGTCCCCCACGACCGAGTGTAGCTCCGAAGGCCCAGAATGTTGAAGGGAGGGAGACGAAGCATTTCAGAACCCGGCTGCGGCACCTCCTGGCTAAGTCCAAGCTGACGGAGAACACGGAAGGGTGAGTAGAAGGAGAAGCCTGTCAAGCCAGCCACAAACACAAGTGTCGAGCCCATGTTGCCAATAGTCATAATAGGAAGCCTCAGCCAATGGCACCGCCAAGCAATGTCATCTTCCTCTGCAGAAGCAAGGAAATCAGCCCAATCATCTTCGCTCCCATACATCACTTGAAGGGACGGTTCCACCCACTTGCGCGATACCACCAATCATTGATAGGGGATGTCAACAGACTTAATTTGTCGCAAAGCCACATCTGTCAAAAAGAGAGAAAACAAGTAAGGAGCCAGATAAAGCCTGAACCGAGTGTCGAGGTAAAATGAATAAGGGAAATAGAAAAAGGAGAGCTGAGTGAGGTCCCTCGCCTGCAACAACAGCGGGCTACCACCAAAAACCCTTGTGCAACCAGCATGGACAGCATCTAACCCCATCAAGATTTCAGCAAGAACCAATGGCGCAACATCCTTACGAGCCTCAATCTAAGCAGCAACCCCCACCAGTAAGGAATTGGGCTGACCAACGGACGGAACCGACAAGAAGGCCGCCAGGAGGCAAATGCAACAAGCCGTCATCCTGCGACCTTGGTGCTCGAAATCTGTCAAGTCCCCAGGTGGGCTGAACCTCTCGTACAATTGCACGATGTTAATGGCATTACCCCGAGTAAGAAACTCGGCGGCATTACCACTAACACCCAGCTTTGCCTTCAGAATATTCTTCATGCTCTCCCTGATCATAGGAACAACCGGCTCAGCAGAGTCATGGCTTCCGAGATAAGCATGAAACTCCTCGACGGTGGGGCATAGTTCTTGAGAACCGAAGCGAAAGACATGCACCTCCGGATCCCAAAAGCGTGCCGCCGCGTGCAGCAAGACGGGATGAATTACAACCTCTCGAAGATATCTTAGGGCGTGGAGCCGATGCCCTCGGAAGTTCAACCAGTCGATGCCTTCAAGACTATCCAACCAAGGGCGAAGTAAGGCTTGGTTTAGCATGGTGATGGAAAGAATGGATTTTTGAAGGGAAATGATGAAATGAAGTGTGAATGGCTTACCAAAGGAGAGCCTGGGATATATAGCAGCTTAAAGTGGGCAGCACCTCTTCCCCACCAGCCTTGAAACTCATCAAGTTTATCATTTTCAAAATCTTTTCAAAATTCAAACTTGGAAAATATTGGAAAAACCACAAGTCAAGCTTTGGGAAGCCATTCTGTTCTGGGGAAGCTGCTAATACGAAGCCATTCAAGTACATTGAAAATGTGCAAGCAGATGAAAACAACAAAGGACAGCCAACAAGTGGCATTGGGAAACAGCAAGGGGTAGCCCATGACAGAAGTCCCGAGCGCTCGGGAGTGGGGTCCCAAGCGCTCGAGACTACTCTCGAGCGCTCTAGAGTTCTGCTGTTTTTCAGCAGATTCTAATTCCTCCATTTTGGCTTCCATACAACATTGAAAGTTTGACGATTCCTAGCAGTTGTCTAAGGGGTACAGCAGTTCTGTCCATATGTTTTGTCGAGTATTCAAGTGTGTTACGTGAAAAATCATAAGTTTTCTAAAGTTTTCACTCCTTGAGCATGTCGGGGTCCGCATTTAGGGCATTTGGTCGAATCAAGCGTCGCGCTCGAGCCGTGACGGGTCTCGATGATGTTTGACGCGCCCCCAAAGGCGTGTCAGCACCCTAAGTGCAAGCTTTCATCATTCGGTCTTACCAAAATCATCATTTTTGCAAGCGTCGAATGTCAAAAACGCTTTGGGTGATTCTCCCAGTCCCCTCGAGTCACAACACTCATTGTCAACTGCGCAGCGCACTCGGTTACGATCAAAAGCCCTTAAATCTAAATTTCATGGTCGATCGCTCGGAAGTTTGTCGTTTGGTGTCGATGTCGAGTTTTGTTTCTCACTTTGAGAGTATCGGTCGAAATTCGCGTACTCTTTACATTCTTTCAAAGCTAGACGAACATATTTCATAAAATACAATTCTGTAGCAGCAGTGCGAGCGAATAAAAGAATAAAGCGCGAATTCTAAAAAATGAACATGATGCTTACAATGAGCGAAGAAGGAGGTACAAAAACTGGGGCAAACACGCGCCCAAATCCTGACTACCGGGGCACGCAGGCCCGAACAAAACTGAGGCACGCAGGCCCGAAATCTGCTACTCGATGGCACGCAGGCCTATGTGCAAGGTAAAACTAGCAAAGCAAAACCCGAGGCTCAGACCTGTCGACTCCTCTTTTGTCGTGGTCCCTCAGACTCAGAACTCTCGGGCTCGTCATCACCATCGTCGTTAGGAGAACCAGAAGCAGTGCTAGAATCCAATGTCCCTAGGACACGTGACTCGGAGGACTCCTCTGTCTCCTCCTCTGACTCCTCCGGCTCCACGCGAGCTGGTCTCCGCTAAGACGCTCCCCGGGGCAAAACCTCGAACCGTCCCGCACCCGCAGCAGGCCGTGGCGCACGTCCTGCACCCCGACCTCGCGTGCCGGCAGGAACGGGAGGGCTCGTGGTACCTCGCGGACGCGTCCTAGCTGAACGTCATGGCTGCACCTGCATATCACAAATATTTTCTCATTTCATGCATATTCGAACATAATTTTGCTTAAACCGAAATATAGAATATGTGTGCATGTCATACCTGAGCGGCAGCAGCAGAAGCGGTCACAGGGGCAGGTCTCGTCTGAAGGACCCTCCCCTTGGCGCAGTCCTTCAATAGGTGGCACATCCCCACCATCAGCATCACGGCCTGCTCAGCCCACTCTCGCGGCACCTGCAGAATGATCCAAGATTCAGAATATACAAGCAGGGAATGGTGAATATACAAAGCAAACGGAAATATCGTTTATACCTGAGCAGGAAACCGCATCGGCGGCTGTGGGAGACGTGGCACGTCAATCACCTCCTGTGCGCCCGACGAACTCGTCACGCCTATAGTCCACTTCAGCATCGGCAACTCCGGCGGTGCTGAAGTCTCACCGGTCTCTGGGACCCTCGTACTCCCCTCTCCCCTACCTCCAACACCTGCACCTCGCCCACCAGCGGAGACTCTAGCACCTCGTCCTCGACCCCGTGTAGAGCGACCACCACGGCTTGGCGCTCCGCCCTCGTCCCTCCAAGCCCCCACTCCAGCTACCCGTCTCTCGAACTCCTCCTCCATTCCCAGGCTCCTCGCCAAGTACCGATCCGTATAAGCAGCATAGTCCAAGGAGCGTCGCAAGTGCCTCTCCAGATCCGTGTCCGGCACGGTGAACAGCTCAAGCTTAGCACGAGTGTAGAACTCAGTCCTCTGCACGCGCGGAGGAAGCAACCCAGGAACCACGAACGCTGGAAGACCAAGTGACTGTTGAGTCACTCAATCCCCCAGGTACCACTGCCAACCCAGAGGGCACTCCAGCAGGACCCTGCTCTGCGTCACCTCCCGACTCCTCGGAAGGAAGCCAGCCTCCATCCTTGCCCACCGGTCCCAATGAACCTGCAATTCAAATGTTGGGATCCATTCATAAGTCTACTCTATGAAAAGTTTGATGGAAGAAAAGCAAAGAGATGTCGATCGTACCACAACCCCTGTCAGGTTATCCAGCCAGCGCCGAAAAGTCATCACCTCCCCTCGTCACTCCTTCGCCCTCCGATACGCCTTACCCCAGGCTAAGCTGCGTGGAAGAAGGTTTGGGTCTGTACAAGTATTCTCGGGCGGGAACATCCCAAGAACCTCGTAAGCCCAAAGCTGCAAATTTCATAATTTAGGTCGAATCAATCTCAAATGCATAATTCAAGTCAAAAAGCAGTCGAAAGCAATTCAAAAGTAACAATTCAAAATCATACCTCAAACACTCGCCAATACCCTCCAACTGTGTCTCCGACCCCGCGAGAAGCAGCTCCAAGGAGACAGTAGAGTGTGCACAGAGCAGCACCTCCCCAGTCGAAGCGCCTCGCCTGTCCCAGGTCCACCAAACCCGCTAGGTAGCACAGGTGCACCCGACTACGCCTGTTCGGGAACAGAGAAGCCCCAAACAAGTATAGCAGGTACGCCCGGGCCATCTGGGCCGCCTCCTCGTCAGTCGCGGGCTCGTGGTCCCAGTACTCCACGAACTGCCCGTAAGCTGCCATCCCTCCGCTGTGGCGTGGCACGCGCCCAAGGAACCACCTTAGAGCCGCGTCGTCCAGCACCAGGCTCGAGTCGTAAGGGATCGGGTCTCCGCCAACCCTGAGCCCTGTGATCGCAGCGAAGTCGAGGGGCGTCACCGTCATCTCCCCGAACTGGAAGTGGAAGGTGTTGGTGGTGTCCCACCACCTCTCCGCCAGCGCTGTAAGCACAGCCCGGTCCACCCTCACCACCGTCAGCAGCTGTACGAAGGGTCCGAACCTTGCTGCCTCCACCAATGCTCGCACCCTCTCAGGCAAGGCCCCGAAGTGCGCCAGTGAGCTGGCTGAGCCCCCGTGGCCGTACATGTCCGTCGTGCGCTGTTTCAACAAAGCAAGAAATAGCATTAGATCTCAAAGCAGGAAATGAAAGTTGAAGTAAATTGCGAAATTCGAGAAAAGATAGTGATCAGAAGCTCATCGTAGTACACCCAGAGGAGATGTGTGAAGCTCGATCCCGGAGGAGCATCTCCTCAGGATAGTCGGCGCGGCCGGGGACGTAAGCCGTCATCCCCACGGCCTTAAAGAAGTGTAGTCGAAGAGCATAAGTAGCCGAAGTGAACTCGGGCTGCTCCCTCGCCAGGTAGACTCGCCGCCCCTCAAGGTAGGCTTTCGCCTCGTCTACCGCGGTAACCCGCACCTCAGCAGCCGCTTCGGCATCCGCCCTATCCCCTCCCAATTCCTCCGCCTCCGGTACAACCGCCTCCTAGGCATCCGAGCCCGCTCCGCTCAGCAGAGCCCCCAAAAGCGACGCCGAAGCCCGGTCCTTAGGTGTGCTAGCATCCTTCAGCACCGCGGCAACCACGGAGTCAAGACCGAGCGCGTCCAAGACATCCCGGGGCTCCGTGTCCTCTAGGAAGTCCCCGTCCGCGAAGGGAACAGGGCGTGAAGACCCGATCCCGCTATCCCCACTCCTCGGCTCCAGCACCGTCGCCGTCCTCAGCACTGGCGTCTCGCTGAACTGTCCGACGACTACCTCCTCACCACCGAAGTTGGCCATCCTCCCGTCGCTCGCCCGCTCGGCAGCCGCGAACAACTCCTCCACGGTAGGGGTAAGAGGCCTGCCCGAACCCCGACTCCACTGCCCGAATCTCCGTCCCCGCTGCCGGAGCCCTCTGCTCCTGCCACCTCTGCACCCTCACCGGCAGCGGCCGCCGCTGATCTCCCTCCGGTGACCCCCGGGTCACCAACAGCCGCCACCACCGCGGCACCCGCCGTGGCATCGGCCGTGGCATCCCTGCCGCGGGGCTCCACCCCTGCGCCACCACCATTTCCCTCGGTTGCCACCACCGTGGCACCGGCGGTGACCTCCTGACCGATGACCTCCGTCCCTTCGCCGCCGCCGACCATCCCGTCTTCGTTCCCCCTCGCCATACCAAGATCGAGAGAGAGGGTGGATCGTGAGTGAGAAAGAGAGCGGATCGTGAGAGGATCGAGAACGAGAGAGGATTGAGAGAGTTAAGAGAGGATTGAGGGAGTCGAGAGAGTAGAGCGGCCGTCGGTTTGGTTCTCGAGCGCTCGAGAACCAGGGTTTTAACCCCCAAATCAAAGAAGAAGATGAAGGGTCGGTGGTCCCCAACGACGGTCCTGAGCGCTCGAGACCATTCCCAAGCGCTCGGGAGTGGGTCCCTAGTGCTTGACTATTTTTGTTGCTTTTCGTAAGCTCATGCATTTCACCTTGGTTAATGATCATTGTCTATCAAGAATTTTTACAAAATCAATCTCAGTCCTATTTAAATCCGAGTCGAGACAGAGTAATTGATGGCGGATTTCATTTCATGATCTATTCAAAATTGTTCTGCTTAGTGGTCGATAAAAATTTTTAAATTCTGCAATTGTCGATGTACTCACAAGAAGTTTTACCCAGCACGTGATACTTCTTTCATCATTTCGTCCACCGAACAGAGTAACGGATGGGCCCCAGTTCTTGTCTCTATCATTGTCGAGGCATTCGTCGATCTCTTTCCAAATGCATGCGTCACACGTGTTTGCATTTGCCCCAAAGAACTACGCTGGTCTAATCCCTACAAACGGGGTACGTAGGCAGTCTGAAAAGACACGACCTCATGCATTGAGTGCTTGTATGCTTTTAATCTGCATTTGATTCGTAAATTGAGGATTTGATTTGGCTTGAATTGGGTTGTCTCAATCTTTGGGCGACACTCGCATCTAAACATGATGCCGAGCGCCGTCCAAAGAGGGGCAACTGTAGACACCCCAATTTGGACTTGTCGAATTTCCTTAATTTGTGGCCCTGAGGCTCCCCGATGATGAATATGGGTTAGAACTAGCCTTGTACCAATTGAGACGTTGCTCCTTGAAAGAAATGGCCAAAATCAATCCCAAGCGCTCAGAAGCAGTCCCAAGCGCTAAAAACTGTTTTCCAAAAACCACTGGCATGGCTCACTCCCAAGCGCTCGAGAATGATGTCCCCAGCGCTCGAGACTACTCCCAAGCGCTTGAGACCTCTCACAGTGCCCAATGGGTGAAGAAGATTCCCACTATCCATGCAAGCCATCATTGCTCCGACTGAGGTGGGTCAACACTCAACCTCAGTCAGAGAAGAGATCAGCTGAAGATTTTATTCAAAAAACACTTGATTTTTCAAGACCATGGGTTATATCCCCTATATATATACCATGTCTTGCAGCAACAAAGGAGGTCTGCTCTCTCTCTAAAAAAAAAAGAAGAAAAAAACTTCCATCCCAATCTCAAGGGTGTTCTTCAAAATCATCAAAGAAAAGAGCAAGAGACTCAGAGTTTCTGGTTTTTGATCTCCACATTCACCTTTCACAACCATCCAAGGAGCAAAGTGTCAAGCAAAGGTAGAAACATTTCCATCTTTGGTCCAAATCAAGAGGTTGTTCTTCTCTCTAAGGAGGAGGGTCTCTCAGCCGGTCCCAGTCTTTATTACTGGTGTATGGTTGGGAGACCTTAGTGAAAAAAAAAGCAAGAACAAAGAGTCCACAAACAATGTTTTCCCAAAACCCCCTACTGGAAATACTCCAGAGCGCTCAAGAGTGGTCCTGAGCGCTCGGGACTGTTTCCAGTCCCATGCATGACATTTTGGTGAGTAGTAGGCTAGGGGTGAAGTGCACTTGTAAATAAAATGGTTTTATTCTGGCATGCAGACACAGGAGATCATTTTTCCTGAAACAGAAATGTTTCTTACAAATCTCAAATAAGAACAAAATTTTCCTAAGTAAAAAATAAGATCTTCTCTTGTTAAAAACTTAGATAAGGGTGTTTGCACGATGAAGTGGTGCCATTTTCTATTTGAGAAGTAAGCTGGCATACAGTTCACTCCCAAGCGCTTGAATCCATTCCTAAGCGCTCAGGAGTACATACATGCCATTGTGTTTCAGTTTCCCTGTATTCTGTGCTTTTCGAGCTTCTGCATGCATGGATGTGTACATTTCCTCTTTTAAAATTGTAGATCCGTTTGTGTAATGGCAAGGATACATGATTTGAAAACTTGAGGTCCAATCTCAGTCTTTCAAGTCCTCTGCTGAGCCAGTGGTCTGCTTAATAGTACTTCATTTTGCAGTCTTTACATTATGTTTTGTCAGTACTAACAGAAAGCGCAGGTGAGGGTTCAAACACTCCCAAGCGCTCAAGAGTGCTCTTGAGCGCTCGAGAGTGAAGCCAGTGAGCAGTATTGCATTTCTTGCTATCTTGCTATCTTTCATCTCACAGTTACCCTCCCACACACATGCACCAGCATACACCATTATTTGGCATCCTATTTGAGACTAACAAACTCTGCAGGATTTAGTCAGTAGAACTCCCAAGCGCTCGAGAGTACTCTCAAGCGCTCGAGAGTGAAGCCAGTAGCAGTTTATACAACTTTGCCATCATGCATGTGTCCATCATCATTTCATCACTCCTAGTACACAAGCACTAGCATACACCTTCTATTTGCCATACCTGTGGATACCTGCTACGTGTTTAACGAAACAAAATCCATTTGAAAAATCCCACAAACGTTTAGTAGAGACCGACATCGCGCCGGGCGAGGGGGGTGCCGTAAAACCCTTCCCCCCTCATAACATGGCTTCCGAACCCTCGAATGATCTCTGGTTTTCAATTCAAATCAATCAATTTTCAAATCGAAAGCGGTTTCTCGGGTAGCGAACCACAAATCCGGGTGGCGACTCTTAAAAATTCTTCAAATCGATCAGCCGGAGTAGTATGTGTTTTTCGGGCCACCCCGATCGCACCCGGGGCTGTGGTAGCCCACAGTACCATTATGTTGTGGTTCGGTACCGTATGGATGTAGTCGTACGATATTGTACCGTTTGATATTGTACCATTTTGGCGTGGTTTGGTATCGTATGGATGAACTCTTACGATATTGTACCGTTTTGGTGTGGTTTGGTACCGTATGGAGGTACTCGTACGATATTGTACCGTTTTGGTGTTGTTTGGTACCGTATGTATGTACTCGTACGGTATTATAGCGTTTTGGTGTGGTTTGGTACCGTATGGAGGTACTCGTACGATATTGTACCATTTTAGTGTAGTTTTGTACCGTATGGATGTACTCGTACGGTATTGTACCATTTTGTGTGGTTTGGTACTGTATGGAGGTACTCGTACGGTATTGTACCATTTTGGTGTGGTTTGGGACCGTAACGAAGCACTAGTACGGTATTGTACCATTTTGGTGTGGTTTGGTATCGTATGAAAGTACTCGTATGATATTGTATTGTTTTGGTGTGGTTTGGTACCGCATAGAGGTACTCGTACAATATTGTACCGTTTTGGTGTGGTTTGGTACTGTATGGATGTACTCGAACGGTTTTTTACCGTTTTGGTGTGGTTTGGTACCGTATGGATGTACTCGTATGGTATTGTACCGTTTTGGGGCGGTTTGGTACCGTATGGAGGTACTCGTACGGTATTGTACCATTTTGGTGTGGTTTGGTACAGTAACGAAGTACTCATATGGTATTGTACCGTTTTGGTGTGGTTTGGTACAGTAACAGAGTACTCGTACGGTATTGTACCGTTTTGGTGTGGTTTGGTATCGTAACAAAGTACTCGTACGGTATTGTACCATTTTTGTGTGATTTGGTACCGTAACAAAGTACTCGTACGGTATTGTACCTTTTTGGTGTGGTTTGGAACCGTATGGAGGAACTCGTACAATATTGTACCGTTTTGGTGCGGTTTGGTACCGTATGGGGGTACTCAGACTATATTGTACCGTTTTGGTGTTGTTTGGTACCGTATGGATGTACTCGTATGGTATTGTAGCATTTTGGTGTGGTTTGGTACCGTATGGAGGTACTCGTACAATATTGTACCATTTTGGTGTTGTTTGGTACCGTATGGATGTACTCGCACGGTATTGTTCCGTTTTGGTATGGTTTGGTACCGTATGGAGGTACCGGTACGATATTGTACCGTTTTGGTGTGGTTTTGTACCGTATGGATGTACTCGTACGGTATTGTACAATTTTTGGGTGGTTTGGTACCGTATGGAGGTACTCGTACGGTATTGTACTCTTTTTGTGAGGTTTCGTACCGTAACGAAGCACTAGTACGGTATTGTACCATTTTGGTGTGGTTTGGTATCGTATGGTGGTACTCGTACGGTATTGTACCGTTTTGGTGTGGTTTGGTACAGTGACGAAGTACTTGTACGGTATTGTACCATTTTGGTGTGGTTTGGTATCGTAACGAAGTACTCGTACGGTATTGTACCGTTTTTGTGTGATTTGGTACCGTAACAAAGTACTCGTACGGTATTGTACCATTTTGGTGTTGTTTGGTACCGTATGGAGGTACTCGTACGATATTGTACCGTTTTGGTGTTGTTTGGTACCGTATGGATGTACTACCACGGTATTGTACCGTTTTGGTGTGGTTTGGTACCGTATGGAGGTACTGGTACGATATTGTACCGTTTAGGTGTGGTTTTGTACCGTATGGATGTACTCGTACGGTATTGTACAATTTTTGGGTGGTTTGGTACCGTATGGAGGTACTCGTACGGTATTGTACCCTTTTTGTGAGGTTTCGTACCGTAACGAAGCACTAGTACGGTATTGTACCATTTTGGTGTGGTTTGGTATCGTATGGTGGTACTCGTACGGTATTGTACCATTTTGGTGTGGTTTGGTACAGTAACGAAGTACTTGTACGGTATTGTACCGTTTTGGTATCGTACCGATGTACTCGTACGGTATTGTACCGTTTTTGTGTGGTTTGGTACCGTATGTAGGTACTGGTACGATATTGTACCGTTTTGGTGTGGTTTTGTACCGTATCGATGTACTCGTACGGTATTGTACAATTTTTGGGTGGTTTGGTACCGTATGGAGGTACTAGTACAGTATTGTACCCTTTTTGTGAGGTTTCATACCGTAACAAAGCACTAGTACGGTATTATACCGTTTTGGTGTGGTTTGGTACAATAACGGAGTACTCGTACGGTATTGTACCGTTTTGGTGTGGTTTGGTACCGTAACGAAGCACTAGTATGGTATTGTACAATTTTGGTGTGGTTTGGTATCGTATGGTGGTACTCGTACGGTATTGTACAGTTTTGGTGTGGTTTGGTACAGTAACAAAGTACTCGTGCGGTATTGTATCGTTTTGGTGTGGTTTGGTACCGTATGGAGGTACTCGTACGATATTGTACCGTTTTGCGTGGTTTGGTATCGTGAGGAGGTACTCGTACGGTATTGTACCATTTTACTGTGGTTTGGTACAGTAACGAAGTACTCATACGGTATTGTACCATTTTGGTGTGGTTTGGTACGGTAACGGAGTACTCGTACGGTATTGTACCATTTTGGTGTGGTTTGGTATCGTAACGAAGTACTCATACGGTATTGTACCGTTTTTGTGTGATTTGGTACCGTAACAAAGTACTCGTACGGTGTTGTACCATTTTGGTGTTGTTTGGTACCGTATGAGGGTACTAAGACTATATTGTACCATTTTGGTGTTGTTTGGTACTGTGTGGATGTACTCGTACGGTATTGTAGCACTTTGGTGTGGTTTGGTACCGTATGGAGGTACTCGTACGATATTGTTCCGTTTTGGTGTTGTTTGGTACCGTATGGATGTACTACCACGGTATTGTACCGTTTTGGTGTGGTTTGGTACCGTATGGAGGAACTGGTACGATATTGTACCGTTTTGGTGTGGTTTGGTACCGTTTGGAGGTACTCGTACGCTACTGTACCGTTTTAGTGTGGTTTGGTACCGAATGGAGGTACTCGTACGAAATTATACCGTTTTGGTGTGGTTTGGTAACGTATGGATGTACTCTAAGGGTATTGTACCATTTTGGTGTGGTTTGGTATCGTCTGGAGGTACTAGTACGGTATTGTACCCTTTTGGTGTGGTTTGGTACCGTATGGAAGTACTCGTACGATATTGTACCATTTTGGTGTGGTTTGGTTTCGTAACGAAGTACTCGTACGGTATTGTACCATTTTGGTGGGGTTTGGTACCGTATGGATGTACTCGTACAATATTGTTCCGTTTTGGTGTGGTTTGACATCGTATGGATGTACTCGTACGGTATTGCACCGTTTTGGTACCGTATGGAGGTAATCGTACGTTATTTTACCGTTTTGGTGTGGTTTGGTACCGTATGGAGGTACTCATACGGTATTGTACCATTTTTGTGTGGGCTGGTACCGTATGGCGGTACTCGTACGGTATTGTACGGTTTGATTGGTTTGGTACCGCACGGAGTTACTCGTACGTTATTGTACCACTTTTGTGTGGTTTGGTACCGTAACGAAGTACTTTTACGGTATTGTACCGTTTTGGTGTGGTTTGGTACCGTAACGATGTACTCGTATGGTATTGTACCATTTTTGTGTGGTTTGGTACCGTATGGATGTACTCGTACAGTATTGTACCGTTTTTTTGTGGTTTGGTACCGTATGGATGTACTCGTACGGTATTGAACCGTTTTGATGCGGTTCGGTACCGTATGGAGGTAATCGTACGATATTCTACCATTTTGGTGTGGTTTGGTACCTTATGGAGGTACTCATAAAGAATTGTAATGTTTTGGTGTTGTTTGGTACCGTATGGATGTACTCGAATGGTATTGTACAGTTTTGTTGTGGCTTGGTACCGTAACGAAGTACTCGTACCGTATTGTACCCTTTTGGTGTGGTTAGGTACCGTAAGGATGTACTCGTACGGTATTGTACCATTTTGGTGCGGTTTGGAACGGCATGGATTTACTAGTACGGTATTGCGCCGTTTTGATGCGGTTTTAAACCGTAAGGAGGTACTCGAACGTTGTGGTACCGTTTTGGTGTGGTTTGGTACCGTATGGAGGTACTCGTACGATATTGTACACTTTTGGTGTGGTTTGGTACCATATGGACGTACTCGTATGGTGTTGTACCATTTTGGTGTGGTTTGGTGCCGTATGGAGGTACTCGTACGATATTATATCGTTTTGGTGTGGTTTGGTACCGTATGGATGTACTCGTACGGTGTTATACCGTTTTGGTATGGTTTGGTACCGCATAGAGGTACTCGTACGATATTGTACCATTTTTGTGTGGTTAGGTACCTTAACAAAGTACTCGTACGGTATTGTACCGTTTTGGTGTGGTTTGGTACCGTATGGAGGTACTCGTACGATATTGGACCATTTTGGTGTGGTTTGGTAACGTATGGATGTACTCGTACGGTATTGTACCATTTTGGTGTGGTTTGGTATCGTGTGGAGTAACTCGTATGGTATTGTAACCTTTTGGTGTGGTTTGGTACCGTATGGAGGTACTCGTACGATATTGTACCATTTTGGTGTGGTTTGGTTTCGTAACGAAGTACTCGTACGGTATTGTACCGTTTTGGTGGGGTTTGGTACCGTATGGATGTACTCGTATAGTATTGTACCGTTTTGATGTGGTTTGATACCGTATGGATGTACTCGTACGGTATTGCACCGTTTTGGCGCGGTTTGGTACTGTATGGAGGTAATCGTACGTTATTTTACCGTTTTGGTGTGGTTTGGTACCGTAACGAAGTACTCGTATGGTATTGTACCCTTTTGGTGTGGTTTGGTACCGTAAGGATGTACTCGTATGGTATTGTACCGTTTTGGTGCGGTTTGGAACCGCATGGATTTACTCGTACGGTATTGCGCCGTTTTAATGCGGTTTGAAACCGTAAGGAGGTACTCCTACGTCGTGGTACCGTTTTGGTGTGGTTTGGTACCGTATGGAGGTACTCGTACGATATTGTACCGTTTTGGTGTGGGTTGGTACCGTATGGATGTACTCGTACGGTATTGTACCACTTTGGTGTGGTTTTGTATCGTATGGACGTACTCGTACGGTATTCCACCGTTTTGGTGCGGTTTGGTACGTATGGAGGTAGTCGTACGCTATTGAACCATTTTGGTGTGGTTTGGTACCATATGGAGTTACTCGTACGATATTGTACCGTTTTGGTATGGTTTGGTACCGCATAGAGGTACTTGTACGATATTGTACCGTTTTGGTGTGGTTTGGTACCGTAACAAAGTACTCGTACGGTATTGTACCGTTTTGGTGTGGTTTGGTACCGTATGGAGGTACTCGTACGATATTGTACCATTTTGGTGTGGTTTGGTACTGTATGGAGGTACTCGTACGCTATTGTATCATTTTGGTGTGGTTTGGTACCGTAACGAAGTACTCGTACGGTATTGTACCGTTTTGGTGGGGTTTGGTACCGTATGGATGTACTCGTATGATATTGTACCCTTTTGTGGGGTTTGGTACCGTATGGATGCACTCGTACGGTATTGCACCGTATTGGTGCGATTTGGTACCGTTTGGAGGTACTCGAACGTTATTGTACCGTTTTGGTGTGCTTTTGTACCATATGGAGTACTCGTACGATATTGTACCATTTTTGTGTGGTTTGGTACCTTATGGATGTACTCCTACGGTATTGTACCGTTTTGGTATTGTTTGGTACCGTATGGCGGTACTCGTACGGTTTGTATTGGTTTGGTACTATATGGAGGTACTCGTACGTTTTTGTACCATTTTGGTGTGGTTTGGTACCGTAACAAATTACTTGTACGGTATTGTGCCGTTTTGGTGTGGTTTGGTACCGCATGGAGGTACTCGTACGATGTTGTACCGTTTTGGTGTGCGTTGGTACCATAACAATATACTCATACGGTATTGTACCATTTTGGTGTTGTTTTGTACCGTATGGATGTACTCGTACGGTATTGTACCGTTTTGGTGGGGTTTGGTACCGTATGGATGTACTCGTACGGTAAGGCACCATTTTGGTGTGGTTCGGTACCGTATGGATGTACTCATATGGTATTTTACCATTTTGGTGTGGTTTGGTACCGTATGGATATAATGGTATGGTATTGTACTGTTTTAGAGTGGTTTCGTGACTTATGGATGTACTACTTCGGTATTGTACCATTTTGGTGGTTTGTGGTACTGTAAGGAAGTACTCGTACGGTTTTGTACCATTTCGGTGTGGTTTGGTACCGTATGGATGTACTCGTACAGTATTGTACCGTTTTTGAGTTGTTTGGTACCATAACAAAGTATTCGTACGGTATTGTACCGTTTTGGTGTGGTTTGGTACCGTATGGATGTATTCGTACGGTATTATACCATTTTCGTGTGGTTTGGTACCGTATGGAGGTACTCGTAGTTTGGTACTGTATGGATGTACTCGTGCGGTATTGCACCATTTTGGTACGGTTTGGTACCGTATGGAGGTACTCGTACGTTATTGTACCGTTTTGGTGTGTTTTGGTACCGTATGGAGGTACTCGTACGATATTGTACAATTTTGGTGTGGTTTGGTACCGTATGGATTTACTCGTACGGTATTGTACCGTTTTGGTGTGGTTTGGTACCGTATGGATGTACTCCTACGGTATAACACCGTTTTGCTGTGGTTTGGTACCGTATGGATATAGTCGTATGGTATTGTACTGTTTTGGTGTGGTTTCGTACCTTATGGATGTAGTGTTATGGTATTGTACCATTTTGGTTTTTTTTGGTACCCTAAAGAACTACTTGTACGGTATTATACCATTTCGGTGTAGTTTACTACCGTATGGATGTACTCCTTCGGTATTGTACCGTTTTGGTGTGGTTTGCTACCGTATGGATGTACTCGTACGGTATTGTACCATTTCGGTGTGGTTTGGTATCAAATGCATGTACTCGTTCGGTATTGTACCGTTTCGGTGTGGTTTGGTACCGTATGGATGTATTCGTTCGGTATTTTACCATTTTGGTGCGGTTTGGTACCGTATGGATGTACTCGTACCGTATTGCACCGTTTTGGTGCGGTTTGGTATCGTATGGAGGGACTCGTATGCTATTGTACCATTTTGTGTGGTTTGGTAACGTATGGATATAATCGTAAGGTATCGTACCGTTTTGGTTTGGTTTCGTACCTTATGGATGTACTGGTACGGTATTCTACCATTTTGGTGTTTTTTGGTACCGTATGGAAGTACTCGTATAGTATTGTACCATTTCGGTGTGGTTTGGTACCGTATGGATGTACTCGTTCGGTATTGTACCGTTTTGGTGTGGTTTGATACCGTATGGAGGTAATCGTACGTTATTTTACCATTTTGGTGTGATTTGGTACCGTAACGAAGTACTCGTATGGTATTGTACCCTTTTGGTGTGGTTTGGTACCGTAAGGATGTACTCGTACGATATTGTACCATTTTGGTGCGGTTTGGAACCGCATGTATTTACTCGTACGGTATTGCGCCGTTTTGATGCGGTTTGAAACTGTAAGGTGGTACTCCTACGTTGTGGTACCGTTTTGGTGTGGTTTGGTACCGTATGGAGGTACTCGTACGATATTGTACCATTTTAGTGTGGTTTGGTACCGTATGCATGTACTCGTGCGGTATTGCTCCGTTTTGGCATGGTTTGGTACCGTATGGAGGTACTCGTATGTTATTGTACCGTTTTGGTGTGTTTTGGTACCGTATGGAGGTACTCATACGATATGGTTCCATTTTGGTGTGGTTTGGTACCGTATGAATTTACTCGTATGGTATTGTACAGTTTTGGTGTGGTTTGGTACCGTATGGATATAGTCGTATGGTATTGTACTATTTTGGTGTGATTTCGAACCTTATGGATGTACTGGTACGGTTTTGTACCATTTTGGTGTTTTTTGGTACCCTAAAGAAGTACTTGTACGGTATTGTACCATTTCTGTGTGGTTTAGTACCGTATGGATGTACTCGTTCGGTATTGTACCGTTTTGGTGTGGTTTGATACCGTATGGATGTACTCGTACGGTATTGTACCATTTCGGTGTGGTTTGGGATCGTATGCATGTACTCGTTCGGTATTGTACCTTTTTTGTGTGGTTTGGTACCGTATGGATGTATTCGTTCGGTATTTTACCGTTTTTGTGCGGTTTGGTACCGTATGGTTGTACTCGTACCGTATTGCACCGTTTTGGTATGGTTTGGTACCGTATGGAGGTACTCGTATGTTATTGTACCGTTTTGGTGTGTTTTGGAACCGTATGGAGGTACTCGTACGATATTGTACCGTTTTTGTGTGGTTTGGTACCGTATGAATTTACTCGTACGGTATTGCACCGTTTTGGTGTGGTTTGGTACCGTATGGATGTACTCATACGGTATAGCACCGTTTTGGTGTGGTTTGGTACCATATGGATATAGTCGTATGGTATTGTATTGTTTTGGTGTGATTTCGAACCTTATGGATGTACTGGTACGGTTTTGTACCATTTTGGTGTTTTTAGGTACCCTAAAGAAGTACTTGTACGGTATTGTACCATTTCTGTGTGGTTTAGTACCGTACGGGTGTACTCGTTCGGTATTGTACCATTTTGGTATGGTTTGATACCGTATGGATGTACTCGTACGGTACTGTACCATTTCGGTGTGGTTTGGTATCGTATGCATGTACTCGTTCGGTATTGTACCTTTTTGGTGTGGTTTGGTACCGTATGGATGTATTCGTTCGGTATTTTACCGTTTTTGTGCGGTTTGGTACGTATGGATGTACTCGTACCGTATTGCACCGTTTTGGTGCGGTTTGGTACCGTATGGAGGTACTCATATGCTATTGTACCATTTTGTGTGGTTTGGTAACGTATGGATATAATCGTAAGGTATTGTACCGTTTTGGTATGGTTACGTACCTTATGGATGTACTGGTACGGTATTGTACCATTTTGGTGTTTTTTTGTACCGTAAGGAAGTACTCGTACGGTATTGTACCATTTCGATGTGGTTTGGTACCGTATGGATGTACTCGTTCGGAATTGCACCGTTTTGGTGTGGTTTGATACCGTATGGATGTACTCGTACGGTATTGTACCATTTCGGTGTGGTTTGGTACCGTATGGATGTACTCGTTCGGTATTGTACCGTTTTGGTGTGGTTTGATACCGTATGGATGTACTCGTACAACATTGCACCGTTTTGGTGGGGTTTGGTACCGTATGGATGGACTCGTACGGTATTGTACCATTTTGGTGTGGTTTGGTACCGTATGGATGTACTCGTACGGTAAGGCACCATTTTGGTGTGGTTCGGTACCGTATGGATGTACTCATATGGTATTTTACCATTTTGGTGTGGTTTGGTACCCTATGGATATAATCGTATGGTATTGTAACATTTTGGTGTGGTTTCGTGACTTATGGATGTACTACTACAGTAATGTACCGTTTTGGTGGTTTGTGGTACTGTATGGAAGTATCGTACGGTTTTGTACCATTTCGGTGTGGTTTGGTACCGTATGGATGTACTCGTACGATATCGTACCGTTTTTGTGTGGTTTGGTACCGTAACAAAGTACTCGTACGGTATTGTATCATTTTGGTGTGGTTTGATACCGTATGGATGTACTCGTACGGTATTGTACCATTTTGGTGTGGTTTGGTACCGTATGGAGGTACTCGTAGTTTAGTACCGTATGGATGTACTCGTGCGGTATTGCACCGTTTTGGTATGGTTTGGTACCGTATGGAGGTACTCGTATGTTATTGTACCGTTTTGGTGTGTTTTGGTACCGTATCGAGGTACTCGTACGATATTGTACCATTTTGGTGTGGTTTGGTACCGTATGAATTTACTCGTACGGTACTGTACCGTTTTGGTGTGGTTGGGTACCGTGTGGATGTACTCATACGGTATACCACCGTTTTGGTGTGGTTTGGTACCGTATGGATAGAGTCGTATGGTATTGTACTGTTTTGGTGTGATTTCGAACCTTATGGATGTACTGGTACGGTTTTGTACCATTTTGGTGTTTTTTGGTACCCAAAAGAAGTACTTGTTCGGTATTGTACCATTTCTGTGTGGTTTAGTACCGTATGGGTGTACTCGTTCGGTATTGTACCATTTTGGTGTGGTTTGATACCGTATGGATGTACTCGTACGGTATTGTACCATTTCGGTGTGGTTTGGTATCGTATGCATGTACTCGTTCGGTATTGTACCTTTTTGGTGTGGTTTGGTACCGTATGGATGTATTCGTTCGGTATTTTACCGTTTTTGTGCGATTTTGTACCGTATGGATGTACTCGTACCGTATTGCACCGTTTTGGTATGGTTTGGTACCGTATGGCGGTACTCGTATGTTATTGTACCGTTTTGTTGTGTTTTGGTACCGTATGGAGGTACTCGTACGATATTGTACCATTTTGGTGTGGTTTGGTACCGTATGAATTTACTCGTACGGTATTGTACCGTTTTGGTGTGGTTTGGTACCGTATGGATGTACTCATACGGTATAGCACCGTTTCGGTGTGGTTTGGTACCGTATGGATATAGTCATATGGTATTGTTCTGTTTTGATGTGATTTTGAACCTTATGGATGTACTGGTACGGTTTTGTACCATTTTGGTGTATTTTTGGTACCCTTAAGAAGTACTTGTACGGTATTGTACCATTTCTGTGTGGTTTAGTACCATATGGGTGTACTCGTTCGGTATTGTACCATTTTGGTGTGGTTTGATACCGTATGGATGTACTCGTACGGTATTGTACCATTTCGGTGTGGTTTGGTATCGTATGCATGTACTCGTTCGGTATTGTACCTTTTTGGTGTGGTTTGGTACCGTATGGATGTATTCGTTCGGTATTTTACCGTTTTTGTGCGATTTTGTACCGTATGGATGTACTCGTACCGTATTGCACCGTTTTGGTATGGTTTGGTACCGTATGGCGGTACTCGTATGTTATTGTACCGTTTTGTTGTGTTTTGGTACCGTATGGAGGTACTCGTACGATATTGTACCATTTTGGTGTGGTTTGGTACCGTATGAATTTACTCGTACGGTATTGTACCGTTTTGGTGTGGTTTGGTACCGTATGGATGTACTCATACGGTATAGCACCGTTTCGGTGTGGTTTGGTACCGTATGGATATAGTCATATGGTATTGTTCTGTTTTGATGTGATTTTGAACCTTATGGATGTACTGGTACGGTTTTGTACCATTTTGGTGTATTTTTGGTACCCTTAAGAAGTACTTGTACGGTATTGTACCATTTCTGTGTGGTTTAGTACCATATGGGTGTACTCGTTCGGTATTGTACCATTTTGGTGTGGTTTGATACCGTATGGATGTACTCGTACGGTATTGTACCATTTCGATGTGGTTTGGTATCATATGCATGTACTCGTTCGGTATTGTACCTTTTTGGTGTTGTTTGGTACCATATGGATGTATTCGTTCGGTATTTTACCCATTTTGTGCGGTTTGGTACCGTAAGGAACTACTCGTACCGTATTGTACCATTTCGATGTGGTTTGGTACCGTATGGATGTACTCGTTCGGAATTGTACCGTTTTGGTGTGGTTTGATACCGTATGGATGTACTCGTACGGTATTGTACCATTTCGATGTGGTTTGGTACCGTATGGATGTACTCGTTCGGAATTGTACCGTTTTGGTGTGGTTTGATACCGTATGGATGTACTCGTACGGTATTGTACCATTTCGGTGTGGTTTGGTACTGTATGGATGTACTCGTTCGGTATTGTACCGTTTTGGTATGGTTTGATACCGTAAGGATGTACTCGTACAGCATTGCACCGTTTTGGTGGGGTTTGGTACCGTATCGATGTACTCGTACGGTATTGTACCATTTTGGTGTGGTTTGGTAACGTATGGATGTACTCGTACGGTATAGCACCATTTTGGTGTGGTTTGGTACCGTATGGATGTACTCATATGGTATTGTACCGTTTTGGTGTGGTTTCGTGACTTATGGATGTACTACTACGGTAATGTACCATTTTGGTGGTTTGTGGTACTGTAAGGAAGTACTCGTACGGTTTTGTACCATTTCGGTGTGGTTTCGTACCGTATGGATGTACTCCTACGGTATTGTACCATTTTTGTGTGGTTTGGTTCCGTAACAAAGTACACGTACGATATTGTACCATTTTGGTGTGCTTTGGTACCGTATGGATGTACTCGTACGGTATTGTACCGTTTTGGTGTGGTTTGGTACCGTATGGAGATACTCGTAGTTTGGAACCGTATGGATGTACTCGTGCGGTATTGCACAGTTTTGGTACCATTTTGGTACGGTTTGGTACAGTACGGACGTACTCGTACGTTATTGTATCGTTTTGGTGTGGTTTGGTAACGTATGGAAGTACTCGTACGATATTGTACCATTTTGGTGTGGTTTGGTACCGTATGGAGGTACTCATACGGTATATTACCGTTTTGGTGTGGTTTGGTAACGTATGGACGTACTCGTACGGTGTTTCACCATTTTGGTGTGGTTTGGTGCCGTATGGAGGTACTCGTATGAAATTATACCGTTTTCGTGTGGTTTGGTATCGTATGGATGTGCTCGTACGGTATTGTACCATTTTTGTGAGGTTTTGTACTGTATGGACGTACTCGTACGGTATTCCACCGTTTCGGTGTGGTTTGGTACCGTATGGAGGTACTCGTACACTATTGTACCATTTTGGTGTGGTTTGGTACCGTATGGTGGTACTCATACGATATTGTACCGTTTTAGTGTGGTTTTGTTCCGAATGGATGTAGTCGTACAGTATTGTACCGTTTTTTGTGTGGTTTGATAGTGTATGGACGTACTCGTATGGTATTGTACCGTTTTGGTGTGGTTTGGTACCGTAACGAAGCACTAGTACGGTATTGTACCAATTTCGTGTGGTTTGGAAACGTATGGTAGTACTCATACTGTATTGTGCCGTTTTTGTGTGGTTTCGTACCGTAAAAAAGTACTCGTACGATATTGTACCGTTTTGGTGTGGTTTGGTACCGTATGGAGGTACTCGTACGATATTGTACCGTTTTGGTGTTGTTTGGTACCGTATGGATGTACTCGTATGGTATTGTAACGTTTTGGTGCGGTTTGGTACCATATGGATGTAGTCGTACGGTATTGCACCGTTTTGGTGGGGTTTGGTACCGTATGTAGGTTCTCGTACGCTATTGTACCATTTTGGTGGGGTTTGGTACCGTATGGATGTACTCGTACCGTATTGCACCATTTTGGTGCGGTTTGGTACCGTATGGAAAGACTCGTACGCTATTGTACCATTTTGGTGTGGTTTGGTACCGTATGGATGTACTTGTACTGTATTGCATGGAGGTACTCGTACGTTATCGTACCGTTTTGGTGGGGTTTGGTACCATATGGTTGTACTCGTACGATATTGTACGTTTTTGTGTGGTTTGGTACCGTATGGATGTACTCGTACGGTATTGCACCGTTTTGGTGCGGTTTGGTACCGTATGGATGTACTCGTACCGTATTGCACCTTTTTGGTGCGGTTTGGTACCGTATGGATGTACTCGGACGCTATTGTACCATTTTGTGTGGTTCGGTAACGTATGGATATAATCGTAAGGTATTGTACCGTTTTGGTATGGTTTCGTACCCTATGGATGTACTGGTACGGTATTGTACCATTTAGGTGTTTTTTGGTACCGTAAGGAAGTACTCGTACGGTATTGTACCATTTTGGTGTTGTTTGGAACCTTATGGATGTACTCGTTCGGTATTGTACCGTTTTGGTGTGGTTTGATACCGTATGGATGTACTCGTACAGCATTTCACCGTTTTGGTGGGGCTTGGTACCGTATGGATGTACTCGTACGGTATTGTACCGTTTTGGTGTGGTTTGGTACCGTATGGAGGTACTCGTACGATATTGTACCATTTTGGTGTGGTTTGGTAACGTATGGATGTACTCGTACGATATTTTACCGTTTTGGATTGGTTTGGTACCGCATGGATGTACTCGTACGGTATTGCAGCGTTTTGGCACGGTTTGGTACCGTATGGATGTACTCGTACGTTGTTGTACCAATTTGGTGTGGTTTGGTACCGTATGGAGGTACTCATACGGTATATTACCGTTTTGGTGTGGTTTGGTACCGTATGGAGGCACTCGTACGGTATTGTACTATTTTCGAGTGGTTTGGTTCTGTAACGAAGCACTACAACGGTATTGTACCATTTTGGTGTGGTTTGGTATCGTATGGTGGTACTCGTACGGTATTGTACCATTTTGGTGTGGTTTGGTACCGTAATAAAGTACTCGTACGATATTGTACCGTTTTGGTGTGGTTTGGTACCTTATGGAGGTACTCGTAAAGAATTGTACCATTTTGGTGCTGTTTGGTGCCGTATGGATGTACTCGAACGGTATTGTACAAATTTGGTATGGTTTGGTACCGTAACGAAGCACTCGTACGGTATTGTACTGTTTTGGTGGGGCTTGGAACCGTAAGGATGTACTCGTACGGTATTGTACCGTTTTGGTGTGGTTTGGTACCGCATGGATGTACACGTACTGTATTGCGCCGTTTTGGTGGGGTTTGGTGCCGTAAGTATGTACTCGTACGTTGTTGTACCGTTTTGGTGTGGTTTGGTACCGTATGGAGGTACTCGTACGATATTGTACCGTTTTGGTGTGGTTTGGTAACGTATGGACGTACTAGTACGGTGTTTCACCATTTTGGTGTGGTTTGGTACCGTATGGATGTACTCGTACGGTATTGTACCATTTTAGTGTGGTTTTGTACCGTATGGACGTACTCGTACGGTATTCCACCGTTTCGGTGCGGTTTGGTACCGTATGGAGGTACTCGTACACTATTGTACCATTTTGGTGTGGTTTGGTACCGTATGGTGGTACTCATACGATATTGTACCGTTTTAGTGTGGTTTTGTTCCGAATGGATGTAGTCGTACGGTATTGTACCGGTTTTGTGTGGTTTGATAGCGTATGGACGTACTCGTATGGTATTGTACCGTTTTGGTGTGGTTTGGTACCGTAACGAAGCACTAGTACGGTATTGTACCAATTTCGTGTGGTTTGGAATCGTATGGTATTACTCATACTCTATTGTGCCGTTTTTGTGTGGTTTCGTACCGTAACAAAGTACTCGTACAGTATTGTACCGTTTTGGTGTGGTTTGGTACCGTATGGAGGTACTCGTACGATATTGTACCGTTTTGGTGTGGTTTGGTACCGTGTGGTATACTCGTATGGTATTGTAACGTTTTGGTGCGGTTTGGTACCATATGGATGTAGTCGTACGGTATTGCACCATTTTGGTGGGGTTTGGTACCGTATGTAGGTTCTCGTACGCTGTTGTACCATTTTGGTGGGGTTTGGTACCGTATGGATGTACTCGTACCGTATTGCACCATTTTGGTGCGGTTTGGTACCGTATGGAAAGACTCGTACGCTATTGTACCGTTTTGGTGTGGTTTGGTACCGTATGGATGTACTCGTACGGTATTGCATGGAGGTACTCGTACGTTATCGTACCGTTTTGGTGGGGTTTGGTACTGTATGGATGTACTCGTACGATATTGTACGTTTTTGTGTGGTTTGGTACCGTATGGATGTACTCGTACGGTATTGCACCGTTTTGGTGCGGTTTGGTACCGTATGGAGGTACTCGTACGTTATTGTACCATTTTCGTGTGGTTTGGTACCATATGGAGGTACTCGTACGATATTGTACCATTTTGGTGTGTTTTGGTACCGAATTGATGTACTCGTACAGAATTGTACCGTTTTGGTGTGGTTTGGTACCGCATGGCGGTACTGGTACGGTATTGTACGGTTTGGTTTGCTTTGGTACCGTATGGAGGTACTCGTACGTTATTGTACCGTTTTGGTGTGGTTTGGTACCGTAATGAAGTACTTGTACGGTATTGTAATATTTTGGTGTGGTTTGGTACCGCATGGAGGTACTCGTACGATATTGTACCGTTTAAATGTGGTTTGGTACCGTAACGATGTACTCGTACGGTATTGTACCGTTTTGGTGTGGTTTGGTACCATATGGATGTACTCGTACGGTATTGTACCGTTTTGGTGTGGTTTGGTACCGTATGGATGTACTCGTACGGTATTGCACCGTTTTGGTGTGGTTTGGTACCGTATGGATGTACTCCTGTGGTATTGTCCCGTTTTGGTGTGGTTTGGTACCGTATGAATATAATCGTATGGTATTGTACTATTTTGGTGTGGTTTCGTACCTTATGGATGTAGTGGTACGGTATTGTACCATGTTGGTGTTTATTGGTACCGTATGGAAGTACTCGTACGGTATTGTACCATTTCGGTGTGTTTTGGTACCATATGGATGTACTTGTAACGCTCCAAATTTTGGGTACGTTAAAAAGGACATTTTATTGATAACATCAAATGGAGTCTGGCTCTTATTACAACAAAACTCCTACAAGAGTTCAATATTTACAAAAATGAAGGGGGTTCTACAGTTCCTAACTACAGCTCCTCCTTCTTCTCCATCCTAGCCAGCTCCTCAGCTCCAAAAGCTTCCACGGTGAACTGCTTACCCTGATCATCTACAAAATCTGACACATTATACCGGCGTCGCCACCCATATAATATGTCAGGGTCACCAAAAAGGCAACACCAAGAGCTACATAGCTCAGCAGAGTAATCCCATACCCGCTAACCCATAATTATAAACAACAGGAAATAACACATCGATTTCCACATGATACATATATACGCAATTAACAATGACACATCCACATTCGTTAATCAACTATCGTTGGTGTCCAAGAGTTTCGTGTTTCTCCTACGCGACTCATCGTAGACCGTGTCAACATTTTCATTTACAAAACAATCTTTCAAAAACCATTTGTTTAACACACACAATTTACAAAATCATTTGCATTGGCTCCGTACCACGGATAACCAAGCTACACACCCAACCTCGGTTCCGCCGTTCCGGACTCCCGAGTATCCTCACAATGGTTCCGCCGTCCCGGGTTCCCATTGGCACACAAAAAAAATATTTGCATTGGCTTCGTACCGCGTATAACCAAGCTACACACCCAACCTCGGTTCCGCCGTTCCGGACTCCCGAGTATCCTCACAATGGTTCCGCCGTCCCGGTCTCCCATTGGCACACAAAAATATTTGCATTGTCTCCGTACCGCGGATAATCAAGCTACACACCCAACCTCGGTTCCGCCGTTCCGGACTCCCGAGTATCCTCACAATGGTTCCGCCGTCCCGGGTTCCCATTGGCACACAAAAAATACTTGCATTGGCTCCGTACCGCGGATAACCAAGCTACACACCCAACCTCGGTTCCGCCGTTCCGGACTCCCGAGTATCCTCACAATGGTTCCGCCGTCCCGGGTTCCCATTGGCACACAAAACTTGCATTGGCTCCTCTCCGCGGATAACCAAGCTATATTACCAATGAGGCTACCACGTCCGGCCGCATTGGCAATCTTCACAATGGGCTACCAAGTCCGGCCACATTGTGGTTTTCACAATCCACGCAATGGGCTACCAAGTCTGGCCACATTACGAGTTTTCATACACACAACGGGCTACCAAGTCCGGCCACGTTGCGGTTTTCACAATCCACACGATGGGCTACCACGTCCGGCCACATCGCGGTTTCCAAAACATTTCAACCTTTTTCAAATGTTTCTTTTACGCACGCACACAACTCACATAATGCCACCCAAAACCGGTCATTATGTAGTTTCAAAATATTTTCTTCCTCGAAAAATATTTCCTTCATTAACCACACCCTAGGTGTCATGTTTCTATTTTCTTGACTCTCGTGTCTCGTTTACATGCAAAGACTCCGCGGTAGGACAAGAATCATTCTAACAAGATCGTCCAATTCTATATTACTCGTCACGTTCAATTACTACTTATAGCATAATGCCACATGTACGGACGCCTTTGGAGTGTATCACTTATGCTTTATTCAAAGCACAACGCCACATGTACGGACGTCTTTGGAGTGAAATCACTTATGCTTTATCACATACCACAAGTAATACAAGCAACTCATATACGCATATTCATAACTATCTTAAAGATCAAAATACGAATACTTCTAATCAAATGATAAGTACGTAAATAAAGATAACCTACTTTATACTTGAGTAAGTAAATAAATAGGAAGTAAGTAAGGATTTCCTTACTTATACGTTCCAACATACAGTTCTACGTTATACGTTGAGTTAGTGGACGAGGGATTCTACTTTATACGTAGGGAAGTGAGTAGAGGTATTCTACCTTACTTCTTGGCGGTAGTCGGCTACGGAAGGTACGTCGGCTATCGAAAAGTACGTCGGTGGTCGGGCGGAGTAACTTCCTATGGTGGTCTCCGGTAGCTTCGAAAGAGAAAGGTTTCTCTCGAAACTTCTACTTGACTATTACTACTACTACTTTTGGATCGAGGGGGTGGTCAAGTGGCGGTTTAGTGGCGGCCTAGGTTGAGTTTCTTTGAAGAACTCAAGAACTACTCAAGAACATGAAGAACAACAGAAAGAACAAAGAAAGAACATAATTTTTCTAGAGAGAGAAGTTGCTAGGTGAAGGTGTGAGTTGAATGGCAAACATGGGGTGCTATTTATAGGCAAAACCTTGGCCCTCTCCTCTCTCTCAAGGCCGGCCCCTCTCTCTCTCTTTCTACCTCAAATTTTGACACATGGCATGCAATCTTTGAAAGATCAAAGTCTAACCCTAGGCTTGCATGGCTAGGTTAGGCTAAATGGTAGGCTTGCATGGCTAGGATTTGTCCTTGGATGGGATTATGGGAGATTTGTTGGAAGATTTGGAGACAATGGTACAAGATTTGGTTTTAAACAAAGCATGGAAGTACAAATGGGGAGTTATGTTTGGTTAGGAAGAAGATTTACCCATGGATTTGAAAGATGAAGAAAGATCATGGAAGTACAATCAAATCTCTCCCTATCTCTCTCATATCTCTCTCTCTCGGCCTCTCTCCTCTCTCTCTCGGCAATCTCTCTCTCTCTCTCCCTAGTACACTACGCACACACACTCACATATATATATATATATATATATATATATATATATATATAAATGAAAGAAAGAATAAGAAAAGTACAAAGTACAAGATTTACAAAATCAAGATTCTTAATTAAACACATGTTTCCAATAAATAAATAAACTAGTGTACTAATGTACTCTAGGAAGATCAACTCCCCAATAAATTAATTCAATTGGGTACAAAACCCCAATACAAAATAATAAGGTACTTCGGAGAATATTAGGCTTTAAAGGCTACATAATAAAATATGGGTACTTCATCACATGGGGGTTTAAGAAAAAAGACTAATTTAATAAACCCATGTACTTGGTTGAAAGACCAAACTATTACCCAATGGATAATAAATACCCTAACTTTTATTATCCAATGGACAATAATAACTAGGGAACTTTTTATAATAAAATAATCAAAAAGTACTTTAAAGAAATTTATAAAAGTCTATTCAAGTACTTTTGCTCAAAACCCTTTTAATATAAAGAATTGGGTTTCTATTATCCAATGGATAATAGTTCCCCTAACTTTTATTGTCCAAAGGACAAAGAATAAAACCAAATTAATAAAAGGAAATAAATAAGTAATTTTCTAGGGTTGAAAAGGTTTATTTTGGTCAAAAGACTCTATTATCCAAGGGTCACTAACTTCCCTAACGGTTATTACCCAATGGATAATAATATTCCTTGCGGTTAATAACCAATGGATAAAAGGAGTACAAGTACTTTTTATTTTAAAATAAGATTTTGAAAGACTACATGTACTTTTATAATAAAAAGTTTATTATCTAATGGACAAAAATTACCCTTGTGGTTATTAACCAATGGATAATGGAGGGGTGGGAGAATCCCCAATTAACAAAGAATAAATGTACTTTGCACATGTGAACATACACCATTAAGATACTATATCTAGTACTTTACCAAAATATTTAAATGGGGGCCTATTGTTCAATGGACAAAGATTACCCTAACCATTATGGACCAATGGGTAAAGGCAAAAGGTTCAAAAGTTTCAAAAGGTCCAAAAGGTTCATCTAGTAACTAGGTAAGTTGGTTGCTCGGTTCCTCCAAGTAGTCGGTCGGAAACTAAATAAATTGGTCAAGTAGGGTTTCTAGTCAAGACTAAAATTTAACTACGACGAAAATTAACAGAGATCATATAGCCACTCAAAGAGAAAATAAGTAATTCAAATAAAATTCAAATATTTAACGAAATTTTTATTGAACAAAATTCAGGGTCGTTACAGTACTCGTGCGGTATTAGACCGTTTTGGTGTGGTTTGATACCGTATGGATGTACTTGTATGGCATTGCACCGTTTTGGTGCGGTTTGGTACCGTATGGAGGTACTCGTAAACTATTGTACCCTTTTCGGTGGGGTTTGGTACCGTATGGAGGTACTCGTACGGTATTGTACCATTTTAGTCTGGTTTGGTACCGTAACAAAGAACTAGTTCGGTATTGTACCGTTTTGGTGTGGTTTGGTATCGTATGGTGGTACTCATACGGTATTGTGCCGTTTTTGTGTGGTTTTGTACCGTAACAAAGTACTCGTACCGTACTGTACCGTTTTGGTGTGGTTTGGTACCGTATGGAGGTACTCGTACGATATTGTACCGTTTTGGTGTGGTTTGGTACCGTATGGATGTACTCGTATGGTATTGTACCATTTTGGTGCGGTTTGGTACCGTATGGATGTAGTCGTACGGTACTACACCGTTTTGGTGGGGTTTGGTACCGTATGTAGGTTCTCGTACGCTATTGTACTGTTTTGGTGTGGTTTGGTACCGTATGGATGTACTCGTACCGTATTGCAGCATTTTCGTGCGGTTTGGTACCGTATGGAAAGACTCGTACGCTATTGTACCATTTTGGTGTGGTTTAGTACCCTATGGAGGTACTCGTACGATATTGTACCGTTTTGGTGTAGTTTGGTAACGTATGGATGTACTCCTACGGTATTGAACCGTTTTGGTGTGGTTTGGTACCGTGTGGAGGTACTCGTACGGTATTGTACACTTTTGGTGTGGTTTGGTACCGTATGGAGGTACTCGTACGATATTGTACAATTTTGGTGTGGCTTCATTTCGTAACGAAGTACTCGTACGGTATTGTACCATTTTTGAGGGGTTTGATACCGTAAAGACGTACTAGTATGATATTGTACCATTTTGGTGTGGTTTGATACCGTATGGATGTACTCGTACGGTATTGCAAGGAGGTACTCGTACGTTATCGTACCGTTTTGGTGGGGTTTGGTACCGTATCGATGTTCTCGTACGATATTGTACGTTTTTCCATGGTTTGATACCGTATGGATGTACTCGTACGGTATTGCACCGTTTTGGTGCAGTTTGGTACCGTAAGGAGCTACTCGTACGTTATTGTACCATTTTGGTGTGGTTTGGTAACGTCTGGCGGTACTCGTACGATATTGTACCATTTTGGTGTGGTTTGGTACCGTATGGATGTACTCGTACGGAATTGTACCATTTTCGTGTGGTTTGGTACCGCATGGCGGTACACGTACGGTATTGTACGGTTTGGTTTGCTTTGGTACCGTATGGAGGTACTCGTACGTTATTGTACCGTTTTGGTGTGGTTTGGTACCGTAATGAGTACTTGTACGGTATTGTAATATTTTGGTGTGGTTTGGTACCGCATGGAGGTACTCGTACGATATCGTACCGTTTGGGTGTGGTTTGGTACCGTAACGATGTACTCGTACGGTATTGTACCATTTTGGTGTGGTTTGGTACCGTATGCATGTACTCATACGGTATTGTACCGTTTTGGTGTGGTTTGATACCGTATGGATGTACTTGTACGGCATTGCACCGTTTTGGTGCAGTTTGGTACCGTATGGAGGTACTCGTACACTATTGTACCCTTTTTGGTGGGGTTTGGTACAGTATGGAGGTACTCGTACGGTATTGTACCGTTTTAGTGTGGTTTGGTACCGTAACAAAGCACTAGTACGGTATTGTACCGTTTTGGTGTGGTTTGGTATCGTATGGTGGTAGTCATACGGTATTGTGCCATTTTTGTGTGGTTTCGTACCGTAACAAAGTACTCGTACGGTATTGTACCGTTTTGGAGTGGTTTGGTACCGTAAATACGTACTCGTACGATATTGTACCGTTTTGGTGTGGCTTGGAACCGTATGGATGTACCCGTACGGTATTGCATGGAGGTACTCGTACGTTATCGTACCATTTTGGTGGGGTTTGGTACCGTATGGATGTACTCGTACGGTATTGCACCGTTTTTGTGTTGTTTCGTACCGTATGGATTTACTCGTGTGGTATTGTCCCGTTTTGGTGTGGTTTGGTACCGTATGAATATAATCGTATGGTGTTGTACTATTTTGGTGTGGTTTCGTACCTTATGGATGTAGTGGCACGGTATTGTACCATTTTAATGTTTTTTGGTACTGTATGGAAGTACTCGTACGGTATTGAACCATTTCGGTGTGTTTTGGTACCATATGGATGTACTCGTACGGTATTGTACCGTTTTGGTGTGGTTTGATACCGTATGGATGTACTTGTACGGCATTGCACCATTTTGATGCGGTTTGGTACCGTATGGAGGTACTCGTACACTATTGTACCCTTTTTGGTGGGGTTTGGTACCGTATGGAGGTACTCGTACAGTATTGTACCGTTTTAGTGTGGTTTGGTACCTTAACAAAGCATTAGTACGGTATTGTACCATTTTGGGGTGTTTTGGTATCGTATGGTGGTACTCATACGGTATTGTACCGTTTTGGAGGGGTTTGGTACCGTAAAGACGTACTCGTACGATATTGTACCGTTTTGGTGTGGCTTGGTACCGTATGGATGTACATGTACGGTATTGCATGGAGGTACTCGTACGTTATCGTACCATTTTGGTGGGGTTTGGTACCGTATGGATGTACTAGTACGATAATTTACCATTTTCGTGTGGTTTGGTACCGTATGGATGTACTCGTACGGTATTGCACCGTTTTGGTGCGGTTTGGTACCGTATGGAGGTACTCGTACGTTATTGTACTATTTTGGTGTGGTTTGGTACCGTATCGAGGTACTCGTACGATATTGTACCATTTTGGTGTGGTTTGGTACCGTATGGATGTACTCGTACGGTATTGCATGGAGGTACTCGTACGTTATCGTACCGTTTTGGTGGGGTTTGGTACCGCATCGATGTACTCGTACGATATTGTACGTTTTTGTGTGGTTTGGTACCGTATGGATGTACTCGTACGGTATTTCACCTTTTTGGTGCGGTTTGGTACCGTATGAAAGTACTCGTACGTTATTGTACCATTTTGGTGTGGTTTGGTACCGTATGGTGGTACTCGTACGATATTGTACCATTTTGGTGTGGTTTGGTACCGCATGGCGGTACTCGTACGGTATTGTACGGTTTGATTTGCTTTGGTACCGTATGGAGGTACTCGTACGTTATTGTACCGTTTTGGTGTTTTTTGGTACCGTATGGAAGTACTTGTACGGTATTGTATCATTTCGGTGTGTTTTGGTACCATATGGATGTACTCGTACGGTATTGAACCGTTTTGGTGTGGTTTGATACCGTATGGATGTACTTGTACGGTATTGCACGGTTTTGGTGCGGTTTGGTATCGTATGGAGGTACTCGTACACTATTGTACCCGTTTTGGTGGGGTTTGGTACCGTATGGAGGTGCTCGTACGGTATTGTACCGTTTTAGTGTAGTTTGGTACCGTAAGAAAGCACTAGTACGGTATTGTACCGTTTTGGTGTGGTTTGGTATCGTATGGTGGTACTCTTACGGTATTGTGCCGTTTTTGTGTGGTTTCGTACCGTAACAAAGTACTCGTACGGTAATGTACCGTTTTGGTGTGGTTTGTTACCGTATGGAAGTACGCGTACGATATTGTAACGTTTTGGTGTGGTTTGGTGCCGTATGGATGTACTCGTATGGTATTGTACCGTTTTGGTGCGGTTTGGTACCGTATGGATGTAGTCGTACGGTATAGCACCGTTTTGGTGGGGTTTGGTACCGTATGTAGGTTCTCGTACGCTATTGTACCATTTTAGTGTGGTTTGGTTCCGTACGGATGTACTCGTACCGTATTGCACCATTTTGGTGCGGTTTGGTACCGTATGGAAAGACTCGTACGCTATTGTACCAATTTGGTGTGGTTTGGTACCGTATGGAGGTACTCGTACGATATTGTACCGTTTTGGTGTGGTTTGGTAACGTATGGATGTACTCATACGGTATTAAACCGTTTTGGTGTGGTTTGGTACCGTGTGGAGGTACTCATACGGTATTGTACACTTTTGGTGTTGTTTGGTACCGTATGGAGGTACTCGAACGATATTGTACAATTTTGGTGTGGCTTCGTATCGTAACGAAGTACTCGTACGGTATTGTACCGTTTTGGAGGGGTTTGGTACCGTAAAGACGTACTCGTACGTTATTGAACCATTTTGGTGTGGTTTGGTACCGTATGGATGTACTCGTACGGTATTGCATGGAGGTAATCGTACGTTATCGTACCATTTTGGTGGGGTTTGGTAACGTATGGAGGTACTCGTACGATATTGTACAATTTTGGTGTGGCTTCGTTTCGTAACGAAGTACCCGTACGGTATTGTACCATTTTGGAGGCGTTTGGTACCGTAAAGACGTACTCGTACGATATTGTACCGTTTTGGTGTGGTTTGTTACCGTATGGATGTACTCGTATGGTATTGCATGGAGGTACTCGTACGTTATCGTACCATTTTGGTGGAGTTTGGTACCTTATGGATGTACTCGTACGATATCGTACCATTTTTGTGTGGTTTGGTACCGTATGGATGTACTCGTCCGGTATTGCATTGTTTTGGTGCGGTTTGGTACCGTATGCAGGTACTCGTACGATATTGTACCGTTTTGGTGTGGTTTGGTACCGTATGTATGTACTCGTACGGTATTGAATGGAGGTACTCGTACGTTATCATACCGTTTTGGTAGGGATTGGTACCGTATCGATGTACTCGTACGATATTGTACGTTTTTCTATGGTTTGATACCGTATGGATGTACTCGTACGGTATTGCACCGTTTTGGTGCAGTTTGGTACCGTATGGAGGTACTCGTACGTTATTGTACCATTTTGGTGTGGTTTGGTACAGTCTGGCGGTACTCGTACGATATTGTACCATTTTAGTGTGGTTTGTTACTGTATGGATGTACTCGTACGGTATTGTACCGTTTTGGTGTGGTTTGGTACCGTATGGCGGTACTCCTACGGTATTGTACGGTTTGGTTTGCTTTGGTACCGTATGGAGGTACTCGTACGTTATTGTACCGTTTTGGTGTGGTTTGGTACCGTAATGAGTACTTGTACGGTATTGTAATATTTTGATGTGGTTTGGTACCCCATGGAGGTACTCGTACGATATTGTACCGTTTGGGTGTGGTTTGGTACCGTAACGATGTACTCGTACGGTATTCTACCGTTTTGGTGTGGTTTTGTACCGTATGGATGTACTCGTACGGTATTGCATGGAGGTAATCGTACGTTATCGTACCATTTTGGTGGGGTTTGGTAACGTATGGAGGTACTCGTACGATATTGTACAATTTTGGTGTGGCTTCGTTTTGTAACGAAGTACCCGTACGGTATTGTACCATTTTGGAGGCGTTTGGTACCGTAAAGACGTACTCGTACGATATTGTACCGTTTTGGTGTGGTTTGGTACCGTATGGATGTACTCGTACGGTATTGCATGGAGGTACTCGTACGTTATCGTACCATTTTGGTGGGGTTTTGTACCTTATGGATGTACTCGTACGATATCGTACCATTTTTGTGTGGTTTGGTACCGTATGGTTGTACTCGTCCGATATTGCATTGTTTTGGTGCGGTTTGGTATCGTATGCAGGTACTCGTACGATATTGTACTGTTTTGGTGTGGTTTGGTACCGTATGTATGTACTCGTACGGTATTGAATGGAGGTACTCGTACGTTATCGTACCGTTTTGGAAGGGATTGGTACCGTATCGATGTACTCGTACGATATTGTACGTTTTTCTATGGTTTGATACCGTATGGATGTACTCGTACGGTATTGCACCGTTTTGGTGCAGTTTGGTACCGTATGGAGGTACTCGTACGTTATTGTACCATTTTGGTGTGGTTTGGTACCGTCTGACGGTACTCGTACGATATTGTACCATTTTAGTGTGGTTTGTTACTGTATGAATGTACTCGTACGGTATTGTACCGTTTTAGTGTGGTTTGGTACCGTATGGCGGTACTCCTACGGTATTGTACGGTTTGGTTTGCTTTGGTACCGTATGGAGGTACTCGTACGTTATTGTACCGTTTTGGTGTGGTTTGGTACCGTAATGAGTACTTGTACGGTATTGTAATAGTTTGATGTGGTTTGGTACCCCATGGAGGTACTCGTACGATATTGTACCGTTTGGGTGTGGTTTGATACCGTAACGATGTACTCGTACGGTATTCTACCGTTTTGGTGTGGTTTTGTACCGTATGGATGTACTCGTATGATATTGTACCGTTTTGGTGTGGTTTGATACCGTATGGATGTACTTGTACGGCATTGCACCGTTTTGGTGCCGTTTGGTACCGTATGGAGGTACTCGTACACTATTGTACCCTTTTTGGTGGGGTTTGGTACAGTTTGGATGTTCGTACGGTATTGTACCATTTTAGTGTGGTTTGGTACCGTAACAAATCACTAGTACGGTATTCTACCGTTTTGGTGTGGTTTGGTATCGTATGGTGGTACTCATACGGTATTGTGCCGTTTTTGTGTGGTTTCGTACCGTAACAAAGTACTCGTACGGTATTGTACCGTTTTGGAGGGGTTTGGTACCGTAAAGACGTACTCGTACGATATTGTACCATTTTGGTGTGGCTTGGTACCGTATGGATGTACCCGTACGGTATTGCATGGAGGTACTCGTACGTTATCGTACCATTTTGGTGGGGTTTGGTACCGTATGGATGTACTCGTACGGTATTGCACCATTTTGGTGTGGTTTGGTACCGTATGGATGTACTCGTGTGGTATTGTCCCGTTTTGGTGTGGTTCGGTACCGTATGAATATAATCGTATGGTATTGTACTATTTTGGTATGGTTTCGTACCTTATGGATGTAGTGGTACGGTATTGTACCATTTTGGTGTTTTTTGGTACCGTATGGAAGTACTCGTACGGTATTGTACCATTTCGGTGTGTTTTGGTACCATATGGATATACTCGTACGTATTGTACCGTTTTGTTGTGGTTTGATACCGTATGGATGTAATTGTACGCAATGCACCGTTTTGATACGGTTTGGTACCGTATGGAGGTACTTGTACACAATTGTACCCATTTTGGTGGGGTTTGGTACCGTATGGAGGTACTCCTACGGTATTGTACCGTTTTAGTGTGGTTTGGTACCTTAACAACGCACTAGTACGGTATTGTACCATTTTGGGGTGTTTTGGTATCGTATGGTGGTACTCATACGGTATTGTGCCATTTTTGAGTTGTTTCGTACCGAAACAAAGTACTCGTACGGTATTGTTCCGTTTTGGAGGTGTTTGGTACCGTAAAGACGTACTCGTACGATATTGTACCATTTTGGTGTGGCTTGGTACCGTATGGATGTACTCGTACGATATTGCATGGAGGTACTCGTACGTTATCGTACCATTTTGGTGTGGTTTGGTACCGTATGGATGTACTCGTCCGATATTTTACCATTTTCGTGTGGTTTGGTACCGTTACGGTACGAAACCTCACCAAAAGGGTACAATACCGTACGAGTACCTCCATACGGTTCCAAACAAAACAAAAACGGTACAATACCGCATGAGTACATCCATACGGTACAAAACAACACGAAAATGGTACAATATCATACGAGTACCTCCATACGCTACCAAACCGAACCAAAACGGTGCAATACCGTACGAGTACATCCATATGGTACCAAACCGCACCAAAACGGTAGAATACCGTACGAGTACATCCATACGGTACCAAAACGGTACAATAGCGTACGAGTACCTCCATACGGTACCAAACCGCACCAAAATGGTGCAATACCGTACGAGTACATCCACACGGTACCAAACCGCACCAAAACGGTACAATATTGTACGAGTTCCTCCATGCGGTACCAAACGACACCAAAATGGTACAATATCGTACGAGTACCTCCATACGGTACCAAACCACACCAAAATGGTACAATTTCGTACGAGTACATCCATACGGTACCAAATCACACCAAAATGGTACAATATCGTACGAGTCCCTCGATACGGTACCAAACCACACCAAAACGGTACAATATCGTACGAGTATATCTATGTGGTACCAAACCACACCAAAACGGTACAATATCGTAGGAGTAACTCCATACGGTACCAAACCATACCAAAACGGTACAATATCGTACGAGTACATCCATACGGTACAAAACCACACCAAAATGGTACAATATCGTTCAAGTACCTCCATATGGTACCAAACCACAAAAAAATAGTACGATACCGTACGAGTATTTCGTTATGGTACCAAACCACACAAAAATGGTACAATACTGTACGAGTACTTCGTTACTGTACCAAGTCACACCAAAATAGTACAATACCGTACGAGTACCACCATACGATACCAAACTGCACCAAAACGGTATAATATCGTACTAGTAGTTCGTTACGGTACCAATCCTCACCAAAAGGGTACAATACCGTACGAGTACCTCCATACCGTTCCAAAGCACACAAAAATGGTACAATACCATACGACTAGATCCATACGGTACAAAACAACACAAAAATGGTACAATATCATACGAGTACCTCCATACGCTACCAAACCGAACCAAAACGGTGCAATACCGTACGAGTACATCCATACGGTACCAAACCGCACCAAAACGGTACAATACCGTAGGAGTACATCCATACGGTACTAAATCGCACCAAAATGGTACAATAGCGTACGAGTACCGCCATACGGTACCAAACCGCACCAAAACGTTACAATACCGTACGAGTACATCCATACGGTACTAAACCGCACCAAAACGGTACAATATCGTACGAGTACCTCCATACGGTACCAAACCACACCAAAATGGTACAATATCGTACGAGTACCTCCATACGGTACCAAACCACACCAAAATGGCACAATATCGTACGAGTACATCCATACGGTACGAAACCACACCAAAACGGTAGAATATCCTACGAGTCCCTCGATACGGTACCAAACCACACAAAAACGGTACAATACCGTACGAGTACATCCATATGGTACAAAACCACACTAAAATGGTACAATATCGTACGAGTACGTCCATACGGTACCAAACAAAGAAAAAATTGTATAATATCTTATGAGTACCTCCATACGATACATAACCGCACCAAAAGGGTGCAATACCGTACGAGTACATCCATACTGTACCCAACCGCCCCAAAATGGTACAATACCGTGCGAGTACATCCAAACGGTACCAAACCCCACAAAAACGGTAGAATACCGTACGAATACATCCATACGGTACCAAACCACACCAAAACGATACAATATTGTACGAGTAACTCCATACGGTACCAAACCATACCAAAATGGTACAATATCGTACGAGTACATCCATATGGTTCCAAACCACACCAAAACGGTACAATATCGTATGAGTACATCCATACGGTACCAAACCACACCAAATTGGTACACTACCGTACGAGTACTTTGTTAAGGTACCAAACCACACCAAAACGGTACAATATCGTACGAGTATTTTGTTGAGGTACCAAACCACACCAAAACGGTACAATACGGTACGAGTACTTCATTACTGAACCAAACCACACCAAAACGGTTGAATACCGTAAGAGTACCACCATACGATACCAAACCACACCAACACGGTACAATACCATACTAGTGCTTCGTTGCGGTACTAAACCACATCAAAAGGGTACAATACCGTACGAGTACCTCCATACGGTACCAAACCACGCAAAATGGTAAAATACCGAACGAGTACATCCATACGGTACAAAACCACACTAAAATGGTACAATATCGAACGAGTACCTCCATACGGTAACAAACCACACCAAAACGCTGCAATACCGTACGAGTACATCCATACGGTACCAAACAACACCAAAACGGTACAATACCGTACGAGTACCTCTATACGGTATCAAACCACACCAAAACGGTACAATATCGTACGACTACATCGATACGATACCAAACCACGCCAAAACGGTACAATATCGAATGGTACAATTTCGTACGACTACGTCCATACGGTACCAAAACAACATCAAAACGGTACGATACTGTACGAGTACTTTGTTAGCGGCACTCAACCACACAAAAATGGTACACTACCCTACGAGTACTTCGTTACGCTATCAAACCACACCAAAACGGTACAATACCGTACGAGTACTTCGTTACTGTACCAAACCACATCAAAACGGTACAATACCGTACGAGTACCACCATACGATACCCAACCACACCAAAATGGTACAATACCGTACTGGTGCTTCGTTACGGTACCAAACCTCACAAAAAGGGTACAATACCGTACGAGTACCTCCATACGGTACCAAACCACACAAAAACGGTACAATTCCGTACGAGTATATCTATACCGTTCAAAACAACACTAAAATGGTACAATATCGTACGAGTACCTCCATAAGGTACCAAACCACGCCAAAATGGTACAATATCGTATGAGTATCTCCATACGCTACCAAACCGCAAAAAAACATAGCAATACTGTACGAGTACACCCATACGGTACCAAACCGCACCAAAACGGTACAATACCGTACGAGTACATCCATACGGTACCAAACCCCACCAAATTGGTACCATAGCGTACGAGTACCTCCATACGGTACCAAACCACACCAAAACGGTACAATACCGTACAAGTGTATCCGTACGGTACCAAACCACATCAAAATGGTACAATATTGTACGAGTACCTCTATGCGGTACCAAACCATACCAAAATAGTACGATATCGTACGAGTACGTCCATTCGGTACCAAACCACACCAAAACGGTACAATATCGTACGAGTACATCCATACGGTACCAAACCACACCAAAACGGTACAATAACGTACGAGTACATCCATACGGTACCAAACCACACCAAAACAGTACAATAACGTACGAATACCTCCAAACGGTACCAAACCACACCAAAACGGTACAATACCGTACAAGTGTATCCATACGGTACCAAACCACATCAAAATGGTACAATATCGTACGAGTACCTCTATGCGGTACCAAACCACACAAAAATAGTACAATATCGTACGAGTACGTCCATTCGGTACCAAACCACACCAAAATGGTACAATATCGTTCGAGTACATCCATACGGTACCAAACCACACCAAAACGGTACAATAACGTACGAGTACCTCCATACGGTACCAAACCACACCAAAATGGTACAATACGATACGAGTACTTCGTTACTGTACCAACTCACACCAAAATAGTACAATACCGTACGAGTACCACCATACGATACCAAACCGCACCAAAACGGTACAATACCATACTAGTGCTTCGTTACAGTACCAAACCTCACCAAAAGGGTACAATACAATACGAGTACCTCCATACGGTACCAAACCAAACAAAAACGGCACATTACCGTACGAGTACATCCATACGGTACAAAACAACACGAAAATGGTACAATATCGTACGAGTACCGCCATACGCTACCAAACCGCACCAAAACGGTGCAATACCGTTTGAGTATATCCATACGGTACCAAATCGCACCAAAACGGTATAATACCATACGAGTACATCGATACGGTACCAAACCGCCTTAAAATGGCACAATATCGTACGAGTACCTCCATGCGGTACCAAACGCCACGAAAATGGTTCAATATCGTACGAGTACCTCCATACGGTACCAAACCACACTAAAATGGTACAATATCGTATGAGTACATCCATACGGTACCAAACCACATCAAAACGGTAGAATATCGTACGAGTCCCTCGCTACGGTACCAAACCACACCAAAACGATACAATATCGTACGAGTACCTCCGTATGGTATCAAACCACACAAAAACGGTACAATACCGTACGAGTACCTCCATACGGTACCAAACCACGCCAAAACGGTATAATATCTTATGAGTACCTCCATACGGTACCAAACCGCACCAAAACGGTGCAATACCGTACGAGTACATCCATACGGTACCCAACCGCCCCAAAAGGATACAATACCGTACGAGTACATCCATACGGTACCAAACCCCACCAAAACGGTAGAATACCGTATGAATACATCCATACGGTACCAAACCACACCAAACCGGTACAATATCGTACGGGTATATCTATGCGGTACCAAACCACACCAAAATGGTACAATATCGTACGAGTAACTCCACACGGTAAAAAACCATACGTAAACGGTACAATATCGTACGAGTACATCCATACGGTACCAAACCACACAAAAATGGAACAATATCGAATGGTACAATATCGTACGAGTACATCCATACAGTACCAAACCACACCAAAACGGTACAATATCGTACGAGTATCTCCATACGGAACCAAACCACACAAAAACGGTACAATACCGTACGAGTACATCCATACGGTACAAAACCACACTAAAATGGTACAATATCGTACGAGTACATCCATACGGTACAAAACCACACTAAAATGGTACAATATCGTACGAGTACGTCCATACGGTACCAAACCACGCAAAAATGGTATAATATCTTATGAGTACCTCCATACGGTACATAACCGCCCCAAAACGGTGCAATACCGTACTAGTACATCCGTACGGTACCCAACCGCCTAAAAATGGTACAATACCGTGCGAGTACATCCATACGGTACCAAACCCCACCAAAATGGTAGAATATCGTACGAATACATCCATACGGTACCAAACCACACCAAAATGGTACAATATCGTACGAGTATATCTATGCGGTACCAAACCACACCAAAACGGTACAATATCGTACGAGTAACTCCATACGGTACCAAACCATACCAAAATGGTACAATATCGTACGAGTACATCCATACGGTACCAAACCACACAAAAATGGTACAATACCGTACGAGTATATCCATACGGTTCAAAACAACACTAAAATGGTACAATATCGTACGAGTACCTCCATACGGTACCAAACCACGCCAAAACGGTACAATATCGTATGAGTAACTCCATACGCTACCAAACCGCACAAAAACGTTGCAATACTGTACGAGTACACCCATACGGTACCAAACCGCACCAAAATGGTACAATACCGTACGAGTACATCCATACGGTACCAAACCCCACCAAATTGGTACAATAGCGTACGAGTACCTCCATACGGTACCAAACCACACCAAAGCGGTACAATACCGTACAAGTGTATCCGTACGGTACCAAACCACATCAAAATGGTAAAATATCGTACGAGTACCTCTATGCGGTACGAAACCATACCAAAATAGTACGATATCGTACGAGTACGTCCATTCGGTACCAAACCACACCAAAACGGTACAATATCGTACGAGTACATCCATACGGTACCAAACCACACCAAAAGGGTACAATAACGTACGAGTACATCCATACGGTACCAAACCACACCAAAACGGTACAATAACGTACGAATACCTCCAAACGGTACCAAACCACACCAAAACGGTACAATACCGTACAAGTGTATCCATACGGTACCAAACCACATCAAAATGGTACAATATCGTACGAGTACCTCTATGCGGTACCAAACCACACCAAAATAGTAAAATATCGTACGAGTACGTCCATTCGGTACCAAACCACACCAAAATGGTACAATATCGTTCGAGTACATCCATACGGTACCAAACCACACCAAAACGGTACAATAACGTACGAGTAACTCCATACGGTACCAAACCACTCAAAAATGGTACAATACGGTACGAGTACTTCGTTACTGTACCAACTCACACCAAAATAGTACAATACCGTACGAGTACCACCATACGATACCAAACCGCACCAAAACGGTACAATACCATACTAGTGCTTCGTTACAGTACCAAACCTCACCAAAAGGGTACAATACCATACGAGTACCTCCATACGGTTCCAAACCAAACAAAAACGGCACATTACCGTACGAGTACGTCCATACGGTACAAAACAACACGAAAATGGTACAATATCGTACGAGTACAGCCATACGCTACCAAACCGCACCAAAACGGTGCAATACCGTTTGAATATATCCATACGGTACCAAATCGCCCCAAAACGGTATAATACCGTACGAGTACATCGATACGGTACCAAACCGCCTTAAAATAGCACAATATCGTACGAGTACCTCCATGCGGTACCAAACGCCACGAAAATGGTTCAATATCGTACGAGTACCTCCATACGGTACCAAACCACACTAAAATGGTACAATATCGTATGAGTACATCCATACGGTACCAAACCACATCAAAATGGTAGAATATCGTACGAGTCCCTCGCTACGGTACCAAACCACACCAAAACGATACAATATCGTACGAGTACCTCCGTATGGTACCAAACCACACAAAAACGGTACAATACCGTACGAGTACCTCCATACGGTACCAAACCACGCCAAAACGGTATAATATCTTATGAGTACCTCCATACGGTACCAAACCGCACCAAAACGGTGCAATACCGTACGAGTACATCAATACGGTACCTAACCGCCCCAAAAGGATACAATACCGTACGAGTACATCCATACGGTACCAAACCCCACCAAAACGGTAGAATACCGTATGAATACATCCATACGGTACCAAACCACACCAAACCGGTGCAATATCGTACGGGTATATCTATGCGGTACCAAACCACACCAAAATGGTACAATATCGTACGAGTAACTCCACACGGTAAAAAACCATACGTAAACGGTACAATATCGTACGAGTACATCCATACGGTACCAAACCACACAAAAATGGTACAATATTGAATGGTACAATATCGTACGAGTACATCCATACAGTACCAAACCACACCAAAACGGTACAATATCGTACGAGTATCTCCATACGGAACCGAACCACACAAAAACGGTACAATACCGTACGAGTACATCCATACGGTACAAAACCACTCTAAAATGGTACAATATCGTACGAGTACGTCCATACGGTACCAAACCACGCAAAAATGGTATAATATCTTATGAGTACCTCCATACGGTACATAACCGCCCCAAAACGGTGCAATACCGTACGAGTAGATCCATACGGTACCCAACCGCCTAAAAATGGTACAATACCATGCGAGTACATCCATACGGTACCAAACCCCACCAAAATGGTAGAATATCGGACGAATACATCCATACGGTACCAAACCACACCAAAATGGAACAATATCGTACGAGTATATCTATGCGGTACCAAACCACACCAAAATGGTTCAATATCGTACGAGTAACTCCACACGGTAAAAAACCATACGTAAACGGTACAATATCGTACGAGTACATCCATACGGTACCAAACCACACAAAAATGGTACAATATTGAATGGTACAATATCGTACGAGTACATCCATACAGTACCAAACCACACCAAAATGGTACAATATCGTACGAGTATCTCCATACGGAACCAAACCACACAAAAACAGTACAATACCGTACGAGTACATCCATACGGTACAAAACCACACTAAAATGGTACAATATCGTACGAGTACGTCCATACGGAACCAAACCACGCAAAAATGGTATAATATCTTTGGAGTACCTCCATACAGTACATAACCGCCCCAAAACGGTGCAATACCGTACGAGTACATCCGTACGGTACCCAACCGCCTAAAAATGGTACAATACCGTGCGAGTACATCCATACGGTACCAAACCCCACCAATATGGTAGAATATCGTACGAATACATCCATACGGTACCAAACCACACCAAAAGGGTACAATATTGTACGAGTATATCTATGCGGTACAAAACCACACCAAAACGGTACAATATCGTACGAGTAACTCCATACGGTACCAAACCATACCAAAACGGTACAATATCGTACGAGTACATCCATACGGTACCACACCACACAAAAACGGTACAATACCGTCCGAGTATATCCATACGGTTCAAAACAACACTAAAATGGTACAATATCGTACGAGTACCTCCATACGGTACCAAACCACGCCAAAACGGTACAATATCGTATGAGTAACTCCATACGCTACCAAACCACACCAAAATGGTACAATAACGTACGAGTACATCCATACGGTACCAAACCACACCAAAACGGTACAATAACGTACGAATACCTCCAAACGGTACCAAACCACACCAAAACGGTACAATACCGTACAAGTGTATCCATACGGTACCAAACCACATCAAAATGGTACAATATCGTACGAGTACCTCTATGCGGTACCAAACCACACCAAAATAGTACAATATCGTACGAGTACGTCCATTCGGTACCAAACCGCACCAAAATGGTACAATATCGTTCGAGTACATCCATACGGTACCAAACCACACCAAAACGGTACAATAACATACGAGTACCTCCATACGGTACCAAACCACACCAAAATGGTACAATACGGTACGAGTACTTCGTTACTGTACCAACTCACGCCAAAATAGTACAATACCGTACGAGTACCACCATACGATACCAAACCGCACCAAAACGGTACAATACCATACTAGTGCTTCGTTACAGTACCAAACCTCACCAAAAGGGTACAATACCATACGAGTACCTCCATACGGTACCAAACCAAACAAAAACGGCACATTACCGTACGAGTACGTCCATACGGTACAAAACAACACGAAAATGGTACAATATCGTACGAGTACCGCCATACGCTACCAAACCGCACCAAAACGGTGCAATACCGTTTGAGTATATCCATACGGTACCAAATCGCACCAAAACGGTGTAATACCGTACGAGTACATCGATACGGTACCAAACCGCCTTAAAATGGCACAATATCGTACGAGTACCTCCATGCGGTACCAAACGCCACAAAAATGGTACAATATCGTACGAGTACCTCCATACGGTACCAAACCACACTAAAATGGTACAATATCGTATGAGTACATCCATACGGTACCAAACCACATCAAAACAGTAGAATATCGTACGAGTCCCTCGCTACGGTACCAAACCACACCAAAACGATACAATATCGTACGAGTACCTCCGTATGGTACCAAACCACACAAAAACGGTACACTACCATACAAATACCTCCATACGGTACCAAACCACGCCAAAACGGTATAATATCTTATGAGTACCTCCATACGGTACCAAACCGCACCAAAACGGTGCAATACCGTACGAGTACATCCATACGGTACCTAACCGCCCCAAAAGGATACAATACCGTACGAATACATCCATACGGTACCAAACCCCACCAAAACGGTAGAATACCGTACGAATACATCCATACGGTACCAAACCACACCAAACCGGTACAATATCGTACAGGTATATCTATGCGGTACCAAACCACACCAAAATGGTACAATATCGTACGAGTAACTCCACACGGTAAAAAACCATACGTAAACGGTACAATACCGTACGAGTACATCCATACGGTACCCAACCGCCTAAAAATGGTACAATACCGTGCGAGTACATCCATACGGTACCAAACCCCACCAAAATGGTAGAATACCGTAAGAATACATCCATACGGTACCAAACCACACCAAAATGGTACAATATCGTACGAGTATATCTATGCGGTACCAAACCACACCAAAACGGTACAATATCGTACGAGTAACTCCATACGGTACCAAACCATACCAAAACGGTACAATATCGTACGAGTACATCCATACGGTACCAAACCACACCAAAACGGTACAATATCGTATGAGTACCTCCATACGGTACCAAACGACACCAAATTAGTACAATACCGTACGAGTACTTTGTTACGGTAGCAAACCACACAAAAATGGTATAATATCGTACGAGTATTTTGTTAAGGTACCAAACCACACCAAAACGGTACAATATGGTACGAGTACTTCGTTACTGTACTAAACCACACCAAAATGGTACCATACCGTAAGAGTACCACCATACGATACCAAACCACACCAAGACGGTACAATACCGTACTAGTGCTTCGTTGCGGTACGAAACCACATCAAAAGGGTACAATACCGTACGAGTACCTCCATACGGTACCAAACCACGCAAAATGGTACAATACCGTACGAGTACATCCATACGGTACAAAACCACACTAAAATGGTACAATATCGTATGAGTACCTCTGTACGGTAACAAACCACACCAAAACGCTGCAATACCGTACGAGTACTTCGTTACTGTACCAAACCACATCAAAATGGTACAATACCGTACGAGTACCACCATACGATACCCAACCACACCAAAATGGTACAATACCGTACTGGTGCTTCGTTACGGTACCAAACCTCACAAAAAGGGTACAATACCGTACGCGTACCTCCATACGGTACCAAACCACACAAAAACGGTACAATACCGTACGAGTATATCCATACGGTTCAAAACAACACTAAAATGGTACAATATCGTATGAGTAACTCCATACGCTACCAAACCGCACAAAAACGTTGCAATACTGTACGAGTACACCCATACGGTACCAAACCGCACCAAAATGGTACAATACCGTACGAGTACATCCATACGGTACCAAACCCCACCAAATTGGTACAATAGCGCACGAGTACCTCCATACGGTACCAAACCACACCAAAACGGTACAATACCGTTCAAGTGTATCCGTACGGTACCAAACCACATCAAAACGGTACAATATCGTACGAGTACCTCTATGCGGTACGAAACCATACCAAAATAGTACGATATTGTACGAGTACGTCCATTCGGTACCAAACCACACCAAAACGGTACAATATCATACGAGTACATCCATACGGTACCAAACCACACCAAAATGGTACAATAACGTACGAGTACATCCATACGGTACCAAATCACACCAAAACGGTACAATAACGTACGAATACCTCCAAACGGTACCAAACCACACCAAAACGGTACAATACCGTACAAGTGTATCCATACGGTACCAAACCACATCAAAATGGTACAATACCGTACGAGTACCTCCATACGGTACAAAACCATGCAAAATGGTACAATACCGTACGAGTACATCCATACGGTACAAAACCACGCTAAAATGGTACAATATCGAACGAGTACCTCCATACGGTAACAAACCACACCAAAACGCTGCAATACCGTACGAGTACATCCATACGGTACCAAACAACACCAAAACGGTACAATATCGTACGAGTACCTCCATTCGGTATCAAACCACACCAAAACGGTACAATATCGTACGACTACATCGATACGATACCAAACCACGCCAAAACGGTACAATATCGAATGGTACAATTTCGTACAACTACGTCCATACGGTACCAAAACAACACCAAAATGGTACATTACTGTACGAGTATTTTGTTAGCGGCACTCAACCACACAAAAATGGTACACTACCGTACGAGTACTTCGTTACGCTATCAAACCACACCAAAACGGTACAATACCGTACGAGTACTTCGTTACTATACCAAACCACATCAAAACGGTACAATACCGTACGAGTACCACTATACGATACCCAACCACACCAAAATGGTACAATACCGCACTGGTGCTTCGTTACGGTACCAAACCTCACAAAAAGGGTACAATACCGTACGAGTACCTCCATACGGTACCAAACCACACAAAAACGGTACAATTCCGTACGAGTATATCTATACCGTTCAAAACAACACTAAAATGGTACAATATCGTACGAGTACCTCCATACGGTACCAAACCACGCCAAAACGGTACAATATCGTATGAGTAACTCCATACGCTACCAAACCGCACAAAAACATTGCAATACTGTACGAGTACACCCATACGGTACCAAACCGCACCAAAACGGTACAATACCGTACGAGTACATCCATACGGTACCAAACCCCACCAAATTGGTACAATAGCGTATGAGTACCTCCATACGGTACCAAACCACACCAAAACGGTACAATACCGTACAAGTGTATCCGTACGGTACCAAACCACATCAAAACGGTACAATATTGTACGAGTACCTCTATGCGGTACCAAACCATACCAAAATAGTACGATATCGTACGAGTACGTCCATTCGGTACCAAACCACACCAAAACGGTACAATATCGTACGAGTACATCCATACGGTACCAAACCACACCAAAACGGTACAATAACGTACGAGTACATCCATACGGTACCAAACCACACCAAAACGGTACAATAACGTACGAATACCTCCAAACGGTACCAAACCACACCAAAACGGTACAATACCGTACAAGTGTATCCATACGGTACCAAACCACATCAAAATGGTACAATATCGTACGAGTACCTCAATGCGGTACCAAACCACACCAAAATAGTACAATATCGTATGAGTACGTCCATTCGGTACCAAACCACACCAAAATGGTACAATATCGTACGAGTACATCCATACGGTACCAAACCACACCACAACGGTACAATAACGTACGAGTACCTCCATACGGTACCAAACCACACCAAAATGGTACAATACGGTACGAGTACTTCGTTACTGTACCAACTCACACCAAAATAGTACATTACCGTACGAGTACCACCATACGATACCAAACCGCACCAAAACGGTACAATACCATACTAGTGCTTCGTTACAGTACCAAACCTCACCAAAAGGGTACAATACCATACGAGTACCTCCATACGGTACCAAACCAAACAAAAACGGCACATTACCGTACGAGTACGTCCATACGGTACAAAACAACACGAAAATGGTACAATATCGTACGAGTACCGCCATACGCTACCAAACCGCACCAAAACGGTGCAATACCGTTTAAGTATATTCATACGGTACCAAATCGCACCAAAATGGTATAATACCGTACGAGTACATCGATACGGTACCAAACCGCCTTAAAATGGCACAATATCGTACGAGTACCTCCATGCGGTACCAAACGCCACAAAAATGGTACAATATCGTAAGAGTACCTCCATACGGTACCAAACCACACTAAAATGGTACAATATCGTATGAGTACATCCATACGGTACCAAACCACATCAAAACGGTAGAATATCGTACGAGTCCCTCGATACGGTACCAAACCACACCAAAACGATACAATATCGTACGAGTACCTCCGTATGGTACCAAACCACACAAAAACGGTACCATACCGTACGAGTACCTCCATACGGTACCAAACCGCACCAAAACGGTGCAATACCGTACGAGTACATCCATACGGTACCCAACCGCCCCAAAAGGATACAATACCGTACGAGTACATCCATACGGTACCAAACCCCACCAAAACGGTAGAATACCGTACGAATACATCCGTACGGTACCAAACCACACCAAACCGGTACAATATGGTACGGGTATATCTATGCGGTACCAAACCACACCAAAATGGTACAATATCGTACGAGTAACTCCACACGGTAAAAAACCATACGTAAACGGTACAATATCGTACGAGTACATCCATACGGTACCAAACCACACAAAAATGGTACAATATCGAATGGTACAATATCGTACGAGTACATCCATACAGTACCAAACCACACCAAAACGGTACAATATCGTACGAGTATCTCCATACGGAACCAAACCACAAAAAAATGGTACAATACCGTACGAGTACATCCATACGGTACAAAACCACACTAAAATGGTACAATATCGTACGAGTACGTCCATACGGTACCAAACCAAGCAAAAATTGTATAATATCTTATGAGTACCTCCATACGGTACAAAACCGCCCAAAAACGGTGAAATACCGTACGAGTACATCCATACGGTACCCGACCGCCTAAAAATGGTACAATACCGTGCGAGTACATCCATACAGTACCAAACCCCACCAAAATGGTAGAATACCGTACGAATACATCCATACGGTACCAAACCACACCAAAATGGTACAATATCGTACGAGTATATCTATGCGGTACCAAACCACACCACAACGGTACAATATCGTACGAGTAACTCCATACGGTACCAAACCATACCAAAACGGTACAATATCGTACGAGTACATCCATACGGTACCAAACCACACCAAAACGGTACAATATCGTATGAGTACCTCCATACGGTACCAAACCACACCAAATTGGTACAATACCGTACGAGTACTTTGTTACGGTAGCAAACCACACAAAAATGGTATAATATCGTACGAGTATTTTGTTAAGGTACCAAACCACACCAAAACGGTACAATACGGTACGAGTACTTCGTTACTGTACCAAACCACACCAAAATGGTACAATACCGTAAGAGTACCACCATACGATACCAAACCACACCAACACGGTACAATACCGTACTAGTGCTTCGTTGCGGTACTAAACCACATCAAAAGGGTACAATACCGTACGAGTACCTCCATACGGTACCAAACCACGCAAAATGGTACAATACCGTACGAGTACATGCATACGGTACAAAACCACACTAAAATGGTACAATATCGTTCGAGTACCTCCATACGGTAACAAACCACACCAAAATGCTGCAATACCGTACGAGTACATCCATACGGTACCAAACAACACCAAAACGGTACAATATCGTACGAGTACCTCCATACGGTATCAAACCACACCAAAACGGTACAATATCGTACGAGTACATCGATACGATACCAAACCACGCCAAAACGGTACAATATCGAATGGTACAATTTCGTACGACTACGTCCATACGGTACCAAAACAACACCAAAACGGTACAATACTGTACGAGTACTTTGTTAGCGGTACTCAACCACACAGAAATGGGACACTACCGTACGAGTACTTCGTTACGCTATCAAACCACACCAAAACGGTACAATACCGTACGAGTACTTCGTTACTGTACCAAACCACATCAAAATGGTACAATACCGTACGAGTACCACCATACGATACCCAACCACACCAAAATGGTACAATACCGTACTGGTGCTTCGTTACGGTACCAAACCTCACAAAAAGGGTACAATACCGTACGAGTACCTCCATACGGTACCAAACCACACAAAAACGGTACAATACCGTACGAGTATATCCATACGGTTCAAAACAACACTAAAATGGTAAAATATCGTACGAGTACCTCCATACGGTACAACACCACGCCAAAACGGTACAATATCGTATGAGTAACTCCATACGCTACCAAACCGCACAAAAACGTTGCAATACTGTACGAGTACACCCATACGGTACCAAACCGCACCAAAATGGTACAATACCGTACGAGTACATCCATACGGTACCAAACCCCACCAAATTGGTACAATAGCGTACGAGTACCTCCATACGGTACCAAACCACACCAAAACGGTACAATAACGTACGAATACCTCCAAACGGTACCAAACCACACCAAAACGGAACAATACCGTACAAGTGTATCCATACGGTACCAAACCACATCAAAATGGTACAATATCGTACGAGTACCTCTATGCGGTACCAAACCACACCAAAATAGTACGATATCGTACGAGTACGTCCATTCGGTAGCAAACCACACCAAAACGGTACAATATCGTACGAGTACATCCATACGGTACCAAACCTCACCAAAATGGTACAATAACGTACGAGTACATCCATACGGTACCAAACCACACCAAAACGGTACAATAACGTACGAATATATCCAAACGGTACCAAACCACACCAAAACGGTACAATACCGTACAAGTGTATCCATACGGTACCAAACCACATCAAAATGGTACAATATCTTATGAGTACCTCTATGCGGTACCAAACCACACCAAAATAGTACAATATCGTACGAGTACGTCCATTCGGTACCAAACCACACCAAAATGCTACAATATCGTACGAGTACATCCATACGGTACCAAACCACACCAAAATGGTACAATACCGTACGAGTACTACATTAGGATACCAAACCACACCAAAACGGTACAATACCGTACGAGTACTTCGTTACTGTACCGAACCACACCAAAACGGTACAATACTTTATTGGCACAGTATGGAGGTACTCGTATGTTTTTGTAACGTTTTGGTGTGGTTTGGTACCGTAACGAAGTACTTGTACGGTATTGTACCATTTTGGTGTGGTTTTGTACCGTATGGAGGTACTCGTACTTTATTGTACCATTTTCGTGGGGTTTGGTACCGTATGGATGTACTCGTACGGTATTGTACCCTTTTGGTGCGGTTTGGTACCGTATGGACGTACTCGTAAGTTATTGTACTGTGTTGGTGTGGTTAGGTACCGTATGGCGGTACTCGTACGGTATTGTACGGTTTGGTGTGAATTGGCACAGTATGGAGGTACTCGTACGTTTTTGTAACGTTTTGGTGTGGTTTGGTACCGTAACGAAGTACTTGTACGGTATTGTACCATTTTGGTGTGGTTTTGTACCGCATGGAGGTACTCGTACTTTATTGTACCATTTTCGTGTGGTTTGGTACCGTATGGATGTACTCGTACGGTATTGTACCATTTTGGTGCGGTTTGGCACCGTATGGATGTACTCGTACAATATTGTACCATTTTGGTGCTGTTTGGTACCGTATGTATGTACTCGTACGGTATTGCACCATTTTGGTGCGGTTTGGTACCGTAAGATGGTACTTGTACGCTATTGTACCGTTTTGGTGTGGTTTTGTACCGGATGGATGTACTCGTACAGTATTGTACCATTTTGGTGTGGTTTGGTACCATAACGAAGTACTCGTACGGTATTGTACCCTTTTGGTGGGGTTTTGTACCGTATGGATGTACTCGTACGTTATTGTACCGTTTTGGTGTGGTTTGGTACCATATGGATTTACTCGTACGGTATTGCACCGTTTTGGTGCGGTTTTGTACCGTTTGGAGGTACTCGTATGGTGTTGTACCGTCTTGGTGTGGTTTGGTACCGTATGGATGTGCTCGTACGATATTGTACCCTTTTGGTGTGGTTTAGTACCGTATGGATGTCCTCGTACGGTATTGTACGGTTTGGTGTGAATTGGCACAGTATGGAGGTACTCGTACGTTTTTGTAACGTTTTGGTGTGGTTTGGTACCGTAACGAAGTACTTGTACGGTATTGTACCATTTACGTGTGGTTTTGTACCGTATGGAGGTACTCGTATTTTATTGTACCATTTTCGTATGGTTTGGTACCGTATGAATGTACTCGTACGGTACTGTACCGTTTTGGTGCGGTTTGGTACCGTATGGACGTACTCGTACGTTATTGTACTGTTTTGGTGTGGTTTGGTACCGTATGGCGGTACTCGTACGGTATTGTACGGTTTGGTGTGAATTGGCATAGGATGGAGGTACTCGTACGTTTTTGTAACGTTTTGGTGAGGTTTGGTACCGTAACGAAGTACTTGTACGGTATTGTACCATTTTGGTGTGGTTTTGTACAGCATGGAGGTACTCGTACTTTATTGTACTGTTTTGGTGTGGTTTGCTACCGTATGGATGTACTCGTACGGTATTGTACCGTTTTGGTATGGTTTGGTACCGTATAGATGTACCCGTACCATATTGTACCATTTTGGTGTGGTTTGGTACCGTTTGGATGTACTCATATGGTATTGCACCATTTTGGTGCGGTTTGGTACCGTATAATGGTACTCGTACGTTATTGTAACGTTTTCGTGTGGTTTCGTACCGTATGGATGTACTCGTACAGTATTGTACCGTTTTGAGGTGGTTTGGTACTGTAACGAAGTACTCGTACGGTATTGTACCATTTTGGTGGGGTTTGGTACCGTATAGATGTACTCGTACGATATTGTACCGTTTTCGTGTGGTTTGGTACCATATGGATGTACTCGTATGGTATTGCACCGTTTTGGTGAGGTTTTGTACCGTTTGGAGGTACTCGTTTGTTGTAGTACCGTCTTGGTGTGGTTTGGTACCGTATGGATGTACTCGTACGGTATCTCACCATTTTGGTGTCGTTTGGTACCATATGGATGTACTCGTACGTTATTGCACCGTTTTGGTGCTGTTTGGTACCATTTTGAGGTACTCGTGCGTTGTTGTACCGTCTTGGTGTGGTTTTGTACCATATGGACGTACTCGTACAATATTGTACTCGTACGGTATTGTACCATTTGGGTGAGGTTTGGTATCGTATGGTGGTACTCGTACGGTATTGTACCGTTTTGGTGTGGTTTGGAGCCGTAACAAAGTACTCGTACGGTATCGTACCGTTTTGGTTTGGTTTGGTACCGTATGGAGGTACTCGTACGATATTGTACGATTTTGGTGTGGTTTGGTACCGTATGGATGTACTTGTACGATATTGTACCGTTTTGTTGTGGTTGGGTACCGCAACGAAGCACTTGTACGGTATTGTACCATTTTGGTGTGGTTTGGTACCGTAAGGATTTGCTCATACGATATTGTACCCTTTTGCTGTATTTTGGTACCGTAAGGATGCGCTCGTACGATATTGTACCGTTTTGGTGTGGTTTGGTACCTTACGGATGTACTCGTACGGTATTGCACCGTTTTGGTGCGGTTTGGTACCGTTTGGAGGCACTCGTACGTTCTTGTACCGTCTTGGTTTGATTTGGTACCGTATGGAGGTACTCGTACGATATTGTACCATTTTGGTGTGGTTTGGTACCGTATGGATGTACTCGTACGGTATTGTACTGTTTTGGTGTTGTTTGGTACCGTATGGATGTGCTTGTACGATATTGTACCCTTTTGGTGTGGTTTGGTACCGTATGGATGTACTCGTACGATAATGTACCATTTTGGTGTGGTTTGGTACCGTATGGATGTACTCGGATGGTATTGTACCGTGTTGGTGTGGTTTGGTACCGTATGGAGGTACTCGTACGATATTGTACCGTTTTGGTGTGGTTTGGTACCGTATGGATGCACTTGTACGATATTGTACCATTTTGTTGTGGTTCGGTACCGCAACGAAGCACTAGTACGGTATTGTACCGTGTTGGTGTGGTTTGGTACCGTATGGATTTACTCATACGATATTGTACCCTTCTGCTGTAGTTTGGTACCGTAAGGATGTGCTCGTACGATCTTGTACCATTTTGGTGTGGTTCGGTACCGTACGGATGTACTCGTACGGTATTGCACTATTTTGGTGCGGTTTTGTACCGTATGATGGTACTCGTACGTTATTGTACCGTTTTGGTGTGCTTTCGTACCATATGGATGTACTCGTACGGTATTGTACCGTTTTGGTGTGGTTTGGTACCGTAACGATGTACTCGTACGGTATTGTACCGTTTTGGTGGGGTTTGGTACCGTATGGATGTACTCGTACGATATTGTACCGTTTTGGTGTGGTTTGGTACCGTATGGATGTACTTGAACGATATTGTACCATTTTGTTGTGGTTTGGTACCGCAACGAAGCACTAGTACGGTATTGTACCATTTTGGTGTGGCTTGGTACCGTATGGATTTGCTCGTACGATATTGTACCCTTTTGCTGTGGTTTGCCACCGCATGGATGTGCTCGTAGGATATTGTACCGTTTTGGTGTGGTTTGGTACCGTATGGATGTACTCGTACGGTATTGCACCATTTTGGTGCGGTTTGGTACCGTATGATGGTACTCGTACGTTATTGTACCGTTTTGGTGTGGTTTCGTACCATATGGATGTACTCGTACGGTATTGTACCGTTTTGGTGTGGTTTGGTACCGTAACGAAGTACTCGTACGGTATTTTACCGTTTTGGTGGGGTTTGGTACCGTATGGATATACTCGTACGATATTGTACCGTTATGGTGTGGTTTGATACCGTATGGATGTACTCATACAGTATTGTACCGTTTTGGTGTGGTTTGGTGCCGTAACGAAGTACTCGTACGGTATTGTACCATTTTTGTGGGGTTTTGTACCATATGGATGTACTCGTATGATATTATACCGTTTTGGTGTTGTTTGGTACCATATGGATGTACTCGTTTGGAAATGCACCGTTTTGGTGAGGTTTTGTACCGTTTGGAGGTACTCGTACGTTGTTTTACCGTCTTGGTGTGGTTTGGTACCATATGGAGGTACTCAGACGATATTGTACCGTTTTGGTTTGGTTTCGTACCGTATGGATGTGCTCGTACGATATTGTACCCTTTTGGTGTGGTTTGGTACCGTATGGAAGTCCTCGTACGGTATTGTACCATTTTGGTACGGTTTGGTACCGTATGGACGTACTCGTACGTTATTGTTCTGTTTTGGTGTGGTTTGGTACCGTATGGCGGTATTCGTACAGTATTGTACCGTTTGGTGTGAATTGGCACAGTATGGAGGTACTCGTACGTTTTTGTAATGTTTTGGTGTGGTTTGGTACCGTAACGAAGTACTTGTACGGTTTTGTACCATTTTGGTGTGGTTTTGTACCGCATGGAGGTACTCGTACTTTATTGTACCATTTTCGTGTGGTTTTGTACCGTATGGATGTACTCGTACGGTATCTCACCGTTTTGGTATTGTTTGGTACCACATGGATGTACTCGTACGTTATTGCACCGTTTTTATGCCATTTGGTACCGTTTTGAGGTACTCGTGCGTTGTTGTACCGTCTTGGTGTGGTTTTGTACCGTATTGAGGTACTCGTACGATATTGTACTGTTTTGGTGTGGTTTGGTACCATATGCATGTACTCGTACGGTATTGTACCGTTTTGGTGAGGTTTGGTATCGTATGGTGGTACTCGTACGGTATTGTACCGATTTGGTGTGGTTTGGTGCCTTAACAAAGTACTCGTACGGTATTGTACCGTTTTGAAGTGGTTTGGTACCGTATGGAGGTACTCGTACGATATTGTACCGTTTTGGTGTGGTTTGGTACAGTATGGTTGTACTCGTACGATCTTGTACCGTTTTGTTGTGGTTTGGTACCGCAACGAAGCACTAGTACGGTATTGTACCGTTTTGGTGTGGTTTGGTACCGTATGGATTTGCTCGTACGATATTGTAACCTTTTGCTGTAGTTTGGTACCGTATGGATGTGCTCGTACGATATTGTACCGTTTTGGTGTGGTTCGGTACCGTATGGATGTACTCGTACGGTATTGCACCATTTTGGTGCGGTTTGGTACCGTATGATGGTACTCGTACGTTATTGTACCGTTTTGGTGTGGTTTCGTACCGTATGGATGTACTCGTACGGTATTGTACCGTAACGAAGTACTCGTACGGTATTGTACCATTTTGGTGGGGTTTGGTACCGTATGGATGTACTCGTACGATATTGTACCGTTTTAGTGTGGTTTGGTACCATATGGATGCACTCGTACGGTATTGCACCGTTTTGGTGCGGTTTGGTACCGTTTGGAGGTACTCGTAAATTTTTGTTCCGTTTTGGTGTGGTTTGGTACCGTATGGAGGTACTCGTACGATATTGTACCGTTTTGGTGTGGTTTGGTACCGTATGGATGTACTCGTACTGTATTGTACTATTTTGGTGTTGTTTTGTACCGTATGGATGTGCTTGTACGATATTGTACCCTTTTGGTGTGGTTTGGTACCGTATGGATGTACTCGTACGGTAATGTACCATTTTGGTGTGGTTTGGTACCGTATGGATGTACTTGGACGGTATTGTACCGTTTTGGTGTGGTTTGGTACCGTATGGAGGTACTCGTACGATATTGTACCGTTTTGGTGTGGTTTGGTACCGTATGGATGTACTTGAACGATATTGTACCATTTTGTTGTGGTTTGGAACCGCAACGAAGCACTAGTACGGTATTGTACCGTTTTGGCGTGGTTTGGTACCGTATGGATTTGCTCATACGATATTGTACCATTTTGCTGTGGTTTGGTACCGTATGGATGTGCTCATACAATATTGTTCCGTTTTGGTGTGGTTTGGTACCGTATGGATGTACTCGTACGGTATTGCACCGTTTTGGTTTTGTTTGGTACCGTAACGAAGTACTCGTACGGTATTGTACCATTTTGGTGGGGTTTGGTACCGTATGGATGTACTCGTACGATATTGTACCGTTTTAGTGTGGTTTGGTACCATATGGATGCACTCGTACGGTATTGCACCGTTTTGGTGCGGTTTGGTACCGTTTGGAGGTACTCGTAAATTTTTGTTCCGTTTTGGTGTGGTTTGGTACCGTATGGAGGTACTCGTACGATATTGTACCGTTTTGGTGTGGTTTGGTACCGTATGGATGTACTCGTACTGTATTGTACTATTTTGGTGTTGTTTTGTACCGTATGGATGTGCTTGTACGATATTGTACCCTTTTGGTGTGGTTTGGTACCGTATGGATGTACTCGTACGGTAATGTACCATTTTGGTGTGGTTTGGTACCGTATGGATGTATTTGGACGGTATTGTACCGTTTTGGTGTGGTTTGGTACCGTATGGAGGTACTCGTACGATATTGTACCGTTTTGGTGTGGTTTGGTACCGTATGGATGTACTTGAACGATATTGTACCATTTTGTTGTGGTTTGGTACCGCAACGAAGCACTAGTACGGTATTGTACCGTTTTGGCGTGGTTTGGTACCGTATGGATTTGCTCATACGATATTGTACCATTTTGCTGTGGTTTGGTACCGTATGGATGTGCTCATACGATATTGTTCCGTTTTGGTGTGGTTTGGTACCGTATGGATGTACTCGTACGGTATTGCACCGTTTTGGTTTTGTTTGGTACCGTAACGAAGTACTCGTACGGTATTGTACCCTTTTGGTGTTGTTCGGTACCGTATGGATGTACTCGTACGGTATTGCACCATTTTGGTGCGGTTTGGTACCGTATGATGGTACTCGTACGTTATTGTACCGTTTTGGTGTGGTTTTGTACCGTATGGATGTACTCGTACGGTATTGTACCGTAACGAAGTACTCGTACGGTATTGTACCGTTTTGGTGGGGTTTGGTACCGTATGGATGTACTCGAACGATATTGTACCGTTTTAGTGTGGTTTGGTACCATATGGATGCACTCGTACGGTATTGCACCGTTTTGGTGCGGTTTGGTACCGTTTAGAGGTACTCGTACGTTTTTGTTCCGTTTTGGTGTGGTTTGGTACCGTATGGAGGTACTCGTACGATATTGTACCGTTTTGGTGTGGTTTGGTACCGTATGGATGTACTCGTACTGTATTGTACTATTTTGGTGTTGTTTTGTACCGTATGGATGTGCTTGTACGATATTGTACCCTTTTGGTGTGGTTTGGTACCGTATGGATGTGCTCGTACGGTAATGTACCATTTTGGTGTGGTTTGGTACCGTATGGATGTACTTGGATGGTATTGTACCGTTTTGGTGTGGTTTGGTACCGTATGGAGGTACTCGTACGATATTGTACCGTTTTGGTGTGGTTTGGTACCGTATGGATGTACTTGAACGATATTGTACCATTTTTGTTGTGGTTTGGTACCGCAACGAAGCACTAGTACGGTATTGTACCGTTTTGGCGTGGTTTGGTACCGTATGGATTTGCTCGTACGATATTGTACCCTTTTGCTGTGGTTTGGTACCGTATGGATGTGCTCATACGATATTGTTCCATTTTGGTGTGGTTTGGTACCGTATGGATGTACTCGTACGGTATTGCACCATTTTGGTGCGGTTTGGTACCGTATGATGGTACTCGTACGTTGTTGTACCGTTCTAGTGTGGTTTCGTATTGTAACGCCCCGAATTTTGGGTACGTTAAAAGGACATTTTATTGATAACATCAAATGGAGTCTGGCTCTTATTACAACAAATATTCTCACAAGAGTTCAATATTTACACAAATGAAGGGGGTTCTAAGGTTCCTAACTACGGCTCCTCCTTCTTCTCCATCCTAGCCAGCTCCTCTACTCTAAAAGCCTCCACGGTGAACTGCTTATCCTGATCATCTACAAAATCTGACACATTATACCGACGTCGCCACCCATATAATATGTCAGGGTCAACAAAAGGTAACACCGTGAGCTACAACAGCTCAGCAGGAAAATCCCGTACCCGCTAACCCATACTTACAAACAACAGGAAATAACACATCGATTTCCACATTCTAAATATATACACAGTTAATCAATGACACATCCACATTCATTAATCATCTATCGTTGGTGTCCAAGATTTTCTGTGTATCTCCTACGCGACTCATCGTAGACCGTGTCATCATTATCATTTACAAAACAATATTTCCAAAAATCATTTGTTTAACACACACAATTTGCATTGGCTCCGTACCGCGGATAACCAAGCTACACACCCAACCTCGGTTCCGCCTTTCCAGTCTCCCGAGTATCCTCACAATGGTTCCGCCGTCCCGGGTTCCCATTGGCACACAAAAATATTTGCATTGGCTCCGTACCGCGGATAACCAAGCTACACACCCAACCTCGGTTCCGCCGTTCCGGACTCCCGAGTATATCCTCACAATGGTTCCGCCGTCCCGGGTTCCCATTGGCACACAAAAATATTTGCATTGGCTCCGTACCTCGGATAACCAAGCTACACACCCAACCTCGGTTCCGCCGTTCCGGACTCCCGAGTATCCTCACAATGGTTCCGCCGTCCCGGGTTCCCATTGGCACACAAAAATATTTGCATTGGCTCCGTACCTCGGATAACCAAGCTACACACCCAACCTCGGTTCCGCCGTTCCGGACTCCCGAGTATCCTCACAATGGTTCCGCCGTCCTGGGTTCCCATTGGCACACAAAAATATTTGCATTGGCTCCGTACCGCGGATAACCAAGGTACACCTCACCATGGTTCCGCCGCTCCGGGTTCCCATGGGAACGCACACAATTTAAAACCCTCGGTTCCGCCGCTCCGGGTTCCCGAGTATTTCCACAATGATTCCGCCGCTCCGGGTTCTCATTGGGTTTTTCAACATACACCACACAATGGGCTACCACGTCCGGCCACATTGCGGTTTTCGAAAATTCAAAACCTTTTCAAAATACGTCTTTTACACACGCACACACACATCTCACATAATGCCACCCGAAACCGGTCATTATGTTGTTTCAAAATATTTCCTTCCTCGATAAACATTTTCCTTCATTAACCACACCCTAGGTGTCATGTTTCTACTTTCTCGATTCTCGTGTCTCGTTACATGCAAAGACTCCGCGGTAGGACAAACGTAAGCAAGAATCATCCTAACAAGATCATCCAATTCTATATTACTCATCACGCTCAATTACTACTTATAGCATAACGCCACATGTACGGACGCCTTTGGAGTGTATCACTTATGCTTACTCGAAGCACAACGCCACATGTACGGACGTCTTTGGAGTGAAATCACTTATGCTTTATCACATACCACAAGTAATACAAGCAATTCATATATGCATATGCATATTCATAATTATCTTAAATATCAAAAATACAAATACTTCTAAACAAACGATAAGTACGTAAGGATGAACTACATATAATTAGGAGTAGTAGATAGGGATAATCTACATTATACTTTCCAACATACGGTTCTATGTTATACGTTGAGTTAGTGGACGAGGGACTCTACTTTATACGTAGGGAAGTGAGTAGAGGTATTCTACCTTACTTCTTGGCGGTAGTCGGCTACGGAAGGTACGTCGGCTATCGGAAAGTACGTCGGTGGTCGGGCGGAGTAACTTCCTACGGTGGTCTCCGGTAGCTTCGAAAGAGAAAGGTTTCTCTCGAAACTTCTACTAGACTATTACTACTACTACTTTTGGATCGAGAGGGTGGTCGAGTGGCGGTTTAGTGGCGGCCTAGGATGAGTTTCTTGAAGAACTCAAGAACTACTCAAGAACATGAAGAACAAAAGAAAGAACAAAGAAAGAACATAATTTTTCTAGAGAGAAGTTGGAGCAATGAGAAGGTGTGAGTTGAATGGCAAACATGGGGTGCTATTTATAGGCAAAACCTTGGCTCCCTCTCCCTCTCTAATGGCTGGCCCTCTCTGTCTCTAAATCCTCCATGGATTTGCTCCATTAAGTCATCAAATCAACCTTTCAACCAAGTCATAGCCCTTTCTCCAATCTTAGGCCAAATCTTAGGTGTAAGGCTATGAAAGCAACTAAGATTTTTAGCCTTTCTAGGTAATTATAACCTAGGTCTAGCTTGTAGTCAAGGTCTAAGGCTAATAAAGGCTAGGATTGTGTCATAAAGGTCCATCATAGGTTGTCATTAGGCAAAATAGACTTAGGCCTAATAAGGTAGCTTGCAAGGCTAGGTTTAGTCCTTGGATTTGATCTTTGGGAGATTTGTTGGAAGAAAGGGGACAATGGTACAAGATTTGGAAACTAAACAATCCTAGAAGTACAATGGGGGAGTTATGTTTGGCTAGGAGAAAGATTCACCAAGGATGAAGAAAGATCAAGGAAGGATCATGAAAGTACAATCCCATCTTCTTCTATCTTTCCTCCTCTCTCTCTCTCTCTCTCTCTCTCTCTCTCTCTCGGCATTCTCTCTCTCTCTCTCTCTCTCTCTCTCTCTCTCTCTCTCTCTCTCTCAAGTACACACACATACATACATATATATATATATATATATATATATATATATATATATATATAAATGCAAGAAAGAATAAGAAAGGTACAAAGTACAAGATTTACAAAATCAAATACCCAATAAAGAAATCCAATTTAGGCAGATGTTGGAGTAAACTAATAAACTAGTGTACTAATGTACTCTAGAAAGATCAACTCCCCAATAATTAAATCCAATTGGGTACAAAACCCCAATACAAAATAATAAAAAGGTACTTAGGAGAATAATAGGCTTTAAAGGCTACAAGTACTTACATAATAAAATATGGGTACTTCATCACATGGGTTTAAGAAAATATTATTTTAATGAACCCATGTACTTGGTGAAAGAATAACTCTTTTACCCAATGGACAATAAATTCTCTAACTTTTATTGTCCAATGGACAAAGGTTAAAAGGAAACTTTTATAGTAAAATAATTAAGGTTGTCCTTTTAAAGCATGTGACAAAAGCCCTATATTAAATATAGGTGTGGTACCAAGTACCCCAATTAAATAAAAAGGCTAGGATTCTCCCCATTTAAATAATAATAAAGTGCAAGTCAAAAAATCAACTTTATTGGAAGGTTCCTTTGTCACATCGGTACTTTATTTGGTCAAAAGACTCTATTATCAAGGGTCAAACTTCCCTAACGGTTATTACCCAATGGATAATAATTTCCCTTGCGGTTAATAACCATTGGACAAAAGAGTACAAGTACTATTTATTTTAAAATAAGATTTTTGAAAGACTACGTGTACTTTTATAATAAAAAATTTATTATCCAATGGACAAAAAATACCCTTGTGGTTATTATCCAATGGATAATGGAGGGATGGGAGAATCCTCAATAAACAAAGAATAAATGTACTTTGCACATGTGTTTATAAGCCCATTAAAATACTATATCAAAATATTTTAAAGGAAAGCCTATTGTCCAATGGGTAAAGATTACCCTAACAATCATTGTCCAATGGATAATAGTTACTAGGGTACTTTTTATAGTAAAATATTCAAAAAGTACTTTTAAAGTAATTATAAAAGTCTACTTTCAAAAGATTATAGTACTTTGTTCAAATCTTTCAAAATCCTTTTAATATAAAGAATTGGGTTTTCTATTATCCAATGGATACTAGTTCCCCTAACATTTATTGTCCAAAGGATAAAGAATAAAATCAAATCAATAAAAAAAATATTTAAACAATATCTTGAAAAGGTTCAAAAGGTTCATCTAGTAACTAGGTGAGTTGGTTGCTCGGTTCCTCCAAGTAGTTGGTTAGAAACTAACTAAATTGGTCACGTAGAGTTTCTAGTCGAGAGTCAACCACTGACCAAAATCTACTATAACGGAAATTAACAAGAAATCATATAGCCACTCAAGGAAAAATAAGTAATTCAATAAAATTCAAATATTTTTCGAAATTTTTATTGACCAAAATTCAGAGTCGTTACACGTACCGTATGGATGTCCTCGTACGGTATTGTACCGTTTTGGTGTGGTTTCGTACCGTATGGATGTACTCGTACAGCATTGTACCATTTTGGTGTGGTTTGATATCGTAACGAAGTACTCGTACGATATTGTACTGTTTTGGTGGGGTTTGGTACCGTATGGATGTACTCGTTCGGTATTGCACCATTTTGGTGTGGTTTGGTACCGTATGGATGTACTCGTACGGTATTGCACCGTTCAGGTGCGGGTTGGTACCGTTTGGAGGTACTCGTACGTTCTTGTACCGTCTTGGTGTGGTTTGGTACCGTATGGATGTACTGGTACGGTATTGGTGTGGTTTGGTACCGTATGGATGTGCTGGTACGATATTGTACCCTTTTGGTGTGGTTTGGTACCGTATGGATGTACTCGTACGGTAATGTACCGTTTCGGTGTGGTTTGGTACCGTATGGATGTACTCGGACGGTATTGTACCGTTTTGGTGTGGTTTGGTACCGTATGGATGTGCGCGTACAGTATTGTACCGTTTTGGTGTCGTTTGGTACCGTAACGAAGCACTAGTACGGTATTGTACCGTTTTGGTGAGGTTTGGTATCGTATTGTGGTACTCGTACGGTATTGTACCGTTTTGGTATGGTTTGGTACCGTAACTTAGTACTCGTACGGTATTGTACCGTTTTGGTGTGGTTTGGTACTGTATGGATGTACTCGTACAATATTGTACCGTTTTGGTGTGGTTTGGTACCGTATGGATGTACTCGTACGGTATTGGACCATTTTGGTGCGGTTTGGTACCGTATGATGGTACTCGTACGTTATTGTACCATTTTGGTGTGGTTTCGTACCGTATGGATGTACTCATACGGTATTGTACCGTTTTGGGGTGGTTTGGTACCGTAACGAAGTACTCATACGGTATTGTACCATTTTGGTGGGATTTGGTACTGTATGGATGTACTCGAACGATATTATACCGTTTTGGTGTGGTTTGGTACCATATATATGTACTCGTACGGTATTGCACCGTTTTGGTGCGGTTTTGTACCGTTTGGAGGTACTCGTACGTTGTTGTACCGTCTTGGTGTGGTTTGGTACCGTATGGAGGTACTCGTACGATATTGTACCGTTTTGATGTGGTTTGGTACCGTATGGATGTGCTCGTACGATATTGTACCCTTTTGGTGTGGTTTGGTACCGTATGGATGTACTCGTACGGTATTGTACCATTTTGGTGCGGTTTGGTACCGTATGATGGTACTCATACGTTATTGTACCGTTTTGGTGTGGTTTAATACCGTATGGATGTGCTCGTACGGTATTGTACCATTTTGGTGTGGTTTGGTACCGTAAGGATGTGCTCGTACGGTATTGTACCGTTTTTGTGAGGTTTGGTATCGTATGATGGTACTAGTACGGTATTGTACCGTTTTGGTGTGGTTTGGTGCCGTAACAAAGTACTCGTACGGTATTGTACCGTTTTGGTGTGGTTTCGTACCGTATGGATGTACCTGTACGATATTGTACCATTTTGGTGTTGTTTGGTACCGCAACGAAGCACTAGTACGGTATTGGACCATTTTGGTGTGGTTTGGTACCGTATGGCGGTACTCGTACGGTATTGTACAGTTTGGTGTGAATTGGCACAGTATGGAGGTACTCGTACGTTTTTGTAACGTTTTGGTGTGGTTTGGTACCGTAACGAAGTACTTGTACCGTATTGTACCGTTTTGGTGTGGTCTTGTACCGCATGGAGGTACTCTTACTTTATTGTACCATTTTCGTGTGGTTTGCTACCGTATGGATGTACTCGTATGGTATTGCACCGTATTGGTGCGGTTTTGTTCCGTTTGGAGGTACTCATACGTTGTTGTACCGTGTTGGTGTGGTTTGGTACCTTATGGAGGTACTCGTACGATATTGTACCATTTTGGTGTGGTTTGGTACCGTATGGATGTCATCGTACGGTATTGTACTGTTTTGGTACGGTTTGGTACCGTATGGACGTACTCGTACGTTATTGTACTGTTTTGGTGTGGTTTGGTACCGTATGGCGGTACTCGTACGGTATTGTACAGTTTGGTGTGAATTGGCACAGTATGGAGGTACTCGTACGTTTTTGTAATGTTTTGGTGTGGTTTGGTACCGTAGCGAAGTACTTGTACTGTTTTGTACCATTTTGGTGTGGTTTTGTACCGCATGGAGGTACTCTTACTTTATTTTACCATTTTCGCGTGGTTTTGTACCGTATGGATGTACTCGTACGATATCTCACTGTTTCGGTGTGGTTTGGTACCATATGGATGTACTCGTACGGTATTGTACCTTTTGGTGAGGTTTGGTATCGTATGGTGGTACTCGTACGGTATTGTACCGTTTTTGTGTGGTTTGGTGCCGTAGCAAAGTACTCGTATGGTATTGTACCGTTTTGGTGTGGTTTGGTACCGTATGGAGGTACTCGTACGATATTGTACCGTTTTGGTGTGGTTTGGTACCGTATGGATGTACTTGTACGATATTGTACCGTTTTGTTGTGGTTTGGTACCGCAACGAAGCACTAGTACGGTATTGTACCGTTTTGGTGTGGTTTGGTACCGTATGGATTCGCTCGTACGATATTGTACCCTTTTGCTATAGTTTGGTACCGTATGGATGTGCTCGTACGATATTGTACCGTTTTGGTGTGGTTCGGTACCGTATGGATGTACTCGTACGGTATTGCACCATTTTGGTGCGGTTTGCAACCGTATGATGGTACTCGTACGTTATTGTACCATTTTGGTGTGGTTTCGTACCGTATGGATGTACTCGTACGGTATTGTACCGTTATGGTGTGGTTTGGTACCGTAACGAAGTACTCGTACGGTATTGTACCGTTTTGGTGGGGTTTGGTACCGTATGGACGTACTCGTACGATATTGTACCGTTTTGGTGTGGTTTGGTACCGTATGGATGTACTCGTACGGTATTGCACCATTTTGGTGCGGTTTGGTACCGTCTGGAGGTAGTCGTACCTTCTTGTACCGTCTTGGTGTGGTTTGGTACCGTATGGAGGTACTCGTACGATATTGTACCGTTTTGGTGTGGTTTGGAACCGTATGGATGTACTCGTACGGTATTGTACTGTTTTGGTGTTGTTTGGTACCGTATGGATGTGCTTGTACGATATTGTACCCTTTTGGTGTGGTTTGGTACCGTATGGATGTCCTCGTACGGTAATGTACCATTTTGGTATGGTTTCGTACCGTATGGATGTACTCGTACGGTATTGTACCGTTATGGTGTGGTTTGGTACCGTAACGAAGTACTCGTACGGTATTGTACCGTGTTGGTGGGGTTTGGTACCGTATGGACGTACTCGTACGATATTGTACCGTTTTGGTGTGGTTTGGTACCGTATGGATGTACTCGTACGGTATTGCACCGTTTTGGTGCGGTTTGGTACCGTTTGGAGGTACTCGTACGTTCTTGTACCGTCTTGGTGTGGTTTGGTACCGTATGGAGGTACTCGTACGATATTGTACCGTTTTGGTGTGGTTTGGTACCGTATGGATGTGCTCGTACGGTATTGTACCGTTTTGGTGTGGTTTGGTACCGTAACGAAGCACTAGTACGGTATTGTACCGTTTTGGTGAGGTTTGGTATCGTATGGTGGTACTCGTACGATATTGTAACGCCCCGAAATTTGGGTACGTTAAATAAAACATTTTATTGAAATAAAAACTGAGTCTGGCTCTTTTATTACAACAAAACATGAAAATGAGTACTTATATTACAAACGGAAGGAAACTAAGGCTTCTAATCTACAGCTCCGCTTGTTCTTCCATCACAGCTAGCTCCTCGGCTCCGAAGGCTTCCAAGGTGTAAAGCTCGCCCTGCTCATTTATGAGATCTGACATATTATACCCGCGTCGCCACCGGTATAATATGCCAGGGTCACCAAAAAGGCAACACCGTGAGCCAAAAAGCTCAATAGAACTATCCAAACCCTCTAACCCTTAACTTATGAACGAAGAACATAATAACAACAATTCCACTTAAATCATGCATATAGTCCATACAAATATTCGATTCTACAATCCTTACTTGACTAACGTTGTGTTCATTACTTGGACTTGTCGTAGACCGTGTTTTTACTTCACTTTCCTTTTTACCCAAAAACTCCTTTTTAACTCACCCAACCTCGGTTCCGCCGCGCCGGTTTCCCGAGTATTCTCACAATGGTTCCGCCGCGCCGGGTTCCCATTGGCACACAACCGCATTGGCTCCGTACCGCGGATAACCAAGCACACACCCAACCTCGGTTCCGCCGCGCCGGGTTCCCGAGTATCCTCACAATGGTTCCGCCGCGCCGGGTTCCCATTGGCATACACACACACAACTCACATAATGCACCCAAAACCGGTCATTATGTAGTTTCAAAATATTTCCTCCCTCGGATACACATTTTTATCTTCGTTAACACACCCTAGGTGCCATGTCTCTATTCTCTTGGTTTTCGTGTCACGTTACATACATAGACTCCGTGGTGTAGGACTTTCCACATAACGAGCATTGATAAAATTAAAATGAATACAACAATATTATCCAACTCTTGACCACATAACATGTTTGAATCACAACAACAACATCATTCATCCCACTCATTTTTAAACAAAGATAACCTTATCTACATAAGCTTTAATGAACAAAGTTACTTTCAAATGAACTTATTTTTGAGTTATGATACAAAACTACTTATACTTAGGGATAGAGATAAGAAGTTACTACCGGGATGGAAGTTAAGGAAATCCTACCTTGCTTCTTGGCGGTAGTAGTTGGCTAAGAAGATTCGGTCGTCGGTTTTGGATTTCGGCGGCGTAACGGCGTCGGTTTGCTTCGAAAGGAAGAGAGTTGATCTTTTCTCTTCCTAGAAACAACTTTCTAACTAACTAAGCTACTTTAAAAGATCTAACGGTGGTTTTGGGAGGTGGTTTGGTGGTTTCTTTCAAGAACACTCAAGAACTCAAGAAAAGAAGAACTTTGGAAGCAAGAACTTTTGGAATTTCTAGAGAGAAGTGAGAGCAATGGTTTGAGGTGTGAGTTCAAAGCATGAAATGGCTTCTATTTATAGGCCAAGCTCTCCCTCTCTCACTCCTTGGCCGGCCCCTCTCTCTCTCTCTCTAAGTCTCACCTTTCTTTCACATGTCAAGCTTGATTGAAAGGTTGGAAGCTAAATTGGTAGGCTTGCATGGCTAGTTTAGTCCTTGGATGGGATTCTAGGAAGATATGTTGCTATGGAGGAGACATTGGTACAAGATTCATGGCTTAAACAATTGAGTTTTGTACAATGGAGGTTAATGGGGTTAAGATTTGGCTAGGAAAGGAATCACCAAAGATTTGAAGTACTTTGAAAGACTAATGTCACACATCAAATCCATCTTCTTCTTCCTTCCTCTCTCTCTCCCTCTCTCTCTCTCTCTCTCTCGGCCTCTCTCTCCTCTCCTCTCTCTCGGCTTTCTCTCTCTCCTCTCTCCTCTCTCTCTCTCCCATGTACTAGCTATATATGTATATATATGTATGTACTAACATGTAAGGATACATTTAAACAATAGGTACTTTTGGTACTAAGGGCAATTTAGTCTTAAAGGGTCAAGATTTTCCCCAATAAACAATTATAAAGTACGAGTACTTTAATTAATAAAATAATGTACTTTTGTACTCCCGGGAATCTTAACAAAATATTAGTTTAATGGGTTAAGTACTTTGGTTGAAAGATGAGCCTATTACCCAATGGTTAATAGAATCCCTAATGGTTATTATCCAAGGGATAATAAGGTACGGGTACTTTAAATATTAAACTATGTTTTGGAAATGACTACATGTCCTTTTGTAAAATCCCATGGTTATATATATATATGTACTTACCAAATAAAATAAAGAGAATGCTTTTGTCCAATGGGTAAAGATTACCCTAATGGTTATTATCCAATGGTCCAAGGTTACTTGGGTACTTTTATTAGTAAAGTAATTTGAAAAGTACTTTTCAAAATAATTATAAATGTCAATCATAGTACTTTGCTAAAATCCTTCAAAATCCTTTTAATATAAAGAAATGGGTTTCTTTTATCCAATGGATAATAATTCCCCTAACATCTATCGTCCAATGGATAAAGAATAAAACCAAAATAATAAAAGAAAATAATTAAACAATTACTAGTCTAGGGTTCAAAAGGTTCAAAAGGTTCAAGATGGGCAAAATGGTCCATCTTCGGTTAGGGAAACGCAACTAGGTGACTTTCTAGTTTGGTTACTCCATCGAGCCGGTTAGAAGCTAACTAGGCTTGCTAGGTCGGACTAAGTAGTCGAGAAACGATTCTCGAGGGTCCAAAGTGCGATTAGGGTTTCTAGTCGAGAATTACGATGATAAGGCGATCGATTGCTTAAATACAAACCACAAGAAAATCAAATAAGAACATCAACGAGAAATTAAGAAATTTCAATAACAACGAGATTTTTATTGCACGAAAAATCGGAGTTGTTACAACCTATCCCCCTTAAACAATTTCGTCCTCGAAATTAGGTGTACGCTAGGATTCGAATAAATGAGGGTATTTCATCTTCATGGTTTCTTCCCTCTCCCATGTGGTTTCTCCAGCTCCTCGGTGCTTCCACAAAACTCGTACCAATTTGATGGTCTTGTTTCGGATAGTCTTCTCGCTTTGGTCTTGAATTTCTATCGGTTCCTCTTCATATGTCGCATCTTCCTCGACGGTGATATCTTCCCAATTGAGAACATGGGTGGGTAATGCTAGATACTTGCGAAGCAAGGAAACGTGAAACACGTTATGCACTCGGTCCAGCTGGGGTGGTAGTGCGAGGCGGTATGCAACCTTCCCGATTTTCTCCACGATGTCAAATGGTCCGATGAAGCGCGGAGACAACTTCCCCTTCTTCCCGAATCTGATGACTCCTTTCCTTGGTCTGATTTTCAGGAACACATGATCTCCCACAGCAAAAGTCAATGGTCGGCTCCTCTTATCCGCATAACTCTTCTGTCGGCTTTGAGCGGTCTGGATCCTCTGTCTGATAGTCTTGACTTTTTCCGTGGTATCTCGTACTATGTCAGGCCCAATCAATCCTGTTTCCCCAGTGTCGGTCCAGCAGACTGGAGATCGGCAGGGTCGACCGTATAGAGCTTCGTATGGTGCCATCCCAATGCTTGCTTGATAGCTGTTGTTGTAGGCGAACTCCACCAACGGTAAATGCTGCTCCCAGTTTCCAGAGAAATCCAAGGCGCAGGCTCTCAGCATATCTTCCAAGGTCTGAATAGTCCTCTCCGTTTGTCCGTCGGTTTGGGGGTGAAAGGCCGTGCTAAGCCTTACGTCTGTTCCCAATGCTTTTTGCAATCCCTTCCAAAAGTGTGATACAAAACGTGGGTCCCTGTCGGAGACTATCGAGATTGGTACTCCATGGAGGCGTACGATTTCTCGAATGTACAACATGCTTAGTTGCTCCACGTTTTCTGTCATTTTGACAGGCAGAAAGTGTGCAGACTTGGTGAGTCGATCTACGATCACCCAGATGGCTGTGTTGGTCTTGGCAGATTTTGGCAGTCCCGTCACAAAATCCATCGAGATGTGCTCCCACTTCCAGGTCGGTATTGGTAAGGGTTGAAGATCTCCTCCAGGTTTCTGATGCTCAGCCTTGACTTGTTGACACACCAAACAGGTAGACACAAACCGTGCTACATCTTTCTTCATTCCTTCCCACCAGTACGTTCTCCGCAAGTCATGATACATCTTTGTACCGCCGGGGTGAACTGCGAAGTTCGAATGGTGAGTTTCTCGGAGTACATCTACTCGAAGGGTTCCAACATTAGGCACGAATACCTTCCCTTTGAATCTCAGGCTGTTATTCTCCTCGATAGTCCATCCTGGCACCGCCTTTCCTTCTCGGATTCGATGTCGGACGAACTCACAATTCTGCTCGAAGGTTTGGGCTAGCAAAATTTCCTGATGGAGTGCTGGCTCCGCAACTAGAGCGTACAGTCGTGCGTTTCCGCTCTCTGATGATGGTCGCAGGTTGAACTCGTTCAGGGTGTCCACCATCTCCCATTCTTTGATGGCAGTCTTGACTTTCTGTGCTCTGTCCTTTCGACTCAGAGCGTCAGCTACCACGTTGGCCTTGCCAGGGTGATACTGGAGCGTAAACTTGTAGTCCTCCAAGTATTCCATCCATCGGCGCTGCCTCAAGTTCAACTCCTTCTGAGTGAAAAGATACTTGAGACTCTTGTGGTCGGTGAAAACTTCGAATTGTTCTCCCCACAGGTAGTATCGCCAAGATTTAAGGGCGAACACTACTGCGGCCAATTCTAGGTCATGGGTAGGATAATTCTTCTCATGAGGTCGAAGTTGTCGAGATCCGTAGGCTACGACCTTCCCATTCTGCATCAGCACGCATCCTAAACCATCTCTTGAAGCGTCACAATAAACGGTATAATCTACTCCTCGCTCAGGGACGATAAGTACTGGTGCGTTGGTCAGTCTTTTCTTCAATTCTTGGAAAGATTTCTCACATGCTTCATTCCAATCCAGCTTCACTCCTTTCTGAGTTAACTTGGTCATTGGCTTGGCCAAGGTTGAGAAGTCCGGGATGAATCTTCGGTAATAACCCGCCAATCCTAGGAAACTCCTGATTTCGAACACTGAGGTCGGCTGTTTCCAGTTCAGCACTGCTTCGACCTTTCCTTCGTCCACTACAATCCCTTCCTTGGATACTACATGTCCTAAGAACTTAACCACTTCTAGCCAAAACTCGCATTTACTTGCCTTGGCGTAGAGTTGGTTATCTCGGAGTACTTGTAGTGCTATCCGAAGGTGCTCTTCGTGCTCTTCTCTGTTGGCAGAGTATATCAATATATCATCAATGAACACCACTACAAACTTGTCTAAGTAGGGTTGAAAGATCTTGTTCATGAGACACATGAATACTGCCGGAGCATTGGTCAGCCCAAATGGCATTACTACAAACTCGTAGTGGCCGTATCTGGTACGAAAAGCCGTCTTGGCAATATCCTCGTCTCGAATCCGTAGTTGATGATAGCCTGATCGGAGATCGATTTTAGAGAAGCAGGTTGCTCCCCTTAATTGATCAAAAAGGTCATCGATCCTAGGCAACGGATATCGATTCTTGATTGTGACTTGATTCAACTTCCTATAGTCGATACACAATCGCAGCGTCCCTTCTTTCTTCTTCACGAACAGAGCAGGCGCTCCCCACGGTGAAGTACTCGGCCTGATAAATCCCTGGTCCAACAGTTCTTGCAACTGGGTCTTGAGCTCTTTTAGTTCGGCCGGGGCCATTCGGTATGGCGCCATCGAGATTGGGGCCGTTCCTGGTTGAAGTTCTATAGAGAAGTCTATCTCTCTAGGAGGTGGTAAGCCAGGAAGTTCCTCAGGAAAAACATCGGCGTATTCGCACACGATGTGAGGTAATCCTAACTCCATTCTGTCAGTTTCTTCCATTTGGAGACTAGCTAGCCATCCAAATAGTTGATTCTGCCACCTAGATCTCTTCGTTGTCAAACTCGCTGCTTCTCTATCCCCCTTAAAACGAAAACAAGTTCCCTCAGGGGTGTAGGCCGTCACTGTCTTCTGATGACAGTCTACGACTGCTCGGTGAGCCGATAGCCAGTCCATGCCTAGTATCACGTCGAAATCCACCATGTCGATCACTCTGAGGTCGCAGGTCAGGCGTAGGTTGGCTACTTCTAACTCGCACCCTCTACACACTAGATTAACAGTTATGCTCCCCCCCCGTTGGTGATACTACTTTAGTACTTTTGCTCAGGGGTTCCGTTTCTAGTGCTAGGGCAGTTACGCAAGTAGTAGATATGAACGAATGCGATGCTCCAGAATCGAATAAAGCTTGTACACAGGTGCTATACAATAGTAGTGTACCTTGGATCACAGAGGAGTCCTGCTCCTGCTCCTCGGTCTGCAGGGCAAAGATACGCCCTCCAGTGCCTTGCTGGGTTCCAATGGGCTGCTTTCCCTTGTTCTGCCCGTTCTGCTGCTGCGGTGGGCCTCCAGGGTTTTGCTTCACAAAGCTGGCCTGCCCGAGCTGTCGAGTTTTCTGGTTCCCAAAGCTCCCATTCCTCTCCCTCTGAAGCTGGGGGCAATCACGCTTGTAGTGGCCCATGGCCTGGCAGTTGAAGCATTGCACAAATGCCTTGTTCTGGCTGCCCCTCTGTTGTTCACTATGCCCGGATGCAACAGTCCTCCAGGGTTGGTTGCTTTGAGCTGAGGTGAATGGCTTGGTCGGGTAAGGTCCACGGTTGTTGTTGGGTGGCTGGGTGCGGATTGGCCCGCCAGTGTTGCCCGTTGCCTTCCTCCATCGAGTCTTGAAGTCAGCCTCCTCGCTTTCCAGGCAGAGGGCACACTGAACCACACCATTATAGGTGGTAAAGGCTTGTGCCACTACGGCCCTTCGAGCAGTAGTCAGCCCCCACTCGAATCTCCTTGCCTTACTGCCTTCTGTTGCCACAGCGGTTGGGGCGTAACGGGATAGCTCTTCAAACTTGGCCGCGTACTGGGTCACGGTCATTGTCCCTTGTTTCAGGTTCATGAATTCCTGCTCCTTGGCTAGGCGAAGGGGTGTAGGGAAGTATTTGTCGAGGAAAAGGGTTTCAAACTCGGCAAATGTCATGGTGGCTATGGCATGGGTGGCTTCCATCAACTCCCACCAGTAACGAGCTTCTCCCTTCAGCTGGTAAGTGGCTAAGGCCACACGGTCTCCGTTCCGGGTGATCTCCAAGGTGTCCAGGATCACCTTGGTTTCTTTCAGCCAGGCTTCCGCCACGGTAGGGTTAGGATCTCCATTGAAGGTCGGGGGTCGACGCTTGCAGAATTCATTCATCGCCCGGGTGCGGGTCATTGGTCCATCATCGTGGTTTTGGTTATGGCGGTTAGCATTCAGGGCGGTTACGAGTGCTCGCATGACTTGAGCTAGGTCGGTGTTAGTGTTCGAGGATTCTCCGTTCTCGTATCCTAGTCCGCTGCGTCGGTTCACCATCTACGAGTAAAAATTGTACGGGGGCGGTTTAGTCTACTTAAAACATTTTCTTTGGTACACGCAATCTTATCATATAACACGCAATAGTAAAAAGCAAGCTTTTCATTGATAAGCAAGAAATTACAATCATAAGCATAGAGTTCTACTATAAAACAAGTAGATTGAAAATGAGATTCCTACTACAAGATGAAATGATCCTACTACATGGTTCTTCTAGCTTTAGCGCTTCAAGGGCAACTCAAACTATCAAAACCTTATTCTAACACTACTACTCTACTAACGAGGTGGAATGAGTCCGAATGACTCTCTCAGCTGCTCCATCCACTCCTTCTCCCGGATCTCGAGCCAACGTTCTCCCTCGCGGTGAATCTTCTCCGCAAGTTCCCTCAGTGGTGAGTCCTGAGGATCGAGCGCCAAGTACTGATCCTCGCTGGTGTAGGGTGTCATTACAACTATCTCGTATAGCTGTTCACCGGTCTCGGGGTCACGAACTCCCAAGTGTGGGATGGGAATAGGGCTCTCAGGTGATATCAAGGTCTTGTAGTACAGCAGGTCTGCTACGGTGATAAGGGTACGGCAATCCATATCTACAATAAGGAAGTTATATATTAGACTTAAGATGGTGGAATGCAATCGCATGCATACAATTTAAACATAAACAGTGATCAAGTCTAATAGAAGCACAAGTCTTTTATTTCATAATAAACAGGTACAACATAGAAGGCTTTGCTAGTCACAACTTCCTACTAGAACTGATTACATAGACAGAAAAAGTCCCACTACTTCTTAAGCTTCCTTAATTACTCTAGAAAATCCTAGGGAACTCCATCCGATAAGCGCCTATGTCGGTCTCAAAAGGTGGTGGTGGCACGTCTCCGGAGTCAGTGGCTATATCCATGACTTCGGGTTCCGCTCCTAGGAATGCTTCTGCCTCCTCATCGGATTCCCAATCTTCGTCATCGGTCGGTGCATCGAGATCGGGTCCGTTCATCGCTTGCTCCCAATCTTCTTCGTCGCTGAATTCTTCGGGGTCCTCTTCCGGTTCTTCCGGATCTTCCTCGGGGTCCTCTTCCGGTTCTCCAGCAATCATGTTGATGGGTGGGATCATCGAAATCTGGGCGAGGGCAGCTCCCGCATTGTCCTCTCCATTTCCCTCAATTAGGAATTCTACGTCGTTGGGAGGTGCTATTTGGACTAGAACTGGTGCCGCTTCGACATCACCTTCTCCCTCGGGAAGTATGATCGAGCCATGTTCTCGGTAGTAGTCATTGGTGTAAGGAAAGGCATAAGGAAAGTAAGGATCTTCTATCAGCTGGTTTGTCATCGACCTTAGGGTACTCGCGAGATGGTGTGCTTCGGCTAGCAGGTTGATTTGGTATGCACTCAAGTGATTCATGTACAAGGAAAAATTTCTATCAGTCAAATTTTTGAAAAGAAGTTTTAGTAAAACTTAGAGAAAACTTTTTAGGTTTCTACATTCCACATTCGATATTTGATTTAAGTCATCATCCAATTGTTCGGGAATTCCCAGCTCGGCCGTACTGCCAATTTCCGTGCCTTGCTTCAATCCGAAGATTGTTTTGACAGAATTCCACCCAATTTGGGACGGTAAACTTAAATTCAATTTACGTTTGTGCAACGGTCCACTTATTGTGTGGTTCTACCCATTCTACCCATGGCCGAGGTTTTGAACCTAAAGCTCTGATACCAAGTTGTAACGCCCCGAAATTTGGGTACGTTAAATAAAACATTTTATTGAAATAAAAACTAAGTCTGGCTCTTTTATTACAACAAAAACATGAAAAGGAGTACTTTTATTACAAACGGAAGGAAACTAAGGCTCCTAATCTACAGCTCCGCTTGTTCTTCCATCACAGCTAGCTCCTCGGCTCCGAAGGCTTCCAAGGTGTAAAGCTCGCCCTGCTCATCTATGAGATCTGACATATTATACCCGCGTCGCCACCGGTATAATATGCCAGGGTCACCAAAAAGGCAACACCGTGAGCCAAAAAGCTCAATAGAACTATCCAAACCCTCTAACCCTTAACTTATGAACGAAGAACATAATAACAACAATTCCACTTAAATCATGCATATAGTCCATACAAATATTCGATTCTACAATCCTTACTTGACTAACGTTGTGTTCATTACTTGGACTTTGTCGTAGACCGTGTTTTTACTTCACTTTCCTTTTTACCCAAAAACTCCTTTTTAACTCACCCAACCTCGGTTCCGCCGCGCCGGTTTCCCGAGTATCCTCACAATGGTTCCGCCGCGCCGGGTTCCCATTGGCACACAACCGCATTGGCTCCGTACCGCGGATAACCAAGCACACACCCAACCTCGGTTCCGCCGCGCCGGGTTCCCGAGTATCCTCACAATGGTTCCGCCGCGCCGGGTTCCCATTGGCATACACACACACAACTCACATAATGCACCCAAAACCGGTCATTATGTAGTTTCAAAATATTTCCTCCCTCGGATACACATTTTTATCTTCGTTAACACACCCTAGGTGCCATGTCTCTATTCTCTTGGTTTTCGTGTCACGTTACATACATAGACTCCGTGGTGTAGGACTTTCCACATAACGAGCATTGATAAAATTAAAATGAATACAACAATATTATCCAACTCTTGACCACATAACATGTTTGAATCACAACAACAACATCATTCATCCCACTCATTTTTAAACAAAGATAACCTTATCTACATAAGCTTTAATGAACAAAGTTACTTTCAAATGAACTTATTTTTGAGTTATGATACAAAACTACTTATACTTAGGGATAGAGATAAGAAGTTACTACCGGGATGGAAGTTAAGGAAATCCTACCTTGCTTCTTGGCGGTAGTAGTTGGCTAAGAAGATTCGGTCGTCGGTTTTGGATTTCGGCGGCGTAACGGCGTCGGTTTGCTTCGAAAGGAAGAGAGTTGATCTTTTCTCTTCCTAGAAACAACTTTCTAACTAACTAAGCTACTTTAAAAGATCTAACGGTGGTTTTGGGAGGTGGTTTGGTGGTTTCTTTCAAGAACACTCAAGAACTCAAGAAAAGAAGAACTTTGGAAGCAAGAACTTTTGGAATTTCTAGAGAGAAGTGAGAGCAATGGTTTGAGGTGTGAGTTCAAAGCATGAAATGGCTTCTATTTATAGGCCAAGCTCTCCCTCTCTCACTCCTTGGCCGGCCCCTCTCTCTCTCTCTCTAAGTCTCACCTTTCTTTCACATGTCAAGCTTGATTGAAAGGTTGGAAGCTAAATTGGTAGGCTTGCATGGCTAGTTTAGTCCTTGGATGGGATTCTAGGAAGATATGTTGCTATGGAGGAGACATTGGTACAAGATTCATGGCTTAAACAATTGAGTTTTGTACAATGGAGGTTAATGGGGTTAAGATTTGGCTAGGAAAGGAATCACCAAAGATTTGAAGTACTTTGAAAGACTAATGTCACACATCAAATCCATCTTCTTCTTCCTTCCTCTCTCTCTCCCTCTCTCTCTCTCTCTCTCTCGGCCTCTCTCTCCTCTCCTCTCTCTCGGCTTTCTCTCTCTCCTCTCTCCTCTCTCTCTCTCTCCCATGTACTAGCTATATATGTATATATATGTATGTACTAACATGTAAGGATACATTTAAACAATAGGTACTTTTGGTACTAAGGGCAATTTAGTCTTAAAGGGTCAAGATTTTCCCCAATAAACAATTATAAAGTACGAGTACTTTAATTAATAAAATAATGTACTTTTGTACTCCCGGGAATCTTAACAAAATATTAGTTTAATGGGTTAAGTACTTTGGTTGAAAGATGAGCCTATTACCCAATGGTTAATAGAATCCCTAATGGTTATTATCCAAGGGATAATAAGGTACGGGTACTTTAAATATTAAACTATGTTTTGGAAATGACTACATGTCCTTTTGTAAAATCCCATGGTTATATATATATATGTACTTACCAAATAAAATAAAGAGAATGCTTTTGTCCAATGGGTAAAGATTACCCTAATGGTTATTATCCAATGGTCCAAGGTTACTTGGGTACTTTTATTAGTAAAGTAATTTGAAAAGTACTTTTCAAAATAATTATAAATGTCAATCATAGTACTTTGCTAAAATCCTTCAAAATCCTTTTAATATAAAGAAATGGGTTTCTTTTATCCAATGGATAATAATTCCCCTAACATCTATCGTCCAATGGATAAAGAATAAAACCAAAATAATAAAAGAAAATAATTAAACAATTACTAGTCTAGGGTTCAAAAGGTTCAAAAGGTTCAAGATGGGCAAAATGGTCCATCTTCGGTTAGGGAAACGTAACTAGGTGACTTTCTAGTTTGGTTACTCCATCGAGCCGGTTAGAAGCTAACTAGGCTTGCTAGGTCGGACTAAGTAGTCGAGAAACGATTCTCGAGGGTCCAAAGTGCGATTAGGGTTTCTAGTCGAGAATTACGATGATAAGGCGATCGATTGCTTAAATACAAACCACAAGAAAATCAAATAAGAACATCAACGAGAAATTAAGAAATTTCAATAACAACGAGATTTTTATTGCACGAAAAATCGGAGTTGTTACAGATATTGTACCGTTTTGGTATGGTTTGGTACCGTAACTTAGTACTCGTACGGTATTGTGCCGTTTTGGTGTGGTTTGGTACCGTATGGATGTACTCGTACAATATTGTACCGTTTTGGTGTGGTTTGGTACCGTATGGACGTACTCATACTGTATTGCACCATTTTGGTGCGGTTTGGTACCTTATTAGGGTACTCGTATGTTATTGTACCATTTTGGTGTGGTTTCGTACCATATGGATGTACTCGTACAGTATTGTACCGTTTTGGTGTGGTTTGGTACCGTAACGAAGTACTCGTACGGTATTGTACCAATTTGGTGGGGTTTGGTACCGTATGGATGTACTCGTACGATATTGTACCGTTTTGGTGTGGTTCGGTACCATATATATGTACTCGTACGGTATTGCACCGTTTTGGTGCGGTTTTGTACCGTTTGGAGGTACTCGTACGTTGTTGTACTGTCTTGGTGTGGTTTGGTACCGTATGGAGGTACTCGTACGATATTGTACCATTTGGGTGTGGTTTGGTACCGTATGGATGTGCTCGTACGATATTGTACCCTTTTGGTGTGGTTTGGTACCGTATGGATGTACTCGTATGGTATTGTACCGTTTTGGTGCGGTTTGCTACCGTATGGATGTACTTGTACGTTATTGTACTGTTTTGGTGTGGTTTGGTACCGTATGGATGTACTCGTACGGTATTGCACCATTTTGGTGCGGTTTGGTACCGTATGATGGTACTCATTTGTTATTGTACCATTTTTGTGTGGTTTCATACCGTATGGATGTGCTCGTACAGTATTGTACCGTTTTGGTGTGGTATGGTACCGTATGGATGTGGTCGTACGGGATTGTACCGTTTTTGTGAGGTTTGGTATCGTATGGTGGTACTCGTACGGTATTGTACCGTTTTGGTGTGGTTTGGTGCCGTAAGAAAGTGTTCGTACGGTATTGTACCATTTTGGTGTGGTTTGGTACCGTATGGAGGTACTTATACGATATTGTACCGTTTTGGTGTGGTTTGGTACCGCAACGAAGCACTAGTACGGTAGTGGACCATTTTGGTGTGGTTTGGTACCGTATGGATGTGCTCGTATGATATTGTACCCTTTTGGTGTTGCTTGGTACCGTATGGATGTGCTCGTACGGTATTGTACCATTTGGGGGGGGTTTGGTACCGTATGGATGTGCTCGTATGGTATTTATACCGTTTTGGAGTGGTTTGGTATCATATGGTGGTACTCGTACAGTGTTGTACCATTTTGTTATGGTTTGGAACCTTAACTTAGTACTCGTACGGTATTGTACCATTTTGGTGTGGTTCGGTACCGTATGGAGGTACTCGTACGATATTGTACCATTTTGGTGTGGTTTGGTACCGTGTGGATGTACTCGTACGGTATTGTACCGTTTTGGTGCGGTTTGGTACCGTATGGATGTACTTGTACGTTATTGTACAGTTTTGGTGTGGTTTCGTACCGTATGGATGTACCTGTACGATATTGTACCATTTTGGTGTGGTTTGGTACCGCAACGAAGCACTAGTTCTGTATTGGACCGTTTTGGTGTGGTTTGGTACCGTATGGCGGTTCTCGTACGGTATTGTACGGTTTGGTGTGAATTGGCACAGTATGGAGGTACTCTTCAATTTTTGTAACGTTTTGGTGTGGTTTGGTACCGTAACGAAGTACTTGTACGGTATTGTACCATTTTGGTGTGGTTTTGTACCGCATGGAGGTACTCTTACTTTATTGTACTATTTTCGTGTGGTTTTGTACCGTATGGATGTACTCGTATGGTATTGCACCGTTTTGGTGCGGTTTTGTTCCGGTTGGAGGTACTTGTACGTTGTTGTACGGTGTTGGTGTGGTTTGGTAGCGTATGGAGGTACTCGTACAATATCGTACCGTTTTGGTGTGGTTTGGTACCGTATGGATGTGCTCGTACGATATTGTACCCTTTTGGTGTGGTTTGGTACCGTATGTATGTCCTTGTACGGTATTGTACCGTTTTGGTACGGTTTGGTACCGTATCGACGTACTCGTACGTTATTGTACTGTTTTGGTGTGGTTTGGTACCGTATGGCAGTACTCGTACGGTATTGTACGGTTTGGTGTGAATTGGCAAAGTATGGAGGTACTCGTACGTTTTTGTAATGTTTTGGTGTGGTTTGGTACCGTAAGAATGTACTTGTACGGTTTTGTACCATTTTGGTGTGGTTTTGTACCGCATGGAGGTACTCGTACTTTATTGTACCATTTTCGTGTGGTTTTGTACCGTATAGATGTACTCGTACGGTATCTCACCATTTTCGTGTGGTTTGGTACCATATGGATGTACTCGTATGTTATTGCATCGTTTTGGTGCTGTTTTGTACCGTTTTGAGGTACTCGTGCGTTGTTGTACCGTCTTGGTGTGGTTTTGTACCGTATGGAGGTACTCGTACGATGTTGTACTATATTGGTGTGGTTTGGCACCATATGAATGTACTCGTACGGTATTGTACCATTTTGGTGAGGTTTGGTATCGTATGGTGGTACTCGTACGGTATTGTACCGTTTTGGTGTGGTTTGGTACCATATGGAGGTACTCGTACGATATTGTACCGTTTTGGTGTGGTTTGGTACCGTATGGATGTACTTGTACGATATTGTACCGTTTTGTTGTGGTTCGGTACCGCAACGATGAACTAGTACGGTATTGTACCGTTTTGGTGTGGTTTAGTACCGTATGGATTTCCTCGTACGATATTGTACCCTTTTGCTGTAGTTTGGTACCGTATGGATGTGCTCGTACGATATTGTACCGTTTTGGTATGGTTCGGTACCGTATGGATGTACTCGTATGGTATTGCACCATTTGGTGCGGTTTGGTGCCGTATGATGGTACTCGAACGTTATTGTACCGTATTGGTGTGGTGTCGTACCGTATTGATGTACTCGTACGGTATTGTACCGTTTTGGTGTGGTTTGGTACCGTAACGAAGTACTCGTACGGTATCGTACCGTGTTGGTGGGGTTTGGTACTGTATGGATGTACTCGTACGATATTGTACCATTTTGGTGTGGTTTGGTACCATATGGATGTACTCGTACGGTATTGCACCGTTTTGGAGCGGTTTGGTACCGTTTGGACGTACTCGTACGTTCTTGTACCGTCTTGGTGTGGTTTGGTACCGTATGGATGTACTCGTACGGTATTGTATTGTTTTGGTGTTGTTTGGTACCGTATGGATGTGCTTGTACGATATTGTACCCTTTTGTGTGGTTTGGAACCGTATGGATGTTCTCGTACGGTAATGTACCGTTTTGGTGTGGTTTGGTACCGTATGGATGTACTTGGACAGTATTGTACTGTTTTGGTGTGGTTTGGAACCGTATGGAGGTACTCGTAAGATATTGTACCATTTTGGTGTGGTATGCTACCGTATGGATGTACTTGAACGATATTGTACCGTTTTGGTGTGATTTGGTACCATATGGATTTGCTCGTACGATATTGTACCCTATTGCTGTGGTTTGGTACCGTATGGATGTGCTCGTACGATATTGTACCGTTTCTGTGTGGTTTGGTACCGTATGGATGTACTCGTACGGTATTGCAACATTTTAGTGCGGTTTGGTACCGTACGATGGTACTTGTACGTTATTGTACCGTTTTATGGTGGTTTCGTACCGTATGGATGTACTCGTACGGTATTGTACCGTTTTGGTGTGGTATGGTACCGTATGGATGTAGTCGTATGGTATTGTACCGTTTTTGTGAGGTTTGGTATCGTATGGTGGTACTCGTACGGTATTGTACCGTTTTGGTGTGGTTTTGTGCCGTAAGAAAGTGCTCGTACGGTATTGTACCGTTTTGGTGTGGTTTGGTACCGTATGGAGGTACTCGTACGATATTGTACCGTTTTGGTGTGGTTTGGTACCGCAACGAAGCACTAGTACGGTATTGGACCGTTTTGCTGTGGTTTGGTGCCGTATGGATGTGCTCGTATGATATTGTACCTATTTGGTGTTGCTTGGTACCGTATGGATGTGCTCGTACGGTATTGTACCATTTTGGTGTGGTTTGGTACCGTAATGAAGCACTAGTTTCGTATTGTACCGTTTTGGTGAAGTTTGGTATCGTTTGGTGGTACTCGTACGGTATTGTAGCGGTTTTGGTATGGATTGGTACGGTAACTTAGTACTCGTACGGTATTGTGCCGTTTTGGTGTGGTTTGGTACCGTATGGATGTACTCGTACAATATTGTACAGTTTTGGTGTGGTTTGGTACCGTATGGACGTACTGGTACGGTATTGCACCATTTTGGTGCGGTTTGGTACCGTATGATGGTACTCGTACTTTATTGTACCATTTTGGTGTGGTTTCATACCGTATGGATGTACTCCTACAGTATTGTACCGTTTTGGTGTGGTTTGGTACCGTAACGAAGTACTCGTATGGTATTGTACCTTTTTGGTGGGGTTTGGTACCGTATGGATGTACTCGTACGATATTGTACCGTTTTGGTGTGGTTTGGTTCCATATATATGTACTCGTACGGTATTGCACCATTTTGGTGCGGTTTTGTACCGTTTGGAGGTACTCGTTTGTTGTTGTACTGTCTTGGTGTGGTTTGGTACCGTATGGAGGTACTCGTACGATATTGTACCGTTTTGGTGTGGTTTGGTACCATATGGATGTACTCGTACGGTATTGTACTGTTTTGGTGTTGTTTGGTACCGTATGGATGTGCTTGTACGATATTGTACCCTTTTAGTGTGGTTTGGTACCGTATGGATGTACTCGTACGGTAATGTACCGTTTTGGTGTGGTTTGGTACCGTATGGAGGTACTCGTACGATATTGTACCGTTTTGGTGTGGTTTGGAACCGTATGGATGTACTTGAACGATATTGTACCATTTTGTTGTGGTTTGGTACCGCAACAAAGCGCTAGTGCGGTATTGTATCATTTTGGTATGGTTTGGTACCGTATGGATTTGCTCGTACGATATTGTACCCTTTTGCTAAGGTTTGGTACCGTATGGATGTGTTCGTACGATATTGTACCGTTTTGGTGTGGTTTGGTACCGTATGGATGTACTCGTATGGTATTGCACCATTTTGGTGCGGTTTGGTACTCGTACGATGGTACTCGTACGTTATTGTACCGTTTTGGTGTGGTTTCGTACCGTAATGATGTACTCGTATAGTATTGTACCGTTTTGGTGTGGTTTGGTACCGTAACGAAGTACTCGTACGGTATTGTACCGTTTTGGTGGGGTTTGGTACTGTATGGATATAGTCAAACGATATTGTACCGTTTTTTGAGGTTTGGTACCATACGGATGTACTCTTACGGTATTGCACCGTTTTGGTGCGGTTTGGTACCATTTGGAGGTACTCGTACGTTCTAGTACCGTCTTGTTGTGGTTTGGTACCGTATGGAGGTACTCGTACGATATTGTACCGTTTTGGTGTGGTTTGGTACCATATGGATGTGCTCGTACGGTATTGTACCGTTTTGGTGTGGTTTGGTACCGTAACGAAGCACTAGTATGGTATTGTACCGTTTTGGTATGGTTTGGTACGGTAACTTAGTACTCGTACGGTATTGTGCCTTTTTGGTGTGGTTTTGTACCGTATGGATGTACTCGTACAATATTGTACTGTTTTGGTGCGGTTTGGTACCGTATGGACGTACTGGTACGGTATTGCACCATTTTGGTGCGGTTTGGTACCGTATGATGGTACTCGTATGTTATTGTACCGTTTTGGTGTGGTTTCGTACCGTATGGATGTACTCGTACGATATTGTACCGTTTTGGTGTGGTTTGGTACCATATATATGTACTCGTACGGTATTGCACCGTTTTGGTGCGGTTTTGTACCGTTTGGAGGTACTCGTACGTTGTTGTACCGTCTTGGTGTGGTTTGGTACCGTATGGAGGTACTCGTACGATTTGTACCGTTTTGGTGTGGTTTGGTACCGTATGGACGTGCTCGTACGATATTGTACCCTTTTGGTGTGGGTTGGTACGGTATGGATGTACTCGTACGGTATTGTACCATTTTGGTGCGGTTTGCTACCGTATGGATGTACTTGTACGTTATTGTACTATTTTCGTGTGGTTTGGTACCGTATGGATGTACTCGTACGGTATTGCACCATTTTGGTGCGGTTTGGTACGGTATGATGGATCTCATACGTTATTGTACCGTTTTGGTGTGGTTTCATACCGTATGGATGTGCTCGTACAATATTGTACCGCTTTGGTGTGGTTTGGTACCGTATGGATGTGCTCGTACGGTACTGTTCCGTTTTGGTGAGGTTTGGTATCGTATGGTGGTACTCGTACGGTATTGTATCGTTTTGGTGTGGTTTGGTGCCGTAGCAAAGTACTCGTATGGTATTGTACAGTTTTGGTGCGGTTTGGTACCGTATGGAGGTACTCGTACGATATTTTACCATTTTGGTGTAGTTTGGTACCGTATGGATGTACCTGTATGATATTGTACCGTTTTGGTGTGGTTTGGTACCGCAACGAACCACTAGTACGGTATTGGACCGTTTTGGTGTGGTTTGGTACCGTATGGATCTGCTCGTACGATATTGTACCCTTTTGGTGTGGTTTGGTACCATATGGATGTACTCGTACGGTAATGTACCGTTTTGGTGTGGTTCTGTACCATATGGATGTACTCGGACGGTATTGTACTGTTTTGGTGTGGTTTAGTACCGTATGGAGGTACTCGTACGATATTGTACCGTTTTGGTGTGGTATGGTACCGTATGGATGTACTTGAACGATATTGTACCATTTTGTTGTGGTTTGGTACCGCAACGAAGCACAAGTCGGTATTGTACCATTTTGTTGTGGTTTGGTACCGTATGGATTTGCTCGTACGATATTGTACCCTTTTGCTGTGGTTTGGTACCGTATGGATGTGCTCGTACGATATTGTATCGTTTTGGTGTGGTTTGGTACCGTATGGATGTCCTTGTACGGTATTGCTCCATTTTTGTAAGGTTTGGTACCGTATGATGGTACTCGTACGTTATTGTACCGTTTTGGTGTGGTTTCGTTCCGTATGGATGTACTCGTACGGTACTGTACCGTTTGGGTGCGGTTTGGTACCGTTTGGAGGTACTCGTACGTTCTTGTACCGTCTTGGTGTGGTTTGGTACCGTATGGAGGTACTCGTACGATATTGTACCATTTTGGAGTGGTTTGGTACCGTATGGATGTACTCGTACGGTATTGTACTGTTTTGGTGTTGTTTGGTACCGTATGGTTGTCCTCGTACGGTATTGTACCGTTTTGGTGTGGTTTGGTACCGTTTGGTTGTCCTCGTACGGTATTGTACCGTTTTGGTGTGGTTTGGTACCGTATGGATGTGCTCGTATGGTATTTATATCGTTTTGGTGTGGTTTGGTATCGTATGGTGGTACTCGTACAGTACTGTATTATTTTGTTATGTTTTGGTACCTTAACTTAGTACTCGTACGGTATTGTACCGTTTTGGTGTGGTTTGGTACCATATGGAGGTACTCGTACGATATTGTACCGTTTTGGTGTGGTTTGGTTCCGTGTGGATGTACTTGTACGATATTGTACCCTTTTGGTGTGGTTTGGTACCGTATGGATGTACTCGTACGGTGTTGCACCGTTTTGGTGCGGTTTGGTACCGTATGGATGTACTTGTACGTTATTGTACCGTTTTGTTGTGGTTTGGTACCGCAACGAAGCACTAGTACGGTATAGTACCGTTTTGGTGTGGTTTGGTACCGTATGGATTTGCTCGTACGATATTTAACCCTTTTTCTGTAGTTTGGTACCGTATGGATGTGCTCGTACAGTATTGTACCGTTTTGGTGTGGTCTGGTACCGTATGGATGTACTTGTACGTTATTGTACCGTTTTGTTGTGGTTTGGTACCGCAACGAAGCACTAGTACGGTATAGTACCGTTTTGGTGTGGTTTGGTACCGTATGGATGTACTCGGACGGTATTGTACCATTTTGGTATGGTTTGGTACCGTAAGGAGGTACAGGTACGATATTGTACCGTTTTGGTGTGGTTTGTTACCGTATGGATGTACTTGAACAATATTGTACCATTTTGTTGTGGTTTGGTACCGCAACGAAGCACAAGTACGGTATTGTACCATTTTGGTGTGGTTTGGTACCGTATTGATTTGCTCGTACGATATTGTACCCTTTTGCTATGGTTTGGTGCCGTATGGATGTGCTCGTACGATATTGTACCGTTTTGGTGTGGTTTGGTACCGTTTGGATGTACTCGTACGGTATTGCACCATTTTTGTAAGGTTTGGTACCGTATGATGGTACTGGTACGTTATTGTACCGTTTTTGTGTGGTTTGGTACCGTGTGGATGTATTCATACGGTATTGTACCATTTCGGTGTGGTTTGGTACCGTAACGATGTACTCGTACGGTATTGTACCATTTTGGTGGGGTTTGGTACCGTATGGATGTACTCGTACGATATTGTGCCGTTTTGGTGTGGTTTGGTACCGTATGGATGTACTCGTACGGTATGGCTCTGTTTTGGTGCGGTTTGGTACCGTTTGTAGGTACTCGTACGTTCTTGTACCGTCTTGGTGTTGTTTGGTACCGTATGGAGGTACTCGTACGATATTGTACCGTTTTGGTGTGGTTTGGTACCAAATGGATTTGCTCGTACGGTATTGTACCGTTTTGGTGTGGTTTGGTACCATATGGAAGTACTCGTACGATATTGTACCGTTTTGGTGTGGTTTAGTACCGTAATGAACTACTCGTACCGTATTGCACCATTTTGGTGGGGTTTCGTACCGTATGGATGTACTCGTACGATATTGTACCGTTTTGCTGTGGTTTGGTACCGTATGGATGTACTAGTATGGTATTGAACTGTTTTGGGGTGGTTTGGTACGTATGGAGGTACTCGTACAATATTGTACCGTTTTGGTGTGCTTTGGTACCGTATGGATGTACTCGTACGGTATTGTACTGTTTTGATGTGGTTTGGTACCGTACTGATGTGCTCGTACGATATTTTATCCTTTAGGAGTGGTTTGGTACCGTATGGATGTACTCGTACGGTATTGTACCATTTTGGTGTGGTTTGGTACCGTATGGATGTGCTCGTACAGTATTGTACCGTTTTGGTGTGGTTTGGTACCGTATGGATGTGCTCGTAAGGTATTGTACCGTTTTGGTGTGGTTTGGTACCGCAACGAAGCACTTGTACGGTGTTGTACCGTTTTGGTGTGATTTAGTACCGTATGGATGTGCTCGTACGATATTGTACCCTTTTGCTGTGGTTTGGTACCGTATGGATGTGCTCGTACGATATTGTACCGTTTCGGTGTGGTTTGGTACCGTATGGATGTACTCGTACGGTATTGCACCCTTTTGGTGCGGTTTGGTACCGTATGCTGGTACTCGTACGTAATTGTACCATTTTGGTGTTGTTTCGTACCGTATGGATGTACTCGTACGGTATTGTACCGTTTTGGTGTGGTTTCGTACCGTAACGAAGTACTCGTACGGTATTGTACTGTTTTGGTGGGGTTTGGTACCGTATGGATGTACTCGTACGATATTGTACCGTTTTGGTGTGGTTTGGTACCGTATGGAAGTACTAGTACGGTATTGCACTATTTTGGGGCGATTTGGAACCGTATGGAGGTACTCGTACAATATTGTACCGTTTTGGTGTGCTTTGGTACCGTATGGATGTACTCGTACGGTATTGTACTGTTTTGATGTGGTTTGGTACCGTATGGATGTGCTCGTACGATATTTTACCCATTTGGTGTGGTTTGGTACCGTATGGATGTACTCGTACGGTAGTGTACCATTTTGGTGTGGTTTGGTACAGTATGGATGTGCTCGTACAGTATTGTACCGTTTTGGTGTGGTTTGGTACCATATGGATGTGCTCGTACGGTATTGTACCGTTTTGGTGTGGTTTGGTACCGCAACGAAGCACTAGTACGGTATTGTACCATTTTGGTGTGGTTTAGTACCGTATGGATGTGCTCGTACGATATTGTACCCTTTTGCTCTGGTTTGGTACCGTATGGATGTGCTCGTACAATATTGTACCGTTTAGGTGTGGTTTGGTACCGTATGGATGTACTCGTACGGTATTGCACCCTTTTGGTGCGGTTTGGTACCGTATGATGGTACTCGTACGTAATTGTACCGTTTTGGTGTTGTCTCGTACCGTATGGATGTACTCGTACGGTATTGTACCGTTTTGGTGTGGTTTGGTACCGTAACGATGTACTCGTACGGTATTGTACTGTTTTGGTGGGGTTTGGTACCGTATGGATGTACTCGTACGATATTGTACCATTTTGGTGTGGTTTCGTACCGTATGGATGTACTCATACTGTATTGTACTGTTTTGGTGTGGTTTGGTACCGTATGGATGTGCTAGTACGATATTGTACCCTTTTGGTGTGGTTTGGTACCGTATGGATGTACTCGTACGGTAATGTACCGTTTTGGTGTGGTTTGTTACCGTCTGGATGTACTCGGATGGTATTGTACCGTTTTGGTGTTGTTTGGTACCGTATGGATGTGCTCTACGGTATTGTACCATTTTGGTGTGGTTTGGTACCGCAACGAAGCACTAGTACGGTATTGGACCGTTTTGGTGTGGTTTGGTACCGTATGGATGTGCTCGTACGATATTGTACCCTTTTGGTGAGGTTTGGTACCGTAACGAAGTACTCGTACGGTATTGTACTTTTTTGGTGGGGTTTGGTACCGTATGGATGTACTCGTACGATATTGTACCATTTTGGTGTGGTTTGGTACCGTATGGATGTACTCATACTGTATTGTACTGTTTTGGTGTGGTTTGGTACCGTATGGATGTGCTAGTACGATATTGTACCCTTTTGGTGTGGTTAGGTACCGTATGGATGTACTCGTACGGTAATGTACCGTTTTGGTGTGGTTTGTTACCGTATGGATGTACTCGGATGGTATTGTACCGTTTTGGTGTGGTTTGGTACCGTATGGATGTGCTCTACGGCATTGTACCATTTTGGTGCGGTTTGGTACCGCAACGAAGCACTAGTACGGTATTGGACCGTTTTGGTGTGGTTTGGTACCGTATGGAAGTGCTCGTACGATATTGTACCCTTTTGGTGTGGTTTGGTACTGTATGGATGTGCTCGTACGGTATTTATACCGTTTTGGTGTGGTTTGGTATCGTATGGTGGTACTTGTACAGTATTGTACCGTTTGGGTATGGTTTGGTTCCTTAACTTAGTACTCGTATGGTATTGTACCGTTTTGGTGTGGTTTGGTACCGTATGGAGGTACTCGTACGATATTGTACCATTTTGGTGTGGTTTGGTACCGTATGGATGTACTCGTACGGTATTGTACCGTTTTGGTGTGGTTTGGCATCGTATGGAGGTACTCATACGATATTGTACCGTTTTGGTATGGTTTAGTACCGTAACGAAGTACTCGTACCGTATTGCACCGTTTTGGTGGGGTTTGGTACCGTATGGATGTACTCGTACGATATTGTACCGTTTTGGTGTGGTTCGGTATCGTATGGATGTACTAGTAAGGTATTGCACTGTTTTGGGGCGGTTTGGTACCGTATGGCGGTACTTGTACGATATCGTAACGTTTTGGTGTGCTTTGGTACCGTATGGATGTACTCGTACGGTATTGTACTGTGTTGGTGTGGTTTGGTACAGTATAGATGTGCTCGTATGATATTTTACCCTTTTGGTGTGGTTTGGTACCGTATGGATGTACTCGTACGGTATTGTACCGTTTTGGTGTGGTTTGGTACCGTATGGATGTGCTCGTACAGTATTGTACCGTTTTGGTGTGGTTTGGTACCGTATGGATGTGCTCGTACAGTATTGTACCGTTTTGATGTGGTTTGGTACCGCAACGAAGCACTACTACGATATTGTACCGTTTTGTTGTGGTTTGGTACCGTATGGATGTGCTCGTACGATATTGTACCCTTTTGTTGCGGTTTTGTACCGTATGGATGTGCTCGTACGATATTGTACCATTTTGGTGTGGTTTGGTACCGTATGGATGTTCTCGTACGGTATTGCACCATTTCGGTGCGGTTTGGTACCGTATGATGGTACTCGTACGTTATTGTACCATTTTGGTGTGGTTTCGTACCGAATGGATGTGCTCGTACAGTATTGTACCATTTTGGTGTAGTTTGGTACCGTATGGATGTGCTCGTACGGTATTGTACCGTTTTGGTGTGGTTTGGTACCGCAACGAAGCACTAGTACGGTATTGTACCATTTTGGTGTGGTTTGGTACCGTATGGATGTGCTCATACGATATTGTACCCTTTTGTTGTGGTTTTGTACCATACGGTTGTGCTCGTACGATATTGTACCGTTTTGGGGTGGTTTGGTACCGTATGGATGTTCTCGTACGGTATTGCACCCTTTTCGTGCGGTTTGGTACCGTATGATGGTACTCGTACGTTAGTGCACCCTTTTGGTGCTGTTTGGTACCGTTTTGAGGTACTCGTATGTTGTTGTTCCGTCTTGGTGTGGTTTGGTACCGTATGGAGGTACTCGTATGATATTGTACTGTTTGGGTTTGGTTTGGTACCATATGGATGTTCTCGTACGGTATTGTACCGTTTTGGTGTGGTTTGGTACCGTATGGATGTACTCGTACAATATTGCACAGTTTTGGTGCGGTTTGGTACCGTATGGACGTACTCGTACGGTATTGCACCATTTTGGTGCGTTTTCGTACCATATGGACGTACTCATACAGTATTGTATCGTTTTGGTGTGGTTTGGTACCGTAACGAAATACTCGTACGGTTTTCTACCATTTTCGTGGGGTTTGGTACTGTATGGATGTACCCGTACGATATTGTACCGTTTTGGTGTGGTTTGGTACCATATATATGTACTCGTACGGTATTGCACCGTTTTGGTGCGGTTGTGTACCGTTTTGAGGTACTCGTAAGTTGTTGTACCGTCTTGGTGTGGTTTGGTACCATATGGAGGTACTCGTACGATATTGTACCGTTTTGGTGTGGTTTGGTACTGTATGGATGTGCTCGTACGATATTGTACCCTCTTGGTGTGGTTTGGTACCGTATGGATGTACTCGTACGGTATTGTACCGTTTTGTTGCGGTTTGGTACCGTATGCATGTACTCGTACGTTATTGTACTATTTTGGTGTGGTTTGTTACCGTATGGATGTACTCATACGGTATTGTACCATTTTGGTGCGGTTTGGTACCGTATGATGATACTCATACGTTATTGTACCGTGTTGGTGTGGTTTCGTACCGTATGGATGTACTCGTACAGTATTTTACCATTTTGGTTTGGTTTGGTACCGTATGGATGTGCTCGTACGGTAATGTACCATTTTGGCGTGGTTTGGTACCGCCACGAAGCACTAGTACGGTATTGTACCGTTTTGGTGAGGTTTGATATCGTATGGTGGTACTCGTATGGTATTGTCCCGTTTTGGTGTTGTTTGGTGCCGTAACAAAGTACTCGTACGGTATTGTACCGTTTTGGTGTTGTTTGGTACCGTATGGATTTGCTCGTACGTTATTGTACCCTTTTGCTGTGGTTTGGTACCGTATGGATGTGCTCGTATGATATTGTACCGTTTTGGTGTGGTTTCGTACCGTATGGATGTACTCGTACGGTATTGCACCATTTTGGTGCGGTTTGGTACCCTATGATGGTACTCGTACGTTATTGTACCTTTTGGTGTGGTGTCATACTGTATGGCTGTCCTCGTACGGTATTGTACCGTTTTGGTGTGGTTTGGTACCGTAACGAAGTACTCGTACGGTATTGTACCGTTTTGGTGGGGTTTGGTACCGTATGGATGTACTCATACAATATTGTACCGTTTTGGTGCGGTTTGGTACCGTATGGATGTACTCGTACGGTATTGCACCATTTTGGTGCGGTTTGGTACCGTATGATGGTACTCGTACGTTATTGTACCGTTTTGGTGTGGTTTCATACCGTATTGCTGTCCTCGTACGGTATTGTACCGTTTTAGTGTGGTTTGGTACCGTAACGAAGTACTCGTACGGTATTTTACCGTTTTGGTGGGGTTTGGTACCGTATGGATGTACTCATACGATATTGTACCGTTTTGGTGTGGTTTGGTACCGTATGGACGTACTCGTACGGTATTGCACCATTTTGGTGCGTTTTCGTACCATATGGATGTACTCATACAGTATTGTACCGTTTTGGGTTGGTTTGGTACCGTAATGAAATACTCGTACGGTTTTGTACCGTTTTCGTGGGGTTTGGTACCGTATGGATGTACCCGTACGATATTGTACCGTTTTGGTGTGGTTTGGTACCATATATATGTACTCGTACGGTATTGCACCGTTTTGGTGCGGTTCGGCACCGTTTGGAGGTACTCGTACGTTCTTGTACCGTCTTGGTGTGGTTTGGTACCGTATGGAGGTACTCGTACGATATTGTACCATTTTGGTGTGGTTTGGTACCGTATGGATATACTCGTACGGTATTGTACTGTTTTGGTGTGGTTTGGTACCGTATGGATGTGCTTGTACGATATTGTACCCTTTTGGTATGGTTTGGAACCGTATGGATGTACTCATACGGTAATGTACCATTTTGGTGTGGTTTGGTACCGTATGGATGTACTCCGACGGTATTGTACCGTTTTTGTGTGGTTTGGTACCGTATGGATGTGGTCGAACGGTATTGTACCGTTTTGGTGTGGTTTGGTACCGTAACGAAGCACTAGTACGGTATTGTACCGTTTTGGTGAGGTTTGGTATCGTATGGTGGTACTCGTACGGTTTTGTACCGTTTTGGTATGGTTTAGTATCGAAACTTAGTACTCGTACGGTATTGTACCGTTTTGGTGTGGTTTGGTACCGTATGGATGTACTCCGCCGGTATTGTACAATTTTTGTGTGGTTTGGTACCGTATGGATGTGCTCGTACGGTATTCTACCGTTTTGGTGTGGTTTGGTACCGTAACGAAGCACTACTACGGTATTGTACCATTTTGGTGAGGTTTGGTATCGTATGGTGGTACTCGTACGGTTTTGTACCATTTTGGTATGGTTTGGTACCGTAACTTAGTACTCGTACGGTATTGTACCGTTTTGGTGTGGTTTGGTACCGTATGGATGTACTCGTACAATATTGTACTGTTTTGGTGTGGTTTGGTACCGTATGGACATACTGGTACGGTATTGCACCATTTTGGTGCGGTTTGGTACCGTATGATGGTACTCGTACGTTATTGTACCGTTTTGGTGTGGTTTCGTACCGTATGGATGTTCTCGTATAGTATTGTACCGTTTTGGTGTGGTTTTGTTCCGTAACGAAGTACTCGTACGGTATTGCACGGTTTTGGTGGGATTTGGTGCCGTATGGATGTACTCGTACGATATTGTACCGTTTTGGTGCGGTTTTGTACCGTTTGGAGGTACTCGTACGTTGTTGTACCGTCTTGGTGTGGTTTGGTACCGTATGGAGGTACTCGTACGATATTGTACCATTTTGGTGTGGTTTGGTACCGTATGGACGTGCTCATACGATATTGTACCCTTTCGGTGTGGTTTGGTACGGTATGGATGTACTCGTACGGTATTGTACCGTTTTGGTGCGGTTTGCTACCGTATGGATGTACTTGTACGTTATTGTACTGTTTTCGTGTGGTTTGGTACCGTATGGATGTACTCGTACGGTATTGCACCATTTTGGTGCGGTTTGCTACCGTATGATGGTACTCATTCGTTATTGTACCGTTTTGGTGTGGTTTCATACCGTATGGATGCGCTCGTACAGTATTGTACCGTTTTGGTGTGGTTTGGTACCGTATGGAGGTACTCGTACTATATTGTACCGTTTTGGTGTGGTTTGGTACCGTAAGGAAGTACTCGTACGGTATTGCACCATTTTGGTGCGTTTTCGTACCATATGGATGTACTCATACAGTATTGTACCGTTTTGGTGTGTTTGGTACCGTAACGAAATACTCGTACGGTTTTGTACCGTTTTCGTGGGGTTTGGTACCGTATGGATGTACCCGTACGATACTGTACCGTTTTGGTGTGGTTTGGTACCATATATATGTACTCGTACGGTATTGCACCGTTTTGGTGCGGTTTTGTACCGTTTCGAGGAACTCGTACGTTGTTGTACCGTCTTGGTGTGGTTTGGTACCGTATGGAGGTACTCGTACGATATTTTACCGTTTTGGTGTGGTTTGGTACCGTATGGATGTGCTCGTACGATATTGTACCCTTTTGGTGTGGTTTGGTACCGTATGGATGTACTCGTACGGTATTGTACCGTTTTGGTGCGGTTTGGTATCGTATGCATGTACTCGTACGTTATTGTACTGTTTTGGTGTGGTTTGTTACCGTATGGATGTACTCGTACGGTATTGCACCATTTTGGTGCGAATTGGTACCGTATGATGATACTCATATGTTATTGTACCGTGTTGGTGTGGTTTCGTACCGTGTGGGATTGCTCGTACAGTATTGTACCATTATGGTTTGGTTTGGTACCGTATGGATGTGCTCGTACGGTATTGTACCATTTTGGTGTGGTTTCGTTCCGCCACGAAGCACTAGTACGGTATTGTACCCTTTTGGTGAGGTTTGGTATCGTATGGTGGTACTCGTATGGTATTGTCCCGTTTTGGTGGTGTTTGGTGCCGTAACAAAGTACTCGTATGGTATTGTACCTTTTTGGTGTGGTTTGGTACCGTATGGATTTGCTCGTACGATATTGTACCCTTTTGGTGTGGTTTGGTACCGTATGGATGTGCTCGTACGATATTGTACCGTTTTGGTGTGGTTTGGTACCGTATGGATGTACTCGTACGGTATTGCACCATTTTGGTACGGTTTGGTACCGTTTTGAGGTACTCGTACGTTGTTGTACCGTCTTGGTGTGGTTTGGTACCGTATGGAGGTACTCATATGATATTGTACGGTTTGGGTGTGGTTTGGTACCATATGGATGTACTCGTACGGTATTGTACCATTTTGGTGTGGTTTGGTACCGTATGGATGTACTCATACAATATTGCACCATTTTGGTGCGTTTTGGTACCGTATGGACGTACTCGTACGGTATTGCACCATTTTGGTGCGGTTTCGTACCATATGGATGTACTCATACAGTATTGTACCATTTTGGAGTGGTTTGGTACCGTAACGAAGTACTCGTACGGTTTTGTACCGTTTTGGTGGGGTTTGGTACAGTATGGATGCACTCGTACGGTATTGTACCATTTTGGTGCGGTTTGGTACCATATGCATGTACTCGTACGTTATTGTACTGTTTTGGTGTGGTTTGTTACCGTATGGATGTACTCGTACGGTATTGCACCATTTTGGTGCGGTTTGGTACCGTATGATGATACTCATACGTTATTGTACCGTGTTGGTCGGGTTTCGTACCGTATGGATGTGCTCGTACAGTATTGTACCATTTTGGTTTGGTTTGGTACCATATGGTTGTACTCGTACGGTACTGCACCGTTTTGGTGCGGTTTGGTACCGTTTGGAGGTACTCGTACGTTCTTGTACCGTCTTGGTGTGGTTTGGTACCGTATGGAGGTACTCGTACGATATTGTACCGTTTTGGTGTGGTTTGGTACCGTATGGATGTGCTCGTACGATATTGCACCGTTTTGGTGTGGTTTGGTACCGTATGGATGTGCTCGTACGATATTGTACCGTTTTGGTGTGGTTTGGTACCGCAACGTAGCACTAGTACGGTATTGGACCATTTTGGTGTGGTCTGGTGCCGTATGGATGTGCTCGTACGATATTGTACCCTTGTGGTGTGGTTTGGTACCGTATGGATGTACTCGTACGGTATTGTACTGTTTTGTTGTTGTTTGGTACCATATGGATGTGCTTGTACGATATTGTACCCTTTTGGTGTGGTTTGGTACCGTATGGATGTACTCGTACGGTAATGTACCGTTTTGGTGTGGTTTGGTACCGTATGGATGTACTCGGACGGTATTGTACCGTTTTGGTGTGGTTTCATACCGTATGGAGGTACTCATACGATATTGTACCGTTTTGGTGTGGTTTGTTACCGTATGGATGTACTTGAACGATATTGTACCATTTTATTGTGGTTTGGTACCGTAACGAAGCACAAGTACGGTATTGTACCGTTTTGGTGTGGTTTGGTACCGTATGGAATTGCTCGTACGATATTGTACCCTTTTGCTGTGGTTTGGTACCGTATGGATGTGCTCGTACGATATTGTACCGTTTTGGTGTGGTTTGGTACCGTATGGATGTGCTCGTACAATATTGTACCGTTTTGGTGTGGTTTGGTACCGCAACGAAGCACTAGTACGGTATTGGACCATTTTGGTGTGGTCTGGTACCGTATGGATGTGCTCGTACGATATTGTACCCTTTTGATGTGGTTTGGTACCGTATGGGTGTGCTCGTACGATATTGTACCGTTTTGGTGTGGTTTGGTACCGTATGGATGTACTCGTACGGTATTGGACCATTTTGGTAAGGTTTGGAACCGTATGATGGTACTCCTACGTTATTGTACCGTTTTGGTGCGGTTTGGTACCGTATGGATGTACTCGTACGGAATTCTACCATTTCGGTGTGGTTTGGTACCGTAACGAAATACTCGTACGGTATTGTGCCATTTTGGTGTGGTTTGGTACCGTATGGATGTGCTCGTACAGTATTGTACCGTTTTGGTGTGGTTTGGTACCGTATGGATGTGCTCGTACGGTATTGTACCGTTTTGGTGTGGTTTGGTACCGCACCGAAGCACTAGTACGGTATTGTACCGTTTTGGTGTGATTTAGTACCGTATGGATGTGCTCGTACGATATTGTACCCTTTTGCTGTGGTTTTGTACCGTATGGATGTGCTCGTACAATATTGTACCGTTTTGGTGTGGTTTGGTACCGTATGGATGTACTCGTACGGTATTGCACCCTTTTGGTGCGGTTTGGTACCGTATGATGGTACTCGTACGTTATTGTACCGTTTTGGTGTTGTTTCATACCGAATGGATGTACTGCTACGGTATTGTACCATTTTGGTGTGGTTTGGTACCGTAACGAAGTACTCGTACGGTATTGTATCGTTTTGGTGGGGTTTGGTACCGTATGGATGTGCTTGTACGATATTGTACCCTTTTGGTGTGGTTTGGTACCGTATGGATGTACTCGTACGGTAATGTACCGTTTTGGTGTGGTTTGGTACCGTATGGATGTACTTGAACGATATTGTACAATTTTGTTGTGGTTTTGTACCGCAACGATGCACAAGTACGGTATTGTACCGTTTTTGTGTGGTTTGGTACCGTATGGATTTGCTCGTACGATATTGTACCCTTTTGCTGTGGTTTGGTACCGTATGGATGTGCTCAAACGATATTGTACCGTTTTGGTGTGGTTTGGTACCGTATGGATATACTCGTACAGTATTGCACCATTTTGGTAAGGTTTGGTACCGTATGATGGTACTCGTACATTATTGTACCGTTTTGGTGTGGTTTGGTACCGTATGGATGTACTCGTACGGTATTGTACCATTTTGGTGTGGTTTGGTACCGTAACGAAGTACTCGTACGGTATTGTACCGTTTTGGTGGGGTTTGGTACCGTATGGATGTACTCGTACGATATTGTACTGTTTTGGTGTGGTTTGGTACCGTATGGATGTACTCGTATGGTATTGCACCGTTTTGGTGCGGTTTGGTACCGTTTGGAGGTACTCGTACGTTTTTGTACCGTCTTCGTGTGGTTTGGTACCGTATGGAGGTAATCGTACGATATTGTACCGTTTTGGTGTGGTTTGGTACCGTATGGATTTGCTCGTACGGTATTGTACCGTTTTGGTGTGGTTTGGTACTGTATGGAAGTACTCGTACGATATTGTACCGTTTTGGTGTGGTTTAGTACCGTAACGAACTACTCGTACCGTATTGCACCGTTTTGGTGGGGTTTCGTACCGTATGGATGTACTCGTATGATATTGTACCGTTTTGGTGTGGTTTGGTACCGTATGGATGTACTAGTAAGGTATTGCACTGTTTTGGGGCGGTTTGGTACCGTATGGAGGTACTCGTACAATATTGTACCGTTTTGGTGTGCTATGGTACCGTATGGATGTACTCGTACGGTATTGTACTGTTTTGATATGTTTGGTACCATATGGATGTGCTCGTACGATATTTTACCCTTTTGGTGTGGTTTGGTACCGTATGGATGTACTCGTACGGTATTGTACCATTTTGGTGTGGTTTGGTACCGTATGGATGTGCTCGTACAGTATTGTACCGTTTTGGTCTGGTTTCGTATCGTATGGATGTGCTCGTACGGTATTGTACCGTTTTGGTGTGGTTTGGTACCGCAACAAAGCACTAGTACGGTACTGTACCGTTTTGGTGTGGTTTAGTACCGTATGGATGTGCTCGTACGATATTGTACCCTTTTGCTGTGGTTTGGTACCGTATGGATGTGCTCGTATGATATTGTACCCTTTAGGTGTGGTTCGGTACCGTATGGATGTACTCGTACGGTATTGCACCCTTTTGGTGCGGTTTGGTACCGTATGATGGTACTCGTAAGTAATTGTACCGTTTTGGTGTTGTTTCGTACCGTATGGATGTACTCGTACGGTATTGTACCATTTTGGTGTGGTTTGGTACCGTAACGAAGTACTCGTACGGTATTGTACCATTTTGGTGGGGTTTGGTACCGTATGGATGTACTCGTACGGTATTGCACTATTTTGATGCGGTTTGGTACCGTTTGGAGGTACTCGTACGTTGTTGTATCATCTTAGTGTGGTTTGGAACCCTATGGAGGTACTCGTACGATATTGTACCGTAATGGTGTGGTTTGGTACCGTATGGATGTACTCATACGGTATTGTACTATTTTGGTGTGGTTTGGTACCGTATGGATATGCTAGTACGATATTGTACCCTTTTGGTGTGGTTTGGTACCATATGGATGTACTCGTACGGTAATGTACCGTTTTAGTGTGGTTTGTTACCGTATGGATGTACTCGGACGGTATTGTACCGTTTTGGTGTGGTTTGGTACCATATGGATGTGCTCGTACGGTATTGTACCGTTTTGGTGTGGTTTGGTACCGCAACGAAGCACTAGTACGGTATTGGACCGTTTTGGTGTGGTTTGGAACCGTATGGATGTGCTCGTACGATATTGTACCCTTTTAGTGTGGTTTGGTACCCTATGGATGTACTCGTACGGTATTGTACTGTTTTGGTGTGGTTTAGTACTGTATGGATGTGCTTGTACGGTATTTATACAGTTTTGGTGTGGTTTGGTATCATATGGTGGTACTCGTACAGTATTGTACCGTTTTGGTATGGTTTGGTACCTTAACTTAGTACTCGTACGGTATTGTACCGTTTTGGTGTGGTTTAGTACCGTATGGAGGTACTCGTACGATATTGTACCGTTTTGGTGTGGTTTCGTATCGTATGGATGTACTCGTACGGTATTGTACCGTTTTGGTGTGGTTTGGTACCGTACGGAGGTATTCATACGATATTGTACCGTTTTGGTATGGTTTAGTACCGTAACGAAATACTCGTACCGTATTGCACCGTTTTGGTGGGGTTTGGTACCGTATGGATGTACTCGTACGATATTGTACCATTTTGGTGTGGTTCGGTACCGTATGGACGTACTAGTAAGGTATTGCACTGTTTTGGGGCGGTTTGGTACCGTATGGAGGTACTCGTACGATATTGTAACATTTTGGTGTGCGTTGGTACCGTATAGATGTACTTTTACGGTATTGTACTGTGTTGGTGTGGTTTGGTACCGTATAGATGTTCTCGTATGATATTTTACCCTTTTTGTGTGGTTTGGTACCGTATGGATGTACTCGTACGGTATTGTACCGTTTTGGTGCGGTTTGGTACCGTATGGATGTGCTCGTACAGTATTGTACCGTTTTGGTGTGGTTTGGTACCGTATGGATGTGCTCGTACGATATTGTACCCTTTTGCTGCGGTTTGGTATCGTATGGATTTGCTCGTACGATATTGTACCATTTTGGTGTGGTTTGGTACCGTATGGATGTCCTCGTACGGTATTGCACCATTTTGGTGCGGTTTGGTACCGTATGATGGTACTCGTACGTTATTGTACCGTTTTGGTGTGGTTTCGTACCGTATGGATGTGCTCGTACAGTATTGTTCCATTTTGGTGTAGTTTGGTACCGTATGGATGTGCTCGTACGGTATTGTACCGTTTTGGTGTGGTTTGGTACCGCAACGAAGCACTAGTACGGTATTGTACCGTTTTGGTGTGGTTTGGTACCATATGGATGTGCTCGTACGATATTGTACTGTTTTGGTGTGGTTCGGTATCGTATGGACGTACTAGTAAGGTATTGCACTGTTTTGGGGCGGTTTGGTACCGTATGGAGGTACTCGTACGATATTGTAACGTTTTGGTGTGCGTTGGTACCGTATGGATGTGCTCGTACGGTATTGTACCGTTTTGATGTGGTTTGGTACCGCAATGAAGCTCTAGTACGATATTGTACCGTTTTGTTGTGGTTTGGTACCGTATGGATGTGCTCGTACGATATTGTACCCTTTTGCTGCGGTTTGGTACCGTACGGATTTGCTCGTACGATATTGTACCATTTTGGTGTGGTTTGGTACCGTATGGATGTCCTCGTAAGGTATTGCACCATTTTGGTGCGGTTTGGTACCGTATTTTGGTACTCGTACGTTATTGTACCGTTTTGGTGTGGTTTCGTACCGTATGGATGTGCTCGTACAGTATTGTTCCATTTTAGTGTGGTTTGGTATCGTATGGATGTGCTCGTACAGTATTGTACCGTGTTGGGGTGGTTTGGTACCGCAACGAAGCACTAGTACGGTATTTTGTAACGTTTTGGTGTGGTTTGGTAACGTATGGATGTGCTCATACGATATTGTACCCTTTTGCTGTGGTTTTGTACCATACGGTTGTGCTCGTACGATATTGTACCGTTTTGGGGTGGTTTGGTACCGTATGGATGTTCTCGTACGGTATTGCACCTTTTTGGTGCGGTTTGGTACCGTATGATGGTACTCGTACGTTATTGCACCATTTTGGTGCTGTTTGGTACCGTTTTGAGGTACTCGTACGTTGTTGTACCGTCTTGGTGTGGTTTGGTACCGTATGGAGGTACTCGTATGATATTGTACTATTTAGGTGTGGTTTGGTACCATATGGATGTACTCGTACGGTATTGTACCATTTTGGTGTGGTTTGGTACCGTATGGATGTACTCGTACAATATTGCACCGTTTTGGTGCGGTTTGGTACCGTATGGACGTACTCGTACGGTATTGCACCATTTTGGTGCGGTTTCATACCATATGGATGTACTCATACAGTATTGTACCATTTTGGTGTGGTTTGGTACCGAAACGAAGTACTTTTACGGTTTTGTACCATTTTGGTGGGGTTTGGTACCGTATGGATGTACTCGTACGGTATTGTACCGTTTTGGTGCGGTTTGGTGCCGTAACAAAGTACTCGTACTGTATTGTACCATTTTGGTGGGGTTTGGTACCGTATGGATGTACTCGTACGGTATTGTACCGTTTTGGTGCGGTTTGGTACCGTATGCATGTACTCGTACGTTATTGGACTGTTTTGGTGTGGTTTGTTACCGTATGGATGTACTCGTACGGTATTGCACCATTTTGGTGCGGTTTGGTACCGTATGATGATACTCATACGTTAGTGTACGGTGTTGGTGTGGTTTCGTACCGTATGGATCTGCTCGTACAGTATTGTACCATTTTGGTTTGGTTTGGTACCATATGGATGTGCTCGTACGGTATTGTACCATTTTGGTGTGGTTTGGTACCGCCACGAAGCACTAGTACGGTATTGTACCGTTTTGGTGAGGTTTGGTATCGTATGCTGGTACTCGTATGGAATTGTCCCATTTTGGTGTTGTTTGGTGCCGTAACAAAGTATTCGTACGGTATTGTACCGTGTTGGTGTGGTTTGGTACCGTATGGATTTGCCCGTACGATATTGTACCCTTTTGGTGTGGTTTGGTACCGTATGGATGTACTCGTACGGTATTGCACAATTTTGGTGCGATTTGGTACCGTATGATGGTACTCGTACGTTATTGTACCGTTTTGGTGTGGTTTCATACCGTATGGCTGTCCTCGTACGGTATTGTACCGTTTTGGTGTGGTTTGGTACCGTAACGAAGTACTCGTACGGTATTGTACCGTTTTGGTGGGGTTTGGTACCGTATGGATGTACTCATACGATATTGTACCGTTTTGGTGTGGTTTGGTACCGTATGGATGTACTCGTACGGTATTGCACCGTTTTGGTGCGGTTTGGTACCGTTTGGAGGTACTCGTACGTTCTTGTACCGTCTTGGTGTGGTTTGGTACCGTATGGAGGTACTCGTACGATATTGTACCATTTTGGTGTGGTTTGGTACCGTATGGATGTGCTTGTACGATATTGTACCCTTTTGGTGTGGTTTGGTACCGTATGGATGTACTCGTACGGTAATGTACCATTTTGGTGTGGTTTGGTACCGTATGGATGCACTCCGACGGTATTGTACCGTTTTTGTGTGGTTTGGTTCCGTATGGATGTGCTCGTACGGTATTGTACCGTTTTGGTGTGGTTTGGTACCGTAACAAAGCACTAGTACGGTATTTTACCGCTTTGGTGAGGTTGGGTATCGTATGGTGGTACTCATACGGTTTTGTACCGTTTTGGTATGGTTTGGTACCGTAACTTAGTACTCGTACGGTATTGTACCGTTTTGGTGTGGTTTGGTACAGTATGGTCGTACTCGTATGGTATTGCACCATTTTGGTGCGGTTTGGTACCGTATGATGGTACTCGTTCATTATTGTACTGTTTTGGTGTGGTTTCGTACCGTATGGATGTACTCGTACAGTATTGTACCGTTTTGGTGTGGTTTGGTACCGTAACGAAGTACTCGTACGGTATTGTACCGTTTTGGTGGGGTTTGGTACCGTATGGATGTACTCGAACGATATTGTACCGTTTTGGTGCGGTTTGGTACCATATATATGTACTCGTACGGTATTGCACCGTTTTGGTGCGATTTTGCACCGTTTGGAGGTACTCATACGTTGTTGTACCGTCTTGGTGTGGTTTGGTACCGTATGGAGGTACTCGTACGATATTGTACCGTTTTGGTGTGGTTTGGTACCGTATGGATGTGCTCGTACGATATTGTACCATTTTGTTGCGGTTTGGTACAGTATGGATGTCCTCGTACGGTATTGTACCGTTTTGGTGCGGTTTGGTATCGTATGGTGGTACTCCTACTGTATTGTACCGTTTTGGTGTGGTTTGGTTCCGCAACAAAGTACTCGTACGGTATTGTACCATTTTGGTGTGGTTTGGTACCGTATGGAGGTACTCGTACGATATTGTACCATTTTGGTGTGGTTTGGTACCGTATGGACGTACTTGTACGGTATTGCACCGTTTTGGTGCGGTTTGGTATCGTATGGTGGTACTCATACGGTTTTGTACCGTTTTGGTGCGGTTTTCTACCGTTTGGAGGTACTCGTACGTTGTTATACCGTCTTGGTGTGGTGTGGTACCGTATGGAGGTATTCGTACAATATTGTACCGTTTTGGTGTGGTTTGGTATCGTATGGATGTGCTCCTACGATATTGTACCGTTTTGTTGTGGTTTGGTACCGTATGGATGTCCTCGTACGGTATTGTACCGTTTTGGTGCGGTTTGGTACCGTATGGATGTACTTGTACGTTATTGTATTGTTTTGGTGTGGTTTGGTACCGTATGGATGTACTCGAACGGTATAGCACCATTTTGGTGCGGTTTGGTACCGTATGATGGTACTCATAGGTTATTGTACCGTTTTGGTGTGGTTTCATACCGTATGGATGTGCTCGTACAGTATTGTACCATTTTGGTGTGGTTTGGTACCGTATCGATTTGCTCGTACAGTATTGTTCCGTTTTGGTGAGGTTTGGTTTCGTATAGTGGTACTCCTACGGTATTGTACCGTTTTGGTGTGGTTTGGTGCCGTAACAAAGTACTCGTACTGTATTGTACCATTTTGGTGTGGTTTGGTACCATATATATGTACTCGTACGGTATTGCACCGTTTTTGTGCGGTTTTCTACCGTTTGGAGGTACTCGTACGTTGTTATACCGTCATGGTGTGGTGTGGTACCGTATGGAGGTATTCGTACAATATTGTACCATTTTGGTGTGGTTTGGTACCGTATGGATGTGCTCCTACGATATTGTACCGTTTTGTTGTGGTTTGGTACCGTATGGATGTCCTCGTACGGTATTGTGCCGTTTTGGTGCGGTTTGGTACCGTATGGATGTACTTGTACGTTATTGTATTGTTTTGGTGTGGTTTGGTACCGTATGGATGTACTCGAACGGTATTGCACCATTTTGGTGCGGTTTGGTACCGTATGATGGTACTCATAGGTTATTGTACCGTTTTGGTGTGGTTTCCTACCGTATGGATGTGCTCGTACAGTGTTGTACCATTTTGGTGTGTTTTGGTACCGTATGGATGTGCTCGTACGGTATTTTACCGTTTTGGTGAGGTTTGGTATCGTATGGTGGTACTCCTACGGTATTGTACCGTTTTGGTGTGGTTTGGTGCCGTAACAAAGTACTCGTACGGTATTGTACCATTTTGGTGTGGTTTAGTACCGTATGGAGGTACTCGTACGATATTGTACGATTTTGGTGTGGTTTGGTACCGTATGGATGTACTCGCACGGTATTGTACTATTTTGGTGTGGTTTGGTACCGTATGGATGTGCTTGTACAATATTGTACCCTTTTGGTGTGGTTTGGTACCGTATGGATGTACTCGTACGGTAATGTACCGTTTTGGTGAGGTTTGGTACCGTATGGAAGTACTCCGACGGTATCGTACCATTTTTGTGTGGCTTGGTACCGTATGGATGTGCTCGTACGGTATTGTACCGTTTTGGTGTGGTTTGGTACCGTAACGAAGCACTAGTACGGTATTGTACCGTTTTGGTGAGGTTTGGTATCGTATGGTGGTACTCGTACGGTTTTGTACCGTATTTGCATGGTTTGGTAACGTAACTTAGTACTCGTACAGTATTGTACCGTTTTGGGGTGGTTTGGTACCGTATGGATGTACTCGTACAATATTGTACCGTTTTGGTGCGGTTTGGTACCGTATGGACGTACTTGTACGGTATTGCACCATTTTGTTGCGGTTTGGTACCGTATGATGGTACTCGTTCGTTATTGTACCGTTTTGGTGTGGTTTCGTACCGTATGGATGTACTCGTACAGTATTGTACCGTTTTGGTGTGCTTTGGTACCGTAACGAAGTACTCGTACGGTATTGTACCATTTTGGTGGGGTTTGGTACCGTATGGATGTACTCGTACGATATTGTACCGTTTTGGTGTGGTTTGGTACCATATATATGTACTCGTACGGTATTGCACCGTTTTGCTGCGGTTTTGTACCGTTTGGAGGTACTCGTACGTTGTTGTACCGTCTTGGTATGGTTTGGTACTGTATGGAGGTATTCGTACAATATTGTACCGTTTTGGTGTGGTTTGGTACCGTATGGATGTGCTCGTACGATAGTGTACCCTTTTGTTGTGGTTTGGTACCGTATGGATGTCCTCGTACGGTATTGTACCGTTTTGTTGCGCTTTGGTACCGTATGGATGTACTCTGAGGGTATTGCACCATTTTCGTGCGGTTTGGTACCTATGATGGTACTCATAGGTTATTGTACCGTTTTGGTGTGGTTTCATACAGTATGGATGTGCTCGTACAGTATTGTACCATTTTGGTGTGGTTTGGTACCGTATCGATGTGCTCGTACAGTATTGCTCCGTTTTGGTGTGGTTTGGTATCGTATGGTGGTACTCCTACGGTATTGTACCGTTTTGGTGTGGTTTGGTGCCGTAACAAAGTACTCGTACGGTATTGTACCATTTTGGTGTGGTTTGGTACCGTATGGAGGTACTCGTACGATATTCTACCGTTTTGGTGTGGTTTGGTACCGCAACGAAGCACTAGTACGGTATTGGACCGTTTTGGTGTGGTTTGGTACCGTATGGATGTGCTCGTATGGTATTTATACCGTTTTGGTGTGGTTTGGTGTCGTATGGTGGTACTCGTACAGTATTGTACCATTTTTTTATGGCTTGGTACCTCAACTTAGTACTCGTACGGTATTGTACCGTTTTGGTGTGGTTTGGTACCGTATGGAGGTACTCATACGATATTGTACCCTTTTGGTGTGGTTTTGGTACTGTCTGGATGTACTCGTACGATATTGTACCATTTTGGTGTGGTTTGGTACCGTGTGGATGTACTCGTACGGTATTGTACCGTTTTGGTGTGGTTTGGTACCGTATGGAGGTACTCGTACGACATTGTACCGTTTTGGTGTGGTTTAGTACCGTAACGAAAAACTCGTACGTATTGCACCGTTTTGGTGGGGTTTGGTACGATATGGATGTACTCGTACAATATTGTACCGTTTTGGTGTGCTTTGGTACCGTATGGATGTACTCGTACGGTATTGTACTGTTTTGGTGTGGGTATGTACCGTATGGATGTGCTCGTATGATATTTTACCCTTTTGGTGTGGGTTGGTACCGTATGGATGTGCTCGTACGATATTGTACCCTTTTGCTGTGGTATGGTACCGTATGGATGTGCTCGTACGATATTGTACCGTTTTGCTATGGTTTGGTACCGTATGGATGTACTCGTACGGTATTGTACTGTTTTGGTGTGGTTTGGTACCGTATGGATGTGCTTGTACGATATTGTACCCTTTTGGTGTGGTTTGGTACCGTATGGATGTACTCGTACGGTAATGTACCGTTTTGGTGTGGTTTGTTACCGTATGGATGTACTCGGACGGTATTGTACCGTTTTGGTGTGGTTTGGTACCGTGTGGATGTACTCGTATGGTATTGTACCGTTTTGGTGTGGTTTGGTACCGTATGGATATACTCGTACGGTATTGTACGGTTTTGGTGTGGTTTGGTCCTGTATGGATGTGCTCGTACGGTATTTATACCGTTTTGGTGTGGTTTGGTATCGTATGCTGGTACTCGTACGATATTGTACCGTTTTTGTATGGTTTAGTACCGTAACGAAGTACTCGTACCGTATTGCACCATTTTGGTGGGGTTTTGTACCGTTTTGATGTACTTGTATGATATTGTACCGTTTTGGTGTTGTTCGGTACCGTATGGATGTACTAGTATGGTATTGCACTGTTTTGGGGCGGTTTGGTACCGTATGGAGGTACTCGTACGATAATGTACCATTTTGGTGTGCTTTGGTACCGTATGGATATACTCGTACGGTATTGTACTGTTTTGGTGTGGTTTGGTACCGTATAGATGTGCTCGTACGATATTTTACCCTTTCGGTGTGGTTTGGTACCGTATGGCTGTACTCGAATGGTATTGTACCGTTTAGGTGTGGTTTGGTACCGTATAGATGTGCTCGTATAGTATTGTACCGTTTTGGTGTGGTTTGGTACCGTATGGATGTGCTCGTACGGTATTGTACCGTTTTGGTGTGGTTTCGTACCGTATGGATGTGCTCGTACGGTATTGTACCCTTTTGGTGAGGTTTGGTACCGTAACGAAGCACTAGTACGATATTGTACCGTTTAGGTGTGGTTTGGTACCGTATAGATGTGCTCGTATAGTATTGTACCGTTTTGGTGTGGTTTGGTACCGTATGGATGTACTCGTACAGTATTGTACCGTTTTGGTGTGGTTTGGTACCGCAACGAAGCACTAGTACGATAATGTACCGTTTTGGTGTTGTTTGGTACCGTATGGATGTGCTCGTACGATATGGTACCCTTTTGCTGCGGTTTGGTACCGTATGGATGTACTAGTAAGGTATTGCACTGTTTTGGGGCGGTTTGGTACCGTATGGAGGTACTCGTACGATATTGTACCGTTTTGGTGTGCTTTGGTACCATATGGATGTACTCATACGGTGTTGTACTGTTTTGGTGTGGTTTGGTACCGTATAGATGTGCTCCTACGATATTTTACCCTTAGGGTGTGGTTTGGTACCGTATGGCTGTACTCGTACGATATTGTACCCTTTTGGTGTGGTTTGGTACCGTATGGATGTGCTCGTACAGTATTGTACCATTTTGGGGTGGTTTGGTATCGTATGGATGTGCTCGTACGGTGTTGTACCGTTTAGGTGTGGTTTGGTATCGCAACGAAGCACTAGTACGATATTGTACCCTTTTGGTGTGGTTTGGTACCGTATGGATGTGCTCGTACAATATTGTACCCTTTTGCTGCGGTTTGGTACCGTATGGATGTACTCGTACAGTATTGCAACATTTTGGTGTGGTTTTGTACCGTATGATGGTACTCATAAGTTATTGTACCGTTTTGGTGTGGTTTCATACCATATGGATGTGCTCGTACAGTATTGTACCGTTTTGGTGTGGTTTGGTACCATATGGATGTGCTCGTACGGTATTGTACAGTTTTGGTGAGGTTTGGTATCGTATGGTGGTACTCGTACGGTATTGTACCGTTTTGGTGTGGTTTGGTGCCGTAACAAAGTACTCGTACGGTATTGTACCGTTTTGGTGTGGTTTGGTACCGTATGGAGGTACTCGTACGATATTGTACCGTTTTGGTGTGGTTTGGTACCGTATGGATGTACTCGTACGATATTGTACCCTTTTAGTGTGGTTCGGTACCGTATGGATGTACTCGTACGATATTGTACCGTTTTAGTATGGTTTGGTACCGTATGTAGTTACTCGTATGATATTGTACCGTTTTGGTGTGGTTTGGTACCGCATAGAGGTACTCGTACGATATTGTACCGTTTTGGTGTGGTTTGGTACTGTATGGATGTACTCGAACGGTATTGTACCCTTTTGGAGAGGTTTGGTACCGTAACGAAGCGCTAGTAGAGTATTGTACCGTTTTGGTGTGGTTTTGTACCATATGGATGTACTCGTACGATATTGTCTTGTTTTGGTGTGGTTTGGCACCATATGGAGGTGCTCATAAGATATTATACCGTTTTGGCATGGTTTGGTACCATATGGAGGTACTCGTACGATATTTTACCATTTTAGTGTGGTTTTGTACCGTATGGATGTAGTCGTACTGTATTGTGCCCTTTTTGTGTGGTTTGGTACCGTATGGAGCTACTCGTACGATATTGTACCGTTTTGGTGCGGTTTGGTACCGTATGGATGTGCTCGTACGGTATTGTACCGTTTTGGTGCGGTTTGGTACCGTATGGATGTACTCGTACGGTATTGCCCCGTTTTGGTGCGGTTTTGTAGCGTATGGAGGTACTCATACGCTATTGTACCGTTTTGGCGTGGTTTGGTACCGTATGGAGGTACTTGTGTCATATTGTACCATTTTAGTGTGGTTGTGTACCGTATGGATGTACTCGTACGGTATTGTACCGTTTTTGTGTGGTTTGCTACCGTATGGAGGTACTCGTATGGTATTGTACCCTTTTGGTGAGGTTTGGTTCCGAAACGAAGCACTAGTACGGTATTGTACCATTTTGGTGTGGTTTGGTATCGTATGGTGGTACTCGTACGATATTGTACCGTTTTGGCGTGGTTTGGTATCGTATGGACGAACTCTTACGATATTATACCGTTTTGGTGTGGTTTGTTACCGTATGGAGGTACTCGTACGATATTGTACCGTTTTGGTGTTGTTTGGTACCGTATGTATGTACTCGTACGGTATTATAGCATTTTGGTGTGGTTTGGTACCGTATTGAGATACTCGTACGATATTGTACCATTTTAGTGTGGTAGTGTACCATATGGATGTACTCGTACGGTACTGTACCATTTTGTGTGGTTTCGTACCGTATGGAGGTACTCGTACGGTATTGTACCCTTTTGGTGAGGTTTGGTACCGTAACGAAGCACTAGTACGATATTGTACCGTTTAGGTGTGGTTTGGTACCGTATAGATGTGCTCGTATAGTATTGTACCGTTTTGGTGTGGTTTGGTACCGTATGGATGTGCTCGTACGGTATTGTACCGTTTTGGTGTGGTTTGGTACCGCAACGAAGCACTAGTACGATAATGTACCGTTTTGGTGTTGTTTGGTACCGTATGGATGTGCTCGTACGATATGGTACCCTTTTGCTGCGGTTTGGTACCGTATGGATGTACTAGTAAGGTATTGCACTGTTTTGGGGCGGTTTGGTACCGTATGGAGGTACTCGTACGATATTGTACCGTTTTGGTGTGCTTTGGTACCGTATGGATGTACTCATACGGTGTTGTACTGTTTTGGTGTGGTTTGGTACCGTATGCATGTGCTCGTACAGTATTGTACCGTTTTGGGGTGGTTTGGTATCGTATGGATGTGCTCGTACGGTGTTGTACCGTTTAGGTGTGGTTTGGTATCGCAACGAAGCACTAGTACGATATTGTACCCTTTTGGTGTGGTTTGGTACCGTATGGATGTGCTCGTACAATATTGTACCCTTTTGCTGCGGTTTGGTACCGTATGGATGTACTCGTACAGTATTGCACCATTTTGGTGTGGTTTTGTACCGTATGATGGTACTCATACGTTATTGTACCGTTTTGGTGTGGTTTCATACCATATGGATGTGCTCGTACAGTATTGTACCGTTTTGGTGTGGTTTGGTACCATATGGATGTGCTCGTACGGTATTGTACAGTTTTGGTGAGGTTTGGTATCGTATGGTGGTACTCGTACGGTATTGTACCGTTTTGGTGTGGTTTGGTGCCGTAACAAAGTACTCGTACGGTATTGTACCGTTTTGGTGTGGTTTGGTACCGTATGGAGGTACTCGTACGATATTGTACCGTTTTGGTGTGGTTTGGTACCGTATGGATGTACTCGTACGATATTGTACCCTTTTAGTGTGGTTCGGTACCGTATGGATGTACTCGTACGATATTGTACCGTTTTAGTATGGTTTGGTACCGTATGTAGTTACTCGTATGATATTGTACCGTTTTGGTGTGGTTTGGTACCGCATAGAGGTACTCGTACGATATTGTACCGTTTTGGTGTGGTTTGGTACGGTATGGATGTACTCGAACGGTATTGTACCCTTTTGGTGAGGTTTGGTACCGTAACGAAGCACTAGTACAGTATTGTACCGTTTTGGTGTGGTTTTGTACCGTATGGATGTACTCGTACGATATTGTCTTGTTTTGGTGTGGTTTGGCACCATATGGAGGTGCTCATAAGATATTATACCGTTTTGGCATGGTTTGGTACCATATGGAGGTACTCGTACGATATTTTACCATTTTAGTGTGGTTCTGTACCGTATGGATGTAGTCGTACTGTATTGTGCCCTTTTTGTGTGGTTTGGTACCGTATGGAGCTACTCGTACGATATTGTACCATTTTGGTGCGGTTTGGTACCGTATGGATGTGCTCGTACGGTATTGTACCGTTTTGGTGCGGTTTGGTACCGTATGGATGTACTCGTACGGTATTGCCCCGTTTTGGTGCGGTTTTGTAGCGTATGGAGGTACTCATATGCTATTGTACCGTTTTGGAATGGTTTGGTACCGTATGGAGGTACTTGTGTCATATTGTACCATTTTAGTGTGGTTTTGTACCGTATGGATGTACTCGTACGGTATTGTACCATTTTTGTGTGGTTTGCTACCGTATGGAGGTACTCGTATGGTATTGTACCCTTTTGGTGAGGTTTGGTTCCGAAACGAAGCACTAGTACGGTATTGTACCATTTTGGTGTGGTTTGGTATCGTATGGTGGTACTCGTACGATATTGTACCGTTTTGGCGTGGTTTGGTATCGTATGGATGAACTCTTACGATATTATACCGTTTTGGTGTGGTTTGTTACCGTATGGAGGTACTCGTACGATATTGTACCGTTTTGGTGTTGTTTGGTACCGTATGTATGTACTCGTACGGTATTATAGCATTTTGGTGTGGTTTGGTACCGTATGGAGATACTCGTACGATATTGTACCATTTTAGTGTGGTAGTGTACCATATGGATGTACTCGTACGGTATTGTACCGTTTTGTGTGGTTTCGTACCGTATGGAGGTACTCGTACGGTATTGTACCCTTTTGGTGAGGTTTGGTACCGTAACGAAGCACTAGTACGATATTGTACCGTTTTGGTGTGGTTTGGTATCGTATGGTGGTACTCATACGGTATTGTACCGTTTTGGTGTGATTTGGTACAGTGACGAAGTATTCGTACGCTATTGTACCGTTTTGGCGTGGTTTGGTACCGTATGGAGGTACTTGTTGGATATTGTACCATTTTAGTGTGGTTTTGTATCGTATGGATGTACTCGTATGGTATTGTACCATTTTTCTGTGATTTGCTACCGTATAGAGGTACTCGTATGGTATTGTACCCTTTTGGTGAGGTTTGGTACCGTAACGAAGCACTAGTTCGGTATTGTACCGTTTTGGTGTGGTTTGGTACCGTATGGAGGTACTCATAAGATATTATACCGTTTTGGCATGGTTTGGTACCGTATGGAGGTACTCGTACGATATTGTACCATTTTAGTGTGGTTTTGTACCGTATGGATGTACTCGTACGGTATTTTACCGTTTTTGTGTGGTTTGGTACCCTATGGAGGTACTCGTACGATATTGTACCATTTTGGTGTGGTTTGGTACCGTATGGATGTACTCGTACGATATTGTACCGTTTTGGATTGGTTTGGTACCGTATGGATGTACTCATACGATATTGTACCATTTTGGTATGGTTTGGTACCGTATGGAGTTACTCATACGATATTGTACCGTTTTGGTGTGATTTGGTACCGCATAAAGGTACTCGTACGATATTGTACAATTTTGGTGTGGTTTGGTACCGTAACGAAGTACTTATAAGGTATTGTGCCGTTTTTGTGTGGTGTTGTACCGTAACATAGTACTCGTATGGTATTGTACCATTTTGGTGTGGTTTGGTACCGTATGGAGGTATTCGTACGATATTGTACCGTTTTGGTGTTGTTTGGTACCGTTTGGATGTACTCGCACGGTATTGTACCGTTTTTGTGTGGTTTGGTACCGTATGGAGGTACTTGTACAAATTGTACCGTTTTGGTGTGGTTTTGTACCGTATGGATGTACTCGTACGGTATTGTACCATTTTGGTGGGGTTTGGTACCGTATGGAGCTACTCGTACGATATTGTACCGTTTTGGTGTGGTTTGGTACCGTAACGTAGCACTGGTACGGTATTGTATCGTTTTGGTGTGGTTTGGTATCGTATGGTTGTACTCGTACGGTATTGTACCGTTTTGGTGTGGTTTTGTACCGTATGGATGTACTCGTACGGTGTTGTACCATTTTTGTGTGCTTTGGTACCGTATGGAGGTACTCGTACGGTATTGTACCCTTTTGATGAGGTTTCGTACCGTAACGAAGCACTAGTACGGTATTGTACCGTTTTGGTGTGGTTTGGTATCGTATGGTTGTACTCGTACGGTATTGTACTGTTTTGGTGTGGTTTGGTACAGTAACGAAGTACTTGTACGGTATTGTACCGTTTTGTTGTGGTTTGGTATCGTAACGAAGTACTCGTACGGTATTGTACCGTTTTTGTGTGGTTTGGTACCGTAACAAAGTACTCGTACGGTATTGTACCGTTTTTGTGTGGTTTGGTACCGTAACAAAGTACTCGTACGGTATTGTACTGTTTTGGTGTGGTTTGGTATCGTATGGAGGGACTCGTACGATATTGTACTTGTAGACACCCCAATTTGGACTTGTCGAATTTCCTTAATTAGTGGCCCTGAGGCTCCCCGATGATGAATATGGGTCAGAACAAGCCTTGTACCAATTGAGATGTTGCTCCTTGAAAGAAATGGCCAAAATCAATCCCTAGCGCTCAGAAGCAGTCCCAAGCGCTAAAAACTGTTTTCCAAAAACCACTGGCATGGCTCACTCCCAAGCGCTCGAGAATGATGTCCCCAGCGCTCGAGACTACTCCCAAGCGCTTGAGACCTCTCCCAGTGCCCAATGGGTGAAGAAGATTCCCACTATCCATGCAAGCCATCATTGCTCCGACTGAGGTGAGTCAACACTCAACCTCAGTCAGAGAGAAATCAGCTGAAGATTTTATTCAAAAAACACTTGATTTTTCAAGACTATGGGTTATATCCCCTATATATATACCATGTCTTGCAGCAACAAAGGAGGTTTGCTCTCTCTCTAAAAAAAAAAGAAGAAAAAAACTTCCATCCCAATCTCAAGGGTGTTCTTCAAAATCATCAAAGAAAAGAGCAAGAGACTCAGAGTTTCTGGTTTCTGATCTCCACATTCACCTTTCACAACCATCCAAGGAGCAAAGTGTCAAGCAAAGGTAGAAACATTTACATCTTTGGTCCAAATCAAGAGGCTGTTCTTCTCTCTGAGGAGGAGGGTCTCTCAGTCGGTCCCAGTCTTTGATACTGGTGTATGGTTGGGAGACCTTAGCGAAAAAAAAGCAAGAACAAAGAGTCCACAAACAATGTTTTCCCAAAACCCCCTACTGGAAATACTCCAGAGCGCTCAAGAGTGGTCCTGAGCGCTCGGGACTGTTTCCAGTCCCATGCATGACATTTTGGTGAGCAGTAGGCTAGGGGTGAAGTGCACTTGTAAATAAAATGGTTTTATTCTGGCATGCAGACACAGGAGATCATTTTTCCTAAAACAGAAATGTTTCTTACAAATATCAAATAAGAACAAAATTTTCCTACGTCAAAAATAAGATCTTCTCTTGTCAAAAACTTAGATAAGGGTGTTTACACGATGAAGTGGTGCCATTTTCTATTTGAGAAGTAAGCTGGCATGCAGTTCACTCCCAAGCGCTTGAATCCATTCTCAAGCGCTCAGGAGTACATGCACGCCATTGCGTTTCACTTTCCCTGTCTTCTGTGCTTTCCGAGCTTCTGCATGCATGGATGTGTACATTTCCTCTTTTAAAATTGTAGATCCGTTCGTGTAATGGCAAGGATACATGATTTGAAAACTTGAGGTCCTATCTCAGTCTTTCAAGTCCTCTGCTGAGCCAGTGGTCTGCTTAATAGTACTTCATTTTGCAGTCTTTACATTATGTTTTGTCAGTACTAACAGAAAGCGCAGGTGAGGGTTCAGACACTCCCAAGCGCTCAAGAGTGCTCTTGAGCGCTCGAGAGTGAAGCCAGTGAGCAGTATTGCATTTCTTGCTATCTTGCTGTCTTTCATCTCACAGTTACCCTCCCACACACATGCACCAGCATACACCGTTATTTGGCATCCTATTTGAGACTAACAAACTCTGCAAGATTTAGTCAGTAGAACTCCCAAGCACTCGAGAGTACTCTCAAGCGCTCGAGAGTGAAGCCAGTAGCAGTTTATACAACTTTGCCATCAAGCATGTGTCCATCATCATTTCATCACTCCTAGTACACAAGCACCAGCATACACCTTCTATTTGCCATACCTGTGGATACCTGCTACGTGTTTAACGAAACAAAATCCATTTGAAAAATCCCACAAACGTTTAGTAGAGACCGACATCGCGCCGGGCGAGGGGGGTGCCGTAAAACCCTTCCCCCCTCGTAACATGGCTTCCGAACCCTCGAATGATCTCTGGTTTTCAATTCAAATCAATCAATTTTCAAATCGAAAGCTGTTTCTCGAGTGGCGAACCACAAATCCGGGTGGCGACTCTTCAAAATTCTTCAAATTGATCAGCCGGAGCGATATGTGTTTTTCGGGCCGCCCCGATCGCACCCGGGGCTGTGGTAGCCCACAGTGGCGACTCCGCTGGGGACGTGGTTTTATTAAACTCGTGAGCCAAGCTTGAAAAGCGTTTGTGGGATTTTCAAATTGATTTTGTTTCATCATCTATTTTCTGTGTATATATCTCGGGCAGCCCCGCTGTTGTGTTTCAGCAATCCTACCCCGCTTGTCGGTGATAGAGAATCCCGGGACACTCAGCAACCTTCGACCGTGATGAGTCATCTCTACTGTTTGTACCATTATTGGGCGTACGCTCAATAGTGGGAGGTATACTTTGACTCTAGTCCAGGGAACCCATGTCAAGCCAAAACCGGCCTTTGTACATGTTTAGCAAGCCATAGAACATTCCAAATTAGGACAGGAGCCTGCAGGGTAGGATTATGTGCTATATCCTGTCTATATGCTGCATTTCTTCTCACGTCATCATGCTGTCAGCCACGGTTCTCGAGACTTGCTCGCGCGGTCTTTGGGAGGTTGCCGAGACCCGATGACGAGTCACGCACCCTTACGCGTGTTGTTAATCATATGAGTCCTCAAGCTAAAACCTAAGGGAAACTAGGATTTTGTTAAGTCCTTGGCTAGTGTTCGGTCGGAGAATTAACCAAAGGGAGGAATGACACGTAAACAGAACATCATGATACCGACACCACCCAGGCTAAAAGCGAATGTGCTGCTTACGCCACTTCGGTTATCGTATCACGTTGTTCACCCCAAGTCATTCCAAACCAATGGTCAACTTCTTGATGAAATACTAGCCGAATACTTAACTTATTTTAGTATCTTTTAGGGAACGACGCTTCCTAAATGAGGATACACCCTAAAAATCCGAGGATCAAGGCAACCTCTCATAACAGATATTCAATCATTTTTCAAAAATCAGAGTCGATGACGGTGATGGTGACGCACACATTTTCCATAGAATTATGCACAAACTTCATAAAATGTAAGCAGGGACCACATCTGAGCACGGTTTTTGCTTTGCTATCAGTTCTGAGCAATTGGGCCAAGGAAGAAGAATATCATACCCTTTTGGACCAGACCTTTGGGACAGAGATTGGAACGGCTCCAACTTCAGGCAGACCCCGCCAGTGCGTCGGATTCAGGAGTGAAAATGGACCTGCTGATCGGAAACCTCAACCTAAATGGAGACAATCCAAACCCAAGTCTAATCCCAAACCTCAACCTTAATGGAGGCAATCCAAATCCTAACGAAGGCAATTCAAACCCAAATCCAAATCTGCATCCCAATCCTAATCCAAACCCGGAACCAAACCAGGAAATCCCAAATGGAGATATGGGGCAAGTCACGCAAGCTATTTAGCGTTAAGGCGAACGTACCGACAACCAAATCGCCCAACTCATGATGATGATAACCGGGGTTGCCCGAGGACTCCCAAATCCAAACCCTAATCCAAATCCAAACCCTAATCCAAATCCGAACCTAATCCCAATTCCAAACCCAAACCCTAATCTAAACCTGAATCCCAACCCGGAGCAACCGATCCTCGAAGTGGAAGCCTCGCAAAATACCGAGATGGCAGCAGTCTTGGCAAAGATCACCCAATTAGAACAGTCTGTTGCGAGAAACGAGAAGATTGCCTCGACAGGTTTTGACATCAACAAGCTTTGCCTTTTTCCCAACGCGAAGCTTCCGGAGAAGTTTAGACCAATCGACTTTGCTAAATTCGACGGGACTGGGGATCCGAAAGCACATTTGACTAGGTACATCGGAGCACTGTCTATTTGGGGAGTAGAAAGGGACGCCATGGCCCAGATGTTCTCCCAGACCTTGGTGGGACATGCTCTTTACTGGTTCACTTCGTTGGATGAAAGAAAGAAACGCTCATGGGAAGACATATGTGCGGCTTTCGTGGCGCAATATGATTCCAATATCCAACTGGAGGTTACCACTCGAGAACTCGAATCTACAAAGATGGAGGCCAAGGAAACCTTCGCAGACTTCGTGAAAAGGTGGAGATCTAAGGCAGCACAGATGAAGGATAGGCCTACCGATAGAGATCAAATCCGGATGATTGTCCGGAACCTTCAGCCCAACCTTGCAAGGCACATGGTAATGGCTCAGGCCTGCTCTGATTTTAAAACATTCTTCGATACAGGCTTGGCCGTCGAAGAAGCAGTTCAACTGGGAATCCTCGACAAACCTGAACCTCCTCCCAAAGCCAAGAAGGTCTACTCCGGTAACAGCAGCACGTTGTTCGGAAACTCCAATTACACCCAACTCCCAAACACCTCCTCAAACACGACCCAAGCCGAACCCGTCAACCAGATTGTAACCCAAATCAGTCAGCCTCGATCCCAACCCCGTGTGTTCACCCAATTTTCAGCACCTCTCTCCGCGGTGTTTGAAAAGTTGGTCGAAAGCAATCTCCTTAAACCACTTGCTCCCACCCCATTGCCACAAAAACTCTCTGCCTCTCACAACCCCAACGCCTTCTGCACCTATCACCAAAATCCTGGCCACCTAACCGATAACTGCTTCCGCCTTCGCCATGCCATTCAAGACCTCATAGACAACAAGACCATTCCTATGCCTCACCAAAAACTCAATACCGTCTCCAACCCGCTCCCGAAACATTCAAACGCCCGCACAAACCACATTTCCCTGAGCCACCCCTTCAACCCAAGCCTTCACAACATCTCTGTCACTGAGCCCAAGCCAATTGTCGAGATTCCGGCCAAGGATGCTATCTATGCGCTTGAAACGGTGGAATGGGATTTTCAAAGAAGGTGGGAGGACCTAGCGAATGATTTCCTGACAGTGGAACAACGAGCCATTGTCGGCGGAGTGTGGCCTGTGTCAGTTAATGCTTAGCAAGTCGAAGAATTGGAACGTGGTGAGTGGAGACAAGCCTGGGATGAGATGATGACAGATCCATTCGATGGATATTCCCTGTTTGCTCTATTCTCAGAGCCTAAACCAGTCGAGGAGTTTGACGAATGGGACCCAGAACCCGGTGGGTGGCTCTGGCAAGACGATTCAGACCCTCTTGATGAAACATCTTTGGTGTGCTTGTTCTGGGAGCAGGAAGAGGAACAGGGCCCTGATCTGATGAACCCCCGCTTATTCTCCGGGCTTTCCGCTTCAACCATAATCAATATCGATAGGGATTCTGACGCCCTCGCCCGTACCTTGGATCATGTCTTCTGTCCACAGGAGTACATTATTAATGACTTCATCCCATAACCAATTGTTGAGATCCCTGACGAATCCCATATCTGTGTGCTAGATCCTGAAGACCTTTGGGGTAGGACTGAAATGGTGAACGTATGGGTCGATGGTGAAGAGCTTACTGTCAACAAGGCTATGTTGGACGAAGGCTCTCTACAGGTCAACAACAGCAGCAACATCAACTTCTGGAACTCTCTTGAAGAAGAAAACATATGGAATGCCCTGGAGATGGAACTTTTGAATGACACCCTGGAGAAGACAAAGCTCGATAAGGGAAAACGCAAGGCCAATACCGATCTCTCTGATTTCTGGGGGGGGTCTTCGATGGGAATCTGCCCCCATGGCAGTCAGTAATCTCACCAGAAGCGGTAGGGTATACCAGCCCGCCAACCTCCAGCAAGGATGCTCGTCCCGAGCAGCACCACCTCAACAGAGTAACCCTCGCATCCCCGAGAATCCTGCCAACTCCACCCCTGTCTCGCCGGCTCCACAAAATAACTCCTCAAACTCCAATAACCTGCCACATCAACCTGACCCGCCCACCCACCTTAATCCATTTGTCAGCTCAAACCCAAATGCCTCTCAATACCAAAACCCAAATACCAACGATGACCCCATCATCCAGCAACTTCATGAAACCCCTGCCCGCATGTCCATCTGGGGAGTGTTGGCAGCTTCCCGCGTGCATCACCGAAGGCTTGTCAACTCTCTCTCCAGGCTTGAGGTCCCTTCCGACATAGCCCCAGAAGCCCTCATCGCCCTTATAACCCCAAATTTTACCCAACACACTTTGTCCTTCATCGAGAAAGACCTTCCGCCCGAAGGAACCGATCACAATAAGCCTCTCCATGTGACCATGAAATGCCTGGGAATGTGGGTCCCCGCGATACTCATAGACAATGGTTCGGCCATCAACATGTGCCCACTCCGCACTGCTTACTGCCTGGGCCTCAAAAACAAGGACTTTACGCCATCAACTCTGGGCGTCCGTGCTTATGATAACACGCGGCGTGATGTCCTGGGAACAATCAACCTGGAACTGACAACTGCGAAGTTCAAGACCACTGTGGAATTCTGTGTACTAGACATACCTGCTTCCTTCAACCTCTTGCTGAGGAGGCCATGGCTGCACCGTTCTGACGTTATGGGGGTACCCTCTACGCTGCATCAGAAACTCATCCTAGGATTGGATTCTGGGACTCTTATTATCCACGGGGACTCCGGTATTCGTCCACACTCCGAAGATAATTCCCCGCTGCTGGAAATCATGCACAGAGAAGAAGACGTGGCCTTGGGAGGGTTTGCTGTCATGACCTCAAAAGTTTGCACCATTCGGGCTGAAGATGGTTTCTTGGTGAGTTCCGCAGCATTGGAAATCATGAAGCGAATGAATTACCTGCCGGGCATGGGCTTGGGGCTCTATGAGCAAGGAATCTCCGAGTTCCCTCATTTCCCCGGGAGTAATGAACACTTCGGTCTGGGTTACGAGTTCGAGAAGAGTGATCCAGAGAAAAGGTGGCGCAACCGCGCCCGAGCTCATGCAGTTGGAAAGAATCGGAGGAAAGAGGAAGCACCATATCGAGGAGAACCCGAGCCTTTCGTTGATCTTGAAACAAAAGTGAAACACCCTGGATTTGAAATCTTCGCCAATGACACTTGGGAGGATGAGGAAGAGGTAACTAAGATGGAAGAATTGTCTGAAGCACTGGATTGGCTTGAAGCCCTTGGTTTGGGTAGTCTCCAGTCTCTGTTCAAAGGTGAGGAACCGGAGGGTATGATGGAAGACACGGCTGTGCTCATGCTGGGAGGAGAAGACAAATTGGAAGATCCTTCTAAGCTCATTGTGGACGCTGTGGGCGCTTATGAAAATTGCACTTTCATTCCTTTTGTAACGCGCACTCACGACACTAGCACCGAGTCCGAGTCTGAGTCTGATGCTGACTCTTCGTCTAGTAGTGAGTCGGAGTTTGTGCCTATCGGCCCTCCTCGTCGTAGCTTTTACTTCGAGTTTGAGTCAATTGCTGTATTCCCTCCCTCCGAGGAGCCTATCAATGAAATGAACGACGCCTTTGCTTACTTGCCGGATTTTGAAATAAATTGTTTGGATCCCGACACTGAAGGAATAGATTTCGATGGGGACATCCCCAAGGAAATCCGTTCCCTCATCGAACGTGAAAATGAAAGCCATGCTCAGCCTTTAAAAGAAGAAATAATCTCGATAAACTTGGGTGATGAGGAGAACCCTCGATTGGTTCAGGTCGGTTCCGGGCTGTCTCCAGATGAGCTTCAAGAACTCACCGATTCACTAAAAAAATTTAAAGAAGTCTTTGCTTGGTCCCATGCAGACATGCCCGGAATCGACCCAGAAATCGTCAAGCACAGGATCCCCCTCTATCCCGATGCAAAACCCGTTAAACAAAAGCTGAGAAGAATGCGGCCCGATTGGGTGTTAAAAATAAAAGAGGAACTAACGAAACAGATCGACGCTGGTTTTCTAATCGTAACTGGATACCCCACTTGGGTTGCAAACATTGTGCCTGTCCCCAAAAAGGATGGAAGAATCAGAGTGTGTGTCGATTTTAGAGACCTGAACAAAGCAAGCCCCAAAGATGATTTTCCATTGCCGCATATAGACATACTCGTTGATAACACTGCAGGGCATGCTTTACTATCCTTCATGGACGGTTTCTCGGGGTACAATCAGATTCTCTTGGCTCCAGAAGACAGGGAAAAGACTACGTTCATCATCGAGTGGGGAACCTATTGCTATCGGGTTATGCCGTTTGGGTTGAAAAATGCCGGTCCTACGTATCAGAGGGGAGCTACGACACTGCTGCATGACATGATCCATAAGGAAGTCGAGGTGTATGTCGATGATATGATAGTGAAGGGGAAGGAGCGGAAAGATCATCTCCCAGTGTTGAAAAAGTTCCTTGAGAGAGTCTAGAAATACAAGATGCGCCTTAATCCACAGAAGTGCACATTCGGAGTCACTGCTGGGAAAATGCTCGGGTTCATGATCACAACCCGAGGGATTGAGGTAGCCCCTTCTAAAATCAAAGCCGTTCTTGAGATGGAACCACCCCGATCAGAGAAGGAGGTCCGATGCTTCTTAGGAAAAATTCAATTCATCAGTCGATTCATCGCCAAGCTGACCTTGACTTGTGAACCATTATTTCGATTGCTTAAAAAGGATGTAAAGTTCGAGTGGAACGAGAAGTGTCAGAAAGCTTTCGAAGCGGTGCAAACTTATCTCCAGAACCCTCCGATCCTGATGCCGCCTACACCAGGAAAACCTTTGATCCTATACTTGTCCGTCACGCCCTCATCAATGGAGTGCATGCTGGCACAAGAAGGAGAAGATGGGGTTGAAAGGGCGATTTATTACTTGAGCAAGAAGATGGTAGGATGCGAGGAGCGATACACTTCACTGGAAAAGACATGTTGGGCACTTGTATGGGCCACGAAGAAGTTGAGACACTACATGCTCGCTTACTCGGTGATACTGATCTCTCGGATGGATCCTCTCAAGTATCTATTCGAGAAGCCAGCACTTACCGGTAAGCTAGCACGTTGGTTGCTCTTGTTGGCAGAATTCGAAATCAAGTACGTCACTCGCAAGTCAGTGAAAGGAAGAACGGTGGCAGAGTTTTTGGCAGATCGTCCGATTGATGGGCCAGAGCACACAGAATTTCAATTTCCGAATGAAGATGTGATGTCAACGGTCAATGAAACGTGGGTGTTGTACTTCGATGGAGCCGCAAATCAGAAAGGATTCGGGATTGGCATACTGCTGGTCTCGCCGGAGGGGTCGCATATTCCCCTCGCATTCAAGTTGAACTTCGAAGTTACAAACAACGAAGCTGAGTACGAAGCATGTATTGTAGGAATGGAAGCCGCATTGGAAATTGGTGTCAAGGTGCTAGAAGTCGTCGGAGATTCCAACCTGGTCGTATCGCAAGCAAACGGAGAATGGAAGGTCAGAGACGAGAAAATGAAGCCGTATCATCAGCAGCTCGATGAACTTCTCCCGAATTTTCAAAAGGTAACCTTCACGCATGTACCGAGGATGAACAACCGCTTCGCAGATGCCCTGGCCACTTTAGCATCCATGCTGGAACTTCCAATTGGGGTGAAGCTAAGGCCTGTCATGATTGGGCAGAGGGGAAAACATGTGTATGACTATGTCATGAACATCGACGAACCGGACGATGGAGTCCCTTGGTTCTACGATATTCGGAATTTCGTCGAGAAAAGGGAGTTCCCTGTGGATTCAACTAAGAAGGATCGAATCGCACTGCAACGACTCGTATCTCAATACATCATCTGTGGAGGACAATTATATCGGCGATCTCCTTGCGGAGTTCACAAGCTGTGTGTTCACGGGGACGACATCAAAGCAGTAATGGAAGAAGTTCACGAAGGAGTTTGCGGACCTCATATGAATGGGATGAGGCTGGCTAAGAAGGTGTTAAGGCTAGGCTACTATTGGTCTACCATGGAGACAGATTGCATCGAATACGTACACCGGTGCCACAAATGCCAGACTCATGCCAACCTTATCCATGTTCCGCCCTCGGAGTTACACTCGATGGCAACGCCATGGCCATTCTCCGCTTGGGGCATTGATGTCATTGGAAAAATCACGCCTGCAGCTTCTAACGGTCACAGGTTCATCTTGGTGGCGGTCGATTACTTCACTAAGTGGGTCGAAGCAGCTTCATACAAAACTTTGACGACGGTTCAAGCGGCTCACTTCATCAGGCAAAACATCGTTTATCGGTATGGGGTCCCTCAAGCATTCGTATCGGATAACGGTGTTCATTTCAAGGGAAAAGTTCTGGAACTCTTCGAGGAATTCAAGATCCAAGTACATCATTCAACCACTTATCGGCCACAACGAACGGGGCAGTCGAAGCAGCAAACAAGACTATTAAGACGATTTTGGAACGGACTACTCAGTCAGCAAGAAATTGGCACGAACAGCTACCACTAGCTTTGTGGGGATACCGGACGTCTATCCGCACACCGACAGGGGCAACACCCTACTCTTTGGTGTACGGTATGGAAGCCGTTCTCCCTATCGAGCTAGAAGTGCCATCTTTGAGGGTCATGGCAGAATACGGAGTGGACGAAGCTGAATGGATCAGCGGAAGGTTCGAGGAACTCATGCTGTTTGATGAAAGAAGGCTGCGCGCGCTATACCACATTCAGGGCTATCAGCGAAGAATCGCCCGGGCATTCAACAAAAAGGTGAAGTCAAGGGACCTACAAGAAGGGGACATGGTAGTCAAAGAAATACGCGCGCCGATTTTCGACTTACGAGGGAAGTTCCGACCCAAATGGGCAGGGCCCTACATCATCAAGACTATTCTTTCTGGAGGAGCAGCTTCAATCGTCGACCTCGATGGCAACGAATTTGCGAATCTTGTCAATTTGGATCAACTCAAACGTTATTATCCCTGAGAGAGCTCGCTGGGTCGAAAACCGCAAGGGCGGGTGGTTCCAGGCAAAAATTAGAGCAAGCCTGCTAGGTTGAAAACCCGAGAGGGCGGCCTAGGCAAAAATTAAGGCAAATAATCAAAGAAGAGCTCGCTAGACCGAAAACCCGAAAGGGCGGTACTAGGCAAAATTTAGAGCGCAAAAGGAGAGTGTCAATACCCGAGTGAACCCGTAGCCTGAATTACGTACGGGCCTGATTCTCTTTTACGAGGGATACGTAGGCAATCTCATATCCCGAGATTCGGTCCTAATTCCTAAAAATTAAAATCCGATCCCAAATCAAGTCCAAATTGACAAATCCAAAACGCTTTTTAAAGCCACATGCGATCAAATGAACCGAAAGGGGGAAACCCTTAATCAGTCGATTTTATTCAGATTACTTCTTTATTACAAACTGAGCATGAAAATGAAAAAGCACAAAATCAAAGCACACTTTTTATTTCAAAGTCTGGCAAAGTAAGCAGTCAACCCATCCTTGCTTTCACATCCCTCCTTAGCCATTTGCGGTACCTTCCGGTCGAAGCAATGGAAAACAGTGGGTCACTTGGCTTGGTCCTACGAGTCCCCCACGACCGAGTGTAGCTCCGAAGGCCCAGAATGTTGAAGGGAGGGAGACGAAGCATTTCAGAACCCGGCTGCGGCACCTCCTGGCTAAGTCCAAGCTGACGGAGAACACGGAAGGGTGAGTAGAAGGAGAAGCCTGTCAAGCCAGCCACAAACACAAGTGTCGAGCCCATGTTGCCAATAGTCATAATAGGAAGCCTCAGCCAATGGCACCGCCAAGCAATGTCATCTTCCTCTGCAGAAGCAAGGAAATCAGCCCAATCATCTTCGCTCCCATACATCACTTGAAAGGGACGGTTCCACCCACTTGCGCGATACCACCAATCATTGATAGGGGATGTCAACAGACTTAATTTGTCGCAAAGCCACATCTGTCAAAAAGAGAGAAAACAAGTAAGGAGCCAGATAAAGCCTGAACCGAGTGTCGAGGTAAAATGAATAAGGGAAATAGAAAAAGGAGAGCTGAGTGAGGTCCCTCGCCTGCAACAACAGCGGGCTACCACCAAAAACCCTTGTGCAACCAGCATGGACAGCATCTAACCCCATCAAGATTTCAGCAAGAACCAATGGCGCAACATCCTTACGAGCCTCAATCTAAGCAGCAACCCCCACCAGTAAGGAATTGGGCTGACCAACGGACGGAGCCGACAAGAAGGCCGCCAGGAGGCAAATGCAACAAGCCGTCATCCTGCGACCTTGGTGCTCGAAATCTGTCAAGTCCCCAGGTGGGCTGAACCTCTCGTACAACTGCACGATGTTAATGGCATTACCCCGAGTAAGAAACTCGGCGGCATTACCACTAACACCCAGCTTTGCCTTCAGAATATTATTCATGCTCTCCCTGATCATAGGAACAACCGGCTCAGCAGAGTCATGGCTTCCGAGATAAGCATGAAACTCCTCGACGGTGGGGCATAGTTCTTGAGAACCGAAGCGAAAGACATGCACCTCCGGATCCCAAAAGCGTGCCGCCGCGTGCAGCAAGACGGGATGAATTACAACCTCTCGAAGATATCTTAGGGCGTGGAGCCGATGCCCTCGGAAGTTCAGCCAGTCGATGCCTTCAAGACTATCCAACCAAGGGCGAAGTAAGGCTTGGTTTAGCATGGTGATGGAAAGAATGGATTTTTGAAGGGAAATGATGAAATGAAGTGTGAATGGCTTACCAAAGGAGAGCCTGGGATATATAGCAGCTTAAAGTGGGCAGCACCTCTTCCCCACCAGCCTTGAAACTCATCAAGTTTATCATTTTCAAAATCTTTTCAAAATTCAAACTTGGAAAATATTGGAAAAACCACAAGTCAAGCTTTGGGAAGCCATTCTGTTCTGGGGAAGCTGCTAATACGAAGCCATTCAAGTACATTGAAAATGTGCAAGCAGATGAAAACAACAAAGGACAGCCAACAAGTGGCATTGGGAAACAGCAAGGGGTAGCCCATGACAGAAGTCCCGAGCGCTCGGGAGTGGGGTCCCAAGCGCTCGAGACTACTCTCGAGCGCTCCAGAGTTCTGCTGTTTTTCAGCAGATTCTAATTCCTCCATTTTGGCTTCCATACAACATTGAAAGTTTGACGATTCCTAGCAGTTGTCTAAGGGGTACAGCAGTTCTGTCCATATGTTTTGTCGAGTATTCAAGTGTGTTACGTGAAAAATCATAAGTTTTCTAAAGTTTTCACTCCTTGAGCATGTCGGGGTCCGCATTTAGGGCATTTGGTCGAATCAAGCGTCGCGCTCGAGCCGTGACGGGTCTCGATGATGTTTGACGCGCCCCCAAAGGCGTGTCAGCACCCTAAGTGCAAGCTTTCATCATTCGGTCTTACCAAAATCATCATTTTTGCAAGCGTCGAATGTCAAAAACGCTTTGGGTGATTCTCCCAGTCCCCTCGAGTCACAACACTCATTGTCAACTGCGCAGCGCACTCGGTTACGATCAAAAGCCCTTAAATCTAAATTTCATGGTCGATCGCTCGGAAGTTTGTCGTTTGGTGTCGATGTCGAGTTTTGTTTCTCACTTTGAGAGTATCGGTCGAAATTCGCGTACTCTTTACATTCTTTCAAAGCTAGACGAACATATTTCATAAAATACAATTCTGTAGCAGCAGTGCGAGCGAATAAAAGAATAAAGCGCGAATTCTAAAAAATGAACATGATGCTTACAATGAGCGAAGAAGGAGGTACAAAAACTGGGGCAAACACGCGCCCAAATCCTGACTACCGGGGCACGCAGGCCCGAACAAAACTGAGGCACGCAGGCCCGAAATCTGCTACTCGATGGCACGCAGGCCTATGTGCAAGGTAAAACTAGCAAAGCAAAACCCGAGGCTCAGACCTGTCGACTCCTCTTCTGTCGTGGTCCCTCAGACTCAGAACTCTCGGGCTCGTCATCACCGTCGTCGTCAGGAGAACCAGAAGCAGTGCTAGAATCCAATGTCCCCAGGACACGTGACTCGGAGGACTCCTCTGTCTCCTCCTCTGACTCCTCCGGCTCCACGCGAGCTGGTCTCCGCTAAGACGCTCCCCGGGGCAAAACCTCGAACCGTCCCGCACCCGCAGCAGGCCGTGGCGCACGTCCTGCACCCCGACCTCGCGTGCCGGCAGGAACGGGAGGGCTCGTGGTACCTCGCGGACGCGTCCTAGCTGAACGTCATGGCTGCACCTGCATATCACAAATATTTTCTCATTTCATGCATATTCGAACATAATTTTGCTCAAACCGAAATATAGAATATGTGTGCATGTCATACCTGAGCGGCAGCAGCAGAAGCGGTCACAGGGGCAGGTCTCGTCTGAAGGACCCTCCCCTTGGCGCAGTCCTTCAATAGGTGGCACATCCCCACCATCAGCATCACGGCCTGCTCAGCCCACTCTCGCGGCACCTGCAGAATGATCCAAGATTCAGAATATACAAGCAGGGAATGGTGAATATACAAAGCAAACGGAAATATCGTTTATACCTGAGCAGGAAACCGCATCGGCGGCTGTGGGAGACGTGGCACGTCAATCACCTCCTGTGCGCCCGACGAACTCGTCACGCCTATAGTCCACTTCAGCGTCGGCAACTCCGGCGGTGCTGAAGTCTCACCGGTCTCTGGGACCCTCGTACTCCCCTCTCCCCTACCTCCAACACCTGCACCTCGCCCACCAGCGGAGACTCTAGCACCTCGTCCTCGACCCCGTGTAGAGCGACCACCACGGCTTGGCGCTCCGCCCTCGTCCCTCCAAGCCCTCACTCCAGCTACCCGTCTCTCGAACTCCTCCTCCACTCCCAGGCTCCTCGCCAAGTACCGATCCGTATAAGCAGCATAGTCCAAGGAGCGTCGCAAGTGCCTCTCCAGATCCGTGTCCGGCACGGTGAACAGCTCAAGCTTAGCACGAGTGTAGAACTCAGTCCTCTGCACGCGCGGAGGAAGCAACCCAGGAACCACGAACGCTGGAAGACCAAGTGACTGTTGAGTCACTCAATCCCCCAGGTACCACTGCCAACCCAGAGGGCACTCCAGCAGGACCCTGTTCTGCGTCACCTCCCGACTCCTCGGAAGGAAGCCAGCCTCCATCCTTGCCCACCGGTCCCAGTGAACCTGCAATTCAAATGTTGGGATCCATTCATAAGTCTACTCTATGAAAAGTTTGATGGAAGAAAAGCAAAGAGATGTCGATCGTACCACAACCCCTGTCAGGTTATCCAGCCAGCGCCGAAAAGTCATCACCTCCCCTCGTCGCTCCTTCGCCCTCCGATACGCCTTACCCCAGGCTAAGCTGCGTGGAAGAAGGTTCGGGTCTGTACAAGTATTCTCGGGCGGGAACATCCCAAGAACCTCGTAAGCCCAAAGCTGCAAATTTCATAATTTAGGTCGAATCAATCTCAAATGCATAATTCAAGTCAAAAAGCAGTCGAAAGCAATTCAAAAGTAACAATTCAAAATCATACCTCAAACACTCGCCAATACCCTCCAACTGTGTCTCCGACCCCGCGAGAAGCAGCTCCAAGGAGACAGTAGAGTGTGCACATAGCAGCACCTCCCCAGTCGAAGCGCCTCGCCTGTCCCAGGTCCACCAAACCCGCTAGGTAGCACAGGTGCACCCGACTACGCCTGTTCGGGAACAGAGAAGCCCCAAACAAGTATAGCAGGTACGCCCGGGCCATCTGGGCCGCCTCCTCGTCAGTCGCGGGCTCGTGGTCCCAGTACTCCACGAACTGCCCGTAAGCTGCCATCCCTCCGCTGTGGCGTGGCACGCGCCCAAGGAACCACCTTAGAGCCGCATCGTCCAGCACCAGGCTCGAGTCGTAAGGGATCGGGTCTCCGCCAACCCTGAGCCCTGTGATCGCAGCGAAGTCGAGGGGCGTCACCGTCATCTCCCCGAACTGGAAGTGGAAGGTGTTGGTGGTGTCCCACCACCTCTCCGCCAGCGCTGTAAGCACAGCCCGGTCCACCCTCACCACCGTCAGCAGCTGTACGAAGGGTCCGAACCTTGCTGCCTCCACCAATGCTCGCACCCTCTCAGGCAAGGCCCCGAAGTGCGCCAGTGAGCTGGCTGAGCCCTCGTGGCCGTACATGTCCGTCGTGCGCTGTTTCAACAAAGCAAGAAATAGCATTAGATCTCAAAGCAGGAAATGAAAGTTGAAGTAAATTGCGAAATTCGAGAAAAGATAGTGATCAGAAGCTCATCGTAGTCCACCCAGAGGAGATGTGTGAAGCTCGATCCCGGAGGAGCATCTCCTCAGGATAGTCGGCGCGGCCGGGGACGTAAGCCGTCATCCCCACAGCCTTAAAGAAGTGTAGTCGAAGAGCATAAGTAGCCGAAGTGAACTCGGGCTGCTCCCTCGCCAGGTAGACTCGCCGCCCCTCAAGGTAGGCTTTCGCCTCGTCTACCGCGGTAACCCGCACCTCAGCAGCCGCTTCGGCATCCGCCCTATCCCCTCCCAATTCCTCCGCCTCCGGTACAACCGCCTCCTTGGCATCCGAGCCCGCTCCGCTCAGCAGAGCCCCCAAAAGCGACGCCGAAGCCCGGTCCTCAGGTGTGCTAGCATCCTTCAGCACCGCGGCAACCACGGAGTCGAGACCGAGCGCGTCCAAGACATCCCGGGGCTCCGTGTCCTCTAGGAAGTCCCCGTCCGCGAAGGGAACAGGGCGTGAAGACCCGATCCCGCTATCCCCACTCCTCGGCTCCAGCACCGTCGCCGTCCTCAGCACCGGCGTCTCGCTGAACTGTCCGACGACTACCTCCTCACCACCGAAGTTGGCCATCCTCCCGTCGCTCGCCCGCTCGGCAGCCGCGAACAACTCCTCCACGGTAGGGGTAAGAGGCCTGCCCGAACCCCCGACTCCACTGCCCGAATCTCCGTCCCCGCTGCCGGAGCCCTCTGCTCCTGCCACCTCTGCACCCTCACCGGCAGCGGCCGCCGCTGATCTCCCTCCGGTGACCCCCGGGTCACCAACAGCCGCCACCACCGCGGCACCCGCCGTGGCATCGGCTGTGGCGTCCCTGCCGCGGGGCTCCACCCCTGCGCCACCACCGTTCCCCTCGGTTGCCACCACCGTGGCACCGGCGGTGACCTCCTGACCGATGACCTCCGTCCCTTCGCCGCCGCCGACCATCCCGTCTTCGTTCCCCCTCGCCATACCAAGATCGAGAGAGAGGGTGGATCGTGAGTGAGAAAGAGAGCGGATCATGAGAGGATCGAGAACGAGAGAGGATTGAGAGAGTTAAGAGAGGATTGAGGGAGTCGAGAGAGTAGAGTGGCCGTCGGTTTGGTTCTCGAGCGCTCGAGAACCAGGGTTTTAACCCCCAAATCAAAGAAGAAGATGAAGGGTCGGTGGTCCCCAACGACGGTCCTGAGCGCTCGAGACCATTCCCAAGCGCTCGGGAGTGGGTCCCTAGTGCTTGACTCTTTTTGTTGCTTTTCGTAAGCTCATGCATTTCACCTTGGTTAATGATCATTGTCTATCAAGAATTTTTACAAAATCAATCTCAGTCCTATTTAAATCCGAGTCGAGACAGAGTAATTGATGGCGGATTTCATTTCATGATCTATTCAAAATTGTTCTGCTTAGTGGTCGATAAAAATTTTTAAATTCTGCAATTGTCGATGTACTCACAAGAAGTTTTACCCAGCACGTGATACTTCTTTCATCATTTCGTCCACCGAACAGAGTAACGGATGGGCCCTAGTTCTTGTCTCTATCATTGTCGAGGCATTCGTCGATCTCTTTCCAAATGCATGCGTCACACGTGTTTGCATTTGCCCCAAAGAACTACGCTGGTCTAATCCCTACAAACGGGGTACGTAGGCAGTCTGAAAAGACACGACCTCATGCATTGAGTGCTTGTATGCTTTTAATCTGCATTTGATTCGTAAATTGAGGATTTGATTTGGCTTGAATTGGGTTGTCTCAATCTTTGGGCGACACTCGCATCCAAACATGATGCCGAGCGCCGTCCAAAGAGGGGCAACTGTAGACACCCCAATTTGGACTTGTCGAATTTCCTTAATTTGTGGCCCTGAGGCTCCCCGATGATGAATATGGGTCAGAACTAGCCTTGTACCAATTGAGACGTTGCTTCTTGAAAGAAATGGCCAAAATCAATCCCAAGCGCTCAGAAGCAGTCCCAAGCGCTAAAAACTGTTTTCCAAAAACCACTGGCATGGCTCACTCCCAAGCGCTCGAGAATGATGTCCCCAGCGCTCGAGACTACTCCCAAGCGCTTGAGACCTCTCACAGTGCCCAATGGGTGAAGAAGATTCCCACTATCCATGCAAGCCATCATTGCTCCGACTGAGGTGGGTCAACACTCAACCTCAGTCAGAGAAGAGATCAGCTGAAGATTTTATTCAAAAAACACTTGATTTTTCAAGACCATGGGTTATATTCCCTATATATATACCATGTCTTGCAGCAACAAAGGAGGTCTGCTCTCTCTCTAAAAAAAAAAGAAGAAAAAAACTTCCATCCCAATCTCAAGGGTGTTCTTTAAAATCATCAAAGAAAAGAGCAAGAGACTCAGAGTTTCTGGTTTTTGATCTCCACATTCACCTTTCACAACCATCCAAGGAGCAAAGTGTCAAGCAAAGGTAGAAACATTTCCATCTTTGGTCCAAATCAAGAGGTTGTTCTTCTCTCTAAGGAGGAGGGTCTCTCAGCCGGTCCCAGTCTTTAATACTGGTGTATGGTTGGGAGACCTTAGTGAAAAAAAAAGCAAGAACAAAGAGTCCACAAACAATGTTTTCCCAAAACCCCCTACTGGAAATACTCCAGAGCGCTCAAGAGTGGTCCTGAGCGCTCGGGACTGTTTCCAGTCCCATGCATGACATTTTGGTGAGTAGTAGGCTAGGGGTGAAGTGCACTTGTAAATAAAATGGTTTTATTCTGGCATGCAGACACAGGAGATCATTTTTCCTGAAACAGAAATGTTTCTTACAAATCTCAAATAAGAACAAAATTTCCTAAGTAAAAAATAAGATCTTCTCTTGTTAAAAACTTAGATAAGGGTGTTTGCACGATGAAGTGGTGCCATTTTCTATTTGAGAAGTAAGCTGGCATGCAGTTCACTCCCAAGCGCTTGAATCCATTCCTAAGCGCTCAGGAGTACATACATGCCATTGCGTTTCACTTTCCCTGTCTTCTGTGCTTTTCGAGCTTTTGCATGCATGGATGTGTACATTTCCTCTTTTAAAATTGTAGATCCGTTCGTGTAATGGCAAGGATACATGATTTGAAAACTTGAGGTCCAATCTCAGTCTTTCAAGTCCTCTGCTGAGCCAGTGGTCTGCTTAATAGTACTTCATTTTGCAGTCTTTACATTATGTTTTGTCAGTACTAACAGAAAGCGCAGGTGAGGGTTCAAACACTCCCAAGCGCTCAAGAGTGCTCTTGAGCGCTCGAGAGTGAAGCCAGTGAGCAGTATTGCATTTCTTGCTATCTTGCTGTCTTTCATCTCACAGTTACCCTCCCACACACATGCACCAGCATACACCGTTATTTGGCATCCTATTTGAGACTAACAAACTCTGCAGGATTTAGTCAGTAGAACTCCCAAGCGCTCGAGAGTACTCTCAAGCGCTCGAGAGTGAAGCCAGTAGCAGTTTATACAACTTTGCCATCATGCATGTGTCCATCATCATTTCATCACTCCTAGTACACAAGCACTAGCATACACCTTCTATTTGCCATACCTGTGGATACCTGCTACGTGTTTAACGAAACAAAATCCATTTGAAAAATCCCACAAACGTTTAGTAGAGACCGATATCGCGCCGGGCGAGGGGGGTGCCGTAAAACCCTTCCCCCCTCATAACATGGCTTCCGAACCCTCGAATGATCTCTGGTTTTCAATTCAAATCAATCAATTTTCAAATCGAAAGCGGTTTCTCGGGTAGCGAACCACAAATCAGGGTGGCGACTCTTAAAAATTCTTCAAATCGATCAGCCGGAGCAGTATGTGTTTTTCGGGCCACCCCGATCGCACCCGGGGCTGTGGTAGCCCACAGTACCATTATGTTGTGGTCGGTACCGTATGGATGTAGTCGTACGATATTGTACCATTCGATATTGTACCATTTTGGCGTGGTTTGGTATCGTATGGATGAACTCTTACGATATTGTACCATTTTCGTGTGGTTTGGTACCGTATGGAGGTACTCGTACGATATTGTACCGTTTTGGTGTTGTTTGGTACCGTATGTATGTACTCGTACGGTATTATAGCGTTTTGGTGTGGTTTGGTACCGTATGGAGGTACTCGTACGATATTGTACCATTTTAGTGTGGTTTTGTACCGTATGGATGTACTCGTACGGTATTGCACCATTTTGTGTGGTTTGGTACTGTATGGAGGTACTCGTACGGAATTGTACCATTTTGGTGTGGTTTGGGACCGTAACGAAGCACTAGTACGGTATTGTACCATTTTGGTGTGGTTTGGTATCGTATGAAAGTACTCGTACGATATTGTATTGTTTTGGTGTGGTTTGGTACCGCATAGAGGTACTCGTACGATATTGTACCGTTTTGGTGTGGTTTGGTACTGTATGGATGTACTCGAACGGTTTTTTACCGTTTTGGTGTGGTTTGGTACCGTATGGATGTACTCGTACGGTATTGTACCGTTTTAGGGCGGTTTGGTACCGTATGGAGGTACTCGTACGGTATTGTACCATTTTGGTGTGGTTTGGTACAGTAACGAAGTACTCATATGGTATTGTACCGTTTTGGTGTGGTTTGGTACAGTAACGGAGTACTCGTACGGTATTGTACCGTTTTGGTGTGGTTTGGTATCGTAACGAAGTACTCGTACGGTATTGTACCATTTTTGTGTGATTTGGTACCATAACAAAGTACTCGTACGGTATTGTACCTTTTTGGTGTGGTTTGGAACCGTATGGAGGAACTCGTACAATATTGTACCGTTTTGGTGTGGTTTGGTACCGTATGGGGGTACTCTGACTATATTGTACCGTTTTGGTGTTGTTTGGTACCGTATGGATGTACTCGTATGGTATTGTAGCATTTTGGTGTGGTTTGGTACCGTATGGAGGTACTCGTACAATATTGTACCGTTTTGGTGTTGTTTGGTACCGTATGGATGTACTCGCACGGTATTGTTCCGTTTTGGTGTGGTTTGGTACCGTATGGAGGTACCGGTACGATATTGTACCATTTTGGTGTGGTTTTGTACCGTATGGATGTACTCGTACGGTATTGTACAATTTTTGGGTGGTTTGGTACCGTATGGAGGTACTCGTACGGTATTGTATTCTTTTTGTGAGGTTTCGTACCGTAACGAAGCACTAGTACGGTATTGTACCATTTTGGTGTGGTTTGGTATCGTATGGTGGTACTCGTACGGTATTGTACCGTTTTGGTGTGGTTTGGTACAGTAACGAAGTACGTGTACGGTATTGTACCATTTTGGTGTGGTTTGGTATCGTAACGAAGTACTCGTACGGTATTGTACCGTTTTTGTGTGATTTGGTACCGTAACAAAGTACTCGTACGGTATTGTACCATTTTGGTGTTGTTTGGTACCGTATGAGGGTACTCAGACTATATTGTACCATTTTGGTGTTGTTTGGTACTGTATGGATGTACTCGTACGGTATTGTAGCATTTTGGTGTGGTTTGGTACCGCATGGAGGTACTCGTACGATATTGTACCGTTTTGGTGTTGTTTGGTACCGTATGGATGTACTACCACGGTTTTGTACCGTTTTGGTGTGGTTTGGTACCGTATGGAGGTACTGGTACGATATTTTACCGTTTAGGTGTGGTTTTGTACCGTATGGATGTACTCGTACGGTATTGTACAATTTTTGGGTGGTTTGGTACCGTATGGAGGTACTCGTACGGTATTGTACCCTTTTTGTGAGGTTTCGTACCGTAACGAAGCACTAGTACGGTATTGTACCATTTTGGTGTGGTTTGGTATCGTATGGTGGTAGTCGTACGGTATGGTACCATTTTGGTGTGGTTTGGTACAGTAACGAAGTACTTGTACGGTATTGTACCGTTTTGGTATCGTAACGATGTACTCGTACGGTACTGTACCGTTTTTGTGTGGTTTGGTACCATAAATAGTACTCGTACGGTATTGTACCATTTTGGTGTGGTTTGGTACCGTATGTAGGTACTGGTACGATATTGTACCGTTTTGGTGTGGTTTTGTACCGTATCGATGTACTCGTTCGGTATTGTACAATTTTTGGGTGGTTTGGTACCGTATGGAGGTACTCGTACAGTATTGTACCCTTTTTGTGAGGTTTCATACCGTAACAAAGCACTAGTACGGTATTATACCGTTTTGGTGTGGTTTGGTACAACAACGGAGTACTCGTACGGTATTGTACCGTTTTGGTGTGGTTTGGTATCGTAACGAAGTACTCATACGGTATTGTACCATTTTTGTTTTATTTGGTACCGTAACAAAGTACTCGTACGGTATTGTACCGTTTTGGTGTGGTTTGGTACCGAATGGAGGTACTCGTACGATATTGTACCATTTTGGGGTGGTTTGGTACCATATGAATGTAGTCGTACGATATTGTACTGTTTTGGCGTGGTTTGGTATCGTATGGATGTACTTGTACGATATTGTACCGTTTTGGTGTGGTTTGGTACCGTATGGGGGTACTCAGACGATATTGTACCGTTTTGGTGTTGTTTGGTACCGTATGGATGTACTCGTACGGTATTGTAGCGTTTTGGTGTGGTTTGGTACCGTATGGAGGTACTCGTATGATATTGTACCATTTTAGTGTGGTTTTGAACCGTATGGATGTACTCGTACGGTATTGCACCCTTTTGGTGTGGTTTGGTATCGTAACGAAGCACTAGTACGGTATTGTACAATTTTGGTGTGGTTTGGTATCGTATGGTGGTACTCGTACGGTATTGTACAGTTTTGGTGTGGTTTGGTACAGTAACAAAGTACTCGTGCGGTATTGTATCGTTTTGGTGTGGTTTGGTACCGTATGGAGGTACTCGTACGATATTGTACCGTTTTGCGTGGATTGGTACCGTATTGAGGTACTCCTATGGTATTGTACCATTTTACAGTGGTTTGGTACAGTAACGAAGTACTCATACGGTATTGTACCATTTTGGTGTGGTTTGGTACGGTAACGGAGTACTCGTACGGTATTGTACCATTTTGGTGTGGTTTGGTATCGTAACGAAGTACTCGTACGGTATTGTACCGTTTTTGTGTGATTTGGTACCGTAACAAAGTACTCGTACGGTATTGTACCATTTTGGTGTTGTTTGGTACCGTATGAGGGTACTCAGACTATATTGTACCATTTTGGTGTTGTTTGGTACTGTATGGATGTACTCGTACGGTATTGTAGCATTTTGGTGTGGTTTGGTACCGTATGGAGGTACTCGTACGATATTGTACCATTTTGGTGTGGTTTGGTTTCGTAACGAAGTACTCGTACGGTATTGTACCGTTTTGGTGGGGTTTGGTACCGTATGGATGTACTCGTATAGTATTGTACCGTTTTGATGTGGTTTGATACCGTATGGATGTACTTGTACGGTATTGCACCGTTTTGGCGCGGTTTGGTACCGTATGGAGGTAATCGTACGTTATTTTACCGTTTTGGTGTGGTTTGGTACCGTAACGAAGTACTCGTATGGTATTGTACCCTTTTGGTGTGGTTTGGTACCGTGAGGATGTACTCGTATGGTATTGTACCGTTTTGGTGCGGTTTGGAACCGCATGGATTTACTCGTACGGTATTGCGCCGTTTTGATGCGGTTTGAAACCGTAAGGAGGTACTCCTACGTTGTGGTACCATTTTGGTGTGGTTTGGTACCGTATGGAGGTACTCGTACGATATTGTACCGTTTTGGTGTGGGTTGGTACCGTATGGATGTACTCGTACGGTATTGTACCACTTTGGTGTGGTTTTTTATCGTATGGACGTACTCGTACGGTATTCCACCGTTTTGGTGCGGTTTGGTACGTATGGAGGTAGTCGTACGCTATTGAACCATTTTGGTGTGGTTTGGTACCATATGGAGTTACTCGTACGATATTGTACCGTTTTGGTATGGTTTGGTACCGCATAGAGGTACTTGTACGATATTGTACCGTTTTGGTGTGGTTTGGTACCGTAACAAAGTACTCGTACGGTATTGTACCATTTTGGTGTGGTTTGGTACCGTATGGAGGTACTCGTACGATATTGTACCATTTTGGTGTGGTTTGGTACTGTATGGAGGTACTCGTACGCTATTGTATCATTTTGGTGTGGTTTGGTACCGTAACGAAGTACTCGTACGGTATTGTACCGTTTTGGTGGGGTTTGGTACCGTATGGATGTACTCGTATGATATTGTACCCTTTTGTGGGGTTTGGTACCGTATGGATGCACTCTTACGGTATTGCACCGTATTGGTGCGTTTTGGTACCGTATGGAGGTACTCGAACGTTATTGTACCGTTTTGGTGTGCTTTTGTACCATATGGAGTACTCGTACGATATTGTACCATTTTTGTGTGGTTTGGTACCTTATGGATGTACTCCTACGGTATTGTACCGTTTTGGTATTGTTTGGTACCGTATGGCCGTACTCGTACGGTTTGTATTGGTTTGTACTATATGGAGGTGCTCGTACGTTTTTGTACCATTTTGGTGTGGTTTGGTGCCGTAACAAATTACTTGTACGGTATTGTGCCGTTTTGGTGTGGTTTGGTACCGCATGGAGGTACTCGTACGATGTTGTACCGTTTTGGTGTGGGTTGGTACCATAACAATATACTCATACAGTATTGTACCATTTTGGTGTTGTTTTGTACCGTATGGATGTACTCGTACGGTATTGTACCATTTTGGTGTCGTTTGGTACCGTATGGATGTACTCGTACGGTAAGGCACCATTTTGGTGTGGTTCGGTACCGTATGGATGTACTCATATGGTATTTTACCATTTTGGTGTGGTTTGGTACCGTATGGATATAATGGTATGGTATTGTACTGTTTTAGAGTGGTTTCGTGACTTATGGATGTACTACTTCGGTATTGTACCATTTTGGTGGTTTGTGGTACTGTAAGGAAGTACTCGTACGGTTTTGTACCATTTCGGTGTGGTTTGGTACCGTATGGATGTACTCGTACAGTATTGTACCGTTTTTGAGTGGTTTGGTACCGTAACAAAGTATTCGTACGGTATTGTACCGTTTTGGTGTGGTTTGGTACCGTATGGATGTACTCATACGGTATTGTACCATTTTCGTGTGGTTTGGTACCGTATGGAGGTACTCGTAGTTTGGTACCGTATAGATGTACTCGTGCGGTATTGCACCATTTTGGTACGGTTTGGTACCGTATGGAGGTACTCGTACGTTATTGTACCGTTTTGGTGTGTTTTGGTACCGTATGAAGGTACTCGTACGATATTGTACCATTTTGGTGTGGTTTGGTACCGTATGGATTTACTCGTACGGTATTGTACCGTTTTGGTGTGGTTTGGTACCGTATGGATGTACTCATACGGTATAGCACCGTTTTGCTGTGGTTTGGTACCGTATGGATATAGTCGTATGGTATTGTACTGTTTTGGTGTGGTTTCGTACCTTATGGATGTAGTGTTATGGTATTGTACCATTTAGGTTTTTTTTGGTACCCTAAAGAAGTACTTGTACGGTATTATACCATTTCGGTGTAGTTTACTACCGTATGGATGTACTCCTTCGGTATTGTACCGTTTTGGTGTGGTTTGCTACCGTATGGATGTACTCGTACAGTATTGTACCATTTCGGTGTGGTTTGGTATCAAATGCATGTACTCATTCGGTATTGTACCGTTTCGGTGTGGTTTGGTACCGTATGGATGTATTCGTTCGGTATTTTACCATTTCGGTGCGGTTTGGTACCGTATGGATGTACTCGTACCGTATTGCACCGTTTTGGTGCGGTTTGGTATCGTATGGAGGGACTCGTATGCTATTGTACCATTTTGTGTGGTTTGGTAACGTATGGATATAATCGTAAGGTATTGTACCGTTTTGGTTTGGTTTCGTACCTTATGGATGTACTGGTACGGTATTGTACCATTTTGGTGTTTTTTGGTACCGTATGGAAGTACTCGTATAGTATTGTACCATTTCGGTGTGGTTTGGTACCGTACGGATGTACTCGTTCGGTATTCTACCGTTTTGGTGTGGTTTGATACCGTATGGATGTACTCGTACGGTATTGTACCGTTTTGGCGCAGTTTGGTACCGTATGGAGGTAATCGTACGTTATTTTACGATTTTGGTGTGATTTGGTACCGTAACGAAGTACTCGTACGGTATTGTACCCTTTTGGTGTGGTTTGGTACCGTAAGGATGTACTCGTACGATATTGTACCGTTTTGGTGCGGTTTGGAACCGCATGGATTTACTCGTACGGTATTGCGCCGTTTTGTTGCGGTTTGAAACTGTAAGGAGGAACTCCTACGTTGTGGTACCGTTTTGGTGTGGTTTGGTACCGTATGGAGGTACTCGTACGATATTGTACCATTTTAGTGTGGTTTGGTACCGTATGCATGTACTCGTGCGGTATTGCTCCATTTTGGTATGGTTTGGTACCGTATGGAGGTACTTGTATGTTATTGTACCGTTTTGGTGTGTTTTGGTACCGTATGGAGGTACTCATACGATATTGTTCCATTTTAGTGTGATTTGGTACCGTATGAATTTACTCGTATGGTATTGTACCGTTTTGGTGTGGTTTGGTACCGTATGGATATAGTCGTACGGTATTGTACTATTTTGGTGTGATTTCGAACCTTATGGATGTACTGGTACGGTTTTGTACCATTTTGGTGTTTTTTGGTACCCTAAAGAAGTACTTGTACGGTATTGTACCATTTCTGTGTGGTTTAGTACCGTATTGGTGTACTCGTTCGGTATTGTACCGTTTTGGTGTGGTTTGATACCGTATGGATGTACTCGTACGGTATTGTACCATTTCGGTGTGGTTTGGTATCGTATGCATGTACTCGTTCGGTATTGTACCTTTTTCGTGTGGTTTGGTACCGTATGGATGTATTCATTCGGTATTTTACCGTTTTTGTGCGGTTTGGTACCGTATGGATGTACTCGTACCGTATTGCACCGTTTTGGTATGGTTTGGTACCGTATGGAGGTACTCGTATGTTATTGTACCGTTTTGGTGTGTTTTGGAACCGTATGGAGGTACTCGTACGATATTGTACCGTTTTGGTGTGGTTTGGTACCGTATGAATTTACTCGTACGGTATTGCACCGTTTTGGTGTGGTTTGGTACCGTATGGATGTACTCATACGGTATAGCACCGTTTTTGTGTGGTTTGGTACCATATGGATATAGTCGTACGGTATTGTACTGTTTGGTGTGATTTCGAACCTTATGGATGTACTGGTACGGTTTTGTACCATTTTGTTGTTTTTTGGTACCCTAAAGAAGTACTTGTACGGTATTGTACCATTTCTGTGTGGTTTAGTACCGTATGGGTGTACTCGTTCGGTATTGTACCATTTTGGTATGGTTTGATACCGTATGGATGTACTCGTACGGTATCGTACCATTTCGGTGTGGTTTGGTATTGTATGCATGTACTCGTTCGGTATTGTACCTATTTGGTGTGGTTTGGTACCGTATGGATGTATTCGTTCGGTATTTTACCGTTTTTGTGCGGTTTGGTACCGTATGGATGTACTCGTACCGTATTGCACCGTTTTGGTGCGGTTTGGTACCGTATGGAGGTACTCGTACGCTATTGTACCATTTTGTGTGGTTTGGTAACGTATAGATATAATCGTAAGGTATTGTACCATTTTGGTATGGTTACGTACCTTATGGATGTACTGGTACGGTATTGTACCATTTTGGTGTTTTTTTGTACCGTAAGGAAGTACTCGTACGGTATTGTACCATTTCGATGTGGTTTGGTACCGTATGGATGTACTCGTTCGGAATTGCACCGTTTCGGTGTGGTTTGATACCGTATGGATGTACTCGTACGGTATTGTACCATTTCGGTGTGGTTTGGTACCGTATGGATGTACTCGTTCGGTATTGTACCGTTTTGGTGTGGTTTGATACCGTATGGATGTACTCGTACAGCATTGCACCGTTTTGGTGGGGTTTGGTACCGTATGGATGCACTCGTACGGTATTGTACCATTTTGGTGTGGTTTGGTACCGTATGGATGTACTCGTACGGTATAGCACCATTTTGGTGTGGTTTGGTACCGTATGGATGTACTCATATGGTATTTTACCATTTTGGTGTGGTTTGGTACCCTAAGGATATAATCGTATGGTATTGTAACATTTTGGTGTGGTTTCGTGACTTATGGATGTACTACTACGGTAATGTACCATTTTGGTGGTTTGTGGTACTGTAAGGAAGTATCGTACGGTTTTGTACCATTTCGGTGTGGTTTGGTACCGTATGGATGTACTCGTACGGTATTGTACCGTTTTTGTGTGGTTCGGTACCGTAACAAAGTACTCGTACGGTATTGTATCATTTTGTTGTGGTTTGATACCGTATGGATGTACTCGTACGGTATTGTACCGTTTTGGTGTGGTTTTGTACCGTATGGAGGTACTCGTAGTTTAGTACCGTATGGATGTACTCGTGCGGTATTGCACCGTTTTGGTATGGTTTGGTACCGGATGGAGGTACTCGCATGTTATTGTACCGTTTTGGTTTGTTTTGGTACCGTATGGAGGTACTCGTACGATATTGTACCATTTTGGGGTGGTTTGGTACCGTATGAATTTACTCGTACGGTATTGTACCATTTTGGTGTGGTTTGGTACCGTGTGGATGTACTCATACGGTATACCACCGTTTTTGTGTGGTTTGGTACCGTATGGATAGAGTCGTATGGTATTGTACTGTTTTGGTGTGATTTCGAACCTTATGGATGTACTGGTACGGTTTTGTACCATTTTGGTGTTTTTTGGTACCCAAAAGAAGTACTTGTACGGTATTGTACCATTTCTGTGTGGTTTAGTACAGTATGGGTGTACTCGTTCGGTATTGTACCATTTTGGTGTGGTTTGATACCGTATGGATGTACTCGTACGGTATTGTACCATTTCGGTGTGGTTTGGTATCGTATGCATGTACTCGTTCGGTATTGTACCTTTTTGGTGTGGTTTAGTACCGTATGGATGTATTCGTTCGGTATTTTACCATTTTTGTGCGGTTTTGTACCGTATGGATGTACTCGTACCGTATTGCACCGTTTTGGTGCGGTTTGGTATCGTATGGAGGGACTCGTATGCTATTGTACCATTTTGTGTGGTTTGGTAACGTATGGATATAATCGTAAGGTATTGTACCATTTTGGTTTTGTTTCGTACCTTATGGATGTACTAGTACGGTATTGTACCATTTTGGTGTTTTTTGGTACCGTATGGAAGTACTCGTATAGTATTGTACCATTTCGGTGTGGTTTGGTACCGTACGGATGTACTCGTTCGGTATTGTACCGTTTTGGTGTGGTTTGATACCGTATGGATGTACTCGTACGGTATTGTACCGTTTTGGCGCAGTTTGGTACCGTATGGAGGTAATCGTACGTTATTTTACGATTTTGGTGTGATTTGGTTCCGTAACGAAGTACTCGTACGGTATTGTACCCTTTTGGTGTGGTTTGGTACCGTAAGGATGTACTCGTACGATATTGTACCGTTTTGGTGCGGTTTGGAACCGCATGGATTTACTCGTACGGTATTGCGCCGTTTTGTTGCGGTTTGAAACTGTAAGGAGGTACTCCTACGTTGTGGTACCGTTTTGGTGTGGTTTGGTACCGTATGGAGGTACTCGTACGATATTGTACCATTTTAGTGTGGTTTGGTACCGTATGCATGTACTCGTGCGGTATTGCTCCGTTTTGGTATGGTTTGGTACCGTATGGAGGTACTCGTATGTTATTGTACCGTTTTGGTGTGTTTTGGTACCGTATGGAGGTACTCATACGATATTGTTCCATTTTAGTGTGATTTGGTACCGTATGAATTTACTCGTATGGTATTGTACCGTTTTGGTGTGGTTTGGTACCGTATGGATATAGTCGTACGGTATTGTACTATTTTGGTGTGATTTCGAACCTTATGGATGTACTGGTACGCTTTTGTACCATTTTGGTGTTTTTTGGTACCCTAAAGAAGTACTTGTACGGTATTGTACCATTTCTGTGTGGTTTAGTACCGTATGGGTGTACTCGTTCGGTATTGTACCGTTTTGGTGTGGTTTGATACCGTATGGATGTACTCGTACGGTATTGTACCATTTCGGTGTGGTTTGGTATCGTATGCATGTACTCGTTCGGTATTTTACCTTTTTTGTGTTGTTTGGTACCGTATGGATGTATTCGTTCGGTATTTTACCGTTTTTGTGCGGTTTGGTACCGTATGGATGTACTCGTACCGTATTGCACCGTTTTGGTATGGTTTGGTACCGTATGGAGGTACTCGTATGTTATTGTACCGTTTTGGTGTGTTTTGGAACCGTATGGAGGTACTCGTACGATATTGTACCGTTTTGGTGTGGTTTGATACCGTATGAATTTACTCATACGGTATTGCACCGTTTTGGTGTGGTTTGGTACCGTATGGATGTACTCATACGGTATAGCACCGTTTTGGTGTGGTTTGGTACCATATGGATATAGTCGTACGGTATTGTACTGTTTTGGTGTGATTTCGAACCTTATGGATGTACTGGTACGGTTTTGTACCATTTTGTTGTTTTTTGGTACCCTAAAGAAGTACTTGTACGGTATTGTACCATTTCTGTGTGGTTTAGTACCGTATGGGTGTACTCGTTCGGTATTGTACCATTTTGGTATGGTTTGATACCGTATGGATGTACTCGTACGGTATCGTACCATTTCGGTGTGGTTTGGTATCGTATGCATGTACTCGTTCGGTATTGTACCTTTTTGGTGTGGTTTGGTACCGTATGGATGTATTCGTTCGGTATTTTACCGTTTTTGTGCGGTTTGGTACCGTATGGATGTACTCGTACCGTATTGCACCGTTTTGGTGCGGTTTGGTACCGTATGGAGGTACTCGTACGCTATTGTACCATTTTGTGTGGTTTGGTAACGTATAGATATAATCGTAAGGTATTGTACCATTTTGGTATGGTTACGTACCTTATGGATGTACTGGTACGGTATTGTACCATTTTTGTGTTTTTTTGTAACGTAAGGAAGTACTCGTACGGTATTGTACCATTTCGATGTGGTTTGGTACCGTATGGATGTACTCGTTCGGAATTGCACCGTTTTGGTGTGGTTTGATACCGTATGGATGTACTCGTACGGTATTGTACCATTTCGGTGTGGTTTGGTACCGTATGGATGTACTCGTTCGGTATTGTACCGTTTTGGTGTGGTTTGGTACCGTATGGATGTACTCGTACGGTATTGTACCATTTTGGTGTGGTTTGGTACCGTATGGATGTACTCGTACGGTATAGCACCATTTTGGTGTGGTTTGGTACCGTATGGATGTACTCATATGGTATTTTACCATTTTGGTGTGGTTTGGTACCCTATGGATATAATCGTATGGTATTGTAACATTTTGGTGTGGTTTCGTGACTTATGGATGTACTACTACGGTAATGTACCATTTTGGTGGTTTGTGGTACTGTAAGGAAGTATCGTACGGTTTTGTACCATTTCGGTGTGGTTTGGTACCGTATGGATGTACTCGTACGGTATTGTACCGTTTTTGTGTGGTTTGGTACCGTAACAAAGTACTCGTACGGTATGGTATCATTTTGGTGTGGTTTGATACCGTATGGATGTACTCGTACGGTATTGTACCGTTTTGGTGTGGTTTCGTACCGTATGGAGGTACTCGTAGTTTAGTACCGTATGGATGTACTCGTGCGGTATTGCACCGTTTTGGTATGGTTTGGTACCGGATGGAGGTAGTCGTATGTTATTGTACCGTTTTGGTGTGTTTTGGTACCGTATGGAGGTACTCGTACGATATTGTACCATTTTGGGGTGGTTTGGTACCGTATGAATTTACTCATACGGTATCGTACCATTTTGGTGTGGGTTGGTACCGTGTGGATGTACTCATACGGTATACCACCGTTTTTGTGTGGTTTGGTACCGTATGGATAGAGTCGTATGGTATTGTACTGTTTTGGTGTGATTTCGAACCTTATGGATGTACTGGTACGGTTTTGTACCATTTTGGTGTTTTTTGGTACCCAAAAGAAGTACTTGTACGGTATTGTACCATTTCTGTGTGGTTTAGTACAGTATGGGTGTACTCGTTCGGTATTGTACCATTTTGGTGTGGTTTGATACCGTATGGATGTACTCGTACGGTATTGTACCATTTCGGTGTGGTTTGGTATCGTATGCATGTACTCGTTCGGTATTGTACCTTTTTGGTGTGGTTTGGTACCGTATGGATGTATTCGTTCGGTATTTTACCATTTTTGTGCGGTTTTGTACCGTATGGATGTACTCGTACCATATTGCACCGTTTTGGTATGGTTTGGTACCGTATGGAGGTACTCGTATGTTATTGTACCGTTTTGGTGTGTTTTGGTACCGTATGGAGGTACTCGTACGATATTGTACCATTTTGGTATGGTTTGGTACCGTATGAATTTACTCGTACGGTATTGTACCGTTTTGGTGTGGTTTGGTACCGTATGGATGTACTCATACGGTATAGCACCGTTTCGGTGTGGTTTGGTACCGTATGGATATAGTCATATGGTATTGTACTATTTTGGTGTGATTTAGAACCTTATGGATGTACTGGTACGGTTTTGTACCATTTTGGTGTTTTTTGGTACCCTTAAGAAGTACTTGTACGGTATTGTACCATTTCTATGTGGTTTAGTACCATATGGGTGTACTCGTTCGGTATTGTACCATTTTGGTGTGGTTTGATACCGTATGGATGTACTCGTACGGTATTGTACCATTTCGATGTGGTTTGGTATCGTATGCATGTACTCGTTCGGTATTGTACCTTTTTGGTGTTGTTTGGTACCGTATGGATGTATTCGTTCGGTATTTTACCATTTTTTTGCGGTTTGGTACCGTAAGGAAGTACTCGTACCGTATTGTACCATTTCGATGTGGTTGGTACCGTATGGATGTACTCGTTCGGAATTGTACCGTTTTGGTGTGGTTTGATACCGTATGGATGTACTCGTACGGTATTGTACCATTTCGATGTGGTTTGGTACCGTATGGATGTACTCGTTCGAAATTGTACCGTTTTGGTGTGGTTTGATACCGTATGGATGTACTCGTACGGTATTGTACCATTTCGGTGTGGTTTGGTACTGTATGGATGTACTCGTTCGGTATTGTACCGTTTTGGTATGGTTTGATACCGTATGCATGTACTCGTACAGCATTGCACCGTTTTGGTGGGGTTTGGTACCGTATGGATGTACTCGTACGGTATTGTACCATTTTGGTGTGGTTTGGTACCGTATAGATGTACACGTACGGTATAGCTCCATTTTGGTGTGGTTTGGTACCGTATGGATGTACCCATATGGTATTTTACCATTTTGGTGTGGTTTGGTACGGTATGGATATAATCGTATGGTATTGTACCGTTTTGGTGTGGTTTCATGACTTATGGATGTACTACTACGGTAATGTACCATTTTGGTGGTTTGTGGTACTGTAAGGAAGTACTCGTACGGTTTTGTACCATTTCGGTGTGGTTTGGTACCGTATGGATGTACTCCTACTGTATTGTACCGTTTTTGTGTGGTTTGGTTCCGTAACAATGTACACGTACGATATTGTACCATTTTGGTGTGGTTTGGTACCGTATGGATTTACTCGTACGGTATTGTAGCGTTTTGGTGTGGTTTGGTACCGTATGGAGATACTCGTAGTTTGGTACAGTATGGATGTACTCGTGCGGTATTGCACAGTTTTGGTACCGTTTTGGTACGGTTTGGTACCGTACGGAGGTACTCGTACGTTATTGTATCGTTTTGGTGTGGTTTGGTAACGTATGGAAGTACTCGTATGATATTGTACCATTTTGGTGTGGTTTGGTACCGTATGGAGGTACTCATACGGTATATTACCGTTTTGGTGTGGTTTGGAAACGTATGGACGTACTAGTACGGTGTTTCGCCATTTTGGTGTGGTTTGGTGCCGTATGGATGTACTCGTACGGTATTGTACCATTTTAGTTTGGTTTTGTACCGTATGGACGTACTCGTACGGTATTCCACCGTTTCGGTGCGGTTTGGTACCGTATGGAGGTACTCGTACACTATTGTACCATTTTGGTGTGGTTTGGTACCGTATGGTGGTACTCCTACGATATTGTACCGTTTTAGTGTGGTTTTGTTCCGAATGGATGTAGTCGTACGGTATTGTACCGGTTTTGTGTGGTTTGATAGCGTATGGACGTACTCGTATGGTATTGTACCGTTTTTGTGTGGTTTGGTACCGTAACGAAGCACTAGTACGGTATTGTACCAATTTCGTGTGGTTTGGAATCGTATGGTATTACTCATACTCTATTGTGCCGTTTTTGTGTGGTTTCGTACCGTAACAAAGTACTCGTACAGTATTGTACCGTTTTGGTGTGGTTTGGTACCGTATGGAGGTACTCGTACGATATTGTACCGTTTTGGTGTGGTTTGGTACCGTATGGATGTACTCGTACGGTATTGTACCGTTTTGGTGTGGTTTGGTACCGCATGGCGGTACTCGTACGGTATTGTACGGTTTGGTTTGCTTTGGTACCGTATGGAGGTACTCGTACGTTATTGTACAGTTTTGGTGTTTTTTGGTACCGTATGGAAGTATTTGTACGGTATTGTATCATTTCGGTGTGTTTTGGTACCATATGGATGTACTCGTACGGTATTGTACCGTTTTGGTGTGGTTTGATACCGTATGGATGTACTTGTACGGCATTGCACCGTTTTGGTGCGGTTTGGTACCGTATGGAGGTACTCGTACACTATTGTACCCGTTTTGGTGGGGTTTGGTACCGTATGGAGGTACTCGTACGGTATTGTACCATTTTAGTGTGGTTTGGTACCGTAACAAAGCACTAGTACGGTATTGTACCATTTTGGTGTGGTTTGGTATCGTATGGTGGTACTCTTACGGTATTGTGCAGTTTTTGTGTGGTTTCGTACCGTAACAAAGTACTCGTACGGTAATGTACCGTTTTGGTGTGGTTTGGTACCGTATGGAGGTACTCGTACGATATTGTAACGTTTTGGTGTGGTTTGGTGCCGTATGGATGTACTCGTATGGTATTGTACCGTTTTGGTGCGGTTTGGTACCGTATGGATGTAGTCGTACGGTATAGCACCGTTTTGGTGGGGTTTGGTACCGTATGTAGGTTCTCGTACGCTATTGTACCATTTTAGTGTGGTTTGGTACCGTACGGATGTACTCGTACCGTATTGCACCATTTTGGTGCGGTTTGGTACCGTATGGAAAGACTCGTACGCTATTGTACCAATTTGGTGTGGTTTGGTACCGTATGGAGGTACTCGTACGATATTGTACCGTTTTGGTGTGGTTTGGTAACGTATGGATGTACTCATACGGTATTAAATCGTTTTGGTGTGGTTTGGTACCGTGTGGAGGTACTCGTACGGTATTGTACACTTTTGGTGTTGTTTGGTACCGTATGGAGGTACTCGAACGATATTGTACAATTTTGGTGTTGCTTCATTTCGTAACGAAGTACTTGTACGGTATTGTACCGTTTTGGAGGGGTTTGGTACCGTAAAGACGTATTCGTACGATATTGTACCATTTTGGTGTGGTTTGGTACCGTATGGATGTACTCGTACGGTATTGCATGGAGGTAATCGTACGTTATCGTACCATTGTGGTGGGGTTTGGTAACGTATGGAGGTACTCGTACGATATTGTACAATTTTTGTGTGGCTTCGTTTCGTAACGAAGTACCCGTACGGTATTGTACCATTTTGGAGGCGTTTGGTACCGTAAAGACGTACTCGTACGATATTGTACCATTTTGGTGTGGTTTGGTACCGTATGGATGTACTCGTACGGTATTGCATGGAGGTACTCGTACGTTATCGTACCATTTTGGTGGGGTTTGGTACCTTATGGATGTACTCGTACGATATCGTACCATTTTTGTGTGGTTTGGTACCGTATGGATGTACTCGTACGGCATTGCATCGTTTTGGTGCGGTTTGGTACCGTATGCAGGTACTCGTACAATATTGTACCGTTTTGGTGTGGTTTGGTACCGTATGTATGTACTCGTATGGTATTGTACCTTTTGGTGCGGTTTGGTACCGTATGGATGTAGTCGTACGGTATTGCACCGTTTTGGTGGGGTTTGGTACCGTATGTAGGTTCTCGTACGCTATTGTACCATTTTGGTGTGGTTTGGTACCGTATGCATGTACTCGTACCGTATTGCACCATTTTGGTGCGGTTTGGAACTGTATCGAAAGACTCGTATGCTATTGTAACGTTTTGGTGTGGTTTGGTACCGTATGGAGGTACTCGTACGATATTGTACCATTTTGGTGTGGTTTGGTAACGTATGGATGTACTCATACAGTATTGAATCGTTTTGGTTTGGTTTGGTACCGTGTGGAGATACTCGTACGGTATTGTACACTTTTGGTGTGGTTTGGAACCGTATGGAGGTACTCGTACGATGTTGTACAATTTGGTTGGGGCTTCGTTTCGTAACGAACTACTCGTATGGTATTGTACCATTTTGGAGGGGTTTGGTACCGTAAAGACGTACTCGTACGAAATTGTACCGTTTTGGTGTGGTTTGGTACCCTATGGATGTACTCGTACGGTATTGCATGGAGGTACTCGTACATTCTCGTAGCATTTTGGTAGGGTTTGGTACCGTATGGATGTACTCGTACGATATTGTACCATTTTTGTGTGGTTTGGTACCGTATGGATGTACTCGTACGGCATTGCATCGTTTTGGTGCGGTTTGGTACCGTATGGAGGTACTCGTACGTTGTTGTACTATTATGGTGTGGTTTGGTACCGTGTGGCGGTACTCGTACGATATTGTACCATTTTGGTGTGGTTTGGTACCGTATGGATGTACTCGTACGGTATTGCATGGAGGTACTCGTACGTTATCGTACCGTTTTGGTAGGGTTTGGTACCGTATCGATGTACTCGTACGATATTGTACGTTTTTCTATGGTTTGATACCGTATGGATGTACTCGTACGGTATTGCACCGTTTTGGTGCAGTTTGGTACCGTATGGAGGTACTCGTACGTTATTGTACCATTTTGGTGTGGTTTGGTACCGTCTGGCGGTACTCGTACGATATTGTTCCATTTTAGTGTGGTTTGTTACCGTATGGATGTACTCGTACGGTATTGTACCGTTTTGGTGTGGTTTGGTACCGTATGGCGGTACTCCTACGGTATTGTACGGTTTGGTTTGCTTTGGTACCGTATGGAGGTACTCGTACGTTATTGTACCGTTTTGGTGTGGTTTGGTACCGTAATGAGTACTTGTACGGTATTGTAATATTTTGATGTGGTTTGGTACCCCATGGAGGTACTCGTACGATATTGTACCGTTTGGGTGTGGTTTGGTACCGTAACGATGTACTCGTACGGTATGGTACCGTTTTGGTGTGGTTTTGTACCGTATGGATGTACTCGTACGGTATTGTACCGTTTTGGTGTGGTTTGATACCGTATGGATGTACTTGTACGGCATTGCACCATTTTCGTGCGGTTTGGTACCGTATGGAGGTACTCGTACACTATTGTACCCTTTTTGGTGGGGTTTGGTACAGTATGGAGGTACTCGTACGGTATTGTACCATTTTAGTGTGGTTTGGTACCGTAACAAATCACTAGTACGGTATTGTACCGTTTTGGTGTGGTTTGGTATCGTATGGTGGTACTCATACGGTATTGTGCCGTTTTTGTGTGGTTTCGTACCGTAACAAAGTACTCGTACGGTATTGTACCGTTTTGGAGGGGTTTGGTACCGTAATGACGTACTCGTACGATATTGTACCGTTTTGGTGTGGCTTGGTACCGTATGGATGTACCCGTACGGTATTGCATGGAGGTACTCGTACGTTATCGTACCATTTTGGTGGGGTTTGGTACCGTATGGATGTACTCGTACGGTATTGCACCGTTTTGGTGTGGTTTGGTACCGTATGGATGTACTCGTGTGGTATTGTCCCGTTTTGGTGTGGTTTGGTACCGTATGAATATAATCGTATGGTATTGTACTATTTTGGTGTGGTTTCGTACCTTATGGATGTAGTGGTACGGTATTGTACCATTTTGGTGTTTTTTGGTACCGTATGGAAGTACTCGTACGGTATTGTACCATTTCGGTGTGTTTTGGTACCATATGGATGTACTCGTACGGTATTGTACCGTTTTGTTGTGGTTTGATACCGTATGGATGTAATTGTATGGCAATGCACCGTTTTGGTGCGGTTTGGTACCGTATGGAGGTACTCGTACACTATTGTACCCTTTTTGGTGGGGTTTGGTACCGTATGGAGGTACTCCTACGGTATTGTACCGTTTTAGTGTGGTTTGGAACCTTAACAACGCACTAGTACGGTATTGTACCATTTTGGGGTGTTTTGGTATCGTATGGTGGTACTCATACGGTATTGTGCCATTTTTGAGTTGTTTCGTACCGTAACAAAGTACTCGTACGGTATTGTACCGTTTTGGAGGTGTTTGGTTCCGTAAAGACGTACTCGTACGATATTGTACCATTTTGGTGTGGCTTGGTACCGTATGGATGTACTCGTACGATATTGCATGGAGGTACTCGTACGTTATCATAGCATTTTTGTGGGGTTTGGTACCGTATGGATGTACTCGTACGATATTTTACCATTTTCGTGTGGTTTGGTACGGTATGGATGTACTCGTACGGTATTGCACCGTTTTGGTGCGGTTTGGTACCGTATGGAGGTACTCGTACGTTATTGTACTATTTTGGTTTGGTTTGGTACCGTATGGAGGTACTCGTACGATATTGTACCATTTTGGTGTGGTTTGGTACCATATGGATGTACTCGTACGGTAATGCATGGAGGTACTCGTACGTTATCGTACCGTTTTGGTGGGGTTTGGTACCATATTGATGTACTCGTACGATATTGTACGTTTTTGACTGGTTTGGTACCGTATGGATGTACTCGTACGGTATTGCACCGTTTTGGTGCGGTTTGGTACCGTATGAAGGTACTCGTACGTTATTGTACCATTTTGGTGTGGTTTGGTACCGTATGGAGGTACTCGTACGATATTGTACCATTTTGGTGTGGTTTGGTACCGTATGGATGTACTCGTACGGTATTGTACCGTTTTGGTGTGGTTTGGTACCGCATGGCGGTACGCGTAAGGTATTGTACGGTTTGGTTTGCTTTGGTACCGTATGGAGATACTCGAACGTTATTGTACCGTGTTGGTGTTTTTTGGTACCGTATGGAAGTACTTGTACGGTATTGTATCATTTCGGTGTGTTTTGGTACCATATGGATGTACTCGTACGGTATTGTAACGTTTTGGTGTGATTTAATACCGTATGGATGTACTTGTACGACATTGCACCGTTTTGGTGCGGTTTGGTACCGTATGGAGGTACTCACACACTATTGTACCCTTTTTGGTGGGGTTTGGTACCGTATGGAGGTACTCGTACGGTATTGTACCATTTTAGTGTGGTTTGATACCGTAACAAAGCACTAGTACGGTATTGTACCGTTTTGGTGTGGTTTTGTATCATATGGTGGTAGTCATACGGTATTGTGCCGTTTTTGTGTGGTTTCGTACCGTAACAAAGTACTCGTACGGTAATGTACCGTTTTGGTGTGGTTTGGTACCATATGGAGGTACTCGTACGATATTGTACCGTTTCGGTGTGGTTTGGTGCCGTATGGATGTACTCGTATGATATTGTACCGTTTTGGTGCGGTTTGGTACCATATGGATGTAGTCGTACGGTAATTGACCGTTTTGGTGTGGTTTGGTACCATATGGATGTACTCGTACCGTATTGCACCATTTTGGTGCGGTTTGGTACCGTATGGAAAGACTCGTACGCTATTGTACCAATTTGGTGTGGTTTGGTACCGTATGGAGGTGTTCGTACGATATTGTACCGTTTTGGTGTTGTTTGGTAACGTAGGGATGTACTCATACGGTATTAAACCGTTTTGGTGTGGTTTGGTACCGTGTGGAGGTACTCGTACGGTATTGAACACTTTTGGTGTGGTTTGGTACCGTATGGAGGTACTCGTACAATATTGTACAATTTTGGTGTGGCTTCCTTTCGTAACGAAGTACTCGTACGGTATTGTACCGTTTTGGAGGGGTTTGGTACCGTAAAGACGTACTCGTACGATATTGTACCATTTTGGTGTGGTTTGGTACCGTATGGATGTACTCGTATGGTATTTCATAAAGGTAATCGTACGTTATCGTACCATTTTGGTGGGGTTTGGTAACGTATGGAGGTACTCGTACGATATTGTACAATTTTGGTGTGGCTTTGTTTCGTAACGAAGTACTCGTACGGTATTGTACCGTTTTGGAGGGGTTTTGAACCGTAAAGACATACTCGTCCAATATTGTACCGTTTTGGTGTGGTTTGGTACCGTATGGATGTACTCGTACGGTATTGCATGGAGCTACTCGTACGTTATCGTACCATTTTGGTGGGGTTTGGTACCGTATGGATGTACTCGTACGATATTGTACCATTTTTGTGTGGTTTGGTACTGTATGGATGTACTCGTACGGTAATGCAACGTTTTGGTGCGGTTTGGTACCGTATGGAGGTACTCGTACGATATTGTACCATTTTGGTGTGCTTTCGTACCGTATGGATGTACTCGTATGGTATTGTACCTTTTGGTGCGGTTTGGTACCGTATGGATGTAGTCGTACGGTATTGCACCGTTTTGGTGGGGTTTGGTACCGTATGTAGGTTCTCGTATGCTATTGTACCATTTTGGTGTGCTTTGGTACCGTATGGATGTACTCGTATCGTATTCCACCATTTTGGTGCGGTTTGGAACTGTATCGAAAGACTCGTACGCTATTGTAACGTTTTGGTGTGGTTTGGTACCGTATGAAGGTACTCGTACGATATTGTACCGTTTTGGTGTGGTTTGGTAACGTATGGATGTACTCATACGGTATTGAACCGTTTTGGTGTGGTTTGGAACCGTGTGGAGGTACTCGTACGGTATTGTACACTTTTGGTGAGGTTTGGTACCGTATGGAGGTACTCGTACGATATTGTACAATTTTGGTGGGGCTTCGTTTCGTAACGAAGTACTCGTATGGAATTGTACCGTTTTGGAGGGGTTTGGTACCGTAAAGACGTACTCGTACGAAATTGTACCATTTTGGTGTGGTTTGGTACCGTATGGATATACTCGTACGGTATTGCATGGAGGTACTCGTACGTTATCGTAGCATTTTGGTGGGGTTTGGTACCGCATGGATGTACTCGTACGATATGGTACCATTTTTGTGTGGTTTGGTACCGTATGGATGTACTCGTACGGTATTGCATCGTTTTGGTGCGGTTTGGTACCCTATGGAGGTACTCGTACGTTATTGTACTATTTTGGTGTGGTTTGGTACCGTGTGGAGGTACTCGTACGATATTGTACCATTTTGGTGTGGTGTGGTACCGTATGGATGTACTCGTACGGTATTGCATGGAGGTACTCGTACGTTATCGTACCGTTTTGGTGGGGTTTGGTACCGTATCGATGTACTCGTACGATATTGTACGTTTTTTTGTGGTTTGATACCGCATGTATGTACTCGTCCGGTATTGCACCGTTTTGGGGCAGTTTGGTACCGTATGGAGGTACTTGTACGTTATTGTACCATTTTGGTGTGGTTTGGTACCGTCTGGCGGTACTCGTAGATATTGTACCATTTTGGTGTGGTTTGGTACCGTATAGATGTACTCGTACGGTATTGTACCATTTTGGTGTGGTTGGTACCGCACGGCGGTACTCGTACGGTATTGTACGGTTTGGTTTGCTTTGGTACCGTATGGAGGTACTCGTACGTTATTGTACCATTTTGGTGTGGTTTGGTACCGTAATGAGTACTTGTACGGTATTGTAATATTTCGGTGTGGTTTGGTACCGCATGGAGGTACTCGTACGATATTGTACCGTTTGGGTGTTGTTTGGTACCGTAACGATGTACTCGTACGGTATTGTACCATTTTGGTGTGGTTTGGTACCGTATGGATGTACTCCTACGGTATTGTACCGTTTTGGTGTGGTTTGATACCGTATGGATGTATTTGTACGGCATTGCACCGTTTTGGTGCCGTTTCGTACCGTATGGAGGTACTCGTACACTATTGTACCCTTTTTGGTGGGGTTTGGTACAGTATGGAGGTACTCGCACGGTATTGTACCGTTTTATTGTGCTTTTGTACCGTAACAAAGCACTAGTACGGTATTGTACCATTTTGTTGTGGTTTGGTATCATATGGTGGTACTCATACGGTATTGTGCTGTTTTTGTGTGGTTTCGTACCGTAACAAAATACTCGTACGGTATTGTACCATTTTGGAGGGGGTTGGTACCGTAAAGACGTACTCGTACGATATTGTACCGTTTTGGTGTGGCTTGGTACCGTATGGATGTACCCGTACGGTATTGCATGGAGGTACTCGTACGTTATCGTACCATTTTGGTGGATGTACCCGTACAGTATTGCATGGAGGTACTCGTACGTTATCGTACCATTTTGGTGGGGTTTGGTACTGTATGGATGTACTCGTACGGTATTGCACCGTTTTGGTGTGGTTTGGTACCGTATGGATGTACTCGTGTGGTATTGTCCCGTTTTGGTGTGGTTTGGTACCATATGATTATAATCATATGGTATTGTACTATTTTGGTGTGGTTTCGTACCTTATCGATGTAGTGGTACGGTATTGTAACATTTTGGTGTTTTTTGGTACCGCTTGGAAGTACTCGTACGGTATTGTACCATTTCGGTGTGTTTTGGTACCATATGGATGTACTCGTACGGTATTGTACCGTTTTGGTGTGGTTTGATACCGTATGGTTTTACTGGTACGGCATTGCACCGTTTTGGTGCGGTTTGGTACCGTATGGAGGTACTCGTACACTATTGTACCCTTTTTGGTGGGGTTTGGTACCGTATGGAGGTACTCGTACGGTATTGTACCGTTTTAGTGTGGTTTGGTACCTTAACAAAGCACTAGTACAGTATTGTACCATTTTGGGGTGTTTTGGTATCGTATGGTGGTACTCATACGGTATTGTGCCATTTTGGAGTTGTTTCGTACCGTAACAAAGTACTCGTACGGTATTGTACCGTTTTGGAGGGGTTTGGTACCGTAAAGACGTACTCGTACGATGATGTACTGTTTTGGTGTGGCTTGGTACCATATGGATGTACTCGTACGGTATTGCATGGAGGTACTCGTACGTTATCGTACCATTTTTGTGGGGTTTGGTACCGTAACGATGTACTCGTACGATATTTTACCATTTTGGTGTGGTTTGGTACCGTATGGATGTACTCGTACTGTATTGCACTGTTTTGGTGCGGTTTGGTACCGTATGGAGGTACTCGTACGTTATTGTACTATTTTGGTGTGGTTTGGTACCGTATGGTGGTACTCGTACGATTTTGTACCATTTTGGTGTGGTTTGGTACCGTATGGATGTACTCGTACGGTATTGCATGGAGGTACTCGTACGTTATCGTACCGTTTTGGTGGGGTTTGGTACCGTATCGAAGTACTCGTACGATATTGTACGTTTTTGTGTGGTTTGGTACCGTATGGATGTACTCGTACGGTATTGCACCGTTTTGGTGCGGTTTGGTACCGTATGGAGGTACTCGTACATTATTGTACCCTTTTGGTGTGGTTTGGTACCGTATGGAGGTACTCGTACGATATTGTACCATTTTGGTGTGGTTTGGTACCGTATGGATGTACTTGTACGGTATTGTACCGTTTTGGTGTGGTTTGGTACCGCATGGCGGTACTCGTACGGTATTGTACGGTTTGGTTTGCTTTGGTACCGTATGGAGGTACTCGTACGTTATTGTACCGTTTTGGTGTTTTTTGGTACCGTATGGAAGTACTCGTACGGTATTGTATCATTTCGGTGTGTTTTGGTACCTTATGGATGTACTCGTACGGTATTGTACCGTTTTGGTTTGGTTTGATACCGTATGGATGTACTTGTACGGCATTGCACCGTTTTGGTGCGGTTTGGTACCGTATAGGTGTACTCGTACACTATTGTACCCTTTTTGGGGGGGTTTGTTACCGTATGGAGGTACTCGTACAGTATTGTATCGTTTTAGTGTGGTTTGGTACCGTAACAAAGCACTAGTACGGTATTGTACCGTTTTGGTGTGGTTTGGTATCGTATGGTGGTACTCATACAGTATTGTGCCATTTTTGTGTGGTTTCGTACCGTAACAAAGTACTCGTACGGTATTGTACCATTTTGGTGTGGTTTGGTACCGTATGGAGATACTCGTACGATATTGTACCGTTTTGGTGTGGTTTGGTGCCGTATGGATGCACTCGTATGGTATTGTACCGTTTTGGTGCGGTTTGGTACCGTATAGATGTATTCGTACGGTATTGCACCGTTTTGGTGGGGTTTGGTACCGTATGTAGGGTCTCGTAGGCTATTGTACCGTTTTGGTGGGGTTTGGTACCATATGGATGTACTCGTACCGTATTGCACCATTTTGGTGCGGTTTGGTACTGTATGGAAAGACTCGTACGCTATTGTACCAATTTGGTGTGGTTTGGTACCGTATGGAGGTACTCGTACGATATTGTACCGTTTTGGTGTGGTTTGGTAACGTATGGATGTACTCATACGGTATTAAACCGTTTTGGTGAGGTTTGGTACCGTCTGGAGGTACTCGTATGTTATTGTACTATTTTTGTGTGCTTTGGTACCGTATGGAGGTACTCGTACGATATTGTACCATTTTGGTGTGGTTTGGTACCGTATGGATGTACTCGTACGGTATTGCGTGGAGTTACTCGTACGTGATTGTACCGTTTTGGTGGGGTTTGGTACCGTATCGATGTACTCGTACGATATTATACGTTTTTGTGTGGTTTGGTACTGTATGGATGTACTCGTACGGTATTGCACCGTTTTGGTGCGGTTTTGTACTGGATGGAGCAACTCGTACGTTATTGTACCTTTTTGGTGTGGTTTGGTACCGCATGGAGGTACTCGTACGATATTGTACCATTGGGGTTTGGTTTGGTACCGTATGGATGTACTCGTACGGTATTGTACCGTTTTGGTGTGGTTTGGTACCGCATGGCGGTACTCGTACGGTATTGTACGGTTTGGTTTGCTTAGGTACCGTATGGAGGTACTCGTACGTTATTGTACCGTTTTGGTGTGGTTTGGTACCATAATGAAGTACTTGTACGGTATTGTAATATTATCGTGTGGTTTGGTACCGCATGGAGGTACTCGTACGATATTGAACCGTTTGGGTTTTGTTTGGTACCGTATTGTACTGTTTTGGTGTGGTTTGGTACCGTATGGATGTACACGTAGGATATTGTACCATTTTGGTGTGGTTTGGTACCGTATGGATGTACTCGTACGGTATTGCATGGAGGTACTCGTACGTTATCGTACCGTTTTGGTGGGGTTTGGTACCGTATCGAAGTACTCGTACGATATTGTACGTTTTTGTGTGGTTTGGTACCGTATGGATGTACTCGTACGGTATTGCACCGTTTTGGTGCGGTTTGGTACCGTAAGGAGGTACTCGTACGTTATTGTACCATTTTGGTGTGGTTTGGTACCGTATGGAGGTACTCGTACGATATTGTACCATTTTGGTGTGGTTTGGTACCGTATGGATGTACTCGTACGGTATTGTACTGTTTTGGTGTGGTTTGGTACCGTATGTATGTACTCGTACGGTATTGTACCGTTTTGGTGTGGTTTGGTACCGCATGGCGGTACTCGTACGGTATTGTACGGTTTGGTTTGCTTTGGTACCGTATGGAGGTAATCGTACGTTATTGTACCATTTTGGTGTGGTTTGATACCGTAATGAAGTACTTGTACGGTATTGTAATATTTTCGTGTGGTTTGGTACCGCATGGAGGTACTCGTACGATATTGTACCGTTTGGGTGTGGTTTGATACCGTAACGACGTACTCGTACCGTATTGTACTGTTTTGGTGTGGTTTGGTACCGTATGGATGTACTCGTACGGTATTGCACCGTTTTGGTGCGGTTTGGTACCGTATGGAGGTACTCGTACGTTATTGTACTATTTTGGTGTGGTTTGGTACCATATGGAGGTACTCGTACGATATTGTACCATTTTGGTGTCGTTTGATGCCGTATGGATGTACTCGTACGGTATTGCATGGAGGTACTCGTACGTTATCGTACCGTTTTGGTGGGGTTTGGTACCGTATCGATGTACTCGTACGATATTGTACGTTTTTGTGTGGTTTGGTACCTTATGGATGTACTCGTACGGTATTGTACGGTTTGGTTTGCTTTGGTACCGTATGGAGGTACTCGTACGTTATTGTACCGTTTTGGTGTGGTTTGGTACCGTGATGAAGTACTTGTACGGTATTGTAATATTTTGGTGTGGTTTGGTACCGCATGGAGGTACTCGTACGATATTGTAGCGTTTGGGTGTGGTTTGGTACCGTAACGATGTACTCGTACGGTATTGTACCGTTTTGGTATGGTTTGATACCGTATGGATGTACTTGTACGGCATTGCACCCTTATGGTGCAGTTTCGTACCGTATGGAGGTACTCGTACACTATTGTACCCTTTTTGGTAGGGTTTGGTACCGATGGAGGTACTCGTACGGTATTGTACCGTTTTAGTGTGGTTTGGTACCATAACAAAGCACTAGTACGGTATTGTACGGTTTTGGTATGGTTTGGTATCGTATGGTGCTACTCATATGGTATTGTGCCGTTTTTGTGTGGTTTCGTACCGTAACAAAGTACTCGTACGGTATTGTACCGTTTTGGTGTGGTTTGGTACCGTATGGATGTACTTGTATGGTATTGTACCGTTTTGGTGTAGTTTGGTACCGTATGGATGTAGTCGTACGATATTGCACCGTTTTGGTTGGGTTTGGTACCGTATGTAGGTTCTCGTAAGCTATTGTAACGTTTTGGTGTGGTTTGGTACCGTATGGATGTACTCTTACGGTATTGCACCATTTTGGTGCGGTTTGGTACCGTATGGAAATACTCGTACGCTATTGTACCGTTTTGGTGTGGTTTTGTACCGTATGGAGGTTGTCGTGCGATATTGTACCGTTTTGCTGTGGTTTGGTAACGTATGGATGTACTCATACCGTATTGAACCGTTTTGGTGTGGTTTCGTACCGAGTGGCGGTACTCGTCCAGTATTGTACACATTTGGTGTGGTTTGGTACCGTATGGAGGTACTCGTACGATATTGTACAATTTTGGTGTGGCTTCGTTTCGTAACGAAATGCTCGTACGGTATTGTACCGTTTTGGAAGGGTTTGGTACCATAAAGACGTACTCGTGCGATATTGTACCGTTTTGGTGTGGTTTGGTACCGTATGGATGTACTCGTACGGTGTTGCATGGAGGTACTCTTACGTTATTGTACCATTTTGGTGGGGTTTGGTACCGTATGGATGTACTCGTACGATATTGTACGTTTTTGTGTGGTTTGGTACGGTATGGATGTACTCGTTCGGTATTGCACCGTTTTGGTGCGGTTTGGTACCGTATAGAGGTACTCGTACGTTATTGTACTATTTTGGTGTGGTTTGGTACCATATGTAAGTACCCGTACAATATTGTACTATTTTGGTGTGGTTTGGTACCGTATGGATTTAGTCGTACGGTATTGCATGGAGGTACTCGTACGTTATCGTACCGTTTTGGTGGGGTTTGGTATCGTATCGACGTACTCGTACGATATTGTACCATTTTTGTGTGGTTTGGTACCGTATGGATCTACTCATACGATATTGCACCGTTTTCGTGCAGTTTGGTACCGTATGGAGGTACTCGTACGTTATTGTACTCTTTTGGTGTGGTTTGGTACCGTATGGAGATACTCGTACGATATTGTACCATTTTGCTGTGGTTTGGTACCGTATGGATGTACTCGTACGTTATTGTACTATTTTGGTGTGATTTGGAACCATATGGAAGTACTCGTACGATGTTGTGGGGTTTGGTAACGTATGGAGGTACTCGTACGATATTGTACAATTTTGGTGTGGCTTCGTTTCGTAACGAAGTACTCGTACGGTATTACACCGTTTTGGTGTGGTTTGGTAACGTATGGATGTACTCAAACGGTATTGAACCGTTTTGGTGTGGTTTGGTACCGAGTGCAGGTACTCGTACAGTATTGTACACATTTGGTGTGGTTTGGTACCGTATGGAGGTTCTCGTACGATATTGTACAATTTTGGTGTGGCTCCGTTTCGTAACGAAGTACTCGTACGGTATTATACCGTTTTGGAGGGGTTTGCACCGTAAAGACGTACTCGTACGATATTGTACCGTTTTGGTGTGGTTTGGTACCGTATGGATGTACTCGTACGGTATTGCATGGAGGTACTCTTACGTTATCGTACCATTTTGGTAGGGTTTGGTACCGTATGGTTGTACTCGTACGATATTGTACGTTTTTGTGTGGTTTGGTACCGTATGGATGTACTCGTACGGTATTTTACCGTTTTGGTGCGGTTTGATACCGTATAGAGGTACTCGTACGTTATTGTACTATTTTGGTGTGGTTTGGTACCATATGGAAGTACTCGTACGATATTGTACCATTTTGGTGTGGTTTGGTACCGTATGGATGTACTCGTACGATATTGCATGGAGGTACTCGTACGTTATCGTACCGTTTTGGTGGGGTTTGGTACCGTTTCGACGTACTCGTACGATATTGTACCATTTTTGGGTGGTTTGGTACCGTATGGATCTACTCGTACGGTATTGCACCGTTTTGGTGCGGTTTGGTACCGTATGGAGGTACTCGTACGTTATTGTACTCTTTTGGTGTGGTTTGGTTCCGTATGGAGGTACTCGTACGATATTGTACCATTTTGGTGTGGTTTGGTACCGCATGGATTTACTCGTACGGTATTGCGCTGTTTTGATGCGGTTTGGAACCGTATGGAGGTACTCGTACGATATTTTACCGTTTTGGTGTGGTTTGGTACCGTATGGACGTAATCGTACGGTGTTTACCGTTTTGGTGTGATTTGGTACCGTATGGAGGTCCTAGTACGATATTTTACCGTTTTGGTGTGGTTCGGTACCGTATGGTGGTACTCGTACGGTATCGTACCGTTTTGGTGTGGTTTGGTACCGTACGATACCATACCACACCAACACGGTACGATACCGTACGAGTACCACCATACGATACCTAACCACACCAAAACGGTACAATACCGTACTAGTACTTATTACATTATCAAACCACACAAAAAGGGTACAATACCGTACGAGTACCACCATAGGATACCAAATCACACCAAAACGGTACAATATCGTACGAGTATATCCATACGGTACCAAACCACACCAAAATGGTACAATATCGTACGAGTACCTCCATACGGTACTAAATCACACCAAAACGGTACAATAATGTTCGAGTACCTCCATACGGTACCAAACTGCACAAAAACGGTGCATTACCGTACGAGTACATCCATAAAGGTACCAAACCACACCAAAAGGGTACAATACCGTATGAGTACATCCATATGGTACCAAACCCCACCAAAATGGTTCAATACCGTACGAGTACTTCGTTACGGTACCAAACCACACCAAAATCGTACAATAGCGTACGAGTACCTCCATACGGTATCAAACCACACAAAAACGGTACAATACCGTAAGAGTACATCCATACGTTACCAAACCACACCAAAACAGTACAATATCGTACGAGCACCTCCATACGGTACCAAACCTCATCAAAACGGTACAATACCGTACGAGTATTTCGTTACGGTACCCAACCACACCAAAATCGTACAATAGCGTACGAGTACCTCCATACGGTACAAAACCACACCAAAAAGGTACAATACCGTATGAGTACATCCATACGTTATCAAACCACACTAAAACGTTACAATATCGTACGACTAACTCCATACGCGACCAAACCACACAAAAATGTTATAATAGCGTACGAGTACTTCCATACGGTACCAAACCGCACCAAAACGGTGCAGTACCGTACGAGTACATCCATAGGGTAACAAACCACGCCAAAACGGTACAATACCGTACGAGTACGTCCATACGGTACCAAACCCCACCAAAACGTACGAGTACATCCATACTGTACCAAACCATAACAAAACGAAACAATACCGTACGAGTACCTTCATACAGTACCAAACCCCACCAAAACGGTACAATAGCGTACGAGTACCTCCGTAAGGAACCAAACCGCACCAAAACGGTGCAATACCGTGCGAGAACATCCATACGGTACCAAACTACGAGTACCTCCATACGGAACCAAACCACACCAAAACGGAACAATACCGTATGAGTATAGCATACGTAACAAATCACACCTAAACGGTACAAAACCGTACGAGTACTTTGTTACGGTACCAAACCACAGCAAAACGGTACAATACCTTACGAGTATATGCATACGGTTCCAAACCACACGAAAACGGTACAATACCTTGCCAGTACATCCATAAGGTACGAAACCACTCCAAAACGGTACAATACAAAACGATTATATCCATACGGTACCAAACCAAACCAAAACGGTACAATACCATACGAGTACATTCATACGGTACCAAACCGCACCAAAATGGTACAATACCATACGAGTACATCCATACGGTCCCAAACCCCACCAAAACGGTGCAATACCGTACGAGTACATCCCTACGGTACAAAACCCATCAAAATGGTACAATACCGTACGAGTAAATCCATACGGTACCAAACCCCACCAAAACGGTACAATACCGTAAGAGTACATCCATACGGTACCAAACCACACCAAAACGGTACAATACCGTACGAGTAAATCCATACGGTACCAAACCACAACAAAACGGTACAATACCGTAGGAGTACATCCATACGTTACCAAACCACACAAAAACGGTACAATAACGTACGAGTACCTCCATACGGTACCAAACCGCACCAAAACGGTGCAATACCGTACGAGTAGATCCATACGGTACCAAACCACACAAAAATGGTACAATATCGTACGATTACGTCGATACGGTACCAAACCCCACCAAAACGGTACGATAACGTACGAGTACCTCCATGCAATATCGTACGAGTACATCCATACGGTACCAAACCACACCAAAATGGTACAATATTGTACGAGTACTTCCATATGGTACCAAACCACACCAAAATAGTACAATAACGAACGAGTACCTCTATACGGTATCAAACCGCACCAAAACGGAGCAATACCGTACGAGTACATTCATACGGTACCAAACCATACAAAAACGGTACAATATTGTACAAGAACATCCATACGGTACCAAACCACACCAAAACGGAACAATACCGTACGAGTACTTTGTTACGGTACCAAACAACACCAAAATGGTACAATACCCTACAAGTACATCCATACGGTACCAAACCACACCAAAATGGTACAATATCGTACGAGCACATCCATACGGTACCAAATCACACAAAAATGATACAACATCCATACGGTACCAAAACACACCAAAACGGTACAATATCGTACAAGTACCTCCATACGGTACCAAACCACACCTAAACGGTACAATATCGTACGAGTACTTTGTTACGGTACCAAACCACACAAAAACGGTACAATACCTTACGAGTATATCTATACGGTTCCAAATCACACGAAAACGGTAAATTATCGTACGAGTACCTCCATACGGTTCCAAACCACACTAAAACGGTACAACAACGTACGAGTACCTCCATACGGTACCTAACCGCACCGAAACGGTGCAATACCGTACGAGTACGTCCATACGGTACCAAACCACACCAAAACGATACAATATCGTACGAGTACATCCATACGGTATCAAACCACATCAAAATGGTACAATACCGTCCGAGTACTTCGTTACGGTACCAAACCACACCAAAACGGTGCTATACCGTATGAGTACATCCATACGGTATCAAACCACACCAAAACGGTACAATATCATACGTGTATCTCCATACGGTACCAAACCTCACCAAAACGGTACAACAACGTACGAGTACCTCCATACGGTTTCAAACCGCATCAAAACGGAGCAATACCGTACGAGTACATACATACGGTACCAAACCACACCAAAACGGTACAATACCGTACGTGTATCTCCATACGGTACCAAACCATACCAAAACGGTACAATACCGTACGAGTGCAACCAGACGATACCAAACCACTCCAAAATGGTACAATACCGTACTAGTGCTTCGTTACGGTACCAAACCACCCCAAAAGGGTACAATACCGTACGAGTACCTCCATACAGTACCAAACCACACCAAAACAGTACAATACCGTATGAGTACATCCATACGTTACCAAACCACACCAAAACGGTATAATATCGTACGAGTACCTCCATACGGTACCAAACCGCACCAAAACGGTGCAATACCGTACGACTACATCCATACGGTACCAAACCCCACCAAAACGGTATAATACCGTACGAGATCATCCATACAGTACCAAATCACACCGAAATGGTACAACACCGTTCGAGTACTTACTTACGGAACCAAAAAATACCAAAATCGTACAATACCGTGCCAGTACATCCATAAGGTACGAAACCATTCCAAAACGGTACAATACAATACGATTATATCCATACGGTACCAAACCACACCAAAACGGTACAATACCATACGAGTACATCCATACGGTAACAAACCGCACCAAAACGGTACAATACCATACGAGTACATCCAAATGGTACCAAATTCCACCAAAATGGTGCAATACCGTACGAGTATATATATCCCTACGGTACCAAACCCCACCAAAACGGTACAATACCGTACGAGTAAATCCATACGGTACCAAACCCCACCAAAACGCAACAATACCGTAGGAGTATATTCATATGGTATCAAACCACAAAAAAACGGTACAATACCGTACGAGTACATCCATACGTTACCAAACCACCCAAAAACGGTACAATAACAGACGAGTACCTCCATACGGTACCAAACCGCACCAAAACGGTGCAATAACGTATGGGTACATCCATACGGTACCAAACTATGAGTACCTCCATACGGAACCAAACCACACAAAAACTTAACATTACCGTACGAGTACATCGATACCGTACCAAACCACACCAAAATGGTACAACATCCATACGTACCAAAACACACCAAAACGGTACAATATCGTACGAGTACCTCCATACGGTACCAAACCACACCTAAACGGTACAATACCGTACGAGTACTTTGTTACGGTACCAAACCACACCAAAACATTTCAATACCGTACGAGTATATCCAAATGGTTCCAAACCACAAGAAAATGGTACAATATCGTACGAGTACCTCCATACGGTTCCAAACCACATTAAAACGGTACAACAACATACGAGTACCTCCATACGGTACCTAACCGCATCGAAACGGTGCAATACCGTACGAGTACATCCATACGGTACCAAACCACACCAAAACAATACAATATCGTACGAGTACAACCATACGGTATCAAACCCCAAAAAAAGGGTACAATACTGTACGAGTACTTCGTTACGGTACCAAACCACACCAAAACGGTGCTATACCGTATCAGTACATCCATACGGTACCAAACCACACCAAAACGGTACAATTCTCTACGAGTACCTCCATAAGGTACAAAACCACACCAAAACGGTACAATACCGTACGAGTACTTCGTTACGGTATCAAACCACACCAAAACGGTACAATACCGTACGAGTGCCACCATACGATACCAAACCACACCAAAACGGTACAATACCGTACTAGTGATTCGTTACGGTACCAAACCACACCAAAAGGGTACAATACCGTACGAGTACCTCAATACAATACCAAACCACACCAAAATAGTACAATACCGTATGAGTACATCCATACGTTACCAAACCACACAAAACGGTACAATATCGTACAAGCACCATCATATGGTTCCAAACCACACCAAAAGGGTACAATATCGTACGAGTACCTCTATACGGTACCAAACCGCACCAAAACGGTGCAATACCGTACAAGTACATCATACGGTACCAAACCGCACCAAAACGGTATAATACCGTATGAGAACATCCATACAGTACCAAACCACACCGAAATGGTACAACACCGTACAAGTACATACTTACGGTACCAAAAAACACCAAAATGGTACAATACCGTGCCAGTACATCCATAAGGTACGAAACCACTCCAAAACGGTACAATACAATACGATTATATCCATACGGTACCAAACCAAACCAAAACGGTACAATACCATACATGTAACGACCCTGAATTTTGGTCAATAAAAATTTCGTTCAATATTTGAATTTTATTTGAATTACTTATTTATTCTCTTGTGTGACTATATGATTGCTTATTAAATTCCTTCGTAGTTAGATTTCGGTCGTTGGTTAAACTTTCGACTAAAAACCCTATGTGACCAATTTAGTTAATTTCCAACCGACTACTTGGAGGAACCAAGCAACCGACTTACCTAGTTACTAGATGAACCTTTTGGACCTTTTGAAACTCTTGAACCTTTGTCTTTACCCATTAGTCCATAATGGTTAGGGTAATCTTTATCCATTGGACAATAGGCTTCCTATTAAAATATTTTGGTAAGTACAAGATATAGTATTTTAATGGTTTATAAAAACATGTGCTAGTACTTATATGCATTGTTTATTGGGGATTCTCCCACCCCTCCATTATCCATTGGATAATAACCACAAGGGTAATTTTTGTCCATTGGATAATAAACTTTTTATTATAAAAGTACATCTAGTCATTCAAAATCTTATTTTAAAATAAATGGTACTTGTACTCTTTTGTCCAATGGTTATTAACCGCAAGGGAAATTATTATCCATTGGGTAATAACCGCTAGGGAAGTTAGTAACCATTGGGTAATAAAGTCTTTTGACCAAATAAAGTATCGATGTGACTAGGGAACCTTCCAATAAAGTTGATGTGACTAGTCAACCTTTTCAACCCTAAAGAATTACTTATTTATTTTCTTTTATTGTTTTAGTTTTATTCTTTATGCTTTGGTTAATAAATTTTAGGGAAACTATTATCCATTGGATAATAGAAACCCAATTCTTTATATTAAAAGGATTTTTGAAAGATTTGAACAAAGTACTATAATCTTTTGGAAGTAGACTTTTATAATTACTTTAAAAGTACTTTTTGAATATTTTACTATAAAAAGTACCCAAGTAACCTTGGACCATTGGACAATAACCGTTAGGGTAACCTTTACCCATTGGACAAAAGCTTTTCCTTTATTATATTTGGCTAAGTACATATATATAAACACATGGGTAAATTTCAAAAAGGACATGTAGTCTTTTAAAAGACTTAAATTATGATTTAAAGTACTCGTACCTTATTATCCATTGGACGATAACCGTTAGGGTATTTATTATCCATTGGGTAATAGATTTATTCTTTCACCAAGTACATGGGTTTATTAAATTAGTCTTTTTTCTTAAACCCCATGTGATGAAATACCCATATTTTATTATGTAGCCCTTAAAGCCTAATATTCTCCTAAGTACCTTTTTATTATTTTGTATTGGGGTTTTGTACCCAATTGGATTTATTTATTGGGGAGTTGATCTTCCTAGAGTACAATACACATTAGTTTATTGGAGACATGTGTTTAATTAAGATTCTTATTTGGTTATTAGATTTTGGAAAAATCTTGTACTTGTACCTTACTTATTCTTGCATATATATATATATATATATATATATATATATATATATATATATATATTATGTGTGTGTGTGTGTGTGTGTACTAGGGAGAGAGAGAGAGGGAGAGGGAGAGAGAGATTGCCGAGAGAGAGAGAGGAGAGAGAGACCCGAGAGAGAGAGAGAGAGAGAGAGAGAGAGAGAGGAGGAAGGAGAAAGGAAGATGGGTTGTACCTTGACTTGACTTTCCTACATCTTTCAAGCCCATGGGAGAATCTTTCCCCTAACCAAACTTAACTCCCCATTTGTACTTCCATATTTGTTTTATAACCAAATCTTGTACCATTGTCCCCTTTCTTCCAACAAATCTCCCAAAGATCAAATCTAAGGACTAAACCTAGCCTTGCAAGCTACCTTATTAGGCCTTAGTCTATTTAAGCCTAATGACAACCTATGATGGACCTTTATGACACAATCATAGCCTTTATTAGCCTTAGACCTTGACTACAAGCTAAACCTAGATTATAATTACCTAGATTCCCCTAAAAAGCCTAAGATCTTAGTTGATTACATAGCCTTACACCTAAGATTTGGATTGGACAAGGCATGGCTTGACATATGAGGTGATTTGATGACTTAATGGAACAAATCCATGGAGGATTTAGAGAGAGAGAGGGCCGGCCATAGAGAGAGGGGAAGAGCCAAGAATTTTGCCTATAAATAGCACCCCATGTTTGCCATTCAACTCACACCTTCACCTAGCAACTTCTCTCTCTAGAAAATTAGTGTTCTTTCTTTGTTCTTGCTTTTGTTCTTCTTGTTCTTGAGTTGTTCTTGAGTTCTTCAAGAAACTCAACCTAAGCCGCCACTAAACCGCCACTCGACCACCCTTCGATCCAAAAGTAGTAGTAGTAATAGTCAAGTAGAAGTTTCGAGAGAAACCTTTCTCTTTCGAAGCTACCGGAGACCACCGTAGGAAGTTACTCCGCCCGACCACTGACGTACTTTCCGTAGCCGACTAACCTTTCGTAGCCGACTACCGCCGAGAAGAACTGTAAGGAAATCCTTACTTACTCCCTATTTATTTACTTACTCAAGTATAAAGTAGGTTATCTTTATTTACGTACTTATCGTTTGTTTAGAAATATTGTATTTCGATCTTTAAGATGATTATGAGTATGTATATATAAGTTGCTTGTATTATTTGTGGTATGTGATAAAGCATAAGTGATTTCACTCCAAAGACGTCCGTACATGTGGCGTTGTGCTTTGAATAAAGCATAAGTGATACACTCCAAAGGCGTCCGTACATGTGGCGTTATGCTATAAGTAGAATTGAGTGTGATGAGTAATATAGAATTGGATGATCTTGTTAGGATGATTCTTGCTTACGTTTGTCCTACCGCGGAGTCTTTGTATGTAAACGAGACACGAGAACCGAGAAAGTAGAAACATGACACCTAGGGTATGGTTAATTAAAAGAAATGTTTTCCGAGAAAGAAAATATTTTGAAACTACATAATGACCGGTTTTGGGAGATATTATGTGAGTCGTGTGCGTGTGTAAAAGAAATGTTTGAAAAGGATGAACTGTTTTGGAAAACCACAATGTGGCCGGACGTGGTAGCCCATTGTGTGGTGTGTGTTTTGTGTGTGTTCCAATGGGATCCGGGAAAAACGGAACCATTGTGAGGTTGTGTGCCAATGGGAACCCGGCGCGGCGGAACCATTGTGAGGATACTCGGGAACCCGGCGCGGCGGAACCGAGGTTGGGTGTGTATGCTTGGTTATCCGCGGTACGGAGCCAATGCAAATATTTTTGTGTGCCAATGGGAACCCGGCGCGGCGGAACCATTGTGAGGATACTTGGGAACCCGGCGCGGCGGAACCAAGGTTGGGTGTGTATGCTTGGTTATCCGCGGTACGGAGCCAATGCAAATATTTTTGTGTGCCAATGGGAACCCGGCGCAACGGAACCATTGTGAGGATACTTGGGAACCCGGCGCGGCGGAACCAAGGTTGGGTGTGTATGCTTGGTTGCAAATATTTTTGTGTGCCAATGGGAACCCGGCGCGGCGGAACCATTGTGAGGATACTTGGGAACCCGGCGCGGCGGAACCAAGGTTGGGTGTGTATGCTTGGTTATCCGCGGTACGGAGCCAATGCAAATATTTTTGTGTGCCAATGGGAAACCAGCGCGGCGGAACCATTGTGAGGATACTTGGGAACCCGGCGTGGCGGAACCAAGGTTGGGTGTGTAGCTTGGTTATCCGCGGTACGGAGCCAATGCAAATGATTTTGAAAGTGTGTGGCTTGGTTATCCGCGGTACGGAGCCAATGCTAATGATTTTAAAAGGTTGTTTTGTAAATGAAAATGTTGAAACGGTCTACGATGAGTCGCGTAGGAGAAACTCTGAAATCTTGGACACCAACGATAGTTGATTAACGAATGTGGATGTGTCATTGATTAAACTGTGTTTATAACTATCATGTGGAAATCGATGTGTTATTTCCTGTTGTTTGTAAGTATGGGTTAGCGGGTATGGGATTACTCTGCTGAGCTTTGTAGCTCATGGTGTTGCCTTTTTGGTGACCCTGACATATTATATCGGTGGTGACGCTGGTATAATGTGTCAGATTTTGTAGATAATCAAGATAAGCAGTTCACCGTGGAAGCTTTTGGAGCCGAGGAGCTGGCTAGGATGGAGAAGAAGGAGGAGCTGTAGTTAGGAACCTTAGGACCCCCCTTCATTGTGTAAATATTGAACTCTTGTAAGAGTATTTGTTGTAATAAGAGCCAGATTCCATTTGATGTTATCAATAAAATGTCCTTTTAACGTACCCAAAATTAAGGGCGTTACAGATTTTTATCAATAAATGGTCTTCTTAACGTACCCAAAATTCGGGGCGTTACAATACGAGTACATCCATACGGTACCAAACCCCACCAAAACGGTATAATACCATACGAGTACATCCATACGTTACCAAACCCCACCAAAACGGTATAATACCATACGAGTACATCCATACGGTACCAAACCCCACCAAAATGGTACAATACCGCAGGAGTACGTCCATACGGTACCAAACCACACCAAAACGGTAAAATACCGTACGAGTAAATCCATACGGTACCAAACAACACCAAAACGGTACAATACCGTAGGAGTACATCCATACGTTACCAAACCACACAAAAATGGTACAATAATGTACGAGTACCTCCATACGGTACCTAACCGCACCGAAATGGTGCAATACCGTACGAGCACATCCATACGGTTCCAAACCGCACCAAAACGGTGCAATACCGTACGAGTACATCCATACGGTACCAAACTACGAGTACCTCCATACGGAACCAAACCACACCAAAACGGAGCAATACCGTACGAGTACATCCATACGGTACCAAACCACACCAAAATGGTAAAATATTGTACAAGAACATCCATACGGTACCAAACCACACCAAAATGGTACAATACCGTACGAGTACTTTGTTACGGTACCAAACCACACCAAAACGGAACAATACCCTACAAGTACATCCATACGGTACCAAACCACACCAAAATGGTACAATATCGTACGAGCACATCCATACGGTACCAAACCACACCAAAACGGTACAATACCGTACGAATATATCCATACGGTTCCAAACCACACCAAAACCAGACACTAACATACGAGCACCTCCATACGGTACCAAACCGCACAAAAACGGTGCAACACCGTACGAGTACATCCATACGGTACCAAACCGCACCAAAACGGTACAATATTGTACAAGAACATCCATACGGTACCAAACGACACAATAACGGTACAATACCGTACGAGTACTTTGTTACGGTACCAAACCACACCAAAACGGTAGAATACCCTACAAGTACATCCATACGGTACCAAACCACACCAAAATGGTACAATATCGTACGAGCACATCCATACGGTACCAAACCACACCAAAACGGTACAATATCGTACGAGTACCTTCATATGGTACCAAACCACACCTAAACGGTATAATACAGTACGAGTACTTTGTTACGGTATCAAACCACACCAAAACGGTACATTACCCTACGAGTACATCCATACGGTAACAAACCACATTAAAATGGTACAATATCGTATGGGCACATCCATACGGTACCAAACCACACCAAAATGGTACAATATCGTAAGAGTACCTAAATACGGTACCAAACCACCCCAAAACGGTACAACAACGTACATGTACCTCCATACGGTACCTAACCGCACCGAAACGGTGCAATACCATACAAGTACATCCATACGGTATCAAACCCCACCAAAACGGTACAATACCGCACCAGTACTTCATTACGGTACGAAACCACGCCAAAACGGTACAATACCATGCGATTATATCCATACTGTATTAAACCACACCAAAATGGTACAATACCAAACGAGTACTTGCATACGGTACCAAACCACACCAAAATGGTGCTATACTGTACGAGTAAATCCATACGGTACCAAACCAAACCAAAATGGTACAATATCATACATGTACCTTCATACGGTACCAAACCACACGAAAATGGTACAATACCGTACGAGTACTTCGTTACGGTACCAAACCACACCAAAATGGTACAATACCCTTCGAGTACATCCATAAGGTTCCAAACCACACCAAAATGGTAGAATATCGTACGAGCACATCCATATGTTACCAAACCACACCAAAACGGTACAATACCGTACGAGTATATCCATATGGTTCCAAACCACACCAAAACGGTACAATATCGTACGAGTACCTCCATACGGTACCAAACCACACCAAAACAGTACAATAGCGTTCGAGTACATATATACGGTACAAAACCGCACCAAAACAATGCAATACCGTACGAGTACAAGCATACGGTACCAAACCACACAAAAACAGTACAATACCGTACGAGTACATCCATATGGTACCAAACCACACCGAAATGGTACAATACCGTACGAGTACTTCCTTACGTTACCAAAAAACAACAAAATGGTACCATACCGTACCAGAACATCCATAAGGTACGAAACCACACCAAAACGGTACAATACCATACGATTATATCCATACGGTACCAAATCACACGAAAACGGTAAAGTACCATACGAGTACATCCATACGGTACCAAACCACACCAAAATGGTGCTATACCGTACGAGTACATCCCAACGGTACCAAACCACATCAAAACGGTACAATACTGTACGAGTAAATCCATACGGTACCAAACTCCACCAAAATGGTACAATACCGTATGAGTACATCCATACGGTACCAAACCACACCAAAATGGTACAATATCGTACGAGTACCTCCATACCGTACCAAACCATACCAAAATGGTACAATACCGTATGAGTTCATCCATACGTTACCAAACCACACCAAAACGGCACAATATCATACGAGTACCTCCATACAATACCAAACCACACCAAAACGGTACAATATCGTACGAGTACCTCCATACGGTACCAAACCACACCAAAACAGTACAATAGCGTTCGAGTACATATATACGGTACAAAACCGCACCAAAACAAAGCAATACCGTACGAGTACAAGCATACGGTACCAAACCACACAAAAACAGTACAATACCGTACGAGTACATCCATACGGTACCAAACCACACCGAAATGGTACAATACTGTACGAGTACTTCCTTACGTTACCAAAAAACAACAAAATGGTACCATACCGTACCAGAACATCCATAAGGTACGAAACCACACCAAAACGGTACAATACCATACGATTATATCCATACGGTACCAAATCACACGAAAACGGTAAAGTACCATACGAGTACATCCATACGGTACCAAACCACACCAAAATGGTGCTATACCGTACGAGTACATCCCTACGGTAACAAATCACATCAAAACGGTACAATACTGTACGAGTAAATCCATACGGTACCAAACCCCACCAAAATGGTACAATACCGTATGAGTACATCCATACGGTACCAAACCACACCAAAATGGTACAATATCGTACGAGTACCTCCATACCGTACCAAACCATACCAAAATGGTACAATACCGTATGAGTTCATCCATACGTTACCAAACCACACCAAAACGGCACAATATCGTACGAGTACCTCCATACAATACCAAACCACACCAAAACGGTACAATATCGTACGAGTACCTCCATATGGTACCAAACCATACCAAAACAGTACAATAACGTACGAGTAACTCCATACGGTACCAAACCACACCAAAACGGTACAATAACGTACGAGTACATACGGTACCAAACCGCACAAAAATGGTGCAATACCGTACGAGTACATCTATACGGTACCAAACTACGAGTACCTCCATACAAACCAAACCACACCAAAACGGTACAATACCGTACGAGTACATCCATACGGTACCAAACCACACAAAAACGGTACAATAACATACGAGTACCTCCATTCCGTACAAAACCAAACCAAAACGATACAATACTGTACGAGTACGTCCATACGGTACCAAACCACACCAAAATAGTACAATACCGTTCGAGTACATCCATACGGTACCAAATCACTGCAAAAACGGTACAATACCGTACGAGTACATCCATATGGTACAAAACCACACGAAAACGGTACAATATCGTACGAGTACCTCCATACGGTACCAAACCACACGAAAACGGTACAATACCGTACGAGTACTTTGTTACGGTACCAAACCACACCAAAATGGTACAATACCCTACGAGTACATCCATAAGGTACCAAACCACTCCAAAACAGTACAATCTCGTACGAGCACATCCATACGGTACCAAACTACACCAAAATGGTACAATATCGTACGAGTACCTCAATACGGTACCAAACCGCACCAAAACGGTACAATACAAAATGAGTTAATCCATATGTTACCAAACCCCACCAAAACGGTACAATATCGTACGAGAACCTCCATACAATACCAAACCACACGAAAATGGTACAATAGCATTCGAGTACCTCCATATGGTACCAAACCGCAAAAAAATGGTGCAATACCGTACGAGTACATCCATACGGTTCCAAACCACACCCAAACGGTACAATATCGTACGAGCACATCCATACGGTACCAAACAACACCAAAATGGTACAATACCGCACGAGTATATCCATATGGTTCCAAACCACACCAAAATGATACAATATCATACGAGTATCTCCATACGGTACCAAACCACACCAAAGCAACACAATAGCGTTCGAGTACATCTATACCGTACCAAACCGCACCAAAACAATGCAATACCATACGAGTAGAAGCATATGGTACCAAACCACACAAAAATAGTACGATACCATACGAGTACATCCATACGGTACAAACCACACCGAAATGGTACAATACCGTACGAGTACAACCTTATGGTACCAAAAAACAACAAAATGGTACAATACCGTACCAGTACATCCATAAGGTACGAAACCACACCAAAACGGTACAATACCATATGATTATATCCATACGGTACCAAAGCACACCAAAACGGTAAAGTACCATACGAGTACATCCATACGGTACCAAACCACACCAAAATGGTGCTATACCGTACGAGTATATCCCTACGGTACCAAACCACACCAAAACGGTACAATACCGTACGAGTAAATCCATACGGTACCAAACCCCACCAAAACGGTACAATACTGTATGAGTACATCCATACGGTACCAAACCACACCAAAACGGTACAATATCGTACGAGTACCTCCATACGGTACCAAACCCCATCAAAACGGTACAATAACGCACGAGTACCTCCATACGGTACCGAACGGCACAAAAACAGTGCAATACCGTACGAGTACATCTATACGGTACCAAACTACGAGTATCTCCATACAAACCAAACCACACCAAAACGGTACAATACTGTACGAGTACATCAATACGGTACCAAACCACACCAAAACGGTACAATAACATACGAATACCTCCATACCGTACAAAACCACACCAAAATGGTACAATACCGTACGAGTCCTTTGTTACGGTACCAAACCAAACCAAAACGGTACAATACCCTACGAGTACATCCATACGGTACCGAACCACACAAAAATGGTACAATACCGTACGAGTAAACCCATACGGTACCAAACCCCACCAAAACGGTACAATATCGTAGGAGTACATCCATACGGTAACAAACCACACCAAAACCATACAATAGCGTACGAGTACCTCCATACGGTACCAAACCGCACCAAAATGGTGCAATACCGTACGAGTACATCCATACGGTTCCAAACCCCACCAAAACGGTACAATACCGTAGGAGTACATCCATACGGTTCCAAACCACACCAAAACGGTACAATATCGTACGAGTACCTCCATACGGTACCAAACCACACGAAAATAGTACAATACCATACGAGTACTTTGTTACGGTACCAAACCGCACCAAATTGGTACAATACCCTAAGAGTACATCCATAAGGTACCAAGCCACCCCAAAACGGTACAATATCGTACAAGCACATCCATACGGTACCAAACTACACCAAAATGGTTCAATACCGTACGAGTATATCCATACGGTTCCAAACCACACCAAAACGGTACAATATCGTACGAGTACCTCCATACGGTACCAAAACGGTACAATAGCGTACGAGTACCTCCATTTGGTACCAAACCGCACCAAAACAATGCAATACCGTACAAGAACATCCATACGGTACCAAACCACACCAAAACGGTACAATACCGTACGACTACATCCATACGGTACCAAACCACACCAAAACGGTACAATATCATACGAGTACCTCCATACCGTACCAAACCACACCAAAACGGTATAATACCGTCAAGGCCTTTGTTACGGTACCTAACCACCCCAACACGGTACGATACCCTACGAGTACATCCATTCGGTACCAAACCACACCAAAATGGTACAATACCGTACGAGTAAATCCGTACGGTACCAAAACCAACCAAAACGGAACAATACCGTAAGAGTACATCCATACGGTAGTAAACCACACCAAAATGTTACAATAGCGTACGAGTACCTCCATACGGTACCAAACCGCACCAAAACGGTACAATACCGTACGAGTACATCCATACAGTTTCGGACCCCACCAAAACAGTACAATACCGTACGAGTACATCCATACGGTACCAAACCACACCGAAATGGTACAATACCAAACGAGTATTTTGTTACGGTACGAAAAAACACCAAAATGGTACAATACGGTACCAGTACATCCATAAGGAACGAAACCACACGAAAACGGAACAATACCATGCGATTATATCTATATTGTATTAAACCAGAGCAAAACGTCACAATACCAAACGAGTACTTCCATATGGTACCAAACCACACCAAAACGGTGCTATATTGTACGAGTAAATCCATACGGTACCAAACCACACCAAAATGGTACAATATCATACATGTACCTCCATACGGCGCCAAACCACACGAAAATGGTACAATACCGTACGTGTACTTTGTTACGGTACCAAACCGCACCAAAATGCTACAATACCCTACGAGTACATCCATAAGGTTCCAAACCACACCAAAATGGGACAATATCGTACGAGTACCTCCATACGGTACCAAACCACACCAAAACAGTACAATAGCGTTCGAGTACATCTATAGGGTACCAAACCGCACCAAAACAATGCAATACCATACGAGTACAAGCATACGGTACCAACCCACACAAAAATAGTAAAATATCGTACGAGTACATCCATACGGTACCAAACCACTCCGAAATGGTACAATACCGTACGAGTACTTCCTTACGGTACCAAAAAATAACAAAATGGTACAATACCGTACTACTACATCCATAAGGTACGAAACCACACCAAAACGGTACAATAACGTACGAATACCTCCATACGGTACCAAACCGCACAAAGATGGTGCAATACCGTACGAGTACATCTATACGGTACCAAACTACGAGTATCTCCATACAAACTAAACCACACCAAAACGATACAATACCGTACGAGTACATCCATACGGTACCAAACCACACCAAAATGGTACAATAACATACGAGTACCTCCATACCGTACAAAACCACACCAAAACGGTACAATACCGTACGAGTCCTTTGTTACGGTACCAAACCAAACCAAAACGGTACAATACCCTACGAGTACATCCATACGGTACCAAACCACACAAAATTGGTACAATACCGTACGAGTAAACCCATACGGTACCAAACCCCACCAAAATGGTACAATATCGTAGGAGTACATCCATACGGTACCAAACCACACCAAAACGGTACAATAGCGTACGAGTACCTACACACGTTACCAAACCGCACCAAAACGGTGCAATACCGTACGAGTACATCCATACGGTTCCAAACCCCACCAAAACGGTACAATACCGTACGAGTACATCCATACGGTACCAAACCACAGCAAAACGGTACAATACCGTACGAGTACATCCATATGATACCAAACCACACCAAAACGGTACAATATCGTACGAGTACCTGCATACGGTACCAAACCACACGAAAATGGTACAATACCGTACGAGTACTTTGTTACGGTACCAAACCACACCAAATTGGTACAATACCCTACGAGTACATCCATAAGGTACCAAACCACCCCAAAATGGTACAATATCGTACGAGCACATCCATACGGTACCAAACTACACCAAAATGGTACAATACTGTACGAGTATGTCCATACGGTTCCAAACCACACCAAAATGGTACAATATTGTACGAGTACCTCCATAAGGTACCAAACCGCACCAAAACGGTACAATAGCGTACGAGTACCTCCATTTGGTATCAAACCGCACCAAAACAATGCAATACCGTACGAGTACATCCATACGGTACCAAACCACACCAAAACAGTATAATACCATACGGTACCAAACCACACCGAAATGGTACAATACCGTACGAGTACTTCCTTACGGTACCAAAAAACAAGAAAATAGTAAAATACCGTACAAGTACAACCATAAGGTACGAAACCACACCAAAAGGGTACAATACCATGCGATTATATCCATACGGTACCAAACCACACCAAAACGGTAAAGTACCAAACGAGTACATCCATACGGTACCAAACCACACCAAAACGGTGATGTACCGTACGAGTATATCCCTACGGTACCAAACCATACCAAAATGGTACAATACCGTACGAGTAAATCCATACGGTAACAAACCCCACCAAAATGTTACAATACCATAGGAGTACATCCATACGGTACCAAACCACACCAAAATGGTACAATACCGTATGAGTACATGCATACGGTACCAAACCACACAAAAATGATACAATATCGTACGAGTACCCCCATACGGTACCAAACCATACAAAAACGGTACAATACCGTATGAGTTCATCCATACGTTACCAAACCACACCAAAATGGTACAATATCGTACGAGTACCTCCATATGGTACCAAACCACACCAAAACGGTACAATACCGTATGAGTTCATCCATACGGTACCAAACCGCACAAAAATGGTGCGATACCGTACGAGTACATCTATACGGTACCAAACTACGAGTACCTCCATACAAACCAAACCACACCAAAACGGTACAATACCGTACGAGTACATCCATACGGTACCAAACCACACCAAAACGGTACAATATCATACGAGTACCTCCATACCGTACCAAACCACACCAAAACGGTGTAATACCGTACGAGTCCTTTGTTACGGTACCAAACCACACCAACACGGTACAATACCCTACGACTACATCCATTCGGTACCAAACTACACCAAAACGGTACAATACCGTACGAGTAAATCCATACGGTACCAAACCCCACCAAAATGGTACAATACCGTAAGAGTACATCCATACGGTACTAAACCACACCAAAATTGTACAATAGCGTACGAGTACCTCCATACGGTACCAAACCGCACCAAAATGGTGCAATACCGTACGAGTACATCCATACGGTCCCAAACTCCACCAAAACGGTGCAATACCGTACGAGTAGATCAATACGGTACCAAACCACACCAAAACAGTACAATACCGTACGAGTACATCCATACGGTACCAAACCACACCGAAATGGTACAATTCCGTACGAGTATTTCCTTACGGTTCCAAAAAACAATAAAATTGTACAATACCGTACAAGTACAACCATAAAGTACGAAACCACACCAAAACGGTACAATACCATGCGATTATATCCATACGGTACCACACCACACCAAAACGGTAATGTACCATACGAGTACATCCATACGGTACCAAACCACACCAAAACGGTGCTGTACTGTACGAGTACATCCCTACGGTACCAAACTACACCAAAACGGTACAATACCGTACGAGTAAATCCATACGGTACCAAACCCACAAAAATGGTACAATACCGTACGAGTACATCCATACGGTACCAAACCACACCAAAACAGTACAATAGCGTACGAGTGCATCCATACGATACCAAACCATACCGAAATGGTACAATACCGTACGAGTACTTCCTTACGGTACCAAAAAATGATGAAATAGTACAATACCGTACAAGTACAACCATAAGGTACGAAACCACACCAAAACGATAGAATACCATGCGATTATATCTTTACGGTACCAAACCACACCAAAACGGTAAAGTACCATACGAGTACATCCATACGGTACCAAACCACACCAAAATGGTGCTGTACCGTACGAGTACATCCCTACGGTACCAAACCACACCAAAATTGGTACAATACCATACGAGTAAATCCATACGGTAACAAACCCCACCAAAATGGTACAATACGGTAGGAGTACATCCATACGGTACCAAACCACACCAAAACGGTACATTACCGTATGAGTACATCCATATGGTACCAAACAACACCAAAACGGTACAATATCGTACGAGTACTTCCATACGGTACCAAACCATACCAAAACGGTACAATACCGTATGAGTTCATCCATAATTTACCAAACCACACCAAAACGGTACAATATCGTACGAGTACCTCCATACAATACCAAACCACCCCAAAACGGTACAATAGCGTACGAGTACCTCCATACGGTACCAAACCGCACCAAAATGGTGTAATACCATACGAGTACATACTTACGGTACCAAACCACACCGAAATGGTACAATAACGAGTATTTTGTTACGGTACCAAAAAACACCAAAATGGTACAATACCGTACCAGTACATCCATAAGGTACGAAACCACTCCAAAACGGTACAATACCATACGATTATATCCATACTGTACCAAACCACACTAAAACGGTACAATACCAAATGAGTACTTCCAAACTGTACCAAACCACACCAAAACTGTGCTATACCGTACAAGTAAATCCATACCGTACCAAACCACACCAAAACGGTACAATATCATACATGTACCTCCATACGGTACCAAACCACACGAAAATGGTACAATACCGTACGAGTACTTTGTTACGGTACCAAACCACAAATAAATGGTACAATACCCAACGAGTACATCCATAAGGTTCCAAACCACACCAAAACGGTACAATATCATACGAGCACATCCATACGGTACCAAACCACACCAAAACGGTACAATACCGTACCAGTATATCCATATGGTTATAAACCACTCCAAAACGGTACAATATCGTACGAGTACCTCCATACGGTACCAAACCTCACCAAAACAGTACAATAGCGTTCGAGTACCTCTATACGGTACCAAATTGCACCAAAACAATGCAATACCATACGAGTACAAGCATACGGTACCTAACCACACAATAACAGTACAATACCGTACGAGTACATCCATACGGTACCAAACCACACCGAAAGGGTACAATACCGTACGAGTACTTCCTTACGGTACCAAAAAACAAGAAAATGGTACAATACCGTACCAGTACATCCATAAGGTACGAAACCACACCAAAATGGTACAATACCTTTCGATTATATCCATACGGTACCAAACCACACCAAAACGGTAAAATACCATACGAGTACATCCATACGGTACCAAACCACACCAAAATGGTGCTATACCGTACGAGTACAAACCTACGGTACCAAACCACACCAAAACGGTACAATATCATACATGTACCTCCATACGGTACCAAACCACACGAAAATGGTACAATACCGTACAAGTACTTTGTTACGGTACCAAACAACACAAAAATGGTACAATACCCTACGAGTACATCCATAAGGTTCCAAACCACACCAAAACGGTACAATATCATACGACCACATCCATATGGTACCAAACCACACCAAAACGGTACAATACCGTACGAGTATATCCATATGGTTATAAACCACTCCAAAACAGTACAATATCGTACGAGTACCTCCATACGGTACAAAACCTCACCAAAACAGTACAATAGCGTTCGAGTACCTCTATACGGTACCAAATCGCACCAAAACAATGCAATACCATACGAGTACAAGCATACGGTACCAAACCACACAATAACAGTACAATACCGTACGAGTACATCCATCCGGTACCAAACCACATCGAAAGGGTACAATACCGTACGAGTACTTCCTTACGGTACCAAAAAACAAGAAAATGGTACAATACCGTACCAGTACATCCATAAGGTACGAAACCACACCAAAATGGTACAATACCTTTCGATTATATCCATACGGTACCAAACCACACCAAAACGGTAAAATACCATACGAGTACATCCATACGGTACCAAACCACACAATAACAGTACAATACCGTACGAGTACATCCATACGGTACCAAACCACACCGAAAGGGTACAATACCGTACGAGTACTTCCTTACGGTACCAAAAAACAAGAAAATGGTACAATACCATTCCAGTACATCCATAAGGTACGAAACCACACCAAAATGGTACAATACCTTTCGATTATATCCATACGGTACCAAACCACACCAAAACGGTAAAATACCATACGAGTACATCCATACGGTACCAAACCACACCAAAATGGTGCTATACCGTACGAGTACAAACCTACGGTACCAAACCACACCAAAACGGTACAATATCGTACAAGTAAATCCATACGGTACCAAACCCCACCAAAATGGTACCATGCCGTATGAGTACATCCATACGGTACCAAACCACACCAAAACGGTACAATATCGTACGAGTACCTCCATACGGTACCAAACCACACCAAAATGGTACAATAACGTACCAGTATGTCCATACGGTACCAAACCACACAATAACAGTACAATACCGTACGAGTACATCCATACGGTACCAAACCACACCGAAAGGGTACAATACCGTACGAGTACTTCCTTACGGTACCAAAAAACAAGAAAATGGTACAATACCGTACCAGTACATCCATAAGGTACGAAACCACACCAAAATGGTACAATACCTTTCGATTATATCCATACGGTACCAAACCACACCAAAACGGTAAAATACCATACGAGTACATCCATACGGTACCAAACCACACCAAAATGGTGCTATACCGTACGAGTACAAACCTACGGTACCAAACCACACCAAAACGGTACAATATCGTACAAGTAAATCCATACGGTACCAAACCCCACCAAAATGGTACCATGCCGTATGAGTACATCCATACGGTACCAAACCACACCAAAACGGTACAATATCGTACGAGTACCTCCATACGGTACCAAACCACACCAAAATGGTACAATAACGTACCAGTATGTCCATACGGTACCAAACCGCACAAAAATGGTGCAATACCGTACGAGTGCATCTACACGGTACCAAACTACGAGTACCTCCATACAAACCAAACCACTCCAAAATTGTACAATACCATACGAGTACAACCATACGGTACCAAACCACACCAAAACGGTACAATATCATACGAGTACCTCCATACCGTACCAAACCACACCAAAAAGGTACAATACCGTAAGTGTCCTTTGTTACGGTACCAAACCACACCAAAATGGTACAATACCCTACGAGTACATCCATTCGGTACCAAACCGCACGAGTACATCCATACGGTACCAAACCACACCGAAATGGTACAATACCGAATGATTATTTTTTTACGGTACCAAAAAACACGAAAATGGTACAATACCGTACCAGTACATCCATAAGGTACGAAACCACACTAAAACGGTACGATACCATACGATTATATCCATACGTTACCAAACCACACCAAAACGGTAAAGTACCATACGAGTACATCCATACGGTACCAAACCACACCAAAAAGGTGTTATACCGTACGAGTACATCCCTACGGTACCAAACCACACCAAAACGGTACAATACCGTTCGAGTCAATCCATACGGTACCAAACCCCACCAAAACGGTACAATACCGTACAAGTACATCCATACGGCACCAAACAACACCAAAAATGGTACAATACTATACGAGGACATCGATACGGTGCCAAATCACACCAAAATGGTACAATATCGTATGAGCATATCCATATCGTACCGTTCCACCCAAAAATGGTACAATACCGTACAGGTACATCCATACGGTACCAAACCGCACCAAAACCGTACTATACCATACGAGTACGTCCATACCGTACCATACCACACCAAAATAGAACAATACCGTACAAGTACGTTCATACGGTACCAAAAGGTACAATACCATATGAGTACATTCATACGGTACCATACCATACCAAAATAGTACAATACGGTGTGAGTACGTCCACACGGTACCAGACCACACCAAATCCGTACAATACCATACAAGAATCGCCATGCGGTACCATACCACACCAAAACAGTACAATACCGTACAAGTACATCCATACTTTACCATACCAAATCGAAACGGTACAATACCGTATGAGTACATTCAAACCGTGCCATACCAGACCAAAACGGTACAATGCCGTATAAGTACATACATACGGTACCAAACCACAACTAAATGGTACTGTACCGTACGAGAACGTCCAGACGGTACCATACCTCACCAAAATTGTACAATACCGTACTAGTAAATCCATACGGTACAAAAATGGTACAATACTGTACAAGTACATCCATACGGTACCAAAATGGTACAATACTGTACGAGGACATCAATACGGTACCAAACCACACGAAAACGGTACAATACCTTACGAGTACCTTCATACGGTACCAGACCACACCAAAATAGTACAATACCGTACGAGTACATCCATACGGTACCATACCACACCAAAACGGTACAATACCTTACGAGTACATCCTTACGGCACCAAACCAAACCAAAATGGTACAATACTGTACAAGTACATCAATACGGTACCAAACCACACTAAAACGGTACAATACCATACAAGTACCTCCATACGGTTCCGAACCACACAAAAATGGTACAATACCGTACGAGTACCTCCATACGGTACCAAACAACACCAAAATGGTACAATACCATACGCGTACATCCATACGGTACCCAATCACACAAAAATGATATAATACCGAACGAGTACGTCCACAAGTTACCAACCCACACCAAAATGGTACAGTACCGTACGAGTAAAACCATACGGTACCATGCCACACTAAAATGTTACAATACCATTCGAGTACATCCCTATGGTACCATAGCACACGAAAATGGTACAATACAGTACGAGTACATCCGTACGATACCATACCACACCAAAATGGTACAATACCATACGAGTACGTCCACACGGTACCAAACCACACCAAAATGGTACAGTACCGTACGAGTACACTCATACGGTAGCATGCCACACCAAAATGGTACAATACCGTACGAGTACATCCATATGGTACCATACCACACCAAAATGTTACAATACCGTACGAGTACATACATACCGTACAAGTACCACACCAAAATGGTACAATACCATAAAAGTACCTCCATACGGTTTCGAACCACACAAAAATGGTACAATACCGTACGAGTACCTCCATACGGTACCAAACAACACCGAAATGGTACAATACCATACGCGTACATCCATACGGTACCCAATCACAAAAAAATGGTACAATACGATAGAGTACATCCATTCGGTACCATACCATACCAAAATGGTATAATACCGAACGAGTACGTCCACACGTTACCAACCCACACAAAAATGGTACAATACCGTACGAGTACAACCAAACGGTACCATGCCACACTAAAATGTTACAATACCATTCGAGTACATCCGTATGGTACCATAGGACACAAAAATGGTACAATACCGTACGAGTACATCCATACGATACCATACCACACCAAAATGGTACAATACCATACGAGTACGTCCACACGGTACCAAACCACACCAAAATGGTACAGTACCGTACGAGTACACCCATACGGTAGCATGCCACACCAAAATGGTACAATACCGTACGAGTACATCCATATGGTACCATACCACACCAAAATGTTACAATACCGTACGAGTACATACATACCGTACCATACCACACCAAAACGGTACAATACCGTACGTGTATGTCCTTACGGTACCAAACCATACCAAAATGGTACAATATCGTACGAGCACATCCTTACTTTACCAAACCACATCAAAATGGTACAATACGGTACGACTACATCCATAGAGCACCATACCACACCAAAATGGTACAATACCTTACGAGTACGTCCAAACGGTACCAAACCGCAACAAAATAGTACAATACCATACGAGTACATCCATACGGCTCCAAACAACACCAAAATGGTACAATACTGTTAGAGTACCTCCATACAGTACCATACCACACCAAAATGGTATAATAATATACGTGTACATTCAAACGGTACCAAAGCAGTACAATACCGTACGAGTACCTCCATACGGTACAATACGATATCAAAATGGAACAATACCATACGAGTACATCCATAAGGCACCAAACAGCACCAAAATGGTACAATACCATATTAGTACATCCATACGGTACCATACCACGCCAAAATAGTATAATACCGTACGAGTACACCTCATATGGTACCAAACCACACCAAAATGGTACAACAACGTACAAGTATATCCATATCGTACCATACCACACCAAAATGGTACAGTACCGTATGAGTACATACATACTGTACCAAACCACACCATAACCATAATATACCATATGAGTACGTCCATACGGTACCATACCACACCAATACCGTACAAGTACGTCCATTTGGTACCAAACCGGTATAATACCATATAATACATCCATATAGTACCATACCATACCAAAACTGTACAATACGGTACGAGTACGTCCATACGGTACCAAACCACACCAAAACCGAACAATACCATACAAGAACCGCCATGCGGTACCATACCACACCAAAACGGTACAATACCATACGATTACATTCATACTGTGCCATATTACACCAAAATGGTACAATGCTGTACGAGTACATCCATACGGTACCAAACCACACCAAAATGGTACTATACCGTACGAGAACATCCATACGGTACCATACCTCTCCAAAATGGTACAATACGGTACAAGTACGTCCATACGATACTAAAATCGTACAATATCGTACAAGTAAATCCATACGGCACCAAACCACACCGAAACGGTACAATACTGTACGAGGACATCGATACGGTACTAAACCACACCAAAACGGTACAATACCTTACGAGTAACTCCATACGGTACCAAACCATACCAAAATGGTACAATACCATACAGGTACATCCATACGGTGCCGTACCACACTAAAATGGTATAATACCGTACGAGTACGTCCATACGGTACCAAACCACACCAAAACGAAACAATACCGTACGAGTACGTCGATATGGTACCATACCACACCAAAATGGGACAACACCTTACTATTTGGATGGAGGATTTGTTTTGGGTGGATATAGAATGAAGGAGGATTTGAAGGTGGATATGTAATGAGGGGTGATATGTTAAGAAGGGTGGATTTGTAATGTGGTGTTTGGAAGATTTTTTGAAAAGGAGGATATGAAAGGTATTATGATGGGATTAGATGTCGAATGACTGAATTACCCCCCTTGATTTTTGATGCTAAAAATTGGTTTTATTTCGAATTAATTACAATTACTTGATATTTTACATTTGTTCTGAAATAAATTACAATAACTCGATATTTTCCACCAACTCCAACCATTGCCACTACCTATTCCCTGTCCCCATTCCAATTTCCAAAAACCCCATTTAAGAGAAACCCCACCCACGGGTTTGCAGAAACCATTTTTCCATTTTTGCCATTTTTCAGAGACCATTTCCTCTTCCTTTTCCCCTTCACTCCCCACCACTGGCACTACCTCATCCCCTTCAAATTTGCAGAAACCCAACCCACGGTCCACAGATCCGACCTCCCCCAAAGCATCTTCCGTCTGCCGCCGGTCATCCCTCAGCTGAGTTTTTTGGCCGAAAGATCTATATATACATATATATATCTCTCTCTCTCTCTCTCTCTCTCTCTCTCGTTGGTCTGGTTTTCAGAAAATGAAAACAAGTCTGAGAAAAGATAAAGGGAGATTTGGAGGGGTAAAATCGTTTGAAAACACCTCGAATTTGCCAATAACGGGGTCTGACCTCCCCTTCACAAATCCACCTTCGGCCAGACATGGAACTTCTACAGTGTTTATCTCCCCCTTCCAAAAAACTGAACCAAACACCGAATTTGAGGGAGAGCCGGAGTACAAATCAGGGGGGCTCACATATCCCCCTTCATCTCCTCCATCCAAACAACCCCTATGAGTACCTCCATACCGTACCATACCACACAAAAATGATACAATACCTCATGACTATATCCATACGGTACCATACCATACCAAAATAGTACAATACCATACGAGTACGCCCATACGGTACCAAACCACACCAAAATGGTACATAACCGTGTGAGTACCTCCATACGGTACGAAACCACACCAAAATAGTTCAAAACCGTACGAGTACTTCCATACAGTACCATACCACACCAAAAAGGTACAATAATGTACGAGTATATCCATACAGTACAAAATCACACCAAAATGTTACAACAACGTACGAGTACATCCTTACGGTACCAAACCACACCAAAATGGTACAATACCGTATGAGTACATCCATATGATACCGTACTAAACGAAAATAGTACAATACCATATGAGTACGTCCATACAGTACCAAACCACACCAAAACGGTACAATACCATACAAGTACGTCCATACGGCACCATACCACACCAAAACGGTACAATACCATAGGAGTACGTCCATACGGTACAAAACCACAACAAAATGGTACAATACCGTACGAGTACGTCCATATGGTACCAAACCACACCAAAATGGTACAATACCATACCAGTACATCCATACAGTACCATACCACACCAAAATGGTACAATACCATACGAGTACGTCCACACGGTACCAAACCACACCGAAATCGTACAGTACCGTACGAGTACACCCATCAGGTACCATGCCACACGAAAATGGTACAATACCGTACGAGTACATCCATATGGTACCATAGCACAGGAAAATGGTACAATACCATACAAGTACATCAATACGGTACCATACCACAGCAAAAGGGTACAATACAATATGAGTAATCCACACGGTACCAAACCACGCCGAAACGGTACAGTACCATACGAGTACACCCATACGGTACCATGCCACACGAAAATGGTACAATACCGAATGAGTACATCCATATGGTACCATAGCACACGAAAAGGAACAATACCGTACGAGTACATCCATACCGTACCATACCACTCTAAAACGGTACAATACCATACGAGTACGTCCATACTGTACCAAACCACACCAAAATGGTACAATACTGTACAAGTGCCTCCATACAGTATCAAACCAAACCAAAATGGTTCAATACTGTACGCGTACATCCATACGGTACCAAACCATACCAAAATGGTACAATACCGTACGAGTACATCCATAGGGTACCATCTCCCACAAAAATGGTACAATACCGTACGAGTACGTCCACACGGTACCAAACCACACCAAAAAGGTACAGTACTGTACGGGTACACCGATACGGTACCATGCCACACCAAAATGGTACAATACCATACGAGTACATCCATATGCTACCGTACTAAACCAAAATAGTACAATACCGTATGAGTACGTCCATACAGTACCAAACCACACCAAAACGGTACAATACCATACAATTACGTCCATATGGCCCCATACCACACCAAAACGGTACAATACCGTAGGAGTACATCCATACGGTAAAAAACCACAACAAAACGGTACAATAGCGTATGAGTACGTCCATATGGTACCAAACCACACTAAAATGGTACAATACCATAGGAGTACATCCCTACGGTACCATATCACACAAAAATGGTACAATACCGTACGAGTACATCCATACGGTACCATATCACACAAAAATGGTACAATATCGTACGAGTACGTCCACACGGTACCAAACCACACCAAAATGGTACAGTACTGTACGAGTACACCGATACGGTACCATGCCACACCAAAATGGTACAATACCGTACGAGTACGTCCATATGGCACCATGCCACACCAAAATGGTACAATACCGTACGAGTACATACATACGGTACCACACCAAAATGGTACAATACCCTATGAGTACATCCACACGGTACCAAACCACACCAAAACGGTACAGTACCGTACGAGTACACCCATACGGTACCATGCCGCACCAAAATGGTACAATACCGTACGAGTACCTCTATATGGTACCACAGCACAACAAAATGGTACAATACCATACGAGTACATCCATACCGTACCATACAACACTAAAATGGTACAATACTGTACGTGTACGTCCATACGGTACCAAACCACACCAAAATGTTACAATACCGTACTAGTACATCTATACGGTACCAAACCACACCAAAATGGTAGAATACCGTACGAGGACATCCATACGGTACCAAACCACACCAAAATGGTACAATACCGTACGAGTACATCCATACGGCACCATACCACACCAAAACGGTACAATACCTTACGAGTACGTCCATACGGTACCAAACCGCACCAAAACAGTATAATAACTTTCCAAAATACGCATATGGCACCGAAACACACCAATATTTTACCATCCCGTATAAAATCATCCAAACGGTACGAAAACACAACAAAACGGTACAATACAGTTCCAAAACACCTATACGGTTCCATACCACATAAAAATGGTACAGTACTATTTCATAACACCGATACGGTACCACACCACACAAATATGGTACAATACTGTTCCAAAACACCCAGACGGTAACCTACCACACCAAAACGATACAACACCGTACCAAAACATTCAAACCGTACCGTACCATACCACAGGATAACGGAACAATACCTTATCACAACAACCGTACGATACCATACCACACCAAAATGGTACAATAACTTTCCAAAATGGTACAATATCATTCCCAAACACCTTTACGGTACCATAGCACATGAAAATGGTACGATACCATGGCAAAACACACCCATACAGCTTCTTACCACACAAAAATGGTACAATTCCTTTCCAAAACGCCCATATGGTACCATACCACACCACAACGATACAATATTGTACCAAAACGTCCATACAGTACCATACCACACAAAAATGGTACAATACCGTACCACAACATTCATACGGTACCATACCACACCAAAACGATAGAATACCTTACGAAAATATTCATATGGCACGAAAATACACCAAAACGGTGGAATAGCTTACCAAAACAACCATACTGTTTCTAAACACACCAAAACGGTACAATACCGTTCCAAAACACCCATACGGTACCACAAGACACCTAAACGGTATAATACTGTACGAAAACATCCATACGGCACCAAAACACAACTAAACTATACAATACATTTTCAGAACACCCATACGAAACCATACCACACCATAACAGTTCAATACCATTCCAAAACACCCATACGGTACCATACTATACCAAAACGATTCAATATTGCACCAAAACATCCTTACGGTATCATACCACACAAAAGCTATATAAATCGTTCCAAAAGAACCCATATGGTACCATATCACACCAAAATGGTATAATATCGTTCCAAAACGCCAATTTGGTACCGTACCACACCATAACGGTACATTAATACCATACCAAAACATCCATATGGTACCATATCACACAAAATCGGACAATAATGTGTCCAAAAAAAACCCATACGGTACCAAAAAACACCAAAACGGTACAATACCGTACCAAAAACATCCATACGGCACCAAAACATACCTAAACGGAAAAATACCATACAAAAAATACCCATATGGTACAAAAACACACCAAAATTGTACTATACGATACCAAAACATCCAAACGGTTCCAACACACCAAAATGGTACAATATCGTTCCAAAACACCTATACGATACCATACCACACCAAAACGGTACAATATCGTGCCAAAACATCCATACGGTACCAAACCACTCAAAATGATACAATACCTTTCCAAAATACCGATAAGATGCGATACAATACCACACTAAAATGGTATAATACTGTACCAAAACATCCGTACAGCACCAAAAAACTCCTAAACAGTACAATACTTTTCCAAAACACCCATACGAAACCGTACCACACCATAACGGTACAATACCATTCCGAAACACCCATACGGTGCCATACCACACGAAAATGGTACAATACCGTACCAAAACATCCTTACGGTGTGATACCATACCAAAACGGTACAATATCGTTCCAAAACACCCGTATGGTACCATACCACACCAAAACGGTACAATATCACTCCAAAACACCCTACGGTACCATACCACACCATAACGGTACAATATACCAAAATGTCCTTACAGTACCATACCACACCAAAATGATTCAATATCGTTCCAAAACACTCATACGGTACCAAAACACACCAAAATGGTACAATACTGTAACAGAATATCCACACGGCACCCAAAAAGAAACCTAAACGGTAAAATATCTTTCCAAAACATCCAAACGGTACTAAAGCACAGCAAAACGGTATAATACCTTTGCAAAATACCCATATGGTACCATACCACAGCAAAACTATACAATACTGTATCAAAACATCCATTCGTTACCCAAACACACCAAAAAAGTACAATATTGTTCCAAAACACCCATACGATACCATACCACACAAAAATGGTACAATATTGTACCAAATTATTCATACGGTACCAAAACACACGAAAATGGTACACTATTGTTCCAAAACAGCAATACGGTACAATACCACACCAAAATGATACAATACCATACCAAAACATCCATACGGTACAATACCACACCCAAACGGTACAATACCATACCAAATTATCCATACAGTCCTATACCACACAAAAATGGTACAATACTGTTCCAAAACACCCATACCATAACCTACCACAAAAAAACGGAACCGTACCATACCAAAACATCCAAACCATACCATACCACACAAAAATGGAACATTGCCTTTCCAAAACACCCATACGGTACCATACCTCACCAAAACGGTACAATACTGTTACAATACAGCCATACGGTACAGTACCACACCAAAATGGTACAATACCATACCACAACATCCATACGGTACCATACTACACCAAAACTATACAATACCATATTGAAACATCCATTCAATACAATATAAACATCCATTTGATACAATATTACACCAAAATGATACAAAGAGCAAGGATCGATAAAAGGAAAACTTACGTTATTATTACAAAGGGCCTAGAGCCAAAGTACAACGGAGGAGAGAGCAAAGAGCAAGGATTTTGGAGAGGGAAAGAGGACAATCCAAAACCTAATTCTACAAAGACAGAGGCGTCCTTTTTATAGAGGACTCTTGCAAGAAATTCATATGAAATACAAAACTAATTACAATGAAATTACACTCAAATCAAAGTAAGATGGAGATTCGCCGGGTGCGCTCTTGGCCCCATCGTCATGGGTATCTTCCATCGAAAGCTGAGTGTAAAATACTCCATTATTGAGTTCCTTCTCCATGATTAGAGCCTTCCACCGAAAGTTGGTTAGACGTATTAAAACATTATTGGTTTTTCTCTTTTCCTTTTTGTGAGGACAACTGTTCCGCCATCATTTCGGTCATGCTGTCCTAAAAGTCACCTAAAGTTGGCGTTGGTGCTGGTGTAGTACCATCATCTTTATAGGGGTCCTGAGATTCCCCTGCTAGACAAGCAAAAGGATTATTATCCTCTTCATTACTTTTTGCTGATGTCATGGATTCATCATTAGCCATTTGTGCAGCTTGGACAGATTGCAGAAATTGGTCCTTCATGTAGTCCATGGTCTTTATTACCAGTTCATCATCTGTTACAGATGGATTTTTTGCCGTAATTTGGGCTGAAATTTCTAAGAAAGGATTCTTTGTAGAAGATTTCTCCTTTCTTTTTAATTTCAACTTCAATTTTTGAGTGGTGGATGTAATATCTGAAAGTGTCTTTTCCAAATCAATACCTTTCCACCATCTATATTGGAAAATTCTTTGAAGTACTAGAAGCCCCAAATTGTTACTCCCAAATTTAACATCCCATTTCCAAATCCATGGGATACCAAAAGTTGTCATTGTAAAAAGGAATGATTTTCCTTCGGAAGTATTAGTTCCCCGTAATTGAGGATGAAACTAGTTGAAGAATTCTAGTTCCTTTTGCACTTCTGCCGGCAAATAGTTGGACCGAGGTCCAAATTTGGACCACCAATTGTGAGACCAATTTGGAAATTCATTCTGCCCAACAAGATTCGGACACAATTTGAAAAACCACGAGTGTTTTTTCCTTTGATTTTGGTAATAGAAAGCCTTTGTCCATGCTTCAATGTAATCCCAATAATTATATTGAACTGGAATTCCATTTTCAGCCTTGATTGACAAAGTTTTTGATTTTTGTGGGTGAATTACCCACTTATTAATTGGTATGACCATCTTAATTATGGCCTTACTATATCTAATTGGACTTTTCTATCCAATCTTGCTATCATAAGTACAGTTAATTTCCACGGATCCAGATTTTGTAAGCATTGCTTCATAGATATATCTGTATTTCCCTTCTGGAACTGGATAACTCATTGCATCCAAATAGCGGGACTTACTTTCCCACGGATCATTCTTAAATTGTTCATCTTGTGATTCCAGGATCATTATTATTTCTCTGGTTTCCAGTGATTTGAAAACCTCTTCTGATTGTACCACTTCGTTAATTGAGAGTGATGATGATGCCGAAGCTACATCCTGAAGTGAAGGAAATTGTAGCTTTTGAGTCTTTAAGTAGGCCTCAATATGAGCTTGGGTGACTCTATTTTGACCCTTTCATTGAGAATTATTACCACGACCTCATCCTCGGTCAGGAGGTCTATTCATCCTGCAAAATTAAGCACAAGCCAATTGTAGACACCCCAATTTGGCCTAATGATTATTTCAAGTCTCACCTTGGGGACCATCCCAATGATGATATGGATACAGTGATTACTGATTGACTTCTCGTGAACCTTAGGATTTATGGTGAGAACTTCTAGCCATTTAGAGGACCTAATCCAGAGCCAAACAGCCTTTTAGACAGAAATACAGCATTCTAGGAGAATTTTTCTATCGGCCGTAACATTGATCTCACGGCCTCAGCATCATTTCTTCACCCGTGAAGCCTATTACTTGAAAATCTCCTTGAGAGATCGATCACTCGGGCGCCAGGTCTATCCCTCGGCTGCAACATCATTTCCTTGGCCGCCAGCTCCTTTAGCCGGCCGCCAGATCGTCTATTTTCCAGATTCTGGAATGTTCTGTCAATCATTTGATCCATTCACAAAACCCTAGCAGCCAAATCCCAATGCGTTCGGGCTATGCAAGGAGATTACCATGAGGAGTTCGTGATGCCTTATAACTCCAATTCAATCGATCGATTTGATTGGTTGAGGTGTGTCACCCCTATGCCTATATAAAGGAGCTTTTGGGTTCCAAAATTATACAGAGAATACACCTTCTTTAGCCACGAAATTCTGCTAATATACTCTCTCAACTTCCCACTACAAAAGCCCTAACCTTCCGAAGGCAGCCACTAATCCAACAATCAAACCCCGAAGTTCAAACCCTTAGCCTAGGGTTTCGAGGAGCAAAATCATTCAATCACACTCAATCCGAAGCAATCAACCAACTGAGGGATCAAGGTGGTAAGCCCCAGGGGCCTATGGTTTGATCTCTTTTACGTTTTTGTACTATAATCATAGCATTTTGATCTTCTGTTAGTCGTAAAGTCTGGTGTGAGGAAGAACATCGATTGGATCTTCGATCCATCAGCCGGTATATCAAACCAGGAGGATCTCTCGACCGTGACATCTATTCATCGGCCGTGAGATCCATTTCCCTGGGACAGCTTGTTTTATTTTGCTTATTCTGATGCATGTTTCAATTGCTATCTTAGCTCACCATTAATTATTTAAAGGCTAATAAACAGGCTATGTGTTAGAATTAAACAAAGCATGAATTAATCTTATGTCAAACACTATGGGTCAGTCTCACTACTGGGCAGAGAGGGGTGCCTAACACCTTCCCCTTACTATACTTTTTGCTCCTGTACTCGGAATCTCTATCTATTTTTCCTAGTTTTTATAAACTAGGTGGCGACTCTGTTTTGATGATAATTGCTATCGTGTGGCGATGTTCCTAGCCATGGGAATATCCACGATCTTGGTTTATGAAGCAAACGATCAAACAAACAAACAATGATCAATCAGTATGGCGATGCCCCGCTTTCGGGAGGAGTTTATTGTAACGACCCTGATTTTCAGTAGATAAAAATTTCATTAAATATTTGAATTTTATTTTCTTGGATTTTTGCCTTTGCAAATTTTCTTTTGACTTTAATAATCTGTCATAATTAGATTCAAGATTTATAAAATTATATCTTTTCGTCCCGGACAATTTAGTCATATTCTAAAGACAAGTATGCTTATAGAAGCATTTGTATATTTTTTTAAAACTATTTTTCTTGGCTAGAAATTCTACATGGCAAGTAGAATTAGTTTTCAACCGATTAGTTAGAGAAACCGAACTACCAATTCACTTAGTTACTTTCTCCTAACCCTAGATGAACCTTTTAACCTTTACCCATTGGTAAATAAACGTTAGGGAAACTTTTATCCATTGGACAATAGAAAACCTAGATTTTCTTTCAAAGATATTTTGTGCTAGATTTGATAAATTACTCATATATAGTTGTATGTAGACTTATATACACATGCCTAAAGGACATTTGGTTATTTTAAATATTTTTCAGATATATATTACGTTATTCCTTTTAACCATTGGTCATTAAATGAAAGGGAAAATATTATCCATTGGATAATAAGTTAGTCTTACTAACTAGTACTATGATTTATTAAATAAATCACATCCTAGATTTTCCATGTGATTATATCTTTAAAGATATGTATATATGTACCTTATAATATATTACCCTAAGATACACTAAGTACATAATCTAGTTTTATAATGGAACATGTGCCAATTAGGACTATTTTAATAAAGAATTTTGATCTTATAATTTTTTATTGGATACTTGGAAATCTTACTAGATTTCATAGTACTATTATATATATATTTGGACATGTGTGTATAATTAGAACATGTGTTAATAGAATTGTTTATTAGGAAAATCTTGGCCTAGGAAATCTTAAAAGATTATATAGTACCTTAAGTACATTCTTATATATATTACTTGTACATAGAAGTGTGTATGTGTGTGTGTGTGTGTGTGTGTGTGTGTGTGTGTGTGTGTGTGTGTATATATATATATATATATATCTATATAATATGGGAGGGTGGTATATATTTTTCACCATTGGATTGGTACATATTTTTCAACCGTTGGATTAAAAATACATGCCTTTGAATCCTTTTACATGACTTTGAATCAATCATGCCTAATATTCCGGAAATTAGACCCGAAAATTTTTCGTAAATTTGAGAGTAATTATGGTAATATCTATAATTAATTAAGATATCAATCATAATCTCTACGAAAATTTTCCGCAAATTTGAGAGTAATTATGGTAATATCTATAATTAATTAAGCTATCCTAAACCCTTTCTGTAACGCCCCTGAATTTTGGTCAATAAAAATTTCATTAAATATTTGAATTTTATTTGAATTACTTATTTTCTCTTGAGTGGCTATATGATTTCTTGTTAATTTCCGTTGTAGTTAGATTTTGGTCATTGGTTAAACTCTCGACTAGAAACCCTACTTGACCAATTTAGTTAGTTTCTAACCAACTAGTTGGAGGAACCGAGCAACCAACTCACCTAGTTACTAGATGAACCTTTTGGACTTTTTGAACCTTTTGCCTTTACCCATTGGTCCATATTGTTAGGGTAATTTTTGTCCATTGGACAATAAGCTTTTCATTATTATATTTGACTAAAAGTACATGTAGTCTTTCAAAATCTTATTTTAAGATAAAAAGTACTTGTACTTCTTTTATCCTTTGGTCATTAACCGTTAGGGAAACTATTATCCATTGGGTAATAGCCCAAATCTTCCAACAAGGTACAAGGTTTTAATTAAATAATCAAGTATGGATTTTCCATGTGATTTTATGCATTAAAATATTGGGGTGTATCTAAACCCTAGATTTCTAAAGTACTTTATTGAATAAAATAGTACTAGTACTTTATTGTTATTTTAATGGGGAGAATCCTAGCCTTTTTATTTAATTGGGGTATTTGGTACCACACCTATATTTAAATATAGGGCTGTTGTCACATGCTTTAAAGGACTTTGATTATTTTAATATAAAAGTTTCCTTTTAACTTTTGTCCGTTGGACAATAAAAGTTAGAAGATTTATTATCCATTGGGTAAAAGGTTTAATCTTTCAACCAAGTACATGGGTGTATTAAACTATTCTTTTTCTTAAAACCCCATGTGATAAAGTACATAATATTTTATTATGTAAAGTACTTAGTAGCCTTAATAGCCTTTAAGGCCTGAGATTCTCTCCTAAAGTACTCTTATATTATTTTATATTGGGGTTTTGTACCCAATTGGATTAATTTATTGGGAAGTTGATCTTCCTAGAGTACATTAGTACACTAGTTTATTAGTTTAAACCGACATGTGTTTATTTATTTGTTTAAAAGGAAAACTTAGCCTTTAAGTTTTCTTGACTCAAGTACCAAAGTACCTATTGTTTATTGTCTTCTTGTAATTATACATTATTATATTATACATTATTATATAGTGTACTTGGGAGAGAGAGAGAGAGAGAGAGAGAGAGAGAGAGAGAGATTTTGTGGTACCTTGACTTGATCTTTCCCATCCTTTCAAATCCTTGGTGATATCTTTCTTCCTAGCCTAAATCTATCTCCCTTTGTACTTCTATGATTTGTTTAAAACCAAATCTTGTACCATTGTCTCCTTTCTTCCAACAAATCTTCCATAATCCCATCCAAGGACAAATCTTAGCCATGCAAGCCTAGGGTTAGGCTTTGATCTTTCAAAGATTGCATGACATGTGTCAAAATTTAATGTATGGAGAGAAAGAGGGGGGCCGGCCTTAGAGAGGGAAAGGGAGCCAAGATTTTTCCTATAAATAGTACCCCATTCCAAGCATTGAACTCACACCTTCAAGCCTTGCTCTTCCTTCTCTCTAGAATTTCCTTTGTTCTTTCTTTGTTCTTCATGTTCTTGATTTGTTCTTGTGTTCTTCAAGAAACTCATCCAAGGCCGCCACTAAACTGCCACTCGACCACCCTCTCGATCCAAAAGTAGTAGTAGTAATAGTCAAGGTCAAGTTTTAAGAGAAACCCTTCTCTTTCGAAGCTCCCGAAGGCATACCGTAAGAAGTTACTCCGTCCGACCACTGACTAACCTTCCGTAGCCGACTACCGCCAAGAAGTAAGGTAGGAATTCCTTATCCCTATTCCTAAGTATAATGTAGGTACCATATTTACTCGATAAATACGTAGGTTATTTACCATGTGAATCCAAGTATTCGTATTTTGATCTTTAAAATGATTATGAGCATGCATATATGAATTGCTTGTATTACTCGTGGTGTGATAAAGCATAAGTGATTTCACTCCAAGGGCGTCCGTACATGTGGCGTTGTGCTTTGAATAAGCATAAGTGATACACTCCAAGGGTGTCCGTACATGTGGCGTTATGCTATAAGTGGTGATTGAGCGTGATAAGTAATATAGAATTGGATGATCTTGTTAGAATGATTCATGCTTATTTTTGTCCAACCGCGGAGTCTTTGCATGTAACGAGACACGAGAATCGAGAAAGTAGAAACATGGCACCTAGGGTGTGATTAATGAAAGGAAATGTTTTCCGAGGAAGAAAATATTTTGAAACTACATAATGACCGGTTTTGGGTGGTATTATGTGAGTTGTATGTGTGTGTGTGTGTGTAAAAGTAAGATTTGTGAAAAACCCAATGAGAACCCGGAGCGGCGGAATCATTGTGGGGATACTCGGGAACCCGGAGCGGCGGAACCAAGGGTTTAGTTTTTTGAAAACCCCAAATGGGAACCCGGAGCGGCGGAACCATTGTGGGATACTCGGGAACCCGGAGCGGCGGAACCGAGGGTTTTGAATTATGGCTTGGTTATCCGCGGTACGGAGCCAATGCAATTGTGTGCCAATGGGAACCCGGCGCGGCGGAACCATTGTGAGGATACTCGAGAGACCGGCGCGGCGGAACCGAGGTTGGGTGTGTAGCTTGGTTATCCGCGGTACGGAGCCAATGCAATTGTGTGCCAATGGGAGCCCGGCGCAGCGAAACCATTGTGAGGATACTCGGGAACCCAGCGCGGCGGAACCGAGGTTGGGTGTGTAGCTTGGTTATCCACGGTACGGAGCCAATGCAAAATTGTGTGAGTTAAATAAATGATTTTGAAAGGTTGATTTGTATATGAAAATGTTGACACGGTCTACGATGAGTTGCGTAGGAGAAACTCTGAAATCTTGGACACCAATGATAGTTGATTAACGAATGTGGATGTGTCATTGTTAGCTGTATACACGTATCATGTGGAAATCGATGTTTTATTATAACCTGTTGTTTGTAAGTTATGGGTTAGTGGGTATGGGACTGTTCTGCTGAGCTTTTGTAGCTCACGGTGTTGCCTTTTTGGTGACCCTGACATATTATATTGGTGGCGACGTCGGTATAATGTGTCAGACCTTGTAGATGATCAAGATGAACAGTACACCTTGGAGGCTTTTGGAGCTGAGGAGCTGGCTAGGATGGAGGAGCAAGTGGAGCTGTAGTTAGGAACCCTAGAACCCTTTTTATTTGTGTAATTATTGAACTCTTGTGGGAGTTTTGTTGTAATAAGATCAAGACTCTATTTTGGGGTTTTCAATGAAATTGTCTTTTTAACGTACCCAAAATTCGGGGCGTTACACTTTCTTTTTTGCTATAATTAGCCACCCTTCACTAATATTCCGGAAATTTGCTAATAATGCGCTAATATTCCAGAAATTTCTCACTAATATTCCGAAAGTTTGATACTTGGTGAGACTGATTATGGTAATATAATACTCGGTGGTAATCGACTAGTACATATCTTTTTTTAATTGACTAATTATGATAATAAACCAAATTTTGGTCTCACAGGAAGGAAAATTTCAATTCATGGTATGGTCTCACAAGAAGGAAAATTTTGATTGGGTTCAATCAAACATTTCTGACTTTGGATTGCCAATGCAATGAAATTTGAGTGTTTTGAAGGCCATATCAAGCTATAAATCTGATATCCTATTATTTTGACGTTTTCATCTCCTCCCCTATTCTGTATGTATCATTTCAAAATTCGACTCTCTTAATCTATGTATGTTCTCTCTACTCAAATCGAAGTTCTCCTTCTAATTGTATTTTGTTGTTTTTTGGGTAAATATCTGTAAAATATGTCTCATGCATGTACATCCTCTTTGTTGTTCATGGAGTTCAAGCGAAAATTGACTACAAATTGTGCAATTTAGGTGATATGACGAACTACATTCTTTCTTGCCCTTTTCTTTTTCTCTTTATTTATTGAAAGGAATCCGGAGTTTTCTTGAATGAAAGGCATTACCCTAATTTTGGTATTACATGCATTATGCTCTTTGATTTTTTTTGATAGGCTGCATTATGCTCTTTGTTGCCGTAACATTGGAAATCACCTTTAGAGTTGTTAATGGAGCTTAATTTCTGGCCATTTTAATTCCAGGTAGAAATAGTCAATACAAGATGCCAATACCCGACAAATTTTAAACATATAGCACTATTTAAAAATGTGCCCAATCTATTGATCATTATTGTCTTTTAATTACTTTTTCCAATTCTCAATGGTTCTAACCAGATTGAAAGTGGCAATCGAATGCACTGAATGTCCCATGTAGTTGTTGGCACTAATGCGAAGCATCCAATTTGTGCCATATATTTTGGTATAAGCTTCTTTTTTTTAACCGTAGGAAAATAAATCAAGAGATTATTTAATTTGGTTTGCTTTGTAATGTACTCAAGGAGATCGGACAAGCTTACATGGATCTCAATTAATTTTGAGGGGATAATACCACCCCCACTTGCTATATGCATCTCAATTTAAGTTTAATAAGGCTTCCGTCCAATTGAAATATTGAAATGTTGGAATGGGATTTTTGGTATAATATATCATTTCGGAATGAGTTGCAAAGTATTATAAATAAGTTTTCCGGTGTTATTATGTATCATCCCTTAAACAAATGACTTGGCATACTAACTCGGCTTCTATTGACATATCATTCTCTTTTAGGATTAGGATTGAGAAGCCTCAAAGCTCAAAAGGATCAATAATAGTCTTGAAGATTTTTAGACCTGACATGTTTCATGTTTTCCTTTTAGATGTCTCCTCGAGGCACACATTTTCGTTAATGTGTATTGTTTTTTATTTTCATCGGTGTTTTGGATGGTGTTTTTTGATTTGATCAAGTTTTATGGGTTTGAGTTTGTTCTATGTGTCTTAGTTGGTTGAATTTGATGTTCAGTATTTATTTGGTGTGCTAAATGTTCGAGCCGTGCCTTCAGGCACGGGCATGCGCTAGTATATATATATGAGTAAGCTTCTAATGCGGACCTCCGCATCCAAGCAAAGTGCGGACCACCCCATTTCTCCCCTTTTCCGATTGAATTTTGATGATCCGAGCCGTTCAATGTGTTCAGAACGTCATTTTAAGGGTAGCCGCGAGAAATTGGCAAAAAAAATAACCGGAAAGGGCTTGATTTGAGCAGTTTTTATTTGAACCGTTCAGTAAAAAATAAACAAAAACTGCTCGGATGAAGCCCTTCTCGATTTTTTTTTTGGCTGATTTCTCTCCGGTACCCTTAAAATCACGTTCTGAACACGTTGAGCGGCTCGGATCATCGAAATTCGATCGAAAAAGGGGAGGGCTGCACTTTGCTTGGATGCGGAGGTCTACATTAGAAGCTTACTCTATCTATATATATATATATATATATATGTGTGTGTGTGTGTGTGTGTGTGTGTGTGTGTGTGTGTGAGAGAGAGAGAGAGAGAGAGAGAGAGAGAGAGAGAGAGAGAAGGAGAGAGGGAGAGAGAGGCCGAGAGAGATAATGAGGAAGATATTGGAAAGATATGGGAGAGATTTGGAGGGTACCGCGACATGATCTTCCTACATACTCTCATTGTCCTTATATATTTACCTATTCACACAATCTTTGAACCATCACTCTTCCTCCATCAAATCTTCCTACAATCTACCCAAAGTACTAAATCTAGCCATGCAAGCCTAGAACTAGGTAGACAAGTGCAAGCAAACCCTTGATCTTTCAATCAAAGCATGACAAAAATCCAAGAAAGGAGAGAGAGAGAGAGAGAGAGAGAGAGAGAGAGAGAGAGAGAGAGAGAGAGAGAGAGAGAGAGAGAGAGAGAGAGAGAGAGAGAGAGATATTCGGGTGAGAAGGAGAGAGCGGGCATGCTTGGCCAATAAATAGCAAGCTCATTCAAGCTTAAACTCACATCTTCACTCTTTGCTCCAACTTCTCTCTAGAATTTCTAAGCTTTCCAAGTTCCAAAGTTCAAGTTTCTTGAGTTTTATTGAAGTTCTTGAGAGCTACCACCAAACCACCTCCAAAAACTACCTCTAGATCTCTAAAGTAGCTTAGTTTAGTTAGCAAAGTTGTTTCTAGGAAGAGAAAATCCATCTCTCTTCCTTTCGAAGCACTTCGGAGCCGTTACGCCGCCGATTCGCAAAATTGACGACCTATTCTCAAAACCAACCAACCGCCAAGAAGTAAGGTAGAGTCTCTAGTCCACTAACTCTACGTATAGTATAGAGTAGTATGTTGGAAAGTAGAATGTCCTTAGTTCAAAGTATGAATATCCTTAACCATTTTCCCTAAGTAGATAAGGTTATCTATCGTTCATAATATTTGGAATGCACGTTTGTCAACAAGTTTATCGTGCTAATGGAAGTGTGAGCATGTTGAATAAACGAATTTTACTTTAATAAACATATGTTTATTTGAACTTCCCACAAAGGAAGAAAGGACGAATTTCAAAAAGAATTGGAATGTTAACACTTGATCGGAAGCATTCGTATTTTGATCTTTAAAATGGTTAGGAACATACATACATGAATTGCTTGTATTACTTGTGGTATAATATTAAGTTGGATGATCTTGCTAGTTTAGTTTCAAGATTACAACGAATGATTTATGATTGCGTATGTGAAAAGTCCTACCGCGGAGTCGTTGCATGAAAACGAGACACGGAAATTGAGAAAATAGAAACATGACACCTAGGGCGTGGTTAAAGAAAAGGCGTGTTTTGAAAAGGAGAAATGTTTTTTGGAAATCGCAATGTGGCTGGACTTGCTCATTGTGGGAATGTGTGTGTGTGTGTTCCAATGGAGATCCGGATCAGCGAAACCATTGTGACGTTGTGTGCGTTCCCATGGAAACCCGGAGCGGCGGAACCATGGTGAGGAATGGCTTGGTTATCCGTGGAGAGGAGCCAATGCAAATTTTGTGTGCCAATGGGAACCCGGTGCGGCGGAACCATTGTGAGGATACTCGGGAGACCAGAACGGCAAAATTGAGGTTGGGTGTGTTAAAACGATTTTGGAAATGTTGATTTGGTAAGTGATAAATGGAGACACGGTCCACGATGACTCGCATAGGAAAAACTCAGAAAATCATGGACACCAACGTTAGTTTGAATAGTAAATGCGGATGTGTCATTGATAATTGTTAATGTTATGATTTAATGTTTGTAATTTAAGGGTTAGTGGGTATGGATTTTCTATTGAGCCTTCGTAGCTCACGGTGTTACCTTTTGGTGACCCTGATATTTTATATTGGTGGCGACGCTGGTATAATGTGTCAGACTTGGTAGATGAACAGGGTGAGCTGCACACCTTGGAGGCTTTTGGAGTCGAAGAGCCGGCTAGGATGGAAGAGCAGATGGAGCTGTAGTTAGGAACCTTAGTTTCCCTTCCCTTGTGTAATAAAAGTGCTCCCATGGGAGTTATGTTGTAATAATGAGCTAAACTCTATTTAGTTTTCAATGAAAAATGTTTATTTAACGTTCCTAAAATTTGGGGCGTTACAACTTGGTATCAGAGCTTTAGGTTCAAAACCTCGGCCATGGGTAGAATGGGTAGAACCATAAGATAGTTTGATCGTTGCACAAATGTGAATTGAGTTTAAGTTTACTGTCCCAAATTGGTTGGAATTCTGACAAAACAATCTTCGGATTGAAGCAAGGTGTGGAAATTGGCAATACTACCGAGCTGGGAATTCCTGAACAATTGGATGATGACTTAAATCAAGAATCGAATGTGGAACTAGAAACTCGAAAATTTTCTCTAGAAGATAGTAAACCTTTGTCCTAAGACGTTACTAATTGAGGTTAAAACTCTTCCTTATAGATGAACCACCTAGTTGACCTTTTGGTTGGAGCTCGCCAACTCAAGGACGCCATAGAAGTTATGGCAACTCAACGAGTGAAGAATCCCAACTTTATTGCAGCTGTACTCGCAGAAAAATGAGATTTCATAAAGGTGCAGCAGAATACCCTTATTCCCGTGGAGGAGGACCCTTGGTTTCCTGAAATGTTCCCAATCCTATGTGCCTTCTTTGAGTTCTTTTGTGCCTTACCCCCGATGGAGAACTTTGAGGTTGGAATTAAGGAGGAAGAAGTCAAAGGTGATAATGACACCAATGAGGTGACCGAGGAGGAAAAACCTGTTAGGTGAAGGGAATCTCGAAGAGGACGAGACCCCAAAAGCCAAGGACGCCAATTAGGCATACCATAGGCCGACCTAGGAACAGTTGTAATCCTTCGGAATGTGGAATGTTGGAAAGTACGATCATCGCTGTCTATTTAGTATTTCCTAAGTTGTACTCTTCCTATGTTCAATAATAAAGACCTTATGTCGTTTATCACTTGTCCTTATATGCTACTTTTAGTACTTGATCACTGTTCACGTGCGTACTTGTATCTTAATCCTTATACCTATCCGTACGCGATTCCCACCCCGCCAGTAGAGTAGTAGTAGTATTAGGATGAGGTCCCGATAGCCGTAGTTGAACTCGTGGCACAAGACAAAAGGAACCTTGTATAGGAGTATGTAGAATCATTTTGTTTCAGCTTGTATTAGAAAAACCCTATCTTTTGTCCCTAGTAACCATTATAGTGGAACTCTATGCTTATGATGGTATTTTTCTGCTTATCTGTGAAAATCTTGCTTATTGAAAGAGTATTGTTGTATACTACTAGATAAACTACTTTCGACTTTTGAAAGATACACCATTTGCAAATGGAAAATTGTTTAAATGGACTAAAACCTCCCCCTTCCGATTCTTACTCGTAGATGGTGAACACGCGCCGTAGATTAGGATACAAAAATGGAGAATCCTCTAACACTAACCCCGACCAACCCAGACAGAACCTTAGCCCAAATCCAATTGCTTTCTAGGAAAAAAAAAATTCGCTCACCTTTTCCGTTGCTGCTTCGAAAATTGATTCGTATTTCAAAATCTCGATGGACTCATCTCACCTTTCACTAGAACCTTGCAATCTCAAGTGACGCGCCCTTGAGAAAGTAGATTAAGAATAACTCCCTACTATCACTAAAAAGGACTACGAGAGCAAGCCAAGATACTAGCACCAATGGTAGGGCTGCCACCGAAAGCAACAAGGGCGACATCGATGCAGAAGTTAAAAGTGCACCCCAACGCAACGCCTGAGCCAACAAGATCAACCATTACTCCCAGAGCCCCCAATTCTAACCTTTAACACCATAAGAACCCTTAGAATCGTAAGCCGACAAAGGAAGGCGTGAAACTACTCGAGGGCTGCAAACGTTAGCCACCTATACCGGATGCAAACCGGGAACACTTAGATCGAAGAGTTCGTTTAGGATGGGAATGCTTGAAGGGAACGACAATTACTTCCGCCGATTAAATCTTAGCAGGAAGCATATACCAATCGGCTAGTCATATCCGAACTATTTCCCACCTACATTTCTTCTCTCAAATCTCTGTTCAAAATTGAAATCCTTGTGAAGGAAACCCTCGTTACTTCAAGCAATGAAATCATCCATATTAACTCCTTACGACACTAAGTGGCGTAATCTTGGGTATCTCTTGTGACCTAACCTTAATGACCAACGAATCAATTCAACAGTACACCCTATGGTGTTACTGATCCTAACCGTTATCATTTAACAGAGGGAACCTTTCACTATCCCTAGAATTTTTCATTACTCCTTGCTATTGATCCTCGAGTGTTGAACCTTGAAGATCATAACAACCATTTTCTCCTTCGATACAACTTTTATTGACACTTTCAATAATGATAGGCAATGCCAATTCGCAATAAGCGAGATTTGATGATTGGTCCATCCAATCACTGATATCTTCCCATTTCGTCCGTAATCAATAATTTCGAATCATCTCTTGATGATATTCAAATCATTTCGGAAAAACTTCTTTGTTTCACTTACATGATACGATTCTTCAAGTACAAACTAGTCTCCTCAGGAGAGGGGTACCCTTCCTTGAACTAACCAGGTATCATCAACTCCTTATCAAAACCTTGCGCTACTTGAGGGTAGCTTAAATCGGTCATTTCCATCCCGACATCTAGGATTATCTTGGATTTTAAAAATTTGTTCTCAAGATTGTCGTAGCTCTGAAATCTCCGCCATGAGTGAACGCTACCAAAGACTCGTTTTCTCTGACTGTATAGGCTCTTTCAATGCCTTTGCTAATAATATCAGAGCTTTTAGAATATCGTAGGGCTCGCTTGTTTGATGTTCGATTTCCCCCTGAATGAGGATGGAGTACTTACTCTTTACAATTTTGGAGTGATTCCGTTTGAGTCGATCCGTCTTTCCTAGTTTTGAAAATGGGTTTAATATCGTTGGGTGAGAAAGGATCACGCTAAGAAAACGTTTGTAGGGTACAAGTCCGCACGATAATTTGGTAGAAGTTTTGCATTTGACGATGGCATTTACGGTGGAAATTTCATCAAAGGCGTACAACGAGGTAAATTGTTCGACAGCTGAAGCAACTTCAACCCCGTCTTGTTAAGCAAGTGATGAGGCTTAATTCGATTAACAAAACATGCAGAGGATTGTGAGGGATGCTTGGAATGCTATCGTCTTACTCCAAGATACTTCTAGGACTTGCCAGAGCCTTTCGACAGTGGTCGTGTGATGCCTAAGCATTTATAGGTTGCTAGAGTATTCGAATCTTGATTAGATCGTTGATTGGCTTAAAACATGCCTATAGGGTCATTTTTGACTTGCAGGGGCGTTTCTTTCATTCCTTGACATCACCCCTCTCCGTTCAGTCATAAGTTGAAATTCTAAATTTCAAGCCTCATCAACACTACAGGGGTACTTATACCCATGTAGCATATTTTGACTCCCTATCTTCTTCCAATCAAAAATCTACCCTTTGAATAGGAAGGTTCATCCTAAACTGTTTATCATTGCATACCTATATAAGACTAGAAACTGAACCCACAGGATCGCTATTAAACCTGTTGTCACTTCAGGAGGAAGAATAACCGTCAACCAAATCTACGAAGGTACACGATGAAGATATTCTCCTGTGTCAAACATATGGCAAAGACGATCACCTCAACATCACGCTAGTAAAGGATTGGTGGTGACCTGCTCCTATTTTAAGGGGGATAGATGACGATTCAAAGACCAGTATAGCGACCATGTCTGATCCGTAGTCACGCACCAATTTCGAGGACGAAATTATTTTAAGGGGGATAGATTATAATGACCCTGATTTTTAGTAAATAAAAATTTTATTAAATATTTGAATTTTATTTACTTGGATTTTTGCCTTTGAAAATTTTCTTTTGACTTTAATAATCTGTCATAATTAGATTCGAGATTTATAAAATTATATCTTTTCGTCCCGGACAATTTAGTCATTTTCTAAAGACAATTATGCTTATAGAAGCACTTGTATATTTTTCTAGCGAGTTAAATAAAATCTTTAAAACTATTTTTCTTGGCTAGAAATTCTACTTGACAAGTAGAATTAGTTTTCAATCGATTAGTTAGAGAAACCGAACTACCAATTCACTTAGTTACTTTCTCCTAACCCTAGATGAACCTTTTAACCTTTACCCATTGGTTAATAAACGTTCGGGGAACTTTTATCCATTGGACAATAGAAAACCTAGATTTTCTATCAAAAATATTTTGTGCTAGATTTGATAAAGTACTCATATATAGTTGTATGTAGACTTATATACACATGCCTAAAGGACATTTGGTTATTTTAAATATTTTTCAGATATATATTACCTTATTACTTTTAACCATTGGTCAATAAATGCAATGAAAAATATTATCCATTGGATAATAAGTTAGTCTCACTAACTAGTACTATGATTTATTAAATAAATCACATCCTAGATTTTCCATGTGATTATATCTTTAAAGATATGTATATATGTACCTTATAATATATTACCCTAAGATACACTAAGTACATAATCTAGTTTTATAATGGAACATGTGCCAATTAGGACTATTTTAATAAAGAATTTTGATCTTATAATTTTTTATTGGATACTTGGAAATCTTACTAGATTTCATAGTACTATTATATATATACTTGGACATGTGTGTGTGTGTGTATGTATATATATATATAAAATAAGAACGTGTGTTTAATAGAATTGTTTATTAGGAAAATCTTGGCTTAGGAAATCTTAAAAGATTATATAGTACCTTAAGTACATTCTTATATATATTACTTGTACATAGAAGTGTGTGTGTGTGTGTATATATATATATATATATATATATATATATATATAAGAGAGAGAGAGAGAGCCGAAAGGAGAGAGGGAGAGAGAGGCTGAGAGAGATAATGAGGGAGAGATTGGAAAGATATGGGAGAGATTTGAAGGGTACCATGACATGATCTTCCTACATACTTTCATTGTCCTTATGTATTTACCTATTCACATAATCTTTGAACCATCACTCTTCCTCCATCAAATCTTCCTAAAATCTACCAAAGTACTAAATCTAGCCATGCAAGCCTAGAACTAGGTAGAAAAGTGCAAGCAAACCATTGATCTTTCAATCAAAGCATGACAAAAATTCAATATAGGAGAGAGAGAGAGAAAGATTCAGGTGAGAGGGAGAGAGAGGGCATGCTTGGCCAATAAATAGCAAGCTCATTCAAGCTTAAACTCACACCTTCACTCTTTGCTCCAACTTCTCTCTATAATTTCTAAGCTTTTCAAGTTCCAAAGTTCAAATTTCTTGAGTTTTTTTGAAGTTCTTGAGAGCTACCACCAAACCACCTTTAGATCTCTAAAGTAGCTTAGTTTAGTTATCAAAGTTGTTTCTAGGAAGAGAAAATCCATCTCTCTTCCTTTCGAAGCACTTCGGAGCCGTTACGCCGCCGATTCGCAAAATTGACGACCTATTCTCAAAACCGACCAACCGCCAAGAAGTAAGGTAGAGTCCTTAGTCCACTAACTCTACGTATAGTATAGAGCCGTATGTTGGAAAGTAGAATGTCCTTAGTTCAAAGTATGAATATCCTTAACCGTTTTTCCTAAGTAGATAAGGTTATCTATCGTTCATAATAGTTGGAATGCACGTTTGTCAACAAGTTTATCGTGCTAATGGAAGTGTGAGCATGTTGAATAAACGACTTTTACTTTTAAAAAACATATGTTTATTTGAACTTCCCACAAAGGAAGAAAGGATGAATTTTAAAAAGAATTGGAATGTTGACACTTGATCGGAAGCATTCGTATTTTGATCTTTAAAATGGTTAGGAACATGCATACATGAATTGCTTGTATTACTTGTGGTATAATATTGAGTTAGATGATCTTGCCAGTTTAGTTTCAAGATTACAATGAATGATTTATGATTACGTATGTGAAAAGTCCTACCGCGGAGTCGATGCATGAAAACGAGACATGGAAATTGAGAAAATAGAAACATGACACCTAGGGTGTGGTTAAAGAAAAGGCGTGTTTTGAAAAGGTGAAATGTTTTTTGGAAACCGCAATGTGGCCGAACTTGCTCATTGTGGGAATACGTGTGTGTGTTCCAATGGAGATTCGGATCAGTGGAACCATTGTGAGGTTGTGTGCGTTCCCATGGGAACCCAGAGCGGCGGAACCATGATGAGGAATGGCTTGGTTATCTGTGGAGAGGAGCCAACGCAAATTTTGTGTGCCAATGGGAACCCGGTGCGGCGGAACCATTGTGAGGATACTCGGGAGACCAGAATGGCAGAACCGAGGTTGGGTGTATTAAAACGATTTTGGGAATGTTGATTTGGTAAGTGATAAATGGAGATGCGGTCCACGACCAGTCACGTAGGAGAAACTCAGAAAATCATGGACACCAATGTTTGTTTGAATAGTAAATGTGGATGTGTCATTGATAACTGTTAATGTTATGATTTAATGTTTGTAATTTAAGGGTTAGTGGGTATGGGTTTTCTATTGAGCCTTAGTAGCTCACGGTGTTACCTTTTGTTGACCCTGACATATTATATTGGTGGTGACGCTGGTATAATGTGTCAGACTTGGTAGATGAACAGGTTGAGCTACACACCTTGGAGGCTTTTGGAGCCGAAGAGCTGGCTAGGATGGAAGAGTTGATGGAGCTGTAGTTAGGAACCTTAGTTTCCCTTCCCTTGTGTAATAAAAGTACTCCCATGGAAGTTATGTTGTAATAATGAGCTAAACTCTATTTAGTTTTCAATGGAAAATGTTTATTTAACATTCCCAAAATTCGGGGCGTTACATTTATAGTTTTTGCTGACTCTGCTGGGGACTTGAGAGCCATGACTAGAAAGTTTGACATAAGACTAACGCATACCTTGTTTAATTCATCTATCATATGCATCGAGTAGGCAACCTTGTTGCGTTCTCCTAATACCCCGGAATGACACGGGCTATGTTAGGGGTTCCAATAAACTCCACAGTCACTTGTACCTAGTGGTATATCAAAAAGAAAATCACCCAATCACCACCTATGATGGGCTGGCGAAAGGACTGGTGCCCTTTGACAACGGAGCACCCTTGAGACTACCTATACCTTAAATGTATTAGAAAGCCATATAACTTATCAAAATAAGACAGGAACCTACAGGCTAGGAACCCACTTGCATTTGCTTATAAAAGTTCTTCCTCACACCCATTGTATATATGTATGTTGTAAAAGTTTTCTTTTCAAGGTTAAACCTTAGGGGGTCTTTTAAAACTAAAAAAGGGGGAGGTAAGTCAAAACCGACCTAACTAAAGGAAAAATTTTCAGGTAGAAATGATTGCATCATTGTTCATGTTCAATTCGCACTATCAAGTTGTCACCAAGCTTTCGGCCCGCCCCACTCTACTACCAAGAATTTCGACCCATCCGAATACATCACTCCGGTGGATCAACCAAAACCTATGGTAACTATCATTGAAGATGATCATGTCATGTTCAGAAGAACAGTCTATGAGGAAGAAGTTGAAGGCATAATTGAAGAGGAAGGGCTTCGCAGAGTCCCAATCTATTTCTATGACCCTTATGCACCTACCGACGACTATTGGCCAATCGATGAGGTCAATAATTTTGAAACTGAAGAAGCAGAGGAAGAAGAATCTACTCACAATGATCCATTAGATGAAATGTCACTACACCTACTCTTTGATGAAGGGGTCACCAACAATGAAATAAGGGTGATCCACCCCATCACGGATAGCTTTGGTAATTGGTGGGGATTTGTTGGCACGTGAAGAGTCGACAACAGCGACAAAGCAGAGATTGAAGCTCAACTAGAGGAGATAACGGCAATAGCAAACCAAATGGCCCTCCAAGACTTGTAGGGTGACAATGATGAAAGTGTGAATGAAGATGACAGTGAGGTGCAGATGATCAACCTTGGTGATGAAAAAGACTGCTCTGAGCTGATTGTGGATGCTAAAAAAGGGGCTTACCCAAATTGGACCATGGAATACATTGTAAAATACAAACTAAAAAATGCTGGCTCCAATTCTAGTTCCGATTCCGATTCTGACTCCGAGTCGACCCAGTCTGAGACTAGTGTTTCATCTTTCAAACAACCGAGTCTAGCGAGGAAAACCTGGTCAAAACACCGAGGCATGACATTTATTTTGAATTTGACTCTGAAATGCCTCTTGACAATTTTAGCAATGAGAAGGAAGATTTAGAGTATTTCACTTTGCCTATGATTAATTGTGTGGATTCTGATAATCCAATTTTTGAGGAAGAAATTTCAAACGAAATTCTAGAATTCATCGAGAGAGAAGAAGAGAGGCACGCTAAACCTTTTTCTTAGGAAATAATCATAACAAACATAGGCTCTGAAAACGAGCCGAAATTGGTTAAAATTGGTGCAACGCTATCTTCTCAAGAAAGTGAAAAATTAATCCTTTTGCTAAAAGAATACAAAGATGTTTTTGCCTGGTCTTATGAGGACACGCCTGAAATAGACCCTAAAATTGTTCAGCACAAAATTCCCCTCCATCCTGATGCAAACCCAGTTAAACAAAAGCTAAGACGTATGCGCCCCGATTGGGTTTTAAAGATAAAAGAAGAAGTCACTCAGCAAATCAATGCCGGTTTTCTCATAGTTATCGAATATCCTCAGTGGGTAGCCAACATCTTTCTGGTGTCGAAGAAAACTGGGGGAATCAGGGTTTGTGTAGATTTTTGAGATCTCAATAAGGCCAGTCCAAAGGATGACTTTCCATTGCCCCACATAGATGAGCTTGTAGACAATACCGCAGGGCATGCACTATTATCTTTCATGGACGGATTTTCTGGGTATAATCAGATTCTGATGTCTCCTGAAGACAGAGAGAAGACCACCTTCACTACACCGTGGGGAATCTACTGCTACCGAGTAATGCCATTCGGTTTGAAGAATGCCGGGGCCACTTACCAAAGGATGGTGACAACACTGCTGCACGACATGATGCACAAAGAAGTTGAGGTATATGTCGATGATATGATAGTCAAATCGAAGGAAAGGGAAGGACACTATGAAGCACTTCAGAAGTTCTTTAAGAGGATTAGGCAATACAAGCTACGTCTCAATCCTCAAAAATGCACTTTTGGGGTAACATCTGGTAAAATGCTAGGATTTCTCATCACTCAAAGAGGAATCGAGGTAGAGCCTTCCAAAATACAGGCTATCATAAAGATATCACCACCAAGGACAGAGAAGGAAGTAAGGAGCTTTCTAGGGAAAGTGCAATTCATTAGCAGATTCATTTCCAAGCTCACAGCCACCTGCAAACCTCTCTTCAAGCTTCTGAAGAAAGGTGCTAATTTTGAGTGGAGTCAAGACTGTTAGCAAGCATTCGAGGCAATCAAAGAGTATCTTTAGAATCTGCCTGTGCTGTCACCACCCATCCCTGGGAAGCCATTGATTCTGTATCTCTCAGTAACAAACACATCCATGGGATGCATGCTAGCATAAGAAAACGATGCCAAAGTAGAGTGCGCCATATACTACCTCAATAAGAAAATGATGGACTACAAAACAAGGTATACTCCCCTGGAGAAAACTTGCTGGGGGCTAGTATGGGCCACGAAGAAATTAAGGCACTACCTACTAGCGCATCCGGTAGTGCTAGTTTCTCGTTTAGACCCAATCAAATATCTTTTCGAGAAGCCAGCACTTATTGGAAAGCTGGCTAGGTGGTTATTGCTGCTAGCAGAATTCGATCTCAAATACATGACAAGGAAATCAGTGAAAGGAAAGGTTGTGGCAGAGTTCTTGGCAGACCACCCCATGACAGAGGCCGAGGCAGAGGACTTCATGTTCCCCAATGAAGACATCTTGTGTCTCCTAGACGACACCTGGCAGCTTTACTTCGATGGAGCATCAAACCAATGTGGATATGGCATAGGGGTATTGCTAGTTTCCCCAAACAACTCTCATATCCCTCTGTCATATAAACTGAGGTTTGAAGTCACCAACAATCAAGCTGAGTGAAGCCTGCATTGCTGGAATGGAGGTAGCCCTAGAACTAGGAGAAAAAGGGTGAAAGTCATTGGAGATCCAAACCTAGTGGTGTCCCAAGCAAGAGGAGACTGGAAGGTCAAGGAAGACACACTGAAGCTATACCACTCTGTGCTAGAAGATCTAATTCCACAATTTGACTCAGTCATCTTCACGCACACTCCACGAGTGAGCAATAGATTTGCAGAAGCACTGGCAACATTGACCTCTATGGTCGAGATACCCCTGGGGTTCACAATGCGGCCTCTCATGATTGAGCAGGTCAAACCAGCATGCGAATGCACTTTCACCAAAGAGGGTGAGGACGATGGAAAATCGTTGTATGAAGACGTGAAGAGATTCTTAGAAGAGGGAGAGTATCCCTCTGAAGCCACCTCAAAGGACAAGATGGCTTTGTGGAAATTTGCCACCCGATTCAGAGTCTGCGGTGGAGCACTATATCGAAGGGAACATTTGGGTCCGAATCAACTTTGTGCCACAACAGAGGATAGTCACGAAGGAATCTGTGGGCCGCACATGAATGGGGCAACAATGGCTAAGAAAATCCTGCGTCAGGGATACTACTGGACTACGATGGAGGCTGATTGCGCTGACTATGTCCGCCGGTGTTTCAAATGTCAAACTCACGCTGATCGCACACGTATTCCCCCTACAGAATTATATAACATGACATCCCTTGGCCGTTCTCCACTTGGGGAATAGACATCATTGGGAGTATAAATCCAAAGGGAAAATACAAGCATCAGTTCATCCTAGTGGCCATTGACTACTTCACCAAGTGGGTATCGTGTCAAAAAAAAAAAAACCAAGTGGGTAGAAGTAGCTTCTTATGCTACCTTCAAAGCTACCCATGTAGGCAAATTCATCAGCACCAATATCATCTATCGGTATGGTGTACCTCATGAGTTCATTTGCGACAATGGATCTCACTTCAAAGGGGCAACGAAGAAGCTCTTCGTTGAGTTTGGGATACAGAATCATCGGTCATCTACTTATCGACCTTAAACCAATGGAACAGTTAAGGCTGGAAACAAAAATATCAAAAGGATTCTGCGGAAGACTACCGATATTTACACAGACTAGTCGGAAATGCTACCTCTAGCATTATGGGGTTATCAAACAACTGAAAGGATTTCAACTGGGCTACTCCCTATTCCCTGGTCTATGGGATGGAAGCTGTCTTACCTATTGAACTAGAACTACCTTCACTAAGGGTTTTGGCTGAGACTGGAATGATCGAAGAAGACTGGGTTCAAAACTGCTACGATATGGTGCTCAAAGCAATCCGTCGCCACATTTCGGATCCAAGGGGCAAGTTTAGACCAAATTGGGGAGCACCCTAATTTTTCAAACGCATACTGTCTGGAGGAGCAGCGTACATCGCAGACTCGGACGGGATGGAATTCGCAACACCAATCAATATCGACAAGCTGAGGAAGTATTACCCCTGAGAGATGCTTGTTGGGTCGAAAACCATAAGGGTGGGCGAACCTAAGCAAAAATTAAAGCAGCCTGCTAGGTCGAAAACCCGCAAGGGCGGCTTAGGTAAAAACTAAGGTATAAATAAAGCACTCGCTAGACTGAAAACCCGCAAGGGCTGTTTAGGCAAAATCAAGAGCACAAAAGGAGAGGAAAATACCCGAGTGAACCCTAGCCAAAAACAAAAACAAAGCAAATCTTTGTGGAACTACGTTTATGGCCTGATTCCCTCCATGGGATACGTAGGCAGTCTCTAGATTGTGATTCGGCCACCGCAATTATTATCACTTCTAAATTTCTAGGTCTATCCTAAACCATGTTCATTATCAAACCATGGCAAAGACGTCTTAATAAAGCAACCAATGTTTTATGATTTCCAAAGGAAAAGGGAAAGCAAGCTTGAACAATTCTCAACCTATGAAAGCTAGAATCAAACAAAGAAAATCTTTCGAAAAGCATAAGCAATTTGTCAATCTCTAGGTCTTTCTTCTCTTCACACTTTTGTCTTCCAAAAGGTCTTTCTTCAACCAACGCTTATACGAATCTGATAGTTTATCAGCAAAGTTCTCAGCAACATCTTGCATCACCCGATTTAGCCAAAGACGAAGCACATTGCGACGAAAGTTGGCATCATGGGCCTTAGAAACGGCATATTCAGGATCACCCAAGACTTTGGTTTGTTCTGCCCCAAATTGTCTTTGAAAGCGAACAAGAAAGTAGAAGGTAACTTGAGTGATACCAATCACTGCTACACCAAAATGGTTCATGGTACTTGCAGTCATGCTCTCAACACCATACCAGGGGCAAACCCATTGAATTTGATCGCCCTTGCGAGTCTCCATCTATGCCTTCCAAGCAGCCTCAGTTGGAAACTGTCTAGTCACACGACACTCCTTGCAGTGATCTGAACTATAAGGAAGTCGCTTCGACGCATCCCATACCCTCAGCTTCTCAAATAACCATACCTAGGAGACAAGGGAAAATTGTGAGTTGTGAGAACACATGAGTCAAAACAAAAGAATGATGAGCGGAAAAAAAAAAACATAACTTTGTAATAAGTAAGTAAAGAGCGAACCTGTAATAACAAAGGACTACCTGAGAACTGGGCTGTTGGATTACCCCTTACTGCATCAAGACCCATCAAGGTCTCTGCTGACACTAAACTAGCAAAACCTGCACGGTATCCAATCTGTTGAGAGAAATCAAGCAGCATAGAATCAACATGGCCAGAGGAAGGGCCGAGCAAGTAATAGTGAAGAAGACAAGCACACAGTGCATGAAAGCACTCTTTTTGTCGAGGAACTTGACAATGAGCTTCAGCTGTACCAAAATGCTGAACAAACTAAAGGGTTTCCAACTTTCCATTCACCATGAAAAACCTGACTTCGTGTTTCCAAACTTGGAGCAGAACCTTCAAAAGGTTACCACGATTGAACAAAGGGTTAGGAACAATAAGAACTTCTCTATCTGAATGCCCCATAATAGCTGCAAACTCCTTGATGGTAGGACACAATTCTTCTCTTTGAAATCGAAAGACATGAAGAATAGGATCCCACAAGCCAGTGGCTGCACGAAGAAAAGTGAAATTCACTGGAATTTGGCGAAGAGAGAAGAGGAAGTCCATACCAAAGGACTTAAAATGTAGATAGTCGACGCCATTGAAGGAATCCAACCACTGATCAAGGATCGGTTGTGCCATGTGTTAAGAAATTGCTTTTGAAAAACCATAGAGTTTGTAGAACGCATACTTATAGGCTAGGTTGAGTCCTAGTTCGAATCGGAATCGAAATTCTAAAAATCCGCATTAATCAAGTCATTCTCTCAGCCGACACTTCGATATAATGGCCGTAGGATCGATTACCCGGCCCTTGAAAATCAGGGTTGACTCAAAGTCAACTCCAGGAAGATGAATCGATCCCTCGGCCACTTGATAGATATATCGGCCGCCAGAATGACCGTTTTACAGGGAAGTTCCACGGTTCTGCTCAAACTATTGAGATGCAATTTTATCATACATAAACGGTGCAAAAACAGCATACACGATCACATAACAGCGCAAAAGATTTGGTTTCATATAACAAAAGCTTTTTACATCACAAGGTGGATCATCCCACATTTTCTAAACAAACTATACATCAGTTTCCTGTCGGACTAACCTATGCAAGAAGAAAAACAGAAAAACAGGAAAGAAGGAGAAGAGGATGCCGAATCCTCTGGTGGTCCGAACACCAGAGACCAGCTACAAAAAAAGAAAAAGGCACCCCCGGGGTGACGTGTACCAAAGAAGCACTGTTGTACAGAAGAGACACCACATGGCCCAGAAAAATCATCATGCCGCGTACAAGGGCCACCCTAGGAGTTCCACTTCACGGAAGTAATCCACCCATGCGAGGGTCTCTAATCAAGTATCAAGACAAGACCGAAAACATCGTGGACTCCCTCCGTGATCGTTGATCGCATGTCACCTTTATCCCGGACTTAACAAGAATGAAGGAGAGAGGAGGCAGCGCAGTCCCTAGTGAAATCTTCGGCAAAGAAGAGAAACGAGGAAAGGAGAGAGAAGAGGAGAAATGAAAATGAAACGCCGAAGGCTCGGCTTTTATAGCACTCTGGAAATGAAGCGATTACTTTGCCGATTCATTGATAACTCGGCCGATACATCAATTGATCGGCCGCGAGATCAATCTCCTGGCCCCCTAATAAATCTCCTACAACTACATCAGATTTTGCTCAATGCATTAATTCAAGCAATTATCAAATTCTGGCTCCATGATCAATAAAACCAGCAATTAAACCAGCCTTGGGGGCATGCCCAATCGCAAGGAAGCCCTCTCTCTGTATCAGCAAGCTCACTCAGCAGTCTCGAGCTCATCTAGCAGCTTCATTACCAACAGCGGCTCTAAGCTCGCCCAGCAGCTCTGGAGCTCATTATCAGCCAAGCTATGCATTCCCTATCACCCTAATAGCTTTGCAGCAATCACTGCCATCAAGGCTACCCAAAGGCTTTACTCCATACTCGCCATTTCAGCAACTCCTCCAACATCTTAGCAAACTCAGTAGCACCATGTGCTCGCTATCACCGAGTCACTCAGCAGCCCTATGCCAATAAACTCACTATCCATTTCAGCAGTTCCATGCTCATTACCACCAAGCTATTCAGCGGCTCCACGCCCATGACCACCTTAAAAAATTTATGCTCAACTGCTTCAGCAACTCTACACTCACTACTGCAGCGGCTCCATGCCCATAAGCTCATTGCTTCAAGCTCCTCCACTTCAGCAATTCCATCATTATTATCAGCGGCTCTGAGCTTGCCCAACAGCCCCGAGCTCATCATCTTAGCAGTTCCATTCCATCATCATGCAAGCCCCAAATTCACTATCACATAGCTCTCAACCATTTCAAGCTCCACAGTCCCATGATCATTATCTTCGTCATTTAGCAACTCTATGCCCGCGCTCACCATCACCCAACGGTTCCGTCATTCGAACAGCCCTGTGCTCAAGCCCACTCAACAGCTCCGAACTGATCGCTATCCAATAAACTCAGCGGCTCTGCGCCCATACAATTCTATCAGTGGCTCTACGCCCATGTTCACTATCATCCCAACAGCCCAGCTACTCAGCAGCTTTAAGCTCGCAAGCTCATTGTTAACAGCTCGCAATCAACAGCTTGCTATCTCACACTTCAGCTACTCTAAGCGGCTTAATGCCCATGCTCGCCATCCCGCAGCACTATGCTCGTTCCAAGTTAACCACCTTAGCAGTTCTACGCTCGCTACTTCAGTGGCTCCATGCCCACAAGCTCACTGCTTCACGCTCCTTGCACCTTTAGCAACTATGATTACTTCAACGACTCTAAGCCCATTATCTCAATGGCTCTATGCCCATCACTCAGTGGCTCCAAGCCCATTATCTCAACGGCTCTACGCGTGTACTAATCGCCATCTCAATGGCTCTATGCCCACCACTCAGCGGCTCCAAGCCCACTATCTCAACTGGCTCTACGCCATAACAATTCTCAACTGGCTCTATGCTACCCCAACCAATAAGATATCATCTATTCTCAAGCTCTACACTTGAATACTCAAAATCCAACATTTTGAATGCTCGAAGCTCTTTGAATGCCCAACCACAGTATACTGGATGCTCAAGTTCTACACTTGAATGCTTAAGCTCTACGTTTGAATGCCTAACCACTGTGTACTAGATGCTCAAGCTTTACGTTTGAATGCCCAACCACTGCGTACTGGATGCTCAAAGCCTGTACTTTGAATGCTCGGATTCTACCCTCCGAATGCTCAAGCTCTATGCTCTAAATGCTCAAGTCTAGAACTTGAAAGAAGCTGGATGATCAATCCATGGGGTGGACCAGGTCAACCGATTGGAATGAAATCTGGATGATTAGTCCATGGTGTGAACCAAGCTTGAATTACCTTGGATTAGTCCGGGATTTGAGAAATCTGGATGGGGAGTGCATTCTCTCTCTAATCCTAGAGAGAGAAGCTCTCAACCTTTTTTTTGTGGGTAAATCAGCTTGAAATTGAAAAAGAGACTAACCGAATATACAGCCTACAAAGAGCATACACCAGGAGGAAAAGAAAAACAAAACAAAAAGAGTAAAGAAAATAGCTAATGCCAAAAGGCTACAAGGTCTAGAAGGTGTGTGTTGTTTCCAATCCATCTAGAAGAGGGAGGAAAACAACACCCTAATTTTGGAACACAGTCCACCCGAACTGCAATATCAATCGTGCAGCGAATAGTAGGTGCACAGTCCAGCAGCGAGCAGTAGGTGCAGCAGCAGCATAAGAAGTTAGAAGCAATCGTGCTTGGAAGAGCTAGATTGCTCTCCAGCATAACAGTGAGTTCTCAGTAAAATGCGGATCAGAAACATTTCAGCAGCAGTGTGCTACCATATCAGAACAATATAGATGCAACATAGATGCAACAACAGCAGTAGCAGAACAAGGAATACAGAGCAGTGGCAACAACAGCAACTGCCATAACCAAATGATAGTAGCAAAACAACAGCAACCGTAGAAAAGCAGCAGCAGTAGCAAGAAGGACGGCAGTCAATTACTTCACATCCAATCGAGATGCTCTATATGGATGCTTAATGAATGGCAAACACAGCAGTAGAAACACAGCAGTAGTAGAAACACAGCAGCATATATATGACAAGTTACAAAACACAGCAGAAATGCAGCTTACAGATTCCTCATAGCAATGAACAAAATGATTTAGTAGCAGAAAACCTGACTCGTGTTGAAAATACAATCAAGACTGAAGTGGATTGTAGTAGGAACTAACCCACTCCAAGCCACACCCTTGGAAAATCAGCAAGATACATCCAAAAGGCGAAAGTATTGTAACTTGGTTAGCTCTCAACCTTCCTCAACCCATTTAGCCTTTTCTTGGTTAGCTCCACCTTCCATATTGTTTTGGAGAAAGGCAAAAGTATAAAGGTGTAATTTTTGGATGGATTGTGAACTTTGTGCTTGAATTGGTGGTGACCCTTAAAAAAAAAGAAAAGACAACAGAAAAAAAAAACAAAAGAAAGAGAAAAATAAAAGGGACACCCATATAGTAGGAAAGGAGGAATCATTGCTTTATGGTTAAAAAATGTTGAAAGGTTAGAAGGAGAGATAGGTGGAGTTGAATAGAGTGGATACAAATTAGGGGCACATTGTCAAATTAGCCTTAAGTTGTTTGCCTATTCTCGGACATGATGTCCTAGCCTTTACACACTTTCCTTACCCAACGTTATAACCGAATTGAAATCCTATTTGATCTTAGGGGTGTTGGGGTGTGGATTGATAGATGTGAGAGTGAGTTCCAATGCTTAGTGTTCCATTCATGATACCATGTGTCCACCATATTAAGCTTTCTTTTCGTGTCTTGTGTGCGAGGTACTTTGCTTTCAAATAATACAATTTCAAACCGCACACTTGAGAGTTGTAATATGCACCTTGTTTCGAGTGATTTTCTTTGTGAGTGCATGACAGGGTGAGAATTGAAAGTCGAAACTCGATCCGAAGAGAGTGGTTAGTCATTGCATACTTGTGGTTGAGGTCCATATCACACACACACGCTAAACCCACGTGTCATAGTTTATTTCTTGACTTGATAGCATTTGGAACTATTTGCGCCTTCTTATATCTTTGTGGTAGTTGCACATTCTTTGCTTGATGGACCAATGAGTTGCATGACGAGTTTCGAGTTCCATATAGTTCACTGTGTTTTGTGGTTGATCACAGCTGAAAACCCTCACGAGACTTCACTCGTCCTACCGGGGCTGCCAGGGGGTTTAAAAGAACTATCCATTTTAATTCTATTTCATTAGTTGCTTTTATTCTTTGGTTTGCTCGAGGACTAGCAAAGTTTAAGTTGGGGGTGTGATAGGTGTTGAAAAGCATCAATTTAATTCTTTTAATTTATGCATTGTTGGTCCGTTTACATTATTACTTGACACGTTTTAGTGTTTTGTGGTGATTGTAGGTATTTGGAGGATTTGGTACAAAAATAAGCGCATAAGTCCAATTTTACGCAATGTGCAAACAAAGTGGAGCCTACCACTTAATTCAAGAGATGGGCCCAATTGTATTATATGAATAAAAGATGTTTAGTGAAATCCAATTTCGGTTATGGAAGAATCTCAGCTATCAAAAACTAATCCCAGTGTAATTGCCTTAACAAAATTGTCCTGGGAAACCCAAAGGAAGGGATAGATTGGTTTGGAAAGTACTACCATAAAAGAGGGAGTTGGAATAGGAAAAGAAGTCTTTCTTTTGACATGGAAAAAAATTATCTGCATCACTGATATAAAGGGAAGAAGAGGAGTTTGACTGGATGATTACGACTTCGCGAGGAACACCCAGTTACCATGAGCGGCTAACTCCATTCCCTAGGAAGAAGATGAAGCACCGTGCCAAGTAACTTTGTATATATATAGGTTTAGGCTTTAATATTCGGATCGATTGTTTAGCTAGAACTCATTTTAGTTTTATTGAATGATTTTAATACTTTCAATCTGTTCTGTATTTATATTCGCGATTTTCAAATACAGAGTTAAGTATTCTTTGATTGTGGTTGGAATTCTGAGATAGATTATGCTCATAAGACGGATCGTTGCTGTTAGATGGGCTAGACCAGGCTAATGAGACGGTCCGTGCTATGGGATAGTCTATGCCTTTTAACAACTCAATTATCTTCTTGACGATTATCAGAAGGGATTGAAAGCTCTAACGATAGTCTTTAATGATTCGAATGTTAAACCTAGCCTATACATATCAATGTTATGTGGTCAGGGTGGATTCGAAACCCTAGGTCTTTTTCTCATCAGTTTTCAAATCAAATAATTAGTAGCTTTCTTAATTAATTAGTTTTTTGAAATCAAACAACTCAAATCTTTTTCCTTCGAATTAATCTAGAAATCAATTGAAATTATAGCAACTTAGCCATACTATCCCTGTGGATCGACACTCGGTCTTAACCACTGTTCTACGGAGTAGTAGTTAACTCCAAGTTTTTATAAGTTTATTTTTGACACGGTACGACACGGTCAGATCCCGATACCCCCTGCCAGGCACCTCACCCGTTAGTGGGTCCCAAGTGTTCGCATTTCATTTAAGTGTCCACGAGTCCCGTTCTTACACAACTCAAGCTCCATGATTTTCATTTCAAGGTTCGAGAACACTACATAAGTTCAACAAAGGAGATACTATGTAGAAAACATGCAAAATTACTCTTACTCTTGTAAACATGCATTTTTAATAATCCCAAAAGGGTGACCAAGGCTTAAGAACACGAAATAAGGAAATTTTCGGAAAAACAAGGAATCTCTACCATTCGTCTCCAACACAAATAAGAGATCATTAAACAAAGCTCACGTTCACATAGAAGTAGTAAGGAAATTCCATTTCGAACAACTCACAATCATAATACTATCGGTTTTCCATATCGTTATACATGCGTTCACGCAACTCAACACTAAGTAACTTACTCACAACGACTCCTATCTTCCCATCCTTTAGCTCATTAGATCATACAAGCTACGCTAGGGATTTATTATGCCTAGAGCAAAAGGAAATGTCTCTCATGCCCACTCCTGGCACAATCTAACCTATAGGTGTGTCCTACATGTCCGTTTCTCGTATCGCATGTCGACACATGTAGCTTTTGTCCACCTCAATTCACAACGTTCTCTAAATTCTTGTTTCAACGACATTTAACCCTTACGGAACTCGACAACCACCTCCAAGTCCTAAACACGTCAATATGTTCCCGAGCTCAAGAGCAAATGTAAACTAAACCCCAAAGTTGACTTGAAACCGAACCACGAATCTATCTCATTTCTGCTATAACATCTTATTTGTTTAGAATTAGGCTATGAGACTACCACCGTTAGAAACTAGATTTTTCGAACAACAATTTCGATATATAATATGCCTCAAACGGATTCCGGATGATAAAGTTTTGTTCGACCGAAGTTTTTCCAAAAATGCAGATTTTTCATTTCCTACCTGTATAAAACCAAATTTTTAGTTCCTACAGCTAGAGAAATAGTCCTACCAGTAGAGAACCCAAACAGACTCGCCACAAGATTGTTCCTATTGGTTCCCTACCAGTAGAACAGGGTTTTTAGTGCACGATTTTCAAATTTTTCAAGGATGAACCCCCAACCTCAAACAATAACACATCGCACGATTTGAACAACATATCAACACATAAACACATAATAGAAGTGAGAAATCCCTACCTTGAAGTCAAAGAACGAAACTCGAACTACAAGCAAGCCCTAGCTCTCAAAATCTTGAATCAACCAAATACTCCTCTCCGAGCTAAACCCAATGAAATACAAGCTCAAGGTCGTGTGCGAAAGGTGGAATAGAGGATAATCTTCATGGGTCTCGAGTTTGGAGGTGCGATTTTGAGAGAGAGATAGAGAGCCGAGTGAGAGAAGAGAAAGTGGTGTGAGAGTAGAGAGAGAAGGAAAATGATAATTTGATTCTCTACACACACATCTCTACATATACATATATTCACACACATATGCCTAACACTCACACCCCAAACTTCCAAATCCTATCACTTTCAACCCAAATCACATTCTCCACATTATTGTTATCATTCACATAATTTGCAACTCAAGCATTTATCAAGCATCAAAATTATTAAAATTTAATACGGGTCTCTACAGATAGGCTTCCCAAGTGGCCGAAAGACCTACACCTCCAAAACCCCTACACACTAAACAATGAGCAACACCATTAGCACCACGTTTACTAAACACAAACGCACACGAAACGAAATTACATGCCATTCTTCTTATATCTTCGACAATGACCTCAAGGCTATGGTAAACATTAACTTCTCTCTTGATCATATGAATGAGATGCAGCAAGTCCCCTTCAACCAATAAATTTTCTACTTCCAGAAAGGACGCAAAAATCAGCCCTTCACGAGCCGCTAGTGGCTCAGCAATCAATGGGTCTGTTATCCCCTCTAGAGGCATATTCCTTGCCGCCCCAAATCGTCTTCTCGAATCCCTCAAAACCAAACCAATGCCTCCTCTATGACTTTGCTTATCAACTCCCGCATCGAAGTTCAGCTTCAGCGTTCCTTTCATTGGCAGTGCATGCTTAAGCTAGTAAAAAGTTTTCTTCAACATTTAAACATACATAATTTTGAAATTTGGATGATTGGAATCAGAAAGGTTGGTCCATATAAATCTCCTAATCAATTTCTCTGGAAAAAAATGCATTCTTGACATCAAGTTGCCAATTTGGTTAGATTTTAAGGGCCACTCACTAAAGTATTTTTTTCCTTGCGAAAGAACTAAAATAATCTCTCTTCTATTATGAAGAACTAAACTATTCTCTATCAATGCATTTTGTCTGAGGTTTTTTTTTTCTTCTCTTTCAGTCTATTTCTTTTTAGAAGAAAATAAATTGATGTTGTGATAATAAAGAAATAAAGAAGAAGAAAACAAACTGTCTGTTTATTGAATGTCATCCAATACAATGATTAGTACTAAGGCACAATTCTTTTTTCTTTTTCTTTTTTTTTTTTGGGGGGGGGGGATTAATTTAGCTTGAAATAGAAAAAGAGGCTAAGCGAATATAAAGCCTACAAGGGGCATACCCCAGGAAGAAAAAAAAGAAAATCAAAGATTGAGAAAAATGATCTAAGCCAAGTGGCTACATTGATCTAAGTTAAGGGCTACAATGAAAAGGATCGATTGGGCCATGGCAGCAAACACCAAGCTAACCAAAGTAATACTATTAATTAATACAAACTACACTATATAGCTAGGCTAATTTAAACCAACATGGAATCCACATGTTTCAATTCCATCTAAGAGATAGGAGAGAAACACATGCCAGAAGATGGTATACACAAAAGATTAAGTTTTGCACAGGTTGGTATAATCAATAGGTGCTTGATAGCACTAGCAAGAGATTGAATCCTCACCTCCAACACTGGTAGGCAGTCGTAGCTTCAATCAATCAGTATCAACTATAGTAGCAGCCTTTCTCGATTAGCAATAGTAGCAGCAGCAGTCTCACAACAACTGGTAGCAATCTAGACCGTAGCTCAGTAGCTGCCGAGAGGAACCAGCTAAATTACTAGCAACTAACAACTAGCAATTGCACAAGAGCAAGGCTACCAAAATCGTGGAAGACCAATGATACTTCACGACAAATAGCTCAAACATGGACACGGATGAAACTCCAAAAGAAAGGGTAGAAAGCTAGGGACAGGCTCCCCTAGAAAGGCTTAAACATCCCAAGGGACAACCCCCTTAGGGTAGGTACAAAACAAAGGGACATCCCCCTCAATTCACACCTACTGCACGAATACAACTTAAATAGCATCAATCAGCACACAGCAATTTCATAGCAGGCCCAATGAAGAGAGACCAAGACAGAAACCAAGTTATCTACCAATGAATACAGCACCAAATATGCACCTTACACCAACCTGGACATCACATATGCACTTTCTAATAGGACACAAGTATACAAATGCCCAACAATGAAGTTGACAGCAAGTGAAGGACCTCACTGCAGCAGAACACAATAAGGAGTAAGAGGCAGCCAACCAACACAAGGCCCTTGGTATGTATAGTGCTCGCACTTCTACTCCCTTGGAACCTCACAACTCCCACTCTCATTTTCAATACCAAGAGCTGGGATCCACCTTCTCCTTCCACAACTCCCAATCTCTATTTCAATACCAAGGCACAGTTCTTATTAAGTTTTGTTTTTAAATTTTTATTAGGTTCACGATAAAGTTTTTTAACTGGCCATTCGTCTTGAGGAGGGAGTTTAAAATTAAAAAAACATAACCTAAAGAAAAAAAAGGTTTCAAAAAAAAAACAAAAAAAAAATACCAAACCAAATGTCTTTTTTAATGTCATCCAATATGATTTTTTTTCCATTCCAATTTACGTTTTTATTCTTGTTTGATTCCTCTTGTCAAGAAGAATAATTAATCGTAAAAATTTTGACAATAAATTAAATACAAAATTATTAAAAACGAAAGAATACCCAAAAAATACTAGAGCGAAAGATTAGGAAGAAATCCGTTTTTGTAGTGGTTTAGAAATGAGCTTGAACTTGGATTATGTGATCCAGTTTATGTAGGGGTTCGATTTAGGAGGAGGGACCTTCGCCTGAAGTTGTACTTCACTTCCGCTGCTCCGTTCCTCCGCCGATGGACCTGCAACAAGTCACTAAGGCTGGAATAGCCTTGTGACCCTCCGACGATCAAGTTAGATGTAAGGAGAGTTGCTTTTAGGTCTAGGGTTAGGGGAAGATGGCATACCTCTCAAAGATGAATATCCCTTTGTATTTATAGACCTAGGTTAACTTGGGCTCCAAGCCAGTGCGTGGAGGTCACGCTTAGGTAACCGCCCTTGGTGACATCATAGATGACGCCACGGGATAAGACGGTTACGAAGCACATGGGCAGATGATCCTTTTCGCCACGTATCGCTCATGGTCCCCTCCTGCTATGCTGCATTCTGCCAAAAGTCCCAAGCGGAATGTACACCTCGGTAACTAACCGAAGTGTAAACAGGAGACTTGACTCCGAGCGAGTAAACAGAAAGATATACACAGGCCCATGTCAATATGAGGCCTCGGTTGATGGTGGTCCGGTTATATTACCGAGACGATTACCGAAGCCTCCACAATAGCCCCTCAAGTCCCTGGAGCGTTGCACCTCTGCTTCAGGGTCTTGATCCTATCGTATGAGACATCAGGCCTTGATCTTTCTTTTTAGAGAATAACCGAAGGGTGAAGTTGCTTCGGTAGATTTCGTTCAACCCGCGCCAGAGAAGAGCCACGTGTCAACTGTTGCCGAGATCTCAGAATCAAAAAGCTGCCTCGGCACGTGCCATGCCAGTTGATTGGTACGAAACGTCGCTTCGGTGACACGCGTCAACATGCCTAAGGTCCGAATATCCGGCGCCTGTCCTCGGTGCAGAGTCCTTGATACTAGCCGTTCGATGATAACACATGTCGATGATCTAACGGCTCAATGCACGACGCTTCGTTTCCCGCGCAGCTTTCCATCTCTATCAATATAAATAGGAGAGACAGAGGTGAGATCGTCACCCTTTCTTCTGCTTCTGAAGTCGAACCGCCGCCGCCGTATACTTCCAGCTTTCAGTCGAGATTTCGATCGTTTTGGTTGGGAGATCTTGCACAAACTTGAGGTATGTCGACCTTCTTGCTTTATTCTTCATGTTTTGACCATTGTTTTTGAGTTTTTCGCCGTTTTCTTGCACTTGTTACGGCTGAGCAACCGCTCGCCACCGTCTGGTTCAAGGCGGCGCTGGGCTTCTCCAGCGTTGTTCACGCTATTACCGAGGTCTAAACTCATCCCGAGGCCAAAACTCATCCCGAGACCTAGATTCACCTTGATCCCAAGGGAAAGGACTTCTGATTTTTAGAAATTCTTCCGAGAGGGAAACGCCTTTATAGGAAACGATTGTCCGAGGACTCCGAGGAGCGATGACCATTCCGCACCGAGCGCTAGACATTGATTTTTTCCCTGAGCACATAGCTAACGGGTTTTTGTATTCCTTTCCTTGGTTAGGCAGAAGCGAATGGTCATCGAGCTCTCTTCGGACAGTTCCGGTAGTTCAGGTTCTTCTCCTATCGAAATTCCCGAGGACATTCGCCAGACACTTCGGGAGAGGGCATTCTTCCGAACTCCAATCGACTGCGTTGAACCATTTGAACCCTCGAGAGCTCCTCGTGAGGCGACGACGTTTGACTCTCAAGAGATGGAAGCCCCAAGTACCTCGAACCAAGGTCCGGGTCCGTTCGCTGATGCCCCCGAGGAGGTACGGGGACGCAGAAGGGCGATGAGGCCATGCCCATACCGAAATCAGTACTTTGACGGCTCCTCGGCTTCTTATGCTGAATTCAAGAGGGTATACAGCGTACCTCATGATGTTGACGTTCGCATTTTACCGAACAGTGATCCCAAGGATCTTCCTCACCGGGAGGGAGCACTCATATTCCCCTTGATGGCTATCACAGAGGGGGGCGTTAGATTCCCCCTTCATCAGTTTGTCCGAAGGGTTCTCCGAGCCCTCTCCCTCACGTCTTCTCAGCTGACGGTGAATTCCTACCGGATCATCACGAGCATTATAGAACTGAGGAGACAATATAACCTCACGTTCGGACTCGAGGAGCTCTTCGGTGTATACCTCGTTGGAGTTAACCGGGAGAGCGACCGTCACTACCTCTCCTGTAGGACAGGATACGACACCTTCCTTATCGACCATCTTCCCGACTCGAAAGAGTGGGCGAGTATTTATGTGTCGGTCACCGGGAATTTTATGTTTGGGCCCGGGGAGAGCGCGGACACAGCCACCACAGTTCAGTTCGAAACCGGGGCTCCTGGTCGGTAGAAGCATCTTCTTAGCTTTATTATGTTTGCACATTTTTCTTTCCTCATTGTATACTGATTCTTCCATTCTCTATCTTTCAGCCGAGGGAATCGTTGCAGAGCTTCGGGCAAGGGCTAACCGAGCGCAAATAACAGCTGCTTACGCCATTCCTATCACGAGTCGGTATGCACCTGAACTGCTCGGATACAAACCGACTTATACCGGCTATTTGAAAAAGAAGCCGAGGCAGCAAGGAGTTCCTCGAGGGGGACGAGGACGTGGCCGAGGGAGAAGCCAAGGAAGAGGAGAAGGTAGGAGAGGAGGAGCTGGGGCGACAGAAGACGAAGTTGGTGATTCTGGTCCCCGAGGCGTGATCCGAGAAGAAATCGACCGAGAGACCCCAGAAAGGACGGGACTTAGTGGAGAGATGAGCGGCCGTGGAAGAGAAGTGCTCAACCTTCGGCGCCAAAGGCCACGAGGACGGGGTGCCGGCGTCAGGACAGGCTCGCCGGGGGCTGGAACCTCGAGGGTGATCCCTGTTTCTCCTCAGGAGCCTCCGGAGAAGAGGGCTCGGACCGAGGAGGAAAGCTTCGGACGAGGAAGGGGCGGGGAGCCGATCTTGATAGAAGAAACGGGGACCCGAGGAGATGAGGGAGATGTGGAGAGCCGGGGAGGAACCGAAACGGGGACTCGTGTTCCGGCGAGGGAGGTCCCCTGGGCCCCCGAGGTTCGTCACTACTCGGGGCGCCTAATTCATCACGCCGATAGCGCGTCTTCTAACATTGGGACGGCGTTTGGGCTGCTTCGGTCGTGTATTCTTCCGAAGGATGCCCGGGCTGTTGAGGGGTGCACCGTGGATCTAACAGGAGAGATAGCGCAGGCACTTCTGAAAGTAAGTTACTTCTGAAAGTTTCTTTTCTTACTCCTTTGATCGTTTTGTTGGAATTTTGATCAATTTTAATTGTGTTGGTAGGCCGGCGCTCGGGTGCTCGCTGTGAACGAACAATGCCAGGCACGAGAGCAGGAGATGGAGCTGCTGAGGAAGACTCTTGCTCAGAGAGAGGACGACCTGAAAGTGGCGAGGGAGACTTGTGACCTCTACCTAGCCGACTTTCAGCGGTGCGACCGGGAGCGGGTACTTGCCGAAGGGAGGGCCAAAAAAGCTGAGGAGGATGCTGACACATTGAGGGCTGCTGGAGCTCGGGAGGTTGAGTTTGCACGGAACAAAGGCTACGATGAAGGCTGGGATGCTGCCGGAGTGGAATATAAGAAGCAGGTCCGGGAGATAGAAGCCGAGCTTTTCAGAGATCGGTTCTTGGACGGACTTCGATACGGCCACGAGGCCTTAATAAGCAAGCTTACTCTGCCAGAGGGTTCGGAGCTTCGAACCGTGCCTGAGCCCCCTCCTGAAGAGCTCGTGCTACCGGAGGAGGAAAACGAGCAGGTGCCGAACCAGGAGCCCCAAGCGACCGAGGAGCCAGCTGACCTTAGCGCCCCTGTTCCCTGATGAAGCATAGGAACTTTATATTTCGTAGCTCTGAAAAAGTACTTTAATTTTTGCCTGAATGGTCGGTTTACTGGACGGCTCCGGACATTTGGAGTTTGCCGTTCCAGGGATTGTAATCGTTTGATACTTGAAGTAGTACCTTTTTTTGTTTATTGTTCGTGAATGAATGCTCTTCTTTTCTTGAATGTTTTTATCTTTGAAATGCTTGTTTGATTGGTTTGCTCCTTAGGTTATAATGCCCCTGCTTCGGTGGGACTTAAAAAGTTTGTAGAAACAAGTTTAACCGAAGCGTTAACCGAATCGTTTTGCCAAGCATAAAAAAGATGTTCAATCAAGAAAAAGTGACTCGTTCCGAAGCCCCAGCTTAGTAGGACCGAATCAGAACCATTCATTGTAATGAACTTTTGACATTGCACGCCCCTGCTGATTAATAGAAATGAGCTTATCGAGCAGGCGCGGGATTGTATTACTGCTAGGGACGTAGGCCGGCGTAATGAAGTGGTATGGCTTCTGCCATAGGTTCGTGACGCGGCGAGTCCGAACAGTGAGAAATTTCTGATGGGTCGGTGTAAGGGGCTCGGAGAAAAAGGCCGAGTATCCTTACAGCGAGTGACCAGAAATTTAGACGACCGAAGAGGCCCGGGCGACTTGGTGGGGATTTTTCTCCGAGGGTATCACCTATGGGAGAATAATATCCCTGAAGTCGGTATAAAATGGTCCGGGCAAGAATAGGCCAAGTATAAGTAATTTAAACAATCAGTGTACGAATAGTGCCAAAGAGCATTCTCATTAAAACTCGGGGTATTGTCAATACATAAGCAGATTGCTTTCAAAACTTTCTTAAAAGAAAATGCAACGTAATAAGGACAAAACGGGCTTCGGTGGCCGAGCACTATCCGTAGAACTTCTTCAGATTGTTGGCGTTCCATGACTTAGCAATGGGGGAACCATCCAGTTTCTCCAATTTGTAATTACCCGAACCGAGGTGCTTGAGAACTCGGTAAGGACCCTCCCAATTGGGCATTAACTTTCGCTTTTTGGACTTCTCCACCACCTTTTTCCAAACGAGATCGTCAGGCTTAAACGACCGGAGGCGCACGCTTCGGTTGTAACCCTTTGCAACCTCCTGTTGGTATGAAGCGAGCTTTATCCTTGCGTTGTCCCGTTCTTCTTCGGCTAAATCTAGGTCCGAAGCAATGGTGGTGTTGTTGACCGACTCATCAAAATTTTCTGTTCTCATTGTTGGGAGTCCGACTTGGAGTGGGATGACCGCCTCCATTCCGAATGCCAAGGAAAAAGGTGTGCGACCGGTTGATCGCCGAGGCGTCGTACGATAGCCCCAGAGTACCCTGGGCAGCTCTTCGGCCCACTTTCCTCGCCGTGACTCGAGTCGTCGCTTTAGCCCGGATGAAATTGTTTTGTTTGCCGCCTCAGCCTGTCCGTTGCCCTGGGGGTAAGCCGGAGTGGACGTGTCCCATTTGATACCGTATTCGTCAAGCAGAGCCCGGTACTTCTGTCCTGTAAACTGCCCTCCATTGTCAGTAATTATGGCGAACGGCACACCGAAGCGTGAGATGATGTTGCGCCACACAAAGCGGATGACGTCTGTTTCTTCGATGGTTACCAGGGGCTCGGCCTCGACCCATTTCGAGAAATAATCTGTTGCGGTTAAAAGGAACTTGAATCCACCCGGAGCGACTGGGAGCTTTCCAACGATATCCATGCCCCATTGGGAGAAGGGCCAGGGGCTGGTGAGAGGGCTCAGGTCCCGGGCCGGCTGATGGATAATGGGAGCGAACATCTGGCACTTTTTGCAACGCTTGACGAACTCTTCAGCGTCCTTCTTCATTGTCGGCCACCAATATCCCTGAGTGAGGGCTCGGTGGGCGAGCGATCGTCCACCGGAGTGACAACCGCTGTCACCGGCGTGAAGCTCTTCGATAATGCCCGGAACTTGATGTGGGTGTGCAACCAATAAGTACGGCCCGGTAAACGATCTTCGGTAAAGCTTGCCGTTGGGATTGAGCCAGAAGAGGGCAGCTTTGTTGCGGAGTCGGTGGGCGTCCTTTTTGTCGGTGGGAAGGGAGTCTTCCCTTAGGTAAAGGACGATTTCATCCATCCAGCTCGGACCGAGCTCTATGTTGAGTACTTCCTTCTGTAGGTCTTCGAGTTCAAAACTGGGCTTGTCAATAGAATTGAAGGAAATGGATCGGTGCCCAGTGCATGAGAATGCCGAAGCGAGACCTGCCAGGGCGTCGGCGTGGGCGTTCTGTTCCCTTGAAATATGCTCGACTCTGATTGCTTTAAAGCGTTGAATGAGCTGGACTGCGGCGCTTAGGTAGGTACGCATGCGGTCATCCCGAGCTTCGTATTCTTCAGAGAGTTGGTTAACCACCAACTGGGAGTCGCTGTAAACGACGAGCTCTTCGATGCCAATGGCTTCGGCAGTCTTGAGTCCGGAGATCAACGCCTCATATTCGGCCTCGTTGTTAGAGGCTGGGAAATTGATGGAGAAGGAGCTTTCGTGCAAGACACCGGAGGGTGAGAGAAGAACGACGCCCGCACCTGCGCCTCGGCTGTTGGATGCGCCATCGACGTACATTTTCCATACATCTCCGTGAAAGAGCTGCCAAGCTGTGCTAGGGTTGGCCTGGAGTACTGCTTCGGTGCTCGGTGGGGGTGCCGAAGCAGATACGTTGGGCGGTGTAAGCTCTGCGATGAAGTCAGCCAGAACCTGAGCCTTTATTGCTGTCCGAGGCTGAAAGTGGATTTCGAAATTGGCAATCTCAACGGCCCATTGTGAAATTCGGTTGGAGAGATCGGCCTTTCGGAGAAGAGATTTGAGGGGGAACTCGGTCAGGATGATGATGCGATGAGACTGGAAATACGGGGCAAGCTTTCGGGAGGCTGAGATTAGGGCGAGCACGAGCTTCTCCAGGGGGAGGTAGCGCGTCTCGGCGGGAGTCATGGTTTTGCTGGAGTAGTAGATTGGCTGGTGCTCCCGACCCTCCTGTCGGACGAGCACCGAGCTGACGGCGTGCGGGGAGACAGCTAGATAGAGGAACAGGTCTTCCTGGTCCCTTGGAGTGACGAGGAGTGGAGCCGTGGAAAGATACTCCTTTAGTCGCTGGAGGGCTCGGTCACATTCTTCTGTCCAGTTGAAGCTTCGTCGGCTGCCCTTTAGTAGAGCGAAAAATGGCTGACATTTGTCCGAGGAGCGACTTATAAACCGATTCAGAGCAGCAGCCATCCCGGTTAGACGCTGAACATCGCGCTTGTTGTGGGGAGCCGAGAGCTGATCAATTGCTTGAATTTGGGAAGGATCGGCCTCAATACCGCGCCGGGAGACGAGATGGCCGAGAAATTTGCCGGAGCTGACGCCGAAGACGCATTTCTCGGCATTGAGGCGGAGTTTATGGTGCTTTAGTATCTCGAAGACTTCGGCAAGGTGGGTTAGATGATCACCGGCACGAAGACTTTTAACCACCATGTCGTCAATGTATGCCAGCATAGTGTCGCCCAGTAATTGCTCGAACATCTTGGTTATCATTCGCTGGAAGGTTGCTCCGGCATTTTTCAAACCGAAGGGCATTACGAGGTAACCGAAGATCCCGTGGGGGGTAATGAAGGCGGTGTTCTCGATATCGCCTTCGCTCATGGCGATCTGGTGGTAGCCCCGGTACGCATCCAAAAAGCTGAGTCGCTCGTGGCCAAAGGTGGCGTCGACAAGCTGGTCGATTCGGGGAAGAGGAAAGAAGTCCTTCGGGCAAGCATCGTTAAGGTTGGAGTAGTCGACGCAGACACGCCATTTGCCATTTTTCTTCTTGACTACGACGGTGTTAGCCAACCACTTGGGGTACTGGACCTCTCTGATTGCCCCAGCGTTTAGGAGTCGGTTGACTTCTTCAATGACGGCCTCGGAGTGAATGGGAGAGGACCGTCGTGCCTTCTGTACGACCGGTCGCTTGGCTTTGTCGATGTTGAGCTCGTGGCAGATAAAAGAGGGGTCGAGCCCCGGCATCTCGTAGGGAGTCCAGGCGAACACTTCAATGTTTCGGTTGAGAAAAGCTACCGTCTCGTTCCGATCAGTGTCACTAAGTGAGGAACTGACAAGGAAGAAGCGGGAGCCGTCCTCCGTGATTGGGATTGTGGCCACATCTTCGACGGTTTTGTCGTCGGGGGATCTGCCGACGTCCTCCAAAACTGGGGCTTCTGGTGCTTCAATGAGATTCACCCGGGGGGTCTGCTTGGTGCTTCGGACAGCGTTGACGTAGCACTGCTTGGCCGCGGTCTGGTCTCCGTACAGGTCTTCCTGGTGCCCGTTAGTGCCGATGAAACGTACCACTTGGTGATAAGTGGAAGCAATCGCTTTAAGCCTATGCAGCCAGGTTCGACCGACAATGGCGTTGTAAGGGCCAGGGACGTCGACCACCACAAAGTCTATTTCAAGCGTTACCGAGCCGGCACGGACAGGAAGAGTGATCATACCGATGGGCCAGACAGGAGCTCCGTTGAAGCCGATAAGGGGAACTTCGGAAGGACGGAGGTCGGTCTCGGGAATCTTCAGATCCTTGAAAAGGGAGTAGTACATGACTTCGGCCGAGCTGCCCTGGTCTACGAGGACGCGACGGACATTGAAATTTCCGATGCGTAGCGTGACCACGAGGGCGTCATTGTGGGGAAGTTGGACACGGTCGAGATCCTTCTCGGTAAACGTTATCGTCCATTTGGAGCCGTCGTCGGTTCTTGGGCGCTTCGGTTCGGGGCCAACTAGCATGACCTGCTTGGAGGAGGAGGCTTCATTCAATTCTGCCCGGATGACTCGAGCGGCTTCGGGGTTCAAGGGACCATGTATGACGTTGATTGTCTGTACCTCTTCCTCGGTATGTGATTCGGTCCTCTGTGTCCGAGCCGTCGTCTTCTCGTGATCGATGAAGTTTCCGAGGTGGCCACCAGCAACAAGCTGTTCCAAGTAGGCCTTGAAGGGCTTGCATGCTGTGGTGAAGTGACCTTGCTCGCTATGGTAGCTGCATCGAACGATGGGATTCTTGATTTTCCCATTTTCGGTTCCGAGCTTTTGATTGGGGAAGGAGAAAAAAGGCTGATCCTTCACTTGATCAATGATCCGGTAGATGGGAATGGTGAAGACGGTCTTTTCGGCGTTGAAGTCACTTGGCTTCGGCCCCCTCCTCGGCGACTGCTTGATCGTGTTGACCTGTTTCTTCGAGGTTGAGACAGGTGCGGGGGCCGGTATGGATACCGAAGTGTTCAACGCTTTTGAACTTGTAGGCTTCCCGATGCCTCTCTCTGCCTTGGATTCGATGAGCTGACACCAGTTCTCGATTCGAGTCATAAGGTCCTTCATAGAGTTCGGCTTATGGCGAGCGAGGTCGTCGTAGACTTGCTCGTCCTGGGATGTGAGACCGAGCTTGAATCCTCGGGCAGAGATGACACCGTCGCAACCTTCTATCTCATTGAACAACTCCCAATAACGGCCGGCGTACTGCCGAAGCGTTTCGTCGTTCCTCTTACGGAGGGCTAAGAGGGAGTCGATCTCCTTCTCGTGCTTGTTGCTCGTTACGAACCGTGCCATGAAGGCGTCACAGAGGGAATCGAACGAGGAGATTGACCGAGCCGGGAGTTGATTGAACCAGGTGAGGCCCAGGTTGCCGAGGCTTGCTGGAAACACTTTGCACAGGAAAGCATCGTCCGAGGGTTCATTCCGAAGAAATAGAGACATGACGGTTTTATACTGGACCAGATGAGTGTACGCCTCGGTCTTGCCGTCATATTTTGCGAACTTGGGTTGGGAGAATCCTTTGGGTGGGGTAACCGAGTCGATCTCTCTTGTGAATGGAGAGGTCGAGAGTCGTGCAAGTCGCGCATCGCGATGAGGTCGGATCGAACGGTCGGGGCCGTCTGGACGCTCAGTCGCTGTACGCTTCTTGGGGATGAGTTTGTCCAATCGTTCGTGCTCCTTTCTCTTTGGATCGATACTAACCGTTTTTTTGGGAAAACGCTCCTGGCGATGATGTCGGTAGCTATCCCGAGCGGAAGCCTCGAGGCGCTCGGTGACCGGGCTCCTGCTGTTTGCGCCGCCGGGGTGCGAGACGATGGGACTTCTGGCTCGGGGGCCCTTCAGGCGCTCCCGGTATCCTCTAGTCTGGATCTCGACAAGGCCGTCATCTTCCCTGGATGCCCTTGTGAGGCTAGGGGTAGATTCCCGGCCTGTCCTGCCCACAAGGACGGAGTGGGTGGAGGAGGCAGAGACGCTCCCACCACCGAGCCTGTCAAAGGCCGATGGCCTCCTTCGAAGTTGCGCAGGAGAGCGAGAACGGTCCCTGCGCGATGTTTCTTTTGGGGCTCGTGTGTCCACCGGTCTTGGTGACTCAAGACGATCCTTGACTGAAGGACGGGATCTGAGCCCATTCAAAGGTTAAACGGCTCTTAAATATCAGCCATTTGGATCAATAGAGGGTCAACTAGTCAAGGAGCTTAGACTTTAATTAGGCACGGGATCAATGTAGCGTATCATCGAAGCACAAGGGTTTTGGCTCTTCTCTCTCTGTTGTTTTTTGAAAGCACAGGAGCGTCCAGCTCTTCTCTCTCTCTCTCCCTCCCTGTGTTTTGATCGGCCTCTCTCTCCCTCTCTCTTGTTGTTAACAGAGGATATGTAGCTTTCAGTTCAAATTCGGGAAAGGTTTCTGTGGAATCGAGAGGTTTAGTGGAGTTTTTCAATGAATTGAACTTTGGGGGCGAAATTAGAGTTTTATGTGTATCGGTTCAATCGATAAAATTAGGGTTTTGATGGTTGGTTTCCATCGGTTGATTAGATGACTTCTAGTTGGAGGATGAATGTCACCCCCCAAAAATGAGAAGTGACCGGCCGTGAACCATGAGGCTAACCCATGGAACACGCAGCCTAAATAAATTTAAGTAACCAAAAATCAAGTGATCTCTTTTCGTTATTAATCAAATTCAAAGTCAAATATGTCCCAATCATAAACATGAGGCACAACCCTCCCATGAACCAAATAATATCCAGTGATCCAACAATAATAAAAACAATTTGTTATCTGACAATTGTTCGAATGCGGAAGCGATTTTTAAAATAAAACTAGAATGAGACACCATAAGGAGGTCAACCAAAATAAATCCCAGAGATGCCGCCAGAGCCTTTGCCTAACTTTCTAACTTGCCTGAAAGAGAAGTTGGATAAAAATCCATCAGTTGACGAGCTCAGTGAATGGTGAATCATGTATATTAAATAAAGTTGAAAGCGGAGATTAAATAGTTTACCAATAAATATAATTTGGCATACGAGTTGTCCAACAAAATAATAAATTAATCAATGAAGCTTTTAACCAAAAAAAAAAACTTTCTTAGTGGTGATCACAACATTAACTTCATCAACAATGGGGAACCACAATCAAACAGTACCATGGCCAAAATAAATCTCATAAAAATTGGATCCAATATCGAACTTAGAGTCACCAGGGTTGGCAGCCTGTAGTACTTTTCCCTAATGCAACTCGAATCTCTTATTGTAAACTCCAAGTCCCTCCATGCAATGACTATTCGAAAAGAATCTCTTGTAATTTGCGTAAAAAAATTAGACTCGCCCAAATCTATCAAAGAAGTTACCCTCCAAAGAGCCTTTAATTGTAGAGACCCGTATTTTCAGAAATTATTTACAAGTTTATTAATATTAGAAATTGAAGAAAATGTGAAATATGTGTTTATGAGATTTAGGCTCAATGTGATAGGATTGCTATTGAAAGGAGTGCAAGTGTGATTAGTGTATATGTTAGTATATATAGGGTGTGTGTGTGTGTATAGAGGATAGAAAAATCCTCCCCTCTCTCTTCCTCCCGTCCATCTCCCTCTCTCTCTCTCTCTCTCTCTCTCTCTCTCTCTCTCTCTCTCTTCCACCACCAAAGCTTGAAACCCAAAGAACTCAACCCTCTCTCCACCTTCCTCACGGGCCATTGAGTTTGTAGCTTGTCCGGTTTGGCTCGGAGAGGAGTATTTTGGGCATATTACAAAGTTTGAGTTCAAGGGTTCGAGTGGCCTAATCTCTTTGCGTGTTTGCTCTCTGACTTCGAGGTAGGAATTTCTTGCACTTGTTATATGTTTATGTGTTGATTTTGCACCTTAATCGTGTTTTAGATTGTTGGTTGTTGTTGGGGTTTCGTTTCTTGAAAATCTGCAGAAATCGCTGCTCGCAACATCGCTGTATCGATACGGGATTTTTACCGTATCGATACCATTTCAAAACTATAACTTCAGAATTTCTGATTTGAATGTTGTATCGATATGGCCATTTTGCCGTATCGATACGAGGACCTTATGGACAGTTCTGCTGCATTTGTTCCAAATTTTGATTGTTTTGACCCCTAATCATTTCTAGCACCTCTTAAACGTGTTTAGACCATTTCTAAACTCGATTGTTCGATTTCTATTGACTCATTGATGTTTCCGTTCCCCGGATACTCATAAAATGTAACTTTAGTATCGTTGTAAATGGAGGATGTATTGTAAGGTGGTTTAAGGGTGTCGTAGGTTATGCGAGGCATTATGGTGAATGTGAATGGGTAGATGGGTGTCCGTCTAGTGATCCGAAAGGTAAGACCGAAATTCGTGTTCTCGTGATCCATCTTGTTGTTTTCTTTTAATTCCTTTGGTGACTATTCCATGAGGTCTAGGTGTCAATGTTAGCAAGAGGTATGCCCTAGGGTGGTGATAGGTTGGCACGTTACGTGTGGTATATTTAAAGGGGAGGGCGTTTATTAATTTATTAGTTGGAGTCATAATATGGTTGATAGTTTGGAACGCTTGGAAATGAAATCGATGTGGTGGATTGATAGATCGTTTAGGATGCTTAAAGTGTAATCAATGTTGTGATAGAACTGTTTGGGATGATTGAATTCTGATTGATTGATCGACACGTACAGATATAACGAGATATGACGCAATGGGTATCATTTATAAGTGATATGTCCCAGACCTTATAAATAGGTATCACTTATATGTGATATGTCCCGGAGTATATAAATGGGTATCACTTATATGTGATAGTCCTGGAGCATTTAAATGGGTATCACTTATATGTGATGTCTCGGGGTACGCACGATCCATGTGAAAACCTTGATTAATGAGATACGAGATCTCTAGAAAAAGAAAGAAAGATTGATTTTTACTAAATCGGATTGTTTAAAAGGACAGATATAAAAATCCTCCGGCATTCTTAAGCAAATCAATGGTTTCCGATATTCGTGCACAGAATCAACGGACTCCAACTATTCAAGCTCGAATCAACGGAGCTTGACCATTATAGGTCATGTATTTCTCTACATTACACCTTTAAGAGATTAGCGAGCCTAAGGGTTTAGATTGAGGGTGGTGCAGTCTGGATGGAATGGGCATGGTGTGCAGGGTACTTGGGAGGGTAGCCTTGTCAGATGCCGTCATCTCCAGCTCGAGCCTCTTCTCGGTTCCTTGTCCCTCTGTAGTAGCTGTTCTTTTTGATGTGGTATTATGCTTGTTCTTTGGGTGGTTCGGAGTATTAGTAGCTTGGTTTGCATATCGCAGCTCTGAAGTAATTGGTGATTGGTAGTGGGCGGAGAGCGAGTTGTTTCTAGTGAGTCTTAGGCTTGGATGAGGGGAGTATTAGGCCAGATGGAATGGGCGTGGTGTGCAGGGTGGGGCTCCCTGTCGGATGCCGTCATCTCCGGTTCGAGCCTCTCTTGGTGCCATGTTTCTTTGTAGTAGCTGTTCAACTTCCCTTGATGCCTTGTTGCTACTAGTTCTCAGTGTTCTCAGTGTTGGTTAACTTTTGGTCATCTCTGGCCATTACCATTTATTTGATTTCCTAGCTTGGCGGGATGTGCCAGGTAGTACTAGTTCATCTTCATGTTATTACTCTTAGTATCACATCATATTATATCCCGTTGTACTATCCTTCCGCGTAGATGGATAGTGCAACGGGGGTATGATCTCGTTACACATGACACTATTGTTATGTTATTTACTCTACCTTACTTTCCATGCAGGTTGTGCATGGATTATCGCACTTTTTTCAATCTTTTTTCTTTTTGCCTTTCTTTTCCTCCTGGGGGTATGCCCCTTGTAGGCTGTACATTCGGCTAACCTCTTTTAATTTCAAGCTAATTTACCAAAAAAAAAGAGAGAGATTGATTCATGGGAAAGAGGATGTTGATGACTAACAATAAGGAAAGGGAGAATGATTATGAGAATGGAAACGATTGTGGAATTATATGTGATGCAATGAATTGGTTGATAAACCAAATATTGTTTAATTGTGATTGATGTGAGAATATTAGTGGTATTGGTATAGTGTATGAGATGATAGGTATTGCATATAGGATTGTCTAGAATTCTTCAGCCATAGTGAGTTGCTTGTTGATAGCTATACAGACCTTCGGCATATCTGTCTATACTCATTCACTTTAGATGCATAACTCGACATATTTTCCTATAACTTGTGCATATATTTCTCTACTAGGCTAATGTAGATCAGCCTATTATTTTCAGGTATATTGCAGGTCACTGTCTTGGAGTGCTCGGAGTTCATGCTGATGTCGTTGTTTAAACCTATTTTCGGAAGCACTTGTCTATCTTTGTAAACTAAACTGCATTGTATTGTATTTTCTATTTTGGAACTCTATAAGTATTGGGCAGGTATGTGGATTTGGGGATTGAACTATCTTTTGGGTTATTAATTGTAACTCCGGTGAGGATTTTAATTATCAAATGTTGTTATTATTTATGTTGAAAATCGAGGGCGTGACAACTTGGTATCAGAGCATAAGTCTAGAACACCTCAAGCCCGTGGATAGGCTTTTAGTCTCATGGGTTCAAACATCACTGCATTTAAAAAAAAGAAAGAAAGAGGAGAAACATGTGTGTGCTTGTATGAATGAAAGTAGTCCATCGATGTGACGTTGGATATATACATATTACGGTAGAGTGGAGTAGGGTTGTTGTCATGTTGGAAAGGTTGTAGACCTACATCGTATAGCAATGTGATTAGTGCTGATTACTTTCTTTCTTATTCCTTCATAGTAAGATGTTTTCGAGGCATGGAGTTAGGTGTGGAGAAACCGGGGATCTTGAGTGCCAGGGTTATAGTGCATATAGGGAGAATGAAGCGAGTTAGTGTACTAGGGATGAAGTGATGTTTCCTGAGATCGTTGAGTGTGCGAAGGGTGTTGAGATTCTGGAGGGTGCGGAGATTCGTGTGAATGTGGGAGAAACTAGACATCGAGTCATTAGCATGGGGTCATCCTCAGAGAGTGTTGAGAGTTTAGGAAGGAAGAAACCTAGGGTATCAAATCCCTCTATTTAGGGTCAGCAGGGCCTTATGCCACCTCCTCATTCCAGGACTCCGAGAGTTCTCCTAAAGCGTCAGGTTGTGTGTCATCGATGTTGTCAGTTTGGTCATATTCATTCTCAATGTCCATGGCATGGGGGATCTTGTTATACTTATGGCAAACTTGGCCACATAGCAAGGAATTGTCCTCAGGGATTGGGAGTACATGGTGAGTCAAGCTTCGCACAGCAGTGTAGACACCTCCCAAACGGGGCATCGCCATATAGATTGATCATCGTTTGTTTGGTTCCACTTCACAAACCAAGATCGTGGATATTCACATGGCTAGGAACATTGCCACACGATAGCAATTATCATCAAAATAGAGTCACCACCTAATTTATAAAAACTAGAAAAAACAGATAGAGATTCTGGGTACGGGAGTCAAGAGTACAATAAGGGGAAGGTGTTAGGCACCTCTCTTTGCCCAGCCGTGAGACTGACCCATAGTTGCTCGACATATGATTAATACTTGCTTTATTTAATTCTAAACGCATAGTCTAATTATTAGCCTTTAACAATTTATAAGGTGAGCTAGAACAGTAACGAAAGCATGCATCAAAATAAGCAGAAGACAAACAGGTTGTCCCAGAGAATGGATCCCACGGCCGGTGAATAGATGTCATGACCGAAGGATCCTTCTGGATTAATGTATCAGCCGTAGGAACGAAGTCCCAACCGATGTTCTTCCTCACACCAGTGCGAACAGTTAATCAGGAAATCAAAATACTACAATTAAGATGCAATAATTAAAAAGTGAATCAAACCATAGGCCCCTAGGCCTCACCACCTTGATCCCTCAGTAGCTTGATTGTTATGGATTGAGGGTGATTGACTGACTTCTTGCTCGAAAACCCTAGGATTAGGGTTCGTACTTTGGGGTTTGATTGCTCGGACTACGGCTTCCTTCGCGATGTTAGGGCTTTTGAAAGGGGAATATGAGAGAGCATTCTACAGAATTTCGTGGCTGATGAGGGTGAATTGTGTGTAAAATTTCAAAACCCTAAGGATCCTTTATATAGGCACTGGATGACATCATTCCAACCAATCACAATGCATGAATTAATAGGAAGTATATATGCACAAGATCTCTTCTTAGAATCTCCTTATGTAGACCGAAAGAATCAGAATTTGGCTGCTAGGGTTTTGAGCATCGGATCAAACGATTAACAGAACTTTATAGAATTTGGAAAAAGGACGATCTAGTGGCCGAAGGATCAATCTGGCGGCCGAGGAATGGTTCTCACGGGCAAGGGATCAATCTCTCAGGGAGATTTTCAAACAACATGTTTCACGGGTGAAAGAATGAAGTTGGGGCCGTGAGATCAATGTTATGGTCGATAGATGTATTTTCCTAGGATGTTGTATTTCTGTTTGAAAGGTTATATGGCTCTGAATTGGGTCCTCTATGTGGCTAAAAGTACTCACCAAAAGTCCATGGGTTTACGAGAAGTCAATCAACAATCACTATATCCATTCATCATCGGGATGGTCCCTAAGGTGGGACTTGAAATAATCGTTAGGCCAAATTGGGGTGTCTACAAGCAGTATAAACATACACCGAAACAACAGATGTAGTTCCATAGCTAAACCAATTTCCTTCTACTCACTAGCTCTCAGAAATATTAGTTGTTTGAGGTATCTTCTCCTCTTTGTCATTCGATTTGTTCGTTACAATACTTTTGATTCGTAAGCATTTCATTCATTAATTAAGAATCCCCTCTTTATTCATGTTTAGAATTGAAAATCAAGAAATCTTAGTCCTCGCGTGTTGGGAAGCACCAATAGATCATATATGCCAAGACTAGGGGTTAATTATTCCATATGGAAGTATTGCCTTTGACTTCTTTAATTCACTTATAGTGAGATTTGATCTGATTTGGACAGGGATTAGTTGTAACCATGATAGTTGGTGATATTCCGAACGTGATTTTGTAAGAGTTGTTTCCCTTGTTGTCCTCTTTCGTTGGCCTAGCCGAATATTGTTAGAATTGTATCATAAACTAATTTTTCGTGAAATCTGTTGTGTAGTTGACCTGTTATAATTGTCACGCAATCCGTTCCTAGTTTTTCTTGGGAATATTCAAAATCTTGTGGCGAAGTATCCTATGACACATTTGCTATTGATGTTAATGAATGTTCCTTGTATCCCGTTCGAAGTCTTATTTTGACATCATCCCGCTTGAGATAAGTTTCATTGGTCAGTTTAGATTCTCTCTTTGCAACTATCATTTTAGTCATTTGCTTGTAACCGTTATTCCACGTTAGTATCTAGTTTACTATTTCAACCTATTGAACATAATCGGTGGTCACGTACTGTATGCTATACAAATTCGTTGGTGCCTTAAATTTGGACTTTGATGGTATTGCTACCTACTCTACTAGTACCACCATTTAATCTGACTTCTTGATCATGGAGTCACGCGATTTGAACTTATAATCACCTTGTATCCATTTGATTGCCTAGACCTATTCAGTTGGTGTGGAATTCGTGGTTGCAGATACTAGTTTGTTTGTTGGAAATTGTTACTCTACTCAAGTTCTCATGTCGTAATTGGAGTCAAATCTTATGGTGACATATTTATTGATACCCACTTGTTGATGCCGTTCAATTCGAATTCGCTTGTTCTAGTTCCTCTTAGTGTTATTCAACTCTATTGTGGTTCCTCAACTCTAGAGGCACATGATTCATCCTATAATGCTTAGCCTCAAATTTTTGGTAGTTTTACTCATTTCTAGTATTGGGCATTTCCTTATTTTGGATCAATTAGTTTATGAGAGATCAGTCTCATTACCTTGTGCTTATCCTTAATATCAAAATCTTTCATTTGTCAAGACATTATCCTCTGACTCCTTTGACTCATAGAGCAATAAGAAAGTTATGATCAGTCATTTCAAATTTCTTGGGTTATCATAAAAAGGTACTTGAGTTTATTGCCTTGCTTTAAAGATTCCATGTGTTCTTTGAATTTCGGATGCCCCATTACTGTTCTTTGAATTCTTGATTTGCATTGTTTGGGTTTTATCACTTGCTCGTTTAATTTTAGATAAGAATCGAATTCTTCTCATAATCTAGAATGACCCAACCTAGAGCGAAAATTTGGTGCAACTTTTAGAAGGATTGGCTTGTGTTGTGGGAAGTACTATGAAATCTATTCGCCGACGACATTTGGAAGCTCGAGAGAGAATGACCAAAAAGAGCATGATAAAAAAAAAAGGAAAGAAAATCGTCAAAGATTGCTAACCGCGTAGGGCCGACCAAAGGATTGTGTTGACCGTCGTCGTCACCCAATGTTATTTGAAGAAGGGAAATCACGTGTTTCGAAAATCATCACCGCGTTGGAGTTTGTCTCGTCTTGGGTGGAAAATGAAGCTTTTACCGCTAGAAAGATAGGTTAAGTGTTGGATACGGCGCGTGTCTTTCAGATACCCAGGCGACAACCGATGAAATCCTGTAACAACTCCGATTTTTAGTAAATAAAAATTTCGTTGTTTATTCAAATTCTTAAATTTCTCTTGGATGGCTTATTGATTTTCTTGTTAACTCTGTTAATCCGTCATACTTAGATTATATCTCTTGGCTAGTATAGTTAGCTTCTAACCAATTAGTTGGAGAAACCTAACTATCAAACCATTTAGTTACCTTTTAACCATTACCCATTGGACGATAAAAGTTAGGGAAACTTTTATCCATTGGACAATTGGATTTCCATTAAAATATTCCTAAGTTAGATTTGTTAGGTACATATATACAATTATAAATAGATATATATATATATATATATATATCCACATGATTAAAAGGACATGTAGTCTTTCAAGGTCTTATTTAAGTATTCTTTTTATCCATTGGTCAATCACCGTTAGGAAAATTATTACCCATTGGATAATAGCATTAGTCTTGCCAACAAGTACAATGGTTATTTTATTAAATCTAGTATTTTAATAAGAAATATGTGCCAATTTGGATTATTTTAATGGGAAATTTTGATCTTATAATTTTATATTGGATATTGGAAATCTACCTAGATCTCATGGTACTATAATATACATATTTGGACTTGTACAAATATATATATATGCCTACTAGTACACATGTGTTTAATTGATTAGTTTAATAGAAAATCTTGACTTGATATTTTTTTAGATCACATAGTACCTTAAGTACATTTATATATATATATATATATATATATATATGTATTCATTAGTACAAGAAGTATATATACATATATGTAATAGGACTAGGAGAGAGAGAGAGAGAGAGAGAGAGAGAGAGAGAGAGAGAGAGAGAAGGAGGGAGGGCCGAGAGAGAGAAAGGAGGAGAGAGAGAGAGAGTTGGCCGGGAGAGAGAGAGAAAGGGAGGGAGAAAGAGAGAGCATAAGAAAGAAAGATGGGATTGTACTCACCATGATCTTCTTCCATCCTTTCAATCTTGGGTTGTATATCTCTTCAAGCTATATATAACTTCCATTGTCCTTATTTGTACAATTACAAATATAAAACCTTGTACCATCCTCCTTTCATCCACCAATCTTTCCATAATCCAATCCAAAGTACTAAATCTAGCCTTGCATGCCTAAGAACTAGGTAGAAGATGTACAAGCAACCCATAACCTAACCTATCAAGCTTTCAATCAAGCATGACAAGTGCAAGAAATCAAAGATATAAGAGAGAGAGAGAGAGAGAGAGAGAGAGAGAGAGATAGATTCGGATGGGAGAGAGAGAGGGAGGAGCCTTGGCCTATAAATAGCGAGCCATTCCAAGCTTAAACTCACACCTTCACACTTTGCTCCAACTTCTCTCTAGAATTTCTAAGCTTTCTAAGTTCCAAAGTTCAAGTTTCTTAAGTTTTCTTGAAGTTCTTGAGAGCTACCACCAAACCACCTCCAAAAACCACCCCTAGATCTTTAAAGTAGTCTAGTTTAGTTAACAAAGTTGTTTCTAGGAAGAGAAAATCCATCTCTCTTTCTTTCGAAGCAAACCGGAGCCATTACGCCGCCAATTCTCAAAACCGACCAACCGCCAAGAAGTAAGGTAGAGTCCCTATACGCTATCTCTAAGTATACGTAGAGTCCTTGTCCACTAAACCCAAGTATAGCGTAGAACCGTATGTTGAAAATAGGATGTCTTACTCTTTAGTTCAAAGTATAACATGAAGTATTTTTAAAGTAGATAATGTTATCTATCGCTTGTAATGTTTAGAATGCATGATGATTTACAAACTCGTTTTGCTAATGGTGGTATGAACATGTTGAAGAATGAACCTTTACTTCAATAAACATATGTTGTTTAGAACTTGCCAAAAAGGAAGAAAGAACGGCTTTTAAAAGATAGAAACTTATCGCCTGTTTAGAAGTATTCGTATTTTGATCTTTATGATGGTTATGAGCATGCATACATGAATTGCTTGCGTTACTAGTGGTATAATATTGAGTTGGATGATCTTGTTAGTTTAAAGATTTCAATGAATGATGTCGTATGTGAAAAGTCCTACCGCGGAGTCAATGCATGAAAACGAGACACGAAAATCAAGGAAGTAGAAACATGACACCTAGGGTGTGGTTAATGAAAAGGCGTGTTTTGAAAAGGGTGAAATGTTTTGGAAACCACAAATGTGGCCGAACGTGGTAGCCCATTGTGTGGTGTGTGTTTTGTGTGCCAATGGGAACTCGGGACGGTGGAACCATTGTGAGGATACTCGGGAGACCGGAACGGCGGAACCGAGGTTGGGTGTGTGGCTTAGTTATTTGCGGAGAGGAGCCAATGCAATGTGTGCCAATGGGAACCTGAGACGGCGGAACCATTGTGAGGATACTCGGGAGACCGAAACGGCGGAACCGAGGTTTGGTGTGTTAAAAATGATTTTGAAAATGTGATATGGTTATGAAATGTGGAAAATGTTAACACGGTCTACGAGGAGTCGCGTAGGAGAAATTGAGAAAATCATGGACACCAACGTTAGTTTCGATAATGAATGTGGATGTGTCATTGTTTGTCAATAATGTTTGAACTATGTGGAAATTGTTGACTTTATGGTTTGAATGTTTGTAAGTTAAGGGTTAGAGGGTATGGGTCACTTTATTGAGCTTTTGTAGCTCACAGTGTTGCCTTTTGGTGACCCTGACATATTATATTGGTGGCGATGCCTGTATAATGTGCCAGACCTCATAGATGAACAGGGGGAGCTGTACACATTGGAGGCCTTCGGAGCCGAGGAGCTTGCTAGGATGGAAGAGCAGGCGGAGCAGTAGTTAGGAACCCTAGTTCCCTCCCTTGTTGGAAAAGTACTTTTGTAAGACTTGGTGATGTAATAATGAGCCAGACTCACTTTGTTTTTGTAATAAAATGTCTTATTAACGTATCCAGAATTTGGGGGCGTTACAAATCTAGTTAGAAGAGGTGCTTGATCACCACACCTTTTAGATGGAAGTCTTGAGAAGTCATTTGGACTATCGGGTTACATTTATAGCCAAGATCTTTATGCTTGGATAGATAATTGTATATAGAAATTTCGTAATAAAAGGGGAAGCTTAGAAATTGTGTACCGTCTGGCAATGCCGCCGAAACTTTTAAGCATTTGTGACGCGTTATATATATATATATATATATACATACAGATATTGAGGAGGTACGAGCCGAATTCATTACATGTGTTAGAGAGGTCTGAATTTGAGTTGGAGGCCAGGCTAGTGTATCCTATGGTGGGGAACAGATACATGTCCTAAATTTGTGAAATCAAGTTTTTTGAGGGGCAAGACAATACCATTAGTGTGAGTCTACATGGGAAAATGGGCGATGTTAGAAGGAAATACCCGCATTTGTTTTGGTTTGGTCGATGTGAGTTTTGACATAGATTTTTATGATTATCGAATTGTTGCATGATGAATAATGTTACGCTTGCGGTATATCAATATGTGCATGCTTGGTTGGTCTTGGTTTAGTAAATTTTGAGGCCGAAATTTCTTTAAGGATGGTAGGGTGTAGAGACCTGTATTTTCAAAAATTATTTAAAGGTTTAATAATATTAGAAATTGAAGAAAATGTGAAATATGTAATTATGAGATTTGGGGTCAATGTGATAGGATTGCTATTGAAAGGAGTGCAAGTGTGATTAGTGTATATGTTAGTATATATAGGGTGTGTGTGTGTGTAGAGGACAGAAAATCCTCCCTTCTCTCTCTCTCTCTCATTCCACCACCAAAGCTCGAAACCCAAAGAACTCAACCCTCTCTCCACCTTCCTCACATGCCATTGAGTTCGTAGCTTGTCCGGTTTGGCTCGGAGATGAGTATTTTGGGCGTATTACAAAGTTTGAGTTCAAGGGTTCGCGTGGCCTTATCTCTTTGCTTGTTTGCTCTCCGACTTCGAGGTAGGGATTTCTAGCACTTGTTATATGTTTATGTATTGATTTTGCACCTTAATCGTGTTTTAGATTGTTGGTTGTTGTTGGGGTTTTGTTTCTTGAAAATCTGCAGAAGTCACTGCTCGTAACCTCGCTGTATCAATATGGGATTTTTGCCGTATCGATACCCTTTCAAAACTGTAACTTCAAATTTTTTGATTTGAATGTTGTATTGATACAACCACTTTTCCGTATTGATACCAGGACCTTATGGACAGTTCTGCTGCATTTGTTCCAAACTTCGATTGTTTTAACCCCTGATCATTTCTAGCACCTCTTAAACGTCATTAGACTATTTCTAAACTCGATTGTTCGATCTCTATTGACTTATTGATGTTCCCATTCCCGAGATACTCGTAAAACGTAACTTTAGTACTGTTGTAAACGGAGGATGTATCGTAAGGTGGTTTAAGGGTGTTCAGGTTATGCAAGGCATTGTGGTGAGTGTGAATGGATAGATGGGTGTCCATCTAGTGATTCGAAAGGTAAGATTGAAACCTGTGTTCTCATGATCCGTCTTGTTGTTTTCTTTTAATTCCTTTGGTGATTATTTCATGAGGTCTAGGTGTCAATGTTTGCAAGAGGTATGCCGTAGGGTGGTGATAGGTTGGTACATTACGTGTGGTACTGTGGTATACTTAATGGGAAGGACATGTATGAATTGTTTAGTTGGAGTCATAATATGGTTGACAGTTTGGAACACTTCGAAATGAAATCAATGTGGTGGATTGATAGATCATTTATGATGCTTAAAGTGTAAACGATGTTGTGATAAAACTATTTGGGATGATTAAATTGTGATTGATTGATCGACACGTACGGATATAACGAGATATGACACAATAGGTATCACTTATATGTGATATGTCTCGGAGCTTATAAATGGGTATCACTTATATGTGATATGTTCCGAAGTATATAAATAGGTATCACTTATAGGTGATTGTCCTGGGGTACATGCGATACATGTGAAAACCTTGATTAATGAGATACGAGATCTCGAGAAAAAGAAAGAAAGATTGATCTTAACTAAATTAGATTGTTTAAAAGGAAAAAGGATTTTTGATATAAAAATTCTCTGACATTCTTAAGCGAATCAACGGTTTTCGGTATTCGTGCACAGAATCAACAGACTCCGGCTATTCAAGCTCGAATTAACGGAGCTTGACCATTATAGGTCATGTATTTCTCTACATTACACCTATTTGAAAACAAAATAGATTGATTTATGGGAAAGAGGATGTTTATGGCTCACAATAAGGAAAGGGAGAATGATTATGAGAATAAGAATGATTGTGAAATTATATGTGAGGCGATGAATCGGTTGATAAACCAAATATTGTTTATTTGTGATTGATATTAGAATATTAGTGGTATTGGTATGGTGCGTGAGATGATAGGTATTGCATATAGGATTGTATAGAATTCTTCGGCCATAGTGAGTTGCTTGTTGATAGCTATACAAAACCTTGGGCATATCTGTCTATACTCATTCACTTTCGATGCATAACTCGGCATATTTTCTTATAACTTGTGTATAGATTTCTCTACTAGGCTAGTGCAGCTTAACCTATTATTTTCAGGTACATTGCAGGTCAATGTCATGGAGTGCATGCTGATGTCGTTATTTAAACTTATTTTCGGAAGCACTTGTCTATCTTTGTAAACTAAACTGCATTATATTGTATTTTCTATTGTGGAATTCTGTAAGTATTGGGCAGGTATGTGGATTTGGGGATTGAACTATCTTTTTGGGTTATTAATTGTAACTCCAGTGAGGATTTTAACTATCAAATTTTATTATTATTTATGTTGAAAATCGAGAACGTGACATTAATTATAATGAAAAACTTAGTCGTGCATACACATTGTTTAAACCAATGAATAATCTAACTTGGGAAACCCATAAATCTCATAATTTCCCTGGTGCACACACAAATTGGCCTGACCCCCAGTAAAAATAGAGAACACATAGCGTAATGGTTACGATATTAATGTTTTCTAGTTTAGTTGGTTATTCTCCACGTATGATTTCCTTTTTGTTTCAAGGTATGGCGATTGTACTTGGAGTGGTCATGAGAATTGGATGCATAACCTTTTTACAAGACGAAGCCGAATTGATAATGATAGACTTTCTGATAGGATCTTCGGAAGTAGCTATGACAATTCGGTGAATCACAATCATTCCTGCCTCCTACAGAGAAACAACGAATTGAAACGAGAACTAGCATCATTTCGTGACGCCAACATTCACGGAATATAGCGAACCGACTCCTCAAATATCACTCATGGTTTGAAACGGAAGGCTTTAGATAGGGATCTTGATTTGAATTTGTCACTTGGACTAACAAGGAGGAATATCGATCGAAGACAAAGAATAATATGTCCTTGTGTTTGCGTACAGGATCTTCTTCAAAGCTAAGTAGGTTGAAAGAAGGTGATAGTAAGGAGAAAGAGAGAAGGGTAAGTACTCTAGATCTGACGATATGAATGAGAGACGATTCTAGGTGAGATCTTGAGGTACTCATCCTAGCTAGGGAGAGAATATATGTTTTTGAGTTTTTCTCTGAGTTTGTTTTAGACTCATGCAAGCTAATTAATATCCACCACCTATTCTTGTTTTTTCTAGCTCGTCTTTATTTGAAAAATGAGGTAAATTCATTAAATTTATTAATATTTTGGTGATGAACATAAATTATGCATCCTCGATCTGTAGGGCCAATTTATTTGCAAGCATGGGAGAGCAAAGGAAAGAGTGGCCACATATTCGCTTCAAATGTATGGCAACAGAAATAATTGTTGAGCAACAACTCATCTTAAAGTTTAACTAATGACTAGAGAAAATGGTAACATTGTCATTTAAATTCTCACCGGCCTCTTGTGTTGCTAGAGCCTAATTCATGAATGGGCTACGTTGTCAAAAGATAGGATAAAACTTTTGTTACCCAAATTATGCAACCTAGAGGGGGGGTGAATAGGATTGCTAGTAATAATTACCAATAAAAATTTATCTCTAACAATATATGCAAACAATAAGTATGCAATCAAAATAGAGAGATAGAGAGATAGAACCCGTTTATAGTGGTTCGGTCCGGATTTGTCCACGGTCCGGCCCTACTCCACTTCTCCTCAAGCAATTACTTGAAGGTTAGACTAATCTTTAAAAGATTACAACTTGTAAGTCTTGCGGGTGCTTACAAGAACCGAATGCCTCTAGCTTTCCCGAGGAGCTAGCACAACCGCAAGAATTTTCTCCGAAAACTTCTCAAAAACAATAACACCCAAATTCCAACCCGAATTTGGTCTTCTAAGCTTTCAAGTGTTTGACTCAAACACTCACTTAGGAAATACAAGTATGTGAAGAAGGTATGAAAATTATCGCTCACGACTTGTACAAATTTTCTCTCAAGAATAATATGAAAGTGGAAGAACAATGAGAATTTTTGGCTTTGATCTTTTGAGAATTTGCTCTTTCAATAATATGGAATGTTGTAGCTTGTGTATCTACTCATTAATGAGTTCTTGATGCCTTATATAGCCATCCATATGCTTCCTAGCCGTTGGAAACTAGCCGTTGGAAACTAGCCGTTTGAAACTAGCCGTTGGAAACTAGCCGTTTGAAACTAGCCGTTGGAAACTAGCCGTTTGATAGAGTGGTCATCCGGGTGGTCGTCCGGTTGTCACAGCTTTCTGTTCAGACAGCCGGCTTGTCAGCCGGTTCGTCAACCTGTGGCTCACAATTTCATCTAAATAAACCGTTAAAGCATGTATTGAGCTCAATAAAGTCTTTGTAAATATAAATCATGAATCCAAGAGACTTTATGCTATATTTCAAGGTCACGAAAATATTTAATTCGGGAATCGACTTTTCGATAATTTTGTATTTGCCGAATAAAAATATCATTGAATTAATCATCAAAATAATTAATAGAGATGCATATAAATTTTCACAAATTATAATGCATACATTTTTCAACAATCTCCCCCTTTTTGATGATGACACAAAATGATAGTTTTTATTCAAGTAGGAGTTATGCCAATCTCCCCCTTAATACATGCACCAAAGCAGTTATCTATGATCAACGAGTAATAGCAATAATCATCAGATCATAGCAAGCAATTTTTTTTAAATTTGCCCAAAATGGCAAGATAGATCAATTAAAACTTGGCTTTTTCTCCCCCTGTGACATCATAAAAAAAACTAAAAAGAGAAAAACAATAGGGCCATGGTTCCAGCACCATGCCGCTCTTGCCCTGTAGCACTCTATCTTCGTTCATTGAGAGCTTGGCGTCCTTGATTTTCGTATTCTCGAATAATGGCTGCTACAACGGCAGCTATAATGCCAATCCAATACCACAGAGTATCCACATTTACATTCCATCCGAACCATGGTGGTATTCTCATGGTAAGTAACGCACACAGCAGAATGAAGATAAAGAGTTGCATCCAAATGGTTTGGATAAACAACCTGAACTCTGCTCGTTCGGCATCTCTTTCGTAAAACTCAAACGGTAACCCTTGCGGTATGTTTGCCATTGCTTGATGAGAGATTTAGGCCGAGAGAGAAGGAAAGATAGATAGATGAAGAGATAGAGATTGTGTTGTTGAATTTATAGAGTATGAGATTGCCGAATTGTTTGAAATGCTGCGCCGAATTGTTTGAAATGCTGCGCCGAAGTGTTTGAAATGGTGCGCCGAATTGATTGAATTGCTGCGCCGAAAGAGAGATAATAGGGGATGCGGTAGAGATGCGGCGCCGAAAGAGGATAAGAATAGGGGCGGTGCCGAATAGAGATAGGATAGGGGTGGCGCCGAATAGAGATAGGATAGGGGTGGCGCCGAAAAGAACAAGAATAGGGGAAGAAAATTGTGTTCGGGTGTTTATTGTTGTGTCCCCTTAATACATGCTCCCCCTAAAAGAGAGCTTTTTAAAGAATGCGAGGGGTATTACCGAGAATGATTATCCCTGCAAGCTTAGAGACAAGAAATTCATATCGGCGAAGTATATAAGAGACAATTTAAGCACTAAGCCATGAAGTTCATACAAACTAAGTGTAACAGACTTAATAAATCAGAGTTAGCAACGCAAAAGCTTGAATAAGTCTCAATCCTCACGGTTGTCCGGTTGGACATCCGCTTGGACATCCGACTGACTGTCACGACCCTGACCCGCCCCTTGAGGTCTTAATCATGACAAATGCCAGTGATTTCTAGCAGAGGGCTCCCAAAAGACAGATTTCCAAAACCCACGAAATTATCAGCATATAACAGATTTGTTCAAGACTCAAAATAAATGATCAAACTTGATTCTTGTACATCTAACCAACACTTAAACATGTAAAGAAGGTAGGAGATCCCTACCTCGAGGGTTAGAAGCAAGCCCGAACATGGAGGAAACCTCAAAGTGCTCCGATCATGATTCTTCTTCGATCAATAGGAAGATCTCGTCGCGTAGAACAACTTTAGTACTTGGGATTTTTCCGAAATCTCATTCTAAGGCGATGAAATCGAAGAGAGAAGTTTGGAGGAGAGGTGAGAAAGAGAGAGAGTCGGTCGAGGGAGTAGAGAGAGAGAAACGTGTGTGTGTCTGCCCGGAAAAGAGAAGAAATATATGTGGGGGAGAATTATCCCCTACACACACCTTCACTTATACACCCATGCATATTACACTTGCATCCCGAACTTCTAAATTCTAGCACATTCGACATCCGAACTCATTCTCCATTTTATATCACAACTCATGCCTTAATAAAACATAAAGAATTATGGAAATAAAATACGGGTCTCTACACTGACAAATGCAGGTTAAGTCCAGAAAACGTTTAAGAGGAGTAGCATTAAAGACCATAAAACTGTTTTTCTGCATACCAAACACAGGAAAATGAATCATATGATAAAATGTTTGGAGGGTGATTTCTTTATCAAGATCATTTGTACTCTCCATCAAGTATGATATTTACGAATTCAATCAACTCAACATTGAATCCAAAAAAAAAACTTTTGACATCAAGAACACAACTTTTTCATAAATGATTAGACATGCCGAGTTCTCGTCGAATGAAACAAAATTGTTCTTCACCAAGGGGTTTTGTGAAAATGTCCGCCAATTGCTTGTCGGTACTAATAAAGTTAAGTTCAATATCCCCTTTTTGAACATGATCTCTTATAAAATGATGTCTAATCTCAATATGTTTTGTTCGAGAATGTTGAATTGGATTCTTGGTTAAGCTAATTGCACTAGTATTATCACATTTAATAGGAATATGATCATATTGCAAATTGAAATCCTCCATTTGTTGTTTGATCCACAATATTTGGGCACAACAACTTCCGGCCGCTACATATTCCGCCTCGGCGGTAGATAGAGCTACGGAATTTTGTTTCTTGCTATGCCAAGACACTAGAGAGTGCCCTAGAAATTGGCAAGTCCCACTTGTACTTTTACGATCAACTTTAAAACCTCCAAAATCCGCATCTGAATAACCAATTAAATCAAATGCAACTCCACGTGGATAAAACAATCCTAAGTCATGAGAACCGGCAACATATTTAAAAATACGTTTAATAGCTTTTAAATGCGATTCTTTAGGACATGATTGGAATCTAGCACACATGCAGACACTAAACATTATATCCGGTCTACTTGCCGTGAGATAAAGTAATGAGCCGATCATACCTCGATACATCTTTTCATTGACGGCCTTACCATTCTCATCTTTGTCTAGCTTAGTTGATATGCTCATTGGTGTGCTCATTGGCTTTGATCCTTCCATGCCAAACTTCTTAATAAGTTCTTTCGCATACTTGGCTTGGTTGATTATGATCCCCTCATTAGTTTGCTTGATTTGAAGTCCGAGGAAGAAGTTAAGCTCCCCCATCATACTCATTTCAAATTCACCTTGCATACACTTAGCAAACTCTTTGCACATATTATCATTAGTGGCACCAAAGACAATATCATCAACATATATTTGAATAATGAGCATATCTTTACCTTTGGCTTTAATGAAAAGAGTAGTATCAATTTTTCCACGAGTGAAGCCATTGTCAAGCAAGAATGAACTAAGTCTATCATACCATGCACGTGGTGCTTGCTTCAAACCATATAGAGCTTTTAAGAGTTTAAAAACATGATCGGGGTATACATGATCTTCAAAGCCGGGAGGTTGTTTGACATAAACTTCTTCATTTATGAACCCATTCAAAAATGCACTTTTCACATCCATTTGATAAAGCTTGAAATTTTTGAAAGATGCAAAGGCAAGTAATATGCGAATAGCCTCTAATCTAGCTACCGGTGCAAAAGTTTCTTCAAAATCAATACCTTCTTCTTGATTATAACCTTGAGCAACAAGTCTAGCTTTATTCCTAACAATATTTCCGGATTCATCTAGCTTGTTACGAAAAACCCATTTAGTACCTATAATAGAGTGATCAAGAGGCTTAGGTACTAATGCCCAAACTTTATTCCTTTCAAATTGATTTAACTCATCTTGCATGGCCAAAATCCAATTTTCATCATCTTGAGCTTCCGGAAAGTTTTTAGGCTCAATTTGAGAAACAAAAGCTTGATTTTCACAAAAATTTCTATGAGACGAGCGAGTGGTTACCCCTTTCGAAACTTCTCCAAGAATCAAGTCCTTTGGATGGTTTTGCACGAATCTCCAATCCTTGGAAAGATCTTGGTTGTCTCCCATGGCATCTTGAGGTTGATTAATAACTTCATCTTCTTTGATTTGAGAGCTTTCTACTTGAGTATCACCATCAACTTTTTCTTGAATTGTCAAGTCATGAATCTTATGTGTAATCTCTAAGTCATCATTATCAACAACATCCTTAGTAGCACAAGGATTAGATTCATCAAAGGAAACGTGAATAGATTCTTCAACAAGATTAGTGCGCTTATTATAAATTCTATATGCTTTGCTAGTAAGAGAGTAACCAATAAAGATGCCTTCATCCGATTTTGAATCAAATTTACCCAAGTTATCTTTTCCATTGTTTAATACATAACATTTACAACCGAAGGCATGAAAGTAATTAATGTTGGGTATTCTACCATTCCAAAGCTCATAAGGAGTTTTCTTGAGGATAGGCCTAATTAAAACTCGATTCAAAATATAGCATGAGGTATTAACGGCTTCCGCCCAAAAATATTTTGGCAAAGAGTTTTCACAAAGCATAGTGCGGGCCATTTCTTCCAGAGTACGATTTTTTCTCTCTACTACTCCATTTTGTTGAGGAGTACGAGGTACGGAAAAGTTATGACCAATACCATGTTCATCACAAAACTTTTCATATAAAGAATTGTCAAGTTCTTTTCCATGATCCGTACGAATGTTAGAAATAACAAAGCCTTTTTCATTTTGAACTCTTCTACAAAGTTTAGTGAAATTAGGATAAGCCTCATTCTTATGAGCTAGGAACATCACCCATGTATATCTAGAGAAATCATCAACAACAACAAGACAATAATAGTTTCCACAAAGACTTGGAGAGCGAGTTGGTCCAAACAAATCCATATGAAGTAATTGCAAAGGTCTAGTAGTTGAAACAACATTTTTGGACTTAAAAGAAACCTTGGTTTGTTTTCCTTGTTGGCAAGGACCACAAAGTCTATCTTTTTCAAATTTGATTTTAGGAAGACCTTTTACCAAATTTTTTCTAGAGAGTTTTGAAATAGCATCCATACTTGCATGTCCTAGGCGCCTATGCCAAAGCCAACTATTTTCACTCAAAGCGGAAAAACATTTTATATCACAATTACTTAAATCATTGAGATTAAAAACATATACATTTTCAAATCTTTGTCCAACGAAGAGTGTCTTGTTGCTTTTGTCATTTTCAATGATACATTTGGATTTTTCAAAGATAACACGATTTCCTCTATCACATAATTGACTTATGCTAAGAAGATTGTGTTTTAAACCATTAACAAGTAAAACATCTTCAATAATAGGAGAATTACCTATATTGCCGATTCCTATGATTTTGCCTTTGTTGTTGTCTCCAAATGTGACATGTCCACCATCTTTAGGCGAAAGAGAATTGAAAGCCCTCTTGTCACCGGTCATGTGTCTTGAACATCCACTATCAAGGTACCAACTTCCTTCCTTGAGAGAACTTTTGAAGCATACCTACAATAGCACATCATTTCTTGACTTTTGGTACCCAAATCATCTTGGGTCCTTGAAGGTTAGCATTGATACGGTTCTTAGGAACCCAGACCTTTTTTGCATTAGAAGATGAGTATCCTTTCATAGGACAAGTAGGAGAAATATGACCAATTTTACCACAATAATGACATGTCAATTTAGAATGGCTAGAAGGAGGAACATCTTTTCCAAAAAGATTTTTGTGTTGAGTGGGATTATAACCAATTCCGGCCTTGTGAAAAGAAACCATTTGTTTTCCAAGAAGAATGTCTAAACTTTCTTTTCCATTAGTGAGTTTTGAAAGAGAATTAGTTAAATCATCAATTTGTTTTTCTAAAGATTCGTTTTTGGAAGTATCCTTCAAATACTCTTTTTCTTTTGCCAAAGAGGTTCTTAAACTTTCATTTTCTTCCTCCAAAATATCTTTCTCTTCAATTAAATCATCCATTTCTAGTGAGAGATCTTTAGCAACCTTTTTAAGAAATTTGTTTTTAGAAACAACTTTTTCAAATTCTACTTTCAACTCTTTATAGGCAATAAACAATTCATCAAAGGAATAGGATGAGTCGAGATCTACCTCGTTTTCTTCGATGGCCATGAAACACAAGTTAGCGACCTCTTGTTGCTCATCGTCCTCATCGGAGCTACTATCGTCACTATTGTCCCATGTGGCCATCATAGCTCTCCTTTTGTCCTTCTTTGAATATTTTTTGGCATATGGACATTCACTTTTGATGTGGCCGGGCTTCTTGCACTCGTAGCAAATGATTGGATCCTTTTTGCTACTTTCTTCTTTGCCTCCATCTTTTCTTGAAAATCCTCTGCCTTTGTGAGATGCTCTATTTTTGAGGAGTTTCTTGAACGTTTTTGTGATGAGCGCCATTTCATCATCCTCACTTTCGTTGCTTGAATCCTCCTTGCTTTTTGATTTGCTTGTTGTACTTTTGAAGGCAAGATCCTTAACTTTCTTCTCTTTTTCACCCTTGAGGTTGTGATGCATTTCCTCCGTCATGAGAGATCCCATGAGCTTGTCCATCGTGTATGTTGAGAAATCTTTGGATTGTAGGATGATGGAGGTGGTAGTGTCCCAATTGGTTGGCATGGAACGGAGCACCTTCCTTGTCATTTCGGATTGACTGTAAATCTTTCCAAGAGCTTTTAAACCGTTAGTAATACTAGCAAATCTAGCAAACATTTGAGATATAGATTCATCCGGTTTCATTTTGAAGAGCTCATAGCTATGCACAAGAATATCAATTTTGGACTCCTTAACTTGACTATCTCCTTCATGTGACATTTCTAACTTATCCCATATTTCTTTAGCCGATTCACATGCGGAAACACAATCATATTCATTGGGAGTAATAGCACAAAAAAGAAGGTTCATAGCTCTATAGTTCTTTTCTATTGAAGCCTTTTCCAAATGACTCCACTCATAATCTGGTTTAGGCATAGTCTCTTCTCCAACTTTCTTAGTAGGAATAATGGGACCATTTTTGATAATTTTCCATAGATCATAATCCGTGGATTGAATAAAGATCATCATTCTATTTTTCCAATGAGAGTAATTTTCTCCGGTGAACAAGGGAGGTCTATTGGACGATTGACCTTCGATACAAGAAACATTACTAGTGGTTGCCATGGATCTTAACTCTTAGATGGTTAAATCTACAAACAAGAGCCGAGGCTCTGATACCAATTGTTACCCAAATTATGCAACCTAGAGGGGGGGTGAATAGGATTGCTAGTAATAATTACCAATAAAAATTTATCTCTAACAATATATGCAAACAATAAGTATGCAATCAAAATAGAGAGATAGAGAGATAGAACCCGTTTATAGTGGTTCGGTCCGGATTTGTCCACGGTCCGGCCCTACTCCACTTCTCCTCAAGCAATTACTTGAAGGTTAGACTAATCTTTAAAAGATTACAACTTGTAAGTCTTGCGGGTGCTTACAAGAACCGAATGCCTCTAGCTTTCCCGAGGAGCTAGCACAACCGCAAGAATTTTCTCCGAAAACTTCTCAAAAACAATAACACCCAAATTCCAACCCGAATTTGGTCTTCTAAGCTTTCAAGTGTTTGACTCAAACACTCACTTAGGAAATACAAGTATGTGAAGAAGGTATGAAAATTATCGCTCACGACTTGTACAAATTTTCTCTCAAGAATAATATGAAAGTGGAAGAACAATGAGAATTTTTGGCTTTGATCTTTTGAGAATTTGCTCTTTCAATAATATGGAATGTTGTAGCTTGTGTATCTACTCATTAATGAGTTCTTGATGCCTTATATAGCCATCCATATGCTTCCTAGCCGTTGGAAACTAGCCGTTGGAAACTAGCCGTTTGAAACTAGCCGTTGGAAACTAGCCGTTTGAAACTAGCCGTTGGAAACTAGCCGTTTGAAACTAGCCGTTGGAAACTAGCCGTTTGAAACTAGCCGTTGGAAACTAGCCGTTTGATAGAGTGGTCATCCGGGTGGTCGTCCGGTTGTCACAGCTTTCTGTTCAGACAGCCGGCTTGTCAGCCGGTTCGTCAACCTGTGGCTCACAATTTCATCTAAATAAACCGTTAAAGCATGTATTGAGCTCAATAAAGTCTTTGTAAATATAAATCATGAATCCAAGAGACTTTATGCTATATTTCAAGGTCACGAAAATATTTAATTCGGGAATCGACTTTTCGATAATTTTGTATTTGCCGAATAAAAATATCATTGAATTAATCATCAAAATAATTAATAGAGATGCATATAAATTTTCACAAATTATAATGCATACATTTTTCAACAACTTTATACTGTAATAGCAACAAAAATTTGTGATATGGCCATGTATCAGTCAAATTGCATTGTATGAGCCAAAAATATTGATAACTAGTGAATATAATATTGGAAATGCATTTGTCAAAATTGGTAAGCCTGCATATAGCTAGGCTGAAATAAAATGAGAAAATTGACTTTTCAAATCATATATAAAACTAATTACCAATGAGAAAAGTGTTTCCTATATTTGACCTGTTATAGGATGCCCGTCATTTCTTACTCAAAGGCATATATGATATATGTATGAGATTTGCAGAAAAAGAAAAAGAAAAAGAGGGGGAACGACCACCTTTTTAATTCGGTGGTACTTTTAATTTGAAATCTGTAGGGGGCCGAAATATCCGAAGGATCACAGGGTTCACAAGGTCCAGAAGGGGGAATGAAGGTTCACACACTGTTTGACCCGTCATCTAAGCTGTCTTAGTTCACCTGTAAATAAGTTTGGGCTTCGGCTTGATATGCCAATATCTACCCGAAGGATAGCCGGAACCACGAGTACTTCACCGAATGTCATAAGCTATATCCGAACGTACGTACACTTGAGTTCGCTCGGGGGTCTTACCAAATGCACGGGTAAGAACATCCACTTGTTCGGATAAGTTTCTCTTCGGTAAGGACACCAAATGCTCGGATAATTCCGTATGGCAGAAGTGGGTCCCGCCGAGTACAGGCGATTATGGAACCTTCCATAAATATCTACTGATAAGTAGGCTGTCTTTTCTGATATTCGAAGTGACATCTCTGAGCGATGTGACCTTTCTGACATCGACTCATGTGGCTCTGTAAGACTTGGGAAGTGGTGTTCATTAAATGACCCTGCTACAAGGCGCCAACCGAGCAGAACGTAACACGTGGAAAGTATGACCAACTTGCTCAGCACTCCACCCCGTTTGCCTATAAATAGAAGAGCAACACCACTAAGAAGGTCTCTGGACTCTTGAACAACAGCATTCTTCTCTCTACCAGCATATTTTCTCACTAAACTTCTTCTCTTCTCCACCTACTGACTAGTTCGTCGGAGCTTCTTCCGGGAGGAACAACCCCCTCCGGTTCTGCAGGTACATCAAGATCGGAGTTAGCTCTCACCGTTCCACACACGAAGATAGCTACACAGGAAGGTTCACGAAGAAATCACGCCCCCACAAAATCCAATTAACAAACATTACGTGAGGCTATCAAACTCCCGCTCCTAAAAGAGATGACAAAAGTTCAGCTATGAGCACTTTTTTCGAATATATCATAATGAAATTTTTTGAATCATCAAACAATAAATTACTCCCTCTGTCCCTAAATAAGTGTTCGGTCCGCAAACCTTGGCCTTTAACAAGATGCAGTTTCCGTTAAGAAGTTCAAATTTTTTCCCGAACTTAAAAAAACTCATTGATATTTTTTTTTACAAAGAAAATTGCATCTTTTTACTGGCTGAACACTTATTTAAGAACGGAGGGAGCAAGAGCGGAGCTATGTAGAGGGGGGAGTGGCACATGCCACACCCCGTTCAAAAAATACCGGAAAAAAAAATCACACAAAATCTTAAATAAAATATGTGAAGAAGTTGAATCTTAAGTTTGCTTTGGTTTACTAGGTAATGCACCTACCTTAATGGTCACCTGTGTTCCTCGGTGGGAGTTCGAAACTCCCAGGGACCCTTTATACTCCATCTCTCTCTCTCTCTCAATTTTTGCATAAATTTACTTGATGAACGGCCTCTCCCCCTGTTACCAAATATTCTGATTTCTATCCAATCGACGGGAAACTGTTTCGTAATTCTGCTGGAATGTGGGGTGTGAAAATGGAGTTTGGTTCCTTGCCCTTTTTAGGACTTCTTTGAAAACAAACAATGAAGTGGATGAAATATGCAAGAAGACTAATAAATGAACTTTATTAATCTCCAAAGTAGAAGTACAACCGACTAAGATAGTCGAGCGAACAATTACAAGTTACAACTACTCCTAGAAAAGAAAAGATAAAGGCCTGTTGGCGTTGATTGTGTGTCTCGAAAACTGTCACGATCTCATACATAAATAGAGGCCTTCCCAAGTTTGAATTTGAATCTTCCCCCTAAGGTAGCAGTTTTGGTAAATAACTTCCACGAACAATGAAGCAACCACGTTTGGAAAACTACCCCCTTGATCATAAATAACTACTCTTTTGATCATGAGAAAACTGAACATATTCCTATCTGACACCTGTAACTTGAACGATGGAAGAAGCAAATCAAATAAAACTTAATTGACAAAAGAATGTCATATTGGCCAGTTGATGTATAAGTAATCCCAAAAAACTTTATCATAGTTTTATTATAACTAACCAAGATTTAATTTAATTAAGGCAAACCAGAGCCACCTTTCATTTTCCAATTATGCTCTTCTATTTGTGCCACGTGTCATTCAATCGACGGGGAAGAAGCAAAAATCACAGTTATGGAGAAAACAATGCCGCCGTTATTTAGTTGAGTTAAAATATATAACTCAGGTAAATAATCCCCCTAAAGGCGTGACTTAGGTATGGGCTTCCACATATATATACCCCCTTACTGTAAGAGTTAGGACACAGTTTATTTTATTTCACTCTTATTTTGAAATCTCTTCAAGCAAAGCAATGGCACCCAAGCAAAAAACTTCGTCAAGCAAAGCAATGGCATTCAAAGCTTCTTCTAGATCATTGACTTCACAATCGAGTGAGGCAAAGAAACAGAGCTCTCCAAAGCCAGGAGCCTTCTCTGAGAATTATCCTCCAAGGTATCCTCAATGCCTCAGAGAAGCAAATCAAGTGAATCAATACTTCATCTCCATAGTTGTTAATCCAACTAATTTCATGCTTGGACCAATCTACTTTCCTACCGCTCTTGTGGAATTGCCAACCTATTACCCAATAAACTTTGACGAGCCTTTACTTCTTTCACTCCCAGGCCTCCATCGGACTAGTTGGAGCACCAAAGGCACAATCCGATCATGGCCAACTGTTTTTTCATCTTGGGAAAAATGGGTCAATCGAATGAAGAAATATATGCTTTCTTCATGGCGAGAATTAGACCTTTATGAAGCTATAGATCTTTCCACACAACCATTGGAATTAAACCCTAATTTGATTCCTACTGCAACATGTTTTTGGTCTACCTCATCAAACACCTTCATATTTCCAAACGGGTCAATGACCCCCACTGTTTTGGACATTATTCACTTTACTAGTCTATCGAGTATAGGCACAGAGGTTAATGCTGCTCTTGATCATCAACCTTATGACCCACCATTCCAATTTGAGGGCTATGCCAATTTCCTGGTCAAATATGTTGGCCCTAACGATAAAGAGCCTTCATTCAATGAAAATATTGCTTTTTACCTATACTGGCTTAATATGTACTTGTTTTGTGTATCTGGTGTCAAGATCACCAAAGAATATGTACGGTTGGCCATTTGTCTAGCTCAGGGTAATAAACTTGCCCTAGCCCCCTTTGTTTTGGGCACTCTGTATAAGGGCCTTTGGACATTTGTCCAAAACAAAATAATCAGCTGTTGTGGTGGTCCCTTCTGGATACTCTAAGCATGGCTATATGCTTACTTCCCATCAATAAAATCTCTTAGCTACTACCCAAAGAGAAAAGATGGTGGTAGCTATTTAAGTTATGCTGAGTATCTATTGTCTCATGAACCAAGGCAGGAAAATTCTTCATTCAAGTTATACTTTAGAATTTTTTACAACCCCAGAATTGGAGAATTACCCAACTGGCTTCCTTTCAAGGAATGCCTATACTCTGCCTCTGAAAAGATAAGACCAATCTTTCAACTGTTAGTACCAGTTCAGATGGTAAATGATTTTTGGGCAAGTATTTTGATCCCAAGATTTATTTCTATTGGATTTTTCCCATCGACAACACGCTTTTCAAACTGCAACTTTGAGGTGTACATTCCTAATCAATGTGCTAGGCAGTTTGGATTAGTGCCAAGGATTCCTGTTCCTCATACTCATCCTCAGATTGAGGACTTGGCCAATACTAGGCCAAATGTGTCTCAAGTCTCCCTTATCAGGGAGTTGGTTGGACAGTTTCAAGGAACCAAGGCAAGCTTTGTAGCTGAACCATCCTCCACATCAGAATTCAAAATGTTTTGGGAGTGTATTCAAGCAATAATTTTTATTAAAGACTTGGATAACTGCCTCTTAAGGCTCGATCCAGAGAACACTCAATCAGGTATACGTACCATCACCTCTGCTATAGTTGTCTAATTCCATACTTTTGTTTTAATTATTAATTTTATCTTGTCATCCCTACAATTTCAATTCCCAAAAAGATACCTGTTCCTCAACTCCAAAGTCAAGAGAAAGGGAAGAAAGTTAAATCTGCTGAAGATTTGTCAATTTTGAAGAAAAGAACCAGGGGTTCTCAAGCTTTGGACACCATTCAGAATCTTCCACTTGTGGCAGATGCCATAAAAAGCTATAGTTCACCCAATCGATGGGCAGAAATAGCTCAAGCAAAAATAGCTGAAGGTTCAGAAATCATAGGATTATACAAAAAGGTATCAAGCTGACCTCAACTATTTGTTTTAATTTGACCAATTGAATTACTTATTTGGTCAAATGCTAACTTATGTAACTATATTAATCTTTTAAATCAAAGAACAAGGAGAAAGCTTCAACTGCAAGCCAATTCAGATGATGACGATAAAAGGTTTAACTACTGACCTTTCAACTGCTGCAAAGCCTCAATCTCCAAAGGATAAACCCAATTCTCCTGTAATCTCACCTCTCAAGCCTCAAGCCCAAGGTCAAAAAGATACAGAACCTGAGAAAGGTGACAATCCAAAAGTGGCAAAACCCATAGGAATAACTACTGCCCCAGAAGTTGTAATGTCTGAACAAGTAACTAAGATTATGGAATCAAATGCTGATGCTCAAATGGCAGATGAACCAGTTGAAACCCCTGTGCAAGAGTTACTTCAAAGAGGTGATGGAACACCACCTGATCCTAATCTTGACTTTGACCCTCATGGTCAAGATGTCTTAATGTCTCAAATGGCAGCGAAGATATTGAACTAGCGTCTCCTAAGGAAAAGGAAACCATTGATCTGGGAAGCACGAAGTTTAGTCCCTCTGCCTTTCAAACATCAGAGATTGCAAAGGAGATAATCATGCAACCACTCACTGCACCTGATCCCATTATAGAATCTGAACCTCTTCTGTCAACAGCGGCTACTGGAGCTCAAGAGCAACCACAAACCACAGAGGTCCTCCCAATTACTAGTCAAGGGGTGGCTACTGAAAAGATTTCCATGACTTCACCTTCTTCTGTCAATAAAGGGAATCCTGATCTGGTCAATCCTGTATCAACCAACACTCCCACTTTGGACCTAGATCTCATGTTCAACAAAGCCAAAACATATTCTGAGTCTTACTCTAGATCTTTATCCGAGTTTTCTGAGTCTTTGACCCCACTTATCTTCTACGAGCTCAGCGAAGAGACTAAAGATGAGGTGAAGTCCTTCTTTAAGATGCTGGAACTCCCTTTGGCAGAGATTGCTACTGATCATACCCTAGCTTTCACTAGCTGTGTAAGCCATTTGATATCAAAGAAAGTTCTTCCATTGTCAAAACATGTCAGGCTTGAAGAGTTCGGTTCGAATCTGAGTGAGAACCTAACTATTGCAGCTTACTGTCAAAAGAAAATGAAGGAAAAATGTGAAACTATGAATCTGTTTGCCAACGTCTCAAAGAATTTAGACACAATGGGAGACAATATCCACCAATTGAAAGATAAGCTGCAACAAATTGATGTAGAAGAAACTGAACTCCTTGCCCATTTGGGTTAGCTCAGAGAATAAAGGAAATGCTTTCTAGCACAGAAGAAATTGATCAACCATGAATTGGCCAACATCACTTATGATGAACAAGGGACCAACACTATCATATCTATGGCCAAAGCTAATTTTTTGAAGTATCAACAGAGATACAATGCTATTAACAATAAATGGGATTATTTCACCAAACTGTTTATGGAATTCAAATAAAAAATTCAGTAGTCATTTTGTAAACAATTGTAATTTTTGTCTTTTTATTCCATGCCTCTCAAGCTATCACTTTATTTCTCTGTGATTACGTTCAGCCTGTTTTTTTAGGCTTATTAATTCATATTGATTATGTTTAATTCAATTTTCATGTGATTCATATTAAACCTGTAATCTAAGGTTTATTCTGATTTTCAATTATTCCATTGCTAAAATGTTGATATTAACTCCAATTGATAAGGCTAAAACTTTTTAAAAGTAATTTGTCAAATAACTTTTTTATTTCCAATAATAGTGGAAATCGTAATCAAGTATTAGCCCTAATCGAAAGGGGTTAACCAGTTAAAAATCATGAAAACTGCCAAGTAACTTTTCCACTCCCCGATAATAGTTGGGATCGTGGGTAGTAACTACCTAGGAAACTGAATCGTCAGTTCATTATTATGCTTACAAATCAAACTTAAACCAGTTTGTTTTCATTAGCCATTCTCGAGTTTCAAATTAAACTTTCTGCCATATTCTTTCTTTTTATCATGACAACCAATAACCAAACCTCTGAAACCATGGAAATCGATGTGAAAGCAACCCTACCTGCCTTTGAGGAAGGCAACTCTTCTGTCAATTGCCCACTCTCTCCTATTACAGCCACTTCTGGCTAGGATGACCCTTTACCTTCCAACCCACCTGCCATTTGGGGCATTAAGTCACCCACAGAAAGGGTAATAGTAAAAATGGAGACACCACTATCATATCCATACTCCAACATTCGACATTCTTACGTCAAAGTTACTTACCAGTTTCCTTGGGTTAGAGAGGAACCAAGGGCAATGTTGCTGGATTCACTACTCTTCATGACTTATAGGCCAATGTCATTTCAACTGGCAGAGGCAGGTGGCAAACCAAACTTAGACAGTCACGAATCTCTCTTTGAGAGGGCCAAAAATCAGCAGCCTTATTGGAAAGAGATAGTTCGAAAGCCTTGCTCTCCTGCTGATTTTTCTGATGATCAGCCAAACATCACTTCTTTTTTTGAGAACCCTGATTGGTTTCAGGAATTGGAGAAACTGAGGTATGATCCCCCACTTTCTCATGCCCATGTAGGGTATTCAATTTATGGGGATTCTGATGAGACTACAGCCAATAAATTATTGGCTGCTTTTGCTTTTTTGGATATTCACATTCTGGAGGAACATGTCCCGTATCTTAATTTTCTATGGGCATGTGAAACTTTCCAATTTTATGAGAGTAGTCTGATTACCACCCATCTTCATGGGTTTAAAACTGCTTTGCCTCTCATAAGGCTTTGGATGAAGGCTAGCACTGCTGCACATTATGACCCTTTTTGGGTTGAATATGAAATAAATCATGATAAAGTTGTTAACCTTCACAATAAGGTGATGGAACTAGAGAACTCTACTTGTGTTCTTCCTCCAAATCCTTCAAAAAGCCTTCTGAAGAAACACCAAAATTGGCAAAAGACAAAGACCTACAAGAGGGCTAAACTTCTAGCCAAAGCTGAGAAAAAGGTAATGGCCATGAGGCCACTGATCGATGAGAAAATAAAGATGGATGCAGAAGAGATTGCCAGAGACAAAGAGCATGACTTCTTGACATACGCCTGGGATAAATTTCATGTTTTCGTGACTTGGAGTTTTCCTCACTACTTTGAGATTATCAAGATTGATGCTGAGGGCAATCCCATTGTACCTACTGTGTAACGCCCCGAATTTTGGGTACGTTAAAAAGACAATTTCATTGAAAACCTCAAAATAGAGTCTGGCTCTTATTACAACAAATACTCCCATAAGAGTTCAATATTTACACAAATGGAGGGGGTTCTAGGGTTCCTAACTACAGCTCCTCCTGCTCCTCCATTCTTGCCAGCTCCTCAGCTCCAAAAGCCTCCACGGTGATCTGCTTACCCTGATCATCTACAAAATCTGACACATTATACCGGCGTCGCCACCCATATAATATGTCAGGGTCACCAAAAGGTAACACCGTGAGCTACAACAGCTCAGCAGGATAATCCCATACCCGCTAACCCATAACTTACCAACTACAGGAAATAATAACACATCTATTTCCACATGATACGTATATACACAGTTAACAATGACACATCTACATTCGTTAATCATCTATCGTTGGTGTCCAAGATTTCCGGGTTTCTCCTACGCGACTCATTGTAGACTGTGTCAACATTTTCATTTACAAAACAATCTTTCAAAAACATTTGTTTAACACACCCAGCCTTTCAAAATCATTTGCATTGGCTCCGTACCGCGGATAACCAAGCTACACACCTAACCTTGGTTCCGCCGTTCCGGGTTCCCGAGTATCCTCACAATGGTTCCGTCGTCCCGGGTTCCCATTGGCACACAAAAAATATTTGCATTGGCTCCGTACCGCGGATAACCAAGCTATACCTCACCATGGTTCTGCCGCTCTGGATTCCCATGGGAACGCACACAATTTAAAACCCTCGGTTCCGCCGCTCCGGATTCCCAAGTATTCCCACAATGATTCCGCCGCTCCGGGTTCTCATTGGGGTTTTCGAAATCTAAAAACCCTCGATTCCGCCGCTCCGGGTTCCCGAGTATCCCCACAATGATTCCGCCGCTCCGGGTTCTCATTGGGTTTTTCAACACACACCACACAATGGGCTACCACGTCCGGCCACATTGCGGTTTTCAAAATATTTCAACCTTTTCAAATGTTTCTTTCACACATGCACACAACTCACATAATGCCACCCAAAACCGGTCATTATGTAGTTTCCAAAATATTTCCTTCCTCGGAAAACATTTCCTTTAATCACACCCTAGGTGTAATGTTTCTACTTTCTCGATTCTCGTGTCTCGTTACATGCAAAGACTCCGCGGTAGGACAAGAGTAAGCAAGAATCATTTTAACAAGATCGTCCAATTCTATATTACTTATCACGCTCAATCACTACTTATAGCATAACGCCACATGTACGGACGCCTTTGGAGTGTATCACTTATGCTTACTCAAAGCACAACGCCACATGTACGGACGTCTTTGGAGTGTAATCACTTATGCTTTATCACACCACAAGCAATACAAGCAATTCATATATGCATACTCATAACCATCTTAAAGATTAAAATACGAATACTTAGATTCACATGGTAAATAACCTACGTATTCATCGAGTAAAAATGGTACCTACATTATACTTAGGAATAGGGATAAGGAATTCCTACATATACTTAGAGATAGTGTATATGGGATTCTACTTATACGTTGAGTTAGCGGACAAGGAACTCTACCTTACTTCTTGGCGGTAGTCGGCTACGGAAGGTTAGTCGGCTACGGAAAGTACGTCGGTGGTCGGACGGAGTAACTTCCTACGGTGGTCTCCGGTAGCTTCGAAAGAGAAAGGTTTCTCTCGAAACTTCTACTTGACTAACACTACTCTACTTTATGGATCGAAGGGTGGTCGGGTGGCGGTTTAGTGGCGGCTTAGGTTGAGTTTCTTGAAGAACACAAGAACAACTCAAGAACAAAGGAAGAACTAACAAGAACAAAGAAAGAATACAAATTTTCTAGAGAGAGAAGTTGCTAGGTGAAGGTGTGAGTTGAAATGGCATGGGAATGGTTCTATTTATAGGCAAAACCTTGGCCCTCTCCTCTCTCTCAAGGCCGGCCCCCCCTTCTCTCTCCATACTTCAAATTTTGACACTTGTCATGCACTCATGGAAGGTCAAAGGCTAACCCTAGGCTTGCATGCCTAAATGGTGTACCTTGGATGGATTATGGAAGATTTGTTGGAAGATTTGGAGACAATGGTACAAGATTTTATCTAAAACAAATATAGAAGTACAATGGAGGTTAATGGAGGGCTAGTTTCTTAGCTAGGAAGGAAGATTCACCCATGGATTTGAAAGGATGAGGAAGGTCAAGTCAAGGTACCACAAAATTTCCTCTCTCTTTCCTCCTCTCTCTCTCTCCTCTCTCCCTCCTCTCTCTCTCGGCATCTCTCTCTCTCTCTCTCTCTCTCTCTCTCTCTCTCTCTCTCTCTCTCTCTCTCTCTCTCTCTCTCTCTCTCTCTCTCCCTAGTACACTTATATATGAGTGTTGCTACAGGTACCGAAATTGGGGGACCGAAATCGGACCGACGGCCGCCGGCGGGCCGTCTCCGGCCACCGGACGGCCGATCCGAGCCGTCCAAAAATTCTAAAAAAAAAAACCGAGGGGCCCCACGCGGGAATCAACGTCATCCGAGGTGCGTAGGGTGCTTGATCGGAGCACCCCTTTTCGTGTGTATATGTAAATTTTACATATACACACGAAAAGGGGTGCTCCGATCAAGCACCCTACGCACCTCGGATGACGTTGATTCCCGCGTGGGGCCCCTCGGTTTTTTTTTTTAGAATTTTTGGACGGCTCGGATCGGCCGTCCGGTGGCCGGAGACGGCCCGCCGGCGGCCGTCGGTCCGATTTCGGTCCCCCAATTTCGGTACCTGTAGCATTTTTGCTTATATATATATATAACAAGAAAGAATAATAAAGTACCAAGGTATAAGATTTTCCAAATCACAAAATCCTATTAAAGAAATCCAATAAGGCACATGTCCCATTAAATAAATAAACTAGTGTACTAATGTACTCTAGGAAGATCAACTCCCCAATAAATTAATCCAATTGGGTACAAAACCCTAATATAAAATAATAAAAGAGTACTTAGGAGAATCTTAGGCCTTAAAGGCTACTAAGGCTATTAAGTACTTTAATAATAAAATATGAGTACTTTATCACATGGGGTTTAAAAAAAAAATAGTTTAATACACCCATGTACTTATTTTGAAAGATGGACCTATTACCCAATGGACAATAAATCCCCTAACTTTTATTGTCCAATGGACAATAGTAACTAGGAAACTTTTATATTAAAATAATCAAAAGTTGTCCTTTAAAGCATGTGACAAAAGCCCTATATTTAAATATAGGTATGGTACCAAGTACCCCAATTAAATAAAAGGCTAGGATTCTCCCGATTAGTTTATAATAGAGTACAAGTACTAATTTAATAAATAAAGTACTTTTGGAAATCTAGGGTTTAGATATACCCCAATAGTTTAATGCATAAAATCACATGGGAATCCAAATCTTGATTATTAAAATAAAACCTTGTACTTGGTAGGAAGATTAAGGCTATTGCCCAATGGGTAATAAATTCTCTAGCGGTTAATAACCAAAGGGTAAAAGAAATACAAGTACTTTTTATCTTAAAATAAGATTTTGAAAGACTACATGAACTTTAAACAAATATAATAATGAAAAGCTTATTGTCCAATGGACAAAGATTACCCTAACCATTATGGACCAATGGGTAAAGGCAAAGGTTTCAAAAGGTCCAAAAGGTTCAAAAGGTCCAACTAGTAACTAGGTGAGTTGGTTGCTCGGTTACTCCAAGTAGTCGGTTAGAAACTAACTAACTTGGTCAAGTAGGGTTTCTAGTCGAGAGTTTAACCAATATCTAACTATGACAAAAAATTTAACAAGAAATCATATTGCTACTCAAGAGAAAATAAGTAATTTAAATAAAATTCAAATATTTAACGAAATTTTTATTGACCAAAATTCAGGGGCGTTACATACTGAATCATAGATTTGTAGGTTCAATCTATGTTCTTCTTATGCTTTTAGTTTTTTATGTATTTCTTATTTCACTTTTAGTACGCAATGTAATATGTTCTTATTATGAATGAGAAGTAAGCCTCAATCTACAGGCTATTATGTTGACTATAGCTTCATTTGAAACTTTTAACAAAAGAATACTGGAATGATTTAATTTAATAATCACTAATAGCCGTCATAACCTTCCAACTTCTTTTAGGTTAAACGTGCACAACTTTCGTGACTCATAATTAATTGTTGCAGTTAGTTGTAAACCCTGTACAACTCCCAACTTACTCCATTTATTACCAACACGTAAGGTAATACCAAGAAGATCTTATTTAAGGTCTTTTACATGCTCTATTATCTTTATGAATCGATTGATTCCCAGGGAGATGGAAAATATGCCTTTAAATAATTTCCATTGATTGTTCTTTCATGGGCAACCCCGAGAATTGATTCCAACAGGTATGCTCCACCCCTAAGAACTGTCAACACACGAAATGGTCCCTCTCAATCTGGAGACCATTTGCCAAATCTTCCTTTCTTTTTCTTGTCTAAAGGCAGAATTGCCTTCCAAACTAAATCACCCTTTGCAAACGATTTTTCATGAACTCTTTTATTATAAACTCTTTCTAGTTTTTTCATTATAAACTCTTTCTAGTTTTTTCTTCTGTGCTTGTATGTTATTTAAAGCATCAATTCTAGACTCTTCTAGTTCATCCAACTCTTTGTACATTGCCTCTTCATAGTTAAAATTACATGGATCATAATGCCTAGTAACTCTATGGGAGGTAACATTAATTTCGACCGGTAAAATTGCTGCTTGACCGTACACCAACTCATATGGTGTAGCTTTTGTAATATCCCTTTTTGTTGTTCTATAAGCCCACAAAACTCTTGGCAATAAGTCATGCCATTCTCTGGGATTATCAATAATCATTTTGGACAAAGAATTTTTAATAATTTTATTGGTAGACTCCACTTGCCCGTTTGCTTGAGCATAATAGGGAGAAGAGTTTAAAATTTTGAATCCATATGAACTTACATAAGCCATTACCTCCTGACCATTAAACACAGATGCTTGGTCAACCATAATCATTCCAGGAATACCAAATCAACAAAAAATATATTCCTCTATGAAATCAATCACTTGCTTTTGAGCCACACTTTTCAGAGGAATAGCCTCTTTCCATTTTGTGAAATAATCAGTGGCCACCATTACATACTCATGTTGTAAAGAAGAATGGGGCATAATCTCACCAATCATATCAATTGCCCAACCTCTAAAAGGCCAAGGTTTAACAATTGACTGTAAAGGAAAAGCTGGGACCCTTTCAATTGGCCCATATTGTTGACATTTTTGACAACCCTTTGCATATACAATGCAATCCTTTCTTATAGTTGGCCAGTAATAACCATACCTTTTGATTAACCACCTCATTTTTTCTCCAGATTGATGGGATCCACAAGTTCCTTTGTAAACTTCTCCCATCACTGTCATTGTTTGAGGTTTTGCAATACATAGCAACAACACCTCATCTGATGATTTTCTAAATAAATCATCACCTAAAATGATATAATTAATAGCCCTCTATTTTACATTTTGTCTGTCTTTTCATTTGGATTTTCCAAAAACCTCTTTATTGGAACTCTCCAATCATCAACTAGGTTTAATTCCATAACATCTAAGTCATTTCTTTCCCTTTCAACAGAAAAAGGCGAGAATATCTTTTGTACTCTTATTAATTTTTCATCTTGCCCTTCTGGGATCCTAACTCCAGAAGCTATCTATGCTATTTGATTGGCTTCACCATTTTCTAATCTATAAATATGCTGGATTTGCAAATCATCAATGTGTGACAAAAGAATTTGAACTTTTTGCAGTTGTAATTCTAGTAATGGATGATTGCACTTATATTCACCTGTTACCTGTCGAATCACCAATTGTGAATCTCTTGTAACATTTAAATGTCTTATATTCAATTCTTTTGCAATCTCTAAGCCAATAGTCAAAGCTTCATATTCAGCCTGATTATTAGACAAAATTCTGTTTTCATCTAGTTGAAAAGAAAACTGTAATAGTTCTCCTTTGGGAGATGTAAAAACTACACCTTCTCCAACTCCTTTATCAGTCTTAGAACCATCAAATGATAGTTTCCATGGTTTTATTTCAACCATGTGAATCTCAAATTCATCATTTTCCATTAACATATTAGGATGATCTGCAAGAAAATCAGCTAATGCTTGACCTTTTATTGCCTTTTGAGGCACATATTGCAAGTCATATTCTATCAATGCTAAAAGCCATTTGCCTTGTTTACCTCTTAGTATAGGCCTTGTTAAAATATATTTAATAATATCAGTTTTGTGCAATTACCTGCACCGTCGATGGCAACATATAATACCTAACTTGATTACAAAAAAATATAATGTTAGGCATAACTTCTCAATTGGTTTATATTTTACCTCACATGCATTTAACCTTCTATTGAGGTAATAAATGGCTTGTTCATGTCCATTTTCATTGTCTTGAGCCAAAAGACAGCCAATCGACTGATGACCGGCTGAAATGTATGTTTTAAAGGTTTACCAAATATTGGTGGCACGAGAATAGGAGGCTTAACCAATGATTGTTTTAGAAATTCAAAAGCCTTCTGATGTTCCTCACCCCATCTAAAATCTTTTTGAGATTTTAATTTCAAAAGTGGAGAAAAAGCAAGTGTCTTTCCAGATAAATTAGAAATCCTCAAGAACTACTGACGTTCTTGTTTATTTGTTGGAGGCTATGCTTCTATTATGGTTTTAGCCTTATCCTTATCAATTTCGATTCCTTTCTTATGCACTAGAAATCCTAAAAATTTTCAGCAGTGACTCCTAAAGCACACTTTGTTGCATTCATTTTCAACTTATTTTGTCTCATTCTCAGCAAAACTTGCTTCAAATGGTCAATATGCTCATCAAATGTATGAGATTTAACCACTACATCATCAAATATAAACTTCCATGAACCTTCCAATCAAGTCATGAAAGATTACATTCATAGTTCTTTGATAAGTTGCACCTGCATTCTTTAATCCAAATGCCATTACAATCCATTCAAACAATCTAATATACCCTGGGCATCTAAATGCAGTCTTGTGTGTATCCTCTTCAGTAATGAATATCTGGTTACAACCAGAATATCCATCCATGAAAAAAAGAAATCGATGGCCTGCAGTTGCATCAACCAAATGATCTACAACAAGCATGTTTCCTACTATTTTATGTCTTTTTGTTTATATAGATCACTCTACAAGCATGCTAACAACCAGTTTACTATTTTTCTTAGTATAAACTACTAGTCTTCGTTTAATATGAGTTTCTGCTGTTATGGAGTACCCCTGGGATCATTCTGGACCTGTCCCAGCACCCAAAAACATGCAAACCAAGCACTGGTCTGGTTGCGCCAGGGCGTGACAATCGCACGCCAGAGCGCGACCATCGCGCGCCAGAGCATCTCTGACCAGTGGATGGCCTTGCACGGGTAGCTTGGCTTTAGGCAATTATTTTTTCCTCACACTGTTTATGGGGTGTTTTGTTAATTTGTAGGGCTTTTCAGCCTTTAAAATGCTTAAAACTGTGTATATTAACTACCTATAAACTGCTTTGTTTGTTCTGGGAGTGCACTAGTCCTTCCAGAGCCCAGAAGGGGATAAAATACAGCCTGTTGGAAGGATATTAACCCGCGCGCGATTGTATGGGTTTGTCGCACGATGGTGGGCTTGCATGCACGTAGATCCATGCATGCAAGTTGGCCACTGTGCATGTCAAATTCATATAGTGCACTGTTTTGATGTTCTTTCACAGTGTTGGGTTTTATTCCGCTTATTATTTATCATTTCATCCATCCATGATATTCTAATCACATCCTGCAAAGTGTTACAGTTTTAATCCCCGATTAACTATTTCCCGCCCCTAATTGGCTAAAAAATTGATTAATCAAACAGAATCGCAAAACGTTTTCGCAGATGCCTAAGTAGAGACCGATCTCCGGATTGGGCGAGAGGGGTGCCTTAAAACCCTTCCCCTCTCGTAACCTGGCTCCCGAACCCAGTTTTGGTTATGACGGACTGTTGCCATCACCTTTTTCAAAAATCAAACAGTGCAGCGAGCGTTTCAAGTTCGGTTCCTGGGGTGTCGGACCTTCAGCGACTCTGAATTAAGCGCTCGTCTGCCAAAGAAGCGTGCTCATCGATCCGCCCCTTTTTTCGGGCACGTTGCCCATAGTGGCGACTCTGCTGGGGATCGAATCAATATTGGTCTATACTTAGATTTTAATACGCTTGAGAACAATCCCACAAAAGTCTATCAAAATAGTGAGCTTCGCTGCTAAAGAAAGGATTGGTGATTTAACAAGACCTCGTGTCTGGCCATCCTAACTAGGGCTTTTCCGACTGTTCTCTCGTGTAGTTTTCTCTAAGTATTGATTAATAAAGAGAGCCAAATTTGAAAAGGCATTTGCGAATTTGCGACTCTGTTCCATTAATCAAATTCTTTAGCATTTTTCATTTGCATCAATGTGGAATAAGCCTCGTTGGATTATTTTGGCAATCTGGCACGGTTTACCGGAGCCCGGGGATCCCGAATGACCAACAACCTTCGACGATGATGAGTCATTCTACCGTTTGCAACGGGAGTCAATCTCTTACGTGGGCAATGGGAGATATATCTTGGCTTTAGTCCGAGGAACCTGTTACAAGCCAAAACCGGCCTTTGCATATACAAAGCACTAGAACTCTTCAAATTAGGACAGGTACCTGCAGGGTAAGATTTACTTGCATCTAACCCCATATACTCTCTACGTGTTACTGCTTTCCTTATCGCATGCACTGTACATACATACCATTTTGCATAGGAGCATGTTTAGGGCGGCTTCTAGGTTGTCTCTCTTTCGAGTCTGTCTTGTGCTTATTAGGACGCTGCCATGGCTCGATGAAGAGTCATGCATCTTGATGGTGCATGTTATCAATTTTCAAAGTCCTTAGATCAACAAGACTTTGAGAAATCAAGACTTTCTAAGTCCTTGTCTGCATACCCAATCGAGGTTTCAAACAGAAAACAAGGAACAACGGAGAGAATGCCGTGATGCTTATACCACCTTGGTTATCGTGCAACACGTACACCGTTTAGGCTATGGCGCTGTGTTGCCTACGTTGCCCCGGTTTCGGTATCATGTCATCTACACCGAGTTGTTCTGACTCCAAAGTTGAAACTTCGAGAACGGTGTAGTCATAGGCTTAGACTATTTTGACATCTCTTAGTATTAGTCGATCCAAACAAGGATACATCCTCGAAAAGAATTCCGAGGATTTTGGTAGCGTTTGAACGTCATGAGACAGACTCGTTTTTAGTTATAGAGTCTAGGAGGACACCAACGACGATGTGTACATTGCATTATTCTGCAGGAACGTCACTGAGCTTTCAATTACTTTACAATCTAGTTTGGAACCATTGCACCGAACAAGAGAGTATCGAAAGGAAAAGCCAAACCTACTTGGGAACGTCTTCAGAATCCAGTTCAGAGACTTATCAGGCTAGATTCCCTATCAGTTGCAACAGAGGCTTCTTCGGGTTCACTGTTGGTTGCCCTACAGTCGGGTTTGCCATCGATTTTACAAAAAGCCACGCCGTCGGCTTCCCCATCTTCAGCTTCTTCATCAAGCTCCTCTGTAAAACCTGCGATGACAGATTAGCCGCAACCATTCACTCTAGAAGCCATGCTCATGAACCTTCAGAACAGTCTCACTGCTATGCAGCAAAGGGCTACTTAGACAGATGCTAACATCACTCACTTGAATGACCTTACAACACTCATCTTCTCCCAGCACCAGAAGAAGAAGGCGAGGACGATGAGGATGTTCATGCAGAACCTGTCTTCGTTGAAGATCCAAATCATGCAGGGCATCTCATTGTTCAGCCCATCTCTAGAGAGGCTTGTGTGCTTGCTCCAAATCCGAACCCTGCTGTTGTTAGGCCTATTCAAAATCCTGACATGGCCGCTCTCATGGCCAAGATGGCTAAGCTGGAAGAAGCTGTCTCAAAATTTGAGAAGATCAGTGCAGGAGGAATAGACTTGGATTGTCTCTGCCTATACCCTAATGCTAGGCATCCTGACAAATTCAAGATGCCCGACTTGGCTATGTTCAACGGGAGCGGTGATCCCAAGACTTATCTCTTTGGCTACCATGCTGCAATGAAGCTGCTGGGTGTGGAAAGTGAGGCTATGTCTCAGCTATTCCCACAGACCCTCTTCGGGCCTGCTTTCCATTGATTTTTGTCGCTCGACATCTCTAAAAGAAGAACTTGGGAAGACATAGGGGCTACCTTTGTCTCGCAGTACAGCTACAACTCGCAGCTCAAGATGACTACTCGTGAGTTAGAATCCACCAAAATGGAAGCAAAGGAGTCCTTTGCGGATTTCGTTAAGAGAAGGAGAGCCAAAGCCGCTATAATGACTGATCGCCCGAGAGAGAAAATTATTGGAAGTTACTGTTGAGTACTGTTGTACAGAAATATTAATAGGTGTGTTGCGTATCGGTCTTTTCATTCCCTTTCAGAGGTGTGAAAGTCTGTAAAAGTACAGTAATAAATGCCTGTAAAAGTAAAGTCACTGGGAAAGAAAGTCTTAGAGTAGTAAATGCCCTGTAACAAAAGTATTAGGTGATGTACTATGCAGTAGAAAAATGGACGGGCACCAATTATGTAAACTCTGTGTAAGCCTCCTTACTCCATCTATAAAAGGAGAGCTTCACTGTCACGCCCCGCCCCGCAAACGGCACCCAATGTGGGCCCGAGTCGACGCGACCACGTGACATTCCACACCAAAAAGCCAAACCACACCTCACAACCTGTCAGAATAAACACCCAGCGGAAGACTTATCACCTTAACATAAAAATGAGTCGACGTATCGACCAGCCAACCACGATCTCACACAACTAAACAACAATATAGTTTTACAATACTTTAAAAATTCTAAACTTCAACACATCCACCAACAACATATTTTTTACTTATAAAAATCAACTTTTTGGTTCACTACCTACAACCAACTCGCTTATCCACATCATCTGACGCTAGCCCAAACACTTCTCAACACGTTGACCGGTAGTGGACCCACTCTACGCAACCTGCTACCTGGCAGACCAAAAAGGAAAGCCAGAGTGTGTTAGATATAGAAATGCTCAACAAAATATAGCAACAACCGAATAAATAACAACCAAAATATAAATTCTCAACATATCTGGGATACTTAAATGTACGTAACAGATATAATCACCACATCCTCCAATTACAACATAACAGTAATATCCAGCAGCTAAAAAGATAATCTCAACTTGTCAACAGTTTATCGAGAAACTAAGAGCAACACCGGGCACATAGCCAATAATCTAAGGCATAAAGCCTTTTGGCATTAAGCCAATCACCGGGCACACAGCCAATAGTTTAAGGCATAAAGCCATATGGCATAAAGCCAATCACCGGGCACTAAGCCAACAATCAAGTTCAATTCAATATAGAACATCATCTATGAATCAAACACTCACATATCATAAGCTAAACAACAATAGCATGATATACACTCACCATTACAGCAATATCTCATTAAAGATAACCATATCGAAAGCTTACTACGGTTAGCAAGATATACATTCACCACCACAGCAACATTTTATTGGGAAGAACCATATCAGACACACTCACCTTTGCATCGACCGAGATATACACCAAACTTACGATTTCGGCACCTCCTATTTGACCGGCTTGTTACCTAGCCACAAGCTACCATATCAGCATATGAATCCCTTGGAATGTTTAAGTAAATATATGATACACCCCATAATACATTCACCATGCTAACAAGTGTCAAATGAGGTTAACAATGCCACCAACACCCCTAAACCATTTAACAATCATTTGATACCAAATTATAAAACTAATAAGGTATTAGACAATACCCAACAAATACAAATATGTCCATCTTAAGGCTTAGAAGTGCCCCCAATCAAACGTAAGAGTATAAATATGATATAACTCTTAAAATCGATTTGAAACCATGACCATCCTGTTGTATTTCGACCATAACTTCTTATAGGGTTAAAACCAGATTATGAAACCACCACCATTAGAAAGTACACCTCCGGTACATGAATTTTGATATAAAATTTGTCCTAAACAGAGTCTGAATGACCAAGATACGCTCAAATGAAGTTACATATCTAAAGCAGAATTCACAGTTTTCAGCAGAACAGTCTGCGATCGAAAGCTCATTAAAAATCACATACTCAATATTTTCCAATAATTCCAACACCAAAACATCACCAATTGATCCATGTTTAAGACTCATGAGAACCCATGTCCACCCAGCATGCTTAAACTTGAGGAATTTCATGACGAACACAAGCCAAAAGCTGTCCAGAATTTCAGAAGTACCAAAACCTGAACTTTAATTAAAAAACTGCTATAATATAGAAAGAACCACGACACAACCCATACATATTCAGAAAGATATACGAGTCTAGTTTCGGAATCAAGAAACGGTGCGTAAAACCGATACCCGAGCAAGAAGTTATGCCCGTTTTTCCAACACGTGTCTGTGCTGTCTGCACAGACGCGAATCAGACACCAGTTCAGTCCACGAATTTTGTAGGCCAAACCACTTCGAGTTATTTTCTGAAAATTTAACACGATGCAATAGACTCACAGATGAACCTTCAGGATTTTTTTCAAGAATTTAGAAGATTTCTAGGTACCTTGAATAAATTCGTCAAAAACAGAACAGTTTCAATTTGGTTCAACACAGTTATGCATATTCATATCATACCCCGAATTTTCTGAAATTAAACCCAATTCCAACCTCAAAAACCCTTCTCCCATGAATTCAATTCACCTCTAACTAGATGCCAGGTAGGGAATTGAACAACAAAATCATAAATTCAAGTAAAGAAGATCATGAATTACCTTACAAAGTTTCCAATTCAACCTAGCTCTCACTTCCCCTTTCTCTTCTCCTTCTTCCACCGCTTCTCCACGCTGCTCTCTCTCTCTCTCTCTCTCTCTCTCTCTCTCTCTCTCTCTAACGTAGAAATCAGAACTTCCTTTGGGTTTGTTTTTTTTCTTTCCTTTTGTTTCAATGAATCACACACACCTCACCAAACAAAACACACGGCACACATGCACCACACTTTGGAAGAAAATTGCACTTTAGCCCTTAAGTTATTAAATATAACATTTAAGCACCTCAAAGATAAATAGATGTTACATTCACTTCTGTAAAAATTAAGTTAATGAAAACCAGTGTCTTCCTAATATATCCTGTGTCTTGTATTCTCATCGATCCTAACCTACTTTGTGTTTGTACCCACTTGGTGTCTGTAAACTTGGTATCAGAGCCATGTCTTTCATTCTAGCTTAAACCCTCTTCTGGGAACTTCTTTTCCAAAACTACTTCAAATCTTTTCTAAAAGAAAAACTTGAAGCGTATGCTCTGTGGTTGCCTTCTCAGGATCCTCTACATCAAAAACTTCATCAACAACTATTTTGGTTAAAAGAATTTTGTATCAGTGGGTTAAAGTACCTTGAGACTTTTGGCTATTGAGCGGTGTGTCTCGGTTTATCTACCCTGGTATACAAAATTTTATTAATCAGAAATTGGTTGAAATCTTTTACGTTGAAAAAGAAAAAGGTTAGCTGTACTAAGGAAAAGGAGAACCCAGATTTCTACTTAACAATGAATCATCTGTTTACCACCCACTCCTCTGCTACGTCATCCTTAGTCCCTTCATGTTCCTCTACCAATAGAAATTCCTCATCTTCTTCTTCTAATCTTGAATATTTGTATGAGTTTGAGTACCTTCCTGATGATAGTAAAGTCCCTCTTACTGATCTCCCTTTCCTAAATCCCTATAATGCTTTTGTCAGGCCACAAACTTCTGTAAAAAAGATCGTCACCCAACTTTTCTCCACAAAATGCCCAACCTCCATAAAAGAGTATGTTCAAGCCTCTAAATTTGATCAGTGCTTCATAGCAGCAACTGGAGCTGAACAACTTTTACCTCTGGAAATCCCAGTTGATTTGCCTCGCCTTTGGCAACAACAAGGATTTACCCATCTTCATTTTGGTTGAATCCACTTGGCTGTTACTTTCCATGGTAGAAAAGGTTTACCTGTTACTTCCAGACTTGCTCTGGTCGATACCAGGTTTCTACAGTATCAGCACGCATGTATCGCTACAGTCCAAACCACCCTAAATGCTGGAACTGTGATTTTTACTTTCTACCCCAATTTCAACATGCCGTTAGCAGATCCTCATCTGCTATCCGCCCTGAAGGTCCAGGTTCAAATTGGTGGTGCCTCCCAAATTTCCACCACATATGCAGCAACCCTTCACTACCAAATGGCCTATCGTCTTCAAAACCATGCTTTTGACATGTCCTTACCTTCCTCCACAGATGAAGCCCTTTTCCTAACTGTTAACGCACCTCACCAAGCCTCTTGTGTCCATGTACCACGACAGATTTCCCGTCCTGAGCTTCTCAAGCTTCTCCCAGAATCTTGGGTTATAGCTTATGAAAAAAATCAAAACAAGCCCATACCTGTCCAAACATCTAACCCAACTTTCATCACCAAACCTGATGGTACTGTGGAAATCACTTTTCCAAAAGAAACCTCTGCCTCATCTTCAACCTATCCTATTGTTTTTCCCTCAAGAATTAACATGTTTGTGGATGGTTCTAGGTCTGGCCCTCCAATTAAATACTTTGATCCCAGTGGCCTTCCAGTTTTCTATTTCAAAAATCCAGAAACAGGTCATTGTTATTTTGATGCCTGTGACTGTGATGATTGTCTAGAAGATAGTCTCCTAGAAGATGACGAGGACTTTGAAGATCCATGTCCATGTTCCATATGTCCTTCTTCACCTCCCACTCCTTGTATATCTCCACCTCCTCCTCAACCCCCATCTAATGATGGTTCGTCGAGTCAACCGAGTGGATGTTTTATGTTCACCTCATCCCCTTCCTGGACTGAAGCAGATTTTCCTCCTTTGGAATTTCATAATTCCCAAGAAAGGACGACTCATCGGCATAAAATTCCAGACTCTACTACCATTCTCCCTGATGGTAGTACCAAAGCCGTTTCAGCAGCAGAAGCAGCAATAAATTGGCAGTCAGCAAATTCTCTTGCTCAGAAACAAAATTCTTCAAAGAATTGCTAACTCCCAGCAAAATTTGGAGAATGTTGTCCATTAGAAGTTATCAACTTTGGAACTTCTTATCAGAGATCTGCAGCAGAAAATCTAGAATGTTCACCAAGAACTTCTCCAGATGGCATATGCCAACCAAGCATTTTCAGCAGCTTTTTCTCAAAAGGATGCTGAAATGAAGCACCTCAAAAACCAGCTTCACTCACTTCAAGCTCAGCAGTATTCTCAGCAAAAAAGCCCATTTGACATGTTCCCTTCTTACTCTCAAGAAAGTTTGTTGGGTATCCTCAAATGTCTCAACCCTTACCTATAAATCCTACTTCAAGATTTGGAGAGTCCAATATCTTTGGGAGCTCATCAGCTTTTCTTCCTCCACCAAAAAGACCATCTCCACCAAAACTTCCTTTCCCAAAGGCCCAGATAAAACCTGTCCAGCCTCCACAAAGTCCGTCTCCACCATCTACATCTACATCTACTCCAACTACCTCTACTCCCTCCAAACCATCTGACCCAAACTCAAAGTCACCCCAGTTAATGGTCCAACCAACATCAAGCCCTGCTAAAAATCCAATCTCCACTCTCCTACATACATTAGCCACTATACCTGAAACACCATCTCCTAAACCAACCATTGAGTTTGATTCAGATACTGAATCCACAGACTCTATGCCAATTCCTCATGTTTTAATGATGAAACCACACCAAAATATTACAATACCGTACGAGTACATCCATATGCTACCAAACCACACCAAAACAGTACAAGATCGTACGAGTACCTCCATACGGTACCAAACCACACCAAGACGGTACAATATCGTACGAGTACATCCATACGGTACCAAACCACACCAAAACGGTACAATATCGTACGAGCACATCCATACGGTACCAAACCACACCAAAAATGTACAATACCGTACGAGTACATCCATACGGTACCAAACCACACCAAAACGGTACAATAACTTACGAGTACCTCCATACGGTACCAAACCACACCAAGACGGTACAACAACCTACGAGTACCTCTAAACGGTACCAAACCGCACCAAAATGGTGCAGTACCGTACGTGTACATCCATATGGTACCAAACCACACCAAAACGGTACAATATCGTACGAGTACATCCATACGGTACCAAACCCCACCAAAATGGTACAATACCGTACGAGTACTTCGTTACGGTACCAAACCACACCAAACCGGTACAATACTGTACGAGTACATCCAGACGGTACGAAACCACACCAAAACGGTACAATACCGTACGAGTACATCCACATGGTACCAAACCACACCAAAACAGTACAAGATCATACGAGTACCTCCATACGGTACCAAACCACACCAAGACGGTACAATATCGTACGAGTACATCAATACGATACCAAACCACACCAAAATGGTACAATACCGTACGAGTACATCCATACGGTACCAAACCACACCAAACGGCACAATACCGTACGAGTACCAACATACGATACCAAACCTCACCAAAACGGTACAATACCGTACTAGTGCTTCATTACGGTACCAAACCACACCAAAACGGTACAATACCGTACGAGCACATCCATACGGTACCAAACCACACCAAAACGGAACAATACCGTACAAGTACATCCACATGGTACCAAACCACACCAAAACAGTACAAGATCAAACGAGTACCTCCAAACGGTACCAAACCACACCAAGACGGTAAAATATCGTACGAGTACATCAATACGATACCAAACCACACCAAAACGGTACAATACCGTACGAGTACATCCATACCGTACCGAACCACACCAAAAGGGTACAATATCGTACGAGCACATCCATACGGTACCAAACCACAGCAAAATTGTACAATACCGTACAAGTACATCCATACAGTACCAAACCACACCGAAACTTTACAATATCGTACTAGTACCTCCATACGGTACCAAACAACACCAAGACGGTACAAGAACCTACGAGTACCACCAAACGGTACCAAACCGCACCAAAACGGTGCAATACCGTACGAGTACATCCATTCGGTACCAAACCGCACGAAAACGGTACAATATCGTACGAGTAAATCCATACGGTACAAAACCCCGCCAAAACGGTACAATACTGTACCAGTAGTTCGTTACGGTACCAAACCACACCAAAACGGTACGGTACCAAACCACACCAAAACAGTACGGTACCAAACCACACCAAAATGGTACAATATCGTATGAGTACATCCATACGGTACCAAACCCCACCAAAACGGTACAATACCGTACGAGTACTTCGTTACGGTACCAAACCACACCAAAACGGTATAATACTGTACGAGTACGTTCATACGGTACGAAACCACACCAAAATGGTACAATAACGTATCAGTACCATCATACGGTACAAAACCGCACCAAAATGGTGCAATACCGTACGAGTACATCCATACGGTACCAAACCAAACCAAAACGGTACAATATCTTACGAGTACATCCATACGGTACCAAACCACACCAAAACGGTACAATACCGTACGAGTACATCCATACGGTACCAAACCACACCAAAACGGAACAATATCTTACGAGTACCTCCATACGGTACCAAACCACACCAAGACGGTACAACAACCTACGAGTACCTCTAAACGGTACCAAACCGCACCAAAATGGTGAAGTAGCGTACGTGTACATCCATATGGTACCAAAGCACACCAAAACGGTACGATATCGTACGAGTACATACATACGGTACCAAACCCCACCAAAATGGTACAATACCGTACGAGTACTTCGTTACGGTACCAAACCACACCAAAACGGAACAATACCGTACGAGCACATCCATACGGTACCAAACCACACCAAAACGGTACAATACCGTACGAGTACATCCATACGGTACCAAACCCCACCAAAATGGTACAATACCGTACGAGTACTTCGTTACGGTACCAAACCACACCAAAACGGAACAATACCGTACGAGCACATCCATACGGTACCAAACCACACCAAAACGGTACAATACCGTACGAGTACATCCACATGGTACCAAACCACACCAAAACAGTACAAGATCATACGAGTACCTCCATACGGTACCAAACCACACCAAGACAGTACAATATCGTACGAGTACATCAATACGATACCAAACCACACCAAAAAGGTACAATACCGTACGAGTACATCCATACGGTACCAAACCACACCAAAAGGGTACAATATCGTACGAGCACATCCATACGGTACCAAACCACAGCAAAAATGTACAATACCGTACGAGTACATCCATACAGTACCAAACCACACCAAAACTTTACAATATCGTACGAGTACCTCCATACGGTACTAAACCACACGAAGACGGTACAACAACCTACGAGTACCTCCAAACGGTACCAAACCGCACCAAAACGGTGCAATACAGTACGAGTACATCCATTCGGTACCAAACCGTACGAAAATGGTACAATATCATACGAGTAAATCCATATGGCACCAAACCCCGCCAAAACGGTACAATACCGTACGAGTAGTTCGTTACGGTACCAAACCACACCAAAATGGTACGGTACCAAACCACAGCAAAACAGTACGGTACCAAACCACACCAAAACGGTACAATATCGTACGAGTACATCCATACGGTACCAAACCCCACCAAAATCGTACAATACCGTACGAGTACTTCGTTACGGTACCAAACCACACCAAAACGGTACAATACTGCACGAGTACGTCCATACGTTACGAAACCACACCGAAATGGTACAATAACGTATCAGTACCATCATACGGTACAAAACCACACCAAAATGGTGCAATACCGTACGAGTACATCCATACGGTACCAAACCACACCAAAAAGGTACAATATCTTACGAGTACATCCATACGGTACCAAACCACACCACAACGGTACAATACCGTACGAGGACATCCATACGGTACCAAACCACACCAAAAAGGTACAATATCGTACGAGCACATCCATACGGTACCAAACCACACCAAAAATGTACAATACCGTACGAGTACATCCATACGGTACCAAACCACACCAAAACGGTACAATATCGTACGAGTACCTCCATACGGTACCAAACCACACCAAGACGGTACAACAACATACGAGTACCTCCAAACGGTACCAAACCGTGCCAAAACGGTGCAATTCCGTATGAGTACATCCATACGGTTACAAACCCCACCAAAATGGTACAATATCGAACGAGTACATCCGTACGGTACCAAACCCCACCAAAACGGTACAATATCGTACGAATACCTCCATACGGTACCAATCCACACCAAGACGGTACAACAACGTAAGAGTACCTCCAAACGGTACAAAACCGCACCAAAACGGTGCAATACCGTACGAGTACATCCATATGGTACCAAACCACACCAAAACGGTACAATATCGTACGGGTACATCCATACGGTACCAAACCCACCAAAATGGTTCAATATCGTACGAGTACTTCGTTATGGTACCAAACCACAGCAAAACGGTACAATACTGTACGAGTACGTCCATACGGTACGAAACCAGGCCAAAACGGTACAATAACGTACGAGTACCATCATACGGTACCAAACCGCACCAAGACGGTACAATATTGTACGAGTACATCAATACGATACCAAACCACACCAAAATGGTACAACACAGTACGAGTACATCCATACAGTACCAAACCACACCAAAATGGTACAATACCGTACGAGTACATCCATACGGTACCAAACCACACCAAAATGGTACATTACCGTACCAGTACATCCATACGGTACAAACCCACACCAAAAGGGTACAATATCGTACAAGCACGTCCATACGGTACCAAACCACACCAAAATAGTACAATACCATACGAGTAAATCCATACGGTACCAAACCACCCCAAAACGGTACAATATCGTACGAGTAGTTCGTTACGATACCAAACCACATCGAAATAGTACGGTACCAAACCACACCAAAACAGTACGGTACCAAACCACACCAAAACGGTACAATATCGTACGAGTAAATCCATACGGTACCAAACCCCACCAAAACAGTACAATACCGTACGAGTACTTCGTTACGGTACCAAACCACACCAAAACGGTACAATACTGTACGAGTACATCCATACGGTACCAAACCACACCAAAATGGTACAATATCATACGAGTAAATCCATACGGTACGAAACCCTGCAAAAACGGTACAATACCGTACGAGTAGTTCGTTACGGTACCAAACCACACCGAAATGGTACGGTACCAAACCACACGAAAATAGTACAGTACCAAACCACACCAAAACAGTACGGTATCTAACCACACCAAAACGGTATAATATCGTACGAGTAAATCCATACGGTACCAAACCCCACCAAAACAGTACAATACCGTACGAGTACTTCGTTACGGTACCAAACCACACCAAAACGGTACAATACTGTACAAGTACGTCCATACGGTACGAAACCACACCAAAACGCTACAATAACGTACGAGTACCATCATACGGTACCAAACCACACCAAAATGGTGCAATACCGTACGAGTACATCCATACGGTACCAAACGGTACAATATCGTACCAAAGCACACCAAGACGGTACAACAACGTAAGAGTACCTCCAAACGGTACAAAACCGCACCAAAACGGTACAATACCGTACGAGTACATCCATACGGTACCAAACCACACCAAAACAGTACAATATCGTACGGGTACATCCATACGGTACCAAACCCCACCAAATGGGTACAATATCGTACGAGTACTTCGTTACGGTACCAAACCACAACAAAACGGTACAATACTGTACGAGTACATCCATACGGTACGAAACCACACCAAAACGGTACAATAACGTACGAGTACCATCATACGGTACCAAACCGCACAAAAATTGTGCAATACCGTACGAGTACATCCATACGGTACCAAACCACACCGAACGGCACAATATCGTACGAGTACATCATTACGGTACCAAACCACAACAAAACGGTATAATACTGAACGAGTACATCCATACGGTACGAAACCACACCAAAATGGTACAATAACGTACGAGTACCATCATACGGTACCAAACCGCACCAAGACGGTACAATGTCGTACGAGTACATGATTACGATACCAAACCACACCAAAACGGTACAACACAGTACGAATACATCCATACAGTAGCAAACCACACCAAAACGGTACAATACCGTACGAGTACATCCATACGGTACCAAACCACACCAAAACAGTACATTACCGTACCAGTACATCCATACGGTACAAACCCACACAAAAAGGGTACAATATCGTACAAGCACGTCCATACGGTACCAAACCACACCAAAATAGTACAATACCATACGAGTAAATCCATACGGTACCAAACCCCGCCAAAACGGTACAATACCGTACGAGTAGTTCGTTACGGTACCAAACCACACCAAAACGGTACGGTACCAAACCACACCAAAACGGTACGGTACTAAACCATACCAAAACAGTACGGTACCAAACCACACAAAAACGGTACAATGTCGTACGAGTAAATCCATACGGTACCAAACCCCACCAAAACGGTACAATACCGTACGAGTACTTCGTTACGGTACCAAACCACACCAAAACGGTACAATACTGTACGAGTACGTCCATACGGTACGAAACCACACGAAAACGCTACAATAACGTACGAGTACCATTATACGGTACCAAACCGCACCAAAATGGTGCAATACCGTACGAGTACATCCATACGGTACCAAACGGTACAATATCATACCAAAGCACACCAAGACGGTACAACAACGTAAGAGTACCTCCAAACGGTACAAAACCGCACCAAAACGGTACAATACCGTACGAGTACATCCATATGGTACCAAACCACACCAAAACGGTACAATATCGTACGGGTACATCCATACGGTACCAAACCCCACCAAAACGGTACAATATCGTACGAGTACAACTTTACGGTACCAAACCACAACAAAACGGTACAATACTGTACGAGTACATCCATACGGTACGAAACCACACCAAAACGGTACAATAACGTACGAGTACCATCATACGGTACCAAACCGCACCAAAATGGTGCAATACCGTACGAGTACATCCATACGGTACCAAACCACACCAAACGGCCCAATACCGTTACCAAACCTCACCAACACGGTACAATACCGTACTAGTGCTTCGTTACGGTACCAAACCACACCAAAATGGTACAATACCATACGAGCACATCCATACGGTACCAAACCACACCAAAAGGGTACAATATCGTACGAGCACATCCATACGGTACCAAACCACACCAAAACTTTACAATATCGTACGAGTACCTCCATACGGTACCAAACCACACCAAAACGGTACAACAACCAACGAATACCTCCAAACGGTACCAAACCGCACAAAAACGGTACAATACCGTACGAGTGCACCCAAATGTTACCAAACCACACCAAAACGGAACAATATCGTACGGGTACATCCATACGGTACCAAACCCCACCAAAATGGTACAATATCGTAGGAGTACATCGTTACGGTACCAAACCACAACAAAACGGTATAATACTGTACGAGTACATCCATACGGTACGGAACCACACCAAAATGGTACATTAACGTACGAGTACCATCATACGGTACCAAACCGCACCAAAATGGTGCAATACCGCACGAGTACATCCATACGGTACCAAACCACACCAAACGGCACAATACCGTTCGAGTACCAACATACGATACCAAACCTCACCAAAACGGTACAATACCGTACTAGTGCTTCGTTACGGTACCAAACCACACCAAAACGGTACAATACCGTACGAGCACATCCATACGGTACCAAACCACACCAAAACGGTAAAATACCGTACGAGGACATCCATACGGTACCAAATCCCACCAAAACGGTACAATATCGTACGAGTACATCGTTACGGTACCAAACCACAACAAAACGGTATAATACTGTACGAGTACATCCATACGGTACGGAACCACACCAAAATGGTACAATAACGTACGAGTACCATCATACGGTACCAAACCGCACCAAAATGGTGCAATACCGCACGAGTACATCCATACGGTACCAAACCACACCAAACGGCACAATATTGTACGAGTACCACCATACGATACCAAACATCACCAAAACAGTACAATACCGTACTAGTGCGGCGTTACGTTACCAAACCACACCAAAACGGTACAGTACCGTACGAGCACATCCATACGGTACCAAACCACACCAAAACGGTACAATACCATACGAGTACATCCACATCGTACCAAACCACACCAAAACAGTACAAGATCGTACGAGTACCTCCATACGGTACCAAACCACACCAAGACGGTACAATATCGTACGAGTACATCAATACGATACCAAACCACACCAAAACGGTACAACACAATACGAGTACATCCATACAGTACCAAACCACGCCAAAAGGGTACAATATCGTACGAGCACATCCATACGGTACCAAACCCCCCCAAAAATGTACAATACAGTACGAGTACATCCATACGGTACCAAACCACACCAAAACTTTACAATATCGTACGAGTACCTCCATACGGTACCAAACCACACCAAGACGGTACAACAACCTACGAGTACCTCCAAACGGTACCAAACCGCACCAAAATGGTGCAATACCGTACGAGTACATCCATATGGTACCAAACCACACCCAAATGGTACAATATCGTACGGGTACATCCATACGGTACCAAACCCCACCAAAACGGTACAATATCGTACGAGTACATCATTACGGTACCAAACCACAACAAAACGGTATAATACTGTACGAGTACATCCATACGGTACGAAACCACACCAAAATGGTACAATAAGGTACGATTACCATCATACGGTACCAAACCGCACCAAGACGGTACAATATCGTACGAGTACATCAATACGATACCAAACCACACCAAAACGGTACAACACAGTACGAGTACATCCATACAGTACCAAACCACACCAAAACGGTACAATACCGTACGAGTACATCCATACGGTACCAAACCACACCAAAACGGTAAATTACCGTACAAGTACATCCATACGGTACCAACCCACACCAAACGGCACAATACCGTACGAGTACCAACATACGATACCAAACCTCACAAAAACGGTACAATACCGTACTAGTGCTTCGTTACGGTACCAAACCACACAAAAACGGTACAATACCATACCAGCACATCCATACGGTACCAAACCACACCAAAAGGGTACAATATCGTACGAGCACATCCATACGGTACCAAACCCCACCAAAAATGTACAATACCGTACGAGTACATCCATACGGTAACAAACCACACCAAAACTTTACAATATCGTACGAGTACCTCCATACGGTACCAAACTACACGAAGACGGTGCAACAACCTACGAGTACCTCCAAACGGTACCAAACCGCACCAAAATGGTGCAATACCGTACGAGTACATCCATATGGTACCAAACCACACCAAAACGGTACAATATCGTACGGGTACATACATACGGTACCAAACCCCACAAAAACGGTACAATATCGTACGAGTACATCATTACGGTACCATACTACAACAAAACGGTATAAAACTGTACGAGTACATCCATACGGTACGAAACCACACCAAAATGGTACAATAACGTACGAGTACCATCATACGGTACCAAACCGCACCAAGACGGTACAATATCGTACGAGTACATCAATACGATACCAAACCACACCAAAACGGTACAACACAGTACGAGTACATCCATACAGTACCAAACCACACCAAAACGGCACAATACCGTACGAGTACATCCATACGGTACCAAACCACACCAAAACGGTACATTACCGTACAAGTACATCCATACGGTACCAACCCACACCAAAAGGGTACAATATCGTACAAGCACGTCCATACGGTACCAAACCATACCAAAATAGTACAATACCGTACGAGTAGTTCGTTACGGTACCAAACCACACCAAAACGGTACGGTACCAAACCACACCAAAATGGTACGGTACCAAACCACACCAAAACAGTACGGTACCAAACCACACCAAAACGGTACAATATCGTACGAGTACATCCATACGGTACCAAACCCCACCAAAACGATACAAAACCGTACAAGTACTTCGTTACGGTACCAAACCACAGCAAAACGGTAGAATATTGTACGAGAACATCCATACGGTACGAAACCACACCAAAACGGTACAATAACGTACGAGTACCACCATACGGTACCAAACCGCACCAAAATGGTGCAATACCGTACGAGTACATCCATACCGTATCAAACCACACCAAAACGGTCGAATAACGTACGATTACTTCGATACGGTACCAAACCACACCAAAACGGTACAATACTGTACGAGTATATCCTTATTGTACCAAACCACAACAAAAGGGTACAATATCATACGAGCACATCCATAGGGTACCAAACTACACCAAAAATGTACAATACCGTACGAGTACATCCATACGGTACCAAACCACACCAAAACAGTACAATATCGTACGAGTACCTCCATACGGTACCTAACCACACAAAGACGGTACAACAACGTACGAGTACCTCCAAACGGTACCAAACCGCACCAAAACAGTGCAATACCGTATGTGTACATCCATATGGTACCAAACCACACCAAAACGGTACAATATCGTACGAGTACATGCATACGGTACCCAACCCCACCAAAACGGTACAATACCGTACGAGTACTTCGTTACGGTACCAAACCACACCAAAACGGTACAATACTGTACGAGCACATCCATACGGTACCAAACCACACTAAAATGGTACAATATCGTACAAGTACCTCCATTTGGTACCAAACCACACCAAGACGGTAAAACAACCTACAAGTACCTCCAAACGGTACCAAACCGCACCAAAACGGTGCAATACCGTACGAGTACATCCATACGGTACCAAACCGCACCAAAACGGTACAATATCTTACGAGTAAATCCATACGGTACTAAACCCCACCAAAACGGTACAATACCGTACGAGTAGTTCGTTACGGTACCAAAACACACTAAAATGGTACGGTACCAAACCATACAAAAATAGTACGGTACCAAACCACACCAAAACGGTACAATATCGTACGAGTACATCCATACGGTACCAAACCCCACCAAAACGATACAAAACCGTACAAGTACTTCGTTACGGTACCAATCCACAGCAAAACGGTAGAATACTGTACGAGAACATCCATACGGTACAAAACATCACCAAAACGGTACAATAACGTACGAGTACCACCATACGGTACCAAACCGCACCAAAACGGTGCAATACCGTACGAGTACATCCATACCGTATCAAACCACACCAAAACGGTCCAATAACGTACGATTACTTCGATACGGTACCAAACAACACCAAAACGGTACAATACTGTACGAGTACATCCATATTGTACCAAACCACAACAAAAGGGTACAATATCATACGAGCACATCCATAGGGTACCAAACCACACCAAAAATGTACAATACCGTACGAGTACATCCATACGGTACCAAACCACATCAAAACGGTACAATATCGTACGAGTACCTCCATACGGTACCTAACCACACAAAGACGGTACAACAACGTACGAGTACCTCCAAACGGTACCAAACCGCACCAAAATAGTGCAATACCGTATGTGTACATCCATATGGTACCAAACCACACCAAAACGGTACAATATCGTACGAGTACATGCATACGGTACCCAACCCCACCAAAACGGTACAATACCGTACGAGTACTTCGTCACGGTACCAAACCACACCAAAACGGTACAATACTGTACGAGCACATCCATACGGTACCAAACCACACTAAAATGGTACAATATCGTACGAGTACCTCCATACGGTACCAAACCACACCAAGACGGTAAAACAACCTACAAGTACCTCCAAACGGTACCAAACCGCACCAAAACGGTGCAATACCGTACGAGTACATCCATACGGTACCAAACCGCACCAAAAAGGTACAATATCTTACGAGTAAATCCATACGGTACTAAACCCTACCAAAACGGTACAATACCGTACGAGTAGTTCGTTACGGTACCAAACCACACCAAAACGGTACGGTACAAAACCATACAAAAACAGTACGGTACAAAACCACACCAAAATGGTACAATATCGTACGATTACATCCATACGGTACCAAACCCCACCAAAACGGTACAATACCGTACCAGTACTTCGTTACGGTACCAAACCACAGTAAAACGGTAAAATACTGTACGAGTACACCCATACGGTACGAAACCACACCAAAATGGTACAATAACGTACGAGTACCATCATACGGTACCAAACCGCACCAAAATGGTGCAATACCGTATGAGTACATCCATACGGTACCAAACCACACCAAAATGGTACAATAACGTACTAGTACATCCATACGGTACCAAACCACACCAAAACGGTACAATAGCGTATGAGTACATCCATACGGTACCAAACCACACCAAAAGGGTACAATATCGTACGAGCACATCCATACGGTACCAAACCACACCAAAAATGTACAATACCGTACGAGTACATCCATACGGTACCAAACCACACCAAAACGGTCCAATAACGTAGGAGTACATCCATACGGTACCAAACCACACGAAAATGGTACAATACCGTACGAGTACATCTACGGTACCAAACCACACCAAAAGGGTACAATATCGTACGAGCACATCCATAAGGTACCAAACCACACCAAAACGGTACAATATCGTACGAATACCTCCATACTGTACCAAACCACACCAAAACGGTACAATATCGTACGAGTACTTCCATACGGTACCTAACCACACCAAGACGGTACAACAACGTACGAGTACCTCCAAACGGTACCAAACCGCACCAAAATGGTGCAATACCGTACGTGTACATCCATATGGTACCAAACCACACCAAAACGGTACAATATCGTACGAGTACATGCATACGGTACCAAACCCCACCAAAACGGTACAATACCGTACGAGTACTTCGTTACGGTACCAAACCACACCAAAACGGTACAATACTGTACGAGCACATCCATACGGTACGAAACCACACCAAAACGGTACAATAACGTACGAGTACCATCATACGGTACCAAACCGCATCAAAATGGTGCAATACCATACGAGTACATCCATACGGTACCGAACCACACCAAAACGGTACAATATCGTACGAGTACATCCATACGGTACCAAACCACACCAAAACGGTACGATATCGTACGAGTACCTCCATACCGTACCAAACCACACCAAGACAGTACAACAACGTACGAGTACCTCCAAACGGTACCAAACCACACCAAAAGGGAACAATATCGTACGAGCACATCCATACGGTACCAAACCACAGCAAAAATGTACAATACTGTACGAGTACATCCATACGGTACCAAACCACACCAAAACGGTACAATATCGTACGAGTACCTCCATACGGTACCAAACCACGCCAAGACGGTAAAACAACCTACGAGTGCCTCCAAACGGTACCAAACCGCACCAAAACGGTGCAATACCGTATTGTACATCCATACGGTACCAAACCGCACCAAAACGGTACAATATCTTACGAGTAAATCCGTACGGTACCAAACCCCACCAAAACGGTACAATACCGTACGAGTAGTTCGTTACGGTACCAAACCACACCAAAATGGTACGGTACCTGAAAACACAGAAGAACATGTTGATGATCCTATCATTGAAGAAGGTCCTGAGTTTGATACACCTCCACCTCCAGAAATTCCAACCTTTGATTCCTTCTCACATTCCAATATCCATACCCAAGGTTTCTCCTTTGATAACATTCCCCCATCAAAATGGTTGGATAAACTTTATGAAATTCATGCTTGGTGCACAGCTGCTATGCTCTCTCCCAATGCTACACTCAGTGATGTCATTACTAAGTGTACAGCGAAATTCCTTGGCCGTCTCCGTCAATGGTACTTAGCTCTGGGTGAGTACCGACAGCTACAACTTAAAGAATTGCCAACCCTTGATCAATTCATCTCAGTCTTGCATACTGAGTTTCTTGGTGACCACAACAACACAAAAGAGTTTGTTCGAGAGGAATATCTCAGCATGAAGTGCTGTTCATTCAAAAGGAAAGATCTCGAGATTCATTATGACCGTATGTCTCAGAGATTTTATCTTCTCAACGGCATGGATGATGTTAATCTCAAGCAAGCCTTTCTCAATTCCCTTCTTGAACCATTGGGCATTGAGACAACAAGATTACTTCAGACAAAAGGATTAACGCTGAATGCAACATCTCTTGGTGGTATTTACCAGCACTCTTTGATTGCCTTGGAAAAATTGTGCAATCACCAGAAATTCCTCAAAACTCTTGAAGAACAGGAAAAACTTCTTGGTAAAGCATGTGATCATCCTGACCTATCTATAAAGTGCAAAGACAAGAAGTGCACTTGCCGTCCTTCACACCGGAAGTCCAAACACTTTCAGAAATGGAAGTTTCAATCTCCTGGCAAGTTTTCAAAGTTTTCAAAATCTGGCAGGTTCTCACGCCGGAAGAAATGGAAATTTTTCAAGAAGAAAAAGTTCAGAGGGCAGCGAAAGTCTGATCGCTGCTACATATGCGGAAAGAAGGGGCACTATGCAAAACAGTGTCCAAATAAAGCAGCAAGAGACAAAATGGTGAACTCTTTGGCTCTCATTGATGATGATCTTGAAGATGCTGATGTAGAATCACTATTTTCTATCGACAATGAAGCAACAGATGAAGCAGTCCTTGCATTTACCTTTGATGATTCAGATGATTCGTCAGAATCAGGTGACTCTTCTGATGATCCTGACTCATTCCCCTATGAAGTCCAAACAATTGGGTTTTCCAACATCATGCTGGCTCAACCTTTGGCCAAGGTCAAAATCTTGCTTGGCAAATATGAGAAACCCATACCAGTCATCGCTTTCTTTGATACTGGTGCAGCAGCCTCTATTCTCAATCCAGCAATCCTTCCCAGATCCTACTGGCAGTCATGTTTCAGACCCTTTACGGCAGCCAATGGAGAAACATTTGTCATCACTTTGATAAGTAAGCCTGTTTCCATTCAACTTTTCCCAGGATACACCATATAACATCAAGTCTATGGTTCTGATCTCTCAGGAAAAGATTTATTGTTAGGCTTTGATATTCTCCAAAATCTCAGCAAAGTTTCTTGGCTCAAAAAAGGTTTGAAATACAAAAACTACTTGTTACCTTGGACCACCCAACCAAATCTCTTTTCCATAAAAACTTTCTCCTCCATCAAAGAAGCCATAATCCAAACTTCCTGTGCTGAATCCCATTCCCAGTTCCTCACCAAATGCTCCAACCCACTTTGGAAAAATCCAAATTTCTTCATTTCTCTTCCTTTTAAGAAAAATGAAGACATCAACCCCACAAAAGCTACCCATCATGGAATGAACCCAGAACACTACCAGCTTGCTCTTCAAGAACTCCAGCAACTTCAATCAGAAGGTTTGATAGAGCCCACAACTTCTCAGAGGGCATGTGAAGCATTTTATGTCAACAAAAGAACAGAGCAGTTAAGAGGAAAGCTCCGTCTGGTTATCAACTACCAGCCTCTTAATCATTTTTTGTAGGATAACAAATTCCCTCTTCCTCGAAGAAGTGTTCTTTTTGCAAACTTGCCTAAAGCTCAAATTTTCTCAAAGTTTGACTTGAAAGCAGGTTTTTGGCAGCTGGGCATCCATCCAGATGATCGCCCTAAAACTGGTTTTTGCATTCCAGACCACCACTTCCAGTGGTCAGTCATGCCTTTTGGATTGAAGACAGCTCCATCCTTGTTTCAAAAGGCCATGATTCGACAGTCTTGGTTTGTCTGGCTCATGCGGCGTTCAATCAAGTTCAACCTCCAGAAGATTTCTTTTTGAAATTTCTTCTGCTCTTTGGCAACATACCCTACTGGCAACAGAAGATCAGACAAGTCACCACAGGTCCAGACGAAGACCTCCAATTTGCTTTTTGGACAACTCACAACAATAGATGTCTTCCTAATCCTGATGGTTCTATTACTTGGAGAAAGAAGTATCACACTATATTCCTTTCAGCATATCAAGAGTCCCTGAGCATTGAGATCCACAGCAGAAATTATCTGGTCATGACTCAAACAATGTGTTCACTTAATGGATTGACACCTGCAGACGTTCCCTCATCTCTCCTCCATTATGAATCTGCAAACTGGAAATTCAATGATACTTATCCGGAAGAATGGCGCCAAAATATCTGCTATCTTTTGGAACAGTATTACTTGACTGACAGAGATGAAGAAAGTAGTTCAGATGATCCAGAGTGACAAGGGTGAAAATTATTGGTGTTGTATCATATTATTGGTGTGTACTGTAATATGAAGTGTGGTAGTATTGTCCTCTTTCCGGAGAGGGTGAAATTATTAGAAGTTACTGTTGAGTACCGTTGTACAGAAATATTAATAGGTGTGTTGCGTATCGGTCTTTTCATTCCCTTTCAGAGGGGTGAAAGTCTGTAAAAGTACAGTAATAAATGCCTGTAAAAGTAAAGTCACTGGGAAGGAAAGTCTTAGAGTAGTAAATGCCATGTAACAAAAGTATTAGGTGATATACTATGCAGTAGAAAAATGGACGAGCACCAATTATGTAAACTCTGTGTAAGCCTCCTTACTCCGTCTATAAAAGGAGAGCTTCACTTCTGTAAAAATTAAGTTAATGAAAACCAGTGTCTTCCTAATATATCCTGTGTCTTGTATTCCCTTCGATCCTAACCTACTTTGTGTTTGTACCCACTTGGTGTTTGTAAACTAGGATCAACTTCTCATCATCTTGTGTAATCTTCAGCCCGACTATGCTAAGCACCTCGTGCTGGTTCAAGCATCTGCCAACTTTGAGACTTTCTTCGAGTCTGGCCTAGCCATTGAGGATGCACTACAGAATGGAATTCTACCTAGGGGAGAGTCCTCCTCATAGAAAGCGAAATCGCGGCCCTATTCTAGAAATAGTAACGCGCTATTCGGTAACAGAAACTGCTCCAATGCAGCTACAAGCGGGAGCGATGCTCCGGCTTTTGACTCTAATCGCGTTGCTGATGTCAATCAGGTTCAAAATGCCTAAAGCTACCGGGCTCGAACCCAACCTCGGAATTTCTCTGTCTTCGAGGCACCTCTGTTCGCAGTGATGGAGAAACTTGTCAAACCGGGCATCTCAAGCATTTGACCCCAACCTCCCCGCCAAAAGTCTTACCTGCTGGCTACAAGCCTCACCTCTTTTGTGCCTTCCACCAAGTGCCTGGCCATCCTACTGACGCGTGTTATCGTCTTCGACATGAGATTCAAGATCTCATTGACAATGGCACGGTTCAAGTTCCAACAAAGCCCAACGTCATTTCCAACTCCTTGCCTCAACATAACTCTGACCCTCTGGTTGGTCAGATATCCATCACCTCCATTCAAATCAATTCAAGCTCCATCATATTCAATCCTAGCCACTATATCATCCCAGAAAGCCAACCCAAACCAATCATATCCATCCCGTTCGAAATGGAGATTAACATGATGGTTGTAGGTTGGGCAATTGAAGTCTTCACCGTCAACACCTAGATTCACAGTAATGAGGAGCTTACAAAGGAGCGGACTGATGGGCTGAGGTCCATTGTTCATGGGGGCACCGAGTAGGTTTGGTCGAAGAAGCTGAGGAAGCTGAAGTGCTGTCACTTGGGCCTGACATCCTCTAGATTCCACCTCTCTATGAGGGAACTAAGGATAGCTTTAAAAAATTCATTTTCAAAGTCGCGTCTATTTTGCATTGACACTTTTGAGTCTGAGTCTGACACAGTGTCTGTCAAGTCGTCTAAGTCTAGCTCTGAGTCGGAGGTTGTTCCTCTTGGCCCTCCATGTCGTAGCTTCTATTCGAGTCTTTTGTTGTACTTGGCAACCCCGAGGGGCTTTCTTAAGATATGCACTATCTTGCTTCTACGTACTTCGCTGGCTTTTGAATAAACTGTATCAACCCTGATGACGAAGGGATAGATTTCAATGGGATCATCCCCAAGGACATGTGTTCCCTTGCCAAAAAGGAAGACAAAAGGCATTCTCAGCCTATTAATTGGAATAGTAGTTTTCAAATAAACTTGAAAGATGAGGTAGACCCCCGAATGGTTCAAACTGGTTCAACGCAGTCCCTAGAGGAGCATTGTGCCCGGTCAAATAGGCTCAAAGAGTTCATCAACGTCTTGGCATGGTCTAACAAAGACATGCCCGGCGTTGATCCTGAGATAAAGGAACATCAAATCCCCATGCTACCGGATGCCAAGCCAAAAAACAAAAGCTCAAAAGGTCCAGCGCCACATACCATGTTCAATTTTGTAGGAACAGCGTTCCGGCGTTCCGCCAAGCACAAGTTAGAAAGTTCAAAATTGGCTTGGGGCGAAGCATGTCAACTGAAGCACTCTGGACTCTGCGCTATCAAAACCATTTTATCCGGGGTTGCGGCCATTTTATCGACCTCAACGGCAACAAATTCAAGTACCTTGGTCAACATGGATAAATTCAAAAGCCTTTTCCCTGAGAGAACCTTGTTGGGCTGAAACCCCAAGGGTGGGCAGTTCCAAGCAAAAGTTAGAGAAGCCTGCTAGATCGAAAACCTATGAAGGCAGTCTAGGCAAAAGTAAAGGCAATATTTGAAAGCTCGCTAGACCGAAAACCCGAATGGGCGGTTCTAGGCAAAAGTTAAAACGTAAAAGGTGAGGTAAAACACACGAGTGAACCTTGACCTGAACTACGTTTTGACCTGATTCCCAAAATGGGATACGTAGGCAGTCTTGCTTTGAGACTCAGCCATAATCAATCAATTTGATCCAAGGCTTTGGTGCATCGGTATGGTTGAGAAGAAGACAAGCTTCACCTGTGCAAAAAGAAGGGGGACCATTCGTCTTTCAAGTTTATTTCAAACTATTATTTCAATTTCAAATCTAAGCATAAAGTCTTAAAAGATTTTAAGCATAAAAAATAGAACGAAATGCTGGCAAGACCTAACAGCTCACAGTTTATTCTAAGTTCAGCGAAGTCTGGTGTAAGCAGTCGCAGCGGACTTGCATTCACGCGCGCTAGTTTGAAGTTCACGCGCATTTGTTCAAAGTAGTGTGCGTTGGTTTCAAACCTGCACGTGCATATTCAATTCGAGCAACAATCAATAGCAGTCAGCTACTACTTTTGAATGTCATTCAAGGGGCTTTTGCCAAGTTTTTTCATACCATGCAGACCTAATGTGACTGCACGGGGGTGTCGATTTCAGTCCGGGCCTATATGTGTCTTCATTTGCGTCTTATGTCCGTCTTTGTGGCATTTTTCCAATTTTTCAATCCATTGTCGTTTCGTGATACTTTTCTCAATTTTGTCAGTTTGTACAGGTTGATGTATATCTATTTGACCTTACATAAGCGTCAGTTTCACCTGTTTGAAGGGCTATTGTGAGTTTTGGCGCGTTAATGCCCAAAATTTCATTATTTTCCATGTGTCTAAGGGTCTGTGTTGAATCCTGGGGCTCTTTCTCCCTTTTTGTTCGAGCTAGGCGAGTCTGTACATATATGTGTGTCTATGTCAACTCAGTTTGCTTGTCAATGCAAATTAGATATTAGCGCATGGTTTATATGTCAATAAACTGGAAAAATGCAATTTTTACATTGCTACCCTAGTATCTGTAACCCATAAGCTGTGGAATCTCGTGCACAGCAAACGCATGTCGGCCCATGGCCGAGCAAAGCATTTATGGGGATCATCCACCCAGGCATCGAAGAAAGGGCGCGTGAGCCCAATGCTGTTACTATGTCAATTGGACGCGCCGGCCCGTTCAATGTCTCTTTGTCTGGGTGCGCATCTCAGAAGCAAAGGCAGTAAAGTACTAGGGCTTAGTGATAGTCCTTAAGCATTGTTGTCCTCCTAGGAGCCGCCCTTAGCTAGGGTCTACATTTTCAATTTGTGCATTTTGTTAGTATACATCTTTGCATATTGTGTACATTAACTGTTCAAAACAGGAAGGTGGCCAGTTTGTGGGAGTTATGCCAGAATGGTAGCCATCATGCGATTTGTCTACCAAAGGGCTGCGATGCAATCTCTTGAGAAACCAAATCAACGACAGCTGGTCCTATCAAATTTCTCAACGGCTTGATCATTCTGCACACTGATCTTCCCGTCTCCAAATCAATGATAGCCGGTCCTGTCAAATTTCTCAACGGCTTCATCATTCTGCACACTGATCTTCCCGTCTCCAAATGAACGACAGCCGATCCTGTCAAATTTCTCAACGGTTTGATCATTCTGCACACTGATCTTCCCGTCTCCAAATCAACGATAGTCGGTCCTGTCAAATTTTCCAACGACTTAATCATTCTGCACACTGATCTTGCTATCTCCAAATCAACGACAGCCGATCCTGTCCAATTATCAATGGCATAATCATCCTAAAACATGGTCAGCCATATCATCAATGACGGTCAGCCATATCGTCCGACTCAATCATTCCCGATGGTCAGCCATATCATCAACGACGGTCAGCCATATCGTCCGACTCAGTCATTCCCGATGGTCAACCATATCATCAACGACGGTCAGCCATATCGTCCGACTCAGTCATTCCCGATGGTCAGCCATATCATCAACGACGGTCAGCCATATCGTCCGACTCAGTCATTCCCGATGGTCAGCCATATCATCAATGACGATCAGCCACATCGCCTGTCTCAGTCCATTCAGCGATGACAATCAACCACGTCGTTTGTCTCAGTCCATTCAGCGATGCCTTAGTCCATTCAGCGATGACTCAGTCATTCCTGATGGTCAGCCATATCATCAACAATGGTTAGCCATATCATCCGACTTAGTCATTCCCGATGGTCAGCCATATCATCAACGACGATCAGCCACATCGCCTGTCTCAGTCCATTCAATGATGACAATCAACCACGTCGTCTGTCTCAGTCCATTCAGCAATGACAATAAACCACGCCGTCTGTCCATTCAGCGATGACAATCAACCACGTCGTCTGTCTCAGTCCATTCAGTGATGACAATCAACCACGTCGTCTATCTGAGTCCATTCAATGATGACAATCAACCACGTCGTCTGTCTCAGTCCATTTAGCGATGACAATCAACCATGTCGTCTGTCTCAGTCCATTCAGCCACGTCGTCTGTCTCAGTCCATTCAGTGATGACAATCAACTACATCATCTGTCTCAGTCCATTCAGCGACGATCAGCCATATCGCCCATCTCTGCCATTCAGCGATGGTCAGCTATATCGTTTGTCTCCATGTTCACTCCCTCAACGAAGATCAGAATATTGTTCGATGGTCCACTTGTCCGTAACTAATTGTTCCCCAGGAGAGTCTGCCTTGGCCTGCCTCAAATGATTACCTCTACTTCAGTCTAGCTTCAAGTGCATCTTCGAGCAGCCTTATTGCTCTGCCTCGGATGGTCTTTGATAAGGAGATTGGCTCTGATTCCTAACATACGGAATTCAACCTACCTAACATGACCTACCCGTGTTTGTTGGAATGTTTTGTGCCGAGGATAGCTTGATCCCCTGCAATGACGGCCTGTCCCGTCCAATTCAACGATGGCGTGCCCCATTAACTTCTGCAGCGACAGCCTATCCTGTCCAAATTCGATCAACAAGCGGCGATTCACTCGTCCATTTCTACTTCCATCCCCGACAATGGACTGCCCGTCCATTCCACGAATCAGGTTCCTTAAGGTTACAAGTCTACTTTGCTAGTATTGTTCTAGATTGCCTTGAGGGGTGTCTAGAAATCTTTGACGTTACTTGTACCAAGTCGATGGTGCTTTAAGTGCGGTCAAAGAGGGGCTACTATAGACACCCCAATCTAGGCCTCCAAATTAGTTTACTTACGGTATTTGATTCCCCGATGATGAAACGGATCAAGAACACCCCGGGAATGATGAGTATTTGAGCTTTGAGTGTTTGAAAAATCCTTGAACTTAACATGATCCTAAGCCACTTCAAAAGGCCAAAAACCCTACTGACGCGTGCTGCTCCCAGACCTTCGCGCGATGGTCAAACTGCCAGGTGGTGGTCAATAGTCAAAGTTTGACCATTGACCATCACGCTAGGGCGCAACCCTCGCACGTCAGACTAACTCCCTAGCGCACCGGGCAGACTCCATCACGGGCCGGAGCGCAATGCTTGTTCCCACCAACTTTTCTTGAGGTGGAAACTTGGCTACCAATGCAACCTCAGCCAGCCAGCCTCGTGGACTGGCTGAACTCTGCTCTTTGTAGCTCATACCAACCTCCATCTCCTCCTATATATTGCCCCCATTGTTCCTCTTTCAAAGGGTTACAAAAATTCAAAAGAGCAAGCACAAAGGCTCCAGTGCTTTTCATCCAATTTCACATTCCTCAAAATACTCAAACAAACACCACAGATCCTATTTTCAACCTCAAAGCTCAACCTCTTTCAAACTCAATCTAGGTATAGCTTACCTACTATTTTCTGTTCTGATCCCTAAGGGGAGCTGGCAGGGCCAAGGCTGGTAATCAACACCAATTATGGTCCTAAAGCTGGCAGGGTTTCAAAAGCCGTTGAGGTAGGAACCAGCGCGTGACGGTCCCAGTCTCATGCATGACACTCCGTGGCCGCACGCATAGGACCGCATAGGGATTGGTTTCCTACTATTTTAAGTCTTTTTGTTTATATAGATCACTCTGCAAGCATGCAAACCACCAGTTTACTACTTTCCTTAGTATAAACTACTAGTCTTAGTTCAATATGAGTTTCTGCTGTTATGGAGTACCCCTGGGATCATTCTGGACCTGTCCCAAAACCCAGAAACATGCAAACCAAGCACTGGTCTGGTTGCGCCAGGGCGCGACAATCGCACTCCAGAGCGCAACCATCGTGCGCCAGAGCGCCACACTTGTGCGCCAGAGCGCCTCTGACCAGTGGATGGCCTTGCACGGGTAGCTTGGCTTTAGGCAATTATTTTTTCCTCACACTATTTATGGGGTGTTTTGTTAATTTGTAGGGCTTTTCAGCCTTTAAAGTGCTTAAAACTGTGTGTATTAACTGCCTATAAACTGCTTGGTTTGTCCTGGGTGTGTACTGGTCCTTCCAGAGCCCAGAAGGGGATAAAATACAACCTGTTGGAAGGATATCAACCCGCGCGTGATTGTATGGGTTTATCGTGCGATGGTGGGCTTGCATGCACGTAGATACATGCATGCAAGTTGGCCGCTGTGCATGTCAAATTCATATAGTGCACTATTTTGATGTTCTTTCACAGTGTTGGGTTTTATTCTGCTTATTGTTTATCATTTCATCCATCCATGATATTCCAATCACATCCTGCAAAGTGTTACAGTTTTAATCCTTGATTAACTATTCCCTGCCTTTAATTGGCTAAAAAATTGATTAATCAAACAAAATCGCAAAACGTTTTCGTAGATGCCTAAGTAGAGACCGATCTTCGGATTGGGCGAGAGGGGTGCCTTAAAACCCTTTCCCTTTCGTAACATGGCTCCCGAACCCAGATATGGTTATGACGGACTGGTGCCTTCACCTTTTTCAAAAATCAAACAGCGCAGTGAGCGTTTTAAGTTCGGTTCCTTAGGTGTCAGTCCTTCAAACCCAAGTGGCAACTCTAAATTGAGCGCTCGTCTGCCAAAGAAGCGCGCTCATCGATCTGCCCCTTTTTCCGGGCACGCTGCCCCCAAGTGCGCAAGTCAAGTTATGTTGAATGCAGTTTCAAATTAAAGGTGCAATTCTAGAACTAATTAAAGTCGGTTCTTACTCTACTTCACGTGATGCGTATGCAAGTCAAGCTTTGTTGGATGTGGTTAATTTCAAAATTAAAGGTTCAATTCTAGAACTGAAGTTGGTTCATACTCTACTTCTTTGTCATCAAAAAGTTAATTAAACTCTACTTCTCCGCACATACTTTGTAAAGGAACCAAACCAACCGAAAAAGGGATTCACTTGTTGAAGAAGTATCAAATCACCATCTCTTTTATTCTGTCATCTCCTTCAAACACACCATTTTCTTTCATTCACTCGTTTTAAAATTCGAATCATAGCTAAGCATTTGACAACTTGGTTAGAATTGCTTGGCAATAATGTGCATTTATCTAATTTTTTGAAGTAAAATTAATAGACCACATGACTCCGCTTGCAAGTAAAACTTCCAAGGTGGTAGCCTAGCTAGATGGCTAAGGTGTGAGGGTGAAAGTACCCCCTCCCATATGTTCGTGGGTTAGAATCCTGCTTGCACGAGTAGTAGTCATATGAACCAAATAATGTGCGCAGCACCCTTGGTCCGCTCTAGTACTTTGGTAGGGTTGTGGTGACAGGCTCGCCTACCCAGGCAGTGGCTATGACTCAAACCAGACATTTCATAGCGGATAGGAACCCTTATGGTAACATCCAAGGGGGTTGCTATGCTGGTTGCCCTTCCCATCCTTTTTTATAGCCCAAAAAAAAAAATTTTCCTGTTTTCCACATAACAGAAAATTGTTTTTTTAAAATAAATTATTAAATCCTCTCATACATTTTGTTCTCTCTTCTCGAATTTCTGCACAACTTCAAATCCAAAGAGCACCATTACTTGGCTCGCAACATTGAGATGATTCTAGTTGGTAAATTGGGCCATATCCTTCCTGAATTTATGTTTTATAACCCAAATTTAGTCTGTTATGAATTTATTTAGATTCACATTAAAGTTTTGGACTAGCCATTTGTCTTGACGAGAGAAGTTTAAAAGGTAAAAAATTACAACCAAAAGATAAAAAATTCACTAAAGACGAAAAATTATCAATCAGCTGTCTTTTTTGTCTTTAGTGCCGTCTTATATGAACTTCTTTCAGTTGTAGTTTACATATTTATATTTTTTCGAATCTTCTCGGCATGACGAATAATTAATCCCATAAATTACGACAAAGCTAACAAAAACTATGAAAAGTAAATTCAACCAAAAAATTATCAAAGCATTAATTAAGCAATAATGGGAAGCAGAAAGCACATGTGCAAAGTGTTTTATAAGTTTCAATGCATTACAAACTCGTGAAGTCAAGGCTTGGGACCTTCGTTCTAAGGTCTGAAGTTAAAAGCTTCATATGTGTTGTGCTATCAACTCTTAATTTCGAGTGAAGTCTATATGGAGTTTTACTTTGACTTTAATTGAGCAGAAATGCTATTAGGAAAGAAGCATACCAAGAAGACAACAAAGAAGTACGTGGAAAGCACACTTCGGTCCCACTCTTCCTTCCCCTCATAAACCCCCTTCTCCCTCTTCTTTGTCTTGGTCCAAAAAATTGGCGGGGAACTATGTTAAAATTAAAACTTTTGAGGGTTTCTTTTTGAATCTGAGAGTTCACAAAAGCAATTTACTCTAAAAAATGTCTCCCTCTCTCTCTCTCATCTCATCTGTTGCTTCTCGTCTCCATCACCATCCTGACGCCCATCCCCACTGGCACCACCATGGACAACCACACACCAACGCCGGTCCAAAGCAACCATTGTTGTCATCCCAATAATAGCGTCGTCCTCTCGCCATCTCGGGTTCTCTCTCACATATGTTTCTTCTCATCTCCATCACCACGCCCATCGCCCACCCCCAATTCTCCATCACAATCGATGCCGAACCCCCACCTCACCGACACATGTCCAAGGCAAACCATTACCGCCGTCCCACCTTCACCGCCGGTCTCCCTGTAGACACCCTAATTTAGGCTTCCAGATTAGTTTACTTATGGTATTTGAATCCCTAATGATTAAATGGATCAAGAACACCCCTGGAATGATAGCGTGTTTGAGCTTTAAGTGTTTGCAAAGCCCTTGAACCTAACCTAGCCTAAGCCACTTCAAAAGAGCCAAAAACCCTATTGCCACGCGTTGGTTGAGAGACTGCGCGCGTAGATAACCTTGACAAGTGTTGGTCAATGGTCAAAGCTTGACCGTTGACCAACGCATGAGTAGGTGGTACATGCGCGCCAGGGCGCAACCATCGCGCGCCGGGGGGCACCCTCCTGCGCCAGACTAAAACAATCGCGCGATGGTCAAATTGCTAGGTGCTGGTCAACAGTCAAAGCTTGACCGTTGACCATCACGCGCCAAGGCGCACCATCGCGCGCCAGACTGACTCCATTGCGCGATGGTCCAAGATGTCCCCATCACCTTTATCAGCTGGTAAGCTTAACCACCAAGCAAACCTCAGCCAGCCTCGTGGACTGGCTGAGCTCCTCTCCTTGCACCAACCAGATTTACCTCCCTATCTCCCTATAAATATCCCCCTTTGTTTCTCTTTCAAAAGGTTACCAAATTTCAAGTCCAAAGAAGGATTACACTCAATCCTTCATTTTCACACTTCAATCATCCAAGAACAAAGCTTGTTCTTCCACTTCAACCTTTTCAAACACCTCAATCAAACCTCAAAGCTCAAATTCATTTCAAACCCAAAAACTTAAGGTATAGCTTACCTTTGTTCTGCTCTCTGTTCTAATCCCTGAGGGGGGCTGGCAGGGCCAAGGCTGGTAATCAATACCAGTCCTGGTTCTAAAGCTGGCAAGGTTTCAAAAACCGTCATAGTAGGAACCAGCGCACGATGGTCCCACTCTCACGCGCAACACTCCGTTGCTGCGCGCGATGGTCCGCGTGGGCATTGGTGTCCTACTGTTTTGTGCTTTACTTTATATAGAACACTGTTAAGCATGTTAACAACCAATTTACTACTTTCCTTTGTTAGAATTGTTAGTCTTAGTTCAATATGTGTTTCTACTATTTTGGAGTACCACTTGGATCATTCTGGACCTATCCCAGAACCCAAAAATGTGTAAACCAAACACTGGTTAAAAGGCTTAGACCATCACGCGCCAGGGCGCGAGCATCGTGCGCTAGAGCGCCACCATTGCGCACCAGAGCGCCTCTGACCAGTGAGTGGCCTTGCACGGGTAGCTTGGCTTTAGGTCATTATTTTGTCCCCACACTGTTTATGGGGTGTTTTGTCAATTTGTAGGGCATTTTCAGCCTTTTAACTACTTAGAACTGCCTATCTACTGCTATATAGACTGCTTGGTTTGTCCTGGGTGTGCACTGGCCTTTTCAGAGCCCAGAAGGTTTGAGAATAAGAGTTGTGGGTTTGAGCTCATTGGCGCGCGCGTGTCTTGGAGTTGCATGCGTAGGAGTGAACAGCATGCAGTGACTTGTTCAGTGCATGCTGGTTTCTTCCTACGCATGCCACTCCAAAACAGGGGCTTCCCAGTTTGTTTAAACTCCCACAACAGTCTGTTCTCATCCTATACTAACTGCTCATCCATGCCATCATTCACATCCTGCAAATTGTTACAGTTTTAATCCCCATTAAACTATTCCCTACCCTAATTGGCTAAAGAATTGATTAATCAAACAGAATCGCAAACGTTTTCGCAAATGCCTAAGTAGAGACCGATCTCCGGATTGGTCGAGAGGGGTGCCTTAAAACCCTTCCCCTCTTGTAACCTGGCTCCCAAACCCAGATATGGTTATGACGGACTGGTGCCTTCACCTTTTTCAAATCAAACAGCGCAACAAGCGTTTCAAGTTCGGTTCCTTGGTTGTCGGACCTTCAAACCCAAGTGGCGACTCTGAATTGAGCGCTTGTCTGCCAAAAGAAAGCGCGCTCATCGATCCGCCCCTTTTTCCGAGCACGCTGCCCACAGTGGCGACTCTACTGGGGATATCGAATCAATATTGATCAATACTTAGATTTTAATACACTTGAGAACAATCCCACAAAAGTCTGTCAAAATAGTGAGCTTCGCGCTGCTAAAAAAAGGATTGGTGATTTAGCAGGATCTCGTGTCCGGCCATATCCTGACTGGGGCTTTTTCGATTGTTCTCTCGTATAGTTTCTTCTAATTATTGGTTAATAAAGAGAGCCAAATTTGAAAGTCATTTGCGAATTTGCGATTCTGTTCCATTAATCAACTTTTTAGCATCTTCATATGCATCGATGTTGGATAAGCCTCGTTGGATCGTTTTGGCAATCCGGCACGGTTTACCGGAGCCCGGGGACCCGAAATGACCAACAACCTTCGACGATGATAAGTCATTCTACCATTCGACTGTTGCTCTGCGGTTACGCGGGCAGCGGGAGGTATATCTTGGCTTTAGTTCGAGGAACCTGTTACAAGCCAAAACCAGCCTTTGCATATACAAAGCACTAGCACTCTCCAAACTAGGACAGGTACCTATAGGGTAAGATCTACTTGCATCTAACCCCATACACTGTCTACGTGTTACTGCTTTCCATATCGCATGCACTGTACATACATACTGTTTTGCGTAGGACCATATTTAGGGCGGCTTTTAGGTTGTCTCTCTTTCGAGTCTGTCTTATGCTTATTAGGACGCTGCCATGGCCCGATGAAGAGTCATGCATCTTGATGGTGCATGTTATCAATTTTCAAAGTCCTTAGATCAACAAGACTTTGGGAAATCAAGAATTTCTAAGTCTTTGTCTACATACCCACTCGAAGTTTCAAACAGAAAACAAAGAACGATGAAGAGAATGCCGTGATGCTTATACCACCTTGGTTATCGTGCACAGCACGTACACCGTTTAGGCTATGGCATTGTGATGCCTACGCCGCCCCGGTTCCGGTATCACGTCATCTACACCGAGTTGTTCTGACTCCAAAGTTGAAACTTCGAGAACGGAATAGTCAAAGGTTTAGACTATTTTGACATCTCTTAGTGTTAGTCGATTCAAACAAGGATACACCCTCGAAAAGAATTTCGAGGATTTTGGCAGCGCCTGAACATCATGAGACAGACTCATTTTTAGTTATAGAGTCTAGGATAACACCGACGACGATGACATGTACATTGCATTTCTTTTTGCAATTAACTGCTGCTATAGGAACATCACTAAGCTTTCAATTACTTTACTGTCTAGTTTGGAAACCATTGCACCAAACAAGAGAGTACTGAAAAGAAGAGCCAAACCTGCTTGGGGACATCTGCCAGGGCTGTTACATCTTTGCTTCCAAGGCCATACCGCCTTCCTTGTTCTTCAATCCAGAATGTCAGCACAAATGGAGCTGGCTGAGCTCAAGAAAGCTGTACAGGATTTGGGTCACAAGATGGACAAACAAATGGTTATGGTCCAGGGATTGGTTGGCCTCTTTACCTCCATAGCCCCGCAACCAGATATAGGGTTAGCCAAATAACCTTCTCAAGCCTACCACTCTCCAGCGGTCGGAATCAAGTTGTGCTCGAGAGACATGTTCAAAGACCTGGCTGAATGTCATGAGGCCAGGACCTACCCAAAGGAATATGCTGGGTCCTTATTCATAAACATTGCCGAAGTGGAGAACATGCTTAGTGATGAATTCAACCCCAAAGGCAAAAGGATGCATCCTGTTGATGAGGCGATGTGGTGCAATTGCAAAGCAAACAAGGGTTCCATTTTAAATTCTCAATTCACTTGCCGGAACCCACCGAGGACTTTCTCATGCTTCACTGCACCTTTGGCCTCAGTTTATAAGAAGCACTTTGATGCTGGTTCTATCAAGCCCCTCAATCCAACTCCATTACCCAAGAATCCACCTGCCAATTTCAAACCTAACCTCTACTGCGCCTACCATTAAGGGGCTGGCCATTCTACCAATGCCTGCTTCTGGCTTCGACATGCCATTCAAGATCTCATCGATTGTGGCATCATCACAACCCCACCTCCATCAACAGCTGATACTGTCTCCAAATCCTTCCCTCAATCCAACTCTGGCTCGCAAGTTGGTCAAACATCCACTATCTCCACTCAAATCAACCCAAGCTTCAAGCCAACTGTACCCATCTCATCTGAGCCCGAGGACAGCTTGCTGGTTGCTGTTTGTGCAAATGGGACTTTCTCTGCCAACATCTGGATTGACAGTCTGGAGGAGCTTTCAAAGGAGCGGACTGACGGGCTGAGGTCCATTGTTCATGGGACCATCGAGTAGGTTTGGTCGAAGAAGCTGAGGAAGCTGAAGTGCTGTTCCTTGGGCCTGACACCTGCTGGATCCCACCTCTCGGTGAGGAAACTAATGGTAGCTTTTGAAATTGCATTTTCAAACCGCGTCTAGTTGCATTGACACTTCTGAGTCCGAGTCTAACACAGTGTCTGTCAAGTTGTCTAAGTCTAGCTCTAAGTCGGAGGTTATGCCTCTTGGCCCTCCATGTCGTAGCTTTTATTCGTGTCTTTTGTTGTACTTGGCAACTGATAGGCGCGTAAATGTTCACATACGTGCCCCCTAATTTATCCTTGCTAAGTCTATTTATATTGTTACTTGAAGTTTTATGCTTTATTCTTGTGTTGCAGGTATTTAGAGGCTTGATACAAAATAAAGTATAATTTTGAATTTTACGATGGGCCAAAGTTTGTGATGGATAACCGAAGCGAGAAGCACCCAATCTAATTGCTGTGGACTTGGGCTTGAGAAGTCGGCTGGGAAAAGAAAAGAAATAAAATAGGGTTTCCCTTGGCTCCTTATAAAAGGAGGCCACGCACATAACCAGGGAGTCGACTGAAAAATAAGTAAACCAGAGGCTGCGATGATTTCCTATCTTACGTCCGGCTAAACTCATTTCTAGGGTGTAGATGAAGCTCAAACTCTGAGTAACGATTTTTATGTTTTGATTTAGTGTTTTTATTATTCGAATCGTGGTTGTATGACTTGAGGATTTATTTGCGGTATCAATTTTCTCTATCAAATCTTGTGTATGATTTTCTAGATTTTTATGCACGTTCATACAACGGTTCTTAATTGTTTGTGATAACTGAGTAAGATGGGTTATACTCCATAAGATGCGTCGTGCTATTAGACGATCCGTGCCATAGAGACGGGTCGTACTAGTAAGATGGTTCGTACTAGGCAGCGATACCCCATCCTATTTGGTGATTCATAAATATCTTTAGGCGATACTGTGAGGGCCTGCAAACCCTAACGATATCCAGATTGATTCGAATAATTAACCTTTATCATCGCATAAATATTGTTACAACGGGTCGAGTGGATTCGAAATCCTAGATCTTTTCTCTCATAAACTCTCTTTACTTTTTAATCGCTTTACATTAATTTATTCTGTGTAATTTTAAGAAATCAAACCATCAAATCCTTTTTCGAATTAATTTAGAAATCAATTGAAGCAATCGCAATTTAGCCTTCATAATCCCTGAGGACGATACTCGGAGTACTTACCGCTATCTTTTAGGTAGTAGTAATTATTCTGTTTTATTAATTATTTTTTATACGGAAACGACATGATCAAATTTTGGCGCCGTTGCCAGGGATTACAAGCACAGTTGCATTGTTTCAATTAATTTTTATTTTAGTTCGTAGCTTAGAATTTTTTTTCTATCATTATTTCTCTTGTTTTTGTATTAGTTTTTTTTGTAGTGCAGGTCTCTTGATTTTACTCGAGATAAATTTGAAGCTAATAGTTGCTTGGCGTTAGAGGACGTCCAGTGTGGTATCTAAATTTATGCCAGTGACACTGTGAGTTTCTATTTATTGTTGTTTTTATTTTTATTTGTACTTTTGTTCACTTGATTTAGTAGTGTAGCTTGCAGTAAGTTTTATTTCAAAAACAAAAAAACAAAATAGCTTACTTTGAAGACTGCTCAAGGAACGTTGAGTTGAGTCCTGAGGTAATAAAATTGCTTCCCAATTTTTATGGTTATCCCTCTAATAATCCATACTCACATATCCAGAAATTTGAGGAGATTTGTGCTACTTTATCCAACCTACGTAGTGAAACAGTCAAACTAAAATATTTTGAGCAATCGTTGCGATACAAGGCTACGAGTTGGTTTTTCCTTTTAAATTCTTACTCAACATGGCAAGAGGTGCAAAATTTATTTTTGCAAGAGTTTTCCCTCGCATATCAGATTGTTCTTCGGAAACAAGAAACCGTAAACATTGCTCAAATTGAAAAGGAGTCTTATTTTCATTGTTGGAAACGGTATAAAGATTTCCTACTGTCTTTTCCAGATCATGGTTTTGCACTTTGGCGCATTATAGATTTCTTTTATGATGGGTTAAATGGTAAAACATGTCAGTTGGTAGACATGATATGCCATGGTGAATTTTTGGATAAAGCTGATGAAAAGGGTTGGGATTTTTATGATCGATTTGCTGAAAATTCTAAATTTTGGGTTGGCAACATGAACTATGAAGATGTGAATTCTCAGGCTCAGGTAGAACAGCAAATAGAGCCACTTGTTGTTAGTGAAGGGGCTGTTGATTTGGAATTGGAAAAAATCACGGAGTTTGAATTGAGTGATGAGCTTAATGTCCAATGTTTTCCTCATGAAAATTTTACTCGTTCACCTGAGAAGACTATTGATATGAAAACTCTCGAGGAGCCATTGTCGAAAATTGGCCAAATTCCACTTGAACATGTTAATCAAATGCCTTCAGTTTTAGATGATACCAACACTCCTTTTGGACATCCACCATTAGAAGAGATTATCGAGTTCGAACCAATTGATTTTCTTGGTGTTGATAATTTTATTGTGGTTTACCATTCATTTTTTTTTTTGAAATTCATCAACAACTCGAAAGTTAATTTGGTACGGAATGCGGACTTTGTGGAATTTCAGATTCAAACGCGGCTTAGGCAATTGAGATATTCTAAGTATTTAATTTTGTGGCATGGTCGCATACAATTTTTACTGGAGAGCTTGGAGTGGGGTGGGATGTTCATTTTGGTTGCTCTTCGTAGTGTGATGGATGATTGGATTTCATGTGTTGGGAGTGCATGTCATTACCTTTTTGTATAGTTTTTTTTTTCCTTAAGTTAGTTACTTTTGTTATTTTTTATATTTTTTATTTTTGTGTTATGAGGACTAACATTGCAGGTTGCTTCCATTCAAGTTGGGGGGTCTCCTCCCCTCTCATATTACATCCTGCGTAGTTCTTCCTTCGCGGTGATATATTTCCTCTCTTTTACGTTTATGTCCTCTCTTTTTATTTTTATGCTTTCAATGCGGACATTGAATAGTTCAAGTTGGGGGGAGGGATCACTTTGTTCTTTTTCATTGTTAGATTCAAAAAAAAAAAAAAACTTGAAAAAAAATAGTGGAATTCTTTTTGCATGGGATTTGAGACTTGTTGAGATTGGCTTTAGCTTGATTGATTACATTAGAGATGTGATAGTCATGATTATTTTTGTGGCATTGTAGTTCTCTTTGCTAGCCTATCGCGAAAATTTTGCTATGGCATTTATTTGTAGCACCTTCGCACTTCACGTTTATTTGGGCTTTGGTTGCTTGTGAGTTATGACTTGATTGTTTTTGATGGCTGGTTTAGTGGAGACTTATGCCCATGTGAGTTTAGAGCCTTAACCGTTCTTGGAGGGGTGTCACATAAACTCTTGTTGTCACAAAAGAGCACATTCGTTGTTGATCTCATTATTTTGTTGTCGAGTGTTAGGAACTTTTCAAATTGCCTACTTATTTCTTGGATTTGGAAAGTGCATGGTTGTATTGCCCCTTGGAGAGGATTATAGCCGTCTTTGTCATTTTGAGCTGGTTTGTTTCTTTCTTTCATACATTTATCCCTTACGAGTCCATTTGAGCCTCATGCATACTAGCCTTTTTCTTGATGAGCTCCATCATCTATATTGTGTCTTGAGAAGGGTTAGTTAATGATGTGAAGGTGAATTATTGAGAAAAGAAGGAGACGAGTGGAGTTGAGAATTATACTTGATTAGTGGTGATCTTTCCCATTCAAAAACAGAAAAAAAGAAAAAAAGAAAAAAAAAAGAATGCACTTTTAAAAACAAAAAAACAAAAAGGGGAGACACCAAATCATTGTGGAAAGGATAAATACTTGCTTTTAATGTGGGGAAGAAAGGTAGGAAAGAGAGATGTGGCCAAGTTGCAAAAAAATAAAAAAAGAAGACGAAGAAAATGGGCACGCATAATTATATTTGCCCTGTGTGGAGTTATTGTTAGCCATTCTCGGACACTTGAATTTTTTCCTAACCTTGAAATATTTTCCCTTACCTGACGTTATAACCTGAATTGAAGTCCTATTTGATCCTAGGGGCAATGGGTTGTGGATTGGTGGATAGAGAGAGTTCCCGATACTTGACATTCCTTTCATGAGATCGTGTGTCCACTTTATAGAGCTTTCTTTTCGTGTCAACTTGTGCGGGATACTTTGCTTTCATTTACATAACTTCCGCCCGCACATATTGAGGGTATATATAATGCACATTGTTTCAAGTGATTTCATTTGTTGAGTGCATGACACGGTGAGATTTGAAGTCGAGACTCGGTCTGGAGAGAACTTTTAGTTATTTTTCACATGTGACCAAAGCCTTTGTTCACACGCTAATTATAGGTGCCATGACTCATTTTTATGACTAGATAGTATCTAGAACTTCTTATGTCGTTATCTCTTTGCAATGGCTTCATATTCTTTGCTTGAGATATCACTGAGTAGTCTTATAGGTTTTCGAGTTTCATGTGAAAAAGATTCACGGTGTTTTGTGGGTGATCGCGGTTGAAAACCCTCACGAGACTTCACTCGTCCTACCAGGGCCACCTGGGGGTTTAAAAGAACTATCAATTTTAATTTATTTTCTTTAGTTACATTTTATTTTCTTTGCTAGGGACTAGCAAAGTGTAAGTTGGGGGGTGTGATAGGTGCATAAATGTTCACATACGTGCCCACTTATTTATCCTTGCTAAGTCTATTTATATTGTTACTTGAAGTTTTATGCTTTATTCTTGTGTTGCAGGTATTTAGAGGCTTGATACAAAATAAAGTATAATTTTGAATTTTACGATGGGCCAAAGTTTGTGATGGATAACCGAAGTGAGAAGCACCCAATCTAATTGCTGTGGACTTGGCTTGAAAAGTCGGTTGGGAAAAGAAAAGAAATAAAACAGGGTTTCCCTTGGCTCCTTATAAAAGGAGGCCACGCACATAACTAGGGAGTCAGCTGAAAAACAAGTAAACCAGAGGCTGCGATGATTTCCTATCTGACGTCCGGCTAAACTCATTTCTAGGGTTTAGATGAAGCTCAAACTCTGAGTAACGATTTTTATGTTTTGATTTAGTGTTTTTATTATTCGAATCGTGGTTGTATGACTTGAGGATTTATTTGCGGTATTAATTTTCTTTATCAAATCTTGTGTATGATTTTCTAGATTTTTATGCACGTTCATACAACAGTTCTTAAATGTTTGTGATAACTGAGTAAGATGGGTTATACTCCGTAAGACGCGTCTACTATTAGACGATCCGTGCCATAGAGACGGGTCGTACTAGTAAGACGGTTCGTGCTAGGCGGCGATACCCCATACTATTTGGTGATTCATAGATATCTTTAGGCAATACTGTGAGGGCTTGAAAACCCTAACGATATCCGGATTGATTCGAATAACTAACCTTTATCATCGCATAAATATTGTTACAACGGGTCGAGTGGATTCGAAACCCTACATCTTTTCTCTCATAAACTCTCTTTACTTTTTAATCGCTTTACATTAATTTATTCTGCGTAATTTTAAGAAATCAAACCATCAAATCCTTTTTCAAATTAATTTAGAAATCAATTGAAGCAATCGTAATTTAGCCTTCATAATCCCTGAGGACGATACTCGGAGTACTTACCGCTATCTTTTAGGTAGTAGTAATTATTTCATTTTATTAATTATTTTTGATACGGAAACGACACGATCAGCAACCCCGAGGGGCTTTCTTTTAAATGCATTATCTTGCTTTTAAGTACTTCGCTGGCTTTTTGAATAAACTGTGTCAACCCTAACGACGAAGGGATAGATTTCGATGGGATCATCCTCAAGGAAATGTGTTCCCTCACCGAAAGGGAAGACGAAAGGCATGCTCAGCCTATTAATCAAAATAGTAGTTTTTAAAAAAACTTGAAAGATGAGGTAGACCTCCGAATGGTTCAAATTGGTTCAACGCTGTCCCCAGAGGAGCATTGTGCCAAGCAGGCTCGAAGAGTTCATCGACATATTGGCAAGATCTTGCAAAGACATGCCTGGTGTTGATCCTGAGATAAAAAAGCATCGAATCCCTTTGTTACCGGGTGCCAAACCATGTAAAGCAAAGCTCAGAAGGTCCAATGCCACATACCATGTTCAAGTTTGCAGGAACAGCGGTTCGCCAAGCACAAGTTAGAAAGTTCAAATTGGCCTGGAGCGAGACATGTCAACTAAAGCACTCTGGACCCTGTGCTATCAAAGCCATTCTATCTGGGGCTGTGGCCAAAGATCATCGACCTTGACAGCGGCAACTTCAATACCTTGGTCAGCATGGATCAATTCAAAAGCCTTTTCCCTGAGAGAAGCTCGTTGGGCTGAAAAACCCCAAGGGTGGGCAGTTCCAAGCAAAAGTTACAATAGCCTGCTAGATCGAAAACCTATGAAGGCGGTCTAGGCAAAAGTACATAGGCAATATTTGAAAGCTCGCTAGACCGAAAACCCGAATGGGCGGTTCTAGGCAAAAGTTAGAGCATAAAAGGAGAGGTAAAACACACGAGTGAACCTTAGCCTGAACTACGTCTTGACCTGATTCCCAAAAAGGGATACATAGGTAGTCTCTCTTCGAGACTCGGTCACAATCTATCAATTTGATCCAAGGCTTTGGTGCATCACTGTGGTAGAGAAGAAGACGAGCTTCATCTATGCAGAAAGGGGGGAAAACCTTTCGTCTTTCAATTTTGTTTCAAATTACTACTTCAATTTCAAAGTTCAGCAAAAGCCTTAAAAGATTTTAAGCATAAAAAACATAATGAAATGCTAGCGAGGTCTAACGGCTCACAGTTTATTCTAAGTTCAGCAAAGTTTGGTGTAAGAAGCCGCGGCAGGTTTGTATTCACGCACGCTAGTTTGAGGTTCACGTGCCCTTGTTCATAGTTATGCACATTGGTTTCAAACCTGTGCGCGTTGCTTCAATTCCAGCAGCAAACTATAGCAGTCAGCTACTGCCTTCAAGTCCTGTTCAAGGGGCTTTTGCCAAGTTTTGTTATACCGTGCAGACCTAATGTACTGCACGGGGGTGTCGGTTTCAGTTTGGGCCTATACGAGTCATCCTGTGTCTTTATGTCTGTTTTGTGACATTTTTCCAACTTTCCAATCCATTGTCGCATCGAGATGCTTTTCTCGGTACTTGTTGGTTCGTACAAGTCATTGTACAACTATTTGACCTTATGCAAGTGTCAGTTTCACATGTCTAAAGGGATATTATGAGTTTTGGCACGTTAATGCCCAAAATTTCATTATTTTCTATGTGTCTAAGGGTCCGTGTTGAATCCTGGGGCTCTTTCTCCCTTTTTGTTTGAGCTAGGCGAGTCTGTACATATATGTGGGTCTATGTTGACCCAGTTTGCTTGTTAATGCAAATTAGATATTAGCGCATGGTTTACATGTCAATAAACTGGAAAATGCAATTTTTACATTACTCCCCTAGTATCTGTAATCCACAAGCAGTGGAATCTCGTGGACGGCAAGGTCACGTCGGCCCAAGGCCAAGCAAAGCATATCTCTAGGGCACGTCTGCGCAAGCACCACAGAATGGGCACTCAGGCCCAATGCCGCTACTCGATCAATTGGGCACGCCAGCCCACTCAATGTCTCTTTGTCTGGGTGCGCATTTCAGAAGCAAAGGCAGTAAAGTACTAGGGCTTAGTGATAGTCCCTAAGCATCGTTGTCCTCCTAGGAGCCGCCCTTAGCTAGGGTCTGCTTTTTCAGTTTGTGTATTCATATAGCATACATCTTTGCATATTGTGTATATCAACTGTTCAAAACAGGAAGGTGGCCAGTTTGTGGGAGCTTATGCTCAAATGGTTTCCATCAAGTCTTTGTTGCCGAAGGATGCGATGCAATCTCCTACGGTGTTGTTCTGTTTGTTTAGCGGAGGCAATGGAAATCTCCCTAACTCTCGATTTGTTTGCCGAAGGATGCGATGCAATCTCCTGCGGTGTTGTTTTGTTTGTTTAGCGGAGGCAATGGAAATCTCCCTAACTCTCGATTTGTTGGCCGACGGATGCGATGTAATCTCCTGCGGTTTTGTTATTGTTGGTCAGCGGATGCGAAGAAATCTCCTTGAATCCACGATTTGTTTGCTGACGGATGCGATTGAAAATCTCATGCGGTATTGTTCTCATAGCAGGATGCGATAAAATCTTCTGTGGAACAAATCAACGATAGCCGGTCCTGTCCAATTTTCGATGACTCGATTACTTTGTATAGTGATCCGCCCTTTCAGATCAACGACAGCCGGTCCTGTCCAATCTCCAAACGGCTCGATCATTTAGACTGATGATCTGCCCATTCAAATCAACAACAGCCGGTCCTGTCCAATTTTTGATGGCTTGATCACTTTGTATAGTGATCCGCCCTTTCAAATCAACGACAGCCGGTCCTGTCCAATCTTCAATGGCTTGATCATTTAGACTGATGATCCGCCCATCCAAATCAACGACAGACAGTCCTGTCAAATTTCTCAACGGCTTGATCATTCTGCACATGGATCTTTCTGTCTCTAGTTCAATGACAGCCGGTCCTGTCAAATTTCTCAATGGCATGATCGTTCTGCACACTGATCTTCCCATCTCCAAATCAACGACAGCCGGTCCTGTCCTATCCACAATGGCACGTTCATCTAGAAGTATGATCAGCCGGTCCTGTCCAATTATCAACGGCATGATCATCCTGAAGCATGGCCAACCATATCATCAATAATAATCGGCCACATCGTCTGTCTCAGTCCATTTAGTGATAACAATTGGCCACATCGCCTATCTCAGTCCATTCAGCAATGACAATCAACCATGTTGTTTGTCTCAGTCCATTCAGCGATGCCTTAGTCATTCAGCGATGTTCAGCCATATCATCAACGACGATCAGAATATGGTTCGATGGCCCACCCATCCGTAACTAATTGTTCCCCAGGAGAGTCCGCCTTGGCTAGCCTTGAACGACTACCTCTACATCAGTCTAGCTTCATGCGCATCTTCCAGCAGCCTTATTGCTTTGTCTCGGATGGTCTTTGATAAGGAGATTGGCTCTGATTCCCAACAGATGGAATTTAACCTACCTGACACGACCTACTCGTGTTTGTTGGAATGTTTCATGTCGAGGATAGCTTGATCCCCAGTAATGATGGCCTGCCCCATCCAAAATCTGCAGTGAAAGCCTGTCCTATCCAAATTCGACCAATAAGTGGCGATTCACTCGTCCTCTTCTATTTCCATCCTCGGCAATGGACTGCCCATCCATTCCACCAATCAGGTTCCTTAAGTTTACAAGTCCACTTTGCTAGTATGCTTTGCTCTGGATTGCCTTTAGGGGTGTCTAGAATTCTTTGGCGTTACTTGTACCAAGTCGATGGTGCTTCAAGTGCCGTCAAAGAGGGGCTATTGTAGACACCCCAATCTGGGCTTCCAGATTAGTTTACTTACGGTATTTGAATCCCCAATGATTAAATGGATCAAGAACACCCTGGGAATGATAACGTGTTTGAGCTTTGAGTGTTTGCAAAGCCATTGAACCTAACCTAGCCTAAGCCACTTCAAAAGAGCCAAAAACCCTATTGGCACACGTTGGTTGAGAGCCCGTGCGCATAGATCAACTTGACAAGTGTTGGTCAATGGTCAAAGCTTGACCGTTGACCAACACGTGAGTAGGTGGTACACGCGCGCCGGGGCGCACCATCGCGCGCCAGACTAAAACCATCGCGCGATGGTCAAATTGCCAGGTGGTGGTCAATAGTCAAAGCTTGACCGTTGACCATCGCGTGCCAGACTGACTCCATTGCGCGATGGTCCAAGATGTCACCATCACCTTTATTAGCTGGTAAGCTTAACCACCAAGCAAACCTTAGCCAGCCTCGTGGACTGGCTGAGCTCCTCTCCTTGCATCAACCAGATTTACCTCCCTCTCTCTCTATAAATATCCCCCTTTGTATCTCTTTCAAAAGGTTACCGAATTTCAAGTCCAAAGAAGGATTACACTCAATCCTTCATTTTCACACTTCAATCATCCAAGAACAAAGCTTGTTCTTCCACTTCAACCTTTTCAAACACCTCAATCAAACCTCAAAGCTCAAATTCATTTCAAACCCAAAAACTAAAGGTATAGCTTACCTTTGTTCTGCTCTCTGTTCTGATCCCTGAGGGGGGCTGGCAGGGCCAAGGCTAGTAATCAATACCAGTCTTGGTTCTAAAGCTGACAAGGTTTCAAAAACCGTCATAGTAGGAACCAGCGCACGATGGTCCCACTCTCATGCGACACTTCGTTGCTGCGCGCGATGGTCCGCGTGGGCATTGGTGTCCTACTGTTTTGTGCTTTACTTTATATAGATCGCTATTAAGCATGTTAACAACCAATTTACTACTTTCCTTTGTTAGAATTGTTAGTCTTAGTTCAATATGTGTTTCTACTATTTTGGAGTACCACTGGGATCATTCTAGACCTATCCCAGAACCCAAAAACTAGAAACATGTAAACCAAACACTGGTTAAAAGGCTCAGACCATCGCTCGCCAGAGCGCCACCATCGCGCGCCAGAGCGCCTCTGACCAGTGAGTGGCCTTGCACGGGTAGCTTGGCTTTAGATCATTATTTTATCCCCACACTTTTTATGGGGTGTTTTGTCAATTTGTAGGGCATTTTAAGCCTTTGAACTGCTTAGAACTGCCTATCTACTGCTATATAGACTGCTTGGTTTGTCTTGGGTGTGCACTAGTCCTTCCAGAGCCCAGAAGGTTTGAGAATAAGAGTTGTGGGTTTGAGCTCATTGGCGCGCTCGTGTCTTGGAGTTGCGCGCGTAGGAGTGAACAGCATGCAGTGACTTGTTCAGTGCATGCTAGTTTCTTCCTACGCACGTCACTCCAAAATAGGGGCTTCCCAGTTTGTTTAAACTCCCACAGCAGTCTGTTCTCATCCTATACTAACTGCTCATCCATCCTATCATTCACATCCTGCAAACTGTTACAGTTTTAATCCCTATTAAATTGTTCCCTGCCTTAATTGGCTAAAGAATTGATTAATCAAACAAAATCGCAAACGTTTTCGCAAATGCCTAAGTAGAGACCGATCTCCAGATTGGGCGAGAGGGGTGCCTCAAAACCCTTCCCCTCTCGTAACCTGGCTGCCGAACCCAGATATGGTTATGACGGACTGGTGCCTTCGCCTTTTTCAAATCAAACAGCGCAACGAGCGTTTCAAGTTCGGTTCCTTGGGTGTCAGATCTTCAAACCCAAGTGGCGACTCTGAATTGAGCGCTCGTCTGCCAAAAGAAAGCGCGCTCATCGATCCGTCCCTTTTTCCGGGCATGGTGCCCACACTCCCACCGATCCCGTCTCTTTTTTTACTTCTGGATTCATCCCCTTCGTCGTGGCTAATAGTGCTTCAAATATAATTGAAATATTTTTCAACAATTTCATATGAAATACCAGATTGTAAACATGTGTATTGGAATTCATAAACGCAAGGTCTATTTGGTGATTACAAGTACAGAGCCACTTAATTGCAAACATTTTATTTATTTTTGTTACTTTGTATCCTTCAAAGGTTTAATCATCTCTTCTTTACTCTAATTGATGTTTTTAATTTGTGTTTAAATTTGAATTGCACATCTTTAGTGTAGATGTTTGAACAAATGTGTGACCCAAAGGTGTTTTGGTTTGCAAATTCCATTAAATAATTGTGATATGCCCTTTGGAAAGATTATGAGCTAGAGAAGGTAATGGACATCTCTATGAGATCTATAACTGTAAAAGGGTTTTTTGGACTAATTTTTTGGAGGCATTGTACACCCACTGCATGTTCGTAGAAATGCCAGGTTCGTAGAAATGCCAGGGATAGTAGGGGATGTCTCTTCATGTTCATTGCTATACAAAGGCATTAAAAAATAAGAACATCAAACTCCTTCAACCCAACTCTAGTCTCTATTTTGCAAGGATGGTGAATAGATTAAAATATCTGTGTATATTGGGTCCGAAAGATGAATTATGTGTATGAGTCTCCTTCATGTAATTGGCCAGTTTGATATTTGGGGACCTACTATTGGTGCTATGTTGCTAGCTTGTCTTCAATTTCCATAAATTGGTACATTAATGGTGAATCCATGAATTTTGTAAGGACCCGTAACTTTAGAAATTTTTAAAATTATTATTTGATATTATAAATGAGGAAAATATGGAAAATTTTGAGTTTATATGAGTTGGGGTTAATATGATTAAATTGTTTGTAGTAGGGTGCAAGTGCAATACGTATTTATGTTGGCATATATATGTGTGGGTGTGTGTAGAGGAGTATTTTACTCCTCACACTCTCTCTCCACCAACCCCCCTCACTCAAAACCCTTGGCAAATAACCTTCAATCCTTCATCCATTTGCGTTATTGAGCTCGAATCTGGTGGGTTTAGCTTGAAGAGGCGTATTTTGCTTGGTTCGAGTTTCCGGAGTCTAGGGTTTGATCAATCTCTTTGGGTTCGGCTTTGATAATCGAGGTAGGGAAATCTAACTATCTTTATGTCTTTATGAGTTGATTGTGTGCCTAAATCGTGCCCTAGTTGGATGGAATCCGGAGTTATATATGGTTCTTCTTGATTTTTCTGCAAATTGCCCACTGTAATGCAGTGGTACCGATACCTAATTTTTGAGGTACCGGTACCTTTGGTACCAATACCTACTTTTTGAGGTATTGGTACCAATGACCCAAAAAACTGTTTTGAACTTCGTTGATCATTCGTCGATTGTGTTGATCCCCCATCACTTCTAACACCTTCTCAACACCTCCGAAGCACTTCTTAACATCGAAATAGGTATTCCTTTGGTCACTAGATGTTCATTCGTTCATAGCTCGTGTTGGGCGAAACTTGGATATTATAATACTTTCGGTTGAATATCAATATTGAATGAGATTCGAACTTGATACACTTTCGATCCTTGCTCAAAGATACATTATTATTGAGCTCATATCCTATCGTTTCATTCCATCCTTATTACTATTCGTTATAGACTCATGTTGTGGTTCTTTCCCTGAGGTTATAACACACGCATTCATGAGTTTGATCGTAATCCTTTATGTTGGACACCTAGTATCGAAATGTTTGAACATAGACAATCGTGGAGTATTAGAATGAGAATCATGCTACATTATGAATGATTGGGACACTTGAACACAGATTATGAAATGATGACAATAATGGGAAATATGAGATGATCCGGTTAACCAATAAACTAACGTTAAAATGGTATTGTGACGAGTTGTTATCGGTATGAGATAGGTTGATCCGAGATAGGACATGATGGAAGTACTCATTGATATGCAGGTGTCACTCTCATAACGATCATTGCAGGGTTGACTCTATTGTGAAATCGTATCGATTTGTTTGCATCGTGACTATATGTTGAATATGGGAATAGACCCAGGTAAAGCCGTGGTGACCCAAGTGCCCTGTGAGTGGAAATAGACCCGGGTAAAGTCGTGGTGACCCTATTACTCTATGAAAGAGGGAATAGACCCGGGTAAAGCCGTGGTGACCCTACTGCTCTGCGGATTTAAGAATAGACCTGGGTAAAGCCATGGTGACTCTCTTCTGGTTCGACTTAGGGAAATGACCCGGGAAAAGCCATGGTGACTCTAAGGGCGAAGTTGGTTGTATTGAACTAAGAACCTGAATAATCTTTGTAGTGTATGGTGACTAGTGGAAACTGATGTCGTGTGGGGTGTTGACTACGCTATTCTTATTATTATCTGTCGTTCGACTATTCATTTGGTACGGCATTTGGCAAAGAGACATAATTAACCTACCGTAGTGTGACGCGTTGAGGAAGACCTAAAGGAGGATCTGCACATTAGGCTATAAATGAGAATCTGACTGTAGGGGCAAGATAGATGACGAGACGTGACATAAAAGTGAGAGAGTTGGTACGAGGGGTCATCTGAGTTCTTAAACTTCTTAACTATGTAGTATGCTCATGGTTGGCTCTAATTGCCATTTCTTAGCAATGTGATCTTCTTCCTTGCATTTGCCTTCTCATATATACATAAAGTTAGAGTAGATTTTCCTACTGGGCTAGTGTAGCTCAACCTATTATTATTTTCAGGTACACCTCAAGGGCATTGATGTGGAGTGCTTGATGTGCATATGACTTTATCATTTTGAAAGCTAACACAGAAGAATTACCCTGACATCTTTGTAAAATCCTTTTGGGAGATGTAATTGTAATTTTGAGCTAATCTTTTGACTTGAAAATCATGTCATCTCTAAACTTGCCATCTTTTGCTTAACTATGAAATTTGGGGCCGGAGTGCCATTATTGTAAACTTTTAATCTTTATTGTTCTCTCGGATGAGTTATGGGAAGCATTTTGGGGTATTATGATGTACTATTGTGAAGGATTTTTATTAGAAACGCTATTATTCTTATGTTGAAAATCCAGGGCGTGACAAATTCCACCATTGATTTGCAACAACACTAGTACTACCATTTTATTTGGTCCAAAAGAGTTGGAAAAACTTGGTGGAAGAAGCTTTTGGTCACATGATTACAGAAAACAGAGACTTAAGAAATTTTTGTTTAACATGAGTACATTGAACGACTCAAGTTGTTTTGCTTTTGAAGAAGATACTTTCGTAAAAGGACCAACCCCAAGGACAACTTAAGTTCTTAAATCATAAACACATCAATACCATCTAGCAATAGCTTTCTACATTTGCAGCTAAGAAATTTGGGACCAGATTATTTAGAGGATGCAAACTGTAATCCTAACAAGTTAGAAACTTGGATTAATTTCCTCACAAAATAGCCATGAACTTCTTTTTAAGTACACATCCAAATTCCAACATCTAAGTCACTTTACAAGGTTTTTTTGGCAAAAAATAAAAATAGAAGCATATAAAAATGGTAGATTCATTGGACAGAGTCATCTCCTTCATCTGGTCTGCATGTGCCGTATTCAACTTGAGATGTTACTGATTCTTTGACAGAGACAACGGAGGATTCCAGTGTTCTGCGAACGATGATGGAGTCATCTCCTTCGACCAAGTTAGTCCCTATCTCCAACCAAATCGATGAGAATGATCTCTGTGGTGGTCGATCTGTGGTGATGGTTCAATGGTGGTGCTCTAATGGTGGTCGATCGGTAGTGGTGGTTCCTTTTGGAATGAACCCAGAAGTAGAAAAAGGGACGGGGATGGTGGGACGGCGGCAATGGTTGCGTCAAACAGGTGTTAGTGAGGTGGAGTTCGGCATCGATTGTGATGGGGAACTGGGGATGGTGACGGGTGTGGTGATGGAGATGAGAAGAAACGTATGTGAGAGAGAGAGAACCAGGGACGGCGAGAGGACGACGCTGATGTTGGGATGACAATAGTGGTGGTGTTGGACCGGCAACGGTGTGTGGGTGGGCGAACATGGCGGTGCCGGTGAGGATGGACGGCGGCGTCGGGGTGGTGATGGAGATGAGAAGTAACAGATGTATGAGAGAGAGAGAGACAGAGAGATACCAAAATCAGTTTGCTTTTGTGAGCTCTCAGATTAAAAAAGAAACCCTCAAAATTTTGAATTTTAACATCGTTCCCCGCTAGTTTTTTGGGCCAAGATAGACAGGAGAGAGAAGGGGGTTTGTGAGGTTGGAAGAGTGGGAACCAAATGTGCTTTCCACGTATTCCTTTGTTGTCTTCTTTGTTTGCTTCTTTGCTAATAGCATTCCTGTTAATTGAGCTTCTATAAGTAGATAGTGGAATTTTTTTTTTTGGGTAAATCAGCTTGAAATTGAAAAAGAGAGCAACCGAATTTATAGCCTACAAGGGGCAAACCCCAGGAGGAAAAGAAAAGAAAAACAAAACAAGAGTAAAGAAAACTACTTATGCCAAATGGCTACATGGGCTAAACAATATGAGTTGTTTCCAATCCATCTAGTAAGAGGGAAGGAAAACAACATGATAAAGACACAACAAAAGGGATGGAGTGATCTTAGGAATACAGCCCGCCGTAACAGCAGCATACCATCCTTCATTGGTTCAAAACAGTAGTAGATAGTGGAATTACTATAACATTAGTCTAGGTGTACGTACTGTTAATTTTTTTTTAAAAAGAAAGAAAAAAAACATGATTAGCTAGTGAGTGACTAGAAGGATACCGGGCTCCTTTCCATTGTTAGAGGTTTGGCAGTTTCTTATTCCTGCGAAGACACTGGGAAGGTGATTTGGCAGTAGCTTCGTGTTTTGGGAATCTTTGGACAAAAATTGACCCCACATGTACTTGTAATTTTGCGCTAGATATTCTTCCTCCTCCCACTATTTTCTTGTAAGGTTCATGATTAGATTAATTAGGACGCATGATGATCACAAAGATGATTTATTCAAAGATTATTGCCAAAAGAATTTGGTGATTCCTCGATGTCTCACACACCAAATGGGAGTAGTTTTCCAAATCCAATTCAGATTGATATCAGTCGTGAACAAATTTGTCGTGTGTGTTCGTGACTGCATCGCCAAACATATTTGGGCGAGCATGAATCATAATTTGGGATAGCACAAATTTTAACCGCAGATTGAAAGATATAACTCATTTTTTATTCGGTTAGAATTGAATTAGGGACTATTAAATCTGGAAGGAGGGAGTTACCCAGGAAAAGAAAGTTAGCCAAGGCATTAGCCGACCAACTGTATTGTGTATGTTCTAGTTTGGCAAGGAAACCATTTTGGGAGATTTTAGGCCTGCCACAAAAATTAGGTCCGGACCTAATTTAGTCCTGCCCAAAATATTCTCTCTACCCCCTTTCGTCCCAGCGCATCATTTGTGGACAAAAATACCCCTTGCGGACCAAAACACGCATCTCGGATCCAAAAAAATACGTTCCGGGTCATGTTCGCTAACTCTCTACCGCTCAACAAAATACTAATTCAATCTCTAGAAATTCAAAATTAAGGTGACAGAACTCTCTCTCTCTCTCTCTCTCTCTCTCTCTCTCTCTCTTAAGCAATCATTTATCTCCAACATCATACATCCTCAACATCGTAGATTAAAGCAATCGATTAGTCAACAAGACTTCAATATGGCAAAGAAAGGTATGTGATTCGACTGAACCCAATTACTTATGCCACTCCAACTGTACATTAAAGCATATCGAATGTCTATGCGAATTCTAACATATGTATATGAGAAATGTATTTAATCATATGCGAACATACTATGTGAACATTTTAACAAAGCCTATGTCAACATTGTGTATTTTCTGTGAGAACTTTTTATGAGAAATGTATTTTTTCTATTGGAACTTTGCATTTTTCTATGAGAACAGTATATTGTCCATGAGAACTGTCTATGAGAAATGTGTTTTTTCTATGGGACCTTTGCATAACGAATGCAAAGTGTGTATTTTTGTATGAGAAGGGTTTATTTTCTACGAGAACTATGTTTGAGAATTGAGAACTGTATTAAATCATACTATATGAGAACTTTGTATGAGAAGTGTTTATTTTTGTATGAGAACTGTGTTAAGCCATATGAGGACTATATATTTTCTATGGAAAGTGTGTATTTTTCTATGAGAAGTGTGTATTTTCTATGAGAAGTGTATATTTCCTGTCGAAGTTAAACATTCTATGTGCTATCAGTTGTGTACAAAAGTATATTATAGAAATTGTGCATGATAACATATGCGAACTGTATGTTTTCTATGAGAAGTGTGTATTTTCGATGGGAAGTTTGTATTTTTCTATGAGAAGTGTGTATTTCGTGTCGAAGTTAAACATTCTATGTCCTATCATTGTGTACTAAAGTATATTATAGAAATTGTGCATGATAACATATGCAAATTGTCTATGCGAACTGTGTGTTATACCTATGATGAGCCAACGTAAACACTTTATCTCACTTTTGTTCATATATTTAACATGATACAAGAAGACTTACACACAAGATTTGAAAACTTCTTATGAGATCAGACCAAGAACACTATCAATGGAGGAGGCAAGAGTCATTACAAGATCGAAATCTCAACCTGACAGAACAGCAACCTCAATGGTTAGCCAAGCATCACAGTCCCTTTGCAAACTTAAGGAAAGAAACGACAGAGCCCAAAATAGAAAAAGGTGGCCAAGAAACCCCAAAGGCTTACCCAAGAGTCGGAATCTAAACCAGACCCCCCAATCCAGACCCAAAAGCAAACCCGACGAAAGAAACAATACAGCCCAAAACAAAAAAAAATGGCCACAAAACACCAACGGTTTACCCAAGAATTGGAATCAAAACCAGACTCCCCAACCCAGACCCACCCAAAAGCAATGCACATTCAGGTCCAATGTAATAGGAACACTGGGGCTATTGTCAAAACTGAACTTGAACAATGCCCATTTAGAGATGTTGAAACAACCATAATTTTGGATGCTGATTGATGCCATTAGGAAAGGCAAGTTGGCCGAAAAAGCTTGCATAAAGCACGATAAAATCATCGTGAGTATTATTGAGAACTATGATAAAAATGACAACAAGTTCTTCATTGGTGGTACGAAGGTTGCCATAACAAGGAATTATATCAAGCTAATCTTTGGAATAGCTTGTGAGAACAAACCAATATGAATTTTACATTCTGTCATTGCCCCGGTAGGTTAAGGGCACCATGGGCAATTCTCACAGGAATTTCGACGATTGAGTATGAGATTCCTGTGATTTCATCTGATTCGAGTAGCAATCAATGGCCGATGGGACTACCTCCTTTACAAATGGGTTAGGACTTAAGGCGTTAGACTCTAATGAAGTCAAGAGAAAACAACAGATCTCTGAACTTTCAAAATCTTCTCAAATTCTTTCTACCTAGTTGGAAATGGAAACTCAAAAGGTGAACATCTCAGGTGATTTCAACTCGGGACCCATTCTCAAAAATGCAAATTAGGCAACATCTTCAACTGGGTCTGGCCATTTAGCCCTAAACCAGCAAAAAACCCTAGTCCTTCAAGGAAATTACAACAAGTCTTCGAAGAGGCACTTATGCGGGAAGCAGAGGAGCGAGCGGCTAATCTTCTCGTCATCCATCAACAACAACAACAAGAGGTACTCTTAAACCCTAATCTGAAAACTCTAATCAATGTCAGAGGCACCCCGTACCTGGAAGGGGATCCCAATATGGGATATGACAAAGCCGATACTAAACCTAAGAGGCAGTCTGTTCAAAAATCCCAGTTTAATCATTTTACCACCGAACACCCTCACCAACCTCAAACCCAGAAACCTAACCCCAATCCTAATGCGGGCAAGAATCAAGTTAAACCTAAGCTTAGAAATTGGGCTTCTTTTCTATAGTCACAGAGCCCATTGTTGGAAATGAAGCTAGACTATTTTCCAGACCTTCAACGAGGAAAGGAAGCTCTAGTGGAAATCGATTTGGAATTGACTGAGGTGGGTAAATGGAATAGATATTTGGTAGGCCATTTCCTTGATGGGAAGATGGCTTATCCTTTTCTTTTATCCATTGCACGGAACCAATGGAAAGATCATTTTGTGGCCGTCAAATTCGATGTAGCTGGGTTTTATTTGTTTGAATTCAGGGATGAGCAAGCCAAAAAACAAGTTCTTGAAGGTGGCCCTTATTTTTTCTCTCAGAAATACTTGGTACTCAAGGATTGGCATCAGATGATGAAGCCCGCCAAGGAGCAGCCGTCTAAAATACCAGCTTGGGTGAAATTCCATGACTTGCCATTTGAGCTTTGGAATCAAGACTGTTTGTAGAGTGGCTAGTTCAGTTGGAAGGCCTCTACATGTAGACCAAGCCACTGCCAAAACTGCTAGGCAGCCTGGCCTTCTCCAAACCAAATCCTCAAAAGCTAGAATTTGTATTGCGGTAAGTGCTCAACATGATCTTCCAAACGAGGTTATAGTTATTATGGAAGGGGAATCTGTAGTTGTCCCTATTTAGAACCAAGTCCTCCCACCTATGTGCAATCTTTGCCATGTGTTTGGACATCCCACATTGCAGTGTGCCAAAAAAGCCTCCACCTCTTCAACCCCATTCATAAATACAACTCAGGAATGGACTCAAGTAGGCAATGGAAAATAACAAGCTGTTCCGGAAGATACTATGCAAAAGCAAAAGCAGATGGGCACCCCTTTAGCTTTGACTTCTACATCAAGACCTTAACAAAAGAGCAGAACAATAGAACCTATTGTGACTTAAGTAGAAGAATTTAGCAAGTCTAAGGATGAAATTTTGGAGGTTCGAGATGGTGCAGACTCAACTCTATCATGTGTCTCAGGGGCTATTTTGTCTTCAGTAGTGAATGGAGAAGAACCATCCCTCCCAAGGGCAAGATTGTTTACTGTTGAGACTGGTCTTAATACAGAGGAAATAGCTAGGGTAACCACTCTACCTAAGCTACAAATCCCTCCATCCCCTATCCCTCTAGATTTGTAAGGTTATGGAGATAAGGAGAAGGCTGTCATGTTTCCCAATGGAAGCATTGGTCCTAATAATTATCTCTCCAAGTCTGCCAAAAGAAGATTGAGGAAGCTCACAAGGGAACAAGGAGTTTGTTCCCTACTAGATGGAGGCAATTAGCATCTTTGTATCCTTTTTTGGTCAAGGCAGTAAGCTAATACTTTCATTTTCTGCCACTTACATGTTTCATAGTGCTTTAAGTTTATTTTATGGCTAAACAACCCCTTAATCTTGGTTTTTGGAACATCAGGGGTCTTAATGACCCAATCAAACAAAAGGAGGTTAAATGTTTTGTGAATAATAACAAAATCTCACTTTTGGGTTTATTAGAGCATAAAATAAAAGAAGAAAAGGCTACTAGGGTGATGAAATGTATTTGCCCTCAATGGAATTTTGTGAACAACTATCCTCAAGCTTCCATAGGTAGGATTTTTGTGTGTTGGGACCCTAATGTTCTTAAGATCTTGGTTCTTGATTAGTTTGATCAATTTATTCATTGTGAGGTGCAATCTAAACGTGGAGAAACCACCCCCCCCCAGGCTACTTTTGTGTATGGAGAGAATAACTATCTGAGTAGACAGGCCCTGTGGTCTAGTCTTCATCTCCTGAGCACTACATCCCCTTGGATAGTGCTTGGGGATTTCAATGTAATCACATTCCCTAGAGAGAAAATTGGGGGCACTATTTCTTGGCCTTCTTATATGGATGAGTTTAACAATGGCTTATATGCATTAGCACTTGATGATCTTAGGTACATGGGCTACTTCCTCACTTGGGCCAACAAGCAAGACCCCACTCATTTTGTCAGTACAAAATTGGATCGTGTGTTAGTTAATGAGCATTGGATGAAGGTCTATAATTGTTCGTTTGCTCATTTTTCTACTCCTAGGATATTTGATCACTCCCTTGCCATTACAACCATCCTCCCTGGTCCTAGGAAATCTAGTAAACCTTTTAAGTTTTTTGATTTCCTAGCTGACCATCCTCAGTTTCTTACTGTGGTTCAAAAGGTTTAGGGGAGAGTCATCATTGGAAATCTAATGTTCTGTGTTTGTGAGAAGCTCAAGATGTTGCAAGGTGAGTTTAAATTAATTAATAATAGAGATTTTAGTGATGTTTCTGCGAGGGTTGTTGACACTAGACAACTCCTTAAAACTTTCCAGCATGCCTTGAGTTCTCATAATCCTAATCCTTCATTGATTAGTCAGGAAAGAATGGTTTATAAGCAGCTTCTCACAATGCTTAGAGCAGAGGAAAGTTTAGCTAAGAAAAAGTCTAGGGTTCAGTGGTTGAAGTTGAGTGATCAATGTACTTCTTATTTCTTCAAAACTGTGACTAACACAAGAAATAGAAGTAAGTTGACCAATCTGGTTTTGGAGGATGGGTTACTCACTCATGACATTGAGGTCATTAAGTCAAGTTTTGTAAACTTTTACATTGAGCTGCTTGGTACTACCCATTCTGATTTCCACCAAGGGCATAACAGAATTCAGCAGCTTGTCAATAAGAAACTTACTGATCACCAAAAGTTTGCAATGATTGCTGAGATCACTGATCAAGGAATCAAGGACACATTTTGGTCCCTTAACCCCAGCAAAGCCTCTGGTCCTGACGGCTACAATGTTGGCTTTTTCAAGAAAGCTTGGCCTATCATTGGCCATGACGTAATTGCAGCTGTCAAGACCTTCTTTAGGTCTGGAAAGTTGCTTAGGAAGGCCAACTCTACCATGGTAGCTCTTGTTCCAAAAGTCCCTAACCCATCCAAAGTTGGGGATTTTAGACCTATCACATGTTGTAATACTGTATATAAATGCATTGCTAGAATACTTTCCAAAAGACTGCAGAATGTCCTCCCTGTCCCAATTGACCCTATTCAATCAGGGTTTGTTAAAGGTATGAGGATTGCTGACATCTTCCTCACTCAAGAACTAATGAGAGGGTATCATAAATCCTCATCATCCCCAAGATGTGCAATGAAAGTTGACATTAGGAAAGCTTATGATAATGTCAAATGAGATTTTCTCTGGGATATCTTGTCCTCTATGAATTTCCATCCAGCAATGATCAAATGGCTTCAAGCTTGTGTTACCACTGTTAACTACACTATCAGCTTGAATGGGGAAGCCACTGGTTATATTATAGGGCATAAAGGTCTAAGGCAAGGAGACCCTCTGTCATCTTATCTTTTTGTCATTGTGATGGAAATTTTCACCTGTCTACTAAGAGAAAAATCCATGTTTCCTGATTTTCATTTTCATTGGAAATGTGGGAATACTAAGATCATCAATCCTTGCTTTGCAGATGACCTCATGATTTTTTGTAAGGGTGACTTGACTTCAATCATCCACATTCAGGAAGCCCTCAGTGAGTTCCAAACTTTGTTTGGTCTCTCCCCAAACTTTAAGAAAAGTAGCATATATTTCTCTGGGGTCAACACTACCATTAGAATGGCCATTCTGGATGTCTTAAGACTTAATGAAGGCACAATTCCAGTCAAATATCTTGGTGTGCCCCTCCTCTATACTAAGCTCAAGGCTTCTGATTGCTAGCGTTTAGTGGAAAGCATAACTGCTAGGACTAAGACTTGGACCAATAGAGACCTCACCTATGCGGATAGGGTCCAATTAATTAAGAATGTTCTTTTTCCCATTCAAACCTATTGGTCTTCCTTGTTTATCTTTCCCAAAAAGGTAATCAAGGAGGTGGAATCAATTCTTAGGGCTTTTCTTTGGTCTGGCCCTGAGCTTAAGAAAACTGGTGCTAAAGTTCCCTGGGAGCATCTGTGCTCCCCTAAAGAGGAAGGGGGCCTTGGTTTCAAATCTTTGCAAATTTGGAACAAGGCGGCCATTGCAAAGCATATTTGGTTTTGTTTACACCCGTTTTTGGCACCCAGTCCTGGGCAAGCGTTGGACAACCATTTAATTATTATTCAATTGAATTGGGCCATAAAATGAAGAGTCGTTGGGCTAAGATTAATGGGCCAAGGCAATATCAATTGGGCCCGTTCAATTTTAGTCCAAACCGGGTGTAGGATCAAAAGGTTGTAGGATGTGGGCTACGTTGTTTGAAGAATAAATAAGGCCCAGCTAGCCTTTGACAAGGCCTGTTACATTCTTGAAGACCCATGACCCACGAGGAGCAAGATTAGGGCGGAAAAATAGGGAGTGGCTGGCACATGGCTATTTGACTTAGTCAAGTTGGCCCATTATTCGTTAATGCCCACAAAAAAAGGGAATGAAGTGGCCCACTACTTGGCCATTACCCACGGAAATAGGGAGTGTGGGAGAATTACATGGCCCATTATTCTCTCAACTACCCATGATCAAGAATTAACACGTGGGTAATTAGTTTTTCACTTCCAACCACCGTCCCACAACCGTTGCATCATGGAGAGAGAATCGGGAGACATGGGACACGTGTCATCATGAGAAGAGGACAACAAGCTCCTTGCATGCAGAAAATTCGAAGACTCTTGGCCTATAAATACTAGAAGACAAGAAGAAAAAAGGGTCCAGACACCAATCAAGCTCAACGCTTAAAAAACCAAAGCCTTCCCAGCGAAGCAATGATCTCACTTTTCTCATCATGACTCAATTACTTCTCCAAGTAATTCGAGTTTTCTATCTCTCTTGTACCCCAACTTTATTATTACGACATAATAAAGTTATTCATATCTCTCTTGTATCCCCGACCTTATTATTACGATATAATAAAGTCATTCTACGTTGCTACTTCTTTTCCTACACGGTTAGGAAATTATTAAGTCCTCGCTCGTAGAGGCAAAACCACGAACCAACACTGCAATCCAACCCTGAGGTTTGCAGCACTATCGCCCTCACGGTTAAGAAGTCAGAAAAGGGACGCTCAGCCCTTTACGTTAGACGCGACAAGTCTTGGCACGCCCGCTCAGTCCTTGAGCCATTTCGGAGCTAAACAGGTTCCTAATCTCTGGGGGAGAACAGTCCATGTGGTGTCAGTGGGTCAAATTGTACTTAATGAGAGGTAGGAGTTTCTGGAATCTGAAAATATTTGGTGATTGTACTTGGGTTTGGAGAAAGCTTTTGAATCTCAGAACCGAAGTTAAACCATATGTTCTTAGTATACTAGGGAATGGGAATTCCACATCTTTGTGGCATGACAATTGGCATCCTCTCGGCCTTTTACTGGATAGATTTGGTCCAAGAATTGTATGACTCTGGTATACCACAAGATGCTTTTGTGTCTCACATTATCAATGATTCAAATTGGGTGTTCTCCATTACCTATATAAACATTTGAACTAAATGAGATGAGAAACACTATGCCCGCTCTTGTTCAGTCCAGGTTGAACGAGGCTGATCAAATAAGGTGGACTTTTACTTCCAATGGGCAGTTCACCATGGCCTCTCTTTGGGACAAATTGAGAACTCCCTTTCCTAGGGTCTTGTGGCATAAGGTAGTCTGGTTCTCTGCCCACATTCCAAAATGCAGCTTTGTCACTTGGCTTGCCATTCAGAATAGGCTATCCACTGCAGATAGACTTGTGTCATTTGGTCTGAATATTTCACCCCAATGTAGTTTGTGTCAGGGGAGTGAAAGCCATGACCATCTCTTGTTTAATTGCTCATTCACCAAACAAGTGTGGATAACCATTCAAACCAAACTCCATGTTACTTGGCCTGCTAGATCTTGGGCACACTGGGTAACCCTGTTATCAAATGTTAAGGGCAAATCTCTTAAGAGCGTAATCATTAGATTGGGCTTCACAGTAACGATTTATCAAATTTGGATTGAGAGAAATTTTAGGAAGTTCCAAAATCAATCCTATACTTGGGAGATAGTTCATAAAATTTGCACTATGGTAAGAGCAAGGCTTTTTATCACATTTTAAATTGCCACATTCACAAGTAGATGGGATTGTACATGTGTGGAACACTGTTTAAACTTATTTACTGCGATGTTTACTGTATCTATTGGAATCTGGATGTAACTGTTTCTAGTGGCTTTGTGATTCAATTGGGCAGGTTGGGTTGATTGGGCAAGTTGTTGACTGTATTAGCAAACTTGAGGGTGGCTACACTTTGATTTGCTTGTATGAACATATTGGCAGGTCCATAATTGTTATTACTTCTATCTACAAGGTAGTTACCTTAATCTTTAATGGTTACTGTATGCGGTCAGTTTTGGAGGCCTTATGTGGGCCTCTTTTAGCTCTCGGTTGGATTGGAGTATGCCAGCATATGTGGGATCCGTGAGATGTGTGATTAAGCCCCAATCTTCTTGTGAGCAGAGGTAATAATTAGTGAGAGGCATTTTGTGAGGGAGAGGCGAGGGAGTTGAGACCTGCCCTATTGCTTTTAGTTTGATTGGTGTGTTAGGATTCGAGGGAGGAGTAGAGCGAGCAGATAATAGCAATGGGCTCTCTAGTTCCTTGACTTAATTAATTTGGATTGTGAAAATCCTTTGGATTTCGTTATTTTGCCTTTGTTTCTAGTCCATTTGTGACTTTTGCTGCTGCTTTCTACTCATTTTGGGTTGTTGTTTTCTACTGCTACTTAGGTTGCTTCTGTTTACTGCTGCTACGGCAGCTACACTTTGTTTGGACTGCAGTAAGGGCCTTTTGCTTGCTACTACTACTACTACTACTTGCTATTGTTGTTTGTTGTTAGCTGTTTCCTGCCTCTGCTGCTATAATGGTAGCAGCTAGCTGTTGTTGATGTGGTTTCCTACGGATTCCTACGGTAGCTGCTGTTTGTGATATTCTTCTGCAGCTGTTGCTGCTTGTTCTGAATCTGCTCAGGTCCAGCTCCAATTGGATGCCGTGGGAAGATGTCTCTAGATCTAAGTGGTGTGTGGCAATAGGTACCTTGGAAAATGTATAGGTTATGTCCCGGTTTTGGCTACTTTGTATTAGTCCATTTTAGGATGGCTGCCTTTGAATGTATTGTAACTTTTGTACCTACCCTAGGGTGGTTGTCCCTAGGGATGTTTAAGCCTTTCTAGGGTGCTTTTCCCAAGCTCTTCTTTCTCTTCTTTGGTCTATTTTAGGCCGGTTTTGTAGCTGTCTGTATATCTCATGCTGCTGCTGTGTAGGAGGTCTATTGTAATATGCTTCTATGCCTTGTTGTGTTCCCGGTCGAATAGTTGCTACTCAATCGATTGGACCCAAGCTCAGCTCTACCTGCACAAATGTCACCCCTTTGCTCATGTGTTGTTCATAGTTGCTGCTGCATAGTGTGCTTTCGTTTTGTTCAGTTCCCTCTTTTTAGATGAAATGGAAACAATTGGTATCTTTTGCTTTAGTTCTCTGTAACCAATTGGCTTAAGAGTCTCTTTTCGTTTGTTTTTCCTCCCTCTTAGAAGATGGATTGAAAACAAGGTGTCTCATTTACCTTATGTAGCCATTTGGCTTAGGCAAATTTTATGTTCTTTTCTTTTCGTTTTTCTTTTCTTTTCCTCCTGGGGTATGCCCCTTGTAGGCTGTATATTCGGTTAGCCTCCTTTTTAATTTCAAGCTGATTTACCCAAAAAAAAACAAACCAATAGAAGATTTGCACAAGAAAAAAAGTGATGTTGTATTTGCAACAAAGAAGGGGGATCCAAGAGGCAAGGATTTGTAGTAAAAAGATGAAAGATATGATCAACGAAATACTATAAAAAATAAAGAGGAATTCATAACTGATGAAGACATCCAAGATGTAGTCTGCCTCGTATGCATGGTCATTTGCCTGATATTGTTCTTCTGCACATCAGGAGTCACCATTGCATGGACACATGTGCATTGCATGAAAAAAATAGAAGAAATAAAAGACTACAACTGGGCACAATCCATTGTAGAAACATTGAATACGTCAATGCACAAGTTCCATGAAAAACCAAGAGATGCAACAGGACGTGTGGTGGCATTGATGGTAAGTTAAAACTATTTTTCTATGAGAAGTGCGTATTTGTCTATGAGAAGTTGTTTATTTTCTATAAGAAATGTGTATTTTCGTGTCCAAGTTAAGCCATTTGATTAATGTTTTTGGGTATTCTAATAATTTCCTTTTACTTGTTCTTGCAGTACTGGATCTGTGAACACACGGATTTGATTCCACACTCTCAAAATGAAGCAATTCTAAGGATACTAAACTGGAACACCTCATACCTGAAAAAAAGATTTGATGATTTTGAAGATTTGAGCAATGTCAACATTAAGGTAAAAACACTAATCAAATTGCTTAACTTGGACATGAAAATACACACTTCTCATAGAAAAAAAAATAGTTATCATAGCAAAAACACAGTTCTCATACACAGTTCTCAATGAAAATACACAATTTTGATTGTGAGTTCACATATTTTAGGTATATGAGGAGGAACTTCAAGAAACATGTCAAGAGGCTCAGGTCCATAGCATGGCATACCCAAAAGTTGTAGATGATAACGACAAGGAAACTATATCACAGATGATGCATCATACACAATCTCCTCAATCTCCGACAGTACAACGACTTGATGTGATACACTTAACTAAGAAACAGCAAACATCTCCTCTTGTGTCAACATCATTTCCTGAGCAACAAGTAGTGTTCTCACAATCACAATTAAGCAAGACTATGGTTCCAAGTACCTACCAACCTGTGGACTCCATTAATTTCAATCAGGGACTAATTAAAGAGCACAACCAGATGGGTAAATTCGGTGACAAAATAATGGAGGACAATGATCAAGTTATCATCAAGGATCTCCAGCAGCAAGTCCCAGATCTTCAAAATCAAAAACAAATACTTGAACAACAAAACCACAGACTTCAAATCGACAACGATGCAATGAAAAAATTAGCTGGTGGAAATGGAAAAAGAATGGGATGCACGGAAAGAAAAGCTGCAGAAGATGCATATTATGTCCAACACAATCTTGTAGGCTCAAGAACAACACAAGTTCTTTCTAGAGAAGACTGCAATTCTGGAAAAGGAAAGGGATTCACTGAAAGAAAAGCTGCAGAAGACGGATACTATGTCCAACAAAATCTTGCAGGCAAAAGAACTGAAAAAAATAATAATAATAAATAAATAAATAAATAATAAAATAAATTTAATTTAAAATTTAAAATTTTTAAAAAATTTTTTTTAAAAAAAAAGGCACAAGGCTACAATTGTTCAAAAGAATGTAGAAATACGAAGCCTCACCAACAAGCTTTCCCTCACCAACAAGGTTTCCGTGCAACCTCAACATACCAAAGAAGCTCAAAAGCATTTACCGGCTGTCGAGACTGATTCCTCTCTGCTCAGACAAAGAAGTGAGGAAGCAATACATAACATCACACAAACGTACACTGATCAGAAGATTAAGCAAGTGGTGCATTCAGTTACACAACTATATGCTTCTAGTGGGAAAAAGGCTGAAGGGGACAACAAAGATGAAAATGCATAACAAAGACCACGAAGGCAAAACATAGATGACGACTATTACTTCGGTTCAACCACAAACAAAAAAGAATAAGTTGTCCTTGCCAAAACAAACCAGCCACAAGCAGAAAACAAGAAACTTGACAAGATCGCTCCCCTAGAAAAAAGAAAGAAAGAAGAAGAAGCAGGCATTGTCCTTGCCTTGCTACTTGACCAATGCCAATAAACAATCAAAAAATTTTGAGAACTCGAGGAGGGATGGTAAAAATGCTAAAGCCAACAATTTATCGTCATTAAATCATATCAAATTAACTAATGTTATGTTTATCATGAAGTACACACATATGGGATTGTGAAGACAATAGCCTGCAAATATATCAAGAAGATGTGAGGTTTCTGCTATGTGATCGAGAATTAATAGGCCAAGTAACATAAAAAAAGTTCTGTATTTTAAGAGAGGTGTATATGCGAATTGTGTTTTTCTATGAGAATTGTGTATTTTCTATCAGAACTGTATATGATAAACAAATTCTTTTTACATTCTAATACAACCAATAGATGTCTATGTCCACTTGCTGACTACAACACTACAACCACCAACATCTAGACCATCCTTTTCATTAGGAATAGAAGATTCCCAACAAGATATGCCGTTTGTTTTGAACAGCTTTTCATCAGTAAGTAAAGGAAGCACTCTCTCATAATTCATGTAGCATACACTCACAGTTAAGAAGTTGCCTAATTATTTTCACACCAAACAGACCTTCCTTGGACATGATCAAGACTCAGCTACCAAAGCACTTGATGTCGTCAGCTCAAAGATTTTGAAAACTAGAACAATCCTTATCCCAATATATGGTTCAAACCATTATACTTTGCTTGAGCTAGACACCATTGACCGAGAATGGAGGTTCTACAACTCCATCCACAGTCTAGGGAAACAAGATAAATACTGTGTTGCGACAGCCACTCTGGTTACATAATCACTCCTTATTCTAAGAAAAATGTATGAACTCTTTTAACTGTGTATTGTAGTTTACGTGAGCAGTCTATGTGAAGTGTGAATTGTTAATGTATCCATGATCATATTCTGTAACAGAGAAAGAATGTCATGAACTACATCAACCAACGGTGCAAGAAGAAGATTAAAACATCTGCAAAGCTCGTGGCCGATTCACCACAACAAGAACCAAGCTCGTAAGTACCGTTCAACTTTCAAAACTTGTCACTGCATCTTATATAAGCCCCTAACATTAATCTTGTATTCATAGGGTTGATTGTGCAGTTGATTGCCTACATCATTCGCCAAAAGCTAATGAAAAGACCAATCGAAAGCAACCTAACAAAGCAACAATGCCTTCAAATGAGAGCAAATATTGTGCAAGCATTTGCCAGTGACCCAAAGTGATCATGGACTCCAGAGATTTATTATAACAGGATGGAAAATCTTAGAATGAAAAAATATTTTGACGAGCATGAGCTTCTTGCAAAGAGGAAAAAACAAGGATATATATTCAACTTACTCATCAAAGTTGGAATCTTTGTTGTTCATGAGTTGTATAGTGGTTAATGAAGAAATACAATCATCTTTCTCTGAATTCCATATTTCATTGTTCACAGTTTACATAGCCTTATGTTGCAGTTCGCATACACACTTCTCATAGAAAAATTTACAATTCTCATAGAAAATAACCAATTCTCATAAAAAACTTAAAGGGGTATTTTTGTAAATCACATCTTAAACGTGAAACCCTATTTTCTATGGCCTATAATTACCCCTCTTCCTCTTCCCATCTCTTCATTTCCCACCCTCATCACAACTACACCAAAATGGCAGAAGACTTGGCAAGACTCATCAAAGATGCTGTAGATGCATCACTCAAAGAGACTCGTGAAAAACTTGATGAAACCCAAGCCCGATCCTTGGAAAACCAAGACAACATCGACCTTCTCAAGAAGCAAGTCCAAATCTGCAAAGATGGGAAGCTTGCCAAAATGTTGGCAAAGGAAGCGAAAGAAGCCACTACCAGTAGAAACGTGCGACCAAGAAGACAACCACCAACTAACTAGGGAAACGTGCGACCAAGAAGACAACCACCAACTAACTAGGATCTAACTTTTCAATCTGGCTATTCTATGTTTTTTTTTTCTTTCTTAGTAGATCTCTTGTTTAAGTATGGTTCTTTCTTTGTATGTCTTCTCCTTGTATTTGGATCTATCAATTCCATCTAGGATGTATGTTTTATAAATCTGGAATTGCAATCAGTCGTCAGCTCTTTTCTTTGCCTAAGGTTTATGTAACTAAAAGGGAAAATCCAGTAAGTCAATTCAAAGGTTAAGCCAGTATTGGAGGGAAGAAAGCTCAAGAGCTAAGAGTGTGGGAAGGCTTAAATAAAGGAAGGGGAATTAAGAAACGGGAATTGCACTAAAAGGAAGTGAAGCAGCAAGGGATTCTCTTCCAAGAGCTAGCTTTCACTTACATATGTTTTGCCTTTTTTATTTCATTTCATTCATATTAACAAATTGCCAAAAATACTAAAACAAATTCAAAACATATCTATTGGATAATAAAACAAAACGAAAAAAAAAAAACAGTCCCAATTAATTAATCTTGAATATATTCTATTTTTTTTTTGGGTAATTTAGCTTGAAATTAAAAAAGGCTAACCGAATGTACAGCCTACAAGGGGCATACCCCAGGAGAAAAAGAAAAGGAAAAGAAAAAGAGTGAAAAAAGTGCAATAAACCATTCACAACCCGTATGGAGAGTATAGTAAAATAAAGTAAATAACAAGGTGCAATGTGATTTGTTATCATACCCCGTTTCACTATCCATCTATGAGGAAGAAAGCACAACGGGGTAAGATACAAACTAATACAAGAAGTAATGATTATATGAAAGCTAACTACTGCCTGGCACATCCCGCCAGGCTAGGTTATAAGATAAAGTAATCATGGTCGAATAACGACCAGTTGATGAACTATCACTGAGGAATTGCAGCAACATAGCAACTCGGCATCGAGGGGAGACTGGACAGCTACTACAGAGAAACTAGGAATTGAGAAAAGGCTCGACCTGGGGATGATGGCATCCGACAGGGGGCCCAACCCTATACACCATGCCCAATCCAACCAATCTACTACTCCCAACCAAATTACCAAGGCTTGCCAGAAAATAACCCGCCCTCAACCAAATACCAATCACCACAGACGCCAAAGATGAGATATGCAGACCAAGATTGTAAAACTCCAATCTAACCTAGTATGTCAAACATAATACCCACCTCTAAGAGAACAACTACTATAGAGGAATTAGGCTCCGAGAAGAGGCTTGAACTAGAGATGCCGGCATCCAACAAGGTTAACTCCTCAAGCACCCTGAACACCATGCCCATTCCATCCAGACTACTACACCCTTAACCTAATCCCTTAGGCTCACCAAAATCCGAAAGTGAGGCAGTACAATAGCCTCAATATGAGTATACAAGATACCGCAGGAGGACTAAAGCTATCCCTTTCAATCTATGATCAACTGTCAATCGAATCAATGACAGCCACAGAAGCTACCCCTTTCAATCAGAGAACAAACACCAATCTAATCAATGACAGCCCCAGAAGCTACCCCTTTCAATCAGAGCTCAATCACCAATCTAGTCAATGATACCCACGCAAGCTATCCTTTTCAATCAGTGCAAGACCCCAATCTAATCAATGATAGCCACGGTCACAACCCTACTACACAAGACAACCGGGCTATTGAAGCAAAGAATCTAGGAATTTAAAGAAGCTCAACAAAGAGCATGAGTGATGGAACCAACGTTGTCCAAATGAAACCGTCACAACCAATTAAAGATCATAATATATCCCAAATTGGTCTACTATAAAATACCAGGCCAGCATATAATCAAACCTGGTGTGTTCCAATTTGGAACTAAAACTGAACTTGGTCGACCTCACTGCTATGGAATTTAGTATGGGTCGACATACACCACAATTAACAGACAAAAGCTACGGCCATGGTTGACTTTGTGTAGCTCCGGTTTGGGAACGATTAATAGGTTCCACAATTGAACCACTAATTGAGATTAAAACCATTTAATGTGCAACATTCATACGAGAACACCTAAACCATACATCCAGACCATAGTGCAACATTCATACGAGAACACCTAAACCATACATCCAGACCCTAACTGTAACAGCCCTGATTTTTGGTCAGTAAAAATTTCGTTAAATATTTGAATTTTATTTGAATTACTTATTTTCTCTTGAGTGGCTATACGATTTCTTGTTAATTTCAGTCGTAGTTAGATTTTGGTCATTGGTTAACTCTCGACTAGAAACCCTACTTGACCAATTTAGTTAGTATTCCAATCGATTAAGTTGGAGGAACCGAGCAACCAACTCACCTAGTTACTAGATGAACCTTTTGAACCTCTTTGAACCTTTTTGTGCCTTTATCCATTGGTCAATAGATGTTAGGGATTTCTTTGTCCATTGGATAATAGAGTAAATCTAGTTTTCTATCTAAAGTACTTGTTTGATCATAAAGTACCTATATATATATATATAGCTATATATACTAGCTTATAGTACCATGGTATTACTTTAATGTATAAAGTACCTTACTCTTTTGTCCATTGGTTATTAACCGCAAGGGAAACTATTATCCATTGGGTAATAGCTCCAATCTTCCTACCAAGTACAAGGTTTTATTTTAATAATCAAGATTTGGATTCCCATGTACTTTTATGCATTAAAATATTGGGGTATATCTAAACCCTAGATTTTTCAAAGTACTTTATTGAATAAATAGTACTTGTACTTTATTATTATTTTAATGTGGAGAATCCTAGCCTTTTATTTTATTGGGGTACTTGGTACCACACCTATATTTAAATATAGGGCTTTTGTTCACATGCTTTAAAGGACATTTTGGGTTATTTTAATATAAAAGTTCCCTAGTTACTATCGTCCATTGGACAATAAAAGTTAGGGGAATTATTATCCATTGGGTAATAGCCCAAATCTTCCTAACTAAGTACGAGGATCCTATTTTTTATTCAAGGGTTGATTTCCCATGAACTTTTAAGCATTAGAATATGTGGGTAAATCTAAACCCTAGATTTTTAAGTACCCTAGTCAATAGATTAGTACTAGTACTTTTATTATAATCTAATGGGGAAATCTTAGGCTATATATTCTTGGTACCTAGGTGTATATAGGCATGTGTACATATATACAATATTATATATGGGTATAGATTTCCTAGAGTTCACTATTTATTAGTTTAATGGGAACATGTGTCTAATTAGGATTGTTTAATGGTTTTTGGATTTGGAAGAATCTTGTACTTTGTACCTTTATATTATATATGCATATATATATATATATATATATATATATATATATATATATATATAAGTGTACTTGTGAGAGAGAGAGAGAGAAATTGCCGAGAGAGAGAGGGAGAGGGAAGCCGAGAGAGAGAGAGAGGGAGGGAGAGAGAAAGAGAGAGGAAGGAAGAAAGAGAGAAATTTGGTTGTACCTTGACTTGATTTACCATGATCTTCTTACATCTTTCAAATCCTTGGGTGAATCTTCTTCCTAGCCAAACCTAACTCTCCATTGTACTTCTATGATTGTTTGAAACCAAATCTTGTATAAAATATCTTTCCCTCCATCAAATCTTCCAAAAATCTCCCATAATCCAATCCTTGGTACAAATCCTAGCCATGCAAGCCTAGGGTTAGGCTTTGATCTTCCAAGATTGCATGACAAGTGTCAAAAATTGAGGTATGGAGAGAGAGGGGGGGCCGGCCTTAGAGAGAGAGAGGGAGCTCAAGTTTTGGCTATAAATAGAGCCATTCCCATGCCATTCAACTCACACCTTCACTTCTTGCTCCAACTTCTCTCTAGAATTTCTTTGTTCTTTTTTTGTTCTTCATGTTCTTGAGTTGTTCTTTTGTTCTTCAAGAAACTCAACCTAAGCCGCCACTAAAACCGCCACCCGACCACCCTTCGATCCGTAAAGTAGAGTAGTTTTAGTCAAGAAGAAGTTTCGAGAGAAACCATTCTCTTTCGAAGCTCCCGAAGGCATACCGTAGGAAGTTACTCCATCCGACCACCGATTGCCGTCCGTAAGCCGTTACTACCGCCAAGAAGTAAGGTAGGAATTCCTTATCTCTATGCCTAAATATAATGTAGGTACCCATACTTACTCGATGAATACGTAGGTTATTTACCATGTGAATCGAAGTATTCGTATTTTGATATTTCAAGGAGTTTGAGTTGCATATGTGAATTGATTGTGTTACTTGTGGTATATTATAGAATTGGATGATCTTGTTAGTATATTTCATACTTACTTTTGTCTTACCGCAAAGTCTTTGCATGTAAACGAGACATGAGAACCGAGAAAGTAGAAACATGGCACCTAGGGTGTGATTAACGAAAGGAAATGTATTCCGAGGAAGGAAATATTTTGAAACTACATTATGACCGGTTTTGGTTGCATAATGTGAGTTGTGTGTGTGCGTGTGTAAAAGAAAGCTTTGTGAAAAACCCAATGAGAACCCGGAGCGGCGGAATCATTGTGGGATACTCGGGAACCCGGAGCGGCGGAACCGAGGGTTTTGAATTGTGGCTTGGTTATCCGCGGTACGGAGCCAATGCAATTGTGTGCCAATAGGAACCCAGCGTGGCGAAACCATTGTGAGGATACTCGGGAGACCGGCACGGCGGAACCGAGGTTGGGTGTGTGGCTTGGTTATCCGTGGTACGGAGCCAATGCAATTGTGTGCCAATGGGAACCCGGTGCGGCGGAACCATTGTGAGGATACTCGAGAACCCGGATACCGAGGTTGGGTGTGTGGCTTGGTTATCTGCGGAGAGGAGCCAATGCAATTGTGTGCCAATGGGAACCCGGTACGGCGGAACCATTGTGAGGATACTCGGGAACCCGGAACGGCGGAACCGAGGTTGGGTGTGTTAAACAAATGATTTTGAAAGATGGATTGGTATGTGAAAATGTTGACACGGTCTACAATGAGTCGCGTAGGAGAAACTCAAAAAATATTGGACACCAACTATAGTTGATTAACGAATATGGATGTGTCGTTGTTAGCTGCGTATACATGTATCATGTGGAAATCGATGATTGTATAACCTGTTGTTTGTAAGTTATGGGTTAGCGGGTATGGGATTGTTCTGCTGAGCTTTTGTAGCTCATGGTGTTACCTTTGGTGACCCTGATATATTATATCGGTGGCGACGCTGGTATAATGTGTCAGACCTTGTAGATGTTCAAGACGAACAGTTCACCGTGGAAGCTTTTGGAGCAGAGGAGCTTGCTAGGATGGAAGAGCAAGCAGAGTAGTATTAGGAACCCTAGTTTCCTTCCTTGTTGAATAAATGTACCCTTTACTTATGATGTATTTATGATGTAATAATGAGCTAGATTCTCTTTATTATGTAATAAATGCCTCATTAACGTACCCAAAAATCGGGGCATTACACTAACATAGATTAAGATGTAACCTCAGATTTCAGTGTATAAGTTTGTTGAGAAGCAGCAGTGAGAACCGTTTGAGGTTTGGATTCCAGAACTACACCTCATTGTTGCCCTGTAAGCCACAGCCGCACTAGTAGTTAACCCATTTCCGCATCACTGTCCACTCCAAACACATTCGGCTGGGCGTCTGGGCTTAGATATATTGGGTATTGTGAGTTGGTGTTGGGTCGATTCACCAAGGATGAAGAAGATGAAGATCTGCTGTTGATAGATTAGGTTTGGAACTGAGATTATCCCTTTCTCTCTTTGGACCGATTCACCATGGATGAAGAGAAAATCGGCAAAAATGGTGGATTTAATCGCGGAGATCCCATTTCTCTAGTTAACCTCAAGCCTCGAGGATAGCCCTATAACGAGCACGATCAGAGCGTGAAATTACCTCTGGATCGGGTTGTAGAGCTTTGATGCCTCAAAATCGAGTTTTCTTCAAGCTGGTTCATCCAGTCGGCGGCTCACACCAACGAGTTTAAAGCAAGTCGCCGAGGAATCGCTAGCCAGTTGTGGAAATTGGTCCATGAGTGGAAATTGGTCCATGAGTGGAATGAAGAATAGATTCAAGATTGAATCCATATAAACCAATTGAGATTGGTGGTTCTATGTTAAAATTTTGGTTTTTTGTAAAGGGGATTGCATTCTCTCTCTAGCCCGGAGAGAGAAGTCTCAACCCTCCGTTGTGTTCCTAAAGACATGATTTTGGCAACTGTTTTTGTTTTCTTTATTATTATTTTTATTTTTTATTATTTTTCAAGCAAAGATCTCTATATTTGTTTTTGTTGTTGTTTTTTTTAATTTTTCGAGGAAAAATTACCCAATTGTTACACTTGAAGCCATTCACCACGTGTATCACTACCACCTTCCCACTCCAATAAATACCTGAAAAGTTACACAACCGCACACACCTTTTCATTTCCAGAGAGAGAGAGAGAAGAAATCTCTGAGGCAAACTACTATGGCAGTAACAAATCAAAACACTCCGAACAACGCTCCGATAATCTCACCGATGGAGGATGCGGTGAAGAAGATCATTGAGGAGCATGTGGCTCCTCTCAAAGCTAAAGTGGCTTGCCTGCAACACTTGCACAATATACAGAGCATGGATCTTATCCGCCTCAAGATGGTGATCACGACATTACGGGAGGCTACCACAGAAGAAGAGGACGAGGAGGAAGAGGAAGAGGAAGAATCACAGAAGAAGTTAGGCTTTGGTGGCCCCAACTACTTTTTGGAATGTTAGGGTTTGTAGTTGTTCATCAACATTTTGGGAATTTTTTCCTCCTTTTTGGCTCCTTCCTCAAATGATTATGGAATCTAACTCCGATGAAAGTTAGGGTTTGTAGTTGGGTTAAACCAATGATGCTATAATTAGTACTATTTGACTCTGATGATAATTAGGGTTTTCTGCATGTTAAGCTGGATTTCATCTATGTTAAATCTTGTTTGCTATATGTTAGTATGGTTTGGTGTATGTTAATTTGCTGCATGTTGTGTTAGAATTTAACTTATTATGGAAAATACACACTTCTCATAGACAGTTCTAATAGCAAATACATAGTTCCCATACAAAAAACACAATTCTCATTACGTAGTTCTCATAGAAAGTTCGCATAGCAATTTCACTCATTGATAGTTCTCATAGACAGTTTCCATAAGCTACAATACACACAGGTTGCTTAGATACTTCACATAATTCAAAGTGCTAGAACAAACACAGAATTTGTAATAAAAACCAAAAAAATTTCTTATTCTCAACAATTATTTCACGAATCAAATCCAATAACATTGTTTTTTGTACGACTCAATTATTAAAACCTAAAAACCAGGCTTCAAATCCTCCTTACAAGTAAGTTTGTTATGATTTCCCATTTTCCCACACCTACCACACTTCATTTCTCTAACCTTCTCCCCATTCGAACAAATTCTCTTCTTCTTAGGCCTCCGTAGAGGTTTTTTTGACAAGGGTGGTAAAATACTAGTACCACAATCAACCACATCACATTTCCATAATGATGCAACCGGGTAAATTGGTTTTGAATACACCTCATGATAACTCTCAACGTGAAAATAATGCTCTACATACAAGTTCAAATCCTTACCACTATATTTGATAGCATAGACAGCGTGACAACAAGGGAATCTATTCAACTACCACCAACAACAACTGCATGTACGCCTCCCAATATCAACACTTACAGACAGATCGGTGTTAACTTCAAATATATCAGCACTTGAAGGAATCACTTTCCATGTTTTAACTAAATCATATAACTTTTCCAACCGAGACTCCCCATAAGGACAAATCACCTGCTTCCATTTACTTGCCTTTTCTCTCCTCAAACACATTGATTTCATCATCTTCTTCCTTATACAATCAACCATATCCTCCACGGGCAATTCACGCTCTTTCAATATCCATGAGTTAAAGCACTCAGCTAGACTAGAGGACATTACTCCATAACGTTGGCCCGGGAAATAAACATTCGCCCAGCGCTCATTAGGCAACTCCGACAGAAAATGAACAACTACTGCACCACTATGTTTCAGCAAATTACCCATATGCTTATTAAACTTTACCACAGTGGGAGCATAAGCGCATTTCGAAAACACTCTGATCAAATTCTCTTTATACATGACATTTGTGGAAGCCAAACAAGTACACAAGTTACCCTTCAAATGATAACGACAATAAGCATGAAAGCTTAAAGGAAACACCTTAGCAATACCTTCTTTTATTCCTTTGTGACGGTCAGATATAAAAACAACCCTTCTCTCTTCATCCAAAATACCATGCAACTTCTCTATAAACCAAAGCCAATTATCTTTATTCTCAGAATCAACCACACTAAAGCACAATAGAAATAGACCTGAAAAGAAAAAAATAATTCATAAACCAGTTCTGAAAGTTCTCATACTTCAGGAACCACTTCTCATAATTCAAAAACCAGTTCTCATAGTCCAGACACCATCTCTCATAGTTCAGAAATCAGTTCTCATAGTTCTGAAAACAGTTCTCATAGTTTTGAAAACAATTCTCTTATTTCTCATAGTGCACTGGAGCCTATGTGAACTGTGTCTTATAGTCATATGAGAATTGTATATGTGATCTAGTTCATATCTGCATTACCATCTTTAGCTTAAGCAAACATCAAGCATCCCATATGACTATAAGAAATTAGTTCTCATAGTTCTTAAAACAGTTCTCATATTTCTCATAGTGCATTGTAGCCTATGTGAACTATTTCTTATAGTCATATGATAATTGTGTATGTGATCTATTTCATGCCTGCATTACCACCTTTAGCTGAAGCAGACATCAAGCATCCCATGTGACTATAAGAAACCAGTTCTCATAGTTCAGACACCAGCTCTCATAGCTCTGAAACCAATTCTCACAGTTTTGAAAATAGTTCTCATATTTCTCGTAGTGCATTGTAGCCTATGTGAACTATGTCTTATAGTCATATGAGAATTGTATATGTGATCTATTTCATACCTACATTACCATCTTTAGCTGAAGCAAATATCAAGCATCCCATATGTCTTGCCTTCAAGAACGTTGCATCAACGGATAAAACTGGCCTGAAGTATTTAAATTCTTGTACACAGGCATCAAACGCTACAAACAACCTCAAAAAACAATTTGTACTTTGATCCCACTCAACATAAAAAACACTTCTAGGATCTGAATTTAGAACAACATTACGATACCATTGAAGTTGATTAAAAGAAACTAAATAATCTCCAAATGCACTTGACTTGGCTTTCTGGACACCTAACCAAGCATGATTATATGACACATCCACCCAATAATACTCCTTCATATCATTAACAACAGGACGTTTCTTTGACTTGTCTTGAACATCATCCTTTATCAATTGACTAATCAGAGTTGAATTAGCATGAAAGTTCTTTGTCATACGCCCAGCAACACCACAAGAATGAACATTATAATACCTTCTGATGTAAAAGCAACCACTGACCTTGTCAAGTCTAGCATTGATATTCCACTTGCAAGATTTTACCTTACAAACTGCAGTCACTCTCTGTTTCATTCTTGACAAAGTCAAACTCAAAAGAATGGACAATTGAATATTTCCGTAATGCATCATAAAAACCTTCCGAACCCCTGACAAACAACTGACAAACACTTTTAATAAGCTCTGTTCACCCATCGGACAACCTTGGCGCTGCTGATGCGAGCAAAACATAGCTACCAAATCATCTTCTTTACCTACATCTCCCATTGATTCCAACCGACGGCCAACTAACTCTTGCCCAATGAAAGAAATGCCCTTACTAGTGCTAACACCAACATCACCACCACTATCAAAAACCCCACTACTATTAGCACCAACATCACCACCACACCCACTAGTACCACTATAAAAACCATGACTATCTACTACTATAACTTCAATGCAATTCAATCCAATACTATCAGCTACAGCAAACATCACCTCCAAAGCTTCATCATTATATTACACGGTGCTAGGATGATCACGTATAGCATAAAACAGTTGCAATGAATGTCTTCTCAACTCATTAAACTTGCCACACAATATCTTCACAAAATCTCTGAATCTCAAAGATCGAGACAACTTTATTCCGGCACACAATCCATTGTATTTGCAAAAACAAATCAACAATTTCTTCATTTCCCTAACAAAAAAACAAACAATTCACACAAAGAAAACCGACGCAGTTCCCATAAAATCGACACAATTCTCATATAAAATACATGTAGAGACCCGGAAAATCTTAATTCTTGAAATATTTATTAAATGTCTAATTGGAAAATTGTGGTTTATTTGGTGGTTAATTAGATTGAGGGTTGAAGTGAAATAATAGGAGATTGAGGGAGTAGGTGTGTGATAAAAAGATATATGAGTATATATAGGGTGGGTGTGTGGTGTAGGAGAGTATTTTTCATCTCCCGTCTCTCTCTCTCATTCGTTCCCTCTCTCTCTTGCCGAAAACCTTTCTCTCTCTTCTCTAACTCATAAACCTGCTCCATCTCACAAAACCCTCAAAGATTAACTTCTCTCCGGCCTTTCATTCATGTTCTTGAGCAAAAAAATCTCTGGGCTGAGCTAGAATCGAAGATTTGAAGTTCAAAGAGGCTAGTGCTTGCTCAAATCTCGTAGATCTTGGTGTTCGTCGCGAGGTAAGGACTTTTTTACCTCTTTTATATGTTTATATGATGATTTGATGCAAGAATCGAACTTTGATCGTCTCCTTTTGTTCATTTGAAAGCTGTCAAAAAACTACAGAAATCACCCGAAATCGCCTGGCGATCTATCCCTGGACTTGGGGGATCGATCCCCTTTGTTCTGTTTTCATCCAGTGACTGCAGGGATCAATCCTTGACGGAGGAGGGATAGATCCCCCTCCCCTTTGGACAGCCGTTTTGCTGTTTTGCTCTCTTTCGACTGTATCGACCACCGATCGTTTCTAAACCCTTTTAGACACTTCCAAACCTATTCTTTGCATGTCCAATTGACTTCCTACGAATACTCAATGTTGTCCTTGATCCATTGGTCTCCTGTTAGTAAGGAATGAATAATAGTTTAATTGGTTAAAAGGCCAACAAGATGCAACTTATGATTGAATGATTACTTTGTGAATGATTGTGGCATACTTATGACATTGTTGGCATGTCGTGACATACTTTATGAATGAATGTGGATTTGGGAAAGCCTTAACATGCATATTGTGTGAACGAATAGTTGTTTGGGTCGGTGGTCGAATTAGGAAGTCTCGTAACGCAAGGGGTGGTAATACGAAGACTTAGATGGTCTCGTAACGCAAGGGGTGGTAATACGGAGATCCTAGATGTTGGTGCACACTATAACGCTAGGGTTGGTAATACAATGACTCTTGTGGAGTTAAATTGTAATGCAATGGGTGGAAATACAATCGGTGGAGATTGATGTTAGTGAGTCGTGTCGAAATTGTTGATTTGCTTGAGTATTGGGAACAATATGGTATAAGGCGATTATAGCATATCTTAGAACGATTGTCTTGAATGATTGGCATATCCTTGAGTTGATTGTATTTTGTCGTTTGAGTTAAATCCTCTTGTTTTCTTTCCTTTGCACTTATCCCCATGTTTGCATATAGAATTGGTAAAGATTTTACTACTGGGCTAGTGTAGCTCAACCTAATCTTTCTTTTCGGGTTCAAATGCTGGACAGTAGCCCGCATGCATTGCGTGTTTAGAAATGAAAGACTTTTGGAAGTTAACTATTTTAGTTACTTAATCATCTTTTCTAAAGGACTTTCTTTTGATAAAGATGGGTTTGTAACTATTCATTCTAGAAATTCCTTTTGACTAAACCGTTCGTAACTTAATGGTTTGTTCGAACATGTATTTAAGTTTTCTATGGGGCCGGAGTGCCAAAGTTGTATAACTTTAATCATGGGGACTTGTTTTGTAAAGATTAACCTATGGGAACTCTTTGGGTATAATTTATGATATGTGAGGATCTTTTATCAAAAAGGACTATTTATTTATGTTAAAAATCGAGGGCATGATAATTTGATATCAGAGTATATAGGTTTGAATACTTTAAGACCGTGGGGAGACTTCTAGTCTCATGGGTTCAAAATGTCACATCTTTTACAAGACATATGTGTGCTTATGTGCATTGACCTTACTTGGCTTATGTGGCATTGTATTTCAATATCGTAGAGTTGTTTTGACCCATGTTGGGATAGTTGGGGGCTTAGACCTCATAAATTGATGTTGTTATTGATGAACTTTTCTTTTCTTATAACTTTAGTAAGATGCCTCCGAGAACGCGTGCTAGAGCAGGTGAGGTCGAAAGTCGGGGTGGCCGTGGTCGAGAAGCACCGGTTGAGGATGAGGTTAGCCAGCATAGGGAGAATCCGAATAGGAATCTGAGGGATGGGGTCGGACATGGTCAGGGAGAAGAAGTACCGGTAGTTCAAAATCCTTTTGCCAGGGATTTTGTCGCGGCTCTTGCCGCTGCAAACCTTCTAAAACCCAGCTCCTAGGGAAAGTGCGGATAGTCGTGCATTATCGGCAATGATGGAGTTTAGCCGTAGAAATCCACCACCTTTTGATGGGTCGAGCAGTGACCAGTGGCCGATCATTAGCTACCTCAGATCCAAAAACTCTTCAGGGCCCTTATGAACACGGAGGATGACTTGCGAGTCAATATCGTGGCCATTCAACTTACCGAGGAGGCAAATGAATGGTGGGAGTACGTGTTGGAATCAAGAAAGTATGCGAGGAGAGTGGCAAGGACCGCGGCTCAAGCAAATGAGCAAGATGTTGAGAACATAACTTGGGCCGAATTTAAGGTGCTCTTTGAGGAGCAATATTTTTAGGAAACGAGCCATGACCAATTGAGGGACGAGTTTGAAGGGTTAGAGCAAGGGGATATGGTAGTGTCAGAGTATGCGATGAAATTCTAATCTTTATCTCGTTTTGTGCCAAAATTGGTGGCTTCTGAGGAAAGGAAGTGTAGGCGGTTTGAAAGAGGCTTGCACGACACCGTGAGGAAGTTTGTTATGGCACAACGCAAAGGAAAGTTCTTCGAAACGTTGAGTGTGCGAGGAGCATCGAGACACCAAAGGAGGCACCCAAAAATCCAAAGGTTTAGGAACCTAGGCAACCAGCAGGGGGTATGAGTTCATCGTTGGAAAGTTTGGGTAGTCAAGGGAGGAAGAGACAAAGGGATCAAATATCAACTTCGCAGGGTCCGTCAAATTTTAGGCCTCCACCTTCTTCTTCGTTTGGGACTCGAGGAGTTTCCAATAGACCTCCAATCGTACACCATGAGTGTGGTTAGTCAGGGCACATTCGCGCCTAGTGTCCGCGACTTTTGAACACATGCTTTACTTGTGGGAAGGGTGGTCACTTTGCAAGGAATTGCCCGCGTGGAGAAGGGGCACGTAGTGAGTCGGGTTCAGTGCAGCAGCCAAAGGGTGGACAAGGTTCTAGTTGGCAAATGTTTGGGGGCAATCAGAGGCAGCAGCAGTCTCATTTTCGTCAGACCACATCAGCCCAAGGATCTCAAGTTGAGAGAGAAGCGAGTTCTTCGATGCCTACTCAGGGTTCCGGTCATTGGGGTGGACACGTTCAGAGTCAGACCACTCACGAAAACTTCAGTTGCGAGGGGTACATTTCTCTTGTTTAACTCCTTTGCTAAAGTGTTATTTGATTCTAGAGCATCGCATTCATTCATTGTTGCATCTTTTGCTTGTGCTTTGGAATTGGAAACCAAATGTATCAATCCTCCGTTGTTTGTTGAGACACCTATATGAGAGAGATCACCGTTAGATCGTATTTGCTGGGATTGTGAGCTTATCATTCAAGATCGTCGCTTTACCTTTGACTTCATTGTATTGAATATGTCTGGGTTCGATCTTATATTGGGAATGGATTGGTTGTCCACGTTTCACACTACCATAGATTGCTTCAAGCGTCGGGTCCGCATTTGTCCGCCTGGAGGTGCTTGTTTTGAGTTCTTCGGGGAGCGTCAAGAACCGATAGAACCGTATTTGTGTGAGTCTCGAGAACAAGAGTCGATGTATGCCTTATTAGCGAGCTTATCTTTCGTGCTTATCTTGATCGTTTCGTGGTTGTATTCGTGGATGATATCCTTATCTACTCGCCTTCGTAGGAGGAGCACCAATCTCATCTTTCTACCGTTCTTAAACTCTTGAGAGCGCACTGTTTGTATGCCAAGTTTAGTAAGTGTGAATTTTGGTTGTCTGAGGTTAAATTTTTGGGTCACGTTGTATCGAAAGATGGGGTATCGTTGACCCAGGAAAGATAGAGTCCGTAATGAGTTGGCAACGACCGAAGAATGTGTTCGAGATTCGTAGTTTCTTGGGCTTGGTCGGGTACTATCGTCATTTTGTGCTTGATTTCTCTCGCCTAGCGGCTCCCATGACTAAATTGACTCGTAAGGGAACTCGCTTTATTTGGAGTGATGTGTGTGAGAAGGCCTTTGAGGAATTGAAGAGAAGGTTGACTACTGTGCCAATTTTGGTTGTGCCCAAACGAGGAGTTGTTTATTCTGTGTATTATGACGCTTCAAAAGAGGGATTGGGGTGTGTGTTGATGCAATTGGGGCGAGTGGTGGTGTATGGATCGCGGCAGTTGAAAACTCACGAGCGGAACTACCCTACCCATGACTTGAAACTTGCGGCCGTCGTCTTTGCTTTGAAGAGTTGGCATCATTATCTTTACGGTGAGAGATTTGAAGTCTTTTCCGATCACAAGAGTCTAAAGTATTTATTTTCTCAAAAGGAGCTAAATTTGCGACAACGCTGATGGATGGAACATCTAGAAGACTATGATTTTGAGTTGCAAAATCATCCGAGAAAGGCGAATGTGGTAGCGAATGCGTTAAGTAGAAAATCAACACAACTTGCGAGTTTTGCCATCCATGAGTGGAAGACGATGAATGACTTGGGCTCGTATGCGTTGCATTTTGAAGAGGCCCGTGATGGAGTCACCATGTGTAACTTAACCGTTCAATCAACTTTGTTAGTGCGAGTGATTGAGGCCCAACAACAAGATGAAGAAGCGGGGGAATTTTGCACCAAGTTTCTTAGCAGAAATGCTCGAGAGGGGTGGATGATTCATGCCAATCAAGGTTTACGATATCAAGGAAAATTGTTCATACTCGTCTCGTGTCGGGAAGAAATATTGAGAGAATTTCACCATTCATCGCTAGCTGTGCATCCGGGAGGAACGAAAATGTATCATGACATGCGTAGGCAATTTTGGTGGCCGGGAATGAAGAGAGATGTAGTTTTCGTGTCCAAGTATCTTACGTGTGTCTTTCGTGCCAACAAGTCAAAGCTGAGCATCAATGACCCGCGGGGGAGTTACAACTGTTACCAGTGGCCAAGTGGAAGTGGGAGAACGTGACCATGGATTTCATTACTGGTTTACCGAGGTCGCCGATGGGGGCATCATGCCATTTGGGTGATAGTCGATTGATTGACCAAGTCTGGGCACTTTTTACCTATTCAGGTTACGGATTCGATTGATACGCTTAGTCGTTTGTACATTCGTGAGATTATCTGCCTTCATGGAATTCTCATCTCTATTGTGTTGGATCGAGATCCAAGGTTTACCGCACTCTTTTGGCAGAGTCTGCAAGCTGCTCTTGGCACCAATCTCTTATTTAGAACCGCGTATCATCCTTAAATGGATGGGCAATCCGAGAGAACGATTCAAATTTTAGAAGATATGCTTCGGGCTTGTGTTATGGATTTTCGGGGAAATTGGGAGGATCACCTACCTTTAGTCGAATTTGCGTACAACAATAGTTACCAATCCAGTATCGAGATGGCACCATATGAAGCTTTATATGGGAGACCGTGTCGATCACCCATGTGTTGGACCGAGTTAGGCGAGGGTACGTTGGTTGGGCCGGAATTGATCCAAGAAACTTCCGAGAACATGAGAATGATTCGTCAACGTCTTCTTGAAGCACACAATGGAGAACCACCGAGCAAGTCAAAGTGATCCGTCAACGGCTATTAAACGGGCAAAGTAGGCAAAAGAGTTATGCCGATCGTCATCGCTGACCATTATAGTTTGAAGTGGGGGATCGCGTGTTTCTTAAGGTGTCGCCGCATCAGAGATTATCTCGTTTTGGGCAAAGGGGCAAACTTTCATTGCATTTTATGGGGCCGTTTGATATTATCGAGATGATCGGGAAAGTGGCATATCGATTAGCTTTACCACCGAGGCAATTGGGCGTCCATGACTTATTCCATGTGTCGATGCTGTGAAAGTACGAGCCGGATCTGTCACATGTTCTAGAGTGGTCCGAACTTGAGTTGGAAGCCAACGCATCCTATGGAGAGGAACCGATACGTATCCTAGATTCGCGCAAACAAATTTTGAGGGGTAAAACCATTCCGTTAGTGCGAGTTCTATGGAGTAATCTTGGGAAAGAAGAATCAACCTGGGAAAGGGAAAGACGAAGTAAGGGAGAAGTATCCTCAATTATTTCTGAATTAACCAATGTGAGTCTTAAGATTTTAACTTTGTGATTGTAAGCTTGTTGTTTGGTTATATGTGTTGTGGCACGAGCATAACTACTTGACGCATAATCTTATTTGGTTAGAGTTGTAAATTTCGGGATGAAATTTCTTTAAGGAGGATAGACTATAGAGACCCGGAAAATCTTAATTCTCGAAATATTTATTAAATGTCTAATTGGAAAATTGTGGTTTATTTGGTGGTTAATTAGATTGAGGGTTGAAATGAAATAATAGGAGATTGAGGGAGTGGGTGTGTGATAAAAAGATATATGAGTATATATAGGGTGGGTGTGTGGTGTTGGAGAGTATTTTTCATCTCCCATCTCTCTCTCTTATCCGTTCCCTCTCTCTCTCTCTAGCCAAAATCCTTTCTCTCTCTTGTCTCACTCAAAAACCTTGATCCATCTCACAAAACCCTCAAAGATTAACCTTTCTCTAGCCTTTCATTCGCATTCTTGAGCTTGGAAATCCTTGGACTGGGCTTGAATCGAAGATTTGAGGTTCAAAGAGGCCAGGGCTTGCTTAAATCTCGTAGATCTTGGTGTTCGTAACGAGGTAGAGACTTCTTTACCTCGTTTATATGTTTATATGATGCAAGAATCGAACTTTGATCATCTCCCTTTGTTCATTTGAAAGCTGTCAGAAAACTACAGAAATCGTTTGAAATCGCCTAGGGATCGATCCCTAGACTTGGGGGATCGATCCCCCTTTGTTCTGTTTTCATCCACTAAGTGCAGAGATCGATCCCTGATGGAGGAAGGATCGATCCCCCTCCCCTTTGGACAGTCATTTTGCTGTTTTGTTCTCTTTCGACCTATCAACCCTCGATCGTTTCTAAACCCTTTTGGACACTTCAGAACCTATTCTTTGCATGTTCAATTGACTTCCTATGAATAATCGATGTTGTCCTTGATCCATTGGTCTCCCATTAGTAAGGAACGAATAATAGTTTAATTGGTTAAATGTCAATAAGATTAAATGTCAATAAGATGCAACTTATGATTGAATGATTACTTTGTGAACGTTTGTGGCATACTTGTGACATACTTTATGAATGAATATGGATTTGGGAAAGCCTTAAAATGCATATTGTGAGAAGGAATAGTTGTTTGGGTCGGTGGTCAAATTAGGAAGTCGCGTAACGCAAGGGGTGGCAATACGAAGACTTAGATGGTCTCGTAACGCAAGGGGTGGTAATACGGACATCCTAGATGTTGGTGCACACTGTAACGCTAGGGGTGGTAATACGGTGACTCTTGTGGGGATTAAACTGTAACGCAAGGGTGGAAATATAGTCGGTGGAGATTAGTGTTAGTGAGTCGTGTCGAAATTGTTGATTTGCTTGAGTATTGTGAACTATATGGTATAAGGCAATTATAGCATATCTTAGAACGATCGTCTTGAATGATTGGCATATCCTTGAGTTGATTGTATTTCGTCGCTTGAGTTAAATCCTCTTGTTTTCTTTCCTTTGCACTTATCCCCATGTTTGCATATAGAATTGGTAAAGATTTTTCTACTGGGCTAGTGTAGCTCAACCTAATATTTCTTTTCAGGTTCAAATGCTGGACAGTAGCTTGCATGCATTGTGTGTTTGGAAGTAAAAGATTTTTGGAAGTTAACTGTTTTAGTTACTTAATTATCTTTTCTAAAGGACTTTCTTTTGATAAAGATGGGTTTGTAACTATTTATTCTAGAAATTCATTTTAACTAAACCATTTGTAACTTAATGGTTTGTTCGAACATGTATTTAAGTTTTCTATGGGGGCGGAGTGCCAAAGTTGTATAACTCTAATCATGGGGACTTGTTTTTTAAAGATGTTAACCTATGTGAACTCTTTGGGTAAAATTTATGATATGTTAGGATCTTTTATCAAAAAGGACTATTTATTTATGTTGAAAATCGAGGGCGTGACAATACACAGTTCTCATATAAAAAAAAACACAGTTTTCATAAACCGTTTTCATACAGTTTTCATAGGAATTAAACAGTTCTCATGCAAAATACACCAAAAGACAGTTCACATCAAAATCTAACAACAAACACAATGATAGTTCAAGCTTGGCCTCAATCTAACAACATAAATGACATTTAAATAATAAAAATATAAAAATAATCACATAAACAGTAAAATAATCAAAATCTAACAACATAAACGATATTTAAATAATAATAATATGAAAATAATCACATAAAGAGTGAAATAATCAAAATCTAACAGCATAAACGATATTAAATACGTCATTTGCTCGACTCCATCAACCTGCACCTCCTTAGGCACCACAAAGCTACAACAAATCACAAAGCAACATACATCACTACTAAATAAAAAGTACATCAACTGAATAACTAATCAAATCTAACAACATACACCACATTAAAATTAAAAAAAAAATACCTCAATAGATCGATTGAATCTCAATCCGACGCAATTCCTCTCTCAATCGAACATCAATCGCTCAAGCTAGACGTCAATCTCTCTCTCTCTCTCTCTCTCTCTCTCTCTCTCTCTCTGTCTCTCTCTCTCTCTCTCTCTCTCTCTCTCTCTGTGCCAATATTCTTTTGAAAACAAGCCTATATATAGTCAACCCTAAAAAGGGCAAAAACGTCCATGACCCAACATACCCGAGCCATCCAGCTTCGGGAAAATATTTCAGGGTTGGGATCAAACCAAGCCTAAAAAAGAGGACCGGCCTCTAATTTTCTAAACCATTTTTGGATCTATTGGTGGTTTAAGGAAATTAATTCGATCTTCTCCAACATAAGTCCTAAATTAAACTAGACTTCTGGACCAAAGATTTAAATGTTTCCCATTTGTCTGTCCAATACTGCTAGTATATATGGTACTAGAATGATGGCAACATCTATTAGGAGTGGAAAAGGCCCAAACTCACTAGACCTGCTCCCAATAAGGCTGTGGCCTTTACTAAACAACTCTTGATTTTTCGGCCCAACAAAACCAGAACAAATTAGTTGGTTTTGCCTCCTTTTCGGCCTCCAAACATATCAAAAAAATTAAAAACCACTACGAACAAGATAGATTAATCAGTGTCATCCACATCACACCAATTTTAAACCTATGATATAGTACCTTGATTTGGAAAATTAAGATAGTAATGTACGTCTATTTGACTGCATTATGAGAGAGAATTAAGGGGGGGGGGGGGGGGGGGGGGGGGGGGGGGGGCGGGCGAGAATTTTGATACATGAGAAAGAAAAAATGGTCACGCGAAGTTTGAAGGTCATCGTTAGAAACTTCTACGTAGGCAACATCTTTGGTAATGGTAGAGTATTTATATGAGGAGACTTTGATTTGGCTAAAATTCTAGTTCACTGTCATACAGTCCTCTAATCTAGTGACGCTTATTTCAAGTCATTTAATTATTCCAAGTCAAGATCATATATATACATTTTTGGGAATTTGTGGAAATCTCTCATTTTAGTTGGTGTTGCAGTGCACTTTTATATCACTTTTTTTAATTTAAGAATTCTTTTATATGGCATGCACAACGCTAGCATATCAAATGTATGAAATTTTGAACTAACTACACATTCGTTTTTAATTATACAAGTAGAACTTGATAGATATTTTATTCTTTTTTAGTGTAAAAATATGTTAAAATTAAATAACAAAATTACAACCTACTATTTGCATCTAATACAACTGAAAAAAAGACTTATTAACAGATGTTTTAAATCAAGGTAATTAAATATCTAATTATTCTTTTCGTAAAGCAAGTCACACATCCTTCCATTTCAAGTTCAGACATGGAACATTTTAAAAATGAGAGCACTCATCAAATTGTTGTTTAATTATGTATCCATTCAGTGGTGGATCCAGGAATTTCACGTAGAGGGGTCACGTTTCGAGTACAAGGTCGGCCCTTAAATTTCAAAGCCCAAGGTAAACCTTAAATATGAGGTAGTTGATAATTTTTTGTGACAGTAACTGAAAAAGATAAAATCACTTGAAGAAAGTTGAACATTTGTTGTAACATTGTTAAGTTTAATTTTGTATGAAGATCATGTAATGGACAACAACAAACTTGCTAAGAATACAAATATATATATATATATATATATATATATATATATATATATATATATATATCATTTTATAATTACACTCATAATCAAGTTCCAAAAATGTCCATGCTAGTACTTTCAAAATTGAATATAATCTTTTTAATGATCAAATTTTTGGTAAAACAATAAGTTTCAAGTTACAGAAAAAGAAAAAAATTGAAACAAAGTCAAATATCTTTAATCATACTAATGTTTTAATGTACAAGGTAAGAAATCCTTTGTTAAAAAGGGAGCAATAAAGGCAGACAGTAGGTATTGAACTGCTGAGCTCTTGTGAAGGAGCCGTGATCTCTACCACTACACTAGTAATTGTTATGTTAAAAATGGTATCATATACCACTACACTAGTAATTGTTATGTTAAAAATGGTATCATATACCACTACACTAGTAATTGTTATGTTAAAAATGGCATCATATATATTATTTATTAACAAACCACGTGACCCTCCTGTGCCTACATTGGATCCACCCCTGCATGAGCCCGACTATTGTGTTTTCTCGTTAATTAATCCATAAAATCAGTAGGAGTCCAAACAAACACCACTAGCGCCTTCGATGACTTGCTGAAGAGACACTCCTAAGTGAGAGTTTGTATAATAGGAAAGGCTTATTTAGAATCATAAGTCTAGTGGCACTGTATTTTGACACTATATTTGTAACTCTATGTGTGGAGCCCACAACACTTGTGTCTGTGTGCTAAAAAAAATACGAATAAACTCTTCAATGGAATTCAAATTCACAAACTCGCACATGCCACTTGGTGGGATTCGAAGGCCCTATAGCGTGTAGAGAGTAATCTCAGTCATTCGAAAGTGTTTTCAATGATCCGGATTTAAAATCTCCTATAGGGAAGAGTTATTCTTTTTCATGAATGAGTTTATTTTAAATCTGAACCATTAAATACTAAGATAGAGGGATGTGATTATTTCATACACCCTGTAGCAAGTTTGCAAGTTTGATCACTACAGGGCCCCGCTTCCCACTTAGTGCTACAAGCCTGCCTGCAACCCCAAAATATTGTACTCCATGTGAAAAAGGAAAACAACGCACGGTTAACAAAAAAACCCGGTGACAATGGAAACCCAACTTTATTCACAGGCACAGGGGATTCCGTACCTATTCAGTACCAACCACCCATCCATCGAAAAACCCTCCCAAGTTTCACAAGAACTTTCCTTTCTCAGACCATACTCCATACATATCCATTTAATCCTAACCACGACTTTTGAACATTCAAGAATTCCGCCCCCAGGTACGATCGAGGCCCACAACGACCAAAGACTCCACCAAGTCGTTCCCATTTTTTTCCACAGCCTAGACATTATTCTATACTACTATTCTCTTCTATTACCAAAATCATCATCTCACAGAATATAAAGGCAAGGCCAAGAAAGAAAACACGAATCTTGATCCAGCCGTGTCAAAAATCCCAAGCCATGGCGACCGCTCTGGCGTACCAATATTCCCACCTCCCGGTGGTACCCACGTGGCTAAACAAGGGTGACAACGCATGGCAAATGACCGCATCAACACTTGTGGGCCTCCAAAGCATGCCGGGCCTAGTCATTCTCTACGCTAGCATCGTGAAAAAGAAATGGGCCGTGAACTCTGCTTTTATGGCCCTATATGCCTTCGCTGCCGTCCTGATTTGTTGGGTGCTAGTATGCTACCGGATGGCTTTCGGTGATAAATTGCTCCCTTTCTGGGGAAAGGGTGCACCGTCACTAGGCCAAAAGTTCCTCATTGACCGAGCTGCCGTCCCAGAGAGCACTCATTTCGAGACACCCATGATCCAGCCGTTTTATCCGATGGCTTCGCTGGTTTACTTCCAGTTCACTTTTGCTGCCATTACCATGATTTTGCTAGCTGGGTCTGTGCTTGGTCGGATGAACATCAGGGCGTGGATGGCTTTTGTGCCTTTGTGGCTGATTTTTTCATACACTGTTGGTGCTTTTAGCTTATGGGGTGGTGGGTTCCTTTTTCATTGGGGTGTCATTGACTACTCTGGTGGCTATGTCATCCACCTATCATCTGGAATTGCTGGTTTCACCGCGGCTTATTGGGTACCACACCACTCTTAAATTTTAGTATTATTCCCGTATAAACGAAGTGTAGTCATGTATTGATCATATATTCTATTCTCATGGCGTACTATGAGCTAGCCCATCTAAAATAAATAAATAAATACATATTGATTGATTGATATACTTTAATTTAGGTTGGACCAAGGCTGAAGAGTGATAGGGAGAGATTTCCGCCAAACAATGTGTTGCTTATGCTAGCGGGTGCGGGGTTGCTTTGGATGGGGTGGTCAGGGTTCAATGGAGGGGCACCTTATGCTGCAAACATTGATGCTTCAATTGCAGTGCTAAACACAAACATATGTGCAGCAACAAGCCTTCTTGTTTGGACATCCCTTGATGTTGTGTTTTTTGGGAAGCCCTCTGTGATCGGTGCTGTTCAAGGGATGATGACTGGTCTCGTTTGCATCACTCCAGGAGCAGGTATATACATATATATGTTCTTGAATGTTTCAATTACTAATATATATACACACACACGCACACAATTAGTAAAAAGATACTATCACTTTTCACTGTGTTGTGGTTCATAATTAATGTGGAAGTACTATGAATCAGATTTCTTTATCGAAATTAAATTAATATGCTAACTCTATTATGTAAAGCTAATTAGCACATGATGATAAAACACTATGTTAGCGACAAATTCTAGGGAGTTTTTCATTTCTCTCACGTCAAGTTTGCACATGATAGCACTATGTTTGAAGCTTATTTTGATCGCACAAGAAATTAAGCAAAAACAGAATAACAGAACAAGGTTGCTTTAAATCACTAGAATTTCTTCACTGTATGTCAAACAAAATATAAGGCGTCTGCTGATCTTAACATTAACAGCAAATTAAGATGGAACCAATCACTGGTATACATCATTTCTGCAATATTACAGCTTAAATTACTTAGTTGCAATTTCTCTTCTTTAAGTTCCAAACAAGTCCTATAAGGTAATGAAAGGCTGGTAAACCTGGTTGGTTGCAGCAAGAAAATAGGTAGATAAGGATGGTATCCTCTCCAGAGTTACTGTCCCGAACAGTCCATTTTTTTCTCACGCTACATAGTATTCCTACCGGTAAGAATATTATTGTGGGGTCTACATTTGTGAGACAACCAAACAGCTCTCCCATACATACTTGGAGAGGATCGATTCGGATCTGGTAGATAAATAGAATGTTTCAATTGGTAATCATCAAAAAGGTAAAGGGTTCTATCGTTATTTGGCAGGAGTGGTGCAATCGTGGGCTGCGATAGTGATGGGCATCCTATCTGGTAGCATTCCTTGGTTCTCCATGATGATTCTTCACAAGAAGTCTTCTTTGCTACAGAAGGTACACATGTATACGTACATGTATAAATTCATACTATATCATATATATGAATATCATCATAAACATGTGCTTTTGTTCTAATTATTCAGTAGTTCGGGAGCACTTCCAGGTGGTGCTCCAGATCACTCTAAAACCACATATTTACTTGGGATCAACATACCTAGTGGCTGGTTTCCAAGAACACACATTCTTGTGGGACCCAAGACAAAGTATATATGTAGTCTCCAAGAGCATCACTTGGCTCCCGAACGACTGATAATTACCCGTGTTTTTTTGGTCCATATCTACTTGTAAATCCTTTATCATGTCATTTCATATTTTATTTTTAGGCAAAATGTGAACCCCTTCTTAGGGTCAAACCCGTGTTTAAAATTTAGCCTGGCTTCCATTTCCCACGGAATCCCATCATAAAAAGAGAACCCAAAAGAACAAGTGGAAGGAAGAAATTGAAGCAACCAAAGAGTTGGTGGTTTAGGATTATTCAAATTCTCAAACAATTGTGGCATGGTGGTTGTAATGAAAATGGAAATTTGATTTTTCTAAATTAGAGACAAGTGGTCAAATTTTTGTTCTTTTATGTTGGAGATGTACATAACAGAAGGAAATTACCTTCCAGACCATATACACGTGTTTCATCTATACCTACTTTTCTCTTTTCATTTCATATTGTACCTTTAGACAAAAAATGGGATCCTGTTGTTAGCGGGACCTTAGGGTCAAACCTCGTCTAAATTAGCATGGCTTCCATTTCCCACAGAATCCAAGACCATAAAAGCAAAGAAAACTAAAAAAAGAACAAGTGGAAGGAAGAAACTGAGGTAACCAAAAAGTTGGTGGGTTAGGCTTATTCAAATTCTCAAACAATTGTGGGGTGGTGGTTACAGTTAGATGGCTATAGCCTGCAGCATTTTGCCAATTTTTGGTATTTTTTGTTACCTCCAGATGAAAATTTTATTTTTTAAAGTAGACGGAAATGGTAGCGTACATATAAGAGAAGAAAATTGACTTCCGGATCATGGAAAATATATCATCGGCCTAAACTACTGCAAATTGTTTTAATTGTAATAAAATTCATCTCGATTTTGGAAGAAAGACCTACACCCGTGAGATTTAGCTTTGTATCCATCATATCACCCAAACCCGTTAATATTTTCAATCTTATCTCCATATCATCAAGATTGATTCAGTCATTTGAACTCATCATACTTTACCATACTTCGTTTTCAAAACATAAAAGAACAAGTAATATATTCAAAAGAAGGTTCATTTTGGAATATGACATATGACTACATGAGAATAGACCGAGAAAATAAATCCAGGGGATCGTGGAAATAGGCCACGTTACCCAACATGTATCATATTCTTCATTATTAATTTATTACCAGAACAAATATATATATAATTAACAATTGATGGTGAGAGATTATGATCAGGTGGACGATACACTGGGAGTATTTCACACACACGCCGTGGCCGGACTCTTAGGCGGCCTTCTGACCGGGCTCCTAGCAGAGCCAGCACTCTGCCGGCTCATTCTACCCGTGGTCAACACAAGGGGTGCATTTTACGGGGGTACGGGCGGGATCCAATTCCTGAAACAGCTGGTGGCGGCGTTGTTTGTGATCGGCTGGAACATTGTTTCAACAACCGCAATTCTTTTGTCAATAAAGCTGTTCATGCCGTTACGAATGCCCGAGGAGGAGCTTGTGATCGGAGACGACGCGGTGCACGGGGAGGAAGCATACGCTTTGTGGGGAGATGGTGAAAAGTATGACCCGACTAAGCACGGTTGGAATGTATCGTCGTATGCTGAGGAAAATGCAATGTCTGGGTTTGGTCATGGTGCCAAAGCCAGAGGTGTCACCATTAACCTGTGATCCGTTGGATATTATCATTGCAATAGCATGTGTTGTACAAAACAAATGTACTGGTAATTCCTCAAGATCTTGCAATTTTCTACTGTAAGAAAAATTTTGGAAATGAGAAACTTTGATTACACCGATATTGTAACCTATTAGCCCCTCCCCTCATAACCGAAGTACTGCCACTGGTTTTCAGATATGCTTTCTTCAAAAATAGGTTCAATTCCGCAAATATGTGACTCGAGCGGAAATATTTTGATTGTGTGGAATACTGTATGTATTTGTGTATAACACAAGTGATAACTGGGTACACTCGGATTACCATGTGTACCATATGGCATAACATGATATTATTGCTAATGAGTTGCCGAAACACACTACTCCTACATATGAGGCAGCTCGTTTTTCAACAACCAGCAAAAGTGAATCTTGACATTCTACTTGTAAGATCGATCGCTACATGATTTTCTTGTATGTACCAGGTAAAAATGCCACAGAGCAATCTGGGGTGCATCTAAATATCACTCATACGAGAGAGCAAGTGATGTTAGCAGTAGAAAGAGAGAAATAAAGATGATACTCAGGTCATATAAACATTTCCCAGAACATTGGAGTTCGGTACATAACCATATATTGTGGCCTACTGACTATTGTGACACAATTAGGTTGGGTGAACACTTGTTTGGATCAACTAATTGATTCAGAAAGTCAACCAAAGTGGGTCAGTTAATTTGACAATATGGGTTATCCAAAAGATTGTCATTTCATAGGCTTCCTTTTCTCACACAGAAGAAACAGAGGTCTTTGACAATCACACTTCTTTTTTAATCAAAAAAGAGAACCACCATATATAGAGAGAAAAACAGAAATCAATCCGGAGTAGATCAAACCAGTTACAGACGCAAAGCAAAACAGAAAGCTACCAACAGCAAGCATAATAAGTGTCTATTACGAAAGGATGGAAGACGAGAAGGAAGAAGGCAACAATCAACAGACCTAAATAAGCTGAGGCAAACAAGAACATCCACAAATCAAATATCAAGTTGATGCTGCTGCTCCTATTAAGTATTAACTGATTAACCTGTATCAAAAGGGAATAACCCGTATCAAAAGGGAAGGTCATATTAGAAATTCGAGTACAACAATTTCAACAGGGAATCACACTGTGAAAGTAAATACTGGCACTTCAATCTTCTTTGCCCTTGCACTCACGACATTTGTAGTAAAAAAGAAAAATCTGAACTAAAAATGGAACATAACTTTAGCATTCCCAGCTACCTATATTCAGTATTTCAAGTGGACATATAGTAGCTAATTGAAGCGTTCCCAATCTTGACTCACTGCAGTAGATGATGGAAAGGGCGGAGGGGCACTGAAGCTTTCCATTTCAGAGCCAAAGGTCTCCCATTCAGTTGTTACCGATACATTCCTGCTGTTGTTGCTCAATGGATTCGAGTTCCTTTCCTTTAGAGAGTCCACTGTATCCACAAAGCTTTGAACACGATGAACCTGTTAAACAAGTTTTATGTTAATTCACAAACAAAATAGGAATCTGAGCCATTATATTAACTACAAGAACTTTTACCATTAGCAGCTCAAGACCCTAATCTAACTCTACGTCATCGCTGCTACTTAGGAAAATGAACTCCCATCATATAGAGGATGATGTTCTAGTGCAACATAACAATCCTAGGGTCTTTTCCAATGCCAAACATGAAGTTCTTAAATGTCTTGCAACTATATGGAAGTTATGTTACTAAAGTCAAAAAATTATGCTACATTATATGCATCCAATAACCTACTAAAAGGAAACTTTAGAAGGCGATCGCAGTGATTTCCCACAGTTATTTTGCGTTTCATGGTAATTTTCCAGGAAACTTGAGAAAACCTATGGGAACCAAATGGGGCCCATAAGAAACACAAGTTTAGAAAATCAAACAAACAGGATGTGAACATCTTTCAATCACAGCTGTGTAACAAACATCGCCAAGGGACGAGGATTCCAGTCAGAGTGCAAATCCATGGTTTAGGGAACAAATTCCACTCAATATCTGTGTTCCCATCTAGAAAAACGCCTCTTCAAACTAGGATGGAGCACTCAAATGTACACAGCGCATGGGTCCAGTCCCCACCCAAGAGAAGAAATACCCGGAAGCAGACACGGGGAGTATAGGCAAAGTACAGCTAGCAGCTGGAGAAAAAAGCCGAATGACAAAGAATCAAAAGAAAAGCTAATAATGGAACAGATACTTGGGCAACCATCAACTATAAGGAACCTACAAAATTGATAGAGAATCAGGATATGATGAGAACTGCCAAAAAAAAAGTCAAACTTACTCTATTCCTCTGTATGTCTCTGTTTATAGAATATAGAAAACAAAACTTGAAGTTGCCACAATCTACAATATTTACCATTAACAAATACTTCAATAAATATAAGTACACTCCTATGTCAATGCTTGCTAAGGCACCCAACCTTAAACTCTTCTATGTGCCCTCACGCCACCTCGATGTCTGCTCGTTCTCCCCTCTTCAATTCCCATGAACAACATAATCTTGACTACCCTGACCCCACTCTTGCATCATACAACTAAAGATTTTTACGTATAAGCATGTAAAGCCATATAGCAATCCAGCATTGAAATTAGATTTAGTGATAGGTCCACTATAGACATTTCATTAGCCCACAAGTCCACCTAATAGTTTTATAAAGCCACAAGTCCACACAACCTAAACCGTAGGGTACCCTATGAAAGTGCCTAAAACCCTAAACCCTATGAAAGTGCCTAAACCACTAAAATCCTATAATAGGAAAGTGCACCCTAAAACCCTATAAAAATGCCTAAACCCTAGGGTACCCTATGGTAGGGTAATCTGCCCTACCCTAGGGTACCCTATCCTATAATAAAAAAGTGCACCCTAAAATCTTATGAAAGTGCCTAAACCCTAGGGTACCCTAAAATGGACTTGAGACCTTACAAAATTAATAGGCGGACTTGTGGGCTTATGAAGTTCACATAATGGAGTCAAGGACCTAAGACTAATTTTCTATAGAAATTATAAAACATCACAGAGAACCATGTATCAAGCTGAACCTCGATCAGATTCTAGCTTTAATATTGTCATTCACGCTAATACTTCTAGGTGTGAACTGGGAACTCAAAACCATGGTTACCAGTTCAAGGCTGTACATGCGATGAGAATTATATCCAGCAGACCAAAAAAGAAAAAAAAACCATTAATAATAACAGCACACTTGGTGGCACTGAGCACTAACCTCAAGCTTTCGCTGTACTTTCCCTTCTCCTTCAGCCTCAATGCCATCCAATGTAAGCAGCTGCCTCATTAGCAGCTCGGATAGAATTATGAATTCCTTCTCTCCAACCTGGGTCCCACCATACACAACTCCTTCCAGTGCAGCCACCTACAAGAGAACAGTCTGATTGGCCTTTTTAGGTGTTGAGCAAATCAAGTGATAGTGTATGAAGGAACTTACCTGTTCTGAAAGCTTATCGACCTCTGCCCTGACTTGAGCAACAGCTGCACAGGATCTTGCCACCGCCTCCTTGAGCTCCCTATCTTTGACTGTGCCTTCCATAGAACCCAACTGTTAAACAGAAGAACCAGAAATGACTCCCCAAGGGACGTGCGTGGACAAGGGAGAAACTAGGGCTACTTCTGTTGAACCTTAAATATTATTATGAAAAATGATTCCCGAGTTTCCATTATTTAGAATATTTCACAGAGTAAGATAGTGTATATCGTTGGCTGAAGGTGATTTCATTTCAATTTACCTGTACGTTGTTTTGCGCCATGGTCTCGACCCTTTCATAGATGCGAACTCTTTGCCTTCATCAACAGCCCAAAAATGGAAGAGACTACATCTCCTTGTCCGACAGCCACAAGACGAGAGAGAGAGAGAGAGAGAGAGAGAGAGAGAGAGAAGGCTTCAAAGTTTCAATTCCTAATGTTGAGGTCCAGAAGTTCACGATTCAATTGTACGCCTATAGCTATCCTCCCAAGTTTTCTCTCTATACATGGAATTGTGTAGACATATGAACTTTAATGTGTCTATTTTGGGACATTGTCTTTACAATGTTGTCTCGGATTCTCTGTTTCACGAAATTTGTGGCCATGGGAAAAGTTTTTCAAGCGCCAACTAAACACTGGAAACAAAAGGAAAAGGATTACTTTACCGCATGATTTTACATGGAAAATGTTTTAGATCGTAAATAGTTTCACTTCACTTCAAGCCAAACAAGCCTAGGTGAAAAGTAATCTACCTCTTTCTCTGGTCTGACTTCAGCAGCACTAGAAAATTCATTGCCCTCAACCTCCTCAGAGTTTCTCTCAATGGTTTTCTGTTCTTCCATGAGTAAAACCTTTGCGTTATCCTTCACACCCACCATGTGCAAATACTCTTGATCGTCTTTCTCCATTCCTCTGAACAACAATCTTTGTTGATTAGGCTCCAACCCAATTTCTTGGGCAATACACTTCTTCAGCTCCCCTTTCGAAAACACAAATCAAAGTAAGCCCAAAGCATGTCCGATGAAACAAGCTGCCTATCTTAGCTTTTTCTGTATTAGGACATGCTTCAAGTTGAGTATATTTTTATATTTGATAATCAACAACCTCCAGTGCATCCACACACACACAGCAGAATGTACCTATGACAGGGAGAGCATCCTAACACTTCCTTTTGTAACCATAATTATAAAATATCATGAAACAAGCATGTCAAAAAAATTCCTCCATCACAAGCGAAGTATAGATATATGCAAACACCAAATATAATAGATCGCCAAGAATAAACGAATGAACGCGGAAGAGAAATCTATGACCAACCCATTTGCATTCAGTACAATAGAAATCACTTCAGCACTATATACATAGGAAGAACTAACATAAGAACATGGTTACATACACTAATGAGTGGAAGTGCAGTGAGAGATAAGAATTTCACGTCAAATCAATTGTCATGAGCTAACAACAATGTTAGGTACCGCGCGCGCGCACGTCAAACAGAAGAGATGATTCGTTTATCTGACAGAGTAACAAAAGCTTATAGCAATTTCTTTCCTTATTCTCCCTAAAACCTAGTAAAAACCCAGACCAAGTGAAGAAACACAGAAAATGACCCAGAAAGGAATACTCATCCGTTTTTCTTTTTCTCTCGAATGAAAGAAGTTACCAAAAGTGAATTGAGAGGGAACAACGAGGCAAAGCTGGCTCAAGCCATGGACGGCATTAACCCTGATTGTGGGCCCACCACCACCATCGTGAAGAAGATCGTCGTAGTGGCCATTTTCGGCCACTGGCCATCTCGAATTCGATCCGTCCATGCCCAAATTTCTGCAAGAGCCAAAGCCGAATGGGTGTTTGGGAAAAACTGAAGGGGGTATGGTCAGTACTGAGTAGAGATTCTCCAATAGCAAAGAAATGAGGATTTTGAGTCTTTTAGATTAGAGGACTAGCCGACTAGGGATGGGTACCGTAGGACTCTAGGAGTATTAATTTCCTCAGGACAGTTGGCCGGCTTAAGCGTTGTTTGGTTCAAACTTCAAAGGCAATGGAAGAGAAGGAAATCTATATCTATTATCTGTCTATACTTCCTTATCAAGGACTCCCCTGTTTGTCGACTTTTCACTATTCCCAAATTACCCTTCCTACTTCTCCTCCCCCAAAACACATGCACCTATTCCCTCGACGTAACTCCCAAACGACGCATCCCATATCCAACGGCTCCCCCAACTAAACCATCACAGCTGCGGACCACTCAAAATGGAAATTCACCCCAACGCCATTCCATCCACATCTCCAACTCCAACCGACAAAGTTCCTGCCAATCCAAACTCCCACCATCCACCGTACCTCTCTACACCGCCAAAATTTCTGCCGCCGGATAAAATTACCCAGTAAGTCCAACTTAATCCATTGTTTGACCCCACCTCTATCTACATCTACATATATCTTCATTCATCAGTGTATATTTTACTGTTACAAAATAATTTGTAAAGGCTTCATTATTTGCCTACTACCTGTTCGACACAATGTTTCAATGGCACATTTAAAATTCAAGTTGATATTTTCCACAAATGATTTTTACTGAGAGAGGGACTTGGGTTCCTTTACCCCTTTGGAACTATACGATTCTTAAAAAAAAAGAGTAAAAGAAAGAGACTTGGGTTGTTCTATCATACCTTCAATGGACAACTATGTTGTATTGACTGCCTTTTTGAAAGTTGTCGAATTTGGACCAAAACAATTGGTATAAGAGTCTTGTTTGCATTCCATGGCAGCAAGTGGGCACAAGTCTGAGGGTGGCTTAATTATATGCCTACTAACTGTTGGACACATGTTACAATGGCAATCTTAAATTGAAGTTTATATTTTGCACAAATGCCTCTAAAAGAGAGAGGTACTTGGGTTCCTTTACTCCTTTGGAACTAAACGACTTGGGTTGTTCTAAAAAGGACTTGGGTTCCTCCAAAAAGGACTTGGGTTGTGGATCATACCTTTTTTGGATGACTACGTTGTATATATCGACTGCCTTCTTTGAATTTGGAGCAAAATAGTTGGTGTAAGAGGTTTCGTAGTAACTATTTTCGCGACAAAAAAATGGAAAAGTACAAACAACTGTGCAAGTCTCCTTGGATTTAACGAAGTATTGTCGGGCTCGATTCCAAAATTTGAAAGAAAAAAAAAAACATAAGAACCCTTGAAAATAGGAGGATAAGAAGCTTAGTAGGAGGGGAGTTGCTTTATTTGTGTGTGTTTGAAATATCAGATAAACCCCATTTATTCTTGTATTGCCTCCAACAACATTTTCCCAATGTCTCATTTGTTCTTTTCATTGTGTTGTGAATTTGTTCAGACCACTTTCCAAACCGACCGTCGGAAAACATTCCTCCATATAAGTTGCCCAAAAATAAGATCAAAAGAAGGTGAAACTTTGTTATGACTGCAAGAGAAGTGAATGGAACCTATACCATTCACTTCCTTTAATGTTTACTAGTCCACAACTTGTGGGTTCAATTGAATCTTAAGCATTGCCCCAGTGTTAACTTACTTCAGCTTAACTTTACTCGTTTGATTAATGTACAGATGAACCCATGTCCCATTATCGGAAGTATAGGAGGGACCGGTATGCTCGATTGACTGCTGAAGAAAAAAGAAAATATATACAAAATGTGTTCGATAAAAGAACATTGAATTCTACAAGCCTAAACAGAACAACATGAATAGATAGTAATGGACAAGGTTCTACTCCAACTTTCTCAGTGCTAGGTAAATGTTGTTATTATCGAAAACATGCTACTAAGCGTATTCTTCCACAAATTTTCCATTATTTATCGCTACTCATGTTTCTTTTGTTGGCTTTTTCCCCTGCCCTACAGATCTTTGTAACTCTGAATTTCAAGTATGATGGAGTAGACCTTGCTCTTTCTGTGGTGCAAAGAAATTCCAGTAACCATGACCTCCCTTCTCTTATTCCTTCAACGGATGGTTCATGTTTCTTTCAAATGTATTTCCAATGAGGTGGAAAATAGATTGCAGATTTTGAAAGATGCACATCTTTGCAAGTCTTGGGAAACTGAATCCCCAAGACCCAATAATGACGCGTACAGATTAGACAACAACAAAAAAAATTACAAAAACTCTACAAAAAAAATTACAAAAACTCTACAAAAAAATTACCACAACTCTCGCGTCACGAACGTTGGTTGAACTTGTTACAGCACATTTTGCTGTATGCCATGAATACTGCTCGACTGTACCTCACAATTTTCTGCCATATTCCCTTATACCTCGAATCACGTACCCGTTTGTGGAAACCCTATGTGATTGTTTGTTCTCTCTCTCAGCCCACTTTTCTGATTTATCAAAAACATCATTTGACCTAGAGAACAAAGCAGTATATTTATAAGGCTAGGAACCAAGGAGAAATAAATCTGGGCTCCTTGTGTAAATAAGAAATCTTAATCCCACCAGGATTTTATTTCTTATCACACAAATTACAATTCACCCCACTACAGAATTTTAATTGCATTCCCGTCCTTATCTCAATTATATTTCGAGCTCCGTGTTATTAAATACTTATTAATCTCCCCACGTTAAGATTACAGATACCCGTTGATTAAAATAAATTACTAACAAGCTCTCACTTAATCAACATCTTATCTTGAGACTATCTGCTTAACTTATTCGATATGTCGGATATAAATATCCACCTGTTGGGTTTGACATAATCGAAACTTATAAGCTTACTCAAGGGGTATCATCAATCCTTACTGGGACGTGGATTCCATCAATAATTAATAGTTGTCATATACATAATGTTGCTACCCAACTCACCGAGACTATTAACCGTGTAAAGATCTCACTCTTTAATGAATCAAAGTTAACAACATTAAATATACAATTGTAATACTTATTTTTGGATTAAGAGCATAAGCATTCATAATAACCATGAGGTTCCAATTGTCTTATAAAGTTAGTATAAAGACATGTCCATCAATGTGATCCCATTCAATACACACAAAGTGTACTAGCACAATGAGTTAGAACTAGACCATTCTCTGTAGTCAAGACAGACCTACTAAACATTGTACTATAGTCCTACCGATGGTGTGTCTAGTTCCTTCTAAGACTATGAACCATATCTTATATTTCACAAGAACTGATGATCTGATCTTCTGTGTGTAAGCCGAACTTTACACACCAGATCATCTACTTTGTAAAATAAAAGACACACATGCACAACATACAAAAATATTATGCAAGTATTGCCCATAAAAGATTCTCATCAAACAATGGATAAAACTGATTAATACATAGCAGTCAAATATTAATTCATTACATAAAAGCATAACTTCTACATAACCTCCTAACAAACTCCCACTCAGACTCAAAGTCATGCTGCCACGCAGCTCTCTCACATTCCCTCTACATGACTATCAAAAGTCTTAGCCTATAAGCTATACGTAAAAGGATCTGCTATGTTGTTTACTAATGCGATCTTAGACACAGCTACATCACCTTGCTGAATGATCTATCGAATCAGGTGATACTTACGCTCGACGTGTTTTCCTTCTTATGAGTCAATGGCTCCTTAGAGTTAGCAATTCCACCACTATTGTCACAATAGATGTAATAGCTAATTGCACTAAAGGAATCACTTCTAGATCCATCAAGAAGTTTCTAAGCCAAACAGCCTCTTTGGTTGCTTAAGAAGCTACCACATACTCGGCCTCCATGGTGGTATCAATCAATTCACGATTGCTTGATACTCCTCCAATTTATGGCTCCACCTCCTAAGGTAAACACATATCCCGAGGTAGACTTTCTGGAATCCCTATCTGACATAAAGTCTGAGTCTGTGTACCCATGAGGTACCAGATTATCTGACTGGAACACTAACATATGATCTCTAGTTCTTTTTAGATACTTAAGTATATGTTTCACTGCAGTCCAATGCTTTTGCCCTAGATTAGACTGAAATCTACTAACTATGCCAACGCAAAGCAAATATCAGGTCTAGTACACATCATAGCATACATGAGGCTTCCTACTGCCAAGGCATAAGGAACTGCCTTCATTTTCTCCATCTCTTCAGGTGTCTTACGACACTGATCCTTGGATAGGTTGATTCCATGTCTAAAAAGAGAGAAACCCTTTCTTGGAATCCTGCATGCTAAAACGAGCAAGGATCTCATCGATATAAGTAGCTTATGATAAGCCCAACATCCTCTACTTGCGATCTCACATAAGCTTAATCCCAAGGATGTGACTGGCTTTTCTCAAGTCATTCATATCGAACTGGCTAAATAGTCACACATTTACCGAAGACAATATTCCAACATTGTTTTCAATTAGCAGAATATCATCTACATATAGTACCAAGAACACTACCACTTTTCCGTTGCGCTTCTTGTACACACATGACTCATCTGGACATTGATCAAAACCAAAAAAACTGGATTGCTACAGATGCTTCAAGATCTAGATGCTTGCTTGAGTCCATGAATAGACTCCTTAAGCTTGCACAACATGTGCTCTTGACCCTTTGCTATGAATCCATCCGGTTCCATTATGTGGATGCAGATTTCACAGCCTTTTGCCAAAGTTCCACATCTTTACCTTCTAGTTCCTCATTGTAGTTGCAGGGTTCAGCATGTTGTTCATCAGGGATCACATCATAAGATTCTCCCAAGAACATATACCGATTGGGACAACAACCCTCCCACTACAATGAGGTACCGGTGTGTCAAAAACTCTTTCTTGCAGTGTAACCTCCTGTTCTACTGGTATTGAAGAAGTTTTTGTCGGTCCCTTTCCTCTCAATTTCTCTAGAACAATCTTGCTACTGGGCTTGTGGTCTATTACATAGTCCTTCACTAAGTATCGGGCATTCGTGCTAACAATGACTTTCTGATTCTTAGGACTATAAAATAATTCACATTTCGTTCCTCTAAGGTACCCCATAAACAGACAAACTTATGTCATTGATTCCAATTTATCTGCATTCCCATTCAGCACATGTGCTGGACTACCCTAAACCCGAACATGCCGCAGACTAGGTTTGCGCCCAATCCACAGTTCTATGGGTGTAGATGGTACTAACTTAGATGGTACCAAGTTAAGAATGTATGCTGTTGTTTCTAGTGCATGTCCCCAAAACGAAATTGATAAATCTGAATAACTCATCAATGATCTGACCATATCCATAAGAGTCCTATTCCTTCTCTCTGCTACACAATTTTATTGTGGCATACCTATAGCTGACAACTGGGATGTAATCCCTTCAGCTGACAAGTAGTCCCTAAACTCTCCTAAGAGGTATTCGCCACCATGATCAGATCGCAGTGTCTTGAGACATTTACCGAGACACTTCTCCGTTTCCGCCCTATACTCCCTGAATTTCTCATAGCATTCGGACTTACGGTGCATCAAATAAATGTATCCAAACATTGAGTAATTATCAATCAAAGTGATGAAATACTCAAAATCACCTCGTGCTTGGACATTCATGGGTCTACACAAATCAGAATGAACCAATTTCAATGGCTCTTTGGCTCTGTAACCTTTTACAGATAAAAAAGTCTCTTGGTCATCTTACCTTCTAAAAAGGATTCACAGACTAGAAGTTCCTCAACTTCCAATGCACCTAAAGGTCCATCCCTGACCAGTCTAAAAATCCTATTCAGATTAATATGACCAAGACATAAGTGTCAAAGATACGTTTGGTTCAATTTAGAAGGCTCATTTCTCTTACATGGCATATTATTAGTGTTATTCAATTCATGTAGTTGCACTGTAGGAAATATAGAATTAACAAAGTAGAGATTATCCATCAATGAACCAGAATAGATAAAACGTTTATTTAACTTAATAACCACAAAGTTACTAAAATAAACCAAATACCCATCTTTAATCAACTTAAAAACTGAAACCAAGTTTCTTCTAAATGTGAGAACATAAAGACAATCTCTCAAAATTAAACTCCTATTATTACTAAAATTTAAAATAACATTTCCTACTACAACTGCTGCCACTCTCGTAGCATTACCCATGTGTAGATAAATCTCCCCATCACCGTGTCTTTTGGTTTCCTAGAACCCATGCAATAAATTGCAAATATGATTAGTGGTTCCTGTATTTACACACCAAGTACTGGTAGATAACACCATTAAACATGATTCAACGATTAGCAAACAAATCTATCTTGATTATTCACTTTATTGAGATAGAATAGACATTCCTTCTTCAAGTGTTCTTGCTGCTTGTAGTGAAAACACTTGCCCGCAGGCTTTATCACTCTACCTTGAGGCGCATAAACTGCCTCCACAACCTTTTTTCTAAGACTTGTTCTGCTTCTTCTTGCCTTTCAGCTTAGAAGTAGAAAGCTTCTCTGCCACTAACACTGATGGTGGTTTTTTCACAACCAAAAGACCCTCAGCTATTTGGAATTCCTTAAAAAGTTTCGCCAAAGATAAATGCATTTTGTTCATATAATAGTTCAGGCGAAATTATTTAAAACTCTCAGACTGCAGTGAGTTGAGAACGAAATCGATCTGGGTTTCCCCATCAATTTCAGCTCGAAGGATCTCTAGTTCATTAAGAAGAGCTATCATCTTCAGAACATGATCCCTAATCGGGGTCCCTTTAACATGGGTGATACTCACCAATTTTTATAGAATTTTGCTTCCTGTTTTGTGGCATTCTCATCAGGTCTAGGAGGGCGTGTCAAACAACACAAATTTGTGCCCCTCAGCAGTTAACACAATATCAAATTCCTTTTCCAGTCAATATAATTCGATCCAGTAAATTTATTTGCTTTGAGAATAATTGCAAGTGGATTGAAAGAACCCATTTTTGAATCTGAGAATTAAATAACATAACAACAATTATGAAGGGCAGTAAAAACTTGAATTTTACTTTAATATTGGTTCCCTCAACCACATGTTAAAAGAAAATCATTGGCAACCCTACACACCGTGAAGAGCATGCCTCGATGGGAAGGTCGTCTACTCTTCATCATTCGTGTAGATAGGCACAACTTTTTAATTTTACTATCCAATAGAAACTATACCGTGCCAAGCAAAATTAAATAGCCAATATAGCTTCGGTCCTATAAATAATAATAGTGACTCAGATGGTGAGGATACTATTATTTATAGCTAAGTGTATATCATTACCTGGCCCCATGATCCATTGTTCCATTTTGAACCTCCTCAGGTGGTGAAGTGACCCACACAACAATTATCTTAGAGCTATCCCTTTAGGAAGTTTTGTACCGATGATGCCACAATTAATTTTGTCTGATAGGGAGGAAGGTTCTGAAACCAACACACAAAATTAATTATATCACCTACGAACTAGCAATGGAGACCATGGGATTTATTCAAAATAAATTCCCTCCCCCACTTAGTTATTTAAAAAAATTGTGAGGGTTATCAAATTTTTGAGTTTTGCAAAAAATGTGATATAGGTTTAAGGCCAAATATTACCATGTTATCTCAATTTGGTAAACTATCACATATGCAAACAATATGGAAATACAAATAATAAGGAAACACAAGAAAAAATAATTCAGCTATTATGGTCAAAGATGCAATCCTTGAATAACAAGGAATCCTTCCAAACCTGAAATCCTCAAGCAATAAGGAGTCCTTCCAAACTTGAAATCCTTTAGCAATCCTTCCAAACTTGAAATCCTTAAGCAATCTTTCCGAATTTGAAATCCTTCAACTATACTTGTGTGGAAGGCTTAGATACTTTGAATCAATCAAGGAAACCAAAATCCAACTGCGCTTAGGCAAGAAAATTCGGATTTGACATATTCCCGCGTAAACTGCACAGCCTTCAGTATTTTGGCCATATCTTCCTCATCCGACCTCCAATTGAAGTGATTCAAATTGGGTTGGATTCAAAATTCAATTATCTACAACTTTCGTGAAGAACAGATTTTCTAATTCCAATGTTTACTAGGTCGAAATAGCCCAGCAATCAGACCCTACGAATGTGGAAAAAAAAACTGTTGCGAGACAAGCAACTTGTATCTTTTGTATCTACCATCTTCGATCTCCGAATAACTGTCGAATGCTATTACAATCGAAGAAACATACAAACATCGATCTTATGCCTCCATTGGAGTTCACATGCAACGTTAATTATTACAACCACGAAAAATAATTGTGGCACCCAACAAATAACACATGCTACGTTAATTATTACAACCACGAAAATTATTGTGGGATCCAATCACACAAAAATCAACAAAAATCATGTGACCATAATTGCTGGGTAAGAACGCGACAAAACAAGGGTTAGCACAGTTTTACATTCTACCCTCTATAACCTACGGATAACATGGCCTGTTTAATCCATATGTGTGATTACAGCCTGCTCTGATACCACTATTGGGAAACCAAATCCCCAAGACCCAGTAATAACGCGTACAGATTAGACAACAACAAAAAAAATTACAAAAACTCTACAAGGCGGAATTAGGGTTTTACCACAACTCCCACGTCACGAACGCTGGTTGAACTTGTTACAGCACATCTTGCTGTATGCCATGAATACTGCTCGTCCGTACCTCACGATCTTCTGCCATATTCCCTTATACCTCAAATCACATACCCGTTTGTGAAAACCCTACGTGATTGTTTGTTCTCTCTCAGCCCACTTTTCTAATTTCTCAAAAACATCATTTGACCTAGCGAATGAAGCGGTATATTTATAGGGTTAGGGCAGGGACCTAAGGAGAAATAAATCTGGGTTCCTTGTGTAAATAAGAAATCTTAATCCCACCAGGATTTTATTTCTTAACACACAAAATTACAATTCACCCCACTACAGAATTGTAATTGCACTCCCATCCTTATCTCAATTATATTTCGAGCTCCATGTTATTAAATACTTATTAATCTCCCCACGTTAAGATTACAGATACCCATTGATTAAAATAAATTACTAACAGCAAGTACATTGTTAGAATTCTTATGGAGGTGCAATTGGAGAATCCATATGCTCAAGTTCTTCGCACAGTAGAAAATAGGCTAGTGAAATCTTACAGGATTCATATTCCAAAGTAGTGAAATTGGATCAGAGAGTGTGCGATTCCCCATCAGCTGATCAAGTAGAAGGCATTTGGATTGAAGGGAACAACGCCAATGTGCCATTTGAATGAGAGATTGTTATTCATGCATATTCTGGTAGAAGACACCGAGTATAGCACTATTATGGTTGCTATGACCCATTACAATATCCTGCATTATTTCCAAGGGGTGAAAGTGGTTGGCATCAGAATATTATGAAAAAAACCTCAACATAGAAATGGGTCTGTGCACGAGGATTCAACTCTTCCCAATTTTGCATCTGCGGAGGATATTTTCAAAAATGAACAAAGAGGTTGTAACGACCCAGATTTTTGCCCTATTTTTTTTAAATACAAATTTAAAATGTTAAATACTAATTCAATAATTAGTTAGATTAATTAATTAAAATATATTATTATGTGTATAATTGATATTACTTAGAAAATTATATTTGAAATAGATTATACTTTAGAGCTATACATTCATCCCTTACCCTTCCTATCTAAACGCTAATTAGAATTCTATTGAAACTAAACCTCCACTTCCCTCTCACACTCTACCACCTCCATCCTTATCTTCCAAACTTGCATCTCACCTTCCTCCACTACTCCTCAATATTAGTTCCCCACCTCCCACCAATTTCTCTACAAAACCAACTCCCACACTCCACCTCCCATGTTTTCCATACAAAAAATAAATTCCCCCACCCCCTTATTATTTTTGGCAGAGAGAGAGAGAGAGAGTTCACTTCCCCATTTCCATTTCATTGGCTGAGAGAGGGAGAGAGAGAATATCATCATCCAATACCTTCTTCTTCTCTTGTTTTTTTTTTCTTTTGCCGAGAGAGTACCGGAAAAGAAGCAATAAAATGAAGGAAAGGAATGAGAAAAAGAAGAAAGAAGAAAGAAGAAGAAGATCGTCCGTTGCCGCCGCCGATCACCTCCATTTTTTTTATCCTAGCTAGAACTCCACGATCAAGGTAGATTTTCTGTACCCCTTAACTCTAAGTATATTAAAATAGTTTAGTCATAAAATCATGACTTGGATCAATCCATGCAAAGCGAAATTGAAAATAACAAATATTGTTCGTACGAGTAGAGCACCTCTCGTCCACGAGTCATGACCTTACTACCGTAACTTGAACTTCTGCGTGATATAATCTGATCTTTTGGTCAAACATTTGGCACGAACCAACCTTGCGGGCATAAACCTCATTCCTGCTAACTACTGACATTGTTTTAAATGTTAAAGTTTTTGTTATTGAGTTGTGATGATTTTTTTGAGTGGTTCTACATAGATAATTGCCGTTTCTGGAAATTGGTATTAGACTAGATAGCTTCTGTATTACAATATATAATATGATCGATGCATGCACATTATATTACGTTGACACATGTACAAAAGAAGAAATGATTTGTATTGGACTCGGAGTGCGGCTAACACCAATTGGTTTTAAGAGAAATGGTGGAAAAGCAATCTGACAATTTGTATAATTTTATAAGTAACGAGTTATAATATCTTGTTTTGAAACCACTGGGTGAAAGACTTAAGAAGTTACATCTAGAAAATTCTGAAATTACACAAGTTAAAAGAATAAAGTAACTATGAGACAAAAATTCGTAAAATCAATAGTCTATTAAATAACACAATGTAAATTAGTTAGTTTAGTAATGATTGGTAACAGTCATTTTACAAAAAGAAATCTTACTTCATTAGGAATGAATAAGTTGTCTTATGATTTGTATAAAAGATATTTTCTTTAGTAAAAGAAATGGTAAGTTACAATATAACAGATCAAGTTCAAGTGTCACTTTATTTAATTAACTTTGTAATGTAATCAAGTCAAAGTTCTATTTTAGTAAAATCACAAGATAAACCCTATAGCTTACAAACCCACAAGTTAACCCCAAAGGGTTTAGCAACTTAAAGATTAATCCTATACTTAACCAAAATGCGAAAATGAACCTAAGGTGCGAAATAATGATTCAATCCCTAAGTAATTGAAGTTATTAAAATAAATCTACTTGCTCAATCATAAAGAAACTCAAAAGTCACAAGAACAAATCTGAATACCTTATATGTATTTCTTGTGCCCTTTGAAAAGTGAGGACCTCCCAGGTAAGGAAGGGGAGTTTGTTGAGCCCTGGAGGCCATACCCTTAGAAGCTCTGTTAATTTGACGTATTTCTAATTAAATTTCCATAAGTGTTATCACATTTGTCAAACTCTATCTCATTTATTGGTTTGTAAGACAATTAAGTAGGTTCAAATTTGGTATTTGAGGTTTCCGCTACTAAAATCTGTTTAATAAAATTTCATTTCTTATATAATAGTTTTATGAATTTTAATTAACGTGTCCAATAAATTGGGGCGTTACAGAGGTAATGCTGGTATGTATTCTTTTATATATTTATATGATAATGGTTGTGGATGACATTTTAGGAATGATGACTTAGAAAATTATTTATTCTTTGGGGCCAAAAAACGCTATAACCACAGAGTGATGTTGCAGGTTAATTTTTCTTAGAATAATGTGACTTTCTTAGTCACTTAAAAAGTATATACATCTTTTCTTGTTTTAGTGTGAGATACGAAGTTTAGGTAATTCTGCAGAATTTTATTTCTTGTCATTTGACAAAAGAAGCATCCTATTACAAGCAAGTTCAGGCTCTTACTTTTCTCCTGGAAGCCTTTTAACACAAGGGAAAATTGAGCATTTGGACATCCAGCTTGCTTGCACTTGATTGTAATTCTAAATGGGAGTGGAGAACTCTACTATGGATTCCGACCGTTTCAGCAATTCGCACTATCCAATTCTTTTTACGCAGGCTCTTAATTTTGTCTAACAAAACACTTTGTTGTCATTGTAAGTTCGGGGTCTTACATTAGGCACGATCACATATACAGCCATAGTTGCAGAAATTGAAATTAACGATAAATATGAGGGCTACATTTGACTCATGTAGAGACCCGTAAATTATTTGTCACATGTTAGTTAATGTTAGTGTATGGAACAAACTGATGATTTTGATGTTGACTGTGATGATATTGTGGTTGTCATTGTGAACTTTTAGTGTGGAGTTTACTGTAACGCAAGGGGTGAAAATACAGAATTGTAAGGGGAAGAGTTTATTGTAACGCAAGGGGTGGAAATACAGAATTGCAAGGGGTGGAAATACAGAATCGCTAGGGGTGGAAATTCTGTGGGAGGGGTGTGTGTGTGTGTGTGTATTTGCGAGTGAGATTGCTTTTACACTAGTAAATGGTGTTAGTACGTGTCGTTTCTGGATTTACCATTGTGTGCAAATTCTGTGTTCTAATGGCTTCGAGTTGTCGTTAATTTACTTCTTCCAAAGAGATTTGCCGTTCAGCTTGATTCACTATATCCATGCTTGTCATCTCATACACATATAGATTTTGTAGAGAATTTCCTACTGGGCTAGTGTAGCTCAACATAATCTTTCTTTTTGGGTTCAAACACCGAACAATAGCTTGCATGCCCTGTGTGCTTGGATGCGAAGATTTTTGAAAGCTAATATTGTTCAGTTATTAAAACATCTTTGTAATTACCTTTTTTTTTGGTCAGAGATGTATTCGTAACTTACCTTCTTTATCATTTGACTAAATGTTTGTAATACTTTAGACATGTTCGTACTGGTATTCTAAGTTATTTTGGGCCGTCGTGCCAAGGTTGTAATTTTTTAAACTTGGGGAATTCGTTTGTGAATTAAACGGGTGGGAAACTTTTTGGGTATTACTTATGATAAGCAAGGATCTTTTATTGAAAATACTTAATAATTTATGTTGAAAATCGAGAGCGTGACAAATTGGTATCAGAGCATCTACATTTGAATAATTTGAGACCGTGGGGAGACTTCTAGTCTCATGGGTTCAAAATGTCACCCTTTTTTTTTTGCATACCATATGTGTACTTGTGTGCATTGACATCACATGGCTTATGTGGCATTGCATTTCAATATAGTAGAGTGGCGTAGAGTTTCGGGGCTTTGACTTCATGAAATGATGCTGTTATTCATGAACCCTTCTTTTCTTATAACTTATAGTAAGATGCCTCCAAGAATGTGTACTAGAGCGGGTGAGGCCGAAAGTCAGGGTGGTCGTGGCCGTGGCCAAGAGCCGCCAGTTGAGGATGAGGTTAGCCAACATGAGGAGAATCCAAATGGAAATCTGAGGGAAGGGGCCGGACATGGTTAGAGAGAGGAAGCACCGGTTGTTCAAAATCCTTTCGCTAGGGATTTTGTTGCAGCTCTCGTGGCTGCAAACCTTCTAAACCCTGTTCCTAAGGAAAGTGCAGACAGTCGTGCTCTGTCGGCGATGAGGGAGTTCAGTCGTAGCAAGCCACCTATGTTTGATGGGTCGAACAGTGACCCTCTTGTGGCCGATCATTGGCTAGCTCAAATTTGAAAACATTTCAGGGCCCTTAAGATCACGGAGGATAACTTGCGAGTCAATATTGTAGCCGTTCAACTAACCAAGGAGGCAAATGAGTGGTGGGAGTCAATGCTAGAATCAAGAAAGGATGCGAGGAGAGCAGCAAGAACCGCAGCTCAAGTAAATGAGCCCGATGTTGAGAACATAACTTGGGCCAAATTTGAGGTGCTCTTTGAGGAGCAATATTTTTCGGAGATGAGTCGTGATCAATTGAGGGATGAGTTTGAGAAGTTGGAGCAAGGGGATATGACAGTGTCAGCGTATGCCTTAAAGTTTCAATCTTTGTCCCATTTTGTGTCGAAGTTGGTGGCAACTGAAGAAAGGAAGTGTAGGCAGTTCGAAAAGGAGTTACATGACACCATGAAGAGGTTGCACAACGCAAGGGGAGATTCACCAATGTTTTTGAGTGTGCTAGGAGCATCGAGATACTGAAGGAGGCACCTAAAAATCCTAAGGTTTGGGAACCAAGGCAACCAGTAGGGGGCATGAGCTCTTCTTCGGGGAGTTTCGGTAGTCAAGGGAGAAAGAGACAATGAGATCAAATTTCAACTTCATAGGGTCCGTCAAAATTTAGGTCTCCATCATTTTCTTTTTTTTGGGACTCGAGGAGTGTCTAATAGACCCCCGGTTGTGTGTCACAACTGTGGTCAAGCGGGGCACATTCGTGCCCAGTGTCTGCGAATTTTGAACACATGCTTTGCGTGTGGGAAGCCTGGTCATTTTGCAAGGAATTGCTCGCGTGGAGAAAGGGCACGTAGTGAGTCAGGTTTGGTACAACAGCCAAGAGGTGGACAGGGTTCTAGTGGGCAATCATTTCGGGGTGCTCAGAGGCAGCAGCAGTCTCATTTCCATCAGACCACTTCAGCTTAGGGATCTCAGGTTGAGAGAGGGGCTAGTTCATCCACGCCTACTTAGGGTTTTGGTCATCGCGGTGGGCACGTTCAGAATCAGACTATGCAAGAAAGAGTTTTTGCTATCACTTCTGCTATTCCGCCTCCATCACCTCATGTTACTTCTCAGGCCCCGGAAGCTTCGGTTGTGAGGGGTACATTTCTACTATTTAACTCTTTTGCTAGAGTACTCTTTGATTCTGGAGCATCGCATTCATTTATTGCTACATCTTTTCTAGTGCTTTGGAATTGGAAGTTGAGAGTATTAGTCCTCCATTGTTTGTTGAGACACCTATAGGAGGTAGATTGCCGTTAGACCGTATTTGCCGGGATTGTGAACTTATCATTCGAGATTGCGTTTTACCTTTGATTTCATTGTGTTAAATATGTCGGGGTTTGATCTTATATTGGGAATGGATTGGTTGTCTACGTTTCATGCTACTATAGATTGCTTCAAGCGTCGGGTTTGTATTTGTCCGCCTGGGGGTGCTTGTTTTAAGTTCTTCGGGGAGCATCGGGAACCATTAGAGCCGTACTTGTGTGGGTCTCGGGAGCAAGAGTCGATGTATGCCATATTAGCGAGTTTGGCCTTAAATGAGGATGTATCCTTGTGTGGGGAGTTACCTCTTGTGGTTTGCGATTTTCTAGACGTGTTTCCAAAAGAATTTGCCTGGTTTACCACCTGAGAGAGAGATTGAATTCACTATTGATTTGCTTCCTGGTACCGTTCCTATTTTCGTACCTCCATATCATTTTGCGCCCGCTGAATTGAGGGAATTGAAGACTCAGTTGCAAGAATTGGAGAGTTTGGAGTTTATCCATCCAAGTACGTCACCGTGGAGAGCACCGACTTTGTTTGCTCAAAAGAAGGATGGGTCGCTTCTTCTATGTATCGATTATCGTAAGTTGAACCGCATCACCATTAAGAATAAGTACCCAATGCCCAAAATCGATGATTTATTTGATCAACTTCGAGGCGCAACTTGTTTCTCTAAGATTGATTTGAGGTTCGGTTATCATCAGTTGAGAGTTCAGAGGGAAGATATTCCTAAAACCGCATTTCGTACACATTATTGTGATTTCGAATTTGTCGTTATGCCCTTTGGATTGATGAATGCACCGGCAACCTTCATGAACCGTATCTTTCGTGCCTATCTTGACCGTTTCGTTGTTGTCTTTGTGGACGATATCCTTATCTACTCACCTTCAGAGGAGGAACACCAATCTCACCTTTCTATCAGTCTTGAACTTCTAAGAGAACACCATTTGTATGCCAAGCTTGGCAAGTGTGAGTTTTGGTTGTCCGAAATGAAGTTTTTAGGTCACGTTGTATCGAAAGATGGGGTATCTGTTGATCCAAGAAAGATAGAGTCCATAATGAATTGGCAGCAACTGAAGAATGTATTCGAGATTTGTAGTTTCTTGGGCTTGGCTGGGTATTATCGTCGTTTTGTACTTGATTTCTCCCGTTTAGCGGCTCCAATGACTAAGTTGACTAGTAAGGGGACTTGTTTTGTTTGGAGTGATGTGTGTGAGAAAGCCTTTGAGGAATTAAAGAGAAGATTGACTACCGTGCCGGTTTTGGTCGTGCCTGAACGGGGAGTCGGTTACTTTGTGTATTGTGATGCTTTGAAGGAGGGGCTGGGGTGCATATTGATGCAATTGGGACGAGTGGTAGCGTATGGATCACAACAATTGAAAGCTCATGAGCGGAGTTAGAACTTGCGGCCATCATTTTTGCTTTGAAAAGTTGGCGTCATTACTTTTATGGTGAGAGGTTCGAAGTCTTTTCTGATCACAAGAGTCTAAAGTAATTATTTTCACAGAAAGAACTTAATCTACATTAACGCCGTTAGATGGAACACTTAGAAGACTACGACTTTGAGTTACAATATCACCCGGGAAAGGCGAACGTGGTAGCGAACGCTTTGAGTAGAAAATCGACACACCTTGCGAGTTTGGCCATCCACGAGTGGAAAATGATGAACGACTTGGGCTCGTATGCATTACATTTTGAAGAGGTCCGTGATGGAGTCACTTTGTGTAACTTAGCTGTTCAATCAACTTTGTCGACTCGAGTGATTGAGGCCCAACAACAAGATGATGAATTTCGCACCAAATTCCTTAGCGGAAATGATCGAGAGGGGTGGATGATACATGCCGATCAAGGTTTGCGATACTAAGGAAAATTGTTAGTATCCATTTCGTGTCGGAAGGAAATATTGAGAGAATTTCACTATTCACTACTGGCCGTACATCCGGGGGAACAAAAATATATCATGACTTACGTAGACAATTTTGGTGGCCGAGAATGAAGAGAGATGTTGTTACTTTCATGTCCAAATGCCTCACGTGCCAACAGGTCAAAGCCGAACATCAGCAACGCGTGGGGGAGTTACAACCGTTACTAGTGGCCAAATGGAAGTGGGAGAACGTGACCATGGATTTTGTTACGGATTTACCGAGATCACCGAGGGGGCATGATGCCATTTGGGTGATAGTTGATCGATTGACCAAGTCCGCGCATTTCTTACCTATTCAGGTTACAGATTCGATTGATATGCTTAAGTGTTTGTACATCCACGAGATTATTCGTCTTCATGGAATTCCTGTTTCTATCGTGTCTAATAGAGATCCAAGGTTTAATAGAGATCCAAGGTTTACCGCACGCTTTTGGCAAAGTTTGCAAGCCACTCTTGGCACAAATCTCTTATGTAGCACCGCGTATCATTCTCATACGGATGGGCAATCCGAGAGAATGATTCAAATTTTGGAAGACATGCTTCGGGCTTGTGTAATGGATTTTCGGAGTAATTGGGAAGATCACCTACTGTTAATCAAATTTGCTTACAACAATAGCTACTAATCTTGTATCGAGCTGGCACCGTATGAAGCTTTGTATGGGAGACCGTGTCGATCACCCGTTTGTTGGACCGAGTTGGGCGAGGCTATGTTGGTTGGGCCGGAATTGATCCAAGAAACTTCTGAGAGCATGAGAGCGATTCGTCAACGTCTTCTTGAAGCACAAAGAAGAACCACCGAGCAAGTCAAAGTGATTCGTCAACGGTTGTTAACCTCGCAAAGTAGGCAAAAGAGTTATGCCGATCATCGTCGCCGACCATTATTGTTTGATGTGGGAGATCATGTGTTCCTTAAGGTGTCGCCGCGTCGGACCATTTGACATTATTGAGAAGATTGGGGAAGTTGTGTATCGATTGGCCTTGCCACCAAGGCTATCAGGCGTTCATGATGTGTTCCATGTATCGATGTTGAGAAAGTATGAGCTGGATCCGTCACACATTCTAGAGTGGTCCGAACTAGAGTTGGAAGCCGATGCATCTTATGGGGAGGAGCCGATTACGTATCCTAGATTCGCGCGAGCAAGTATTGAGGGTAAGACCATTCCGTTAGTATGAGTTCTTTGGAGTAATCTCGGAAAGGAAGAGTCGACGTGGGAAAGGGAAGATGAAGTTAGAGAGAAGTATCCACAATTATTTCCGAATTGAATCAAAGTGAATCTCAAATTTTGACTTTATGATTGTTAACTCATTGTTTGATTATACATGTTGTGGCATGTGCATGTGTACTTGATGCATGAGCTTAGTTGGCTTGAATTGTAAATTTCGAGACGAAATTTCTTTAAGGAGGATAGAGTGTAGAGACCTGTAAATTATTCTATTTTCTTTAATCGTTTAATAGGTGGGAGATCATATTTTGATTAAATTATATGTTTATAAATGAGGTTATACAAATATGTCTACCGTTGTGTATCAGACATTTGGAGGATAGTTGAACTTCGAGTTTCGATGTTGAAATGATGTGTGAAAGTGTTGGTAGCAATCGGGGTTTGATTCGATGAACGTTGGCAAAAATTTTCAAATCTGTCCATGGTGTACAGGTACAGCTTTTCCCAGTATAGGTAAACCTTGACTAGAAAACTGTGCAATGCTGAATCTTCTGGGTACCTGTACCGGTACCATCATTTCCCAGTATCGGTACACCCTGTAAAAATACTGAATTTTCAGCACGCGATTTAGACCACTACAAATATACCCATTTACCATTTTTCACACCAAAACCCACGAAATAACCCTTGAAACACCACCTCTCACCTACTCCACTCCAATCTCACTCAAATCCTTTGATTTCTACCTCAAATCTTCAAGATCCAAGGGTTTTCTACCTCAAGCTCACTTGATTCTCACATTTGGTGAACAAAGGGTAAGCTTTGTGTTTTTGTTCTCACTCCTTGACTCTCAATCACGTTTTTCTCTCTCTCCTCTCAATCACTTGTTGATCCATGCTTGTTTATCTTATTTTTGGGTTATATCCATAGTAGATTTTGTAGCATATATCCATCGTAGATTTTGTAGCAAAGCTTGGGAGGAGCTTGTTTTTGGTAGATTCAAGCTTGTATCACTTGGTATACCTGGGTTTTGCTCAAAACCCACTTCGGCAGGGGTTTCTCTCTTTCTCTACATGTTATGTGGTGATTTTCGTGTGATATCAGTGTTTGATAGTTATACATGGTTTGGGTAGAACAACTTAGGGTTAAGGGTTACTTGTTCATATGAAAGTTGTATTTTTATCTTTGTTGTCGTGACCCGTGAATTATTTGTGACATGTTAGTTAATGTTAGTGTGTGGAACGAACCGATGATTTTGATGTTGACTGTGATGATATTGTGGTTGTCACTGTGAAGTTTTAGTGTGGAGCTTACTGGAATGCAAGGGATGGAAATACAGAATCATAAGGGGAAGAGTTTACTGTAACGCAAGGGGTGGAAATACAGAATCGCTAGGGGTGGAAATTCTGTGGGAGGTGTGTGTGTGTGGGTGTCTTTGTGCGTGAGATTGCTTTTACACTAGTAAATGGTGTTAGTACGTGTCGTTTCTGGATTTACCATTGTGTGCAAATTCCTTGTGTTCTAATGGCTTCGAGTCGTCGTTAATTTACTTCTTCCAAAGAGATTTACCGTTTAGCTTGATTCACTGTATCCATGCTTGTCATCTCATACACATATAGATTTTGTAGAGAATTTTCTACTGAGCGAGTGTAGCTCAACCTAATCTTTCTTTTTGGGTTCAAACACCGGACAATAGCTTGCATGCCCTGTGTGCTTGGATGCGAAGATTTTTGAAAGCTAATATTGTTCAGTTATTAAAACATCTTTGTAATTACCTTTTTTTTTTTTGCCAGAGATGTATTAGTAACTTACCTTATTTATCATATAACTAAATGTTTGTAATACTTTAGACATGTTCGTACTAGTATTCTAAGTTATTTTGGGCCATGGTGCCAAGTTTGTAATTCTCTAAAGTTGGGGATTTCGTTTGTGAATTAAACAAGTGGGAAACTTTTTGGGCATTACTTATGATAAGCGAGGATCTTTTATTGAAAATACTTAATAATTTATGTTGAAAATCGAGGGCGTGACAACTCAACTTTTAGCAACTTCGTCTTATGCATCGGAAATTATGAAGAACCATCAATAGGTGAGGAAATGGTCGAAATTCCATCTGAAATGCTTGTCACAGCCGAGGATCACGAAAGGTTAATATATTTCTTCCCTTAGATAGATTAGGATCTTAGCATATGGTGGCTGTATGAAAGGTTGTATATATTATATTTTTGCAACTCTTGAGCTTTGGATTGCCATCTTAGCATATGGTGGCTGCCTGAATATGTGAGTTCGGAAAATTTTTTTTTTACTGTATTACTTCTATGATTCTTTTATTTGCTTTGCCATGGCCAGTGGTGGTTACTGCAGAAACTGGTTTTAACACTACTGAAACAGTATTCTCATTGGTGGAACTACTTAGAAAAATGTTCTAAATGCAGAAACTTGTACTTCAATTGCTGAACTGATTTTTGAATTGTTGAAACTCCTATTGAACTGCTCAAACTAGTTTTCCAACAGCAGAAACTAGGTTCTAAGTTGCTTTAAGTTGCTTTCCTTGTTCATTTTTCCAACTTCCATATGTTGGGGATTTTTAGGTTTTACCATTGTCGAACTACAAGACCGTAAAAACACCAAAATTACATTCGAGGGTTGCGTGTTTATATTCTAAATTAATATATCCTCTTCAAAAGACAACAGTGGTAGACATCGATCTTCCAATGATCTTCCCCAAACAGAAGCTCAAAATCAATGATCACCACGTTGGATCGAGGATGAAACAGGGTATATAATTGATTTGGTTCCGTTTCTGTGTCACTGCTTTTCCATTTGCTTAAACTGGTCATGTTTATTGCAAGAACTGTTGAAACTGATATTCTTTGTGCTAGAACTACCACAATTGGTGTTTGAAAACTGGATTTGCTTTCAACTGCTGAAACTGGTTGTATGTGTCAGCCTGGGAATATGGCAAGCCAACCTTTCCTGATGGCCTCCGAACTGGTTTTCCAACCTTCTTGATGAAATTTGGATTGCTCTTCCACCATGTAAAGAAGTATTCTTTATGGAACCTAAGACGGACTGACCTTTGGAAGTAATCTTGGAATGCATGACGTTTCTGGAAATCATCCCAATCAAAGGGCACTCTCAACCTTTCATCCGAACAAGCCTCGACATCTCACGAGGGAGTTGCAAAACCCAACTTAAGATTGTAACTTGTAAGTATTCAAACCCTTTTCCAATTATGTGACGAAAGCTGTTTGTGGTGTGATTAATTAGTTTTAGGTTCTAATGCTGAATCTTTCATGCAATCTTGAATGAATCCTTAACTTCTTTTTCCAATTTAATTTGAACAATTCCAAATTTTACTAATTGTATCAGGCTAACGATTTGTGTTTTTAATTTACAATTTTCGTGGATAGGTCTCTGCTCTCTTTTTTAGGCCAACCACAAGTATAAATATCTTTCGGATTGGTTTCACCGTCTCACCGGATATACGGTTGTCCTCTTGAGCATGGATTATTGTATGTGGTGTTATCTCTCTGGGCCAATGTACCTTTCGGCAATAATATTAAAATTGTGGAAGAAATTCACAAGAGATCAAAATATCAATGGACCAAATGAAGCCACTACAATCAGTAGCGGAGAAGATAGTATAGTGTAGATCATTTAACTATCCTGTAGGTAGGTAGTTTGGCAGTGTTTATGCATGGAAAAAAAAAGGTTATGTTTAGTTCTTCTGAGGTGAATTTTTAATATATATTTTGTAAAACATGTTCTTTTGTAAGTATTTGAATTATATATAAAGAAAGGCATTTTCTCCTCTATATTATTTCAGTATGGAAGTTCTAATCTACCGGCATTAAATAGATTATATCTTGTAAATTATAATATTTTTGTAATTTTAAAAACATTGTCTTATATATAGGACTAATTGAGATTTATCAAACAAGATCCATATTGGATATAAAATTCATTATCAATTTAAAGATATAATTAATTTCTTATCCGGTTAGAATATAACGATGAACTATTTTTTTGATATCAGGTAGTATCTTTTTTGATTCTTTGTATTTTTTTCGTGGAAAAATTGAGCATCAAATTTATATTTAGCTAACGAAAAATAAGATTAAAACCCCCCCGATATTGTTCGGTATTGGTTAGTATCACCCGCCATTTAAGCCAGCCGAACCGGAATTACTACTAGTATAATTTTAGGATATTGATTTTGCCAAAAAAATTAATTTGTCTTTCTCTTTCCTTCCTTTTACTCAGTTATTATAGGAGTATTAACAAGGTCGGCCCTACATAAAGATCTAAAACCGCAGCATTGAAAAAATAATGGCAGGGAGAAATACTATTGCGCTCGCAAATAGTACTCCCTCCGTCCTCTTATTATAGTCCAGTATTTTATTTTGGGCTGTCTCTTAATAAGTGTCCATTTGGTAAAGTTAGTGGGTAAAAGTTGGTACATTATCTATTTTGTCCCTAAAAGTAGATTCCATTTTGAAAAGTTAATGAGTAAAAAGTGTAATGATGATGGGTAAGTAGGGAAAGTGAAGGAAAAAGTTGATGTGAAATGTATAATGATGATATTTTTTTAATAAGTTGGAGTTACGAAGTAGGACATTTTAAAAAAGACGGAGGGAGTATATTTTATAAAAATCTAAAACCGCAGCGTTGAAAAAATAATGGCAGGGAGAAATACTCTATTTTTTTTGGTCAAACAGAATTTACTCTTGCGTGGTTGTTTGATTCTCCCAATATTTTTGTTCCTTTTCTTGATGAAAAACTATTGAGTGTTCGGTTGCACAATCATGTAGTACAGTGCCAAATCCCTTCATTTGTGGTTGATAAACTAAGCGACAACTGCCCCAAATTAATTAAGGTCATTTTAGGAATGGCGAAGCGGTGATTCTATCAGCCATATTTTCACTATTTTACATTGATGTGAAACCAACAACGAATACATTTGCTCTATAATAATTACGGTCATGGATGAACTTGGAACACTATGTGACAGTATGTACTAGCTCCAAGACATATAAAAATTATCTACCTTCTAGATGTAGTTATCACAGAATGGTGGAATTTTGATACTAAAGTATGTGGTTTTTAAAAATATGATGTGATGTTTATAATCTCTCCAAGTGAATTGCCCTCAGAAGTCCAGTCCTGTTTGGACTTCTACGAAACCTTTTCGAACTCACATTTGTAATGGAAGGCTAAGTTGGAACTTGTCGAAAGAAGCGAAAAAAGAAGAGAGAAATTTAAAATTTTCTCCTCCCATGTTTGGTACTTAAAATACAAGTACAAATTTTAAATTGGGCACTGCTATTCGCAGCCCTCTATTTACTCCCATAGCCCGTTAAAAATTTTCAATTATACTCGACAGTTAGTTACCGAAATTGAGATATATTTTCAGCGTCCAATTACCGAAATATAATATTTTTTTCAACAGATGTTTACCGAAAATGCATGTTCGGCAGTTGTTTACCGAAAGTTGAACATATTTTCGACATGTAGTTACCGAAATATAATCTTGTTTTCAACAGCAATTTACCGAAATGTTATTTATGATTTTCAACAATCATTTACCGAAATTTAGTGGGCTACGGGAGTAAATAGAGGGCTGCGAATAGCGGCGCCCCTTAAATTTCAATTCAACGTCTTTTTTTTCAACTTTTCTCTAGTTTTTTCTCTCATTCCATTTTTAATTACTTTTTCTTCTTATCCCTTTCTTTTCCTAAGTTCCAAATAGAGTCGAAATCTTTCACTTTTAGAGCTCATTTGAACATCAACATTTCTAATAGTAATTAGTTTGACGAATATTGATAAATACATGATAGCAACGTGTATAGTAATAGATACCGATAGGTATATCATAATTTCAATTTTGATTAATTAGATGATGATCTATTTCTGCTAATAATTTCAAAGTTGAACAGCTCATGACTGTTCGTTTTATAAGCCAATACTCAATTTTCATTATATATACACACACACTAGTGTTTATCCGTGCCTACGGCACTACGTACCCCGATTGGAATTGCCCATGCCTATGGCACTTGCTAGCTAGTGGCTCAAACATTAGTGTGTAGTATGTGATCCTCTTTTGAGTGGCACGAAAGAGAATTACCCATACTTATGGCACTCCACCAACTATACATTTAAGCTAGCTACAAAGAACTATTAATTTGCCTATGGAATTCCAGTAAATACCAGGTAAAAAGTTAAAACCAAGCAACACATAAGTTAGTGCTCTGCATCAACGAAATGAGAAAAAATCTAAGCAAATCAGCTAGTACTCTGCATTTAACAGCATAAGAGCAGATATAAGCACACCACCAGTGCTCTGCATAATAAGGGAATGCTTACGGATCTGAAGCATCGCGATTCGACATACTCTTTCCTTCCAATGCAACTTTCACTTTTCTTCCATTTCACTTTTGTGCACCTCGTTGCCTACAACAAAAGAAGTATATGAAAGGATTGAAATCTATATAGAAGAAACCAATTGGATATATGCAACACCATTAAAAAAAAGTGCAAGAAAGCCAAACAACAATGTACAGTTTCATAGCATCAACCAAAAGTTACAATGCATAAGAAATGTGTGAAGATTATTAATCAAAACAGCTGACCTGTCAACTTGTATATGCAAATAGGCTTTTTGACCACAATTTAAGGGAACAAAAGGAAAAAGACTATCTATCAAATGTATCCTAGCCACTGGGTCCCTACTGCTTGCGACCTTAATGTGTGCCGAAATAAAGAGCGCCCCAAGCGTAGGGCTAGGTCAGTTGTAGCATAATAAACTCGGAAGTCCGAGGTCGAATCCACAGGGAGCCAATAGAGCTAGGCCGGAGGTTTGATTTACGAAGGGTTTTTAGCGTTAGGACCGCCAACCTTAGTTCGGTTTTGAGACAGCCGACTTTTGAGTGATGGAAATTCTCTCTACCTCCCAACTTTAATTGAAACAAAGATTGACTAGAAATTAAAAGCGGCAAGGTCTAAGGGTTTATTCCGCCCATAACTTAGGGCGTTCAATGCTTCTCTTCATTAACTCAAGTGAGAGTCATTGTCATTTGATCTCACTCGGATCATTTAACTATGAAAATCAAGTTTAACTCATACAACAAGGTTTGGATATGGAAAGGAACTCATATAGGCATTTTATCAAACACCTAGAGTGCCTTGGTCCTAAGCATTGGGTGTGCCAAGAAGACTTGTCTACACACAATCAAAGAAGTTAACAACCCTAAGTTTAGACCGAAGATTAGAGTGACATTTTGGCAAACACCTAGAGTGACATAGCTCCAAGCATTATATGTGGCAAGAGATCAAGTCCTTGCCTACACATAATCAAAGAGGTTAACAACCCTTGATTTTGTTACATAAAAATAAACTTAATCCTTCACAAATCACATTAAGCACAAGAAATGAAAGAAGCCATTAAAGTACCTAAATCATGGGGTAGAAATCACCCCATGATCGAGCCTTGAACACTACTCACCCATAGTGGGTGTAAACACAAGGCAAAATGAAGAGAGATGAAAATATGGGCAAAAACGAAAATAAAAGCTAGATTAATGTAAAGAACAAGAGTACTTACAACATTAATGAAAGAAATCTACCTTAAAACCTTATTAATCCCACTCCTTTGAAGAGAGAAGGAGAGCTAGAGAAGAGAGGAGAAGAGGGAGGTAGAGAGAGAAAGTGTAAAATGAAGGCTATCCCTAAAAATGGCCTAAAGATGCATTTATATGCCCCAAACATCGGGGTACAAAAGTCTAAACTACCCCTGAAATGTCCAAAAATCAGGTACAAAAATCTGCAGAAACTTCCAGGCGCTATGGGTAGGGCCGTTTTTGGGCTACGGGTAGCGGTCTTGTTTTGAAATTTTGACACAGTTTCTGATCACTGGCTATAGCTAGAACCATTTTTGGACTACGGGTAGCGGCTAGACAATTTTGATATTCCTTTGATTCTTCAGCCTTAGCATGCTGTTTGGGCTTCTGTTGTCCCGCACACCCTCCGAAGTTACTTTCATTATTCTTGGGATTCGACGACGAAGTGGCACATGGCCTTGGATGTACGGATATCCTTAGAGTTGATCCATGGCGTCAAAACACGCCTTATTCATGCGATTCACCTGAAAACGTCAAAAACACACCTTTCATGCAATATCGTTCAAATCAAGCAAGTTATGCACTTGTGTGTGACAAAAATGATAGGGATAAACCCTATTATTTACACTATTGAGGGCTTATCACCTACACTGTTAGATCTTGACCACAATTTGAGCATATACCAACTAACAGAGTTGGTATGGAGTTGTATTGCCCAAGAATCCATTGATTTTAGGCCTATGTACACATTCACTTCTCGCAATTTCTTTCCAAAAAAATGAAGGTACAATGGGAAGGAGAAAAAATAAATGGAGGTACAAAATGAAGGTGCAGTAGAATCCAAGTCTTCCATCAAAACTCCTGACATAATCCTTGAGTAAAGAGTGTATGGAAGGACCCAAATTCAGTTCCTGCAAAGTTTTCTAAGTTAATAGTCTGAAAAGTGAGAATCAAGAATACCAAGCAATTCCATATTAGACAATGGAATAACGTTCCTCTGAAATTTCTTGCCTCGTGGGATTCTATACTCTTTTCAATTCATTCCTGATATGCAAGTAATGAATAAGGCTTGCCCGATATGTGGCTATCAAGTTTAAGTTTTATCACTAACGGATTGGGATTCAGTCTTGTTTCTAGGCTCCCCTGTTGCAATTACTCCCATGCCTCTCAGGAAAACGCGAATAAAAACAAATGGTATGAAAACATTTTATGAATTTCTAAAAAAAATAGAACCAGCAAAGAGTAAAAATAGAGAATGAAGGTTGCCTTAGCATTAATTTATAAACTACATGAAAAAGTTCAACAAAATAGAAAAGTCATTCCCCCTGTATTTTCATTCCCTTAGCATAGAGGTTGCCTTAACTTTTCTCTTACACGCCAATTACGTTCTTGCAGATTTGCATGTGCTCAGAACGCATGTACCAAGTAATCTGATTGCTTAACTTAATCGTATACACTGCCAACTATCAACCAAACCAACATGGCTTTGTAGACATCCCAATTTGAACCTATGAAAATTCCTTAATTTGTGGCTTTGTGGTCCCCCAATGAATTTGAATCGATATGAATCCTGGTTATGGTGGAATTTTGCTTGTTGGAGTCTCAAAAATCAAAATCAATTCAATAAATTAGGTCCCAATCGCTCGGAATCATTCCTAAGCGCTCAGGACTTATTTACAAAAGCCCAAATTTTGCTCATTCCTGAGCGCTCAGGAGATTCAATTCCGCGCGCTCGGATCCACTTTCGAGCGCTCTGGTCAACTGATTTTCCATAGTAATTTGAATTTTCCAGCTTTTTCAGCCATCACATAGCTATGTTTTCCACCACGTTGGTCATTGCTATAGTAGTTTTGACTTGAATTATCAAAAGATCAAATCATGTCTCTTTTAATATTTTTATGTTATTTTATAATTAAATTTCAAATTTCAAATCTAATTTCCTTGGCCTATAAATAGAGGCTCTCATGCCACATTTTGGAGAGGATAAAACACCACAAAATTCTGCTCTCACTCTCTCATTTTCAAAGCACGAACCTCTCTTTGCAAAGAAAATCATTTTCCTAAAATCTTGTCCAAAATCAAAGCCATTACAAGCACTCCAAGAAAATTCAGGAAATTCAGGGATTATACTCGGTCCTGATTTCTGAATTTTCTTACTACATTCCACACTTAAAATCCAACTAGGATGCAAGATTCCATTTAAGAAGGTAGATTTCTTCTACTTTTCAAGCCAAAAGGCTATCATCCTTCTGAGGGAGGTCATTCAGTCCACTCCAATCCTTTACACTAGATGTGTGGTTGAATGATAACCGAACCTGTCAACGAAATCGTCACCCAAAACAATCAACCTCGGTCCCAACCTCGTGTTTTCTCTCAGTTCTCGGCAACTCTCTCTGTAGTGCTTAAAAAACCGGTAGAAAGTGATATCCTCATACCTCTCAACCCAACTCCACTCCCTCAAAAACTTCCTACTTCCCATAACCCCAATGCTTATTGTGCCTATCACCAAAACGTAGGCCACCCCACCAACAATTGCTTCCGACTCGACATGCTATCCTAGATCTTATCGAAAACAAAACCATCCCGGTCCCACCACAAAAACCCAACACTGTCTCTAACCCACTACCAAAGCATTCAAACCCCCAAACTAATAACATTGATCTCGAATCGCCCTTTGACCTAAGCCAATACATCGTACTTGCAGCCCATCCAAAGATGATCATTGAGGTGCCAATAGAAGAAGCTATTTGTGTGATCCAGACTCTAGATTGGGAATTTGAGTTAAGGTGGCAATCTGCAATTGAAATATTTCAGGACATAGAAAACCGGGCACAAGTCGACGGTGTGTGGCCAGCCCCAGAGCTTGAGGACATTCAAGATTGGAAAATGGAGCATGGAGGGAAGAGTGGGAGGAAAGACAAACAGACCCATTTAATGGATACTCGCTCTACGCCTTATTCTCGGAATTGGAATTAGCCAATGAGGAGGAGGACGATTGCGAACGGGAAGCTGAGCCTGCCATGTGGCATCGAGTAGAAGATGAGGACCCTCTTACGTTACAACCTTACCTCTCCTTTTTCATGGGGAAGAAGTTCAACAAGAACAGACCTACTGAATCCGCGAATTCTTTTTGCACAATTCCATGATGAAACCCTTGACACCATAACAGAAGGTTTGGATGATTACTTTGAATACATGACTAGGCAGATTGAACCAAACACCGATTTCCCTTCACCTTACATCATCAACAAAACACTTCCACAGCCTGTTGTACAGATTTCGGAGGAGCCTCACATTGCCATTCTTAATTCTGAGGACCTTTGGGGGAAAACTGATCTGGTCACTATCTTGGTCAACGGGGAAGAGTTAACGGTCAATAAGGCAATGGTTAATGAGGGTTTAATTAAAAGTGATAACTTTCAGGATTCTCTGGAAGAGGAGAACTTGTGGGATTCTCTTGAAATGGAACTCTTTAATGAAACATTGGAAAAAACAAGGCTGGATAAAGGGAAAAGAAAAGCAGATACCGATCTGTCAAACCTGTGGGATGATCTACCGGATTTTCATACAGAGCCCTCACCCAAGACAATCAGTAACCTTACCAGAAGCGGTCGAATCTACTAGCTTTCCAATTTGCAGAAGGGGAGTTCGTCCCGAGCACCCCCACCTCAAAACGATACAGCCCAATCATCCAGTTCTACCATATCAGCCACCCCAAACCAAGCCACTAACCCAAACAACTCTTTCACTTCCATTCCCTAAAACAACCCTTCAAATTCCATCGATCCCAAAACTACCCGGCACTAAGACCCGATTCTTGATGTCGACCCTATCATAAAACAGCTTGATAGAACCCCAGCCCCAATGTCGATTTGGGGAGTATTGGAATCTTCTCGTGAGCTCCGTCGTTGGCTCATCAATACTCTTACCAAGTTTGAAGTCACCCCTGACATAACCTTGGAAGCCATGGTTGCACTCATCACCCCTAACTTTGCCAGGCATACCCTAGCTATCACTAAAAAAGACCTCGCACCAGAGGGTGCTGACCACAATAAACCCTACACATAACCATGAAATGCCTTGGAAAATGGGTTCCAGCCATCCTAATTGACAATGGTTCCGCTATCAATGTATGTCCCCTCCGAACTGCTTATTGCTTAGGTCTAAAAAATAAGGACTTCACGCCATCACCTCTAGGTGTCCATGCCTATGATAACACGCGACGTTACGTCATAGGAACAGTCAACCATGAGTTGGTGACGGGAGAGTTCAAGACAATTGTGGAATTCTGTGTCCTTAAGATACCTGCTTCATTCAACCTCTTGTTGGGAAAGCCGTGGCTCCACTGTCCTAATGTCATAGGAGTACCTTCCACCCTGCATCAGAAACTCATACTAGGACTGGACTCAGGAACACTTATCATTCACTGAGATTATGGAATCCGCCCCCATTTCGAAGACAACTAGCCACTATTGGAGATCATGCATGGGGAAAAAGACATAGCTATGGGTGGCTTTGCGGTAATGACGGAAAAAGTTTGTACCATTTGGGCTAATGATGGTTTCTTGGTGAGTTCTGCAACACTAGAAATTATGCGAAGAATGAATTACATGTGAGGCATGGGCTTGGGCCATGATCAGCAAGGGGTCTCGAAATTCCCCCACTTCTTTAGAAGCAATGAGCGTTTTGGCCTCGGATATGTACCAAAGAGGTGTGACCCAAAGAAAAGGTGGCATAATCGTGCTCATGCCAGAGTCATTGAGGAGAAGCCAGTGGTTGGTTTTGTATCAGAAGAAGAGAAAATCTTGTACTAGGGGTAGCCAGAGCCCTATTTTGATGTGGAAGCAAAGAAAGAATACCTTGGATTCAAAATCTTTGTTGAGGATACTTGGGACAGCAAAGATGAAGCTAAAAAGAGAGAAGAGCTTGTCAGAGCATTGCACACTGACTGGGTCGAGGCATTTGATCAAGGCAGTCTCCGATCGATGTTTGGGGATGAAAATCCAGGGGGTATGGATGAAGATGCAGTGGCACTGATACTCGGAGAAGAAGGCGCTTGCAAGGACCCCTCTGCACTCATTGTGGATGCTGCAGGCTGTTATGAAAATTGTGTCTTTATCCCTCTTGTAAAGCATGCTCACACGGCTAAGTCTGAATCAGATACTGATTCTGCGTCTAGCTGTGAGTCGGAGTTTGTGCCTATCGGCCCTCCTTGTCAAAGTTTCTATTTCGAGTTTGAGTCAACTGCTGTATTCCCTCCTGTCGTGGAGCTTTTCAATGAAGATGAAGTGAATGGTGCTTTTTCTTACTTGTCGCATTTTGAAATAAATAGTGTAAAACCTGACGATAAAGGAATAGATTTCGACGGGGACATCCCTAAAGAGATCCGTTCCCTCATCGAACGGGAAAATGAAAGGCGTGCTCAGCCTCTAAAAGAAGAAATGGTCTCAATAAACTTGGGTGATGAGGGGAACCCTTGGATGGTTCAAGTCGGTTCCAAGCTGAATCCAGATGAGCTCCAGCAGCTCTCCGATTTACTCAAAGAATTCAAAGATGTTTTTGCCTGGTCTCATGCAGACATGCCCGGAAATTGTCGAGCATAAGATTCCCCTTTTCCCAGATGCAAAACCTATTAAGTAGAAATTGAGAAAGATGCGCCCTGATTGGGTTTTAAAAATAAAAGAACTCACAAGGCAAATTGATGTCGATTTTCTAATAGTAACTGAATACCCAACATGGGTTGCAAACATTGTGCCCACTCCAAAAAAGGACAGGCGGATTAGAGTCTACGTCAATTTTAAAGATCTGAACAAAGCGAGTCCTAAAGATGATTTTCCGCTGCCACACATAGACATACTTGTCGATAATACTGCAGGACACGCTTTGTTGTCTTTCATGGATGGTTTCTCTAGATACAATCAGATTCTTTTGGCTCCGAAAGACAGGGAAAAGACCACCTTCATCACCGAGTGGGGTACTTATTGTTACCGCGTCATGCCTTTTGGGTTGAAAAATGCAGGGCCAACGTATCAGAGGGCTGCTACGACTCTGTTGCACGACATGATTCACAAGCAGGTCGAAGTATACGTAGATGACATGATTGTTACGGCAAAGAAGCGGGAAGATCATCTATCTGTGCTAAGGAGGTTCTTTGAAAGGATTCGGAAGTACAGAATGCGTCTGAATCCACTAAAGTGCACGTTTGGTGTCACGGTAGGGAAAATGTTGGGGTTTATGATCACGGCCCGTGGGATTGAGGTAGACCCTTCCAAGATCAAAGTTATTCTCGAGATGGAACCTCCACAATCTGAAAAGGAGGTACGCGATTTCTTGGGAAAAATCCAGTTCATTAGCCGGTTCATCGCTAAGTTGACTTCAACATGTGAGCTAATGTTTCGCCTGCTCAAGAAGGATGTGAAATTTGAATGGAATGATAGGTGCCAGAAAGCCTTTGAGGCTGTTCGAAAGTATATCCAAAATCCACCAATCCTGATGCTGCCTATTCCAGGAAAACCTTTGATCATTTACCTGTCTGTCACGCCCTCAGCAATGGGGTGCATGATGGCACAAGAAGGAGAAAATGGGGTTGAAAGGGCAATCTATTACCTCAGCAAGAAGATGGTGGGTTGTGAAGAACGGTACACGCCACTAGAGAAGACATGTTAGTCACTCGTTTGGGCCACCAAGGAATTGAGACACTACATGCTTGCTTATTCGATGATACTGATTTCTCGAACAGATCCACTCAAATATCTATTCAAGAAGCCAGCACTTACTGGTAAATTAGCACGTTGGTTGCTCTTATTGGCTGAATTTGAAATCAAATAAATCGGAAGTCTGTAAAAGGGAGAGCGGTGGCTGAGTTCTTAGCGGATCGTCCGATTGGAAGTCCAGAACATATTGAATTTTGATTCCCTGATGAGAACGTAATGGAAACAAGAGATGAAACATGGACTCTATATTTTGATGGGGCATTTAATCAAAATGGGTTTGGTATAGGTATTCTTTTAGTATCATCGGAGGGATCACATATCCCTCTCGCTTTCAAGCTGAATTTCGAGGTGACCAACAACGAAGTAGAGTACGAGGCTTGTATCGTAGGGATGGAAGCAGCATCAGAAATCGAGGTCAAGGTATTGGAAGTTGTTGGTGACTCGTACTTGGTAGTTTCTCAGGCAAATGGGGATTGGAAAGTGAGAAACGTGAAAATGAAACAATATCACCAAGAACTTGATGATCTTATTCCCAGATTTGAAAAAGTGACCTTCATGCACGTACCGAGAAGAAAGAATCGCTTCGCTGATGCCCTAGCAACTTTGGCGTCTATGATTGAATTACCAATCGGGGTGAAATTGAGGCCGGTCACGATCAACAAAGGGGTAGATGAGTGTACGAGTATGTCATGAACATTGACAAACCGAATGACGGGTTGCCGTGGTATCACGATATTTGGAATTTTGTCGAGAAAGGAGAATTTCCTGCAGAAGCAACTAAAAAGGATCGGATTGCATTGCAGCAGTTGGCGTCTCAATACATCATTTGTGGAGGACAATTGTACTAGCGACCTCCATGCAGAGTTCACAAGTTGTGTATTCACGAGAATGACGTAAGGAGAGTGATGGAAGAAATTCATGAAGGAGTTTGCGGACCTCACATGAATGGTATGATGCTCGCTAAGAAAGTCTTGAGACAAGGATACTATTGGTCAACTACGGAGATTGATTGTATGAAATATGTGCGACGATGCCATAAATGTCAAACGCACACCAATCTCATTCATGTTCCGCCATCAGAGCTACACCCTATGGCGACACCTTGGCTATTCTCAGCTTGGGGTATTGATGTCATTGGGAAAATCACTCCAACAGCATCCAATGGTCATAAGTTTATCCTTGTAGCTGTCGATTACTTCACCAAGCGGGTCGAAGTTGTGTCATACAAAACATTAACAGTCCAGGTGGCGCATTTCATCAGGCAAAATATCATTTACTAGTATGGAGTCCCACAAGCCTTTGTATCGAATAATGGATCTCATTTCAAAGGGAAACTCCTGGAACTGTTTGAGGAATTCAAAATCCAAATTCATCATTCAACGACCTATCGACCACAAACAAACGGGGCAATTGAAGCAGCAAACAAGACAATCAAAATGATCCTTGAAAGGACTACACAGTCAGCTAGGAATTGGCATGATCAGCTACCGCTAGCTTTATGGGGATACCGAACGTCTATTCGTATGCCAATAGGGGCAACACCCTATTCTTTAATGTATGGTATGGAAGCCATTCTCCCCATTGAGCTAGAAGTATTGTCATCGAGAGTCATGGCCGAATGTGGGATGAATGAGGCTGAATGGATCAGTGGGAGGTTCGAGGAGCTTATGTTGTTCGACAAAAGGAGATTATGGGTGTTGTACCACATCCAGGGCTATCAGAGAAGAATCACCCGGGCATTCAACAAGAAAGTGAAGTCGAGGGATCTGTAAGAGCGGGATATGGACGTCAAAGAGATACGTGCGCCAGTTTTTGATCTGCGGGGCAAGTTTCGACCAAAATGGGCTAGGCCGTACATCATCAAGACGATTCTTTCCGGAGGAGCTGCATCAATTATTGATCTTGATGGCAATGAATTTTCCAGTCTTGTCAATTTGGACCAGCTCAAGCGCTATTACCCCTGAGAGAGCGGTACGAGGCAAAAATTAGAGCAAAATGCCTGCTAGGCCGAAAACCCGAAGGGGCGGCTTAGGCAAAAGTTAAAAGAGCTCGCTAGGCAAAAAACCCGAAAGGGCGGTTCTAGGCAAAAATTAGAGCGTCAATACCTGAGCGAACCCTAGCCCGAACTACGTATTGGCTTGATTCTCTTGTACAAGAGATATGTAGGCAACTTCACTCTGAGGTTCGGTCATAAATTCAACTCCAAATTAACAAGTCAAATAATAAAAACAAAGGCGCTTTTACAATGAACCGAAAGGGGGAACCCCCATCAATCAATTTTATTTTGAACATTTCTTCGTTACATGCTGAGCACGAAAGAAAGAGAAAAATACAAAACACTTTTTATTTCAAAAAGCAGCAAAGTAATCAGTTAACCCATTCGTGCTTGCACATCCCTCCGTAACCACTTTTTGTATCTTCTAGTCTAGCTGGTTTCAAAATTTGGATCGCTAGGTGTAGTCTGGCAGTTTATCCATGTCTGGACATAGCTTCAAAGACCTAAAGCAGTGAACGGAGGGAGATGAAGCACTTTAGATTCCAGAGGTGGCATGCATTGGCTAATTCCGAGTTGGTGAAGAATGTGGAACGGCAGGTAAAACGTGAAGTTCGTCAGCCCAGCCAGATACACTTGCTGGGAACCCATGTTACACACAGTCATGGCAAGCAACCTCAACCAACGACAGTACCAGGAAATATACTCCTCACCAACCGACGCGAGGAAGTCGTCCCAATCTTTGGTTACACCAAGAGGACGGTTCCACTCACTAGGACGATACAACCAATTCTCAGGAGGAGGTGTCATCATGTTCAGCTGGTTGCAGAGCCACATCTGTTAGAACAAAAAGAGAGAAAACAAGTGAGAAGCCAGATAAAACCTAACTGTGCATCGAGTTAAAATAAATGTGAGAAATAGAAAAAGGAGAGCTGAGTGAGGTCCCTGCCTAAAGTAAAAGTGGGCTACCCCTGAAAGTTTGTGTTCTGCCAGCATGAACCACATCAAGTTCCATTAGAGTTTCGGCAAGTACTAGCGGTGCCACATCCTTACATGCCTCAATCTGAGCCGCGACCCCCACCAGCAAGGAGCTTGGCTCACCAATAGAGGGAACCAACAGGAAGGCCGCTAAAAGACAAATGTAGCAAGCTGTCATACGATGACCTTGGTATTTGAAGTCTGTCAAATCCCTGGGCAGGCTGAACATTTCAAACAATCGTAAGATGTTGACTATACCACTCTAGATGCGGTAATCAGTAGCACCGCAGCTCACTCCCAATTTGGTCTGGAGAAGCTTTTTCATGCTCTCTCGGACCATCAGGACGATTGGTTCATCTGAATCGCGACTCCTGAGGTATGCATGAAACTCTTCCACGGTCAGGCAAAGTTCTTGGATACCAAACCTGAAGACGTGCACCTCCGGATCCCAAAAATGCATCGCCGCATGCAGAAGGTCGAGCTGAATGTGGATGTCTCGGAGATATTTCAGTGCATGGAGGCAATGCCCTCGGAAGTTCAACCAATCAATGCCTTCGAGGCTGTCCAGCCATGGACGAAGTAAAACTTGGTTGAGCATAGCCATGAAGAATGGACGTTGATAGGAAGTAATGATGAAGTATGAGCAACGGAATGTAAGTAGTTTGTTAAAGGGCAGTATCTGTAAGAGACCTTGCATGGTTTTATAGAACCACATGCAACATTCCTAGTTTGTATCGTACATGCAAGGTTAAAGGAAGTATAAAGAATGCATGGGATTTGTCTTAAAGGATATTATATTATGCGGAGCAGATGAAGCCAAAGCTGGTATACGTCTAAATATATTACATGCAAAAGAAAATAATGTACAAGAAGCCAAAAGTTCTCTTAGAAGTTAGTTTAGGTCTGTAGACAACAACAGACTTGAGCGCTCAGGAGTGAGGATCTGAGCGCTCAGGAGTGCACTTCCGAGCGCTCGGGAGTGCTGCCAAATTTTGACAGACTGTTTTGGGCAATGTATGTTGCTGAAATTTGGTATTCACATGATTCCAATGATCAAGGCCAATCTCAGTCTATGTAAAGAGGGATACAGTAGCTTCCACGCACAGTTTTCATTCAAATTCAAGTTTTTGTCCTAAATCTCCTCATTTCTTGAAATTTTCACTCACCAGGATATGTCAAATTTCGTTCTAGGGGTATTTTGGTAATTTGGTCGAATCCCACAAGTCGTAATGGGTTATAGTGACCATACGGTGTAGTTGGTTTTGAATAAGAGGGCCTGATAATAATTTTTGCCTCTCCAAGGACTGAATTTGTCGTTTTTCTCACTCAAATGCTATAAATTCCACGTTTAGGGCATTTTCATTTATTTAGCCACACTGTTTGCATCTTGTAAATTCATGAGGGTTGTCATTCGTCTTATGGGCATTGGTATAAATTCATGTGCCCTTTTAATAATTTTCAGGCTAGTCGATGGTAGTATTTGATACATTCTTAATGCTATGCAAGAGTTTAAAAGAAAGAAATGCAATTTTCATTAACAAAAGTAGTATATACAATGATCAAAAGAAGGGTATCCTTGTCTGAGAGCTACCTACAGGGGCACACAGACCCAAGCAAAAACCAAGGCACGCAGGCCTGAAACCTACAACTACTCGCGGCACGCTGGCTCCCGTAAAACTAGCAAAGTAAAAGCAGCTCAGATGTGTCACGATTTCTTCTGTGGTGGATCCTCCTCCTCAGAACTCTCATCACCATTAGGAGGATCAGGTAAACCAGAGTCGGTAACTGAATCAAAAGCCCCTGGTGACTCTTCTGATCCCTCCGCCTCACCCGACTCCTCCGGCTCTTCAAGCTCAAGCTGTCTTTGGATCACCAGTTATGGACGTAACTTAAACCAGCGGCTCTCCGCCTGGGTCACTCTAGGGGCTGAAGATCCAATGGTTGCCTGGGATTGTGCCCGAGTCGTGTGATGGGTCTCCTCATGCACCTGCACCTGCATATCATGAATACATGTCAAAAACATATACATTTTCAAATAAGATATACATGAACAAAACATTCATTTATGTCATACCTGTGGTGGCTCCGTAACTGGAGTAGCAGCTGGCTCAGGGGCAGGACGGGTCTGTAATGTCTTCCCTCTGGCACAATCACGCAAAAGCTTGCCCATCAAAAGTCGAATTGCATACTATTAAATCAATTATTTTACCGGATCTTGAAGGTTCATGTTCGGGCGAGGCAGGTGCGAGATATCCACAATTGCTCGAGCGCCTGTCCGATCTCGGACTGGCTCTGGAGCATCCTCGCTCCTTACTGTAGCCTCCGCACCACCTCTCCCCCGACCTTGGAAGTTGGTACCTCGACCTCTACGTCTTTGAGGGCGGTCACCACAGCCTCGCTCTTCTCCAACCCTAGCTCCAGAAGCTGCTCTCCTAGCCTCAATTTCAGCTGCGCATCTTTGGAGCTATTGCTCCACGCCTAGGCTCATGGCCAAATACCTTTCCTTGTAAGCGTCGTAATCTATTGTTGGCCTCAAAACCCCTCCAAATTGGTATTAGGTGCTGTGAATTGCTCAAGCTCTGCGCATAAGTAGGTATCAGTCCTCTGCACTCTGGGAGGGAGTGGCCCCGGTTCTATGAACGCCGAGAGACCAAGTGACTGACGAGTCAAGCGATCCCCCGAGTACCATTGCCAGCCCAAGGGGCACTCTAGTAGCACTCTACTCTTCATCACCTCTCAACTCCTCACCGGACACTCTGCTTCCAGCTTATCCCAACATTTCCAATGAACCTGCATTCGAGGTTTTCACATTAATAATCAAATCAAATAAAGTTTAAACATTATTTGAGAGATGCAGGATATAGCACATACCGAGACACCCGTCAAATTATCTAACCAGCGTCGGAATGTCATCACCTCGCCCCTTCGTTCTTTTATTTTTCTATACTCTTTATTTCAAACTAAGCCTCAAGGAAACAAATTTGGATCTTTACAGGTGTTCTCAGGCAGAAACATCCCTAGCACTTCATATGCCCAAAGCTGCATTCAAGTCGTTTCGATTATTTCAAGGTTCAAATCAATTTCACGCGTTAATCAATAAGCAATAAAGGCACGATTGAGATCATACCTCGACTACTCTCCAGTATCCACCAACGGTATTACCAACACTACGTGAAGAAGCTCCAAGGCATCAGTACAAGGTGCACAGTGCAGCACCTCCCCTGTCATATCTTCCCGCTTGTTTCAAATCAACCAAAGCAGCCAAGTAGCTGAGTTGCACTCGTGTTCGTCGGTTTAGGAACAGAGAAGCCCCAAACAGGTATAGCAAACAAGCTCGGGCTATCTGGGCTGCCTCTTCGTCGCTCTCCGGCTCGTGATCCCAGTAATTAGCAAACTGGCCATATGTTGCCATCCGACCATGGAGTGGAACTCACCCAAGAAACCATATCAGAGCTGCATTGTCATTCACCAAGCCCGTATCATAGGGGATCGGGTCTCCTCCAACCATAAGTCCCGTGATTGCTGCGAAGTTGAGGGGTGTCAGTATCATCTCCCCAAACCTGAAGTGGAAGGTGTTGGTGGTATCCCACCACCTCTCTGTAAGTGCTGTCAACACCGCATGGTCGACCCTAACCATTGTCACAAGCTATATAAAAGGTCCAAGCTTGCTGCTTCTACCAATTCTTGTACGCCAAGGACTTGGCGAAACCCCGGTGGCCATACACATGCGTTGTTCATTGTTACAGGAAAATCAAGAGCATTTGAGAAGAATTTTCTTAGCATGATAATTAACAAATCAAAAGACATTTTAGGGCGTTTCTGATAGTTAAAGTGTGTTATTAGAATTTTACCGTGGTCCATGTCGACGAGATGTGACGATCTCGACTCTCAACAACATGTCTCCCGGATAGTCAGCGTTAGCCAGGGCATAGTTAGTTATTTCCACCGGTTCAAAGAGATGCAACTGCGGAGCATAAGTCTGGGGGGAAAAAGTGGGGCGAGTCTCCCTCCCGAAAGCCTTCGCTTCCTCCACCGCCGCCACTCGTTCTACTACCACCACCTCTTCCGACTCGGGTCCTCCCTTTGGCATCCTGACCCTCTCACTTCCACCTTGGCTCAGTATGACCCCTAATAGGGTAGCCGCCGCCCTCACGTATGAAGACCCGACCTCTCCCAATACTTTTAAAGTCCTTGAATTGACGCTAAGGGCATCCAAGATGTCCCGTGGATCTGTAGACTCCAAAAAATCACCGTCAACTAAGGGAATGGGCTGTGAAGCTCCAATCCCGGCATCCTCATTTCTCGGTTCTACCACAGATGTTCTCAAGACAGGTGTGATAGTAAATAGACCCAGTGTTGCGGCCTCGCTCTCTGCTGCGACATCTTGGCCATTGGCAGAATTCTCCTCCACGGCCTTGAGTAGATCCTCCATAGTAGGAGTGTGAGGGTGGGTCCCCTCGCTTGTGGCTCCACCTTTGGATACTTCAGTACCCTCACTGGCTCCACCTGTCATCATCGCGTCACTTGCAATAGCCACCACACTGCTGGAGGTCGCCCCATTCTCTCCGTCACTAGCTGTCTGTTCTTCTTCCTCCCATGAACTCATTCTCCTTCTTTGACGAGCTTCCTAGCACACCATTGCCCACTGTTGCACCGTTGTGATATCTAAGTCTCGGAGTCGTTCCATTTCATAGATGGACAGAACAATCAAACAATTGAGAGGTGAAAAAGTTAATTGTGAGAGAGAGGAGATGATTGAGGAAGAGAGAAATTGATTGGGAAGGAGTAAGATTGTGGAGAGAAGAATGGAGGATCGTGGGTTCCGTACTCTGGTTATTGAGCGCTTGGAAGTGAGGATGAAACCCTTATGTTCGAAAAGAGGAGGACGAAGATGTTGGGCCCCGCCTATGGTCTCGAGCGCTCAGAACCACTCCTGAGCGCTCAGGAGTGGTCTCGAAACCCTAGTTCCCTTTTTGGTCCCTGTGCCAAGATCTTGATTGCTCGTGCAATAATTCTTTTCCAAATTGCATTTTCAATTAAATTACAAAATCAATCTCAGTCCTGATAACCACTTGTTACAGATTAAGTTCATCGATAATGATTTTTGGTCGTCGATGTATTTTTCTGGTCAAGTGACATTTCAGCATCTAATTCTGTTACATGTCGAAGTTTTAGTTATTCACCTTGAAGCATGGGCCATCCCTGTGTTAGTTTTGTCTTACATGTGTTTGCATTTGCCCCGAAGAACTACGCTGGTCTGATCCCTGCATAAAAGGGTATGTAGGTAGTTCGAATGGGTACGACCTCACTTTTCGAATCTCATTGCATCTTTTGTAATCGATTAAGGGTTCAATATGGCTTAAATTGGGCTGTCTCAATCTTTGGGCACCACTCGTATCCAGACATGATACCGAGCACTGTCCAAAGAGGGGCAACTATAGACACCCCAATTTGAACCTGTGGAAATTCTTTATTTTGTGTCTTTGTGGCCCCCCGACGATGAATTTGAATCGAGACGAATCCTGGTTATGGTGGAATTTAGTTTCTTGGACTCTTAAAAATCAAAATCAATTCAATAAATTGGGTCCCAAACGCTCGGAACGATTCCTAAGCACTCAGGACTTATTTACAAAAGCCTAGATTTTGCTCATTCCTAAGCACTCAAGAGCTTCAATCCTGAGCGCTCAAATCCACTTTCGAGCGATCCGAGCGATCTAAGCGCTCTGGTCAACTGATTTTCCATAGTAATTTGAATTTCCTAGCTTTTTTAGCAATCACATGGCTATGTTTTCTACCACGTTGGTCATTGCTACAGTAGTTTTGACCTGAATTATCAGAAGATCAAATCATGTCTCTTTTAATATTTTTATGTTATTTTATAATTAAATTTCAAATTTCAAATCTAATTTCCTTGGCCTATAAATAGAGGCTCTCATGCCACATTTTGGAGAGGAGAAAACATCACGAAATTATGCCCTCACTCTCTCATTTTCAAAGCAAAAACCTCTCTTTGCAAAGAAAATCATTTTCCTAAAATCTTGTCCAGAATGAAAGCCATTACAAGCACTCCTAGAAAATTCAGGAAATTCATGGATTATACTCGGTCCTGCTTTATGAATTTTCTTACTAGATTCCAGCCTTAAAATCCAGCCGGGAAGAAAGGTTCCATTTAAGAAGGTAGATCTCTTCTACTTTTTAAGCCAAAAGGCTATCATCCTTCTGAGGGAGGTCATTCAGTCTACTCCAATCCTCTACACTAGATGTGTGGTTGAATGATTTATTATAAAAATAAGGGCAAAAGAGCTGTAAATAAGAATTTTCAAAAGTGCTCTGCAAGCACTCCGTGTGCTCAAAAATGCTTCCAAGCGCTCCGGAGTGATTTTGTCCACATTTTTTTTGTTGGATATTCAAGGAAAATGAGGGTTTTAAGGATCCAATGGCTGCCATATTTTAAAATTCTTTGTGAACAATTCAAGCTTTCGGCTGTTACTAGAAATATTTCATTTTCAGGAAACAAAGTGCAAGCAGCATGTTGACATTAGCATGGCAAAATCATATTTTCCTTGAAAGTCATGTTTTTATTTCCCTTGTTAGCATCGAAAGCATTCTGGTATTTCCAAAGCTGATTTAGTCGTAATACAATGAAGCAAGGTTTGGATAGCCAAGATCGGTTCTTGATTGTCTAAATTGTTTGCTGAACATTTCTTTTATTTCAAGCATTTCTGCACCTCAGTCTAACCAAAATTTGCAGGATCAGGTAGCAGAGCTCTTGAGTGCTCAGGAGTGCAGTCCTAAGCGCTCAGGAGTGATTTCAGTAACAGATCTTTATTTCTCATGCATCATCCTGCACTTTGCATTACTTCATCAATATACATTGTACACTAGCACTTGCCTGCACTTTCTTACTTGATATACTTGTGAGTATTTGCTAGCTGTTTAATAAAACAAAATGCTTTCGAAAAATCCCGCAAATGTTTAGTAGAGACCGATCTCGTGTCGGGTGAGAGGGGTGCCGTAAAACCCTTCCTCCCTCATAACATGGCTTCCGAACCCTTAAACAATCTCTGGTTTTCAAATTCAAGCAATCATTTTCAATTAAAACGGTTTCTCTGGTGGTGAACCATAAATCCGGGTGGTGACTCTTCAAAATTTTCAATTGAAAAATGTGTTTTTTGAGCTGCCCCGATCCACCCAGGGCTATGGTAGCCCACAGGTTTCTTTCATGAGTATTACATACAACACCCATCAATAAAGGAAACACCCATCATCATTCATAAAAAGTGCGTTTTAAACTTAAAGCAACTTCCATCTAAGAACTGGCTATAACTAAAGTAAAAAATAAGTTTTAAACCATAAAGCAAATAGATTTTTGCTAACATCATTCCAGGCAGAAAGAGATTCCCAACACTTGTGTTTGGTCATACATATAGATTACCATTCATGTGTCTCTCATACATTTTGTCGAACACATAGAATAAAACAAAAAATAAAATAAAATGGGAGCACACTTTGAATGGATGTTCACGAAAACATTGAGTCAAAATAAACTGGTGTGGTATCAAAATCACGGCTAAGGGACAAAAGAATATATCTGATTACCTCTTTCAAGGATTGAATCATGTAGACCAAAGAGTATATTTGATTCATAGGAACCCCAACATGAGATCTAGAATTGAAAAGACTCCACAAAATCACATGATCGTTTCTAATGAAGAATCGAATTTGAAATGAAAATAGAAATCAAAATTAGCTGGGAGCAAAAAAGAAAGAGACTTATTGACTTGTTTGAGAGGGGTGGGAGTGTGGGAAGCAGTTAAATTGCCATGTGTGCTAGTGGGTGTGCATTGAGAGAAAGAGAGAAAGAGAAAGAGAAAGAGAGAGAGAGAGTACGACGGCTGCGGCGAAGGAAAGCCATCATTGTTGTTAGGCGGAGATCGGCGATTCGGCTGCCACGTGGATGTCTGGGAATGGCCTTTTTTTTTGCTGAAAACGGGGGCCAAGAGAGAGGGAAAAGGAGGGAGAGAGAGTTCAGAGAAGAGAGAGAGAGAGAACTCACCAAATATGGGGCTCGCCAGAGGTGGATCGTTGGAGAAATGGAGCAGGGAGATTTTGGGAGAGAAAGAGAGAGAGAGAGAGAGAGAGAGAGAGAGAGAGAGAGAGAGAGAGAGAGAGAGAGAGAGAGAGAGAGAGAGAGAGAGAGAGAGAGAGAGAGAGAGAGAGCAGTGAAGCTCTCAATAGGGTTTTCAAATTTTGAAATTGAAGTTGCTGGCATATAGCACTGGGCAAAAAGGAGGGGTTAGACAAAAGACCCTCTTAGGTAAAGTATTTATGAAAAGGCCATTGTATAGAGGATAGAAGTTGGGGAGAAATCTGGACCATTGGTTTTGTTTGTATGGGTAGATAAAATTTATGTCGGGGAGAAATGTGAACCGTTGAGAATTTAAGAATATTCTCAAAGACTCTTGTGTTTTATTAGGTGTGTGTGTGTGTGTGTATATATATATATATATAGTCAGTCAGTCTCAAATGAGGCGGTCCGCATTTTAGTTAAAATGCGGACCTCCTCATTTCTCTCATTTTTCGATCAAATTTCGATGATCCGAGCCGATCAATGTGTTCAGAACATAGAAAAATCAGCAAAAAAAAATGACTCGGAAGGGCTTCTTCCAAGCAGTTTTTGTTTGAACCGTTCGATAAAAAACATACAAAAACTGCTCGGATGAAGTCCTTCCCAGTCATTTTTTTTTTGCTGATTTCTCGCGGGTATCCTTAAAATCACGTTCTGAACACATTGAGCTGCTCGAATCATCGAAATTCAATCGGGAAAGGAAGGTCCACATTTTATTAAAATGAGGTGGTTATTACGAGAGACGGACTGATATATATATATGGACAAGTTGAATTTGCGTGCTAACACAAACGCACTGCGTGTCCAAAATGGTTGGAGGAAAATTGACGATTTTCATCGCCAACATTTGTAAGAATTTAAAGTCTTAAAGTCTAATATTAACCTTCCAGCATTTGTTTTTGCTTTAAAAATCTCTTCTAATAAATTAATAAGCACCCAATATTGTGTATATTTGGTGCGCCTAGTCTCGGTTTATGCTAGTTATTTTGTGTTTTCTTCGGTTTTTGTAGTACTTTTGCATGTAAGGTGTTTCTTAAGTGTATTAGGTAAGCCGGCATAATATGCCGCTTTTCAAACCCAACTTTAGCCCATGAGTATGCCCAAGTGTCGGGGGTAGCGTGATACTAGCCGGCAAGGCTGTGAAGGCATTTGGAGGGCCATCGGGCACTCGGGGAATCGTCAGGTGCCAATGCAAGGCCAAAACCTGGAGGCTGCAGAAAAACGAGGCGGTATCGATACTGGCAAAAATACTGTATCGATACCATAAGGAAACAAGAAGCTTGGAGAAATACCATTTCAATGTTGTATCGATACGGGAAAAAAAGTTGTATCAATACGGTTACTTTTCTGCAGATCTTTTCTGCTTTTTGGACTTTCCACTTATGGAATGTTTTCCACTTTTGGTATGTTTTTAGATATTTGGCTGAAAGAGGAGGGCCACCTTGTATAAATAGCCTCACCCTCTCTCTTCTTTACCACTCTCACATTCAATACACCTTTAAGTCTTTTTAGCTTTTAGAACTCCATTAAAGCTTTTAAGCTTTTGTGTTAATTCCTTGAAAAACACCTTAAGGTATTACTCATTTTATTGTTTTCTCGTTTATTAAAGTTGCTTGTGCAGACTAGATCCTCCTTAATATCAAGTTTGTTTTCGTTTTCATCGGTTAAAATTCATGTCTCGTTTTTATGCTTTCTTTTGTGCTTTAGCTATGAGTGAGTAGTCGTTTGGGTAAGTGTCGGGATAATCTTTCCTGAGGACTTAGGTGGTTATTTGGCTCTCAAACCTTCGGGCTTAAAATCATGATTTTCGGAATCGATCTAACCTAGCCATTTTGGTCTAAGCGAGGGGTGATAACTCCTTGGTATGTCGCTTAGTCAAGCGGTCTTGGCAAGCGGCATATTGAGGGCTCGTGGCCTCCTACGTGTTAGATACATTAGCAAAAATAGGTTACTTTAATTCCGTTTAATCGCATCTTTTGATAAACGTAGTCGTTAAAGTTAAATCTTCCGGGCGTGAGCACGTGGTCATGACTCTTGCTTGAGTTATAATTGAGAACCGGTAACGGCCTTTGTCAAGGGATAGACGATCCCTAGACTTGCCTCTTTAAGTTTATAAAACTCATTTCTAGTCGTTTTCATTATCATTTCCATCGTTTAAAACAAAACCAAGTTGGTCATCTTAAACGCCGCAATCCACCTTATAAAACTTACAATCCGATTAAGCTATCTCTGATTCCCTGTGGTACGATCCCGGACTTACCGGTTTATTATGCTACCGACGATCTAGCCCTACACTTGGGGTTTTCCAACCTTATATTTGATGGCGAGGTTCCGGAGCTAAGCATTTTTGGCTCAATTGCCGGGGATATCTTATTATAGCTTATTTGGAGAATCGACAAACTATTGTAAGTACTCCATTTATTTTTCCTTGTGTAATTTGAACTCAACTTAGCGGATACCTCTAACTGAGCCACCAATTCGACTTGAGGTTTAACGAAGCTAATTTGAGTATGAATTGCTTTTTTACTATTTTTTATTGCTTTTATAGCCATGGCGGTGGCATAACCCCACAAGACTGTTTTGTGAATGAGGCTGCGACATAGCCTCTCTAGTCTTTTAACTAGATTTGTGCAGGGCATATGCTACACGTCTATCATAGCCCCTCTTCAAATTGGCTGCATAGGTCTGCTTCTCCTCCGAGGGTACGTAGTATCATTCAGGCCTATTCTCCACAGCGAGAGTTATCTCCTCCTTTGAGACCAATGGCAGATCAATTGGCTCAAACTTTGCGGGATTATCTAACTCCCGAAAGGGCTCCACACGTTTCACTGATAGTAGTTCCGAACGCCAATGCTGCCAATGCATTTGTTTTCAAGCCAGAATATCACCGAGTTATACTTAAGTTTTGAGGGCGCGAATTTGAGGATCCTTATACTCATATTCGAGACTACTATTGGAAGATTTGTTACTAGCTCGGAGCAGCTAGATCAAGCACGGCTAAAGTTGTTTCCTTTCTCGCTCAAAGATAAGGCCAAGCAATGGTTCCATTCTTTGAAGCCCCGATCTTTACGAACTTGGAGGGAAGTCCAGGATGTGTTTACCACGAAGTTTTTCCCGGTCAGCCGCACAAAGCTCCTCATGGACCAAATTCAGAATTTTAAGCAATGGGATGAGGAGGTCTTTTACAAGTATTGGGAACGCTACAAGGATTTACTTGAAGCTATTCCACATCATAATTTCCCCATGTACCTTTTGATTAACTATTTCTATTTGGGTTGCTTTAGAGACAGTAAGCAACTCTTTGACACGATGGGAGGTGGCAATTTTATGGGAAAGAATCCCGATGATGCTTGGGAGTTCTTGGACGTGTTGGCGGAAAGGGCTCAGACTTGGCAATACATAGATCCGGGTGAGCAAGCAATGAGAAATCAAGGCCCGAGTGGCTCCGACAAGTTTTTGGTAAGCGAACACAATATTTTTGAGACAAAGTTGGAAGAGTTGTCGTCAAAATTGGACAAGATGAAGTTGGACGCACTCCAAGTGAAAGAGATAAAGGAAGTTCGATAAGTGGATGAGGCATGTGTGATTTGTGTGACGGTGGGACATTCGACCGACAATTGCCATACCATCCCCGCCCTTCGGCACCACTTTAGTCAACTACCTGCAGAAGAGGTGTGTGCATTGAACCAATGTTGGGATCCATCTTCTAATACTTTCAATCTAGGGTTGCGTTCCAATCTGGCATTCCATTGGAATAATCAAAATGAGACAGGAGGCTCGTCAGCTTCGCAATCTCCTCCTGTTCAAAATCAGACTTGGCGGCAACCTCAGCTTCAAGGCCCACCAAAGTTCCTTGCAATCCAAGGCCCGCCGGGATTTATACCATCCGGCCAATTTCAAGGACAAAATCAATTTCAGCAACAACAAGCACCACCTCCACGGCGATCTTTGGAGGACACTATGAATGCTTTTTGCCAAATGCAAGCCACTCCCAATGAGCAAACTGCTCAAGCTATGAACGATATTAGAAATTAAGTGGGCAAATTGACTACCGCAATTGGTGTCTTACAAGAAGAGAAAGAGAAGTTCCCATCCCAACCTCAACTGAACCCACAAGGTCAACATTTGATTGGTAGCTCTTCGGTGACTATCCCCGAGCAAGCCAAGGCAAATATTTCTTCGAGAAGTGGGAAGACGGTTGACAATGCTCAAGTGGAGCCACCGGTTACGCCAATCTTACTACCTTTTTCGGCATCATTGCAGCCAACTACACCAAATGGGGAATCTCCCAAGCAAGCTTCTACGACAGAGGATAAAGGAAAGACAAAGGAAACTGATGCTCCTCATGTTTTCACCATTCCAACACCATACCCCAACGACTAAGGACGATGGCCAAACCAAATTTGAACACCGATAGCTATGAAGTACTCAAGCAAGTGACGGTTAACCTTCCCTTGCTCGATGCTATTAAACAGATTCCATCTTTTGCCAAATTTTTGAAGGACTTATGTACTCATAAACGCAAGCTCCAAGTTCAAAAGAAAGTGTTCTTGACCGAGAAAGTGAGTTCTCTCTTTTAGTTGACCCTTCAACCTAAGTATAATGATCTAGGGTGTCCTACGATATCCATCATTATTGGAGGCAAAGTTGTGGAGAAAGCTCTCCTTGATTTGGGCACAAGTGTGAATCTCTTACCGTTCTCGGTCTATGAGCAACTTGGGTTGGGCGAAATGAAGCCGACGCGGGTGACACTACAATTGGCGGATAGGAGTATTCGAGTTCCTAAGGGCATGGTGGCAGATGTTCTCGTTCAGGTCGACCAATTTGTATATTCGGTTGATTTTGTTGTTCTAGACACGTGTCCAGTGCCGGTGGCCCAAGCATCTGTTCCAATCATTCTAGGGCGCCTGTTCTTAGCAACATCAGATGCCGTAATTCATTGCTGAGATGGGAGGCTTAACATGAGTTTTGGGAATATGAAGATGCAAGTCAACATGTTCCACATAGGAAGCCAAATGGAGGATCACTACAAGAAAAATTACATTGGGTGACGAATGAAAATCGTCACAAATTGCTTGTTTTTCGTCACAAATAATATAGGTGACGAAAAAAAATTTGTCGACTAAAGGTTGTCGAGGATTCCTACCTGGTGACGAAATCTATTTTTCGTCACCTATAGTGTCTTTTGATGACAAAATACTTCGTCATCAAAAAGTGAATAATTGGTGACGAAATTTTTTTCCTCGCTTATTGTGCTTTTTGATGACAAATTTTTTTGTCATAAATTATTCCTTTTGGCGACGAAAAAATTCGTCACTGATGAGTCTCATCGGTGACGAAAATTTTCGTTACAAAAGACGTTTTCATATGGGAAAAAAATCCTTCTTTCTTGCTCCTGCTAGGTTTCGAACCCGAGTGTCTTGAGTTTTTCGCGCAAGCTCTAAGCAACTGCACCACACACACTTTTCAGTAAATATTTGAAATATCTAATATAACATATATGTTTAACATTAAAATATATTTTGAATGCAATTTTGAACCTTTAAACATTAAAATTAGTAATTTTGATAAACATGAAAGTTGTAAGCAATTGAGTTATTGTTCAAACACAATTTGAATTATCTCAATCGGAGTTTTTAGTAAAGAGTTATGTCCGAAATACATTTAGTGACAAAGCGTAATTCATAAATTTCGTCACGAAAGGTACCCATTTGATGACGAAATATATTTTTCGTCCCTGAAATCGTTAAAATGGTGACGAAATTATTTTTCGTCACCAAAGTTAAGCATTTGGTGACGAAAAAAATATTTCGTTACTAAATTGGTCTCATTTAGCGACGAAATATATTTTTTGTCACCAAATGATTATCTTTGGCGACAAAAAATAATTTCGTCACCTTTTTTAAGCTTTTGGTGACGAAAAATGTATTTCGTCGCCAAATGGGTACTTTTGGTGACGAAATTATTTTTTTCGTCGCTAAACAGGTATAATTGGTGACAAAATTATTTCATCACGGAAGATGTCAAAACGGTGACGAATTTATTTTTTCGTCGCCAAATATACTCATTTAGTGACAAAATTAAATTTCGTCGCCGCTTTTTCGTCACCAATTTTGATTTTTCTTGTAGTGGATGATGACGACTTATGCGGCATTAACATGATTGATTCACTCATTCAAGACCATGTAGATGAGTTCATTTGCAAGGATGAATTGGAGTTAGCGATTACTTCCACCGAGGTCAATTTTCTTGATGCCCCTGAGGTTGCGTATTTGTGCTCTTTGCTAGATGAGGAACAAGTGTGTGGCATAAACCCGTGGATTCCAAAATTTGAGGAGTTACCCCGATTGAGAAGCGAGCCATTCCATCTAGTGTGGAACCCCCGAAGCACGAGTTAAAGGCGCTACCAGACACACTCAAGTATGCTTACTTTGGCGAAGGCCAAACTTACCTGGTAGTGATCTCCTCCGGCCTAAGCGAAGTACAAGAGTTAGAATTGCTTGCCTTGTTACGGGAACATTCCAAGGCGATCGGGTGGTCTATAGCCGACATCAAAGGCATCGATGCATCTTTTTGTTCTCATCGCATTTATTTGGAGGATGATGTCAAGCCATCTCGCCAACTTCAACGACGATTGAACCCGATTATGATGGACGTCGTGCGAGCAGAGTTGCTCAAGTTGTTGTATGTCGAGATAATTTACCCCATTGTGGACTCTAAGTGGGTGAGCCTGATAGAGGTGATACCAAAGAAGTTGAGCATGACAGTGGTGAGAAATGACAAGGATGAACTTATTCCAATGGGTGTTCAAATAGGTTGGAGGGTGTGTATTGATTACCGGAAGTTGAATGCAAGCACACGAAATGACCACTTTCCTCTTCCCTTCATAGAATAAATCTTGGAGAGAGTGGCCGGCCATAAGTTCTATTGCTTCCTAGACGGGTACTCCGGTTATAATCAGATTGAAGTGGCTTTAGAGGACCAAGACAAGACTACGTCCACATGCCTATTTGGGACCCTTGCTTATTGTCGTATGCTGTTCGGGCTTTGCAACGCCCCCAACACCTTCTCTCGATGTATTATGGGAATCTTCAGCGATAGGGTGGAAAAGATTATGGAGGTGTTCATGGACGACTTCTCCGTTTTCGGTGACTCTTTTGAGGCATGTCTCACCAACTTGGGGCTAGTGCTACTCCGATGCGAGGAAAAGAATTTGGTGTTGAATTGGGAAAAATGCCATTTCATGGATGTAGGGGGATGAAAACAATTGATGCTTCGGATCACCTTGGATTGCTACGGCTTATTCGTGCATTTTCATCGGAACCCTAATTCGTCATCGGTACCCTAATCTGCAAAACAGATAAGGGATGAGTGCACCTTTGCCTCTCGTGGCAAAGGCCCTCTGATGCCTAAGTTAGTATCACGTACTTAGAGAAACCCTAATTATCAGTAGGAGAATATGAGAATGCAACATATTGCGTACCTTTTTCCTCTAGGTTTACCTCATATTTATAGATTTGTGTATGCTTGTTGCCCAAGCATATCCTTGTTGCCATAGGATTCCCAACTCGTATAGGAAATCTAGGATATCAAGGATTCTCGTTTCCCTTATCAGTTTATTTAGAAAAGAGTCCTTTTAGGATTCTTTTCCATTACTGGCCGAACATCCCATTCTCATTGGGTATCTTTCCCAGATCCTGTATTCTCGGGATCTTATCCCTTACGGGACATGACTACTCTGGAATCTTTTAGAGTATTCCCTCTGCTCCTATTCTTGATTAGAGCTCTTTCCTTGTTCGGCTCTCTCATAGCCGAACAGACCGCCTGGGCCGGCTACTTCACATATAACATTGGTCTTTGTTTAGCTATTTGGACCAATGTAACGGTATGTCACTATCTACCGAATAGTCAGTTTAGACTAATGACTTCTCATGCCAGTAGTCCATGTCGCCGACCATCGCTCATGGTGGTTTTAATCGTGTTTAACCCAGGATCGCTCATATCACGCGCTTGGTTATTACTTTATCTGTTCGGGAATACCTCCCCACAATTGCTCCCTAGCTTTGCTCATTGCCACCGTTGAGGGGCAATGGGTAAAGCTAAAAAATCATCTTGGAGCCGAGCTCCTTGCGTCCTATGTTAACATGGTACTTTATATCTATTGACGGCTTTGGCGCCTTTGTCATTATACCATCTCGAGGCTATGACTCCACGTGGCGCGTCTCGTACGCTTTTCATTTAATGTGAACTAACGCTTTGTCTAAACGACGTTTAGAACAACATCCTTTGAAGCCCTCTTTCCGTTACTTTTCTTGTAACGGTATAGGGGGTGATGTTTTCTCTTCTGTCTTTCCTTATATCCTTTCTAGGGCCTTTTTGGGGCTTTTTACCAGAAAATCCAATTTCATCGTTTCTCTTTCTTAAACCAGACGAAAGTTTCTCTCATCTTCCGCCATTGCCGCCTTCTGCAACACGGTCTCGTGCTTGGGGACCACTGCCACTCTTCTCGTAAGATTCTCATTCCTTTTTCCTTGTTTCGTTCTGAGATTTTCTGTCCTCGGGGCTCATCTGTCACTAGGGTTTCGTACGTACTTTCAAATTCGTAGAACTTCTAGAATACTCATGGCGGATGAAAATGAAAATCCCCTAAAACCCAGTAAGTTTAGGAAACTTTGTGAAACTCCTACTGCCATGGCAGCATTTAGGGCAGAATATAACATTCCAGACAACGTGGGCCTCGAACTTGCCCCTTTGGGAGCAGATAGGGATGGTGGCTCATGGGATAGAATGTGTATCCCTATTGTGGCCATTGTCGAAGGTGGGGTCCGATTTCCCCTTCACCCACTACTTCGCCGGATCCTCAACTGGTATCGTCTCACCCCCATGCAAGTATCAACAAATGTTTTTTAGGTGATAATGGGAGTAGTAGCTCCAAATAGGATTCTGGGGACCCAGCTAGAAATTTGGGACATTCAGTGGTGGTATAGCATTGTACTAAACCGTGAATACAATACGTATTACTTCAAAGTTAGAAGAGCAGAAAAGCGTCTCGTGCTAAACCTGCCAGATTCTGCTCGTTATCACAAGATTAACTTCCTCTACGTTACCGGAGCTTTCGAGCCGATAGGGGAAGATGGCCAAGTGGTGGGCCTCCATTGTCCCCATGTTTGGGGCTACCCCGTATGCTCTTAATTTACTTTGATTTTACTTGTGATCTCTTTTTACCGCTTTTGTTTGCATTTGCTAACCTTTGCTAGACTTTTTGTTTTGCAGCGGATAACGCCAACAAGCGCCCCAGATGAGAACCAAGCTACGTCCGAACAGCAGATATCAATCGGATTCTGAAATACACAGGTGAACCTGGCTCTTTAACAGCTGGTCGGGGTCGTAATGCGGACGTTCTACTAGGATACGATCCCGCGTACAGAGGCGTTATCGACAGGAGACTCGCCCACCCAAGTACTAGTGCTGCCTCCACTTCAACTGCTCCCCAGCCGAGGAACTCGAGATTCACTTCTAGTGTTACTGTTGTCGGTCAACCTGGTGAAGTTCCCATTTCAGAAGGTGTGCCGCTTCCTCGTTTGAGACTTAGAAGATCTACGCGTGGACTAGTTTTTGAACAACAACAGCCCGAACAGCTGGTTTCAAATCGTGATACCAGCCAATCCTCCTCTTTTGGTTACTCTCCATCTCCTCCTGATCCAAATACAATGACCCGTCAACCCCTTAATCTGAGCTCTCTACTTACTGTGTCCGCACGAGGTCGAAGTCGGGGGAGGTCAATCGGGCATGCTCCCCCACCACCTCGCCAAACTAGGGGGAATTTGACACGATCCTCCACCTCTCCTCGGGAACACGATAGTTCCCAGGAGGCTACAGATGCTAATCGGAACAAACGTCCTAGGACTGAGGACCAGAGTAACTCAGCCGGACAGGCTGACATAACTGGCAATCAGCCCTCATCTGCAAACTCCCAAATGCTTCCTCAAATATGGGCTCCTTGCGTCCTAGGACAATGCTAGTTCCTCTAAGACTGCACTAGCACTTGCACAAGGCCTGCTACTACCTGTAGATGTCCAGAAGGAGGCTGCATCCTCTCCTGATTGATTGGTGTCCACTGGTCTCGTCAGTGGAATCAAGGTAATAGGTCTTTCTTTACAACTTCACTTATAGTTGTGTTTCTGGTAGGCTCTTGATTTCTAACAACTGCTAGTTTCTTGCCAATTTATTCAAAAAATGATAATGCTGGGTCAAAAAATACAAGAGATTGACCAAAATGCAATAGGCTTTTGAGAGACAACACCAGGCAACTGCAGACGATTTCCAGACGAGAGAGAGAAAGACAAAGCCAAAATTGAACTTGAAGGGACAAAAGGCAAACTTGAGACTGCTGAGGGTAACCTTAGCCAGGCTTTATCTAAAATCGATGGTACAAAGAAGATAGCCTTTGAAGAAGGTTACCAAAAAGGTTTTGACACAGCAACAGCCAATTACGTGGAACAAATGTCGGCAATCCAAGATCAAATTTGGGCAGCTTGCTGGGAGGCATGTCTTACCAAACTAGGGGTTGCCGAGGACTCACCCTTCTCGGTTGACAATGATCTGCCAAGCACCCGTGCTCAAAGTGTTCACGATCCAGTGGAGCATCCTGAAGACGACATTGAGCAACAAATCGAAGATTTTACTAATGCTGGAGAGGAGACCCCAACAGATACCCGCGGTGCTACTATGGAACGTTCACCTGTCTGTGATACAACCAATGAACCTATCATCCTGGAAGAGAATGCAGCTGGAGATGGTGCTATTACTGAAATCAGTACAGAAGTTCCAAATGAAACTCCTCCAGAGGTCCAAAATTTGGACTGATAGGTAAGTATTTACCATGAACAGTTTTTTGGAAAAGTTGGCTGGTCCTACGTGACCGTAAGCTTTGGCCCTGCGAGGCACCAATACTTTTAATATTTTGATAACACAGGTATTCAGCCCCTTGCGGCATAACAATACATTTTGCTCGGCTCTTCATGTGTTTTGCATATGTTCGGATGCAAATAGGGTATTTAAGTTTTTCATACTTTAAAATTTGTCATTCTTGTGCATATTCTCATGTGCTTCCCAGATTCCTCATATTTGGACACCGCTTTGTGTATGCGCAGAGAAGTAAGACCCAAATGATTTATACTCGGATTTATAACTTTGTATGTTCGTACTTAGATTATTGATCCTTTAATCACATGCTCGTTGTGTTTTTAGCCAAGTGTTGCATACCTAGCAATCCTGTAACTCTTCGTTTCTCGTACTCAACAGTTTTAAGTTTTCTCGTACTTACAAACCATACAAGTGATGAGTGCTTGTACTCGTTAAGTTTCACGTACTTAACAGTTTTAAGTTTTCTCGTACTTACAAACCATACAAGTGTTTCATACTTGTACTCGTTAAGTTTTAAGTTTTCTCGTACTTACAAACCATACAAGTGTTTCATACTTGTACTCGTTAAGTTTCACGTACTTAACAGTTTTAAGTGTTCTCGTACTTACAAACCATACAAGTGTTTCATACTTGTACTCGTTAAGTTTCAAGTACTCAACAGTTTTAAGTTTATCGTACTTACTGTATAGGTGCCTGTTCCCTGCTCCCCAATACGAATGAGGGATACCAAGCCCTTAGTTCAAATTTTTAAGACAAATACCAAGAGCACAATATTTATACTGCAAAAAGTGATTTTATTCATAATCTGTGAAACTCAAAAGGGCGTTATTCGTACCCCTTGCAACTAAAATAATAAAATCAAAAACTAGAATAAGGGAATTATATTCGTAATTCCCACACAATCACGTAGTGCAATCTAAAATAGAACTCAATGCTTCTAAACAAAGAATTTTCGCAGATTATGGACATTCCAAGGCCTCGGAATTGGATTACCATCCAGATCAGCCAATCTATAGGCCTCTATGCCTACAATCTTGGTTACTCGATACGGGCCTTCCCAGTTGGCCCCGAGCTTGCCTTCGTTGGCCACCTTGGTGTTGCCGAGCACCTTCCGTAGTACGAGGTCCCCAACACCAAATTCTCGAGGGTGAACGTGCTTGTTATAGCTCTTCATCAATTGTTCCTCGTATGAAGCCAGATGGACCAGGGCCCTTTCCCTCCTCTCCTCGGCGAGATCAAGCTCAATTTCAAGGGCCCTATCATTGCCCCCACTTTCAACCAGTGCCGTCGTATTGGTTGGAAGACCAACTTCTAGAGGTATGACAGCCTCTGTTCCATATGCCAATGAATAGGGAGTCTCTCCCGTAGACGTCCTAGGCGTTGTTCGGTGACCCCATAGTACTAGTGGTAACTCGTCAGGCCACTTCCCTTTAGCTTTGTCCAGCCTCTTCTTGATCCCGTCAAGGATAATCTTATTAGACGCCTCTGCCTGCCCATTACTCTGAGGGTAAGCTGGGGTTGAATAATAATTTCGTATTCCGTACTGGACACAAAAAGCCTTGAATTTCTTCTGAAATTGGGATCCATCGTCTGTAATCAATGAATAAGGGACCCTAAAGCGAGTGATGATGTTCTTCCACACGAACCTTTCTATCATAGGTTCAATGATTTTGGCCAGTGGTTCTGCCTCAATCCACTTAGTAAAATAGTCTGTTGCAACTAGCAGGAATTTTCGATTCCCAGTTGCTTTGTGGAGTGGACCCACGATGTCCATTCCCCATTGAGCAAACGGCCAAGGACTTGTCAAAGGCACCAGATCCTCGGCTGGTATTCGAATCATTGGTGAAAATTTTTGACATTTCTCACAAATTTTCACATACACCTTTGCATCTTCCTGCATATGTGGCCACCAGTAGCCTTGGGTAATTGCTCGGTGGGCGATGGATCTGCCTCCAGCATGTCTCCCACATGTTCCCTCGTGGATTTCGTGAAGGAATCTCTGCACCATCTCGGGATGTACGCATAGCAGATATGGGCCCGTGAAAGATTTTCTGTATAACTTACCCTCTGGGGACAGCCAAAACCTAGCAGATTTGGTCCTTATCTTATGAGCCTCCTTTTTATCACTGGGGAGTGTTTCATCTCGTAAAAAACTCCACGATTGGGTCCATCCAGCTTGGTCCTTGGTTCACATCCAAGACCAACTCAACACTCCCTCCAATGCTCGGCTCTATCAAATATTCAACTGCTACCCTCCGTTTGAGTTCAGTTGGGACAGCTGCGGCTAACCACGCTAAAGAATCGGCATGGGCATTCTGTCCTGAACTTATCTGCTCGATGTGAACCCTTTCGAAGGTATCAAGTAAATCCTTGGACGCTTCCATATATGCTACTATCTTCTCGTTCCGGGCTTGGTATTCCCCGGACAATTGATTAACTACGAGCTGTGAATCACAATACACTCTGACTTGTTTTGCTTTCAGAGTCTTTGCACTCTTTAATCCAGCTAAGAGTGCCTCATACTCTGCCATATTATTCGATGCACTAAAACCAAGCCGAACAGATAGTTCGATCATTACTCCTTCAGGAGGAAAAAGGACAACCCCAATTCCTGAACCAGTATTACATGCTGATCCATCAACGAATAACTTCCATTCCATAGGGTCCTGTTCGGCTGAGGGTTGATTCTTCATGGGTGATGTCTTAGTCGTCTGTTCCTTTCTCGTAGGAGGTAGGGGAGCCACCGTAGGAGAAAACTCTGCCACAAAATCAGCCAACACTTGGCCTTTGATTACTGTGCGTGGCTGATAATCGATATCGTACTGGCTTAACTCGACGGACCATGTCGAGATCTTTCCCGAGAAGTATGCTTTTCGTAGCATTGATTTCAATGGAAACTCGGTATAAACCACAACCTTGTGGCTTTGGAAGTAGTGTGGCAATTTCCTTGTGGCTGTCCTAAGTGCCAGGACAAGTTTTTCTAAGGGCAGATATCTCGTCTCTGCATCCAGCAGTGTCTTGCTAACATAATAAATAGGGATTTGTTCGATTCCCAAATCCCTCAACAGGACTACACTTACTGCATGCTCAGAAACAGCTAAGTACAAAACTAAAGACTCACCTGGCTGTGGAGTTGACAAAAGTGGGGGCTCGGCCAGATACTTCTTCAGGTTCTAGAAGGCCTGTTCGCACTCTGCTCCCCATTCGAATCCCTCCCTCTTTTTCAATAATTGAAAAAAGGGTCTGCACTTGTCACTTGACCTGTTGATAAATCTATTAAGTGCTGCAGCCATTCCAGTCAACCTCTAGACTTCCTCAGTGGTTTTGGGACTTTGTAGCCTTTGTAGGGCTGCAATTTGATCAAGGTTAGCCTCAATCCCTCTCATGGTCACCAAATGGCCCAGGAACTTTTTTGAACCGACTCAAAACGCACATTTTGAGGCGTTGAGTTTCAGTTTGTACTCGCTCAGGATTTCGAAAGCTACTTTTAAATCCGCTATGTGTCCCTGTTTATCTTGACTTTTCACCACCATATCATCGATGTAAACCTCCATAGTCTTGCCAAGCAGCTTTTTGAACATGATGGTTGCAAGTCTTTGGTACATTGCCCCAGCGTTTTTTAGCCCAAATGGCATAACGCTATAGCAGTATAACCCTCGTGGTGTGATAAATGAAGTCTTCTCTTGATCAGGCCCAAACATAGCAATCTGATGATATCCTCGATATGCGTCGAGGAAACTCATTCGCTCGTAACCAGCGGTTGCGTCAACCAACTGGTCTATCCTTGGAAGACGAAAACTGTCTTTTGGACACGCCTTGTTTAGGTTTGTGAAGTCTACGCAGACACGCCACTTCCCATTCTTTTTCTTCACCACCACGGTGTTGGATGGACTCTGGGTAGTAAACCTCACGTATTGCTTTGGCCTTCAGTAAACGATTGACTTCTTCAATTACTGCATCCACATGCTGCACGGCTGCCCTCCGTTTTTTCTAAATGATCGGCTTATGCTGAGGATCAACGTTTAAATGGTGACAGATCACACCTGCATTCACTTCGGGCATTTCCTTTGGCACCCATGCAAATACATTGACATATTCTTTTAGAAATCTTATCAGTTCAGCCTTTTCATCTGCTGGTAATGATTCTCCGATCAAGAAATATCTTTTAGGATCAGTCTCGTTGATCTGAATCTTCTCCAATCCTTCAACCACCCTTTCTGCCGGACCTCTTCCAACATCCTCGATAGTTGGTTGATCTGGTACTTCTAATATATGAACGTGGTGGCCTTTTGGGGCTTTTTTAATGATGGAGATTAGACATTGCTGGGCCACTTTCTGATTGCCTCTAATTACCTCAACCCCATTCGATCCTGGGAATTTCACCATCTGCTGATAAGTCGAGGAGACTGCTCTCATTTTGTGCAGCCATGTCCTCCTTATAATCACGTTATAGGAAGAAGGAACATCGATAACTAAGAAATCTATTTTTAACACCACTGATCCAGCCCGAACAGGTAACGTTACTTTTCCAAGAGGCCAAACTGCTCTTGCACCAAACCCAATTAGGGGTGTTGTAGATTGTTCTAAGTCTGTTTGGACCAGCCCCAGTTTCTTGAACGCATCATAGTACATTACCTCTGTACAACTTCCTGAGTCCACTAGAATCCTTTCGATGTCATATTCCCCAACTCGTAGGGTTATGACCAAAGCATCGTTGTGGGGTATTTGGACTTCTCCCAGGTCATCATCTGTGAATGCTATGCTTTCATTGCACACATCATTCTCTCGCCCTTTCTTGTTTCTCAATCGCATTACATGCTGATCGTGCTTGACTTGCCTTTGTAATAGCCTAACCTCATTTCTCGTATATGGTGTGGCCAACCCATGTATCATGTGGATTACTCCTTTAGGATTTTGCTCGTAACCCAGTTCCATGGCTTACCCTTTCTCCTTTGGATCCTCTTGGATAAATTCTTTGAGATAGCCCCGAGAGACCAAATCGTCAAGGTGTCTTTTGTACATCTCACAATCCTCAGTCATATGGCCCCAATCTTTATGGTAGCTGCAGTGCTGATTCGTAGCACGTTTTGCATCCTTATCTCCGCCAAGACTTGGGGGCCACTTGAAATATGGCTAATTCTTTATTCGATAAAGAATCCTATAAATTGGTTCCTTCCAAACCTTAGTGATAGAAAAGAAAGATTTGGGGTCAGGAGCTTGCTTATCCTTGTACGGCTCTTTCTTAGCCTGCCCATACTCCTTTCTCTCTCTATAAGTCTTGGGCTCTGGCTTGTCCACCTTTTTGATAGGTGCCTTTGGCTGTTCGGCAACAATCTTGCCATCCTCGCGGAGTATGTCATCCTCCATTCTGGCGTGTTGCTCTATATGTTCCATCAGTTTAGCCAACGTGGCTACCGGATGTTTATTCAATGAGCGACGCAGCTCTCCCCAAACAGGCAAACCGGTCTTGAAGATGGCAATTGCATACTCCTCACTGCAGCTTTCAATCTCGTTGAAAGTTTCCCAGTACTTCTTTGCATAATCCCTGATCAGCTCATTTTCCGCCTGTTTCATGGTGGAAAGACTTTCAAATGTCTTTGGGGCTTTTCTGCTTGTCAAGAACCGAGCAATGAATTCCTCAGCCAACTGTCTCCATCCTCGTATGGATCGTGGGGCCAATTTATAAAACCAAGCCAAAGCCACCTTGCCAAGACTGGAGGGGAACATCTTGCATAAGATAGCATCATCCCCTTCATGCATGAACATAGCCTGTTGATAGTGCTGTACGTGAGCTACGGGATCCGTATTTGTCTCGTATAGTACGAACGTACCATGCTTCACTCTGCTCGGCAACCTAGCCTCTTGTAGCCTCCTTGCAAAGGGGGAGGCTGCAATATTACTTAGGGCCTTCCGCGCTGCTTCTCGTGCAGTTACTGTCCCATCCTCGAGTTCCTTCGACTTGTGAGCCGTAGCCTTGACCCAATCAGCATCAGGCCTCTCATACCTGTCCCGGTGATGCTTTCTTGTTTCCTTCTCTTCTGGGGTAGAACTTCGGTCTCTGCTCCTCTTTTTTCGTGAAGAAGCCCTTCGTCTTTCTAGTGTTCGGCTTTTACTTCTGCTTCTCCTTTTTCGTGGAGAAGCTTTGTATCGCCCTATGATAGGACTCCTGCTCTTTCTCCCTCATGAATGAGCCTGCCTATGGACTACCAAAGTCCGTCTGTCTTTCTGGAAATTCCTTCGAGAAAGTTCAGAATCTTCTGGGTGCTCTCGTACCCGTTGTAATTCTTGTATCTCGTACTCTCGTTTTCTAATCAAACGAGCGTACTCCTCGATTTCCCTTCTCTTTTTATCGAGGACATCGTTATCAATGTGTATACTTCTTGAATGGGTGACTGATTCCTCCCTTCGATGAGACTTACTCCTTCTCGCGGAGCCAGTGGCAGTTTTGTCTCCTTTTTCTTTGGAGTTATCTCTGTCATGTCTACCAGTGGGCTTTCTCGGAGCACTTGGTGGGGATTTATCTCTTCCCCCACCCAACTGGTCCTTTGGACTAAACGGCGTAACTGGATTTTCTTCCATCATGATTATTTTTCAGAAAAAATTGGTTCGTTTCCCACAGACGGCGCCAATTGTAGAGGGATGAAAACAATTGATGCTTCGGATCACCTTGGATTGCTATGGCTTATTCGTGCCTTTTCACCGGAACCCTAATTCGTCGTCGGTACGCTAATCTGCAAAACAGACAAGGGATGAGTGCCTTTGCCTCTCGTGGCAAAGGCCCTCCGATGCCTAAGTTAGTATCACGTACTTAGAGAAACCCTAATTATCAGTAGGAGAATATGAGAATGCAACATATTGCGTACCTTTTTCCTCTAGGTTTACCTCATATTTATAGATTTGTATATGCTTGTTGCCCAAGCATCCTTGTTGCCATAGGATTCCCAACTCGTATAGGAAACCCAGTATATCAAGGATTCTCGTTTCCCTTATCAGTTTATTTAGAAAAGAGTCCTTTTAGGATTCTTTTCCATTACGGGCCGAACATCCCATTCTCATTGGGTATCTTTCCCAGATCCTATATTCTCAGGATCTTATCCCTTACAGGACATGACTACTCTGGAATCTTCCAGAGTATTCCCTCTGCTCCTATTCTTGATTAGAGCTCTTTCCTTGTTCGGCTCTCTCGTAGCCGAACAGACTGCTTGGGCCGGCTACTTCACATATAACATTGGTCTTTGTTTAGCTATTTGGACCAATGTAACGGTATGTCACTATCTACCGAATAGTCAGTTTAGACCAATGACTTCTCATGCCAGTAGTCCATGTCGCCGACCATCGCTCATGGTGGTTTTAATTGTGTTTAACCCAGGATCCCTCATATCACGTGCTTGGTTATTACTTAATCTGTTCGAGAATACCTCCCTACAATGGTGACAGAAGGCATCGTTCTGGGCCACATAGTGTGCTCAAAGGGTATCGAGCGAAAATCAACTTAATTGGTAACCTCCCTACTCCGAGGTGTTTAAAAGACATCTGTTCTTTCTTGGGGCATGCCGGTTTTTATCGGCGGTTTATCAAGGATTTTAGTGCCATTGCTCGGCCGTTGTGCCATTTGCTTGCCAAAGATGTGCCTTTTGAGTGGACTCCGGCATGTGAGGCCGCTTTTGCCAAGCTAAAATCAAGTCTTACCACCCCACCTATCGTGCGGTCTCCAGATTGGGAATCGCCTATTGAGCTCATGTGCGACACGAGTGGCAACGCTGTCAAGGCCATTTTGGGCCAATGGAAAGGGAAGGAGCCATATATGATTTACTATGCTAGCAAGACTCTCAATGAAGAGCAAATGAATTATTCGACCACCGAGAAGGAGTTGCTAGCTATTGTCTTTGCACTAGACAAGTTCCTATCTTACTTAGTGGGAGCTCCGATCACCGTCTACACCGATCATTCCGCGCTTAAATACCTTTTCACTAAACAAGATGCCAAGGCGCGACTGATTAGGTGGATTTTGCTCTTGCAAGAGTTTGACCTTACAATCAAGGATAAGAAAGGCGAGGAGAATGGGGTTGCCGACCACTTGTCTCGATTAGAGTTTGAAGACCACACTTCTCATATTCCTATCGGTGACTCCTTTCCTGATGAACAGTTATTTGGCATCTCCATGGCTTCATGGTATGCGGATATCATCAACTATTTGGTGACAGGATTGACTCTGACCCATTGGAATACCCAAGAAAGGCGCCATTTTTTAGCTGAGGTGAAAAGGTTCTCCTTTGATGATCCTTACCTCTTCAAGTATTGCGCAGACCAACTCGTCCGATGTTGTGTACCTAACTCCGATCAACAAAGCGTGATCAAATTTTGCCACACAGAGGCTTGTGGTGACCATTTTTCATTCAAGAAGACCGCCGCTAAGATCTTTCAGTGTAGGTTTTATTGGCCCAATTTATACAAGGATACCTTTGCCTTTTGCCGGAATTGAGCTCGGTGCCAACTTTTGGGGTGTGTGATGCAACACAACGCAATGAGATGCCGCTTACACCTATCTTGATCATTGAAGTCTTCGATTGCTGGGGCATCGACTTCATGGGCCCTTTTCCTTCGTCCTTCTAGTACCTTTACATTTTGTTGGCGGTTGATTACATCTCCAAATGGGTAGAGGCAATTCCTACATGCACTAACGATTATTCTATTGTAGTCGAATTTCTGAGGGCCAACATTTTATCGAGATTTAGGATGCCAAGGGCTATTATTAGTGATCAAGGGTCCCACTTTTGCAACCGGTCCATTGCCGCTTTGATGAAGAAATATGTCATTATTCACAAGGTTTCAACAGCCTACCATCCTCAAATGAATGGCCAAACGGAGCTAGCGAATCGGGAAATCAAGAATATCTTGGAGAAGACGGTTAATCCTACCCGTAAGGATTGGTCAACGCGTTTGACTGACATCTTGTGGGCTTGCCGTACTGCGTACAAGACAATTTTGGGTATGTCTCCCTACCGACTTGTCTATCGAAAAGCTTGCCACTTGCCGGTGGAACTTGAGCACAAGGCGTATTGGGCGATCAAGAAGCTCAATTTCAATATGCCTCTCGCCGGTGCTCACCGGAAGCTCCAATTGCCGGACTCAAGGAGATGAGGTATGACGCTTATGACCACTCTAATGCTTATAAATCTAAAGTCAAAGCTACACATGATAAGAGGATTGTGGTTAAAAACTTTGAGCCAATATAACTCTCGTTTGCATCTTTACCCAGGTAAATTGCGCTCACGTTGGGCCGGCCCTTATGTTGTTAAAACTGTTTTCCCTCACGGGGCGATCGAAGTAGAAAACATGAGTAACGGTTCCTCTTTTAAGTTGAATTGTCAAAGGCTTAAGCCTTTCCTTGGTGTCTTCAAAATTGGAGAGCCCGATGAGGACTTAGTCAATCCTGTTTATGTGGATGACCTTGTCAATTAGTTTGTGATACTTTGATTTGCACGGGGAGCAAAAGCATAACCGCTGAACTTAACTGTTTGTCTGACCCGGCCCCTCGGTAGGGGGTACCCACCATTGACTTGGGTATATATAGCTCCGCACGCCGCTATTAAAAAAAGGATCGTGTGCCCAACTTAGGTTAGTAAGGGCAAATTTTAATGTCAGTGACATAGGACTTTTATTAGTTCTTCTGATAGGAGTAATTCACAGTGCACCACTCACGTCTTCCAGATTTGCCCCAATCGGGGGCGGTATAGATCTTAGGTTAGGCCTTGATATTCCCGTGCTCCACTAACGTACTTGGCTCTATCTTGTTGCTTGCCTAGTTACGATTTTAGGGGACGCTAGACTTAATTGTTTGGCTGAGTCCAGCTGTGACTTGGACGCTCCGAGCTCAGATATTAAATCTTTTTATGCTTGTACATTTGTACCTTTATAAGTATTGTTTTTACGTTTTATGCATGTTTACTATGTTTTGGGACTCTCTCATTAGAAGAGTTCACCAATGCATTGTTGTTTCGGGCTCTAATTAGTTCTCCTTGTAGTAGTTTGCCGTTAATGATCCATGCTTCCCAGATACGCCCCTGTCAGGAGCAGTTTAGGTCTTTGGGTGAGAACTGATGTTCATGTGCTTTGGTGCCAGGCTCTGTCGTGTCTCACTTTGTTTCGATCATAGGGGATGCTGGGCTTAATTGCTTGGCGAGGTCAAATGGTGAATTTTACTTCGGGCGTTGATGTAACAAGTTTCGACGATCTAGTATAGCCTCCCGTGTCTTACCTCTCCAGTGAGACAAGGGAAGAAAAGTATGACTCGTGAGATTGCGTGAAAATCAAAAATCGGGTGGTGTACTTGATGTTTTATGTGTATATGTTTGTTTGGCGCCCGGATAACATGAGCTGGGTGGTTCTAATATCATTTATCTCTTAGTAGGTAGTCCAAGCTTAAGTCTTTTGCAGGGTGTACATGCTACCACACCAGTCTTGGTGGATTAGGTCTAAAGTCAAAGTGAATGAGGCATTCAAAAGCCCGAAGTATGGGTGTGATTACGTGTCGCGGTTGTTAGTCCAATAAAGCTTTGACCATGACCCTATGTGACTAACTGTGGTTCCGTTGGAAGAGCTGAAGGAGCTGACCTTGAAAGCCGTACGAATGACGAAAAGAGCTGGTGACGCCAAAGCCTTTAACTTGGTTGAGGTATAAAGGGGTTGACATTCCCCCGGCGGTACATTCTTTTGTTCCCTTTCCTTACTGTTGTTCTCCATGCTATGAGGGCATAGCATATTTCAAGTTGGGGGAGGGATATATATATGCTATATAATTGTTTTTATGCTTTTAGTATAAATTTTTCGCTTTTAGTATAAATTTTTCGTTTTTAGTATTGCAATCCTTCCGTTAGTACAAAACTAGTGGAATTAAATTACTTGGCACATGCTCATGAAGTGTTATTTTGCAAGAGTTTATTAAATGCAAATTTTGTAGATCTCAACTTGCATGAATGGACTAAGGTGGAATTCACAACGTTTGAGTATGTTTTGAGCGAGTTTTGCTCATATCCCTTCCTTGTTCTTCTTACACTTGTAGTTAGGTAGATAATCTCATGTTCATGCTTAGGTATGCTTATTGTCTATGTTGAATCAATTTGGAATTTATGGTGCACTTAGGATGTGATACAAGGCATTGTTCTATGATTAAACCACATATGTGTCTCTTTGCCCCTAAAAAAATAAAGCCAAGTCCGTGTCGTACTCTGTCCCTTAGGAAACGGGATGATAGGGTGGTTTGGTTCGCTCTTGGTTTTGTGCATAAAGGGGAAATCTTCAGGTTCTTGAGGCTCCGGGTATCATCTCAGGTGTATTTTGAGGCAATCGGGGGCCGTGGCAATGTACAGAGGGTTGGCTTTTGAAATTCTTGGCATTTCAGAGAGGTATCGATACAGGGAAAAAAGTTGTATCGATACCATAAGGAAACAGAAAGTTCAGAGGGAATGCATTTCAATGTTGTATCAATACGGGCAAAATTGCCGTATCGATACCAAGAGGAAATCAGGCCTTTTTCAGGCGACTTCAAGCACAATCCTTTCATTTTCTAACCCAGACTTTCTCCCTTCAACCCTATAACCACCCACCTTCTTCGAACCCTAACCCCATAAATCCTCTAAAACCTCTCAATCCACCACCCAAAACCAACGTTTTCTTCACCAAATCGCCTCCTCTCCAAGTTTCAAGCGCCAATTCGTGGGTTTTGCTTGCCAGTCTCTCAATCTCAAGGTATTTCGAACTCTTTTCCTCTCTTTTCATTTTTTCCTATACCCACCATCAAAATCCCCTTAGAGCTCTATAGATCTTCTACGTAAACCACCATAAACCCATTTCCCAACCAATTTCAACCTCACCTACCCCAAATTCAAAATTGCTAAACCCTAGCACTCAAGAATCCAAGAAAAAAATGGCTCCTCATGTGAAAATGCTTGCTAGGACGGCTAAGGGCAAGGGCCCGTATGTTCCCTCCTCCTCCCGGGATCCCGAGAGTGATGAAGAGGGTAATGAGCAACCGGTGGGCCAAGAGGAGGAGATGGTTGAACGTCCTCCTACCCAGAAGAGGAAGCGAACTTTCGAAGAGGTTCTATCGGCAAACCAGAAGAGATGGGAGGATGGCATGGCAAAAAGGAATGTAAAGAATGAGCGTCATGTCGATGTGGTGAGTTTTGGGGCACAACATCAGGCAATTCGGCGGATTACCGAGCAAGGTTTGTCCTACTTTTTCAGTGATTTCCAAGGATTTAGTAAGAGTTTGGTAGTTGCATTTTATAAAAAGATGGTTGTGCCTGATTCTACAACATTTGAGCAAGACGGTGCTCAAACTACGTCCAAATTGGGCGTTTGGATATTGTGATTTCCCGTGAGACGATTGCAAGAGCTTTGGATTATAACCGCCTGACTGCTCATGAAATTAACTATCCTAGGGATGATTTTACTTCATTTGATGAAATCCGTAAGGCTTGGTATGAGGGAAATGTTGAGAACCTTGGTGATACTCATGTGCCGGGTAGGTTTCGGGAGGGGTATAAACTGATTAATCAATTCGTGCACCATAATTTGAACACACGTGGCACGGAAAATAAGCTGTCTTCGGTTGATGGGGAACTTCTTTATGCCTTCATGCAATCGGGGATGAAAATGGATTGGGCATCGTACATTTTTTGGCAGCTTGTAGAGTTTAAGACTAATGCTCCAACAAACACAAGGATATGCCTTTCCCTTGCTTGATTACCAAAATCTGTCGAGCCCAAGGTGCTACATCCAAGAAATACGGGGAAAATGGCAAGCTAGAGCCGGGGATAACAAATAGTACCGGTTTTGACGAAGAGCATGTCTCAGTCAAGGGTTCCAAGGGCTGCTCCGGGAGGGAGCTATTTGACTTCAATGCCACCTAGAGAAGCACCGAGGCCAGTTTGGTACAAGAAATTGTTTTGCCAGGGGTGGCGATCATTGGGAGTTTGAGGAAGGACAAGAAGGAGAGGCGGGAAATGGCATGGAAATAAGACCGTATGGAGCACCGTTTAGACTGGCTTTCTCACTGATCTGAGGGGTCAACAAGCGAGCCTTATGTCCCATCGCCTGTTGAAGAAGCTAAAGATCCTGATGATTTCGCTAGGGATGAACCGGCATCAGGGGATGAGGAGTAGTCGGTGGTTTAGTAGTTAGAAATCCCTCAACTTGGTAGGGTGCTTGGTGGTTGATAGCCCAGCTATCGTATTTTATTTTCATTTTTAGTAGTTGAACTCGTAATTAGTAGTTTTAACAAGTTTTTGTTATGGTCGGCATGTGGCCGTTGACTTAGTAGTTTGAGTTGGTGGTGGTCAGGGGTAGTTAAACCAAGCTAGTATATGGCCGCCACCTCATTTTGCTAACCGTTCTTTTGTTTATCCAAGGTCAATATAAGCTCAATGAAGTCCTTAGTTGATCCATAGTGCGCGTTTATTCCATTTTGATTCAATTGTTGACAATGTGCATATTTAGTTGTGGCATGTTTCCTTTCGGTACTATAGTTTACAGCTTTGTAGTTATAAATTATGTTTAAAGGTGTTCTCCACATATTAAGGCATGGCATTTTTGTTCTCCATTGCCTATCTCCGGACACCTTTCTTTTGGAATATGGATTGTAGCGTGCGTTTGCATATATTGATAGCCGTATCCTCCCTATTCACAAGGATACGAACTTTTGTACTTTGCTTACAATGTGCTCAGTGCTTAGTTATCCATATTAGTTTTCAGCTGTTGGTTGCGGGCTTTGAATAAATTTGTTTTAGGAACTCTTGCTAGTTGGATACGGTGCGTGCATGTGCTAAGTTATTTTGTTAGAAGGATTGCGTAGTTTCTTGTTAGTAGTATGTTTTCGTTGCTCGGGACTAGCAACGTTCAAGTTGGAGAGTGTGATAAGCACCCAATATTGTGTATATTTGGTGCACCTAGTCTCAGTTTATGTTAGTTATTTTGTGTTTTCTTTGGTTTTTATAGTACTTTTGCACGTAAGGTGTTTTTTAAGTGTTTCAGGTAACCGGCATAATACACCGCTTTTCGAACCCAACTTTAGCCCATGAGTATGCCCGAGTGTCGGGGGTAGCGTGATACGAGGCTGGCAAGGCTATGAAGGCATTTGGAGGGCCGTCGGGCAATCGGGGGATCGTCGGGTGCCAATGCAAGGCCAAAACTTGGAGGCTACAGGAAAACGAGGCGGTATTGATACAGGCAAAAACATTGTATTGATATCATAAGGAAACAGGAAGCTCGGAGAAAGACCATTTCATTGTTGTATCGATATGGGGAAAAAAGCTGTATCGATACGGTTACTTTTCTACTTTTTGGACTTTCCACTTATGGAATGTTTTCCACTTTTGGTATGTTTTTAGATATTTGGCTGAGAGAGGAGGGCCACCTTGTATAAATAGCCTCACCCTCTCTCTTCTTTACCACTCTCACATTAAATACACCTTTAAGTCTTTTTAGCTTTTAGAACTCCATTAAAGCTTTTAAGCTTTTGTGTTAATTCCTTGAAGAACACCTTAAGGTCTTAGTCGTTTATTGTTTTCTCGTTTATTAAAGTTGGTTATGCGGACTAGATCCTCTTTAATATCAAGTTTGTTTTCGTTTTCATCAGTTAAAATTCATGTCTCGCTTTTATGCTTTCTTTTGTGCTTTAGCTATGAGTAAGTAGTCGTTTGGGTAAGTGTCCGGATAATCTTTCCCGAGGACATAGGTGTTATTTGGCTCTCAAACCTTCGGGCTTAAAATCATGGTTTTCGGAATCGAACTAACCTAGCCATTTCGGTCTAAGCAAGGGGTGTTAACTCCTTGGTATGTCGCTTAGTCAAGCGGTCTTGGCAAGCGGCATACTGAGGGCTCGTGGCCTCCTACGTGTTAGATACATTAGCAAAAATAGGTTAGTTTAATTCCGTTTAATCACATCTTTTGATAAACGTAGTCGTTAAGGTTAAATCTTCCAGGCGTGAGCATGCGGTCGTGACTCTTGCTTGAGTTATAAATGAGAATCGGTAATGGCCTTTGTCAAATGATAGACTGTAGTGACCCTAATTTTTGGTAAATAAAAATTTCGTTGAATAATTGAAAATTCTTAATTTAATTCTTGGATTGCTTTAAAAATTTTCTTTTAACTTTGATAATCCGTCATAATTAGATTTGAGACTTATAAAATTATATCCGTTCGCATCGGACAATCTAGTCCTTTTCCAAAGACAAGTATGCTTGTAGAAGCACTCGTACATTTTCGTAGCAAGTGAAATAAAACCCCAAAATTATATTTCTTGGCTAGAAATCCCATTTGGCAAGTAGAATTAACTTTTAACCAATTAGTTAGAGAAACCTAACTACCATTTTATCTAGTTACATTTTTCTAACCCTAAATGAACCTTTTTAACCATCTTTGAACCTTATGAACTTTTCCAAACCCTACTTGAACCTTTTAGACCTAGGGAAGTAATCATTATACTTACATGTGTAGGTGGACAAATTCAAGTAGTGCTTGAATTGGCACTAGATTGTAACGGCTTCTCGTGCCTCTTGATCGGAACCCTAGTTCGTCGTCGGAACCCTAATCTGCAAAACAGACAAGGAGTGAGCACACCTTTGCCTCTCGTGGCAAAGGCCCTCCGATGCCTAAGTTAGTATCACGTATTGGCAATCAACCCTAAATATCAATAGGAAGTCACATATGAGTGCAATGTAATGCGTACCTTTCACCTCTAGGTTTACCTTATATTTATAGATTCATGGATGCTTGCTGCCCAAGTATCCATATTGCCCTAGGTTTCCTACCTCGTATAGGAAAACCAGGATATTTTGGATTCTCGTTCCCTTATCAGTTCATTACCTTAATCCTTGTAGGACTTTTTTCCATAACAAGCCGAACATCCCATTCCCGTTGGGTATCTTTTACAGATCCTACATTCTCGGGATCTCACTCTTTAATGGAATACCACTGTTTCTGGACTCTTCCAGAGTGTTCCCTCTACTTCAACATCTGATACGACTTCTCTCCTTGTTCGGCCATCTCATGGCCGAACAGACGGCCTGGACCAGTCCCTTCACATGTAACTGGTCCTTTATCAATTATTTGGACCATTTCCTTCTTAGGAGCTCTCCTCCTGTTCGGCTTTCTCATTGCCGAACAAGTTACTTGAACAGTGGCTTCACATGTCACTTTTCTTTAATTGGTCCAATAACTTCTCATGTTTTACTGAACCAAGACTCGTACAATTTTTCTGGACCAATGACTTCTCATGTCACTGGTCCATAGCGCGATGACTCCCTTTTAAAACGTGTTCGGGCCCTTCTTGGGCCTGTTCGGGAATACCTCCCTACAATTGCTCCCCAGCTTTACTCGTTATGTTTTACTCAGATGATGAGTAAAGCTCTTAATTTTACCAAGCAAATTTATTCTGCTCCTGCACCTTATTTCATATATCGGTGCAATTTTCATCTTTTAGCCAAGGCAAAAACATCTCTTCGTCTGGCCGGGACATGCTTTTTAGTCCTAAGCTTTACACGTGTCGATCATTGTATTGCTTACATTAAATGCAGACAGACGTATTTTGGGGAACGGAACACTCAAACGGCATCTGGAGTGACGTTTCACATACGCCACCCTACTTTTTAGGGTATTTTTGGGTTTTCGTCCCATTTTCAAAACCCCACTCTCTCTCTTAGACTCCCTTTGCAGAAAGAAGGTTCGAGCTTACCCGCCATTGAAGCTCTGTTCACCATCTCAAGGCCTCCTCCTTTCTGCTTTTAGGGATTCCATCTACCAATTCGTAAGTCACCATTATTCCTTTTGCTCCATTTCTCTCGTGGATTGCTTACAATTGTTTTTAGGGTTTCGTCGTCCCCCTTTCTCTTTATTTCAAAGAACCAAAATTTTTCTGGTTATGGGGAGATTTCGGAGGCATTGTAATACTCCTCAGACCATGTCAAGTTTCAGATCTTGTTATGAGATTCCTGATAACGTGGCCACTGTTTTGGCTCCTGAGGATGCCATCCATGAAAGTTTTGACTTTGACACCCTTCACATTCCTGTAGTAGCCATCGTTGAGGGTGGAGTTAGGTTTCCCTTGGCTCCCCTGCTTCGTCAGGTCCTGGCATATTATAGGCTTTCCCCAATGCAGGTTTCTGCCAATTTCTTTCGAGTGGTTATGGGTATAAATGCCCTAAATCAAATGTTAGGGACTTCCTTAGGTTTATATGACATCCACCATTTATACAGCATCTCCAGAACCGGGGATGCCCTCACATATTACTTAAAAAGTAGGGATTCTAGAAAGAAACTCGTCCTTGAACTCCCTGATTCTGCTCGAGGGGATGATGATGATTTTCTGATTGTTACGGGCAACTTCGAACCCAGAGATGAGGACGGCCAATTGATTGGTTTTCATGCTCTTCACATATTCGGGAGCCCACATTAGTTCTTTCTCCTAATCCATATGTTCTTCTTTTTCAGAAAATGCCTTCTCATGCTTCTATTTATTTGTGCATTGTGCTATGTTTCAGCCCCAAACATCAATCAAGGCCATAACATCATTACCCCACAAGTTCATGTAGCAGATATCAAACGTGCACTTGCTTTCAACGGTGAAGGGACATACCTTTCAGGCCGGGCAAGAGCAGCTCAAGTTTTGCTTAGTTACAAAGCTTCATACGGTGGTTTCATTGATCGGCGTACCCGTGCAGCCGACAATCCTGTTTTAGCTGGTCCTTCAAGACCGTTCCCCGAGCAAGAAGGAAGACATTCTCAAACACCTTCAGTTCCTGACGAGCCAATTCCTCTCGCCGAAGAGGCTTCCAGTTCCACATCCAGCTCCTCATCTAGCTGTTACACCCCTTCTCCTTCAGAAATGAACCGACCAATTGACCTAGGGAGCCTTCTTACCATTCCTGGTCGGGGTCGTAACGTTGCTCGGAGCCAAAGTGGTTCTCAAAGTCATGGTCGCCGTGCCCAGGTTCAAACTGACGCTCCTCCAGGATTTTCCCCTGAAGAAATTGAGGCCCTCCACCGAGAGAAACGTCAGCGAGTGGAGGAATCTCAGGAAAGGCCCCCACAAGCCTCTTCATCTCCAGCTCCTACATGGGCTCCTTCTTTCACTCACAGGAATCGAGCTATCACTGCTCGGGATAGTGTTGAGTCTGAAGGTACAGCTCTTGCTCTGTCTCCAGCCTTTCTGCTGCCTGGAGATATGCAGAAAGAAGTGGCAAGTTCTCCTGACAATCTTCTGAGCTCATTCATGTCCCACAATGCCAAGGTAAAATTTCCTGTTATAAACTATATCTTTTGGTATTTGTGTTTAACTGTTTGGATGTTTCAGGTAATGCAAAAGATGGTGGCTATGGCCCAGAAGCTTAGCCAATCCGAACCCCAACGTGCCAAGCTTGTAAGTGAGAACACCAAACTTCAACGCACTATCATTAGGCTCGAGAGGGAGAGGAACCAAGCTCTGGGAATAGCTGATGGGTTAAAAGGCAAGCTGAAGGGGGCTGAAGATAGTCTGAACCAGTCCTTGAAAGAACTAGAGGCGAGCCAGAACGAAGCCAAAGCTGCATTCGAGCGAGGATACAATGAAGGAATTAAAGTAGCTACAGAAAGCTACAAGAACCAAATGCCTGGGATACAAGATCAGATTTGGATCGCCTCATGGACAACATGTCTTGCCAAAGCTGGGATACCTGAATCGTCACCACTTTGGACCAATATTGAATTACCAAGTTCAGCTGCTAAGCCTGAGGAAGACATAACTGAAGAGGGAGATAAGGAGCAAAATATTCACACGTCTGAACAACCTGCCGCTGATGTTGAACCAGGTGATGACGTGACCAACCCTGGCCAGAAGGAAGTCAGTGGTGGTCATACTGGAGGAGAAAATGCCACGGAGGACACCACTGCACCAGCAGCTCTTGCAACCTTTCAAGATCTTACCGAAGACGAATAAGTTCAATTTCCTTTGTTGACAGACAACCTTCTAGCCATCTGATTACTTTGAATTATGCCCTGCATGGCACAAGTTCCAAACTTTGTTTTAATATAGGTGTTTTGTCCATATGTGGCCTTTGTATGGCTTTTGAATACTGTTTTTGATACTTCGTCGTCTTTCCTGGGTGCATTGTTTTAGTTAAGTGTTTTGTACTTATTTAACTTTCTCGTACTTGTGCATGTATTCGTATGCATCCCTAAGATATTTCGTATTTTAAGTTTCTCGTACTTAAGTTTCTCGTACTTATGCATGTATTCGTATGCTTCCAAGTGTTTCGTACTTGAACTATTTTTGCATATTCTCGTATGCGTCCCAACAGTTAATTTGTACTTGGATATATGCTTAAGTTTACTCGTACTTGAAGCAAAACAAAGCAAAGAAAATGTAGAAACGTATGGGACCATTTACTGCTCCCCAATATGAAGGATGGTGGGAAAAATAGTGGCAGACTTCATATTCTAGTACCCAGAATAAAAATTTAAAGAAGAACATTCCATTATTCATAATTGGAATTAAAAATTCAAAAACCAAGGGGGCGTTACGCGTACCCCTTTCAACTAATAAAACACCAGAGAGTTTTGTTCATAACTCTCACACAATCACGATGTGCATAAAGAAAAATATATTTAAACATATTCAAATAAAGAATTTTCTCAAATTGTGGACATTCCAAGGCCGTGGCACTGGGTTCCCGTCCAGGTCTGCCAATCAATAAGCCCCAATGCCCACGATTTCAGTAATTCGATATGGGCCTTCCCAATTGGCCCCTAACTTTCCCTCATTGGCCACCTTAGAGTTGCCGAGCACCTTTCGAAGCACAAAATCTCCAACACCAAACTCTCGTGGATGCACATTCTTGTTGTAGCTTTTAATCAGCTGCTCTTGGTATGAGGCCAAATGCACCAGGGCCCGCTCTCGTCGTTCCTCGGCAAGGTCTAATTCAATCTCTAAGGCTCTGTCATTTCCTCCACTTTCAACCAAAGTGGTCCTGTTGGTCGGCAGACCTATTTCTAATGGAATAACGGCCTCTGTTCCATATGCTAATGAATAGGGGGTCTCTCCCGTAGACCTCCTAAGCGTTGTTCGGTGTGCCCATAGAACCAATGGTAATTCGTCAGGCCACCTCCCTTTTGCTTTATCCAACCTTTTTTTGATTCCGTCAAGAATTGTTTTGTTGGAAGCCTCTGCCTGTCCATTACTTTGAGGGTAGGCTGGAGTCGAGTAGTAATTCCTTATTCCATACTGGGCACAGAATGCTTTGAATTTCTTCTGAAATTGTGATCCATTGTCTGTAATTAATGAGTATGGGACCCCAAAGCGAATGATGATGCTTTTCCACACGAACCTTTCTATCATAGGTTCGGTGATTTTGGCCAATGGTTCTGCCTCAATCCACTTAGTGAAATAGTCTGTTACAACTAGCAGGAATTTTTTATTCCCAGTTGCTCAGTGTAGTGGACCCACTTTGTCCATTCCCCATTGAGCAAATGGCCAGGGACTTGTCAAAGGCACCAGATCCTCGGCGGGTGTTCAAATCATTGGTGAGAATTTTGGACACTTCTCACAAATCTTCACATATACCTTTGCATCTTCCTGCATGTGTGGCCACCAATACCTTGGGTAATTGCTCGGTGAGCAATAGATCTGCCTCCAGCATGGCTCCCACATGTTCCCTCGTGGATTTCATGAAGAAACTTCTGCACCATCTTAGGACGTACGCAAAGCAAATAGGGACCTGTAAAAGACTGTCTATATAATTTTCCTTCTGGGGATAACCAAAACCTAGAAGATTTGGTCCTTATTTTATGAGCCTCCCTTTTGTCTGATGGGAGTATTTCATCTCGTAAAAACTCCACAATTGGGTCCATCCAACTTGGTCCATGGTTCACGTCTAGGACCATCTCCTCACGTCTCCCAATGCTCGGCTCAGTCAGATACTCTACGGCTATCTTTCTTCTAAACTCAGTTGGCACGGCTGCGGCTAACCATGCTAATGAATCTGCGTGAGCATTCTTTCCAGAACTTATCTGTTCAATATACACCCTGTCGAAGGTATCAAGCAGATCCCTGGCTGCCTGCACATAGGCCGTCATCTTCTCATTCCGGGTTTCATATTGCCCGGACAGTTGATGGACTACAAGCTGTGAATCACAATATACCCTAACCCGTTCTGCTTTTAGGGTTTTTGCACTTCTCAAGCCAGCTAAAAGTGCTTCATATTCCGCTACGTTATTGGATGCATTAAACCCTAGCTGAACAGATAGTTCTAACATTGACCCTCCAGGGGGTAAAAGCACAACCCCGATTCCTGATCCAGTGTTGCAGGCTGACCCGTCAACGAACAGCTTCCATTCCTAGGGATCTTGCTCGGTTGGGGCCTGTTTCTCCTTTACAGGTAGTTTTGCTTCCTGCTCCTTTCTCATAGGAGGCATAAGAGCTACTGAGGGTAAGAATTCTGCCACAAAATCAACCAACACTTGGCCTTTAATTGCTGTACGCGGCTGATAATCGATATCATATTGGCTAAGCTCAACAGACCAAGTTGAGATCCTTCCCGAGAAGTCTGCTTTTCGTAGCAGCGATCTCAATGGGAACTCAGTATAGACCACAACTTTATGACTCTGGAAATAATGTGGCAATTTTCTGGTTGCTGTTCTTAATGCCAGGATTAATTTCTCGAGGGGCAAATACCTTGTTTCAGGATCCAATAACGTTTTGCTCACATAATAGATAGGGATTTGCTCGGATCCCTTATTTCTTAAGAAGACTGCACTTACAGCATGCTCAGATACAACTAAGTACAAAACTAGGGACTCACCTGGTTCTGGAGTCGAAAGAAGTGGTGCAGAGGCCGAATACCCTTTCAGATTCTAGAAGGCTTGTTCACACTCTGCTCCCCATTTGAATCCTTCACTTTTCTTTAACAGCTGAAAGAAGGGTCTGCACTTATCACTTGACCGGCTAATAAATCGATTAAGAGCTGCTGCCATCCCAGTCAATCGTTGGACTTCTTTTGTTGTCTGAGGACTTTGCAGATTCTGTAAGGCCTTTATCTGGTCGGGGTTCGCCTCAATCCCCCTTAAGGTTACAAGGTGGCCCAAAAACTTTCCAGAACCGACTCCAAACGCACACTTCGAGGCGTTGAGTTTCAGTTTGTATTTCCTCAAGATTTCAAAAGCCTCTTTCAAATCTGCTATATGGCCTTGCCCAGTTTTACTTTTCACCACCATGTCGTCTATGTAAACCTCCATAGTTTTGCCGAGCAGTTTTCTGTACATGATGGTTGCCAATCTTTGATATGTTGCCCCTGCATTCTTCAATCCAAAGGGCATGACATTGTAACAGTACAACCCTCGTGGTGTAATAAAAGAAGTCTTCTCTTGATCAGGCCCAAACATGGCAATTTGATGATATCCTCGATATGCATCGAGAAAACTCATTCGTTCGTAACCTGCAGTTGCATCAACTAATTGGTCTATCCTTGGAAGAGGAAAACTGTCCTTTGGGCATGACTTGTTTAAATCTGTGAAGTCCACGTAGACACGCCATTTTCCATTCTTCTTCTTGACGACAACAGTATCGGATAGCCATTCTGGATAGTAAACTTCCCTTATTGCTTTGGCTTCCAACGAGCAGTCTACCTCTTCAATCACAGCATCAACATGATGTACGGGTGCCCTTCTTTTCTTTTGAATGACTGGCTTATGCTGTGGATCTACATTCAAATGATGGCAGATAACGTCTGCATTCACTCCAGGCATTTCCTCTGGTGTCCAGGCAAACACGTCGACGTAAGTTTTTAAGAAACTTATCAATTCAATCTCTTCCTCTTCTGGCAATGATTCCCCAATTAAAAAATACCTATCCGGATCAGTCTCGTTGATCTGTTGTTTCTTCAAATCTTCAACTACCCTCTCAGTTGGATCCTTTCCAATATCCTCGATGGTCGGTTGATCTGGGATTTCCACTGTATTGATATGGTGGGCGTTATGGATTCTTTTCACGATGGATATTAAACATTGTTGAGCGACCTTTTGGTTACCCTTGATCTTTTCAATCCCATTGGATCCTGGGAAGTTTACCATCTGATGGAAAGTAGAAGAGACTGCCCTCATCTTATGTAACCATGTTCTCCCTATAATCACGTTATAGGAGGACGGCACATCCACCACCAGGAAGTCAGTTCGTAGTACCACTTTCCCAGCCCGAACAGGTAAAGTCACCTTTCCTAATGGCCAAATTGCTCATGTTCCGAATCCAACCAAGGGGGTTACTGACTGTACTAAATCTTCTTGAGTTAGTCCCAACTTCTTGAATGCATCGTAATATAGCACCTCGGTGCAACTCCCTGAGTCCACCAGGATTCTTTCCATGTCATATTCCCCAACTCGTAGGGTTATGACTAAAGCATCATTGTGAGGTACCTAGACTCCTCCCAGATCTTCATCTGTAAAAACTATGCCCTCGTTGCATGCTCCTTCGTTACACCCTCTTTTCTTTTCCAGCTGCATCACATGTTGGTCATGTTTGATCTGTCTCTGAAGTAATCTTACCTCATTTCTCGTATAAGGTTCGGCTAATCCATGTATCATATGGATTACTCCCTTTGGATTCTGCTCGTAATCCAATTCCATTGCTTTTTCTTTATCCTTAGGATCTTCTTGGATAAATTCTTTGAGATAACCTCGCGAGACCAAATCATCAAGATGCCTTTTAAACATCTCACAATCCTCAGTCATATGGCCCCAATCCTTATGGTAGCTGCAGTGCTAATTCGTAGCACGTTTTGCATCTTTATTCCCACCTAGACTTGGAGGCCATTTGAAATAAGGTTGATTCTTTATTCGATAAAGAATCCTATAGATGGGTTCTTTCCAGACTGTACTTATTGAGAAGAATGACTTGGGATCCGGAGCTTGTTTGTCCTTGTACGGCTCTTTCTTTGCCTGCCCATAATCTGTCCTTTCACGATAAGTTTTGGGCTCTGGCTTGTCTGCTTTCTTTACAGGCCCCTTCACTTACTCGGCCGCCACCTTACCATCCTCCCGAAGTATATCATCCTTGTTCCTGGCATGCTGCTCAATTCGCTTCATCAACTTTACCAGTGTCTGTACTGGACTCATGTTCAGGGATTTACACAGTTCCCCCCGAACAGGTAAACCTGTCTTGAACGTAGCTATCGCGTATTCCTCGCTGCATCCTTCAATCTCGTTGAAGGTTTCCCAGTATTTTTTGGCATAGTTCCTGATCGGCTCGTCCTCGCCTTGTTTCATAAACGAGAGGCTCTCAAAAGTTTTTGGAGCTCTTCTGCTTGTCAAAAACCGTGTAGTGAATTCTTCGGCCAACTGCACCCATGTTCGGATGGAGCGTGAACCTAACTTATGAAACCAAGACAAGGCTACCTTCCCTGAACTTGACGGGAACATCTTGCACATAATTGCATCATCTCCTTCATGCATAAACATTACCTGCTGGTAATGCTGTATATGTGCCACGGGATCAGCATCTGTCTCGTAGAGGATGAACGTTCCGTGTTTCACTCCGGTCGGCAACCTAGCCTCCTGTAACTTTTTTGCAAAAGGGGAGGATGCAATATTCTTAAGTGCTTTCCGTGCTGCCTCTCATGCAGTCATGGTTTGATCCTCTGGTCCTTTAGTTTCGTTGGGTCTAGTTCTTTCCCAATCGGAATCAGGTCTTTCGTACCTGTCCCTATGATGTTTCCTATTCCCTTCCACCTCTGGGGTAGAACTTTGACCTTTGCTTCCCCTCCTTCTTGGAGAAGCCCTCCTTCGTTCTGGTGTTCGGCTCTTGCTCCTCTCCTTTCGTGGAGAAGCTTTGTGTCGCCTTGGGGTTGGACTTCTGCTTCTGCTCCTTCTTCCTCGTGAAGGAGCTTTTCTGTATTTTATCATAGCATACCCATTGCCTCTAGAATTTCTTCGAGACAGTCCGGAATCCTCCGGGTGTTTCCTGATTCCCTCTAGTTCTCTGATCTCATGCTCTCGTCTTTTAATCAAACGAGCATATTCCTCGATTTCTTGCCTCTTTTTATCAAGAACGTCTTCGCTTCGGTGCACACTCCTAGAGTGTGCGACTGATTCATCCCTTCGACGGGATTTACTCCTTCTCGTGGATCTCGAAGCCGTCTCACCCTCCCTATTTTTGGAGTTATCGTGGACGGGAAGGGGGCGGCCCTTACTCGTGGTCCTCATGTGTCCGCCTTCAGGCTATCTCAGAGCCCCAGGTGGAGATTTATCCCTTCCTCCACCTAGCACATTTTTTGGGTCGTGCAGTGTTGCTGAATCTACTTCCACCATGGTCGTATTTCAAAGGGAACTCTTTCGTATTCCCATAGATGGTGCCAATTGTAGGTGGACAAATTCAAGTAGTGCTTGAATTGGCACTAGATTGTAACGGCTTCTCGTGCCTCTTGATCGGAACCCTAGTTCGTCGTCGGAACCCTAATCTGCAAAACAGACAAGGAGTGAGCGCACCTTTGCCTCTCGTGGCAAAGGCCCTCCGATGCCTAAGTTAGTATCACGTACTGGCAATCAACCCTAAATATCAATAGGAAGTCACATATGAGTGCAATGTAATGCGTACCTTTTACCTCTAGGTTTACCTTATATTTATAGATTCATGGATGCTTGCTGCCCAAGTATCCATATTGCCCTAGGTTTCCTACCTCGTATAGGAAAACCAAGATATTTTGGATTCTCGTTCCCTTATCAGTTCATTACCTTAATCCTTGTAGGACTCTTTTCCATAACAAGCCGAACATCCCATTCCCGTTTGGTATCTTTTACAGATCCTACATTCTCGGGATCTCACTCTTTAACGGAATACCACTGTTTTTGGACTCTTCCAGAGTGTTCCCTCTACTTCAACATCTGATACGACTTCTCTCCTTGTTCGGCCATCTCATGGCCGAACAGACGGCCTGGACCAGTCACTTCACATGTAACTGGTCCTTTATCAATTATTTGGACCATTTCCTTCTTAGGAGCTCTCCTCCTGTTCGGCTTTCTCATTGCCGAACAAGTTACTTGAACAGTGGCTTCACATGTCACTTTCCTTTTATTTGGTCCAATAACTTCTCATGTTTTACTGAACCAAGACTCGTACAATTTTTCTGGACCAATGGCTTCTCATGTCACTGGTCCATAGCACGATGACTCCCCTTTAAAACATGTTCGGGCCCTTCTTGGGCCTGTTCGGGAATACCTCCCTACAACATGTATAGTCATTTCAAGACCTTACTTCTCATCATTACCGCTTTACCCATTGAATAATAGTTCATAGGGAAATTTTTATCCCTTGAGTAATAGAAATAAGACTTGCCAATGAGTACATAGATTTGACAAGACAATCATTAGAACCCTTCATCATGACCTAGACTTGCCACGCATGCCAGTCTAGGCCTAATAGGACTAATTAGTTCCACTCATCATTTCCTATTTCCTAGGCCTAATAGGACTAATTAGTACCTAACTATTCTTAACTATGTATAAGTGTATACACACACACACACACACACACACACACACAGGTACACTTTCTAGGAAAGAGCTTACCCATTGGTCAATAGATGGCACTTGAAAGCCTTACCATAATCATTTCCTTTTCCCTAGACTTAGTAAGCTAAACTAGTTAGTACTTAAATATAATTATGCATATGTATGTGTGTGTATATACACACACACACACACACACATATCATACAAGAGAGAGAGAGAGGGGCCGAGAGAGAGAGAGAGAGAGAGAGAGAGAGAGCGAGAGAGAGAGAGAGAAAGAGTGAGGTGTGTGCATGCATTTGGTCACTCAAGCAAGCTACCTTTAGCCCTTAAGCCTAATTACTACTTGACACCTCATTTCTAGGCTACTTTAAACATAATCCTAGCCATTTATAATGTTCTTTCTTGCAACAAACCCTCCTAGACAAGACGAGGCCAAAACCCTTCATGATAACCTAGATTTTGACCAAAAATGGAAATGACAAGTGAGGCAAGGCTATGCCATGATGAAAGGTGAGATGTGACAATACAATGGAGCAAATCCATGAGAGAAAAAGAGGGAGAGGGAGCCATGATTTTTGCTATAAATGGCACCCCCCCCCCATGCCATTCAACTCACACCTTCCATCCTTCAACTTCTCTCTCTAGAATTCTTGAGTTTGTTCTTTGTTCTTCTATTTCTTGAATTGTTCTTGAGTTCTTCTTCAGTTCTTCAAGAAACTCATCCAAGGCCGCCACTAAACCACCACTCGACCACCCTCTCGAAGCAAAAAGTTTAGTACTTTAGCCAAGAACTAGTTTCGAGACAAACCTTTCTTTTTTGAAGCTACCGAAAGCTTACCGTAGGGAGTCACTCCGTCCGATAGTCGACCTACTTTTTCGTAGCCGCCCTATCGCCAAGAAGAACGGTAGAGTCCCTTGTCCACTATCCCAGAGTATAAGTGTATCGTATGTTTGAAATGAAAGTAGATTCTTCCGTACTTACTATCTCTAAATATAGAAATATGCATATTGTTTGTATGTGGAAATGCACGAGAACTTGAAAGGTGTTTATTAAAGTTTTGAAAAGGAAGGGGAGTATGTTGAATATATCGACTTTATCTTACGGAAAAACATATGTTGTTTTGAACTTCCCTAAAAGGAGGAAAGAACGGATTTTCGAAATATAAACTTGATCGAAAGTATTCGTATTTTGATCTTAGGATGGTTATGAGCATGTATACATGTTTACTAGGATTTCTTGTTTTGATGTGTGATAAAGCATAAGTGGTTTCCACTCCAAAGGTGTCCCTCCATGTGACACTATGCTTTAAGTGTGTGGTAATTGTATGAATATGATTCCGTAAATATAAAGTAACATAGAGTTGGATGATCTTGCTAGTTTAGTTTCAAGATTACAATGAATGATTTATAGTATACAAAAGTCCTACAGCGGAGTCTTTGCATAAAAACGAGAAACAAAAATCGAGAAAATAGAAATAGGACACCTAGGGTGTGGTTAATAAAAAGACGTGATTTGAAAAGGAGTAATAGTTTAAAAACCACAATGTGGCTGGACGTGATAACCCATTGTGTGGTGTGTGTGTGTGTGTACGCGCGCGCGCCAGTGGGAACCCGGGACAGCGTAACCAGTGTAAGGATACTCAGGAGACCAGAACGGCGGAACTGAGGTTGGGTGTGTGGCTTGGTTATCCGTGGAGAGGAGCCAATGCAAAGTTTTGTGTGCCAATGGGAACCCAGGACAGCAAAACCATTGTGAGGATACTCGGGAGACCGGAACCGAGGTTGGGTGTGTTAAAACGATTTTGGAAATGTTGATTTGGTAAATGAAAGGTGAAAATAGTGACACGATCTACGAAATGTCGTGTTGGAGAAACTCAGATGACACCGACACCAACATTAGATGAATAGCGAATGTGGCTGTGTCATTGTTGATTTTAGGGTATTGCATGTTTATGTGTTAATTAGAAATCACTGATTTTACATGAGTTAGTATACTACTTCTATGCCCTATTGTTGTAAGTTATGGGTTAGCAAGTGTGAGATTATTCTATTGAGCTTTTGTAGCTCATGGTATTACCTTGGGTGACCCTGAGATATTATATTGATGGTGACGCTAGTATGATGTGTCAGACTATGTAGATGAATAGCGTGAACTCTACATCTTGGAAGCTTTCGGAGCCGAGGAGCTAGCTAAAATGGAGGAGCATGCGGAGTAGTAGATAGAAGCCTTAGTTTCCCTTCTGTGTTTAATGAAAGTACTCTCATGAGAGTTATGATGTAATGATGAGCCAAACTCTATTTATGTTTTTAATGAAAAATGCTTATTTAACGTTCCCAAAATTAGGGGCATTACATAGATGATCCCTAGACTTGCCCCTTTAAGTTTATAAAGCTCATTTCTAATCTTTTTCATTATCATTTCCACCGTTTAAAGCAAAACCAAGTTGGCCATCTTAAACACCGCAATCCACCTTATAAAACCTACAATCCGATTAAGCTACTCTGATTCCCTGTGGAACGATCCTAGACTTACCGGTTTATTATGCTACCGATGATCTAGCCCTACGCTTGGGCTTTTCCAACCTGTGGGCTCCCCGATCGGCGCGAGCTCGAGAGTCGCCACCCAAATTTTTGAGATGGATGATCCGAGAAACTGAGAATTTGTTTGAAAAAGGCTTTTGGTCTAACGAAAACATGGAGTCTCTGGGTTCGGGAGCCACATTATGAACATGGAAGGTTTTGTTGAAAAGCACCCCGTTCACACAGTAAAAATTAGTCTCTACTGAACATTTTTAAAAGGGGAAAATTTCATAAATCTTTTGGAAAATAGAACTCTCTAATAAATAAGTAAGAAGAGAAGGGACATGGGAAAATATATCACATTGGCGTGCGTGTTGTGCTATCTGTACAGGAATGATAAGAGTATGATATTGTGAAATGAAGTAACTAAACTGCAGACTGTCCAGATCAAAACCATTATGACACAGCTTATCACAATACCGCGCACGGTTTTGTGATACGCCATGCGGCCCACCTATTCTGTTATCAGACTATTCATTAGTACCCGTAGCAGTGCTCGGTGTTCTAGATATCCTGTGCGTAACTTTTAAAGATATCTAAAAATACCCAGCTACCGTCTTACTTCAGAATGACACCCCTTTCTTCAAGCCATGAACGAGAAACAAGTTTTGATGTATTTGATCATTTGAGAAAGCAAAAAGTGCTTGTTTAAGAAATAAAACATGGCTTGTAGATATGGTCTTCTTCTGAAGATACTAATGACAATATTTCAGCAATACAAACAAGCCTGATGAAGAACAGCCATGATCCATACAGTCTAACCAAACAAATAGAGATTAATGAAAGACCGTGCGTTTGAACATACTACGCCGTGCGATGCATCAAAATGTCGCACGGCGTGGTATATCCTGCATAGTGATTGCTTTTGTTTTCGAAAATATTTTTAGTTAGTATTTAACCAAAAAGGGGTAAGCCTGACTACTGAAAAGTTCCCTCAGGGTCAGAACTGAGCCTAACCCAAGGAAACTCGGTTTTTACCTTTGATCTTGAGCTTGAACAAAGACAGATGTTGGTGGATGAACGTGGATAAGATCGGGTGAGATAGGATGAGTGTAGGTATGAGTGGTTGTTGGCTGTTTTGGTGGGTGAGATCTCAAAGTTAGTAAAAGACTAACTTTGATGGTGAGGAGAAAAATGGAGCATTTTCAGAAAGAAAGTACCTAGAGAATGTCTTTAGAACAACATTCTCAAGGCTTGGAAATGAAAGAAAATGGGGTGTATATGGAATGAGAGAGAAAGAGATTGGAGATTCAAGGCTTTAGGCTTGGGACATTTCTTTTGAGACCTTGGGACCCTTTTCTCTTGAGTGGAGGGGTGTATTTATAGGCAAGAGCCAAGGATTTTGAATTCAAATGGGGGAGGTGTTTTTCTAGGCGGGCTAGAAGTGTTTTTTAGCTAAGCCATTTTGTAGCTATGGCTCAAGTGAGCATGGCTGATAGCTTTTTGAGTAAGCCGGAACTTTACCTGAAATGCCATGCGGTTAACCTCATGACTTCGTACGGCATAATAAATTTTACTACGCCGTGCGGTGCAAAAGTGTTTCACGCAGTATTCTAGGTCCAGTCCAGGGCTTTTGGGTTTTTGGTTTGGGCTTCTTAGTTGAGGGAGTCCTTTATCCAAGCTCTCGAAGGTATTGTTTCCTTTATTACATCATCAGGATATTCAAACAACCTCTGAGGCCCAGATTGGGGTGTCTACAGTAGTCCCTCTTTAACGAAACTTGGCTACCATTGATTGGTACGAGTAATGCTTAAAGAATAGGCATCCCAATCCGTTGTTCTAAGGTCTTTGAATGGAGTAAAAAACTTATGGAAACCAAAATGCGAGTAAACAGTGATGACGGTCACGCTCGTGGAGCTGCCTACATACCCTATGTGTAGGGATCAGACCAACGTAGTTCAATCGGGACAATGCAAGCGAAATGAGTCCCGGAGGACAAATTGTGAAATCATGCAATAAACTTGAGAAGATTGAGTGTATGTTGAAGAAATTCATGAAACGAGTCCTCAGGGGACCAAAATGCGAAACGAGTCCTCAAGGGATTGAAACAAGTCCTTGGGGGACTAAAACTAAGACGAATCCTCAGGGGACTAAAATTTGAGGCGAGTCCTCGAAAGGCAAATTTTGAGGTGAGCCCTCGAAAGGCGAAACTTTGAGACAAGCCTTTGAAAGGCAAAATTAGAGACAAGCCCTTGAAAGGCAAAACTTTGAGACGAGCCCCCGGAAGGCGAAATTTGATACAAGCCCTCGGAAGGCAAAATTTGAGACAAGCCCTCGAAATGCAAAATTTTGAGACGTCCCAGAGGACAAAACTCGATGAGTACCGGAGGACGAAAATTCGACAAGTCCCGAAGGACGAAATTAATCCTTTGACCGAAGCACACCATTCTAAAAGATTCTTCTGCAAGACGGCTGGAATATTTGATTCCCGAGGGGGATATTAGTGGTTGGATTGATCAATTTTCAAGAAAAATGATTTAATCCTGTGGCGCCATAACGCCGCGTGGCTTAGCAGCGTACCGCACGGAGTTTCAACTTCCCATGCAACTCTTCGATTTTCGAGAACAATCGGCTAGTTTAAGGGTGCCCATTAATACAGGCGTGCCCTTTTGACAGCTGGGGCCTATTTATAAGGATGGCGGTGCCTCATCCCATGCACCACCATCAAAAATTCTCTACAACCTCTTCACATCCATCCACACTCTTCGAGAATAGGTTATACTCAAAACCTTTGACAATAGGAATGGCAGACAACAGCCTTGAGGCACGAGTGATCTCTCTTGAGGCCGAAATGGACTTTTACCGCAAAGAGATAGAGGAACTCAATCGGCAGATTGTGAGGTTGATCTTTACCATTCGCACTCTCCGCCGTGCGATCTCCAATCTTCAGAACTTTGCCTTCGACCAGCAGGACAACAAGCACGACCCTGAGTATGCACCGGGGCGCGGGTTTGATGATACCGCAGAGGATTCTGAGGTGAATCCGAACGGGTCTGACGACCGTTCGGATGGAGCGAATGATGCGTTCGGTGAGGGGAGCGACTGAGGTGGAGGACGAGGAAGAAGAAAAGGAGGGGCAGTAGGATTTTCTTTTTGTTTTTGCTTTTCTTTTTTTTTAAATGTAATGGAAAAATTCAAAGGGTCGCCCCGGATCCATGAATGAAAAATCCCCTTTCCGTTTGTTCATGTGATCTCATTTTCATTTTTGTTTCTGAATAAACTCGAATGAACTAAGCATCACAGTATCAGACACTAAGAAACTGTTCGGAATTCGAGACGAACATAACGCCGTGCGTGGCTATCTAATCATGCAAGGCATACCAAATCTTGTTCGAGTCTTGAAAAATGGTCCATTTAATAGGCACGGGGCCCAAAGCTGAATGTTGGAAATCCAATCATCTTTAGAACAAGGTTCAGGACCCAAAATTTCAGCATGTTAGGTTGATATGCCGTGCGTTTTCTTGGAATGCCGCGCGGCGGTATGGGTTTTGAACCTGGTCTAAATTCAGCTCCAGACGAACCGGTTCGGGGGTATATACGGGTGAGGCGTATACCATACGCCCCACCATTCAAAATTCTCTCTCTTGCGCCCTCTCTCTAACTCTCTCTCGACTCTCTCTCTTTCTTGGTACTCTCTCTCTCGATCATCTCTCTCTTTTGGTTTTCTCTCTTTCTCTCTCTCTCTCTCTCTCTCTCTCTCTCTCTCCTATAGCAATCATGGATGATATAGACATGCCCGGTGGTGATCAACCACCAAGGGTCGAGGCTATGCCGCCCTGGTCCCTCCGGAGAGTGACTCAGTGATCGGGGATGTTCCGGAGATCACAAGGGTTTCGGTTCCGGCAACCATGGCCATGGAGGCAGCGGCCTCGACTGTCGTGGTGGGCAGCGACAGTGGTAGCAGTGGAATGGTGGCCTGTGATGGCCAAGGCGCGGAGGGCTCGGGTGCAATGGAGCCGAGGGGCGAAAGCAAGTCCACGGGCCAATCGGAGGTTGCGGGTGGTTTAAAGGAGAGGGCCATAGAGGCCCACGGCAGTGGTAGTTCGGAGGGGGCAGCAGAAGAGACGGAGGCTCTCCCATGAGACAGCCTCGGGCCAACTTGGGGAAAGGCCCCGTTGTCGAGGAAGAGCCGGTGGAAGAGTAGGAGACACCGGCCATGTTCGCAGGCAGTGGCGCGGGTGCGGGGTCGTCGCGGCCTATTGGAATGGGTGACTAATTAGAGACGGCGTCCCTTAAGGACTTAGTAGAGACCTTACGGGGGGTGCCTGGGCTGGCAGCGGCCTTGCTTGAGGCTCGGGAGAGGGAGCTTCGGGCGGCCGAGCTCGAGTCTGGGGCTACTAGGGAGCCATAGTATGAGGAGGGGGTGTTGGTTCCACAGAGGACCGTGGTGGACGAGGCGACGGCGGCTCTTGGAAGTCAAAAGGCTCATGCTGAGGAGGTGATGGCTCTTGAGAGCCTGAGTGCTTACGACGAGGCGACCTACGTGCCTTTCCGACACATAGTGGTGCCTTCAGTTTTGGACGCCTACCAGCCTGAGAGGACTGTTTACAACGAGTCCTTGGTTCTGCGAGATCCTCAACGGCACTTGTCTTTGCGACGAGGCGAGGTATATCTTTATACTTGCATTTCAATACAATGTACAATGCTTTTCCATTCCTTGCTTTGAACATTATGTCTGTTTATTGAATCTTGACATTTATTGCAACAAGTGGTGGGAATCTCATGCTACGGCGGTGCGGCCGACGTGCCGAAGTTTTGGGAAAGGCTCCTAGAGGCCTCAAGGGAGATGGTGAGGGAGGCAGGCTTTGGGGAGTTTGTGAGGATACTGACGAGGGCGAGCAACGATCGCCAGGTGGTGAGGGCCCTTGTCGAGAGGTGGTGAGATGACAGTGACACCTTTGGACTTTGCAGCGATCACCGGGCTGAGGGTCGGAGGTGACCCCATTTCCTATGATGTTGTGACAGGGAGGGATGTGGAGTTCCAGCGGCTTCTCTTGGGGTACGTGTTGAGAACGGAGAATGAGGATGCTTAGCTCTTGGAGTTTTGGACGGAGCCTCTAGAAGGGAGAGTCCAAGAGGAGCAGATGGCACAGTGCTTTCTTTTGTACATGATCGGTGCGTCCTTGTTTCCCAACAGACTCAACCGAGTTCATTTGTCTTTTTTGCCGGCCTTGCGACACATCAGGGAGATAGCCCGCTTTGACTAGGGTGGCGCAGCCTTGGGGACATGCTATGCGTTCATGGGGTCACTTTCCTAAGGAGCGGGGAAGAGCCTCGGCGGCTATTGTCGAGTCTGGGAGGTATGCTTTGAAACTCTGCTTTTAATATTAGTTAGCTTTCCATTCATGCATTTGTATTATCTCATGCTAACTCTTGACGCCTTGATTTGCAGCTTTGGACGTACAAGGTACTAGACATGTACCCTCCCGCAACATCATGCCCTGATGACGTGATACTTCCTCAGGCCTTTCATTGGTCGAAGGAGTATCGTGGAGTAAAGAAGGGGAAAGGCGACCTGAACACCTACCGGTTGTACGTGGATGAGCTATGTCCTGATCAGGTATCCATGCTTCTTTGATTTCTTGATTCACGTTCCCAAATGCATTTCCATCGAATGATTTCCTGACGCATGATCCTAATTGCAAGTACATTGGCACATCTGGGATCACTTTGAGGTTCCATATGTGGCTCAGAGTAGGGAGGTGGCGAGGGGGAGAGTGCTGCTTGAGTCTCCGTACGGCTGGGAGTGGTTCCTGGGTAATCGGGTATCACTTCAGTCACTAGGATTGGACACATTCCGAGTCCCTGGGCCATTTCCTCCTTTTGTGCAGAGGACAAGCCAGTACACGCTGGAAGAGGTCGAGCGATTCATGTGGCCCGATCCTGAGTTGGAACCGTTCTTCCAGGCAAATGTTGACTACGCAGAATACCAGGCTCAGCATTTGATGCAGAGCTTCGGGATACGCGCTACTTGGGAAGTGACGCAGCAAATGTAGGGTGGTAGAGGAGGAAGAAGAGGAAGAGGAGATAGGGGAAGAGGAGTTGGAGGCCGCGGTGATAGTGCGGGCCAAAGCAGAACCAGGTCGTACGCCCTTTCCTGGACAGTGGACATGGTGACTGCCCAGGGAGTCCCTAGCGTGGTAGAGATTCCATGCCCTGCAGTTGAGCCTCCAGAGTTCCTTGCTCAGGTATGACATGCTTTTATTCCTTTCGCGTGTTGGCTATTGTCACTGCACGTTCCAATTAACTTTTTCATTAGTATGCTAGGGAGATGGCAGCGGCCATGATGGGGCTAGAGCAGCTTGTGCGGCTATATGCCATGGGCCATTCCCTACCGGTACTAACTCGCGTCGAAGGGACGATGGTAAACCCTTGAATCTTAGCCACTTATCCCACTTTCATTACCCTTATCCATGATTATGATGCAAATGCTATATGAATGTTATTCTATTGCAGGCTGGAAGAGGGGCTTCACGAGGGCTACACCGGAAGTCTGTTCGCATGCTTGTTCAACAGGCTTCTTCTGCTAGCTCTAAAGAGGAAAGGTCATCGTAGAGACAGCGACACTCCGGTGATATTGAGGAAGAGCCTATCGCCGTTTTCGACTAGACTGAGGAGCCTACGGACATTGACCTGGAGGACACTTCTGGGAGTACCATGCCCAAAGTCACTTGTACCCAAGAGGTTGCTAGCTCCGAGGCGGAGGAGGAGGTTTCTGAGGAGGACAAGGACGGAGATGAGGATTGAGTTTTTCTTCTTTTTGCTTTTTGCCTTTTGGTGGAGCCTGTGTGCTTCCTTTTGTGGGGCACTTGTTTGCCCCTGGTAAGCAAGATTTTGAGCTTCGAACCTGCATGCTTTATTTTGTTATGTACTTTGACTCATGGATGCCTTTGGGACTGTATATACGCACAGAAAATGTTCTTCCATTGTCTTTTGTCATTCAATTTCCTTTATTGCTACTGTTCAATGAGAATTGAATAACTAAGATGCTCACCGGAATGTACAACTAGCCATAGATCATAAAACTGAGTCCAATACGTGGCTTACAATGGGAAATATATTGACAAAGGAATAGAAATCAAAGGAATAATCGAATAAACTTTACAATTGATGCTACATATGAGAATTTACATAAATACCCTTGCTGGAGGCTCAAACACGACTACATATGACAATTGCAACCCTCAAAGCTTGATATGCGACTTGAAAGTTTGACCTTATGCTTGGGACACACTCGAAAACTAGGAAAATGTTGACTTTAAAAGGCGACAACTTCAAATTTTGACTCGGGACTCGAGATGGAATTTGGACTAAGTCACTTTCGACCAATATGACCCATGTGACTCAAAGGAATGATTTGAAATGGCTTGAAACGTGTTTTGACACTTTGACGCGGCTTAAAAATGAGATTTTGTTGACTTTTCGTACTATGACTTCGAATTTTGAGAGTTGACCCAAAGCGAAACATCCCTGTAGTCCCATGTACTTGTCGGAGTATGTTCTGGTGGTTGGTGATGCCCCAAAATGACCTGAATCCATTCCATACCTTTGCTGTCAAAAACTGCAGAAATGCAAACATAGTATGCCGCGCGTTTCTTCAAAACGTTGTGCGTTATGACGCAAGGTTCCACGGGGTATCAATGCTACACCGTGCTAATTTCCTGGTTTTAGTATACCGCACATTGCTCCATTATGCCGCGCGTGGTTATTTTCCTGACAGTCTCCATTTTGTTGTTTCCTAAGGCAGATTGCACGATGGTTGAAGTTTGACCTGTGCAAAGGCATTTCAGAGCCAATGAATGTTTGCGTTGTATTTCCATGCTATGACCAATCCTTTTCCTACGCAAGACTCATAGAAAATTTGCACTTTTGAGACCCAAGGCTCTTCGAAAGTTGAAGTTGTTTCCTCCACTCTTCTTATAAATTCAAGCTCTCAATTTCAAATTCTTTCTATCCCACTCAACCCTCATTCTTCTAAAGCTTTGTCTTCCTCCCAATGGCCCTTTCGCTCACCGGTTCGCTCCGCCCATGGCTAGCTTCAATGGAGGGTGTTGATTGGCTCAACTTTCGGGCTCATGGTCTCTATTCCATGAGGTACCTTCGCAACATCCATCTTCGCCCCGAGCTTTTAAGGGCAGCCACGAGTTTTTGGGATCCGGAGGTCCACATGTTCTGTTTTGGCGAGCAAGAGCTTTGTCCTACCATGGAGGAGTTTCGTGCCTACCTTGGCGGCTTCGGATAGGGAGAAGTCACCATCCTTCCTATACGTGAGAGCGTCTACAAGGTCTTGGCCGCGGTCCTTGGATTGAGTGGTGGTGCTGCTCGCTACTTAGTCAGCGATGGTCATCTCAACGTGATGCAGCTCATTGAGATGTTCTCCCCTCCCAGTGATCTTGCAGACATGACCTATCAAACTCGGCCCATGACTGCTCTTTGCATGTGCCTGCTTGTGGCTTACCTCTTGGTGCCATCCGTTGGCCATGCTAGCTTGGCACTGGTCAGCATTGCCATTCAAATCGAAGCTCGGAAGGATGTGATCCCGATGGTCTTGGCTGAGACATTGATGGGTTTGGACAAGGTTCGCTCTGGAGAGACCGAGATTTTTGGGGGTAGTCCTCTCCTCTTACAGGTTGGCTTCTGACTCAGCTCTCCTTTTTTGGGTTTTTCTCACGCTCTAATTTTACCCCAGTGCTCGGCTTGGCTTTCTATGGTTTTTTGTCTTTCTCTCTTTTGCAGATTTGGCTTTGCGATAAGGCGAACGTGCTCACCATCCCCGCTAGCAATTGAGCGTACGAGGCTAGGCTATTGTCCCTACAATGCTTTGAGTTTGCGGATAGACGAGTTTCTGAGTGGGCCAACTTCTTTAGGCGCCTGCGAGCTGAGACCATTTCTTGGAGGAGCCCGTGGCTGGACCTTCCACCTATGACAGTGCACTTTATGGGCCCCCATTGGGTCGTCCTTGCTGGTTTGGAGGCTTTCACTTTCTATATTCCTTACCGGATTCAGCGTCAGCTTGGCCTTAGACAAGAGGCCCCTGCAGAGGTTGTGGTAGATGTTGCTCTGCCCCTCTTTTGTCACTCCGTTCTTTGCAACTATCAGCGATTCTGGAGGACTCACGAGGTGACCGATGCGCATCCTTACCCATCTGTGATGGTTCGCGGGAGCTACCGGAAGTGGCTCAGGAGGGATATCATTTTCAAGGGCTGGGGCCCAAGAAACTGACTCAATCCTATTACCCTGACCATGGAATAAATTGTGAACCTACTTTCATCATGTTCCACTTTTGTTTACGAAAGTCATGCTCAGCCTTATGTATTAGAAGCAGTTATCGTAATAAAATGAGTCGTGGAGGTTTCCCCTTCTTTGATTTAGTGCTTTGAACTCTCACAACCTGGATTTTTATTTTGATTGATCATGACCGGGCCTCAGAGTAAGGCTGCTTACATATCCTTATAGCAAAGGAATCAGGTCATAACATAGTTCAGGATAGGGTTCACTCTGGTTTTGACACTCTCCTTTTGCGCTCTAAATTTTGCCTAGTACCGCCCTAGCGAGCTCGTCCATTATTTGCCTTAATTTTTACCTAGGATGTCCTTACAGGTTTTCAACCTACTAGGCTTTTGCTCTAATTTTTGCCTAGGACTACCCGCCCTTGCGGTTTTTAGCCCAACGAGCTTCTTTCAGGGATAATAGCGCTTAAGCTGATCCAGGTTGGCTAGTGTTGCAAATTCGTTCCCGTCCAAGTCAATGAGTTGTGTAGCTCCTCCAGATAGAATGGTCTTGATAATGTATGGCCCGGACCACTTTGGTCAGAACTTTCCACGTGGATCGTAAACTGGTGCCCGGATTTCCTTTAAAACCATATCGCCTTTTGACAATTCCTTAGGCTTCACCTTTTTATTGAACACGCGTGCAATTCTCCTCTGATACCCTTGAATATGATAGAGAGCCCTCAACCAGCGTTCGTCGAACAACATGAGCTCTTCAAATCGATTGCTTAACCATTCTGCCTCCTGGACCTCACACTCGATCATAGTCCAAAGAGATGGAACCTCCAACTCAATGGGAAGTACTACCTCCATACCGTAGACCAAAGAGTAAGGGGTTGCCCCTGTTGGTGTACGTACGGACATGCGATACCCCCATAAAGCTAGCGGCAACTGCTCATGCCAATCTCTTGCGGATTGAATGGTCTTTTCTAGAATGGCTTTGATGGTTTTGTTAGCTGTTTCCACGGCTCCGTTGGTCTGTGGCCGATAGGTTGTTGACTTGTGTACTTGGATCTGGAACTCGTCCAAGACTTCCTTGGCTCGTCCCTTGAAATGAACCCTATTGTCGGACACGAACGCCTGAAGAACTCCATACCGGTAGATGACATTTTGCTTGATGAAGTGAGCAACTTGTACTGCGGTTAAAGTGGCATAAGAAGCAGCTTCTACCCATTTTGTGAAGTAATCAATGGCCACTAAAATGAATTTGTGACCGATAGATGCCGCTGGCACGATTCTCCCGACGACATCGATTCCCCATACCGAAAAAGGCCATGGTGAGGTCATTTGCTGCAATTCAGATGGCAGGACATGCGTGAGGTTGGCATGGATCTGACATTTGTGTCATCGCCGTACGTATTCCACACATTCTGTTTCCATGGTGGTCCAAAAGTATCCTTGCTTAAGAATTTTCTTGGCGAGCATCATGCCGTTCATGTGAGGACCACACACACCTTCATGGATTTCTTCCATTACCCTTTTTGTCTCTACACCATGGATGCATATCTTGTGCATACGGCAGTGCGACCTCCGGTATAGATTTCCTCCGCAAATGATGTACTGAGCTGCCATTCTCTGAAGAGCGACTCTATCTTTCTTGCTTGCTCCAATGGGGTATTCTCCTTTCTCCACAAATCTCCAAATGTCATAATACCAAGGGTGACCATCATCAGACTCATCAACGGCCATGACATGTTGGTATACTGGCGTATCCCTTTGTTTGATCACTATTGGCCTTAGCTTCACACCAACAAGAATTTCGACCATGGATGCCAACGTTGCTAACACATCCGCAAATTGATTCTTGAGCCTCGGTACATGAGTAAAGGTTACTTTGTTGAAGTAAGGGATGAGATCCTCAAGATCTTGATGGTAAGGCTTTAGCTTTTCTTCTTTGACTTTCCAATCACCATTGGCTTGTGACACTACCAGGTTGGAATCTCCTACCACTTCCACTTTCTCTATACCAATCTCAATTGTTGCTTCCATACCCACAATGCAAGCCTCATATTCCACTTGATTGTTGGTGACCTCAAAATTCAGCTTGAACGCAAGCGGAATGTGAGATCCGTCAGGTGCTATTAGTGACACGCCGATTCCAAACCCTTTCTGATTAGCAGTGGCATCAAAGTACAACTTCCAAACATCTTCAGCTAAAGTCATTATGTCTTCGTCAGGGAACTTAAATTCAGCATCTTCACCTCCTTCGACTGGGCAATCGGCTAAGAATTCTGCAACAGCTCTTCTTTTTATGGACTTCCTGGTAACATACTTTAATTCAAATTCTGCTAACATCAGTAGCCATCGTGCCATCCTCCCGGTGAGAGCCGATTTCTCAAATAAGTACTTGAGAGGGTCCATTCAAGAAATCAGCCTCACTGGGTAGGCTAGCATATAATGTCTTAATTTCTTGGAAGCCCATGCCAGTGCCTAGCACATTTTCTCCAACGGAGTATAACGCTCTTCACATCTGACCATCTTTTTTCTTAAATAGTAAATAGCCCTTTCAACCCCATCGTCTCCTTCTTGTGCCAGCATACATCCCATAAAAGACGAAGTGATTGACAGGTATAGGATCAAAGGTTTTCCCGACACAAGGGGTGCTAACACCGGTGGATTTTGTAGATAAGTTCGGATTGCTTCAAAATCTTTCTGGCACTTATTGTCCCATTTGAATGACACACCTTTCTTGAGTAGGCAAAAAATTGGTTCGCAAGTCGAGGTTAGTTTGGCAATGAACCGACTGATAAATTGTACTTTACCGAGGAAGCTTCTTATGTCCTTTTCGGACCGTGGCGGCTCCATTTCTAGAATAGCCTTGATTTTGGACGGATCGACCTCGATACCTCGGGTGGTAATCATGAATCTGAGCATTTTTCTGGCTGTGACTCCGAATGTGCATTTGGTCGGGTTAAGGCACATCCTGTACTTTCTGATCCTCTCAAAGAACTTCCTGAGCGCAAGTAAGTGCCCTTCTCGCTCCTTGGCCTTGACGATCATGTCATCAACATAAACTCTACTTCCTTGTGGATCATGTCGTGCAATAAGGTCGTAGCGGCTCGCTGATAAGTAGATCCTGCATTCTTTAGCCCAAAAGGCATCACACGATAGCAATAGTTTCCCCATTCAGTGACAAATGTGGTTTTCTCTCGATCCTCCGGGGCCATTAGGATTTAGTTATAACCTGAAAAGCCATCCATGAAAGAAAGCAAAGCATGCCCAGCGGTATTGTCAACCAGGACATCAATGTGCGGTAGCGGGAAGTCATCTTTCGGACTTGCTTTGTTGAGGTTCCTGAAATCAACGTAGACCCTAATCCTACCATCCTTTTTAGGGATGGGAATGATGTTTGCAATCCATTGGGGGTATTTAGTCACCATTAGAAATCCTGCGTTGATCTGCTTAGTGACTTCTTCTTTAATCTCAAGCACCCAATCAGGTCTCATGCGTCTCAATTTCTGCTTTATAGGTTTTGCATCGAGATAAAGGGGAATCCGGTGTTCTATGATTTTGGGATCGATTCTGGGCATGTCAGCATGCGACCATGCGAAAACATCCTTGAATTCTTTCAGCAATCTTATGAGAGCTTGACGCTCTTCTGCAGATAGCGCGAAATCGATTTGAATCATCTAGGGATTCCCTTCATCTCCCAAATTTATTAAAACAACTTCTTCTTTTACAAGCTAATCATGCCTTTCATCTTCCCTTTCGACTAGGGATCAGATTTCTTTAGGGATGTCCCCATCGAAATCGATCCCTTCATCATCAGGGTCGACACAATTTATTTCGAAATCAGGGAGGTAAGTGGAATCAGGTTCATTTATTCCATCATTAGCAAAAGCCTCAGGGGCACCATACACACGGGTAGACTCAAATTCAAAGTACAGACCTTGAGGAGTGGGGCCAAGAGGCACCAACTTAGACTCAACAGACTCGGAAGACTCGGACTCAAAATCAGACCCTTGGCACGTTGCACTTGGTATGAAAGTCCAGTTTTTGTAATCTCCCGTGGCATCCATGATGAGCGAAGTTGGGTCTTCGGGGACCTCCTATCCCAGCATCAATACTTCAACTTCCATGACTGTACCCATTGGTTCGTCCTCCTTGAACAAGACCTCTAGACTCCCCATGTTAAAGACCTCAATCCAATCAGTTGGTTTCTCCTGTTCCTTGGCAACCTCGAATTCTTCTTCACTTTTCGGCCAAACATCATTGGCGAATATTTCAAATCCTGGCAGTAGAGTACTAGTTTCCTTATCCCAAAATGGTTCTGGCTGACCCTGATAAACTTGTTTTGCTTTCTCCTTAACAAAGTAGTCTTCCAGTCTATCCCCTTTTTTCACGTTACTACCGCCTGAGGTCAAATAGCCAAGGCCAGTAGTGCGCATCAGAGTTCCACGGGCTTCAAACTTTGCAGGTCCTTATAGATTCTTTCCCAATCCTAAATCTGGCATGTAGGACATTTTCTTCATCATCTTTATGGCGACATTGCTAATGACAAAATCATCATCAATCCTGACCGAAAAGACAGCATTGGAGGTATCCAACGAAAAGCCTCCCAGAGCAATGTCTTCTTCCCCATGCTAGATTTTCAAAAGTGGGGCATTGTCTTCAATAGGTGCGCGGATCCCAGAGTCTCATGAATAATGAGCATTCTTGTCTCAAGTCCCAAACGAATTTTCTGATGAAGAGTGGAGAGTACCGCCATAATGTCTGGTCGATGCAACTAGGGCCTTCCTAGCAACAAGTTGAAGGAGGCAGGGATGCTCACCACATGAAATTCCACCTCAGTTTGATAAGATCCAAAGGTCATAGGAAGCATGAGAGTTCCAACCACATCGCGGCGAGTGCTGTCATATGCTCAGACTTTGACTTCTGAGGGAGAAAAATCCTTATTTTTGTACCCCAAGCAGTAAGCGACATGGAGCGGGCAAACATTGATAGCTTACCCATTGTTGATTAGAATCACCGGGACCCATTTACCATAACATTTCAGAGTGACATGGAACGGCCTGTTGTGGTCTGTTCCTTCGGTGGGCAGATCTCGATCGGTGAAGGTTATGGCATGCTTGATGGGTATGGTCTTGATGAGTGCCACGAGTTCATTTAGGGTTATACCGGAGAGCACTTTCAAATGGGAGAGGGCTTGGATGAGCCCTTCTCGGTGGCGAGTGGAATCAGCAAGTACATCCCAAACAGACATTTTAGCTTGAGTCTGTTCAAGTTATTGCTTGACCATCCCCTTAAGGTTTTTTCTCGGGACGGAAAGGCTCTTTGGTTGGTGGAGCAAAAGGTTGGAAAGTGTTTTTGGTTGGGATAATGAAAGGGTTTGAGAGCTCTTTGGCTGGTGGAGCTGCGGGGTTAGAGGGCTCTCCGATTTGGAGGTTGGGACGTTGATAAATACGGCCACTCCTGGTCAGGTGGTCAATCTGGCGGTACTTTGATTCTTCACTCCATAAGTCGATGGGAGCCTTGAGCTTGGTTCCAATGGTGGTATCCTAGACGTTGGACGCTAGGTCAGCAATAACTAGATCTTCCCAAAGGTCCTCTGGTTTCTATTGCTCGACTTCCATTACTGCCCTGTTCACAGTCCATTCCTCATTTCCTACTTTTATGTTGACAATTTCAGAGCTGGTCCATGGTCTTGCTTTGGCTCCCGGTTCGTCTTCCCATAAGTTCATCATGGCAACATCAACATCCTTCGGGAAGGTGACCAATGGTTCTGATTCTGCTTCTTCCACGATGTAATCCATGGGGTTAAACTCACTACTGGCCACCTCTTCCTCTGACTCTGAGAGCCCTAGATTCGGATGCATGGGATATGGTCGATGTCATCATCAAAATTATTGAGATGGTAGAAGTCTGGAACAAATTCTGGCCAACCATAGGCTGTCATCTCGAGTTGGTATTCTTTAGCAAACATTGCAGGTAAAGAAAACATATCCAGCGGGTCATCCCTCGCTAAAAGTTGATACTCATTTAGGGTTGGGTCCCATTCCCACTCGTAAACTTCTTGAGGGATTTGATAGTTCTCATTCTGGCCCTCGAACATCATATATAGAGAAAGTCCATCAAGAGGGTCAGCATGAACATTCTTCCAATCAACTTCCCATCCAGGCTCGAATGGTGGTTCAGCATCCCTCTTAAGGTTGGCTGCTTCGAATTCTTCCTAATCTGAAACGAGGTTTCCCCATGTATTTTCCCACTCCCATAGAAAGCAAAAAGTTGTTTCCTCGGGAATTTCCACAACCGGTTTAGGTTCAGTATCAGAGGTAATAAAAAGGGTTGGATTAAAATCTTGGGTGGTTTGATCTCGGGTTAATGTGATTTGGTTGATACGAAAGGGAGTGTTATGCTGTGGTAAAGGGTTTGAAATGGTAAATGGTTTATCTGGAGGAGGGGTGTCAATAACCTTATTGTCAATGAGGTTTTGGATCTCATGACGAAGGCGAATGCAATTGTCGGTGGTATGGCCAGGCATCAGGTGGAATTCACAATAGACACTTTGGTTTAGGTTTGGTGGGATGGTTTGTGGTGGTTAAAGAGGTTTCAACACCCCGATCTCTATGAGCTTCTTAAGTAATGCAAATCTTGGGGTGCTGAATTGGGTGAAGGCTCGATTTTGGGATTTTGGTTTTTGGAAATTTGGTTCACTTCTATGGGCTTGGCGGATGAAGTTCCACCTGATTGACATTCCCAGAAAGAACGTTACTGTTACCAGAATATGCCCTTTTGGACTTTGGCCCCGTTTCCTTTTTCTCTAGGGTGCCGTCCCGCAAAGCTTCCTCTACAGCCAATCCAGAGTGTCATAGAAAGTTTCAAAATTTGGGGTGGCCTGGGAAAGAACCATGTACGGGGCAAAAGAACTTGGCAAGTTCTTTGTAATGATTCGTATTTGCTCCTTAAGATCTGGCTTGTTTTGCATTTGGGCGGCCTTGGCCCTCCAACGTTTTACAAAATCAGCAAAGCTCTCTTTCTCACTCATCTTAGTACTTTCTAGTTCCCTGGTGGTCATTTTCAAATCAACATTGAAGTCATATTGGGCTACAAAGGTTGTCCCAATATCTTCCCAAGTCCTTTTCTTGGATGGTTCAAGAGTAAGGAACCATTGCAAGGCAGGACCAGATAGAGACTCATGAAATAGTTGTGCCATGGCTTCCTTTTCAATTCCTCACATGGTGAGAGAGCCCACATATCCCTGAAGGTGTGCCTTTGGATCACCAGTGCCGTCAAACTTCGCAAAGTCCACACCTTTGAATTTTTCCAGCAGTTTAGCGTTTGGAAATAAGCACAGTTTGTTCATATCGACCTGTCCCTTCCCAAGTCGCTTAGATTCTTGAACAGACTCCTCTACCTTGCTAATCTTGGTAATAAGAGCAACTAGCTTAGGATCTGTAGTTGGTGCTTCTTCTTTGGGCTGCTCATATTGGGGAGGAGGTTTGGTTTGAAGTTTATCACTGATTTCTTGCATGGTCTCCATCACCATGATTATGTCATTCTTCATGGATGCAACAGAAGCCTTGAGTTGCGCATCGACATTGGCAATGGACTATTTGAGTTGGGTATCCAAAGCAGCCATGTTTTGCGTAAGCTCTTCTACCCCACTTTCTTGATCAGCCATTGGTAAGGGATTTTCGGATAGCAGCTCTGCTAAGTGTTCTTGTAATGTTTCTGTTGACGGTTGTTCTTCCCATGCTATTGGAACTTCAAATAATTGAGTGCCTTCCAGGGTGTCTATACGAACCAGTCTTTGAAGTGGACGAAACCAATTGGGTACATCCTCTTCTCACGGACGACCAATGTTTTAGAACTGGCAACAAAGCAGAAGGGGAAACCCTCAACTCATCACAGATACTTCTCCTACCTTTCTTCATGCCTCCTAGAAACTAAGCCTAGGACTTACTGTGATCCGGATCTCACTTAAGGTGTTTGTACAGAAGATTTCTGACAATCCGGGTAGGTGCTGTCAGGCAGGGTAAATTCCGAATGCTTTGGAACTAGAGCCAATCTTCTTAATTTGACCATCCGAGGTACAGCAATATGACTGCCGGAATCCAGATACGCACACCCTTAAGGTTAGTCCTAGATCAAGGGAGCCGTTCGGGCACGGCAAACACCAGAGGTATCTCAAACTCCATGGATTTAGAGCCTCCTAGACTGACTGAATCCTAAGGGAGTCTCCTATCCTCTAGCCTACATGATGCAATGATGCATGAATGATATGTATGTACAGAAAACGAGTGCACATAAGCAGGATATATCACATAAGTCCTAACCGCGGGTTCTTGTCTTAGTTGGGATGGTTCTACGGTTATGTACAAGTGCAAAGACCGGTTTAAGTCTCAACAGGGTTCCCCGAACTAGAGCCAAGATGTACTTCCCATTGTCGAGTGTATTGCAAGACAATGGTCAGGCAATACGATGGCTCATCGTAGTCGAGGGTTGATAGGCATCCCGGGAGAGCTTGTCGCCGGCGAACCGGACAAGATTGCCAGAACACACTACTTGTGCGGTGCAAAGTGTATAGGATAAAAGAGTTTTATTTTACAAAAGATATTGAAAATCCCCTTTGAAAATACCTTTCAAGCTTGGCTTTTGAATTTATTCGATTCTTTTGGAACAATGTAAGTTCCAAAGTTTCGAATAATAAAAGTCCCCAGCGGAGTCGCCACTATAGGCTCCCCGACCGGCACGAGCTCTAGAGTCGCCACCTGAATTTTTGAGATGGATGATCCGAGAAATCGAGAATTCGTTTGAAAAAGGCTTTTGGTCTAACAAAACGTCGAGTCTTTGGGTTCGGGAGCCACATTATGAACGGGGAAGGTTTTGTTAAAAAGCACCCCATTCACCCAGTAAAAATCGGTCTCTACTGAACATTTTTAAAAGGGGAAAATTTCATAAATCTTTTGAAAAATGGAACTCTTTAATGAATAAGTAAGAGGGGAAGGGACATGGGAAAATATATCACATTGGCGTGTGCGTGGTGCTATCTGTACAAGAATGATAAGAGTATGATATTGTGAAATGAAGTAACTAAATAGCGGACTGTCCAGATCAGAATCATTATCACATGGCTTATCACAATACCGCGCACGGTCTTGTGATACGGCGTGCGGCCCACCTATTCTGTTATCAGACTATTCATGTAACACCCATAATTTTGGGAACGTTAAATAGGAAATTTTATTGAAAATCTAAATAGAGTCTGGCTCAATATTACAACATAAATATCAAAAGAGTACTTTTATTCAAATAAGGGAGGGAACTAGGGTTACTATCTTCTGCTCTGTTTGTTCCTCCATCCTGGCCAGCTCCAAAGGCTTCCAAGGTGTAGAGTTCACCCTGTACATCTATAAGATCTGACACATTATACTAGCATCGTCACCAATATAATATGTCAGGGTCACCAAAGGTAACACCGTGAGCTACAAAAGCTCAATAGAGTAACCCATACCCCCCTAACCCTTATTTTACAAGCATAATGGCATATTGTTAACAAATTCTACTTAGTACAAACATATCTAACAAACAGATAACAATGACACATCTGCATTCACTATTCACTATCGTTGGTGTCCATGATTTCTGAGTTTCTCCTACGCGTCATTTCATAGGCCATGTCACTGGTTTCACCTTCCATCAACCAATCAACATTTTCAAAATCGTCATTTTACACACCCAACCTCGGTTCCGCCATTCCAGTCTCCCGAGTATCCTCACAATGGTTCTGCCGCACCAAGTTCCCATTGGCACACAAAACTTTGCATTGGCTCCTCTCCGCGGATAACCATGCCACACACCCAACCTTGGTTCTGCCGTTCCGGTCTCCCGAGTATTCTCACAATGGTTCCGTCACACCGGGTTCCCATTGGCACACAAAACACACACCACACAATGGGCTACCACATCCGGCCACATTGCGATTTCCAAAACATTTCACCTTTTCAAAACACGCATTTTCATTAACCACACCCTAGGTGTCATGTTTATACTTTCTCGATTTCTGTGTCTCGTTTTCATGCAACGACTCCGCGGTAGGACTTTTCACATACGTAATCATAAATCATTCATTGTAATCTTGAAACTAAACTAGCAAGATCATCTAACTCTATAGTACTAATCATGCTCAAATCACCATTTATCATGCATTCCAAACATTATAAGTGATAGATAACCTTATATACTTAGAGAAATCAGTTAAGGATATTCTACATTATACTTCGAACTAGAGAGTGTAGGGGGATGAAAACAATTGGTGCTTAGAAGGGCACAACTTGGTAACCGCTTCACGTGACTTCTCACCGGAACCCTAGTTTTGTCGTCGGAATCCTAATCTGCAAAATAGACGAGGGATGAGCGCACCTTTGTCTCTCGTGGCAAAGGCGCTCTGATGGCAAAGTTAGTGTCACGTACTAGCAGAAGAACCCTAATTATTAGTAAGTGAATAATCGTGTTGCGATGTATTGCGTACCTTTTACCTCTAGGTTTACCTCATATTTATAGAATAATAGATGCTTGCTGCCCAAGCATCCCTGTTGCTCTAGGATTCCTATCTCATATAGGAAACCCAGGATATCTTGGATTCTCGTTCCCTTATCAGTTCATTACCTTCGTCCTTTTAGGACTCTTTTCCATAACAGGCCGAACATCCCATTCCCGTTGGGTATCTTTACCAGATCCTACGTTCTCGGGATCCTATTCCTTTACGGAACACCACTGTCCTGGACCTTCCAGAGTGTTCCCTCTACTTCAGTACTTGATTGGAGCTCTCTCTCAGTTCGGCAATCTCATCGCCGAACAGACTGCCCGGACCAGTGACTTCACATGTCATTGGCCTTTACCGCCGAACGGACAATCGGACCAGTGACTTCACGTGTCATTAGACCACTACGCCGATCACCGCCCTATAAAGCAGGTAGTATTACCTGCTTTATTTACTATGTGCTTCTTCGTGCCACGTGTTCGGCCACTAGTCGTGCCCATTCGGGAATACCTCCCTACAATTGCTCCCCAGCTTTTGCTCGATACCACTGTTTGGGGGAAACGAGTGAAGCTTAAGAACGAGCCATAGGCCGAACACCTTGGACCTTATGCTAATATAGTATTTAAACCTATTGATGTTTTCTGGCGATTAAATCATCATTTTCCTTAAATAGTGACTCCACGTGGCACATTTCATACGCCTCTCATTAAATGCGAACTGACGTTTTAGCCAAACGGTGTTAGAACAGCATCTGCTGAATCTTCATTTTTCCGTTACTTTTCATGTAACCGTGTGAAAGGGGACGTTTCAACTCCGTTTCTCTTAAAACCCCAAAAAGGGATGTTTCAGGTTTCTTACCCAAAGCTCGTATCTCACCCTTCTCTCTCTACAACCAGGTGAGAGCTCTCTTTGCTTCCTTCTGCCATTGCCTGTAGGGAGGTATTCCCGAATAGATCCAAAGAGGGTCCGAACACGTTGTGAAGCAAAGTCATCGCGCTATGGACCAGTGACATGAGAAGTCATTGGTCCAGAAAAGTTGTACGAGTCTTGGTTCAGTAAAACATGAGAAGTTATTGGACCAAATAAAAGGAAAGTGACATGTGAAGCCACTGTTCATGTAACTTGTTCGGCAATGAGAAGGCCGAACAGGAGGAGCGCTCCTAATAAGGCCATAGCCCAAATAATTGATAAAGGACCAATTACATGTGAAGTGACTGGTCCAGGCCGTCTGTTCGGCCATGAGATGGCCGAACAAAGAGAGAAGTCCTATCAAATGTTGAAGTAGAGGGAACACTCTTGAAGAGTCCAGAAACAGTGGTATTCCGTTAAAAAGTGAGATCCCGAGAGTGTAGGATCTGTAAAAGATACCCAACGGGAATGGGATGTTCGGCTTGTTATGGAAAAGAGTCCTACAAGGATTAAGGTAATGAACTGATAAGGGAACGAGAATCCAAAATATCCTGGTTTTCCTATACGAGGTAGGAAACCTAGGGCAATATGGATACTTGGGCAGCAAGCATCCATGAATCTATAAATATAAGGTAAACCTAGAGGTGAAAGGTACGCAATACATTGCACTCATACGTGATTTCCTATTGATATTTAGGGTTTATTCCCAGTACGTGATACTAACTAAGGCATTGGAGGGCCTTTGCCACGAGAGGCAAAGGTGCGCTCACTCCTTGTCTGTTTTGCAAATCAAAGGTTCCAACGACGAATTAGGGTTACGGTCAAGAGCACGAGAAGCCGTTACAATTTAGTGCAGAACAAAGCACTAATTGAATTTGTCCACCTACAATTGGCGCCGTCTGTGGGAAACGAAAGAGTTCCCTTTGAAATACGACCATGGTGGAAGTAGATCCAGCAACACCCCACGACCTAAAGAATGTGCTAGATGGAGGAAGGGATAAATCTCCACCTGGGGCTCCGAGAAAGCCCGAGGGTGGACACAGGAGGACCACAAGTAAGGGCCGCCCCCTTACCGTCCATGATAACTCCAAAAATAGAGAGGGAGATATGACTTCAAGATCCACGAGAAGGAATAAATCCCATCGAAGGGATGAATCGGTCGCACACTCCAGGAGTGTGCACCGGAGCAAAGACGTCCTTGATAAAAAGAGGCAAGAAATTGAGGAGTATGCTCGTCTGATTAAAAAACGAGAGCATGAGATCAGAGAACTAGAGGGAATCAGGGAACATCCGGAGGATTCCGGACTGTCTCGAAGAAATTCTAGAGGCAATGAGTATGCTATGATAAAATACAGAAAAGCTCCTTCACGAGGAAGAAGGAGCAGAAGCAGAAGTCCAACCCCAAGGCGACACAAAGCTTCTCCACGAAAAGAGAGGAGCAAGAGCCGAACACCAGAATGAATGAGGGTTTCTCCAAAAAGGAGGAGAAGCAGAGGTCAAAGTTCTACCCCTGAGGAGGAAGGGAACAGGAAACATCATAGGGACAGGTACGAAAGACCTGATTTCGATTGGGAAAGAACTAGACCCAACAAAACTAAAGGACCAGAGGATAAAACCAAGACTGCACGAGAGGCACCACGGAAAGCACTTAAGAATAGCATCCTCTCCTTTTGCAAGAAAGTTACAGGAGGTTAGGTTGCCGACCAGAGTGAAACACGGAACGTTCATCCCATATGAGACAGATGCTGATCCCGTGGCACATATACAGCATTACCAGCAGGCAATGTTTATGCATGAAGGAGATGATGCAATTATGTGCAAGATGTTCCCGTCAAGTTTAGGGAAGGTAGCCTTGTCTTGGTTTCATAGATTGGGTTCACGCTCCATCCGAACATGGGTGCAGTTGGCCGAAGAATTCACTGCACGGTTTTTGACAAGCAGAAGAGCTCCAAAAACATTTGAGAGCCTCTCTTTTATGAAACAAGGCGAGGACGAGCCGATTAGGATCTATGCAAAAAAGTACTGGGAAACCTTCAACGAGATTGAAGGTTGCAGCGAGGAATACGCAATAGCCACGTTCAAGACAGGTTTACCTGTTCGGGGGGAACTGCGTAAATCCCTGAACATGAGTCCAGTACAGACACTGGCAAAGTTGATGGAGCGAATTGAGCAGCATGCCAGGAATGAGGACGACATACTTCGGGAGGATGGTAAGGTGGCGGCCGAGCAAGTAAAGGGGCCTGTAAAGAAAGCAGACAAGCCAAAACCCAAAACTTATCGTGAAAGGAAAGATTATGGGCAGGCAAAGAAAGAGCCATACAAGGACAAACAAGCTCCAGATCCCAAATCATTCTTCTCAATAACCACAGTCTGGAAAGAACCCATCTACAGGATTCTTTATCGAATAAAGAATCAACCTTATTTCAAATGGCCTCCGAGTCTAGGTGGGAATAAAGATGCAAAATGTGCTACGAATCAGCACTGCAGCTACCATAAGGATTGGGGCCATATGACTGAGGATTGTGAGATGTTTACAAGGCATCTTGATGATCTGGTCTCGCGAGGTTATCTCAAAAAGTTTATCCAAGAAGATCCCAAGGATAAAGAAAAGGCAATGGAGTTGGATTACGAGCAGAATCCAAAGGGAGTAATCCATATGATACATGGATTAGCCGAACCTTATACGAGAAATGAGGTGAGATTGCTTCAGAGACAGATTAAACATGACCAACATGTGATGCAGTTGGGAAAGAAAAGAGGGCGTAACGAAGAAGCATGCAACGAGGGCATAGTTTTTACAAATGAAGATCTGGGAGGAGTCCAGGTACCTCACAATGATGCTTTAGTCATAACCCTACGAGTTGGGGAATATGACATGGAAAGAATCCTCGTGGACTCAGGGAGTTGCACCGAAGTGCTATATTACAATGCATTCAAGAAGCTGGGACTAACTCAAGAAGATTTGGTACAATCAGTAACCCCTTTGGTTGGATTTGGAGCAGGAGCAGTTTGGCCATTAGGAAAGGTAACTTTACCTGTTCAGGCTGGGACAGTGGTACTACGAACAGACTTCCTGGTGGTGGATGTGCCGTCCTCCTATAACGTGATTATAGGGAGAACATGGTTACACAAGATGAGGGCAGTTTCTTCTACTTTCCATCAAATGGTAAAATTCCCAGGATCCAATGGGATTGAACAGATCAAGGATAACCAAAAGGTAGCTCAACAATGTTTAGTATCCATCATAAAAAGAATCCATAACGCCCACCATATCAATACAGTGGAAATTCCAGATCAGCCGACCATTGAGGATATCGGAAAGAACCCAACCGAGAGGGTAGTTGAGGGTTTGAAGAAAACACAGATCAACGAGACTGATCCAGATAAGTATTTTTTAATTGGGGAATCACTGCCAGCAGAGGAAGAGACTGAGTTGATAAGTTTCCTAAAGACTTACATCGACGTATTTGCCTGGACACCAGAGGAAATGCCTGGGGTGAATACAGACGTTATTTGCCATCATTTGAATGTAGATCCACAGCATAAGCTAGTCATTCAAAAGAAAAGAAGGGCAGCCGTACAGCATGTTGATGCTGTAATAGAAGAGGTGGACCGTTTGTTGGAAGCCAAAGCAATAAGGGAGGTTTACTATCCAGAATGGCTATCCAATACTGTTGTTGTCAAGAAAAAGAATGGAAAAAGGCGTGTTTGTGTAGACTTTACAGATTTAAACAAGTCATGCCCAAAGGACAGTTTCCCGCTTCCAAGGATAGACCAGCTAGTTGATGCAACTGCAGGATACGAGCGAATGAGTTTTCTCGATGCATATCGAGGATATCATCAAATTGCTATGTTCGGGCCAGATCGAGAGAAGACTTCTTTTATTACACCACGAGGGTTATACTGTTACAATGTTATGCCCTTTGGATTGAAGAATGCAGGGGCAACATATCAGAGATTGGCAACCATCATGTTCAGAAAATTGCTGGGCAAAACTATGGAGGTTTATATAGACGACATGGTGGTAAAAAGTAAAACTGGGCCAGGCCATAGAGTAGATTTGAAGGAGACTTTTGAAATTTTGAGGAAGTACCAGCTGAGACTCAACGCCTCGAAGTGTGTGTTTGGAGTCAGTTCTGGAAAGTTTTTGGGCCACCTTGTAACCATAAAAGGGATTGAGGCGAACCCCGACCAGATAAAGGCCCTACAGAATCTGCAGAGTCCTCGGACAACGAAAGAAGTCCAACAGTTGACTGGGATGGCAGCGGCACTTAATCGTTTTATTAGCCGGTCAAGTGACAAGTGCAGACCCTTCTTTCAGGTGTTAAAGAAAAGGGAAGGATTCAAATGGGGAGCAGAGTGTGAACAAGCCTTCCAGGATCTAAAAGGATATTTGGCTTCTCCTCCCCTTCTTTCGACTCCAGAACCAGGTGAGTCCTTAGTTTTGTACTTAGCCGTTTCTGAGCATGCTGTGAGTGCAGTCCTCTTGAGAAATAAGGGATCCGAGCAAATCCCAGTCTATTATGTGAGCAAAACGTTATTAGATGCAGAAACAAGATATTTGCCCCTCGAGAAGTTAGTCCTGGCATTAAGAACAGCAACCAGAAAATTGCCACATTATTTCCAGAGCCATGAAGTTGTAGTCTATACTGAGTTTCCATTGAAATCGATGCTACGAAAAGTAGACTTCTCGGGAAGGATCTCAACTTGGTTCGTTGAGGTTAGCCAATATGATATTAATTATCAACCGCGCACAGCAATCAAAGGCCAAGTGTTGGCTGATTTTGTGGCAGAATTCTCACCCACAGTAGCACCTATGCCTCCTACGAGAAAGGAGCAGGAAGCAAGACCACCTATAACGAAGAAATAGGCACCAGCCGAACAAGATCCCCAGGAATGGAAGCTATTCGTTGACGGGTCAACTTGCAACACTGGATCAGGAATCTGGGTTGTGCTTTTACCCCCTGAAGGGTCAATGTTAGAACTATCTGTTCGGCTAGGGTTTAATGTATCAAATAACGTGGCGGAATATGAAGCACTTTTAGCTGGCTTGAGAAGTGCAAAAACCCTAAAAGCAGAACGGGTTAGGGTATATTGTGATTCACAGCTTGTAGTCCATCAACTGTCCGGGCAATATGAAACCCGGAGCGAGAAGATGACGGCCTATGTACAGGCAGCCAGAGATTTGCTTGATACCTTCGAAAGGGTGTATGTTGAACAGATAAGTTCTGGAAAGAATGCTCACGCAGATTCTTTAGCATGGTTAGCCGCAGCTGTACCAACTGAGTTTAAAAGAAAGATAGTCGTAGAGTATCTGACTGAGCCGAGCGTTGGAAGACATGAGGAGATGGTCCTGGACGTGAACCAGGGACCAAGTGGATGGACCCAATTGTGGAGTTTTTACGAGATGAAATACTCCCTTCAGACAAAAAGGAGGCTCATAAAATAAGGACCAAATCTGCTCGGTTCTGGTTATCCCCAGAGGGAAAATTGTATAGGAAGTCTTTTACAGGACCCTATTTGCTTTGCGTGCATCCTGAAATGGTGCAAAAGTTCCTCCATGAGATTCACGAGGGAACATGTGGAAGCCACGCTGGGGGCAGGTCCTTAGCCCATCGAGCAATCACCCAAGGTTATTGGTGGCCGTACATGCAAGAAGATGCTAAGGTATACGTAAAAATTTGTGAGAAGTGTCAGAAGTTTTCACCAATGATTCGAACACCAGCCGAGGATCTAGTGCCTTTGACAAGCCCCTGGCTGTTTGCTCAATGGGGAATGGACATCGTGGGTCCACTACACAAAGCAACTGGGAATCGAAAATTCCTGCTAGTTGCAACAGACTATTTCACTAAGTGGATTGAGGCAGATCCATTGTCTGTAATCAATGGCCAAAATCACTAAACCTATGATAGAAAGGTTCGTGTGGAAGAACATCATTACTCGCTTTGGGGTCCCTTACCCATTGATTACAGACAATGGATCCCAATTTCAGAAAAAGTTCAAAGCTTTCTGTGCCCAATATGGAATAAGGAACTACTACTCGACTCCAGCCTACCCTCAAAGTAACGGACAAGCCGAAGCTTCCAACAAAACAATTCTTGATGGGATTAAGAAGAGGTTGGATAAAGCAAAGGGGAAATGGCCTGATGAATTGCCATTGGTTCTATGGGCATACCGAACAACGCCTAGGAGGTCTACGGGAGAGACCCCCTATTCATTAGCCTATGGAACGGAGGCCGTTATTCCATTAGAAATAGGTCTGCCGACCAACAGGACCACTTTGGTTGAAAGTGGAGGAAATGACAGAGCCCTGGAAATTGAATTAGACCTTGCCGAGGAACGACGAGAGTGGGCCCTGGTGCATTTGGCCTCATATCAAGAGCAGCTAATAAAAAGCTACAACAAAAGTGTACATCCACGAGAGTTTGGTGTTGGAGACCTTGTGCTTCGAAAGGTGCTCGGCAACACTAAGGTAGCCAATGAGGGAAAGTTAGGAGCCAATTGGGAAGGCCCATATCGAGTTACTGAGATTGTGGGCATTGGGGCTTATCGATTGGCAGACCTGGACGGGAACCCGGTGCCAAGGCTTTAGAATGTCCACAACTTGAGAAAGTTCTTTATATAAATATGTTTGAGTATATTTTTTCTTTATACGCATCATGATTGTGTGAGAGTTACAAATAAAACTCTCTTGTGTTTTATTAGTTGCAAGGGGTACGAGTAACGCCCCCTTGAGTTTTGAATTTTTCAAATTCCAATTCTGAATAAAGGCATGTTCTTTACATTTTTATTCTGGGTACAATAATATGAAGTCTGCCACTTCTTTTTCAACCATCCTTCATATTGGGGAGCAGAGGTTGGTCTCATAGACCCATACGTTTATACAAGATATATAACTAAATGCTTTAAGTACGAGTAAACTTAGGCATATATCCAAGCATCCGAGAATATGCACAACAAAAAAAGTTCAAGTACGAAACACTTGGCAAAACAAAACATATCTTAGGAATGCATACGAATACATGCACAAGTACGAGAAACTTAAATAAGTACGAAACACTTAATTAAACTATGCACCCAGGAACGAAGACAGAGTATCAAAACAAAACAGTATTCAAAAGCCACATATGGCCAAAACACCTATGTTAAAGCAAAGTTTGGAACTTGTGCCGTGAAGTGCAAAATTCAAATGGCTAGAAGGTCGTCAGTCAACAAAGGAGATGGTACTTGTTCATCTTCAGTGAGATCTTGAACGGTTGCAGAAGCTGCTGGTGCAGTCGTGTCCTCCGTGGCATTTTCACCTCCAGGATGACCACCACTGACTTCCTTTTGGCCAGGGTTGGTCACGTCATCACCTGGTTCAACATCAGCAGCAGGTTGCCCGGACGTGTGAACATCTTCCTCTTCATCTCCCTCCTCCGTAATGTCTTCCTCACGACCAGCAGCTGAACTCGATAGTTCAATGTTGGTCCAGAGGGGAGACGATTCAGGTATCCCAGCTTTTGCAAGGCAAGCTGTCCAGGAGGCGATCCAAATCTGATTTTGTATCCCAGGCTTCTGGTTTTTGTAGCTTTCAGTAGCTATTTTAATTCCTTCATTGTATCCCCGCTCGAATGCAGCTTTGGCTTCGTTCTGACTCGCCTCTAGCTCTTTCAAAGATTGGTTCAGACTATCTTCTGCCCCCTTCAGCTTGCCCTTTAGCCCATCAGCTATCCCCAGGGCTTGGTTCCTCTCCCTCTCGAGCCTGATGATAGTCCGTTGAAGTTTGGTGTTTTCACTTACAAGCTTGGCACGCTGGGGCTCGGACTGGCTGAGCTTCTGAGCCATAGCCACCATCTTTTGCATTACCTGAAACATCCAAATAGTTAATCGCAACTACCAAAAGATATGGTTTACAACGGGAAATTTTACCTTGGCATTGTGGGACATGAAAGAGCTCAGAAGGTTGTCAGGAGAGCTTGCCACTTCTTTCTGCATATCTCCAGGCAGCAGAAAGGCTTGGGACAGAGCAAGAGCAGTACCTTCAGACTCCACACTGTCTCGAGCAGTGATAGCTCGATTCCCGTGAGTGAAAGAAGGAGCCCATGTAGGAGCTGGAGATGAAGAGGCTTGTGGGGGCCTTTCCTGAAATTCCTCCTCTCGCTGACGTTTCTCTCGGTGGAGGGCTTCAATTTCTTCTGGGGAGAATCCTAGAGGAGCATCAGTTTGAATCTGGGCACAGCGACCATGACCTTGGGAACCACTTTGGCTCCGAGCAATGTTACGACCCCGACCAGGAATTGTAAGAAGGCTCCCTAGGTCAATTGGTCGGTTCATTTCTGGAGGAGAAGGGGTGTAACCGCTAGATGAGGAGCTGGATGTGGAACTGGAAGCCTCTTCGGCGAGAGGAATTGGCTCGTCGGGAACTAGAGGTGTTCGAAAACGTCTCTCTTCTTGCTCGGGGGATGGTCTTGAAGGACCAGCTAAAACAGGATTGTCGGCTGCACGGGTACGCCGATCAATGAAACCTCCATAAGAAGCTTTGTAACTAAGCAATACCTGCGCTATCCTTGCTCGGCCTGAAAGGTATGTCCCTTCACCGTTGAAAGCAAGTGCACGTCTGATATCTGCTACATGAACTTGAGGGGTTATGATGTTATGGCCTTGATTAATGTTTGGAGCTGAAACATAACAAAATACACAAATAAATAGAAGCATGAGAAGGCTTTTTCTGAAAAAGAAGAACATATGGATTAGGAGGAAAGCACTAACGTGGGCTCCCGAATATGTGAGGAGCATGAAAACCAATCACTTGGCCGTCCTCATCTCTAGGTTCGAAGTTGCCCGTAACAATCAGAAAGCCATCATCATCCCCTCGAGCAGAATCAGGGAGTTCAAGGACAAGTTTCTTTCTAGAATCCCTACTTTTTAAATAGTATGTGAGGGCATCCCCGGTTCTGGAGATGCTGTATAAATGGTGGATGTCGTATAAACCTAAAGAAGTCCCTAACATTTGATTTAAGGCATTTATACCCATAACCACTCGAAAGAAATTGGCTAAAACCTGCATTGGGGAAAGCCTATAGTATGCCAGAACTTGGCGAAGCAGGGGAGCTAAGGGAAACCTAACTCCGCCCTCAACGACGGCTACTACAGGAATGTGAAGGGTGTCAAAATCAAAACTTTCACGGATGGCATCCTCAGGAGCCAAAACAGTAGCCACGTTATCAGGAATCTCTTAACGAGATCTGAAACTTGACATGGTCTGAGGAGTATTACAATGCCTCCGAAATCTCCCCATAACTAGAAAATTTTGGTTCTTTGAATAAAGAGAAGGGGGGACGGCAAAACCCTAAAAACGATTATAAGCAATCAATGAGAGAAATGGAGCAAAGAGAAGAATGGTGACTTACGAATTGGAAGATGGAATCCCTAAAGCAGAAAAGAAGAAGCCTCGAGATGGTGAACAGAGCTTCAATGGCGGGTAAGCTCGAACTTTCTGCAGAGGGAGTCTAAGAGAGAGAATGGGGTTTTGAAAATGGGACGAAAACCCAAAAATACCCTAAAAAGTGGGGTGGCGTATGTGAAACGTCACCCCAGACGCCGTTTGAGTGTTCCGCATTTAATGTAAGCAATACAATGATCGACACGTGTAAAGCTTAGGACTAAAAAGCCTGTCCCGGCCAAACGAAGAGATGTTTTTGCCTTGCCTAAATGATGAAAATTGCACCGATATATGAAATAAGGTGCAGGAACAGAATAAATTTGCTCGGTAGATTAAGAGCTTTACTCATCATCTGAGAAAAACATAACGAGTAAAGCTGGGGAGCAATTGTAGGGAGGTATTCCCGAACAGGTCCAAAGAGGGTCCGAACACGTTGTGAAAGAAAGTCATCGCGCTATGGACCAATGACATGAGAAGTCATTGGTCCAGAAAAGTTGTACGAGTCTTGGTTCAGTAAAACATGAGAAGTTATTGGACCAAATAAAAGGAAAGTGACATGTGAAGCCATTGTTCATGTAACTTGTTCGGCAATGAGAAGGCCGAACAAGAGGAGCGCTCCTAATAAGGCAATAGCCCAAATAATTGATAAAGGACCAGTTACATGTGAAGTGACTGGTCCAGGCCGTCTGTTCGGCCATGAGATGGCCGAACAAAGAGAGAAGTCCTATCAGATATTGAAGTAGAGGGAACACTCTTAAAGAGTCCAGAAACAGTGGTATTCCGTTAAAAAGTGAGATCCCGAGAATGTAGGATCTGTAAAAGATACCCAACGGGAATGGGATGTTCGGCTTGTTATGGAAAAGAGTCCTACAAGGATTAAGGTAATGAACTGATAAGGGAACGAGAATCCAAGATATCCTGGTTTTCGTATACGAGGTAGGAAACCTAGGGCAATATGGATACTTGGGCAGCAAGCATCCATGAATCTATAAATATAAGGTAAACCTAGAGGTGAAAGGTACGCAATACATTGCACTCATACGTGATTTCCTATTGATATTTAGGGTTTATTCCTAGTACGTGATACTAACTAAGGCATCGGAGGGCCTTTGCCACGAGAGGCAAAGGTGCGCTCACTCCTTGTCTGTTTTGCAGATCAAAGGTTCCGACGACGAATTAGGGTTACGGTCAAGAGCACGAGAAGCCGTTACAATCTAGTGCAGAACAAAGCACTAATTGAATTTGTCCACCTACATTGCCGTCGTCTGCAACTCGATTGCATCTCAGGCAACCGCTGCAACAATTTCGTAAGACTTTCATTCTTATTTTTTATTCTGAGATTCGTTCCCAGTTTTACCCTTTTAGTTTTAAGGTCTTGTGTCACACCTAGTTTCAGATTTCATTTCGTTCATTTCTTTTGTATCCATGGCGGATGACAATGAGAACCTTCCAAAACCCAGTAAGTTTAGGAAACTCTGTGAAACCCCTACTGCGATGGCGGCATTTAGGGCTGAATACAGCATTCCAGATAATGTTGGTCTTGAACTCGCCCCTTTAGGTGCGGATAGGGATGGCGGTTCGTGGGATAGAATGTGTATCCTTATTGTAGCCATTGTCGAAGGCGGGGTTCGTTTCCCTCTTCACCCACTACTCTGCCGGTCCTGAATTGGTACCGTCTTACCCCCATGCAAGTTTCGACAAATGTCTTTAGGCTGGTGCTGGGGGTTGTAGCCCTAAATAGGATTCTGGGGACCCAACTAGGTATTTGGGACATCCAGTGGTGGTATAGCATAGTGCTAAACCCTGAATACAACACGTATTATTTCAAGGTTAGAAGAGCAGAAAAGCATCTCGTGCTAAATTTGCCAGATTCTGCTCGTGATCACAAGATTGATTTCCTCTATGTTACCGGAGCATTCGAGCCAGTATGGGAAGATGGCCAAGTGGTGGGCCTTCATTGCCCCCACGTATGGGGTTACCTACGTGTGCTCCTAATTCACTTTGCTCTTATTCGTAATTTTTCTCTACTGTTCTTCTGAATTTTATTTAATTCATGCTTGTGCTTCAATTTTCAGCGGATAACACAAACAAGCATCCCAGACGAGAGCCAAGTTATGACCGAATAGCGGAGATTAATAGGATCCTGAAGTACATAGGTGAGCCTGGTACCTCAACTGCTGGTCGAGGTCGTAACGCAGACGTACTGATGGGCTGCGATCCTGCTTACAAAGGTTTCATAGATAAAAGACTTGCCATCCCAAGCACCAGTGCTGCCTCGACTTCAACTACTCCCCAGCCGAGGAGCTCAAGATCCAGAGCCGGAGTGACACTTGCCGGACAGCCAGGCGAGGTTCCAATTTCTGAAGGCATTCCCCTGCCTCGCTTAGTGCTTAGAAGATCTTCTGAAAGACAGGCTGCTCCTCTACGACAGCCCGAACTGCTAGCTCCCAGTCGCGATACCAGCCAATCATCTTCCTCAGGTTACTCTCCTTCTCCCCCAAATTTAGGTACTATGACTCGCCAACCCCTGAACCTTAGTACCCTTCTCACTGTCTCCTCCCGGGGACGTGGTGCTGGGAGGTCAGCATTAACTGGGCATGCCCTGCCACCACCCCGACGCAATAGGGGTGGTTCTACCCGGTCCTCCTCATCTCCTCGAGGGTCTGATACCATTCACGAAGCCGGTGATTCTCATCGGGACAAACGCCCTAGGACCGAAGACTCTGGAGATGCTGTCGTACAAGCAGCAGCTTCGTTTGGAGAACCCCTTTCACCAAGCACTCAAGTTCTACCTCAAACCTGGGCCCCTCTCTTCAGCAAGGGTGATCGGTCGGTTCATGTTGGAGATAGTGCAAGTTCCTCAAAAATTGCACTGGCACTTGCCCAAGGCCTTTTGCTGCCTGTCGATATGGAGAAGGAGTTTGGATCTCCACCTGATCGGCTCATCTCCACTGGTCTCGTCAGTGGGATAAAGGTAAAGTAGTTTGACAGCATTAGTTTGAATCCTAACATCTCAAGTCATTATATTAATGCCTCTTATCGTGTTTGTGGACTTCCTTAGTTTATCCAAAAGATGGTTGCATTGAGCCGAAAACTCCAAGAGATCGAACCATAACGTAATAGGCTCTTGAGAGATAACACAAGGCAGCTTCAAACAATAACAAGGCTGGAGAGAGAGAGAGACAAGGCAAAATTGGAAGCAGTAGGAACTAAAGCAAAGCTTGAAACTGCTGAGGAGAGTCTTAACCAAGCACTGTCTGAAATTGACACTGCCAAAAAGGCAGCCTATGATGATGGATACCAAAAAGGCTTTGATGCTGCCACTTCCAGCTATGTTGATCAGATGCCTACAATCCAAGATCAAATATGGGCTGCATGTTGGGAGGTGTGCCTAACAAAAATGGGGGTTGCAAAAGATTCTCCCCTCTGGGAGGACAATGATCTGCCGATCACCCGTGCTCAGAGCATTCACGAACCAGCGGAGCATCCAGAGGACGATATTGAGCAACAGATTGAAGAATTTGATGATGCTGAGGAAGATATGCCAACTAATGTGCGCCTTGTACAATCACCTGTTGGAGATTCAAATAATGAACCCATTAACCTGGAGGAGAGTGCAGCTGGAGATGGTACTACCACGGAAGTCAGTGCAAAGGTCCCTGATGAAACTCCTCTAAAGGTCCAAAACCTGGACTGAAAGGTAAGTTTATGCCACAAACTGTTGATAAAAAATTCTGCTGGTCCTGCGTGACTGTGAGCATTGGCCCTGCGAGGCTCCAGTACTTTCAATACTTTTGATAACACAGGTATTTGGCCCCTTGCGGCATAACTATACATTTTGCTCGGCTCCTCTCGTTTTGCACATGTTTGGATGCAAATAGGTTTTATCTAAGTATTTCATACTTAGTTTAATATATGCTTGACTCAAGTTTTTCATACTTGTGTAACACATAGTGCATGTTCTCGTATACCCCCCAATTTCCTCATATTTGGGTTTTACTTCTAATTATATTCATACTTAAGAGAAGAAGCAATATTTGTTTGTAAGTATCTCGTATTTGCCCAAGTAACACCCATTAAGCATACTCATACTTTATGGAAAAATACTCAAGCAGTCGATTTTGCAACCCAAGTGTATTCGTACTTGAATTTAATGTTTTTTTCTTTTTTAGTTTCACGTACTTAAATAAATTGCATATTCTCGTATGCACTCTAAGTATCACATACTTGGATATATCCCTTTTGCTCGGACATATTAAGTTTCTTGTACTTTAAACAAAGTTAAGTCTCTCGAACTTTGGCCAGAGCTAATATTTATACATGTATTTGTATGTAGATCAAGTTTTTAATTTTGCATAATCTAAACTTTATACTTTTCTCATCTAGAGAGTGGATACGTGTATTCGTACGCTCCCTGCTCCCCAATAAGAATAGGGAAAAACAGTTCTTTGTTCGTCTTTAGAAAAATTAAAAATCTCCAAAAATGTTGACATAATGGAAAAAGTGATTTTATTCATAATCCTAAAACTCAAGGGGGCATTACTCGTACCTCTTGCAACTAAAAGGTAATAAAAACAAGGGAATTATATTCGTAATTCCCACATAATCACAATGTGCATCCTAGAAAATAGAGTGAAGTCTTTTAAATAAAGAACTTCCTCAAATTATGGACATTCCAAGGCCTTGGCACCGGGTTCCTGTCCAGGTCTTCCAATCTGTAAGCCCCTATGCCCACAATTTTAGTAACCCGATATGGGCCTTCCCAATTGGCCCCCAACTTGCCTTCGTTGGCCACTTTGGTGTTGCCGAGCACCTTACGAATAACAAGGTCTCCTACGCCAAACTCACGTGGGTGGACACTTTTGTTGTAGCTTTTCATCAGCTGTTCCTGATACGAGGCTAGATGAACCAGAGCTTTCTCCCTCCATTCCTTGGCAAGATCCAACTCGATCTCCAGGGCTCTGTCATTGCCTCCACTTTCAACCAAAATGGTCCTGTTGGTTGGCAAACCAACTTCTAATGGAATAATAGCCTCTATTCCATATGCTAACGAATAGGGGGTCTCTTCCGTAGACCTCCTAGGAGTTGTACGATGTGCCCATAACACCAGTGGTAACTCATCAGGCCACTTACCCTTTGCTTTATCCAACCTCTTCTTGATCCCATCAAAGAATGGTTTTGTTGGAAGTTTCTGCCTGCCTGTTACTCTGAGGGTAGGCTAGGGTTGAGTAGTAGTTCCTTATTCCATACTGGGCACAGAATGCTTTGAATTTTTTCTGAAATTGGGACCCATTATCCGTAATCAATGAATAAGGGACCCCAAACCGAGTAATGATGCTTTTTCACACAAACCTTTCTATCATAGGTTCAGTAATCTTAGCCAAAGGTTCTGCTTCAATCCATTTGGTGAAATAATCTATTGCTACCAACAGAAATTTCCTATTTCCTGTTGCCTCATGGAGTGGACCCACGATGTCCATGCCCTATTGGGCAAACGGCCAAGGACTCGTTAATGGCACCAAATCTTCTACCGGTGTTCAAATCATTGGTGAGAACTTCTGACATTTCTCACAGATTTTCACATAAACCTTAGCATCTTCTTGCATGTGTGGCCACCAATAACCTTGGGTGATTGCTCGATGGGCAATAGATCTACCCCCAGCATGGCTTCCACATGTTCCCTCATGAATCTTTTGGAGAAACTTTTGCACCATCTCGGGGTGCACACAAAGCAAGTAGGGTCAAGTGAAGGACTTTCTGTACAGTTTTCCTTCAGGTGATAGCCAAAACCGTGCAAATTTTACTTTAATCTTATGAGCCTCCTTTTTATTAGTAGGGAGTATCCCATCTCGTAAGAACTCCATAATTGGATCCATCCAACTCGGACCTTGGTTCACGTCCAAGACCAACTCTACACTTCTTCCAATGCTAGGCTCAGCAAGATAATCCTCTGCCACCCTTCTCTTGAATTCTGTTGGCACAGCTGCAGCCAACCAAGCGAGGGAATCTGCATGGGAATTCTGTTCGGAACCTATTTGCTTAATATACACCTTCTCAAAAGTGTCCAACAGATCCTTGGCTGCCTCCAAATATGCTGCCATTTTCTCATTTCGGGCTTTGTACTCTCCGGACAACTGATTTACTACAAGTTGTGAGTCACAATAAGCTCTCATTCGTCTGACCTTCAGGGTTTTTGCACTTCTCAAGCCAGCTAAAAGTGCCTCATATTCTGCCACGTTGTTTGACGCACTAAATCCTAGCCGAACAGATAGTTCCAACATTGCTCCTTCGGGAGGAAAAAGCACAACCCCGATTCCTGATCCAGTGTTACATGCTGATCCGTCAACAAACAGCTTCCATTCTAAGGGATCCTGTTCGGCTGGGGCCTGGTTCTTTTTTGCTGGGGGCCCAGTTACCTGCTCCTTTTTCGTAGGAGGCAAAGGTGCTACTGCAGGCGAAATTCCGCCACAAAATCAGCCAAAACTTGGCCTTTGATTGCCATGCGCGGCTGATAATCAATATCGTATTGGCTTAACTCGATGGACCAAGTTGAGATTCTTCCCTAGAAGTCTGCTTTTCGTAGCAGTGACTTCAATGGAAACTCAGTATACACCACAACTCTATGGCTCTGGAAATAATGTGGCAATTTTCTAGTTGCTATTCTTAACGCCAGGATCAATTTCTCGAGGGGCAGATATCTTGTTTTTGCATCTAGCAACGTCTTGCTCACATAATAGATAGGGATTTGCTCGGATCCCTTATCCCTTAACAAGACTGTACTCACAGCATATTCAGAAATAGCTAAATACAAAACTAAAGACTCACCTGGCTCTGGAGTCGAAAGAAGGGGGGCAGAAGCCAAATATCCCTTCAGATCCCGGAAGGCTTGCTCGCACTCTACTCCCCATTTGAATCATTCCCTTTTCTTTAACAGCTGAAAGAAGGGTCTGCACTTATCACTTGACCGGCTAATAAATCTATTGAGGGTCGCTGCCATCCCAGTCAATCACTGGACCTCTTTCATTGTCCTAGGACTCTGTAGACTTTGTAGGGCCTTTATTTGATCAAGATTTGCCTCAATCCCCCTTATGGTTATGAGGTGGCCCAAGAACTTTCCAGATCCCACTCCAAATGCACATTTCGAGGCGTTGAGTTTTAGTTTGTACTTCTTCAGGATTTCAAAAGCCTCCTTTAGATCCGCCATGTGTTCCTTTCTGGTCTTACTTTTTACCACCATATCATCAATGTAAACCTCCATGGTTTTGCCTAAGAGTTTTTTGAACATGATAGTTGCCAGCCTTTGGTACGTTGCCCCTGCATTTCTGAGCCCAAAGGGCATGACACTATAGCAATATAACCCTTGTGGTGTAATGAAGGAAGTCTTTTCCTGATCAGGCCCATACATGGCAATCTGGTGATATCCCCGATATGCGTCGAGGAAACTCATCCGCTCATATCCAGCAGTGGCATCCACTAATTGGTCAATTCTGGGAGGAGGAAAACTATCCTTTGGACATGCTTTATTCAAGTCTGTGAAATCCACACAAACACGCCATTTTCCATTCTTCTTTTTGACCACCACAGTGTTGGATAACCACTCTGGATAGTAGACTTCTCAAATCACTTTGGCTTCTAACAAACAATCTACTTCTTCGAGAACAGTGTCAACATGTTGTACAGCCACCCTTCTTTTCTTCTAAATGACTGGCTTGTGCTGCGGGTCAACGTTCAAGTGATGGCAGATCACATCTGCATTTACACCGGGCATCTCCTCTGGTATCCATGCAAATACATCAATATGTTATTTTAAGAAACTAACCGTCTCAGCTTCTTCCTCTGCTGGCAGTGATTCCCCAACCAGAAAATATCTATTAGGATCAGTTTCGTTGATCTGTATTTTCTTTAAAACTTCAGTTGTTCTTTCTGCTGGGTTGCTTCCAACATCCTCGATAGTCGGTTGATCCGGCACTTCTACCGTATGAACTTGATGGGCCTTTGGAGTCTTTTAATGGTGGAAATCAAACACTGTTATGCTATTTTTGACTACCTTGGATTTTTTCAACCCTGTTGGACCCAGGAAATTTTACCATCTGATGGTAGGTGGAAGAGACTGCTCTCATCTTATGTAACCATGTTAAGATGGCACATCCACCACTAAAAAGTTAGTTCGTAGCACTACCGTCCCAGCCTGAACAAGAGGAGTTACCTTGCCCAATGGCCAAACTGCCTCTGCCCCGAATCCGACCAAGGGGGTTACTGCCAGTATCAAATCTGCTTGTGTCAGCCCTAACTTTTTAAATGCATCGTAGTATAGCACCTCGGTGCAGCTCCCTGAATCCACCAGGATTCTTTCCATGTCATATTCCCCAATTCGTAGGGTTATGACCAAAGCATCATTGTATGGTACCTGAACTCCACCCAGATCTTCATCCGTGAAAATTATGCTCTCGTTGCATACTTCTTCGCCATGTCCTCTTTTCTTCCCCAACCGCATCACATGTTTGTTGTGTTTGATCTGCCTTTGGAGTAATCTCACCTCATTCCTCGTATAAGGCTCGGCCAATCCATGTATCATATGGATTATGCCCCTTGGATTTTGTTCGTAATCCAACTCTATTGCTTTTTCTTTATCCTTGGGATCTTTTTGGATAAATTCTTTGAGATAGCCCCGTGAGACCAGATCGTCAAGGTGCTTTTTAAACATCTCACAATCGTCTGTCATATGGCCCCAATCCTTGTGGTAGCTGCAGTGCTGATTCGTAGCACGTTTTGTATTCTTGTCTCCACCTAGACTTGGGGGCCACTTGAAGTAAGGCTAGTTCTTTATTCGATAAAGAATCCTATAGATGGGCTCCTTCCAAACCGTGGTAATAGAAAAGAAAGACTTGGGATCAGGAGCTTGTTTGTCATTGTACGACTCTTTCTTAGCCTGCCCATAGTCTTTCCTCTCTCGATAAGTTTTGAGTTCTGGCTTATCTACTTTTTCTTCGCAGGACCCTTAACCTGCTCGGCAACCATCTTCCCATTTTCTCGGAGTATGTCATCCTCATTCTTGGCATGCTACTCTATCCGTTCCATTAATTTTGCCAGTGTTCCTACCGGACTCATGATTAAAGATTTACGCAGCTCTCCCCAAACAGGCAACCCGGTCTTGAACGTGGCTATTGCGTACTCCTCGCTGCAACCTTCAATCTCGTTGAAAGTTTCCCAGTACTTCTTTGCATAGTTCCTGATCGGCTCATCCTCCCTTTGTTTCATAAAGGAGAGGCTCTCAAAAGTCTTTAGAGCTCTCCTGCTTGTTAAGAATCGAGTAGTGAATTCTTCGACCAACTGCACCCATTTTTGGATGGAGCATGGACCTAATCTATGGAACCAAGACAAAGCCACCTTTCCCAAACTCGATGGTAACATCTTGCACATAATTGCATCGTCTCCTTCATGCATAAACATTGCCTGCTGGTAGTGCTATATATGTGCCACGGGATCAGCATCTGTCTCGTAGAGGATGAACGTTCCGTGTTTCACTCTGCTCGACAACCTAGCCTCCTGTTACTTTCTTGTAAAAGGGGAGGATGCAATGTTCTTGAGTGCTTTTCGTGCTGCTTCTCGTGCAGTCATGGTTTCATCCTCTAATCCCTTCTCTTTGTTGGGTCTAGTCCTTTCCCAGTTGGAATCAGATCTCTCATACCTGTCCCTATGATGTTTTCTAGTCCCTTCATCCTCAGGGGTAGAACTTCGCCCCCTGCTCCTCCTTCTTCTTGAGGACACCTTTCGTCTTTTCGGTGTTTGACTCTTACTCCTGTTCTTCTCCTTTCGTGGAGAAGCTTTATGTCGCCTTGGGGTGGGACTTCTACTTCTGCTCTTTCTTCCTCATGAAGGAGTCTTTTTATATTTCACCATAGTATACTCATCTCCCCTAGAATTTCTCCGCGAGAGTCCAGAATCTTCTAGGTGTTCTAGGATCCTTTCCAACTCTCAGATCTCGTGTTCTCGTCTTTTGATCAAACGAACATACTCCTCGATTTCTTGCCTCTTTTTATCGAGGACATTTTTGCTGTAATGTACACTCTCCGAGTGTGCAACTGATTCTTCCTTTTGGTGGGATTTACTCCTTCTTGTGGATCTTGAAGCTGTCCTTTCCTCTCTGCTCTTAGAGTTGTTATGAATGGTAAGGGGTCGGCCCTTACTCGTGGTCCTCCCATGTCCGCCATCAGGCTTTCTCGGAGCCCCAGGTGGAGATTTATCTCCTCCGCCAGCCAGTAAATTCTTCGGATCGAGCGGTGTTGTTGGATCTATTTCCACCATGGTTGTATTTTGAAGGTAACTCTTTCGTTTCCCACAGACGGCGCCAATTGTAGGGGGATGAAAACAATTGGTGCTTAGAAGGGCACAACTTGGTAACAGCTTTACGTGACTTCTCACCGGAACCCTAGTTTTGTCGTCAGAACCCTAATCTACAAAACAGACGAGGGGTGAGCGCACCTTTGCCTCTCGTGGCAAAGGCCCTCCGATGGCAAAGTTAGTGTCACGTACTAGCAAAAGAACCCTAATTATTAGTAAGTGAATAATCATGTTGCAATGTATTGCGTACCTTTTACCTTTAGGTTTACCTCATATTTATAGAATCATAGATGCTTGCGGCCCAAGCATCCTTGTTGCCCTAGGATTCCTATCTCGTATAGGAAACCCATGATATCTTGGATTCTCATTCCCTTATCAGTTCATTACCTTCATCCTTTTAGGACTTTTTTCAATAACTGGTCGAACATCCCATTCCCATTGGGTATCTTTACCAGATCCTACGTTCTCGGGATCCCATTCCTTTACGGAACACCACTGTCCTGGACCCTTCCAGAGTGTTCCCTCTGCTTCAGTACTTGCTTGGAGCTCTCTCTCTGTTCGGCTATCTCATCGTCGAACAAACTGCCCAGACCAGTGACTTCACATGTCATTGGCCTTTACCGCCGAACGGACAACCGGACCAATGACTTCACGTGTCATTAGACCGCTATGCCAATCACCGCCCTATAAAGCAGGTAGTATTACCTGCTTTATGTACTATGTGCTTCTTCGTGCCACGTGTTCGGCCACTAGTCGTGCCCATTCGGGAATACCTCCCTACAGAGAGTAAGGACATTCTACTCATTCCTAGAGATAGGGGATAAGAAGATTCTACCATTGTTCTTGGCGGTTGGTCGGTTTTGAGAATCGGTCGTTGATTTTGCCAATCGGCGGCGTAACGGCTTTGAATTGCTTCGAAAGAAAGAGAGATGGATTTTCTCTTCCTAGAAACAACTTTGCTAACTAAACTAGGCTACTTTAAAGATCTAGGGGTGGTTTTTGGAGGTGGTTTGGTGGTAGCTCTCAAGAACTTCAAGAAACTTAAAGAAACTTGAACTTTGGAACTAAGAAAGCTTAGAAATCCTAGAGAGAAGTGAGACCAAAGAGTGAAGGTGTGAGAATGGCTTGAGTTGAGCTTGCTATTTATAGGCCAAGGGTTCTCTCTCTCCCTCTCTCACCCGAAATCTCTCTCTCTCTCTCTCTCTCTCTCTCTCCTATCTTTGATTTTTTTCTTCCTTTGTCATGTCAAAGCATGGCTTGATGGGTAGGTTGAGGGTAGTGTACAAGTAACCATCAATGGAAGACTATATTTTGTACTTTGGGTAGATTTTTGGAAGATTTGATGGAGGAAGGAAAGGATGGTTCAAAGATTGGGTTGGTAAGTGTGTGTGTGTGTGTGTATATATATATGTATAAGTACACTTTAAGTACTATGTGATCTAGTCTAGAAAGGAGTAAGGCTTTCAAGTGTCAATCTAGAAAAGATATGGTCAAGATTTTTAGAAATAAAATAAGCTAAGAAATACTCATAGCTATATATAACTATATATGTGTACCTAAAAATCTTAGTACAATATCTTTGGAGGTCAATGGCAAGTCTAGGTTTTCTATTATCCATGGGGTAAAAATTCCCCTAGTATTTATTATCCAATGGGCAAAGATTAAGAGTATGGTCTAGGATTCCTTAGAAATATAATAATGGCTATGAGGTACATATTCCTATATATAAATATATAGGTATACTTAGCAAATCTAGGAAAAATAACTTTATAAGGTACATGTACCTATATATAAGGTTATATGTGTACCTAGGAAATCTAGCAAAATACCTTATAAGGTACATATATCTATATATAACCATATATGTGTACTTGAAAAATCTTGGAAATTGACTATGGTGAAAAATCTAGATTTAGGGCTACAAGTCTAGGTTTGTCTAAGGGATAAAAGTTTTCCTAACATTTATTATCCAATGGGTAGGAGATAAAGGTGATAAGTAAGGCCTAGGAATGACTAGACAAGTGAACATAGGGGCGGTTCCGGGGACACCTAAAAAAAAACCTAAAAAACCATCTCATAGTTTTCGATCAAATTTTGATGATCTGAGCCGCTCAATGTGATCAAAACGTGATTTTAAAGATACCCGTGAGAAATCAGCAAAAAAAATGACCGGGAAGGGCTTGATCCGAACAATTTCGAACAGTGTTTTATTGAACGGTTCAAATAAAAACTGCTCAAATCAAGCATTTCCTGGTCATTTTTTTGCTAATTTCTCGCGAGCACCCTTAAAATCACATTCTGCACATATTGAACGGTTCGGATCATAAAAATTTGATCGGGAACTATGAGATTGAGATTTCGGGTGTTTTTTTAGGTATTTTTTTAGGTATTTTTTTGGGTTCACACATTGAACGGTTCGGATTTTCAAAATTTGATCGGGAAATGAAAGTCCCTCATTTTAACAAAATGAGGGATCCCTCACTTGAAAATTTCTCTCTATATATATATATGTGTATATACTATTTTGGTCCAAGAGGTTCTATTAGTGTTCATAAGGCTCAAAGATGGTCAAAAAGGTCCATCTAGGATTAGGAGATTGTAACTAGGTGAACTGGTAGTTCGGTTCTTCCAACTAATCGGTAGAAAACCAATTTTACTTACCACTTAGGATTTCTAGTCAAGAAATATAAATTTTGAGGACTAAATTTTAATTAAAACGGATTATAGAAATTTAAAAGGAATTTTTAAAAGCAATACAATTAATTAAAAGGAAATTCCAGTGTAAAACGAAATTTTTATTCAATAAAATTTCGAGTCGTTACAATTCATCAGTACCCGTAGCAACGCTCGGTATTCTAGATATCCCGTGCGTAACTTTTAAAGATATCTAAAAATACCATCTACCGTCTTACTTCAGAATGACACCTCTTTCTTCAAGCCATGACGAGAAACAAGTTTTGATGTATTTGATCATTTGAGAAAGCAAAAAGGCCTTATTTAAGAAATAAAACATGACTTGTAGATATGGTCTTGTTATGAGAATGCTGATGATCATATTTTAGCAATACAAGCAAGTCTGATGAAGAACAGCCATGATCCAGACGGTCTAACCAAATAAACAGAGATTAATCAAAGACTGTGCGTTTGAACATATATACTACACTGTGCAATGCATCAGAACGCCGCACGGCGTGGTATATCCTGCACAGTGATTGCTTTTGTTTTCGAAAATATTTTTAGTCAGTATTTAACCAAAAGGGGGTAGGCCTGACTACAGAAAAGTTCTCTCAGGGTTAGGACTAAGCCTAACCCAAGGAAACTTAATTTTTACCTTTGATTTTGAGCTTGAACAAAGACGGATGTTGATGGATGAGCGTGGATGAGATCGGGTGAGATAGGATGAGTGTAGGTATGAGTGGTTGTTGGCTGTTTTGGTGGGTGAGATCTCAAAGTTAGTATAGTCTTTGATGGTGAGGAGAAAAATTGAGCATTTTGAGAAAAAAAGTACCTAGAGAATGTCTTTAGAACAACATTCTCAAGGCTTGGAAATGAAAGAAAATGGGGTGTATAGGGAATGAGAGAGAAAGAGATTGGAGATTCTAGGCTTGGGACCTTTCTTTCGAAACCTTGGGACCCTTTTCTCTTGAGTGGAGGGGTGTATTTATAGGCAAGAGCCAAAGATTTTGAATTCAAATGGGAAGGGTGTTTTTCTAGGCGGGCTAGAAGTGTCTTTTTTAGCTAAGCCATTTTGTAGCTGTGGCTCAAGTGAGCATGGCCAACACCTTTCGAAATCTGAATCAGCCGGAACTTTACTTGAAATGCTGTGCATTTAACCTCATGACTTTGTACGGCATAATAAATTTTACTACGTCGTGTGGTGCAGAAGTGTTCCGCGCTGTATTCCAGGTCTAGTCCAAGGCTTTGAGTTTTGGTTTGGGCTTTTTGGTTGAGAGAGTCCTTTATCCAAGCTATCGAAGGTATTGTTTCGTTTATTACATCATCGGGATAGTCAAAGAACCTCTGAGGCCCAAACTAGGGTGTCTACACAACCTTATATTTGAAGGCGAGGTTCCGAAGCTAAGCATAAATTAATCTCCAACTAGATTGGGATTTGGCCTTGGCCAACTGCTTGCTTGTTCCTCATCGTAGATTATTTGAATATCATAAATGGCTCCAGAGTCATTATACTTATGGAGAGATTGGCCTAGTGGTCAAAATTTAAAATTTAGAGGGATTTTTTTTTCCTAAGGTCTCAAATTCGAAAGCTTTCAGGTGCTATCAACTATTTTGGTTCCTACCGATTTGCTTCGGCTTTAATTGGACTCTCGCAAGTGGATGGTGGGATTAAGCCTCCAAAATTAGTCCAGATGTGCTTAAACAGACTTAGACATCTGAATTATCAAAAAATTAGTTGATACTTACGAGACACAATTTCTCCAAAATCATTCGTCAATGAATGCTGCCTTTTACACCTATATATATGTATACACATTTAAAATTATGGCTGCGATTAACTTTTTCTTTTAGAATTTTTTGTCCTTATTCAAAAAAAATTCGCGATTGTTTGTTTTACGCCAAACTTTTATAGATTATTGATTCGTCTCGACGAGACGAACCAACTGGAAAAGTTAAAAAAAAATTACTTTTACCCAAATATTTTGAAAAATAACTAATTTTTAGCAAAAGAAGTCAAAAATGTCGAGACTTCTTTTTTGACTTAAAAATGGTTATCTCTCAAAATATTTGGATAAAAGTAAAAAAAAAATTAAATATTTTTCCGAGCTAAATCAAAAAGTCAAGAAAAGTTGGCACAAAATTAACAAACGAGAAAAATTTTCAAAAAAAAAAAAGGGTAAATTTCACTGACCTCCCCTGAGGTTTCTGACAAAAGCAGGAACCTCCCCTGTGGTTTCTGAAATTGCACTGCACTCCCTTGCTTTTGAAACTATTCTTTGACTACACCCTTCTGTTATTTTTCCGTTGGAAACCTAACAGAAATTAGTGATGTCATCATATTTTTACTTACTAAATACCTAAACTACCCTTAACCAAGTCAAATGTAACCACCCCTCCCTTCCATTACACGTATCCTTTATCTCTCTCAAACCTCACCTAGACCACCTATCATTACTCTATCTACTTATCACCCACACTTGCTCCTCCATGAACCCATCTACTCTTGCTCCATTTATACCCATTTGATAATAAATTTCTAGAAAATATGCACATCTATTTTAAATGTTACAAATTAAGTACAACAAATTAAAAACGAAAAATAAAAAATAAAAAACAACAATCTAAGATGGTCCCACAAATGGGTGGTTGGATTGGACTCTTAGAATTAGTCGAAGTATGCGTAAGTTAATCCGAACGCTTAAGTTAAAAGAAAAAGGTTCAACCATATTTGTGTCAATGTCACGAGAACAATCAATAAGAAATACATTTCAAAACCTATTCACAATTATTGTTTTTGATTGGTAAAGTTTCTGAAAAGACATATTATAAATTTGGGGTTAATAGCGCTGCACATTCATCAAAGTGGGTTTCCCATGTTTGTTTCACTTATTTACATTGCAAGAGTAAAAACACATGCATACTCCCCCCTTACGCATTCCAAAAATAAAAAAAATAAAAATACAAGTCACGTTCACAATAAATAAATAAAAAACAGAGCATCATGCTCCACAACCCTTTCATCCCTATATACTGGAACCAAAAATCTTAATTGCTCGTTAATAGATGCAAACTAATTCAAACCCGACATGCACCAAAATCGGGAAAGCAAATCGATAATTTTTATGAATAAAATCTCATGAACACACACACACACACACTCTCTCTCTCTCTCTCTCTCTCTCTCTCTCTCTCTCTCTCTCTCTCTCTCTCTCTCTCTCTCATACAAACACATCCGTTGATTTCTATTTCGATCAAGGTTTTATTTTTTTGGAACATAAAAAAAGGTTTAATTCAACGCAAAAAATTCAAAATCAGTGATTTCTATTTTGATTAAGGTATTATATACCATGCTTCTCGTAGCCTCTTTAATTGGACACCAAAAAATAAAAATCGGCTATTTTTATTTATGAGTATTTTTTCGTCATTCGTTAAACCTAATTTACTCTATCCTAGTGGACTTGGAAAGGAGGGTAGGTGTTTACGGGAATCGAACCCTGCCCATGTGCATGAGAGTATAAGGGAGGCATCAATTGTACTCCACTCCACTTGGCGAAAAAGAAAATTTGAAGACCGAAAATTAGTGAGAGAGAGAGAGAGAGATGGGTGAGGCAGCAAGGTTGGTGAGGATGGTGAAGCTTACTATTGATATCAGGTGGGTATTGCCATAGACATGGCTGCGATAATAAAAGGAGGTGCAATTTGGAAAATGTGAGGATACTGAAAACTTTCTCATAGTTTATGCTTTCTTTGGAAGGACATTTTGGTCATTTAATAGCTAGAGTTAACGCCATCCTGTCCAAGATAACGAAAGGGGGGAATTTAGAGAATAATTTCGAAAGCAAGGGAGTGCAGTGCAATTTCAGAAACCGCAGGGGAGGTTTCTGCTTTTGTCAGAAACCTCAGGAGAGGTCAGTGAAATTTACCCAAAAAAAAAAGGTGGTAACAGAAACAGTGAAATTTACCCAAAAAAAAAAGGTGGTAACAGAAACAGATTTAACCCTCTATCCCTCAGATCTATTCAAACTGTTAAATACATTGTGGAATAATCTCGAAATCAAACACATGCTATAGTTTTATTCTTCCACTCCATTTACTTGATATATACAGTAATAATTAACTACCTCAACTTTCAAATTAACATCAAAACACCCTATATAACCAGAAACAAAGATATACAGAGAAACTTGTTGATCAATGGATAACTCTCACTTCTTAAATGACTCGATCCTCAGGGTAGAAAATAAAAGCAGCAATGATCGATATATGAACTGTGCTACACACACAGCAATCTGTGCACAGATTTCATTGTGGAGCCCACCACGGGTCCCACACAAATCATCTGAGCCGTTCATTAAATGTAAAATATTTTTTCAAAGGTTCCCGTAAAAATTAAGCTCAATCCAATACCTATAGGTGCTTCATCCAACCATCTAACTTTTCATTTAGATTTTCGGATAATGAAAAGTTATATGATTGGATCGAGCACCTTTAGGTATCGTATTGAGATTATTTTTTACGGGGACCCTTGAAAAAATATTTTACATTTAATGAACAGCTTGAATGATTTGTGTGAGACCCGTGGTGGGCCCCACAACACAATTTGTGCACAATCTGTGCACAGATTGTATGTGTGTGTAGACTTTCTGGATCGATATACACACACACACATATATACACACACAAATCTTCTTATAAGGGCGTCCTTACCGTAGTTAATGACGTCCCTTTCCTGACCAATTTGCGATGATCCAAGCTGCTCAATGTGTGCAGAACGTGATTTTAAGGGGACTCACTAGAAATCAGCAAATAAAAGATCGGGAAGAGTTTCATCCGAGTAGTTTTTGTTTGTATTTTATCGAACGGTTCAAATAAAAACTGCTCAAATCAAGCCTTTTCTGGTCATTTTTTTTTGTTGATTTCTTGCGGGTGCCCTTAAAATCATATTCTGAACACATTGAGCGGCTCAGATCATCAAAATTTAGTCAGAAAATGGGAGGAAAAGGGACGTCCGCACTTTAATATGGTAAGGGCGCCCTTATTATATATATATACATGCACGCATATAGTCCGGATCTCCTAAGGGATCCCGCATGGCCTTACCAAGCCGGACTCCCCTTTCCCGATCGAATTGCGATGATCCGAGCCGCTCAAAGTGATCAGAACGTGATTTTAAGGGTACCCACGAGAAATCAGCAAAAAAAATGATCGGGAAGGACTTGATCCGAACAGTTTTTTATTGAACGGTTTAGTAAAAAACTTCTCGGATCAAGCCCTTCCCGATCATTTTTTTTTTTTGCTGATTTCTCGCGAGTACCCTTAAAATCACATTCTGCACATTTTGAGCGGCTTGGATCATCGCAATTCGATCGGAAAATGGGAGTCCCACACAGTAAGGCCGTGCGGGATCTCTCATTAAATCCAAAAGTGTGTGTGTGTAGCCCGGCCCTTGATGGATAACTCGATCTCACTTCTTGACTCAGGGTAGAAGCTAAAATTAAGCAGCAATGATAATCAATCGATCATCAATTATCAGAAATAGGCCAGCAAAACTGCTTCCCCAAGTACGTGCCCTTCAATTACATCCAAAACCTTCTCCTTTGTCACCTACGACCTCAAAATAGGCAACAATGTTAGTTTTCAAATTACATTAATGTATACCAAATTATTCTCACTATTTTACCATATTGCAAATGAAAGACCTATCAATAATGGAGTACGAGAGAAATACTCTTTTCTTAATAAGAAAACCAAGTAGTGATCATTTGAGTATGATTGTGGTTATAACCAAGAAGTATAAACTGGCGATAGAACAACATTTTAATTTATACCCTACACTGGTTACAATTCAAAGTTCTACAAGTTTATTTGTCTGTAGAAAAAAATCCAAATAAAAATAATATTAAACCCATTTGAATAATATTTTCACCTCTTACTCTTACAGGCATTCACACAAAAGACTCCATATATCCATTTAAGTCTTGTCATCATGTTTCATAACTACTAGACTGTCCCACGTAATTAAGAGATCTTTTATAGAGAAACTTTATTCATCTACGTTATAAATTTGTTTCTTGTACCAATTGTTGAGTTTGTGAAGCCTGTAAAGTCAGACTTGATATGCCACTTACGAGACTATAATGAAGTTTTGACTTGGGTTAGGTTGTAGAAGTTCATCCTGTTAGTAATTTATTTTAATCAACGGATATCTGTAATCTTAACCTAGGGAGATTAATAAGTATTTAATAACATGGAGCTCGAAATATAATTGAGATAAGGACGGGAGTGCAATTACAATTCTGTAATGGGGTGAATTGTAATTTGTGTGATAAGAAATAAAATCCTGGTGGAATTAAGATTTCTTATTTACACAAGGAGCCCAGATTTATTTCTCCTTAGGTCCCTGCCATAGCCCTATAAATATACCGCTTCGTTCTCTAGGTCATGAGATGTTTTTGAGAAATCAGAAAAGTGGGCTGAGAGAGAGAACAAACAATCACGTAGGGTTTCCACAAATGGGTACGTGATTCGAGGTATAAGGGAATATGGCAGAAGATCATAAGGTACGGTTGAGCAATATTCATGGCATACAGCAAGGTGTGCTGTAACAAGTTCAACTAGCGTTCATGACGCAGGAGTTGTGGTAAAACCCTAATTCTGCCTTGTAGGGTTTTTGCATTTTTTGTTGTCTAATCTGTACGCGTCATTACTGGGTCTTGGGGATTCAGTTTCCCAACAGTGGTATCAGAGAAAGCTGTAATCACACGTATGGATTAAACAGGCCATGTTGTACGTAGGTTATAGAGGGTAGAACGTAGAACTGTGCTAACCTTTGTTTTGCAGCGTTCTTACCTAGCTATTATGGTCACATCTTTTTTTTTTGTTGATTTTGTGTGATTGGATCCCACGATAATTTTTTCATGGTTATTGTTATTTATTGGGTACCACGATTATTTTTCGTGGTTGTAATAATTAACGTAGCATGTGTTATTTATTGGGTGCCACGATTATTTTTCGTGGTTGTAATAATTAACGTAGCATGTGAACTCCAATGGAAGCATAAGATCAATATTTGTATGTTTCTTCCATTGTAATAGCATTCGACGGTTATTCGGAGATCGAAGATGGTAGATACAAAAGATACAAGTTGTTTGGCTTGCAACAGATTTTTTCCAGATTCGTAGGGTCTAATTGCAGGGCTATTTCGACCCAGTAAACGTTGGAATTAGAAAATCTGTTCTTCACAAAAGTTGTAGATAATTGAATTTTGAATCCAACCCAATTTGAATCACTTCAATTATGAGGAAGATATGACTAAAATACTGAAGGCTATGCAGTTTACGTGGGAATATGTCAAATCCGAATTTTCTTGCCTAAGCGCGGTTGGTTTTTGGTTCCTAGATTGATTCAAAGTATCTAAGCCTTCCATACAAGTATAGCTAAAGGATTTCAAGTTTGGAAGGATTGCTGAAGGATTTCAAGTTTGGAAGGATTGTTTAAGGATTTCAAGTTTGGAAGAACTCCTTATTGCTTAAGGATTTCAAGTTTGGAAGGATTCCTTGTTGCTCAAAGATTGCATCTTTGACCATAATAGCTGGATTCTTTTTTCTTGTATTTTCTTATTATTTGTATTTCCATATTGTTTGCATATGTGATAGTTTACCATATTGAGACAACATAGTAATATTTGGCCTTAAACCTAGATCACATTTTTTGCAAAACTCGAAAATTTGATAACCCTCACAAATTTTTTAAATAACTAAGTGGGAGAGGGAGTTTATTTTTACAAATCCCAGAATCTTATGATAAGATCCCTGAAGAACTACATGCTGAATCCTGCAACTACAATGAGGAACTAGAAGGTAAAGATGCAGAACTTTGGCAAAAGGCTGTGAAATCTGCATCCACATAGTGGAACCGGATGGATTCATAGAAAAGGGTCAAGAGCACATGTTGTGCAAGCTTCAGGAGTCTATTGATGGACTCAAGCAAGCATATAGATCTTGGAGCATCTATTTGTTTCAAGCAATCCAGTTTTTTTTTTTGGTTTTGATCAATGTCCGGATGAGTCATGTGTGTACAAGAAGCGCAACGGAAAAGTGGTGGTGTTCCTGGTACTATATGTAGATGATATTCTGCTAATTGAAAATGATGTGGGAATGTTGTCTTCGGTAAAGGTGTGACTATCTAGCCAGTTCGATATGAAAGACTTGAGAAAAGCCGGTCACATCCTTGGGATTAAACTTATGTGAGATCGCAAGTATAGGATGTTGGGCTTATCATAAGCTAATTATATCGATGGGAACCATGCTTGTTTTAGCATGCAGGATTCCAAGAAAGGGTTCCTCTCTTTTAGACATGGAATCAACCTATCCAAGGATTAGTGTCATAAGACACCTGATGAGATGGAGAAGATGAAGGCAGTTCCTTATGCCTTGACAGTAGAAGCCTCGTATATGCTATGATGTGTACTAGACTTGATATTTACTTTGTCGTTGACATAGTTAGTAGATTTCAGTCTAATCTAGGGCAAGAGCATTGGACTGTAGTGAAACATATACTCAAGTATCTAAAAAGAACTATAGAGACCATATGTTGGTGTTCCAGTCAGATAGTCTGGTACCTCATGAGTACACAGACTCAGACTTTATGTCAGATAGGGATTCCAGAAAGTCTACCTCAGGATATGTGTTTACCTTAGGAGGTGGAGCCATAAGTTGGAGGAGTATTAAGTAATCGTGCATTGATTGATTCCACATGGAGGCCGAGTACGTGGTAGCTTCTTAAGCAACCAAAGAGGCCGTTTGGCTTAGAAACTTCTTGGTGGATTTAGAAGTGATTCTTTAGTGTAATTAGCTATTACATCTATTGTGACAATAGTGATGAAATTACTAAATCTAAGAAGCCATTGACTCATAAGAAGGAAAACACGTTGAGCGTAAGTATCACCTGATTCGATAGATCGTTCAGTGAGGTGATGTAGCTGTGTCCAAGATCGCATTAGTAAACAACTTAGCAGTTCTTTTTACGTACAACTTACAGGAAAAGACTTTTAATAGTCACGTAGAGGGAATGTGAGTGAGATGCGTGACAGCATGACTTTGAGTCTGAGTGGAAATTTGTTAGAAGGTTATGCAAAAGTTATGATTTTATATGATGAATTAATATTGTTATGTATTAATTAGTTTTATCCCTTTTTGATGAGAATCTTTTATGGGCAATGTTTGCAAAATATTATTGTATGTTGTGCATGTGTGTCTTTTATTTTATAATGTAGATGATCTGGTGTGTAGAGTTCGGCTTACACACAGAAGATGAGATCATCAATTCTTGTGAAATATAAGATATGGTTCATAGTCTTAGATGGAACTGGACACACCATTGGTAGGACTGTAGTACAATGTTTAGTAGGTCTGTCTTGACTACAGGGAATGATCTAATTCTAACCATTGTGCGAGTACACTTTGTGTGTATTGAACGGGACCGCATTGAGGTAATTGTCTTTATACTAACTTTATAAGCCAATTGGAACCTCATGGTTATTATGAATGTTTATGCTCTTAATCCAAAAATAATTATTAGAGGTGTATATTTAATGTTGTTGACTTTTATTCATTAAAGAGTGAGATCTTTATACGGTCAATAGTCTCGGTGAGTTGGGTAGCAATATTATATATATGACAACTATTAATTATTGATAGAATCCACGTCCCAGTAGGGATTGATGATATCCCTTGAGTAAGCTTATAAGTTTCGATTATGTCAAACCCTGCAGGAGGATATTTGTATTCGACATATCGAATAAGTTAAGCGGATAGTCTCAAGTTAAGATATTGATTAAGTGAGAGATTGTTAGTAATTTATTTTAATCAACGGGTATCTGTAATCTTAACGTGGGGAGATTAATAAGTATTTAATAACATGGAGCTCAAAATATAATTGAGATACGGACGGGAGTGCAATTACAATTCTGTAGTGGGATGAATTGTAATTTGTGTGATAAGAAATAAAATCCTAGTGGGATTCAGATTTTTTATTTACACAAGGAGCCCAGATTTATTTCTCCTTAGGTCCCTGCCATAGCCCTATAAATATACCGCTTCGTTCTCTATGTCATGAGATGTTTTTGAGAAATCAGAAAAGTAGGCTGAGAGAGAGAACAAACAATCACGTAGGGTTTCCACAAATGGGTACGTGATTCAAGGTATAAGGGAATATGGTAGAAGATCATATGGTACGGTCGAACATTATTCGTGGCATACAGCAAGGTGTGCTGTAACAAGTTTAACTAGCGTTCGTGACGCAGGAGTTGTGGTAAAACCCTAATTCTGCCTTGTAGGGTTTTTGCGTTTTTTGTTGTCTAATCTGTACGCGTCATTACTGGGTCTTGGAGATTCAGTTTCCCAAGACACCCGATTGTGGAGGCTCGGAAGCAGTGCTCTCAAAATCTAATTAACATGAATATTATGGTAATTAATTATGTAAAGTTATCAAATATATATTGCACTATAACCAATCGATGTACGTAAATTGTACATTCTTATCTCCATACGTTGTGCAAATTGCAATAGTACTGTCGATGTATTCAAATACATACGAGATTGAAAAGTCACATAAAATCTCTATGCATGTCTTGTTGCGTTATTTGCGCTCTCCACTTACTTTTTGTTCAAACCAATGTGTGTATTGTGTGAAGGACGTACGATTTTACAGCATGAGGAAGTTGGTGAGACATATAAAGTCATATTTGATCCATAACTTTTATTTTGTCGATCACAATAAGTAATTACTAACAGACTAGCAGTACCTTTTGTGGGGGGCTAAGTTCACAGTGATCTTCTTGAACCTTCTTCTTGAGACTACGGGAGTGTTGAAGTTATATCGATGGGATCCTTGCTTGTTTTAGCATGTAGGATTCCAAGAAAGGGTTCCTCTCTTTTAGACATGGAATCAACCTATCCAAGGATTAGTGTCGTAAGACACCTGATGAGATGGAGAAGATGAAGGCAGTTCCTTATGCCTTGACAGTAGGAAGCCTCATATCTGCTATGATGTGTACTAGACATGATATATACTTTGCCGTTGACATAGCTAGTAGATTTTAGTCTAATCTAGGGCAAGAGCATTGCACTGTAGTGAAACATATACTGAAGTATCTGAAAAGAACTATAGAGACCATATGTTGGTGTTCCAGTCAGATAGTCTGGTACCTCATGAGTACACAGACTCAGACTTTACAGATAGGGATTCCAGAAAGTCTACCTCAGGATATGTGTTTACCTTAGGAGGTGGAGCCATAAGTTGGAGGAGTATCAAGTAATCGTGCATTGATTGATTCCACCATGGAGGCCGAGTATGTGGTAGCTTCTTAAGCAGCCAAAGAGGCCGTTTGGCTTAGAAACTTCTTGATGGATTTAGAAGTGATTCCTTTAGTGTAATTAGCTATTACATCTATTGTGACAATAGTGATGGAATTACTAACTCTAAGAAGCCATTGACTCAGAAGAAGGAAAACACGTCGAGCGTAAGTATCACCTGATTCGATAGATCGTTCAGTGAGGTGATGTAGCTGTGTCCAAGATCGCATTAGTAAACAACTTAGCAGTTCTTTTTATGTACAGCTTACAGGAAAAGACTTTTAATAGTCACGTAGAGGGAATGTGAGTGAGATGCGTGACAGCATGACTTTGAGTCTGAGTGGAAATTTGTTAGGAGGTTATGCAAAAGTTATGATTTTATATGATGAATTAATATTGTTATGTATTAATTAGTTTTATCCCTTTTTGATGAGAATCTTTTATGGGCAATGTTTGCAAAATATTATTGTATGTTGTGCATGTGTGTCTTTTATTTTATAATGTAGATGATCTGGTGTGTAGAGTTCGGCTTACACACAGAAGATGAGATCATCAGTTCTTGTGAAATATAAGATATGGTTCATAGTCTTAGATGGAACTGGACACACCATTGGTAGGACTGTAGTACAATGTTTAGTAGGTCTGTCTTGACTACAGGGAAAGGTCTAATTCTAACTCATTGTGCGAGTACACTTTGTGTGTATTGAACGAGACCGCATTGAGGTAATTGTCTTTATACTAACTTTATAAGACAATTGGAACATCATGGTTATTATGAATGTTTATACTCTTAATCCAAAAATAATTATTAGAGGTGTATATTTAATATTATTGACTTTTATTCATTAAAGAGTGAGATCTTTATACGATCAATAGCCTCGGTAAGTTGGGTAGCAATATTATATAAATGACAACTATTAATTATTAATGGAATCCGCGTCCCAGTAGGGATTGATGACCCCTTGAGTAAGCTTATAAGTTTCGATTATGTCAAACCCTGCAGGTGGATATTTGTATTCGACATATCGAATAAGTTAAGCGGATAGTCTCAAGTTAAGATGTTGATTAAGTAAAAGATTGTTAGTAATTTATTTTAATCAACGGGTATCTGTAATCTTAACGTGGGGAGATTAATAAGTATTTAATAACATGGAGCTCGAAATATAATTGAGATACGAACGGGAGTGCAATTACAATTCTGTAGTGGGATGAATTGTAATTTGTGTGATAAGAAATAAAATCCTGGTGGGATTAAGATTTCATATTTACACAAGGAGCCCAGATTTATTTCTCCTTAGGTCCCTGCCATAGCCCTATAAATATACCGCTTCGTTCTCTAGGTCATGAGATGTTTTTGAGAAATCAGAAAAGTGGGCTGAGAGAGAGAACAAACAATCACGTAGGGTTTCCACAAATAGGTACGTGATTCAAGGTATAAGGGAATATGGTAGAAGATCGTAAGGTACGGTCGAACAGTATTCGTGGCATACAGCAAGGTGTGCTGTAACAAGTTTAACTAGCGTTCGTGACGCAGGAGTTGTGGTAAAACCCTAATTTTGCCTTGTAGGGTTTTTGCATTTTTTGTTGTCTAATCTGTACGCGTCATTACTGGGCCTTGGAGATTCAGTTTCCCAAGACACCCGACTGTGGAGGCTCAGAAGCAGTGCTCTCAAAATCTAATTAACATGAATATTATGGTAATTAATTATGTAAAGTTATCAAATATATATTGCACTATAACCAATCGATGTACGTAAATTGTACATTCTTCTCTCCATACGTTGTGCAAATTGCAATAGTACTGTAGATGTATTCAAATACATACGAGATTGAAAAGTCACATAAAATCTCTATGCATGTCTTGTTGCGTTATTTGCGCTCTCCACTTACTTTTTGTTCAAACCAATGTGTGTATTGTGTGAAGGACAAATGATTTCATAGCATGAGGAAGTTTGTGAGACATATAAAGTCATATTTGATCCATAACTTTTATTTTGTCGATCACAATAAGTAATTACTAACAGACTAGCAGTACCGTTTATGGGGGGCTGATTTCACCGTGATCTTCTTGAACCTTCTTCTTGAAGACTATGGGAGTGTTGAAGTGACCTTGTGTACCTGCAGAACCGGAGGGAGCTGTTCCTTCGGGAAGAAGCTCCCACGAACAAGTCAGTAAGCGGAGGAAGAAGGAGAAGTTTAGTCAGAATATTTGCTAGGAGAGAGAAGTGAGTAGTAGTAAATTTTTCTAGACCCCTTTGCCGTTGGAAGTGGTCTTATATTTATAGGCAAAGATGTTGAGTGCTGCACAGGCTCATTCTGCAACCCACGTGGTGCGCCACGTTCGAATGACGTCACATGTCAGGTGCATTTATTAGGCGTCACTTCTCTGAAGGTTGCAGAGCCGCGTTTGTCAGTGTCAGAGAAGTCACATCATTCAGAGATGTCACTTCTACTATCAGAGAAGATAGCTAGCGTATCACCAGAAGCTTCCACAGAGGCGGTGCCCGAACAGATATTTTCCCGAATGAACGAAGTCCTTTCCGAACGTTCACCAAGTAATCCAGAGAATGATAAAGTATCCGAACAAATTCAACCCGTTGACGCTCGGATTATTTCGACGTTCGGTGACGCACAGAAGGTCCTCGTATCCTTCGGAAAAAGGGATAATATTACACACCAACCCACAGATGAACTAAGACAACTAAACGACGAGCTCAAACATAAATCGACCCCTCTAAACTCCTTGAACCTTCGGATATTTCGGCCCACTACAATAGCCCCTCAACTCCTTCTATATTCGTTCGGAATAAAAGGAGGAGTTGAATAAAGCGGCCGAACAATAGTTTTAATCCAAAGAAATGGTAGCTTATTGAATCGCTAAAGCAATCCGAACGAAAAGCTCGCTTGAACTTCGTTGTACGTTCCTTTGATCTGCATTTAATGGATCTGTAACCGCCGATTTCAAAAAGGCCATGCATCATGATTTTACTGGGTGGCGGTACAGTACGTCTCTTCACATGCCACGTGTCAACTATCGAACGACACATCAATCTCCCGCTCTAATCCAACGGCTGGGGCTCGACACCGCTTTAAATTCCACACTAAGTATAAAAGGCGAAGGATGGTGAGAGAAAATCACTTTTTCTCCCCATCCCTCGATCGTTTCCCCAGCTCCAGCAACGCTCAACACCAGAAAATCGCCAGAAATCTGAAGATTTGAAGGATTTGGTCACATATTTTTCTTGATTTTCAGGTATTTCTTGAATTCTAATACTTTTCGACGCATTTTAGTTGTTTTCATATACATTTAGCCCACAAAAATCGGGTTTTTCTATCCCGTTTCGACTGGAACAGTTGCCTGAATACTGTAGCATATATTGAAGTTGTTCATGTGTTCTTCCGAGCTCATGTTCATCTTCAACTCGTGTTCTTCCGAACATGAAGATAACTCAAGCCGTGTGTTTCCAAAGGAATACTCACTAAAATCGGATAAACAAATACGAAGCTTTGAAATATTGGGGACACGTATGGATCCTGAACGTCCACCCCCAACCAATTAGTCATTCGATAGGGAACCCTTTCTTCGGAATTTCTACCGACATATAGTCGTTCGGGAAATATCTTAGAATATTAGCAACTACTCGGAAAAGTAGAACACCGAACATAGGCACTTTAGATTCCTGGCCATGCAACTCGCTAACGGTCTTGTCCCATGCACTTGTTTGTTTTTAGCATCAAAGTCAACCTCGTCGGGTGAGTCTTATCAATCGGTGGACACCGGCGCGTCGGACTTTGGTAGAGTTGATCCCAAACTAGCCGAAGTAATCAGAGAGTTTGCCCAGAGTTACCGAACCGGATCAAGTGGAGGATTGCCCGAAGGAGTCGAAAGGATTGACTATCCCGCCAGGATAATCCCTCTCCGAGCAATGGGGCCAGACCCAAATATCATAAATATAGACGAGGAATCGTCGGATAAAGAGCTTCCAGACGAGGAAGTGGAAGAAGAAAAAGCCGATGAAGCAGATGAGGTTGAATTCGAAAGAGAAACACCTATCGCTTCATCAAGCCGAACAAACGAAGAACCCGGCATCGTCGGAGAATCTACATCCCAAGCTCCGAGGGTAAAGAGAAAAATCATACAGTTGGATCCCGACGTAATCCCCGATCGAACGGGAAGAGATCCCTGCCCCTATTGGGAATTCTTTCAAGACGAAAAGAGCATGAACCTCTTTCGAGCAGTTTACGACATTCCTGATGATGTCGTTATTACGCCGGTCCAGGGCCCCCGAATAAGATTCAGCGACTAACACATCACTGTACCTTTGATGGCGATCACAGAAGGGGGTCTTCGGTTCCCAATGCATAGAGTCTTGAGGGAGATCCTCCACCGTTTTGAACTCACTCCGTGCCAGTTGAGTGTGAATTCTTATCGTATCATTCACTCGGTAATTAAACTAGCTGAGTAAAAATGTTCAGACTCAAAGCCTATCACTTCTTAGAAAATTCCATGGTGTCGTGGAATGTTAGATATTCCCGTTACTACCTATGCTCTCGGAGAAAGATGGAGAAGATCATTCCTGAGGGTATGTATGACTCGGAGAAATGGGCCTCGGATTACGTCGAGGTTCGGGGGAATTACCAGTTCCCCGAACTAGAATACGGACAATTCAAAACCGCTACACGGAGGGGGTCACCGAGTAAGAATCGTTAACTTATTTTCATCATCTTAGTGATATATTAACTCGTGCTTAATTTGAATTCTTTTCTGACTCGTCTCATTCTATGTTTGTTGTTCGGCAGATACTACCAAGATCAACAAAATACTTTTAAGGGCGGCAAGAGGTTGCGGCCTAACCAAGTCTCTCCTCACCATCCCGAGGGAGGAAAGGGACGCCCCAACAATTCTCAAGTACGAGGCTACATACGGGGGTCGAATTCGAAGGAACGTAACCGACGAAAGGGATCAAATTTCCCGAGCGAGCGCAAAGGATATTTCTGAAGAACTTCTCCCGAGCCTAGAGAAACCTCTCCGAGGAATAATCTGTTTGCCTACCGAAGAAGAACCTTTCCAAAAGCAAGAAGAAATGCCTCCCAGAAGCATTAAAGCCGTTCTCCAAAAGAAGTTGGAGGATAAGGAGAGAGAAAAAGCTGAGCTCAAAAAAGCTGGAGCCCCCGGGGCTTCGTGGTCTGTCTCGACCAAGAAGACTCCGCCTCCCCAACTTTCTAAAAAATGCCAACTCACCGGCCCCTCCTCCCCGAAGGATATGCCCTCACAAGCAAGAAGACAAAAATCACTCCGAAGGAGAAGAGCCAAGAGGTTGAGCTGCCGAAAGGGGAGCAGAGGGAGAAAGGGAGAAAGAATGGATGGAGCTTGCCTCGGATCTTGACACCCCATGGGTGCCTAACTTCATCACTCCAAATAAAAAACAGATCCTAAGGTCAGACAGCCTGAAGGAGGACCCCTCCCTAGCTTTCACTCTCCATTCCGGACTGGCCTTACCGAAGGACATCCAAAGCCCCCCATCTCTGAAGGTAGCTCTAAGCGAGTATTACTTTCACGTTGGAAGAGTAAGTCAATTTCTCATACTTGCAATAAATTCTTGCACGTTCGCATTGATTTCCTCGGATAAATTTAATTTGATTTGAATGCAGGCAACCCAATCCATCATGAGTGCCCAATGTTATCTCACCGAGCATGACAAGAAGTCGAAGATGCTGAAGCAATCGGTTGAGCATAACAAAAATGTTGCCGAGGACTACAAGAAGAGCTTGGAGCAATCCGAGCTTGTGCGCCAAAGCCAGGAACTTCAGATTTTAAATCTGAATGACCTGATCAAGGGACTGCAAGGCTCTATCGAGCGCACGCGGGCTGAGGGAAAGGATGAAGGACTAATTGAGGGAAAAGCTCTGGGAAGGGAGGGGATGAAAAAAGAAATGGAGAAGGAGCTGCAGGAACATTATGACAATGGGTACGCCCAGGCCGAGGAGGACGTGGCGGATGAAATTATGGAAGTCCAGGCCGAGATAAGAGAGGGTCAACACAAGGAAAGCTTTATGCTCGGATACAATAGGGGTCTAGACGACACAGGGGTCGAGCCTGATGATGAAAGAAGGACGTTGGTGGAAGTGCCTCCCCTCGCCCCTGCCGAAGTTGAAGCAGAAGAGACAACAGTTGAAACTGCTGAAGCTACTACCGTACAAGCCCTTTCGGATGCTCCTGCTGAAGCTTGACTTTAATTCATTTTTGTTTTTTTTTTGTTTTTTGTTATTTGATATGTTCGGCGCTGAACAGTTGCCCCTTGCCGAACCATATGATGTAATTAAAACAGGTTTGAGGATGGTGCCGAACGGTTTACTATCGCCATGCCTCAGTGACTGATGACTATTTTATTTTGTGTTTGTTTGGAAAAAATTAAGTCTCTTTACTCGATTTAACTCCTCTCTACATATGTCTGTATTGTGTTGGAACTCGGATAGCCCAAAACCTTAAAAATTTGTGCAAGTCTTTTTGTTCGGTTCGAATCCATGTGTACCCAAATATAAGCCCCCTGCCTTAGTAGATGGTCATAGTATAGAAATGAGAATCTAATAAGGCAAATGAATGGGTACACAACAAATATCGTCATGCAGGAATACCGAAATCTCAAAAATTGTACCGAACGCATGAATTTTCGAACGAAAAGAACACCGAAGGCTACGAGAATTTTGCACAAACAAATATATCACCAAGGGCTATGAGAATTTCACCCGAACAAACTGAACCAATAGCACCAACGAAGGCATATTGGGTAGAAGTGCCTGTGCCCGAAGGCAAGAACCCAGGCTAGGTGGAATGCCCAACAAAAGTAATGCCGAAAGGAATAAGAGGAAGAGAGTAAAAACACTTTTATTTACAACATGTCCAAAAGCTTACATCCCGATAAAACGAGAAAAATGCAAAAGCGAAGCAAAGGAACGACAAGGAAGTTATCCATGGAACTTCCTAAGCTTATGGGCATTCCATGGATTGGCGATTGGTGTTCCATCCATCTCTGCAAGTTTGTAAATGCCATGGCCAATCTTTTCTATCACTCGGTAGGGACCTTCATAGGGATCTTTGAGTTTGGTGAGCTTCGCCGCCTTGGTAACCATTCGGAGAACTAAATCGCCCATGTTGAATGGCCGAGCCCGGACATTTTTGTTGTAGCCCCGAGCGACTTCCTGCTGGTATGCTGCATGCCATAGGTTAGCGTTACCCCGAAGTTCTTCGGCAAAATCTAACTCGGCACCAATAAGAGCATTGTTATCCACGGGATTGAAGTTTTCCGTGCGGGCCGTAGGAATCAGTGTGGACAAGGGGAGTATGGCTTCCATGCCATAGGCCATGGAGAATGGAGTGTGGCTGGTGGACCGCTGAGGGGTAGTACGGTAGGCCCATAAAACATGTGGGAGCTCTTCAACCCATTTGCCGAGCTTTCTATCTAAACGACGCTTTAGCCCCCGAGTGATAGTCTTATTCGAAGCTTCAGCTTGTCCATTCCCCTGAGGATACGCCACAGATGAATTGTGAATTGTAATGTGGCGTTTTTGATAAAAGACCTTGATGGCAGCAGCAACGAATTGTGAGCTGTTGTCGGAAAGGATGGCATATGGCACGCTGAAACGAGAAATGATATGCTTCCAAATGAAACGCTCGACATCTCTTGCTGTGGTTTTGATCAACAGGGAAGCCTCCACCCACTTGGTGAACAAATCGGTTGTTGTGAGCAAGTACTCAAATCCTCTAGGTGCCTTCGACATTTTGCCGACGATATCAAAAGCCCAGACCGCGAACGGCCACAGACTAGTGATCATTTTAAGAGGAAAGGCAGGCTGGTGGATGAGTGACGCTTGCTGTTGGCACCGAACACAGCGTTTCACGTAATCTTCCGACTGCTTGACCATCTTTAACCACCAGTAACCTTGCGTCAGCGCTCGTTGAACCATTGTGCGTCCACCTGAGTGGGCGCCACAACTTCCCGAATGAAGCTCGTCCAAAATACTTTGTACTTGGTCTTCATGAACAACTCGTAAATCAGGCCCAGTAAAGGTACTTCGGTAAAGGTTACCGCTCGGGTCCAAGAAGTAATTTGCTGCTTGGCAACGGATCTTATAGGCTTCTCTTCTATTCGTCGGGAGGACTTGATCCTTCAAATATGCAATTATGGGGTCCATTTGGGTTGGACCGAATGTGATCGCCACCACCGAACGGAAGGAAGGCTCGAAACTAGGAGATTCCACTTCACCAAACTCAATGGTGCGATTGCCCAAGGTCTTGTAGACTGAAGCAAGTCCGGCGAGGGCATCAACGTGCGCATTGTGCTCCCGGGCGATCCATTCCACTACAACACGGCCAAATCGTTTGAACAAACCCAACACATGACTAATGTAGGCATTCATGCGCTAGTTTTTTGCCTGATAATCATCATTTAAATGGCCTACAATTAGTTGAGAGTCACAAAAAACGTGAACCAAATCCGCATCAAGCCAAAGGGCGAGTTGTAGACCAGCAATGAGAGCTTCGTATTCCGCCTTGTTGTTCGTCGCCGGATACCCAATTGAAATTACACTTTTGTGCACCGTCCCGCTTGGAGAGACGAGGACGATGCCTGCTCCAGCTCCACTGATATTCGAGGCTCCATCAACCGTCATTCACCACGTGTCGCCCGAAAGAGCTTCCATTCCTTTTTGGGCTTTTTGACACCCGAAGTATACCAAGCGCGTAAAGGCTCTCGGATAGGTTCATGCTGTTCTTCCAGAACTTCTTCATCTGCAAGCCGAGCTTCTTCCGCAGCGATGGCCAAGGCGTTAGCTTCGTCGTGTAATCCAGGTGTAAGCTCGGCAAAGAAATCGGCCAAAGCCTGACCCTTAATTGCAGTCCGAGGCTCAAACTAGATATCAAAATTTGCCAAATCTTGGGAGAACTTCAAAATTCGGATGGAAGAGTTTGTCTTCCGAAGCACAGCTTTGAGAGGAAATTTAGTGAGGACCATAATCCTATGGCATTGGAAGTAAGGCAAAAGATTCGTTTTTGCCGAAACAATAGCTAATGCTAACTTTTCCATAGGCAGATACCTCGTCTGAGAATTCGTCATCGTCTTACTAGAGTAGAAGATCGGTTGATGTTCCATCCCCTCTTTCTGAATGAGAACGGAACTTGTGGCGTGGTCTAAAACAGCAAGATAAAGATATAAGTCTTCGTCGGGCAATGGTTTGACGAGCAGTGGGGCGTGGGAAAGGTATTCTTTCAATGACTGCAAAGCCTCCTCACACTCTTTGGTCCAGACAAACCTTCGTCGACTAGTCTTGATGGCTTGGAAGAACGAACAGCAAAGATCTCCCGATCGTCGAATGAAACGATTTAAGGCAGCCACCATTCCTGTAAGACGTTGTACCTCCTTGATTGTGGTTGGAGCTCAGAGATTTTGCACGGCCGTGAGCTAGATTGGGTCAGCTTCGATTCCTCGGCGGCTCACCATGTAACCAAGGAATTTGTCGGAACTGACTCCGAACGCACATTTTTCAGCATTGAGTCGTAGCTTTCGTCATTTCAGAACGGCAAAAACTTCACCCAAATCCCGAAGGTGGTCCCGAGCGAATTTACTTTTACATACCAAATCATCAATGTAAGCTTCCAATATTCGTCCGAGCATCCCCGGGAACATCTTGGTTATGGTACACTGAAAAGTAGCTCCAGCATTCTTCAAGCCGAACGGTACAACATTGTAACAATATGTTCCCCGAGGAGATATGAAAGCTGTCTTCTCTTGATCTTCCTCTGCCAGAGCAATCTAATGGTAGCCCCGGTATGCATCCATGAAGCTGAGTCACTCGCATCCTGCGGTAGCATCCACCAGTTGTTCTATTCGAGGAAGTGAGAAATGATCCATCGGACATGCATCGTTGAGGTTTGTGTAATCGACGCAAACTCTCAATTTCCCATTTTTCTTTGGCACAGCGACAGGATTGGCGAGCCAAGTTGGATATAAAACCTCTCGAATCGCTCCAGCTGCCAACAGCTGATCTACCTCTGTCATTACTGCTTCAACATGCGTCACAACCGAACGTCGAACCTTCTGCACCACCGGCTTCCTGTTTGGATCAACATTTAGTGAATGAGAAGCAAATGAGGGATCCACTCCTGGCATTTCCTGCGGAGTCCAAGCAAATACTTCGATGTTCCTCATAAGGAAGTCAAATAGTTCCCACCGCTCGGTCTCGCTCAGAGAGCTGCCGATAAGGAAATATCGCCATCCATCTTCAGTTATTGGCATTTTGATAAGTTCCTCGGTTGACCTCTGGTTGGCCGGCAATCCTACATCGTCAAGTACAGGAATGTCAACCGTCTCAACACATTGTACCTCCAAACAAGCTTGGTTGTTGGTCACAGTACTGATGTAGCATCTTTTGGATTGGATTTGATCTCCTCGGAGGGTCTCTTGTCGTCCATTCCATCTGATGAATTTCATAACCTGGTGAAAAGTGGAAGCGACTGCCTGCATCCCATGAAGCCAGGCCCGACCGAGGATGACGTTGTAGGGGCTCGGCGAGCTTACCACCACAAATTCGACGTCAATAACTCAGGAACCAGCTCGCACGGCTAGGGTCACTAAATCGAGTGGCCAAATCGGGGCACCAGTGAAGCTCACGAGGGGAGTTGATGCCACTCGGAGCTGAGAGGGAAGAAGGCCGAGGCTCTTGAAGGTCGAGTAAAACATTACGTCTTCCGAACTCCCTTGATCAATTAATACTCGTTGGACAGTCAATTTGTCAATTGCTAAGGTAACGACGAGAGCGTTCGTGTGAGAAAGTTGGAATCCTTTCAGATCTTCGGACGTAAAGGTTATAGGACCATTGCAGATCGGATCCTCCCATTTTCGTTTGGCCGAAGTATCAATATTACAAATTGAGAGAGCAGTGACAGCTCTATCAATTTTGTCACTGCTCTCTCAATTTTTGGATTGTAGCTCGGGAATTCTTTCTTCGGATACGAGGCCTTGAATGACGCTCACAAGGTTTTCGATGAGCAGTGGAGGAGGAGGCAATGGGTTTTTCCTGGTATCGATCCACGGGTTGAGATGCCCAGCCGCTGTAAGCTCCTCCAGATATTTTTTGGATGACTGACACTGAGTAGTGTAGTGTCCCTGCTCCTTATGGAATGTACACATCCCAGGGCCGCTCCCTGCGGTTCTTAAGAACCCCGTGGGCCAAACAAAAAATGGTAATTTACCAATGGTGTTTAGGAGTTTGTAAATTGGCACCGTGAATGCGGTACATTCGGCAATATACTCATCAGGTCGTGGCTCCCGTTTGTCTTGTTGCAACGATTGCTGCTCGTTTTTATTTCTTTGCGCGCTCTTGGAAGATTGGTTTTCCCTTATGTTGGCCACCTGTTTCTTGGCAGCTGGTGATACTTTGGAAGAGTCGGGTACTTTTGGAACGTTTCGTTCGGCGACTGCTTCCTCGTGCACGCAATCTTTTTTGATAATCGCCATTAGCTCTCCCATCGTCTTTGGTGGGTTTCGTGAGAGATCTCGAAACATAGCCAAAGAAGGATCCAATCCATTCTTGAACGATTCAGCCGCAACGCCTTGGTCACAGTCGGGGATCAGGTTGTACACCACCCAATACGATTCCGTGTAAAGCCGAAGGGTTTCTCCCGCCGCCCTTTTCATATTCACGAGCATGGACAACGTCTTCGGCTGGACGTTACTTGTTACAAATCGTTTCGTGAATTCCAATTCCAGTTCATTGAAGCACATGATTGACTTGGGCTTCAACTGATTGTACTAGAGCATGATTGGCTCACTCAGCGTAAGGGGAAAGATCTTGCACATGAGCACGTCAGAGAAATTGTGCAAGCTCATGGTTTGCCGAAAGCGGCATACGAACGCGACTGCGTCCTCCTTCGCTTCATAATGCTTGAGTTTTGGCATGGTGAATTGTTTGGGCGGCCTCTCCTATTGAATTGAGCCAATGAATGGGGAAGCCTTCGCCTTTCCGAGCTTGGAATTATCGTCGGGAGTGGGATTCGGCTAAGCGGCCGGAGGTAGGGTTAAAACACATGGTTCAGAAATCCTCCTACGCTCTCGGTGATGACGCCGAAGGCGTTCGATCCCCCCTCAGTGCCGATGACGTCCTTCTCTCGAGAGTTTCGGGGCTTCTCCTCCGGAGCCCAGTGGGTGATCATGGCGCATAACGGCGTCTTTGTCGATGGGTTGATACATGGTCGGCAAGCTTGTGAACTGATCATATAAGACTATCATGTTATCATGCCCCGTACGACATTCCCTGCTAATCGTTCCGTGGCGATCCTGGGAATTGACCGAACGTCGCTCCTTGCGATGGCGCTCGAAGATTGATCTTGTCTACTCGGATCATTCGGGATATTCCCCAGTGTGGGTATACCGTGGTGGGTAATTCAAGTTCATGAGCTGCTTCCCTTTCCTTGATTCCGTATCCTGTCGTGGGAGGCGATGTGTTTGGTTTGATACCCCTGCCCTATTGGTGCCAACTGTGGAACTTGTAGCTGATGACTTTGAGCTTTCGGCATGGATGACACTCGCAAGCCTGGGCCGCGTAGTCATAGGGGTTCGATGTCTGAGCTCGAGGCGCTCGAACACATTTTGTCGTTCGAATGGAATAAGTTCAGTGGTTTTTGATGGACAGGACATCCTGCTTCTTTTTCGTGATTTCTGCGGGTGACTTGGTTCGGCATGATGAACGTGAGTCGGCGTAGCAACCACGCCATCATCCCGATCCTCCAGTCGTTGTTGGAGCATGGCTATAATCGCCGCCTGGTGTCTTTGCTCCGCCAAGGCGGTATCCAACTCAGTTTGAGGAAAAGAGAGTTGACGAGAAATCGAGGGAATCATCCTAATAGTTTGACTGGGTTCGAGATTGACAGACCCGTACCCAGCCAAAACGAGGGTGAAGTTCTATGGGCCCGGCGGTGGAAGTCGTTGTGCCATTTGTTCTGTATAGAAGAAGAGAGAAGTGAAAGAACACAATCTAGAGCGATATCAGATCCACTGTTTACTAGGGAAGAGTAAACAAGTAGTGCGTCAATCCCCAGCAGAGTCACCAATTGTGGGGGGCTGATTTCACCGTGATCTTATTGAACCTTCTTCTTGAGACTATGGGAGTGTTGAAGTGATCTTGTGTACCTACAGAACCGGAGGGAGCTGTTCCTTCGGGATGAAGCTCGACGAACAAGTCAGTAAGCGGAGGAAGAAGGAGAAGTTTAGTCAGAATATTTGCTAGGAGAGAGAAGTGAGTAGTAGTAAATTTTTCTAGACCCCTTTACCGCTGGGGGTGGTCTTATATTTATAGGCAAAGATGTTGAGTGCTGCATAGGCTGGTTCTGCAACCCACGTGGTGCGCCACGTTCGGATGACGTCACATGTCAAGTGCATTTATTAGGCGTCACTTCTCTGAAGGTTACAGAGCCGCGTTTGTTAGTGTCAGAGAAGTCACATCATTCAGAGATGTCACTTCGACTATCAGAGAAGACAGCTAGCGTATCACCAGAAGCTTCCACAGAGGCGGTGCCCGAACAGATATTTTCCCGAATGAACGAAGTCCTTTCCGAACGTTCACCAAGTAATCCGGAGAATGATAAAGTATCCGAACAAATTCAACCCGTTGACGCTCGGATTATTTCGACGTTCGGTGATGACGCACAGAAGGTCCTCGTATCCTTCGGAAAAAGGGATAATATTACACACCAACCCACAGACGAACTGAGACAACTAAACGACGAGTTCAAACAGAATCGACCCCTCTGAACTCCTTGAACCTTCGGATATTTCGGCCCACTACACCTTTCTCCCAAGATGAAGCTCCTCATCTAAGGCATACAACTTGAACTCCAACCGATGCCCTGGCGGGTGATGTCCAGTTGTCAGCAACTTGGGGCCACGCCACCCGGGAACCTTCCAGTCATTATTCCTTTCTTTTATCTCACCATATTCTCCATCCACCTCCTCCTCCTTACCGGAAAATCCCTCCGGCAATCCCTTCAACGACGGCCGTATGTTCGCCACAACCCAGTGGGTCCACGGTACGATGGGCCCATCCGGGTCGGACGCGTCAATGTCCTGCACCACCAGAGCTAAACTCTTCGTCCCCGCTGGAATGTTATACCATTCCAAGGGACGTGATAAGTTCTTTTTGGCACCTTGACCGTCGCCTGTGTATTTTCTTGGTAGTCTCCTGTTGTGGTCTATGGTTGGAGAAATCAATCGGAATTCTTCAGTCGTGTTTGCCATTGTTTGTGTCGAACTTGAAACCTTAGTATTTGTTCCACGTTTTTTTGGTGCTAAATTTGGTGTGAAATTTGCGTTGGATTTGACTTGGGAGGGTAGTTTCCGAGAATTTATAGGTGTTTGGTTATTACATTTTCGAAAATCCTTGGGTACTGGATAAAGGAAGTACCAAAAATATGTAAAACTTCTTGCGGAGCTTAGTTTTGGATCCTTCACGAATAATTCAAATTGTTCACTTATTTTTAAATAATATTTCAAATTTGCTTACAAAAAATCAGTTTCATTGAATGTGTGTACGTGATTGATCTAATATTGCAAGTTTTATTTTAGAATTTAAAATCTTAAATTCTAAGAATTTTTAAATTATAGAATGAAACTTGGAATATTGGATCAATCACTTATACACATTCAATAAAACTGAATATTATCTAGGCCATTTGAAGAATTACTTTCAACATAATGAGCAATTTGAATTATTCTTGTGAGACCGAAAAAGTGGGCCCTGCAATCCGTTGTACATTTTTGGTACCTTTATTCCATACCAATAGTTTTTTTCGGGCAAGAAGTTTCGAGTTGGCATGATACACACAACAGTTGTATGTGTCATTTATCAAATTCAGACTGTCCATATGTGTTTGAACGATTTAGATTTTTTAAAAAAATTTTACAAGAAAAAGTTTTAACAAATCTTGACAATTTATTACAATAATGAACAGCTAAAGATTAATTCTGTTTGGTTGATTGCACAACCGTTGTGCGAGTGGGGTTTCTGTGTCTGCACGTGTTTAGACATGTGGAACATTTTGGTGCGTTCTGGACAAGGAAGGGCCAGGTGTCTGCTTTCCATTGTTTTGTTGGACTGGGCACTTGAATTTAGGCAGAAGGGTCCAGACCCAAAAAAATTTAGAAAATGGAGCAGTAGAAATCTAGGGAGGGAGAAGAGTCTGGTGGTCGCATCTGCGTCATTTTATTCAAATCTTGAACATACGAGTCATATGACCTATGAAGACTCGACTCCCATCCAGTTTGCTTTTGTTTTGGTCATTTCTGAGTCTTTCTCGAGCTTATAATAATGATAAGAATTATTCATTTTTATTTTTTAGAGCCAGTTGAAAATACCGATCACGTCGAAAATCACATTAATTGAATACCGGTTAGTATACTTTCGCAACGCATTAAGTTTGAAAAATATATATCACACAATTAGCTAGAAAATTAGTATTTCAAAAAATATTATAATTGAAAGGATTAAGCAATAAAGAAGAGCAGTCAAAAGATTTTCATGATTCGAAAGGAATATCATTTTAAATTTAGATCAACAAAAGTAGAATTAGGTCAAATGTAATACTCCCTCCGTCCCATGAAGATGGTATTTTTTACTATTCACGTCTCTCACAAAACTTTCTATATTTTCTAATTTATAATATTTTCATATCCAATATAGATTTTTTTACAATCATAAAACTATTATGAATTACCCAAATATAGCCATTTTTTCAGGAGATGTGAATGGTGAATGTAAAGACCCGATATTTTTTGATAAATAACAATAATCATCAAAACGATATATATATATATATATATATATAATGCTCTTTAGCTTATTTAATGCGAAAAATTATTTATGTCGTCACGCTAATTTTATTTCTATAATTGATCGTGTGCGTGCGTATCAGACGAGATTTTTTTAGTGTGTGCGTGTGTTGTCCCGGACCAAACCCAGCCTTTTTCCCATTTCATTTTCGGCAGAGAAGGGAGACAAATTCCCCCCATTTTACTCCCTAATTCCCTCATATTTGGACAACACATAAGTACCCATGGGTCATTAGCCTCATTACCCCATGGAACCCACTCTTATACCTCTCTTTCCCATTTTTCTTTTCTGTCATCCAGCACCCTTCGGCTGAGCGAGAGAGAGAGAGAGAGAGAGAGAGAGAGAGGAGAAGAACAACAACAACAACCAGCCGGCACCACCGCCACCGCCCGAAGCTCACCTGACCACCGTAGCTCCATTCCCCAAACCTCCTGCATTTCCACTGGACACCATCACCTCCTGCCGTGCTCAGCATCGCCATCCGACCTAGCTCCGGCCACCGCTCCGACCCGCCACCGAATCACTCCGAAACCCGTTTCGCTGGATGAGAGGTAGTTCGGAACTCATCTCCCTAAGTATATATCGCTTTTCTAAATTGATTTTAGCGTTTCAATGTGATAGTATTCGAACCCGGTGTCGCGGATCGAGTTCGGCCCAAAAACCCCCTGTTTCTTCCTTCAAATGCAACAGCCTCTGGTTTGGAAGTTATTTGAAATGATTATGGTTAAGCCCTCGTGCGTGGTTAATTTGTACATTCAACTCTAGTGCATAAAGTGTAACATTTTAAGCCCCAAGTTTGATAAGTCCCGATCGAGTCCGTCCGAACTCCCCTGTTTTATCTTTTCTTTTCTTCCGAAATGTGCAGCTGCAGCAACGTTGAAGCTGTTTTGGGAATAAAAAAAATTGTCACTGGAATGTGGAAAGATTAGCTTAGAATAATAAAGGTTTAGTCCCTCGAGTTGCATAGCTTGTAGATCGACCCTAGTGTACTAAGAAAATGGTATGATAAGTTCCGAGGTACATGAGTTCCGGTTCGATTCTAATTTTATTGCATGATTAATTTTTATCGCATGCTTATGTGTTGTTAGCATGTTAATTAGTAGTTTTAGTTGAAACGTTGAATCTTGCAATATTCTATTGTGCTTGTAGATTGGACTAATAGGTTTCCGAGGTTGGTTGCGATGTGCGGATTCAACATATTAGACGTGAAAGTAGGTTTAATGGAAAATGAATAATATGAGAGGATGTGATTTTAGATTACGGGCAATCCTAGTTTGGAACCCGTGGTGATGTATTGTTGATGAATGATTGGTGGTGATCTGTTGAAAGTATGGATTTACGAAGCCTGGGTACGGCATGGTGGTGGTCGGCTCTCGGATGTTGGGACGGGTCATAAGGGAGGTATTGTGCTTGTGTCATAACCCGGGCTTGAATGTGCTCACGTGCGCATCCGGTGAAGTTTTATCTGAACTTATGGTCGCGGATGGGATACCGGGTATATAACTTAGGTATCTTTCATCCAAATCTGGAAAAGGGGAGTCGGACCACACCAGTGTTTGTGCCAGAGGTTATGGGTAGGAACGGATCTGTGGATAAGATCCGAGATTTCACTTAGGTTAAAGATTAGTAATGAAATAATGGACTTGTTCTCTTTTGATGTTATTCTTATTGCATTCCTATTATATATCTTGTTGCTTGTAAATTATGGGTTCGGGTGGGTTTTGGCTACTGAGCGTCATCGCTCACGGTACTATGTTGCCCTGGTAACTCGAACGCCAGGTACTGAAGACGGAACAGAAGTGTCGTACGATTCGATCGAATTCAATCCTATTGAGGAAGAAGCTGAAAACCTTATTTTTTTTCGTACGCTTAGCCGCTCTGATTAATTTAAGTCAACTTTATTTCGGAAGCTTCTAAGTTTATTTGGAAATTGCAATATTTCGACTTATTTGAAATGGTTGTAATATAATGACATATGTTTTTGAAATGATGACGTAGTAATTCTATGGATTTCCCTTGGGAAAATTGTCTTTGGAAATCTTAAAGCCAGAAAAAAAAAATATTATTGGAAAATCTATTTTCAATATCTTTTGAATGTCTTCGAATTTTCGGGGCGTTACAAATGGTATCAGAGCTCTAGGTTCAAACCCTCGGCTTTGGGTAGATTGGGTAGATCAGTTTCCAAGAGTGTTATCCAAGGTAGTTATGCGCTTAATCTATCTATTGTCTTAGCTACTATACGATATTTTATTTTATTATAAGAGTACCATATAAATATGTCTTGTCGCCTGATGCAACTCTGTCAAAGTATTGAAGTCAACGACTCCAAGAAGGAGATAGAAGGACTCGCTCCTACTGTGTATGTAAGTCGATCAACGCGGTCAAAAAGTTCTCGTTCGAAGATAATGTGATAGACCTTGGCAATCGTTGGAGAAAAGATTGAGGCCGTCGAAGAGGCTACCTTGGAAATTAAGTACCTGTTGAAAGATGATTTTCCTTCCTCATCTAGGCTACGATCAGAGATAAGTTGGAAAGGGTAGGGTCATTGTGTGAACGTACCGTGAGAAAACTTAAGTCTTGCATGTATGACTTGCAGCTAGGGCTAACTATAGTAAGCGCGCGTGTCTGGCCCATGTGGCACTTTTTTTGCATAGTTATGTGACCCTTCCTACATACTTACTTTCAATTGTCAAAAAAAAAAAAAAAAATCAAAAGCTGTTTTGTAACATCAAAATTATTGCCACGATTATGTATTTAGAAACCCTTAACCCTAACTTCGTACGAACACTTTCACCATTGTCAAAGCCACCTACGTCAACAACAATGCTTACGCCAATGTCAAGATCGACATGAAAAGAAGCCCCATGTGATACCAAGTAACCTCAAGATTTTGCAACTTGTTCGAGCGATCACCATCATAATTGTATTGACTTCTCGACCTCAAGAGCTGTACACCCCTCAAGCTAGTGGACTGAGGAATAAAATCACGATGTCATCACAACTCTTCAAATGTGAGCTGCCCACATCATACGTTGAGCTAGCCCACCCCAAAAAAGTGGGGAATCGTAGTTAAGCAAATTGAGAAGCTGCTGGAAATCTCAAACACCAGAGAAGATGGTGGTATGCATTACTTGGCGTCTTACCAAATCTAGGGAAAGGTCAACCATTAGTGAGACGTGATCAAGCAGCCAAAATGTGGACTCTATTTGAGGCACTACTCTTAAGAAGATAATCTTGGACATGGATAGACTATCTGCCCATTGCATTGCTATCAACTGCTATTAATAGAAGTGAAGATTTATTTTTTGAAATGGAGGTCCTACTCTTTAAGGGGGATGGAAGAGCTATCGACGATTATTCATCTAAATCTTTTTTCTCATTGTATTCTAACCGTCCGTTATTTTTTCAATCTCTTTGGACTCTTCCTTGTTAGAACTATGAATTCAACCCCCAAATCGTTGAACTCCTTGTAAATTCCAAACACCGAATCCTTGTGACATTTTATGTTTGTTTCTGTGAGTTTGTTATTTCTAAAGATCATCTTGTTCCAACCTTTCTTAAATTGCATAGATTTGATTGTGAAGTCAACGGTTTACTCAATTACGAGTCTAAACTTCCTAATCCCTTGCCTACTGCATGCCTAGAGCAATCCTCGTTTATTTATTTTTTGGCCAGCGCACTATCAACTATTCACAACCTTCAATTCTTTTGATATCCCAGCAACACATGTCTTCGACATTTCAAAACTCTAATTCCGTGAACGTATTTCAATTTTTAATGTTGGAGTTGTCTAGTTCTTGAATAAACATATTGTTATATGCTTCACCTTCTTTGGGCTATGTACCCTGTCTTGAGATGATTATAAGATTCAATCATCATTTCATCAATTTCTTGTTCTATTCAAAGAATGGACCCAAAAGTCGTCGTTTATTTTTCGCTTGTACTCATTATTATTTTTCCTTCTTTTAAACCACCATAGTTAGATACTTGTTTTGAAATACGTTTGGCCGAGGTGACACAAAACAAATATCTGGTTCGGTCTCATCATTGGATCTTGTAATCCTTTCAAAACCTATCGCAGTAAATTTATATTTTTGGTATGAGAATCCTTGTTTATTCCATAGCAATATTTGGAAGCCCAAGTATTTGTGTATTCCATTCACATGTTAGACTTTTTATCAGCACTATTTCAATGATGAAATTCTTCAAATCCAAATCATTGAGTTCGACTTTGGTTAACTTGATTCTCATTGTTCTCATGTTCCAACTCAACTCAAAACTACTAGTACTTCGACTCGTGGAGGAGGATATGTTCGTACTCTCTATTAGGTTCTATGACCTTTGAGCATTTGAGTCATGTTTGAAATCTCTTGGAAATTCTCACCTATTCATTTCTTTTGGAGAAAAGTATCATCCACCGTCTAAGAGGTAGGAAATCTTACGGCAGACTCTACATCAACGAGATTATTTGATTGCATGGAGTGCCGGCATATGGAGTTTTAATTTGATCGAAACCCCGCTTCACCTCTAACTTTTGGGGAAGCCTGTAGAAAGCATTGGGAACAGATATCTGAATGAGCACAGCTTTTCAACCTCAAACTGATGAACAGTTTAGAAAAAAACTGCTCAGATCAAGCCCTTCTCGGTCATTTTTTTTGCTGATTTCACGCGGGTACCCTTAAAATCACGTTCTGATCACATTGAGCGGCTCGGATCATCGAAATTCAATCAGAAAATAGGAGGTGCGGACGGGTGCGGATCGTAAGGGTGTGGACTTGATCCGGACTGTATATATATATATTTTGCTCTTTAGTTTATTTAATGCGAAAAATTATTTATGTCGTCACGCTAATTTTATTTCTATAATCGATCTTGTGCGCGCGTATCAGACGAGATTTTTCTAGTGTGTGCGTGTGTTGTCCCGGACCAAACCCAGCCTTTTTCCCATTTCATTTTCGGCAGAGAAGGGAGACAAATTCCCCCCATTTTACTCCCTAATTCCCTCATATTTGGACAACACATAAGTACCCGTGGGTCATTACCCCATGAAACCCACTCTTATACCTCCCTTTCCCATTTTTCTTTTCTGTCATCCAGCACCCTTCGGCTGTGTGAGAGAGAGAGAGAGAGAGAGAGAGAGGAGAAGAAGAAGAACAACAACCAGCCGGCACCACCGCCACCGCCCGAAGCTCACCTCACCACCGTAGCTCCATTCCCCAAACCTCCTGCATTTCCACTGGACACCATCACCTCCTGCCGTGCTCAGCATCGCCATCCGACCGAGCTCCGGCCACCGCTCCGACCCCCACCAAATCACTCCGAATTCCATTTCGCTGGACGAGACGTAGTTCGGAACTCATCTCCCTAAGTATATATCGCTTTTCTAAATTGATTTTAGCGTTTCAAAGTGATAGTATTCGAACCCGGTGTCGCGAATCAAGTCCGGCCCAAAAACCCCCTGTTTCTTCCTTGAAATGTGTAGAAGGCCGAACATAAGAGTTCGCTATAGAACGAGCCAAATAAAATCTGTGCCAAGCCCGGTCTTCGAGCTTGGCTACCGTCCCTGCTGTTCATCGCCGTTCCACACTGGACCAGGCTCAGCGGAAGACTGATCCGTGTTCGGCCACATCTGTCGTCGGATCCTTGTGCAACAATTATTCTCCTGACGGTCGTAAGTCAGGATCGGCAAGAGTCGTGTTCGGCCACCTTCGACGACGGGTCACTTGTGACTGTCCTCCCCTGTCAATCATGTGCCCGATCGGCAAAGGCGTGTTCGGCCACCCGCAGAGCAAGGCCACTGCCGACCACGGCTAGCCGCTGATGTGCATGTCTTTCCACGTGTAAAAGCGGTTATAACAGAAGATGATTATGAGCGCACATGGGTGTGCCAGCTCAGCCCTAAAAACGGTTACCAGATCTATCTGGTGACGTCATGATGACGCTGCCTAACCCGCGTTAGGCATATGCTTGTGCTTGGAGAGCAAGTGAAGGAGCTCTATAAATACCTAGCGGTGGAAACCCTAAAGAGGTACACGCTACTACATACTCACTCTCGTAATCTTCTGCCTACTCTCTCTGCACTTTACTCATCCTCACGCCGGAGGGCCTTGTCGGGACAACCCCCGGCCTGGTCTTTAGTCGTGCGCTCACTGTGCAGGCTAGGAGAAGACTCGATCACCAAGCCACCAGCGGAGGAAGAGATCGAGGATCACGGGCCACACAATTGGTGAACCCGACATGAAATCGCTTCTGATTCAAACGGCTCTCACATCCTCCGAACCCCCCACTCCTCCGTGAAACGACTACCAAACCACTCACCATGGGCGGAGATCAGATGGGTGTAGCTATCTCAAGGACTAAAGACGCTAGCGGAAATGTCATCCCCACAACACCCCATGAAAGGCACATGTCCATCTCCCTCGCACCAGGATCCGGCCTCTCACCAGTCACGGACGACGTGACGACGGCCTACATCCGATTGCTGCAGCGTCGCGACGACGAACGCGATAACGAGTTGGCCGCGCTAAGGGCGGAGGTGGCCCAAATGAAACAACACATGCAGCAAGACACCACCCCCGCCGCATCCAGATCTGGTGGAGGAGGGGATGGAAGAAGGCAAACACCACCTCCACCTCCACCACCACCACCACCGCAAAGACGTCAGGACGAGGAAGGCCAACGAGGGTCCGTGAAAGACCGCCTAGGCTTCACCCCGGCACCGGGCGACGCCAGAGAAATAATCCTTTACAAGCGACCCACCGCATCCAGAACACACCGCTCAAAAGAACACCGCGATCGAACCAACACAAGAGATACCGAGTCGTTCACAAGCACCTACTCCACTGGCCGCGCAGAATTCTCTCGCACAACGGTTTCGCACCGTAGCCGAGATTCCGCGCAGACCAGACGCCATGTATTTGAACGACTCGGAGAAATCCCTGCAGAAAAGCCCGAAAACAGCAACCGTGGCCGACGAAACGGAAAGGGCGTGCGTATTGACGAGCCAAAGGAGACCAAATCCCGAAAGGACAGGGGGGAAATGATTGATGAACATTGCCGGGTAACAACAGATCTACGAGACAAACTCCGGCACCGGAACCACGAGAAGTCTTCAGATAGAGAGTCCAAGAGAACAAGGACGGACGAGCACGGCAGGCCGCCACGCCCTGGTTTTGAGCGGCAACTAAAGGATCTCGGCGTCTCTCCCTTCGCCCCCCACATAATCAACACGACGGCCGAACCCAACTTCCACCTGCCAAAGTTTACAAAGTTTGACCCCACCACATGCGAAGCCTACACCCATCTTATTCACTTCCGTCAAACCATCGAGCTATGCACTACAAGAGACGAAATCAAATGCAAAGCGTTCCCATCCAGCCTCGGCTCTCTTGGACTCCAGTGGTTCAACAAATTGCCCGCTGGATCCATACGGAACCTGGCCGACCTTGAACGCACCTTCAACACTCTCTTCATCACCAGTAACAGGACAGCCAAGGAGCCTGAATCCTTGTCCCAGATGAGGAAGCTCCCAAATGAAACGCTAAGACAATATGCCGAACGTTATTGGCAGCTGTTCAACGAAATCCCTGGAATCGATGAATATTGGGCTGCGCGTACTTTCAAAAACAGTCTGGAAATCGGCAGCAAGATCCTAGACGAACTCGCCATCCGCCCACCACACGGCATGGGAGAATTAATGCGCGTCGTAAAGAGATTCTGTGCTCTTGAAGAGTTTTATGCGGACCGTGCGGCCCAGGGCATCCCGAGCTTGACAGCATCCTTCACCTCGGCCGCAGCCCAACTGCCGGCACCAGCAATCATCCAACACCCTCAACCCAAGAAGCAGGTGCACAACATCAAAGAAGGGAAAAAACGCCAGCCAAAAGAGCATGACTACGTGGCCGAAACCACCCACTTCAAGGAACCCATTTGGTCTTTTCTGAAAGAGATAATGAGGCAACCATGGTTCGAGTGGCCGACGGGCAAGCTCGGCGCAGACAACGGCCAAGCTGATCAAAACCCGAGAAAGAAGTGCTCGTATCACAATGAGCTCGGCCACTACACGACGGCATGTGCCCCCTACAAGGCACTGTTGGAACGTTTGGTGACTCAAAGCCATCTCGATCAATACATTGACCGATCAAAAACGCCCACCCGGCAGACAAATCCCAACCCCAATGAACAGCGCCCACTAATACACGTTATCCACGGCCCAGTGTCAAAGGAATTTGAATCAACTCTTCAGGCCGACCTTAGCCGCGCATCAACTTCCAAGCAGGTACTCGCAGTAGGACCTGGATCCAAACGTCCACGAACAGAAGAGTTGCCCAAATGGATGATTATTTTTACCGAGCGCGATCTTGAACCTGTGCAAACACCACACTCCGACGCTCTCGTCATAACCGTCCAAATTGGAGTGCATGACGTCAAACGCATTATTGTCGATCAAGGAAGTTCAGCAGAGGTCATGTACTATGACCTTTCAAAAAGCTGGATCTACCTGAGTCAGCCCTACAACCTACCGACGTACCCCTCATCGGCTTCAACGGTGCACCCGTCTGGCCGCTTGGCCGAATCTTCCTCCCAGTCGTCGTTGGCTCAAAAACTCTGACTGTCGAATTCATCGTCGTCAACGCACCAAGCCCATACAACGCCATCCTTGGCCGAACCTGGCTCCACGGAATGCAAGCCGTCGCTTCTACCTACCACCAGGTCGTCCGCTTCATCGGCGCCACAGGACGACAGGAAGATTTGCGGGGTGACCAAGTGGCCTCCAAAAAGTGCTATGTCTCTGCCATCCACAACTCCGCCAAAGCCAAACAAGTACAATGGGTTGAAGTCCCCGACATGGTAGTAACCGACGACGTCGGCCAAAAAGCAGAAGACAAAGCAGAGGAAGACCTCGTCCAGATGCCGATCAACAACGATGGCTCCCGATTCTTCCTCATCAGCTATTCCATCAGCGAGGCTGACCGCAAAGAAATGTTTCAATACCTCAAGAAAAATATCGAAGTCTTTGCTTGGACCCCCAACGAAATGCCGGGGGTCGACCCGAAATTCATCAGTCACTCCCTCAACATCAAGAAGGACGCTAAACTTGTCATCCAGAAGGCACGGCGATCTGCAGCCGAACACGCCGACGCCGTCGTCGAAGAAGTCAAGCGTCTGCTGGAGGCCAACGCCATCCATGAAGTACAATACCCGACATGGCTGTCCAACACTGTGGTTGTTAAAAAGAAAAACGGCAAATGGCGAGTTTGTGTGGATTATACGAATCTCAACGACGCTTGTCCAAAGGATTGGTTCCCACTGCCGAAAATTGATCAACTTATGGACGCAACGGCAGGACATGCTCGGCTTAGCTTTCTGGACACCTACCGTGGCTACCACCAAATTGCCATGGACCCCGACGACATGGAGAAAACTGCTTTCATCACGCCATATGGCATCTTTTGCTACCGCGTCATGCCCTTTGGACTCAAGAATTCTGGGGCAACGTTCAACAGAGCAATATTCAAGATGTTGGAAGAACAAATCGGCCACACTGTGGAGGCTTACATTGACGACCTGGTCATCAAAAGCAAGAAGGAATCCAACCACCTGCGAGACTTGGCCGAAGTTTTTGACATCCTCAAGCTACACAAGCTACGGCTGAATCCTGAGAAGTGCGCGTTCGGGGTAAGCGCTGGGAAATTTCTCGGACACCTGGTCAGTTGAAGAGGTATCGAGGCCGACCCCAACCAAATCAAAGCTGTTCAAAATTTGTGCCCACCCAGGACGATCAAGGAAGTTCAAAGGCTCACTGGGATGGCAGCGGCTCTCAACCGATTCATCAGCAAATCCTCAGACAAATGCCACGCATTCTTCCACGCCTTGAAGGGCAAAAGCCGACGCAGCTTTGAATGGACCCCAGATTGTGACTCAGCCTTTGCCGAACTAAAAGACTACTTGAAATCGGCCCCGCTGTTGGTAAAACCTAAAGAGTTTGAAACTCTTTATCTCTATCTCGCCGTGTCCGCTCACGCAACCAGTTCTGCACTTGTACGGCGGGAAGGCGCCGATGACAAGCCCATCTATTTCACAAGCAAGACCCTCCTTCCAGCTCAATCTCGTTACCTACCACTTGAAAAGTTAGCCCTTGCTCTCGTCTCAGCGGCCAGGAAGCTCCTGCCCTACTTCCAATCACACTCAATCGTCGTCCTAACAGAACACCCCCTCAAAGCTCTCTTTCGAAAGGCGGATCTGTCTAACAGGGTCTCCAAGTGGGCAGTTGAGCTAGCAAACTTTGATATCCATTTCGAACCACGAACGGCAATCAAAGGACAGATTCTTGCAGATTTCATTGCTGAGCTTACTCCAGCAGACACTGAACTCCTCAACGTACCCATCCCAACACAAACCGTCACCGAGCATCAATTATCACCAGCACCTTGGCACCTTTTCCAAGGCGACATTTGGCGTCTGCATGTTGACGGAGCGTCAAACAGCAACGGAGCAGGGGCTGGGGTCGTCCTAGTCTCCCCCTATGGCACAATACACGAAAGTGCTATCAGCATCGACTTCCCCGCCACAAACAACGAAGCTGAATATGAAGCCCTCCTTGCCGGCATACGCTCAGCCATCGCAATGGAAGTCACCAACCTTGTTGTCTACTACGACTCCCAACTCATCGTCAATCAAGTACTCGGTGACTATGAAGCTCGGGACCCTCGAATGTCGAAATACCAAGCCACGACAACTGAGCTCATCTCTAAGTTTCACAATTTCAGCATCGAACAGATCAACCGAGAGCACAACGCACACGCGGACGCACTTGCTGGCCTCGCATCGGCATCCACAGCCTCAGAATTCAGAACCATCAACTTCGGCAGCATTGGCCGTCCGTCCTTTGAACCCATTCCAGAGGTACTCAACATTGAACTCGGTCCAAGCTGGATGGATGAAATCGTTGCGTTTCTAAAGCACGACACCCTGCCCACAGACAAGAAGGAGGCTTATCGTGTGAGGAACAAGGCCGCTTACTACTGGCTTTCTGAAAGCGGCCACTTATACAGGAAATCCATCTCCGGACCGTATCTCTTCGTTATCCACCCCACCCAAGTGCCCAAAATCCTGACAGAACTTCATTCAGGCAGCTGCGGCTGCCATTCTGGCGGCCGCTCCCTTTGTCAACATGCCATGAGCCAAGGCTACTTTTGGAAGAACATGAAGAAAGACTGCGAAGAAGTTGTCCGCAAATGCCGACCGTGCCAGCTTTTTTCCCCCATACCAAAGCAACCCGCCCAGAATCTCTCTCCTATTACCAGCCCTTGGCCCTTTGCACAATGGGGGCTCGACATTGTCGGAAAACTACCAACAGCTCCAGGAGGATTCAAGTTCTTGATCACAGCAACAGACTACTTCTCCAAATGGGTAGAGGCCGAACCCCTTGTGACAATCACAGAAGTTGACGTTCGCAGATTTGTTTGGCGAAACATTGTTACAAGATTCGGAGTTCCATACGCCATCGTATCAGACAATGGAAGCCAATTTGTCGGTAAAGACCTGACCAGCCTCTGTGAGGAATTTGGGATACGCTTCTTCAACTCCACACCAGCATACCCCCAAGGGAACGGACAAGCCGAGGCTACGAACAAGACCGTCTGCGCTGGGATCAAGCGACGACTGAACTCCAAGAGAGGAAAATGGGCTGAAGAATTACCACGTGTCCTCTGGGCTTACCGTTCTACACCCCGGCGCTCAACCGGCCAAACCCCCTTTTCAATGGCATTCGGCATGGAGGCAGTAATCCCACTGGAGTCCAAGTTCCCCACTCTGAGGACTGAGAATTTTGATCCAAAGACTAATGAAGAGGCAGTGGAACAAGAATTGACTTTGGCAGAAGAAAAACGCGACGACGCTCAGCTAAAGCTCGCCAAATACCAACAATAAGTTGCAAGAGGCTACAACCGAAGTGTTCGAACCAAGACCTTCAAGCCAGACGACTTGGTTTGGCGAAAGGTGGTGCAAGTTAGCAAGAAGCAGAAGTTCAAACCCAACTGGGAGGGTCCTTTTCGCATTGTCAAGATCGCTGGTGAAGGTGCCTATGTGCTGGAGGACATGAATGGGAAAGTTCTCAGTAACCCATGGAATGCACAGAACCTCAAGAAGGCATACATGTAGCCGGAATTCCAACAGTGTGCCTCATGTTCGGCCACTGTTTATCCATTTATTCTTTGTTGGCTTCGGCCCATGTTTTACATTTTCTCCTGTACTTCAAAATTTGAGGAATCAAAAGAAATTTTATCTGGCAGTCATTTACAGTTCAAAATAATTTCCATTGAATTTATATTCTACCTCGGCTACTTGGCCAAACACAAACGATGACCTCGGTCACACCCACAAACGGCTCTAATGCCTCCGCTTCGGCCACTATTGCTACCCAAAAGAAGCAAAAACGGACATCAGGTCCACCGAGCCCAGAAACACACAATATGGTTGGAATTTGGGCTCGGGTTTGGCTTAGCAAGACGCTATGGTCGGCTACAGCCCGGTTACACTCACGTTTTGGTGAGCAAACCACCCACAAACATTAAATAGTTTACTTACAGACTAAGACCAGACAAATTTACCGAGCGAGCCTCAAACTACGGTTTTGTGCCCTCCACAACTTTGGCGAACAATCTCAGTATCAACTATACTAGCAAACTAGCCGAAACCAACACACGCTCGGCAAGTTCTCTTTATTCTATTTTTACTCAACTTTGGTTCAAGCTCGGCAATACCTACAGCTATCAACTTCAACAATTGGACAAACGTTCTTACCACTAGGCCGAACCCAAACCAAAGTGGGGGCTACAGGACAATTACTACTACATTAAACAAGGCTCAGCAAAATTTCACATCAACACATCTAATACTGACCAGGCTCGGCTCTGTTGTCAATGCATCGTTCAAAGCTCGGCAAACACCAAAATGATGCAGTCTCTACTTAGCTACATGTCAACTTAACTCAGCCGACCCAAAACCATAGAAGGAGCTACGAATAACCATGATCTCAAACAAATCTCAAAAACAAGCAAGTATGACAAATTCAAGGAGGCATTGCAAAAAGACATCACATTCAAGCTCGGCGAAACGTTCAAAGACAATATTCATTACATCTGGAACGGCAAAATCCAAACTAGGATCCGTCCAGTCCAAAAAGTTTTGAAAAATAAAAACGAAAAGTCAAGCTTGAGAAACGTCCTCAGTCATTGCAGCATCAGCCTCGGCAGTAGTCTCTGCAGCCTTTTCCATTTCCTTAGGCTGCTCCTGGATGTCCTCAGCCACCTTCTCCCCACCAGAGCCGTCTAGACCTTCAGCATTGGCCTTTGTAAAGTCTTCAACTTCGTCGTCACTATCTGGGAACTCCTCGGGAGAAAGAGGCTCACACTCCTCGGCAGTATAAGGAAGTTCGAGCTCGGGAACCACTGCCGCTGGAATAATGGACAAATCGGGCTCGATCTTCATTGCTTCGCCGACAACATTCACACCAGCCTTATACCCCGCTCGATACGCGATCGGGACTCTCGCCTTGACTTCGTCATTTACCATCGACCTAGCCTCCCTCACGTACTCGAGACCAGCATGGTCATACCCAGCTTGATACGCCTTCTCATCGACCTCCTTCATCTTTCTCTTTTCCCGCCTAGAGACTTGACCAAGCTCACGCTCGGCCTTCTTAAGTTTGTCAGCCATCTCCTCCTTCTCCATCTCCAGCTCGGCAATTTGAGCCTTCGCCATTTTTAGGCTCCCTTTATAACTTCGGGACTTCTCACGCTCGACCTTCAGATCGTCATAAAAACGACCCCGCTCGGCCGTCAAGAGCTCGGCTTTCTGAGAAGCACGAAGAATAGCTTGGCCGGCCTGCATAGCACCAGGAACACAAAACTCACAAAATATCCTCAAAAATGGAAGAAACAAGGAAAGTAGCTGGGCTAGGTTATTTACCTGAACAACATAGGCACTGGCATGGACCAGACTCGGCAAGAGCTCATCTGGAACCTTTGCCATATCGCTCGGCAAAGCAAGACCTTGGAGCATGGTAGGGGCTAAACCGGGATCCAGCTTAACACTATCATTCACAGAAATAACCCGCCCCTTGGACGTCGCATACGAGGGCGCGAACTCCTGCACTATTGCTCGGCCACCCGAGCCCCCAGATCTGTCGTCTGCCTTCGACCCTCCTGCGACAGAAGACTCGGTCTGATCCTTCTCTCTTGGAGTCGGCATCGGCGGTCTATTCGAGACTGTTTGAACAGTTTTTTGCTTCTTTGAAGCGGGCTCGGCAGCAGCAGCATCCTTTTGCCGAGCCAAGACCCCGTCTCTCAGGTTCATTCGTATGACGTTTCTCTTGCCCATATCTTCGGCGAATGCAGGAATAAGAGTTTGCAGGGGAGGAATATTCAGACCTGGAAGATAAGACGGTTGGCTTTCCTGAAACCAGAACTCCGCTGACTTCTTCAAAGTTGGAAATTTAACCCTTGGAGCTTTGGCCTTCGCGCTCGGCTTATCAAACTTCTTCTTTCCTCCAACCTCCTTGCTCGGCCCTGCTCCTTTCTCCCTTCTCTTCAACTTCCCCCTATATGAAGGGTCGTAACCTAATAACGTTGGCGCGTCACGGCAAATTTGGGCCTTCAACGTCTCTACATTCCTTTCGTCGGCCAAATCCTGTTGTCGCTTTGTGATCGACCGGTGATCTGTGAAAAGTTAATAGGTAGATAATTGTCAGGGGCTGTTTCCAAAGAAAATATGCGACTGGCGAGATGAAGAAAAGTAAATAACCTCAAAAATCTTTTATCTTCGGCACCGAGAACAGCCGTGCCACTTGATCGCCAAACTCATAATTACCACTAACTTCAACATAGAAATTAGCCCATTTATCGCTGTCGGGAAGCCCGTCTATCAGTGGCTCCTTGCCACCACGCGTCGATAAGTACCTACGGTCGGTCTTGCCGTGCCTGGACATGATGTACGTGTGAAAGACGTCGGCTACATTGAACTCAAGGTTATGGAGTTCTTTCAATTTGATTACAGCCATCACTATCCTAAAGCTGTTGATGGCGAAATAGTGGGGTACAAGCCCGAACTTAGCAAGCAACTCCCTCAAAAATGGGTGAAGAGGGAACCTGAGGCCAGCTTCACATATAGCCATAAGGGGAACCGTTATGTGCTCGGGATGATGTTCCACCTTATCTCTAATACGGTTACTAGCTACCTGACTGACAACAACATCATCAGGGATGCTATACGTTCGGCAGAAATCTGCGTATTCGTGGGGTTGTCCGCTAAAGTAGTGAGCGTAAGGACAGACTTGACCTCTTTCATAAAGATCAGCAATCTCCCTATCCTCGGACACGGTATCACTCTGTTTAGGATATGACGACGTAGTGGCCTCGGCCGGGGGATTGAACCTAGACTCGGCCTCAGGCTCTAGCTCGTGTTCGGCGTCAGAATTAGTAGAAGATGAAAAGGTGATCTCTGGTTCGGTGTTAAATCCGCCGTACTCGAAATCACGCTCGGCGTTGGAATCATCGGTATCCGACATGTTTGAAGCAATTGAAGAAGACTGACGTCGGCGTCTGTGCCTAGCCAAGTACTCTCAGATAATCAAGTTCCCGGAGTCGTCCCCCGAGCTTTCAGAGTCGGAAGAGATAACGATGATTGGGTGAGCCAGACCTAACAAAAACGAGAAGAAAACAATGAGAAACCTCGTCGTCGGCCAGAAGGCAAGGATCTCTATGCTCGGCAACCTTAATGGCCCACCCTATTTTCGCTCTCAAGGTTCAAGCTCGGGAGATACTAAGACTCGCAGCGGGGCTCGGCCTATAAGTGGGGCTCGGCCTATAAGCGTCTTGGTTAGGCTCGGCAAATTCCAATGTTGGCTAAAAACAGACATCGTAGTGATCTGTGCTCGGAAGAACAGGTTGAAGATGAAGATGAACAGTTCGTCCATCTCCAAGTCTTGCACTGTTCACTAAAAACGAAAAAACCCCAGAAAGCCCAGAAAGGAGGACAAAAGATTCGAGAAACTGCAAGAAAAGAGAAGAGAAGCAGAAAGCGAGTTCATACCTGGGATTCGTGGTGAGATCTGGTGATGAAATCATTGAAAATCAAGGATGGAAGATGAATAGTCGATGGAAAGAGTTCTGACAATGGAGGTCTAGAGAGAGAAAAGACGTAACCCTTCTCTCTCCTCGCCTCATCGTTTATATAGAGCTAGGGTTTGACGTTTGAAACTCCCGCCCATCATTACATCACCGAACCTTTAGCCATGCAACACGTGACACGTGGCGAAGAAAGGACAGCCTGCAGAGCTTGCCAGCCGTCCCCCCATCAGCCGTACTCAGTCATTAAGCGACATCTGGCATCCTTCTACTTGTGTTCTCCTCCAACGGCCGAGATCATTTCAAAAAGAAAAATGGGTCATGCTCGGCGAAATCCCTCTTTTGACATTGATGACATGACAAGGCATTCGGTAGGTTTGGCCAGGACTTGATTCCAATCTCTACCTTGCGTTCGGCGTCGGCAGAGATTGAGGGGCTATTGTAGAAGGCCGAACATAAGAGTTCGCTATAGAACGAGCCAAATAAAATCTGTGCCAAGCCCGGTCTTCGAGCTCGGCTACCGTCCCTGCTGTTCATCGCCGTTCCACATCGGACCAGGCTCGGCGGAAGACTGATCCGTGTTCGGCCACATCTGTCGTCGGATCCTTGTGCAACAATTATTCTCCTGACGGTCGTAAGTCAGGATCGGCAAGAGTCGTGTTCGGCCACCTTCCACGAAGGGTCACTTGTGACTGTCCTCCCCTGTCAATCATGTGCCCGATCGGCAAAGGCGTGTTCGGCCACCCGCAGAGCAAGGCCACTGCCGACCACGGCTAGCCGCTGATGTGCATGTCTTTCCACGTGTAAAAGCGGTTATAATAGAAGATGATTATGAGCGCACATGGGTGTGCCAGCTCAGCCCTAAAAACGGTTACCAGATCTATCTGGTGACGTCATGATGACGCTGCCTGACCCGCGTTAGGCATATGCTTGTGCTTGGAGAGCAAGTGAAGGAGCTCTATAAATACCTAGCGGTGGAAACCCTAAAGAGGTACACGCAACTACATACTCACTCTCGTAATCTTCTGCCTACTCTCTCTGCACTTTACTCATATCCTCACGCCGGAGGGCCTTGCCGGGACAACCCCCGGCCTGGTCTTTAGTCGTGCGCTCACTGTGCAGGCTAGGAGAAGACTCGATCACCAAGCCACCAGTGGAGGAAGAGATCGAGGATCACGGGCCACACAAAATGCAACAGCCTCTGGTTTGGAAATATTTGAAATGATTATGGTTAAGCCCTTGTGCGTGGTTAATTTGTACATCCAACTCTAGTGCATAAAGTGTAACATTTTAAGCCCCGAGTTTGATAAGTCCCGGTCGAGTCCGTCCGAACTCCCCTGTTTTATCTTTTCTTTTCTTCCGAAATGTGCAGCTGCAGCAACGTTGAAGCTGTTTTGGGAATAAAAAAAATTGTCACTGGAATGTGGAAAGATTAGCTTAGAATAATAAAGGTTTAGTACCTCGAGTTGCATAGCTTGTAGATCCACCCTAGTGTACTAAGAAAATGGTATGATAAGTTCCGAGGTTCATAAGTTCCGGTTCGATCCTAATTTTATTGCATGATTAATTTTTATCGCATGTTTATGTGTTGTTAGCATGTTAATTAGTAGTTTTAGTTGAAACGTTGAATCTTGCAATATTCTATTGTGCTTGTAGATTGGACTAATAGGTTTCCGGGGTTGGTTGTGATGTGCGGATTCAACATATTAGACGTGAAAGTAGGTTTAATGGAAAATGAATAATGTGAGAGGATGTGATTTTGGATTACGGGCAATCCTAGTTTGGAACCCGTGGTGATGTATTGTTGATGAATGGTTGGTGGTGATCTGTTGAAAGTATGGATTTACGAAGCCTGGGTACGACGTGGTGGTCGGCTCTCGGATGTTGGGACGGGTCATAAGGAAGGTATTGTGCTTGTGTCACAACCCGGACTTGAATGTGCTCGCGTGCGCATCCGGTGAAGTTTTATCCGAACTTATGGTCGCGGATGGGATATCGGGTATATAACTTAGGTATCTTTCATCCAGATCTGGAAAAGGGGAGTCGGACCACACCAGTGTTTGTGCCAGAGGTTATGGGTAGGAACAGATCTGTGGATAAGATCCGAGATTTCACTTAGGTTAAAGATTAGTAATGAAATAATGGACTTGTTCTCTTTTGATGTTATTCTTATTGCATTCCTATTATATATCTTGTTGCTTGTAAATTATGGGTTCAGGTGGGTTTTGGCTACTGAGCGTCATCGCTCACGATACTTATATTGCCCTGGTAACTCGAACGCCAGGTACTGAAGACGGAGCAGAAGTGTCATACGATTCGATCGAATTCAATCCTATTGAGGAAGAAGCTGAAAACCTTATTTTTTTTCCGTACATTTAGCCGCTCTGATTAATTTAAGTCAACTTTATTTCGGAAGCTTCTAAGTTTATTTGGAAATTGCAATATTTCAACTTATTCGAAACGGTTGTAATATAATGACATATGCTTTTGAAATGATGACGTAGTAATTCTATGGATTTCCCTTGGGAAAATTGTCTTTGGAAATCTTAAAGCCAGAAAAAAAAAATTATTGGAAAATCTCTTTTCAATATCTTTTGAATGTCTTCGAATTTTCGGGGCGTTACAATGAAAATGGACAATTTTTGTGGGATGGAGAACGCAAAATATTAGACTCCATTCGTCCCATAAAGAATGTTTATTTTCACTAATTATATCTATCATAATTTTATTCATATTTATTTATATAATCTTTTTACATGCAATATGAATTTTGTTAAAGAGATCTCATTTAGTTTTATTAGATAAAATTATAAATAATAAACTATAAATAACTTTTCGAAATGTGTCATTAATGAAAATGATAGCCATTGTGGGATGTAGGGAGTATTTTGAAGGGTCTCAGAGTGCACCACAAAAGCTCATCCTTTAAATTTTGAAGGGTGGTAGAAAGTAGAAATTTGAAACTGATTTTTGAGCTATCTTGTAAATATGCTCGGGTCTAGTCAAAAAGTTGGCAAGACATTTCGAATTAATTGGGCTCCTCACTTTCGGCATTTAAATTATCAAAGCCCATCTAAATTAAACCAAACGGGCCCAAAATTCAGCATTTAAATCAACAAAGCCCATTTAAATCAAACCAAACGGGCCTAAAATTAATAGAAACCAACTGGGCTTTTATACTCGTGAGCTCAAAAATTGAACAACATGGCCGCCACGCCCATAATTAGGTGTCGAATTCGAGTTTAAAAATTAACGATATTCATGCCATCGTTTTCCCTTAGGCTAGCTCTATAATTACCTAGAAAACAAACACAAGCACACACATATGTGCCAAGCAATTAGGGGCCGATGAGGAAAGCACCCGCTGCGCTGAATAGCTAGCCTACTGGTTCAATTTGTGGTAGTGTAGTTCAGTTCAATTTAACACAATAATATTGACACCTGCGTATGTATATAATAAATAATCAGTACGCATATAACTTAACTTGGAACGAACATATAAATTAAGTAGACTCAAGTATCAAACATATACTAAGACACATGTCAAATTTCTTTGCCACCAATATTTGACTATGATTTGGATGAACTTGGGAAAATTCCTTTTATATCCTTCGACTTTCACCTAAAATTCATTTTGGTCCCTCACCTTTTAATTTGGACAATAAAATACTTCGACTTTCCTATTGGTTCCAATGTCAACCTTTACATGGATGGCGTTATGGTATTGGACGAAAAGGTGCACGTGCCCAACACATGACCCCTTTTGAGGGGTATTTTTGCCCATCCCCTCCTCTCTCCCTCTCTCTCTCTCTCTCTCTCTCTCTCTCTACACACAACCGGACCAAGACAAAACCTAGCCTCAATCTTGATCTCTCCAGCCACCCTCTCCCTATGCTCTCCGTCACCCTCCTCTTCCACCCCTTTCCAGGTTTACTCCAAGACCCTGTAACCAAACCTTTTCTCACAAATTTAAATGTGCAAAAAAATAAAAATAACAGGACCAACTCAATACTGCATATAGAAATCCAAGGGATGCTACAGGAGTTGATGATCCCGAACGGCAACAATTGATCAAGGAAATAGAAGTATTAACAAGTGGAGAAGCCTCATTGGCAAACGTGGAGAAGACATCAACAACGGCGACGACGAAGAATAAGAAGTAGAAGAACCCTTTAGGATTAGGGTTCTCTCAAGAGTGAAGACCAAACCTAGATGGGAGAATAATGGTGAGTACAATAGACGATTTTATGGTCAACGGTGATTCGAGAACCCTCTTGCTTGGCAACCTAAATTGGATTGTGTATTTTGTTCATACCAACATAGTAAATTAGCTTCAATTTGATAGTTATTGATTTTGAATTTCTGTAATTGGCTAAATTTGGGTTTTGAATTCCTGTAATTATCACGAATTAGAGTTTAGAATTAGAATTTCATGGGTCCAATGGCCGGAAAAATTTGCAGGTCCGGTAATGGATTTCATGGATGGAGTACGCAGAGAGGGAGAGAGAGAGAGAGAGAGAGAGCGCGCGGGGGGGGGGGGGGGGGGGGGGGGGGGGGGGGGGTTTGAGATTCGTTGAGAGCTTGTGGAGAAACTGAGGACGCTGCGACTGGGAGCTGGGTCTGTAGTGCTTGTGGGTTGGGAAGATGGAGGGCTTGGCATTGTGGTGGATGCGGAAAATGAAGGTTTTGGAGAGAGAGGAGGTGAGGGTGAGGGAGAGGAGAGGGAGAGGGAGAGGGTGGCTGGAGAGATCGATATTGAGGTTGGGTTTTGTCTTGGTTAGTTGGTCCAATTGTGTGTGTAGAGGGAGAGAGAGAGAGGGGAGAGAGGGAGGACGGGATGGGCAAAAATACCCCTCAAAAGGGGTCACGTGTTGGGCATGTGCACTTTTTCCGTCCAAAAATATTACACCATCCGTATAAAGGTTGACATTGGAACCAATTGGAAAGTTAAAGTATTTTATTGTCCTAATTGAAAGGTGAAGGATCAAAATAAATTTTAGATGAAAGTCAAAGGGATATAAAAGAAATTTTCCCGATGAACTTGAATGGCATTTACAAAACTTTTTGTTTGTGGTTTTAATAAAATCTCTTCAAAAATAACATATGATTGAATGGGGTACTTATCTTCATTTCATATTAACCGTGGTTCGAAATCAAAATCAAACTGCAGTTTAATAGCTTGAATTATGTTGATCCTGTGAGTATCGTAGATTAGTTTGATTCTCAAATTTTTCGAAAGGCAAAGATTTGTTGGCTTGTGGACCATTCAAATTTTTTTGGCTTACCAACAAATGGAACAAATCTGGTTCATACTCATTACTCATATGCCTAAGAGGAGAGAATAGTTGGCTGCAGTATGATATCTCAGATAGAAGTAAAAACATATTCCTCCTCTCTAGAGGGACTTGTGCCCACAAAACCAGCAACCAATCAAATCATTTCTTAGCATAGACAACCCACATTACGTTTTAGTGCCTTATTTAATTAGGGTTGAAATGCACATGTCCAATATCGAAAAGCCAGACGTGGAATTAAATTGGAAGCCCAGTGGGTATACACTACTATCTCTTCATTAAAAGCTTTGAATGGTCCACAAGTGAAACTTAATTTGGCTAAAAGTGTACTACGCCATGGAACTTTAAGGAGGAAGAATTACTTACTATTGATATAACAAAATAAATTACACTAAAAAACAAAGCTTTGATCCTGACTAGACCCCTTGTGCTTAATTATATCACGATTGACGCAATAGTAGTCACTTAACACGCGGATTAAAAAAAAATTAGCTGGTAGTCTCCTGTAGTTAATCAAGAATCTCGAAAAGTTTTCATCTACGTGTTTTTAATTCCTATGTCGGGTAATTCCATCAGGGTTTTTCTTGATTTCAAGTAAACGATATATATATATATATATAGTCAGGATCAGGTCAGGAGGTGTGGACCGGATTTCCAGTCCGCACCTCCCAATTTCTCACATTTTCCGATTGAATTTCGATGATCCGAGCCGCTCAACGTGATCAGAACGTGATTTTAAGGGTACCGTCTAGATATCAGCAACAAAAATGACCGGGAAGAGCTTGATCTGAGCAGTTTTTTTCTGAACGGTTCAGAAAAAACTGCTCAGATCAAGGCCTTCCCTGTCATTTTTTTTGTTGATTTCTCACGGGTACCCTTAAAATCTCGTTCTGAACATGTTGAGCGGCTCGGATCATCGAAATTCAATCGGGAAAGGGGAGGTGCGGATGGATGCGGACTTGATCCGGACGGTATATATATATATATATATATATATATATATATATATATATATATATATATATATATATATTCTGCATTAGTCCATATATTGGGTCGTACCCCGAATTCCAATAAAAGGATATGCCTTTACATGGATAAACTGCACGCTGTGAGATGAAGTATTTGTTTATGCATATTAAGGAAGCCTAATGCGCCATTATACACACCAAAGTAGAAACTTTGGTTTCCTTAGTGGTGTAAGCCAAATCAGCACCATGTCAACATACCCCTCTCGTCCAATCTATGGGCCACGCATTGCACCGCCCAAATTTGCCCCTTTTTTCAACACAGCTAAACCCCACCACTAATTCCTCCACCACAAGTTCAATCATTCATTTCGTTTTACTGCTGGTTTCATTAATCATACATAATGAAAGGACTTTACTCATAGCTATAAATAAAATAACATTAAAAATATTAGAATTTCTTTTTCTTGCTTCACGGGTAGAGGATGCTTGTGCATTATATAAGCACATGAGCACATGTATTCTCCCTCTCTCTCTCTCTCTCTCTCTCTCTCTCTCTCTCCAGATGGGTCTCTCGGATCCCCACCCCTTCAATTTCGTGGACCTCAACAAACACAGCAACTTGCAAATTGACAGCAGAACTCTCCTCCTGGGAGCCGTCTTCATGTTATTACTCCTCATCTCCACACTTTCCTTGGTCTACTTCCTCTACACGTGCATCCGCCGCAGCCAATCATCCGCCAGTACTCTGAGCCCCAGCCCACCGGCGAGTACTGGGCTCGACAAGGCCACCATCAACTGCCTGCCCATCGTCCAATACGGGTCGAGCCTTAGCGCTGACAGTACGTGCCGAGTCGGGGAGTGCTCTATATGCCTTGCCATGTTCCAAGTTGGAGACAAGGTGAAGGTTTTGCCACTGTGCTACCACGGGTTTCATTCCGAGTGCGTCGACGAGTGGCTCCGGTCGAGGCCGAGTTGTCCTCTGTGCAGAGCGTGTGTTGTCCGAGTTGACTCGCTTGCTCAGTCTGTCTGACTACTTGCCATGAGGCCACCAAATCTGCATGTAGTGGAAAATGTGTCGTGGTGGCCAGCACAGTGTACAGTGTCAGTGTAGACACACTTTTAATTTTTGGTTACCCGAAAAATATTTAGAGTACTGTTGCACATATTAAAATACTCCTACAATACAACTAGCTAGTTCTTGCACGGCCCAAATATTTGAACCTTGGTTTGAGTTATTTTGTGCTCGGGTCACTTATTCAAGATTGATATCTAACTTAATCTTTTTTTTAGATTAGATTTATGCACTTACAACAGTACCAATTATTAATTTGGGTCTGAAAAGAGGCTGAAAAATGACAAACTGCAGCCTACAATTCTCCATAAAACTATGGGAAAGCTCTGTCATATTGCCAATAATCCTAGGACTAATTATTTACCTTTTTTGTCACCAATGTATCCATCAAGCGGCATTGTAACAACAAGCGGCGGTTCCAAGATTTTGGAGGGTTTCAAAAATTATTTTAATTTTACTAGATCTCTTACCCAATTATTATCCAGAACGATCGAAAAACAAAAAAAAAATTAAATAAAATTTTGTTGTCACGAGTTCTTATATTTCCAGCTAAGTAGTATTAAATTTGTGCATTATTTCACAAATAACTTTTTGCAAGAAATTGAGGTGAATAGGTTGTCATGGACATTTTTTGAGTTATATTTTCTCTTATTTCATTCCTATCATTAAACTTATATGACAAGATTTTTTTGTTGTAGTCATGAATACAAATAAAAATTGTTCAAGCCGATATGAATTCGCTTAAAAAATCCATGAGTGTTACCATCAACAAATAATCTCATAGAAGATTAATCTAACAATAATTTGATGAGACCATGCAAGAATTAATGTAAGTTCCATTCCCTCATCCGATTCCTCTAGGATAGTTTAGATTAGGATTAACAAATGCCAAAAAAGAAGAAGAAGAAGAAGAAGAAGAACGTAGAGCGCCATTGGGGCGCCATTGTAGGTTCCAAATTAAAAGTTGCTCGAATTTGGTCCCAATTTTTGAGATGTGTGTCAAATTAGTCCCTATAATTAAGACCGTTAAAAACCCATAAAGGCCATGTTAGAGTCACATCCACATCATTTTGAAAGCACCACGCAATAATTTGGTGACACCATGCAATAATTTGATCTCCTACGATCTATTTTGCTGATTCGATTCGTTCATTTTATAAGTCCAACATGCAAATTGCTCTACCCAATATCAAGTTCATCAGAGAAATCAATAAGTATCTGATTCAAATCAATGGAAATAATAAACTGTGAGAATATAACAGTCCATTTTTTAAAGGCCAATGTAAAACTTTCAAATTGCCATCGGTGTTCGATCAATTTGATTTTTTGAATGAATAGTTACTACAACAAATTACACCATTGCCGATTAAAATTCCCGACTAAAAAAAGTTTAGTCGCCAATTTGTGTACAATTGCCGGCTAAAATATATTTAGTCGGCTATAAGTTACCATTTGCCGACTAAACATGTTTTGGTCGGTAAATTTAGGTTTTTGCCGACTAAACAAAAGTTTTAGTCGGCAAATGTTTAATTTTATGAATTAAAATATCAATACATTTGCCGACTAAATCATTTGTGTAACGCCCCTAATTTTGGGAATGCTAAATAAACATTTCATTGGAAACTTTAAATAGAGTTTGGCTCATTATTACATCATAACTTTCACAAGAGTACTTTTATTAGAAGACGGAAGGGAAACTAGAGTTCTTATCTACTGCTCCGCCTGCTCCTCCATTCTGGCCAGTTTCTCGGCTTCGAAAGCTTCCAAGATGTAGAGGTCACCCTGTTGTTAGCGTCGCCACCAATATAATATGTCGGGGTCACCAAAGGTAATAACATGAGCTACAAAAGCTCAGTAGAATAATCCATACCCACTAACTCTTAACTTACAAACAGTAGATCATAAATTAACGATTTTCACATAGTACATGCATATTTAACAAATCCGCGAACAATGACACATCCACATTCACTATTTAACTAACGTTGGTGTCCATGATTTCTAAGTTTTTCCTACGCGATATTTCGTAAACCGTGTCATTGGTTTCACCTTTCATTTACCAAATCAACATTTTCAAAATCATTTTTAACACACCCAACCTCGGTTCTGCCGTTCCGGTCTCTCGAGTATCTTCACAATGGTTCCGCCGTCCCGGGTTTCTATTGGCACACAAAACTTTGCATTGGCTCCTCTCCGCGGATAACCAAGCTACACACCCAACCTCGGTTCCGACGTTCCGATCTCCCGAGTATCCTCACAATGGTTCCGCTGCATTGGGTTCCCATTGACATAGAAACAAACACCACACAATGGGCTACCAAGTCCGGCCACATTGCGGTTTTCAAACCATTTCTCTTGTTCAAAACATATCTTTTCATTAACCACACCCTAGGTGCCATGTTTCTACTTCCTCGATTTCTGTGTCTCGTTTTCATGCAATGACTCCGCGATAGGACTTTTCACATAAATTATTCATTTTAATCTTGAAACTAAACTAGCAAGATCGTCCAACTCTATATTACAAACTATGCTCAAATCACTACGTAAGCATAACGCCACATGTGCGGACGCCTTTGGAGTGGAGACCACTTAAGCTTAATCACAAATCGAGACAAATAATCCTAGTAATCACGTTTACATGCTCATAACCATCCTAAAGATCAAAATATGAATACTTCCAATCAAGCCATAAATTCTTATCTTTCAAAATCCGTTATTCTTTCTTTTTGGGAAATTCAAAACAACATATGTTTATTGGAGTAAAATCAATTATTCAACATACTCATATATCCTTTAGCAAAATAAGTATACTAGCTATCTTTCTTCATGCTTTTCATATTATACAAACAATATACAAACTTCGATTTATACTTAGAGTAGAGAGTAGAAGTATTCTACCATTCTTCTTGGCGGTAGGGCGGCTACGGAAAGTAAGTTAACTATCGAACGGAGTGACTTCCTACAGTAAGCTTCCGATAGCTTCGAAAGAGAAAGGTTTTCTCTCGAAACTAGTTCTTGGCTAAACTACTAAACCTTTTTGGATCGAAAGGGTGGTCGAGTGGCAGTTTGGTGGCGGTCTTGAATGAGTTTCTTGAAGAACTCAAGAACAAAGGAAGAACAAGTAAGAATAAAGTAAGAACACTAGAATTTCTAGAGAGAGAAGTTGAAGGCTTGAAGGTGTGAGTTGAATGGTAAGTGAGGTCTCCTATTTATAGCAAAAATCTTGCTCCACCCCCCCCACCCCCCCCGCGCCTCTCTCTCATTCTCTCATTTTTTTGTTCCATTGTATTGTCAAATCACACCTTTAAACAAGCCAAGGCCTTGTCAATCCATCCTAGGTGTGATCATGGAGATTTTGTAAGGTTTGTAAGGCAATCCTAGGTGATTATAATCTAGGTCGGCAAGTCTTGCAAGTAAGAAGGAAATGATGGCAAGGCTAAAGTGTAGCCTTCCCATGTTTAGTCAATCTTAGGTCTAGTTGACAAGTAGAAACTAGGATGATTAAGGGCTAGGTGGTACTTGAAATAGTCTAGGAATGGGTTGTCACATTGTACTTAGGTTGAGTGTGAGGTTGTCTAAAAGAGGTAGCTTGCTTGAATGGCCATTACATGCACACACTCACACACTCTCTCTCTCCCTCTCACTCTCTCGGCCTCTCTCTCCCCTCTCCCTCTCGGCTCTCTCTCTCTCTCTCTCTTTCTCTCTCTCTCTCTCTCTCTCTCTCTCTCTCTCTCTCTCTCTCTCTCTCCTTGTATCAAGTGTGTGTGTGTGTGTGTGTATATATCTAGAGAAAATCTAGGAAAGTAAGTATTGAAGGGTAGTTAGATTTAGGGCTATAAGTCTTAGGGTTGCATGCATGGCAATGTAAGTTTGCTTTTTTTGGAAGCAAAATGATGGCTTCTTATGGTCCATGATTTGCCTTGTCAAATCTATATATTCATTGGTAAATTCTAATGTCTATTATCCAAGGGATAAAAATTTCCCTAACAATTATTATCCAATGTGTAGAGGAATAATGATGATAATTAAGGTTGAAATAACTAGTCATGAGGTATACTGATTACCTTCCTTGGTCTAAAAGGTTTAATTAAGGTTGGGAGGGGTTCACAAGGCTCAAAGATGGTCAAAAAGGTTCATCTAGGGTTAGGAGATTGTAACTAGGAGAAATGGTAGTTCGGTTCCTCCAACTAATCGGTTGGAAACTAATTCTACTTGCCATGTAGGATTTCTAGCCAAGAAATATAACTTTAAGATTTTATTTCCATTTACTAGGAAAATATACAAGTGCTTCTACAAGCATACTTGTCTTTAGAAAATGGCTAAATTGTCAGGGACGAAAGATATAATTTTATAGAGAGCTGCTACACACACAACAGATCTGTGCACATATTGTGCACAGATTTTGTTGTGGGGCCCACCACGGGTGCCACACAAATCATCCGAGCCGTGCATTAAATGTAAAACATTTTTTCAAGTGTCTCTGTAAAAAATAAGCTCAATCCGATACCTATAAGTGCTTCATCCAACCATATAACTTTTCATTCAGATTTTCAGATAATGAAAAGTTATATGGTTGGATCGAGCACCTATAGGTATCGGATTGAGCTTATTTTTTACGGGGGCCCTTGAAAAAATGTTTTACATTTAATAAACGGCTCGGATGATTTTTGTGGGACCCATGGTGGGCCCCACAATAAGATCTGTGCACAATCTGTGCACAGATTGCTGTGTGTGTAGACTTTCTGAATTTTATAAGTCTCAAATCTAATATGATGGATTATTAGAAATTAAAAAGGAATTTTAAAAGTAATCCAAGTAATTAAAATAAAATTCAAATATTTAACGAAATTTTTATTTACCGAAAATCAGGGTCATTAAAATTTGGTTGGTAAATGTTTAATTTTTCCGACTAAACTTATAGGTAGTCGGCAAATGTCCATTTTTTTGTCATTTTAAAATGTCAACATGTTTGCCGACTAAAATATTTAGTCGGGAAATATCAGTATTTTGCGTTAAATAATAAATAAATGAAATACATTTGTCGACAAATTATTAGGTCGGAAAATATTAAATTTACCGACTAAATATATATCTAGTCGGGAAATGGTAATTTTTTTTGCCAATTAAGAAAATATCAATATTTGTTCCAATTACATTCATCACAATGCAACCTTCTAAATCGAAATTTTTCATTTTTCATTTTCTTTTTAATCGTGAGATTCTCGTAAAAATTTTACTCCATTGGATTAAGTAGAGGTGTCAAACGTGCCTGTCGTGCCGTGCCGTGCCATTTTCTTTCGTGCCAACCGTGCTTTGTGTCGTGCCGTACCGCGCCCTTTTACTTCATCGTGTCATGGCGTGCCGTGCCGTATCGTGCCCTTGCCCGTGCCGTGGTGGGCCATTTTGCTTTGTCGAGCCATGCCTTTATAAAATCGTGTCGTGTCATGCCGTGCCCGATTAATTAATCGTGCCGCGTCGTGTCGTGCCTTTTTTTGTTGGGTCGTGTCGTGCGGTGCCTTTTTTTGTCGTGTCGTGTCTTGCTTTTTTTTTGTCGGGTTGTGTCGTGCCGTGCTTTTTTTTGTCGGGTCGTGTCGTGCTGTACCTTTTTTTGTCGGTTCTTGTCGTGCCATGCCGGGGCCCTTAATCGAGTGCTGTGTCATGCCGGCCTTTAATCGTGTGTCGTGCCATGCCATAATGTGCCATCAATTTTCGTATACACATCACCAACCAGCAACCGATTTTCGTCTAAAAATAAATCTTCCCAAAAAACACACATTCCGGTGCGCGGTGCGTCGGTGCCTCTGATGTTCTTAAGTTTGTATATTGTAGTATTCAATATTTCAATCTTAATGAGTAATGATTATCCAATGGACACAGTTTGGACATGACAGAAATACAGTTTCAACACATCTTGGACATAGCAGAGGATGGACAGAGGTTGGACACAGCAGTAACACAAAACAATTGCACTAAAATAGCCTCCAATCTTCATTAAAATTGCAGTTTGGACACACAGAAACACACACACACACATAGCAACAACCCCATAACAACCTCAAACAGCCCCAAACAGCCTCAATTAGCATGTTGTTTTTTGCAGTTTGCACACACACACAAAACAGAAACAGCGTGGACACAAAGCAGCCAACAACTGGACAGAGGAGCAGTCAATATTGCATAATAGCCCACAAAAACCACTTATGCCATTTGGCTCAGAAAACTATCATCATAGCCCACACAAAACTAGCCCAAATAACTGCAATAAACCAGCCACCTAAACTGCATTGCACACCTGAAGCCACTTTGGGCTAAGTGCAGAAAATAACATCTACACAACCCAGAAACAACAAACAGAAACAACAAGGTAATAAGTGCAGAAAACTGCTAGCTGCGCACACACACACACACATATTGTCCAATGGCCACTCATTGGCTGTCCAAAGTTGGAACACAGCCACACACACACACATGTGGTACTCATGGCTTAAAGTTGCAAAAAATAAGCATTTGGGCTCAGACATTGGAAGTTAATCATAAGGGCACTCATTGGCTGCAACTAATGTTGCCCCACCAAGGTACCTGCCTCAATTAACAAATGAATTGACTCATCATTGCCCTTGTTAGTCACACATTACTTGCCAAAACCTGTCATGCAAAGATTTATAATATTACATCTCCATAATTACCAAATAAGTGCATCAAATTTACCAATACAAGGCCTACACCTATGAACATTCACCATTCTTCATTGGATATTTCCACCCAACGTTCACCTTACACATTATCGACAAGCATAACTTCTCAGAACATCCTAGTGCTTAATGGTTATAGTACATTGTCACTTTAATTCAATTTGTTATTCCAAGAGATCAAGGGTGAGAAGGGAAGCAAGTTAAACAGAACCCATCCTTATCTTTTAATTAGCAAAGCACAAGCCATCTTTTGAGAGAGTAAAATTAGAGGCATCTACTTCGTATGCACTAAACTAGCATAACGGCTCTTCATCTGTTCATTTTCTTTTCAGTTCCTAAACATTGTCTTTCTTCAACAATACAATCCAACCAAAGCAATTAAGTAAGTTCACATGTTAATATGTGGCAAAAGCTGAAAATGCATAAAGTGAGCTTGGTCATTGGTGACATTACTCTATGAAACAGTATAATCATGGAGTAAGGCTAGCTCTACTTGTTATTCCGGTTCACAGCTGCTGATCCAATAGGATCAAATTGGTTTTGACCATCACTTATAGAGAATAATGGAACCATGTTTGTCTGTGTCCATCACTTCCATCGTAAATACCATTAGAGAAACTTTGCACTATACACATTGATTGGTCTATCTTGGAAAGCAATACCAATATATTCTAATCACTTTGAACACAAAACAGTGTCACTTTTCCAATAATAATTGGTTCCTTGTGTTGAAACTAAACACATCAGACAGAAACATACAGCTTCATTCGCTCCACCACAACTAAACACGTGAGTAAACATGGTAGAGTGTGGAACTATAAACACATAATGAGTCTAAAGCAATCAAAAGAACTATTACACAATCTGTAGTTCTATACTACAAATTCAGTGTATGGAGATTTTTAAAATCCTAGATTATGCACATTTGGAATCAGCACATGTGAAATAAACTAACAACAAACTAACAGACTGAAGGGGCTAGGCCGCCACCTCAACTCAGCAAACAGAATATGCGAGGGGTTATGCCACCACCTCGGCTAAGCAATGCAATCAAATAAAATTAACTATACTAACTAAAAACAAACTTAATATTTAGCCTGGCTTTGTTACACCTTAGGTTTGGCATAAAACTAGGTTAGAGGTATCCACCAAGCTAAATACGAGCTACTAACACATAAACTACTAGTTCAAACTGCGTATGTTGTAACAAAGGAAAGGATACACAAGCACTTCTGGCATGAGGTTCTCTTAATTCAAACGAAGGCCACCAGATGAATAACAACTCAAATTCACCTGCTTAGCTTGACATCATGACATGATTGACTGGAGTGCTTGGTTGGCAAAGAAACGAACGTCAACATCTGGATCCTCAACGAGCTCAACTAAACTAGGACAGATTGTCATCTCCACAACCTGAACCGCCAAACGATAATAAGGCTCTCATTATAGTTATACAGCAACAATAATGATCTATCTATATACCAAAACTCAGAACACAAACAAATATATACCAAATACTCCCTCCGAACCAAAAAGATTGTCCAGTTCACACGATTTGGAAGCATTTAAAAGATCATTTGACAAAAGTTGAAATCCCAACCAAGTTTTGAAGAAAAGTGAAAGAAGGTCCACAACACGTAAAGCCAATTAACGACAAACCTCCAAAGAAAAACAAATTCACCACAAACCTGATTGACTTGATCAAGTTTGCTAATAATGTTGAGGCGCACATCAAGAAATGCATCCTTCATAAGGGAAAAGAATATTTGCAGAAGCTGCTCAATAGTTGTGTCCTGCATAAACCACCAAACCAAAGTATGGAAATCTTAAAACTTACACCACCCTGTGCAAGATTAATGGAAACAATTCTAATATAAAGAATCAATAAGGAACCAAAAAAAAACACCCATGTTCAGCAATGTTATACAAAAAAAAATTACAGGATATGACATGCTGGGCCAAGCCTTTGTCTCCGACAAGATATGACATGCTGTCTAAGACTCTAAAGTAAGAAGGATAAACAAGTCCAACTAGTAGCACATATGAACTGAAATTTCTATTCTTAAGTCCTTCACTAACCAAAAAAAAATGATTATCACCAATTATCTTACATTTGGAGAGAATGCATATATCAACAACTCAAATCCACTAAATCTAACCCTCAAAAGGAGTTTATGATAGATGAAAACAGTGGATTACCATCATAGTAGGTAGTAGCAGATGCTAGAACTTCGAATTTCACGAATGCCAATTGCTTCAGCCTTCACGTGGTCTGGTCCTTGGCCTCTAGGCCTTTTACAATGTCCTACAATACAAGAAAATAAGAACCAGCAAGCCAGGCATGCACCAACAGCAGCAGAAAACAAGTATATGAAAGCCAAATGAACAAGAAAATTGAATTCTGCTCAGATAATTTCATCATAGTAGAAAATTGAAATGGATGCAACATTAAGTTGCCATTAAGGCCTTCATAAGTTGCACCACCACTTCATAGTTCATAACAATACCACTATGGCTCAGACATTAGGGGTTTTTTTTATCATCATAGCCGAAAATTGAAATGGATACGACAACGTTAAGCTGCCGTTAAGGCCTTCATAAGTTGCAACACAATCACACTTCGCTTAGCCAAAAACTAGGGTTGTGTCTGTGGCTTATTCATTTCAGACTAAAAGGAGACACACACTTCAGTTAAGTGAAGCTAAACAGACCACAAGGCATGCAGCAAAACTTAGGCTCAGCATATTAGTTAAGAAAATACATCATAGCCAAAAATTGAAGCGAGGGCAACATCATGTTGCCATTTAAGGCCTTCATAAATTGCCACAATATCCACTTCAGCCCATTTACTGAAATGAATAAGCCACAAAACACCACACTACCACACACACACACACCACAACGCATGCAGGCAACATCCACTTCAGTTAAGTGAAGCTAAACAGACCACAAGGCATGCAACATAACTTATGCTCAGCATATTAGTTAAGAAAATACATCATAGCCAAAAACTGAAGCGGGGGCAACATCGTGTTGCTATTTAAGGCCTTCATAAGTTGCCACAACATCCACTTCAGTCCACTTACTGAAATGAATAAGCCATACACAATACTGAAATGAATAAGCCACAGACACAACCCCAGCAGAAAAAATGAATAATAGATTCAAACCAAATGACAGCAGGTCCCCCTAATCACTGTCTATATCAGAATCTGCAAAATAGCCTCTGAATTCATCTTTAGCTGAGCGTTTTTGAATTCCAAGGCGTGCATCCTCCCAATCTTTCAAGCATATGAGACAATCCAAAATGTCTGGAGCTAGTCTGCTCCTCCTCTCATCCAACACTCTTTTACCTACACTAAAAGCAGATTCGGATGTCACTGTTGACACATGAGGGGTTAGTAGATCACGTGCCATGATTGAAAGAACAGGATATTTATCTTCATTTTTTTCCCGCCAAGCTAAGGCATCAAAATCACACCTGTCATTCGCGTCAATAGATTCTAGGTCCAAATATTTCTCAAGTTCAATGCGTGAAGTTACAGTGCTACTTTCTATTCCTAAATTTGAACTAACAAAATCCCAAAATTCATCATTGGTACTTATAGAAGATGTTTAAGGAGCAGCAGGACAGGCAGCATTAGAACGAAACTTAGATTCATATTTAGCATACATGGTAGTCAATAAATCATTCACATTAGCAAAAGAAGGTAAAGTAGTAATCCCTAAATTTGTACCAATCTCTCTTAAGAGCAAGCTAACACCTTGTAACTTCATCCTAGGGTCCATTACTGCAGCTAACATAAATATTGATGGCATTTCCTCATAATATTTTCTGAATTTTACTTCCATATCTATACAAGCATGTGCAAAATTTGGATGTTCCCTATGTTTACGAAAATTGAAACTGATATTGAAAAGATGATGAAGCACAATACAAGAAGTAGGATAACGAACACCCGAACAAGCTACGGTAGCAACATAAAACACTTTCAAAAATTTCGTGAACTCAAAGCCAATTTCCCAATCAGCTAGAGTTAAAAGATTACCACGACACGGTCGATACCTCTAATTAACAAAAGCAGATATTGCATCACTATATTTCCTACAAGATTTAATATAAGGTAGGTCGAATTCCAACGATTTTGAACATCAGATTTCATATTTTTGGGTTTAAGATTGTAAAATGATGTGCACAATTTATCAAATTCTTGTTGCCTAGATGGGGAAGTAGCAATAAAAAGAACAGCATTTCTAATTTTTGAAATCTGTGGAGCTATATGTGTCAAACCATCTTGCACAACTAAGTTAATGACATGGCATACACATCGCAAATGCAATAATTGACCAAAATAAGGAGTCGTCAAATTTCTTATAAACAATGGAAGTGTAACAGTATTAGCGCTATGGTTGTCAAAAGTAATGCTATAAACTTTATCAACAACTTCAAAATCCCTAAAAACACCTATAATACTTTCAAAAATCTATTCAGCATCATGAAGAAACTCCACTAAACGGAAAGCAATAATTTTTTTTCGCAAAGTCCAACTAGAGTCTATATAATGAGCAGTCACACAAATATAACCACAATTATTTATACCAGACCACATATCAGAAGTAAAACCAACTGCACCAACAGTTGCAAGTTCACTAATCAAATCGTTTTTAACTTCACTATAAGCTTTCTTTGTATCACTATGGGTTGAATTTCTAGAAACTTTAGCAAAAGAAGGATTCAGACAATTTTGGATAAAATATTCAAATCTAATATCATCACCAAAAGTAAATGGTTGTTCTGCTGCATCTACATAAAGGGCTAGTCCATGTCTCATTTTTTCTTTTGAATAAACAAAATTACTACTATCAGATGCACCACCAATTTTATCAGCATGTTTACTTCTTAGATGTCTACCATGTGGCCCTACACCATTATTACTTATGCATTTATAATTTGTGTCACAATAATGGCATACAGCCCTTTGTCCTATGTTATTACCCTTTTCATCCTTGAAGTCTTTCACTATAGAGAAATGATTCCATACCCATGAGTAGCGTCGTGACCTTTTTGAACCACTAAGGCCTGAATTTGCAGCTTTAGGAGTAGAATCTGTGGAGTAGCAGTAGAACCTAAAGTACTGTTCCACTTCCACCACCAACAATGTTTGAAGCAACCTCCTCACCTATAGAACCCATACCCTGTGGTGCAATAGGGTTTCATGCTACTTCATCAGAAGAACCTGAGTGGGAGTCACTATCCATCTACAAAAAAAACACCATAACAGGGGTTATTAAAGGGGAAACACGAAAGCCCTAATTTTGTAACCCTAAATGCAATATTCAAGTAAATAACTTCACAAACCCTACTTATTAGTGGCTCAGTGGCTGTGGGTAAAAATCTTGATAATATTGAATTGTCTTAGTCCTGTAAATAGTAGTCTTCAGTTATGGGTTGTACGTAGTAGTTAGCAGACATGGTGTAAAAAGTCATATGTAACAGTATGGTGTAATAAGTATGGCATGCATAGGCTATGACATATAGTAGGCTAGGCTTATGAAAGTCTACGTTGTGGCAGGGGTCACCAATTATATGTGTAAACTAGTGATGTAATCAGTGATGTAAACTATAGTGTTTGTATTATCTCCTTACGCCTATAAAAGGAGAGTTCTACCCTGTGTAACATTCAGGCCAGTTCAAGTTAATGAAAGCCAGTGTTTTCCTAATATATCCTGTGTCTTATATTCACTCTCTTTGATCCTAACCTACTTTGTGTTTGTACCCACTTCGTGTCTGTAAACTTGGTATCAGAGCCATATCTTCCATTCTAGCTTAAACCCCCTTCTGGGAACTTCTTTTCCAAAACTACTTCAAATCTTTTCTAAAAGAATTTTTTTTTTGAAGTGTATGCTCTGTGGTTGCCTTCTAAGGATCCTCCACATCAGAAACTTCATTAACTATTTTGGTTAAAGAATTTTGTATCAGTGGGTTAAAGTACCTTGAGACTTTTGGCCATTGAACGGTGTGTCTCGGTTTATCTATCATGGTATACAGAATTTTATTAATCAAAATTGGTTAAAGATTTTAAGTTGAAAAACAAAAAAAGGATTTAAAGTACGAGGGAAAGAAGAACCCAGAACTTTAAAAAAAATGAATCACCTTTTTTCCACCCACTCCTCTGCTATGTCATCTTTAGTTCCTTCATGCTCCTCCACCAGTAGAAATTCCTCCACCTCTTCTTCTAACCTTGAGTACTTGTATGAGTTTGAATATCTACCTGATGATAGTAAGGTTCCTCTTACTGATCTTCCTTTCCTAAATCCCTATAATGCTTTTGTCAGACCACAAACTTCTGTAAAAAAGACTGTCACCCAACTTTTCTCCACAAAACGACCAACGTCCGTAAAAGAATATGTTCAAGCCTCTAAATTTGACCAATGCTTCATAGCAGCTACAAAAGCTGAACAACTTTTACCTTTGGAAATCCCGGTTGATTTGCCTCGCCTTTGGCAACAACAAGGATTTACCCATCTTCACTTTGGTGCAATTCGACTTGCTGTTACTTTTCATGGCAGGAAAGGTTTACCTGTGACTTCCAAACTTGCTCTGGTAGACACCAGGTTTATCCAGTACCAGCACTCATGTATTGCTACAATCCAAACCACTTTAAATGCTGGAACTATGATTTTTACCTTCTACCCCAATTTCAACATGCCATTAGCAGATCCTCATCTGCTATCCGCCTTGAAGGTCCAAGTTCAAATTGGTGGGGCCTCCCAAATTTCCACAACATATGCAGCAACCCTTCACTACCAAATGGCCTATCGCCTTCAAAACCATGCCTTTGACATGTCCTTACCGTCCTCCACAGATAAAGCCCTTTTCCTAACTGTTAACGCACCTCACCACGCCTCTTGTGTCCATGTTCCACGACAGATTTCCCATCCTGAGCTTCTCAAGCTTCTCCCAGAGTCTTGGGTTACAGCTTATGAGAAAAATCAAAACAAGTCCATACCTGTCCAATCCTCAAATCCAACTTTCAATTCAAAACCTGATGGTACAGTGGAGATTTCTTTCCCAAAAGAAACCTCTGACTCAACCTTTACCCATCCTGTCATTTTTCCCTCAAGAATTAACATGTTTGTGGATGGTTCTAGGCTTGGCCCTCCAATTAAATATTTTGATCCCAGTGGCCTTCCAGTCTTTTATTTCAAAAATCCAGAAACAGGTCATTGTTATTTGATGCCTGTGACTGTGATGAGTGTCTAGAAGACAGTCTCCTAGAAGATGATGAGGACTTTGAAGATCTATGTCCATGTTCCATATGTCCTTCGTCACCTCCCACTCCTTGTAAATCTCCATCTCCTCCTCAACCCCCATCTAATGATGGTTTGTCAAGTCAACCGAGTGGATGTTTTATGTTCACCTCATCTTCTTCCTGAACTGAAGCAGATTTCCCTCCTTTGGAATTTCATAATTCCCAAGAAAGGACGACCCATCGGCATAAAATTTCAGACTCTACTACAATTCTCCCTGATGGTAGTACCAAAGTAGTTTCAGCAGCAGAAGCAGCAATAAATTGGCAATCAGCAAATTCTCTGGCTCAAAACAAAATTCTTCAGAGAATTGCTAACTCCCAACAAAATTTGGAGAATGTTGTCCATAAGAAGTTATCAACTTTGGAACTTCTTATCAGAGATCTGCAGCAGAAAATTCAAAATGTTCACCAGGAACTTCTCCAGATGGCATATGCCAACCAAGCATTTTCAGCAGATTTTTCTCAAAAGGATGCTGAAATGAAGCACCTAAAAAACCAGCTTCACTCACTTCAAGCTCAGCAGTATTCTCAGCAAAAAAGCCCATTTGACATGTTTCCTTCTCCCTCTCAAGAATGTTTTTCTGGGTATCCTCAAATGTCTTAACCCTTACCTATAAATTCTACTTCAGGATTTGGTGAGTCCAATATCTTTGGAAGCTCATAAGCTTTTCTTCCTCCACCAAAAAGACCATCTCCACCAAAACTTCCTTTCCCAAAGCCCCAGATAAAACCTATCCAGCCTCCAACAATTCCGTCTCCACCATCTACATCTACTCCAACTACCTCTACTTCTTCCAAACCATCTGACCCAAATTCAAAGTCACCCCAGTTAATGGTTCAGCCAACTTCTAACCCTTCCAAAAATCCAATCTCCACTCTCCTACATACCTTAGCCACTATACCAGAAGCCCCATCTCCTGAACCAACCATTGAGTCTGAATCGGATACTGAATCCATTGACTCGATGCCCATTCCTCATGTTTTCATGATGAATCCCAAAAAATACTCCAGAGGAACATGTTGATGATCCTATTATTGAAGAAGGTCCTGAGTTTGATACACCTCCACCTCCAGAAATCCCAACCTTTGATTCCTTCTCACATTCCAATATCCATACCCAAGGTTTCTCCTTTGATAATATTCCCCCATCAAAATGGTTGGATAAGCTTTATGAGATTCATGCTTGCGGCACTGCTGTTATGCTCTCTCCCAATGCTACACTAAGTATTGTTATTACTAAGTGTACAGCGAAATTTCTTGGCCGTCTCCGTCAATGGTACTTAGCTCTGGGTGAGTACCGACAGCTACAACTTAAACAATTGCCAACCCTTGATCAATTCATCTCAGTCCTGCATGCTGAGTTTCTTGGTGACCACAACAACACAAAAGAGTTTGTTCGAGAGGAATATCTCAGCATGAAGTGTTGTTCATTTAAAAGAAAAGATCTAGAGATTCATTATGACCGTATGTCTCAGAGATTTTATCTTCTCAACGGCATGGATGATGTCAATCTCAAGCAAGCCTTTCTCAATTCCCTTCCTGAACCATTGGGAAATGAGACAACAAGATTATTTCAGACAAAAGGATTGACGCTGAATGCAACATCTCTTGGTGGTATTTACCAGCATCTTTGATTGCCTTGGAAAAATTGTGCAATCACCAGAAATTCCTCAAAACTCTTGAAGAACAGGGAAAACTTCTTGGTAAAGCATGTGATCATCCTGACCTATCTATAAAGTGCAAAGACAAGAAGTGCACTTGCCACCCTTCATATCGGAAGTCCAAACACTTTCAAAAATGGAAATTCCAATCTCCTGGCAAGTTTTCAAAGTTTCCAAAATCTGGCAAGTTCCCACGCTGGAAAAAATGGAAATTTTTCAAAAAGAAGAAGTTCAGAGGGCAGCGAAAGTCTGATCGCTGCTACATATGCGGAAAGAAGGGGCACTATGCAAAACAGTGTCCAAATAAAGCAGCAAGGGACAAAATGGTGAGCTCTTTGGCTCTCATTGATGATGATCTTGAAGATGCTGATGTTGAATCTCTGTTTTCTATCGACAATGAAGCAACATATGAAGCAGTCCTTGCATTCACTTTTGATGATTCAGATGATTCATCAGAATCAGGTGACTCTTCTGATGATCCTGACTCATTCCCCTATGAAGTCCAAACAATTGGGTTCTCTAACATCATGCTGGCTCAACCTTTAGCCAAGGTCAAAATCTTGCTTGGAAAATATGAGAAACCCATACCAGTCATCGCTTTCTTTGATACTGGTGCAGCAGCCTCCATTCTCAACCCAGCAATCCTTCCCAGGTCCTATTGGCAATCGTGTTTTAGACCCTTTACAGCAGCCAATGGAGAAACTTTTGTCATCACTTTGATCAGTACGCCTATTACCATCGAACTTTTCCCAGGATACACCATTAAACACCAAGTCTATGGTTCTGATCTCCCAGGAAAAGATTTATTGTTAGGCTTTGATATTCTCCAAAATCTCAGCAAAGTTTCCTGGCTCAAAAAACGTTTGAAATACAAAAACTACCTGTTACCCTTGACCATCCAACTAAATCTTTTTTCCATAGAAAATTTCTCCTCCATCAAAGAAGCCATAATTCCAACTTCCTGTGCTGAATCTCATTCCCAATTCCTCACCAAATGCTCCAACCCACTTTGGAAAAATCCAGATTTCTTCATTTCTCTTCCCTTTAAGAAAATTGAAGATATCAACCCCACCAAAGCTACCCATCATGGAATGAACCCAGACAACTATCAGTTGCTCTTTAAGAGCTCCAGCAACTCCAATCAGAAGGTTTGATTGACCCCACAACCTCTCAGTGGGCATGTGAAGCATTTTATGTGAACAAAAGGACAGAGCAGATAAGAGAAAAGCTTCGTCTGGTTATCAACTACCAGCCTCTTAGTCATTTTTTGCAGGATAACAAATTCCCTCTTCCTCGGAGAAGTGTTCTTTTTGCAAACCTGCCTAAAGCTCAAATTTTCTCAAAGTTTGACTTGAAAGCAGGTTTTGGTTGATCGCCCCAAAACTGGTTTTTGCATTCCAGATCACCATTTCTAGTGGTCAGTCATGCCTTTTGGATTGAAAACAGCCCCATCTTTATTTTAAAAGGCCATGATTCGGGTATTTGCTCCAATTCTATCCTCAACCCTTGTCTATATTGATGATATCCTACTCTTTTCCCCAGATACTGAGTCTCATGTTGTCTTACTATAAATTTTCCATTCCCTAGTCCATGGTACAGACACGAAATGGGTACAAACACAAAGTAGGTTAGGATCAAAGAGAGTGAATATAAGACACATGATATATTAGGAAAACACTGGCTTTCATTAACTTGAGCTGGCCTGAATATTACACAGGGTAGAACTCTCCTTTTATAGGCGTAAGGAGAGAATACAAACACTATAGTTTACATCACTGATTACATCACTAGTTTACACATATAATTGGTGACCCCTGCCACAACGTTGACTTTCATATGCCTAGCCTACTATATGCCATAGCCTATGCATGCCATACTTATTACACCATACTGTTACATATGACTTTTTACACCATGTCTGCTAACTACTACGTACAACGCATAATTGAAGACTACTATTTACAGGACTAAGACAATTCAATATTATCAAGACTTTCACCCCTTCTGAAATGGAATGAAAAGACCATTACATTTACTACATTATACAGCACACCTATTAATACTTTTTACAATAGTACAACAGTAAATTCCAATAATGGGCTCCAAACAAAAGAGACGGCTGGTTTGAACACTGGGATGCTATGCAGGATGATCTGAACCACTGCTTCCAGAAGAGTCTTCAGTTCTGTAAGTCAAGTAATACTATTCCAAAAGATAGCGGATATTTTGGCGCCATTCTTTCGGATAAGTATCATTGAATTTCCAATTTGCAGTTTCATAATGGAGGAGAGATGAAGGGACTTCTGCAGGTGTCAATCCATTGAGTGAACACAGTGTTTGAGTCATGACCAGATAATTTCCATTGTGAGTCTGGATGTCCTGAGACTCCTGATATGCAGAGAGGAATATAGTGTGATACTCCTTTCGCCAAGTAATAGAACCATCTGAATTGGGATGACTCATGTTGTTGCGAGTTATCCAAAAAGCAAATTGGAGGTCACTGTCTGCACTGGTGGGGATTTGTCTGATCTTCTATTGCCAGTAGGGTATATTTCCAAAGAGTAGGAGAAATTTCAAAAAGAAATCTTCTGGAGGTTGAACTTGATTGAACGCCGCATGAGCCAGATAGACCAATACTGCTGATTTATTAAAACAAACACTTATAGTATACATGTCGACTAAATACCATAAGAGAAGATAGGCTTCCTTTTTGAAATAAAAGACATTATGGTAAGACACTTCAAACTGGGTGAGAAAGGGATAAACAGGATGGAAAGGTAGACCTTTTATGGGACCTTCATCAATACCATATTTGAAAATATAGAGATGTTGAAGGTTTTGACACATTTGGACAGATCTGGAAAGAAAGGTTAACTCTAAAAGGTGACACTGAAGGTGGACAGGAAAATTGAGTGCGTGGAAACAGGAAATCATGGGAAAGCAACCAGGAACAAAGGAATGTGGTTTTGTTTTTGAAAACTGGTTGATTTCTTTTTTGAGCCTTGACAGAAAATCAGGGAGGACATTTGTTTTTCCTTTTATGTGAACAGCATCAAAACTCCAATTGGAAAACCAATTTGCCCATCTAAGTAACTGTGCTTTTGGGAGGTGCTTCTGTTTGAACTTGAGCATCCTGGGAAAGCTCATCATATCAGTCTCTATCAGAAAATGATGACCGATTAGATGAAATTCAAACTTCTCAATGCTCCTTTTGATTGCCAGAATTTCTTTGTAAGTAGAGTGATAATGAAGCTCTGCTAGAGAGAATGCACCACTCTTGTATCCACAAATTCTGCGCTTTTGATCTGTGTTTTCTTCCAAAAGAACTGCTCCCCAATATAGATCAGAGGCATCTGTCTGAAGGACTCTCTTCCCATCTGAAGGTATGGTTAATGGAGGAAGAGTTTTGGCTATGGTTTTGAGGTCTTTTACGGCTTTGGTACAAAGGGCTGACCAAGGAGGAGGGATTTTCTTTAGTAGAGCTGAGAGAGGAGTTTGGTATTGGGCAAGGTTGGGAATAAAATCAGCCATATAGTTAACAATTCCAAGGAATTGTTGAACTTGTTTGACTGTGAGATTTTCATCTGGAAAATGGTCAAGTTGGAAAGCTATATGAGGCTGGAGGGTATATTAACCTTTAGAGATATGCATCCCTAAAAAATCAATTTCTGGTTGGGCAAGAAGCATCTTTTTCTCTGAAAGCATGATACCATGGGATTGGACTAGGGAATGGAAAATTTGTAGTAAGACAACATGAGACTCAGTATCTGGGGAAAAGAGTAGGATATCATCAATATAGATAAGGGCTGAGGATAGAATTGGAGCAAATACCCGAATCATGGCCTTTTGAAATAAAGATGGGGCTGTTTTCAATCCAAAAGGCATGACTGACCACTGGAAGTGGTGATCTGGAATGCAAAAACCAGTTTTGGGGCGATCATCTGGATGGATGCCCAACTGCCAAAAACCTGCTTTCAAGTCAAACTTTGAGAAAATTTGAGCTTTAGGCAAGTTTGCAAAAAGAACACTTCTCCGAGGAAGAGGGAATTTGTTATCCTGCAAAAAATGATTAAGAGGCTGGTAGTTGATAACCAGGTGAAGCTTTCCTCTTATCTGCTTTGTCCTTTTGTTCACATAAAATGCTTCACATGCCCACTGAGAGGTTATGGCCTCAATCAAACCTTCTGATTGGAGTTGCTGGAGCTCTTGAAGAGCAAGCTGATAGTGGTCTGGGTTCATTCCATGATGGGTAGCTTTGGTGGGGTTGATATCTTCATTTTTCTTAAAGGGAAGAGAAATGAATAAATCTGGATTTTTCCAAAGTGGGTTGGAGCATTTGGTGAGGAATTGGGAATGAGATTCAACACAGGAAGTTTGGATTATGGCTTCTTTGATGGAGGAGAAATTTTCTATGGAAAAAAGATTTAGTTGGGTGGTCCAAGGTAACAGGTAGTTTTTGTATTTCAAACCTTTTTTGAGCCAGGAAACTTTGCTGAGATTTTGGAGAATATCAAAGCCTAACAATAAATCTTTTCCTGGGAGATCAGAACCATAGACTTGGTGTTTTATGGTGTATCCTGGGAAAAGTTGGATGGTAATAGGCGTACTGATCAAAGTGATGACAAAAGTTTCTCCATTGGCTGCTGTAAAGGGTCTAAAACACGATTGCCAGTAGGACCTGGGAAGGATTGCTGGGTTGAGAATGGAGGCTGCTGCACCAGTATCAAAGAAAGCGATGACTGGTATGGGTTTCTCATATTTTCCAAGCAAGATTTTGACCTTGGCTAAAGGTTGAGCCAGCATGATGTTAGAGAACCCAATTGTTTGGACTTCATAGGGGAATGAGTCAGGATCATCAGAAGAGTCACCTGATTCTGATGAATCATCTGAATCATCAAAAGTGAATGCAAGGAATGCTTCATCTGTTGCTTCATTGTCGATAGAAAATAGAGATTCAACATCAGCATCTTCAAGATCATCATCAATGAGAGCCAAAGAGCTCACCATTTTCTTCCTTGCTGCTTTATTTGGACACTATTTTGCATAGTGCCCCTTCTTTCCGCATATGTAGCAGCGATCAGACTTTCGCTGCCCTCTGAACTTCTTCTTTTTGAAAAATTTCCATTTTTTCCGGCATGGGAACTTGCCAGATTTTGGAAACTTTGAAAAGTTGCCAGGAGATTGGAATTTCCATTTTTTAAAGTGTTTGGACTTCCGATATGAAGGGCGGCAAGTGCACTTCTTGTCTTTGCACTTTATAGATAGGTCAGGACGATCACATGCTTTACCAAGAAGTTTTCCCTATTCTTCAAGGGTTCTGAGGAATTTCTGGTGATTGCACAATTTTTCCAAGGCAATCATAGAGTGCTGGTAAATACCACTAAGAGATGTTGCATTCATCGTCAATCCTTTTGTCTGAAGTAATCTTGTTGTCTCATTTCCCAATGGTTCAGGAAGGCAATTGAGAAAGGCTTGCTTGAGATTGACATCATCCTTGCCGTTTATAGGGAGGTAATCCCAAATAGGTCCAAAGAGGGTCAGAACACATTGTGAAGGAAAGTCATCGCGCTATGGACCAGTGACATGAGAAGTCATTGGTCCAGAAAAGTTGTACGAGTCTTGGTTCAGTAAACATGAGAAGTTATTGGACCAAATAAAAGGAAAGTGACATGTGAAGCCACTATTCAAGTAAATTGTTCAGCAATACGAAAGCCGAACAGGCGGAGAGCTCCTAAAAAGGCAATGGTCCAAATAATTGATCAAGGACTAGTTACGTGCGAAGTGACTAGTCCAGGCCGTCTGTTCGGCCATGAGATGGCCGAACAAACGAGAGAAGTCCTATCACATGTTGAAGTAGAGGGAACACTCTGGAAGAGTCCAGAAACAGTGGTATTCCGTTAAACAGTGAGATCCAGAGAATGTAGGATCTGTAAAAGATACCCAACGGGAATGGGATGTTCGGCTCGTTATGGAAAAGAGTCCTACAAGGATTAAGGTAATGAACTGATAAGGGAACGAGAATCCAAGATATCCTGGTTTTCCTATACGAGGTAGGGAACCTAGGGCAATATGGATACTTGGGCAGCAAGCACCCATGAATCTATAAATATAAGGTAAACCTATAGGTGAAAGGTACGCAATACATCGCACTCATATGTGACCTCCTATTGATATTTATGGTTTATTACCAGTACGTGATACTAATTTTGCCATCGGAGGGCCTTTGCCACGAGAGGCAAAGGTGCATTCACTCCTTGTCTGTTTTGCAGATCAGGGGATCCAACGACGAATTAGGGTTCCGGTCAAGAGGCACGAGAAGCCGTTACAATCTAATGCTGATCAAAGCATTACATAAATTTATCCACCCACAATTGGCGCCGTCTGTGGGAAACGAAAGAGTTCCCTTTGAAATACGACCATGGTGGAAGTAGATCCAGCAACACCACACGACCCAAAGAATGTGCTAGATGGAGGAGGGGATAGATCTCCACCTGGGGCTCCGAGAAAGCCCGAAGGCGGACACAGAAGAACCACGAGTAAGGGCCGCCCCCTTACCGTTCACGATAACTCCAAAAATAGAGAGGGAGAGACGGCTTCGAGATCCACGAGAAGGAGTAAATCCCGTCGAAGGGATGAATCAGTTGCACACTCTAGGAGTGTGCACCGTAGCGAAGACGTTCTCGATAAAAAGAGGCAAGAAATCGAGGAGTATGCTCGTCTGATTAAAAAATGAGAGCATGAGATCAGAGAGCTAAAAGGAATCAGGGAACACCCAGAGGATTCCAGACTTTCTCGAAGAGATTCTAGAGGCAATGGGTATGCTATGGTAAAATACAGAAAAGCCCCTTCACGAGGAAGAAGGAGCAGAAGCAGAAGTCCAACCCCAAGGCGACACAAAGCTTCTCCACGAAAAGAGAGAAGCAAGAGACGAACACCGGAACCAAGGAGGGTTTCTCCAAGAAGGAGGAGAAGCAAAGGTCGAAGTTCTACCCCTGAGGAGGAAGGGAATAGGAAGCATCATAGGGACAAGTATGAAAGACCTAATTCCGATTGGGAAAGAACTAGACCCAACAAAACGAAAGGACCAGAGGATGAAACCATGACTGCACGAGAGGCAGCATGGAAAGCACTCAAGAATATTGCATCCTCCCCTTTTGCAAGAAAGTTACAGGAGGCTAGGTTGCCGACCAGAGTGAAACACAAAACGTTCATCCTCTATGGGACAGATGCTGATCCCGTGGCACATATATAGCATTACCAGCAGGCAATGTTTATGCATGAAGGAGATGATGCAATTATGTGCAAGATGTTCCCGTCAAGTTTAGGGAGGTAGCCTTATCTTGGTTTCATAAGTTAGGTTCACGCTCTATCCGAACATGGGTGCAGTTGGCCAAGGAATTCACTGCACGGTTCTTAACAAGCAGAAGAGCTCCAAAGACTTTTGAGAGCCTCTCCTTTATGAAACAAGGCGAGGACGAGCCGATCAGGAACTATGCAAAAAAGTACTGGGAAACCTTCAACGAGATTGAAGGTTGCAGCGAGGAATACGCAATAGCCACGTTCATGACAGGTTTACCTATTCGGGGAGAGCTGCGTAAGTCCCTGAACATGAGTCCGGTACAAACCCTGGCAAAGTTAATGGAGCGAATAGAGCAGCACGCTAGGAACGAAGATGACATACTTCGGGAGGACGGTAAGGTGGCGGCCGAGCAAGTAAAGGGGCCTGTAAAGAAAGCAGACAAGTCAAAACCCAAAACTTATCGAGAGAGGAAAGACTATGGGTAGGCAAAGAAAGAGACGTACAAGGACAAACAAGCTCCGGATCCCAAGTCTTTCTTCTCTATAAACATAGTCTGGAAGGAACCCATCTACAGGATTCTTTATCGAATAAAGAATCAACCTTATTTCAAATGGCCTCCAAGTCTAGGTGGGAATAAAGATGCAAAACGTGCTACGAATCAGCACTGCAGCTACCATAAGGATTGGGGCCATATGACTGAGGATTGTGAGATGTTTAAGAGGCATCTTGATGATTTGGTCTCGCGAGGTTATCTCAAAGAATTTATCCAGGAAGATCCCAAGGATAAAGAAAAAGCCATGGAATTGGATTACGAGCAGAATCCAAAGGGAGTAATCCATATGATACATGGATTGGCCGAACCTTATACGAGAAATGAGGTGAGATTACTTCAGAGACAGATCAAACATGACCAACATGTGATGCAGTTGGGAAAGAAAAGAGGGCGTAACGAAGAAGCATGCAACGAAGGCATAGTTTTTACGGATGAAGATCTGGGAGGGGTCCAGGTACCTCACAATGACGCTTTAGTCATAACCCTACGAGTTGGGGAATATGACATGGAAAGAATTCTGGTGGACTCAGGGAGTTGCACCGAGGTGCTATATTACGATGCATTCAAAAAGTTTGGACTAACTCAAGAAGATTTAGTACAATCAGTAACCCCCTCGGTTGAATTCGGAGCAGGAGCAGTTTGGCCATTAGGAAAGGTAACTTTGCCTGTTTGGGCTGGGATAGTGGTACTACGACTGACTTCCTGGTGGTAGATGTGCCATCCTCCTATAACGTGATTATAGGGAGAACATGGTTACACAAGATGAGAGCAGTTTCTTCCACGTTCCCATCAGATGATAATTTCCCAAGATCCAATAGGATTGAAAAGATCAAGGGTAACCAAAAGGTAGCTCAACAATGTTTAGTGTCCATCATAAAAAGAATCCATAACGCCCACCATATCAATACAGTGGAAATCCCAGATCAACCGACCATCGGGGATATCGGGAAGGACCCAACCGAGAGGGTAGTTGAGGGTTTGAAGAAAATACAGATCAACGAGACTGATCCAGATAGGTATTTTTTAATTGGGGAATCACTGCCAGCAGAGGAAGAGACTGAATTGATAAGTTTCCTAAAGACTTACGTCGACGTATTTGCCTAGACATAAGAGGAAATGCCTGGGGTGAATGCAGGCGTTATCTGCCATCATTTGAATGTAGATCCACAGCATAAGCCAGTCATTCAAAAGAAAAGAAGGGCAGCTGTGCAGCATGTTGACGCTGTAATTGAAGAGGTAGACCGTCTGTTGGAAGCCAAAGCAATAAGGGAAGTTTACTATCCAGAATGGCTATCCAATACTGTTGTTGTCAAGAAGAAGAATGGAAAATGGCGTGTCTGTGTGGACTTCACAGATTTAAACAAGTCATGCCCAAAGGACAGTTTGCCTCTTCCAAGGATAGACCAGTTAGTTGATGCAACTGCAGGATACGAACGAATGAGTTTTCTCGATGCGTATCGAGGATATCATCAAATTGCCATGTTCGGGCCAGATCGAAAGAAGGCTTCTTTTATTACACCACGAGGGTTATACTGTTACAATGTCATGCCTTTTGGATTGAAGAATGCAGGGGCAACATATCAAAGATTGGCAACCATCATGTTCAGAAAACTGCTCGGCAAAACTATGGAGGTTTACATAGACGACATGGTGGTAAAAAGTAAAACTGGGCAAGGCCATATAATAAATTTGAAGGAGGCTTTTGAAATTTTGAGGAAGTACAAACTGAGACTCAACGCCTCGAAGTGTGCGTTTGGAGTCGGTTCTGGAAAGTTTTTGGGCCACCTTGTAACCATAAGAGGGATTGAGGTGAACCCCGACCAGATAAAGGCTCCACAGAATCTGCAGAGTCCTTGGACAACGAAAGAAGTCCAACGGTTGACTGGGATGGCAGCGGCTCTTAATCGATTTATTAGCCGGTCAAGTGACAAGTGCAGACCCTTCTTTCAGCTGTTAAAGAAAAGGGAAGGATTCAAATGGGGAGCAGAGTGCGAACAAGCCTTCCAGAATCTGAAAGGGTATTTGGCTTCTGCACCACTTCTTTCGACTCCAGAACCAGGTGAGTCCCTAGTTTTATACTTAGCTGTTTCTGAGCATGCTATGAGTGCAGTCCTCTTAAGAAATAAGGGATTCGAGCAAATCCCTGTCTATTATGTGAGCAAAACGTTATTAGATGCAGAAACAAGATATTTGCCCCTCGAGAAATTAGTCCTGGCATTAAGAACAGCAACCAGAAAATTGCCACATTATTTCCAGAGCCATGAAGTTGTAGTCTATACTGAATTCCCATTGAAATCGCTGCTACGAAAGGCAGACTTCTTGGGAAGAATCTCAACTTGATCCGTTGAGCTTAGCCAATATGATATTAATTATCAGCCGCGCACAGCAATCAAAGGCCAAGTGTTGGCTGATTTTGTGGCAGAATTCTCACCCACAGTAGCACCTATGCCTCCTACGAGAAAGGAGCAGGAAACAAAACCACTAGTAAAGAAGAAACAGGCCCCAGCCAAATAAGATCCCCAGGAATGGAAGCTGTTCGTTGACGGGTCAGTTTCCAACACTGGATCAGGAATCGTGGTTGTGCTTTTACCCCCTGAAGGGTCAATGCTGGGGCTATCTGTTCGGCTAGGGTTTAACGCATCAAATAATGTGGCGGAATATGAAGCACTCTTAGCTGGCTTGAGAAGTGCAAAAACCCTAAGAGCAGAATGGGTCAGGGTATATTGTGATTCACAGCTTGTGGTCCATCAACTGTCCGGGCAATATGAAACCCGGAGCAATAAGATGACGGCCTATGCACAAGCAGCCAGAGATCTCGTCGATACCTTCGAAAGGGTGTATATTGAGCAGATAAGTTCTGGAAAGAATGCTCACGCAGATTCATTAGCATGGTTAGCCGCAGCCGTGCCAACTGAGTTTAAAAGAAAGATAGCCGTAGAGTATCTGACTGAGCCGAGCATTGGGAGATGTGAGGAGATGGTCGTGGACGTGAACCAGGGACCAAGTTGGATGGACCCAATTGTAGAGTGTTTACGAGATGAAATACTCCCTTTAGACAATAAAGAGGCTCATAAAATAAGGACCAAATCTGCTAGGTTTTGGTTATCCCCAGAAGGAAAATTGTATAGAAAGTCTTTTACAGGTCCTTATTTGCTTTGCGTGCACCCTAAAATGGTGCAAAAGTTCCTCCATGAGATTCACGAGGGAACATGTGGAAGCCATGCTGGGGGCAGGTCCATAGCCCATCGAGCAATCACCAAAGGATACTGGTGGCCGTACATGCAAGAAGATGCTAAGGTATACGTGAAAATTTGTGAGAAGTGTCAGAAGTTCTCACCAATGGTACGAATGCCAGCAGAAGACTTGGTACCACTAACGAGTCCCTGGCCATTTGCCCAATAGGGCATGGATATCGTAGGTCCGCTCCACAAAGCAACGGAAAATAGGAGATTTTTGTTGGTAGCAACGGATTATTTCACCAAATGGATTGAGGCGGAACCATTGGCTAAAATAATTGAACCTATGATCGAGAGGTTCGTGTGGAAAAGCATAATTACTCGGTATGGGGTCCCAATTCATTGATTACAGATAATGGATCCCAATTTCAGAAAAAGTTCAAAGCATTCTGTGCCCAGCATGGAATAAGAAACTACTACTCAACCCCAGCCTACCCTCAAAGTAACAGACAGGCAGAAGCTTCCAACAAAACAATTCTTGATGGGATCAAGAAAAGGTTGGATAAAGCAAAGGGGAAGTGGCCTGACGAATTGCCGTTAGTTCTATGGGCATACCGAACAACGCCTAGGAGGTCTACAGGAGAGACCCCCTATTCATTAGCATATGGAACGGAGGCCGTTATTCCATTAGAAACAGGTCTGCCGACCAACAGGACCACTTTGATTGAAAGTGGAGGAAATGACAGAGCTCTGGAGATTAAATTAGATCTTGCCGAAGAACGACGAAAGCGGGCCCTGGTGCAATTGGCCTCATACCAGGAGCAGCTAATAAAAAGCTACAACAAAAATGTACATCCACGAGAGTTTGGTGTTGGAGACCTTGTGCTTCGAAAGGTGCTCGGCAACACTAAGGTGGCCAATGAGGGAAAGTTAGGAGCCAATTGGGAAGGCCCATATCGAGTTACAGAGATCGTGGGCATTGGGGCTTATCGATTGGCAGACCTGGACGGGAACTCAGTGCCAAGGCCTTGGAATGTCCACAATTTGAGAAAGTTCTTTATTTGAATATGTTTAAGTATATTTTTCTTTATGCACATCGTGATTGTGTTAGGGTTACGAACAAAACTCTCTTGTGTTTTATTAGTTGCAAGGGGTACGAGTAACGCCCCCTTGAGTTTTGAATTTTCAACTTCAATTCTGAATATAGGAATGTTATTTAAAATTTTTTATTCTGGGTCATAGAATATGAAGTATGTCACTTATTCTTTACACCGTCCTTCATATTGGGGAGCAGAGAATGGGCCCATACGTTTTCTTTGCATACATACGAGAAAAGTAGCTTGATTGCTTAAAGTACGAATACACTTAAGCATATATCCAAGCATGAATGCATACGAGACAGCATGAATGCATACGAGAAATGTAGCTTAAAGTACGAATAAACTTAGGCATATATCCAAGCATGAATTAACACTTGGGATGCATACGAGAAAATGCAAATATAGTTCAAGTACGAAACACTTGACATACATACGAGTATGTTTTGGCACCAAACAAAGTATGAATAAACTAGCTTGGGGATGCATACGAATACATGCACAAGTATGAGAAACTTACATAAAGTACGAAACACTTAGCTACATATGCACCATAGAAAGAAGACGGAGTATCAAAACAGTATTCAAAAGCCATACAAGGCCACATATGGCCAAAACACCTATGTTAAAACAAGTTTGGAACCTATGCCATGCAGGGCAAATTCAACTATTTGCATGGCTAAAGATTGTCTGTCAACAAAAAGGAGATTGTACTTATTCGTCTTCCATAAGATCTTGGACGGTTGCAGGAACCGCTGGTGCAGTAGTATCCTCCGTAGCATTTTCTCCCCCAGGATGACCACCACTGACTTCCTTCTGGCCAGGGTTGGTCACGTCATCGCCTGGTTCAACATCAGCGGTGGGTTGTTCGGACGTGTGAACATCTTGTTCCTCATCTCCCTCCTCAGTAATGTCATCCTCAGGCCCAGCAGCTGAACTTGGTAGTTCAATGTTGGTCCAGAGGGGTGACGATTCAGGTATCCCAGCTTTTGACAGACACGATGTCCATGAGGCAACCCAAATCTGATCTTGTATCCCAGGCATTTGATTCATGTAGCTTTCCGTAGCTACTTTAATCCCTTCATTGTACCCCCGCTCGAATGCAGCTTTGGCTTCGTTCTGACTTGCCTCAAGTTCTTTCAAGGATTGGTTCAAACTGTCTTCAGCTCCCTTCAGCTTGCCTTTCAGCCCATCTGCTATCCCCAGGGCTTGGTTCCTCTCCCTTTAAAGCCTAATGATAGTGCGTTGAAGTTTGGTGTTTTCGCTTACAAGCTTGGCACGTTGGGGTTCGGACTGGCAGAGCTTCTGGGCCATAGCCACCATCTTTTGCATTACCTGAAACATCCGAATAGTCAAAACACAAATACCAAAGGATATGGTTTACAACGGGACATTTTACCTTGGCATTATGGGACATGAATGAGCTCAGAAGGTTGTCAGGAGAGCATGCCACTTCTTTTTGTATATCTCCAGGCAGCAGAAAGGCTTGAGACAGAGCAAGAGCTGTACCTTCAGACTCAACACTATCCCGAGCAGTGACAGCTCGATTTCCATGAGTAAAAGAAGGAGCCCATGTAGGAGCTGGAGATGAAGAGGATTGTGGAGGCCTTTCCTGAGATTCCTCCACTCGCTGGCGTTTCTCTCGGTGGAGGGCCTCGATTTCTTCTGGGGAGAACCCTGGAGGAGCATCAGTCTGGATCTGGGCACGGCGACCATGACCTTGAGAACCACTTTGGCTCTGAGCAACATTACGACCCCGACCGGGAATGATAAGAAGGCTCCCTAGGTCAATTGGTTGGTTCATTTCTGGAGGTGAAGGGGTGTAGCCGCTAGAAGAGGAACTGGATGTGGAGTTGGTAGCTTCTTCGACGAGAGGAATTGGCTCGTTAGGAATTGGAGGTGTTTGAGAATGCCTTTCTTCTTGCTCGGGGAACGGCCTTGATGGACCCGCTAGAACAGGATTGTCGGCTGCACGGGTACGTCGATCAATGAAACCACCATATGAAGCTTTATAACTGAGCAATATTTGAGCTGCTCTTGCTCGGCCCGAAGGGTATGTCCTTTCGCCATTGAAAGCAAGTGCACGTCTGATATCTGCTACATGAACTTGTGGGGTTATGATGTTGTGGCCTTGATTGATGTTTGGAGCTGTAACACAACACAATGCACAAATAAATAGAACCATGAGAAGGCCTTTTTTTTTAAAAAAAGAAGAGTATATGGATTAGGGGGAAAGCACTAACGTGGGCTCCTGAATATGTGAGGAGCATGAAAACCAATCACTTGGCCGTCCTCATCTCTGGGTTCGAAGTTGCCCGTAACAATCAGAAAATCATCATCATCCCCTCGAGCAGAATCAGGGAGTTCAAGGACAAGTTTCTTTCTAGAATCCCTACTTTTTAAATAATATGTGAGGGCATCCCTGGTTCTGGAGATGCTGTATAAATGGTGGATGTCATATAAACCTAAAGAAGTCCCTAACATTTAATTTAGGGCATTTATACCCATAACCACTCGAAAGAAATTGGCTGAAACCTGCATTGGGGAAAGCCTATAGTATGCCAGAACCTGACGAAGCAGAGGGGGCTAAGGGAAACCTAACTCCGCCCTCAACGACGGCTACTACAGGAATGTGAAGGGTGTCGAAATCAAAACTTTCACGGATGGCATCCTCAGGAGCCAAATCAGTAGCCACGTCATCAGGAATCTCGTAACGAGATCTGAAACTTGACATGGTCTGTGGAGTATTACAATGCCTCCGAAATCTCCCTATAACTAGAAAAATTTGGGTTCTTCGAATAAAGAGAAGGGGGGACGGAGAAACCCTAAAAAATATTGTAAGCAATAAACGAGAGAAATGGAGCAGAGAGAAGAATGGTGACTTACGAATTGGTAGATGGAATCCCTAAAGCAGAAAAGAAGAGGCCTCGAGAAGGTGAACAGAGCTTCAATGGCGGGTAAGCTCGAACTTTCTTTCTGCAGAGGGAGTCTAAGAGAGAGAATGGGGTTTTTAAAAATGGGATGAAAACCCAAAAATACCCTAAAAAATGGGGTGGCGTATGCGAAACGTCACCCCAGACGCCGTTTGGGTGTTCCGTTCCCCAAAATACGTCTGTCCGCATTTAATGTAAGCAAAACAATGAACGCCACGTGTAAAGCTTAGGACTAAAAGCCTGTCCAGGCCGAACGAAGAGATGTTTTTGCCTTTGCTAAATGATGAAGCTTGCACCAAATTTGTGGAATAAGGTGCAGGAACAGAATAAATTTGCTCAGAAATTAAGAAGCTTTACTCATTTTCTGAAATAAACCATAATGAGTAAAGCTGGGGAGCAATTGTAGGGAGGTAATCCCAAACAGGTCCAAAGAGGGTCCGAACAAGTTGTGAAGGAAAGTCATCGTGCTATGGACCAGTGACATGAGAAGTCATTGGTCCAGAAAAGTTGTACGAGTCTTGGTTCAGTAAACATGAGAAGTTATTGGACCAAATAAAAGGAAAGTGACATGTGAAGCCACTATTCAAGTAAATTGTTCGGCAATACGAAAGCCGAACAGGAGGAGAGCTCCTAAGAAGGCAATGGTCCAAATAATTGATCAAGGACCAGTTATGTGCAAAGTGACTGGTCCAGGCCGTCTGTTCGGCCATGAGATGGCAGAACAAAGGAGAGAAGTCCTATCAGATGTTGAAGTAGAGGGAACACTCTGGAAGAGTCTAGAAACAGTGGTATTCCGTTAAACAGTGAGATCCCGAGAATGTAGGATCTGTAAAAGATACCCAACGGAAATGGGATGTTCGGCTCGTTATGGAAAAGAGTCCTACAAGGATTAAGGTAATGAACTGATAAGGGAACGAGAATCCAAGATATCCTGGTTTTCCTATACGAGGTAGGGAACCTAGGGCAATGTGGATACTTGGGCAGCAAGCACCCATGAATCTATTATAATGTAAACCTAAAGGTGAAAGGTACACAATACATCGCACTCATATGTGACCTCCTATTGATATTTAGGGTTTATTACCAGTACGTGATACTAACTTTGCCATCGGAGGGCCTTTGCCACGAGAGGCAAAGGTGCACTCACTCCTTGTCTGTTTTGCAGATCAGGGGATCCGACGACGAATTAGGGTTCTGGTCCAGAGGCACAAGAAGCCGTTACAATCTAGTGCTGATCAAAGCATTACATAAATTTGTCCACCCACACCGTTGAGAAGATAAAATCTCTGAGACATACGGTCATAATGAATCTCTAGATCTTTTCTTTTAAATGAATAGCGCTTCATGCTGAGATATTCCTCTTGAACAAACTCTTTTGTGTTGTTGTGGTCACCAAGAAACTCAGTATGCAGGACTGAGATGAATTGATCAAGGATTGGCAATTGTTTAAGTTGTAGCTGTCGGTACTCACCCAGAGCTAAGTACCATTGACGGAGACGGCCAAGGAATTTCGTTGTACACTTAGTAATAACAATACTTAGTGTAGCATTGGGAGAGAGCATAGCAGCAGTGCACCAAGCATGAATCTCATAAAGCTTATCCAACCATTTTGATGGGGGAATATTATCAAAGGAGAAACCTTGGGTATGGATATTGGAATGTGAGAAGGAATCAAAGGTTGGGATTTCTGGAGGTGGAGGTGTATCAAACTCAGGACCTTCTTCAATAATAGGATCATCAACATGTTTCTCTGGAGTATTTTCTGGATTCATCATGAAAACATGAGGAATGGGCATCGAGTCAATGGATTCAGTATCCATTCAGACTCAATGGTTGGTTCAGGAGATGGGGCTTCTGGTATAGTGGCTAAGGTATGTAAGAGAGTGGAGATTGGATTTTTGGAAGGGTTAGAAGTTGGCTGAACCATTAACTGGGGTGACTTTGAATTTGGGTCAGATAGTTTGGAAGAAGTAGAGGTAGTTGGAGTAGATGTAGATGGTGGAGACGGAATTGTTGGAGGCTGGATAGGTTTTATCTGGGGCTTTGGGAAAGGAAATTTTGGTGGAGATGGTCTTTTTGATGGAGGAAGAAAAGCTGATGAGCTTCCAAAGATATTGGACTCACCAAATCCTGAAGTAGGATTTATAGGTAAGGGTTGAGATATTTGAGGATAACCAGAAAAATATTCTTGAGACGAAGAAGGAAACATGTCAAATGGGCTTTTTTGCTGAGAATACTGCTGAGCTTGAAGTGAGTGAAGCTGGTTTTTTAGGTGCTTCATTTCAGCATCCTTTTGAGAAAAAGCTGCTGAAAATGATTGGTTGGCATATGCCATTTGGAAAAGTTCCTGGTAAACATTTTGAATTTTCTGCTGCAGATCTCTGATAAGAAGTTCCAAAGTTGATAACTTTTTATGGACAACATTCTCCAAATTTTGTTGGGAGTTAGCAATTCTCTGAAGAATTTTGTTTTGAGCCAGAGAATTTGTTGACTGCCAATTTATTGCTGCTTCTGCTGCTGAAACTGCTTTGGTACTACCATCAGGGAGAATGGTAGTAGAGTCTGAAATTTTATGCCGATGGGTCGTCCTTTATTGGAAATTATGAAATTCCAAAGGAGGGAAATCTGCTTCAGTCCAGGAAGAAGATGAGGTGAATATAAAACATTCACTCGGTTGACTTGACGAACCATCATCAGATGGGGGTTGAGGAGGAGGTGGAGATTTACAAGGAGTGGGAGGTGACGAAAGACATATGGAACATGGACATGGATCTTCAAAGTCCTCATCATCTTCTAGGAGACTGTCTTCTAGACACTCATCACAGTCACAGGCATCAAAATAACAATGACCTGTTTCTGGATTTTTGAAATAAAAGTCTGGAAGGCCACTGGGATCAAAATATTTAATTGGAAGGCCAGGCCTAGAACCATCCACAAATATGTTAATTCTTGAGGGAAAAATGACAGGATGGGTGGAGGCTGAGGCAGAGGTTTCTTTTGGAAAAGAAATCTCCACTGTACCATCAGGTTTTGAAATGAAAGTTGGATTTGAGGATTGGACAGGTATGGGCTTGTTTTGATTTTTCTCATAAGCTGTAACCCAAGACTCTAGGAGAAGCTTGAGAAGCTCAGGACGGGAAATCTGTCGTGGAACATGGACACAAGAGGCTTGGTGAGGTGCGTTAACAGTTAGGAAAAAGGCTTCATCTGTGGAGGACGGTAAGGACATGTCAAAGGCATGGTTTTGAGGCGATAGGCCATTTGGTAGTGAAGGGTTGCTGCATATGTGGTGAAAATTTGGGAGGCCCCACCAATTTAAACTTGGACATTCAAGGCGGATAGCAGATGAGGATCTGCTAATGGCATGTTGAAATTGGGGTAGAAGGTAAAAATCACAGTTCTAGCATTTAAAGTGGTTTGGATTGTAGCAATACATGCGTGCTGGTACTGGATAAACCTGGTGTCTACCAGAGCAAGTCTAGAAGTCACAGGTAAACCTTTCCTGCCATGAAAAGTAACAGCAAGTCGGATTGCACCAAAGTGAAGATGGGTAAATCCTTGTTGTTGCCAAAGGCGAGGCAAATCAACCGGGATTTCCAAAGGTAAAAGTTGTTTAGCTTCTGTAGCTGCTATGAAGCATTGGTCAAATTTAGAGGCTTGAACATATTCTTTTACGGACGTTGGTCGTTTTGTGGAGAAAAGTTGGGTGACGATCTTTTTTACAGAAGTTTGTGGTCTGACAAAAGCATTATAGGGATTTAGGAAAGGAAGATCAGTAAGAGGAACCTTACTATCATTAGGTAGATATTCAAACTCATACAAGTACTCAAGGTTAGAAGAAGAGGTGGAGGAATTTCTACTGGTGGAGGAGCATGAAGGAACTAAAGATGATGTAGTAGAGGAATGGGTGGAAAAAAGATGATTCATTTTTCTTAAAGTTCTAGGTTCTTCTTTCCCTCGTACTTCAAATCCTTTTTTTTTTTTTTTCAACTTAAAATCTTCAACCAATTTTGATTAATAAAATTCTGTATACCAAGGTAGATAAACCGAGACACACCGCTCAATGGCCAAAAGTCTCAAGGTACTTTAACCCACTGATACAAAATTCTTTAACCAAAATAGTTAATGAAGTTTCTGATGTGGAGGATCCTTAGAAGGCAACCACAGAGCATACACTTAAAAAAAAAAAATTCTTTTAGAAAAGATTTGAAGTAGTTTTGGAAAAGAAGTTCCCAGAAGGGGGTTTAAGCTAGAATGGAAGACATAGCTCTGATACCAAGTTTACAGACACGAAGTGGGTACAAACACAAAGTAGGTTAGGATCGTAAGAGAGAGCAATAGAGAAAACAAAAGGGGAGATATTATAGAACACTGGCACTGGCCTACTTTGTACAACGGGGTGAACCCTCCTTTTATAGGCGCAAGGAGGGTAATGCCGACACTGATACTTACATCATTGCTTACGTTCTAACTTCTATCAGGTAATTAATACATCAAGTACAAAGGTCACCTACGTACTTACTAAAAGTCTAACAGAAAAATCATATCATTGGTTTTTACTATGCTACACACATATTATTGGTTTTTACTATTCACATACCCAAACACAAAGTAGGTTAGGATCGTAAGAGAGAACAATAGAGAAAACAAATGGGGAGATATTATAGAACACTGGCACTGGCCTGCTTTGTACAATGGGGTGAACCCTCTTTTTATTGGCGCAAGGAGGGTAATGCCGACACCGATACTTACATCATTGCTTACGTTCTAACTTCTATCAGGTAATTAATACATCAAGTACAAAGGTCACCTACGTACTTACTAAAAGTCTAAACAGAAAAACCATATCATTGGTTTTTACTATGCTACACACATATTATTGGTTTTTACTATTCACAAGACAATATAACTGCAAACTGACAAAATCATATGCAACAACAGTAACAATAGACTGATTAATCACATGGGAAGTGATTAATCACACTAAACTGATTATAACACTAGATTGATTAATCACTGCAAAATCAGTTTGGACAAATTTGTCAAAAATATACTAATAGAAGAAATTAGTAACAAGTTTGTCAAAAATATACAAATTTGTCAAAAACAAGTTTTCTTACATGTTTAGCCCTACTTTGGACCACATTTTCTTAAGAAGTCACAATAATTTACAAGATTTCCATCCATGCTTTTGTGACTAACAGAATGATATGTCTAACAGAATGATACGTAACTCCAAAAAGTCAAGAGGAAAAAGGCCCAAAAATACATTGCAAATTATATTACAAAGTGGTAACAAACAACCACAAGATCACTAACCACAAGAATGCATAACTCAACTATATTTTGTACACACTAGTTCATACACCACGAAAATTCATAGCCAATGCTACAGAAATTGAGAAATACATCAATTGTCCAACCAGTGGGAGAGAAAGCAACAAAAGTAGTTCTACAAAATTACAAGGGCCTCAAATTGTTAAAAACTAGTAAAACATTACCTAACAACGGTACCCTGCTGCCACCTTCTTCTTGAAGACTTCTTTCCTTTACCGAATGTCCAACCAGTTGGAGAGAAAGCAACTATAAGACTGAACCAATGTTGATCAACAATGCCAAGCATAAGTTAGTGCAGTAAAAGAGGAAAACAACGAAAAGAAAAGAACCCTAATTTAAGAAATTAGTAACAAAATCATCAGATCTGGCCTGATTGGCCAGAACCCTAATTTAAGAAACTAGTAACCAAAGCCCTAATTTCAAGAACCCTAATTTCAAAAATTAAACACAAAAGCCCTAATTTCGTAACCCTAATTTCAAAAGGCAGGTGAAAATCCATTTCATCAGATCTGGCCAGAACCCTAAGATACTAATATACGAAATTACTTAGTTAGTAACAAAAGCCTTAATACACAAAAGCCCTTCACGCCTTTACCTGAGATTCGAACGATTCTCCTCTTGTTGCTCAACTAGCTCGGTCTTAGAGAGTCGGAGAGACACAGAGAGAGAGACGTTGAGAATAGATGAACAGTGAACAGAGAGAGTGAGATGATGGTCACCGTCGCACTGACTCACCATTTGAGTTCTATCACCGGAGAGAGAGAAAGAGAGAGAGAGAGAGAGAGAGAGAGAGAGAGAGAGAGAGAGAGCTTTGAAGTGTGAGTACCGTTTGAGAGAGAGAGAGGTGAATTTGAACACCAGAATTCGAACATTAATTGAGAGACAGAAAGAGTCAGAGAGACGTTGAGAGAATCAGAGAGATCTGATAGAGTGAGAGTTCGAGAGAGATCGGAGATCTAAGATGTGAATGAGATGTCTGCTAGGGCAGCATCTCATTCCTTTTTATATGATCTTTGTGATCATGTGCATATGGGACACCATAATCCATATGCACCAGCTTATCAAAAATTCTTGTAGAATCCTATAATACATCACTCGAGGGCCGCCCGAGGTGTTATTTGAAAATCAAAACTGTCTATTTTTTATGTGGGAGTGATTATATTATTCGTGCCAAAAATGAAGTAAATTGGTTATCGTTATATACTTGATCATACATAATGTCAAATTTTCTATTAATGAATCTAAGTTGCGATGAAAGGGCTTCCAAAACCCGATAGACCCGAAAATTTGCGAGAGTGATTAAAACACCGAGAAAAATAAAATGAACGGTATGGATCGTCATACTTGTGTCGCAATCGTGTGATTACCGTACATTATACTATAGTAGAATACATTGGTCTATAACCAAATAAGTTCGATGTATACATTTGAAAGGTAGATGCAGACTCATTTTTTCGAATGTTCAATCTAAACCGTTACGATTTAAGATCTTATCAAATTTATTATTCTCCCCTAAATAGGTGATAATCGGATGTCGAAAACCACATGATCAGAACATCGTTGGTGCTTTCAAAAGCATTAAAGTCCTATAATGTACCACTTGAGGGCCGCTCGAGGTGTTATTTGAAAATCAGAATCGTCTACCTTTTATGTGGGAGTAATTATATCATGAGCACAAAAAATGAAGTAAATTGGTTATCGTTATATACTTGATCGCACATAACAAAAAAATTTCTATTAATAAATCTACGTCCCGATGAAAGAGCTTCCAAAACCCGGTAGACCTGAAAATTTGCAAGATTGATTAAAACACCAAGAATAACCAAATGAACGATATGGATCATCATACTTGTGTCACAATAGTGTGGCTATCGCCCATTTTTATAGAATAGAATTATATAATACATATTACTTCTTCTAATTATAAACACAAAGATTGTTGGCCTTGGTGATTTGAGATGTGTGTCAAGTCTCAAAGGACTTGGGTTCGAACTCCATAGTCCATAGAGATTATTTTTTTAAAACCATTTTTTTTAAATTAGTTTTTTTTCTTATTTATTTTCTCTGTCTTTTTTTAAAATCTTTGTTTTTCCATGTCTCGTGTCGTGCCGTGCTTGATGAGAATCAACATCGTGTTGTGTCGACGTGTCGTGCCCAAGGGCAGATCCAATGTAGGCACAGATGGGTCACGTGACCCACCTAAAATTATCGAGGTTTTTTTTTTTTGTGAATCAAAATAGGAAGTATTATGTATAAAACTATCCAAAATAAAGTATAATGGGCTGCTGGATCAAATGGACCAAAATAAAGAATAAATATTTAATAAACGATCTACTGAAATGTGAAAATGTAAAAAACTAGTACATTCATTTTTTATTCTCGTCATATTTTTTTGAACGCATAATCTTTTTATAATAGATTGTGGGTATTTTTATTAAGTTTATACTTGAAAAGTGACCCATCTGTCTGAAATTTCTGGATCTGCCAGGACCACCACTGGCCGTGCCGTGCCCGACTAAAGTCGTGTTGTGTCGTTCCATGCCTGTCCTACTTCCGTGCTCATGCCCGTGTTGTGCCGTGCCTGACTAGAACCGTGTTGCGATTTGTGCCCCATCCCACTTTCGTGTCGTGCCCGTGCCCGTGCCCGTGCTGTGCTCGTCTAACACCGTGTCGTGTCGTGTCGTGCCAGACTAACTTCCGTGCCGTGCCCGTGTCGTTCCCCCTCACTTCCGTGCCCGTGTCGTGTCGCGTCCCCGTGCCGTGCCTGGGTAGAACTGTGTCGTGACTCGTGCCCAATCCCACTTTCGTGTCGTGCCCGTGCTGTGCCTGTCTAAGATCATGTCCTGCTGTGTCGTGCCAGGCCAACTTCCGTGCCATGCCCGTGTCGTTCCCGCTCACTTCCGTGCCCCGTGTCATGCCGCGTGCCCACTACGACTGTGCTATTCCGTGCCATACCAGGATTAATCCGTGCTTGTGCCGTGCCGTGCCGCCTTCAAACGTGTCGTGCCCTTGCCGACCTGACCAGTTTGACACCTCTAGATTAAGGAAGCTCCTTCATCAGCACGCAAATTTCCAAATAAAAAGAATTTTGGTGTTTAATAAAAAGATTTGTTATCCGATCAAGTGTCTATCCATATATAGTTAATTTCATTCTTGATACGAATGATCTAGTTCGTATTAAGTCAAAGATAGATGATTTTAATTGCCAAAAAAGACCTTAGGCAGGGCTCGGTTAGTACACTATAACACTTAAACGTCTCTAAACGCATTCGATCATGTGGTCACTAATATTTAATGATCTCCGATTTTTGTGACCATGCTATAATTGATAAAATGTAAAATCCTAGCGATTCAGATCGAGTATTAAAAAAATTAAGCTGACAACTACATTTAAAATCTATACATTCAACTTATTTGTTTATGAATCAAAGTCTTGTGCTGTAGTCTAATGTACAGTAGTCAAACAATTGCAGGATAATTAGGACGATCAATACCGTTCATTTTGTTGTGCTTTGTGTTTTAGTCATTCTCGTACATTTTTGTGGATATCGGATTTTGAATGCCCCTTGTTCGGGACACAAATTCATTATTAGAATGATATTTTATGTCCGATTCAGTATGTGAGGATAAAAGATTTCCTTCATTTTCAACTGGAATGATCTAATCACTCTTACATAAAAGATAGACAGTTCTGATTTAAAATAAAAAATAGCTTAGGCAGCCTTCGAGCGGTGCACTATAAGATTTTAATGCCTCTGGAAGAACCGAATGTGTTCTAATCATGTGGTTGCCGACATCTGATTATCACCAATTTTGATGAGAATGATATAATTGATAAGATGTTAAATTCTAACGGTTTAGATCTGACCATTTGAAAAAATGAGTTGGCAACTATCTATAAAATCTACACATTTAAGTAATTTTGATCTGTCGAAAAAAAAGGTGAATGGTAGCTTATATTATACTCCTACGACATAGCTTTAATAATCTTCTACATGATTATTTAGCAGATCTTAATAAGACAAAATTATTTGAACAAGCGAGGCTCGATGAGTATATTGATTAAATAATTATCATAAAAATTTGACTTAATTGGATTTAGAAAGGTTTCTTAATTGGGACTCAATTTGCTTTCTGGATGATATTTATCGTCCGATCAAATGTGTAGCAATACCCGATCAACTTCATTCTTGGTACGATTGATGAACTTCGTAATATGTAAGATAAACGGTTCAGATTGAAAAATAAAAACTTTGGAGGGGGTCGGGTCTTCTAATCTAATGTTTTAATGCCTCAGGATGCATCGAGTGTTGTCCAATCAGGTGGCCGCTGATATTCGATGATCTCCAATTTTGGTGACAACGATTAAATTAGTGAGACGTGAAATCCTAACGGTTCAGATCGACTACTATAAAAATATAGTTTGTAATGACCTTTAAACTATATAAGTTCAATGTAATTGTTAACTAACTAAATCTTGTGCTATACTTGAATGTAAGGTAGCCATTCGATCGCGACACAATTACGACAATCCAAACCGTTGATTTTGTTTTCCTTGTTGTTTATATCATTGTCGTATAAAATTATCCTGATCGAATTTAGAAAACTTCTTTATCGAGACATAATTTCATTAACAAAATGAGTTTTATGTCCGATCAAGTGTGTAGCGATAATAGATTAACTTCATTTTTGGTACGAATAATGTAGTCCATATATATTAAAAAAAAAGGTCCGATAAAAAAAAAAAGAAACAAATGAGGGTCGGGTATTGCAATCTAATACTTTATGTTGTGTTTGGATGAATTTTTGAGAAATTTTTTATGAGAGTAGTAGGGGTAATAAGTGGAAAAATAGAGAGAGAAATGATTGGAAGTATGGAAAATCTTTGGAAAAATACTTTTCAAAAATAAAATAAACAAGGCATTAATATCTCGGGATCTATCAAATATTGTCCGATCAAGTGGTCGTCAATATCCAATGATCTTCGATTTTGATGATAATGATGGGATTAATGAGCATCATTAAATATTATTGTCTGATTAAAATTTAAAATTTATTCTCACTACGCGATACGCGAGCACTTAATTAGTACAGTACTTTTTGCACCAACTTAAAATTTTCACAAAAATGTTGGTGGGGACTAGGTTAATCTTCAACTACTAGGGAATTGGATTCTTCAATATAACGATGCCGTCCTCAACACACTTGAGCCCATATCAAGTTATGCGCTCCCCCTTGCCCTCTCTCTACCACCGCTTGGCCTCCTTCTCTCTTCCTCTTCCTTCCACCACCGAAGCCATCGTCGTCGGACAAAGCAACATGGATGCCACCACTGAACCCACTCCTTTTTCTCCCCGACTCTGATCTCGTACTCTCTCATAAGGTTAGTGTACTAATTTCTTATAGCAATTTCGTGGAACCTAATTTCAGATCTGAAGCAAACTTTGATTTTCGTCATGAAACCTAAAATCTAGGTTTTTTTGTCAAAGCTAGGTTTGAACTCCCACAAATCTTTGTGCTCATCTCTCTCTCTCTTTCCATGTCGTTCCACCTACCTCTGACGATCTTAACCCATCACTATGAACATCCATCACCATTGCAGAAATCGATTCTTAGTTCGTCACTACAAGAAAAATTGCATTGGGTGACGAATGAAAATCGTCGCAAATTGTATGTTTTTTGTCACAAATAATATAGGTGACGAAAAAAAATTTGTCGACTAAAGGTTGTCGAGAATTCCTACTTGGTGACGAAATCTATTTTTCGTCACATATAGTGCCTTTTGGTGACGAAAAATTTCGTCACGGAAAAATGACTTGGTGACGAATTTCGTCACCTATTGTGCTTTTTTGACGACAAAAAATTTCGTCACAAATTATTCCCTTTGGCTCGTCAAAGGTGACCCATCGGTGACGAAATTTTTCGTCATGAAAGACATTTTTATATGTGAAAAAAATCTCACTTTCTTGCTCCTGCGGGGTTTCGAACCCGAGTTTCCCAAGTTTTGCACGCAAGCTATAACCAACTACACCACACAAACTTTTCAGCATATGTTTGAAATATCTAATATATAACACATATATTGAACATTAAAATATATTTTGAACGGCATTTTGAACTATTAAACATTAAAATTAGCAATTTTAATAAACATAAAAGTCGTAGCTCTTTATGTTATTGTTCAAACCCAATTTAAATTATCTCAATTGTAGTTCTAAGCAAAGAGTTATGCCCGAAATATATTTGGTGACAAAGTGTAATTCATAAATTTCGTCACCAAAGGATAAATTTTTCGTCACTGAAGACATAGAAAGAAGATGAAAATATTTTTCGTCGCCAAATTGGTTCATTTGGCGACAAAATATTTTTTCCGTCACCGAATAGTTATCTTTTGGCGACAAAAAATAATTTTGTCTCCGTTTTTACTCTTTTGGCGACGAAAGAAAATTTCGTTGCCAAATAGGTGCCTTTGGTGACAAAAATATCTTTTTCGTCGCTAAATAGTTATAATTGGTGACAAAATAATTTCGTCAAGAAAGTTATCAAAACAGTGACGAATTTATTTTTTTGTCGCCAAATATACTCATTTAGCGACGAAATTAAATTTTGTTGCCACTTTTTCGTCACTAAACATACTTTGTCTACCATTATCCATCCAAAGAGATGGACGTACCCTTTGTTAGTGACACATTCAAGGCCACGAAATCGGTGAGAAAGCTAATCTTGTTAGCCTTTCATAATCTCATAGAGGTCACTAGGTTTCGCTTTGCCTTCCTCTTTTGCTTGTTTCGCTTTGTTTTGCAGGAGATTTATGGTGTTAGCTCTGTAGTATTATTTTTTATTAGTTTGTTCCCTTGTTTTGTTTCTTATATAGTTTGATTTTGGTTTCATTTGTTGTTTTCAGATTTTGGAACCCTAGTTCTTGTAACGACCCTGATTTTTGGTAAATAAAAATTTTGTTAACTATTTGAATTTTTATTTTTAATTACTTGGTTTCTTTTAAAAATTCCTTTTTAATTCTAATAATCCGTCATAATTAAATTTGAGACTTATAAAATTTTATCGTTTCGCACCGACCAATTTAGTCATTTTCTAAAGACAAGTATGCTTATAAAAGCGCTTGTATATTTTCCTAACAAGTTAAATAAAATCTTTAAATTAAATTTCTTGGCTTGAAATCCTACTTGGCATGTAGAATTAGTTTTCAACTGATTAGTTGGAAGAACCAAACTATCAATTCATCTAGTTACTTTCTCCTAACCCTAGATGAATCTTTTAACCTTTACCCATTGGACAATAAAAGTTAGGAAAACTTTTATCCATTGGACAATAGAAAGCCTAGATTTTCCACCAAAGGTACCATCCTAGATTTGTTAAAGTACATATATAAGATTATATATAGTCATATGTACTTCATAGATTATTATAAGCATGCTTAAAGGACTTATAGTCTTATAGTCATTTCAAGGTATTATTCTAGAATATATTACCTCACCCCTTTAACCATTGGTCACTGCATGCTAGGGTAAATTTTACCCCTTGGATAATAAGGTTAGTCCACCAACAAGTGCTAGGATTTTATTAAATAATCACTTCCTAGATTTCCCATGTGCTTGTATACTTAAAGATATGTATATGTACCATATAAATTTATTACCATGGATTTTCTAGGTACACCTATATATTTATAAAAAGGTATATGTACCTTGTAAAATATTTTAATAGATTTTCTAAGTACACAAATATATTTATATATATGTACATGTACCTTTTGGCCTATTATTTTTTAGGAAAATCTTGACCGTATCTTTCCTAAATTTTTCTAGGTACTTATATATATGTATATGTACCTCATAGGTTATTTTAAGCATGCCTATATATATCTAAAGGACATATAGGCTTTCTAGGAAAATCATAACCATTGGTCAATAATTACAAGGAAAAATTTTATCCCTTGGGTAATAGAAATAAGTCTTGCCAAAATCCAAGAAGTACATGTGATTTTGCTCACTCCAACAAGCCATCTCTTTTAGTCACCCTCACACTCAACCTAAGTACTACATGACAACCTATTCTAGACTTTTTTTTGTTGTTTCTTGCAAGCAACCCCTCCTAGGACAAGACAAGACCCTTTTAACCATTGGATAATAATTGCTAAGGAAAATTTTATTCATTGGGTAATAGAAGTTAGTTTTTCTATAAATAGGACCCCTCACTTGCCATTCAACTCACACCTTAAAACCTTTCAACTTCTCTCTCTAGAAAGTCTTGTGTTCTTGCCTTGTTCTTACTTTGGTCTTAGTGTTCTTGAGGTTCTTCTTGAGTTCTTCGAGAAACTCATCCTAGGCTGCCACTAAACCACCACTCGGCCACCCTTTCGATCCAAAAAGTTTAGTAGTATAGTTAAGATCTAGTTTCGAGAGAAACCTTTCTCATTCGAAACTACTAGAAGGTTACCGTAGGAAGTCACTCCGTCCGATAGCTGACTTACTTTTCTGTAGCCACCCTACCACTAAGAAGAACGGTAGATTATTCTTATCCCCTATCTCTAAGTATGTGTCGAATATCTCTACTTACTATCTCTAGTATAAATAGAAGTTAGATTATTGCTTATAATGTTTGGAATGCATGATAGTTAGTAGACTTGTTGTGCTAAAAGGTGTATAAACATGTTGAATAAACAACTTTTACTTCAATAAACATATGTTGTTTTGAACTTCTCACAAAGGAAGAAAGAACGGATTTTTGGATTTATAAACTTGATTAGAAGTATTCGTATTTTGATCTTTGGGATGGTTATGAGCATGCATACATGAATTTCTTGTATTACTTGTGGTGTGAAAAAGCATAAGTGAATTTCACTCCAAAGGCGTCCGTATATGTGGCATTATGCTTTAACTAGTGATTTGAGCAAGATTTGTAATATAGAGTTGGATGATCTTGCTAGTGTAGTTTCAAGATTACATTGAATGATTTATGATTACGTATGTGAAATGTCCTACCGCAGAGTCGTTGCATGAAAATGAGACACAGAAATCGAGAAGGTAGAAACATGACACCTAGGGTGTGTTAAAGACAAAGTGTAGTTTTGAAATCGCAATGTGGCCGGACTTGCCTATTGTGTGGTGTGGGTGTGTTTTTCGAAAACCCAATGGAAACCCGGAGCGGCGGAACCATTGTGGTATACTCGGGAACCCAGAGCGGCGGAACCGAGGGATGTATTGTGGTTTGGTTACCCATGGAGAGGAGCCAATGCAATTGTTTTAATGATTTTCGAAAACCCAAATGGGAATCCGGAGCGGCGGAACCATTGTGGGATACTCGAGAACCCGGAGCGGCGGAACCGAGGGTTTTGAATTGTGGATTGGTTATCCGTGGAGAGGAGCCAATGCCAAATTCAATGTTTTATGTGCCAATGGAAACCCGGAGTGGCGGAACCATTGTGCGGATACTCGGGAACCCGGAGCGGCAGAACCGAGGTTGGGTGAGTAAAAACGATTTTGGAAATGATGATTTGATTTATGAGAAATGGAAAATGGAGACACGGTTTATGAGATATTGCGTAGGAGAAACTTAGAAATCACGGACACCAAAGTTAGTTGAATAGTGAATGTGGATGTGTCATTGTTAATTATTTTGTTAAATACGCATGTACTATATATGTGGATCTCACTGATTCTATGCCCTATTATGTGTAAGTTCTGGGTTAGCGGGTATGGGATTGTTCTATTGAGCTTTCGTAATTCATGGTGTTACCTTTGGTGACCCTAACATATTATACTGGTGGCTAAGCTGGTATAATGTATCAGATTTTGTAGATGAACATGAAGAACTCTACACCTTGGAGATTTTCGGAGCCGAAGAGCTGGCTAGGATGGAGGAGCAGACGGAGCAGTAGATAGGAACCCTACTTTCCCCTCCTTTTGTTGAATACAAGTACTCTTGTGAGAATTATGATGTAATATTGAGCCAGACTGTATTTAGATTTTCAATGAAAATGTCTATTTAATGTTTCCAAAATTTGGGGCGTTTCAGTTCTGCTCTCCTCAGAGACTCATACAACTTCAAGTGCCCGAACTTTGACGATATTGGTAATGGCAATTGCTGCACCTTACCTGTTTGTGAAAATGTTTCTACTGGTATTACTATTAAGCCCTCCAATAGTTTTAAGTGTAACACTAGAGTTTTGAAAGGAGAAAAGAAAACTGAATTGCTATGGTTTTCAGAGAATTATGAGGAGATGGACTTTATTTGAAAGAAGATAATCTTTTTATGGTTATTAAAGGTGAATGAGAATGCAAAATAAGATTAGACGAGCTCTATGCTCTATTCTCACTTTTTATGTAGCACTCTACATGTTTGTTGAATTGTCTGAATGGCTTTTTTTTTTCTTTTTGCATGGTTAGAAAAATACTCCCTCCGTCCCTAATTAACTGTCCACTTTCACTTTTTCCAAATTTTTTAAAATGAGTTATATCTTTTAATTTATACTATTTTTCAAAATTTTCAAAATTTTGTCTAATAGAATCAATCGAGATCTATCAAACAAGATCCATATTGCATATAAAAAATATTATACTTTGGAAGATATAAATGATTTTTTAAAATGTCCGGAATAGTAACGTGGACAGTTAATTAGGGACGGAGGGAGTATAAGATTCTCTCAAAGGTCACATCTTATTTATCTGAACTTCTTGTAGAGAAACACCATGACTTCTAGAACTTACTCCATGGTACTGCTACCACATCTGTAGCTGCAACTTAAAACACTATCCCAGCGGCTATTTTAAATTTGATTCAATGTTTTGGAATATGTTTATGTTGGCTTGTTTTGGACTACTACTAGTTGCTATCAAATATTTGCTAGCAATGTCATTATGTTTACTTCAGATCATTTCCTAGCCTTGCCAAGCATTTTAATTAGTTGAGCTGATAAAAAACTTAACCTTACTGTGATACTAAAGTTTGTTTTTGGCACCTGTGCAACTACAAACTTATCTTTTTATGTTCACCTCCCGCTTTTGTACCGTGCAGAACACTAATTTTCTAGTGTCTCCTAACATTCTATAATGAGGTGCACAAATGAATTGGTTAGAGACCAGAGCATCTTACACATTATATTCTGCTTTTTAGTATTATATATATATATATATATATATATATATATATATATATATTGCTTTTCTAGTACAATATTTTTGTTTCACTCTTTGTTGCAATGAGAAAAACAAGCATGGACACTGAACTTGATATCATGTGGGACAACTGGATAAAAAAAAACCGTGATAAAAAAGAGAGGAAACAATAATAGCTCCATAGACCACGGTTTTAAAACCGTGATTAATATGAAAAGATCGCAGATAAAAACTGTGATCATTTTGCCTTTTCCTAGTAGTGCTTACTAATTTAAAACTCTGCTTGCAGCGTTACAAATGTGGTTTAAATAATACTTCCTGTTTATACCTTGAAAGGTATTACTCATTTTTTCCTATAGTGATTTAAATGTATATATAGAAAAGTATAACTCCATCCCATGAATACCATGTCATGGTTATCATTGGCATCAACTTATAAATAGTCCATTGATTCTATGTGATTGAGGGAATGTAGATTCACAAATAGTCTTCTGAATACCATGTACTCCATAACATGATTACATGTTGGCAGAATTTTATCAGTTTAGTTGTTTCATCTACGAAAGAATATGACTTGCATATCAGTGGTCAAGTGCTTTTTAATTATGCTACTTAATTAAGTTGTTCCACTAGTGGGCAAGTTTTATCTACAAAGCTACCCAACTGCCTTCCTTAATATCTCACTTTTGACTCATTCTTTGCAATGCTCATATTTACATCAGGTGCTCAGTCATGAGGATGTCAACATATAGCTAGAGAGACATATCTTGTAAAGATTTAGATGAGTGATGTATGTTTGCACAATTCATATCATGTTACATCAGGTGCTCAGTCATGAGGATGTCAAAATATAGCTAGAGAGACATATCTTGTAAAGATTTAGATGAGTGATGTATGTTATTCATATCATGTTTTATGGTAATCAACCTCAGGTAAGATTGTTACTTTTGGCCAATTATTTTTTCCGTGTACAATTCTTCTCATATTTTAAAACTCTTGTTTATGTCTGTGAAGAACCTAAACACGAGGAGGTGTAGCACTAATTATGGTGAGTGCTATCCAGAATTGTAGTTGTTTTATTCCTAATCTTAATCAAGTAATGATACTAGAGTACTATTTTGAGTTGTTTATGACTCATGATTTGCTATGGTTTGCGTGGGTGTTAATTAGATTGGTCACAATAATGTGATGGTCAACATAGATTTTTTTGGTTTACTTTTTCAGTATTTTACTAGTGTGATAAGATGCCCCGTTGATGCCTTAGGCGTTTGAGTTTTGAGTGTCCATGTGTTCAATTAGGAAAAAGTTTACAGCTGCACCATGATAAGGAAAATATACATGCACAATCTAGCAAACAATGGCTAAAAGACCTGCTGACCCAGAGGAAGAACATAGGTGGATGGCCCAAGAAGTACGTGGATATGTTGAAGCTGTCCTAAACAGCCTTGCAGCCAATGTCAGAATGTCCCAAAGGTCAGTTTTAGTTTTCTGAATGCCTCCATGATTCGTTAATCTTTCATAGTCTAATCTAGTTGTACTTTTTAATTCAATGGTATTACTCTGTTGTTTCAATTGCCTTGGTGTAGTACCAACTTTGTACTTGCATTCTTTGCATCGGCTTTTTTAGTTAGACCATTGCTTTCCAATTTGAAACTCAATAAGTTTTTATCGTCTGGTTATAGTTGGTGTAATTTACACTTGATTCCTTTTGTATCTGCTTGTTTATGTATATACCGGCATGAAAGGTTATTGCCAAGGTGACGCTTGAATCTTTAAATGTCAATAATAGTTTGTTCGTGTTTGATTGTAATGAATTTTATTTTGGCACTCTTGCACCATATGGCATGTGTCACCAGAAAATTTGGCTCTAGTCTTTGGAGGACCAAGTAATTCTTTTTGGTTGCAATGCTAACATATCATTTTGGCATTATATTTTTTCTTTCAGGTTTGTCTGGTGAGATCCAAGAAGATATGTCATGAGAAGTGATTGATCTTTTAATTTTAATCGATCTTTATCTGATTATGGACTATATATAAAGAAGTTAGATTTTGCCATGGATTCTACCGTGCTTGGAGAAGTTACCAATTTGTTGTTGTTGAAGAACTTTCTTGTACAATTTATTTCTCGCTTTTGTGGTACAGTTTGTTAAATATTTGATGAACACCTTTTATTTATGAAAGTTATGAATGGATTATTCTTGAAATTCAGAGCTTAATTACAGTAGGCTGGTGAATAGATGTATGGAATTATTGGTTGCTTGATTTAATTTACAGGGAATCAAAAAAAAATATCAAAGCAGGTTTTGAAATCAGATTTAATAGTTGTAGTACGACATTTACCGACTAAATATTTAGTCGAAAAAGTTGTAACTTGCCAACAACCATTATGGGAAAATGTGACATTTGCTGACTAAATATTTAGTCAGAAAAGTTGTAACTTGCCAACAACTATTATGGGAAAATGTGACATTTGCCAACTAAATATTTAGTCGGGAAAAATTGTTTGACATTTGCCAACTAAATATTTAGTCGGAAAACATAGTATTATCCCGACTAAATAATTAGTCGTTAATTGTTTAAACATTTACTGACTAAATACTTTTGCCGACTAAACATTTTTGTGGGCAATAATATAAATATAGCGACTAAATAATTAGTCGGGAAAATTTATAATTTGCCGACTAAATGTGTTTTAGTCGGGAAATACTATTGCTGACTGCAACTCGTCGACTAAATTGCTGACCAAATTTTTTAGTTGGGAAATATTTTTGCCGACTAAATTCCAAACTTTTGCCGATTAAACTGTTGGTCGGGAATGGTGTAATTTCTTGTAGTGAGTTTGCACATGGAGACCAATATAACTAACCTTTTGGATAGTCAAAATAAATTGTGGAACTCTATAGAAACTCAGGGCATTTCTACTACATTTTTGGTGTAAAAACATAGGTCATTTTATCATCTTGTTTACATTAATCAATAAATTTTGACATTTCAGCTTGTTGTTCACATTAACTAACAACTTATCAACAATTTCTTTCTCAACAATTTTTTCACTCACATACACATCTACAACTTATTTATTATATATCGGAAATAACTTGACATTTTTTAACAATTTATTCATTATCGGAAACAGCTAACAACTTGATTGCAACAAAAATTCTTTCTTAAAACTTATTCACTATCGAAAATGCCCCCTCATCTACGAGATCCGCCGTTAGAAGTAGCAAATGTCGAACTTTTAATTATCCAACAAAAATAGAGGTAAAAGTTTTAAGAAAAATGAAACATAAAAACTGAAACAACCATCTTTTCACCACATCGGTCAAAACAAGTGATCAATGCGCCATGCGCTTGCAGGTTCTCTTTTTGGTTCTTCTATCTAAATTTTAATGATAATGTCAAAGTTGTTTTTGTTGGTGTTAAAATTTTAGTGTACAAAAGGCTTGTATCATGTATAGTGTACAACACTTTTATGTTTGAAGTTTTGGCACCAACAAAAATAGTTTTGGCATTATTACTATCCATTTTTTATGATCAAGGTCACCTGCATTTGATGATTTCTACCAGAAGAGACAAATTTTCTGGGATCACGCTGTTATTTTCCAAAATACTAATGCTGAGACACTTTAGATAAAGTGAGACAAAAAGAGGGGGTCAACCTTCTTCGGTTAGTAAGAAGCTTTATTTGAAATGTCAAAAGTAGGACTTCGAGTCAAGTTGAGTTTTGTTCACCCTCCACTTAAGAGGGTGGACATTACCCTCTTTCTTATTGGTTGAAATGGCGTGGATCTTACTACAAAGTGTGTAAATCCCACCATGAAGTGATGTCATGCTTACCAAAAAAAGTATTGCACGGATGAGACCTACACCATTTCAACCAATAAGAAGGAGGGTAATTTTTACTCTCTCTCTCTCTCTCTCTCTCTCTTTTGCAACAACAAAAAGATTTTATTAATCTTTATAAACAATTATAAAGATTAAACAGAACAAGGGCACATCGGCATAAGCCACCCAAGACCACCGAAAAGGATGACACGGAAAGCAAGACGCCAATCGACCATCAAAAACCAAAAAAAAAAAACCCAACCTGAAAACAAAACAAACACCTAGCGAGCCTCAAGCCCAAGGAAAAACAAACCTCCAACACCAAAGCCTAACAGCACCCGAAAGCCACCAAAAGGCCAAAAACATATAACCACTGAAACCTAACAAACCCGCAAAACCACAAGGAAAGAAGGGCTTCAAATGATAGGGAAGTGACAACCCCAAAACACCAAAAAAAAAACCCCGGAAGGTCAAAAACACATGCAACCACCGAAACCTAAAAAACACCCGCAAGCTCCCATAAGGAAACTAGAACTCTAAAGAAATGGAAGCGTCCTCCCCCATATCAGAAAACACTCCCTCTTCTAGTTCCGCATATTTCTTCAATGCTATCTCCCTATTAGCAATTTTCTCCTCTTTCATTTCAACCAATCTCTTCAAATTAAAGTTCCTCCCCCCTTTGCAAATAATTCCCAATGAAGCACCAACATCCATCATCGATCTTGCGAGCATTCTTTAATAGTAAAGAATTTCTAGTCTGAATGTCAATGGAAGACATAGAAGAGGACATAGAAGATACCACCTTAGCTTTGTTTGAAACTTTTTTGGCCTTCATCCCAAACTTAGAAATATGTTTCTTCTTTCTTATCTTTCTTTTGGATCGATTTACTCTCCTTTCCAATTTCAAGATAGCTTCATGTGTGGAGCTCTACCCAAGATTACTAATCTCATCTCTATTCTCCATAACAAAAGGACTTGAAACCTGAATAGCAGCTTGGGCAAATGAAGAGAAGGGCTTGTAAGTGAATGGCTCTCCTCTTTTTTTGAGGTTGCCGATTACGATTAAACGAGACCATAAAGTCTATGCCCACCGCTCTCCCCACATCTCTCAATCATGTCATCCAAAAGTGTTTTGGACGATCCGAATTTAAAAAAATTCTTTCAAGGAAGAGTTCATTGGATTGTCTGGATTTTAAAAAACTCATCTAGAGAAGAGTTAAACTCTTCCCTGAAAATAGTTTTTTTTTTTTTAAATTCAGACCATTGATTGCCGAGACGGATCACAGCGAAATATTGAGTGATAAATGTTAAGCAGTGGGGATATTCTTGCCGAGACAAGACCAAACATGAAGTATTTACTAGTTCTGGCCGGACAACGGAATACTCCTGTCATCATGCTTTTAGTTTTTCTAGCAATGGAGTACATTTGGAGGTGAAATGATGCCAAAAGGTTCAGTAAATTAAAAATGTCAAAATCGATCCCAAGGGAATACACACAAGCTCCATAGTACTACAAAACAAAATTGGTCAATACTCTACAGAACCCAAGCTATCTACAAAACCATGGATAGTACTGCGTAGAATGTACAAAACTTTATATTCCTAAGTACCAACAAAAAAAAAGAATGTACAAAAACTTTGGTTATTTACAGTACTCTACAGTCTACAGATAACAGAATACACAAACTGGTGGCACACTGCAAAAGGTTGTCTGTTTTAATTAAGAGTGAGAAGAGGTTAATGGGGGTTTGGCGGCCGGCTATTTGCAGCAGAGACTCTAGAGCCCCATTCAAGCAGTTCTTTGCTTGTGTCGTCTTTGTGAATGATCACTTCTATGAAACAAAGACGGTCTGTCTTTTCACCCAGAGCTGTATCAATTGCCTCTATTAGATCTTCTTCACACCGCACCTTTGATAGAGAGTAAAAAGAAATGGTTTCCGTTATCCGCAACTGCTGCATTTGAGAGTTGAATGTTATTCTTTACAAATGGGTTGATTCCCCAAAAAATGTTTTTCCATCGACTTTTTTTTCATAATAATTGAAATTCGGAAAAACTGATTCTGAAATAGCAACTGAACAGGTTAGCCTCACCTTAGTTGTCCAGCACTTGCCTTCTCCATTGTCGATTGCCTCAACAAATCCAGTGTAGTCCCATTTTTTGATGACATTGTAAGGCCCATCGTGGATCTCAACTTCTATGGAGTATCCCCATTGTTTATAAGGAAGATGATGCTCCTCTAATCACATCGCATCATTGTTGACACTTGACACTTCTTGCCCAGTCACCTGCAAATAATTTACCAAACTGTCGTCAAACACCGACAAGTTTAGGTGACAAGCAGCAGATCGTATTACTGCAATCTCTGAAGTATATAGTGCTTAATTCGTACTGTGCATGCTAGGTGGCATTAGCTGAAGATATACATTGTACCGCTAACATAGGCAGCAATATTGCACAGCTCGTTTAAAAGATTATTAAGAAGTGTAGCACGCCGAACTTAATGACTCGGACCCCATGTCCAGCAGGCACAGACTGAGGTTAACGTCAAGGGAGTATGGGGTCCAGCAGGCGCGGACTGAGGTTAACGTCAAGGGAGTCAACCATACCCACACTCAGGTTCGGCAATGACATGGGCCTGGGGAAGAATCGTTCCACACTTATTCGAAGCCTCGGCTAAGGGAAAAGGTCTTCAGGTTCGGCCACCATCAGGACCATCCACTCCGTTGTCTCCCTCTTTCGAGTCACCTTCCCTCAGGCTCGGCCAATCGCAGCACCACATGTCACCTCACGCACTGAAGCCGTTATGCCAAAAGATAATGATGGATGCACATGGGGGTGCCAGCTCATACAAAAAATGGTTACCAAATCTTATCGGTGACATCATAATGACATCAACTGACCCATGCAAGATGTGGGGGCTTCGGCGATGGCCTCGGTTATCTAACCGGACTACCATTAACCGAAGTCTCATATCAGGCGTGACCGTGTATACTCCTCTGTACTCGCTCGGTGTCAAGTCTCCTGTTGGCGCTTCGGGTATTACCGAAGAGCAAGCATTCCGTTAAGATCTCTTGAAAGAGTAGCGCACCAAGAGGGGACCAAGAGCGACACGTGGCGGAAAGAATCATCTAGGCCAGGTCTGGCCATGTGCTTCGTAACCGTCTTATCCGGTGCGTCATCTATGACGTCACCCGAGGCGGTTACCTAAGCGTGATCTCCACGCGATAGCTTGGAGCCCAAGTTAACCTAGGTCTATAAATACAAAGGGATACTCATCTTTGAGAGGTATGCCATCTTTCCCTAACCCTAGACCTAAAAACAACTCTCCTTACATCTAACTTGATCGTCGGAGGGTCACTAGGCTATTCCAGCCTTAGTGACTTGTTGCAGGTTCAGCAGCGGAGGAACAGAGCAGCGGAAGAGAAGTACTAGTTCAGGCCAAGGTCCCTCCTCCTAAATCGAACCCCTACACAAGACACATGCCCGTACTTGGAAAGCAAATCAAGCAGACTCTATAAATACCAAGCGAAGTAGCCCTAGAGAGGTACATGCTACTCAATCCAAAAAACCCTAGTCTCTCGCTTTGCTCTCTGCACATCCTCATCCTCTCGTCGGAGGGCCTTGCCAGGTAACTCTGGCTAGGTCTTAGTCATGCGTTCACTGTGCAGGTTAGGGCAAGACGGCTAGGAAACACTCGAATCAATCGAAGAGGAGCTCAAACCAAGGATCTACAGGCCACACAATTGGTGAACCCGACGTAAAACGCTTTTGATTTAGAGTGGCTAGAATCTCCTTCAATCCACCTTCCTATTCCCAAGAACAACCACAACCTCAGCCATGATGGGCGGAGATCTGACGGACGTTACCATTTCGGGGGCCAAAGACACCAACTGAAATCCAATCATTCCACCACTGGAAAGGCACATGTCCATCTCGATTCCCGCTAGCTCTGGGTTGTCTCCGGCTCAGGACGATGTAATGGCGGCCTATATCCGCCTGTTGCAGTGACGGGACAATGAAAGATGTTGGGAGGTATTCCCGAACAGATACTATAAGTAGCTGAACACGTGGTATATAGGAACACATGGTAGATAAGACAGGTCATACCACTGAGGAGAGTGGTGAACGGCGATATGGACCAAAGACATGAGAAGTCATTGGTCCAGGCAGTCTGTTAGGCATATAAGAACAAAAGACATGAGAAGTCATTGGTCCAAATAATTGATAAAGACCAATGACATGTGAAGTCACTGGTCCAGATGGGCTGTTCGACAATGAGGTGGCCGAACAGAGAAAGAGCTATTGAGAAAGCAGCCTCAAATGCTAAAGTGGGAGGAACACTCTACAAGGATCTAGAATAGTGGGATCCCGTAAGGAATAAGATCCCGAGAATGTAGGATCTAGGAAAGATACCCAATGGGAATGGGATATTCGGCCAGCCATCGAAAGGAGTCCTAAAACGACTAGGGCAATAAATAGATAAGGGAACAAGAATCCAGAGGATCCTAGGTTTCCTATACGTGATAGGAAATGTGATAGGAAACCAAGGGCAACAAGGATGCGTATGCCTATATAAACTAGTTTAACCTAGAGGTAAAAGGTACGCAATACGTTGCATTATTACTTTCCTACAGATAATTAGGGTTTCTTGAGTACGTGATACTAACTTAGGCATCGGAGGGCCTTTGCCACGAGAGGCAAAGGTGCGCTCACCCCTTGTTTGTCTTACAGATTAGGGATCCAACAACGAACTAGGGTTCCGGTCAAGAAGCACGAGTAGCCATTACGATCTTGAGCCATTCTAAGCACTATTCGTTTTTGTCCACCTACAATTGGCGCCGTCTGTGGGAAACAAAAGAGTTCTCTTTGAAAAACGACCATGGTGGAATGAGATCCAAAGCCACCGCTCAACCCAAAGAACCTGCTAGGTGGGGGAGGAGATAAATCCCTAGCAGGCACTCCGAGAAAGCCCGATGGCTGACATGGGAAGAAAACAACCAGCAAGGGCAACCCCGTGACCGTCCTGGATGGCTCCAAGAATAGGGAGGGTAGGACGGCCATAGAGTCCACACGAAGGAGTAAATCCCACCGTGGAGGGGAGCCAGTTGCACACTCAAAAAGCATGCACAACAGTGAAGACATCCTCGATAAAAAGAGGCAGGAGATTGAGGAATTTGCTCGTTTGATCAAGAGACAAGAACACGAGATTCGAGAGATAAAACGGATTCGAGAGCATCCTGAGGACTCTGGACTTTCACGAAGAAATTCCAGGGGAGACAAATATGCAATGGTGGAATACAAGAAGGCTCTTTCACGAAGAAGAAGGAGTGGGAGTAGGATCCCTACTCCAAGGCGTAAAGAAGCTTCTCCATGAAAATGGAGGAACAAAAGACAAAGCCAAACACCAGAGCGGCGAAGGGCTTCTTCACGAAAAAGAAAGAGCAGAAGCCGAAGTTCCACCCTCGAGGAGGAAGGGAACAAGAAGCACCATAGGGACAGGTACGAGAGGCCTGATTCTGATTAGGAAAAAAGTTGTCCCAACAAGACAAAGGGACAAGAGGGCGGAACCATGACTGCACGAGAAGCAGCACGAAAATCCCTTAGCAATATAGCAGCTTCCCCCTTCTCAAGGAAATTGTAGGAGGGAAGGTTGCCAAGCAGGGTGAAGCACGGCATGTTCGTCCTTTACGAGACAAATACGGACCCCGTGGCTTATGTGCAACACTATCAGCATATTCATGCATGACGGGGATGATGCTATTATGTGCAAAATGTTCCCATTGAGTTTGGGAAAGGTAGCCCTATCTTGGTTCCATAAGTTAGGGCTGCACTCCATACGAGGATGGAGGCAACTGGCTGAGGAATTCACTGCTTGGTTTTTGAAGGGCAGGAGGGCACCAAAAACTTTTGAAAGCCTTTCTGCTGTGAAACAGGGAGAGAATGAGCCGATCAGGGACTATGCGAAGAAGTACTGGGAAACCTTCCACGAGATTGAAAGCTGCAGTGATGAGTATGCAATAGCCACTTTCAAGACCAGACTGTCTATTCGGGGGGAGCTACACCGGTCGTTGAATATGAGTCCAGTAAGTACGCTGGCAAAATTAATGGAGCAAATTGAGCAACATGCCAGAAATGAGGATGACATACTCCGAGAGGACGGCAAGGTAGTTTCCGAGCAGGCCAAGGGGCCTGCAAAGAAAGCAGACAAACCAAAACCCAAAACTTACAAGGAAAGAAAGGATTATGGGCAGGCTAAGAAGGAGCTGTACAAGGAAAGGCAAGCTCCGGACCCGAAGTCTTTCTTTTCAGTAACCACGGTCTGGAAAGAACCAATTTACAGGATTCTTTATTGAATAAAGAATCGTCCCTATTTCTAGTGGCCCCCAAGATTGGAAGGAGATAAAGATGCAAAGCGAGCTACGAGTCAGCATTGCAGTTATCACAAGGATTGGGATCACATGACTGAGGATTGTGAGGTGTTCAAGAAGCATCTTGATGATCTGGTGGCTCAGGGATACCTTAAGGAGTTTATCCAAGAGGGACCTAAAGAGAATGAGAGAACAATGGAATTGGATTACGAGCAAAATTCAAGGGGCGTAATTCATATGATACATGGATTGGCCACACCTTATACGAGAAATGAGGTGAGGTTACTCTAGAGGCAAGTTAAGCATGACCAATGTTGTGTAATTGGGAAAGAAAAGAGCACGTGAAGGAGAAGTATGCAACGAGGGCAAAGTCTACACAGATGAGGACCTTGGAGGAGTCCAGGTGCCGCATAATGACGCTTTGGTCATAACCTTACGTGATATTACAAGCTGGGGTGGTGGTGGGTGGTGAATAGGTTGGAACCCTGTATTTAACCCTTTTTGAAAATATTCAACAATTTGGTTAGCACAACAAAATAAAAATCAAAGAAAGGAATTAGAGACACGAGATTTTTATAGTGGTTCAGCGAATTGCTTAGTCCACTCTTCAATGAGGTTCTCTTGAACACTCACTGGTATCCACTATGCTTAGTACTTACACCGATGTTGGTTTTCACAGAAGCCAACTGTTCTATTACAATACTTAGAGAGCCCAAATCTCAACTTCTAGTACACGCAGACCAGAACCACAAAACTCTCAAACTACTGGTACACGCAGACCAGTTAGCTCACCAATAAACCAAGACTCCAAACCTAACTGATACACAGTGGATATGGTTCTCTCTCTCACCAGGTAGGATAAGTGTAAGGGTGAAATACAAGTATGGCTCACAACCTTTTAAGAGTAAAGCAAGATTCAACAATGAAAGCTTTCTCTCTCTATGAGGAGTCTGGCAAATAAAATCTACAGTGAGAAAAAGCCAGACTAAGATTCTTCTAACAAGATGCTCTTTGAATGCTTTGCAAGACTTGGTAACTAAAAGCCGGAGAGAGCTTCTCTTTATAGTGAACAAGAGAATCCCATAAGATCTTGCAGATGTAGCCCAACGTTCAACTCATTGAATTTTGTTTATTTTTTGCGGCTCCTGTGCATAAAGTCAATATATGCGCCCACAAAAACCAACGATATCATATAGCACAACGTACAGCCATAAATGCAAATCTACCTTTTTCAAATCTTTGAAAAACTGAGAATCCAACTAAATTAAAAGAGCAGGCAAAGACAAAAGCAAAAATATATGCAATTACTTCATATCTCCTTTCTTTTTTCCTTCCCTTTTTTTCGGATTTGTGAATTAAGAATGAGAAAGTTGCCTTGTCATTTTCTCAAATTGAAAGAGGCAAGATTTGGATACAAGATAGAAAATACATTTTGCATAAAATGTTTGAAGAAAATCCAAAGGATATGGCGTGGACCCATGATACAATCTAGAGAGAGAAGGAAACGAAACAGAGTAATGAAACAGAGAATACTCTGTGTTTGGAAAGCTTCCGCCAGGCTTCCTTTAGGCATGCGTAAAGGCCTTCCTACAGGCCTTCCGCCAAGGCTACCAAGTCCTATTTGGACTAGTTTGCTCCAGATATAACCTGTTCAAATAATTAGGCCTTAGGCCCAATGCTCTTACAATCTGCACAATATCAAATTAAGTCCAACAACATAATAATTATGTCCAACAACACGGTCCAACAAAAATTACAAACCTGAGCATATCAAAATCAAGTCCAGTACATAAAATTAAAGATTTTGCATACCATTGAAATCCATTTTAATAGGTTAGCATCAACAAAATACCTAACACTACGGATTGGGGAATATGACATCGAGAGAATCCTGGTGGACTCAGGAAGTTGCAATGAGTTGCTATATTATGATGCATTTAAGAAATTAGGACTGACACAGGCGGATTTAATACAGTCGATAGCTCCTCTGGTCGGATTTAGTGGAAGAGCAGTTTGGCCATTGGGCAAAGTAACTCTGCCTGTTCGGGCAGGGACAGTTGTGCTACGAACTGACTTTTTGGTAGTAGATGTTCCATCTTCCTATAATGCGATTATAGGAAGAACGTGGTTGCATAAGATGAGGGAGGTTTCCTCCACCTACCACCAGATGGTAAAGTTTCCTGGCTCTAATGGGGTTGAAAAGATCACAGGAAACCAAAAGGTTGCCCAACAGTGCCTGATTTCCATAATCAAGAAGGCACCAAAGGCAAAGTTGGTCCAAGCACTGGAGATTCCTGATCAGCCGACCATCGAAGACGTCGGAGGAAATCCTGCCGAAAATGTGGTCGAAGGATTAAAAAAGATACAGATCAATGAGGCTGATCCAGAAAGGTATTTCCTGATTGGGGAAAATTTGAGTAAAAAGGAGGAAGAAGAATTGGTAGGATTCCTGAAAGAACACAATGACGTATTTGCATGGGTCCCCGAAGAAATGCCTAGGGTGGATGCAAACATGATTTGTCACCAATTAAATGTGGATCCACAACACAAACCTGTTATGCAAAAAAAAGGAGATCGACCGTACAACATGTGGATGCTGTTATCGAGGAGGTTGATCGCTTGCTAGAAGCCAAGGCCATACGAGAGGTTTACCACCTAGAGTGGTTGTCTAACACTGTGGTGGTAAAAAAGAAGAATGGAAAGTGGCGTGTCTGTGTAGACTTCACAGATTTGAACAAAGCATGTCCAAAGGATAGTTTCCCTCTCCCTAGGATAAATCAATTGGTTGATGCGACTGCTCGGTATGAACGAATGAGTTTCCTTGATGCATATCGAGGGTACCATAAATTGCCATGTTTGGGCCCAATCAGGAGAAGACTTCCTTTATTACGCCAAGAGGGCTATATTGCTACAGCGTTATGCCCTTTGGATTAAGGAACGCCAGAGCAACTTATCAAAAATTGGCAACGATCATGCTCAAGAAGTTGCTCGGAAAAACTATGGAGGTATACATAGATGATATGGTGGTCAAAAGCAGAGAGAAGCGAGACCACATAACTGATTTAAAGGAAGCCTTTGGGATTCTGAGGGAATATAAGTTAAAACTCAACGCCTCGAAGTGTGCATTTAGAGTAAGCTCAGGGAAGTTCTTGGGCCACCTTGTAACTATAAGAGGGATAGAGGCAAATCCCGATCAAATAACAGCTTTGAAAAGGCTCCAAAGTCCCAGGACTACGAAGGAGGTCCAGAGGCTAACTGGGATGGCCGCAGCCCTTAATAGATTTATCAGTTGGTCCAGTGACAAGTGTAGGCCCTTTTTTCAGTTGCTAAAAAAGAGGGAAGGATACGAATGTGGAGCAAAATACAAACAGGCATTCCAAGACCTAAAGAAGTACTTGGCAACAGCCCCACTCCTGATCCGGGTGAGTCTTTAACTTTTTATTTAGCAGTGTCCGAGCATGCTATTAGTGCAGTTTTATTAAGAGATAAGGGATCCGATCAAATCCCCGTGTATTATATTAGCAAGAGATTACTAGATGCAGAAACGAGATATCTGCCCCTCAAGAAATTGGTCCTAGCACTAAGGACAGCGGCAAGAAAGTTGCCTCATTATTTCCAGAGTCATAGAATTGTGGTTTGCACAGAGTTTCCGTTGAAATCATTCTACGAAAAGCAGATTTCTCGGGACGAATATCGACTTGGTCGGTGGAACTTAGTCAGTACGACATTGACTATCAGCTGCGCACCACAATTAAAGGACATGTGTTGGTAAACTTCGTGGCAGAATTCTCACCTACAGTAGCTCCTCGGCCTCCTACGAGAAAGGAGCAAGGACCTGGACAACTAGCCAAGAAATGTAAGGAGCCAACTGAGCAAGATCCCCTGGAATGGAAACTGTTCATTGACGGATCAACATGCAATACTGGTTCAGGGATTGGAGTTGTGCTCTTTCCTCCTAAGGGAGTAATGTTGGAGCTGTCCATTCAGTTGGGTTTCAGTGCATCAAACAATGTGGCAGAGTACGAGGCACTCTTAGCAAGCTTGAGGAGTGCAAAGACCCTAAAGGTTAAAAAGATAAGGGTGTACTGTGATTCATAGCTAGTGGTGAACCAATTATCGGGGGAGTATGAAGCCCAAAATGAAAAGATGGTAGCCTACGTGGAGGCTGCCAAGGATTTGCTTGACACTTTTGAGAAAGTGTACATTGAGTAGATAAGTTCTGGGTAGAATGCCCATGCAGATTCATTGGCTTGGTTGGCCATAGCTTTGCCAACCGAGTTTAAGAGAAGGGTGGCAGTGGATTATCTTACTGAGCCTAGTATTGGAAGAAGTGTGGAGTTAGTCTTGGACGTGAACCAAGGACCAAGTTGGATGGATCCAATTGTGGAGTTCTTACGAGATGGGACACTCCCCACTGATAAAAAGGAGGCTCACAAAATAAAAACAAAGTCTGCACGGTTTTGGTTATCCCCTGAAGGAAAGTTGTACAGAAAGTCCTTCACAGGTCCATACGTACTTTGAGTGCATCCCGAGATGGTGCAGAAGTTTCTCCACGAAATTCACGAGGGAACATGTGGGAGCCATACTGGGGGCAGGCCCATTGCACACCGAGCAATCACCCAAGGTTATTGGTGGCCGCATATGCAAGAAGATGCAAAGGTTTATGTGAAAATATGTGAGAAGTGTCAGAAATTCTCACCAATGATCTGAACACCAGCCGAAGATCTGGTGCCACTTATAACCCCATGGCCATTTGACCAATGGGGGATGGACATCGTAGGTCCACTCCACAAGGCAATTGGAAATCAAAAATTTCTGTTGGTAGCAACAGATTATTTCACGAAGTGGATTGAGGCAGAGCCATTGGCTAAGATCACTGAGCCTATGATAGAAAGGTTCGTCTGGAAAAGTATTATTACTCGGTTTGGGGTCCCCTATTCTTTGATTACGAATAATGGGTCACAGTTCCAAAAGAAATTGAAGGTTTTCTGTTCCCAATACGGGATAAGAAATTATTACTCAACTCCAGCTTACCCTCAGAGTAATGGGCAGGCAAAGGCATCCAACTAGACCATACTTGATGGGATCAAGAAGAGGTTGGATAAAGCAAATGGGAAATGGCCCGACGAGTTACCACTGGTCCTATGGGCGCACTGAACAACGCCTAGGAGGTCTACGGGAGAGACCCCCTATTCGTTGGCATATGGAACAAAGGCTGTTATCCCATTAAAGGTTGATCTGTCGACCACCAGGACCACTTTGGTTGAGAGTGGAGGCAATGACAGGGCCCTAGAAATCGAGCTGAACCTAGCCGAGGAAATGATAGAAAGGGCTCTAGTCCATTTGGCCTCCTATCAGGAGCAACTGAAACTGATGAAAAGCTACAACAAGCTCGTTCACCCACGGGAATTTGGTGTTGGGGACCTTGTACTACGAAAAGTGCTCTGCAATACCAAGGTGGCGAACGAGGGCAAGGTGGGGGCCAATTGGGAAGGCCCATATCGAGTGACCGAGATTGTGGGCATAGGGGCTTATAGATGGCAGATCTGGACGGAAACCCAGTGCCAAGGCCTTAGAATGTCCATAATCTGATAAAGTTCTTTGTTTAAAAAGGTTTTATTTTATTTTCATTCTGTTTAAGATGCACTATGTGATTGTGTGGGAGTAACGAATAAAATTCCCTTATTTTTTATTATTCGTTAGTTGCAAAGGATACGAGTAATGCCCCCTTAAGTTTCAAGATTATGAATAAAATCCTATTTTTTGCAACTACATTTGAAATTTTGTGAAACTTTGTTCTTTCTTTTAAATTTTAATACGAACCTCAAATTCTTTTCCCTTTTCCTCCTTCGTATTGGGGAGTAGGAATTGGGCATGAATGGTCTTAGTTGCGCACCACTAAACGCTAGATTTGGCCAAGTATGAGTAACTTGGGTTCATGGGCAAAATAGTTAAGTACGAGAGACTTACTTTTGTTTAAGTACAAGAGACTTACTTTTGTTTAAGCAAGAGAAACTTAATTTTGTTTAAGTATGAGAAACTTAATTTTATTTAAGTAGTAGAAACTAAATTTTGTTTAAAGTATGAGAAACTTAATTGTACTTGAAATACGAGAATACTTAACCTTTGTGGCAGTATGAAAAACTTGTCACTAGAGCACATACATAACGAGGTCTGTCTAAAGCATGAAAGTAAGATACAAGCAAAGGCTAATAATGTCTGAGTACGAAACGTATGAGTGTATATGAGCATACACACTACGAATTGTAAGACATTTATCAATGCTAGTACGAAATACTTAGAGCATCAACTAGAACGTGATTCCAAGGCCACGAAGGGCCGAGCAAAATATAAGGCCATGCACGGCCAACATAACACACTGTTATACCACAAGGGGCCGAATACCTGTGTTATCAAAGTATTACCAAAAGTTTTAAAATTATACTGGTGCCACGCAGGGCTAAAGACTACGGTCACACAGGACCTGCAAATTGTTCTAAGTGTGTTATGAGGAGTACTTACTAAACTAGTCCGAATCTCGAACCTCTGGAGGAGACTCGTTTGGAACTTTTGCATTACCCTTAATGCTGGTACTGCCACCAGCAACATTCTCTTCCAGGTTGATGGTCTCGTCGGGTGTCTCCCAAGCAGGCGAACGGTCAATTGGGGCATCATGAGACTCTGTAGGGATGTTCTCATCAACATCAGCAAACTCCTCAATCTACTGCTCAATATCGTCTTCCAGATTCTCCACAGGTTCATGGATGGTCGGTGCACGACTGCTTGGTAAGTCATTCTCAATCCAAAGGGGAGAATCATCTATAACACCAGCTTTCGTCAAGCACGCCTCCTAGCATGCAACCCAGATCCGGTCTTGAATGGCCGGCATCTGTTCAACATAGCTGGCTGTTGCAGCGTCAAATCCCTTTTGATAGCCATCATCATAAGCAGCCTTCTTAGTACTTTCAATCTCAGACAGTGCTTGGCTAAGATTGTCCTCAGCGGTTTCTAGCTTCGTCTTTAATCCATCTGCCTCCAGCTTTGCCTTGTCTCTCTCTCTCTCTCTCCAGCCTGGTGATCGTCTGCAGCTGCCTGGTGTTGTCCTTTAGGAGTCTATTCCGCTTGGGCTTTATCTCCTGTAGCTTCTGGTAGAGCACCACCATCTTCTGAATAAACTAAGACAAACCAAGTACGATGAAAGAAATTAAGAACCAATTAAGTACAAGAAAATTTGTAATTTGATTAAGGATGTGAAGACATTTTACCTTGATCCCACTGACAAGACTAGTGGATACTAGCCGATCAAGAGTAGACGCGGCTTCCTTCTGCACGTCCACAGGAAGGAGTAGGCCTTTGGCGAGGGTAAGTGCAGTCTCCGAAGAGCTGGCACTGCCGTCGATATGGACATGCCGATAACCCCTGACAAGTTGGGGTGCCCAGGTTTGAGGTAATACTTGGGTACTCGGCGAAGGAGGTTGCCGAATCGAAGCTGTGGCCTGTGCGGTGGCATCCCCAGAGTCTTCGGTTCTAGGACGTTTGTCCCTATGTGCATCACCAGCTTGGGAGCGGTGTCGGACCCTCGGGGAGATGAAGAGGACCGGGTAGAACCCCCTCTGTTAGGACGAAGTGCAGGCGGGGCATGCCCAATTGATGCTGCCAGCCAATGCCGCGTCCCTGAGCAGAGACAATAAAAGGGGAGCTTAAATCCATTGGTTGGCGAGTCATCGTACCTGACAAAGGAGGCGAAGGTGTGCACCCAGATGATGAGGTTTGGCAAGTATCACGGTCTGGAGTCGACTGTTCGGCTTGTCATTGTATGGATCTTTTGACTATCAAACGGGGTAACGGTATGCCTTCGGAAATTGGTACCTCACCTAGTTGCCCGGCGACAGTTACTCCAGTGCTTGACCTTAGGTTTCTTGATTGGGGAGCTGACGAAGTTGAGGTAGCACTAGTGCTCGGATTGCTGAGTCTTCTATCAATGAAGCCTTTATAAGTAAGATCATAACCCAAAAGCACATCCACGTTGCGACCTCGACCAGTTGTCAAGATACCAGGCTCCCCTGTATACTTGAGGATCCTAATGATGTCCGCTGTTCGGACGTAGTTGGGCTCTCATCTGGGCCGCTTGTTAGCATTAGTTGCTACAGATTAAAAGCACAAATAGGAGTTAGAAAGTGCAGAAAAGCATTAAACAGAGATTACAAGAAAGCACAAAGCAAATTAGGAGCATACGTGGGTAGCCCCATATGTGGGGGCTATGAAAGCCCACCACTTGACCATCTTCCCCCATTGGCTCGAAGCCTCCAGTGACATAAAGGAAATCAATTTCATGATCGCGAGCAGAGTCTGGCATGTTTAGCACGAAACGCTTATCTGCTCTCCTAACTTTGAAATACTAGGTGTTGTACTCAGGGTTTAACACAATGCTATACCACCATTGAATTTCCCATATACCCAATTGGGTTCCCAGAATCCTATTCAGAGCTACGACCCCCATAATCAGCCTAAAGACATTGGTCGAAATTTGCATGGGTGTAAGTCGGTACCAGTTTAGAACCTGGCGAAGTAATGGGTAGAGGGGGAAATGAACTCCACCCTCAACAATAGCCACAATAGGGATACACATTCTATTCCAAGTACCAGCATCCCTATTTGCACCTAAGGGGGCAAGTTCGAGCCCAACATTATCAGGAATGCTGTAACCAGCCCTAAACGCCGCCATGGCAATGGAGGTTTCACAAAGCTTCCTAAATTTACTCGGTTTAAGGAGATTTTCATTCTCGTCAGCCATGGGAAGTACCAAAAACTCTAAAACAGAACGAAATCTGAAACTAGTTATGATCGAAACCCTAAACAAGAGGATGAATTTGAGAACAAATCTCATAATGAAATGCAAGAAGAAGGAGGAGTGAGAATCTTATGAAGTTGTTGCTGCGGTTGCCTGAAACGCAATCGAATTCTAGATGACGCCGATGGTAGAGGAAAGGAAAGCTTTCTCCCGAAGAGAGAACGAGGGGGTTTGAATATAGGTATGAAAACCCCATAAAAGCCTCTAAAGGGGTATAAAGGTGAGGGACGGAGACGAAACGTCGCTCCTCATGCTGTTACAAGAAAAGGTAACAAAAATTAGGCTTGTAAGGATGTCGTCTTGACGCTGTTTGACTAGAACGTCAGTTCGAATTAAATACAAGGTGTACCAAATACGCCATGTGGAGTTCTTGCCTCGAGAAGGCATAATGACCAAGGCACCAAAACATCAATGAACATGGATTGCCATGACTGCACAGGACTTAACGAGTTCAACTCCAGCTTTTTCTCTATCTTTACCCACAGCCCTCGAACAGTGGCAATGGGCAAAGCTGAGGAGCAATTATAGAGAGGTATTCCCGAACAGATACTATAAGTAGCCGAACACGTGGTATATAAGAACACATGGTAGATAAGATAGGTCATAACGCTGAGGAGGGCAGTGAACGGCGATATGGACCAAAGACATGAGAAGTCATTGGTCCAGGCAGTCTGTTCGGCATTTAAGGACGAAAGACATGAGAAGTCATTGGTCCAAATAATTGATAAAGACCAGTGACATGTGAAGTCACTGGTCTAGATGGAATGTTCGGCAATGAGGTGGCCGAACAGGGAAAGAACTATTGAGAAAGTAGCCTCAAATGCTAAAGTGGGAGGAACACTCTAGAAGTATCTAGAACAGAGGGATCCCGTAAGGAATAAGATCCCGTGAATGTAGGATTTAGGAAAGATACCCAACGGGAATGAGATGTTCGGCCAGCCATCGAAAGGAGTCCTAAAAGGACTAGGGCAATAAATAGATTAGGGAATGAGAATCCAAAGGATCCTCGGTTTCCTATATGTGATAGGAAACCAAGGGCAACAAGAATGCTTGGGCAGCAAGCATACGTATGCCTATATAAACAAGGTTAACCTAGAGGTAAAAGGTATGCAATACGTTGTATTATTACTTTCCTACAGATAATTAGGGTTTCTCCAGTACGTGATTCTAACTTAGGTATCAGAGGGCCTTTGCCACGAGAGGCAAAGGTGCGCTCACCCCTTATTTGTCTTGCAGATTAGGGTTCCGACGACGAACTAGGGTTCCAGTCAAGAAGCACAAGTAGCCATTACGATCTTGGGCCATTCAAAGCAATATTCGTTTTTGTCCACCTACAAAAGAGACAACGAACTGGCAGCTCTAAGGGCAGAGATGGCTTAAATTAAGTAACACATGCAAGAAGTTGCACCAGCTATGTCCAGATTTGCTGGAGATAGGAGGCGACGAAGGCAAACCCCTCCCCCACCACCTCATCCACCGCCGCAGGAACAACCCTTCGAAACGGGCTACCGTTGTTCCATGAAGCACTGCCTTGGCTTCACACCCGAGAAGGGCGATGCAAGGGATCTGATCCGCTACAAGCAACTAACCACCTCCACGACACATCGCTCAAGAAGCCACGAGGAACGGAGCAAATCTAGGGACACCACCGGATTGTTCATAAGCACTTACTCTACTGGTCGCACAGAGTACTCCCACGCCACGACCTCCCACCATAGCCGAGCCTCCTCAGAAACAAGATGACACGTTTCTGAGCATCTCAAAGAAATCCTGATGGAAAACCTAAAAGTTGAGAAGAAAGTTCGGCGAGACGGCAAGGGCGTTCGCTTCGAAGGACAAAATGGGGACCCAAAGACCCGTCGCGAAAGAGAAAGGTCTATTGATGGACCTCACCGAGTGGACACCGAGGTGAAAGAAAAACTTCAGCACAGGGACCATGAGAAACCCTCGGACAGAGATTCTAAGGATAGAGAACATAAGAGGTCAAGGACCGACAGGCACAGCAAGCCACCGCACCTAGGCTTCGAATGGCAGCTGAAGAACCTCGGCGTCTTACCCTTCACACCTCACATAATCAATATGATGGCCAAATCCACCTTCCACTTGCCGAAGTTCACTAAACTCGATCCCAACACCTGTGAAGCCTACACACATTTGATCCATTTTCGCCAGACCATCGAACTTTGTACCATGAAGGATGAAATCAAGCGTAAAGCATTCCCCGCCAGCCTCGGCTCCCTATGACTGTAGTGGTTCAACAAATTGCCCGCTGGATCCATCAAGAACCTGGCCAACCTTGAACGGGCATTTAATACATTCTTCATCACCAGCAACAGAATGGCAAAGGAGCTTGAATCCTTGTCATAGATGAGGAAGCTCCCGATGGAGACGCTCAGACAGTACTCCGAGCGCTATTGGCAACTTTTCAACGAGATCCCTGGCATTGATGAATATTGGGCCACGCGTTCTTTCAAAAACGGATTGGAGTTTGGCAGCAAGATCCTAGATGAACTAGCAATCCGTCCTCTGCATGTCATGGGCGAACTATGAGGATTGTGGAGAGGTTCTGCGCCCTTGAAGAACTCTACGCAGACCGAGCAACTCAGGGAATCCCCAACCCAACTGCTACCTTGCCCATGGTCACTGCTCAGCTCCCGGCACCAATTCCCACCCATTAATCCTAGCCTAAGAAGCACGTCAACAACATCAAGGAAGGAAAGAAACGTCCACAGAAGGAATACGACTACGTGGCCGAATCAATAGCCTTCTAGGAGCCCATTTCGTCTTTCCTCAAAGAAATCATGAGACAACCATGGTTTGAGTGGCCAATGAGAAAGCTTGGCACAGACACAGGCCAGCCAGGTCAAAACCCCAAGAAGAAAATGCTCCTATCATAATGAGCTCGGCCACTACACAACCGCCTGTGCATCATACAAAGAACCCTTGGAGTGCCTGGCGTCTCAGGATCACCTTGATTAATATATTGACCGAGCCAAAACACCCGCCCACCAGCTTATCACTAACCCAAACCCTAATGAGCCACGAATGACAATCCACATCATCCATGGCCCAGCCAACAAGGAATTCGAGACCACCCTTTGAGCCGATCTTGATCGTGCTTCCACCTCAAAGCAGATACTCTCAGTGGGACCTGGGTCGAAACGACCGTGCCTACAGGACATACCAAAATGGACGATCACCTTCATCGAGCGTGACCTCAAAATGGTGCAAACCCTTCACTTTGACGCCCTAGTGGTCACCGTCCAGATTGGCGTCCATAATGTAAGCGAGTTCTCATCGATCAAGGCAGTTCGACAGAGGTCATGTATTACGACCTCTTCAAAAAACTTGATCTCCCAGAGTAGGCGCTGTAGCCAGCCGAAGTTCCCCTCATCAGCTTCAACGGAGCCCCCGTCTAGCCACTCAGTTGTATCTTCCTTCCCATTGTTGTCGGTTCAAAAACATTGAGCCTTGAGTTCATCGTCGTCAACATTCCAAGCCCATACAATGCCATTCTTGGCCGAACCTAGCTTCATGGTATGCAAGCCATCGCTTCCACCTACCACTAGGTCATTCGCTTTATCGGTGCAAATGGAACGCAAGAGGACCTACGTGGCGATCAAGTCACCTCCAAAAAGTGCTATGTCTCAGTCGTTCACAACATGACCAAAGCAAAGCAAGTCCAGTGGGTCGAGGTACCATGCCATACTTGAAGACGTCCGAACTAGCCGAAGAAAAAGCAATCGAGGAACTCGTGTCTATGCCGATCAATGAAGATGGTTTCCATTTCTTTTTACTTGGCTCTTCCCTTAGCGAAGCCGAGCACGAAGAAATGTTTCTATTCCTCAAAGATAATATCGAAGTGTTCCCATGGACCCTTATGAGATGCTAGGGGTCGATCTAAACTTCATCAGCCACTCACTCACCATCAAGAAAGATTCCAAACTAGTCATCCAAAAGGCAAGCTGCTCAACTCCCCGAACACGTCGAGGCCGTCGTAGACAAAGTCAACTGCCTATTGGAGCCCAATGCAATTCAAGAAGTGCAATACCCTACATGGTTGTCAAACACAGTTGTCATAAAGAAAAAGAACGACAAATGGAGAGTTTGTGTTGATTATACCAATTTGAATGATGCCTGCCCAAAGGATTGGTTCCCACTTCAAAAATCGATCAACTGGTGGATGCCACGGCTGGACACACTCGGCTGAACTTCCTGGATGCCTACCGCGGCTACCACGAGATTGCAATGGATCTAAACAACATGGAAAAGATGGTGTTAATAACTCCATATGGCATCTACTGTTACTGAGTTATGCCCTTTGGGCTTAAGAACTCCGGTGCCACATTTACCCGAGCCATCTTTAAAATGTTCCACGCCCAGATCGGCCACACTGTGGAAGCATACATTGATGACCTCATCGTCAAAAGCCAGAAGGAGTACAACCATCTTCAAGAGTTGGCCGATGTCTTTAAAAATTCTCAAGCTCCACAAGCTTCGATTAACGCAAAAAAGTGTGCGTTCAGAGTAAGCGCGGGAAAATTTCTTGGACAATTGGTCACCAGGTGTGGCATCGAGGCCGACCCTAACCAAATCAAGGCCGTGGCTAACTTGCAACCACCATGAACAATCAAAGAAGTCCAGAGATTGACAGGCATGGTGGCGGCTCTAAACCGATTTACTAGCAAGTCATCAGACAAGAGCCATGCATTTTTTCACGCACTGAAAGGTAAAAGCAGACGCAACTTTGAGTGGACTTCAGACTGTGACACAGCGTTAGCCAAACTAAAAGGCTACCTGAGCTCGGCTCCATTAATGGTAAAACCAAAAGAATTTGAGACTCTTTACCTGTACCTCGCTATCTCAACTCATGTCGTTAGTTCAGCATTGGTTCGGCGAGAGGGCGTTGACAACATACTGATCTATTTCACAAGCAAAACACTCCTACCTACACAAACGCGCTATCTCCCTCTTGAGAAGTTAGCACTTGCACTTGTCTTGGCTATGCAAAAGCTACTACCATACTTTCAGTCCCATACAATCACCGTCCTAGCGAAAGACCCTCTCAAAAGACTTTTTTGAAAAGCTGACCTCTCCAACAGGGTTTCCAAGAGGGCTATTGAACTAGCAAATTTTGAGATTCGCTTTGAACCACGGACGGTAATTAAGGGGCAGATTCTCGCAAACTTCATAGCCAAATTGACCCCAAAAGATACAGACATCCTTAACACTCCCATACCACCCTAACCCATAATAAAACAAGAAACAACGCAACAGCCTTGGCACCTTTTCCAAGGAGACAGTTGGTGCCTCCATGTCGACGGTGCTCCCAACAACAATGGTGCGGGGGCAGGGGTTGTGTTGGTCTCCCCTTGTGGGACTCTTCACGAAAGCGCTATCAGCATCGACTTCCCCGCCACAAACAATGAAGCCAAATATGAGGCCCTTTTGGCTGGTTTGCACTCCGCGATAGCAATGAAGGTCGACGACCTGGCTATTTTCTGCGATTCCCAACTTATAGTTAATCAAGTTCTTGGGGACTACGAAGCTCAGGATCCTAGGATGCTAAAATACCAAGCAACGGCGGCCGAACTCATCCAACAGTTCAAGAATTTCAAGATTGAACAAATCAACCGCGAGCACAACGCCCATGTCGATGCACTCGCCAGCCTCACTTCGGCATCTAAGGCTTCAGAATTTTGAACCATCAACTTAGGCAGCATTGACCACCCATCTTTCGACACAACTCCAGAAGTTTGCAAATTCTGACCGTGACAGCTATTTTCTCCCATCCCTAAACAATCCGCCCATAATCTTTCCCCAGTAACCAGCCCTTGGCCTTTTACCAACAGCACCAAGTGGCTTCAAATACCTCATCACGGCAATGGATTACTTCTCCAAATGGGTGGAGGCTGAACATCTTGTCACAATAACTGAAGCTGACGTTCGGAGATTTTTTTGGAGAAACATCGTAATAATGGAACCTAGTTCATTGGGAATGGCCTCTCTAGCCTCTGTGAAGAATTTGGGATATGCTTCTTCAACTTTACTCCCGCCTACCCCCTAAGGAAATGGGCAAGCCGAAGCAACAAACAAGACTGTTTGTGCAGGGATAAAGTGTCGGCTTAATTCAAAAGGGGAAAATGGGCTGAGGAGCTCCCAAGAGTCCTATGGGCCTATCGTTCCACACCTCGGCGATCCACGGGACAGACACCATTTTGTATGGTGTTCGGCATGGAGGCTGTAACCCCTCTAGAGTCCAAATTCCCCACCTTAAGGATTGAAAATTTTGACCCAAAAACTAATGATGAAGCTGTGGAACGAGAGCTGGTTCTAGCAGAGGATAAGCATGATGATGCTCGGCTGAAGCTCACTGAATACCAACAACAGGTCGCCAAGGGCTACAACCGTAATGTAAGGACCAAGACCTTCAAGGCAAATGATTTGGTATGAAGGAAAGTTGTGCAAGCCAACAAGAAGACAAAATTCAAACCAAACTGGGAGAGACCATTTCGTGTGGTTTAGATTGCTGGTGAAAGAGCCTATGTCTTAGAGGACATGAATTGGAAGGTCCTCACCAACCCGTGGAATGCCCAGAATTTGAAAAATGCATATATGTGATCAACTCCACAAGTGTACCTTATGTTCGGCCATCATCTATCTTAACTTATGTTTTTCTTCAGCTCTAGGCCTTGTTTTCACTTTTGTGTTGCGTCGGCCTCGACCAATATCTATGTTCATGACAGTTTGACTGTAGTTCAGGAAAGTTTGTTTCAACTTGTAATCGTTGTTTATAATATAAGCAAAACCTTTTGCTCGGCAAATGCTATTCTGGTTGTAATTTTTCCATTCCCATTTTCTCCTAGACTTTACCACATAATCTACATCAACACTTGCAGAAAAATGCAAACGATGACTATGGTCACTCCCACAAACGGCGCTAGCGCCATTGCTTCGGCCACTTTGATGTCCTAAGATGCACACTGGACATATGGTCCACCGAGCCTAAGACAGGCATTACGGTTGGAACTTAGGCTCCGGTTTGGCTTGGCAAGACACTAAGGTCAGCCACAGCTCGGTTACACTCACGGTTCGATGAGCAAACCACCCACAAACTTTAAACATCTAAGTCCTTCCTACCTTGGCGAAGAGCTGGCATTTTGTCCGAGCCCCAACCACAAGTAGGGGCACAAACGCAACTATCAATTCAAACCCAAGTACTTTGGTTAATGGCTGGCAATAAGGCCGAGCCCCAACCATAAGACGGGATCCCTTTTCGACTTCGCAAAGATTTATATACTTTGGTTAAGGACTGGTACTTTGACCGAAGTCCAACCAGATATGGGTCCCCTAACCTACACCAAAGTTTATTCTACTGGTCAAGGCTCGACTACTTAGCCGAATCCAAACCAAAGTGAGGGCTACGGACAATCATCATTCAAGACAACAACATAATCAAAAAATTTCTAAGGCATAATGGTGGAATGTTGCCAACATGAACTTCGGACATTCATTCATTCAGAATAAAGAGTTGCAAATTTCCTACGCTGGGAGGTATGGTGTGGTAAATCGTTTGATGTCGACCCCCCACAAACTATTGTAGACACCCTATTCTGGACTGTCCAAATTAATTTACTTACGGTCTTTCATTCTCCGATGATGAGTAAGATCAAGAACACCCCGAGAATGTTAGTGTGTTTAAGCTTTGAGCATTCCGGAACTCTTTCAAACCCTTTTGAAAACCCTTCAAGCCAGAACCAAAAAGCCTCAACAAAACCCTACCTGAGTACGCTAGTACCCTATTGGCGTGCGCTAGACAACTGCCACGTGTCAGTCATCGGTCAGCTTTGGCCATTTGACCGGTGTACGCAGGTACAATACTGGCATATGCCAGTCAATGGTAGTCCCATCACCTTTATTCAGCCATGTGCACAAGACTTTTGGGCCACCCCAGGACACTGTGCAACCGTCTAATGAGTGGGTTCGGGCAGGGGATGTTCCCCTCTCTCACATAACCACCCTATCACCTTGTCCCATGCATTTAATGCATGGGAGACTTTCACTACACCCCAAAACCAGCCCACCTTCAGCTGGTTATCTCTTCCCACTCCCTCTATAAATACCCCCTTTGCATTCATGTGCAAGGGGTTACCACCTTGAAGAGCATTAATCACATTCCAACCTTTTTGTTCATTATTTCCTTACCAAGGAAGTGATCAACAAGCTTCACTCATAAATCTACCCATATACCCCTTCCATTTCAAGCCATTACTCAAACTCAAAAACTCCTACAAGCTCAAGTCCAAAGGGGTCCTTCTGGTCATGTTCCAGAACCCAGAAAATGCAAAGCCAAGCACTGGATAAGAGGCTACGACTCATGTATGGCCATCGTCTACCTGCGTGCGCCAGTTTATCCCAGTCCAGTGGTTGGCCCTTGCATGGCAACTAGGCCTTGGCCTCTGCTTTTGTCCCCTCATTGTTTAAGGGGTGTTCTATTCTTTTGAAGGTCTCTGAGCCCATTCAAACTGTTCATTACTATACATATCTGTATATATAACTGCTTGGTTTGTCCTGGGTGTGCACTGGTCATTTCCAGAGCCCAGAGGGTTGAAAATATGAACTGTGGGAGTAGGCTTACTGGCGCACGCTAGACCAATAGTGGCGTATGCTAGTTAAATTCGCATGCAGTGAGTCGATCAGTGCATGCTAGTTTCTTTCTGCTCACGCCACTCCGGGTCAGTGTATTCCAGTCTGTTTAAACTCCCACAAGAGCCTATTTTCAATCTATACTAATTGTTTCAATAAAGTAAGCATGCCATTTTATCACATCCTGCCAACATGTTACAGTTTTAATCCCCTTAAACTGTACCCCCGCCTTAAATGGCTAAAAGTTGATCAAAAGAGAGAATCAAATGTTTTACAAAATGCCCGAGTAGAGACCGATATCCTAATTGGGTGAGAGGGGTGCCTTAAATCCCTTCCCCTCTCTAACCTGGCTCCCGAACCTTAGATATCGAAGGTGACAATAGACCAGTCTATGCCTTTTTCAAAATCAAAAAATGTAGCAAACGTTTCAAGTTCCTTGGGTGGTTTACCGCAAAACTCGAGTGGCGACTCTGAATCGAAGCGTTTTGCCGCGTTTTCCCAAAAAGGGCGCACCTGAATTTTCAGGGGCATGTGCCCACAGTGGCAACTCTGCTGGAGACTTATTGCATTAGTCTATACTTGGAAATTAATACTCTCGAGAACAATCCTTTAAAAAGTCTGTCAAAACAGTACGCTCCGCGCTACTAAAGAACGAAATGGTGATTTAACAGGATCTCCACATCCAACCAATCCGAACTGGGACTCTTTTCCGATTGTTCACTTGAGTAGTTTTCTCCAAGTATCGATTAATAAAAGTGAGCCACATTTTAAAAGGCATTTTTGCAAATGTTGCGATTCTCTCTCATTAATCAATCTTTTAGCATTCTTCATGTCCATCGATGTTGGCTAGCCCCATTGAGGTGTTTTGGGTAACCGACATAGTTTACTGGAGCCCGGGGTCCTCGAACGCCCAACAACCTTGGACGATGATGAGTCATTTTGCCGTTCGACCGTTGCACTGCAATACGCGGGTAGCGGGAGGTATATCTTGGCTCTAGTCAGAGGAACCCCTTCAAACCAAAACCGGCTTCTTCATGTACAAAGCACTAGAACTTTCCCAACTAGGATGGGTACCCACAAGTTAAGATTATTTGCATCTAACCCCCGTATACTGCCTATGTGTTACTACTTTCCCTATCGCATGCATTGTACATACATACCATTTTGTTTAAGAACATGATAGGGTGGCTTTTAGATTATCTCTTGTCGAGTCTGTCTTATGCCTATTAGGATGTTGCCTTGGCCCGATAACGAGTCGTGCATCTCGATAGTGCGCGTTATCAATTTTCAAATGTCCTTTGATCAACGAGACTTTGGGAAATCAATACTTTTTAAGCCCTTGTCTAATGTTGAGGTTTCAAATAGAAAAACTAGGAACACGGAGAGAATGCCGTGATACTTACACCGTCCAGGTTAAAAGTGATAATCACTTGCACTGCTTAGGCTCCGGCACAGTGCTACTTACGCCACCCCGGTTCCGGTATCACATCATCTATACCGAGTTGTTCCGACTCTAAAAGTTGAAACTTCGAGAACGAAATAGTCAAAGGCTTGGACTACATTGACATCTCTTAGTGTTAGTCGATTCAAACAAGGATACATCGTCGAAAAGAATTTCGATGATTTTTGGCGGCATCTGAATGTCATTAGACAGACTCCTCTTTAGTTATCGAGTCTAGGAGGACACTGACGATGTTAACATGCGCATTTTTCATTCTTTTAATTCTTTCAAATAAATTGATGTAGGAATACCACTGAGTTCTCATTTGCTTTATTATCTAGCCGTGAACCATTGCACCACCAAAGAAAAATCTAAGAATAAGAGCCAAACCTACTTGGGAATGTCCACTAAGTCCGTACAGAAGAAGACTTGCAAGGCTTGATTCTTAGTTAGTTACAACGGAAGCTCTGGCTGGTTTACCGTCAGTGGGAGATTCATCGTCAACTACACCGCACGAGACACCTCCATCCTCTCCTTCTTCAATGTTGTCACCAAAGTTTACCAAAGCACTTATCATGTCCGATGCTCCTCAAGATCAAGCTACTATTCTCACCAATCTTCAGCATAATATGGCAATCATGCAAGAACGGGCCGATCAGGCCGAGACTTCCATGGCCAATTTGCGTGCTTTGATCAATGAGCGACTCCCTACGAGAGGAGAAAGAGTCAAAGAAGAAAGAGCTAACCCTGAAGTCAAAGCTGAACTTCGTCATGGTGAAGTGGCTATACCTGACCCACAAATAGCAGCTTTAATTGCTAAGATGGCCAAGCTCGAAGCAGTTGTTTCCAAATCTGAAAAGGTCGGCGCTGGAGGATTGGACATGGACCAACTCTGCCTCTTTCCAAATGCCAGGCTGCCCGAAAGATTCAAAATGCCGGACTTCACTAAGTTCGACAAAATCGGTGATCCTAAGACTCACTTTTTGGGTTTACATGGTGCTATGAAACTTCTTGCAGTTGAAGATGACGCAATGGCACAAATTTTCCGACAAACACTCTTTGGTCTAGCATTTCAATGGTTTCTGTCTCTCGACATCTCCAAAAGAAGAACACAAGAGGACATTGGAACATCATTCAATGCTCAATATAGTTACAACTCTTAGCTCAAGATGACCACTCGGGAGTTGGAGTCAACTAAAATTAATGCAAAGGAGTCTTTTGCAGACTTTATCAAAAGGTGTAGAGGTAAGGCTACTCTCATGACTGATCGACCTAGCGAGAGGGATTAGATCTGCATCATTTCCCACAATCTGCAGCCCGACTATGCTAAGAACCTTGTGTTGGTTCAGGGGGCCAACTTTGAGACATTCTTTGAATCCGGATTGGCCATCGAAGAAGCACTACAAAGTGGGGTTCTACCAAGAAGCGAGCGTGCCTCTTCTACCTCAGTTCAAAAAGCTAAGCCCCATGCTTACACAGGAAGCAACACCGCTATGTTCGGCAGCAACAACTACACCAATGCGGCCTCCAGCAGAAACATTGCCCTTGCTTAAAATTCCAATCGTGTTGTTGATGTTAATCAGGTCCAAGCTCCGCAGAAAAGCCGAAACCAAAACCAACAACCCTGAAACTTTGCTATCTTCGAGGCACCTTTTTCCTCGATGATTGAAAAGTTAGTCAAGTCTGGCCATCTCAGGCCCTTGACTCCAACCCTTCTTCCTCAAAATCCACCTCCTAGCCATAATCCCAATGCTTTCTGCGCCTGGCCATCTTATTGATTCTTGTTATCACCTTTATCATGCGACTCAAGATTTGATCGATAACGGCACTATTCAAACCCCTTTTCCATCAAACGTCATCTCCAACTTTATGCCCAATCATAACTCTAACTTGTAGATTAACCAGATATCCCTCAACTCCACTCAAATCAACCTAAGCCCCACTCAAAATAACCCAAGCTCCACCATATTAAATCATACCCACTACATTGTCCCAAAAAGCCACCCTAAGATGATCGTGACCGTTCCCTCCGAACCAAGCATTAATATGATGGCAGCGGTTTGGGCCATGGAAGATAAGGTTAAAGAATGGAAAGAGCTCTCCGAGGACTGGATCGAGCAATACAATATGGGTTTCCCAGCATACCCCAACGTCAATCAGGTATGGCTAGACCAGTGGGAAGGAGAATGAAATGCATCGCAAGCTAATCCTTTGGATGGTCTGTCTTTGTTCATGCTTTACCATCAACCTAAACGTACTGGATCAACCTGAGGAAGAAGTCAAAGAATATGTATGGGACTCATAACCCGATGTGGGCCAAATAGAGTTCGGTCTTAAAGCTGATTTAGACCAGAGCGATGTCGCTGAAAAGTACTAGAGTTATTATCAAGCAGGGGAGCTTATTCTCGATGTACATCGTCCACTCAGTGCCATGCTCCCTCTAGTGAACTCAATCTCAAACATAGTCGATCGTCATATCCATGAATTCGACCCTACTCTCGACATCATCTATGTAGAGCAACCTTGCCCTATCATTACTACACCCGGTGATGATTGCAGTATCATGGTCCTATAAGGAGCACCACCTGATGATCTTTGGGAGGTGGATGAAATTGTCGATATGGGTAAAGCCTTACCACCAGCTAATCTCTGGGATGTCAATACAGTGGTGGATGTAATTGTTGGTGATGAAGTCTGGACTGCGAACTTGGCTTTGGTGGATGGAGGTCTCTGGGACATGCTGTTTGTTACCAACCTGGGAATACCTTTCGAAGATGCTGCTGCTCAAGACCCTGCTTTTTGGGAGGGTTTGGCAATGGATTTAGCTCTAGGGCAAGATGCATCATCAACAATAGCTTCAGTCGACAAGGGAAAACGCAAGTTGGAAGAAGTTCCTGCTGATCTATGGGATTTCGATGGTATGTCTTCTCTGTGGGACGTTGCCAATGTCACGAGGAGCGGCTGAGTTTTTCAACCTCTTAATCTTCAGGCCGGAAGCTCGTCTAACTCATCTACTCAAAGGCCCAGTGTTCCTGCTGCTCAAAGGAACACTTCTTTTGTTGTTCCTGTAATTCCAAGTGGTACTTCGGAGGACGATATCATTAAAAAGCAGCTTGAGCGGATTCCTGCTGCAATCTCTGTCTGGGGACTGATATGTTCTTCCAAAAAGCATCGTGAGAAGTTGTCTTCAGTTCTTGCTCATCTCACGGTGCTGACCGACATTACTCCGGAGGCTATGATCGTCCTCGTATTGCCACTCATAGCGAAACACTTTGTCACTTTTACCGAGAGGGATCTCCTTGTTGATGGGGCTGCTCATAATCGCCTGTTGCACATAACAGTCAAATGTAGATGAAATTGAGTGCCGACTGTCCTCATTGATAATGGCTCTGCAATCAATGTTTGCCCTTTGAGGGTCACTTACCTCCTGGGTATCACCAAGAAGGATCTTACACCGTCTAACTTAACAATCAAAGCATAGGATAGCACTCGCCGCGTGGTGGAGGGGACGCTAATACTCAAACTCGACTCTGAGGGTTTTGAGATGCATATCGAGTTTCATGTTGTCGACATCCCTGCTACTTTTAACCTATTGCTGGGCAAGTCGTGGCTTCATAGAGCAGACATCATGGCCGTACCATCTACTCTTCACCAGAAGGTTATGCTGAGACTCATTTCAGGGACTTTGACAATTTGCGAGGACTCTGGAATTTGTCCGCACACTGAAGATGGAGCACCGATCTTGGGAATTCAGCAAGGAGAAGAGGATGCCAATTTTGGAGGTTTCTCTTTTGACACGTTTGGTTCAATCCTTGCCATTACCATGGACGATGATTTCATCATAAATTCAGCTACCCTCGAGATAATGAGGATGTCTTACATGCCTGGCTTGGGACTTGGAATCAACCAACAAGGGATCGCTGAATTCCCTATCTTTCCTTTCACTGAAGGCTGCTTTGGTTTGGGATATGTTACCCTTGCCAAAGATGCCAAGAAGAGGAAAGGTAAGGGAAAGCCTCGAACCCTTCGAGGTAACTCAGATAGTTACTTTGTACATGAAGGAGGAGGCACTGCTTACATGGGGCAAATCGAGCTATATTGGGATCTGAAAACTCGTACTTGGCTGTCTAGTTTTGAGGTCTTCATTGCTCACACCTGGTCTGATAGTGAGGATGAGGAGCTAGCTAAAGAGGAGTTCAAGACGCAGTTGGCTCAGATTAAAGTGAAGATCAACGGGCTCAAGACATTCGATTAGGGAAGCTTGGAGAAGTCGTTCTCCCAAGTAGGTTTGGTTGGCGATGTTGAGGAGGCTGAAGTGCTGATGCTTGGGCCCGACACTCTCGAAAATCCTACCTCTCTCATCATGGAGGCCAAGGGTAGTGTTAAAAATTGCATCTTCACACCGCGTCTAACTTGCATTGATGACAAGTCTGAGTCTGACACAGGGTCTGTTGAGTCTGAGTCTAGCTCAGAGTTGGAGTTTGTGCCGCTTGGCCCTCCATGTCGTAGCTTTTACTTTGAGTTTGAGTCAACTGTACCTGGCAACCCTGAAAGGTTTTATGAAATGCATGATCCTGCTTCTGACTACTTTGCTAATTTTTATATAAACTGAGTTGACCCCGACGGTGAAGGAACAGATTTTGATGGGAACATCCCTGTTGAATTACGTTCCCTCATCGAAAGGGAAGACAAAAGGCATGCTCAGCCCCTAAAAGAAGAAGTAATTTCTGTAAATTTGAAAGACGAGGATGACCCCCGTATGATGCAAATTGGTTCAACATTATCCCCGGAGGATCGCGCCACACTGATTGATTTACTCAAGGAGTTCTTCGAAGTCTTTGCATGGTCTCACAATGATATGCCTGGCATTGATCCTCAAATAGTGCAACATCAGATTCCCTTGACTCCTGGAGATACACCTGTCAAGCAGAAACTCCGCAGAATGAGGCTGGACTGGGTACAGAAGATCAAGGAAGAAGTCACCAAGCAGATTGATGCGGGTTTCTTGAGGGTTGCAGAGTATCCTAAATGGGTTGCCAACATTGTGCCTATTCCTAAGAAGGACGAACGACCCGAGTCTGTGTCGATTTCAGGGACTTGAATAAAGCAAGCCCCAAAGACAATTTTCCCTTGCCACACATCGATGTGCTCGTGGACAATACGATGGGGCATCCTTTGCTTTCGTTCTTCGACGAATTCTTTGGATACAACCAGATCTTCTTAGCGCCGGAGGATCAGGAAAAAACAACGTTAGTCACTGAATGGGGTACCTACTGCTATGTGATGATGCCATTTGGACTAAAGAATGCTGGGTGCACCTTTCAAAGGGCCCAAACAACCTTGTTACATGACTTTATCCACAAGACGGTCGAGGTCTATGTCGACGACATGATTGTGAAGGCAAAGCAACGAGAAGATTTCATTCCGGCACTCAGGCAGTTCCTCGAAAGACTTCATAAGCACCGAGTGCATCTTAACCCGCGGAAGTGCACATTTGGGGTCACGGCAGGCTAGATGTTGGGGTTCCTAATCACTATAATAGGGATCGAGGTAGATTCATCTAAAATCAAGGCAATTCTTGAAATGGAGCCACCACGGTCTGAAAAGGGAGTGCGAAGCTTTCTTGGCAAGGTTCAATTCATAAGTCGGTTCATCGCCAAATTGACTTTAACTTGTGAGCTAATGTTTCATCTGCTCAAAAAGGATGTCCCATTCGACTGTACAAAGAAGTGCCAAGCTGCTTTCTAGTCAATCCAGAAATACTTGCAAAACCCGCCGATGTTAATGCCTCCTACACCTGGTCGACCATTGATCTTGTACTTGTCAGTAACTCCGTCGGCTATGGGTTGTTTGCTAGCCAAGAAGGGGGGAATGGAGTCGAGAAAGTTATCTACTATCTGAGCAAGAAGATGATGGGATGCGAGGAGCGTTATACTCCCTTGGAAAAGACGTGTTGGGTGCTTGTTTAGGCCTCCAAAAAGCTGAGACACTACATGTTAGCTTATTTAGTGAGACTGATTTCTTGGATGGATCCTATCAAGTATCTGTTCGAGCAACCTACGCTTACTTATAAGCTAGCGCAATGGTTGCTTTTGCTGGTAGAGTTCGATCTCTAATACGTCACAAGGAAATCAGTGAAAGGATGTGCCATGGCAGAATTTCTGGCTGATCACCCAATTGATGGATTGGAGGACGTGGATTTCACCTTCCCTGACGAAGAGGTTTTAATAGTGGTCGAGAAAGTATGGGCACTCTACTTTGATGGGGCTGCTAATCAAAAAGGATTTGGGATTGGAGTGCTATTGATGACGCCTGTTGGTGCTCATATTTCGCTCGTTTTCAAGTTAAACTTCGATGTCAGGAATAATCAAGCTGAATATGAGGCCTGCATTGTTGGAATGGAAGCTGCAATCACCCTTGGAATCGAAAAACTCAAAGTAACCGCAGATTCAAGTTGAAGCCTTATCACGAAGATTTGGAAGAACTGATTCCTCGCTTCAATAAGGTAACTTTCACCCATATTCCACGCTTGAAGAATCAATTCGCCGATGCTTTGGCGACTTTGGCTTCAATGATCAAACTTTCAATAGGAGTCAAGCTATGACCAATCGTGATTGAACAAAGGGACTTGTCCCCATACGAGTACATCAACGCCATCGATGATGTCAATGATGGCCTACTCTAGTACCATGACATATGGAACTTTGTCAAGTGTGGGGAGTTTCCTGCTGAAGCCACAAAGAAAGATCAAGTTGCTTTGCAAAGGTTAGCCGCCCAGTACATCATTTGTGAGTGAAGCTGTATCGAAGGTCCCACTGTGGAATGCACATGCTATGTGTCAACGGCACCAAGGCTACAAGGATAATGGAGGAGGTTCACGAAGGAGTCTGCGGTCCTCACATGAGTGGTGTCATGCTCGCTAGGAAAATCCTAAGGCAAGGCTACTATTGGTCTACAATGGAGTCTCAATGCATTGACTACGTGCGATGGTGTCACAAGTGCCAAATCCATGCTAATCTATAGCATCTTCCTCCGTCAAGTTTGTATGGCATGACTTCGCCTTGGCCTTTCTCTGTCTGGGGCATCGATGTCATTGGCATGGTTAGACCTTTTGCTTCAAATGGCCATAAGTTTATACTAGCGGCGATAGACTACTTCACTAAATGGGTCGAGGCTGAATCTTACAAAACCTTGACAATGGTTCAAGTCGCTCAATTCATTTAGAAGAACATCATCTATCAGTACGGTGTTCCACAGGTGTTTAAGATAGGGTTTTGGAGCTCTTTGAGGAATTTAAGATCCAGATCCAGATCCATCATTCATTAGTCTATCGTCCACAAACAAATGGAGCAGTTGAGGCCGCAAACAAGGACATCGAGGTGATCATTAAGAAGACTGCTCAGTCTGCTAGAGACTGGCACTAACAACTACCACTAGCACTTTTGGGGTACCAAACGTCGATCCGAATCAACTGGAGCAAGTCACTATTCTCTAGTCTACGGGATGGAGGCAGCTCTTCCTATCTAGCTTGAGATATACCGTCACTAAAAGTCATGGCAGAGTGCGGTCTCACATAATCAGAGTGACTCAGAGGGGGGTTTGTTGAGTTGATGCTATTTGATGAGAGAAGGCTCCGCGCTTTATATCATGTTTAAGGGTATCAATGGCGAATCGCTCATTCATTCAACAAGAAAGTGAAGTCCAGGGACTTAATAGAAGGGGATATGGTTACAAAGGAAATCCGTGCTCCGGTGTTTGATCCTCGCGGAAAAATCCGGCCGAAGCGTTATGGGCCTTACATTATCAAGACCATCCTGTCTGGAGGTGCTGCTAAGCTCATCGATCTCGACGGCAACGAATTCAATACCTTAGTCAACCTGGATTAACTCAAGCGTTACTATCCCTGAGAGATGCTCGTTGGTTCAAAAACCACAATGGTGGGCAGTTCCAAGCAAAAGTTAGAGCAGCCTGCTAGATCGAAAATCTAAGGAGGCTATCTAGGCAAAAAGTCGAAAGCTCGCTAGACCGAAAACCTGAAAAGGCGGTTATAGGAAAAAGTTAAAGCGTAAAAGGAGAGATAAAACACACGAGTGAACCTTGGCCTGAACTACGTTTTGACCTGATTCCTTGAAAAGGGATACGTAGGCAATCTCTCCTTGAGATTCGGTCACAATCTTTCAATTTGATCCATGGTTGACGTTTTGGTACATATTAAAGGTCGAGAAAGTCGAAAGCAATACAAGTTTCATTGGAGAATCAAAAGGGGGGAAACCTTTCATTTTTCAACTTTATTGCAAATTACTACTTCTAATACATAAGCTGAGCATAAAAGCCTTAAAACATTTAAAGCATGAAAAACATGACAAAATGCTAGAGAAGCCTAACGGCTCACAGCTTATTCTAAATATAGCAAAGTCAGCTCCAGAGTCAATCGATGTTTTGTCTTTTGCTTATCTCTACTCGCAACCATCTTTTGTACCGACACATTAGCATTGGGCTAAAATCTGGATCTACTGCTTGAATGTCTCTAAGGCCCCAACACCTTTGGTATATCCATTAAGTGTCTGAGCATTGAAATTGGGAAAACGGAAGTTCTCGGTGCTAATGCGATTGTTCTCCTGGGAAATGCCTAGCTGGCAAAGGATGCGACCGGGGATATAGAACGTGAACCTTGTTAACCCAGCAATCACCATCATGTCGAACCCGTCCAAATGAATGCCCATGTCGGGCAAATCTAACCAAGTGCATCTCCAAGCAATCTCATCGAGCTGCACATGCCTCAGAAATTCATACCACTCTTCCAAATCCATCTCAGGGAACCTCATTTGCCTTTGATGAATCCATCATGGAAAGAGACTTTAGCCTTCCTCCGGAGGGTGAAACAGCCCGATCTTGTCCGAAATCCACAACTACATGAGCAAAAAGACAAGTAAGAAGCTAGATAAGGCATGAGCAAGAAAACAAGTAAGAAGCTAAGAGCAACCTAAGCCGAGTGTCGAGGTAAAATGACAAAGTGTGAAAGTCGAAAAAAGGTGAGCTGAGTGAGCTTACCTAAAGGAGAAGTGGACTTCCACTAAAGACGTTGGTCTGACCGGCGCTTATCAAGTCTAAGCCCAAAAGCGTCTCTGCAAGAACTAGAGGCACCACATTCTTTCGAACCCCCATTTGAGTAGCAACGCTCACTAAGAGAGTACTGACTCGCCCATCGGCAGGAACCAACAAATAGGCAGCCAACAGACAGATCACCAAGGCAAAGCGGCGCCAAGCTTGCACAACATCGTGTCCCAAATCACCACTTGGACTATACCTTTCAATTAGGCGGAGAATGTTGATTTGACCACCTTCAAGCAAGGTGCTGGCCAATCCTTGAGAAATGTTGAGTGAGGTCCCCAGCAGCCCTAGCATGCTCACTTAATAGGGTAGGACAACGAGTGTAGGAGATGCGAAGCTTCAAAGATAGGCTTGGAACTCCACTATCGGACACATCTTATCATTGCCAAAGCGAAAGAGATGGACATTAGGGTCCTAAAATCTAAGAGCAGCTCTCAGAAGCTCAAGACGGAGTAGTACATGCCTAAGGTATCGGAATGGGGCAAGGCCATGAGATTGGAATTTCAACCAGTCTATGGACATAAATTCTTCTAACCAAGGTTTGATCAAAGTGGGGAGTGGATTCTCCATCGAGAATGCCTAAGGTTGCTGAATATGGGAAGTGAAAGTGTGAGTTCAACATTGCTAACACCTTCCATTTATAGGCAAAAACATCAAAATATCAACCTCGATTCATTTGCTAAAGTTAAACCCATGCCTTGGTGTCTTACCACCCTTGCATGCAAGGACACTGCCCTCTGGTAATTCGAACCCGTGTGCAAACCATGTGTGGTAGTGACAAGGCTTATTCCAGAAAAAGGAGACTTTGTCAAACAAGGGCATCTGCAACAGGTTTTATCAGCGTATGCCAGAATGGAACCTGCGTACGCATGTCCGTCGCTTATTCATTCAACTCAGCACGCAGGTAACCACCTGCGCACGCCAGTTCAATGCACCAAAAAATAGTTTCTAGCAGCTACTGCCTTCAAATGGTCGTTTTGCATTCTAAGGCCTATTTTGCACTTTTGATGGTTCCCATAAGTCATAAATGGTATATGGGACTGTGTCGAAGCGTCGGATTCCAAAATTCGCACTCGATGAAGATGTTGGGCCCCCGACGGCCTATTTCAAGTTCAAATCAAGGTTTCGAAGGTCCAAAGTTTGTTCCAAGGACTTTTGCCAAGTTTCATCATACCGTACATGTCAAATGGACCTAATGTGACTGTACAGGGGTGTCAGTTTCAGTCTGGGACAAAAATTTGTCATCTTTGGCATCTTATGTCCACTTTTGCAATATTTTTCTAATTTTTCGATTCAATTCTTGTTTATAGAGGTCTTTTCTCGATTTTGTCGGTTCGTGCAGATCATTATACGCCTATGTGACCTTGTGGAAGGGTCAGTTTCCCTTGTTTAGGAGAATTTCAAATTTTGGCACATTAAGGTGGAAATGTATGTAGCAGCACAATGGCCTAAGCAAAAGTAATATCAACAAGGCACATGCGCCAAGAAGTCAACAAGGGCACACAGGCCTAGCTATCCTCCAAAACATCAAGTCTAGGGCACGTCAGCCTGCCATCAAGTCTATCTACATGGGCACATGGTCCCGAATCAAAAGCAAAAGACAGTAAAATAAATCAGGCACAGTCGTAGCCCTCAGTTGTCGAAATCCTCAGCATCGTCGTCGTCGTCGTCGTCGTCGTCGTCGTCGTCGTCGTCTCTCTCCTTGGATTCATCTTGTACTTGGGGTCATTGGCGGAGTCGTCAGAGCCGCTGCTGAAAGGCGAGCGCTCCTCTTCCTCTTCCTTTTCCTCTTCCTCCACCTCCTTGCTTTCACTCTCGCTCTCCATGGTCCGAGACGTTGAAACTCCTTTCCTCCTCTTCTTAGCTGGCCTTTTCTGTTGCGGCCTCTCCTTCAGCTTAATTTGGAATCTCATCTCCTCGCGAGTCATGGCGCTCTCTGCCCATCTCTACACGCTCACCACTGGTTGTGAAGGACTTGTTTTTCTTTGGGCCATAGAAGGAGTGGTAGAGGTGTCTGTCATCGTCTTCTTTTAAGGAGGAGGCCACACACTCTTTCGCCTAAGAGCCGCCCTAGCCGGTCCCTGCATTATCAATTCATTTGTATCATTTCAGTTTATATTGTGCATATTGTATGTATATTAAATGCTAAAAACAGGTACCAAGCGCAGGACTATCAAGCAGAATTGAACAAGTTTTCGAGATTATACCTGAGGCCTCATCCGTACAGACGCCGAGGCTGGAGTCACCAATGGATACTTCAATTGCAGAGGAGTGCCGCTTAGTATTTTGTGAAATTCCTTCTCCATTGCAAGCATCAAACGGACAGCCTCCTCTGCCCATTCTACTGGTACCTGAAAGACATTTTGGGAACAAAGTTCAAAATATAGTTCAAATGTGGTATAAAGGAAATGATACAAGCTGAAAGTACAATCTTACTAGTCCTATAACCCGAGCAGGCTCTATCTTGGCTAGCTCAAACTCAACTATCGCAGCCTCTTCCTGCGCATCACAGATAGCCAGAGTCCAAGAAAGCTGGGGAAGGTCGGTCACCGCCGCATACCTAGACCTCTCCCTTGAACTGGCTGTCCTCTCTCTGACATCGCCTCTCCTGTCCTGCTTCCAAGGCCTTGCTGTAGACACCCCAATTTGGACCTATTAATTATCCTTAATTTGTGGCCTTGAGGCTCCCTAATGATGAAATGGAATCAAAACAGGACTTGGCTAAAGCTTGAACGATGCCTCTTGGACTTTTGCAAACCAAAACCATCATTTTTCCTAACACCCTGAGGGTAAAATGCGCACACATTTCATCATACAAAATACCTTTGAATGAAACCAATTGGGTTAGAAAGAGGACTCAACTTGCTTTCCAACGCTTTGAAAAACACCCAAAACCGAGTTCGGGAGTGTCCGTGGCGCCCTTCTGAAGTTGGGCAGCCACTCTTGAACGCTCGGGACCATTCCTGAGCGCTTAGAACCACTTCCGAGCGCTCGGGAGCTCTGTCACAGCTTATGATGAGCTTGACCATTGACCATGGCTTTTTTTTAGACTTTTCAACCCATTCAACATTCAAACCTGTCATACAGTCAAGCTTGCCTAAGTATGCAAGTCTGGCATGGCATCTCATGATGGCTTATTTCCCCCCAAAACCATTTTCCTTTTAATTTTCAAATTTTAAATATTTTCTCCTCCCCCCTATATAAACCCCCATCTTCTACCTCACAAAGGGCCACGAAAATTTCTCTCTCTCACTCCCCTATTTTCATAAAGCTCTAGTTCTCAAACACACTCAAACATTTTCCAACTCAAACATTTTCAAACATCCATCATCAAATAATTTTCAAAGAAAATCCAAACTTCACAAAAGCATTTGAAGTCTTAGACTTCATTTTTTCAACTATTTTTCAGCCCTCATTCAAGCTACCATATCCATCCAAGAAGTCTTGTTCAAGCATAAAAGGTATAAAATCTTATTTTATACTTAGAAGCTTACTGTTTTTCCCTGTCTGAGGGAGATCAGTGGCTCATACCAATTCCTCATATTGGTTGTGAGCCACCTAATCTTAGGTTAACAACAAGAGCAAAGAGATCACAAAAAGTTTTTTTTTTTTAATTAAACTTTTTTTAGCTTCCTGGGTGTATTCCTGAGCACCCAGGACCACTTTTGAGCACCCAACATCATTCCAAGGGGGGCAGGATCACCACAGGAGGCCGAAAACACTCCTGAGTGCTCAGGACCATTTCTGGGCGCCCAAAGTCACTTCTGAGGGCTTGGTTGGGGGCCCAATACCATTCCTATGGGCCCAGGGCCACTTTTAAATGCCTAGGAACACTACTGAGCGCTTAGGATTGCTTTCAGTGGTGTTGTTTCATTTTAAAGTACTTTTCCATTTTAATCTCTCATATCTCATGCATACTTTGTACACAATCACATGTATACACTGTTGTTTGTTGTTTTTATGAATATGCTAGTTGTCTTCCTGAAATAAAATATTTTCAATAAATCCCACAAATGTTGAGTAGAGACCGATCCTGTATCGGGCAAGAGGGGTGCCGTAAAACCCTTCCCCTCTCGTAACGTGGCTTTCGAACCCTTGACAAATCTTTGGTTTTCAAATTCAAACAATTAATTTTCAATCAAAACGGTTTCTCGGATGGCGGACCTTAAATCCGGGTGGTGACTCTTCAATTTTTCAAATCAAAACATGTTTTTTGGCTGCCCTGATCCACCCGAGGCTGTGGTAGCCCACAATGGCAACTTTGCTGGGGAAAACTTAATTAATACTTAGAGTTTATATACCTTTGTGACCAATCATTGCAAAGTCTGTCGAAAACAACAACGCATTATGCTCGTTGAAGGAAGGAAATGGCGATTCTAACTGGATTTCTATTTGGCCGTTCCGACCTGGGGCTTTCTGATTGGTTACTTGTGTATTTTTCTCTAATTATTAATTAATCAAGAGAGTCAAGCTTGAAAAATGTTTGTGGGATTTGCAAAATATTTTGTTTCATTGTCTATCTTTTGTATATATATATATATATATATATATATATATATATATATATATATTCTATTCAACCTTGCTGTTGTGTTCTGGCAATCTTGCCCGACTTGTTGGTGACAGGGAATCCCAGAATGCTCAGCAACCCTCGACCGTGATGAGTCATCCCTGCCGTTTGTACCGTTGTTGGGTGTACGCTCAACAATGGGAGGCATACCTTGACTCTAGTCTAGGGAACCCTCTTTAAACCAAAACCCGGCCTCTATACGTGTTTAGTAAGCCGTAAAACCTTCCAAACTAGGACAGGGACCTGCAGGGTAGGACTATGTGCTATATTTTGCTTACATGTTACTGTTTTCTACATCGCACCTTACATATCATCCATGTTTTGCTGTTAGGCAGTCCATTCAAAGCCATGTTTTCTTAAACTCGCTCGCACGGTCTGTAGAAGGTTGTCGAGACCCGATGAAGAGTCGTGCACCCTAGTGTACATTGTCTAAACTACATGAGTCTTTAGAACAATGAGACTTTGGGAAATCAAAATATACTAAGTCCTTGACTAATGCCTAATCGAGGATTCAATGGAGAATAAGGAATAACGTGGAAACGATGTCATGATGCCAAGTCACTTACACCATTTCGACTAATGGCGCCATGCCACTGACGCCACTCTGGTTATGGTATCACATCATCCATTCTAAGTTATTCCAAGTTTAAAATTGAAACTTTGAATAAGGGTTAGTTGAATACTTAGTTCATTTTGACATCTCTTGGAATTTGTCATTCTAGACAAAGGATACACCCTAAAAAATTCAGAGGAATGAGGCAACCTTCGAAAGACCGTAATCTTATCCTGCTTGCACATCGCACCTTGCATCTTTTTGCTTTTGTGTCGTGTATAGAACTGTAAACACCCCAATTTGGACTTGTCAAATTTCCTTAATTTGTGGCCCTGAGGCTCCCCGATGATGAATATGGATCAGAATAAGCCATGTACCAATTGAGACGTTGCTCCTTGAAGGAAATGACCAAAATCATTCCCAAGCGCTTTGAAGCAGTCCCAAGCGCTCCAAACTGTTTTCCAAAAACCACTGGCCTGACTCACTCTCAAGCGCTCGAGAGTGAAGTCCCGAGCGCTCGAGACCACTCCAAAGCGCTCGAGACCTCTCCCAGTGCCCAATGGGTGAAAAAGATTCCCACTATCCATGCAAGCCATCAATGCATTCCCCTTGAACCGGCTGAGGTGAGTCAACACTCAACCTCAGTGAGAAAGGAGATCAGCTGAAGATTTCTTTCTTTAAAAAAGGGATTTATTTCAAAAAATCACTTGATTTTCAAAACTATGGGTTATATCCCCTATATATACACCTTGTCTTTCAGCTGAAAGGGGGGGGGGGAGGGAACGAAAATCCTCTCTCTCAAAACTCCTCTTCTTCTCTCTTTCTTGTTCAAGGGAAAAAGTCTCAAAAACCAAAAACTTCCTTCCCAACTTCAAAGGTCTTTTCAAAAGCATCAAAGAAAAAGGCAAGAAATCCAGAGTACCCTTAGTTTCTGATCCCCACATTCACCTTTCACAACCATCCAAGGAGCAAAGTGTCAAGCAAAGGTAGAAACAATTCCATCCATGGTTCAAATCAAGAGGCTGTTCTCCCTTCTGAGGGGGGTCTCTCAGCCTGTCCCAGTCCTTAATACTGGTGCATGGTTGGGAGACCTTAGTGAAAAAGCAAGAGCAAAGAGTCCACGAATGATGTTTTCTCAAAACTCCTACTGGAAACACTCTAGAGTGCTCCTGAGTGCTCGGGACTGTTTCCAGTCCTATGCATGGCATTTTGGTAAGCAGTAGGCTGGGGGTGAGATGCACATTTAAACAAAAATGGTTTTATTCTGGCATGCAGACACGGAAGATCATTTTCCCTAAAACGGAAATGTTTCTTACGAATTTCAAGTAAGAACAAAGTTTTCCTAAGTTAAAAATAAGATCTTCTCTTGTTAAAAACTTAGATAAGGATGTTTGTATGGTGAAGCAGTGCCATTTTTCCGTTTGAGAGTAAGCTGGCATGCAGCTCACTCCCAAGTGTTCGAATCCATTCCCAAGCGCTCAGGAGTGCATGCATGCCATTGCATTTCACTTTCCTAGTTTTCTGTGTTTTCTGAGCTTCTACATGTATAGATGTGTACATTTTCTCTTTTTAAAATTGTAGATCCGTCCGTGTAATGGCAAGGATACATGACTTGAAAACTTGAGGTCCTATCTCAGTCTTTCAAGTCCTCTGTTGAGCCAGTGGTCTGTGTAATAGCATTCATTTTGCAGTCTTTACATTGGGTTGTGTCAGTGCTAACAGAAAGTGCAGGTGGGGGTTCAGACACTCCCAAGCGCTCGAGAATGCTCTTGAGCGCTCGAGAGTGAAGCCAGCGAGGAGTGTTTCATTTCCTGTTATCTTGCTGTCTTTCATCACATAATCACCATCCCGTGCATGTGCACCAGTATACACCGTTATTTGGCATCCTATTTGTGACTAACAAACTCTGTAGGACTTGGTCAGTGACACTCCCAAGCGCTCGAGAGTTGATCCAGTGGCAGTTTACACTGCTTTGCCATCATGCATGTGTCCATCATCATTTCATCACTCCTTGTACATAAGCACCAGCATACACCTTCTATTTTCCACACCTGTGAATACCTGCTACATGCTTAATGAAACAAAATCCATTTGAAAAATCCCACAAATGTTTAGTAGAGACCGACATCGCGTCGGGCGAGGGGGGTGCCGTAAAACCCTTCCCCCCTCGTAACATGGCTTCCGAATCCTCGAATGATCTCTGGTTTTCAATTCAAATCAATCAATCTTCAAATCAAAAACGGTTTCTCGGGTGGCGAACCATAAATCCGGGTGGCGACTCTTCAAAAATTTTCAAATCGATCCGATGGAGCGGTATGTGTTTTTCGGGCCGCCCTGATCTCACCCGGGGCTGTGGTAGCCCACAGTGGCGACTCCCCTGGGGACAAAGTTTGATTAAACTTGCGAGCCAAGCTTGAAAAACATTTGTGGGATTTTCAAATTGATTTTGTTTCATTGTCTATTTCTTGGGTATACATCTTCTGCAGCCCCGCTGTTGTGTTTCGGCAATCCTACCCGGCTTGCCGGTGATGGGGAATCCTGAAACGCTCAGCAACCCTCGACCATGATGAGTCATCTCTACCATTTGTACCATTATTGGGTGTACGCTCAATAGTGGGAGGTATACTTTGACTCTAGTCCGGGGAACCCATTTCAAGCCAAAACCGGCCTTTGTACATGTTTAGCAAGCCTTAGAACATTCCAAATTAGGACAGGAGCCTGCAGGGTAGGATTATGTGCTATATCCTGTCTATGTGCTGCATTTCATCTCACGTCATCATGCTGTCAGCCATGGTTCTCGAGACTCGCTCGCGCGGTCTTTGGGGAGGTTGCCAAAACCTGATGAGGAGTCACGCACCCTTGTGCGTGTTGTTAACCGTATGAGTCCTCAAGCGAAAACCTAAGGGAAACTAGGATTTTGTTAAGTCCTTGACTAGTGTTCGGCCGGAGAGTTAACCAAAGGGAGGAATGACACGGAAACAGAACATCGTGATACCGACACCGCCCAGGCTAAAAGCAAGTGTGTTGCTTACGCCACTTCGGTTATCGTATCACGTTGTTCGCCCCAAGTCATTCCAAACCAATGGTCAATTTCTCGATCAAATACTAGCCGAATACTTAACTTATTTTAGCATCTTTTGGGGAACGACGCTTCCTAAATGAGGATACACCCTAAAAATCCGAGGATCAAGGCAACCTCTCATAACAAATATTCATTTTTCAAAAAAACAAAAAACAAAAAAAAAGAGGAGTCGATGACAGTGATGGTGACGCGCGCATTTTCCAAAGAATTAGGCACAAATTTCATAAAATGTAAGCAGGGACCACATCTGAGCATAGTTTTTGCTTTGCTATCAGTTCCGAGCAATTGGGCCAAGGAAGAAGAATATCATACCCTCTTGGACCAGACCCTTGGGATAGAGATTGGAACGGCTCCAACTTCAGGCAGATCCCGCCAGTGCATCAGATTCAAGGGTGGAAATGGACCTGCTAATCGGAAACCTCAACCCGAACGGAGACAATCCAAACCCAAATCTAATCCCAAACCCCAACCTTAACGGAGGCAATCCAAATCCTAACGAAGGCAATCCAAACCCAAATCCAAATCTGCATCCCAGTCCTAATCCAAACACGGAACCGAACCAGGAAATCCCAAATGGAGAAATGAGGCAGATCACGCAAGCTATTTAGCGTCTGGGCGAGCGTACCGACAACCAAATCGCCCAACTTATGATGATGATAACCGGGGGTGCCCGACGACTTCCAAATCCAAATCCAAATCCCAACCCTAACCTAAATCCGAACCTTAATCCAAATCCCAACCCTAATCCAAATTCGAACCTTAATCCAAACCCAAACCTTAATCCAAATCTGAACCTAATCCCAATGCCAAACCCAAACCCTGATCCCAACCTGGAGCAACCGATCCTCGAAGCGGAAGCCCCACAGAATACCGAGATGGCAGTGGTCTTGGCGAAGATCACCCAGTTAGAACAATCTGTTGCGTGAAACGAGAAGATTGCCTCAACAGGTTTTGACATCAACAAGCTTTGCCTTTTTCCCAATGCGAAGCTCCCGGAGAAGTTCAGACCAATCGACTTTGCTAAATTCGACGGGACTGGGGATCCGAAAGCGCATTTGACTGGGTACATTGGAGCACTGTCTATGTGGGGAGTAGAAAAGGACGCCATGGCCCAGATGTTCTCCCAGACCTTGGTGGGACACGCTCTTTACTGGTTCACTTCGTTGGATGAAAGGAAGAAGCGCTCGTGGGAAGACATATGTGCAGCTTTCGTGGCGCAATATGATTACAATATCCAACTGGAGGTTACCACTCGGGAACTCGAATCCACAAAGATGGAAGCCAAGGAAACCTTCGCAGACTTTGTGAAAAGGTGGAGATCTAAGGCAGCACAGATGAAGGATAGGCCCACCGATAGAGATCAAATTCGGATGATTGTCCGGAATCTTCAGCCCAACCTTGCAAGGCACATGGTGATGGCTCAGGCATGCTCTGATTTTAAAACATTCTTCGATACAGGCTTGGCCGTCGAAGAAGCAGTTCAACTGGGATTCCTCGACAAACCTGAACCTCCTCCCAAAGCCAAGAAGGTCTACTCCGGTAACAGCAGCACGTTGTTCGGAAACTCCAATTACACCCAACTCCCAAACACCTCCTCAAACACGGCCCAAGCCAAACCCGTTAACTAGATTGTAACCCAAACCAGTCAACCTCGGCCCCAACCCCGTGTGTTCACCCAATTTTCAGCACCTCTCTCTGCGGTGTTTGAAAAGTTGGTCGAAAGTGATCTCCTCAAACCGCTCGCTCCCGCCCCACTGCCGCAAAAACTCCCTGCCTCTCACAACCCCAACGCCTTCTGCGCCTATCACCAAAATCCTGGCCACCTAACTGACAACTGCTTCTGCCTTCGCCACGCCATTCAAGACCTCATAGACAACAGGACCCTTCCCATGCCTCACCAAAAGCCCAATACCGTCTCCAACCCACTCCCAAAACATTCAAATGTCCGCACAGACCACATTTCCCTAAGTCACCCCTTCAACCCAAGCCTTCACATCATCCCTATCACCGAACCCAAGCTAATTGTCGAGATTTCGGCCGAGGATGCTATCTGTGCACTTGAAACAGTGGAGTGGGATTTTCAAAGAAGGTGGGAGGACCTGGCAAGTGATTTCCTTGCGGTGGAACAACGAGCCATTATCAGCGAAGTGTGGCCTGTGTCAGTTAATGCTCAGCAAGTTGAAGAATTGGAACATGGTGAGTGGAGACAAGTCTGGGATGAGATGATGGCTGACCCACTTGATGGATATTCCCTGTTTGCTCTATTTTTGGAACCTGAACCAGTCGAGGAATTTGACGAATGGGACCCAGAACCCGGTGGGTGGCTCTGGCTAGACGATTCAGATCCTCTTGACGAAACATCTTTGGTGTACTTGTTCTGGGAGCAGGAAGAGGGACAGGGCCCTGATCTGATGAACCCCCGCTTATTCTCCGGACTCTCCACTTCAGCCATAATTAATATCGCTAGGGATTCTGACGCCCTCACCCGTACCTTGGATCATGTCTTCTGTCCGTAGGAGTACATTCTTAATGAGTTCTTCCCACAACCGGTTGTTGAGATCCCTGATGAACCCCACATCTGCGTGCTGGATCCTGAAGACCTTTGGGGCAGGGCTGAAATGGTGAACGTTTGGGTCGACGATGAAGAGCTAACCATCAATAAGGCTATGTTGGATGAAGGCTCTCTGCAGGTCAACAACGACAACAACGACAACTTCTGGAACTCTTTGGAAGAAGAGAACATATGGAATGCCCTGGAGATGGAACTCTTGAATGACACCCTAGAGAAGACAAGGCTCGATAAGGGAAAACGCAAGGCCAATACCGATCTCTCCGATTTCTGGGAGGATCTTCAGTGGGAATCCGTCCCCAAGGTAGTCAGTAATCTTACCAGAAGCGGTAGGGTATACCAGCCCGCCAACCTCCAGCAAGGAAGCTCGTCCCGAGCAGCACCCCCTCAATAGAGTAACCCTCGCATCCCCGAGAATCTCGCCAACTCCACCCCTGTCTCGCCAGCTCCACAAAATAACTCCTCAAACTCCGATAACCTTCCACGTCAACCTAACCCGCCCACCCACCTTGATCCATTTGTCAGCTCAAACCCAAATGCCTCTCACCACCAAAACCCAAATACCAACGCCGACCCCATCATCCAGCAACTTCATGAAACCCCTGCCCGCATGTCCATGTGGGGAGTGTTGGCAGCTTCCCGCATGCATCGCCGAAGGCTTGTCAACTCTCTCTCCAAGCTTGAGGTCCCTTCCAACATAGCCCCAGAAGCCCTCATCGCCCTCATAACCCCAAACCTTGCCCAACACACCTTGTCCTTCACCGAGAAAGACCTCCTGCCTGAAGGAACCGATCACAATAAGCCTCTCCACGTGACCATGAAATGCCTGGGAAAGTGGGTCCCCGCGATACTCATAGACAATGGTTTGCCCATCAACGTGTGCCCTCTCTGCACCGCTTACTGCCTGGGTCTCAAAAGCAAGGACTTTGCGCCATCGACTCTGGGTGTCCGTGCTTATGATAACACGCGGCGTGATGTCCTGGGAACAATCAACCTGGAACTGGTAACCGGGAAGTTCAAGACCACTGTGGAATTCTGTGTACTAGACATACCTGCCTCGTTCAACCTCTTACTGGGGAGGCCATGGCTGCACCGTTCTGACGTTATGGGGGTACCCTTTACGCTGCATCAGAAACTCATCCTAGGATTGGATTCTGGGACTCTTATCATCCACGGGGATTCTGGTATCCGCCCACACTCCGAAGATAATTCCCCGCTGCTGGAAATCATGCACGGAGAGGAAGATGTGGCCATGGGGGGGTTTGCTGTCATGACCTCAAAGGTTTGCACCATTCGGGCTGAAGATGGTTTCTTGGTGAGTTCCGCGGCATTGGAAATCATGAAGCGAATGAATTACTTGCCGGGCATGGGCTTGGGGCTCTATGAGCAAGGAGTCTCCGAGTTCCCTCATTTCCCCGGGAGCAATGAACGCTTCGGCCTGGGTTACGAATTCAAGAAGAGTGATCCAAAGAAAAGGTGGCGCATCCGCGCCCAAGCTCAGGCAGTAGGAAAGAAGCAGAAGGAAAAGGAAACACCGTATCAAGGAGAACCCGAGCCTTTCATTGATCTCGAAACGAAAGTGAAATACCCTGGGTTTGAAATCTTCGCCAATGACACTTGAGAGGATGATGAAGAGGTAACTAAGATGGAAGAATTGTCTAAAGCACTGGATTGGCTTGAAGCCTTTGGTTTGGGTAGTCTCCAATCTCTGTTTGAAGGTGAGGAACCAGAGGGTATGATAGAAGATGCAGCTGTGCTCGTGCTGGGAGGAGAAGATGAATTGGAAGACCCTTCTAAGCTCATTGTGGACGCCGTGGGCGCTTATGAAAACTGCACTTTCGTTCCATTTGTAACGCGCACTCACGACACTAGCACCGAGTCCGAGTCTGAGTCTGATACTGACTCTTCGTCTAGTAATGAGTCGGAGTTTGTGCCTATCGGCCCTCCTCGTCGTAGCTTTTACTTCGAGTTTGAGTCAACTGCTATATTCCCTCCCTCCGAGGAGCCTATCAATGAAATGAATGACGCCTTTGCTTACTTGCCGAATTTTGAAATAAATTGTTTGGATCCCGACGATGAAGGAGTAGATTTCGATGGGGACATTCCCAAGGAAATCCGTTCCCTCATCGAGCGTGAAAATGAAAGGCATGCTCAGCCTCTAAAAGAAGAAATAATCTCGATAAACTTGGGTGATGAGGAGAACCCTCGATTGGTTCAGGTCGGTTCCAGGCTGTCTCCAGATGAGCTTTAAGAGCTCACCGATTCACTAAAAGAATTTAAAGAAGTCTTTGCTTGGTCCCATGCAGACATGCCCGGAATCGACCCAGAAATCGTCGAGCACAGGATCCCTCTCTATCCCGATGGAAAACCCGTTAAACAAAAGCTGAGAAGAATGCAGCCCGATTGGGTGTTAAAAATAAAAAAGGAACTAATGAAACAAATCGACGCCGATTTTCTAATTGTAACAGAATACCCCACTTGGGTTGCAAACATCGTGCCTGTCCCCAAAAAGGATGGAAGAATCAGAGTGTGTGTCGATTTTAGAGATCTGAACAAAGCAAGCCCTAAAGATGATTTTCCATTGCCGCATATAGACATACTTGTTGATAACACTGCAGGGCATGCTTTACTATCCTTCATGGACGGTTTCTCGAGGTATAATCAGATTCTCTTGGCTCCGGAAGACAGGGAAAAGACTACGTTCATCACCGAGTGGGGAACCTACTGTTATCGGGTTATGTCGTTTGGGTTGAAAAACGCCGGTCCTACGTATCAGAGGGGTGCCACGACACTGCTGCATGACATGATCCATAAGGAAGTCGAGGTGTACGTCGATGATATGATAGTGAAGGGGAAGGAGCGAAAAGATCACCTCCCAGCGCTGAGTAAGTTCCTCGAGAGAATTCAGAAACACAGGATGCGCCTTAATCCACAGAAAAGCACATTCGGAATCACTGCTGGGAAAATGCTCGGGTTCATGATCACAACCCGGGGGATTGAGGTAGACCTTTCTAAAATCAAAGCCATTCTCGAGATGGAGCCACCCCAATCAGAGAAGGAGGTCCGATGTTTCTTGGGAAAAATTCAATTCATCAGTCGATTCATTGCCAAGCTGACCTTGACTTGTGAACCATTATTTCGATTACTCAAGAAAGATGTAAAGTTCGAGTGGAACGAGAAGTGTCAGAAAGCTTTCGAAGCGGTGCGAACTTATCTCCAGAACCCTCCGATCCTGATGCCCCCTACACCAGGAAAACCTTTGATCCTATACTTGTCCGTCACGCCCTCATCAATGGGGTGCATGCTGGCACAAGAAGGAGAAGATGGGGTTGAAAGGGCGATTTACTACTTGAGCAAGAAGATGGTAGGATGCGAGGAGCGATACACTTCGCTGGAAAAGACATGTTGGGCGCTTGTATGGGCCACAAAGAAGTTGAGACACTACATGCTCGCCTACTTGGTGATGCTGATCTCTCGGATGGATCCTCTCAAGTACCTATTCGAGAAGCCAGCACTTACCAGTAAGCTAGCACGTTGGTTGCTTTTGTTAGCAGAATTCGAAATCAAGTACGTCACTCGCAAGTCAGTGAAAGGAAGAACGGTGGCAGAGTTTTTGGCAGATCGTCCGATTGATGGGCCAGAGGACACAAAATTTCAATTTCCAGATGAAGATGTGATGTCAACGGTCGATGAAACATGGATGTTGTACTTCGATGGAGCCGCAAATCAGAAAGGATTCGGGATTGGCATACTGCTGGTCTCGCCCGAGGGGTCGCATATTCCCCTCGCATTCAAGTTGAACTTCGAAGTTACGAATAACGAAGCTGAGTACGAAGCGTGTATTGTGGGAATAGAAGCCGTGTTGGAGATTGGAGTCAAGGTGCTAGAAGTCGTCGGAGATTCCAACCTGGTTGTATCGCAAGCAAACGGAGAATGGAAGGTCAGAGACGAGAAAATGAAGCCGTATCATCAACAGCTCGATGAACTTCTCCCGAATTTTCAAAAGGTAACCTTCACGCATGTACCGAGGATGAAGAACCGCTTCGCAGACGCCCTGGCCACTTTGGCATCCATGCTGGAACTTCCAATTGGGGTGAAGCTGAGGCCTATCATGATTGAGCAGAGGAAAAAACTTGTGTACGACTATGTCATGAACATCGACGAACCGGACGATGGACTCCCTTGGTTCTACGATATTCGGAACTTCGTTGAAAAGGGGGAGTTCCTTGTGGATTCAACTAAGAAAGATCGGATTGCACTACAACGACTCGCGTCTCAATATATCATCTGTGGAGGACAATTGTACCGGCGATCTCCTTGCGGAATTCACAAGTTATGTGTTCACGGTGACGACATGAAAGCAGTAATGGAAGAAGTTCACGAAGGGGTTTGTGGACCTCATATGAATGGGATGATGCTGGCTAAGAAGGTGTTAAGGCTAGGCTACTATTGGTCTACCATGGAGACAGATTGCATCGAGTATGTACGCCGGTGCCACAAGTGCCAGACTCATGCCAACCTTATCCATGTCCCGCCCTCGGAATTACACTCGATGGCAACACCATGGCCATTCTCCGCCTGGGGCATTGACGTCATTGGAAGGATCACGCCTGCAGCTTCTAACGGTCACAGGTTCATCTTGGTGGCAGTCGATTACTTCACTAAATGGGTCGAAGCAGCTTCGTATAAAACTTTGACAATGGTTCAAGTGGCTCACTTCATCAGGCAAAACATCGTCTATCGGTATGGGGTCCCTCAAGCATTCGTATCTGATAACGGTGTTCATTTCAAGGGAAAAGTTCTGGAACTCTTTGAGGAATTCAAGATCCAAGTACATCATTCAACCACTTATCGGCCACAAACGAACGGGGCAGTCGAAGCAGCAAACAAGACTATTAAGACGATTCTAGAAAAGACCACTCAGTCAGCAAGAAATTGGCACGAACAGCTACCACTAGCTTTATGGGGATACCGGACGTCTATTCGTACACCGACAGGGGCAACACCCTACTCTTTGGTGTACGGTATGGAAGCCGTTCTCCCTATCGAGCTAGAAGTGCCATCTTTGAGGGTCATGGCGGAATGCGGAGTGGACGAAGCTGAATGGATTAGCGGAAGGTTTGAGGAACTCATGCTGTTTGACGAAAGAAGGCTGCGCGCGCTATACCACATTCAGGGCTATCAGCGGAGAATCGCCCGGGTATTCAATAAAAAGGTGAAATCAAGGGATCTACAAGAAGGGGACATGGTAGTCAAGGAAATCCGTGCGCCAATTTTCGACTTACGAGGGAAGTTCCGACCTAAATGGGCAGGGCCCTACATCATCAAGACCATCCTCTCTGGAGGAGCAGCTTCAATCGTCGACCTTGATGGCAACAAATTTGCGAATCTTGTCAATTTGGATCAACTCAAACGTTATTATCCCTGAGAGAGCTCGCTGGGCCAAAAACCGCAAGGGCGGGCGGTTCCAGGCAAAAGTTAGAGCAAGCCTGCTAGGTTGAAAACCCGAGAGGGCGGCCTAGGCAAAAGTTAAGGCAAATAATCAAAGAAAAGCTCGCTAGGCCGAAAACCCGAAAGGGCGGTACTAGGCAAAATTTAGAGCGCAAAAGGAGAGTGTCAATACCCGAGTGAACCCGTAGCCTGAACTACGTGCGGGCCTGATTCTCTTCCACGAGGGATACGTAGGCAATCTCATCCCGAGATTCGGTCCTAATTCCTAAATATCAAAATCCGATCCCAAATCAAGTCCAAATTGACAAATCCAAAACGCTTTTCAGAGCCGCATGTGATGAAATCAACCGAAAGGGGGAAACCCTTAATCAGTCGATTTTATTCAAATTACTTCTTTATTACAAGCTGAGCATGAAAATGAAAAAGCACAAAATCAAAGCACACTTCTTATTTCAAAGTCTGGCAAAGTAAGCAGTCAACCCATCCTTGCTTTCACATCCCTCCTTAGCCATTTGCGGTACCTTTCGGTCGAAGCAATAAAAAACAGTGGGTCACTTGGCTCGGTCCTGCGAGTCCCCCACGGCCGAGTGTAACTCCGAAGGCCTGGAATGTTGAAAGGAGGGAGACGAAGCACTTCGGAAGCCGGCTGCGGCACCTCCTGGCTAAGTCCAAGCTGACGGAGAACACGGAAGGGTGAGTAGAAGGAGAAGCCTGTCAAGCCAGCCACAAACACGTGCGTCGAGCCCATGTTGGCAACAGTCATAGCAGGAAGCCTCAGCCAATGGCACCGCCAAGCAATGTCATCTTCCTCCGCAGAAACAAGGAAATCAGCCCAATCGTCTTCACTCCCATGCATCACTTGAAAGGGACGGTTCCATCCACTTGCACGGTACCACCAATCATTGGCTGGGGGTGTCAACAGACTTAATTTGTCGCAAAGCCACATCTGTCAAAAAGAGAGAAAACAAGTAAGGAGCCAGATAAAGCCTGAACCGAGTGTCGAGGTAAAATGAATGAGAGAAATAGAAAAAGGAGAGCTGAGAGAGGTCCCTAACCTGCAGCAACAGTGGACTACCACCAAAAACCCTTGTGCGACCAGCATGAACAGCATCTAACCCTATTAAGGTTTCAGCAAGAACCAATGGCGCAACATCCTTGCGAGCCTCAATCTGAGCAGCAACCCCCACCAGTGAGGAATTGGGCTGACCAACGGACGGAACTAACAAGAAGGCCGCCAAGAGGCAAATGCAACAAGCCATCATCCTACGACCTTGGTGCTCAAAATCCATCAGGTCTCCAGGTGGGCTGAACATCTCGTACAACTGCACGATGTTAATGGCATTACCCCGAGTAAGAAACTCAGCGACGTTGCCACTAACGCCCAGCTTCAGAATATTCTTCATGCTCTCCCTGATCATAGGAACAACCGGCTCAGCAGAGTCATGGCTTCCGAGATAAGCATGAAACTCCTTGACGGTGGGGCACAGTTCTTGAGAACCGAAGCGAAAGACGTGCACCTCTGGATCCTAGAAGCACGCTGCCGCACGCAGCAAAACAGGATGAATTGCAACCTCTCGGAGATGTCTTAGGGCGTAAAGCCGGTGCCCTCGGAAGTTCAACCAGTCGATGCCTTCAAGACTGTCCAACCAAGGGCGAAGTAAGGCTTGGTTTAACATGGTGATGAAAAGAATGGGTTTTTGAAAGGAAATGATGAAACGAAGTGTGAATGGCTTACCAAAGAAGAGCCTGGTATTTATAGAAGCTTAAAGTGGGCGAGACCACTTCCCCACAAGCCTTGAAACTCATCAAGTTTATCATTTTCAAAATCTTTTCAAAATTCAAACTTTGGAAACTTGGAAAATATTGGAAAAACCACAAGTCAAGCTTTGGGAAGCCATTCTGTTCTGGGAAAGCAGCTAATACGAAGCCATTCAGGTACATTGAAAACGTGCGAGCGAAAGAAAACAACAAAGGACAGCCAACAAGTGGCATTGGAACACAGCAGGGGACAATCCATGACAGAAGTCCCGAGCGCTCGAGAGTGAAGTCCTAAGCGCTCGAGACCACTCTCGAGCGCTCGAGAGTTCTGCTGTTCTGCAGCAGATTCTAGTTTCCCCATTTTGGCTTCCATGCAACGATGAGAGTTTAACAATTCCCAGCAGTTGTCTAAGGGGTACAGCAGTTCTGTCCGTGTGTTTTGTCGAGTATTCAGGGGCGTTACGTAAAAAATCATAAGTTTGCCAAAATTTTCACTCCTTGGGCATGTCGGAATCTGTGTCAAACAGCATTTGGTCGAATCGAGCAACACGCTCGAGCCATGACGGGTCTCAATGACTGTTTGACGCACTCCAAAAACGTGTCAGCACTCTTAGTTCAAGCTTTCATCATTCAATCGTACCAAAATCATCATTTTAAACGCAAGTGTCGATTATCAAAAACATTTTAGTAATTCTCCCGGTCCCCTCGAGTCACAACACTCATTGTCAGCCACGCAGCGCACTCGGTTACGATTAAAAGCCCTTAAATCTAAATTTCATGGTCGATCGCTCGAAGGTTTGTCGTTTGGTATCGATGTCGAGTTTTATTCCTCACTTTGAGAGTATCGGTCGAAATTCGCATACTCTTTACGTTCTTTCAAAGCTAGACGAACATATTTCATAAAATATAATTCTGTAACAGCAGTGCGAACGAATAAAAGAACAAAGTGCGAATTTTCATAAATGAGCACGGTGTTTACAATGAGTGAAGAAAGAAGTGCAAAAACTGGGGCAAACACGCTCCCAAATCCTGACTACCGGGGCATGCAGGCCCGAACAAAACTGAGGCACGCAGGCCCAAAATCTATAACTACGCTGGCATGCAGGCCTATGTACAAGGTAAAGCTAGCAAAGCAAAACACGAGGCTCAGACCCGTCGGATTCTCTTCTGTCGTGGTCCCTCGGACTCAGAACTCTCGGGCTCGTCATCACCATCGTCGTCAGGAGAACCAGAGGCAGTACTCGAGTTCGAAGTCCCAACGACACGTGACTCGGAGGACTCCTCTGCCCCTTCCTCTGTCTCCTCCTCTGACTCCTCCGGCTCCACGTGAGCTGGTCTCCGCTGAGACGCCTCCCGAGGCAAAACCTCGAATCGTCCCGCACCCGCAGCAGGCTGTGGCGCATGTCCTGCACCTCGACCTCGCGTGCTGGCAGGAACGGGAGGGCTTGTGGTACCCCGCGGACGCGTCCTAGCTGAACGTCGCGGCTGCACCTGCATATCACAAACATTTTCTCATTTTGCGTATATTCGAACGTAACTTTGCTCAAATCGAAATATAGAATATGTGTGCATGTCATACCTGAGTGGCAGTGGGAGAAGCAGTCACAAGGGCATGTCTCGTCTGAAGGACTCTCCCTTTAGCGCAGTCCTTCAAGAGGTGGAGCATCCCCACCATCAGCATCATGGCCTGCTCGGCCACTCTCGCGGCACCTGCAGAATGATCCAAGATTCAGAATATGCAAACAGGGAGCAGTCAATATGCAAAGCAAACGGAAATATTGTTTATACCTGAGCAGGAAACCGCATCGGCGGCTGTGGGAGACGTGGCACGTCGATCACCTCCCGTGCACCCGACGAACTCGTCACGCCTATGGTCCACTTCAGCGTCGGCAACCCCGGTGGTGCTGAAGTATCCGCGGTCTCTGGGACCCTCGTGCTCCCCTCTCCCCTACCTCCAGTGCCTGCACGTCGCCCACTAGCAGGGGCTTTAGCACCTCGTCCTCGACCCCGTGCAGAGCGACCACCGTGGCTCCGCGCTCCACTCTCATCCCTCCAAGCTCCCGCCCCAGCTACCCATCTCTCGAACTCCTCCTCCACCCCCAGGCTCCTCGCCAAGTACCGATCCGCGTAAACTGCGTAGTCCAAAGAGCGTCGAAGGTGCCTCTCCAGATCCGTGTCCGGCACGGTGAACAGCTTAAGCTCAGCGCGAGTGTAGGACTCAGTCCTCTGTACGCGTGGAGGAAGCAGCCCAGAAACCACGAACGCTGGAACACCGAGTGACTGTCGAGTCACTCGATCCCCCAGGTACCACTGCCAGCCCAGAGGGCACTCCAGCAGGACCCTGCTCCGTGTCACCTCCCGACTCCTCGGAAGGAAGTCAGCCTCCATCCCCGCCCACCTGTCCCAGCAAACCTGCAATTCAAATTTTGGGATTCGTTCATAAGCCTACTCACAGAAAAATTTGATAAAGAAAAGCGAGAGATGTCGATCGTACCACAACCCCTGTCAGGTTATCCAGCCAGCGCCGGAAAGTCATCACCTCCCCTCGTCGCTCCTTCGCTCTCCGGTACGCCTTACCCCAGGCTAAACCACGGGGAAGTAAGTTCGGGTCCGTACAAGTATTCTCGGGTGGGAACATCCCGAGAACCTCGTAAGCCCAAAGTTGCAAGTTTCGTAATTCAAGTCGAATCAATCTCAAATGCATAAATCAAGTCGAAAAATAGTCGAAAGTAATTCGAAAGCAATAATTCAAGGTTATACCTCAAACACCCGCCAGTATCCTCCAACTGTGTCTCCAACCCCGCGAGAAGCAGCTCCAAGAAGATAGTAGAGCGTGCACAGAGCAGCACTTCCCCAGTCGAAGCGCCCCGCCTGTCCCAAGTCAACCAAGCCCGCCAGATAGCACAGGTGCACCCGGCTATGCCTGTTCGGGAACAGAGAAGCCCCGAACAAGTATAGCAGGTCTGCCCGGGCCATCTGGGCCGCCTCCTCGTCGGTCGCAGGCTCGTGGTCCCAGTAATCCACAAACTGCCCGTAAGCTGCCATCCCCCCGCTGTGGCGTGGCACTCATCCGAGGAACCATCTCAGAGCCGCGTCGTCCAGCACCAGACCTGAGTCGTAAGGGATCGGGTCTCCCCCAACCCTGAGCCCTGTGATCGCCGCGAAGTTGAGTGGTGTCACCGTCATCTCCCCGAACCGAAAGTGGAAGGTATTGGTGGTGTCCCACCACCTCTCCGCCAGTGCTGTAAGCACAGCCCGGTCTACCCTCACCACTGTCAGCAGCTGCACGAAGGGTCCGAACACTGCTGCTTCCACCAGTGCTCGCACCCTCTCAGGCAAGGCCCTGAAGTGCGCCAGTGAGCTGGCTGAGCCCCCGTGGCCGTACACGTCCGTCGTGCGCTGTTTCCATAAAGCAAGAAATAGCATTAGATCTCAAGTAGGAAATAAAATTTGAAGTAAATTGCGGAGTTCAAGAAAAGATAGTGATCGAAAACTCACCGTAGTCCACCCAGAGGAGATGTGTGAAGCTCGGTCCCGGAGAAGCATCTCCTCAAGGTAGTCAGCGTGGCCGGGGACGTAAGCCGTCATCCCCACAGGCTCAAAGAAGTGTAGTCGAGGAGCATACGTAGCCGGAGTGAACTCGGGTCGCTCCCTTGCCAGGTAGGCTCGCCGCTCCTCCAAGTAGGCTTTCGCTTCATCTATCACGGTAACCCGTACCTCAACAGCCGCCTCGGCATCCGCCCTATCCCCTCCCAACTCCTCCGCCTCCGGTACAACCACCTCCTGGGCACCCGAGCCCGCTACGCTCAGCAAAGCCCCTAAAAGCGACGCCGAAGCCCGGTTCTCAGGCGTACTAGCATCCCTCAGCACCGCTGCAACCACAGAGTCGAGACCAAGCGTGTCCGAGACACCTCGAGGCTCCACGCCCTCTAGGAAGTCCCCGACCACGAAGGGAACAGGGCGTGAGGACCCAATCCCGCTATCCCCACTCCTCGACTCTAACACCGTCGCCGTCCTCAGCACCGGCGTCTCGCTGAACTGTCCGACGACTACCTCCTCACCACCGAGGTCGGCCATCCTCCCGTCGCTCGCCCGCTCGGCAGCCGCAAACAACTCCTCCACGATAGGGGTAAGAGGCCTGCCCGAACCCCTGACTCCATTGCCCGAATCTCCGTCCCCGCTGCTGGAGCCCCCTACTGCTGCTACCTCTGCACCCTCACCGGCAGCGACCGCCATTGAGCTCCCTCCGGCGACCCCCTGGTCACCAGCAGCCGCCACCACCGTGGCACCGGTCGTGGCGTCCCCGCAACTGGGCTTCGCCCCTGCGCCACCTCCTTCCCCCCCAGCTCTCACCACTGTGGCTCCAACCGTGACCTCCTGACCGACGGGCTCCACCCCTTCGCCGCCGCCGACCACCCCGTCTTCGTTCCCCCTCGCCATACCAAGATCGAGAGAGAGAGTGGATCGTGAGTGAGAGAGAGAGTGGATCGTGAGAGGATCGAGAATGAGAGAGGATTGAGAGAGTTGAGAGAGGATTGAGGGAGTCGAGAGAGTAAGAGCAGTCGTTGGTCTGGTTCTCGAGCGCTCGAGAACCAGGGTTTTAACCCCCAAATCAAAAAAGGAAGATGAAGGGTCGGTGGACCCCAGCGACGGTCCCGAGCGCTCGACACCGCTCCCAAGCGCTCGGGAGGGGGTCACCAGTGCTTGACTCTTTTTGTTGCTTTTCGTAAGCTCATGCATTTCACCTTGATTAATGATCATTGTTGTTCAAGAATTTTTACAAAATCAATCTCAGTCCTGTTTAAATTCGAGTCGAGACAGAGCAATCGATGGCGGATTTTGTTTGCCCAAAAAATTTATGCTTAGAGGTCGATAAAAGTTTCCTAAATTCTACAATCGTCGATGTATTCGCAAGAAGTTTTACCCAACGCATAATACTTCTTTCATCATTTTGTCCACCAGACAGAGTAACGGATGGGCCCCATTTCCTCTTTCTATCACTATCAAAGCATTTGTCGATCTCTTTCCAATGCATGCATCACACGTGTTTGCATTTGCCCCAAAGAACTACGCTGGTCTGATCCCTACAAATGGGGTACGTAGGCAGTCTGAAAAGACACGACCCTGTGCATTGAGTGCTTGTATGCTTTTTATTTTTTGCATTTGATTCGTAAATTGAGGATTCGATTTGGCTCGAATTGGGTTGTCTCAATCTTTGGGCGACACTCGCACCCAAACATGATGCTGAGCGCCGTCCAAAGAGGGGCAACTGTAGACACCCCAATTTGGACTTGTCAAATTTCCTTAATTTGTGGCCCTGAGGCTCCCCGATGATGAATATGGATCAGAACAAGCCATGTACCAATTGAGACGTTGCTCCTTAAAGGAAATGACCAAAATCATTCCCAAGTGCTTTGAAGCAGTCCCAAGCGCTCCAAACTGTTTTCCAAAAACCACTGGCCTGACTCACTCTCAAGCGCTCGAGAGTGAAGTCCCGAGCGCTCGAGACCACTCCAAAGCGCTCGAGACCTCTCCCAGTGCCCAATGGGTGAAGAAGATTCCCACTATCCATGCAAGCCATCATTGCATTCCCCTTGAACCGGCTGAGGTGAGTCAACACTCAACCTCAGTCAGAAAGGAGATCAATTGAAGATTTCTTTCTTTAAAAAAGGGATTTATTTCAAAAAATCACTTGATTTTCAAAACTATGGGTTATATCCCCTATATATACACCTTGTCTTTCAACTGAAAGGGGGGGGGGGGGAAAGAAAATCCTCTCTCTCAAAACTCCTCTTCTTCTCTCTTTCTTGTTCAAGGGAAAAAGTCTCAAAAACCAAAAACTTCCTTCCCAACTTCAAAGGTCTTTTTCAAAAGCATCAAAGAAAAAGGCAAGAAATCCAGAGTACCCTTAGTTTCTGATCCTCACATTCACCTTTCACAACCATCCAAGGAGCAAAGTGTCAAGCAAAGGTATAAACAATTCCATCCTTGGTTCAAATCAAGAGGCTGTTCTCCTTTCTGAGGGGGGTCTCTCAGCCTGTCCCAGTCCTTAATACTGGTGCATGGTTGGGAGACCTTAGTAAAAAAGCAATAGCAAAGAGTCCACGAATGATATTTTCTCAAAACTCCTACTGGAAACACTCTAGAGTGCTCCTGAGCGCTCGGGACTGTTTTCAGTCATATGCATGGCATTTTGGTAAGCAGTAGGCTGGGGGTGAGATGCACATTTAAACAAAAATGGTTTTATTCTGGCATGCAGACACGGAAGATCATTTTCCCTAAAACGGAAATGTTTCTTACGAATTTCAAGTAAGAACAAAGTTTTCCTAAGTTAAAAATAAGATCTTCTCTTGTTAAAAACTTAGATAAGGATGTTTGTATGGTGAAGCAGTGCCATTTTTCCGTTTGAGAGTAAGCTGGCATGCAGCTCACTCCCAAGTGTTCGAATCCATTCCCAAGCACTCAGGAGTGCATGCATGCCATTGCATTTCACTTTCCCTGTTTTCTGTGTTTTCTGAGCTTCTACATGCATAGATGTGTACAATTGCTCTTTTTAAAATTGTAGATCCGTTCGTGTAATGGCAAGGATACATGACTTGAAAACTTGAGGTCCTATCTCAGTCTTTCAAGTCCTCTGCTGAGCCAGTGGTCTGTGTAGTAGCATCTCATTTTGCAGTCTTTACATTGGGTTGTGTTAGTGCTAACAGAAAGTGCAGGTGGGGGTTCAGACACTCCCAAGCGCTCGAGAATGCTCTTGAGCGCTCGAGAGTGAAGCCAGTGAGGAGTGTTTCATTTCCTGTTATCTTGCTGTCTTTCATCACATAATCACCATCCCGTGCACGTGCACCAGTATACACCGTTATTTGGCATCCTATTTGTGACTAACAAACTCTGCAGGACTTGGTCAGTGACACTCCCAAGCGCTCGAGAGGGCTCCCAAGCGCTCGAGAGTTGATCCAGTGGCAGTTTACACTGCTTTGCCATCATGCATGTGTCCATCATCATTTCATCACTCCTTGTACATAAGCACCAGTATACACCTTCTATTTTCTACACCTGTGAATACCTACTACATGCTTAATGAAACAAAATCCATTTGAAAAATCCCACAAATGTTTAGTAGAGACCGACATCGCGTCGGGCGAGGGGGGTGCCATAAAACCCTTCCCCCCTCGTAACATGGCTTCCGAATCCTTGAATGATCTCTGGTTTTCAATTCAAATCAATCAATCTTAAAATCAAAAATGGTTTCTCGGGTGGCGAACCATAAATTCGGGTGGCGACTCTTCAAAAATTTTCAAATCGATCCGATGGAGCGGTATGTGTTTTTCGGGCCACCCCGATCTCACCCGGGGCTGTGGTAGCCCACAAGAACTCTTAGGCTCGCTCGCGTGGCCTGTTTAGGATTGCTTGGACCGATGAAAAGTCATGCTTTTTAAAAGGCACGTTATTGGAACAATGAGGTTTTGGGGATATCGACATTCATTAAGTCTTTAATACAATTTTCAATCAAGGATTCAATGAAATTAATGAAACAATTAGGCTACAATGCTGTGACACCCACACCACCCAGGTTATAGTGCGAAGTCACTTACACCGCTTAGGCTAATGGCGCCACGTCACTTACACTGCTCCGGTTACGGTATCATGTCATTTAAGCCAAACAATTTTTAAAGTCAAAATAGAAACTTCGGATGAAAAATATTAAGAACTTAATTTGTCTTGATATCTCCCAAGTCTTGTCACTCCTCATCAAAGGATACACTCAGAAGAATCTCTGAGGACTAAAGCAATCCTTCGCAGGTTGTCATTTCTTGAGTCAGGGTTTAGTAGACCATAAATCCAGGAGTTTGGGATAACTTCGGTGTTCGCCGTGCTCGAACGGCTCCCTCTAATTCAATCTAGCCTTAAGTGCATCTTCTAGCAGTCTTATTCTTCTGTCTCGGATGGTCTTTGATAAGGAGATTGGCTCTGATTCCTAACGTGTGGAATTTAACCTTCCTGACAATGACCTACCCGTGACTGTTGGAACTATCCGTAAAGTTCGATCCCTTGAGTCGACGATGACGACACGTGAACAACAATTCTTTTACTCATACACATTCTTTTTAATAAAACATAACATGGGCACATTTTGAGTTCACTTTTTTACTTTACTGTTAGCACTGGGCCACCCATCATACACAAAGCCATACCACATTCTTCGACCACCTCAAAATGACAAGGCAAACAGAGCTGGTTGAGCTGAAAAAGGCTATAGAGGAAATGAGTCAGAAAATGGATAAGCAGATAACTCTATTGCAAGGGCTGGTTGACCTTTTCATCTCCGCCATGTCAAATCCAAATCTGGGACTAAATGCTGATGATGCCAGGATCACAGAAACTACACAAATCTACCACCCTCCTACAGTTGGAATCAAACCACGCTCAAAAGTGAAGCTCTTTGACATGTTCAAAGACTTGGTGGAATTTCATGACGCCAAGAATCACTCAAAGGAGAATGTTGGATCCTTGTCTAAAACTAGTGTTTAAAGGCAAGACATGCACATTGGTGAGATCAACTCCAAAAGCAAAAGAGTGTTATGCAGTTGCGAAGCAAGCAAAGCTTTCGTCAGAAGCCCGCTCAACATCACCATGAACCCTCAACCGAGTTGCAAAACCCAACCAAGGATCTCCTCCCACTTTCCCATACGTTTGTCCTTAGTTTATGAGTAGCTCCTCGAAGCTGGCCTCATCGAACCACTCCCTTCAACTCCTTCACCTCGAAAGCTCCCGACGTCCCACAACCCAAATGCCTACTGTGCTTTCCACCAATATACTGGCCATTCCACCAATAACTGCTTCCGTCTCGGCCAAAAAAATCCAAGATCTCATCGATAATGGAACCATCTCATCTTCACTTTCAAAGCCAAACACTATCATAAATCCTCTCCCAAAGCACCCGCAAAACCCCCATGTCAACCTCATCCCATTCGACCCTAGCTAATACATCATACTCACAACCGAGCCAAAACCCATTGTCGATATACCTGAGGAAGTTGGGATTTACACACTTGAGAACATAGACCTGGTATGGGAGTCAACACCTGACGGGTGGCGATTGCTTGGGAAAAACTATCCTCTGATCTTTGAGGAGTTCAAGGCTTAACCGACTAGTGAATCGATGGGACATGGCTCGTTTGGACAACTTTTGAGTAACCAAACCATCAACGAGATCTTCAATGGCATAAAAATCCATCCCTACCAGTGCATTATCGACAAATGGCCACCAGAATCCATTGTTTCAATCCCTAACAAGCTCGATGCCTTGATAATAAAGTCCAAGCCAACGCAGAATTTGAGGGTGGATAAAAATCTAAATGATGCCAGGGATAGCGGGGAAGGACCGAAGCTGACAAAAGGCCAAGAATAGGCCTTTGAAAGAGCAGTGGCAACAAAGGACCATGAATGCAAGAAAGCCAATCCATGAACGGAATCTTTCACAAGTTTGGGAATTTTTTTTAAGTTTCAAGCTGAGTTTTCAAGTCAGTTTGTACCTTGAGTCTTTCATGCATTCGTGTCTGTATGTTTTCAAATTCAAGTCAAAGAAGAATAACCAAAAAGAAAGTCAGTTTAATGGGCTCGAACTACGTTATGACTTGATTCCTTTGCAAGAAGGATACGTAGGCAACCTCATCCTTAGGCCCGATCATGTTCATTCGAGTAGATCCCAAAATTCAATCATGATCTTTTGAGTCAATCCTTTGTGAGTCAATCCCGTCTTTCGAAATCAATCTCAAGCTTCTTGTGTCGAAATTGTGATAATAAACTTGCGTTTTGTGATAATCTCTTAACTTGAAATTGTTTTGCACCATCAATTGAGAAGTCAAAACACGAGATAGTTGTCGATTGAACCTTTGCCCTTGCAAGAAGGAGAATTTCATGGGATCACTCCTTGGCGCCGTCAAGAAGTAACACCTTGGCCCGAGAAAAACTCGCTAGATCAAAACCTCAAAATGTGATCTAGGCGAAAGTTAGAGCACACAAATCTCTTAACTTGCATCTAGGATCCAGTTATCAAGTTGTGCAATTTAAAATGAAGAAAGGCATTCTTTTCTTTTATCAAACGCTTGAAGATATATATCCATTGATACACCCTTTGAGCCTAAATCGATTTCTTTGAAAAGAACCCAACTAAGCAGCTATCCCCCACACCGGGGTGAAATGAGGAAGACAAAGGTGCCAAATACATGACTATCATTGGAGCATCAGAATTCAAAGCGTGAAAGTGCCAAATACATTGGCACAATGAGATGCAAACAACAAAGAAAAATCAGAGAAAGCTCAAAATCAATGAAAATGCCAAACACATCGGCCCAACAAAGTGCAAAGCAAATAAAGAGAAAGAAGGTGCCCATCAAAAGCAAATGGGCTCAAAAACATTCAAGATGGCCGCTAGCTCTCGAAACCCAAAGAAAATGAAAATTTTTGAGCCTATTATCCTTTCTTTGTTAAGCCAAACCTTGGCCACGTTACAACCCGAATAAAGTCCTTTCAGATTGGAAAACACAACTTGATAACAAAAATCCTAAACAATAGGAGAAAACAAGAAGGAGCAACAAGGCATTTCGTGAATCCCGCAAAATCCAAGCTCGGTCATTTTCAAAATTCATGGATTGTCATCAGCAACCTAGGGCACAGTTTGTGGTAAAAATCCTCGTGTTTTGACAAAACAAGATCAAAGAAAATCCTGAATGAGCATCACTTGATGGTGCTAAAACAATTTCAAAGCCCCGAATGGGAAAATCATCAAAACTTGATTTTATCATGACAATTTCAAACATCAATTGTGGGGCATGCTTGCCATTTTTCGAACCCTCAAGTGATCAAACTCATCCAGTCAAATCAAACTCCTTGTCCAGTCAAGGTCATCATTAAGAGTCAGTCCTTTGATAAAGGGTCCTTCTTGTCTCTTGAGTCATCTAGGCCTTGTCCAAATTCACACAAGGTCATCCGTCTAGTCAAGTCAAGTCATACTGATCTTGAAGCCCTAACTTGTGAGAGAAACTCCAATACATGGAAGAACCCGCACTTGCACTCATGATAAAATTGGTTGCTGAAACTATTAGTGGAATCAAGGAAAAGAATCAGAACTAAGATCTGTCATTCACTGGGGCACATCAGCCCAATGTCATCAGTCACGGCAAGCGTACAACCAATATCAAGACTGGGGCATGAATGCTCAAAATCCAAGCCCTAACCGAAGTCAAAGTCAAGCCCTGGCTCTAGCCCAAACCCAATTTCCATCCAAAGACAAACTCCAGCCCAAATCTCAAAGTCCTCAAGATACCAGCCTGCTGGCCAAAAACAGTAAAGCAAAAACGGTACTTGGACATGTCCCCTATTTTTCAAAAAATAAAAATAAATAAAAATGAAAAAGTTATCGTTGTTGTCAAATGTCGAAACGCGGGTCTTACTTTCTAGCCTTGACCTCTTATTGTCAACTTCATTTTTGTCAGCATGATTGCTTGACATGCTACCATTGATTTGGCATTGTCCTCTGGGACATCATTCAATCATTGTCCGCCATGGATTTGGCATTGTCCTCTGGGACATCATCCAATCATTTTTTTTACCATAGATTTGGCATCATCCTGGAGGGACATCCTTCAATCGATTTCCGGCATAGATTTTGCATCTTTCTATTGACTTCCGTCATGGATTTGGCATTGTCTTGAGGGACATATTTTTATCCCTTCGAGGCAAACTAACTTGTCCTTTTGGATGGCATCCCTCGCGGTGTATTCACCTTTTATCCCTTCGAGACAAACTAACTTGTCCCGTTGGATAGCACCCCTTGCGGTGTATTCACCTTTTATTCCTTCGAGACAAACTAACTTATCCCGTTGGACACCACCCCTCGCGGTGTATTTGCTTTTTATCCTTTTGAGACAAACTAACTTGTCCCGTTGGATGACACCCCTCGCGATGTATTTTATGCTACGTTTCCAACCTTTTCGCTTGTTTATTTGTTTCACCCACTGAAACAGAGCAATCGATGAGCGCTTTTCAATCAAATTATTCTTGTCAAATTATTTGCTTGCATGTTTTTATGCCTTTTGCAGCATGCATGTTTGCATTTGCCCCAAAGAACTACATTGGTCTGATCCCTGCAAATGGGGTACGTAGGCAACTTGAAAGAGTACGACCTCATGTTTGGAATGCTTGTACATCTTTACTTGCATTTGATTTTGGATTAAGGATTTAGTAGGGCTCGAATTGGGCTGTCTCACTCTTTGGACGTCACTCGCATCCAGACATGATGTCAAGCGCCATCCAAAGAGGGGCAACTGTAGACACCCCAATTTGGACCTATTAATTATCCTTAATTTGTGGCCTTGAGGCTCCCTAATGATGAAATGGAATCAAAACAGGAGTTGGCTAAAGCTTGAACGATGCCTATTGGACTTTTGCAAACCAAAACCATCATTTTTCCCAACACCCTGAGGGTAAAATGGGCACACATTTCATCATAAAAAATACTTTTGAATGAAACCAATTGGGTTAGAAAGAGGACTCAACCAGCTTTCCAACGCTTCAAAAAACACCCAAAACCGAGTTCGGGAGTGTCCGTGCCGCCATTCTGAAGTTGGGCAGCCACTCTTGAGCGCTCGGGAGCTCTGTCACAGCTTATGACGAGCTTGACCATGACCATGGCTTTTTTCAGACTTTTCAGCCCATTCAACATTCAAACTTGTCATACAGTCAAGCCTGCCTGAGTATGCAAGTCTGGCATGGCATCTCATGATGGCTTATTTCCCCCCAAAACCATTTTCCATTTAATTTTCAAATTTCAAATATTTTCTCCTCCCCCTTATATAAACCCCTATCTTCTACCTCACAAAGGGCTACGAAAATTTCTCTCTCTCACTCTTCTATTTTCAGAAAGCTCTAGTTCTCAAACACACCCAAACATTTTCAAACATCCATCATCAAATAATTTTCAAAGAAAATTCAAACTTCACAAAAGCATTTGAAGTCTTAGACTTCATTTTTTCTACTGTTTTTCAACCCTCATTCAAGCTACCATATCCATCCAAGAAGTCTTGTTCAAGCATAAAAGGTATAAAATCTTATTTTATACTTAGAAGCTTATTGTTTTTCCCTGTCTGAGGGAGATCAGTGGCTCATACCAGTTCCTCATACTAGTTGTGAGCCACCTGATCTTAGGTTAACAACAAGAGCAAAGAGATCACAAAAAGTTTATTTTTTTAATTAAATTTTTTTAAGCTTCCTGGGTGTATTCCTGAGCGCCCAACATCATTCCAAGGGGGGCAGGATCACCACAGGAGGTCGAAAACACTCCTGAGCACTCAGGACCACTCCCGAGCGCTCACGAGTGGTCTTGAGCGCTCAGGACCATTTCTGGGCGCCCGAAGTCACTTCTGAGGGCTTGGTTGGGGGCCCAATACCATTCCTATGGGCCCAGGGCCACTTTTAAGTGCCAAGGAACACTACTGAGCGCTCAGGATTGCTTTCAGTGGTGTTGTTTCATTTTAAAGTACTTTTCCATTTTAATCTCTCATATCTCATGCATACTTTGTACACAATCACATGTATACACTGTTGTTTGTTGTTTTTATGAATATGCTAGTTGTCTTCATGAAATAAAATGTTTTCAATAAATCCCACAAATGTTGAGTAGAGACCAATCCTGTATCGGGCAAGAGGGGTGCCGTAAAACCCTTCCCCACCTTTCCCTTCTCGTAACGTGGCTTCCGAACCCTTGACAAATCTCTGGTTTTCAAATTCAAACAATCAATTTTCAATCAAAACAGTTTCTCGGATGGCGGACCTTAAATCCGGGAGGCGACACTTCAATTTTTCAAATCAAAACATGTTTTTCGGGTTGCCCCGATCCACTCGGGGCTGTGGTAGCCCACACTTGCCAACCATGGTCTGGCGTGTCATCACCCCAAGTGGTCCACCCAAGTACTGCCTCTGGTAGATGGCGTAGTCACGTTCTGGCCTCACAAAGGCTGAAAGGTCTACCGGAACAGTAAACTGCTGCAGCTCTGCTAGCGTGTACCTACCTGTGTGTGAAGCATGAGGTGGAAGTGCCCAGGGACCTGGTGTAGAGACCCAAAAAAAATTTAAATTTTCAAATGGATATTAAATGCCTAATTGGGAAAATAGAATTTATGTGGTGATTATTTGAGTCGCGGATTGAAGTGAAAGAATTGAATCTTGAGGGAGTGTGTGTGTGTAATATAAAGATATAGGGGTATATATATTGGGTCTATGTATTGTAGGAGATTATCTTTATCTCCCAACTCTCTCTCTCTCTACCGTCTCTCTCTTGGCTTCCTCTCTCTCTCTTGCTCCTTTGAGCTCAAAACCCACCAATCGATCTCAACACTTTCATACTTCGACCTTTAATTCATCTCCTATGCATGATTCGAGCCTTGGATCGCGTGGGTTCGTGCTAGAACTCGTTCTAGAAGGATTTGGATGCTTGGAAAGCTAGGGCTTGATTATTGGACCTTGAGCTTCGATCATTAATCATTGAGGTAGGGATTTCTTACTTATTCTATGTGTTTATGAGTGATTTCGTGCTTTGATCGTGCTTTGGATCAATGTGTTTTGTCGTTGTGTTTGCCCTTGAAATTCTACAGATTCGCTGCTCGGGACTCTGTTGTATCGATACAACTTAAGTGTTGTATCGATACTACAGCGTTATATTTCTGGATAGTTAATGTTGTATCGATACGACTTTGGTGTGTATTGATGTCAGGACCCTTAAGTCTGGTTTTGCTCCTGCTGCCCCATCTTCGATTTTTTTGACCCCCAATCACTTCTAATCCCCTTTGGACACCTCAAAACCTATTTCAAGCATGCTTAATTGAATTCCTTTGGTTTACTTAGTTATCCTCTTCCTATTGGCTTTCCGTTGTTAGAGAAAGAGTAGTGTCTTACTTGATAAAACTTAATCGAAATGTATTTATGGGATTGATGGCACTTGAGAGTCATTGTGGCATGAGGTGATGTACGCTATAGGTATGTTAGGTGCTATGACTTGACGTGGCGAACGGTATGATGAAAGAGCGTACTGCAGCAAGGTTATCGAGTATCGTAGGATGTAAGGTATGACGTGGGGCACTTAGTTGGTCAATAGGGGTTTGCCTAGTGGTTTGGAAAAGAATAGGGTAACTCGCATCTTCATGCTTCGTCTCGATTGATCATCCTAGGTTCCTTTGGCACTCGTTCTATAGATTCTCATTTAGAACCTAGTCGGTGGTGTGTCGTGGAGCTGTTATGGGTTCGATATGTGACGTAGGGCGACGTAATAGACTTAGAGGAACAACGTGGACTTAGAATATTTATCGATGTATAATTGAGCATGCTTATGAGTTTGCAATATATTGTTGATGATGTATGAACGAATGTGACCTTGGGAAATGTTGTCTTCTTGTGTAGGGATTGATAATGTACGTGTCTTTGCATGAGATGTGAAATTTGAATTGAGGGTCCTGCAACACAAGGTGTGGTAATGCAGAGACTCTAGAGGGCCTGCAACGCAAGGTGTGGTAATGCGGAAACCTAAGTAGAGAGAATTCACTGTAACGCAAGGTGTGGTAATACAGTTGAATGTCTCACGTGATGAAGGAAGTTATGATTGATTATAGAAGTTCATGTTGTTGCATGGGCTGTGTATTGCTTGAGATTTTAAACGTTGAAAATGGGAATAAACGAATGATTCCGTCAAAGTTTTGAACAGGAAGAAATTTGGTTTTGAAGAAAGGATTTTTAATCCTATGGTATTCCTGAGCGAATCGACGGTTTCGGTATTTGGACACAAATCAACGGATTCTGGTATTCGAGCGAATCAACAGAGTTTGACCCGTAAGGGTCGAGAGTTTTCTCAAAATTATTTTGGCAATCAAAAAGGAATGTTTTCTTTATGAAAGGAGATTTGATGGTAATTGGTAAGAAATGAGGAAGTTAATCGTGGCATTCATTTGAGAAATCTCTAAATGGTTTGAGAAACTACTGTGGGTTATTTAGATTCATGTGTATTTAGCACTGCCCCTAGTTTGATGTACTGATGGTTAGGGAAATTCTTTAAGATGTATAGAATTCCGTAGTCGTAGTCCATCGATTTATTATGGTGCCCCTTTTGTATCTCTTGTCTGCTTCTTAGAAATCATTCACTCTTATAGCATGTCTCATTACATTTACATATAGCTTGAGTATAGAATTCTCTACTGGGCTAGTGTAGCTCAACCTATCATTTTAAGGTATCAAACAAGGAAGTTGGCATGCTGTGCATCTCGTGCTTGTTGATCATGGGTTCGAAGGTACAAAGAAGGCGACAATTTGCATTTGTTTTGAAAGCAGTATTTCGAAGGACGTTTAATGTAAACTATAATATTATTTTGGTATTTTGTATAACTTGGGACTTCGAGCTAGGATTGTAACTTTTGAACTTAACTTTGAGAATAGGGAAAAATATGTCTTTTGGGTATTATCAGTACTTCTGTGATAATTTTTATTTATTGAGAATGATTATTAATTATTTTGAAAATCGAAGGCATTACACTTGGAACTCAAGCAAGCCAAGTGACTGTCTCGTCACCCGGTCGCCCAAGTACCACTGCCACCCAAAAGCAGACTCCAATAGCACTCGGCTTGCAATCATTGCCCTGCTCCTAGTCACGTACTCTGGCTCAGGCACCACACCACCCCACGAGTTCCACTCCACCTGCAATACATTCAAAAGTCAAGTCAAAAGGCATCAGCGACAGCATTAAAGCATTTCAAGGTATAATCAATTGGTGAAATTATTATTTACCTAAGTGCTCGACAACTCGTCAAGGTAGGCCCTGAAGGCTAGAAGGCTCCCCCTTGACTTCTTCTTGCCCTTCTGCAGCAGCCCCCAGATCATGGCGCGCGGAAGGGTACTCATGTCCGGGCACTTGTTCTTCGGAGGGTACATCTTCAACACCTCGTAGGCCCACCGCTGCAAGGTTTCAAACAAGCAAGGCATCGGAATATGGCATATACAATTCAAAGTGCATGTATGAAATGACATTGAGTTACAAGTTGAGATTCATACCTCCCACACCCTCCAGTAGCCAGCAACTGCCTTCTTGTACCGCGTGAACTCTCCCATGAAGCCATAGCACGCCCCTAAAGCTGCTCTTCCCCAGTTGTACCGAGAGGCCGTACATAGGTCATGAAGAGCCGGTAAGTAGGACAAATGCACCATGGCACACTTCTTTGGGTACAGCATAGCCCCGAACAAGTACAACAGATAGGCCCTCGCCATTTGCTCCTCTTCCTGCTCTGTGGTCGGGATCCTCCTCAAATATCCCCTGAAATGCTCATACCGGACCATCTCCTCTCCTCTCTCAGGCACCTGGCCCAGGAACCACCTCAGCACTGCCTCATCCCTGTGAATCCCAGAGTCAAACGGGACTGCTTCGCCACCTACCCTCAGGCCCGTGATGGCCGCAAAGTCCAATGGGGTCACAATCATCTCCCCGATTGGAAAATGAAAGGTATTGGATGTGTCTTGCCATCTCTCACCCAAAGCAGTCAGCATGGCATGGTCGTTCTTTACCGGTGTTAGCATAAGGATGAACAACCCAAACCCCGCAACATCCACCAATTCCCGTACTTGCTCGAGCAATCCTCTATAAAGCTCAAGCAAACTCGCAGCTCCGCCATGCCCCCTCAAGCTGGCCACTCTCCTCTGTTTAAAACAACAACAACCAAGACAAAAAGAAGTGTATCAGAACATGTACATTTCAAGTTCGATAAGTAGTCGATTATTCAAAGGCATACTACCAATTGAATCAAGCTACTAAGGCAATCTAACAGTCGATTTCAATCATCTTAAAGGCATACTATAGTTGATTCAAGTTACTTCAGACATCCTATGGTCGAGTTCTAAAAATCACGAGGCATCCTATTAGTCGATTCAAATCACAAAGTGCTTTATCAGTCGATTCAAGTTCTAAATTCAAGGTCGAGGCATTCTAAGTCGATTCGGGGCATATCATTCAAGGGTTCTACACGACTAGTCGAGTGCAGTGGTTCAAGTGACATACATTACAAGCTTGATAGTTCAACAATAAACACATGCAAATACAACAGTACAAAGTGAAAGCTGGAGCAAGTCTGAAGGGTATACCTGCTCCCAGGTCCGCGCCAAGTGCTCTTCAGGGTCCCACAGCACAAGCTCGACATCAAAGTCCTCCCGCCGAGGTACGCAGCTATCGACCCCAGATGGAACGAAGATGTGTGGCTCTGGTGGCGTATATGTCTATGCAACAAACTCAACGCGAGGCTCCTTTGCCCTAGACTCGGCCAATGCCATCGCGGATTCCTACTCCCACGCTGCCTCCTCTTGAGCCCTCTCAGCCCCCTTGGCCTCTCTCGCAAAGGCCTGCTCCTCATCTGCAACCCTCTCGCCCTCGGCTCTAAGCCTCTCCTCCTTCTGGGCCATCTCAACCTGCCTCTGTCGCTCCTCTCAGGCCATAAGGACCGCTTTGACCACCGCCAGGTTCTCCCGGAGCAACCGACTAAGCTCCTCCTCAGTCACAAACTCCACGAAGTCTCCACGTGTAATGAGTGCATGTCTTGAAAACCCTGCAGCTGGCCTAAACTCTATTGGACCTGTAGGTACACCTCCAGATGGATCCTCTATAACCATAGGGTCCTTGCCCTTCGCCAGATCCCTTCTCGATGACCCTGATTGAACATCACCACCACTGCCACTGCCACTGGCCCCACCGAAACCCTCTTCGATAACCACAAGGCTTTCCACGCCACTTCGTGAGTCCAAATGACAAACCCGTGGGCCCCCTACTTCAGCACCCACCGGCGTACGCCCCTTTGGGACTGGCGTACGCCGATCTCCATCAGCCTCGACCCCCATTGCATGGCCATCGCCGCTGCCGTCGGTACCCCTACCTCTGCACCAGTGTTCATCGGGGCTTCGTCCATTGTCTGATCGTCGATTTAAGGCTCCTCGGCCTTGGCTTCGCCAACCCTTAGCAGATCATCTCCGACACCGCTACCATTGCCACCTCTATCATCTGCCATGGCGTGGGAATATGTGGGAATCGCGTTTTCTTATGAAGGAGTCAAAGGGAAGTCGAAGAGAGAAAGAGAGAGGGTTGGAAGAGAGGTTTAGGAGGTTTAAAACTGTCGAATGACAGTTCCCCTGACGTTCTGGGAATATAAACGAAGAAGGAAAAGATGGGCTGAGTCTGCGCCGGATTTGGACTTGGGTCTGCCACTATTACCCGCATGCGCCATTTATGTTTGGGCCTGAGGCCCAATTGGCATCTCTGCATCTATTCTTTCCCCAAAACAGTAATCCCATTGCCCAAATTAAGGTTTCCATTGAGAGTTACTCAACAATGGTTCGCCTGTCCTTCAACGACGATCTATCCATTCAATCAATTCAAATCAATGACGATCTATCCATCCAATCAATTCAAATCAACGACGATCTATCCGTCTAATTTCAAATCAATGACGGTCCACTCATCCCTCAATTCAATCAACGACGGTCCGCCCATCCCTCAATTCAATCAACGATGGTCCGCCCGTCCCTCAATTCAATTTAACGATGATCTATCCATCCAATCAATTCAAAGCAATGACGATCTATCCGTCTAGTTTTAAATCAAGCGGCGGTCTGTCTCATCCATCATTTGCATCCCCAGTAGCGGCGATTCATCAACTAATTATTCCCCAGGAGAGTCCACCTCTGCGACAACCTGTTCTGTCCAATTCAACCAATCAGGTTCTTTTTAAGTGTTCGTGTCTATTTTGTTAATATGTTCTGTTCTGGATAGCCTTGAGAGGTGTCTAGAAACCTTTGATGTTACTTGTACCAAGTCAATGGTGCTCCAAGTGCCGTCAAAGGGGAACTATTGTAGACACCCTATTCTAGACTGTCCAGATTAGTTTACTTATAGTCTTTGATTTCTCGATGATGAGTAAGATCAAGAATACCCCGAGAATGTAAGTGTGTTTGAGCTTTAAGCGTTCCAGAACTCTTTTAAACCCTTTCGAAAACCCTTCAAGCCAGAACCAAAAAGCCTCAACAAAACCCTACCTGAGTACTCTGGTACCCTATTGGCATGCGCTAGACCACTGCCACGTGTTAGTCATCAGTCAGCTTTGGCCATTTGACCGGCGCACGCAGGTACAGTACTGCTGTACACCAGTTAATGGTAGTCCCATCACCTTTATTCAACCATGTGCACAGGACTTTTGGGCCACCCCAAGACACTATGCAGCCGTCTGATGAGTGGGCTCAGGTAGGGGATGTTCCCCTCTCTCACACAACCACCCCATCACCTTGTCCCATGCATTTAATGCATGGGAGACTTCCACTCCACCTTAAAACCAGCCCACTTTTAGCTGGTTATCTCTTCCCGCTCCCTCTATAAATACCCCCCTTGCATTCATGTGCTAGGGGTTACCACCTTGAATATCATTAATCACATTCCAAGCTTTTGTTCATTATTTCCTTACCAATGGAAGTGATCAACAAGCTTCACTCATACATCTACGCACATACCTCTTCCATTCCAAGCCATTACTCAAGCTCAAATACTCCTATAAGCTTAAGTCCAAAGGTATACTACCTTTGAAAATGCTCTGTTCTGATCCCTGAAGGGGGCTGGCATGGTCAAAGTTGGTAATCAATACCAGTCCTGGCCCTAAAGCTAGCAAGGCTTCAAAGCCGTGTGTGGTTAGAATTGGTGCGCGTTGGTCATATGTACGCGTACGCCAGTCATGGAGATATGCGCAATATTGGCATAGGGATCAGTGTCTAACTGTTTTCTGTCTTTCTTTCTATATTATCACTATGAAGCATGCTAAGAACCAGTTTACTACTTTCCATAAATAGAACTGCTAGTTTTAATTATCAATACTCATTTTTGCTATTAAGGAATGCCTTTGGGGTCCTTCTAGTCATGTTCCAGAACCTAGAAAATGCAAAGCCAAGTATTGAATAGGAGGCTACAACTAGTGTATGGCAATTGTCTACCTGCGTGCACCAGTTTATCCTAGTCCAGTGGCTGGCCCTTACATGGCAACTAGGCCTTGGCCTCTGCTTTTGTCTCCTCATTGTTTAAGGGGTGTTCTATTCTTTTGGAGGCCTCTGAGCCCATTCAAACTGTTTATTACTATACGTATTTGTATATAGAACTGCTTGGTTTGTCCTAGGTGTGTACTGGTCATTTCCAGAGCCCAGAGGGTTGAAAAAAATAACTGTGGGCTTAGGCTTACTGGCGCACGCTGGACCGATAGTGGCATACGCTGGTTAAATTAGCATGCAGTGAATCAATCAGTGCATGCTGGTTTCTTTCTACTCACGCCACTTCGGGTCAGTATATTCCAGTCTGTTTAAACTCCCACAGGAGCCTATTTTCAATCTATACTAATTGTTTAAATAAAGCAAGCATGCCATTTTATCACATCCTGCCAACATGTTACAGTTTTAATCCCCTGAAACTGTTCCCCCGCCCTAAATGGCTAAAAGTTAATCAAGAGAAAGAATCAAATGTTTTTCAAAATGCCCGAGTAGAGACCGATCTCCGGATTGGGCAAGAGGGGTGCCTTAAAACCATTCCCCTCTTGTAACCTGGCTCCCGAACCTCAGATATCGAAGGTGACGACAAACGAGTCTATGCCTTTTTCAAAATCAAACAACATAGCAAATGTTTCAAGTTTGGTTCCTTGGGTGGTTTACCACAAAACCCGAGTGGTGACTCTGAATCGCAGCGTTTCGCCGCGCTTTCCTAAAAAGGGCGCACCCAAATTTTCAGGGGTGTGTGCCCACACGCTGTAGGAAATTGCTTAAGTGAACAAGTGATGTTACTTGTTAATGAGTCTTCTAGGGGATATAGGCCGAGGTCCCGTTGTGGGCTGGCACTTGGCTAGGAGTTCGGGACGTAGCGAATCTGAGTAGTGAGGGGCTTTATGGTGGATCGGAATAAGGGGCTCAAAATTCTACCAAGTATCCTTAAGAAGATCGATCGAAAGCCGAGACGATCGAAAAGGCTGGGATGACTTAGTGGGAATTGGCCCAAGAGGGTGGTACCCTAGGAAAGGTGCAATCCCATAAATCAAGATAAAACGGTTTGAGCGATAATAAACCGAGTGATGGTCATAAACAATAGTAAAAGTAAGAACAAGTGCCCAGTAAAAAGGGAAAATTCTCATTGATACTTGTTCGGGAACATGTCATTACATAAGCAAGTTGCTTTCGAAACAAAGACTGAAAAAGTAAAGGATCATAGGGAAAAAGAAATTGATTGGGTTTCTGGGCCGAGGTATTGCTAGCCATAAAACTTCTTCAGGTTGTTGGCATTCCAGGATTTTACAATAGGAGAGCCATCTAGCTTCTCCAACATGTAGTTGCCTGAGCCGAGGTGTTTAAGGACTCGGTACGGACCCTCCCAATTGGGCATCATCAGCTTCTTTTTCTTGAACTTCTCAACCACTTTTTTGCAGACAAGGTCGTCGGGCTTGAACGACCTGAGGCGGACGCTATGGTTGTAGCCCTTGGCAACCTCCTGCTGATACGAAGCGAGTCTTATCCTTGCATTTTCACGTTCTTCCTCGGCCAAGTCGAGGTCCAAAGCGATGGTGTAATTATTGACTGACTCGTCCAAATTTTCAGTCCGGATCATTTGTAGCCCGACCTGGAGGGGAATGATAGCCTCCATACCAAATGCCAAGGAGAATGGGGTTGAACCGATGGAGGGCCAAGGGGTTGTTCGGTAGCCCCAGAGTACCCTAGGTAACTCTTTGGCCCATTTGCCCCAGCGTGACTCGAGTCGGCGCTTGAGTCCGAAAGAGATGGCCTTGTTGGCAACTTCGGCATGTCCATTGCCCTGGGGGTACGCCGGAGTGGACGTGTCCCACTTAATGCCATACTCATCGAGGAGGGATCTGTATTTCTACACTGTGAACTGTTTTTCATTGTCGGTAATGATGGCAAAGGGTACGCTGAAGCACAAGATAATATTTCGCCAGACAAAATGAATAACGTCAGACTCGTCAATGGTAACTAAGGGCTCGGCCTCGACCTATTTGGAAAAATAATCAGTGGCGGTGAGAAGAAACGTGAAACCACCGGGTGCAACAGGAAGCTTGCCCACGATATCCATGCCCTATTGCGAGAACAGCCGTGTACTGGTGAGGGGTTGAGGTCTCGGGCCGGTTGGTGAATGATCGGGGAGAACATCTGGCATTTTTGGCAACGCTTGACGAAGTCTTCGGAATCGTGCTTCATTGTTGGCCACCCATAGCCCTAAGTAATGGCTCGGTGCAAGAGGGAACAGCCACCAAAGTGGCAACCATTATCACCAGCATGGAGCTCTTCAATGATTCCTAGAATTTGGTGTGGGTGTGCCACTGGCAGATATGGGCTGGTCAATGACCTATGGTAAAGCTTATTGTTGGGATTGAGCCAAAAGAGAGCGGCCTTGTTGCAAAGTCAGTGAGCTTCCTTTTTGTCTGATGGCAAGATGTCGTCGCGTAGGTAACCGACAATCTCATCCATCTAGCTTGGGCCAAGCCCGATGTTGAGCACCTTGTGAGCCAGGACGTCAAGCTCGAAACTAGGCTTATCAATGGCACCGAAGGAAATGGAGTGATGCTTCGAAGCCAAACAAGCCGAAGCAAGTCCTGTGAGGGCATCGGCGTGTGCATTTTGTTCCCTTGATATGTGTTCGACTTGAATGGCTTTGAATTTTTTGGTGAGCCGGAGGGCGGAGCCAAGGTATGTACGCGTTCAATCGTCCCGAGCTTCGTACTCTTTGGTAAGTTGGTTACCGACTAACTAGGAGTCGCTATACACGACAAGCTCTTCGATGCCTAAAGCTTCAGCGGTCTTGAGTCCAGAGATAAGGGCCTCATACTCAGCCTCGTTATTAGAGACGGGGAAGTTGATAGAAAGGGAGCTTTCATGCAGTATGCCAGAAGGAGAGAGTAGTACGATTCCAGCCCCGGCGCCTCAGCTTTGGAGGCTCCGCCGACATACATTTTCCAAACATCGCCATGGAATAGCTTTGAGGCGGAGCAGGGATTGACTTAGAGCGTTGCATCGATGTTGGGAGCTGGGTCCAGAGTGGGGGATTCGGTTGGTGTTAGCTCAGCAATGAAATTAGCAAGTGCCTGAGCCTTTATCGCTGTTCGAGGCTAGTAGTGGATTTCATAGTTTGCGAGTTCTACAGCCCATTGAGAGATTCGGTTGGAGAGATCCGCCTTCCGGAGGAGAGACTTAAGAAGGTATTCGGTGAGAACAATGATTTGGTGGGATTGAAAGTATGAAGCTAGCTTCTAGGAGGCTGAAACGAGGGCGAGAACAAGCTTTTCCAGAGGTAGATAATGCATCTCGGCGGGAGTCATCATCTTACTGGAGTAGTATATGGGTTGGTGGTCTCATCCTTCCTGTCGAACGAGCACCGAACTGATAGCATGCGGAGAGATGACAAAGTACAGGAAAAGGTCCTCCTAGTCCGGAGGCGTAACTCGGAGCGGGGCCTCGGAGAGATAAGTCTTCAATTGTTGGAGAGCTCAATTACAGTCCTCGGTCCAGTTAAAGTTGCATTGGCTGCCTTTCAAGAGAGCGAAGAATGGGTGGCACTTGTCGGATGAGCAACTGATGAACTGTTTGAGGGCGGCAGCCATGCCTGTGAGACATTGAACATCCTTTTTGTTGTGGGGAGCTGAGAGCTTGAGCAAGGTCGGCTTCAATACTGCATTGGGAGACGAGATGACCGAGAAATTTTTCAAAACTGACACCAAAGGCACATTTCTCGGCGTTGAGACGAAGTTTGTGAGTCTTGAGAATTGCAAAGGCTTCGGCGAGGTGGGTCAGGTGATCACCGGCCAACATGCTCTTCACGACCATTTCATCAATGTAAGCCATCATGGTGTCTCCCAGTAATCGTTCGAACATTTTGGTGATCATACGCTGAAAGGTTCCCCTGGTGTTTTTGAGACCGAAGGGCATAACGAGGTAACCGAAGATACCGTGAGGGGTAATGAAGGTCGTGTTCTCCACATCGCCTTCATTCATGGCGATCTGATGTTAGCCCCTATAAGCATCCATGAAACTGACTCGGTAGTGCCCGACCGTGGCATCGACGAGCTGATCAATCCGCGGAAGGGGGAAGAAGTCCTTTGGGCAAGCATCGTTGAGGTTGGAATAGTCGACGCATACCCACCATTTGCCATTCTTTTTCTTGACCACCACTGTGTTGGCTAACCACTTAGGGTACTGAACTTCTCGGATGGCTCGAGCGTTTAAGAGTTGGTTAACATCTTCTATTACGGCTTCGGAATGGACCGGAGAGGATCGTCATGCTCGTTGAACAACCGGATGCTTGGTTTTGTCGATGTTGAGCTCGTGACAGATGAACGAGGGATCGACTGCGAACATCTCATATGGGGTCCAGACAAATACTTCAATGTTGGTTTTAAGGAAGTCGATCATCTGGTTCCGCTCGATGTCACTAAGTGAGGAACCGACAAGGAAAAAGCAAGAGCCGTCCTCGTTGATGGGGATGGTGACGAGGTCTTCAACTGCTTTCTCGTTGGCTCTTCTTCCCACGTCTTCAAGACTTGGGGCCTCAAGGACCTCAATGAGGTTGACTCGAGACGTCTGTTTGCTGCTTCGGACCTCGTTGCCATAGCACCGTTTTGCAGCGATTTGGTCGCCGAGGAGATCTTCCTGACGCCCATAAGCACCGATAAACCGAACCACTTAGAGATTAGTGGAGGCAATAGCCTTCATCTTATGGAGCCAAGTGCGCCCAATAATGGCGTTGTAAGGACTAGGAACATCCACCACAACAAATTCCAACTCAAGTGTTACCGAACCAGTGCAAACGAGGAGGGTGATCATGATGAGCGGCCATACCGGGGCCCCATTGAAACTGATGAGGGGGACTTCGGAGGGACAGAGGTTGGTCTCAGAAAGCTTTAAGTCTTTAAATAGGGAGTAGTACATAACCTCAGCTGAGCTGCCCTGGTCGACGAGGACGCGTCGGACAATGAAGGTTCCGATGTGGAGCGTGACCATGAGAGCATCATTGTGTGGGAGCTAAACACGGTCGAGATCTTTCTCGGTAAATGAGATCATCCATTTGGAGCCGTCATCAGTTCAGGCGCACTTTGGCTCAGGAGCCACTAACATGACCTACTTGGAAAAGGAGGCATCATTAAGCTGGACACGAATGACGCGAGCGGCCTCAGCATTCAGAGGGCTGTGGATAACATGAATCCTTTGGACTTCCTCCTCGGGATGGGCCTTAGAGCGCTATGCCCGAGCCCTGGTCTTTTCATGGTCGAAGAGGTTATTGAGGTGGCTGCCTGCAACAAGCTGCTCCAAGTAGGACTTGAAGGGTTTGCAGGCAGTGGTGAAGTGACCTTGCTCATTGTGGTAACTACATCGGACAATTGGATTCTTGATCTTCCCATTCTCAATGCCAAGCTTTTGGTTCGAGAAGGAAAAGAAGGGCTGATCCTTGACTTGATCAATGATCCGATAGATGGGGATGGCGAAGACGGTTTTTTCAGCATTGAAATCGCTTGGCTTCGGTCCTTTCTTCGGAGATTGCTTTATGTTGTTAACCTGCTTTTTAGGAGTCGGGGCTAGAGTTGTAACCGGAGCAACCGCCGGGACGGATGTTATCTTCTGGTTCGCGGGTTTCCCGATGCCCCTCTCGACTTTGGATTCAAGTAATTGGCACCATCCTTCGATGTGAGTCATGAGATCCTTCATAGAGCTGGGTTTGTGCCGAGCCAGGTCGTCGTATACTTGCTCGTCCTGTGAAGTGAGACTGAGCTTAAATCCTCGAGCCAAGATTACTCCGTCGCAACCGTCGATTCTTTGAAAAGCTCCCAGTAGCGTCTGGCATACTGGCAGAGCGTCTCGTCGTTTCGTTTACGTAGCGCAAGAAGCGAGTCGATCTTCTTTTCGTGCTTGTTGCTAGTGACAAAGCTAGCCATGAAAGCATCACAAAGGGAGTCGAACGAGAAGATTGACCCAGCGGGGACCTGGTTGAACCAAGTGATACCGAGGTTCCCGAGACTAGCGGGAAAGACCTTGCATAGGAAGGCATCATCCGATGGCTCGTTTCTGAGAAATAAAGACATGACAAGTTTGTACTGTACCAAATGAGTGTATACCTCGGTTTTGCCATCATACTTGGCAAATTCGGGCAGGGTAAATCTTTCGGGGGGGTGACCGAGTCGATCTCTCTTGTGAATGGAAAGGTCATGAGTCTTTCGAGGTACGCATCGCGATGGGGTCTGATCAACCGGTCAGGACCGTCTAGATGCTCGGTCGCGGTACGCTTCTTTGGGATAAGCTGATCCAACCTTTCGTATTCTTTTCGCTTTGGTAGAGTGCTTCCCGACTTTTGGGGCGAGTGTTCATGTCGTTCCTTCTTATAGTTATCTCTAGGGAGGTGCTCGAGGTGCTCGGTTGCCGGGCTCTTGTTGCGTCCACTTTTGGTGTGTGAGATGATTGGGCTTCTTACTCATTAGTTTTTCAGGCGCTCTCGATACCCCTTAGTTTGGAACTCCAGGAGGCCATCTTCCTTTACAACCATGGTAAAATTGGAGGTGGGCTCGCGGTGCCCCTTCTCAATTCTAACAGAATGGGTGCAAGAGGCGAAGACACTGCCGACATCAAGCCTATCGAAGAGAGTTGGCTTCCTTCAAAATTTTTTGGGGCTGGGGTTAGAGAATTGGGTCCGCTCCCTACGCCATGCACCCTTTTTAGTACGAGCACCATCTTCTGGTGGCTCGAGACGGTCTTTGGCCGAGGGTCGTGGCTAGTGCTCCACCATGTGGCCTCCACGACTGCGAGGGGGGCTGTGATGGCTTCTTCATCCACCACGGCTCCCGGTAGAGTGGGATGGGGAGATCTATAGGAGGTTTCTTGATCTTTACTAGTTTGTCTCGGACGTGCTTGTCCCGCTCTACAACCGTCGTAAAGTCGTCGATCTTTCGTTCCATGTGGCGGATGTAGGTATGGAGTTCGGAGGATGGGCCCACGTCTTGCGTCGAGGCTCCAGCTGTCACGCCCTCGATTTTCAACATAACTAAATAATCCAATTTGATAAAAGATCCTCGCATAATACAGATAATATCCAAAAGAGTTCCCCACTGTTTAACTTTACGAGCAAGTCCCCAAAAGCTAAAATTACACAACTTTGGCACCACGGCCCAAATTAACTTAATTACAAGTACGAATCTGTTTAGAATATTACAAACTTTTTAGTCAAAGGAATTCAAGAACAATTAGTTACAAACTCATCTTTATCAAAAGTAAATCAATTACAAAGAGATGATTAAGTAACTAAAACAAGGTTAGCTCCCAAATGGTCTTCGTGTCCAAACACACAAATGCATGCAATCTATTGCCCGGTATTTTTTCCTGAAAAGAAAGATTAGGTTGAGTTACACTAGCCCAGTAGAAAAATCTTTACCAATCTTATGTATCGATATGATGATATGTGCAAAACGAGAAAACAATGAGGCGTAATTCAAGCAGGAGATAACAATTGACTCATTGGTGTATCGACATTCCTTTCATTCATTCAAACATACGCCATTATCACACATAGTCACCCATTTCACACGATTTATGCACTCTACAATCTCCAATCGGCTCACTAACCCAAATTCCCACCTTCTGTATTTTCACCCCTTGCGTTACCAAATAATACTACGAGGATTACCGTGATACCACCCCTTACGTTACGGTGATCCTTAATGACTCAGGTTATCGTATTACCACCCCTTGCGTTACGAAACCCCTCTAACTCTCTGTATTACCACCCCTTGCGTTAGGGGACTCCCTAAAACAACTTCTGACCCAATCAACTATTTTCCCATACAACATGCAAGCTAAGACTCCCCCATGATCACAGTCATAGATAAAACATCATTCATTATGCCAACATCATCACAAATGCACCATGAACGATCACAAATACCAACAATCTATAGAATGCATTTTAATGACGTTTTAACTAAGTAATTTCTTATTCGGTTCTTGCTTATGGAAGACCAATGGAACGAGGATAGCATCGAATAACCAAACGAAGTCAATTAGACAAGCTTAAGATAGGTTAGGAGGTGTCCAAAAGGATTTAGAAGTGATCGGGAGTCAAAACAATCGACGGAGAAGCAGCAGGAGCAAAACTGTACTAAAGCTCCTGGTATCGATACACACCAAAGTCGTATCGATATAACATTAACTGTCCAAAAAGATAAGCTTATTGTATCGATACAACGCAAAAGCTGTATCAATACAACGAGGCAGCGATTTCAGCAAATTTTCAAAGCAATCACAACAACTAAAATCCAATGATCCAAGGCATAATTCTACACCAAATCAACGCATAAACACATAAAAGAGGTGAAAAAGTCCCTACCTCGCAATAATGGCCGAGACTCAAGTGATTTGAACGAACCCTAGGCTCTTTGAACTTTGAAACTTTGATTCAAGCTCAACCCAATGATCCCCGAGCTCAAGAACGCGAATGGAAGGCCGTAAAGAGGTTGATTCTTGAAGGTTTTGTGAGATTGAATGGAGTTTTGAGTGAGATGATCCAAGGCATAATTCAATGATCTAAGGCATAATTCTACACCAAATCAACGCATAAACACGTAAATGAGGTGAAGAAATCCCTACCTCGCAATAATGGCCGAGGCTCAAATGATTTGAATAAACCCTAGCCTCTTTGAACTTTGAAACTTTGATTCAAGCTCGACCCAATGATCCCCGAGCTCAAGAACGCGAATGGAAGGCCGTAAAGAGGTTGATTCTTGAAGCTTTTATGAGATTGAATGGAATTTTGAGTGAGATTGAATGGAGTTTTGAGTTTCGAACCAATGATTGACTAGTCATATATATATATATATGTGTATGTATATGTATATAATAATAACCTAGGTCCAAAAGGTTTCATTAGGGTTTGAAAGGTTCAAAAGGTTCAAGGAGGTTCAAAAGGCTCATCTAGGATTAGGAGAAAGTAACTAGATGAATTGGTAGTTAGGTTCCTCTAACTAATCGGTTGGGATATAACTCTACTCTTCACGTAGGACTTCTAGCCAAGAAATATTATTTAAGACCTTATCTCACGCACTAAGAAAATATCCAAGTGCTTCTACAAGCATACTTGTCTTTTAAAAAATGACTAGGTTATTTGGTGCGAAGAGATTAAATTTTAAAAAGTCTCAAATCTCATTACGACGGATTTTTAGAAATTAAAAAGGGATTTCAAAAGTAATCCCAGTAATTAAAAATAAAAATTCAAATTTTTAACGAAATTTTTATTTATCAAAAATCAGGATCGTTACAACCTATCCCCCTTAAAATAATTTTGTCCTCGAAATTGGTGCGTGACTACGAATTAGACATAGTCGCTATGCTCCCAAATGCTTTGGCATCACACAGCCACTGTCTAAGGCTCCGGCAGGTCCTAGAAGTATCTCAGAGTAAGATGACAGCGTTTTAGGCATCCATCATAATCCTTTGCATGTTTTGTTAATCAAATTAAGCCTCATCACCTGCTTAACAAAGCGGGGTTGAAGTTGCTTCAGCCGTCGAACAACTCGCCTCATTGGACATCTTTGATGAGGTTTCCATCGTAAATGCCAACGTCAAATACAAAACTTCTACCAAATCATCATGTGGACTCGTATCCTACAAACGTTCCTTAGCACGTCACAGTCGAATCAGCATCCTTCCCCACCTAACGATATTAAACCCATTTCTAAAACTAGGAAATAACGGATCAACTCGAGCAGAATCACCCCAAAATTGTAAGGCATATGTACTCCATCCATATTTCGAGGAAAATCGAACATCAGCAAGCAATCCCTACGATACTCTACAAACTCGGATATTATTAGCAAATGCACTAAAAGAACCTGTGCAGTTACGGGAAAATAAGCCTTTGGCAGCGTCGACTTCTGGCTGTAATTTCAGAGGTACGGCTGCTTCCAATCCAGTTCTGCTTCAACCTTACTTTCATTCACCTCGATTCCATCCTTGGATACTACGTGCCCCAAGAACTTAACCACTTCCAGCCAAAACTCACATTTACCTATCCGGAGGTGTCCTTCGTGCTCCTCTTAATTGATCAAATAGGTCATCGATCCTTGGCAATGGATAGCGATTCTTGATTTAGCTCCCTGTAGTCGATGAATAGTCGAAGCGTCCCTTCTTTTTCGCGAACAGTGCAGGTGCTCGTACTCGGCCTGATAAACCTTTTGTCCAACAGCTCTTGCAATTGGGGTCTTGAGCTCCTTTAGCTCAGCTGGGGTTATTCGATGCGGTGCCATAGAGATTGGTGCCATTTCGCGGTTGGAATTCTATAGAGAAGTCTATCTCTCTTTTTGGGTGGTAAGCCAAGAAGTTCTTCAGGGAAAACATCGTTGTACTCGCACACGATGTGTGGTAATCCCACTTCCATCCTATCGGCGTCTCCCAACTAGAGGCTAGCTAGCCATCCAAACAGTTGATTCTGCTACCTGGATCTTCTCGTCGTCGGGCTCACCGTTTGTCTATCCCCCTTAAATTGGGAACAAGCCCCTTCGGGGGTATACACGGTCACCATCTTCTGATGGCAGTCTATGACCGCTCGATGTACTGATAGCCAGTCTATCCCTGGGATTACATTGAAATCTGCCATGTTGATTACTCTAAGATTGCAGGTCAAACATAGGTTGGCTATTTCTAGTTCGCACCCTCTACACACTAGACTAACAGCTATCCTTCCCCCTAACGGTGATGATAATTTCATACACGTACTTAGGGGTTCTGTTTCTAGTGCTAGAGCAGTTACGCAGACAGTAGATATAAACGAATGAGATGCACTAGAGTCAAACAAGGATTGTACGCAGGTACTATATAATAGTAGCGTACCTTGGATCACAGAGGGATCTAGTTCTTGTTCCTTAATCTATAGTGCAAATCTGCGCCCTCCAGTGCCTTGCTAGGTTCCCATGGGTTGTTTTCCTTTGTTTTGCCTATTTTGTTGCTGCGATGGGCCTCCAGGGTTTTGCTTCCCAAAACTAGCCTATTCTGGTGGCTGAGTTCTCTGGTTTCCAAAGCTCTCATCCCTCCTCCTTTGAGGCTGCGGGCAGTTGCGCCTAATGTGGCCCATAGCCTGACAGTTGTAGCACTGAATTGTGGCTATGTCTTGACCTCCCCTCTGCGGTTCACCATGTCCTGGTGTAGCAGTCTCCCATGGTTGATTGTTTTGAGTCGAGTTAGAAGGTTTATGGGGGTAGGGTCCATGGTTGTTGTTGGGTGGTTGGGTTCGGATTGGTCTGCCAGTATTGCCTATTGCCTTCCCTCATCGGGTTTTGAAGTCAGCCTCCTCACTCTCTAGCCGGAGTGCACACTTCACGACTTCAGCATAGGTGGTAAAAGCTTGAGCCACCACAGCCCTTCGAGCGGTTGTTAGCCCCCAATCGAACCTTCTTGCTTTCTTATCCTCGGTTGGTATGGAGGTTAAGGCATAAAGGGACAATTCCTCAAATTTGGCCGCGTACTGGGTAACCGTCATTATCCTTTGTTTCAGATTCAGGAACTCTTGTTCCTTGGCTAGGCGAAGGGGCGTGGGAAAGTACTTGTCGAGAAACAGGGTCTCGAACTCACCAAAAGTCATTGTGGCTATGGTATGGGTTGCCTCTATCAGGTCCCACCAATAGCGGGCTTCTCCCTTTAATTGGTAGGTGGCCAAGGCCACGCGATCTCCATCCTGGGTAATCCCTAAGGTTCTGAGGATCATTTTGACTTCGTTTAGCCATGTCTCAGCCACGACGAGGTTGGTGTCTCTGTGAAAAGTCGGGGGTCGGTGTTTACAGAACTCGTTCATCGTTTGAGCTCGATTCATAGGTCCGTCGTTATGGTTTTGGTTTTGGCGGTTAGCGTTCAAAGCAGTTATGAATGCTTGCATGATTTGGGTAAGGTCGGGGTTAGCGTTTGAGGGCTCTCCATTATCGTATCCTAATCCGTGGTGCGTATTCACCATCTAAGGGGGTTTTAGTCTACTAAAACAAATTTTCTTTTTGCAAATAGTGTTTCTTTCAAAAGTTGAAAGTCGTTTATCAAGTAGTATGCAACAGTAATCTCTTAATAAAAGCAAGCTTTTCACAAATAAGCAGAAAATTACAATCATAAGCATAGAGTTCTACTATAATGGCAAGTAAGGACACAAGGATAAGCACGTACGTGAATAGTGACTAAATACTAAATGTATCATACAAGGACAAGTAGTAAACGAAATAACACTTTTATTAATAACATAGGAATAGTACAGTTTGGGAGTTTTTTAAATAGACAGAAGTGATTCTAGTTTCCGACATCCTACATCCTGAAGGATTACAATTGCTCCAAGGTCGGCCTAAGAATTGCCTAATTGGTGTCCTCTGCTTTTGGGGTCTCGTCCTCTTCGAGATTTCCTTCACCTAATCGGTTTTCCTCCTCGGTCACCTCATTGGCATCCTTATTACCATCGACTTCTTCCTCCTTAACTCCAACCTCCAAGTTCTCCATTGGGGGAAAGGCATCAAAGAACCCATAGAAGGCATACAAAATTGGGAACATTTCAAGAAACCAAGGGTCCTCCTCCACAGGAATAGGGGTATTCTGCTGCACCCTCATGAAATCTCATTTTTCTGCGAGTACAGCGGCAATAAAGTCGGGATTCTCCACTAGTTGAGTTGTCATGGCTTCTATGGCGTCCTTGAGTTGGCGAGCTCCAACCAATAGGTCAACTAGGTGGTTCATCTACAGGAAAGAGTTTAACCTCAATTAGAAATGTCTTAGGACAAGGGTTTACTATCTTCTAAAGAAAACTTTCGATTTTATAGTTCCACATTCGATTCTTGATTTAAGTCATCATCCAATTGTTCGGGAATTCCCAGCTCGGTGGTACTGCCAATTTTCTACACCTTGCTTCAATCCGAAGATTGTTTTGTCAGAATTCCACCCAATTTGGGACGGTAAAATTAAACTCAAATCACATTTGTGCAATGGTCAAACTATCTTATGGTTCTACCCATTCTACCCATGGCCGAGGTTTTAAACCTAAAGCTCTGATACCAAGTTGTAACGCCCCGAATTTTTGAGAACGTTAAATAGACATTTTCATTGAAAATCTAAATAGAGTTTAGCTCATTATTACAACATAACTCCCATGGGAGCACTTTTATTACACAAGGGAAGGGAGACTAAGGTTCCTAACTACAGCTCCATCTGATCTTCCATCCTAGCCAGCTCTTCGGCTCCAAAAGCCTTCAAGGTGTGCAGCTCACCCTGTTCATGTTCCAAGTCTGACACATTATACCAGCGTCACCACCAATATAATATGTCAGGGTCACCAAAAGGTAACACCGTGAGCTACGAAGGCTCAATAGAAAACCCATACCCACTGACCCTTAAATTACAAACATTAAATAATAACATTAACAGTTAACAATGACACATCCGCATTTACTATTCAAACTAACATTGGTGTCCATGATTTTCTGAGTTTCTCCTACGCGACTTGTCGTGGACCGTGTCTCCATTTATCAACATTTCCAAAATTGTTTTAACACACCCAACCTCGGTTCCGCCGTTCTGGTCTCCCGAGTATCCTCACAATGCTTCCACCGCACCAAATCCCATTGGCACACAAAATTTGCATTGGCTCCTCTCCACGGATAACCATGCCATTCCTCACCATGGTTTCGCCGCTCCGGGTTCCCATGGGAACGCACATAACCTCACAATGGTTCCGCTGATCCGGATCTCCATTGAAACACACACACACATTCCCACAATGGGCAAGTCCGGCCACATTGCGATTTCAAAACACACCTTGTCATTATCACACCCTAGGTGTCATGTTTCTATCTTCCTTGATTTCTGTGTCTCGTTTTCATGCATCAACTCCGTGGTAGGACTTTTCACATACGTAATCATCAATCATTCATTGTAATCTTGAAACTAAACTAGCAAGATCATCCAACTCAATATTATACCACAAGTAATACAAGCAATTCATGTATGCATGCTCATAACCATCTTAAATATCAAAATATGAATACTTCTATCAATGATAAAGTCCTATCTTTTGAAAAACCGTTCTTTCTTCCTCTGTGTGAAATTCAAAACAACACATGTTTATTAGAGTAGAAGTCGATTATTCCAACATACTCATACTTCCATTAGTGAGAATAAGTTTACTAACTATCATGCATTTCAAACCTTATAGGCGATAGATGACCTTATATACTTAAAGTTAAGGTATAAGAAGATTCTACGTTATACTTTCCAACATACGGTTCTATGTTATACGTTGAGTTTAGTGGACAAGGGACTCTACATATACTTAGAGATAGCGTATATGGGACTCTACGTATACTTAGAGATAGCGTATATGGGACTCTACCTTACTTCTTGGCGGTTGGTCGGTTTTGAGAATAGGTCGTCAGTTTTGCGAATTGGCGGCGTAACGGCTCCGAAGTGCTTCGAAAGGAAGAGAGATGGATTTTCTCTTCCTAGAAACAACTTTGTTAACTAAACTAGGCTACTTTAAAGATCTAGGGGTGGTTTTTGGAGGTGGTTTGGTGGTAGCTCTCAAGAACTTAAAGAAACTTGAACTTTGGTACTTAGAAAGCTTAGAATTTCTAGAGAGAAGTTGGAGCAAGGAATGAAGGTGTGAGAAATGACTTGGAATGGCTTGCTATTTATAGGCCAAGGCTCTCCTCTCTCCCTCTCCCTCTCCCACCCGAATCTCTCTCTCTTTCTCTCTCTCTCTCTCTCTCTCTCTATATATATATATATATATATATATCTTTGATTCTCTCTCCTTTCATGCTTGATTGAAAACTTGATGGGTTAGGTCAAGGGTTGCTTGCTCATCTCCCACCTAGTTCTAGGCTTGCATGGCTAGATTTGGTATTTTGGATTTGATTTTGGAAAGATTGGCGGAGGAAAGGAGGATGGTACATGGTTTTATATTGGCAATTGTACATATAAGGACAATGGAGGATAGATTTTTGCTTGAAAGAATATATAATCATAGATTGAAAGGATATAAGAAGATCATGGAAGTCAAGTCAAGGTACAACAAAATCTCCCTCTCTTCTTCTTTCTTTCTCTCTCTCCCTCCCTCCCACTCTCTCTCGGCCACTCTCTCTCTCTCTCTCTCCTAGCACTAGTACATATATATATATATATACACACTTCTAGGTACAAGTAAACATATATATAGAAATGTACTTAAGGTACTATGTGATCTAATGAGATTTCAAGTCAAGATTTTCCTATAACCACATGTGTATTTTTGTACTAATATAAGTGTGTGTGTGTGTATATATATATATATATATATATAAGTGTGTACCATGCAATCTAGGTAAATTTTCAAATCAAAATAAAAAATTATAAGATCAAAATTCTTTATTAAAATAGTCCAAATTGACACATGTTACATTATAATACTAGATTATGTACTTAGAAAATCTAGGGTATTAAATCTACTAGGTACACATATATATATATATATATATATATATATATATATATATATATATATATAAGTATATCATCACATGGAAAATCTAGGAAATGATTTATTTACTAAATCCTAGTACTTGTTGGAAGATTGATTCTATTATCCAATGGATAATATTTTCACTAGTAGTTATTGACCAATGGTTAATGGGGTAAAGTAATATCTACTTAAATAATGCTTATATGTCTTTTTAGGCATGTGTATATATACCTATATATAACTATATATTTGTATTTAACAATCTAGTATAGATATCTTTTTAATGGAAAGTCTATTGTCCAATGGATAAAAATTTCCATAACTTTTATCGTCCAATGGGTAAAGATCCAAGATGACAAGTATAACTTGATTGACTAGTCATATATATATATATATATATATGTGTGTGTGTGTGTGTGTGTGTGTGTGTGTGTGTGTATGTGTATATAATAATAACCTAGGTCCAAAAGGTTTCATTAGGGTTTGAAAGGTTCAAAAGGTTCAAGGAGGTTCAAAAGGCTCGTCTAGGATTAGAAAAAAGTAACTAGATGAATTGGTAGTTAGGTTCCTCTAACTAATCCGTTGGAATATAACTCTACTTGTCACGTAGGACTTCTAACCAAGAAATATTATTTAAGACCTTATCTCACGCATTAAGAAAATATCCAAGTGCTTCTACAAGCATACTTGTCTTAAAAAAAATGACTAGGTTATTTGGTGCGAAGAGATTAAATTTTAAAAAGTCTCAAATCTAATTACGACGGATTTTTAGAAATTAAAAAGGGATTTCAAAAGCAATCCAAGTAATTAAAAATAAAAATTCAAATTTTTAATGAAATTTTTATTTACCAAAAATCAGGGTCGTTACATTTCAATTGCCTCCGCTAAACAAACGATAACGATACCACAAGAGATTTTTCAATCGCATCCGTCAGCAAACAAAAACTTGATGGAAACCATTTGGGCATAAACTCCCACAAATTGGTCACCTTCCTGTTTTCAACAGTTGATATACACAATATGCAAAGATGTATGCTATATGAATACATAAACTGAAAATGCAGACCCTAGCTAAGGGCGGCTCCTAGGAGGACAACGATGTTTAAGGACTATCACTGAGCCCTAGTACTTTACTATCTTTTGTCTCTGAGATGCGCACCCATATAAATAGACGCTTGAGCGGGCCGGCGGGCCCAGTTGACATTTAGGAACAACATTGGGCCTGCGCGCCCTTTCTTCGATGCTTGGGCAGACGTGCCCCAAAGATATGCTTTGCTTGGCCTTAGGTAGATATGCCCTTGCTGTTCACGAGATTCACAGCTTGTGGATTATGGAAGCTATGGTAGCAATGTAAAATTTGCATTTTTCAGTTTATGGACAAAAACTATCCGCTAATGTCTAATTTGCATTGACAAGTGAACTGAATCGATACACAGATATGCGCAATGCACAAACTTGCCTAGGTCAAACGAAAAGGGAGAAAGAGCCCTAGGATACAATGCGGACACTTAGACACACGAAAAATGATGAAATTTTGGGCATTAACGTGCCAAAACTCAAATATCCTCTTGACAGGTGAAACTGACACTCTCATAAGGTCAAATAGATATATAGTGACCCGGACGAACCAACAAGATCGAGAAAAACATCTCGAAATGACAATGAATTTGACAAACTGGAAAAACGTCACAAAGACGGACATAAAACACAAAGAATGACTCGTATAGGCCCGGACTGAAACCGACACCCCCGTGCAGTCACATTATGCCTACATGACCTGCACTATATGACAAAACTTGGCAAAAGCCCCTGAATGACATTCAAAGGCAGTAGCTGACTTCTATTGTTTACTGCTGGAATTAAAGCAGAGCACACAGGGTTGAGACCAACACGTATAACTATGAACAAACTCACGTGCACCTCAAACTAGCGTGCGTGAATACAAGTCCGTTGCGGCTGCTTACACCAAACTTCGCTGAACTTAGAATAAACTGTGAGCCATTAGGCCTCGCCAGCATTTCATTTTGTTTTTGATGCTTAAAATCTTTTAAGGCTTTTGCTCAGCTTTGAAATTGAAGTAGTAGTTTGAAATAAGATTGAAAGACGAAAGGTTTTCCCCCATCTACACGGATGAAGCTTGTCTTCTTCTCGACCATGGCGATGTACCAAAGTCTTGGATCAAATTGATAGATTATGACCGAGTCTCAAAGAGAGACTCCCTACGTATCCCATTTTGGGAATTAGGTCAAAACGTAGTTCAGGCTAAGGTTCGCTCGAGTATTTTACCTCACCTTTTAAGCTCTAACTTTTGCCTAGAACCACCCATTCAGGTCTTTGGTCTAGTGAGCTTTCGAATATTGCCTATTTACTATTGCGTAGACCGCCTTTATAGGTTTCTAGTCTAGTAGGCTGCTTTAACTTTTGCTTGGAACTGCCCACCCTTGGGGTTTTCAGCCCAACGAGCTCATCTCAAGGAAAAGGTAGCTTTTGAATTGATTCAGGCTAACTAATGTATTGAATTGTTGCTGTCAAGGTCGATGATCTTTGGCTGTAGCCCCAGATAAAACAGCTTTGATAATGCGGGATCCAAAGCGCTTCGACTGAAAGTGTCTCGCTTTGGGCCATTTTATGCCTTCTGATTTGTACTTGGCGGAACGCCGCTCTTGTTGCTTTGAACAAGGTACGAGGCCTGGAGTAAGGGGACTTGATGCTTCTTTGTCCCTGGATCAATGCAGACATGTCTTTGTGAAACCATGCCAAGACGTTGATGAATTCTTCGAGCCTGTTTGACCGGGCACAATGCTCCTCTGGGGACAACGTTTGAACCAGTGTAAACCATTTGGAGGTCTACCTTATCTTTCAAGTTTATTGAAAACTACAATTTCAATTAATAGGTTGAGCATGCCTTTCGTCTTCTCTTTTGGCGAGGGAACACATTTCCTTGGGGATGATCCCATCGAAATCTATCCCTTCATCGTTAGGGTCGACACAGTTTATGTAAAAGCCAACGAAGTACATAGAAGCAAGATAGTGCATTCAAAAAGAAAGCCCCTCGGGGTTACCAAGTACACCAAAAGACTCAAATAGAAGCTACGACATGGAGGGCCAAGAGGCACAACCTCCGACTCAGAGCTAGACTTAGACAATTTGACAGACACTGTGTCAGACTCAGACTCAAAAGTGTCAATGCAAAATAGACGCGACTTTGAAAATGCAATTTTAAAAGCTACCCTTAGTTTCCTCACAGAGAGGTGGGATCCAGCAGGTGTCAGGCCCAAGCAACAACACTTCGGCTTTCTCAGCTTCTTCGACCAAACCTACTTAGTGCTCCCATGAACAATGAACCTCAGTTTGTTAGTCCCTTCCTTCGATTGATCGGCCCGATCCTCAACCAGTGCTTTACAACTTTCAGTCCCATCTTCTATTTTGCAACCTATGGCCAACATGCCAACCTCGGGTTCAGACGAGATAGACACAATTGGTTTGAGTTGGTTTTGAGGGACAATATAGTGGCTAGGGTTGAATATGGTGGAGCTAGGGTTGATTTGAGTGGAGGTGATAGATATCTGACCAACCAGAGGGTCAGAGTTGTGTTGAGGCAAGGAGTTGGAGATGACATTGGCCTTTGGTGGAACTTGAACCATGCCATTGTCAATGAGATCTTGAATCTCATGTCAAAGACAATAACATACGTCAGTGGGATGACCAGGCATTTGGTGGAAGGCACAGAAGAGATGAGGCTTGTAACTAGAAGGTAGGACTTTTGGCGGGGAAATTAGGGTCAAAGGTTTGAGATGCCTAGATTTGATGAGTTTTTCCATCACTGCGACTAGAGGTGCCTCGAAGATAGAGAAACTCCGAGGTTGGGTTCGGGCCCGGCAGCTTTGGGCATTTTGAACCTGATTGACATCAGCAGCGCGATTGGAGTTGAAAGCTGGAGCATCGCTCCCACTTGTAGCTGTATTGGAGTAGTTGTTGATACTAAACAGCATGCTATTATTTCCAGAATAAGGCCGCAGCTTCGCTTTCTGTGAGAAGGGCTCTTCCCTAGGCAGAATTCCACTCTACAGTGCATCTTCAATGGCCAAACCAGACTCAAAGAAAGTCTCGAAGTTTGCAGATGCTTGAACCAACACAAGGTTCTTGGCATAGTCGGGTTGAAGATTGCGTGAGATGATGCGGAGTTGATCCCTCTCGCTTGGGCGCTCAGTCATTAGAGTGGCTTTGGCTCTCCACCTCTTAACGAAATCTGCAAAGGGCAAAGGACTCCTTTGCTTCCATTTTAGTGGACTCCAACTCATGAGTAGTCATCTTGAGTTGAGAGTTGTAATTGTACTGTGCAACAGAGGCAGCCCCAATGTCCTCCCAAGTTCTTCTTTTGGAGATGTCAAGAGATAGAAAACATTGAAAGGCGGGCCCAGAGAGAGTCTGTGGGAACAACTGAGACATAGCCTCACTTTCCACACCCAGCAGCTTCATTGTAGCATGATAGCCAAAGATATGAGTCTTGGGATCACTGCTCCCGTCGAACTTAACCAAGTCAGGCATCTTGAATTTGTTGGGAAGCCTAGCATTAGGGTATAGGCAGGGACGATCCAGGTCAATTCCTCCTACGCTGATCTTCTTAGATTTTGAGACAGCTTCTTCCAGCTTAGCCATCTTGGCCATAAGGGCGGCCATGTTAGGGTTTTGGACAGGCCTAATAGAAGCAAGGTTCGGGTTTAGAGCAGGCGCACAAGCTTCTCTAGGAATGGGCTGAACAATGAGATGGCCCGTATGATTTGGATACTCGACAAAGACAAGTTCTACATGAACATCCTCATCGTCCTCGCCTTCCTCTTCAAGCACTAGTGCTGGTGGAAGACGAGTGTTGATGAGATCATTCAGACGAGTGATGGAAGCATTAGTTTGAGTGGCCCTCTGTTGCATAGTAGTGATACTGTTCTCGAGGTTCGTGAGCATAGTTTCAAGACTGAGTGGCTGATCTGTCATCGCAGGTTTTTCAGTGGAGCTTGATGAAGAAGCTAAAGATGGGGAAGCCGGCAGCGTGGCTTTTTTCAAAATCGATGGCGAACCCGACTGTAGGATGGCCAACAGTGAACCTGAAGAAGCCTCCGTTGCGACTGACAGGGAATCTAGCCTGACTAGTCTTTGAACCGGATTCTGAAGACGTTCCCAAGTAGGTTTGGCCCTTCCTTTCTGTACTCTCTTATTCGGTGCAATGGCTCCGAACTAGACAGTAAAGTAATTGAAAATTCAGTGACGTTCCTGCACCAACAGTCAATTGCAAGAAGAATGCAATGCACATGTCATCGTCGTCGGTGTCCTCTTAGACTCTACAACTAAAGACAAGGCTGTCTTATGATGTTCGGACACTGCCAAAATGCTCGGAATTCTTTTCGAGGGTGTATCCTTTTTTGAATCGACTAACACAAAGAGATGTCAAAATAGTCTAAGCCTTTGACAATTTCGTTCTCGAAGTTTCAACTTTGAACAACTCGGTGTAGATGACATGATATCGAAATCGGAGTGGCATAGGCGACACAGCGCCATAGCCTAAACGGTGTACGTGCTGCGCACGAAAACCAAGGTGGTATAAGCATCATGACATTATCTCCGTTGTTCCTTGTTTTCTGTTTGAAACCTCGATCGGGTATTTAGACAAGGACTTAGAAAGTCTTGATTTCCCAAAGTCTTGTTGACTTAAGGACTTTGAAAATTGATAACATGCACCATCGAGATGCATGATTCTTCATCGGGCCATGGCAGCGCCGTAATAAGCTTAAGACAGAATCGAAAGAGAGACAACCTAGAAGCCACCCTAAACATGCTCCTACGCAAAACGGTATGTATGTACAGTGTATGCGATAAGGAAAACAGTAACGCGTAGACATCATATGGGGTTAGATGCAAGTAGATCTTACCCTATAGGTACCTGTCTTAGTTTGAAGAGTTCTAATGCTTTGTATATGCAAAGGCCGGTTTTGGTTTGAGGGGGTTCCTCGGACTAAAGCCAAGATATACCTTCCGCTGCCCGCATAACCGCAGAGCAACAGTCGAACGGTAGAATGACTTATCATCATCGAAGGTTGTTGGGCGTTCGGGGTCCCCGGGCTCTGGTAAACCATGCCCGCTTGCCAAAATGCTCCAACGCAGCTATTCAACATCGATGCAAATGAGAATGCTAAAAAGTTGATTAATGGAACAGAATCGCAAATTCGCAAAATGTTTTTTCAAATTTGGCTTACTTTATTTAGTCCATTTTTAGAGGAAACTACACAAGTGATCAATCAAAAAATTCCCAAATCGGATTGGCCGGACACGAGGTCTTGTTTAATCACCATTCCAACCTTCGGCAACGCGAAGCTCACTGTTTTGACAAACTTATAAAATATTGTTCATAAGTGTATTAAACTCAAAGTATAGATTAATATTGGTTCAATTATCCCTAGCAGAGTTGCCACTGTGGGCAGCATGCCCAAAAAAAGGAGGATCGATGAGCGCGCTTTTGGCAAACAAGTGCTCAATTCAGAGTCGCCACTTGGGTTTGAAGGTCCGACACCCAAGGAATCAAACTTGAAACACTCGCTGCGCTGTTTATTTTGAAAAAGTGAAGGACCAGTCCGTCATAACCATATCTGCGTTCGAGAGCAAGGTTACGAGAGGGGAAGGGTTTTAAGGCACCCCTCTGGCCCAATCCGGAGATCAGTATCTACTTAGGCATTTGCAAAAACATTTGCGATTCTGTTTGATTAATCAATTCTTTAGCCAATTAGGACGGGGAATAGTTTAATGAGGATTAAAGCTGTAACAATTTGCAAGATGTGATTGATAGCATGGATGCGAAAGCAATTAGTATAGGATGAAAATAGACTCCTATGGGAGTTTAAACAGACTAAAAGGCTGCTATTTTGGAGTGACATGCGCAAGTGGAAACCAGCATGACCTGATCAAGTTACCACATGCTGATCACACCTGCGCGCGCTACTACACGACCTGTGCGCGCCAGTAAGTCTAAGCCCACAGCTCTTATTTTCAAACCCTCTGGGCTCTGGAAGGACCAGTGCACATCCAAGACAAACCAAGCAGTTATAATATACAATTAAAGGCTGAAAAGCCTTACAAATGAACAAAATACCCCATAAACAATGTGGGGACAAAACAACGGCCTAAGGCCAAGTTACCCATGCAAGGCCACTCACTGGTCAGAGACAGACTAGCACGCGCGAATGGCGCTTTGGCGGGCGCGTATTGCACCCTGGCGTGCGCGTGTTGCGCCCTAGCGCGCGCGTGTCTAAACCTTTTAACCAGTGTTTGGTTTACATGTTTCTGAGTTTTGGTACATGTCTAGAAAGATTCCAGAGGTACTCCATACTAGCAGGTATACAAATTGAACTAAAACTAGCAGTTCTCACAAAAGAAAGTAGGAAACTGGTTATTAGCATGCTTGCAGTGGTGAATATGGAAAGAAATGCATAAAAACAGCAAAACACCAATCCCCACAACGACATGCGCGCGCAACCACGGAGTGGCGTGCGTGTACTATGGACCGGCGCGCACATAGCGCCCTGGCGCACGCGTATTGAACCCCGGCGCGCACTGGTTCTTACCACTACGATCTTTAAAACTCTGCCAGTTTTAGGACCAGGACTGTTATTGATTACCAGCCTTGGCCCTGCCAGCCCCCCTCAGGGATCAGAACAGAAAACAATAGGTATGCTATACCTAGATTGAGTTTGAAAGAGTACTTGAGCTTTGAGGTTTGAGGTTTGATTGAGGTGTTGGGAGGAGAAAGAACAAGCTATACTCTTGAGATTAGGGTTTGTATGTCACCCAAAGTGTGTATTTTGTAACCTTTGAAATTTTTGAACCCTTTTAATGGATGAACCATGGGGGGTATATATAGGGAGAGATGAGGTAGGTATGGAGCTGCAAAGAGAGGTGCTCAGCCAGTCCATGAGGCTGGCTGAGGGTTACTTGGTGGCTAAGCTTACCAACCCATAAAGGTGATGGGGACAGGCTTTGATCGGCGCGCGCGAGTTACACTCTGGCGCGCGTGTTGCGCTTTGGCGCACATGGGTCAACGGTCAAGCTTTGACTGTTGACCACACCTGGTAGCTTGACCCGCGCGCACGGGTTTGGGAGCAGCGAGCGCGTGTACCACCTACTGACACGTTGGTCAACGGTCAAGCTTTGACCATTGACCAACACCTGTCACGTTGATCCGCACGCATGGGCTCTCAACCAACTCATGTCAGAAGGGTTTTTGGCTTTTTTGAAGTGGCTTAGGATTAGGTTAGGCTCAAGGGTTTTTCAAACACTCAAAGCTCAAACACTTTTCATTCCCGAGGTGTTTTTGATCCAATTCATCATAGGGGAATCAAAAACTAAAAGTAAACTAATCTGAAAGCCCAGATTGAGGTGTCTACAGGTAAGAACTTTGAGCCACTTAGAGGACCCCAATCCAGAGCCAAATAGCCTTTCAGACATAATACAGAATCCTAGGAGAATCCATCTTTCGGCCGTAACATTGATCTCACGGCCTCAACTTCATTCTTTCACCCGTGAAACATGTTGCTTGAAAATCTCCTTGAGAGATTGATTCCTCAGCAGCCAGATCGATTCTTCAGCCGCACAATCTATTCCTCGGCCGCCAGATCGTCTATTTTTCAGATTTTGGAATGTTCTGTCAATCGTTTGATCTGATCACCAAAACCTTAGCAATCTTTTTCCGATGCGTTCAGGCTACGCAGCAGATTCGTCAAAAGATCTTGTTGTCCTATAATTCCTTTTTGATTCACGCCATTTGATTGGCCAGAGTGAGTCACCAATTGCCTATATAAAGGGACCTTAGGGTTCCGAAAATATACACAATTCATACATCAATTCACCCTCTCTAGCCACGAAACTCTGCACAATTACTCTCTCATATCCCCTCTTCAAAAGCCCCAACCTTCCGAAGGCATTAGCAATTCGACGATCAAACCCTTGAAGTTCAAACCCTAACCCTAGGGTTTTCAAGAAGCAATAAGTCAATCACACTCAATTCGAAGCAATCAAGTCACTAAGGGATCAAGGTGGTGAGGCCCAGGGGCCTTTGGTTCGTTTTACTTTCAAATTATGCATACTAACTATCATATTTTGATTTTTTGTTAATCGTCTGTTCTGGTGTGAGGAAGAACATCGGCTGGTGAATCAATCCCTCGACCGATACATCCAAACTAGGAGGATCTCTCGGCCGTCACATCCATTCACCGGTCGCGAGATCCATCTCCCTGGGACAGTTTATTTTATTTTGCTTATTTCTGATGCATGCTTTCAACTACTATCTTAGCTCACCATAAAACTGTTTAAAGGCTAATAAACAGACTATGTGTTAGAATTAAACAAAGCATGAATTAATCATATGTCGAACAACTATGGGCCGGTCTCATGACTAGGCAGAGAGGGGTGCCTAACACCTTCCCCTTACTGTACTTTTGGCTCCCGTATCCGGAATCTCTACTTGTTTTTCCTAGTTTTATAAACTATGTGGTGACTCTGTTTTGATGATAACCGTTATCATGTGGCGATGTTCCTAGCCATGGGAATATCCACGATCTTAGTTTGTGAAGTGGAAAGCAAACAAACAAACAGCAACGATCAATCTGTATGGCGATGCCCCGCTTCAGGGAGGTGTCTACAGTTTTTGGCGACTCCACTGGGGACTTGAGAGCCATAACTAAAAAGTTCTACACAAGACTAACACATGCTTTGTTTAATTCATTTACCATATGCATTGAACGGACAACCTCGTTGAGTTCACCTAATATCCCGGCATGACACGGGCTATGTTAGGGGTTCCAGTAAACTCCACAGTCACTTGTACCTAATGGTATATCAAAAAGGAAATCACCCAATCACCGCCTATGATGGGCTGGCGAAAGGACTAGTGTCCTGTGACAATGGAGCACCCTTGAGACCACCCAAACCTTACATATGTTAGAAAGCCATAGAACTTATCAAAATAAAACAGGAACCTACAGGCTAGGAACCTACTTGCATTTGCTTGTAAAAGTTCTTCCTCACACCCATTGTATATATGTATGTTGTAAAGTTTTCATTTGCAGGTTAAACCTTAGGGGGTCTTTTAAAACTAAAAAAGGGAGGTAAGTCAAAACCAACCTAACTAAAGGAAAAATTTTCAGGCAGAAATGGCTGCATCACTGTTAATGTTTAATTCGCACTTTCAAGTTGTCACCAAGCTGTCTAGCCCGCCCCACTCTGTTGCCAAGAATTTCGACCCATCCGAATACATCACTCCGGTGGATTAACCAAAACCTATGGTAACTATCATTGAAGACGATCATGTCATGTTTACAAGAACAGTCTATGAGGAAGAAGTTGAAGGCGTAATTGAAGAGGAAGGGCTTCGCAGAGTCCCAATCTATTTCTATGACCCTTATGCACCTACCGACGTCTATTGGCCAATCGATGTGGTCAATAACTCTGAAACTGAAGAAGCAGAGGAAGAAGAGTCTGTTGACAATGATCCACTAGATGAAATGTCATTAAACCTACTCTTTGATGAGGGGGTCACCAACAATGAAATAAGGGTGATCCACCCCATCATGGATAGCTTTGGTAATTGGTGGGGATTTATTGGCACGTGAAGAGTCGACAACAGCGACGAAGCAAAGATCGAAGCTCAACTGGAGGAGATAACGGTAATAGCAAACCAAATGGCCCTCTAAGACCTGCAGGGTGATAATGATGAAAGTGCGAATCAAGATGACAGTGAGGTGCTGATGATCAACCACGGTGATGAAAAAGACTACTCTGAGCTGATTGTGTATGCTACACAAATTGGACCGTGGAATACACCCTAAATACAAAATAAAAAATGCTAACTCCGATCCTAGTTCCGATTCCGATTCCGACTCTGAGTCGACCCAGTCTAAGTCTAGTGTTTCATCTTTTCAAACAACCGAGTCTAGCAAGAAAAACCTGGTCAAAACACCGAGGCATGATACTTATTTTGAATTTGACTTTGAAATGTCTCTTGACAATTTTAGCAATGAAAAGGAAGATTTAGAGTATTTCACTTTGGCTATGATTAACTGTGTGGATTCTGATAATCCAATTTTTGAGGAAGAAATTCCAAACGAAATTCTAGAATTCATAGAGAGAGAAGAAGAGAGGCATGCTAAACCTTTTTTTCTGAGGAAATAATCACAACAAACATAGGCTCTGAAAACGAGCCCAAATTGGTTAAAATTGGTGCAACGCTATCTTCTCAAGAAAGTGAAAAACTAATCCTTTTTGCTAAAAGAATACAAAGATGTTTTTGCCTGGTCTTATGAGGATATGCCTGGAACAAACCCTGAAATTGTTCAGCACAAAACTCCCTTCCATCTTAGTGCAAACCCAGTTAAACAAAGGCTAAGGCGTATGCGCCCTGATTGGGTTCTAAAAATAAAGAAGAAGTTACTAAGCAAATCAACGCTGGTTTTCTCATAGTCACTGAATATCCTCAGTGGGTAGCCGACATCGTTCTAGTGCCAAAGAAAACTAGGGGAATAAGGGTCTGTGTAGATTTCCAAGATCTCATCAAGGCCAGTCGAAAGGATGATTTTCCATTACACACATCGATGAACTAGTGGACAACACCGCAGAGCATGCATTGCTATCCTTCATGGATGGGTTTTCTGGGTATAATCAGATTCTGATGTCCCCTGAGGACAGAGAAAAGACCACCTTCACCACACCATGGGGAACGTACTACTACCGAGTGATGCCATTCAGGTTGAAGGCCACCTACCATAGGATGGCGACAACACTCCTACACGACATGATGCACAAAGAAGTAGAGGTATATGTCAACGATATGATAGTCAAATCAAAGGAAAGGGGCGGACACTATGAAGCACTTCAAAAGTTCTTTGAGAGGATTAGGCAATACAAGCTAACTCTTAATCCTCAAAAATGCACTTTTGGGGTAACAGCTGATAAAATGCTAGGATTTATCATCACTCAAAGAGGAATCGAGGTAGATCCTTCCAAGATACAGTCTATCATGGAGATATCACCACCAATGACTGAAAAGGAAGTAAAGAGTTTTCTAGGGAAAGTGCATATCATTAGCAGGTTTATTTCCAAACTCACAGCCACCTGCGAACCTCTCTTCAAGCTTCTGAAGAAAGGTGTTGATTTTGAGTGGAGTCAAGACTGTCAGCAAGCATTCGAGGCAATCAAATAGTATCTTCAGAATCCGCTTGTGCTGTCACCACCCATCCTTGGGAAGCCATTGATTCTGTATCTCTCAGTAACAAACACATCCGTGGGATGCATGCTAGCACAAGAAAACTGCCAAGGTAGAGTGCGCCATATACTACCTCAGCAAGAAGATGATGGACTACAAAACGAGGCATACTTCCTTGGAGAAAACCTGCTGGGGGTTAGTGTGGGCCACGAAGAAACTAAGGCATTACCAATTAGCACATCCGATAGTGCTGGTTTCTCGTTTAGACCCAATCAAATATCTTTTCAAGAAGCTAGAGCTTATTGGAAATCTGGCTAGGTGGTTATTGCTACTGGCAGAATTCAATCTGAAATACATGACAAGGAAATCAGTGAAAGGAAGGGCTGTGGCAAAGTTCTTGGCGGACCACCCTGTGACGAAGGCCGAGGCTGAGGATTTCATGTTCCCCGACGAAGACATCTTGTGTCTCCTAGACGACACCTGGCAGATTTATTTCGATGGAGCGTCAAACCAACGTGGATATGGCATAGGGTATTGCTAGTTTCCACAAACGACTCTCATATCCCTCTGTCATATAAACTGAGCTTTGAAGTCATCAACAATCAAGCTGAGTACGAAGCCTGCATTGCTGGAATGGAGGCAGCCTTGACACTAGGGGCAAAAAGGGTGGAAGTCATTGGAGATTCAAACCTGGTGGTGTCCCAAGCAAGAGGAGATTGGAAGATCAAGGAAGACATGCTGAAGCTATACCACTCTGTACTGGAAGATCTAATTCCACAATTTGACTCAGTCATCTTCACGCACACTCCACGAGTGAGCAATAGATTTGCAGACGCATTGGCAGCATTAGCCTCTATGGTCGAGATACCCCTGGGGTTCACAATGCGGCCTCTCATGATTGAGTAGAAGGTCAAACCAACATGAGAATGCACCTTCACCGAAGAGGGTGAAGACGATGGAAGACCGTGGTATGAAGACATGAAGAGATTCCTAGAAGAGGGAGAGTATCCCTCCGAAGCCACCTCAAAGGACAAGATGGCTTTGCGGAAATTTGCCACCCGATTTGTAGTCTGCGGAGGAGCACTATATCGAAGGGCACATTTGGGTCCGAATCAACTTTGTGTCACAGCAGAGGATAGTCGCAAAATAATGAAGGAAATACACGAGGGAATCTGTGGGCCGCACATGAATTGGGCAACAATGGCTAAGAAAATCCTACGTCAAGGATACTATTGGACTACGATGGAGGCTGATTACGCTGACTATGTCCGCCAGTGTTTCAAATGTCAAACTCACGCTAATCGCACACATATTCCCCCTACGGAATTATATAGTATGACATCTCCTTGGCCATTCTCCACCTGAGGGATAGACGTCATTGGAAGTATAAATACAAAGGGAAAATACAAGCATCAGTTCATCCTAGTGGCCATTGACTACTTCACCAAGTGGGTAAAAGCAGCTTCGTATGCTACCCTTAAAGCTTCTCATGTAGCCAAGTTCATCCGCACCAACATCATCTATCGGTATGGTGTGCCTCTGTGACAGCGGATCTCACTTCAAAGGGGCAACGAAGAAGCTCTTCACTGAGTTTGGGATACAGAATCATCGGTCATCTACTTATCGACCTCAAACCAATGGAGCAGTTGAGGTTGCAAACAAAAACATCAAAAGGATTCTGCGGAAGACTATCGATATCTACACGGACTGGCCAGAAATGCTACCTCTAGCGCTATGGGGTTATCGAACGACTGAAAGGATTTCAACTAGGGCTACTCCCTATTCCCTGGTCTACGGGATGGAAGTTGTCTTGCCTATCAAACTGGAACTACCTTCACTAAGGGTTCTGGTTGAGACTAGAATGATCAAAGAAGATTGGGTCCAAAACTGCTACGACGAGTTGGCACTACTAGGCGAAAGAAGGCTAAGAGCCTTATATCATGTGCAAGGGTATCAACGCCGCATTGCGCGGGCATTCAACAAAAAGGTAAAGCCAAGGGATATCAAGGTAGGAGGTATGGTACTCAAAGCAATCCGTCGCCAAATTTCAGATCCAAGAGGCAAGTTTAGACCAAATTGGGGAGGACCCTACTTTGTCAAACGCATACTGTCCGAAGGAGTAGCATACATCGCAGACTTCAAATGGGATGGAACTCGCACCACCAGTCAATATCGACAAGCTGAGAAAGTATTACCCCTGAGAGATGCTTGTTGGGTCGAAAACCACAAGGGTGGGCGAACCCAAGCAAAAATTAAAGCAGCCTGCTAGGTCGAAAACCCGCAAGGGCGGCTTAGGCAAAAACTAAGGTAAATAAAGTGCTCGCTAGACTGAAAACCTGCAAGGGCGGTTTAGGCAAAATCAAGAGCATAAAAGGAGAGGAAAATACTCGAGTGACCCCTGGCCAAAAACAAAAACAAAACAAACCTTTGTGGAACTACGTTCATGGCCTGATTCCCTCCATGGGATACGTAGGCAGTCTCCAGATTGAGATTCAACCACCGCAATCACTATTACTTCCAAATTTCTAGGTCTATCCTAAAGCATACTCATTATCAAACCATGGCAAAGACATTTTGATAGAGCAACCAATGTTTTGTTATTTCCAATGAAAAAGGAAAAGCAAGCTCAAACAATTCTCAACCTATGAAAGCTAGAATCAAACGAAGAAAATCTTTCGAAAAGCATAAGCAATTTGTCAATCTCTAGGTCTTCCTTCTGTTCACACTTTTGTCTTCCAAAAGGTCTTTCTTCAACCAACGCTTATACGAACCTGATAGCTTGTCAGCGAAGTTCTCAACAACATCTTACATCACTCGATTCGGCCAGAAATGAAGTACATTGCAGCAAAAGCTGGCATCATGAACCTTGGAAACAGCAAACTCAGGGTCACCCAAAACTGCGACTTTTTCAGCCCCGAATTGCCTTTGAAAGCAAGCAGGAGAGTAGAAGGTTACTTGAGTGATACCAATCACTGCTACACAAAAATAGTTCATGGTACTTGCGGTCATGCTCCCAACACCGTACCAGGGGCAAACCCATTGGATCCAATGAAAATTACGAGTCTCCATCCATGCCCTCCAAGCAGCCTCAGTTGGAAACTGTCTAGTCACACGACACTTTGTGCAGTGGTCTGAACTATAGGGAAGTCGCTCTGGCGCATCCCATACCCTTAGCTTCTCATAAAGCCATACCTGTAGAAAATAAGGGAAAATTGTGAGTTGTGAGAACACGTGAGTCAAAACAAAAGAGTGATGAGTGAAAAATAACTTGGCAATAAACAAGCAAAGAGCGAACCTGTAATAACAAATGACTGCCTGAGAACTGGGCTGTTGGATTACCCCTCACTGCATCAAGACCCATCAAGGTCTCTGCCAACACTAAGCTAGCAAAACCTGCACGGTTTCCAATCTATTGAGCGAAATCAAGCAATATAGAATCAGCATGGCCAGAGGAAGGGCTGAGCAAGTAATAGTGAAGAAGGCAGACACACAGCGCATGAAAACACGCTTTCTGTTGAAAGACTTAACGATGAGCTTCAGCCGTACCAAAGCGCTGAACAAGCTGTAAGGTTTCCAACCTTCCATTCACCATGAAAAACCTAACTTCATGTTTCTGAACTTGGAGTAGAGCCTTTAGCAGGTTGCCACAATTAAACAAAGGGTTAGGGACAATGAGACCTTCTCTATCCGAATGACCCATGATAGCTGCAAATTTCTCAATAGTAGGGCATAATTCTTCCTTTCTGAATTGAAAGACATGAAGAACTGGATCCCACAAGCTAGTGGCCGCAAGGAGGAAAGCAAAATTCACAGGAATTTGGCAAAGAGAGAAGAGAAAGTCCATGCCGAAGGACTTAAAGTGTAGACAGTCGAGGCCATTGAAGGAATTCATCCACTGATCAAGAACCGGTTGTGCCATATGTAAGAAATTGTTGCTGACAAACCATTGGGTTCATAGAACGCGTACTTATAGGCTAGGTTGAGTCCTAGTTCGAATCGGAATCAGATTCTAAAATTCGCATTGACCAAGTCGGTCACTTGGTCGGCACTTCAATATAACGACCGTAGGATCGATTCTCCAGCCCATGAAAATCAAGGTTGACTCAAAGTCAACCCCAGGAAGATGAATCAATCCCTCGACCGCCAAACCGATTGTTTTCCAGTGAGCTTCCACAGTTCTACTCAATTCATTGAGATACGAATTTTATACTAAACAAAATAGCACAAATACTGATACACAATCATATATCAGAGCAAAAGATTTTGTTTCACATAACAAAAAACTTTTTACATTACAAGGTGAATCATCCCATATTTCCTAAACAAACTATACATCGGTTTCCTATCGGACTAACCTATGCAGGAAGAAAAACAGAAGAAAAAAAAAGAAAAGAAAGAGAAGAGGATGCCGAATCCTCTGGTGGTCCGAACACCAGAGACTAGTTGCAAAAAAGGAAAAGGCACCCCCGGGGCAACATGTACCAAAGAAGCACTGTGGTGCAAAAGAGACACCACATGGCCCAGAAAAATCATCATACCACGTACAGGCATCATCCCAGGAGTTCTGCATCACAGAAACAAGCCATTCATGCGAGGGTCTCTAATCAAGCATCAAGACAAGGCCAAAGACATCGCTGACTCCCTCCGCGATCATTGACCATACGCCGCCCATGGCCTGAACTTGACAAGAATGAAGGAGAAAAGAGGCAGAGAAGTCCTCGGTGAAAGCTCTCAGACGGGGAGAGAAAGAGAAGAGAGAGATGGAATAAAACGACCGAGGCCGCCGTGGCCTCTTATAGGCCCCTGGAAATGAAGCGATTATGCGGAAGAGGCCTTGTTCCTTCGGCCGAGACATCCATTAATCGGCCATTGGATCGATTTCCTAGCCCCCTAATCTATCTTGCTCAGTGCACCAACTCAAGCCCTTATGAAGCTCTGGGTCCATGACCAACAGAGAAAATGATCAGAATTAGCCTTGGGGGCATGCCCGAGCATGGAGCAGCTCCCTCTCTCCTACTAATTCTATCAAGCAGCCCCAAGCCTATTATCTTAGCAGCTCTACACTCGCTACTTCAGTGGCTCCATGCCCATAAGTTCAACAGCACCATCCTCCTTGCACCATCAGCAGCTATGCCTATCTCAGCGGCTCTACGCCCGCTATTTTAGCAGCTTTACGCTCGCCATCCCGCAGCTCTATGCTCGCTCCATACATACTACCGCAAGCTCTACAAACACCATGGCCCTGTGGTCATTATCTCCATACTCGCCATCTCAGCGGCTCTACGCCCGTACTCACTATCATCTCAGTAGCATCATTCACTCAACGGCTCTATGCCCGTGCTCACCATCTCAATGGCTCAATGCCTATAAGCCCACTGCTCAACGACTTTAAGCCTGTTATTTCAAGTGGCTCTACGCCCGCATTTATTATCTCAGTGACTCCATGCCCGTATCCACTATCTCAACTGGCTCTACACCGTAGCAATCCTCAATCGGCACTACGCCGCCCCAATCAACAAGATATCATCTGGTCTCAAGCTCTACGCTTGAATGCTCAAAATCCAACATTTTGAATGCTTGAAGCTCTTTGATTGCCCAACCACTATGTACTGGATGCTCAAGTTTTGCACTTGAATGCTCAAGCTCTACGCTTGAATGTCCAACCACTGCGTACTGGATGCTCAAAGCCTGTACTTTGAATGCTCAGATTCTGCCGTCCAAATGCTCGAGCTCTATGCTTTGAATGCTCAAGTCCAGAACTTGAAAGAAGCTCTATGCTTAAATCAAACACACACGCACGGGCCCGTGCATATCAGCATCAATTGCATCATCATTATCACATCGAGTCTGCATCATCATATCTACTTACATCTAACCATCACATCATATACACACTTTGCATCTATCACTCATGAAACGGGTCAATCCTGCAGTCAACCGGCTCTACGTCTCGATTTTATTGATCGGCCCAATGCCTCGAACCTTTGGCTCTACGCCAAAAATTTATGATGGAAAAGCTCCGTGCACAGACCATCAAAATGCAACCAGCTCTACGCTTCGGTTCAACCACCTTAAAGCTCTAAGCTTTAATTTCTCAGGCTCCCACCTTACGAATGCAACTGGCTCTATGCCTCAATTCCGTTAAGCTTCTCAAGCTCACGCCTTATGACTGCAACCAGCTCCACGCCTCGATTCCTTCATCTCAAGCTCCGTGCTCCAGTTACTGGCCCTGTGCCCCCATATCTCAAAACTTGGCATCTAACTCATCTCAAGAAGATGGCTTGGGTTCCACCCCATATCTCAAAATTTGGCATCTAACTCGTCTCCAGAAGATGGCTTGGGTTCCACCCCATATCTCAAAACCGGCGTCCGATTCATCCCCAACAGATGGTGATGATTCTACCCCAATTACATCTATTCCATCAAGCTCATTCACAAGAATAGACTACCCTACCAAGCTCTCCTCAATCAAAGTAAAGATGATCAAGAAAAGCAAATGACTCATCCACTGTGTATTGATCTACCCCAAAATACTAAGAACACTCTCCGTAAAATTTCCCTCGGCAGCCCTGTTCTCCTTCAACTATTCTCTGCTAAAATCCTGGCAGAGCCCAGGTACGTTGCACTACGGCCTTTAAAGCCCGAAGGTACGTCTTATGTTTCTAACCCTCCAAACTTTTTATTTTTCTTTATTGCCCTCCGAACTAAGGTTGGTCTGAATTTCCCTTGTGAAATACGTAGGCAGCCTCCCAGCCCGGCCATAACAAAAACCTCTTTTCGAAAACCCTTGGAATAGTGGTTGGACCAAATTGAGTTGCTTTTACAGCTTTGACTATTCCTTAAACATGTCTCGCGATCCGTCTAAGTTCAGTCAAAGAGGGGCATCTATAGACACCCCAATTTGGCCTTACGATTATTTCAAGTCCCATCTTGGGGACCATCCCAATGATGATATGGATATAGTGATTGCTGATTGACTTGTCGTGAACCCATGGACTTATGGTAAGAACTTTAAGCCACTTAGAGGACCCCAATCTAGAGCCAAATAGCCTTTCAGACAGAAATACAGAATCCTAAGAGAATCCATCTTTCGGCCATAACATTGATCTCACGGCCTCAACTTCATTCTTTCACCCGTGAAACATGTTGCATGAAAATCTCCCTGAGAGATTGATTCCTCAGCAGCTAGATCGATTCTTCAGCTTCCTCGGCCGCCAGATCATTTCCATGGCCGCTGGATGGTCTATTTTCCAGATTTTGGAATGTTCTGTCAATCGTTTGATCCGATCACCAAAACCCTAGCAACCTTTTTTTGATGCATTCAGGCTACGCAGTAGATTCGTCTAGAGATCTTGTTGCCCTAGAATTCCTTTTTCATTCACACCATTTGATTGGCCGATGTGAGTCACCAATTGCCTATATAAAGGCCCCTTAGGGTTTCGAAAATATACACAATTCATACATCAATTCACCCTATCCAGCAACGAAACTCTGCTCAATTACTCTCTCATATCCCCTCTTCAAAAGCCCTAACCTTCCGAAGGCAGCCGCAATCCGACCATTAAACCCCCAAAGTTCAAACCCTAACCCTAGGGTTTCCAAGAAGCAATCAGTCAATCACACTCAATCCGAAGCAATCAAGCCACTAAGGGATCAAGGTGGAAAGGCCCAGGGGCCTTTGGTTTGTTTTACTTTCAAATTATGCAAACTAACTATCATATTTTGATTTTCTGTTAATCGTCTGTTCTAGTGTGAGGAAGAACATCGGTTGAGGAATCAATCCCTCAGCCGATACATCTGAACCAGGAGGATCTCGCGGTCCTGACATCCATTCACCAGCCGCGAGATCCATCTCCCTGGGACAGTTTGTTTTATTTTGCTTATTTCTGATGGATGCTTTCAACTACTGTCTTGGCTCACCATAAAAATATTTAAAGGCTAATAAACAGACTATGTGTTAGAATTAAACAAAGCATGAATTAATCATATGTCAAACAACTATGGGCCAGTCTCACAACTGGGCAGAGAGGGGTGCCTAACACCTTTCCCTTACTATACTTTTGGCTCCCGTACCCGGAATCTCTACATGTTTTTCCTAGTTTTATAAACTAGGTGGCGACCCTGTTTTGATGATAACCGTTATCGTGTGGCGATATTCGTAGCCATGAGAATATCCACGATCTTGGTTTAAGAAGTGGAAAGCAAACAAACAAACTGCAACGATCAATCTGTATGGCGATGCCCCGCTTTAGGGAGGTGTCTACAAAATGTAGGTGGATTTCTACGGCTGAACTCTCTCATTGCCCACAAGGCACGACTGTCTGCACTCTCCCTAGGAGTTGGGTTTAGAAGGTTTGCAGCTGCAAGAGCTGCAAGGAAATCCCTAGCAAAAGGATTTTGAATGATCGATATCTCCTATCCCTGACCGTGTCCGGTCACTACCCCCGGATTCTCATTCGGATTTTCCCCATTATGGCTAACCTCATGCTCAATCGGTGCATCTCGGTCATGACCACGGCCATGACCACGGCCACGGCCACCCCGACTTTCGACCTCACCTACTCTAGCACGCGTTCTTGGAGGAATCTAGCTACAAGTTATAAGAAAAAGAAGGTTCATCAATGACAACATCATTTCTTGAGGTCAAAGCCCCGAACTATCCCAACACGGGTCAAGCAACTCCACGCCACTCTACTATATTGAAATGTAATGCCACATAAGTCATGTCATGTCAATGCACACAAGCATACATGTTATGCAAAAGGCGTGACATTTTGAACCCATGAGACTCGAAGTCTCCCCACGGTCTCAAGGTATTTAAACCTAGATGCTCTGATACCAATTTGTCACGCCCTCGATTTTCAACATAAATAAATAATCCAATTAGATAAAAGATCCTCGCATAATACAAATAATACCCATAAAAGTCCCCAACTATTTAACTTTACGAGCAAGTCCCCAAAAGCTAAAATTACACAACTTTGGCACCACGGCCCAAATTAACTTAATTACAAGTACGAATCTATTAAGAATATTAAAAACTTTTTAGTCAAAGGAATTCAAGAACAATTAGTTACAAACTCATCTTTATCAAAAGTAAATCAATTACAAAAGATGATTAAGTAACTAAAATAAGGTTAGCTCCCAAAAGGTCTTCACGTACGAATGCATGCGATCTATTGCCCGGTATTTTGTCCTAAAAAGAAAGATTTAGGTTGAGCTACACTAGCCCAGTAGGAAAATCTTTACCAATCTTATGTATCAATATGATGATATGTGCAAAACGAGAAGACAAGGAGGCGTAATTCAAGCAGGAGATAACAATTGACTCATTGGTGTATTGACATTCCTTTCAATTATTCAAACATAAACCATTATCACACATAGTCACCCATTTCACACGATTTATGCACTATACAATCTCAAGTCGGCTCGCTAACCCAAATTTCCACCTTCGGTATTTCCACCCATTGCGTTACCGTATAACACTACGAGGATTACCGTGTTACCACCCCTAACGTTACGGTGATCCTTAACGACTCGGGTTATTGTATTACCACCCCTTGCGTTATGAAACCCCTCTAAGTCTCGGTATTACCACCCCTTGCGTTACGGGACTCCCTAGACTAACTTCTGACCCAATAAACTATTTTCCCATACAACATGCAAGCTAAGACTACCCCATGATGACATTCATAGATAAAACATCATACATTATGCCAACATCATCACAAATGCACCATGAACAATCAAAAATACCGACAATCTATAGAATGCATTTTAATGACGTTTTAACTAAGTAATTTCGTATTCAGTTCTAGCTTATGGAAGACCAACGAAACGAGGATAGCATCAACTAACCAAAGGAAGTCAATTAGACAAGCTTAGGATAGGTTAGGAGGTGTCCAAGAGGATTTAGAAGTGATCGGGAGTCAAAACAATCGACGGAGAAGCAGCAGGAGCAAAACTGGACTTAAGCTCCTTGTATCGATACGCACCAAAGTCGTATCGATGCAACATTAACTGTCTAAAAAGATAAGCTTGTTGTACCACAAGGCTTCGGGTAGCGATTTCAGCAGATTTTCAAACCAATCACAACAACTAAAATCCAACGATCCAAGGCATAATTCTACACCAAATCAATGCATAAACTCATAAAAGAGGTAAAGAAGTCCCTACCTCGCAACAATGGCTGAGACTCAAGTGATTTGAACGAACCCTAGCCTCTTTGAACTTCGAAACTTTAATTCAAGCTCGACCCAAGGATCCCCGAGCTCAAGAACGTGAATGGAAGGCCGTAAAGAGGTTGATTCTTGAAGGTTTTGTGAGATTGAATGGAGTTTTGAGTGTGAGAGAGAGAGAGAGAGAGAGAGAGAGAGAGAGAGAGAGAGAGACTGGATGAGAGAGAGAAAAGGGGAGAAAATGATCTCCTACATGTTCACACCCCTATTTATACCCCTATATCTTTTTATTACACCCACACTCCCTCAATTCTCTATTGTTTCACTTTGGTTCTCAGATCAAATAATCATCAATTAAACCATATTTCTCCAATTATGCATTTGATAAACATTTTCAAATTTTAAAAAACAAATATTCGGGTCTTTACAATCTATCCTCCTTAAAGAAATTTCATCCCAAAATTTTCAACACACGCCAATTAAGAGTTTGCATCAAACAAACATGCTCATGCCGTAACATATATCACCAAACAACTAGTTAACAATCATAAGATTAGAATTTCAAGACTCACATCGATTAACTTGGAAACAAATGCCGATACTTCTACCTTACTTCTTTTTCCCTTTCCCACGTCGACTCTTCTTTCCTAAGATGACTCTATAAGACTCGCACTAACGGGATGGTTTTACCCCTCAAAACTTGCTCGCGCGAATCTAGGATATGTATCGGCTCCTCCCCATAAGAGGCATCGGCTTCCAACTCTAACTCAGACCACTCTAGAACGTGTGACGGATCCGGCTCATACTTTCGTAACATCGACACGTGGAACACATCATGAACGTTCAATAATCTTGGTGGTAAAGCCAATCTATATGCCACTTCCCCGATCTTCTCGATAATATCAAACGGCCCGATATAACGTGGTGCAAGTTTGCCCCTAAGCCCAAAATGAGATATTCCCCAACGAGGCAACTCCTTAAGGAACACGTGATCCCCCACTTCAAACGATAATGGTCAGCGACGACGATTGGCATAACTCTTTTGCCTACTTTGCGCGGTTAACCTCCGTTGATGAATCACTTTGACTTGCTCAGTTGTTCTCCTTTGCGCTTCAAAAAGACATTGACAAATCGCTCTCATACTTTCAGAGGTTTCTTTGATCAAATCCGGCCCGACCAATGTAGCCTCGCCCAATTCGGTCCACACATGGGTGATCGACACGGTCTCCCATATAAGGCTTCATACGATGCCATCTTGATGCTAGATTGGTAACTATTATTGTACGCGAATTCGATTAACGGTAGGTGATCTTCCCAATTTCCACAAAAATCCATAACGCAAGCCCGAAGCATGTCTTTCAAAATCTGAATCGTTCTCTCGGATTGCCCATCCATTTGAGGGTGATACGCAGTACTAAATAAAAGATTGGAGCCAAGAGCGGCCTGTAGACTCTGCCAAAAGCGCGCAGTAAACCTTATATCTTGATCCGACACGATAAAAATGGGAATCCCATGAAGACGGATAATCTCGCGGATGTATAAACGGCTAAGCGTATCTATCGAATCCGTAACCTGGATCGGTAAGAAATGTGCTGAATTGGTCAATCGATCGACTATCACCCAAATGTCATCATGCCCCCTCGGAGATCTCGGTAAACCGGTAACGAAATCCATTGTCACATTCTCCCACTTCCATTCAGCGACTGGCAATGGTTGTAACTCCCCCGTGGGTCGTTGATGCTCGGCTTTGACTTGTTGGCACGTTAGGCATTTGGACATGAAAACGACAACATCTCTCTTCATTCCCGGCCACCAAAACTATCTACGCAAGTCATGATACATTTTCATTCCTCCTGGATGCACGACTAATGGTGAATGGTGAAATTCTCTCAAAATTTCCTCCCGACATGAAATGGGTATGAACAATTTTCCTTGGTATCGCATCGGCATGTATCATCCACCCCTCTAAAGCATTTCCACTAAGAAACTTGGTGCGAAACTCCTTCTTTTCTTCATCTTGCCATTGAGCCTCAATTACCCGATTCGACAAAGTCGATTGAATGGTCAAGTTGCACAAAGTGACTCCATCACGGACCTCTTCAAAACGTAGCGCATACGAACCTAAGTCATTCATCGTCTTCCATTCATGGATGGCTAAACTCGCAAGGTGAGTCGACTTTCTACTCAATGCGCCCGCTATTACGTTCGCCTTTCCCGGGTGATATTGTAACTCAAAATCGTAGTCTTCTAAATGTTCCATCCAATGGCGTTGTCGCAAGTTGAGCTCCTTTTGAGAAAACAAATATTTTAGACTCTTGTGATCAAAAAAGACTTTGAATCTCTCACCGTAAAGATAATGACACCAACTCTTTAATACAAAGACGATGGCCGCAAGTTCTAAATCATGGGTAGGGTAGTTTCACTCATGAGTTTTCAATTGTCACGATCCATATGCTACCACTCGCCCCAATTGCATCAACACACACCTCAATCCCTCCTTCGAGGTGTCACAATACACGAAGTAACCAACTCCCCGTTCGGGCACAATCAAAACCGGCACAGTAGTTAATCTTCTCTTCAATTCCTGAAAGGCCATGTCACTCCAAACAAAACGAGTTCCCTTACGAGTCAATTTAGTCAACGGAGCCGCTAGGCGAGAGAAATCTAGTACGAAATGACGGTAGTATCCGGCCAAGCCCAAGAAACTACGAATGTTGAACACATTCTTCGGTTGCTGCCAACTCATCACTGACTCTATCTTTCCTGGATCAACGGACACTCCATCCTTCGATGCGATGTGACCCAAAAATTTGACCTCGGATAACCCAAATTCACACTTGCTAAGCTTGGCATACAAATGGTGCTCTCTTAAAAGTTCAAGAACGATAGAAAGGTGAGTTTGGTGTTCCTCCTCCGAAGGCGAGTAGATAAGAATATCGTCCATAAAGACAACTACGAAATGGTCAAGATAGGCACGAAAGTTACGGTTCATTAAATCCATAAAAGTTACCGGTGCATTCATCAATCCAAAGGGCATAACAACAAACTCGTAGTGGCCATAACGAGTATGAAAAGCGGTTTTTCGAATGTCTTCCCTCTAAACTCTTAACTGGTGATAACCGGACCTCAAATCGATCTTAGAGAAACAAGTTGCGCCTCGAAGTTGATCAAACAAGTCATCGATTCTAGGCATAGGATACTTATTCTTAATGGTGATGCGGTTCAACTTACGATAATCAATACATAGACGAAGTGACCCATCCTTTTTTTGAGCAAACAAAGCCGGTGCTCCCTGCGGTGACGTACTCGGGCGGATAAATCCCAAACTCTCTAGTTCTTGCAATTGAATCTTCAATTCCCTCAACTCAGCAGGCGCGAAGCGATAAGGAGGTATGGAGATAGGAGCGGTACCAGGAAGTAAGTCAATAGTAAATTCGATTTCTCTCTCGGGTGGCAAATCGGGTAACTCCTTCGGAAACACATCCGGAAAGTCGTAGACAACAGGAGGTAACTCCCCACGCGCGGATACGTCCTTGTCTAAGGCCAAACTTGCTAATAAGGCATACATTGACTCTTGCTCCCGAAGCCCACATAAATACGGCTCTAACAATTCCCGACGCTCCCCAAAAAATTCAAAACAAGCAACCCAAGGCGGACAAATACGGACCCGACGCTTGAAGTAGTCTATGGTGGCACGAAACATAGACAACCAATCCATTCCCAATATAAGATCAAACCCCAACATGTTCAACACGATGAAATCAAAGGTAAAATGATGATCTCGGATGATAAGCTCGCAATCTCAGCAAATACGATCTAACGGCAATCTACGTCCTATTGGGGTCTCAACGAACAACGGAGGATTTATACTCTCGATTTCTAATTCCAAAGCACAAGCAAAAGATACAGCAATAAAAGAATGCGATGCTCCAGAATCAAAGAGTACTCTTGCAAATGAGTTAAATAAGAGAAATATACCCCTCACAACCGAAGTCTTCGGGGCCTGAGAAGTGATAAGAGGTGGTGGAGATGGTATAGCTGAAGTGATAGCAAAAGCCCTCCCCTGAGTCATCTGACTCAGAACATGTCCACCCCGATGACCAGAACCATGAGTAGGCGTAGACAAACTAGCTCCTCTCTCAACCTGAGATCCCTGAACTGAAGTGGTCTGACAGAAGTGAGGCTGTTGTTGCCTCTCCGTGCCCTGAAACGATTATCAACTAAAACCCTGTCGACCCCTCGGCTGCTGTACCGAACCCGACTCGCTACGAGCCCCATCCCCACGAGGACAATTCCTTGCAAAATGACCGGCCTTCCCGCAAGTAAAACACTGGGCGCGAATGTGCCTCGCTTGACCACATTCGTGGCATAAGATCGAAGGTCTATTGGAGACTCCCCGAGTCTCGAACGAAGACGATGGTGGAGGCCTAAAGTTTGACAGACCCTATGAAGTCAACATTTGATCTCGTTGTCTCTTCCTCCCTTGACTACCGAAACTTCTCGACGAAGAACTCATACCCCCCACTGGTTGTCTCGGTTCCCAAACCTTAGGATTTTTGGGTACCTCCTTTAGTATCTCGATGCTCCTTGCACATTCAACAACATCGGCAAATCTCCCTTTGCGTTGCGCCATTGCCATCCTTTTCACGGTCTCATGCAAACCCTTCTCAAACCTCCTACATTTTCTCTCCTCCGTAGCCACTAACTCTGGTGCGAAACGGGACAATGATTGAAATTTTGTAGCATATTCCGACACGGTCATATCCCCTTGCTCTAACTTCTCAAACTCATCTCTCAATTGGTCGCGACTCATTTTCGAAAAATATTGCTCCTCGAAGAGCATCTCAAATTCAGCCCAAGTTATGTTCTCAACATCTGGCTCATTTGCTTAAGCCGCGGTCCTTGCCACTCTCCTTGCGTCTTTTCGTGATTCTAGCACCGACTCCCACCTCTCATTCGCTTCCCCGGTTAGTTGAACGGCCATAATATTGACTCGCAAATCATCCTCTGTGATCTTAAGGGATCTGAAGAGTTTTTGAATTTGGGCTAGCCAATGATCAGCCACGAGAGGGTCACTGCTCGACCCGTCGAACGTAGGTGGATTTCTATGGTTGAACTCTCTTATTGCCAACAAGGAACGACTGTTTGCACTCTCCCTAGGAGCTAGGTTAGAAGTTTGCAGCCGCAAGAGTCACAACAAAATCCCTAGCAAAAGGACTTTGAACGATCGGTACCTCCTCTCCTTGACCGTGTCTGGTCCCTGCCCCCGGATTCCCATTCGGATTTTCCCCATTATGCCTAACCTCATCCTCAACCGGTGCCTCTCGGTCACGACCACGACCATGACCACAGCCACCCCGACTTTCGACCTCACCTGCTCTAGCACGCGTTCTCGGAGGCATCTAGCTATAAGTTATAAGAAAAAGAAGGTTCATCAATGACAGCATCATTTCCTGAGGTCAAAGCCCCGAACTATCCTAACACAGGTCAAGCAACTCCACGCCACTCTACTATATTGAAACGTAATGCCACATAAGTCATGTCATGTCAATGCACACAAGCACACATATGTTATGCAAAAGGCGTGACATTTTGAACCCATAAGACTGGAAGTCTCCCCACGGTCTCAAGGTATTCAAGCCTAGATGCTCTGATACCAATTTGTCACGCCCTCGATTTTCAACATAAATAAATAATCCAATTTGATAAAAGATCCTCGCATAATACAAATAATACCCAAAAGAGTTACCAATTGTTTAACTTTACGAGCAAGTCCCCAAAAGCTAAAATTACACAACTTTGGCACCACGACCCAAATTAACTTAATTACAAGTACGAATCTGTTTAGAATATTACAAACTTTTTAGTCGAAGGAATTCAAGAACAATTAGTAACAAACTCATCTTTATCAAAAGTAAATCAAATACAAAAGATGATTAAGTAATAAAACAAGGTTAGCTCCCAAAAGGTCTTCAAGTCCAAACACACGAATGCATGCGATCTATTGCTCGGTATTTTTTCCGGAAAAGAAAAGTTAGGTTGAGCTACACTAGCCCAGTAGGAAAATCTTTACCAATCTTATGTATCGATATGATGATATGTGCAAAACGAGAAGACAAGGAGGCGTAATTCAAGCAGGAGATAACAATTGACTCATTGGTGTATCGACATTCCTTTCAATCATTCAAACAACATTATCACATATAGTCACCCATTTTACATGATTTACGCACTCTACAATCTCCAGTCGGCTCGCTAACCCAAATTCCCACCTTCAGTATTTCCACCCCTTGCATTACCGTATAACACTACGAGGATTACCGTGTTACCACCCCTTGCGTTATGGTGATCCTTAACAACTCGGGTTATCGTATTACCACCCCTTGCTTTACGAAACCCCTCTAAGTCTCTGTATTACCACCCCTTGCGTTAGGAGACTCCCTAAACCAACTTCTAACCCAATCAACTATTTTCCCATACAACATGCAAGCTAAGACTCCCCCATGATCACATGCATAGATAAAACATCATACATTATGCCAACGTCATCACAAATCCACCATGAACGATCACAAATACCAACAATCTATAGAATGCATTTTAATGACATTTTAACTAAGTAATTTCTCATTCGGTTCTTGCTTATGGAAGACCAATGGAGCGAAGATAGCATCGAATAACCAAAGGAAGTCAATTTGACAAGCTTAAGATAGGTTAGGAGGTGTCCAAGAGGATTTAGAAGTGATCGGGAGTCAAAACAATCGACGGAGAAGCAACAGGAGCAAAACTGGACTTAAGCTCCTGGTATCGATACGTACCAAAGTCGTATCAATACAACATTAATTGTCCAAAAAGATAAGCTTATTGTATCGATACAACACAAAAGCTGTATCGATACCACGAGGCTTCGGGTAGTGATTTCAGCAGATTTTCAAAGCAAGCACAACAACTAAAATCCAACGATCCAAGGCATAATTCTACACCAAATCAACGCATAAACGCATAAAAGAGGTAAAGAGTCCCTACCTCGCAACAATGGCCAAGACTCAAGTGATTTGAACGAACCCTAGCCTCTTTGAACTTCGAAACTTTGATTCAAGCTTGACCCATGGATCCCCGAGCTCAAGAACGCGAATGGAAAGCCGTAAAGAGGTTGATTCTTGAAGGTTTTGTGAGATTAAATGGAGTTTTGAGTGAGATGAGAAGAGAGAGAGAGAGAGAGAGAGAGAGAGAGAGAGAGAGAGAAAGGGGAGAAAATGATCTGCTACATGTTCACACCCCTATTTATACCCCTATATCTTTTTATTACACCCACACTCCCTCAATTGTGGAGACCCATAATTTTGAGGCCGTATATAAATATATAAATATATATATATATATATATATATATATATATATTTCTTTTCTCTCTTTTTTCTCGTGTAAACGTAGGGCCCGCCGAGATAGACGGTGCGGATATTTGGTGTGGCGTATTCATGGAATGATAGAAGGGTAATTGAGGGAGTGGTGCACGTGTGAGTGTGTGGTGTGAGAAGTAGGGGATTATTCCCCCACCTCTATTATTTCTCACGGAGGAGAAATATATCTCATTCTCTTTCTTTCTCACTCTCGGCAGTCTCTCCCTCTCCCTCTCCATCCGAAAACCCTCCCTCTCTTCTCTCTTCGATTTCAACCCTTTAGAGCGTGATTCCGGACGAAGCCCAAGAATTAAAGTTGCTATTCGGAGCACGGGCTTTCCGAATATCTAAGAAAAATCTTGATCGGATCGCGTGGGAGCTCAGTTGACTTGGTCAAAGGGTCGGGTTTTGCTCAAAACCCATGAGGTAGGGATTTCTTACTCTTGTTATGCGTTTATATGGTGTTTATGTACCTAGATCGTGCCTTGTTTCGTTGTTTGAGGTTGTTTCTTCCGTTTTCGAAAATCTGCGGAATAGGGTCTTCGTTTTTTGGGATTTTACGTCTTCTTAGGCTCAGAATTGAATTTTGGTTCCTTCAAATGAAATAGAGTAGACTTAAAGCCCGTTCTAATGCCGCTGGAATCACCCGAAACCGTTGAGAATTAAATTAACGGTGGATTTTAGAATTCAGGTCTCGAATCTGTCACGTTGTTGTCTGACAGATTCATATTGCTTCAGTAAATGCCTGTTTAGCCTTATTTCGAGTGCGAATCTGACTAGAGTTCCTTCGCATCTTTTGTACTTCGTTCGATTGCGCAACTATCGGGACTGGAATCATTCAAAAATATTAACAACTCAATTTATGGTGATTTTTAGAAGATTGAGCTGAAATCTGGAAATCTGGCAGCGTGTAGAGCTGCGTTTTTCATCGTTTGTTATGGTTAAAACGATGCTATTGGTTATGGGTCCTTGTGGGTTTTAAAGATTGGTAAGTTGGTGAACTTTTGGCGTTGGAATCATTGAAAATAATTGAGTACGAAATTTTTAATGAATTGTCGAACACTGCCTGCTCTCTGGGACAGTTTTGGTCCGTTGATTATCGTTCGTCTATTTTGACTCCCTATCATTTCTAACACAATTTGAACATCGTTAAACCATCCCTAAGTTTAATTACTCGAGTTCCAATGAGTTAATGATCATTTAAGTTCCTTTGATACCCGTCAAGCATAATCTTAGCGTCGTTGTAAATGGAATACATGATGTATGATTGTTTAAGAGTACCAAAGGCTAAGTGGGACGTTGTGGGAAGTATAGTTGGTAGACTTGAGCTTTTCTAGTGATCCGAGTGGTAGCATAGTAATGCGTGTTCGCATGATTCACTTATCCTTCAAACTCTTTTGGCGCTCGTTCCATGAGATCTAAGTATCAATATTAGCGAGTAGTATGTTGGAGAGTTGTTATGGAGTCGGTACGATGTTGTGATGTACTAAGAGAAAAAGGCGCGTACAGATTTATTAATCGATGTTCGGTTATGATTGATCGTTTGGAATACATTGAAATGTGATTGTCGATGCGTGCTTGACGTATAAGTCGGTTTGATTGACGTGCTTTATTGTGTCATGAGATTAGAGAAGTGTTTGTTGAATGTGTTGTATGATTATTGGGATTCGAGTGGCTGTAATTGAGAATTGGAATGGGAAAGTGACTGCAACGCAAGGGGTGAAAATGCAGAATGGTTGAGATTATGAGAAGCACCGAAATGGTTGCGAACCTATTTTGAGTACGTTTGATTGGTGGGAGTTTAATAATGTTTCTACATGACATGTGAACGGTTAGGAATACGTACAAGCTGTTTGGAACTCTTCGGCTGTAATCTATCTTCCGTTGTGATAAACTCATTTTTCTCATGTTCACTTAACAAATTCTTTCACTCTTTGAACATATTTCATCGCATTTTCATATAACTTGAGTATAGATTTCTCTACTGGGCTAATGTAGCTCAACCTATCATTTTCAGGTGCACTACAGGGATAGAGTCTTGGAGGGTGTGGAGTGCATGCAGACATCACAGGCTAAAGTTATTATTTGAAGTATTGTCTTTTTTCGTAAATCAAACTGCATTGTACTATTCTCTATTTTGGAATACTATATCAGTTGACAAATTTGTGAGATTCAGAAATTGTATTGCAATTTGGGGTACTATATGTACTTTTGTGAGGATTTGTATTTAAAATGGTATTGTTATTTATGTTAAAAATCGAGGGCGTGACATCAATTCTCTATTCTTTCACTTTGGTCCTCAAATCAAATAATCATCAATTAAACCATATTTCTCCAATTATGCATTTAATAAACATTTTCAAAATTTAAAAAAGAAAAATATTCGGGTCTCTACACCAGCTCCGACTCCGACTCCGACTCTGATGGACATGTGAGCTTTCCCCAAGGCATTGGCTTTGCCGAAGGCCAAGTTGTGGTCCCCGAGGGGGCCGAGCCCAAGGGTGTTATCACTGCAATGCGTTTCTTCGACCTCCACCATATCTGGACTAGGAACGATGAATGGAGTCCTCTGGAAAGATGGAAATGAATGCTGAGATGATGGCTTGATCCTCAGCAGAGTCGCCAATTGTAATGGTTTGATTTGACGGGATCTTAACCGTGATTCAAGTTAGGATCATTCTTCCGCTACTCCGTGCGTCTTCCGCCAGACCTGCAACAAGTCACTAGGGTGATCACCGCCCAGTGACCCTCCGACGATCAAGTTAGATGTAGGGAGAAGTGTATAGATTTAGGGTTATGGTAGAATGGCATACCTCTCTAGGTTAGTATCTCTTTGTATTTATAGACCTTGGTTTGCTTGGCATCCAAGCTAGCGCATGGAGGGGACGCTCGGGTAACTGCCTCGGGTGACGTCATATATGACGTAAGGGATAAGACGGTTATGGAGCACATGGTCAGGTTAGATCCCCAATGATTGTGCTTGTTGCACAATCCTCAAGGGTCCCCCTTGGCGTAACTATCCTCTTTCAGACGGCTTTGGGAGCTCCGGACCGGATACGCTCCATGCTCTTAGATTCCCCCGAAGCCTCCGCCGGGGTTCTATCCCCAACCATTTTCCCGAGCAATGTACCAAACCCTTCCTAAGCCTTTAAGTCATGAGCCGGTTCCCTCTTGGGACCTCGGTTCACCGTGGCTCGATAAGGTAACCGAACCCTTATTCCGAGGCCACTACACTTTGAAAGTTTGGATTTGGACGCGTTTAAAACACGTCCGCAGAGTTGTCTTCATAGGCAGCCGAGAGTGGAATGAGTTCCTAACCATTTAGGAAACTTTTGGAGATGATCGATCAGGTGGTGGGTAAATCATGCCACTCTATTTCCCTTGTCATTCTCCTTCTCGCGCGATTATTAACATATACTACCGATAACATGACTTGACGCAGAAAGGTAACCTATTCGATCTTCTTCGGTCGTTGTCATATCCTTATCATAGCATTTTCACTTTGTTTTCTAAGTAGTTTCTATTTCTTTTTATTCTTTTCCTTCATCACTCCGACAATTCATTGTGCAGAATTTCATTTATTCATTTTCCTTGCTGAGGTGAAACCTTGTGTAGACACCCCGATTTGGAAATCCCGGACATCTTTTAAGTCCCCGATGATGATAAACAAAGCATGATTTAAACCTTTGGATTGATCTAAACCTTTTGGAGCGCTACCTTTCGAAAACCGTACACAAGTGGCCTATAAGCTTCCCAATAATTAAAACGTGCCTTGAAAGCTTTAAACAATGCTCTTTGTACTCAAAGGAGTGAGAAAACACCTTAGAACTTGGTATGAGAGTGCCGAGTAACACTTAAAATGAGTGAGTACGTGTTTTGGCCATCGTGGCACCAACGGTCTATGGTTTAGTCTGCTTTCAGCCCATTTTTTCATAAATCAAACTTCCTTATTTTTATGTTTGGATTCCACCATCTTTTAGCACATTCAAAACCCTCTTTATCGATACGGAAATCCTATTTGCACCGATGAATAGTGTAGGGAAACGGTACCGACTGCCGCGCGCGGCCGTCTCCGGCCCTAGACGGCCGATCCGAGCCGTCCAAAATTTTTTTAAAAAAACTATATACACAAAAAATAGGGTGTCTAGATCAAGCACCCTACACACATTGGATGCCATTGATTCCCGCGTTGGGCCCCTCGGTTTTTTTTTTTTAAATTTTTGGACGGTTCGGATCGGCCGGAGACGGCCGCGCGCGGCGGTCGGTACCGTTTCCCTACACTATTCATCGGTGCAAATAGCACCACTCTTATCGATATATAATAAGTCTTAATCCAATTTGAAATGAGGGAGATACAAGGATTTTGCCTAAATGACTTATTTTTCGACCACCTGAGGGTAAAATTGTCATATCTTTTGATGTACAAAATTATTTTTATCCAAACAACTTGGGTTAGAAAGTAGACTTAACGAGCTTTCCAACGGTTCAAAGAACACCCAAAACCGAGTTCGGGAGTGTCCGGGGCGGCCATTCGAAGTTCGGCCTGTTGAGCAATCACCTATACCGTACGGCGGTCAACTGTGCCGTACAGTGGTCAACTGTACCGTACGGTGGATATATTTGTACCGTACGGTAGAGTTTTTAACCGCCTAAACTTAAGTCGGTTGGGATGTGCCGTACGGTAGAGTTTATGTGTCGTACGGTGGACACAAAGTCGGTTAAAAATGCGTGCAGACCAAGTTTGCTTCATTTTCAAGCCATTTTCACTCTATAAATACCCTTGCCTATTCCCATTTCGGAGGACAAGTCATTTTTACTCCTTTTCACTTTCAAAAACACCGAAACACCTCAAAGCCAAGTCCAAAGCCAAGTCTCATACGTTGTCACTACGGTGTACCTAAGCTTCCCCCGCTCATCCAAATTCACAAGAAGGGCCACCACATCAATCGCAACTCTCTGAAGGAAGGTTTTCATTCCGAAGGTATAAACTTTCTGTTTTTTGTATTCTGAGGGGAACCAAATGGCCTTAATTGGTTCCTTATACCAGCCTCGGGTTTGAATGGTTCAAATATTGCATGAAAATCAAAGTTGGTAGCCCACCTATCTCTACCGTACGGCACACATGACTGCCGCACGGTGGAGGGTTTTCAGGGGAACAGTTTCGTTTGCAGCTTCTTTCATTCTTCTGTTTTAGTATAATATGCAATGCTATTTCATGTTTTGTTTAAAGCAACACATGTCATGCTAGTTAAATTCATGGAATGAATCAGTCACATGCCATGTTTTCAACATGAGTATAGTTTACTTCATGCATGTGCTTACATGCCTATTTAGGTCTCTAAATGCCCTGTAGTTCGCTTTAAGCTGCTGGCCACAAGAGCATGTACCATACGGTTCATACGTCTATTGTACGGTGCTGTATCATGTGGAACAAAGTCGTTATTTGCTTTTTTCTGTTATGTGATTAATTAAAGCCTACTTATTAGTATTTCTATCTGTTAAAAACTGTTCACATGCTGTAATTGATTTGAGTGCAAAATTGGCCACAAAGATTAGTACCGTACGGCACCTACTTCTACCGTGCGGTGGAGTTTTTTGTGGTACAGAACATTGTCTTCCATTTTGGGCTGTCCCTTAATAAGTGTCCATTTTGTAAAGTTAGTGGGTAAAAGTTGGTGCATTGTCTATTTTATCCCTAAAAGTAGATTTCTTTTTGAAAAGTAAGTGAGTAAAAGTGTAATGATGATGGGTAAGTATGGAAAGTGGAGGAAAAAGTTGATGTGAAAGGTATAATGATGATGTTTTTTTAATAAGTTGGAATTACAAAGCAGGACACTTAAAAATGGACGGAGGGAGTATTATTAACAGTTTCAATATGGGTTGACTGCTTAGAAAATGACTTTTGGTGGCTTAATTTGCGGCTTAAGAATTGGTCAAAAACCTTCTTATAATGTTACATGTTTGCCTTGTGTAAATCCCCGAAAATCATACTTCCTCCGTCCATATTTGTTAATTAGTCCATTGTCGGCAACCGTATCATGTTTTAAATTATCTATATCTTTCAATTTATAATGAATTTCATAATTTTGAAAATTTTGCATAATAGAAATAATTGATATCTATCAAACAAGATCTATGTTGCATATTTTTAGAAATTCATATTGAAAAATATGTACAGATTTTTAAGGAGTGGAATAGTGAATTAAAGTGGATAAACAAATACGGACGAAGGTATTATACAATTTCCGATGGGAAGTGATTTCTGCACTCTCCAAAGTTAACAATTTGGGGAGAGCGACAATCAACTCCATACTTATTTTAATTTGGGGAGTGCGAAAATCAACTCCATATTGATTTTTGGGGAGTGTGGTTAATAATTTTGGGAAGTGCGAAAATCACTCCCTAATACCTGAAATAAGCCCATCAATGGGAAGAAACAAATAAAGAAAAGAAAAACTCATCCAAGGAAAGAGCACTCACACATAGGTGGGGAGATTCGAACTCCTCCTCCTAGTGAAAGCGGAAAAAAAGGGATAACATGAAAAATGGTAATCTAGAACAGATTTGTTAATATTGAAATAATGAAGTGTTGGTTGTTGATTGGGTATATGCTTTAACCCCTATATTTACACTGTACGCATATGGAATTTAATCTTATTCCTTTTGATAACTCAATATGTTCGGGTCAACTTACATCCACCTCGATTAATTTCTGAAGACTTAATTCAACCCTTCATTAGGAGAAAGTTTGATTAACATTAACTAGGACAAAGCCCCATAGCTAGAAACCAACCCAATACGAGTTGATACAAATACTCATGGGGTTTCAAACATCAAACTTAAGGAAGAAGTAGACTCAAACCTTGCAAGTCCGGCCAAGCCTTCACATCAACCCTATGGGGTACTTACTACTTAGGGATGGCAATGGATAGGGTATGAGTTGGGGGACCCTATTCTATCTCCTATCCCCAATTCAGGAACTCTTCTCTATTCCCTCCTCCATATACGGAAGGGATCGATAATTGACAATCCAAAGACAATATAAATTAAAAACAAGAAAGAACAATAAGATCCATATTACATATAAAAACAATATAAATTAAAATATATAGACAATTTTGTAGTAGGTCACAAATAATGAAAAGGAATAAACAAATCGGGACAGATGAATTACTTAACAAGAAAGAACATAAGACTTTAAATAAAAACAATTCATGAATGGTACACCAACCAAACAAAATCTATTTAAATGCAACATAGAATAGTTTGACTTTAAAACGCCATTTAAAGCCAAGAGTAATATGCCATCTGCTTGAATCAGTTATATGTGAATAATAACTACGAAGCCATTACCAGCGTTTATAATCCTACAAGTTCTCTCAGTTTTTGATGGATGTTGAGACTTATTGCATGTGGTGTTAAAAATAGGGTAAATATTTACTCCATCCGTCCCTTTTTTAGAGTCCAGTATTCTATTTTGGGATGTCCCTATTTAATAAGAGTCCATTTTGTAAAGTTAATGAGCAAAAGTTGGTACATTTTTCATTTTGTCCCGAAAAGTATATTCCATTTTGAAAAGTTAGTGAGTAAAAGTGTAATGATAATATCTTCTTAATAAGTTAGAATTACGAAGCTGGACAATTAAAAAATGACGGAAAGAGTATTAAGTACCACCAATTTCACATTGCGGTCGATCTGAGACTAAATAAATACTACTCCAGTTAGAATATTGCTGGAGGACAAGTATAGTCCACCTAACGCAATCAGTATTTTTCTTTATAATGAGAGAGAGAGAGAGAGAGAGAGAGAGAGAGTTGATGCCATTAATAACGTAGAATAATGTCACATTTTATATTCAGGGGAATTTGGTGTGTGTAATTATTTTTAAAAAACGAGCTTTAGTCCAGTGCATTCACGATAGATTATGACACATGAATGTGATGTACCAGCTCCTACACCTTTTAATATATAGTCCAACTTAATTTTTTTTTTTTTTGATACGTAAGTAATTCAACTTAAATTTTACCTTACAAGTTGGCCAAATTTTGTTTGGGTTCTGTGATTTATTGTATCTTCTTTGCACTTTTTTCAGCTTTAACTTAAAATTATTTTGACTTTTCACTCAAAGGTTCCTGACAGGAGTAATCTAAATATAAAACTTTTATGCCAAAAAAAAACTATATCTATAGATTATTACAAAAAATTTAACATATAATTCCGCAGTTGTATTTAACTTAATCATTTCTTTTCATTATTCCATATACGTACTGTTTTTTTTGAACGGCAAAAAAATTTCATTAATCTTTGAAATCCATATACGCACTGTTAACTTTTCTTATTCGAATCAAGGATCCCTAAAAATGTTGCCAAAAGTTTCTTGAAGACTCGAAGACAAAGATCGATAACCTAAAACACAAAACTCAAAAGGTGAGGCTAGCATTAACTCCTTTTAATTTTAATCACTTTTTTCCCCGAATTCTGATGGGGTAGATGAAAACATCAAGCCATATAATATAATTTTAAATTTCCATTTCATTTGAATTTTTACTCCCTCCGCCCCCAACAACTAATCCCTTTTTTAGAGCTACGCACATTAATTCCTAGATGAAAAAGTATTGTTGTATTCTTTTAAATGAAATTTTTACTCCCTCCGCCCCCAACAACTAATCCCTTTTTTAGAGCTGCGCACATTAATTCCTAGATGAAAAAGTATTGTCGTATTCTTTTAATTGATTTTCTAAACTCTGTTCCACCGGACGTTAAATATAGCATTATTTCAGTTCATCCTGAATGTAGCATTATTTCAATTCGGACGTTGACACGATTCCCTCAAATGGCCTACAATCTAAATACGGGCCGAGGAGTATATATTCATTTTATTTAATGCTACCCATATAGTTATTGTTGTACATGTGAAAGATGGAAATTATATATAGACTGTTGTTATCCGACGGGTTTGGAAATGAAAGCAAACAGAGTAAAAGAAAATGTATATATGACAATACTTCTGTCATTTCATTTTTAAATGGTAAAATTATGTTGGGTAGAAAATTATGTTGTGTGATGGATCCTAAGCTAATGTGTGGTGAAAAGTACCCTAGAATATTGATGCCCGAAAGCCACTTAATAATTATCCCAACAGGAGTGACACGCCATATAACACTACAATAGGTAATGGCTTTAGGGACAAAACATATTGATTGCGAAAGCTAATATTTTGCACAAAAAAAAAAAAACCATACAATACCCCAAGCAGAACTAAAGACTATCAACCTAGAGGGCAGAGTAGTCATTTCACAAAGGACCATGGACGAAAATTCGTCCACCCTCTCGACTTTTAGGTCCTGATTGGATGCAGTCATAGGCTAGCTCCCCTCCATAGCTCATCCACCCTGATGAGAGGATGATTTTGTTGGAGATATGCCTTGAATTTGGGATGGTCAAAAAGATATTTGACTTTCTAAAAGATTTGTTTTCTTGCTGGTTTAGACTTTGGGTGCAAGGAATTTTGTTTCGGCAAGTATTGGTTTTAGGAAGGACTCTGAGGTTATAAATATAGCATTATTCTCTTCATTAGGTTTTGGACTTCTTGAGTAAATCCCTTTGGAGAGGCCCCTAGGGGGTCTCTCATGTTGAAGATTAGATATTAGGGTTCTGGTTTATGATCTATTGGGTTCCACCTAGGGTTTTAGTATCCCTATCGGGTTCCGCCAGAGATTTGACCCTAGATATCTGTAATTGAATGCTTCAACGAGAGTTATGGGTATAGCCAGCTCTGTGTGTTATCTCCCCGTTTATAGTGGATCCTCTGGCTCTTCTCCCGTGGACGTACCCAATTTGGGGAACCACATAAATGTTGTGTTCTTGATTTTCGCTTGTTGTTTTGTTTATATTCTCAATTTTGTTTTCGGCACAACAAATTGGTATCAGAGCTCCGGGCTTTCAATCCAAGGCTTTCGTTTTCAGCTGCGTATTGTGCAATTGGTGATCATTTCAATGGAGTCCATTACGAAGTTGAGAAGTTTGTTCAACAAAGATTATTCAAGGGTTTTTTGTTGGAGAATTATAAAATTTTGTTGAGAGGTTGAGGAGGAGACTAAATTTATCGGTATACTTGTTGGGTAAGTAACTCCGTGGAGTCGGTAATTAACTCTATGTGGAGTTTGAGCAGATCTTCGTGTGTATCCAGGAGGGATGCGTTGGGTGGGAGGTACCCGTTGGAAGATAGAGGCTCAATTTGGAGGCATGTGTGGCTAGGTTTCTTGAGTCGCGTTTACAAAGTCAAGTAGGTGTGCTTGAGCCTTACTCATTTGTGCCATTGGTGACTGCCCCATGGGGGGCTTTTGGGGAGATGAGCGATTGAAGGAGAGGATTGCCTATAGTGTTGAGTTCAAGGGAATTCAAGTCAAGGTGAAGATTTGTTGGAGATATGCCTTGAATTTGGGATGGTCGAAAAGATATTTGACTTCCTAAAAGATTTGTTTCCTTGTTGGTTTAGACTTTGGGTACAAGGAATTTTGTTTGGGTAAGTATTGATTTTAGGAAAGACTCTGAGGCTATAAATATAGCATTATTCTCTTCATTAGGTTTTGGACTTCTTGAGTGAATCCCTTTGGAGAGGCCCCTAGGGGGTCTCTCATGTCGAAGATTAGATATTAGGGTTCTAGTTTATGCTCTATTGGGTTCCACCTAGGGTTTTAGTATCCCTATCGGGTTCTGCTAGAGATTTTTACCTGGATATCTGTAATTGGATGCTTCAACGAGAGTTACGGGTATAGCCGGCTCTGTGTGTTATCTCCCCGTTTATAATGGATCCACTTGCTCTTCTCTCGTGGACGTACCCAATTTGGGGAACCACGTAAATCTTGTGTTCTTGATTTTCGCTTGTTGTTTTGTTTATATTCTCAATTTCTTTCTCGGCACAATAGATTTGACATGATAAATTTGGCTGGGTTTGACTGCCAAATTTTGTCTCTCCTTGTTAGTAATTTATTTTAATCAACAGGTATCAGTAATCTTAACGTGTGGAGATTAATAAGTATTTAATAACATGGAGCTCGAAATATAATTGAGATAAGGACAAGAGTACAATTACAATTCTGTAGTGGGGTGAATTGTAATTTGTGTGATAAGAAATAAAATCCTGGTGGAATTAAGATTCTTATTTACACAAGGAGCCCAGATTTATTTCTCCTTAGGTCCCTGCCCTAGCCCTATAAATATACCGCTTCATTCTCTAGGTCATGAGATGTTTTTTGAGAAATCAGAAAAGTGGGCTAAGAGAGAGAACCAACAATCACGTAAGGTTTCCACAAACGGGTACGTGATTCGAGGTATAAGGGAATATGGCAGAAGATCGTAAGGTACGGTTGAGCAGTATTCGTGGCATACAGCAAGATGTGCTATAACAAGTTCAACCAGCGTTTGTGACGCGGGAGTTGTGGTAAAACCCTAATTCCGCCTTGTAGGGTTTTTGCAATTTTTTGTTGTCTAATCTGTACGCGTCATTACTGGGTCTTGGAAATTCGATTTCCCAACAGTGGTATCAGAGCAGGCTGTAATCACGGTTATGGATTAAACAGACCATGTTGTCCGTAGGTCATAGAGGGTAGAACGTAGAACTGTGTTAATCTTTGTTTGGCAGCGTTCTTACCCAGCTATTATGGTCACGTGATTTTTGTTGATTTTGTGTGATTGGATCCCACAATAATTTTTTCGTGGTTATTGTTATTTATTGGGTACCACGATTATTTTTCGTGGTTGTAATAATTAACGTGGCATGTGTTATTTATTGGGTGTCACGATTATTTTTTGTGGTTGTAATAATTAACGTAGCATGTGAACTCCAATGGAGGCATAAGATCAATGTTTGTATGTTTCTTCGATTGTAATAGCATTCGACGGTTATTCAAAGATAGAAGATGGTAGATACAAAAGATACAAGTTGTTTGGCTCGCAGCAGATTTTTTTCGGATTCTGTAGGGTCTGATCGCAGGGCTATTTTGACCCAGTAAACGTTGGAATTAGAAAATCTATTCTTTACGAAAGTTGTAGATAATTGAATTTTGAATCCAACCCAATTCGAATCACTTCAATTGGAGTTCGGATGAGGAAGATATGACCAACATACTGAAGGCTGTGCAATTTACGCAGGAATATATCAAATCCGAATTTTCTTGCCTAAGCACGGTTGGATTTTGGTTTCCTTGATTGATTCAAAGTATCTAAGCTTTCCACACAAGTATAGTTGAAGGATTTCAAGTTTGAAAGGACTTCTTATTGCTTAAGGATTTCAAGTTTGGAAGGATTCCTTGTTGCTCAAGGATTGCATCTTTGACCATAATAGCTGGATTTTTTATCTTGTGTTTCCTTATTATTTGTATTTCCATATTATTTGCATATGTGATAGTTTACCATATTGGGACAACATGGTAATATTTGGCTTTTGACCTAGATCACGTTTTTTCTTTTTTTTTTTTGCAAACTCAAAAATTTGATAACCCTCACAAATTTTTAAATAACTAAGTGGAAGAGGGAATTTATTTTGGATAAATTCCATGGTCTCCATTCCTAGTCGGTAGATGATATAATTAATTTTGTGTGTTGATTTCAGAACCTTCCTCTCTATCGGACAAAATAAAATTATGGCATCATCGATACAAACTTCCTAAAGGGATAGCTCTAAGATAATTGTTGTGCGGGTCACTTCTCCATCTGAGGTGGTTCATAATGGAACAATAGGTCTAAAAGCTAGGTAATGGTATGCACTTAGTTATAAATAATAATATCCTCTCTATCTGAGTCACTGTTATTATTTATAGGACTGAAGCAATATTGGCTATTTAATTTTACTTGGCATGGTCTAGTGTCTAGATAATAGAGTTAAAAGGTTGTGCCTATCTACACGAATGATGAAGAGTAGACAACCTTCCCATCGAGCCATGCTCTTCGCGGTGTGTAGGGTTGCCAATGTTTTTCTTTTAACACGTGGTTGAGGGAACCAATATTAAAATGAAATTCAAGTTTGCATTGCCCTTCATAATTGTTGTTATGTGATTCTCGGATTCAAAAATGGATTTTTTCAATCCACTTACAATTATTCTCAAAGATAATAAATTTACTGGATCAAATTATATTAACTGGAAAAGGAATTTGGATATTGTGTTAACTGCTGAGGGGTACAAATTTGTGTTGTCTGAGGTATGCCCTCCTAGACCTAATTAGAATGTCACAGAACAAGAAGCAAAATTTTATAAAAATTAATTGGTGAGTATCACCCATGTTGAAGGGATCCTGATTAGGGATCATGTTCTGAAGATGATAGCTCTTCTTAATGAACTAGAGATCCTTGGAGTTGAAATTGATGGAGAAACCAATATCGATTTTATTCTTAACTCACTACAGTCTGAGAGTTTTAAGTTGTTTCACCCGAACTATTCTATGAACAAAATGAATTTAATTTTGGTGAAACTTCTTCAGGAACTCCATGCAATTGAGGGTCTTATGGGTGTAAAGAAACCATCTGTATTAGTGGCGGTAAAGGATTCTACTTCTAAGTTGAAAGGCAAGAAGAAGCAAAACAAGTCTTAGAAGAAGATTATGGAGTAAGTTAGAGCACCTTAAGGTGGAGTGAAAAAGCCTAAAGGCAAGTGTTTTCACTGCAAGTAGCAAGAACACTGGAAGAATGAATGTCTATTCTATCTCAATAAAGTGAATAATCAAGATAGATCTTTTTGCTAGTCGTTGAATCATGCTTAGTGGTGTTATCTACCAGTGCCTGGTGTGTAGATATGGAGCCATTAATCATGTTTGCAATTTGTTGCATGGGTTCCAGGAAACCAAAAGACTAAGTGATGGAGAAATTTATCTGCACATGGGTAATGCTACAAAAGTGGCAGCAGTTGTAGTAGAAAATGTTATTTTAAATTTTATTAACAATAGGAGTTTAATTTTGAGAGATTATCTTTATGTTCTCATACTTAGAAGAAACTTGGTTTCAGTTTCTAAGTTGATTAAATATGAATATTTGATTTATTTTAATAACTTTGAGGTTATTAAGGTAAATAAACTTTTTATCTATTCTGGTCATTGGTGGATAATCTCTACTTTATTAACTCTATATTTCTTACAGTGCAACTGCATGAATTGAATAACACTAATAATATGCCATGTAAGAGAAATGAGCCTTCTCAATTGAACCAAACGTATCTTTGGCACTTATGCCTTGGTCATATTAATCTGAATAGAATTTCTAGACTGGTCAGGGATGGACCTTTAGGTTCATTGGAAGTTGAGGAACTTCAAGTCTGTGAATCCTATTTAGAACATAAGATAACCAAGAAGTTTTTTTTAATTAGCAAAAGGTTATAGAGCCAAAGAGCCGTTGAAATTGGTTCATTCTAACTTCTGTGGACCCATGAATGTCCAAACAAGAGGTGGTTTTGAGTATTTCATCACTTTGATTGATAATTACTTAATGTTTGGAAACATTTATTTGATGCACTGTAAGTCTAAATGCTTTGAGAAATTCAGGGAGTATAGGGCGAAAACGGAGAAGCGTATGGGTAAAATGTCTTAAGACACTGCGATCTAATTGTGGTGGCGAATACCTCTAGAGAGAGTTTAGGGAGTACTTGTTAGCTGAAGGGATTACATCCCAGTTATTAGCACCAGGTATCCACGTCAAAATGGTTTAGCAGAAAGAAGGAATATGACTCTTATAGATATGGTGAGATCAATGATGAGTTATTCACATTTGCAAATTTCGTTTTGGAGACACTGAAAACAGTAATGTACATTCTTAACTTGGTACCATCTAAGGCAGTACCATCTACACCCATAGAATTGTGGACTTGGGGCAAACCTAGTCTGCAGCATGTTCGGGTTTGGGATAGTCAAGCACATGTGCTGAATGGGAACGCAGATAAATTGGAATCAAGGACATAAGTTTGTCTGTTTGTGGGGTACCTTAGAGGAACAAAATGTGAATTATTTTATAGTCCTAAGAATCAGAAGGTCATTGTTAGCACCAATGCCCGATACTTAGTGAAGGACTATGTAATAGATCACAAGCCTAGTAGGAAGATTGTTCTAGAGAAATTGAGAGGAGAGGGACCGACAAAAACTTCTTCAATACCAGTAGAACAAGAGGTTACACTGCAAGAAAGAGTTTTTGACACACCAGTACCTCATTATAGTGGGAGGGTTGTTGTCCCAATCGGTATATGTTCTTGGGAGAATCTTATGATATGATTCTTGATGAACAACATGCTGAACCCTGCAACTACAATGAGGAACTAGAAGGTAAAGATGCGAAACTTTGGCAAAAGGCTGTGAAATCTGCATCCACATAATGGAACCGGATGGATTCATAGCAAAGGGTCAAGAGCACATGTTGTGCAAGCTTAAAGAGTCTATTCATGGACTCAAGCAAGCATCTAGATCTTAGAGCATCCGTTTTGATCAAGCAATCAAGTTTTTTTTTGGTTTTGATCAATGTCCGGATGAGTCATGTGTGTACAAAAAGCGCAACAGAAAAATGGTGGTGTTCCTGGTACTATATGTAGATGATATTCTACTAATCGGAAACGATGTGGGAATGTTGTCTTCGGTAAAGGTGTGACTATCTAGCCAGTTCGATATGAAGGACTTGAGAGAAGCCGGCCACATCCTTGGGATTAAGCTTATGTGAGATTGCAAGTATAGGATGTTGGGCTTACCATAAGCTACTTATATCAATGAGATCCTTACTCGTTTTAGCATGCAGGATTCCGAGAAAGGGTTCCTCCCTTTTTAGACATGGAATCAACCTATCTAAGGATTAGTGTCTTAAGACACCTGAGGAGATGGAGAAGATGAAGGCAGTTCCTTATGCCTTGGCAGTAGAAAGCCTCATGTATGCTATGATGTGTACTAGACCTGATATTTGTTTTGTCGTTGGCATGGTTAGTAGATTTCAGTCTAATCTAGGGCAAAAGCATTGGACTGCAGTGAAACATATACTCAAGTATCTGAAAAGAATTAGAGATCATATGTTAGTGTTCCAATCAGAGAGTCCAGTACCTTATGGGTACATAGACTCAGACTTTATGTCAAACAAGGATTCTAGAAAATCTACCTCCGCATGTGTGTTTATCTTAGGAGGTGGAGCCATAAGTTAGAGGAGTATTAAACAATCTTGCATTGCTGATTCCACCATGGAGGCCAAGTATGTGATAGCTTCTTAAGCAGCCAAAGAGGCCGTTTGGCTTAGAAAGTTCTTGATGGATCTAGAAGTGATTCCTTTAGTGCAATTAGTTATTATATCTATTGTAACAATAGTGGTTGAATTGCTAACTCTAAGGAGCCATTGACTCATAAGAAGGAAAACACGTCGAACGTAAGTATCACCTGATTCGATAGATTGTTCAGCGAGGTGATGCAGCTGTGTCCATAATCTCATCAATAAACAATCTAGCAGATCCTTTTACGTACAGTATACAGGCTAAGACTTTTGATAGTCACGTAGAGGGAATGTGAGTGAGATGCATGGCAACATGACTTTGAGTCTGAATGGGAGTTTCTTAGGAGGTTATGTAAACATTATGTTTTTATATGATGGATTAATATTGTTATGTATTAATTAGTTTTATCCCTTTTTGATGAGAATCTTTTATGGGCAATGTTTGCATAATATTATTGTATGTTGTGCATGTGTGTCTTTTATTTTACAAGGTAGATGATCTGGTGTGTAGAGTTCAGCTTACACACAGAAGATCGGATCATCGGTTCTTGAAAAATATAAGATATGATTCACAGTCTTAGATGGAACTGGACACACCATTGGTAGGACTGTAGTGCAATGTTTAGTAGGTCTGTCTTGACTACAGGGAACAGTTTAGTTCTAACTCATTGTGCTAGTACACTTTGTGTGTATTGAACAAGACCGCATTGAGGTAATTGTCTTTGTACTGACTTTATAAGACAATTGGAACCTCAGGGTTATTATGAATACTTCTGCTTTTAATCCAAAGATAATTATTAGAGGTATATATTTAATGTTGTTGACTTTGATTCATTAAAGAGTGAGATCTTTATACGATCAATAGTCTCGGTAAGTTGGGTCGCAACATTATGCATATGACAATTATTAATTCTTAATGGAATCAACGTCCCGATAGGGATTGATGATACCCCTTGAGTAAGCTTATAAGTTTCAAATATGTCAAACCCTGCAAGTGGATTTTGTATCCGACATATCGAATAAGTTAAGCGGATAGTTTCAAGATAAGATGTTGATTAAATGGGAGATTGTTAGTAATTTATTTTAATCAACGGGTATCTGTAATCTTAACGTGTGGAGATTAATAAGTATTTAATAACATGGAGCTCGAAATATAATTGAGATAAGGACAAGAGTACAATTATAATTCTGTAGTGGGGTGAATTGTAATTTGTGTGATAAGAAATAAAATCCTAGTGGAATTAAGATTTCTTATTTACACAAGGAGCCCAGATTTATTTCTCCTTAGGTCTCTGCCCTAACCCTATAAATATACTGCTTCATTCTCTAGGTCATGAGATGTTTTCTGAGAAATCAGAAAAGTGGGCTGAGAGAGAGAACAAACAATCACGTACGGTCTTCACAAACGGGTACGTGATTCGAGGTATAAGGGAATATGGTAGAAGATCGTAAGGTACGGTCGAGCAGTATTTGTGGCATACAGCAAAATGTGCTATAAAAAGTTCAACCAGCGTTCGTGACGCGGGAGTTGTGGTAAAACCCTAATTCCGCCTTGTAGGGTTTTTGCAATTTTTTTGTTGTCTAATCTGTACACATCATTACTAGGTCTTGGAGATTTGGTTTTCCAACATCCATAACTCATCCCCCTCCAATGCACAAACGGGGAATATTTTACTTGGAAAGCTGCTTGGGTATAGACAACACGTATAGATGGCTTCGGAACCCGTCTCAGCTCCCACAAAAGCCCAAATTTTGAAGTGAAGTTGAATACTTTGTAAACGCCATCATCGATATCCGATAAAGCTGATTTTTTTGTGGGAGTTTTAAAAAAATATTTTGAGCAACATGAACAGTTCTGATCATTTTTGTGGAACCCAAAACGGGTCCTAAAGCCATATGTACACAGGTCTGTCATGCACATACATTTATGTGGGGTTCATCTCAAACCCCACAAAAATGATTCGAGCCGCTACTTTTCTAAATATTTTTTTTAGGGTTCCTCTAAAAAATCACCTCTAATGGATATCGGTAAGGGCTTTCTCAGAAATCGTAACTGAATCATTTTGTTTTACCTTGCGATTTCTGAAATAGCCATTACCGATATCCATTCAAGCTAATTTTTTACAGAATCCCTCAAAATAAAAGTTTAAGAATGATGAGCGGTTCAGATAATCTTCGTGGAAACCAATATGAGCCCCACAAAAATCTGTGCGAGTAGCACAACTTGTATTACCTAAATGAACCTTGCTATTGGTACCGACCACCCCATACCAATGGGATATCGACAGACACGTGGGACCCACTCTAGATCCCGCATGGATGATCCCACACTAGTGATCTAAGTCGTTCAGCTCAATCTGATATGTGTAGGTGCTCAATCTGAACAAATCATCCATTATTTCATTTAGATTTTGGATTGAGCTGATTTTTCACGGGTCGACTCGGTTTTTTCCAAAAATTATTGAATGGCTAAAATCATTTGTACAGGGACCCGTGGTGGACCCCGCATGCCCGTCGATACCCTATCGGTATGTGTAACGACCCTGATTTTTGGTAAATAAAAAAAATCATTAAATATTTGAATTTTATTCTAATTACTTGAATTTGCCTTTAAAATTCCTTTTTAAATTCTAATAATCCATCATAATTAGATTTGAGACTTATAAAATTATATCTTTTCGCACCGAACAATCTAGTCATTTTCTAAAGACAAGTATGCTTATAGAAGCACTTGCATATTTTCCTAGTGTGTATAATAAAATCTTAAAGTTATGTTTCTTGGCTAGAAATCCTACTCGGCCAGTCTAGTTAATTCCTAACTAACTAGTTCAGCCAATCCAGTTACCTTTGGCTAGTTTCATCTAGTTGAACCTTACGACCCTTATGAATCCTCCTAATTTCTAGGTGAACATTTTCACCCACCCTTGAACCTTGTGAACCTTTCTACACCTTGGTTGAACCTTTTCAACCCTAGACTAGGAAATCATTGCACTTTTATGACTAGTCATTTCAAGACTTTATTACTCATCATTACTTCTTCCAAGAATATCTTCTCTCATCATTACCTCCTTACCCATTGAATAATAGTTTGTAGGGTAATTTTTATCCTTTGGGTAGTAAAAATAAGACTTCCTATTGTCTAAAAAATAGTGCTACCATGGACTTGTCTAATCAAGACCAAGTTTGTTCTTCCAAACAACCATGATTATGTACTGTTACATCAAGTAGCCCATAATTCATCATTACTTCCTTCCTCATTCGTATAAGTAACCTTGACATACATATACATATATGTGTGTATAACACCCTAAAAATTTTCTAGAAATGCTACTTGAAAGCCTTATTCATTCTTTTGCATTGACAAGTCACTTTCAAAAGCTAACTCTTTAATCATTTCACTTTCCATTGACTTGTCATGTTCCCCACTCATCATTGTGCTTTCTTAATCAAATCACTTTCCTAGAAAGTGCATTATTCTTTCTCTCCATTGAAAGGTCACTTTCAAAAAGATATTTCTTCCAAGAATATCTCTTCTCATCCTTTCCTCTTTACCCATTGAACAAGAATTCGTAGGGAAATTTTTATCCTTCGGGTAATAGAAATAACACTTGCTTGAGTACCTAGATTTGACAAGACATGTCATTAGAACCCTTCATCATGAGCTAGATTGACTTAGACTTGAAATGACAAGAGAGGGGAAGACCATGCCTTGTAATGAGTGAGATTTGACTCATCATTGAAGGAAAAGAACAAGGAAAGAGAGAGGGGGATGTTTCGGCCATAAGAGGGGGAGGGAGAGCTTCACCCTTTGCCTATAAATAGAACCTCATTCTTGCCTTCCAACTCACACCTTCAATCTTCCCACTTCTCTTTCTAGAATTCTTGAGTTTGTTCTTTGTTCTTCTTGTTCTTGAGTTCTTCTTGAAATTCTTCAAGAAACTCATTCAAGACTGCCACTAAACCACCACTCGACCACCCTTTCGATCCAAAAAGTTTAGTAGTTAGTGAGTTCTTCTTGAAATTCTTCAAGAAACTCATCCAAGACTGCCACTAAACCACCACTCGACCACCCTTTCGATCCAAAAAGTTTAGTAGTTAGTCAAGAACTAGTTTCAAGAGAAACCTTTTCTCTTTCGAAGCTACCGAAGCTTTCCGTAGGAAGTTACTCCATTCGACCGCCGACTTACTTTTCGTAGCCGCCCTACCGCCAAGAAGAATAGTAGAGTGTCCTTACTCTCTAACACTAAGTATAAGTAGATTGACCTTACTCACTATCTCTAAGTATAAAAGAAAACTTGTATACTGCTTATATCGTTTGAAATGCATAAAAGAAAATTTGCTAGCAAACTTGTTTTACTAAAACCATGAAGAGAAATATAAGCATGTTGAATGACTAGACTTTTACTACAAATAAACATATGTTGTTTTGAACTCCCTAAAAAGAAAGAAAGAACGGATTTCAAAACGTAAGAAATAATAGTTTGATTGAAAGTATTCATATTTTAATCTTAGGATGGTTATGAGCATGTATACATGTTTACTAGGATTTCTTGTTTTGATGTATGATAAAGCATAAGCGATTTTCACTCCAAAGGTGTCCGTCCATGTTATGCTTTAAGTATGTGGTAATTGCTTGAATGTGATTCTGTGAACATGAGCATGATAAAATAATATAGAGTTGGATGATTTTGCTAGTTTAGTTTCAAGATTACAATGAATAATTTATGATTACCTACGTAGAAAGTCCTGCCACCTAGGGTGTGGTTAATGAAAAGACGTGATTTAAAAAAGAGAAATGGTTTAAAAACCACAATGTGGGCGGACATGGTAGCCCATTGTGTGGTGTGTGGTGTGTGTGTGTACCAATGGGAACCCGAGGCGGCAGAACTATTGTGAGAATACTCGGGAGACAGGAACGGTGGAACCGAGGTTGGGTGTGTAGCTTGGTTATCCGCAGAAAGAAGCCAATGCAAAGTTTTGTGTGCCAATGGGAACCCGGGACGACGGAACCATTGTGAGGATACTCAGGAGACTGGAACGGCAGAACCAAGGTTGGGTGTGTTAAAAACGATTTTGGAAATGTTGATTTGGTAAATGAAAGGTGAAACGAGTGACACGATCTACGATTTGTCGCGTAGGAGAAACTCAGAAAATCATGGACACCAACGCCAGTTTAGATAGTGAATGTGGATATGTCATTATTAACTGTTTTGTCAAATATGCATGTTGTGGGCTACCACAGCCCCGTGTGAGATCGGGGCGGCCCAAAAAACATATACCGCTCCGGCTAATCAATTTGAAAAATTTTGAAAAGTCGCCACCCGGATTTGTGGTTCGCCACCCGAGAAACCGTTTTTTGATTTGAAAAAAATTGATTGATTTGAATTGAAAACCAGAGATCATTCGAGAGTTCGGAAGCCACGTTACGAGGGGGGAAGGGTTTTACGGCACCCCCCTCGCCCGACGCGACGTCGGTCTCTACTAAACGTTTGTGGGATTTTTCAAATAGATTTTGTTTCATTAAACACGTAGCAGGTATCCGCAGGTATGGCAAATAGGTGGTGTATGCAGGTGCTTGTGTACAAGGAATGATGGAATGATGATGGACACATGCATGATGGCAAAGTAGTATAAACTGCCACTGGATCAACTCTCGAGCGCTTGAGAGTACACTCGAGCGCTTGGGAGTATCGCTGACCAAATCCTGCAGAGTTAGTTAGTCACAAACAGGATGCCAAATAATGGTGTATACTGGTGTATGTGCATGGGAGAGTAATGGTGCGATGAAAGACAGCAAAACAACGGGGAAAGAAACACTCCTCACTGGCTTCACTCTCGAGCGCTCAAGAGCATTCTCGAGCGCTTTGGAGTGTCTGAATCCCCACCTGAACTTTCTGTTAGCACTGACACAACACAATATAAAGACTACAAAATGGAATACCATTACACAGACCACTGGCTCAGCAGAGGACTTGAAAAACAGAGATGGGACCTCAAGTTTTCAAGTCATGTATCCTTGCCATTACACGAACGGATCTACAATTTTAAAGGAGCAAATGTACGCATCCATGCATGCAGAAGCTCGGAAAACACAGAAGACAGGGAAAGTGAAATGAAATGGCATGCATGTACTCCTGAACGCTTGGGAATGGATTCAAGTGCTTAGGAGTGAGCCGCATACCAGCCTACTCTCAGATAGAAAATGGCACTGCTTCACCATGCAAACACCCTTATCTGAGTTTTTAACAAGGGAAAATCTTATTTTTAACTTAGGAAAACTTTATTCTTACTTGAAATTTGTAAGGAATATTTGTGTTTTAGGAAGAATGATCTTCCGTGTCTGCATGCCAAAATAAAACCATTTTGTTTAAGAGTGCATCTCCTCCCAGCCTGCTGCTTAACGGAATGCCATGCATAGTTCTGGAAACAGTCCCGAGCGCTCTGGAGTACTCTGGAGCGCTCTGGAGTATTTCCAGTAGGGGGTTTTGGGAAAACATTGTTTGTGGACTCTTTGTTCTTGCTTTTTCACTAAGGTCTACCAACCATACACCAGTATTAAAGACTGGGACCGGCTGAGAGACCCTTCTCCTCAGAGAGAAGAACAGCCTCTTGATTTGAACCAAAGATAAACAGCCTCTTGGATATCTATCATTTAGCTTGTGACAGAGATGCGAAAGTTTATGTGACGCGGCGGAATTCACGAGAGACTAGTTAGCGTACTAGTCCAAACGAGATAAACAACTCGTCACAACGAGCAAATCTTGCGCACAAGAAAAAGAGAGAGAATCTCTGTAATATTATTGATAAAAGTTTAAAAGTCTTTTTAATTGAATAGGTTACAGCCCTTTTTATAAGACCCTAACCCTAGAAATCCTACTGTAAAAGAAATAATAAATCATGCCAAAACAAGCGGCATTAAATAAAAGATATTTCCTAATTAATTAAAATAAAATCCTAATTCTTGTAAACCAAGAATCCTAATAAAGGCATAAATCAAAATCAAACTGAATACGGAAAGTTAATAATTCTAACCTAAATGAAAATATTCCTAGCTAAAATCTTATTCTAAAACAATAAAAATAAAATACAAAAACTCTCCATTTTTGTCCTACATCAGTCTCCTTTTCTTCAAAAGAACTCGCCCTCGAGTTCTCATTAGAAACTTGCCATCTACCTTTCCAAATAAATAAATATTTGGAATACTTCAACTTTTCGCTCGTCTTCCAATAAAAGTACACTCGCCAAGATAGTTTTTTTGCACACTTCAATTGATTGACAATTTTCACAATACGAGAATTGAGTGAAAACTCAAACTGCTCCAACCCAAGAAAATCAATAAATTGAACGTCATGCAGAAATTCCAATTTCTCTTTATGTTGATCCATAGCAGAATTAATTGGTACATCATGTATGAATGATGTAGCATTAAGAGATCTTGTACCAAATTCACCATTGGGACCACTCATACTTCTGTGTGGCTCACAAGGCTCAATATTAGGGAAGACATCATCATGTCGAGAAATTATAGGTCCTGATTTATGACTTTCCTCTTCCTTTGGTTCTCGTACTTGATACAATGTTGCGATATTTTCATCCTTGCTTGCAATTACCTCATTGGTTGCACCTCCATCTAAATCCAACCGATGTTCAAGCATAGGGGCACTCAAACATTCCTCTTTGCCACCAACTTCTTCATCGCCAGCTTCTTCTTCGTCACCAAGTTCAATCCGATCTCCCTCCTCTTTTGCAACTTCTTCAACATCTTTGACAATAATGGTTGTATTCTGTTGCTTTGGCCCATATTTTTCCTTCAGTAATTCCTCATAGTTCCAGGGCAAAAATCTCTCCACCAAAAGTTTTTTAATTCTCGACCATGCATGAATTCGACGCTTGCCCAATCGATCTCTTGACGATTGTAATTTTAACCACCATTGTAGCGCCGGGCCCGTAAGCTTCAATAATAAAAACCTCCACCTTTGTTCAAAAGGAGTTTTCGTATACTTAAAAAAATCATCAATGTCCAATATCCAATCCAAACGATCTTCAAAAAATTCAAGACCACTAAATTTTGGCAACTTATTGTAATACCTGAAATTTGTTTGTCGCTTTATCGACTGATAATCATCATGGACCTCGAATAACTCGCCTTCAAATTCATTCCTACTATCGTAGTGATAATAAGAATATCCTCCGGAGACGTTTTGGTGAATAGGTTGGTTGCGGGCAAATCCCTCAACGCGGTTCCTATTCTGGTTAAGAGGTTGGCGATGGGCAAATCCCAACGCGCGATCCTTCTCAACCCTTTCTGGCCTTTGGCGAATTTGTAGAGTCAACCCATGCAGTAAATCACGGATCTCTGCAAACTGAGTGCGAGTATCTTGACGGATTTCGGCTAACTGAGTGCTTCGATCCTGCATTTGTGTTCGGGTATCCTCCATCATCTTCCTTAGGTCAGCACGCCCACGACCAACGTCAATGGGTGTGTCTTCAACTTTGTTTGGTGACATCGAACCAGGCAAAGCCTTGCTCTGATACCACTTGACGCAGCGGAATTCACGAGAGACTAGTTAGCGTACTAGTCCAAACGAGATAAACAACTCGTCGCAACGAGCAAATCTTGCGCACAAGAAAAAGAGAGAGAATCTCTGTAATATTATTGATAAAAGTTTAAAAGTCTTTTTAATTGAATAGGTTACAGCCCTTTTTATAAGACCCTAACCCTAGAAATCCTACTGTAAAAGAAATAATAAATCATGCCAAAACAAGCGGCATTAAATAAAAGATATTTCCTAATTAATTAAAATAAAATCCTAATTCTTGTAAACCAAGAATCCTAATAAAGGCATAAATCAAAATCAAACTGAATACGGAAAGTTAATAATTCTAACCTAAATGAAAATATTCCTAGCTAAAATCTTATTCTAAAACAATAAAAATAAAATACAAAAACTCTCCATTTTTGTCCTACATCAGAAATGTTTCTACCTTTGCTTGATACTTTGCTCCTTGGATGGTTGTGAAAGGTGAATGTGGAGATCAGAAACCAAAAGTACTCTGAGTCTCTTGCCCTTTTCTTTGATGATTTTGAAGAACACCCTTGAGATTGGGAAGGAAGTTTTTGTTTTTGAAAATGTTTTCCTTTTGGATAGGAAAGAGATGAGAGAGCGAGTTTTTTTTAGAGAGAGAGAGAGCCCCCTTTTCAGCTGCAAGACATGGTATATATATAGGGGATATAACCCATGGTCTTGAAAAATCAAGTGATTTTTGAAATAAAACCTTTTTTTTTAAAGAAAGAAATCTTCAGCTGATCTCTTCTCTGACTGAGGTTGAGTGTTGACTCACCTCAGTCGGAGCAATGATGGCTTGCATGGATAGTGGGAATCTTCTTCACCCATTGGGCACTGGGAGAGGTCTCGAGCGCTTGGGAGTAGTCTCGAGCGCTGGGGACATCATTCTCGAGCGCTTGGGAGTGAGCCATGCCAGTGGTTTTTGAAAAACAGTTTTTAGCGCTTGGGACTGCTTCTGAGCGCTTGGGATTGATTTTGGCCATTTCTTTCAAGGAGCAACGTCTCAATTGGTACAAGGCTTGTTCTGACCCATATTCATCATCGGGGAGCCTCAGGGCCACAAATTAAGGAAATTTGACAAGTCCAAATTGGGGTGTCTACAGTTGCCCCTCTTTGGACGGTGCTCGGCATCATGTTTGGATGCGAGTGTCGCCCAAAGATCGAGACAACCCAATTCGAGCCAAATCAAATCCTCAATTTACGAATCAAATGCAGATAAAAAGCATATAAGCACTCAATGCATGAGGTCGTGTCTCCTCAGACTGCCTACGTACCCCGTTTGTAGGGATCAAACCAGCGTAGTTCTTTGGGGCAAATGCAAACACGTGTGAAGCATGCATTGGAAAGAGATCGACGAATGCCTCGACAATGATAGAGACAAGAACTGGGGCCCATCCGTTACTCTGTTCGGTGGACAAAATGATGAAAGAAGTATCACGCGCTGGGTAAAACTTCTTGCGAGTACATCGACAATTGTGGAATTTAGAAAACTTTTATCGACCTCCAAGCAGAACTTTTTGGGCAAATGAGGATGATCCAGAATAGATCACGAAACGAAATCTGCTATCGATTACTCTGTCTCGACTCGGATTTAAACAGGACTGAGATTGATTTTGTAAAAATTCTTGAAGGACAATGATCATTAATCAAGGTGCTATGCATGAGCTTACGAAGAGTAACAAAAAGAGTCAAGCACTGGGGACCCACTCCCGAGCGCTTGGGAATGGTCTCGAGCGCTCGGGACCGTCGCTGGGGACCACCGGCCCTTCATCTTCTTCTTTGATTTGGGGGTTAAAACTCTGGTTCTCGAGCGCTCGAGAACCAGACCGACGGCCGCTCTTACCTTCTCGACTGCTCTCACTCTCTCAACTCTCTCACTCTTTCAGCTCTCTCACTCTCGATCCTTTCCCTCACAGTTCTCACTCACGACCCTCTCTCTCTCTCGATCCTGCAATGGCGAGGGGGAATGAAGACATGGTGGTTGGCGGCAGCGAAGGGGCGGAGCCCGTCGGTCAGGAGATCGGGGTTGGTGCCACAGTGGTGGCAACCGAGGGGGAAGGTGGCGGTACAGGGGTGGAGCCCAGCGGCGGGGATGCCACAGTCGGTGCCCCGGTGGTGGCGGCCGCTGGTGACCAGGGAGTGGCAGCAGCAAGGGGCTCTGGTAGCGGGGACGGGGGTTCGGGCAGGCCTCTCACCCCTACCGTGGAGGAGTTGCTTGTGGCTGCCGAGCGGGCGAGTGACGAGGGACCAGCTGACCTTGGGGGCGAGGAGGTTATCATTGGGCAGTTCAGCGAGACGCCGGTGCTGAGGACGGCGACGGCGTTGGAGCCGAGGAGTGGGGATAGCGGGATTGGGTCCTCACGCCCTGTTCCCTTCGTGGACGGGGACTTCTTAGAGGGCGTGGAGCCTCGGGGTGTCTTGGACGCGCTCGGTCTCGACTCCGTGGTCACCGCGGTGCTGAGGGATGCTAGCACGCCTGAGGATCGGGCTTCGGCGTCGCTTTTGGGGGCTCTGCTGAGCGGAGCGGGCTCGGATGCCCAGGAGGCGGTTGTACCGGAGGCGGAGGAGTTGGGAGGGGATAGGGTGGATGCCGAAGCGGCTGCTGAGGTGCGGGTTACCGCGGTAGATGAGGCGAAAGCCTACCTGGAGTAGCGGCGAGCCTACCTGGCGAGAGAGCAGCCCGAGTTCACTCCGGCTACTTATGCTCCTCGACTGCACTTCTTTGAGCCTGTGGAGATGACGGCTTACATCCCCGGCCGTGCCGACTATCCTGAGGAGATGCTCCTCCGGGATCGAGCTTCACACATCTCCGCTGGGTGGACTACGGTGAGCTTCTGATCACTATCTTTTCTCGAATTTCGCAATTTACTTCGAATTTTATTTCCTGCTTGAGATCTAATGCTATTTCTTGCTTTGTTGAAAAAGCGCACGACGGACGTGTACGGCCACGGGGGCTCAGCCAGCTCCCTGGCGCACTTCAGGGCCTTGCCTGAGAGGGTACGAGCACTGGTGGAGGCAGCAGGGTTCGGGCCTTTCGTACAGCTGCTGACAGTGGTGAGGGTAGACCGGGCTGTGCTTACAGGGCTGGCGAAGAGGTGGTGGGACACCACCAACACCTTCCACTTCCAGTTCGGGGAGATGACGGTGACGCCCCTCGACTTCGAGGCGATCACAGGGCTCAGGGTTGGCGGAGACCCGATCCCCTACGACTCGAGCCTGGTGCTGGACGACGCGGCTCTGAGGTGGTTCCTTGGACGAGTGCCACGCCACAGCGGAGGGATGGCAGCTTACGGGCAGTTCGTGGAGTACTGGAACCACGAGCCCGCGACTGACGAGGAGGCGGCCCAGATGGCCCGGGCGTACCTGCTATACTTGTTCGGGGCTTCTCTGTTCCCGAACAGGCGTAGTCGGGTGCACCTGTGCTACCTAGTGGGTTTGGTGGACCTGGGACAGGCGGGGCGCTTCGACTGGGGAGGTGATGCTCTGTGCACGCTCTACTGTCTCCTTGGAGCTGCTTCTCGCGGGGTCGGAGACACAGTTGGAGGGTATTGGCGAGTGTTCGAGGTATGATTTTGAATTATTGCTTTTGAATTGCTTTCGACTACTTTTTGACTTGAATTATGCATTTGAGATTGATTCAACCTGAATTATGAAATTTGCAGCTTTGGGCTTACGAGGTTCTTGGGATGTTCCCGCCCGAAAATACTTGTACGGACCCGAACCTTTTTCCACGCGGCTTAGCCTGGGGTAAGGCGTACTGAAGGGAGAAGGAGCGACGAGGGGAGCTGATGACTTTTCGGCGCTGGCTGGATAACCTGACAGGGGTTGTGGTACGATCGACATCTCTTGCTTTTCTTCTATCAAACTTTTCATAGAGTAGACTTATGAATGGATCCCAAAATTTGAATTGCAGGTTCACTGGGACCGGTGGGCGGGGATGGGGGCTGACTTCCTCCCGAGGAGCCGGGAGGTGACACGGAGCAGGGTCCTGCTGGAGTGCCCTCTGGGCTGGCAGTGGTACCTGGGGGATCGAGTGACTCAACAGTCACTCGGTCTTCCAGCGTTCGTGGTTCCCGGGCTGCTTCCCCCACGCGTGCAGAGGACTGAGTCCTATACTCGCGCTGAGCTTGAGCTGTTCACCATGCCGAACATGGATCTAGAGAGGCACCTGCGACGCTCTTTGGACTATGCTGCTTATGCAGACCGGTACTTGGCGAGGAGCCTGGGGGTGGAGGAGGAGTTCGAGAGACGAGTAGCTGGAGTGGGGGCTTAGAGAGACGAGAGCAGAGCGCCGAGCCGCGGTGGTCGCTCTGCAGGGGGTCGAGGACGAGGTGCTAGAGCCTCCGTTGGTGGGCGAGGTGCAGGCGTTGGAGGTAGGGGAGAGGGGAGTACGAGGGTCCCAGAGACCGGTGAGACTTCAGCACCATCGGAGTTGTCGATGCTGAAGTGGACTATAGGCGTGACGAGTTCGTCGGGCGCACGGGAGGTGATCAACGTGCCACGTCTCCCACAGCCGCCGATGCGGTTTCCTGCTCAGGTATAAACGATATTTCCGTTTGCTTTGCATATTGATCACTCCCTGCTTTTATATTCTGAATCTTGGATTATTCTGTAGGTGCCGCGAGAGTGGGCTGAGTAGGCCGTGATGCTGATGGTGGGGATACGCCACCTGCTGAAGGATTGCGCTAAGGGGAGGGTCCTTCAGACGAGACCTGCCCCTGCGACTGCTTCTCCTGCTGCCGCCCAGGTACGACATGCACACATATCCCACCTTTCGATTTGAGCAAAGTTACTTTCGAATATGCACAAAATGAGAAAATGTTTGTGATATGCAGGTGCAGCCACAACGTTCAGCTAGGACGCGTCCGCGAGGTACCACGAGCCCTCCCGTTCCTGTCGGCACGCTAGGTCGGGGTGCAGGACGTGCGCCACGGGTTGCTGCAGGCGCGGGACGGTTCGAGGTTTTGCCTCGGGAGGCGTCTCAGCAGAGACCAACTCGCGTGGAGCCGGAGGAGTCGGAGGAGAGATAGAGGATGGGACGGGGGAGTCCTCTGAGTCACGTGTCTTAGGGACGTCGGACTCGAGTACTGCTTCTGGCCCTTCCGACGACGACGGTGACGACGAGCCCAAAAGTTCCGAGTCCACGGGACCACAACAGAAGAGAATTCGACGGGTCTAAGCCTCGGGTTTTGCTTTTCTAGTTTTACCTTGCACATAGGCCTGCGTGCCATCGTAGTAGTAGATTTTGGGCCTGCGTGCCTCAGTTTTGTTCGGGCCTGCGTGCCCCGGTAGTCAGGATTTGGGCGTGTGTTTGCCCCAGTTTTTGTACCTCCTTCTTCGCTCACTGTAAACATCATGTTCATTTATGAGAATTCGCACTTTGTTCTTTCATTCGTTCACACTGCTGTCACAGAATTGTATTTTATGAAATATGTTCGTCTAGCTTTGAAAGAATGTAAAGAGTACGCGAATTTCGACCAATACTCTCAATGTGAGGGATAAAACTTGACATTGACACCAAATGACAAACTTTCGAGCGATCGATCATGAAATTTGGACTTAAGGGTTTTTGATCGTAACCGAGTGTGCTGCGCGGTTGACAATGAGTGTTGTGACTCAAGGGGACTGGGAGAATCACCCAAAATGTTTTTGACATTCGACGCTCGCATTTAAAATGATGATTTTGGTAAGACCGAATGATGAAAACTTGAATTAAGAGTGTCGACACACCTTTGGGGCGCGTCGAGCGTGTTGCTTGATTCGACCAAATGCCCCTGATACAGATTCCGGCATTCCCAAGGAATGAAAAATCTTTGGAAAACTTATGACTTTACACGTGACATCCTTGAATACTCGACAAAACACACGAACAGAACTGCTGTACCCCTTAGATAACTGCTGGGAATTGTCAAACTTTCAATGTTGCATGGAAGCCAAGATGGGGAAATTGGAGTCTGCTGCAAAACAGCAGAACTCTCGAGCGCTCGAGAGTGGTCTCGAGCGCTTGGGACTTCACTCCCAAGCGCTCGGGACTTCTGTCATGGACTGTCCCTTGTAGCTTCCCAATGCCACTTGTTGGCTGTCCTTTGTTGCTTTCTTCTGCTCGCATGTTTTCAATGTACCTAAATGGCTTCGTATTAGCTGCTTCCCCAGAACAGAATGGCTTCCTAAGGCTTGACTTGTGGTTTTTCCAATATTTTGCAAGTTTCCAAAGTTTGAATTTTGAAAAGATTTTGAAAATGATGAATTTGATGAGTTTCAAAGTTGGTGGGGAATTGGTGTTGCTCACTTTAAGCTTCTATAAATACCAGGCTCTTCTTTGGTAAGCCATTCACACTTCATTTCATGATTTCCCTTCAAAAATCCATTCTTTCCATCACCATGCTAAACCAAGTCTTACTTCGCCCTTGGTTGGACAGTCTTGAAGGCATCGACTGGTTGAACTTCCGAGGGCATCGGCTTCACGCCCTAAGATATCTTCGAGAGGTTGCAATTCATCTCGTCTTGCTGCACGCGGCGGCACGCTTCTGGGATCCGGAGGTGCATGTCTTTCGCTTCGGTTCTCAAGAACTGTGCCCCACCGTCGAGGAGTTTCATGCTTATCTCGGAAGCCATGACTCTGCTGAGCCGGTTGTTCCTATGATCAGGGAGAGCATAAAGAATATTCTGAAGGCAAAGCTGGGTGTTAGTGGTAACACCGCCGAGTTTCTTACTCGGGGTAATGCCATTAACATCGTGCAGTTATACGAGAGGTTCAGCCCACCTGGGGACTTGACAGATTTCGAGCACCAAGGTCGCAGGATGATGGCTTGTTGCATTTGCCTCCTGGCGGCCTTCTTGTTGGTTCCGTCCGTTGGTCAGCCCAATTCCTTACTGGTGGGGGTTGCTGCTCAGATTGAGGCTCGTAAGGATGTTGCGCCATTGGTTCTTGCTGAAACCTTGATGGGGTTAGATGTTGTCCATGCTGGTTGCACAAGGGTTTTTGGTGGTAGCCCGCTGTTGCTGCAGGCGAGGGACCTCACTCAGCTCTCCTTTTTCTATTTCCCTCATTCATTTTACCTCGACACTCGGTTCAGGCTTTATCTGGCTCCTTACTTGTTTTCTCTGTTTTTGACAGATGTGGCTTTGCGACAAATTAAGTCTGTTAACACCCCCAGCCAATGATTGGTGGTATCATGCAAGTGGATGGAACCGTTCCTTTCAAGTGATGTATGGTAGTGAAGACGATTGGGCTGATTTCTTTGCTTCTGCAGAGGAGGATGACATTGCTTGGCGGTGCCATTGGCTGAGGCTTCCTGCTATGACTGTTGGCAATATGGGCTCGACGCATGTGTTTGTGGCTGGCTTGACAGGCTTCTCTTTCTATTCACCCTTCCGTGTTTTCCGTCAGCTTGGACTTAGCCAGGAGGTGCCGCCGCCGGGTTCTGAAGTGCTTCGTCTCCCTCCTTTTCAGCATTCCGGGCCTTCAGAGTTACACTCGGTCGTGGGGGACTCGTAGGACCGAGCCAAGTGACCCGCTGTTTTCCATTGCTTTAACCGGAAGGTACCGCAAATGGCTAAGGAGAGATGTGAAAGCAAGGATGGGTTAACTGCTTACTTCGCCAGACTTTGAAATAAAAAGCGTGCTTTGGTTTTGTGCTTTTTCATTTTCATGCTCAGCTTGTAATAAAGAAGTAATCTGAATAAAATTGACTGATGAAGGGTTTCCCCCTTTCGGTTCACTTGATCATATGCGGCTCTAAAAGGCGCTTTGGAATATTCAATTTGGACTTGATTTGGGATCGGATTTTAATTTTTAGGAATTAGGACCGAATCTCGAGATGAGATTGCCTACGTATCCCTTGTAAAAGAGAATCAGGCCCGCACGTAGTTCAGGCTACAGGTTCACTCGGGTATTGACACTCTCCTTTTGCGCTCTAAATTTTGCCTAGTACCGCCCTTTCGGATTTTCGGTCTAGCGAGCTTTTCTTTAATTATTTGCCTTAACTTTTGCCTAGGCCGCCCTTTCGGGTTTTCAACCTAGCAGGCTTGCTCTAACTTTTGCCTGGAGCCGCCCGCCCTTGCGGTTTTCGGCCCAGCGAGCTCTCTCAGGGATAATAACGTTTGAGTTGATCCAAATTGACAAGATTCGCAAATTCGTTGCCATCGAGGTCGACAATTGAAGCTGCTCCTCCAGAGAGGATAGTCTTGATGATGTAGGGCCCTGCCCATTTAGGTCGGAACTTCCCTCGTAAATCGAAAATCGGCGCACGGATTTCCTTGACTACCATGTCCCCTTCCCGTAGGTCCCTTGACTTCACCCTTTTGTTGAATGCCCAGGCGATTCTTCGCTGATAGCCCTGAATATGGTACAGCGCGCGCAGCCTTCTTTCATCAAACAGCATGAGTTCTTCGAATCTTCCGCTGATCCATTCAGCTTTGTCCACTCCGCATTCCGCCATGACCCTCAAAGATGGCACTTCTAGCTCGATAGGGAGAACGGCTTCCATACCGTACACCAAAGAGTAGGGTGTTGCCCCTGTCGGTGTACGGATAGACGTCTGGTATCCCCACAAAGCTAGCGGTAGCTGCTCGTGCCAATTTCTTGCTGACTGAGTAGTCTTTTCCAGAATCATCTTAATAGTCTTGTTTGCTGCTTCGACTGCTCCGTTTGTTTGTGGCCGATAGGTGGTTGAATGATGTACTTGGATCTTGAATTCCTCAAAGAGTTCCAGAACTTTTCCCTTGAAATGAACACCGTTATCAGATACGAATGCTTGAGGGACCCCATACCGATAAACGATATTTTGCCTGATGAAGTGAGCCACTTGAACCGTCGTCAAAGTTTTGTATGAAGCTGCTTCGACCCATTTAGTGAAGTAATCGACTGCCACCAAGATGAACCTGTGACCATTAGAAGCCGCAGGCGTGATCTTTCCAATGACATCAATGCCCCAGGCGGAGAATGGCCATGGAATTGCCATCGAGCGTAACTCCGAGGGCGGGACATGGATAAGGTTGGCATGAGTCTGGCACTTGTGGCACCGGCGTACGTACTCGATGCAATCTGTCTCCATGGTTGACCAATAGTAGCCTAGCCTTAACACCTTCTTAGCTAGCATCATCCCATTCATATGAGGTCCACAAACTCCTTCATGAAGTTCTTCCATTACCGCTCTGCTGTCGTCTCCGTGAATACACAACTTGTGAACTCCGCAAGGAGATCGCCGGTACAATTGTCCTCCACAGATGATGTATTAAGACGCAAGTCGTTGCAGTGCGATCCGATCTTTCTTAGTTGAATCCACAGGGAACTCCCCCTTTTCAACAAAATTCCGAATATCGTAGAACCAAGGGAGTCCATCGTCCGGTTCGTTGATGTTCATGATATAGTCGTACACACGTTTTCCCCTCTGCTCAATCATGACAGGCCTTAGCTTCACCCCAATTGGGAGTTCCAGCATGGATGCCAAAGTGGCTAGGGCGTCTGCGAAGCGGTTCTTCATCCTCGGTACATGCGTGAAGGTTACCCTTTGAAAATTCGGGAGGAGTTCATCGAGCTGCTGATGATACGGCTTCATTTTCTCGTCTCTGACCTTCCATTCTCCGTTCGCTTGCGATACGACGAAATTGGAATCTCCGACGACTTCTAACACCTTGACACCAATCTCCAATGCGGCTTCCATTCCCACGATACATGCTTCGTACTTAGCTTCGTTGTTTGTAACTTCGAAGTTCAACTTGAATGTGAGGGGAATATGCGACCCCTCAGGCGAGACCAGCAGTATGCCAATCCCGAATCCTTTCTGATTTGCGGCACCATCGAAGTACAACTTCCACGCTTCATTGACCGTCGACATCACATCTTCATCTGGAAATTGAAATTCTGTGTGCTCTGGCCCTTCGATCGGACGATCTGCCAAGAACTCTGCCACTGCTCTCCCTTTCACTGACTTGCGAGTGACATACTTGATTTCAAATTCCGCCAACAAGAGCAACCAACGCGCTAGCTTACCGATGAGTGTTGGCTTCTCGAATAGATACTTGAGCGGATCCATCCGAGAGATCAGTATCACTGAGTAAGCGAGCATGTAGTATCTCAACTTCTTTGTGGCCCACACAAGCGCCCAACATGTCTTTTCGAGTGAAGTATATCGCTCCTCGCACCCTACCATCTTCTTTCTCAAGTAGTAAATTGCCCTTTCAACCCCATCTTCTCCTTCTTGTGCCAGCATGCACCCCATTGATGAGGGCGTGACGGACAAGTATAGGATCAAAGGTTTTCCTGGTGTAGGCGGCATCAGGATTGGAGGGTTCTGGAGATAAGTTCGCACCGCTTCGAAAGCTTTCTGACACTTCTCATTCCACTCGAACTTTACATCTTTCTTGAGTAGTCGAAATAATGGTTCACAAGTCGAGGTCAACTTGGCGATGAATCGACTGATGAATTGAATTTTTCCCAAGAAACATCGGACCTCCTTCTCTGATTGGGGTGGCTCCATCTCAAGAATGGCTTTGATTTTAGAAGGATCCACCTCAATCCCTAGGGTTGTGATCATGAACCCAAGCATTTTCCCAGCAGTGACTCCAAATGTGCACTTCTGTGGATTAAGATGCATCTTGTGTTTCTGAATTCACTCGAGGAACTTTCTCAGCGCTGGGAGGTGATCTTTCCGCTCCTGCCCCTTTACTATCATGTCATCGACGTACACCTCGACTTCCTTATGGATCATGTCGTGCAGCAATGTCGTAGCACCCCTCTGATATGTAGGACCGGCATTTTTCAACCCAAACGGCATAACCCGATAGCAGTAGGTTCCCCACTCGGTGATGAACGTGGTCTTTTCCCTGTCTTCCGGAGCCAATAGAATCTGATTGTACCCCGAGAACCCGTCCATGAAGGATAGTAGAGCATGTCCTGTAGTGTTATCAACGAGTATGTCTATATGCGGCAATGGAAAGTCATCTTTAGGGCTTGCTTTGTTCAGATCTCTAAAATCGACACACACTCTGATTCTTCCATCCTTTTTGGGGACAGGCACAATGTTTGCGACCCAAATGGGGTATTCTGTAACAATTAGGAAGCCAGCATCGATTTGTTTCATTAGTTCCTCTTTTATTTTTAATACCCAATCAGGTCGCATCCTTCTCAGCTTTTGTTAACGGGTTTTGCATCGGGATAGAGAGGGATCCTGTGCTCGACGATTTTTGGGTCGATTCCGGGCATGTCTGCATGGGACCAAGCAAAGACTTCTTTAAATTCTTTTAGTGAATCGGTGAGCTCTTGGAGCTCATCTGGAGACAACCCGGAACCGACCTGAACCGATCGAGGGTTCTCCTCATCACCAAAGTTTATCGAGATTATTTCTTCTTTTAGAGGCTGAGCATGCCTTTCATTTTCACGCTCAATGAGGGAACGGATTTCCTTGGGGACGTCTCCATCGAAATCTATTCCTTCATTGTCGGGATCCAAACAATTTATTTCAAAATCCGGCAAGTAAGCAAAGGCGTCATTCATTTCATTGATAGGCTCCTCGGAAGGAGGGAATACAGCAGTTGACTCAAACTCGAAGTAAAAGCTACGATGAGGAGGGCCGATAGGCACAAACTCCGACTCACTACTAGACGAAGAATCGGTATTAGACTCAGGTTCGGACTCGGTGCTAGTGTCGTGAGTGCGTGTTACAAATGGAACGAAAGTGCAGTTTTCATAAGCGCCCACAGCGTCCACAATGAGCTTAGAAGGGTCTTCCAATTCATCTTCTCCTCCCATCACGAGCACAGCCGGGTCTTCTATCATACCCTCCGGTTCCTCACCTTCGAACAGAGATTGGAGACTACCCAAACCAAAGGCTTCAAGCCAATCCAGTGCTTCGGACAATTCTTCCATCTTAGTTACCTCTTCCTCGTCCTCCCAAGTGTCATTGGCGAAGATTTCAAATCCAGGGTGTTTCACTTTTGTTTCAAGATCAATGAAAGGCTTGGGTTCTCCTCGATATGGTGCTTCCTCTTTCTTCTGATTCTTTCCGACTGTATGAGCTCGGGCGCGGTTGCGCCACCTTTTCTTTGGATCACTCTTCTTGAACTCGTAACCTAGACCGAAGCGTTCATTACTCCCGGGGAAATGAGGGAACTCAGAGACTCCTTGCTCATAGAGCCCCAAGCCCATACCTGGCAGGTAATTCATTCGCTTCATGATTTCCAATGCCGCGGAACTCACCAAGAAACCATCTTCGGCCCGAATGGTGCAAACTTTTGAGGTCATGACAGCAAACCCCCCCAAGGCCACGTTTTCTTCTCCGTGCATGATTTCCAGCAGCGGGGAATTATCTTCGGAGTGTGGACGAATACCGGAATCCCCGTGGATAATAAGAGTCCCAGAATCCAATCCTAGGATGAGTTTCTGATGCAGTGTAGAGGGTACCCCCATAACGTCAGAACGGTGCAGCCATGGCCTCCCCAGCAAGAGGTTGAATGAAGCAGGTATGTCTAGTACACAGAATTCCACGGTGCTCTTGAACTTCCCAGTTGTCAGTTCCAGGTTGATTGTTCCCAGGACATCACGCCTTGTGTTATCATAAGCACGGACGCCCAGAGTTGATGGCGCAAAGTCCTTGTTTTTGAGGCCCAGGCAGTAAGCGGTGCGGAGAGGGCACACGTTGATGGCCGAACCATTGTCTATGAGTATCACGGGGACCCACTTTCCCAAGCATTTCATGGTCACGTGGAGAGGCTTATTGTGATCGGTTCCTTCAGGCGGAACGTCTTTCTCGGTGAAGGACAAAGTGTGTTGGGTAAGATTTGGGGTTATAAGGGCGATGAGGGCTTCTGGGGCTATGTCGGAAGGGACCTCAAGCCTGGAGAGAGAGTTGACAAGCCTTCAGCGATGCACGCGGGAAGCTGCCAACACTCCCCACATAGACATGCGGGCAGGGGTTTCATGAAGTTGCTGGATGATGGGGTCATCGTTGGTATTTGGGTTTTGGTGGTGAGAGGCATTCTGGTTTGAGCTGACAAATGGATTAAGGTGGGTGGGCGGGTCAGGTTGATGTGGCAGGTTATCGGAGTTTGAGGAGTTATTTTGTGGAGCTGGCGAGACAGGGGTGGGGCTGGCGGGATTCTCGGGGATGCGAGGGTTACTCTGTTGAGGGGGAGCTGCTCGGGACGAGCTTCCTTGCTGGAGGTTGGCGGGCTAGTATACCCTACCGCTTCTGGTGAGATTACTGACTGCCATGGGGGCGGATTTCAATCGAAGACCCTCCCAGAAATCGGAGAGATCGGTATTGGCCTTGCGTTTTCCCTTATCGAGCTTTGTCTTCTCCAGGGTGTCATTCAAGAGTTCCATCTCCAGGGCATTCCATATGTTCTCTTCTTCAAGAGAGTTCCAGAAGTCAACGTTGCTGCTGTTGTTGACCTGTAGAGAGCCTTCGTCCAACATAGCCTTGTTGACAGTAAGCTCTTCACCATCGACCCATACGTTCACCATTTCAGCCTTACCCCAAAGGTTTTCAGGATCCAGCACACAGATATAGGATTCGTCAGGGATCTCAACAATTGGTTGTGGGATTAATTCATTAATAATGTACTCCTGCGGACAGAAGACATGATCCAAGGTACGGGCGAGGGCGTCGGAATCCCTATCGATATTAATTATGGTTGAAGCAGGAAGCCCGGAGAATAAGCGGGGGTTCATCAGATCAGGGCCCTGTCCCTCTTCCTGCTCCCAGAACAAGTACACCAAAGATGTTTCATCAAGAGGGTCCGAATCGTCTAGCCCAAGCCACTCACCGGGTTTTGGGTCCCATTCGTCAAACTCCTCGACTGGTTCAAGCTCCAAGAATAGAGCAAATAGGGAATATCCATCAAATGGATCTGCCATCATCTCACCCAGGCTTGTCTCCACTCACCATGTTCCAATTCTTCGACTTGCTGAGCATTAACTGATACGGGCCACACTCCGCTGACAATGGCTTGCTGTTCCACCGCAAGGAAATCACTTGCCAAGTCCTCCCACCTTCTTTGAAAATCCCACTCCACCGTCTCAAGTGCACAGATAGCATCCTCTGCCGGAATCTTGACAATTGGTTTGGGTTCGGTGATAGGGATGATGTGAAGGCTTGGGTTGAAGGGGTGGCTCAGGGAAATGTGGTTTGTGCGAGCGTTTGCATGTTTCGGGAGTGGGTTGGAGACGGTATTGGGCTTTTGGTGAGGCATAGGAATGGTCTTGTTGTCTATGAGGTCTTGAATGGCATGGCGAAGGCGGAAGCAGTTATCGATTAGGTGGCCAGGATTTTGGTGATAGGCGCAGAAGGCGTTGGGATTGTGAGAGGCAGGGAGTTTTTGTGGCAGTGGGGTAGGAGCAAGTGGTTTAAGGAGATCACTTTCGACCAACTTTTCAAACACCGCAGAGAGAGGTGCTGAAAATTGGGCGAACACACGGGGTTGAGACCGAGGTTGACTGGTTTGGGTTACGATCTGGTTGACAGGTTCAGCTTGGGCCGTGTTTGAGGAGGTGTTCGGGAGTTGGGTGTAATTGGAGTTCCCGAACAGCGTGCTGCTGTTACTGGAGTAGACCTTCTTGGCTTTGGGAGGAGGTTCAGGTTTGTCAAGGATTCCGAGTTGAACTGCTTTTTCGACGGCCAAGCCTGTGTCGAAGAATGTCTTGAAATCAGAGCAGGCCTGAGCCATTACCATGTGCCTTGCAAGGTTGGGCTGAAGGTTCCGGACAATCATCCGGATTTGATCTCTATCGGTAGGCCTATCCTTCATCTGTGCTGCCTTAGATCTCCACCTTTTCACGAAGTCTGCGAAGGTTTCCTTGGCTTCCATCTTTCTAGATTCGAGTTCCCGAGTGGTAACCTCCAGTTGGATGTTGTAATCATGTTGCACCACGAAAACCGCACATATGTCTTCCCATGAGCGCTTCTTCCTTTCATCCAACGAAGTGAACCAGTAAAGAGCATGTCCCACCAAGGTCTGGGAGAACATCTGGGCCATGGCGTCTCTTTCTACTCCCCACATAGACAGTGCTCCGATGTACCCAGTTAAATGCGCTTTCGAATCCCCAGTCCCGTCGAATTTAGCAAAGTCGATCGGTCTGAATTTCTCCGGGAGCTTTGCATTGGGAAAAAGGCAAAGCTTGTTGATGTCAAAACCTGTCGAGGCAATCTTCTCGTTTCTCGCAACAGACTGTTCTAACTGGGTGATCTTTGCCAGGACCGCTGCCATCTCTGCATTCTGCGGAGCTTCTGCTTCAAGGATCGGCTGCTCTGGGTTGGGATTTAGATTAGGGTTCGGATTCGGATTCGGGTTTGGATTAGGGTTTGGATTCGGATTTGGATTAGGGTTTGGATTCGGATTAGGGTTTGGGTTTGGATTTGGATTTGGAAGTCGTCGGGCAACCCCGGTTATCATCATCATGAGTTGGGCGATTTGATTGTCGGTACGTTCGCCCAGACACTGAATAGCTTGCGTGATCTGCCTCATTTCTCCATTTGAGATTTCTTGGTTCGGTTCCGGGTTTGGATTAGGATTGGGGTGCAGGTTTGGATTTGGGTTTGGATTGCCTTCGTTAGGATTTGGATTGCCTCCATTAAGGTTGAGGTTTGGGATTAGATTTGGGTTTGGATTGTCTCCGTTTGGGTTGAGGTTTCCAATCAGCAGGTCCATTTCCACCCCTGAATCCGACGCACTAGCGGGGTCTGCCTGAAGTTGGAGCCGTTCCAATCTCTGTCCCAAGGGTCTGGTCCAGGAGGGTATGATATTCTTCTTCCTTGGCCCAATTGCTCAGAACTGATAGCAAAGCAAAAACCGTGCTCAAATGTGGTCCCTGCTTACATTTATGAAGTTTATGCATAACTCTTCAGAAAATGCGTGCGTCACCCTCACCGTCATCGACTCCGATTTTTTTTTTGAAAAATGATCGAATGTTTTGAGAGATTGCCTTGATCCTCGGATTTTTAGGGTGTATCCTCATTTAGGGAGCGTCGTTCCCCAAAAGATGCTAAAATAAGTTAAGTATTCGGCTAGTGTCTCATCAAGAAATTGACCATCGGTTTGGAATGACTTGGGGTGAACAACGTGATACGATAACCGAAGTGGCGTAAGCAGCACATTTGCTTTTAGCCTGGGCGGTGTCGGCATCACGATGTTCTGTTTCCGTGTCATTCCTCCCTTTGGTTAATTCCCCGACCGAACACTAGTCGAGGACTTAACAAAATCCTAGTTTCCCTTAGGTTTTCGCTTGAGGACTCATATAGTTAACAACACGCACAAGGGTGCGTGACTCTTCATCGGGTATCGGCAACCTCCCAAAAGACCGCGCGAGCGAGTCTCGAGAACCGTGGCTGACAGCACGATGACGCGAGATGAAATGCAGCACATAGACAGGATATAGCACATAATCCTACCTTGCAGGCTCCTGTCCTAATTTGGAATGTTCTAAGGCTTGCTAAACATGTACAAAGGCCGGTTTTGGCTTGAAATGGGTTCCCCGGACTAAAGTCAAAGTATACCTCCCACTATTGAGCGTATACCCAATAATGGTCCAAACGGTAGAGATGACTCATCACAGTCGAGGGTTGCTGAGCGTTCCGGGATTCCCCATCACCGGCAAGCCGGGTAGGATTGCCGAAACACAACGGCGGGGCTGCACAAGATATATACACAAGAAACAGACAATGAAACAAGATCAATCTGAGAATCCCACAAACGTTTTTCAAGCTTGGCTCACAAGTTTAATCAAAACTCATTTCCCCAGCAGAGTCGCCACTGTGGGCTACCACAGCCCCGTGTGAGATCGGGGTGGCCCGAAAAACACATACCGCTCCGGCTAATCGATTTGAAAAATTTTGAAGAGTCGCCACCCGGATTTGTGGTTCGCCACCCGAGAAACCGTTTTTTGATTTGAAAAAATTGATTGATTTGAATTGAAAACCAAAGATCATTCGAGAGTTCGGAAGCCACGTTACGAGGGGGGAAGGGTTTTACGGCACCCCCCTCGCCCGACGCGACGTCGGTCTCTACTAAACGTTTGTGGGATTTTTCAAATAGATTTTGTTTCATTAAACACGTAGCAGGTATCCGCAGGTATGGCAAATAGGTGGTGTATGCAGGTGCTTGTGTACAAGGAATGATGGAATGATGATGGATACATGCATGATGGCAAAGTAGTATAAACTGTCACTGGATCAACTCTCGAGCGCTTGAGAGTACACTCGAGCGCTTGGGAGTATCGCTGACCAAATCCTGCAGAGTTAGTTAGTCACAAACAGGATGCCAAATAATGGTGTATACTGGTGTATGTGCATGGGAGAGTAATGGTGCGATGAAAGACAGCAAAACAACAGGGAAAGAAACACTCCTCACTGGCTTCACTCTCGAGCGCTCAAGAGCATTCTTGAGCGCTTTGGAGTGTCTGAATCCCCACCTGAACTTTCTGTTAGCACTGACACAACACAATATAAAGACTACAAAATGGAATACCATTACACAGACCACTGGCTCAGCGGAGGACTTGAAAAACAGAGATGGGACCTCAAGTTTTCAAGTCATGTATCCTTGCCATTACACGAACGGATCTACAATTTTAAAGGAGCAAATGTACGCATCCATGCATGCAGAAGCTCGGAAAACACAGAAGACAAGGAAAGTGAAATGCAATGGCATGCATGTACTCCTGAGCGCTTGGGAATGGATTCAAGCGCTTAGGAGTGAGCCGCATACCAGCCTACTCTCAGATAGAAAATGGCACTACTTCACCATGCAAACACCCTTATCTGAGTTTTTAACAAGGAAAAATCTTATTTTTAACTTAGGAAAACTTTATTCTTACTTGAAATTTGTAAGGAATATTTGTGTTTTAGGAAGAATGATCTTCCGTGTCTGCATGCCAAAATAAAACCATTTTGTTTAAGAGTGCATCTCCTCCCAGCCTGCTGCTTAACGGAATGCCATGCATAGTTCTGGAAGCAGTCCCGAGCGCTCTGGAGTACTCTGGAGCGCTCTGGAGTATTTCCAGTAGGGGGTTTTGGGAAAACATTGTTTGTGGACTCTTTGTTCTTGCTTTTTCACTAAGGTCTCCCAACCATACACCAGTATTAAAGACTGGGACCGGCTGAGAGACCCTCCTCCTCAGAGAGAAGAACAGCCTCTTGATTTGAACCAAAGATAGAAATGTTTCTACCTTTGCTTGACACTTTGCTCCTTGGATGGTTGTGAAAGGTGAATGTGGAGATCAGAAACCAAAAGTACTCTGAGTCTCTTGCCCTTTTCTTTGATGATTTTGAAGAACACCCTTGAGATTGGGAAGGAAGTTTTTGTTTTTGAAAATGTTTTCCTTTTGGACAGGAAAGAGATGAGAGAGGGAGTTTTTTTTAGAGAGAGAGAGAGAGCCCCCTTTTCAGCTGCAAGACATGGTATATATATAGGGGATATAACCCATGGTCTTGAAAAATCAAGTGATTTTTGAAATAAATCCTTTTTTTTAAAGAAAGAAATCTTCAGCTGATCTCTTCTCCGACTGAGGTTGAGTGTTGACTCACCTCAGTCGGAGCAATGATGGCTTGCATGGATAGTGGGAATCTTCTTCACCCATTGGGCACTGGGAGAGGTCTCGAGCGCTTGGGAGTAGTCTCGAGCGCTGGGGACATCATTCTCGAGCACTTGGGAGTGAGCCATGCCAGTGGTTTTTGGAAAACAGTTTTTAGCGCTTGAGACTGCTTCTGAGCGCTTGGGATTGATTTTGGCCATTTCTTTCAAGGAGCAACGTCTCAATTGGTACAAGGCTTGTTCTGACCCATATTCATCATCGGGGAGCCTCAGGGCCACAAATTAAGGAAATTTGACAAGTCCAAATTGGGGTGTCTACACATGTACTATGTGGAATCGTTAAATTTTATGATATATTGTTTGTAAGTTAAGGATTAGTGGGTATGGATTATTCTATTGAGCTTTCGTAGCTCATGGTGTTACCTTTGGTGACCCTGACATATTATATTGGTGGCGACGCTGGTATAATGTGTCAAACCTTGTAGATGAACATAGTGAATTCTACACCTTGGAAGCTTTTGGAGCCGAGGAACTGGCTAGGATGGAGGAGCAGGCGGAACAGTAGATTGGAACCCTAGTTTCCCTTCCATGTTTAAATAAAAGTACTCTTGTGAGAGTTATGATGTAATAATGAGCCTAACTCTATTTAAATTTCCAATGAAAATGTTTATTAATGTTCCCAAAATTAGGGGCGTTACATTATGCTTCTCGTCGGTTCCTTCAGTTTTTTTTATCTAAATTTTTATTAGTTGCGGCAAGGTAAAATCTAGCGAGGGATCTAGAGAGAAATGTGTTGTCTGCCTCTTGGACAACCGTTCCACATTGGATGCACCTCTCTCACTCTGTCCTCGTTGCCCCATCTGCTCCCAAGCTGCCACGTCTATGTCCTCGAGTCACTCCCACATGTATTCTTTTTCACTTCACATTCTAACCTCTACATAGCTAATCGCATATGCGTATAATTCCAGGAGACAATTTGGTTTAGTGTTTTAACGCTAGCTAGTTCTTTCTACAATCTTGTGGTGAGGATTAACATTTGAGTTAAAGCTGGCTATTGCATGCATTGCGTGTAAGTTCGTTGAGAGAGGTTATACTATAGTGAGAGAAACAAGAGCAGTACAGATAGTTGTAGTAGTAAGAATGGCATCAGGACATTGGTGAACTCGCGAACGGGGTTAAGCAGGGCGAGACTGTCGTCCCTGGTGGCAAGAACCTCGAAGCTCAGGGGCGTCTTGCTGAAGGTACCCTCTTCCGTGTGCTCGCGTGTACGTGTATGTAGGACTGAGCAGACTAAGCTCGTCTGTAGGGTGCTGACAATTCGAGTCATTTATTTTGCTGGTTGAGAATATTTTAACAAAATGATTAAATGATAATTCTCATTTGGCTGGTTTGCTTTTTCTTAGTTCGTTTTTTGTTCTTGGGTTTAATTTTGTATTTTCTTTTTAACATAAATATTCTAACCCATCTATCCAAAGCCGTTTGAGGTATTCAAAGAAGCTGGATCTCACAAGATACCACGCATATCAGGTATCCAGAATTATCCATCCAATATACATGGTATCCAGAGTTGTCCATTTGATACATGGTCTCACAAGATGCACGTAGCACATGTATCCAAAGTCGATGCATGGTCTCACAAGATGCACGCAACACGACCAATATTTAGAGTCGTCCTGCATGTTCTCACAGGATGCACGCAGCACTCGACAAGATGCAACGCAGCACAACCTGTATTCAGAGTCGTCTGGTATGTATGTTCTCCTCATTGGGCTGGGCTTGTGTCTAAATTATTTTACTTTAGCTTTATGAATTATGCTGAAACTCGACATCGGTTCCATTAGAAACTAGAAAAGTAATACAGGTCGTCCAGTATGTATGTTCTCCTCGTTGGGCTGGGCTTGTGTCTAAATTATTTTACTTTAGCTTTATGAATTATGCTGAAACTCGACATCGGTTCCATTAGAAACTAGAAAGTCCAACGACACGTGAAGTGAAAACACATTCTTTTGCAAATAAGCCCAAAACACCCAAAATTTTCGCAAGCCAAAAACTTCACTTTGATTGGCCCCCCAATCCCCGTTGAGGGCATCAGGGCGATCAACTGTTTTTTTTTTTTTTTTTAAATGAGATTATTTTCATATTTTGCAATTGGAAAACAGGAACTAAAAGAAAAATCGTTTGATGAGCTAGAAAAATATAATTACTAAGAATGCTAGAAAGTGAATGAAAGAAAAGGGAGAAAATAAAAGAGAAATCAGGTTCTTGGATGTGTTTGGTTGTAATGATTTTTTTTCAGAAATATGAATTTTTTCTAACGTAATAGTTTGGTTACAATGAAAGTACATTGACCAAAAGTCGCCTAGATAATTAAAGTATAACAACTTAGAAGAGTAACTAAAAAGAGATGATAAATTTCCAATTTTTGGATAACTAGTTTCACGATAGTACTATAAATGTTCTGGTGGTTTTGGCAATAAGTTGTATCGGATTCTTTAGTTTCTTGCACTTTTTATCATTCTCTTTCTAATCAACAGACCCCAAAGGAACACACTACGAGCAATACTAAAACTTTTTACAACAAATCAGTTGACAAAAGCAAGGGGCATTCACCAAAGGAAAATGACACGGTGGCCTGCTTATGTTATACTTGCGCTGCCAAACGTTACCCAACAAAAAAAAAAAAAGGAAACGAAATTAGCAAACACTTCTACTGCATAAAAACTATGTGGAAGAAGCTGTTTTCTGGTCTAGCAACATCACCTGTTCCCGGCTAAATACTTCTCATTTCCGTTCTTTGTATGAAAAACGGAAAGCCCAAGTTTTTCTCATTTCCGTTCAATGGCTAGTTGCTAAAGCAGTCACCAAAAGCCCAAGTACAAGAAACGGTTGGGCACTAGCCTGAAATATGAAGATCAAAACTGTTCAATTTCCCCAACATACTGTTAAGTGTTAACCACTTCGTGTAGCAAAAAGAACACAAACAGTTCAGACATGAGAGTACTCTGCAAAAGAAGGAATCAAGATCTTGATTTTGTGTAAAGACAGACATACCTGATATTTGACATCGTTTTTGACTGGGTCCTTGAGGAAGTACTTGAACTGCAGTTGTGCATGACACGTTAAATTATTTTTGTTACTAATTTCTAATCATTTTTCTTTCCCCTGTGATTTTTGCTAAGCCATCAAAGTCAAAAAATGGCTGGTAATTTCAATCATAATGGAGTCATTATCAACTTGACTACGGGTAGAGACTTAAGGCCAGTGGTATTTGTGGGTCCCACTCTTAGTGCCATTTAGCCAATCGTAGCCATTGATTTGAACAAAATAGTTTGTAAGCCAAATCAGGCATCGATACCTACTTGATCAATTCATCCAATTTTTTGTTCAGAACTTTTAACACATTAAAAAGGTCATATGGAAGTGTTTGTCACAACTCATGCTTCAGCCTTTAAAGTTGCTTACAAACTCGTACTGAAAGTATCAATTTTTTTTATGCTTTTGGGTTTGATCAATTTTTTGTACATCATTGTTGGTGTTGCAAGGGATCAAAATCAAGGAACAATAAGTAAAGCACTCTATTTACGTGGTTCCACTTTCCAAGCCCAAATGCCCGGGACATCTGGCCGGTATCATCAGGAAGGTATGTCTTATCATGCAACAGAGAAGTGGAATAATGCTAATGCAAAAAGACTACCTCAGTTCTCTAGATGGTATTTACCTGGAAAAAGACTTGTGGAAGTATCAGACCAAGAAGGGCAAGGGCGTAATATGGTTTCCCAGACCCTAGAAGATAACCTGCAAGGAGCAATGCTAGAAACTTTAGGTTCATTATTATGGGTCTTCCATACGGGCCACATGAGTAGGAAAATCAGGACCTGTACTAGAAATTGGAACTCTCATAAGATCCAGCTATTGTCTCATTTTTCTTAAAAAAATTTGAACACAGTTATATGAAGTACAGTTTGCCCCATATCTTTTATTGAACAGCGAAAAATAATTTTATTAATCTTTGAAAGATAACAAAGACCAAAGGAACCAAGAAAAAAGACAACGAGTGCCCATCCAACACCCAATCCCTTGATTGGCAAGATGCCAACCAAGGAAATACCCCAAGAGGCCTAAAAGCCCAAATATATCAATACAAAGCACAACCCAACACCTAAAGGCTTACAAGCCCAAATATAACAATAAGCACAGATGGGACACAGCCCAAACACCTAAAAGGCCAAAAAGCCCAAATAAAGGGAAAACCCAACATTAAGCCCAAAACAAAACCCTTACCCTATCAACCCACCCTATCAACATTGCCCCATGTCAATTACTTTTTGTTTACGAGCGATTTGGAGGATGGGATGGGATTGGATTGTGAAGGTGGTTGAGGCCCTAATACTATGTTGTTGACTTTATATATATAAATTAAGAAGGGAAATTATTTAGGTTGCTAGTTTAGAGATCTGTATATTTGATTTACATGTATTTACCCATTTCAAGATTTTGTTTCCTTAGTTGATAGGTAGCTTGTATTATAAATTGACCTCCAATGGGAGAAGAATAAACATTCAGAATTCGTTCAACATGATATCAGAGCGGGTTACATAATCATACCGGTCTTTTTCTCTTCTCGCTTCGCATCTGGATCTCTCGATCCTGATCAATTCTCTCTCATTGATAGTCTCTTTTTAGTTGACAGGGGCTTCATCAACGATCGTAGAGCATCAGCAACCATTGCTGAAACACTTTGAAGCCTTTGGTTCTCTCAGATCAGCGACCAATGATCCTCACCGGAACCAAAGCAGACTCCGGCGACATCTGTAGCATCTCCGGCGACCCTTGTTTTGGTTCAGCAACTCTTGAAAACCCTCGAATCCACTCAGCAAGCCTGGTATCTTCTCGAAACCTCTCGGCAACCTCCAACTTAACTCAAAACTTACTGGGTCAAAGTATTAAAGGCTTTTCAGAACTCTATCTCTCAGATTCTACGCTATTTGTCATCATTTGAGGTATCTCTGATCCTATTTATCTTTGGTTGTCTTCCTTTCCTTATCAAGGGTGATAAAAACAAAGACAAATCAGGGTCATCAACTTGCCCCCAAAATGGTATTGCTGAACGAAAAAATGGCCCTATCCTAGCCATTGCTCGTGCTCTTATGATCCACATGCATGTGCCAAATTTTTTGGGGCAATGCAGTTCTTACTGCTGGATACCTTATAAATAGAATGCCGACTCATGTTTTGAGGGGTAAATCACCTTTTCAAGTCATGTTTCCTAATAAGAATCCCTTTTCTCTTCCCCCAAAATTTTTGATTGTGTTGCATTTGTTCACAACTTGCACCCTGATCGCTCCAAAGTTAATCATCGCTCTCATAAATGTATCTTTCTTGTGTTACGAACACAAAAATGGTATAGGTGTTATAGTCCTACATTACGTGAGCACTTTGTGAGTACCGATGTCACCTTTTTTGAAATGATTCCCTATCATTTTCAAGAAAGGGCTTACTTACAGGATCCACTAATCTCTACTCTAGTGCTTCACCGGTGATTCCTGATATTGCCAAACCCTCGGTTACCCAGGTCTATGTTCGTCGCCCTTCAACTATTGCTCCAGTGGATTCTTTTCATTCTCCCCCACCGCCTCGTCCACCGTCTACAGATCCATCTTCATCTTCAGCTTCCTCTCTTGACCTACCAATTGCAGTGAGAAAGAGTACGCGTAATTGTACATCTCATCCTATTTCTCACTTTGTTTTGTATAATCGTTTATCCTCCTCGTTTCAAGCTTTTACTGTATCATTTTTCTCTGTTAGTATTCAAGAAGCTTTTTCACATCCTGGTTGGCATTCGACAATGCAAGAAGAGATCCGTGCTCTGAATTTGAATCATACTTGGGATTTGGTTCCCAAGCCTTCTGAGGCTCATATTGTTGGTTGTCGATAGGTTTTTACTGACAAACACAATTCCGATGGCACCTTTGATCGTATTAAAGATTGCCTCGTGGCCAAAGGTTTTTACTCAGACCATCGTTGCTAATCTTGATTGGCCGCTCCATCAACTTGATGTCAAGAATGCCTTTTTGCATGGAGGACTTGTCTAAGATTGTTTACATGGCTCAACCGCCTGGGGGAGAGTGTATGTCAACTTCGTAAATCTATATATGGCCTCAAACAATCTCCCCGTGCTTGGTTTTCTCATGGCATGATTCGGAGTAAGGCTAATCACTTCGTGTTCTTTAAAAGGACCGATCGCGGGATTGTGGCTCTCGTTGTTTATGTGGATGATATTGTCATCACTGGCAGTGATACTGTTGGAATTCAAAGCTTGATTTGTCACCTCTGCTCTAGTTTTCTTACTAAAGATCTAGGTAAGCTTCGATACTTTTTTGGTAGTGAGGTTGCTCGATCCAAAGCAGGCATCAGCCTGTCAAAAGGAAGTACACTCTTGATCTTTTGAGAGATACATGTTATCTTGGTTCTAAACCTGTCGCCACCCTATGGGTACTAATTTAAAGTTACTTCCTGAAGATGGTGAGCTAATTAATGACCCTGAAGCTTATCGGAGACTTATAGGTAGACTTATATACCTCGCTATTATCTATGAAGCATGGATACTCCGAAACTAGTCTTGTACGAGTTTCGGATACGTGAGGGATGCAGATACGTGCCTGATACGTATCGGATACGGCAAATTAAGTATCCGCCATCCAGCATTTAAATTAAGGATTAAATACCGAGACACCCCTCGAACTATTCATCTTTGTCTCACTCACCCCCTTATAGAATTTTGCCTACAGCCAGACCCCCTCATTAACGTTTCCATTTGGAGGACCTCACAGTAGTCATTCCATACTTCTCTCTCCGTCAATTCAAATACCCACCATATGCCCACAGACATCGGCGATATAAACGATGTTGGAGTCCACTCCGCCGTCCCAGCCGCCGCTGATTTCAGTGATCTTAGTCCTGATGCGGTTAGGATTTTGGGTGTTGATGTTGTGCATGCAGTTGCTGGGATTGATATCAGCTCCGTTTCTGGCCTCTCTTCCTTTTCAGTGCTCTGTTGCATCTCTCTCTCTCTCTGTGTGCGCGCGCGCGCGTGCACGTGTGTGCTGTGTTTGTTCAGTTGAAGAATGTGGGTTGAATTGACTGTGTTGAAATCAAAAAAAAAAAAAGAAAAGGGAAAAGGCCAAACTGGAATAACACGATCTTCGATTTGCTAGGTATTTGCTGGGTTCTAGTTTGTGTCCAATTTGCTGCGATTTGTCTAGTTTTGTTGATTGATTAGTTGATTTTAGGGTTTGTGATCTTGTTTGGGAGAAGGTATTTGGAGTTTGTTGAGAGAGAGAGAGAGAGAGAGAGAGAGTGAAATGGTAGGTGGCATTGATGGTGGTTGGGATTTGAATTGAGAGATTTTTTTTCCCCCAAAGTGGGGCAAATATTAGGTTTGAACATTATACAACTTTTGGCAGAATTTAGGTAAAAATAGGTCTACGGGACGATAAAACTTTAATGAGGGGGTCTCTCCGTAGGCAAAATTCTAAGAGGGGTGAGCGAGACAAAAGGGTAAACTTCAAGGGGTATCTAGGTATTTAACCCTTAAATTAAATATTTTTAATTTCGGATATGCGGGGGATACGGCAGAGGATACGTTTAAGGATATAACGGGCGTTTAAAATAAATTTTTTTAAAGAATCAAGTACAAACTAAAAGGGAAAATTGTAATAATAGCATCACTAAAAATATAACACCTAGGAAATTGTGCTCATCGATAGATCATTCTCTGAACCAGTCAATATTTTTCCGTCCATAGATTGCTTGAACTTTGATTCACAAGGTTCTCTTTCTGTTGTACTGATGTGAGTTTCTCATAGATAATAAATTATATCCAATACATACACTTGTATACAGACATATGCGTATATGTATGAAGTATATTATACATACACCAAGCTTCTTCTTGTAGGGGATCCCCTACTTAGCTTAAATGCAGACTTCACATTTCCCGATCAAGTTTCGATGATCCGAACCGTTAAATGTGTTCAGAACGTGATTTTAAAGGTCTCCGCGGAAAATCAGCTAAAAAGATGACAAGAAACGCTTGATCCAAACAGTTTTTCATAAAGTCCGCATATAACTTTTTTATGAAAAACAATTTGGATCAAGCATTTTCCGGACATATTTTTTTGCTGATTTATCTCAAGGACCCTTAAAATCACGTTCTGAGCACATTGAACAATTCGGATCATCGAAATTTGTTCAAAAAATGTGAAGACCGCACTTAAGCGAAGTAGGGGATCCCTCATAAAAAGGGGGATTGATTATATGTATACCTATTAGAGTAATGTGTATTTTTTTTACTTTTTTACAAAATTTTGATCTTTTGGATGATCAATTCTTAATCTTTCGATATTGACATGTACTTAATGCTTGGTATTGGCAATTCAACTACTCTTTTATTTCTTATGGCTTCATTTTTATGCCTAGGAGACTAATAGTGATAAAAATGTATAATTTATACAACCGTATCCCCGAAGTATCCGTATCCTCTTTTTTTATGTTTTGTCGTATCGCCATGTCCGTATCATGTCGTATCCATACCCGTATATGTGCTTCCTAGACTATTACACAACCTGATATCTCCTATGCAATTAGTGTGGTCAGTCAATTCATGACTTGTCCTCGTGTTCCTCATATGGAGGCAGCCATTCGTATCTTGAAGTATCTTCAAAATGCTACATGACGTGGACTTCTTTATCGATCATTTGGTCATCTTCGCAGGATATACCGATGCTGATTGGGCAGGACCTCCTGCAAATCGTCAATCGACCACAAGCTTTTGTACTTTTATTGGTGGTAATATTGTTACTTGGAAAAGTAAGAAATAGTCGGTTGCTCGTTCTAGTGTTGAGGCTGAGTATCGAGCTATGGCGCAAACCACGCACTCTTATACAAGAATTCGGGATTCCAGTACATGATCCTACTCCTCTCTATTGTGACAATTAGGCTGCTATTCATATAGCTAACAACCCAGTATTTCATGAGCGAACCAAACACATCGAGGTTGACTGTCACTTCATTCATTCGGTCAAAAGTGGAGTCTATGGAAATTACTACTCCTTGCGTTCCTTCGGGGTCTCAACTCGCAGATATTTTCACCAAAGCTCTTCCCAAAGCTACCATCGATTCTATTTGTTGCAAGCTGGGTGTTCAGGATATATATTCTCCAACTTGAGGGAGAGTGTTGGCTATGTATATTTAAATTAGGAAGGGAAATTATTTTGGTAGCTAGTTTAGGGATCTGTATATTTGATTTACATGATTTACATGTATTTCCTTACATTAGGATTACTGACCTGCAAGCAGAATTTGTGGTTCAAATTCATAAGTTTCCAAAAGATATGGTGTTTAGTCAGAGTCTCACAGCGATGTTTAGTCACAGTGGCCACTAATGTTCTTTATAGTAATAAGATGGCTATGGCATCTGGTGGGTGCTTGATCCTTTTACAGAATTCAGATAAGTATGAAAAGAACTTTCTAGTTCACTCTGGAAGGAATTGGATAATGGACATTAATTTCCAACATTACCCTTACCCCTAAAATGAGAGGAAAATAATCTAAGGACACTAGAAAGTCAGATCTCTATTTTTTTCCCTCTCGTGATCAAGAACATAATTTTCTCAACCCCACACACATTAAGATGGTGTTTTTTGGAACCTAAACAGTTTTTCTTTAAATTAATCATAATGTCATAGGCATAATACTCCATCTGTTTGGGAAGAAGGAAAAAAACTAGGCGTGCTAAATGAAAATGAAAACAAAAATGAACGTGTTTCAGTGATGGTTTCCTTATGATTTAGAAACAAGAACATATTTTCTCCAATTTCCTTAGGAATTAATAAAGAAATATGCAAATGAAAACAAAGACAGTGAACAAAACTCTCCAAAATGAACCAGCTTTATATAGCTAGGGGCATTTGTGTCAATGGTTGACAAGAACATGGGAATCTATGTCTTTCCATAGTTAACCCCTTGGGATGGGTAATCTGGCTGGGCAAGGGGATTGATAAACCCTTGGCACAACTAGTCCTCCACAAAGCCAATGCAAATGTTGACTGGATTCTGAATGTTTATTCTTCTCCCATTGGAGGTCAATTTATAATACAAGCTACATATCAACTAAGGAAATAAAATCTTGAAATGGGGAAATCATAGTTGTCAAAAGCGCTCCTAGGCGCCAGGCGAGGCCCAGCGCACCTCTTGCGCCTTGAGGTAGCCCAGGCACAGCGGCTTCAATAAAGCGCAGGGTAGGCGCAAAAGGCAAGGAAAGGTGACAAGGCGAGAGGCACAAGAAAAGCGCGCTTCTTTTAAAATTTGATCTCAGCCCTAGGATTTTAAAGATCTAACCCTCGCAGTTAGATTTGAAACAAAAAAACACAAAAGGGCATCAGCCGACTGCCTCTCTCAGTCTCACTCGATCTCTCGCCTCTCTCACTCGATCTCTCACTGCTCACTTCCGACTGGTCTTACCCTCGTTGTCGATCTCTCTGCTGCTTGTCGTCGATCTCTCTTCAACTCTCTCGTCTCTCTCGTGACTCCAGTCCTGAGGTGTCTCTCTCTCTCTCTCATACGTATATATGTATGAGAATCAAAAAGCAAAATCACAAGAGCTCAGTTACCAATTTGGCTTCTTTGTGGCTAATTTTTACCTGATGTCAAGGGTTTTAAAAATAAAAATAAGTTCTTGGAATTCACAGGGTGTATTAGGCAGCTTTAGGTTATTTACTATTAGCTAATGTAAATTGAACTAGTTTTTTTTTTTTGCTTTTAGATGACAAGCGAAGATACTATGAATAGAACAGATCCCGCATGGAAGTATCACAGTTTGGTAGATCCCGCGAATGCTAATAAATTTAAGTGTAATTTTTGTGGCAAAATAACAAATGGCTGGGTTTATCGGGCAAAGAAACAGCTTGGGGGAGGTTATAGGGACGTGTCAGGTTGTCCAAGATGCCCACCCGAGGTATAACTAGAGATGCAAGAGTATATGGGAAAAAAGAGAACATTGAAAAGAGCAAATGCAAATGATACCGGATATTGATGATTATGGTATGGAGGATGATGAAGATATTATGGAGATTCCGGTTGGGGCCGTTGGGCGAGGTAAATCCATTGGAAGCAGTCAAGGCTCCATTTCTAAACCTATGCGAAAAAAGCCGAAGACTAAAGGGCCTATAGATGTATTCTTCACACCTAATCCAGATGTTGTGAAAAATAAGAAAGGGAAACAACCAACAATTGATGCGAATGACCCATGCAAGAAAGAACTAAGAGATCATGCGGTGACGAGATTCGCAAGGTGGATGTATGATGCCGGTATTGCTTTTAATGCAGTTAAATATCCGAGTTTTGGGCCCGCGGTTGAATCTATTGGGCAATATGGCCCGGGCATGAAACCACCAACTTGTAAGCACAATACAAAGTAGCTGGAAACATATTGATGTTTGGAAGAATAATAAAAGTGTGTAGAGTGTTAACCAACCCTAACACACATAAGCTTTAGTTATATTATGTGGTGACTAGTTACATAACATAAGCAACCAATGTGGGATTTAGTCCAACTCTATTCTAGCACTCCCCCTCAAGCTGGAGAATAAATATCACAAAATCCCAACTTGATACATAACAACTCTAAACGTGGTTTAAATAAAGGTTTGGTGAAGATATCTGCCAACTGAGCTCCTGTAGACATGAAAGGGGTAGCCAACACGCCACTATCTATCTTCTCCCGAACAATATGACAATCTACCTTGATATGGTTGGTTCTCTCATGAAATACTGGATTTGAAGCGATGTGTATCGCTGCTTGATTATCACAATACATAGGAATAGGCAATTGTACGCCAAACCCCAACTCTTCGAGCAAAGCTCTCAACCAAACAACCTCGCAAGTAGTATGAGCCATGACACAATATTCTGCTCCAATACTAGACCGAGCAACCACAGTTTGTTTCTTGCTCTTCCAAGTAACTAAATTTCCACCAACAAAAGAACAGTACCCAGTAGTGGATCGTCTATCAGATGGTGATCCTGCCCAATCAGCATCAGTAAAGCCTCAACACGCAAATGACCATTTGAACGATAAAAGAGGCCACGTCCAGGATGAGCCTTGAGATACTTTACAATACGAAGACAAGCCTCTCAATGTGGAAGATGAGGAGCTGACATGAACTGACTTACTATACTAACAACAAATGAGATATCAGGCCGTGTATTGGTGAGATAATTCAGCTTGCCTACCAAGCGACGATAACGGTCTGGATGAGGAAATGTCTTCCCTTATCAACACACAATATGACATTTGGATCCATAGGGGTCTCTACAAGCTTTGCTCCCAATAAACCAGTCTCCTCTAGAATATCTAGTGCATACTTTCTTTGGGACAAACTGATCCCGTCTTTGGATCTTGCTACCTCAATACCCAAGAAATATCAAAACTTACTCAAATCTTTGGTGTGAAACTGACACTGTAAAAACTGTTTTAACTCATAAATAACTTTCAGATCATCCCCGGTAATAATGATATCATCCACATACACAATCAACACTATTTTCCCCCGATCTGACTGAACAGAGGAGACAGAATGATCAGAATGGGAGCGACGCATACCAAACTACAACACAGCCTCACTAAACCTGCCAAACCAAGCTCGAGGTGACTGCTTAAGACCATAGAGGGCTTTGCGAATGCGACACACCTGAGAACGCTCTCCCAGAGCAACAAACCCAAGAGGTTGCTCCATATATACCTCCTCGAGCAGGTCACCGTGTATAAAGGCATTCTTGACATCCAACTGAAACAAGGGCCAACCAAGATTGGCAGCCAGAGGGATAAGAATGCTTACAGAGTTAATCTTGGCAAACGGAGAGAGTCTCAGCATAATCAACTCCATACGTCTGGGTATAGCCTTTGGCCACAAGACGGGCCTTGTACCGTTCGACAGTGCCATCCAGATGATACTTGACGGTAAATGCTCACCGACATCTAATGGTAGACTTTCTTGGTGGAAGAGAAACCAACTCCCAAGTGCCATTGTCATGGAGAGCAGACATCTCAGCCTCCATAGCTGTCCGCCACTCAGAAACAGATAAGGCCTCCTGAACAGTGTTAGGAACAAAAACGGACGAAACAGAAGTAGTAAAAGCACGAAGAGACAGAGACAGATGAGTATAGGAAACAAACTGAGCAATAGGATGAGTAGTGCAAGACCGAATACCTTTGTGAAGAGCAATAGGAAGACCAGGTGATGGGGGAGGTGGGGGGGGGAGGTGGAGGTGGAGGTGGCAGTGAAGCAGGATCTGGGGACGGAGGAGACGCGGCGGCAAGCACTGGTGGGGTTGGTAATCTTTTCCGTTGACGAACATATACCTACAAGGATGGCACAGGAACAGGAGGAACATCTATAGGAATAACATACTCAGACTCAGGGGTCCCTGAAAAGAAAGGCAATGACTCATTAAAGGTGACATCAGCACACGCAAAGTAAAGACAGAGGGTGAGTAACACTTATACCCTTTCTGAGTACGGGAATACCCGAGAAAGATACACCGGATCGAGCGGGGATCAAGTTTGTCCCGGTCAGGATCTAGTGCATGAACATAGCATGTGCACCAGAATACCTGAGGGGGTAATGAGTGGAGAGGCCGACCAGAAAATAAAACCTTGTGCGGTATTTGACCACCAAGAACAGTGGAGGGCATACGGTTAATCAAGTAACAGGCTGTAAGATCAGCATCACTCCAGTAAGACTTCAGATAAGTGTCAGATCTTGCGTTCGGCAACCTCATTTTGTTGTGGGGTTCGAGTGCAAGAAGACTGGTGAATTATCCCATGATCATCAAAAAAGCGAGAAAGAGCATCATGAAAATATTCACGTGCATTATCAGAACGAAAAATACGAATGCAAGTATCAAACTGAGTCTTTATTTCTGCATAAAATGACTTAAAGACAGAAGACAACTTTGATCTCGTTTCATAAGATAAAGATATGTAACACGAGAGAAATCATCGACAAAAATAACATAATACTGAAAACCAGCTAAAGTGGGAACATGAATAGGACCCCAAATATCCGAATGTACTAACTGGAATGGACGTGACACACGACGCTCAACCCTAGGATAAAAAGACACTCGACAGTGTTTACTAAACTCACAGACTTCACATTGCAAGTCCTTAACATGACTACATGATGGCACCAAACGCTTCAAATTCGGAAGTAAGGGATGGCCCAGACGACAATGTTGTTGATAGGGAGAAACGGATGACTGAAGAGCAACAGATGCAGGACAAATGTCATCAGTAAAGTAATATAGGCCGCCGCTTTCAGTACCCCCACCAAACTTCCTCCCCGTCTTTAGATCCTGAAACACACAACCATGAGAAGAAAAAGTGATGGAGCAGTTTAAAGATAAGATTAAATGGAAAACTAGGAAAATTAAGAGATGGAGTAACAGAAATGGGACCCAAACCAGTACTTTCAGAAGTAGAACCATCAGCTAAGGTGACACGAGATGTTGGACCAACAGACCGACGACCGGAAAAGATAGTAGATGTACCAGTCATATAGTCATATGATCTGAAGCACCAGAAGGTCCAGAATCGAAAACCCAAGGGGTGGAAGAACGAGAAGAGGCAACACAAACAACGGAGGAACTGGTCTGAGCGAGCGTAGCAGTAAAGGATGAAGTCTGATTTGACACAAGTCGCTGATACTCTTCTGCAGAAATAGTCACCACAGAGTCGGCAGGGTGAGGAAGTGGTTCAACATCCTCCAAAATAGCAGTCTGATGAGCCTGAGGGAACCCATGGAGATCATAGCAAGTCTTCATGGTATGATTGGTCCCCCCACAATGAGTACATGATCGGGAATCACGACCACGACTACCTCCCCCTGACATGCGACCACCAAAACCACGACCAAAACCACCAATACCAGAACCACGATTACCCATACTAGAATCACGCCCACCAACGGAAGCCAATGCTGAACGATCAGGAGGTGGCGTAGACACAGATACAGAAGGCTGACGAAGGTGACTAAATACCTCGCTGAGAGAAGATAGATCACGAGACCCCAATAGATGATTACGAATAGGAGCACATGTGGATGATGCACCAGATATAAACCGAGCAACCTGCATACGCTCACGCTGGCTCCGCATGACCTGAACATCAAAGGAAATCGGCTCACATATATTAAGCTCTTCACAGATACCACGGAATTTAGCATAATAAGATTCCAAAGATAAGTCACCCTGTGAGATAGAAAAGAAGGACCGATGAAGATCATAGATGCGACGGAGATTGTTAACACCAGAATACATCTCTTGAGCATGTGTCCAAACTTGTTTGGCCGTAGGTAAGAAAACCAGTCTGCTAGCAATATGTTTTTCCATACTATTCCATAAATCAGACCGAATATTAGTATCCTCAGATACCCATGCCTCATATGTGGTAGCAATCGCTGCGGGAGGATCATCTGTCAAATAATGATAAAGTTTCTGACCCACATAACAAACCTCGACTGCTCTAGCCCAAACACGATAATTCTTACCATTCAAAGGGGTGGAGGTAATAGACAACCTCTCACGAAACCGAGAAGAACCAGACAAATTTGCAACAATAGTAGAGCTAGTAGCAGAATGAGATTCAGACTTGGACTCATCCATTGCACCGAATCACCACCAAGAAAAATCAACTACAAGAGCAAAACTCAACAGCCAATACTAAGATAAAATAAAACCACCTACGACCCACAACCAACCAACCAACCAACCAACCAAAATATCCAATCTCAAACAGATAGCAACATAAATAGGTATCGATTAAGCCACAAAACCAAAAACCAAAAACCCACCAAACAGATACTCATAAGGCTTGCAATACAATAACTAGAGTATGAACAGAAGACATACGGACTGAAAAATCATTGATCTACCTCAAGGTCATGCAGATAAATCAAGCAAGAGAAGACCCAGTGGTTTTTGAAGAAAATTCAACAGATCTAGGGTCTCCCCAAAGGTAGATATGACCTGGAGGAGGTTCGCCGGAGGTTGGCGATTGGTCGCCAAAGATCGGCAAGGGTCGGCGATGGTCGACGGTGGGTGGCGATGGCCGGTGGTGAACTGGGCTAGCGCTTGGAGGTTGGGGTTTTGACTGTGGAGGATTTCAGAGAAGATCCAGCAGATCACCGGAGATCAATATGATCTGGAGAAGGGTCGCCGGAGGTTGGCGAGCGTCGGCGATGGCCGGTGGTGGGTGGCGATGGCTGGCGGTGGACTGGGCTGGCTTTTGGAGATTGGGTTTTCGACTGTGGAGGTCTAGGGTTTGGAGGTTCTGATGTCGGCAGTAGAGGAGGATGAGGATCTGATGTCGGCAGTAGAGGAGGCTAGGGTTTCGACTATGATGGTTGATGATGGATGGTGGACGGCGGCGGGTGGTGGACGGCGATGACTGGTGGACGAGAAAAAGGTTATAGTGGCAGACTAAGGTTAGAATCATGGTCTTATACCATGATGTTTGGAAGAATAATAAAAGTGTGTAGAGTGTTAAACAACCTTAAAACACGTAAGCTTTATTTATATTATGTGGTGACTAGTTACATAACATAAGCAACCAATGTGGGATTTAGTCCAACTCTATTCTAACATATAAATTTCATGAAAACTCTTTTGAGCTTCATAAAATATCAGTAATAACACAGCAATAACACTTATCCAAGAGGAAAAGAAAGTCTAGCAACAACACAGCAACAACAAAGACAAATGATATTTGATAACAGCTATGATCATATAGATGAAACTTTACGTACCAGCCACAGATATCTGAGTAATGTCAATAGCACCAACACAAATCCATTTAGCAGTCTCAGCACCAAAAGCCACAGGAAGTGACTGGTCAGACGGCAAGTCCACTCTAAGGTCAGAATGATACCAAGGGGCATGCTCATATATTTACCGACAGCTAAAGGATTCACAAAAGCATTTGAAAGAGAAAAATGTAAACCTGAAGTCCGAGGGCTCTATCGCCTTCAACACTTTTGAAGTCATTTACAATTGCAATACCTAGCTAAATCATCAAAAGAAAAGTTGATGACTATCAACTAGTTCACGTCATGTTGTGTCTGACAAAAATGCTTCAATGAACTACTAACCCCAGCTATGCTGTACAAGAGCGTGAGGACAATTATGTCAGGTGTCAGGGTTCCAAATAATGCTTGACCAGCCCACCTGTAGTGAAAAAATCCAAGCATGACAAGTAATGCAATGGAGCTAAGATCCAAATTAACTTTCTTGACTACAGTGACTACCCAACCAAAACAGACACATATTGAACCCATGACATTGTCACTTTGGTACCAGAGAACATATACGTCAAATGCATATTGGTAGTCACAGATTTCACAAAGAGCAGGTAAACTGTGATACTATACCACGGCAAACTTATATAGCTTGCTCCAAGAGCAAAATTTCCAATCCATCCATTCTGTTTGAGCTGCACAAATGTTAGGGTAATAGTCAGTGCTTAGTCAAATTCTTTTCTTAAACAGTATAAATGCAGGAATGGATTAAGAAAACAGACAATTGGTGATTACCTTTAAAGGTGGTGCTGAGTAAATGTAAGATAGCAAAGACCCGCCTATAGCAAGGTAAAATAGAATGGGGAAATCATGCCCTGCCTATAAAGGACAACCATTCAGGAACTGACACACATCTCAAGTATTTTGTTGGAAGTAAAATGAGCCACCAATACTAATGACCTACCCAGACATCCAATAAACCAGCCAACCCGAGGCCTCCTAGAAGCAGCACCCAGATTTGGGTTATCACCTGAGAGGAAGAAGTTCAAAGATAATAAAAGGGGAATGTTAATGCCAAAACAAGTTTTTTATGCATAAAAGTTTTGGCATTATAAAAACTGTTTTGGCATTATCATTTTCAGATTTCCCTTTCTAAAATAGGCTATAAGCAATAAATTGAAGTTTGGCACTCAAAGTGCTTTTAAAAAGGGAACAAAAAAACTGATAAGTACAGACTGTACAGTACCTCATTCTCAGATATTGCCCCGGAAGGAATAGGACGATAAGGTTCATTAATGGCATCGATCTCTCTATCATACCAATCATTGAGTGTCTAGAAAGGTTAAAGCAAACAATTTTTAGATGCCCTAAATTTCAAAGCAGTGACTAATTTCCAGACGTGTGATATATGTACCTGTGTATAGCCAGTCAGACACGGGCCAGACATCATCATACAAACAATTGATTTGGCAACATCATCCACCGTCCAGTGGAAGTTTCCTGCAATGTAAGCAGAACTGGTCATAAGTGAATTAAAAGATATAGGAAGCTTAGTGGAAGCAATAAGATTTCAACAAGTAAAGGTTCTAAGAAATGAATCCATTACGTTATTTTGAGTTTTGAATATCATAGAGTGTCTCGATGTACCCACAGCTAGGAGTAGAAGAGACTCTTCCACGTAAATCATTTTGTTCAATGACCACATGAAAAATTTTAAACTTGAAATAACCGGCATTAAATGAAGCTGGCTCACACATTTAATTTCCACAATCCAACAAAGAAAACCATTTTCACATATCTTTAACCTTTCTGACTAAAATAACTGAAAGGGCAAACAAGGAAAAGAAAAAACCTCAATAAGTGCCATGTCAAATCATGTAGAATCCTGCACACATTAGTTTCCTTCTCAATCGTGAAGTGCAGACAGAAAATTTTCACAAGATCAACCAAGCCATTCTCCCTCTACTTCTTCCTCTTCCATCTAAATCTTAAGTACTTTAGTTTCCTTCTCATTCACATTGTGAGCCAGAAGATCATCACAATTGCCATAACGACCCCCTTCTCTGTGTATGCCCTTCCTTTTCGGCTTGCGCCAATAATCACCGTCACGGTGTGTTTATTAGTTAACTTTTTTATCAGCAAAATAAATTTTTCATAAGTTTGTTCATCATTTGGGTTAACATAGTTGGTAAAAAATGGCCCTTCAAATAAATATATCTGTGGTTTTTTTCTCCTCACATACATAAAATGTGGAATCAAGATATTTATTCTAGTCATATTTATGCAGCAATGGAATGAATGGCTAGAAGAGGTTTGAGATACACTCCATCATTAATTTTAAAACTGTTGATGCAAAGAGGGGTACCGGAAGCAGCAGCTCCACAAACCACTCCCCATACTAATGGAGGCCAAGTAACAGGCTTTGTAAGTTGAACACGAATCTTCCATATATCCTGCAGAAGAGACAAATATCAATAGATGAACCTTTTCAACATTATTTGCACTCCATCACTTCCTGCTTTCCTTTATGTTCCCTTTTTTGTTGCTGGGACAATCTCTAAGTGTGGAATCTAAATGAGTAGAGAACTTTTTATGCTCGTCTTGAAGGTAGTATTCTCATTTTGTAAATGTTCTAAGAATATATTAGAAGTAGCTCTTCAATAATCAAGAAGGATGGATCAGTCATAAAATGTCGATAATGTGCAGGTTATGCAAACCTAGGCATCATATGGGATCTCAAATCTTTAAAGAAGACGTCAACACACTTAATTTGTATTGATTTTCATGCTCAAGGTGTCCTAATTTGATACCGCAAATGGGAAAGAAGAAAAGTAAAAATGATAAAAGGGATAACACTCAACACTCAAGTTAGGAAACCAACGGGATACAGATTGACACCACCCGAGGATTTAACAAGGGATACAGGGTATAGGAATCATTGACCACTCAAAGGAATCCACCTAAGAGCTACAGAAAAGAAAAACAAGAAGTAATATACTTCTCACTAGCCAAAGGCTACACTCTCTCGAATCCATTCATATCAAATGATTATATAGGACTTGTAGGAACATCCCTCCAACATAGGAAACATAAACTTTGATTTTCAAAGCTAGAATCAAAAGAAACAAAGACTTTTATCAACAAAAAAAACAGATAGACTCTTTGAATGACTCAATGACTCTTCAAACGACCAAATGATAATAAAAACTATGTGAATAGATACTTAATGCTAGAAATTAAAAGACATCTAGGAATTTAAATAGACACTTCAAATAATTGCTAATTTGGAAAATGTAGACTGCATGTGAAGTTGCTGATTCACCACCATTATTCTCCTGCATCATTCCCCTGGTTGGAGAAAATTCCTCCTCAAATTTTGAAATGTGGTAAATTTCTCCAACTCTTGTTTTGTGATTAAAAATAAAAAAGGTCCCTCCATATTCTTGCTGTGCAATCTGATTCTTGAGCTAAAGTCTTCAACTTGAAGAAATTTGATGATGTATCACTTTGTGATTGGATGTCATTAGGGAGAAAAAAACTCCATAGATAAAGCTGGACAAAATGTAACATGCTCACCTTTTGCGTACACATCAAAAATTGGCGGTTGATTCCAACCAAATTGTTTTGTCACTTCCACGTCATGTGATCTGCACTTCTCAACTTCATCAATGACAACTACTGCATTGTTCTTGATGTGGTCATTCTGCAAAATCAAGTGTCCATCTTCGGTGTACTCATCGTAAATTGGAGGCAAGTTCCAATCTACTTGTGGTTGTAACGCCATTGAATGAAAACTCAATAGGATGGATAGCTGTGCTCTGATAACAAACTGATGGCGGAATTTACAAATGGAAAGGAAGAAAAAAATGATAAAAGATCGCTCACCACCCACTGTTAAAACCGAAGGGATATAGATGTCACCACCCAAGGATTAACGGGGATACAGGGCTAGGGACCGTTCACCACTCTAAGGAATCCAGCTAAGAGATACAGAAATGGGGAACTCGCCACCTATTGGAATCCACCAAAGGGATCAGAGTTGTGAAAGAAGAACTCCTTCTTAACAAGCCAAAGGCTCTTTACTCAACACTCAAAACTACCTTTTCATTCATAGCAAAGGATATAAATACGACTTGTTGGAACATCCCTCCAACATAGGAAAAATAAACTATATTTTCAAGATGATAATTAATATGACCTAAAGATTTGACTACAAAAACTAGGAAGACTCTTTGAACAACTTACTCTTCGAATGACTAAATGACACTAAAAACTGTGTGGATGGATACTTAGAATAGAAAATAAAAGACATGATAAGAAGAATAAAAATATGCCTCATCGTTTCTAGCTTCATTATACTTCTGCATCATTCTCCCCTAGTTGGAGAAAATTCATCCTCGAATTTTGAAATGTTGTAAAATCTCTCCAACTCTTATTTTTTGATAAAAATCAAGGTCCCTCCATATTCTTGATGCGCAATATGATTCTTGAGTTGAAGTCTTCAACTCGATGTTCTTTGATGCATCACTATGTGATTGGATGTCATTAGGGAGAAAAAACTCCACAGATGAAGCTAGACAACATGTCAAATACCCGACATTTGCATACACATCAAAAATTGGTGTTTGATTCCAACCAAATTTAGTCACTTCCACGTCATGTGACTAGCACTTCTTAACTTCATCAATGACAACTACTGTATTGTTCTTTTTTTTTTTGAACGGCAAAAAAGAAATTTTTTGAACCTTTGAAATTGTTACAAAGATTAATAGGACAACACCCAAAGGGAAACAAAGCCCCAACAACTACTGTATTGTTCTTGATGTGGTCATTCCGCAAAATCAAGTGTCCATCTTCAGTGTACTCATCGTAAATTGGAGGCAAACTCCAATCTACTGGTGATTGTGAGACTGTCGAATCTTAATACGAAAAAATTCCTTCCAACATGTTTTTATCTTCAAAAAACGCCATAGAAGAATGAAAACGTAACAGGATGGATAGTTGTGCTCTGATACCAAACTAATACTGGATTTTGCAAATGGGAAGGAAGAAAAGTAAAAATGATAAAAGGGTAAATGCTCACTAACCAAGTTAGAAAACCAGCAGGATACAGATTGACACCACCTGAGGGTTTAACGAAGGATAGAGGGTTAGGAACAGCTCACCACTCAAAGGAATACACCTAAGAGACACAAACGGGGAACTCGCACCTATTGGAATCCACCAAAAGGATAAGAGCTATGAAAGAAGAAATCCTTCTTAACACTCAAAACTAGCTTTTTCATTCATAACAAAGGATATAAATAGGACTTGTTGGAACATCCATCCAACATAGGAAAAATAAGCTATATTTTCAAGACGATAATTAATATTTGACTACAAAAACTAGGAAGACTCATTGAACAACTCACTAACTCTTCGAATGACTAAATGACACTAAAAATTGTGTGGATAGACACTTAAAATAGAAAATAAAAGACATGATAAGAAGAACAAAAATATGCCTCATCGTTTCTAGCAGCTTCCTTATACTTCTACATCATAATCCTACTACATATGCTCGGTGTCCTCTCCAAAGGATGCACAATTAAACAACCAGCTCAGATGAAATCAAACCGATAAATCAAAGGGTTCTCAATCATATACGCATAACAATTTGGACCAATATCTCAGCGCAAGTGTCGCTCTCTGATTTATCGAAAATTCTCACATCACACCCAGTACCTGCCATGCAAGTTGCAGCCAGATAGTCCTTTTCAACTAAAGCTTGTATGACACTCCCTGCTCCTTTCTCTTTCCTTGAAGATACCAACAATGGACCATGTCCTCCACTTAACCACGTTCAATGTTGGGCTAATGGAAATGGTAGAAGTCCCCAGTCTCTTCATGAGGATGTTAAGATATTAGCTTTGTTTGGTTGGGAGTTTAGTTTAGTTTAGTTTTGGTAGTGGGTGGAGAGAGAAATAGAGTAATGATTGAAGATAGGGGTAATGATTGGAGAGAGATAGAGAGAGATGAGAAAGTAATAATTAGAAAAATAGGGTAATGATTGGAGAAAAAAATAGGGTAATGATTGAAAACTAAACTAAAACTACAAATAAAAGGTTAACCGAACAAAGCCATTATAGCTTATCACCGCCCACAATTCATGTTTCAAACACACGCACGCGAGCACACACACATAAAAACACACACACACACAGAATTCAAAACAGTAACAATCAAACCCCTAAACCACAAATCCCTTTGAGCCGCTATGCATCAATGGCTTTAATCATATAATGTGGCAGGCATGGCTCGACGGAAGGACCCGGGCAATGGCCGCGTCACGTTGATTAGTCAGACCCGTGGACTCATGGGTTGGATGGACCGGCGGTGCAGTGTTCAATGTGCCTCTGCCAGACCTGTTCTGTCGAGCCAGGTTCGTTCGCCCGCGCAGGAACTATGGACCCGGATGCGGGTCAGCCATAACTTTCAATTTAGTGGCATCCCGCCAGACCAATTAGCAACTCTACCAAAGTCCGAATATAGCCGGGCCATCTCGATCGGCAGAATCGACACCCACCGAGCCACCCCTACTCCCTAACTTGGAGAGGAAGTTAAGAAGAGTCGGGTAGGTGTGGCAAGTGGCGTGGCACCGTTCCCCCTATTACCGGAACGGATCGTGGAGATCATGACCAGCCTTAGATTGCGGGCCTGATTTGGTGCCACGATTGACGAACCCATCACCGAGTGCGTGGTGCGTACGCGTGGGCTAGTCTCCACGTTTCCTTTGCCTATAAAAGGAGTAGTCCACCTTGAGGAAAAGGTAATTGATTCTCTCTCTAGAAACCCTAAACATAACCTAAAAGCTTCTCTTTCTTACTTGACCGTCGGAGTGCCTATCCCGGACCCCCACGATCCGGGTTTGGCACTAACACGAGTGTTTGAGTGTGCAAGACTCAGCTACACTAAAGAGACACCAACCTCGCCATCATTCAAGAAGGTTCAACTGGAGAAAGCACGGCACCACAATTGGCGACTCTGCTGGGGAACAACTTGATTCAGATCTTGTGGTGAACTCTTTCTCCTCGCTTCCTTTCTCCCTCTCTCCTTACCTCCTTGTTCAAAGATGACTGGTGCGGACGGACGACTTATTGATCTCGCGCACTTCGTTCCGAACTCCCAAGCTCACCAAGCCTCCCCAACAACTCAGAAAGTGCGGGCGGATCTGGGGCTTGTGGGCCCCCTTGCCAGGGGACTCGATGGCTCCATTATGGTGGGGTCAACTATGACTGCGACAAATAACCATGTTGCATGAGCGGCTTCGTTCCACATCAACGGAGTCAACCGCACGGCGGCCAGCCTAAACCCTATTCCACCTCCTTCGCCAGAACTCCCGGTGAGTATAGCTGAGGAGTTACTGCGACTAAGGACGTAGGTACAAGAGCTCCAAGCGCATCAAGAGGCCCCTCCCGTTTCTAGGTCTAGGGACGGCATCGAAGGAGGAATGCGGTCCATCCGACCCAAATGGTCGACACTACTATGGCCTCTGCCTTCACAAGGCTCGGCTCACTGTGTCACCTCGACGCCAGTGGACATTCGGAGTCCATACGCCGAACAGCTTCTCTCAACAAACCGTCCGGCGAAGGCCACACTCGCCGAACGCTACTACCCGAGACAAGCACCACGGTCTTGAGCTCTCGGACAAAAGGATCTCAGGAGGGGCGGACACCGACCGAGGTGGTTCGCCGGACCTGCGGCAGGGGGAATGTTGCAGAAAATTCCCAAAACCATCCTATGTCTCAAGACCGCCGGGGTGGTCATTACGCACCCAAGTTAGGGGGCCGGCGAAATGAAGACCGTGGGAAAGGAGTGGCAACTTCTCAACAGCGTTCGCTAAGGCACTCCGCGCGTCATCCCCAACAGCGTTTGCCGGGGTACTCTGCAGGTTATTCCCAACAGCACTCGCCGAGGCATTCAGCGAGGCCATCCCAAGCACACAAGGAGGACAGCCAGGGGCTACTCCCAGAGTAAAGGAGCGAAGTCGGCGGCGGCGGCGGCGGCGGCGGCAGCGGCAGCGGAGCCTTGACTGTGGTAAACACCCGGACCAGCGAAAGAACTACCTATTGGGTGGCACAACAGCATATGGTTCCCCCCCAAGGAGAGAAAATGTAAAGGCAGCGTTAGGGTCCAAGAGACGGCACTCACTAGAGCGTAGTATCGATGGACGAGGACCCCAAATTCCGCTCTCCGACAAGCGTTCAAGGGATGCCATCCCTGAGACATTCGTCGCACCTTTGGCAATCATTGCACCAGACCCTCGGGCCACGGCTGTGACCACAACTGAGAAGACGGGGTCACCTTTTTCCAAAGTCATAACGGAAGAGGTCCCCCCTTCCAATTTTAAGGTCCCAAAGTTCAACACTTACAATCCAAGGTCAAATGCTCCGACCCATGTATAGTAGTTCAGATCAATGTCTGCGCTCTGTGGACTTAGCGAGGCCATGATGTGCCAGACGCAGCCATGCTGTGGTACACCCAGCTTAAGCCAGGATCTATCAATAGCTTTGGGGAATTGCAGCGTTCATTCACGGCCCGATTTGTAGCGAGCCATCGGCGGCCGAGACGATTGAAGCATTGACGGATTTACGGCGGAAAGTCAGCGAGTCCTTGAAGGACTACTCAGATCGCTTCTACAATGTCTACAACTTGGTTGAAAGTTATGACCAAAAAACCGTTGCTACATCTTTTAAACGCTATCTAGATCGAACCTCCGACCTCTCCAAAGAGTTGATGCTCCGGCCGTCGAGCGACATGTCAGACCTTATGCATATCGTTGCCCGTTATATTGAGCTCGAGGAATATATCGGTGGCTCGGGTACGACAGAGGTCGTTGACTTGACTAAGCCCGCAGTGAAAGAAATGAAGAAGCAAGTCAATGTCGTTGCCAAAAAGGAAGGCACCAGCGATGGCGGCAATAGGGGAGGCTGCAGGACGTGGGACCGACCACCGAGTGATGGACGGGACCATCTGGCCATTACCACCTATTCAAAGAACCCATCTTTCATATGCTCCGAAAGTGCGGACGGCTGCCTAGATTCTAGTGGCCAACAAGAGCTATGGAGAAGTTAGGGACCGCGGATGGGCGTGAGCCGAACCAGCGAGTGTACTGCAGGGCCACTATTCGACAGCATGTCAGCCGTTTAAACTCTATCTCAAAGAGCTCGTCCAACAAGGGAGGATGGACAGGTGGATCGACCAGACCAAGTCGCCGGACGCAGGGGTCCAGGCGCAAGCACGGAACCTAGATAGCGTGGTACAATGCATACATGGTCCAATGGGTCAAAACCAGGCCAATGAGCTCCATAGAGAACTAAATCAACCTTCTCTTTCCGAGGTGATGGTGATACAGCCATCTTTGAAACGCAAGATGGATGCTCGTCACAAGTGGGATCATGTTCACCGAGCAGAATATGGAGGGGGTGACTTTTCCCCACAATGACGCTTTGGTCCTTTCACTACCGATCCAGCAAAAGATGGTCCGGCGAGTGTTGGTCGATCAAGGCAGCTCAGCGGAGATTTTGTACTATTCAGCGTTCAAGGCCCTTGGTCTTTCCAAGGATCAATTGTCTTCGATAAACGCCCCTCTGGTTGGCTTTGTTGGGATTCCGGTCTACCCGGTCGGCAAGATAGTACTCCCGGATTTTGTCGGTTCGGCTCAACTTGGTGTGGAGTTTATTGTGGTCAACTCTCTGAGTCCTTACAATGCCATTCTGGGCCGCAACTAGTTGCACGGCACGAAGGCCGTCGCATCCACACTACACAAATGTGTTCGATTCATCGGCGAGTTTGGACGGCAGGAAACCATTAAGGGAGATCAAATGGCCTCCAAAAAGTGCTTTGTCAATTCCGTTCACGGAAATGGCAAGAGAAAGGAGGTCCAGTGGATAGAGGTGCTGAAGCTACCGGACGAAGTGGAGCCCGGCGACACAGTCAAGGAAGCATTACAGGGACAAACGAAATCGAAAGACCAGCCTGTGATAGAGCTGTGGAAGATTTGGTTCAGGTACCAACCGATGAGGATGGGACTCGGTTCTTTTTGGTTGGCTCGGAACTCGATGAAGCCGAGCTTGATCAGTAGTCTAGTTCATCAAGGATAATATAGAAGTCTTTGCATAGATCCCGCACGAGATGCCAGGCGTGAGCCCCGATGTGATAAAGCATTCGTTGAATGTTGATCCGGGTAGGAGGCCCATCGTGCAGAAGCCGCGCCGAGCCTTGGCGATGCACGCTGACGCTGTGAATGAAGAGGTTAAACGCCTTCTTGATGCCGGGGCAATCGTGAGGTTCAATATCCAACTTGGTTGGCAAATCCGATGGTAATCCGGAAGAAAAACGGCAAATGGCGTGTATGCGTCGATTTCACTGACCTAAATGACGCATGCCCCAAGGACTGTTTTCCTGTCTGTGGATCAACCAGTTGGAGGACGCCACCGCCGGATATGCGCAGTTGGGCTTCATGGATGCATACCGGGGCTATCACCAAATCGCTATGGATGAGAAGGACCAGGAGAAGACAACCTTCATTACCTCCAACGCACTTATTGCTACCGGGTGATGCCTTTTGGTTTGAAGAACGCTAGGGCCACGTTTCAACGTGTGATAGCCATGTTGTTCAAAGGGTTGCTCGGCCGGATAATGGAGGCTTATATCGACGATATGGTGGCCAAGAGCAAGAATGCAGCCGACCACCTCCTCCACCTCGGTGTAATCGAGCCCAACATTGTACCCAAGGAGGAAAGAGCTATTGTGGGTCTCCTCAATCCCCTTTAGCTCCCCCTCCTTGAAGACATTTTTGACTAAGCCTTCCACCTGTTTCTTGTACTCCTCACCAGCCTCATTATATCCAGCGTCGTCGGCCTCTTCCAAGAGCTTCGGCAAAAACAACAAGCACCATACGATTTTGTACGCAGCACTTAGCAACTCTACCCAGTCATATTTCAATACTCTTTTATCTATACTTCATTGTGGATGCAGGAGTCCAGAAGTCCTACGTGACATGCCATGCCATCACCTTTTTTCATGAATCCAATGTCAGCCTCACAAGATGAACCATGAAGCAATTGCAATAAAATTGCTTCATGTGACATGTTGTTCCTCCTGAGATCTGTTGCTCCTGAGGTCAAGCTACACATTTCTTAACTAATGATATAATGCCTGAGCCTCATTGATATATGATTCAGAGGATATATGCTCCACTACTATTCCAGGTGCCCATGCCTCCACTAACAAGAATGCAAGACAACAAAAACTATGTCACCAGCCGCGTAATGCATGGTGAGTTGGCCTTGGATATTATGGTTTGTCTTCAAGCACACCTTTGGGGAGCTTGGAGACAATGGCTTATTAACTTTAGTTCCAATTACCATCATACTTCCCAAATCCCGAATTTCTCTACGACCGCCTCAACTATTAACCCAATCAAATCTTCGGCAATCTCTCTCCCTCTCAGCAACCTATTATACTTATAAGATGTCTTACAACCAGCTTACCAACCTCCAACCATCAACATTTACCATGTGAAAAGTGTTTCTCTTCCATGGTGAGTTTCAAAAGAAAGAGAAGAGAAAATTGCAAAACAAGCATATTGAGCACTGTAGTGGGCCAAAGCACAAGATAGTCTCATGGGCCGAATGGCAAGGCCTGCAGAAGCCCAGTATGCTATTGAGCTCAAGCGTATGACCAATAGCTTCAGCCAAACTATTGGCCGGACCTGCTACCAGTCTGGATCCTCTTGTTTTCGAGTCAAGTAACTAGGTTCTTTTTATTCAGATCCATCTGGTCGATTGAGTCCAAACCATTCATGCCGAATAGGACCGACCCAGATCCAACCAGTATGACCAACGTAATTCATGGAAGGCAGTTCGCGAATGTGAACATAACCAACTCCTTCGGTACATCATATGTGACGTCAACCGAAGCGGTTATCGCGCATCCCGAACACACATATACTTGGAGGAAAAGTTTGAAGGTTCTGTATAAAGGGCAAGGATAAACCCTAAGGAGGTATGCTGTTCACTATACCCTAAACTCCTCCTCATTCCACTTCCTTCTCCAGTCACTCAATTAACCATCAAAGTGCCTTATTGGTCGCCTCCAACTAGTAAGGCACGAATGATGGGTATTCATTGTGCGCATGAGCTCGTGTTGTTCCACCTGAGCCCAAATCCGAGCCAAAGGCCACCTGAGTCTATTCCGGTTATTTCGACACACCACAAGCACAAAACATTTTCCCTTACATTTCCTTTACAGTTTCGTTCATAATTATTTTTCTTATGAAATTCTCCTTTTCCCTCTTAACAAAAAAATGTGCAAGTCTAAATACATGAGGCTCTCGAAAACAACACCAAGTAAGCCATCCATATCCATGAATCATGTCTGTGTCCTGCTCCGGATAGCACAAACATATTTTCTATACGGAGTATTTGTTTTTACCTTTCCTGTAATTCCTGCTCGACCACTATAACACTCATATTTATGAGTAAACCCACGATATTGCTATAAGCAGTAGAGGAGACCAAAGTAATAAACATTTAAAATACAGCTCTATTCTCGGTAAATAATCAACATGCTCTGTTATTTACTGCAAAATTGGAAATGAAAGGGACATGGAAGACTGACCGTCTCTTGTTTGGCTCCTTTGATGCCCAAAATCTGGTTAATGCTCGAACCCGCAGCCACAGGCGCCTTATCCGGTGCTGGAGCCTTAACTACTAATCGAATAATAAACCAAACAATTCCCCTTAAAACCCCCAATAAACCTTCCCAAATTCAAGGTTAAATTTAGAACAAAACAACAAAAACAAACAAACATTTTTCAGTTTTTTTAACCTTCGTTTGCATCCGTTTCCGCTGCTCTGACCATCAATCTCCGACCTAAGAGAATAATGCGTATTAAATATATATGTACTTACATACATACTACATACAAATATACATATTCATATGTGCATGAATAGTACTTGAAAGAGTAATGGTGGAGTTGAGAAATGGGAGTGATTGATTGAGCTTACGAGAGAGAGTGAGAGAATTTGGTAGCGAATTAGACGGTGTTCGACATGGAGCAGTCATGGTATTCGTTAATCGAATGGATGAGACTGGGTTTAGAACGGACGCCATTTTGGAGTCTGGGTTTTGGGGTGAAGAGTTGGAAGAGAGAGAGAGAGAGAGAGAGAGAGAGAGGTGGATTTGGGGGGTAAAAATGTACTTCTGTATCTCTACTCTGCAGCCTCTCTGTATTTCGCCACAAAAATTTGAAACCGGATCCCTGTCCAACTCCTGTCCGACCCGTATGTTACCCCCCTCTCAGCCGCGATTGAGATAGGGCCAAGCATATTTTGCTCCAAATGATAAATTAACGGTTGAGATTGAACGAGCATTTTTTTCTCAAAACGATATCGTTTTGGAACAAAATATGTTCGGCACATCTCAACTGTTGATTTGTAAAATCAACGATCGAAAGGAAAGGAACAGGCAGATCAAACAGGAGGAGTCGGACAGGAAATCTTATCGCAGAAATTTGGAGGGGGAGTAGTGGAGTACTACTGTCGTAGTTTATTTATTGTTTTTATTAGGTGTACCTGCATCAAGGTGTTCCCGCTGACGTGTTGCATCCTAGTGGAGATTGTACACCTTTTCGGGACCCACGTGTTCTTACAGACAATAGTTCTAAAATCACACAAGCACACCAATTAGGGGTGTGCACGGTCTAAATTGCTCCGGTTCACTAAAAAATCAATAACCAGACCATTTCAAATGGTTCTAGAAAATTGAGAATCAGAACTTAACCAATATATGCATAAAACCTAACCAGAATCGAACTGCAAGACCAATCCGGTTCTGATTTTATCCAATAAGCATCCAAACACTTATTCACAAAATATGAACTCATAAAATTAACGAAGAAATATTCACCAAAAAAAATTAAAGAAATAGAAAAATAATCTGCTGGAATATGAAAGAAATAAAAAAAATAAAAGTTTTCCTAACAAATGAGATTTCATCTCTAAATAAATTAAGTTTAACAAAGAAAAGATTAACCTACCAAATTCAATTAATATATTTAATTACACACACATATGTATTTCTATATTTATCTTAGTTTTAAACGGTCTGGTTCGGTTCTAACCACGGTTCATTAATTGAGAACCAATAACCAAGCCAAAATTAATTGTTCTTATTTTTTTGGAACCATAACCTGACCGTAGAACCGCAGAACCAAGCCAAATAGGACGGTTCGATCCGGATCAGACCGATTTCACGGTTCGGACGATTTTCTTGAACACCTCTAACACTAACTAGACAAACATTTTTATTTTATTTTTTGAACCAAACTAGACAAACAATAAAGGAATATTGTTTTATTAGTGACTTTCTTTTTACATATTTCACCTTAACAAGAGTTGTGCTAGCTCCACACACAATGGAGTACATACTCCATGCATAGATCATATTGGGACCCGTTTTGGGTCTCACAAGCATGATCGGAGCCGCTCATTTTGTTCTAAATATTTGGTTAGGCTCTCTGTAAAAAATAAGTTCTGCTAGATACTGGTAAAAGCCTTTACAAAACATCCAACTTTATCCTTGAATTTGACATGAATTCTGGGACAAAGTTGGATGTTTTGTAAAGGCCCCTACCGATATCCAGCTGAAATGATTTTTTACAAGGGCTTTAAATAATATATTTTGAACAAAATGAACGACTCCGATCATGTTCATGAGACCCGAAATATGTCCCAAAACGATATGTGCATGGAGTATATACTCCATTATCTGTGTAGTTAGCATTAGTGCCTTAACAATAAAGAGAATCAATAAATAAAAACTTCAAATAGACAAACATTTTATGAGCCAATAATTATGAAAAACAACGAAACTTGAAGCATATATTTAGTTATACTTATGTAATTATTTTCGCAATATATACAAGGGTGTATGCTAACTGTAGTACTTCACTTTTATCATTATGCCAAATATGAAAAAATAAATATTCCTAAACCTTTTTACTCTTGAGTGGGAGCACATGACTCCAATATCTTCGCCCCTTAATCTACACTAATTTCGCACAATTTTGGTACAATCTAACCACTCAATTAAACTTATCTCATTTCTCAATGCATACCAAATGCATTGGAAGATATCGGAGTGATAACATTAATCATCTCTACTGTCAAATTTGACATTAAAAATAATATTGTAATTTTTTGACATTAATTAACAAATGGTAATGGGTGGATTAATGTTTGCCCTATAGATGAATGGATAAAAAAGGAGAGCAGTATTTTTCCCCTATTTTGTCCATGGTGCCTCCCATTGTGTATGATCATTTCTTCCCTTGGATTTTCACTAACAATCAATAGCTAATTAATGCTAAAACCAAGAGATCTCTCTTAAGATTTTCTCTGTGTAAACAATTGTGATAGAACAAATTGGGGCTAGTTAAGTTTACTAGGACTCTTGCATTTCGCTAAGAGATGAGAGTTCATGTATTACCTAATTTTTTGGGAATGTTAACAAAATAAATTATTAACAAAGTTTAACATTTAGTATTAAATAATTAAGTAACAGATAATCAAGTTATTACATGCCCAAAGAGTCTCAAATTCAGTGGACTTCTCGCGATGTCGCCAGCAGCGAACCGCCCAAGTCGTTGCGATCCAAACACTTCACCGGACCATTTAATCGGTAGGAGCGACGAGCGGTGTGTACAATGGGTAGGAAAGTTGTCAACGCGAGCCAATGACTCACTCTTACTAGGAATTCCTCGTTGAAGACCAACAATTGCAATGATCTATCCCCATCACGATTAAATTTCAAAGATTATCCAGAACTTTCAGCCAATGCTATAAACTCGTTGAATACATCAGTGAAGCGCGCATGCGGCCCAAAACATCTAAGGACATCGCAGACCTGTTATTGCCTCAAACTTTTGTAGCCTAAAAGGCCATAGTCCCTCTAAGAAGATAGTTGTTGAGGGTCACCTCCACATAGCTAGTTAGCAGGTTGAGGTCTCATTCGTTAACGAAATTAACCAGAAAAATTGCTCAACAAATAAGAACGGCCATGCGCCACCACCCATTTCAAGGTATGTTTTTCCCTTAGAACCATGACTCCAAGTCAAAGCCAAAAGGCATTCGAGAAGGTAGGACTAGAGAACCATGCTCGTTACCTTGCTTCCTTTATGGTTGCTCTATGCGAATTGGATGGATCTCCACAAAGCAACTTCAATTATAGTAGCTAACAAATTTTGTATAGAACTTTATTTGATGATTGCCTATATCTATCTCTATGTAGGTGTGTGTAAGTCCAACTGAGAAAATCTTTTTCTTGGGATGTTTAAGCATGGTCTTTAGACTCTTTACTGAATTTGATTATACTTTTTCAGTCCTATTGATGATATATTGTCTGATCAGAAACATTGTGATTACCTATGCAGATGGTTTCTGATAATCCTAGCAGAAGTGAAAGGTGAGTAAATTTAAATTATGTACGTTTAGGATTTTTGATATTCCTTTTTTTGGAAGTAAGGAACAGTTGCTAGAGATTGACTTATCATGTGGCTTCTGCATCCTTGACTCAAAAAAAAGTTCCAAAAGGGGGAGAGATATAGTGGACAACTCCTTTGGTCATTTCAATGATCAGACTCGAGTCATGGTGAGAGCAGCAGAGATTCAAGCTAGTTTGGCTCCAGAATTTCCTCGCTTCTGGAAGTTAATGAAGCACTCTCATGTTACCAGAAGATATTGGCTGGTTAGTCCCGCTGAATTTTCTGATTATGTTAGTGAATTATGGAATCCCAAATTTGTTTGTGCTACTCTAACTGAATAGGGCTGTGCTACGTGCACAGCAAGCTGTGCACAACAGCTGTGCACGAATCATTTCTGAACTGAATAACAGGGTCTTCTTTCAAAATTTTATCAATTTTACTTGCCAATGTATGATGCAACAATGGTTTTAAAGGATGAAAGTGGGGATGAATACACTACCAATTACCTTAAGGAGAAAGCGCTTAGTGGTGGATGGAGAAGGTTCTCCATTGCCTAAAAATTGGTTGAAGGTGATGCCGTAGTTTTCCATCTTGTTAGCTGACTTAGCCTTATCAAATTCAAGGTAATCCAATTACACTACTATTATTTTAGTTTTTTCTAAACTTCATTTTAGTCACCATCTATTTCAAAGCTACATACCACAATTACAATGAATCCGTTTTGGGATTGTTGACAAACCAAAAATCAGTGGCTTGGTGAATCCAATTGTAATTTAATTCTGGGATAGATAGCTACTGCCTACTGGTGATATTTCAGATAAGTGTCCTTCACCTAAGAAGTATAGGAAAAAGAGAAAAAAGTAGGAGTATTCTAAAATTGGTGGATTTTAGTAGGACACAGGTAAGTAATATGAACAAACTTGTATGTTTCAGGAGTTTTTCCTTTTGCACCATTTTTCCTCATTTTAATCAATTAACTTAGAAGAAAAGGATAACGAATGGCGATTGATAAATTCTGGTCTAAACACTTTTCAGATCAAGTTATTCTTACTAGATTTTCTCTTTTCAACAATATTTACCTTCGTGCTCATCTTCCCTGCCTATTTAAGGTAGCGGAGTTGTATTTTATTTTTAGCTTGAATCTTCGCTTGATTGTGATCTATCCTTACACACTTTTTATAGGTGTACATAGTGAGAGCAAAGGATTTTAAGGTAGCCGATGCCCTCAGCCTTCCAAATTCCGTAGCTTGTGCAAAAGAAACAGATTTTGGTTAGTAGTGATCCTCCATTTTGCTCCAATATTTTTCTTAATGACCCTCTTAAGCTATATTTTTCGAAATTTTCTGTAATACGCTTCAATATTGATTCCGAAAAGGATCTTGTCATGCCCCGCCCCAAAACGGCACCCAAAATGGGCCCGAGTCAGCGCGACCAAATGGCATTCCACGCAGAAGACCAAACCACACCTCACAACCTGTTAGAAATAAACACCCAGCGGAAGACTTAACACCTTAACATAAAATGAATCAACGTATTGACCAATCAACCATGACATCGCACAACCAAGAAACAATATCTGCATTATAGTACTTTAAAAATTCTATACTTCAACACATCCACCGATGACTTACTTACAACTTGAATAAATCAACTTCTTCATCAACCACCTACAACAAACTCGACCATCCACAACGCCAAGGCTAACCTCAAATAGAACACCAGCCATCGACCAAAGTTAATTACAACCTATACAATTTAAAATCTTTAACTATCCTTAGCTACAACTCCATACAAATTAAGTTCTGCACCAGCTAAGATACTCTACAACAACGTAACCAAAACTCCACCTGACGCTAGCAAAACGCCTCAACACAACGACCGGTAGTGGACCCACTCTAAGCAATATGCTACCTGGCAGACCAAAAAGGAAAGCTAGAATGTGTGAGATATAGAAATACTCAACATAATACCACAATACCCGAAGGAATATCAACCAGAATACACATCACCAACATAACTGAAATACTTGAATGTATACAACAGTTATAACCAATATATCCACCCAACTGAGTAATAATAATCAATGCACAACAATATGAATGTAATCACATCACATGCAGTGATACGTCTGCCACATCCCATGTACCCAAGGTGTTGTGTCCCGCACACCATATTCCCATTCACCGTTAATTAGATGGCACGGCCCACGACATGGTGTGACTCACTCCACAATTCTGAAGCGGGTACAATCAACACACCACAACATGCATATCAATAACTAAACCTCAGTTAACATGATATACAACCTCTAAGCATACATATCATCATGCATGTATATCAACAGCTAAATCATCTGTTAACATGATATACACCCACCACTATAGCAACATCCCATAAAAATAATCATATCAAAAGTTAACTACGATTAGTAAGATATACACTCACCATCACAACAATATCTCATAAAAGATAATCACATCGAAAGCTAACTACGATTAGCAAGATATACACTCACCACCACGATAATATTTCATAAAAGATAACCACATCAAAAGCTAACTACGATTAGCAAGATATATACTTACCACTACAACAATATTATATTGAGGAGAACCATATCAAACACACTCACCTTTGTATCGACCGAGGTACATCAAACTTATGATTTCGGCCCCTCCCAACTGACTAGCTTAACACCTAACCACAAGTTAACCATATTAGTTTATTAAACGTTTAAACGTCAAAACTAACTCCTAACAACAATCTATAACACCAACAATAGATTAAAGATGCTTAACGCATACTAGCATGTCCATCTCAAAGGTTTAGAAGTGTCCCTAAACAAGCGTAACACTCAAACACCACATAACCCCTACATTTGGTTTGAAATCTACAACCAGCCTGTCGTATTCTACCTATAACTTCTTATAGGATTAAAAATAGATCATGAAACCACCACCATTAGAAATTTCACCTCTGGTACATGAATTTTGATATAAAATTTGTTAAAAACGGAGTCCGGACGATAAAGTTATGCCCGTCCAAAGTTACACAAAAATCTGTCCAAAATCACAGATTCTGCACGTCTATCAATTTCAAATCAAAAACTGATTTAACCTGATACAAACTAAGCCACAACCTTCACATATTCCAAAAGACATACGAGTCTAACAACCCGTGCACTAACCCGATACCTGAGCTAAAAGATATGACAATTTTCCCAAAATGTGTCAATGCAGCAAATTCAAAACTCAGCAGGGATACACCAACTTGTAAAATCCGCAAAACTTAGAATATACATCTAATAAACCCCAAATTTGGTGCACACCATTACCACGCACCAACGTTCATTCCTGATTTTTCTTAGATTTTTCGCAATGAAGAAACCTAGTCAAAATCACCTCCAAACTCAGAAATTCTGTGCAGCGAAACACAATTTCCAGCAGAACAGTCTATGTTCGAAAATTCATTAAAAATCAAATACTTAATACTTTTTAGTAATTCTGACGCCAAAACATCACCAACTTATCAATCTTTCAGACTCATAAGGATCCATAATCAGAAGGATTGCTTAACTATAAAAAAAATTTGATAAAAGACGCAGCTCTGTAAGCTGTTTGCTAAAAAATAGGATCTTGACCACAGTTAGGTTTATGATTTTTATCTTTTTCTACACCTCTCGAAAAATTATGAAAATTTAACACCGTATGCTAGACACACTAATGAACCTTCAATAAAAATTCCAGAAATTTAAAAGCTTTCTACGTACCTTGAATAATTTCTTAAAGAACAGACCAGAGTCTCCAACCTCCTCTTCTCTCTCTCTCTCTCTCTCTCTCTCTCTACGTAGAAACAAAATACGTATGGAGAAAGATAAATATCCCAAGGATATTTTGCTATATAAGGGCACAAGGGAATTTATCACATGCAAACGGAACCACGTCCTAACTTATGCTCCAATCACAAATCACACACAGGATCCTCGCAAGTTCTATTATTTACAATTTAAACCCCTAAAACACATAGTTCAATTAAAAGTAATTGAATTACCAAAATATCCAGGGCGCGTATTACAACTCTCCCCCCCTTAGAAAATTTCTTCCTCGAAATTAGAACCAACTGCCCCACACCAGCGACAACCAAAACTATTAGATTACTTACACAGTTTTATCCCACAATAACATGTAAGAACAAGGATAACGTATATACAATACCCACAAACAAGTTACCCCTTCAAATACAACATCGTGTAATCCATCCTCACTCTCTTTTAACTTCAAATAAAACTTCCCTTAAAAACTATGTCTCTATGCACACAACACATATAGCAATTAAAACCCTTATGTTTCACATTTTAAAACTTCCTTATTTCACAACAACTTTCGATGAAAATAATTATATGAGTCTCGCAAATATTAACTCAATACCGATTTGGCCTCTCAAAGGGGGCTCATGACCCTCAATTTATGTCGCAGTACCTAACTTGTGTACACAATAACACTACCTTTATCATTTCGCATGATTCCACTGAAGGAAACTTATGAGTTTATCCGTAAATAGAGTAAATTCCCACCAGAAACTCCCTACTCTCGTTAAAATCAATATAATGCAATCTCAACTATTTTTCTTTGTAAGAAAAAGATCTCATCATCAGTACCAACTTTTTAAACCACCATAACCACCACATCTACACGCACTTTCAATGCATGAGTATTACCTTTTAAAAAAAATAAGTTATAACCTCATACTATCAGCTAACACATTATACTACATTTTTTGGAATTTTCTGTAATACGCTTCAATATTGATTCTGAAAAGGATCTTATGCAGAGAAGAACAGCGAAACATGTGAGAAGGAAGAGAAAAAGCCTTCGAGGCTTGAACTAGATGATGAATCCCATCCTGATTGGAGCAATACTCACTCCTCAAACACAACAGAAGGTTCCAAAATTTTCAGATATGTTCCAGATATCGAGGACTTCACATTATTGTGAATGGTATAATTATTGATTCGCTCACGACACATGTGTGAACTAAGTACTACGATCTCTGCTGCAACCAGAGATAAAACATCTACAAGGGCCTTATCAATAATAATATGGCAGCCGAAATCATATTAGAGACTGTTAAATATTGCTAATGCAATTAGAGCTTCCCAGATTTCCACCTACCCGAATGACTTTGCGATGTGGGACAAGACTTTGGAAGCCTTTGGGTTGTTGGGAATGAATGTAAGGTTTTAATGCGATCGGTTGAGCCGACTTGTGAATCTCTTGTCAGAATCAAGAGAGGGATCAAAGAAGTATGCAGAAACAAGCATTGAGCGGGAGGTGTGCAAAGGGAGATCAAAAGTCTTGAACTAAAGCTTTTGGGAATGAAACAAGAGAGGAGAAGGCTTGATGATGAGATGGAGGATTTGAAGGCAAAAGCCCAAAAAAATGAGTGTTTGTTTAAGAAAGAGGCAACTACCCCATGGTGATGACCGATGGGAAAGTAGTTTATTACAAGGGTAAGCTTTTTGTATAGGGGCTAGCCACTACCCTTCTATTAAATTAAATTACATGACCTTAGAGTAGTTTTAAGAGGAAGTAGTAGAGTTTTTGAAGCTATTGCAAAGCCAATATTTCCATAAGTTTGTTAGTTAAGTATAATTTAAAACTACTCTAAAGTCATGTAATTTAACAGAAGAGTAGTGGCTAGCCCATTTACATAAAGCTTACCCTTGTAATAAACTACTTTCCCATTAGTCATCACCATGGGGTAGTTGCCTCTTTCTTGAACAAACACTCATTCTTTTGGGCTTTCACTTTCAAATCCTCCATCACATCATCAAGCCTTCTCCTCTCTTGTTTCTTTCCCAAAACAAGCTTTCAGTCAAGACTTTTGATCTCCCTTTACACACCCTCTCGCTCAATGATTGTTTTTGCATACTTCTTTGATCCCTCTCTTGATTCTGACGAGAGGCTCACGAGTTGGCTCAATCGATCCCATAAAAATCTTACATTCATTCCCAAAAGCCCAAAGGCTTCCAAAATCTTGTCCCACATCGCAAAGTCATCCGGGAGATGGAAATCTGGGAAGCTCTAATTGCATCAGCAATATTAATAGTCTCTGATATGATTCCGGTTGCCATATTACTATTGATAAGGCCCTTATGGATGTTTGATATCTGGTTGCAGTAGAGATTGTAGTACTTAGTTCGCACATGTGTCGCGAGCAAATCAATAGTTATACCATTCACAATAATGTGAAGTTCTCGATATCTGGAACATATCTGAAAATTTTGGAACCTTCTGTTGTGGCTAAGGAGTGAATATTGCTCCAATTAGAATGGGATTCATCATCTAGTTCACACCTTGGACGCTTTTTCTCTTCCTTCTCACATCTTTCGCTATTCTTCTCTGCAAAAGATCCTTTTCGGAATCAATATTGAAGCATATTACAGAAAATTTTGAAAAATGTAGCTTAAGAGGGTCATTAAGAAAAATACTGGAGCAAAATGGAGGATCACTACTTACCAAAACCTGTTTCTTTTTCACAAGCAACAGAATTTGGAAGGTTGAGGGCATTGGCTACCTCAAAATATTTTGCTCTCACTATGTACACCTATGAAAGTGGGTTGGGGATAGATCAAAATTAAGTGGAGATTCAAGATAAAAACAAAATACAACTTCGTTGCCTTAAATAGGCAAGGGAAGATGAGCATGTATGTAAATATTGCTGAAAAAAGAAAACCTAGTAAGAATAACTTGATCTGAAAAGTGTTTGGACCAGAATTTATCAGTCTCCATTCATTATCCTATTCTTCTATGTTAATTGATTAAAATGAGGAAAAATTGGTGCAAAAGGAATAACTCCTAAACCATACAAGTTTGTTTATATTACTTACCGGTGTCCTACTAAAATCCACCAATTTTAGAATACTCCTACTTTTTTTTCTCTTTTTTCTATACTTCTTAGGTGAAGGACACTTATCTAAAATATCACCAATAGGCAGTAGCTATCTATCCCAGAGTTAAATTACAATTAAATTCACCGAGCCCGCTGATTTTTGGTTTGTCAACAATCCCAAAATGGATTCATTGTAATTATGGTATGTATAGCTTTGAAATAGATGGTGACTAAAACGAAGTTTAGAACACACCAACATAATAACAGTGTAATTTGGCTGTTACTGGCTTCATAAACTGGCTTGCCCTTCATGAGCTTATAGTTCTTGATTACCTTGAATTCGATAAGGCTAAGTCGGCTAACAAAATGGAAAACTACGACATCACCTTCAACCAATTTTTAGGCAATGGAGAACCTTCTCCATCCACCACTAAGTGCTTTCTCCTTAAGGTAATTGGTAGTGTATTCATCCCCACTTTCATCCTCTAAAACCACTTCTGCATCATACCTTGGCAGGTACAATTGACAAAATTTCGAAAGAAGACCCTGTTATTCAGTTAGAGCAGCACAAACAAATTTGGGATTCCAGATTTCACTAACATAATCGGAAAATTCAGCGGGACTAACTAGCCAATATCCTCTGGTTACATGAGAGTGCTTCATTAACTTCCAGAAGCTAGGAAATTATGGAGCCAAACTAGCTTGAATCTCTGCTGCTCTCATCGTGACTTGAGTCTGATCATTGAAATGATCAAAGGAGTTGTCCACTATATCTCTCCCCCTTTTGGAACTTTTTTTGAGTCAAGGATGCAGAAGCCACATGATAAGTCAATCTCTAGCAACTGTTCCTTACTTCCAAAAAAAGGAACTTCAAAAAATCCGAGCGTACATAATTTAGATTTAGTCACCTTTCACTTCTGCTAGGATTATCAGAAATCATCTGCATAAGTAATCACAATATTTCTGATCAGACAACATATCATCAATAGGACTGAAAAAGTACAATCAAATTCAGTAAAGAGTCTAAAGACCATGCTAGACATAGGCAATCATCAAATCGAGTTCTAAACAAAATTTCTTAGCTACTGTAATTCAAGTTGCTTTGTGGAGATCCATCCAATTCATATAGAGCAACTATAAAGGAAGCAAGGTAACAAGCATGGTTCTCTAGACCTACCTTTTCTGATGCATTTCGGCTTTGACTTAGAGCCATGGTTCTAAGGAAAAACATCCATTGAAATGGGTGGTGGTGCATGGCCGTTCTTAGTTGGTGGAGCGATTTGTCTAGTTAATTTCGTTAACGAACGAGACCTTAACCTGGTAACTAGCTATGTGGAGGTGACCCTCGACAACTAACTTTTTAGAAGGACTATGGCCTTTCAGGACACATAAGTTTGAGGCAATAACTAGTCTGTGATGCCCTTAGATGTTCTAGGCCGTATGCGCGCTTCACTGATGTATTCAACGAGTTTATAGCCTTGGCTGAAAGGTCCGGGTAATCTTTGAAATTTCATCATGATGGGGATAGATTATTGCAATTGTTGGTCTTTAACGAGGAATTCCTAGTAAGCACGAGTCATCAGCTCGCGTTTACTACATCCCTGCCCTTTATACACACCGCTTGTCACTCCTATGCATTTGGTATGCATTGAGAAATGAGATAAGTTTAATTAAGTGGTTAGATTGTACCAAAATTGTGCCAAATTAGTGTAGATTAAGGGGCGAAGATATTGGAGTCATGTGCTCCCACTCAAGAGTAAAAAGGTTTAGGAATATTTTTTTTTTTCATATTTGGCATAATGATAAAAGTGAAGTACTACAATTAGCATACACCCTTGTATATATCTCGAAAATAGGTATAACTAAATATATGCTTCAACTTTCGTTGTATTTCATAATTATTGGCTCATAAAATGTTTGTCTATTTGAAGTTTTTATTTATTGATTCTCTTTATTGTTAAGGCACTAATGCTAACTGCACAAATAATAGAGTACATACTCCATGCACACATTCTGGGTCCCACGAACATGATCGGAGCAGCTCATGTTGTTCAAAATATTTCTTTTAAGGCCCCTGTAAAAAATCATTTCAATTGGATACCGGTAGGGGACTTTACAAAACATCCAATTTTGTCCCTGAATTCAGGCCAAATTTCTGAGACAAAGTTGGATGTTTTGTAAAGGCTTTTACCGGTATCTGGCAAGAGTAATTCTTTGTAGCCATGAGTAATTCTTCGCGGCCAAGAGTGATTTTTCGCGGCCATGAGTTATTCTTTGCGGCCAATAGTAATTCTTAACGGCAGATTCTTTTTCTTTTTAACTACTAGGTAAGAGAAGTTAGTTTAGATGATTTGGACTTTCATGATCTGTCTGGAATTGAAGATTGAAGATTTTTTGTTGGATTCTTTTGGGTAGACGAAGTTTCAAACTCTACTCCTTACTTGGTTATATATAATCTTGGAATTATTTTGCTTTTCTATTTTTCTAGGTCAGTAAAGAAACAAGTGCAATAAGGGTCACTTTTGAGTGAGTGGACATTCAGAAAATTGAATTCGAGTTGAAATCCAGTATGATTATACATTCTTAATATCTTTGATGCTATCCCTGAATGCAATTAATTTGAATTACACAGATTTGGTAATATTTATTGTGTTAGACTATTTATGACCTTGGTTAGATGGACCATATTTGAAGCTTATTATTAAAATGAAAATTTTCAAGAAGTAGATTTTGTTTGGAGAAGATTTTTTTTTGTATGTAACGCTCATCTCGTATGAGGTGGGACTCACCTCATGTGAGATGGCATTAAAAACAACCATTGTATCCAAAAAAAACTTCAGGAAAGTGGGGTTTGATACGTCATTTAGACTATTGTAGACACTCCAATCCGGACCTCAAAGGATCTTTAAATTCCCTGATGATGAAACAAAGGAACGATACCTTCGAGAGCTTGAATGTGGATTCCCACAGCCTAAAGAACCAAAAAAAACCCCAAAGAGCCAGAAAAGCCCAAGAAGCCCACCAAAGCCCAAAACTGGACCTGGACATCGCACGGTGTTACCTTCTTAACCGTACGGTATAGTTTCCTTACTACATCGCACGCGGTCTTGAGGTATACCGCACGGTGTTTTGGAGAAAAGTTCTGACAGGTTCAAAAAGTTGTCAGCCACGCTTGTCTGAGCCACAAATGAAAACGGCTTGGCAAATAATATAATTCTTAGCCAGCCTAGAAGCCACTCCCCTCTTTGCATGGATGATTCTTGGCCCTTGGCCCTCTTGCCTATAAATACAAATCCCCCCCCCCCCCCCCCCTCCCCCTTTCCCCCTCTCCCTCTATTTGAAAGGCACCCCTCCATGTTCTGAGAAAGTTACTCTGACATTCTTTTGACACTCTTTCTCTTTCTCTACAAAAATTTCATTCTTCTTCTCTCCCGAAGCTCAATAAACTACTAGCTTTGGAACACCATCACTTTCGAAGCCTCCACCCTACACTCACCAATCCCCATTCAAGTTCAAAGCCGAAGGTATAAAGCAAGTTTCCTTGGGCTAAGCTCAATCTTAGCCCTGAGGGGAGCTTTCTGGAGTCGCACTTGACCTCTTCATGTCAAGTGTTGACTCAAAAACTATTTTTAAAAGCAAAGCAAAACGAAACAAAAACCAGTGACTGCACTAGAAGTACGACACCATGTGGTGTTATAGTACACCACACAATGTAATAGATCCAATGCACGGTGTTATGCTGATCCTCATTCGTTTGGCTTTATTTTGATAGTCTTGATCACATTCAATCATTTCTAGTTCTGCTAATATTTCTGAGAGATCGTGCAGGTGTGTTTCAGAATGGAGGTTTGTTTAAAATCATGTCTTTTGCCTTCTAAATACTTCAAAGGTTTTCAAGATCATTTTCAATGATCAAGTGCATCAAAAAGGATTTACAAACTATTTTATGAAAAATTAGTAGAAATGGAAGGACAAAGGCCTCCTGAATCCCTGGTTTGTTTTAAGAATATAGAGCTGTTCTGAAATAAGCCAGAAGTTGCACCGTACGATGTTTTGAGGAGCAACGTACGATGTAGTTAGGTATACCATGCGAGATTTTCAATAATAATAGCAAGCTGTAAGTGAAAAGATTCACCGCACGGTGTACCAGAAAACCGTGTGAGGTACCTTGGTACACCGTGCGGTGTTGCTATGAACAGAACAAATTATTGATGTACTGCTATTTCGTTTTTGCATGTCATTCACTTGTTATCTACTGGACAGTAAGTACCACGAGCACGCCAAAGTGATATATTAAATCCCATATCCCTTTCTCGTATTTGTTTTATGAGAGTTTAATAGAGACTAGTTTTTACCGGGCGAATGAGGTGTTTTTCAACAAAACCCTCATCATTCGTAACGTGGCTCCCGAATCCAAAATCTTGGCGTTTTTGCTAGATCAAAAGCCTTCTTCTTCAAATCAAACCCTCAGTTTCTCGGATCATCCATTTCAAAAACTTGGGTGGTGACTCTCAAACGGGCCGATCGGGGAGCCCACAACTATATTTAGAAAGCATTGTGCCATGTCTTTAGGCACGGGCAATTACTAGTATACTTATATTCACATTTTACCTATTCTGAGTAATGTGTTTAATATTCATCTTGTAAGATTCGTGAAAAAATAATATTATACCATAAATCAACTTGTTTCAATCAAGTTAATTTTTCTTCAATTATTTCAAGAATGATCAAGTAATTTAATTATATTCATCTTGTAAGCTTTGAAGAAAGAATAATATTGTGCAATAAATCAAGTTAATTTTTAGTATGAACATTTTTCTCTATGGGCCTCCAAGGTACACAAGTTTAAATTAACTTTATGGGTCAGCGTGACCAGAAATGTTTAAAATTTTCATTTATTGTTTGCGTGGGATATGATATACTCAACCCAATCTTTAGGATATGATGCTATGGTGTTCCCAGTCATTTTAAGAACACTGTAATTTTTGGTATAACTTTACCATTATGAGCATAACTAAAACTCATTACAAGCATAACAAAACCCAAACAAGGCATAACCAAAGAATATCCAAAAAAGCAATCGAGGCATAACCAAACCCAAACAATGCATAACAAACAAGTTATGCTTTGTTATGGTTCTTGTAGTGATCTGAATATTCTGGTTCGGCCACAATCGCTACATTCGGCGAAAGGCCACGAGGCTTAGCCATTTCTTCTATTAGAGCTCATCCACGAAGCTCGGCTCGGCTCGGAGCTAGGCAACTGGGCTCGGCCATGTTTCCCATGATAGCTCCCACGAAACTCGGCTCGGCCCGGAGCTAGGCAACTAGGCTCGGCCATGTCCCCACAATGCTCCTTCGAAGCTCAGGCTCGGCCCAGAGCTAGGCAACTGGGCTCGGCCATGTTTCCCATGATAGCTCCCATGAAGCTCGGCTCGGCTCGGAGCTAGGCAACTAGGCTCGGCCATGTCCCCACAATGCTCCCTCGAAGCTCAGGCTCGACTCGGAGCTAGGCAACTGGGCTTAGCCATATCTCCCACGATGCTCCTTCGAAGCTCAGGCTCGGCCCGGAGCTAGGCAACTGGGCTCGGCCATGTCTCCCACGATGCTCCCACGAAGCTCGGCTCGGCCCAGAGCTAGGCAACTGGGCTCGGCCATGTCTCCAATGACAGCTCACACTAACCGCCTTATCCGCTACGTCACGGGTGGCGTCAGCCGACGCGAGTCAGACGCATAGACGAACTTGGAGAGCAAGCCAAGAATCCTCTATAAATACCAAGGGATAGTCGCCCTAAAAGATACATGGTCTCCTACCCTCGAAACCCTAGTCCTTTGCTTTCCTCGCTCTGCACTATTCTCATCCTCACGCCGGAGGGCCATTCCGGGGCTCCTCCGGTGTGGTCTTTAGTCGTGCTTTGTGGTGCAGGTTAGGTTCAAGGGAACGAGGTTAGATCCAGACGAACAACAGTTCTAGAGGAAGCGAGCCACGTTCATCGGAGCCCCACAATTGGTGAACCTGACGTGAAACTTCTCCTTGGATCCGCGGCGGCTCCGCCCATCTCTCTTCTCAGCTTCCTCTCCCTTTGAATCAAACCATCGTTTCTTAGCCAAAATGGGTGGAGGACAACTAAACATACTCCCTCCCCAGAGAAAACAACCATAACTCCTCTGATTGGTGGCCATATCTATGTCTCTATGCTCCCTATCGCGGGGCTCTCTCCAGCCACAAGACGCAATAATAGCTTACGTTCAGTTGCTAGAGAAAAAATTGGACGGACGCGACATAAAAGGCCCCCCTCAAGGTGCGTTTGGCAAGGTTCAGTGACACAAAGAAGACATTCTGACGGATCTCCTAGTTAGGAGACCGTCCAATACAACGACTACAAAGACCCTGAAATGGTTGATACACAACCGAGCCACATAGAGCTCGAGGTCGGCGGGAGAAGGGCGAAGCTATCGCTACGAAAAGTCCAAAGACAAAGTCCAAACGATTGTTCGGCGCTTGTACCATCAACGGCCTTCGGCCAACCCTCAACCGTCGGGGCTTTTTAGAGTCCAATCGACTGTTCGGCACTTGCGCCATCAATGGCCTTTGGCCAACCATCAACGGCCTTCAGCCAACTCTCAACCGTCGGGGCTTTTTTGAGTCCAATCGACTGTTCGGTGCTTGCGCCATCAACGGTCTTTGGCCAACCCTCAACGGCCTTCGGCCAACCCTCAATCGTTGGGGCTTTCTTGAGTCCAATCGACTGTTCGGTGCTTGCGCCATCAACGGCCTTTGGCCAACCCTCAATGGCCTTCGGCCAACCCTCAACTGTCGGGGCTTTTTAGAGTCCAATCGACTGTTCGACGCTTGCACCATCAATGGCCTTTGGCCAACCCTCAATGGCCTTCGGCCAACTCTCAACCGTCGGGGCTTTTTTGAGTCCAATCGACTGTTCGGCGCTTACGCCATCATCGGCCTCGGTCAACCATCAACGGCCTTCGGCCAACCCTCAACCGTCGGGGCTTTTTAGAGTCCAATCGACTGTTCGGTGCTTGCGCCATCAACGGCCTTTGGCCAACCCTCAACGGCCTTCGGCCATCTCTCAACCGTCGGGGCTTTTTAGAGTCCAATCGATTGTTCGGCGCTTACACCATCAACGGTCTTCGGCCAACTCTTCAAACCGTCGGGGCTTTTAAGAGTCCACACGACGTTCGGCGCTTGCGCCATCGCGATGGCGCTTGCGCCATAAAAGACCATATCGGTCGGCCAACTTTCTCACGCCGGGGGGCTTCCTAGAATCCGCATGGCATTCGGCCCTTGCACCATCAAAGGTTGTCATTATGGTTCGGTCATTGATATTCGGCCAGACTCATTGTCAACTTCTCCTGTACTCTATTTGTACCAGAAGAAGTTGAGGGGCTATTGTAGTGGTCTGAATATTTTGGTTCGGCCACAATCGCTACATTCGGCAGAAGGCCACGAGGCTCAGCCATTTCTTCTATTAGAGCTCATCCACGAAGCTCGGCTCGGCCCGGAGCTAGGCAACTGGGCTCGGCCATGTTTCCCATGATAGCTCCCACGAAGCTCGGCTCGGCCCGGAGCTAGGCAACTAGGCTCGGCCATGTCCCCACAATGCTCCTTCGAAGCTCAAGCTCGGCCCGGAGCTAGGCAACTGGGCTCGGCCATGTCTCACACGATGCTCCCACGAAGCTCGGCTCGCCCCAGAGCTATGCAACTGGGCTCGGCCATGTTTCCCATGATAGCTCCCACGAAGCTCGGCTCGGCCCGGAGCTAGGCAACTAGGCTCGGCCATGTCCCCACAATGCTCCGTCGAAGCTCAGGCTCGGCTCGGAGCTAGGCAACTGGGCTTAGCCATATCTCCCACGATGCTCCTTCGAAGCTCAGGCTCGGCCCGGAGCTAGGCAACTGGGCGCGGCCATGTCTCCCACGATGCTCCCACGAAGCTCGGCTCAGCCCAGAGCTAGGCAACTGGGCTCGGCCATGTCTCCAATGACAGCTCACACTAACCGTCTTATCCGCTACGTCACGGGTGGCGTCAGCCGACGCGTGTCAGACGCATAGACGAACTTGGAGAGCAAGCCAAGAATCCTCTATAAATACCAAGGGATAGTCGCCCTAAAAGATACATGGTCTCCTACCCTCGAAACCCTAGTCCTTTGCTTTCCTCGCTCTGCACTATTCTCATCCTCACGCCGGAGGGCCATTCCGGGGCTCCTCCGATGTGGTCTTTAGTAGTGCTTCGTGGTGTAGGTTAGGTTCAAGGGAACGAGGTTAGATCCAGATGAACAACAGTTCTAGAGGAAGCGAGCCACGTTCATCGGAGCCCCACGGTTCTGTTATGCTTGTAATGAATTTTGGTTATACTCATAATAGTTTTGTTATGCTAAAAGTTACGGTATCCCCAAAATGACCGGGGACACCGAAGTCATTCCCCAATCTTTATAGTTAAGAGAACTAATTTTTTCACGACTTGTTTTATCTTTAGGAAACATTCAAAATCAGACTAATTTCGTTGGAGGAACGTAAAATGTTGAAAAAAAAAAAAGTATCTCAATCTGGCAAAGGTATAAAAAAATTAAGACCTACGTAATACAATTTGTTGGCTTACTTCCATTTTTGAAAGTTTTTACTGTATTACTTTCCGTCTATAATTTTCAATTTGACGAATTGAATAATGACAAAATGTGAAACCATAATTTAAAGAATCAAAAAGGACAAAATAGAAACTAAAAAAGAATGCAACAAAAAGCCAAAAATTTCGCCAAACGTTTTACATTTTTAATGATCTAAGAGCATCTCCACAAGGATTTACAAAGTTAGCTTCAAAACTGTATTTTTCTACTTTTCTGCATGATTAAAGGGTGAGTTAGCAGACTCTTCAAAATTTAATTTTTTAAAAATATTTTATCACTTTAATAATTTAAGAACAAATTGACCTCTCTTTCTTTTAGAAATTACAATTTGTTATTGCAATTAATTTATTAGTTGTCACCTCTTATTTTTCTAGATGTAAAATTATTTTCGGAACATGTATAGAACCCCGGCATCCCAACGGGACTCTGGAATACCACTGAGATTGCCCGGAATTACACGAGACACCTGGAACAGCCGGAGATTTTTATCCGAGACGTAACTAATACAGTAGTTGTCTGCCCCGTTTGTTGCCAATCAGGCCAGTATGGTGCAAGACTACGTACATTGTTTTTTTTTTTTTTTAGGGCGACGTTAATGAGGAGGAGTACTATTAAATCAAACAGCAAACACCAATCTAATTTAAAAAGATAATCCACAATTACACAACGCAAAGTCATTCCTTGGAGACCATGGAACCCAAGTTGAACGGGGGCTCTGCTGTCTTAAATTCCGTTTCTCAACTCTTTTTGGCTTCTATTCTAGGTGCAATAATAAATCCAACAACTGAATGAAACTAACAAAAACATGTCTAATATGCCATGGTGTTTCTGGTTTGTCAGCTGTCAATCAAAGAATGATCAAACTCTGCATTTAGCTCAGAGCGAGCTAGGGTGGTTAACTGGGTTGACATGGTTGCAAGTTGAATTCGTAAAGCCAACAAAATTAAAAAAAAAAAAAAAGAGTTGAATTTGTAAAGCCAATATGGCATCAATAGTCTTTTCCATGTTAATTTCACCGTACAGTATTCACTCACTTCACACTTTGGTTTTCTAGGTCACTAAATTCAGACATTGCAACTTAATTTAGACGTGAAAATCTACTACTACTACTACTACAGATAAAAGTGGAAGTTGTTTCTAGCACATGAAGATGAGGTGGATTGTGTGGGGTCCGAATTGGTAGAAACATATTTTAATATTAATTTAGCATTACATAACTGAGACCCGTACTATTTAAGTAGCATATGATCATTAGTGGAACTCGCAACAATAAACACCAAACGCAATATTAAATTTGTCTGTGCAATATCTTAATTAATATGGATGTGACTTGAAAATTTATGTACAAGTATCCGAGGTGACCAACCTTACAGATGGAGAAAATTTGAGCACTTAGTATACTTGTCAGGTTATGAGTTACAACAAACATGAATATCATTAATTAAGATCACCGCTGGTGATTGAGTGAATTGATTTTGTTAATTAATATATATAGTGATATATTTTCAAAAGAATCGAATATGTAATATTAACATCAAGATGAAAATTTTAACAATATATGATGAACGGTATTGAGCACGTACATGAGATGCTAATACTCTGTAAATAGGAAAAAAAAAAAAAAAAAAAAGACACTACAACTAATTAATATTGGAACTTGTTACAATAATCAGCTTTCTTGTGGAACACTGTTAAGATAACAGGGCACACTGTGAGGGGCAATAAAATACAGGACATGTAGGAAATTTAAGGAAAACAACAAACGTGATTTTGCCTAGGTCGTACTTGTGCTAGGCAAAACATATACTCCGTCTATAAGACATTGGAAAAAACTTAATTTACAGATGGCAATATATCACCTGCCCCTTGCCGGGCTGCGTCCGGGCTTTTCCATTCCGTGTTTTCCTTGGCTCCCATGCGGCCATGCCAAACCGGTGATGTTCAATGGCTAGTTGCTAAAGCAGTCACCAAAAGGCCCAGTACCATAAACGGTTGCGCACTAGCCTGAGAATATCAAAACTCTTCAATTCTCCGGTAAAAACTCATACGACCGATTCTCTAGCTTGAAAGGTCCAACACTTATTAAAAGCCCACTTGTATAAAGGACTAGGATCTTCTCCGATTCTGATTTTTTGGACTGAACCGGACAGTCCAAATCTCAACCGTTAGCCTCGACAATCAACGATCAAAAATTGTTGATAGTTATAAGATATACTCCTATCTTACCCGTAAGATACTAACAACAAGATACAAACCATTCATTGCTGAGTTGAAGAGTCAAAATTTGGACTGTCTGGTCTAGTCCAAAATGATGATTAAAGAGGATTCATCCTGTATAAAGGAATCAATCTGAAGAAGAGCAAGACGTACCTGATATTTGACATCATATTTGACTGGGTCCTTGAGAAAATATTTGAACTGCAATAGTGCATGACATGTCGAAACGAGATTGTAAGAAAATGCAGCTTGAAGTCCGTGTTTCACATCCCCGAGTAGAAAAAATGTCCAAGGTACGAGCCAAATTTTGTATTCCTTCCCAAGTCCATCATCAAACTCATAAAGCGGCGGATAATTTTGCCATCCATAATTGATAATGAAGTTTCTATCAAGCACAATAGAGGGGAGGTTTTCCTAGGGTTATTTACATATTACTAACGTGATTATCGCAGCTCCTGCTCCTGCTTCTGCTTTTCAAAACTATATTCTGAAAAGCATATTATGTTTTATGCTTTACAATCCTATTTTCAAAATCATGTTCCAGGAAATAAAGTATTTTAGCAAATAGTACCGTCATTGTGATCAATGTTGTAAGGAATCAAAAAAGGAGGCAATAAATTTAACAAAAAAAAACCTTTTTGTGTGGTTCACCTTTAAGACCATCTGACCATATCCGTGTCCACATGCGCAAATCATTAAAGGAATCTCACTATGAGTGAGACCTCTCATGTAAAAACCGCAGAGCCCCAAATAACTCACTCATATATAAGAACCTAATAATGTACCCCACACCAGAAACTGGATCGTACCCTATTGACTGGAGCATCATGCCGATTGTCAAAGGTTAGAAACAGGTATGATGCAGTTGAGTTTGAGACACACTTGCAACAGTTACATTGCACTCACTACAAGAAAGGGATAGAGACGGAGCCACTTGAGGGCTTATGGAGGCCACGGCCCCCGCGTTGTTTCGGGGGTATTTTCTTAAATTTTATTTAAACATTTAAACACTACAGGAATGGAGTACTATTATTTTGTATTGGATGTTATTTAAACATTTAAATATTTTAAGCATGTGTTCATTTTGGGTCCCAAAACCCAATTTCTCTCTCTACTCATGGTCTCCCATAAGTTTTTTCTTCAATTATTAATCTCGTTTCTCTTTCTATCTCTCTCCTACCCAAAAAAACCTCCCTCAAAATATATACCAAACAAATCTTGAAACTTCAAAACCTTGTTGTTATAGTCCCGCCCCCGCGTTTACAAAATTATGGTTCCATCCCTAGAAGGGATGTATTTCCACCAAATAATGAGTACCATTCGCTATGATGAGGTACCATCATAAGTGCCAGGGAAAAATAAATATCCATTTATTACCTCTTTGGAATACCAGGTAAGAGAACAGAAACAATTGAGTGCTTTTGGATACAATGTGCCTCAAAATTCTAGCCTAAATGATTCATCAACTATTGAATTGAGATTTCAAAGGACTTGACCAGTCTCTCAATCTCAAGATCAATAATCATGAGTTCATAATGCTATGTCTCATCATGCAACTAAGTAATGGAATAATCCTAAGCAATGACTTCATCAGTTCTTTTGATGGTATTTACCTGGAAAAAGACTTGTGGAAGTATTAAACCAAGGAGGGCGAGGGCATAATATGGTTTACTAGCCCCTAGAAGATAACCTGCAACAAAAAATGCTAGAAAAATGAACTTCTCAAATAAAGGTGCAACAACCTAAATCCAGTGAGTAAATCCTACGTTGTGTCCAGAGAATCAGAAGGCAGGTAAGGAAAGCATGACCTGTACTAGGACTTGGAATGCTCATAAGAGTTAGCCATTGTCTGACTTGTCTTAAAATTATGTGAATAAAAGATTTACATGATGCAGTTTTGCTACTTTGCTCCATTCAAATTAGTTTTTTCTGGACAACAGCCATTCCTTTCAGAGTGAACTGTGAGGTTCTTTTTATACTTAACAGAATTCTGTATGCCGTTACCGAGCAACTTTTTAGCCATTACCCAGCAATTTTTTAGCAGATTTTGAATTTTTTTGTGGAGTTGTTTTATATTTTTGTGAAGATGTTCCAATTCATAGTTCATGAAAAAAAGCTTTGTTGCTCAAAAAAATCCCATTATGATTTCTCAAACTAGACGGTTCGATTAGTCTTTCGCCCTTATACCCAAGTTAGACGAACGATTTGCACGTCAGTATCGCTGCGGGCCTCCACCAGAGCCCAGCTACTTGATAGTTGTTATCCAGCAACTTGGTAGCCGTTACCCAGCACTACCCAACAACTTGGTTGCCGTTACCTAGCAACTTGGGACGGTTTATTTCCAAGACCAACGTCGGGCACAACAAGCTGTTTCAAGTTTACTTCGGTTGTTTTCTCAAGCATTTCCCACAAGACGTGTAACAAGTATTTATTCGAAAGCGACCCGAGGGACGAGCTTACCTCTCAACAAGTAGACATCCCCAAAGGGGAACACCATTGCGTCATCGAGGATGCTCGCTTGACACAAGGAGGTCACGACATTGCCTATTTTCCTTTTCCTTGCTCATGTAGTGTGGCTTGTCGTGCCCGTTGACAAGCACGTGCCGTTTCAAGTGTACTTCTCGTCATGCTTTGCTAGTGCGTCATCGAGAAAGATTACCGAAGGGATAGTGTCGTAGCCAATCGATGAGATACATCGGTTGGCGCTCGCCGCCCATCTCATTGAAATAGGCGACGAGCTAACCTCTCACTTGGGACAACATTTGGGCATGCCAAGACGGTCTAGACAAGGCATTGCACGTGAAGGTAGGTAAAAACAAGTGACCATTCTAGTCAAGGCATGGCAAGTCCGGTGCGCCCCCAGCGGCCCTTGAAAATTTGGAGGACCGAGTGCCTTTCACACCCGGTCGTACCCATAACCGCATCAGGTCTCCAAGGTGAACAGTCTCTAAGGATCAAGCACCCACTGGATGCCTTAGCCCTCCTTATAGAGGTCGTGAATGGTCTCTGTAAGTAAATACGACATCGATCCTTTGGATTCTTGTGAATTTGGACCACAAATTGTTCACTAGATCATTAAACTTAATGTAGTAAAATACGAAGTAGTGTCAGTAAGTGATACCCATAAAAGTCTTACTGATAACAACAATTATCCAAAGGGCAAAGAAACTCTAGCACTAATACAGTAACAATAAAGACAATAGTATTGGAAAAGAACTATAAATGGTGTTAAAAAAGGAAAAAATAAAATTTGAAGACAAGAACTATGATCATATAGATGAAAATTTTTACTTACTAGCCACGGATATCTGAGTAATGTCAATAGCACCAACGCAAATCCATTTAGCAGTCTCCGCACCAAAAGCCACAGGAATTGACTGGTCAGACAGCATGTCCATCCAAAGGTTAAAACAAAATTGAGGGGCATGCTAATTTACTACCGATAGCAAAAGGATTCACAAAACATTTAAAAGAGAATAGTGTAAAACCTGAAGTCCTAGTGCTCTATCTCCTTCAACACTTTTGAAGTCATTTACAATGCCTATACCTAGCTAAACCATCAAAAGAAAAGTTGATTAGCATCAACCGGCTCATGTCATGTTATGTCTAACAAAAATGGTACTACAAAATACAAACCCCAGCTATGCTGTACAAAAGCGTGAGGACAATTATGTCAGGTGTAAGGGTTCCAAACAAAGCTTGACCAGCCCACCTGTAGTTAAGAAAGACAGGTTATGCAATGGAGCCAAGATCCACATTGACTTTCTTGCTCTTAATAGCCTACAATGACTAGCAAACAAAAACATAAATAAATAGAACCCATAAAATTTTATTTCGTTACCATTGACAGATATGTCGAATGCAAACTGATGGATGTCATAGATTTCATGGGAGAAGGTAAACTAAGATATTATACCATGGCAAACTTATATAACTTGCTCCCAAAGCAAAATTTCCACTCCATCCATTCTGTTTGAGCTGCAAGAGTGTGAGGCTAATAGTCAATGCTTAGTCAAATTCTCATCTTCAACACATATACAAGAGTGTATATAGATGAAAGGGATACAGGGGATTACCTTTAAAGGTGGAGCTGAATAAATGTAAGATACCAAGGACCCGCCTATAGCAAGGTAAAATATTATAGGGAAATCATGCCCTGCCTATAAAGGACAACCATTCAAGAACTAAAATTCACCTAAAGTTTTTTTATGGGAAGTAAAATGGGCCACCAATTCCAAAGACCTACCCACACATCCAATATATAAGCCAACCCAAGGCCTCCTAGAAGAAGCACCCAAATTTGGGTAATCACCTGAGAGGAAGAATATCAAAGATAACTATAAGAAATAAAGCGAAGTTTGGCACATAAAGTGCATTTAAAAGGAAACAAAAAAACACACTGATAACTTACATACCTCATTCTCAGATATTGCCCCCGAAGGAATAGGACGATAAGGTTCATTAATAGCATCTATCTCTCTATCGTACCAATCATTGAGAGTCTAGGAAGGTGAAAGCATACAACTTTTAGATGCACTAAATTTCAAAGCAGTGATTTATTTCCACACTAGTGAGATATGTACCTGTGTATAGCCAGTCAGACATGGGCCAGACATCATCATACAGACCAATGATTTGGCAACATCATCCACCGTCCAGTGGAAGTTTCCTACAATGTAAGCAGGACTGGTCACAAGTGAATGAACATATATAAGAAGCTTTTTGAAAGCAATATGAATTCTACTAGCAAAATGTTTACGAAAGGAATTCAATTGGAATGTCTTGATGTCCCCACGCTAGGAGTAAAAAAGATTATTCCACATCAATCCTTTTGTTGAATGACTAAATAATCATACGAAAATTCATAAGCCCGAAACAACAGTTACTAAATGCTATATGAAAAGGTCAGTATTAAGAGAATTTGTATTAATGGCGAACCATGAAATGCGGTATGAAGATAATTAGTCATGTTTAATTATTTATACAGCAATGAAATGAATGGCCTAGGAAAGTTTTGAAACACAATCCATCATCAATTTTACAAGTGCCGATGCAAAGAGGGGTACCAGAAGCAGCAGCTCCACAAACCACTCCCCAAACCAACGGAGGCCAAGTAACAGGCTTTGTAAGTTGAACACGAATCTTCCATATATCCTGCAGAAGAGACGAGCAGTAAATGAACCTTTCCAACATTATTTGCATGGTGAAGTGTTCTCCCATTACTTCCTGCTATGCTATTTTCTGCTTTTCTTCTTTTTGTTTTAATTTTGAGGAACAATAGATAAAGAAGTGTGAAATGCAGACGAGTCTAGAAAAATTTCACGCTTCTCTAAAGGTAGTATTTCCATCTAGTAGTTGTTCTAAGAAAATATGTAAGGTACCGCCTCAATCAACAAAAAGGGTGGATCAATCATAAAACGTCCATAATCTGCGGGTTATGCAACCTTGGCATCATAAGGGCTATCAAATCGTACAAGAAATTTTAACACACTTATTTTGAAAAGGGATTGTAATTGCTCTCGAGGTGTCCTACGATAAAAGCCCAGTGTACTCTCCAAAGGATGCGCAGTTACACAATTTCAGTGAAAACAAATGATGTTTTTGAGAAGCATTTATAAAGTCAAATGGCTCTCAATCATGCATGCCACGCACTACAATATGGACCACTATCTCAGCTCAAGCACTTCTTTCTCTGACATCCCAAAAGTTCTCCGATAACACCCAATCTAGGCCTGCAAGCTGCAGTCGACGAGCCCTTTTCGACTTAGTTTGTTGAGACTCCACTGCTCCTCTGTCTTTCCTAAAGAAACCAACCATGGAACATGTCCTCAACTTCAGGATGTTTAGTGTTGGGCTAATGGAAATGGAACAAGTCCCTTGTCTTTACATGGGGGAATGGGGCTATTAAGATAGATAACCTTATCATCACCCGCAATTCATGTTTCGCAAATTCAGACAGACCAATACTGCATGAGAATGTGCACACACACCACAGTCCACACACACACACCAGATAATTTCCAACAGTAACGATCAAAACTCTAGTTCACATATCCCTTTCAGTGCCACACAAGCATTTGCAAGGTGCACCAAGGGCATGGGGCTATTTTTTGTACAAACAAAACATCCATTTAAAACCATTAAAAAAAGTTTTTTCCTTTTGATATCAGTAGAATATATATCGACTATATACATGAAGAGAGAAGATCGACTGACGATCAAGAGAGAAGAGAGGAGAACAGAGAGAGGAGAGGAAGATCGACTGATGATCGAGATGATACATATGCTATTTCCATTTCTGTAACTGAGAGAGGAGGGATTTACAATCGACTGAAGTCAAGGCTGAAGGAGTGAAGGTAAAACGTTTTAACCTAGATTTGATGGTTTTGATTAAAATTGAAAGAGGCGCACCTTTTCTCACTTTTGCGCCTTTCTCGCCTAGGCACCCCTTGGCTGCACTTCATTGAAGGCACCTTGATGCGGCGTGCGGCTTTGACAACTATGTGCATGCCTCAGTCCAAAGTTTTGTAAAATCCATTATTTGAACAAATATGTACAATTCCGCTGTGATTTACTTGATGTAAGTGGATATGTCCAAATCATTACTATCTCAATGATCATAGGATAGCCTGTTCAGTATCTAGGCAAATGTGACAGAAAATCAAATATGACCGAACCCTTTCAAAAATTGGGGGTGTTCTCACTTCTCATAGTTTGGTTTAGTGCCTCGAAAATGATTTTCGCCTTCTGGTAATGACCACCGACATTTATACTGTAAATAGGAAAAGAAAGAGAGATGGATGACTGACCGTCTCTTGTTTGGCTCCTTTGATGCCCAAAATCTGGTTAAAGCTGGAACCTCCTGCCAAAGGTGCCTTTTCTTGTGCCGGAGCTTTAGCTACTAATATTTTGAATATTAAGCAAAACAAGCCCCCACTTAAAATCCCCAATAAACCTTCACCAAATTCCCGTTTTATACTCAAATAACAAAAGTCAACGATCAGTATTCACAAAAACAAACATTTCCAAAAAAAATTACCTTCGTTCGCATCCGTTTCCGCTGCTCTGATGACGAGCCTCCGACCTGAGAGGATAATACAATACGTATTAACTGCATATATATACTAGAAAGACTCATGTTTGAGTTGAGAAACGGGAGTGATTGATTGAGTTTACGAGGGAGACTGAGATAAATTGGTGGCGGAGTAGGACGTCGGGTCATGTTATTCGGTAATCGAATGGATGAAAATATGTTTAGAACGGTCGCCATTTCAGAGACTCTGTATTTTGGAGGCGAAGAGCAGGAGAGAGAGAGAGAGAGAGAGAGAGAGAGAGAGTCCGGCAGTTTTTAAACTCTGTCTCTACTCTCTTGTATCTCTGTATTTCGGCGGAAAAATATTTGAAGGGGAGCAATAGTTTCGGAATCAAAAATCCACAAACACAATTCAGTTAATATAACTGTGATTGAAACTGTCCCATATGGCCTCGTTCAAGGGAAAAAAAAAAAAAAACTGTTCTATATGTCTTTCCGTCTAACAAAAAATAAAAAGAAACTGTGGTCGCACTCGCAGAGTCGATTCTCTTAGACAATGATTTGTCTTTAGGGTCACCTTATCTCACGCAAACGCGTGGAAAGAAGAAGTTGTAGAGATTAGTCGGATTCAGGACACTCTTCATTTAAAAAAAAAAAAAAAGTAACAAAAAACCTTTCTGTATGTAGAGTCAAGTAAGAGCATTCGATGGGTATTTTTCTTTTAACTGCAATTCCCAGTAGTTTTGGCGTACCCTCCAATGCTTGTATGAGTTTAGACGCTAGAGTGTCCTTGTCTTGAGATATGCTAGAATATGCGTTAAGTTTGAAAAAAATCTTTAATGCAACGGTTATTTGTAACGTCTCTCACATGACGTGGGTTTCATATATATGTGTAGGCCCCACATCATGTGAGAGAAGAAGCGTTACAAATTACCATTAAATTGAAAATTTTCTCCTAAGTTTGACCATAATAAAAAAAATAATAAGTTGGTCTGATCCACTTAAAATTAAATTTCAATAATAAGAACAAAGGTACCTAGCCATTGGTTTGACATTTATTTTGAAGAGTTCTTAGAATTTATTGGAAAAAGATGACACATCTCTGGATCCACGTATTCTTATGCACACTCTAACAAATATTTTAACACACAAATATAAAGATTGTCACTAGAGACAGGGACGGAATCAGGATGTCGCCGAACAATGAGCAACAAGATTTTGAAATTTCAAGTTTCAGAAATCTAATAGTTTGTTTGGTTTAAGATTGGAGGGAGGTTTTTTAAGTAATGAGTGGAGAGGGAGAGGGAGAAATGAGATTAATAATGAAAGAAAAACACATGAGAGACCATATGCACAGAGACAAATTGAGTTTTGGAACCCAAAACGAAAACATTCTTAAAATATTTAAATGTCTAAATAACATTTCATACAAAATACAATAACTAGATGTTCTTATCAAATAAAAATAACTATTATTATTATTATTATTTTTAAAACCGAAACAACGCGGGGGTCATATGCCCCAACATATATCCGTCTCTGACTAGAGATGCTTTAAATCAAACGAGTCTAGACAACCGCACCTACCCACTCGATACAGGTGTATAAAAAAAGTGAATATACTACAACTCTCACACTTTTTCAGGGGCACGAAAAGGATATTTGTAAGCAATTTTGAAACTGGAAATGCACGACAACGAAGGTATGTAGACTTTTCAATACAGAAGATTTGGCTTCTCGCACCCGGGTCCAAGGTTATGTTTCTGGCTGGGTTCACTTGGCACATTGGAATGGACACTATGGTCTTGTTGCAGAACCCACAGGATTCATACATACATGTAGATACTACTCCCTCCGGGTTTTTTTTAGAGTCCAATATTTTATTTTGGGTTGTCCCTTAATAAGTGTTCATTTTGTAAAGTTAGTGGGTAAAAGTTGGTGCATTTTTCATTTTGTCCCTAAAAGTAGATTTCATTTTAAAAAGTTAGTGAGTAAAAGTGTAATGATGATGCCTCCATAAAGTATAAGTATGAAAAGTGAGGTAAAAGTTGATATGAAAAGTGTAATGATGATCTCCTTAATAAGTTGGAGTTACGAAATTAGACACTTAGAAAGATACAAAAGGAGTACAATTTACGTGAGAAAAATCATACCTACACGACGAAGTAGAAAAATGGAGAATAGTTTAGGGGATAAAAACATAAAAAATAAATAAAATAACTCGTAATTTGTGTAGGAGTATTTTCCTTCTATTCTTTTGTACTTATTTTATATTTTTATTCATGCAAAATTAAAAGTCACCTTTCATGAGTGAGTTAAGAAGCAAGAATAATTTGATAATTTTACGTGAATAAAAATTTTAAAAAATAGAGCAAAAGGACATATAGAGATTGCGGAAACCATTTTCTTTGAGGTAATTTGCACTTACATCCTCTGTACTATTATTGATTTAAAAAATACACAATTTGTATTTAAAATTTTAGCACTTACACCCCTGTACTCTGAAGTGAAAGAAGGAGAATTTGCACTTACACCTCTTATATTTCTACGTATAAGTGCTTAAATTTGAAGAACAATGAGTGTATCTTCAAATCGATAATAGTACATGGGAAGTAAGTGCAAATTTCCCTTTTCTTTACGTTAATAATAGTATCATTCAAGCACCGTAGAGCACAAAAATATTACTCCGTAGTATGTTAATTAGTACGTTGTATCATGCCTACACTTTTTAGCATAGTTTTTTGTTTTTACCACAAGTACACAATTAAGAGAAATGATGGACACCAATGAGTGCAGTGAGAAAGTGTAATGGTGAATGAACAAAAGAATATGAGATTAGAAAAGTGGAGGGTTGATATGAATTTCTATGCATTTTTATTTCTTGAAAAAAAAGAGGTAGTGCCAAATGACCGACACATCTTAAATATATGCTCTCTCATCTTGAAAGATAGTCCGCTATAAAAAGACGTGTAATTTTCAAATTAAAATAAAAGTACTTATATCTTAATAACTTTTTAAATTTCTTGACACCGAATTTAATAACTAATTCGGTCTTCATGAAACTTCAAAAATTATGCATGAAAACTGAACGTTTCACAAACTTAACTATATTTTTGGATCTGAAATTGAACGTTTTTCATAGTAAAGTATCTTTTTGGGATGGAAGGAGTAGTATAAATAGATAGATGGATAGATTCCAATGTAGTTGGGTTTTTCTATTCACCTGAGTTTGACTTGTCCATTTTTATTAATTTACTTAAGGCCCTGTTTCGTTATTCTACTGTGTATAGGTGGGTGTTAAAAGTTCGGAAATTGCTACATTTCACAAACTTATTTGGATGTGTATGATAAATACTCCTTGAATCGCATTTAATTCATAATAATTGTAAAAAAAATAAAAAAATCATAACACTAGTCTTGAATTCATAGCTTTTACATAACAATTTTTAATATTTGGACAAAACGAGCTATTTGTGTTTTGTACTTATAGTTTCTCAAATTCATCTAAAATAGCCGCAAGGCAGCTGAACCTTAGAACAATTTCACAAGCACATGGAAGGCCCCCTTCAGATGTAGGTTAATTAATAAGTATAAACTTTGCAAAACTACGAAATAAATCACTCAATGCTCACATTTGTGGAACAATTTTTCATAATTTTCAATCCGACACAACAACTCTAATTATCCCCCTTTATTTGCAAAATCCAAAAACAACCAAAAAATTCTTATCTAAACAACCCATAAGCCGCCAGACCCACGGTGGCGGCTCTGGTGACATCTCTGTCGGCAAGAGGTTTATTTTTCCGTTTTTATTTTCTGTTTTTTCTTGTTTCTCTTCTTTAATGGAGATCTTGGTTCCCTACATGGAGCACTCTTTGCCCTCTATGGGTATTGCCTCACCCCTTGTGGGTAGGTTTCTTCTGTACTCAGTGTATTTCCATCCAAATCATATGGATAACCCGATTATCGTGGGTTTGTTCCCATTGACGGGCTCCGATTTGGGGTTTGTAGCCCTTTGGGCTGATTTTGATTAATCAAAACTCCTGAGTTTGGTTAAAAAAAAAAAGACCTTATAAATAAAAACAAACGTCCAAATGAAATGCCTATAATAGTGAAGGCGGTAATTCCATTCAAATTACGTTAACTAGGTTGTGCGGAATGAGTTTTGAAAACAAATTCTTGCAATGCGAACAACCATCATAAAATCTCTGTGACACTTGAACTTCGTTTTAGGCCTTCTCCGTTGAGCTGACTCTAGATACCTGCACGTTAACCTTCCGTGAGTGGAAGCTTTCTTGCACAACCATAAAGTCTTAAGCTATTGAATTCAATGACTTGGTCACCACTTTTGATAATCGGCTATTTGAACCAGCCTGCGCACTTCTCAATTAATTTTGGAGTTCAAAAATTAATGATCGGACAAATTCTCATGTGGCTCCATGGTTGGGAATATTTGGCTTTCGTAGAATTTGAATATGCAACGTAATAAAGGACAAACACTTATCAAATTTCTCATGTTCACCTGACTTCCTTAAGTTAATGACTTGGTCATCACTTAAAACACAAGACTGATGAAGTCACTTTCCCTTGTATAATAAGATATAGGACAAAGCTAGCATGCTCAAAAAATGAAAATTTTCAATAAACAATTAATCACTACTCAAAAGTTTTCAAGGTATTGTACATCGCATAGTGGGTAAGTTACGTAAGTATGTGTCGATGTTTCTTGTCTTTGTTTCAAAACCTAGATGACCCCACCAAGCTTGCGTGGTTTAACAAACCTAACCAAAGGTTGGATGCAAAGTTGCTTTACCAAATGACCATTTAGGGCAAAATTTGTCGTGAATTTCTAGTGCAAATCGCAAGTGCTGAATGCCACGAAGTAATAGAGAAAGGACTTATTCACGGTTCTGTGTAATCTCTACCGTCAATTCGCACAATCAATGGTTAAAATATGTTTCAATTTTGATCGGTCAAAAATAATTTATTACCGGTCACAATTGATTTTCAATCCGAACCGTCCCAAACACTTTTGGACGCACGCGGTTTAGTGCCGTAAATCTCCTTTATGAGACGCTCCGTAAAGAAAATTTTCGTAATATGGGTTTTGAAAAGCTTGAGGTCAATTTAGAAGGGAAAAAGAAAGAAATATGAGAGTATCTTTTTCACGGAGTGGCGCAATCTTAGCCAGGGACGGAGCCAGGATTTCATAGACGCAAGGGTTGGATTATGAACTACAAGATTTTGAAATTTCAATATTAGAAAATCTAATAGTTGGTTTGGTCTAGATTTTAAGGGAGATTTTTCGATAATCAGTGGAAGAGATAGAAAGATAAATAAGGTTAATAATTGAAGAAAAAACTTATGGGAGACCATGAGCAGAGAGAGAAAATTAAGTTTTGGGACCCAAAATGAACACATTCTTAAGCATTTAAATGTCTAAATAACACCCAATACAAAATATAATTCTTAACAAATAAAAAAATAACTAATATTAAATTTAAAAAAAACCCAGAAACAATGCGGGGGCCACGTATGCCCACATGTAGCTACGTCTCTGATCTCAGCCGTCTATTCGCACAATCAATAGCTGAGATTCGTTTTCAATTATGATTGGTCACAATTAACTCTTTCCTGAAAAAGTTTCACTAACATCTTGACCGTTCAAAAAAAATTTTTTTTGAACGATCACGATTGAGTACTATAAATAAGTGTTTATAGCACCTCTTAAAGAAGATTTTCCCAAGAAACATTTAGGCTCCGTTCAGTTGTCAGGAATGTTGTACCGGAAAGTTATTCTCAGGAAAAGTGAAAGTAAAGTGAAGTAAAGGAAAAAGAAATCTATTTTCATGTGAGTGTTCATTTGACAATTTTTTTTTTGCAGGAAAACTAAAGTTTAGTGATTCATTTGCCGGGAAAATACGCTTATGAGAAACTTCTTTATTTTTATTTCCATGGCTAATTTTAAATAAAAGTAACTTTGAGAGCTAAATAATAGGCTATCATGTTTCAAAAATTAACATATACGAAAAATGTATTTTATTTAATGCAAAACCTTAACATAAAATGAAAAAATTGACTTGCAATTTCCTATTCAATTTCCTATATTCTGAATGGTCATGCAAATCCCCCATTTAAATTGAAAGTCTCTGACAATCAACCGTACAAATGAAGTTTAAAAAATAAGTAGATGATCGATAACTAAATAAATAACTATTAAACAACCATGCTTGATTAGTTGCCGATGCAAAAACTCACTGAAAATTAGTTAGTACAAAACAAAATTGAAGACTAATGACAAGATAAATAAATACTTCCAAAAAAAATAAACTACGAATTTTTTTCCACAACAATTATCTCAGAAAGCAACATAGTAGTCGAAATTGTTGTTGCTCATGTAAATCTCAAAGTGTCTTTCTAAGAACCTAATTCATATTTTTTTGGTATTGGCGTCATTCACTTTTTTTCTTACCCGCCAATTATTTCGGCCCCACAATGGAGAAAACTTTTCCCGCGATGCAAAATCCTATGCTTTTGGCCGGATCACTTTTGCAAGAAAGTAAATCTTGCAGGAAAACTTAAAAACATGTTTTCCACTACTTTCCTGCCAACTGAACACTACAAAAGTTGTGGAAAAATTGATTTTTTCATCATTTCCTGTACTTTTCTGACAACTGAACGGAGCCTTATAAGGAAAAAAGATGATTGGAGGCTTTGGAGCAAGAGCCAAGAGCAACTCATCAAAGTGGGATAAATGAACCTGATTTCGAGGAGTAATTATTCAATACTCCTGAAGCACCGCAGCAACCTCTTCCACCATACATTTTCATGGAATCCACACACTTGGTGATGGTGCAAGAAACTACACCTTACAGGGAGATTGCTAGAACAAAAACAAAAATCAACTAAAAAGAGCTCATACTCCCAATAGGATTTTGCAAAAGCAATTTAAAGAACACATACTCAAAAAACGGAGTTTTTTAATATCCATCATCAAATCTCATCCCTCGTAAGTTTCTATCTGGCACTTTTTGAACAGTTATGTTTTCATCTCCACTTTTAAATAATCCCAGAAATGCCCTTTATATACATAATATCTATATAATAAAATAGGACTGTGTTTGAATCCAAAAAATAATCTTGAATGTAGAGATTTTTGGGACCAAAAAATAATCTTGAAGGTCCTGTAACCTAATTTAAGGATAATCACCCCTAATTTGAATCCCAAAATTTAGGCCCATCTTGCTCTCAATTCAACAACGGTGACTACCATTCTTCCGTTTTTCAATTAAACGATGGGGTGACTTCTATGATGGCTTTACTCTGTAAATCCTTGGATTTATTTCCACTTTGCTCGATGATTACTATGCTCAGCCAAGATCTGCTTTTACCATGGACCATGGAGCTTCTACTTCAAGATGGGCTTTCAAGGGATCTAGAGTATTCAATGGAACACTCAAGAGGATTGTCCAAACTCTGCTTTGTTTCTGTTTCTGAAATGTTTTCCATTTTTGTTTCTTTCTCTGAACGCCTGTTAACTATTTTTCTCTTTTTTGGCCTTGTTTGGCACATGATTGTCAAGGATTTGGGTGTCAACATTATTGGGATGCATTCCAATAATGAAATTATTCAGGATCCTTTTAATCTTTGTAACAACTTCAAAGATTAATAAAATTTCCTATTGCCTTTCAAAAAAAAAAAAGCGCATGGCAAAATCTTTCATTCCATTTTGTAGGTTTAGGACGTGGCGAGCAGCGGTACAATAAAATGGTGAGCAGTGATGGGCAAGCAGCGTCGAGCGGCAAATCACGCGAGGTTGTGAGTCATGAAAAAATATGGTGTATTTATGTGTTTTCATGATTTTCGTGTTTATTTTTATTTTTCATGAATAAAACATAGTGTATTCATGAAAAACATGACCGATTAATTTATTCATGTTTTTCATGGATACACCATGAAAAACATGGCCAATTAATTTATTCTTGTTTTTCATGGTCGATTAAAAACATGGTGTATTCATATTTTTCCATGTATTTCGATTAATTAATTAACGTCTTCATGTTTTTTTATTAATTTATTTTCATGAATAAAAATAGTGTATTCATATTTTTTATATAAATCATGAATTTTTGTGAAATTGGTCGAACCATATTCCTGTAAGTTTATAATATAATAATACGACCAATTTATGAAAATTCACGAAATTAAGGAGAGAGAACGGTTTAGAATATATCCATAAAGGATTTTAAAAATTAAAAATTTCCCCCATTTCCATCCATGATTTTAGGTAACTATAATTACTAGAATTCCACTAATTTAGGAAGAAAATATACACCTAAATATGAATATCTTATATATTAAATGGGTAATATAGGCAATTCACCACCTAAAAGGATGAAAACATAACTATTCAAAAAATGCCAGATGAAAACTTACAAAGAGTTGAATCCGAGAACTATTCTTTAAGTCTTTCCAAAAAAACCCACTCTAGCACCTGAATTAAAAAAAAAAAAAACTTGTATTACCAAATGCACTAAGAGTCTCAGGGGATTGAATGGAACGACCAATTTAAATTTAAATTTTAGTTAAGAGATATTCAACTAATCAAGCTCCATGACAATCAAATATTAAGCAATTAAAAAGAGCCAAGACAAGAAGATTTATGTGGAAACTACTTAGGATCAACACGGTCTAATCCTACTATATATCCATAAATCAAAAGACTACAAGAGATACCAATTTAGGATTTACCCACAAGCCTCTTGTGACACCTAACTTTACCTTTTGATGATGTAGCACCCCGTGCTCCTCTATGATTCCAAGGACTCCACAAGCAAGCACATCTTGATCTATGAACTAAACCGGTAACGGATTCAGTCGGCTCATATAGGAGCGAAGGCAACATTAATGTGATACATGAAAAATGTGAATGTTTTTGCAAAATAATCAAGGGAGACTTAAATATTCATTCTCAAACCTCATCTCACTTAAGTATCCATCCCGGCCATTTTGAATAGTTAAGTTTTTATTCTCAATTTTTTTAATCCCAATAGTGCCCTTATATAAAATGTTAGGTATTATATATATACTAGCGAATGTCCATCCCTGAAGGCACGGGTCGAATAATGAGCAAAGAGAGGACATATTGTAAAAAAATGGATTGGAACATAGTAAACTACAGTATATGCGTAAGACAAATCGAGGTGCAAAAAATATTCAAGTAGGTAAAAAATTTCTAAAATCCATAAATCACCCAACACACGTAATAAAAATTAACTATTGTCAAACAAATATATATTTGTAAAACTTAACCTAACAAATAAAATGTCATTATGAAATTTCCAATGTCTTAACAAAGCTCTTATCACGATGACCCCATTGTTCCTTTGCCAGTCCTCGACATTCCTACATAAATAAGATTAATAATTATTAAATTCATCACCAAACACTACAAGAAATCATGGTTTTCCCGGCGTTTTTTAAACGCCGGCAAAAGTGAAAAAAACGCCGGGAAAAGTCTTCCCGGCGTTTTCCGTAAATGCCGCGACTGCCCTAGTCGGGAATACTTTCCGGCGTTTGCAAAACGCCGGTAATAGTCCCGGCGTTTTTTCCGGCGTTTAATAAACCCCGGGAAAAGTTTTCTAGCTAGAAAACATACCGCTCCAGCGATGCGTTTTTTCCGGCGTTTTATAAACCCCGGGAAAAGTTTTCCGGTAAGAAGACATACCGCTCCGGCGAGGGAATTCCCCGCGTTTAGTAAACGCCGGGAATAGTCTTTTATTTTATTTAAAAAAATACATATACCAATTTTACCCATTTACTATTATTTTCACCTATATATTCATAATTCATTAACACCCGCTCACATCCAAGGTAACAAACATATAAGTAATAAATAACAAATACACACATTCAAATTCATTAATAATCCATAGGATTGAAACATCTAACAAAAAATTTAGCAACATCCCAACATCATGTTACATCATGTCCACAATTTACATTCACACGAAGCACAACGAGGATAAAGAAAAAAAAAATTTCAACCATGGAACTATAGTATTGCTTTTGCCAAACATGGATGAGAGTCCCAGACACCCTAAGAATCATACAAAAAAGAGAAATTAGTTTAAACTGATGGAGGAGAAATAATAGAAAAAAAGTTAACAGAATAAAGAAGGCTTGCATTCCTAAAAAAACATGGTTATTTGCAATCTGCACTAGCAAAACTGGCAACCCAAACCTTTAATCTCTTTCCAGTGGAAGACTCTCGAGGAAGAGCCACCTGCAAGAGGTAGGCAGAAGTGCTTAAAATTTTACGTATAATTGACCTGAAAGGAAATTAAATTACATTTATGGAAAATTAGCTGCTCATTTCTCAGTACCATACAAATGGATACACCAGAACATTCACCTATAATCTACCTTGATTCCATTGTACCCAAGAAGTTCACCAAACCCCCTGCAGTTCCACACTTGCAATTTTCCAATGAAATGGAACTCAAGTACATTGCATCATGTATGTTCTCCATCAGTCTAAAATCTAAAACATTAAACTAGTAACCATATTTTGTTGCAATGGAGAGAAATGGATATAGAAAACAATTGACTAATAGAGTGACACTTTATAAGGACAATCGTCTCTCACCTCTAATTCTGTAATTCATGCGGCATGCTTTTACCAAAGTTTACACCACAATGGTTGCCAAAAAGGCCCGACAAAATAGAAGACTCTTGCACATTATAATTACTCTAAAGCAGGAAGAGTGCAAAATAGTTCTGATTTCTACCATATATGATGTTGTATCTCTATCTACTGAACTCAAATCATAATTCATATAGACCGTAACAAAACGATAGAGTCTAAGGTACGATCGAAGTAGATCCTTTATTTTGTTTCATTTTCCCCCTCCGTTTTCTCAGCAACCAAACAGAATATGAGAAAACAATGAAAACAGTAAAATAATCGAACAAAGCTCATAAATCGAAGGTTAGATCAAAAGTTCTCGTATACCTCATAACTAAAAGTGATTTGTTGTCAGGAAAATTCTCCTTGAACAGCTTATTGTGAGCTTTTTGCCGCCGATGAGTGACTCCGACGCCGGCGCCTCCATGATACAGAAGAAAACATAGAGAAAGCTACAGTGAGAGAAAACGAAATCAGAGAAGAACTATACCAGCAGAGAGATGCAGAGGTAGAGATGCAGAGAGAGAGAACTATACCCGCAGAGAGAGAGAGAGAGAGAGAGAGAGAGGGAGAGAGGGAGAGAGGCGTTTGAGGTAGAGAGCGGCGTCTGAGTAGAGAGAGATGAGGGAACTAGGGTTATTGTGTGGGATTGGGGAATTTCGGGGGAGGGAAACTTTGGGCAACACAAAACTACGTCGTTTCATGTTTAAGGGTTAAGTAGCCACCTCCGCCGTTTCTTTTGTCCGACTGCCGTATGTGCATTATTAGCTATTCCCGGGGTTTTCGGTAAATGCCGAGAATTAAATGCGGGAAATAGCAATTTTTCTTGTAGTTAAAGAAGATCAAAAGACACAACTTTTATTTGAACTCGATTGATTCTTTCAAAATTACAAAAACACTGGCATCTATATACAATCACACAACCACATGTACATCCATACCTACACACACATATTCGGACTAGGGCGTTATGAATATAAAGGCAGGGACAAATCTTCCTGAGCAACAGAAATGTGATCAACACATACCTACAGTGTACATGCAAAAGTACATATAGGCATTAATTCTTCTGAAAATTTAGAGTGCAATTTAAGCCTAAAAACATGTGCCTTCAAAAGAAATTAGTCATGTAATCACGCAATATCTCTTTTGATTATGTATTGGAAAGTAATTACAGAACGATTAGCTTTTATGAGTATAAAAACAAAGACAAATCTTTCCGATCAACAGAAAATTAACACATAGGTCAAGTTGTATGTACAGGCGCAAAATACATATACGCCTTAATTAATTCTTTTGAATTCTTTGAGGGCAAGCAAGCCTAAAGTAAAAACATGTGCCTTCACTTGAAAATAAATCAGTTCGGGTAATCACACAATACAACAGCTGCCGGAAGCGGATGGCGGAAAAGCATGTCCTTCGGCCGAAGTTTTTAGTCTTACTGAAAGATTAGCTTTCAACTTTCAATTCATCACTAACTTAGGAGTTATAAGTTCTTGTTGCGCATACCTTCTTATCTTTCGGGAAATTAATGGATTTCAAATATGCTGCAGCGGCAAAGGACGACGCAAAAATTTCTTCCTGATACATGGGGTTATCTTTTGATTAAGAAGGATGACATATACTATCTGAGAATTTAGAAGGCAAGGGCCATGAACTAACCTCGTTGACATTAAGACCAAGTGTTTCAAACTTTTCCCATATTGTTTCCTGGACTTTGTGGAGTTATTGGTAACAAAGACTAATCTCTTTCCCTGGAGAACAAAGAAACCAAAAATTTGTTTAAGAGCCACAAAGCACTGCATTAAACTTGAAATTTCATAGCCAATCATACAGTCAAAATACAAAAAATATGGCTTCATCAGGCTCATTGTTCTCAGAACTCGGCTAAGAAAAGGAAGGATCAAAAGGATTTAACTATTTAAGGGAGGAATAAACTGCAGTTCTATTATTACGAACCATGATTCACAAAACAAACTGGACTCGTCTGCAATTTGTCCCTTCCTCTCCATTTCTGAACATAGCTCTCTCTCCATTTCTGAACATAGCTCTCTTGACTCCTTCATCATTGATTTTGGTGATTTTGACATTTTGGTCCCAAGAGGATGTCTTGCACTTTTAGCTTTATTGTTTCTCTTCATAAGATTCATGTTAGAAGAGCAGTTCAACTCTACAGTCTCACCTTTAGAAGTATAATAGGCATTACATGAAAACCAAATCAAATCAAATAAAAAACAAAAGCAGCCATGAAAAGAAAAAGCATATGAGAACAAAGAAAAGATAAATTGATAAAATTAGAGCATTCATAAGGGCATATCCAACCCTTACTCAAAATAATAAGATTTACGACAGATTCAATCAACACTTAACAAGCAAAATATTCCTATGAATCCAACTAGAGTGTCAAAATTACTCAGTTAGCATTCAAAATTCAGGCAATACACACACAAACTGTATACCAAATCAAAAAACTCAAAGCGTATACAACTGAGTAAGAGAATTAAATACCGAGATCATAATTCACATGGACACAAGATGCAATTGAAAGTACAGAGCGATCGATCCAAGTGAACTTAAACTGCAGACTTGAAAGAGCAAAGAATTAATTGCACACATACAAATGCATAATATCTATATGTCTATGTATACGCACAAAGAGAGATAGACTCTCGAAATTAGGGCATAAAAGAGGATTTGACAAAATCAAACACAGAGAGAGACTCTCGAGTCACGAAATTAGGGCTGAAAAGAGAAATCAAAAGATATGAACGCCATAGACTTTCGAAATTAGGGCTTAAAAGAGAAATCAAAAGATTTGAACGCCATATACTCTAGAATCGACAAAATCAAACACACACAGAGAGACTCTCGAAATTAGGGCTGGAAAGAGAAATCAAAAGATTTGAACGCCATAGACTCTAGAAATTAGGGCTTAAAATAGTATTGACAAAGTCGAAGAAAGATTCAGATTTACAATTCTTTGAGCTCAAACAAGAGATTCAGGTATATCTGATTTTGAGTAGAAAACTTACTCGGCGTTAGAGGAAGCGCCGATGTACATGCCCCAATGACGCCGGTACCGGTTTTCAAATGTCGTGAGATCCCCTTTTTCTTGTAATGGTTTCTGAAGCAAGAATACAATCAGAACTTTTAGGGTTTGCTATGAACCAGATGAGAGAGAGAGAGAGAGAGAGAGAGAGAGAGAGAGAGAGAGAGAGAGCTTACACTGGTTTGAGATCTGTCCAGGAGAGGCAAGGGCGAGAACGCTAGAGAGAGAACTTACACTGGTTTGAGATCTGTGAGAGAGAGAGAGAGAGAGAGAGAGAGGCCAGAGCAAGAGCGTGGTTGAGAGAGAGAGAGAACGGCCAGAGCAGGAGCGTGGTTGAACCAGGGCTTTTTCGATCTCTGGGCTTCGGAGAGGATTTTTTTTTTTTGAAGAGGCTTCGGAGAGGATGGAGGCCGGGGAAAGTTTTAACCTTTCACTCCGCGCCCCCGGACAATAAAATTTTACTTTTACCGGGGTTTTTGTCAAACGCGGGAAAGGAAATGCCGAGAAAAAGTCCTTTTTGTTGTAGTGAAATATGAACTGACAATGAAATCAAAAGTTTGGAGGGTATTTTGAAATTTTTCCTAAACTCCCAATTGAAATACTTTTTAAGATACATATGTTATTCTGTTAAAACTTTTAAAAAGTGTTAAATTCACTTTGCCGTGTTCCTAGTATTTCTCCTGGTAATGGATACCTCATGTGTCATGTCCAGACATGTCTCCACGTGTTTCCGTCGGGTCGCGTGTCCTCGCAGTGTCGGACCACAAAATTTATCAAAAAATTAAGAGAGCTACACAAAATTGGGCATAAAGAATTAATTCACTCCCCAATATTTTCACTCTGTCAAACATGCATTTTAACAAACACAAAATGAGCATCTTTGAAAGACAAATAACAAAAGTTATGGATCAAAAAAATTCCCGTCCTTAGATAATTAGAATGAAGAACCAGCATACCATAAAGTAGGTTGCTATCACTGCTTTCTCGAAGATGTTAATATCACTGCTTTTAAAAGTGAAGAAAAAGATGGGTAGAAATCACCTAATTTCATTCAATAGTTTTTAGAAATACGATGGAAAAGAATGGAAGACTTACTTAAAGTGATATATGAAATGTGCAGTCCTAATGCATGTGAAATGCAAGGAAAGATGTACAAAAAAAAAAAAAAAAACCCAAAGTCCAATAATCTGTAGACACCCCAATCTGGGCTTCCAGATTAGTTTACTTACGGTATTTGATTCCCCAATGATGAAATGGATCAAAAACACCCCGGGAATGATAACGTGTTTGAGTTTTGAGTGTTTGCAAAGCCCTTGAACCTAACCTAGCCTAAGCCACTTCAAAAGAGCCAAAAACCCTATTGGCACGCGTTGGTTGAGAGCCCGTGCGTGTAGATCAACTTGACAAGTGTTGGTCAATGGTCAAAGCTTGACCGTTGACCGACGCGTGAGTAGGTGGTACACGCGCGCCAGGGTGCAACCATCCTGCACCAGGGTGCAACCATCCCGCGCCGGAGCGCACCGTCGCGCGACGGTCTGACTCCCGTGCGCAATGGTCAAACTGCCAGGTGGTGGTCAACAATCAAAGCTTGACCGTTGACCATCGCGCGCCAGACTGACTCCATCGCGCGATGGTCCAAGCTGTCCCCATCACCTTTATCAGCTGGGAAGCTTAGCCACCAAGCAAACCTCAGCCAGCCTCGTGGACTGGCTGAGCTCCTCTCCTTGCACCAACCAGATTCACCTCGCTCTCTTCCTATAAATACCCCTCTTCTTCTTCCATATAAAAGGTTCAAGAATTTCAAAGGGTTACACTTTGGGTTACCAAATTTTAAGTCCAAAGAAGGATTACACTCATCATCCTCCATTTTCACACTTCAACCATCCAAGAACAAAGCTTGTTCTTCCTCCTCCAATCATTCAACCACTCAAACAACCTCTCACTCAAAGCTCAATCCCTTTCAAACTCAATCTAGGTATAGCTTACCTACTGTTTTCTGTTCTGATCCCTGAGGGGGGCTGGCAGGGCCAAGGCTGCTAATCAATACCAGTCCTGGTCCTAAAGCTGGCAAGGTTTCAAAAACTGTAGAGGCAAGAACCAGCGCGCGACGGTCCCATATACGCGCGTGACACTCTCACTTCATCGCGAGATGGACCGCGTGGGGATTGGTTTCTTGCTGTTTTTGTGTATTTATTTATATATAGATCACTGTTAAGTATGTTAAAAGCCAGTTTACTGCTTTCCTTTGTTAGAAACTGCTAGTTTGTTTGTAGTTAATTTGTGTTTCTGCTATTTTGGAGTACCCCTGGGATCATTCTGGACATGTACCAGAACCCAGAAACGTGTAAACCAAACACTGATTAAAAGGCTCAGACCATTGCACGCTAGGGCGCACCCTCGCGCGACAGACTGGCTCCATCACGCACCAGACTACCTCCGACCAGTGAGTGGCCTTGCATGAGTAGCTGGGCCTTAGGCCATTATTTTGTCCCCACACTGTTTATGGGGTGTTTTATTAATTTGTAGGGCTTTACAGCCTTTAAACTGTATATTATGCTGCTTATAACTGCTTAGTTTGTCCTGGGTGTGCACTGGTCCTTCCAAAGCCCAGAGGGTTTGAGAAAAAGAGCTGTGGGTTTGAGCTCACCGGCGTGCGCGTGTCTTGGAGTTATGCGCGCAAGAGTAAACAACATGCAGTGACTTGTTCAGTGCATGCTGGTTTCTTCTTGCGCACGCCATTCCAAAACAAAGGCCTCCCAATTTGTTTAAACTCCCACAGGAGTCTGTTCTCATCCTATACTAACTGCCATCCATGTTATTCTATCACATCCCTGCAAACATGTTACAGTTTTAATCCCCTTTAATTATTCCCCCGCCCTAATTGGCTAAAAAATTGATTAATCAAACGGAATCGTAAACATTTTTCGCAAATGCCTAAGTAAAGACCAATCTCTGGATTGGGCGAGAGGGGTGCCTTAAAACCCTTCCCCTCTCATTACCTGGCTCCCGAACCCAGATATAGTTATGACGGACTGGTGCCTTCACCTTTTTCAAATCAAACAGCGCAGCGAGCGTTTCAAGTTCGGTTCCTTGGGTGTCGGACCTTCAAACCCAAGTGGCGACTTTGAATTGAGCGCTCGTCTGCCAAAAAAGCGCGCTCATCGATCCGCCCCTTCTTTTTCTGGGCACGCTGCCCACAGTGGCGACTCTGTTGGGGATCGAATCAATTGTAGTTTATACTTAGATTTTAATACGCTTGAGAACAATCCCACAAAAGTTTGTCAAAATAGTGAGCTTCGCACTACTAAAGAAAGGATTGGTGATTTAATAGGACCTCGTGTCCGGCCATCCTGACTGGGGCTTTTCTGATTATTCTCTTGTGTAGTTTCTTCTAAGTATAGACTAAATAAAGAGAGCTAAATTTGAAAAGGCATTTGCGAATTTGCGATTCTATTCCATTAATCAATTCTTTAGCATTCTCATTTGCATCGATGTGGGATAAGCCTCGTTGGATCATTTTTGGCAATCCGGCACGGTTTACCGGAGCCCGGGGACTCCGAATGACCAACAACCTTCGACGATGATGAGTCATTCTACCGTTTGACTGTTGCTCTGCAATTACGCAGGTAGTGGGAGGTATATCTTGGCTTTAGTCCGCGGAACCTGTTACAAGCCAAAATAGGCCTTTGCATATACAAAGCACTAGCACTCTTCAAACTAGGACAAGTACCTACAGGGTAAGATTGTAAAGCCCCTGAATTTTGGTCAATAAAAATTTCGTTAAATATTTGATTTTTATTTTTACTTTTTATATTCCTTCTATATTTTCGATATTTCGTGATAATTAGATTTTCCCTAAATTTTAACCGTTGGCTAAATAGTTTCCCGAGCACATAGAACTAGATTCTAAACCGATTAGTTAGAAACCAACTACCTAGTTCCTTGGATCCTTTACCCATTAGGTAATAACCGTTAGGGAAGTTAGTGACCCTTGGGTAATAGAGTCTTACGACCAATAAAGTACCGATGTGACTAGAGAATCTTCTAATAAAGTTGATTTGACTAGTCATAATAAAGGAATCTTGTATCTTGTTTTCTAGAAGCCAACCTTGTCACTTCAAACTTTCTCATCAAACTTACTTTATTCTTTATCCATTGGTCCATAATGTTAGGGTAACTTTTGTCCATTGGTTAATAACCTTTTCATTATTATATTTTGTTTAAAGTACATATAGGACATGTAGTCTTTAAAGAAATCTTATTTTAAGTATAAAAGTACTTATACTTCTTTTATCCAATGGTCTTTACCCGCTAGGAAAATTATTACCCATTGGTTAATACCATTAGTCATTCTTTGATTGACTTGTACTTGAAAGACTAGAAGATTTAACTTGTACCTTGAGATTCTTTTGTACTTTAATATTATAGTTTAAACATGTGCTTATTTGATTTCTTTAATGTGGGAATCTTGTACTTGCAATCTAGAAAGATTCATATAGTACTTAATTGTAGTTGTACTTGGTTATATACACACACACATATATATATATATATGTGTGTGTGTGTGTGTGTGTGTATACTAGCATGAGAGAGAGAGAGAGAGAGCCATGGGAGAGAGAGAGGGGGAGGCCGGTTGGGAGAGGAAAGAGAAAGTGAGATGTGTGCTAGTGTGTAGTACACTCCACGCTACTTAATAGCCCTAAGCCTATTTGCCAATGACAACCTATTGATGGGCCATTATGACACAATCCTAGCCTTTGTTAGCCTAAGATTTGACTACAAGCTAGACCTAGGTTGTAATTACCTAGATTCACCTAAAGCCTAAGATCTAACTTGATTCTATAGCCTTACACCTAAGATATGATTGGACAAGGCATGGCATGACATGTGATGTAATTTGACAACTTAATGGAGCAAATCCATGGAGGATTTGGAGAGAGAGAGGGCCGGCCATGAGAGGGGAGGGAGAGCCCAAGATTTTGGCTATAAATAGCACCCCATGTTTCTCATTCAACTCACACCTTCACCTAGCAACTTCTCTTTCTAGAAAATCCTAGTGTTCTAGTTTGTTCTTACTTTGTTCTTGAGCGTTCTTGAGTTCTTCAAGAAACTCATCCAAGACCGCCACTAAACCACCACCCGACCACCCTTCGATCCATAAAGTAGAGTAGTGTTAGTCAAGAAGAAGTTTCGAGAGAAACCATTCTCTTTCGAAGCTCCCAAAGGCATACCGTAGGAAGTTACTCCATTCGACCGCCGACGTACCGTTCGTAAGCCGTTTTCTACCGCCTAGAAGAACGGTAAGGAAATCCTTACTTACTTCCTATTTACTTACTTACTCAAGTATAACGTTGTTGTTTTGAATTGCTAAGAAAGAACGGTTTTCGAAAAGTTAAAACTTTACTATTTGGATCGAAGTATACGTATTTTGATATTTCAAGGAGTTTGAGTTGCATATGTGAATTGATTGTGTTACTTGTGGTATATTATGGAGATGGATGATCTTGTTAGATTCATGCTTGCTTTTGTCCTACCGCGGAGTCTTTATATGAAAACAAGACACGAAAATCGAGAAAGTAGAAATATGGCACCTAGGGTGTGGTCAATGAAAGGAAATGTATTCCGAGGAAGGAAATATTTTGAAACTACATTATGACTGGTATTGGTTGCATAATGTGAGTTGTGTGTGTGTAAAAGAACGATTTGTGAAAAACCCAATGAGAACCCGGAGCGGCGGAATCATTGTGGAGATACTCGGGAACCCGGAGCGGCGGAACCGAGGGATGAATTTTCGAAAACCCAAATGGGAACCTGGAGTGGCGGAACCATTGTGGGATACTCGGGAACCCGGAGCGGCGGAACCGAGGGTTTTGAATTGTGGCTTGGTTATCCGCGGAGAGGAGCCAATGCAATTGTGTGCCAATAGGAACCCGGTGCGGCGGAACCATTGTGAGGATACTCGGGAACCCGGAACGGCGGAACCGAGGTTGGGTGTGTTCAAAAATGATTTGGGAAAGGTTGAACAATATATGAAAATGTTGACACGGTCTACGATGAGTCGCGTAGGAGAAACACGAAATCTTGGACACCAACGATAGATGATTAATGAATGTGGATGTGTGATTGTTAGTGTTGTTGTGAATGATTTACTGTTGTAAGGTTGGTGGGTAAGGATTTCCTATTGAGCGTTGTAGCTCACGGTGTTACCTTTTGGTGACCGTGACATATTATATCGATGGCGACGCTGGTATAATGTGTCAGACCTTGTAGATGTTCAAGATGAACAGTTCACCGTGGAAGCTTTTGGAGCAGAGGAGCTTGCTAGGATGGAGGAGCAAGTGGAGGAGTAGTTAGGAGCCTTAGTTCCTCCCTTGTTGAATAAATGTACCCTTTGATGTATTTATGATGTAATAATGAGCCAGACTCTCTTTATTATGTAATAAATGCCTCATTAACGTACCCAAAATTCGGGGCGTTACAAAGATCTACTTGCATCTAACCCTATATACTGTCTACGTGTTACTGCTTTTCCTATCGCATGCACTGTACATACATACTATTTTGTGTAGAAGCATGTTTAGGGCGGCTTCTAGGTTGTCTCTCTTTCGAGTCTGTCTTATGATTATTAGGACACTGCCTTGGCCCGATGAAGAGTCATGCGTCTTGATGGTGCATGTTATCAATTTTCAGAATCCTTAGATCAGCGAGACTTTGGGAAATCAAGACTTTATAAGTCCTTGTCTAAATACCCGATCGAGGTTTCAAACAGAAAACGAGGAACAACGGAGAGAATGCCGTGATGCTTATACTACCTTAATTATCATGCGCAACACGTACACCGTTTAGGCTATGGCGCTGTGTCACCTACGCCGCTCCGGTTACAGTATCACGTCATCTACACCGAGTTGTTCTGACTCCAAAAGTTGAAACTTCTAGAACAGAATAGTCAAAGGCTTAGACTATTTTGACATCTGTTAGTGTTAGTCGATCTATTCAAAGGATACATTCTCAAAAAGAATTCTAAGGATTTTGGCAGTGTCCGAACGTCGTGAGACAAACTCGTCTATAGTTATAGAGTCTAGGAGGACACCACCGACGATGATGTGTGCATTGCATTCTTCTTGCAAATATCTGCTGCAGGAACGTCACTGAGCTTTCACTTACTTTGCTGTCTAGTTCAAAGCCATTGCACCGAGCAAAAAGGTACCGAAAGGAAGAGCCAAACCTGATTGGGAACGTCTGCCGGGGCTGTTACATCTTCGCTTCCAAGGTCATATCACCTTCCTTGTTCATCAATCCAGAATGGCAGCACAAATGGAGCTGGCTGAGCTCAAGAAAGCTGTAGAGGATTTGGGTCACAAGATGGACAAACAAATGGTTATGGTCCAGGCTTTGGTTGGCCTCTTTACCTCCACAGCCCCGCAACCGGATTTGGGGCTAGCCAAGGAACCTTCTCAAGCCTACCACCTTCCAACGGTCGTAATCAAACTATGCTTAGGAGACATGTTCAACAACCTGGTTGAATTCCATGAGGCTAGGACTCACTCGAAGGAGGATGTTGATTCCTTTTCCAAAGCCATTGCCAAAGGGGAGGACATGCTTAGTGATGAATTCAGCCCCAAAGGCAAAAGAATGCATCCTGTTGATGAGGCGATGTGGTGCAATTGCAAAGCAAACAAGGTTCCAGTTTAAATTCTCAATTCACTCGCCGAAATCCACCGAGGACTTTCTCATGCTTCACTGCACCTTTGGCCTCAGTTTATGAGAAGCTCCTTGATGCTGGTTCTATCATGCCCCTCAATCCAACTCCATTACCCAAGAATCCACCTGCCAATTTCAAACTTAACCTCTACTGCGCCTATCATCAAGGGGCTGGCCATTCTACCAATGCCTGCTTCCGGCTTCGACATGCCATTCAAGATCTCATCGATTGTGGCATCATCACAGCCCCACCTCCATCAACAGCCGATACTGTCTCCAAATCTTCCTTCAGTCCAACTCTGGCTCGCAAGTTGGTCAGACATCCACTATCTCCACTCAAATCAACCCAAGCTTCAAGCTGACTGTATCCATCTCATCTGAGCCCAAGGATAGCCTGCTGGCTGCTGTTTGTGCAAATGGGACTTTCTCTGCCAACACCTGGATTGACAGTCAGGAAGAGCTTTCAAAGGAGCGGACTGACGGGGTGAGGTCCATTGTTCATGGGAGCATCGAGTAGGTTTGGTCGAAGAAGCTGAGGAAGCTGAAGTGCTGTTCCTTGGGCCTGACACCTGCTAGATCCCACCTCTCTGTGAGAAAACTAATGGTAGCTTTTGAAATTGCCTTTTCAAACCGCATCTAGTTGCATTGACACTTCTGAGTCCGAATCTAACACAATGTCTGTCAAGTTGTCTAAGTCTAGCTATGAGTCGGAGGTTGTGCCTTTTGGCCCTCCATGTCGTAGCTTCTATTTTAGTCTTTTGTTGTACTTGGCAACCCCGAGGGGCTTTCTTTTGAATGCATTATCTTGCTTCTAAGTGCTTTGATGGCTTTTTGAATAAACTGTGTCAACTCTGACAACGAAGGGATAGATTTTGATGGGATCATCCTTAAGGAAATGTGTTCCCTCGCCGAAAGGGAAAACGAAAGGCATGCTCAGCCTATTAATTGAAATAGTAGTTTTTAAATAAACTTGAAAGATGAGGTAGACCTCCGAATGGTTCAAATTGGTTCAACGCTGTCCCCATAGAAGAATTGTGCCCGGTCAGACAAGCTCGAAGAGTTCATCGACGTCTTGGCATGGTCTCACAAAGACATGCCCAGCGTTGATCCCGAGATAAAGGAACATCAAATCCCTTTGCTACTGAATGCCAAATCATGTAATGCAAAGCTCAGAAGGTCCAACGCCATATATCATGTTCAAGTTTGCAGGAACAACGTTCTGCCAAGTACAAATCAGAAGGCATAAGAATGGCCCAAAGCGAGACACTTCCAGCTGAAGCGCTTTGGATCCTTCAGTATCAAAGACATCTTATCTGGGGCTGTGGCCAAAGATCATCAACCTTGATGGCAACAATTCAATACCTTAGCCAACATGGATCAATTCAAAAGCCTTTTCCCTGAGAGAAGCTCGTTGGGCTGAAAACCCCAAAGGTGGGCAGTTCCAAGCAAAAGTTAGAGCAACCTACTAGACCGAGAACCTATGATGGAGGTCTAGGCAAAAGTAATGGCAATAGTCAAAGCTCGCTAGACCGAAGACCTAAGAAGGCGGTTCTGGGCAAAATTTAGAGCATAAAAGGTGAGGTAAAAACACACGAGTGAACCATAGCCTAAACTATGTTTTGACCTGATTCCCTAGAATATGGGATACGTAGGCAGTCTCTCTTCGAGACTCGGTCATATTCTATCAACATGGTCCATGGTTGACATTTTTGGTGCACACCAAGGGTCGGGAAGGGTCAAGAACAAGACAAGCTTCATCTGTGCAGAAGGGGGAAAACCTTTTGTCTTTCAATTTTATTGCAAACTACTACTTCAATTTCAAAGCTGAGCAAAGCCTTAAAAGATTTTAAGCATAAAAAAACAGAACGAAATGCTAGCGAGGCCTAACGGCTCACAGTTTGTTCTGAGTTTAGCGAAGTCTAGTTTGAGTAGCTGCAACAGCTTTGCAGTCACACGCACTGGTTCAATACTCATGCGTGCTCATTCAATATGATGCGCGTTGGTCTCAAACCTGCGCTGCTTCAATTCGAGCAACAATCAATAGCAGTCAGCTATTGCCTTCGAATGTCATTCAAGGGGCTTTTGCCAAGTTTTGTCATACCATGCAGACCTAATGTGACTGCACAGGGGTGTCGGTTTCAGTATGGACCTTTATGTGTCTTCATTTGCGTCTTATGTTCGTCTTCGTGGCATTTTTTTTTCAATTTTTCAGTCCATTGTCATTTCGGGATGCTTTTCCCAGTTTTGTTGGTTCGTACAAGTCATTGTACAGCTATTTGACCTTATGCAAGTGTCAGTTTCACATGTCAAAAGGGATATTGTGAGTTTTGGCACATTAATGCCCAAAATTTCATTATTTTCCATGTGTCTAAGGGTCCGTGTTGAATCCTGGGGCTCTTTCACCCTTTTTGTTCGAGCTAGGCGAGTCTGTACACACATGTGTGTCTGTGTTGACTCAGTTCGCTTGTCAATGCAAATTAGATATTAGCGCATGGTTTACATGTCAATAAACTGGAAAATGCAATTTTTACATTAGTACCCTAGTATCTGTAATCCGCAAGCAGTGGAATCTAGTGGACGGCAAGGGCACGTCGGCCCAAGGCCAAGCAAAGCATATCTCTGGGGCACGTCTGTGCAAGCACCAAAGAATGGGCACTCAGGCCCAATGCCGCTACTCAATCAACTGGACACGCCAGCCCACTCAATGTCTCTTTGTCTGGGTGCGCATCTCAGAAGCAAAAGACAGTAAAGTACTGGGGCTCAGTGATAGTCCTTAAGCATCGTTGTCCTCCTAGAAGCCGCCCTTAGCTAGGGTTTGCATTTTCAATTCGTGCATTTTGTTAGTATACATCTTTGCATATTGTGTATGTCAATTGTTGAAAGCAGGTACAATCTCTTTAAAGACCAAAGGATGCGATGCAATCTCCTGCGGTGTTGTTCTGTTTGTTTAGTGGAGGCAATGGAAATCTCCCTAATTCTCGATTTGTTTGCCGAAGGATGCGATGCAATCTCCTGCGGTGTTGTTCTGTTTGTTTAGTGGAGGCAATGGAAATCTTCCTAATTCTTGATTTGTTTGCCGAAGGATGCGATGCAATCTCCTACGATTTTGTTCTCTTTGTTTAGTGGAGGCAATGAAAATCTCCCTAATTCTGATTTGTTTGCCGAAGGATGCAATGCAATCTCCTGCGGTTTGTTATTATTGGTTAGCAGAGGCAATGGAAATCTCTCTAACTCACGATTTTTTTGCCGAAAGATGCGATGCAATCTCCTGCGGTTTTGTTATCATTGGTCAACGGATGCGAAGAAATCTCCCTGAATCCACGACTTGTTTCCTGAAGGACGCGATGCAATCTCCTGCGGAACCAAATCAACGACAGCCGGTCCTATCCAATTTCCAATGGCTCGATCACTTTGTATAGTGATCCGCCCGTTCAACGATAGCCGGTCCTGTCCAATTTCCAATGGCTCGATCACTTTGTATAGTGATCCGCCCGTTCGAATCGACAGCCGGTCATGTCCAATTTCCAATGGCTCGATCATTTTGTATAGTGATCTGCCCGTTCAACGATAGTCGATCCTGTCCAATTTCCAATGGCTCGATCACTTTGTATAGTGATCCACCCGTTCGAATCAACGACAGCCGGTCCTGTCCAATTTTCAATGGCTCGATCACTTTATATAGTGATCTGCCTGTTCGAATCAACGATAGCCGGTCCTGTCCAATTTTCAATGGCTCGATCACTTTGTATAGTGATCCGCCCTTACAAATCAATGACAGCCGGTCCTGTCCAATTTTTAATGGCTCGATCACTTTGTATAGTGATCTGCCTGTTCGAATCAACGACAGCCGGTCCTGTCCAATTTTCAATGGCTCGATCACTTTGTATAGTGATCCGCCCATTCGAATCAACGACAGCTGGTCCTGTCCAATTTTCAATGGCTCGATCACTTTGTATAGTGATCTGCCTGTTCGAATCAACGACAGCCGGTCCTATCCAATTTTCAATGGCTCGATCACTTTGTATAGTGATCCGCCCTTTCAAATCAACGACAGCCGGTCCTGTCCAATTTCCAATGGCTCGATCACTTTGTATAGTGATCTGCCCTTTCAAATCATTGATAGCCGGTCCTGTCAAAATCCCTCAACGGTTTGATCATTCAGCACATTGATCTCCCTGTCCGCATTCACGACAGCCGGTCCTGTCAAAATCCCTCAACGGTTTGATCAATCAGCACATTGATCTCCTCGTCCGCCTTCATGACAGCCAGTCCTGTCAAATCCATTAACGACGGTCAGCCATATCGTCCATAACATTCTTTCAGGCCCCAACACCGGTCAGATTATCGTTCGATGGTCCACCCATCCACAACTAGTTATTCCCCAGGAGAGTCCGCCTCGGTTTGCCCCAAACGACTACCTCTACATCAGTCTAGCTTCAAGCGCATCTTCTAGCAGCCTTATTGCTCTGTCTTGGATGGTCTTTGATAAGGAGATTGGCTCTGATTCCCAATAGATAGAATTCAACCTGCCTGACACGACCTACCCATGTTTGTTGGAATGTTTTGTGCCGAGGATAGTTTGATTCCCAGCAACGACGGCCTGTCCCGTCCAAATTTGCAACGATAGCCTGTCCTGTCCAAATTCGATCAACAAGCAGCGATTCACTCGTCCACTGCTGCTTCCATCCCCGGCAATGGACCGCCCATCCATTCCACCAATCAGGTTCCTTAAGTTTACAAGTCTACTTTGCTGGTATGCTTTGTTCTGGATTGGCTTGAGGGTGTCTAGAATTCTTTGACGTTACTTGTACCAAGTCGATGGTGCTTCAAGTGCCATCAAAGAGGGGCTACTATAGACACCCCAATTTGGGCTTCCAGATTAGTTTACTTACGATATTTGATTTCCCAATGATGAAATGGATCAAGAACACCCTGGGAATGATAGCGTGTTTGAGTTTTGAGTGATTGCAAAGCCCTTGAACCTAACCTAGCCTAAGCCACTTCAAAAGAGCCAAAAACCCTATTGGCACGCATTGGTTGAGAGCCCGGGCCCGTAGATCAACTTGACAAGTGTTGGTCAATGGTCAAAGCTTGATCGTTGACCGACGCGTGAGTAGGTGGTACACGCGCGCCAGGGCGCAACCATCCCGCACCAGGGCGCAACCATCCCGCGCCAGGGCGCACCGTCGCGTGACGGTCTGACTCTCACGTGCGATGGTCAAACTGCCAGGTGGTGGTCAACAGTCAAAGCTTGACCGTTGACCATCGTGCGCCAGGGCGCACCATCGCGCGCCAGACTGACTCCATCGCGCGATGGTCCAAGCTGTCCCCATCAACTTTATCAGCTGGGAAGCTTTGCCACCAAGAAAACCTCAGCCAGCCTCATGGACTGGCTGAGCTCCTCTCCTTGCACCAACCACATTCACCTCCCTCTTTCCCTATAAATACCCCTATTTTTCTTCCATATAAAAGGTTCAAGAATTTTAAAGGGTTACACATTGGGTTACCAAATTTTAAGTCCAAAGAAGGATTACACTCACCATCCTCCATTTTTCACACTTCAACCATCCAAGAACAAAGCTTGTTCTTCCTCCTCCAATCATTCAACCACTCAAACAACCTCTCACTCAAAGCTTAATCTCTTTCAAACTCAATCTAGGTATAGCTTACCTACTGTTTTCTGTTCTGATCCCTGAGGGGGGCTGGCAGGGCTAAGGCTGGTAATCAATACCAGTCCTGGTCCTAAAGCTAGCAAGGTTTCAAAAACTGTAGAGGCAAGAACCAGCGCGCGATGGTCCCATATACGCGCGCGACACTCTCACTTCATCACGCGATGGACTGCGTGGGGATTGGTTTCTTGCTGTTTTTGTGTATTTATTTATATATAGATCACTGTTAAGCATGTTAAAAATCAGTTTACAACTTTCCTTTGTTAGAAACTGCTAGTTTGTTTGCAGTTAATTTGTGTTTCTGCTGTTTTGGAGTACCCCTGGGATCATTTTGGACATGTACCAGAACCCAGAAATGTGTAAACCAAACACTGGTTAAAAGGCTCAGACCATCGCGCGCCAGGGCGCACCCTCGCGTGACAGACTGGCTCCATTGCGCGCTAGACTACCTCTGACCAGTGAGTGGCCTTGCACGGGTAGCTCGGCCTTAGGCCATTAGTTTGTCCCCACACTGTTTATGGGGTGTTTTATTAATTTGTGGGGCTTTACAGCCTTTAAACTGTATATTATGCTGTTTATAACTGCGTGGTTTGTCCTGGGTGTGCACTGATCCTTCCAAAGCCCAGAGGGTTTGAGAATAAGAGCTGTGGGTTTGAGCTCACCGGCGTGCGCGTGTCTTGGAGTTGCGCGCGCAAGAGTAAACATGCAATGACTTGTTCAGTGCATGCTTGTTTCTTCCTGCGCACGTCATTCCAAAACAAGGGCCTCCCAGTTTGTTTAAACTCCCACAGGAGTCTGTTCTCATCCTATACTAACTGGCATCCACGCTATTCTATCACATCCTGCAAACATGTTATAGTTTTAATCCCCTTTGATTGTTCCCCCGCCTTAATTGGCTAAAAAATTGATTAATCAAACAGAATTGCAGACATTTTTCACAAATGCCTAAGTAAAGACCGATCTTCGGATTGGGTGAGAGGGGTGCCTTAAAACCCTTCCCCTCTCGTAACTTGGCTCCCGAACCCAGATATGGTTATGACGGACCGGTGCCTTCACCTTTTTCAAATCAAACAGCGCAGCGAGCGTTTCAAGTTCGGTTCTTTGGGTGTCGGACCTTCAAACCCAAGTGGCGACTCTGAATTGAGCGCTCGTCTGCCAAAAAAGCGCGCTCATCGATCCGCCCCTTCTTTTTCCGGGCACGCTGCCCACAGTGGCGACTCTGTTGGGGATCGAATCAATTGTAGTCTATACTTAGATTTTAATACGCTTGAGAACAATCCCACAAAAGTCTGTCAAAATAGTGAGCTTCGCTCTGCTAAAGAAAGGATTGGTGATTTAATAGGACCTCGTGTCTGGCCATCCTGACTGGGGCTTTTCTGATTGTTCTCTTGTGTAGTTTCTTCTAAGTATAGACTAAATAAAGAGAGCCAAATTTGAAAAGGCATTTGCGAATTTGCGATTCTATTCCATTAATCAATTCTTTAGCATTCTCATTTGCATTGATGTGGGATAAGCCTCGTTGTATCATTTTTGGCAATCCGGCATGGTTTACCGGAGCCCGGGGACCCCGAATGACCAACAACCTTCGACGATGATGAGTCTTTCTACCGTTTGACTGTTGCTCTGCAATTACGCGGGTAGTGAGAGGTATATCTTGGCTTTAGTCCTTTTCGACAATAAAGAGTAAAATCAATACCAAACATTTAATGTATTACTTCACGCAAGCGCATAATGTCCTTCTCATCGCTGATCACAATACCAGTATTTCTTTCTCGAAGAACTTGAACCTATATGTGCAAAGTCAATAGAAAGAAAAAAATTGTTTATGTAAGATGTTGTAGATGATTAAAAAAGAATAACTGTAAGACGTCATACCACTGGACATGAATTTTCTTTTCCCTTTCCTGGGGTGGTTAGCTTTTTCTTTCCCTCGTCTACGATTGTTCCCTTTAGTTTTTCCTTAGCAATTGCTTCAGCCTTTGTTTAATTTTGTTTTTTTGTATAAACAAAGAGGCCATGACATGAAGAACCCATATTCTACCAATCCTAATAATTGAGATCCAAAAACTAAACTGTAGAATTTGAAAGCGACAGCCGCCATCAGTTTTCGAAGTTCAAAATTGAACGAAAACCTAAGTTGGAAAACTTCATAGGCCATGTCTAGGCATTGAGAGTTTGGAAATCAAACTCCCAACCAACGTCCATGTATTAGCAGTAGTAAATCAAATACCCAAACAAAGGCAACTAAAAGGCTGTGTAACAGGTCTAGACCCAAACAAAGGTCTATAACCAAACAAAGGCAATAAAAACTTCAACAAACCAAGGAACATGCCACATTATTTTTTCCACAGGAAGACTCAGGATGATGGGACATGGGAGTCTTACTGGAGAGGGAGAATCAAATCGATTTTCGCGTATTGTTGATTGGTTGGTGTGCTTTGTCAATTTCATGGACAGCTGATTGGTGGGCGAGCTTTGTGGGCGCTGTGTTTTTTTTTTATCCCAGCGTCGAGGAGTGGGTTCTGCAAAGAGAGAGAGAGAGAGAGAGAGAGAGAGAATTAGTCTACTATCTGAAACTTTGGAATTAACTTTTGTTTGCATCTTTTAAATTTGTCGAAGGGCAATGTTGCTACTCGACTTAGAAATACCACTCAACTACGTAGAATGCAAAATCACACGTCTTAGCATGCATCCACTACAACTTTTAAGCCGGTTATGTATTCAACATTGAATGCCCCCATAGTTTGTGGCTTGTACTATTAGATACACAAAAGAAAAACAACTGAAACATATATCCAAAGTTAATTATGGTTTCACAATTTGATAGGGACTTCAAACATTGACACCTAGTTAATTGATAAGCACACAATAATGCATATTCTTGGTACTCAAGTCCTTAGTTTTACTGCTTTATATTTAGTTAATTTAGCTTTTTATTTGATATTGCACGTATGGTATGTTAATTCTATTTTGTAGGAAAATCGCTTAATAAGAGGGTTTTAAAGCTTAAAGCGAGCCGGAGGCATCCAAGACTCAAGATGATCATGGTATGAAGCCACCGGGGCCAAAGAACCAAGTGTTGAAGACCCGTTGGGTGGCCAAGACCTTTGGAAGCCAAGCCGGAGGCCGGATGCAAAAGAACCCAAGGATTTGAAGGCGGTATCGATACCGAGTTTTGCTGTATTGATACCCGGTTGAAACAGAGAGAGATTGGAAAATGCCAATTTCAATTTGGTATCGATACAGCTGCTGTATCGATATCGGTTCATTTGGCGGCCTAGTGGATTTGTCAAAAAGTTATCCGGTATCGATATAAGAAACCCTTGTATCGATACCGAGTGCCTTTGCAGATTTTAAAGGCATTTTTGGGATATTTCATGCACAAATGAGGGCCAGTATATGTAACGCCCCGAATTTTGGGTACGTTAAATAAGACATTTTATTATAAAAACGAAGTGAGTCTGGCTCATTATTACATCATAAACCTTACAAAAGTACTTTTATTCAAATAACGGAAGGAACTAGGGTTCCTATCTACTGCTCCACTTCTTCCTCCATCCTAGCTAGCTCCTCGGCTCCGAAGGCCTCCAAGGTGTACATCTCACCCTGTTCATCTATGAGGTTTGACACATTATACTGGCGTCACCACCAATATAATATGTCAGGGTTACCAAAAGGTAACACCGTGAGCTACAACGCTCAATAGGAAATCCTTACCCACCAATCTTACAACAGTAAATCATTTACAACAACACTAGCAATCACACATCCACATTCGTTAATCATCTATCGTTGGTGTCCAAGATTTCCGTGTTTCTCCTACGCGACTCATCGTAGATCGTGTCAACATTTTCACATACAAATCAACCCTTCAAAAATCATTTGTTTAACTCACCCAACCTCGGTTCCGCTGCGCCGGGTTCCCATTGGCACACAATTGCATTGGCTCCATACCGCGGATAACCAAGCCATTCCTCACCATGGTTCCGCTGCTCCGGGTTCCCATGGGAATGCACACAACCTTACAATGGTTCCGTTGGTTCGGAATCCCATTGGAACACACACAACCTCACAATGGTTCCGCTTTTCCTGGATTCCCATTGGAACACACACAACCTTACAATGGTTCCATTTTTCCCGGATTCTCATTGGAACACACACACCCAACTCACATTATGCCACCAAAACCGGTCATAATGTAGTTTCAAAACATTTCCTTCATCGGAAAACATTTCCTTTCATTAATCACACCCTAGGTGCCATGTTTCTACTTTCTCGGTTCTCGTGTCTCGTTTACATGCAAAGACTCCGCGGTAGGACAAAAGTAAGAATGAAACATTCTAACAAGATCATCCAATTCTATAATATACCACAAGTAACACATTCGATTCATGTATGCAAGCTCATACTCCTTGGAATATCAAAATATGAATACTTCGATTCAAATAGTAACATTTTAACTTTCGAAAACCGTTCTTTCTCAAAGATCAACAACATACGTTTTACTTGGAATAAGTAAGTAAGTAAGTAAGTAAGTAAGGATTTCCTTACCGTTCTTCTAGGAGGTAGTAACGGCTTACGGACGGTAATCGGCGGTCGGACGGAGTAACTTCCTACGGGAGCTTCCGGTAGCTTCGAAAGAGAAAGGTTTCTCTCGAAACTTGACCTTGGCTATTACTACTACTACTTTTGGATCGAGAGGGTGGTTGAGTGGCGGTCTTGGATGAGTTTCTTGAAGAACATAACAAGAACTCAAGAACACCAAGAACAAGCAAGAACAAAGGAAGAACACAAGTTTTTCTAGAGAGAGAAATTGTTAGGTTGGAAGGTGTGAGTTGAATGGCAAGAATGAGGTGCTATTTATAGCAAAAGTCTTGGTTATTACCCAAGGGATAAATTTTTCCCTAGTAATTATTATCCAATGGGTAAAGATTTTCCTAGAAAAATAATAGGCCAAAAGGTACAAGGTACTAAATTTCCAAATCAAATATCCCATTAAAGAATTCTAATTAGGCACATGTTTTGATTAAACTAATAGATATTGTACTAAACAAATCTAGGGTTTTGATACATGTGTACAAATGCCCAATATTTAAATATAGAAGTGGTACCAAGTACCCTAATTAAATAATAGGTTAGGATTCTCCCCATTTAAATAACAATAAAGTACTTGCATTAGTTTAATCAATAAAGTACCTTTAGAAATCTAGGGATTTGATTTACCCCAATATTTTAATGCATAAAAGTACATGGAAATCAATACTTGAATATAAAAACAAAGCCTTGTACCTTGTTGGAAGAGAGGAGCTGTTACCCAATGGGTAATAATTTTCCTAGTGGTTAATAACCAATGGATAATTGGGTGGGGGGGGGGGGGGGGGGGGGGGGGGGGGGGTGGAAGAATATGTAATAAACAATGCATAGGTGTCCTTTGCTCATGTGCATATATGTAATATAATATTGGTACTAATCAACACATGTGAAATCTAGAAAATGATTTGTTTATAAAACCCTTGTACTAGTTGAAAGATTAACCCTATTACCCAATGGATAATAAATCCCTTAGTATTTATTGTCCAATGGACAAAAGTAATAAGGAAATTTTTATAGTTAAATAATCAAAAATGTCATTTTAAACAATTATAAAATTCTATTCTTTTATAGATATTAGTACTTAATCAAATCTTTCAATGAATACCTTTAATATAAAGAATAGGATTTCTATTATCCAATGGATAAAAGTTCTCCTAACTATATCGTCCAATGGATAAAGAAGAAAACCAAAATAATAGAAGAAAATAAATAAATAATTTTCAAGTCTAGGGTTGAAAAGGTTCACAAGGTTCAAAGATAGGCAAAAAGGTCCATCTATGGTTAGGGAAATGTAACTAGGTGACTTCCTAATTTGGTTTCTCCAACTGGTCGGTTAGAAATGAATTATACACGAATTTCAAGGGGCTAAAATGTAATTACGACATATTATAGGAATTTAAAAGCAATCCAAGTAATAAAATTCAAATATTTAACGAAATTTTTATTGACTGAAAATCAGGGCCGTTACAGTATATATGCCTCATTATGTCACATATCCAAGTACACACTAGATTACATTGCACTTTTTAGATCTATAATAGGATTTCATTTCTTGTTGCTTACTCTTGCTATTGTTCTTCATTTTCTTAGTTAATTCTGCACTTTCCTTTCTTAATTAGTTGTAGTTTGTTATTTCGCTCTTCATTAAAGTGGCAGCTACGCTCTTGATCTATCTTAATCTCTAGTTTAATTTGAATTCCCTTATGCTTTCAATAATTAGCTTTGTTGATTCAATTTCTAGCATACATGAGTAGTTAATTAGGCTTGGTCATGGGGTGATTAGCACTCCATAACTTGAATTGATCATGATTTTCTCAATAAATCTTCATGTGTAGTTTGAAAATCAAGGTAGTTTGTGTTTGTCTATCAAATCTCGGCGGTGTTAACCTCTTTGAGGGCGTAGGCAAGAATAAGCCTACTTGCCACGCATAGATGCTTGGAACTCTGTCATCCCTTGCGTTTGCTAGATGAATACTAGAACTCGCGCTTGGTATTTGACTCTTTTTCTAGTTAAACGGGCTTAGTGTCAAATCCTCTGAGTTGGGAGATCGTTAATGCGTATCTCAACCCAAGTAATTCGAGAGGAAAGTTGATTGATTCAAGTTATGAATGTTAAAATCCCCCTAGACCTAGCTGCTTAGTTAAATTGTATTCAAAACACACTTAAATTGCATTTTTTTCTCCATTTCAAACTACGCCTAAAGTTAGCGGTCTCAAGGCCCCAATACTTGCATCTATAAATCTAATCAAGCCATGATGATAGTCTCTTGGGTACGATTCCGAACTTTCGGATTATTATGCTTCAACGGGCATATTGACCCTACACTTGGGGTGATCATATATTGATATATCGACGGACGAAGCATTAATCATGCGGAAATAAAATTTCAGAGAAGAACACAAATTGTGTGTGGTATTAATGATATAGTAAGCTTACTTTGGAGAAAAAAGAGCCACAGAGTTCGGGAGCGGGATACCCTCGGGTAGCAACATTGCCCTTCGACAAATTTAAAAGATGCGAACAATAGTTAATTCTAAAGTTTCAGATAAGTAGACTAATAGTCAAAGGAGGAAAAAGCGAATAAAAAGAAGATGGAGATACTAAGACTAAAATTAACATTAACAATGAGAAAATCGAGAAGTGAATCTATAATGAATATTGATGAATATTAATTACAGGATTCACAGCTATGGGGGTGCCCAACAAATGAGACTCAATGGAGGATTCGCCAATAACAAACTAACCAAACCACAATCATAGCCTAATAGTAGTAGGCTCTGAAATTAACTGGAAAACAAACAACTATTTGTACACAGATTTACATTTATAGACCTACCTGTACACAGATTCACATTTGTACACAAAATCAACTATTAAATGGCCTATTTCCAAATATGATTTTTCAACTTAAAGAATAAAGTCACAGATAAGATTTTTCATTAAACCGAAGTAAAAATACTTACTTTACATTGAGATTTGCTTGAATAACCGGACGCCGCCTTCACTTTCTTTGTGACTTTAAGTGCCTAAAAAAGAACCAAACTTCAACACACTTGTAAAAATTAAAAACCCTCTTCTTTAGGTTCCATGGCCTCCTTCATTTTGTCAAAGGTTTACATGTTTTACTTGGTGCTGAAAATGTTGAACTCACTCGTCAGAATATACAGAATGGGAACCAGCCTTGACTTGAAAGGAGTCAAAAGAACTACAAACCAAGTTATTAGGCTGGACCCGGTGTTACTACCTTTTTGAACAAACACTTCAAAAACTAAGTGAATGAAGTGGGGGCAGATCCGCTTCACTTGCCATGATTTATATCATGTGAATCAATACTATGATTGTATTGTAAATTCATTTAAATAGAGCCAATTCACCAATAAATACAATGAAATGTCAAATTTCTGGATACCACTGTTTGTTTTGAATAATTCATGAGCATGATAACCTATGCAAAAACTAAAAAACGGAAAAGAAAAACCGTAAACCTGATTCAACCTAGTTCATGACAATTATCAGATATTTCTCACAACCAAAGCAACAATTCAACAATGCATTTAACCAGATGGCCCGATTTATACTCAATCTAGCCAATTGATTTCATTCACAAACCTAAACTACGATTTTATCGTAAATTCCTTTCGATCAAAGCCAATTCACCGATGCTTACCAACAAATGCCTAAAGTTCAAGATACCAACTATTTTTATTTAGAGAACTCATAACCTCAATGGCCTATGCAAAAATGATTCAACTTAATTGATGACTATTATCATTATTCTCTCTTAGACTTGGAAGGAAGAAATTCAACAATCGAATCAACCACAGGACCCAATTGACACACAAACGCGCTAGTTGATTTCATTCACAAACCAAAACAACGATGTTATTGTGAACTCCTTTCAATCAAATCCAAATGACCAATAATTACTACAAAATGCCCAAAGTTCTGGATAGTATTATTATTTTTGTTCGAAGAACTCATTCGCTCAATAGCCTATGCAACAACCGTTTCGACCAGCATAGCAATTAGTAAATAAACAAAAACATGAACTTCAGCATCCACATAACATTTAATAACTATGAACCAATGAAATTGACGGTAGAATGATAGTAAATAATACCAGAGGAAGCCTAACTAATCTCTCTGATGCTCTATTTTGTGGAATTTCTTCTGACTACAACCAAAAAAAATTAGCAAAATAACTGGTCAAAAATCGAAACAACTGCTTTGATTGCAGGGGAAAGACATGAGATTAGATGTGTACTGGTCTCAGTCCAAGAGGCACAAAAACAGAGAGGCATACTAACTATGATTCCTCCAAGCCTGAGCAAGAAAAACAGGCCAAATCAAACATTTAACCGAACACTTGAAATGCGTTTAAAAAAAAGGAACCACACCCAGCCTCACTCACATACAAAATGCGAGCGAGTTTTGTGTTTTCTAGTAAATATTTATTCGAACAATTGAAATGCATTTTAAAGAACAAAACCGCACCCAGCCTCTCACACATGTTTTTTCAAAAAAAAAAAATTCAGGATGAGCCATCTATATAATAAAACCTTTGTTCTGATCACCGATGAAGGGTCACCCACTCATCGAAATGTAACTCCCTTTGCTGGTTTCCAGCCACTGAATCACAATACCAAGGAATTAGATAAATGAAATCAAACATGAAGTGAGAATTGACCTCCATAAATGATGATGAGAGAAAAAATCGTAGTACTTTCTCTATTTGGTGCAAACACTTTGATTCGCCATCGAAAATCCACACGGCAACAACTCTGGGCTTAAACAACAACTGTTGCTGAAACAACAACTGTTGCTGAAGCAACAACCACTTGGTCGCTGCTGTTGCTGGAGAGCTCCCTCCACTGCCGCCTACTGATCATGACTGAAGTGGAACTGATTGTCCCACATTGACAAACGGTTTGGTCGGAGGGAGAGAGAGGGATGCGGTTGTGCAGTGGGTCAATTAAAGAGAGAGAGAGAGAGAGAGAGAGAGGGAGGCAGAGTAGATGGAAAGAGCAATTTGAAAATTTTCTCCGATGGAAATAGTGGTGTGGCTAGGGTTTTGCTGATTATGTTTCAAATTTTGGAAATCAATTTAAGTAAAATTTTACCAAAATGCCGTTTATGATAGCCCTTGGATGGATTAGGTATTTACCAAAATGCCTTTTGTAGGATGAAGGGTAGAGATTTATGTAGGCATGAAGATAAATCTAGGGCGTTGGTTATCTTTTGGATTCAAACTCAGCTCTGTTTATATATATATATATATATATATATATATATATATAAATAGAGAGAGAGAGAGAGAGAGAGAGAGAGAGAGAGAGAGAGAGAGAGAGAGAGCGCTTACTAAATTTTGGGATCGAAACTTAACACTACCAATCCCCCGTAAAAATCAGCCCACAAATTCCACCATTTAATCCCGAAATTGTGGATCAAGATATTCATCCCATTTCCATTTCTTACCGAAAATCTTGACCAAAATTCTCTAAAACTTCCATTTTGATTTTACACCCAAAATCATGCAAAACCCTTTTTCATCCCAATCCACTTTCCTCTCGAAATCCCTCTGAAACTTGTCTTTCCTTGTTGCACGTTTTCGAAATGGTCTTCGGGTGAGCGGCGAAGAATCTCTGCTACGCGGCGGCGTCGAACAGACTCCGGCCACCGAGTACAACGACGACATATCATTTTCAGAGATCTATTTGGAAACAGCATGGCAACTACGATCTTCACGTTCTTGTGGGTACACGACAAGAATATTTATGGTGAAATTGTAGAATTAATCATGAAAAAACATGGTCGGTTTGAATATTGTCTATGTTCAGAAATATTTTCCATGGTAATTTTGCAAAAAAATAATCCATGAAAAACATGGTCGATTCCACCATGTTCTCAAATGGTTTATGACAATACATGGTAGATATGAAAAAATAAATCATGGAATGCATGTCATCAATTTTCATGGTAATCCTACCCTTTCTAAAGAAGATCACGTTTAGGGTGATTTTCGCTTGGCATTTTGGCCAATTTGGACCAATTTGCCCCTCCTCTCCTGGCACATTGCTCTTGGTAAGTTGGGCACAATTGCCATTTTACCTGCTTGTGTATGGTGGGCTACGGGGCACGATGGGCATCTAGCACCTTCCACATCCTCCCCTCCTTTCCCTCATTCTCCCTCTATCTTCCTCAGACCCTCTCTCTAGATTCTCTCTCTTCCTCTGACCCACTGCCACCGCACCGCCTCTTCTCTCCATCAATGGCACCACCACCAGGTCTCTCTCTCTCCGAGTCAAAGACGGTGATCCCATCCATCACTCTTGATTCTTATTCTTGCGGCTTCAAATTTGATTTGGTTTGGAATTTTGAAACTTTTCCTTTTTCCACTTCGGTGTGTTGGGTCTGTAATTTGATCAGTCTCTGAAGTAGGTCTAGATGCTTAGTTTTTATTTTTATTTAGGGTTTCTCATTTTCTTGGTTCGGATTGTTAGGTTTTGGGTTTGGGAGAATTATATATTTTGAGATGGGTTTCTATTTTCTAGGGTTTGTGGTGTTCGGTCAGTGGTTTCAGGTTTTTGTGTTGAGAATTAGCTAGGGCGGACTCCTCCGCAAACTCGATCCAGGATTCATTTGAAACTTGATTTTTAAAGGTGAATTTTCTATCCTCCGGGTTAATTGTGATTAATGCTAGATTAATGAGCTGTGCATGCCTAATGAGTGTTATTTCCTTGTAGGATGGTAATTGAGAGGGAATCATTTGATTTTTTTAGGTGGGATTAGAAGCTGTATGTAAGAAATGGATAGAATTCAGCCACCCCTGGTAAGCATTTTTCCTTCCTTAGCTTCTTTGTTCAGTGCTCTCTATGGTTTGAAATGTGTGACAGTTTCATGTTTGTCTTTTGCATGCTGGGATAACCTATTTCATATGTGTGGAGTGGTGGTTCTTTCTCTTTTTTGTAGCAATAATCCTTGAATTATCTAGCAATGTTATCTCTTTTTAGTTCTTTTATTATAGGTTGTCAAATACTGGTATCGAGAACGCATGAACAGATCTATAGTTTACTCGTCAGCTGCTATTTTTAACCTTTCTGATGGATACTTGGCTATTGTAGGCACTTGAAGCTCTAAAAGAGCCTTGACGCCCTAAGATGCGTTGGATCATGTTTTAGAAGCGATGGTTTGGTTGTCAAAGGTAGTAAATTAGTCTTCGGATAATATCTAGCTTATGTATAAGTGGGTAACCAGCATGTTCAAATTTATTCTCTTGCCCATTATCTGCTATACAGATTACACACTAAAACTAAATATGAACATCAGATTCTATCTTTCTTGAGTTGATTCTAACATTTACTTGGCAATGTTACTTTACCAACTCATATGCCATTTTGATTCATTGCAATGTTGGAAAGTTGGCTCATGTCTCTGTAATGTATGTAGATGAATGTCCATAGGCGCCTTAGCTGGAGTCTTTTCTTGAAAAATTGGATGCTTCTTTCCTCCATCATGGTAATGATGCCCAATTGCCCATTAGAAATAACATGCTTATTTCCCTCAATGGTTAAAATAACTTTTTAGTTTACTTGACATTCAAGGCTTTCATATTGTGTGAAAGTTTTCGTGTTGATAGCCGTAGAGATCATAGAAGGGGTTTCTTGAGTTGGTGGAAACAATTGCTGGCTTTGAAACTTAATTTTTGTCTGATGCTGTGAAAGCAATCTGTGTTATGTAAGGCTTATGGCATTTTTCATAGAACGTGTTCTGAACTATATTTCAAGCAGAAACAACAATTTCATTATTGCTGTTGCATTAAGTTATAGGTTTCCACGCTAAGTTTCATGGCTTCACATTCCTGCTTCCTTCCTATCCATGTACAGATTGTGTCTTCGTATTTCTTATATCCCTAATATCTTCCACAGGATTATACGCAGGAGTATACCTTTATGACTTTACTTTGTAATTGCCAGAGGTCTTAGTAAAGAATAGTTAGCAACTGGTGAAATTTTGTTTCTCTTTTGAGTTAGTGTTGACGTTTTGGCTTGTGGTATGAAGAGGATTAGAGTCGTTGAAATTTCTATGTGTGCATTCTGCACTAGCAACTATTTGCAGCTTAAGAGCTTTATCTTCAGCGCCTTATAATAGCTTTAAGATATAATGTTTAGCTTTTACAGAGGACCGAAGCCAAGAAGAGAATGGGTGGCTTACTTGGTATCAAGAAACGACGATGTTGTGTGGAGCTTTCCAATCTAATGCACAAAATCTTCAAGTTTAGGTTAAGAAGCAAATTGAAGCAGCTTGTAGATCAGTATGCTCTTTTTGAACAGCAGCACGCACAGATGGTAACTTTGTCACGTGTTTATAATCCATTTCTACGTTTCTTCTTAAAATGCTCTTTCAAGTTTTTTGATTTGTTTTCACTTTGGAACTTGTATGTGCAGTTGAAGCAGAAGACACTTGAACTCCAGATTGCTTATTTGAAAGTTTTGCTTCATGATGCTCCAATTCCTACTAATTTTTCTTGTGTTAAAACTTCTTTAGTTAGACGACACTAAATGTCCTGTTCATCTACAATTACAGCAGGACAAAGTGAAAAGGTAGATGTCGGTGTCTAATGGCAAGCTCTCTGTGTGAGTTCTCTTCATCTTATTAGAGTTGTAGTTTTGTGCATCTATCCTAGAAGAGTACATCCTGGTTATCTACCACCAGTTGTTTGACCTTTTATCCACATATTTTGCAGGCATTTTGAAGCTGTTGAAGCAAGATTTCTTCGCTCATCCTTATGCAGCCTATGCTCTCAAAAATATTCAGCACGGTTCAATTCAACGGGCATGACGGACGTGCCTTGCACGTTGCGATGTATCTAGTTGTGTATAAAATATCTCATTGTGATCAATCATAGTTGAAAGGTTTTTTTTTTATACGTTCATGGTGATTTTGCAGAATTAACCATGAAAAATATGGTTGGTTTGAATATTGTCTATGTTTTGAAATATTTTTTATAATATTTTTGCAAAAATAATTCATGAAAAACATGGTCAATTCCATCATGTTCCAAAAGGTTTCTTGATAATACATTGTAGATATGAAAAAGTAAATATGATTTTGTATTTAAAGCGATGAAAAATAAATTGTTGGGATTTTGTTATTATGATTTTTTTAAATTTCAAAATCCTCTTTTGTAATTATCTCCCGTAATAATTGTGATAGAATCCCACTAACTTAGGAAAAGTTGAATCCCACTAATTTAATTAGGCAATATAGACACACATATGGATATCTTATTAAAAAGGTAAGATAGATAATTCACCATTTGAAAGGATGAAAACATAACCCCAAAAAATGGGCAGGATAAATACTTACGTGGGATGAGATCTGAGGATGAATATTTTAAAACTCCAATAAGGGAATCAAACTAGAGAATATACATGGGTATTAGGATGCGTTTGGTTGGATGGAATAAGCTTTGGAATGGAATTATTATTCCAACGAAATGCTATTCCTATGTTTGGTTCATAAATAAATGAAGGATTGTGTATTCCAAAAAGAATAAATATTGGGAAATGATTTTGTCACTCCCTTTTTCGATGCATCGTAGTGGTAATGTTAGGGTTCCATCTGATAGAGGTCAATTGAGTAATGTCAAACCCTCGTCGCCTCCGGCTTCTTTGTCAAGGGGTTCCCGTGGGAGTCCCATTTTTTCTGCTATGAATATCCCTTCAACTATTATCAATGAGGAGTTGGCCATTCTCAGAGTTCGATATTTGATTTCGGCCTCTGTTTCCCTTAGGAAACCGTCCGATTCTGAACAGGCTTGTACTCCTGTTGAAAATGAAACTTGTCTTTACAGCGGTGCCTTAGAAGGAGGTCTATGTCTGCCCTTCCCCACTGTGGTGAGGGATGTCTTGAGTTCCCTTGGTTTGGCTCCTTGCCAGATCATACTCAACTCTTGGCGCCTCTTGATAGGTTGTGCAGCGCTTTGGGGCGCAATGTTGGATGGGCAGACTCCTCTGACTAAGGGGCCTTTCCTGAATCAATTTTCTGTTACGGAAGCCCCAGGCGGCGTTGGGTGGTACTATTTCACAAAGAGGCCTGGCAAGGGGGGTCTAATCACGGAGCTCCCTAATGTAAATAAGAATTGGAAGGACAAATTCTTTTTTGTTGGCGGAGATGGTTGGGAGCTCCCTAATTGGGAGATTGGGACATATACCCCTCGGATCCCTTGTAGGGGGGGGGGGGGGGGGGGTGGGGTCCCATCACAAATTGTAAGCTTTTGTTTTTCTTTAACTTTGCAATTTCATAATTTATTCCGTATCCTTAGGAATTCTTCTATATTTCTCTAGCTCGTGCTCCATATCCTTTGAGTCCTGCCATAGAAGCTGAGCTCCGACAAGCTAGAAGCTATGCAATCCATAGCTGGGAATTACTTGTAACTCCAGAGTCGTTGGCTGCTTACTTGTTGGGTCCAGAAACCACTCGTGAGGCCTTATCTCTCTCTAGAGGTACTTTCTGCTTTTTATTGGGAGTCTTGCTTTTAGCTGACTTTTACATTTGTTTCATTTGTTTTCTTTTCAGAAGAAGAAAGTGAGAATATGGCACCAAAGATGGACAAGGCTCTCCTGGCCCAACTTAAAGCCGAAAGAACCAAGCAGTCTTCTGGGGCTGTGGCTCCCAAAAGGAAGAGCTTTCGTCTTCAGAAGGGGCTGAATGTTGATAGTTTCCTTGATGCAAACCTACCTTTGGTCCCATCATTGGAAGAGGTACAAGAAGCGGAGAAGACTAAAAGGAAGGCGAAAGGTCCTATTCTTGAGGATGTCCCTTCTGCTAAGAAAACCAAAGTTTATGCTGACCTTTCAGTGTTGGGCAATTGTCAAGTGGCTTTGGAACGCGTTTCTGGACTGCTAAGTGCAACAGATAAATAGTTGATGCTTGAGATGTCTCTCCAAGCCGTGGGGGAGCAGATGCTTGTTGAATTAGCCATGGTATGCTCTATTTTTTTGTTTTCGACAATTTCTTGATTGTTTGTTACTTTTTTTTGTTAATTTTGTTCTTTTTTGTAGGCTGGAGCTCATGGCCGTTATCTTACCTCTCAGAGCCATAGCTTGGGGAAGCAGGTGGTCACCACTACTGAGGCTAACATGAAGCTCACAAAGAAGGGTGCCTCCATGATGGCGGAGCTTAAAAAGGTTACTGATGAAAGGGATGCTACCTTTCAGTCGAAGAGAGGGTTGGAAAAGGAGAGAGATGTTGCCGCGGCGACTGCTAGGAGTCTGGAGTAGAAAATTCTAGAGTGGGATGGTGAGCTCGAGAAGTGCAAGACCATAAGTCAAGGGATGGTGGAGAAAGTGAGGAGTGCCCGTAGGGATGCTATTTCGCTCTTCCTGCAGTCCCCTGAGTATGGTCAAGACATAACTCAATAATACTTTGATGGATTTGAAGCAATGAGGAGCCGCGCTGCCTTGGCTTACCCAAATTTGGATTTTTCTAAATTTGAGGTTGATGATGATGATGGGCTCTCCAGTTTGGACGGGGAAGGAAGGAGGATGATCAAGCTGATGATGATGCTTCCTTTGAAAGAGACACAACCATCCTGAGCTCCTCAATTGCTTCCCTTCTCAAAACTCCAAAAAAGGTGACTCTCCCAGTTGAAGTTCAAACTCCTGTAGCTACCCCTTCTGGCCCTCCTCATGGTGATGGGTAGGCAGTTGATGTTTCCACCCCTAGCCTTAAAACGACCAAAAACTTTTTAATTGATGGGTCTGTAATTAAATACTTTTAACTACTCTTTCCTCTAACTGTTTTTCAGGAGTGGTATTTTGGTAAGATCACCACTCACCACTCCTGAAAGTTTTTGAACTTTGTTCTGTTGGATGATCTTTGTGAATGATCTAGTTAAGATCATGTTTCTTGGTCTTTTTAAGGCCATTTTGAGAATCTCATTATGACAGGTACAACAAAGGCGTATTTCCCATTTTATGTCAATCTATGGCAATCCTGACAGTACGTCTTTGTGCATATCATGGTTATGCTATGCATGCTGACTTTTGTGGGTTTTGCCTTCATCATAATTATGCCAAATGCTTACGTTTGGTCTTTTTGCCTGAGTTTCATATATGTACCCTAGCCGTGCTAAGTATTTGAGCTTTGGAAGTTTTTCTAAGCTTCATGCATTTCATAGCTGTGCTACGTATTTGAGCTTGAAAATTTTCCTAAGCTTCTTTTATTGCATAGCTATGCTACGTCTGTGAGCTTGGAAATTTTCCTAAGCTTCTTTTATTGCAGGGTTGTAGTAGTCCTACTCCCTTAAGTGTGTAAATTGCTTACGTTCAAACAATTAAGACACTTGCTTATTTTTCCCGTAGGATATCTCTTAATTCTGGGGTGAGCTGTGATTCCATAGAATGTTGCATTTGTGTGAATCATGGGAGGGTCCAAATCTTTTGCATTAAGTAAAAGCAATCGCTTCAACTACCCAAGGTAAAAGCAATCGTTTCAACTGCCCGAGGTCATCGGCTGTGTAACCTCTCATTACTTTAAGCAGTTGAGGTAGCGGTTTTAATTTCAGCTTTGAATGTAATCGTGCTGATTGGATTAGCAAGCGGTTAATGAACCGCCTAGAGTAGGTGCTATAAAAGCCAGTAGTTGTGATAGATCACTCTCCATTCCACATTCAGTTTTGAGTTGTAAATGGCTAACAACAATCGAGTTTCCGAGTTGTGCCAAGAATTGCAGAGCCTGAAGGCAGCCATCAACAGGCTGTCTGTGAAGATGGACGCCATGGCGGAATCACTTTCTATCATGGAAAAGACCGTTCACATGGTGCTAATAGCCAACTGGGACCAGTTGGAGGCTTTCTGAGGGCAACCGACGCCTTAAGTTCCCTTTCCTGCGAGGGAGGGAGGTAATGGTTAGGTTGCAACTTTGTGGGCTTTACCCACTAAATACTTTTATGTAAAAGGTTTCCACACCCTTTAAGTGTGGATTATAAAAAAAAATTATTAAATAATTTTTATATGTGCATGTCATTTCCATTTCAAATTTACTGGAAACATTGAATGATCCACCCTCTTTAGGAGATTTATTGGCCATTGTGGCTAAAGAGCAAAAAGAACACATAGTCCTAAAAGAGATAACTTCATTGCTAAAGTTTATTGAAAACAAAATGTTTGCCAAAAACAGAAATAAATCTCTATTGCAAGCATCTACTTGTAATACTTCTTGAGATGCTTTGCATTCCATGAATCAGGCAGCTCTTTTCCCCTTAGGGTTGCAAGCCTGTACGCACCTGCCTTGACATGGTGCAGGACCTGGTATGGCCCTTCCAAATTTGGGCCAAGCTTGCCCACTTTCTTTCCAGTTGGATCAACCTTTCTGAGGACTAGATCGCCAGCTCTAAAATCTCTCGGCCTAACCTGTGCTTCATGGTACTTAACCATTCTTTGTTGGAACACACGGCTACCTTGGCCATTGTTGTTTTCCTTTTTTCTTCCAAGAGATCCAGCTCAGCTCTGAGATCTTCCCAGTTTTCTTGGTTATCCGTACTCGCGGTCCTGTAGTTGAGGAGCTCAATTTCAATCGGGCCGGACTACGGCTTCAGCCCCAAATGCTAAGGAATATTGGGTTTCTCTAGTTGCAGTTTGGGGTGTTGTACGATATGCCCATAGCACATTATACAGTTCTTTTGGCTTCTCATAGCCTCTTCTTGATTCCCTTCTTGATAGTCCGATTTGTGATCTCTACTTGTCCATTAACTTTCGGGCCGGGTGAGCCTTGGAGGCATAATGTATGTGTATTCCCTTGGAAATACAATATGCTTTAAACTGAGCATTGTCAAATTGCCTTCCCCGGTCTGTGACTATCACCCGTGGCAAACCAAAACGGCTAATGATTAGCTTCCATAAGAATTCAATTGTAACTTCTGCAGTGATCATAGCTAGTGCCTTAGCTTCGACCCACTTCGTGAAATAATCCACAGCTATAATGGCGTGCTGGACCTAGCCCGCTGCCATAGGAAGTGGGCCAATTAGGTCTACGCCCCATTGGGCAAATGGCCAAGGTCCTCTCGTTGGATTTAAGGCTGTGAAAGACCCATGAATGATGTTTGCAAAGCGTTGGCAATTTTCACATTTTTGGACCATTGAGTTGCAATCCTTTTGCATACTTGGCCAATAGTATCCCAACCTAAGGAGTTTGTAAGCCAACATGTGGCTACCTTGCTGATCTCCACATACTCCCTGGTGGACCTCTTCCATAGCCTGTGTAGATTCTGCTGTTGTCAAACATCTGAGGTATGATAATGAAAAGCTCCTTCGGTACAGCATATCTCCCATTATCAGGTATTTTACAGCTCTGATTTTGAGCTCCCTAGCTTTGACCTTGTCGTCTGGTAAAGTCCCATTTGTTATGTAGTCAACTATGGGACCTGTCCACGAATTGCTGTAGTCAATAGCTTGAACCTGTACGTCTGGGGCAAAGATACTTGGTAACTCCAAATATCGGATTAGTGCATTATGTGGAATGACATTTTCTTTGGCCGTGGCCAGTTTTGCTAAATAATCCGTTTCAATATTTTCCTCTTTTGGGATCTTGACAATATTAAAGCTTTGTAGCTTTGCAACTTGGGTTTTTATTTTATCCAAGTACTTTTGCATTACCTCCTCATTGACCATGTACTCCCCTAGAACTTGACCCACAACTAATTATGAGTCACTTTATGCCAATAAATGTTTAACTCCGACGGCCTTGGCCAATTCCAACCCAACCACAAGAGCTTCACATTCAGCCTCGTTGTTGGTTGCTTTGAATTCAAACAAAAATGCGTAGCTTAGACGTTGTCCTTTTGGGGGTGTTAAAATCAACCCAGCTCCACTTGCTTCTCTGGTTGTTGATCCATCTACCTGAAGGACCCAAGGTTTAGGTTCTTCTTTAGGGAGCTCTTCTGGTTCAGGATACGTATATTCTGCAAGGAAGTCTACAAGGACTTGTGCTTTGATGGCAATCCGAGGTTTGTACTCTATATCAAACTCACCTAGCTCTATTGACCACTGAATTAACCGGCCTGATGTTTCTAGGCAGTGGAGAATCCTTCGAAGCGGTTGATCTGTTAGTATCTTTATAAAGTGAGCCTAAAAGTATGGCTGTAGCCGTCTAGCAGCCATCACCATTGCAAAGGCTATCTTTTCAGGTCTAGGATATCTCAGCTCAGCTCCTCTAAGAGCTCTGCTGGTGTAGTATTCTGGGAGTTGTGTTCCCTGCTCCTCTCTAATCAAAACTGTGCTAACTGCATGTGGAGAGACAACAAGGTATAGATGAATGTTTGGCATTTGTCAGTTGCACGAGAGATAAATCTGCTCAATGCTGCAACTTGTCCTGTTAACTTTTGGACCTCCTTGATGCTTTGAGGTGAGCGCATGTTGAGTATAGCCTGATTCTTCTCAGGATTTGCTTTAATACCTTCTCAGGATTTGCTTTAATACCTTTTTGGGATACCATGAAGCCTAAAAATTTTCCTGAAGGTATTCCGAAAGCACATTTTGTCGAATTGAGCTTCATTCGATATTTCCTGAGTACCTCAAAAGTTTCTTCTAAATCTGCAACATGGTTTCGTGCTTTGGAACTTTTCACCAGCACCTCATCCACGTACAATTCTACGTTGCGTCCAATCTGTTGCTTGAACATCTTGTTGACCAACCTTTGATACGTTGCACCAGCGTTCTTGAGACCGAAGGGCATTACCTTATATCAATATAATCCTCTGTCGGTGATGAATTAGCTTTGTCGTCAGCTTGACCTGATCCTGCAAAACAAAGCAAGAGCTCAAGTCACCGGTGTGGTGGCTTGCCCACCACCCTCCGATGCCTAAGTCAGTAGAGTATTTGCTATATGGTGAGAGAATTGAGATTCTCGATTATGGGTTGCCTACCTTTTGTTGTAGTTCTACCGTCATATTTATAGGCATTTTGATAGGAGGTTGAGTCCTTGTAGGACTATATCTCGTAGATTTTGGATTACCTCTTTGAGGAATGTTGAGTCCTGCCTTGGCTAGGAATGAATGTGCATCCCGCCTTAGCTAGGGATCATTATCTATTTTTTTATTATGCATATCACTAGCGCTATATGCTTGTCCTGTCGACGTCGTTCCTTTATCCCTTAGGATTTTGATTTCTCAATGTAGTCCTTTATTGGTATAGGTATATTCCATGGATAATATTATGAATATTATCCTCTCTGCCATAGCTAGAGGCCAGAGCTGGTTCTTGGACCTTATGACAGATTTGTCTAAAGAGTGGAGCTGGCACGCCCTAACTTTATCCCAGGTAGATTTCCAGAGAGGTTCAGATGAGGCTGGTTTATACTCCCCAGGTCCGTAATTCTCGTAGCGCTGACCTCCTTAGGTTTACCATACTTATCAGGTACTCCCCTATTTCCAAGGTCCAGCTTTTCCCTGGAGGTTGGGAACATAGATTAGACCTAAGTGGCGGTTACCGCTCTTTTTCCTTTATTGAGGGTTTTAAACGTGTGGGTCACATCGTGGGATAGGTGGCGAAATCCCTACTATCCCGGTGTTTTGAGGTGGACGACGAAGATTAATGAGGTTTCTCGGGATTGGTGTTCAGCCTTTAAGCTTCCTTTGGTTCTAATTGCTCCCAACCAGAGAGACATTCGAACCTACCCAAACGATTCCCTGCGTGAGGTCCTTCTTCATCAATCTTCTTCCTTGCTTTGTTAAAGCCTGTTTTCCTTAGGTACGTTCTCCTTTCTTGGCTGTTTGTTTCTGTTATTTTTAAGCTGGTTTCTCCCCCTAGTGTAGAGATTTCGAGCCCAGGGTTGGCCTTTCTAGGGGAGTTCATCTGTGCTAGGTTGGTCGGCTTCGTTTCTATCAACCTTTACTCTCCTATCATAAAAGATTTCGCCCCTTACTCCATCGTTCTTCAAGACAGGGTCTTTCGGGTCCTTTTCTTTCTGTCTGCTAACTTGTACCGTAGCTTCTCCGAAGGAACCCTAATGTCAGAAGGATTTATCAATTTTTTCTCTATTTTGAACGTCGAGGAGTCGTATGAAGAGGAGGAGGTGTCGTTGCACCGTAGCAGTAATATTAGGGTTCCATTTGACAAAGGTCAGTCGAGCAAAGTTAAACCCTTGTCGCCTCTTGCCTCTCCAATGAGAGGTTCCCGTAGGGTTCCAATTTTTTCTACTTATAATATCTCTTCTACGATTACGAATGAAGAATTGGTCGTTCTTAAAGTTAGATACTCAATCCCGACATCCGTCTCCCTTAGGAAACCTTCTGGGTCTGAACGGGCTTGTTCCCCTGTCGAGAACGAGACTTGTCTTTACACCGGTGCCCTAGAAGGAGGTTTGCACCTACCCTTTCCCACCGCGGTGAGGGATGTCTTGAGTTTTCTTGGTTTGGCCCCTGGCCAAATCATACCCAATTCTTGGCGCCTTCTGATAGGCTGTGCGGCGCTTTGGGGTGCAATGCCGGATGGGTAGACTCTTCTGATGAAGGGACCCTTTCTCAACCAATTTTCTGTTAAAGAGGCCCCAGGAGGTGCTGGGTGGTATTACTTTACAAAAAGGCTTGGTGAGGGGGAGCTGGTCACAGAGCTCCCTATTGTGAATAAGAATTGGAAGGACAAATTCTTTTTTGTTGGCAGAGATGGTTAGGAACTCCCTAATTGGGAGATTGGAACTTATACCCCTCGGATTCCCAGTAGGTGGGGGGTTCCCATCATAAATTGTAAGCTATTGCTTTTCTTTAATCTTGCAATTTCATAAATTTATTCCATATCTTTATGAATTCTTCTATATTTCTTCAGCCTGAGCTCTATATCCTCTGAGCCCTGCCTTAGAAGCTAAGCTCCAACAAGCTAGAAGCTACGCGATCCACAACTGGGTGTTACTTGTAACTCCAGAGTCATTAGCCACACACTTGTTAGGTCCAGAAACCACTTGTGAGGCCTTAGCTCTCTCTAGAGGTACTTTCTATTTGTCTTATTTGGTGTTTTGCTTTTAGCTGACCTTTACATTGTTTTCATTTCTTTTCTTTTCAGAAGGAGAAAGTGAAGACAAGGATATGGCACCAAAAATGGACAAAGCTTTGCTGGCCCAACTTAAAGCTGAGAGAATAAAGTAAACATTTGGGGCCGTGGCTCCCAAAAGGAAGAGCTCTCGTCTCCAGAAAGAGCTAAATGTTGACAGTTTTCTAGATGCCGATCTTTCCACTGACCCTGCTCTTGACATGGTGATTGAGAAAATCACTAAAGAGGAGGTAGAAAAATCAAAAAACTAAAGCAAAAGGACTAGCTGTGGAAGGGACTCTTGCTGCTAAAAAAGCTAAGGCTTCTGCTGGTCCTTCTATTTTGGGTAATTATCAAGAGGCTCTCGAGCGTGCTTCTGGGTTGCTGAGTGCAACAGTTAAACATTTGATGGCTGAGATGTCTCTTCAGGTAGTAGGGGAGCAAATGTTGGTTTAATTGGCCATGGTATGCTCTTGACAATTTCTTGATTGTTGTTGTTCTCTTTATTGACTTCTTTGTTTCTTTTTATAGGCTGCGGCTCGTGGCCGTTATCTTACCTCCCAAAGCCATAGTCTGGGGAAGCAAATTGATGAATTAGCTTTGTGTCTGGCCTCGACCTGTTCCTGCAAATACAATGTGAGAGCTTGAGTCACCGGTGTGGTGGCTTGCCAACCACCCTCCGATGCCTAAGTCAGTAGTATACTTCAGAGTATTTTTGTTCTCTGTTTAGGGTTGCGTACCTTTTATTGGAGTTCTACCATCATATTTATAGGCATCTTGTTTGGGAGGTAGAGTCCTCGTAGGATTGTATTCCGAATCACCCGCTTGGGGTGAGGAGGAGTTCTGCCTTAGCTAGGAGTCCATGTACATCTGGGATGGTTAGCGCTTATCTCGTCTTTAGCATTCCTTATCCTGTGGGATTTCAATTGTAGTTTTATCCCATTCGGGCATCTTTGGTTAGGATAAGTAATATTCAAAGAATATTACTTATGTCGTTCTAACCTAGTGCCAAAGCTGGTCCTTGGACCTCATGCCAGCTCCGTCCTATAGGCGGAGCTGGTATCCCCTGACCTTGTCACAGGCTATCTCTCCTTGGGAATTATAGGCGAAGCTGGCCGCTATCTCCTAGGTCCATATATCGTATAGCACTGACCTTGTCAGGGTTTTCCCTACTCATCAGGTACTCCTCTGTTTCCATGCTCCAGCTGTTCTCTGGAGGTTGGGAACATTGGAAAGACCTAACTGGCGGTTACCGCCCTTTTTCTTTTCCTGGAGGTTTTAAATGCGTGGGTCACATCATGGGGACAGGTGGCGAGATCTCGATTCTCCCAGTGCTGGGAGGTGGATGACGTGTACCGAGGAGCCGTTCTCGGGATTGATGCTCATCGCTTTATCCTCTCCCTTGTTTTGATCGATTTCAAGCCAGAGAAGTACCCGAGTCTACCCAGGCGCTCTTCTTTGTGAGACTTCCCTTGTGATTTCTCCTTCGTTGTTGTGCTTAGAGCCCATCCCTCTTAGGTACGTTTTCCTTCCTTTGCTGTTCTTTCTTTATTTTTCATGGTGGATTCTCCTCCTAGTATAGAGTTTTCAAACCAAAAGTGGGTCGTTCCAGGCGAGTTTATTTTGTCCGGTTGATAGGTTTTTCTTGTATCAATCTTTACTCCCCGATTATAGAAGACTTTGCCCCTACTCCCTTTCCCTCCAGAATAGGGTTTTTCATGATCTCGTTTACCTATCAGTTCGCTTATATCCCAAGTTTTCTATTGGAACCCTAATGTCAGAGGGTTTTATCAATTTCTCCTCGATCCTTCAAGCCAAAGAAGCGACCGTTGAGGAAGAAGTCTCGATGCGTCGTAGCAGCGGCATGAGGGCGTCGTCTGATATTGGGCAGTAGAGTGACGTTAGAACTTCTTTGCCTCCTGTGTCTTCGTCGAGGGATTCCTGTAGGGTTCCTGCTTTTTCTGCCTCCAACATCCCATCCACGATCACGAACGAGGAGTTGGCTATTCTTAGGGTTAGGTATTCGATCCCACCTTCAGTTTCCCTTAGGAAGCCTTCAGGGTCCGAGTGAGCTTGTGACCCTGTTGAAAATGAGATTTGTATTTACGTTGGTGCTTTATAAGGGGGTTTGCGCCTGCCCTTGCCCATAATAGTGCGATGTTTTGAGTTTTCTTGGTCTGGCACCTGGCCAAATTGTGCCAAACTCTTGGCATCTGTTAATAGGCTGTGCGGCGCTTTGGGGCGCAATGTCAGATGGGGAGATTTCTTTGACAAAGGGCCCCCTTTTTCAACCATTTTTCTGTGAAGGAAGCCCTAGGAGGGGTTGGCTGGTATTACTTCACGAAAAGGCCTGGTGAGGGGGAGCTAGTAACAGAGCTCCTTGCTGTGAGTAAAAACTGGAAAGACAAGTTTTTCTTTGTTGGTGGTGATGGTTGGGAATTCCCTAACTGGGAAGTCGGAATGTATGCCCCCAAGATTCCCCGTAGGTGGGGAGTCCCTATCACAAGTTGTAAGCTAACTGCACTTTTCTTTATCCTTGCAATTTTTATGAATCATTCCCTTAGGAATTCCATTTTGTCTTTGCAATTATGATTCTTGGATTATTCCCTTAGGAATTCGATCATGTTTGTGCAGCTCGAGCTCCTTATCCTTCGAGTCCTGCTATTGAGGCCGAGCTTAAAAAGGCCAGAAGTTACACAGTCCATAGCTGGGAGTTGCTTGTAACTCCAAATTCTTTAGCTGTTTATTTGCTTGGTCCAGAAACTTCTCGTGAGGCCTTAGCTCTCTCTCAAGGTATCTTTCTGTTTTTATTTAGTGTTTTAGTGTCAGCTGATTCCCTCATTTGTTTTATTTCTCTTCAGAGGAAGAAAGTGAGAATCAGAAAATGGCACCAAAAATGGACAAAGCCTTGCTGACCAAACTGAAAGCTGAGAGGGTGAAGCAACCGTCCGGGACCGTAGCAGGAAAAAGGAAGAGCTCTCGTCTTCAAAAAGAGCTGAATGTGGACAACTTTCTGGATGCTGATCTTCTTAATAACCCCGCACTTGACTTAGTGGTTGAGCCGCTGGTTGAGGGGGAAGTTGAGAAATCTAGAAAAAAGCCAAAAGGTGTAGCTGTGGAGGGTACCCCCCTTGCGAAGAATAGGAAGCTTCTTGGTGGCCCTTCGGTGCTGGGCAATTATAAGGATGCTCTTAGCATGTTTCTGGGCTGCTTCATGCAGCCGACAAAGAGCTGATGGCTGAGATGTCCCTTTAGGCAGTGGGGGAGCAAATTCTGGTCGAGTTGGCCATGGTATGCTCTTCCATTTTCTGAAATTAAATCATTGCTTTGTTGTTCCTTTGGTTAAATTCTTGCTTCTTTCTAGCAGGCTGCGGCTCGTGGTCGATACCTTACTTCCCAGAGCCATAGCTTGGGGAAACAAGTGGTCACGCTGACAGAGGCCAATCTGAATCTCACAAAGCAGGGTGCCTCCATGTCCGCTGAGCTTCGGAAGGTGATCAGCGAGAGGGATGCTGCTCTTAAGTCAAAGAGAGGTTTGGGGAGGAGAAAGACATGGCCGTAGCTACTGCTCATAGTTTGGAGCAGAAACTTTCTGAATGGGGTAAGGAGATGGAGAAGTACAAGGCCATGAGCATGGGGATGCTTGAGAAGGTAAAGAACGCTCGCAAAGAAGCTATTGAACTCTTCCTTCAGTCCCCTGAGTACCGTCAAGATATCACCCAGCAGTACTTTGATGGGTTTGAAGCCATGAGGAGCCAAGCAGCCTTAGCTTTTCCAAATTTGGATTTTTCCAAATTTGAAGTTGATGACGAAGAAGGGCCCTCATGTTTTGACGGGGGGCAGAAGGAGGAGGATGAAGCTGATGACGCGGTTTCTAAAAATACATCTGCCCCGAGCTCTTCCCTTGCATCTCTTTTCCAAAATCCAGAAAAGATTTCTCTGCCTCTTGAAGCTCTAATCCCAGCCGTAACACCTTTTGGCCTATCATCTGGTCATGGGCAGGCTATTGATGGTTCTACCCTGGGCCCCTGAGTGGCCTTTCAGAAACTTTTGATTCATTTTTTGGGGTCTGTAACTATTTTCCGTATTTTCGTACTTTTTAACCGTATTGGAGCGGCCTTAATCTTGACCCTTATTCCTGGTTGGATGGTTTGGAAACTTTATTTTCTTGATCATTGAGGACGATCTCATTGGGATCATATTTTGGGAGTCTTGTAAATGCTGTTTGCTTTGATGATCATGACAGGTGCAGATGAAAGCGTGCTTTCAGCTTGAGCCAGATTTTGTGGCAACTTCTATCAGTCTTTGTGACTGATATAGCTTTGTATGCTGTCTTTCATAGATTTAATTCTTGTTTTTATCTCAGCTTTGCCAAGCACTTGTGCTTGGTCTTTTATCAGGGCTGTAATTTTTACACCAGGTACTTGTTTTTTGTTTAAAGCTAGACATTTTTATTCTGAGCTTTGTGTACTTTGTGGTTTATACCATGTCCTACTCCCCTAAGTGTGTGAATTGGTTGCATGCAAACAATTGAGACACTTTTTTGATTTTCCCTTGGGACATCTTTTGGGTAAGTTATGACTTTTTAGAACGCATAGATGTGCTATGTCTGTTGAGCTAGGAAATCTTTCCGAAGTTGCTTTATCATAGCCTTGGCTACGTCTTTCGAGCTTGGAAATCTGGAAATCTTTCCAGGCTACTTATGCATAGCTGTGCTATGTCTATCTTATAATCCTACTCCCCTAAGCGTAAAAATTTTCTTTGGCATGTAATTAATTAATACACTTTTATAGGTTCTGGTAGGATGTGCCATAAATCTCGTTAAAGCTTTAATACAGACCTACCTTTCAACTGCCTGAGGTAATCGCTAGTGCAACTTCCTATTATTCTAAGCGGTTGAAGTGGCGGCTTTAATTGCCACCTTGATTATGATCATGCTGATTGGTTTAGCAAGCAGTTAATGAACCGTCTAATATGTGCTATAAAAACCAGTAGTTGTGATGGATTACTTCTCATTCCATATGCTTTTCTCAAATCGTAATGGCGAACAACGAGCGTGTCTCAGAGCTGTGCCAAGAGTTGCAGAACTTGAAGGCAACCATTAATGGGCTGTCCGTGAAGATGGATGCCATGGCGGACTCACTGTCTATCATGGAGAAGACCATTCGCATGGTGCTGATTGCCAATTGGGATAAGCTTGATGCTTTCTGTGGGCAACCGGCGCCTTCGATTCCTTCCCCTCCGAGGGAGGGAGGTAGCGTTTAGGTTGGAACTTTGTGGGTTTTTCCCACAAAGTACTTTATGTAATAACTGTCCGTACCTCAAAGGTGTGGATTATAATAAATAAAATTTAAGAAGTTTATTATTGTTGCTTGTTCTTCCTTATCTTGCAAACAGGAAAAATAGACCATATCATGCTTCACAGGAAGTTTGAACAATCGTCCCGCATGGGGAGTTTTATTGGCCACTTGGGCTAATAGAAAGAACTCGTGGTGCTCATGAAAATAACTTTATTGCCAACCGTTTAATTGAAAACAAAAGTTTCCTAAAAACAGAAATAAACTTCCTAAAAAGAGAAACAAATTTCCACTACAAGTACCTACTTGTAATATTTTTTGAGATGTTGTGCATTCCATGAATTCGGTAGCTGCTTTCCCCTTAGGGTTGCGAGTCTGTATGCTCCAGCTTTGATGTGATGCAAGACCTGATAGGGTCCTTCCCAATTCGGGCCAAGCTTGCCCACTGTCACGCCCTCGATTTCTTTAACTTAAATAGATAAATCATTTCGATAAAAGATCCTCGCATAGGACAGATAATACCCAAAATGGTTTACCACCTGTTTAATTACAAACGAAGTCCCCAAGTTTTTGAAAAAAATATACATCCTTGGCACCGTGGCCCAAATTAAGTTAAATACATGTGCCAAGTATTTAGAATATTACAATCTTATGTCAAATGATCAAACAGAGTAAATTAGTTACAATACCATCTCTATCCAAAAGTAGACTAATACAAAGATGGATGAGTAACTAAGTATGTCAGCTTCCAAAAGTCTTCGTTTCCAAATACACCATGTCATGCAACCTATTGCCCTGCGTTCGAACCTGAAAAGAAGGATTTTACTGAGCTACACTAGCCCAGTAGGAAATTCTCTACAAAATCTACATGCAATGAGATGATAAGCATGAACGAATCAAATTAAACGACAAATCCAAATAATGCACATCAACACCTTTTTACAAATGTCATAACAATTCCCAATCACAAACCCATACGTACACACACACACGCACACACTCCTTTCAACAAAATTCCACCCCTTGCGAGATTGTGTTTCCACCCCTTGCGTCACAATAGACTCCACCCCTTGCGAACCGTGTGTTTCCACCCCTTGTGTCACACTAAATCCCCCATTCACTTCACAACAACAACAACAACAACCATACTATCGTCACAATTGATACCAATGCCATAAACTCATTCCACACACATCGACATTATCTAAGACAACACATATAGCTCATAACACTCGTTACCACAATACCATTATCAAAGAAAATGCAATCCTCAAGCCATAAACATTCTATTCGACCATCTATGGCAAATAAACACCTAAACCACACATAGTCACCACAAAACATGTAGAGGAAGAGAGAAATCCCTACCTAGATGGGTTTTAAGCAAAACCCTAGGTCTACCAAGAGCTATAAGCTTGAATCCTTCAAAGACAAGCTTCACCCAAGCTTGAATACAAGATCCTTGGTTCACCAAATGCAAGAATCTTGTGATTTTGAGGAAGAAAACCCTTGGATCTTGAAGATTTAATGTTGAAATCAAAAGTTTTCGGTGAGATTGGAGTTGGGTAGGTGAGAGGGGGTGTTTCCAGGTCTGGTTCGAGGGTTTTGGGTGTAAAAAATGGTAAAAGGGGGTATTTATAGTGAGCTGTCATGCGTGCTGAAAAATCAGAAATTTTGCCCGATGTACCGGTATCGTGGAACGACGATACCGGTATAGGTACCCAGAAATTTCAGCACTTCACAGTTTCTGGTCGCGATGTACCTGTACTGGAAAAAGCTGTACCTGTACATCAAAGACAGATTCGAAATTTTTTGCCAACGTTCATCAAATCAAACCCCGATTGCTACCAACATTTCCACACATCATTTCAACACCGAAACTCAAAATCCAACTATTCTCCGAATGTCCGATACCCAACGGTAGACGTATACCCGTACACCCCCGCAAATAAACATACAACTTTATTAATAATACAATTCTTTCCCGCATTAAACGATTTTTGAAATTATAATAATTTACAGGTCTCCACACCCACCTTCTTTCCAGTTAGATCAACTTTCCTTAGGACTAGGTCACCAGCCCGAAAATCTCTTGGCCTAACCTGTGCTTCATGGTATTTGACCATTCTTTGCTGGTATACAGCCACCTTGGCCATTGTTGTTTCCCTTTTTTCTTCCAAGAGATCTAGCTCAGCCCTAAGATCCTCCTGTTTCCCTTTCAGTTCTGTAGTTGAGGAGTTCAATTTCAATTGGGACTACAGCTTCAGCTCCAAATGCAAGAGAATATGGGGTTTCTCCAGTTGCAGTTTGGGGTGTCGTACGATATGCCCATAGCACATTATAAAGCTCGTCTGGCCAAACTCCTTTGGCCTCTCGCAGCCTTTTCTTGATTCCCTTCTTGGTAGTTTGGTTTGTGACCTCTACTTGTCCGTTGGCTTTTGGGTAAGCCTTGGATGCATAGTGTACATATATTCCCTTGGAAACACAATAGTCCATAAACTGAGCATCGTCAAATTGCTTTCCTCGGTTTGTGACTATCACTTGCGGTAGACCAAAACGACTAATGATGAATTTCCATAAGAAATCAATTGTTACTTCCGTTGTGATCGTGGCCAATGCCTTGGCCTCGACCCACTTTGTGAAGTAATCTACAGCTATAATGGCATACAGGACCTGGCTTGTTGCCATAGGAAGTGGGCCAATCAGGTCTATTCCTCATTGGGCAAACGACCAGGGTCCCCCCATTGGGGTTAAAATTGTGGGTGATCCATGCATGATGTTGGCAAATCGTTGACACTTCTCACACCTTTGGACCATTGCTTTGCAGTCCTTTTGCATGCTGGGCCAGTTGTATCCCATCCTGAGGAGCTTGTAGGCTAACATGCGGCCACCTTGGTGGTCCCCACATACTCCTTGGTGGACTTCCTCCATGGCTCGTGTAGATTCCGTAGTGGTTAGACATCTGAGGCATAGAAGTGAGAAGCTCCTCCTGTACAGTATGTCTCCCATCATCAAGTACTTCGCAGCTCTGATCCTGAGCTGCCTAGCCTGGATCTAATCGTTTGGTAGCGCCCCATTTTTTATGTATTCAACGATGGGACTCATCCAAGAATTGCTGTAGTCGATAGCTTGGACTCGTATGCCTAGGGCAAAGATGCATGGCAACTCCAAATATCGTATTGGTGCATTCCGTGGAATGGCATCTTCCTTGGCCGTGGCCAATTTTGATAGATAGTCGGCTTCAGTATTTTCTTCCCTTGGGATTCTGATGATATTAAAGCTTTGAAGTCTTGCAATTTGGGACTTGACTTTATCCAAATACTTTTGCACTACCTCTTCCTTTACAACGTATTCTCCTAGGACTTGTCCTACGACCAATTGTGAATCACTTTTGGCCAACACGTGATTAGCATCTACGGCCTTAGCCAGCTCCAAACCCACAACGAGAGCTTTGTATTTAGGCTCGTTGTTGGTTGCTTGAAACTTAAACCTGAGCGTGTAGCTCAGGCGTTGTCCTTTTGGGGATGTTAGAATCAGACCAGCTCCACTTGCTTTTTTAGTTGTTGATCCATCAACTTGAAGGACCCAAAGTTTAAGTTCTTCCTTGGGGAGTTCTTCCGGTTCTGGATACGTGTATTCTGCGAGGAAGCCGGCGAGTACTTGTGCTTTCACAGCAATCCAAGGCTTGTATTCTATATCGAACTTGCCAAGCTCTATTGACCATTGAATTAATCGTCCTGATGTTTCTGGACAATGGAGGATCCTTCGAAGTGGTTGGTCTGTTAGTACTTTAATTGAGTGAGCTTGGAAGTATGGCCGTAGCCTTCTGGCTGCTATCACCATTGCAAAGGCTATCTTCTCAGCCTTGGGATATCTCAGCTCAGCTCCTCGTAAAGCCCTACTGGTATAATATATTGGGAGTTGTGTCCCCTGCTCTTCTCGTATCAAAACTGCACTGACGGCGTGAGGGGAGACAGCAAGGTATAAATATAGGTCCTCTTCATCTTGGGTCCTACTCAGCAATGGTGGGGACGTTAAAATATCCCTTCAGTTGGTTGAAAGCTGCTTCCTCCGTGGCAGTCCATTCAAAGGCCTTTTTCAAAACTTTGAAGAGCGTTTGACATTTATCAGTTGCTCATGAGATGAACCTGCTCAGTGCTGCGACACGTCCTGTTAGTTTCTGGACTTCCTTTATGTTCTGAGGTGAGCTCATGGTGAGGATAGCCTGGATTTTTTCAGGGTTTGCTTCAATGCCTCTTTGAGAAACCATAAAGCCTAAGAATTTTCCTGAGAAGATCCCGAAAGCACATTTCGTCGAGTTAAGCCTCATTTGGTATTTCCTCAGGACTTGAAAGATTTCTTTCAAGTCTGTCACATGATCTCGTGCCTTGGCACTCTTGACTAGCATGTCGTCCACGTATACTTCCACATTGCGTCCTATTTGTTGCTTGAACATTTTGTTGACCAGCCTTTGGTATGTCGCCCCTACATTTTTAAGACCGAAGGGAATTACTTTATAGCAATATAATCCCCTGTCAGTTATGAACGAGGTTTTCTCTTTGTCTTCTTCATGCATTTGGATTTGGTTATATCTTGAGAATGCATCCATGAAGCTCAGGAGCTCATGCCCAGCTGTAGAGTCGACCAAGGAATCAATTCATGGCAAAGGAAAGCTATCTTTTGGACACGCTTTATTGAGGTCGGTGAAGTCCACACACATTCTCCATTTGCCGCTGGCCTTTTTTACCATAACCACGTTGGCTAACCAATCGGGGTAGAGAACTTCACGGATAGATCCTACTTGTACTAGTTTGTCTACCTCATTGGCTGCAACTTCGTTCCTTTTTGGAGCAAAAGTCCTTGTCTTTTGCCTAACAGGTAGTATTGTGGGGTCCACGTTCAGTTTGTGAGATAAGACCCTTGGGTCAATTTTTGGGATGCCCTCGTGGGACCATGCAAAGACGTCTTTGTTATCTCTCAGGAATTGTAACAGTTCTGCCTTTGCTTCTGTGCTCAACCCCGATCCAATCCTCACAGTCCTCCCTTGTAGATCTGGCTCCAGAAGTTCTTCTAGGAGCTTTTCCACAGGTTCTCCATGCTGGAGTTTTTCTGCGTCCCGTGTGTCGAGGCTTTCTATGCTCATCGTGATGTTTGTTCCTTTAAGTGAGGTGACGTAACATTCTCGTGCTGCCTTCTGATCTCCCTTGATGCAACCAATTCCTTCCGGTGTTGGGAATTTCATCATCAGATGATACGTGGAGATTATTGCCCTAATCTTATTTAGGGTCGTCCTCCCCAATATCGCATTATATGCTGAAAGGCAATTGACTACTAAGAAATTATCATTCGCGTAATCTGACTTCCTTCGTCCCCTATTGTAACTGGTAGGGCTATTTGACCAGCTGGATAGACGGGCGTACCTGCAAATCCAACCAGCGGTGAAGTCAAAGGCCTTAGTCTTTCTTGTCCAACTTTTAGTTGATCATATGCATGGAGGTAGAGAATATCGACTGAGCTTCCACTGTCTATTAATACTCTTCTCGTGAGGTAGTCGGCCATGACAATGGTTATAACCAGGGGGTCATCATGAGGAACTTGAATTCCCTTAATGTCTTCTTCTGAGAAAATGATGGGTATTTCCTCTTTTTTTTGGAATTTACTTGGACGGCCAACTGTGTTGACCTCCAAATATTCCTCCGTTCTCAGTTTCCTGAGGTGAGCTTTCCTGGCATTGCTAGACTCTCCACCTCCGGCAAGTCCTCCATGGATGACTTTGATCTCTCCAATGGGACCTGATCGGGGAGCCGTGGCATCTTTTCCTTGCTTGTTTGTATCATCCCTCATGGATATCTTCTGATACTTCTTCGTTACAAAATGTTGAAGTCTGCCTCTTTGGATCAGTTCCTCGATCTGCTGCTTTAAGTCAATGCAGTCATCCGTGTTGTGACCATGGTCTCTGTGGAACCTGCAGTATTTGTCTTTAGTTCTCCTGTTAGGATCAGTCCTTAGCTTTCCAGGCTATTTGAGGTCCGGATCATTTTGTAAGTGGCTGAGGATTTGTTCTACCGTGGCTATGAGTGGTGTAAACTGCTTGTATTTGCCTTAGGGTGGTCCTCCTCCTTGTTTTGGGGAGGATCTGGAGTCCATCTTCTTGTTTTTTGGTTCCCGTCCCGTCTTTCGGGTGGATTCTCTTCTTTTCCTATCGGATGGGGGAAATTCGCCAACCTGTGATGGCCCTGCATGGGGATCAAAACTATCATGGGAACGCCTTGCGTAGACGGCTTCCTCTGTATTCATGTGCTTCTGTGCTCTAAGCATAAATTCTGTCAGGGTTTTGGGTGGTTCTTGAGATAGAAGGTATAGAAACTGTCTTGAATACAGTCCAGCTATATACGCAGTTATGCTCACGCTGTTGTCGGCTTCCTCTATCTGAACCACCTCTTTGTTAAACCTGGTAGTGTATTCCCTTAATGACTCCCATCTTCGCTACTTTACTGTCAAGAGGTGCGTTGCTGGTTTGCCGTAGCGTTGACCAGCAATAAAGTAGCTTACAAAGCTAGTGCTAAGCTCTTTGAAACTACGTATGCTTCTTGGGGGGAGTTTGTTAAACCATGCCCGAGCATTTCCTTTGAGGGTAACAAGGAATGCACGACACATTACCTCATCTGGTACTACTTTTAGGTGCATTAGGGATTTGTATGTTTCTAGATGATCCAATGGCTCCGTGGAACCATTGAATGTCTCCAACTAAGGCATTTTGAATTTCCTTGGGAGTGGCAGCCCCATGACCTCAGATGTGAAGGGTGAATCTGTATTCTGCACCAACTCTTCTACCGTGGCAGGAGTTTGTGCTTTGATGTGTTTCATCAACCCATCGATCTGGTCCTGCATCTTGAGCAATGCTTCCTGCTTCCTGTTCGTGGGGTTGCTTCTCTAAGAGTGGTTTGCCATGCTTTTTTCAGTTTTGGCTTTCCTTTTCGCTGGATTCGGCATCCTCCCTGTCATCCTCTTCCTGTCTTTCACTGTGTCGTTGATTTAAGATGCTTGGCTCTGAGATTTGCTTTCGCAGATCTGTGTTCTCCTGCATCGCTGCTTGTAGCCCTTGGGTTAGCGTTTTAATTTGCTCCTGCATTTGAGCGAACACTTCTGGGGTCATCTGGTTGCCTCCTGGTTTGCTCATTACAGCAGCTTTGGTCGCCTCTGTCGTCTTAACGGCTTTGGCGGCGGTGGCGGCCTTGGCAGCCTTGGCCGCCTTGGCTGCGTCTGCGGCCTTCGTGGCGTCGTCGACACCCGTTTGTGGGGGGTCTGAAGCCATCTGTAACGCCCCGAATTTTGGGTACGTTAATGAGGCATTTATTACATAATAAAAAGAGTCTGACTCATTATTACATCATAAATACATCATAAGTAAAGGGTACATTTATTCAACAAGGAAGGAAACTAGGGTTCCTAATACTACTCTGCTTGCTCTTCCATCCTAACAAGCTCCTCTGCTCCAAAAGCTTCCACGGTGAACTGTTCATCTTGAACATCTACAAGGTTTGACACATTATACCAGCGTCGCCACCGATATAATATGTCAGGGTCACCAAAGGTAACACCATGAGCTACGAAAGCTCAATAGAAAAATCCTTACCCACCTATCTTAACTAACAAACAATAGGTTATAATAAAACATCGATTTCCACATGATACGTGTATACACAGCTACAAAAGACAATATCAATAACACATCCACAATCGCTATATAACTATCGTTGGTGTTCAAGATTCTCCGAGTTTCTCCTACGCAACTCATCGTAGACCGTGTCTCCATTTTCATATACAAATCAACATTTCCCAAAATCATTTGTTTAACACACCCAACCTCGGTTCCGCCGCGTCGGGTTCCCGAGTATCCTCACAATAGTTCCGCCGTGCCGGGTTCCTATTGGCACACAATTGCATTGGCTCCGTACCGCGGATAACCAAGCCACACACCCAACCTTGGTTCCGTCGCGCCGGTCTCCCGAGTATCCTCACAATGGTTCCGCCGCGCCGGGTTCCCATTGGCACACACACACACAACTCACATTATGCACCAAAACCGGTCATAATGTAGTTTCAAAAATATTTCCTTCCTCAGAATACATTTCCTTTCATTAATCACACCCTAGGTGCCATGTTTCTACTTTCTTGGTTCTCATGTCTCATTTTCACACAAAGACTCCGCGGTAGGACAAAAGCAAGCATGAATCTAACAAGATCATCCAACTCCATAATATACCACAAGTAACACAATCAATTCACATATGCAACTCAAACTCCTTGAAATATCAAAATACGAATACTTCGATCCAAATAGTAAAGTTTTAACTTTTCGAAAATCGTTCTTTCTTAGCAATTCAAAACAACAACGTTATACTTGAGTAAGTAAGTAAATAGGAAGTAAGTAAGGATTTCCTTACCGTTCTTCTAGGCGGTAGTAATGGCTTACGGACGGTAATTGGCGATCGGACGGAGTAACTTCCTACGGTATGCCTTCGGGAGCTTCGAAAGAGAATGGTTTCTCTCGAAACTTGATCTTGACTAAACTACTTAAACTTTTTGGATCGAAGGGTGGTCGAGTGGCGGTTTAGTGGCGGTCTTGGATGAGTTTCTTGAAGAACTCAAGAACACTCAAGAACAAAGTAAGAACAAAGAAAGAACAAAGGATTCTAGAGAGAGAAGTTGCTAGGTGAAGGTGTGAATTGAATGAGAAACATGGGGTGCTATTTATAGCCAAAATCTTGGGCTCTCCCTCCCCTCTCATGGTCGGCCTTCTCTCTCTCCAAATCCTCCATGGATTTGCTCCATTAAGTTGTCAATTCAACCCTTTCAATCAAGTCATAGCCTTCTCTCCAATCTTAGGCCAAATCTTAGGTGTAAGGCTATGAAATCAAATAAGATCTTTAGCCTTTCTAGGTGAATCTAGGTAATTATAACCTAGGTCTAGCTTGTAGTCAAATCTTAGGCTAACAAAGGCTAGGATTGTGTCATAATGGCCCATCAATAGGTTGTTATTAGGCAAATAGGCTTAGGCCTATTTAGGTAGCTTGTACAACTACACAACACATCACACATCACTTTCTCTCTCTCCCTCTCCAACAGGCCTCCGTCTCTCTCTCTCCGTCTCTCTCTCTTGCTAGTACACTTATGCACATATATATGTATACATATGTACTTATGGTACTATATATAAGCTAATAAATCCTAAGGACAAAGATTAATCAATAGGCACATGTCTAGTTTAAAGAATAATATAAAGTACTAAAGAATCTTAGGGTACAAGTCAAATCTTCAAGTCTTTCAAGTACAAGTCAAGCGAAGAATGACTAATGGTATTAACCAATGGGTAATAATTTCCCTAGCGGGTAAAGACCAATGGATAAAAGAAGTACAAGTACTTTTATACTTAAAATAAGATTTCTTAAAAGACTACATGTCCTATATGTACTTTAAACGAAATATAATAATGAAAAGGTTATTAACCAATGGACAAAAGTTACCCCAACATTATGGACCAAAGGATAAAGAATAAAGTAAGTTTGATGAGAAAGTTTGAAGTGACAAGGTTGGCTTCTAGGAAACAAGGTACAAGATTCCTTTATTATGACTAGTCAAATCAACTTTATTGGAAGATTCCCTAGTCACATCGGTACTTTATTGGTCAAAAGACTCTATTACTCAAGGGTCACTAACTTCCCTAACGGTTATTACCTAATGGGTAAAGGATCCAAAGAACTAGGTAGTTGGTTTCTAACTAATCGGTTTAGAATCTAGTTCTATGTGCTCGGGAAACTACTTAGCCAATGGTTAAAATTTAGGAACGAAAATCTAATTATCACGAAATATCGGAAATATAGAAGGAATATAAAAAGTAAAAATAAAATTCAAATATTTAACGAATTTCTTATTGACCAAAATTCAGGGGCGTTACACCATCATTGTTCTGCTTGATCGAGTGTCCACCATACAAAACTATTCACCGTAAGGAAGAAGTCGTTCCCACAGACGGCGCCAGCTGATGAATCAGCTTTGTGTCTGGCCCCGACCTGTTCCTGCAAATACAACGTGAGAGCTTGAGTCACCGGTGTGGTGGCTTGACAACCACCCTCCGATACCTAAGTCAGTAGTATACTTCAGAGTATTTTTGTTCTCTGTTTAGGGTTGCGTACCTTTTATTGTAGTTCTACCGTCATATTTATAGGCATCTTGTTTGGGAGGTAGAGTCCTCGTCGGACTGTATTTCGGATCACCCGCTTGGGGTGAGAAGGAGTTCTGCCTTAGCTAGGTGTCCATGTACATCTGGGATGATTAGCGTTTATCTCGTCTATAGCATTCCTTATCCTGTAGGATTTCAGTTGTAGTTTTATCGCCGTTCTAACCAATTGCCAAAGCTGGTCCTTGGACCTCATGCCAACTCCGTCCTATAGGCAGAGCTGGTTTCCCCTGACCTTGTCACAGGCTATCTCTCCTTGGGAATTATAGGCGAAGCTGGCCGCTATCTCCCAGGTCCGTATATTGTATAGCGCTGACCTTGTCAGGTTTTTCCCTACTCATCACAAGTCATTACTCTTATTGAAGCTAACATGAAGCTTACAAAGCAGGGGGCCACCATGATGGTGGAACTTAAGAAGGTTATTGGTGAAAGGGATGCTACCTTTCAATCAAAGAGAGGTTTGGAAGAGGAGAGAGATGTCGTTGTGGCGACAACTGGAAGTTTGGAGCAAAAAACCTTGGAGTGGAATGGTGAGCTTGAGAAGTACAAGATCATGAGCCTGGGGATGGTAGAAAAAGTAAAGAATGCTCACAGGGATGCTATTGTGCTCTTCCTGTAGTCCCCTGAATACCGTCAAGACTTAACCCATCAATACTTTGATGGGTTCGAAGCAATGAGGAGCCGGGTGGCCTTGGCTTACCCAGATTTGGATTTCTCCAAATTTGAGGCTGAGGATGATGATGAGGGGCTATCAAGTCTGGACAGGGGACGAAAAAAAGAGGACCAAGCTCACAATGCGGCATTTAAAGATACGTCTATCCTGAGCTCTTTGATTGTATCCCTTCTTAAAACTCCAGAAAAGGTTACTCTCTCTGTTGCGACTCGAACTCTGGTAGCTACACCTCCTGGCCCATCATCTAGTGATGGGCAAGCAATTGACGTTTCCACCCCTAGCCTTTAAATGGCCGAAAACATTTAATTCTTGGGTCTGTAACTAAATACTTTTAAATACTTTCGTACTTAACAGTTTTTGTTTAGGAGTGGTCTTTTGATTTGACCTCTACTCCTGCTTGGTTGGTTGGCTTTGAACTCGTTTTTCCTGATGACTTGTAGGGGTGATCTTGATGAGATCACATTCATTGGCCTTTTGTTTTGAAAATATGAATATGACAGGTACAAATGAAGGCGTACCCCCATTTTGTGCCAAGCTATGACAGATTTGACAGTCTTTGTGCATGTTATGATTGTGCTATGCGTACTGAATTTTGTGGATTTTGCCAATTTTTGCTTCTGTCATAAATATGCCAAGCACTTGAGCTCGGTCTTATACATCTTAACTGTGCAAATTTTTAGAGCTCGGAAATTTTCCTGAGCTTTTATATATTTCATAGCTATGCTACGTTCGTGAGCTTAGAAATTTTCCTAAGCTTCTTTTATTGCATAGTCGTGCTACGTCTTTGAGCTTGGAAATTTTTCCTAAGCTTCTTTTATTTCATAGCTATGCCACGTCTGTGAGTTTGGAAATTTTTCCTAAGCTTCTTTTATTGCATAGCTGTGCAATGTCTTTGAGCTTGAAAATTTTCCTAAGCTTCATTTATTGCATAGCTGTGCTACATCTTTGAGTTTGAAATTTTTTCTAAGCTTCTTTTATTGCATAGCTGTGTTACGTCTGTGAATTATAGCTTCATTTATTTCATAGCTGTGCTACATCTTTGAGTTTGATAATTTTCCTAAGCTTCTTTTGTAGTAGTCCTACTCCCCTAAGGGCCCGATTGGATGCGGTATTAGTTTTGGGTGTATTATTTATGGAGGGAGGATATGATAGTAAGGGGTATTAGTTAAGAAGGAAAAGCCCACATTGATGTGATATTTATAGAGAGTGTATTACAAAGTAGATTGTTTGGATGAGGTATTAGATAGGGGGATAAGATTGGGTGGATGCTGGAAAAAGTTGTCAAATGACTCTTTTGCCCTTGTGTAGTCCCAAACTTTATTATGTATAACGTTAATTATATAATTGCATACTTTTCGACAATTTTAAGCTATAATAATTTACTTCATTAACAAATTAAATAATTTAACAAATTTGTAAAATATAAATTTTGCTTTTTTTTTAAAGATGGGGGACTTGTAGGAGTAATACACATGGTCACTTTTTCAAAATTGTTTGTGACCATTGGATTGCTCTCCATTATTTTGCACCATTTATTTGGGTTGGTTTCAACTACACTTGATAATTTTCCCAACTTTGGGAATATTGGTTGCCTTTACCCAAACACATGTAAGTACACGGAGAGAGAGTTATGAAAATAGAGAGAGAGAGAGAGAGAGAGAGAGAGAAAACAGAAGCGTAGAAGAAGAAGAAGAAGAAGAAGGAGGAGGAGCGGCCCCACTGATTGTCTCTTTTCCGATCCGTACACAACCCGTCCCTAATCTGGCAATCGTCTCTCTCTCCGATCGCTGGGTTGTCTTTCTCTCTGATCTGTACACAACCCACCACAAGAACAAGTACATCTCTCTCTCTACATATACATACATATTTTGTGTGTGTTTGTTTTTGTGGTGGTGCTGGTGGTGATCTGTTGTTGTTGGTGGTGTTGTTGTTGTTCTTCTTCTTGTTTCTCTGTAGCAAATAGAGAGAGAGAGAGAGCCGTTGGGGGAAGGGGATGAGGAGGGGTGTTTTGGTCAAAAATCAGGCTTATACACCCAGATTAGCTGGGGTAGCAATAATTTATGGTTGTTCTCAGTGTATTAGCGAATACGGGGATTAATTAATATATGGGAAAAATAGATGCCAAACGGTGTATTGATCCCTCATCCGGGTGTATTGTGTAATACACCCACCGTATACACCGTCCAATCGGGCCCTAAGTGTGTAAATTGCTTGCGTCCAAACAATTAAAACACTTATTTGATTCTCCCTTGGGATATTTCTTAATTTTGTGGTGACCTATAATTCCATAGAATGTTGCATTTGTGTAAAACATGTGAGCGTGGGCCTGAGGGTCCAAATCTTTTGCATTAAGTAAAAGCAATCGCTTCAACTGCTCGAGGTAAAAACAATCGTTTCAACTGCCCAAGGTCATCGGTTGTGTAACGTCTCATTACTTTAAGCAGTTGAGGTAGCGTTTTAATTTCAGCTTTGAATGTAATTGTGCTGATTGGATTAGTAAGCGGTTAACGAACCGCCTAGAGTTTGTGCTATAAAAGCAAGTAGTTGTGATAGATCACTCCTCATTCCTCATTCAGTTTCGAGTCGTAAATGGCTAACAACGATTGAGTTTCCGAGTTGTGCCAAGAATTGCAAAGCCTGAAGGCAACCAACAACGGGCTGTGTGTGAAGATGGACGCCATGGCGGAATCACTTTCTGTCATGGAGAAGACCATTCACATGGTGCTTATAGCCAACTGGGATCAGTTGAAGGCTTTCCAAGGGCAACCGGCGCCTCAAGTTCCCTCTCCTCCAAGGGAGGGAGGTAATGGTTAGGTTGCAACTTTGTGGGCTTTACCCACAAAGTACTTTTATGTAAAAGGTTTCTACACCCTTTAAGTGTGGATTATAAATAAAAATTATTACATAATTTTTATATTTGCATGTCATTTCCATTTCACATTTACAGGAAACATTGAATGATTCGCCCTCCTTGGGAGATTTATTGGCCACTATGGCTAAAGAACAAAAAGAACTTGTAGTCCTAAAAGAGACAACTTTATTGCCAAAGTTTTATTGAAAACAAAAGGTTTCCTAAAAACATAAATAAATTCCTACTGCATGCACCTACTTGTAATACTTCTTGAGATGCTCTGTGTTCCATGAATTGGGCAGCTCTTTTCCCCTTAGGGTTTCAAGCCTGTACGCACCTGCCTTGACATGGTGCAAGACCTGGTATGGTCCTTCCCAATTTGGGCAAAGCTTGCCCACTTTTTTTCTAGTTGGTTCAACCTTTCCAAGGACTAGATCACTAGCTCTAAAATCTCTTGGCCTAACCTGTGCTTCATGGTACTTAACCATTCTTTGCTGGTATACGGCTACTTTGGCCATTGCTGTTGCCCTTTTCTCTTCCAAGAGATCTAGTTCAGCTCTAAGATCTTCCTGGTTTTCTTGGTCATTGGTACTCATGGTTCTGTAATTGAGGAGCTCAACTTCAATAGGAACTACTGCTTCAGCCCCGAAGGCTAGAGAGTATGGAGTTTCTCCAGTTGCAGTTCGAGGGGTAGTACGATATGTCCATAGCACATTATAAAGCTCATCTGGCCAAGCTCCTTTGGCTTCACACAGCCTCTTTTTTATTCCCTTCTTGATAGTTCGATTTGTGACCTCCACTTGCCCATTGGCTTTCGGGTGAGCCTTGGATGCATAATGTACATGTATTCCCTTGGAAATATAGTAAGCTTTGAATTGGGTATTGTCAAATTGCTTTCCTCGGTCTGTGACTATTACTCGTGGTAATCCAAAATGGTTAATTATTAATTTCCATAAGAAATCAATAGTAACCTCTGCAGTGATCGTGGCCAGTGCCCTAGCTTCGACCCATTTCGTAAAGTAGTCAACAGCTATAATTGCATACTGGACCTGGCCTGCTGCCATAGAAGTGGGCCAATTAGGTCCATTCCCCATTGGGCAAACGACAAAGGTCCTCTCATTGGGTTTAGGATTGTAGGGCATCCATGAGTGATGTTTGCAAACCACTAGTACTTCTCACTTTTTTGGACCACAGAGTAGCAATCTTTTTGCATACTTGGCCAATAGTAGCACAACCTAAGGAGCTTGTAGGCCAACAAACGGACACCTTGGTGATCTCCACATACTCCCTGGTGGACCTCTTCCATAGCCCGCGTAGATTCCACCGTGGTCAAACATCTGAGGTATGGCAGCGAGAAGCTCCTTCTGTACAACACATTACCCATTATTAGGTACTTTGCAGCTCTGATTTTTAGCTGTCGAGCTTTGACCTTGTCATCCGGCAAAGTCCCATTTGTTATGTATTCAACTATGGGGCCTGCCATGAATTGCTGTAATCAATAACTTGAACCTGTATGTCTGGAGCTAAGATGCTTGGTAATTCTAAGTATCGAACTAGTGCATTCCGTGGAATGGCATCTTCTTTGGCCATGGCCAACTTTGCTAAATAATCAGCTTCAATATTTTCCTCTCTTGGAATCTTGACAATATCAAAGCTTTGAAGCTTTACAACTTGGGTCTTCACTTTATCCAAATGATAAATAGGATAGACTTGAGGAGCTCAGCACTACGAGAACTACAGACCTGGGGAGTATAAGCTAACCTCACCAGGACCTCTCTAGGAACCTACCTAGAACAAAGTCACGATTTGCCAGCTTCGTCCTTCAGATGAAACTGGCAAAAGGTCCAAGGACCAACTCCGGCCCCTAGCTATAACGAGGAGGATAGTATCCATAATATTATCCACTGAATATACATATTCCAATAAAGATACCACGCCGAGAAACCTAAATCCTAAGGGATAAAGGAATGCTGATGGTAAGATAAGCATAAAATGCTAATGATATACATGATCAAAGACGGGTGATAAGTAGGATAGATCTAAGGAGCTCAGCACTATGAGAACTGCAGACCTGGGGAGTATAAGCTAACCTCACTAGGACCTCTCTGGGAACCTACTTGGAATAAAGTCAGGATTTGCCAGCTCCGTCTCCGTCCTTTTGACAAAGCTGGCGAAAGTTCCAAGGACCAGCTTTAGCCTCTAGCTATAATGAGGAGGATAATGTACATAATATTACCCACGGAATATACTTATTCCGATAAAGATACCACGCCGAGAAACCTAAATCCTAAGGGATAAAGGAATGCTAATGGTAAGATAAGCATAAAATGCCAATGATATACATGATCAAAGACAGGTAAAGATCCCTAGCTAAGGCATGACACCCATGGATTCCTAGCTAAGGTAGGACTCCACATTCCTCAAAGAGGTAAGCCGGAATCTACGAGATACAGTCTTACAAGGACTCAACCTTCTATTAAAAGGCCTATAAATATGATAGTAGAACTCTAATAAAAGGTACGCAACCCATAATCGAGAATCTCAATTCTCTCACCATATAGCAAATACTCTATTGACTTAGGCATCAGAGGGTGGTTGGCACGCCACCACATCGGTGACTCGAGCTCTTGCTTTGTTTTGCAGGTTCAGGTCGGAGCTAACGACAAAGTTGATTCATCAGCTGGCACCGTTTGTGGGAAATGACTTTTTCCTTACGGTGAACAGTTTTGTATGGTAGAGACCTGATCAAGTAGAACAACAATGGCTTCAGACCCCCACAAATGGGTGTTGACAACGCCACGAAGGCTGCCGCTGTAGCCAAGGCCGCCGAGATAGCCAAGGTAGCAAAAGCCGCCAAGGCTGCTGCCACCGCCGAACTGGCCGTTAAGGCAGCAGAAGCGGCCAAGGTCACTGCAGCAAACAAAACTGGAGGTGATCAAATGACCCTGGAAGCGTTTGCTCAAATGCAGGAGCAAATAAAAACATTAACCCAAGGGTTACAAACAGCGATGCAGGAAAACGCAGATTTGCGAAAGCAAAACTTCGAGCCAAGCATCCTAAACTTATGACATAGTCGACACGAAGAAGAGGATGACAAGGAAGAAGGCGAATCCAGTGAGAAGGAAAGCCAAAATCGAAGAAAGCATGGCAAACCACCCCTAGAAAAGCCACCCCACGAACAAGAGGCATTGCTCAAGATGCAAGACCAATTGAAGGGCTAATGAAACATATCAAAGCACAAACTCTTGCTACGGTAGACGAGTTGGTGCAAAATATGGATTCACCTTTTACGCCCCGAAGTCATGAGGCTACCTCTTCCAAGGAAGTTTAAGATGCCTCAGTTAAAGACGTTCGATGGCTCCACGCACCCATTGGATCATTTAGAAACGTATAAATCTTTGATGCATCTGTAAACAGTACCGGATGAGGTAATGTGTCAGGCATTCCCAGTTACCCTCAAGGGAAGTGCCCGAGCTTGGTTTAATAAGCTCCCACCGGGAAGCATACGTAGTTTTAAAGAGCTTAACACAAGTTTTGTAAGCTATTTTATTGCTGGCCGACGCTACGGCAAACCAGTAACACATCTCCTAACAATAAAGCAAATAGGAGTCATTAAGGGGTTACACCACAAGGTTCAACAAGGAGGTGGTTTAGATAGATGAAGCTGACGATAACGTGAGCATAACTGCATACATAACTGGACTCTATTAAGGACAATTCCTATACCTCGTGTCTCAGGAACCACCTAAAACTCTGGCAGAGCTTATGCTTAGAGCTCATAAACACATGAATGCAGAGGAAGCTGTCTACGCAAGACGTTCACGTGATAGCTTTGATCCCCAAGCCGGGCCATCATAGGTTGGCGAATTTCCTCCACCAGACAAGAAAAGAAGAGAAGCTACCCGCAAGATGGGAGGCGAACCAAAGAATAAGAAGGTGGACTCAAGATCTTCCCCAAAATGGGGAGGAACTGGAGGCCCTCCCCAAGGCAGGTATAAGCAGTTCACCCCGCTCATAGCTATGGCAGAGCAAATCCTTAGCAACCTACAAGATGACCCAGACCTCAAGTGGCCCAAGAAGTTGAGAACTGATTTTAATAGGAGAATTGAGGACAAATACTGCAGATTCCATAAGGACCATGGTCATAACACGGATGATTGTACTGGCCTAAAGCAGCAAATCGAGGATCTGATTCAAAGAGGGAGACTTCAACATTTTGTAACGAAGAAGTATCAGAAACAATCCAGGAGGGAAGATACAAGCAAGGAAGGTAAAGATGGCATGACGCCCTGGTCAAGTCCCATTGGAGAGATCAAGGTCATCCATGGAGGATTTGCCGGAGGTGGAGAGTCTAGCAATGCTAGGAAAGCTCACCTAAGGAAGCTGAGAGCAGAGAAACATTTGAAAGTCAACACAGTTGGCTGTCTAAGCAAATTTTAGAAAAAGGAGGAAATACTCATTATTTTCTCTAAAGAAGACATCAAGGGAGTTCAGATCCCTCATGATGACCCCTTGGTTATAACCATTGTCGTGGCAAACTACCTCACACGCAGAGTACTGATAGATAGCGGAAGCTCAGCCGACATCCTCTACCTCCACGCGTATGACCAACTAAATGTTGGACAAGAAAGGCTAAGGCCTATGACATCACCACTAGGTGGATTTGCACGTACGCCCGCTTATCCAGCTGGTCAAATAGCCCTACTAATCACCATGGGAGAAGAAGGAAGTTAGATTACACGCATAATAGATTTCATAGTACTCGACTGTCCCTCAGCATACAATGCAATACTGGGTAGAACAACCCTGAATAAAATTGGGGCAATAATCTCCACGTATCACTTGATGATAAAGTTTCTAACACCAAAAGGAATTGGTTGCATAAGGGGAGACTAGAAAGCAGCACGGGAATCTTATGTCACCTCACTCAGAGGAGCTAACACCACAATGAGCATAGAAAGTCTCGATGCACGAGATGAAGAAAGGCTCCAGCATGGAGAACCCGTGGAAGAGCTCGTAGAAGAACCCCTAGAACCAGGACAATAGGGAAGAACAGTAAGGATAGGCACAGGATTGAGCACAGAGGCGCGAGCTGAGTTGCTGCAATTCCTAAAAAAGAACAAAGATGTTTTTGCATAGTCCCATGAGGACATCCTTGGAATTGACCCAAGGGTCATATCCCATAAACTGAACATGGACCCCATAGTTCACCCAGTAAAATAGAAGAAAAGAACGTTCACTCCGAAATGAAACGAAGCTATAGAAGAAAAGAACATTCACTCCGAAATGAAACGAAGCTGTAGCCAAAGAGGTAGAAAAACTAATCCAAGTGGAATCCATCCGCAAAGTCCTCTACCCGGATTGGTTAGCCAACGTGGTCATGGTGAAGAAAACCAATGGCAAATGGAGAATATGTGTAGACTTCACCGACCTTAATAAAGCATGTCCAAAGGATAGCTTTCCCCTGCCAAGGATTGACTCCTTGGTAGATTCTACTGCTGGGCACGAGCTCCTCAGCTTCATGGATGCATTTTCAGGGTATAACCAAATCCAAATGCATGAAGGAGATCAAGAGAAAATCTCGTTCATTATCGACAAGGAATTATATTGCTATAAAGTAATGCCCTTCGGTCTTAAGAACGCGGGAGCAACATATCAAAGGCTAGTCAATAAGATGTTCAAGCAACAGATTGGGCACAATGTAGAAGTATACGTGGATGATATGTTGGTCAAAAGTGCCAAGGCACGAAACCATGTCACAGACTTGGAAGAAACCTTTGAGGTACTCAAGAAATACCAAATGAAACTCAATTCAACAAAATGTGCTTTTAGGATCTCCTCAGGAAAGTTCTTAGGCTTCATGGTATCCCAAAGGGGTATCGAAGCAAATCATGAGAAGATCCAAGCTATACTCAACATGCGCTCACCACAGAGCTTCAATGAGGTCCAAAAGCTAACAGGACAAGTTGCAGCACTAAGCAGGTTTATCTCTTGTGCGACTAACAAATGCCAAACATTCTTCAAAGTTTTGAAAAAAGCTTTTGAATGGATTTCAATAAGTTAATAATGTCAGTCATCCAAAAAACTATGATCAAATTTATTTATGATGTCACTTTCTAAAAAACTGACATAATTATTATTTCTTTTTAATGTCAGTTTCTCCTAAGGTGTGATCTAATATATTTATGATGTCACTTTCTAAAAAACTGACATAATTATTATTTCTTTTTAATGTCAGTTTCTCCTAAAGTGTGATCTAATATATTTATGATGTCACTTTTTAAAAAACTGTCACTTTTTTAAAAACTGACATAATTATTCTTTCATTTTAAGTCAATTTTTGCTTACAAGTGATATTGGAAAACGAAAATTTTGTTTTTAAGGGACGGCGCCAGGAGAGCATGGTACCTCAACCTAATTAATCCTGCCCAAATTAATACCTCAATCTAATTATTCCCGCCCAAAATAAACCCGCGCGATGAAACCTCTTCGCATCCATGATCTCTCTCTCTTTTGACGATCTGGTACTAGCTTGCTCTCACTCTCAAACTCCTTTTCAGAATAGATCACGTTACTTCCGCAAGGCAAGGCTGATATCTTTCGTTGTAGTCGAGGAGGGGTTTGACATCGTGTGGCGGCGGCTGTGATATTTGCCATTGATTGATCTTGGTCACCGGCCACTTGCTCCGCCGTTGTTTTGGTCACCGATTGGCTCGAAATCAAACAGGTATACAGACCCACGCCTTTTGTTTAGACAGTTAACACAACTTTTTGTCTAATTTTTTCATTGTAGGATTTATGGGTGCTATTTACATTGTTTAAAATTTGTTTCAGTGTTGATTGAGTTTTTTTTTCCTGGTAGTGTTGATTGAATTGCTCGCAGAGGTCTCGTCTCGATTGTCAAGATCAATCATCTAGGTGAGTATCCATTCGCATTGCAGGGGTTTGATAATATGCTCGTGTCAATCTATGTTCTGTACAATCATATATGTGAGTATCCGTTCGCATTACCGGTGTTTGATAATATGCTTGTGTCAATCTATACTCTGTAATTGAGCCATAAATTGACACAACAGGCCACTCCATTCTGGTCACTACTCGACACCCCCCAACTTCACACACAAAGGCCGATGTCTCTTTACTGTTTACTAACTGTCATCTATCACAAAAAAAGAAGGTTGTCCTAAGCTTTAACCAGAGCCAACAATTCTATTCAACAGGCATCACGTTTCTTGTGTGTCCATAGAGTGTTTTAGAGTATCCTGGAGCATCCATGTGAGAAAAGTTTCAATATGTAGGACACTTGTAATTTAAGTTTCAGGCACATGTCGAAGAGTGCCCGAAGTGTTGGTGTACAACTAGGGTCTGACACCAATATGAGACCTCCACAAAGGTGTTTGTGCTTCATAGTCCGTAAAGATAAATTGACTGCCAAGAATTTCTACAAGTACTGAAACATATATTTCTAACGCTCAAAATGAATCTACTTGTTACTTAAGGTTGAGATAAGCTAGAGCCAACGAGAAAAGGAATTGGAATATAACAAAATATACAAGCGTAACTCTTAGTTCGAGCCAATAACAATATGCCTCAGGAAAAAGACCACAAGACTTCAAGACTTGTACTCCTAGTGTCTCCGTTGAATTAGGAGGGAGAGCAAACAATTATTTACTCAAAATAAGATGATATTACTCAATTTACCTTCTTCTGTTTCTTTATCCAAATTTATGAAAATTGATGCTTAAATTTATGAAAAGCCTATAACATAATAAGTTAGGGAAACCCATGCACCAACTTCTACGAATGGTACTGGGATCTTGAGGAACCATGTGGGTAAAGCGTATGCCCAAGCAGGAAAAAAGAGAAAGTCCCTTTGCTTGTAGAAGACGGGAAGTTTCATGACAGTCAGTGAAATTTCTGAGTACCCATCGATCATTATCATCACGAGGGTGAAGAACAAGGCACCCATAAAAATCCCTCCGTCGTCTACTGTTTCCTTAGGCATATCAGTTCGTAAAAATACTGTCATCGTTATCAATGTCATAAGAATAAGCTGAAATGAAAGATAACCATTAATCGCCACATCAAAATGTTTAGACAATTCACAACTTTGTGAAAGATTTCACACTTTTGACATGCCACTCACTTGAGTCAACTTGAATGTGTAGATGAAAGAGTTCCTTTTCATGATTAAGTATTCTCTGGACATGCAAGCTTTCAGTAATTCCTTTTCGTCGAATAGAGTTGACGACAGGGAAAGCTTGTACTAATTCCTATCTAGAGTTGAGGACAAAAAGAGTAATGGCCTTTATCAACCCACAAAGTCATGAATTCTTGATTCAAATTTCATGAACGGGGTTGAAGCTGAATGCCCACTAATTAATTTCTCCTTTTCGATTGAACCAAGTTAACCGATTCAACTTTAATTTTTCTGAAGTAGCGATTAGTGAATAACTTTTTTCTGTCTTTGTTGTGTTAGTTGGAAGAGAAATATTCCCGGTGCTCACTGTTATTGAAGAGCTCCATTCGATCCAAATACACTTCTTGGGTAAGCACAACTATTTTTCTTTGTTATTTTTGTCTAACTTGCTATTTGTTTCACAAACCTTTTCAAATGTATTCGTACTTGAGTGGTGACATTGTGTCTTTCAAGACTTGTTCAGAAATATAACATGACTAGTGGATTGGTCATGTCTAAAGACACTCCCTATATTAATTTGCCACCTTATGCCTCTAAAATTTTCTAGTGGATGAGGAAATGGAACAGAACATTTTATAGTGTGCTTGTTTGTGCTCTCATTGGTCTAGATTGTTCCTTTCTTCTCAATAGAGTGTTCGTGATAGTTTGATTTTTAATAACTATTTTCCTAATTGCAGTGGTAGGCTGCACTCTGTGTAAGACCCTTTTCCACTCACTGGAGAGTCTTTTTAGGTGATTAATTTAGCTCTTTTAATAGTGTATGAGTGCTTCAAAAGGTTAAATGAGAGAATTTTCCGTTCCTCATATGAACACATGCTATAATATAGGCTAGTAAATCACCGAAACTTATGGTCGTTATTATCTCTTCTTCCCACTTGTTAATGTTCATGTGGGCGGTTCTTGATGGTACTTGGACGGTGGGTGGCATTTTTGATCAAATTTGAAGAGCTGCATTACATTTGAGATGTCAGATGAGTGGGTCAAGGGGCGTCAAGCCAAGTAATCGTTATTGCATATGTTATGAGCTTATGACTGTAGACTGTAAACAAGAGCACACGAAGCTATAAATCTATAACTGGAGAAGAAAAAATGTGCAGATAGTTCCAAATTGTTCTTATATTCTGTCTGAGAAAAGTTATTCTTGTTAGATCATTATATAACCGTCGCAGAAAAATGTGATTTATTATTTGTATGCCTAGACATTTTGGAAAAGTTCGCTCTGTTTATGATATAAATTTCTAACGTAATTCCTCTTGGATAAGGTTTTTCTTGTTACTAAGGGGATGAAAAATCTACCTAAATGGATAGATCCTGGATGCTCAAGGATCGAAGATCAAAAGACTATGAGAATGGGGTTGAACATTTTTTGAACACTACTGTGATACATGCGAGTGATCCTCAATCCATCTGATGTCCATGTAGGCTGTGTGGGAATTTGAAATGCCAACCTGTTGAAGAGATTAGAAATCATCTATTTTTCATTGGTATCGACCAAAGTTATCTTACATGGATTTGGCATGGAGAAGCGGCTACCGATAGAGCCTTGCCATTTGTAAACACAAAATATATTCCTGATCAAGAAGTTGACACATCGCCCTTACGTGATGCAGCACAAGCTGTAGAAATGGTTGAAGCTGCATACAATCATTGCACCGCTGATCCTAAGGAGTTTAGAAAATTGATCGAAGATGCAGAAAAACCGTTGTTTCCTAGTTGCAAAAAGTACTTGAAATTATCTTGTTTGGTCAGATTGTTTAAATTCAAAGCTAACAATGGGTTGCCTAACAAAGGGTTTTTGTAATTGCTAGAGATAATTGGTGACCTTTTACTAGACAATAATGAGGTACCGCCAACCGTATATGAGGCTACGAAGACCATGACTGTATTGGGAATGGGGTATGAGAAAATACATGCATGTCCTAATGATTGTATACTCTACAGAAAGGAGTTCCAAGATTTAGCTTCATGTCTAACATGTAACACATCAAGATGGAAGTTGAAGAAAAAATCAAATGAACCGAGGATTGGCGTGCCATCGAAAGTTTTATGGTATCTCCCACCTATCCCAAGGTTTCAAAGAATGTTTCAGTCGCCAGAAATAGCAAAGGACTTGACATGGTATGATGATCAAAGAGTTTCTGATGGCCAATTACGTCACCCATCAGACTCTCCATCATGGAAATTAGTCGACCACAAGTGGCCAGATTTTGCTGCAGAGCCTCGAAACCTTCGGCTAGCTCTTTCTGCAGACGGAATAAATTCACATAGTTCCCTTAGTAGTCGCTATAGTTGTTGGCCTGTTGTACTGGTTATCTACAATCTTCCGCCTTGGTTGTGCATGAAGAGAAAATTTATGATGTTATCATTGTTGATATCTGGTTCGGCACAACCTGGTAATGACATTGATGTTTTCCTTGCACCATTGATTGATGACTTGAAAATATTGTGGCAGGTTGGTGTTGAAGCTTATGATGCTTTCCGAAAACAACATTTTACATTGAGGGTCGTACTCTTATGGACAATTAACGATTTTCCTGCGCTTGGGAATTTGAGCGGTTGCATAACGAAGGGATATTATGCATGCCCAATTTGTAGCGAAGGAACAGTTCTCAAAGATTAAAGCGTGGTAGGAAGAACATTTATGCGGGCCATAGAAAATTTCTTCCACGCTACCATCCGTATCGAAGGCAAAAGAAAGCATTTAATGGCGAGCAAGAGTTTCGAGAAGCTCCAAAACCGTTATATGGAGAAGAAGTGTTAAAGAAGGTAGAAGGGATTGAAATTCTTTGGGGGAAGAAAAATAAAAAGAAGTCCTCAAATATTGGTACTAGTTGGAAGAAGAAGTCAATTTTTTTTGAGCTTGAATATTGGAAGTATTTGTATATCCGACACATTTTAGATGTTATGCATATAGAGAAGAATCTGTTGGAGAGCATCATTGGTACACTACTTAATATTCCAGGCAAAACAAAGGATGGAGTTAATTCTCGTCTAGATCTTGTAGATAAGGGCCTATGGGAAGAGTTGGCACCGGTAATTGGAGAGAAGCGAACATACCTACCTCCCGCATGTTATACATTGTCTAGGGAGGAGAAGAAAATATTTTGCACAACATTGTTAGAACTCAAAGTCCCTGATGGGTACTCTTCGAATATTAGAAGTAAGGTCTCGATGCCAGATCTGAAGCTTTATGGTCTCAAGTCACATGACTGTCATGTACTGATGCAACAGTTGCTACCTTTGGCACTACGTTCTGTGTTGCCTAAAGAAGTGAGCTATGCCATCACAAGATTATGTTTCTTTTTCAATGCTATTTGTAGCAAAGTGGTGGATGTGCCGAAATTAGAAAAACTTCAATCAGATCTTGTGATTACATTATGCTTATTTGAAAAGTACTTTCCGCCATCATTCTTTGATATCATGGTTCATTTGACGGTGCATCTTGTTAGAGAAGTACGACTTTGTGGACCTGTTCACTTTCGATGGATGTATCCATTTGAGAGGTACATGAAGGTTTTAAAGGGTTATGTACGTAATCGTAATCATCCGGAGGGTTGCATTGCTGAAAGCTACATTCCAGAAGAAGGTGTTGAGTTTTGCTCTGATTACTAATCTGGGATGGATTCTATTGGGGTTCCTGTGGATAGAAACATGACTTTTGAGGATTCAACAATTGGAAGGCCTTTACCTGGTGGTCGTGTTACTGCCATTGGTCATGAAGAATAGGAGCAAGCTCATCGCTATGTGATAGAAAACACAAATGAAGTTCAACCATACATTGAGTAAGGACATTCCTCTTTTCTTTTTTTTTTTTTCATACAGTTGTATTTAGTTATTGTAGTTTGTGATTTCAAATGATTCCTAATCATTGATAGGGAACATATGGCGTTCTTGAAGGAACATCATCCTCGTCAATCAAAAAGTCAAACGTGGCTACAAATTGAGCACAATAAAACATTTATATATTGGCTCCGTGAAAAGGTAAAATAACCTTTAATATTTGTCAATTCAGTTTTGTATATCATTAACAAACTTATCGTTGACCAACTTGATTAATCATTTAACTGTATGCAAGTTGCTGATGAACTAAATAGCAACAAAAAGCATATTTCAAATACCCTAAAGTGGATAGCACAGGGTCCCCGTTTCGATGTGATCAAATACTCCGGCTACATCATAAATGGTTATCGTTTTCACACAAAAGATCGTGATAATTCACGAGTCACCCAGAATAGTGGTGTTAGCTTGGTGGCAACAGCAATGCAAGTTACTAATAACAAGGATAAGAACCCTGTGTTTGGGGAGGTGAATTTTTATGGAGTTATAACTGAGATATGGTAGCTTGATTATCACACGTTCAATATTCCAATATTTAAGTGCGACTGGGTTGATAACAATAAGGGTATCAAAGTGGATGAGCTTGGTTTTACGCTAGTTGAGCTTGGGAGGATAGGCCACAAATCCGATTGTTTCATTTTGGCTTCTCAAGCCAAGCAAGTTTACTTTGTGGAAGATCAACTTGATTCGAGGTGGTCGATTGTCCTCGAACCTCCTCAGCGTCGATATCCTTTTGATGGGGATGATGAGCTAGATGATTGTTTTGCTGAGAATAATGGAGCTGGCGAAAAATTACCACAAGTTGAACCATTTGATGATGTTACTAATGAGTCTACGTTATCTTGCTTGCGAGGAGATTGTGACGGAACTTGGATTGATAACTAGCTAAAGAATGACAAATTTTTTTGGGCAATTCATCTACATTTTACATTGTGGCTTTATTTATTTGGACTTGGAATTTTAAATGATTGTATTGTTCATTCATTGTTGCTTTATTCATGTACATTGTAAATGTTGGTTTTCCATGTAAGCTAATTTGCTCATTCTTTACAGGGGTAACTACTAACTCAATGTATTATTCACTTATGAGGTCTAATTTTTTTGTAACATTTGATACAGGATGGATTCCTCTAATAACCAAGCTAATAATGAAGAGGATGCACCAGCTTCACCAAGGGATTCACAGGGTAAAAAAAGGAAGGGTAGAGGTTCCACAACTCTACCCGAGATTATAAAATATAAGAGTGTCGGTATACAAATAGTCGTTCAATATGATGAGGAGGGTCAACCAGTAGGGAAAGATCAACCAAAGTTTGTGAGTTATCTTGGAGTTCTGACTCGAACAATGGTCCCGGTAATTCATAAAGATTGGCATCACGTACCAGATGATTTGAAGGACAAATTGTGGAAAACTGTGCAAGTACCTTGACTTGTGCCTCGACTTTTGATATTTCATTTGATTAGTCAACTGATTCACTACTTTTACAACTTATTTTTTAATTTTTCAGGCGGCATTTGATGTGGATTTGAACAGTAAAAAGCAAGTTTTATCTTCGATCTCAGTAAAATGGAGGACATTCAAGCAAACCCTGACGAAGCACATGTGTAGATACAAGTCAGATCCTGAGCTTATTTCAAAACCACCGGGAATCTATTCTTTCCTAGAACAAAATCACTGCGACTCATTTGTCAAAAAGAGAAATTGCAAAGAATTTGAGGTAACTGTGGTCTCACGTCTATTAGAACGATGGAGATGGCTAACTACTTGAATCTTTCTCTATCATTTTGTGTAGGTAAAGACTTATCTTTCTCTTTATTTTTTGAAGGCAGCAAGTAATGTTCAACGAGAGAGCCGGAGTGCCAATAAATGTAACCATAGACTCAACCGAAAGGGTTACGCTAAGTTTCAAGTGGAACTAGTAAGTTTTGGTAGAATTTGTAATCGTACAAAAAAAAATTATGTGATTAATGTTATCTCATAAAAAGTATCTTTATATGACTTTGCTTTGTTAGTTATTAGTCATAGAATCATTTGCCCGTTTATTTGTAGAAACAAGCTGAAGATCTAATCAACCGTGCAAAGCCAATCTCTGATCCAAACTCAGCTCCCAATTCAGGGACTCGTACTAAATCAAAAGCCAAGAAATATAGGAGTGTCATGTGGAAGAAGGCACGTCAGAATAAGAATGGCGAGCATGATGACGAGGAAATTGAGAAGCAAGCGGCGAAAATAGTAATGTTTTTAATAATGCACTTAGCAATTGTAGATGATTTATTTTGATATTGTTCCTTCACATATATTGGTGTGTTATACAGGACAAGATAACCAGACAGGTGGAAGATGGAAGTTTATCTATTGAAGGAGCCAACGATATCCTAACTCTAGCACTGGGTACTCCTGAACATTCCAGGCGACTAAGGGCTGTAGGAGGATTTGTCAAGCCAAGTGCCTACTTTCATGTGCCTAGACGAGGAATCCATTCACGTTGTGAGGAGAACCAGCAAAACCTTGAGGCAACGATTTCAGATTTGCAAGTACAGGTCGATGCACTGAAACAAAACTTACCAAATACACCCCATTCTGACTATGCTGGTTCAAACACCTTCAAAAGTGACAATATGGGTAGTCCACAGCTTCATCCAAGTTCAATGGTAAATAAGGTGGTAACTGACGATAATATGGCGCCTTTTGATCCTATTACAATGGAAAATAGGGTGATAATCGAGGACAACATGCCCCCTAGTCCAGGTCCTCGACAAAAAGTAAAAAAGGTATGGTATTTTAATTTCAAGTGGTAAGTTATTCTTTAGGTTCTCAATGTATTCTTGCTTAGTGTTTGATATTTAATTTGTGCAATTTGTCGTAGAGCAAACAATGTAAATTGGCAGTGGGATCCCGTGAACACATTGTTGCTCATGGTACAATGTATGAGAGAGTTGGACCACACAAAACAATTCATACAGTTTTGCTTGGCCCGGACAATGTACGTGTGTCTGTTGATTTTGTGATTGTCGAGGATGCCCTTCTTCCTATACCCATCCCAGGAGAAGCAGCCACCGTAGGAGAGGCATTGGGGTATCAATTGGCTTGGCCGAAAAAACTTGTATTGGTTGATTACGAGGTAGAACGTCTGTTTTAATAGTTGTACTATTGGTTAATTAAATTAATGAGATATATATTTACTATATTTTGGAAATTTTTTAGTCAGGGAAATCTTGAAATTGCTAGCAATAAGGGAAATCTTGGAATTGTTGGCAATAAGAGAAATCTTGGAATTGCTGGCTGTAAGGTATGATGTTCCTAATGCGAAATCATTTACTACAATTTCGTTAAATTGGGTGGGTTTACATGTTTTTTTTTTTTTTTTTGGGGAACTTTCTATTAGGGAGCCTCAAAAAATCGTGAAGTGGTTGGCAATGAGGTAAATTATCCAATCACAGCTTCATTAATATTCCTTATTTACGGTCTATATTTGTTAACCCTTAACATTTTTGAACTTAGGCTACATCAAAAAATGTTGCTTGTGAAAAAAATTTGGAGTCCATTCAATCGTTCGCTTCACTTGCCAAGCATCTCTTTCCCCTTAAAGCCATAAAAATGAAAGTCGAGAAGGATTTACTTGGCGTGGATGTTGATTATCATCTACAAAAGGTAGACATGGGGTACATATGTGAACTGAAAGAGCTATCCATTCAATGCATTGTGTTGTATATGAGGTAAGACTAGCAAGTTATGTCATGTTAGTAGATATATGTTTACATGTATTATTGCTAACAACTCTATTTGGTCAGCTATCTGTATGAAGTTATGAAGGCCTCAAACATACATAGAAGTTTTCTCTTTGTCAACCCATATCTTACAAGTGTAAAAAATAAGCCCGGTGATGACTCAGATGAAGCATTGCTTGCATGTAGACTAGAGGATGCAAAGTCCGGTGAATTGGTTTTCGCTCCTTGTAATATTGGGTAATTTTGTCTTGGTTTTATATTTGTATTATTTCCACATCCATTTGTGAAATGGCTTAATATGCTTGTACTTTTGATATGATTATATATAGGGCCCACTGGGTGTTGTTAGTCATTGAAGTGTCTACTTCAACTGCATACTATCTTGATTCAATCAACAGTACAGTCCCTTTGAACATTAGAATCGTAATTAGCACGTAAGTATTTTAAATTGTGCAGTATAATTTGACTATTTTTTATTACGTACATTGGTGCTAATTACAAGTATTGATTCCCTTTGTGAAGTGCATTCATAATTTATGAAGGAAACAAGGGAAATATGAGGAGAAGTCTACACTGGAAAGTAGTTCAGGTATTGATGGGGCTCAATTATTGGGGGTGTTGCCAGTGATGTTGCTTACACGCCTCTTCTTCTGAAAATTGTGTACTTGTGTATAGTGCCCAAAACAACTGAAAGATGTAGAATGCGGGTTCTACGTAATGATGTTCATGCGAGACTTGATTAGAGATCGGGGCATCTTGAGCAAAAATAATGTAAGATATATTTTTAGCTTTCTATTTTGCTTTCTATTGCTTTTTTAGACCAACATTTATATGCATAACTCATAATGATGTGTTATGAAGTTCAATGGAAGGAACACATATACGAAAGCTGAAATTGATGAAGTGCGAGTCGAGTGGATAAACTTCGTATGACAAAATATGAGCAGCAATTCTTTTAAGCTACACGGAGTACCCCTTATTACCTGTAAGTTAAATTTCTTCTCTCAAAATGTTTTCAAGCATCATATTCTTGCATTCCTGTTTAGTTGGTGTATCTTGCTATACGCACACTCACACATGAATTGAAAAACATTACACAAATTACTATAGAAGTGCACTCTTATATATAGCATATAGTCTTTGTATCAAGAAGCAGCTTTGAGAATTGGTTGCAAATATGGTACAACATATGATGTGGATTAAAAAGCTTGGTTAATATATTATCTGCCCTACTGAGGGTGTGTGTTTTTTTTTTTGGTAAGTTAAAACTTTATTAAGCAAACAAACCATAATCCCAGGAGAGTGCAGCTCTAACTTACAAACAGAAACAAACCTAGCAAGCTAGGACAGGAAAGCCAATGTAAGCAACAATTACAATGGACTAAAGATCCTAGAACAAATGTTCCAGGAAGCAACAAAAAGCCTATTTGCATCACTACACTTTGACATTTCTCCACGAACAAGAGGGTGTGTGTGTTGATGGAGTGTTCAACTTACGATGTGGATTATGGGCTAAATTCTGTTACCCGTGTGCGCTAGTTTCTGCACTTATTATGATGGGGGCAATATACTTGATCTTTTTGGTAATATTCGTCTTAGTTAAACAAGGTATATCTTGGTTAATGCAAAAGGAACATCTGCTGCTATATTAGTTTGGTTAATTAAGGAGCAAGGAACATCTGTTTGATCCTTATATTATGCTGTCGTTTTGAGGGTGTAGTGGGTGAGAGTATTGAATGAGGATTGTTATCTTTTCAGGGGGGTTGTGGCCTTTTCACTCTAGTTCTTTTTTTTTTTTGTTTTGATCCGCTTCTTTTTAAGTTCATTGTTATCTTTAATTTCTATTCTCATTTGCTCGTTCTTCATGGGGTCATGCTCGCGATCCTTTGTTTGTGTAATGTTTTTTTGTAATCTATCAATTAAGTTTTTTTCCCTTTTAGATCTTGTGTTTTACGAGTTGTATATCGTATTTAATGCAGGATACACGATGAGCAACACAACTTTTTGGATTGAGGAATACAGACGAGCTGATTCATTTGAACGTACACTAGCTAGCAAGTCGTTATTTATTTGTATTCCGTACATTTTTAATTAGCAATTCGCTTTTGAAAGATGACTGGGAACTTTGTGTACTAGAGAATGATTTTATGTTTTAATTATTAATATATAGACTTTTTTCTGTTAGTGGATGATTTTATTTTTTTGATTGTCTTAACATGATCTTGTCTTGGAACAAGTATGATTGATTCTCTCATTTTCATATCTTTTAGATAATACAGAAAAGTGGCATCTCCTATATATAAAATAAAATAAAATAAAATAAACACAATGAAGAGATGACAGCTAATAAGTGTGATGTTAGGACATAAAAGATGACAGTTTTAGACCACTTTTAATTAGGGTTTGTAAATGTAATATTACACATTTAATGATGCTTTATAACTGTTATCTTTTACTTTTTAATTACACTTAAACAGTGTCATCTTTTCAAAAAAATGACAGTTTTAAAGCGCACTTTAATGACATTTCAAAATTGTCATCTTCCATTTTCAATTACGTTTAAAAAGCGTCATCTTTATAGATATTGATGACAGTTCCAAACTGTCATTTAAGCTTCAGACTTTTAATGACAGCTCTAGAGATGACAGTTTCAAAATTGTCATCTTTCACGTTTAATGACACTTTTAAACTGTCATCTTTTACGATTATTGTAGTAGCGTTTCATCAAGCTAAAGGAATACATGGCATCCCTTCCATTACTTAGCAGGACTCAAGAAGGGGAGGATTTATTTCTTTACCTTGTTGTTTCCCCCCATGCCGTTAGCGCGGTCTTGATTAGGGAGGAGCAAGGGACATAACTCCCAGTATACTATACCAGCAGGGCATTAAGAGGAGCTAAGTAGAGGTATCCTAGAGCTGAAAAGATAGCCTTTGCAATGGTGATAGCAGCTAGACGGCTATGACCATACTTTCAGGCTCACTCAATAAAGGTGCTAACAGATCAGCCACTTCGAAGGATTCTCCATTGCTCAGAAACTTCAAGTGGTTGATTGAGTGGTCAATAGAGCTTGGCGAATTTGATATAGGATACAAACCTCGGATTGCCATCAAAGCACAAATGCTTGTAGATTTCTTTGCAGAATACACATATCAAGAACCCGAAGAGCTCCCCAAAGAAGAACCTAAACCTTGGGTCCTTCAGGTTGATGGATCAACAACCAGAGAAGCAAGCAGAGCTAGTTTGATTTTAACATCCCCAAAAGGGCAACGCTTGAGCTATGCGCTTAGGTTTGAGTTCAAAATAACTAACAACGAGGCTGAATATGAGGCTCTTGTGGTTGGATTGGAACTAGCTAAGGCCGTTGGTGCTAACCACGTGTTAGCCAAAAGTGATTACCAGTTGGTTGTAGGACAAGTCCTAGGAGAATACACTGTGAAGGAAGAGGTAATGCAAAAATACTTGGATAAAGTGAAGGCCCAAGTTGCAAAGCTTTAATATTGTCAGGATCCCAAGAGAGGAGAACATTGAAGCTGATTATTTGATAAAGTTGGCCATGGCCAAGGAAGATGCTATTCCACGGAATGCGCCAGTGCGATATTTGGAGTTACTAAGTATCTTTGCGTTAGACATGCAAGTACAAGCTATTGACTACAGCAACTCATGGACAGGTCCCATATTTGACTACATAACAAATGAAACGTTACCAGACGATAAAGTCAAAGCTAGGCAGCTCAAGATCAAAGCTGCAAAATACCTGATGATGGGAGATATACTATACGTGAGAAGTTTCTCACTACCATACCTTAGATGTCTGACTACGCCAGAATCTAAACAGGCAATGGATGAGGTCCACCAGGGAGTATGTGGGGATCACCAAGGTGGTTGCATGCTAGCTTACAATCTCCTTAGGTTGAGATACTATTGGCCAAGTATACAAAAGGATTGCAACTCTATGGTCTAGAAGTTTGAAAAGTGTCAACGCTTCGCAAACATCATTCGTGGATCTCCCATAGTCTTGACTCCAATAAAAGGACCTTGGCCATTTGCCCAATGGGGAGTAGACCTAATCGGCCCACTTCCTATGGCAGCAAGCCAGGTCCAGCATGCCATTATAGCTGTGGATTATTTTACAAAGTGGGTTGAACCTAAGGCACTAGCCACGATTACAACAGAGGTTACAATTGATTTCTTATGGAAGTTAATCATTAGCCGATTTGGGTTACCGTGAGTGGTAGTCAAAGGCCGAGGAAAGCAATTTGACAATGCTTAATTCAAAGCTTACTGTATTTCCAAGGGAATACATGTACATTATGCATACAAGGCTCATCTGAAAGCCAATGGATAAATGGAAGTCACAAATTGGACTATCAAGAAGGAAATCAAAAAGAGGCTGCGTGAGGCCAATGGAGCTTGGCCAGATGAGCTGTATAATGTGCTATGGGCATATCGTACAACCCCCCAAACTGCAACTGGGGAAACTCCATACTCTCTAGCTTTCAGGGCTGAAGCAGTAGTTCCTATCGAAGTTGAGCTCCTCAACTATAGAACCTCGAGTATCAATGACCAAGAAAACTAGGAAGATCTCAGGGCTGAGCTGGATCTCTTGGAAGAAAAAAGGGAAACAACAATGACCAAGGTGGCCGTGTACCAACAAAGAATGGTCAAGTACCATGAAGCGCAGGTTAGGCCAAGAGATTTTCGAGCTGGTGACCTAGTCCTAAGAAAAGTTGACCCAACAGGAAAGAAGGTGGGCAAGCTTGGCCCAAACTGGGAAGGACCATATCAGGTCTTGCACCATGTCAAGGCTGGTGCATACAGGCTTGCAACCCTAAGGGGAAAAGAGCTGCCTAATTCATGGAACGCAGAGCATCTCAAGAAGTATTACAAGTAGGTACTTGCTGTGGAAGCTTTTTTTTTTCTTTTTAGGAATCTTTTTGTTTTCAATAAAACATTAGCAACGAAAATATTATTAGGACTACGTGTTCTTTTCATTTGTTAGCCCCTGTGGCCAATAAATCTCCCTATGAGGGAGAATCGTTCAATAAAGTTGAAATGGAAATGACATGCAAATATAAAAATTATTTAATAATTTTTTATTTATATTTCACACTTAAAGGGTGTGGAAACCTTTTACATAAAAGTACTTTGTGGGTAAAGCCCACAAAGTTGCAACCTAGCCACTACCTCCCTCCCTCGGAGGAGAGGGAACTCGAGGCATCGATTGCCCTTGAAAAGCCTCCAACTGATCCCAGTTGGCTATCAGTACCATGCGAACAGTCTTCTCCATGACAGAAATTGATTCCGCCACGGCGTCCATCTTCACAGAGAGCCCATTGATAGCTGCCTTCAAGCTCTACAATTCTTGACACAACTCAGAAACTCGATTGTTGTTAGCCATTTACAACTCAAAATTGAATGAGAGATGAGGAGTGATTTATTACAACTACTGGCTTTTATAGCACAAACTCTAGGCGGTTCATTAACCACTTACTAATCCAATCAGCACGATTACATTCAAAGCTGAAATTAAAATCGCTACCTCAACTACTTAAAGTAATGAGAAGTTACACAGCCGATGACCTCGGGCAGTTGAAACGATTGCTTTTACTTTGGGCAGTTGAAGCAATTGCTTTTACTTAATGCAAAAGGTTTGGACCCTCAGGGCTAACCTCGCATGTTTTACACAAATACAACATCCTATGAATTATAGGTTACCACAATATCCCAAGGGAGAATAAAATAATTATTTGGACACAAGCAATTTACACACTTAGGGGAGTAGGACTACTACAAACCCAAAATAAAAGAAGCTTGGGAAAAATTTCCAAACTCACATACGTAGCATAGCTATGCAATAAAAGAAGCTTAGGAAAAAATTTCAAGAGAAGCTTAGGAAAAATTTTCAAGCTCACAGATGTAGCACAACTATGCAATAAAAGAAGCTTAGAAAAAATTTCCAAGCTCACAGACGTAGTACTGCTATGCAATATATAAAAGCTCAGGAAAATTTTCAAGCTCTAAAAATTGGCACAGTTAAGATATATAAGACTGAGCTCAAAGTACTTGGCATATCTATGACAGAAGCAAAAATTGGCAAAATGCACAAAAGTCAGTATGCATAGCACAATCATAACATGCACAAAGACTGTTAAATCTGCCATAGGTTGGCACAAAATGGGGTACACCTTCATTATACCTGTCTTATTCATAACAAAAGGCCAACAAAAGTGGTCTCACCAAGATCACCCGTACAAGTTATCAGGAAGAACAAGTTCAAAGCTAACCAACCAAGAAGGAGTGGAAGTCAAATCAAAAGACCACTCCTAAACAAAACACAATTAAGTATGAAAGTATTTAAAAGTATTTAGTTACAGACCCAAGAATTAAATGTTTTCGGCCATTCAAAGGCCAGGGGTGGAAACATCAACTGTCTGCCCATAACCATGAGGAGGGCCAGAAGGGGTAGCTTCAGAAGTTTGAACTTCAACCGGGAGAGTTACCTTTTCTAGAGTTTTAAGAAGGGAAGCAATTGAGGAGCTCGGGATGGTTGTGTCCTTTTCAAAGGAAGCGGCATCGTCACCTTCATCATCCTCCTTCCTTCCCCTTTCCAAACTGGAGAGCTCATCATCATCAACCTCAAATTCGGAAAAATTCAAATTGGGGTAAGCCTAGGCAGCACTGCTCCTCATTGCTTCAAACCCATCGAAGTACTGCTGGGTTATGTCTTGACGATACTCTGGGGATTGTAGGAAGAGCGAAATAGCATCCCAACGGGCACTCCTCACTTTTTCCACCATCCCTTGACTTATGGTCTTACATTTCTCGAGCTCACCATTCCACTCCAGAATTTTCTGCTCTAAGCTCCTAGCAGTTGCCATGGTGACATCTCTCTCCTCTTCCAACCCCCTCCTCGACTGAAGAGCAGCATCTCTCTCATCAAAAACCTTTTTAAGCTCCGCAATCATGGAGGAACCCTACTTTGTGAGCTTCATGTTAGCCTCAGTATGGGCGACCACCTGCTACCCTAAGATATGGCCTTGAGAGGTGAGATAGCGGCCACAAGCTGCAGCCTACAAAAAAGAAGAAAGAATTAACAAGGAAAGCAACAACAATCAATAAATTGTTAAAACAGAAAAGATGAGCATACCATGGCCAACTCGACCAACATTTGCTCCACAACAGCTTGGAGAGACATCTCCACCATCAAATCTTTGTTAGTTGAACATAGCAGCCCAGAGGCACGCTCAAAAGCCTCCTGATAATTGCCCAACACAGAGGGGCCAACAGAAGCCTTTGTCTTTTTAGCAGGAGGGGTACCCTCCACAACTACACCCTTTGCCTTTCTTTTTGATCTCTCAGCCTCTTCTTCAACAATCTGCTCAACCACTAAGTCCAGAGTAGGGTCATTAGAAAGATTGGCATCCAGAAAGCTATCTACATTTAGCTCTTTTTGGAGACTAGAGCTCTTCCTTTTTGGAGCTACAGCCTCAGATGACTGCTTTGCCCTCTTAGCTTTAAGTTGGGCCAGCAGAGCTTTGTCTATTTTCGGTGCCATCTCTTTACCTTCACCTTCTTCTTCTAAAAAGAAAAGAAATGAAAACAGTGAGAAAGTCAGCAGACGGTAAGGCGCCAAATAAAAATAGAAGATACCTTTGGAAAGAGCTAAGGCCTCACAATAAGTTTCTAGACCCAACAGATAAGTGGCCAAAGACTCTGGGGTCACAAGCAACCCCCAGCTATGAATCTCGTAGCTCTGGGCCAATTTAAGCTTCGCCTCTGTGGCATGGGTTAAAGGGAATGGAGCACGAGCTGCAAACAAATAAAAATAGAAGCTCCTGAGAATAAAGAACGCTCCATAACATTCAAAATATAAAGAAGAGCTATGGCTTACAACTGGCAATGGGTACCCCCCATCTACTAGGGATACGCTGCGTATAGGACCCAACTTTCCAATTTGGGAGCTCCCATCCGTCTCCCCCAACAAAAAAGAATTTATCCTTCTAGTTTTTTTGGATGTTAGGGAGCTTAGTAACCAACTCATCTCCACCAGGCCTTTTGGTAAAATAATACCATCCAGTACCCCCAGGGGCTTTTTTTATGGAAATTTGATCGAGAAATGGTCCTTTAGATAAGGGAGTAAGACCATCTAACATGGCTCTCCAAAGAGCAGCACAACCAATTAACAAACGCCAAGAATTGGGAACAATTTGGCTTGGTACCAAACCCAAAAAACTCAACACTTCCCTAGCCACGGCGGGAAAAGGCAAACGAAGACCTTCCTTTAAGGCGACATGTTTCATTTTCAACAAAAGAACAGGCTTGCTCAGATTCAGAGGGCTTCCTAAGGGTAATGAAAAATGGAATCGAATACCTGACTCGAAGGACAGCCAGTTCCTCGTTCGTAATCATCGACGGAATGTTTAAAGCGATAAAATAGTGGCGCCCATAGGAACCCCTCGAGGATTTGACTAGAGGCGAGGACGCTTTAACGCTACTCGATTGGCCCATGTCAGACAAAGCCCTAATACCACTGTTACGACGCATTGAGACCTCATCTTCCAAAGTCGACTCTTCAGCATGAAGGATTGAGGAAAAATTGATGAAGGCCTCTAACATTAGGGTTCCGATGGAGAATCATGGGTATAGAGAAGCTGATAAGTAAAAGAGATCCCGAAAAACCATGTTCTGAAGAACAAGGGAGTAAGGGGCAAAATCTTCTATGATAGGGGAATGCGGATTGATACAAGAAAAACCAATCAACCTAGTGCAAATAAACTCCCTCGGAGCGACCCACTTTGGGCCTAAAATATCAATGCTAGAGGGAAAATCCAGCATAAAAATAGCAGAAAGAACAGCCAGGAAGGAGAACGTACCTAAGGAAAACGGGCTCTAGGAGAATGGCGAATAAAATCGATGAAGAAAGACCTCATGGGAAAATCGCCTGAGTGGATTCGGATGGTTCTCTATTAGAGATTGATCAGAGCAAAAAGAAGCTTAAACGCTGAGCATCAATCTTGAGAAACACTCCTTACTCTTCGACGTCCACCTCTAAGCACCAGAAGAGAAGGAATCTCGACACCTGTCCCATGATATGACTTATGCGTTTAAAATCCTCAGCAAAAGAAAAAGAGCGGTAACCGCCATTTAGGTCTGACTAATGTTCCCTACCTCCAGGGAAGAGCTGGGGCTTGGAATCAGGGGAGTACCTGATAAGTAGGATAGACCAAAAGAGCTCAGCACTACGAGAACTACAGACCTGGGGAGTATAAGCTAACCTCACTAGGACCTCTCTAGGAACGTACTTGGAACAAAGTCAGGATCTGCCAGCTCTGTCCTTCAGACGAAGCTGGCAAAAGGTCCAAGGACCAGCTCTGGCCCCTAGCTATAACGAGGAGGATAATATCCATAATATTATCCACGGAATATACTTATTCCAATAAAGATACCACGCCGAGAAATCTAAATCCTAAGGGATAAAGGAATGCTTACGGTAAGATAAGCATAAAATGCCAATGATATACATGATCAAAGACGGGTAAAGATTCCTAGCTAAGGCAGGATGCCCATGGATTCCTAACTAAGGCAGGACTCCACATTCCTCAAAGAGGTAATCTAGAATCTACGAGATACAGTCCTACAACGACTCAACTTCCTATCAAAATGCCTATAAATATGACAGTAGAACTCCAATAAAAGGTACGCAAACATATAACCGAGAATCTCAATTTTTTCACCACATAGCGAGTACTCCACTAACTTAGGCATCAGAGGGTGGTTGGCATGCCACCACACCAGTGACTCGAGCTCTAGCTTTGTTTTGCAGGTTTAGGTCGGAGCTGACAACAAAGATGATTCATCACCAAGTATTTCTGCATTACCTCTTCCTTTACCGTATACTACCCAAAAACCTAACCCTCAACCAACTATGAGTCACTTTTTGCCAATAAATATTTAACACCTACGACTTTAGCAAATTCCAACCCAACCACAAGAGCTTCGTATTTAGCCTCATTGTTAGTTGCTTTGAACTCAAACCTAAGCGCGTAGCTTAGGCGTTGTCCTTTTGGGGATGTTAAAATCAAACCAACTCCACTTGCTTCTCTGGTTTTGATCCATCAACATGAAGGACCCAGGGTTAAGGTTCTTCTTTGGGGGGCTCTTCTGGTTATGGATATATGTATATTGCAAGGAAATCTGCAAGCACTTATGCTTTGATGTCAATCCATGGCTTGTATTCTTTATCAAACTCGCCAAGCTCTATTGACGATTGAATTAACCGACCAAATGTTTCTGGGCAGTGGAGAATCCTACGAAGTGGTTGATCTGTTAACACCTTTATTGAGTGAGCCTGAAAGTATGGCCATAGCTGTCTAGCTGCTATCACCATTGCAAAGGCTATCTTTTCAGCTTGGGGATATCTCAGCTCAGCTCCTCGCAATGCCCTACTGGTGTAGTATACTGGGAGTTGTGTCCCTTACTCCTCCCTAATCAAGACTGTGCTAACGGCATGGGGGGAGACAACAAGGTAAAGAAATAAATCCTCCCCTTCTTGGGTCATGCTAAGTAATGGAGGGGATGCCATGTATTCCTTTAGCAGGGTGAAAGCTTCCTCCTCTATGATAGTCCATTCAAAAGCTTTTTTCAAAACTTTGAAGAATGTTTGGCATTTGTCAGTCGCACGAGAGATAAATCTACTCAGTGCTGCAACTCGTCCTGCTAACTTCTGGACCTCTTTGATGCTCTGGGGTGAACGCATGTTGAGTATAGTCTGAATCTTTTTAGGATTCACCTCGATGCCCCTTTGGGATACCATGAATCCTAAAAACTTTCTGGAGGAGATTCCAAAAGCATATTTCGTTGAATTGAGCTTCATTTGGTATTTCCTGAGTACTTCAAAGGTTTCTTCCAAATCTGTAACATGGTTTTGTGCCTTGGTACTTTTGACTAGCATGTCATCCACGTATACTTCTACGTTGCGTCTATTGCTTGAACATATTGTTGACCAGCCTTTGATACGTTGCTCCTGCGTTCTTAAGACCAAAGGGCATTTACCTTGTAATAATACAACCCCCTGTCGGTAATGAATGAGGTTTTCTCTTGATCTCCTTCATGCATTTGGATTTGGTTATACCTCGAAAATGCATCCATGAAGTTGAGGAGCTCATGCCCAGCAGTAGAATCTACCAAGGAGTCAATACTTGGTAAGGGAAAGCTATCCTTTGGACATGCTTTATTGAGGTCATTGAGGTCGATGAAGTCTACACACATCCTCTATTTGCCATTGGCTTTCTTCACCATAACCACGTTGGCTAACCAATCTAGGTAGAGGACTTCGCGGATGGATTCCGCTTGTACAAGTTTATCTACCTCCTTGGCTGCAGCTTCGTTTTGTTCTGGAGCAAATGTCCTCTTCTTCTGTTTGACAGGGCGCATGGTGGGATCTACATTCAATTTATGGAATATGACCCTTAGGCATTCCCGGAATGTCCTCGTGGGACCATGCAAAAACATCTTTATTCTTTCTTAAGAATTTTAGTAGCTCCGCTCATGCGGCCATGCTCAATCCCATCCCAATTCTTACCGTTATTTCCTGCTGCCCTGGTTCCAGGGGTTCTTCTATGAGCTCTTCCACTAGTTCTCCATGTTGGAGCTTCTCTTCATCAAGTGTGTCAAGACTTTCAATGTTCATTGTGATGTTAGCTCCTCTGAGTGAGGTGACATAACATTCCTGAGCTGCTTTCTGATCTCCTCTTATGCAACCAATTCCTTCTGGTGTTGGGAACTTTACCATCAAATGATACATGGAGATTATTGCCCCAATTTTATTCAGGGTTGTTCTCCCGAGTATTGCATTGTATGCGGAAGGACAGTCGACTACAATGAAGTCTCTCATATATGTAATTTGTCTTCCTTCCTCCCCCATGGTAACTGGTAGGGCTATTTGCCATGTTGGGTAAGTAGGGGTGCCTGCAAATCCAACTAGTGGTGACGTCATTTGCCTTGGCCTTTCTCGTCCAATCTTTAGTTGGTCATAACCGTGGAGGAAGAGGATGTCGGCCTAGCTCCTGCTATCAATCAATACCCTTCTCGTGAGGTAGTTTGCTACAACAATGGTTATAACCAGAGGGTCATCATGAGGGCTTTGGACTCCCATGATGTCTTCTTCTGAAAAAATGATGGGCACTTCCTCCTTTTTTTGAAATTTGCTGGGATGGCCAACTATGTTGAGCTCTAAGTGTTCCTCAGTTCTTAACTTTCTCAGGTGCACTTTCCTAGCATTGCTAGTGTAGAGACTCGCAAATTTAGTATAATTTTGAAAATCGTATAATGCGTGGAAGGATCGTATTATTAATAAAGTCTTACGTTCGTTTGTGGGGGTGTACGGGTATACGATTACAGTGGTGTATCAGACACTCGGAGAATAGTAAAATGTGAGTTTTGATGTCATAATGTTGTTGGGAGGTGTCGGTATCAAGTTGGGTTTGAATCGGTGTCCGTTCAAAATTTTCATCTTCCTGTTTGGCCGGTATTGGTACTGCCTAATGCCCAGTACCGGTACCCTGTTACCAGAACATGATCAAATCAACATTTTGAAGGCTCCAGTACCGGTACTGGGAGTCGCCTAGTACCGGTACCCGCTATGTTTTTCTGCAATTTGGACCACTATAAATACCCCCTCCCCCTTCCCCCTTACCATTTATCACACCCAAAATCCCCGAAATACACCTGGAAACACCCCCTCTCACCTACCCAACTCCAATCTCACCCAAAACTCTTGTTTTCAACCTCAAATCTTCAAGATCCAAGGGTTTTCTACCTCAAAATCACTTGAATCTTGCATTTGGTGAATAAGGGGCAAGTTTTGTGTTCTTGCTCTCATCTTTGGGCTCTCACCCACGTTTTTCTCTCTCTCCTCTCAATCACTTGTTATCTTTGTTCATTTATCTTGTTTTTGGATTGTATTCACTCTAGATCTTGTATTTAAGCTTGGGTGGAGCTCGTTTTTGGTGGATTCAAGCATATATCTCTCGGTAGACCTAGGGTTTTGCTCAAAACCCACTTAGGTAGGGATTTCTCTCTTCCTCTAAATGTTTTGTGGTGATTAAGTGAGATATGGGTGGTTGTTTGCTATATATGATTGAATGGTATACTTTGCGGCATTGAGAATTGCTTATTCCTTTGAAAGAGATATTGTGGTCTTGATTGTTATGATCCATGAATTATTTGTGACATGTCTGATAATGTTGATGTGTACGAGAAAGGAGTTATTGCTTCGATATTGTCTATGATGATAGTGTGATTGTCGTTGTGAAGCGATTGGAGAGTCTATTGTAACGCAAGGGGTGGGAACACAAGTTTGTAAGGGGTAGAGTCTATCGTGACGCAAGGGGTGGAAACACAATTCGCAAGGGGTGGAAATTCGTTGGAAGAAGTGTGTGTGTGTGTGTGTGTGTGAGAATTGCTATGATACTTGCAAAAGGTGTTGGCGTGCATTGTTTGGATTTGTCATATACTTTGATTTGTTGTATACACGCTTACCCTCACATTACATATAGATTTCATAGAGAATTTCCTACTGGCTAGTGTAGCTCAACAAAATCCTTCTTTTCAGGTCCTAGTGCTGGGCAGTAGCTTGCATTGCATCCAATGCTCAGTGTGGAAGACATTTTTGGAAGAATGAAGTCTAGTTATTTAATCATCTTCGTAAATCACCTACTTTTGTTAAAGATGATTTTGTAACTGATTCATCTTGATTTCTTTTGACTAAACCATTTGTATTTAAAGACTTGTTCATACTTGTGTTTAAATTAATTTGGGCCGTGGTGCCAAGGATGTCTTTTTCTAAACTTGGGGACTTCATTTGTAATTAAGTAGGTGGGAAACTCATTTTTGGTATTATCTACCTTATATGAGTATCTTTTATCGAAATGAGTTATATATTTATGTTTAAAATCAAGGGTGTGATAGCTAGATTCTCTTCCTTCGGCAAATCCCCCGTGAATGACTTTGATTTCTCCTACGGGGCCGACTGGGGGGTTGTACCATCTTTACCTTTTTGTTTGTATCTTCTTTTCTGAAAGGTTTCTGGTACTTCTTCGTTACAAAACATTGAAGTATACCTTGTAGGATTAGGTCCTCAATCTGCTGCTTTAGGTCAATACAGTCATATGTGTTATGACCATGATTTTTGTGGAACCTGTAGTACTTATCCTTAGCTCTTCTACTAGGATCAGATCTCAGCTTCCCAGGCCACTTGAGGTTCGGATCGTCCTGTAGGTTGCTAAGAATTTGCTATGCCGTAGCTATGAGCGGGGTGAACTGCTTGTATCTACCTTGGGGCGGTCCTCCCCCTCCGTGTTTTGGGGAGGACCTCGAGATAAACTTTTTGTTCTTTGGTTCGCCTCCCATTTTGCGGGCAGCTTCTCTTCTTCTTTTGCCTGGTGGAGGAAACTCACCAACCTGTGATGGCCCTGGTTGGGGATCGAAAACATCACGTGAACGCCTTGTGTAGATAGCTTTCTTTGCATTCATGTATTTCTGAGCCCAGAGTATAAGCTCTACTAGAATTTTGGATGGTTCTTGAGACACGAGGTATAAGAACTGTCCTGAATATAGTTCACTTATGTATGTAGTTATGCTCACATTATAGTCGGCTTTATCTATCTGGACCACATCCTTGTTGAACCTTGCGGTATAATCCCTTAATGACTCCTATCTTCCTTGCTTTACCGTTAGGAGATGTGTTGCTAGTTTGCCGTAGCGTTGCCCAGCAATAAAGTAGCTCACAAAGCTTATGCTAATTAAGTTCTTTAAAGCTACGTATGCTTCCTGGTGGGATTTTATTGAACCATGCTTGGGCACTTCCTTTGAGGGTAACTGGGAATGCCCGGCACATTACTTCATCTGGTACTACTTGTAGATGCATTAGGAACTTGTATGTTTCAAAGTGATCTAGTGAATCAGCATTGTCTCTGGCTCCGACCTGATCCTGTAAAAACAAAGAAGGAGCTCAAGTCACCGCTGTGGTGGCGTGCCAATCACCCTCCAATGCCTAAGTCAGTAAAGAACTTGCTATATCATGAGGGAATTGAGATTCTCGGTTATAAGTTGCGTGTGTATACCTTTATGAGAGTTCTACCGTTATATTTATAGGCATCTTGATAGAAGGTTGAGTCCTCGTAGGACTGTATTTCGGAGATTTTTGATCGCTTTAACGAAGTGCGTGGAGTCCTGCCTTAGCTGGAACTCCACGTCCACCTTGCTTTAGCATGGAATCCTTATCCGTCATTAATCGTGTTTATCACTGGCATTTTATGCTTATCTTACTGACATCTTTCCTTTATCCCGTAGGATTATGGTTTCTCAGAGTGGTATTTTTTATTTGAATAAGTTTGTTTCGTGAATATTACTTATCCAGCCTTAGCTTTGTATCAGAGCTGGTCTTTAGTCCTTATGACAGCTTCGTCTGGTGGATGGGGCTGGCATACCCTGACTTTGTCACAGGTGATACTTTCCAGGGGTGCATAGGCAAAGCCAACTTTTACTCCCCAGGTCCGTATTTCTTGCAGTGCTGAGCTCCTTAGGTCTATCCTACTTATCAGGTACTCCTCTCTTTCCAAGCTCCACCTTTTCCCTGGAGGTAGGGAACATAGGTCAGACCTAAGTGGCGGTTATCGCTCTTTTTCCTTTTGCAGAGGGTTTTAAATACGTGGGTCACGTCATGGGACAGGTGTCGAGATCTTCACTATTCTGGTGTTTAGAGGTGGACGACGAAGATCAAGGAGTGTTCCTCGGGATTAATGCTCATCGTTTAAGCTTCTCCTTGGTTTGATCAAACCCTATTAGAGGAGTATTTCGAATCGAATCCACTCAGGCGATTTTCTTCTTTGTCGTTCTCTTTCGTCGTCAAGTTTTAGAGCCCGTCCCCTGTAGGTACGCTCCTCTTTCTTTGCTGTTCTTTCCTCTCTTTTACGCTGGATTCTCCTTCTAGTGTAGAGATCACAGGCCCAACGTGGGTCGCTTCAGGGGAGTTTATTTGCGCTAGGTTGGTTGGTTTTTCTTGTATCAATCTGCATTCCCCTATTATAGAGGATTTTGCACCTTACTCCCTTGTTCTTCAGAACAGGGTTTTTCGCGACCTCTTTTATCTATCAGCTTCTTTGTAGCCATGATTCTCTGTCGGAACCCTGATGTCAGAAGGTTTTATTAACTTTTCCTCGATTCTCAACGCTGAAGAGTCGACTGTGGAAGAGGAGGTCTCAATGCGTCGTAGTAGTGGTTTTAGGGTTTCGTTTGACTTGGGTCAGTCGAGTAGCTTTAGAGCGTCCTCGCTTCCAGTCAATCCCTTGAGGGGGTCCCGTGGGCGCCCCTCTTTTACCATTTTAAATATTCCGTCGATGATTATGAACGAGGAACTAGCTGACCTTCGAGTCCGGTATTCAATTCCCTCTTCTGTTACCCTTAGGAAGCCTTCTGAATCCGAGTGAGCCTGCTCTTTTGTTGAGAATGAAACATGTCTCTACGTTGGGGCTATAGAAGGAGGTCTTAGTTTGCCCTTCCTCGGCGTGGCTAGGGAAGTGTTAAGTTTTTTGGGTTTGGCACCAGGCCAGATTGTTCCCAATTCTTGGCGTTTGTTGATCGACTATGCTACTATTTGGGGAGCTATGTCAGATGGTCTTACTCCTCTATCCAAAGGTCCATTTCTCAATTAGTTCTCCATAAAAGAAGCCCCTGGGGGAACCGGATGGTATTATTTTACCAAGAGGCCTGGTGGAGAAGAGTTGATTACTGATCTCCCTAACGTCCATAAGAACTGGAAGGATAAATTCTTTTTTGTTGGGGGAGATGGATGGGAGCTCCCAAGTTGGGAGGTTGAATCCTATACGCAGTGTATTCCCAGTATATGGGGGGTACCCATTGCCAGTTGTAAGCCATAGCTTTTCTTTATCTTTTGACTATCATGGAATGTTCTTTCTTCTCAAAGGTGTCTGTTTTTATCTTTCCTCAGCTCATGCTCCATTCCCTTTAACCTCCACTGCAGAGGCGGAGCTTAGATTGGCCCAGAGCTACAAGATTCATAGCTGGGGGTTGCTTGTAACACTAAAGTCTTTAGCTACTTATCTGTTGGGTCCAGAAATATCTCGTGAGGCCTTAGCCCTTTCTAGAGGTATTTTATGCTTTTATTTTGGCACGTTATTGTCTGCTGACTTTCTCATTGTTTTCATTTCTTTCTTTTTAGAAGAAGAAGGTGAAGGTAAAGAAATGACACCAAAAATGGATAAAGCCTTGCTGGCCCAATTAAAAGCTGAGAGGGCAAAGCAATCGTTTGGGGCCGTAGCTCCAAAAAGGAAGAGCTCCCGTCTTCAGAGGGAGCTGAATGTTGAGAGCTTCTTGGATGCTGACCTTTCTAACGATCCTGCTCTTGACTTAGTGGTTGGGCAGATCGTTGAGGGAGATGCTGAGAAATCAAAAAGAAAGGTGAAGGGTGCAGCCGTGGAGAGTACCCCTCTTGCAAAGAAGTCAAAGACTGTTGTCGGTCCTTCTATTCTGGGTAACTATTAGGAGGCTCTCGAGTGCGCTTCTGGGCTGCTCTGTGTAGCTGATAAAGACTTGATGGCCGAGATGTCTCTCCAGGCTGTAGGGGAGCAAATGTTGGTCGAGTTGGCCATGGTATGCTCCTCTTTTCTATTTTTACAATTTATCAATTGTTATTTTCTTTATTGACTTCCTTCTCTCTTCTTGCAGGTTGCAGCTCGTGGCCGCTATCTCACCTCTCAAAGCCATAGCTTGGGGAAGCAAGTGGTTACCCTTATTGAGGCCAACATGAGGCTCACAAAGCAAGGTGCTACCATGGTGGCAGAGCTCCAGAAAGTGACAAATGAGAAAGATGATGCCCTCAAATCGAAGAGAGGCTTGGAAGAGGAGAGAGACGTTGCCATGGCTACTATTTGAAGTTTAGAGCAGAAGATTTCTGAATGGGATGTGGAGATGGAGGAATACAAGACTATGAGCTTGGGGATGTTGGAAAAGGTGAAGAAGGCTCGCAGGGATGCCATTGCACTCTTCTTGCAGTCCCCCGAGTACCGTCTGGACATAACCCAGCAATATTTTGATGGGTTTGAAGCTATGAGGAGCTGGGCGGCCTTGGCTTTCCCAAATTTGGATTTTTCCAAGTTTGAGGTTGATGATGATGAGGGGCCCTCATTTCTTGATGGGGGACAGAAAAAGGAGGAAGAAGGTGATGATGCGGTATCCAAAGACAACCATCCCGAGCTCTTCGATTGCATCCCATCTCCGAACTCCAGAAAAAGTCTCTCTCCCTTGAAACTCAAACTCCAGTAGCAACACCTCCTGGCCCATCATCAGGTGATGGGCAAGTAAACGAAGTCCTTACCTCTGGCCTTTGAATGGCCGAAGAAAAATTCAATTTACTGGGTTTGTAACTAAACACATTTTAATAGTTTTGTACTTTAACTGTGTTTAGTTGGGAGTAGTTTTTATTCCCACCTGGTTGGCTGGATGACTTCTAGAACTTTGTTCTTTTTGATAACTGATGGGGATGATCTCAATGAGATCATTTTTTGGGGGCCTTTTAGAGGTTGTTTGTTTTGATAACTTGACAGGCACAAGTTCAAATGAAAGCGTACTCTAAATTTGAGTCAGGTTATGGCAGTTTCAACAATCTTCGTATATGCTATAGTTGTGCTATGCATAGTGAATTTTGCCAATTCTTGCCCTTGTTATAGCTGTGCTTAAGCTTAGTCTTTTTGTCAGTGCTGTAAATCTTTACTGTACCAAGTTTTGAAGCTAGATATTCTATTCTAAGCTTCGTTCATTGCATAGCCGTGCTACGTCTTTTAGATTGGAAATTTTTCCCAAACTTCTTTAAATGCATAGCCGTACTACGTCCTTTGAGCTTGGAAAATTTTTCTAAGCTTCTTTAAATGCATAAATGTACTATGTCCTTTGAGCTTGGAAATTTTTCCTAAGTTTTATTTTTAATGCATAGCCGTGCTACGTCTTTTGAACTTGGAAATTTTTCCTAAGCTTCTTTAACTGCATAGCTGTGCTACGTCTTTTGAGCTTGGAAATTTTCCTAAGCTTTGTTTTTAATGCATAGCCATGCTACGTTTGTTGAGCTTGGAAATTTTTCCTAAGCTTCTTTAACTGCATAGCTGTGCTACGTCTTTTGAGCTTGGAAATTTTTCCAAGCTTTATTTTTAATGCATAGCTGTGCTACGTCTGTAAGAGAGTGGTAGTATTCCTACTCTCCTAAGTGTAAAAATTATTTGCGTCCAAACAATTAATACACTTATTGTAGTTCCCCGTAGGATATGCTTCAAGTCTGACAATTATTTCCGTAGAATATTGTATGTGTTTTAAACATGAGAGATTGGCTCTTGGAGTCCAAATCTTTTGCTTTAAAAAAAAAAGCGATCGTTTCAACTGCCCGAGGTAATCGGATGTGGAATTTCCCATTACTCTAAGCACTTGAGCTGGCGGTTTTAATTGCAGTTTTGATTATGGTCATGCTGATTGGTTTGGCAAACGGTTAGTGAACCATCTAAGTTGTGCTATAAAAACCAGCAGTTGTGACGTTTTATTCTTCATTCCATAATCAGTTTTCAAATTGCGATGGCGAACAACGAGCGAATCTCAAAGTCGTGCCAGGAGCTGCAACGCCTAAAGGCGGCCATTGATGGGCTGTCTTCAAAGATGGAGACCATGGCGGAATCAATTTCCGTCATGGAGAATACGGTCCGCATGGTGCTGATAGCCAACTGGGACTAGTTGGAGGCTTTCCGAGGGCAACCGGCTCTGCCAATTCCTTCCCCTCCGAGGGAGGGAGGTAGTAGTTAGGTTGCAACTTTGTGGGTTTTAACCACAAAGTTTTTATGTAAAAATTTGTCCATACCCCTTGGGGTGTGGCTTCATTAATAAAATTTTGAATAATTTTATTCTTCTACTTGCCTTTTTCAATATCATGTGTACAGGAAAATTGAGCAATCGTCCCTCGTGGGGAGTTTTATTGGCCACAGGGGCTAACAAAGAGAACACGTGTTCCTAATGACTACAACTTTGCTGCTAAAATTTCCTAAAAATTGGAATAAATTTCCTAAAAACAGAAATAAACTTCCATTGCAAGTACCTACTTGTAATACTTCTTGAGATGCTCCGCGTTCCATGAATTTGGCAGCTCTTTTCCCCTTAGGGTTGCAAGCCTGTATGCACCAACCTTTACATGATGCAAGACCTGATAGGGTCCTTCGCAATTTGGGCCAAGCTTGCCCACCTTCTTTGCAGTCGGATCAACTTTCCTAGGACTAGGTCACCAGTTCGAAAATCTCTTGGCCTAACCTGGGCTTCATGGCACTTGACCATTCTTTGCTGGTACACGACTATTTTGGCCATTGTTGTTTCTCTTGTTTCTTCCAAGAGATCCAACTCAGCCCCGAGATCTTCCTGGTTTTCTTGGTGATCCATGCTTGCGGTCCTATAATTGAGGAGTTCAATTTCAATGGGAACTACTGCTTCAGCCCCAAATGCAAAGGAGTATGGAGTTTTTCCAGTTGCAGTTCGGCGTGTTGTCCAATATGCCCATAGCACATTATAAAGCTCATCTGGCCAAGCTCTTTTGGCCTCTTGCAACCTCTTCTTAATCCCTTTTTTGATGGTTTGATTCGTGATTTCCACTTGCCCATTAGCTTTCGGGTGTGCTTTTGTAACGCCCCGAATTTTGGGTACGTTAAATAAGAAATTTTATTGAAAAATAAACTGAGTCGGGCTCTTTATTACAACAAAGCATAAAAGAAGTACTTTTATTACAAACGGAAGGGAACTAAGGTTCCTAACTACTGCTCCGCTTGTTCTTCCATCATAGCTAGCTCCTCGGCTCCGAAGGCCTCCAAAGTATAAAGCTCACCCTGCTCATCTATGAGATCTGACATATTATACCAGCGTTGCCACCGATATAATATGCTAGGGTCACCAAAAAGGCAACACCGTGAGCTACAACGCTCAATAGAATATTCCAAACCCTCTAACCCTTAACTTATGAACAAGAGAATCATAATAACAAGATATAAATCATGCGTAATGACAACAATTAATCAAATCCACATTCCTTATTCAAACTAACGTTAACGTTGAATTTTCTGACTCATCGTAGACCGTGACGTTATTTTCACCTTTCTTTTTCCAAACACCTTTCTAACTCACCCAACCTCGGTTCCGCCGCGCCGGGTTCCCGAGTATCCTCACAATGGTTCCGCCGCACTGGGCTCCCATTGGCACACAATTGCATTGGCTCCTCTCCACAGATAACCAAGCCACACACCCAACCTCGGTTCCGCCGTGCCGGTCTCCCGAGTATCCTCACAATGGTTCCGCCGCGCCGGGTTCCCATTGGCATACACACACACAACTCACATAATGCCACTCAAAACCGGTCATTATGTAGTTTCAAAATATTTCCTCCCTCGGATAAACACATTGTCATCTTCGTTAACACACCCTAGGTGCCATGTCTATACTTTCTTGGTTCTCGTGTCACGTTATCATGCATAGACTCCGTGGTGTCGGACTTTCCACATAAACAAGCATTTATCGAAACTCAAAATGAATCCAGCAAGATCATCCAACTCTAGACTACTTAACATGCTTGAATCACCAATAACAAACATCATGCATTTCATACGTTCCCAACAAAAGATAACCTTATCTTAAATAAAATGATCGAAGTTACTTCCTAATGAACTTATATTTAGAGTTAGGGTACAAAACTACTTTATACTTAGGATAGTAGATAAGGATAACTACCGTTCTTCTTGGCGGTGGTCGGCTACGAAGATTTGGTCGTCGATTTTGAAATTCGCCGGCGTAACGGCGTCGGATTGCTTCGAAAGGAAGAGAGATAGACTTTTCTCTTCCTAGAAACAACTTGCTAACTAAACTAAGCTACTTTTAGAGATCTAGTGGTGGTTTTGGAAGTGGTTTGGTGGTTTCTCTCAAGAACTCTCAAGAACACAAGAAAATAAGAATTTTAGGACTAAGAACACTTGGAATTTCTAGAGAGAAGGAAGAGCAAAGCTTGAAGGTGTGAGTTTGAAGCTTGGAATGGCTTCTATTTATAGGCCAAGACTCCCCTCTCTCTCTCTCTAGCCGATTCTCTCTCTCTCTCTCTCTCTCTCTCTCTCTCTCTCTCTCTCACTTTTCTTTCACTTGTCATGGTTGATTGAAAGGTTGATGGGTGAAGTTAAGGCTTGCTTGCACACTAACCACCTAGTTTTAGGCTTGCATGGCTAGTTTAGTACCTTGGATGGGACTATGGAAGATATGAAGGTAGAGTTGTACAAGATTTGGCGTTTAAAGAATAATTGAAGGACAAAAGGTGATGGATTTGGAAGATATTCAACCCAAAAGTTGAAAGGATGAAAGAATAACAAGGTACAAGTCCCATCCTCCTTCTTCTTCCTTCTCCCTTCCCTCTCTCTCTCCCTCTTCCTCCTTTTCTCTCTCGGCCTCTCTCCTCTCTCTCCTCTCCCTCTCTCCCTTTCTCTCGGCCTCTCTCTCCTCTCCCTCTCTCTCTCCCTCTCTCTCCTCTCCCTCTCTCCCTCTCTCTCTCACCCACATATATATATGTATATATATGTACTAAGGAATACTAATAATAATAATATATAAGCAAGTACATAAGTACTAAGATTCTAGGGTGGAAAGTCAAGATTCTCCCATTATACTAATACAAAAGGTACTAGTACTTAATTAATATAATAGTGTACTTTGTACTCTCGGGAATCTTAATAAAGGATTAGTTTAATAGGCCTAGTACTTAGTTGGCAAGACTAACCTATTGACCAATGGATAATAAATCCCATAATGGTTAATAACCAATGGGTAATAAAGGACGAGTACCTTAAATAATAAATTAAGCCTTATAAAAAGACTATATGTCCTTTTGCATGAGGCAAATACACATATGCATATATATATATATATATATATATATATATATATATATTTATATATATGTACTTATTAAGATATAATATTTGGAAAAGCTATTGTCCAATGGTTAATGATTACCCTAACAGTTATTGTCCAATGGTTAATGGTTGAAAGGTAACTAAATGGTTAACTAGTTTGGTTATACCAACTAGTTGGTTGAAAATCGACTAGGCATGGCAATTAGGGTTTCTAGTCGAGGAATATGATGATAAGGCATTCAATTGCTTGAAGGCAAACTGCTAGAAATTAATAAGAAACCAACGAGCAATTAAGAGAAATTAAGAAATTTTGAATAACAACGAGGTTTTTATTGAATGAAAAATCGGAGTTGTTACAGCTTTGGACGCATAATGTACATGTATTCCCTTGGAAACATAGTATGCTTTGAACTGAGCATTGTCAAATTGCTTTCCTCGGTCTATGACTATAACTCGTGGTAATCCAAATCAGCTGATAATTAATTTCCTAAGAAGTCAATTGTAACCTCTGCTATGATTGTGGCCAGCGCCTTAGCTTTGACCCACTTTGTAAAGTAATCCACAGCTATGATGGCATACTGAACTTGGCCTGCTGCCATAGGAAGTGGGCCAATTAGGTCTACTCCCCATTGGGCGAATGGCCAAGGTCCTTTCATTGGAGTTAAGACCGTGGGTGATCCATGAATGATATTTGCAAAGCGTTGGCACTTCTCACATTTTTGGACCATAGAGTAGCAATCCTTTTGCATGCTTGGCTAGTAGTATCCCAATCTAAGGAGTTTATAGGCCAGCATGCGGCTACCTTGGTGATCCCCACAAACTCCTTGATGGACTTCTTCCATAGCCCGTGCTGATTCTGCCGTGGTCAGACATCTAAGATATGGTAATGAGAAGCTCCTTCTATATAGCACATCTCCCATCATCAGGTATTTTGCAGCTCTGATTTTGAGCAGCCTAGCTTTGACCTTATCGTCTGGCAGTGTCTCGTTTGTTATGTAGTCAACTATGGGACCTGTCCATGAGTTGCCATAGTCAATAGCTTGTACTTGAACGTCCGGGGCAAAGATACACTACAACACATGACTTTTAATTGCATAATCTTATAGCGTTTTAAAAAAAATGCTATAATAGAGTTGTATATTGAGGCTACCATAGCGTTCATGGTACTGTAGCGGAGGGGAAGAAGTTTCACAGCGTTCCATTAAACTCGATTATAGCGTTCAACTCAATTACAGCGTTGCGGATAAAAATAAAATAAAAATTATAGCGTTCACTGAGGGAAAGGCGCCATTCTCCCAAATATTTAGAGCCAAAATCGACTGAAAATCCCTTCTCTCTCTTCCTCGTTCAAACCCTAACTCTCTCGCTCTCTCTCTCCCTGAACTTAGCTTCTGTAGTTTCCCTGTTCCTCTCTCTCTCTCTCTCTCTCCCTCAACAACTAATTTCCCTGTTCCCAAAACTTTTTAAGTTTACTTGAATTCTGAGAGAAAAATGGCGATTTAGAAACCCTAACCCCCAAATCGATTTCCATGCACCTCCTTTACAACGGCAAACATTGGGCCAGCCTTCTCCCTACCGTCCTCTATCCCCAACCTCTTTCCCTTTACCCGTTCCTATTTCTTTCCTCTTTCCAGTTGTTTCCATTCATCCGCTCGAAGGTAGTCGATTGCTGATCTGGGTCGGTGATCTTGGTCCTCTTTGGGTTCATCGGTGTTTCGAGCTGTCACCGATTCACTCCCAGTCATCGTCTATGGATTCTCAGTTGAGACCCCGATCTTTTCCACACTCCTCAATCTATCGCCGGCTGGGTGTCCGTTGGGTCTTTAGAGCTCATTCTCTCTAGCACTGTCGACCGTTCGCTGGGTTCTCTGCGTCACTCGACCTCCGTCACTAAGGTTAGTTCGTTTTGATTTGGTTGGATACTATGCTAGTGCTTGCTATTTCAAATCTGTATGTGTCTGATCTATTTTGTGGAGTATCTATCTTTGGTTAGCTGTGATTTTTTGCTACTGCTTGAGTTTTTTGTTATGACATAAATCGTTCGGCTATGGTAGTTGGGAACCAAAGCGTGGGAGGATGGATTCTTGTGATTAACAAACAGAGGAATAAGATTAATGGGTTAGGGAGTAATAATCAATCTTTGTTTACTCTATTCATTGACAACTTGCCAGAGGAGGTTAATCAAAATTGGCTCAGGAGAACTTTCACTAATTATGGTGTTGTCAAAGATGCTTTTATTCCTAATAAGCATAGCAAAAGAACTGGTTCCAAATTTGGGTTTGTTAGATATGATTGTCATGTCCTAGCAGAGGTTGCAATATCAAAATCCAATGGTTTGTGGGTTAGTGAATCTTTTGATCAATATAAGAACAAATTAGATTTGAAGGTTGAATTTTGGGGGTTTGTGATTCTGCATTGTTTATTAGAAATTAGGGGGGTTTTGGATCTATGTGCTCTAAGGCCATCCACAGTGGTATAATCAAAAGCCAATTATTTTTAAAGTTAGCAATGTTGGTACAAAGATGGCTCACAATGGTATAATCAAACTTAGCAATATTCTTAGAAATAATCAAATTTTGGGTTTTAGATAACCTAAACTAGCAACCTTGTTCAATAATTAAAATTTGTGGACTCCACACCACATAAGTTAACTAGTTCCAAAATTTGTATACACGCGTGTTTCAATTGGCATTTTTTTTTCTCTTCTTCGTCTACTCTATATCTTCTTCACTTCACCCACAAACTATTTCTTTTTCTTTCCATCAAAAAGTGAAGCTTATATCTCTCGATCATCTACAATTCAACCCATTATCGTCCGATTAAGGTATTTCACTCTTCTTTCCCGTTTCTATTTTTTTCCCCCCCAAAAAAAACCATAATAGGAGGGAAAAAATTAAGTCACTAATTTTTTCCCAAAATTAAGAGAGGGAATCGATATATTTTTGCCAAAACAAAACGTAAATAGAAGGAAGTGAATGACATGAACAGGGGGGGAGAGAGAGTGAAATTGTAGTGGACCCTTATTTTGGTTGTGGACTAGAAGTGACCATTGTGAAGTTCAACATTGTTAAGCTTAACAACCTCTTAAATGAATAATCAAAAGCTGATGTGTCAACTTTTGGTTATTCTTTTTTGATTATACTACTGTGGATGGCCTAAGTATTCTACCTTGTTTAAATCTCCATTTTATATACATAGTTCGCAGAGATAGAGCATAAGGTTCTCCACTGCATTAGGGTTTCCTGCTATATTTCCGATGCTATGGATCTACAAGTCATAGTTCGGGACCGTTTTCTTTTCTCTTGTTGTTCATATTTTTGTGGCTGCTCATATTCTTCTCTGCGGGCCGCATCTGTGTTTTCATTTCATTCATTCCAATGATTTTGGGGCTTTTGTGCTGATCCATTCCGAACTATTTGTATTTGTTTTAGGTCTGTTATGAGTTGTCTTTCTATATTTTGGTAGGACAAGGAACCTAATGACAGAAAAATCAGTAAACTTTGTGAATATGCTTTAAGAAACCCTCTCCGGATTCCTAAGGTTTGAGCCTTTTCGTATAACCTAAAGCTTTAACACCGAAGATGGCTTATAAATTGTTATTATGAAATATATGTTATGTGTAATAGAGCATTTTCAACATAGTTTTTTGTTGTTGGTTGTGTACTTAAAATGTAATGGACCTAATGGTATGGAGACGAGCAGCTTTTACTTGTCTTGGAGTAAACTACCTTCAGTAATTTACTAGACTAGTCACTTGTCTTGGAGTAAACTATCTTAAGTAATTTACTAGACTGGTCACTCCACTTCAATGAACTATACATCTTTTTTCCTTTCCTCTCTTTTTGTGCTTGATTACTATGCTAATTGAGTTCCAAATCTTATTCTCAGATCACGAGCTCTCTTGAGCAAAGGTGTTACACAAGGATTTAAGAAGTGTGTCATTTGCATTCTATAAAAGTTTTCCCGACTCCTATGTATCAACAGGAAGTTGTTAATATCTTGGAAGGAGCAGATGTGAGTTCTTCCTTTGATCAAACATTAATTTAATTTGTATTATGTTTGTTTACCCTCTTTTTGTCTTTTATTTTTTTTGGGTAGAATGACTATAATCTAGATTGCATCCCTGGAAGAAAATTTTGTTGTCCTTGTCTTGTTTGTTGGATAAGTTTTTCCGATCAATACCTTCATTATGAGTGGTAACTACTTCAGGCAATGTCACACACACTTTCTCAAGTATTAATATTAGTTTCTCACGTTCTTTGTTCTATATGCTTCATTTTGCTTTCTGAAACTTGTTTATAGTATTCACCATATTTAACTATGCAGCAGGGGATATTCTGAGCCTCTTTGCCGTCATTAACTATTCCTCTAGCTTCGCTTTGGTCAACTATAGGATGGAGCAACTCGCATATGCTTGTATTTGGGCCGCTCATCATAACAGGTTGTTTGTCACATCTTTAGTTTAATATTAAGCTGCCTGTTTGAACAAACCACATGGATCAAACAACGATGTTCTGATTTCCCTGCTTACTTTCCCTTTGACAGCTTATATGTAAGCAATGAGCTATTTTTTTAAGGTAATTTTGCATATGGTTAAGTTGTGTATATATCTTATTGATGATTTCAAGTTAAGAACTATCTATCATCTTGTACATATCTAGATTGGAGGAACATTACTTGGTGGATGGTGGATAGTGGAAGTCCTTGAAAATTCATGCAGGTATGGTCTAAGTGTGTTTTGCTTCATATCTCTTTCAAGGTTGAAGTGAGAGTCACAGAAGTTATATAGGTTAGAGATATCATTGCAGGATAAGATGTAAGGTACGTAGATGAAGATTTGCCCTTGTTGTTCTATTGAGGCTTTTTTTGTGAGTTCACAACTTATGTGTTTTTTTAATTGCTTTCTTCTTCCCTCTCTTTAGATCTGTTGAAGGTCAAAGGAAAAATTAGATAGGCAACTTTGCCACACTTTTGGTGGTTCGGAAATCATAACAAAGACACCACCAAAACCCCAAATGGCAAAACGATGGCCATCTTCTATTACAAAGTGTTCGACAAACCTATATGCTAATCTTTGTATTCGCTCATATTTCTATGAGCACTATGTTCTCTATTTGACACTGTCTTTCAAAATTTATGTTCCAATATAGCTTAAGGCCCGACTAATACTTAAGTGGGTATGGTTGAAGTTCCTCTTTGCTTCGTTTTCATGGGCGGAGAAAGCATGCATTCTTTTCACTGTAGAACATACTTAAATGTGTATGGTTGAAGTTCCATACTTAAATGTGTATGGTTGAAGCATGCATTCTTTGTTTTCATGGTTGAAGTTCCTATTCATTGGATTGTTTTGTTTTTTCCTTTTGTCTCTTGGATTAGCAGTTTTTGGAGTTGGGGAAAGTGCTTGGTTAGATTATGTATCCTCCAAATTTATTGTCGTTTGTTGATTATACTTTCACAAGTGAATGGTTATTCAACTTATATTTGTTGTTGTGATGTGCTAATAGCTTAATACTGCAATCTCAAAAGTGAATTGGATGCTAAGTGCTGAAAAATATCATTTACCACAAAAAAAACTAAAAAAGTGCTGAAAAATATCTTTGATCAAAGAATTTTTCTATAATGATAACAAAAAATGTCTTGGAAACTCCTAAGAGAGAGTGTTGTCTCCCAACCAAACTTGATCGTAGAACCTAGTTGCTCCTCCTGAATAAACCTTGATTCTGAATCCTTGTTGCATAATCTCAAACAAGCAAGATGAATGGTGTTGTTTGCAAAGAGCATACATTACTGAGCCCATACTTATTTGTAATCACTTTAACAGAGGGTTTCTTTCTCTTGGGAGAACCTCCACCACCATTTTGCCAATAGAGCTTGGTTATGAACCATAAGCTTTTCTATTCCAAGACCACCCTGTGCTCTGCTTCTTGTCACCACATCCCATTTGACAAAATGAACTTCTTTTTACTGGACCCTCCCTATAGGGACTGTTGAATTCTTTCTAGTTTCTTTGCCACCACCATAGAGATTTTAAAGAGTGACATGTGGTATATAGGCATATTAGTAAGTGTTAACTTAATAAGAGTGATCCTCCCTCCGATAGAAATGTACCTAGCTTTCCAAATGGCATGTTTTTTGGAGACTCTATCCACAATTGGTTGCCAAGTCTTAGTTCTCCTGGGATTTGCTCCTAAAGGCATACCCAGATATTTCATTGGAAGGTCCCCTTTCATGCATTCAAACAGATTTGCTAAGGCTTCCACCTCTTGCTCATTATTGTTTAACTTTTGGCCCTTTCAAATAAGATGTTGAGGGCTTCCACCACCACGTTAAAGAGGAAAGGGGATAAGGGATCTCCCTGCCTTAGACCCCTGAGTTTTAAACTTCTGACTAGGAGAATCATTGATCAGGGCTGACATTAACACTGTGGAGATACATTCCCTATCCCAGCTACACCATTTGTCCCCACATCCTATCTTTCTTAGCAAAACCAGCAAGAACTTCCAATTCACAATCATAAGAACTTCTCGAAAGGGTCTGTGCCTCTATGGATCTATAGATATGTACTTTGAACTATTTAATCATGTTGCGATGATTGATTGTGTTCCTTTGAACAGTTATGTACGGGCATGAAACAATTTCTTTTTCTTCTTATTTCTGTATTCTTTGATTAGGCTTTCAAGAGGTCCATCACGAATAACGTCCATTTTCTTTACTTGCCTTAATGTTATTTATAAGATCAAGGTATGGTGGATAGTTGTTACATATGGTGGATAGTTGTTACAACATACAGCTGGGAAGAAGAAAAAGATTTGAACGGTTTTCTTTACTTGCCTTAATGTGATTTATGTGTCTTATCTTGCAAGGCTATGAAAGATGCCGATGACCCTCCAACACATCGTAGACATGCATCTACGGCTTCTGACATGAGCAACATTAGTTCTCAGTGCTTTTCTTGTAATAGAGGTTAGTTTGCGAACTGTGTTTAATTTGCGACACTACAACACATATGGGCTTAACAATGATGATAGTGAGTAACTATATCCCAATTGGTTAATGTGAACTACTCTCGCCCACTGTGTGTATATATGTCGACACACGCACAAAACTCTAACCCATTTGGTTAATGGGGATGATTAGTGTTACCGATTTTGTGAGAATTTTATTCTTCTTATTAAGGTCTCTTTACTTGAAGATTGTTATGCATGTATTCATTTTTGTTTTGGAAAGAGCTGAAGATTGGTTTCCTCAAGATTGATTTTGTTTGAGAAGTTGGTCCCTCCAGCTACTCCATTGGTTATATTAAAGGACTATGCTCAACGTCTCATGTATAGATTTTCTTTCCTCAATTATCTTAGTTTAAGGGCTAGCTAATAATAATTATGGGAATGATTCGAGCTCGTTCCCCTGCTTCTTGTTTTCTTTTGCTTCGGAGTAATTAAAACTTTGAGCCATTGATTGTAGTTTATGGGTAAATTTCATTTATCTTTTGCATGAGCACTATGCTCATTGTCTACCACCATTGATCAATAATGTATGTGTTTGAATAGCTAAGTGGCTCAGCTGGTAGTTAAATGTGTGTGGTTTAAGTTCCAGCTTTTTACATAGTTTTCTCACATTAACAGTTATGTTCCACAATTGCGCTTGGATTTGTATAGGTCGTTCGCCAATTGGTCTTGGAATGGCTGCTTCTGATATTGTTCTTGGTTCTTATCTGCTACTGATTTCCCGATTGGCATGCATATTGGGTCCTAGATCATATATGCCTTGACTTGTTTAATGAAGTCCAAGTGAGACTAGCTAAGACTTAAACAATGAGATCAGTGCACGTTAGCTTGATTAGATTTTGATATGCGGAGGACTTAGATTTTGTTGACAATTATCCATCATATTCTTCTTTTTCTAACTGCAATTTTTACTTCATGTTTGGACTGTTTGCTAACATTCTGCTGCTTTAAAATTGTTTTTCTAGTTAATAATTTTTACTATATCTATGGTGTTACTTTGAATAGTTCTATACTTAAGGGTATGTGTTCGTTTGTTGGGAGCAAAAGGGAGTCAGAAAAGACGTAAGTTTCAAATAAAGAACATCTCTGCGGATGAAGAATTGGGGGTACTTGAAAGAGATGGCTGCCTCGTTTATGATATTAGTGTTTTTTTATGAGTGTAATTAGTCTGACTCTTAAATGTAGTTTGTGTTGGAAAATTATTCTCCAAGCTATTGTAATAAATCTTCATACAATGGTTGAATTATTTATCTTACATTGAAATCGCATCACGTTTGGATGTACTTTGGTGTTGAATGGAATGCAAATTTTTCTGTATGAAAATGCTAGTATATTGGCAATTGTAATATTTAAAAAAAATGCTAAAATTGGCTAAGATAGCATTCACAAAACGCTATTGTTTACCTTTAACAGCATTCATTGCATGCTATAAAAAGAAATAACAGCATTCATTGCATGCTATAAAAAGAAATAAGATAACAAGCAAAAAACGCTATCAAAGGTAGAAAATACAAAAGCAGACAATGAACGCTATAGAAAGTTTTTTTAATAGCGGGCAATGAACGCTATAAAAAGTTTTTAACAACAGGCCATGAACGCGATAGAAAGTTTAGATTAATAGCATGGGCTAATACAGCGTTCTCTAGAATGCTGTCTATTACCTACTATAGCGTTTTTTGCATGCTATTAAAAGCGTTTTTTGTTGTAGTGATACTTGGTAACTCCAAATATCATACCGGATGTTAGCTCCTCCGAGTGAGGTGACATAACACTCCCATGCTGCTTTCTGATCTCCTCTGACGCGAGTAACTCCCTTTGGTGTTGGGAACTTTATCATCAAATGATATGTGGAGATTATTGCCCTAATCTTATTCAGAGTTGTTCTCCCCAATATTGCATTGTATGCTGAGGGACAGTCGACTACTAAGAAATCTATTATTCATGTGATCTGACTTCCCTCTCCCCCCATAGTGATTGGTAGGGCTATTTGACCAGCTGGGTAAACGGGCGTACCTGTAAATCCAACTAATGGTGATGTCATAGGTCTTAACCTTTCTCGTCCAACCTTTAGTTGGTCATATGCATGGAGGTAGAGAGGATGTCAGCTGAGCTTCTGCTATCTATCTGTACCCTACGTGTGAGGTAGTTTGCTATGACAATGGTTATTACCAGTGGGTCATCATGAGGGATTTGAACTCCCTTGATATCTTCCTCTGAGAAAATAATGGGTATTTCTTCCTTTTTCTGGACCTTGCTTGGGCGGCCAACCGTGTTGACCTCTAAATGTTCTTCTAATCTTAGTTTTCTTAGGTGAGTTTTTCTAGCATTGCTGGACTCTTCGCCTCCAGCAAATCCTCCATGGATGACCTTGATCTTTCCAATGGGACCTGACCGGGGGGTGGCGCCATCTCTACTCTCCTTGCTGGTATTTTCCCTCCTGGATTGCTTCTGGTACTTCTTCGTTACAAAATGTTGAAGTCTCCCTCTTTGGATCAGATCCTCGATCTGCTGCTTTAGGTCAATGCAATCATCTGTGTTATGACCATGGTCTTTGTGGAACCTGTAGTATTTGTCCTTAGCTCTCCTATTAGGATCAGTCCTTAACTTTTCGGGCCACTTGAGGTTCGGATCATCCTGTAGGTTGCTAAGGATTTGCTTTGCCGTAGCTATGAGCGGAGTGAACTGCTTGTACCGGCTTTGGGGCGGTCCTCCTACTCCTCCCCGTCACGGGGATGATCTTGAATCCACCTTTTTATTCTTTGGTTCACCTCCCGTCTTGCTGGTGGATTCTCTTCTCTTCTTATCAGGCGGAGGAAACTCGCCAACCTGTGATGGCCCTGCTTGGGGATCAAAGCCATCATGCATATGTCTTGCGTAGACAGCTTCCTCTGCATTCATGTGTTTTTGAGCTCTGAGCATAAGCTCTGCCAGAGTTTTGGGTGGTTTTTGAGATAAGAGGTATAGAAACTATCATGAGTATAGTCCAGCTATATACGCAGTTATGCTCACACTATCGCCAGCTTATCACGCATATGTCTTGCGTAGACAGCTTCCTCTGCATTCATGTGTTTTTTAGCTCTGAGCATAAGCTCTGCCAGAGTTTTGGGTGGTTTTTGAGATAAGAGGTATAGAAACTATCATGAGTATAGTCCAGCTATATACGCAGTTATGCTCACACTATCGCCAGCTTCATCTATCTGAACCACCTCTTTGTTGAACCTGGTGGTGTATTCTTTTAATGACTCACATCTCCCTTGTTTTACTGTCAGGAGATGTGTTGCTGGTTTGCCGTAGTGTTGGCCAGCAATGAAGTAGCTTACAAAGCTTGTGCTAAGCTCTTTGAAACTACGTATACTCCCAGGAGGGAGTTTATTAAACCATGCTCGGGCACTCCCCTTAAGAGTTACTGGGAATGCCCTGCACATGACTTCGTCTGGTACTGCTTGCAGATGCATCAGAGATTTGTAAGTTTCCAAATGATCCAATGGTTCCGTGGAGTCATTGAACGCTTCCAACTGGGGCATTTTAAACTTCCTTGGAAGAGGAAGCCCCATGACTTCGGGTGTAAAAGGTGAATCTGTATTCTGCACCAACTCTTTTACCGTAGCAGGAGTCTATGCTTTGATATGTTTCATCAGCCCTTCAATCTGATCTTGCATTTTGAGCAATGCATCTTGTTCGTGGGGCAGTTTTTCTAGGGGTGGTTTGCCATGCTTTTTTCGATTTTGGCTTTCTTTCTCACTGGATTCACCTTCTTCCCTGTCATCCTCTTCTTCTTGTCGATTGTGTCGTACATTTAGGATGCTTGGCTCAGAGATCTGCTTTCGCAGATTTGCGTTTTGCTGCATCGCTGTTTGTAACCCTTGGGTTAATGTTTTTATTTGCTTCTGCATCTGAGCAAACGCTTCTGAGGTCATCTGATCACCTCCAATTTTGTTTGTTGCGGCAGCCTTGGCCTCTTCTACCACCTTAGCGGCTTTTTTGGCAGCGGTAGCGGCTTTCACTGCCTTGACCACCTCGGCAGCCTTGGCTGCAGTGGCAGCCTTTGTGGCGTCGTGGACACCCATTTGTGGGGGGTCTGAAGCCATTTGTTGTTCTACTTCATCGGGTCTCTACCATACAAAACTAGTCACCGTTAGGAAAAAGTCGAATACCCACAGATGGCGTCAGCTGATGAATCAGCTTTGTCTCTGGCTCCAACCTGATCCTGTAAAAACAGAGAAGGAGCTCAAGTCACCGGTGTGGTGGCGTGCCAACCACCCTCCGATGCCTAAATCAGTAAAGAACTTGCTATATCGTGAGGGAATTGAGATTCTCGGTTATAAGTTGCGCGTGTGTACCTTTATGGGAGTTCTACCGTTATATTTATAGGCATCTTGATAGAAGGCTGAGTCCTCGTAAGACTGTATTTTGGAGATTTCGGATCGCTTTAACGAAGTGCGTGGAGTCCTGCCTTAGCTGGAACTCCACATCCACCTTGCTTTAGCATGGAATCCTTATCCGTCATTAATCGTGTTTATCACTGGCATTTTATGCTATCTTACCGACATCTTTCCTTTACCCCATAGGATTATGGTTTCTCAGAGTGGTATTTTTTATTGAAATAAGTATATTCCGTGAATATTACTTATCCAACCTTAGCTTTGTATCAAAACTGGTCTTTAGACCTTATGACAGCTCCGTCTGGTGGTCGGGGCTGGCATACCCTGACTTTGTCACAGGTGATACTTTCCAGGGGTGCATAGGCGAAGCCGACTTTTACTCCCCAGGTCCGTATTTCTTGCAGTGCTGAGCTCTTAAGGTCTATCCTATTTATCATGATCTAATGGGTCCGTGGAGCCATTGAATGTCTCTAATTGCGGCATCTTGAATTTCCTTGGGAGAGGCAGCCCCATGACCTCGTTTGTAAAGGGTGAATCCGTATTCTGCACCAACTCTTCTATCGTAGCAGGAGTTTGTGCTTTAATATGTTTTATCAGCCCTTCAATCTAGTCCTGCATTTTAAACAGTACCTCTTACTCGTTGGGCAGCTTCTCTAGAGGTGGTTTGCTATGCTTCCTCCAATTTTGGCTTTCCTTTTCACTGGATTCGCCTTCTTCCTTGTCATCTTCTTCTTCATGTCGACTATGGCATAAGTTTAGGATGCTTGGCTCCGAGATCTGCTTTTGAAGATCTACATTCTCCTGCATCGCAGTCTGTAACCCTTGGTTTAACGTTTTTATTTGCTCTTGCAAGAGAGCAAATGCCTTTGGGGTCATTTCAGCGCCTCTTGTAATAACTCTGAATTTTGATAAATAAAAAAAATTGTTTTATATTCGAGTTATTATTTAAATTACTTGGATTGATTTAATTTTCTTTTATTTCCTTGTAGTTTGTCATAATTACACTTTAGCCCTTCAGAGTTCGTTTCTTGACTTTAAGCCCTACTTGGCAAGTCTAGTTAGTTTCTAACCAATTAGTTGGAGGAACCGAGCTAGGAAGTCACCTAGTTACCATAGATGGACCTTTTTGCCATCTTTGAACCTTGTGAACCTTTCAACCCTAGACTTGAAATTGTTTATTTATTTTCTTTTATTATTTTGATTTTCTTCTTTATCCATTGGACGATAAAAGTTAGGGGAACTGTTATCCATTGGATAATAGAAACCCTATTCTTTATATTAAAAGTATTCATTGAAAGATTTGATTAAGTACTAATATCTATAAAAGAATAGAATTTTATAATTGTTTAAAAGGACATTTTGGTTATTTTAATATAAAATTTCCTTTGTCCATTGGTCAATAAATACTTGGGGATTTATTATCCATTGGGTAATAGCTCCAATCTTCCTACTAAGTACTAGGATTTAATAAACTAGTCAATTTCTAAATTCCCATGTGATGTTGTACCTATATTTTATATTGTATGTACTTATTAGATTTAAAGCCTAAGATTTCCTAGGTACCTTGATATTATTTTCTATTGGGGTTTTGTACTCAATTGGATTAAGATAATGGGAAGGTGATCTCCCTTGATCACATTAGTACCTATGTATATATTATATATGTACTTGGATAACTAAAGAATTGACTTAGTACACATGTGCTTATTAACTAGTTTAATAAGAAAATCTTAGCCTTTAAGTTTCCTTGACTCAAGTACCAAAAGTACCTATTGTTTATTGTTTTCTTGTACATTGTAATATATATATATATATATATATATATATATATATATATATGTGTGTGTGTGTATATACTAGTGCAAGAGGAGAGAGAGAGAGAGAGAGAGAGAGAGAGAGAGAGGGGCCGAGAGAGATGAGATAAAGGCCAAGAGAGAGAGAGAGAGAGGAGAGATTGGATTGTACCTTGATTTGATCCCCATGATCTTCTTACATCTTTTAAATCCATGGTTGTATACTCTTCCAAGCAATATCTAACCTCCATTGTCCTATTTTGTACATTTATCAATTTTAAACTATGTACAAACTCACCTTTCTTACACAAATCTTCCAAGATCAAATCCAAAGGACTAAACCTAGCCATGCAAGCCTAGGACTAGACTTTGATCTTCCAAGAAAGCTTGATGTTTGGTATAACAAAATGAGATATGGAGAGAGAGAGAGGGGGCCGGCCTTGAGGGGGAGAGGGAGAGCCTTGCCTATAAATAGCAAGCTCACTCCAAGCTTGAACTCACACCTTCACTCATTGCTCCAGCTTCTCTCTAGAAAGTCTAAGTGTTCTTAGTTCAAAAAGTTCTAGTTTTCTTGAGTTTCTTGAGAGTTCTTGAGAGAAACCACCAAACCACTTCCATAACCACCACTAGATCTCTAAAATAGCTTAGTTTAGTTAGTAAGTTGTTTCTAAGAAGAGAAAAGTTCATCTCTCTTCCTTTCGAAGCAATCCGGAGCCGTTACGCCGCCGAATCACAAAACCGACGACCAATTCTTCGTAGCCGACTACTGCCAAGAAGTAAGGTAGGAATCCTAGTCCATTCACTCTATGTATGGTATAGATTTGTATGTTGAAAGGTAGAATCATCTTATTCCCTATCTCTAAGTATACGTAGAATGCTCCTAACCGTTTTCTTTAAATATATAAGGTTATCTTTCACCTATGATGTTTGAAACGCATGATAATTTACGAACTTGTTTTCGCTAAATGGAAGTTTGAGCATGTTGGAATAATCAACTTTTAACTTCGAATAAACATATGTTGTTTTGAACTTCCCACAAAGGAAGAAAGAACGGTTTTTGAAAGATAGAAACTTATCGCTTGTTTAGAAGTATTCGTATTTTGATCTTTAGGTTGGTTATGAGCATGCATACATGAATTGCTTGTGGTATAATATTGAGTTGGATGATCTTGTTAGATTAAAGATTACAATGAATGATGTCGTATGTGAAAAGTCCTACCGCGGAGTCAATGCATGAAAACGAGACACGGAAATCGAGAAAGTTAGAAACATGACACCTAGGGTGTGGTTAATGAAAATGTGTGTTTTGAAAAGGATGAAATGTTTTGGAAGCCGCAATGTGGCCAGACGTGGTAGCCCATTGTGTGGTGTGTGTTTTGTGTGCCAATGGGAACCCGGGACGGCGGAACCATTGTGAGGATACTCGGGAGACCGGAACGGCGGAACCGAGGTTGGGTGTGTGCTTGGTTATCCGCGGAGAGGAGCCAATGCAATGTGTGCCAATGGAAACCCGGGACGGCGGAACCATTGTGAGGATACTTGGGAACCCGGAACGGCAAAACCAAGGTTGGGTGTGTTAAAAACGAGTTTTTGAAATAATGAATGGGATATGAAATGAGGAAAATGAGACACGACTTACGAGATGTCGCGTAGGAGAAACTCATAACTCTTGGACACCAACGTTGATTGAATATCGAATGCGGATTTGTCATTGTTAATTATTTTGGCAAGATTAGCATGTGTTATGTGGAAATTGTTGACTTTATGATGTATTGTTTGTAAGTTAAGGGTCAGAGGGTTTGGATTATTCTATTGAGCGTTGTAGCTCACGGTGTTGCCTTTTTGGTGACCCTGACCTATTATATTGGTGGCGACGCCGGTATAATATGTCAGACCTCATAGATGAACAGGGTGAACTCTACACCTTGGAGACCTTCGGAGCCGAAGAGCTAGCCCGGATGGAGGAAGAAGCAGAGCAGTAGTTAGAAACCCTAGTTCCCTCCTTATTTGAATAAAAGTACTTTTGTAAGGTTTATGATGTAATATTGAGCCAAACTCTTAGACTCTATTTCAATTTTCAATAAAATTGTTTTTTTAACGTACCCAAGATTGGGGGCGTTACAGCTCTAGTTTTGCTTGTTGCTGCGGCTTTGGCCGCCTCTGCTACCTTAGCAGCTTTTTTGGCGGCGGCGGCATCCTTGGCGGTTTCGGCGGCCTTGGCAGCCCTCGCTGCGGCCTTTATGGCATCGTGGACGCCCGTTTTGTGGGGGTCTAAAGCCATTGTTATCTTGCTTGATCAGGTTTCTACCATACAAAGCTATTCACCGTAAGGAAAAAGTCGTTTCCCACAGACGGCGCCAGTTAATGAATCAACTTTGTCATCAGCTCCGACCTGATCTTGCAAAACAAAGCAAGAGCTCGAGTCACCAGTGTGGTGGCTTGCCCACCACCCTCCGATGCCTAAATCAGTAGAGTATTTGCTATATGGTGAGAGAATTGAGATTCTCGATTATGGGTTGCCTACCTTTTGTTGTAGTTCTACCGTTATATTTATAGGCATTTTGATAGGAGGTTGAGTCCTTGTAGGACTGTTTCTCATAGATTCCGGATTACCTCTTTGAGGAATGTTGAGTCCTGCCTTGGCTAGGAATGAATGTGCATCCCGCCTTAGCTAGAGATCCTTATCCGTTTTTTGATTATGCATATCACTAGCGCATTATGCTTATCCTATCGATGACATTCCTTTATCCCTTAGGATTTTGGTTTCTCAGTGTGGTCTTTTATTGGTATAGGTATATTCCATGGATAATATTACGAATATTATCCTCTCTGCCATAGCTAGGGGCTAAAGCTAGTCCTTGGACCTTGTGACAGCTTCGTCTAAAGAGCGGAGCTGGCACGCCCTAACTTTATTCCAGGTAGATTTCCAGAGAGGTTCAGATGAGGCTAGTTTATACTCCCCAGGTCCGTAATTCTCATAGCGCTGACCTCCTTGGGTTTACCATACTTATCAGTGGGTAATGAATGAGGTTTTCTCATGATCTCCTTCATGCATTTGGATTTGGTTATACCCTGAGAAGGCATCCATGAAGCTGAGGAGCTCATGTCTAGCAGTAGAATCTACCAAGGAGTCAATTCTTGGTAAGGGAAAGCTATTCTTTGGACATACTTTATTGAGGTCAGTGAAGTCTACACACATCCTCTATTTGCCATTGGCTTTCTTTACCATAACTACGTTGGCTAACCAATCAAGGTAGAGGACTTCGCGGATGGATTCTGCTTGTACAAGTTTGTCTACCTCCTTGGTTATAGCTTCATTCCGTTCTGGAGCAAATGTTCTTTTCTTCTGTTTGGCAGGGCACATGGTGGAATCCACATTTAATTTATGGGGTATGACCCTTGGGTTAACTCCTAGAATGTCCTCGTGGGACCATGAAAAAACATCTTTGTTCCTTCTTAGACTGTAGTAGCTCTGTTCGTGCCACTGTGCTCAATCCAGTTCCAATTCTTACTGCCCTTTCTTGCTGCCCCGATTCTAGGGGCTCTTCTATGAGCTTTTCTACTGGTTCTCCATGCTGGAGTTTTTCTTCATCACGTGTATCAAGACTTTCAATATTCTCATACTGCTTTCTGATCTCCTCTTATGCAACCAATTCCTTCTGGTGTTGGAAACTTTATCATCAAATGATACGTGGAGATTATTGCCCCAATTTTATTCAGGGTTGTTCTCCCCAGTATTGCATTGTATACTGAAGGACAGTCGACTACCATGAAGTCTATCATACATGTAGTTTGCCTTCCTTTTTTCCCCATAGTGACCGGAAGGGCTATTTGCCTTGTTGGGTAAGTAGGGGTGCCTGCAAATCCAACTAGTGGTGACATCATTGGCCTTAGCCTCTCTCGTCCAATCTTCAGTTGGTCATAAGCATGGAGGTCGTGGATGTCGGCCGAGCTCCCGCTGTCAATCAATACCCTTCTCGTGAGGTAGTTTGCCACGATAATGGTTATAACCAGGGGGTCATCATGAGGGATTTGGACTCCCTTGATGTCTTCTTCTGAAAAAATGATGGGTACTTCCTCATTTTTCTGAAATTTGGTGGGACGGCCAACTGTGTTTACTTCCAAGTGTTCCTCAGTTCTTAACTTTCTCAGGTGCACTTTTCTAGCATTGCTAGATTCTCCTCCTCCGGCAAATCCCCCGTGAATGACTTTGATTTCTCCTACGGGGGCTGACCGGGGTGTTGTACCAACTCTACCCTCTTTGTTTGTATCTTCTTTTTTGAAAGGTTTCTGGTACTTCTTCGTTACAAAACGTTGAAGTCTACCTCATTGGATTAGGTCCTCGATCTGTTGCTTTAGGTCAATACAGTCATCTGTGTTATGACCATGATCTTTGTGGAACCTACAATACTTATCCTTAGCTCTCCTACTAGGATCAGATCTCAGTTTCCCAGGCCACTTGAGGTCCGGATCGTCTTGTAGTTTGCTAAGAATTTGCTCTGCCATAGTTATGAGCGGAGTGAACTACTTGTATCTACCTTGAGGCAGTCCTCCCCCTCCCCGTTTTGGGGAGGACATAGAGTCCACCCTTTTTTCTTTAGTTTGCCTCCCATTTTGCGGCGGCTTCTCTTCTTCTTTTGTCTGATGGAGGAAACTCGCCAACCTGTGATGGCCTTGGTTAGGGATCAAAAACATCATGTGAATGCCTTGCATAGACAGCTTCCTCTGCATTCATGTGTTTCTGAGCTCTGAGCATAAGCTCTGCCAAAGTTTTGGGTGGTTCTTGAGACACGAGGTATAGGAACTATCCTGAATATAGTCTAGCTATGTATGTAGTTATACTCACATGATCGTCGGCTTCATCTATCTGGACCACTTCGTTGTTGAACCTTGTGGTGTAATCCTTTAATGACTCCCATCTTCCTTGCTTCACCGTTAAGAGATGTGTTACTGGTTTGCTGTAGTGTTGCCCAGCAATAAAGTAGCTTACAAAGCTTGTGCTAAGCTCTTTAAAGCTACGTATGCTTCATGGCTGGAGTTTATTGAACCATGTTCGGGCACTTCCTTTGAGTTTAACTGGGAATGCCTAGCACATTACTTCATTTGGTACTACTTGTAGATGCATCAGGGACTTGTATGTTTCCAAGTGGTCCGTGGAGCCATTGAATGTCTCTAATTGCGGTGATAAGTAAGACACACCTAAGGAGCTCAGCACTACCAGACTTGCGGATTTAGGGAGTGCGAGCTAGCTCCACCAAACACCTATGGGGGCTTACGGGGAGCGGAGCTATAACCTTCCAGCTCCGTCCCCCAGACGAAGCTTGAAGGAAGTCCAAGGACCAGCTCCGGCCCCTAGCTTCAACGGGAAGCATGACGTTTACGATATCACACGAGAAATATACTTATTTCGATAAAGATGCCACGACAAAAAGGATAAATCCTAAGGGATAAAGGAAGGGTAAGATAAGCCCAAAATGCCAAAGATATGCATGATCATAGATGGGTATGGAATTCCTAGCTAAGGCAGGAATCCCATAGACTCCTAGCTAAGGCGGGACTCCACACTCCTTAGAGAGGAGATCCGGAACCTACGAGGTATAGGCCTACGAGGACTCAAACTCCAATTACAATGCCTATAAATATAGCAGTCGAACTCCAATACCAGAGACGAACTCTACAACAAAGAATCTCAATTCCTCTACCAAATGACAAGGATTCTACTGAATTAGGCATCGGAGGGTGGTAGGCACGCCACCACACCGGTGACTCAAGTTATCAGCTTTGTTTTGCAGGTCTAGGTCGGAGCTGTCATCAAAGCTGCTTCATCAGCTGGCACTGTCTGTGGGAAACGACTTTTTCCTTACGGTGAACGGCTTTGTATGGTAGAGACCCAATCAAGCAAAACGACAATGGCTTCAGATCCCGAACGAATGGGTATGGACGACGCCGCAAAGGCCGCCGCTGCTGCCAAAACTGCCAAGGCAGCCAAAGTAGCCAAAGCAGCAAAAGCCGCCAGGGCCGCTGCCGTCGCCGAAAAGGCCGCTAAGGCAGCAGAAGCGGCCAAGGCCGCCGCGGCAAACCCAGCAAGAGGTAATCAGATGACCCCAGAAGCGTTTGCCCATATGCAAGAGCAGATAAAAACTTTAACTCAAGGGTTACAGACTACAATGTAGGAAAACGCGAACTTACGAAAGCAAATCTCTGAGCCAAGTATCCCGAGATTGCAAAATAGTCACCACGGAGACGACGAGGACATGGAGGAAGGCGAATCTAGTGAAAAGGAAAGCCAAAACTGAAGAAAATATAGTAAGCCACCCCTAGAGAAGTCGCCCCACGAGCAGGAGGCGATACTCAAGATGCAAAACCAGATCGAAGGATTAATGAAGCATGTCAAAGCACAAATCCCTGCGCCACGGTAGAGGAGTTGGCGCAAAACACGGATTCACCTTTTACACCTGAAGTCATGGGGCGTCCTCTTCCAAGGAAGTTTAAAATGCCCCAATTGGAAACATTTAATGGCTCCACGGACCCGTTAGATCATTTGGAAACATATAAATCCTTGATGCACCTACAAGCAGTGCCAGACGAGGTAATGTGTCAGGCGTTCCCAGTTACCCTCAAGGGAAGTGCCCGAGCATGGTTCAACAAGCTCCCACCGGGAAGTATACGTAGCTTCAAAGAGCTTAGCACAAGCTTTGTAAGTTACTTCATTGCTGGCCAGCGCTACGGCAAACTAGCAACGCACCTCTTGACGGTGAAACAAGGAAGATGGGAATCATTAAGAGAATACACCACCAGGTTTAATAAAGAGGTGGTCCAAATAGATGAAGCCGACGATAACGTGAGCATAACTGCATATATTGCTGGGTTGTATTCAGGAAAATTCCTATACCTTGTGTCTCAAGAGCCACCCAAAACCATGGCAGAGCTCATGCTCAGAGCTCAGAAGCACATGAACGCAGAAGAAGCTGTCTACGCAAGGCGTACACGTGATGGTTTTGATCCTCAAACAGGACCATCACAGATTGGCGAATTCCCTCCAACAGACAAGAGGAAGAGAGAAGCTGTCCGCAAGTTAGGAGGTGAACCAAAAAACAAAAAGGTGGACTCAAGGTCATCTCCGAAGAGAGGAGTAGCCGGAGGGCCGCCCCAAGGAAAGTACAAGCAGTTCACTCCGCTCATAGCCACAGCAAAGCAAATCGTCAGCAATCTGCAAGACGATCCATGTAACACCCCGATTTTTGGGAACGTTAATTTAATAAATTTTCCACATTTATTAAATGGAAAGAAACATAAAGTCATTACAAGCCAACTTATCCCCAAATTCGTGTTACACTTATTTAAATAGATAAGGGAGGGGTACTAGGGTAACTTCTACTCCTCTGGACGTCCGTCTTCTTCTGCATTATTCTGCTCAGCACCAAACTCTTCCAAATTATAAAATTCCCCTTGTATGTGTCTAAAATCTGGCATAAGATGCCAGGGTCACAAAAGTAACACCGTGAGCAATTGAGCCCAATAGCTAACTCTTACCCCTATGTCCCATACACTAACAAAAATAACATATAACAATTTATCAAAAACAAAATTGAGCATCACAAAAATACTCAAAGGTGTCGGTGTCTTTCAGAGTTATCGCAGCGTATCGTAAACCGTGTCATCATTTTTCAAGTATCGATTCCACTTTCCATTTTATTTTCTCGAGCACCGGTTCCGCTGACCATCTTTCAGGACCTACCGGGCTCCCAGGCTAAGTTCAGATTTTGCCACCCAAAAGCACTGATTCCGCTGACCGTCTCTTTCAGGACCTGTCGGGTTCTTAGTCTTTAACCATTTCCCATTTCATAACGCATACACGGCACTAGTTACGCTGACCATCCTTTCAGGACCTACCCGGCTCCTAGGCCACACACGCACACCCGAGCCATGATTCCGCCGACCATTCTTTTAGGACCTACCGGGCTCTCATGCTCACACACGCACACTTGAGCCATGATTCCGCTGACCATCTTCCATGGACCTACCGGGTTCTAATGCTCACACAATCATTAATCTTTTCCACATTTCATTTCTCGTTTCTCGTGTTTCTTAGACATGCATCATTTTCTCGCGCTCACATTATTCTTTCAAAGTTTGCTACAATTATGCGATAATAATAAATCACTAATTTCATGCATTTCTATTTTTGACAACATTAAAAATTATAACATCACAACTTATCAACAAACATGCAATTAATTAAGCATTACAATGATAAAATCAACTTCTCAACTTAAACATTTTAATCATGTGATATCATAAAAATAATAAATAAATAGTTAAACATGTAGCACATCAACATTATACTTAGGTGAGCAGATAAGAGGTTTCTACCGTTCTTCTTGGCGGTAGAGCAGCTATGGAGTACGTCGGGTGAAAATGCGGACGAAGTAACGTTGTTTCGGCTTGATCGAAGAATTTAAAGAGAAGAGTTTTTTTTTTCCCTCTTTCTCTTCCTCCCCTTCTATTCTCTCTCTAAGCTAACAATTGGAATGAGAAGTAAGGAAGCGAGGTGTGGTGTGTGGAGGGAAGGAAAGGAGACTTGCCTATTTATACTAATAACAAGAAGAATCTAGATCACATCTAGAGATCAAATCAAATCTAATAAAATCTAAAGCAAATCTTATATAATCTAAGAAAATCCAAGTATATCTAATAATATTTAATCAAATCTTATAAAATCTTATAATATCCAATAAAATCTATATAATATCTAACAAAATCTTTATAATATCTAATAAAATCCAATCAAATCTTAATATATCTAAGTATATCTTAGAATATCCAATCATATCTTATCCTAATCATATCACATCTAATAAAATCCAATGAAATCTTATCCTAGATTTTTAGGATCACGGACCGAAGGTTAGGGTTTGCATGTACACATATACTTATATATAATAGGGTTTTAGTATTTTCTTTTCTTAAAAAAAAATTATATCATTTACTAAAAGAATAGTAAATTAAAATATAAGAATTGCAAGATAAATGTTTAGTATTTATTATGAAAAATTAGGGTTGTTACAACCAATCCCCCTTAGCAAATTTCGTCCTCGAAATTTAAATACGCATTATGATGGAAATAGGTGAGGGTAATTCTTTCGGACAACATCCTCTCGTTCCCAGGTAGATTCTTCTACACCTTGGTGCCTCCACAGAACTCGCACTAATTTGATCACCTTCCCTCGAATATTCTTTTCACTGTGATCTTGAATCTCTATTGGTTGTTCCTCGAATGTCGTGTCGTCATTTAGAGTGACGTCTTCCCAGTTGATAACATGAGTGGGATGAGCTATGTACTTGCGTATCATGGAGACATGAAACACATTGTGAACTCGATCCAGCTATGGCGGTAATGCCAAACGATAAGCTACCTTTCCTATCTTCTCTAAAATATCGAATGGTCCAATATATCGTGGTGACAATTTCCCCTTTTTCCCAAATCGAATCACCCCCCGACTCGGTCTGATTTTGAGAAACACATGATCTCCAACTTGAAAAGATAGGGGTCTGTTCCTCTTGTCCGCATAGCTTTTCTGTCGGCTCTGAGTAGTAATTAGCTTCTGTCGTATCACTTTGATCTTTTCGATTGTGCTTCTGACCAAATCTGGTCCAACTAATCCAGCTTCTCCAACATCAGTCAAACAAACAGGCGAGCGACAGGGTCGTCCATACAAGACTTCATAAAGTGCCATCTCAATACTTGACTGATAGCTATTGTTATAAGCGAATTCAACCACAGGTAAATGTCATTCCCAATTCCTAGAGAAGTCAAGTGCACAAGCTCTCAACATGTCTTCCAAAGTTTGAATTGTCCTTTTTGTCTGTCCGTCCGTTTGAGGATGAAAGACGGTACTGAGTCGAATGTCTGTTCCCATCACTTTCTGCAATCCCTTCCAAAAGTTTGACACAAACTGTGGGTCTCGATTAGATATTATGGACATAGGTACTCCGTGTAATCGCACAATCTCTTGAATATAGAGCCAACTTAGAGTCTCCATGTTTTCAGTCATTTTTACTGGTAGAAAGTGTGCAGACTTGGTGAGACGGTCGACGATTACCCAAATGGCGGTGTTTGATTTTGTGACTGGGTTGATTTTGGTGATCTGGGCAACCCAGTCACAAAATCCATAGAAATGTGCTCCAATTTCCAGGTTGGAATCGGTAAGGGTTGGAGATCTCCCCCTAGCTTCTGATGCTCAGCCTTGACTTGTTGACAAACCAAGCAAGTTAACACAAAGTTAGCCACATCCTTCTTCATTCCCTCCCACCAATATGTTCTTCGCAGATCATGGTACATCTTCGTACCACCCGGATGAACAGCGAAGTTTGAGTGATGAAATTCTCGTATTACGGCTTCTCGGAGGGTGCCAATGTTAGGTACAAAAATCAAACCCCTGAATCTAAGGCTATTGTCGGTGTGAATTGTCCACCCAGTAAGGGCTTTTCCTGCAGCTATCTGGAACCGTATAAACTCACAATCTTGTTTAAACCTTTGCGCCAGTAAGATTTCTTGGTGTAGTGCAGGTACAACAACAATAGCACACAAGTGTGCTTGTCCATTGTTTGATGATGGTTGCAGGTTGAACTCGTTAAGTGTCTCCACCATCTCCCATTCTTTCATAGCTACCTTAGCTTTCTGCTCTCGATTCTTTCGACTCAAAGCATCAGCTACCACGTTAGCTTTGCCTGGGTGGTAAGACATGGTAAATTTGTAATCCTTGAGATACTCCATCCACCTTCTCTGTCTCATGTTCAGCTCTTTCTGAGTGAACAAGTATTTGAGACTCTTGTGGTCGGTGAAAACTTCAAATTGCTCACTGTATAGATAATAATGCCAAGACTTGAGAGCGAAGACCACAGCTGCCAATTCCAAATCATGCGTAGGATAATTCCTCTCATGTGGTCTAAGTTGACAAGATCCATAGGCAACAACCTTCCCATCTTGCATCAGTACACAACCCAAACCATCCTTAGAGGCGTCACAATAAACTGTATAACCTACATTTCGCTCTGGAATGATAAGTATGGGTGCACTAGTCAGTCTCTTCTTCAGCTCTTGGAATGCTTTCTCACAAGCTTCACTCCATTCAAACTTGACCCCTTTTTGTGTTAACCTTGTCATCGGCTTGGTGAGGATTGAAAAGTCCTCAATAAATCGTCGATAATAACCAGCCAATCCTAAAAAACTTCTGATTTAAAACACTGACGTGGGTCGCTTCCAATTCAATATAGCTTCTACTTTGCTATCATCCATAGCGATTCCTTCCTTAGACACAACATGTCCCAGGAATTTAACCTTCTCAAGCCAGAACTCACATTTGCTAGCCTTAGCATAGAGTTGGTTATCTCTTAGCACTTGTAGTACGATTCTGAGGTGTTCTTCGTGCTCCTCCTTTGTGGCTGAGTATATCAATATGTCATCAATGAACACAAGCACAAATCGGTCCAAACAAGGTTGAAAGATTTTGTTCATGAGACACATGAATATAGCTGGAGCATTAGTGAGTCCAAACGACATCACCACAAACTCGTAATGTCCATATCTGGTTCTGAATGCAGTCTTGGAAATGTCTTTGTCTTTGATCCTTAGCTGGTGGTACCCTGATCGAAGGTCAATTTTTGAGAAGCAAGTTGCTCCTCTCAATTGATTGAACAGGTCATCGATTCTAGGCAACGGGTAACAATTTTTGATCGTGACACGGTTTAGTTGCCTATAGTCGATGCAAAAACGGAGTGTTCCTTCTTTCTTCTTCACAAATAAGGCTGGTGCTCCCCAAGGTGATGTGCTTGGTCGGATATACCCCTTGTCAAGCAGGTCTTGCAACTAATTCTTGAGCTCCTTCAATTCAGCTGGTGCCATGTGGTATGAGGCCATAGAAGTTGGTGCAGTTCCAGGTTGTAGTTCTATTGTGAAGTCCAACTCTCGGCGAGGTGGTAATCCAGGGAGTTCGTCAGGAAAGACGTCAGCATATTCGCAGACAACATGTGGCAATCCTAACTCCTTACGATCAATTTCTTCCAACTTGAGACTTGCTAGCCATCCAAATAGCTGGTCTTGCCACCTTGACCGTCGGTTTGTTGGATTTGGAGGTTGTCTATCCCTCTTAAATTTGAAACAGGTTCCATTAGAAGCATAAGCTGTCACCATCTTTTGATGGCAATCTATGACAGCTCGGTGTGACGATAGCCAGTCCATTTCCAAAATTATATCAAAGTCAGCCATATCGATTACTCGCAAGTTAAGCGTAGGTTGGCCACTTCTATCTCGCACCCTTTACAGATTAGGTTTACAAATATCTTCCCTCCCAAAGGTGATGTTACGTTCATACAATCCTAAAGGTTCTAATTCTAATTCTAGTGCATTTACACAAGCAGTAGAAATGAACGAATGCGAAGCTCCGAAATCGAATAAAGCTTGAACACAAGTACTGAATAGCAGTAGCGTACCTTGGATCACAGAGGGATCCTGTTCCTCCTCTTCAGCTTGCAGAGCAAAGATACGCCCTCCAGTGTTCTGCTGTGTTCCAATGGGTTTCTTGCCATTCCAAATTTTCTGCGGTGGCTTAGCTACTTGTGGCATCTTGACATTTTGTTGCGACTGTAGTCCACCTTGATTTTGATTGCCAAAGCCAACAGATTGGAATTGTTGTCGATTCCCACCTCCCATTGGTCTCTCCCTTCTGGGCTGGGGACATTGACTACTATAGTGTCCCAGAGCTTGACAATTGTAGCACTACATAGTCGAAATGTCCCTAACAGTCCCCTGCGGCGGCCTCTAGAATTGATTCTGCATTGGTCTAGTGTTCCTCCATTGCTGGTTGTTGGGCTGCTGATTGAATGGCCTAGCTGGGTATGGTCCTCGGTGGTTGTTGTTATTGCTACTCTGGCCAGTTCTAATTGGTCCTCCAACGGTGGTCACCGTCTTTTTCAATCTTGCCTTAGAGTCCATGTCTTCCGTTTCCAGCCTCAATGCACATTTCACCACTTCAGAATAAGTGGGAAAAGCGTGCCCAACCACAGCCGTACGAGTTGAATTGAGCCCCCATTCGAACCTCCTTGCCTTGTCATCTTCTGTCAGAATGATATTCTGAGCATAGCGTGATAGCTCTTCAAACTTGGCGGCATACTGGGTCACCGTCATCGATTCTTGCTGGAGGTTCATAAATTCCTGCGCCTTTGCTTGTTTCATCGGTGTGGGAAAGTACTTGTCTAGAAATATGTTCTCGAACTCAGCAAATGTCATAGTCGTGACATTGTGAGTTGTTTCCATTAACTCCCAACAATTACGAGCCTCTCCTTTCAGCTGATAGGTGGTCAGGTGATTAGCACCCAAGATTGTATAATCTTGGGGCTTTAATCCTCTAATTTGTAGCTTTTTTATGTTTAAGGAGTCGTTTTTATCCCATAATGCACGTAAGGTATTTTTGTGTGTATTTCAGGAAAAACGTGCTAATAAGGCAGTTTTGAACGCCAAGAGACGTTCCGGGGTGCAACCAAGTGTTCAAGTGCCCGGCGGTATACATTTCATTATCACCGGATCCTAACGGCATCATATGAAGCCTCGTAGGTTGTTCGGTGGTCAAAGTTGGCAAGGAGTGAGCCAAAGTGTATCAAATGAGGCATTTGCATGGAGGATGGCCATCGAGGGTATCCAAGAGTACAAGGCCATAAGGCATACTTCTGCCAAGTCCCGTTGATCATGAAATGAAGCATTGGAAAGCCGTCGGGGCACGCCAAGGCATGATGGCCTAAGCTGACCTTGTTCTGCAGTTTTCACACAGAGGTACCAATACCTCATTTTTTAGGTATTGGTACTATCATGCCGAATTAGAAGACAGTTGAGTTGGTACCAATACCTCATTTTTTAGGTATTGGTACCAATGCATTTCGACCAGCTTTTTGTGCTGAACATTTCAACCTTCCATTAATAGAAAGTTTCCACTTTTGACATATTTTTGGGATATTTTAGGGACCTTTTGGTCCATTGTATGGCTGATTTGTAAGGCCTATAAATAGCTTTGTAAGCCATTATTGGCCATTGTGTAATCTTTCAACTTTAAGTCTTTTAAATTCCTAGAGCTCCTTTGGTAAGTTTCAAGCTTTTCTTACTTGTTTTCTTCAAGAGTACTAGCAAGTAATTAAGTTACGTTAATTTCTCATAGTATTAAAGTTGCTCGTGTGGTTTGGATCACCTTACAAATCAAGTTTATTTCCATTTTTATCGGTTAATTATGTTTTCAGTTCTTAGCATGCTTTCTAGTCTTTTTACTATGTGTGAGTAGTTCAAAGGTTAAGTCATGGGGTGAGGTTCACCCTATGGATAAGTCGATTAAATGGTTTCTCTTAACTTTAGCTTAATTTCAAGGTTTTGAATGAATTAAACTCATGATTTCTAGTTTTGATCATGGGGTTGGTGGCTTCTTTGATCAATGAAGTTTATCGCCTTGTGCTACGAGCTTGATAATCCTACGCGTGCGAACGATCTTTTTTCGTCTCTCACTTGCGTTAAATGAGTTCAATTTGAATTAGAGCTTTGAATTAAGTTATTAGCAGTCTTCAGCTTTTAATTCTTCTAGTGGAATCCGAACGGTTTCGGTCCACTCATGAGTTAGATGAAGGAACCGTTTGACGGCTAAGTCGTGGGTAATCGATCCGTTTGACTCGACCATCTTAACCTAGTTTATTTCCAAGTTTAATTTCGTCAATCGAATCGAAAACCAAAGTTGGCCGCTTGAACGCCGCAATCTTTAAGCAACTTCTATTCCAAATTCGCTAAAGGAGATTTCTCTGTGGGAACGATCCGGTCTTACCGGTTACTATGCTTTCAATGACCTAGCCCTACGCTTGGGGTGTGAACCTTTCTAAGAGGTTAGGTTGCGACGAAGCACCAGGGCCACATGGTCTCCATCTTGAGTGATATCCAAAGTTCGGAATATCACCTTGGTTTCTTTCAGCAAGGCTTCTGCCAGGGTCGGGTCAGGTCCTCCATGGAAGGCTGGTGGTCGACGCTTGCAAAACTCATTCATCGCTTGCGCACGAGTCATCGGTCCCTGTGCGGTGGTGGTCGGTTTGCGTTGTTAGTTGCTGCGATGAAGGCTTGCAGCAGTTGGGCCAGGTCTACCGTTCCGTTCGCTTGGTTAGTAATTGGCGGACCATTGGATGTTGATCTTCCATTCTGTCCATTACTAGTATTATCATTTCCTAAGCTATTTCGCGTAGTCACCATCTACAAGTTAAAATTTCTAAGGATTTAGTATAGAGGCTTCATCTATATAAGAAAGGCTATATATTAGACTTAACAATGTAATGTGCAACCGTACACAAACAGTAGGCAGACACAAGGGTAAGTGTGCGTACATAAATAATGATCAAGTACTAAAAGAAGCATATAAAACAAGCAATAATTGAAACAAGTCGAGTACCTCAGAGATAGTCAAGGCTTCCTAAGTTAGGTTTTCGTCATCCCTCTTCCTAACTACTATATTAAAAGTCTAACCACTGCTAAGCCTTCCTAACTGATCTAGAAGATGTCCAAATATCGGACCGTATATACGCCTATCTCAGTCTCGTAGGGTGCTTCATCTACAAGGAAAGATATATATATTTTGAATTTCCAAATTCCACATTCGATCCTTGATTTAAGTCATCATCCAATTGTTCAGAAATTCCCAGCTCGGCGATACTGCCAATTTTCACACCTTGCTTTAACCCGGAGGTTGTTCTGTCAAAATTCCACCACTATGCCAAAAATTGCCTTTGCCGGCGGTTTTTTTACCGGCGGTAATAAAACCGTCGGAAAAGAGTCTTATTACCGGCGGTAATGACAAACCGCCGCAAAAGGTAATTATAAACGCCGTTTATTAACGGCATTAGTAAAACCGCCGGTAAAAGTAACTATTACCGGCGGTAATGTAAAACCGCCGGTAAAAGTAACTATTAACGGCGGTAAGCAAAAACTGCCGGTAATAATACATTATAATATAAATATTATTATTTTTCTAATAAAACACATAATTTTATGTAGCTCAGTGGGTAAGTGCTCGGGTATTAATCAACGGGTTGCGGGTTCGAATCTCGGCAATGTCAATTTTTTTTCCGAAACTATTACCGGCGGTACAAAAACCGCCGTTAATAGTTCGAAACCATTACCGGCGGTAATTTACCGCCGTTTTTGTATTTCCGACAATTGTTTTGCCGACGAAACTTTTACCGGCGGTAATTTATTTTTACCGGCTGTAATGTACTTTTACCGGCGGTTTTGAGACTATTACCGGCAGTTTTTTAATGCCGCTAATGGAAAAAAATGGCGTAGTGCACCCAATTTGGGACGGTAAACTTAAACTCATTTCACGTTTGTGCAATGGTTGAACTATCTTATGGTCTACCCATACTTCCCAAGGCCGAGGTTTTAAACCTAGGGCTCTGATATCAAGTTGTAACGCCCCGATTTTTGGGAACGTTAATTTAATAAATTTTCCACATTTATTAAATGGAAACAAACATAAAGTCATTACAAGCCAACTTATCCCCAAATTCGTGTTACACTTATTTAAATAGATAAGGGAGGGGTACTAGGGGACGTCCGTCTTCTTCTGCATTATTCTGCTCAGCACCAAACTCTTCCAAATTATAAAATTCCCCCTGTACGTCTCTAAACTCTGGCATAAGATGCCAGGGTCACAAAAGTAACACCATGAGCAATTAAGCCCAATAGCTAACTCTTACCCCTATGTCCCATACACTAACAAAAATAACATATAACAATTTATCAAAAACAAAATTGAGCATCACAAAAATACTCAAAGGTGTCGGTGTCTTTCAGAGTTATCGCAGCGTATCGTAAACCGTGTCATCATTTTTCAAGTATCGATTCCACTTTCCATTTTATTTTCTTGAGCACTGGTTCCGCTGACCATCTTTCAAGACCGACCGGGCTCCCAGGCTAAGTTCAGATTTTGCCACCCAAAAGCACTGATTCCGCTGACCGTCTCTTTCAGGACCTGTCGGGTTCTTAGTCTTTAACCATTTCCCATTTCATAACGCATACGCGGCACTAGTTCCACTGACCATCCTTTCAGGACCTATCGGGCTCCTAGGCCACACACGCACACCCGAGCCATGATTCCGCCGACCATTCTTTTAGGACCTATCGGGCTCTCATGCTCACACACGCACACTTGAGCCATGATTCTGCTGACCATCTTCCATGGACCTACCGGGTTCTCATGCTCACACAATCATTAATCTTTTCCACATTTCATTTCTCGTTTCTCGTGTTTCGTAGACATGCATCATTTTCTCGCGCTCACATTATTCTTTCAAAGTTTGCTACAATTATGCAATAATAATAAATCACTAATTTCATGCATTTCTATTTTTGACAACATTAAAAATTGTAACATCACATGTAACGCCCCTGAATTTTGGTCAGTAAAAATTTCGTTAAATATTTGAATTTTATTTGAATTACTTATTTTCTCTTGAGTGGCTATATGATTTCTTGTTAATTTCCATCGTAGTTAGATTTTGGTCATTGGTTAAACTCTCGACTAGAAACCCTACTTGACCAATTTAGTTAGTTTCTAACCAACTAGTTGGAGGAACCGAGCAACCAACTCACCTAGTTACTAGATGAACCTTTTGAACCTTTTGCCTTTACCCATTGGTCCATATTGTTAGGGTAATTTTTGTCCATTGGACAATAAGCTTTTCATTATAATATTTGACTAAAAGTACATGTAGTCTTTTCAAATCTTATTTTAAGTATAAAAGTACTTGTACTTCTTTTATCCATTGGTCTTTAACCGCTAGGGAAACTATTATCCATTGGGTAATAGCTCAAATCTTCCTACCAAGTTCAAGGATCCTACTTTATATTCAAGGGTTGATTTCCCATGTGATTTTATGCATTAAAATATTAGGGTATATCTAAACCCTAGATTTCCAAAGTACTTTATTGAATAAAATAGTACTTGTACTTTATTATTATTTTAATAGAGAGAATCCTAGCCTTTTATTTAATTGGGGTACTTGGTACCACACCTATATTTAAATATAGGGCTTTTGTCACATGCTTTAAAGGACAACTTTGATTATTTTAGTATAAAAGTTTTCTTTTAACTTTTGTCCATTGGACAATAAAAGTTAGGAGAATTATTATCCATTGGATAATAGAAACCCAATTCTTTATATTAAAAAGATTTAATGAAAGATTGAACGAAGTACTATTATAATTGCTTAAAAGGACGTTTTGGATTATTTTATTAGAAAAGTTTCCCTAGTAACTATTGTCCAATGGATAATAAAAGTTAGAAGATTTATTATCCATTAGGTAATAGGTTGTTCTTTCAACCAAGTACATGGGTTATTAAACTAGTCTTTTTTCTTAAACCCCATGTGATGAAGTACATATTATTTTATTATAAAAGTACTTAGTAGCCTTAAGACCTAAGTTTTCCTAAGTACTCTTATATTATTTTATATTGGGGTTTTGTACCCAATTGGATTAATTTATTGAGGAGATGATCTCCCAAGATTGCTTAGTGCCTAAGTATACATAGATGTAGGTACTTGGTTGAGTATTTAATTGCCTTAGTACACATGTGCCAAATTTATTAGTTTAATGGGGAAATCTTGACCTTTTAAGACTACCTTTGATCTTTTGTACAAAAGTACCTATATTTTATTTGTATTCTTGCATTGTAGTGTATATATATATATATATATATATATATATGTGTGTGTGTGTGTGTGTGTGTGTGTGTACTTTTGCACAAGAGAGAGAGAGAGAGAGAGAGGGGGAGGGAGGGAGATTTGTTTTATAAGTCACCATAGATTTTCTTCCACCAAAATCTTTCCAAATCACATCCATAGTACAAATCTAGTCAATCATGGCCTTTTACCTATTGGACAATAATTGTTAGGAAAATTTTTACCCATTGGGTAATAGCCAAGGTTTTGGCTATAAATAAAGCCATTCCCATGCCATTCAACTCACACCTTTCCAATCTTCAACTTCTCTCTCTAGAATTCCTTTGTTCTTCATGTTCTTGAGTTGTTCTTGAGTTCTTCAAGAAACTCATCCAAAGCCGCCACTAAACCGCCACCCGACCACCCTTCAATCCATAAAGTAGAGTAGTGTTAGTCAAGAAGAAGTTTTGAGAGAGACCCTTCTCTTTCGAAGCTACCGGGAGCATTCCGTAGGAGGTTACTCCATCCGATAGCCGACTTGCCTTTCGTAGTCGTCACTACCGCCAAGAAGTAAGGTAAAACCCCTTGCTCCCTAACTCTACGTATAGAACCGTATGTTAGAAAGTAGAATACCTCTACTCACTTCCCTAAGTATAAGTAGATTATCCTTAACGGATTTCGAAAGATAGAACTTATCATTTGTTTAGAAGTATTTGTATTTTGATCTTTAAGAAGATTATGAGCATGCATATATTAATTGCTTGTAGTGTGATAAAGCATAAGTGATTTCACTCCAAGGGCGTCCGTACATCTGGCGTTGTGCTTTGAATAAGCATAAGTGATACACTCCAAGGGCGTCTGTACATGTGGCGTTATGCTATAAGTGGTGATTAAGCGTAATAAGTAATATAGAATTGGATGATCTTGTTAGAATGATTCATGCTTATTTTTGTCCTACCGCGGAGTCTTTGCATGTAACGAGACACGAGAATCGAGAAAGTAGAAACGTGGCACCTAGAGTGTGATTAACGAAAGGAAATGTTTTCCGAGAAAGGAAATATTTTGAAACTACATGATGACCGGTTTTGGTTGCATAATGTGAGTTGTGTGTGTGCGTGTGTAAAAGTAAGATTTTTGAAAAACCCAATTAGAACCCGGAGCGGCGGAATCATTGTGGGAATACTCGGGAACCCGGAGCGGCGGAACCGAGGGTTTAGTTTTTTTTTTGAAAAACCCAATGAGAACCCGGAGCGGCGGAATCATTGTGGAATACTCAGGAATCCGGAGCGGCTGAACCGAGGGTTTTGAAGTGTGGCTTGGTTATCCGCGGTACAGAGCCAATGCAATTGTGTGCCAATGGGAACCCGGGACGGCGGAACCATTGTGAGGATACTCGGGAGACCGGAACGGCGGAACCGAGGTTGGGTGTGTGCTTGGTTATCCGCGGTACGGAGCCAATGCAATGTGTGCCAATGGGAACCCGGGACGGCGGAACCATTGTGAGGATACTCGGGAACCCGAAACGGCGGAACCGAGGTTGGGTGTGTTAAAAACAAATTTTGGTTTGAAAAAGGTGAAATATTTTGGAACCGCAATGTGGCCGGACATGGTAGCCCATTGTGTGGTGTGTGTTCCAATGGGAATCCGGGAAAGCGGAACCATTGTGAGGTTGTGTGCGTTCCCATGGGAACCCGGAGCAGCGGAACCATGGTGAGGTATGGCTTGGTTATCCGCGGTACGGAGCCAATGCTGGTGTGTGCCAATGGGAACCCGGTGCGGCGGAACCATTGTGAGGATACTTGGGAACCTGCAACGGCGGAACCGAGGTTGGGTGTGTTAAACAAATGATTTTTAAAGATAGATTGGTATGTGAAAATGTTGACACGGTCTACGATGAGTCGCGTAGGAGAAACTCAGAATTTTGGACACCAACGATAGTTGATTAACGAATATGGATGTGTCATTGTTAGCTTTGTATACATGTATCATGTGGAAATCGATGATTGTATAACCTGTTGTTTGTAAGTTATGAGTTAGCGGGTATGAGATTGTTCTGCTGAGCTTTTGTAGCTCATGGTGTTACCTTTGGTGACCCTGACATATTATATCGGTGGCGACGTTGGTATAATGTGTCAGTCCTTGTAGATGTTCAAGACGAACAGTTCACCTTGGAGGCTTTTGGAGCTAAGGAGTTGGCTAGGATGGAGGAGCAGGTGGAGCTGTAGTTAGGAACCCTAGAACCCCCTTCATTTGGGTAAATATTGAACTCTTGTGGGAGTTTTGTTGTAATAACGAGCCAGACTCCATTTGGTTTTATCAATAAAATATTTATTTAACGTACCCAAACTTCGGGCCGTTACATCACAACTTATCAACAAACATGCAATTAATTAAGCATTACAATGATAAAATCAACTTCTCAACTTAAACAATTTAATCATGTGATATAATAAAAATAATAAATAAATAGTTAAACATATAGCACATCAACATTATACTTAGGTGAGCAGATAAGAGGTTTCTACCGTTCTTCTTGGCGGTAGAGCAGCTATGGAGTACGTCGGGTGAAAATGCGGACGAAGTGACATCTTTTCGACTTGATCGAAGAATTTAAAGAGAAGAGTTTTTTTTTTTCCTCTTTCTCTTTCTCCCCTTCTATTCTCTCTCTAAGCTAACAATTGGAACGAGAAGTGAGGAAGTGAGGTGTGGTGTGTGGAGGGAAGGAAAGGAGACTTGCCTATTTATACTAATAACAAGAAGAATCTAGATCACATCTAGAGATCAAATCAAATCTAATAAAATCTAAAGCAAATCTTATATAATCTAAGAAAATCCAAGTATATCTAATAATATCTAATCAAATCTTATAAAATCTTATAATATCCAATAAAATCTATATAATATCTAACAAAATCTTTATAATATCTAATAAAATCCAATAAAATCTTAATATATCTAAGTATATCTTAGGATATCCAATCATATCTTATCCTAATCATATCATATCTAATAAAATCCAATGAAATCTTATCCTAGATTTTTAGGATCACGGACCGAAGGTTAGGGTTTGCATGTACACATACTTATATATAATAGGGTTTTAGTATTTTCTTTTCTTAAAAAAAAAATTTTATCATTTACTAAAAGAATAGTAAATTAAAATATAAGAATTGCAAGATAAATGTTTAGTTTTTATTATGAAAAATTAGGGTTGTTACAATCTAGACCTCAAGTGGCCTGGCAAGCTAAGAACCGATCCTAGTAGGAGAGCTCGGGATAAATACTGCAGGTTTCACAGAGAACTCGGACACAACACAGATGACTGCATTGACTTGAAACAACAGATTGAGGATCTAATTCAAAAAGGGAGATTTCAACGTTCTGTAACAAAGAAGCACCAGAAACAACCTAGGAGGGAAGACACAAACAAAGAGGGTAGAGACGGCACTACCCCCCGGTCAGGTCACATTGGAAAGATCAAGGTCATCCATGGAGGATTTGCTAGAGGTGGAGAATCCAGCGATGCTAGGAAGGCGCATCTAAGAAAACTGAGGACAGAGGAACATTTGGAGGTTAACACAATTAGCCGACCAAGTAAATTTTAGAGAAAAGAGGAAATACCTATAATATTCTTAGAAGAAGATGTCAAAGGAATTCAAATTCCCCATGACGACCCTCTGGTTATAACCATTGTCGTGGCAAACTACCTCGCACGAAGAGTGTTGATCGACAACGGAAGCTCAGCCGATATACTCTACCTCCATACTTATGACCAATTAAAGGTTGGACGAGAAAGGCTAAGGCCTATGGCTTCACCGCTAGTTGGGTTTGTAGGTACGCCTGTTTACACAGCTGGTCAGATAGCACTACCAATTACTATGGGAAAGGAGAGAAGTCAGATTACGCGTATGATTGATTTCATAGTAGTCGACTGCCCCTCGGCATATAATGCAATCCTAGGAAGGACGACTTTGAACAAGATTAGGGCAATAATCTCCATGTACCATTCGATGATAAAATTCCCAACGTCAAAAGGAGTTGCCTGTGTCAGAGGAGATCAGAAAGCAGCACGGGAATGTTACGTTACTTCACTCAGAGGAGCTAACATCACCATGAACATAGAGAATCTCGACACTCGGGATGAAGAAAAGCTCCAACATGGAGAACCCGTAGAAGAGCTTGTGGAAGAACTTCTGGAGCTATGGCAACCAGGAAAGATAGTGAGAATTGGAACAGGATTGAGCACGGCTGCAAAGTTAGAGCTACTACAATTCCTAAGAAAGAATAAAGACGTTTTTGCGTGGTCCCACGAAGACATCCCTGGAATTGACCCAAGGGTCATATCTCACAGGTTGAACGTTGACCCTATAGTGCGTCCTGTTAAGCAGAAGAAAAGAACCATTGCTCCGGAACGAAATAAAGCTGCAGCCAAGGAAGTAGATAAGCTCATACAAGCGGGGTCCATCCGTGAAATTCTTTATCCCGACTGGCTAGCCAACGTGGTCATGGTGAAAAAAGCTAATGGCAAATGGAGAATGTGTGTAGATTTCACCGACCTCAACAAAGCATATCCAAAGGATAGCTTTCCTCTCCCAAGGATTGATTCATTGGTAGATTCTACTGCCGGACATGAACTCCTTAGCTTTATGGATGCATTTTCAGGATATAATCAAATCCAAATGCATGAAGGAGATCAAGAAAAAACCTCATTTATCACCGACAGGAGATTATATTGCTACAAAGTAATGCCCTTCGGTCTCAAGAATGCAGGGGCGACATACCAGAAGTTGGTTAACAGGATGTTCAAGCAACAGATCGGACGCAACGTAGAAGTATACGTGGATGACATGCTGGTTAAAAGTGCTAAGGCATATAACCATGTTGCGGATTTGGAAGAAACCTTCCAGGTTCTCAGAAAATACCGAATGAAGCTCAACTCAACAAAATGTGCGTGGTGTCTCAAAGAGGGATCGAGGCAAATCCTGAAAAGATTCAGGCTATACTCGCCATGCGTTCACCACGGAATATCAAGGAGGTCCAAAAGCTCACAGGACGAGTTGCACCTTTGAGCAGGTTTATCTCACGAGCAACTGATAAGTGTCAAACATTCTTTAAGGTTCTAAAAAAGGCCTTTGAATGGACAACCTCAGAGGAAATAGCTTCCACCCAATTGAAGGAGTATTTAGCATCACCACCGCTGCTGAGTAGGACCCAAGGTGCAGAGAATCTATTCCTGTACTTAGCTATCTCCCCTCAAGCCGTCAGCACGATTTTGGTTCAGGAAGAGCAAAGAACCCAACTCCCAGTGTACTATACCAGCAGGGCGCTACGGGGAGCTGAATTAAGATACCCCAGAGCCGAAAAAATAGCCTTTGCAATGGTGATAGCAGCCAGAAGGCTACGGCCATACTTCCAGGCTCATCCAATCAAAGTGCTAACAGACCAACCACTTCGAAGAATTCTCCACTCCCCAGAGACATCAGGCCGGCTAATTCAGTGGTCAATAGAGCTTGGCGAATTTGATATAGAGTATAAGCCTCGAACTGCCATCAAGGTGCAGGTGCTGGCAGATTTCCTTGCAGAATACACGTATCCAGAGCCAGAGGAGCTCCCCAAAGAAGAACCCAAACCTTGGGTCCTTTAGGTTGACGGATCAACAACCAGAGAAGCAAGCGGAGCTAGCTTAATTCTAACATCTCCGAAAGGGCAACGCCTTAGCTACGTGCTTAGGTTTGAGTTCAAGACAACCAACAATGAGGCCAAATATGAAGCCCTAGTGGTTGGACTGGAACTGGCAAGTGCTGTTGGAGCTAGCCATGTGCTGGCCAAAAGCGATTCACAGCTGGTCGTGGGACAAGTCCTCGGAGAATATACCGTCAAGGAAGAAGTAATGCAGAAGTATGTGGATAGAGTGAAGGCCCAAGTTGCGAAACTGCAAAGCTTCAATATTGTCAGAATCCCAAGGGAAGAAAACAATGAAGCAGATTATTTGGCAAAGCTGGCCACGGCCAAGGAGGATGCTATTCCACGGAATACACCTATAAGATACTTCGAGTTGCCAAGTATCTTCCCCCCAGAAATACAAGTTCAAGCTATCAATTACAGTGCCTCATGGATAGGTCCCATAGTTGATTACATAACTAATGGGGCACTACCAGACGATAAGGTCAAAGCTAGGCAGCTCAAGATCAGAGCTGCAAAGTACCTGATGATGGGAGACGTGCTATATAGAAGAAGTATCTCATTACCCTACCTAAGATGTCTGACCACGATGGAGTCTACACAAGCTACGGAGTTTGACCACGACGGAGTCTACCAAGGAGTATGTGGGGATCACCAAGGTGGCCGCATGTTAGCCTACAAACTCCTCAGGTTGGGATACTACTGGCCCAGCATGCAAAAAGATTGCAACTCTATGGTCCGAAAATGTGAAAAGTGTCGGCGCTTTGCAAATATCATACACGGATCACCTACGGTTTTAACCCCAATGAAAGGACCTTGGCCATTCACCCAATGGGGATTAGACCTGATTGGCCCGCTTCCCATGGCAGCGGGCCAGGTCCAGTATGCCATAATAGTTATGGATTACTTTACAAAGTGGGTCGAAGCTAAGGCACTGGTCACAATCACAGCGGAGGTTACGATTGACTTTTTGTGGAAGTTAATTATTAGCCGATTTGGATTGCCACGAGTCATAATTATGGATCGAGGGAAACAATTTGACAATGCCCAGTTTAAAGCATACTGTATTTCTAAGGGAATACATGTGCATTATGCCTCTAAGGCTCATCCAAAAGCTAATGGGCTGGTCGAAGTTACGAATCGAACCATCAAAAAGGGGATTAAGAAGAGGCTGCGAGAGGCCAAAGGAACCTGGCCAGACGAACTTTATAATGTGCTATGGGCATATCGAACAACACCCCGAACTGCAACTGGAGAAACTCCATATTCTCTTGCATTTGGGGCAGAAGCAGTAGTCCCCATTAAAGTGGAATTCCTCAACTACAGGACCGCAAGCATCGACCACCAAGAAAACCAGGAAGATCTCAGGGCTGAGCTAGACCTTTTGGAAGAAACAAGGGAAACAGCAATGGCCAAAATGGCTGTCTATCAGCAAAGAATGGTCAAGTACCATGAAGCACAAGTTAGGCCAAGAAAGCTTTCGTACTGGTGATCTAGTTCTAAGGAAAGTAGATCCCACCAGAAGGAAGGTGGGCAAGCTCGACCCAAATTGGGAAGGCCCCTATCAGGTCTTACACCATGTCAAAGCTGGTGCATACAAGCTCGCAACCCTAAGGGGAAAAAAGCTACCAAACTTATAGAATGCAGAGCATCTCAAGAAATATTACAAGTAGGTGCTTACTATTGAAGTTTATTTCTATTTTTTAGAAGTTTCATTTCTATTTTTAGGAAACTTTCAGTTTTCAATAAAGCTTTAGCAGAAAAGATGTTTTTAGGACCACATGTTCTACTTATGAGCCCATGAGGCCAATAAAACTCCCCACGAGGGACAATTGTTTGCTTTTCCTCCTGTACGCATGATTAGAAAAGAGAAGCAGAAAAATAAAACTCAAATTTTATTAATAAATCCACACCCTAAGGGGTGTGGATAGCTTTTTACATAAAAACTTTGTGGGTAAAACCCACAAAGTTACAACCTAGTCACTACCTCCCTCCCTTGGAAGGGAGGGAATAGGAGGCGCCGGTTGCCCTCGGAAAGCTTCCAACTGGTCCCAGTTGGCTATCAGCACCATGCGGACCGTCTTCTCCATGACAGAAATAGATTCTGCCATGCCCTCCATCTTCGAAGCCAGCCCATCAATGGCTGCCTTCAAGTGTTGCAGTTCTTGACGCAAGTCAGAGATTTGCTCTTCATTCGCCATCACGAAGAGAGAATTGATTATGGAATGAGGAGTAATCTCTGAGACTTATTGGTATTTATAGCAAAAGTTAGACAATTCATTAACCGGTTGCTGAACCAATTGGCATGATCATAATCAAAGCTGTGGGTAAAACTGCCACCTTAAACTGCTTAGAATAATGGGAAGTTAAACATCCGATTACCTCGAGCAGTTGAAACGACTGCTTTCAAATTAAAGCAACAAATTTAAAACCCCAAGGGCTAATCTGGTATGTTACAAGCACGTAATTAATTCGACGTAGCACAGCTATGCCAAATAAAGAGCTCAGGAATAATATCCAAGCTCCTCGACGTAGCACAACTATGCAAAATGAAGAGCTTAGGAATAATATCCAAGCTCATCGACGTAGCATAGCTATGCAAAATAAAGAGCTCAGGAATAATATCCAAGCTCCTCGACGTAGCACAGCTATGCAAAATAAAGAGCTCAGGAATAATATCCAAGCTCACGGACGTAGCACAACTATGCAAAATAAAGAGCTCAGCTCATTAACGTAGCACAGCTATGCACTCTACGGAATTATAACTCACCCAATTGGTATCCCAAGGGAAATCAAATAAGCCTCTCCATTGTTTAAGCACAAACGATGAACACACTTAGGGGAGTAAGACGTAGTATATCTATGCAACAAAAAAGCAAGGATTTAAATAGAATTCCAAGCTTAACAGGCACATGAATTTAACGCCCCACTATTTTCTAAAAATAAACTCCAAAATACATTGTATTTTCAAATGCTTCTAGGCCCCTATTTTCTCCATAAATAAATTACATCACCAAAATAAACTTAAGCCGTCTTCTAAATAATCTTCTAGATACTCCAAAATTATCAACTCTTCCAAGACCTCTCCGAAATTAATCCTTATATGCTCCGATTCAATTTCCACTAATCCAGCTCCACACCTGAAAAAGAAATTATCCGGGAAGTATACGATACAACAGAATAACAAATCTCATAAGTCGAATCAATAAACAATAATCAACCACCAAGTTGAAGCAACAATCACAAGGGACCTCATACCATGTCCTCCTTAGTACATGACCAAAGACACTCCCCCAATACCTTCCTCACCGAGTCATCCTCGACCCATTCTGGCTATTGAATAGGCTATTGGTGCATGAGTTCACTCGATCCCTGTACTAAAAGATTCTATAGTACTCAGCCAACAACATCATATTCGATACCAATTATTCCACTTTCCAACAATATTCCATAGGAGTGAACAAATATCATGAGATAATCAAAAAGAGTACAAAATTGAGAGTGAAGAAAGGATTCCGGAAGAAGGAAGCATATCGTATACTCCCCGGATTACCTCAAATATGTTGTGAACCATATGCATAACCGAGTACCACTACTCCACACCAATTGAATTCGGTTTATCATAAAACACCTCGGCTCCTCCCCTATTTTCTCTTATTTTTCCGACTACTCTTTTTCACCTTTTTTTTTCTCTCTCTTAAAACTCAATCAAAGAAAACAAGAAATGAGGAGGTGTGGTGTGATGTGCATGGGTGTGAGGCTTACCTATTTATACTAGTAAGAAGAATAATCTAGATCATATCTAAAGAATCAAATCAAATCTTTATAATATCTAAAAATAATCTTATGTAATCTAATCATATCTTATATAATCTAATAATATCTAATCAAATCTAATCCAATCTTAATAAAATCTAGGGATATCCTGGAAAAATCTATATCAAATCTCTCTCAAATCTCTCCTAAATTCATCCATATCTTTCCTAGATTGTTAGGATCACAAACCAAAGGTTAGGGTTCTATAATAGCTGGGTACAAGGATATCATGGTTCAAGATACCAAAAAAAAAATCATATGATATCAAAGGGTTTTAAACAGCTAGTTTCTAGAGTTAAATAATAATAATACAAACACTTTAATAAATAATAAAAGAATTTTTAGTAAAATATTTATAAAAAAAATTGACGTGAAAATTCGGGTCATTACAATGAATCTGCAAAAGCAAGCAAAAGAACACAAAGACTATATGGAATTACCATAGCACAAAGTGAAAGCATCCTTTCATTCCACCTATACCTATCATCCAAAGTGAAATAGCCTCTAACAGGCTCTAAAAAATGATCTCATTAAGATCATCACCAGCAACCATCAAATAAAGTTTTCAAGGTCGCCTAACCAGTCAAGAGTTAAGGCCAAACCTAACGGCCAGTCAAAAATATGAAAGTATTGAAAGGTGTTTAGTTACAGACCCAAATGAATTTAAAGTTTCAAAGTCAACAGCCTGCCCATCACCAGATGATAGGCCAGGAGGTGTTACTGCTGAAATTGGAGATTCGAGAGGAAGAGAGACTTTCTCTGGAGATTAGAGAAGGGATACAATTGATGAACTCGGAACGGATGTGTCTTTCGACGCTGCATCATCACCTTCCTCTTCCTCCTTTCGTCCCCCGTCAAAGCTAGAAGGCCCCTCTTCGTCATCAACTTCGAATTTGGAAAGGCTAAGGCCGCTCGGCTCCTCATGGCTTCGAACCCATCAAAATATTGTTGGGTTATGTCCTGACAGTACTCAGGGGACTATAGGAAGAGTTCAATGGCTTCCCTTCGAGCATTCTTCACCTTCTCAAGCATCCCTTGGCTCGTGGCCCTATATTTCTCCATCTCCACGTCCCATTCAGAAATCATCTGCTCCAAACCTCGAGCAGCTGCCAAGGCAGTATCTCTCTCCACCTCTAACTCTTTTTTCAGCTTCAAAGCAACATCTCTCTCGGTTGTAGCCTTCTGAAGCTCTGCAGTCATGGAAGCGCCCTGTTTTGTAAGTTTAAAGTTGGCCTCCGTAAGGGTAACCACCTGCTTGCCCAAGCTATGGCTCTGAGAGTTAAGATATCGACCACGGGCCGCAGCCTGCCAGAATAGAAGAAGAGTCAGAAAAGAAAGCAACGAATCATAAAATGATGAGGCAGAGAAAGGGAACATACCATGGCTAACTAAACTAACATTTGCTCCCCAACCGCTTGGAGGGACATCTCTGCCATCAGTTCTTTATCAGTTGCATAAAGCAACCCAGAAACACGATCAAGAGCTTCCTGACAATTACCCAAAATAGAAGGACCAACAGAGACCTTCAACTTCTTTGCAGAAGGAGTACTTCCCACTACTGTGCCCTTCGTTTTTCTCTTTAATTTCTCAGCATCTTCGTTAATAGTATGCTCACCCAGCAAGTCAGAAGTGGGAAGGTCAGCATCCAAGAAGCTATCAACGTTCAGCTCCTTCTGGAGACGAGAGCTTTTCCTTTTCGGAGCCACAGCCCCAGACGACAGTTTGACCCTCTCAGCTTTCAATTGGGCCAGTAAGGCTTTATCCATCTTTGGTGCCATCTTTTCACCTTCACCCTCTTCTTCTGAAAAGAAAAAGAAATGGAAACAATGAGAAGGTCAGCAGACAATAAAACACCAAAATGGAGACATAAAATACCTCTGGAAAGGGCTAAGGCCTCACGAGATGTCTCTGGGCCCAATAAGTAAGTAGCCAAAGACTCTGGTGTTACAACCAACCCCCAGCTATGAATTTCATAGTCTTGGGCTAATCTAAGCTCTACCTCAATAGCCGAGGTCAAAAGGAATGGGGCACAAGCTGTGAAGGGATAAGAATGGAAACCATTAAGGGTAAAGAACATTCCATGGAACTCAAAAATAAAGAAGGAGCTATGGCTTACAATTGGTAATGGGAACCCCCCATTTACATGGAATGCGCTGCATATAGGATCCAACCTGCCAGCTCGGGAGCTCCCATCCATCACCCCCAACAAAAAAGAATTTATCCTTCCAGTTCTTATGAACGCTAGGAAGATCAGTAATTAACTCTCCTCTGCCAGGCCTCTTGGAAAAATAATACCACCCGGTGCCCCCAGGGGCTTCCTTTATAGAGAATTAATTGAGGAATGGACCTTTGGATAGGGGAGTGAGACCATTTGACATAGCTCCCCAAAGGGCGGCACAACCAATCAACAAACGCCAAGAATTAGGAACAATTTGGCCTGGAGCTAAACCAAAAAAACTTAACACTTCCCTAACCACGGCAGGGAAGGGCAATCGTAGACCTCCTTCTAGAGCCCCAACATATAGACATGTTTCGTTCTCAATATAGGAACAGGCCTGCTCGGATTCAGAAGGTTTCCTCATTTGTAACTGTCGACGCAATGGTTGAAGCAGAAAAAGAGGGGCGCCCACGGGACCCCCTCAGAGGGCTAACTGGTGGGGAAGAAACCCTAAGGTACTCGACTGGCCCAAATCAACTGAAGCCCTAAAAACACTACGACAACGCATCGAGACCTCCTCTTCTACAGTTGACTCTTCAGCATTAAAAATCGACGAAAAGTTTATAAAACCCTCTGACATTAGAGTTCCGACAGAGAATCGTGGGTACAAAGAAGTAGATAGATAAAAGAGGTCATGAAAAACCCTGTTCTGAAGAACAAGGGAGTAAGGTGAGAAATCCTCTATGATAGGGGAATGCAGATTGATACAGGAAAAACCTACCAACCTAGCACAGATAAACTAACCGGGCGCGACCCACGATGGGCCTGTGATTTCTACACTAGAGGGAGAATCCAGCGTAAAAGAGAGGAAAGAATAGCAAAGAGAGAGGAGCGTACCTACGGGGGACGGGCTCTAATAGGATGACGAAGAAGAACGATGAAGGAGGATCTCACACGGAAAATTGCTTGAAAAGATTCGAGCGCCTCTCTGATAATGATTGATCAAAAGCAATGAGAAGCTTAAAAGGTCAGCATCAATCTCGAGAACGTTTCCTAGATCTTCGTCGTCCTGAAAATCGGAATAGCAAGAAATCTCGACACCTGTCCCATGACAGGACCTGCGTGTTTAAAACCTTCTGTAAAACAGAAAAGAGTGGTAACCGCCATTTGAGCTTTTCCAGTGTTCCCAACCTCCAAAGCAAACCTTGAGCTTAGGAACAGGGGAGTACCGGATAAGTAGGACACACCTAAGGAGCACAGCACTACCAGACTTGCGGATTTGGGGAGTGCGAGCTAGCTCCACCAAACCCCTATGGGGGCTTACGGGGAGCGGAGCTATAACCTTCTAGCTCCGTCCCCCAGACGAAGCTTGAAGGAAGTCCAAGGACCAGCTCCGGCCCCTAGCTTCAATGGGAAGCATGATGTTTACGGTATCACACGAGAAATATACTTATTCCGATAAAGATGCCACGACAACAAGGATAAATCCTAAGGGATAAATGAAGGGTAAAATAAGCCCAAAATGCCAAAGATATGCATGATCATAGATGGGTATGGAATTCCTAGCTAAGGCAGGAATCCCATAGACTCCTAGCTAAGGCGGGACTCCACACTCCTCAGAGAGGAGATCCGGAACCTACGAGGTATAGTCCTACGAGGACTCAAACTCCAATTACAATGCCTATAAATATAGCAGTCGAACTCCAATACCAGAGATGAACTCTACAACAGAGAATCTCAATTCCTCTACCAAATAACAAGGATTCCACAGACTTAGGCATCAGAGGGTGGTAGGCACGCCACCACACCGGTGACTCAAGTTATCAGCTTTGTTTTGCAGGTCTAGGTCAGAGTTGTCATCAAAGCTGCTTCATCATGCGGCATTTTGAATTTCCTTGGGAGAGGCAATCCCATGACCTCGGCTGTAAAGGGTGAATCCGTATTCTACACCAACTCTTCTACCGTAGCAGGAGTTTGTGCTTTAATATGTTTTATCAGCCCTTCAATCTGATCCTGCATTTTAAACAGTACCTCTTGTTTGCGGGGCGACCTCTCTAGAGGTGGTTTGCTATGCTTCCTCTGATTTTGGCTTTCCTTCTTACTGGATTCGCCTTCTTCCTTGTCATCTTCTTCTTCATGTAGACTATGGCGTAAGTTTAGGATGCTTGGCTACGAGATCTGCTTTCGGAGATCAACATTCTCCTGCATCGCAGTCTATAACCCTTAAATTAATGTTTTTATTTGCTCTTGCGTGAGAGCAAACGCCTCTGGGATCAGTTTAGTGCCTCTAATCTTGCTAGCTGCAGTGGCCCTGGCCGCCTCTGCTACCTTAGCAGCTTTTTTGGTGGCAACGGCGGCCTTGGCAACCTTAGCCGCAGCGGCGGCATTCGTGGCATCGTCGATGCCCATTTGTAGGGGATCTGAAACCATTGTTGTTTTGCTTGATCGGGTTTCTACCATACAAAGCTATTCATCGTAAGAAAAAAGTCGTTCCCACAGACGGCGCTAGCTGATGAATCAGCTTTGTCGTCAGCTCTGATCTGATCCTGCAAAACAAAGTAACAGCTTGAGTCACCGGTGTGGTGGCTTGCCAATCACCCTTCGATGCCTAAGTCAGTAGAATAGTTGTTATATGATGAGTGCATTGAGATTCTCTATTCAGTGTTGCGTACCTCTTGTTGGAGCTCTACTGTCGTATTTATAGGTATTCTGATAGCAGGTTGAGTCCTTGTAGGACTGTATCTTGTAGATTCTGAATTACCTCTTTGAGGTTTTGAGGGATCCCACCTTAGCTAGGAATCCCAATCTACCCCTGATTACGTATATCAGAGATGTTTTGTACTTATCTTGTTGGTGGAGTCCTTTATCCCTTAGGATTTGGGTCTTTCCTTATCCTGTTGGGATATCTTTATCGGAACAAGTATATTGATTCTTGCTTGTATAGCTAAGGTCCAGAGCTAGTCCTTGGACCACATGACAGCTTCGTCTAAAGAGCAGAGCTGACCTGCTCTGATTCTCCTTCAATTAGGATTTCCCAGAGAGGTCCAAATAAGGCTGGTTTATACTCCCCAGATCTGTGGTTCTTGTAGTGCTGACCTCCTTAGGTCTACCATACTTATCACCACCCAATAAAAAGGTTCCATCCGCTAACTACCATTCCAAATCCCCAAAAATTGACAAAAGGAATATTTGCTTGTGATTATACATGATAGATCACATAAAGATAATTATTCCTTACATTATGCAAGGAAAAAACGATTGATTTTAATGTTCGGATTCATTGTACGACTAATTGCGACTAATCATGGGCACATGTGGTTGTTTAATTCTCTAATAACTGAATAAATATCTTTCGCTACTATTTTCGATGAACTAGATTTTATTATCATAAAAAATCTTATTCTTCAGAATATAGGGTTCTACTCAAAGAAAATGGATTTCCTTTTAGTTACCGACTACAATCCCATGATGGCAAAGATGGAACCAAAGGGGTCTAGTGGCGATATATATAGTCTCGCCATTGCTATATGTTTTTTCTTATTTTTTATTATATACTAGTCATAAATCTTCTAATTTTTTTTCAAGAAAGGAAATCTAAAAAAGTATTTTAAAATTAAATTCAATGAGCCAAAGTGAAATAATATAAATGATGATGTGTAATTAAGAAAAAAATCTCCACATTAATTCTAACCCTAAAATAACTTAACCTAAAAAATTAAAGAAATTTTTAATTATAATGTCACTCCTTAAATTTATAATGGTTTTGGGAGTGCGGTTATCAATTTGGGAAATCCGCATAGGGATCTAGAAAGTAACATTATAAATTTGGAGAATGACATTATCTTTGTGCATACCGATACTCTGAACTATCAATTAATAAAGCAAGGTAATATGCACATAAATTGAATTGGGTCTCTAGGCCTGCCGTCTCTGATGTTATTTGGCTTTAATTTGGGGCATGCTTCCGCAGCAAAACACGTATAAGGGGTTACTGTTTAAGTGATATTCTGATATCAGCCATTTTGTACATATTGTCAAAAGTTAGGTCTGTCTCCAATTCTCCTCCGCTCATACCCACAATGATTGGAAACTACATAAGTTCTGTTGTTGTTATTGTTGGAGTAACATTATCGATACACAAAATTAAAATTAGTTTTTTTCATACTCCATGTGCAAATAAAAAACATCAATTACTATAGTTTTTATTATGTTATTTTAATTTTTTTTGGAGCCGATGACTATTAATATTGTAATGTATCTTTTTAATTTTTTAAGTATATATTTCGTCACTGTAAGAGTAAAATCCTGGTCCGTCCTTGCACGAGGGATTTCCAACAAACGACAAGGCTTTTGTTTTCTATAGAGAGAAAACAGTGTAGGTGTGATCAAATTCTGTTTTTGGAGTCAAGCTGTATATATCACAGCAACATCCCAGAAAGAGATGAATTCAGTTGATGAAGCCATATTATAAGCAGATCGAGTGGGATACGATCATGCCATGCGAGGTTGGAAATTTGAACTAGATTCTTCTTATTTGGGGTATTGTAGTATAAGGTGAGACCAAAAAACGGCATCTCTTCGAATATGCTTAATTCACAAAGAGGCTCTATGCTTAAGAATATCAGGTAAGGTATTGGACTTAATTAACAGAACTTTTTTCTCTTCGTGTGCGCATGGCCGGCCCAATCCAAAGCCCAAGAGGCATGGGCCTTGGACATCTCAAAAATTTCAATTTTTAAGGGCACTCTAATATTTTCACTATTTGAGTATGAGTATGGTTCTTTTTAAACTCAATAGAATGAAAAAAATGCTCAATTAGAGGTAATGAGTTAGTTCAACCCACCATCCCATAAGCTCAAGTTTCCAATCCACTAAATTTCCAAAATCATTTCCCCCAAACCACTGAATAACACCTCCCCAAAATCGTTTCTCCCAAAAAACTTAACAGTCTCGGCGAAATCAAGAGAAGAAGATCAACGCGCACCACAAAACTCAAAGAACAGTGGTATACACCAAGGTAAATCAATGGCAATCAGTTCATTGTAACCAACTAACTAAAGTAAGGGCACACTTTTTTTTATTAGGTTTTGGGCACTAAAAACCCTTGGATCGGCCCTGTGTGTATGGATGGTGGATTTATCGAGAGAAAGGGAAAAAATATGAAAGAAAACATTCCAAAAGCGGTGAAGTGAAGAAAATGAATTATCCAAAATGGTACACAAAAATAAAATGATGAGATTCTTATCCTCTTTGATCAACAAGGGAATGTGATTCCTACCTCTATCTTCCCATCAAACTAGCTTTCCCTGCACCTTGAATGGGGAATTTTCCCACCCAACAAAAGGATCCATCAAGTTTGGCAGATATTCTCAGGTACCATTTGGCAACAACAAAAAAAATCCACCTTTTTAATTAGCATGTTTCCTTTTCAGTATGTCGAATCATCCAAGCGTAAGATGGGCGAAGATCTTTTAGCCTCGAAAATTAGTTGGAACAAATCAAATGGTGCAACCACGTCTAAAAGGTTTTTTTTTTATTATTATTCTTATATACATTGAAAGAACGCACTTAATCTTATGGCAAGGAAAAATGACTGGGAATTACCCTGCGCAGCCTCCACCTAGTACAATGCCACCTCAACTAAAAACCTTGACGCGAGTTTACAGTTGGGGGTTTTCTGTGGACTTGAGTCCGACTCCTATATATGTCCGTAAAGTCTTTGGTAGGGATCAAATTTATAGTATTTCCTTACTCAGATACCGCTTCCTGGCTGTTCAAACCAAGATCTCTCAGGATAAAAGAACAAAGGCTTTCACATCAGTCCTAGTTCCAGATCGAAGCGGTGAGTGTACGTTCTAATAATTGCAGGAATGTGGCAAGCAAATTAAAGCCCAATCAGTTCTAGTCCCAAACGCTGGGGAAACTCCTAATCCTGCATGGGCCTATGAACTCGTTCCAACTCCTAATCCTGCCTGGGCCTATGAATTCGTTCCAAGAAACCGTATACTGAATTGAACAAGGGGCTGCCAATGACACCCTTCTGTACGTGCCTTAATTACTTCCCTGGCAATCCCTCCCATTTTTTAGTTTGAGAATTTTGGCTTTGTGCCCTAAACCTAGATGCCATGACACAAGGCATATTTAATCATATTGGAAAAGGTTTAACTACGTTCACGTACAGAAAAAAGACTGCCTATTTGGGCGCCCATTTTTCACCTTTTCAACTTCTTTTTTTTTAGTTTTGGGTGTTTGGCTAGTGGGGAAGAAAATGAGTTTTGGCAAAATGATTTTTCCAATTTTGAAGATCCAGAGCAAAAGTCAAAAAGAATGCCGGAAGTCCTTTTTCCACTTCTAATGAGCTAAGAGGAGAAAAGACCAAATTAACCTATATATTTGGTTCTAAGATTCTCTTAGGGTGCTCATTAAAAGGTTTTAGAGCCAAAAATTTATTAAGACCATTTAGGATAAAATAATCAGAAAAATAAAATCTTCACATCGGTTCAAACGGATTGAAAATTTGAGCAATTAATTTGTTAATCATATTTTTTAATATATATAAAGGGTGTAAAAGGTTTTTTCTTTTTCTTTTTTTTAGGAGAAAGGTGTAAAAAGTTTTGTGCGTGCTGATACAATTAAAAACGAAAAAAATTTAAAAAAAAATTGATTAAACCATTATTTATACACAGTAAATCTCATAATAAATAAACAAGGGCAATATGGTAAAAAATCAGGTCATAATTCATTTTCATCACGTATCTCCCAAACACTATCAAGTTGCAAAATACATTCTGCACATATCATTCAAACACTTTACCAGATTGAAACTACATTCTGACCAAAAAGCCAAAAAGTTGAAAATGAAAAGACAAAAACTAAGCTCCCAAACACCCCAATAAAGGCAAATGACTGAATGAGATAAGATCAAGGGGATCGTGGGGGGAGGCCATTAGGCCAAGTACACTTGTAATAGCATCTACTGCCTTAACCCGTTTCGGGATTCACATTCAAAATTTTAAGTAAAAACCCACTTAAATTCATCTCCAATCTTTCACTCAACTCCACATTAATTGCTTTTATGCACTCCTAACCCGGACTTCGGGTTTATGTTGTGCAGTGAAATGTGTTGCACACCTTCAAGTCGTCAGATCGTACATCCGATAGCTCAGATCTCATTCTCGGCAACCAACAATTAAGAGTCATTCATTGCCGAGATGAGATCTGAGCCCCGAGCCGTCGGATGCACGATCCGACCACTGCACAACACCATCCCCCAATTCTCCTAACCCAAATTAGGGGAGATCCTGTTGTACGGTTATGAGAGAGAGAGAGAGAGAGACCGTGTGCATTTTTTTTCTCTAAAAAAGCCCATTCAGCTTTTATTTTGCCATCTCAGCATATAAAACATCCATTTCAACATGTGAGAATGCCACGTGTGCGATTTATGTTAGCAATTGGATGGAATATGATGCCTAGTGCCTTAATTAGAGGGTTTTGTAAAGCAAAGGTGTTTAATTGAAATTATGTAAAGTTTAGATGTTTATGAGACATTTGGTCGAAAGTTCAAGCGTTATTTTAATATTTGCCCTATATTTTATCTCTTAATCAAAAAACAAAACTCTCTATTTTATCTGTAAACAAGCGAATACCGAGACTGTTGAACATACTCTTAAGGTTAAACAAAATCCTATGCAGCAAACCAAGTCTATTAAGGTTAAACTTTTGATTGTCGGGTTTTTTAATGGGGTTGAAGTAGGATAAAGAAAATTTGTGGAGTCTACAAGACAATAAATGAGATTGTATATGTCACAAGATTAGTCATATGATGTTGTCTTAGATAGGATAAAGAAACAAAAACTAAATTTTACTGAACTATTGAAGGACGAGAGAAGACAATCTAGACTACGATATAGTTTAATTCCAGATTTTCCATTATATTGGTTAATAGTATAGCCTTACAGAAGAAAATATAGTGAACTCAAATATATAACTTTGCATATTATAATGTGTACAAATAGACGGACTAACTATTACTTCTATTTCAAAAAGTATATCGTGTGGTACACATTCCTCAAAACCTTTAATCCCTCTGTATGGTCGAGGTATCAATTAAATGTGTTACGAGGCATGTGGGGAGATATGGGGTTCAAGAGATAATAGATAAAATTATATGTACCAGACGATATTAAGATGAATTACTACAATGAGATTATCTAGTACTAGGTTCTCGTGATATATATATGTAACGACTCAGATTTTTAGTAAATAAAAATTTCGTTAAATATTTGAATTTTATTACTTAATTTTACTTTTAAAAATTATTTTTTAAAATCCTGATAATCCGTCATAATTAGATTTTAGTCCTTTAAAATTATATTTCTTGGCTAGAAATCCTACATGGCAAGTAGAATTAGTTTCCAACCGATTAGTTGGAGGAACCGAACTACCACTTCACCTAGTTACAATCTCTTAACCCTAGATGATCTTTTTTGACCATCTTTAAGCCTTATGAACCCCTCCCAACCCTAATCGAACCTTTTAGACCTAGGAAGGTAATCATTACACTTTATGTATAGTCATTTCAAACCTTGCTTATCATCATTATTCCTCTACCTATTGGATCATAGTTGTTAGGAAAAATTTTATCCATTGGATAATGGAGACTAGACTTACCAATGAGTATGGATTTGACAAGACAAATCATGAACCATAGGAAGCCATCATTTTGCTTCCAAAAGAAGCAAACTTAACCTTACCATGTATGCAACCCTAAGACTTATAGCCCTAAACCTAATTACCCTCCAAAATTACTTTCCTAGATTCTCTAAGAGCATAGATATGCACATATATAGGCCTAGATGACCCTAACCATGTTCTTTTCATTGAGTTGTCACTTGAAAGCCTTGTCACTCATCACCCCCTCTTCCTAGACCAAATGGGACTACTTAGCACTTTAGTGTACTTATACATATACATAGACATATATACATATACATATAAATACCTACATAGTACAAGAGAGAGAGAGAGAGAGAGAGAGAGAGAGAGAGAGAGAAAAGGCCGAGAGGGGAGAGAGAGAGGGAGGCCGAGAGAGGGAGAGAGAGGGGTGAGTGTGTGCATGTGTTTTGTACACTTTTGCAAGCAATCATGCTTGCACCTCTTAGCCAACCTCACACTCAACCTAAGTACAATTTGACAACCCAATCCTAGACTATTTCAAGCACTCCACCTAGCCCTTAATCATCCTAGTTTCTACTTACTAACTAGACCTAGGAATGACTACACATGGGAAGACTACTTCTTAGCCTAGTTATCATATTCTCCTTACTTTCAAGACTTGCCAACCTAGGTTATAATCACCTAGGATGGCCTTACAAGCCTTAGGAAATCTCCATAATAACCTATACTTACACCTATGATGGATTGACAAGGCTTTGGCTTGTTGAAAGGTTTGATTTGACAATGCCATGGAGCAAAAAAAAAATGGAATGAAGAGAGAGAGGGGGGGCCGGCCATATGGAGGAGAGAGGGAGCCAACATTTTGCTATAAATAGGACCCCTCACTTACCATTCAACTCACACCTTCAAGCCTTCAACTTCTCTCTCTAGAAATCCTTGTGTTCTTACTTTGTTCTTTCTTGTTCTTGGTGTTCTTGAGTTTCTTCTTGAGTTCTTCAAGAAACTCATCCTAGGCCGCCACTAAACCACCACTTGACAACCCTCTCTATCCAAAAGTTTAATAGAAAGTCAAGATTTAGTTTCGAGAGAAACCTTTCTCTTTCGAAGCTACCGTAGGAAGTCACTCCGTCCGATAGTCGACTTACTTTTTTGTAGCCGCCCTACCGCCAAGAAGAACGATAGAATTCCTCTACTTACTTACTCTAAGTATAAATCGAAGTTTGTATTTTGTTAATATGAAAAACATGAAGAAAGATAGCTAGTATACTTATTTTGCTAAAGGATATACGAGCATGTTGAAAAAAATCAATTTTACTCCAATAAACATATGTTGTTTTGAACTTCCCAAAAGGGAAGAAAGAACGGATTTTAAAAGATAGGAATTTATCATTTGATTGGAAGTATTCATATTTTGATCTTTAGGATGGTTATGAGCATGTATACGAGATTACTAGGTTTATTTGCCTCGATGTGTGATAAAGCATAAATGGTTGTCACTCCAAAGGCGTCCGTACATGTCGCGTTATGCTTTAAGTGGTGATTCAAGCATGATTAGTAATATAGAGTTGGATGATCTTGGTAGTTTAGTTTCAAGATTTCAATGAATGATTTATATGTGAAAAGTCCTATCGTGGAGTCGTTGCATGAAAATGAGACACATAAATTGAGAAGGTAGAAACATGACACTTAAGGTGTTGCTAATGAAAGGTGTGCTTGAAAAAGGAAGTTATTTGAAAACCGCAATGTGGCCGGACTTGGTAGCCCATTGTGTGGTGTATGTGTGTGTGTGCCAATGGGAACCCGGAGCGGCGGAACCATTGTGAGCATACTCGGAAACCCAAAGCGGCGGAACCGAGGTTGGGTGTGTAGCTTGGTTATCCACAGAGAGGAGCCAATGCAAAGTTTTGTGTGCCAATGGGAACCCGGAGTGGCGGAACCATTGTGAGGATACTCGGGAACCCGGAGTGGTGGAACTGAGGTTGGGTGTGTAAAAATAGATTTTGAAAATGTTGATTTGGTAAATGAAAGGTGAAACCAGTGACACGATCTACGAAATGACGCGTAGGAGAAACTCAGAAAATCACGGACACCAACGTTAGTGGATAGTGAATGTGGATGTGTCATTGTTAACTGTTTTGTAAATTACGCATGTACTATGTGATCTATTGTTTGTAAGTCAAGGGTTAGCGAGTATGGATTATTCTATTGAGCTCCTGTAGCTGATGGTGTTACCTTTGGTGACCCTGACATATTATATTGGTGGCGACGCTGGTATAATGTGTCAGACCTTGTAGATGAACAGGGTGAACTCTACATCTTGGAAGCTTTTGGAACTGAGGAGCTGGCTAGGATGGAGGAGCAGGAGGATCAGTAGATAGAAACCCTAGTTTTCCCTTCCGTGTTTTGATAAAAGTACTCTTGTGAGAGATATGATGTAATAATGAGCCAGACTTTATTTAAGTTTTCAATGAAAATATTTATTTAACGTTCCCAAAAGTAGGGCCATTACAACTTGGTATCAGTGCTCTAGGTTCAAACCTCGGCCATGGGTAGAATGGGTAGAACCATCAGATAGTTTGACCGTTGCACAAAACATGAATTGAGTTTAAGTTTACCGTCCCAAATTGGATGGAATTCTGATAAAACAATCTTCGGATTGAAGCAAGGTGTGGAAATTAGCAATACCGCCAAGCTGGGAATTCCCAAACAATTGGATGAAGACTTAAATCAAGGATCAAATGTGGAACTGAGAAACTTGAAAGTTTTCTCTAGTAGTGATTAAAACTCTGTCTTAAAATGTTACTAATTGAGGTTAAAATTCTTTCCTTGTAGATGAACTACCTGAATCCTTACTAAGTCAACCTACTTGCTGAAGCGCACTAACTTGCAAGTACCCTAAGATCTATGACGAACCAACTAGTGGGAGATCCCTATTTCCCCTATGCCTTCCCTACACTTATGACTTCTACCAAGAGAATGGCGCCATCCTACTCCGCGAAAATGAGGAGGAGGAGGATGATACCAAAGCAGCACCCTTCTTAATCCAAATAGCACCTCCAGCCAACGCGGAGTTTGTGCTTGAAGAGCCCGAGGAGGATCCCAAAGAAGAACCTGAGAAATCCTGAGGAAGAACCCGAGGAAAAACTCGAGGAAGATCCTGAAGAGTTTCCCATGGAGGAACCAATGGGTTGGGAATCTGAAGATGAGGAAATATTGATTCTAGGGGCAGAGCCCGAAGTCATAGATATACCCTCTGATGATGTACCACCACTGTTCGAGACCGACATAGGTGCATATAGGGCCCAATTTCCAAACATCTTCTAGACCAGTTAGGAAGGCTTAGCAAGTGGTTGGACCTTTTGATGTAAACAGAATGTAGTAGGAAGCATAGGCTAATGTAAGCCATCTATGTTCTCCTCGTTTTATTAAGTAATGAAAGACTTGTATTTCCTGTTGGTATATGATCACTGTTCATGTGTGCACCTGTACCTTATACAGATTTGTATGCAACGATTCTCCTTTCACCGTTAAGTCTAATATATAACTTTCGTTGTTATTATAGATGTCGAACATATCACAAGAAGGATGCCCACCCTTCACCCCACGAGCCTTGGCCGACTACCGGTCGTTGCTAGCATCGGGGTACACAGGACCAAAACCCCCACCGAAGGATGGCATGGAACTCTATGAAGTCCCAATCACCTAGGAGATGCCCCCGCCAGCTACGAACCTCGAGTACTTTCCACCGACCGAAGTCCCTGCACCACCTGTGGAGGACTTCAAGCAACCATTCAGCTTTCCTATATTCGACATGGAGACTGACCCAGAATTGGGGGCTACAATGCTGAACCTCTCCTAGTACTACCTAGAACCACTAGAAGAACCAGCCATTCTGATTATGGAAGAGCTGCTCGCACAAGAATATGAGAGTACCTTCTTAGAACCGAGACTGCTGCTGAGAGGAGCTACAAGATGTGGCTAAGAGAGATTTATGGAGTCAATCTACCCTAGAGTGGTATGGCAGCAGCAAAGCTTGGCAAACCGTAGGACCATGTAGTAGGATTATGTAGGATCGTTTCAACTTGTATTAGGAAATCTTGCCGTATGTTCCTATTATAGTAGAATTCTATGCTTATGATTGTATCTCTCTTTTTTCTATGAAAAACTTGCTTGATTTTAAAGAGTACTGTTGCATACTACGCAATAAATTGCTTTTGACTTTTAGAAAGATATACCATTTGCAAAAGGAAAATTGTTTAGGTGGACTAAAACTATCCCTTTCAATTTCTACTCGTAGATGGTGAACCGACGTAGTGGACTAGGATACGAAAGCGGAGAGTCCTCTAACGCAAACCCCGACCTAGCTCAGATCATGCAATCATTCATAACCGCCTTGAACGCCAACCGCCAAAACCAAAACCATAACGACGGACCCATGAACTGAACTCAAGCAATGAATGAGTTCTGCAAACGCCGACCCTCAACTTTTCACGGAGACACCAACCCTGTTGTGGCTGAGACATGGATGAACGAAGTCAAAATGATCCTCAGAACCCTAGGGATTACCCAGGACGGAGATCGTGTGGCCTTAGTCACTTACCAATTGAAGGGAGAAGCCCGCTGTTGGTGGGACTTGATGGAGGCAACCCATACCATAGCCACTATGACTTTTGCCGAGTTTGAAACTCTGTTTCTCGACAAGTACTTTCCCACGCCCCCTTGTCTAGCCAAGGAACAAGAGTTCCTAAATCTAAAGCAAGGAACGATGACCGTTACTCAGTAAGCGGCCAAATATGAGGAACTGTCCCGATATGCCTTAACCTCCATACCAACCGAGGACAAGAAAGCAAGAAGGTTCGAGTGGGGACTGACAATTGCTCGGAGGCCTGTGGTGGCTCAAGCCTTTACCACTTATGCTGAGGTTGTGAAGTGTGCTCTTCGGCTAGAGAATGAAGAGACTGACTTTAAAACCCGATGGAGGAAGGTGAAGAGCACCGGTGGACCGATTCGAACCTAACCACCCAACAACAATTGCGGATCCTACCCCACCAAACCCTCTAACCCGCCTCAGAGTAACCAACCCTCGAGGACTGCTACACAGGACGTGGAGAACCGCAGAGGAACGGCCGAAACATAGCAACAGTTTAGTGCTTCAACTGTCAGGCTATGGACCACTATAAGAAGGATTGTCCCCAACCTCAAAGAGAGAGGAATGGGAGCTTTGGAAATCAGAAAGCTCAACAACCTGGACAGGTCGGCTTCATGAAGTAAAATCCTGGAGGCCCATCGCAGCAACAGAATGGGCGGAACAAAGGAAAGCAGCCCATGGGAAACCAGCAAGGCACTGGAGGGCATATCTTTGCGCTATAGACTGAGGAGCAGGAGCAGGATCCCTCTGTGATCCAAGGTACGCTACTATTATATAGTACCTACGGATAAGCCTTGTTTGACTCTAGAACATCGCATTCATTTATATCTACTGCCTGCATAACTGCTCTAGCACTAGAAACAGAATCCCTAAGTACAAGTACAAAAGTAACATCACCGTTGGGTTGGGGGGGAGGGGGGGGGGGGGAAGTATAGCAGTTAGTCTAGTGTGTAGAGGGTGCGAGTTAGAAGTAGCCAACCTGCGCCTGACCTGCGACCTCAGAGTTATCGACATGGCAGATTTCGACGTAATCTTGGGAATGGACTGGCTATCGGCTCACCAAACAGTCATAGACTGTCATCGGAAGACGGTGACAGCTTACACCCTAGAAAGGACCCGTTTCCATTTTAAGGGGGATAGAGAAATGGTGAGTTCGACGACGAAAAGATCAAGGTGACAGAATCAATTGTTTGGATGGCTAGCTAGTCTCCAAATGGAAGAAGCCGATATGATGAAATTGGGATTACCACATATCGTTTGCGAATACGCCGATGTTTTCCCTGAAGAAGTCCCTGGCTTACCACCCCAAAGAGAGATAGACTTCTCTATAGAACTCTAACCATGAACGGCCCAATCTCTATGGCACCGTACCGAATGGCCCCTACAGAACTGAAGGAGCTCAAGACCCAATTGCAAGAGCTGTTGGACAAAGGATTTATCAGGCCAAGTACATCACCATGGGGAGCACCTGCATTGTTCGTGAAGAAGAAAGAAGGAACACTTCGACTGTGTATTAACTACAGGAAGTTAAACCAAGTCACAGTCAAGAACCGATATCCGTTGCCTAGGATCGATGACTTATTTGATCAATTAAGAGGAGCAACCTGCTTTTCTAAAATCGATCTCCGATCAGGCTATCATCAGTTAAGGATTCGGGATATGAGGATATCGCCAAGACAGCCTTTCGCACCAGATACAGACACTACGAGTTTGTAGTAATGCTGTTCGGACTGACCAACGCTCCGACAATATTCATGTGTCTCATGAACAAGATCTTTCAACCCTACTTAGACAAATTTGTAATGGTGTTCATTGATGACGTCTTGATATACTCTGCCAATAAGGAAGAGCACGAAGGACACCTTCGGATAGTACTACAAGTACTCTGAGATAGCCAAATCTATGCCAAGGCAAGTAAATGCGAGTTTTGGCTGGAAGTGGTTAAGTTCTTGGGGCACGTAGTATCCAAGGAAGGGATCGCGGTGGACGAAAGTAAGGTCGAAGCAATGCTGAATTGGAAATAGCCAACCTCAGTGTTCGAAATCAGAAGTTTTCTAAAATTGGCTGGGTATTACCGCAAATTTATCCAGGATTTCAATCCTAGCCAAGCCAATGACAAGACTGAATCAGAAAGGAGTGAAGCTGGATTAGGATGAAGCTTGTGAGAAATCCTTTAAGGAATTGAAAAAGAGACTAACCAGTGCACCGATACTCATCATTCCTGAGGGGGGTGTAGATTATACGGTTTACTGCGACGCGTCAAGAGACGGCTTGGGATGTGTGCTAATGCAGAATGGAAAAGTTGTAGCCTACGAATCCCGACAAATTCGACCGTATGAAAAGAATTACCCTACCCACGACTTAGAATTGGCTGCAGTAGTATTCGCCCTCAAATCCTGGCGTTCCTATCTGTGGGGAGAACAATTCAAAGTTTTTACCGACCACAAGAGCCTCAAGTATCTTTTCACCCAGAAGGAATTAAACCTAAGACAGCATTGTAGGCTCCCCGGCTGGCGCTCACTCGAAAGTCGCCACCCGAATTTTTGAGATGGATGATCCGAGAAACCGAGAACTCGTTTGAAAAGACTTTTGGTCTAGCGAAAAAGGTTGAGACTTTGAGTTCGGGAGCCACGTTACGAATGGGGAAGGTTTTGTTAAAAAGCACCCCACTCACCTGGTAAAATCGGTCTCTACTAGACATTTTCAAAGGGGAAAAATTTCATACATATGGAAAATGGAACTCTTTAATAACAAATAAGCGGGGAAGGGACATGGGAAAACATATCACGTTGGCGTACACGTGGTGCCATTTGTACAGGGGTGATAAGAGTTTGATTCATGAAATGAAGGTAACTAAACAGCAGACTGTCCAGATCAGAACCATTATCATACGACTTATCACAAAACCACGCACGGTCTTGTGATATGCCGTGCAGTCTACCTATTCTGTTGTCAGACTATTATCAGTACTCAAAGCAGCGCCCGATGTTCTAGATATCCCGTGCGTGACTCCTTTAGAGACATCAGAGAATATCCAGCCACTGACTAGTTTCAAAATAGTACCATTTTTCCTTAAGCCATGTACAGAAAATAAGCTTTTGAGATGTTTATCTGTTTGAGATAAACAGAATAACTTTGTTTAAGAAATAAGACATGGCTTGTAGAGATGATCCTGTTCTGAATATACTAATGACAACATCTCAATAACACAAACAGGGCTGATGAAGAATGGCTACGATCCAAGCAGTCTGATCAAATAAACAGAGATTAATGAAAGAACGTGCGTTTGGATACACTACACCATGCGACACATCAAAACATCGCATAGTATGGTGTACTCAACACAGTGACTGTTTTTGCTTTTGAAAATAGCTTTTATGCCAATATTTCACCAAAAGGGGGTGAGCCTATCTACAGAAAAGTTCCCTCAAGGTCAGAACTAAGCCTAACCCAAGGAAACTTGGTTTTTACCTTTGATCTTGAGCTTAGACAAAGGCGGATGTTAATGGATGAATGGGGGTGAGATCGGACGAGATAGGATGGGTGTGGGTGTGAGTGGTTGTTGGCTGTTTTGGTGGGTGAGATCTCAAAGTGAGTAAAAGACTAACTTTGATGGTGAGGAGAAAAATGGAGCATTTTAAGAAAAGAGAGGCCTTGAGAATGTTTTTGGAGCACTTTCTCAAGACTTGGAAGTGAGGAGTGGGTGTGAAAGCGTGATGAGAGAGAAAGAGGGTTCAAGGTCCCTTTCCCTTGAGTGGAGAGATGTATTTATAGGCAAGAGCCAAGGATTTTGAATTCAAATGGTGGAAGTATTTTCTGGGTGGGCTAGAAGTGCTTTTTCAGCTAAGCTAGCTTGTAGCTGTGGCTCAAGTGGGCGTGGCCAACAGCTAGCTTAGCCAGTCAGAACTTTATCCAAAATATCGTGCGGTTTACCTCATGACCTCGTACAGCGTAATGAAATTCATTACACCTCGCGATGTAGAGTTGTGTCGTGCAGTACTAAGAATCCAATCCAGGACTTTTGGGTTTTTGGTTTGGGCTTTTGGGCTGAGAGAGTCCTTTATCCAAGCTCTCGAAGGTATTGTTTCATTTATTACATCATCGGGACATCCAAAGCCCTTTTGAGGTCCGGATTGGGGTGTTTACAATAGTCCCTCTTTAACGTAACTCGGACACCATTAGTTGGTGCGAGTGACACTTAAAGAACAGGCATCCCAACCCGTTGCTCCAAGGTCTTTGAACGGAGATAAAAACGCATGAAAATTGAAATGCAAGCAAATGACGATGGTGGTCGCGCTCGTGGGGCTGCCTACGTACCCTGTATGCAGGGATCGACCAACATAGTTCAATCGGGACAGTGCAATTCTTGAGAAGATTGAGTACTTGTAGGATCATGTGTCAAAAAACAAATGCAAATAACTGTGTATGTGCATGACGAGCCCTTGAAGGGCAAAAATTCGAGACGAGCCCTCAGGGGGCAAAATTTGAGACGAGCCCTCGAAAGGCAAAGTTTTGAGATGAGCCCTCGGGAGACGAAAATTTGAGACGAGCCCTCGAAAGGTGAAATTTTGAGACGAGCCCTTGGAAGGCAAAATTTGAGACGAGCCCTCGAAAGGCAAAAGTTTGAGACGAGCCCTCGAAAAGCAAAATTTTGAGACGAGCCCTCGGCAGGCGAAAATTTGAGATGAGCCCTCGGGAGGCGAAATTTTTTGGTAAAATGCTGGGGTTATTATGACGAGCCCCGGAGAACGAATATAGCAAAAAATGCGAATATGGCGATTCCTTGGGGGACAAAAAATTCTACGAGTCTCGGAGAATCCTTTAATCCAAGCACAACATTCTAAATAGACTTTTCTGCAAAATGGCTGGAATATTTGATTTCCAAGAGGATTTTGGTGGCTTGGTTGAACAGTTTCCGAGAAAAGGTTTTTAATCCTAGAAAGCCAAAATGCCGTGCGGCTCAGCACTCCAGTGGGCGGCATTTCAATTTTCCATGCAACTCTTCAATTTTTGAGAACAGTCGGGTGGTTTAAGGACGCCCATTAATGCAGGTGTGCCCGTTCGACGGCTTCAATGTCTTTATAAGGGAGGGTGGTGCCTCATTCCATGCACCACCATCAAAATCTCTCAAATCTTTTCACATCTCTCTACACTTTTCAAGAACTCAAAAGTTTCAAGAGCAAGAATGGCTGACAGCGACTTGGTTGCACGAGTGACCTCCCTGGAGGCCGAGATGGCCTTCTATCGCGAGGAGATCAAGCAACTCAACACACAAATCGCGAGGCTCATCTCTACGATTCGCACCCTTCGTCGTGCAATGTCGAATCTCCAGGACTTCGCTTTCGACCAGTTGGACGACAAGCATGATCCCAAGTACGCGCCGGCGCGTGGGTCTGATGACACTGCAAAAGATTCCGAGGGGAATCCGAAAGGTTCCGACGACCATTCGGGCGGCGCGAACGATGCTTCCGGGGAGGGGAGCGACTAAGGAAGAAGACAAATACGAAGAAAAGGTAGGGGCAGTAGGAGTTTTCTGTTTTCCTTTTATTTTCTCTTTCTTTTCTTTTCTTTTTTTGAACAAAATGTAATGAAAATCCCGGAGGTTACCCCGAGTTTTATCGAATGAAAAGTCCCATTTTCTTACTACTTGCATCTGCCTGCTTTCAGTTTTCGAGCAAACTTAAACGAATCCAAACAATCATAGCTGTAAACGCCAGAAATCTGTCCAGAATTCAAACTGTCAAAGTAGATCATAACGCCGTGCGTAGCTCTCACAAAGACGCACGTTATGGTAAACAAAACACCCTGTATGCTTGATCATTATGCCGCGCGTACTAATCAAAACGCCATGCGGGGCTATGGGTTTTGAATCTGGTCCAAATTCAATACCAGACGAACCGGTTTGAGGGTATATACGGGTGAGGCGTATACGATATGCCCCACCATTCGAACTCTCTCTCTCTCTCTCACGCCCTCTCTCTCTCAATCATCTCTCTCTGACTCTCTCTCTCGACTCCCTCTCTCTCTTGACTTTCTCTCGACTCTCTCTGCTCTCTCTCTCTCTCTCTCAACTCTCTCTCTGATCACTCTCTCTCACATTACGATCATGGAAGATATTTATATGTCGGTGGTGATCAACCATCAAGGGTCGAGATTACTCCGTCCCCGGTCCCTTCGGAGAGTGACGCGGTGATCAGAGATGTTTCGGAGTCCATAGGGGACTCGATTCTGGTGGCCATGGCCGAGGAGGCCAAAGCCTCGGCTGCCACGGTGAGCAGCGACGGTGTTGGTGATGGAGGAGTGGTTGGTGATGGTCATGGTGCAGGGGGCTTAGGTGCATTGGAGCCAAGGGGTGAGGACGTGGCCGCGGGCCAGTCAGAAGTTGTGGGTGGTTCGGAGGAGAGGGCCACGGAGGCTGAAGGTGGTGGCGGTCCAGACCGGGCAGAGGAGGAGATGGAGGCCTCTCCCGTGAGGGAGCCTCGGGCCAATTTGGGGAAGGCCCCGGTTGTTGAGGAAGAGCTGGCTGAGGAGCAGGAGACACTGGCGATGTTCGTAGGTAGTGGCACGGGTGTTGGATCGTCGCGGCACATTGGTGTGGGCGATTATTTGGAGACGGCATCCTTAGAGGACTTGGTGGAGACACTATGAGGGGTAGTCGGGCTGGCAGAGGCTTTGCTTGAGTCCCGCGAGAGGGAGTGTCGAGCCGAGCTTGAGACTGGAGCGGCCGAGGGGCCACGGGGTCAGGAGGGGGAGGTTTTGGTTCCACGGAGGACTGTGGTATACGAGGTGACTGCGGTCCTTGGCCGGGACCAGCCTTTTACCGAGGAGTCTTACGTGCCACTTCGGCATGCAGTGGTGCCTGCGCTGTTGGACGCTTACAGGCCAGAGAGGACTGCCTACGACGAGGCTTTAGTCCTAAGGGACCCCCAGTAGCACCTGTCCTTGCGACGAGACGAGGTATACTTTAATACTCTTATTTCAATACATTTCACTATGCCTCTCAATTCCATGCTTTAGAATATTATGCCTATTCTGAGTATTATGCCTGTTTACTGAATATTATCCAATTGTCGTAACAGGTGATCACGATCTCATGTTACGGGGGTGCGGCCGACGTGCCGAAGTTCTGGGAGAGGCTCCCTGAGGCAGCGAGGGAGATGGTGACGGAGGGTGGTTTTGGAGAGTTTGTTAGGGTGTTGACACGGGCGAGCAACGATCGCCAAGTAGTGAGGGCACTCGCTGAAAGGTGGTGGGACACGACAAACTCGTTCCACTTCTCTTTTGGTGAGATGATAGTGACCCCATTGAACTTTGCAGCGATCACTGGTCTGAGGGTCGGAGGTGACCCTATCCCTTACAACGCTGCGGCGGGGAGAGACCCCGAGCTTTAGAGGTGTCTCCTGGGGTACAGGCTGAGGGCAGAGAAGGGGGATGCGCCATACGCCCAGCTTTTATACTTTTGGACGGAGCCTCCGGTGGGTAGGGTCCAGGAGGAGCAGATGGCGAGGTGCTTCCTGTTGTACATACTTGGTGCGTCCTTGTTTCCCAACGGGCGTAACTGAGTACACCTTTCTTTCCTGCTTGCGCTGAGGAATATTGAGGAGATTGCCCGTTTCGACTGGGGCGGTGCGGCTTTGGGGCCGTGCTATGCCTTCATGGGGTCTCTTTCCTGAGGAGCAGGGAAGAGCCTTGGCGGCTATTGGAGAGTCTGGGAGGTATAGCTTGAAAGTCTTCCTTTTAACATTTGTTAGCTTTCCACTCATCCATCGCACGCTTAGTGCTAACTCTTAATGCTTTGATTTGCACCTTTGGACGTACGAGGTACTAGACATGTACCTTCCCACGACGTCATGCCTCGACAATGTGATACTCCCTCGGGCCCTCCATTGGTCGAAAGAGTACCGGGGAGTAAAGAAGGGGAAAGGCGACTTAAACGCCTACCGACTGTACTTGGACGAGCTGCGCCCTGATCAGGTATCATACTTCCTTTAAATGCTTGATTCACGCATTTCATCAGCATATTAATATCTCACGCTCTTGACTGTAGGTGTACTGGCGCATCTAGGATCGCTTTGAGGTTCTATATGTGGCCCAGACTAGGGAGGTGGTGAGGGGAAGAGTGCTGCTTGAGTCCCCGTATGGCTGGGAGTGGTACCTGGGTGACTGGGTATCACGCCAGTCGTTAAGGCTAGACACTTTTCGAGTCCCTGTGCCACTTCCTTCTTTTGTTCAAAGGACGAGCTAGTGCACGCTGGAGGAGGTCGAGCGGTTCACACTGCCGAATCTCGAGTTGGAACCGTTCTTCCAGGCAGACGCTGACTTTGCCGAATACCGGGCTCAGTACTTGATGCAGAGTTTTGGGATATGTGCCGCTTGGGAAACGGTGCAGCAGACGCGGGGTGGTAGAGGTGGTAAAGGAGGTAAAGGGGGAAGAAGAGGAGATGGAGGAAGAGGTAGTGGAGGCTATGATGACGGCGCAGGTCAGAGCGGGGCTAGGTTGCCTGCGCTCTCCTGGACAGTGGACGTGATGACCGCTCAGGGAGTCCCTGGCCTAGTGGAGGTGTCATGTCCTACAATCGAGCCTCTAGAGTTCCTCGCTCAAGTATATCCTATTTTTGTTCCCTTCGTACGTCTTGCTATTGTCACTGCACATTCTGATTTTTCCTTTCAATGCACAGGCAACCCCGGAGTATGCCAGGGAAATGGCAGCGGCCATGATGGACCTGAAGCAGCTGGTGTGTCAATATGCCATGGGCCATCCCCCGGTAGTACTGACTCGCGTTGGAGGGACGATGGTAAACCCTTTGAATTTCCACTGCTAACTCTTATTCTAATTCAAGATTATGATGTGTATGCTACATGAATGTTATTGTAGGCTAGAGGAGGAGCTTCGTGAGGGCTACACCGGAAGTCTATTCGCATGCCTGTGCAACAGGCTTCTCCCGCTGGCTCTGGAGAGGAGTGACCATCGAAGAGACAGCGACACTCTGGCGGCACTGAGGATGAGCCTATCACCGTTTCAGACGAGACCGAGGAGCCTACAAACATTGATCTGGAGGACACCTCTGGTAGTACCGTGCCCAGGGTGACTGGCAATCAGGAGGTTGTCAACTTCGAGGCAGAGGAGGAGGTCTCTAAGGAGGACGAGGAGAAGGGTGAGGATAGAGATGAGGATGAGGACTGAGTTTTCTCTTCTTTTTTTTGCTTTTTGTCCTTTGACGGAGCCTATGTGCTTCCCTGTGTGCCTATTTACTATTGGTAGATAGGATTTTGTGCATCAGGCTTGCAAGCCTTATTTTACTATGTACTTCGACTCATGAATGCTTAGTAATTTATGCATAGAAATTGTTCTTTCAATGTCTTTGTCATACAACTAGCCATAGATCATAAAACTGAGTCCAATACATGGCATACTATGAGGAATATACTGACAAAGGAATAGAAATCAAAGGAATAATCGAATGGACTTTGAAATCTTGATGCTACACATCACAAATGCCCTTGCTGCACGCTTATCACGACTACATATGAGAATGGCAACTCTGGAAACTTAATATAGGTCTTGGAAGTTTGACCTTATGCTTAGGACACACTCGAAAACTGAGAAAACGTTGACTTTAAAGGGTGACGACTTCGAATTTTGACCCGGGGCTCGAGCTGGAACTTGGACTAAGTCACTTTCGACCAATATGACTTGTGTGACTCAAGAAAGTGACTTGAAACAGCTTAAAATGCAATTTGATGGTTTGACGCGACTCAAGAATGAGATTATATCGACTTTTTGTACCACAACCTTAAATCTCGGGAGTTGACTCGAAACGAAACATCCCTGAAGTCCCAAATACTTGTTGGAGTGTGTTTTGGTGGTTGATGGTGCCCCGAGATGCCTCCAATTTAGTCCATTCTTTTGCTATCAAAAACTGCAGAAATGCAGACATAATATGCCGCGCAGGTTTTCAAAATACCGTGTGTTATGTCATAAGATTCCGTGGTATATTAATATGACACCGTGCTGACTTTCTGGTTTTAATATACCGCGCGTGGCTCCATTATGCCGCACATGGTTGTTTTTCTGACAGTCTGCGTTTTGTTTTTTTCTAAGATAGATTGCACGATGGTTGAAGTTTGACATGTACAAAGGCATTTCAATGCCAATGCATGTTTGCATTGTACTTCCATGCTATGACCAAGCATTTTCCTATGCAAGACTCATGGAAAATTTGCACTTTTGAAACCCAAGGCTCCTTGAAAGTTGAAGTTGTTCCCTCTATCCTTCCTATAAATTCAGGCCTTCTACTTCAAATTCTTTCTATCCCACTCAACTCTCATTCTTCTAAAGTTCACTCTTCCTCCCAATGGCCCTTTCGCTCACCGGTTCACTCCGTCCATGGTTGATTTCGATGGAGGGCGTCGATTGGCTCAACTTCCGGGCTCATGGCCTCTACTCCATGAGGTACCTTCGCAACATCCGTCTTCGCCCCGAGCTTTTGAGGGCAGCTGCCAGTCTTTGGGACCCAAAGGTCCATGTGTTCCGTTTTGGCAAGCAAGAACTTTATCCCACCGTGGAGGAGTTCCGTGCGTACCTCGGCAGTTTCAGCTCGGCAGAAGTCATTATCCCTCCTGTCCATGAAAGCATCCACAAGGTTTTATCAGCGGCCCTTGGATTGAGTAGCGGCGCTGCCCGCTACTTAGTTAGCGAAGGTCGCTTCAACGTGATATAACTTATTGAGATGTTTTCTCCCCTCGATGATCTTGCGGACATAACTTATCAAACTTGGCGCATGACTGCCCTTTGCATGCGCTTGCTTGCGGCCTACCTTTTGGTACCCTCCACCTGTCATGCTTGCTCTGCTCTGGTCAGCATTGCCATTCAAATCGAGGCTCGAAAGGACGTGATTCCGATGGTTTTGGCTGAGACATTCATAGGTTTGGATAAAGTTCATTCTGGAGAGACTGAGACTTTCGGGGGTAGTCCTCTCCTCCTACAGGTTGGCTTCTCACTCAGCTCTCCTTTTCCGAGTCTTTCCCACATTCTCAATTTACCTCAACTCTCGGTTCAGCTTCCTATGGTTTCTTACTTATTTTTCTCTCTTTTGTAGATCTGGCTTTGTGACAAGGCAAATGTGCTAACCATTCCTCCTGGCAATTGGGCATATAAGGCTAGGTTGTTGTCCCTCTGATGCTTTGAGTTTGCGGACAGGCGAGTTCCTGAGTGGGTCAACTTCTTTAGGCGTCTGCGAGCTGAGACCGTTTCGTGGAGGCATTCATGGTTAGATCTCCCTCCTATGACTGTGCACTTCATGGGCCCCCAGTGGGTCGTCCTTGCTGGTTTGGAGGCCTTTACTTTCTATATCCCAACCAAATTCAGCGTCAGCTCAACCTTAGACAGGAGGCCCCTGCAGAGGTTATGGTCGATGTTGTTCTGCCCTTGTTTCGCCATTCCATTCTTTGCAACTATCAACGGTTCTGGAGAACTCGTGAAGTGACCGATGCACACCCTTATCCATCTGTGATGGTTCGCGGGAGCTACCGGAAGTGGCTTAGGAGAGATATTGCCGCAAAGGCTGGAGCTCAAGGAAACTGACTCAATCCTACTACCCTGACCATGGAATAAATTGTGGACCCTATCTTCATCACGTTGTGCTTTTTGTTCTTGAAAATCATGCTCAGCCTTATGTATTAGAAGCAGTTAGTGTAATAAAATGAGTCGTGGAGGACTTCCCTCTTTTTGATTCAGTGCTTTGAATTTTCACAACCTGGATTTTTATTTTGATTGATCGTGACCGGGCCTCAGAGTAAGGCTGCCTACGTATCCTTATGGCAAAGGAATCAGTCATAACGTAGTTCAGGTTAGGGTTTGCTCTGGTCGTAACACTCTCCTTTTGTGCTCTAAATTTTGCCTAGTATCGCCCTTTCGGGTTTTCGGTCTAGCGAGCTCATTTATTGCATGCCTTAATTTTTTCCTAGGATGCCCTTGTGGGTTTTCATCCTAGCAGGCTTTTGCTCTAACTTTTGCCTGGGTCTGCCCGCCCGTGAGGTTTTTAGCCCAGCAAGCCTCTATCAAGGGTAATAGCGCTTGAGTTGATCCAGGTTGACCAAAGTTGAAAATTCATTTCCGTCCAAGTCAATAAGCTGCGCAGCTCCTCCGGATAGGATGGTCTTAATAATATATGGCCCAGACCACTTCGATCGGAACTTTCCATGCGAATCATAAACTGGTGCCCGAATTTCCTTTAAAACCATATCACCTTCTGACAAGTCCCTAGGCTTCACCTTTTTATTGAACGCGTGTATAATTCTCCTCTGATACCCTTGAATATGATAGAGAGCCCTCAATCGGCGTCCATCAAACAGCATGAGCTCTTCAAATCGATTGCTTAACCATTCTGCCTCTTGGACCTCACACTCGATCATAGTCCGAATAGATGAAACTTCCAACTCAATGGGAAGTACAGCCTCCATACCGTAGACCAAAGAGTAAGGGGTTACCCCTGGTGGTGTACGTACAGACGTGCGATATCCCCATAAAGCTAGTGGCAACTGTTCAAGCCAATCTCTTGCGGATTGAATGGTCTTTTCCAAGATGGCCTTGATTGTTTTATTAGCCGCTTCTACGGCTCCGTTGGTTTGTGGCCGATAGGTGGTTGACTTGTGTACTTGAATCTGGAACTCATCCAAAACTTTCCTGGCTCTTCCCTTGAAATGAATCCCATTGTCAGATACGAACGCCTGAGGGACTCCGTATCAGTAGATGACGTTTTGCTTGATAAAGTGCGCAACTTGAACTACGGTCAGCGTGGTGTAAGAAGCAGCTTCTACCTATTTCGTGAAGTAATCAACGGCCACCATGATGAATTTGACCGTTAAACGCTATTGGTACAATCCTTCCAATGACATCACTTCCCCATACTGAAAAAGGCCATAACGAGGTCATTTGATGTAGTTCAGACGGTGGGATATGCGTGAGGTTGGCATGAATCTGGCATTTGTGACATCGTCGCACGTATTCCACACATTCTGTCTCCATGGTAGACCAGAAATATCTCTGCCTGAGGATCTTCTTGGCAAGTATCATGCCATTCATGTGAGGGCCACACACACCTTCGTGGATTTCTTCCATCACCCTTTTCACCTCTACGCCGTGGATGCATAACTTGTGTGTAACAACCCTGATTTTTAGTAAGTAAAAATTTCATTAAAAATTTGAATTTTATTTTAATACTTGGATTCGCTTCCAAAAATTCCTTTTGTTTTTCTCATAATCCGTCATAATTAGATTTTAGTCTTTTGAAATTATATTTCGTGGCTAGAGATTCTACTTGGCAAGTATAGTTAGATTCTAACCAATTAGTTAGAGGAACCTAACTACCAATTCACTTAGTTATGTTCTCCTAACCTTAGATGAGCCTTTTAAACCTTCGTGAACCTTATGAGCCCTCCAAACCCTAGTGGAACCCTTTGGACCTTTAATCTTTACCCATTGGACGATAAAAGTTAAGAAAACTTTTATCCATTGGACAATAGATCTTTCATCCAAGATCTTTTGATAGATTTGTTAAAGTACAAGGATATAGTTATATATAGGTATATATACACATGCCTAAAGGACATATGGTATTATTCTAGTGTATATAGTACCTCACCCTTTTATCCATTGGTCAATAACCGCTAGAAAAATTATAACCCATTGGATAATAGAATTAGTAAGTACTAGGGTTTTATTTAATAATCATTTCCTAGATTTCCCATGTGATGATATATTTGTATAAATATATATGTGTGTACTTTATAATATATCCTAGATTTCCCTAAGATACTCTAAGACAAAATCTAGTTTTTTAATAAGAAACATGTGCCAATTTGGACTATTTTAATGGGGAATTTTCATCTTGTAATTTTTTATTGGATTTGGAAATCTACCTAGATTTCATAGTACTTATGTACTTATATTTATATATACTTGGTCATACTTATATATATATATATATATATATATATATATATATATATATATATATATATTGTACAAGAGAGAGAGAGAGAGAGAGAAAGAATGAGATTTGGTTGTACCTTGCCTTGATCTTCCATGATATTCTTACATCCTTTCAATCTAGGGTTATATATATTCTATCAAGCAAAAAATCTACCCTCCATTGTCCTTATATATTTACCTATTCACACAATCTTTGAACCATCACCTTTTCTCCATCAAATCTTTCCAAAATCAAATCCAAAGTACCAAATCTAGCCATGCAAGCCTAGAACTAGATCTTGATCTTTCAAAGAAAGCATGACAAGTTGAATAAAAAAATGAGATATGGAGAGAGAGAGAGAAAGATTTCGGGTGAGAGGGAGAGAGAGGAAGCCTTGGCCTATAAATAGCAAGCTCATTCAAGCTTAAACTCACACCTTCACTCATTGCTCCAACTTCTCTCTAGAAATTTCTAAGCTTCCTTTGTTCCAAAGTTCAAGTTTTTTGAGTTTCTTGAAGTTCTTGAGAGCTACCACCAAACCACCTCCAAAACCACCCCTAGATCTTTAAAGTAGCCTAGTTTAGTTAGCAAAGTTGTTTCTAGGAAAAGAAAATCCATCTCTCTTCCTTTCGAAGCACTTCAGAGTCGTTACGCCACCGATTCGCAAAACCGACGACCTATTCCCAAAATCGACCGACCGCCAAGAAGTAAGGTAGAGTCCCTCGTCCACTAAACCCAAGTATAGTGTAGAGTCCCATATACGCTATCTCTAAGTATATGTAGAATCCCTAGACCACTAACTCTACGTATAGAACCGTATGTTGAAAAATAGGATGTCTTACTCTTTAGTTCAAAGTATAACATAAAGTATTTTAAGTAGATAATGTTATCTATCGCTTGTAATGTTGAGAATGCATGATGATTTACAAACTCGTTTTGGTAATGGTGGTATGAACATGTTGAAAAATTGACTTTTACTTCAATAAACTTATATTGTTTAGAACTTTCCACAAAAGAAGAAAGTACGGTTTTCGAAAGATAGAAACTTAATCATTGATAGAAGTATTCGTATTTTGATCTTTAGGATGGTTATGAGCATGATTACTAATATAGAATTGGATGATCTTGCTAGTTTAGTTTCAAGATTACAATGAATGATTTATGTTTGTGAAAAATCCTACCGCGGAGTCGATGTATGAAAACGAGACACGAAAATCGAGAAAGTAGAAACATGACACCTAGGGTGTGGTTAATGAAAAGGCGTGTTTTGAAAAGGGTAAATGTTTTGGAAATCGCAATGTGGCCGGACGTGGTAGCCCATTGTGTGGTGTGTTTTGTGTGTGTTCCAATGGGAATCTGAAAAAGCGGAACCATTGTGAGGTTGTGTGTGTTCCAATGGGAATCCGGAAAAGCGGAACCATTGTAAGGTTGTGTGTGTTCCAATGGAAATCCGGAAAAGCGAAACCATTGTGAGGTTGTGTGTGTTCCAATGGGAATCCGGATCAACGGAACCATTGTGAGGTTGTATGCGTTCCCATGGGAACCCGGAGCAGCGGAACCATGGTGAGGAAAGGCTTGGTTATCCACGGAGAGGAGCCAATGCAATTGTGTGCCAATGGGAACCCAATGCGGCGGAACCATTGTGAGGATACTCGGGAGACCGGAACGGCGGAACCGAGGTTGGGTGTGTTTAAAATGGATTTTGAAAATGTGATATGGTTATGGAAATGTTGATAAAATGTTGACACGGTCTACGAGGAGTCGCGTAGGAGAAACTCAGAAAGTCATGGACAACGCTAGGAAGATGGCGAATGTGGATGTGTCATTGTTATTCATTTATGCATGAGTTATGTGACAATCATGAGTTTGTGTGCTATATCTATGACTTGTTGTTTGTAAGTTATGGGTTAGCGGGTATGAGATTGTTCTGTTGAGCTTTTGTAGCTCACGGTGTTGCTCTTTGGTGACCCTGACATATTATATCGGTGGCGACGCTGGTATAATGTGTCAGACCTTGTAGATGATCAATATGAACAGTACACCTTGGAGGCTTTTGGAGCTGAGGAGCTGGCTAGGATGGAGGAGCAGGTGGAGCTGTAGTTAGGAACCCTAGAACCCCCTTCATTTGTGTAAATATTGAACTCTTATGGAAGTTTTGTTGTAATAACAAGCCAGACTCCATTTAGCTTTATCAATAAAATGTTTATTTAATGTACCCAAAATTGGGGGCGTTACATTGTGCATGCCGCAGTGCGAACTTCGATATAGATTTCCTCCGCAGATGATGTATTGAGCTGCCATCCTCTGGAGGGCGATTTTGTCTTTCTTGCTTGCTTCAACAGGGTATCCTCCTCTTTCCACAAATCTCCAAATGTCGTAATACCAAGGGTGACCATCATCGGGCTCATCCACAGCCATGACATGCTGGTATACCGGTGTCTTCCTTTGTTCGATCACAATTGGCCTTAGCTTCACATCGAGAGGGATTTCGACCATGGATGCCAAAGTTACCAAGGCATCTGCAAATCAATTTTCAAGCCTCGGTACTTGAGTGAAAGTCACCTTATTGAAATGGGAGATGAGGTCTTTGACGTCCTGATGGTATGGCTTCAGTTTTTCCTCCTTGACTTTTCAGTCTCCGTTGGCCTGTGACACTACCATGTTGGAATCTCCCACCACTTCCAATTTCTCTATACCGATCTCAATTGCCGCTTCCATACCCATAATACAAGCCTCATATTCCGCTTGATTGTTGGTGACCTCAAAATTTAGCTTGAAGGCAAGTGGAATATGAGACCCATCGGGTGCTATTAACAACACGCCAATTCCAAACCCTTTCTGATTCGGAGCGCCATCGAAGTATAACTTCCAAACATCCTCAGCCAAAATCATTATGTCTTCATCGGGAAACTGAAACTCGGCATCTTCACCTCCTTCGACTAGGCAGTCAGCCCGAAATTCAGCAACAGCTCTTCCTTTTACGGATTTCCTAGTGACATACCTTAATTCGAATTCCGCTATCATTAGTAACCATCGTGCCATCCTCCCTGTGAGAGTTAGTTTTTCAAACAAGTACTTGAGAGGGTCCATTCGAGAAATCAGCCTTACTGGGTAGGCTAGCATGTAATGTCTTAACTTTTTAGAAGCCCAGACTAGTGCCCAGCACGTTTTCTCCAACGGAGTATAACGCTCTTCACATCCCACTATCTTTTTACTCAGATAGCAGACAGCCCTTTCAACTCCATCGTCTCCTTCCTGTGCCAGCATACACCCCATAGAGGATGGAGTGACTGACAGGTATAGGATCAAAGGTTTTCCCGACACAGGGGGTGTAAACACTGGCGAACTCCGTAAATAAGCTCGGATTGCTTCGAAAGCTTTCTGGCACTTATTGTCCCATTTGAATGGCATACCCTTCTTGAGCAGGCAAAAGATTGGTTCACAAGTCGAAGTTAGTTTGGCAATAAACCGACTGACAAACTGTACCTTGCCGAGAAAACTCCTCACATCATTTTCGAAGCGTGGCAGCTCCATCTCCAGAATCGCCTTGATTTTTGATGGGTCAACCTCGATACCCAGGGTGGTAATCATGAATCCGAGCACTTTTCTGGCTGTGACTCCAAACGTGCATTTAGCTGGGTTAAGGCGCATCCTGTACTTTCTGATTCTTTCAAAGAACTTTTTGAGCACAGGTAGGTGCCCTTCTCGTTCCTTGGCCTTGGCGATCATGTCATCAACGTAAACCTCTACTTCCTTATGGATCATGTCGTGCAATAAGGTTGTAGCAGCTCGCTGATAAGTTGATCCTACGTTCTTTAATCCGAAAGGCATCACCCCATAGCAGTATGTTCCCCATTCAGTGACAAACATGGTTTTCTCCCGATTTCGTGACTGGACTGCCAAGATCCGCCAAGTCCAACACTGCCATTTGGGTGATTGTGGATCGACTCACCAAATCTGCGCATTTTCTACCTGTTAAGATGACAGAAAACGTGGAACAGCTGAGCCTGCTGTACATTCAAGAGATTGTACATTTACATGGAGTACCTATCTCGATAGTATCTGACAAAGATCCACGTTTCGTATCACACTTTTGGAGAGGATTGCAGAAGGCATTAGGAACAGACGTGAGGCTTAGCACGGCCTTCCACCCCCAGTCAGATGGACAAACGGAGAGAACAATACAGACACTAGAGGACATGCTGAGAGCCTGTGCCTTGGATTTTTCTAGAAACTGGGAGCAGCACTTACCATTGGTAGAGTTTGCCTACAACAACAGCTACCATGCAAGTATTGAGATGGCACCGTACGAAGCTCTATATGGTCGACCTTGTCAATCTCCAGTCTGCTGGACAGATGCTGGAGAAACTGGGCTGATTGGGCCTGACATCATACGAGATACCACCGAGAAGGTCAAGACCATCAAACAAAGGATCCAGACCGCTCAAAGCTGACAGAAGAGTTATGCAGATAAAAAGAACCGACCATTAACCTTTGCAGTAGGAGATCATGTATTCCTGAAAATCAGACCGAAGAAAGGAGTTATCAGATTTGGGAAAAAGGGAAAGTTGTCCCCATGCTACATTGAACCTTCCGACATCGTGGAGAAAATCGGAAAGGTTGCGTATTGTCTAGCACTACCACCACAGCTAGATAGAGTACATAACGTATTCCACGTTTCAATGCTTCGCAAGTATCTCGCGTTGCCCACACATGTCTTCAACTGGGAAGACATCTCCATTGAAGAAGACGTGACATACGAAGAAGAACCAATAGAGATTCAAGACTGAAGTGAGAAAACAATCCAAAACAAGATAGTCAAACTAGTACGAGTTTTGTGGAAGCACCGTGGATCTGAGGAGACCACATAGAGCTAGATAGAGTACATAACGTATTCCACGTTTCAATGCTCCGCAAGTATCTCGCGTTGCCCACACATGTCCTCAACTGGGAAGACATCTCCATCGAAGAAGACGAGACATACGAAGAAGAACCAATAGAGATTCAAGATTGAAGTGAGAAAACAATCCGAAACAAGATAGTCAAACTAGTACGAGTCTTGTGGAAGCACCGTGGATCTGAGGAGACCACATAGGAAAGAGAAGAAACCATGAAGGCAAACTACCCCCACCTGTTCGAATCCAAGCGTGCACCTAATTTTGAGGACGAAATTGTTTAAAGGGGATAGTTTGTAACGACTCAGATTTTTAGTAAATAAAAATTTCATTAAATATTTGAATTTTATTACTTGATTTTACTTTTAAAATTCTTTTTTTAAATCTTGATAATCTGTCATAATTAGATTTTAGTCCTTTAAAATTATATTTATTGGCTAGAAATCCTACATGGCAAGTAGAATTAGCTTCCAACTGATTAGTTGGAGGAACCGAACTACCACTTCACCTAGTCACAATCTCTTAACCCTAGATGAACCTTTTTGACAATCTTTGAGCCTTATGAACCCCTCCCAACCCTAATCGAACCTTTTAGACCTACGAAGATAATCATTACACTTCATGTATAGTCATTTCAAACCTTACTTATCATCATTATTCCTCTACCCATTGGATCATAGTTGTTAGGAAAAAATTTATCCCTTGGATAGTAGAGACAAGACTTACCAATGAGTATGGATTTGACAAGACAAATCATGAACCATAGGAAGCCATCATTTTGCTTCCAAAAGAAGCAAACTTAGCCTTACCATGTATGCAACCCTAAGACTTATAGCCCTAAACCTAATTACCCTCCAAAATTACTTTCCTAGATTCTCTAAGTACATAAATATGCACATATATAGGCCTATATGACCATATATGCTTTCTAGGAAAGCCCTAACCATGTTCTTTTCATTGAGTTGTCACTTGAAAGCCGTGTCACTCATCACCCCCTCTTCCTAGACCTAATGGGACTACTTAATACTTTAGTGTACTTATACATATACAAAGACATATATACATATACATATACATACCTACATAGTACAAGAGAGAGAGAGAGAGGGAGGCCAAGAGAGGGAGAGAGAGGGGTGAGTGTGTGCATGTGTTTTGTACACTCTTGCAAGCAATCATGCTTACACCTCTTAGCCAACCTCACACTCAACCTAAGTACAATTTGACAACCCAATCCTAGACTATTTCAAGCACTCCGCCTAGCCCTTAATCATCGTAGTTTCTACTTACTAACTATACCTAGGATTGACTACACATGGGAAGCCTACTTCTTAGCCTAGTTATCATATTCTCCTTACTTGCAAGACTTGCCAACCTAGGTTATAATCACCTAGGATTGCCTTACAAGCCTTAGGAAATCTCCATAATAACCTATACTTACACCAAGGATGGATTGACAAGGCTTTGGCTTGTTGAAAGGTTTGATTTGACAATGCCATGGAGCAAAAAAAAAATTGAAAAGAAGAGAGAGGGGGGGGACCAGCCATATGGAGGAGAGAGGGAACCAACATTTTGCTATAAATAGGACCCCTCACTTACCATTCAACTCACACCTTCAAGCCTTCAACTTCTCTCTCAGAAATCCTTGTGTTCTTACTTTGTTCTTTCTTGTTCTTGGTGTTCTTGAGTTTCTTCTTGAGTTCTTCAAAAAACTCATCCTAGGCCGCCACTAAACCACCACTCAACTACCCTCTCAACCCAAAAAGTTTAATAGAAAGTCAAGATTTAGTTTTGAGAGAAACCTTTCTCTTTCAAAGCTACCGAAAGCTACCGTAGGAAGTCACTATGTCCGATAGGCGACTTACTTTTTCGTAGCCGCCCTACCGCCAAGAAGAACGGTAGAATACCCTACTTACTTACTCTAAGTATAAATCGAAGTTTGTATTTTGTTAATATGAAAAACATGAAGAAAGATAGCTAGTATACTTATTTTGCTAAAGGATATACGAGCATGTTGAAAAAAATCGATTTCACTCCAATAAACATATATTGTTTTGAACTTCCCAAAAAGGAAGAAAGAACGGATTTTAAAAGATAGGAATTTATCGTTTGATTGAAAGTATTCACATTTTGATATTTAGGATGGTTATGAGCATGTATGCATGATTACTAGGTTTATTTGCCTCGATGTATGATAAAGCATAAGTGGTTTTCACTCCAAAGGCATCCGTACATGTGGCATTATGCTTTAAGTGGTGATTCAAGCATGATTAGTAATATAGAGTTGGATGATCTTGCTAGTTTAGTTTCAAGATTTCAATGAATGATTTATATGTGAAAAGTCCTACCGTGGAATTGTTGCATGAAAACGAGACACATAAATTGAGAAGGTAGAAACATGACACTTAGGGTGTTGCTAATGAAAGGTGTGCTTGAAAAAGGAAGTTATTTGAAAACCGCAATGTGGCCGGACTTGGTAGCCCATTGTGTGGTGTATGTGTGTGTGCCAATAGGAACCCAGAGCGGCGGAACCATTGTGAGGATACTCGGGAACCCGGAGCGGCGGAACCGAGGTTGAGTGTGTAAAAACAGATTTTGAAAATGTTGATTTGGTAAATGAAAGGTGAAACCAGTGACACGGTCTACGAAATGACGCGTAGGAGAAACTCAGAAAATCACGGACACCAACGTTAGTAGATAGTGAATGTGGATGTGTCATTATTAACTGTTTTGTAAATTATGCATGTACTATGTGATCATTTGTTTGTAAGTCAAGGGTTAGAGGGTATGGATTATTCTATTGAGCTCCTGTAGCTCATGGTGTTACCTTTGGTGACTCTAACATATTATATTGGTGGCGACGCTGGTATAATGTGTCAGACCTTGTAGATGAACAGGGTGAACTCTACACCTTGGAAGCTTTCGGAGCCGAGGAGCGGGATAGGATGAAGGAGCAGGTGGAACAGTAGATAGAAACCCTAGTTTTCCCTTCCGTGTTTAGAGGTGTCAAACGTGCCAGTCGTGCCGTGCCGTGCCATTTTCTTCCGTGCCAACCGTGCTTCGTGTCGTGCCGTACCGTGCCCGTTTACTTCATCGTGCCATGGCGTGCCGAGCCATACCGTGCCCGTGCCGTGCCGTGGTGGGCCATTTTGCTTTGTCGGGCTGTGTCGGGCCGTGCCTTTTTAAATCGTGTCATGTCGTGCCGTACCCGATTAATTAATCGTGCTGGATCGTGCCGTACCTTTTTTTGTCGGGTCGTGTCGTGCCGTGCCTTTTTTTGTCGGGTCGTGCCGTGCCGTGCCTTTTTTTTGTCGGGTCGTGTCGTGCCGTGCCTTTTTTTGTCGGGTTGTGTGTGTCGTGCCGTGCTTTTTTTTTGTCGGGTCGTGTGACTCGTGTCGTGCCGTGCCTTTTTTGTCGGTTCGTGTCATCCCGTGCGGCCCTTAATCGTGTGTCGTGCCGTGCCATGTTGTGCCATCGATTTTCATATACACATTACCAACCGGCAATTGATTTTCGTCTAAAAAAAAATCTTCCTATAAAACACATTCTGGTGCCCAAAAAACACAGATTTTTGACATTCAATAGAAAAGCTTGGTGCTCATTCTCGACCAGATCAAAAGCTATTTGAAATGCGAGCAAAGCTGATTCCTTATTTTCAGATGGTAGAAGTTTTTCCAAGATGCTGAAAACACCCTCTGGGTCATCCAGTAATATCAGGCACTGGCAAATGCTTAAATAATCAGGAGAAGGCAACTTATGGTATAGTTTAACAAGAGAAGACGAACCACTTGTGTACAAGATCGGCGGAGAGTTTGGATTAGTTTATGAATAGCTCATCTCCTTCCTTCAAACTATATTTTGTTCATATCCATCAAACAATTGGGAATAATTATCAATTATATGGTGAAAAAAAGAAGGATATCTTCTTTGATATGTAAAATTAAAGTTCTCCAAATAAAAAAATTGCAGACATACAAATTATACAATTTCACCAAACAGGAGGCAAACCTTCTATCCTACCACCTCCGTTTCCTCTCCATGGAAAACCATTCTCACTCAAAAAAACCGCATCCATACAAGTTCTAGATAATCAATCTGGTTCATACATGTGTTTGGAAGTTGGAACACTACGGCTATGTTTGGTAGCGCTTTCACTTTCAGTTTTCTGTTTTTTTTACCTGAATTTTAAAAAACTGGACATGGTCCACTTGGAAGTATGTTTGCATGTCTATTTTCATTTGCAAAAAGAGAGAATGACTTTAAAAAATTTTGAAAATTGGAGAAGTAGCAAAACTGAGCTTCCACTATTTCTAAAAACAAAAACAGGCTGCGCGAGACGCAAGTTCAAGTCTTATATTATTAAATCAATCAATCTTTGAAAACATGATACAACCAAAATCACCCTAGTTTATGTAACAACTCTTGTTCAATTAAGCTCAAGGACAGAACGGACTACAAGATTAAGAAAATAAAACAATCATAACAGTTGAAGCAGCTACTACTCTGACCAAAAAAGCTTGCATCAAATAAAATATAAAGAGCCTGTTAAAATGTGGGAGACATGAAAAAACAGAAAAATAAGTGTCCAAACAAAATTCAAACGAAGTCTTGATAATCCAACCATTCATTAGCCAAAGGAACTTAAATCAACGTCTCGGCTAAATGATAAGAAGCTAACTAATGGCAAGGCATAGTGTATATACTTTGAGTCCTACTCCAGGAAAGTCAGAAAGACAAAGGAGAGACTACGGGAAAGAGCTCAATTTGTGTTGAACACTAAAATCAGACAAGAAAGAGCCATTAGCAAATGGAAAGGGGAAGCAACCAATTGATCCCTTTTTAGTAATAGAATACAAGCAGCAAATCAATTGATTTACAAGTCCAAACAACCACAAGTTAGGGCAAACAGTGATCTGAAAAAAAACTACACATAAGTTAGGGCTATCAACAGACGTACATATGTACAGATGCATACATACACATAAGTTTAGGGCTTTTCGTTTTCGAATAGATTCAATTCGATTCATACATATACATATTTAGTGTTAACTCAACTACGGCTGAAAGCTGAATGGTAAAAAAAAAAACCTCAAGGTTCAATTCTAGGCAAAGTAGTTGTTGGTTATTGGAATGAATGCAGGAATATATTGGGCAATCTCTTGCAATGCTTTTTCTTACCATTCGAAGAGAACAGAATGCAAATGGAATCGTCATCCACCATTTAGGACTCAACTCAACAGAATTGTTCCAGAGAACTGAACCAGAACAGTCCTATTCTCAGCAGGTTGTGTTTCAAAAATTAGCAGGGTCATTTGTTATTCGATGAGCTAAGCCCGAGCTTCATTTAATAGCTCGTATAATAAAAGAACTGAACCAGAACAGTCCTATTCTCAGCAGGTTGTGTTTCAAAAATTAGCATATGATGTATGTTTGTGATTTTCTAAACTTCTTGGATGTTCATTAAACCATTTGACTCTGTCAAGTACATACAATAACATTCCAAAAGGAGAAGACAAACTACTGTTTCAAGGTTTTGTTTCGCACTAAACTGGTATTAACAACTCCTGATTACAGTTTCAAAGCAATTCTTAGACTTACTAAGCCAAGCCAAAATATGCTGGTAAGCTCATGACATGAATATGCATGGTTTTGTCCGTGGCTTATTCATTTCAGACTAAAAGGAGACACACACACACACACCCCACATTGTCCAGAACGCATGCAGGCATCATCCACTTCAGTTAAGCGAAGCTAAACAGACCACAAGGCATGCAATCAAATAAACAGCTAACAGACTAACAAACTAACAGACTGGAGGGGCTAGGCCGCCACCTCAACTCAGCAAACAGAATATGCGAGGGGTTATGCCACCACCTCGGCTAAGAAATGCAATCAAATAAAAGTAACTATACTAACTAAAAACAACTCAATATTAAGCATGGCTTCGTTACACCTCAGGTTAGCATAAAAACAGGTTAGAGGTATCCACCAAGCTAAATATGAGATACTAACACATAACTACTAGAGTCTAGAGATTGAAAATGCTCCAATCCTTACTATTTAACGTATTTACTTTTGGTATTCAAACAGATCAAACTGCATATGTTGTATGCACTATTTCCAACACATAAGCAGACTAAGCAGTAAGCACCATTTACTTTAATTGAGGGAATCATAAAACAACTATAGATACAAAAATAAGTAAGAAAATCCACCTTCAACATTTTGTTGGTATTAATTTGCTCCAGCCTTCACGTGGTTTGGTTCTTGGCGTCTATGGTCTACATTGGTCCTACAAAACAAGAACCAGCAGCAGCAGCAGCAGAAAACAGGTATATAAAAGCCAAATGAACAAGGAAATTGAATAAGAAAATTGAATTCTGCTCAGATATTAGTTCCTTTTATCATCATAGCAGAAAATTGAAATGGATGCAACGTTAAGTTGCCATTATGGCCTTCATAAGTTGCAACACCACTTCATAGTTCATAACAACACAACTACGGCTCAGACATAAGTGTTTTTTTTATCATCATAGCCAGAAACTGAAATGGATGCGGCAACGTTAAGTTGCCTTAAAGGCCTTCATAAGTTGCAACACAATCACACTTCGCTTTGCCAAAAACTGGGGTTATGTCTGTGGCTTATTCATTTCAGACTAAAAGGAGACACACACACACCCCACACTGCCACACTGTCCACACACACCACAACGCATGCAGGCAACATCCACTTCAGTTAAGTGAAGCTAAACAGACCACAAGACATGTAGCATAACTTAGGGCCTTAGGCTCAGCATGTTAGTTAACAAAATACATCATAGCCAAAAATTGAAGCGGGGGCAACATCATGTTACCATTTAAGGCCTTCATAAGTTGCCACAATATCCACTTCAGCCCACTTACTGAAATGAATAAGCCATACACAATGCTGAAATGAATAAGCCACAGACACAACCCCAACAGAAAAAATGAATAATAGATTCAAACCAAATGACAGCAGGTCCCCCTAATCACTGTCTATATCAGAATCTGCAAAATAGCCTCTGAATTCATCTTTAGCCGATCTTTTTTGAATTCCAAGGCGTGCATCCTCCCAATCTTTCAAACATATGAGACAATCCAAAATGTCTGGAGCAAGTCTGCTCCTCCTCTCATCCAACACTCTTTTACCTGCACTAAAAGCAGATTCGGATGCTACTGTAGACACAGGAGGGGTAAGTAGATCACGTGCCATGATTGAAAGAACAGGATATTTATCTTCATTTTTTTTCCACCAAGCTAAGACATCAAAATCACGCCTGTCATTCACGTTAATAGATTCTAGGTCCAAATATTTCTCGAGTTCAATGCGTGAAGTTCCAGTGCTACTTCCTATTCCTAAATTTGAACTAACAAAATCCCAAAATTCATCATTGGTACTTGTAGAAGATGTTAAAGGAGCAGTAGTACATGAAGCATTAGAACGAAACTTAGATTCATATTTGGCATACATGATATTCAGTAAATCATTCACATTAGCAGAAGAAGGTAAAGCGGTAATCCCCAAATTCGTACCAATCTCTCTTAAGAGCAAGCTAACACCTTGTAACTTCATCCTAGGGTCCATTATTGCAGCTAACATAAATATTGATGGCATTTCCTCATAATATTTTCTGAATTTTCCTTCCATATCTATACAAGCATGTGCAAAATTTGGATGTTCCCTATGTTTACGAAAATTGACACTGATATTGAAAAGATGATGAAGCACAATACAAGAAGTAGGATAACGAACACCCGAACAAGCTACGGTAGCAGCATAAAACACTTTCAAAAATTTCATGAACTCAAAACCAATTTCCCAATCAGCTATAGTTAAAGGATTACCACGACACGGTCGATACCTCTGATTAACATAAGCAGATATTGCATCACTATATTTTTGACAAGACTTTAACATAAGGTAGGTCGAATTCCAACGATTTTGAACATCAGAGTTCATATTTTTGGGTTTAAGACTGTAAAGTGATGTGCACAATTTATCAAATTCTTGTTGCCTAGATGGGGAAGTAGCAATAAAAAGAACAGCATCTCTAATTTTTTTAATCTGTGGTGCTATATGTTTTAAACCATCTTGCACAACTAAATTAATGACATGACATACACATCGCAAATGCAATAATTCACCAAAATAAGGAGTCATCAAATTTCTTATAAACAATGGAAGTGTAGCACTATTAGCACTATGGTTGTCAAAAGTAATGCTATAAACTCTATCAACAACTTCAAAATCCCTAAAAACACCCATAATACTTTCATAAATCTGTTCAGCATCATGAGGAAACTCCACTAAACGGAAAGCAATAATTTTTTTTTGCAAAGTCCAACTAGAGTCTATATAATGAGCAGTCACACAAATATAACCACGATTATTTATACCAGACCACATATCAGAAGTAAAACCTATAGCACCAACAGTTGCAAGTTCACTAATCAAATCTTTTTTAACTTCACTATAAGCTTTCTTCGTATCATTACGGGTTGAATTTCTAGAAACTTTAGCAAATGAAGGATTCAGACAATTTTTGACAAAATATTCAAATCTAATATCATCACCAAAAGTAAATGGTTGTTCTGCTGCAGCTACATAAAGGGCCAGTCCATGTCTCATTTTTTCTTTTGAATAAACAAAATTACTACTATCAGATGCATCACCAATTTTATCAGCATGTTTACTCCTTAGATGTCTACCATGTGGCCCTACACCGTTATTACTTTTGCATTTATAATATGTGTCACAATAATGGCATACTGCCCTAGCTCCTATGTCAACACCATTTTCATTTTTGAAGTTTTCATTTATAGAGAAATGATTCCATACCCATGAGTGGCGTCGTGACCTTTTTGAACCACTAAGGCCTGAATTTGCAGCTGCATGAGTAGAATCTGTCGGAGTACCAGTGGAACCTAGAAGGCCTGTTCCACTTGGACCACTTCCACCACCAACAATGTTTGAAGCAGCCTCCTCACCTATAGAACCCACACGCTGTGGTCCAATAGGGTTTCGTGGTAGTTCTTCAGAACCTGAGTGGGGGTCACGATCCTCCCCATTTCCAGCATCCATCTACAAAAAAAACAATATAACAGGGGTTAGTGGGAAACACGAAAGCCCTAATTTTGTAACCCCAAATGCAATATTCAAGTAATGCAAAAATAAACTAATCCATATCAAGTATGAAGTATCAACAGACAACAGTGCATATCTATAACAAAATCCACAGATCTGGTCATTTCTAGAATATACAAAATATCAACAGTGCATCTGTGCATGTGTGTACTAATATACGAAATTAGTGCAGGTGTGTCCCGTGTCGTGTGTGTACAAAATCAGTTTCGACAAATTTGTCGAAAATATACTAATATACGAAATCACTCAAGTTAGTAACAAAAGCCCTAATTTCTTGTTACTAATTTCAGAAATTAGCAACAAAAACCCTAATTACGTAACCCTAATTTCAGAAATTAGCAACAAAAATCCTAATTCCGTAACCCTAATTTCAGAAATTAGTAACAAAATTGAAAAGCCCTAATTTGTTGTTACAAATTTGAGAAATTAGAAACAAAAACCCTAATTTCGTAACAAAAGTGAAACTTCGTCAGTAGATAAGGGGAAACCAGGTTAAAACCCTATTTTCAGAAACCCTATTTACAGTAGATAAGGGGAAACTGAAGAGGGAAGTGAGAGAGGTACCTGTGCAACTGTGCTCAGAGAGATACGGTGACTGGTGAGTCACGTGAGTGAGTCGGTGAGCTCACTGCTCAGTACCTGAGCGGCTGAGCCTGAGGTGATGAGAGAGTCTGACCGTGAGCAGCGAGACAGAGAGAGGAGCAGCGAGAGAGAGAGAGAGAGAGAGAGAGAGAGAGACAGAGAGACAGAGAGTGTATCTGTGTATGTGAGTCCGAGTCTCTGAGAGAGTGAGAGACAGAGAGAGGTGAATCACTCGGTGAATGGATCCAAAGAATGCAAGAGGCCCAGAATCCGAACGTTGCTCACAGAGAGACGTTGAGACTGGAGAGAGACAGAGAGACGTTGAGAACTTGAGAGTTGAGAGGAGTGACAGAACAGAAGTCTGAGAGAGTGAGATCGGAGAATGACTGAATGAGATGTCTGCTAGGGCAGCATCTCATTCCTTTTATATGATGTGTGTGATCATGTGCATACGATACACCATAATGCATGTGCACCAACTTATCGAAAATTCTCGTAGAGTCCTATAATGCATCACTCGAGGGCATCTTGAGCTGGTTATTGAAAATCCGAACCGTCTACCTTTTATGTGAGAGTGACTATATCATTCATGCAAAAAATGAAGCAAATTGGCTATCGTTATATGTTACATCGCACATGACAAAAAATTCCTATTAATGAATCTATGTTTCGATGAAAGGGTGTCCAAAACCCGATAGACCCGAATTTTTGCCAAAGTGATTAAAACACCAATAACAACGAAATGAACGGTATGGATCATCATACTTGTGTCGCAATCGTGTGGCTAGCGTACATTGGACTATAGCGGAATACATTAGTTTAGAACTAGATAAGTTAGATGTATAGATTTAAACGGTAGCTGCAGACTCATTATTTCAAATATTCGATCTAAACCGTTACGATTTAAGATCTTATCAGATTTATCATCCTCCCCAAAATAGGAGATAATTGGATATCGGAGAACATGTGATCAGAACATATTCGGTGCTTCCAACGACGTAAAAGTCCTATAATGCACCACTTTAGGCCCGCCCGAGTTGTTTTTTGAAAATCGGAACTGTCTACCTTTTATGTGGGACTATTTATATCATTTGTGCAAAAAAACAAAAAAATTGGTTATCGTTATATACTCGATCGCACATAAAAAAAAATCCCCTATCAATAAATCTATGTCCCGATAAAAGGGTTTCAAAAACCCGATAGACCCGAAAATGTGCGAGAGCGATTAAACCACCAAAAGCAACGAAATGAACGGTATGGATCGTCATACTTGTATTGCAATCATGTGGCTAGCGACCTAGCGTACAAGAGGCCATTTTTTAAAAATAGAATTATATAATATTAATATAATTGTTTGGATAAGTTTTCTTTTTAATTTAATTTTTAACTTTTAATATGTAGTTCACATCACAGGGAAAAAAAAATACTTTTGACTATATAAAACTAATAAAAGCATAATATTTACTTCGAACTCAACAAAATTTGATAAAAGTTGTTTAAAACAATTAATTCTCTTATTATTAAAAATAACATTCTTACAATTAAAGTTCATTAGTAAAAAAAAAAACATAATCGAGCGATACTGATACGTTTGATTCATTTTTTTTTCTAATGGTATAAATCGTTTTAAAATTTTATTTTAGTTAAATTATGAAGCTAAAAGTTTAATCTCTTAACCTCATTTCCTCATATTAGACACATACTGACATACATTGATTTTTTTTGTTAAAAATATAGAGCCTCATTTTTTAAATTCGCTTTATGCCTCGAAAATCTCAAGATCGGCCCTGCGTGCTCGTGCCCGTGTCGTGCCGTCCCGTGCCAAGCCAACTTTCGTATCGTGCCCGTGTCGTTTTCCCTCACTTCCGTGCCCAAACCGTGCCGCGTGCCCGTGCCGTGCCCCGTGTCTGGCTAGAACCGTGTCGTGCCGTGTCGTGACTCGTGCCCCATTCCACTTCCGTGTCGTGCTAGTGTCGTGCCTGTCTAAGATCGTGCCGTGCCGTGCCCTGCCAAGTCAAACTTTCCATGCCCGTGCCGTGTCGCATGCCCGTGCCGTGCCGTGCCGTGCCGTGCCAAGTCAACTTTCCGTGCCCGTGCCATGTCGCGTGCCCGTGTCGTGCTGTGCCGTGCCGTGCCAAGTCAACTTTCCGTGTCCGTGCCGTGTCGCGTGCCCGTGCCGTGCCGTGCCGTGCCGTGCTAGAACCGTGTCGTGCCATGTCGTGACTCGTGCCCCATCCCACTTCTGTGCCGTGCCAGTGTCGTGCCCGTCTAAGACCGTGCCGTGCCGTGCCGTGCCAAATCAACTTCCGTGCCGTGCCCGTGTCGTTCCTGCTCACTTCCGTGCCCGTGCCGTGCCGCATGCCCACTAAGACCGTGCCGTTCCCGTGCCGTGCCAGGATTATTCCGTGCCCGTGCCCGTGCCGTGCCGCCTTCAAACGTGCCGTGCCGTGCCGTGCCCGTGCCGACACGGCCCATATTACACCTCTATCCGTGTTTTAATAAAAGTACTTTTGTGAGAGATATGATGTAATAATGAGTCAAACTCTATTTAAGTTTTCAATGAAAATATTTATTTAACATTTCCAAAATTAGGGGCGTTACAATAAATATATATATATATATATATATATAAAATCCAGAGAAAACAACAGATTTGACCATATATATTTTTGTATCATTTTTTTATCAAGATGAAGTAATGCACAGAATCGTTAATGCATGCCACCCAGCCATAATAGATAAAATTAATTAAACAATTACAAATGTCCAATTCCAGGAAACAATTGAGACGCTAAAGTTAAATAATGGAGTATTACATTCTTTCCTTTAAATTGACAAATGAATCATCTTTTAATTTGTTTGTTAATTATAGAGACTTGAGATAGTAGTTTAATTAAATTTGTCTCATTCCATTGTCTTTTCTTAGTTTAATTAATAACACCACCAAAAGCATTATATGAATGTTTCTCAACTGACTTTGTCAAGTGGAAAACACATGATCACACTCAACATTGTTGTTCATTTAATTGTGGCTAATGGATTGAACTCTTCTCTGCGCACATTTTGAACTTTTATCATTGAATTTGCATGCGATGCTAGCTAGCTGATCCAATAGAAAAATGAAATGAAATGAATAACATGTACTCCATAAACCAAGCTAGAATCCCCTCGTATACATACAGTCTGTCTCCCGTAAGGACCACTTCATTTTAATAAAATACGGACCTCCTTTTCCTGATTGAATTTCGATGATCCGAGCCGCTCAATGTGTTCAGAACGTGATTTTAAGGGTACTTGCGTGAAATCAGCAAAAAAAATGACCGGAAAGGGCTTTATCCGAGCAGTTTTTGTTTGTTTTTTATCGAACGGTTCAAACAAAAACTGCTCGAATGAAGCCCTTCCCGGTCATTTTTTTTGCCGATTTCTTGCAGGTAACCTTAAAATCACGTTCTGAACACATTGAGCGGCTCGGATCATCGAAATTCGATCGAAAAATGGAAGAAATGAGGAGGTCCGCATTTTAACTAAATAAAAACTCCCTCATTTGAGACTGACTGTATATATATATATATATATATATATATATATATATATATATATATATATATATATATATACAGTCAGACTCCTCTTCCCGATTGAATTTCGATGATCAGAGCTGCTCAAAGTGATCAGAACGTGATTTTAAGGGTCCTTGCGAGAAATCAGCAAAAAAAATGACCGGGAAGGGCTTCATCCGAGCAGTTTTCATTGAATGGTTCAAAAAAAACTGCTCGAATGAAGCCCTTCCCGGTCATTTTTTTTGTTGATTTCTCGCGGAGACCCTTAAAATCACGTTCTGCACACATTGAACAGTTCGGATTTTCAAAATTTGATCGGAAAAATGAAGGTCCCGCATTTTAACAAAGTGAGGGATCCCTCACTTGATCCGTGGTGTATATATATATATATATATATATATATATATATATATATATATATATCTTAATCAATAGGAATGAATCTTTTATTGCTCAAAAAAATCGGCAATAATAAAGAATAATAAAGCCATCGATTGTGAATCAAAATGGATTGCAATAAACTTCAATTTGAACAGTAAGATTCAGTACTAGTATAATAAGTTATCCGCCCTTCCGCCTCTCCCAAGTAACACAAACAAGTACGTGAGAAAACCGAGTGGGTCTAGACGCGTGGTCAATGTCTTAGATTTAGAAGTTTGTTTCCTCTTAAGTTTTTAAGTTCAAAACCTCACATATGCTATTAATTTTTTTGGGGTTAGTTCATATAAAGCAATGTTCCGACTTTAATTGAGATCCTTTCAAGTGGACGGTGGGATTAGACCCCCACGATTAGTCAAAGCGCTCGTAAACTAGCTCGGATACCTAAATTATAAAAAAAAGAAGTACGTGAGAATTGGTCAAGTAAGAGCATTAATTACAGCAAGGGGCTTAACCAAGCTTGTAGGTTTAACTCTTACAGCATCCATGTACAGTGGAATAAGCAAAATAAAAAATTGTTAAAGCTAACAATGTTGGATCGAAAAAGTGCTCACATTGAAATTACCAAACCTAGCAACCTCTTAACAACTCATCAAATTTTGGCTTTTAAATAATCAAATCTAGCAATATTTTGTCAATAACCAAATTTTATCTCTCAATCAAGTATACCAATATTACACAAAAATCTTCTCTCTCTCTCTCTCTCTCTCTCTCTCTCTCAACAATGCTTTCAAAAAATAATTTTAAAAAACTGTAACTTTTAGATTTTTTTTCTTTTTTTTTTAGAAACTTTTTTTTTTACAAAAAATAATTTTTTCAAAAATCTATTTTTGAAATTTCAAAACTCTTTTATAAAAAACTATTTTTTATACAAAATCTATTTTTAAAAAACTGTATTTATAGTTTTTAAAATTTCAAAACTATTTGTGTAAATATAATTCTTTCAAAATTTCTCAAAATTGTATTTACAATTTTTAAGTGAACAAAGTGTGTTTTTTGAAAAACTATTTTTTGTTTCGAAAAACTTTTTTTTTAACTGTTTCTAACATAAACTGTTTTTTGTTTCCTTCAAAAATCACTTTTTCAAAAAATATGCGTAAAATGAAGGGAAAAAGTTTGGAGGGCCCATCGGTTTTGATTATGGGAAAAAAAAAAAAACAATGTGTGATTTGACATTGCTAACTTTAGCAACCTCTAAATGGATAATCAAAATCTAATGTGACATGTTTTGATTATTCACATTTGCTTATTCCACTGCTGATGCTCTTAGGTCAAGGAAAAAAAATTTCTAAAACCACCGGAGGTTTACCCGAAAACTTACAAAACTTTTCAACTCCTAAAATGAAAAGTCACAGAACTCTTCAACTCCCCTTTGGAATACACCCACTGTTAATGTTTGTAGCAGGCCGAACATAGAACTTCACTGTGGTGCGGACCGAGCCTCGTTCGCGTCAATCAGAAACCTTGTGCACGGCTCCTGTCCCTGTTCTTCATCGTCACCCCACTAGCCACAGGCTCGGCAGATTACAAGCCTGTGCTCGGCCACTTCCTTGCAACGTACCATCTCCCGTTGGTCATATGCCAAGGTCGGCAAGACGTGCTCGGCCACCTGCGGAGCATGGCTGCTACCGACGACGGATGGCTGTTGAATTGCGCGTCTTCCCACGCGCGAAAGCGGTTATAACAAAAGATGATCATGGATGCACATGGGTGTGACAACTCGACCCTAAAAACGGTTACCAGATCTACTTCATGATGTCACCATGACGTCACCTAGCTCGTGAAAGACATGTGCATGTGCTTGGAGAGCAAGCTAAGGGGACTCTATAAAGATTGAAGGATGACAACCCTAAAACGGTACGCACTCATACACGCGATTACCCACTCAAAACCCTAATCTCTTCCTACTCTTCCTGCACATACTTATCCTCTCGCCGGAGGGCCTTGCCGGGCAACCCCCGGCCAGGTCTTAGTCGTGCGCTCCCTGTGCAGGCTAGGGGAAGAAGGCTCAATAACCATCGAACCACCAGCGAAGGAACGAGGATCGAGGATCACGGGCCACACAGTCTCATAGGTTCTTCGGGGAAAAGCGGCTGGGGAAGTGGGAACATGACAACGTGTTACGGAGAATAACGTGTGATGCGGAGATGAAGTGATGGACGACAACGATAAAAGCCAACTTGTGTAAAATGTAAACTGGTTCTTTATTTCGGTTCGATTCCGCTTAGTATTTTTTTTCTTTTTCTCCCGAGAAACCCAAAACCAAATAGAACTCTTATTTTTAATAAAATTCAAACCGAAATACTTAGAAACCTGATCGAATTTGTAAGAAAACTAGCACATGCTCAAACAATCAGCATACACAAATAAAAATTGAAGTTGCTATGGGGCTGCCTTATGATGTCTCCTGGACTATCAGGAAGATCTTCTAGCTCAGGGAGGTTTGTCAACCTTTAATTCGATATCAAATTGGGAATGTGGCTTCCACTTTCTTATGGCTTGACAATTGGCACCCTTTGGGGCCCTTGTATAAAAGGTTTGGGGAGAATGTGTGCTCTAACATTGGAAGATCGTTGCAAGCTAAGGTTTCCACAATTATTAGATATGGGAACTAGGTTTGGCCAAGACCAAGGAATAGATATATTCAAGAAATCAAAACCAGCGCACCTTCTAGTTTTACTCCTAATATTCTAAATAAGGATGGGGTGGTACGGCTTCCTTCTCGTAATGGTTTTTACTCTTTGAGATCTGCTTGGGAGGCAATTAGAGTGTCAAATGGTCGGCTAGACTGGTGTAGCATTGTGTAGTTTCCTAACAATGTTCCTCGATGGGCATTCATTTTATGGATGGCCATGCAAGGTAAACTTGCTTCAAAGGATAGACTGCTGAAATGGAGTGTGGTGAATAATGCCACTTGTGTTCTGTGTAGAAATGGGGCTCTTGAATCTCATAATCATTTATTTTTTGATTGCACATTTTCTAGAGTTGTCTGGAAAGAGATATTGCGAAGGAACCATATTCACAGAGGCCCACTTATGTGGGAAGATGAAAAGAAATGGTTCTTGCTGCATTCTAAGGGGAAGACATATAGGAAATCTATTCTCAAATTATCACTGGCTGCTACTGTTTATGGAGTTTGGTGTGAGCGGAATATGAGGATCTTTCAGCAAAAGATGATGGAGGCTGATCTGTTGGGCTCCAAGATTTGCAACAACATCAGAGATGCCATGATGGCTTGGCGAAATATTACTTCCACGCCGGAGAACAAGGTCTTGTTCAGGGCTTGGGGAGTTCCTTTCTCACGGATGATCATGAGTTCTACTGTAGAAGCTTAATTTTCGATTAGTTCTTTTTCCTTGGTAGATAGGTGCCTGGTTGTATAGTTTTCTTTTCTTCTAGGTGGCTCCTTTAAGGGAGTTGGCTGAGATAATTTTTTTGTGTCCTGTTTGGTCCATGATGTTTTTCTTGTTTGGGGCTTATATAGAAGAGTACATTTACCGGAAAAAAAAAAATTGAAATTGCGTGCAATATACAGCTCGAACAATTAGTACATGCAAATAAATACTGAACTCGCGTGCAATATACGGTTCAAACAATCAACACATGCAAATAAATACTGAACTCGCGTTCAATATACCAACCCTTGTCCAACAAATTCAACTACTCTAAAAGCAACAACCTATCATAGACATTGACATGGTTAATTTAAATCAGCAAATAAAGAACTACATGTTAATGCAAAACATGGAAAAACTCCAAGTTGCATTTCTGGTAACAGAGATAATAACACGTCTTAAAATACTACATGTTGTCCCTCTCTTAAGTTGTCCTAGACTTGCACCCGAAAAAAAATAAAAAGGAATAAATCCCATCAATTGGCACTGTTCTATAGGAAACAACTAAAGAGGGAAAAAATCTATATTATAAAACAAGACGGATATCTTACAGAATATGCTTTCTCAACGGTTCAGATTTATCCCTGTCCAAAATTTATCTACCCATACAAACAAATTCGACAATCCAGATTTATCTTCATCCTTCCTTCTTCAACATTATTGGAAACTTCAAGACCACAAAAGGAGCTCATTTGAATTGAAATATCTCTTTCATTAACTTAAGTTTATGTTCATAGATAGAGACGGCAATTCAACCCACCCCGCCCCCAACCGGTTGTGAATTTTTATTAAATTTTTCGGGTATCGGGTCGGGTTCGGGGAGAATTGAAGAAAACCAGTTGGGTGCGGTTAGATATTATCTCATCCCATACCTGCTCCGTAATTTTTTATGCATGAAAATGTATTTTATTCTTGTATTTTTACCCTTGCAAATAAAGTACCACATAGTATATTAATCATTTTTTCCATTTTGCTCTTACAGAGTAGATTTTGGGTTTAATAGTTATTTTACAAACTTTTATTGTTGGTGCCCACTTAATTTTGGAATCTACAACATATTTTCTTAAGATGTAAAAAAATATATATAAGAGAGAGGCGGGTGGGTAAACCCGATACCCGTTAGGGACGGAGCGGGATACCCATACATAACCTGGCTAGGGATTTGCGCGGGACGGGTTATGGCAAAACCTACCCCTTTGCCTTTTCTATTTGTAGATTCCTTTGATTGACATGGAACCACGGTTTTTTATTTTTTGGAAGTTCAATGACCTTAATTCATAGTAAGAAAAGTACAATGTATTATCGCCGTCACAATAATTAAGACACCCTAGTGACGACCGAAGGCCAAACAAGGGTCGAAGGAATAGAACACAGAGTACTGACCTGCAAAACATAAAATGCACAAAGAATTATGCAATCGCCAGAAGATAAAGGCTAACAAAAAACTTAGGAACGCCAATGACGAGCGAAAGCCAACTTAAGGCCTAAGGAACCAAGCACAGTGTGGGAAGTGTAGAAATTGTGTGTGCGGCAAAACAAAAACACAACATAAACAAATACAACAAAAAACTAAGCGATATGCATCTTTTACAACCAGAACCGTCAAACAACCATTCGGCTTCAAGCAAGCCAAGAACATAGCGCCTCAAGTCTCAGCTCAACAAACCGTGGTGACCAAATCGTGACTAGAGGCGACCAAGTATGTAACGACTCTAATTTTTAATGAATAAAAATTTTATTTAAATTTCGTCATTTCTTTTTAATTTTATAATATTGCTTTTAATATATTTTTTTAATTCCTATAAGCCGTCATAATTAGATTTTAGCCCGTTAAATTTCGTTTCTTGATTAAAAGCCCTACTTGGCAAGTATTGTTAGCTTCTAACAAATTAGTTGAGGAAACCTAACTACCAATTCATTTAGTTACTTTCTCCTAACCTATCTTTTAACCTTTATCCATTGGACAATAAAAGTTAGAGAAACTTTTATCCATTGGACAATAGAAAACCTAGATTTTCCACCTAAGGTACCATTCTAAATTTATTGAAGTACATATATAAGATTATATATAGACTTACGTACTTCATAGATTTATATAAGCTTGCTTAAAGGACACCCCCTGTAATCCATTGGTCAATACATGCTAGAGTAAACTTTACCCCTTGGATAATAAGGGTTAGTCTACCAACAAGTACTAGGATTTTATTAAATAATCACTTTTTAGATCTCCCATGTGATTTATTTTTTTTAAAAATATGTATATGTACCTTATAAATCTATTACCTTAGATCTTCTAAAGATATTGTTATATATAGATATGTGTACTAAAGTACTCTAATATAATAGTGTAATAGGAACATGTACTTGTTAGATTAGTTTATTAGGAAATCTTGACCTTATATATATATATTTTTTATACTTGGAAATCTTAGAAGATTACATAGTACCATATATATATATATATATATACACACACACACACACACACACTTAACTTAATAAAATAATGACCTCCCTTTCCCGATAGAATTTCGATGATCCAAGCCACTCAATGTGTTCAGAACGTGATTTTAAGGGTACTCGCGAGAAATCAGCAAAAAAAATGACCGGAAAGGCTTCATCCGAGCAGTTTTTGTTTATATTTTATCGAACGGTTCAAATAAAAACTGCTCGGATGAAACCCTTCCCTATCATTTTTTTTGCTAATTCCTCGCGGGTACTCTTAAAATCACGTTCTGAACACATTAAGCGGCTCGGATCATTGAAATTTGAAGAGAAAATGAGAGAAACGGAAAGGTCCTTATTTTAGTTCAAATAAGGACCTCCTCATTTGAAAATGACTGTATATATATATATATATATATATATATATATATATATATATAGTCCCCTTCTCCTAAGGACCACCTAACTTAATAAAATAAGGACCTCCATTTCCCGATAGAATTTCGATGATCCAAGCCGCTCAATGTGTTCAGAACGTAATTTAAGAGTACTCGCGAGAAATCAACAAAAAAAAATGACCGGAAAGGCTTCATCCGAACAGTTTTTGTTTATATTTTATCAAACGGTTTAAATAAAAACTGCTCGGATGAAGCCCTTCCCGATCATTTTTTTTGCTAATTCCTCGCGGGTACTCTTAAAATTACGTTTTGAACACATTAAGCGGCTCGGATCATTGAAATTCAAACGGAAAATGGGAGAAATGGGGAGGTCCTTATTTTAACTAAAATAAGGACCTCCTCATTTGAAAATGACTGTATATATATATACACACCACGGATCCAGTGAGGGATCCCTTACCAGTCTACCGTGCAGACCTCCCCTTTTCCGATCGAATCGCGACGATCCGAGCCGTTCAATGTGTTCAGAACGTAATTTTAAGGGTACCCGTGAGAAATCAACAAAAAAAATGATCGGGAAGGGCTTGATCCGAGCAGTTTTTTACTGAACCGTTCAATAAAAAACTGCTCGGATCAAGCCCTTCCCGATCATTTTTTTTGCTGATTTCTTGCGGGTACCCTTAAAATCACGTTCTGATCACTTTGAGCGGCTCGGATCATCCCAATTCGATCGGGAAATGGGAGTCCCGCACAGTAAGCCCGTGCGGGATCCCTCAAGGGAACCGGACTCTATATATATATATAATATGACAAGGAAGTAGGGCTAAAATTATATTTTGGACTCTAGGATAGGTACACATTTTTTCTATGGTTGAGATTAACAGGTAGTAGGGCTAAAATTATATTTGGAAACCTACTATTAATTCCTTGTTGCATTTTTACGGCTAATTGTATTTTAATTCCCTCATTCTGTTCATTCCTTTAATTATAGACTCTAAAGGTAAAATTTCCAAATTCCTTTCAATCACCGAAATCTTTTCCACCTTCTATTCATTCGACAACAAAGTTTTACCAACTTTTTCCTTTTATTATTGGCCAAGATTGACCGAGCTTCATACGTTTCATTTACCAACTTTTTCCTTTTATTATTAGCCAAGATTAATTCCTTTTATTATACATACCTTTTATCATACCTTCCATTCATTTTCCTCACTACCTCTCTATAACCGAAATCCTACCGCAAATTCAATCACCGAAAAGCTTTTCACTGTAAGTCAGAAAGCATTTTCACTGTAAGTTTTTTATTTCCAAATTCATTACCATTTTTTTTTCCAAATTATCTCTTGGTTAGAAGCAGGCCAGTTTCACAATCTCTCTACGTTGATTTACCTTCAGCGGAGTGCACGGCTTTAGCAGTGGTGCTATCCGTGAGGTTTGTATCCGAATTCTATATCTCACTAACTCAATCCCTCACAAAGTATCTAACTCATTATCTCTTAGACACGTGACTACAATTTTGTTGGTTCAATTATCTTGGTAAACAATAGGAAAACAATCGAGGAGGTTTATTTGTATACGTCGTATGTACAATACCTCACCGTTATATACTCCTTCAATGTTCTTGAACTGAGATCTAAATGCAAAATATAAAAGTAAAAAAAGTGACTTTCTGAAATTTTTAATTCGAACTGAGATCTAAATTTTTTTTCTGACTCATAATATTGTTGCGCTGATAAAATCATATTTCCTCCATCTTCAGATATAATTCTTTTTTAAGTAGAAAAAAACTCATACACAGATTGCGTTGAGAAATCTGAATTCACATTACACTCCAAAGCAAAAAAAAGAAAAAGGGGGGATCTGAGGGTGCTGTAGTGCACCCCCTGCACTACACGTGTAGTGCAGCCGATCCGGCTGTCCATCTCGGCAATGGACGGCTCGGATTTGTAGAAGCTCGGATTAAATGTGAGCCCTTCATATAGAGATGGATGGTCGGATCCGTCGCACTATAGCAACTCCCAATCCGAAAAAGGGACACTGCCATGATTGAAAATGAAAGAAAGAAAAAAGGTATCTACTTCAGTCTGTCTACAATAAGACATCGGACTAATAAGGTATCTATAGTCTTGAGCATTTTTCATAAACATTTATTATCATAAACACTTATTTTTTTGTGTCCTGTTTACAGGATGAATATTGAGAATGAAATTGATATGCTTCCAGTGACCGAAATAGTCGAGACACATGAATATGCTCAAGTAACAGTTGCGGAGTTGAATATGAAAATTGACCAACCAAGAAGTGTCATTGATTCTCTGTCTATGTAGGCTTTGTTTTTGTCCCTAGCGTATTTTTTATTTTCCTGTTATTTGTATGTTACTACCATTTATACGAATCTCTTTTTTATTAGGCTATCATACAAAATGTATTGCCCCACATGCTGGTCCTATATGTTACTTATTTTCTCTTTGGGTAAGTATCTTCATTTTTTTTTTTGTCCAGTTTATAGGATGAATAGCGAGAATGAAATAGTCAAGACACAGGAGGATGCTCAATAACAAGTTGAGTAGCAAAATATGGAAATTAACCCACTAATTTGTAAGCCTTCCAATTACAAATGCTAGATTTACCATATATATAGGAAGGTGTATCTCTCAACTGAATTTAGTCTGCTAAATATTGAGTTTGTTTTGTTTATATGTATAGATGAAGGAAGAGTTTGCCACCATGAGAATGCTCAAGAAGCAACTGAAGAGACAAATATGGAGATTGGCCCACCAATTGGTAAACTACGCCTTTCAGTTCGCTAAAAATACGGAGTTTCTTATAGAACGACTTAAAAATATTGGTAAACCGCGCCTTTTATTTTGCTAACAACACGGAGTGTTTTTTTTATTATTATTTATCTTTATGGACGTAGATGTAGTAACAAATGTGCCTCATGTATCTGAAAGGGTTCGCTTGCATGAGAATGCTCAAGAAGTTAATGAAAAGAAAACTATTGAAGGAAATCTACACTAAATCTACCATGGAGTTTTTTTTTACCATGTTTGAATTTTTTCAAGGAAATCTACACTAAATCTACTTTACAACATGCTGAAGTGGGGTTCGTTGGTCAATAGTAGGAAATGGTGGTTCAACTTAGTTGTATTCAGAATGTGTAGCGTCATGTCTTTAGGCACGAGCAAAGATTTTGATGATGAGCTAAAAGAACGACGCTACATGGAGCTAAAGGCAAGGCACTACCATGTGATTCTTATTTTATTTTTTCAAGTGTCAATGATTTTAGAGATGGAGCTATTGGGTCCTTTGTTAGACAGCTAAGGTCAATAGTAAAAGTAGTTGGTTTAGATTCATTGATATGTGAGCCTTAGCACCTGCAATTGTACTATAGTCAGTTTCTTTGATTTGTACTCCTTACTAAGTTTTAAAAATTGCTTGATTGTTTTGGTATTCAATGCACTAAATTTTGATAATCCTACGTTGACTGGGTGTGTGTGAGTGTGAGTGTGAGTGTTTGTGTGGTGCTTGAATTTTAAAAAATTGAATGAGCCAGGGTCGTTAGTTAATGCTTTTAAATAAGTGCCTTAAGTTGCTATTAGAATTCATTATTAGTTAGCATTCTCTGAATGGGTGTGAGGAAATGTGCAAGTTTTTTTTTGTATCCAACTTAATTGATGAATTGTTAAAACTGCTCTATGCATATTTTGTGGAGATTATGGAGGTTGAAAGAGTGGATCATTATGCAATGGTTTAATTGTCTAAGGTTGTGATCATTTTTTTTTTTTTTGGGCGTAACTTTGACATCTTTATTTTTGTATTTTTTTTTTTGAAATTTACTTGCATGAAATTGATTAGATATACCCTGTTTGCAACTTATTTAAAAAATCTTTTCCTGAAAAAGTCAGGTTCGTTACCGGGTTGATTAGAAACGGAGAAGGGTAATGATGTAGTTTGCTTTATCATACAACAGGTTGCGGATTATTACAATTTAGTTTGGCTGCTGATTTTGCCACTCCCTTTTTTGTTAACGTCACTCCCCTGCAAGTGTATTTTTGGACAAAAAAGGGAGTGGCAAAATCATTTCCCTTTAGTTTTCCTCTGTTACCATAGATAATCCTTTAAACAAATAACTTGGCACACTAACTGGGCTCCTGTTGACATATCATTCTTTTTTTAGGATCGGAATCGAGAAGCCTCGAAGCTCATAACGATCAATACAACTAGATTAAGACAGTGGCGAACTAATAAGCTAGCTATGGTCTTGAACATTTTTAGTGTTCTCAAAGGTAACCAGATTGTTGTGCATGCTGAGAATTGGTATGTAGAAGTTGTGTTTATGGACAGACTTTTCTATGGATACGTTTTGCGCCCTTTTTTTTATCATTTGACTCTTCTTTTTTTTGTGAATATGACATGTTTTCTACTTGACGATTTCCTAGTCCTAAATTAATGGATTGCCCCAAGCGTAGGGCGGAGACCGACGTAGCACAATATCCGGTAAGACGGAGTCGAATCCACAAAGACGGTGATGTGTGCTGACTAAAAACTCGGATTGTTACTTATTTAAACTAGCTCTTAGGTAGCCACCCCTTGTCGTTTTTTGGAGATTAACTAAAACCTAAATATTGATTGGTATTTTTCAAATAATTAAAAGAAAGGTACGGTCGTAGGGTTCATAGCACTCGCAACCGGCCTGGACTCATCTGCTCCAATCGGTATTCTTTAAAACCTTTATTTTAGACTGAAAAAGATACCCCGCAAGATGCAAACCCTTATGGTCGCCGTTTACCCATGCTCAGTAGAGAATGAGTTTTGGACCCCCATTCCTCCGTTCACGTGGGCTCCAACAATGCCCAGGTTCGTCTACGGAAAGTATTTTACCAATCTAAAATTATTTTTTAAACATTCTTTATTTCGAAATAGGAGCAAAATGCATCCAACCCGGCCACGGTGTGCTAATCACCCCGCGACCCTACCCCGACGACTACTCACTAATCATTGCATAAAAAATAGAAGAAACCCTAAATTGAAACATACTTATATTACGCGAGATAAAAAATAAACAATAAATATCAACTAATCAAAAATCAGCGAATAACTTTTATAAATAACAAAAATTAAAAATGAATTACCGGAATGCGATTAATTAAGCAAAACTTAAAATAACTTGAAGAAGAAAAAATACTCTGAATGAATGAACGAACGTAAATTTGGAACTGTAAACAATTATTCGCAGAAGCTTCTGTCGTCGCCCATCCTTTTCTTTTTTCGTCCGTAACCCTTTCTCGCCAAAAGCTCCTGCTGAAGTCATCATCTGAACCTTATATAGGGTATAAAGATGCTGATGCTTTAATTACACAAATTCCCTCGGGCTATGTATAATAACAATTCACATAATCGACTTTAAAGCACTTTGCACTTTTAACCCTAAACTTTCTTTTACTTCTATTTTTATCCAAATTTGTTGAAAACAAGCTCGAGCAACCTATAAAAACAAAAGAACATAAATAAATATCAATTAACCAAAATGAATGACTAATAAATGTAGTTTGGAAGGCCAAAATATATATATTTTGGCACTTATCACACCCCCCAACTTATACTTTGCTAGTCCTCGAGCAAAGAAAATAAAGAAAACAAATTCTAACTACGCCACTTTCGTAGAAATCATGATTGCGCTTAGCCTGTGCACAAGCCTTTTAAACCCCTAGGCGATCCCCAAAGGACGAGTGGAGTCTCGTGAAGGTTTACAGCAATGAACACCCATAAACACTGTAAATTCTTTTCACACGAAACCCGAAAACCTGTAAGACAGCTCAATGATATCTCAAGTAAAGAATATGAAGCCATCGCAAAGAGATAACGACATAAGCAGTTCTAGATACTATCAAGTCATACAAATGAGTCATAGCACCTATACTCAGCGTGTGTGAATAAGGGCTCCGGTCACGAGTGAAAAATAACTAAAAGTTCCCTCCGGACCGAGTCTTGACTTCAAATATCACCGTGTCATGCATTCAACAAATGAAATCACTCGAAACAAGGTGCATATTAGATACTCTCAATATGTGCAGGTAGAAGTTATGTAAATAAAAGTAAAATACTTCCACACATAATAACACGAAAAGAACGCTCTATAAAGTAGACACACGATCTCATGAAAGAAATGCCAAGTGTTGGAAACTCTCTTTATCCACCAATTCACAGCCCATTACCTCTAGGATCAAATAGGACTACAATTCCGGTGATAACGTTAGGTTAGGGAAAACATTTCAAGATTAGGGTAAAACATCCAAGTGTCCGAGAATAGGCTAACAACAACTCACATAGGGTAACTATAATGATGTGTACCCTCTTTCTTTCTTTTTTCCTTTTTCTCTTTTCAACTTCGCCATATCTCTCTTTCTAACTCTTTAATACAATCCCACATTAAGAACAAGTGTTTCCCCTTGCCATAATGATTTGGTGTCTTCCCCTTTTTGCTTTTTTTTTTCTCTTTTTTTTTGTTTTCTTTTTCTATGGGAAAGATCACCAATCAATAAAACTCAATTCTCACTACATTTACTCTCTCTCTCCTGAAAAATATACCCCCACACAATTATCTAAGCCTTCTCAAGACACAATATAGATGGAGGAGCTCAACAAGAAAAAGGCTGTATGCATGAGGTTCAAATGGGCTTACAAGAGATAATGTATGAATGAAAGAAACAAACCGGCTCAAAATAGTAAAGATAGCCTATAATCCTCTCCAAGGGGCAATACAACCATGCAACTTTACAAACCCAAGAGATAAGTAGGTAATTCAAAATATTCCCAACACTTGACAACAAAAATAATGAGATCAACAATGAATTTGCTTCTTTTTTTTTTGTGACAACAAGAGTTTATTTGACATCACTCCAAGAAAAGATAAGGCTCTAAACTCACATGGGCATAAGTCTCCACTAAACTAGCCATCGAGAATAATTAAGTCATAGCTCACAAGCAACCAAAGCCCAAATAGACGTGAAGTGCAAATGTGCTAAAAATAAATGCCATGACAAACTCTTCGCGACAAGTTAGCAAAAAAAACTACAATGCCACCACAGTATAATCAAACAATGACTATCACATCTCCAACTCAATCAATGAACAGCCAATCTCAACCGCTTTTAATCTCATGCAAAAAGAATTTCACATTTTTTTTATTAACAAATAAAGAACAAAGTGATCCCTCCCCCCAACTTGAACTATTCAATGTCTGCATTGAAAACATGAAAAATAAAGATATGACAGAATCGTAAAAGAGAGGAGAGATATCACCTCAAAAAGAAGGGGCTAAGCAGAGTAAACTATAGAGAGAGGGAAACCCCCCAACTTGGAATGAACAACCTACAAAATGTTAGCCTCCAAGACAGCAAGAAAAATACTAAAAGAAATAAACAAGGTAAGAAATAAAAGGGAAAAAAAAATTATCCACTTTCTTCACGCGAAAGACACAGGTACTACTTTTCTCCCTGGCCAAAAACTGTGATTCCCTATTTGTTGGAAGGACAGTATGCATAGGATTCAACAATATCTTGAGAAGTGGTGTCGTCATCTAATAGGCTGTCACTCCCTCTGAGGCTTCCAGATTCCTTACCCACCACTTCGTTTGTGAAGCAATCTCCGCAGAGTTTGGACATTAAAGTCAGATGGTTCAAACAGAATTCTCGCTGCTAACTACGTGCCTGCCGTCAGATCCAACCTCCTAAGTACTACATACATAGCTTTGACCAGGTAGCTATACCAGACCATTATGCTAATTTTTTTTTTCCTTTTCCGATTTCCTTTTGTTTTTTTTTTGAATTTTATTGATTAACAAGAAATAGAAGAACAAGTGTACAAAGCTTGTTTCCAAAACCCAAGTCAATGATGGTTACCCCTATTGCTAGGAGCCGGGTCCACTTCTTAGTGAAGAGAGTGGTACGCAAAAGCTAACTTAAGACAATGGGGCACCCAGCGGCTCAAGAACTGGGTCCCAAATGGCGCCACACGCATCGTATAACGCAGGCATCTCTATCAAACTCCCTACCTCTGGAGAATCTAAGAATGACGCCTCCTCGACGATTAAAGCTATCTCCAGAGGATCCTTATACAAAATACTTTTGACATGCTCCTGCACCAGTGTATCGATCAAACTTACCTCATACACTTCCTCATTATCTTTGACTCGGCTATCTACGTTGAAAACATTCACCTCCATTTTCAAGTCCCCAAACGACAATTGGACTTGTCCAGTTTTGCAATCCATGACAGCACTGGAGGTGGCTAAAAATGGACGGCCTAGGATGATAGGAGTCTTCTCAAAAACCTCCGGTATCGGGCAAGTATCCAGAACAATAAAGTCGACTGGAAAAAGGAACACACCCACCTGAATCAAAACATCTTCCACCACCCCCTTCGGAACTCTCACACTCCGGTCAGCCAGCTGTAGTGTGACCGGAGTGGCTCTCAAATCGCCTAAGCCTAACTTCAAGTATATCGAATAAGGGAGCAAGTTGACACTTGCTTCTAAATCAAGCAAAGCCTTATCAAACTTCTGGCCTGTGATAGCTATAGGAATGGTAGGACAACCAGGATCTTTGCACTTGGTGGGGATCTCGACCTGGAGAATGGAGCTCACTTGCCCCGTCAGAAGCACTTTGTCCTGACTCTTAGTTCTCCGCTTTGTCGTGCACAAATCCTTCAAGACCTTCGCAAACTGAGGAATTGCGTCAATGGCTTCCATCAAAGAGATAGGAAACTGAACTTTCTTGAATAATTCAAGCATTTGAAAGTTCACATTGACCTTAGGTTTCGTCACCAAGCGATTTGGATATGGAGCAACGGGTGGCGTTGGAGTCGTGGGGGCTACATGAGCAGGCACCACCACTTCAGGAGACTTCGCATCTTTTTCCTCCTCGGGAACAATTCCCAAGTCTGGAACGACTGCTGGTGCAGCTACCGGCACCGGGGGTGGCACCGATTTCTGCTTTTGAGGTAAATCCTTGTCGATCACCTTCCCACTTCTGAGAGTGGTGATCGCCTTAGCCTCTTCCAGACTGGGGTTCAAACTACTTGGGCCAGAAGAATCGCCCACATAATGAGTACCGGCGGCATTAACTAAAGGTTGAGAAGGAAACTTTCCCTTCTCCTGTTGGACTTGTCCAACTGCCGCCATCAACTGGGTCAATTGGGCTCTAATGTCACCAATTGCCTGCTTAGTCTGCTCAGTGAAGCTTATTTAATACTGCATGAGAGCCTTCATCATCTCATCAGTCTGCTTATCCCAAGGGGGAAGGTTAATGCCAAGGGGTGATCCAAAAGATGAAGGACCAAACCCCTGCTGCTGCTGAGGCGGGTAACGAAACTGGGTCATTTGGCCTTGAGGAGGCTGGAACTGCTGGACTAACTGCTGAGGTGGTGCCTAGGTATGCACTGGGGCTTTTCGATCCCTCTAACTCAGAAGTGGGTTTTGGGCCCACCCAGGATTGTAGGTATTTGAATACGGATCCCAACGCTGGTTAAGCGCGTTCACCTCAGCCTGATTACTATGGCATGCGTCTTTTACAATGGGAAAAGCAGGGCAAGCAGTAACTAGATGCCCCGGACACTCACACAACGCACACACCTCCTCGATTCTCACCTCATTCGTCTGATGGACTTGCTTAAGCTTCAAGTCCTCTAATTGTTTAGCCATTTTGTCCAGCTGAGACTGGACATTATGCTCTCGCACACTAGAAGGAAAAATGCCAGACCCACTGGGTTCCTGTGCAGCCATGGCCCTATCACCGAGGTCGGAAGGTTCCCAACTTCGGTGTTTCTCAGCCAACTCGTCGAGAAAGTCCCATGCATCGTCTGGAGACTTGTCGAGAAAATCCTCCTCCTTACAGAGGTACTCAATTTGTTGGACTGTAGCAACATTCAAGCCCAAATAGAAAAATGACACCAACTGGTGTTTCACGAAACCATGATGCGGTAAGGACAATAGCAAGTCCTTGAACCGCTCCCAGCACCTTAAAAACAACTCGCCCTCTTTCTGCTTATACGATTGGACTTGGCGAGTCAGGTACTTCGATTTACTTTTCGATAAATATTTCTTGTAAAATAAATCTCGGACAGCAGCCCATGTAACGCCCCGAATTTTGGATATGTTAAATGAGGCATTTATTACATAATAAAAAGAGTCTGGCTCATTATTACATCATAAATACATCATAAGTAAAGGGTACATTTACTCAACAAGGGAGATAGATAGGGTTCCTAACTACTGCTCCGCTTGCTCCTCCATTCTGGCAAGCTCCTCTGCTCCAAAAGCTTCCACGGTGAACTGTTCGTCTTGAACATCTACAAGGTCTGACACATTATACCAGCGTCACCACCGATATAATATGTCAGGGTCACCAAAGGTAACACCATGAGCTACAAAAGCTCAGCAGAATAATCCCATACCCGCTAACCCATAACTTACAAACAACAGGTTATACAATCATCGATTTTCACATGATACACGTATACACGGCTAACAATGACACATCCATATTCGTTATATAACTATCGTTGGTGTCCAAGATTCTCCGAGTTTCTCCTACGCAACTCATCGTAGACCGTGACTCCATTTTCATATACAAATCAACATTTCCCAAAATCATTTGTTTAACACACCCAACCTCGGTTCCGCCACACCGGTTTCTCGAGTATCCTCACAATGGTTCCGCCGCGTCGGGTTCCCATTGGCACACAATTGCATTGGCTCCGTACCGTGGATAACCAAGCCACACACCTAACCTCGGTTCCGCCGCGCCGGTCTCCCAAATATCCACACAATGGTTCCGCCGCGCCGGGTTCCCATTGCCACACAATTGCATTGGCTCCGTACCACGGATAACCAAGCCTCACCTCACAATGGTTCCGTTATTTCCGGATTCCCATTGGAACACACACACACCTCACACAATGGGCAAGTCCGGCCACATTGCGGATTCCAAAACATTTCACCCTTTTCAAATACGCCTTTTCATTAACCACACCCTAGGTGTCATGTTTCTACTTTCTCGATTCTCGTGTCTCGTTACATGCATAGATTCCGCGGTAGAACAAAAGTAAGCATGAAACATTCTAACAAGATCATCCAACTCAATACCACTTATAGCATAACGCCACATGTACGGACGCCCTTGGAATGAATCACTTATGCTTACTCAAAGCACAACACCATATGTACGGACGCCCTTGGAGTGAAATCACTTATGCTTTATCACACCACAAGTAATACAAGCAACTCATATATGCATACTCATAACCATCTTAAATATCAAAAATACAAATACTTCGAGATAAGTAAGTAAGGATGCACTACATATAATTAGGAGTAGTAGATAGGGAGAATCTACCATTCTTCTTGGCGGTAGTGACGACTACGAAAGGCAATTCGGCTATCGGACGGAGTAACCTCCTACGGAATGCTCTCGGTAGCTTCGAAAGAGAATGGTTTCTCTCGAAACTTCTTCTTGACTAACACTACTCTACTTTATGGATCAAAGGGTAGTCGAGTGGCGGTTTAGTGGCGGTCTAGGGTGAGTTTCTTGAAGAACACAAGAAAAACTCAAGAACAAGGAAGAACTAAGCAAGAACAAAGAAAGAACAAGATTTTTCTAGAGAGAGAAGTTGCTAGGTGAAGGTGTGAGTTGAATGAGAAACATGGGGTGCTATTTATAGCCAAAATCTTGTGCTCTCCCTCCCCTCTCATGGCCGGCCCTCTCTCTCTCCAAATCCTCCATGGATTTGCTCCATTAAGTTGTCAAATCACATCACATGTCAAGCCATGCCTTGTCCAATCATATCTTAGATGTAAGGCTATAGAATCAAGTAAGATCTGTAGCCTTTCTAGGTGAATCTAGGTAATTATAACCTAGGTCTACCTTGTAGTCAAATCTTAGGCTAACAAAGGCTAGGATTGTGTCATAATGGCCCATCAATAGGTTGTCAATAGGCAAATAGGCTTAGGGCTATTAAGTAGCTTGGAGTGTACTACACACTAGCACACACCTCACTTCCTCTTTCCTCTCCCAACCGGCCTCCCTCTCTCTCTCTCTCCCACGGCTCTCTCTCTCTCTCTCTCTCTCTCCCATGCTAGTATACACACACACACATATATATATATATATATATATATATATGTATACAACTAAGTACAACTACAGTTAAGTACTATATGAATCTTTCTAGATTGCAAGTACAAGATTCCCTCATTAAAGAAATGAAATAAGCACATGTTTAAACTATAATATTAAAGTACAAAAGAATCTCAAGGTACAAGTTAAATCTTCTAGTCTTTCAAGTACAAGTCAATTAAAGAATGACTAATGGTATTAACCAATGGGTAATAATTTCCCTAGCGGGTAAAGACCAATGGATAAAAGAAGTACAAGCACTTTTATACTTAAAATAAGATTTCTTAAAGACTACATGTCCTATATGTACTTTAAACAAAATATAATAATGAAAAGGTTATTAACCAATGGACAAAAGTTACCCTAACATTATGGACCAATGGATAAAGAATAAAGTAAGTTTGATGAGAAAGTTTGAAGTGACAAAGTTGGCTTCTAGGAAACAAGGTACAAGATTCCTTTATTATGACTAGTCAAATCAAATTTTATTGGAAGATTCCCTAGTCACATTGGTACTTTATTGGTCAAAAGACTCTATTACCCAAGGGTCACTAACTTCCCTAACGGTTATTACCCAATGGGTAAAGGATCCAAGGAACTAAGTAGTTGGTTTCTAACTAATCGGTTTAGAATCTAGTTCTATGTGCTCGGGAAACTACTTAGCCAATGGTTAAAATTTAGGGACGAAAATCTAATTATCACGAAATATCGGAAATATAGAAGGAATATAAAAAGTAAAAATAAAATTTAAATATTTAACGAAATTTTTATTGACCAAAATTCAGGGGCGTTATAGCCCACGTCCTGAGAGACTGTGGCTTCTGCATCCACAGCCACTTATCCGCATTGTCCATGAGTGAGGGTGGGAAAAGCTTAAGGCAAGCATTCTCCCACTGAGGAGAGGTGGCGAGGGTGCGCACCAACCCCTCGAAATAACGGACATGCTCATATGGATCCTCATTCTCCTTCCCATAAAATAGGGGAAGGGCATTGTGCGTATCAAGCTTAATGGTGAAAGCATTGCGTGCTTCACCATCTCGGTTGGTAGAACTATTGGACCAAGAGGAGTGGTCCTCTCAGGATGCATGTGTGAACGCATCGACATTGGTGGCTCTGCTGTTGGTGGCTCAATTATTAAATCAACGAGAAGGTCACCGATATAAAAAGAATCACCACTAAAAGATTCCTGATCCTCCACAGTTACTCTCAGCTATCTCTCAATGGCTACGAGATGCCTAGTATTGTCTCGATAGTACTTAAACTTTAGAGGTGATTGCTTTCCTACGATGGAGGATTGCTTACCTCTACCTGTTGACTCAAGATAACTAAAGAAACTAAAAAGAAAATAAAAATAGAACTAACTACCCGAATTCTTTAACACACGTTACCGTCCCCAGTAATGGCGCCAAAAATGCTTGACGATTTCCTAGTCCTAAATTAATGGGTTGCCCCAAGCGTAGGGCGGTGATAAGCACCCGTTAATACAATGCAGGGTGCGCTAGTATCTAGTTTTAGTTAATTTCATCGCTTAATTAGTTGCTTCTTAATTGCGTTTACTCATAAGGTATGTTTTTAGTGCTTTCAGGTAAATCGTGTGAATAAGGCATATTTTGACATCATCCATGGCCCGAGTGCATCCAAGTACCCGAGGAACCAATGAAGACCCTATCGGCCCCTAAAAATCTGTCTAAGTATGGAAAAATCACTTTTCAAAAAAATATCGATTTTCGAGATAAAAAATGGCGGTAATTGATTCTTGAATTTTTCTAAGAGCAACGTCAAAATTGCAAGGTTTTATTCAAAGATTAAGGTCATGTTTTAAGCCATTTATTCGATAGAAAAGTGTGCTGTTTTCTATTTTACACTAAAAGGTGGGGGTCAACATTTTGATTGGATTGAAATCTCAAAATTCTGGTAATGCCATTATTTCCAAATGGGGGTACTTCCTTATTTTCATTAAATAAATTAAAGTATAGAAAAGGTAAAAGAAAGGTTTAAAATGCAATCTTTACTTAAGTTTAGAGAATGAAAATAAAATGCTGAGAAAGCTGTTTGGTGCTGTGGAAGCTGCTGGGAACTATGAAGCTGAAGTGATGGGGATAATGGCCTCGGCATCAATGGGAGAAAATAAGTTACATCGATGCCGAGGGGCTTATCCAGGAAGGCACTAATGTGCTCGGCATCGATGGAAAGAAATACATTACATCGATGCCGAGGCCGTTAGTGAAGCAACCTAAGCCTGTTGCCATCGATGCCGAGGGCCTTAGGGGCGAATCTTCAGAGCATCTCGCGGTATATTCTGCGCGTGGATCCCTAGAGTATAAAAGCTTGTGACATCATTTTGTAAAAAAAAGAAGTATAATAGATTGAGTAGTACAATTTTTAGATCTAGAATAGATTTTGAATCTCTTTGCATTGTTCTTGAGTGTTCTTCATTTTCAGCTTTGAATATTTTAATTTCTGCATTTATTTGTTAGTTTTTGATATTGTCGCTTTAATTAAAGTTGTTCCTTTACTCCCGATCTATCATAATCTCTAATTTTCTTCTAGTCTTGTTATTTCATTATGTTAAGTAGATTTTTGCTTGCTCCTATCTCAATAGATATGGGTGAGTAGTTTTCCAAGGTTAGGTCATGGGGTGATTAGCACCTCATGGCTCAAGTAGAATTGCATTTTTCACCATAAAGTTTAAACTTTTGGTTCGGGAATCGATGTGGGGTTCGGGTTTATTTGTCAAATCGCTAAGGTGTTAATCTCCTTGATCATGTGTAGGTAGGAGCATCGCCTACCTACCACACATGATACTTGGAGCTCTGACGCACGAGACATTTGCTAAATAAATTCTAGAGCTAACTTGGTGATCGAACCATTCTATTTTCCGATTCGGGAACCTTAATTGTGTATCCAGAATTGCGTATTTGGGTAAGAAATGCAATTTTAACTTGAGTCGTGAGTGTTAGTAATTCCTAGACCTAACCTGTCTTTTATCTTAGTTTATTAGCTTTTCAATTTAGCCCCTTTTAATTTCCATTAAGCATGTAAAACCAAGTTGGCTGTCTAAAAGCCGAAAGCCCTTGCTTGCATCTACAAATCCAGCAAAGCCGTATTAATTATTCCCTTGGGTATGATCCCGGATTTCCGGATTATCATGCTTCAACTGACGTATTAGGCCCTACGCTTGGGGCGTTATCTCTTATATCGGAGCGAACGAAGCATTTTTGGCGCCGTTGCCGGGGATTTCTTATTATGGCTTTCTTGGAGGTTCGACAAACCACTGTAAGTATCCCGCTTTCGTCTAGTAGTAGTAGTAGTATAGTAGTTTATGTGTTAGTAGTTCGTATTTAGTTTTGTGGATACCTCTAACTTGGTTATACTAAACTTGAGGTGTAACGAAGCCAGGCTAAATATCGAGTTTGTTCTTAGTTAGTTTAGCATAGTTAATTTAGTTAGTTAGTTTAAATTTGATTGCATTGCTTAGCCGAGGTGGTGGCATAACCCATCGCATATTCTGTTTGTTGAGTTGAGGTGGTGGCATAGCCTCTCCTGTCTGGTAGTTTGTTGGTAGTTAGTTAGTATTTTGGTTAGTTTATGCCTGTTTACCGAAGCCCAATTTCCAATCGGCTTCATCGTTCTTCTTCACCACCAAGATTCCGTAGCATTGCCAGGGCATATCCTGCCCACTCTCTGCCTCGCAAATTAAATCGCAATCGCAAAGGCCTAATGGCCGAACCAGTTCCAGTTCGTACTCTACGTGATTATCTGAATCCAGAACGGGCTCCTCAAGTATCTCCTATCGTTATTCCGACTCCGACCGCTGGGAATACATTTGAATTCAAGGCTGAGTATCTTCGGATAATTCCAGAATTTTGGGGGCGAGAATTGGAGGATCCTTATTTGCATATCCAGGAGTTTGAGAATATTCTGCACTCTTTTGTTACAGTTCCAGGGCAACTTGATCAAGCTCGCCTGAAGTTGTTCCCATTCACTCTCAAAGACAAGGCGAAACAATGGTTCAACTCTTTGAAGCCACAATCTTTGCGCAACTGGGGAGAAGTTCAGGATGCTTTCACCACTAAATTCTTTCCAACAAGCAGGACAAAGTTACTTATCGATCAGATTCAATGTTTCAAGCAAAGGGATGGAGAGACTTACCACAACTATTGGGAGCGATACAAGGACTTGCTTATGTCGGTTCCTCATCACAACCTTCCGTTGTATCTCAGAGTCAACTATTTCTACACAGGGTGTTCTCAAGAGAGTAAACAGCTTCTGGATACTATGGGTGGAGGTGATTTTATGGGAAAGACACCGGAGAATGCTTGGGATTACTATGAGTCACTAGATGAGAAGACCCAGTCTTGGCAGTTTGCAGATCCAGGAGATAGAGCGATGTTTTCCCAAGGTCCTACGGGCTAAGGAAAATTCTCTATTGCGGAGCATACAGCTGTTGAAACCCGATTGGAAGAGATAGCCCGAAAACTTGACAAGTTGGAGCTTAAAAGTGCTTAGTCTCAAGAAGTGAAAGCAGTACGCCAAACGGAGGAAGTTTGTGTCATTTGCGAGATGGTGGGCCATTCTACCGATGCTTGTCCAAACATTCCTGCTTTGAAGAATGTGATGAATGGGATTGCTCCGAAGGAAGTTCATGCAATTCAACGTTTTGATCCTTATTCTCACTCTTATAATCCGGGAACACGTCAACATCCGGCTTTCCGTTGGAGTCAACCTGTTGAGGGGGGTTCTTCTCAAGCTCCACTGCAAGCTCCTCAAATGCCTTGGAAGCAACCTCAAAATGCTTTCTGTTTCCCTCAAGCTCAAGGTCCGCCGGGATTTGCTTCTTCTGGTTCGTTCCCACATCCAAACCAATTTCAGCAAGCACCGGCACAGTTTCAACAACCACCAAAGCGTTCTTGGGAAGATCAATTCAGTGCTCTCTTGCAAGGTCAAACTGACATTAATGAGCAACAAACTCAAATGATGAATGATATCAGAAACCAGTTGGGGAAGTTGACAACTACTGTGGGTATGCTTCAGCAAGAGAAAGGGAAGTTTCCAACACAACCTCAACCCAACCCGCAAACGTCGTCCACTCCGCCTAATTCTCAAGGTCTCCACTTTGCTAGCTCTTCGGTGACTTTTCCCGAGCAAGCAACAACCAAGTGGTGATGCCTCCGGAACCAACTTATTTGCCCCTCCTATAGATCGCTCAATTCCAACATCAACCCTTGGGGAATCTCCCAATGAGGCAAACAAGGAGGTTTCAAAGGAAAATGATAAGGGTAAGGAGAAGGAACAATGTGTACCGGATCCTCGAGTTATTCCAACACCGGCACCATTTCCCAACCGTTTGAGGGCTTTGGCGAAACCAAATTTGAATGCGGAGTTGCATGAGTTATTCAATCAAGTGAAGATTAACATTCCTCTTATGGATGCAATTAAGCAGATTCCGTCATATGCCAAGTTTCTTAAAGATCTATGCACTCGGAAGCGCAAGCTTAATGTTCAAAAGAAGATATTCCTTACTGAGCAAGTGAGTTTCATCATCCAGACGAATATCGCGCCTAAGTATAAGGATCCGGGGAGCCCTACTATCGCGGTCACCATTGGAGGGAACCATATCGAACAAGCTTTACTTGATCTTGGTGCAAGTGTCAACCTGCTTCCGTTTTCTGTTTATCAAGAACTTGGTTTGGGGGAGATGAAGCCTACTCGTGTCACACTCCAATTAGCCGATCGAAGTGTTCGTGTACCAAGAGGAGTAGTGGAAGATGTTCTAGTCCAAGTTGATCAGTTTGTCTATCCGGTGGATTTTGTGATTCTCGATACAAATCCGACCGACTCTTCTGCTGCTTCTACTCCAGTGATTCTTGGAAGACCTTTTCTAGCCACAGCTGATGCAGTTATCAACTGTCAAAATGGACTTCTCAATATGACCTTCGGTAACATGAAGATGGAGGTCAATGTTTTTAATGTGGATAGTCAAATGGGAGATGACGAGTACGTGAATGAAGTGAGCCTTATTGATACTCTTGTGGAAGACCATGTGGACGAGTTGATCTATAGTGATCCTTTGGAAGTTGCTCTTACAGCCGAAGAGGCTGAATTTCTTGAATCTTTTGACGTCAGTTATTTGTATTCCTTGCTCAAAGATGGGGATGAAGCTTGTGCTATGAACGCTTGGACCCCAAAATTTGAAGAGTTTGAAGAACTACATTTGATAGAGAAGAAGGTTCTTCCCTCTCTTGTGGATCCTCCTCTATATGATGATCCAGGGGGGAAGCGCCTCACCGCTAAAGTTATCCTTTCCGATCTCCTGTATCTTGATTCTTCCCGAGGAATTACTCATTGCTCACGAGATGAACATGCTTGAAACATCGGGCGTCTACTATGAAGATCCATTGGCAAAATCTCTCACCACAAAGGAAATGAATGCCGAAGTGGATTACTTGTATTCGTTGTTGGCTAAACAAGATGCTTATGGACCAATCTTTGAAGAGTTGGCAACCATGGAAGCTGCAATTGTCCCTTCAAATCCTATGTGCCTTGATCTTCTCACCACTAAAGAGATGAATGCTGAGGTAGATTTCTCATAGTCTTTGATAGAAAAACAAGATCCATGTGAATCTATTCTTGAGAAGTTGCCAATCATAGAACATATTGATTTTCTTGGTGTTGACAATTTTCTTGCAGTTTATCATCCTTATATTGTAGATTTTGTCAACAAATTGAAAATTGATTTGATTTGGGCTATGCACTTGGTGGAACTTAAGTTTTTAAAACGAATTCGGCAATTGTTTTACTCAAAGTACCTTATCTTGTGGCATGGTTGAGTTCAATTTTTGGCAAAGTGTGTAGCTTGGAGTGCTCTGTTTCTTCTAATAGTTATTAATGACATGCTAAATGTTCGTAGTTCTCGTGCGGCTGAACACTCTTTTTCTTTCTCTCTTTTCTGTTTCTCTCTCAACGGTCTAGTATAGCCACCCATTTTTTTACCCCACCGGTAGGGAATGGGAAGAAAAGTATGACTCGTATGATCGCGTGATGATCAGGTGGTGCACTTCATTATTGGTTGCATGTTTTAATTTGTTCTTTGCATTTTCTTTATGTTCTGTCTTTTAATTTTGGTTTGGTTTGAAGCCGGATAACACGGACCGGTGTTTCTAATGTCACTTATTTTGTGGAAAGTCGTTCTCTAAGTCTTGCAGGGTTTATGAGCTACCACACCAGCCTTGGTGGTTTGGACCTAAAGCCGGAGTGAGTGAGGCATTCAGGAGCCCTAAGCATGGGTGCGGCTAAGCGCCGCGGTTTTTAGTCCGATAAAGCTTTGGATATGGCCCTGTGTGACTAGCTGTGATTCCGAGTTGGAAGAACCGAATGAGTAAACCCTAGAAGCATCTAATCTGGCTTGAGCAAGGCATTGACATAAAATCCTCCAACTTGGTCGAGGTATTTAGGGGTTGACATTCCCCTTGGATGGTACATTCGCGCACTCTTCCTTTCTTCGCTCTTGATTCTTAATGCTATGAGGGCATAGCATCGTTTTAAGTTGGGGGGAGGGGTTAGCCTATCTGCTATTTGTTTGATTTTTGTGAAAATTTGAAAAAATTTTGAAAACTCAAAAACATAAACATTTGAAAATTGAAAATCAAAAAAATAAGAAAATCGAAAATTCTCAAAAGCAATAAAGGCTTTTTGGCTTGCAATTCTTCTTTTTGTCATGATTTTTAGTTCTTTTTCATGACTTGTTGCATGCTCAATAGTTGCTAGTTGGCAAGAATTCATAGCAATCCTAAGAATTTTGTGCTTCTCAATTTGCATGCTTAAGTTGAAAATTGAATGGTTTAGGTGTTGAGTTAAGTTTTTGAGCAAGTTTTGGCCCATATCCCCATCTTCTAAATAAAATGCCCGTAGTTAGGAGAATAATCGTATGTCCATCTCTAATTGTGTTTAAATGTCGATTTTCAATCATTTTGGAATCCAAAGCGCACTTAAGAAAGGATACAAGGCATTCTTTGCATGATCATACCACATATGTGTCACCTAGTCCTATTTTGCATCCTGTTATTTTCCCATTCTTTGCTTTAAACTAGGGAACCGGTTGTTCGGAGGGTTGTTGGGATTTCAATGATTCAAGGAGTTTGGGGTGGTGTGAATGTGATAGGAATGGTTGGAATGCGAAAAGGCGAAAAATTGATACATTATTCCTTATCTTTCCTCTCTCACTACAAAAGTTAAAGTCCCAAATTTTCATCTCCCTCTCCAAAAAGCCCCAAAATTGGCTCTTCAATCTCTCTCACTACTAATCTCATCTCAAATGACCCTATTCTTCAAAGAAAAGAAATCAAAGAAATGCTATGAAAGAGCGGATTCGAAAGAGGGTTGAATACTTTGATAAGAGATTTGGTTTGACTTATGGGCTAGCATTCATTCTGGATGAGAAAGAGTTTGATGGAAAGAGGGAGCTTGAGGCTTAATATCATGAGAAGCCAGATGAGGATGGCGACTAGGTGTGTTGGAGTCGGTGGTAGTAGTGTTAGTATGACTTCTCTAGTAGTTTTCTTTATTTCTTATTCGTAACTTTGTTTGGTGCTTGACTGGTGTGTGGTCATGTCTTGGGTAGTTTAGGGTTGGTAGTGGCCAAGGGTAAATGAACCATGCTAGCATATGGCCACTATACTATTTTGTAGTCCCTTCCCTTTGTAACCAAGGTCATTACAAGCTGAAAAAGTCCTCAATTGATCTTTAGCGCACTTGAATTCCTTTGTGATTGACTGTCTGATATTTGCATAATTAGTTGCATGGCATGCTTTCCTTTCGTTATCCAAAGTCATCTGATGGTTGTTAAATTCTGTTGAATAAAGTGCTTTCGTTGTTAAGGCATAGTATTTCTTTTTCGCTGTTGCCTGTTTATAAAGCACTTCTTCGTGGATATGGTTTAGTCTGAATTCTCAGTTTTTGTGTTCCGTATCCTCCCCTTGTTCGAGGACACAAATCTTTTTAGCTTGCTCTTAACTAGCATGATACTTAGCCTGTTTAGTTGGATACCAAAATTGTGAATTGTAGAAATGAAATAAAAAGCCGCATTGATTGAACTCTTGTTAGTTTACAATGTTGAGCATGTTCTAAGTAATGATAGCGGAATGAATTGCAAGGTTGCTAGTTTTCAAATTTCTATACTAGTTTTAGTTAATTTCATCGCTTAATTAGTTGCTTCTTAATTGCGTTTACTCATAAGGTATGTTTTTAGTGCTTTTAGGTAAATCGTGTGAATAAGGCATATTTTGACATCATCCATGGCCCGAGTGCGTCCAAGTACCCGAGGAACCAATGAAGACCCTATCGGCCCCTAAAAATCTGTCTAAGTATGGAAAAATCACTTTTCGAAAAAATATCGATTTTCGAGATAAAAAATGGCAGTAATTGATCCTTGAATTTTTCTAAGAGCAACTTCAAAATTGCAAGGTTTTATTCAAAGATTAAGGTCATGTTTTGAGCCATTTATTAGATAGAAAAGTGTGCTGTTTTCTATTTTACACTAAAAGGTGGGGGTCAACATTTTGATTGGATTGAAATCTCAAAATTCTGGTAATACCATTGTTTCCAAATGGGGGGTACTTCCTTATTTTCATTAAATAAATTAAAATAAAGAAAAGGTAAAAGAAAGGTTTAAAATGCAATCTTTACTTAAGTTTAGAGAATGAAAATAAAATGCTGAGAAAGCTGTTTGGTGCTGTGAAAGCTGATGGGAACTATGAAGCTGAAGTGATGGGGATAATGGCCTCGGCATCAATGGGAGAAAATAAGTTACATCGATGCCGAGGGGCTTATCCAGGAAGGCACTAACGTGCTCGGCATCGATGGAAAGAAATACATTACATCGATGCTGAGGCCGTTAGTGAAGCAACCTAAGCCTGCTGCCATCGATGCCGAGGGCCTTAGGGGCGAATCTTCAGAGCATCTCGCAGTATATTCTGCGCGTGGATCCCAGAGTATAAAAGCTTGTGACATCATTTTGTAAAAAAAAAAGAAGTAGAATAGATTGAGTAGTACAATTTTTAGATCTAGAATAGATTTTGAATCTCTTTGCATTGTTCTTGAGTGTTCTTCATTTTCAGCTTTGAATATTTTAATTTATGCCTTTATTTATTAGTTTTTGATATTGTCGCTTTAATTAAAGTTGTTCCTTTACTCCCGATCTATCATAATCTCTAATTTTCTTCTAGTCTTGTTATTTCATTATGTTAAGTAGATTTTTGCTTGCTCCTATCTCAATTGATATGGGTGAGTAGTTTTCCAAGGTTAGGTCATGGGGTGATTAGCACCTCATGGCTCAAGTAGAATTGCATTTTTCACCATAAAGTTTAAACCTTTGGTTCGAGAATCGATGTGAGGTTCGGGTTTATTTGTCAAATCGCTAAGCTGTTAATCTTCTTGATCATGTGTAGGTAGGAGCATCGCCTACCTACAACACATGATACTTGGATCTCTGACGAACGAGACATTTGCTAAATAAATTCTAGAGCTAACTTGGTGATCGAACCATTCTATTTTCCGATTCGGGAACCTTAATTGTGTATCCTGAATTGCGTATTTGGGTAAAAAATGCAATTTTAACTTGAGTCGTGAGTGTTAGTAATTCCTAGACCTAACCTGTCTTTTATCTTAGTTTATTAGCTTTTCAATTTAGCCCCTTTTAATTTCAATTATGCACGTAAAACCAAGTTGGCTGTCTAAAAGCCGAAAACCCTTGCTTGCATCTACAAATCCAGCAAAGCCGTATTAATTATTCCCTTGGGTACGATCCCGGATTTCCGGATTATCATGCTTCAACTGACGTATTAGGCCCTACGCTTGGGGCGTTATCTCTTATATCAGAGCGAACGAAGCAGGCGGAGACCGACATAGCATAATATCCGGTAAGACGGAGTCGAATCCACAAAGATGGTGATGTGTGCTGACTAAAAACTCGGATTGTTACTTATTTAAACTAGCTCTTAGGTAGCTACCCCTTGTCGTTTTTTGGAGATTAACTAAAACCTAAATATTGATTGGTATTTTTCAAATAATTAAAGAAAGGTACGGTCGTAGGGTTCATAGCACTCGCAACCGGCCTGGACTCATCTGCTCCAATCGGTATTCTTTAAAACCTTTATTTTAGACTGAAAAAGATACCCTGCAAGATGCGAACCCTTATGGTCGCCGTTTACCCATGCTCAGTAGAGAATGAGTTTTGGAGCCGCATTCCTCCGTTCACGTGGGCTCCGACAATGCCCAGGTTCGTCTACGAGAAGTATTTTACCAATCTAAAATTATTTTTTAAACATTCTTTATTTCGAAATAGCAGCAGAACGCATCCAACCCGGCCACGGTGTGCTAATCACCCCGCGACCCTACCCCAACGACTACTCACTAATCATTGCATAAAAAAATAGAAGAAACCCTAAATTGAAACATGCTTATATTACGCGAGATAAAAAATAAACAATAAATATCAACTAATCAAAAATCAGCGAATAACTTTTATAAATAACAAAAATTAAAAACGAATTACCAGAATGCGATTAATTAAGCAAAACTTAAAATAACTTGAAGAAGAAAAAATACTCTGAATGAATGAACGAACGTAAATCTGGAACTGTAAACAATTATTTGCAGGAGCTTCTGTCGTCGCCCATCCTTTTCTTTTTTCGTCTGTAACCCTTTCTCACCAAAAGCTCCTGCTGAAGTCATCATCTGAACCTTATATAGGGTATATAAAGATGCTGATGCTTTAATTACACAAAATTCCGTTGGGCTATGTATAATAATAATTCACTTAATCGACTTTAAAGCACTTTGCACTTTTAACCCTAAACTTTCTTTTACTTCTGTTTTTATCCAAATTTCTTGAAAACAAGCTCGAGCAACCAATAAAAACAAAAGAACATAAATAACTATCAATTAACCAAAATGAATGACTAATAAATGTAGTTTGGAGGGCCAAAATATATTTTGGCACTTATCATTTTCATGTTTGACTATAACATTTTCAACGTTAGTTGTGTATTGCCTTTTATATTCATTGCTGTTTTGGATGGTATTTTTTGATTGGATCAAGGATTGAAAATTTGTTTGTTCTTTATTGTTTTCCCCATGATTGAATTTGTTGGACAAGGGTTGATATATTGCACACAATTTTAGTATTTACGGGTCTTGATTGTTCGAGCCGTATATAGCACGCGAGTTTAGCATTTATTTGCACGTGCTAATTGTTGAAGGCACGGGCATGCGCTAGTATATATATATATATACATACTTATACTTGTACGAGAGAGAGAGAGAGAGAGAGAGAGAGAGAGAGAGAGAAAGAGAGAGAGAGAGTGGGAGAGAGATGATGAGATTTGAAGTGTACCTTGTCTTGATCTTCCTTGATCTTCTTATCTATGGTTATATACTTCTCCAAGCAAAATCTATCTTCCATTGTCCTTATATGTACTTTAATCATTAAATCTTTGTACAATCCTTACTTCTTCCACAAAATCTTTCCAAACCAACCCTAAAAGTACTAAATCTAGCTATGCAAGCCTAAAACTAGGTGGGAGATGTACAAGTAACCCATAACCTAACCTATCAAGCTTGACAAGTGAGGAAAAGATGAGATATATATATATATATATATATATAGAGAGAGAGAGAGAGAGAGAGAGAGAGAGAGAGATTTCGGATGGGAGAGGGAGAGAGACATGCCATGCCTATAAATAGCAAGCTCACTTCAAGCTTAAACACACACCTTCACTCCTTGCTCCAACTTCTTTCTAGAAATTCTAAGCTTTCTAAGTACCAAAGTTCAAGTTTCTTTAAGTTCTTGAAGTTCTTGAGAGATACCACCAAACCACCTCTAGATCTTTAAAGTAGCCTAGTTTAGTTAGCAAAGTTATTTCTAGGAAGAGAAAATCCATGTCACTTTCTTTCGAAGCACTTCGAAGCCGTTACGCCGCCGATTCGCAAAACCGACGACCTATTCTCAAAACCGACCAACCGCCAAGAAGAAAGGTAGAGTCTCTTTGTCCACTAAACTCTACGTATAACATAGAACCATATGTTGGAAAGTATAACGTAGAATCTTCTTATACCCTATCTTTAAGTATATAAGGTTATCTATCGCCTATAAGGTATGAAATGCATGATAGTTAGTAAACTTATTCTCGCTAATGGAAGTATGAGCATGTTGGAATAATCGACTTCTACTCTAATAAACATGTGTTGTTTTGAATTTCCCACAAAGGAAGAAAGAACGGTTTTTCAAAAGACAAGACTTTATCATTGATAGAAGTATTCGTATTTTGATCTTTAGATGGTTATGAGCATGTGTTATGAATTGTTTGTATTACTTGTCTTGTTGTAAAGCATAAGTGATTTTCAATCCAAAGGCGTCCGTACATGTGGCACTATGCTTTAAGTTGTGGTTTGAGCATGATTAGTAATATAGAGTTGGATGATCTTGCTAGTTTAATTTTAAGATTACAATGAATAATTCATGATTACGTATGTGAAAAGTCCTACCGCGGAGTCATTGCATGAAAACGAGACATGAAAATCGAGAAAGTAGAAACATGACACCTAGGGTGTGGTTAATGAAAAGGCGTGTTTTGAAAAGGTGAAATGTTTTGGAAACCGCAATGTGGCCGGACATGGTAGCCCATTGTGTGGTGTGTGTTTTGTGTGCCAATGGGAACCCAGTGCGGCCGAACCATTGTAAGGATACTCGGGAGACCGGAACGGCAGAATCGAGGTTGGGTGTGTAGCATGATTATCCGCGGAAAGGAGCCAATGCAAAATGTGCCAATGGGAACCCGGTGCGGCAGAACTATTGTGAGGATACTCGGGAGACCAGAACGGCGGAACCAAGGTTAGGTGTGTAAAATGACAATTTTGAAAAGTTGATTGGTTGATGAAAAGTGAAACCAGTGATACGGTCTACGAAATGACGCGTAGGAGAAACTCAGAAATCATAGACACCAACGATAGTAAATAGTGAATGCAGATGTGTCATTGTTATCTGTTTGTTAGTTATGTTTGTACTAAGTAGAATTTGTTAATAATATGCCATAATGCTTGTAAGATAAGGGTTAGGAGGTATGGGTTATTCTATTGAGCTTTTGTAGCTCATGGTGTTACCTTTGGTGACCCTGACATATTATATTGGTAGCGACGCCAGTATAATATGTCAGATCTTATAGACGAACAGGGTGAACTTTACACCTTAGAAACTTTTGGGGCCGAAGTGTCCAGGATGGAGGAACAAGCGGAGTAGTAGATAGGAACCCTAGTTTTCCCCTCCTTTTGTTGAATAAAAGCACTTTTGTTAAGATTATGATGTAATATTGAGCCATAATCTATTTAGATTTTCAATGAAAATGTTCATTTAACGTTCCCAAAATTCGGGGCGTTACAAAATAGAACAGATACTTGAGCCAAAACAGAGACCAAAGCTGTAACGCCCCTGAATTTTGGTCAGTAAAAATTTTGTTAAATATTTGAATTTTATTTGAATTACTTATTTTCTCTTGAGTGGCTATATGATTTCTTGTTAATTTCCGTCATAGTTAGATTTTGGTCATTGGTTAAACTCTCGACTAGAAACCCTACTTGACCAATTTAGTTAGTTTCCAACCGACTACTTGGAGGAACCAAGCAACCAAACTCACCTAGTTACTAGATGAACCTTTTGAACCTTTTGCCTTTACCCATTGGTCCATAATAGTTAGAGTAAATTTGTCCATTGGACAATAAGCTTTTCATTATAATATTTGACTAAAAGTACATGTAGTCTTTTCAAAATCTTATTTTAAGTATAAAAGTACTTGTACTTCTTTTATCCATTGGTCTTTATCCGCTAGGAAAATTATTATCCATTGGGTAAAAGCCCAAATCTTCCTACTAAGTACAAGGATCCTATTTTATATTCAAGGGTTGATTTCCCATGTACATATGCATTAAAATATTGGGGTATATCTAAACCCTAGATTTCTAAAGTACTTTATTGATTAATCTAGTACTTGTACTCTATTATAATCTAATGGGGAGAATCCTAGCCTTTTTATTTAATTGGGGTACTTGGTACCACACCTATATTTAAATATAGGGCTTTTGTCACATGCTTTAAAAGAACAACTTTGACTATTTTAATATAAAGTTCCCTAGTAACTATTGTCCATTGGACAATAAAAGTTAGGGGATTTATTACCCAATGGGTAAAAGGGTTAATCTTTCATCTAGTACAAAGGATTGAATAAATTTTTTTTTTTTGTAAACCCCATGTGATTAAGTACATATATTTTATTATTAAAGTACTTAGTAGCCTTTAAAGGCCTAAGATTCTTAAAGTACTCTTTTATTATTTTATATTGGGGTTTTGTACCCAATTGGATTAAATTAATGGGAGATGTGATCTACCTAGATTACAAAGTACCTAGTATGAATATTATATTGCTTAGTTCACATGTGCTTATTGTGGGCATGGGTGCCCATTTTCGGAATTTTCGGATTCCGAGACGCGAGGCAAGGGGCCCGGGTCGAGGGAGCGCGTGCGGGGAAAGCGAGCGCTCGCAAAATACAGAGTCGCCACTCGGGTTTGAAGGTTCGACACCCAAGGAACCGTGTTTCGAAGCACTTGCTGCGCTGTTTGATTTGAAAAAGTTAAGGAACTAGCCCGTCATAACCATATCTGGGTTCGGGAGCCAGGTTACGAGAGGGGAAGGATTTTATGGCACCCCTCTTGCCCAATCCGGAGATCGGTCTCTACTTAGGCATTTGCGAAAAATGTTTGTTTGCGATTTTGTTTTGATTAGTCAATTCTTTAGCCATTTAGGGCGGGGGGACAGTTTAAGGGACTAAAACTGTAACAGTTTGCAAGATGTGATAGATAGCATGGATAAATGAGATGACAAGTAATAAATGGAATGAAGTTCAAAACATCGATCATACATCAAGACAGCGCTGTGTATGATTTTGGCACAAACAAACAGCCAGCTTGCATGCGTGAGTTCATCCGCATGCAAGCAAACCATCGCGCGACATAACCATATACTCGCGCGAGCATTGATGCTTCACCAATGGTTTTAATTTCATCCCCTTCTGGGCTCTGGAAGGACCAGTGCTCACCCAGGTGCAAACCAAGCAGTTTATAGGTACTTGAAAGTAAACAATATTACAACAAACAGACGGAAATATTATATAAACGCAACCCCTAAACAGTGGGGGTGTCTAAACGGAGGCCAAGGCCAAACTGCTCATGCAAGGGCAGTCCCTGGAAGACACAGAACCATCGCGCGACAGAGTGACACAGCCGCGCGATTGTTCAGACTGGACTTTCAGGAATTACTTGCATACTTAGGGCTCTGAGACATGTTCAGGAGCATCCCAAGAGCATTCCAAACCAAGAGGTGTTATAAACTAAGCCAAACAATGATTTTCAACATGCAAAACAGCAAAGTAGTGAGCTAAAGCTCCTTAAAAGACTTTTAAAAGACTACAAACACAATAATAAACTTAAAGACCAGGGTCCCTTCCCCACGTGGTCCAATCTCACGCAGATAGAATTGTCGCGCGAGTATACGGGACCATCGCGCGAGGGTTTCCTAGTTAACAGTTCTTGAAACCCTGCTAGCTTTAGGGCCAGAACTGGTATCGATTACCAGCCTTGACCCTGCCAGCCCCCCTCAGGGGTTCGAACAGTGAGCAGAAAGATATTATACCTTTGCTTGAGTGTCTTGGAGATGGCTTGAATGATGAGATGGTGAGATTTGGAGGATGATTATGTGGGAGTGAGTGGTGTGAGATATTTGTGCTTGAGTTTGCCTTCTTCTTTCTTAGAGAGAGATTGGTAACCCTTTGCAAGGAAGCATGGGGGGGTATTTATAGAAAGAAGGGGTTAGTGGATGGCTAACCAAGGCCTTGTAACCAGCCAACAATGCTGGTTACAATTGCTTGGTGGAGGAGTGGGGTAGCAAAGGTGATGGGAGAATGGGGGGTGAGGTGGTGCAAGGGGAGCCCCCCCAGAACGCTGTTCAGCCGAGAAAACGGGGTCACATAGGCCTGTAGCCCCCTGACCACCACGCAATCTGGGTGAAAATGACAGGTGTTGACCATCGCGCGATGAAGTGAGAGCATCGCGCGAGGGTCAATGGTCAAAGCTTTGACTTTGACCACCACCTGGCACATGGACCATCGCGCGAGGATCCCAGTATGTCGCGCGACATTCAAACCCAAGGTCCAGGTTCTGATTCAAGGGTTTAAGGGCTAAGAATGGGTTCCTCACATGCCAAACTCAAGCCATTCCAAGTTCTCGAGACTGTTTTCGACCTGATTCATCATCGGGGAATCAAGAAACCGAAGAACAAAGTAAAACGATCGGGAAGTCAGATCGGGGTGTCTACAGTAGTCCCTCATTGACGGCACGCGGAGCACCATTGGCTGGTACGGGTAACGTCAAAGATTTCTAGACACCCATCCAATCCACCTAAAAGCCGATTTAAACGAAAAGTGCTAGCAAGTATATACAAATACCGTGTGCCAACGGATCGGTGAGCAGATTGATTGCAAATCCGAATTTGGACGGATAGATCGTCGTTGATTGATAATTGGACGGATAGATCGTCGTTGATTGATAATCGGACGGATGGATCGTCGCTGATCTGAAATTGGACGGATGGATCGTCGCTGATCGATAATTGGACGGATGGATCGTCGCTGATCGATAATTGGACGGATGGATCGTCGCTGATCGATAATTGGACGGATGGATCGTCGCTGATTGAAATCGGACGGATGGATCGTCGCTGATTGAAATCGGACGGATAGATCGTCGCTGATTGAAATTGGACGGATGGATCGTCGCTGATCGATAATTGGACGGATAGATCGTCGCTGATTGATAATTGGACGGATGGATCGTCGCTGATCGAAATCGGACGGATGGATCGTCGCTGATTGATAATTGGACGGATGGATCACTTCCGGGGATATAAATGTGCTTTGGGTTTAAAAAGACATTGACTCGCGATAACCCTCAAAATCGTTGCAGAGCCAAAGTGAGAACCTACGGGCTCTTAAGGGCGGATAAGCATGATTGGGCCTGTCTAGAAGCTGCACTGGGCCTGGAGGCCCAACCAAACCATCGCGCGACATAGCCACTCCGTCGCGCGAGGGTTATCTGTTCAGGCCTTGGTCTGTCAAAAGCCCAGACCCGGCCCGGACCTGCTTTCTTCCATACCATCGACGGGGACGCTACAGAAACTGATATTCAACGGTTTCAAAACTTCGAAAACTCTCAACTCCTCTCAAACTCTCCAAACCCTAACTCTAACCCTTTGATTTCTTCGCGAAAATCGAAAGGAACCCACGTACAAACACTCACCCATGGCGGAACACGGCAATGGTGGCGGTGGAGGAGAGGCAGTTGGTCGTCGAGAGGACGAACCTATGGAGGTCGGTACAAGAGAACAACAGCAGTTAGAGGAGGCCACGGATACTGGCGCAATGGCCACGGGCGGCGGCGATGGCGTTCAGGGCCACGAGCAAGAGGTGGTTGGCGAAGAAGATCGTCGCGCGACGCAGTCAGACCGTCGCGCGACAGTGGAGGTCGGGGCCGTGACTGCTGGAGTCGTGCAACTGGACCCGAGCGATGCCGTAAGTGGCTCGGTAGTAGTTGGTGGCACTCCCGAGGGTGTAGGCAGTGGAGGCGCCGAAGATGACGGCGCCGGGCCAAGTGAGACTCCGTTAAGGGATCCGGCAAAAGGCAAGGGTGTGGCGGCCGAGGAGGAGGGCACCGCAGAGGTTCCGGAGGAGGAGGTACTGTTTCGGCCGGGGGCCACGTCATCGGGCCACAGTCCGATCACGAGACAGGATCTTGCGGAGTTCCTGAGCGACGATAGATTAGCCCGGCTTCTGGAAGAGGACCCCATGATTGGGGCTGCCGTGTTGGAGGCTCGAGAGGAGCGAGAGCGGGAGATAGTTGCTTCAGAGGCTACGGCGAGGGCCGAGAGGGCGAGGGCCGCTGAGGAGGAGGTTTTGAGGGACGCGGAGGCCGAGGAGTGGGTTGGAGCGAGGGGGCAGGGACCCAGAGTGACAGCAGTGTCAGAGGCGGAGGGCTTGACTCGCACCCCATTTTCAGCAGTGGGATACAGGCCACCAGTTCCACACCTGTTTGTACCGTTAGGTTTTGCGGCATACAGGCCACGGCAAGCGGAGTACGACTCCGAGCTTGTTCTGAGAGACCCCGATACCCACATTTCAAGCAGCTGGGCTGAGGTAAATTTTTGATAATCCCTCATTTACTTTTGTGATTGTCATTTTAATACAATGCATGCTGCTTACATACCGAAAAACATAGGATGATCCTTTGAAGTAGATACGAATAGTGACACTATAGTTTCACGTTGAATGCCATGCATGAGACATAATAACTTGAACCAACCATCTACTGCCAAGTTGTATTGATTACCTAGAACTTGAGAATGAAAGCCTCACATGCTGATATATCTCCTGTTGCTTGTTTCCGTGTCTAATGCAGGAGAGAGCGAGACAGAGGGACATCCGGGGTTTCGGGGGCGCCTGTAGCTCCTTGGCGTTGTACCAGGGTTTGCCGGAGAGGGTGAGGCAGTTGGTGGATATGGCAGGCTTTGGGGAGTTCATACAGACCCTGACTCGGGCTAGGAATGACCACGCGGTCTTGGTTGCACTCGCAGAGAGATGGAGAGATACCACAAACACTTTCCACCTACCGCTCGAGGAGATGACAGTGACGCCTACTGACTTCGCGGCGATTACTGGTTTGAGGGTTGGAGGCGACCCTATCCCGTTTGACTCGGGCATTCAGGAGGACGAGGCAGCCTTAGAGTGGTTCTTGGGAGAGGTGCCCAAGGTTGAGGAGGGGATGGCGAGATATGGGCAGTTTACCCGGTACCTTGCAAAGGAGGTGGCGACGGAGCAAGAGGCGGAGCAGATGGCCCGGGCTTACTTGCTGTACCTTTTTGGTGCCACCCTGTATCCGAACAGGCGCAGCAAGGTCCACCTATCGTACTTGCCTGCATTGAGGGATCTGAGGACGGCCTCACGCTTTGACTGGGGAGGAGCTGTGCTTGGTGCGGCTTATGGTTTCATGGGGGACTCGTCGAGGACTGAGATGAGCACTGCTGGCTACTGGCGGATTTGGGAGGTATGATCATAATTGAGTAAAGCACATTTTTCATTATGTACTTATCTGTTTGAATACATAAACTGCTCAAATATATTCCTGCATTGTACTAATGATTTGAACCTTGATAACTGTGCAGCTCTGGGCCTATGAAGTTCTGAACATGTGCCGTCCAGTGACAAAGAGCCTGGACTTGGGGATCCTCCCACGTGCTCATATCTGGAGCAAGAAGAATATGGGAGAGAAAAGAGGGCGAGGTGACCTGAACGGCTTCAGGGTATACCTAGACGAGCTCCGACCCTCACAGGTATGACACGACTTCATCAAATATAAATATGCGTCCCTTTTATTGCTTTAATGTTGTCGCTGACCGACGTTTGCATCGCTTGCTTGTGCAGGTAGAGTGGGATCCTTGGAAAGTGGCAGAGTCAGAGCTTGAGTACTTGGCCAGGAGCAGGGCCGTGACGGCGAGCAGAGTGCTGCTGGAGTCGGCTTTTGGTTGGCAGTGGTACTTGGGTGACCGAGTGACACGCCAGTCGCTTGGCCACGCAGGGTTCCAGGTGCCCGGACCGCTTCCACCACGGGCCTCACACACAGGGGAGTACACGTTGGCCGAGCTAGAGATCTTCACGCGGCCTGACACTGACTTGACACGCTACCTGCGTCCCGGCATGGACTATGCAGTTTACCAGAGAGAGCGCTTGGCGGGGCCGCTGAGAGTACGAGAGTTCAGGGAGGTCCGGAGTCAGGCCTGTGGAGCTGCTGAGGAGAGGAGGGCCGTCGCTGCGAGACAGAGCAGTGGCGAGAGTCGCGCGAGGCGGGGTCCGAGTGGACCTGTGAGAGGTGGGCCACCAGAGTTGACATGGCGCATAGCTGTGGTGGATTCTCAGGGCAATCCGGCCGAGCTACACCTAGTTCCTGCCAGAGTTGAGCCAGCGCCTGTCAACGTGCCGGTAAGGCATCGTACCCTTCATTATTGTACTTCCATAAAGCCTTGAAATATTGCTCCATTACTTATGTTCAAGTTATCCTTGCAGGTGCCTAATGAGTGGGCGAACGAAGCCGTTCGGCGTATGCTCGCATTGGAGAACGTGATAAGACGGGCGGCAAGTGGCCTGCCTTTGGACTTGCGATACCCACCACCGGTAGCTCAGAGATCTCAGGTATATCCTTTAGAGAAACGATACATTCCTGCATTCGATACTTGACATATGCATGCTTTGTTCGATACATAGTGTACTTTGATTGCCGTCAACTTTGAAATTGGTTGTACCTGCCTGCAAACATACAACATATAGAATGTATACTAAATGTGCAAAATTTTACAATGCAGACTCAGGGACGGGCGGCTCCTAGGAGGAAGAGCGCGAGAGAGCCTCCACAGAAGAAGCTCGCAAGCAGGACTCTCGCTCCTCCACCTACTACTAGACCACAGACGCGGGGCGTACAGCCACCCGTTGCGAGCGAGGAGGCGGCCCGAGAGGCCGTGGCGCGCGCAGAGGAGAGGTATCAATTGAAGATGCGCCAAAGGCCCTCGCAAGATGAGCCGGTCCGCAAGAAGCGGCTGATCCTGCCCGAGGATTCTGAGGAAGAAGAGGAAGAGGAGGGAGAAGAAGAAGAGGAGGACGAGGAGGCGCCTGACAGCAGTGGTTCAGACGACTCAGCCGATGACCCTGGTTTTAGACAGGATCCTAGAGAGGGAGACGACGACGACGACGACGGAGATGGTGACTGGTTCGGGGAGGACTGAGGGCTACTAAGAAGCCTCATTTGTCTCTCCACATCTTTGATTTTTGCTTTTGGGCCTGCGTGCCCGCATAGATAGATGGAAGGCCGGAGCGCCTTAGTTGATACTTGATACATGTTTTTGGGGCCTGTGCGCCTTTTTGATTTGATGGGCGAGTGTGCCCGAGCTGACATGATGACTTTTGACTGGCCGAAGCGCCGCATGCATAGTAGTATTCCTTGTTTTGACATGGATAGATATGGATTAGCTATAAAATTTGCATTTTCAGTTCATTTTACTCTTGCAACGAACTTAGAATAAATAAACGCTCGCCACTAATACCATGCTTGCATTGATAATGTACCGAAACTGCTCACAAACGCACACATACGCACATACATAATTGACTCGGAGAAAGACGAAAATGTACCCCAGGATACGATCAGGATACGAGGATACGAAATATAGGACATTCCAAAGCCAAAACCCAGAATATTCTAACTTGGATAAAAAGAACACTTTCGTGAGGTCATGTATATACAAAATGGCCTACGAAAGCCGACGGATTCGAGAAACACCTCCCGAAACGCAAAATTGCCCAAAAACCTTACAAAGGACACAAAAGGGACACGAGATTGAAAAACATGACTCTATTATGTCCCGGATTGAAACCGACACCTCCGTACAGTCACATTAGGTCATCATGACTTATACGGCCTGAGAGAAAAGGACACGACCCTCCGGAACGAGTTTCGAACTCCCGAAATGCACATTTGGCCTTGAAACGAGCCACCGAGGGTTCAAAAACCTCGTTAAACGCGATATCTCGAATCCGATGCTTGGATATGGTTGCATATGCTCATAGTGACTTGCTGGATCCATAAAAGTTGTAAAAGTACCCTTGGAATAGGAAACGACCAAAATTGGACAGTAGCTGGTGCAATCTGTCAAAATGCAGGCTGAACCGTCGCGCGAGGTGGTGAGTATGTCGCGCGAGGGAATGGATTTTCTCACTCGTGCGATGGAGTGGGATAGTCGCGCGATGATTGGGCCGTGCCAGGTCACCTTATTTTGACCATCTCAAATTTTTGGACGTCCAAGCCTCGTCATCAACCTTTAACTGCTCAGAGTACTTCAGGGGGGGGGGCAGTGCAGAGATGCCCTCACTTTGGAGAAGAAAACGCCACATGGCATGGATGTTTGTACTGGGAAGGGACGACACTCTATGCATTCTGCCTATAAAGAGGCCAATATTCTGCAAATGAAAGGCATTCCTCCCATAGTTTGAAAGTCCCATGAGGAAGCAGAATGGCAAATAATCTTCCGGCCTTGATTAGCCCTTGGCTCACGGCCTTTGTTACTGGAGATTGGTTGTCATTCCGGTTTCACGGGCTGGCCGCATTCCGTTTCCTGCGCAATGTGAGGGTCCGTCCTGAGTTTCTGAGGGCAGCCCTACAATTCTGGGACCCAGAGGTTCACGTATTCAGGTTTGGGATTAACGAGTTGTGCCCAACCGCGGAGGAATTCCAAGCATACCTCCAAGGAGTTGCCTCGAGCGTGATTGTCGTGCCGCCTTATAGGAAGAGCATGCCAAAGCTGTTACAGTCAAGTCTTGATATTACTAGAGGAGCGGCCGAAAGTTTGCTAACTGGAGGGCAAATCAACATCATGCGCCTAATGGAGTGGTATGGGCCAGAAGGGGACGTAGAGAATATAGCCGTGCAGGCTCGACGTCAATTTGCCCTGGCGATCGGCGTGTTGGCTGCTTATTTACTGGTATCTCCAAATGGGCAAGTCAACCCCATGCTGGTGAGCATCGCCGCTCAAATGGGCGCCCGAAGAAATGTGGTGCCACTGGTTCTGGCAGAGACACTCATAGGTTTGGATTTGGTTTCTTCCGGCCAAATAGACGTGTTCGACGGTAGTCCACTACTACTGCAGGTTAGCTTAGTTCTCACTCAGCTCACCTTTTTCCGGCTTTCACACGTTCTGTTTTTACCTCATCTCTCAGCTAAGGCTATATCGAAGCTCCTTACTTGTCTTTTCTCTCAAGCTTTATGTAACTTCTCACTTGTTTTTCCACTCATGCAGCTCTGGTTATCTGACAAATTGGGATTGCTCACAGCACCGGAAGCAAATTGGCGTCATTTGCCCGGTCGAATGCATCAGCGGGGTATGATCTATCCGGAAATGACTGTGCATCAATGGTCTGCATTTATGAGAGAAATGCTGCCGAATGAGATCACATGGCGGCATGAAGCTTTAAACATTCCGGACATGGCCCTGAGTTCTGCAGGATTCGAGAGAGTAGTGATAGCTGGGCTGACCGCTTTCACATTCTACATCCCCGGACGCATCCTTCGTCAGCTAGGAATGAGCCAAGGATTCCACCGAGCTAGGACTGAAGATTTCCAAGTCCCTGCTTTCACTGCCCAAAATCTGAGAGGGTATGAGCACGACTGGGGCCTGCGGCAACTCGGAGGAGCTGACCCAGACTTTAGCACGGAACTTACGCACCGATATCAAACATGGCTAAGAAGGGAAATCGCAAGCAGGCAAAACAACAATTGACTTCTGACGAATCCTGATGATCTAGAATAAACCGTGAGCCTGTTAAGGCCTCGAGCACTTTATTCTGTTTTTATGCTTTAATCTTTTTAAGACTGCTCAGCCTGTGTAATAGAAGTTATAATTTGAATAAAAATGAAAGTTCGAGAGTTTTCCCCTTTTGATCCAAGTGCTGAACCGCCGTGTCACCCAAGTATCGGGTCAACTCCTGGTAATGGGAAACCGTGGATCAAGTTGAAGGATTGTGACCGAATCTCACAGAGAGATTGCCTACGTATCCCTTTTCAGGGAATCAGGTTAGCACGTAGTTCAGGCTAAGGTTCACTCGAGTATTTTAACTCTCCTTTTACGCTCTAAATTTTGCCTAGTGCTGCCACTTCGGGTTTTCAGCCTAGCGAGCTTTGATTGATGCCTATTTATTTTTGCCTAGACCGCCTTCTCAGGTTTTCGGTCTAGCAGGCTTGCTCTAATTTTTGCTTGGAACCGCCCACCCTTATGGTTTTCGGCCCAACGAGCTTCTCTCAGGGATAGTATCGTTTGAGTTGATCCAGGTTAACCAGAGAGCTGAATTCGTTGCCGTCAAGATCAATGAGCTGAGCCGCTCCCCCAGAAAGGATGGTCTTGATGATGTAAGGTCCGGAACGTTTGGGTCGAAACTTGCCACGGGGGTCAAAAACTGGCGCCCGAATCTCTTTCGTAACCATATCCCCTTCGACCAAGTCTCTAGACTTCACTTTTTTGTTGAACGCCCGGGCAATTCTCTGCTGATACCCCTGAACATGATACAGGGCCCGAAGCCTCCTTTCATCGAAAAGCATGAGTTCGACAAATCTCCCACTGAGCCATTCAGATTTCGAGAGTTCCGATTCTACCATGATCCTCAAAGATGGCACCTCAAGCTCTATAGGGAGAACTGCTTCCATCCCGTAGACCAAGGAATAGGGGGTTGCCCCCGTTGATGTTCGAATCGACGTTCGATAACCCCAAAGAGCTAAAGGCAGTTGCTCGTGCCAGTCCCTGGCGGACTCTGCAGACTTCTTGATGATTGTCTCGACATTTTTGTTGGCCGCTTCAACCGCACCATTTGTTTGGGGACGATAGACCGTTGAGTGATGGACCTGGATCTTGAATTCTTCGAAAAGCTCCAGGACCCTGCCTTTGAAATGACTCCCGTTGTCTGATACGAACGCTTGCGGAACCCCATATCGGTAGATGATGTTCTTCCTGATGAAGTGAGCGACTTGAACTGCCGTTAGGGTTTTATAAGATTCGGCCTCCACCCATTTGGTAAAATAATCTATCGCCACAAGGATAAACTTATGACCATTTGATGCAGACGGCCTAACCATGCCGATGACGTCGATACCCCATACAGAGAAAGGCCAAGGCGAAGCCATGCCAAACAGGTTAGAGGGTGGAACATGCATTAGATTAGCGTGAATTTGGCATTTGTGACATCACCGCACATAATCTACACACTGAGATTCCAAGGTAGACCAGAAATAACCCTGGCGCAAGATTTTCCTAGCCAGCATGACGCCGCTCATGTGAGGGCCACAGACCCCCTCGTGGATCTCCTCCATGATTCTGACGGCCTCAGCCCCGTTGACACAGAGCTTGTGCATTCCGCAATGAGACCTCCTATATAACTTTCCCCCACAAATGATGTACTGGGCGGCTATCCTTCGCAATGCAGTCTGATCCTTCTTGGAGGCCTCAGCCGGATACGTGCCATTCTCGACGAAATTCCATATATCATGGTACCAGGGTAGGCCATCATCGACATCATCGATGGCGTTGACGTATTGATAAGCGGGGCGGTCCCGCTGTTCGATTAATACTGGGCGGAGTTTGACTCCCAAAGGTAATTCGACCATGGAAGCCAAAGTTGCGAGTGCATCGGCAAACCGGTTCTTCAAACGAGTGACATGGGTGAAAGTCACTTTGTTAAAGCGAGGAATTAGCCCCTCCAAATCCTGATGATAAGGTTTCAACCCCTCTTCACGTACTTTCCAGTCCCCATTGGCCTGAGATACAACAAGATTGGAGTCTCCGATGACTTCGAGTCGTTCAACGCCGAGCGTGAGTGCAGCCTCCATACCCACAATACAGGCCTCATATTCAGCCTGGTTATTTGTAACATCGAAGTTAAGCTTGAATGCAAGCGGAATATGAGAACCATCGGGGGCGACTAGCAAAACCCCGATCCCAAATCCTTTCTGATTGGCCGCCCCATCGAAGTACAGAGTCCAGACGTCCTCGACAACTGTTAGCACCTCCTCATCTGGGAACACGAAATCTGCATCTTCCGGTCCATCCACAGGGTGATCAGCCAAAAACTCAGCGATGGCTCGCCCCTTTACCGACTTCCTCGTGACGTATTCGAGATCGAATTCTGCCAGAAGGAGCAACCAGCGTGCTAACTTACCAGTGAGAGCCCGTTTCTCAAACAGATACTTGAGTGGATCCATTCGAGAAATCAACTTCACTGGGTAACCCAGCATGTAGTGTCTCAACTTCTTGGAAGCCCAAACCAAAGCCCAGCACGTTTTTTCCAAGGCGGTGTAGCGCTCTTCAGACCCAACCATCTTCTTACTTAAGTAATAAACGGCCTTCTCAACTCCCTGGTCACCCTCTTGAGCTAGCAAGCATCCCATGGATGTAGAACTCACAGATAAGTATAGAATCAAGGGCTTTCCGGGCACCGGTGGCATCAAGACAGGCGGGTTTTGCAGATAGCTCTGAATGGACATGAAAGCCGCCTGACATCTGTCCGACCATACGAACGGGGTGTCCTTCTTGAGTAGACGAAACATCGGCTCGCAAGTTAAGGTTAACTTGGCGATGAATCTGCTGATGAACTGAACCTTCCCCAAAAAGCTTCGCACTCCCTTTTCAGTCTCTGGTGGCTTCATTTCAAGCACCGCTTTGATCTTGGACGGATCGACCTCAATCCCACGCGAAGTGATCATGAAACCGAGCATCTTACCTGCTGTGACTCCAAAGGTGCATTTCTGTGGATTGAGACGCATGCGGAACTTTCGGAGCCTCTCGAAAAACTTCCTCAGTACAGGAACATGCCCTTCCCGAGTTTTTGACTTAGCAATCATGTCGTCTACGTAGACCTCAACCTCTTTGTGCATCATGTCGTGCAGAATGGTCGTAGCGGCTCTTTGGTAGGTGGGACCAGCATTTTTCAAACCAAACGGCATGACCAAGTAACAATAAGTCCCCCATTCGGTGATGAAAGTCGTTTTCTCACGGTCTTCCGGCGCCATAAGAATCTGGTTATATCCGGAGAAACCATCCATGAATGAAAGCAGAGCATGGCCCGCCGTATTGTCCACCAGTACATCGATATGTGGCAGGGGAAAATCGTCCTTGGGGCTTGCCTTGTTCAAATCCCTAAAGTCCACGCACACTCGAATTTGTCCATTCTTTTTAGGAACTGGAACAATGTTGGCCACCCACGTAGGGTATTGAGAAACCATGAGAAAACTGGCATCGATCTGCTTAGTGACCTCTTCCTTGATCCTCTGCACCCAATCTGGCCTCATCCGCCTCAACTTCTGCTTCACAGGTTTGGCATTTGGTAGCAAGGGGATTCGATGCTCCACTATTTCTGGGTCGATACCGGGCATGTCTTGATGAGACCACGCGAAGATGTCACTGAATTCTGAGAGCAGCTCTTTGAAATCGTGATGTTCCTCTGGAGATAAAGTGGAGCCCACCTGAACCATTGGGGGATCATTCTCGTCTTTCAAGTTTATTAAAACTATTTCTTCTTTTAACGGCTGAGCATGCCTTTCGTCTTCCCTCTCGATGAGGGCACGGATTTCCTTGGGAATATCCTCATCGAAATCTATCCCCTCATCGTCGGGGTTGACACAGTTTATATAAAGATCATTCAAGTAGCCAGAAGAGGATTCCTTCATTTCATAAGACCCTGCAGGGTCGCCAAGTACAAGGGAATCAAACTCAAAGTAAAAGCCATGACGTGGAGGGCCAAGAGGCACAAACTCCGACTCAGAGCTAGACTTAGACTCAGACGACTCAACAGACTCAGTGTCAGACTCTGATACATCATCAATGCAAGTAAGGCGCAGTTTGAAAATGCAATTTTTAAGGCTACCCTTTGCTTCTGTGATGAGGGAGAGGGGATCCTTGAGGTCGCCGGAACCGAGCATGAACACCTCGGCCTCTTCAGCTTCATTGGCCAAACCCACCTGGGAGAACTCATAAAATAGCTGCTCCAAGCTCCCTTGATCAAAAGACACCAGCCAATCAGTCTTTAACTTGGGCTGACTAAGCTTCCTTTTGAATTCCGCCCTTGCTGGCTCTTCATCACTAGAGGACCAAGTGTCATCAGCGAAAACCTCAAACCCAGGCAGCAACTCCCCAGTGACTGAATCGACAAAAGGCTCGGGTTGCCCGGTGTAGACATCATTCCCCACTTCGCGCACAAAGTAGCTGTCGGGCTCACCATAGAGAGATCGAGGTTTTCCCGTGCATTTCCTTCTTTTGGCATCCTTGGTAGAGGAGGAGTACCCCAAACCAAAGCAACCCTCGCAGGAAGGAAAGGCAGGGAACTCCGGGATCCCTTGTTGGTGAATCCCAAGACCAAGACCAGGTAAATAGGACATCCTCCTCATGATGTCCAAGGCGACAGAGCTTATGATGAAGTCCCCATCCACGTTGATAGCCAAAACCGAACCAGAAGTGTCGAAAGAGAAACCCCCGAGATCAACGTCTTCCTCGCCGTGTGCAGTCCCCAAAACAGGCGTGCCATCTTCCTTAAGCGGGCGAATGCCCGAGTCCCCGCAAATAGTCAAAGTTCCGGTAGGGAGTCCCAACATAACCTTTTGGTGAAGAGTAGACGGTACAGCCATGATGTCGGATCGGTGAAGCCACGGCCTTCCCAGCAGAAGATTAAAGGTGGCGGGGATGTTGACCACATGGAACTCAACATCCATCTCAAATCCCTCAGCGTCAAGTTTGAGCACGAGCGTGCCCTCGACTACGCGACGAGTGCTGTCGTATGCCTTAACAGCCAGATTGGAAGGTGCAAAGTCTTTCTTGGCCAGTCCCAAACGGTAAGCCACTCTCAACGGGCAAACATTGATCGCCGATCCGTTGTCGATCAGAACAGTGGGAATCCAGAGTCCTTTACACTTAACAGTGATGTGCAAGGGGCGATTGTGATCAACCCCTTCGATCGGTAGATCCTTGTCAGTGAAGACCACGGTGTGCTTCGAAGTAGGCGGGAGAATTATGGATATCATGGCTTCAGGCGTGACATCGGGTTGGATCTCAAGGCGAGAGAGAGTATGGCAAAACTTCTGACGATGCTCGCGGGAGGAACAGATTAGCCCCCAGAGTGATATAGCAGCAGGAATCCGCTCTAGCTGCCTCTGAATCATGTCATCATTCGGGGAGCTAGGAGGTGCCTCAAACGGTGCAGACCTTGAGAATGCAGAAGGTTCGTTCCTTTTGTTAGAAGAATTGGACGAGCTCCCAGCCTGAAGATTGGAAGGCTGAAAAATTCGTCCACTCCTCGTAACGTTGTGAACGTTCTCTAAAGAGGGTATCGCTTGAAGGTCTTGACGGTCATCCCAAAGATCAGCAGGGACCTCCCCTAATTTGCGTTTTCCTTTGTCAGAAGGCAGTGGGGCTACAGGTGCTTCCATGCCTAGATCGAGGTCTTGAGCTAAATCGTTCCACAGCAGCGACTCCCAGAAATCTGGCTCCTTAACAGCTACAGCCTCCCCAATGGGCTCCGCATTAGCAATAAACGGGACATCCCAGAGTCCCCCATCGGCAAGAGAGCGGTTGACAGTCCAAACCTCGGACCCAACTTGGATATTAACCACATCATCAACATCCCAGAGGTCTGCTGGCGGAACAAGGTCCGTAACCATAATGCTGTGATCTTCCTCGGTCGGATAAGGCGGTGCGGGGCGCGAGAGTTCCTCGCTAATGATGTAGAATGTAGGGTCGTACTCAGTGTTAGTTACAGAGCCAACCAGCCTGTCAAGAGTAGAAGGGAGAAAGCATTCCCCCAAGACGCGAGTTTCCTCCTGAACGAGACCCTCTTCTATGAATTGAATCTCGTGATCGGGCAGAGCATATCCTTGAAGAGGATTAAGGTCGAACTCTAATGGAAACTGCCACGCGGGCTCGGGATCCCAATAGTACTCCTCCTCAGGCAGAACGGGTTCAGGCTGTTGAAAAAGCATGTTCAAAGAGAATCCATCCAAAGGGTCAAGCATGCCCGCCTCATAATTAGCCATCCAGGCGTCATACCAAGCATGGTTAAATGGGACATATTCGGGGTTCTGGGGGAAACCGTCTAACTCTAGCTCCGTCCATTCATTGATTATAGGGGCCGTATAATCATCATTATCGGCGATAGCCCATCCTACTACTTGCATATCAACCTGCCGTTCCGGTAGAGAAGGGACAGCAGACCTAAAGCGGCTTATCAAATTTGGAGAGGAGTTTGGATCCGTCACATCGAAATACGGGCTGTCCAAGGAAGAAGCAGAGTTGAGCTGCACGGAAGGAATGGACTGGTGAAACAGTTCGCTGATGGAGGCATTGAACACAAACGTTCCATTCTGCAGGCGTGCGAGAGGTACATCGGGATTGGACGACTGTCCTTCTTCAAGATGGATGTAGAAAATCTTGACTTCGGGCTGAGAAGGGATGGGCACGACCGGCCTGGGTTGGTTTGTTGAGGTTATATGGTCAGTGGGGTTGAATATAGTGGAGCTAGGGTTGATATAAGTGGAGCTAATGGATATTTGGTTGATGCGGGGAGCAGCATTGTGCTTTGGCAGGGAGTTGGAGAGGATGTTTGGTTTTTGGGTTGGTGGAGGTGGAGCGTGGAGAGTTCCTTCATCTATGAGATCCTGGATCGCATGTCGGAGACGGAAACAGGAGTCCATAAGATGTCCAACCCCTTGGTGGTAGGCACAATAAAGGTTAGCTTTGAAGTTGGGTGAAGGGTTCTTAGGCAGAGGAGTCGGGTCTAGGGGTTTCAGATGCCCTGACTGGATTAACTTCTCCATGACAGATGACAGTGGAGCTTCAAACGCGGAGAAACTGCGGGACTGACCGCGGGGCCGGTTATTTTGTGGGGTTTGCACCTGGTTAATCTCAGCGACGCGATTGGTTGTATTGGAAGAGGAAGCATTAGTGCCGCTAGTTGCTGTGTTGGAAGATGTCCCACTGCCAAACAACGCATTGGTGTTTCCTGAGTAGACCCGAGGCTTTGGTTTCGAAGGGTTAGAAGACTCCCCTCTTGACAGAATCCCGCTTTGTAGCGCATCCTCGATGGCCAACCCAGATTCGAAGAAAGTATCGAAGTTGGAGGAAGCTTGGACAAGAACCAAATGCCTAGCATAATCAGGCTGAAGATTGCGAGAGATGATTCGGAGCTGATCTCTCTCACTCGGGCGATCGGTCATCTGAGCAGCCTTCGTCCTCCATCTTTTGACAAAATCCACAAAGGATTCCTTAGCTTCCATTTTCGTGGACTCAAGCTCTCGGGTTGTCATCTTGAGCTGGGAGTTGTAACTATACTGCGAAATAAACGCAGCACCGATATCCTCCCACGTCCTCCTTTTAGCGATGTCGAGCGACAAAAACCAGTGAAAAGCGGGTCCCGAGAGAGTCTGAGGGAACAGCTGGGACATGGCCTCGGGTTCAACAGCCAAGAGTTTCATGGCGGCATGGTAGCCATAGAGATGAGTCTTCGGGTCGCCACTCCCATCAAACTTGGCGAGATCAGGCATTTTGAACTTGTCGGGGAGCTTAGCATTAGGATACAAGTAGAGGCGATCTAAATCAATTCCCCCAGCGCTGATCTTTTCAGATTTGGACACAGATTCCTCCAGCTTGACGATCTTTGCCATGAGAGCAGTCATGTTAGGATCCAGAACGGGTCTTGCCACAGCGAGATTCAGATTCGCAGCATCCGGGTGAGCCTCTCTCGGGTTGGGCTGAATTATGATCCGCCCCGCATGGTTAGGGTCTTCAACAAAGATCGGTTCCGCATGGTCGTCCTCATCGACCTCGCCTCCCACTTCTGCAGCTGGCAGAAGACGAGTGTTGATAAGATCATTGAGCCTAGTGAGGTTTGCATCAGTCTGAGCACCCCTTTGCTGCATGGTGGTGATGCTGTTTTGGATGTTCATGGGCATGGTTTCGAGACTCAGTGGTTGCGGATGATCTGCCATAATGGAGGTCCCGGATGAACTTGACGAGTACGGGGAGGTTGGTGACGCCGGAGATTCAATTTCCTGGAGAACTGACGGTGATCCTGATCGTAAAGCGGCCAAAAGGGAACACGGAGAGTCTTCCGTTGTGACTGACTGAGCTTGCAACCTGACTAGCCTTTGAACGGAATTCTGATGCAGACGTTCCCAAGTGGGTTTGGCTTTCTGCCTCGATACTTTCCTTGGTGGCGCAATGGTTCAGAATTCTGCTTTGCTGTAAGAAAAGGTTCGATAAGGGCCCTGCAGCAACCTTACTCTAAGCAAAAGACTTTAAAGTGATAATGCAGCCATCGTCGTCAGTGTCGCCCTTAGACTCTAAGACTACAGACGAGTCTGTCTCATGACGTTCGGACACTGCCAAAATCCTCGGATTTCTTTTTGAGAGCGTATCCTCGTTTTAATCGAATAATACTATGAGATGTCAAAAATAGCCTAAGCCTCTGACTTTTCCGTTCTTGAAGTTTCAACTTTGAACTTGGAATAACTCGGGGTGAATGACGTGACACCTTAACCGGGGCGGCGTAGGCAACACAGTGCCATAGCCTGAGCGGTGTACATGCTGCGCATGATAACCGGGGTGGTGTGAGCATCACGGCATTCTCTTCGTCGTTCCTTGTTTTCTGTTTGAGACTTCAATCGGGACATAGACAAGGACTTAGAAAATTTTATTTCCCAAAGTCTTGTTGATCCTAGGACTTTTGAAAATCTGACAACATGCACCGCGAAGATGCATGACTCTTCATCGGACCTAGCAGTGTCCTAATAAACATAAGACAGACTCGAAAGAGAGACAACCTAGAAGCCGCCCTAAACATGCCCCTACGCAAAACGGTATGTATGTACAGTGCATGCGATAGGGAAAGCAGTAACACGTAGACAGTATATGGGGGTTAGATGCAAGTAGATCTTAACCTGTAGGTACCTGTCCTAGTTTGGAGAGTTCTAATGCTTTGTACGTGCAAAGGCTGGTTTTGGCTTGTAACGGGTTCCTCGGACTAGAGCCAAGATATACCTCCCGCTGCCCGCGTAATCGCTGAGCAACGGTCGAATGGTAGAATGACTCATCATCGTTGAAGGTTGTTGGTCATTCGGGGTCCCCGAGCTCCGGTAAACCGTGCCGGATTGCCAAAACGATCCAACGAGGCTTTATCCCACATCGATGCAAATGAAGATGCTAAAGAAGTTGATTAAATAAAAATAGAATCGCAAATTCGCAAATGCCTTTTTCAAATTTGGCTCACTTTATTTAGTCAATGCTTAGAAGAAACTACACGAGAGAATGATCGGAAAAGTCCCAGATTGGATTGGCCGGACACAAGGTCCCGTTAAATCACCATTCCAACCTTCGGCAGCGCGAAGCTCACCGTTTTGACAAACTTTTTTGGGATCGTTCTTCAAGTGTATTGAAATCTAAGCATAGACAAATATTGGTCAGTTCCCCAGCAGAGTCGCCACTGTGGGCATGGGTGCCCGTTTTCGGAATTTTCGGATTTCGAGACGCGAGGCAAGGGGCTCGGGTCGAGGGAGCGCGTGCGGGGAAAGCGAGCGCTCGCAAAATACAGAGTCGCCACTCGGGTTTGAAGGTTCGACACCCAAGGAACCGTGTTTCGAAGCACTTGCTGCGCTGTTTGATTTGAAAAAGTTGAGGAACTAGCCCGTCATAACCATATCTGGGTTCGGGAGCCAGGTTACGAGAGGGGAATGGTTTTATGGCACCCCTCTCGCCCAATCCGGAGATCGGTCTCTACTTAGGCATTTGCGAAAAATGTTTGTTTGCGATTCTGTTTTGATTAGTCAATTCTTTAGCCATTTAGGGCGGGGGGACAGTTTAAGGGACTAAAACTGTAACAGTTTGCAAGATGTGATAGATAGCATGGATAAATGAGATGACAAGTAATAAATGGAATGAAGTTCAAAACATCGATCATACATCAAGACAGCGCTGTGTATGATTTTGGCACAAACAAACAGCCAGCTTGCATGCGTGAGTTCATCCGCATGCAAGCAAACCATCGCGCGACATAACCATATACTCGCGCGAGTATTGATGCTTCACCAATGGTTTGAATTTCATCCCCTTCTGGGCTCTGGAAGGACCAGTGCTCACCTAGGTGCAAACCAAGCAGTTTATAGGTACTTGAAAGTAAACAATATTACAACAAACAGACGAAAATATTATATAAACGCAACCCCTAAACAGTGGGGGTGTCTAAACGGAGGCCAAGGCCAAACTGCTCATGCAAGGGCAATCCCTGGAAGACACAGAACCATCGCGCGACAGAGTGACACAGCCGCGCAATTGTTCAGACTGGACTTCCAGGAATTGCTTTGCATACTTAGGGCTCTGAGACATGTTCAGGAGCATCCCAAGAGCATTCCAAACCAAGAGGTGTTATAAACTAAGCCAAACAATGATTTTCAACATGCAAAACAGCAAAGCAGTGAGCTAAAGCTCCTTAAAAGACTTTTAAAAGACTACAAACACAATAATAAACTTAAAGACCAGGGTCCCTTCCCCACGTGGTCCAATCTCACGCAGACAGAATTGTCGCGCGAGTATACGAGACCATCGCGCGAGGGTTTCCCAGTTAACAGTTCTTGAAACCCTGCTAGCTTTAGGGCCAGAACTGGTATCGATTACCAGCCTTGACCCTGCCAGGCCCCCTCAGGGGTTCGAACAGTGAGCAGAAAGATATTATACCTTTGCTTGAGTGTCTTGGAGATGGCTTGAATGATGAGATGGTGAGATTTGGAGGATGATTATGTGGGAGTGAGTGGTGTGAGATATTTGTGCTTGAGTTTGCCTTCTTCTTTCTTAGAGAGAGATTGGTAACCCTTTGCAAGGAAGCATGGGGGGGTATTTATAGAAAGAAGGGGTTAGTGGATGGCTAACCAAGGCCTTGTAACCAGCCAACAATGCTGGTTACAATTGCTTGGTGGAGGAGTGGGGTAGCAAAGGTGATGGGAGAATGGGGGGTGAGGTGGTGCAAGGGGAGCCCCCCCAAAACGCTGTTCAGCCAAGAAAACGGGGTCACATAAGCCTGTAGCCCCCTGACCACCACGCAATCTGGGTGAAAATGACAGGTGTTGACCATCGCGCGATGAAGTGAGAGCATCGCGCGAGGGTCAATGGTCAAAGCTTTGACTTTGACCACCACCTGGCACATGGACCATCGCGCGAGGATCCCAGTATGTCGCGCGACATTCAAACCCAAGGTCCAGGTTCTGATTCAAGGGTTTAAGGGCTAAGAATGGGTTCCCCACATGCCAAACTCAAGCCATTCCAAGTTCTCGAGACTGTTTTCGACCTGATTCATCATCGGGGAATCAAGAAACCGAAGAACAAAGTAAAACGATCGGGAAGTCAGATCGGGGTGTCTACACTTATTTATTTGTTTTAAAAGGAAATCTTAGCCTTTAAGTTTCTTTGATTCAAAGTACCAAAAGTACCTTTTGTTTATTTGTTTTCTTGTACTTTGTGTGTACTTTTTCAAGAGACAGAGAGAGAGAGGAGAGGGCCGAGAGAGAGAGGGGAGAGAGAGAGAGTTGGTCGGATGGAGAGGGAGAGAGAGTGATGTGTGATGTGTTGTGTAGTTGTACAAGCTACCTAATTACGCCTAAGTCTATTTTGCCTAATGCCAACCCATTCTAGTCTCTTCCTAGCTTCCAAAGTACACCCTAGCCTTGCCTAGCTAGGTTATAATTACCTAGATTCACCTAGAAAGGCTAAAGATCTTATTTGATTTCATAGCCTTACACCTAAGATTTGGCCTAATATTGGAGAAAAGGCTATGACTTGATTGAAAGGTTTGATTTGTCAACTTAATGGAGCAAATCCATGGAGGATTTGGAGAGAGAGAGGGCCGACCATGAGAGGGGAGGGAGAGCCCAAGATTTTGGCTATAAATAGCACCCCATGTTTCTCATTCAACTCACACCTTCACCTAGCAACTTCTCTCTCTAGAAAAAATCTTGTTCTTTCTTGTTCTTTCTTTTGTTCTTCTTGTTCTTGAGTTCTTCTTGTGTTCTTCAAGAAACTCAACCTAGACCGCCACCCGACCACCCTTCGATCCATAAAGTAGAGTAGTGTTAGTCAAGAAGAAGTTTCAAGAGAAACCATTCTCTTTCGAAGCTACCGGGAACTACCGTAGGAAGTTACTCCGCTCGATCACCGACGTACTTTCCGTAGCCGCCCTACCGCCAAGAAGTAAGGTAGAACCCCTTGCCCCTAACTCTACGTATAGAACCGTATGTTAGAAAGTAGAATACCTCTACTCACTTCCCTAAGTATAAGTAGATTATCCTTAACGGATTTCGAAAGATAGAACTTATCGTTTGTTTAGAAGTATTTGTATTTTGATCTTTAAGATGATTATGAGTATGCATATATGAATTGCTTGTATTACTCATGATAAAGCATAAGTGATTTCACTCCAAAGGCGTCCGTACATGTGGCGTTGTGCTTTGAATAAGCATAAGTGATACACTCCAAAAGCGTCCGTACATGTGGCATTATGCTATAAGTGGTGATTGAGCGTGATAAGTAATATAGAATTGGATGATCTTGTTAGAATGATTCATGCTTATTTTTGTCCTACCGCAGAGTCTTTGCATGTAACGAGACACGAGAATCAAGAAAGTAGAAACATGGCACCTAGGGTGTGATTAATGAAAGGAAATGTTTTCCGAGGAAGGAAATATTTTGAAACTACATAATGACCGGTTTTGGGTGGCATTATGTGAGTTGTGTGCATGTGTAAAAGTAAGATTTGTGAAAAACTCAATGAGAACCCGGAGCGGCGGAATCATTGTGGGAATACTCGGGAACCCGGAGCGGCAGAACCGAGGGTTTTGAATTGTGGCTTGGTCATCCGCGGTACGGAGCCAATGCAATGTGTGCCAATGGGAAACCGGGACGGCGGAACCATTGTGAGGATACTCGGGAACCCAGAACGGCGGAACTGAGGTTGAGTGTGTGTGCTTGGTTATCCGCGGTAGGGAGCCAATGCAATTGTGTGCCAATGGGAACCCGGTGCGGCGGAACCATTGTGAGGATACTCGGGAACCCGGAACGGCGGAACCGAGGTTAGGTGTGTTAAACAAATGATTTTTTTTGAAAAGGTGATACGTTTATGAAATGTGGAAAATGTTGACACGGTCTACGATGAGTCGCGTAGGAGAAACTCGAAAAATCTTGGACACCAACGATAGTTGATTAACGAATATGGATGTGTCATTGTTAGCTGCGTATACATGTATCATGTGGAAATCGATGATTGTGTAACCTGTTGTTTGTAAGTTAAGGGTTAGCGGGTATGGGTTAATCTATTGAGCCTTTGTAGCTCACGGTGTTGCCTTTTTGGTGACCCTGGCATATTATATCGGTGGCGACGCTGGTATAATGTGTCAGATTTTGTAGATGATCAGGGTAAGCAGATCACCGTGGAGGCTTTTGGAGCTGAGGAGCTGGCAAGAATGGAGGAGCAGGTGGAGCTGTAGTTAGGAACCCTAGAACCCCCTCCATTTGTGTAAATATTGAACTCTTGTGGGAGTTTTATTGTAATAACAAGCCAGACACCATTTGATTTTATCAATAAAATGTCTTTTTAACGTACCCAAAATTCGGGGCGTTACAAAAGCTGACCAAACATGCTTAAAAAAAAAAACACAAAACCCCAGCTCGAGAAAATGCGGGCACGCAAAGGGAAGTTCTGATCAGAGCCAACGGAGAAGGGGAGGACAAGTAGGGGATTTTGATCCAGTTTGAAGAGGGAAGAATGAGGGGACCGATCGACTGGGAAGGGGACGTCGATCAGAGAGATCGATTGAGCTAGCCAATTGAACAAGGAAAAAGGTGATTGGAGGAGGTAGCTGATCGATTGGGTGAAAGAAAAAGAAGGGCATTGCCGCTCGCCGGAGAAGGGAGGAACAGAAGGGGAAGTTGAGCAAGCAAGGAATTAGGCCTGCATGGCCGGAGCCAAAGAGGGCATTTTGAACAGAGGACGCGGAGGATGCCAATCACCGAAGTGGAGCTGAAGACGAAATCGGTTACAACAACGAAACCATGGTCACTGACCCATCTGGTTCATACTTCCTCGGCCGACCGCTCATCTTCTACATGGGTTGAGACGCCAATGGGGGGTTTCGCACGGACGGGAACAAGTAAGATGCTTATTCATAGGAGGGAGTGCGGAGAGTGGCGGGGGAGGAGGCGGCTGCCTCCCTGCCCCCAACCCTAAATGCAGCTTTGGGTTTTTCTTACTTTGGAAGTTTTGGGTTTTCCTAGAGAGAGAGAGAGTCTTGCAGTTAGAGGTTCAACCACAACCAATTCTACACAATATCTACTCATGAAAATCGTGTTTTTTCAATGGTCCGGATCTAATCCGAATCCGATAAAATTCGATCCGACTCCAAAGTTATCAAATCCAATCTGAACCCTATAAATCCGATAGTGGCAATTCGAATTCGAATCCAATCCGTTTTTTTTTTTTAAACTTCAAGAATTTAGCAAAAGGAAATCCCCAAAAAATAGGGGGGCAGAGTAGTGGGTAAAAAATGCAATATCAAACAAACTTCATCATAATAAAAAATAAAACTTCAGAAAACAGAACTTCAGAGAAAAGATTGCAACAATAGACTTCAATAGTTATAGCACCATCAAAACATTGGTCTTCCAAATGCACGCAGAGAGAGAGAGACGAAAACGACAGTAACATTGGAGGGGTTTTACTCAAAATTGAGTTTTGAATGAAAGAAAAGTGGTAAAGGGAAAAGTGGTAGAAGAATCTGCAACGTTGACAATCGAGTAGTAGTAGGTACTAGGTCGAGGGAGAGAGATTTGGGAAATATGCTGGGCCGAGCAGATCGAGCAGATTTCGCCTCTTGTGGCGGTCACCGGAGGTGGAGATGCCTCCGGTGGTTGTGATCGTTGGTGGCGTTGGTCAATGGTGGTGGTGAGTTTCGTTGCGCTCCTTCCCACCCCCCACTCCCCCTACCCCCCACCCCCTCTTATCAATGAGAGGAATAGGGGTTTTTTAAATTAAATTCGGATCAGATTGATATCGGATTTAATCCGACAAATCGAATCCGATCCGTATTGCTATTTTCGGATTATCGGATTTAATTAATCGGATTCGGATCGAATTCAATCTTTTTTTTTTTTATTCGATCCATTGACAAGCCTAGTGTGTTAAAAAAAATAAAAATAAATCTGTGTGTTGTCTCCACATATCAACTCAACATATATACTCGACATTAGCAAAAGGAAAATGAAAAGGATAGCCCACTCCTCCACTCTCCTGCAAAGATAGCACGTGGGCGTATAAGAATAAAAAAAAATCATTGACGAGTTATTTATCAGAACTTTTGTTAATCGCAATAAAATATAGTGAAAAAAGCTACGTACTAAGTAGTATGTTACACTGCAGCAAAAGTGAATCTTGACTAAGAATTTTTTTCTTTCGTGCTCAAAATAATGAGTAATCTCGATCAAACTGACGCCGTTAGTTTTGAGGTTTGGATATGATCCTAGAAGAATATGTGGTGTTTTGATAAGACTTTTGGGGTTCGTTTGGATACGGAGAAAGAATTTGGGGTATTAGTTATGAAAGAGATGAGATAGTAGGGAGTATTATGTAAGAAGAGTGAACCCACATTGATATGACGGAGGTCTAAAAAGTAATTGGTTTGGATGAGGTATTAAAAAATATGGATTAAATAGTATTTGGATGAGGGATAAAATAGGAGATAAAATTGTTTTGTAGTTAAAATAAAAAAGAAGGGAGTATTATTTAATATCACCTCAAAACCTCCCCATAAATAATCCCCCACCGGGGTTAAGAAGAGGGACTTAAGCTAATACCCCTTGTTTTTTGATTTCCAAACCATGGCTTAAGTGATGGGCCCGGGTATATATGAGGGGTATTACTAATATCCCTTCACTGTCCCCCATCCAAACGACCCCTTGTAGTGTTAGGTACTTTTATGATACTCCTATATTAGGGCAAAATACAGATTATTTTTATGTGGTTTGGATTTTTTGCGCATCACTTTCCTAACTTTTTGAAATGATCAATTCACCTCCTCGCGGTTTGGGATTAAAGTGCTACCGTCATATTTTTCTTCCAAACTAATGGTGCTACCATCATGTTTTCTTTTCAAACTAACGGAAGGTGTGCTACACACGCCAAATATGAGAGTTAGAATGAAAAATAAGATTAAATAAAGTTCAATTTTTATGTAAAAAGACAACACTGCCCTTTTTCTTCATCTTTCCCAAACAATATGAACCAACCAACAACAGCAACCTTCCACCTGGCCACCACAGACGTAAAAAAAAATTGAGATTAACTTTCTCTTTAATTGTCTACACAATCCCACAATCCCCGTCTTGAACTTAACTTTAATTTAATTTAAATTTGAAAGTTTTTTTTCATTTGTTAGTTTTGTGGATTATTGATTCATCTCGACGAGAGGAATCAGAAAAGTGAATTTTTTTTTTACTTTTACCCAAGTATTTTGAGAAATAACCATTTTTTAGCGCAAAAAATAAAAAGTATTTATTTCTCAAAATGTTTGGGTAAAAGTAAGAAAAAAACTACTCTTCCGATTTTTCTCGTCCAAACAAATCAATAATTCATAAAAATTTGGTGCAAAACTAATAAATAAAAAAAATCAAATAAAAATAAAATTCACAAATTTAAGTTAAATTCAAGAGAACGGGAAGAAAAACTTTTCAACACTGTTTCTATGAAAAACCAGTGGGAGGCTGGGAGTCATCGTTTTCAATGTCAATTTTAAAACCGAATTCTTGACAAATCCGAAACATGCCAGCAAGCTACTAGGTTTTGTTTGGTGAGTGTCATGGACACAATATGCGTCAAATTATAATTGATTTTACCAATTTATATGCCAACGACACTTAAAAAAATTAAGATAGAGTGAACATTTAAAGTGATTGGTTGGTTAATTTGAAGACATAAAGAGAGAGAGGGAATCGAACCCATTCACCGCCCAACTCCACATTCTCTTCTCCGACTCAGAGCTCCGGGAAACCGCCTACGAAGTCCTCGTTGGATCCTACCGGAGCACCGACTCCGGCAGGATGACACTCGCTTACATCTCTCAGTCACAGAGGCCGTCTCCGGTGCTGGATCATTTTCAATATCGCTGTTGCTGCGGGGATCGCCGATGTCGACGACAAGCATATAAACGTTTAATCAGAGGTTTTTCTGATATGGGTTTTAGGGATTTGATTTGCTAATCCTTTTAGCAAGTGACGTTGAACGAAATAAATACTTTTATAAGTGATTAATCTTAGGTTTTTCTGATCCGAGCTTTTAATTTTAAACGGTAATATGTCCGTTTGTGTTGCTGTTGAATCGAAATAATGAGTTTTTGCACCTCATCTGGGTTTTCAGTTTTTGCCATTGAGGGTGTTTGATGGAGAGTGCTATGGAAACCCACGAGGCACGCCGACGGCTGCGCAGAGCCCACTCTGGGCATCGAATGGTTGATCCGAGCCTTTCAAAAATTCTATAAAAAAAAACTGAGTGGGCTCTCGTGAGAATCAACGGCATCTGATGTGTATAGGTGCTCGATTCAAACACCTTATTTCTTCGTGTGATCATCCGTCCGGTGGCCAAAGTGGGCCCCGCGCGGCCGTCGGTAGCTCCTATCGGTGTGCCTCATCGGTTTCTTTAGCATTAGCAATTTTTGATCTACTACTATTACCTATCCTCTCTAAAAAGATAGAAGGTATTACAGTCATTTTTTAGCAATTTTCGTTAACGGTGTTAGCTTGGCACTTTAGTCCAAAACCACAATGAGGTGAATTGGTTGTTTCAAAATGTTAGGAAGGTGATGTGCAAAAGCCTCAACCCATAGGGAGGTAATGTGTACGTTGCCCTATATATCAACTGAAGGATAGTGATATTAATTTGTTGTTGGTTTTTCTTGTGGAGTTACAAAATTGCCTTTGCATGTATACATTGTGTTAGTACTATGAAAGAATAAACAAGAAATTAAATAGGCATCCTCTTTACTAGACTTATTTAGGTGTCCATTTTAGAGGTTTTAAATACTTGTGTTCGCATCCTCACATTGTCATTTTGTCCTATTATATTATAGTGCATGCCCGTGCCTTCGAATACTTCAGAATTCGTATAGGTTCACGTGTGATCACAAAATGAAATGAAAATTTTGGGGGCAAAATGAATGCACATAAAAAGTATCATTCTGTCACAAAAAAGAGCGTGATAAAAAAAATGAAGAGTCCCATAGCATTCTCCCTAAATGGATATAAATGCTTAACATTTTCATGATACACCTAAGTGTACCATAGCATTCTCCCTAAATGGATATAAATCTTCGCACCAATAACTTACTCCACCCTTCTCTGATTGTAGCCAAATATGTCACGGTCTGTGGACCCGACCTGTGAATAATAGCACAATTGCTAGTAAAATGATAGAAATGACATATCTTTGTGTTAAATCAAAGCCATCAAACCAATCGCATACCAAAAAAGAAAAGCTCACACTTCATTGAAGAAACCAGTAGGAAACTTCCACTGTGCCTTTGGAATGCCCATGTTTTCCTCAACTATCCATAACATATAAATAAAACTCATTCTAACATCAGAGACAAAGTTTCAACCCATGGCACCAAAGTCACTCAAACCAAAAAAGAGAATACAAATTAGATCAGTGCAAGTCAAGGAGAGAGAGCCAATATAATGAAATACAGTTTGCCACCATTTCTATTTCTTAAATGATTTTTGGTTACCATTTTCTGATAACCATTGATTGTAAAGAGTATATAGATTGAAAAATCTGCTTAGAAGAGAAGTTTGTATGACTTGAGGGATCATGAAATCAATTATAGCTATTGAACACTCAAGGAGGAAAGGGCACAAATTAATTGGGGTTGGTAAGAATGTGGGCAAAAAACCAACTTCTACTTACATTGATGAAGTAGCAGTAGGTCGGCCAAATTTCATGATCTCAGGGCCTCGGAGGCAGATAATAACAATGGAAACACCAAACCAACACTCGATCTCACGTGTCAATACAAACACCTATAAGAACGAAGTCCACAATTCTCAGATTTTGAAAAAATAATAATCTTGGCCCTTGTGTGAACCTACAGATGATTACAAATGTTTTGATATACCTACAATTTTGCGACTTCCATGCCAAAATCAACGAATAACAATCAAGAGAATGTATGAAGTTCAAACGCGGTATAAGGTGCAAAATCAAAGACACCCGAACACCCCAATTGAATTAGTACCTATGTAGCCTGAAAACGTTGACATTGGCATCCTGCTAGTCACGTATCAGAATTTCCTTGGCAGAAGTCACTCTCTAGAAAGAGAAACATTATTTAACCAAATTTTTATAACTTTGCATGTGATACTCCCGCACTGAAAGATAAACCCAATTGGAACAAATAGTGACCGCCAATTCTAATTGCTCAACCACTGACAATTAAGAAATCCATCTAACAATCCAAAAAGGGTATTCTAGCAATGATTGCGTTGCTATCCAGAGAAATTTTCAAATAGAAAGTCTCTTCTAAACTCAGCAAAAATAATTTGAAAATTCAACATAAAGACATTTTTGTACACGAACCTGAAAGATAAACTATTTTCATACACAGATTTAAATGAGAACCGGAAGACTAATTACGTTAAAGGGATGGGAAAAAAGTACAGGTTTCTTGAACAATTTTTCATTAGAATCCAAACCACTGTTAAATACAAAGATTTTTGGAGCAGCCAAGTTCTATGTCATGGACTTCTTTTCACATATTAGAACACATATGGGAATGTACCCTTCCCTCGTAGGTTCTTCCTCATCATCTGGCACAATATCGACTTCGCTTAAAAAGTAGACCCTTCCCTTGTAGAGATGTTCTCTAAAATAGTCTATTTCTTTGGGCCATATAATGGCCTCCATAGTATCATCCTACAAAGAAAAAGTAAAAATATTACACACATTCAAATATCATCATAATTAATATTCATTAATCACATTTAATAAACTACTAAAGTACCTGTTCCTCAAGTAAAACCAATCTAAGCGTCATATAGGGTAAAAGTAGATCAATCACTTGAACTATCTTTACCAATAGAGCTTTGACTTTCCATTTATATCCGTTAGGATGAAAATCAACGAAAGGAGGATAAGGGACCGTTATATCACCTAACAAAGTAATATGGAGATAAACATATTGACATTTTGCAAAATATGAAAGACACGTGCGTACTTATGATCAGGAGTGCTTAGCAGTTGAGCAGTTCACATTGACATTTGACACTTCAATTACACTTTGAGCATTCCTTTGCGACTGGACTATTTTAGGTGCCACTTGCTTCACCTATGTGCAAAGCAATTTGAATGTGATTATTTAGGATCCCATTATATATTTCAAATTTTGAATAAAAAATGAATATATTTTCAAACAGTATTTGTTTTTATATTAGAGCCTAGTAACAAAAAAACTCCACTCCATGTCATTAATTATTTCTACAAATGCATACCATTTGGTAGGTCAAATTCAACAGTTTTCTCTTCATTAACTTATTGAGCATTCTCATGCAAGCAAACTCTTTCAGACACGTGAGGCATATTTATTTCTGCATCTATGTCCATCAACATAAAAAAGCTTCGTGTTAGCGAAATGAAAAGGGCAGTTTACCAACATTTTCAAGTCCTTCTATATCTATGAACATGAGAAACTCCGTAAGAAGCTTTGTGTTGTTAGCTAAAGGCGTAGATTACCAATTGGTGGGGGGCCAATCTCCATATTTTTCTCTTCATTTGCTTCTTGAGCATTCTCATGCAGGCAAACTCTTCTTTCATCTATACGTATAAACAAAAGAAACTCAGTATTATTAGCAAATTGAAATTAGTTGAGAGATAGACCTATCTAGTTATATGGTAAGTTTAGTATTTGTAATTAGAAGGCTTACAAATTAGTGGGTCAATTTTCATACGCTGCTCCTCAACTGTTACTTGAGCATATCCTCATGTGTCTCGACCATTTCGGTCACCGGAAAAGATGATGGAGGAAAAATTGTCTAAGTGGCGCACATATTAGAGAAAAAGAGATTAGCACTTGTCACATGCACTGCCATGAGTATTTTTAACGGCATTAGAGGAAAGTGAGTTATTAAGAATATTTTTGTCTGCTTAGCACACATGGTTCAAATGGGAAGGAATTCATAAACGATATGCGTACAGATGAAGAGTGAATGAGAAGGTAAAGATAGAACTTGGAAGGGGATTGAGTCCTGTGCATGAGAACTGAAAAAAATCATTGAAGTAGCATATCATAATAGAACTTACCTCACTATTAGTGTCTCGGTGATGTCTGCAATGATTCTTATGGTTCAGAATCAGAGGTTGAAATCAAGCAGAATACAAACAATAAGAGGTTTCCTTTAGAGCATCTCCAGCCTTGATTCATTTTAAGACTCAAATTTAAAAATGGGGCAAAAACCATAAAAATCTCTCTCCAATCTTTGACCCAAACCCTTCCCCATTTGGGGTTTTACCCATTTTTTTGCCCAAATCTGAGACAACTTTTGCCTTGACCCATTTCTCCAACGGCTAGTTAGAGAGGGAGAGAAAGAGGGAGATGTGTAAAATTTAGGTTTGATGGTTGGAGATGTGTCAACCTAAAATGAATTTTTACCCAAAATTTGACTCAAATTTGAAGAAAAATATGGGTGAAGGCTAGAGATGCTCTTAATTCTTATCCCAAAATCTCGACAATAATTCCTTATAGAAGGTATAAACAAATGCAAAAAGGAAAGTATGAATAGAAGGCCGAAAACTTAAAACGGAAAGTATGAATAATTCCTTTAATTCTGTCAACTCATAACTCGATCGTAACTCTTCAAATGCAAAAAGGAAAGTCGACCGTGTTTCGGATTATCCTAGACCACGTTTGTGGCATTATAGAAGGTATAAATCTGCATATAGAATCAAATCGATATGAACATTCAACGGCAACTGTTACTTGATTTTTAACGCACTATTTGATTTTTAAATCCGTGATTTCGGGAAATTAGGAGTGTGATAAATATTTGTACAATTCTTTCCAAATTTATCATTTAAATGTTCCCCGTGGTTTCGGGAAATTAGAGGCGTGATAAATATTTGTACAATCATTTCCAAATATATTTCTAGCCCTACTACACGTACTTCTCAACCGTTGAAAAAATATACAAATTTGAAAACATCCCTTCCTTATTATATAGATATAGATGTGATTTTGGAAAAATCCTAGAAGTAGCCAAAAATGTAGAAGTATAATATAGATGTGATTTTGGAAAAATCTTAGAAGTAGCCAAAAATGTAGAAGTATGATAAAAAAAAATGTATCTTTTTGTGATTTCTGAAAAATCACCCGTGAAAAAAACGTATTTGTTACCATACTTGTAGCCGCAAATGTAGAAGTATGATAGATCTTCCTGCTTTGATTTCGGAAACATCTTGCTGTGATTTCGGTAAAGTAGGAGTATCCTTTCTGGATATACTTCTAGCCCTACTATGCGTAGATCTCAGCCGTGTAAAAAATGTGTACCAATCTAATGGTCGAAAATATGCGGATTCAAAAACTTTCCTGTCATATTATATAGATATATAGATACATATATGAAATATGCATATGTTTTTTATCCCACAATTATATGGATTTATACAAAACTGTTGTGCTATCAGAAATTACTCCAAAGCAGACTCAAACACCTACCAACGTGGAAAGAAAAAAGTTGAATGATCCCCACTTCTCCGAAAAACCCTCCCATATTTTGAAAATTTCAAAATTATTGAAATCTATCATGCTCCCTTTCTCCCTTCTAAAAACAAAATATCTCTCTCTCTATCCAAACCGTGATTCCACCCACAATTGACGTACCACCACCACCACCATCTCTCCTCTCTCTCAGGATGCTTTTCCGGTGCCATCTCCACACTTCCGACGGCCCACATAGTACCGAGGTTGACACAATTCCATCCACCATGGATCGTGGCCACCTATTGGCCGTCGTGTCCCAGCAACACTCTCACGGATGTATTTGTAGGGGTTCGATTTAGGAGGAAGGACCTTCGCCTGAACTTGTACTTCACTTCCGCTGCTCCGTTCCTCCGCCGATGGACCTGCAACAAGTCACTAAGGCTGGAATAGCCCTGTGACCCTCCGACGATCAAGTTAGATGTAAGGAGAGTTGCTTTTAGGTCTAGGGTTAGGGGAAGATGGCATACCTCTCAAAGATGAATATCCCTTTGTATTTATAGACCTAGGTTAACTTGGGCTCCAAGCCAGTGCGTGGAGGTCACGCTTAGGTAACCGCCCTTGGTGACATCATAGATGACGCCACGGGATAAGACGGTTACGAAGCACATGGGCAGATGATCCTTTTCGCCACGTATCGCTCATGGTCCCCTCCTGCTATGCTGCATTCTGCCAAAAGTCCCAAGCGGAATGTACACCTCGGTAACTAGCCGAAGTGTAAACAGGAGACTTGACTCCGAGCGAGTAAACAGAAAGATATACACAGGCCCATGTCAATATGAGGCCTCGGTTGATGGTGGTCCGGTTATATTACCGAGACGATTACCGAAGCCTCCACAATAGCCCCTCAAGTCCCTGGAGCGTTGCACCTCTGCTTCAGGGTCTTGATCCTATCGTATGAGACATCAGGCCTTGATCTTTCTTTTTAGAGAATAACCGAAGGGTGAAGTTGCTTCGGTAGATTTCGTTCAACCCGCGCCAGAGAAGAGCCACGTGTCAACTGTTGCCGAGATCTCAGAATCAAAAAGCTGCCTCGGCACGTGCCATGCCAGTTGATTGGTACGAAACGTCGCTTCGGTGACACGCGTCAACATGCCTAAGGTCCGAATATCCGGCGCCTGTCCTCGGTGCAGAGTCCTTGATACTAGCCGTTCGATGATAACACATGTCGATGATCTAACGGCTCAATGCACGACGCTTCGTTTCCCGCGCAGCTTTCCATCTCTATCAATATAAATAGGAGAGACAGAGGTGAGATCGTCACCCTTTCTTCTGCTTCTGAAGTCGAACCGCCGCCGCCGTATACTTCCAGCTTTCAGTCGAGATTTCGATCGTTTTGGTTGGGAGATCTTGCACAAACTTGAGGTATGTCGACCTTCTTGCTTTATTCTTCACGTTTTGACCATTGTTTTGAGTTTTTCGCCGTTTTCTTGCACTTGTTACGGCTGGGCAACCGCTCGCCACCGTCTGGTTCAAGGCGGCGCTGGGCTTCTCCAGCGTTGTTCACGCTATTACCAAGGTCTAAACTCATCCCGAGACCTAGATTCATCCCGAGGCCAAAACTCATCCCGAGACCTAGACTCACCCTGATCCCAAGGGAAAGGACTTCTGTTTTTAGAAATTCTTCCGAGAGGGAAATGCCTTTATAGGAAACGATTGTCCGAGGACTCCGGGGAGCGATGACCATTCCGCACTGAGCGCTAGACATTGATTTTTTCCCTGAGCACATAGCTAACGGGTTTTTGTATTCCTTTCCTTGGTTAGGCAGAAGCGAATGGTCATCGAGCTCTCTTCGGACAGTTCCGGTAGTTCAGGTTCTTCTCCTGTTGAAATTCCCGAGGACATTCGCCAGACACTTCGGGAGAGGGCATTCTTCCGGACTCCAATCGACTGCGTTGAACCATTTGAACCCTCGAGAGCTCCTCGTGAGGTGACGACGTTTGACTCCCAAGATATGGAAGCCCCAAGTACCTCGAACCAAGGTCCGGGTCCATTCGCCGATGCCCCCGAGGAGGTACGGGGACGCAGGAGGGCGATGAGGCCATGCCCATACCGAAATCAATACTTTGACGGCTCCTCGGCTTCTTATGCCGAATTTAAGAGGGTATACAGCGTTCCTCATGACGTTGACATTCGGATCTTACCGAACAGCGACCCCAAGGACCTTCCACACCGGGAGGGAGCACTCATATTCCCCTTGATGGCTATCACAGAGGGGGGCGTTAGATTCCCCCTTCATCAGTTTGTCCGAAGGGTTCTCCGAGCTCTCTCCCTCACGTCTTCTCAGCTGACGGTGAACTCCTACCGGATCATCACGAGCATTATAGAGCTGAGGAGACAATATAACCTGACGTTCGGACTCGAGGAGCTTTTCGGTGTATACCTCGTTGGAGTTAACCGGGAGAGCGACCGTCACTACCTCTCATGTAGGACGGGATACGACACCTTCCTTATCGACCATCTTCCTGACTCGGAAGAGTGGGCGAGTATTTATGTGTCGGTCACCGGGAATTTTATGTTTGGACCCGGGGAGAGCGCGGACACAGCCACCACAGTTCAGTTCGAAACCGGGGCTCCTGGTCGGTAGAAACATCTTCTTAGCTTTATTATGTTTGCACATTTTTCTTTCCTCATTGTATACTGATTCTTCCATTCTCTATCTTTCAGCCGAGGGCATCGTTGCAGAGCTTCGGGCAAGAGCTAACCGAGCGCAAATAACAGCGGCCTACGCAATCCCTATCACGAGTCGGTATGCACCCGATCTGCTCGGATACAAACCGACTTACACCGGTTATTTGAAAAAGAAGCCGAGGCAGCAAGGAGTTTCTCGAGGGGGACGAGGACGTGGCCGAGGAAGAAACCAAGGAAGAGGAGAAGGCAGGAGAGGAGGAGCCGGGGCGACAGAAGACGAAGTTGGTGAGTCTGTTCCCCGAGGCGTGATCCGGGAAGAAATCAACCGGGAGACCCCAGAAAGGACGGGACTTAGTGGAGAGATGACCGGTCGTGGAAGGGAAGTGCTCAACCTTCGGCGCCAAAGGCCACGAGGGCGGGGTGCTGGCGTCAGGGTTGGCTCGCCGGGGACCGGAACCTCGAGGGTGATCCCTGTTTCTCCTCAGGAGCCGCCGGAGAAGAGGGCTCGCACCGAGGAAGAAGGCTTCGGACAAGGGAGGGGCGGGGAGCCGATCTTGATAGATGAAACAGGGGCCCGAGGAGATGAGGGGGATGTGGAGAGCCGGGGGGGAACCGAGACGAGGACTCGCGTTCCGGCGAGGGAGGTCCCCTGGGCCCCCGAGGTTCGTCACTACTCGGGGCGCCTGATTCATCATGCTGATAGCGCGTCTTCTAACATTGGGACGGCGTTTGGGCTGCTTCGGTCGTGTATTCTTCCGAAGGATGCCCGAGCTGTTGAGGGGTGCACCGTGGATCTGACAGGAGAGATAGCGCAGGCACTTCTGAAAGTAAGTTACTTCTGAAAGTTTCTTTTCTTACTCCTTCGATCGTTTTATTGGAATTTTGATCAATTTTAATTGTGTTGGTAGGCCGGCGCTCGGGTGCTCGCTGTGAACGAACAGTGCCAGGCACGGGAGCAGGAGATGGAGCTGCTGAGGAAGACACTTGCTCAGAGAGAGGACGACCTGAAAGTGGCGAGGGAGACTTGTGACCTCTACCTAGCCGACTTTCAGCGGTGCGACCGGGAGCGGGTTCTTGCCGAAGCGAAAGCCAAAAAAGCTGAGGAGGATGCTGACACATTGAGGGCTGCTGGGGCTCGGGAGGTCGAGTTTGCAAGGAACAAAGGCTACGATGAGGGCTGGGATGCTGCCGGAGTAGAATATAAGAAGCAGGTCCGGGAGATAGAAGCCGAGCTCTTCAGGGATCGGTTCTTGGACGGACTTCGGTACGGCCACGAGGCCTTGATAAGCAAGCTTACTCTGCCAGAGGGTTCGGAGCTTCGAACCGTGCCTGAGCCCCCTCCTGAAGAGCTCGTGCTACCGGAGGAGGAAAACGAGCAGGTGCCGATCCAGGAGCCCCAAGCGACCGAGGAGCCAGCTGACCTTAGTGCCCCTGTTCCCTGATGAAGCGTAGGAACTTTATATTTTGTAACTCTGAAAAAGTACTTTAATTTTTGCTTGAATGGTCGGTTTACTGGACGGCTCCGGACATTTGGAGTTTGCCGTTCCAGGGATTGTAATTGTTTGATACTTGAAGCAGTACCCCTTTTGTTTATTGTTCGTGAATGAATGCTCTTCTTTTCTTGAATGTTTTTATCTTTGAAATGCTTGTTTGATTGGTTTGCTCCTTAGGTTATGATGCCCCTGCTTCGGTGGGACTTAAAAAGTTTGTAGAAACAAGTTTAACCGAAGCGTTAACCGAATCGTTTTGCCAAGCATAAAAAAGATGTTCAATCAAGAAAAAGTGACTCGTTCCGAAGCCCCAGCTTAGTAGGACCGAATCAGAACCATTCATTGTAATGAACTTTTGACATTGCACGCCCCTGCTGATTAATAGAAATGAGCTTATCGAGCAGGCGCGGGATTGTATTACTGCTAGGGACGTAGGCCGGCGTAATGAAGTGGTATGGCTTCTGCCATAGGTTCGTGACGCGGCGAGTCCGAACAGTGAGAAATTGCTGATGGGTCGGTGTAAGGGGCTCGGAGAAAAAGGCCGAGTATCCTTACAGCGAGTGACCAGAAATTTAGACGACCGAAGAGGCCCGGGCGACTTGGTGGGGATTTTTCTCCGAGGGTATCACCTATGGGAGAATAATATCCCTGAAGTCGGTATAAAATGGTCCGGGCAAGAATAGGCCAAGTATAAGTAATTTAAACAATCAGTGTACGAATAGTGCCAAAGAGCATTCTCATTAAAACTCGGGGTATTGTCAATACATAAGCAGATTGCTTTCAAAACTTTCTTAAAAGAAAATGCAACGTAATAAGGACAAAACGGGCTTCGGTGGCCGAGCACTATCCGTAGAACTTCTTCAGATTGTTGGCGTTCCATGACTTAGCAATGGGGGAACCATCCAGTTTCTCCAATTTGTAATTACCCGAACCGAGGTGCTTGAGAACTCGGTAAGGACCCTCCCAATTGGGCATTAACTTTCGCTTTTTGGACTTCTCCACCACCTTTTTCCAAACGAGATCGTCAGGCTTAAACGACCGGAGGCGCACGCTTCGGTTGTAACCCTTTGCAACCTCCTGTTGGTATGAAGCGAGCTTTATCCTTGCGTTGTCCCGTTCTTCTTCGGCTAAATCTAGGTCCGAAGCAATGGTGGTGTTGTTGACCGACTCATCAAAATTTTCTGTTCTCATTGTTGGGAGTCCGACTTGGAGTGGGATGACCGCCTCCATTCCGAATGCCAAGGAAAAAGGTGTGCGACCGGTTGATCGCCGAGGCGTCGTACGATAGCCCCAGAGTACCCTGGGCAGCTCTTCGGCCCACTTTCCTCGCCGTGACTCGAGTCGTCGCTTTAGCCCGGATGAAATTGCTTTGTTTGCCGCCTCAGCCTGTCCGTTGCCCTGGGGGTAAGCCGGAGTGGACGTGTCCCATTTGATACCGTATTCGTCAAGCAGAGCCCGGTACTTCTGTCCTGTAAACTGCCCTCCATTGTCAGTAATTATGGCGAACGGCACACCGAAGCGTGAGATGATGTTGCGCCACACAAAGCGGATGACGTCTGTTTCTTCGATGGTTACCAGGGGCTCGGCCTCGACCCATTTCGAGAAATAATCTGTTGCGGTTAAAAGGAACTTGAATCCACCCGGAGCGACTGGGAGCTTTCCAACGATATCCATGCCCCATTGGGAGAAGGGCCAGGGGCTGGTGAGAGGGCTCAGGTCCCGGGCCGGCTGATGGATAATGGGAGCGAACATCTGGCACTTTTTGCAACGCTTGACGAACTCTTCAGCGTCCTTCTTCATTGTCGGCCACCAATATCCCTGAGTGAGGGCTCGGTGGGCGAGCGATCGTCCACCGGAGTGACAACCGCTGTCACCGGCGTGAAGCTCTTCGATAATGCCCGGAACTTGATGTGGGTGTGCAACCAATAAGTACGGCCCGGTAAACGATCTTCGGTAAAGCTTGCCGTTGGGATTGAGCCAGAAGAGGGCAGCTTTGTTGCGGAGTCGGTGGGCATCCTTTTTGTCGGTGGGAAGGGAGTCTTCCCTTAGGTAAAGGACGATTTCATCCATCCAGCTCGGACCGAGCTCTATGTTGAGTACTTCCTTCTGTAGGTCTTCGAGTTCAAAACTGGGCTTGTCAATAGAATTGAAGGAAATGGATCGGTGCCCAGTGCATGAGAATGCCGAAGCGAGACCTGCCAGGGCGTCGGCGTGGGCGTTCTGTTCCCTTGAAATATGCTCGACTCTGATTGCTTTAAAGCGTTGAATGAGCTGGACAGCGGCGCTTAGGTAGGTACGCATGCGGTCATCCCGAGCTTCGTATTCTTCAGAGAGTTGGTTAACCACCAACTGGGAGTCGCTGTAAACGACGAGCTCTTCGATGCCAATGGCTTCGGCAGTCTTGAGTCCGGAGATTAACGCCTCATATTCGGCCTCGTTGTTAGAGGCTGGGAAATTGATGGAGAAGGAGCTTTCGTGCAAGACACCGGAGGGTGAGAGAAGAACGACGCCCGCACCTGCGCCTCGGCTGTTGGATGCGCCATCGACGTACATTTTCCATACATCTCCGTGAAAGAGCTGCCAAGCTGTGCTAGGGTTGGCCTGGAGTACTGCTTCGGTGCTCGGTGGGGGTGCCGAAGCAGATACGTTGGGCGGTGTAAGCTCTGCGATGAAGTCAGCCAGAACCTGAGCCTTTATTGCTGTCCGAGGCTGAAAGTGGATTTCGAAATTGGCAATCTCAACGGCCCATTGTGAAATTCGGTTGGAGAGATCGGCCTTTCGGAGAAGAGATTTGAGGGGGAACTCGGTCAGGATGATGATGCGATGAGACTGGAAATACGGGGCAAGCTTTCGGGAGGCTGAGATTAGGGCGAGCACGAGCTTCTCCAGGGGGAGGTAGCGCGTCTCGGCGGGAGTCATGGTTTTGCTGGAGTAGTAGATTGGCTGGTGCTCCCGACCCTCCTGTCGGACGAGCACCGAGCTGACGGCGTGCGGGGAGACAGCTAGATAGAGGAACAGGTCTTCCTGGTCCCTTGGAGTGACGAGGAGTGGAGCCGTGGAAAGATACTCCTTTAGTCGCTGGAGGGCTCGGTCACATTCTTCTGTCCAGTTGAAGCTTCGTCGGCTGCCCTTTAGTAGAGCGAAAAATGGCTGACATTTGTCCGAGGAGCGACTTATAAACCGATTCAGAGCAGCAGCCATCCCGGTTAGACGCTGAACATCGCGCTTGTTGTGGGGAGCCGAGAGCTGATCAATTGCTTGAATTTGGGAAGGATCGGCCTCAATACCGCGCCGGGAGACGAGATGGCCGAGAAATTTGCCGGAGCTGACGCCGAAGACACATTTCTCGGCATTGAGGCGGAGTTTGTGGCGCTTTAGTATCTCGAAGACTTCGGCAAGGTGGGTTAGATGATCACCGGCACGAAGACTTTTAACCACCATGTCGTCAATGTATGCCAGCATAGTGTCGCCCAGTAATTGCTCGAACATCTTGGTTATCATTCGCCGGAAGGTTGCTCCGGCATTTTTCAAACCGAAGGGCATTACGAGGTAACCGAAGATCCCGTGGGGGGTAATGAAGGCGGTGTTCTCGATATCGCCTTCGCTCATGGCGATCTGGTGGTAGCCCCGGTACGCATCCAAAAAGCTGAGTCGCTCGTGGCCAGAGGTGGCGTCGACAAGCTGGTCGATTCGGGGAAGAGGAAAGAAGTCCTTCGGGCAAGCATCGTTAAGGTTGGAGTAGTCGACGCAGACACGCCATTTGCCATTTTTCTTCTTGACTACGACGGTGTTAGCCAACCACTTGGGGTACTGGACCTCTCTGATTGCCCCAGCGTTTAGGAGTCGGTTGACTTCTTCAATGACGGCCTCGGAGTGAATGGGAGAGGACCGTCGTGCCTTCTGTACGACCGGTCGCTTGGCTTTGTCGATGTTGAGCTCGTGGCAGATAAAAGAGGGGTCGAGCCCCGGCATCTCGTAGGGAGTCCAGGCGAACACTTCAATGTTTCGGTTGAGAAAAGCTACCGTCTCGTTCCGATCAGTGTCACTAAGTGAGGAACTGACAAGGAAGAAGCGGGAGCCGTCCTCGGTGATTGGGATTGTGGCCACATCTTTGACGGTTTTGTCGTCGGGGGATCTGCCGACGTCCTCCAAAACTGGGGCTTCTGGTGCTTCAATGAGATTCACCCGGGGGGTATGCTTGGTGCTTCGGACAGCGTTGACGTAGCATTGCTTGGCCGCGGTCTGGTCTCCGTACAGGTCTTCCTGGTGCCCGTTAGTGCCGATGAAACGTACCACTTGGTGATAAGTGGAAGCAATCGCTTTAAGCCTATGCAGCCAGGTTCGACCGACAATGGCGTTGTAAGGGCCAGGGACGTCGACCACCACAAAGTCTATTTCAAGCGTTACCGAGCCGGCACGGACAGGAAGAGTGATCATACCGATGGGCCAGACAGGAGCTCCGTTGAAGCCGATAAGGGGAACTTCGGAAGGACGGAGGTCGGTCTCGGGAATCTTCAGATCCTTGAAAAGGGAGTAGTACATGACTTCGGCCGAGCTGCCCTGGTCTACGAGGACGCGACGGACATTGAAATTTCCGATGCGTAGCGTGACCACGAGGGCGTCGTTGTGGGGAAGTTGGACACGGTCGAGATCCTTCTCGGTAAACGTTATCGTCCATTTGGAGCCGTCGTCGGTTCTTGGGCGCTTCGGTTCGGGGCCAACTATCATGACCTGCTTGGAGGAGGAGGCTTCATTCAATTCTGCCCGGATGACTCGAGCGGCTTCGGGGTTCAAGGGACCATGTATGACGTTGATTGTCTGTACCTCTTCCTCGGTATGTGATTCGGTCCTCTGTGTCCGAGCCGTCGTCTTCTCGTGATCGATGAAGTTTCCGAGGTGGCCACCAGCAACAAGCTGTTCCAAGTAGGCCTTGAAGGGCTTGCATGCTGTGGTGAAGTGACCTTGCTCGCTATGGTAGCTGCATCGAACGATGGGATTCTTGATTTTCCCATTTTCGGTTCCGAGCTTTTGATTGGGGAAGGAGAAAAAAGGCTGATCCTTCACTTGATCAATGATCCGGTAGATGGGAATGGTGAAGACGGTCTTTTCGGCGTTGAAGTCGCTTGGCTTCGGCCCCCTCCTCGGCGACTGCTTGATCGTGTTGACCTGTTTCTTCGAGGTTGAGACAGGTGCGGGGGCCGGTATGGATACCGAAGTGTTCAACGCTTTTGAACTTGTAGGCTTCCCGATGCCTCTCTCTGCCTTGGACTCGATGAGCTGACACCAGTTCTCGATTCGAGTCATAAGGTCCTTCATAGAGTTCGGCTTATGGCGAGCGAGGTCGTCGTAGACTTGCTCGTCCTGGGATGTGAGACCGAGCTTGAATCCTCGGGCAGAGATGACACCGTCGCAACCTTCTATCTCATTGAACAATTCCCAATAACGGCCGGCGTACTGCCGAAGCGTTTCGTCGTTCCTCTTACGGAGGGCTAAGAGGGAGTCGATCTCCTTCTCGTGCTTGTTGCTCGTTACGAACCGTGCCATGAAGGCGTCACAGAGGGAATCGAACGAGGAGATTGACCGAGCCGGGAGTTGATTGAACCAGGTGAGGCCCAGGTTGCCGAGGCTTGCTGGAAACACTTTGCACAGGAAAGCATCATCCGAGGGTTCATTCCGAAGAAATAGAGACATGACGGTTTTATACTGGACCAGATGAGTGTACGCCTCGGTCTTGCCGTCATATTTTGCGAACTTGGGCTGGGAGAATCCTTTGGGTGGGGTAACCGAGTCGATCTCTCTTGTGAATGGAGAGGTCGAGAGTCGTGCAAGTCGCGCATCGCGATGAGGTCGGATCGAACGGTCGGGGCCGTCTGGACGCTCAGTCGCTGTACGCTTCTTGGGGACGAGTTTGTCCAATCGTTCGTGCTCCTTTCTCTTTGGATCGATACTAACCGTTTTTCTGGGAAAACGCTCCTGGCGATGATGTCGGTAGCTATCCCGAGCGGAAGCCTCGAGGCGCTCGGTGACCGGGCTCCTGCTGTTTGCGCCGCCGGGGTGCGAGACGATGGGACTTCTGGCTCGAGGGCCCTTCAGGCGCTCCCGGTATCCTCTAGTCTGGATCTCGACAAGGCCGTCATCTCCCCTGGATGCCCTTGTGAGGCTAGGGGTAGATTCCCGGCATGTCCTGCCCACAAGGACGGAGTGGGTGGAGGAGGCAGAGACGCTCCCACCACCGAGCCTGTCAAAGGCCGATGGCCTCCTTCGAAGTTGCGCGGGAGAGCGAGAACGGTCCCTGCGCGATGTTTCTTTTGGGGCTCGTGTGTCCACCGGTCTTGGTGACTCAAGACGATCCTTGACTGAAGGACGGGATCTGTGCTCTAGCAGGTGACCGGCTTCGTGACTGCGTGGGGGGGTGCGACGGTTTGTTCTTCAACCGCGGCTCCCGGAGGAATGAGATGGGGAGATGAGGAGGTGTTTGATCTCTGCCAACTCGTCTCGGACGTGTCTGTCGCGGTCTACAACCGTCGTGAGATCATCGATTTTGCGCTCGAGATGGCGGATGTAGGAGTGGAGCTCGGAGGATGGGCCTGCGTCTGGAGCTGATGCTCCGGCGCCAACTCCGATGGATATGTGGTTCTTTCCATGGGCCGCCGTTCCTCCAGAAGCCAGGCTGTGGTCCACGAGGGAACCGAGCCCGTGGGCGGTACCACCGTGATGTGCGTCGTCGATCTCCACCATGTTTGATTCTGGATGTTTTAACGGAGCAGATGGGGGGAAGTGAAAGTTGAAAGGATGGCTAGGTCCCCAGCAGAGTCGCCAATTGTAGGGGTTCGATTTAGGAGGAAGGACCTTCGCCTGAACTTGTACTTCACTTCCGCTGCTCCGTTCCTCCGCCGATGGACCTGCAACAAGTCACTAAGGCTGGAATAGCCCTGTGACCCTCCGACGATCAAGTTAGATGTAAGGAGAGTTGCTTTTAGGTCTAGGGTTAGGGGAAGATGGCATACCTCTCAAAGATGAATATCCCTTTGTATTTATAGACCTAGGTTAACTTGGGCTCCAAGCCAGTGCGTGGAGGTCACGCTTAGGTAACCGCCCTTGGTGACATCATAAATGACGCCACGGGATAAGACGGTTACGAAGCACATGGGCAGATGATCCTTTTCGCCACGTATCGCTCATGGTCCCCTCCTGCTATGCTGCATTCTGCCAAAAGTCCCAAGCGGAATGTACACCTCGGTAACTAGCCGAAGTGTAAACAGGAGACTTGACTCCGAGCGAGTAAACAGAAAGATATACACAGGCCCATGTCAATATGAGGCCTCGGTTGATGGTGGTCCGGTTATATTACCGAGACGATTACCGAAGCCTCCACAGTATTGGTCTGGAAAATAAGCGATGGTTCTGTAGTCGTGGGCAAGCATTTACCGTCGCTGTATTTCAACCTGTTAATTGTGAGAACTCTCCCTCCTGACATCACATCCAACTCACCGTCCCTGTATTGAATTAGTTGTTGCATCACGCCCACCATTTCTGTCACACCCTCGATTTTTAACATAAATAATAATTATTTTGAATAAATAAAATCCTCGCTAAAGTACATATAATACCCAAATAACATTTCTTTCCTTGACCTCAAATTAAATACAAATTTTACAATTCTGGCTTGAGGCCCCAAATTGTCAAATATCATTATCGAAAGAAAATTAACGTTATAGTTTACAATAACTATTCTTCCAAATACTCTTCTTGAATACCTTTCAATACTATAATCATGTATGCATATCAAGCACGCCATGTCACCTCTTTTAAATTGTACCTGAAATGATAATAGGTTGAGATACACTAGCCCAGTAGAAAAATCTTTACATAAGCTATAAGAAAATGAGATAAAATAAACACCAGAGATGAATGAGTTTTAATGAACAGACATGAGCAACGAGGTTTTACCACAATAGACAAATGGACATCGACTTCAATGTTCGAAGCATCTTATTGGAATTCCTATCAAAGCACATGTCAAACTAGAAGTTGTACTAAGTTCACATAAGATCGAACAAATCTACAATAGATTTTCAATCACTTCATTTACTCCATGTGTGAACACCACTTCATTTACTCCATGCGTGAACACCACAATCCATCTCAATTTCACATTACTAAATATCAAATCTCTTTCCCTTAAAACTTTCCTTTTTATTTCAAAATGACTTGTGAAAACAAGACCAGACCAATACGGGTCAAGCTTTGTGATCGGAGCTTGAATACCAGAATCTGTTGATTTGTGCCCAAATACTGGAAACTGTTGATTCGCTCAAAAATACCGGAGGATTCGCTCAAAAATACCGAAGGATTTTTTAATAAAATCCTCTTTCCAAAACCCAAAATCCTTTATTTTCAAAATCTTGATAAAATCATCCATTTGTCCCTTCATCGATAAACAAATATCAATCCATGTAACATAATTCGTTGGTTAGCGAAATCGCACATCGAACAACCGTCTGTTCATTATATCATAAATCGCTGATTAGCGAAAATGCACATCGCATAATCGTCTGCTCATTGTATCATAAATCGCTGGTTAGCGGAAACGCACATCGCATAACTGTCTATTCGTTTTCAGCCTGGTCATCTCACCATTTCGGTCGTCCTACCGAATGGTGATACCCGTAGTGTCCAATCTCGCTATATCGACATGCCAATTGATCATTCATAACTTAAGCATTCCAAATAATCAACCATATCATAACATCGGCGAATAATTAAATACACACCTTTCCCACGTATGTCACAACACTCTAAGGAACTTACCAACCCATAACAACTCTATGACATACAATCCACCAGTATCGATACTTAGGATTCGTGGAACGAGCTCCGAAGGAATTCAATAGGATCAACAAGATGAATCATGAAGATGCGAGTTACTATGTTACCCTTCGAATCACTAGACCGACTCACACCTACCAAATATATACACCACAACACCTCGCATACCCTACGGTACTCCTAAACAACCTTACGATATATCATTCGTCTACAACGATACCAAAGTTACGTTTAATGAGTGTCTCGGGAATGAGAACGATCAATGAGTCCTCAAAGGACAAACAACCAAGCTTAAAGATGATTTAAAGGTGTTTTAGATGTGCTAGAAGTGATTGGGGGTCAAAACAATGGAGTTTGGAACAAAATAGCAAAATATGACCCTAAGCCTATTTGTATCGATACTAGCCAAACTAGTATTGATACAACTGGGCTTCGAAACGATCCAGAGAAGCTGGTATCGATACTAACCAGAATAGTATCGATACAATGACAGTTCAAGTGGATTTTCTGCAAATTTTCAGGGATTCAACTCAACAACAAACACAACAATCTAAGGCACGAACCAAGCACAAAATTATCAAAAATCCATAGAATGAGTAAGAAATCCCTACCTCGAGTATCAAAGCCGAACCCCAATGAGAGATCGAGCCCTAGTGTAATAACTCTGAATTTTAATAAATAAAAAGTTATTTATTATTCAAGTTATTATTTAAATTGCTTGGATTGCTTTGATTTTCTTTTATTTTCTTGTAGTTGATCATAATTACACTTTAGCCCCTCAAGGATCGTTTCTTGACTTTTAAGCCCTACTTAGCAAGTCTAGTTAGCTTCTATCCGGCTTGTTGGAGAAACCAATCTAGGAAGTCACCTAGTTACTTTTCCCTAACCATAGATGGACCATTTTGCCCATCTTGCACATTTTCAAACCCTAGACTAGAAATTGTTTAATTATTTTCTTTTATTGTTTTGGTTTTATTCTTTATCCTTTGGACGATAAAGGTTAGGGGAACTATTATCCATTGGATAATAGAAACCCAATTCTTTATATTAAAAGGATTCAATGAAAGATTTGAGCAAAGTACTTAAAAAATAGACTTTTATAATTGCTTTAAAGTACTTTTTGATTATTTTACTATAAAAGTTCCCTAGTAACTATTGTTCATTGGACAATAAAAATTAGGGGATTTATTACCCAATGGGTAAAAGGGTTAGTTTTTCATCTAGTACAAAGGATTGAATAATCTAGTCTTTTTCTTAATTCCCATGTGTTGCAGTACATATATTTTATTATAAAAGTACTTATTAGACTTAATAGCCCTAGGATTCTCTAAGTACTCTTATATTATATTATATTGGGGTTTTTTTGGTACCAATTGGATTAGTTTATGGGAAGATGATCTTGCTAGATCACATGGTACCTAGATATATATAATATGTGTACTTGGTAGACTTAAATATTGCTTAGGTACACATGTGTCAATTTATTAGTTTAATGGGAAATCTTGACCTTTAAGTCATTTTGGATTTCAAGTACCAAAAGTACCCATTATTTTATTTTGTGTTCTTGCACTAATAGTATATATATATATATATATATATGTGTGTGTGTGTGTGTGTGTGTGTGTGTGTGTGTATGTGTACCATGCAAGAGAGAGAGAGAGAAAGTCCGAGAAAGAGGGAGAGGAGAGAGAGACCTAGAAAGAGGGAGAGGAGAGAGTGAGCCGAGAGAGGAGAAAGAGGGAGAGAGAGAGAGGGGATTTGATGTGTACCTTGATCTTTGATCTTCCAATGTACTACCAAATCCTTGGTTGTTTACTCTTCCTAGCCAAGTATAACCACCATTGTCCTCTTTTGTACAAGTATCAAATTGTTTAACACAAGAATCTTGTACAAACCTCTTTTCTACCATAAAACCTTCCAAGAATCAAATCTAAGGACAACCCTAGCCATGCAAACCTAGCATTTTAGCCTTTGATCTTCCTAGAAGCTTGATTTTGTTGGAATAAAAAAATGAGGAATGGGAGAGAGAGAGGGGGCCGGCCATTGAGAGGGGAGGGGGAGTCTTGGCCTATAAATAGAAGCCATTCCAAAGCTTGAACTCACACCTTCTCACTTTGCTCTCACTTCTCTCTAGAAATTCCAAGTGTTCTTTGTTTCAAAGTTCTAGTTTTTCTTGAGTTCTTGAGCAAAACCACCAAACCACTTTCAAAACCACTTCTAGATCTTTAAAGTAGCTTAGTTGAAGTTAGTAAGTTGTTTCTAGGAAAAGAAAGTACATCTCTTTTCCTTTCGAAGCAAACCAACGCCATTATGCCGTCGAATTTCAAAATCGACGACCAAATCTTCGTAGCCGACCACCGCCAAGAAGAACGGTAGTTATCCTTATCTACTATCCCAAGTATAAAGTAGTTTTGTACCCTAACTCTAAATATAAGTTCATTAGGAAGTAACTTTGATCATTTTATTTAAAGTAGATAAGGTTATCTTTTGTTGGGAACGTATGAAATGCATGATGTTCGTTATTGGTGATTCAAGCATGTTAAGTAGTCTAGAGTTGGATGATCTTGTTGGATTCATTTTGAGTTTCGATAAATGCTTGTATATGTGGAAAGTCCTACACTGCGGAGTCTATGCATGATAACGTGACACGAGAACCAAGAAAGTAGAGACATGGCACCTAAGGTGTGTTAACGAAGATGAAAATGTGTTTATCCGAGGGAGGAAATATTTTGGAAACTACATAATGACCATTTCAAGGGTATTATGTGAGATGTGTGTATTTGTGTGCCAATGGGAAACCGGCGCGGCGGAACCATTGTTAGGATACTCGGGAGACCGGCGCGGCGGAATTGAGGTTGGGTGTGTGGCTTGGTTATCCGTGTAGAGGAGCCAATGCAATCGTGTGCCAATGGGAACCCGGTGCAGCGGAACCATTGTGAGGATACTCGGGAACCCGGAACGACGGAACCGAGGTTGGGTGAGTTAAACAAATGATTTTTGAAATGTTGGTTAAAGTGGGAAATGATGACACAGTCTACGATGAGTCGCGTAGGAGAAACTCTGAAATATTGGACACAACGATAATAAAGGAGTTATTGATCTACTAATTGTTAAGTTTAAAGGGTTAGTGGGATGAGATATTCTATTGAGCTTGTGGCTCACGGTGTTGCCTTTTTGGTGACCCTGGCATATTATATGGGTGGCAACGTTGGTATAATATGTCAGATTTTAGAGATGAGCGGGTAAGCTTTACACCTTGGAGGCCTTCGGAGCCGAGGAGCTAGCTGTGATGGAAGAACAAGCGGAGCAGTAGTTAGGAACCTTAGTTCCCTTCTGTTTGTAATAAAAGTACTTCTTTTAAGCTTTGTTGTAATAAAGAGCCCGACTCAATTTATTTTTCAATAAAATGTCTTCTTTAACATACCCAAAATTCGGGGCGTTACAACTTGGTATCAGAGCTTTAGGTTCAAAACCTCGGCCATGGGTAGAATGGGTAGAACCATGAGATAAGTTGACCGTTGCACAAACGTGAATTGAGTTTAAGTTTACCGTCCCAAATTGTGTGGAATTCTATCCAAACAATCTTCGAATTGAAGCAAGGCACGGTAATTGGCAGTACGGCCGAGCTGGGAATTCCCGAACAATTGGATGATGACTTAAATCAAGAATCGAATGTGGAACGTAGAAACCTAAAAAGTTTTCTCTATGTTTTACTAAAAACTTCCTTTCAAAACTTGACTAATAGAATTCTTTCCTTATAGATGAATCACTTGAGCCCTACCAAGTCAACCTGCTAGCCGAAGCACACCATCTTGCAAGTACCTTAAGGTCGATGACGAACCAACTAATATGAGATCCTTACTTTCCATATGCCTTCCCCTACACCAAAGACTACTATCAAGAACATGACACTATCATACTTCCCGAGGAAGGGGATAATGCCGAAGCAGCACCTGTCTTAGTCCAAATAGCACCTCCCAATGATGTGGAATTCCTAATTGAGGGAAATGAAAAGGACAATGCTGAAGCAGCCCTCGCCCAAATTCCAATGATACCGCCCATCAACATGATTGCGGGAGAACCCGAAGAGGAACCCGAGGAAGATCCGGAAGAAGATCCTGAGGAAGAACCTATGGAAGAACCTGAAGAGGACCCCGAGGAGTTCAACGACCCCCCAATAAACGAAGCAGATTGGCAGCACATGATGCAAGCACCAAATCCCGATTGGTCGTCCGACGACAAAGACCTAGAGAATTGGGAAGATGAGGGTGGAGAATCTGACGAGGAGGAAATGGCATTCTTAGGAGCGGAGCCCGAAGTCATGGATATAATCGCTGACTCAGGAGATGTGCCACCACCACCCTACGAATCCGACATAGGCGCATATAAGGTGGAATTCCCAAGCATCTTCTTGGACGATTGGAATGACTAGATGAACCTTTTGTTGTAATTGGCAAGTAGTAGGATTAAGCTGTTATAAGCCTTCTATGTTGTACTTGTTTATTAAGTAATGAAAGATTTGTGTTCTCTACTAGTCATGATCATTGTTTATGTATAATTATGTGCGTGCAATTTCCTCCTGCCATTTTAAGTCTAATATATAACTTTCCTTATTGTAGATATGGATTGCCGTACCCTTGCTACCTCAATCACCGTAGCAGACCTGCTGTACTACAAGACCTTGCTAGCACCCGAGAGCCCCATTTCCATCCCACACTTGGAAGTCCGCAACCCCAAGACCGGTGAACAGTTATACGAGATAGTTGTGATGACACCCTTCACCAGTGAGGAGCAGTACTTGACACTCGACCCTCAAGAACCACTGTTTAGAGAGCTGGCCGAGAAGATTCGCCAAAAATGAGAGCGCTGGCTCGAGATAAGAGAGAAGGAATGGATGAAGCAGCTGAGAGAGTTATTCGGACTCATCCCACCTTGTCAGTAGAGTAGTAGTATTAGAATAAGATTCTGATAGCTTGAGTTGCCCTTGAAGCACTAAGGCTAGAAGGACCATGTAGTAGGATCGTCTCAACTTGTATAAGGAATCTTGTTTTCAGTGTACTTGTTTTATAGTAGAACTCTATGCTTATGATTGTAATTTCTTGCTTATCTATGAAAAGCTTGCTTTGTTTTAAAAATATTGTTGCATTTTATTTGATAAATTGGGTTTACAAAAGGAAAATTTTTAAGTAGACTAAACCGCCCCCTTACAATTTTTACTCGTAGATGGTGAACCGATGCAGTGGACTAGGATACGAGAATGGTGAATCCTCTAACACTAACACCGACCTAGCTCAAATCATGCAAGCACTTGTAACTGCCTTGAACGCTAACCGCCATAACCAAAACCGCGACGATGGACCAATGACCCAAACCCGGGCAATGAACGAATTTTGCAAGCGCCAACCCCCGACCTTCAATGGAGATCCTAACCCTACCATGGCTGAAGCCTGGCTGAAAGAAACCAAGGTGATCCTAGACACCTTGGAGATTACCCGGAACGGAGACCGTGTGGCCTTAGCCACTTACCAGCTGAAGGGAGAAGCCCATTACTGGTGGGAGTTAATGGAGACCACCCATGCCATAGCCACCATGACATTTGCCGAGTTTGAAACCCTATTCCTCAACAAATACTTCCCTACACCCCTTCGCCTAGCCAAGGAGCAGGAATTTATGAACCTAAAACAAGGGACGATGACCGTGACCCAGTACGCGGCCAAATTTGAAGAGCTATCCCGTTACGCCCCAACCGCTGTGGCAACCGAAGACAAGAAGGCAAGAAGATTCGAGTGGAGGCTGACTACCACTCGAAGGGCCGTAGTGGCACAAGCCTTCACCACCTATAATAGTGTGGTTCAATGTGCTATCCGCCTGGAAAACGAGGAGGCTGACTTCAAAACTCGATGGAGGAAGGCAATGGGCAACACTGACGGGCCGATTCGAACCCAGCCACCCAACAACAACCGCGGACCCTACCCAACCAAGCCTTTCACCCCAACACAAAACAACCAACCCTGGAGGACTACTGCATCCTGGCATGGTGAACCGCAGAGGGGCAGCCAGAACAAAGCATCGGTGCAATGCTTCAACTGCCAGGCCATGGGCCACTACAAGCGTGAATGCCCTCAACCTCAGAAGGAAAGGAATGGAAACTTTGGGAATCAGAGAACCCAACAACCTGGACAGGCTGGCTTTATGAAGCAAAACCCTGGAGGCCCACCGCAACAACAAAACGGGCAAAACAAGGGAAAGCAACCCATTGGAACCCATCAAGGCACTGGAGGACGTATCTTTGCCCTACAAACTGAGGAGCAGGAACAGGATCCCTCTGTGATCCAAGGTACGCTATTATTGTACAACACCTGTGTACAAGCTTTATTTGATTCTAGAGCATTGCATTCGTTTATATCTACTACTTGTGTAACTGCCCTAGCACTAGAAACGGAACCCCTGAGCAAAAGTACGAAAGTAGTATCACCAATGGGAGGGAGCATAACTGTTAACCTAGTGTGTAGAGGGTGCGAGTTAGAAGTAGCCAACCTGCGCCTGACTTGCGATCTCAGAATGATCGACATGGTGGATTTTGACGTAATTTTGGGCATCGACTGGCTATCGGCTCACCAAGCAGTCATAGACTGTCATCAGAAGACAGTGATGGCCTACACTCCGGAGGGAACTCGTTTCCGTTTTAAGGGGGATAGAGAAGCAGCGAGTTCGACAGCGAAAAGATCTAGGTGGCAAAATCAACTATTTGGATGGCTAGCTAGTCTCCAAATGGAAGAAACTGACAGGATGAAGTTAGGATTACCTCACATCGTGTGCGAATACGCTGATGTTTTCCCTGAGGAACTTCCTTTCTTACCACCTCCAAGAGAGATAGACTTCTCCATAGAACTTCAACCAGAAACGGCACCAATCTCGATGGCGCCATACCGAATGGCCCCGGCCGAACTAAAAGAGCTCAAGACCCAGTTACAGGAGCTGTTGGACAAGGGATTTATTAGGCCGAGTACTTCATCGTGGGGAGCGCCTGCTCTGTTCGTGAAGAAGAAGGAAGGGACGCTGCGATTATGTATCGACTATAGGAAGTTGAACCAAGTCACCGTCAAGAATCGATATCCGTTGCCTAAGATCGATGACCTTTTTGATCAATTAAGGGGAGCAACCTGCTTCTCTAAAATCAATCTCCGATCAGGCTATCATCAATTACGGATTCGAGACGAGGATATTGCCAAGACGGCTTTTCGTACCAGATACGGCCATTACGAGTTTGTAGTGATGCCATTCGGGCTGACCAATGCTCCGGCAGTATTCATGTGTCTCATGAACAAGATCTTTCAACCCTACTTAGACAAGTTTGTAGTGGTGTTCATTGATGATATATTGATATACTCTGCCAACAAGGAGGAGCACGAAGAGCACCTTCGGATAGCGCTACAAGTACTTCGAGATAACCAACTCTATGCCAAAGCAAGTAAATGCGAGTTTTGGCTAGAAGTGCTTAAGTTCTTGGGACATGTAGTATCCAAGGAAGGGATTGCAGTGGACGAAAGTAAGGTCGAAGCAGTGCTGAACTGGAAACAGCCGACCTCGGTGTTCAAAATCAGGAGTTTCCTAGGATTGGCTGGGTATTACCAAAGATTCATCCCGGACTTTTCAACCTTGGCCAAGCCAATGACCAAGTTGACTCAGAAAGGAGTGAAGCTGGATTGGAACGAAGCCTGTGAGAAATCCTTCCAAGAATTGAAGAAGAGACTGACCAACGCACCGGTACTTATGATCCCTGAACGAGGGGTAGATTATACTGTTTATTGCGACGCTTCGAGAGATGGTTTGGGATGCGTGCTGACGTAGAATGGGAAGGTCATAGCCTACGGATCTCGACAACTTCGACCGCACGAGAAGAATTATCCTACCCATGACCTAGAATTGGCCGCAGTAGTGTTCGCCCTCAAATCTTGGCGATACTATCTGTGGGGAGAACAATTCGAAGTTTTCACCGACCATAAGAGCCTCAAATACCTGTTCACTCAGAAGGAGTTGAACCTGAGGCAGCGCCGATGGATGGAATACTTGGAGGACTACAAGTTTACGCTCCAGTATCACCCCGGCAAGGCCAACGTGGTAGCTGACGCTCTGAGTCGAAAGGATAGAGCATAGAAGGTCAAGACTGCCATCAAGGAATGGGAGATGGTGGACACCCTTAACGAGTTCAACCTGCGATCATCATCAGAGAGCGGAAACGCTCGACTGTACGCTCTAGTTACAGAGCCAACACTTCTTCAGGAAATCTTACTAGCCTAAACCTTCGAGCAGAATTGTGAGTTCGTCCGGCATCGAATCCGAGAAGGAAAGGCGGTGCCGGGATGGACTATCGAAGAGAATATCAGCCTGAGATTCAAAGGAAAAGTATTCGTGCCTAATGTTGGAACCCTTCGAGAAGACGTACTCCGAGTAGCTCACCATTCGAACTTCGCAGTTCACCCTGGCGGTACAAAGATGTATCACGACTTGCGAAGAACGTACTGGTGGGAAGGAATGAAGAAGGATGTAGCACGGTTCGTATCTACCTGTTTGGTGTGTCAACAAGTCAAGGCCGAGCATCAGAAACCTGGAGGAGATCTTCAACCCTTACCAATACCGACCTGGAAGTGGGAGCACATCTTAATGGATTTCGTGACGGGACTACCAAGATCTGCCAAGTCCAACACAGCCATCTGGGTGATCGTAGATCAACTCACCAAGTCTGCACACTTTCTGCCTGTCAAGATGACAGAAAACGTGGAGCAACTAAGTCTGTTGTACATTCGAGAAATTGTATGCCTCCATGGAGTACCAATCTCGATAGTATCTGACAGAGACCCACGTTTTGTATCACACTTTTGGAAAGGATTGCAGAAAACATTGGGAACGGACGTGCGGCTTAGCACGGCCTTTCACCCACAAACAGACGGACAAACGGAGAGGACTATTCAGACCCTGGAAGATATGCTGAGAGCCTGCGCCTTGGATTTCTCTGGAAACTGGGAGCAGCATTTACTGTTGGTGGAGTTCGCCTACAACAACAGTTATTAAGCAAGCATCGGGATGGCACCGTACGAAGCTCTATACGGTCGACCCTGCCGATCTCCAGTCTGTTGGACCGATGCTGGGGAAACAGGATTGATAGGGCCTGACATAGTACGGGATACCACAGAGAAGGTCAAGACTATCAGACAGAGGATCCAGACCGCTCAAAGCCGACAGAAGAGTTACGCGGATAAAAGGAGCCGACCTTTGTCTTTCGCGGTAGGAGATCATGTATTCCTGAAGATCAGACCAAAGAAAGGAGTCATCAGATTTGGGAAGAAAGGAAAGCTGTCTCCGCGCTACATCGGACCTTTCGACATCGTGGAGAAGATCGGGAAAGTTGCTTATCATCTAGCCCTACCGCCACAGCTGGATAGAGTGCATAACGTGTTTCACGTTTCAATACTCCGCAAGTATCTCGCGTTGCCCACACACGTTCTTAACTGGGAGGATATTTCCATCGTGGAAGATGCGACCTATGAGGAAGAACCCATAGAGATTCAGGATCGAAGTGAGAAGGTGATCCGAAACAAGACCATCAAGTTGGTACGAGTTTTGTGGAAGCACCGAGGAGTTGGAGAGACCACATGGGAAAGGGAAGAAACCATGAAGATGAATTACCCTCACCTGTTCAAATCCGAGCATGCACCTAATTTCGAGGACAAAATTGTTTAAGGGGAATAGGTTGTAATAACTCTGAATTTTAATAAATAAAAAGTTATTTATTATTCAAGTTATTATTTAATTGCTTGGATTGCTTTGATTTTCTTTTATTTTCCTATAGTTGGTCATAATTACACTTTAGCCCCTCAAGGATTGTTTCTTGACTTTTAAGCCCTACTTAGCAAGTCTAGTTAGCTTCTAACCGGTTTGTTGGAGAAACCAATCTAGGAAGTCACCTAGTTACTTTTCCCTAACCATAGATGGACCATTTTGCCCATCTTGAACCTTTTCAAACCCTAGACTAGAATTTTTTTAATTATTTTCTTTTATTGTTTTGGTTTTATTCTTTATCCTTTGGACGATAAAGGTTAGGGGAACTATTATCCATTGAATAATAGAAACCCAATTCTTTATATTAAAAGGATTCAATGAAAGATTTGAGCAAAGTACTTAAAAAATAGACTTTTATAATTGCTTTAAAGTACTTTTTGATTATTTTACTATAAAAGTTCCCTAGTAACTATTGTTCATTGGACAATAAAAGTTAGGAGATTTATTACCCAATGGGTAAAAGGGTTAGTTTTTCATCTAGTACAAAGGATTGAATAATCTAGTCTTTTTCTTAATTCCCATGTGTTGTAGTACATATATTTTATTATAAAAGTACTTATTAGACTTAATAGCCCTAGGATTCTCTAAGTAGTCTTATATTATATTATATTGGGGTTTTTTGGTACTAATTGGATTAGTTTATGGGAAGATGATCTTCCTAGATCACATGGTACCTAGATATATATAATATGTGTACTTGGTAGACTTAAATACTACTTAGGTACACATGTATCAATTTATTAGTTTAATGGGAAATCTTGACCTTTAAGTCATTTTGGATTTCAAGTACCAAAAGTACCCATTATTTTATTTTGTGTTCTTGCACTAGTAGTGTGTGTATATATATATATATATATATATATATATATGTGTGTGTGTGTGTGTGTGTATATGTACCATGCAAGAGAGAGAGAGAGAGAGAAAGGAGAAAGAGACCGAGAGAGAGGGAGAGGAGAGAGTGAGCCGAGAGAGGAGAAAGAGGGAGAGAGAGAGAGGGGATTTGATGTGTACCTTGATCTTTGATCTTCCAATGTACTACCAAATCCTTGGTTGTTTACTCTTCCTAGCCAAGTATAACCACCATTGTCCTCTTTTGTACAAGTATCAAATTGTTTAACACAAGAATCTTGTACAAACCTCTTTTCTACCACAAAACCTTCCAAGAATCAAATCTAAGAACAACCCTAGCCATGCAAACCTAGCATTTTAGCCTTTGATCTTCCTAGAAGCTTGATTTTGTTGGAATAAAAAAAATGAGGAATGGGAGAGAGAGAGGGGGCCGGCCATTGAGAGGGGAGGGGGAGTCTTGGCCTATAAATAGAAGCCATTCCAAAGCTTGAACTCACACCTTCTCACTTTGCTCTCACTTCTCTCTAGAAATTCCAAGAGTTCTTTGTTTCAAAGTTCTAGTTTTTCTTGAGTTATTGAGCAAAACCACCAAACCACTTTCAAAACCACTTCTAGATCTTTAAAGTAGCTTAGCTGAAGTTAGTAAGTCGTTTCTAGGAAAAGAAAGTACATCTCTTTTCCTTTCGAAGCAAACCGACGCCGTTACGCCGCCGAATTTCAAAATCGACGACCAAATCTTCGTAGCCGACCACCGCCAAGAAGAACGGTAGTTATCCTTATCTATTATCCCAAGTATAAAGTAGTTTTGTACCCTAACTCTAAATATAAGTTCATTAGGAAGTAACTTTGATAATTTTATTTAAAGTAGATAAGGTTATCTTTTGTTGGGAACGTATGAAATGCATGATGTTCGTTATTGGTGATTCAAGCATGTTAAGTAGTCTAGAGTTGGATGATCTTGTTGGATTCATTTTGAGTTTCGATAAATGCTTGTTTATGTGGAAAGTCCTACACCACGGAGTCTATGCATGATAACGTGACACGAGAACCAAGAAAGTAGAGACATGACACCTAGGGTGTGTTAACGAAGATGAAAATGTGTTTATCCGAGGGAGGAAATATTTTGGAAACTACATAATGACCATTTCAAGGGTATTATGTGAGATGTGTGTATTTGTGTGCCAATGGAAAACCGGCGCGGCGGAACCATTGTGAGGATACTCGAGAACCCGAAACGGCGGAACCGAGGTTGGGTGAGTTAAACAAATGATTTTTGAAATGTTGGTTAAAGTGGGAAATGATGACACAGTCTACGATGAATCGCGTAGGAGAAACTCTGAAATATTGGACACAACGATAATAAAGGAGTTATTGATCTACTAATTGTTAAGTTTAAATGGTTAATGGGATGAGATGTTCTATTGAGCTTGTGGCTCACTGTGTTACCTTTTTGGCGACCCTGACATATTATATGGGTGGCAACGCTGGTATAATATGTCAGATTTCATAGATGAGCAGGGTAAGCTTTACACCTTGGAGGCCTTCGGAGCCTTCGGAGCTAGCTGTGATGGAAGAACAAATGGAGCAGTAGTTAGGAACCTTAGTTCCCTTCCGTTTGTAATAAAAGTACTTCTTTTAAACTTTGTTGTAATAAAGAGCCCGACTCAGTTTATTTTTCAATAAAATGTCTTCTTTAACGTACCCAAAATTCGGGGTGTTACACCTAGCTTCCAAAATCAACACCGAGAGCAATACACCTCCACCGAGCACTAGCCAACGATGTACGAGCTCTAATACACGCGTAGATGATGGATTGAAGGTTGATTGACATGGGTTTTGAGTTTGGGGTGGGGTTCTTGTGTGACGGAGTGAGAGAGGGAGAGAAGCCGAGAGAGGGAGAGAGATCAGGAGTTAGAGAGAGAGTGGGAGGAGTATTTTTACTCCTCTGCACCCTCACCCGCACATATATACACTAATACCATTATAAATTGCACTTACGCCCTTCTACTAACAATCTTATCACATTGACCCCAAATCAAATAAACTCAACAATTCTCACATTTTTTCCTCATTTTTTCCACATTTTAACATTAATAAATATTTTAAACGATTTTCAAAAATACGGGTCTCTACAATTTCGAAGATCGGCGGATAAGCCACTAGTTTTTGTCATGATTTCAATGTATGTGTTTTGATTTCTCTAAATTTTTTCATAATTTCTGTTTATTGTAGTTTTGTTGGGACAATTTTTACGATACATGTTCATAATTTTTTATATTTTATGGTGATTTTACAAATTTCGTCATGATTTCGGTATGCGTGTTTCAATTTTTTTGAATTTTTTCATTATTTCGGTTTAGTGTAGTTTTGTTGGCACAATTTTACGATATGTGTTCATGATTTTTTTTATGTATTATGATGATTTCACAAATTTTGTCATGATTTTGGTATGTATGTTTCGGTTTCTCCAAATTTTTTCATTATTTCGGTTTAGTGTAGTTTCGTTGGCACAATTTTACGATACATGCTCATGCTATTTTTTGTTTCATGGTGATTTCACAAATTGTCATGATTTCAGTATGTGTGTTTTGATTTCTCTAAATTTTGTCATGATTTTGGTTTAATGTGGTTTCGTGGGAACGATTTATGATACGTATTCACGACAAATTCATGGAGGATTTCAAGTTAAGATAACATGAATATGTATTCATTTTCAAGTTTGGTACATAGATGTTAGTTTTATTTTAATGTTGTTTTTAGATTTTCGGTGATAGAAAATTGGAGAGAGAAGATTAGGAGAGAAAAAGATGTAAAAGAGAGAATGAGATAAATTACAAAAGATGAGGAGAGTGAAAGATTATAAAGATTAGGAGAGAGAAATGGTAGTTTAGAATTTATTTGAATTTGAGAATGAAAAGACAAGTTTTTAAACCCATCAGGATGAAGACTTAAGGGAGTGTATCTGGAAGTGAAAAATTAGAAGATTTTTATTTGTGGTTGATAAGTTGTTTGGTGTTTCAGATAGTGAATAAATTATTGAGAAATATTAAGTTATTTCTAGTAGTGAATACGTTGTTGATGAATTTGTGAGTAGAGTTACTATAAAAAAAGTTTTAATTGAAAACTTTTTTATTAGTGAAAACGAAATGGTAAAATGCTAAAACTTTTTTATTAGTAAAAATGAGATGATAAAATGCGTTAAATTTGTAGTGTTTTTTGTTAGTGAAAACACCCTTAAGCCAAGGTACCCCACAATTTAATTGTGTGTTATATAAGGGAAATAATTTTGTCACTCATTTTTTTTGTTAACGCTACTCTCTTATAAATATATTTTTGTACTAAAAATACACTAACAGATGAGTGATGTTAACAAAATAATGAAGTGGCAAAATCAGCTGTCTAATAAAATCACATAAGATACTGGCATGATGGTATCTTTTCCCAAAATTTGGAAAGATAAACAGCATTTCTGATAATATGCTTTAGAAAGGGTCCCGAGTCCCAAGACTGAGAGAGAGAGAGAGGAGCCCAAAACGCATAAGCGAATATATCCCTTCCTACCTTCTCTCTCCTCCCCCCTATAAATAAGCGATCAACCCTCACCTCTTCCGAATAAAGCAGACACAGCTCCCTCTTAACACTCTGTTGTCTGCTTCTACTACTCCTACTACTGCTCTCTCTTTCTCTCTCTACGCTATTATCTTGTAGGGTTGCCCCCCACTACTCCAATTCACAGCCATATATAGTAATATATCGTATCTTTATATATATATACAGAGACAGAGAGAGACAGAGAGAGAGAGAGAGAGAGAGAGATAGAGAGTTTGTGTTTTGGTCACAGTAATAAGTTATGGACGCGTACGCCGTTCATCTAGCGATGGCGGCTCTAGTCGGAGCCTCTTTTGTGGCCGTCTCGGCCTACTTTATGCACCGTAAAACCCTAAATCAGCTCCTCGAGTTCGCGAAGGCGGTGGAAAGGGACAGGGAGAGAGGAGACGACGCCGAGGAGGGCGCCGACTCGCCCCGGTATTTCAGGAAATTCGCGGAGAAGCGCGGCGGCCGGGGCCACGGCCGGAGAAAGGCCAACGGCGGTTACCGGCGCGCGTCGGCGTCCTTGCCGGACGTCGTCGGGATCTCCGGCGGAAACGTTGACGGTGGCGGCGGCGATGAGAGGCGGTTAAACGGTCCGGTTCACGTCGACGCCATCCCGGCCGGGTTGCCGAGGCTCCACACGCTTCCCGAAGGTATGTATGTTTCAGACTTCTCACCAGGAGAGTGATGAATACAACTGCTCTGAGACTGTGTTGTGAAACATGAGGATATTATTGATATTACGACTGCTATTATAGCGCCTGAATTTTGAGTTCATACCATTTGGCTGCAGGGAATTGGCATTCTTAGAAGCAAAAATTACACCTGGTTGTAGCATTACTTATGTGTTGAAAATTGGAGTGAGCTGAGGGATTTATGTGTTTAGTTTACATTATGAAGTGTAATGGAATGAAATAAGTAGAAAATGATTAGTACCGAGTACAAAAGTGCAGCGAAAACATTTTTCATCGGGACCATTGTATTACAAGTGGTGTATAAAGCTGATTAAGCACTTCAATTGTTACCATTTAGGCTGCAGGCAATTGGCATACTTATTTAACCAGTACTTTATGCATCAAAATTGGAGTGAGGAGAGGGATTTATCATTTATGTGATATAATATGTTACATTATTCTATTCTATATGTAATGGAGATAAAATGTCTATACCTGACGTGTAATTGAGAGAATTGCTATTACAACTGCTATATAGCACCGATTAAGCACTTCTATACTTCAACATGGCCAGGTTCTAGAGTTTGGTATCATTAGGCTGGAGACTATTGGCATTCTTGGAATGGAAACACCTTATTTAAGCTAGACACATGTGTCGAAAATTGGAGTGAGAAGGGGATTCTTGTATATAGGAATAAAATTGAAATTTTTTTTTCGTCAGTACACAGGCGCACAGGAAATATTCCTTTCTTGATTGATGACAAAAGAAATTGTGTAGGAAGAGAGGGAAAATAAGGGTTCGTTAGTTATAATTGGGTGCACGCTTATTCGTGCCGTGGTTCTCTCAAATATTTCTTGCCACTATAGCTTCAATTTTGATATCTATTTGTGCAATAGTGCCAGCTTTGATTTTTCCCTTTTTGTCTAAATTAAGGGGCATTGACATTGAAAAAGCAGCAGATGTGTGCACTTGTGTAATTTAGGTGTCCCTTCTTATACCTTTGTAAGAAACTGATGACTGATAGGATTGCTGATGTATAAGTTGAGATGTAGAAGCAAGCACCAAACTTGCTTAAGTTTCATGGACAATGAAGGAAAAGCTTGAACTTGTGCCATAGCTGTATGGACAAAAAAGGTAGAAAAAGGAATTATGCTAGGTTTTGTGTTTTAATTCCGTATTCCAGAAAACATGGGATCAGCAAAAATGACTTCTTCTGGTGGTGATAGAAGGGAGACAAGTTAATCAAATGGTTTCCTCTTGTGCACTGGAAACAGTTTGTTCCAATGTTCATACTTCATATCATGCAGCAACTTATTACTAGCTTATTAAGAAGAATCAGGGTTCTTGCATGATGCCTCTTCTTTCCGTGGCTTGGATTTGGCTTATAACTTGGAATAGTATAGGTAGGATGATGTGGAAAGCTCCCATTCTGCTTTTATGAGCTCTTTTGGAAGTAAACTAGTGATGGACTTTTGGAGGGGATGCTATTGATCTTGAAGTTGTGATTACAATCACGATTATCTTGACAGCATCTGGCTGCCGTATATGGTGGAATTAGTAGTATTTAATTTCCTAGTCCTTGGACTTTTTTACAACTAGTTTATTTTCCCTTCTCTTTTGGGTGGCATTTCTTTCATTTGTGGGTTATTGAATAGCCTCTGGCTAGTTGTTTGATTTGTGCAGACATGTTAAGCCAATGTGAGACTAAATCGATATTTTCTTGTGGATTGTTTAGCAATTAACTCGTGGAGAATCGCAATCGACACACACACACACACACACACGTATGTACACACCATATCAAGTAATTCCCAGTAATCAGCATGGTTGGCTGACAACAGCCACTTGACAGTCAAACAAACTGTTCTTCAGTGGAAACATAGTAGTTTTAGCCACATGGTTTAACTGATATTTGTGTCCTGGATTGAGTGGGATGTCAGAAATGACTTGTCAGCTATTTACCTGCCTGAAATAGGTTGGACACCAGTTTGTTGAGTTGAGCTTGTAATTCCTTGTAAGTTGGCCATTTATTTTTTGGTTTCTTGTATTTTGGCAGTAACTAATTGTTTCTAGAATAGATATAATGTGTTTTGGGTGATGAGATTACTTCCGCTCAACAATAGTATCATTGTGTTTTAGGGAAATCTACTGGCCATGTGAATTTAACCAAAAGAGCTGGGCATAGACCAACTTCTCCCAAGTCTCCTGTTGCAAGTGCTAGTGCTTTTGAAAGCATAGAAGGATCCGATGACGAGGATAACATTGTTGATGATGCTAAACTGAATACGTTTATTCATACTAATGGAAATGCTGTAAGTTGTTTAAGTAAATTCCCTCTCTTGCTCCAATTGCTAATGATTTAATTGGATGATGTATTTGTACAACATTTAATTTCACTATAGCCTGATCTTGATTACTCTTGTTATGTGTCATTGTTTTGGGTACCGTTGACGTTCTTATGGTGTTCCAGTAAGTTGTCCAATTAATTAGTTTGTGAATTTATGAGCAACATTGTGATGTGCAGGGTCCAGAGTGTAAAAACCTGTTCCAGGATTTACCAAACCACAATAACGCCAATGGTGAGCAGATACCTATAGTTGCATCAAGCATGATCCGTACTCATAGTGTATCTGGTGACCTGCATGGCGTTCAGCCTGACCCTGTAGCGGCAGATATTCTCCGAAAGGAGCCAGAGCATGAAACTTTTGTACGGCTTAATATTGCCCCAAATGGTATCTTTCTTCGACCTTTTGTCATTTGTGCATTACCTTCTTTTCTTCACTCGCACTTCTCTTTTAACTTTTGTGCCTATGAGAGTTGGGGTTTCCAGATGCTTATAAATTTCCCTGCCACCTATGAGGTGACAACTGAAGTTGAGGAGCAGAAAATCCTCAACTGTGTTGTTGGAGTTGAACTAGGTCCTAAATCCATAACGTATTTTGAGGCATTGCAGATCACTTCCTCACTAGTTTAGTGTGGAACCAGTCAGTTGTTTTGTTTCCAATGCATCTTGAGGCCCATGTTTTAGTAGGTTTGATTTGTTTCTCTCTAATTGATATTTTAGATGAACCGTCACTTGAGGAAGTGGATGTGTATAGGACTCTGCAAGCTTGCCTTGAACTGCGACAAAGTTATGTGTTTAGGGAAGCTATTACTCCATGGGAGAAAGAAGTAATATCTGATCCAAGTACCCCGAAGCCTAACCCAAATCCATTTGACTACACTCCCGAGGGGAAATCTGATGTGAGTTTATCTGTTTATGCTTCCGATTATTTGTTGTCAGTCTTTCCTTGAATTATGCATAGGTTGTTTCCCTCGTTAGTTCTCTGGTGAATGACATGTTAAAGTTCTATTGCAGCACTATTTCCAGATGGAGGATGGAGTGGTTCATGTTTATGCAAATAAAGATTGTAAGTTGCTATGGCTTTGTCCATCCTGTTTAGCATGAGTTTTTCATTTCTGTTTGATTGAGGGTCCTTATGGTTGTTCTCTAATATTTGTATTGTTTCTTTCCCCAGCAAAAGAGAAGCTTTTTCCTGTTGCTGATGCAACAAGATTTTTCACTGACCTGCATCATATTCTTAAAGTAATAGCAGCTGGGAATATCCGAACATTATGCCATCATCGGTTGGGTCTTTTGGAACAAGTAAATCCATTACCTTCTGCCCCTTCTTAATGAAAGCATGCCTGGTTTATTTTATTTTTACGTTGAAAACAGTAATGTGATGTTTGATGTAATGCTTATCTGCACATCCATGCAGAAATTCAATCTTCATTTGATGCTTAATGCGGATAGGGAGTTCCTAGCTCAGAAAAGTGCACCACACCGTGACTTTTACAATGTTAGGAAAGTTGATACACATGTTCATCACTCTGCATGCATGAACCAGAAACATCTTTTGAGGTTCATAAAGTCAAAGTTGAGGAAGGAGCCTGATGAGGTAATAATGTGGATGTTTTTGGTTTTCCTGCTTGTTTTTGTAAGTTTTGAGTGGTGAGTTTTGGACTCTAGATGTTCTTTTTATGGTCAATTCAGAGCCACATAGAAACTATCAAACCAGACACATGCCAAATGTAGACACGTCCTTGCTTACTTAGCCATATAAGAATTTGTTCACTTAAATCAATGATAGGAATTGCTATTTCGAAGAGGATAACATTATCAATTGTCCTATGTCTGAACCTTTCATTTTTTTTTTTTTCAGGTTGTAATATTTCGAGATGGAACGTATTTAACCTTAAAAGAGGTTTTCGAGAGCCTGGATCTGACTGGGTAATGAACTACTAGTCCTCTAGAACTTTTCATTTACAGATGTGAATATCATCCTCTTTTTATTCTCGTCATCGTCATCATAAACTATCTTTTGATTTTGATTTTGACTTGTTTTGAGATACTTGGGGAACAAAATAATTCATGTTTTGCTTTTCTCCATACAGGTATGACCTGAATGTTGACCTTTTAGATGTTCATGCGGACAAGAGCACCTTTCATCGTTTTGACAAATTCAACTTGAAGTATAATCCATGTGGTCAAAGTAGGCTAAGGGAGATTTTTTTGAAGCAAGATAACCTTATCCAGGGTATGTCTTGTATGTTTCCTACTTTCCTTAATGGGTGACATGCTGAAGTTAAATCTTAAGAAAGTTATTTTGTGCCGCTCTTTGTTTATTTCCCTGATATTACTTACCTGTTTTGCATCGGAGCTTTTCGTTGAGGTAGACAGGCTTCAGTACTTTGGAATAGTTCTATCTTCTATGGTTAACAACGGTTGTGTTCGGTTCACATTTTAGTTTAGTTTTAGTTTTCCAATCATTATCCTACTTCTTTCTCCAATCATTACCCTATTTCTCCAATTATTACTTTCTCATCTCTCTCTATCTCTCTCCAATTATTACCCCTCTTTTCAATCATTACCCTATTTCTCTCTCCACCCACTACCAAAACTAAACTAAACTAAACTCCCAACCAAACAAAGCCAACAACTACTACTTTATAGTTAGTTGAGTTGGAAGAAGTGGTTGCAGCTGTGTTAACAATTTTCCATTACGTGGCAGTTACTGTGATTGTAGAACCTTGTGGTCAATCTATTTGCCTATGTAGAAGATGCACAGCAATGGATGGACCGTGTCAGTTGTGAATAGTGGGTTCGATTGGACACTCTTAATGCTCTCAAAAACTAATTGGAACAGTTTATCTGTGTCTAAAAATCTTTCCAAGGAACATAATTCTCACACTTTGGCTAATACAACTATACAACTAAGAAACACACACTGCTAGCATATGCAACTGGGGATTGGTTGCCGAAAGTAATATTGATAAACCATGTTACGTACTCCATCCCAAATTGATAGTCTATTACTAAAAGACGTGCAATTTTTGGATCAAAAAATAAAATAATTCGGTAAATAATTTTTTAATTTTCTTGGTGCCAAATTTAAGATCTCAATTACTTCTTTAATTTGGTGAGAAAAAATTTAAGAAATTATGTACGGAAGTACTTTATTTTTTGATTAGGAAATTGCACGTCTTTGTGTTGTGGACTATCAATTTGGGAAGGAGGGAGCATGTCTCATATGGTCTTCTATTAATCATATGATCTATATATGACGACAGCCTCATTATTTCTACATCCTCGAGATGAGCTGGGAGTCTCGGACACCAGATACCAGATGATTTAATTTTAACACACCTCCCAATTCAGGACATTGCTTGTGTGCTTTTTGACTGAGTTACAGTAATAGTTCAATTTTCTTTAGTTTTATTGCCGGGTTTCCTGTCATTCTTTTCCTTGTATGTTTTTTTTCCCATCAAAATACGGTCTTATAATTCTTCTGTAAAATAGGTCGTTTCCTTGCTGAGCTGACAAAGCAAGTTTTTTCAGATCTTGGTGCAAGTAAATATCAGGTGCATTCTTGAAATATTTGTTCATTCTTATGGTTCGTACAAGATCCTCATAGATATGTGGAAGATTAGCTTTTCTTCGTTTGTTTCTTTATTGTTTGCTTGTATATTTGGTGGCTGTGATTCGTGTGAACACTCAATGTTGCATCCATTGGTGCCACGATTACCTTATCCTGTTTCCATTGATTTCTTTCCCGTTCTTTTCTGTTTATATTTGTTTAAATTTTGCACTCATTGAAGGGGGGTTGGGGAGCCCAAGGGGTTGGATTGGTGATTTTTTGTTTGAGCTGCAGAAACTGACTTGTGATTGATTGTCTGGTTGAGACTTACCACTGTGAGCTGCAGCTTACTGTATCCCCCTCCTTCAAAATGTGGTTGAAGAGGAGCGGAAAAAAGGGTTTGTTGTGGGTACTGGGTAGGTCTTATGGTTACCCCTTTCATTAGATGTAGAGTTCTGTTACTGCAAAACTACAATCACTAGTTTTAATGGTGGAGACAATTTTCTTTCAGAAACACGGTCGCATCTATTGTGAGGCAGCATTTATTATTCAATAATTTATGTACAATTTTCATACCTTTTTTATTTTTTACAATTATCTGAATTAGTACCAAATTAAGAGATAATGGCAGATGGAGTATGAGTTGCCTTGTGTTTTTATGTGGAAGTATCAAAAGATCAGTACTGGCTTAAGGGACAAACCTAGGAAGCAGCTGCTTCCGGGCCCCTATTTTGCACCCCAATTAGGGCCCCTGATTTTTGGTAGTTGCTTATAGATATACTACGTAGGATTGAAACAAACTATCTATGGTTGAAAGCCCACCGACTAACCTTGAATCAGTTGTGCATTTAGGAGTTTTTTATTTTTTAAAAAGTCATGTGGGATAGGAGATATCAATATCCTTCACTAGTTGTTAGCACCCTTATTTTAAAGTGGACTTCAACTAGTATACCCATTAGCTAACTACAAGTAATTCCAATACTAAGCCTTTATACAAAACTCCATTTGCTTCACATTCACTTGATCCCAGTTTTTTTCAGTTTAATATTTCTTGAAGTTTCGCTTTCTTTGCTTAGGAATTTTATTAGACAATAAATACATACTACTTATGATTTTGTCTTGGATATATTTGCTCTTTTGATTTTTCTAGTAGAAAAATGTACAAGGGCCCATCATAGGATTTCGCTTTGGGCCACTTGAAGTCTTGAGCCGGCTCTGCAAATGATCCCTCGAAAAAGATCACAAGCTCCATTGTCTGATTTGCCGTCTTCTTTAAATATCTGTAGTATCTGCTCCAACCAAGAGCTTTCTTCAGTTGAAATTGTCTTTGGAAACTTGTACTAAGTTTCTTATGTATAGCTTGAGGTGCCAAGCTTGATAACTTGAGTTTGAGTTTGATGGCATTCAGAACTTATTGCATTTACTCTGAATGTATGAAACATTAGGTCTGTGCTGTCCGCCTCCCTTAAGGGCCTTAACCATCCCTAAAGTTCAGGCACTAAAGAATGGGTTTTTCAGTATTTCCATGAAAGTTTGTGTTATTTGAAACCCACTTGTCAGATTCATCATCAGTTTCTAGCCACAAGCAAATAATGGGGAAAAATATAAAATTGAAGAATTTTTATCGCACTGTATACTGTGATTTTTTTTGGGAGTTTGGGTGTTGTCTTTCTGGCCACTTTTGGCTTAAAAGCTTCTGCAATTTGAGCTCATGACCAATTTAAGTTTAGATGCTCGCCTTCCCTAAAATTCTGTCTTTTGGGGCTGTTTTTTTGTGCTTTATGTTTGTATTGCTTAATCCATGTGGAACATTTGAATTTGTTGCTGCCACAGATGGCTGAATACAGGATATCAATATATGGTAGGAAGATGAGTGAGTGGGATCAAATGGCAAGTTGGATAGTGAATAATGAATTGTACAGTGAGAATGTTGTTTGGTTGATTCAGGTACTTACTCAACTCTGTCATTCAGGGAATCGATCTTTTTATATCTTGTACTTATTTGCTCTTGTATTATTCTCTATTTCTTCCCTTTTTCTGTTTGCAATTGGTGGGTTGTGGGGTTGCCACTTACCACTATGAGTATTATGCGCTTTGGCTTGGAAAAGTTGCTTACCATTTACCACTAACAACTTGCTTTATGAAAAGTTGGTTCCAGAAAATTCTTGGCCGTAACTTTTTGATGGTTTGGAGGGGAAAATGATTAGTCGGTGGGGAAGGAGTTAGAGCTATGAAATCAGGTATTTGGTATTCATACCTAAAGGAACTATGGCTGGCTGTGGTTGGAGTAGGAAAATGAAAAAGAAAAAGAAAACGCAGTAGTTCAGAACCTTTTCAAATCTTGCATGTTATCCCTTAGGCTCCATATTTCTGTCGTACTTAAACGAGCATGCAATTTGAATATTCCCGACAAATGTCTAAACGAAAAGAGGAGAAATGATGCCTAAACGAAAAAGTTTCTCCCATGTTATAATTGTATTTACTGTCCTCCTTGTTATTTCAAGTTAAATGAGAACTCTGATTTCTTTTTTCTTATCTCCTTTCTTCCAATACTTCCTTGAACCAAATGGAGCGTTAAGCTTCGGTCCATGCTATTGCGTTTCGGCACAGGTGTCACAGTCTTCTTTCCAAAGTTTTATGCATATTTTCGAAGTTTCATTTCGTGGAGTAAGATGTCCTCACATCACAGTCTTTTGTTTGTGTAAGCTTGGTGCCATTGAACTCCGTAGACTAAGAAAATTACTTCAATGCTTAAAGATGGATGTAAACTGTAAAGAAAATAGTTTCCATCTATAGCCTCAACTTAGTGCCTCGAGGTAGCAAGTCCCAAGGGCCTTTGCAAAGGTTTCAAGATGCTACGAGCCCAATGAACATGTTAGGCACCTGAGGGTGACCCCTGGAAGTTAGGTCTATATGGTTAGGAATCCTGTACCTTGAGGGTGACCCCTGGAAGTTCTCTATTGGACAACCTTACAAGTTCCGGACAGCTTCACGGTTCCATTAGAGTCCTAATCCAGAATCCTGTTATCTGTCAAAGTTTTTGTCAACGCTATGGCTCCAGAACCTGTTTTTGTATTTCCATTAGATCCATGATCTGGAACTTGGTTACCATTTTACAAAGCAGCCTCCTATCTCAAGATTGAGAAGCTCCTTGTTGACTCTTCTTCTCACATCTCCTACACCCAGAATATGTGTTTGTCTCAGTCAGTTGGTGGGCTCCAGGGCCTCTTGTGATTGTGTGCATGCTAGGACGTTGGTGACTTGTGGCTAGCAACATGGAGGACATGTAGCAATTACTGAAAGGGGGAGATTCTAATCCCAAAACTGTCCATGCTGAAATTATAATTCAAAATTTCAGATGATGATTCTTATTCTTTAACTTAATGACTGGATTCCTTGTTCTGGAGCTTTCCAGTATTTTCTACTAGCAAGTTTGTGAGCGCCTTGATATTTCACTTCAAAAAATATAATTTCACTTCAATCATTTAAGAGGAATTGTGAACTATGAGACTCTGGTAGATGGCCTTCCTATTTTCATTTGAAGCCTGAGGTTTTGTTCTTTGAGCTCTAACTTTTTAAAGCTGGAAATACCTGTTCTTCGAATTTTATTGTAGTATTTTGGAATTCTCACAAATTAAAACATTTGAATTTCTCTTCTTTCAGCTTCCACGATTGTACAATGTGTACAAGGAAATGGGAATTGTGACATCGTTTCAGAATATTCTTGACAATATCTTTCTTCCTCTGTTTGAGGTTACTGTTGACCCGAATTCACACCCGCAGTTGCATATTTTCTTGAAACAGGTATTCACTCTCTTATCACGATTTTTTCTGTTAGGGTAAGGATAATTTTTTTGAGCTGATAGATCACTCTAACTGTGATATGAACTGGACAATTATTGTTGCGCATTTTACCTTAACTTGTTACCTCTTCATTCTGTTAGATTCAGTTTAAGTTGCATTCTGGCTTATTTTGATCAGCTCTGAAGGACTAAGCTTGCAGACTATAGTGATTTCCTTGTCATCTACTTGGGATTTCAGGTTGTTGGCCTGGATTTGGTGGATGATGAGAGCAAGCCCGAAAGACGCCCTACAAAACACATGCCCACGCCTGCTCAATGGACTAACATATTCAATCCTGCATTTTCATACTATGTGTACTACTGCTACGCTAACCTTTACACTCTAAACAAGGTGTGTATTAACTCGTTCATTCGTGCACTAAAATGCATCCCAACAGTATTATCAAATTGTATGAAATTACGAAGTATCATTTTCAAGTTAGTACATGTTGAAGACGTGTCTTTAACAGTATAGAGAAATTTGTGTCCGACACTGGTCCAACACTGATCTGACACTGGTCCTACATCGACAGGACTACTCTCAAAGGCTACTCTCTATATGTATCAATGCTACTTGGTTTCTTCCACATGAATTGACGTGTACTTATTTTACTAGTAGTAGCGGGATTAGTTGTAAGTGCACTTACCTCACCTTCCATACTAGCTTGGTTTATGTGTTTTCTACCTTTTATGTTGCTACTATTCAATGAGTTGTAACGACTTGACAAAAATAGTTGATCCTCTGCGCCTTAGTAGCAGGATTCTTCTAAAATGAGTGCGCTCCCTGGACGGGAGCTCGAATCGGCGCTCCCAAGATGGGAGCTTGACGGGAGCTCGCTCCTAACTAAGATGGGAGCTTATCGGGCCGTTAAGGCAATTATTCTCTTACTTTTAAGGGAGGTATGCCATTGTGGATATAAGAATATGAGAATCATATTAGTCTAGAAGATTTGCAAATTGAGAATATCTAACTTCTAATAATTACACTTTAAGATCGAGAATTTTTTTAGGAAGTATCACTTTTCCTTTAATGGATAAGTATTTAAAGATATTTTATATACATATTTTTATATAATCTATATACGCTTCTTAGGCACTCCCAACCTTAGGAGCTTCTAGGTGCCTCCGCTCCCCCGCACCCGCCCCTGCCCCTGCTTCGTGCGTCTAAGCTCTGCGCTTCATTTTGTCTCTTCAAAGTAGAAATGAAAACATCGTTCGTAACCAGCAGCTTTCAGTTAGCATAACACAAAAGTAAGCTTCATCTGGGAATTTAATTATTGTATTGAGGGTGATGTTTGCAGTGTTTGCTATTCTACTCGAGTTCCTAGCACATTTGTGCTTTTCTAGTTGCCCGTTGCCTATTTTAATTGCACTAAATTGTGAAATGTTCAACTATGTCTCAGCTTCGGGAGTCAAAGGGCATGACAACTATTAAATTCCGTCCACATTCTGGAGAGGTACTTATGGAAGCTCCTTCAACTTGGCTGTGATTTTCAGTGTAGATTGAATGACATGCTCATTTACATTATCATGTTCAGGCTGGTGACATTGACCACCTTGCTGCCACTTTTCTTACGGCTCATAATATTGCACATGGAATCAATTTGAGAAAATCTCCTGTACTCCAGTATTTGTACTACCTGGCTCAGGTAAAAAAGGAAGAGTTGACTTCATATAATTCAGGCATGTGGAACGTCTAACGGTTCTAAATTTGTGTTATTTTTTTGTTCATCAGATTGGTCTGGCTATGTCTCCTCTAAGCAACAACTCATTGTTTTTAGACTACCATCGGAATCCTTTTCCAATATTTTTCTTACGGGGCCTCAACGTATCTCTTTCTACTGATGATCCATTACAAATCCACTTAACGAAAGAACCTTTGGTGGAAGAGTACAGTATAGCTGCTTCTGTGAGTACCCTCCCACCATCTTTCTTTGCACTACATTGCATGAAACAATGAAGGCTCAAGCTGGTTAACTCCTCTCTTACAGGTTTGGAAGTTGAGTTCTTGTGATCTGTGTGAAATAGCCCGTAATTCGGTCTACCAATCAGGTTTTTCACATGCTCTCAAGGTACGTTTTCTCTTCCAATAGGAATAAAAAAAAAAAGTTTGCCAGATTCTTTTAGACTCTTCTTTCCAATCTCTGCTTTCATCTGGTGCAGGTCTACTCCTGTGCCTCTTGTTTGGGTAGTACAAAAACCAGAAGTTAGTAGTTTGGCATCAGTAGTTGAACTATTGCGCTATGATTAAAAAAAGCTAAAGAAAATGTGGAGTTATAGAGAAGTGCATGTATTCTTGCATGATATTTGTTGACCAAAAGATTCTTTAAGGAAAGCTAACATTGATGGACATTAGAAAGATATGTAGTTGGTTACTTAGTTCTAGTTGAGCTGTGTTCTCAACGGAAACCTGGCATGTTTAAATAGTCAGGTATTTCTGGAAATTAATGACCCAGTATTGTCACTGGTAGATCCTGTCAGTTATAATGGATTTTGCGGGCATAATCTCTTGGTCAATGTATTTGTGAGTTCTTGAAATGCTCAAAGGGAATGTGATGGGCACCTTGTGTAGGACCTACTATCACGGACATAAACCTTCAGGTGATTATCAAGAAGTTCAATACGGGGTTATAGTCTATCCCATTACAGGCATAATTATTCTCATACTTATTTTGCTTGTTGGGTGCTCTGTTGATTACACCCTGCATTTTGTTTGGGTGGTTGGTTATACTGTGTGCCGCTTAATATAAGAAACCATAAATTACATGACCTATGAAGCACGGATACTCTATTTTGGCCCCCGTATCACGTTCGTACGCGTATCGGATACGGATACAATCTGGATACGTATCCGATACGTTTTTTAAAGTATCCGGTTTTCAATTTTATTTTTTGGTGTCCCGATACGTTTTGGATACGTTCGGATATGTTTCAGACACGGTCGGGGGTAAATTTGTTATTACTTAAAACATATGGGTTTGAACTGTAATTAGGGCTATATATATTTTATTTCCTCTTACTGACGATAAAAGGCATAAACGAAATGAAAAGAAAAGGCAGAAACGAAAAGGGGGAAGAAAGCGATCCATCTCTGTGTCTCATCTCTCGATCTGGACTGGTACGCTCTCTTCTCTCTCTCTCTCTCGTCTCTCTCATCTCTCTCGTCTGTCTCTTCTCTCTCTCTCTCTCTCTCTCTCTCTCCTGTTTCTCTCATCTCTCTCTTCTCGTCTCTCTCTCTCATCTGTCTCTTCCCCCCCCCCCTCCCTCTCTCTCATCTTGCTGTGTATATATGTATATACAACGCTGTAGATATTAGTGATTGTTGCCGTCTGAATTTTTTTTTTTTATAACAGTACATTGAATTTTTTTTTTGACAGTATATTGAATCCATTCGTGTCTCTTCTCTCATCTTGCTGTGTAGCATATACATACATTATACATATATATATACACACACACACACAACGCTGTATAGATATTAGTGACTGTTGTCGTCTGATTTTTTTTTTTTTAAAACAGTATATTGAATCCAAATGGATTCTGCTTCTGCTGGTACTGGTAGTAGCTCTGTTTCCTCATCCTCACAAATGAATGCAGTGGATACTAGTAATCCTCTTTGGAGTTATGTTACAAAATTAGAGAAATTGGGTGATCAAGGGGGAAATACTTTTTGTAAGGGTTAACTTTAGTCGCCAATGGAATATTATTTTTATTTATTTTTATATTCAACGTATCGTATCCTACTTTTTGAAAAAATCCGCGTATCCACGTATCCGTATCCGTGCTACTTAGGGTGAGACTCTCAATAGTCAATATTGTAGAATTTTCTTTTCGTCTAATTCTTGTGTTAGCCAACCACATATACTTGACAATACATTTTGAAGTTGAGATTAGCAGGTATGGCTTTTATTTTATAATAATGCTTGTGTGGTTAGCAACTACAAGGTTATAGGCGGGTATTGACTGTGGACTAGCCATTCTCTCATGTGATAAGCAAAGAACAGTAAAGTCATGCATTGATGGCCATTTTGTCAGTAACTGATCCAGGTGCTTTGGATTTGTATATTAGCAATATCTAAATTGATGTTACAGAAAGTGAAGAAGACAGGAGAAAAGAGCATTTAGACAGCATAGGGTTGGGAAAGATTAAGGTTCTCGATCCATCCTCTTGTGTTATATTATTAACATGGTTCAAAGTACAAAATACCATGCTTAACATAACATGTAACTATAGTCTTTGCTGATGTTATTGGTTTTTGAGAATTTCTGGGTATCTCCTTTGAGGAATTTAGGAGTTTTTCGATGCTTTCCACCTCCCAACTTTTGCTTCTGAACCATTAAATTTTCTGTTCTTAGTCCCACTGGGTTGGAAAGGAGTATTACAGGAGGGGACCTGATGGGAATGATATTCACAGGACGAATGTTCCTCGCATCCGCCTGGAATTCCGTGATATGGTATGTGTTATGTTACCTCTACTTCTGATTTGTTATTTGCTGCAGTCCATTCTTGTGTGGTTGCTTTCGAAGTAGAATCTGGCTTCTCTGCAATCTGGTTTTAGACTGCAGAGGGCAGTACGTGCAATCTTAGCCGCCAAAAAAAGTGTTTTTAATGGTTCAGATTTGTTGACAGATTCTCATCTTACCGGTATGAATTTTTCACAAACTTGGACCATTGATTGTCGAGATTGGCGGCCAAGATACAACTGCTTCCTACAGTTCGAACCCAGATTGCAGATAAGCCGGGTCCTTTTAATTAAAGGGTTTTGGAATGGGAAGCTAGACCTAGGATTTGTTTTAGAGAACAGTTCCTGTCATGTCAAAAACAAAAAGAAGTACCCTAGATGCAAAGATGGATGTAATGATTCTGGTTTTCATATAATTAGATGATAGTATTCAATAATAAGGTTTATAGTTTGGGGAATAGATATGATGCTTATGATAGAACTAGTGGAGTAGAATCAAAATGATACATGAAGTGGTCTATACTTAGATATATCCTTTGTCAAGTGCGTTTCCAAAGAACTTTGTCCCTTTGCACGGAGCGGGAGCGGAAGCGGGGACTATTGAAGCTTCCAAGGTTGGGAGCGTGAAAGGAATGTGTACATACATTACGAAAATAATGTAGCATATAATACACACTTTAAAAGTACCATCATTTGAAGGAGTAAAAAAATATGGGCCAAGTCTACCACCATGTTTCTTTTCGAGATGCCATGACTTGGGCTAGATATATGAGTTCATCGAGGACCAATTAATAAATCCAAGTGAGAAATTCCTGTTTCCTATACAAGGATCGTACAAAAGCTCCTATATTATTATGGATCGTGCCCCATCTCAATGGGCGTGCTCTACCGTTAAGCTCCTTAGTTGGGAGCGCTGGAGCGTGCTCCTAAGGTGGGAGCGGCACATCATGTAGGAGCTCCTTGATGCTAAAGCTCTATCCTGAGTTTTTGTGTGCATGTGAATTTGTGGAGGCATTTATCAAGGGAAAAGAAAATTACAGGAATCAGAAAACTCGTTTTGACTTATAATTTTTTTCCTTTTTTTTTTCTGTTACATTTCCTCCTCAACCCTTTGATCTAAACATAGCCTAGGAGAATAATAAGTAATTGATGAAAAATTATATGCAGATCTGGAGAGAGGAGATGCAGCAAGTTTATCTGGGGAATGCCAATTTCCCTGAACACATTGACTCATAATGCGTCAGCTTATAAATTTGCTGTCATATTTTTTGTATGCAGAGGTAACTTTCAAGTGTCTCATATCGCCTTTTTCAGTTACTTGTAGTTGGTTACTTTGGAGATACTCACAGATAGAAAATTTTATCTAATAGAAGTGATGTGATTTGTTTCCATAACCAGCTGTTTTTTGGTGAAAAATGCATGCCTCTGCTTATGAACCGTGAGTTGTAGCACCTGGAAGATCAGTAGCCGATAATCTGCCTATATAGGTGCATGCCAGCTGTAAAAAAAAGGAAAAAAAAGAAAAAAGGCAGGCAATGCTGATGACTTTGTGCAAGGAAATGTGGAATTGGTATTTGGAGCATTTCAGGAAGAGGTTGGTCTGCAGGAAGCCTAGAGCCGCAAGAGTAATTATTCAGTACTCCTGGTGTATACTCCCCTCCCCTCCCATAACATGTGGGGCCTACATGTGGATCCCATGTGAGCCCCACATGTTATGTGAGGAGAGGGAGTATACACCAGGAGTATTGAATAATTTTCCGAGCCGCAAGAGCCAATCCTAATATGAGCCCATAGCTGAGCCTCATTGTTTAAGTGGTGGAGTCTAGTTTGCGGTTAGCAATAATGTACACATCAGAGAATTTTGTACCAATGCTGTCGGTTCTGAAATTTGCTTACCCAAAGGAAGCAAGTAATAAATTTTCCCATGCTTAATTTTTTCGCTCAAGTTTGTATCAAGAAATACGTAAATTGTTGAAGCATTCTCTCTAATGAGCAATAAGTTATTATTTAGGCTGTTGATTTTGCCACTCCTTTTTTTGTTAACGCCACTCCCCTGCAAGTGTATTTTTGCACCCAAAAATACACTTGCAGGGGAGTGGCGTTAACAAAAAAAGGAGTGGCAAAATCATTTCCCATTATTTATTGGCGAAAGTCATGCTTGAAAGTCAGGCTGTTGGGACAAAGGCCTCTTGGCAAATTATGCATTATAGTATTATGTTTGCAGTAAGTAGCACTAGATCAGGAGAAGGGTACTTAGAAGCCATTTAGGAATCCCATTAAACCCTAACCCCCTCACCATTTCTTTGCGTCGCCATCAACGCGGCTGTCGCTGGTCGGCCCTCCTCCACCCACGCCTACCCTGATCTCTCTACTTCCCTCACTCCGATTCTCTCCCTTGATTGCTTATGCTATTTCCGTCCTCTGGATCCATCCTCGCTCCAATAGATCTACTGCTCTGCCTTCTTCCTACATCTATCCTCATCTTTCCCTCTCCTTGCTTCTTGCCGTTGTTACCTAATCCCTTGCAGCCTTGATCCTTCAACCCAACGCCATGATGTTCTCTCAACCTACTGTCGTACGTCCATATGCCAGGTGCCGTTGTCAATCGTTGATCGGCATTTGTTTTGCCATTGCTGGTTGCCGCCTACGCTGTTCTTTTAGTTAGCCACTTGCTCTGTTGGAGTTATGTTCTTGTCATTAGCTGCTTGCTCTGTTGGAGATATTTTCTATTCTCTCCTTTTTCTTAGATAGCTGGGGTGCCGAGTATTTTATTGGTACTTTTGGGGCTAATTGTAGTTTATAGCTGTTCATTTGCTGTTGGTATTTAGTTTGGATTGGTTTTCAATGACTTTGTAGCATGATGGAAGAGATTATTACTCTGTTTTTATTGATAATATACCGGATAAAGCAGCTCACTTGTGGTTGAGGAAAGTTTTCAACTATGGTGTTCTTAGTGATGCTTATATCCCCTTTAAAAAGAGTGGCAAGACTGGGAGCAAGTTTGCGTTTGTAAGGTATGATTGCTCTATATTTGCAAATATGGCTATTTTCAGAGCAAATGGTATGGCGGTGGAGGGTGAGAAACTAATGGTGAAATTGGCATCATTCAAACAGAATGAGAAGAGGGAGTTCTCACAACAATGCATGCACAAACCTCAGTAGGGTGCTCTGTGCAGAATCTAGCAAAGAAGGGGAAAAGGGAAACAATGAGTACCATATTAAAATTTGAAATCCAGGCCATGAACTTATGCACCAGTTCTCAATGGGAGTTCTAAAAATATGGGAAATAGTAACAAAGGTAAAACCACTTTGAAGATTCAACCTTCTGTGAGCGGTTGGCTCTACAGAAGTGTGGTGGCAGTGCTTTATAAAATGATCTCAGTCGAAGATCTTCGTGAAGAAATCCAAAAGGAGGTTGCAAGAGACATTCCAATCAGGGCAATGGGTGGAAGAAATATTCTCATTACCTTCCGTAGTTTTGATATAAAAGATGAGATGAACAAGAAGGATTGGCATGAGCAATCGTTTACGAGTTTAAAAGCTTGGAATGGGGAAGAAGCTAGCATGATAGAATTGTTTGGATCTCGTGCAGGGGTGTTCCTCTTAATGCTTGGAACATGCTTACCTTTAAGAAGATTGGAGGTCAATGGGGGAATTTTATTGCAGTTGATGAGGACACTTTGAAAGAAACTTCATTTACCAAAGTCAAAATCCTTATCGCATCAAAGTCGCAATCGAAGATAGAAGAGGAGATAAATATGGATGCCAATGGAAGGATACATTTGGTGTGAGTTTTTGAGGAGTCTTCAAACTGGATACTTCAATCGATTCCTTTGCATAATTATAATATTTAAGTTTGCCTGAATTTAGCCAAGACATCCATGGTTGTTCAAAACATGGTTTCGAAGGTCAAATGAAGAAGTAATGAAAGTGGACAATGCAGAGGTTAGAGAAACAATACCGGCCGGCGGCCGTGGTGAGTCCGAGAGGAGTTTAACGAGGAAGATGAGGAGGTGGATGCCAGTTTGGAGTATGGAGAAAATGGATCCAATAATATTCATGACATGGACGGGGGAACTCACGGGAAAATAGCTTTGCCTATATGAAACCTGTTTCAAATTTAAGGGAAATTTTTATAAATGGTCCCTCTAGTTTCCATGAATTTTCATTTTCGTCCCTCTAGTATCAATTGTGTTACTTTTAGTCCTATAATTTGCATTCTGTCTCAATTTCGTCCCTCTCACTTACGGCGTTAATGAAACAAACGGAATTGGAGGACAAAATTGTCATTTCTCCTCACAGAGGGACTAAATTGAGATTTCATGCAAACTAGAGGGACTATTTCTATAATTTTGTTTTTTACTTTTGTTTTTGTAAATAAATTTAAAATACATCATATATAATATATTTCTCATCTCATTTTATAGTGAATAATAAAATATATGTTGAAATTTTGTAAAGTTTTTATTATATACATCACAAAAAATATGAGAAAATTCAAAAAACAACCCTTATGTTAATTGTCTTGGTCTTGTATTTTTTTTTCAATTGAATTTTCGCTATCGTTATTTTTTTTGTCATATGATTAAAAAGAAAAAGTTGTTCAGTAGTATTTAGAAATTTTGTAATTGTGTTTAATTAAGCAATGAAACACTATTAAATATTAAGAGATCAAATACATTAAAATATGGATATAAGTGTATTTATTTTTGGACTTACTCATAAGATCACTCATATAACAAATAAACACGGATTTTAAACATTTTTTTATTGGGTGAAAAAATAAGAAGATTATAAGAACATGATACAAAGACATTAGCTAAGGGGTTGATTTGTGCATTTTCTAATATTTTTGTAATGTGTAATGAAATATAAATTTTTCAATATAGTTTGATTACCCAATAAAAAATAATTCAGTTGTCAAATACATTTCTTATGGTCTTTTTTATTTTATTTGCAAAAAACAAAAGTAAAATGTAAAATTTTAAAAATAATCCCTCTGGTTTGCATAAAATTTCAATTTGGTCCTTCTGTGAGAGAAAATGACAATTTTGCCCTTCAATTCCGTTTGTTTCATGGACGGCGTCAGGGAGAAGGACGAAATTGAGATGAAATGAAAACTATAGGGTTAAAAATGATACAATTAATAGTAGAGGGACGAAAATGAAAACTCGTGCAAACTAGAGGGACCATTTTTAAAAATTTCCCCAAATTTAATTGAATCAGAAGATGAAAAGTGAAAACAATGGAAACAGCGTAACATACTCGCAGGAGGTGGAAGGACATGCTCAGATTGAGGGAATCCAGTTGCTTTAAGATAGTGGGAAAGGAAAATGGAAGCAAAAGCCAATTGAAGACACGTTGGGCATCCTGAAATTGAAGAAAAGGGGCGGCAAAAAGAAGCAAAAATCGGTGCTATTCATATCGGCAGTAGCTGCATTATCTCATCTGGAGGCGTCAACAGTTAGAACTTGATTTGTCTTAATGCAGCTGAGGCTGTTTGGTCAATGAATAAGATCGTGAGTATTGATTATATGGGAAATGATGAGGGAGTAATAAGTAAAATAATAACAGTTCAGGCCGAAGATGAAGAAATGGCTAATATTCTGGTTGCTCAACATGAAGCTTGATCCTTTGCCATAGTAGGGGTGAGTGTTTGTGATTTTGTGGGTTTTGGGTTTGGTTTTAGTTTTGGTTGGGCGGGAGTCATTCCTAGAGGGAAAACGGGAGTATCATGGTTTGGCATCTTGCGAATCTCAAGTTGTTAATTTTCTTTTTTGGGACCTAGCAGTATATAATCGTCGGTGTGCCATTTTTTGTTGCTCTTTGCCCTATTGTGATTCCTCGTGCTTCAAATTCTTTTAACCTTTGTAGGAGTAATGTGTTTCCAAACATTTATAAAATCATTTTTTGCTCTTTAAAGAAAGAAGATCTTCAGCTAAGTCTGCCCCAAATAAATTCGATCGCTACCATTTGTGGTACTGTAGCATCCTGTAACTGAAAAAAGTGTAGGAATCAAAATTCCTGCGATAGTTGATGATATCTTTTCCGTCATTCAAATCAAGAAGACAACTTTGAATCACTTACCAAAAGAAAAAAACTGGCAATGCTAATAGTATTAAAGCTTGCAATTTCTGCAAATCATCTCGGAAAAGCCACCAAAAGAAATGAAAAATGATCAACCCAAAAAAAAAAAAAAAAAGGTTCCAGAATTCAGGGTACAACATCATTGTTCTTCCCAGACGTAAAACTTTACAAATTCCATGTTAGGGTCCATCAAGTACCTGCACAATATAACAATAAAAATTCAGCAGAACCTAGCTAGGATCGATAAACCAGGACACGGAATTTCCATAATATCATTCAAGTTGAGCAAGGCCATGTCTCGTACGAAAAATTTGGGATAACGGATAAAAGGAAAATAGAAAACATTTCTTAGATTTTGAAAATATCTGTTAAATTGGCGAAGAATAAGTTTCTCTTTATGGAAAAACAAAAATCTGAAAGGGCATAAGAGTAGGTCAATATGAATGTGTAGGAAATTGCAAGAGATGACCATTTTAAGGGTTAAATTGCTCGAAATAAATGGGATTACACGTTAAAAAGAAGATCAAACAGTGAGGAATCGTAAAAAAAATTACATATGTCTAATCTCGTGACCAAATCACTCCAAATACAGCCCGAAAACTAGACGCATTTTCTTACCTACAAATGTGCTAAAAATATTTGGTTCCACGTATCAGGAACTCCGGGCAAACACCAATGTATGCAATCTGCATAGTGCAACGGATCCGCTTTCTGCTCCTCAGTCAGCAATTTGCCTCCCAATTCGTTGTAAATCGAGGCGTGGCCATCTATTCGGTGTTCCGATAACTGTGTTATGTTGATGAAAGTGATGGGAACTCTCATTTTCTCCACCACATCGGCCACTACTCTCATCATTGCTTTGTTTGAACCGGTTCCCCAGTGACCCTTCTTCATCACTGGTTTTGTTTCGTTGTAGCATTTGATTCCATCCTCATGGTTCCAGTCTGCACTTCTGACGTAAATTAAAGACGGCGCACCGTGCAATGGAGTTATTGTCTTTTGGAAATCATGCATATACAAACTGCTAATCGATCCTTTTTGGTACGTACCTAAAATTAATTCAGTTATCCCTTTGATATATAGTTGAAACCAATTATACTTCCATTTTCCCAATTTTGCTAGGTGTCCAAACTATACCAAGAAAATTGAAACTTATAGCCCATATTCACTTTTGAGCATGATCCACATTGTGTTGAATTCAATCTCTGTACACCATATACTTCAACTTTTGAATTGTAATTTTAGGTGTCTAGTTTTGTAGATTTCATATATATGATGAACAAACATGTGAAATGCACAATTTCAAAGGGGGTGAATTTGGAAACAAAAAAGCTATTTATTCCAACAAAATTTATCAAGAATCTTCCATGGGATTAATACGATCGTGTTCTAGTAAATTCCATCTTGATGGTTTTTTCCCCTTTTCTAATTTATAGTGTATCTAAGAGAACAAATTTAATATAAAAGAAATATAGATCTACTGTCGTCCATTTTTACGAGGCCATATAGTTGGTTGTGTCAAAACAGACAATACTTTTATGTGGCAATTGGGTAACACAAATAATTTTATAGTCACAATGGATGAACATATATAAGACAGCACATGATGGTATGCCACTTTTATTTTGGAGGTGCTTTTTGAAGCGTAGGGTTATAAATCAATGAGACCAACTTTGAAGGCAAGGTCACACAATGATTTCAGGTGAATATTAGGTCGTGCCACATCTAATTACATCATTTAGACGTACTGATCGATCAATACATGTATGATTAATTGACTGTCAACGTAGCTAATTATAGTTGAGCATTATCCATTATCGTGGAGAGAGAGAGAGAGAGAGAGAGAGAGAGAGAGAGAGAGAGAGAGAGAGAGAGAGAGAGAGAGAGAGAGAGAGAGGACCTTGAGTGGGTGGGGGACATAGTGGTGAAAAAAACACGGGTTTTGATAGGATTAACATTGGAATCAACCCAGTTGGCCCATGTCTTCAATCCTATTCTGTAGGCCACCAACATATCAAACTCTTCTGTTCCTTGTTCACCGTTTGCAAATGAACCCCATCTGTACATTGTACAATATTCACACAATTAATATTCCATTTCCACATCTCGATCAAAGAAAACATACACATAAATTAAATTAAATTAAATAAAAAGAGATTGAGACTGACTAGTCTTGTGATTGTGATCTTACAGTAACTTGAATCTGGGAGCACTCAACCACCATACATATGAATTGAACGCCAAGATATCAACTCCGTCCCAGTATTTGGCATGTTTCCGAACTGAATCAACTTTTAGTACCCTCTTGTTTAGATCTGTCATTATAGTATCATCGGAATTCGATTCCACTAGAAATGGAGCCCAATAGAACTCTATTGACGCATTGTACTCCTAAATCATTGGACATTATCAACTTATACATACATAATATAGAAATCTAAATTTCTTCCTAGCTAGCTGGGATTCAACCTCATGAAAATTGAGTAGATAAAGTACGTACCTTGACTTCAAAGACAGAGAGAGAGCGGCCTCGTCGCATGGCCTTCTGGTCTTCAGGTATACTAGATTCAACCAAACAAACCAACGACACCCATTGATTTCTTTGTAGGGAATCCCCAACAAACATTAACCTTTTCCCCCGAAGTTTCTCCAATGCAATTTTAGGACTAAACCTGAACGGAAAGTTTGGCACATATCAGTAGTACTCTATATCCCATAAGCATGTCACATTTGGTTTGGTTGCAGTTTTAATTTAGAACCAAATATATGCACCTTAGAAAATAAATCTTCATAAAAGAAAATTTATCCTCTTCATATTATATCCATTCGTTAACATTAACATGTATTGGTTTTCTGGAAAATGAGATTTTGTCACACCAAAAAAAAAAAAAAAAAAACCCTAAAACAAGTCATAAAAATACATATAGAGAAATAGATTGTCTAAATCGGAGCATGATTTAACGAAATGATAAATTTCTTTATGCTTTGTTTACCACATTTTATTTATCATGCAACGCTACTGAATGCATTGATTGAAACATGACAAAGGAGATCAATTCAACCAATGCATTAGTGACATGTCGTATGATATTCATGTGTTTAGCAAAGGCATTGGCGATTTCGAAATTCCTCATTTATGTTTCTTGTTCATATGTAGACATATGTTGATTAATTCTTGGACACAATGTTTAGTTTGGACACTATATAGAGTTCTTTTTAGGTCCGGACGACTTACGGTCCGGACCGTCCGGACCTCGCATTTTCCGATCGAATTTTGATGATCCGAGCCGTTCAAAGTGATCAGAACGTGATTTTAAAGGTACTCGCGAGAAATCAGCAAAAAAAATGATCAGGAATGGCTTGATCCGAACAGTTTTTTATTGAACGGTTCAGTAAAAAACTGCTCGGATCAAGCCCTTCCCGATCATTTTTTTTGCTGATTTTTTGCGAGTACCCTTAAAATCACGTTTTGAACACATTGAGCGGCTCGGATCATCGCAAATCGATCGGGAAAGGGAAAATCCGGACCATAAGAAAATCCGGGTGAGTGGACCTGAAAATTACACACACACACACACACACACACACACACACACACACATATATATATATATATATATATATATATATATATATATATATATATATATATATATATATATCGGGGCTGTTCCGGGGACACCCAAAAAAATACCTCATAGTTTCCGATCAAATTTTGATGATCCGAGCCGCTCAATGTGATCAGAACGTGATTTTAAAGGTGCTCTCATGAAATTAGCAAAAAAATGACTGGAAAAGGCTTGATTTGATCAGTTTTTATTTGAACCGTTCAATAAAAAACTGTTCAAAACTGTTCGGATCAAGCCCTTTCCGGTCATTTTTTTTTGCTGATTTCATCACAAGTACCCTTAAAATCACGTTCTGATCACATTGAGCTGCTCGGATCATCAAAATTTAATCGGAAAATATGAAGTGTTTTTTAGGTGTTTTTTTGGGTGTCCCCAGAACTGTCCCAATATATGTTTCCCTCACATGTACAAAAGTTGACAAAACTTTTGATACAACACTAATTGGAGTTCCACGCAAATGATCAGAGCCATTCAAATAATTTAAAATAGGTTTCTGAAGGTTCCTGAAAAAAATCTCCGGTTACATGCATGTTCCAATTAGGTACGTACGTAGGCAAGAAACAGTCGTCCGGCTGCCATTCCCAGTGCCGATAATCGGAATCTGGCCGTCCATTCTTAACGCAAGAAAATTGCCTGTCAATATATGGGCAAGTCGTGTCTGAGTACAAAGGCTTGAGTGAGCTGTTGAATACCCACCTCCCCTGGGCTACGCCGCACTCATTTGGGTCAAACTCGAACCTATCATCAACTTCAGCGTCAAATACTTCTTCTAATTTGCTTCTCTCATCTCCTGAGTATTAATTTGAGACAGATCATAATTAATTAGCATCATCTTATAGCAATATTCCTCTAGTAATCGATCTAATTAATTGGTCCATTTATATATGAGATGCTACACGCAATACGCTACGCAAACCAATTTAGAACTAATTAATTAATTTGAGTGATCATGGTAATTGATCACTATTTATATTCAAATGTGATCACTAATTATCGAACAATTCTTGGTGAAAGAAAAAGAGAGTTAGAAATGAGAAGTTTTTGCTTTGCTTGGGTCGAGAAAATGAGAAGATTGTAACGAGTACATAGTTGTCATTGAGCCCTTATTATAGAAACAAAAATATGAATTCCAAATTAATAAACTTCATGCAACAAATTTATTCCAGAATGATGCGCATTGTAATGATATATATATATTGGGACGGTTCCAGGAACCCCTAAAAAAACCTCTAAAACAGGCAAAAAATCAGCAAAAAAAATGACTAGGAATGGCTTCATCCGAATAGTTTTTTTTATTAAACTTTGTTGAACGGTTCAATAAAAAACTGCTCAAATCAAGTCCTTCCCGGATATTGTTTTTGCCAATTTCTCGCGGGCACCCTTAAAATCACATTCTGAACACATTAAGCGACTCGGATCATTAAAATTTGATCAGGAGTTGGAGGGGAGAAGAGAAGAGAAGAGAAACTTTGAATGAAATAACGCATGCAAGAGACCGTACGTACTTCATTTGCATAAGAAAGATGAAGGAAAAATTTGCTCTTCAATATATAGCACTACTCTAGCTAAATGATACGGAGTATATAATCTGTGCAAGTAATAAACAAATTTTGTTTTCGTTTTCTGTTTAAAATTAAATTCAAGATCCAAACACAAGTAATTAATAGAAAAAAGGTTAATACAAGTACTATACCTCTTGTAGAGTCGATAGATGATTTGGAAGCAGCATTTGATCGTGTAGGGCAGAATTTGAAAATGCTGTAAGAATTAGAAAGAGAGCTTATCCTTTCAGAGTAAAAGACAGCAGCAATCAAGGCAAAAGTACAGATTACAATTACACCAACAATAGAGTAGTAGTATATTGGTAGCCTCCCCAGAGCGGTTTTTGTTGCGCCGCCCATGGGGGAAGGTCGTCTCTAAGCTGTATTATTGAGAGGAGTTGGAGGGGAGAAGAGAAGAGAAGAGAAACTTAACAAAGGGAGATTCAAAAAGTTTAATGGAAGCAAGCAGTAGTTGAGAAGTTTAACAGATTGATGGTGATGGGGACTCTGAAACAGGCCGGTCTCTCTCCTAGCTAGTGTTTAAATTTGTTGGGGTTTTCTTTGAGTAGGAGTGAAGCTAAAGTCATGTGTGTGTATATATATATATATTATAATATATATATACAACTTGCAACTTGCAAGGCTAATGCTTGGGGTTGATAAAAGCAATATTTGCTTACAATTTTTTGTCGAAAGAGTTCTTAAATATTTTATCGCTAGTTACGAGTAAAATTTAATGATATAGAGGATGGCGCTTCCTGTTAGGTCTCGTGGGCTTTGTTTCTTTTCTTCTTTTTTTTTTTTTCCAGTCAAATGGAAATTCATAAAGGATTATGAAACAAAGTATGAGATACGAAGTACACACATAGATAATAATCTTACAGATAAGGAAGAAAAACCGAGCACTAGTCTAGCACTTGCCGAATGTTCAGGCTGTCTTGCAGAACAAATTCTCTCATAGCAATGGGCATGTCTATGCATGACAAACACAAGCTCGTTTGTATGTTCAGCTCCCATTCTGGCAAGGTGGTTTGTACATTGGTTAGCCGAGCGGTAAGTGTGGCCAATCGAGGTGTTGGTCTGAGCCATGAGGTAGTGGGTTTCATTTATCATCACACTTTGGTGGTGATTGTTCGGGTTGCCTTCCGTGATAAGGTTTACTGCTGTGAGGGAGTCCGATTCGATTGTTACATTCGCCAGCTTCCTTTCCTGGATGATTTCCAATCCCTTGTAAATACTCCATTTATCCGCTTCCAAGCTTGAGGTGAAGTATCTCATACCGTAGAATCCCATAAACCAATCTCCCTCGTGGCTCTGAACAAGCCTCCAAAACCTCCTCTTCCATTAGTCTCGTACCAATAGTCATTTGTACTTAGTTTGATATTCCTTGTAATTGGATTTGACCAAGAGATTAGGCGTGCTGTATGGGTGTCAGTAATGAGCCACTTGAATTCTTCAACGATTTCCTGGGAATAAGAAATAATCATATCCTGGCATTGACGGAAGATGGCATCTCAATATTCTCAAAACTTTTTTTGTTCCTATCATTCCAAATCTGCCATAATGTAGTGATAAACATAGTATGCCAGGTTATATTATTTCCCATTCCCAAGTCTCTGTTGCTTCGCAAATTTAGGGACATCCAGTCATGGTCTAGAGTATCCACACCCCCTCTCATTAAATGGCTTGAGGGAATGCTACTCCAAAGCTCCTTGGCTTTGTTACATTCCCCGAAAAGATGTTTAATAGTTTCTGAGCAGGTATTGCATCTTGAGCATATATCCGAGGTTGCAATACCTCTCCTGGCCCGGAGATGATTGGTTGGAAGGCTATTGTGGAGTATAAGCCATATGAAAGTTTTGAATTTTTCCGGAATTTTGATTTTCCAAAACCACTTCCAACCCTTCAAATCCGAGTCATTTTTGTTAATAAGATCGCAGGTTGCAGACACAGAACAATTTCCATTTCCAGATCCATCCCACCCAAATGGTGTGGTCAGCAGTGTAGATTGAGAGATTGATGGCATTGATAGCCTCAAGGGTGTTGACATCCACATATTGAGTTATCTCATCCAAGACCCAATTTCCATCCATAATCAGAGTCTCTATCTTTTGGGTAGAGTTAGTACGTTCACCAGGGTGGGAGAGAGCCACCGGTTTATATCCACACCACCAGTCATGCCAAATGCTGACAGATTTCCCATCTCCAACTACCCATTTCACTCCCTTTTCAAGGACATGTTTAGTGCTTCTCCAGAGATGTGATGCAGGCCTATTTCTAGGCCATGAAGAGATAGAGTGATTGTTCATGTACTTATCTCGGCCCTTAGGATAGAAACCCAAAGACCTTCCTCCTCATGGTTGGAAATTGTCCAGCCAACTTTCTTTCTTTGTTTGGCTTTTTGGTGTTTCAGCTGTTTGATGATCGGGGTCTTGTTTAGGGTCTAGTCTCGCTTAGGTTTTTAGCTGTTTTTTTTTTGGTTTTTTGGTATTAAGTTGGCGTCTTGCCTTCTTTCAGGTATCGGGTGACTTTTTGTCGATGTGCTCTTGATCCTTTTAATTTTTGCAATCATTTATATAAAGATTAATAAATTCTTTTTTCATAGAAAAAAGAGAGTTTTTTTAGTTAATTTATCAAAAAATGTTTGATTTTTTAATTATTAAAATGCATGTTTTTAAGTTCTAGCTTTGCTGTTTGCACTAATTAGTTTCATGCATGTAGAACATTCAGGTGCTTTTATTTTAAATAATTTAGCAAGTGATTCGATTAATTGCAACGCCACTGTAAAATAGTCCTCCTATCAGTCATTTCACTATGTAAAGAACAAATAAGCCGACCCTGTCTCTCTCTCTCTCTCTCCTCTCTCTCTCAACCCTAGCCACCACAATTCCTCTTCTCCCTTCCCCTGTCCCCGTGGATTCCATACCTGTGTGTGGCGGCGGGAGAGGAAGGTCATGGTCCTATTCCGACTCCATTTCTTTGCTTTTTTTCATTTTTTTTTCTTCCGTCTCTAGATCAACGACTTGTCGTATGATCTGTAAGAGTTTTATCTCTCGTTTTACGAGAATTGTTAGTTTCATCTTTGGACGAATTTTGTCAACAAATCGGGTTCTATCAATCGAGTTTGCTTCACAACGATATATATGCTTCAGCGTTCTATCCCTACACGATGTCTTTGGCGGGACAACTTGCGACGGCTTGACAGATCTGTAGTTCTTGGGAATTCATCGGTGCATTCATCATTGGTTGCAGTGCATCTGATCGTCAAGATATTTTGTGTCTTTTGTCCTTAACTTTGCACTTTTTCTCGTTTGAGACTTCTAATTAGATGTTAGGAAGTTTAAAAGTGTCGCTGTTGCGTCAGGTCATGCCTGGGTTAGTGTTTGTACCATAACTGAGATTTCCTTTTACCCGTCGATCGGGCAACACGTGGCAAGGGTAAATATGGGCAAATAAAAGAATAGAATGGACTCCCCTTAATTAATTAGGATGGAATTGAATCGATGATGAAACTATGAAAAGTCTTGTCCGTCGATTGGCCAACACGTGGCGTATTTTTATGGTCCTTTGGTCCGTCGATCAGGTGACAGATGTCAAAGGGAATTAAGTCCCATGATTCCACGATTAAAGAGGATGTTAACCATAATTAACGAAACAGTTTTCCAGACGTGGGCATGATCGGCAGTTGAAGAAGTTACTTTGCCAGAATTTGAAGGAGTTCTAACTGCTACTTCGGAGGGAAGATTTGAATTCAAAAGTGAAGGGATCTCTATTTATAATCAAAGTGCAAGACAATTTACGGACACACAAACAACGCCAATCAGGCCTTTATCTTTTCTTTTCTAGGAGTAGAGTTAACTTGTAATTGTTCACTCAATCATCTTGATTGATTGTTCTTCTACTTTGAGGGTTAATAAAGTCCATTTTGTTAATCTTCTTTCATACTTCATCCACTTCATTGTTTGTTTCCAAAGAAGTCTTGAAATACGGCAAGGAACCAAATTCCACTTTTCACACCCACATTCCAGCAAGCTTACGATACGATTTCCCGTTGATTCTCCATCGATTGGAAAGAAAACAAGAATTTTGGTAACAATTTTGGCGCTAGAAGGAGGGCTCTTTACTAATTTGGGAGTAAGCAATGGCACCAAAGACTAGGAATCAATTGTCAACAGATGGCAACAATGACAACAATTTTGCCAATACTAATGGTGGAAGTGATGCAAATGGAATCAATACTGTGAATCCAGACTAGAGGAGTCCAGAAAGTGGCCAACCAAATGGTCCAGAGATCGAGTCATTTGATTTGGTCCAACAATTTGCAAGAGTCTTAAATGATCCAGAAAGTGAAATAGCCAAAACTTTGATGGCTATGTCTAAGGCAGCAATGGCACGAAATCAACCAACGGTAGAAGTCCCAGTTAACGTAAACGTTAACCCTGGACAGACCAACAGATATGCTAACCGTAGTACTGAAGTACCTTCTGCACAGGTATTTGATAATCCAACTTTTGAAACTGTTTTTACTGGAATGAATAGAGTTCCAAATAATGTTAGCAATGGTCAAAATCAGAGCTTTTATCAAAATATACCAACTACTGTCCCTATGGGAACAGAGATTGGAAATAATGGAAATAATGCCCATGGAGGGCAAAATATTTATGCAAACATTTTTAGGAATGATAACAGAAACATTCCAAATATGGCTAATGGTGATCCAAATCTTTATGGGTACGATCCACCAAACATAAGAAGACAAGATTATCCATATGGGTATGATATTAGACCTGAAATCCCTTTTCCTCCTAATCAAACTGGAAGGATTCAGGAGCCCTATCTAAGGGCTCAACTTACGAATATTATGCAAGACATGTATGGTCCTAGATTACGAAGAATTGAAAAACCTATGTTTAGGAAATCATATCCAAATTGGGTTGATAATGTGCCTTTTCCTAGGCATTATAGAATTCCAGACTTAGTTCTTTTCAATGGAGAAGAAAATCAGTCAACTATAGAGCATGTTGGAAGATTTCGCCTGCAAATAGGTGAAGTAAATTTGGATGAGGCTCTAAAATTAAAGTTGTTTCCTCATTCTCTTACTAGAACTGCTTTTTCTTGGTTTATTAGCTTGCCTCCGAATTCTGTTCATTCTTGGAGAGAAATGGAAGAACAATTTCATACTCAATTGTTTAAGCATGCACCAGAAATTTCAGTAGCAGACTTGGCAAAAATCAAACAAAAGCCTTCAGAGTCTGTTGAACATATATGAACAGGTTCAAAAAGATCAGGAATCAGTGTCATTTTTACATTCCCGAGTTTGAAATAGTTAAGATAGCCTAGGAAGGGCTTGATTATGATTTTAAGAAATACTTTACTGGAACTGAATTCAGAGATTTATTTGATTTTACTTCCAAAGCCATAGGATATGAGGCTATTCTTATGGAAGGAGAATATAGAAAAAGTAAATCATTTGGTACATATTACCAAGATATAGAGGGTGACGTAGAGATTGATGTTGCCCAAGTGATTGGAAAAGCACCAATTGTATGTGACACTTTAACAAAGGCTGAGAAGCCTGTGAATATGCCTTCATCTCATCCAAATAGGAGAAATCAAGCAAATTTTAGACAATACTCATTTGATTTATCCAAAGCTGATCAACTATTTGATAAACTAATTAATCAAAAGTTCTTAACTTTATCACCAGGGCATATGATTCCTCCTGAAAATGACAGAAAAGGAAAAGATTACTGTAAGTCCCATAATTCTTTTAGACATAATACTAACAATTGTGTTACATTTCGAAATTGTGTGCAGGACCTAATCCAGAAGAGCCTATTACAATATGCTAAGGGAAATAAGGAAGTGATGGGTATTGATATTGATCCTTTTCCTTTGGTGGAAGTCAACATGGTGACTGCCAGATTGAAGAAAGGAAAAATGGGGTCTCAAATTGAAAGAAGGATTCAAGAAGAAGAAGAAATTATGGAAAGAGAAGAGGAGGTACAAGTGAGGCAGAAATTTGAAAATTATTTCTGTTTGAGATGTGATGAGGAGATCAAGTCAGGGGAAGAGATTATTGCAGAAAAAGAGTATAATGGTACCTATGCTAAAAGTTCCATTAGATTCAATACTATGGGAAGTAATGATTTGCAGATTTATGTAGGACCAAAGTTGATTTTTGAAGGTGAAGACCCTGGGATTTTTATACCTTCTGAATCACTCAAATGGTACGGAGAAGATGATGGACCATTCCTATTTAAAGGATATCCTGTGATTCCAGCACTACCAGGGAAACTAGATACAAGCCTAATTTATCCTCCTTCATTTATGAATGAAAGGGAAAGAGGTTTTTACCCAAGGGGTGTAAGATCAAGGGGAAGAATGCCTTTTGTTAGAGGTGGATATCAAGGAAGGATGGCAATTCCACCAAATATCGAGCATCACGGGTGGGATACAGTTAGACATCCCAAGTTCCTAAATGTTAGGGAATTTGTTCCCATTACCAACACTCAGAAAAGGAGGTTACAAGGGAAGATTTCAGAAAGAGAAAGGAGAGACCAACAGATAATGATGGACTCAACATAGTGGTCAGAAATAAAGGCCAGAACAGTTCCAAATCAGGCAGCCCCTGGTTTGGACTAAAGAGTCAACTGTACCAGTTTCAACAGTGCCTAAACAAAAAGCGAAGGAGGTAGAAAAGCCTGGGGGGCAAACAATCAAACCAACCATTACTCAAAGGCTTGGGGGGCAAAGCTCAAGTTCATCCCCTGCTCTATCGATTAAGGAGCAAAAGGCGGAATTCAAGAAGAGCTTGAAAAAAAAGATGGAAGAGTTCCAACAAGTGTTGTTAGAAGATGATGAAGATGATGATCTACTGTTAGTTAACAGTTCAGATATGATGAAAGAAGATTTCAAAGATGACAAGAATGAAGTAGACTCTCAAAAGTCTACCACTTTTGGCCAAGCACTGGATACAATCCAATTCGGGTCAGTTTCCCCTACTAGAATCCATTGCAACATGATTTTAGTTTTGCCAAAAACTTTTCAGGCAAAACCTAATCAACCCACAAGTATAGAAGGGGATGTTGAAGACCAAATAGATGTTACAGTAAAAATAAATGAGCAAGAGGAAGACTCAAAACAGAAGTCTTTTCAAATTGAGAAAGACACAAAAGGAAAAGATGTGGTTGTCTTGAGGACTCCTGAAAATGCCTCGGTCAAGCATTTAAAGCCATTATATATTATGATTCATATCAATGGACAACCTATTAATAAGGTTTTGATTGATAATGGAGCTATAGTAAACATCTTGCCCTCAAAAATGATGAAAATCTTGAACAAAAATGAGTCAGACTTGATCCCAACAGAAATGACAGTTGGAAACTTTGCAGTAGGATGTTCACCTGCTAAAGGTGTGATTTCTTTGCAATTACAAATTGGAAACAGAAAAATGAACACTACTTTCTTTGTTATCGATTCTTCTTCCAATTATAATGCCTTGTTAGGCAGAGATTGGATTCACACAAACGGTTGTGTTCCCTCTTCTTTACATCAGGCATTAATATTTTTGAAACAAGGAGAGGATAAAGATGTTGGTGGAATGAAAGTTTTCTAGGCAGATAAACATCCATACAAAGCAGATACCAACAATGTGGAGGCAGGTCTATATGATGAAGACTTATGGCCGATCAAGTTTGAAGGTTCAGAAGTGAAGTCAGTAGGGGTAAGCCTTACTGAAAGCCAATTCCTTAAATACATTACAGATATTTTTAAGGAAATAAGTAGAGATTTTGTTAGACCTAACATGATACTAAGGTCTAGTGGTTCTAAATCAAAGATTTCTTATGACTAGTGACAATCTGAGCCATGTAAATGAAGAGTTAGCTACTTTAAAAGCTACTTTTAAGAGATTATTTTCTTTTATTGTATCTAGGAAATTAGAGGCTGATGAGCCTATTTCTTGTAATTGGGCAGACTGTGTAGTGGATGATAGTCCTTTGACTTTTAAGGAATTGACTATGGAAGATCTTAAAGCTGTTTCTGCTAAACTTGATGATTATAAAGCAGAAGTAAAAGATCCTTTAGAGGATTTTAATGTAGGAACAAAGGAAAATCCTAGGATTCTTCATGTATGTGCTGCTTTACCTGATGAAATGAAAGATCGTTTGAAGTACTTGTTGTCTGAATTTAAAGATTGCTTTGCTTGGGACTATCCTGATATGCCTGGTTTGATTAGATCATTGGTTGAACATAAAATTCCTTAAAGAGGACTTTGTTCCATATCAACAAATTCCAAGACAGATGACACCTGAAGTTCAAAGAGAAGTAAAGAAAGAAATGGAATGATTATTTAAGGCCAAATTTATTAGGCCTGTTAAATATGTTGAATGGATTTCAAATATTGTTCCTGTAATTAAGAAAAATAGTAAGGTAAGAATATGCATCGATTTTAGAAATTTAAATACAGCATCACCAAAAGATGAGTATCATATGCCTGTTGTAGACCATTTAGTGGATGCAACTGCAGGCCATCGATTTCTTTCTTCCATGGATGGTTATTCTGGGTATAACCAGATATTTATTGTTGAAGAAGATACACACAAAACTGCATTTAGATGTCCAGGGTATATTGGACTGTTTGAATGGATTGTTATGGCATTTGGATTAAAAAATGCAGGGGCAACTTATCAGAGAACAATGAATGTAATTTTTCATGACCTAATTGGAAGGTTTATGGAAGTTTACATTGATGATATAGTAGTAAAATCACATACATTTGATGAGCATATAGACTACTTAAGGCAAGTCTTGATGAGGATGAGACAATACAAGTTGAAAATGAATGCAATGAAATGCGCTTTTGGAGACTGCTGGAAATTTTTTGGGATTTCTGGTTCATAAGAAAGGGATTGAGGTTGATAAAGATAAGGCCAAAGCTATAATAGAAGCACAGCCTCCAACAAATAAACAAGAACTTCAACAGTTTTTGGGACATGTAAATTTTCTTAGGAGATTTATCTCCAATTTATCTGGAAAAACTCTTGCTTTTTCCCCACTTTTGAAATTAAAGTCTCAAAAAGATTTTAAATGGGAAAAAGAACATCAGAAAGCTTTTGAGTTTTTAAAACAATCATTGGTAAGCCCTCCTGTTCTGATGCCACCAATAATTGAAAAACCTTTAAAATTGTATATTTCAGCAGGACACCAATCGATTGGTTGTCTTTTGGCTCAAGATAATGAAAATGGTCATGAACAAGCCATTTATTATCTTAGTATGAGATTAAATGAATGTTAGATAAAGTATAAGCCTATTGAGAAGTTATGCTTAACATTATATTTTTCTGCAATCAAGTTAAGATATTACATGTTACCGTCGACGGTGCATATAATTGCACAGACAGATATCATTAAATATATCTTAACAAGGCCCATATTAAGAGGCAAACAAGGAAAATGGTTGTTATCTCTAATAGAATATGATTTACAGTACGTGCCTCAAAAGGCAGTAAAAGGGCAAGCTTTAGCTGATTTTGTAGCTAATCATCCTAACATGTTAATGGAAAAGGATGAATTTGAGATACATATGATTGAAATAAAACCATGGAAATTATCATTTGATGGTTCTAAAACTGACAGAGGGGTTGGAGCAGGCATAGTTTTTACATCTCTGAAAGGGGAACTTTTACAGTTTTCTTTTCAGTTAGATGAAAGTAGGATTTTGACCAATAATCAAGCTTAGTATGAAGCTTTGATTATCGGTTTAGAGATTGGAAAAGAATTGAATATTAGGTATTTAAATGTTACGGGGGATTCACATTTGGTGATTCGACAAATAATAGGTGAATATAAGTGCAATCATCCTTTGCTAGAATTACAACTACAGAAAGTTAAAATTCTTGTATCATATTTTGATGAAGTACAGTTGCAACATGTTTATAGATTAGAAAATGGTGATGCTAATCAAATGGCACAAATTGATTCTGGAATTAGGATTCCAGAAGGACAAAATGAAAAATTAATAAGAGTCCAAAATAGATTCTTGCGTTTCTCTATCGAAAGAGATAGGAATGATTTTGATATTATGGAACTAAATTTGGTTGATGATTGGAGAGTTCCAATAAGGAAATTCCTAGAGAATCCAAGTGAAAAAACAGATAGAAATATAAAGCAAAGGGCCATTAACTATGTTATAATAGGCAATGATATGTTTAGAAAATCTTCAGATGAAGTATTATTGCTTTGTATTGCTAAACCCCAAACAATGATAGTTATGGGAGAAGTTCATGAAAGAACTTGTGGTTCTCATCAATTTGGAGAGAAAATGAAATGGTTACTTAAAAGATATGGCTATTATTGGCCAACAATAAGGAAAGATTGCATCTCTTATGCTAAGGGATGTCAAAAATGTCAACAATATGGACCCATTCAAAGGGTTCCAGCTTTTCCTTTACAATCAATTGTTAAACCATGGCCTTTCAGAGGTTGGGCAATTGATATGATTGGAGAAATAATTCCTCATTCTTCTCAACAACATGAGTATGTCATGGTAGCTACTGATTATTTTATGAAATGGACAGAAGCTATCCCATTGAAGAGTGTAGCACAAAAAAAGGTAATTGATTTCATTGAGGAGTATATTTTCTGTCAATTTGGTATTCCTGAAACAATTACGGTAGACCAAGCATCTATGTTCAATGGTCACGAAGTAATGACTTATGCTAATTCATATGGAGTAAAAATCTTGAATTCTTCTCCTTATTATGCCCAAGCAAATGGGCAAGTGGAATCTACTAATAAAATTATTGAGAATACTCTATCTAAAATGATAACTGATAATCCCAGAGAATGGCATGATTTATTGCCAAAAGTGTTATGGGCTTACAGGACTTCAAAAAGGGAAAGCACGAGAGCTACACCATATGAGTTAGTATATGGCCAAGCTGCAGTATTACCCGTTGAAATTAATGTTACATCTCATAGAGTTGCTAGGCATTGTGACCCAAATAATGTTGATTTTGAAGAAGCAATGTATAAAGAGTTAGATGGACTAGAAGAGTCCAGAATAGATGCTTTAAATAATATACAAGCACAAAAGAAAAATCTAGAGAGAGTTTATAATAAAAGAGTTCATGAGAAATCATTTGCAGAAGGTGATTTAGTTTGGAAGGCAATTTTTCCTTTAGATAAGAAAAAGAAAAGATATTTTGGTAAATGGTCTCCAAATTGGGAGGGACCATTTCGTGTATTAAAAGTATTGAGAGGTGGAGCTTATCAGTTAGAATCCATTCTTGGAACTGTACATGAAAGAACAATCAATGGAAAGTATTTAAAGGCATATTTTCCATCTCCTTGGGAGTTAATCGATGGATAAAAGAGTTAAAGGTGATTCATACATAAATAGATCATTTGCAAAAGCCTACAAACTAAGGCTTACTTCTCATTCAACATAAAACAAGTTACATTTCCTACTTACAAAAAGGAAATAAAACATAATATTTCCTATTCAAAAAGGAAACAGAATATAAAAAATAGAATTTAAATAATGCCTATAAATTTAGGCATTGACAGGCGCAATAGGGTTACCATCAGCATCAATTCGAATTATTTCGAAATAATGTGAGAAACTCCAAGTGACAAAAACATGGAATTTTTTCCAAGCATAGGTTAGGAATTCATGCTCTTTGTCCCTAGCCATTTCCTCTGCATCCATTTTTATCTTTTTATCTACTAATGGCCTTATGGCCATTACACTCTTCTCAGCTTTAGCCAAGAGATTGGCTCTCTTGTGATTTTTCTTTCGGAGCCAGTTCTGATGTTTCTTGAGTAGAGTTTTTGAGGGGTTCGGTGGTAGCTCCCAGTTGGAGTGATCTAGGTCCAATACTTTGTTATGAAGTTGAACCACTTTCTCATGGTGAACTTCATAATCAACCCAAAAGGGATCATAGTGAGCAGCAGTGCTGGTCTTCATCCAGAGCCTCATAAGAAGCAGTGCAGATTTAAACCCATGAAGGTGGGTAGTAATGAGACTGCTCTCATAAAACTGGAGGGTTTCACATGCCCACAAGAAGTTCAAATATGAGACATGTTCTTCCAGAATGTGGATATCCAGAAAGGCAAAAGCAGCCAGTAGTTCTTTGGCTATATTTTCATCAGAGTCTCTATAAGTCGAATACCCTGCATGGACATGAGATAGTGGAGGGTTGTACCTTAATTTCTCCAATTCTTGGAACCAATCAGGGTTCTTAGGGAGAGGAGAGATGTCAGGCTGATCATCAGAAAAGCCATCAGGAAAACATGGCTTTCTCACCACTTCTTTCCAAAAAGCTTGTTGATTTTTTGCCCTCTCGAAAAGGGATTCATGATTTTCCAAGCTTGGCTTGCCGCCTGCCTCTGCCAATTGAAATGGCATTGGCCTATATTGCATGGAAAGTAGTGAATCCCATAGATTGCCATTGGTTCCTCTCTGACCCAGGGGAATTGATAGCTGACTTTGACATGTGAGCGTCGAATACTTGAGTTGGGATACAGAGGAGGATCCTCCATTCTTACGACCACCCTTTCAGTGGGTGATTTGACGCTCTAAATGGCTGGAGGATTTGATGGCAAAGGGTCATCCCAGCCAAAAATGGCCGTAATGGGAGAGAGTGGTTGATCGACGACATCAAAAGAAGACGAAGGGGTGTGTAGATCAATTTCCATGGCTTCAATTTGACTATGAGTAGAAAAATTACGAAAAATGAGAAGTCAAGTTAGAATAAAAGAGAGTCGATGTGAAACCATTCCATAAAGGTTTAATTTATAAAAGAAAAGATCAATAACGGTTCAGTTTTCTAAGCAGTTAATCGAGCAGTTATTACGCATGATTATCTCCACTATCAGGAAGTGGAGGAGACGGTTGGTGTTTCCCATGGAGTGTCATTGGTTTATCCCATCGATGAAGAGTTAATATTTAGCCACGATTTATATCCACTATCAAGAAACGGAATAGTCGGTTAATGGTTTTATGATTTCCTATGAAGTGACCTTATCAATAAGGGTTGACGAAAAGTCATAATTTGTTGCTTCAAGTGTAAAGAGGTAAACGGGTGAGGTTTGGTATTTCCCTATCGATTCCGAACGGGAATTGATTAGAGATCCTTATAATTTTGAAAAATGCAGGAATGAGATAAACATACTCAAAATTAATATAAATGTTCTTATCACAGAAAACAAAAGCCATAAAAGCCTGAAAAGTAGGCTAAACATTACAAGAGAATAAAAGATACAACTAAAGAAGCCCGAAACATATAGGCCAAATTTACAGTTGTATTATACAGACTAGCTAATGATTCTTGGACTTAACTTCCAAGAACAACTTGGAGAAGTAGCTCCACTTGCTATTTGTAGCATGGTATTTCTCTTGATATTTCCGAAAGTCAGTGTTGGCCATTGTTATGATGGCTTTAGTCCCTTGCTCATCACAGGAGATTTTGGACAATTCATGATTGATCAACTCTTTCCGTGCTAATAAAATTTTCTGTTGCTCATCGAGTTGACTTAAGCGTGCAAGGAGTTCAGCCTTTTCATTCTCAATTTGTTGCAATTCATCCTTCAGCTGATGAATGTCGCTCCCCATTGTGTCCAATTTTGTTGAAATAGCTGCAAATTGACTGAGAGTATCTTGCTTGTTCTTCATTTCTTTCTGGCAATAGGCTGCTATTGTCAGACTCTCGTTTATAATTGAGCCAAACTCCTCAAGTTTGATTTGCTCAGATAATGGAAAAACCTTCTTGGATATCAAATAATTCACACAGCTAGTAAAAGCTGTAGTGTGATCAGTAGCAATTTCCGATAAAGGAAGCTCAAGCAACTCAAAGAAGGTTTTCATTTCACCTTTGGTCTCTTCACTAAGTTCAGAGGAATTTGGAGGAGTCAAAGATTCAGAAAATTCAGAAACGGACCTTGAGTAGAATTCAGAATATTTCTTGATTTTAGTCAGCATGAGGTCCAAGTCAGAGGTTGGTGAATTTGTTGTCAAATCAGCATCAGCCCTATTAACAAATGGAGGAGAGGCCATTGGAGTTGTGGATTTAATGATCAAATCTGGGGTGTCGATTCCCATTTCAGTTTGTGGCTGTTCTAGGACCTCAGTAGCCTCAATCGATGGTTCCATTGAAAGAAAAGGCTCTGGCACTATTTCTCCTTGAGTAGGAGAATGGATCTCTGGCTGTTCAACATTAAAAGTCTCCTTTTCTACAGGAGGTTCAACTTCCAGAATCGTAGGAAAATTAGGAACTGAACTCAAAATGATAGGATCGAATGGTAAAACCCCTGGGGAAGTTGAAATGTTTCCCATGTCAGAAATATTGTCATCTTCATCCAAAATTGGTGCTGGACGTTTCAAAGGTGAAGGGGCATTAGATGAAAGATCAGGTTTATTGACAGAAGAGGAATTGACAGGAGTTAACAGGTTTGTAATCGAACCTTTGTCTTTATCACCTTCATCATCTGATTGAAGTGCCAGTTGGAGTTTTCTCCTTGTTTTCTAACATAAAAGAAAAGAAATGAATCAATAAAGGACTAAAATATGATATCTAAGTCCAATAAAATAGCAAAAAAAATGAAATTATTACCCTTTGAAATGTTACCAATATCTCTGAGTCCTCAGTTATCTCTATCAGACTTGTCTGTCGATCAGGTAAGTTAAGTCCCTTCATTGCATCTGCCATAAGTGGGGAATCTCGCAATGTATCTTGGACTTGAGAACTCTTGGTTCTTTTCTTTGTTGGAAGTAAAATCTCAGATTTCTTCCCTTTATCTTGACCTCTTGGACCTCTTGGTTTAGAAACAGGAACTTTCTTAGGAACTGAAATTATGAGAAATCAATAATAAGAATATAACTCTTATGACCATTAAGTAAGGGATGATTTCATAAACATAATAGAGGATACCTGGCAAGGAATCTTCAGGGTCAAGCCTCAAAAGACAGTTACTCAACTCTTTGTTGAATATGGTAGGTTTGACAACAATCCCAAAACAACTTGAATTCTGAAGTGAAAGAAGGATCGGCCACAAAACTCACAAGTTGGAAATTGGCTTTGATACCTTGAAACTGACCAATCAATTCCGTGATCAAAGAAGTTTGAGTTACATTTGGCCTTGTCTTAGCCAAATCCTTAATCCTTGAATGAGTATGAGGGACAGGGATCCCTTGCACCAAGCCAAACTGTCTAGCACATTGATTTGGCATATAAACTTCAAAACTGCAGTTTGAAAAGCGCGTAGTTGATGGAGAGAATCCTATCGATAGGAACCTCAAGATCAAGATACTAGCCCAAAATTCATTGACCATTTGGGCTGGAACTAAAAATTTAAGGATGGGTTCTATCCTTTTTGATGCTGAGTAATGGCAGTCCTTAAAAGGAAGCCAATTAGGTAGTTCTTAAAAAACAGGGCTATAAAAAGCCTTGAAATACCTCTTGAAAGATGAATCTTCATGTTTGGGTTCATGAGCTAATAAGTGTTCCGCATAGCTCAAGCATTCGCCCCCATCTTTCCTCTTCGAATAAAAACTCATGGGCTTAAGATATGGAAAGTAGGCGTACAGTCATGCTTGAAGGATCCAGAAGGGACCACCACAATTGCTAGTGATTTTATTTTATGTGAATGTCCACAATCCTTTATATAATGTCTCTAGCACAAAGGGAGCTAATGCAAGCTTCGCATCTTGAGCCAAGCAAATGGCTAAGCGAAAATATTCCTTGGTAATCTTCAAACCAGACACACATAGTACGTATTTGTTGAGCCAATACAAGTAAAATGCTACTTTTTCAGTAAATGATGGCTCTCTGAGATCAGAAGTACTGAAAATGGATATAAAATTTGCATAACTCCATGAGTTATCAAAATCCTCGAACGGTGGATCACAAGGGTGATGATCCAGGGCATCATTAACTTCTGTGCCCGTACTCGATAGGCCAGTCAGATGAATAACGTCCAAAATAGTGAGACTCATGGGGCCATACGGAAAAACAAAAGCGTTGGATGAAACAGACCAAAAACAAGCGGCAGCAGCAATCAAATTAGGGTTAAATTCGAAGGCCTGTGTAGATAGGTCTATAGCTTCATAAATACCCATTGCATGCCACGAGAGATGTAAATATCTCTTCATACGATCAACCCACTTTGCCCAAGATGGGAATACGGTGGGCCATGATCGAATTGTTCCTTTGGTATTCCAGCCGGTGCGATGGAGACCTGGGAGCGAAAAGAGCAAAGGCTCGTCGAAATTCACCGGATAGTAGGTTGGTAATGTTTCAAGAGAATTTGGAGAATAAATAGGACCCAATACGAATTTGGAGGGATAATTAACTACAGGAATGAAATAGAGAAGTAACTGAAGTGCCTCACTTAGACATTGAGGGTACCTTGGAAAATATGACTCCGTTGGGGTCTCAGTTTCTTGAGAACGCGATTCTTTCTTCTTGCTTGACTGAGGAGTCGATGACTTGGAAGAAGCCTTTGAGGCCATTGCTTTGATTAGTAGAGCTTTCTTGGGAGCGATCGATTCTGGAGTTGATTGTTTGCAACGGTGCCCTAATTTTTATAAACGAAAGGGTATATATACGTTGGAAGAACCCTGTGTATTGATCACGCCTTTTAAAGAGGTGAAGGAATTATTTATTCGAGTTAAATGATTTTAACTCAAATAAATAAGGGGGGCATTGTTTGTACCATAACTGAGATTTCCTTTTACCCGTCGATCGGGCGACACGTGGCAAGGGTAAATATGGGCAAATAAAAGAATAGAGTGGACTCACCTTAATTAATTAGGATGGAATTGAATCGATGATGAAACTATGAAAAGTCTTGTCCGTCGATTGGCCAACACGTGGCGTATTTTTATGGTCCTTTGGTCCGTCGATCAAGTGACAGATGTCAAAGGGAATTAAGTCCCATGATTCCATGATTAAAGAGGATGTTAACCACAATTAACGAAACAGTTTTCCAGACATGGGCATGATCGGCAGTTGAAGAAGTTACTTCGCCAAAATTTGAAGGAGTTCTAACTGCTACTTCGGAGGGAAGATTTGAATTCAAAAGTGAAGGGATCTCTATTTATAATCAAAGTGCAAGACAATTTACGAACACACAAATAACGCCAATCAGGCCTTTATCTTTTCTTTTCTAGGAGTAGAGTTAACTTGTAATTGTTCACTCAATTATCTTGATTGATTGTTCTTCTACTTTAAGGGTTAATAAAGTCCATTTTGTTAATCTTCTTTCATACTTCATCCACTTCATTGTTTGTTTCCAAAGAAGTCTTGAAATACGGCAAGGAACCAAATTTCACTTTTCACACCCACATTCCAGCAAGCTTACGATACGATTTCCCGTTGATTCTCCATCGATTGGAAAGAAAACAAGAATTTTGGTAACAATTAGGACGAAAGACATCGATTGTCTTATGATTTACTCATTTTGTATTTTTTAGACAATTATTTTGAATTTGTCTAAGTTCTTTGTAATGATCTTCATTTTGTAAGTGCCGTTGAACATTATAATATTCTTACTTTAAAAAAAAATAATAATCAGTCACCTCATTCAAACTTGCGGTAGGTGGCCCAAAGAGTCAAAAACTCTCCTCTTGGAATACAATAACCATTATAATATCCTCAAAATGTATTTTCAGGGGCGTATTAGGATTTTTTTTTAGCTTTGATTTTAAAATAGTCTTCTATATATTATTTGTACCCTTTCTTTTTAAAATATTTCTGACCCATATTAATTCGTACATAAATTCCCTTGGTTATGAAAACTGTTTGTATGAGAACTGTCTCTATGAAAAATTGCTATAAGAACTCTCTATGAGAACTCACTATGATAACTGACTATGAGAACTAAGCTATGAAAATTGAAAAATATACAGTTTACATAGTCTCATTACACATTATAATACACAGTTCACATAATCTTACCACACACTACAATACACAGTTCACATAGCTCCAATACACACAGTTCATATAATAAAAAATACACAGATCACATAATCTCACCACACCCTAAAAATACACAGTTCACATCACTACAAGAAATTTAGGATCTCCCAACGATTTTTTAGCAACGGTTAAAAAAAACCATCGGTATAGATGATGTATAGTAACGGTTTACAAAACGTTACTAGAAACAGGACTATAGCAACGGTTTTCATGTGACCGTTAGTAGATTACAACATTATAGCAACGGTTTTCATTAACCGTTACTAAAAATTGGACTATAGCAATAGTTTTCATTAACCATTGCTAAAAATGGGACTATAGCAACGGTTTTCAAGAACCGTTACTATAAACTGGTCTATAGCTTCGGTTTTCATTAACTGTTAGTAGAAATCGGATTTAAAAAAAAAGAATTAAAAAAAATCGATTAGTATAGTATAAATATTAAAAGGTGTATGATTTTTCGCAAGTTATAGGCTAGCACAATTGGTTCGCACATGCGCGTGCACACACGAGGTCGGAGGTTTGATTCTCAGAAGGAGCAAGAATATTTCGCCCGCCACGCGGGCTGCCATGTCAATGCCATGTAGACTGCCACATGGGTGCCACGTCAGCGCCACGCGGGCGACATGTGGCTGCCACGTCAGTGCCACGTGGAGGCTTACGTCACACAGTGGTTGGTTTTTTAAAAAATGAAAATTGCCTTTAGCAACGGTTGCTAATGAAACCGTTGGTAAAAAAAAATCTGTACCAACGCTCGTCAAAACCGTTGCTATACCTCTATAGCAACGGATATATTGCAACGGTTTGGCCAAACCGTTGGTATAGCCTAAACGAGTCTCTACCAACGGTTTTTGAATTTTTTGGCAACGCTTTCGACCGTTGCTATAGAACGATTTTCTTGTAGTGCATAGATCCCACACACAATTTCCATAGACCCAACATACACAATTTGCTTAGACCCAATCTACACAATTCGTATAGAAAATACATAGTTCTCATATTTCACATAGAAAAATAATCCAATTCTCTCTTGCCAACGATACAAAAAAGAATAAGTGACTCACCTTTGTCTTCACTGTTTGCTTCATATCCATCCCAAACCCCACCAATTCATTCATCTTCTTTTTTCCCTTCTTCTTTCTCTTTCGTAAATTGAAGGCCAAAACCAAAACGCACAGCATCCACATATTATTTGAAGAGACTTTTCACCTTAAAATTATATACTGATTCACCTTAAAATTCACAAAGACTTTTCCTGCCAAGAGAGGGATTTGTGGAAAACCCTCGAACGGACTTGATCGGCTAGGAGTGGGTTTTGACATCTAGCAGGTACTGATTAAGTGATTATGGATCATAAGTTCTTGGGAAGAACTTCTTGGACTCGATGTCGGCCCACGAATCAGAAATGGCGGTGTACATGTCCAGTAGTCGGAACACTTCTCCAGCCACCTTTACTTCTTTCCGATCTGAGGACGTCTTTGGACTGGACCGGTGATTCAGGGTCGTCGGAGGGCGGGGCGAGTTCGAGTTGGCGGAAGCGTTCGATGGTGCCGTCTTTGTCGACTCGGAAGAAGGGGGAAGTTGTGGGTTATTTCAGTTGGGGTGGAGTCCATTATAGAGCAGAAGGGACTGGTTTATGAACATAACGACATAACCAAGCCTGTCCGGGAGAGAAGAAGAGATTTTCTTCATCTGGGTTGAACGGAGCAAAAAAGTCATTACTCAACATAAAACCAATCTAGCTTCGAAAATAATATTCAGGGTTGGGATCAAGCTGAACCTAAAAACTAGGGACTGCCTCTAATTTTTTATGTATCATTTTGTTTCAAGTATCTTAGTTAGGATTATATACGTGAGCAATATGCTGCATAAACAGATTTATGAGCTCATATCCAAGCATAAATGTGTCTAAGACTGTCTGATGCACGTGGCCCCTCATTATTTTGTGCAATTCAAGTTTATCAAATGATTCTGAATATATTTGTGTTTAAATATGTACTTACAAATCTGTGAGACTAGCTCTCTTAATATAAACAAAATTTTCATATCGTGAAAATTGTAAAGTTTGTGATACAACTAACATTAACCCAAAAAAGATTATTCCGATAATTAAATCATGAAACTTAAAGAGTTTGCTCCCTTCAAGATTTCAGCTTTCAAATAGCTCAGACACTGTAAACTCTTTTGGACTAACCCATGGGATCATTGGGATTGGTCTGCTTTTGAATTAGTCAGACATGCCGGCTGGGCACATGGGCCATGAAAAAACTTTTCCAGCAATTAAATATGAAAAAATGACGGTCAATGACATGTTTTGATAATTAATATTCGTCAAAGACATGATAAAAACATTTGTTAGTGCTGAAAATATCTTTGACAAATATTAATTATCAAAACACGTCATGAACCGTTATTTTCCCATTAAATATATGTGTGCATATCGTTGGTCTTAGTATCAATGTTATTTTCTACTACATCACAATCAGCATTCTTGTTTTTAAATGACCTCGTTCGCTTAAATGATCACACTCACTTAAATATCTGGAGTCGCCACTGCTTGCACTTACAGTCACCTAACAAGAGAGCTATTTGCTAACAACTTGAACTTATCAACATACAAAAAAGCTAGGGGTAATTTTTTGAGTGACCATGCAAAAATCAGCTCAATTGGATATTTGTAAAGTAATTGATCCAATCTTTAAATTTCTCATTAAGACTTTAGGATTATGAATTTTGAATGAAAACTTGAAGTTTAGACCAACAACTTACACGTATCTTATTGAGCTAAGTTTTTACAAGACCACTTAAAAAAATTATTTTGAAATTAATAGTCGGACTCTCAATCACATGCTTCACATGACAGATAGTCAGATACTACCGGATAAACATAGGCTTGCCCAATGTGCTTGACTGAACTCAAGGACGGTACTGTTGTGTGTCCATTTTATAATAGGATGTTCAAACTAATTTGTTGGCATCTTAATTAATTTTACAATCTTGAAATTCATGACTGACTAACCATTTCGCGAGACCTCTTTTGGTTTAATAATCGTGGAAGATTATATTTTGTGTTTATCCAAAAAAAATCACCTTTAGTAGTTTTGCCTCAATTTTTAATGAATTTTCGGTTAGTGTCGACAAGAGAAATTTAAGAAGTAAAATCTTATAATCAAAACCTTAAAATTAAGGATTCACTAAAAATAAAACTAATCCAAAAGAAACAATTTTTTTTTACTATTTTTTGAGGACGATGATTTTCACACTCCATTTTTATATATGCACTCCATTTCTTATTTTTTGTCAAACTTTGATATGAAATATTTCTACTAAAGACAAAAGAAAGGAGTGCATACATCAAAAGAGGTTTTTTTTTTTTATCCCATAAACTATGCAAATTTTTTCTACTTAGTCCCTAAACTATCATATCGTTACCTACTTAGTCTAATAGATAATGAAAATTAGAAATTTGGACGAAAAATGTCACGTAAGACCATATTTGGGACCCTGTAAAGCAGATTCTTGATTATGAGAGCCTTAGAGATAAAAAAAATTAATTATGACTCTTTAGGATAAAATAATTAGAAAAATATGACCTTCGCATCGATTCAAACAAATTAAAAATTGGAGTACTTAAATTTTTTACAAGGTTCATAGATTAGAATCTTACGTGGCATTTTATAGAGACTAATACATACATTTTTTTTTAAAGACTGAGTGCTTTATATATAATTTAGACTGTTTATAAATAAAAAAATATGGTTAAAAATTAAGCACTCTAATTTTCATTCCATGTGAACCGGTGTGAAGATATTATTCTTCTAATCATTTATGATAAAAGTTATAATTAATTTTTTTTTCTAGAGCTCTCATAATCAAGTATCTGCTCTAAATGGTCTCAAATAAAAAAAAATTATCATAGCCCTATAGATAAAAATTAATCATGACTTTTTAGAATAATATGATCAAAAAAATAAGATCTTTGTACCATTCCAAACAGATTGAAAATTCGAGTACTTAATTTTTTTAGAAGGTTTATATACTAAAAAATATGGTTACAAAATTAAGTATTCCAATTTTCAATCTGTTGAAATTGGTGTGAAGGTCTTATTTTTCTGATCATTTTATCCTAAAGGGTCATAATTATTTTTATCTTTAAGGCTCTCATAATCAAGTATCTGCTCTATAGGATCCCAAACAGACCTTACAGGATATTTTCCGTCCAAATTCTTAACTTCCATTATCTATTGGACTAAGTAGGTAACGGTATGATAGTTGAGGGGATGAAATTGTCAAATTAATAGTTTAGGAACTAAATAGAGAAAAGATGCATAGTTTGAGGGATATAAAGAAAAAACACTCTGCATCAAAATAGTGAGTGTGGAAATCATTTTCCTAATTTTTTATTTATTTGATTTTTCTAGTTTGGTTCTTTTGTTTACTTTTCTAATTCTTCTTATCGAGACAAATCAACAATGCACACAAAAATGAACACAAAACCACGAAAAACCGAAAGAAATTAGATTAAAATAGCCTTGCAAACTTAGAAAAAAATTCAAATAAAATAGCCTTGCAAATTTAGAAAAATTATATTAAGCCTGGTCAGCCCTAAGCATCAATTTAAAAAACTTTACTCAATTTGACTCAAACTTTTATGTTTTGGGTGGAAGCCACCATGCAGTATAAATTCATTATTATTAATATTTGGGCTTCTTCCAAGCTGGTCTGTTTTTGTCTCCATTCAGCTGATACCAAATTGTCACGCCTTCGATTTTTGAACATAAAAATAATATTCCATATGTAAAACATCATCTCATCCATACTAACATACTCATGAATGTCACGCCAATGTCATCACATAGACAAAACTCCTTTCAAACCGATATCCACATGTTTACATTTCACAAATTACATATTCCCTTAGTCCATTTTTAATTGTTCTGTTTCGTAATTCCAACTTATTAAAAAGACTTATCATTACGCCTTTTACATCAACTTTTACCTCTATTTTCTCTCATTACCCTCTATGAAAATATCATCATTATATTTTTACTCACTAACTTTTCAAAATGAAATCTACTTTTATGGACAAAATGAAAAATTCATCAACTTTTACCCATTAACTTTGCAAAATGGACACTTATTAAGGGACAACCCAAAATGGAATATTAGACTCTAAAAAAATGACGGAGGGAATAATAGTCAGGAGATAGAAATATTACATAGTGCTACATTTGTCTTAAGATAAAGATATGACATTTAAGTTACAATTTCCTTTCAAAACATAATTAGACAAGGTGGCAAAGATACTCTTTTAACATAAAGCTCCAACGACATCCGGAAATGCACCCTGATACTCCATGCTATACACCTTGATTGAGACCTGAAAATGGAAGGGTTGAGCTACACTAGTTCAGTAAAAAAATATCCAACTAACTTTAATTTACATGCATATGGGATGACAGGTACCAAAGAAATATATATTTTTAATTTAAAAAAGCAACGATTTTCCGAATGCAAGTAGAAAATGCAGCACTATCCTTATTTTAGACTACTCAAAGTTCTCTTTCACATACACATCAACACACACATCAACTATTTCTCATCTGAGTTTATCTTTTATAGAATTGCAATCGTCGAGTTTTCAATGTAAGTCCGAAGTGCCAATACCAGAGTAAACCCTCCTCAATTCATTGCACCTCACCGTACCAAAAATTCATTATGTCCCCAAATACACAGTCTCAACATTTATCGTAAAAGCAACGAGTAGAACACCACAAGGATAGCCACAAGTAGTCAAAATGGAAATACACTCCATAACTCTAGCATACCAAAGGATGCATAAACCGCGCACAAATAGGAACTCTATGAACAATGCTTATAACTATGAAATCAAAACGAATTAATTAATAGTATATCAAACATGCCTTTGAACTCCATCCCGCGTACGCTATTCTTTCTAATTCTAAAGTATCCACTTCCGTATCACATTTGTCACATTTCCCTTCAATCTTAATATATATTGTGAATTTCCTGGCGACATACCGAATGATGGACCTAGAGACATTCTGGGCAATTAGAATTCCGTACATCCTTTTCACATTCCGAACGATTAGGACCCGTAGCACTTTTCACATTCCGGAAGATTAGGACCCGTAGGCCTTTTCACATTTCGGGCGATTAGGACCCCGTAGCCCTTTTAACATTCTGGGCAATTAGGACCCGTAGCCCCCACCTAGCACCCCACCCGTTCGTTGGGTCTAGTACGTGTCCACCATTTGTGTTAATGTCAACGTATCACATTTTCGTCATTCTCCTTCAATTATTCATTTAAATTACTCATTGAATCTCCACGTATCAAATATTTATTTTAGAAGTTCAATATCTTATAATTATGAGAAATTATCCAATGTTAAGAAAACTCTATTTTACACAAGTAATGCTATATGTACCGATTGGGGGAGGGAAAACGTACAGACGGCAGCTGGACGGCTGATTCGAGCCGTCCAAAAATTCTATAAAAAAAAAAACCGATGGGGCTAATGCGGAAATCAATGACATCCGAGGTGTATAGGGTGCTTGATCAGAGCAACCCTTTTTCGTGTATTATCACGAAAAAGGATTGCTCGGGTCAAGCACCCTACACACTAGATGCCGTTGATTCTCGCGTGGGCTCTATTGGTTTATTTTTTTTGAAATTTTTGGACGGCACGGATCGGCCATCCGGTGGCCGGAGACGGCCCGGCGCGGCCGGTTGGTACGTTTTCCCTCCCCCCCTTCCGGTACCTATATCTTTACTCATTTTACACACTTGTTCCCATTTCCACACTAGACTTACCGTAATAAGAAAATATCATATCATGCTGCCACAATACCAAGTGTGCCCAAATATTCAAGCTTAAGTAAAGCCATCAAAACAATCCAATAAAAATGAATCAGTAGTTTCGTCATCAAGAAGCTTACACACCCATGTCAATATTTCAAGTCTCAGACCATCCTCAACCGTATTATCTATCCCATCTCTTTTGCTCATTTCTCATTCCAATCCTAATCCATTTCAGACCATTGGTATACAACTCTAAGTTCAGGGGAAAACAACACCTACGCTATACATTCCTCATTTCCTCGATAAGTATTTGTTACCCTACGTATTCCCATACTTCTAAGTTCTTAGACAACCATCTTCCTTTGATCATTCTCATTTTTCGTTAAGTTCATTATTCACTTCAGGTTGGATACTTTTAAAGGCTCAATCCCATGAATATAATTAAGGGAGTCCAATCCCAAGAGAACCATTCATTTTACAACACATACTCTTATCTCATCACTAAAAACACTTCCTCAATCAATTCATTGATATACCAAGCAATCATCTACATCCTCATTATCACAAAGCAATGTTGAAACAATCCATTATAAACCAACCATGGTATTGAAATTTTCACGACTAAAATCGCGATGACAAAAAAGAGAGGGTACAAGCTTACTCAAAGGCTGAAGCCAATACAAATGAAATTTCAAAGTGATGTTGCCAATGATCTCACATGTGTTCCCGGATTGTTAAAACAATACTGGATGTTACCAGTAACATCGCGTGTATTTTCTAAATAAAATTTCAGCAAGCAAGGGTATCGTTGGGTATCAATACCCAAGCAATCACGGTCCAGAGAGAAGACGGGTATCGATACCTACTGGTTTTCTGCGCGCGATTCCCAGATTTTGCAGATTTCAACATACTATGACAAGGGACGATCAAACACCAAAAACTACACCCAATCAACACATATAAACATATAAAGAGAGAGGAGAGATCCCTACCTCAAGGGTTTTGAACAAAACCCCAAAGATCCAAGCAAAGCCTTAATTCTCCAAGCTTGAAATCGGCCAAGAGCACCTCCTCTGACTTATCCCACGCGATCTACAAGCCGAACCCACTTGGAAGCATCCGCATTGTAATAAATAAATGGATGTGAATAAGCAAATTTAACAACAATGCTCAAAAAACACCTCACATTGTAATAACCAAAGTTACAAGTCTTTTAGTAAATAACCAAATTTCACTTATTCCATAACCAAACTTAACAACTTTTACCAATAACCAAAACTCAATAACCAAACTCAACAATCAAACTCAATAACTCAAAAACACCCTATATTGGAATCGTCTTATCGAGACGAATAATTTGGTGTGGTCGGGTGCATGATTAAAACTCGTTTGCTATTGGACAAATGTGCATTGTGTATTGTGGGATTTTTTTTGGTTAAGGATACAAAAATAACCAATGTGGAGATAGAGATTGTTAAGTTTGATTATGAACTAAATGGATAATCAAATGCTGACGTGGCACATTTTGATTATTAATTTTGATTAATACCATTGCGGATGCTCTAATATACTTGTGTTTTCAAGGAATTTGATCTCTTCGAAGAGACCCATGAGTGAGATGGTGAGAGCCAAGTACGAGCGAGATGTGAGGTGTACGTGAGAAGGAAAAAAAGAAGGGGAAAATGGGTCTCCTGACCCAGAAGTTGATTTATATACAAGTTTAAATAGAGTACTATTTACATTTCCTCCCTTTATATACTAAATAAGGCACCACTTCAAATCCCACAAGAAACTAGTTACCATTTACATTCGAACAACTTAAGCGCATATTATTAACATTTAAATTAAGGGCAAATTTTTGTAGTCATCCCTCTAGTTTTGCAGTTGTCTCAATTTCATCCATCTAGTTTCAATTGTCTTAATTTCATCCCTGTAGTTTGTTTTACGTTCCATATTGGTAAAATCGTTAACATCATTAAAGAAACTAACGGAAAAAATATGATTAAAAAATTAAATGCTATAATTTTCAATCCGGTTAAACCGGTACGAAGATATTATTTTTTTGATCATTTTATCCTAGATGATTGTAATGAATTTTTGGCTTTAAGGCCTTTTAACGAGCACCCGAAGACTCCTTATTTAGTTTCAGGGCTCTCTCAGGGTGCTCATTGAAATGCCTTAGAGCCAAAAATCCATTATGACTATTTAAGATAAAATGATCAGAAAAATAAGATCTTCGCACCGGTTCAACCGGATTGAAAATTGGAGCACTTAATTTTTTAATCATATTTTTTCCGTTAGTTTCATTAATGGTGTTAAAGATTTTACCAATTTGGAACGTAAAACAAACTACAATGACGAAATTGAGACAATTGAAACTAGATGGACGAAATTAAGACAACTGTAAAACTAGAGAGACGACTACAAAAATTTGCCCTTAAATTAAAGAACTTACTCTACAGAGAGTACAAATGGTTATTTTTGAAATTTTTTGTTTTCTTTCTAATGTATTATGTTACTCTGCATAGAGGTCGGGTACTACATATAAACTATTGAACTTCAAAGTATACTTAGTTACGCACATGAATTGTTCGATGAAATGTGTGAGTGGAACTTTAGGTGTGTTCAACGCTAGTGAATTTCACTAGTTGTTCATGGTTATTTTTGAAAGAGCTATTTTGTTGTGTTTTGAAATCTAGTAAATTTCATGAGTTCAAAGTTAATGAAATTCACGAGCTCGAAGCTAATGTTATTCACCAGTTAGTGGTTGTGTTTTAAAATCCAGTGAAATTCATGTGCTCAAACTAATGAAATTTACGAGCTCGAAACTAACGAAATTCACTTGACAATTGTTGTGTTTTAAAATCCAGTGAAATTCACGAGCTCTAAGCTAATGAAATTCACGAGTTCAAAGCTAATGAAATTCACTTGGTGGGTGGTTGTGTTTTAAAAATTCAGTGAAATTCATGAGGTCTAAGCTCGTGAATATTTAGAACTCATGAATTTCACGAGATTCGTGGTGCTTATGTTCTTAAATAGCTACTGAGATGGTGAAATTCATGAGTTTGAAAGCTAGTGAAATTCACTAGGTAAAATCTATAACTAGTGAAATTTGAAATCTAACAAAAATTAGTGAAATTTGAGAAGTAGTGAAATTTCGCCGAAAAAAGTCACCGGCCGGAGTGGTCACTGAAATTAGTGAAATTTGAGAAATAGTGAATTTCACTAATTTTTTGAAGTAGTGAAATTTCGATAGAAAAAGTCTCCGGTTGGAGGTGGTCACCGATGGGAAGTGGTTGTGGGGTAAAGGTGGAAGGGGGTGATGAAAACTTTGAAAAAATAATAATGATGTGTGAAATTATATTTAGTTAATGGTAAAAAGATAATTTTCATATGAGGCTGTCCTTAGAGGTAAATAAAAATTGAGTACATCCTTAATGAAAATTAAGTACTAATTTTCTAGACCCACTTTTCTGTTAAGTGATTTGCCCTAAATTATTAAGCGACGACGGTGTGAATTCTTTAAAGAGCTGTGAATTATGAAGATGTGAAAAAATGACAAGAATAAAATAATAAAAACATCTTTTAAAAGGATATTGACAGGATAGTATGACAAAAAAAAAAAAAAAAAGGTGGCCCGAAACTCCAATAAAAAAATGGGGCCGATCTGTTATTTCCCGTTAATATTATTTTTGAAATGAACCATCCATTATGAATGATTCGCCATATAATATAAGTTATGATTGTGATTGTAGCACTTTAAAAATTAATGGAAGAGCTCTAAAATTGAACTGTGTTGATACACAAAACGACACCGTTTTGGAGCCCGCCATCAATTTTTTGGAGTTTTAAAATCAGTTTCCTATGGGCTTATTTCGATGAGGTATTAGGTTTGGAGATATTATGTAAGAAGAGGGGATTGGATAGTCGGAGGTATTATGTAAGAAGAGTGAGTCCACATTGATGTGACGGATGGATTAAATAATACTTTATTTGGATGATGAATAAAATGAGGGGATAAGGTTGTTTTGTAATTGAATGGAAGAGAGATGAGGTATTATAAGGGTGGATTCCACATTGATGTAAGAATGGTGAGTCCACATTGATGTGACGGATGGATTAAATAATACTTGATTTGGATGATGAATAAAATGAGGGAATAAAGTTGTTTTGTAATTGAATGGAAGAAAAATGAGGTATTATAAGGGGGGATTCCACATTGCCGGCTCCACCTCAGCCATGTGTAAGCCCCCCTCGGGGGGTATTAAGGGGTTATGGAGGAGGGGTATTAAGATATCCATCGTTATTAGCTTGCCAAACCACACCACAGAAAAGGACCCACATATTAGAAGAGTGTATATTACAATATCCCTTTATATTGTGGCATCCAAACAGGCCCTAAAGTTATATATAATGCCCCCGACCAAAAAGAAATCTGAAACCCGATCCACCCACATGGTTTGATGATCCTATTCTTCGTCAATAATCTCAACCTGTTCTCTCTCTCTCTCTCTCTTCAATGGCAATGGCAACAATCAACCTATCATCATCATCACCAATCCGCAGCACCTCCTCATCTTTACTCTCTTCTTCTTATTCTCCCCAAACTACCCCCACCCATGCATTCTACTCCCACCCCAAGAATCCCTCCCATCACTTCCCCTCCATAATAATCTCTCTCCGACCCAAAACCCTAACTAAATCTCGCCTTCGAACCGCCGTTGTTTCTGCTGTCAAGAAGCTCTCCGAGACTAAGCCGGTCGGAGTTCCCCCGGAATCTGAGGAAATCGCCGGGACTTTCCCGGCGGTGGCCGGAGTGTACAGCGTTTACGATCAGAACGGGGACCTTCAGTTCGTGGGTCTGTCTCGGAACATTGCGGCCAGTGTTCTTGGTCACAGGAAATCGCTGCCGGAGCTCTGTTGCTCCATTAAGGTAATCTTAGCATCTCCAGCCCTGACCCATTTTAAACCCAAATTCGGGTGAAATTTGGGGTAAAAATTCCAATTCGGGGTATGCCTTCTCCAGTGCTACTCCCTTATTTTTTCCGGCAAAATTTGGGTCAAAATGGCACATTTGTAAATAATAAGAAAGTGAAAGTGGGGTTGAGAAAAAAAGGTTTGGATTTGGGTGACCCTCATTTTGGGAAGAAAAAAGGTAGAGCTCAAAAAAGGGTAGGCAAAATGGTGTGCAATTGGAGATGAATTTTTAGTGTTTGGAGTCAAATTTTGAGTTTTCGTAGGAAAAAGGTTAAGGATTGGAGATGCTTTATGCATATTTCGTTCAGATTCCACCGTAAGAAAATGGGATGTTGTGGTATGCCTACTTAGAGCATCTCCGATGGTTGGTGCCAAAATGGCAATGCCAGCTCTCAGTGCACTAGAAATTCCATAACTTAAAAGTTGTTGCTCCAAAGATGTGAATATCGCTTCTTTATTTTCTTAACACAAACAAATGTGCATGCCATTTGTGGGTCCTATCAGGAGAGAGATAGAGAGGAGAACCACACTGAACCAATCAATGTTCTAAAAATCGCTCGGCGTTCGTCGCTCGGTCGACCACCTTCAAGCTTCAAGGCCTTTTAATCGCCGATTAATCGGCTTGTAACAATTAATCGGTTTTATATATATACACACACACACACATACACACACACCCCAATGACAACCCTTATGAAAAAGTAGTAAAGTACTACGAAATAACTAGTCAATACAATGAGAAGTTTAATGTTCACAGTTCAACTTCATACCAAAGGACACCAAATACGAAATTACTAGTCAATTACAAACCAAATAAAATCAAGTACGGAATTACTAGCCAATTACTCTTTACTCATCCTCTTCTTCCCCATATCCATCCATAACTTGGTCTCCATCGGACTCAAACTCAAAATCCTCATCTACCTCCTCTTCGGGATCATCTTCCGACAAAAAATCTTCCTCATGTAGCTCTCGTACTCCCACATTTCTAGTACTTCTTCTATGTTGGAGGACTTCATCCGCTCCCGTAGCTTCCCCGATCATCTCCCATGTAAGTCCCGAAATCGGGTCTTCTTCATCAACATCACCACCTTCCACAATCCATCCTTGCGCATGTGTTGCTTCACTAGCACGTAATACATCCTTTCCCTTTCTTTTATTGTTGATGAGTCTGGCATTGAATTGGACATACACTAGATTGTTCAACCTTGTCGCATCTAGTCTATTCCTTTTCTTTGTATGTATCTATACAAAAAAGAAAAAATCCTAAGTTAATATAATTCTTGTCCGATGCATATATATATAAAGAAAGAGAGAGAGTGTGTATGTATTTACTCCCTCAAAAGTGCTCCAATTTCTCTCACACCCCGATGAACTTGAAGTCAAAGAGAGAATTCGAGTGGCCATTCTTTTCAAATTGGGTGTATGATTGCCATAGTTAGACCACCATCCAACTAGTCATGAAAGAAAGCACAAAAAAAAAATATTACTAAGTAACCTAGCCAAAAAAAAAAAAAACACTTAAGGAAAGTAACTACTTATTTACCCGGATCATAAGAGTCATTGTTTGTCGCACATCCCATTGTGGCTAATGGTCTTCCAAATCCACCTTCTTTGTTCTTGTACTTCAACAACTCTCTATTGATGACTTCATCTTGAACATTGACATCATCGGGAAAAAAAGCTTCAACACAAGTAAGAACCCCATCCATAATGATAGGATCATCTTGAATGGTATGATCTTTGTAGAAGTAAAAAGGATTCAAAAAGTAACCCGTCAAATGCAATGCACTATCTAACCGACCCTTGGCTTTCCCATCAATGACATCTAGTATTGGCCGGTAGTTAGTCTCAACTTGCTTGTATGCCCCTTTGATCTCTTCTTTTGCATTTTTGAGCTCACCATATACGAATCCCATTGAGGGCTTCCGATCCCCGTCAACAAGTCGAAGAACCATAACCAATGGACCAAACACTTTCAAGCATAAGGTTACACCATTCCAAAATGCCGTACTCATCACAGTAGCAAATGCCGTTTTCCCCTTTGGGCTCTTCGCCCATTTACTCTTGTCCCATGCGTCACTACTAAACATTGCCCGCAATTCTTGTTTCTTTTCCATCAAGCTTTGCAAAGTCAAGAAGGCTGTCGCGAATCTAGTAACACCCGGCCTCACTATGTCTCTCCTCTTCGTATATTTTCTCATCATCGCCAATGTATTATGATGAGCATAAACAAAAATAGTGAACGCCTTGGCCTTATCAATAATTCCTTTAAACTTGGATTGCTTACCGATTCCTTCAAGCATGAGATTTATTGTGTGGGTGCCGCATGAGGTCCAAAATATGTTAGGCCTCTTGATCTTTAGCAAATCCGCCGCTGCCATATTGTTGGATGCATTATCCGTGACTACTTGAACTACATTTTGTGCCCCAATATCTTCAATGAACTTGTCAACGTATTCAAAGATATACACCCCCGTGTGTGATGCCTCCGAATCTTCCTTCGAAGAAAGAAAACAAGTCCCTTGCTTACAGTTAACGCACAAGTTCATAATGCTTCTCCTCTTTCGATCGGTCCAAGCATCCGTCATGATAGAACAACCCGTCAAAGCCCACTCTTCTTCTTGCCTCTTGAGTAATTTTTTTGTTCTATCCACCTCTTCCTTCAACAATGGCTCCCTTAGTTGGTATTGGCTTGGAGGTTCGTATCCCGGTCCAAATTGGCCAACCGCTTCAACAAAACGTTTGAAACTATCATTGTCTATGGCATGAAATGGAATACCGGCTTCGTACACCCATCGAGCCAAGTATTGATTCACTTCATGACTCTTCTTCTTCCAAATTGAATCTTTTATGTTTGGTTGTTTTACCTTCTTGAATCCACTCGTAGTCGTGTCAGAAGAACCAGGATTGATCTCTGTATATCTATCTAGGGGACCAAGAACATGGGGCCTCTTCCTTGAACCTACATGCTCAACTTCATCATCTTCAAATTCATCACCTTCTTCATGTACTATATTAACTTCCCCCCTAAGATTAATGCCTTCTTGCTTCTTCTCTTTCTTTTTAGCTGCTGTCTCATCAAGTGCCTTCTTACACTTTAATATATCTTCCTTGCTTGCCTTAGTGCATGCGGCAACATCTCCCTTAACCTGAGCTATGTGTTTTTTCATCCTACTAACCCCTCCAGTATACTGATTCCCACACAAAATGCATCTTAGGCGGTCCTTATTTTTAACATCCACAATAACTCCATACTCCCATCCAACATCATCCGAATTTCTTTTCAATACTGGCTCAGAATTAGAGGCCTCTGAAGATGGAATATGAGTGGGATCCATTGACATTTGATATCAATATAGTCTACACAGTAACACACACAAAAAAAACCAAAAAAAAAAAAAAAAACAGAGAAGAAAGTCAAGAAATTGGTAAGTGTTAACATGATTATAAGTTAAGATTTTACACTTTGTGTTAATTGTTAACACCAAACAATACTACTGACAACACTTTGTTTTAAGATTTAAAAAAAAAAAAAAACACTGCGCCACTTTGGCCACTGTCCAGACATGGCCGGCTGGTATGGAGTGAGTCGAGTGACTGGAGTCTATGGACTTACAAAATAAAAATAAGTTACAGCAGTGCGACTGTGCGAGAGAGAAACTGTGAGAGAGAGAGACCATACGGGAGAGGGAGAGGGATCGAGGATTCGAGAGAGAGAGAGAGAGAGAGAGAGAGAGAGAGAGAGAAATTACAGCAGTGCACTGGTGATGGAAGACGACGGCGACGGCAGGCGACGGCGACGGCGACGGCGATGGCAGGCGGCTGCGGCGGCGGCGGCGAAGGCAGGCGGCGACGTCGGCTTCGGTCCAAGTCAAAGATTGATCGAGAGTGGTCTGGGTAAAAAGCCCTAAACAGGATTCGAATTCCTTGAATCCCTTTTAACTGGGAATGAGACATAATTACAGTTACCCCCCTTCATTTTCCAAAAATACAGATTTTACCCCTTTTAATTACCTTTTAACCGATTAATCGCCTTTTAACCGATTAATCTCCTTTTAATCGATTAATCGAGTAATCGCCTACTAATCGCCTACCGATTAAACGCCGATTAATCGGCGATTAATGCCGATTAACCTCCCGAGCGCCAAATTCAGCCGATTAGGCATTAATTTTATCGGAGATGGCAATTTTCCGATTAATCGCCGATTAATCGGCGATTAATTCCGCCTTTTAGAACACTGGAACCAATGGAGCCTCAAGTCCCAATCAATTGGGGTAGACTACATGAATCCGTTTTATGTATTGAAATCTTTCGACGCCATCATGGAAAACCTAAGTTCCATGGAGCTACAACCTCTGAGGTCAATTATGGTCTACCTCCCCTTAGTGCTACTTAGGGCTGTAAATGAATTGAGCCATTCGCGAACTGTTCGATGCTCGGTTCGGCAAGAGCTCGTTTGAGTTCGATTCGTCTGCTAAATGAACTGAACATGAACCTCAATTCTAGGCTCGTTCCGTAAATGAGCCGAACCTGAGCCTAACGGTATTTGGCTCGGTTAGGCTCGTGAACCTATACTTAAATTTAATTAATAATTCAATAGGGGTCTATTTGTAAATATAAAAAAATTTAAGGTTGTATATGTAATTCAATACTTATTTTTTTCCTCAAATTCTATACGATCAACGAGAGAGTTTGGGTTTGCTTGAGTTTAATGAGCCGAGCTGAACCAAACTCGAGTCTTGACGAGTGTAATTCTAGCTTAGATTCAGCTCGGCTCGATTCGTTTGAGTTTAATGAGCCAAACTCGAGTCAAGATGTTCAGGTTCGAATCAAACCCGAGCCGAACTCGAGCCAGACTAGTACCTTAACGAACCCAACCGAGCCGAACCTGAGCCTTGAAAAATTTTAACGAGCCGAACTCGAGCCAAATTGTTCAAGCTCGAATCGAACACGAGCCGAACTCGAGCCAGACTAATATCTTAACAAACTCGAGCCAAACTTAACAGGGTTCGGCTCGATTCGGTTTGTTTACAGCCCTAGTACTGCTACTTGAGATAGAGAGGAGAAATTGTGCCAAATTTTTACATTTTTCCAAATTCTGGAAAAATTGGGAAGAAACTTGGCATGGAAGACACCATCCACTGATTTGGAGTAGTTGTGTCAAGTTTTTTGTTTTGACATGGAGGATTCAGGAGGTATCAGATGATTGATGTTGCTCTTAATGACGTATTACTGTGAGATGTCTGAAATGGAGTTGGAGGACTGTGACAACAAAGTTGTGGCGCAAAATTATTATCGTGTTGCTTTTTGTACACCTTTTCACATTGTTCCTGTGATTTTGAGCCTGAGTCGTGCAATGCAAAACCTAGCCTAGTCCGCTTATGTCAAATCATGAATGTGCCAAGCAAATAGCAGACCCATTATTCTGTGCACCAGCCACATTGTCAGCTAGCTTGGTGAAAAAGCTGCTGAAATCTCAGAATTCTATGTTTGGATTTTCCAATGCATGAAATTGGTGCACTTTCAGTGTGCAATTTTTTTTGTTTTGTTTTGTTGTACATGTTTCATTGCCAGTATATTGAATTATGAGCATTTGTGTCCGTTTGTTTGACTGCACTGATAGTAAAGGGACACATAATCTCATAGGGTATGCAAACCTATTACACTAATAGTGGTAGGGTTATAAGATCATATCTTCCAACGTATGACCCTGTTTTCTCGGAATTGCATATCCAATGGATATTTAATCATATGACTCTAAATGTTTCAACAAAACATAGGATAGGTGACCCTGTTGGATTTGTAATATAATCTAATGCTCAAATCCCAACAAACAAAGAGGCCCTTAAGGGATAGGTTAGATAACACCAAGCCTTCCAATATTTCATTACTAATGTTTCTGTGCAGGTTGGGGTGGTAGATGACCCAGATAGAACAGCTCTAACCCAAGCCTGGAAATCATGGATGGAGGAACACATAGGATCCACTGGAAAGGTCCCACCAGGCAACAAATCTGGAAACACGACATGGGTTCAGCAGCCACCAAAGAAGAAGCCCGATTTACGGTTAACACCTGGCCGACACGTCCAATTAACAGTCCCACTGGAGGAACTCATTGACCGGCTGGTGAAGGAAAATAAGGTGGTGGCCTTCATCAAGGGATCACGAAGTGCTCCGTTATGCGGATTTTCCCAAAAGGTGGTGGGAATACTTGAAAGCGAAGGTGTGGAATATGAGAGCATAGATGTGCTTGACGAAGAGTATAATCAGGGATTGAGGGAGACGCTGAAGAAGTATAGTAACTGGCCTACGTTTCCGCAGATTTTTGTGAATGGTGAGTTGGTTGGCGGGTGTGATATCTTTTCGTCGATGTATGAGAAGGGTGAGCTTTCTGGTTTATTAAAAAAGTAGTAGATGGGAAAATGAGAGCTTTGGAAATTGGTTGAGCCGGGGCAGGATGATATGAAATAGCCCACTGTTTGAGTTGATCATAGAGAAACTAGGCAAGTAGAGCCTGATTTTTTAATGTTCTTGTCGAGCAACCCATTTGTATGTAGTTCTGTTCTTGTCTACTCCGTGTTGCTAGTATGATCTTTTTCCCTCTGGGCATGTCTTGTATGGATTTGAGCAAAATGCAGACGTAGAATGGGAGCCCTTCATAGCATCAGAGAGCATCTTTTGCTCATCTTTCAAATTTCAACACGAAAATTATACATCGCTACTAAATATAGCAATTCAAAAGATGAGCAAAAGATGTCTGGGCGCTTGGCCAGATAGTGGAGTGCCCTTGAGCTTGTCAGCCGGCACGTTGTCGAGTCACGTGGCCGCACCGGGTTGGACCTGTACACCCGTACTTACAACCGCTAAAAGGCTTGCTACAGCCCAACCGGAGACCGTGCCATGTGTAGACACCCAATGGTGACACGTGGTTGGACTGTACTAGTATTGTGCGGTGATCTCGTTGTTTACTGTTTGGCCGCGCCACATGGCAGAACCAGTGCAGTGCCTGATCGCAACCTGAGTCAATGCTCCGACCCGACTGTCTCCCAAACGGGCAAGGAATCTCTATGCTCCTCCCCAGTCCCCTCGTTCCTAAGAGTGGATGTGACATATTGACAGGAGATTTTATAATTTATCTCATTTTTCTTCACTTTTTGTATTTTTTTAAAGAATCTTGGAGGGACTCATTATTCTTTTTAGAAATTTGGTCTCCAAATTTAAAGTGGTCTCCATATTTGGAGATCTAAAAAGTAAATTTGAAAACCAAATCTATAGAAACGACGATGGATTTCTCCCAAATTCACCAAAAAATATATAAAAAGTGAAGAAAATATGGAATAAATTACAAAATCTATCATCAATATGTCACATTCATGCTCTATGGATTAGAGATGCTCTAACGAAAGGGCAATAGGAGGGGACCAATCAGGCCATTGGGCTATAATCAATATTTCGGCTCACTACAGAAAATAAAATAAAAACACGAATGGATTACAATTCACAAGGAAGGAATTTAAATACTGCCTTTCCACCTTAAGGGAGTCAGATCCCATCCAGTATGGTCCATTCGGCTTTTTATGGGCTTTTTGTGGATTCACAATAATAATCGGAGCCGTTCACTTTTTAGAGCTAGTAAAAAATAACAATCATGCTAAAAATCACGTTGATCGGATACCATTATATCATTTTAAAATGCATTATTGTTTGTATAAGAAAGATGTGTGAAACACACGATTGTAGTCCTTCAACACATTTCTCTGAAACTTAATGCATTTTAAAATAATAGAAAACGATATCCGATCAATGTGATTTTTTGACATGGTCGTTGGTCTTGACAAACTATAAAAAGTGAACGGTTTCGATTATTGTAAACTAGAAAAAGACCCCCCAAAACCTGAACTGGATGGGTTTACGGGATCTGAGTCTCACCTTAGCGCTACGGAGGGGACCAAACCTTTCGATTGTCTTAAAGGCCAAGTGAAACGTCTAGATCAGTAGATTGTCGCGAAGGAGTCCATCTATGGTACATAATTTTATTTTTTTTATTTTTGTGTATAGTACCTAAAAAATCACTTTAGTGATAAGTATTTCACATTGAGCGATAAATATTTCGTAAGAAGTGGTAAGCATTTTACATTGAGTAGTAAATATATAAATACTTGCCACTCAATGTGGAATACTTACCGTTCCATATGAAATACTTACTACTCAGTGTGAAATTATTTTATATGAAGTAGTAAGTATTTCACATTGAGTATAAGTATTATACATCTAGTTACCATTTCACATTGAGTGGTAAAAATACTTGTCACTCGATGTGAAATTATTTCATATGAAGTGGTAAGTATTTTACATTGAGTTATAAATATTATACATTTATAATACTTATAACTCCTTATGAAATACTTACAATTCAATGTGGAGTACGTAAACTAAAGTGACTTTTTAGGTACCATATACCAAAAAATAATTTATATACCATAGAAAAATTCGTCATAAAAGGGCAAGTGAAACGTATGGAAAAGTATGCTTTTTTTGTTTCCCCCCCTTCATCTGATCTCTTTTTTTGGTAAACCCTTCTTCTGATCTCTAAGGAAAAGTATCAGTGCACAGGCTTTTTTCGGGAAAGGATAGACTGGATAGTGAACCGGAGAGGAGAAGCATAATAGCCAATTTACCTCATTATGGGTTTTGATTTCTTCTAGAAAAAGACTTCCTTTTTTTCCCTTGGGCTATTTGGACTTTGAACAAGGGCATTGATAATGCCACTTTTTAAATTTATAATGTCATTCCTCAAAATCAATTTTCTATAGAGATTGATAATGCAACTCCCAAAATTGATAATCGCTCTTTTTCTGTGGAAGTGACATTATAAATATCCTAGAATAATCTTTTACCATAAGATTTTTCGTATTTAATAAGAATAAATCGACTACACCTGCCCGGCTTGGTATGAATGCATGAACAAACCAATAACATCAATAGACCACGAACTAGTACGATGTGCGTAATTGATATCCTAAGGGGGACTCCTAAACGCACGAAGAACCACCTTTGAAAATCTTCATTCCCGGGGATAAGCTCCAAGCATCCCAAACACCTTGGGGTTTCTAATATTCCATGGATAACGATAAACTAGGGTACTCCTACCCTAGTTGAACGTTTGTAAACGATATTTACAAACAGTCCACAAATTTCTTTTTTGCCTATAACATATTTATATGCTTTTTGAGTTGGTATTGCAACCAAATATAACTGCAAATTGTCAAACCAAAACGCAAATAACATACAATGGAACAAGTACAGCTGGTCCAATGAATTACGGATTTCGGGTTGGTGTTGTGCAGTGAGGTGTACAGCACCGTGCTGCGCACTCCGAACCGTCGGATCGTGCATCTGATGACTCGGATCTCATCTCGACAACCAATGACCGAGAGCCGTTCATTGCCGAGATGATATCTAAGCCGTCGGATGCACGATCCAACGGCTCGGAGGTGCGCAACACGATACTACGCATACAGCTGCACAGTACGATACTACACACACCACTGCACAACACCATCCCCCAATTCATGAATTACATTCCCTTAACTATGTTCCATAAATTTGTCTAAAATTCTTTGCAAAGAGGGTGTAAATTAACCATCTATGAATTTGGATTTTCAACGCTCAAAATTAGCAAATTTTTCTTTGCATAGTATAACTTTTCGAAGAAAAATATTATTTGATTTTTTGGAGTATTTTTTTCCTGATGTAAGGAAAACTATCAGTTGGATTTACGCAGGATGACACTATACATGGATTGCTTTAATTCAGTTGTTATTTATAATTTTTTTGGGGTGACTCAGAAATACAATTCAGTTGTTATTGTTTGGCCATATCTAGCCGTGGACTCAAATTTGTACTCAGTTCGATCGTGTAAAATAAACTTTTATGCACCATCAGTTTTCTTATAACTTAATTTCTTCAGTTTTACGCCGTAAGGGCGGAACCGTGTGTACAGGTTGGATTGGGGCCGTTGGGCTATATAGCCCAGATCAACCCCAAAACGAAACGAAAAAATTAAAAAAATTTTTATGTAGGATTTCGGTCCAAAAGGATTTTAGCCCAACCCATTTATCTCCCACAGCCCGGCCCAACCCAATTCACCATCCTTCAGTCGACAGAGAAGACGTTACCCCGCGCGATCTTTATCCACATACCCCCACGAACCGCTTCTTCCTGGCCCAGCTTTGCCTGGTTCAAGCGCTGGCTACGGGAGCTATAGAGCCGCCCGTACCTCTCCTCTTCCAATACCTCGTCAGTCCTCCCCCTTCCATAATATTCTCCACCCACTTCTTTATTGCGAAGAACTTCTCTCTCGACGGCGGAACATTATTGAATATCAACGCCGGCAGAGGATCCAAAACATTTCAGCGTTGCTGCGGCCTGCGTTGGTATAATGACTCTCTCCTTTTTCCACTTCTTTATCTTATTCAGTATGTATGAATAGATTATAGGTGGCAAATGAGCATGTTTGGACGGGTTAAAACGGATCACGGGTTGAATATGGATAGATCAAACATGAGTCAAGTCAAAACCCGACCCGACCCGACCTGTTCCCTCCCCCCACATACACACCCGCCCTTTCCCCATTACAGGTTGAACATGGGTCAAACAACTCCACATTGAGTTGCTTTTCTTCCTTCCACATGTCATTGACTTGCAACCTCACTTGAAAAAAAAAGGCAAATCCAACAATTGAAAAGTGTGAACCATAGAGTTTGACAGATACAGAGTATAATAAACTTAAACATTTGAATGCTGGCGATACCCACTGTTAATAAACTTAACCATATAGTTTGACAGATATTTCTGCACCTAAGCTACACTTTTCTGCAACTGATAGTTGGGTAGTTATAGACTTTCTTAGACACTAATGGTTGTATTTGCGCGGAGTGCAGCAACTCTCTCTCCAAAATCCTCCACAAGCTCTTCCTCCTCTTCAACAACTACAATTTTTCAACAAGTACATAACAACTACAATTTTTCAACAAGTACATAAAACAACTGTTATATATCATCCATAAAGTATATCAATCTCCAATAAAAAAAAAGGACCGATTGCTTACTATTTGCATTGTATTGCCAATCTCGAGTACATAACAATGCCTCTACATTTTTCGGTATGAGTGAAGAGCGATATTTGTCTATAATACGGCCTCCAATATTAAAAGCCGACTCTGAAGCAACTGTGGTGATTGGAATACTCAAAATGTCACGTGCCATGAATGAGAGATTTGGATATCTAGAGGTGTTTGCCTTCCAATAACAAAGAATATCCAAATCCACATTTTTCTTCCTGTCAAGTCTAGGCTCTTCTAAATATAAGCCAAGTTCTGACTTGACTCTACTTAATCCACATTCTTGACTCTCAAAAACATCAAATTCCTGCAAAAGTTATGCAGTTAAGACTTATCAAACATTAGAATTAGAAATTGACAAATTTAGACATATATACTCACGTCCAACACATCAAGTATGTCATTTTGATTGCCTCCACTAGTAGTGTGTACTGATGACGGATTGAAAGTCGATGCGGGAGAACGGCTCACATAATCTTCAAACAATAAATATAGCTTCTCACGAATGCTTTTAACCCGATCAGAAAAGTTCACCAAATCTAGCTTTTTCAAGCAAAACTCAACAAATTGTAGCTTGTATCGAGGATCTAATATAATGGCCAACGATAAAACCATGCTATAGCATTCCCAATACTTGTCAAATTTCCCTTTCATCCTTCTTGCGATGAAACTTATAACATCGTCTAAACTTTCCATCTCCTCCTTAATGAGAAGTTGTATCTTCCACACCCCATGAAAGTATAAATTTGCAGTTGGATACCGGGACGAGGAAAATAGTGTAGTTATCTCAAAAAATGGCTTTAAAACCCTAGTTATTCTTTCAACCCTTTCCCACTCCTCTTCTGATGGGCATGTCCTGAAATTTTTATCAACCAACTGTAATAGATAGTAAGCAAGATGATGAACTAGGGCACCTTCAAGCATCAAATATGTTGAGTTCCATCTAGTCACAATATCTTGCCGAACCTTCTTACTACAACATGAAGGTAATTGAGCAAGGCATTCAACAAATTTGATTTTCCTTACTTCTGAACCTCTAACATACTTGACACTTTCTCTAACACTATGTATCGCTTCCTCAATCACTATCAAACCCTCTTGAACTATGAGATTCAACACATGTGCACCACAACGTATATGAAAGAATTGACCATCACACGACAAAGAGTTGCTCAACAAAATATGACACTTGAAGACATCAACGAGACCATCATTATACTTTGCATTATCCAACGTGAGGGTGAATATCTTTTTGTCAATTCCCCAATCTTTCAACAAATGAATAACTCTTTTAGCCAAAATTGGTTCATTATGTGGAGGAGGAACATGACGAAAATTCAAGATCTTTTTCTATAGAACCCAATCCTCATCAATGTAATGTGCCGTAAGAGCTAGATATCCATCACTAGTTAGGGAAGACCATAAATCTGAAGTTAGGCATATCCTACTTGTAATGGATTCTAATGTACGTTTCAATGTTACTGTATCCCTTTCAAATAGCTTCAATACATCCGCCTTTGCTGTATTTCTTGAAACAGATTTCACCATTGGATTTAAAAAAGAATGTATGTCTCTAATTCCTTCATGTTCCACAAATGTAAAAGGGTAATTGTGCTTAGTAATTGTCATGGCCATTTTTGCATGGTACATCTCTTGGTCTACCTGAATAAAAGGATGAAAGTCATGAGGCTCTCTGTTAGGACATTTTTCCCTATGGCGTAATAAATTCGACGTGCCTGATTTACCAATGACATATTGTAGCCCACATAAAATACACTTGGCCCTAATTTTTCCATCAGCACCATGAGGCAATTTTTCAAATTCATCCCATACAGATGAAGTGGACCTCTTCGGATGTTAAGCAGCACTCGAAGAGCATTGCTCAATATTGTCATCAATATTTTCTTCCATTTTAACTATTCAAAAAACACAGTAACACGATCATCTACACCCAATTTCCCACAAACCAAATTCCCTACAAACCAATAGTACTACAAAGATCTCGCAACCCATTCGGAAAATAGAGTCATGAACAATTGGAAGAGTAGAAAATAGTCACCTGTGATGGTGGTCTAAGCCTGACAAAAGACAGTGGTAGAGTTTAGACTGTTGTGTGTATATATATGGCGGTTCCGGAGACCTTAAAAAAACCTCTAAAAAAACCCTCTAAATCTTAATCTCATAGTTCTCGATCAAAATTTGATGATATATCTGAGCCGCTCAATGTATTCAGAACGTGATTTTAAGGGTGCCCGCGAGAAATTGGCAAAAAAAAATAACCGGGAAGAGTTTGATTTGAGCAGTTTTTTATTGAACCGTTCAATAAAGTTCAATAAAAAACTGTTCGGATGAAGCCATTCCCAGTCATTTTTTTTGCTGATTTCTCGCGGGTACTCTTAAAATCACGTTTTGATTATATTGAGCGGCTCGGATCATCGAAATTCGATCGGGAACTTGGGGGGGGGGGGGGGGGGGGGGGGGGGGGGGGGGGGTTTAGAGGTTTTTTTAAGGGTCCCCAGAAGTGCCCCGATATATATATATATATATCGAGGCGGTTTAATGGACAACTATTTAGACACCTAAAAAAACACCTCATAGTTCCCGATCAAATTTTGATGATCCGAGCCGCTCAATGTGATCAGAACGTGATTTTAAGAGTACTTGTGAGAAATCAGCAAAAAAAAAGACCGAAAAGGTCTTCATCTGAGCAGTTTTTAGCTTATATTTAATGAACGATTCAATTAAAAACTATTTAAAACAAGCACTTCCTGGTCATTTTGTTTTGCTAATTTCTCGCATGTACCCTTAAAATCATATTCTACACACATTGAACGGTTCAAATCGTAAAAATTTGATCGGGAACTATGTGATTGAGATTTGGGGTATTTTTTTAGGTGTTTAATTGGTTGTCCGTGGAACCGCCTATATATATATGGGTACTAATTATCGAAAAACAACAGAACCAAAGGGACTTACCGGATACACAGAAGATACATAGAGCGAGATGGGTTTAGGGAGAGAGAGAGAGAGAGAGAGAGAGAGAGAGAGAGAGAGAGAGAGAGAGAGAGAGAGAGAGAGAACCAGATCAAATTCAATCCATTCAATCCTACTCCTTCATTTCAATCCTACTTCTCTTTCTGTACATACATATCATTCATGCATCATTGCATTTTTGCCGGCTAGAGGGTAGGGCTCCCTTATGATTCGATCAGTCTAGGAGACTTTAAATCCATGGAGTTTGAGAAACCTCTGGTGTTTGCCGTGCCCGAACGGCTCCCTTAATCCAAGACTAACCTTAGGTGTGTACGTATTTGGATTCCGGCAATCATATTGCTCTATCTCGGACGGTCAAGGTAAGGAGATTGGCTCTGATTCCGAACCGTTCGGAATTTAAACTGGGACAGAGGGAGTACATGAATGTACTTCTCCACGTAATCTACGATATGAGCGATTTCCGTTACTATTGTGAGCTTGAAACAAGCCTTCAAAGTTGTGAAACTTGGGGATAGACACTTACAAATCTCCATATAGCATCTACAACCCATCTCTATATCTTTATTTGAAAGTATGGATGTAAATATTGAGGACAAATTTTCTAATTTATCCCATCTTTTCTTCAACTTTTTGTATTTTATAAGAGAATGTTGGAATTTATTTGAGAGTATGGATGTAACATATTGAGGACGTCAATCATTCTAAAACCACAAACACTTACACAAATATTTACACAAATTCACTCACATTCACATTGGGGCCCACGATGTAGTGTGTGTGAGACCCATCAAAAGATGTGAGTGTGTGTGTGGTTATATAATTATTGTTAAGGATAGATTTTCTAATTTATCCCATCTTTTCTTCAATTTTTTGTACCTTAGGAGAATGTTGGAGGCATAGTCCTTTGTAACGATCAGTCCCAACTGACCTGCCAACACTTCACCTAACCACGTGGCTCAAAAGGTTAATCTCAAGTTAATAGTAGCTGGTCGGCCTTTACTTATATTCCATTCAACTTTCCCCAAAGTTCCTAATGTGCATGGGACTTTTTTCCCATTGTGGGTTCTCACAATCACCCCACCTTGGTTGCAAGGTCCAAGTTGCATAGGGCTAAAAATCTTCCCCTAGTCGCCATGGTGTGACACTTAGTTCTGTATAGCACAGTAAGTGTGCTCGTATCAGATTCTAGAGGTTCTATACAACATAGTAAGTGTGCTCGTACTAGATTCTAGAGGTGACCCCCACCATGTAGATTCAGGATTGTGCTCTAATACTAACTGTAACGACCCGCCTCAGCTGACCTGTCAACCCTTTGCCTAATCACGTGGCTCAAAAGGTTAACCTCAAGATAATAGTAGTTGGTCGGCCTTTACTTATATTCCATTCAACTTTCCTCAAAGTTGCCGATGTGGGACTTCTTTCCCATTGTGGGCTCTCTCATCATTTTTAAAGATTTGGTCTTCAAATTTATTTTTCGATTTCTATAGTTGAAGACCCAAATATTGTTAGGTCTCCAAATCTTTTAAAAGGGCAACGGATTCCTCTAATACTATACTCATAAAGTACAAAAAGATGAAGAAAAAATGGAATAAATTGAAATTCTACCCTCAATATATTACATTCACTCTCAAATAGAGATATAGAAATGAGTTGGATATAGAGATGTGTTGGAGATGCTCTTAGTAGAAGAGATAAGGACTTTGGAGTTAGGACATAACATTATAAACCACCTTTTTGTAATGTTAGTTTAGAGTTAGTGTAGGTACAGAAAATTCAAAGCATCTTCCATCGGGTCAGGCCAAAATCATTAAATACATTTTTAAGTTAAGCCAAAATTTTATACTAAAAATACTCTTCCACCACTATTGATGACTGTTGACCAAATATCGGCGTTGACCGTTTGAGAACGTACGTTCTCAGCTTTGAGAATATTCTCAACACACGTCTAGACTTAATGGTAATACTGACAACTCTAATGGTAATACTGACAACTCTGGATATTTCAAAGCTGAAAACGTTCTCGAAGCATTCTCACTCTGAGAACGTTCTTAGCACACGCCTATTCTCAGCACACACCTAGACTTTGTGGTAATTCATTCTTAGACGTTTTTATTTCTGAGAACATTCTTAGTGCGGAGAACATTCTCAGCACACACCTAGACTTAGAGTTAATTCATTCTCAAACGTTTTTAGCACACGCCTAGACTTAGTGGTAATTTGTTTTTTGATGTTATCAGCTCTTAGAACGTTCTCAACACATGCCTATACTTGGTGGTAATCAAAAAGACTGTTATACTTTAATTGGAATAAGGTGCAATTTTCTGTAGCTAGTGGTAAAAAGCGAGTTATTTTCAGCATTATCCAAATTGGTTGTTTAGTAAAATCAAGAAAATGTAACTGTTCACCTTTCCATTTCCTTTTCTTTTTTTTTTTGATCCGACACCTTTCCACTTCAATCTCTCTACTTTAGTTTCTAGTTTTTTAGTGTGTTTAAATTTTATTAATTGTATGTGATATTAGTCTCATGCAGTCTAAAGGTATCAACGATATATTCTTAATGATACCAATTTTAAAAAATCTAGTAGTATGTAACATTAGACTCAATTCTAAAGGTAACGTGGATATATTCTTAATGATACCAATTTTTGGCAAAATCTAGTCTATAATGTTGTAATGTAAGTATTTAATAAAATGTAAAAAAACAAATGTAGTTGGTTTTATAATTAAAAAAGATAGATTGGATAGAATGGTGATTTATGGAAAAGGAAACGGAGATGGTTCTCCATTCGGTGGGAGGGATTCCCAACATGGATAATGAAACTTGAGATTCTATTTTGGAGACCTGAGATGAAGTATGGTTGAGGCTATTAATTTTTTGAAATACTAGTATTTATTCCTTTTTTCTCGAGAAATGCTAGGTGTAAAGAAAATTAGCAAAGAAAATACTCTTAAAGTGTACATGAACGGCTCAGATGCACTGGTTGAGGCTATTAATTTTTTGAAATACTAGTATTTATTCCCTTTTTCTCAAGAAATACTAGGTGTAAAGAAAATTAGCAAAGAAAATACCCTTAAAGTGTACATGAACGGCTCAGATGCACTGCACAGTGAATCTGAGCCGTTCATGTACACTTTAAGAGTATTTTCTTTATTCCTAACACTCCTCCTCTTTCTCTCCTCACCCCACCATTCTCTCTTCTTTTTTCTCTCTAAAATTTGGACCGTCCAAAATACGTTTGAATGGTCCGGATCGCCGATGGGGTACCATATGTGTGGACCCCACCGGCACCCAAAAATTTCTCAAATTTGATACAGAAGAGTGTAAAATTAACTTTTGAATAAAAACGTAATTTTTCCCTATTTAAAGTTATTTAAAACTTAATTTAAGAAAAACAAATTTACTTCGTTTTGCGGCACTTTAAACTCTGCATTCCTCATTCGTTTCACGTCTTTCACGCATGCTCCAATTGGTGGAAAGACTATTGGTGGCCTGTGGGAAATCAGGGTCCCTGTAGTGAGGGCGCTTTTGATGAAAGTTGCAGCGCCCCACAGTGATAAGAGTGATGCTATGGAAATGCTTGTGGAAATGACAAGAAAACAAAAGAATGAATGGGGAAGAACGAAGGAAATTGGCTGTGTTATTCAAGAACAGTTGCAGGGTAATTTGACCCACTTCACAACTAATTCTTATGACTTCATTTTACAATTGCATACCTCACTACATCTCTCCCTTTCTCTTTTATACGTCAACGCAAAACCAGCAGCTAACAAAACCACTCACAAACCAACTAACTAACTGTCCAGTTCACCAACTATCAACTAACTCTGGGTAGGTGCGTATCATTCCCACTCCCTTGTTGAGAGCCTTGTCCGCAAGGCAGGAACTCAGGAAACTTGGCTTGCAAATGAGTATAGAACTCCCAACCCACAGCGTCGGCATGGGCGTTGTGCTCACGGTTGATTTGCTCGATCTTGAATTTCTTAAAGTGTTGATTAAGTTCGGTCGCCGTTTCTTGGTACTTCATCATCCTGGGGTCCCTTGCTTCATAGTCCCTCAGAACCTGGTTGACTATGAGTTGGGAGTCGCAAAAGACGGCCAGGTTGTCGACCTTCATTGCAAGAGCCGAACGCAAGCAAGCCAAAAGGGCCACGTACTCGGCTTCATTGTTTGTGGCGGGGAAGTCGATGCTGATAGCGCTTTCATGAAGTGTCCCGCAAGGGGAGACCAAGACGACCCTTGTTCTTGCTCCATTGCTGTTAGAGCTACCATCGACCTGTAGACGCCATATGTCTCCTTGGAAGAAGTGCTAAGGCCTTTGGGTGGCTTGTTGTTCGGCTACGGGTTGGGGTGGTGTGGGAGTGTTGAGAATATCCGTATCTTCTGGAGTTAGTTCAGCTATGAAGTCGACGAGAATCTGCCCCTTAATTGTCGTTCGTGGCTGAAAGCGAATGTCGAAATTTGCCAATTCAACGGCCCACTTGGAGACCTTGTTGGAGAGGTCAGCTTTCTGAAAAAGGCTCTTGAGAGGGTGCTCCGTCAAGATGGTGATTGTATGGGACTGGAAGTACGGAAGGAGTTTCCTCGCAGCTGAGACTAATGCAAGTGCTAACTTCTCGAGAGGGAGGTATCATGTTTGCACGAGTAGGAGCATTTTGCTTTTGAAATAGATTGGCATGTCGTCGGCGTCTTCTCACCAAATCAGTGCTGAACTGACTGCATGAGCTGAGACCGCGAGGTACAAGTAAAGGGTTTCGAATTATTTTGGTTTCACCATTAGTGGAGCCAAGCTCAGGTAGCCTTTGAGTTTGGCTAATGCTTTGTCGCAGTCCGGAGTCCACTCGAAAACTGCGTTGGCTTTTCCTTTTTAATGCATGGAAAAATGCATGGCACTTATCTGAGGACTTGTTAATGAACCAGTTTAGGGCCACCGCCATGCCTGTTAGTCTCTGGACTTCTCTGATTGTTCGTGGTGGGCGCAAGTCTGCAACGGCTTTGATTTGGGTGGGGTCGGTCTCGATACCGCATCTGGTGACCAAGTGTCCAAGAAATTTTCCCGCGCTCATGCCGAACGCACATTTTTCTGCGTTCAAGCGAAGCTTGTGGAACTTGAGAATTTTGAAGACTTCGGCCAACTCTTGAAGGTGGTTGTACTCCTTTTGGCTTTTGACGATAAGGTTGTCGATGTATGCTTCCACTATATGGCCAATCTAGGCATGGAGCATTTTAGAGATGGCTCGGGTGAATGTGGCACCGGAGTTCTTGAGCCAAAAGGGCATAACTCAGTAACAGAAGATGCCATATGGAGTAATGAACGCCGACTTTTCCATGTCGTCAGGATCCATTGCGATCTGGTGGTAGTCTCGGTAGGCGTCTAAGAAGCTTAACCAAGCATTGCTAACCGTGGCATCCAAAAGTTGATCGATCTTCGGGAGTGGGAACCAGTCTTTAGGGCAGGCGTCGTTCAAATTGGTGTAGTCGACACAAACTCTCCATTTGCCATTCTTTTTCTTCATGACCATGGTGTTTGATAACCAAGTGGGATATTGCACCTCCTAACTTACATTGGCCTTTAGCAGGCAGTTGACTTCATCTATGATGGCCTCGGCGTGTTCAGGACTTGAACGCCTGGCCTTCTATATGCCTGGCTTAGAATCCTTCTTGATATTGAGGGAGTGGTTAATGAAGTTTGGGTCTACCCTTTGCATCTCGTAGGGGGTCCATGAGAATACTTCAATGTTATCCTTAAGGAATTGGAACATTTCTTCACGTTTGGCGTCGCTTAGGGAGGAGTCGAGTAAAAAGAAGCGAGAGCCGTCCTCATTGATTTGTATGGATACGAGGTCTTCGATTGCTTTATCCTTGACTTTTTTGCCGACATCTTCAATGATTGCCATGTCTGGTATTTCGACCCATTGGACTTGCTTTACTTTGCTAGAGTTGTGAACGGCTGAAACGCAGCACTTTTTGGAGGCAACTTGGTTGCCACGCAGTTCCTCTTGCCTTTCGTTTGCGTCGATAAAACAGATGACCTGGCGGTAGGTGGAGGTAATGGCTTGTATGACGTGAAGCCAGGTTCGGCCAAGAATGGCGTTGTATGGACTCGGGGCGTTGACGATGACAAACTCGATGCTTAACGTTTTTGTACCGACGACAATAGGAAGGTAGACGCGACCAAGCAGCCAAAAGGGGGTGCCGTTAAAACCGATGAGGGGCACCTCCACCGGCTGTAGGGCCAACTCTGGGAGATCAAGCTTGTTGAAAAGGTCATAGTACATAACCTCCGCCAAACTGCCTTGATCAATAAGTACTTACTTAACATCATGAACGCCAATTTGAATGGTAACCACTAAAGCGTTAGAGTGCGAGGTTTGTACCATCTCAAGGTCATGCTCAAAAAAGGTGATCGTCCATTTTGGTGTGTCTTGCGGGCGGGGTCATTTTGACCCAGGTCCCACCGAGAGTATCTGCTTCAAGGTGGAAGCACAATCGAGTTTGGCTCGAAGGGTGGCCTCGAATTCCTTGTTGACAGGGCCATGGATGACGTAGATTGTCATTCGTGGCTCGTTCTAGTTTGGGATTGTGTTAGGCTGGCGGGCAGGTGTTTTGGCTGGGTCAATGTATTGATCAAGGTGACCCTGGGACGCCAGGCGCTCCAGGAGTGCTTTGAATGGGGCACAGGCGGTTGTATAGTGGCCGAGCTCATTGTGGTAGGAGCACTTCTTCCTTAGGTTTTGATCTGGCTGGCCCGTGTTCGTGCCGAGCTTGCCTGCTAGCCATTCAAACCACTGCTGTCTCATGATCTCTTTGAGGAAAGACCAAATTGGTTCCTTGAAAACCGTTGATTTAGCGACATAGTTGTGTTCCTTTGGAGGACGCTTCTTTCCTTCTTTGATGTTGTTGATGTGCTTCTTGGGTTGGGATTGCGGGGTGGAAATTGGCGCCGAAAGTTGAGGGATTGCGATCGATAGAGGAGCTGTTGGGTTGGGAATCCCTTGTGCTGGTCAATCTGCGTAGAGTTCCTCAAGGGCACAAAATCGCTCCATGATGCGCATTAGTTCGCCCATGCCATGTGAGGACGAATTGCTAGCTCGTCTAAGATCTTGCTGCCTGATTCCAAGCCATTCTTGAAGGAACGCCCAGCCCAGTATTCGTCAATCCCAGGAATCTCGTTAAAAAGTTGCCAATAGCATTCGAAATACTGTCTCAGTGTTTCACTTGGGAGCATCCTCATCTAGGATAAAGACTCAGGCTCCTTGGTTGTCTTGTAGCTGGTGATAAAACGGGTGTTGAATGCACGTTCGAGGTCTGCTAGGTTCTGTATGGATCTAGCGAGTAATTTGTTGAACCGCTGGAGTCCAAGGGAGCCAAGGCAGGATGGGAACGCTTTGCACTTAATTTCGTCCTTTATGGTGCACAGCTCAATGATTTGACGAAAATGAGTTAGGTGGGTGTAAGCTTCGCAGGTGGTTGGGTCAAATTTGGTGAACTTCGGCAAGTGGAAGTTGGGTTCAGCCATTGTGTTAATTATATGGGGTGCGAAGGGCGAGAAGCCGAGGTCTTTCAACTGCCGTTCAAATCCTGGGCGCGGTGGTTTGCTGTGTCCGTCGGTTCTTGACCGCTTGTATCTCTGTCCTTAATCCTAAGGTTATTCGTTGTCTCGGCGCCGGAGTTTATATCTCAAATCGGCCTCTGCTCGGCGTGGTCCATCAATTGATTTCTCTCATTCACGACAGGCCTTGGGATCGTCATCTTTCCCATCAATGCGTACGCCCTTTCCATTTCACTGAAACGGCTTATCATTTTCCAAGTTTTCATGTGGGATTTCACCTAGATGCTCGAAAACATGTCGCCTTGTTTCCAAGGAGCCTCAACTATGGTGGGAAGCGGTGGTGCGGGAGAATTCCGCACGTTCGGTCGAGTATGTACTTGTGAAGGACCCGACGGTGTCCCTAGATCTGCTCCGCTCCTGGTGGCTCCTCAAGCGATGCGTTGCGAAGGTTGTTGGCTGTCTGTAGAGGATTAGTTCTCTTGTAGTGTCTTTTTCTGGTGTGAAGCCAAGGCGGTCCTTCACGGAGCCACGGTAACTCATTTCGTGGGGTTGCTCTTGCGGTGGTGGAGGTGGTGTTTGCCTGCGCCGCCTCCTATCACTAGCAAATCTGGATGTAGCAGGTTCGACTTCTTGCATGTGCTGCTTCATTTGGGTCAACTCTGCCCTTAGAGCCGCCAGTTCGTTGTCTCTCTCGTCGTCGTGCAGCTGCAACAAGCGGATGTAGGGCGCCGTTACATTGTCTGTGGCCAGAGATGGCCCGGAGCTAGCGGGGATTGAGATGGACATGTGCCTTTCCAGGGTGGTGGAAGGATAACGTACGTTTCCACTGGCGTCTTTGGCCCCCGAAACGGTAACGTCCATTAGATCTCCGCTCATGGTGGTTAAATTTGTGGTTGTCTTTTGGAAGAGGAAAGGTGATTTGAAGGGAATTTGAGCCATTTGAATTAGAAGAGTTTCACGTCAGGTTCACCAATTGTGTATTTGATCCTTGATCTCAGTTCCTATTCGATTGGTTCAAGTGTTTCCTAGCCGTCTTGCCCTAACCTGCACAGTGAACGCACGACTAAGATCTAGCCGGGGTTGCCCCCGACAAGGTCCTCCGGTGAGAGGATGAGAATGTGCAGAGAGTCAAGCAAGAGACTAGGGTTTAGGGGTTTAGTAGCATGTACCTTTCTAGGGCTACTTCTCTTGGTATTTATAAAGTCTGCTTAACTTGCTCTCTAAGTACAGGCATGTGCCTTTCACGGGTTAGCTAACATCATCGTGACGCCACTAATGAGATCTGGTAACCGTTTTGGTGTGAGCTGGTACCCCCATGTGCGCCCATCATTATCTATTGGCATAACCGCTTTAGTGGGGGGGGGGGGGGGGTTCGTCATGTGGCATCACGGTTGGCCGAGCCCCACCCTTGGCCGAGCTTAGGAATAAACGATTCGTGGGAGGTAACAGTTGACGGAGTCACTGGTCTTGAAGGTAGCCGAGCCTGATGACTCTCCTTGTCAGGCTATCAGGTGGGTGCATCATTGTTCGTTGCCATGCCTCGGTTATAGCCGAACCAGGGATCTAGCATGGCCACTTCTCTTGTCCCTAGCCTAGGCCTGTGCTTCTCAGGCGCGCGATTTGAGCCATTAGGTTCAACCAACTACATAATTTATTTTATACCTCTACTTTATTTTTATTTTTTTTCCATATACTAAAACTACATGAAATATATGTTACGGTCAATCCGGAACAGTACCAAGATATACACCGGTACCAAATCTATCGTCCTAGTAGAGAAGATGATACGCTTGCCAATTCGGGATTGATAACTTTGCCCAAAACTACATAGTTTGGGGCACTACAAATTCCAGCGAGGACTCCGTTGCTTCAGGGACTCGATTCCAACCTACGAAATAGTACATAGTTTGGGGCGCTGCCAATTCCAGTGAGGGCTCCGTTAGTCCGATTCTGATGCACTTATTAGGGTGGATCATAAGCATCTTAATTTGTGCGTTTTAGGTAACAAACTAACAAAGTGTGTAACAATGTGAGTAGATGGAGCCATATGATCGAAAAGTCTGTTTGCATAGAGCACAGATCATGCACATACATTTTTTTGGTGCCCACCTTTTTTTTTTAACCAGATTTTGGTGCCTACCTCAGACAAAAATGATTCAAGTCACTCATTTTTTTAAAAGTTTTTTTTTTCTGATTTTGTGTAAAAAATCAATTCAATTGGATATCAATTAAGGCTTTTTGAGAATTCGTAGGGCGAAACTGGCTTTTTAAGAATTCGTAAGGCAAAACTAAATGGTTTGCCTCACGGATGTAGGAAAAGTTCTTATCGATATTCGATTGAGCTAATTTTTTTTTATATAAAAAACCATAAAATATTTTTTTTTAAAACTAAGCAGTTTGAATTTTCAGGATGGAGATTGCCCTTACCGATATCCCATGTACGTGCATAGCACGTTTGCATATGAATACATTGCCACTATCTATATTATAAAACAGAGCGGTTTTTGTTTACATATACAAACATGAGCACATTTATAGCCGTTGATCGCATTCAAGCCAAGATTGTAGCCATCTGATTAAGAGAATGTTTCCTTAAGTTATATTTTGACCTGTTGTTGTGGTAATATATACACTTTCCTTTCCAATTTATTATCTTTTGGATTTTTCCATTTTAAGAGGGTTGATAATTAACTTGTAACTTATTGCCTTTTTTTTTATTATTTCTTCTCTGTATATACCTTGGCATGAGCTTAATTTTTAAAGTGAGGTAGAGAGTTAGTAGATTATGTTGGATAGGTAGAGTAGATGGGTAGAGCATACAATTTATTTAAGTTGGAATTGTATTTCGTTTGGGCGTGCCTTTAGGTATGGGCATCCACTAGTGCATACTATACAATACAACATACTACAACACACACAATAATATATAGTAGTACGTAGTAAATATAAAGTATATCTATAACGCCCCAAATTTTGGGTACGTTAAATAAACATTTTTATTGATAAAACCAAATGGAGTCTGGCTCGTTATTACAACAAAACTCCCACAAGAGTTCAATATTTACACAAATGAAGGGGGTTCTAGGGTTCCTAACTACAGCTCCACCTGCTCCTCCATCCTAGCCAGCTCCTCAGCTCCAAAAGCCTCCAAGGTTTACTGTTCGTCTTGAATATCTACAAAGTCTGACACATTATACCAGCGTCGCCACCGATATAATATGTCAGGGTCACCAAAGGTAACACCATGAGCTACAAAAGCTCAGCGAAACAATCCCATACCTGCTAACCCGTAACTTACAAACAATAAGACATCGATTTTCACATGATACATGTATACACAGCTAACAATGACACATCCATATTCGTTAATCAACTATCGTTGGTGTCCAAGATTTTCTGTGTTTCTCCTACGCGACTCGTCGTAGACTGTGTCAATATTTTCATTTACAAATCAACCTTTCAAAAATCGTTTTTAACACGCCCAACCTCGGTTCCGCCATTCCGGGTTCCCGAGAATCCTCACAATGGTTCCGCCGTCCCGGGTTCCCATTGGCACACATTGCATTGGCTCCGTACCGCGGATAACCAAGCACACACCCAACATCGGTTCCGCCGTTCCGGGTTCCCGAGTATCCTCACAATGGTTCCGCCGTCCCGAGTTCCCATTGGCACACATTGCATTGGCTCCGTACCTCGGATAACCAAGCCATAATTCAAAACCCTCGGTTCCGCCGCTCCGGGTTCCCGAGTATCCCACAATGGTTCTGCCACTCCGGGTTCCCATTTGGGGTTTTCGAAAAACTAAACCCTCGGTTCCGCCGCTCCGGGTTCCCGAGTATCCCCACAATGATTCCGCCGCTCCGGGTTCTCATTGGGTTTTTCATAAATCTTACTTGTACACACACACACAACTCACATAATGCCACCCAAAACCGGTCATTATGTAGTTTCAAAATATTTCCTTCCTCGAAAAACATTTCCTTTCATTAATCACACCCTAGGTGCCATGTTTCTACTTTCTCGGTTCTCATGTCTCGTTTACATGCAAAGACTCCGCGGTAGGACAAAAGTAAGCAGGAATCATTCTAACAAGATCATCCAATTCTATATTACTTATCACGCTCAATCACCACTTATAGCATAACGCCACATGTACGGACGCCCTTGGAGTGTATCACTTATGCTTATTCAAAGCACAACGCCACATGTACGGACGCCCTTGGAGTGAAATCACTTATGCTTTATCACACCACAAGTAATACAAGCACTTCATATATGCATGCTCGAAATCATCTTAAAGATCAAAATACAAATACTTCTAAACAAATGATAAGTTCTATCTTTCGAAATCCGTTAAGGATAATCTATTTATACTTAGGGAAGTGAGTACAGGTATTCTACTTTCTAACATACGGTTCTATACGTAGAGTTAGGGGGCAAGGGGTTCTACCTTACTTCTTGGCGGTAGGACGGCTATGGAAAGTACGTCGGTGAGAGAAGTTTGGGTTCTTAGGTTGAGTTTCTTGAAGAACTCAAGAACACTCAAGAACAAAGTAAGAACAAACTAGAACAAAGAAAGAACAAGATTTTTCTAGAGAGAGAAGTTGCTAGGTGAAGGTGTGAGTTGAAATGCTTGGAATGGGGTCCTATTTATAGAAAAACCTTGGCTCTCTCTCTTCTCTTCAAGGCCGCCCCCCCCCCCCCCCCATCTCTCCATAGCTCACAATTTTGACACTTGTCAAGCACTCATGGAAGATCAAAGCCTAACCCTAGGCTTGCATGGCTAAGATTTGTACCAAGGATGAGATTTTGGAAGATTTGTTGGAAGGAAAGGAGACAATGGTACAAGATTTGGGTATTAAACAATCCTAGAAGTACAATGGGAGATAGATTTTGGCTAGGAAGGATATTCATGGCCAAGGATTTGAAGTACAAAGAAGATCAAAGATCAAGGTACACATCAAATCCCCTTTCTCTCTCTCCCTCTCTCTCCTCTCTTGGCTCACTCTCTCCTCTCCCTCTCTCTCGGCCTCTCTCTCCTCTCTCTCTCCCTCACCCTCACGGCCTCTCTCTCGGCCCTCTCCTCTCTCTCTCTCTCTTGCAAAAGTACACACACACACACACACACACACACATATATATATATATATATATATATATATATATATATATATATATTACAAGAAAGAATAAGAAAGTACCAAAGTACAAGATTTTTCAAATCCAAAATTCCATTAAAGAAATCCAATTAGGCACATGTCCCTTTAAATAAATAAACTAGTGTACTAATGTAATCTAGGAAGATCAACTCCCCAATAAATTAATCCAATTGGGTACAAAACCCCAATATAAAATAATAAAAGAGTACTTTAAGAATCTTAGGCCTTAAAGGCTACTAAGTACTTTAATAATAAAATATATGTACTTCATCACATGGGCAATTAGGAAAAAGACTAGTTTAATAAACTCATGTACTTGTTTGAAAGACTAAACCTTTTACCCAATGGATAATAAGTCCCCTAACTTTTATTGTCCAATGGACAAAAGTTAAAAGGAAACTTTTATATTAAAATAATCAAAGTTGTCCTTTAAAGCATGTGACAAAAGCCCTATATTTAAATATAGGTGTGGTACCAAGTACCCCAATTAAATAAAAAGGCTAGGATTCTCCCCATTAGATTATAATAGAGTACAAGTATTAAATTAATCAATAAAGTACTAGAAAATCTAGGGTTTAGATATACCCCAATAGAAAATCTAGGGTTTAGAAAATCTAGAAAATCATGGGAATCCAAATCTTGATTATAAAAATAAAACTTTGTACCTGGTAGGAAGATTGAAGCTATTACCCAATGGATAATAGTTTCTCTTGCGGTTAATAACCAAAGGATAATAGAAGTACAAGTACTTTTATACTTAAAATAAGATTTTGAAAAGACTACATGTACTTTTAGTCAAATATTATAATGAAAAGCTTATTGTCCAATGGACAAAAATTACCCTAACATTATGGACCAAAGAGTAAAGGCAAAAGGTTCAAGAGGTTCAAAAGGTTCATCTAGTAACTAGGTGAGTTTGGTTGCTCGGTTCCTCCAAGTAGTCGGTTGGAATCTAATTCGATTGGCCCTGAAGGACTAGAATCTAATTACGACGGATTACTGAAAGTAAAAATAAGTAATTCAAATAAAATTCAAATATTTAACGAAATTTTTACTGACCAAAATTCAGGGGCGTTATAATATCACATCTGAGTATTGCCTATCACATTTGAATGAGTATTTATAAGAATAATCCTTATGAGGGGAAGTGATTTTGCCATTTTCCTTTTTTTAACGGCACTCCTTTTTGTGTCTCTATGAGGTGATTTGTTTTGTGAAAGAAGATGAGTGCTGTAATACCCATGACCTTTTATTACGTTTGGAATTTAGTTATGTGTTGTGTTTTGGGCTTATTATGTGAGTTATTGGGCTCAATTTGCTAGCTAAATGAAATTAGAACATAAGTTGGCGTATGGCACACTCACACTCAATATCTTTTCCTAAGCTTAGCAAAACAAAATAGAGAGCTTCTACGTTCTTCCTTTCTCTTGTTCCTATCACAAAACGTAGAGAGAGAGAGAGAGAGAGAGAGAGAGAGCACTACTACAATAATAGATAAATACCACACTAAGGAGGTTCACAAAGATCACAGTTTTCAGTGAAAGCGTGATAAAAAATTGTAAGCTAACTTTTTAATCTCAGTTTAAATCAAACGCTGAGATAAAATGTGGTGCTTAGCCACAGAAAAGAGCAAGATAATAGATCTCACTCTTGCAAGGAGATAAAAGAAAAAAGACCTCATTCTTACAGTGTGATAGAAGACTTTAGCATGGAAAAGAGAGAGACAAAGACCTCGCTTGTGGGGTGAGATAAAAAAAAAAGACCTCACTCTTGCGGCGTGATAAAAAACTTTGGTGCGAAAAAAGGGCGAGATAAAAGATCTCGCTCTCGTGGTGAGATAAAAAGACTACGGAAAAAACCGGGAACTTCTGAATTTTTTGGCTCATTTAGGCGCGCTTGGAAAAGGGAAAGTAATTGAAAGGGTGCTCAAAACGACGTTGTTTCACGTTAGCCCAAATAAGCCCTAGTTCCTCTCCACTCACCTGTTGAAGCTCTCCAGTACACGTTGAAGCTTCATCCTCCCACGCTGCCGTCGCCTCTTCGCCCCCATCCTCACACGCCGCTGCCGCCGCCTCTTCTCTCTCCACCACCACCGTGAAGGAAGAAACGGTGCGCTCCCTCTTTGTGATTTCTTGTATTCCTCCATTATCCTTCTCCAAAATGTCTTCTAATTTAATCATCGGTATGGAAAATCACATGGGAGATGAAGATTTTCGTGTATTTTTATTGCATTATAGAAATGCAATTTGTATCTATTTCAGTGTTGTGTTATCAGATCTGAATATCTTTCACTCTCCAGAATTTTTTCATAACTAGAGGATAGATTTTCATTTCTTCAATGGATTCTACCGATGGAACAATCACCTGGGACGAAAAGGGTAATCCTAGTCTGTTCGCAGCGTTAGTGGGCTACAAGGACAGTAAAGCATCATTGGCGAGTGAGGGACTCAACAGTAGGGGCCTTTGCAGTATCAATACCATGAATGTGAAGTAGTGCCCAACGAGGAACAAAGAGGGTGCAAAAAGAAAATAACAAAGAAAGTTTCTCCAGTTATGCATTTGTCCTAATTTTTCCAATTTAACTTTCAATTTCCCAATCTTTCTCTTCTGCATGTCCTCCATTTTTCATTTCTGGTATTTCATACTTGACACATTCAGTAGACTTGCATGTTGCTGCTCTGGAATTTACCGACATGACTTAGGTACTTTTTAGTTTCCTAGAGAAGGAATGAAATTGTTATTCCTAGGTCTTTTCATGGAATGGGCTGCGTGGCCACGCAAAGCCATGTAGTTTAATTAGTCTTCCCTTCCATTAATAGCTTTTGTTTTTTCTAAATGAGGCCTATGGTTTTACCCCTTAACTGTTGCTGCACTCAAACAGACAGGACCTAGGGAAAAGAGAGATCAACTCTTAAGATTTTGCTTTACTTGTTTGTTTTTCAGCGAATAGGGATGTGATGCGTCAATGGTTATGGTTGGGTTGACTGAATTAGGTGGTGGATGGTGTTAGTAATCTAAACTAGTCAAGTTGTTAAAAATAGTATTTGATATCAACATGGGCCTTTATGCTAGTTCAGGGGCTTATGTCTAGGGGGAAGGTTGGCCCTTTATTGCAAGTTTGTAATGATTATTAGGTGAAAAGGGAAGCCCATAACTGCAATGGACACAATTGTCATGTCTAAATGGTTTCTGTTAATAAGTTAGCAGCCATAAATCTCTTTGATTAAGGTTGAAGATTTGGAACAGTTGCAGCGGCAATACTTAACCTAGCCTTATATCAGTTTTTTTGCTCATTTGGTATTATATTTTGCTGCAAAACCTCCTTTATTCTTACTTATATGGAAGGAATTCAATTGCAAGTCTTGTCCTCTAGTTTTGAATATGTGTGCTAGTGGATTAGTTCTCATGCTTTTGAATAGCTGAATTCACTCGATATTTGTTTCAAAACATGATCATACTCATGCAATCGTAAAGTCATGTTAATCCCTTTATCTCGCACTCACTTGCACACAATCACTTTTTCATCTATTCAGTGCCCATGTCTACTATGTGGGTTTGCTCTAATGTTTAACTATCAATTTTTTAAATTGAAGCACTTAACCAACTAACTATATGTTTTTCTACATTCAGAGACTGTGAACTACACAATTGTGCATCAGACAGCAAAGTGATTGTCGCCAAAGAGCTCCATTCATTCCAAAGACCTTGGTAAGCTCACTATGTGTTCTTTTCCAATTTGGTTCCCAACATTATGTGTTCTTTTTCAATTTGGTTCCCTACATGACAATTTTTGTACGAGGCCTTCCTAGTGTATTGATTCAATTGTGTCTGTGTTTCTCAACATGACCATTTTTTACAATTTTTGTACGAGATCTTCGTAAATGTGTTTCTCTTTTTTACAGTTTTTTTTTTCAATCTATTGCAGTTCAATGGAAAAAAAAACTTACATGTAAGCCGAAATTGATGAAGTGTGAGCCGAGTGGTTAAAGTCCATCATGAACAAAGTATAATCAGCTTATACATGTAAGTTAGCTCTTTGTTTGTTTAGATGGCTTTGATCAAGAATGTAGGTTGTAGCTTGTTAATTGTTTGCATTGGGAGTGTTGAGATTAGTTTCAAGCTTTGGAAATGTTGGTCATTTGATTCGTTTGTGTTTCTCTTTGTTTGTAGATGTAGCTTTCTGACCACGATACTTTCAGTTGATACTGTGCCCTCATGGACCATTTTGTTGTTCTCTGCTACTTGTTTTCGTTTCCTTATCGTGAATTTTATGAAGCTTCTATGATTCAAAAGTTAGGATTGCAATAGGTAAATCTCTCCTGTTATGTTACAGAGATGTCCAATATCATCTGAAATAAACTTAGACCAAGCATCTGGCCCAGTACACAAAATTTTAGATTGGCAATCTGCGAAGAGGAGTTATATTTCAAACCCAACTCTTCAAGCTGAAATTGGACGTGTTTCAGGCTCAGATTAAACAGGCCATCGGGCCTAGTTCGAGGCGAATAGGAGCCCTTACTAACTGGATTGCAGCTTTTAAAACTTTTTCATACATGTAACGCCTACTACAATTTACGAATCCGATGCTTTGGCAATGGAATCGTCCCGTGTCTTTTCGTTCTTTATGCCACATAATTCTGTGTTCCTGCGGGTCAAATACCGTTATCCTCACTAATCTTCCAATCACCATTCCAGTCTCAAGAATTACTTGCACTCTGTGGAAAATGAATGTAACTTAATGTAAATCCAGTATTACAGTAGTCTCCGCATTTGGAGATTATTTATCCAGTGTACATATTGGTATAGTGATGAATGGGAAATGAACCGGGCAAAGTTTTCCGTGTAAACTTAAAAATGCCCTTGAAGTAGAGATGTTCCTAAACCGTCGAAAGCATGAGTTTTCGTTTGTGCTAGTGGCCTTTGTGGTCTTGTTTTCATCTCGATTTATACTACTCCTACCCTTGTGTTAAGAAAATTGCTATAGTCACTTAATTCTTGGTGGTTTCTGTGAATGAAAATTCTTCCTGTGAATCTGTTTCCTTTGCTTAAAATCCCTTGTAAAGATAATAGCTTACAGCTATCCCTGGAACCGTTGCACTTGATTCTGATTCCTTAGGAATTGAATTGCATTGATTCTGATAGAAATTTTCATTTCTGTTGATCTCTGGAATGGAGTGGCTAATCTGTCAAGGAAAATGCATAATGTGTATCGACTATTGACGAGGCTATTCCCTTGATGAAAATGGGAAAAGTATTGTCAGAAATCTTCTTGAAGTGGGGTTTTTTTTATTGCACAATCAATCGTCCCGAATACCCTCTCTATCGCACGATCAATCTCTCCGACTCTGATCGCGTGATAACAGTTGAGGTATCAATGCAATCTTTCTCCTTTTGGCTTTTTTTGGAATTGTTTTTATGTTTTTTCTGATTGAAATTATTGTATTTGTCTACAATGCCCGAAACAACCTACAAACGTGGAATGTGGGTTCTATGTAATGAAATACATGAAAGATTTGATTAGAGATGAGAGGATCTTAAGCAGAGGAAATGTGAGACTTATTTTTAACTTGTATTTCTTTATATTGCTTTATGAATAGAATTGTTAACTTGTAAGTATTTTTTTTTCAATCTATTGCAGTTCAATGGAAAAAAAACTTACACGAAAGCCGAAATTGATGAAGTGCGAGCCGAGTGGATAAAGTCTGTCATGAACGAAGTATAATCAGCTTATACATGTAAATTACCTCTTCGTTTGTTTAGATGGCTTTATCAAGAATGTAGGTTGTAGCTTGTTAATTGTGTTGCATTGGGAGTGTTGAGATTAGTTTCAAGCTTTGGAAATGTTGGTCATTTGCTTGGAGCTATTTTATGAGCTCCTATGTGTTTGCAAAACATGTTATCCTCTTTATTCTTTGACATGTCTAGATGAAGGCCTCATGTGGCAAAACTCTGGACTTCACGTTTCGTAAATGCTCACTTCTATTTCTTGGTACTTGCATAGTTGCATGAAACCCTGAAGTCACCTGTGTGAATCAATTTTCATAGGATGGTGTTCAACTTCTATTTGAGTTTACTGTTGTTGAAGCACAAACTGTCATTCTTCCATCCTTGAATTCAGTTCTGGATTGAAACGCCTTTATGTGTTTGGATCAAATAGCTTGGAAGTTGGGTCTATTGGATTCAGAATGTGGTCTGAACATTCATTTGACTGGAAACTCTCCTACTCACCTTCAACATCTCATATCTCAAATGCACTCTGCATTTCTATGAAGGAACTTGGTTCTCTTTCCTATTTTCTGGGTATTGCTGTTCAATCTTGTGCTAAGGGCCTTTTCTTATCTCAGTCTAAATATGCTAGAGAAATCCTCCACAAAGCTGGTCTTGCTGATTGTAAGCCCTGCATTTCTCCTTCAGTGATCAAGCCTACTTCCTCTTTTGTGTCCTCTGTCCCCTTTGCTTCTCTAGTTCTTTTTAGGAGTATTGTAGGTGCTCTCCAATATCTCACTATTACTCGTCCGATCTTGCTTTTGCTGTCAACCAAGCCTGCCAACATATGCATTCTCCTGCCATTGGTGACTTTGCAGCAGTGAAACGATTGCTCAGATATCTTAAGGGTACTATTGATCATGGTCTGATTTATCAACCTTCCTCATTTGAGCTTCATACTTTCTCCGATTTTGATTGGGCTGGGGACTACTCTACCCTCAAGTCTTCTTCTGGCTATTGTGTGTATCTTGGTGACAATCTTATTTCCTGGTCTGCAAACAAGCAGACAACCGTTTCTCGTTCCTCTACCGAGGCTGAGTATTGCTCTCTTGCTCACACTGCTGCTGAATTGAGTTGGCTTCAAATGCTTCTTCGTGACCTTCATATTCCGATTACTTCCACTCCGGTGTTGTGGTGTGATAACACCTCTGTTATTGCCTTGGCCACGAATATGATAAGAGTACTGAATCTAATGTATCCTCACAGTAAAATGATGGGTCTAGTTACTGTGGTATAACTGTGGTAAGTCGGTTAGGAGTCAGTTATTGGAAGTATGTAGTGGAGTGGAGGTGCTAGTTGTTGACAGCTGTATTAGTTCAAGTAGTTCGTCTTTACTCTTGTATGAAGTTGTATTCTGTATAAATTCCTGAATCAAGAATGGATCTTTTCTAAATCTCTTTAACAGAGATGTCCAATATCATCTAAAATAAACTTAGACCAAGCATTTGGCCCAGTACACAAAATTTTAGAATGGCAATCTGCCAAGAGGAGGAATATTTCAAACCCAACTCTTCAAGCTGAAATTGGATGTGTTTCCGGCTCAGATTAAACAGGCCATCGGGCCTAATTCGAGGCGAATAGGAGCCCTTGCATTTTGGATATGGCACATTCTCTTAAAAAGGAGGAGACTTTTTTATTATGTTGATTTTGCTGTTGCCATGATGTTTATGTGAAGTGCTCTATTAGCCTGCTGCTTGTTCTACTTCTCTTGATGCTGCTACTTTTTGCTTGGAGTTCTTGATCTTTTATATGCCTGAGTTTGGTTCTAAAGATATGTTTTCTGCTGGATTAATTTAGGCATGCTCAGAGAATGACGAAGTGCTTGAAATTGGCTTCAGAGAATGACAAAGTGCGATTCGTTGTAGCTTAGGACATAACTCCATGCTTGTGGTTCAAGTTTTCTTTGTCTTTTTTGTTGTTGAAGCTTTTGTTCTGCATTTTTTATGCATTTTCAGAAATTTAATTGATCTTATATTGAAAGTAGGCTTTGTGGCACCATGTTTAATTCTATCTATGATATGTTTTGGGCAAGATGTAGTATCATTTATGCATATTTCGTATGGCAATGTCTTTTGTTTTGGAAAAGATAGCTATGGGCTGAATACATATTTTATGTGCATTTATTATTGGTTACAGATTCGGGCATTTTTTAAATGCAAAAAAAAGAAAAAAAGTATCTTTCAATCGCGGTACTAGACTGTGATGATAAGAACATTTAATCACGCTTTTAGACGAAAACCGTGATCTAAAAACCACAAAAGACCACGCCTAACTATTTTCCATCTCATTTTTTAGACATGAAAGATCACAGTTTTTTGTGGTGATTGTTATCTACATACAATCACGGTTTTTTGAGAAAAGCGTGATAAAAAACCCAGGATGGAACACGCTGGTGAGTTTCCATCTCGGTTTTGCCTAGAAACGATCACACCTTTTGGGTGTGATTGTTTCTATCTTTCAATCACGGCTTATAACAGTGATAAAAAAGAGTGATTTATAATCACACTCAAATCTATCACGGTAGCGCGAGTGTGATGGAAAACTAACAATCACTGCAAATAGCTGTGATTGTTATGCTTTATTGTAGTAGTGGAGAGCAACCAAGAGAAGGAGAAGTGAGAGAAGAAAAAATTAGGGGAAACCTTGCTTGGCTTGAAATTGAAAATTTAACTTGATAATTCTTGCATCTCCTACTTGAATTCATGTTTTGTATGTTGAATTCCATGCTTTAGTAGTTGAATTTCATGTTTAGTTGATGAATCTTGCATGTATTTGGTGAACTTCCGTTTGGGGAGGAACACCACTTGAATCTCTTGTATTGATGAGTTTAAAGCTTATTTTGATGCATGAATTTGATGTTCTTGGAGTAGCTCTTCTATATATATGAGTTTGAGCATGATTAGTGAGGTTTTGACGTGAGTTCAAAGTATTTTGGAAGGATTTAAGAGTTGAAAATTGAAGGAAGAACAAGATGTACATTTCTGGAAAATTTGCAGAATTGAGAAACTTGTATCTGACCTGATTTTGAGGAATTTTATTGAGATAGTTCGGAAGTTATGAAATTTCTGAAACTTTTATTGAGAGTTCCTCTATGAGTCCTTTGTCAATGGTAAAAATTTCAGGATCAGATTCGAAGTATTGAATTCTGTAAAAATTTGTAACATTGCATCGTGCAGTTTTGGACTGTGCTGCCAACACAGACACGTGTTGGGGAAACGGCTATAATTTTTAGCTCGAGCGACAAAAAAGCAAACCGTTTTCTGATTTAGAAACTAGACTCATAGATCTTAAAAAATATGTAAAGTTTGTGCCTTAGTTACCCCTGTGCAAAGTCAGATTTTAGGTTGAAGTTCTAGAATTGCATATTCTAGAATTATTTCTTGAGACTAACTATCTAACTTCATATCTTTCACCCTAGGACCTTATGTTCATAAAAATAGGTGTATTAACATCTTCTAACCATGTTTTATTGCCTATTTGTCATAGGAGGTTCAGGTGACACATGATCGAGGTGAGTGACTCAATACCTAAATTACATGGTTTTATGCAAGTTTTCAATTCAAAGCTTATTCTACATGTTTTGTACTATGAGTTGAATTCCATGGAAATAAATGAAAGGTGGTTTTGTTTTCTTATCTAGAAAGACATTCCTACTATGTGACACTTATACGCTAGTGGTAGTGCTAAGATGTCGAAGCTTATCCACTACCGGGGACGCCTGGTAGATACACCAACTATGGGGAATGTGCTTTATAAAGGCTATGCTTCTATGTTTGAAATCTCTATGAAATGTTTTTATCATTTCCATGGAGAGTGTGTAAATTATGTATTGGTCACTCATATGAGCGTTAGCTTATGTATTTTTCTCCACCTTTCAGGAAGCGATGATTAAAGTGTCGACGTGGTCTTTTTTGTGTGGATATGTTGTAGATAGAAGACTTGTACTTTTGTTGTAGATGGTGAAGCTTACTTTAGAGGCTTGTTTGTTTGTAGTTGAATCTTGTAAGATATGTAGAAGGCACAGCTTTGAGAGGTTGACAAGAAAAACCATGTATATAACCTATGATGTTTGATATGGTAATAAATGTTTTGTTTCCGCTGAATCCATATTTGTCCCTTTGTCATTGCTTATGAGTTAAATGTTACTTGATATGGCATTGGTGGGAGTTCCACCGGCGTTTTGTTATGGCTTAACCTCTAGGGACGGGCTAGGGTCGTTTCAAGTGTTGTTAGAGAAAATGGGAATGACAAAATTATCATGACTTAAAGCATCTTATGAGGTACATTATCTTATGACTTGATGATATAATCACCTACGCAAAGTAAGAAAACCCAGAGTATTCGGCTCTGATTGATGTTTGTTCTCAAAGAAAGCAAATTGCCGACCCTATCTCTCTCCCTCCCTCTCAACCCTAGCCACCACAACTCCTCTTCTCCCTTTCCCACTCCCCCGTGGGTTTCATACCCGTGTGCGGCGGCGGGAGGGGAAGGCCATGGTACTATTTCGACTCACTTTCTTTGCTTTTTCCTTTTTTTCTTCCGTCTCTCCAGATCAACGACTTTGTCGTCTGATCTGTGAGAGTTTTGTCTCTCTGTGGGAAGCGCTTTCTCCGATTATGAACCCTCTTGGAGCCTTGGAAGGTGTGGTTAATCCTTTGGATATGGAGAAGGTTGAGTCCTGCACACTTAGGCCCCGTTCCAGAAATCTTCTTAAAAAATAAACAGCTTATTTCACATTTTCAAACTCAAAAATAAAGTAAATGAAAAATAATTTTTAAATTTTTTTTGCATCATATAAAAGATCTCATCAAGATCTTCTAAACAAGATCCATATTGCATACTTTTAGATTTCAATAAGACCATAATTTTTGAGCTTGAAATTGCCTTCTTAAAAAATAAGGACTTATTTTGGTTTCCGGAACGGAGCCTTAGCGAACATGTTAGTGCGAAACTCGGATCGTTAGGAGTCCGGGAAGGGCACTCCGATGATCAATTCAGTATTCTAGGGAGAGAGGGGAATTTCTTGGAGAGAATGTGTAGAAAGGGAGAGGAAGGATTACCTTCTTCTGAAGGGGGAGTCCTCCTTTTATAGGTGGGAGGTTGCTTGGAGCCCAACCCACGAGTGACCACCATGCGCTCAATGGTTGGGGGCTAAGGCGATATGCTCAGATGAGCCTGCTCTTATCCAAAAAGCCTGTCACGAGCTCTATCCTCCGATCATTGGCCAACATAGGTAGGATCATGCCAACTCTCTGCCACCTGCTGGCATGTAGCTAGCGTGGCATTTCAACCCCTCCCCTTACCTATCTCCACTTGACTTCTTCTCTTAGTCAAGAGGCAGGTGGTGGCTCGGCATAAAAAGGTGTATCCGGATAAGGCTGTTCGGCACTCTCTGGCTGGGACATCCTTTGTGACGAGTAGCCTTGGTTCAGTGAGATCTTGCCGAACTATCAGAGTAAGAGGCCAATCATCCTGGGAGCACAAGCTTGCCGAGTCTCAATGTGCTTGGTGGTCCCCTTCAGTGGCCGGTGTCTCTCAGGGCATTGCCAGCAGACAGGCTCCGTAAGCTACTGGTCAACCCATGGACCCTTGTGGTTAGTCAGTTGCCAATGACGTGGCCGAACCTTGCCACCACACTCTCATTTTTTTGAGAGTTGTTAGTTTCGTTTTTGGACGAATTTTGTCTATAGATCGGGTTCTCTCAATTGAGGTTGCTTCACAACAATATCTGTGCTTCAGCATTCTATCCCTTGATGATGTCTTTGGCGGGGCAACTCGTGGCGGCTAGGCAGATCTATAGTTCTTGGGAGTTCATTGGTGTGTTCATCTTTGGTTGGAGTGCATCTGATTGTCTGGATATTTGGTGTCTTTATCCTTAACTTTGCACTTTTTCTCGTTTAAGACTCCTAATTAGATGTTAGGCAAGTTAAAAGTGTCATCATTGCATCAAGCCATGCCTGGGTTAAGATGAAAGATATCGATTGCCTTGTGATTTACTCATTTTTATTTGTTAGGCGATTAGTTTGGCTTTGTCTAAGTTCTTTGTAATGATCTCTGTTTTGTAAGTGTCGCTGGGCGTTTATCAATACAATCTTCTCACTTTTGACAAAAAAATAATAATGATATAATGAATTACATCAGCTAGTATCCTGTATCTAAATCTAAGCACAAACACGCCCTTCGAAAGTCTAGAGCATTATTAGAGCATGTACACCAAGCAAGAGGTATTTTACTTACCCAACACTCCATTTTTTTCATTTTACCTACTCAAATCTCTCTCAACTCCACATCAATCCTCTCTATAATCATCTCTATCTAATAATATATAAAGAAGGAGAGTATTTGTTAATAATATATAAAGAATGAGAGAGAATGAAAGGGTGGTAGGGAGGAGAGAGAGAGAGAGAGAAAATAATTTTTTAGTGAACAGCTCTTGAACATTGCTCGGTACTTGTAGTGTAACGACCCTGATTTATGGTAAATAAAAATTTCGTTAAGTATTTGAATTTTATTGGATTGCTTTTAAAATTCCTTGTTAATTTCTAATAATCCATCATAATTAAATTTGAGACTTATAAAATTATATTTTTTCGTTCCAGACAATTTAGTCATTTTCTAAAAACAAGTATACTTGTAGAAGCACTTGTATATTTTCCTAGCAAGTTAAATAAAATCTTTAAATTTCATTTCTTGGCTAGAAATCCTATTTGGCAAGTCTAGTTAAATCCTAACTACTAGTTTGGCCTAAAATGGAAATGACAAGTGAGGAAGGCATGGCATGCTTGATTTGACAAGACCATGGAACAAATCCATGGGAGAATTGGAGAGAGAGAGGGCCAGCCAAGAGAGGGAGGGAGAAAGCTCAATGCTTTGCTATAAATAGCACCCCATTCTCACCATTCAACTCACACCTTCAAGCCTTTCAACTTCTCGCTCTAGAATTCTTGAGTTTGTTCTTTGTTCTTATTGTTCATAAGTTGTTCTTGAAATTCTTCCTAAGTTCTTCAAGAAACCCATCCCAGGCCGCCACTAAACCACCACTCGATCACCCTTTCGATTCCAAAAGTTAGTAGTTTTAGTCAAGAACTAGTTTCGAGAGAAACCTTTCTCTTTCGAAGCTATCGGAAGCTTACGGTAGGAAGCTACTCCATTCGACCGCCGACTTACTTTCCGTAGCCGCCCTACCGCCAAAGAAGAACGGTAGAATCTTCTTATCCCCTATCTCTAATTATATGTAGAATATTTCTACTCTTTACTCTATGTATGATCGAAGTTTGTATATTGTTTGTATAATTTGAAAAGCATGAAGAAAGATAGCTAGTATACTTATTTTGCTAAAGGATATATGAGCATGTTGAATAATCGACCTTTACTTCAATAAACATCTGTTGTTTTGAACTTCCCACAAAGGAAAAAAGAACGGATTTTGAAAGATAAGAATTTAACGTTTGATTAGAAGTATTCGTATTTTGATCTTTAGGATGGTTATGACCATGTATACATGAATTGTTTGTATTACTTGTTATGTGACAAAGCATAAGTGATTTTCACTCCAAAGGCATCCGTACATATGGCGTTATGCTTTAAGTGGTGACTTGAGCATGAGTAGTAATATAGAGTGGATGATCTTGCTAGTTTAGTTTCAAGATTACAATGAATGATTTATGATTACATATGTAAAAAGTCCTACCGCAGAGTCATTGCGTGAAAACGAGACACCAAAGTCGAGAAAGTAGAAACATGACACCTAGGGTGTGGTTAATGGAAATATGTGATTTGAAAAAGAGAAAGGTTTTGGAAACCGCAATGTGGGTAGACGTGGTAGCCCATTGTGTGGTGTGTGTGTGTGTGCGCGCGTGCCAATGGGAACCCGGTGCGGGGGAACTATTGTGAGGATACTCGGAAGACCAGAACGACGGAATCGAGGTTGGGTGTATAGCTTGGTTATTCGCGGAGAGGAGCCAATGCAAGTTTTATGTGCTAATGGGAACCCGGTGCGGCGGAACCACTGTGAAGATAGTCGAGAGACCGGAACGGCGGAACCAAGGTTGGGTGTGTAAAAACGATTTTGAAATGATGATTTGATTTATGAAATGTGGGAAAATAGTGACACGGTCTACGAGAAGTTGCGTAGGAGAACTCAGAAAATCATGGACACCAACATTAGATTGGATAGTGAATGGGGATGTGTCATTGTTAGCTGCTTTGTCTAAAATGCATGTACTATGTGGAAAACGTTAATATTATGTTGTATTGTTCATAAGTTAAGGGTTAGTAGGTATGAATTATTCTATTGAATTTTTGTAGCTCATGGTGTTACCTTTGGTGACCCTGACATATTATATTGGTGGCGACGCTGGTATAATGTGTCAGACCTTATCGATGAACAGGGTGAACTCTACACCCTGTAAGCTTTTGGAGCCGAGAAGCTTGCTAGAATAGAGGAGCAGACGGAGCAGTAGATAGGAACCCTAGTTTTCCCCTGTTTGTTAAATAAAAGTACTCTTGATAGAGTTATGATGTAATATCGAGCCAGACTCTATTTAGCTTTTCAATGAAATTACCTATTTAACGTTCCTAAAATTAGGAGCGTTACATGTAGAGAGCATTTTCTGTAAAGGGAAAATAGCTACTAGTTTACGTAGGCTGATGCAAGGTATTTTTGGTGTCCAAAATAGGTAAAATAGCTGTAAAGTAACGTTTTGCTAGTCTTGTGTACATCTCTATTACTCCCTCCGTCCCTAAATGTTTGGCACTTTCATGCTTTTTATTGTCCCATATTATTTGTCCATTTTGAAAAGTCAAAAGCAAAATATGGTAAATTTCCTATGTTACCCTTTTCTTTTGGGCACCAAATTTCAAATTCAAATTTTCAAGTACTATTCAAAGTACACTAGAAGGGTAAGATTGGACACTTGATTTTTGCACAATACAATAATATTTGTTCATTAAAAGTTAGAACTCCCAAAAGTGCCAAACATTTAGGGACGGAGAGAGTATAAAACACAATGGTGTGGGGACAAGTTGTTGCAATGATTGAGATTGAATTGATCCAATGGTTGAGGTGAAATTTCCCTTTTATTAAATTGTCTAGCCTTTTTCGTTTAATTATAGAATTGCCACCGATCAATATTACACCCACTTTCAAATTTGAAACCCTACTGCAGAAGAGTTCTCATTCTCTCTCTATGATCCCACACAAACACTACCTCACCCAGACCATCTCTCTTCTTCTCATGCGCCATTTTCTCCTTCACCGTCCTCCACCACTCACGACAACACTGACCCGCCTTTCAATCCTTCCACAATCGAGACCCCCTTGCCCCTCTCTAGCTTTTGCTCACGGTTCGAATCTAGTGGAAGGGTACAAATCAATTTCAATCGGGGTGAATAGTGCCGTAGGCACAGAAAAACACTAGTGCTCTTATACGGCAAATGTCATCTCCTTGTGTGATAAAGGAGACGAGAGAGGGAGTAACTATTTTGTGCTCCAAAAGTAATGCTCATTCCTTTCACAAAAATGTGTGGGGTCAACGCTTAATTGCGAAACGCAAGTAACCGTTCTTCAATTTGAATGGCTTTCTAGTCCGTGGCGGTTATGCAAATTTTTGTTAGGGATGTCAATCAGAAAATTTATTTATTTTTTAATCCTATCAAGAAACATGTGCAAAAAGCCTTCTACTAAGCATTCTTAAAAAATAAGTATTCATTTGTAATTTTTAAGCTTAAAAATAATGAACTTACTGAAATAGTCTTTTGTGCAATATGAATCTTGTTTGATAGATCTCAATGAGATCTTCTAAACGGTTCAAAAAAGTTAAAAAATAATTTTCATAAATACATTATTTCAAAATTTGAAAATTGCAAATAAGTACTTACTATTTTTCAGGATCCTTTAACGAAATAGTGCCTAAATCTATTGCGCTGATGTTTAACCCCAAAAAAAACCATGAAAATGCATTGGTTGTGTTTGGGATGTTTGCTAGTCACGGTTTTCTAGCTGCTGCTTTCACAAGTCCTTCCTGTTAAGGGTCAAACCAAAATCGACCAGTAACCATAATTTACCAGCCGCTTAGCTCTTCTAAAAATTCAACTAACCATTTCACTATATATATCTTTCTATCTATCTATTCTATTCTATCTATCTCCTATACAAATGTGTGTGTCCTAAAAGCCTCAAAATTCCCAATCCTACTTTCCTAGATTTTTCATTTACTTTAAAAAAAAGGAAAAGAAAATGACTTCTACACTCTCCTTTTTATCACATACACTCCTTTTTTTTTGTCTTTATTTGGTATGAATTTACTCTATTGTCCCTTAATGTGTAAAAAAGTGAACTTCATGGTAAAAAGGTAAATTCACACGAATAAGGACAAAAAAGGGAGTGTATGTGGTAAAAAGGGGAGTATAGAAGTCAATTCCCAGAGGAAAGGAAAAATGATGGCTCATGACTTATTTTGATAATTAATACCCGTCAAGAACATTTTTAGCATTAACAAATATTCTCAACATGTCCTTGGCAAGTATTAATTATCAAAATACGTCATTGGCCGCCATTTTGTCTTAAAAAAAGAAAAATCTAATACCCACGGATATATATTCCTCTGAGCCAACACGTGTCCCACCCTACCCTTGCACCTGAATCGTTACACTCAACTTAATCCAAAAATGACTCCCCCATGTCTTCCCCCACGTTGCCCAATTGGAAGGAAAAAACAGTATGCAAGAACAAGCAAGAACAAGGTGAAAAGAAGAAGGCAATTAGCAAAAAATAGTTAATTAGCTAGCCCACGTACGTTCTCCGATATTACAACATCCAACAACACTTATATTTCCCTCATAAATTATCACATTCCACGTGTAGACACTCCAATTTGGGCTTCCAGATTAGTTTACTTACGGTATTTGATTCCCCAATGATGAAGCGAATCAAGAACACCTCGGGAATGTCAGGTGTTTGAACTTTGGGTATTGACACCCTTTTGAACCTAATCAAGCCTAAGCCACTTAAAAAGAGCCACAAACCCTACTGGCACGCGTTGGTTGAGAGCCCGCGCGCACAGATCAACTTGACAGGTGTTGGTCAATGGTCAAAGCTTGACTGTTTACCAAAGCGTGAGTAGGTGGTACACGCGCGCGCTGCTCCCAAACTCGCGCGCGCTGGTCAAACTGCCAGGTGATGGTCAACAGTCAAAACTTAGCCGTTGACCATCGCGCGCCAGGGCGCAGCCCTCGCGCGCCATACTGACTCCCGCACGCGACCGACCAAGCCTGTCCCTATCACCTTTATTGGTTGGTAAGCTTAGCCACTAAGCAACCCTCAACCAGCCTTGTGGATTGGCTGAGCTCCTCTCTTTGCACCAACCAGATTTACCTTATCTCTCCCTATAAATACCCCTCTTTGTTTCTCTTTCAAAGGGTTTTTGATTTTTAAAATTTTTAGGAAGGATTACACACACCATCCTCCATTTTCACACTTCAACCAAGTAACATAGCTTGTTCTTTGCTTCTACCTTTTCAAGGACCTCAATCAAGCCTTCAAGCATCAAAGCTCAAACATGTTTCAAACTCAATTTAGGTATAGCATACATGCTGTTTTCTGTTCTAAATCCTGAGGGGGGCTGGCAGGACCAAGGCTGGTAATTAGTACCAGTCTTGGTCCTAAAGCTGACAGGGTTTCAAAAACCGTTGTGGTAGGAACCAGCGCGCGAAACTACGTGGCCGCGTGCACAGGACCGCGTGGAGATTGGTTTCCTACTACTTTATGTCTTTTTGTTTATATAGATCACTCTGCAAGCATGATAATAACCAGTTTACTGTTTTTCTTTGTTAGAAATATTAGTTGTAGTTCAATATGTATTTCTGCTGTTATGGAGTACTCCTAGGATCATTCTGAACCTGTCCTAGAACCCAAAAACGTGTAAATCAAGCACTGGTGTCGTTCAGACCCTCGTGCGCCAGGGCACAACCCTCGCGCGCCGAAGCGCCACCCTCGCGCGCCGGAGCACCTCTGACCAGTGGTTGGCCTTGCATGGGTAGCTTGGCTTTAGGCCATTATTTTGTCCCCACACTATTTATGTGATGTTTTGTTAATTTGTAGGACTTTTTCAGCCTTTAAATTGTATATTAACTGCTTATAACTGTTTGGTTTGTCCTGGATGTGCACTGGTCCTTCCAGAGCTCAGAGGGTTTGAGAATAAGAGCTGTGGGTTTGAGCTCACTATCGCGCACGTGTCTTAGAGTCGCACGCACAGGAGTGAACAGCATGCAATGACTTGTTCGGTGCATACTGGTTTCTTCCTGCGCACGTCATTCCAAAATAGGGGCTTCCCAGTTTGTTTAAACTCCCACAGCAGTCTGTTTTCATCCTATACTAACTGCTCATCTTTGCTATTATTCACATCCTGCAAACATGTTACAGCTTTAATTCCCATTAAGCTGTTCCCCGCCCCTAAATGGCTAAAGAATTGATTAATCAAACAGAATTGCAAACGTTTTCGCAAATGCCTAAGTAGAGACCGATCTCCGGATTGGGCAAGAGGGATGCCTTAAAACCCTTCCCCTCTCGTAACCTGGCTCCCGAACCCAGATATGGTTATGACGGACTGGTGCCTTCACCTTTTTCAAAAATCAAACAGCACAGCGAGCGTTTCAAGTTCGGTTCGTTGGGTGTCGAACCTTCAAACCCAAGTGACGACTCTGAATTAAGCGCTCATCCGCCAAAAAACGTGCTCATCGATCCGCCCTTCTCAGGGCATGCTGCCCACACCACAACACTTATATTCCAACCTCCAAACTCCAATTGCACATCCCACGTTCTCTGAAATTATCACTGCAATTATAACATTCATTCACCGCTAATGGTTTCCAAGATCCCACGCCATAGTTACGAGAATTTCTTCATAGAAATTTAAGCAACAAATCGGCTTCTCCATTCTCTACAAGAATTTGTTCACGGATTTTGAGACCAAGTACAGCTCTAATTGTTACGAGAATACCATTCGATCAAAGGTTGGTTTCCATCTTCAAATTACCTACGCATTTACCAAGTTAAGATCACCGTGTGCATATTTTGTTTTGTTCTTCAGCCTCTATATTTGATTTAGTTCTTCAGCTTGGAGTTCTTCCAAAATCTTTTTTTTTTTTTTGTCTCTTTGGTTAAGAATTTGTTCATGTTAGTCCATGCACGTGGGATTCTAACCCCATATAAAAGAATGGTTAACTTTGAAGCAAAGAATGTGTATTGTTTCTGTATTTTTTTTAGGAAGTTCAAATGCTCAAGCTCCCTTCAAATCCTTAACACACTACCATGGAGTTTTCTTAAAAAATAAATAAATAAATAAATTTAAAAAAAAAAAAAAACCGGCTCCATAGTGAAGCAACTTTTCCAAAATGATTTTTTTATGGGAAAAAAATATTTTTGTTCCTAACATTTCCATTCCCCACAAATGTACATCCACGGGTTTTGATTTAAGCAAGGTGTAGCAGTTAAGGGCCCGATTTGATGCAGGTATAATTTTTGAAGGATTATTTATGGAGGGAGAAAAAGATGGTAGGGAGAATTAGTTATGGAAGATAAAGCCCACATTGATGTAAATTTTATGAAGGGAAGATTAAATAGTACTCCCTCCGTCCCTTTTTTAGAGTCCAGTATTTTATTTTGAATTGTCCTTTAATAAGTGTTCATTTTGTAAAGTTAGTGGGTAAAAATTAGTGAATTTTCTATTTTACCCGTACAAAAAGATTTCATTTTGAAAAGTTAGCAAGTAAAAAATATAATGATGATGTTTCCATAGAGGGTAAGTAGGAAAAGTAGAGGTAAAAGTTGATATGAAAGATATAATAATGATGTCTTTTTAATAAATTGAAATTATGAAGTAGGACATTTAAAAAGGGACGGAGGGAGTACGTGGTTTGGATGTGAGATAAAATGGGAGGATAAAAAATGGTGGATGATGTAAAAAGGTATTAAATGACGAATTTGCCCTTATTCAGTTCCAAACTTAATATGTATTGTATTAAATATGTAAATGCAAATATAACTAATTTTTCAGAATTAAGGTATTTATGTATTACATTAATAATAAAGTTTACTAACAAATTAATGTTTGTTAAATAGTATAATAATTAAAAAAAACTAAAAAAATTATTTTTATTATTATTGTGGTTTATTATCATGAGTGGAGTACACAGAAGTGTGGTGCAACTTGTTACACACAATCAAAACTCTTTCGCAGAAAACCCTTTACTGTCTTTTCCTTTTTTTCGGTGAGCAATCTATTTTCAAGAGAAAAGCTTTGAAGTCCCATGGCCGAACGACGGCACCTCTGCAATAACTGGGTTTCACGATCATCCGCAGCTCGTCGCTGTCGTCACAGTACCTCTCTATTTTCCATTTTTCCCGATCTGGTGTGCATGTGTGTGACTGTGTGTGATGAGGAGGGTGGATGAGGAGGGGCAAAATCGTTCCAAAATGAGGTGGATTGTCCCGGATTAGTTTTCTCCACCTCAAAACCTGTCCATAATTTATGCCCCCTTAGTCAAATAAGAGAAGGAAATAATCAGGGAGGATGACGTATGGAGGGGGAGGAAATGTTTGCCAAAGGAAGCCAAAACTGTCAAATCAGGTCCTCATCCGCCTGGATTGGCTATGGAGGGCAACTATGGCTACATCCAATCGGGCCCTAAGCTTCAAAGTGTTTATTTCCATTTGGATTATCATCGGTCAAATGCTTAAACTCCCTTCAAATCCGTAACCCACTACCACTGAATTTTTCTTAATAAAAAAAAAAAAAAAAAAAGTGACTCCATATGTGAAGCAACTTTTCCGAAATAATTTCATTTTTTTATGGGCAAAAAATAACTTCGTCCCTAACAGTTCCATTTCCCACAAATAATTTCCATTATCTATGGCTCAAAAAGTTGGTCCAAGTCTAATATTGAATATGTTTCCAAACCTTCTTTCTCCGTGTATATATAGATAGATTTATATTATGATTCCTGCTTTAGTCAAGGGTTTCTTATTCACATGTTACACTATGTTATGTTAGATATATTAAGCATGTATAATTGTGGATCCACATGCTACCTATCATGTCAGGTGCATATATTGGCATGGATTTTAATCTCGACCGTACATGTTAGTCTTGCATGTGCATAGAACAAGTTGAAACGCTAGTAAGAGGGTAAAAAAAGTTTCTGAAGCATCATTGATATTGCCAACTTCTTGTGTTAGACTTCATCTCACATCGCTCATCTAAACCACCCAAACTTGTTTAATAAAATCCAGAGACTATTCAAGCTATTGCCAATTAATTTTAGGTTGGAACCCTCCAAGAGTGCATATAACTTCTTCAATATGTAACCAGCCAAGGTAAAATGAAATTACATTAGTTGTTATTAAATTGTTACTTCTTTTTGGAAGCCATACAACTTCTTTTAATTCAGTCAACCTGAAATCTCTTTTTCATTTTTTTTAGCTAACGGGGGAGAGCTTATAAGATCACAAGCGGCTTCGTTGGGGTGATGGAGCTGGCTTGAAGCTGGCAATCCCAGTGATCTCCCTGCCTGCGACCAATGTGTTGATATCGTAAGTGCCTTCATATGTGTAGATGGGCTCTAAGTCACAGAATGCCTAAAAAACACCATAAAGGCAACAATTAATCCAACAGACGGTGGTGTGGATTAGTGGATACAGATCTGAGAACAAGAAAACACTGGCCAACCATAAGCAAGCAAGAAATGACGATAGGAGGGAATTAATTCAAGAAATAGTGATCTAACAAAGTGGATGTGAGTACAGCATGAAAAGTCGAAAACATTTACTATGTGTTCAGTCCTAACATAACAACAGACTACAACTATTTGATAATGGAGGTTGTAGTTCAGATTTTGGGTCGTTCAAGACCTGCTACAATCAAAGGAATATCAGTCACAATCAGGATTCAGGACTGATTGAGCAGCAGAGAACAGTGCCAGTTCCAGCTCAATGCTGCTGCTCCTATAGTCCTATCGCAACTGCTTAAAATACTTGCAAAAGTTCTAACCTAATCTTCAAGCTAAACAGGAAGGGGGTAGTCATTCAGTTCCTTACATTTCTAGAAATGAACAGGGAGGGTGCAGCTAGATTGGTTCCTTTCGACTATAATGAAACAAAAACTGAAGTCTAGAACACTCTGGTGTTATCAAATGTCCAATGCAGCTCCTCCATTTAGAATGGTTTCATAGTTTATTGCCAAACCAAACCAAACCAAACTGATCCTTGTGTCCCAATCAATTGGGGTTGGCTACATGAATCCTATTTTTCCATTGAGCTGTCCAGGGCTACCTGTTCACTTAGATTTAGTAAGCCCAAATTCTTAGTAGTTCATTGCCACAGATAAGAAAACCGTTGCAGGGGCAGATTTGATTGACAAGTTTGAATTCATATCCTACACTATCAGATTGGATATCACTAGAAACGTGAGTTCAGATCCCTTTCTAGTTTCTTGTTACTCTAGGAAGTATTTTAAATTCTACTCTTTACAATTTGAGAAATTTTGGATCCCATTTTACTTATCAAACAGCATTATCAATACAGCCTAGACTTGGTTAAAAATCGGATTTCTTAAAAGCAGAGTCACAAGGGAAAGTATGAAGGAAAGTATGAACCAAGAAATGCAAACCTTTGCAACTAGAAAGTCGGTCAAGATTCCATTGCCACCAAGTAACTCCCGCCCAAGAGATGTAGTCTCCCTTGCTTTTGAGGTAATCCATGCCTGGAAAACACATCATCAGTACAATGCATCACCTCCATTGCAAATCTACAAGAACAAGAAACAATAAAAGCCCGTACCTTTCCTAAGCTTACACGACCAGGAGTCATTTTCCCACTGTCATACAACTTACAAAGGCGCCAACCAACAAGAATCATAGCCTGAATATTCCCCAACATGCGAACTAGTTTTTGTTGGGTAAGTTGGAAAGCTGCCAATGGTGCACCAAACTGTTTCCTCTCTTTCAAGTACCTTAGAATTTAAAAAAAAAAAAAAAACCGTCAATTGCTCAAATTGAAGACCGGAAGCAAGTTAAAAGCACATTAAAAGAAGGAAGCCAAATACTTTAGTAAATCTCATGCTAAGTTCTACTTCCATATTAGACAACTTCCCAAGTAGAAAAGGTGGGGGCTCTCTCTCTCTAGGTGACTTCTTCCCTCTGGTTTTCCGTCACTAGGGTTTCTACTTGGGGTGGGGGGGGAGGGGGGTGCGCCCCTCTCTCTCTCTCTCTCTCTCCCCCTAGATTTTCAGCGCCTCCTCTTCCTCCCCTTTTTCTCCCACTGCTGCTCTCTCCAACGTCGATCTTCTCTGTCTCGCCGGATTCACCCGTCGGTGTCTTTCTCCTGGGTTGATCCGATCTTTGAGCTTAACAGCTAGGTGGTGCGTTTGGCAGCAGAGGATGGTCATTTGTTTGGGCGTTTTGGTCTCCCACCGGTGCTGTAATTCTGGTTTTAAGCTTAACGGCGAAGTGGTTTCCATGAGGCCTTTTCTGTTTGCAGCCCTCCTCTTCGGCTGTTTGCAGATCTTTTCCGTCCATGGTGCTCCTGTCTGTTTTGGTGGTGGGTGCAAGCGTGTGTCTCTGTTGTTCTGGGCTTCAGTCCAGAATTGCGATGGCGGCTGCTGATGGTGGAGGTTTGTGTCTGGTATGGGCCCTTGGACAGCGGTTTTCCTGGTGGCCGAAGCTGTTGGGGTTGTTTTCAGTGGGTTGCAAGGCGGCGGTGATGTTTGGCAGCTGGGATGGTGTTGCTGTTGTCTAGGATTAGGCTTTGTTTTTTCAGGTTTGGGCTTTTCCCTCTTAGGTGTTGGTTTTGGGCCTTTTCGCCCATTTGTTTGGGCTGGGCTCTTTTTGGGTGCTTGTTGGTGTTTTACTTACCAACTTTGGATGTTTTTTTCTCCGGGTTTTTTCAAAAAAATGTGAGGTGAGGTGTAGTTTTAGGTGAGGTACTACTATTTGTGTATGATGCTCCCCGGTGTATCACTACAAGATTTCAGTTTTCTGTTTTGCATCATTTTTAATGGTATGGAAACCTTTCTTTGCTGATAAAAAAAAAAGAAGAAGTTCTACTTCCATATCGAGATTGAACAAAATGGCTTCTGGCTACTGACTACTACCATCAAAATTTACTTGATTTATTTTCCTTTTCCTTTTTTTCCACCCCTCGTGGTTGGCTATAGTGTGACCTTGGGGCTTAAGTATAGGTCACAAAGGAAGTCCCTTCAACAGCGGGTTTTATAATGAGTAGAACCCAGGTGAAATTAGATTGTTACTCTCTGCAGCACGAATATTTTGTCCAAACTGGGCATTCAACAACTTACCAAATAGATTATTTTCTACCAAAAAAAAAAGGAACATAGGCAACAAAAACGAAAGAAGTACATATTTTGCTTTCTTAGTTGAAAGGTGGTCTTGTACACGAGCTCATACCACCCATTCAACAACTCTATACTGAGTTTTCAGACACGAAGTGGGTACAAACACAAAGTAGGTTAGGATCAAAGGGAACACAAAGCTAAGGAGATATATTTAAGAAGACACTGATTTTATTAACTTCAACTGACTTGGTTATTACAATAAGCGGAGCCCTCCCTTTATAGGCGTAAGGAGGGAATACAAACACTGGTGATTACATCACTGATTACATCATAGGGATAGTACCTATGCATAATTGTGAATTACTATTTTTAGTCTACCTGACACCAACTACATTGTACAACTACTATGACTTATTAGTTTACAGACACACTTACTATTACATCATTGACTAAAGCTTACACCTTTCTAACTTCGTACACCAATAATACAACTACTACCAACAGTAAACACCAATTATTTCACCCTCTCTGTGTTCCCTTTGATCCCTTTGATCCTAACCTACTTTGTGTTTGTACCCACTTCGTGTCTGAAAACTTGGTATCAGAGCCATGTCTTCCATTCTAGCTTAAACCTCTTCTGGGAATTTCTTTTTCAACACAACTTCAAATCTTTTCTAAAAGAAAACACTTGAAGTGTATGCTCTGTGGTTGCCTTCTCAGGATCCTCCACATCAGAAACTTCACTAACTATTTTGGTTAAAGAATTTTGTATCAGTGGGATAAAAGTACATTGAGACTTTGGCCCTGGAGTTGGCAGTGTGTCTCGGTTTATCTTCCCTAGTATACAGAATTTTATTAATCAAAATTGGTTGAAGATCTTACTTTGAAAAAAAAAAGGTTTGCTGTACTAAGGAAAAGAAGAACCCAGATTTTTATCTAAAGATGAATCATCTGTTTTCTACTTACTCTTCTGCTACCTCGTCTCTTGTTCCTTCACGATCGTCTACCAGTAGAAATTCCTCCGCATCCTCTTCTAATCTTGAATACTTGTATGAGTTTGAATACCTACCTGATGATAGTAAGGTCCCTCTTACTAATCTCCCTTTCCTTAATCCCTATAATGCTTTTGTTAGACCCCAAACCTCTGTAAAGAAATCCGTCATCCAACTTTTCTCCACAAAACGCCAAACTTCTGTAAAAGAGTATGTCCAAGCCTCCAAATTTGATCAATCTTTTATTGCAGCAACAAAGGCTGAACAACTTTTACCTTTAGAAATCCCAGTTGATTTGCCTCGTCTTTGGCAACAACAAGGATTTACCCACCTTCACTTTGGAGCCATTAGACTGGCCGTCACTTTCCATGGAAGAAAGGGTTTACCTGTTACTTCCAGACTTGCTCTGGTAGATACCAGGTTTCTACAGTATCAGCACGCATGTATCGCTACAGTCCAAACCACCTTAAATGCTGGAACTGTGATTTTTACCTTTTACCCCAATTTTAACATGCCACTAGCAGATCCTCATTTGCTATCAGCCTTGAAAGTGCAAGTTCAAATTGGTGGTGCCTCCCAAATCTCTACCACATATGCAGCAACCCTTCACTACCAAATGGCCTACCGTCTCCAAAACCATGCTTTTGACATGTCCTTACCTTCGTCCACAGATGAAGCCATTTTCCTCACTGTTAACGCACCTCATCAAGCTTCATGTGTCCATGTGCCGCGTCAAATTTCCCGTCCTGAGCTTCTCAAGCTTCTCCCAGAGTCTTGGGTTACAGCTTATGAGAAAAATCAAAACTAGCCCATTCCTGTCCAATCATCCAACCCACTTTTCATCACCAAACCTGATGGTACCGTGGAAATCACTTTTCCAAAAGAAACCTCTGCCTCATCTTCAACCCATTCTGTTATCTTTCCCTCGCGAATAGACATGTTTGTCGATGGTTCTAGACCTGGTCCTTCAATTCAATATTTTCAACCCAGTGGTCTCCCAGTCTACTATTTCAAAAATTCAGAAACAGGTCGTTGTTACTTTGATGCCTGTGACTGTGATGAATGTCTAGAGGAGAGTCTTTTAGAAGATGACGAGGACTTTGATGATGATCCATGTCCCCTATGCACATCTCCACCTCTCACTCCTTGTCAATCTCCACCTTCTCCTCAACCTCCATCTGATGATGGTTCTTCGAGTCAACCCAGTGGATGTTTCATGTTCACATCATCCTCTTCCTGGACAGAAGCAGATTTTCCTCCTTTGGACTTCCATAGTTCCCAAGAATGGACAACCCACCGTCATAAAATCCCAGATTCTACTACCATTCTCCCTGATGGTAGTACCAAGGCAGTCTCAGTAGCAAAAGCAGCGATAAATTGGCAGTCAGCAAATTCTCTCGCCCAAAATAAAATTCTTCAGAGAATTGCTAACTCCCAGCAAAATTTGAAGAATGTTGTTCATAAGAAGTTATCAACCTTGGAACTTCTTATCAAAGATTTGCAGCAGAAAATCCAGAATGTTCACCAGGAACTTCTCCAGATGGCCTATGCCAACCAAGCATTTTCAGCAGCCTTTTACCAAAAGGATGCTGAAATGAAGCATCTCAAGAACCAGCTTCATTCTCTCCAAGCTTAGCAGAATTCTCAACAAAAAAGCCATTTTGACATGTTCACATCTTCCTCTCAACAAAATTTGTTTGGGTATCCTCAAATGTCTCAACGTTTACCTATAAATCCTACTTCAGGATTTGGTGAGTCCAATATCTTTGGGAGCTCATCAGCTTTTCTTCCTCCACCAAAAAGACCATCTCCACCAAAACTTACTTTCCCAAAGCCCCAGATTAACCTGTTCAACCTCCAACCATTCCGTCTTCATCCTCCATCTTTACACCTGCCCCAACTATTTCCACTTCTTCTCAACCATCAGACCCAAATTCCAAGTCGCCTCAGTTAATGGTCCAGCCAACATCTAGCCCTACTAAAAATCCAATCTCCACTCTCCTACATTCCTTAGCCACTATACCTGAAACCCCATCTCCTGAACCAACCATTGAGTTTGATTCAGATACTGAATCCACAAACTCTATGCCAATTCCTCATGTTTTCATGATGAACCCTAAAAACCCAGAGGAACATGTTGAAGATCCCATCATTGAAGAAGGTCCTGAGTTTGATACACCCCCTGAAATTCCAACTTTTGATTCCTTCTCACATTCCAACATCCATTCCCAAGATTTCTCTTTTGATACCATTTCCCCCTCAAAATGGTTGGATAAACTTTATGAGATTCATGCTTGGTGCACAGCTGCTATGCTTTCCCCAAACGCTACACTCAGTGATGTCATTACTAAGTGTACAGCAAAATTTCTTGGCCGTCTACGTTAATGGTACTTAGCTCTTGGTGAGTACCAACAGCTGCAGCTTAAGCAACTCCCAACTCTTGATCAATTCATCTCAGTTCTGCATACTGAGTTTCTTGGAGACCATAACAATACGAAAGAATTCGTTCGAGAAGAATATCTCAGCATGAAGTGTTGTTCATTCAAAAGAAAGGACTTGGAGATCCATTATGACCGCATGTCTCAGAGATTCTATCTTCTCAACGGCATGGATGATGTCAACCTCAAGCAAGCTTTTCTCAATTCCCTTCCTGAACCATTGGGAAATGAGACAGCACGGCTACTTCAAACAAAAGGATTGATGCTGAATGCAACATCGCTTGGCGGAATTTACCAGCACTCTTTGATTGCCTTGGAAAAGTTGTGCAATCACCAGAAATTCCTCAGAACGCTTGAAGAACAGGGAAAACTTCTTGGCGAAGCATGTGACCGGCCTGACCTATCTATAAAATGCAAAGACAAGAAGTGCACTTGCCGACCATCATATCGGAAGACCAAACACTTTCAGAAATGGAAGTTCAGACCTCCTGGCAAGTTTTCAAAGTTTTCCAAATCTGGCAAGTTCTCACACCGAAAAAAATGGAAATTCTTCAAGAAGAAGCAATTCAGAGGACAGCGAAAGTCTGATCGCTGCTACATATGCAGAAAGAAAGGGCACTATGCAAAACAGTGTCCCAATAAAGCAGCACGAGACAAGATGGTGAGCTCTTTGGTTCTCATTGACGATGATCTTGAGGATGCTGATGTCGAATCTCTATTTTCCATTGATGATGAAGCAACAGATGAAGCAGTCCTTGCCTTCACGTTTGACGACTCTTCATCAGAATCAGAAGACTCTTCTGAAGATTCTGACTCATTCCCTTATGAAATCCAAACCTTTGGATTCTCAAACATCATGCTGGATCAACCCTTAGCCAAGGTCAAAATCTTGCTTGGCAAATATGAGAAACCCATACCAGTTATCGCTTTCTTTGATACTGGTGCAGCAGCCTCCATCCTCAACCCTGCAATTCTCCCCAGGTCCTACTGGCAGTCCTATTTCAGACCCTTTACAGCAGCCAATGGAGAAACTTTTGTCATCACTTTGATCAGTAAGCCTATTGTCATCCAACTTTTCCCTAGATACACCATAAAACATCAAGTCTATGGTTCTGATCTCCCAGGAAAAGATTTATTGTTAGGCTTTGATATCCTTCAAAATCTCAGCAAAGTCTCCTGGCTCAAAAAAGACTTGAAATTTAAAAATTACCTGTTACCTTGGACCACTCAACCCAACCTCTTTTCCATAGAAACTTTCTCCTCCATCAAAGAAGCCATAATCCAAACTTCTTGTGCAGAATCCCATTCTCAGTTCCTCACCAAATGTTCCAATCCTCTTTGGAAAAATCCAGACTTCTTCATTTCTCTTCCCTTTAAGAAAAATGAAGATATCAACCCCACCAAAGCTACCCATCATGGAATGAACCCAGAACATTACCAGCTTGCTCTTCAAGAGCTCCAGCAACTTCAGTTAGAAGGTTTAATTGAGCCCACAACCTCTCAGTGGGCGTGTGAAGCATTTTATGTGAACAAAAGGACAGAACAGATAAGAGGAAAGCTCCGCCTGGTTATCAATTACCAGCCTCTTAATCATTTTCTGCAGGATAACAAATTCTCTCTTCCTCGGAGAAGTGTTCTTTTTGCAAACTTGCCTAAAGCACAAATTTTCTCAAAGTTTGACTTGAAAGCAGGTTTTTGGCAGCTGGGCATCCATCCAGATGATCGTCCCAAAACTGGTTTCTGCATTCCAGATCACCATTTTCAGTGGTCAGTCATGCCTTTTGGATTAAAAACAGCCCCATCTTTGTTTCAAAAGGCCATGATTCGGGTATTTGCTCTCATTCTATCCTCAGCCCTTGTTTACATTGATGACATCCTACTTTTTTCTCCAGATATTGAGTCTCATGTTGTCTTACTACAAATTTTCCATTCCCTCGTCCAAACCCATGGTATAATGCTCTCAGAGAAAAAGATGCTCCTTGCTCAACCAGAAATTGATTTTTTAGGGATGCATATCTCTAAAGGTCAATATACCCTCCAGCCTCATATAGCCTCCCAACTTGACCATTTTCCAGATGAAAATCTCACAGTCAAACAAGTTCAACAGTTCCTTGGAATTGTTAACTATATGGTTGATTTCATTTCTAGCCTTGCTCAATACCGTACTCCTCTTTCAGCTCTCCTAAAGAAAAGTCCTCCTCCTTGGTCAGTCCATTGTACCAAAGCTATCACAGACCTCAAAGCCATATCCAAAACCCTTCCTCCATTAACCATACCTTCCGATGGGAAACGAGTTCTTCAAACAGATGCCTCTGATCTATATTGGGGAGCAGTTCTTTTGGAAGAAAATTCAGAACAGAAGCGCAGAATTTGTGGATACAAGAGTGGTGCTTTCTCTCCAGCAGAACTTCATTACCACTCTACTTACAAAGAAATTCTGGCAATCAAAAGGAGCATTGAGAAGTTTGAATTTCATCTAATCGGTCATCATTTTCTCATTGAGACTGATATGATGAGTTTCCCCAGCATGCTCAAGTTTAAACAGAAACACCTTCCAAAGGCACAGTTGCTCAGATGGGCAAATTGGTTTTCCAATTGGAGTTTTGATGTTGTCCACATAAAGGGAAAAAAAAATGTCCTCCCAGATTTTCTGTCAAGGCTCAAAAAAGAAATCGACCAGTTTTCCAAAACAAAACCATATTCATTTGTCCCTGGTTGCTTTCCCATAATTTCCTGTTTCCACCCAGTTAATCTTCCTATCCACCTCCAGTGTCATCTTGTGGAATTAACCCTTCTCTCCAGGTGTGTCCAAATATGTCAAAACCTTCAACATCTCTGTATTTTCAAATATGGTCTTGATGAAGGTCCCATAAAAGGTCTACCCTTCCATCCTGTCTATCCTTTTCTCACCCAGTTTGAAGTGTCCTACCATAATGTCTTTTATTTCAAAAAAGAAGTCTTTCTCCTCTTATGGTATTTAGTTGATGTGTATACTATAAGTGTCAGTTTCAATAAATCAGCAATATTGGTGTATCTAGCACATGCACCGTTCAATCGAGTCCAACCCCCAGAAGATTTCTTTTTGAAATTTCTCTTGCTCTTTGGCAACATACCCTACTGGCAACAGCAAATCAGAAGAATCCCTACCGGTGCAGATGAAGACCTCCAATTTGCTTTTTGGTCAACTCGCATCAACAGATGTCTTCCTAATCCAGATGGTTCTCTCACTTGGCGAAAGGAGTATCACACTATATTTCTTTCAGCATATCAAGAGTCTCCGAGCATTGAGATCCACAGTGGAAATTATTTGGTCATGACTCAAACAATGTGTTCACTCAATGGATTAACACCTGCAGACGTTCTCTCATCTCTCCTCCATTATGAGTCTGCAAACTGGAAATTCAATGATACTTATCTGGAAGAATGGCGCCAAAATATCCGCTATCTTTTGGAACAGTATCACTTGACTGAAGATTATTCTGGAAGCAGTGGTTCAGATAATCCAGAGTGAAAACCATGTGCTCATACCAACTGTCTCTTTTGTGTGGTGTATATTTACTTTTTGTAATAAAGTGTGGTAGTGTTGTCCTCTTTTCCAGAGAGGGTGAAATAATTGGTGTTAACTGTTGGTAGTAGTTGTATAATTGGTGTACCAAGTTAGAAAGGTGTAAGCTTTAGTCAATGATGTAATAGTAAGTGTGTCTGTAAACTAATAAGTCATAGTAGTTGTACAAAGTAGTTGGTGTCAGGTAGACTAAAAATAGTAATTCACAATTATGCATAGGTACTATCCCTATGATGTAATCAGTAATGTAATCACCAATGTTTGTATTCCCTCTCTACGCCTATAAAGGGAGGGCTCCGCTTATTGTAATAACCAAGTCAGTTGAAGTTAATAAAATCAGTGTCTTCTTAAATATATCTCCTTAGCTTTGTGTTCCCTTTGATCCTAACCTACTTTGTGTTTGTACCCACTTCGTGTCTGAAAACTGTCATTTGTTCAGAAATAAATAAGTAAATACAATAGTGGTTAGAGTTTTCTGATTCTGAACAAATATCTGAAACTTTATTGCTTATATTTTATGTCTTGCAATTGTACGCTAAAGGTTGCTAAACTTGTTACAAGCAAAAACTTGAAAAACATTGGCAATATCATACCTGTGACACATATCATAGACACCCATTGAAATGCCAATAGGCTGCCAGGCAACCATGAGACGTGAAGCAGCAAGGACCTGTTTGCAGAGAGCAGTAAGTGAGTACGCCACTAAAAACCCTCCAGCAATACAAGTTCAAATAAAACACCATGCAGTAAGTAATTATTGGGTGTTTTGACCCGATTCGTTGCGCTGTATCAATAACCATGGGGATACAGGGTTAGGACTCCAGAAACTTATGATCTGCGTGTTTCCTAATTTATCTCATCAACACTCCAATAATAGATTAAAGAGATTTTCAGAAGTGATAGTTCAGTTTCATTTTTCAATGAAACAGAGGAGGGTGGGGAAGGATGAACGACAGCACAAATAAAAAGAGAGAGATCGCAAAAAGCGAAGCAAAATCACTCTTTTCAACAGGAATTCTATGACAAAAGCTCCATAGGCACACGTGTTGGATGTAGCATTTGTTAGAAAAGCGAGGTACGCTTTTTAATCTGGCAATAAATAAATATTAAATCTGAGATCATGATAGCATAATTCTTAGTGGTGCCACCACAGACTAGCCTTGGCCTGGCTTAAAACCTAAAATTGGCCCATCAGTCTCCCATGGGTAATGGTCCTAATGGACCTGATAAAGTACAGCACATGACATGGCAAAATTGCATAGAAACATCCATAATAAGCAGCAGGAAGGACCTCTTAGGGTATCAAGTTGCAGAGGTTGATTCGAAACTCTGTTGTGACATAGCTCTAAGTTTTATTGTACAACAAAATGCAATCATTTAACATACAGTCCCAAAAAATGCCCAAAATTCAACTAGACAAGACTTGTGCACTTATTTTGTCCTCTTTTGGGGGTAATTCAGAAGCCATCCCATCAACCGCAAGTTTGCATGACCACACCACAAATTGGAGCCCCCTTCTGCAGTTACTTCAAAAGCTTGTGGGGAGGTGGCCCAAAGGTTTTGCTTTTAGTGGGATGCTTATTTTGCCCTTATTCATAACCAAATGCAAATGAGTGTTAACTAGATATATAAAGGAGGGGAAAAAAGGTTGCAAACCGCATGGTGTACTACCAGAGTTAAAAACCTAGTGGCATGATTTAGACAAATTAAAGAAGGGGAAATGCAAAAGAGTAATGGTAGTTTTGCATACAAACTAAAAGATGGGCAGATAAGGTATGTAGAAAAATATAGAAGTTTTTGGACTCTTTCCAAAAAAAGACTTATATTTCCTAACAAAACTCATACTTTTATCCTTTTTCCTTGCTGTTTCATGGAGGAAAGGGACTTTAAAGAGAATGAAACAAGTATTAACTGTGAAAATGACATAACTTGTGAACGTTAATTTAAACGCTAAGCCATTAGTAAAGCAATTATAAATTCCAAATTTTCCAATGATAAGTGTACATGTAGCAAGGGATTAAAACTGAAACTCCAAGAGCACCGACTATAATTGGTCTCTGCGGGATAAACTACCAGAATCTGTAGATACTTCTACGACAAATATGCTGAAAATAGAACTAAGGGGTAACTATGCGGCTTGCTTGTGATTAATGGTTTTCGATTCCATCAGAAAGAATACATCAACTTATTACGAGAGAATCCATAAGATGGGTTCATCATGCATTGCATATGATTCCCGTTTTGAGTCTACAGAAATAGACCATGCTATTTTATATCTTGAAAATTGAGTACTTCCTTCTTTCTTCTAACTTTGAAAGAACTCCATACGAAATCAACTATGTTTGGTAGGAGAGTGAATGAGATATGAGAACACTGTAAAAGAACCAATTTGTTGCCATACCTTATTCGTATCCTGAAAAGAATTGATACCGGGCAATCTGTCCTCATCGGCGACAAAAACTCTTTTCAAGACAATATCTCCATTTTGGACAATACGTAGGCCAATCTTATTTTCAATTTTAGTAGCTTGTAGTCCAGGGGCATCCTTCATTACTAGAAATCTGAAACAGATGGAAGAAGCACTGGTCATGCTAAAACAAAGAGAGAGTCAGATTTAGATCCCCGAATTCGATGTAGTGAAATGAAAATAGAACTTAATCAACTTCTCCGGGGGACCCTTGAAAGAAACTGGTTCAGCCCTCTCCTAGGCTTGAACTGAACGTGGGTAGCATTTGAACGCGTGGAACAATCGCCATAAAGAGTGAAAACCCATTTAAATGGTGGATATACAAGCCCATAGACAATTAAATACTAACATATCTAGGCGTCAGCTGTGGAGGAGTATAGGGATGTAAACAACATACTTGGAGAGGAATGTAAAAAAATATTAGTAGATTGTTAAACAGTAAGTCTAACGGTACAGAAAAAGTGTACAGATTTTGTGTGGGGCCCACTACGGGTCCCACTCAAATGATCCGAGCCGTTCATTAAATGTAAAACAGTTTTTCAAGGGCCCCCGCAAAAAATCAGTTCAATCCAATACTTATAGATGCTCAATCCAATAATAGAATGTTTCATTATCCGAGAATCGAAATCAAAATTTAGATGATTGGATTGAGCATCTATATGTATCGGATTGAACTGATTTTTCGCGGGGGCCCTTGAAAAACTGTTTTACATTTAATGAACGGCTCGGATCATTTGAGTGGGACCCGTAGTGGCCCCCACACAAAATCTGTACGCAAAATCTGTACACTTTTTCTGTACCGTTAGACTGACTGATAATCACAAAAAGTGTACAGATTTTGCGTACAGATTTTGTGTGGGGCCCACTACGGATCCCACTCAAATGATCCGAGCTGTTCATTAAATGTAAAACAGTTTTTCAAGGGCCCCCGCGAAAAATCAGTTCAATCCAATACTTATAGATGCTCAATCCAATAATAGAATGTTTCATTATCCGAGAATCGAAATCAAAAGTTAGATGATTGGATTGAGCATCTATATGTATCGGTTTGAACTGACTTTTCGCGGGGGCCCTTGAAAAACTGTTTTACATTTAATAAACGGCTCGGATCATTTGTGTCAGACCCGTAGTGGGTCCCACACAAAATCTGTACGCAAAATCTGTACCGTTGGACTTATTGATTATTAAACATACTTGGAGAGGAATGTAAAAAATTACTTAGTAGATTATTAAACATGCTCTGGGAGGAATGTAAGAAAGTTAGTTTAGAAATATTTAGTAGATTATTAAATTACTTTTGTTCCATTTTGAAGTATGATAAATCTTAGAGAAATATGTGCATGTTTTTTTTTTTTCCCTTAGTAACAAATATATAGATATTTGTGATGAATTTTTAATTTTATTTTCTAGTAATGAATATGAGAAATTCATTTATGAAATACAATTCCTTCTAACATAGAACAGTCAAATCCTAAGATACTTAAGGCTTAATCCAAATCCTAGCTCCACCTCTATTGGGCGTGCAGTCAAGGAAGCTAAAACCAGAAAATTATGACGACCATGCAGTGAATCCAGCACTACCCAAACACATTAGTGCAACAAATGAAACAATCCAACTTACTGGCTTCTCAGAAGCACGTGCTCTCTCTCTCTCTCACCACAGAGAATTAAGAAAACATAAAATGGTAACTGGTAAGTACAGGAAAGTGGAAATTGGACATTTTAGAGCAGGGCAATTGTAGCTTAAAACATCCATGTTGGATAAGTGAGACACTAACAGCCATTCAAAGAATCCTGTTTCAGGAGTCAATGAATCAGTACTAGTCAATCTGAAAAGTGAGCAACCTTACAGACTAGCACAACAGGTTGGTTTCTTCAGGTTAGTAAGTTTGCATGCTAGTGTATCTGCCCTAAAATCTAGTAAGTGGTGCTCTATTTCAGATACTTTTTTATAGCAATAATTTGATGCTCAAAAGTGTATGAGGTCTGTCATCAGTCCTACTCTATGACAACTGAACAAACATCCTTACGCGTTTATCTGATTTGTTGTTGTGTTCCTAGCAAATATAACCAGCACATCTGCAAAAGTGCTGTTGCCTATCCAGCGCTTTTGGCCTTCAAGGATCCAACCTCCATCAACCTAATCTTACCAAAAGAAAGTCAAAAGCAAGAACATAATACAGAAAGAAACTGCGGTTAAACACAAAATGAAATTCAACCTGAAAACTAAAACAAACCATTATCCCCATTACAACTTAATAAAATACAAGAGATTATGACCATGCACCTTTGCTGCTGTTGTTTTCAGAGAACTTGCATCACTTCCATAGTCAGGTTCAGTCAAACCCTATAAATTGAATACATTATGTGAGTTGCTTACAGCTAACAAAGATATCAATGCAATATTAGAAACCAAGACACATGCCAAAGAGACACATCCTTACCCAACAAGCTATAGTTTTTAGTTGTGCCAATGAAGGTAAATATTTCTGTTTCTGTGCTTCAGAACCTCCAATTGCTGTGGTCAATAGACCAAGAAGGTATAAGAACCCTCACATTCATCAACAAATCATGCAACGAATAGAAAAAATGCTCTCTAACAACTAATTAGTCTTATTTTTTCACACCAAACTAAAAAGTTGCAATAATGCTGCAAAAGCAAAGAAACACAATCATGAACGTACAAATAGTAAGCATTCCCAAAGAAGAATGCACCAAAATAAATGTAGAGCAGCTTGCATCAACTCTGGCAATCTCTGCTGCACAGATGGCATTTGCAGTTATTGATACACCTGGACATCCGTAGCCCTGGAACAATAAATCTAAATGAAATGTCAAATATAACAAGCTAATAAACATAGATCGAAGCAAAATCTGTATAAGTACCTTAATTGTGCCACCAGCAATACCCAGGGCACCAAGTTTTGGAACAACATGAAATGGAAATTCTGCCTTCTCCCAGTACTGAAAGACAAATTTGGAATAGTATCACTTAAAAATTATCTGACTAGAAGGCCATAAAGACTGTTACCAGTTCTTGTGTATCAAAGAAACTTCTGAAATCTGACGCTGCTTGACGTCCTATGGGAATACGATAACATTCACATGGAAAATTGTGCCTACACTTGTTCCATAATTTCTATCCCACAAACCAACAAAGTTATAATGACACCTAGAGAAGTCAGGTTTAACAAATGAAAATACCTTTGCCATTATTGGAGCTATTTCTTTTTCCATACACTCTCTTACTTTCATCCTTAAGCCCTGCTCCTCAGGAGTCAATAAGTCATCAAGCTGATAATAGTCTGAAGCTGTATTTTAAGAGTTAAGCATTATAAGTACAACAAAAATACATGTATGCAGCCCAAGAATCTTCTTCCTTGCCCAAATATTACATCCAATATAATCATTTTCATTTTCAGAACAAATAGTTGCAAAACAGCGCAGCAATTTTGTGCTTTGTTGCAGGGAGCTTTCAAAGTGGATGCGCTCCCGAGACGGGAGCTCGAATCGGCACTCCTAATTAAGGAGCATGCTCCCATCTCGGTCCCATCAAGACGGGAGAGCCCTCCTAAATAGGATGGGAGCTTCCACACTAATATCAGGGAAGAAACTCAATTTTCTCTTTGCAAACATATGCAAGGAAGAAGAAAAAAGAGAAAAAAAGTAAGATAGATTTGGGACTATCTTCTCGTCTTTGACCTATCTGCTTAGTCCATAACATTGACGAAAAAACAATATCGGGCCGTCTTTTTCTCACTCATGTCTATATATAATAAACACCTATATACACGCTACTTTCGGCGCACCCAACTTAGGATCTTCTACATTCCGCACTCCCGCTCCAGCTCCCACTCTCGTTCCCGCTTCGTGCAACTAAGGTTTTGTGTTCGTATTTTTCCTTGTTTTTCGGTAAATAAGCAGCTATTGATAGAATAGGATTGCAAATGTAAAAATCTGCATTCAATAGAAACCAAGGTATTTCAAATTTTTAATGAGTAGTTATCGGTATATTTTGCAAGGATCATCAACATTTTACCACATGAAATGTCCATACTATATGTACGGTGTGAATGTCAGCTCAAGTGGTGGAAAAAATAGTATCAATGCCTAGTTGGCTGAATTCTACGTGCTCTGGAGTTGCTTCGGTGGTGTTGGAACTGTAAAATTGATGCTAACTAACATATATGTTTCTGCAGTAGATTGTGCAGATTTAGGATTTAGGATTTAGTGTTATTCGCTATCTCTACTCAGACTATTTAGAGATTTGGGTTCATAAAGGTCTCTTATGGGTTACATCTCTACTCTTCCTAGATGAGGTATTAGTTGTAAGGCAATACGAACAACCAATGAGTGATGGTGGAACTATTCCATCACTCAAATTCATGCTAACTAAGAACTTTGAATCGGAAATCTGCGGCCTTTCTTCAGTTCTTCTCCCTCAGGTCGAGTGACTTTCAGTTCCATCTGCTTTGAATGCAGATGTGAAACCCACGTCGCGGTCTATAATTGGCATGTCCACAACTAATGCAGAATATATAGCCATCCCCACACATCGAGTGGAGGGGATGTTTGTTGCATGTGATTGTCCGCCACGTGGTGTGAAAAGCCCAATAGAGTACACAAGACACACCCTACGTGAAAGGGAAAAGGATAGCAGTCTTACTGCAAGGAGGAAAGACGGAAGCTGGAGTAGCTTGGGGGAAGGCTTCTGATACATCTAATGCTGGTAAATTGAAGTAAGAGCTCTTCACATCCTTGTAGTGCTCATCTGCGTTCAATTGCAGCCGAGTCAGTCAATAAAACCACAAAATGACTTCATCAGGAGGGAAAAAAAAAATAGGGTGAAGAAAACAAAATAAACTTTGCCCCGAAATTTACTCAATTCGAACCTGATAATCCATTAAGAACCACAATAAAGCCCATTATTTCCTATCATTTCAAACTATCCTGTAAGATTCTCAATTTTCCATTATTATCTACTCAATTTACTATCATTTCAAACTATCCTGTAATAAGATTCTCAATTTTCCATTATTATCTACTCAATCCGGGTCACAGATTTGTATTCTATTGGTTCCAATTCAGTAAGAGATCTCAATTTCAACAACAATAATCCAGGGATTTAACTACTAATAACAGCTTTTCAGTTCAAGACTAAGATAGAAAAGAATCGGATGATCAAACTGAAGCGTTGACAATTTTATTACAAAATATGTTCAACCATGAATGTTACAGATTACTACAAGACTACAACGAACGAGCGAGAGAGAGAGAGAGAGAGAGAGAGAGAGAGAGAGAGTATCATGCAATCAGAATCTCTAGTTTGACCTAATCATGCTCGCAGATGATGATTCTGTTGGTTCCAAGTTGATGAAAGATCCCAATGTTATTTAGGAAAACACAACCTAATTATACTATAAAACTACCCAACGGAAGCCTAGACTATTTCAATAGAATTATGTTTATGATCAAACGGAGAAAGAAAATGCAAAAGCGTTATTCAGGGAAAGACAGACCTTGATTATCCGAGGATAGAACAGTCATGGCGATTCAGCTACGAGAGAATTACAAATCTGGAAGTAAAACAAAATGGTGGTAAGGATAAAAGAACTGAGGATGAATCCAGAGAGAGATTGGGGCACGCAAGTCTAGACAATACAGTTGGGAGGGGATATCTATATTTACCTGGGGAAAGAAATGGGGACCACGTCCACGTCCACGTCCACGTCCACGTCCTTACAAGTCAGTGTCCTCGTCCCGAAGTTCTTGAGCCCAGTTTGGTAAGCATTGCAACAAGGGTGTTCCAGTTTTTCCAGTTTCTAAAAAGGGAAAATTACCCACAGGCGGTGTGGTGTGGACCGGAAAATACCACCAGGACCGGAAAATACCACCAACCCATGGTCCCAACTCTCAAAATCACCACTCTCATGACATGAGGGGAAATATTCACCAAAACATGGTAGGCTTGGTTGAATTGACAATTATACCCTCCAATATATTATCTGTAAAATGCCCTAATATTTATTCTCTCCTAAATCCATCGCTTTCTGATTTCAAGCCTCTCATCCGCTCAGTAGCTCTCGACCCTCTCTCTCCAGGTAGCTCTCTTTCTCTGTGGTAGCTCTCTCTCTCTCTCTTTGGTAGCTCTCTCTCTCTCTCGTAGGTGCGTGTGTGTGCTATGTGTTCTGTGAAAATCGAACAAAACCTCACTCCAAACCCCCCCTCTCTTTCTCACACACACAGAGTCGTAGTATCCAGACATTGAGACAAATTTTTGGTTGTTTTATGCAGATTTTTGCCCACATTGTTGTGTGAACCCTGATTTAAGGTTTGACAGAAGCTACTTTGGTCGAGTTGGTGAGTTTGCTGTATTATGTCCATATTTAGGTAACTGTGTATGATTTTGTTATTTTGTACTATCTGTGTAGTTCATGTTGTTGTTTGGCATGTGGGCATGTGGGTTTGTTTACAAATATCGTGTAACCACCTGATCTGAACAGAGTTTATGGTTTCCATGGTCGGTATAGAGTTTTGATCTTTATGATTAGGTGATTGTGTCCTTACAGAACATGTATGTGGTCCATAGTCACATTTCACTTGTAACAATAAAACCTCCTGATCTGAACAGAGTTCATGGTTTCCATGGTCGGTATAAAGTTTTGATCTTTATGATTAGGTGATTGTGTCCTTACAGAACATGTATGTGGTCCATATTCACATTTCACTTGTAACAATAAAACCTCCTGATCTAAACAGAGTTTATGGTTTCCATGGTCGGTATAGAGTTTTGATCTTTATGATTAGGTGATTTTGTCTTTACAGAACATGTATGTGGTCCATATTCACATTTCACCTGCAACCAAAAAACGTGGTAGGTATTTGATTAAGTTTGGGAAAAGGACACTGCAATCTGTAGCTTAGAAGAAATTAGGGCATGTTGACCGTGTTCCCATTATTAAAATTCTTGTTGTCGAGTTGGGGAAGAAAAATCATGCCGAAGCTTAAATCATGGTAGTTTTATTCACCTTTAGTGACATCCTTTGATTTGTCATGTGTTTTATTGACCTGGAACAGATTTTTGGTTTTGATTGATGACTGAGTTTGGTCTTACTCTTCTATTGGAATGTACTTTTATGATTCATAACCTAAACTACCATGAAAACATTTAGAAATTGGCGTGCAATTGGAAAAATTAGGATGGACATTGGAACAAATAGGGATGAAATTGAGTATAGAGTCTGGAAATATATAATTCCCCTCCCTTTCGTTTGAATCTCTTGAACATTGCATTTTCACAAATACGTTGTAGGCAAAAGCATGCCTTCTCAGCTAGGTATGAACCGTGAGCAAAAGCAGAGAGGGAAGAGGGCCAAAAGGGGCATATATCAGTTACAAATGAGTTGCGATGAGGGCCGACGAACTGGTGGTGGTGATAGAGGAGGATGGACTGACAAATTGGTGGTCGGAGATCCCAAGAGCACTTCCCCTCTTCCCTCACAATGCCTCTTGCTAAGCTGCATTGAAAAAAAAATTAACCATACCGTATTTCCTCTTTTGCTAACCTGCATTCAAATCATCACTAAATCTTTTTTTGGTAAGTTGCATCCAAACACAAAACTCGTATCCAACCCTCCAAACCGAAAAAAACTAGACTTTTGAATAGGGGGGAACAGTGGTGTTATGTCACTATACATTGAGTGATATTGGAACGGAGAGTACACTGTTTGTGAAAGAGAGAGGTTGGTCGGAGGAGTTGGGGGCCAAATTTGGGGCCTTGGATTTAATATCAGTTTTGTAATTAAGTTTAAAACTATGGGCACTTTAATGAAAAGAGGACAAAGCTTTTCAACCCTTGGATTAAATGAATCTCAGCCATCATAAAAAAAATGTGTTTGTATCGGTCCACACCCTCGTGTTTTATTAGGTAGATATTTGTTTTTCACTGATACTCTACTGAAGGAAGAAGCCATGTTTATTGACTTTACTTGCATAGTTTAACTTAATTAATAATATTGAAGATGAATTGAAATATTGTTTGGAACTCTAATAATTAGATTATTCTCACGCCTAGTCATTTTTTTAATGGTAGGGGAGTCATGGCGTGTAGTTCAAATAGTGGTACTCAAGTCCTTTGAGGATACGACTTTGCGACCACGGCAAGGAAGCGGTAGTGCACACCTCCTAGACCGATAAAAATCCGGGTAGGAGGTTCTTTTGCTTCCCTTTCTGAGTTCCTGGTGCGCCAAAGAGGAATGGTCCACACTGCAACTACTTCGAATGGTTGGATGGTGAGATAGGTGAGCAAGAGAAAGTGGCTCGCCAATCTGAAAGGGACACAAGATCACTCCATAAGCGTATTGAGGAATATGAGAGAATGATGGGGGAATATGAGAGCAAGATGGTGGAAAGTGAATTTAAGTGTAAGGAACAGGAGGACAAATGCAAGGAGTATGAGAGAAAGATGAAAGAAATTGAGAAAAAGATTAATGATTTAGAGGCGAAGGTGTGGAAAACCACCGGAATGATGTGGGGAGCATGGGTTGCATGTTCCATTTTGGTTGTCATCATTTTTGCTATCTCAACTGGACGTGGGTTTGAGAAAAAGTATTTAGGAAGACCTCGTTGAATGAAGGGTCGTATGCTTTGGTTTTTGAAGTTTAGAATGCGGGACTACTAGGTTGTTCCTTTTTGTAAGAACATGTTATGAAAGCTGATTGTGGAGACAGTTAAGATGGTTCTTATATGTAATATGTGAATAAAATATTAAGTACTGAATTTCTGTATTATATACTCCCTCCGTCCCTAATTAACTGTCCACTTTCACTTTTTCCAAATTTTTTAAAATGAGTTATATCTTTTAATTTATACTATTTTTCATAATTTTCAAAATTTTGTCTAATAGAATCAATCGAAATCTATCAAACAAGATCCATATTGCATATAAAAAATATTATACTTTGGAAGATATAAATAATTTTTTAAAATGTCCGGAATAGTAACGTGGACAGTTAATTAGGGACGGAGGGAGTATATATATATATGTTTCTGTTGGCATTTATATTTGTCCTCTCCTTTTCATTAGAATCGTTTGCACTTTGCATTCAATATTATTGTTTAGATAAAACCTTGTATCTTGTACCATCCAAGTAATAGTACAAGTCATAATATTGGTCAACTAGAGCTCACAAATGGTAACTTTTACACCAGTGTAGTTTAGCTGAGGACCAGCTAGTGAAATGAAAGAAACTTTATTTAGTTTGATCATGCAAGAAGCCTGGTCTCAATAGTATCAGAATGTTAGTTAATTACCAAATCGAACCAAGCATTACGTCCCAACCCTTTGGGGTCTGCTAAATGTTGGTTAATGTAGTGAGAAAGTATCTTATAAGTAGTGTTCTAACAAATTCAATATCTATAGATAGGCGAGCAGTGTTGTGGCTCTCATGTAACCAAACCAGAAAATGATTAGGTTTTTTTTGGTGTTGAAATCATGAGGAAGTTGTACCATGAGCTCAACAAGAAAATTTTAATCGTATCGCGTAGGGGAAAAGCACACGATGTATACATGTTCAGTATGTTGTTGAGTTGGGTTGACTAATTGTGGTTGGCATACGTATTACTATGATTGAATCCTCCTGGTTCTCTGTCATTGACTATAGGCACTTGGATGCATTATGCCCTGTTCTATAATCAGCTCAAATAACAAGAGACAGTGTTTGGTTTATGGGAGGGAATGTTTGTGAACTGTAATATGTTAATCATAGGTTTTCGGTTTTGGAAGCTACATAGCCTTAAATTTGCTTTGTTGGATCCGTATCTTATCTCATCAAAGGCGTCGAAAATATAAAATGCTTGGTTAATGAATAGTGCAAACCATTGTCCTTCCTAGAGCAACTATATTCGTCACTGTGCCCATGACTATTGCCGATGCTTCAGCATGTAAACCTGATGTAGCCTCATCCATGAACATTATGGAGGGATTGAAAACAAGCTCCACAACATTTGTTAATCTCTTGCACTAGTTAGTTGAAAGACCACTTTGCCCTGGAATTCCAACAAAAGAACCTTTGATGCCATCAAGCTCAATTACTTCAATAACTTGTGCTACAAATTTCTGCATTTTTTACATGTGGGGAAATAGACAACCTCATTTTGATATATTAACTGTAAACAGAATTTGTTTGTCAGTGGTCTATGTAGTATTAAAGACTAGGAGTAATCAGTTGCTCACTTCTTACATGGTTTATGTCTGATGTTCATGTATGTGAACATCTAGTACAACACAAGGCTAATTTATTGGTTTCATTTGTTGTAATTCAACTGTGTCAAACCCTACCGGATTTGCTAGAGTTGACGTGCTCGTTATACAATAAATATGTGGTCCACACAGACATAGAGTGTAGTCTTTTAGCAATATGGACTCGGTCTTTGTCTTCAAAGAAACACTAACTAATACTGAATTTATGTATTAAGTACGCAATTTTTGTCAAATTAACATTCCGTCCACAAATAACCTTGTATCATTTCATTGATTATCAATTGTGTTGTAGTTATATAATGAAACCGGAATATGGTTGTGCAGCCATGTCGACGACTCCTCAAAAGAAGTTGATGTGCTTTTGTTATTCCGATGGTGAGCGCATGGTGAATGCGAATGGTGTGTTAGGAAAATATTCGGGTAGTGTTTCTAAAGCTACAGTCATCGAAGATGGCATATCATTTGACGAGTTAGTTAAACAAGTTTGCTCCCGTATGGATATTAGCCACGACGGGAAGACTTTATTTTATATTACTTCTAGGGACAAGTCAAAGCATTTACGTATTAGGGATGAAGATGGTGTTGCTATGTTGTTCCATTTAAATGATGATGAGGTTGACATTTATGTACAAGAAGAGACTATTAACCATTTGCCTTGCAACATAAGCAGCAGGTATATAAGCTACAAATTTCATAAGTATATAGAGAGAAATAGTAAGATTTTCACATGTGTATTTTTGTCTTTCATTTACGTGTTTTCTTTGCTTTCCTTCTGTAGGGAGTTGAACTTGTTAAGTAGCAGCCCCTCCACCGCTGGTGGAGGAACTTGTTCGCGTAGTGAAGGTAGCCTGACTGTTTGCCACGAAATGGTTTGGTGCCATACTCCCAACAACGAGGTGAAGACATCCTAACTGGGGACGGCCAACTGTTTGACAACCCCAGCCTCTTTAAGAAGGCTATTATTCTATTTTCTGCATTGAACAAGTTCACATTCAAGTATTTGGACAATAGTCGTTCATATTATAGGTTGGTATGCGTCATTGATGGTTGTCCATGAAAGCTCATGGCTAGATCGCAAGGCAAGTCTGAACTAATTAGAGTGATCAAGCTGAACAACGAACATTTGCACACTGCACACGACACGGCTTCTTTCAAACCAAGGATTCGGGCAAAAGAGATGGGTATGATTTTCAAGAACAAACTACTTGTGCAACCCAAGCACGTCCCAAGGAGCACATGCAACGACTTTGAGTTAGCGTTCCATAGTCCCCTAACTTACTCGCAGGGATGGAGGACTAAGGAACGCGCCCGTAAATTGATAAGTGGGCCAATTTCGATGACGTATCACTTAGTGCCGTGGATGTGTGAACGACTTATACAATCGATTCCAAACACAAGGGTAGTTTGGACTTCGAACATGGATGGCAAGTTCAGTCAACTTTTTGTCGCTTATGGTTGTAGCATTACGGGGTTCTTGTCGGGATGTCGACCCATGTTGTTTATCGATGCCTGTTTCTTGACTGGTCCTTATCGAGGTAGTTGCTTGTCTGCAGTCGCGTATGATGTGAATGATCAGTTGTTCCCCGTTGCATATGTTGTTGTATCATCTGAGAATTATGAGGATTGGCTATGGTTCATGCAGAATTTGAAGGAAACTATTGGAGATAAAGCAATTGTGTTAGTCACCGACTGCAACAATTCGTTGTTAAGGGCAGTGAAAGAGGTGTTTGGCGAGGAATTTAACGCATGGTGTGTTCGCCACGTGAAGGAGAATTTTAGTAAGTTTGCCACCGGGAAAGGATTGAAGGGGAACCCAAAGAGTACCGCATTGGACCTTTTCACAAAAATTGCGTATGCAAGAGATCATCGACTCTATGGGGTGTACATGACAAAATTATTCGGTGTGTCACCTGAGTTGGCAAAGTGGGTTGAAGACAATGGCCCACAACACTGGTCAAATGCCTTTTTTCCGTACCGGAGGTGGAACAAATTGTATACGAATATTGCCGAAAGCTTCAACAATTGGATATTAAAATTGAGAGACTTGGACATCATTCAATTCATGAAGGGGCATGTGAACATAACAAGAGAGGAGCCATATATCAACCTCAGTGCTAGTGCATCTCATAAGGACAATGGAGTAGAAGAATAACAAATTATCTTTCAGACAATAGCAGTAACACTAAACGCCCTGTTCAAACATTAGTACGATAGTAATATGCAACATTCGTAATCTGCTTCAGTTCAAGCCCCCTATGCAGACTGGATTTTTGCAGTAATGCACATCCAAATTGAAGAAGCTCTTCAAATTCTTGGACGTCCAAATTGCAACCTAATTGAACTTTTCTAGCTAAATGTTCGAATAGGAAGGGTATTCGATAAAACTTCTTCAGGATTTGCAGCTGATGTGTTTTTCCAACATGAAAAGCTGAAATTATGCTCAAAAGGCCTAAATTTTTGCAAGATTCACTTAGTTGCCTTTTTGAGCTTGCTTTTGTTGAAACAATTGAACTCAAATGGGCCAAGAGCCCTTAACACTTGAATTAGATAGAAGATAAAATCAAATAACTATGCATAAATCTTAAAATAACTTGTAGCTTTTGCCATGATTGCTTCTAAAAGATAAACAACATAATACAAACTGGTCAATATAAATGAGGAAAGGCAATGTATTAGGGATTAGTGGAGTATTATTTAAAAAGGTCATAAGTATCAGATGAAGATATATTAAAAATAACACTTGCAGAAAATATTTCATACAACAAATGTTTCCAAAACAGATATACCGTGCGATGTAAATGATGCAAACAATGTATCACGGATGTAAGAAATGTTGAGAGAAGACATAATAGGTCTAAGTCAAAAGCCATCTTTTTCTTTTCAGTTTTTTTATTGGGACAAGCTAAATATTCAGTAGGCAAGAATCTCAATTTTTCTTTTCATTTTTTTTCATTTTTTATTGTCTTGCCTACCATCTCGCCTGTTTGTCTTCTTTCCTAACCTTCAAGTTTTCTGCTCAGTTTATCTTTTGGGTCAAGCAATGCATTACTTTTGCTATGTATTCAATGGTAATAAATGGTGAGTTGGTAGGGTTCTTTAAAGGAGAAAGGGGCAGAGACAAGACGACCCAATTTTCCCATATCTCTTCGTCATGGTAATGAAAGGGCTTTATTCTATTCTTTAGAGAAGAATTGCTCAGAGCCAGTTCACCTACCATCTTAGATGTGCCAATCTCTCCATTTCTTACCTTGCTTTTGCTCATGATCTGTTCATCTTAGCTGGAGCAGATTATCCTTCAGTAAGGGTTCTTAAAGAGGCTTTGGATTAATTTTACTATTCCTCAGGATTGGAGCCTAATTTACAGAAGAGCGAAGTCTTCTTTTCTGGTGTCAATGGTACAACTAAAACTGCTATTCTTTAGATGCTACCTAGGAGTGCCTCTCATTTCAACTAAACTCAAATATGAGGACTGTGTGCAGTTGAAGGAACAAACACAACAAAGAATTAATAGTTGGTCTAATAGAATGTTGTCTTTAGGTGGTAGGGCTCTCCTCATTCAACCAGTCTTATTCAACATGCAAACTTTTTGGTGTTCCTTGTTTATTTTACCAAAGAAGATTTTGAGAGAGATTGAGGCTATCCTTAAGAATTTTCTGTGGTATGGTATTAATCTCAAAAGAGCAGGAGCCAAAGTCAAATAGTTGGCAGTGTGCACCCCAAAAGCTTAAGGTGGACTGGGGTTAAAGTCTCTTACTATTTGGAATAATGCTACTATGATGAGGCACTTGTGGCCTTATGTAAAAAAGAAGACACTTTATGGGTGCCATCATATATAGGTTTGAGATTTTTTTAAATGGAGGTAAACATAAAACAAATAGAATGTAGCAAAGCGTGCCATCATATTTTTTGTTTACTTTGTATTCTTTAGGTAGTTATGTAAATATCGAAGCCTACAAGCCATGATCAGGACGGTTTGTTTTGGACTAGCGGTTGTACCAAGTTTGTTTGAGAAAACATCATCATACTATATAAACAGTTCATCAAAAAAGTTTTTATTTTTTCCTTGTAATTTTATTTTCTAGAAAAATGAATCTTTTAAGAAGTATACATTTGAGGTCCATTTAATATCGCTGCTTAACAGCGACGTTTTAACATTTTGTGACCTACTTAATGTTGTTCTCTGCCTTAAGATTTTCCCAAAACTCCTCTCAAAGAAGTTGAAATATCCTAGTGGGAGATATTTCGTGTCCTAAACATGACATTAATCATTTTCTTTTCTTTTTTTATAACCAGGTTTTTGGGTTCATTTGTGCGCAACCCAACTAATTAATTTTGGGCTCCTACAGTTAATGGCCGGACAAATTCCCCAATGGCTTCAAAGTTAGGAATGTTTGGGCTTCCGTGGGATTCAAACCTGCAACTACATAAAGAGAAACTACTTAAATTCAATCAAAGTTATGAATGCAATTTTTTCTACTTTGGTTTGCATACAACACTTCCAAATTCAATCACAAGATTCTCACTACAGATCAAGTAAACTTTGCAACACAAAACCCAATAACACAACTACATACACCGAAAAACACACACATCTCACTACAGATCGAGTAAACTAACCTAATGAACTGGCGATGGCAATGGCAATGTTCAAAGCTTGGACGATTGAAGGTAGCGTCTCCAGAGTAGACGATTCAAACGGAGGCGAAGGAGGGAGTTGGGGAACCACGTCGGCTGTTGAATGGGAGAGAGTAGGGAGAAGTCTTGAGAGGCTAGGGAGCACAGATGAATTTCCGCCGGACCAAACCCTAGACTGCTTCGTATGTCAGGAGAATGGAAAAGAGGGAAAGAAGAGAGAAGGAAAAAGGGAAAGATTGGGACGAACGGGAAGGGAACGGTGTCGTTTTTTAATCAAAGGGCAAATTTGTCCACTCACATCATGCTTAATACCTCATACCATGTATTGGTAATATTGGTTCCAGGTGCCATGTCTTGATAATTTGGAAACTTCAGACCATGAAACTGGTGATATTTTCCGGTCCACACCGCCTGTGGGTAATTTTCCCTTCTAAAAAAAACGAACTTATAGAAAGTGAAAGTAATTTTAAGTTTAAAAATTATGTATTTATGTAAATAATTTTTTTATTAATATGGATCTTGTGTTCATATATCTCATTGAGATCTTTTAAAGGGTGTAAAAAATTTTAAAAAATTATTTTTCATTTTTATTATATTTGAACTTAAAATTATATATATTTTTAAAAAAATTTAGAAAGAAAGCGGAACAGGATAGTCCATAATTGTAGTGGTTCGGCCAGCCCCTTAAATGCATAGTATTTTGCCTAATAGGATTTTTTTTTTAATAACTCCATGAAAGGAGGCAACTTCTCGGGCCCTGTTTGGTAAGCATTGTAGACCATAAATTGTACTCCCTTCGTCCCGCAATGTTTGGCCCATAAATTGTACTCCTTTCGTCCCGCAATGTTTGGCACTTTTGTGCTTTTCCTTGTCCCGTAATATTTGGCTAGTTTGAAAAGTCAATAGCAAAATTAGGTGAACTTCCCATTTTACCCATTTTCTTTTGCACACTAAACCATTTTCTTTTGCACACTAAACAACAATCTATTCAAAGAAACAAAAGTACACTTTTCATTACCCATGCACTACCAATTTACATACGGCCCGTTCAACATTTACAATTGAAATTAACAACTGGATTGAAAAACTTGGACAACAAAAACTCCATGTTCTTTCTTTTCAATAACAAAAAAAAACTGGAAATGCTTCACTTCAACTTGACTTTACAAAAAAACACCATAGTTGATTGAAGAACTTGGCCACAAAAATTCAGCAACTTCTTCTAGAGTTAACCTGGAAAAAAAACCGGGAGAAAGCATCACCAATGCATAAAAGAAAGAAAAGAAAAAAATTGAAGAAAATGAGAATGAACAGAATGTAACACTAAACAAAAAGAAGAAAAAAGAAACATGGAGTACCTTGATTTAAACTCTGTAAATGAGCCAATGCACTCTCCATGATACCGCTTTCACATTTGAGTTGAGAAGGAAGCATCGCACTTCGAATCAATTGGTTTTTTTTAATGTGAGGCAACTTTTAATTGTTTCCCCCGTGAACTTTCATCACTTCAACCATACACGCTTGCAATGATACGAACACACGATTAAGACTATCCGTCGACAATTCTTCAAAAGATTTTTCCACCGCATTGACAAGCGCATCAACTGTCTTAGGCGCCTCTTGATGTTGCAATGATTGAATTGCTCTAAAATAACCAAGATCCAAAACATTCATGTTCGGACTACTTGGAGGTTGATTCGATAAACAGATATCAAATCCATATTTCGTTGCCACTTCAACAAATTGAAGATCGAATGGTTGGATATGTGGCTTTGCATTGTCTTGTTGAATAAATATGGTTTCATGTGCACTAGAATGTGGCCATTTAGAGTGGATTGCAGGCAAAACTTGATTAATCATGCAAGAGCGAATAATATCTTTGGTTACCGATATTATTGCCTTTGTCTCCAATATACCCGCAGGGTGATTTTTACTGGATCGTCGGGCTGGTTCTTTGAATACAAAAGGAAAAATACCAATCTTACCAGAGAATTCCTCATTTTGGTTAGCATCAAATCAAGGCCGAGCTACCGCGGCCAAGAACATGACCTTTGGGATGAACCTTTTACGTTTGCAAGTGCGGTGAGGTTCTTCTTCTTCCGGGAGTAGATAATACCTCTCCGCTTCTTTTGTCATGTAGAACCATTTTTCATCAATGTGAACATAGTTGTACATACTCTTGAATTTTCTTGGCTGATTTTCATCATCACTGGGCTCGAGCATTGAAAGGCAAAACTGGAGTCTTGCCTTCTTAGCTTGCTCCGATAAATATGGTTTCAATGCGTTGGAATGAGACCGAATTTTACCTTCTTTAATTCACCTGTGAATGGTTGTTTTTGGGACTTTCATTGCCGCTGCCAATGATAGGATGTTTGTTCGACGGGCGCGATCAATATCCCTTATTTTGGTGAAGTCGATTGGTACTCGTTTGCGACCGCATGAAGGCATTTTGCTGTAAACATTGACCATCACTCCATTAGTAATACAAGCCATCCCTCGATTCCAAATTCGGCGCATTGTGTTGATACTAGTCGAGAACAATTCAGCAACCTCTCTTACAGAACTTCTCTTTAATTTTCCATTCACACTTTGCAGCAACACAGCTGCAAAAATTGCTTCTCTTTGTTGATTGGTTGGATTTCTTTTTGTTCTTGAATGAAGAGAGGCAATTTCAAGTGCATGATTCATGATCGATTTTGGAGGAGAAAAGTGGAGTATTTAGAGTAGGAAATTTCCCTAGTAGAAAAAACTAGACAAACAGAGAGAGAGAGAGAGAGAGAGAGAGAGAGAGAGAGAGAGAGAGAGAGAGAGAGAGAGAGAGAGAGAGAGAGAGAGAGAGATGGCAATTGGAGAGAGAATGGGCTAAATTTTAGGAATAGATTATGCTTGGAGAAGGGGAATACTTGTGATTGGAGCAGAAAATTAAGGAAAAGATAGAAGGAGAGAAACGTGGGAAGTGGGAACAGGGAAGTGGTGAGAGAGAGAGAGACACTTTGAGAAGGAAATTGAATTTATAGTGGGTAGTTGTCAGCCCTATCAAGAGGTAAAAATTGACTCAATTCAATTTTCAATTTCAATTTGGGAGCCACAATTAGCGCCAAAACTTTTTGGTATACAGCCCAAATTTGAAAAAATTCAAATAGTGTTGAAATTACACAAGGGTAAAATTGAAAAGTTAGCTCATCAATTGTACATCAATTTTTTTCTCTTAAAAGTGGGAATTCCAAAAAGAGCCATACATTGCATGACGGAGGGAGTAGTGGTTTGGCCAGCCCTTGAAAAGCATGGTATTTTGCCCAATAGGATTTAGGAAATTGATATTCGCGTTCTATTTTTTACTAATGGTGCTCTACTTTGTTTATGAAGCTACTAGTAATTTCACGTTAAAATTGGAGCATCATCAGTAAAAAATGGAGCGCAAAAATCAATTTCCTCGGATTTACTCCATCATAAGGAGTGTAGGGGTTCGATTTAGGAGGAGGGACCTTGGCCTGAACTAGTACTTCTGTTCCGCTGCTCCCTTCCTCCGCCGCTGACCCTGCAACAAGTCACTAAGGCTGGAATAGCCTAGTGACCCTCCGACGATCAAGTTAGATGTAAGGAGAGATGCTTTTAGGTCTAGGGTTAGGGAAAGATGGCATACCTCTCAAAGATGAGTATCCCTTTGTATTTATAGACCTAGGTTAACTTGGGCTCCAAGCTAACCCGTGGAGATCATGCTTAGGTAACCGCCTCGGGTGACGTCATAGATGACGCACCAGATAAGACGGTTACGAAGCACATGGCCAGACCTGGCCTAGATGATTCTTTCCGCCACGTGTTGCTCTTGGTCCCCTCTTGGTGCGCTACTCTTTCAAGAGATCTTAACGGAATGCTTGTTCTTCGGTAATACCCGAAGCGCCAACAGGAGACTTGACACCGAGCGAGTACAGAGGAGTATACACGGTCACGCCTGATATGAGACTTCGGTTAATGGTAGTCCGGTTAGATAACCGAGGCCATCGCCGAAGCCCCCACAATAGCCCCTCAAGGCCCTGGAGCCTTATACGCCTGCTTCAGGGTCTTGACCTCATCATGCGAAATATCAGACCTCGGACCCTTTCTTTACAGAACCACCAGAGAGTAAACTTGCCTCGGTAGATCCCATCCTGCATGTGTCAGAGACGAGAGCCACGTGTCAGCAGTTGCCGAGGTCTTCAAAATAGAAAGGCTGTCTCGGCACGTGCCATGTCAGCTGATTGGTACGAAACGTCGCTTCGGTGACACGCGTCAACATGCCTAAGGTCTGAATATCCGGCACCTGTCCTCGGTGCAGAGTCCTTGATACTAGTCGTTCGATGATAACACGTGTCAATGATCTAACGGCTCGGTGCACGACGCCTCGTTTCCGGCGCAGCTTTCCATCTCTCCCATTATAAATAGGAGAGACAGAGGTGAGATCGTCACCTTTTCCTCCGCTTCTGAAGTTGAACCACCGCCGCCGTCTACTTCCAGCTTTCAATCGAGATTTTGATCGTTTTGGTTGGGAGATCTTGCACGAACTTGAGGTATGTCGATCTCCTTGCTTTAATCTTCACGTTTTGACCATTGTTTTTGAGTTTTTCGCCGTTTTCTGCATTTGTTCTGGCTGAGCAACCGCTCGCCGCCGCCTGGTTTAAGGCGGCGCTGGGCTTCTCCAGCGCTGCTCACGCTCTTACCGAGGTCTAAACTCATCCGAGGCCAAAACTCATCCCGAGGCCAAAACTCATCCCGAGACCTAGATTCATCTTGATACCAAGGGAATGGACTTCTGAACCTCAAAAATTCTTCCAAGAGGGAAGCGCCTTCATAGGAATTGATTGCCCGAGGGTTCCGAGGAGCGATGACCATTCCACACCGAGCGTTAGATCTTGATTTTTCCCAGAGCATATAGCTAACGGGTTTTTTGTATTCCTTTCCTTGGTTAGGCAGAAGCGAATGGTCATCGAGCTCTCTTTGGACAGTTCCAGTAGTTCGGGCTCTTCTCCCATCGAAATTCCCGAGGATATTCGCCAGACACTTCGGGAGAGGGCATTCTTTCGGACTCCAATTGACTGCGTTGAACCATTCGAACCCTCGAGAGCTCCTCGTGAGGTGACGACATTCGTCCCCCAAGAGATGGAAGCCCCAAGTACCTCAAACCAAGGTCCGGGTCCATTCGCAGATGCCCCCGAGGAAGTTCGGGGACGCAGGAGGGCGATGAGGCCATGCCCATACCGAAACCAATATTTTGATGGCTCCTCGGCCTCTTATGCTGAATTCAAGAGGGTGTACAGCGTTCCCCATGACGTTGACGTTCGGATTTTACCGAACAGTGACCTCAAAGACCTTCCACACCGAGAGGGAGCGCTGATCTTCCCCTTGATGGCCATCACCGAGGGGGGCATTAGATTCCCCCTACATCAGTTCGTTCGAAGGGTTCTCCGAGCCCTCTCTCTCACGTCTTCTCAGCTCACGGTGAATTCCTACCGGATCATTACAAACATCATAGAACTGAGGAGGCAATATAACCTTACGTTTGGACTCGAGGAGCTCTTCGGTGTTTACCTCCTTGGAGTCAACCGAGAGAGCGATCGACATTACCTCTCCTGTAGGACGGGGTATGATACATTCCTTATCGACCATCTTCCCGACTCGGAAGAATGGGCGAGCATCTACGTGTCGGTTACAGGGAATTTTATGTTTGGGCCTGGGGAGAGCGCGGACACAGCCACTACGGTTCAGTTCAAAAACGGGGCTCCTGGTCGGTAGAAATTTCTTTTTGCCTTCTGTATATGTTAGCACATTTTTCCTTTCCTCATCGTATACTGATTCTTCCATTGCTTTTCAGCCGAGGGCATCGTTGTAGAGCTTCGAGGAAAGGCTATCCGAGCACGGATAACAGCTGCATATGCCATTCCTGTCACGAGTCGGTATGTGCCTGATCTGCTTGGATACAAACCGACCTATACCGGCTATTTGAAAAAGAAGCTGAGGCAGCAAGGTGTTCCTCGAGCGGGACGAGGACGTGGCCGAGGGAGAAGCCGAGGAAGAGGAGAAGGTAAGGGAGGAGGAGCTGGGAAGACAGAAGACGAAGTTGGAGATTCTGGTCCCCGAGGCGTGATCCGAGAAAAAATTGACCAAGAGACCCCAGAGAGGACAGGGCTCAGCGACGAGATGAGCGGTCGTGGAAGAGAAGTGCTCAACCTTCGGCGCCAGAGGCCACTAGGACGGGGCGCTGGGGTCATGATTGGCTCACCGAGGGCCGGGACTTCGAGGGTAGTCCCTGTTTCTCCTCAGGAGCCTCCGGAGAAGAGGGCTCGGACCGAAGAAGAAGCCTTCGGACAAGGAAGGGGCGGGGAGCCGATCTTGATAGACGAGATAGGAGCCGGAGGAGATGAGGGGGATGTGGAGAGCAGGGGAAGAGCCGACACGGGGACTCGTGTTCCGGCGAGGGAGGTCCCGTGGGCCCCTGAGGTTCGTCACTACTCGGGGCGCCTAATTCATCACGCCGATAGTGCATCCTCCAACATTGGGACAGCGTTTGGGCTCCTTCGGTCGTGTATTCTTCCGAAGGACACCCGAGCCGTCGAGGGCTGCACCGAGGATCTCACAGGAGAGATAGCGCAGGCGCTTCTAAAAGTAAGTTACTCTTCTTATCCCCTTGATAAAGTTACTTTTCTTATCCCCTTGATTTGAATGTTGAAACTCGATCATTTTTACTTGTGTTGGTAGGCCGGCGCTCGGGCGCTCGTGGTGAGTGACCGATGCAAGGCACAGGAGCAGGAGATAGAGCTACTGAAGAGAACCCTTGCTCAGAAGGAGGACGATCTGAAGGTGGCGAGGGAAACTTGTGACCTTTATCTAGCCGACTTCCAGAGGTGCGACCGGGAATGGGTGGCCGCTGAGGGGAGGGCCACAAAAGCTGAAGAGGATGCTAACACCTTGAGGGTTGCTGGAGCCCAGGAGGTGGAATTTGCGAAGAACAAAGGCTACGATGAAGGCTGGGACGCAGCCGGAGTAGAATATAAGAAACAAGTCCGAGAAATAGAGGCCGAGCTCTACAGAGACCGGTTCTTGGATGGGCTCCGGTATGGGCACGAGGCTTTGATTAGCAAGCTTACACTGCCAGAAGGTTCTGAGCTTCGAACCGTGCCTGAGCCCCCTCCTGGAGAGCTCGTGCTACCAGTGGAGGAAAGCGAGCAGGTGCCGAACCCAGAGCTGTGAGCGTCCGAGAAGCGATTTGATCCCAGCGCCCCTATTCCCTGATGATGCATAGGAACTTTGCCTTTTCTGAAAAACACTTCAATCTTTTGTTTGAATAGTCGGTTAACTGGACGGCTCCGAACATTTGGAGTTTGCCGTTCCAGGGTTTGTAATTGTTTGATACCGAAGTAGTTAATTTGTGAATGAATGCTCTTCTTTTCTTGAATGCTTTTATCTTTGAAATGCTTGTTTGATTGGTTTGCTCCTTAGGTTATGATGCCCCTGCTTCGGTGGGACTTGAAAAGTTTGTAGAAACAAGTTTAACCTAAGCGTTAACCGAATCGTTTTGCCAAGCATAAAAAAGATGTTTAATCAAGAAAAAATGACTCGTTCCGAAGCCCCAGCTAGTGGGAGGGCTGGTAGGGACCGAATCAGAAGCACCTGTTTAATGAATTTTTGACTTTGCACGCCCCTGCTTATTAATAGAAATGAACTTATCGAGCAGAGGCGGGATGGTATTACTGCTAGGGACGTAGGGCGGGGTCACGAAGGGGTATGGCTTCTGTCATAGGTTCGTGATGCAGCGAGTCCGAACAGTGGGAAATTTCTGGTGGGTCGGTATAAGGGGCTCGGAGAGAGAGGCCGAGTATCCTTAGAGCGAGTGACCAGAAATCAAGACGACCGAAGAGGCCTGGGCGACTTGGTGGGAATTTTGTCCGAGGGTATCACCTATGGGAGAACAATATCCCTGAAGTCGGTATAAAATGGTCCGGGCAAGAACGAACCAAGTATAAGTAATTTAAACAATCAGTGTACGAATAGTGCCAAAGAGAATTCTCATTAAAACTCGGTGGAGTACTGTCAATACATAAGCAGATTGCCTTCAAAACTTTCTTAAAAGAAAATGCAACGTAATAAACATCAAACGGGCTTGGGTAACCGAGCACTATCCGTAGAACTTCTTCAAGTTGTTTGCATTCCATGACTTAGCAATGGGGGAACCATCCAGCTTCTCCAATTTGTAGTTACCCGATCCGAGGTGCTTGAGAACTCGGTAAGGACCCTCCCAATTGGGCATTAGCTTTCGCTTTTTGGACTTCTCCACCACCTTTTTCCAAACGAGATCGTCAGGCTTGAATGACCTGAGGCGCACGCTTCGGTTGTAACCCTTTGCAACCTCCTGTTGGTATGAAGCGAGTTTGATCCTTGCGTTGTCCCGTTCTTCTTCGGCTAAATCGAGGTCCGAAGCAATGGTGTTGCTGTTGACCGACTCATCAAAATTTTCTGTTCTCATTGTTGGGAGTCCGACTTAGAGTGGGATGACCGCCTCCATTCCGAATGCCAAGGAGAAAGGAGTGCGACCGGTGGATCGCCGAAGCGTCGTACGGTAGCCCCAGAGTACCCTGGGTAGCTCTTCGGCCCATTTTCCTCGCCGTGACTCGAGTCGTCGCTTAAGTCCAGATGAAATTGCCTTGTTTGCAGCCTCGGCTTGTCCGTTGCCCTAGGGGTAAGCCGGAGTGGATGTGTCCCATTTGATACCGTATTCGTCAAGAAGGGCCCGGTACTTCTGCCCTGTAAACTGCCCTCCATTGTCAGTAATTATGGCGAACGGCACACCGAAGCGTGAGATGATGTTGCGCCACACAAAGCGGATGACGTCTGTTTCTTCGATGGTTACCAGGGGCTCGGCCTCGACCCATTTCGAGAAATAATCTGTTGCGGTTAAGAGGAACTTGAATCCACCCGGAGTGACTGGGAGCTTTCCAACGATATCCATGCCCCATTGGGAGAAGGGCCAGGGGCTGGTGAGAGGGCTAAGGTCCCGAGCCGGCTGATGGATAATGGGAGCGAACATCTGACACTTCTTGCAACGCTTGACGAACTCCTCAGAATCCTTCTTCATTGTCGGCCACCAATACCCCTGAGTGATGGCTCGGTGGGCGAGTGACCGTCCACCGGAGTGACAACCGCTGCCGCCGGCGTGAAGCTCTTCGATGATGCCCGAAACTTGATGTGGGTGCGCAACCAATAAGTATGGCCCGGTAAATGATCTTCGGTAAAGCTTGCCGTTGGGATTGAGCCAGAAGAGAGCGGCTTTGTGTCGGAGTCGGTGAGCCTCCTTTTTGTCAGTGGGAAAGGAGTCATCCCTCAGGTAAAGGACGATTTCATCCATCCAGCTCGGGCCAAACTCTATGTTGAGTACTTCCTTTTGTAGATCTTCGAGCTCAAAACTGGGCTTGTCAATAGAATTGAAGGAAATGGAGCGGTGTCCGGTACATGAGAATGCCGAAGCGAGCCCTGCGAGGGCGTCGGCATGGGCGTTCTGTTCCCTTGAGATATGCTCGACCCTGATTGCTTTAAAGCGTTGAATGAGCTGGACTGCGGCGCTGAGGTAGGTATGCATGTGATCATCCCGAGCTTCATATTCTTCAGAGAGTTGGTTAACCACCAATTGAGAGTCGCTGTAAACGACGAGCTCTTCGATGCCAATGGCTTCGGCAGTCTTGAGTCCCGAGATAAGTGCTTCATATTCGGCCTCGTTGTTAGAAGCTGGGAAGTTGATGGAGAACGAGCTTTCATGCAAGACACCGGAAAGTGAGAGAAGAACGACGCCTGCACCTACGCCTCGGCTGTTGGAGGCACCATCGACGTACATTTTCCAAACATCTCCGTGAAAAAGTTGCCATGCTGTGCTAGGGTTGGCCTGGAGTACTGCCTCGGTGCTCGGGGTGGGTTCCGAAGCGGATATGTTGGGCGGTGTAAGCTCGGCAATGAAGTCGGCCAGCACCTAAGCTTTTATTGCTGTTCGAGGCTGAAAGTGGATTTCAAAATTGGCAAGCTCAACGGCCCATTGTGAGATTCGGTTGGAGAGATCGGCCTTCCGGAGAAGAGATTTGAGGGGGAACTCGGTCAGGATGATGATGCGATGCGACTGGAAGTACGGGGCAAGCTTTCGGGAGGCTGAGATGAGGGCGAGCACGAGCTTCTCCAGGGGGAGGTAACGCGTCTCGGCGGGAGTCATGGTTTTGCTGGAGTAATAGATTGGCTGGTGCTCTCGGCCCTCCTGTCGGACGAGCACCGAGCTCACAGCGTGCGGAGAGACAGCTAGGTAGAGGAAAAGGTCCTCTTGGTTCTGAGGAGTGACGAGGAGTGGAGCCGCGGAAAGATACTCTTTTAGTCGCTGTAGGGCTCGGTCACAGTCTTCCGTCCAATTGAAGCTTCGTCGGCTACCCTTCAGGAGTGCGAAGAATAGCCGACATTTGTCCGAAGAACGACTTATAAACCGATTCAGGGCTGCAGCCATGCCGGTTAGACGCTGAACATCGCGCTTGTTGTCGGGAGCCGAGAGCTGATCAATAGCTCGAATCTGGGAAGGATCGGCCTCAATACCACGTCGGGAGACGAGGTGGCCGAGAAATTTGCCGGAGCTGACGCCGAAGACGCATTTCTCGGCATTGAGGCGGAGTTTGTGATTCTTGAGTATCTCAAAGACTTCGGCGAGGTGAGTTAGATGATCACCGGCGTGAAGACTTTTAACCACCATGTCGTCAATGTACGCCAGCATAGTGTCGCCTAGTAATCGCTCGAACATCTTGGTTATCATTCGCTGGAAAGTTGCTCCGGCATTTTTTAAACCGAAGGGCATGACAAGGTAACCGAAGATCCCGTGGGGGGTAATGAAGGCGGTGTTCTCAATATCGCCTTCACTCATGGCGATCTGGTGGTAGCCCCGGTACGCATCCAAAAAGCTTAGTCGATCGTGTCCGGAGGTGGCGTCGACGAGCTAGCCGATACGGGGAAGAGGAAAGAAGTCTTTCGGGCAAGCGTCGTTGAGGTTTGAGTAGTCGACGCAGACACGCCATTTGCCATTCTTCTTCTTGACTACGACGGGGTTAGCCAACCACTTGGGGTACTGGACCTCTCTGATTGCCCCAGCGTTTAGGAGTCGGTTGACTTCTTCAATGACGGCCTCGGAGTGAATAGGAGAGGACCGTCATGCCTTCTGTACGACCGGTCGTTTGGCTTTGTCGATGTTGAGCTCGTGGCAGATGAAAGAGGGGTCGAGCCTCGGCATCTCATAGGGGGTCCAGGCGAACACTTCAATGTTTCGGTTGAGAAAAGCTACCGTCTCATTCCGATCAGTATCACTAAGTGAAGAACTGACAAGGAAGAAGCGGGAGCCGTCCTCGGTAATTGGGATGGTGGCCACGTCTTCAATGGTTTTGTCGTCGGGGGATCTACCGACGTCCTCCAAAACTGGGGCTTCGGAGGTTTCGATGAGATTCACCCGGGAGGTCTGTTTGGTGCTTCGGACGGCGTTGAAGTAGCACTGCTTGGCCGCGGTTTGGTCTCCGTACAAGTCTTCCTGGTGCTCGTGAGTGCCAATGAAACGTACCACTTGGTGATAAGTGGAGGCAATCGCTTTAAGCCTATGCAGCCAGGTTCGATCGACAATGGCATTGTAAGGGCCAGGGACGTCGACCACCACAAATTCCATTTCAAGAGTTACCGAGCCGGCACGGACAGGAAGAGTGATCATACCGATGGGCCAGACAGGAGCTCCGTTGAAGCCGATAAGGGGAACTTCGGAGGGACGGAGGTCGGTCTCGGGAATCTTCAGATCCTTGAAAAGAGAGTAATACATGACTTCGGCCGAGCTACCCTGGTCTACGAGGACGCGACGGACGTTGAAATTTCCGATGCGTAGCGTGACCACGAGGGCGTCGTTGTGGGGAAGCTGGACGCGGTCGAGATCCTTCTCGGTAAACGTTATCGTCCATTTGGAGCCGTCATCGGTTTTAGGGCGCTTTGGTTCGGGGCCGACTAACATGACCTGCTTTGAGGAGGAGGCTTCATTCAACTCTGCTCGGATGACTTGAGCGGCCTCGGGGTTCAAGGGACCGTGTATGACGTGGATTGTCTGGACCTCTTCCTCCGTATTTGTTTCGGTCCGTTGTGCCCGAGCCGTCGTCTTTTCATGATCGATGAAGTTGCCGAGGTGGCCTCCCGCGACAAGCTGCTCCAAGTAGGCTTTGAAGGGCTTGCAAGATGTGGTGAAGTGACCTTGTTCGCTGTGGTAACTGCATCGGACGATGGGATTCTTGATTTTCCCATTCTCGGTTCCTAGCTTTTGATTTGGGAAGGAGAAAAAGGGCTGATCCTTTACTTGATCGATGATCCGGTAGATAGGAATAGTGAAGACGGTCTTTTCGGCGTTGAAGTCACTTGGCTTCGGTCCCCTCCTCGGCGACTGCTTGATCGTGTTGACTTGTTTCTTCGATGTTGGGACAGGTGGGGGAGCCGGTATGGACACCGAGGTGTTTAACGTCTTTGAACTCGTGGGCTTCCCAATGCCTCTCTCTGCCTTGGATTCGATGAGCTGACACCAGCCCTCAATTCGAGTCATAAGGTCCTTCATGGAGTTTGACTTATGGTGAGCGAGGTCGTCGTAGACTTGCTCATCTTGGGAGGTGAGACCGAGCTTGAATCCTCGGGCAGAGATGACGCCGTCGCAACCCTCTATTTCATTGAACAACTCCCAATAACGGCCGGCATACTGCCGAAGCGTTTCGTTGTTCTTCTTCCGGAGGGCTAAGAGGGAGTCGATCTCCTTCTCGTGCTTGTTGCTCGTTACGAACCGGGCCATGAAGGCATCACAGAGGGAATCGAACGAGGAGATTGACCGAGCCAGGAGTTGATTGAACCAGGTGAGGCCCAGGTTGCCAAGGCTTGCAGGAAACACTTTGCACAGGAAGGCGTCGTCCGAGGGTTCATTCCGAAGAAATAGAGACATGACAGTTTTATACTGAACCAGATGAGTGTACGCCTCGGTCTTGCCGTCATATTTGGCAAACTTGGGTTGGGAGAATCCCTTGGGGGGGGGGGGGGGGGGGGGGTAACCGAGTCGATCTCTCTTGTGAAGGGAGAGGTCATGAGTCGTGCAAGTCGCGCATCGCGATGAGGTCGGATCGAATGGTCGGGGCCGTCTGGATGCTCAGTCGCTGTACGCTTCTTGGGGACGAGTTTGTCCAATCGTTCATGCTCTTTTCTCTTTGGATTAATACTAACCGATTTCCTGGGAAAACGCTCTTGGTGGTAATGACGGTAGCTATCCCGAGCGGAAGGCTCGAGGCGCTCGGTGATCGGGCTCCTGCTGTGTGCGCCGCCGGGGTGTGAGACGATGGGACTTCTGGCTCGGGGGCCCTTCAGGCGCTCTCGGTATCCTCTGGTCTGGATCTCGACAAGGCCGTCATCCCCCCTGGCTGCCCTTGTGAGGCTAGGGGTAGATTCCCGACCTGTCCTGCCCACTAGGACCGAGTGGGTGGAGGAGGCAGAGACGCTCCCACCACCGAGCCTGTCAAAGGCCGATGGCCTCTTTCGAAGTTGCACAGGGGAGCGGGAACGATCCCTATGCGATGCGTCTTTTGGGGCTCGAGTGTCCGCCGCCCTTGGTGACTCGAGACGATCCTTGACTGAAGGGCGGGGTCTGTGCTCTAGAAGGTGCCCGGCTTCGTGACTGCATGGGGGGGTGCGACGGTTTGTCCTTCCGCTGCGGCTCCCGGAGGAATGAGATGGGGAGATGAGGAGGTGTTTGATCTCTGCCAACTCGTCTCGGACGTGTCTGTCGCGGTCCACGACCGTCGTGAGGTCGTCGATTTTTCGCTCGAGATGGCAAATGTAGGAATGGAGCTCGGAAGATGGGCCTGCGTCTGGAGCTGACGCTCCGGCGCCAACTTCGATGGATATGTGGGTCTTTCCAAGGGCGGCCGCTCCGCCAGAAGCCAGGCTGTGGTCCACGAGGGAACCGAGCCCGTGGGCGGTACCACCGTGATGTGCGTCGTCGATCTCCACCATGTTTGATTTTGGATGTTTTAACAGAGCAGAAAGGGGGAGGTGAAAGTTGAAAGGGTGGCTAGGTCCCCAGCAGAGTCGCCAATTGTAGGGGTTTGATTTAGGAGGAGGGACCTTGGCCTGAACTAGTACTTCTGTTCCGCTGCTCCATTCCTCCGCCGCTGACCCTGCAACAAGTCACTAAGGCTGGAATAGCCTAGTGACCCTCCGACGATCAAGTTAGATGTAAGGAGAGATGCTTTTAGGTCTAGGGTTAGGGAAAGATGGCATACCTCTCAAAGATGAGTATCCCTTTGTATTTATAGACCTAGGTTAACTTGGGCTCCAAGCTAACGCGTGGAGATCACGCTTAGGTAACCGCCTCGGGTGACGTCATAAATGACGCACCGGATAAGACGGTTACGAAGCACATGGCCAGACCTGGCCTAGATGATTCTTTCCGCCACGTGTCGCTCTTGGTCCCCTCTTGGTGCGCTACTCTTTCAAGAGATCTTAACGGAATGCTTGTTCTTCGGTAATACCCGAAGCGCCAACAGGAGACTTGACACCGAGCGAGTACAGAGGAGTATACACGGTCACGCCTGATATGAGACTTCGGTTAATGGTAGTCCGGTTAGATAACCGAGGCCATCGCCGAAGCCCCCACAAGGAGGCAGCTTCTCGGCAGTTTGCCCGCAAACTGCACACCGTATGGTCGCCCATTTTCCGGTGCCTTGCCGGAGTTAATTCAATAATCTGGTCCATTAGTAGTGCAGCTTACATCCAAACACTTAAGTGTGATTCGAAATTACATAAATTGAATACCCAAATAATAAACTTGATTTTCGTGGGTTTTGTTGCAGTGTGTGGAGAACCCAAGTTTGATTTTGTTTTTGTGTTGGTGTTTGTCTATTTTTACTTGCAGTCGACTAATCGACTAAAGGTTGTTGAGTGTGCTGGAATGTGGGTGTTTGTGGTGGTGGAGTTTGGTCCCTTGCCGTATTTCAGGACTTCTCTGGAAGCAAACTTAATGAAGTGAATGGAGATGAAAGAAGAACAACAAAATGGACTTTATTATTCTTCGAGGTAGAAGTCGATCGACGGTGAGAACACAATCGAACGGACAGTTACGTTACAAGCTACTCCTAGAGCAAGAAATGTAAAGTACAGATAAAAGTAGAAGCCTTTGGGCGATTGATTGAGGGGTTCTAAATATCTTCTATTCTTGTATTTATAGGCTGTCTTCGACTTGTAATTCAAATCGGATGGAATTCCCTCCTTTGATTTGAATTGAGTGGTTACTTCCATGCCTCCTATTCTTGCTCCACTACGAGGCGGTTGTTTCTCCATGATCTCACATGTTCCCAACGTTGTAATTACTTCATTTGCCTGCCTGCATTAATTGTCTTGTCCACGTTCCGTATATAACTCACGCTCTGAAACGTGTTCTGGAGTTGAACTTTAACCGTCGATCAGTCCACTTGATTTTTCCTTAATAGGCTTCACATTGCATTTACATTAGTTAGTCTAAAACGTGCTGACACGTGTAACATACGTGTAACATTTTGACCCAATCGATCATATTAAACTAAAATACTAAATTATGGTGTAAACAGTTGGGATCATGTATTATTTCGTATCCAGTTTATTTAATTATAAACCACACATAAATGTTTTGATGGTGCTACAATATGGACGGAACAACAGCAAGAAAGAAGCCGTCATTGACCCTATCTATCTCCAAAGCTTATCGAAAGACATCACACCTTCCTAACCCAGTCATTTACCTATCTATCGCCCTTCAGAGATAGAGGCGCAACAAAAAGTCTTCAAAAAGGCGACAGATCATTGAATTAACTCTGGCAAGAGGTTTAAAAATGGGCAATCACACATCGTGCAATTCTTGGGCAAACTCCAAAGAAGCTATCTCTATTTATAGATACCATTTTGGTCGGATCGGTAATCCTCGGACAAGCCATCCCAAGGAGATTTTACCACACCCATCCTAGGAGCTCGAATGTCGAAGGAAATTTTGTTTGTATCCCTGTGGTTTCTCAGTACCCACACCACCCATGTATATGTGAGTGACATAGATTCAAATACCCGAATTCGACAAGATACACTACTCTTGTCATTATGAGAACGATTGAACATATTTTAAGTATCTAGCATGCAAAATCACTACTTACAAAGGAAGATAGCACTAAAAATTTGTAAACAAAACCGAAAACATAAGCTATAAGTATAACTAAACCCCCCCTCCCAAAAATAAATAAATAAATAAATAATAATAATAATAATAATAATAATAATAAATAAATAAATAAAATGTGCATTGTCCTCAATGTATAAGGCATAAAAGTAAGGAGAGAGAAGAACCAAATACCAGAGGAGTGGAATGTCAACCACCCTATACCTCGACCAAGTTTGAGGATTTTGCATCATCTTACTCCTTTTGTCTTTGGTAGAGCTTCCAAGGCTCATTCCTTCGGACCCATGGCGGGACCACAACTCGTCACACAGGGCCATCGTCGAGACTTTCTTGGCCTTCCAATTGCGACACATAGTTGCACCCATGCTTAGAGCTCTTGAATGCCGCATTCACCCCGACTTTTAGACCCAAGCTACCAAGACTGGTGTGATAGCTCGTTCACCCTGCAAAAGACTTAAGTACCAACTACCTACTTGGCGAAAATGATTAGAGCACCAACTTGCTATGCCAAGTCCAAAAATTGACATAAAAGTAAATTCACCAAATCTTACACGATAGCACGAGTACTACTTTTCTCCCCGTCCTCACTCAAAGTGTCGTAGAGAAAATCATACAACAACTTCAAGTTCAAAATAGGTGGCTATACTAGACCATCAAAAGTGGAATAGAAAAAAGACAAAAAAAAAATAAAAAATTTGAGTTGCCCATAGGAATACTATCTAAGTTCAAACGTCTTCATCTAAACGTGGATTTCAAAAATGGATTATGCCATTAGGAGCAAAAATAATGAATATAGCACTCCACTCTTCACTCTTTGTCAAGAATTGAATTCGGCCATACCACAAGATAAGATATTTTAAGTAAAGCAATTGTTGAAGTCGTTTCAAAAACTTAAGTTTCACCAAGTGCATGTGCCAAACTAAATTAATTATTAAACTATTGACAAAATCTACAAAATATAAGGATGGTACATCAAATCGAAATCATCAACACCAAGAAAATCAATCAGTTACCCTCCCGCAGAATCTGGTTTCTCAAAAGTAAGAGACCAACTCTTGGTCTCATACGCGTTATGTAACGCCCCGCTATTTTCTAAAAATAAACTTCAAAATACACTGTATTTCAAACACTTTTAGGCCTTTATTTTCTCCATAAATAAATTATATCACTAAAATAAACCTAAGTCGCCTTCTAAATAATCTTCTAGATGCTCCAAAATTATCAACTCTTCGAAGACCTCTCCAAATTAATCCTTATATACTCCGATTCAATTTCTATTAATCCGGCTCTACACCTGAAAAAGAAAATTATCCGGGAAGTATACGATACAACAGAATAACAAAGCTTGTAACGACTCTAATTTTCATTGAATAAAAATTTCATTTAAATTTTGTTACTTCTTTTTAATTACTCGATATTACTTTAAATATTTCCTTTTAATTCCTATAATCCGTCATAATTAGATTTTAGCCCTTCAAAATTCATTTCTTGATTAAAAGCCCTATTTGGCTAGTAAAGTTAGTTTCCAACCGATTGGTTGGAGGAACCGGACCACCGATCCACTTAGTTACAATACCCTAACCCTAATTGGACCTTTTTGACCATCTTTGAGCCTTATGAACCCCTCAAAACCCTATTGAACCATTAAACCATAGAGGTAATCATTATTACCCCATGACTAGTCATTTCAAACCCTAATTATATCCAAAATCCCTTTGACCTTTGGGCAATAAATGTAACGCCCCTGATTTTGGTCAATAAAAATTTCGTTAAATATTTGAATTTTATTTGAATTACTTATTTTTACTTTCAATAATCCGTCGTAATTAGATTCTAGTCCTTCGGGGCCAATCGAATTAGATTCCAACCGATTACTTAGAGGAACCGAGCAACCAAACTCACCTAGTTATTAATTGAACCTTTTGAACCTTTGCCTTTACCCATTGGTCAATAGAAGTTAGGGTAATCTTTGTCCATTGGTTATTAACCACAAGGGGAATTATTATGCATTGGGTAATAGCCCAAATCTTTCAACTAAGTACAAGGATCCTATTTTATATTCAAGGGTTGATTTCCCATGTACTTTTAAACATTAGAATATGTGGGTAAATCTAAACCCTAGATTTTTAGTACCCTAGTCAATAGATTAGTACTAGTACTTTTATTATAATCTAATGGGGAAATCTTAGGCTATATATTCTTGGTACCTAGGTGTATATAGGCATGTGTACATTTATACAATATTATATATGGGTATAGATTTCCTAAAGTACTCTATTTATTAGTTTAATGGGAACATGTGTCTAATTAGGATTGTTTAATGGTTATTGGATTTGGAAGAATCTTATACTTTTGTACTTTTATATTATTATATGCATATATATATAAGTGTACTTGAGAGAGAGGGAGAGAGAGAGAGAGATTGCCGAGAGAGGGAGAGAGAGAGTGACCCAAGAGAGAGAGGGAGGGAGAGAGAAAGAGAGAGAGGAAGAAAGAAAGAAGAAGATTGGGTTGTACATGCCTTAATCACCATGATCTTCTTACATCTTTCAAAATCCATGAGTGTATCTTTCTTCCTAGCCAAAAATCTATCCTCTCATTGTCCTTTTATGGTTGTTTAAGCACCAAATCTTGTACAAACTCTCCTTTCCATCCACCAAATCTTCCAAAATCCCATCCAAGGTACACAATCTAGCCATGCAAGCCTAGGTAGCCCCATGACCTAACCCATCAAGCTTTCAATCAAGCTTGACATTTGAAAGATTGAGATATGGAGAGAGAGAGAGGGGGCCGGCCTTTAGAGAGAGAAAGGGAGTTCAAATTTTGGCTATAAATAGAGCCACCTCCATGCCATTCAACACACTTCATTCCATCCTTCAACTTCTCTCTCTAGAAATCCTTTGTTCTTACTTTGTTCTTGAGTTCTTCTTCTGTTCTTCAAGAAACTCATCCAAAGCCGCCACTAAACCGCCACCCGACCACCTTTCGATCCATAAAGTAGAGTAGTGTTAGTCAAGAAGAAGTTTCGAGAGAAACCATTCTCTTTCGAAGCTCCCGAAGGCATACCGTAGGAAGTTACTCCGTCCAACCGCCGATTACCGTCCGTAAGCCGTTACTACCGCCTAGAAGAACGGTAAGGAAATCCTTAGTTACTTCATATTTACTTACTTACTCAAGTATAACGTTGTTGTTTTGAATTGCTAAGAAAGAACGGTTTTCAAAAAAATAAAACTTTACTATTTGGATTGAAGTATTCGTATTTTGATATTTCAAGGAGTTTGAGTTGCATATGTGAATTGATGGAGTTGGATGATCTTGTTAGATTCATGCTTGCTTTTGTCCTACCGCGGAGTCTTTGTATGAAAACGAGACACGAAAATCGAGAAAATAGAAATATGGCACCTAGGGTGTGGTTAATGAAAGGAAATGTATTCCGAGGAAGGAAATATTTTTGGAACTACATTAAGACCGGTTTTGGTGCGTAATGTGAGTTGTGTGTGTGTGTGCCAATGGGAACCCGGCACGGCGGAACCGAGGTTGGGTGCGTGGCTTGGTTATCCGCGGTACGGAGCCAATGCAATTGTGTGCCAATGGGAACCCGGCGCGGCGGAACCATTGTGAGGATACTCGGGAGACCGGCCCGGCGGAACCGAGGTTGGGTGTGTTAAACAAATGATTTTGGGAAATGATGATTTGGTTTATGAGAAACGGAAAATGGAGACACGGTCTACGATGAGTTGCGTAGAAGAAACTCGGAGAATCTTGGACACCAACGATAGTTATATAGCGATTGTGGATGTGTTATTAATATTGTCTTTTGTAGCTGTGTATACACATATCATGTGGAAATCGATGTTTTATTATAATCTGTTGTTTGTAAGTTATGGGTTAGTGGGTATGGGATTGTTCTGCTGAGCTTTTGTAGCTCATGGTGTTACCTTTGGTGACCCTGACATATTATATCGGTGGCGACGCTGGTATAATGTGTCAGACCTTATAGATGTTCAAGACGAACAGTTCACCGTGGAAGCTTTTGGAGCAGAGGAGCTTGCTAGGATGGAAGAACAAGCAGAGTAGTATTAGGAACCCTAGTTTCCTTCCTTGTTGAATAAATGTACCCTTTACTCATGATGTATTTATGATGTAATAATGAGCCAGACTCTCTTTATTATGTAATAAATGCCTCATTAACGTACCCAAAATTCGGGGCATTACAATAAATGTTAGGGAAAAGTCCAACAAATATTAGGCTTGGCTAATGAAGGTATGTATATGACAAGACAAGTCATACAAAGAATCCCATCATTTTGCTTCCAAAAGAAGCTACTTTAGCCATGCATGCATGCAACCCTAGGAACTAATAGGCCTAACCCTAAATTACCCACCAAAGTTACCTTCCTAGATTCTTTGTACTTGGCATACTTATACTTATATACCATAAGCATATATATATACATATATATATATATGTATATATATATATACATATATATATATATATGTATATATATATATATATATATATATATGTACCAAGGAGAGAAAGAGAGAGAGAGAGAGGAGAGGCCGAGAGAGGGAGAGAGTGTGTGTGCGTGCACGCTTTTGGACACTTACACAAGCTACCTTATAGCCTTAAGCCTATTATTCTCATGACAACCCATGACTAGACCACTTTAAGTATAATCTTAGCCTAGAATCTTGTTCTTTCTTTCAAGTTAGCCCATACTAGGACAAGACAAGTCAATGAAACCTTCATAATAACCTAGGATTTGGCCTAATATTGGAATGACAAGTGAGGGAAGGCTATGACTTGATTGAAAGGCTTGATTTGACCAAACAATGGAACAAAATCCATGGGAAAGAAGAGAGAAAGAGGACCGGCCATGGGGGAGGAGAGGGAGCCAAATTTTTGGCTATAAATAGCACCCCATGTTTGCCATTCAACTCACACCTTCATCCTCCAACTTCTCTCTCTAGAAATTCTAGCATTCTTGCCTTGTTCTTGTTGTTCTTGAGCTTTTCTTGAAGTCCTTCAAGAAACCCACCCAAAAACCCCTTTTCGATCCAAAAAGTTCAAGTAGTTTAGTCAAGATCAAGTTTCGAGAGAAACCTTTCTCTTTCGAAACTACTGAAAGCCAACCGTAGGAAGTTACTCCACCTGATCGTCAACTTACCTTTCATAGTCGCCACTACCGCCAAGAAGAAAGGTAGAACCCCTAGTCCAATAACTCTACGTATAGCATAGAATCGTACGTTAGAAAGTAGAATGTTCTTGATTCAAAGTATCAATATCCTCATCATTATCCTTAAGTAGATAAGGTTATCTATTATTTAGTTTTCAAGTAGATAAGGTTATCTATCGTTTATTATCGCCATGCATGGCAGTCAACAAGTGTATCTTAATAATGGAAGAATGAGCATGTTGAATAAGCTACTTTTACTTTAATAAACATGTGCTGTTTTGAATCTCCCACAAAGGAAGAAAGAACGGTTTTCGAAAGATAAGACTTTATCGTTGATAGAAGTATTCGTATTTTGATCTTTAGGATGGTTATGAGCATGATTACTAATATAGAGTTGGATGATCTCGCTAGTTTAGTTTCAAGATTACAATGAATGATTTATGTTTGTGAAAAGTCCTACCGCGGAGTCTATGCATGAAAACGAGACACGAAAATCGAGAAAGTAGAAACATGACACTTAGGGTGTGGTTTAATGAAAAGGCGTGTTTTGAAAAGGTAAAATATTTTGGAAACCGCAATGTGGCCGAACATGGTAGCCCATTGTGTGGTGTGTGTTTTGTGTGCTGATGGGAACCCGGTGCGGCGGAACCATTGTGAGGATACTCGGTAACCCGGAACGGCAGGACCGAGGTTGGGTGTGTGGCTTGGTTATCCGCGGAGAGGAGCCAATGCAAAGTGTGCCAATGGGAACCCGGTGTGGCAGAACCATTGTGGGGTGACTCGGGAACCCAGAAAGGCGAAACCGAGGTTGGGTGTGTTAAAGACGATTTTGAAAATGATTTATATGGTTATGAAATGGAGACACGGTCTACAAGAAGTCACGTAGGAGAAACTCAGAAAATCATGAACACCAACGTTAGTTTGGATAATGAATGTGGATGTTTCATTGTTTGTCATATATGTTTGAACTATGTGGAAATCGTTGTTTTTATGGCTTAATGTTTGTAAGTTAAGGGTTAGTGGGTATGGGTTATTCTATTGAGCCTTCGTAGCTCAAGATGTTACCTTTGGTGTCCCTGACATATTATATTGGTGGCGACACCGATATAATGTGTCAGATCTCATAGATGAACCGGGTGAACTTTATACCTTGGAAGATTTTGGAGCCGAAGAGCTGGCCCGAATGGAAGAGGAAGCGGAGCAGTAGATAGGAACCCTAGCTACCCCTTCTTTGTTGATTAGAAGTACTCTTTTGAAATTTATGTTGTAATATTGAGCCAGACTCCTTTTAATATTTAATGAAATTGTCTTATTTAACGTTCCCAAAATTTGGGGCGTTACAACTTGGTATCAGAGCTTTAGGTTCAAAACTTCGGCCATTGGTAGAATGGGTAGAACCATAAGATAGTTTGACCGTTGCACAAACGTGAATTGAGTTTAAGTTTACCGTCCCAAATTGGGTGGAATTCTGACAAAACAATCTTCGGATTGAAGCAAGGTGTAGGAAATTGGCAGTACCACCGAGCTGGGAATTCCCGAACAATTGGATGATGACTTAAATCAAGAATCGAATGTGGAACTAGAAACTCGAAAGCATTTTTAGTATTAGTAAACCTTGCCTAAAGACGTCACTAATTGAGGTTTAAAACTTTTCCTTGTAGATGAATCACATGAGTCCCTACCAAGTCAACCTGCTAGCCGAAGCTCACCATCTCGCAAGCACCCTAAGGTCGATGACGAACCAACTGGTGGGAGATCCCTATTTTCCCTATGCATTCCCCTACACTCACGACTTCTACCAAGAGCATGGCACCCTTGCCCTTCCCGTAAATGAAGAAGAAGTAGATGAGGCCGAAGCAGTAACCGTCCTAGTCCAAATAGCACCGCCCAACGATGTGGAGTTTCTAATTGAGGAAGGCAATGCCAAAGTAGCACCTGCCCCAGCCCCAATAGCACCCCCCAACAACATGGTTGAGGAAGTTGAGGAGGATCCCGAAGAAGATCCCGAGGAGGAACCCGAGGAAGACCCTGAGGAGGAGGAACCCAAAGTAGAACCGATGGAAATTTGGGGAAATGAAAATTGGGCCTCAAACGACGAAGAGATATTTTTTGGAGCAGAACCAGTAGAACAAGTTATGCCCGACTTCATGGACATACCCGCTGACTCGGGAGATGTACCCCCACCACCTTTCGAGACCGACATAGGGGCAAATCAGGGTCGAATTCCCGAGTATCTTTTAGACCAGTTAGGAAAGCTTAGCAAATGGTTGGATCTTTTGTTGTAATCGGAATGAAGTAGGAAGTTTAGGCTAGTAAGCTATCCATGTTGTACTTGTTATTCTGTAATGAAAATCATGCATTTCCTTTTGACATATGATCACTGTTTATGTGTGTACTTGTATTTATCTGTGTGTAATCCACCATTAAGTCTTATATATAATTTTCTTTATTGATATAGATGTCAAACCTACCACGAGGAGGATGCCCACCATTCGCCCCACGGGTCTTGGCCAACTATCGGTCATTGCTAGCATCAGAGTACACCGGACCAACCTTTGCATCCGAGGATGACATGGAGCTCTATGAAGTCCCAATCACTTGGGAAATGCCCCCACCAGTTGCAAATCCTGAGCCCCTTCCACCTACCCAGGTCCCTGCACCACCTGTGCAGAATTTTGAGCAACCATTTGGCCCTGCACCACCTGTGAGCAACCATTCGACTATCTCATGTCTGACCCAGAGTTGGAGGCTACAATGCTGAATCTCTCCCAGTATTACCTAAGACCACTGGAGGAACCACCCGTCTTAACTATGGATGAGATGCTCGCACAAGAACGTGAGCGTCTTCTTAGAGAAGAAACCGCTGCTGAGAGGAGCTATAAGATGTGGCTGAGAGAAGTCTTTGGAATCAGTCCACCCTAGAGTGTTGTGGCCATGGAGTAGAATAAGGCTTGTAAGCCCTAAGATTGTGTAGTAGAAGCGTGAAGGATCGTCTCAACGTGTATTAGGGAATCTTGCTTTAATTCTACTTGCCTTATAGTAGAACTCTATGTTGTGATTGTAATGTCCTGCTTATCTATGAAAAGTTTGCCTTGTTTTTGTTTAAGAGTACTGTTGCATACTATACAATCTATTGCGTTTAACTTCTAGAAAGATGTACCTTTTACAAAAGGAAATTGTTAAATAAACTAAGACTCCCCTTTTCAATTTTTACTCGTAGATGGTGAACCGACGCAGTGGACTAGGATATGAGAATGGTGAATCCTCTAACACTAACCCCAACCTAGCTCAAGTCATGCAATCGCTCGTAACAGCCTTAAACGCCAACCGCCGAAACCAAAACCGCGATGATGAACCTATGACCCGAACTCGAGCGATGAACGAATTTTGCAAACGCCGACCTCCAACCTTCAATGGAGATACCAACCCCACTGTAGTTGAAACACGGCTGAAGGAAGTCAAGGTGATCCTGGACACCTTGGAGATTAACCGAAATGGAGTTCGTGTAGCCTTAGCCACATACCAGCTAAAAGGAGAAGCCCGTTATTGGTGGGATTTGATGGAGGCAACCCATACCATAGCCACCATGACCTTCGACGAGTTCGAGACCCTGTTTCTCGACAAATACTTCCCCATCCCTCTTCGTTTGGTCAAGGAACAAGAGTTTCTAAATCTAAAACAAGGAACGATGACTATTACCCAATACGCGGCCAAGTTTGAGGAACTGTCGCGCTACGCCCTAGCTGCCATAGCAACGGAGGACAAGAAAGCGAGAAGGTTTGAATGGGGGTTGACAACTGCTAGAAGGGCTGTGGTGTCTCAAGCCTTTCCCACTTATGCCGGTGCCGTGAAGTGTGCTCTTCGGTTGGAGAGTGAGGAAATTGACTTCAAAACCCGATGGAGGAAGGCAACAGGCAACGTCGGCGGACCAATCCAAACTCAACCTTCCAATAATAACCGCGGACCCTACCCTACCAAACCCTTCACCCCGTCTCAAAACAATCAACCATGGAAGACTGTTGCACCAGGGCGTGGTGAACCACAGAGAGTCGGCCAAAACAAAGCGTCAGTTCAATGTTTCAACTATCAGGCCATGGGCGCCACTACAAGCGGGAATGCCCCGAGCCCCAGAGGAATCAGAATGGGAACTTTGGAGGCCAGGGAACTCAACAACCTGCACATGCCTGATTTGGGAAGCAAAACCTCAGAGGCTCAACACAGCAGCCGCAAAATGGGCAGAACAAAGGGAAACAGCCCATGGGAACGCAACAGAATACTGGAGGATGCATCTTTGCACTACAGACTAAGGAGCAGGAGCAGGATCCCTCTGTGATCCAAGGTACGCTATTATTGTACAGTACCTGTGTGCAAGCTTTGTTTGCCTCTGGAGCATCACATTCGTTTATATCTTCTGCTTGCGTAACTACCCTGGCACTAGAAACAGAACCCCTAAGTACGAGTACAAAAGTCACATCACCGTTGGGGGGGAGTATAGCTATTGATCTAGTGTGTAGAGGGTGCGAGATAGAAATAGCCAACCTACGTCTAACCTGCGACCTCAGAGTGATCGACATAGCGGATTTCGACGTAATCCTTGGGATGGACTGGCTATCAGCTCACCGAGCGGTCATAGACTGCCACCAGAAGACGGTGATGGTTCATACTTCCGAAGGGACTCGTTTCCGATTTAAGGGGGATAGACAAATGACAAGTTCAACGACAAAAAGATCCAGGTGGCAGAATCAACTGTTTGGATGGCTGGCTAGTCTCCAAATGGAAGAAACTGGCCAGATGGAATTGGGATTACCGCACATCGTTTGCGAGTACGCCGATAATTTCCCTGAAGAACTTCCAGGTTTACCACCTCTAAGAGAGATAGACTTCTCTATAGAACTCCAACCGGGAATAGCACCAATCTCGATGGCACCATACCGAATGGCCCCTGCAGAACTAAAGGAGCTCAAGACCCAATTGCAGGAGCTGTTGGATAAAGGATTCATCAGACCAAGTACATCACTGTGGGGAGCGCCCGCATTGTTTGTGAAGAAGAAAGAAGGAACACTTTAACTGTGTATTGACTATAGGAAGTTAAACCAAGTCACAATCAAGAACCGATATCCCCTGCCTAGGATTGACGATCTATTTGACCAATTGAGAGGAGCAACCTGTTTCTCCAAAATTGATCTCCGATCAGGTTACCATCAGTTAAGAATCCGGAACGAGAACATCGCCGAGACAGCCTTCCGTACCCAATACGGACACTACGAGTTTGTAGTGATGCCGTTCGGATTGACAAATGCTCCGGCAGTATTCATGTGTCTCATGAACAAGGTCTTTCAACCCTACTTAGACAAATTTGTAGTGGTGTTCATTGATGACATCTTGATATACTCCGCCAACAAGTAGCAGCACGAGGAACACCTCCGGATAGTGCTACAAGTACTTCGAGATAGCCAACTCTATGCCAAGGCGAGTAAATGCGAGTTTTGGCTGGAAGTGGTTAAGTTCTTGGGGCACGTAGTATCCAAGGACGGGATTGCAGTGGACGAAAGTAAGGTTGAAGTAGTACTAAATTGGAAACAGCTGACCTCGGTATTCGAAATCAGGAGTTTCCTAGGATTGGCTGGATATTACCGAAGATTCATACAGGACTTCTCAACCCTAGCCAAACCAATGACCAGGCTAACTCAGAAAGGAGTGAAGCTGGATTGGAATGAAGCCTGCAAAAAGTCTTTCCAGGAGCTAAAAAGAAGACTAACCAGTGCACCGATACTCATCATTCCCGAGCGGGGTGTAGATTATACGGCTTACTGCGACACGTCAAGAGATGACTTAGGATGCGTGCTGATGCAGAATGAAAAAGTTGTAGCCTACGGATCACAACAACTTCAACCGCACGAAAGGAATTACCCCATACATGACCTAGAATTGGCTGCAGTGGTATTCGCCCTTAAATCTTGGTGTTAGTATTTGTGGGGAGAACAATTCGAGGTCTTCACCGACCATAAGAGCCTCAAATACCTTTTCACTCAGAAGGAGTTGAACCTGAGGCAGCGTCGATGGATGGAATACTTGGAGGACTACAAGTTTACACTTCAGTATCACCCTGGCAAGGCCAATTTGGTAGCTGACGCTCTAAGCCGAAAGGATAGGGCACAGACGGTCAATACAGCTATTAAGGAATGGGAGATGGTAGATACCCTCAACGAGTTCAACCTGAGACCATCATCAGAAAACGGAGACGCTCGATTGCACGCTCTGGTTGCAGAACTGGCGCTTCATCGATAAATCTTATTGGCCCAAACCTTTGAGCAGGATTGTGAGTTCATTCGCTATCGAATCCGAGAAAGAAAGGCGCTACCAGGATGGACAATTGAGAAGGATAACAGCCTGAGATTCAAGGGAAAGGTGTTCTTACCTAATATTGGGACCCTTCGAGAAGCTGTACTCCGAGAAGCTCACCATTCGAACTTTGCTGTACATTCTGGCGGTACAAAGATGTATCATGAACTGCAGAGAACGTACTGGTGGGAAGGAATGAAGAAGGACGTAGCTCAATTTGTATCAACATGCCGAGTGTGTTAGCAAGTCAAGGCTGAACACTAGAAATCGGGAGGAGACCTTTAACCCTTATCGATACCAACCTGGAAGTGGGAGCACATTTCAATGGATTTCGTGACTGGACTGCTAAAATCCACCAAGTCAATCACTGCCATTTGGGTAATTGTGGATCGACTCACCAAATCCGCGCATTTTTTGCCTGTTAAGATGACAGAGAACATGGAACAACTAAGCCTATTGTATATTCGTGAGATTGTTCGCCTACATGGAGTACCTCTCTCGATTATATCCGATAGGGATCCATGTTTCGTGTCACACTTCTGGAAAGGATTGCAGAAGGCGTTGAGGACAGATGTAAGGCTTAGTACCGCATTCCACTCGCAAACAGATGGACAAACGCAGAGGACTATACAGAGATTGGAAGATATGCTGAGAGCTTGTGCCTTGGATTTTTTCGAGAATTGGGAGCAACACTTACCGTTCGTAGAGTTTGCCTACAACAATAGCTATCAAGCAAGTATCGAGATGGCACTGTACGAAGCTCTATACGGTTGACCCTGTCGATCTCCAGTCTGCTGGACCGATGCTGGAGAAACGGGATTGATTGGGCCTGACATAGTACGGGATACCACGGAGAAGGTCAAAACCATCAGGCAAAGGATCCAGACCGCTCAAAGCCGACAGAAGAGTTATGCTGATAAAAGGAACCGACCATTGACCTTCGCAGTAGGAGATCATGTATTCCTAAAGATCAGACCAAAGAAAGGAGTCATCAGATTTGGGAAAAAGGGAAAGTTGTCCCCACGCTACATTGGACCATTTGACATCATGGAGGAGATCGAGAAGGTTGCGTATCGTTTAGCGCTGCCACCACAGCTAGATAGAGTACATAACATGTTCCACGTTTCAATCCTCCGCAAGTATCTTGCATTGCCCACGCATGTCCTCAATTGGGAAGATCTCACCATCGAAGAAGATGCGACGTACGAGGAAGAACCAATAGAGATTCAGGACCGAAGTGAGAAGACAATCCGAAACAAGACCGTCAAGTTGGTACGAGTTTTGTGGAAGCACCGCGGTTCTGAAGAAACCACATGGGAAAGAGAAGAAACTATGAAGATGAATTACCTTCACCTATGCGAATCCGAGCGTGCACCTAATTTCAAGGACGAAATTTTTTAAGGGGGATAGTTTGTAACGACTATAATTTTCATTGAATAAAAATTTCATTTAAATTTTGTTACTTCTTTTTAATTACTCGATATTACTTTAAATATTTCCTTTTAATTCTTATAATCCGTCATAATTAGATTTTAGCCCTTCAAAATTCATTTCTTGATTAAAAGCCCTATTTGGCTAGTAAAGTTAGTTTCCAACCGATTAGTTGGAGGAACCGGACCATTGATCCACCTAGTTACAATACCCTAACCCTAATTGGACCTTTTTGACCATCTTTGAGCCTTATGAACCCCTCAAAACCCTATTGAACCATTAGTAGGGCTGCAAACGAACCGAGCGGCTCGCGAGCGGCTCCCAACTCGGCTCGTTAGTGGCTCGTTCGAACTCAACTCGAAAGATAAACGAACGAACTCGAGCTGAGTTTTTTAGCATGGTTTATAGACGAGCCGAGCTCGAGCTGGCTCGCGAGCCGAATATATATATATATATATATGTATATATATATATATAATATATATATGTATATGTATATATGTATGTATGGAGTTCTTTTCAGGTCCGGACGCCTTACGGTTTGGACCGTCTGGACCTCACATTTTCCGATCGAATTTCGATAATCCGAGCGGCTCAAAGTGATCAGAACGTGATTTTAAGGGTACCCACGAGAAATCAACAAAAAAAATTATCGGGAAGGGCTTGATCTGAACAGTTTTTTATTGAACGGTTCAGTAAAAAACTGCTCGGATCAAGCCCTTCCCGATCATTTTTTTTGCTAATTTCTTGCGAGTACCCTTAAAATCACGTTCTGAGCACATTGAGCGGCTCGGATCATCGCAAATCGATCGGGAAAGGGAAAATCCGGACCATAAGAAAATTCGGGCGAGTGGACCTGAAAATTACTGTGTATGTATTATATATATTTATAAATATTCAATTTAATAATAATACTTATTATTATTATATTATACTTGATATTTTGGTAAATATGACTGTTATCAACGTGAGAGCTCAGTGTTTTCCACGCATGGGAGCACGTGTAACCATGTAGCCCACCAGTTAGCTTTATAGACCCAAAGAAGGCCTCTCAAGCATGTTTTCCCGATGTGGGAGCAATGAAGAACAAAGCCAAAGTGTTTTCTCCCTTCTCTTCTAGTCCCACATCGGACACTTTACACAAGGGAGCAACGGAAACCACACTATAAATAGAGGGAAGGCCACAACAGATTTTTTCGTTGCTAGGCTGGACTCTACCTTATGACTTACGAGCCATTTCAAGCCAAGCTCGAGCCTAGAAATTAATTTTCGAGCCGAGCTCGAGCCTAGCAATTAGAGCTCGTCACGAGCTCGAGTTGAGCTCGAGCTCAATATTTTTTAGGCAAGCCGAGCCTGAACATGCTGAAACTCGGCTCGGCTCGGCTCGATTGCAGCTCTAACCATTAGACCATAGAGGTAATCATTATTACCCCATGACTAGTCATTTCAAACCCTAATTATATCCAAAATCCCTTTGACCTTTGGACAATAAATGTTAGGGAAAATATTGTCCATTGGACAACAAATATTAGGCTTGGCCAATGAAGGTAGGTATATGACAAGACAAGTCATACAAAGAATCCCATCATTTTGCTTCCAAAAGAAGCTACCTTAGCTATGCATGCATGCAACCCTAGGAACTAATAAACCTAACCCTAAATTACCCACCAAAGTTACCTTCCTAGATTCTTTGTACTTGGCATACTTATACTTATATACCATAAGCATATATATATATATATGTACCAAGGAGAGAGAGAGAGAGAGAGAGAGAGAGAGAGAGAGAGAGAGAGAGAGAGAGAGAGAGAGAGGAGGCCGAGAGAGGGAGAGAGAGTGTGTGTGTGTGCAAGCTTTTGGACACTTACACAAGCTACCATATAGCCTTAAGCCTATTATTCTCATGACAACCCATGACTAGACCACTTTAAGTATAATCTTAGCCTAGAATCTTGTTCTTTCTTTCAAGTTAGCCCATACTAGGATAAGACAAGTCAATGAAACCTTCATAATAACCTAGGATTTGGCCTAATATTGGAATGACAAGTGAGGAAAGGCTATGACTTGATTGAAAGGCTTGATTTAACCAAACAATGGAACAAAATCCATGGGAAAGAAGAGAGAGAGAGGGCCGGCCATGGGGGAGGAGAGGGAGCCAAATTTTTGGCTATAAATAGCACCCCATGTTTGCCATTCAACTCACACCTTCATCCTCCAACTTTTCTCTCTAGAAATTCTATCATTCTTGCCTTGTTCTTGTTGTTCTTGAGCTTTTCTTGAAGTCCTTCAAGAAACCCACCCAAAAACCCCTTTTCGATCCAAAAAGTTCAAGTAGCTTAGTCAAGATCAAGTTTCGAGAGAAACCTTTCTCTTTCAAAACTACCGGAAGCCAACCGTAGGAAGTTACTCCGCCCGATCGTCAACTTACCTTTCGTAGTCGCCACTACCGCCAAGAAGAAAGGTAGAACCCCTAGTCCAATAACTCTACGTATAGCATAGAATCGTACGTTAGAAAGTAGAATGTTCTTGACTCAAAGTATCAATATCCTCATTGTTATCCTTAAGTAGATAAGGTTATCTATTGTTTAGTTTTCAAGTAGATAAGGTTATCTATCATTTATTATCGTCATGCATGGTAGTCAACAAGTGTATCCTAATAATGGAAGAATGAACATGTTGAATAAGCTACTTTTACTATAATAAACATGTGTTGTTTTGAATCTCCCACAAAGGAAAAAAGAACGTTTTTTGAAAGATAAGACTTTACCGTTGATAGAAGTATTCGTATTTTGATATTTAGGATGGTTATGAGCATGATTACTAATATAGAGTTGGATGATCTTGCTAGTTTAGTTTCAAGATTATAATGAATGATTTATGTTTGTGAAAAGTCCTACCGCGGAGTCTATGCATGAAAATGAGACACGAAAATCGAGAAAGTAGAAACATCACACCTAGGGTGTGGTTTAATGAAAAGGCGTGTTTTGAAAAGGTGAAATATTTTGGAAACCGCAATGTTGCCGGACATGGTAGCCCATTGTGTGGTGTGTGTTTTGTGTGCCAATGGGAACCCGGTGCGGCGGAACCATTGTGAGGATACTCAGGAACCCGGAATGGCGGAACCGAGATTAAGTGTGTGGCTTGGTTATCCACGGAGAGGAGCCAATGCAAAGTGTGCCAATGGGAACCCGGTGTGGCGGAACCATTGTAAGGAGACTCGGGAACCCGAAACGGCGGAACCGAGGTTGGGTGTGTTAAAGACGATTTTGAAAATGATTGATATGGTTATGAAATGGAGACACGGTCTACGAGAAGTCACGTAGGAGAAACTCAGAAAATCATGAACACCAACGTTAGTTTGGATAATGAATGTGGATGTTTCATTGTTTGTCATATATGTTTGAACTATGTGGAAATCGTTGTTTTTATGGCTTAATGTTTGTAAGTTAAGGGTTAGTGGGTATGGGTTATTCTATTGAGCCTTCGTAGCTCACGGTGTTACCTTTGGTGGCCCTGACATATTATATTGGTGGCGACGCCGATATAATGTGTAAGATCTCATAGATGAACAGGGTGAACTTTATACCTTGGAAGCTTTTGGAGCTGAAGAGCTGCCCCGAATGGAAGAGGAAGCGAAGCAGTAGATAGGAACCCTAGCTACCCCTTCTTTGTTGATTAGAAGTACTCTTTTGAAATTTATGTTGTAAAATTGAGCCAGACTCCTTTTAATATTTAATGAAATTGTCCTATTTAACGTTCCCAAAATTCGGGGCGTTACAAAGCTCATGTTCAAGTGGAATCAATAAGCGATAATCGACCACCAAGTCGAAGCAACAATCACAGGGGACCTCATACCATGTCCTACTCAGTACATGACCAATGACACTCCCCCAATACCTTCCTCACCGAGTCATCCTCGATCCATCCTAAATATTGAATAGGCTATTGGTGCATGAGTTCACTCGAACCCTATACTAAACAGTTCTGTAGCACTGAGCCAACAACATCATATTCGATACCAATTATTCCACTTTTCAATGATATCCACAAGATTGAACAAATATCATGAGATAATCAAAAGGGGTACAAAATTGAGAGTGAAGAAAGGATTCCGGAAGTGGGAAGCATATTGTATACTCCCCGGATTACCTCAAATATGACCAGCCATTACGTCTATGAATCAATGCCTTAAAACATTTTTTCATCTTCCGATTAAATACACCACTAGCCCACTCTTTTTTTCTCTTTTATCTCTCTCTCACTCTCTCACTCTCTCACTCTCTTTAAGCGAACAATTGAAATGAGAAGTGAGGTGTGTTGTGGTGTGAGGAGGGGAGTGGAGAAGCCTATTTATACTAATGGGAGGAGCATCTAGATCATATCTAGAAAATCCTAACCATATCTTATATAATCTAATAATATCCAACAAAATCTATATAATGTCTAACAAAATCTATATAATATCTAATAAAATCCAATCAAATCTTATCTTAATCATATCTAATAAAATCCAATCTTTATAAAATCTAGGGATATCTAGAAAAAATCTATATCAAATCTCTCCCACTTGCTAGGATTTGTAAAAATAAAATCTATGTTAGGGTTTGCATGTACATATATATCCATATAGCTTTACATATTTACTCAATAGGGTTTTAGTATTTTCTTTTAAATAATATAAAAAAAATCGAGTCATTTATTAAAAGAATACTAAATTAACATCTAAATGAAAGAATTTCAATTAAAATATTAAATTTTATTATAAAATTTAGGGTTGTTACACGTTATCTTGCTTTTCTAACAATGAGTACAAATGATCCACCTCTGCGTCCATCTCCTCAGAACTGAGATATTTTTCCAATGGATTGTCACATAAAAGGGAGAACACAGGAGGAGAACATTGGATATTAAGCTCATCACTCCATCCAGACTCCAAGGAGTTTTCAAAACCTAAACTAACACCTTTAGAGAAAATAAATGGCTCAATTTCCTCTTCCATGGTATTTAAGTTGGTATCTTCAAAATTTATAAAATAAACCCACAATGCTTAGTCCACGAACCTAACCGTTGAAAAGGTTGGAATACCCCAAGCGTATGGCTAGGTCGTCAGTAACATAATATCCGAAAGTCCGGGATCGTACCCACAGAGATTCAAATATAGCTTGCTCGAATTTTAGGTTTGCAAAGGTTTGTGGTGTTTAGACAGCCAACTTTTGGTTTTGCTTTGAAGGTAAAAAATGACTAGGAGAGAGTTTTTAACTAGATTAACGAGCGGCAAGGTCTCAGGGATCAAACCATCCGCAACTTAAGCTAATGGTTCTTTTTGTATAACTCAAGTGAGAGTTACAACCGTGTGCTCTCACTCAGAAGGTTTAACGTTGAAGATCACGTGTATAAATGGAGTTTGAAAATGGACCAAAATTCATTTAGTCATTTCATCAAACACTTAAAGTGCCAAGGTTCCAAGCATTGTGCGTGCCAAGTTAAGCTTGTCGACGCACTGTGGGCAGCGTGCCTTTCGAAATTTCCGGATTCCAAAAATGCAGGAGCCTCGGGTCGAGGGAGCGCGAGCGGGGAAGCAAGCGCTCGCAAAATACAGAGTCGCCACTCGGGTTTTGAAGATCCGACACCCAAGGAACCGTATTTCGAAGCACTCGTCGCGCTGTTTGATTTGAAAAAGTTAAGGAACCAGTCCGTCATAACCATATCTGGGTTCGAGAGCCAGGTTATGAGAGGGGAAGGGTTTTATGGCACCCCTCTCGCCCGATCCGGAGATCGGTCTCTACTTAGGCATTTGCGAAAAATGTTTGTTTGCGATTCTGTTTCATTAATCAATTTTTAGCCAATTAAGGCGGGGGAACAGTTAATCGGGGATTAAAACTGTAACAGTTTGCAGGATGTGAAAAGATATGGCATGGACGGGTGAGATAACAAGTAATAAACGGAATGAAGTTCAAAACGTCGATCATACATCAAGGCAGTGCTGTGTACGATTTTGGCACGAACAAACAGCTAGCTTGCATGCGTGAATCCGTCTGCATGCAAGTGAACCATCGCGCGACAATACCATACACTCGCGCGAGTGTTGATGCTTCACCAACAGTTTGAATTTCACCCCCTTCTGGGCTCTGGAAGGACCAGTGCTCACCCAGGTGCAAACCAAGCAGTTTATAAGTACTTGAAAGTAAACAATATTACAACAGGCAGATGGAAATATTATGAAAACACGACCCCTAAACAGTGGGGGTATCTAAACAGAGGCCAAGGCCAAGCTGCTCATGCAAGGGCAGTCCCTGGAAAACACAGAACCATCGCGCGACAGTATGATACAGGCGCGCGATTGTTCAGACTGGACTTCCAGGAATTGCTTTGCATATTTAGGGCTCTGAGACATGTTCAAGAGCATCCCAAGAGCATTCTGAACCAAGTGAAGTTATAAACTAAGCTAAACGATGATTTTTAACATGCAAAACAGTGAACTAATACTTTTAAAAGACTTGAAAGTGACTATGAACACAACAAGAAACTTAAAGACCAGCATCCCTTCCCCACGTGGTCCAATCTCACGCAGACAGAACTGTCGCGCGAGTGTGTGGGACCATCGCGCGAGGGATTGCTTGGTAACGGCTCTTGAAACCTTGCTAGCTTTAGGGCCAGAACTGGTATTGATTACCAGCCTTGACCCTGCCAGCCCCCTTCAGGGGTTCGAACAGTGAGCAGAAAGGTATTATACCTTTGCTTGAGTGTCTTGGAGATGGCTTGAATGAGGTGGTGAGGCTTGGAGGGTGATTATGTGGGAGTGAGTGTGGTATGGGATGTTTGTGCTTGAGCTTTCCTTCTTCTATCTTGGAGAGAAATTGGTAACCCCTTGAAATGAAGCATGGAGGGGGGGTTTTATAGAAGAATGGGTTGGTTGGTGGCTAGACAAGGCCATGTAACCAGCCAACAAGGCTGGTCACAATTGCTTGGTGGAGAAGTGGGGTGGCAAAGGTGATGGGAGAATGGGGGGTGAGGTGGTGCAAGGGGAGCCCCCCAGAACGTTGTTCAGTCGACGAAACGGGATCACATAGGCCTGTAGCCCCCTGATCACCACGCAATCCGGGTGAAAACGACAGGTGTTGACCATCGCGCGAGACAGTGAGACCATCGCGTGAGGGTCAAGCTAACCCCGCGAGGGTTAATAGTCAAAACTTTGACTTTGACCACCACCTGGCAAACAAAGCATCGCGCGAGTATTTCAGACCGTCGTGCGACTATAAAACCTGAGGCCCAGGTTTGGATTCAAGGGTTTTCAGGGCTAAGGATGGGTTCCACACACGCCAAACTCATGCCATTCCAAATTCTCGAGACTGTTTTCGACCTGATTCATCATCGGGGAAACAAGAAACCGAAAAATGAAGTAAAATGATCGGGAAGTCAGATTGGGGTGTCTACAGTAGTCCCTCTTTGACGGCACGCGGAGCACCATTGGTTGGTACGGGTAACGTCAAAGATTTCTAGACACCCATCCAATTAACCCAAAAGCCGATTAAACAAAAAGTGCAAGCGAGTACATACAAATACCGTGCACCAAGGGATCGGAGAGCAGATAGATCGCTGTTTTGGATTCAGACGGATGAATCGTCGCTGATTTGATAATCGGACGGATAGATCGTTGCTGATTTGAAATTGGACGGATGGATCGTCGCTGATTGATAATTGGACGGATGGATCGTCGCCGATCTGATAATTGGACGGATGGATCGTCGCCGATCAGATAATGGGATGGATGGATCGTCGCTGATTGAAATGGGACGGATGGATCGTCGCTGACTTGATAATCGGACGGATGGATCGTCGCTGATTGAAATGGGACGGATAGATCGTCCCTGATTTGAAATTAGGACGGATGGATCGTCGCTGATTTGATAATCGGACGGATGGATCGTCGCTGATTTTAAATTGGACGGATGGATCGTCGCTGATTGAAATGGGACGAATGGATCATCGCCGATCTGATAATTGGACGGATGGATCGTCGTTGATTGATAATTGGACAGATGGATCGTCGCTGACTTGAAATTTGGACGGATAGATCGTCCCTGATTTGAAATTTGGACTGTACACGGGCAGACCACTGCTGGGGATATAAACGCGCCTCGGATTTTAAAAGTCATCAACTCACAATAAACCTCAAAATTGTTGCAGCGCCTAAGTGAGAACCTATGGGCTCTTAAGGGTGGATAAGCATGATTGGGCCTGTCCAGAAGCTGCATTGGGCCTGGAGGCCCAACCAAACCATCGCGCGACATAGTCACTCCGTCGCGCGAGGGTTTTCTGTTCAGGCCTGGGTCTGTTAAGAGCCCAGACCCGGCCCAGACCTGTTTTCTTCCATACAATCGACGGGGACGTTCTGAAAACCGCTCAGCACAGTTTCAAACTCTCTCCAACTATCTTCTCCCTCAAACCCCTAACTCAAACCCTTTGATTTCCCCATTAAAATTGATTAACCCACGCGTAAGAACACACCCATGGCGGATCACGGCAATGGTGGCGGTGGAGGAGAAGTTATTGATCGTCCAAGGGACGAGAGAGGACGAATGGAGGTTGTCACAGGGGATCAGACGGCAACGGCGGTAGCCATGGGTGCCAATGTAGCGGCTACAGGCAGCGGTGATGGCGTTCAGAGCCGCGAGCAGGAGGTGGGTGGCGAAGGCGACCATCGCGCGACGGTGTCAGATCATCGCGCGACGGAGGAGGCCGGGGCGACGGGGCTTGTTGTTCAGCCATTGGATCCGAGCATGGTAGTAGAAGGCTCGGTGGTGATGGGTGGTGGTTTTCGTAAAGATACCGGCAACAGCGGCGTTGGTGGTGACAGCGTTGGTGGTGATGGCACTGGGCCGGGCGATACCCCGCCGAGGGATCCGGCGAAGGGCAAGGGCGTAGTGGCCGAGGAGGAGGAGACCACCGGGGTTCCTGAGGAGGAGGTACTGTTTCGGCTAGGAGCCACGTCATCGGGCCACAGACCGATTTCAAGACAGGATCTCGCGGAGTTTTTTAGCGACGAGAGATTAGCCAGGCTCCTCGAAGAGGATCCCATGATCGGGTGCTGTTTTGGAGGCTCGAGAGGAGCGAGAGCGGGAGATAGCTGCTTCAGAGGCTACGGCGAGGGCCGAGAGGGCGAGGGCCGCTGAGGAGGAGGCTCTGAGAGATGCAGAGGCCGAGGAGCGAATTGGAGCCAGGGGACATGGGCCGAGGGTGACAGCGGTGTCCGAGGCAGAGAGTTTGACTCGTGCTCCATTTTCAGCAGAGGGATACAGGCCACCGGTTCCACACCTGTTTGTACCATCAGGTCTTGCGGCGTACAGGCCACGGCAAGCGGAGTATGACCCCGAGCTTGTTCTGAGAGACCCCGATACCCATATTTCGAGCAGCTGGGCTGAGGTAAATTTCTGAAAGTCCTTCATTTCCTTTTGTGATTACAAATTCAATACAATGCATGTGCTTACATACCGAAAAACGTAGGATAATCCTTTGAAGTAGATTCGAATAGTGACACTATAGTTTCACGTTGAATGCCATGCATGAGACCTAATAACTTGAACCAACCATCTACTGCCAAGTTGTATTGATTACCTAGAACTTGAGAATGAAAGCTTTACATGCTGATATATCCCCTGTTGCTTGTTTCCGTGTTTAATGCAGGAGAGAGCGAGACAGAGAGACATTCGAGGTTTTGGGGGCGCCTGCAGCTCCTTGGCGCTCTACCAGGGTTTGCCTGAGAGGGCGAGGCAGTTGGTGGATGAAGCAGGTTTCGGGGAGTACATACAGACCCTTACTCCGGCCAGAAATGACCATGCGGTCTTGGTTGCACTCGCAGAGAGGTGGAGGGATACCACCAACACCTTCCACCTACCGCTCGGGGAGATGACGGTGACGCCTACTGACTTTGCGGCGATTACTGGTTTGAGGGTTGGAGGCGATCCTATCCCGTTTGACTCGGGCATTCAAGAGGACGAGGCAGCCCTGGAATGGTTCTTGGGAGAGGTGCCCAAGGTTGAGGAGGGGATGGCGAGATACGGACAGTTCACGAGATACCTTGCAAAGGAGGTGGCGACTAAGCAAGAGGCAGAGCAGATGGCCCGGGCGTGCTTGCTGTATCTCTTTGGTGCTACCCTGTACCCGAATAGGCGTAGTAAGGTTCACCTATCGTATTTGCCTGCACTGAGAGATCTTAGGACGGCCTCGCGCTTCGACTGGGGGGGAGCTGCGCTTGGCGCAGCTTATGGCTTTATGGGGGACTCGTCGAGGACTGAGATGAGCACTGCTGGATACTGGCGGATTTGGGAGGTATGATCATAATTGAGTAAAGCACATTTCCAATATGCACTTATCAATTTGAATACATGAACTGCTCAAAAATATTCCTGCATTGTACTAATGATTTGAACTTTGATGACTGTGCAGCTTTGGGCCTACGAGGTTTTGAACATGTGTCGTCCAGTGACGAAGAGCCTGGACTTGGGGATCCTCCCGCGTGCTCATGTCTGGAGCAAGAAGAACATGGGAGAGAAAAGAGGGAGAGGCGACCTGAACGGCTTCAGGATATACCTAGACGAGCTCCGACCCTCACAGGTATGACATGACTTTATCAAATAGAAATATGCATCCCTTTTTATTGCTTTAATGTTGTCGCTGACCGACGCTTGCATTGCTTGCTTGTGCAGGTAGAGTGGGACCCTTGGAGAGTGGCAGAGCCAGAGCCTGAATACTTGGCCAGGAGCAGGGCCGTGACGGCGAGCAGAGTGCTGCTGGAGTCGGCCTTCGGTTGGCAGTGGTACTTGGGTGACCGAGTGACACGCCAATCACTTGGCCATGCAGGGTTCCAGGTGCCCGAACCGCTTCCACCACGGGCCTCACACACAGGGGAGTACACGTTGGCCGAGCTAGAGATCTTCACGCGGCCTGACACCGACTTGACACGCTACCTGCGTCCCAGCATGGACTATGCAGTTTACCAGAGAGAGCGCTTGGCGGGGCCGCTGAGAGTGCGAGAATTCAGGGAGGTCCAAAGTCAGGCCCGTGGAGCTGCTGAGGAGAGGAGAGCCATCACTGTGAGGCAGAGTAGCAGTGAGAATCGTGCGAGACGTGGTCCGAGTGGACCTGTGAGAGGTGGGCCACCAGAGTTGACATGGCATATAGTAGTGGTGGACTCTCAGGGTAACCCGGTCGAGCTACACCTAGTTCCTGCCAGAGTTGAGCCAGCGCCCGTCACCGTGCCGGTAAGACATTGTATCTTTCATCATTGTACTTCCATAAAATCTTGAAACATTGCTCCATTGCTCATATTCAAATTATTCTTGCAGGTGCCCAATGAGTGGGCGAACGAGGCCATTCGGCGTATGCTTGCACTGGAGAACGTGATAAGGCGGGCGGCAAGTGGCCTACCTTCAGACTTGCGCTACCCACCACCGGCAGCTCAGAGATCTCAGGTATATCCTTCAGAGAAACGATACATTCCTGCATTCGATACTTGACAAATGCATGCTTTTCTCGATACATAGTATACTTTAATTGCCATCAACTTTGAAATTGATTGTACCTGTCTGCAAACATACAATACATAGAACATGTACTAAATGTGCAAAATTTTACAATGCAGACACAGGGACGGGCGGCTCCTAGGAGAAAAAGCGCGAGAGAGCCTCCACAAAAGAAGCTAGCAACTAGGATTCCTGCTCCTCCACCTACTACTAGACCACAGACACGGGGCGTACAGCCACCTGCTGCGAGCGAGGAGGCGGCCCGAGAGGCCGTGGCACGCGCCGAGGAGAGGTATCAATTGAAGATGCGCCAAAGGCCCTCGCAAGACGAGCCGGTCCGCAAGAAGCGGCTGATCCTGCCCGAGGATTCTGAGGAGGAAGAGGAAGAGGAAGAGGAGGGAGAAGAAGAAGAGAAAGACGAGGAGGCGCCTGACAGCAGCGGTTCTGACGACTCAGCGGACGATCCTGGTTTTAGACAGGATCCTAGAGAGAGAGACGACGACGACGGAGATGGTGATTGGTTCGGAGAGAGCTGAGGGCTACCAAGAAGCCTCATTTCTCTTTCCACATCTTTGATTTTTGCTTTTTGGGCCTGCGCGCCCGCGTAGATAGATGGAAGGCCGGAGTGCCTTAGTTGATACTTGATACATGTTTTTGGGGCCTGTGTGCCTTTTTGACTTGATGGGCGAGTGTGCCCGCGTTGACATGATGACTTTGAGCGGCCGAAGCGCCGCACGCACAGTAGTCTTCCTTACTTTGACATGGATAGATTATGGATTAGCTACAAAATTTGCATTTTCGGTTTATTTTACTCTTGTAATGAACTTAGAATAAATAAACGCTTGCCACTAATACCACGCTTGCATTGATAATGTACCGAGACTGCTCACAAACGCACACATACGCACAGACAGAACTAACTCAGAGGAAAAACGAAAATGTTCCCCAGGATACGGTCAGGATACGAGGATACGAAGGAATGAAATATTGGACATTCTCAAGTCAAAACCTAAAACACCGCATCTTGGATAAAAGGGACGCTTCCGTGAGGTCATGTATATACAGAATGACCTACGAGAGTTGACAGATTCGAGAAATACATCCCGAAACGCAAAATTGCCCGAAAACCTTACGAAGGACACAAAACGGACACGAGATGGAAAAACATGACTCTATTATGTCCCGGACTGAAACCGACACCTCCGTACAGTCATACTAGGTCACCATGACTTGTACGGCCTGAGAGAAAAGGACACGAACCTTCGGACCGAGCTTCGAACTCCCGAAATGCTCATTTGGCCTTGAAACGAGCCACCGAGGGTTCAAAAACCTCGTTAAACGCAATATCTCGAATCCGATGCTTGGATATGGTTGCATATGCTCATAATGACTTGCCGGAACCATAAAAGTTACAAAAGTACCCTTGGAACAGGAAGCGACCAAAATTGGACAGTAGCTGGTGCAATCTGTCAAAATGCAGGCTGAACCATCGCGCGAGGGAGTGAGTATATCGCGCGATGGAATGGATGTTGATCACTCGCGCGATGGAATGAGATCATCGCGCGATGGTTGGGCCGTGCCAGGCCACCTTTATTTGACCATTTCAGATTTTTAGGATGACCAAGCCTTGTCATCACCCTTTAACTGCTCAGAGTACTTCAGGGGGCAGTGCAGAGATGCCTTCACTTTGGAGAAGAGGATGCCACGTTGTATGAATATTTGCACTGGGAAAGGAGAACATTTCATGTACTCTGTCTATAAAGAGGCCAATGCTTTGCTGATGAAAGGCATTCCTCCCACAGTTTGAGAGTCCCACGAGAAGCAGAATGGCGAATAATCTTCCGGCCTTGATTAGCCCATGGCTCACGGCCTTTGTTGCTGGAGATTGGCTGTCATTCCGATTTCACGGCTTGGCCGCATTCCGCTTCCTCCGCAATGTGAGGGTCCGTCCTGAGTTTCTGAGGGCAGCCCTACAATTCTGGGACCAGAGGTTCACGTGTTCAAGTTTGGGGTTAACGAGCTGTGCCCAACCGTGGAGGAATTCCAAGCATACCTCCAAGGAGTCGCCTCGAGCGTGATTGTCGTGCCGCCTTATAGGAAAAGCATGCCAAAGCTCTTATAGTCAAGTCTTGGTATCACCCGGGGAGCGGCCGAAAGTTTGCTAACCGGAGGGCAGATCAACATCATGCGCCTAATGGAGTGGTATGGGCCAGAAGGGGACGTAGAGAATATAGCCGTGCAGGCTCGACGTCGATTTGCTCTGGCAATCGACGTGCTGGCCGCCTATTTATTGGTATCTCCGAATGGGCAAGTCAACCCCATGCTGGTGAGCGTTGCCGCTCAAATGGGTGCCCGAAGAAACGTGGTACCACTGGTTCTGGCAGCGACACTCATAGGTTTGGATTTGGTTTCTTCCGGCCAAACAGACATGTTCGGCGGTAGTCCACTACTACTGCAGGTTAGCTTAGTTCTCACTCAACTCACCTTTTTCCGGCTTTCGCACGTTCTGTTTTTACCTCATCTCTCAGCTAAGGCTATATCGAAGTTCCTCACTTGTCTTTTCTCTCAAGCTTTATGTAACTTCTCACTTGTTTTTCCACTCATGCAGCTCTGGTTATCCGACAAATTGGGATTGCTTACAGTACCGGAAGCAAACTGGCCTCATTTGCTCGGCCGAATGCATCAGCGGGGTATGATCTATCCGGAAATGTCTGTGCATCAATGGTGCGCATTTATGAGAGAAATGCTGCCGAACGAGATCACATGGCGGCATGAAGCCTTAAACATTCCAGACATGGCCCTGAGTTCTGCAGGTTTCGAGAGAATAGTGATAGTCGGGCTGACCGCTTTCACGTTCTACATCCCCGGACTCATCCTTCGTCAGCTATGCATGAGCCAAGGACTCCACCGAGCTGGGACTGAAGATTTCCAAGTCCCTGCTTTCACTGCCCGGAATCTGAGAGGATATGAGCACAACTGGGGCCTGCGGCAACTCGGAGGAGCTGACCCAGACTTCAGTACAAAACTTACGCACCGATATCCAACATGTCTAAGAAGGGAAATCACAAGCAGGCAAAACAACAATTGACTTCTGACGAACCCTGATGATCTAGAATAAACCGTGAGCCTGTTAAGGCCTCGAGCACTTTATTCTGTTTTTATGCTTTACTCTTTTTAAGACTACTCAGCCTGTGTATTAGAAGTTATAATTTGAATAAAAATGAAAGCTCGAGAGTTTTCCCTTTTTGATCCAAGTGTTGAACCACCGGGTCACCCAAGTATCAAGTCGACTCTTGGTAACGGGAAACTGTGGATCAAGTTGATGGATTGTGACCGAATCTCACAGAGAGATTGCCTACGTATCCCTTTTCAGGGAATCAGGTCAGCACGTAGTTCAGGCTAGGGTTCACTCGAGTATTTTAGCTCTCCTTTTACGCTCTAAATTTTGCCTAGTGCCGCCACTTCGGGTTTTCAGCCTAGCGAGCTTTGATTGATGCCTATTTATTTTTGCCTAAACCGCCTTCTCAGGTTTTCGGTCTAGCAGGCTTGCTCTAATTTTTGCTTGGAACCGCCCACCCTTGTGGTTTTCAGCCCAACGAGCTTCTCTCAGGGATAGTATCGTTTGAGTTGATCCAGGTTAACCAGAGAGCTGAATTCGTTGCCGTCGAGATCAATGAGCTGAGCCGCTCCCCCAGAAAGGATGGTCTTGATGATGTAAGGTCCGGAACGCTTGGGTCGAAATTTGCCGCGGGGGTCAAAGACTGGCGCCCGAATCTCTTTCGTGACCATGTCTCCTTCGACCAAGTCTCTAGACTTCACTTTTTTGTTAAATGCCCGGGCGATTCTCCGTTGATACCCCTGAACATGATACAGGGCCCGAAGCCTCCTTTCATCAAAAAGCATGAGTTCAACAAATCTCCCATTGAGCCATTCAGATTCCGAGAGTTCCGATTCTACCATGATCCTCAAAGATGGTACCTCAAGCTCTATAGGGAGAACCGCTTCCATCCCGTAGACCAAGGAATAGGGGGTTGCCCCTGTTGATGTTTGAATCGACGTTCGATAACCCCAAAGAGCTAAAGGCAGTTGCTCGTGCCAGTCCCTGGCGGACTCCGCAGACTTTTTGATGATTGTCTCAACGTTTTTGTTGGCCGCTTCAACTGCTCCATTTGTTTGGGGACGATAGACCGTTGAGTGATGGACTTGGATCTTGAATTCTTCGAAGAGCTCCAGGACCCTGCCTTTGAAATGACTCCCATTGTCTGATACGAACGCTCGCGGAACCCCATATCGGTAGATGATGTTTTTCCTGATGAAGTGAGCGACTTGAACCGCGGTTAGGGTTTTATAAGATTCGGCCTCCACCCATTTGGTAAAATAATCTATCGCCACGAGGATAAACCTATGACCATTTGAAGCAGACGGTCTAACCATGCCGATGACGTCGATGCCCCATACAGAGAAAGGCCAAGGCGAAGCCATGCCAACTAGGTTAGAGGGTGGAACATGCATTAGATTAGCATGAATTTGGCATTTGTGACACCGCCGCACGTAATCCACACACTGAGATTCCATAGTAGACCAGAAATAGCCTTGGCGCAAGATTTTCCTAGCGAGCATGATGCCGCTCATATGAGGACCACAGACCCCCTCGTGGATCTCTTCCATGATTCTGACGGCCTCGGTCCCGTTGACACAGAGCTTGTGCATTCCGCAATGAGACCTCCTATATAACTTTCCCCCACAAATGATGTACTGGGCGGCTATCCTCCGCAATGCAGTCTGATCCTTTTTAGAGGCCTCAGTCGGATACGTGCCATTCTCGACGAAGTTCCATATGTCATGGTACCAGGGTAGGCCATTATCGACATCATCGATGGCGTTGATATATTGATAAGCGGGGCGGTCCCGCTGTTCAATTAAGACTGGGCGAAGTTTGACCCCGAAGGGTAGTTCGACCATGGAAGCCAAGGTCGCGAGTGCATCGGCAAACCGGTTCTTCAAACGGGTGATGTGGGTGAAAGTCACTTTGTTAAAGCGAGGAATTAGCCCCTCCAAATCCTGATGATAAGGTTTCAACCCCTCTTCACGCACCTTCCAGTCCCCATTGGCTTGAGATACAACGAGATTGGAGCCCGATGACTTCGAGCCGTTCAATGCCAAGCGTGAGGGCAGCCTCCATACCCACGATACAGGCCTCATATTCAGCTTGGTTGTTTGTAACATCGAAGTTCAGTTTGAATGCAAGCGGAATATGAGAACCATCGGGGGCGACTAGCAAGACCCCGATCCCAAATCCTTTCTGATTGGCCGCCCCATCGAAGTAAAGAGTCCAAACGTCTTCGACAACCGTTAGCACTTCCTCATCTGGGAACACAAAATCTGCATCTTCCGGTCCATCCACAGGGTGATCAGCCAAAAATTCAGCAATTGCTCGTCCCTTCACCGACTTTCTCGTGACGTATTCGAGATCGAATTCTGCCAGGAGGAGCAACCAACATGCTAACTTACCAGTGAGGGCTGGTTTCTCAAACAGATACTTGAGTGGATCCATTCGAGAAATCAATTTCACTGAGTAAGCCAGCATGTAGTGTCTCAACTTCTTAGAGGCCCAAACCAATGCCCATCACGTTTTTTCCAAGGCGGTGTAGCGCTCTTCAGACCTAACCATTTTCTTACTTAAGTAGTAAACGGCCCTCTCAACTCCCTGGTCCCCCTCTTGAGCTAGCAAGCATCCCATGGATGTAGAACTCACGGATAAGTATAGAATCAAAGGCTTTCCAGGCACTGGTGGCATCAAGACAGGCGGGTTTTGCAGATAGCTCTGAATGGACATGAAGGCCGCCTGACATCTGTCCGACCATACGAACGGGGTGTCCTTCTTGAGTAGACGAAACATCGGCTCGCAAGTTAAGGTTAACTTGGCGATGAATCTGCTGATGAACTGAACCTTCCCCAAAAAGCTTCGCACTCCCTTTTCAGTCTCTGGTGGCTTCATTTCAAGCACCGCTTTGATCTTTGATGGATCGACCTCAATCCCACGCGAAGTGATCATGAAACCGAGCATCTTGCCTGCCGTGACCCCAAAGGTGCATTTCTGTGGATTGAGACGCATGCGAAACTTTCGGAGCCTCTCGGAAAACTTCCTCAATACAGGAACATGCCCTTCCCGAGTTTTTGACTTAGCAATCATGTCGTCTACGTAGACCTCAACCTTTTTGTGCATCACGTCGTGCAGAATGGTCGTAGCGGCTCTCTGGTAGGTAGGACCAGCAGTTTTCAAACCAAACGGCATGACCAAGTAACAATAAGTCCCCCATTCAGTGATGAAAGTCGTCTTCTCACGGTCTTCCGGCGCCATAAGAATCTGGTTATATCCGGAGAAACCATCCATGAATGAAAGCAGGGCATGGCCAGCCATATTGTCGACCAGTACATCGATATGTGGTAGGGGAAAATCGTCCTTGGGGCTTGCCTTGTTCAAATCCTTGAAATCCACGCACACTCGAATTTGTCCATTCTTTATAGGAACTGGAACAATGTTGGCAACCCATGTGGGGTATTGAGAAACCATAAGAAAACCGGCGTCGATCTGCTTAGTGACCTCTTCCTTGATCCTCTGCACCCAATCCGGCCTCATTCGCCTCAATTTCTGCTTCACGGGCTTGGCATTTGGTAGTAAGGGGATTCGATGCTCCACTATTTCTGGGTCGATGCCGGGCATGTCTTGATGGGACCACGCAAAGATGTCACTGAATTCTGAGAGCAGTTCTTTGAAATCATGATGTTCCTCTGGGGATAAAGTGGAGCCCACCTGAACCATTCGGGGATCATTCTCGTCTTTCAAGTTTATTAAGACTATTTCTTCTTTGAATGGCTGAGCATGCCTTTCATCTTCCCTTTCGATGAGGGCACGGATTTCCTTGGGAATGTCCCCATCGAAATCTATCCCTTCATCGTCGGGGTCGACACAGTTTATATAAAGATCATTCAAGTAGTCAGAAGAGGATTCCTTCATTTCATAAGACCCTGCAGGGTCGCCAAGTACAAGGGAATCAAACTCAAAGTAAAAGCCATGACGTGGGGGGCCGAGAGGCACAAACTCCGACTCAGAGCTAGACTTAGACTCAGACGACTTAGTGTCAGACTCCGATACATCATCAATGCAAGTTAGGCGTGATTTGAAAATGCAATTTTTGAGGCTACCCTTTGCTTCTGTGATGAGGGAGATGGGATCCTTGAGGTCGTCAGAACCGAGCATGAACACCTCGGCCTCTTCAGCTTCCTTGGCCAAACCCACTTGGGAGAACTCATAAAACAGCTGCTCCAAGCTCCCTCGATCGAAAGACATCAGCCAATCAGTCTTCAGCTTGGGCTGGCTAAGCTTCCTTTTGAACCCCGCCCTTGCTGGTTCTTCATCACTAAAGGACCAAGTGTCATCAGCGAAAACCTCAAACCCTGGCAGCAATTCCCCAGTGACTGAATCGACGAAAGGCTCAGGCTGCCTGGTATAGACATCATTCCCCACTTCGCGCACAAAGTAGCTGTCGGGTTCACCATAGAGAGATCGAGGTTTTCCCGTGCATTTCCTTCTTTTGGCATCCTTAGTAGAGGAGGAGTACCCCAAACCAAAGCGACCCTCGCAGGAAGGAAAGGCAGGGAACTCCGGGATCCCTTGTTGGTGAATCCCAAGACCAAGACCAGGTAGATAGGACATCCTCCTCATGATATCTAAAGCGACAAAGCTTATGATGAAGTCCCCATCCACATTGATGGCCAAAACCGAACCAGAAGTATCAAAAGAGAAACCCCCGAGATCAACATCTTCGTCACCATGTGCAATCCCCAAAACAGGTGTGCCATCTTCCTTAAGCGGGCGAATGCCCGAGTCCCTGCAGATAGTCAAAGTTCCGGTAGGGAGTCCCAACATGACCTTTTGGTGAAGAGTAGACGGTACAGCCATGATGTCAGATCAGTGAAGCCATGGCCTTCCTAGCAGAAGATTAAAGGTGGCAGGGATATCAACCACATGGAATTCGACGTCCATCTCAAAACCCTCAGCGTCAAGCTTAAGCACAAGCGTGCCCTCGACCACGCGACGAGTGCTGTCGTATGCCTTAACGGCTAGATTGGAAGGTGCAAAGTCTTTCTTGGCCAGTCCCAAACGGTAAGCCACTCTCAACGGGCAAACATTGATTGCCGATCCGTTGTCAATCAGAACAGTTGGAATCCAGAGTCCCTTACACTTAACAGTGATGTGCAAGGGGCGATTGTGATCAACCCCTTCGATCGGTAGATCCTTGTCAGTGAAGACCACGGTGTGCTTAGAAGTAGGCGGGAGAATTATAGATATCATTGCTTCAGGCGTGACATCCGGTTGAATCTCAAGGCGAGAGAGAGTGGCAAAACTTTCGACGATGCTCGCGGGAGGAACAGATTAGTCCCCAGAGTGATATAGCGGCAGGGATTCGCTCCAGCTGCCTTTGAATCATGTCATCATTCGGGGAGCTAGGAGGTACCTCAAACGGTGGAGACCTTGAGAATGCAGAAGGTTCGTTCCTTTGGTTAGAAGAATTGGACGAGCTCCCAGCCTGCAAATTGGTAGGCTGAAAAATTCGTCCACTCCTCGTAACGTTGAGAACGTTCTCTAGAGAAGGTATCACTTGAAGGTCTTGACTGTCATCCCAAAGATCAGCAGGGACTTCCCCCAATTTGCGTTTTCCTTTGTCAGAAGGCGGTGGGGCTATAGGTACTTCCATGCCTAGATCGAGGTCTTCAGCCAAATCGTTCAACAGCAGCGACTCCCAGAAATCTGGATCCTTAACAGCTACAGCATCCCCAATGGGCTCCGTGTTAGCAATGAATGGGACGTCCCAGAGTCCCCCATCGGCAAGAGAGCGGTTGACAGTCCAAACCTCGGACCCAACTTGGATATTAACCACATCATCAACGTCCCAGAGGTGAGCCGGCGGAACAAGGTCTGTAACCATAATGCTGCGATCTTCCTCGGCCAGATAAGGCGGTGTGGGGTGCGAGAGTTCCTCGCTAACGATGTAAAATGTAGGGTCGTACTCAGTGTTAGTTACAGAGTCAACCAGCCTGTCAAGAGTAGAAAGGAGAAAGCATTCCCTCAAGACGCGAGTTTCCTCCTGAACGAGACCCTCTTCTATGAATTGAATCTCATGATTGGGCAGAGCGTATCCTTGAAGAGGATTGAGGTCAAACTCTAATGGAAACTGCCACGCTGGCTCGGGATCCCAATAGTACTCCTCCTCAGGCAGAACAGGTTCAGGCTGTTGAAATAGCATGCCCAAAGAGAATCCATCCAAAGGGTCAAGCATGTCTGCCTCATAATTAGCCATCCAGGCGTCATACCAAGCATGGTTAAAAGGGACATATTCGGGGTTCTGGGGGAAGCCGTCTAATTCTAGCTCCGTCCATTCATTGATTATGGGGGCTGCATAGTCATCATTATCGGCAATAGCCCACCCCACTGCTTGCATATCAACCTGCTGTTCCGGTAGAAGAGGGACAGCAGACCTAAAATGGCTTATCAAATTTGGAGAGGAGTTTGGATCCGTCACATCAAAATACGGGCTGTCCAAGGAAGAAGCAGAGTTGAGCTGCACGGAAGGGATGGACTGGTGAAACAGGTCGCTGATGGAAGCGTTGAACACAAACGTTCCATTCTGCAGGCATGCGAGGGGCACATTGGGATTGGACGACTGTCCTTCTTCAAGATGGATGTAGAAGATCTCGGCTTCGGGCCGAGAAGGCATGGGCACGACCGGCTTGGGTTGGTCTGTTGAGGTTATATGGTCGGTGGGGTTGAATATAGCGGAGTTAGGGTTGATATAAGTGGAGCTGATGGATATTTGGTTGATACGGGGAGCAGCATTGTGCTTTGGCAGGGAGTTGGAAAGGATGTTTGGTTTTTGGGTTGGTGGAGGTGGAGGTGGAGGTGGAGCGTGGAGAGTCCCTTCATCTATAAGATCCTGAATCGCATGTCGGAGATGAAAACAGGAGTCCGTAAGATGTCCAGCCCCTTGGTGGTAGGCACAATAAAGATTGGCTTTGAAGTTAGGTGAAGGGTTCTTAGGCAGAGGAGTTGGGTCAAGGGGTTTCAGATGCCCTGACTGGATTAACTTCTCCATGACAGATGACAGTGGAGCTTCAAATGCAGAGAAACTGCGGGGCTGACTGCGGGACCGGTTATTTTGAGGGGTTTGCACCTGGTTAATCTCAGCGATGCGATTGGCTGCATTGGAAGAAGAGGCGTTAGTGCCGCTGGTTGTTGTGTTAGAAGATGTCCCACTGCCAAACAACGCATTGGTGTTTCCTGAGTAGACCCGAGGCTTTGATTTCGGAGGGTTAGAGGACTCCCCTCTTGACAGAATCCCACTTTGTAGCGCATCCTCGATAGCCAAACCAGATTCGAAGAAAGTATCAAAGTTTGAGGAGGCCTGGACAAGAACCAAATGCCTAGCATAATCAGGCTGAAGATTGCGAGAGATGATTCGGAGCTGATCTCTTTCACTCGGGCGATCGGTCATCTGAGCAGCCTTCGTCCTCCATCTTTTGACAAAATCCACGAAGGATTCCTTAGCTTCCATTTTCGTGGACTCAAGCTCTCGGGTTGTCATCTTGAGCTGGGAGTTGTAACTATACTGCGAAATAAACGCAGAACCGATGTCTTCCCACGTCCTCCTTTTAGCGATGTCAAGCGACAAAAACCAGTGAAAAGCGGGTCCCGAGAGAGTCTGAGGGAACAGCTAGGACATGGCCTCGGGTTCAACAGCCAAGAGTTTCATGGCGGCATGATAGCCATAGAGATGAGTCTTCGGGTCACCACTCCCATCAAACTTGGCGAGATCAGGCATTTTGAACTTGTCGGGGAGCTTAGCATTGGGATATAAGCAGAGGTGATCTAAATCAATTCCCCCGGCGCTGATCTTTTCGGACTTGGACACAGATTCCTCCAGCTTGACGATCTTTGCCATGAGAGCAGTCATGTTAGGATCCAGAACGGGTCTTACCACAGCGAGATTCAGATTCGCTGTCTCCGGGTGAGCCTCTCTCGGGTTGGGCTGAATTATGATCCGCCCTGCATGGTTGGGGTCTTCAACAAAGATTGGCTCCGCATGGTCGTCCTCATCGACCTCGCCTCCCACTTCTGCAGCTGGCGGAAGACGAGTGTTGATAAGGTCATTGAGCCCAGTGAGATTTGCATCAGTCTGAGCACCCCTTTGCTGCATGGTGGCGATGCTGTTCTGGATGTTCATGAGTATGGTTTCGAGACTCAGTGGTTGCGGATGATCTGCCATAATGGAGGTTCTGGATGAACTTGACGAGGACGGGGAGGTTGGTGACGCCGGAGATTCAATTTCCAAGATGACTGACGATGATCCTGATCGTAAAACGGCCAACAGGGAACACGGAGAGTCTTCCGTTGTGACTGACTGAGCTTGCAACCTGACTAGCCTTTGAACCGAATTCCGATGCAGACGTTCCCAAGTGGGTTTGGCTTTCTGCCTCGATACTTTCCTTGGTGGCGCAATGGTTCAGAATCCTGCCTTGCTTTGCTGTAAAAAAGGTTCGATAAGGGCCCTGCAGCAACCCTACTCTAAACAAAAGACTTAAAGTGATAACACAGCCATCGTCGTCAGTGTCGCCCCTAGACTCTAAGACTACAGACGAGTCTATCTCATGATGTTCGGACGCTGCCAAAATCCTCAGATTTCTTTTCTCGAGTGTATCCTTGTTTGAATCGAATAATACTAAGAGATGTCAAAGATAGTCTAAGCCTTTGACTTTTTCGTTTTTGAAGTTTCAGCTTTGAACTCGGAATAACTCGGGGTGGATGACGTGATACCTTAACCGAGGCGGCGTAGGCGACACAGTGCCATAGCCTGAGCGGTGTACGTGCTGCGCACGATAACCAGGGTGGTATGAGCATCACGGCATTCTCTCCGTCGTTCCTTGTTTTCTGTTTGAAACTTCAATTGGGATATAGACAAGGACTTAGAAAGTTTTGATTTCCCAAAGTCTTGCTGATCCTAAGACTTTTGAAAATTTTGTCAACACGCACCGCAAAGATGCATGACTCTTCATTGGGCCTAGCAGTGTCCTAATAAGCATAAGACAGACTCGAAAGAGAAAGACAACCTAGAAGCCGCCCTAAACATGCCCCTACGCAAAACGGTATGTATGTACAGTGCATGCGATAGGGAAAGCAGTAACACATAGACAGTATATGGGGGTTAGATGCAAGTAGATCTTAACCTGCAGGTACCTGTCCTATTTTGGAGAGTTCTAATGCTTTGTACATTGCAAAGGCTGGTTTTGGCTTGTAACGGGTTCCCCGGACTAAGGCCACAGATATACCTCCCGTTGCCCGCGTAATCGCAGAGCAACAGTCGAACGGTAGAATGACCTATCATCGTCGGAGGTTGTTGGTCATTCGGGGTCCCCGGGCTCCGGTAAACCGTGCCGGATTGCCAAAACGATCCAACGAGGCTTATCCCACATCGATGCAAATGAGAATGCTAAAAATTGATTTAATGGAACAGAATCACAATTTCGCAAATCCCTTTTCAAATTAGGCTCTCTTTATTTAATCAATACTTAGAGAAAACTACACAAGAGAACAATCGAAAAAGCCCCAGATTGGATTGGCCGGACGCGAGGTCCCGTCAAATCACCATTCCAACCTTCAGCAGCGCGAAGCTCACCGTTTTGACAAACTTTTGTGGGACTGTTCTTCAAGTGTATTAAAATCTAAATATAGACCAATATTGGTTCGATCCCCAGCAGAGTCGCCACTGTGGGCAACGTGCCCTTCGGAATTTCCGGATTCCAAAAATGCAGGAGCCCCGGGTCGAGGGAGCGCGAGCGGGGAAGCAAGCACTCGCAAAATACAGAGTCGCCACTTGGGTTTTGAAGGTCCGACACCCAAGGAACCGTATTTCGAAGCACTCGTCGCGCTGTTTGATTTGAAAAAGTTAAGGAACCAGTCCGTCATAACCATATCTGGGTTCGGGAGCCAGGTTACTAGAGGGGAAGGGTTTTATGGCACCCCTCTCGCCCAATCCGGAGATCAGTCTCTACTTAGGCATTTGCGAAAAATGTTTGTTTGCGATTCTGTTTCATTAATCAATTTTTAGCCAATTAAGGCGGGGGAACAGTTAATCGGGGATTAAAACTGTAACAGTTTGCAGGATGTGAAAAGATATGGCATGGACGGGTGAGATAACAAGTAATAAACGGAATGAAGTTCAAAACGTCGATCATACATCAAGGCAGTGCTGTGTACGATTTTGGCACGAACAAACAGCCAGCTTGCATGCGTGAATCCGTCTGCATGCAAGTGAACCGTCGCGCGACAATACCATACACTCGCGCGAGTGTTGATGCTTCACCAACGGTTTGAATTTCACCCCCTTCTGGGCTCTGGAAGGACCAGTGCTCACCCAGGTGCAAACCAAGCAGTTTATAAGTACTTGAAAGTAAACAATATTACAACAGGCAGATAGAAATATTATGAAAACACGACCCCTAAATAGTGGGGGTATCTAAACAGAGGCCAAGGCCAAGCTGCTCATGCAAGGGCAGTCCCTGGAAAACACAGAACCGTCGCGCGATAGTATGATACAGGCGCGCGATTGTTCAGACTGGACTTCCAGGAATTGCTTTGCATATTTAGGGCTCTGAGACATGTTCAAGAGCATCCCAAGAGCATTCTGAACCAAGTGAAGTTATAAACTAAGCTAAACGATGATTTTTAACATGCAAAACAGTGAACTAATACTTTTAAAAGACTTGAAAGTGACTATGAACACAACAAGAAACTTAAAGACCAGCATCCCTTCCCCACGTGGTCCAATCTCACGTAGACAGAACTGTCGCGCGAGTGTGTGGGACCATCACGCGAGGGATTGCTTGGTAACGGCTCTTGAAACCTTGCTAGCTTTAGGGCCAAAACTGGTATTGATTACCAGCCTTGACCCTGCCAGCCCCCCTCAGGGGTTCGAACAGTGAGCAGAAAGGTATTATACCTTTGCTTGAGTGTCTTGGAGATGGCTTGAATGAGGTGATGAGGCTTGGAGGGTGATTATGTGGGAGTGAGTGTGGTATGGGATGTTTGTGCTTGAGCTTTCCTTCTTCTATCTTGGAGAGAAATTGGTAACCCCTTGAAATGAAGCATGGGGGGGGGGGGGGGGGGGGGAGGGGTGTATAGAAGAATGGGTTGGTTGGTGGCTAGACAAGGCCATGTAACCAGCCAACAAGGCTGGTCACAATTGCTTGGTTGAGAAGTGGGGTGGCAAAGGTGATGGGAGAATGGGGGATGAGGTGGTGCAAGGGGAGCCCCCTCAGAACGCTGTCCAGTCGACGAAACAGGGTCACATAGGCCTGTAGCCCCCTGACCACCACGCAATCCGGGTGAAAACGACAGGTGTTGACCATCGCGCGAGACAGTGAGACCATCGCGTGAGGGTCAAGCTAACCCCGCGAGGGTCAATAGTCAAAACTTTGACTTTGACCACCACCTGGCAAACAAAGCATCGCGCGAGTGTTCCAGACCGTCGTGTGACTATAAAACCTGAGGCCCAGGTTTGGATTCAAGGGTTTTCAGGGCTAAGGATGGGTTCCACACACGCCAAACTCAAGCCATTCCAAATTCTCGAGACTGTTTTCGACCTGATTCATCATCGGGGAAACAAGAAACCGAAAAATGAAGTAAAACGATCGGGAAGTCAGATTGGGGTGTCTACACGCACGATCAAAGAAGTTAACAATTACATGCTTTGAACAAAAATAAGAGGTTTAATCCATTTTACTAACCGATTTTAAGCTTTAAGGCAAGAAAAACCATTAAACCAACCAAGTCTCGGGGTAGGAATCACCCCTTGACCATGCCTAAAAGACTACTCACCCATAGTATTCTATCAACTTGAAATGATGAGCAATTGTACCAATTTTTCATTCTGAGAGAGAGAGAGAGAGAGAGAGAGAGAGTGCGTGTGTGTGTGTGTGTTGTGTCCGGAGTGATTATTACAGTATGGGCTGATCTTGCAACACCTCGATCTTCACTTTAGACCATCCCAGGGTCTATATTGGCCTGATAAATTGCGCTTCCAATCCTGTCGATGTTTTGCCACCAAATAGCGGTTCTCGCTCTAAGTACGAGAATTCTGAAGAATAGCATGCCAATTTGTTTTTGTACATGTGACGTGACATTGGGCCACGGTGTGAAAACCTCATATTTATCAAAGAGAAACATTTTGTCAAACAGTCTGTGTGCGAAAGGTACAGTGAGTATGGGGGACGATAATGCCTGACTATGTCTTCGAAAAAGAAGGGGAAAATGATTCAATTAAAGGCAGGAATAAAAACCGAATAAATGTGCTAGTACCTGCGTTTGGATTTCTATTTGGCAGCATTAATTAATGGCAGTAAGAGTCAGTATGATTTTGGTGGTTGAATTGAACATTCGACAATTGATGGCAGTAAGAGTCAGTACTTCGTCGGCAAGCAGAGTAGGTGGATGGGCTTGTGCTTTCGAACTTTCTCGTTGGCAACTGGCGTTCCACGGAGGAGGTGAATGGAATGGACGATGGTGAAGCAATTTCAGAAGTAAGGAAATCTTCGACGGTTCGGTGGCAAGTGGCCTCGGTCGTCAAGGGGTGTAATTTACCAAGTGGTGTAATCTTCGGTGACGGTAGCATTTTTTTCTGGGAGGCGGATTCTCTGCAGTTGATTGCACAGAGTTCCTGCAGTTCAATTACAATCGTTTATCTTTGTATTCAATGGTCTAAACTGTTTAAAAAAATTCCCTGAATTTTTTTTTAAAATCTCGACCGTTTAAAATATCATCCAATGGTTGTGAACACTCTAACTGCACCTTTACAGTCCAAACGTGGACTGCAAACAAGCTTGGTGCTTTTTTTTGTTTCGAAAGTTTGTTTGACATTGTGTCGTTTACCGAGTGGCACTGGGCAAACAAGGAAAGGGTTGTAGGATGTAGGACAGAAATTAACATAAATTCTTGGGGCATTTATGAAAAGTAATAAATAGATAAAATATATTCATACTTTTAAAAGAAGTACTCCCTCCGTCCCTTATTTAGAAGTGTAATTTTGTTCACCCTCTTTAAAAGAGGGTGAACATTATCCTCTCTCTCATTGGTTGAAATGGTGTGGACCCCATCACAAAGTGATGTCATGCTTACCATGCAATACATCTTTTGGTAAGTATGACATCACTTTGTGGTGAGGTCCACATCATTTCAACCAATAAGAAGAATGGTAATGTTCACCCTCTTAAGTGGAGGGTGAACAAAACTCAACTCCTTATTTAGAGTCCAGTATTCTATTTTGAGTTGTCCCTTAATAAGTGTCCATTTTGTAAACTTAGTGGGTAAAAGTTGGTGCATTGTCTATTTTATCCCTAAAAGTAGATTCTATTTAGAAAAGTTAGTGATTAAAAGTATATTGATGATGAGTAAGTAGGAAAAATGGAGAAAAAAGTTGATGTGAAATGTATAATGATGATGTCTTTTTAATAAGTTGGGGTTACGAAGCAGAACACTTAAAAAAGGACGGCGAGAGTAGTATAGATAGATAAATTATTGAGGGCTTATAATTAGAATTGGAAATTTGGAGGCTTTTGAAGGCAAAACGACATTTATATAGCGCAGTCTTTCGCAGGTTCTTCCTGTGGGAGAGCCTGATACCTGTGACGCTACCTCCTTCCCAAGCCACCGAGCCACAAGAATCTCCCTCATTCCCGCTGGAGCAAGGTCGCGACCCGCGGCGATCATTCTCTTGTCGCGGAGCCCTTTCGGACCTTGCCTTATGGCTCGAATGGAACTCTAGACATTATTTAACCAAGTCAATCTTATAATTTTGGAATTGTAGCAACTAGCGAAACTTTATCCATGGTCTTCTGCTGCGCAGGCTGCCACAGTAATGGGGCCTCGTCTTCCTTCAGCAAGCTTTGGCGAATTTTTGCAGGCTTACGATTCTGTCCCGCGGAGGCTGCTTCCCCGTGGATACCTCTCCAAGTTTTGTACACATGTGCTGTCATAATTGGGTGGTCAACCATCTTTTCGTGGTCAAGATTTAACCAAAGTCTCCTTGTCGTGTGGGCCCTGTTGTTCGTGTCCTCGACCAATTAGCAAGTCAAAAGGTCTTCTTAGGTCGAGGGTTGACAATTTTGACAGCACCTACATGTGTCTCTAGCGCATACGGCAGGTACATGTCGTGCGTATTTTGCCTCTTCCAATATTCCGCAGACACCCACGAACCGTTCTGCGAAACGATAGGTGTTTTGCCTTTTGACGATGCCTCTTCATGTACTATGGTGACCTTTGGTGTACGGGCATCATTAATGCTCATTGATTGACCCCCTATATAAGGGGTTTCATTCATTATTTCCCCACCTACCGTTCTTTGTCTCTTTCTCTCTCCTTCTACGAACAACAATCATTTTCTCTCTCTCATCCGCTCTACAAAAATCACCTTTCTCTCTCGACTTGCCATTCATGGTGCGTAATTTGATTATTGAAGAGCCCGTTCCTGGCCCAGAGGAGTGGCGGAGGGCTCCTTATCTTTAGACCATTGGGGACCCATTCTGGGCCCTCAAGGAGGCCTACCCCATTGAAGAGGCCCCTTTGGTGAATCCAACCCACTTCACGAGCCCTGTCGAGCTAGGGCACACAAAGCTCGTAAACCCATCCTCCATCCTTAGGTTCCGTGTGGAGCGCGAGGACTTTCCCCACTCTGAATGCCGCTTCAGGGCTCACTCCGGGACCCACGAACTGGCCAGAGTGGGTTGACGAAGTAGTCAATGACCCCGCTCGGAAACAACTTCTCCCTTTCAACCAGCACCTTCAATGCCGTCATGCTATCGCGGAATCTGAGCATTCCACAGCACGGAGTATCACACAAGAATTTGGAGCACGCCTTCTCTCGCTGGGGCATCAACACCCACTCTTTCTCATGGGCTTGGGAGAGAGTGGCCTCTCTTTGGAGGACGTGGCTATCCTTATGCTTATTCCACAACCTCGCCTTCGAATAAGGTTGAAAACCCCAAGCGTAGGGCTAGATCGTTGAAAGCATAATATCCAAAAGTTCGGGATCGTACCAACAAAGAATCAAAAATAGCTTAATCGGATTGTAGATTTTATATGGTGGATTTTGGCGCTTAACACGACCAACTTGGTTTTGCTTTAAACAATGGAAATGCTAAATAAAATGTAACGCCCCGCTTTTAGGGAACGTTAATTTAATAAATTTTCCAATATTTATTAAATAAAAAGAAACATAAAGTTGTTACAAGCAAAATTATCCTCAAATTTGTGTTACACTTGTTTAAATAGATAAGGGAGGGGTACTAAGATAACTTTCACTCTTCTGGATGACCGTCTTCTTCTGCATTATTCTGCTCAGCACCAAACTCTTCCAAATTATAAAATTCCCCCTGTTCGTCTCTAAACTCTGGCATAAGATGCCAGGGTCACAAAAGTAACACCGTGAGCAATTAAGCCCAATAGCTAAATCCTACCCCTATGTCCCATACACTAACAAAAATAACATATAACAATTTATCATTTCTAAAAAAAAATTTAGCATCACAAAAAATAATCAAATGTGTTCGTGTCTTTCAGAGTTATCGTAGCGTATCGTAAACCGTGTCATCATTTTTCAAGTATCGATTCCACTTTCTATTTTATTTTCTCGAGCACTAGTTCCGCTGACCATCTTTCAGGACCTACCGGGCTCCCATGCTAAGTTTAGATTTTGCCACCCAAAAGCACTGATTCCGCTAACCATCTTTCAGATTCCATCAGGCTCTCAGGCTCACACACGCACACTTGAGCCATGTTTCCTCTAACCATCTTTCAGATTCCATCGGGTTCTTATGCTCACACGCACGCACACCCGAGCCATGATTCCGCTAACCATTCTTTCAGATTCATCGGGTTCTCATGCTCACACACGCACACCTGAGCCATGATTCCGCTAACCATTCTTTTAGATTCCATCGGGTTCTCATGCTCCCACAATTATCAATCCTTTTACAATTCATTTTCCCATTTATTTTCGTATCCCATTTCTAGTTTCTCGTGTTTCGTACATATGCATCATTTCGCACGTTCACATTATTCTTTCAAAACTTGCTACAATCGTGCGATAATAATGTCACTAATTTCATGCATCTCTATGTTCGACAACATTGAAAATTATAACATTACAACTTATCAACAATAATGAGTTAATTAAGCATGACAACGATAAAATCAACTTTCCAATTAAAACAATTCAATTATGTGCTATCCTAAAAATAATATATAAATAGGTAAACATATAGCACATCAGCATTATACTTAGGTGAGCAGATAGGAGGTTTCTACCGTTCTTCTTGGCGGTAGAGCAGCTACGAAGTACGTCGAGTGAAAATGCAGGTGGAGTAACGTCGTTTCCCTTGACCGAAGAATAAAAAGAAAGTAGTTTTCTTTTTCCGGAAACACAATATTTTTAGGAATTTTGAAAATCGGAATCAAAGGGTGATTTGCATGGTGTAGGAAAGGCGGCAAGGTGGTGGTGGAATTGAACTAATTTCCTCCTCTCTCTCTCTCTCTCTCTCTCTCTCTCTCTCTCTCTCTCTCTTTTTCTAACCGAAACCTCTCTTTCTTTTGCTTTCCAAACTCATACAAATAAAGCATGAGAGAATTGGAGAATGGGTGGTGTGTGTGTGTGCTTGTGAATGTGTTTGTGGGGTGTGAAAGGGAGAGGAGGAACCTATTTATAGTAATGGAAGAAGAATCTAGACCATATCTTATAAAATCTTAATCATATCTTACAAAATCTTAATCATATCTTATATAATCTAATAATATCTAACAAAATCTATATAATATCTAATCAAATCCAATCAAATCTTATCATATCTAATAAAATCTCAATCAAATCTTATCATATCTAATAAAATCTAATCTAGTCCAATCTTATCCATTCATATCTTAATAAAATCCAATCTAATCTTATCCTAGATTTTTAGAATTATGAAGTAGGGCTAGGGTTCTATAATAGTTGGGTACAAGGATGTCATGGTTCAAGATGTGAAAATAAAATCCTATGATATCAAAGGGTTTTTAATGGCTAGCTCCAAAGGTTAAATTATAATACAATCACTTTAATAAATCATAAAATAATTTTTAGTAAAAGAATATAATAAAATATTTAATTAAAAAATGACTTAAAATTCGGATTGTTACATAAAAAGACTAGAAATGTGCTTTATGAAATAAAAGAGGCAAGTCTAGGGATCATCTATCCCTCGACAAAGGTCGTTATCGTTTCTCGATGATAACTCAAGCGAGAGTCACGACCGTGTGCTCACGCTCGGAGATTTAGCTTTAAAGACTACGTTTATCGAAAGATGTGATTAATTGGAACTAAACTAACGTATTTTCGCTAATGAATCTAAAATGTAGGAGGCCACGAGCCCTCGATATGTTTGCTTGCCAAGACCGCTTGACTAAACGACATATCAAGGAGTTAACACCCCTCGCTTAGACCAAAATGGCTAGGTTAATCCAATTACGAAAACCATGATTTTAAGCCCAAAGGATTGAGAAGCAAACAACAAACTAAGTCATTGGAAAAGAATATCCCAAGACTTAACCCACAATACTACTCACTCGTATTAAAATAACTAGAAATCATGCTAATTATTGAAAACATATTTAACTGATAGAAATAGAAATAAACTTGATATTAGTGAAGATCTAAAAAGTAACTACAATATTAATACCTGGAAAATTAACAAACAACTTAAACTTACAAGTGTTCTTGAAGGAAATTACTTAAAAGCTTGAAAGGGCTTTAATGGAGTAAAAACTAGAAAGTGTAATGAGCTAGGTACAAAAGAGAGAGAGAAAGAGAGGTCCATTTATACAAAGTGACACACTCTCTCTCCTCCAAAATATCCAGAAAAGGGCCAAAGTGGAAACTTGCCACTAAAGGAAAGTTAAAAGCTATCAAAAAGCATGTCGGTAAGCCTTCCGTATCGATACAAAAGTAAACGTATCGATACCGAGCCATCTTCTTTGTAACGACCTTGAATTTTGGTCAATAAAAATTTCGTTAAATATTTGAATTTTATTTGAATTACTTATTTTCTCTTGAGTTGCTATATGATTGCTTGTGAATTTTCGTCATAGTTAAAATTTTGCTCTCGACTAGAAATCCAACGTGACCAATTTAGTTAATTTCCAACCGACTACTTGGAGGAACCGAGCAACCAACTTAGTTAGTTACTAGTGGGACCTTTTGAACCCTTTGGACCTTTTGAACCTTTGCCATTACCCATTGGTCCATAATGGTTAGGGTAATCTTTATCCATTGGACAATAGGCTTCCTATTAAAATATTTTGGTAAAGTACAAGATATAGTATTTTAATGGTTTATAAAAACATGTGCAAAGTACATTTATTCTTTGTTTATTGGAGATTCTTCCACCCCTCCATTATCCATTGGATAATAACCACAAGGGTAATTTTTGTCCATTGGATAATAAACTTTTTATTATAAAAGTACATGTAGTCTTTTCAAAATTTTATTTTAATAAAAGGTACTTGTACTCTTTTGTCCAAAGGTTATTAACCGCAAGGGAAACTATTATCCATTGGGTAATAACCACTAGGGAAGTTAGTAACCATTGGATAATAAAGTCTTTTGACCAAATAAAGTACCGATGTGACTAGGGAATCTTCCAATAAAGTTGATGTGACTAGTCAACCTTTTCAAACCCTAGAAATTACTTATTTATTTATTTTTATTAATTTGGTTTTATTCTTTGTCCATTGGACAATAAAAGTTAGGGGAACTATTATCCATTGGATAATAGAAACCCAATTCTTTATATTAAAGGGGTTTTGAGCAAAGTACTTGAATAGATTTTTATAATTATTTTGAAAAGTACTTTTGATTATTTTTTCTAATAAAAGTACCCTAGTAACTATTGTCCATTGGACAATGATTGTTAGGGTAATCTTTACCCATTGGACAAAAGTTTTTCCTTTATTATATTTGGCTAAGTACATATATATAAACACATGGGTAAATTTCAAAAAGGACATGTAGTCTTTTAAAAGACTTAAATTATAATTTAAAGTACTCGTACCTTATTATCCATTGGACGATAACCGTTAGGGGATTTATTATCCATTGGGTAATAGATTTATTCTTTCACCAAGTACATGGGTTTATTAAATTAATCTTTTTTCTTAAAACCCCATGTGATGAAGTACCCATATTTTATTATGTAGCCTTTAAGCCTAATATTCTCCTAAGTACCTTTTTATTATTTTGTATTGGGTTTTTGTACCCAATTGGATTTGTTTAAATGGGAGGTGTGATCTACCTAGATTACAAAAGTACCCTAGTTTATTTATTTAATCAACATGTGCCTAAATTGGATTTCTTTAATAGGATTTGGATTTAGAAAATCTTGTACCTTTGTACTTTTCTTATTCTTTCTTGCATTTATATTTATATATATATATATATACATACATGTGTGTGTGTGTATGTGTGTAGTGTACTAGGGAGAGAGAGAGAGGGAGAGAGAGAGAGAGAGAGAGAGAGAGAGAGAGAGAGGAGGAGGAAGGAGAGTAGAAGATAGGATTGTACTTCCTTGATCTTTCTCATCTTTTCAAAATCCTTGGTGAATCTTTCTCCTAACCAAACTTAACTCCCAGTTGTACTTCTAGGATTTGTTCAAAGACAAATCTTGTACCTTTGTCTCCAAACCTTCCAACCAAATCTCCCATAATCCCATCCAAGGACAATCCTAGCCATGCAAGCCTACCTTTTTGCCTAACCTAGCCATGCAAACCTAGGGTTTAGCCTTTGATCTTCCATAAGTGCATGACAAGTGTCAAAGTGTGAGGTATGGTGAGAGAGAGGGGGGCCGGCCTTGAGAGAGGAGAGGGAGCCAACTTCTCTCTCTAGCAACTTCTCTCTCTAGAATTTCCTTGTTTCTTTCTTTGTTCTTGCTTAGTTCTTCTTTGTTCTTGAGTTCTTCTTGAGTTCTTCAAGAAACTCGACCTAGGCCGCCACTAAACCGCCACTCGACCACCCTCTCGATCCAAAAGTAGTAGTAGTAATAGTCAAGTAGAAGTTTCGAGAGAAACCTTTCTCTTTCGAAGCTACCGGAGACCACCGTAGGAAGTTACTCCGCCCGACCACCGACGTACTTTCCGTAGCCGACTATTGCCAAGAAGAACGGTAGATTATCCCTATCTACTACTCCTAATTATATGTAGTTCATCCTTACATACTTATCGTTTGTTTATAAGTATTCGTACTTTGATCTTTAAGATAGTTATGAGTATGCGTATGTGAGTTGCGTGTATTACTTGTGGTATGTGATAAAGCATAAGTGATTTCACTCCAAAGACGTCCGTACATGTGGCGTTGTGCTTTGAATAAAGCATAAGTGATACACTCCAAGGGCGTCCGTACATGTGGCGTTATGCTATAAGTAATGATTGAGCGTAAATAGTAATATAGAATTGGATGATCTTGATTAGGATGATTCTTGCTTACGTTTGTCCTACCGCGGAGTCTTTACATGTAAACGAGACACAAGAACCGAAAAAGTAGAAACATGACACCTAGGGTGTGGTTAATGAAATGAAATGTTTTTTCGAGGAGAAAATATTTTTGAAACTACATAATGACCGGTTTTGAGTGGCATTATGTGAGTTGTGTGCGTGCGTAAAAGAAACATTTGAAAAGATTGAAATGTTTTGGAAACCGCGATGTGGCCGGACGTGGTAGCCCATCGTGTGGATTTTGAAAACCGCAACGTGGCCGGACTTGGTAGCCCGTTGTGTGTATGAAAACTCGTAATGTGGCCGGACTTGGTAGCCCATTGCGTGGATTGTGAAAACCACAATGTGGCCGGACGTGGTAGCCCATTGTGTGGTGTGTGTTCCAATGGGAATCCGGGAAAAGCGGAACCATTGTGAGGTTGTGTGTGTTCCAATGGAGATCCGGAATAGCGGAACCATTGTGAGGTTGTGTGTGTTCCAATGGGAATCCGGGAAAAGCGAAACCATTGTGAGGTTGTGTGTGTTCCAATGGGAATCCAGGAAAAGCGGAACCATTGTGAGGTTGTGTGTGTTCCAATGGAGATCCGGAATAGCGGAACCATTGTGAGGTTGTGTGCGTTCCCATGGGAACCCGGACCGGCGGAACCATGGTGAGGTATGGCTTGGTTATCCGCGGAGAGGAGCCAATGCAATTGTGTGCCAATGGGAACTCGGCGCGGCGGAACCATTGTGAGGATACTCGGGAGACCGGCGCGGCGGAACCGAGGTTGGGTGTGTTAAAAACAAATTTTGGAAACCGCAATGTGGCCGGACGTGGTAGCCCATTGTGTGGAGTGTGTTTTGTGTGTGTTCCAATGGGATCCGGGAAAAACGGAACCATTGTGAGGTTGGGTGTGTTAAAAACAAATTTTGGAAACCGCAATGTGGCCGGACGTGGTAGCCCATTGTGTGGAGTATGTTTTGTGTGTGTTCCAATGGGATCCGGGAAAAACGGAACCATTGTGAGGTTGGGTGTGTAGCTTGGTTATCCGCGGTACGGAGCCAATGCAATATTGTGTGAGTTAAACAAATGATTTTTGAAAGATGAATTGGTATGTGAAAATATTGACACGGTCTACGATGAGTCACGTAGGAGAAGCCTGGAAATCTTGGACACCAACGATAGATGATTAATGAATGTGGATGTGTAAATGATTAACTGCGTATATATGTATCATGTGGAAATCGATGTGTTATTATTTCCTGTTGTTTTAAGTTATGGGTTAGTGGGTAAGGATTACTCTGCTGAGCTTTGTAGCTCACGGTGTTGCCTTTTTGGTGACCCTGACATATTATATGGGTGGCGACGCCGGTATAATGTGTCAGATTTCGTAGATGATCAGGGTAAGCAGATCACCGTGAAGACTTTTGGAGCTGAGGAGCTGGCTAGGATGGAGAAGAAGGAGGAGCTGTAGATAGGAACCTTAGAACCCCCTTCATTTGTGTAAATATTGAACTCTTGTGAGAGTATTTGTTGTAAGAAGAGCCAGACTCTATTTTGAGGTTATCAATAAATTGTGACTCTATTTTGAGGTTTTAAATGAAATTGTCTTTTTAACGTACCCAAAATTCAGGGCGTTACAGATTTTATCATTTAATTGTCTTTTTAACGTACCCAAAATTCGGGGCGTTACATTCTTTGTATTTCAAATATTCCCCGTAGTGGACCCGTATCAATACAAAAGGATCTGTATCGATACGCTGAAGGCTGAATTCCTCTCTGTTTCGGAACCGTATCAATACGCTAAGATCTGTATCGATACCGAGGCATCTCTTGGGCATCTCCAGTTCTTCGTGCCCCGTAGTGGCACCCGACGGCATATGGCATTCTCCTACCCTTCGGTTCTTCACTCTCATGCCCTAATGACTGCCTTCATAAGGCTCGGTCACTCGGATACCCTCAAGGGTTGTCAAAGGTGGCAAATCACGCCCTTTTATTACGTATTGCTTGAAATGCTCAGCAAAATACCTTACACGCAAAATTACCATAAATGACAAATAAACATAGGATGAACGACATAAAACGAGACTAGTCGCACCAAATCTTTACAAAATTGGGTGCTCATCACACCCCCCAACTTTAACTTTGCTTGTCCATAGCAAAAAATAAACTAAAAACTAGTAACAAAATATTATGCAATCCTTCCAACGCAAAAACTGAACACATGCTCACCATGATACAATTAGCAAGAGTTGAAAATTTTAAGGACTTCCACCCATAACTCGCAGCTGAAAACCGAAAAAACAACTAAGTATCAAGTATGCATGAGCAAGTCAAAAAGAGGGGCTGTATCCACATGTGTGGAGGACACGGCCAATCAAAACGTGCCAAACACCTGCTATAGCTACCATATCCCATAAAGGTGCTCGAAAGAAGGCAGTGGTGAAAAAAAAGAGCCACAACCATTAGAAAGAATTAACAATTAAAAATGAAACTTTAATCAACAGAATGAAAGCAAGCCACAAACTAAATACGCCAAACATAGAACTATGAATCAAAATGGAATAAGCGCGCATAAAAGATCTACTAAGGGCTTCATAGCTTATAATGACCTTGGTTAATCAAAGAAAGGTTAGCAAAATGGGTGGCGGCCATATACTAGCTTGGTTTAACTACCCTTGGCTGCCATCGACACTAATCTGCCAAGTCAACAGCCACATGCCGACCTCAACAAAAACTTTCAAAAACTACTAATTACGAGTTCAACTACTAAAAATGAAAACAAGAAAGGATAGGTGGACTGTCAACCACCAAGCACCCCGACCAAGTATAGGGATTTGTAACTACTCTATCGACTACTCGTCATCCCCCAACTCCGGCTCCGCACCGTCGAAGTCATCACTGTCCTCGGCATCCTCAATGGGTGGCAGTGCATAGGGCTCGCTAGTAAATCCCTCTTGTCTCCTTGCAATGTAGTCCAACTGATGATCCATCCTCTCCTGCTTCCTTGCATTGGCGCGAATTTCTTTCTTAAGCTTGCGGTGGCTATTCATGATTGCCACACCTTGGCAGAAAAGCAACTTAGTTCACACCAACTGCTTAGCTCTCTTAGATGGCATTGTAGTAAGATAACTTCCGCCCTGTACACCCTCAGCTTCCATCACCCCTTGAGACTGTGAAACACTCTTTGTAAGAATGCTACTGTCAAGAACCCCCGACTCAAGTTTTCCCCACTCCTCATACGCATCTCTCGGAACACCCTTCTCCAAACAAAATTTTGTGACCATGCATGGATATGGCATCCTCGTGTAGGTAGGTACATTGACCTTGAACTCAACCATTTGCCGAAAGATGTACTTAGCCCAATCAATCACATTCCCCGGTTCCATAAAAGCATAAAACATTTCCCCCTTAACTTTAGCCGGCTTGTTCTCGGTACCCCTCGGATTCAAATTGAAATGGACCAATTGGTTAATCAAATGGTATTCTTCCTTAAACTTTCCCGGAACGTGAGGATGTTTAGGATCCGCCGGGTTAGTATACAAGGCTTGGTTTATTTAATCTCCCTCGGCAAAGTCCCTCGGCAAATTAACAGATGCTGCAGGAGGCCGCTCATAATTCAAAGCCTTAGCAATAATATCAAGATCTACTACAACATTAACCTGGCCAATTTTCAAAGTAATTCGAGCACCTTTTTCATTTATCTTTCCCAACTCGGGTACTTTCATATTCTTATAAAAATCAGCCACTAAACCTTTAATATACCCAGGATTTTTGCCAAAGAAATAAGCCAAACCTTGTGCGGTGATTCGCTGGACACAAATGTGACTCGGCCCGATGCTTTCCACGTCGACGTGGTGCTCATTCTTAACACCCCTTTTCGTAAAACTCTTCTCCCACTTCACTTGCTTATTTGCCTTAACTTCTTCTGAGGTCCGCTTCTGCCTTGAAACGGGCGGAGCCACTTGTTCCGGATTCTCCATCATCTCCTCCTCTATATCACGAAGAACTTCATCCTCCTCCTCAATTTCAGGTTGACGGGAGGAGGAAGCCACATTTGGAACCGAGATCAGGACCCTCGGAGGTTTCTTAGCAGCCCGCTTGAGTCTAGGCATTCTTGAATTTGGGGAAAATTTCTAAAAATTTTGGATTTTGGAGTGGGGAATGAGAGGGTTTCAGAATTTTGGTAGGTAGGATAAAAATTGATGTTGGGAATGGGTTTGGGGTGATTTGGTGGTAGACATGTAGAGGTTTTGAGGTTATTTGGTGATGGATTGAAAGGAAACGAAGAGAGAGAAAAAGAAAAATGAGATACCATGATTTGGAAGTTTGAACCCAATGAAACCCTTGAAAATCATGAGAAACCTTGAAGAATTGAAGAATTTGAGCAAGATTGGTGGTAGAAAAGTGGATTTTGAATGAAGAATAAGGGTTTTGGGGTTTGGGTTTCGATGGATGGTGGCGGCTATGGAGGAGAGGAGAGAGGGAGAGATGTTTGGAAGTGAAAGAGGTCGTGCCCAAAACCTATTAAAAACCCAAATGTCACACGCGTACCAATACGCCATTATTCGTATCGATACCGAAGCTAATTTCCTTGTAATTCGTAGATCACATGTATGGATACCCAATTTTTTGTATTGATACGCTGAAGCTCCCAAAACTCTATGTTTCATTCCTGTATTGATACTCCAGTTCCTATATCGATACCAAGCCAATTTCCCGGTATTCTTCATTTGCCAACCCCTTTTTCCAACGCCAAAACCCATATGCACCTCAAACACATCTGAAGCCATGATAAACTAGCAATTCAGCTACCGGGAAGCAATCAAGTCCAACCAAACATTCGGTTCCTTAAGGTTAAAAGTAAGAATGACTCAAACTTGGCTTTTTCATATGGACAATGAGATTCATATGTGGTTTAATCATACAAAAATGCCTTGTATCATTTCCTTAATGCGCCACAAATTTCGAAACGATTCAAAGTACACAAGAAGCATACTTAGGCATGACATGAGATTATAAACTATAAACTAAGAATGTACGATGAAAAATGAATGAGATATGGCTAAGAACTTGCTCAAACACACACTTAACACATAAATCGATCATTCTGTAATCATACATATGAGTTGAGATGAATAAAAACAATGAAGTTTAAAGACCGAACTCTGGCTAATTAAGAACTAGTGAGCATGTGCCAAGTCATTAGATTCCAAACAGAAAGATTGCACTAAGAAAAATGAAAAATATGAAAAATTTATACTAAAAGCATAAAAAAATATACACACACACACACACAAAAAAAACTTCTTATAAGGACGCCCTTACCGTATTACGGTAAGGACGTCCATTTCCCGACCAATTTGCGATGATCCGAGCTGCTTAATGTGTTCATAACGTGATTTTAAAGGTACCGCAAGAAATCAGCAAAAAAAAAGACCGAAAAGGGCTTGATCCGAGCAGTTTTTGTTTGTATTTTATCGAACGGTTCAAATAAAAATTGCTCAAATCAAGCCCTTCCCGGTTTTTTTTTTTACTGATTTGTCGCAGGTACCCTTAAAATCATATTTTGAACACATTGAGCGGCTCGGATCATCGAAATTTGGTCGGGAAAGGGGAGAAAGGGGGAAGCCCTTACCGTAATACGGTAATGGCGCCCTTATAAGAAGTGGACTGTATATTTATATATCCCTCCGCCCAACTTGAAATATGCTATGTCCTCATAGCATGAAGAACAACAGTATTAAGAGGGAAAGAACGAAAATTGTACCTCCGAGGGAATGTCAACCCCCGTATACCTCGACCAAGTTGGAGGCTTTTACGTCACCATCTCCTTTTGTCATTCGAACGGCTTCCAAGGTCGACTCCTTTGGCTCTTCCAACGGAACCATAGCTAGTCACACAGAGTCATGGTCAAAGCTTTATTGGACTAACAACCGTGACACGTAATTGCACCCATGTTTAGGGCTCCTGAATGTCTCATTCACTTCGACTTTAGACCCAATCCACCAAGGCTGGTGTGGTAGCACATACACCCTGCAAAAGACTTAAGCTCGAACTACCTACTAAGAGACAAATGACATTAGATCCGCCCGGCTCGTGTTATCCGGGCGCCATCACACATATATACAAAAGAAAAAATCAAAGACACCACCCGATTTTCACGCAATCTCATGAGTCATACTTTTCTTCCCGCATCTCACCGAAGAGATAAGACACGGGTGGCTATACTAGACCGTCGAAACTTGTTACATCAACGCCCGAAGTAAAATTCACTGCTTAACCTCGCCAAGCAATTAAACCCAGCGTCCCCTATGATCGAAACCAAGTGAGACAAGACAGAGCCTAGCGCCAAAGCACATGAATACCAAGTCTCACCCAAAGACCTAAACTGCCCCCGTTAGAGGCATATCTGGAAAGCATGGATCATTATTGGCAAGCTACTACAAGGAGAACTAATTAAAGCCCTGACAAAGATGCATTGGTGAAATCTTATCAAGTGAAAATCCCAAAACATAGGAAACATGCATAAAACATAAAAAAAAAACAATATTTACAAATATACAAGCATAAAAAGATTTAATATCAGAGCTCAGAGCGTCGACTGGACTCCACCAAACAATTAAGTCCAGCATCCCCTAAGATCGTAACCAGGCAGGCAGCAAGATAGAGCCAAGTGCGGTAGTGGAGCACGGGAATATCAAGGCCTAACCTAAGATCTATATCACCCCCATTGGGGCTAATCTAAAAGATGTGAGTGGTGCACTATGAATTACTCCTATCAGAATAACTAATGAAAGTCCTATGTCACTAATATTAAAATTTGCCCTTACTAACAGGAGCTGGACACACGATCCTTTTTTTAATAACGATGTGCAGAGCTATATATACCCAAGTCAATGGTGGGTACCCCCTACCCGGGGGCTGGGTCCAACAAACAGTTAAGTTCAATGGTTATGCTTTTGCTCCCCGTGCAAATTAAAGTAACACAAAACTATTCGACAGGGTCATCTGTGTAAACAGGATTGACTAAATCCTCATCGGGCTCACCAACTTCAAAGCCACCAAGGAAAGGGCCTTTGACCATTCACCTTAAAAGAAGAACCGTTACTCATGCTTTCTACTTCTATCGCCCCGTGAGGGAAAACAGTTTTAACAACATAAGGATCGGCCCAACGTGAGCGCAATTTACCGGGGTGAAGATGCAAACAAGAGTTATACAATAACACTTTTTGACCTCGTTCAAAGTTTTTAACCACAATCTTCTTATCATGCCTAGCTTTGATTTTAGACTTATAAGCACTAGAATGGTCATAAGCGTCATACCTCATCTCCTCAAGTTCCGTCAATTGGAGCTTTCAACGGGCACCAGCAAGGGGCATATTGAAATTGAGCTTCTTGATCGCCCAATACGCCTTGTGCTCTAGCTCCACCGGTAAGTGGCTAGCTTTCCCATAGATGAGTCGGTAGGGAGACATACCCAAAATTATCTTGTATGCAGTACGGTAAGCCCACAAGGCGTTGACCAAATGAGTTGACCAATCCTTATGGGTAGGATTAACCATCTTCTCCAAGATATTCTTAATTTCCCGATTTGTCAGTTCCGCTTGACCATTTGTTTGAGGAATGTAGGCCGTTGAAACCTTTGTGGGCAGCATGCCCTTCGAAAATTTTTGGATTTTCGAATGCGAGGGCTCGAAATTGAGGGCGCGCGTGCGCGGACAGCGAGCGCTCGCAAAATACAGAGTCGCCACTCGGGTTTTGAAGGTCGAACACCCAAGGAACCGTATTTCGAAGCACCTGCCGCGCTATTTGATTTGAAAAAGTTAAAGAACCAGTCCGTCATAACCATATCTGGGTTAGGGAGCCAGGTTATGAGAAGGGAAGGATTTTAAGGCACCCCTCTCATCCAATCCTGAGATCGGTCTCTACTTAAGCATTTTGCGAAAATATTTGCGATTCTTCTTTTATTTAACCAATTTTTAGCCAATTAGGGCGGGGAAACAGTTAATCGGGGATTTAAAACTATAACAATTTGCAGGACGTGAACAATATTGCACGGATGAATGATATACGAGAAAATAAATGGGATAAGATCCAACACTGTGGCTGGACATTAAAACAGTGCATTGGAATGAATCTGATACAGCAGTAGCCAACTTGCATGCATGGATCTGCCAGCATGCAACTCAACCGTCGCGCATCATACTCATACCATCGCGCGATGGTCATGTCCCTCCAACAGGTTCAATTTTACCTCCTTCTGGGCTCTGGAAGGACCAGTGCACACCCAGGATCAAACCAAGCAGTTTATATGTACTGAAAGTAAATAATAATTACAACAAGGGATAACATGAATAAAACACAACCCCTAAACAGTGGGGGTACCAAAGTAGAGGCCTTTAGACCAAGTTGCCCATGCAAGGGCAATTGCTGGAAACAGGTTGACCATCGCGCGATGGAGTCAATTCATCACGCGAGTGTCATGACTGGACTTCCAGAAATTGTTTTGCATGCCTGGGCTCTGAGACATGTTCAAACGCAACCCAGGGGCATTCCCAAGCTAATGAATAAGAGTTCTAAGTTAAACTACGAATTTTATCATGCAAAACAGTGAATCAGTTTTAGTCATGCTTCACAGTTATTCATAACACTGATAAAACAGAAAATAAACTAGCGTCCCATCCCCACGAGGACCATCACGCACTGACAAGAATCGTCACGCGCGTGACTGGGTCCATCGCGCGTGGGAGTGCCAGTGCACGATTTCTTGTAACCTTGCTGACTTTAGGACCAGGACTGGTATAGATTACCAGCCTTGGCCCTGACAGCCCCCCTCAGTGATCAAAACAGTAAATAGTAGGGAATTATACCTATGCTTGAGTGTTTTGAAAATGGATTGAACAAGGTGGTGCAGCTTGGAAAATGAGTGTATGGATATGGTTTGAATGAGGAGATATCAAGCGTGCTAGGGCTTGTAGAGTCTTTTTTGCTTGAGAATTGGTAACCCAAGGTGTAACCCTTTGGAAGAAGAACCATGAAGGGTATTTATAGGGCAAGAGGAGGTGTATGGTGGGTGAAGAACTTGGCTTAGCAACCAGCCAACAAGGCTGGCCATCTTCCTTTGGTGGAGGAAGAGGCCAACAAAGTGATAGGAGTGATTGTGAGGGTGGTGCAACCCATGCACCTGCAGAACACTGTTCAGTCGACGAAAACGGGGTTCCTCAGGACAATGGCCCCCTGATCATCACAAAATCCAGCTGGAAAAAGGTGAAAGTGACAGGTGTTGACCATCGCGCGATGAAGTGACTCCGTCGCGCGATGGTCAAACCAGCCCCGCGATGGTCAACAGTCAAGGCTTTAACTTTGACCAACACCTAGCAGATGGATCATCGCGCGAGGAATCCAATAGATCGCGCGATGGTCAAACCTGAGGTCAGGGTTTTGATTTAGGGTTTTTTGGGTTTAGGACGGGCTCCACTCACTCCAAGCTCAAACCATTTCACTCTCAAGATTGTTTTTGATCTGATTCATCATCGGGGAAACAAGAAATTGAAAAAACAATGTAAAACAATTGGGAAACCAGATTGGGGTGTCCATAGTAGTCCCTCTTTGACGGCACGCGGAGCCCTATTGACTAGTACGGGTAACGTCAAAGATTTCTAGACACCCATCCAATTTACCCAAAAGCCAATAAAATGGAAAATGCAGACGAGTATATACAAATACCGTGCACCAATGGATCGAAGAGCGGATCAATCATTGAATAAACTCTCCTAGGGAATAAATGAGATGGATGGATAGATCGTCGCTGATTTGATATTGGACGGATAGATCGTCATTGATTGAAAATCGGACGGATGGATCGTCGCTGACTTGAAATTGGACGGATGGATCGTCTTTGATTTGATATTGGACTGATAGATCGTCGCTGATTTGATATTGGACAGATAGATCGCCATTGATTGAAAATCGGATGGATGGATCGTCGCTGATTTGAAATTGGACGGATGGATCGTCGTTGATTTGATATTGGACGGATAGATCGTCGCTGATTTGATATTGGACGGATAGATCGCCATTGATTGAAAATCGGACAGATGGATCGTCGCTGATTTGATATTGGACGGATGGATCGTCATTGATTGAATATTGGACGGATAGATCGTCGCTGATTTGATATTGGACGAATAGATCGCCGTTGATTGAAAATCGGACGGATGGATCGTCGTTGATTTGATAATTGGACGGATAGATCATCGTTGATTGAAAATGGACGGATAGATCGTCGTTGATTGATAGCGGACGGATGGATCGTCGCTGATTGAAAATTGGACGGATTGATCGTCCATGATTGATATTGGACGGATGGATCGTCGCTGATTGAAAAATGAACGGATAGATTGTAACAACCCTGATTTTTAGTAAGTAAAAATTTCGATAAAAATTTGAATTTTATTTTAATACTTGGATTTGCTTCCAAAAATTTCCTTTTGTATTTCTAAAAATCCATCATAATTAGAATTTTAGCCTTTTAAAATTATATTTCTTGGCTAGAGATTCTACTTGGCAAGTATAGCTAGATCCTAACCAATTAGTTAGAGGGACCTAACTACCAATTCATCTACTTACTGTCTCCTAATCCTAGATGAGCCTTTTTGAACCTTTTTGAACCTTTTGAACCTTTCAAACCCTAGTGGAACCCTTTGGACCTTTAACCATTACCCATTGGGCGATAAATGTTAGGGTAATCTTTGTCCATTGGACAATAGGCCTTCCATTAGAATAGTTGATAAGTACAAAGATATAGTAATATATTGGTGTATATACACATGTGCAAAGGACAAATATGCATTGTTTATTAGATATCATCTCATCCCATTATCCATTGGTTATTAACCGCTAGGGAAACTATTGCCCATTGGTTAATAACTACTAGGGGAATTGTTATCCATTGGATAATAGCACTAATATTCCAACAAGGTACAAGGTTTTTATTAAAAAATCAAGATTTGGATTTCCCATGTGATTTTGTGCATTAAAATATTTGGAGTAAATCTAAATCCTAGATTCTAAGTACTTCTAGTAATATTATAGTACTAAGTACTTTATTATTATTTTAATGGGAGAATCCTAGCCTTTTAATCAATTGGATACTTAGTACCTACTTCCTTATTTAAATATTGGGCATGAGTACATATATATATATATATATATATATATTAGGCCCTAGATTTGGCATGGTACATAATCTAATTGTTTAATACTACATGTGCCTAATTAGATTACTTTAATGGGATATTTGATTTTGTAAATCTAGTATCCTTGTACTTTTTAGTCTTTCATTTAGATATAGATGTAAGGATGAGATATGGAGAGAGAGAGGGGGGCCGGCCTTGTGAGAGGAAGAGAGAGCCAAGGTTTTGGCTATAAATAGAGCCACCCTCATGCCATTTCAACTCACACCTTCACTCCTTTGCTCTCACTTCTCTCTAGAAACCATTTCGTTTTTCAGACAGCATACTGCCCTTCATAAATCCTCATTTTTTTCTCCTACCTAAAGTAGTTTCTAGGATCAACTTCCTTCACAAAAGTTGTAGAGCGCTTCTAGAGCTTCGATTTCGACCCAAGAATGATCATATTCGGCTAGAGATTGACTGAGTTACTGCCATCCAAAGTTCGGTCCAGATTTGTGAGTTTCATCACCCGTAGGATTTTCCAACTAGCTTATTCGACCCCGACTAGTTTCGGATCAAGGTAGATTAATCTCTACTCATTCTCCCTAGCATAAATTTCCTAATCATTTTCTTTAAAGTATATGAGGTTTACTATCGTTTATAATGATTGGAATGCATGATGAACTTAGCTTTGGCGAATGGAAGTATGAGCATGTTGAATAATCGATATTTACATTAATAAACATATGTTGTTTAGAATTTTCCACAAAGGAAGAAAGTACGAATTTTTTTAAAAGATTGGAATGTTATCGCTTGAACGGAAGTATTCGGAATTTGATCTTTAAAAGCGTTATGTGCATGCTTACGTGAATTGCTTGCATTACATGTGGTATAATGTTGAGTTGGATGATCTTGTTAGTTTAAAGATTTCAATGAATGATGTCGTATGTGAAAAGTCCTACCGCGGAGTCGATGCATGAAAATGAGACACGGAAATTGAGAAAGTAGAAACATGACACTTAGGGTGTGGTTAATGAAGAGATGTGTTTTGAAACCGCAATGTGGCCGGACTTGGTAGCCCATTGTGTGTATGGAAACCCGCGATGTGGCCGGACTTGGTAGCCCATCGCGTGGATTGTGAAAACCTCAACGTGGCCGGACTTGGTAGCCCGTTGTGTGAATGAAACTCGTAATGTGGCCAGACTTGGTAGCCCATTGCGTGGATTGTGAAAACCATAATGTGGCCGGACTTGGTAGCCCATTGTGAAGATTGCCAATGGAGCTGGACGTGGTAGCCTCATTGGTAATATGGCTTGGTTATCCGCGGAGAGGAGCCAATGCAAGTTTTGTGTGCCAATGGGAACCCGGTGCGGCGGAACCATTGTGAGGAATACTCGGGAACCCGGAATGGCGGAACCGAGGTTGGGTATGTTGAAAAATGATTTTGAAAATGTTGAACGGTATATGAAAATGAGACACAGCTTACGATGAGTCGCGTAGGAGAAACTCAGAGAATCTTGGACACCAACGCTAGTTGAATATTGATTGTAAATATGTCATTGTTAACCGTTTTGTTATGTATGCGTGACCTATGTGAAAATCGTCAGTTTTATGACCTATTGTTCGTAAGTCAAGGGTCAGTGGGTAAGGATTATCCTATTGAGCGTTGTAGCTCACGGTGTTACCTTTTGGTGACCCTGACATATTATATTGGTGGCGACGCCGGTATAATGTGTCAGACTTTGTAGATGATCAAGGTGAGCTGTACACCTTGGAGGCCTTTGGAGCTGAAGAGCTGGCTAGGATGGAAAAGCAAGCGGAGCTGTTGTTAGGAACCCTAGTTTCCCTCCCTTTTGTAATGAAAATACTCTTATGGAGGTTATGATGTAATAATGAGCCAGACTCTCTTTATTTTGAAGTTGCAATAAAATTGTCTATTTAACGTACCCAGAATTGGGGGCATTACATAGATCGTCACTAATTGATAATTGGACAGATAGATCGTCCTTGATTGATAGCGGACAGATGGATCTTCGCTGATTGATAATTGGACGGATAGATCGTCGTTGATTGATATTGGACGGATGGATCGTCGCTGATTGATAATTGGACAGATGGATCGTCGTTGATTGAAAATGGACGGATGGATCATCCTTGATTGATAGTTGGACGGATAGATCGTCCTTGATTGATAGCGGACGGATAGATCGTCGCTGATTGATAATTGGACGGATAGATCGTTGTTGATTGATATTGGACAGATGGATCGTCGCTGATTGATAATTGGACGGATGGATCGTCGTTGATTGAAAATGGACAGATGGATCGTCCTTGATTGATAGTTAGACGGATGGATCGTCGTTAATTGATAGCGGACGGATGGATCGTCGTTGAATGATAATTGGACGGATGGATTGTCATTGATTGATAGCGGATGGATAGATCGTCCTTGATTGAAAATGGACGGATAGATCGTCCTTGATTGAAAATGGACGGATAGATCGTCCTTGATTGAAAATGGATGGATAGATCGTCCTTGATTTGAAATTGGACTGTGCGTGGGCGGACCACTGCTGGTGATTCAAAAAGTGCTCAATTTGAAAGTCATTTAATTCATGACGACCATCAAAACTGCTGCGGTGCCATACCAAGAGATGATGGGCCTTTGTAGGAGAGATAAACATGATCGGGCCTATCCAGAAGCTGCATTGGGCCTGGAGGCCCAATTAGACCATCGTGCGATGGAGCCACTCCCTCGTGCGAGGGTTTCCTGTTGGGGCTTGGGTCTGAAAAGAGCCCAGACCCGGCCCACACCTGTTCCACGCCTTTAAACTTCCCGGGGACATTACAGAAACAGTTCCAGTCGGTTCGAAACTCTTCTCAAACCTCAAACTCCTCTCAAACTCTCCCAAAAATCATCTAAAACCATTGGTTTCTCCACAAAACCAACGAACCCACACACATACCAACACCCATGGCAAACCACGGCGACAATGGAGGCGGTGGGGATGTAGTTGATCGCCCCGAGGATGAGGAAGGACCCATGGAGATTGAAATAGGGGATCAACAGCCAATAGAGGCAGTGGTTAGTTCCAGTGCAGCAGCCACAGGCAACGGCGATGGCGTGCAAAGTCGCGAGCAGGAGGTTGGTGGCGGCGACGAGCACCGCACGACAAAGGGGGCTCATCGCGCGACAGAGAAGGCTAGGGCTGTGGGACCTGAGATTGAGCCATTAGCCTCGAGCCTAGCCGTGAGCGGCTCGGTAGTGATGGGTGGTGGTTCTGGAGATACCGGCGGCAGTGGTGCTGGTGGTGATGGCGTTGGGCCGAACAGGTCTCCACCGAGGGATCTGGCGAGAGGCAAGGGTGTAGCAGCTGAGGAGAAAGATAGCACGGGGGTTCTATTTGTGTATAGAAAGGGGGATGTACTCTTTCGGCCAGCGGCGACATCATCGGGCTACAAGCCAATCACGAAGCAAGATGTCGCAGAGCTCCTGAGCGACGAGCATCTAGCCCGATTCCTGGAGGATAATCCCGCAATAGGGGCTGCTGTTTTAGAGGCTCGAGAGGAGCGAAAGAGGGAGATAGCAGCTTCAAAGGCTACGGCAAGAGCCAAGAGGGAAAGAGCCGTAGAGGATGAGGCTCTGAGAGGCATGGAGGCCGAGGAGAGGGTCGGAGCTAGGGTGTACGGGCCTAGAGTGACGGCAGTGACATAGGCGGAGAGTTGACTCGCATCCCTTTTACAGCAGAGGGGTACATAACACCCACGCCACATTTGTTTGTGCCATCGGGCTTTGCGGCATATAGGCCACGGCAAATGGAGTACGATTCTGAGCTCGTCCTGAGAGATCCCGAGACTCACATTTCAAGTAGCTGGACAGAGGTAAATTCCTGGAAAACCTCCTTTGTAGTTTCAAATTTGAATTTGCCCATTTGTGCTCGAATGTTGAAACATATACGGTAATCCTTGAAAGAAAAGACCAAATTGTAATACCATGATCTTCATATCGAATGCCATGCATGCAACATAATAACTTGAACCAACCATCTGTTACCAGGCTGCATTGATTACCTAGAACTTCAGAATGAAAGCCTTGCATGCTGACACACCTTCTCGTTGCTTGTTTTTTTATGTCTGACACAGGAGAGAGTGAGACAGAGGGATATCGTGGTTTCGGAGGCGCATGTAGCTCTTTGGCGTTATACCAGGGTTTGCCTGCCAAGGTGAGGCAGTTAGTGGATGAAGCGGGCTTCAGTGAGTTCATACAGACCCTTACTCCGGTGAGAAATGACCATGCCGTTCTAGTGGCACTTGAAGAGAGGTGGAGGGACACTACCAACACGTTTCACCTATCGCCCGGGGAGATGACAGTGACACCTGCTGACTTTGCAGCGATCACTGGCTTGAGAGTTGGGGGCGAGCCTATCCCATTTGACTTGGGCATTCACGAAGACCCAGTGGCTCGGAGTGGTTCTTGGGAAAAGCGCCCAAGATTGAGGAAAGGATGGCAAGGTATGGGTAGTTCACCAAATACCTCAAGAAAAAGGTGACAACTGAGTAGGAAGCGGAGCAGATGGCCAGGGCATACCTACTGTACCTCTTTGGCGCGTCCTTGTATCCGAATAGGCGTAGTAAGGTCCATTTGTCATACCTGCCTGCACTGAGGGACTTGAGGACAGCTTCACGCTTTGACTGGGTGGAGCGGTATTGGGCGCGGCCTATGGTTTCTAAGGTGACTCGTCGAGGACAGAGATGAGCACTGCTGGGTATTGGAGGATTTGGGAGGTATGATTTCAATAGAGTAAAGCACAATTTCAGATTATACTTATATCCATTTGATTGTATGGCCTGCTTGATTGTATTATTGTATGCACTGTTGATTCGCTTTGCTTGTGAACCATGCAGCTTTGGGCCTACGAGGTTTTGAACATGTGTTGCCCAGCATCCAAAAGCTTGGATTTGGGGATTCTCCCGCGTGCTCACATCTGGAGCAAAAAGAATATGGGAGAGAAGAAACGGAGAGGCAACCTGAACGGCTTCCGGATATACCTTGACAAGCTCCGACCCTCACAGATATGACATGAAACTTGACCGAACAAAGTACACATCCCTTTGTATTGCTTTAATGCTGTCGCTGATCAATTCGTGCATTGTTTCCCTATCCTGTGTGTAGATTGAGTGGGATCCTTGGAGAGTGGCAGGGCCAGAGCCCGAGTACCTGGCTAGGAGCAGGGTTGTGACGGCTAGTAGAGTGTTGCTGGAGTCTGCCTTTGGTTGGCAGTGGTACTTGGGAGATCTGGTGACATGCCAGTCGCTTGGCTTCACTGAGTTCCAGGTGCCGGGGCCACTTCCGCCGCGGGCCTCACACATAGGGGAGTACACACTAGCTGAGCTGGAAACATTTACGAAGCCTGACACCGACTTGACACGCCACTTGCGACCTGACATGGACTATGCAACATACTAGAGGGAGCGTTTGGCAGGGCCACTGAGGGTTTTCTTGAGTTCAGAGAGGTCCGGAGTTAGGCTCATGGAGCTACTGAGGAAAGGAAGGTTGTAGGACAGAGACAGAGTGGTGGCGAAGGCTGCGTGAGACGAGGCTTGAGTGGACCAGTGAGAGGTGGGCCACCAGAGCTGCTGTGGAAGATAGCAGTGGTATACTCTCAAGGCAATCCGGCCGAGCTACACCTAGCCCCTGCCAGAGTTGAGCCTACGCCAATTACTGTCCCAATAAGACATTGTTGTTTCCTTTCATTGCATGTCACTAGAATTGAAATATCGCTGAATTGCCCTAACAACTCCCAATTCACTATTGCAGGTACCAACTGAGTGGGCGAACGAAGCTGTTCGTCGTATGCTTGCACTGGAGAATGCAGTAAGAAGAGCGGTAAGTGGTTTGCCATTGGACTTGCGCTATCCAGCGCCAACTCCATCATCAGCGGCTCAGACATCTCAGGTATACCTTTCAGAAAACGATACATTCCTATTTTCGATACTTGATGTATGCATCCCTGCTTGACACAAATTATGCTTTGATAGCCATTGATTTGAAATTGATCATACCTGCTTTCAAACATACGATATGCAATATGTATACTAATGCACAAAAATTACAATGCAGGCACAAAGGCAGGCGGCTCCTAGGAGAAAAAGCGCCAGAGACCCTCCACAGAGGAAATTGGTAGAAAGGGCTCCGACTCCTCCGGCTACTACTAGGCGACAGACAAGAGGCCCAAAGCCGACCGTCGCAAGTGAGGAGACAGCCCGAGAGGCTATGGCACGCGCAGAGGAGCGGTACCAAATCAAGATACGCTAGAGGCCCTCACAAGATGAGCCGGTTCGCAAGAAACGACTAATCCTACCTGAGGTCTCTAATGAGGAGGAAGAAGAAGAGGAAGAGGAGGGAGAGGGGTAGTCCGATGGCTGCGGCTCTGATGACACCGCAAATGATCCTGGATACAAGCAAGATCCTAGAGAGATAGATGACGACGATGGCGACAGAGATTGGCTCGGAGAGGATTGAGGGCTACTACGAAACCTCATTTACTTCCTGCACTTTTGACTTTTGCTTTTGGGCCTGCGTGCCCAAGTAGATAGGTAGATGATGGGCGAATAGGCCCCAGCTGACATTTGATAGCTGTTTCGAGGCCTGGGTGCCTTTTTGATTTGCGGGCGGGTGTGCCCAAGCAGACATGATGATTTTGATCGGCCGAAGTGCCAAACCTGCAGTAGTTTTCTTCATCTTGACATGGATAGATCATAGTTTAGCTATAAAATTTGCATTTTCGTGGCTTATTTACTCTTGCAATAGATTAGAGGAGATAAAATGCACCACTGATACTAAACTTGCATTGATGACATGCTAAGACTGCTTACAGACACATAAACATGTATAGACGAGACTAGCTTAGGAGAAAAATCAAGGACACACCCTAGGATGCGACCAAGATACGAGGATACGGAAAATAGAATGAAATTTTGGGTAACGACAAACCAAAACTCAAAATACTTCAATTTTGATAAAACTGATACTTCCATGAGGTCAAATATGTATAACATGACTTGGACAAATCAACGGAACTGAAAAATACATCCCGGAGCAAAGTTCAGACCAAAAAGTGCTAAAAAAGACACAAAGATGGACACAAGATGCAAAACACGACTCAATTATGTCCTGGACTAGAACCGACACCTCCGTACAGTCATATTAGGCGCATATGACTAGTACAACATGAGAGAATGGGGCGAAAGCCTCTGAAACAGATTTCGACCAACCGAAATCCTAATTTGACCTTGAAATGGGCCACCGAGGGTCCAAAATCTTCGTTAAACGCGCTACTCTTAATCCGACACTTGGACACAGGCACATATACCAATAATGACTTGCTGGAGTCATCAAAAGTACAAAATACCCCTTAGAATGGAAAATGACCAAAATTGGTCAGTAGCTGCTGCAAACTATCCAATTGCAGGCTAAACCATCGCGCGAGGGTCTGGGATAATCGCGCGATGGAAGAAGAATCGCGCGATGGAAGAAGGATCGCGCGATGAAGTGAGTCTGTCGCGCGATGATAATTTGCTGTTAAGCCGTCTTTGTTTGACCCATCTTGAATTTGAGACGTTGAAAGCCTTGTCACTGTCCTTGGCCGTCCAGGATACCTCTGGGGCAGTTCACAGGGGTGTCCTTGCATTGAAGGGGGCAATGCCACCTTGCTCAGATATTTGCTTTGGGAAAAGGAGGATATTTTACCAAGCCTTGGCTATAAAAGAGTATGCCCCTGCAAATGTGAGGCACATCCTCTAGAGCGAGCACTTTCAACACCCCTATAATGGCAAATAATCTTCCAGTCTTGATCAGCCCGTGGCTAACGACCTTTGTAGCCGGAGATTGGCTATCGTTCTGATTTCACGGGCTGACCGCTTTTTGTTTTCTTCGAAACGTGAGGGTCTGCCCCGAAATTCTGATGGCAGCATTACAATTCTAGGATCCAAAGATTCATGTTTTTAGGTTCGGGGACAACGAGCTGTACCCAACTGTGGAAGAATTCCAAGCATATCTCAAGGGGTTTGGTTCAAGCGTGATTGTCGTACCACCTTATAGGAAGAGCATGCCAAAACTTTTGCAATCATGTCTCGACATTTCGAGGGGAGCAGTCGAAAGTCTGTTAACTGAGGGGCAAATCAACATCATGCGCCTAATGGAGTGGCATGGGCCTGAAGGGAAGACAGAGGACACCGCCTTGCAGGCTCGACGCCAATTTGCCCTGACGATCAGTGTACTGGCCGCTTACTTGCTAGTATCTCCGAATGGGCGAGTTAACCCCTCACTAGTGAGCGTTGCCGCTCAAATGGGTACTCGAAGGAATGTGGTGCCGCTGGTTCTAGCAGAGACACACATGGGCTTGGATTTGGTTTCTACTGGCCAAACAAACGTATTCAGCGGTAGTCCACTCCTACTGCAGGTAAACTCTCACTCAACTCACCTTTTTCTAGTTTTCGCACATTTACCTTTTACCTCATCTTTCGGCTTAGGTCATATCGAGGCTCCTCACTTGTTTTCTCACTCAAGTTTCATATGGCTCCTTACTTGTCTTTTACCCTCTCATACAGCTATGGCTATCCGACAAATTGGGATTGCTCACGGCACCGGAGGCAAACTGGCCTCATCTGCCCGGTCAGATGCATCAGTGCGGGATGATCTATCCGGAGATGTCCGTGAACCAGTGGTACGCGTTCATGAAGGAATTGCTCCCGAATGAGATCATCTGGAGGCATGAGGCGCTGAATATTCCAGACATGGCCCTTAATTCAGCAGGTTTCGAGAGAATGGTGATAGCCGGGCTGACCGCTTTCACATTCTACATTCCTGGTCGCATTCTCCGTCAGCTAGGGATAAGTCAAGGACTGCACCGAGCCGGAATCAAAACTTTCAATATTCTTGCACTCACTTCACAGAACTTGGCCGGATATGAGCACAATTGGGGCTTGCGGCAACTTGGAGATTTCAACACAGAGCTCTTGCATCGATACAAAGCGTGGCTAAGAAGGGAAATCGCGAAAAAGCAAAGTGACGACTGACTCCCGACAGACTCTAATAATCTAGAATAAACTATGAGCCTATTAAGGCCTCTAGCATTTTATTCTGTTTTTATGCTCAACTGTTTTAAAGACTTTGCTCAGCTGTGTAATAAAAGTAGTAGTTTGAATAAAATTGAAAGATTTAAAACTTTCTCCTCTTGATCCAAATGTTGAGCACCACGCCGCTTTGAATGTTGAAGAAAATTCCAAAATGGCAAATCACGGACCAAGTTGATGGAATGTGATCGAATCTCACGAAGAGACTGCCTACGTATCCTCTTTCAAAGAATCAGGTCAAAACGTAGTTCAAGCTTAGGTTTGCTCGAGTATTTTTGACTCTCCTTTTACGCTCTAACTTTTGCCTAGTGCCGCAGTTTTCGGCCTAGCGAGCTTTTGAATATTGCCTATTTATTTTTGCCTAAACCGCCTTCTCAGGTTTTCGATCGAGCAGGCTTGCTCTAATTTTTGCTTGGAACCGCCCACCCTTGTGGTTTTCGGCCCAACGACCTTCTCTCAGGGGTAGTAACGCTTGAGTTGATCCAGGTTCACCAAAGTGGAGAACTCGTTGCCGTCGAGGTCTATGAGTTGAGCTGCTCCCCCAGAAAGGAAGGTCTTGATAATGTAAGGCCCTGAACGCTTCGGACGGAACTTGCCACAGGGATCGAATACAGGCGCCCGAATCTCCTTTGTAACCATGTCTCCCTCAACCAAGTCTCTAGACTTCACCTTCTTGTTGAAAACCCGCGTGATCCTTCGCTGATACCCCTGAACATGGTATATGGCCCGGAGTCTCCTCTCATTGAAAAGCATGAGTTCCACAAACCTCCCGCTAAGCCATTCAGATTCCGTGAGTCCGCACTTTGCCATGATTCTCAATGACGGTACCTCAAGCTCGATAGGGAGCACCGCTTCCATCCCGTAAACTAAAGAATAGGGTGTCGCTCCTGTCGATGTTCGAATTGACGTTCGATACCCCCAAAGTGCCAGAGGTAGTTGCTCATGCCAGTCCCGGGCAGACTCAGCAAACTTTTTGATAATCGTCTCAATATTCTTGTTTGCCGCTTCAACAGCTCCATTCGTTTGAGGGCGATAAACAGTCGAATGATGGATCTGGATTTTGAACTCTTCAAACAATTCCAAAACCCTGCCTTTGAAATGAGTCCCATTATCTGACACAAACGCTTGAGGTACGCCGTATCGATAGATGATGTTCTTCCTGATAAAATGGGCAACCTGAACTACAGTTAGGGTTTTATAGGATTCAGCTTCCACCCACTTGGTAAAGTAATCTATTGCTACCAAAATGAACCTATGACCATTCGAAGCAGACGGTCTGATCATGCCTATGACATCAATGCCCCACATAGAGAAAGGCTAAGGAGAAGTCATGCCAAAGAGATTAGAAGGGGGAACATGCATTAGGTTGGCATGGATCTGGCACTTATGACAACGCTGTACATAATCCACACACTGAGACTCCATCGTGGACCAAAAGTAACCTTGTCGTAGGATTTTCCTAGCAAGCATGACACCACCCATATGAGGACCGCAGACTCTTTCATGAACTTCCTCCATAATCCTTGCGGCTTCAGAGCCATTGACACAGAGTTTGTGCATCCCACAATGGGATCTCTTGTATAATTTCCCTCCACAAAGGACGTACTGGGCAGCTATCCTTCAAAACGCAAGCTGATCCTTCTTAGAAGCTTCAGCCAAATACTCCCCACTTTCAACAAAATTCCATATGTCGTGGTACCAGGGTAGGCCATCATCTACATCATTGACGGCGTTGACATACCGATAGGTAGGACAGTCCCACTGTTCGATCAGAATAGGGCGGAGTTTGACACCCAAAGGAAGTTCAACCATGGAAGCCAAAGTTGCCAAGACATCAGCAAATTGATTCTTCAAGCGGGGGATATGAGTAAAAGTAACCTTATTAAAACGAGGAATAACATCTTCCAAGTCTTGATGATAAAGTTTCAACTTCTCTTCGCGAACTTTCCAGTCCCTATTGGCTTGAGACACAACAAGATTAGAATCACCAATGACCTCATGTTTTTCCACAACGAGGGTAAGAGCGGCCTCCATACCAACAATACAGGCCTCATACTCAGCTTGGTTGTTTGTGACATTGAAATTGAGATTGAACGCCAGGGGAATATGAGATCCATCAGGTGTAATCAACAGTACTCTGATTCCATATCCCTTCTGGTTTCTGCTCCATCAAAGTAGAGCGTCCACACGTCTTCGACAACTGTTAGCACTTCATCATCTGGGAATATAAAATCTGAGTCCTCTGGTCCATCAACAGGGTGATCGGCCAAAAATTCCGCGACTGCTCGTCCATTGACGGATTTCCTATAACATACTCAAGATTGAACTCTGCCAATAAGAGCAACCAATGTGCTAACTTACCAGTAAGTGTTGGCTTCTCAAATAGATACTTGAGAGGATCCATTCGAGAAATCAATTTCACTGGATAAGCCAGCATGTAGTGTCTCAACTTCTTAGAAGCCCAAACAAGAGCCCAACAAGTCTTTTCCAAAGCTGTGTAGCATTCTTCACATCCGACCATCTTCTTACTTAAGTAATAAATGGCCTTTTCGATACCCTTATCCCCTTCTTGAGCTAGTAAACACCCCATAGACGAAGGATTCACAGACAAATAAAGTATCAAAGGCTTCCCGAGAATCGGCGGCATGAGGACCGGAGGATTCTGTAAGTAATTCTGAATGGTCGTGAAAGCCGCCTGACACTTGTCTGTGCATACAAACGGAGTGTTTTTCTTTAGAAGACGAAACATCGGCTTGCAAGTCAAAGTCAACTTGGCGATGAATCTGCTGATGAACTGAACCTTCCCTAAAAAGCTCTGCACTCCCTTTTCAGACTCTGGTGGCTTCATTTCAAGTACAGCCTCAATTTTCGACGGGTCAACTTCAATCCCACGAGTAGTGATCAGAAAGCCAAGCATTTTACCTGCTGTGACTCCAAAAGTACACTTCTGCGGATTGAGACGCATTCTATACTTACGGAGTCGTTCGAAGAACTTTCTAAGAATAGGGACATGCCCCTCACGAGTTTTCGACTTGGAAATCATGTCATCTACATAGACCTCAACTTCTTTGTGCATCATGTTGTGCAAAATGGTCGTAGCAGCGCGCTGATAAGTGGGACCGGCATTCTTCAAACCAAACGGCATGACTAAATAGCAATAAGTCCCCCATTCAGTGATGAATGTCATTTTCTCACGGTCTTCTGGTGCCATGAGAATCTGATTATAACCCGAGAAACAATCCATAAACGAGAGCATGGCATGTCTTGCCGTATTGTCAACAAGCACATCGATATGTGGCAGGGGAAAATCGTCTTTAGGGCTCGCCCTATTCAAATCCCTGAAATCGACGCATACCCAGATTTGTCCATTCTTCTTAGGAATTGGCACAATGTTGGCGACCTAGGTAGGGTATTGAGAAACCATAAGAAAACCAGCGTCGATCTGCTTAGTGATCTCATCCTTGATCCTCTACACCCAATCCGACCTCATCCACCTTAGTTTCTGTTTTACGGGTTTAGCATTTGGCAGTAGAGGAATTCGATGCTCCACTATCTCTGGGTCAATGCCGGGCATGTCTTGATGAGACCATCAAAAATATCACTAAACTCTGTGAGCAGTTCTTTGAAGTCTTGATATTCCTCTGGGGACAAAGTGGAGCCCACTTGAACCATTCGGGAATCATTCTCATCTTTCAAATTTAAAGTGACTACTTCTTCTTTTAACGGCTGAGCATGCCTTTGATCTTCCCTTTCGATGAAGGCACAGACTTCCTTGGGAATATCCCCATCGAAATCTATCCTTTCATCATCAAGGTCGACACAGTTTATATATAAATCATCAAAGTAGTCAGAAGTAGGTTCTTTCATTCCAAAAGGCCCATCAGGGCTACCAAGTACAGCAGAGTCAAACTCAAAATAAAAGCTATGACGTGGAGGGCCAAGAGTCACAAACTCCGACTCAAAGCTAGACTCAGAAGGCTCCATGTCAGACTCAGACACATCATCAATGTAAGTTAAACGCGGTTTGAAAATGCAATTTTTAAGGCTACCCTTGGCTTCTGTAATAAGAGAGGTGGGATCCTTGAGGGCATCGGGCCTGAGCATGAGCACTTTGGCTTCTTCAGCTTTCTCGGCCAAACCCACTTGGGAGAACTCATGAAATAGCTGCTCCAAGCTTCCCTGATTGAAAGATCCCAGCCAGTCAGTCTTGACCTTCAGCTGGTTGAGCTTCTTCTTGAATTCCATCCTTGCTGGCTCCTTATCGCTATCCGACCAGGTGTCGTTAGCGAAAATCTCAAAACCCGGTAGCAGTTCCCTAGTCTTTGAGTCGATAAAGGGCTCAGCCTGCCCTGTGTACATAGTGTTTCCCTTCTCGCAGACGAAATAACTGTTGGGATCACCATAGAGGGTTCGAGGTTTTCCCGCACATTTCCTTCTTTTGGCATCATTGGCTGAGGCGATGTACCCTAAACCAAAGCGGCCCTCGCAGGAAGGAAAGGTAGGGAATTTCGGGATCCCTTGTTGGTGAATCCTTAAGCCCAGCCCAGGTAGATAGGACATCCTCCTCATAATATCCAAAGCAACAGAGCTTATGATAAAGTCCCCATCCACGTTGATGGCCAAAATAGAGCCAGATGTGTCGAAGAAGAAACCTTTGAGATCCACGTCTTCTTCACCGTGCATAATTCCCAAAACTGGAGTACCATCCTCCTTGAGCGGGCGAATACCTGAGTCCCCGCAAATCGTTAATGTGCCAGTAGGAAGTCCTAGCATGACTTTTTGGTGGAGAGTAGATGGCACAGCCATGATGTCAAACCTATGGAGCCACGGTCTACCAAGCAGAAGGTTGAAAGTGGCAGGGATGTCAACAACATGGAATTCAACATCCATTTCAAAACCCTCCGCATCGAGCTTGAGCATCAGCGTACCCTCGACTACACGACGAGTGCTGTCGTATGCCTTAACAGCCAGATTGGAAGGTGCGAAATCCTTTTTAGACAATCCCAGACGGTAAGCCACCCTTAAAGGGCAAACATTGATTGCTTAACCGTTGTCGATGAGAACAGTCGGAACCCAGAGCCCTCGACATTTGATAGTGATGTGCAAGAGGCGATTGTGATCGACCCTTTTAACCGACAGGTCCTTATCAGTGAAGATCACGGTGTGTTAGAAAGTAGGTGGGAGGATGAAAGATATCATCGCTTCGGGAGTGATATCAGCTGGAATCTCAAGACGGGAAAGAGTGTGGCAAAGTTTCTGTCGATGCTCACGAGAAGAACAAATTAGTGCCCAGATCGATATAGTAGCGGGAATCCGCTCAAGTTGTTTCTGAATCATGTCCGTATCCAGGGTGCCAGCAGGTACCTCAAGTGGTGCAGACCTTTGGGAAGGTAGAGGGCTCGTTCCTTTGGTTAGAAGGGTTGGACGAGCTTCCAGCCTGCAGATTAGCAGGCTGAAAAATCCGTCCACTCCTCGTAACATTATGAACGTTTCCCAAAGAGGGCACGACCTGAGGGTCTTGATCAATATCCCATAGGTCAACAGGGACTTCACATAGTTTGCACTTCCCTTTGTCGGTCGCTGATGCCATCGTAGGTACTTCCAAGTCTAAACCCAAATCCTCAACTAAGTCTTTTACCAATAGTGTGTCCCAGAAGTCCAAATCCTTGACCGCCGCGATCTTTGCAACAGGTTCTGAGTTGGTAATGAAAGAAACATCCCAAAGTCTGCCATCGGCTAAAGAACGATTGACAGTCCAAACCTCTGCCCCCACTTGGATATTGACTATATCATCGACATCCCAAAGATCGGCTGGCGGGATAAGGTCCGTGACCATAATACTGTAGTCTTCCCCAGTCGAAAAAGGAACTGTAGGGCGTGGAAGTCCTTCATCAATGATGTAGAAGGTGGGGTCATGCTCGACATCTGACTCCGAGTTGCCGAGCCTGTCGATGGTAGAGGGGAGAAAGCATTCCCCTAAGACGCGGGGTTCTTCTTGAACGAAATCATCCTCGACAAAGTGAGACATGTAATCTGGCAAAGCGTAGCCTTGAAGAGGATTAGTGTCAAAATCCAACGGAAATTGCCAAGTGGGTTCAGAATCCCAATAGTATTCCTCTTCAAGAAGCAGAGGTTCGGGCTGTTGGAATAGCATATACAAGAAAATACCATCCAAAGGATCGAGCATCACTTGGTTGTGTCTGACTTGCCATTCTTCGTCCCAAGCCTGGTCATGCTCGGGGAGTGGGAGATACTCGGGGTGTGACGGGAAGCCTTCTGGCTCAAGTTGGTTCCACTCTTGGATTAAAGGAGCAGCATAATCATCACCGTCGGCTATAGACCAACCCACGGCCTACATGCTGAGTTTAGGCTCTTGCTCAAAGAATGTTGGTAGAGCAGCCCTGAATTGGCTTTCAAAGTTCCGAGAAGAACTAGGATCCGTTATGACCGGAATAGGATCACGAAGGGTCGAGGTAGGACCAAGTCGTATAGGCCGAATAAGGTCATCATGGAGATCACCAATGATTTCATTGAAGAGATCGAGGCCTGTCTGGAGGAGTTGAAGAGTTGGATTAGGACGGGAAGGTTCTCCAATGAACATGAGTTCTGCTTCTGACTCCAAAGGCATGGTTACGACCGGTTTGGGCTGATTCACTGGAATTAAGTGGTCAGTGGGGTTGAATATGGTGGAGCGAGGGTTGATTTGAGTGGAGCTGGAGGATATGTGGTTGATATGTGGAGCAGCATTGTGCTTTGGCATGGAATTGGAAAGGATGTTTGGTTTTTGAGATGGTGGAGGTGGAGCCTGAAGGGTCCCTTCATCTACAAGGTCTTGAATCGCATGACGGAGACGAAAGCAGGAGTTTGTAAGATGACCAGCCCCTTGGTGATAGGCGCAGTAGAGATTGGCTTTGAAACTGGGTGAAGGATTTTTGGGTAGAGGAGTTGGATCAAGAGGCTTCAGATGACCCGGTTAGATCAATTTTTCCATAACAGAGGATAATGGAGCCTCGAATGCGGAGAAACTGCGGGGTTGGTTACGAGGATGGTTGTTCTATAGAGTCTGCACTTGATTGACGTCGGCGATGTGATTGGTAGTGTTGGAGGAGGCATTGGTGCCACTGGTTGCTACGTTGGAGAAAGTCCCACCCCCAAACAGTGCTTTGGCATTGCCAGAATATGCCCGAGGTTTTGATTTCGGAGGGTTAGAGGATTCTCCTTTTGATAGAATACCACTTTGCAGCGCATCCTCTATGGCCAGGCCAGAGTCGAAGAAGGTTTCAAAGTTTGCCGATACTTGAACAAGAACCAAATGTTTAGCATAATTTGGCTGAAGATTGCGGGAAATGATGCGGAGTTGACCCCTTTCACTGGGACGTTCAGTCATTAGAGTGGCTTTGGCCCTCCACCTCTTGACAAACTCTGCGAAGGACTCCTTGGCTTCCATTTTGGTGGATTCAAGTTCCCGTGTCGTCATTTTTAGCAGGGAGTTATAACTGTATTGCGAAATAAACGCAGCAGCAATATCTTCCCAAGTCCTCCTCTTGGCAATGTCGAGCGACAAGAACCAATGGAAAGCCAGACCAGAGAGAGTCTGAGGGAACAGTTGCGACATGGCCTCCGACTCGACTAACAAGAGCTTCATAGCAGTGTGATAACTATAGAGATGAGTCTTAGGGTCACCACTGCCATCAAACTTGGCTAGGTCTGGCATTTTGAACTTGTTGGGAAGCTTAGCATTGGGATACAAACAAAGACGGTCCAAGTCGATTCCCCCGGCACTGATCCTTTCAGATTTAGAGACAGATTCCTCCAGCTTGGTGATCTTGGCCATAAGAGCAGCCAAATCAGGATTTTGAGCAAGCCTAACGACAGCAGGGTTCAGGTTTGCAGCTATTGGGCGAGCTTCTCTTGGATTGGGCTGAACTATGAGCCGCCCTGCATGATTCGGGTCCTCGACAAAGATGGGTTCTGCATGAACATCCTCATCGACCTCGCCTCCCACTTTTGCTACTGGCGGAAGACGAGTGTTAAAGAGGTCATTCAAACGAGTAACATTGGCATCTGTCTGAGCAGCCCTCTGTTGCATGGTGGCAATACTATTCTGAAGGCTTGTGAACATTGCTTCCACAGTGAGTGATTGAGGTTGATCTGCCATGACTGGTATTTCAGAGGAACTTGATGAACATGAAGGAGTTGGCGATGTCGGGGGTTTAACTTCCTGAATAACTGAAGACGAGCCTGACTGAAGAGTAGCCAACAAAGAACGCGGAGAGTCTTCCGTTGTGACTGACTGGGATTGTAACCTGACTAGCCTTTGAACCGGATTCTGATGCAGACGTTCCCAAGTGGGTTTGCCTTTCTGCTTCGATACTCTCCGTGGTGGTGCAATGATTCAGAACTTTGCTTGTAGTAAAGTAAGAAAAGGCTCAATAGGGGTCCTGCAATAACTTTAATCTAAATAAATGACTAAAGCAAAAGTGCAATCACCGTCGTCAGTGTCGTCCTAGACTCTAGATCTAGAAGAGAAGTCTAGCTTGAAATGTTCGGACACTACCAGAGCCCTCGGAAATCCTTTCGAAGGCGTATCCTTTGAATAGATCGATGAACACTAAGAGATGTCAGGATAGCCCAAGCCTTTGACTATTCCATTCTCGAAATTTCAACTTTGAACTTAGAACAACTCAGTGTAGATGACGTGATATCGGAACCGGGGCGGCGTAGGCGACACAGTGCCATAGCCTAAACAGTGTACATGCTGCGCACAATAACCAAGGTGGTACGAGTATCACAACATTCTCTCCGTTCCTTATTTTCTGTTTGAAACCTCGATTGGGTATATAGACAATGACTTAAAAGTCTTGATTTCCCAAAGTTTTGTTAATCTAAGGATTTTGAAAATTGGTAACATGCACCGTCGAGATGCATGACTCTTCATCAGGTCCAAAGCAGTGTCCTAACATTTTAAGACAAACTCGAAGAATTGAGACCACAGAAGTCGCCCTAAACATGCTCCTACGCAAACGGTATGTATGTACAGTGCATGCGATAGGGAAAGCAGTAACACGAAGACAGTTTATGAGGGTTAGATGCAAGTAAATCTTACCCTGTGGGTTCCTGTCCTAGTTTGAAGAGTGCTCATGCTTTGTATATGCAAAGGTTGGTTTTGGCTTGTAACGGGTTCCTCGGACTAGACCCAAGATATACCTCCCACTGCCCGCGTAATCGCAGAGCAACAGTCAAACAGTAGAATGACTCATCATCGTCAAAGGTTGTTGGTCATTCAGGATCCCCGAGCTCCGGTAAACCATGCTGGATTGCCAAAACGATCCAACGAGGCTTATCCCACATTGATGCAAATGAAGAACGCTGAAAATTGATTTTAAGAAAAGAAGAATCTCAAGACTGCAAAATGCCTTTTCAAATTTGGCTCACTTTATTTAGTCCATTTTAAAAGTCCCAGATTGGATTGGCCAGACACAATGTCCTGTTAAATCACCATTCCGACCTTCGGCAACGTGAAGCTCACCATTTTGACAAACTTTTAAAGAATTGTTCATAAGTGTATTAAACTTTCAAGCATGGATTAATATTGGTTCGATTGTCCCCAGTAGAGTCGCCACTGTTGGTAGCATGCCCTTCGAAAATTTCCAGATTTTCGAACGCGAGGGCCCGGAATCAAGGGAGCGCGTGCGCGGATAGCAAGCGCTCGCAAATACAGAGTCGCCACTCGGGTTTTGAAGGTCGGACACCCAAGGAACCGTATTTCGAAGCACCTGCCGCACTATTTGATTTGAAAAAGTTAAGGAACCAGTCCGTCATAACCATATCTGGGTTCGGTAGCTAGGTTACAAGAGGGGAAGGGTTTTAAGGCACCCCTCTCGTCCAATCCGGAGATCGGTCTGTACTTAAGCATTTTGCGAAAATATTTGCGATTCTTCTTTTATTTAACCAATTTTTAGCCAATTAAGGCGGGAAAACAGTTAATCGGGGATTTAAAACTATAACAATTTGTAGGATGTGAACAAGATTGCACGGATGAATGATATACGAGAAAATAAATGGGATAAGATCCAACACTATGGCTGGACATTAAAACAGTGCGTTGGAATGAATCTGATACATGCAGTAGCCAACTTGCATGCATGGATCTGCCAGCATGCAACTCAACCGTCGCGCATCAGACTCATACCATCGCGCGATGGTCATGTCCCTCCAACAGGTTCAATTTTACCTCCTTCTGGGCTCTGGAAGGACTAGTGCACACCCAGGATCAAACCAAGCAGTTTATATGTACTGAAAGTAAATAATAATTACAACAAGGGATAACAGGAATAAAACACAATCCCTAAACAGTAGGGGTACCAAAGTAGAGGCCTTTAGACCAAGTTGCCCATGCAAGGGCAATTGCTGGAAATAGGCTGACCATCGCGCGATGGAGTCAGTTCATCGCGCGAGTGTCATGACTGAACTTCCAGAAATTGCTTTGCATGCCTGGGCTCTGAGACATGTTCAGAAGCAACCCAGGGGCATTTCCAAGCTAATGAATAAGAGTTCTAAGTTAAACTATGAATTTTATCATGCAAAACAGTGAATCAATTTTAGTCATGCTTCACAGTTATTCATAACACTGATAAAACAGAAAATAAACTAGCGTCCCATCCCCACGAGGACCATTGCGCGCTGACGAGAACCGTCGCGCGCGTGGGAGTGCCAGTGCACGATTTCTTGTAACCTTGCTGACTTTAGGACCAGGACTAGTATAGATTACCAGCCTTGGCCCTGACAGCCCCCCTCAGGGATCAAAATAGTAAACAGTAGGGAATTATACCTTTGCTTGAGTGTTTTGAAAATGGATTGAACAAGGTGGTGTGCTTGGAAAATGAGTGTATGGATATGGTTTGAGTGAGGAGATATCAAGTGTGCTAGGGCTTATAGAGTCTTTTTTGCTTGAGAATTGGTAACCCAAGGTGTAATCCTTTGGAAGAAGAACCATGGGGGGTACTTATATGGCAAGAGGAGGTGTATGGTGGGTGAAGAACTTGGTTTAGCAACCAGCCGACAAGGCTGGCCATCTTCCCTTGGTGGAGGAAGAGGCCAACAAGGTGATGGGAGTAGTTGTGAGGGTGGTGCAACCCATGCACCTGCAGAACACAGTTCAGTCGACGAAAACGGGGTTCCTCAGGACAGTGGCCCCCTGATCATCACAAAATCCAACTGGAAAAAGGTGAAAGTGACAGGTGTTGACCATCGGCCGATGAAGTGACTCCGTCGCGCGATGGTTAAACCAGCCTCACGATGGTCAACAGTCAAGGCTTTGACTTTGACCAACACCTGGCAGATGGATCATTGCACGAGGAATCCAATAGATAGCGCGATGGTCAAATCTGAGGTCAGGGTTTTGATTTAGGGTATTTTGGGTTTAGGACGGGCTCCACTCACTCCAAACTCAAACCATTTCACTCTAAAGACTGTTTTTGATCTGATTCATCATCGGGGAAACAAGAAACCGAAAAAACAATGTAAAACAATTGGGAAACCAGATTGGGGTGTCTACAACCTTGTGAATAATGGAGTACTTCTTTATCACACCGGCAATGGACCGGTTGCAAAAGTGAGACCCTTGGTCACTGATTATAGCTCTCGGCATCCCAAATCTTGACAAAATGTTGTCCCCCAGAAATTCAACCACAACTGAATGATCGTTAGTGCGCGTAGGAATTGCCTCTACCCATTTGGAGACGTAGTCAAACCGCCAACAAAATGTAGAGGTACCCGAAGGATGAAGGAAGAGGGCCCATGAAGTCGATGCCCCAGCAATCAAAAACTTCAATGATCAAGATAGGCGAAAGAGGCATTTCATTCCGTTGCGTAACACACCCTAAAAGTTGGCACCAGGCACAATTCCAGCAAAAGGCAAAGGTATCCTTGTACAAATTGGCCAATAGAATCCACACTGCAAGATCTTAGCGGCAGTCTTTTTGAACGAGAAATGGCCACCACAAGCCTCCGTGTGGCAAAATTTAATCACATTTTGTTGCTCGGAGTTGGGAACACAACGACAAACAAGTTGATCCGCGCAATTCTTGAAAAGGTAAGGATCATCAAAAGTGAACCTTTTCACCTCCGCTAAAAACCAGCGCTTTTCTTGGGTATTCCAATGAGCCAGAGTCAATCTTGTCACCAAGTAGTTGACGATGTCCGCATACCAAGGAGCCGTGGAGATGGAAAACAATTGTTCATCGGGAAATGAATCACCCATAGGAATATGAGAAGTGCGGTCTTTGAATTCCAATAGAGACAAATGGTCGGCCATCACATTCTCTACGCCTTTCTTATCCTTGATTGTAAGGTCGAACTCTTGCAAGAGGAGAATCCACCTAATCAGGCACGCCTTGGCATCTTGTTTAGTGAAAAGGTATTTAAGCAAGGAATGATCGGTATAGACTATGATCGGAGCTCCCACTAAGTAAGACCGACACTTATCTAGTGCAAAGACAATAGTTAACAACTCCTTCTCAGTGGTCAAATAATTCATTTGGGCCTCGTTGAGCGTCTTGTTGGCATAGCAGATCACATACAGCTCTTTCCCTTTACGTTGTCCTAAAACAGCCCCGACAGCATAGTGACTCGCATCACACATGAGCTCAAAAGGCAATTCCTAATCCGAAGTCTGCACGATAGGTGGTGAAGTAAGACTGGATTTTAGCTTGGCGAAAGCGTCCTCACAAGCCGGAGTCCACTCAAACGGCACATCTTTTGAGAGCAAATGGCACAACGGCCGAACAATGGCACAAAAATCCTTTATGAACTGTCATTAAAAACCGGCATGTCCCAAGAAAGAACGGATGTCCTTCAAGCATTTCAGAGTAGGGAGGTTCCCAATTAAGTCAATCTTGGCTCTATCCACCTCGATACCCTTGGATGACACAATGTGGCCAAGAACGATGCCTTCAGTTACCATAAAGTGGCATTATTCTCAATTCAACACCAAGTTCTTTTCCTCACACCATGCTAACACTAGCCTCAAGTTGGTGAGATATGCCTCAAAAAAGTCGCCAAACACGGAAAAGTCGTCCATAAAGACCTCCACGATCTTCTCCACCATGTCGCTGAAGATTCCCATAATACATCGAGAGAAGGTGTTGGGGGCGTTGCAAAGCCCGAACGGCATACGTTGATAAGCAAAGGTCCTGAATGGGCATGTGAAAGTTATCTTGTCTTGGTCCTCCAAAGCCACCTCAATCTGGTTATAACTAGAATACCCGTCAAGGAAGCAATAGAACTTATGGCCGGCCACCCTCTCCAATATTTGATCGATAAAAGGAAGAGGAAAATGGTCTTTTCTCTTACTAGCATTTAGTTTCTAGAAATCAATGCACACTCTCCAACCGGTTTGAACACGCATTGGGATGAGTTCGTCCTTGTCATTCTGCACCACCGTGACTCAAGACTTCTTTGGCACCACTTGAATTGGGCTCACCCACTTTGAATCCGCAATGGGTAGATAATCCCAACATCCAACAAATTAAGACCCTCTGCTCGCACGGCATCTTTCATTATTGGATTCAACCGCCGTTGAGGTTGGCGAGATGGTTTGATGTCATCCTCCAAGTATATGCTATGGGAACAAAGAGATGCATCGATGCCTTTAATGTCGGTTATGGTCCATCCGATTACTTTGGAATGCTTTCGTAGCAAGGTAATTCCAACTCTTGAAGCTCCTCAAGGGGGGAGGAGATCACTACCGGATATGTTTGGCCATCGCCAAGATAAGCATACTTGAGTGTGTCCGATAGCTCCTTTAGTTCAAGCTTCGAGGGTTCCACACTAGACAAAACAGCTCACTTCTCAATCAGGGGTAACTCCTCAAATTTCGGGATCCAAGGGTTGATGCCACACACTTCCTCCTCATCAAACAAGGAACACAAATACGCAACTTTGGGGGAGTCAAGAAAATCGGTCTTTGCGGAAATAAGTGCTAACTCTAACTCATCCTTGCAAAGGAACTCATCCACGTGGTCTTGAACTAGAGAGTCAATCATGTGAACTTCGCATACATCGTCATCATCACCCATTTGGCTGCCTATGTGAAACATGTTAACTTGCATCTTCATATTTCCAAAACTCATGTTGAGTAAACCATCACGACAATGAATCACAGCATCAGCCGTTACTAAAAACGGGCGTCCTAGAATGATTGGAACTGATGCTTGAGCCGCTGGTACTGGACAAGTGTCTAAAACAACAAAATCAACCGGATATACAAATTGGTCAACTTGAACAAGTACATCCTCCACCATGCCCTTAGGAACTCGAATACTCCTATCTGCCAATTGTAGTGTCACTCGGGTTGGCTTCCTATCTCCCAAGCCAAGTTGCTCATACACCGATAAGGGTAGGAGATTCACGCTTGCCCCCAAATCAAGAAGAGCTTTCTCTACAACCTTGCCTCCAATTGTGATGGATACCATAGGACACCCCGGATCGTTATACTTGGGCAAAAGGGCCGATTGAAAAAAGAGAGCTCACTTGCTCGATCAAAAACACCTTCTTCTGAACTTGGAGCTTGCGTTTATGAGTACACAAGTCCTTAAGAAATTTGGCATATGACAAAATCTGTTTAGTAGCATCTATCAAGGGAAGGTTAACCGTCACTTGCTTGAGCACTTCATAGATGTTGGTGTTCAAATTTGGTTTGGACGGTGTCCTTAGTCGGTTGGGATATGGAGCGGGAACGATGAAAACTTGCGAAGCATCAGTTTCCTTTCTCCTCTACCGTAGGAGCTTGCTTGAGAGATTCCCCATTTACTATAGTTGACTTAGATGGTGCCGGAAAAGGTAGTAAGATAGATGTCACCGGCGGCTCCACTTGAGCATTGTCAATAGTCTTCCCACTTCTCAACGAAATAATGGCTTTGGCTTGCTCAGAGATAGTCACTAAAGAGCTACCAATCAAATATTGACTTTGAGGGTTCGGTTGAAGTTGAGACGGGAACTTCCCTTTCTTTTGTTGTAAAACACCAATCGCTGTAGTCAATTTGCCCACTTGATTTCGAATGTCGTTCATAGCTTGAGCACTCTGCTCATTGGTAGTGGCTTGCATTTGACAAAACACATTCATAATGTCCTCCAAAGATCGCCGTGGAGGTGGTGCTTGTTGTTGTTGAAATTGATTTTGCCCTTGAAATTGACCGGATGGCATAAATCCTGGAGGGCCTTGAATTGCAGAGAACCGTGGTGGGCCTTGAAGCTGAGGTTGCCGCCAAGTTTGATTCTAAACAAGAGGACCTTGCGAAGTCGACAAGCCTCCTGCCTCATTTTGGTTATTCCAACAGAATGCCAGATTGGAACGCAACCCCAGATTGAAAGTATTAGAATACAGATCCCAACGTTGGTTCAATGCACACACCTCTTTCGCGGGAAGTTGACTAAAGTGGTGACGGAGGGCGGGAATGGTATGGCAATTGTCGGTCGAATGTCCCACCATCTCACAAATCACACACGTCTCCTCCACTTGGCGAACTTCCTTTACCTCTTTAACTTGGACTGCATCCAGCTTCATCTTGTCCAACTTAGCCGACAGCTCTTCCAACTTCGTCTCAAAAACATTGTGCTCGCTTACCGAGAACTTGCCGGAGTCACTCGGGCCTTGATTTCTCATTGCCTACTCACCAGGATCTATGTATTGCCAAGTCTGGGCCCTCTCCGCCAAAGCATCCAAGAACTCCCAAGCATCATCGGGATTCCTTCCCATAAAATCGCCACTTCCCATCGTGTCAAGGAGCTGCTTGCTATCCCAAGTGCAACCCAATAGAAATAGTTAATCAAAAGGTGCATAGGGAAGTTGTGGGCATGCGTGCCCTTTTCTTCTTTTTGGGAAAAGGATTCCGTTCCCTTCCCAAGGAGAGAAAAATGTCGGTTCGCGGGAGCGCTTTTTAGCTGGACGTCAAGCGCTCACGAAAATACAGAGTCGCCACTCGGGTTTGAAGGTCCGACACCCAAGGAACCGTATTTCGAAGCACTTGCCGCGCTGATTGATTTGAAAAAGTTAAGGAACCAGTCCGTCATAACCATATCTGGGTTCGGGAGCCAGGTTACGAGAGGGGAAGGGTTTTATGGCACCCCTCTCGCCCAATCCGGAGATCGGTCTCTACTTAGGCATTTGCGAAAATACTTGTTTTGCGATTCTGTTTGATTAATCAATTCTTTAGCCAATTAGGGCGGGAAAACAGTTTAATGGGACTTAAAACTGTAACATGTTTGCAGGATGTGAATGATAGCATGGATGAGCAGTTAGTATAGGATGAGAACAGACTGTTGTGGGAGTTTAAACAAACTGGGAGGCCCCTGTTTTGGAGTGATGTGCGCAGGAAGAAACCAGCATGCACTGAACAAGTCACTGCATGCTGTTTTACTCCTGCGCGCACAACTCCAAAACACGCGCGAGTCGGTGAGCTCAAACCCACATCTTTTTTTCTCAAACCCTCTGGGCTCTGGAAGGACCAGTGCACACCCAGGACAAACCACGCAGTTTATAGGCAGCATAATATACAGTTTAAAATAGTTTAAAGCCTTACAAATTAATAAAACACCCCATAAATAGTGTGGAGACAAAATAATGGCCTAAAACTAAGCTACCCGGGCAAGGCCACTCACTGGTCAGAGGCAGACTATCGCGCGACGGAGCCATTCTGGTGCTCGAGGGTGCGCCCTTGCGCTCTATCGCGCGATGGAACCAGTCTAGCGCGCGATGGTGCGCCCTGGCGCGATGGAGCCAGTCTGGCGCGCGATGGTGCGCCCTGGCGCAACCAGATCAGTACTTGGTTTACACATTTCTGGGTTCTGGGATAGGTCCAGAATGATCCCAGGGGTACCCCAAAATAGCAGAAATACAAATCAACTACATACTAGCAGTTTCTAACAAAGGAAAGCAGTAAACTGGTTTTTAACATGCTTAACAGTTATCTATAACATAATAAAGCACAAAACAGTAGGAACCAATCCCCACGCGGACCAGCGAGCACAGACTAGGACAGTCGCGCGCGTGAGTGGGTCTGTCGCGCGCTGGTTCATACCACAACGATTTTGAAACCTTGCCAGCTTTAGGACCAGGACTGGTATTGATTACTAGCCTTGGCCCTGCCAGGCCCCCTTAGGGATCAGAACAGAAAACAGAACAAAGGTAAGCTATACCTTCGGTTTTGAGTTTGAAAGAGTATTTGAGCTTTTGATTTTTGAAGTTGATTGGGGTGTTAGAGGATTGTTGAGTGTGAGAAAATGGGGAAGAACAAGCTATGTTCTTGGATGAGGTGTGAGAATGAAGGATGGTGTGTGTAACCCTTCTTCAAATTTTTTGAACCCTTTAAATGGATGAACAAAAGGGGTATTTATAGGGAGGAATGGTGAATCTGGTTGGTGCCAGGAGAGGAGTTCAGCCAGTCCACGAGGCTGGCTGAAGTTGCATTGGTGGCCAACTGTCCTCCTTTAGAAAGGTTGGTGGTAGGTTGGATCGTCGCGCGACGGAGTCAGTCTGTCCCGCGATGGTGCGCCCTGGCGCTCTGTCACGCAATGGAGTGAGTCGGGCGCGCGATGGTGCACCCCGACGCGGGATGGTTGCGCCCTAGCGCGCATCAGTAGAGTTTTTGGTTTTTTGAAGTGGCTTAGGCTAGGTTAGGTTCAAGGGTTTTGCAAACACTCAAAGCTCAAACACACTATCATTCCCAGGGTGTTCTTGATCCATTTCATCATCGGGGAATCAAAAACCGTAAGTAAACTAATCTGGAAGCCCAGATTGGGGTGTCTACAGAAGTCATGATGTGGAACAGCGGCAAGTAAATCCTTATAGCGTTCCTAATACTTGTAAAAGACCTCCCCATCCCGTTATTTAAAATTCTGAATTTGATCCATGAGAAGCTTTGTTCGGCTTACCGGGAAAAATTTCGTGGTAAACACATCCTGAACCTCACCCCAAGTTTGCAAAGATCATGGCTTCAAAGAATGGAACCATTTCTTGGCCTTATCTTTGAGCGAGAAAGGGAATAACTTTAGTCGTGCTTGGTCTAGCTGCCCCGGGCTTGTCACAAATGTATCAACAATAGTCTCAAATTCCCAAATATGATCATAAGGATCCTCAAGTTCACGCCCCCGAAACTCAGTTATAACCCAATGATATTCTAGCTTGAAAGCAAATGCATTGGCGGCCGTGGTGTTTGGAACTACAATCGGTGAAATGTGCAGAGCCCTTTCCGGAGTTAGATAATCCCGCAAGGTTTGAGCCGGTGGATCCGCCATTGGCCTCAAAGGAGGAGATAACTTATGCAATGGAGAATATGCCTGAATGATACTACATACTCTCGAAGGAGAAGCAGATCTATGCAGCCGGTTTGAAAAAGGGCTACGATAGACTTTAAGCATATGACCTACACAAATCTAGTTAACCAGACTAGAGGGGTTATGCCGCCGCCTCGTTCTCAATATAGGTCAGTGGGGTTATGCCACCGCCACGTTATATAAATAAAAAGTAATAAAAGACAATTGTTGCTCAATCTAGCTTCACTACACCTCAAGTCCAATTGGTGGCTCAGTTAGAGGTATCCGCTAAGTCGAGTTCAAATTACACAAAGAAAAATAAATGGAGTACTCACAATGGTTTGTCAATCCTCCAAATAAGCTATAATAAGAATTCCCCAGCATCAGTGCCAAAAATGCTTATGCCACAACCTCGCCTTCGAATAAGGTTGAACACCCCAAGCGTAAGGCTAGATCATTGAAAGCATAATATCTGGAAGTCCGGGATTGTACCCACAGAGATTCGAATATAGCTTAATCGGATTGCTTTAAACGGTGGAAATGCTAAATAAAAAGACTAGAAATGTGCTTTAGAATCTAAAAGAGGCAAGTCTAGGGATCATCTATCCCTCGACAAAGGTCGTTATAGGTTCTCAATGATAACTCAAGCGAGAGTCACGACTGCGTGCTCACGCTCGGAATATTTAGCTTTAAAGACTACGTTTATCGAAAGATGTGATTAATCGGAACTAAACTAATCTATTTTTGCTAATGAATCTAACACGTAGAAGGCCACGAGCCCTCGGTATGTTGCTTGCCAAGACCGCTTGAATAAACGACATATTAAGGAGTTAACACCCCTTGCTTAGACCAAAATGGCTAGGTTAATCCAATTACGAAAACCATGATTTTAAGCCTGAAGGTTCGAGAACCAAACAACAACCTAAGTCATTGGGAAAGAATATCCCAAGACTTAGCCCACCATACTACTCACTCATATTAAAAAGACTAGAAATCATGCTAATTATTGACAACATATTTAACCGATAGAAACGAAAATAAACTTGATATTAGTGAAGATCTAAAGAGTAGCTACAACATTAATACTTGAATAATTAACAAACAACTTAAACTTACAAGTGTTCTTGAAGGAAATGACTTAAAAGCTTAAAAGGGCTTTAATGGAGTAAAAACTAGAAAGTGTAATGAGCTAGGTACAAGAGAGAGAGAGAGAGAGAGAGAGAGAGAGAGAGAGAGAGAGAGAAAGAGAGAGAGAAAGAAAGAAGGGTCTATTTATACAAAGTGGCACACACTCTCTCTTTTCCAAAATATCCAAAAAAAGGGCCAAAAGTGGAAACTTACCACTAAAGGAAAGTTAAAAGCTGTCAAAAAGCATGTCGATAAGCCTTCCGTATCGATACAAAAGTAAACGTATCGATACCGAGCCATCTTTTCTGTATTTCAAATATTCCCCGTAGTGAACCTGTATCGATACGCTGAAGGCTGAATTCCTCTCTGTTTTGAAACCATATCGATACCGAGGCATCTCTTAGGCATCTCCAGTTCTTCGTGCCCCTAGTGCCACCCGATGACATATGGCATTCTCCAACCCTTCGGTTCTTCGCTCTCATGCGTCGACGACTGCCTTCATAAGGCCTCGATCACTCAGATACCCTCAAGGGTTGTCAAAGGTGGCAAACCACGCCCTTTTATTACGTATTGCCTGAAATGATCAACAAAATACCTTACACGCAAAATTACCATAAACGACAAATAAACATAGGATGAAACGACATAAAATGGGACTGGTCACACCAAATCTCTACAAAATTGGGTGTTTATCACCTTACTTGCCTTTCCCTACTGGAACTAGAGCCTTTGACCCGGATGGCCTTTCTATTGTTGGTCAGAACGATGTCTCGGAACTAAGGAGGTTAAGCAAGTTGGCCCAATTCAGGCCCCGATTCATAAACTAGGGTGCGCCCAAGGCCCCTGTGGCAAATGCCAAAAGACCTATTGTTCAAGCTGGCTCCGCTACTTCTTTAAGGATCTTCAGCCCGCGAAGACGGTGAACCTTGGGGGACAACGAGACTTCTTTTCTAGTCCTCAATATCAGCAACGCCTTTACATGGCGGGTTTCTTCACCTACTTTCTCTCATACTTCGTCCTTCCTAACTATCCGCTGGAGAGCCTTTCACCAGCCATCTTTCCACTCGCAGTGCTGCTAATGCGAGGGAGCCAAATCCCATAGCACTTCTATTCTTGGGATCCCTTCACCACTTGCTAGACTTGATCCATTCCGACCTTGCCAGGTCCCTCGGGAGGTGTGACCATCTCACCATGGCTCACACCAGCTTCCTACTTACATACTTCAACGAGCATTTTTTGATCATCGCGTCGGTCCTGCGAACCTTAGTAGCCATAAATCAACTGTCCCGTGCTAAACGATGGTATGGGACCACCGGTAATGCCTCATGGTACGAGGCTTGCAATGTCGCGACAAACTTCACTGCACGGCCTTTTAGCTCTGCTTCTTTGGGCGTTGTTGGTATAGGCCAATGCCTTTTTCCTACCCGCGCCTTCATCTCGGCCGCGAGCGGCGGCGACTCTATTGCACAAGCGGTTGTCAATGCTACTCTCACCGTCATTCCCGGGTGGCTCCCCTACGTTAGCAACAAAGCTTGGAGCGTAACCCTCTATCGCCCGGATCGCTTCGCTAGGTAGTTAGGGTTTGATCAATGAGTGTCGGGGGATGCTCCAGCATGACCTTCCTTTGTGGATTCTCAGCTTCGCTTTGTGAGGCCGCACACTGCTAATGTAGTAGAGCGTTTCAAACATCTGTCCATCCCTGAGAGAAGCAATATCGGGCGCTACATTGCGGATTTCCGCTTACTTTGGCTACGGAAATTGGATTCCTTCTTGAACTTCATGAGCGAAAATGCAAATATTCCTGAGGAGTTCGAAATCAGACAGCGGGATACTTCTCTGTGGGCCGTGACCGACGCTTGTAAGCCCGACTAGTGCGGCTCCCACAATAGGTGGGGTGTGACTGTGGCGTAGCCCCTGAACAAAGATTTTCCAATAGGGCCTCATCTCGCGCCCCCAGCCGCTGCACGATGTGCTCCCACGTAGAGCACCTTAGGAAGAACACAGCCTTCAGCCACGATAGAATCAACGCAGCCGGCTTCTTTGCGGGCACCCCCGGCGGGGGGCGGCCAACGTTGAAAGCATCTCCGCACGGTATGAGTTTTTTCCTTGCTTCACACATTCTGTTGATCCTATTTCGTTATTCTGATACTTCAAAATTTCAACTATGCCTTCAACAACAAGAACTAGATGCCCGCACTTTTGTGGAGTATGAGCGGCCAATAGTTGCCACGGGGGAGGAGGCAGAAGAGACTGCAGCTGGGGGGGAAAGACGGGAGACACCTCGGCTGCTCCTACCAAGTGTCGCCGTATTGAGGCTACGTCTTTTTTTGTTGCATTGTTGTTTTTGCTGATTCCTTCCAATTTCTGACATTCTTGATTTGTTGTTGAACTTTCTTGAACAGCCATGGTGGACGAGGATGAGGAGGAGGATGATGATAATGGTGATGATGTGCCCATCAGCATTCTTCTAGAGTCTAAGTGGGCTCAATCTTCTCTTCTCACGGTAGATGCTGCGAACATTGTGGACGTCCCTGATTCCCTCGAGGAGACTAGGGAGGCGGAGCTTCTTCAGCCCTGCGCGGAACCAATCCTCTACCCACGACCGGAACTGCAATCCTCCGCGATGCTTGGAGGTACGTTTAGACCCGAAATGCCTTTACTCGTGGACCTTGGAGGGGATCCCAACACAGTTTCTTTTGAGTCTTCCCCTTCTTTTGAAGAACCTGATAATTTCATCCGCTATTCCACTGATCTAGATCCTTCTCCTTCTCGTGCAGCCACTTTGGAGATCCGCAAACCCCCGCAACCAACGTATTATCGTGAGTCCGTAGGCCAGGATGACAACATGGGAGAATCCGTTATGGTGGCGGCAATTCATCACCTGAGGGAGGAAGAGGAGTATAACATCGAAGAACTGCCCTGTCTTACCACGGGGGGACCTACTGCGGGATTGCACGGGACTGGATCAACTTCCACCCCTTCGGATTCTCAACGGCGGCTTTCTTCTACTGGTGTCGGGATCCGTTCTACAGACAACTTCCTGGACCGAGTGGCTTACCACTCTCTGAGTTGTTCTAATGCTTCTATGCTACGAGGCCCCCAACCCACCGTAGGAGGTGACTTGGCCACAGACGCTAGCAGCCCACACTCCCCTATGTCCTCTACTTCTCAAATTCCCTTACCTCATCCGTCTACGAGGCACACTCCCACTTCGCCGGTCGAACTCCCAGTCCCTTTTGTGGACAGATAGCTAGAGGTAAGCGAGGAATCTTTGGTTGACCCCACATCCATTACTACTTCAGATCTGGGTCTTCTATTTAAAGATGTGGTTTTTGCACAGACTAACAATATTCTTAGAGGCCAAGGCAGCACCATTCTTGGGAATTTTGCAGCTAATCTTGATATGGGGGAACAAAATCGAGAGGTAAAGTCTAGAGAGCAACCTCCCCACGAGCCAAGCCCTGCCGCAGGTCGTGGGAAAGAGCTAGCGAGCCATGGCACGAGTCCGGCTATAGCCGAAAGGGCCGGGTCTTCCGTCGGGGTGCCAATCCACCTGTTTCCCGCGGGCTATCCTGTTGATGAGGCTTACTACCCGCTCCTCAATGCCATAGCCTGGGCCCACCCGAAGACTTTTGACTGGTTCAAACCTTGGATGGCCTGACTCAGGTCGATGCTTTTGAGAGACCTTCATGACCTGATGATGCCTTAGGCGCAGCTGCGTTTTAATGAGTGCACCATTGCCATGGAAACAACTATGCAAGGGCTCGTGCGGGACATGGTGAATTTGGGCTTCGGCTTGGGCTGGCTGGGTGAGAGGGGTTCTGCACTCAGGGCCGTGGGAGATCAAGCAGCTCTACAACCTAAAATCCTGAGCCTTTTCTGCCCAGATGGAGTCTACCAAGCAATACTTGGCGGAATTGGAGGCCAAGCTAGCCCAAGCCAGGTGACAGAACGCATAGCTAGCTGTCGTGGCACTGAACCTCGCCGATCCTGACCCCAATGGCTTCATCTTCAGGGAGTTGGCGTCTTAGGCTTTTTCTACCACACCCCCCCCCCCCCCCCGGACCTTTTTTTATCACATGTATCATTACTTTTTTCATTTTTCATTATTACGAATAAAAGATGGCTTCATGAATACTTGTGCTTCCTTTATCATTTCTCGCGCTTTGACTGTCTTTATTAACGCTATTGCGATAAACATTAACTCCGCGGGTCATACTTTGACCGCCTCTATTTTTAACATTATCTCTATTGATAATTGTTAACTCTTTTTATCTTTCTCTCGCGGATCATACTCTATCCGCCTTTGTTTTAACACTATCTCTACTGATAATCATTAACTCTTTTTTATCTTTCTCTCACGGATCATACTCTGTCCGCCTCTGTTTTAACATTATCTCTATTGATAATCGTTAACTCTTTTGCCAGTGGGATTGCTGGGCAACTCTCCGCGGAAGTCCACGCTCTTGTAACCTGCTATTTGAATAACTAGTTAATTGATGGAGAGTGGTGGAGATGTTTTCTCCACAGCACTTGCTCATGCTTTGGCTAGTGTACAATTATATGGGAACAGTAAAAAAAAGGAGAACATTCTGATAATTCATTGATTTTTTCCGAGCAACAAGCCCGCTCATTCATATTATAAGATCATGAAGCACCCTAAGGCATAACAAACCACTTTTCATTTGATTAAGACAACATTAACAACGAAATAAAAGAAATGGCCTAATAAAACACCTTCTCCCTGCTCTTCTTTCTATGGATAAAACTTCTTGATGCACTTGGAGTTAACCGCTCTGGTCTTGAACCCATCCTTTACGCCAGTTAGATGGTAGTACCCACTATCGGATGCCTTGGTGACTTCATAGGGCCCTTCCCACCTAGGCGTGAACTTTAGGGCCTTCAAGTCGCTCATGACTTCTGTTGTTGACTTTCAGACCAAGTCTCCCATCTAAATGTTTGTAGGATCACACCTTTGTTGTAATATCGAGCCACGAAGTCCCAATACTTTTCCTGCACCAAGGCCGCGGTGACTCTTTTCTCTTTTAAGGCTTCTAAGTCCGCTCAACTTCCTTCCGTGGAGTCATCCATTGCTAGAATCATCCTTCCAGAAGGAACGCTCAGCTCCGCGGGTAGGACTGTCTCCGCCCCGTAAACCAAGCTAAAGGGACTGGCACAAGTAGGCTTCATTTTTGAAGTTCGGTAAGCCAAAAGAGCTATTGGTAAGTGATCCGCCCAGGTACCACCGCGTTCATCTAATAACTTACTCAGAATCCGTATAAGGGTCTTGTTCGTCGCTTCTGCCTGCACATTGCCCTACGGGTAGTAGGTGCTGGAGGTGCAGTAATCTACCGCATATTCGTCGAGGAGGCTCCACACATGACGATTGATGAATGGAGTCCCGTTGTCCAACAGAATCATTTTAGGTATACCAAATCTGCAAATGATATTTTCTTTGATGAATCTTAACACTACATCTCCAGTAGCCCTTCCCAGTGGCACTGCTTCTACCCACATGGTGCAAATTTCTATAACCGCTAGTATCCATCTATGCTTCCGCGAGGCTGGGGTGATTGGCCCAACCAAATCCATGGCCGAAGTATGAAAAGGGTATGGGGCTCATATGGAATGTAATTCCACGGAGGGGGCGTGAACCAAATTTCCAAATTTTTGACACGCTTGGCATCTCTGGACATGGCACTTGTCGTCTTTTTCCATGGTGGGCCAAAAGTATCCAAGATGGACCAATTGCTCTCAAAGCTTCTCAACCCCTAATGTTCAGTTTCGTGCGTCTTTTGCAACATTTCCTTTGCTTCTCTTTTGTCTATGCACCTCTGTGGCATCCCATCAAGGGTCTTTCTGAATAAGAAGCCTTTCTCGAGGAAGAAACGTCGTGCCCCACGGACCACCCTCGCTATTTCCACCCGCTCCATTGGTAAGGACCCTTCTTGCAGGTAGTTAATGTACACCTGCCTCCAGTCTATCTCCTGATCATCAATGCATACCATAGACCACTCCAGCTTGACCTCATACAGAGAGCACCGCAGGCAATTCTTCGCGGTCGCATCGGCATCTTTCTTCATACTTGGCCAATAATACCCCTGTCTCTGAATTCTCCTATATAAAGCTATATCGTTCTCTCCGCAGCTGTTGTCATGGATTTGACTTAGCTTCTCTTTTGCTTCCTCCAAGCTGACACACTGCGCAAACCAACCCTGAGGGGTGCGGTGATATAACTCTCTACGAAGGATTATGAAACAAGAGAGTTCTGCGGTGGACATAAGTCCTGCACCAGTGGTTAGCTGCACTTTGATGGCTCCCCGCCAGTCTTTGGGTGGCTCGGAGAAATCATCTATCGCGGACAGCTCAAACATCTTTGTGATTTCTATGTATGCCTTTCCTTCTTCAAACTCTGTTCTTGCCCCCAGGGTTGCGAGGGCATCCGGGAACTGGTTCTCTGACCTTGGTTTGTGGATGATGCTGACATGCTTAAAGAATTTCATCAACTTTTGCAATGTTGTTCGATATGGCGCCAGTGTTGGCTCTTTTAGTTCGTACACCCCCTCTGTTTATAAAACCACCAGTTTTGAATCCCCTACTATTTTTAAGTGCCTGATCTTTCTTTCCTTTGCCGCTAGCAAGCCTATGATCAAAGCTACATATTCCGCTTCATTGTTGGAACAGGGAAAACTTAGTTTATAGGCTAAATGACATTTCTCTCCTTCATCACTCTGCAAATACAATTCCCGTGCCACCAGATCCACTCCCCGCGGCCCCATCGAAGCTAAGCGTCCAATCATGTTGTTCGTGTTGGTTGCGAGAGCTTTGAAACCATCTCCTGGTAATGATTCTTTGAGTGGCTTACACTGTCCGCTTGGGAATCGAGCTAAAAGGTCCGCAAGTGCTTGGCATTTAATGGCTTTTGGGGTGACGCAAGAAATGTCGAACTCTGTCAAGGCCAATAACCATCACGCAACCCGCCCTGTAAAGGCTGGCCAGGATAGCAGATATCTTATTGGATCACACTTGGTAACAATCTGTATAGGGAACGATAGGAAGTATCGTCTAAGCTTTTGTGTAGTGAAGACTAGGGCTAGGCAATGCCGCTCTATGGCTATGTACCTCTTTTATGCTCCTTGGACCTTCCTGCTGAAGTAATAGACCGGGCACTCCATCCCATCTATTTTTTGCACCAGCAGGGCCCCAATGGATCTCGGGGTGGAGGTCAAGTAAAGAATCAGTGGCTTTCCCACGACTGGGGCCACCATAGTTTGGGGGGAGGTCAAAGCTGTCTTAATTTTCTCAAAAGCCTTGTGATGCTCACTCTTCCATTTGAACCTCGCATTTCCCTTTAGTAAGTCCGCGAATGGTGCTGCGATTTCCGCTATTGTGGGGATAAAGCGCCAGAGATAAGATACCTTCCCTAAAAACTATTTGAGCGTCTTCTAGGAGTGGGGCGGGGGCATCTTTGTAATGGACTTGATTTTGGCCCAATCCGCGTCAATCCCATGCCTATGAACGAGGAACCCCAGAAACTTTCTTGATGTCACTCTGAACGCGCACTTTAGGGGGTTCATCTTACGATTGAACTTTCTGCATCTGCTGAACACAATCACTAAGTCCATGAGGTGATCACTTCGCTCCTTTGACTTTACCACCAAATCATCCATGTAATCCTCGATTATCCGTTGCATTAAGTCATGAAAAATTGTTGTCATTACCCGCTGATAAGTTGCTCCCGCGTTCTTCAACCAAAAGGGCATGACTGTGTAGTAAAAATTACCCAGCGGGGGTTCGGAACGATGTCTTTTCTGCATCCTCTGGCGCCATCTTGATTTGGTTATACCCGCTGAACCCATTCATGAAAGAAAACAACTGATGGCCCAATGTGGCATCCACCAATGTATCGATGTGAGGTAGCGGGAATTCATTGGGGCAGGCTTTGTTAAGATCGCGAAAATCTACCCAAATTTGGATCTCGCCATTCTTTTTCTTCACCGGAACAATGTTTGCGAGCCATTTGAGGTACTATATTGGTTGAATGAAGCCCGTTTTTCTCAACTTTTCCACCTCGCCCTTGATCTATCCCTCTAAGTCGGGGTGGTATTTCTGCTAGGACTGCTTGGCTGGTTTGGAGTTAGGAAAGACGTCTAGATGGTGTGCCACTAGCGCGGGATCTAAGCCTGGCATTTCCTTGTAATGCCACACGAAGACGTCTGAGTTGTCGCATAACAATGTGATTAACTTCTCCCGAAAATTCCCCTTCTAACATTTTACTTATGAAGATAGGCTTGAGGGCGCCTGCTCCGTTGTTTAAATCAGTTTCCTCTAGCAGTTCCTGATGAGGCCTGGGTTCATCCTACATACACTCTAGCGTAGACTCAGGCTTTTGTATGAGTTCTTCATCTTCTATCGCGGCACATGTCCCGCTGGGGCCAGCGGTTTCAAGCTTACCCGGTGGACCGTCATAAACAGTATACCGTCTTCCATCCTTCCTTCACCTTAGTGATCTTCCTGGGGCGGCGACCTCTGTTGCGATAGGGTCTCTTACCCGCGTTTCGTCTTTCTCCTCTTTGATATCATCCCACTTTAGGATCTTTACCCCGTGTGGCCTCGCGGTGATTGCTTGGACTACCTCGCTCATCTCGGAGAAATACACCGCGTCTGAGAGGTGAGCCTCATGGGTGTTGAACGGGTTTTCTGAAGCGTGAAAAGTGACCTTCTTGCCAGCCCAAACTCCCTTCAAACATTGATGGTAGCTCGATGGTACTACCGCGTATTTATGCATCCAGCTAGGGCCTAGAATGATTTGATAATTCGGATCCGCATTGATGAGATGGAACTTTGTAGCCGAGGAGATTGCCCCCACTTTAAGGTCTACCACAACATATCCTAGGGACTGTCTCTTGTCCCCTCCGAAACTAGTGACGGTGATTGGTGATTCAACTATCCGATTCTCCTGAATTTCAAGCTTCCTAAAAGTCGATAAGGGCATCAGATTGATGAAAGCCCCATAGTCAAGGAAAGTGCGCTTCAGCTCCGTCCCGTTGACGTGAGTGGTGACATACAACGATCGGTTATGGGGGTATGGCACCCTTCGATCCGCATTTGAAAAGTCACTAAATTCGACTTGTCTTTGATTGTCAGTGGAACTGACCCCTCCGTGGACATGCATGACTCATGGTGGACTTCCGTGATACTGATGATGGCCTTCATGATTTCTAGTCTTGCGGCTGGTGTGAAACCAAAATCATCAAAGAAAGTTCGAAACTTCATACTGTTTTGTAAGGCTCAGGCTGAAGCATTGGGATCAAACTTAACCACGGGAGCCGCATGGTCCCCAAAATCCTCGATGATTTCATAGCAGGAAACCATGTAGGCCCATGCCTCCTCGTCCTCCTATTCCATGTAGGAATAGCCATCTGAATCTTCCTCGTCTTCGTACATGAACGGATAGCATTCCGCCATGTTGACCGCTCATTCACGGTTCTCGTGGATTGGGTAGGGCTCCACGCAAATATCGCTTCACCCTATCTGCAATTCGTTAGCATTTTGTTTCCGCCTGAACAACCTCTTAAGCAACCAACAGTCATTGGTTGGATTTTTAGTGTGGCGATGGTAAATGCAGTATCTTAGGTTTTCGCGATCCTCTCGCGTAGGCTAATACTCGACACGAGGGAGCTTTCGTTCCCCATCCGCTACCCATGTGTTTACCAGGGCCCATACTTCATCATGCTACAAGGGTAATCTAGCATAGGTTCAAAGTCGCGCTCTCTCCGCTTCCTTCCTCCTCCTGCCTGCTGGTTCCCTGACGCGTCCGCGACAGTGACAGATGTGCCCGCAGCTTTGGTCTTCCAACTATCCTTTTTGGCGGGTTTGACAACATAGCGAAGGTTATAGGCAGACTCCAACAAGGTGGAAAAGGTTCCCAACTTCTGGTTGATAAGGAACATTTTGAATTCATCGTCATTCCACCAATACAGATTTCCACTAGCTGAGCCTCTTTGGCTAACTCGGTGTAATCGACTGTGCGATCCTGGAATCTTTTAATGTACTCCACGATGTCCTCAATCGTCTGAATCTCTTTCGTTAGGCTGATTACCTTCACTTTCTCGCGGACTTGGAAGAATTTAGCATAACTGTTGTTCACCATTTCTTCCCAAGTGGCGATTTAGTGGGGCTCCAGATTGACATACCATGTATAAGTGCGGGAGGTAAGAGACTTTGAGAACTCGCGGAATCGCAAGTTGGAGTCCGCCGCATGTGCTATAAGAGATTCTATGAAGCAAACGACACTACAACAAAATGGAGATTAAGGGGCACTTTTAAAAGGGCATTTTTCTAACAATGCCTTGTCAAGTTATTAACGAGGCACCATCACGAAAAGTGCCCCATTTGATTCTACCTATTGCGACAGTTGGCCTAGACACCAAATTTAATATTTTTTATTATTTTAATTTAATATTGCGACAGTTGGCCTAGACACCAAATTTAATATTTTTTATTATTTTAATTTAATATAATAAGGCAGTTGAAAGTGCCTTGAAAAGCTGGGTTTAATAGGGCACTTATTTGGAGACATAAAACTACGCCGTTTTTGTAATAAACTTTGTTTAAAACCAACGTTTAAATTTAACATTTTTTATTATTTTAATTTAATATGATAGGGTAGTTGAAAGTGCCTTGAAAAGCTGGGTTTAATAGGGCACTTATTTGGAGACATAAAACTACGCCGTTTTTGTAATAAACCTTTTTGTTTAAAACCAACGTTTCTAATAGGGCACCTTTGCCCACAACGTCGTTCGATCACAATCTAGACTCCAAATCGATATAGCTTCCTCCAAAGTTTCCTGCTACTCAGAGGAGTCCTGACGGATTGAGCTATTCCTTCATGATCGTGAGACTTCTTCTTTTCTCATTAATGCCGCTATGATGAATTAGGTGTTCCTTTGATTTCAAATATTGATTGCACGATTGTCCTGACGATTGGAAGAAAATAGCACCACTCTTCCATCTCTATTTGCATCTCGTTTCTTGTTTCTTGTTTCCGTTTGAAGCTTTCTCTCAAGCTCAATTTGTCACCGCCGGATACGAGGTATTTCATAGATTTTGATCATATTTTTGCAAGTAGGAGTAGTACCTTATTTCCCCCAAGAAATTGTTTACCACGGGTATCACAATCCTCTGTTTTTGCTCTTATTTATAACTCTTCAACGTTGAATATTTCCGTCATTACATGGGGGAGGGAGGGAAGCATGTTTGATATCGTCCTATATTCAAAATACTCCAAAATTTTTTGTATTTGGCAGACTAACTGCAGTATTTTTTATTTCATCAGTTTGGTTTTCCGAATCCCAAAAAACAATCCAAGATATGACCCAATTTTGAGTCGTCTATCCTGATACGCAACACGAGAGTCTCCCCAAGCGATTATTAAGTATTGTTAGAGCACCGCCACGGGACGTTCCAGAGCCCTTCCTCACCACACATTAGTATAATTTGTAATGTCACCATGTCGATGTGTGGTGGCAAAGGTCCCTTAAGCACCACATGGCAATGCTCTAAGAGCACTTAATAATTTTTTTGAGTCTCTCAGAACCAGAAACCTGTTGTAAGGAATGACAAAGCCACATTCATTCCTTCCAATAACTTCAAAAACGCAAGCCATTAATAGTCAAAATTGGATAAAGTAGTAGGTTGGATAGAAAAAGTAGAACAATTACACAAGGTATTGTTCATTCTTCAAGACATCAGATAAAACTCAAAAATCCAAGTCCATCGCAGCTAGAACTGGGACAACACCTCAGTTTCTTGACCTGTCCCCCCTTCCACGGCCTCCTCAGCCACGGCCACGGCCATGCCCACTTCCTCTTCCTCCACCACCCCTTCCTCCGTGACCTCTACCACCACCTCCCAATGCCTTGTTGACATTAGATTTTATTTGCATGTTTTCTGGCAAGGGAAGAATGTGATCCATGCACTTCCTGAAGCTGAAATCAACAGTTTCATCATTCCTTACAAGGAAGAAGCAGCGGCTTTTCCACTATGGATGGTAACGGACTTGGAAAGCAAGGATCCCTTCGCCAATATTTTTCTCCAGCTGCAGATGGCCTTTTTTGGGCAATTTCTTGCAACACTGTGTGCTCATACTGCAAGCACCAAATGTGGAAAACAAAGTTCAAGTAAAACACAAGTAGAAAGTTGAGCATCTTGAACTGCCAAATTGTGCCCAAAAAGTAAAGAAAAGAACTAAGCGTGCAATTAAGCATCGGTAAGTATTTAAATGCGAGAATCCAATAAATTAGAGAAAAAATCTAATCCAGGATTGCAAAAGTCACAAAAGCCACCAAACAAGCAACCAAGGATAGATTCCTCTGATCCGCAAACATTCACATAAATACAGAATCTTGCAAGCAATACAACTTACAGAAGTAGAGCTTACTGCACTGATTTGCATCGTCAATTTCCTAGTTACCAAAGACTATCTCAAATTCTAAAGCTTCCAAAGGAATGGACAGAGTAGGATTATCAGACTAAAAATCAAGAACTCTGATAAAGCAATCAAAGAGAAGATCACAGAAGTTAGTTTCCCATAAGGCGATTATTCACAAAATCCAAACGCGTAAACTCCAATTCCATTTTAAAAAAACATTATAGTGTTCAATTATATCACTCCAATCTTGTGATACCCCAACCTAAATGGTATGTAATAAAAGTTCAACAACCACAAATTTGGACAAGAATCCAACATGCTGTCATGGCTACACAATTTCTATCAGAAAATTGCAAGATAAAACACGAAAGATTTTCAATCTCATTTCATATAAGATGTCAATGACAATCAAATTGAAGAAAGTATCAACGTCAAGCAATTGTAATTTATATCCCCATAATGATGCACCAAGAACGTTGCCTTTACCAAAAATGTGCATTATATGCAGCACTAGTCTGTACAACCATTGTTTTTTTTTCCCAAACATATATGCAATCTCCAAGCGAAATTGGCACATACTTCCTATTTACAAATGCAAGCGTATAACGAATAAATCAGATTAGACATGTGTGAATTGGCTGAATGAGTTCATAGGAAAATATTCCAAATCAAACAAATTGTAAACACAATCCAAAGAATCAATATCAGATTACCGACAATGGCAGCACCCTAGTTGATAAAGAGTATGAGCCAACACTAAAATTACTTGCAAGGATTTAAGTTTGACTCACGTCTCAATATTCTGTTACAAAGTATACGAGGGCATCAAAGCTCTAACCCTTACTTAAACATGATACATGACTTCCATTTTTCCTTTTTGTATAAATATCTATTTGTCCTGTTGTTTAATTATGTTGCCTTTTTATAGAGTTCTAATATCAGTTTACGGAGAAACGTAATGGATAAGAGTTGGATGTATCAATCTCGGTTGACCAATGAGTATTTGAACGGAGTAGAGGGATTCTAGAATTTTGCATTCCAAAACACAAGTATCGATGGGAAAATTGTTTGTCCATGTGTGAAGTGTGGAAATGGCAGATGGGTGATGCGATCTAAGGCAGTAGACCATCTAGTATGTGACGGTTTTATCAAGGGTTACACAAAATGGATAGCTCATGGAGAAGCTTTGTCATCTACTACAACTGCTCCGATTCCCACTAATTCTGGTAATGCCTTGGGCACAAATAATAGCATGCGTGAGATGTTACATGATACATTCGGGATCTCAAATAGAGATGATGGCATGGATGACATGCCAAATAATGTAGAGTTGTCGAATGCAGATGCTAAAAAATTCTATAAGTTGCTAAGTGATGCCCAAAAACCTTTGTACCCTGGGTGTAAAGAGTTTTCAAAGCTTTCATTGCTTGTTGAACTATTTCACAATAAGTGCCTTGGAAAATGGACTAACGACTCATTTACCAAGCTACTTCGGACGTTCAACAGGGCACTTCCAGAGGGTGAGAAATTGCCCAACTCATATTATGAAGTGAAAAAAGTGTTGGGGGAATTGGGTCTCTCTTACAAAAAGATTCATGCTTGCCCTAATGATTGCATGTTGTATTGATTGCATGTTGTATTGGAAAGAACATATTGATAATACAGAATGTCATGTATGTCATGAACAGAGGTACAAAACTGTTGACAATCATGAAGGAGCAGAAGGAACCTCAGCAAAAAAGTGTAAAAAGGTCCCCAGAAAGGTTTTACGCCATTTTCCGTTGATACCAAGGCTACAAAGGTTGTTCATGTCGTCAAAGATTGCATCTTTTATGAAGTGGCATGATGAGGGTCGGACCAAAGATGGTTGCATGCGTCATCCTGCCGATTCCCCTGCTTGGCAGACTTTTGACTTCCAACATAAGGAATTTGCTACAGATTCACGTAATGTTAGACTTGGATTAGCGTCAAATGGATTTAATCCTTTTGGGATGATGAGTAATGTGCATAGTACATGGCCTGTCATCTTGATGCCATACAACCTGCCACCTTGGATGTGTATGAAACAACCGTACTTTATAATGTCGTTGCTTATACCCGGTCGTTCAGCACCTGAAAATAACATTGATGTTTATTTGCAACCATTGATAGAGGAGCTGAAAGAGTTATGGGGGGTCGAAGTAGATACATTTGATGCTTCAACCAATCAAAATTTTAAGATGCACGCTGCCTTAATGTGGACTATCAATGATTTTCCTGCATATGCAAATTTGTCTGGGTGGAGCACTAAAGGGCGTCTTGCATGTCCATCATGCCATAAAGACACATGTTCTTCTTGGTTGAAGTATAGTGGGAAGCACATCTACATGGACCATCGACGATTCTTGGAGGATAGCCATATGATTAGACAAGATAAGAGGTCATTTAATGGAAAGGAAGAACGTCGGAAGGGACCTTGTCGCTTAACTGGGTCTATGATACAAGATCAGCTAAAAGGCGTTCAATTTAAGTTTGGAAAGCTAGTTAAGGATAATCCTAAGTTGCCATTCAACTGGAAGAAGCCTAGCATATTTTTCGAATTACCTTATTGGAAAGATAATTTATTGCGACACAATCTAGATGTGATGCATATAGAAAAAAATGTTTGCGATAGTGTGCTTGCGACATTGTTAAATTTGGTTGGGAAATCAAAGGATCATTGGAAGGCACGTCAAGATTTAAAAGATATGGGCTTTAGAAGTGAGCTTCATCCCATAGAAGATGAATCAGGTCGCACAACTTGCCTGCCGCATGCTTTTCAATGACTAAAAAGGAGAGAGATATCTTTTACAAAGTCTTAAAAAATGTAAAAGTTCCAGATGGGTATGCTTCGAATATTTCAAGGTCTTTCCAAAACAAAGAACATAACGTTTCTGGGATGAAGAGTCATGACAATCATATTCTAATGCAGCAATTGCTCCCATTAGCATTGCGAAGAGTATTGCCTAAGCAAGTACGGTCCCCTTTGATTAAATTGTGCAATTTTTTTAAGGATTTGTGCAGTAAAGTTCTTCATGCTCGTGACTTGATCCGTTTGGAGAAGCAAATTGCAATAACCTTATGTGAGTTAGAAAGGATTTTCCCCCCATCATTTTTTGATATCATGATGCATTTACCAATTCATTTGGCGACTGAGGCCAAACTTGCGGGGCCAGTTTATTATCATTGGATGTATCCCATAGAGAGGTTTGTTTTATTTTATCGAATATTTTCATTTTCGTTTATTCATGATATTTCATTTAGTTTTCACTTAGTATTGCCAACTTTTGCTAATAATAGGTATTTAGCAACATTGAAGTCATATGTGCGAAATAAAAATCGTCCTGAGGGTTCCATTGCGGAAGGATATTTGGCAGAGGAGTGTTTGACGTTTTGCTCTAGGTACTTGGAGGATGTTGAAACGAGGTTTAATCAAGTGGGTAGAAATGATGATGAGGGTAGTACTATTGCTGCAAGGTTGCCTATTTTCGCAACACAAGGACGGCCGTTTGGAAAAGTAGTGACAGAAACCTTGGATCAGGAAACGTTAGTGAAGGCACATCAATATGTGTTGTTCAATTGTGATGCGGTAGACAAATTTTCCAAGTAAGAGGCTCACCAAAAATAATTTATTTTTAGTTGCATCATAGGAAAGTTGAATTTTTATTGCTCATATAATTAACTTGAACGTGCAGTCAACACCAGACCATGACAAGAGATCAAAATCCTCGTTTGCATTTATGGGAAATCCAACGTATGCATAATGAAAAGTTTGCATCATGGTTTGGAAACCACGTAAGTATATTGATGATAAGTACTTCCTTTTTTTTCTTTCCTTTTTGATAAGCATTTTTTTAAAAATCTATTGGTTGTTCGAAATAGGTTCAAGACTTGCAACTTGCAGAGGATGAACAGCTTTCTGAAGAGCTTAGAGCTCTAGCTCGGGGTCCAGATGATGTAGGGAAGAGATATAGCGGATATCTTATAAATGGTTTCAGGTTCCACACACGAGAAGTTGAGAGGAGAAGAAAATTTCAGAATAGTGGGGTAGTTGTTACTACAACAACAACAAGTTTTTCAAGTGCTAGTGACAATAATCCAGTGGCTGGTGATATAGCTTATTATGGCGTTTTGACAGATGTTATTGAGCTAAGTTACTTCGGAGGGAGAAAGGTTGTGTTGTTTAAGTGCAACTGGATGTCAGAAGGCAAAAATAGAAGGCCAGATGAACATGGTTTCACTCTTGTCAATTTTGCACGATTGGTACATGTCAATGAGCCTTTTATTCTAGCTTCTCAAGTACAACAAGCATTTTATGTTGAAGATCCCCTTGACAAAGGGTGGCATGTTGTGATAAGGACAACTGCTAGAGACGCTTTTAATATGAACATAGAGTCATGCATCGATGAGGTGGAGACATATTTGTAGAGTGAGTCATGTGATGGTCAATTGCAAGATGATCAAGGTGATATCAGTTTGGTTAGAGAAGATGTGCAGGGAATAACTGTAGACACGATTGATGCAACAACAGCTCAAGTGGTAGAAAGCGATGGAGGCGAGGGGACTTAGAATCCACTTCTAGATGCTTATATGATGTTTTCAAGGAATATGTTGCCTTGCCTTTTCTTTTTATTCTTGAAAGTAATTGCTATTTCGAAGACCTTGAATTTCATTTCAGTAGCGTAGTGTTTTACTTCTCTAGTTTTTGCAAGACTGTTTAGCTGAAGTAGATACTTGTTTTCTCTACTTTTGTTAAGCACTAATGCATGGTTACATTATTGCCATTAATTAGTTGTGTAGCTTCTCTTGCAGCTTCAAACGATTGAGTTTTATAAAGATTTTTTTCTTCCTTGAATACAAAGAATATGTAGCTGAGTTTCTTTAGCTTTCCTGATTTATTTCGCTGTGTGATTGGAAGCTGTCCATTCTGTTTGGATGTGCTAAGAGGCCTGTGGGCCTTTAATCAAGTTTTGAATCTTCTTTGGATCTTTGTTGCTCAAGAGTAGATGACTGCGTTTCTCTTGCTGTGATGGTTACTAGTAGTTTAGCAGATAAAGCAATAGGATTTGCTGTTGCTTCTGTCCCTTCATATGTTGCTTCTTTACTGCTATCTATTTTTTGGCTGTTGCTATTCAGTTTAGTGGCTGTCTGACAGCAAGTTGATGCTGTTGTTATGATGTTTTGTTAAGTGTAGACCATGTTGACTGTTTGTAATGGCTGCTGCTTAATCTGTAATCTGTAAGGGTTGCTACTGCAGCAGTTAGCTGCTTCTCTGGTGCTCAGCTACTCTGCTGTACCGACATGGGATATTCAAAGACTACCTACTTCTCTGTTTTCTGCTATGTATATACGTTGTTTCAAGATCAGATGGCAGCAAGAGAGGAGGGATGAGAGAGAGTGAGAGAGGAGGGATTGGAGATGCGGCTGAGTAGTGGGAAATGGCTGGCTAAATAGGAGTGCTGTTGGAAAAATGAGACGATTAATCTCACCACGAGAATTGGAGTCTTTGTTCAAGAAGGATTTGGCAAGGAATGTGCAAATTAAACCTATGGGAGGGAGGTTCGTGATTATTACTTTTTTGAGTGAGGAACAGTAATTCTGCTCATGGTCTGGTCTCTTTTGTTCAGGATTCCCAAAGCCCAATAAATGAAGAATGTATCGACTCTGCAAACTGTAGAAGCCAAGATCAAAGTGCAGAAATCTGGATAGATGACAAAGAGGAGCAAGGTGAAGACAACAATTGGAGAGTTCATTGAGTTCAGAAAGGGACGGGATTGAAGAGTTCATTATTGCTTCTCAAGAACAGGAACAGAATGAAATTAACAAGGAGGTGCAGAATACTATCATAGCAGGTAACACTCTTGGCATTAAATTTGGGGACTCTGGTATTAAGAGGATGACAAAGATGATAGAAAATGAGGCAAAAATTTTGAAAGCGTCGTTAAACGTTCGTAGAAAAAAATAGCTAGTATAAATAGCTAGTAAGATTCTGATAGAATGTGAATGTGCCATTATAAATGTATGCCCCTAATGAAGCTGCTGGTGGAATGTATTACTCCAACTGAAACACGTTTCACTAATTCCTTGGTGTGTGTATATGTTGGGTGAGGGGGGGGGGGGGAAGGGTGGGGTGGAGTGGAATTTTAATGTGATAAAGGCTATGAATGAAAGATCAGGGTGCATTAGAGTGGAGAGGAGCATGAGGGAATTCAGAGAATTTATTAATCAGCTAGAAGTCAAGGTTTTACCAATAATGGATAGGCAGTATACATAGACTAATTTTCTGGACAACGCTGTTCATAGCAGGATTGATTGATTTATAATCTCTGTGGAGGTGTTGGAGAAGGTTAATTTGGTGCTATGGGGAATACAAAGACAAATATCTGACCATGCTCCTATTGAGTCTTACGTCAGTTTTGGCATGACTCTCTCTGAAAATGGGTGCAAGATGATGAGATCAAGCTCAAGGTGCAGTGTGGTGAATGGTTAAACTTTGTTGTTGGTACAAAATGAAGGTGGCTTAAGATTCTGGTGAAGTTTTCATTCTTTCAAACTCCCAATTCTGGCGAGGGCTAAGAGTTTTTGGCGATCTTTTGGTACTGATAGAAGATTGTTTCAGCTTCGGGTATATCTTCTTCTCAAAGGATTACTGATTCCTAAATGATGAGCTGTTAGATTCTGATTCATGCTGAAATTTTATCTGCCGGGATTCTCATAAGCTAAGGTGTTTATCGTGCGCTGAGGAATGAGCTGCTTCTCTAGCTGTCTGTTCCAACGGGGCTGATTTAGGGTCGTTAAGAAGATGATTTGAAGCTGGTAGTCTTATATGATTGAATATACCTCTGTTTTTAGAGTTGTGCTGCTGGTATTGAATGGATTGAGTGCTAAATCTTGGGCCTCTTATTCCCAGACTCATTCAATATCTTTTGAATGCAATTTTTCTCCTTTTCTTTTCTTTCTTTTGTAGGCCTTTTATGGTACCTCATCCTCTGTGGTCCGTATTTGGTCTCCCCTCGATGTACCATTTGTCGAGTTCTAATAAAATTTTGTTGCCTAGCCTATCAAAAAAAAGAAAGATCAGATGGCAACAAGCTGCTGTTGACTGTTACAATAGTTCATTATGTGTTAATGGTTGCTATTAGTTGCATGCAACGAGTATTTTTGGTGATAATAGTCATTGGTGATATCTTAATTTTGTTCTGGCCTCTCTCCTTTGCGCTAGCATTGTAACCTGCTTAGAGAATTGGTAGTTAAAGAATAGGTGATCATGGCTTTCATTCCAGGATCCTACCAGTCGGATTTACCCGACCTCCGGCCCTTTTTTGTGACTTTTCGGTCATGTGTCCAGTCCAACTGAAACTCATGGGTTTTTTTATTATTTTTAGTGGTAGTTGTTTTTTTATTTTATGGCATCTTTCATGGAGATACTGTTGGAAACTTTATTAAGTTCCGATTTCATGTTCTTAGTAGACCTCTATGAATTTTTTATTTGGATCCTAGTAAAGTTTGTTGACTAGTAGTTTTTATTTAAATTAATCTCAACAAAGTTGAATTATGTGACTGTAGGGAGGTATTCCCGAGCACGTACAACTAGTTGCCGAACACGTGGTGTATAAGCACACGTGAGAAATTGAACATGACAGATCGCCGGTCAATGCATTAAACAGCGATAAGGGCCAATAATACGAGAAGTCATGGCTATAAACCGACTGTTCGGCAGTTAGAGACATTCCGATTACATTGGACCAAGTTACATGTGAAGTAGCTGGTCCAAAGAGACTATTCGGTTATGATACAGCCGAACAGATGAAGTAAGAACCAAGCACGTCATACGAGGGATGACGGATTGAAAGCAATGCAATTGATATCCGAACAAATGGTACGTGGGACCATAGTTTGATTTAGACAGGACAGTCATCGTGATAAACAATGTTCGGCAATATGGACCAGTGACATGAGAAGTCAATGGTCCAGGAAGGTTGTACGAGCTTAAGGACCAGTTACAAGTGAAGTGATTGGTCCAGACAGTCTGTTCGGCGATGAGAAAGCCGAACAGGGAAAGAAATCCAATCAGATGTTGGAGTAAAAAGAACACTCTGGAAGGATCCAGAAACAGTGGTATTCCGTTAAGGGATGAGATCCCAAGAATGTAGGATCTGAGAAAGATACCCAACGAGTATGGGATGTTCAGCTCATTATGGAAAAGAATCCAAAAAGGACTCTTTTCTAATAAACTGATAAAGGAAACGAGAATCCTTGATGTACTGGGTTTCCTATACGAGTTAGGAATCCTATGGAAACAGGGATGCTTGGGCAACAAGCATACGAAAATCTATAAATAAGAGGTAAACCTAGAGGTAAAAGGTACGCAATACGCTGCATTCTTATTGCTTTCCTACTGATAATTAGGGTTTGATTGCTAGTACGTGATACTAACTAAGGCTTCGGAGGGCCTTTGCCACGAGAGGCAAAGGTGCACTCACCCTCTATCTATTTTGCAGATTAGGGTTCAGACGACGAATTAGGGTTCCGGTGAAGAGGCACGAATAAGCCGTTGCAATCCAAGGTGATCCAAAGCATCAATTGTTTTCATCCCCCTACAATTGGCGCCGTCTGTGGAAAACGAAAGAGTTCCCTTTTGAAATACGACCATGGTGGAGGTAAATCCAGCAACACCGCACGACCCAAAAGATGTGTTAGATGAAGGAAGGGACAAATCACCACCTGGGGCTCCGAGAAAGCCCCAGGGTGGGCACAGGAGGACCACGAGTAAGGACCGCCCCCTTACCATCCATTACAACTCCAAAAATAGAGATGGAGAGACGGCTTCGAGATCCACGAGAAGGAGTAAATCCCATCGAAGGGATGAATCGATCGCGCACTCCAGGAGTGTGCACTGTAGCGACGACGTTCTTGATAAAAAGAGGCAAGAAGTCGAGGAGTATGCTCGTCTGATTAAAAAATGAGAGCATGAGATCAGAGAATTAGAAAGAATCAGGGAACATCCGGAAGATTCCGGATTATCTCGAAGAAATTCTAGAGGCATGGGTATGCTGTGGTACAATACAGAAAAGCTCCTTAGGAAGAAGGAGCAGAAGTAGAAGTCCAACCCCAAAGCGACATAGGGCTTCTCCACGTAAAGAGATGAGCAAGACCCGAACACCCGAGAGAAAGGCTTCTTCACGAAAAGGGAGGAGCAGAGACAGAAGTTCCACCCCCGAAGAGGAGGGAACAAGGAAACATCATCGAGACAGGTACGAGAGACCTGATGCTGATTGGGCCAAAGCAACGACTCACAAGTCAAAGGAGTTCGAGGATGAGACAGTGACTGCATGAGAAGCAGCACACAAGGCATTAAGTAATATTGCAGCCTCCCCTTTTACAAAGAGGCTACAAGAGGCTAGGTTGCCGAGTAGAGTGAAGCACGGTGCATTCGTACTTTACGAGACAAATACGGATCCCATGGCTCACATACAGCATTATCAACAAGCTATGTTCATGCATGAAGGGGATGATGCCATCTTATGTAAGATCTTCCCCTCCAGTCTTGGCAAAGTGGCTTTAGCCTGGTTTCATAAGCTAGGCCCGCGATCCATACGAGGATGGAGGCAGTTGGCTGAAGAATTCACTGCTTGGTTCCTGACGAGCAGAAAAGCCCCAAAGACCTTTGAAAGTCTTTCCACCATGAAACAGGAGGAGAACGAGCAGATCAGGGATTATGCAAAGAAGTACTGGGAGACTTTCAACGAGATTGAAAGTTGCAGTGAGGAGTATGCAATTGCCACTTTTAAGACTGGTTTGCCTGTTCGGGGAGAGCTGCGTCGCTCGTTGAATAAACATCAGGTAGCCACATTGGCCAAATTGATGGAACGGATAGAGCAACACGCCAGAATGGAGGATGACATACTCCGAGAGGATGGCAGGACGGTTGCCGAATAGCCGAAGGTATCTGCCAAAAAAGTGGATAAGCCAGAGCCCAAGACTTATAGAGAGAGAAGGGAGTATGGGCAGGCTAAGAAAGAGCCGTACAAGGATAAGCAAGCTCCTGACCCTAAATCCTTCTTTTCTATCACTACAGTTTGGAAGGAGCCAATTTATAGGATTCTTTATCGAATAAAGAATCAGCCATATTTTAAATGGCCACCAAGTCTAGGCGGAGACAAAGATGCAAAACGTGCTACGAATCAGCACTGCAGTTACCATAAAGATTGGGGCCACATGACCGAGGATTGTGAGATGTATAAGAGGCACCTTGATGATTTGGTCTCTCGGGGCTATCTCAAGGAATTTATCCAGGAGAATCCAAAGGAGAAAGGGAAAGCCATGGAGCTGGGTTACGAGCAAAACCCTAAAGGAGTAATCCATATGATACATGGATTGGCCACACCTTATACGAGGAATGAGGTTAGGCTGTTGCAAAGGCAAGTCAAGCACGATCAGCATGTGATGCGATTGGGAAACAAGAGAGGGCGAGAGAATGATGTGTGCAATGAGAGCATAGCATTCACTGATGATGACCTAGGAGAGGTCCAAATACCCCACAACGATGCATTGGTCGTAACCCTACGAGTTGGGGAATATGACATTGAGAGGATTTTAGTGGACTCAGGAAGTTGTACAGAGGTGATGTACTACGATGCCTTCAAGAAGCTGGGATTGGCCCAAACAGACTTAGAACCATCTTCAACACCTTTGATCGGGTTTGGTGCAGGAGCAGTCTGGCCCCTGGGAAAGGTAACTCTACCTGTTCGGGCTGGAACCGTGGTGTTAAGAACAGATTTTTTAGTTGTCGATGTTCCCTCTTCCTATAACGCGATTATAGGAAGGAAATGGTTGCACAAGATGAGGGCAGTCTCCTCGACTTATCACCAGATGGTAAAATTCCCAGGATCGAATGGGGTTGAAGTGCTCAGAGGCAATCAGAAAGTGGCTCAACAATGTTTGATCTCCATCATTAAAAGAGCCCCAAAGGTCCACCATGTCCATACATTAGAAGTACCAGACCAACCAACTATCGAGGATGTTGGAAGAAGTCTGGCTGAAAAAGTGGTAGAAGGCTTGGAAAAGATTCAGATCAACGAGACTGATCCTGAGAAATATTTTTTAATTGGGGAATCATTACCAGCAAAGGAAAAGGCTGAATCAATAAGATTTCTAAAGGAATATGTTGACGTATTTGCATGGATACCAGAGGAGATGCCCGGAGTGGATGCAGATGTGATCTGTCACCATTTAAACATTGATCCTCAACATAAGCAGATCATTTAGAAAAAGAGGAGGGCAGCCGTGCAGCATGTGGATGCAGTAATAGAAGAGGTCGATCGTTTACTGGAGGCTAAAGCGATACGTGAGGTCTACTACCCAGAATGGTTATCCAACACCGTTGTGGTGAAGAAAAAGAATGGAAAGTGGCGTGTCTGCGTAGACTTCACAGACCTAAACAAAGCATGCCCAAAGGATAGTTTTCCTCTTCCAAGAATTGACCAGTTGGTTGATGCAACCGCTGGTTACGAGCGAATGAGTTTTCTCGATGCATATCGAGGATATCATCAAATTGCTATGTTTGGGCCTGATCAAGAGAAAACTTCGTTTATCACACCACGAGGGTTGTATTGCTATAGTGTTATGCCTTTTGGGCTAAAGAATGCTGGGGCAACATACCAAAGACTTGCAACTATCATGTTCAAGAAGCTCCTTGGAAAGACTATGGAAGTCTACATAGATGATATGATGGTAAAGAGTCAAGAGAAACGGGGGCATATAGCTGATTTGAAAGAAGTTTTCGAAATCTTGAGGAAGTACAAACTGAAACTCAACGCTTCGAAATGTGCATTTGGAGTTGGTTCAGGAAAGTTCCTGGGTCATTTGGTAACCATGAGAGGGATAGAGGCTAATCCCGATCAGATTGCTGCCCTACAGAGGCTACAAAGTCCCAAAACCACAAAAGAAGTCCAAAGGCGGACTGGAATGGCTGCAGCACTTAATAGATTCATCAGCAGGTCAAGTGATAAGTGCAGACCCTTTTTTCAATTGCTGAAAAAGAGGGAGGGATTTGAATGGGGAGCAGAATGTGAGCAAGCCTTCCAGGACCTGAAGAAGTACCTGGCCGAACCCCCACTTTTGTCAACTCCACAGCCAGGTAAGTCTTTAATTCTGTACTTAGCTGTTTTCGAGCATGCAGTAAGTGCAGTTCTGTTGAGGGACTTAGGGATGGAACGAATCCCTATTTATTATGTTAGTAAGACACTGCTAGATGCAGAAATGAGATATCTGCCGTTAGAAAAGCTTGTCCTGGCACTTAGGACAGCCACAAGGAAACTGCCACACTACTTCCAAAGTCACAAAGTTGTGATTTACACAGAGTTTCCATTAAAATCACTGCTACAAAAAGCAGACTTCTCGGGAAGGATCTCGACATGGTTTGTCGAATTGAGCCAGTATGATATCGATTATCAGCCACGTACAGCAATCAAAGGCCAAGTGTTGGCTGATTTTGTGGCAGAGTTTTCTCCCACTGTGGCTCCCCAACCTCCTATGAGAAAGGAACAGGTGACTAAGACATCATCCATGAAGGATCAACCCACAGCCGAACAAGATCCCATGGAATGGAAGCTATTCATTGATGGATCAGCATGTAATACCGGTGCAGGAATTGGGATTGTCCTTTTCCCTCCTGAAGGAGTTCTGATTGAACTATCTGTTCGGCTCGGATTTAGTGCATCGAATAATGTGGCTGAGTATGAGGCACTTTTAGCTGGATTGAGAAGTGCAAAGACCCTGAAAGCCGAACGGGTTAGGGTGTATTGTGATTCACAGCTTGTGGTCAATCAGCTGTCCGGCGAATATGAAACTCGAAATGAAAAGATGGTGGCCTACGTGCAGGCAGCCAAGGACTTGTTTGATACCTTCGAAAGGGTATATATTGAACAGATAAGTTCTGGACAGAATGCTCATGCAGACTCACTAGCTTGGTTGGCTGCAGCTGTACCAACTGAGTTCAAAAGAAAGGTGGCAGTAGAGTATCTGAGTGAGCCGAGCATTGGGAGGAGTGTAGATTTGGTCTTGGACGTGAACCAAGGACCAAGTTGGATGGACCCAATCATGGAGTTCTTACGAGACGAGATACTCCCTTCTGATAAAAAGGAGGCTCATAAGATAAGGATTAAATCTGCTAGGTTCTGGCTGTCCCTAAGGGGTAAGTTGTATAGAAAATCTTTTACAGGACCATATTTACTATGCGTGCATCCCGAGATGGTGCAGAAGTTCCTTCATGAAATCCAAGAGGGAACATGTGGGAGCCATGCTGGAGGGAGATCCATTGCCCACCGAGCAATTACTCAAGGTTACTGGTGGCCACACATGCAAGAAGATGCAAAGGTGTATGTGAAGATTTGTGAGAAGTGTCAAAAATTCTCACCAATGATTCGAACACCTGCCGAGGATCTAGTGCCTTTAACAAGTCCCTGGCCGTTTGCTCAATGGGGAATGGACATCGTGGGACCATTACACAAAGCAACTGGGAATCGTAAATTCCTGCTTGTGGCAACTGACTATTTTACTAAGTGGATTGAGGCAGAACCACTAGCTAAAATCACTGAACCCATGATAGAAAGGTTCGTATGGAAGAGCATCATCACTCGCTTTAGGGTTCCTTACTCATTGATCACAGACAATGGGTCCCAATTTCAGAAGAAATTCAAGGCTTTTTGTGCTCAGTATGGAATACGAAATTTTTATTCCACTCCAGCCTACCCTCAAAGTAATGGGCAAGCAGAGGCGTCTAACAAAACTATCCTTGATGGGATCAAGAAAAGGCTGGACAAAGCCAAAGGGAAATGGCCTGATGAGTTACCGTTGGTTTTATGGGCTCACCGAACAACGCTCAGGAGGTCTACGGGAGAGACCCCCTATTCATTGGCATATGGAACAGAGGCTGTTATACCTCTGGAAATTGGTCTGCCGACCAACAGGACCGTTTTGGTTGAAAGTGGAGGTAATGACAGGGCCCTTGAAATCGAGCTTGATCTCGCCGAGGAGAGGAGAGAAAAGGCATTGATCCATCTGGCTTCCTACCAGGAGCAGCTAATGAAGAGCTATAACAAGCATGTTCACCCTCGAGAGTTTGGTGTTGGGGACCTCGTACTACGAAAAGTGCTCGACAACACCAAGGTGGCCAATGAAGGCAAGTTGGGGGCCAATTGGGAAGGCCCTTATCGAGTAACCGAGATTGTCGGTATAGGGGCCTACAAATTGGCAGATTTGGATGGTAATCCACTTCCAAGGCCTTGGAATGTCCATAATCTACGAAAATTCTTTGTTTAAAAGAAGCATTAGGTTTTGTTTTCGATTTGCACTACGTGATTGTGTGGGAATTACGAATATAATTCCCTTGTTCTAGTTTTGATTATTCTAGTTGCAAGGGGTACGAATAACGCCCTCTTGAGTTTTACAGATTCTGAATAAAGTTACTTTCTAGTCTAACTGTTGTGTTCTTGGTATTTGTTTTAAATACGAACTATGAGATTAGTTTCCCTCATTCGTATTGGGGAGCAGGGTATACATTTAAGTACGTGAAACTTAAACACACGTGAAACTTAAACACAAGTATGAAACACTTGTGTGATTTTCAAACAGTTAAGTACGTGAAACTTAAACACAAGTATGAAACACTTGTGTGATTTTTAAAACCTTTAACAAGTATGAGCACACTTGTATGCCTTGTTTAAATATGTGAAACTTAAACACACGTATGATTTTCTAAGTACGTGAAACTTAACGAATACAAGTATGAAAACACTTGTATGGAATTTAAAGTACGAGATACTTGGAAAACAAATTGGCCTGGCTTAAAACATAACGAGTATATGTTAGCCATAACTATTTAAGTACGAGAAACTTAAATAGGGATTAAGTACGAGAAACTTAGAGGTATTCACATACGATAGCATGCTTGAACACTTGCAGAGCGTACAAGAAATCAGTACAAAAAATCATGTTTGTAGGATTTGCTAAAGTACAAAATACTTATGCAAACAAGCAACATATATGATTAAAATGATCAAAGTACGAAATACTTAGATTAAACTGATTTGCATCCGAACAGATGCTCCAAAATGAGGGGAGCCGAGCAACTGTATAAAGTTATGTCACAAGGGGCCGAATACATGTCTTACCAAAAAAGTATTACCATACTAAAAAGAAAGTACTGGTACCACGCAAGGTAAAGAAGCTATGGTCATGCAGGACCAGCCAGATGATTTAAATCAAACAAAACACTACCTGCTTGCTTTTTCAATCCATGTTCTGAATCTCTGGAAGGACATCAGCTCCAGCTAAACCAGTAGCAGCAGCAGCATTTTCCTCTGGGATGACGATCTCTGGGACGACAATCTCGGCGGTCTCTTCCCGAATAGATAAGTGCTCAACATCTTTTGGTGATTCTACCTGTATTTCTTCATCAACATCTGCAAAGTCGTCAATTTGCTGATCAACATCGTCAGTTGGGGCTGCAACTTGGCGGCTTGGTAGATCATTCTCTACCCATATGGGAGAATCCTCGGCAACACCTACCTTCGTTAGACAAGCTTCCCAGCAAGATGCCCAGATTTGGTCTTGAATGGCTGGCATCTGCTCCACGTAGCTGGCCGTTGTAGCGTCGAAGCCTTTCTGATAGCCATCTTCAAATCCAGCCTTTTTGGTCTTCTCTATCTCAACCAAAGCATGGTTGAGGCTGTCTTCAGCAGTTCCAAGCTTGTCTTTTGCTTCTTCGAAGTCAGCTTTGGCTTTATCTCTCTCTCTCTCTAGTCTAGTGATGGTACGGAGCAGCCTTGTGTTGTTATTCAAAAGCGAGATCCTTTCATTATCAGCATCCTGGAACTTTTGGCCCAGTGTGACCATTTTTTGAATAAACTGGCAAAACACCGAACAGTAAGTGATGGGTGTAGCAATACATGATATGTGATATACGAAATATACATAAAAATTGATACGAAAAGATCAAGTTACATTACCTTAATTCCACTGACGAGTCCAGTGGAAACAAGCCGATCAGGAGCGGCCTCAGACTCCTTCTGCATGTCAACAAGAAGCAGCAGACCATGTGCAAGGGCGAGTGTTGTTTCTGAAGAGCTGGCACTGTCCCCAATGTGAATAGGCCGATCACCCCAAATGAGATTGGGGGTCCAGCTTTGAGCCGCTAAAGTCTCCCGCTGCTCGAAGAAGTTTGAAACTTTGGATGAAAACCGCCCCACGTACTCCTCCATCTCTATCCCCATCTGGTTTCTGTTTGAAGATTTCTCTCAAGCTAAAAGAGGCCGCTGCAGGATACTAGGTATTTTATAGATTTTGGTCATGTTTTTGCAATAATCTGGGTAATTAATCACTATCCTCTGTTAATTGATTGCCAATCGAAAGCGTGTGTGTTGGCCATTAGTACGTTGCTCATCTTGTTGGGTTTTCCCGAGTTGGCGCTCCTGGTTTTACTATGGTGGTTTTCTATCTCATTCCTTTCGTAAACTTCATCCATCAGAGGGATGCCCTTAGGGGTGTTCCCATTCAATCCACGACATCCTTTCTCCTTTTGGGTCCAGACGTGGGAAGATGTAGAAATCGTTTCCATTCATTAAAACTTTTGGTTCTGTATGTGATATGATAAAAATTAGGGAACATAATAACCATTAATCTTCGTTGGAAAATGATATAAAGTGTGTTTTTGAGAATGACAGAATTTGAGGACCATAAATAGTATGCATACCCATAGGGCTTAGGTGGTAGTAATTGTTTAGCTGAAGTAGATAGTTGTGTAGTAGTGCACCTTCTCTTGCAACTTCAAACGATTGAGTTCTATGATTTCTATAACTTGATTAATTCTAATTCCTTTTAGTTTTTTTTTGGAATATTCTTAGACCTCAATTTTGTGTTATGCTTTATTCATTAACATGTTTTTAGGTCATGGCCCCAACGACTCGTAATACTGGATGAGTCCATGTACAGCCTAATTCCTCTCAGCCACACCAAGCAGCTATGGATGATGTTGCCGTTGTTCAGCCCCTTAACGAACCAGGTAAATGATAAACTCACAAGTGCATAGAGCGATCCTTTTTCTTTTCTTTTTTGCTACTAACTCACTATCTTGCCATCAATTAGAAATTGGAATTGAAGAAACTGCAAGTAGTAGGAAAAAATGCAATAGAGTTCGAGGTCCCACTTTTATGTGTAAAGTTTGGGGCTAGCAAGAAGATGAGCGTGTGAAAGTTTCATTCAATGACAAGGGACAACCGATTTCCAATAATAGCATCTTGAGTCACTTCTTAGGAACTATAGCAAGAAATGGGAAATATGCGCCTCTCCACTACAAGAGTTGGCCCAAGATGCCTCGAGTTTACAAGGACGATATGTTTGCATTGGTATTGGTAAGTTTGATAATTATAGCGTCATTTATTTGGAAGCATATGGTGAGAGATGTCTTTGTATGTGAAATGACATCACCAACATTATGAACTTAGAGGGCATTATGTCTTCAAAATTTTGGACTTGTTAGCTTGCTAAATGATCTTAAAAATATTGTGGATTTGTAGCAAAAATTTGATTTCTGCGCTGGTCACAAGAGGTGGATCTTGAGATCACTTTCGAAAAAGTGGAGAAACTGGAAGGCTACAGTGAAGAGGGACAACTTTGATTCTGACCTACCCATTGAGGAGCAAATACATAGTCCTCCGGATCGAGTGCAAGCAGACCAATGGAAAGAACTTATTAAGTATTGGCATGGTGATGCGAAGGTATGAGACCTTTGATCTTTACCAATTTAAGTAATCATAAAATTTGTCCTTAGTTCATGAAAACTTTTTTGTTTCAGAAAGTTAGTGATAAAAATAAGGATAGTCGAGCAGGGCAATCTACCATTTATAGGATGGGCAAAACTCCACTAGCCATAGTAAGAGAGGCTGAGGTACGTAATCTTATAAATTTGTTGACTATTTGTACTAGAATCAATAACTTTATAAGTAGTATGAGATTTTATTTTTGGTATGCTCACAGGCAAAAAACCTCGGCCATGATCCATCGCGTGCACATTTATTCCTTACTTGCTTCACAGACAATGGCAAGGTCTCAGATGAGGAATTGCGAAAAAAAATAGTGCGTTTCTCCAACTTCTTTCATACATAAACTTATGTTCTTAGATTCCAATAATAACGTAAATTATTTTGTTCTAGGAAAAAATGAAAGAGCTGTCCAAACAAGTTCCAGAGGGTGAACTTGATTCTTCTAGTCTAAATGATGTATTTTCCCAAGCTATGGGCAAAGAGAAATCTGGAAGTGTGCGCATGTATGGGCTAGGGGTTTGCCCATCTGATGTTTGGGGTGAAGTGCCTAGCAGTGGCACATCTTATAGGATGTCAATGGAGTGGAAGACAGAGCTAGATAAAACAAACAAAAAGTTGGAAAAGCTATCGAATTTATATTTGCTGAGTCGTACAAATGGGGGTAACACCTCAAACATTCTAGTTACATCTCCAAACATTCCAATCGCATCTCCGAACCAACAGATTGGTTCTTCTACATCTTTTTCCCAACGAGGACGAGTTAAGGTAAAACTATTTTCATGGTAGTTATTATTCTACGATTAAAGTCAAAAATTTATTGGAGAAAAACAATTTACCTCTTGGTAGCTTCCTGCTTACCTATGCTAATGTTTGAACCTTTACTCGGGTTCTACTGTGGTGATGTTCCTGAAGTTGTATAATGGAGTCAATGGACAAAGCACAAATGATTTAGTTTTTTGTAAGTTCACTATCCAATCCGAATGGACCATATCTATGTCTTATGCTATCAGAATATCACACTGGTGGACTATAGAACAGTTTTGGCAAGGTGGAAAAAACTTCAATTTATCAATCTTTGTTTTGCTTTGGTGCTGTAAAAAGACTAAATAGGAGTTGCTCACGACAGAGGTTATTCTATTGTTAAAGTCATTCTAGCGTATTAGAAAAATATTGCTTGATTAAATTAGGCTATGGGTTATCTAATGAAAATCCAGTTTCCCTGGTTGGATGGCATTTAACATTTTAAACATGCATGCTTAATTGTGGAATTTGATATTGCATTAAGTGTAGCTCATTTTTTTTTAGCACTTACAATGACAATTGATTGTAAAACACGTACACTAGATGTGCTGATATTAGCTTGAACTTAAAAATGTGTGGCATCATTCTCCTCCTCTTTTTGTTTGATGGGGTGGGAGGGGGGACGGGCTTGCATATGTCTGGGTTTGAGTTCTTCTCACTACTAGAGTCTGAGGCAGTCTTATGCCTATTTTGTTTGACATGAACTGGTATTGTAGTGAATTGGACAGTGCATTCTACTAAGCCAATAGTGTCAATTCTATAAGGATACAAATAGCTAAAATGGATGGTGAATGCCGTAGGTATGGATAATTTGTTAGTATAAATTTGATATTGCAGAATTTCAATATGATATTTTCTTATTGATTGATGCTAGGTGGGGAATTATGTTAATTTTAAGAGCGTAGCCAACCCAATAAATGTTGTAGGCAAAGGGCGGATCGCTAGCATGGATCCATCTACAGAGATTGGTGGAGAAGAACTTGGAGCTAATTGGTGTGAAATTCATGTTCAAGTCCCAATCCTATGGGATGAGCATTTGATGAGGCCTTACGGAGGCCTTAAGACCGTTGGCGATGCCATCGGTACTCCAATAGCATGGCCTATTTCTTTGGTACGTTTAATGCCCACTATTGTCTTTCTTTTCTTTTCTTTTTTAATTCCTACTATAAATCAATAAGTTTTAAAACTGTGTATCTGGTTTTTGTTTTCATTAGGTAGTGAAAGATGATGATGGCTGCTTTATGGACTGAATGAGATCACTTGGAAGATTCCTAGTAGAGAGTTATGGCATATGGATGCTGAACTTATAAGTTTTGTTTTGTTTTTTACTAGTGGTTGTTTTTTTTGATACCATGGCATCTCTCATGGTATTGTTCTAGTTTTTTGTTGGAAACTTTAGTAAGTTTCTTAGAAGTGAAGTTTGTTTTCTAGTGGAAACTTTAGTTTCTTTAAACTACTTCTATTTCATGTTTCCTTTTTTGTATTTGGATCCTTGTGAATTTGTTGACTAGTAGTTTCTATTGAAGTTAATGACTATGGCTTGTTGCATGGACATGGTTGAGAAAAAAATTGAAATTAATTCAAGTTTCATTGTATTGTCGTTTGATCGTGTACTACAAATGGGAAAAAAGAGCAATACTTTAGAACCAACTCAAAAGTGCCATGAAAGCTATCCTCCTGACTTTATAGACGATGGTTTATACGGCAGTTTGTAATGCCTTAATAGGTCGTTGGAATGGTTTTCGGAATATCTGTAGTGGCACCGAAAAATGTCTTGATAAGTAATCTATGCGGCACTTAGAAGTGCAACGAGAAAGAGCTTTTAAGGCTCTTTTATGTGTCTCGCTAGGTAATCTATATGGCACCTAAAAGTGCAGCGATAAAGAGCTTTGGAGGCTTTTTTAAATGCCTCGATAGGATCTATGCGGCACCTAAAAGTATAGCGAGAAAGAGCTTCTGAGGCTCTTTTAAGTGCCTTGAGAGGTAATCTATGTGGCACCTAAAAGTGCAGCTAGAAAGTGTTTTAAAGGCTTTTTTAAGTGCCTCGAAAGGTAATCTATGCGGCACCTACAAGTGCAGCGAGAAAGAACTTTGGAGGCTTTTTTATGTACCTCGATAGGATCTATGCGGCACCTAAAAATGTAGCAAGAAAGAGCTTTTAAGGCTCCTTTAAGTGCCTTGATAGGTAATCTATGCGGCACCTAAAAGTGCAGCAAGAAAGAGCTTTGGAGGCTCTTTAAGTGCCTCGATAGGTAATCTATGCAGCACCTACAAGTGCAACGAGAAAGAGCTTTGGAGGCTCTTTTAAGTGCCTCGATAGGTAATCTATGTGGCACCTAAAAGTGCAGCAAGAAAGAGCTTTGGAGGCGCCTTAAAGTGCCATATAACAAGTGCCGCGTTAGACCTATAGCTGCATCGATACATGCGGCACTAAGGTGAAGTGCCCCAATATACAAACTGCCCCAACAGGCCTCTTTTCGAGGCAATTTTGAGTGCCCTATAAAGCCATTTTTGTTGTAGTGCGACGTGTTCCTGTGTATTCCCTTCCTTGCCATCGAACTTCACAAACTTTGGTTGAGTGTACCCTTTCGGATAGGGTAATGATAGGGTTGCTAAGGGATATGGTGGTTGGATATCTGGGCTTGGAAGAGAGGGCAAAAGAGTTTTTGTTTTTTCCTTGGTTAGGAAGGCCTATACTTCTACTAGAGTGATAAATTGCCCCACGAACGGGGTGCTGGCCTCAACGGCAACAGGCTCTTTGCTACTAGCATCATTTGCTTTTTGCTGCGCCAACAAGGCTTGTACTTCTGCCATCGTGATGTAGGGTCCTGTGGAGGGTGTACTGGTACCATTAGTGGCGAGCTCTTTTCCGCGAGCCCTAACAGTGTTTCCAGCGATTCCCCCCACGAGCATGCCATGCAAGGGGTGTGGTGAGGACAAAGGAATCTGAGGCTGTGTCATCTAACTGTTGCTGCCCCTAGCATGGATCTGCTGGGGTTCTTCGTCTTAACTGGTCGCGACCTTCGTAAGGGCTGCCGAGATGAGCTCTGCGAGGCCTGTGAAGGTCGCGAGCAACTGCTTCTGAGTTTTTAGAAATTGTCACCAACCATCCTATAGGGCCATCAGCATCTGTGTAGCCGCACTTGAGCTGTTGGTCTCGCTTACCTCCTCGACGATCGGTATTGCTGTATCGTGCGGTGTCATCGCTTTCTTGCGTGGAGCAAACGGTGGTTCAATGTATTCCTTTGAACGAGTACTAACCATAAACCAAAAGACACCTCCCCAGCAGAGTCGCTTAATGTAGGTTGGGGTTCTGCGAAGGTGTGTTTGCGTGTAAGTCGGAGATGTGCGATTGGTTGATGATTAGTGGGGAGAAAGGAGGAGCAATCTTATGGGGTGAGAGAAGAAGTAAGAGGTACAAAAGAGACAAAGGCAGCGTGTCCCTTCTTTCTTCCGCGAGGGGAGGGGGGGCAGTAATTGGCTTTCCCTAGATGGATCGGATGAGATCACCTTTTCTCTAAGGAAGAATGTTCTCCTTCCTCAATTTCAGTGCTCAACACTTTCTCTCTCTAGAAAAATTCAGCTCTGTCAAATCAGGGGGAATATCAGGGTATTTATAGGGCACTTAGGCCTAGGTCAGGCCCATAATGGCGTTCCTATAAAATCCTGACACGTGTCCCTCCTGTACCTTTGGGTCTTGGGAAAAACGTAGTCTCTCGCGGGTTCTTCCCGTGGGAGAGCTTGATCCCCATGACGCAACCTCCTTCCTAAGGCACCGAGCCACAAGAATCTCCCCCATTCCCGCTAGAGCAAGGTCATGACTTGCGGCGATCGTTCTCTTGTCGCGGAGCCCTTCCGGACCCTACCTTATGGCTCGAATGGAACTGGACATTATTTAACCAAGTATCTCTTATAATTATGGAATCGTCGCAACTTATGGAACTTTATCCATGGTCTTCTACTGCGTAGGCTGCCCTAATAATGGGGCCTCATCTTCCTTCTGCAAGCTTTGGCGAATTTCTGCGGGCTTACGATTCTGTCCTGCGGAGGCTGCTTCCCAGTGGATACTTCTCCAAGTTTTGTACATGTGTGCTTTCGTAATTGGGTGGTCAACCGTATTTTCTAGGTCAAGATTTGACCAAAGTCTCCTTGTCACGTGGGTCCTATTGCCACGTGTCTTCGACCAATTAGCGAGTCAAACGACCAATTAGTGAGTCAAAAGGTCTTCTTGGGTCAAGGGTTGACAATTTTGACCGCACCTACACTATCAAAACTGTACTATATAAAAACTCAAATGGCTGAATTTAGCATTAAAATTGTCAATCAAACCAAAATTACTTTCATAGTTTGGCTCCCTCTGACTTTGATTTCTAGCTCAGCCACTGCAGTAAGCAAACCCAAACATCTAGAATTATCAAAAAAGAAAAGAAAAGAGACAAATACCCTCGTCGTATAAAAAGAGAATAAATTATATCCGGACTACTCAGAAAACCTTGAGTTTCCGTTTCCCCAATCTAAGCATGACACGTCATCCTCATGCCTGTAGGAGAAGATAAATGGTCTTACTACACTGCCCATTGGGGTCCGCTTTATAACCTTTGGCTTTTAATTCCAAAAAGTTTAAGCTTACCACACATTTTTACTGTACGCGCGTGTGGCCTACTTTGAATCTAAAAAATAAAAAAAAAATTAATAAGGAAAAACGTGCACTTTTTCTATAAGTGCAAAAAATGTTAGTAGAACGAGACCTGAGGTCCCAAGTCCCAGTATAAGACCTTGTTTCTTAACCCTGACTTGCAAGTAATTAATTTTAGCTGTTTAAGACTCGATTTAGTAAATTTTTTTTCACCAAAAATGGTTTACTCCAATTGCAGAAGAGTTAAAATTGAGTTGCTAGGCTTACTGCACATTTCTACTGCACCGCACATTTCTACCGCACGTGTGAGGGGCTTATTTCGGATCTCACAAAAATACTGAAAAATATTCATAACTTTGCAAATTATTTTTTATAGGATCCTGTAAAGAATCTGCTCTAACGGATATCGATAAGTATTTTTTCTAAATTCGTAGGGGCGAAACTAAGTAGTTGAGTAGTTTCACCCTACAAATCTTTAAAAAAAAAAAATACTTACTGATATTCGTTGGAGCTAATTTTTTACGTGGCCCTATAAAAATTATTTTAAAGTTATTGAATATTTTTTTGAGATCCGAAGTAAGCTCCACACACGTGCGATAGAAATGTGCGGTAAGCGTGCACTTTCTGAAGTTAAAAACCAAAGGTTACAAAGCGGGGCCCCAATGGGCATTGTGTAGTCAGACAATTTATCTTCTCGTACAGGCAAGAGGATGACGTATCATGCTTGGATTGGGGAATCGAAAACTCGAGGTTTTTCGGGTAGTCCGGATAGAATTTATTCTCGTATAAAAAATACTCAAAGTTATATGTAGGGGTTCGATTTGTCAGGACCTTGTTCGGCTCCAAAATGGCTCAAGGACTGAGCGAGCGTACCAAGACTTGTCGCGTCTAACGTAAAGGGCTGAGTGTCCCTTTTTTGACTTCTTAACCGTGAGGGCGATATTGCTGCAAACCTAAGGGCTGGATTGCAGTGTTGGTTCGTGGTTTTGCCTCTACGAGCGAGGACTTAATAATTTTCTAACCGTGTAGGAAAAGAAGTAGCAACGTAGAATGACTTTATTATATCGTAATAATAAGGTCGGGGATACACGAGAGATATGAATAACTTTATTATGTTGTAATAATAAAGTTGGGGTACAAGAGAGATAGAAAACTCAAATTACTTGAAGAAGTAATTGAGTGATGATGAGAAAAGTGAGATAATTGCTTCGCTGGGAAGGCTTTGGTTTTTTAAGCGTTGAGCTTGATTGGTGTTTGGACCATTTTTTTCTCTTGACTTCTAGTATTTATAAGCCACGGCTTCTTGTGAGTTTGCATGGAAATGGATTTCTCGCTCTTTCTCCTCGTAATGACAAGTGTCCCATGTATCCTCCCATCATGGGATCATGGGCGGTTGAGAGGAGTTAATAGAAGTGAATATCAATTTGCCCATGTGTAAATTCTTGATCATAGGCGGTTAGGAGAATAATGGGCCATGTATTTCTCCTCCACTTCCTATTTCCATTGGCAGTTGACAAATAATGGGCCATGTCATCCTTTTTTTCCGTGGGTTGCAAAAATCACCAGCCATTTGACTCGGTCAAATGGCTTCTTTATTAAGCAACAACATTTCTCCTTACTCCACTTTTCATGGGCCATTTGGGTAACGGGTCATTTAATTAAATTAAATGGCCTACTAACATATTTAGCCCATATCAACATTTGGGCCAGCCGAATTCTTTTACAAATAGGCCCAAAACCTCCAAACTCGAGCCCGAACCAAACTAAAATTAATTAGGCTCAATCATCCTTGTCTTGGCCCATTAATTTTAACCCAATTCATCTCTATTTTTTGGCCCAATTTAATTGAAAGATAATTAAATGGCCTTTCAACGCTTGCCCAGGACTGGGTGTCAAAAACGGATGTAAACAGACCTTGACCGTGATATGGGTTAGGCTCCTCCCTCCGTTGGTCCGCACTTCCGCCGCTTGACTTGCAACAAGTCACTAGTGCTGGGAAAGCCCAGTGACCCTCCGACGATCAAGTTAGATCTCAAAGGAGAATGCAGATCTAAGGTTAGGGAAGAATGACCTCCCTCTAAAAAATGAGTATCCTTTTGTATTTATAGACCTAGGTTTGCTTAGCCTCCAAGCTAGCGTGTGAAGGGTACGCTCGGGTAACCGCCTCGGGTGACATCATAGATGACGCACGGGATAAGGCGGTTACGGAGCACATGGCTAGGTCAGCCCTTTGTGAGGATTATTCTCGATGCTGTGTCTCATCAGGGCTTGCTCGGGAGCCCTTGGTGCTGCGTTTCGGGGGTCGGTATGGAGCCCTCGGTGGTATGTCTCCGGGGTTGGTACGGAGCCCTCGGGTGCCGTCGGTAATATGTCTCCGGGGTCGGCACGGAGCCCTCGGTAATATGCTTCTGGGGTTAGTATGGAGCCCTCGGTGGTATGTCTTTGGGGTCGGTGCGGAGCCCTCGGTAATATACTTCCGGGGTCGGTACGGAGCTCGATGGTATGTCTTTGGAGTTAGTACGGAGCCCCATTTATTCGGGCCACTACATTATACTTACAAGTTACACTAATTATTAGTAGATAAATACTAGTACAATAGATTTTAGGCGGTGTTGGCCTCGGCAGGCTCCACTATTACTCTGCTGTTGTTTTGCAAACTTGATTCTTATCAAATCTTTTTTTTTTTGGTCAAAGATTCTTATCAAATCTAAAAGCATCAAAATTGATATATTTCTCCGAATCAGTGTTCACAACTTATTTTTCAAGTAAAACATAGTAGCAAAACTTTTGAGGCATCAGAATCTAAAATGAAAGAGTACAAATTAAACTACTGCAAACACGGTTTTAGGCAACTAGCTAACAGGGTCTAAAATTCAGTTGGCTACTCTTGATCAGTTTGATGGGCTTATTTTTTTTCTTGTTGGGTTGCTGGTCTTCGTCATCTCTTGCACTCTCACATAATTTATTGTAGTGTCTTGTAGTTTGTATATTGTAATGATACATGATGTAATAATCTATCATGTCGATTGAAAAAAAAACCACAGCCTTAATTTAGACCTTGTTGCAACATCTCTTTTATATATTTTGAAGGTTTATTGTTCTCATTTATATTTTTCTCCAAATTTGGGGATTTTCACGGATGACTGACACGTAGCGATGAAGGGACGTTTCGTACCAATCAATTGCATAGGAAACAAAGCGACGCCATCCGAGCCATGTGATGATCAACACATGTCCGCGACATTTCGTACCAATCAACTGACATGGCACACGCTGAGACATTTGCTGCCGTACAAGCAACCAATGGATGACTGACACATGGTAACTATGGCTGGGCCTATAGTTCTAGTGGTGACCGAAGGAATCTTCATCCAAGACGTAGCATCTCGGATGTTGTTGGAAGGGGGCTCGGCCACAATAGCTCGTTGTCAACTCCTCCCGAACTAATCATGAGTAAGGAGAAGTTGAGGGGCTAGCCCAAATTATGGGGGTCAGACATTACCCGAGCTATACTCTTCCGGCATGACTAGGCTGCTTCGCCAATATGGGCCTTACAGCTCAAGATCATGACCCTCAATTTATAGGATTGTTCGGTGTTGTGTTCAGGACTCCTCTAGTGCACACAGCTTAAATTTAGTGTTTTAACGGAGTCGTTCGGGACTCAAGTCTCATGTGACCAAAACGGAGGCCTTGTCCTTGTGCACCTAACCGTTTGGCCATGTGAGTCATGATGATGCAAACTAAGGCGGTTACAACACGTGGATCATCATTGCAGACAACTTTGATCATGTGCTCTGTAACTACCTAATCCGGTGTGTCATACATGAGTGTACCATCAATGTGGTGAACAACTCAAGCGAGTCCTATATAAGGAAAGAGAAGCAAACCTAAAGGGACATCGTATCTCCTACCCAGACTTAATTACCTTCTCCTTCCCATACTGACTTAACCATCGGAGGGTCGACCGGCTATCCTCAGCCGCTCGACTTCTTACAGGTCACGCGTAAACAGAAGGTGGATGGAGCACCATAGAATAGACAGAAGGACCGGGCGAACCCTACTGATCAAATCCGAACACCACAATTTGGTTTATGAAAAGGGGTTGAAAGTAGACTAAATTGGAGATTGATAGTACCACTAAGGCTAAAACACGTGTCAACACACTTCTAAACACGGTGCCACAAAGGCTAAAACATGTGTCCCTAGTTCTAATGTATTCCTTCATTTCTTAAGAGTTCCACATAGTTCACAGGGATTTCCACACTTTATCAAAGCAACAAAAAAACCATATCATCATCTGGAAATGCCCAAGGTGGGGCTAGCTCAAATACTTGCTAAGCATTGGGGTGCTTACACCTAGTAATTCTTTTTTGTTAAAAGTATAATATGTACTAATCAATAAACTAAATGAGGTAATGAAACCACGTAGTTTATTTAAGGGGTAATTCTACTGACTAACAAGTTGTGGATCACAATTTTTTGGCTCTGTCTTTATTCAATTTTTTTTTTTTTTTGCATTTGTTTGTTAGTTTTGCGTCAATTTTTTATTTAACATTGGTTTGTCTCTACGAGAGGAATCAGAAAATTGAAAGACTATTAATTTTACACGTATTTTGGAAAATATCCAAGGAGAAGCTCAAAAAGTTAAGTTGTTTTTTGAACTTTTTCTTGGATATTTTCAAAAGTACTTGTGTAGAAGTCATAATTTTTTACTTTTTCAATTCCTCTCATTGAGACAAACTAATAATGCATAAACGTTTGGCACAAAATTATCAAACACGAAAAAAAATTAAATAAGGACAAAACCAAAAAGTTGTGGTCCACAAGTTGTTGGTTAGAGGAAACACCCCTATATAAGTAAGGAAATCCACATGATCTTGGACATCTATGGCCTGTTTGGATGCCGGATTTGCCAAGCACCCTGATTTCATCCCCCCTCCTCCTCATCTCCAGTGTTTGGCTGCAAACAACCCCACCCGGATTGCCCCCGGATTAGGCTCGAGCTGGATTTGTAATCCACCCGAAGGTGGATTTGGTAACGATGGGATGATAGAGAAGACGAGGGGGTTGCAGAGGTCGGCGGCGGACGAGATCTGATAGGGAGACGAGTGGGACTGAGGGAGGGTTGGGGAATATACACATACATATACGTTTTTAATGGCACTTGACAAAACAGTATTCCTACCACATACATCTACTCCCTTACAATTAGGGTTGCAAACGAACCGAGCCAAGCCGAGCTTTATAGTGTTCAAGCTTGTTTATTAAATTTTTAACGAACTCGAGCTCGAGCTCAGTGAAAACTTAACGAGTCGAGCTCAAGCCAAGCAGGCCTTGGCTTGACTCGAGCTTGAGCTCGAGCTCGTTCACGAGCCTCAACGGACCAACGAAAAATGTACATATATCCTTGTATAGGCCTAATATAACCAAAAATATTTTGATTGTGAAGTATATATCTTTCATTTTCCTATGGAGCGGGAGTGTACTAGTGTGCGTGTGCTCTTCCCTCCCTTAGTTGACTGGAAAGTGAAAACGGAAAGAACAAATTATGAAATAACTATAAAAATTTTAAACTTAAGTATATATACCCCGGCTCGCAAGCCGACTCGAGCCGAGCTTATCCTTGCTCGAGCTTGGCTCGTTTACAAAACGAGCTGAAAAAATCGGCTCGAGTTTGTTCGTTTAACTTCCGAGCCGAGCTTGAACAAGCTAGCCACTAACGAGCCGAGCTGCGAGCCGCTCGGTTCATTTGCAGCCCTACTTACAATGACGTTATTATTATTTTTTTTTTTGGAAAAGCATATTTTTTCTAATAAAAAACATGTTTTCAACATTTGTATACTAAAATAAAATTATTTTATCAAAAAACATAATGGTAAATATCAATTTATTCTAATTAATATGAAATAAATGAGTTTTCAGCATTAAAAAATCAAAGTGGGGCAATTCGGTCATTTGACATCTAATCTCATCATATCCACTTTCCATATCCTTCTTCTCAAAAAATCATCCAAACACCTCATTACAAAATCCACCATCCTTAAGCGGTGGTGTTACCCTTCTTAACATATTACTCTTCATTACATATCCACCTTCAAATCCACCCTCATTCTATATCCACCCAAAACAAATCCTCCATCCAAACGGGCCGCTATTGTAAAATAGATGAGATGTTAACTCCACCTTCAATGGAATGGAGACGTACATTCCACTAATGAAAATGAAGAGGATGAGGATCCTAATTGACGACCATTTTGTACTTTATCATAACATATAATGCTAGGATATCCCCTCTTGTTTAGAGATATCGTATCACTCCTATAACATAACTATCGGAAGGCATAATATTAAATCATTTAAATGCATAACACTTTTACACAAATGGTATAACACTTTTATTATTTTTATATTAAGCATAACACTTTTCGAAATGACATACCATAACCACTAAAGGGCATAACACTTTTCAAAAAATGATATAATTTTTTATTATTATGATGTCTCCCTAAAAAAGTGTTATGACATTATTATGTTGTTCCCCCAAAATGGCATAACATAATCACTTGAAGGCATAACTATTAACCATTTGGAGGCATAACATAAAAACACCGTAAAAGGGGATACCTTAGGCCATCCACAATGGTATAATCAAAAATGGATAACCAAAAGTTGACACATCAGCTTTTGATTATTCACTTAAGAGATTGTTAAGCTTAATAATGTTGAGGTTCACAATGGTCACTTCTAGTCCATAACCTCCACTACAATTTCACACAATCTCTCTCTCCCCTTTTGTTTTCCGCCATTCACTTCCCTCCATTACGTTTTTTTTTTTGGCAAAAATATATCGAATATATAGTGTTCTTTCTAGTGTTAACTATCAAAACAACACCGATTTTTTTTTCTTCCTATTCCTATAGCCTATATCACAAGTCCACCACTCAAAAAATCAGATGTGTTCTTAAATTTGAAAAAAAATGCAAGGTTCTTCCTCTTTTTTTTTTTTTTTGCAAGGTTCTTTGTTTACTCAACCATAGGGGGAGGAACAAAAAAATGAATAACCACTTTTTAGTCGAAAAAATCAATTTTTTTTGCTAAAAAGTGATTATTTATTAAAATACTTGGGCAAAAGTAAAAAAAAAAAAAAACACTTTTCCCGATTCCTCTCGTTGAGACGAATTAATAACCTATAAAAGTTTGGCGCAAAACTAAAAAATGCGAAAAAATTCAAATAAAAATAATTTTCAGATTTAAGTTAAGTTTAGGTTAAATTCATAAGAATGCAGCCTAAAACAAAAACGTAAAAGAAGAGTAAAATACCTTAATCCAGCAACGATGAGTTAAATTATAGATGATCGAGAAATATGAGCTTCACTTTTGGAGGAAAAGAAAGAGAAACAGTTTGTGGTTGAAGTGAAGAAGATATAAAGCAAGTGAAGAAGAGAAAAATAAAATAGTAGTTGAAATACGCGTGTATATAAATTTTGGAACTAGTTAACTTATGTAGTGTGGGGTTCACAAATTTTGATTATTGAAAAAAGTTGCTAGTTTTGGTTATCCAAAGCTCAAAATTTGATTATTTCTAAGAATGTTGCTAAGTTTGATTATACCATTGTGAGCCATTTTTTGCATAAATATTGTTAACTTTAACAACAATTGTCTTTTGGTTATACTACTGTGGATGGCCTTAGGTGTTCCCTATCATAACTTTTTCTTCTTTTATAGAGTGTTTTTGTAAACTATGGAAACTACAAAAATGTGTTTTTTTTTTTTGTGGAAACACAAATATTACCAAACATGTTTCTTGTTTTTGTTTTTATGAAAACATAAATCTGTGTCTACTAATTTCTTAAAAACTGAAATCTGAAAAGGTTACCAAATACACCCTTAACATGCAGTTTATTTTTGGTACATGTCATAATGTAACCAAAAAAAAGAATTGAGTGAAAAAGCCTAATAAAGTTATGATTGCGGTACTTAAAAAAAAAAATTCACCAGAAAATCTAATTAATAAGTTATTTATTAATGGCAAGATCGAACAAGTCAATCAACTCCCAACTTTCTCATTAATTGTGAGATCCTTTTGGATTACCTTGATTCGCATTGATTAAAAACATCAAGGTTGTATAATTAATGTAAATTGTCCAGTTCTCGTGGGTGAGATCCTTTCAGATTAGTCTGAATTCGCACCAACCAAAAGTAACAAGATAGTAGTAAAATCCATGGAACATTCAATTGTCACGGGTGAGATCCTTTTAGATAAGCCTGAATCCGCATCAACCCAAAGCAACAAGTTTGTAAGATTATTGGAACATTCAATTCTCATGGGCTGTCTTTTAAGAGGAATGCTAGGTATAAAGAAAATTGAGTTTGAAAGTAACCCGAAAAAAGCAATTCGTGGTTGAAAATCACTTTGATGGTTGGGTCACACACATCAAAGTGAATCTCAACCACTAGTTGCTCTTTTCAGGATACTTTCAGAGTAAGTTTTCTTTGTCCCTAGCATTTTCCGTCTTTTTAAGGAGGTCAAATCTTGTGTACCTAAATAATGTATGTACCTCTGTTCTCGTGCAATTTCAATTACAGGATAGTATACAAAAGTCTCTTCCCGGGAAATTTTTGTGTGCAGCCTACGGTCGATATGGCACTGAGAACTGAAAAACAAATGCTTTTGGGTACAGATTACCGGAGGTGCTTTTTTAGTGGGTTTTTGCCTAATTGACAAAAAGATGGTCAAAGCATGTGAAGCGTATACCACACCAGTGTTCTAAGAGTGCTGCTAATGGTATCGACGAGATTCCCATCAAAATCGTACCGACGGTAGCGCCGGATTGTCTTCGGCCACTGGACAGCTGATCCGAATCGTCCAAAAATTCTATAAAAAAAAACCAAGGGGGCCCTTGCGGGAATCAACGACATCCGATATATGTAGGGTGCTTGATAAGCACCATTTTTTTCGTGTAAATTTTTGGACGATTCGGATAGGCCGTCCAGTGGCCGGAGACGGCTTGGCGCAGCTATCGGTACGATTTCGGTGGGAATCTCGTTGGTACCATTAGACGTTTAGGTGTTCCAGTGCCATCCCAACCCATCGCCACTGGATCTTTGTTCCATCTCCCACCAGTCATCTTCAACCAACACGTCAAAAGCCCACTGAATGAATCCAATTTTCCCACGAATCAATCAAGCCACCGTCTAATGAAAGTCCCTTCTATTAATACATTTCAAAATCAACAACTTAAAAATAAGAGAGATGCAACAGTGTCTATCATTAAGGTATCTCCGTTATGGCTTTTGTAATTTTGTGTTATACCTCTTGTGATTTCAGTTATGTCTCTTGGGGTTTTATATTATGCTTCATGTGGTTTCATGTTATAAAACACACGAGGCATGCATGAAATCACACATGACATAACATAAAACTACAAGAAATACAATCGAAACACAAGAGGCATAACATAAAATCGCAAGAGACATAACGAAGACATTATAAGGGTAGACACCTTAATATTTGCCCTTTTGTTAGGGAATGACTTCGGTGTCCCCGGTCATTTTGGGGACACCGTAACTTTTGGCATAACCAAACCATTATGGGTATAACCAAAACCCATTACAAACATAACAGAACCATAGCAAGGCATAACCAAAACCATAGCAAGGCATAACTTATTTGTTATGTCTTGGTTGGGTTTAGTTACGCCTTGGTTGATTTTTTGGATATTCCTTGGTTATGCCTTGTTTGGGTTCTGTTATGTTTGTAATTGATTTTAGTTATGTTCCTAATGGTAAAGTTATGCCAAAAATTACAGTGTCCCCAAAATGATTGAAGACACCATAGCATCATCCCTTTGTTATGTTTGTGGGGTATACAAGGTTACCCAAATTATGTGCCGCAATTTTTTAATTGTAATATGAATATTTGGCAAACTTACGCATGTCTTAGACTAATTTTTAGAGAATACAGAATTTACTGTCCACCGGAGGGAATCACTACTGAAGAGGTTTCAAATTCGAAATTTTAAGAGGAGACAATAATGTCTCAAACATTGCCCACCAAGCCAACCTGTTCGGCTTTTGTCTTAAGAATCACTCGGCGGTACTATATTGTCATCACTTGGTTATGGTACTACTACCAATAAGAACAGAGTCAACTTAGAACAGAACCAGAGAGGTGATGGCTGCTATATATAGGGAGAGAACCAGGTCTTGACTTTATTACTGCTATTCTAACATACGGAGTAGTAGAGAGAGGAAATAGAGAGATTTTTCACAAGAAAGAGACGAACCGAGCTAAATGTGAGGTCGTTATTCCCAGAAACAGTGAAGACCTAGTACTATTATCTTACTTTCTCCTCACTTCTTTCCCATCTCTAGTCTAAATATTCAAATCTACAAATATTTTAGTGGAGGCTCTCGCCACCTCCACTTGTTCGCTTCTTCTTCTTCTTCTTCTTCTTCTCATTCTCTCTCTAGCTTTTGTGAGAGAGCGAGAGAGCCGCACAATTGAAACCCTCGTGTAAGCACCATTTGGGTCTCCAATGGCGAGTTGGGTCTTGTCAGAATGCGGCATTAGACCTCTCCCCAAAGCATTCCCAAGACCCAGAACAGGTTTTACCAGCCCTAACCAGGCAAAAATTGATTCTTTACCCTCAAATTGGAAATTTTCATATCGAAAATCCCCTGCAAACTCCACTGCAACTGGGTTTTCTGGAGAGAGAAAGGGGGTGCTAAACGTGAGTGCTCCATTGAAGGTTGCGACTGTTGATGGGGATGAGAGAAGTGAGAGAATCAATGGTGAGGTTGATATCGATCCGGGCTCGCCGCCGCCGTTCAAACTGGCCGATATCAGGGCCGCCATTCCGAAGCATTGTTGGGTGAGGGATCCGTGGAGGTCTATGAGTTATGTGGTGAGGGATGTTACTGTTGTTTTTGGTTTGGCCGCAGCTGCTGCTTTTCTGAACAATTGGCTTGTTTGGCCTCTTTATTGGGCTGCTCAGGGCACCATGTTCTGGGCTCTCTTTGTTCTTGGCCATGATTGGTAATCTCAATCTTTCATTCTTAACCCTATACTTTCTGCACATTTTGTACTTTAATATATTTTGATGTATGCATTCATAGATGTTTGACGTGTGCATATGCGCACATGGCCATGTTTGATTAGTAGAATGAACAATGACGGGATATGAGGTATCCTACTGTACTAATAGTCGTGACTCGATTACCAGTTACCCATCTTAATCCAATGTGTTTTGATATCTTATGTCGCTCCAATAATTGTTGCATTCAAATGCTAGAAAGAAACACATGAAATTTGTAGCCTACTCTGTGTCTATTCCAAACCTTACTTGCAATGTGTATTCTGTTGTTTAATTATGTTACCCAATTGCTTTATCTGGTTATTTATGTTAAATTTTAGTTTCACCTAACCCCGTTTGTTATCTCACCATTCAAACAAGTTCATATTGTTTGTGTTTAGTTGTTTACGATGCTGAATTGCTTGTTCTACCACGATTTATGGTTACTTTTGATATGCAGTGGTCATGGAAGCTTTTCAAGCAATCCCAAGCTGAATAGTGTGGTTGGCCACCTTCTACATTCTTCCATTCTCGTGCCTTACCACGGATGGTATAGTGTTATTCATTCTTTTCCCTATGTATCATTATGTGTCCAATGCAATTTGAGGGGATTCTATGCTCTAGTTGACTGAACTGTTAATGGAAATTACAGGAGAATTAGCCATAGGACTCATCATCAGAATCATGGTCATGTTGAGAACGATGAATCGTGGCACCCAGTTAGTTTTGTTGTTATCTATTGATTTGTTTCATGGTGAAGAGTTTCAATCTTTATTGATATTCCTCTCTTATCTTATTTTATTTTGTAATTGTAGTTGTCTGAGAAAATTTTCAATAGTTTGGATACAATAACCCAAAATTTGCGGTTTACAGTTCCTTTCCCCATGTTGGCATATCCCTTTTACCTGGTAAGTTTGTTGCCATTTGGTTGATGAGATTCAGTCAAGGCATTAAGACACTATTTTAAATGTGGTCTTATGTTACAGTGGAGTAGAAGTCCTGGGAAAACTGGTTCCCACTTCCATCCGAACAGTGACTTGTTTGTCCCAAGTGAGAAGAAAGATGTGATCACTTCCACTATATGTTGGACAGCAATGGCTGGTTTCCTTGTGGCATTATGTTTCATGATTGGTCCTGTTCCAATGCTTAAACTCTATGGCATTCCCTATTGGGTAAATCCCACTATTTGTTTTAGAGAAGTAGAATTCAGATTGATCCTCTTTCAATAAAAGAATCTTCTCATTTGAGTTTGCCTCTATTTAGGGGTTTGTAATGTGGCTGGATTTCGTAACCTACTTGCATCACCATGGCCATGAAGACAAACTTCCTTGGTATCGCGGAAAGGTATTGACATCTTGTAATATGTTTGTTTTTTTGGCTCATGTGTCATGCATAGTCATTATCTTTCACGCAATTCACCCTAATCTCAAGTCTGAAGCAACGAGAAAGGTCATGCGTTAGGTAGCCTAAGAGCCAACATTTGAAGCCAAATCCACTATGAACATGACAAAATCTAGCAGACTCCTATTTACTGGACCATGAGACTTTATTTGGATTGGATTGATTTTGTTTGGCTGCTTCATTTTTTGAGGATCTCATATGAGAACTAAAAACAAACATCATTTTCACAAATTGTTTGTTGAGATTTCTATGTCGATAGGTAGTCATATGTTTTCATTTATTTCTGTGAAGGCAGGAGAGTCGAGAGTCCTTGAAGATTTTCTCATTATGCAATTTTTGTTCAATTTCTTCTAAGAAGATTTTTGGTTGTTTAGGAATGGAGTTACCTGAGGGGAGGACTGACCACTCTAGATCGCGACTACGGATGGATCAACAACATCCATCATGATATCGGAACTCATGTGATTCATCATCTCTTTCCTCAAATCCCACACTATCACTTGATAGAAGCAGTAAGTATCTCTTTCACGTAATGATACAAATGTCACAAGACTCAACTGATTTTGAGACGTGGTACCAGATAGTTCTAACAAATTTTTTTATTTTTTATTTTTTATTTTTGCTTTTGCTTTTTTAATGTTTAGACTAAAGCTGCCAAACCAGTACTTGGGAAGTATTACCGCGAGCCCAAGAAATCCGGACCTCTACCGTTCCACCTCATTAGGAATTTGATAATGAGCTTGAAAAAGGACCACTACGTTAGTGACACAGGGGATGTTGTGTATTACCAAACAGACCCTAAGCTTAGTGGCTCTACTATATCAGAGTGAAGATTTGAAAGTAGAGAAAGGCTGGTTTCAAAGCTATATAACCCAGAACAGCTGCAATGGAACGTTTGTGGTTACCTTAGCTTATTGATTCTGAAGGAAGAGAAAGGGAGAGATGCAAAACAGGCAGAGTTTATTGCAGTTGCCTTGTTTAAAGCATCACACACAAAAATGTATTGAGGGTCGAAGGGTATTTTGGCCATTGATGTTGTTGTAGTTAACTAATGATGTATATTTATTGTTTCTTAATAGGAAATGAAGTAATCTCTTCAAAAAATTGGTCATCTATTACTTAGATGAAATTCCAATCAGAAGGAAATTTGGGCAAATGGTATGTAAATGGTTTTCTTTTTCGGTTTTGATCTATGCGGACAACATGGAGTAGTAGTGATTATATTATTAAGGCTAATGTGGATGCCTTTAGGACCATGAATTATTGTTTTCTGCATAGGTTGTGGTTGGCAGGAAGCAGAAAAAGATGAGTACAAAAGAAAGTTCATGATATGGCTTTGTTGGGGATGCTAGGTCCACCCTGCGACGACCATGAATTATGTTGTTTTCCATGTTAGGGCAAGAGAACACACAAACTTTCAAGGGTGTTGTGGTGTGAGCATATACATGCAATAGGCCATTCTTTCTTTCTTTCTTTGTGTCTGTCTGTCTGTCTGTCTTCTTATTTCTCAATTTCACTGTTATTAAATCCTTTGCTGCTTAACCTCATCAATTTCAATGAGTTGGACTCATTCGTTATTTCCTCATCTGTTTCAATTTCAATGCACAGTCCATTGAACCTTTTCACACTTGGTTATAATTCGATGTTCATGTGGTTTTCTTGCTGCTACAATTTGTACCATTGTTTTTGTGTGGTATTCTTGCGGTGCTGCTAGTCCCTAAGACTTTATTTTGCAGCTTGGTTTTGGTGTGAAGTATGGCCTAGGAGTTTTACAAAGCCATTTGATTCCTACCAAGGGGGGATGTCCCTGGATTGTTATTGGTTTCATTAGTTTGTGTCGAAATGGTTGAGTGAGATCTTTGATTGAGATTTCATTCGGTTCAGCGGGTTTCACTGTTTAGTTTTAAATTTTTAATGAGATTACTGGCTTGGTACAAGAAAGGGCATTGCTGCCTCCATTTCAGGTCTAATGAAGTAGTCCAGATTTTGTTGACATCCATTTTGGAGGGGATTCTTATATCGCGCCTCAGTCATTCTTATTGGTCAGATTATCCATGTTCTTCAGATGGCCAGTATTGAAAAGAATGATGGTGTGGTCTCTGTGATCATCAACTCGGTGCAAAAAATCAGTGTTGGGCAATCTCAAATCTGGTGCATGAGACTCATTTTATTTTTTCCAATTGTATTGTAGCATCAATTAGGCTATTGTATTATTTTGCTGTTTGTTTCCTCTCCCTCTCTCAAGATGGATTTGAAATATTCATATATATGCTTCCCATTAGCTCACTGTAGCCACTTGGCTTAGGTTTTATCAAATTTTCTTTTCTTTTTTCCTTTTTTTTTTTCAATCCTGGGGTATGCCACTTGTAGGTTGTATATTCGGTTAGTCTTTTTTTTATTTATTTCAAGCTGATTTATCCAAAAATAAAACATACAAAATAAAAAAATAAACAATCAATCGAAAGAGCAAGGCACTCGATATACGTGGTTTTGACTTAAGCAATTTGCCTAATTGTATTCCATGGGTGCTGGGGGTTTCACTATGATGAAAAGATAACAAGTTACATATGGGAGCTATCCTAACTTTGCTTTTATAGTCCAAGCAACCATTACACCATATACCATATTTTTTGTTGGGTCCACTTTGGATTCTATAAAAATACAGAAAAATGTCTATAAATGTTAAAATAATGTTTTTATGGGACTCTGTAAAAAGTCAATTCCAATGAATATCGGTAAGTATTATTTATAAATTTGTATGGGCGAAACTGCTCAACTAAGCAATTTTGTCTTTACGAGTCCAGAAATAATACTTATTAATATCCGTTGGAGTTGATTTTTTACAAAACCTCGTAATATATTATTTTAAAATTTATGGATATTTTTTTGTAATTTTGTGGGACTCAGAGCGGTTTCCCCACACAAAAAAATGTAATGAATGATATAATAGTTTGGTGTAATGTACATAAATCGTGAAAGAAGGCTGGGATCCGCGCGGCGAAATCCTATTCTTATCACCGACCAAACATTCAAATTTGGAAAAATCTCAGTGAACCCTGCGCACATGAAACCCTTATTAGTGAGATCTTTATACACGCTCTTTCTCACAACCCCAACGGCCACACCCACACAACCCCAACGGCCACACCCACGCACGAAAACCCCTGCACGCTATGACCCCCGCTCCCCTCCCCCCTCCCCCCTCTCTCGGCCTGCCTCTCCATCTCCTTCTCCCTCTCCCTCTCCCATGGAAACCACCAGACCACCCCTCCAAAATTCCATCCACCGCACACCACAACCTTCTCCCTCCCCCTCTCCATCCCTCCCTCTCTCAGACAACCTCACGCAAACGAAGAAAAACAAGACCAGACTCCGACCCGGCGTCCGCATTCGATTCCAACGCGGACAGCCAGGACTCGCCGCCGCAGCGGAGTCATAGCCACCGCAGCCGACGGCGCCGTGATTCCGAGGGCAGTGATGATGGCAGGAGGAGGAAGAGATCGCCTTTGAAGAAGATTTCGGATGATGGCGTTGCCGAGTACCTTGCCAAGAAAGTTCAGAAAAAGGTACCGTTAGTAGGTACTGTTTTCAAGGAAGATTACGGACGAGGACGAGGATGATGACGTTTATTTCTGTCCTGGACCGGTAAGGTATTTTAATTTTGGTTACGGACAATGACCTTGCCAAGAAAGCTCTGAGTTGTTTGTGTATGTTTACAGATTTCTCACGTTGGACAGCAGTCTCCCAGGGGGTAGTCGATGATCTTTGAAACGGTAAGACTAAATCATAAAAAACAAACTGAAAATTTTATTAATTACCTTTCAGAAATTTTACGAAAGCTTTGTGGGTTTTGTATCATTGTGTTAAATTTGTTGTGGGTTTGTAGGGCAAGTTTTTGGTATTTTTGGACTAAAGAATTGTGGGTTTTGAATCCTTTTTGCGCAATTTGTTTTGGGGGGGGGGGGGGGGGGGGGGGGGGGGGGGCGGTGTGGGCGTTTGTAGAGCAAGTGTGGTTTCTTTGGACCTATGATTTTGAACCACTCTGTGGAATTTGTTGTGAGTTTTGTAGAGCAATTGTTTAGTTGATGAGGTTTCGGTAGATAAGCGGCAAAAGAGGGGAAATGATTCTGGTAAGTCTTTCTCGCCCTCTTCGACTCCAGATTTCGATTGCAAAGCTCTTACCATTTCCTTTCTTTGTTTCGGCTATGTTCAAATCTAGATTTTTATTTTTTTCTGAGTTATCGAGTTACTGTGACGAATCGGATGTTGGGTGGGAGGAGGTTGAGTAGACTGCGAGTTCACCAAAAAAACAAGTATGTTTGTTTGGTAAAATATCCTTGAATTATTTACTTTTTGAATGAATTACAGCGGCATTTGTGGTATTTTTCTGATATTATTATTCTTGACCATCGATTGTGTTTGATATTTTTCTGTGGGATTTGAAGTTTCTGTTTCATCGTTGATAACAAATTTAATCACATCTCTTCTCTTGCAAATTTATAGACTCTGAAGCATTATGGCTATGATATTTTTGTGCTTTTGGATTTTAAATTTTTGCTTTTCCCGTTTGGTTTACTTGCTTATTGCTTGGGTGTGCTTACGAGTGCGCTTTATGTTTATTCATACTCCCTTTGTCCGGATTTAATTGTCCCTAGTTCTATTCTAATTGGCTACAAATGGGTTATATCTTTGCATCCGTAATGAATTTCATATCGAATATGGATCTCGTTTGATAGATCTCGATTAGTTCTATAATATAATGTTTTCAAAATCATGTAAAACATTATAAATTGGAAGATATAATTAATTGAAAAATGACACGAACTCCAAAAAAGGACTATTAAATCTGGACGGAGAGAGTATTATATTTTTAATATATAAATCTTGACAAGTGCCATCGTGCATTGTTTTAAAACAAGAACTGCTCTGCTTGCTTTTGTGCACCTTGAAGTTCAGTTTTACTGCTTTTTGGTTGTGCTTATACATACTTCACTTTAATTGTGGTAGTTAACACTTATCGTGATGGGCTGTGACTGTGTACATATTCTTGAAATAGGAGTGGTTGCCATCTATCTATGGAGTATTTCACTATAGAAGTATCCGACTTCATTTTTTTTTGGTTTGTTTCCTTTATATATAGATACATTAAAGAATGATACTAACAAACTGAATTTTTAGTTGATCAACTAAAGTCAAGCGAAGCGAGGCCAATATTGATTTATGACATTAGTAAAGGAGATAGTTTAGATGGTGCACAGGTCTCAGAGTACAACCTTTCAATAACTTCTAATCATGGAGCTGTTACGTTCCGACTTCTGATAATTTCCCCATCACTCTCTATTCAACTCAACTCTCCTATTGATGCCAACCAACATCACTTTATCAATCTACTTAATAATGCCAATATGATTGCTTTATGAATGGCCAAATTTCTTCTTTTGATATCAGTGCGCAATTTCAGAACCAAGATTCCAACCTTTTCCAAAAAATTCCTTCAGTTGCCTCTTATATCATTCTTGGTTTTTCCCAATTCCTTTATTCTTTTTTCCCTTCTTATTTGCCTTTGTTTATGAACTTTCAGCTGTTCATTTGATGGTAGAATTAGGTTCGGCACCGATCATGCCCTTTTACTAGTGGATGTTCAATTGTTGGACTTGTTTTAATTACCGTTCTTGATGAATGTAGAATATGCTTAGCATTGATTACTTTTCAGTGGTTTAAAACGAGAAGGTTTGACATTACTGGGCTGATATCCTCTCTATTAAGAGCTCATCATGCACATGATCCAATCATTCTTGTGACATCAAGATACTTGCTAAGGTGATTCATTAATTTCTCATTCATTCACTTTCAGCGAGTAATGAGTATTGTTTCTCTCTGTCTCTCTTGCTTTATTTGGTGTCACGTTTCTTTGATGTTGTACCCATCTATGAAGCACCGACACCTCTAGAGGTCGAAGTATCGCAGTGTCGGACACGGGGACATGGCGGGGACACCTCGGGGACACGTACGGGACACGCCACGTGGCGTGTCCCATAATTTAATATAAATTTTTAGGGGGACACGGCGGGGGACATGGCTGGGGACACTGATGGGGATATGACAGGGGCCAAACTGTAATTTTTAAAAATTTTGGGGGTCAAATTGTAATTTTTTTAAAAATTTGGGGCCAAATTGTAATTTTTAAAAAAATTCTGGGTGTCAAACTATAATTAATTATTTATTTATATAAATAAATAAATAAATAAAATATACATGTGGCGTGTCCCTCGCCGTGTCCGTGTCCCCATTTTTTTAGAATTCCCGTGTCCCCGTGTCGGTGTCCGTGTCGGTGTTGGTGCATCATAGGTACCCATGATACGCCGCATACACAAAATGTTTTGCTTACATCAACGAAGTTCATCTTCCATTTTAGATCTTGCTGAGAGGTGATATAAACAAATGGAGTGTTGTGTGTGAGGTTTTTGCATGTGTCGAGAGAAGTTAACTTGTATGTGTATAATATTTGGGGCACTAGCTCTTGTTGAGTAAGTGGGTGGGCAATTTTTGTTGGTCTGTGGGCAAATCAAGGGTGGTCATTAGGCTATACATTGGTGGGGTTCCAGTTGGTCTTGATGTTCAGTCCAGTTAGTATGGGAAGGTTAGTTAAAGAGATGGTCAATTTAGTCATGAAGATGGATTGATGGAGTATCGTCGCACACAAATCTCAAGTCTTGTTTTCATGCTTTGAGGTTGGGACCTATGTAGCACCGACACTCCAAAAGGGCGCCGTGTCCACGTATTGGACACGGGGACACGGCGGGGACACGCCCAAATACGTATTGGACACGCCACGTGGCGTGTCCAATAATTTTTATTATTTTTTGATGGGGGACACGCCGGGGACACGGCTGGGGACACGCCGGGGACACGGCCGGGGACACGCCGGGGACACAGCTGAGGGTCAAAATGTAATATATATTTTTAATTTTAAGGGGTTAATATGAAATTATTCAAAAATATTTAGGTTAAATTGTAATTATGCCTTTATTTAGACCATGATAATCTTATTCATTCATATAGGACATGTGGAAGAAAAGAAAAAATACATGTATATATGTATTTATATATATATATATATATATATATATATATATATTTATACACGTGGCGTGTCCCCCGCCGTGTCCGTATCCCCATTTTTTTAGAATTGCCGTGTCCCGTGTTCGTATCCGTGTCCGTGTCCGTATCCGTATCTGTGTCCGTGCTACATAGGCTGGGACAGCTTAATCAATTTCAGCATTTCCAATCAGTTCCTGCATTCTCTACATTCTTATATGCCATAGTTGTCAAAAGCGCGCCCAGGCGAGGTGCAGGATAGGCGCCTTGTGTCAGCAGGGGATCAATTTCTCTGGGTCTCTCTGATTGATCAGCAGCAGCAGTGAATTCAAGCGATTCGTTGGCTGTAAAACCCTAACCGCACCTGATCGACTTGCTTCGAACCGTCTCACACTGATTTGAACACTGTACAACAATATTCGAGCCATTTCGAGCCCTAATCTGCATCTTTGAGGTTCGAAATCGAGTTGGGTCTAAGAATTGAATCCCAATCTTGCTGATTCAAACCCTCAATCACCTTATTAAACTTCAAAAGTCAATGTATTCACGATTTCGACCCTTGACTTTTTGATTGGAGTGCCATATCACCAGATTGAATCGCATACGTGTACGCATCCTTGAACTATGCATTTTGTTATTTTGGCATCAAACTAAGCATGTTTCATCTTCAAATGGTTAAGAGTAATTTCACACATACCCAAAATGGACAAGACTAGAGTGAATGAGTGATTGGACTGATCCATATATTTTAAAAGGAACTTACCTTGTTTGGGCATAGTCTCTGGATAGGGGTGAAAGTATGCTATGATAACTTCATATTATCATAAATGAACTATCTTTGTCATAGTTTCTTGTTTTCTCTTGCTCCACACATGAAAAGGTGGTCAAAATTTTATCAAATGATAACTTTCTATCATTTATGAGTTTTAAGTTATGACTTGGTAGTAATTAACTTGACTTAATCCGTAAAAACGTTGCTATGGTATTTGTGTCCTGATAAAGTGTACATGGATGGGAATATTTTCCAAGCTTATTTTTGTCATAAGATCGGCATCTCTTCATTGCGTAAAATTGATAGTGCAATTGATTTTGTTAACCTTTTTGGGAAACTTGTATTTATTTATTTTTGCCAATCAATAACGGAAAACCTGTATATTTGCTTCTCAAAAGCTAATTGCTTTGTCCAGTATATTTGATATGGTTTGCTAATTTGGTCAACTTAACCATTTTGCATTCTTTCACTTTACTTTTGTGATTCTGGGTCAAGATATAAATTCATATACGTGACAAATAAGCACAAATTTTACTTCAAATTTCTGTTTTCTTATAAGCTATTCATGCACATAGACAATGAAGTTTTTCTTTTTAAATTTAACTTGGTAAGCTACAGTGTTATGTATTTTGAGCAAAAGTTTGTGGTAGGCCCTTCTCCTGATTTTCCTTTGTGCCACAGTACGTTTTTGCTTCATGTGGTTCTCTTTGGAATACTTAGTATGATTCAAGTTCAGAATTTGATGGATGACAGCTATGGATATTATATATTTGTTCTTTTTTATCTCCTGCTTATCTCCAATCAAGTTTTTTGCATAGGTTTCGGCGGTGTTGGCATTTCCCCTTTTGTTTTCATTGGTTGCGATCGCTGAAGTATCTAGCCCATTAGGCAAGAAAACACCTTTTATCTTCTGCGACATTTGGGAGTCAAATGGAAATTAGTAGTTTTTATATGCAAATAGCAAATCAGATTGTGTTTGATGTATTCTTTGTCCTTATTTTCAATGCATTATATTTCAGAATAATTTTGAAAGATGCAAGTGGGGAAAGAAAGAAAACCGACAACATTTTAAAGAAGGATTACATAGACAAAGGTCCAGTAGTTTACTTGCAAAGACATAAGTTTTAGACTGGAATCGCTAGAAGGATCATCCCTGCACAGCTATCACCTCATTAAGGTATTTATCAAGTTTTTCTTGAATCATAATCTAACAAGCGAATGCTATAGTCTATGTGAACCAATACCTTTTTCATTACATTTTCTCTATTTTTGTTGGTATTTTTTTGCTTGGCAAAAGAAAGATTTTATTAATAATTAAAACAAGTTACAATGATTAAGAGGCTCCTTTTAATTGTTGTAACTTGTTTCAATGATAAACAATTTTTCCTATGTAAAATCTGGAACTCCTTAAGACACGGGGCAACTCTTACATTTATGATTGAACTTCATTGTGTACTCTATATAGTTTTCATTTTACTGACTTATTAAAAGTGCTCTTGATAGAATGAAGTTTAATTACCAATATACCATATGTCTTTGCCAGTGGAAGCCCTGTTATCACCTTACTAAGGTATTTATCAGGTTTTTCTTGAATCATCCATGCTTGCTTGGCCTAAAGGAGGATTGGCCTCTTTTGGCCAATGTAAGCAACGACCATTTTTGGTCATTCTCTGCTGAAATTTCCCTGCCTCTAGGCCAGAACTCGGGGGCAGTTTTGACTTTTCGTTGCTACAGTACTCCACTATTCAAAAGCACTCTAGCTGTTTTAAAATTTATATTAATGGGTTTTTGGACTTTTCCTGTTTTCCATTTGTGTCCTTTTCGATAACTTTATTTTGTCTACTTCTGTGAGAGTATTTTGGGAAAGATGTCAACCATGGTCTGCAGGAGTTATTAATGCCTTCCACTTTCCAGCCTGGACTCTCTCTCTCAGCCAACTCCTACGGACGAGAATATCATCATCATCATCGGCGATTTCTCTTCTCTTTCATTTGCGACAGCGGCAGTTTGAAGGGGGTTGCTTTGGATTCATCAAGTTATGGTCAATTTGAGGTTGCTAAGGCCAGATTCAAGCATAAGGTAGAAATCTTTTCTTCGGAGTATTCTAATTCACTGTGGGGCACTGGGGTAGTCGAATAGCAGGTTGGGGAAGAGGAAGCCGACATCAGCCATGTGCAAATAAATGAAGCAGATTTTTTGTGACTTCTGCGCGCGCGCGAGAGAGAGAGAGAGAGAGAGAGAGAGAGAGAGAGAGAGGACCTATGTCATTTGTCAGGAGAGTTTAATTGCGTTCACACTGGAAAGAGGTCTTCTACCGTAAATGAGTGGAAAAAGACATGGTTACCATCGACTGGAGCTTCTTCCTGCATTGGAGAGGTAAATTTTTACTCAAATGCTTGAATTTCTAACCCTTAAACTGTACTTGAATCCCCTTATTCACCAGTCACCACTGGGTCGGGGTGAAGTCGAATACTTTTCATTGTTGAACTTTTTTAGGGTTATGGAAAAAAAAATTATTCTTTTACAAATGGAGGAGATAATTAACCGACGTGAACAAACTCCAACAACTAATTCTGTTTCTTTTTATTATTGCTTAGTGTCGTGTTTGTAAAATTCTATATTACAGAGCAGTTTCAGCGTTGGAGAGAGAGAGAGAGCGCTCCTACTGCCATTGGTTCACCTCTATAATCTGCATATTGGGTTTCTCTTCTCCTTTGTGATTTCTTCTAGCGGTGTGCCCATGGTTTTTGGTTTCAACATATGATTTGTCTCAACTCTAAGCTTCATCCACAAGAAGTGCAGATTTTGACCTCTTCTGTGAGTTATTTTCGATGTTTTTTAATGAGCTTTTATTTATTTTTTGTGGTTTTGTGGCAATCATATGTGCGGTAAATTTTTGAAAACCCCCTCCCCCCCGCGCGCGCGCTCAAACCTGTTATTTTCTCCGTGCTGCGTAAAAATAACGAATGTGCAATGATAACAAGTAGTCCAACTTAAAGGGGACAAAAAGAAGACATTTAGAATTAAAAACAATTATACAAAAAAAAAAAAAAAAAAAAGCCATGAGAACTCAACAGCTTTGAACCTTTAGACCAGTCTGATTTTGGAGAACTTGGGGGAATCCTCGTCTAAAAGATTTCCTCCATATACAAGTAGTTCTGCTTGTCCAGTAGTCTTTTGTCATGGAAATCAGTTTTGAGGTACGAACAAGTAGCCAAAACTCATTGTATATGGAGATATGGTAGTTGTCTTGATAGTTGTCAAAACTCTTATGATTCGGCCCCAACTATTAGAGGGTCCTTATTGTAATCAACTCTTTTGATTTCATTGTTCTTCAGGTGCTTCTTCTATGTTTTGGCAATTTGGAAACGATGGGAGCGTTCACGGTGGTTGCTATCATGATGCAATTGAGTGGCATGAGCTCCCTTTATGCGGTTTTTTTAGGTCTACCCATTTTCTAAAAGTTTTTACATCTCAGATGCCTTTGTATACACACGTTTGGTTTCTTTATTGAACAAGCATCGGTGTTGTACGATTATGTAGATTGGTGGTTGCTTCATGTCATTCAAATTCGTGGGGTAAACTCAAATGTTTTTCCTCATTCTTACAAACGTTTATAATATAGGTGTATTTTACTAATCTTTCAAAAGGAAGAAGACCAGGAAAAATATGAAGTTAGGGAAATTGTAAGGTAAAGGAAAATGCACAAGAACTGGTATGGTTCTTCAATATTTTTCTCAAGTTTTGTTTTTGAACAATCAGTTAGTAACTCCACTTGGAGTTCAAGTGTATATGTTTTGAAGCATGGATAATCTAAACCTCCATCATGTAAAATGAATTTGTGAAATCTGGGTCGGGGTTTTTGAGCTTTAGGTGTAGAACAAGTTTAGAGAGATATACATGTGTTGTATGGAGGGATTTTGTGAGTAAGAATGCATTTGTGCATTAATCTTTTTTTGGGTAAGTGATTTAAAATTGTTTGATCATGGATAGAAATTAAAATCTCATTCTGAAGATGAATTGATTACACTAGAACGTAGTGTTTTGAAGTGAGCGAACTTACCCTTGGTATTATTGAAGTGAGCAAGAACTGCTTTTTGAAGACATAACTCAGAAGATTACACTAAGAACATAGTGTTTTGAAGTGAGCGGACTTACCCTTGGTATTATTGAAGTGAGCAAGAACTGCTTTTTGAAAACATAACTCAGAACCTGATCTCTTATTTTGCTAGAGCTTTCAACCTCTGCTTTTCTAAACTTAGTTGGAATAGAGATCTTTTTGTTTAGGCTTTTGAGCTTGGTCATAGTCTAACCATGTATATAACAAATACTTAATGATTAGTATGCTTTTGGCCTGAAATATGTAAATTAGGCTACTGCAGTACCAGTGATGCTGTAGAAAGAATTCAACCATTGTAATTGAAATTGTACGGTGAAATATAAAGTATTATGACTTGCCAATTTCTTTCTTTCTCCATCAATTTTGGCATTTATTTGTGTTAAAAATATGTCTTGCAGATTATGGTGTGTTATCACAATCATGAATGGTCTCTTGTGAACATCAATTGGTTATATCCTGCTGGTAGTACAATTGTGTATTCGTACTTCTTTTTAGAATTTATTCTTTTCTTATTCATATTGAAACTCACCACCTAACTATTAGTTCAAATACTTGTACGTGTTTGACCATGGAGGAAAGATTGGCCACACAGTGAGATGGGTGTTCAAAACATAAATATACTTGACTCTTTCTCTAATAACTTGAACTTTAAAAAGACTTTAAAAAGATTTTGTGGCCATCAATCTAATGCACACAATATGTACTGTAACTGAGTTTATCTGATACAGGTGCATCTGGTCTTGTGATAGCTGTTTTAGAAAAGAAAGCTGGTCCAGCTCCCAGGAAGGGATATATTAACGATGGAAAGCCTATTGATACCCTTAAGTCTGCTGTAGAGACCAAAATTGAGAGTACAAAGGAAGTCAAGAAAGTGAATAAAGAGTCATTTTCATCCCCACCAGTGATGCATTTTCCACCGTTAAGCAGTTCTGGTACTCGAACCTCCTGTAAGATTACTTGATCTGTTTTCCTTATTTCTATGTCTCTTGCGGTATCAATTGGCTATTAACGAAGGATAAAAAATGTCTTGCATGCTTGCAAAAAAGTTAGGAACAAGTCGTATTTATGACTTCTGGTGTTTGCCTTTCAATTCCTTTCTTGTTTGCGTACTTTTTCTTCTGCAATCCTTTCCAGGTTCAGCTATTTCTGAAGGCTATGTTGGAGAGTGACAGAAAGATGCCTGTCCTTTCTTCTGGAACAACTAAAGGTGTGGTTGCTTAATGTCATCAAGTGTGCGTTTGCTAATTATGAACCTGTTGACTGAAACTAGAAGGTTTCACTGTCATTCACTGACCTTTTCATCAAGCTGTGGTTGCCCGTATTGTAATCACAGACCATACTTTCGTCCTCGGTTGTAGCAGGGGAGAATTCGTCAGCCATGTTTGGGAACCTATCAAGAAGAGTGCACGGGTGAGATTTTGGAAAGGAAGGACACTCATTCACCGGTCATGGGTATTCGGTCTAGCATGGTGTGAAACCGAGGGATGCTTGGTCAATTCAAGGGCTGATTAGACAGCCCAGAAGGTGATGTGACATGTCTTTTCGTGCACCAATCCTAAAAATCAAACTAAGGGGGTCCTAAACCTTGTCGAAAGGGATGAACATTAGCTTAAACGAAGTATAAAAGACTAGTGCTTACCCGTGTCTACGGCACCGGTTGGAATTGCCCGTGCCTACGGCACTTGCTAGCTAGTGGCTCAAACACTAAATCGATTCATTAATGTGTAGTATGTGATCCTCTTCTTAGTGGCACGAAAGATGATTATCCATGCTTACGACACTCTCCGAACTAAAATTTTAAGCTAGCTATAAAGAACATTTCTAACACCAAAAACTGCCAACGATGATCCCAATAGAGCATTGCGTTTGCTTTTAGACACCAAAACTCCAAAAAGAAAAAACAGAGACAAAAAATCCAAAAAAATCCCAATCCCAATCCTAGTAAACTCCAAAAATTTCCAAATACCTTTGCTTTTAGGGTTTTTTCTTTACCCACCGTCCACGCAGCTCATAGGCTTTCTTCCAAATGGATATGATTTCTTTGTTAGACCCCCTTTGTTGACACCAAAACTTCAAAAAAAAGAGACCAAAAATCCAAAAAAAATCCCAATAAACTTCAAGAAATTCCAAATACATTTGATTTCACGAAGTTTTCTTGGCCCAGCTCCCACTGTCCATGATACTCGACAGATTTGAAAGATTTCGTCGGGTAAGGAACATTCCATGCAGCTTTGTTGGCCTAGATTTGAAAGATTTCGCCGGAGATTTGAAAGAGCGGTGTCGATTGAGAGAGAGAGAGAGAGAGAGAGAGAGAGAGAGTGTTGGCCCAGATTTGAAAGATTTCGCCGGAGATTCGAAAGAGCGGTGTCGATCAATCGATCGAGAGAGAGACCTAAACACCGATAGAAGTAGGGTTATTTTTTTATTTTTTTATATGCTTCTGACAAAATTTGATTTGGGTACACAGAATCGATGGCATTTTTGTAATATTTTTGTAAGAGTGTGTGTGTTTTGTTAAGAGAGTTGGAGAGTTCACATTAGCCTTTAGATCAAATGAATCTCAACCCTCCTTTTAACTTGTGTTTGTGTGGTCCTCACGCCTTTGTATTTTATTAGGTAGATGGATTAGTAATCGATGTGATAGAGAATTGGAAATTTCTAGTATGAGAGAAAACGAAGGGAAGAAGTATCACCTTCTCCTCTCACACATACCCTTATATATATAGGGTTTGAAAAACCTTTTTGTGGGAGATGAAGTGTCGCATGGGATGTGAAGCAGCGGCATCAGTATGGACCAGCGAGATGGTGACATGTGGCACCCAATGTTCTAAAAATTGCTAGGCGCTAGTCGGGCGGAAAAGGGGTGCCTAGCACCTAGGTGCCGACTAGTTGGCCGCCTAGCGACTAGGCATCCGACTAGTCAGCTATCTAATCTAGGTATCGGACCACCGCCTAGTGCATAGGCGGGGAGTAATAGGCCTATAGAGTTCCTTCGTTAGAAACAGGGGTATCCCTTGCGGCCGCCTTTTAGAACATTGGAGGCACCGACTACAGAACTGTCACGTCATTAAAGGCGACACGTCCAATCATAACATGAATCTCAAAGGGGTATCCCTTGCGGCCGCCTTTTAGAACATTGGAGGCACCGACTACAGAACTGTCACGTCATTAAAGGCGACATGTCCAATCATAACATGAATCTCGAAGAGGTATGTGGATGGCCCTAATGAGAACGGTCAGGTGTTTTTGATGAGGATTCGGTTTTAACAAATGGTTTGGCCCGGTAACGGTTCAACTCCTTGCGTCTAGTGCAAACCAAGTGAAGAGTTGAGGTTCTATTGTGGAGGGCAGAACCTGACTTTGGCCATGGGCTGAGTCTGATACAGATAAATAAGTAATAGACAGGCTGAAAGTAATGGGCTGAGCCCACATGATCGGCCTAAGCTTTCTCAAGGAGCAAGCCCACTTGGCGTGGCGCGATGGACCGAGCAGTGGCGGGGCAATCCAAACAGCTCACCTGCTCGGTGTTCCAGGGTTAAGCTTTGCTCATCTTGCAGCGGGTCGAGTTGATCCAGACTGTGAGTCCATGGGCCATCCCCTCCAAGGGTTCCAGAGGCTTTTGGAAGAGTTCTGAGCCTAGAACGTTTGGATTGGAGGGCAAGTACGAGTGCCTATAAATGGGAGAGGAGCGGTCATTAGAAAGGTACGCTCTCACTCCACACTAAAACACTCCTCTCCTCCTGCTGTTTCTAACTTGCTTGTCGGAGGGGCATTAGGTGGCCAACCGCCCTACGCCTTGTTGCAGGTAGCGCGAGGGATGACGGAGCAAGGATCCGAAGAGCCTGAGTGGAAACGACCCACCACAACGAAGTATACAGCTGGCAGGTAAATTTTTTTTTTAAAATTTTCTCCTAGAAAACTAATCGTTTTTTTTCTTTTATACATGTGTTAGTTCCACTTAGTAGTCATAAGTTGTCTATCAAGTACCATGGAGAAAAAAGCTCTGAACGGAATTGGACAGGATGATATGGACAGAGTTTTGGTTGTGTACATCATTGATCATTCTTGGTGGTTTTTTGTTTTTTTCCTTGCTGTTCCTCTTATTGAAGTTGTCTTAACAAATCACTTCGTTGGTAAATTGGAAAACTACTTGGCAGGAGACTATTTATTCCTTCATGAGATTTCCTAGGGGCTTCACAGCTGAATCTGCGTCTGTCAAGATCAATAGGAGATTTCTAATTGCTGGATAATTCTAATTTAAAAGTAAGACTCCACCCAAGTAATCGATTTCAAATGAAGTATCCCATAAATGTGCTTACATCAAGGCTTTAAGGTAATGTTTTGTCTGTCAATCAGCTTTTGGACAAGATATTTGATATGTTTGCTAGTCTTTGGATGAATATGAAAGTCAAAGTGAGGATCAAACAAGAGCATGAAGCTTAGCAATTCAGGTTCAAGCCTCGTACATTTAAGATTGACAGTATCATTGAAAGTGATACATCAAGTCCAGCTGGTTCCTTACCAAATGAGACTCAATCAGAATGGTAGGAGGGGCTTTCGGACGTAGTCGTCGCTGGTAGGGTAATGATTCTGTTCAGCATGTCCTCTCTCTCTCACAACCTGTCCCACACCGTGTGTGCTGATGTAGTCATTGTTCTAACAAGCTGCTTTCACCCATGAAGAAATCTGAAGAGGAAGACGATGCTCTGGAGGAATGGAACTCAATGCAGGACTCCATGAACAATATGGTGCATGTTCACAACCAATTATTTGGGTCCATGGATCTTGTTCAAATTGTATGTTCTCTAAAGTCATTTCAATATACAAAAAAGACTGAATTTTTGAGGCAAAGATTCAATACCTGGTCTTGTTATTTCGCTGCTTTTATTCTAATTTGTGGTACCCAAAGCAGCCTAGAGTTTTCAAGGTCTCTGAAGAAGAATGGTTGTCATCCTTCACTGAGTCATACACGCTGGGAGTTAGAATGATTAAATGTGGGGCTAGCTAAACAGTTTTTTGACCTTGTAATAAGTGTGTTAATTTGTTCGTTCGTTATCACATCCCTTGTGCTATCCCTTCTTATTCCAGGTTTAGAGGGATCATTATCATCTGATTTGGATGCTAAGCTTGTGCCTGAACATTTATTCTGCCTTTGTTTGGAGCTCAAACAGAAATTCAATCTCCCATCAATCAGCTCATGCATACAACTTTTACAAGGTTTTCAAGTTTCATTGTCCCCATTTCCCATTTATGTTCTTACTCTTGGTTCTTTACCTTATTTTTGTTAACTTTGTGTGAAGGATCCAAATGCTCCTGTGATGGCTAAAATGGTGGAGCGGGTTACAATTCTTCAAGAGCGAATTGCATTTCTTTTAAATGAATGGGATGATCATCCCGCTCTTCAGAAAATCTTGGATGTGATTGAAATGATCTTGGCTATTCCTTTAAGCACCCCATTAGCTATGGTACTATATTTGAATTTATGTTGTCTGGTTTTCTATTTGAATTTATGATGTCTGATTTTCTAACTGATATCCTTTTTTCTTAGTGGGTATTAAATAATCAGTAGTGCAACAAATAATATCAAGGATACAAGTAGGAAAATGCCTACAATGGTTAATTCAGATAAGATGCTCTCTGATGAAACTGGTTTGCATAAACTGGTATTTTGTTGCTGCACCTTGTAATGTGCTTTCTTCTTTATAGGCTCTTTCTAGTTTGCAATTCCTGCTTAATAGGATCCGGGTGCTACAGGAAACTATTTCAAAATTTCCTCTCTGTGGCGAAATTGAACTGCAGTCCTCATTATCTGATTGTGCTGTCTTACTGATTCTCTCTCTCTCTCTCTCTCTCTCTCTCTCTCTCTCTGCTTTCGAGTGATATGTGAACTGGAATCAATTTTCCGCTTGGTATCCTCATGGCAAAAGTTAGTGTTTGAGTCTTGGCCTGCCTTGCTAGATGAAGTTCAATCTCAATTTGAGATTAATGCCGGGAATACATGTTTGTTTGGTTTTTGTGTGCAGTTCGTGGAGAAATCAAGGCATATTGTTTTGCTTTTTTTCCGGTAAATGTATATTTATACCAAAAAAACAGCACTTACAAAAGAGATACTTCCCTTTGCCAACCAAGAAAACCCAGACAACAACAGCACAAAATGAAACAAAACTTTACATCAAACAAACCATTTACAGAACTAGCTACAATGAATACTGACAGGTAGATTCCAAGCCTGGCAAATTTGAGCACTAAGGTGGCACTTCCTGAAACTCCTCCGGTTACTTGCTCTCCCTTTGATATCACTTACTATGGAGCATAAAATTGCCTCACCATTCTTTGCTTTCCCCTGAAAAACTCTGGCATTCCACTCTAGCCATATCGATTAACAGTACCAGCTAGGGCCATCTTGAGCATAACACAGACCAAGTTCTTCCCTTTCACATGCCCCAAGAACCAAGCTAACTCTGATCCTAACCCCAGTTTTCTCAACAAATTTGCCCATACCCTTTTTGAGTATATCGAATCAAAGAAGAGATGGTCAATTGATTCTTCCATTCTACTGCAGCGAACACATTGGGGATCAACATTTATATTCCGCAATCGAATTCTATCTTTACTTCCTAATCTGGCTCTGCAGCAAGTCCATAATATGAAAGCCCATCTTGTGATATGACCTTTAAGCTACACAATATGGTGCCGAGGAACCTGTTGACCTTCTTCACTGATCAAGGCATAGTGGTTATATATGTTTTGCTGGAATGATCTGGTTCGACATACGGTGGGATATCAGCTCCTGAATGCGCCTTTTGAAACTTGAAGCGGCAAGCTTTCAGGCAAAAATAATCATTCTGCTGTATTCTTGTTTCTCCTATTCGTACGGGTAATATATTTTTCGCATTCTCAGAACTAATTACATATTTCTGTCTTCTTGCAGCTGTGGTTCCCTTTATATTCAGTTCTTCAAAATAGACATCCTGCTGATGTTGCTGCATATGATAGATCTACTATCCAAAGGCATGTGCCAGTAGGGATGTAGCTTCAGTTTGAGTTTGGGTTTAATAGAATTTATCATCTTTCAAATACTAAGTCATAATTTAACCTGCAGTTTGGAGGAGTTCATTCAAACATTCAGTGTTGGTGAATTCAGAACAGGGCTTCAACTTCTTTTTGCTTTCCATGGCCAAATCAGCACTGGAATATGTTGAGGGTCTTACTTAAGGTGCACCTTTCTGAATGAAAATTGTAAATCTTGTAATGACAACTTACAAATGTCCTTCATGTTCTTTAATTGCAAAGTGCTTTGATGTTTTAGTTGGCAGTGTCTTGTAAGACGTACCTGTGTCGAAATTATAGGAAGGCCCTTCATTATACTTCTTTCAGTCACCGACTATTTTTTACTTTTGCAGTCCTTACCATATGGAAAATATGAAGATTTTATATAATTTATTTGGCTTCTACGTGTAATATTTGCCAATGTGAGTCCTCTGTCAATATTTGAAATTTATAAGCATTTCTTTTCCGACTGAAAATGTTCTGCTGAAGTCTTTTGGTGCTGATATCTTGTCCAGGGTATTGGAGTACATCGAAGATAAGAGAAACTATATCTAGGTGAAGTTGAAACAACATTCAAAGCTATGTTGCTGGGAGATTCACCAAAGCTACATTTCTATAGAGAAGTCAAAAGGCAGGAGGCAGAAACTTAAAGATCTCATACAAAAATATACTGTAAGTATCGTAGTTGATATATTGTCTCATTCTCCTCATTCTGTAATTATGTGTACGTCGTCGTACTTTCTATGTCTGCAACATCTTTCTTACAATAAATTTACTGATGTGTTTTTCTTGTCAACAAGAAGTTTCAGTGTGTGACTAGCCTAGCTGCTTGCAAAATCTGAGGACTGGTGATTTAACTTTGTCTATTGATTTAATTTTATGTACAGGAAGCAATGCAACATCCGGTACTGTTTATTATCAACCAAGAAACACTAGAAAGAGGGTTAAAACTGTCATCTGAACTGCAAGGTCCTCAACCCCTCATTGAGTCTTCTGACAAGAACAGGGAGATGCTGAATGTTTGCATGTGATCAGACTCTATTCAGAGAAGGACAGGTATCTTCGTCTGTTTTATATTATGTATGTTGGAAACCAACAAAAACAAAACGGAGTCTTAAATGAATGTCAATTGGGGTTCACTGCATGAGTCCCTTTTTTCCATTGAGCTCTATCGAGGGCATTGTGTTCCATGATAAAAACATACATCCTTTCGAACTACTCCCTCTAGGCCATCTACTATGTATTTTGGAGGTACTATAAAATCTGTTCCTCAATTGTTGCTTGTTTTCCCCTCTTTAGGGCTACATGGTTTTCAGATTGGAAAAGGAAAGTAGATTGTGTTTTGCAAAAGTTGCTACTTGAGAAGACACCTGAGTTTGAACTCTTATATTCCTATGGATTGAAGGCTTTTTTCCCCAATTCTCTGTGTTTCATTTTGACTTTGGATTTCCCTAGGACTTCTGTTTCTTCATTTTATGCAATTATTCCTGTATCTTATGTTATTAGAATGCGTTATGCAGTTGTTGGAACATGGAAGTACCTTAGTTGCACAAAGTGGGAGTGGAAGCATGGGAGCCAGGATACGTGGAAGTCCCGAAGGTTAGGAGCATATATATAAATTAATACTCCCTTCGTCCCTTTTTAAGTGTCCTGCTTCGTAACTCCAACTTATTAAAAAGACATCATCATTACACCTTTCACATCAACTTTTTCCTCCACTTTCCCTACTTACCCATCATCATTACACTTTAACTCACTAACTTTTCAAAATAAAATTTACTTTTAGGGACAAAATAGACAATACACCAACTTTTACCCCTCTAACTTTACAAAATGGACACTTATTAAGGGACAGCCCAAAATGGAATACTGGACACAAAAAAAGGGACGGAGGGAGTATATTTTATATAATGCAAAATATTTATTTTTTATCTCACTTTTTTGGATAACAAACGTTTCAACTCTTTATGCCTTTGAAGATGTGCCCTTTAATGAGTTTGTTGAGCCTTAAGTGAGTTTTTGGGCCTACAAAAAGACAAAAAAAATAATTGATGAATGTCAGTGAGTGGGTTAGTAATGACACACCACTAACATATTATACTAATATTAAAAGGGTACTAAGGATGGCAATGGGTTGGATTGGACCCTCCACCCCGTCCTCCGAATCCGCTCCAAACTCCGATCGGATATAGTTTGGATACTCCATCCCCGCTCCAAACGGGGAGCGGAGATCCGATCGGAGATTTGGATATCCGAATTTGAAAAAAAAAGAACAAATTCTGTAGGACATTAACTTAGCCAATTAAGTCACTGATTCTTGGTTAGTGCCCTTAAAAAAGAAGGATTCCAAAAAAAAAAAACAATACTAGAGTTCCACAATTTGCCAAAAGCACAGATTACACAATTATTAGGCATTAACTTAGCCAATCAAGTTAAACCAACACCATTGCATCCAACAACAATACTAGAGTTCATCCAACAACACATTGTTGGGCTCCCATACTTCATAATTACATAATTCCGTAGTAGCAAATACAATACAAAATACTAAAGTTCATAATTCCATACTTCATAATTACATAATTCTAAAGTTCTTGAACCTCCAAAAAAATGAGTACACCATATTGGTTCATTGAAAGCATATCACTCTAATTAGAAGCATCCATCCAAAAGTCCAAACTCCAAAAATTCCATAGTACCACCTGTGACATAAAATACAAACATATATCACTCTCTACGACATATAATCAACTAAGATGATTAAAAATAAAAAATGAACTGACGCATCAAAAGCAACCTAAACTCAACATTCAAATGCAAACTTCTACGCCTGGAGAGTATATTTTGTTTATCCTGCACAACACAAAAAAGTGACCAGAAGATTGTCCATGGATTTCATTCGGAGCCTCACAATTGGCTCAGATGGGGCAGAAACTAGCTTATTCTGGACACATACTAATCCCAAGTTCAATTTACGTTTTACACTTGCAACTGGACTGTAGCCCAGATTGCTCCTCAGTCTTCCCTACATCTCTCAGATAATAGAAGGCCATAACTGAAACCTAGTAATCAGGGATTGAATGCCAACACTCAAATGGTTGCACACTTCCTCCAAACTCTTAAATAAGTCTAGTAGTCGACTGACCCCAATCTTATAACTTATAACAAATGAAAGATCATGTAAAAGTCTACTGATGCATGTCGCCAAAAGCCATCTTGCTTGTTGCATGCTCAGAACATTGAACTGCAATACCACAAGGGAAAAGCCATAACTTTCTTTTCAAGGAGATGCATTCACAACAATTCAATCCTTCTTTACTGCTATAAAAGTAGCAGATATCATCAATCATCATTATCACATTCCAGTGTTTCGTGAAAACTATAACTGACCATTCTAAGCAACAAACTGAACATAATCTATTCTATCAGTACAAGTGTAAAACTTTTCAGCATACTATAAGTGACCATTCTAAGCAATAAGCTGAACATAATCTTTTCACAGTAAAAATGAAACAACTTACCCATAACCTGATCAATCATCAACAATTGTGACATCGGACATACAGTCATCAACATCCATATCCTCATTCATTGATAGTTGGAACCTCTACTTGAAAAAAAATAAGACTTAATTAAGAACAATCATTGTTATAGCATATTAGCAAAGACAAAAAAATATAGTATGAAAAAGAGAAGATTATCAAAATTACCTTCATTCTCCAAAGCCGCCAACCAACTTTGAGTACACATTAAGGCTTCCAAAGTCTTCGGGTGAAGTCTATTACGACTTGGACTCACCACCCTACCACTAGTGCTAAAAGAGGACTTCAATGCAACAATAGACACAGGCACGGCCAACATATCCCTAGCTATGGCTTGCAAAACAGGGTACTTTAAACCATTAGATTTCCACCGTGCCAATATATCAAAATCATCACACATTGGTAACTGCTCCTCCTCCAAATAACGATCTAATTCTGACTTTACATGCACAGTTTTAGTTTTCTTTTGTTGATCAAGATAATCGGAGAGAGAAGTCCTATCCCTCAAATAGGTAGTGGGCGGCGCCTTGCTTGAAGATTCACTACGATCCTTGCTTGAAGATTTACCTTGGTACAACGTAAGCAAGTCATAACACCTTCGAATGTCCTTCGCCATCCCAACACCATGCTCTCCATAAATTCTTTTATAGTAGTACTCAATCAAGGACATCTTGAACCTTGGGTCCAGCACGACTGCAACTGCCAAAAATCCATGCGTATTGTCCCAATACTAGTCATATTTCTCAATCATATTCAAGGCCATTTCTTCCACTACATCAATCCCACAACAGACCCACTCTGACAATCTAACTTTAATATCACATACATCTGGAAAAAATAAATTGGAGGTAGGATAGGTAGTCCCACTAAACAACAAAGTGACCTTGTAGAATATTTCCAATCTCTCACACATTTCTTCAGCCAAGTTTCAATCATCATCATTTGGGCAACTTTTATATTGGGGATATCCTTGAGTTTTAACCGACCAAAAGCATTCCTATATTTTATGGCAGTTTGAAGCATAAAAAAGGTGGAATTCCACCTTGTAGGACAATCAAGAGACAAATTTTTACCATAAGTAATTCCCAATTGGCGAGCTGCACCTTCAAATGTCTCCTCTCTCTTTTGAGTTGCTGTCCAATAAGCAACACTATCCCTAACCTTCACAATGGAAGACTTAATGACATCCAAACCATCTTTCACAATCAAGTTAAGAATGTGGGCAGCACATCGCACATGAAACAAACTCTTACACCTTATATGATCACTTCCAAGTTTTTCCAACAACAAATCAATCATTGCATCATTGGTAGTACAATTATCAACTGTCAAAGTAGACAATTTTCTATCAATATTCCACTCCAAAAAGGTATCCATCAACACCTGACACAATGCTTCCGCCGTGTGTGGACATGGCACATACACAAACCTAAATAAAACCGTTACTATTAAGTATGAATGTACAATAACAACACTCAACTTGCATAAAATTAAACTTGCATAAAATTAAAATTACCTAAGAATGTGGCTTTGTAACTTCCAAGAATCATCGATGACGTGCACCGTGATAACCATGAACCCTCTTTTCTTACTGATAGATGTCCACATATCCGTAGTCAAGGAAACTCTACTTTTGTTTCTTTCCATAAGCCTCATTGTCTTCAGCTTCTCAACATCATATATCTTAAAAATGTCCCTCTTCATAGTGTTCCAAGAAATCACATGAAACACAGGTTGTAAAGCATGGCAAAATCTCCTAAACCCAGCATGTTCCACCGTGCTTAGAGGGTACTCATGCATTATTATCATGTAAGCTAGTTGTTTCCTAGCAACTTCTGGATCATAGCTATATGATTGAATGTTGGCCTTTTTTCCCTCCCCCATCAAAAGACTAGGTGTTATAAACTTCTGCTTGCTATCAATCGCTTTTTTCATGAAACAAGAACTAGTATGATCTTTCAAATGTGTTGTTCCACTCTTACTACTCCCAACAAACTTTTTTTTACAATACAAGCACCTTGCTTTTTCTTCACTAGTGTCCTTAGTTTTGTATTTTCTGAAAATGCTCCCAAACTGTGCTCCTACATTTACCTTTTGACAATATTTTATCACCATCAGAAGTATACCCAAGTTCTTCTGGTTCATTTGTAGGGAATTTGACTCGGTTTCTGCTTGTGAACTATCAAGTGTTGGTAATTGTGCCTCATTCGATTCAATTTCAGTTGACGTAGAGTTACTTTCCCAAGTTGGCACACTACATATTAAAAAACATAAAAGATTTTATAAACATAAGATCACATGCATTTAAAGTAGTGTTGCAGCAGGATATGCACATGCATACATGGAATGATAAACCATTTGGTGAACTTCAAAAACTACTCATCTGAACTCAGAGTACAAACAACACCACTACTACAATCTTTCTGAGCTTTTTTCACAAACCAAAACTACTCATTCATTTTTGTTAGTCTCCATAACTTCCATGTATAACAGAAAAAGCACATATCAAGTGTTGGATAATCAGAAAAAGCCAATATATAACATGCCTTTCTACCCTATCTCATTATTCATGGATAAACAGAGCAACAGATTCCTGGACCACATAAGCTTATATATAATGTAGATCCCTACAATAACTAACCCTAAAAACCCACAAAGATGTTACACCGTGGGTAAACATTGCAATTTCTGTATAAATTCACAGTCTCAAACCCACAAATCGAGAGACAGAGAGATAGATTGAAGAATGATTTTCGATTTTCCAAGAAACCCAAGAATAGAGCCGATCAACGAACCTGTTACCTGTTTGTTTTGTGATATTTGGTTTACCTTGACGAGCATAGGGTTGGTCCGGTTGGAGTCGGAGATCTCGAGCGAGGAGGGGGCATCGCCATTAAGAAATAACCCTAACAGATCTCGAGAGAGCGAGAGGGATTAGTAGATTACATAATGCAAATAGAGAGAGCGAGAGAGAGAGAGAGAGAGAGAGAGAGAGAGAGTACCCTGGTCGACACTCGACGTCGACTGGGGAGGGAGATTGACTGGGGTAGTGGGGTGGACGGTGGAGTCGTGGACCATGGGGACTTGAACTCTTGAAGTCGGCAGTAGAGCTTAGGGGTGTGCAAAAAATCCGTGGCCCGACGGACCCAACCCGAAGGGTTTCGGGCGGGGCCGAACATGTGGTTCGGTCGGGTACGGGTCCATTTTTTGAAAAAAATCAGTTTTTGGTTTGGGACTCGGGGTGCTGTTTTTCTTACCCGACCCGACTCGGCCCAAACCGAACAATTCACGTAGCCCAATTCGGGTTTGGCCCGACCCGACCAAAAAATCGGGCACGCGGATGGTTATTCCCACTCGTTCGGTTCAGGTTCGGGGCTAAAAAAAAAATCGATACCCGACCAGTCGGGTTCAGGTTCGGGGCCGAACCCGACCCGTCCGACCCGTGCACACCCCTAGTAGAGCTACCTCTAAGTCAGAGAGGCGAGAGCTGGGTGTGTTTTGTGGTTATAACCCTAACAGGTAAAAAATAAGAGGTATTTATAGTGGGGGCATTCGGATCAGATATAGATCGGAGATCGGAGGCGAACTTACCTCCAAATCCAATCCGATATCCGAAATTTTTTTAAAAAAAAATCCGAATCTGCTCCGATATCTGAAAAAATCTCCGAATATCCGATCCATTTGGAGCAGATAACGGATCGGATTTGGACGGGTCGGCCGAGATGGCCATCCCTAAAGGGTATACCTTTTCTTTTTGTCGTGGATACCCGCAACTAACATATACTCCATCCGTCCCAAAATAAGTTACCCGTCCGCAAAATGAAGACTTTAAAATAATACGTTTTCTACAAGAAAAAATTTCAACTTTTTTTTTATAAATTAATAAAAGAACTCATGGATGTCCTGCAAATTATTGAAAGAAATTTGAATTTTTCTTGAAAAATAAATACTCCCTCCGTTCCAAATTGAGAGTCCCTTATTCTATTTTGGGATGTTTTAAAATGATTGTCCCTTTCCAAAAATAGAAGTGGAAATTTGATAAAACTTCAAAAGTGTCCCTCTTATTTGAATACAAATGGTGCAAAATAGGTAGAATATAAGGGTAATGGTGGAAAGTAGGTGTAATGATTACATGTCCCCTAAAAAAGTTGGAATTCCAAAGAGGGACTCTCATTTAGGAACGGAGGGAGTATTATTTTTAAGTTCTCATTTTGCGGTCCAGACACTTATTTTAAGTTCTCATTTTGCAGTCGTTGTCTTCCCCAAAAAGGAGTTGCCAGAGAACCAGACGCGCTCCGAGGTCGGTCGGTATTGCGCTCCTCTGTCGACGGGATCGCGCTCATGAATCTGACTTTGGAGCACAAATCCACGCTTCTGTGTTGGGAGTGGAGCCTGTTCACACGAATCCTGCTACTAATGGAAGTACAATCAGCCAATTCTTAGCTTCCCAGTCTACAAGCGTTGTGTACCAGGAAGAGCGCAAACAAGTGTGGTCTACCTTTGGAAATATTTGTAGAACTGCAATTGATTGTAATGAGCTTTGGAAGGATGAAAACAAGAGCTTGGGGAAGAGGAGGGCTTTAGCCCACCGATGCATATGGGCTGTCTAAAGCACAGGTCTACATTTTTGGAGGTAAATTAGCTTACCCATAATTTTGATTTCAGCCTTCTGATTTGAGAAGTACTTTATCTATCCCTCTTAAATCCTTGTTTATCGGAAGTCTGACAATGGCTTTTCTTTGTTGGCTGGCATTATATCATTTCTGGGCATTATATGGGATCAATTGGAATCCAACCAACCAAATCAGTGGCTTATGCGGCCTTCCTATAAGACAAAGTATTTGCTGCTTACACAAGGTGGACTGTCATCCAAGGATTCATTTTCTGCTACGGGCCAGCTTCCAAGTTTTCCCCATGAAAGTTTGGAGAGCGAATGGGAAACAGCAAACGGATACCACTTTAAGAGCATGGCTTCAGTCCACGTTTTGCGGCACATTTGCTCAATTTCCATAAAGACTTCACTCTTGAACAGGTAGATCTTTTATTTGGAGGGCATGAGGTTTTAGTTGTCGGACAGGTTGAGCCATGCTGCCATGTTGGTTTTAACAACAGGACAAAATTGTCCATCAGGAAAAGTTAGAGCTCAAGTTGGTTTTGCTGTACAGGAATTACCATGTTTCCATATAGTAGAGACGTGGAGTAGCGGTTAGCGACTGAAGCATTAAATCTACGCATCTTATTTTTGACTCTCAGGCTTTTCAGTGGTTGGATATCGTCTCTTGTTCGCTTCATTTACTTTTTTTCCCTTCTGCACAATATAAGGAAAAATACCTAAAATTAACTATGATATTAGTACTTTTGCAGTTAAGGAAAACTTTTCCTGGAAAAGTAACGTATGACTGATATGTGGGTATCAAGACATTCGAGCAAGCTAATACGACTTTATTATTATTTTCCATGGATTTAATCGAGAAACAAAATACTCCCTCAGTCCCAAAAAAGTTTGCCCTTCATTTCCATATTCAAAGTTAAACACAAAAGTGGAGGGAAAATGAATTAGAGTTTAAAGCGTAATCATAAATTTTCAAAAGGGCAGCACTTTTGGAAACCCTTTTATTTGGAGGAGTAAGGATTGTGTTCCCTTAGAAAATTTGATTCCCCAAAAGGTACCAACTTTGTGGGATGGAGGGAGTACCTTATTTGTACAACTCTTGCAATGAGGGCCTTGCAAGATAAGGGCCTTGCAATTTGCTCGAAGATACATTGTATCTGATATTGGGAGTTTGCTTTGGGCCCAAAATGTTAAGGCTGGCCATGCATGTTTCTTGTCTGCATACCAATTAACCTTTGGTTCTACATTTTCTTTCTTCCCTTTTGGTTTTTAGCTGTTTATTTGTTTGTCTATTGTTATATTTCTGGTGTGTGCATGTGTGGTGGTGGTGGGGACGAGTCCAATGTTCTGATTGTCTATGGAATGTCCTTAAAGATCTTAAGAACTTTTCCCCTAGTTGCTTAGTGCCCAAATGGTTGTTAAAATATCAGTAAATATTGGAGATTAATGTCAACTGTGGTTAATAAATCTTATGTACACGAAGATTTTTAACTTAATATTTTTCCGGTAGTATGATGGTTAGGATATACATTTGTCTTATTTTGTTGCTTTCGGAGTCCTATGTTTGAGAGACTCAATGTTGCAGATGATTATTCTATCTGATCAACCCTTCGTCACTCCGCACTTGCAAACTGAGCTCACAGAAAAAAGTTTTTCAACCCATTCTAAAGAAAATGCTAACAGGATTTCGTTCAGTTCAACAATTAGATCGTATTGTATTTGGAAATTTTCCTGACTGTAAGATCTATTAAGACTGTACCTGACACGTATGATTTCCTATTGTTTGTGTAGGTTAACAGATCAGGTTCTTTCCTTGACCATCTTATTGAAATACAGCAGCAGCAATAGGCTGCCGCATACGGTTTGGCCAACCAGCTGACACGCTTAAGGAGATGTTCAACGCTTTTTGAAAATCTATTCTCCAGCTCCTTTTTCTGTGAGACTGTTGCAAGTAGCGATTGCTATTTTGCACAGAACCAGCATACCACATATATTTGCATGTGGCCACAAAAGGTAAGCTTTCACTTTTAATTAAAATTGTGGCTATGAAACTTAAATGTCTAGAGCCTTGGATTGTGACAACGCTTCTGTATGCAGCAACTGCTTGGAACTTTGTGTTCTTTGTTGGTTGAAGAATGTCTGCTGCTAAAAACAGTTGAAAGTACTCATTTTAAAACTTGCCAAAGTGTCAAAGGTGCCACAAATAGGGTTTGTGTTTTCCTTGAGAAGTTTATTCCGGACTTTCAGAAATCTAAGGTGCTCATATTATTCATTGTAGTAAGTTAGTAACACTCGATTGGTTTTTATTTTTTCTTTCTTTTGAGTTGTGTTTCCCCTTGGTATCAGAGTGCTCTTACTAATGTAAACTTTCCACCAGGATTTACTGGATAATCTTCTGCTTGGCCGGGATGGAGTTCTAACCTCAGTGGTAACACCTTTTCATCCTTATGTCATTTCGAAGCAAATGGAGCAGTTTGTCTTGCAGAATTTCTAGATGGTAAAGGAGTTTGAGAGGCATCTGCCTGCTTTGCGCGAGCAAGATGAGGATAGAAGATCTGTCGAAGAGGTTCAACTATCTTGTTTTTGCAACATCACCCCCTTAACTAAAAAACTGGCCAACATGACCCCTTCAACTATCAAAACTAAGCAACTTCACCCCCTCTCCACTTAATTTTGTGGACGGAAAAGGATCAAATGACAAATATACCCTTATGTAAAGTTAGGGCAGATTAGATCATTTCATCTCTCACATCTCTCTCTCCAATCGTCAAGTAAACCATGAACCGACGAGGACACCGTGAACCCACCTAAACCCACCTGAGATCGATACGCCCACCTAAACCTAAGCCCTCCTGAGATCGAAGCGCTCGAAACACCCACACACTGAACCATTAATCTCGAATTGCAGACCTGTTTGAAACCCTAAACTGAACCATCAAACCTGTTCACTTAACAATCAAACCCGTTCGCTTGAAATCGTACATCTTTGCGATCATGCAAAGCCCCAAAGCTTTGATTGTTACACGGTAAGTTATGTACAGTTATATGCGTATGGATTTAAGTAAAATATTGAAATCCATGCTGAAGAACACTGATTTTTATGGAGGGCTTTAAAGATGGGGGATTTTTCTTTAAACTAAGTTGAATCCGTTTTGGGATTGAAGTAAAATCTGGGCTCAAAATCTGGGTTTGGTTGGGTTGTATTTGGGGTGTTCCTGGTTATGTGGATAGAGAGAGGAGAAAAAGGAGAATTCAAGTTCTGGGTTTGCGTTTGGAATGAGGGAGGAAATAAGTGGTATTCAAATTCTGGGTTTGATCCAAAAAAGGGATTTGGGTGTTCCTGGTTATGGAGAGAGAGAAGAGAAGAAGAAGTGAAATGAGGGGTATTCAAATTCTGGGTTTGAACTGAAAAAGGGGTTTGGGTGTTCTAGGTTATGGAGAGAGAAGAGAAGAAGAGAAATGAGGGGTATTCAAAATCTGGGTTTGATATGAAAAAGGGTATTCAAATTCTGGGTTTGGGTGTTCTTGGTTAGGAGGAAGAAGAAGAAGAAGAAGAAGAAGTGAAGGGCATTTTGGGCTTAGATTTCATTTGACATCCAAGTTATACAATTTTTCCGTCCAAAATGTTAACAAATTTGGACGGATGGGGTGAAGTTGCTTAGTTTTAATAGTTGAGAGGATCATGTCGGCCAGTTTTTTAGTTAAGGGGGTGATGTTGATAGTTGAGGGGTGTTTTTGAAATTAAGCCTATATTAAAGAAGGTAGTAGATTCATACATAAACATATGAAGTATGCTACTAGCACAACATTTTGTACAACATGCTTGGGTGGCATTGCGTCATTGGTAATGAATGAGACGCCATTTTACTTTGCCCAATGATACAATGCCACTTCAACAAGTCGTGCATATTGTTGTGTTAATAGACTTTCCATATAGGGTGAAACATGTACTTGCCCGTTAAACTATCCAAAAGACATTTACTTCCCCCTTCAACTACCAATTGAACACCTTGCCCCTCCAACTACCAAACCATTACTAAGGACAATCCCTCCCTCCCGTCCAAATCTTGGACGGAAAAGTTAACACCTCTCCCTAACTGGGTTAGTTGAAGGCTATTAATGCTCCATTTCTGGTGTTGCCCTCACCATCGCTCCTCGGATTTTTCAACTGCTTTTTTCGAAAATGATTACGGTTTTGTACCACGCCGGTATTTCTGATTTCACTTGACTTGTCCTACCATCGGTTGAGGGTAGGAGGGAAGTTGATGAGGACATTGAGAGAGGACGGACTAAGATATGGAAAAGGTTTGGGTTTAGAGGTGAAGTAAGCAGCAGTCCTAAACTATCAAGGAATAGACCCATTTGATTTTCTACAAATCGTAACAGAAAATTTTAAATTCTCTGTTTCCTTTTCCCTACTTTTCATAGTTTCCCCTTTCTTTTAGGGAATTGATTTTGCCACTCCCCTTTTTGTTAATGCCACTCCCCTTTGTGTCTTGATTAGATGATTTGTTTTGGTCTTGATTAGATGATTTGTTTTGTGAGAGAAGGGGAGTGGCATTAACAAAAAGTGGAATGGCAAAAGCACTCCCCATCTTTTAATGTAACTTCTTTTTCCCTCTTCGTAATACGATTATTGGTTTTTCTGGTAAGTTTCCTTGCATATAAAACCATCCTTAACTTTGAATTTGCATTGCAAATTGATGAAAGGGTTTACATCCTTTACTTCATTATTTCCTTGTTTTCTTTTCATTTAACAATCTGACCTCATTGTGAGATAGAGAGGAAGAAGAGGATACATACATATACATATAGGGTAGGTTAAAAGACATTAATAGCCTTCAACTAACCTAGTTAGGGAGGGATTGTCCTTATTAAGTAATAGTTTGATAGTTGGAGGGGCAATGGTGTTCAATTGGTAGTTGAAGGGGGAAGTAAATATTTTTTTGATTGTTTATGGGGCAAGTACATATTTTACCCTTCCCTATACATACACTAGCGCATGCCCGTGCTTGAAGACACGACTCAAACAATCAACACTGGCAAACTAATAGTGGGCTCGCGTGCAATATCTCAATCCCTGTCTAACAATTCTAACTATGAAAAAACCATATTCATGGATCTGGTTAATTACTAATTACTTGATTCGGTAAATAAAGGAAAAATAATTTATTAATCCCTAACTTGTGCATGGAGCAAATTAAACGCACGTAATACCTCATAAAATTCAGAGTTATCCTGATTCTTTAATTGGATATATGCAGTAAAAGGCATACGAGAATGGAAAATGATACCCAAAAAACTTGTAGCATCATTTTGAATTGTACCTTTCCAGCCAATGTGGGTTCAAAATGACCAAAATTGATCAAGAAATTACCCACGCAGAACTTTTACACATGATCGATTCAATTATAAGATGCATAAGATTATGAATCCGATTATGACTAAAAAGTAATTGTGTTTCAACAAAAGTATCCGTGGATTTATCCCAATAGAGGCAATAGCAAGTCTGAAAATACAAACCAAACCCTTCTTTCAAAGCCAATGAAAAATGAAAAATTTTCAATCCCCATACATATCTGTGTGGAAATTATTTTGGGTAGATGATATACGTCCAAAACTAAGTCTTGGCAAGCCCAACAAAACCCATGTCTTACGATTAGCGATAAAATCGGTTTGGAATCGATCTGTTTTTTTTTTCCACTTTTCGCACTGAACCATTCAAGTCTGTTTTTGAAACTCTTGCACCTGCACCGACCGTTTTGTGGAAGTAACCATTCAGTTCGGTGTGTGCTTGGAACAGTTTGGTTCGGTCATCTCAATCATTTTTAAAAAAAATCTCAATCATTTTTTAAAAAAATCAGTCGAATTCATAATAGACTAAGGAAAAAACTTTATTTTTCAAAACAGAATTGGGGGGTGGGGTTGGGGAAAGGATGCTCAAAATAGCCATGAATAATAGTAGCTCAAACAACAACTACCCCCGGAATCAAACAAAATAAATAGAAAGAACCAACCCATAATTAAATTTTTTGGTGGAAATTGAACTTCCCATAGTGCAAAAAACCAACCCATAAACTACTGTGACAAATAACAAAGAAAAGAGGAAAAAGTTAATGACCAAATGAATGTGAATTAAAGTGAGATATACATAACAATCAATAACTTTTTATATCATTTGGCTAACTCAACGGTTTAAAGTTGAATTGCAACAATAATAAATTTAAGGTCCCTACAACTGAGAGAGAGAGAGAGAGATTGATTTTGGCTGATTATAACGTGTATTCACTAATTATAGATTACTATAAGTAGTCACGAATTTCTGGAAAATCAATTCATAGGTAATCCCATGATTTATGGGATCAGTTATTAACTGAAAATCAATTCATAGGTACATATATGTAATTTAGCCTTTTTAAAAATCCATAGGTAATTGGCCTTTTTAGAAGGAAATACGTAAATATCACTTGGATATGTACAGTCTCAATACCCAAAAAATCAATATGTACCTATCACTTTAAATTCCAATGCCTAATTTAGAGTTACCCAAAAAATTAATTCGTACATATCACTTTCATTCCATCAGAAATGTATTTCCAATCCAACGGTGGAAAATATGTACCAATCCAACGGTGGAAAATATAAACCACCCTCCCATATTATATAGATACACAAGTGTGTGTGTAGATGTATATACGTGTTTTCACTATGTTTCTGCACGGACCCCATCTTAGAAAGATTTGACCACAATGAATCTGTTGCTGGATTCCAATGCAGTCTTTTTAATCTAGCCAACCAATTTGTTGAACGTATGTTATGCATTACAAAGCGTCTATATACAACCTTGAATTAAAGAATAAAGGAAGTGGTTGATATAGGACTATAAAACCAAACAGTTAGATGTTTTGCAGGCTAGCTTACTAGAATTAGATTATGATGGTAACCTGCAATCAAGACATAATGAGAACGGCACCAATTGTCCCGCAGAAACCGTGTGTGTACTTGAAGCTGGGTTTTATGAAGCTGTCAAAGAAACTTATAAGCATATTGTGCAGGCATTTCACAGCATAGGCACTTGGAATAGCTGAGACACATTTTGTGCAGAGTCACTCGGGAACATCACTCTGTGGAAGGCTCTATTTTAGACATATGTAGCGAATCTGCGGTTAGGCATCATATGTGATGCAGTAGTCAAGGCAATTGATTTCGCTGTAAGACGACTTTTTGTGTACTCTTTCATTTTTTTATTCCTTCTTAGTTTAATCTTTTATCTGATATGACTTTATCAGTTAAAGCTTGTAAATGACTGTAATGAAAGGCCCCAATCTCACTGTCCTAGTTGGAGCACATATAAAGCATCTCTGTTCCCTAGTTGATTCTGTATTGTACTTTGGCCAAAGTCTTCCGCATGATTTCCTAGTTGTTCACAGAATGGTATGCTAGATCACTCTAAATTTTCAGGATTTCAGATCGGTGTAAATTCAGTTTGACAGAATCTGTTAAACCTAAGTCTTAAAGAGCTTCTATATTGTTGTCACACAAAGTAACAAACCTCTGATTTTATATGCAATTCTCTTGCTCCTCTCTCTCTCTCTCTCTCTCTGACTTCAGACATCTCTTGTAAATTTAATGGCAGGTATCTAAATAACTTATTTCCATGCTGAGATTTTTGCCTCATTATATTCAAAAGGATATGGGATCTGTAATGAAGAAGCAATGGAGGAATCTAGGCTTGATAAAACTCAAGAGGCAAAAGTAACAGGTACGGGAGAGGGTGCAGGGCAAATTGATGTTAGTGTTCAAATAACTGACGAAGATCAACTCCTTGGGGATTCAGAAAAGGTATGGATCCGGACTTCAGAGCCCATAAGTATTGATGCTATTTATCTTTTCTCCTTTGTGCTTCTGCAGCCGAATGACGGACAAGCGGACTAAGGTGAAGTTCCCAGCAAAAAACAACATAGGTATTGAGATGGAACAGGATTTTGCTGCTCATACATTTAGTGTTAGTGAGGAATCAGGAGATGACGAAGATGGAAAGAGATACATATTTCCTCCATCCATGGAAAGAGATACATATTTCCTCTTTTTCTTTTTGATCTGACATTTGACTAACTTGTACAGATTATCTCAAGCTTGACATTTAAGCAAGAGAACCCCATAGTAGATGAACCGGTGGTTGATCTCTTGAAGTATGTGAACAACATGCTGGATGTTGTAGTTGCACGACTCCCTTCAGGACAGAATCCTGTGCAACAGCTTGTTCCACAAAACGGTAACCACTTTCTATCACATTGACAGCAGCAACTATGCTCATCTCCTACAGGCTACAGCTATATGGTTTGTACTTTTTTGTACTTTTGATCGATTCTTGTTTATACCCAAATCAAATGCAGGAAAACTTGAAGCGCTGCGTAAGGGATGTCTTGAGTAGAAAGCCCATGGTCGCATGTCTACTTCTTGATAGCCCTCAAGAGTCCATGATGGATTGCATGGAATCTCCTTATTTATTGTGGTTGTCACATTCCCTCTTCTCTAAAAATACACCCCATTTCACAAAATTGCCCTTTTGATTTGTGAGAATGTGTCCCCAAAAGTAACGAGTTAAAGGCAGTTTTTGTACAAAAGGGGAGTGTGGTAATTATTTCTTTACTATTTTCCCTCTTTTTTTTTTTTACTTCCTGAACGAAAATAGGTCCTCTGCCATGAACTTAATTATGCATTTTTGGGCCTCCAGGAGGTATCATTTCTGGGTGGTAATATGAAGTTTGCAAAATACCTTGACTCATTCCCGTTTCTATACTATATAGTCCTCAAGAATTCCAAGAACCCTGACCGATTTATTGAGAAAAGTAATTTTGTACATTAACAAACAATTGCAGCTTATTTGTTGTGATATTCTCTTGTAGATCATGGTATTTTTACTGTATACTTCAGCCTATGGTGACGGTTGAGTTCCTTCCCAGGAGCCCTTTTAGTATTAGAATGACAACAAGCGTAAGGAATTGTGGAACGGAAAGGTAGTATTTATCTTTGCTATGACTTGTTTGAATACATGTTCATGATAATTTTGTGTTTTCTTTCCCTCACAATTTTATGGTGTTTAGTTTTTCCAGATTTTCCCATTGCTCAAATTCGTTGTTTCTCTATACTTATTTTTCAATTTTCCTAACATGAAAAAAGATTTGGCCTATTATTCTACTTTCTTTTGCTCTTTATACGTTCAACGTTTAAGGAAGAAATGAACAGTGCGAATACTGTAATTATTAGAAGTTCATGCAAGTTTTTTCCAATCTGCTTTTGTGATTTACAATGGAAGGAAAATCAGTTGAATTTCTGTGCTTTCCTACTAAAAATTGTAAATCCTTTGGACGCATATGGTGAAACTTCAACTAAGCAATATTGCATATGTTCTTCTAACTTGAGGTTTATAATTGTTTCCTTTTTTACTTTTCGGTTAATTAAAAAAAATGTCCCTTCTTCGGCACCATGTTGTTTAACTTTTATACTACCTCCGTCTCCTTTTTAAAGTCCAGTATTCCATTTTGGGCTGCCCCTTAATAAGTGTCCATTTTGTAAAGTTAATGGGTAAAAATTGATACATTTTCCATTTTGCCCCTAAAAGTAGATTCCATTTTGAAAAGTTAGTGAGTAAAAGTGTAATGATGATATCTTCATAGAGGGTAAGTAGGGAAAGTGGAGGTAAAAGTTAATGTAAAAGATGTCATGATGATGTTTTCTTAAAAAGTTGGAGTCACGAAGCGGGACACTTAAAAAGGGACGGAGAGAGTAGTTAAAATTAGGTAGGATAATACTTTAGCATGCAATGAAAGGTAGTTTTTAATTTTGTTTTCATGGATGCTATTGTTACGAAGCGTTTGTTGGGTAAACTTCTTAATTTTTTTCGCTGCCATGCCACTACAATTGCCACTCTATTACGAACTACCTTGACACTTTCTTCGTTTCTTGGCTTTTGAGATTTATCTTCATAGTTAGGAATTGGCAATATTATTTTAGTTGTGCTGTTAGTTTTGTTTGGAATTCTACTATTTTTCTTTTGTTGTCTTTGTTGATGCACTAGCTATGAAGCACTGACACCTCTAGAGGTCAAAGTATCGCAGTGTTGGGACACGGCAGGGACACGCGGGGACACATATGGGACACGCCACATGGCATGTCCCATAATTTAATTTAAATTTTTTACGGGGACACGGGAGGGACATTGATGGGGACACAGGGGCCAAATTGTAATTTTTAAAATTTTTTGGGATGAAACTGTAATTTTTTTTTTAAATTTGGTGCCAAATTGTAATTTTTTAAAAATTTCTGGGTGTCAAACTAAAATTAATAAATAAATATACACGTGGCGTGTCCTCAGTCGTATCCGTGTCCCCATTTTTTCAGAATTCCCATGTCCCCATGTTCGTGTCCGTGTCGGTATCCGTGCATCATAGTGCACCAGCCTTGTCTTTAGTAGATGCTTGTGGAATGATTTTTTGGATCTTGTTTCAAGATTCCCTTAATTGTTCCCTTGCTGTGTTATTTGTTTGTACTGTGATTCGATGGATGATGTGCATTATTCTCCAAGGTTGTTGGCTACATTCTCTTTACAAAAGGGTTTCCAAGTCATTTAATTCTATGCACCAATAACATATTGACTATCTTATAAAAAATGCATAAGCAATGCGTACTTGGATTGCCTGGGGAAAGGGAATAACAAGTTTAGGTGTAAGTCAGTGGAACATGTTAAGTTTCTGGCTAGTATTTAGGCATTTTTAGCATGCATTTTATATACACGATCGACCAAGCATTCAAATTTCAAAAACCATCAGTAATTAGTGATTTCTACACACACTCACACTACAACAATTATGGCTTTCAATAGCATTAATTAATAACCTTTTTTTAGGAATGCTGTGATAGAGAAGCAATTATAGCGTTTGTGAGAAGGGGAGGAAACACTCGCGCCTGAATTACCACAGCGTTTCATTAATGTCTTCAATAGCATTCCACCCAAATTATAGGCGCCAAACCTTGCTGAAAATTCTAATCGGTTCAGCCAAAGTTGTAGGCGCTAGATTTCTCAGATTTCTCAATTGTTTTCGTGCGAACTGGTGTAGATTTCTGTTGTTGTTCGAAACACCAGTTGGCCACTAATGGATTGATCTCCAGGTACTCTAGGGCGTTAATCTCGAGTTGAAGTTTTGATCGTTGTTCTGTATTTCTCCTGGCTTTCATCATTCTTCTTCTTTCTCATTCCGTAGTCGGAGAAGAATCAAAGCCATATTGGGATGGATTGCTCCGGCTAAAGCAAACCACCAGTTTGGAGAGTCCTCACCAGGTTTGATTTGATTTTTTCCCTTAATAATTCTTGCCCAAATACAAGGTTAGGGTTTTGATTTGATTTGATTTTCTCCTCATCGACAGGTCTTTCTTGATACGCAGTCCTTTGCCGCTTTCATCTTTGTATTCAAGTAAGAGAAAACAAATAGCTCTCGATTTCGTTTCTTGGGTTTACTCCGATTTGGGTGGTGAAATGGGGATTTTATGATTCACGGGCCATAAAATAGTTTAGATCTATTTTATTGTTTTAGTTGTGTGTATATATCTTGCCCCATTAGTTTTAATCTTGATTGTTCAATCTTCTAGTTTCTTCATCTTGCATCCATGCTAGAAGAAACCAGTTGGTTTTTAATGTTTTCTTTCTTCGGTCGTGTCATGTATGAAACATAGTTGGTTTATAACTTTATATCTAAATGATTTCTTGTTCTAGAGTTTTGATTTGTGTGGTGGATTTTGGGGTTTATCATTCATGGGTTAGATACATTCGTAGAGATTACATTGGTTTATCTATTCGTAGATACTATGTCTTTCCCTAGTCTGCTAGGTCTCTTGTACCAGTTTCCTTCCAAGGAATTCTTGATTGCATTGTGGGGTTAGTGTGTAAGTGGGTTAAAGGGACAAAGTATCTAGTCCTCTGCCACATGAATCGAGTGGGTTCTTCTCTTTCAGGAGAGTTTCCATCAGAAGAGTTTCTGCTCCCGCTGGACGCTACCCTTCGCTCTCCTATCTTCGCATTCAAGTAAGAGACCCAAAAATTATGTCTAACGGGGCACTTTTATAGAGAATTGAAAACTTAAGGAGTGTGTAACAAGCTAAATGTGACAACGTCGTACCTGGGTTGATTTTGGGGAACTTTAACCACAGACCAATATTTGATTTTGTGCTAAAAAATTTCGCTTGTGGCGCTATTTACTCTCTGCAGATTTTGGGAGTTGTTTTCCCCTATTGCAGTACCCATCCCATACTTATCTATTTTCTTCTTCCCACTCATTCTAATTTGCAGCAGGTAGATCAAAAGCTAAAACTCGTACCTTGGCATTGGCAGAGTTTAAGGTAATACACTCTCTACTTAGATCTGTGTTGTCTATCAGGACCTTGTCCCTTGTCAATTTCTTGAACTTAAATTAGGGTTTCTGAATAAGGAGAGATTCAAGTATAAGATGAAATAATTGGTTGTTCTGTGGTAATTTGTGTTTCAGGAGAGATCATTCTTCTTCGATTGTTATTTGGAGAGGAAGCCAGTACAAGCTTCCCTTTTTGATAGGTAATACCTCGCTGATTTAGGGCTAATAAGAGAATCCAGTTTAGGTAAGAGTTCATATTTTGTATAGGTTGTGGATCAATTTCTTGACCTATCCTCATATAGCCCTCAAGGTGAATCACCATCACTATTTATATATATATTTATATATATATACACACACACACACACACACATGTTGCTTGTAATTAAATAAGTGTGAACAGGAATATGTGTTTCAATCATTCTCTTCCTTTAAGATGTAACCATTGGGGTGGATTTAAATTTCAGTATTTTGTTTTTTCCGGTGAAGGTAGTTTTTCTATGATAAACGCATGCTATTATTGCCCTTATGTTGTTTTCTTTCACAATCACTTTTCAGATTTATACTTTGTCGATTCACAATCCTAATGTTCCTTTTCCTGTTTTCTTCTGTATTTTCACCTTATTTTTGTTGCTTTCAATCTCTCTTCGAGTGGACTATATGATAACTATGATTATACTTTACCACGTTCTCTGTTAAAGCATATTTTTCATTTTGCAATAGGAACCTGATTTGGGCTTTTAGCTAGATCTACATAGGAACCATACCAAGCATTCTTAATTTGCTAATAAACTGGATTGGTGAGAAAGTAGGAAGAGCAAGAGCAAGTTAGTTTATTTAGCTTGTCATTTGAATAAATGATTGCATAAGTGAGAATGATTTTTTTTTTTTTTTTTGGTGCTTTAGAAATTCAAAGAAGTTCAACAAACCAATAGAATTAAAAGATACAAACAACTAAGTCTAATGAACATAGCAAAATAACTGGGTAGCCTAAATCCTAACATGGTTAACACCGACTCCATCATCAGGCAAATACGAGGTCTTCCGCTGGCTCTGTCCCTAAATGTTTGATACATTGTGTGTACATAGAAGCTCGATATATTTTGTGCTTTTAGTAGTTCTCTTGGACTCTTCTTGAGGAATAGAAAAGCATTCAAGTGGAAATTTTATGGGTCAAAACTTCATGTATGCTGCATGTATTTATCTATTTTCCTTTGAATGGTGAAAGTTGTTTCTTGAATGACTATTATTACCTTTCAGTGCGTGAGATGTTGATCTTTTTTTAGTTGCTTCTAACAGTCCACACTTTGGCAAATGATTCTTGGTTGGACTTCAAAACTTCGTATCCTGGCGGCTATACTGCAGAAGTAACTACTCTCTTTCCTAGAGCAACGGAAAAGGACGTCAAAGAAGTTTTGCTTACTGTGGTGAAATTGAACAAGTGGAAATAATAAGATAGTCTTCTACTTGTCAGTTTCTGGTAACTAATTTTTGTGTCCTATGTAGTCTGTACTGTATTTTGATCTTCATTACATGTAGATTATTCAATCTCTCTTGCCTCTTTGAAAACTTATCCTGTTGTCCCTTTCATGAAACTTGAATTTTGGCCGGTACTTTGTGGATGTTTGTCACAAATCAGAGTTTTTTTCTATACCTGCGGAACTTTTTGCCGATGCAGAACTTAGGGGATGATCCATGATAGGAATTGTAAATGGAAGATCCATGCTAGGATAAAATGAGGCAGGAAAAGTGTGTTCAGAGAAACTTTGCATGTGTTTCACTTGTTTGCTATTATGATACATCTAGTGCATGCCATTTTATTTACAGGTAGAGTTAACAAAGACCTTTTCTTTTGTTTCTTGTTATTTGGAAAGGTTACAAGTACCCAAAAAAAAGAAAGAAAGGTTACAATCAAATCCATTGGACACTCCAATTTACTGCAGTTCCTTGCTCTTGTTTTGGGTGAAGATATTTAAGAAGGCTACCATCAGATGCATATCCTAGTAAGGTAATGAGATGCAATTAAAAAATGTGCCTCTTAATGCTTGTTGATGACGAAAATGTGCTTGTATGTAGCAACTCGTTATATGTGTTAGGTCATTCAATCGCAAAAAGGTGTGAAAAATGACATGAAATGATTGTTATTAGCCTTCACTTAGTTATATCTCCGTTCCTTTTTAAGTGTCATGCTTCGTAACTCCAACTTATTAAAAAGACATCATCATTATACATTTCACATCAACTTTTTCCCTCACTTTCCCTACTTACCCATAATCATTACACTTTTACTTGCTTACTTTTCAAAATGGAATCTACTTTTAAGGACAAAATAGACAATACACCAACTTTTACCAACTAACTTTACAAAATGGACACTTATTAAGGGACAGCCCAAAATGGAATATTGAACTCTAAATAAAGGACAGAGGGAGTATTATATGTATGTGTTTGAGAAAATGCTGATGTAGAACATAAATAATAATAAAAAAAGTTTGAACATTAAAGCATAACAAGTGATCCATACATTCTGCATCCAGATCTCTATGTTTTAACTTACAAGTGTAGTCAAATAAAATGTTGAATATGGTACCATGTTGGAAGGCAGAGTGCTATACCAAGAATTTATGCATAGCTAGTTTTAGTGTTGTCCATTTTTGTCTAGTTTAGTGTTGGCCTATGTTAGTAAAATGTTCAGTTGAGTTTGGTTTCTCTAAGTCTGGTAAACAATGATAAGAATTTCCACTTGCAAATAAATCAATGAAGCACCACATTCCTTTATGCTATGTTATATTGTCAAAGACTAGGGCCTTTGATGCATTTTGAGACAAAGAGAACACTTTGATAGACATGAAACTTTAGGTGAAGTGCTCAAAAGTACTTATCTAGACCCTCAATGAAAAGTTTATGGGTTGGTGGTAAAGTAGCCGTAAGAGTCTGTTATCCTTTTCATTACCTCTTCATCCTTTTCATGAAAGTATTGTGTTGATATTCTAAAATGGAAGCCAAAAACTGTGATAATTAAGTTCACGAAATTGATAATAGAGGCTGAATTTTATTTTATTTGATGAAAAGTGCATCCGCAATCATGTTGGATGCTGAAAGAGTTGAAAAACCAAATATGATTTGTTCACTAAGCCAGGGTAATGCATTTTTCTTTTTTCACTTATACATATCAATAAGTGATGATTTGTTCTACTCCTTTGTCTATAAATTTGGTTTAGATGAAATTTTTATGGCTCCATCAAATTAAAATGTTTGCTTCTACCATATGTAGGTTTATAGGCTGATAAAGAAGAGAAGTTCTTTTGTGACTTATTGCTGAAGATGGAGATATGATCTTGCTAATGTGTTGGTTGTTACTTAGTTAGTTGAAGCCTTTTTGTTCATATTTTGGTGGCAAGGCTTGTACTCCACTTTTGGGATACGTAGTTTTTTTGATTGAAGCCTTTTTATTGGTATTTGGTGACAAGGCTTGTACTCGACCTTTGGGATAGATAGATGTTTTGGGAAGACATAGTACACTGGTTTTCTTCTATGTAATGCTATCACTTTGATGTTCCGAGACAATTGTTGATTTTGTATGCAAGGAATGAGTATTTGGGCCATCTTGCTTTATTTGTTAGTGGTGGTTGTATGAGGTTGCTATGGAATGCATCCAGGGCCTGTTTGGAAGCAGCAATGTGAAGGAGGATTATGATATGCCCCCTCCTAATATGTGGGCCCATGGATATGGCGTGGTCTGGGAAGTCCAAAATCAGGGTGGATATCTTTACACAACTTCTTCCGTAATCCCTCCCAATACAGCTTGAGGGGGGACTTAGAGATGGCTAGGGTTTGAGCAAGCTATCTCGAATCCGCCCTAATCCCCCCATCATTCGGACCATCTTACCCATCGTAATCTCCTTCCCCAACCCCACACATCATTTCTGTCGCACTCTTCTCGGTCTCTTCTTTGTTCGAAAAGAGAAAAGGACTCGAAGAGGTTTGTGGCGATTTGGTGTTTTTGGTCGATTTGGAGTTCGATTCACTCCAGGTATGAACAGCATTCTTCGATTTGTTACTGTTCGATTTTGTGTCGATTTATCATTCCTGTAGTGTATTTGTTCGATTTGGTTTGTGGGTGTGGACTCCAGGTACCATTTCTGTCTCTACTCTTCTTGGTCTATGGTTGTTGGAAAGAGAAGAAGGGTTGGAAAAGTTTTGTGGCGATTTGGTGCTTTGGTCGATTTCAGTTGGATTCACTCAGGTATGAGCAACAGTCTTCCTTTTTGAACTGGTTCTGTTGTTTTTTAGGTTCAATTTTGTGGCCATTTTTGATTCCGGCAGAGTATTTGTTCGATTTGGTTTGTGGGTTATGTGGGTTTGAACTGTTCGAAGCTGTCAGATGTAGGAGGGTCCGAAGCTGTGGGCGTGATATTGTGTGTTCATAAATTTTTTTACATTCGCTTGTTTATAGACATGTCAAGAAGTATTGAAAAGTTAAAAATGCTATATACGACTATAAATATGCCCAGATTGAAGTATTTGATTTATGTATGTATCTTAAACGATTTACGTTGGACTCGCACAAGTTAAATGGCTCTGGACTGTATATGAACATATATATGTGTTCGGCGGATTTTCTGGAATTACAATACATATTATGAAAGAGAAATTAGTAAATCCACCAGCGCTTTCTGACTTTTCTTAAATATGGCTGAAAAAAAGAAGATGCTCAATTTGGGTATTTCAAAGTCGTTGCTTCACAGTACATTGAAGGAAGCAATAGTCTGATGAGCTGTTAAATAGATTTAGAAAGATACCTATTATTTCCTTCCCTTGGCACACACTTATACTCAATTAATGGATTTATTAACGGCGGAGGGAGGAAAGAAACTAACAAGATTTCAATCTCTGTGAAACAGAAACAGAACCAGTAAAAGTAGAATAGGTTAGGTCAAGAAAGAAACTAATAAGTTTCCCTAGTGAGATTCCGTGGATGCGATTTTGTTGATGATTTGTGGTTACTGTGCTCTTCTAGAAACACATAATGGAAGCACAGGTAGAAACTTTTCTCTCCCATATCTTACAACATACAACATGCCCTGATGGAAACCTAGTACCCATGGACTTGCAAGGAAGTTCAAATATAGCATTCCCATATTATAGTCCCACACCAACCTTAGTTTGGATATGGTTTTGCCTTGTCGGTCATAATTAACATAGGTTGGTAGGAGTTCAGAAAAGCAGTGTAGGGTGGCAATTTTGTCGCTCCATGCATTCCGGAGCTATGTTATACAAAACAGTGATGCGATACCTTTGACCCACAACATTTGTTATGATGTCAAGTCTTTGATACGTTCCTTGATATGTAGTAAAACAACTCAATGGAACCCATGGTTGAATATTTTTATACAGTGACGTTTAAATTAGAGTTACCAAACAAGTTTAAATTTTTTCCATTGAAGGTTGTGTTGTTCATTTGCCTGTAAAAGTTCCATACGTATTAGCTGCTGTGGAAATTATTTTTCGGAGAGAGTTATAACATATTGATTCCTTCTTCTAGACAAAGGCAAGAAAGGAAAATAATAAAGTATGATATTGGTGTGTAGCTCCTTCCATGCATGTTCTCCCCCACCACAAGGATATATAAAATAATATTGTTGTATATTTTTCTTACATGGAATGAATTACACAACACTGCATTGTAATATTATAAATACCCAAACCCCTCATTCTCCTCTTCCACAAACAACTTAATTGATTAATTGCTGCAACCCACCAATCTCTTAATTGATTAATTGTTTGATTTGGTTTTGTGGTTTTGTGGGTTCTATGGACGAAAATCCATGGATTTGTTGTTGTGGATTGTTTTGTTGGTGAAGAATATGTCGTAACCCTTAAATTTGGGTTGGAGAACACAGTTGATGATTTTCATATAATATAAAATATGGCAAAAGAGGTCTGGCGTAGGATAATGGTAAATAGGTACGATAAAACATATGATGAGTATGAGTTTAAATTAAAACCATGTAAGTAGATGAGTATGAGTTTGGAATTTGTATATGTGTATCCATTAAATTGTGTTCATTATTGGTGAATAATATGAAACCCTACCTAAAAACCCTAAACCGTACTGATATGGCTTTGATTTTTGATGAATAGTTAGGGTACATCATTGTTACTTAGGATTTCAAGATTAGGTTTTCATAAAAAAACCCTAAATCTTGTAAGGTTTTTTTAGGATGGCAAGATTAAATAGGAAACAGAAAAGGAGAAGAGAAGAGCAAGAGGGATTGATGGCATTACAGGCCTTTATGAACGCTGTCATTGGTGTTTTTCATCTGTACTTGTTCATCACGTCCATGTTTTGCCCTTGTCGTCCTGAGTTGTCTCCGAATCCAGACTTTTACCAAACGCACGTAAACAACATCAATAGGCTTGTAAGGGGTAACGACGCGGACTGCCATGAACAATTGAGGGTGAATAGACATACTTTTTTGAGATTGTGTTGTTTAGTCTGAGGTGTTGGATTAACCGACTCACGCAACGTATGTCTCGAGGAGAGGGTGGCAATATTCTTGTGGGTCCTCGGTCACCATACGAAGCAGAGGCGTACAAAATTTGAATTCTATAGGCCTACTGAGACAATAAGTAGGCATTTCAATGCTGTACTCCAAGCTGTTTTGCGCCTTCCCCGAATGCTCCTAGAGACGCCCGACCCTGTACCTGCTAACTACCAAAACAATATGTGGAATTGGTTTCAGGTATAGTCCTTTTGAATTGTTCCTATTTCATCCATTGTCAAGCTTTCCTCTAGTTCCACATATTCATTTACGTTAATACTCTTGTCCATTTTTGTTAGAATTGTTTTGGGGCCTTGGATGGGACATACGTGCCAGTAAATCCCCCGGTTGCGGACAAGCCACGATATAGGTCGGGGAAGGATGAGATTGCTACAAATGTCTTAGGTGTTTGTACCCGGGACCTTAAATTTGTCTATGTATGGTCTGGTTGGGAATGATCGGCCACAGACTCTAGAATCCTTGGAAACGCCATGGAAAAACCCCACGGTCTTAGAGTTCCATATGGTATGTTCCATATCCTAAGTTGTAGTTTACTTTGACTCCATTAAAGTTATCCACCCATCAATGTGTTGTCTTCCATTCGTTATAGGACATTATTACCTTGTTGATGCCGGCTACACCAATGAGAATGGTTTTTTAGCACCATACCGTGGACAGCGATATCACATTAACATTTGGAGGCAAGGTCACATGCCAACAAGCAAAGAAGAGTTCTTCAACATGAAACACTCCGCCGCTAGGAATGTCATTAAGAGAAGCTTTGGGGTTCTCAAGATGCGGTTTGCAATTTTGAGATGTCCCTCGTATTACCCGATAAGGACTCAATGTCATATCGTGTCAGCATGTTGTCTGCTTCATAACCTAATTAAGGGTCATCATCGGGCCGGCCCAGCCCGCCAATGTACTACCCAAGCCCGCCCACGGGCCGGGCCGATCGGGCTTTTTCTTTTTTGCGGGCCAGGCGGGCCGGGCTACCTACTATAAATTGAAGCCCAAGCCTGGCCCGCGGGCTAGCCCAATTGACGGGCTAGCGGGCCAAAAACTGGGCGGGCTTAAATTTCCATGGGAAAGGGAAAAAAGAAAGGATTTTGTGGGATTTGGGGCTAATGGGCGGGCCCGTGGGCGAGCTTTTGGACGGGTACCACGGGCGGGCTCACGGGCCGGGCCTACGGCCGAGCTGAGTAAACATTTATAGGCCTGAGCCCGCCCATTACAAACTATGGGCCGGGCCGGCCCGCCCGTTTCACGGGCTCGGGCCGGGTAAAAGCCCGACGGGCCGGGCGGGCATACGGCGGGCCGCAGGCCTTCGGGCCAAATGATGACCCTTAAACCTAATTAAGAGAGAGATGCCGAACGATCCCATTGAACACGAGTACACTGCGTGGGAACGAGCACATATGAATGATGTCCTTGTTGATGATAACATTGCTAACGTTGAGAGTTCCAATGAGTGGGCTGCGGGGAGGGATGCTCTAGCGGCGGCCATGTATAACCATTGGTTAGCCAATGGTGGGGGCAAGTGGAGGGCATTCTTCCTTGATTGTATTTTCGTTTTGTGGTGTCAAACATTGTAATTGTACTATTTCAAACTTGTTCGTAACTTATATTTGTGAACAACTTGTAACGTACTATTGAATTTGCCGGTGTTTTTCATAACATAATGTTTAAGGTCCTATTGTTGCAATTGTTGCACACTTTTAAATGCATTTGCAGCTATGGCTACTAATGATGTGGAAGTAGTGGAAGTGGAAGGACCTACAAAGCAAAAACGTAGGAGTTGGAGGAAAAGTGAGGAGGATGCATTAATGAAGTGCATGCTCAATGAAGCGGCAGAGAAGTGGAAGGCCGAAAATGGCTTCAAAACGGGTTACTTCACCCATTTGGAGAAGGAGTTAGAGAAAGTGCTCCCGGGGTGCAACCTTAAAGCAAACCCCCACATTGACTCCAATGTGAGGTATTGGAAATCCGTATGGGCTAGAATTGTAGACATTACAAACCTAAGTGGTTACGGGTGGGATGCGGTCAACAAATGCATCGACGTGGAGCAAGCCATATGGGATGTGTATGAAAAGGTGAGTCCCCATCTTGAATTCCAATGCTTTAATTGAATATTAAGGCATGAGAATTCTTAGTAAAATTGCAAATGTTTGTGTAGGCCCATCCTAAAAAGGCCCAAGGCTTGTACGAGAAGTCTTTCCCGTACTTTGAAGATTGGCAAACCATATTTGGCAAGGATAGGGCTACGGGGACAGCCGCTGAAGATTATGACGAAATAACGCAGCCGGATATTCCCAACGAAAGTGTGGAGCCACACAACTCCAATGACTTTTATGATGCCTTATTGGATAACTACGATCAACATCTCCCCAACACTCCTACAACTCCCGTAACTCCCACACCTCATTCGTCACTCCCCACATCCACTCCCCGTGGGTCAACGCCGGCGGCTAATGCCGGAGTCCCAAACAAGAGAAAGAGGACAAGAATGGGTGATGCGGAGTAGTCCATCCATGCGAGCATGGACAATTTCTTCAAATCAAGCAGTACCTATATGGTGAAGATGGCCAATTCGTTTGGCTATGACAAAGAGCTATCCGCCCGACGCACGATGGTGAAAGATGAGTTGTCGAAGCTTGATATCACCTTGACGGAGAAGTTCAAGCTAAGTGCAGTAATTGTGCAAGCGGAAGAGATGGGACTAAGCCCGAGGAGAGGCAAGCTTTTGTGGAGGTCATCCTTGCCAGTGAAGTGTATGGTCCCATCTAGTGCCATTGAAAGAAATGGATGCCTTTTTGAAGTGGCTAAAGTACCATTATAAGCAAGAATGGTACTTTACCCACCTTTTTTTTTGTAGTGGCATAATTAGGAATCCTTTTGTTAATTCCTAATGAACATTTGCTGCCTTTTGTAATGTAATATGGTACATTGGATGCATAGTTTTTGTTAATATTTGGGAATGTATTATGAAGTTTGTCAAATGTGTAATGAACAATGGAGGATGTCTATGAACTACCTATGATGGGTGTATGAAGTATATATGAACTAATGCACTATGATCTGAAACTTGGCAAATTCGTACATTTGATGCATACATTTTGTTCATCTTTGGGGAATGTAATATAAAGTTTGTTTGCATGACAGGTTGTTCACAACTTAAGTGAGTCTTACTAGGGCAATGATGAAGCGATTAAATTCTTATTTAAGGTAGATACCATGGCGGGGTAACGGTAGTTGCAGCCATAAGTACCCTTATGATGGATTTATATTGTCGGAGCCCATTGAAGGCTATGATGAAATTTTTCTGCGCCTCTGTCCACTTTCTGGCAGCTTTATGGAGCATGTGCAGAGTGTGTGATTTGTTGCAGTTGAACTGTCATTAAAAATGTTCTAAAGTGATGATCCATGCTAATGATGAATCAATCCATTAATAGGGCAATGATGAATGAATACATTAGTTGTGATTAACGTAGAAACATTGGCGGGGTAACAAAAGTTGCAGCCATGAGGAAATTTTTCTAAGCCACCTGTTACTGACTTCCCAAACGACGCCATACAGCCGGGCCCACGGACTAGAAGGGGGGATATCATAATTGAATCTGGGCTATTTTCTTTTACTGCAGTTTTATGTTCTGCAGTTTATGGATTTGTGCTTGCTGTATATGGATTGTTATAGCCTATTTCTGTAGTTTTGAAGGCTGGACATTAGTACTGCACTTTCCTGTTCATCACAATGGCATGCTGTTTTGCAGTTTTCTGTTATTGCAGTTTTGTTCTGTTCTGGTGCGGTTGTTTGTTATGTTCTGGTTCTGCAGTTTGGGAGGGGGTGTAGTGTGTGTGTTTGTGTCAAGTGCAATGTGTGTGTGTGTGTATGTAGCAGGTGTAGAGAGTGTGTGTGTGTCTAGTTTTTTGCTCTGTTCAATTTTAAGCAAGCTGTATTTGCTATGTCTAATTTGCTATTCTATATTGTAAATGGTTATTAATAGGTCAATGATGAAAAAATGACAATGTAAATGAAGGTAGTGCCTTGGCGGGGCAACTTTTGGTTGTAGCCATACGTACCCTTATGCGTTTCGTACTAATTTTCTGAGCCCACTATGATTTCTGATCTGTCCACTTGAGGAGTTGAAAGGTTTCTGCAGTTGACATTTATGTTCTGTTCTGGTTCTGAAGTTTTGTTAAGTTTTGGTTATACAGTTTTGGAGGGGGTGTAGTGTGTGGGTGTGTGTAGCAGGTGCATAGATTGTGTGTTGCAGGTTCATTTTATGTGGCATTGGTACTGCATTCTTGGTTGGAGGAGGAGTAGTTTGTGTGTGTGTGTGTGTGTGTGTGAGGTTGTGTCCAAATTGTGTCCTAAACTAAACCATACTGTTACTATTGTTTCACTTTTAAATATCGTAATTGTTGTCTCCAAATAGATTTTCGATGGGAATTGAAGATAAAGATAAGTATTGGGTGATTTTCGTTGGCCATAAACTGGGAATATATACTACTTGGGTGGGCGCAGAATTGCAAGTTATTGGGTATGCGGGAAACTTGTTGAAAAAGTACAATACATTAGACGAAGCGGAAGAAGCAGTATTAGCATTTCATGAGGAAAGATACCGGCTCATTCAAGACATGCAGTTGGCTCAAACCAAACATCAATCAACGGCTTCGACATCCGCAAGTGCTTTGGAATTTCAACAACAAACTAGTCTAACAACATACTTTGTTGTAATTTTTTTGTTAGGTTTCGTATGTTGTATTTTATTGGCACATTTTTTCGATTCGGAATGAAATTGTAAGTTTATTTTAAGAATTTAGATGAAGTAGGTTGAGAAGACTGTATAAGTTGTTTTGGAAATGAAGATTGTATTATTTGAGAGACGGTACTAATCTCAAATAAAATTAATTACTTGTGATACATAAGGAAGGCTACAAATTTATTCGTCAATCCAATTATTATCACAACTTTCAATTTATTCTTCCAATGCCCACCTTAAACTTTGAACTTCTAATTCTCATCAGAAAAAAAAAGCAATAGGCCCATCGATAAAAATGGGGAAATTGCTTGTCCCGGAAATGTCTCTGATGTCGGTGATCCTACATATAAATGTTAGGAAAACATTATCAAAATTTACGAACCTATACTTTATACAAAATTGAAAAAAATTTGAACAGTACTTGGACAAATTCATTCCAAGTTTCATTTCCCACCACTAGTTTGTTTTCATTTGGATTCCACCTAAACCTAGGACGGCTAAGCATAGCGTCTAGTGTGTGATAATCACTCGTCCATTTCTTGATCTTTCCTTCAATATGAATTTCGTTTATACCTACTTGAGGGAAAGCAATTCGCATCTCATTTTTAAGAACTTCCAAGTAGGAAGGGCGAAACGCTCCGTTGTTGGTTCCCCAAACCCCCTGATCGACAAGGCTCGTAAGGTTTGTCAACAACGTATCCTCCTCCTCCTCGCTCCAAGCCTGGCGTGCCATTGAAATGTTGAAAAAAATAAAATTACGAATTTAGGAAATGAAGATGAGATATGAAAAATGAGTGCTATTTATAGAAAATTTGGAGGCAATAATTTGTTGAACCTACTCCTCACATGAGTTCAACTAACACCCACATGTTTCCAACCACCATCCACCATCTACTTTTACAAAATTCTTAAAATTTCGGTTTTATTAAACATTTTTAAAAAATGTAACATTTCCTACTTTAACCATTATTAAGTATTTTTATTAAACATTTAAAAAACGAAATGACAATATTTTATATATTTTATAAAATTATTATATTAGTTAGGCACATTTTCACCCAAAAAAAATATGTTCGGCACATGTTAATTCACCTAACAAAATTGTTGGACACATTTTTAACTACCAAACAATGCATTTTTCCAACAAATTAAAAATAAACAGAATTTTTATTATAAAAAACAAGAATTTTTTCAAATTAAAACTGACCTTTCATTTATTAAATTAGCACATTTGTTAGTAAAAAAAAATTACTTGCACAAGTTTGAAAAATTAATTATATTCACAATTATACATATATAAAGTAATACATATTTAAGTTTGGGTCTGCACAAGGGCAAAATAGTCATTTGACAGTTTTTTACATTATCCACCCTTCCTAATATCCCCTATTTATCCTCCATCCAAACCACACACTATTTTATCTCCCCTTTCTAATACCTCATCCAAATCAATCACTATTTAATCCCCTCTCCATAAACATCATATCAATATGGGTCATCCCTTATTAACTAATACCTCCTACTAGCTAATCCCCTCTTCTTACATAATACATCCAAACCTAATACCTCATCCAAACGAGCCCAATGGGCAAAGAATGCTATGAAAGGTCAAACTAAGATTGCACAAAAAAATGCTATAAAAAATAAACAATGAATGGTGGGCAAGAAATGCTATAAAAATGGTACTCTCTCCGTCCCTTATTTAGAGTCCAGTATTTCATTTTGGACTGTCTCTTAATAAGTGTTCATTTTGTAAAGTTAGTGGGTAAAAGATGGTTCATTGTCTATTTTGTTCCTAAAAGTAGATTCAATTTTGAAAAGTTAGTAAGTAAAAGTGTAATGATAATAGGTAAGTAGGGAAAGTGGAAGAAAAAGTTGGTGTGAAAGGTATAATGATGATGTCTTTTTAATAAGTTGGAGTTACGAAGTAAGACACTTAAAAAGGGACGGGAGTACAATACATAGCGGGTCAAGAATGCTATAAAAAGTGTACAATAGATAGCTTGCAAAAAATGTTATAGAAAGTAGAAAGTATACTATCGACAGCGGGCAAAAAATGATATTAAAAGTATCAAATAGACCGTGGGTAAAAAATGCTATTAAAAGTATAGAGAAGATAGCAGACGAAAAAAGCTATGTTAGGTACAGAATAGATAGCAGGCAAAAAACGCTGTCGAATGTTTAAGACTTTTAATAGCTACTATCGACAGTGGGCAAAAATGCTATTAAACGTATCAAATAGATAGTGGGCAAAAAATGCTATTAAAAGTATAGAGAAGACAGCGGGCTGAAAACGCTATTATATGTACAGAATAGATAGCGGGCAAAAAATGATGTTGAATGTCTAAGACTTTTAATAGTATCAGCTAATACAACGTTTTCTGGAACGCTATGTATACCTTTCTTGTGTGACGCATCTACATCTGGGGACGATCGAGTAGAACTCAGGGCTGTCATTGGCTAATACTATAATTTTTTTTGTTTTTTGTTTTTTTGTTTTTTGTTTTGGTTGAAAGAGTGCTTTTTGCTTATTGTTGAGGTCATCAAGAGGAGTCAGCAATGGCAAATGAATACATTCATTGGTGTTGCTGCCAAAATTTTATCTGACCTGCAAATACAGTTAAACTTGTATAGCTTCAACAGTGTGTAGGTTTTGATGCTACGCCCAAAACATCATCTGACCTGCTCAAAATAATGTTTAGACTTGTTGAAATGTACACATAACAACTTGGGTGCACCCATCAGTGCTTCAATACCTATATAATTTTATCCGCTTGTCCAAGAACGCAGCAGTTCATGAAATACGTTAATACGGGGACCTTAATGTCATTTAGTTTATTTTTTAATTTATGAAGTCCTTTATGTCTGATGTTGGATACGTCTCCTTTTTGACATATTATGAATTGGGGATAGTGGATTCCATAGCGTTTTTGCCACGCTATAGAATGTGATTTTTGTGGCTACTCCCACACCCACAGACGAAACCCCCACTTGTATCCCCCTATTCTCTCCCTCATGGAAATCACAAACTCAAGACTATTACTCTAAACTTTCATCCCCCGTGCACCACAATCTTCACGTTTATTTATTTCTGTTTGGCCAGAACCTCACATTTATTTACTTCTATTAGGTTTTTTTTTCTTCTTACTTCAACATTGGGTCTACGATGGAAGTTCAGATTCATAGATTTTGAATAACTGCTGCCTCACTTGGGTATGAATGTTATTTGATATTTGATTATTTTCCTTGTGTGCTGCTTGATTTTGTGTTGATTAATCAATTTGTGTCAATAAATTTCTCGATTTTTCTTTATAGGTTTCCTTCAATTGAATAATGATAGGGTTAGAAACTAGGGAAAGGAAATAATTTTACTGACTTATTAAAGTGTTGTTTATGGAATCAAGTTTAATATCAATATACCATGTGTCTTTGGCAGCTATCATCTTATTAAGGTATTTTTTTTATATAGATCAAGTTTTTCTCCTTGAATCATAATCTAACAAGCTAAAACTGTAGTTTTTTGTGAATGGAATTTGTGGATATATGTTGGTTAATACTTTCTTCGTCATATTTTCTTTGGACTTTTTTGATATTCATCCCATTCTTAAAACTCTTTTATCTTTCAGTATGAATTTCCAAAAATATGCAATATGGATCTTGTTTGATAGTTCTCGATTAAATTTATAATACAAAATTTTAAAAATTATGAAAAGTATTATAAATCGGAATATATAATAGTTTAAAAAACAGTTCGAATATCGAAAAAAACAAAAAAAAAATGGGACGGAGGGAGTAGTTTCATTGTGTACTATTTTTCTCTTTGTTCTCTTATTATATTCTACTCCTCCATTGTCAATTCACAACAAATTTCTTTGATTTCTCCACGGGCAATTCATTCCGTTGTATGAACATCTCTTAAATGGTTTGTGCCCTAGGACAAGAGAGTTCTTTGGGTTTCATATTATCACATTGGCTTGGATTATGTAATTATTATAGGCAAATGGGTTTATGACCATGATTTGGTGAATAAGGTTGGGCTATGGAGTCATCAAGTCGATAATTCTATCTGAACTAGTACCTTTCCTTATATTTTGTTGTTGTTGTTGTTGTTATTATTGTTCTCTTTGTTGGATGACGACGGGGGTAAAAACTTGGGAGATCATGATGGGGGTAGGATATCACGAAACTGTACCTAGGAGATCGTGATGGACTGTTACGGGATCTAGATCTAAGGAGCCATTAATTTCAGGTAAAATTTCAAAATACATTGGATATTTGGAACATGGGCAGTAAAATTTCATGATCAATTTTACTCCTAAACTAGCGATCCGTTATTCAATTATACACCTACTGTCAAATTGTTTAACAATTTTTGCAGACTTGGACGTTTGGACCCCATGAAATGCGCTTATGTGGCATCTCATCCCACTTCAACTCCTCGTCCCTCTCTTAGCATCTCTCTCTCTCTCCTTATGCAGAAATTTTTGGGTATGGTACCACGTGATCGTGCCCACTTGGTGCTCGAGCAGCCCATTCAGACCGTCCAAAAGTGTGTTGGATGGTCCAAATTGAAACTCTCTCCTCTTTCTCTCTCCAAATCCGAGCAGTCCAAAGTCAAAATGAACTATCCGGATGCGCCGAGCGAGCACCATGTGGTATCCACCCAGCACCAAAAAATTTCTCCTCCTTATGCAACAATTGAGAAAGGGCAAACATCCTCCATGGCTGAATAAGAACAACCCGGCCACCAATTAAACCATCACCACCATCTTTCCTCACACCTGCCGAAAACCCGAAAGACGGCGACTAATTCCCACACCACAATCTAGTGATGGAAGGCGGCAATAAGGCCGAGGAGAAATCGAGACTGGAAACGGTAGATGGAGAAGGAGAGATTTGTTTGAGAGATTCAGGGGAAACAACACAGCCGTAATCTTCAAGTCCTTGGGTGTAGATAACGAAAATCAAATTTTTTTTTTTGCGTGACATAACGAGAATCAATTATATTCTTCAATTAGGGTAACGAGCTCCTTCTCAAAGGTAAATTGTAACCAGCACGTTTAAATCTTTAGTAGGCAATTTACACTTCAAAGTTCATCGAGGATGCACACGTACATATATACAATTAGCTTCTTATAAGAGCGCCCTTACAGTATTAAAGTGTGGATGTCCTCTTTTCTCCCCTTTTCCGATCAAATTTCGATGATCCGAGCCGTTCAATGTGTTCAAAATGTGATTTTAAGGGTACTCGCGAGAAATCAGCAAAAAAAAAAAAAGACTAGGAAACGCTTTAACCAAGTAGTTTTTATTTGAACTGTTTGATAAAAAACAAACAAAAACTACTCGGATGAAGTCCTTCCAGGTCTTTTTTTTTTTTGCTGATTTCTCTCAAGTACTCTTAAAATCACGTTTTGAACATATTGAGCGGCTCAGATCATCGTAAATTGATCGAGAAATGGGCGTCCTCACTTTAATACGGTAAGAGCGTCCTTATAAAAAGTTTTGTGTACATATATTTATACACACTGAGCTTCTGATAAGACATGGGAAAAAAAAATTTCTGATAAAGACCTTAAAATGAGGCCTTTAAATAAGGACCTCATAGTTGGAGCATTTTGAGTCATATTTTGATGATTTAAACCGTTCAACTTGTTTAAAACATGTTTTAAGTGTCTCCATGAGAATTTAGCTCTAAATATAACTGGGAAGTGTTTGATCCAAATATTTTTTATATAGAATAGTTCCTATCACGCTTTATGAAAAACTGTTTGGATCAAGCATTTTTCGGTAATTTTTTTCTGCTGATTTCTCGCGGGTACCCTTAAAATCACGCTTTGAACACATTGAGCGGCTCGAATCATCGAAAATCGATTAGAAAAGAGGGTCCGCATTTTAACTAAAATGAGGAACCCCTCATTTGAAACAAACCGTATATCAATCCTTTTCTCTTAAGGACCCTCGCATTTTATTTAAAATAGACCTCCCCATTTCTTCCCTTTTCCGATCGAAATTTCGATGATTCGAGCCGTTCAATATGATCAGAAAGTGATTTTAAGAATACCTGCGAGAAATCGATAAAAAAAAATGACTGAGAAGGGCTTCATTCGAACAGTTAAGCAGTTTTTTATTGAACCGTTCTATAAAAAACTGTTCGAATGAAACCCTTCGCAGTCATTTTTTTTCTGATTTCTCGTGGGTACCTTTAAAATTACGTTCTGAACACATTGAGCGGCTCAGATCATCAAAATTCGATCGAAATATGGGGAGATCTGCATTTTAACTAAGATGAGGACGTCCTCATTTGAAACGGAATATATATATATATATATATATATAGTCCGGTTCTCTTAAGGGATCCGCACGGGCTTACCGTGCGGGACTCCCATTTTTCCGATCGAATTGGGACGATCCGAGCCGCTCAAAGTGATCAGAACGTGATTTTAAGGGTACCTGCGAGAAATCAGCAAAAAAAATGATCGGAAAGGGCTTGATCCGAGCAGTTTTTTATTGAACAGTTTCGTAAAAAACTGCTCGGATCAAGCCATTCCCGATCTTTTTTTTTTGCTGATTCCTCGCGGGTACCCTTAAAATCACGTTCTGAACACATTGAGTGGCTCGGATCGTCGCAATTCGATCGGGAAAGGGGAGGTCCGCACGGTAGACTGGTAAGGGATTCCTCACTGGATCCGTGGTGTATATATATATATATATATATATAAACACACACAGTGCTTCCACTAAGGGCTTCCTTAACTTAGTTAAATGCAGGCCTCCCCTTTTTTGATCAAATTTTAATAATTCAAATAATTGAATTGTGATCAGAACGTGATTTTAAGGATCCCTATGAGAAATCAGTAAAAAATATGACTGGAAAGTGCTTCATCTGCATAAAAACACATTTTATTAAAAATTGCTCAGATCAAATCCTTCTCAGTCATATTTTTTGCCGATTTCTTGTAGGTATCCTTAAAAACACATTTTAAACACATTGAACGGATCAAATCATCGAATTCGATCAGGAACATTGAGGTGAAGACCGTAACAAAATCAGAAATCCCTGACTTGAACATTGGTGTGTGTGTGTGTAATATATATACGAGGCGGTTCCGGGGACATCTATAAAAACATCTAAAAAAAACACCCCAAAACTCAATCTCATAGTTTCCGATCAAATTTTTATGATCTGAAGCGTTCAATGTGTGTAAAATGTGATTTTAAGGTTGCTTACGAGAAATCAGCAAAAAATATGATCGGAAGGTGCTTATTTTGAACAATTTTTAATTGAACCATTCATTAAATCTGAGCTAAAAATTACTCAGATCAAGTCCTTCCCGGTCATTTATTTTGCTGATTTCTCGCGGGTACCCTTAAAATCACGTTCTGATTATATTGAGCAGCTGGAATCATCAAATTTAATTTTGATTTGGAACTATGAGATATTTTTTTAGATATTTTTATAGATATCCCCGGAACCGCCCCGATACACACACACACACGCACCAGTTCTCCTATCAGGGATCCCTGATTTTGCTTACCGTCCGCACCTCCCATTTTCCAATCAAATTGCGACGATTAGAGCCGCTCAATATGTTAAGAACGTGATTTTAAGGGCACCCGCGAGAAATTAGCAAAAAAAAAAAGAATCAAAAATGGCTTGATCCAATGCATTTTGTGTAAAAATTCATAGACCGAACTATATACGATGGTTCTCAATTTTTTAAAACTGTCTCTAAACTAAAAATCTACGGATCTAGACCAAAATATAAGGTTTGATTGGATTGGGACCGGTCAAGTAGATTTTTCGATCTTTGTTTTAGTCCTAAGAAGATAGGGCATAACCATTTGATAACTTTGTAACCAGTTACATGTATATTTTTTTTGATAATAAGATTTCAGACCACAGCTAATGTGCTACTGGGGGACCAATCTCAATGCCCACTTACATGAGTTCCAATCAAAAGTAGTTACATTGTCTAGATGGATGACTGAAATTTCATGCAATTTTAATTTTCAGAAACTGTATCTTAAAAAATTTGACTTGCAGAGGAAGGGGTCGGTGGGGATATTCAAGGGTATGTCCCAACTTTTAAGGACACCTCTCGATCAGTCAATGGCACAAGAAAATGGACACTTCAGCTCAGAATAGTTGTAGGGAGAGTTTCGAAAGTCAAGAACTACGGCTAAAACCCCAGTACTTGCCATGCCCAAAGGTCAATGTTGGTAAACCCTTTCACACACTTATCAAAAAAAAAACCCCTTTTACACAGAGACAGAATATGTGTCTGGAAAAACCAATCGCTCATTAAACAATCCAATTAAATATGTTTTAAGCTTGTTGGAAAAAATACAATATGATTGGATAATTCCAGAAAACACCATTGCAAGTAAAATCACAGTAGCGGACAAATATATATCATTTATCCCCAAAAATTACTTTAGGTGACGAAAACATGTTATTGGTGGCGAAAAAGTGACTTTCGGAGACAACTTATAAATTTTCGTCACCTATAGGTTGTCGAGGAAAGTGCACATAAATGAAGGAAGCATGGTAATGTGCACATAAATTGATTTGGGTCTCTAGGTCTGCCCTCTCTGATGCCATTTGGTTTTGATTTGGGGGCATGGTTCTACAACAAAATATCTAGGTAGCTCCTCGGTTCTTGGAAGTTTAGGGGGGCTACTGTTTCAGTAGTATTCTGAGAGTAGCCACTTTGTGCATATATTGCCAAATGTTAGGTCTATCTCCAATCATCCCCTGCCTATTCCCCCAATGATTGGAGACTAGATGAGTTCTATTATGTTGTTGTTGTTCTTGTATAGGTTGTCGAGGAAAGTTACTTTTGGTGACGAAAATCTTATTTTTCGTCACCTATGGTAAAAATTAAATTTCATCCCCATTTTTTTCATCAGCTAAAGTGAATATTAGAGTTCTGTTTTTACAACATAAGAGGTATCCTCACACCCAAACGAAATGAGATTAATTCACCTAAAGCCGACTGCAAGAAAACACCCACGAGAAGCAATGAGAAGTAGCTAGGAGGTGGGACCACTGTACTTGCCCATGAGGCTACCCACATGGATTGTAACCTCCTAACTGGTTGGTCTACAAACCAAGAATCGAACTCACACCTCTAGGGTGGGAACAAACGCCCAGTGAAGAAAACCCTCTTTGGGTATCTTAGAAGTTACTGTACCAATTTTTAATGCAGTGAGTGATAGTGTACGTTGTCATGGTGGCAAGAGAAATTTGGTGAATGTAGCGGCGGAAGGTGGTAAAGAGATGATCTAGAAGAGGTAGTGGTGGTGGTGGTGGTAGAAAGATGGTAGTAGTGCCAATAGGGAATATATGGGTGGTGTTTGAGAGGTGGCAACGTCAGTTGTGGTGGTAGTAGTGCCGGCAACGTCAGTTGTGGTGGTAGTAGTGCCAGCAACGGGGAATTGGTAGGGGAGTGGCAATGGTGGTGACAGTAGATGAGTAGTGGTAACGGTAAAAATGATAGGGATGGCGGAGAAGTGGTGCGGTTGATGGTGGCAGCATTTGTGGTGGCAATAGTGGCGATGGTGGTGTGGTGGTAGTGGCAACTGCCACGATTTAGAGATTAGTTGTGGCCACGGAAGGGGTGGATTACAAGTATTCACAAAAATTAGTCAGAAATTAAGCACTAAGTTGTTTCGAAAATAAAAGTTAATTGTTTATTTTTTTTAAAAATATTTTACATCGAAACAAATAGAGCCAAAGTTGGTTTAATTTTTGTAGCCTACATTCCAAATGGTACTTAAAAATAATAAATATTGTGAACTATGATTGTCAGACCTACTTAATTTCTATGAAAATAATACATTCAATTTTAAGTATTATTGAGTTATCAAACAAGCATGATAAATATTACTCCTACACGAATGATATTTCCAACGTAGCAAAAAAAAAAAAAAAATCTTGTTCATTTCAAAAAACACTAATTCACTAAACATGAGACTTTATTAACGAGACTCATAATGACTACTAAAAAATGTTCACTCATTTACTATCTTCAACTCCTTTCGTTTATTTTTTTTTTGAGTACAATATTTCATTTTTGGCTGTCCTTTAATAAGTCTCTTTTTTTTTTAAATTAGTGGATAAAAATTGGTACATTTTTCATTTTGTCCTTAAAAATATATTCTATTTTGAAAAGTTAGTGAATAAAAGTGTAATGATAATCTCACCACAGAGGGTAAGTAGGAAAAGTTAAGGTAAATATTGATGTGAAATGTGTAATAATGATATCTCCTTAATAAGTTGAAATTATGAAACTGGACATTTAAAAAGGGGCGGAGGAAGTAGTATTATGTTGAGATGAGTGCTTTTGAATTCTGCTGAGGAAACATGGCTAGCTCGATTAGTCTAAATAGTTGGCTCGAGCAACCAAACGAAGGTCTCTAATCTCTCGTCAGTCGCGTGGAAAGGACCTCACTCAACCAACCCAATTACATGGCTTGAGCGACCTTATGACGGTCACACAAGCAATGTGTTTTAAATTGAGATTTCTTAGCCTATCAGGTCTTTTGGGAGAACTTCTAGGGTTGATTCTTTTATTGCCTCTCACTTATATTATGGTCTCTCCAGAGTTACAGATCATAGTCGGCTCTTTTGTATCTCTTATCCACATTTGATACTGAATCTCTCTTTCTCCTCGCCCGTGGACATACCCATCTTGGGGAACCACGTATATCTTGTGTCTTTATGCGATTGCTTGTTTTGTTTCAATTTCTCATTCTAGTTGTGTTCATAATGTTCCGTTACAACGAACTGGTATCGGAGCCTCAAGTTGCAAAACTAGGGTTTCATTTCTGGTTATGGTTATGGCAGTAAGTTCAAGATTGCAAAGTTCGATGGGCAAAGTAGCAGTTTCAGTCTTTGGAGAATAAAGATGAAGGCTATGTTAACCCAACAGGGATTTCACAAGGCTTTGTTAGACAAGACTAATTATAGGATTAAAGAGGGAGATTTGGGATGATAAGGATGCCAAAGCTCTGAGTTCTATTCAGTTGAGTCTGACAGATGATGTTCTTCGCGAGGTGGAAGAAGAAACTTCAGCAGCGGGTATTTGGCTGAAGTTGGAAGGCATATATATGACGAAGTTGCTTACCAACAGGTTATATTTCAAACAACGTTTTTATACGTTTCGTATGCGTGAAAGTACACCTGTTAAGGATTATTTAGACGAGTTTAATCGTATTGTCATGGATCTGAAAAATTTTGATAGTAAAATTGAAGATGAGGGCCAAGCCCTAATTTTGCTATGTTCTTTTCCGCTTTCGTATGAGCTCTTTGTTACAACCTTATTATATGGCAAAGACACAAATTTCCATGTAGGATGTTAAGGTCAGCCTCTATTCGAAAGAATTTAGGAAAAAGGTGTCCAGTGAGGGTGATGCGCATGCAGAGGATTTATTTGTTAGGGGAAGAATGACAAAAAGGGTAGACTCAAGTAATAAGAGAAGATCCAGGTCTTCAGGTAAGAAGAAGGGAAAGTGCAATTATTGCAAGAAATCTGGGCACAGGAAAAAAGACTTTTTAAAACTCAAGGAGAAAGGAAAAAAAGATCAGAAAGGGGGTAAAGTAATTGTTGGAATTGCTAAAAGTTCAGATGAGTTAGATAATGTATTATCAGTTACAAAGGTTGATTCTTGCTCTACTACCAAGTGGATTCTGGATGTTCATACCACATGTGTCCGCATAGAAAGTGGTTTTTCTACTTATGCGTTGGTCAATGGTGGTACAGTTTCATGGGCAATAACATGGCCTATATGTAGACACCCCGATCTGACTTCCCGATCGTTTTACTTTGTTCTTCGGTTTCTTGATTCCCCGATGATGAATCAGGTCGAAACAGTCTTGAGAACTTGGAATGGCTTGAGTTTGGCATGTGAGGAACCCATCCTTAGCCCTAAAACCTTTAATCAGAACCCGGACCTTGGTTTGAATGTCGCGCGACAATCTAGGACCCTCACGCGATGGTCCGTCTGCTAGGTGGTGGTCAAAGTCAAAGCTTTGACCATTGACCGTCGCGGGGTTGGCTGGACCCTCGCGCGATGCTCTCACTTCATCGCGCGATGGTCAACACCTGTCATTTTCACCCAGATTGCGTGGTGGTCAAGGGGCTACAGGCCTATGTGACCCCGTTTTCTCGGCTGAATAGCGTTCTGGGGGGGCTCCCCTTGCACCACCTCACCCCCCATTCTCCCATTAGCTTTGCCACCCACTCCTCCACCAAGCAATTGTAACCAGCATTGTTGGCTGGTTACAAGGCCTTGGTTAGCCATCCACTAACCCCTTCTTTCTATAAATACCCCCCCCCCCCCATGCTTCCTTGCAAAAGGGTTACCAATCTCTCTCTAAGAAAGAAGAAGGCAAACCCAAGCACAAACATCTCACACCATTCACTCCCACATATTCACCCTCCAAATCTCACCATCTCATCATTCAAGCCATCTCCAAGACACTCAAGCAAAGGTATAATATCTTTCTGCTCACTGTTCGAACCCCTGAGGGGGGCTGGCAGGGTCAAGGCTGGTAATCGATACCAGTTCTGGCCCTAAAGCCGGCAGAGTTTCAAGAGCTGTTAACTGGGAAACCCTCGCGCGATGGTCCCGTATGCTCGCGCGACAATTCTGTCTGCGTGAGATTGGACCACGTGGGGAAGGGACCCTGGTCTTTAAGTTTATTATTGTGTTTGTAATCTTTTAAAAGTCTTTTAAGGAGCTTTAGCTCACTGCTTTGCTGTTTTGCATGTTGAAAATCATTGTTTGGCTTAGTTTATAACACCTCTTGGTTTGGAATGCTCTTGGGATGCTCCTGAATATGTCTCAGAGCCCTAAGTATGCAAAGCAATTCCTGGAAGTCCAGTCTGAACAATCGCGCGGCTGTCTCACTCTGTCGCGCGATGGTTCTGTGTCTTCCAGGGACTGCCCTTGCATGAGCAGTTTGGCCTTGGCCTCCGTTTAGACACCCCCACTGTTTAGGGGTTGCATTTATATAATATCTCTGTCTGTTTGTTGTAATATTGTTTATTTTCAAGTACCTATAAACTGCTTGGTTTGCACCTGGGTGAGCACTGGTCCTTCCAGAGCCCAGAAGGGGATGAAATTCAAACCATTGGTGAAGCATCAATACTCGCGCGAGTATATGGTTATGTCGCGCGACGGTTTGCTTGCATGCGGATGAACTCACGCATGCAAGCTGGCTGTTTGTTTGTGCCAAAATCATACACAGCGCTGTCTTGGTGTATGATCGATGTTTTGAACTTCATTCCATTTATTACTTGTCATCTCATTCATCCATGCTATCTATCACTTCTTGCAAACTGTTACAGCTTTAATCCCTTAAACTGTTCCCCCGCCCTAAATGGCTAAAAATTGATTAATGAAACAGAATCGTAAACAAACATTTTTTCGCAAATGCCTAAGTAGAGACCGATCTCCGGATTGGGCGAGAGGGGTGCCATAAAACCCTTCCCCTCTCGTAACCTGGCTCCCGAACCCAGATATGGTTATGACGGACTAGTTCCTTAAACTTTTTCAAAGCAAACGGCGCAGCAAGTGCTTCGAAATACGGTTCCTTGGGTGTCGGACCTTCAAAACCCGAGTGGCGACTCTGTATTTTGCGAGCGCTTGCTTCCCCGCTCGCGCTCCCTCGACCCGGGCCCCTTGCCTCGCGTTTCGGAATCCGGAAATTCCGAAAACGGGCACGCATGCCCACAGTGGCGACTTTGCTGGGGAACATTCTGTATTGGTCTATGTTTAGAATTCAATACACTTGAAGAACGATCCCACAAAAGTTTGTCAAAACGGTGAGCTTCGCGCTGCCGAAGGTTGGAATGGTGATTTAACGGGACCTCGTGTCCGGCCAATCCAATCTGGGACTTTTCCGATCATTCTCTCATGTAGTTTCTTCTAAGCATTGACTAAATAAAGTGAGCCAAATTTGAAAAGGGCGTTTGCGAATTTGCGATTCTATTTTCATTAATCGACTTCTTTAGCATCTTCATTTGCATCGATGTGGGATAAGCCCCGTTGGATCGTTTTGGCAATCCGGCACGGTTTACCGGAGCTCGGGGACCCCGAATGACCAACAACCTTCGACGATGATGAGTCATTCTACCGTTTGACTGTTGCTCTGCGATTACGCGGGCAGCGGGAGGTATATCTTGGCTCTAGTCCAAGGAACCCGTTACAAGCCAAAACCAGCCTTTGCATATACGAAGCATTAGAACTCTCCAAACTAGGACAGGTACCTACAGGTTAAGATTACTTGCATCTAACCCCCATATACTGTCTACGTGTTACTGCTTTTCCTATCGCATGCACTGTACATACATACAGTTTTGCGTAGGGGCATGTTTAGGGCGGCTTCTAGGTTGTCTCTCTTTCGAGTCTGTCTTATGTTTATTAGGACGCTGCTAGGTCCGATGAAGAGTCATGCATCTTCGCGGTGCATGTTGTTAGATTTTCAAAAGTCCTAGGATCAACAAGACTTTGGGAAATCAAAATTTTCTAAGTCCTTGGCCATATCCCGATTGAAGTCTCGAACGGAAAACAAGGAACGACGAAGAGAATGCCGTGATGCTCACACCACCCTGGTTATCGTGCACAGCACGTACACCGCTCAGGCTATGGCACTATGTTGCCTACGCCGCCCCGGTTAAGGTGTCACGTCATTCACCCCTAGTTATTCCAAGTTCAAAGTTGAAACTTCAAGAACGGAAAAGTCAGAGGCTTAGGCTATTCTTGACATCTCTTAGTATTATTCGATTCAAACGAGGATACACTCTCGAAAAGAAATCCGAGGATTTTGGCAGCGTCCGAACATCATGAGACAGACTCATCTGTAGTCTTAGAGTCTAAGGGCGACACTGACGACGATGGCTGCATTATCACTTTAAAGTCTTTTGCTTAGAGTAAGGTTGCTGCAGGGCCCTTATCGAATCTTTTCTTACAGCAAAGCAAAGCAGAATTCTGAACCATTGCGCCGCCAAGGAAAGTATCGAGGCAGAAAGCCAAACCCACTTGGGAACGTCTGCATCAGAATTCCGTTCAAAGGCTAGTCAGGTTGCAAGCTCAGTCAGTCACAACGGAAGACTCTCCGTGTTCCCTTTTGGCCGCTTTACGATCAGGATCACCGTCAGTTCTCCAGGAAATTGAATCTCCGGCGTCACCAACCTCCCCGTCCTTGTCAAGCTCATCCGGGACCTCCATTATGGCAGATCATCTGCAACCACTGAGTCTCGAAACCATGCTCATGAACATCCAGAACAGCATCACCACCATGCAGCAAAGGGGTGCTCAGACTGATGCAAACCTCACTAGGCTCAATGATCTTATCAACACTCGTCTTCCGCCAGCTGCAGAAGTGGGAGGCGAGGTCGATGAGGACGACCATGCGGAACCAATCTTTGTTGAAGACCCTAACCATGCGGGGCGGATCATAATTCAGCCCAACCCGAGAGAGGCTCACCCGGAGGCTGCGAATCTGAATCTCGCTGTGGCAAGACCCGTTCTGGATCCTAACATGACTGCTCTCATGGCAAAGATCGTCAAGCTGGAGGAACCTGTGTCCAAGTCTGAAAAGATCAGCGCCGAGGGAATTGATTTAGATCGCCTCTGCTTGTATCCTAATGCTAAGCTCCCCGACAAGTTCAAAATGCCTGATCTCGCCAAGTTTGATGGGAGTGGCGACCCGAAGACTCATCTCTATGGCTACCATGCCGCCATGAAACTCTTGGCTGTTGAACCCGAAGCCATGTCCCAGCTGTTCCCACAGACTCTCTCAGGACCCGCTTTTCACTGGTTTTTGTCGCTCGACATCGCTAAAAGGAGGACGTGGGAGGATATCGGTGCTGCGTTTATTTCGCAGTATAGTTACAACTCCCAGCTCAAGATGACAACCCGAGAGCTTGAGTCCACGAAAATGGAAGCTAAGGAATCCTTCGCGGACTTTGTCAAAAGATGGAGGACGAAGGCTGCTCAGATGACCGATCGTCCAAGTGAGAGAGATCAGCTCCGAATCATCTCTCGCAATCTTCAGCCTGATTATGCTAGGCATTTGGTTCTTGTCCAAGCCTCCTCGAACTTTGATACTTTCTTCGAATCTGGAATGGCCATCGAGGATGCGCTACAAAGCGGGATTCTGTCAAGAGGGGAGTCTTCTAACCCTTCGAAACCAAAGCCTCGGGTTTACTCAGGAAACACCAATGCGTTGTTTGGCAGTGGGACATCTTCCAACACAGCAACTAGCGGCACTAATGCTCCCTCTTCCAATACAACCAATCGCGTCGCTGAGATTAACCAGGTGCAAACCCCACAAAATAACCGGCCCCGCGGTCAGTCCCGCAGTTTCTCCGCGTTTGAAGCTCCACTGTCATCTGTCATGGAGAAGTTAATCCAGTCAGGGCATCTGAAACCCCTTGACCCGACTCCTCTGCCTAAGAACCCTTCACCCAACTTCAAAGCTAACCTTTATTGTGCCTACCACCAAGGGGTTGGATATCTTACGGACTCCTGTTTTCGTCTCCGACATGCGATCCAGGATCTCATAGATGAAGGAACTCTCCACGCTCCACCTCCACCAACCCAAAAACCAAACATCCTCTCCAACTCCCTGCCAAAGCACAATGCTGCTCCCCGCATCAACCAAATATCCATCAGCTCCACTCATATCAACCCTAGCTCCACTATATTCAACCCCACTGACCATATAACCTCAACAAACCAACCCAGGCCGGTCGTGCCCATCCCTTCTCAGCCCGAAGCCGAGATTTTCTACATCCATCTTGAAGAAGGACAGTCGTCCAATCCCGATGTGCCTCTCGCACGCCTGCAGAATGGAATGTTTGTGTTCAACGCCTCCATCAGCGAACTGTTTCACCAGTCCATTCCTTCCGTGCAGCTCAACTCTGCTTCTTCCTTGGACAGCCCGTATTTTGATGTGACGGATCCAAACTCCTTTCCGAATTTGATAAGCCGCTTTAGGTCTGCTGTCCCTTTTCTACCGGAACGGCAGGTTGATATGCAAGCAGTAGGATGGGTTATCGCCGATAATGATGATTATGCAGCCCCCATGATCAATGAGTGGACGGAGCTAGAGTTAGACGGTTTCCCCCAGAACCCCGAATATGTCCCATTTAACCATGCTTGGTATGACGCCTGGATGGCTAATTATGAGGCAGGCATGCTTGACCCTTTGGATGGATTCTCTTTGAACATGCTTTTTCAACAGCCTGAACCCGTTCTGCCTGAGGAGGAGTACTATTGGGATCCCGAGCCCGCGTGGCAGTTTCCATTAGAGTTCGACCTTAATCCTCTTCAAGGATATGCTTTGCCCGATCACGAGATTCAATTCATAGAAGAGGGTCTCGTTCAGGAGGAAACTCGCGTCTTGGGGGAATGCTTTCTCCCTTCTACTCTTGACAGGCCGGTTGGCTCTGTAACTAACACTGAGTACGACCCTACATTCTACATCATTAGTGAGGAGCTCTCGCGCCCCGCACCGCCTTATCCGACCGAGGAAGATCACAACATTATGGTTACGGACCTTGTTCCGCCAGCAGACCTCTGGGATGTTGATGATGTGGCTAATATCCAAGTTGGGTCCGAGGTTTGGACCGTCAACCGCTCTCTTGCCGATGGGGGACTCTGGGACGTCCCATTCATTGCTAACACAGAGCCCATTGAGGAGGCTGTAGCTGTTAAGGAGCCAGATTTCTGGGAGTCACTGCTGTGGAACGATTTAACTCAAGACCTCGATCTAGGCATGGAAGCACCTATAGCCCCACTACCTTCTGACAAAGGAAAACGCAAATTGGGCGAGGTCCCTGCTGATCTTTGGGATGACCGTCAAGACCTTCAAGCGATACCCTCTTTAGAGAACGTTCACAACGTTACGAGGAGTGGACGAATTTTTCAGCCTTCCAATCTTCAGGCTGGGAGCTCGTCCAATTCTTCTAACAAAAGGAACGAACCTTCTGCATTCTTAAGGTCCGCACCGTTTGAGGCACCTCCTAGCTCCCCGAATGATGACATGATTTAGAGGCAGCTGGAGCGGATTCCTGCTGCTATATCACTCTGGGGACTAATCTGTTCCTCCCGCGAGCATCGTCAAAAGTTTTGCCATACTCTCTCTCGCCTTGAGATCCAACCCGATGTCACGCCTGAAGCCATGATATCCATAATTCTCCCGCCTACTTCGAAGCACACCGTGGTCTTCACTGACAAGGATCTACCGATCGAAGGGGTTGATCACAATCGCCCCTTGCACATCATTGTTAAGTGTAAGGGACTCTGGATTCCAACTGTTTTGATCGACAACGGATCGGCGATCAATGTTTGCCCATTGAGAGTGGCTTACTGCTTGGGACTGACCAAGAAAGACTTTGCACCTTCCAATCTGGCTGTTAAGGCATACGACAGCACTCGTCGCGTGGTCGAAGGCACGCTCGTGCTCAAACTTGACGCTGAGGGATTTGAGATGGATGTTGAGTTCCATGTGGTCGACATCCCTGCCACCTTTAATCTTCTGCTGGGAAGGCCGTGGCTTCACCGATCTGACATCATGGCTGTACCGTCTACTCTTCACCAAAAGGTTATGTTGGGACTGCCTACTGGAACTTTGACTATTTGCGGGGACTCGGGCATTCGCCCGCTTAAGGAAGATGGCACGCCTGTTTTGGGAATTACACACGGCGAGGAAGACGTTGATCTCGGGGGTTTCTCTTTTGACACTTCTGGTTCGATTTTGACTATCAACGTGGATGGGGACTTCATCATAAGCTCTGTCGCCTTGGACATCATGAGGAGGATGTCCTATTTACCTGGTCTTGGTCTTGGGATTCACCAACAAGGGATCCCGGAGTTCCCTGCCTTTCCTTCCTGCGAGGGCCGTTTTGGTTTGGGGTACTCTTCCTCTACCAAGGATGCCAAAAGAAGGAAATGCACGGGAAAACCTCGATCTCTCTATGGTGAACCCGACAGCTACTTTGTGCGCGAAGTGGGGAATGACGTCTACACCGGACAGCCTGAGCCTTTTATCGATTCAGTCACTGGGGATTTGCTGCCTGGGTTTGAGGTTTTCGCTGATGACACTTGGTCCTCTAGTGATGAAGAGCCAGCAAGGGCGGAGTTCAAAAGGAAGCTTAGCCAGCCTAAGCCAAAGACTGATTGGCTGATGTCTTTTGATCAAGGGAGCTTGGAGCAGTTATTTTATGAGTTCTCCCAGGTGGGTTTGGCCAAGGAAGCTGAAGAGGCCGAGGTATTCATGCTCGGTTCCGATGACCTCGAGGATCCTCTCTCCCTCATCACAGAAGCAAAGGGTAGCCTTAAAAATTGCATTTTCAAACCACGCCTTACTTGCATTGATGATGTATCAGAGTCTGACACTGAGTCTGTTGAGTCGTCTGAGTCTAAGTCTAGCTCTGAGTCGGAATTTGTGCCTCTTGGCCCTCCACGTCATGGCTTTTACTTTGAGTTTGATTCCCTTGTACTTGGTGACCCTGCAGGGTCTTATGAAATGAAAGAATCCTCTTCTGACTACTTGAATGATCTTTATATAAACTGTGTCGACCCCGACGATGAAGGGATAGATTTCGATGGGGACATTCCCAAGGAAATCCGTGCCCTCATCGATAGGGAAGACGAAAGGCATGCTCAGCCGTTGAAAGAAGAAATAGTTTTAATAAACTTGAAAGACGAGAATGATCCCCGAATGGTTCAAGTGGGCTCCACTTTATCCCCAGAGGAGCATCACGATTTCAAAGAGCTGCTCTCAGAATTCAGTGACATCTTCGCGTGGTCTCATCAAGACATGCCCGGCATCGACCCAGAAATAGTGGAGCATCGAATCCCCTTACTACCAAATGCCAAACCTGTGAAGCAGAAGTTGAGGCGGATGAGGCCAGATTGGGTACAGAGGATCAAGGAAGAGGTCACTAAGCAGATCGACGCCGGTTTTCTCATGGTTTCTCAATACCCTACGTGGGTTGCCAACATTGTTCCAGTTCCTAAAAAGAATGGGCAAATTCGAGTGTGCGTGGACTTCAGGGATTTGAACAAGGCAAGCCCCAATGACGATTTTCCCCTGCCTCATATCGATATACTGGTTGATAACACGGCGGGCCATGCCCTGCTCTCGTTCATGGATGGTTTCTCCGGATATAACCAGATTCTTATGGCGCCAGAAGACCGTGAGAAGACGACTTTCATCACCGAATGGGGGACTTATTGTTACTTGGTCATGCCGTTTGGTTTGAAAAATGCTGGTCCCACCTACCAGAGAGCTGTTACGACCATTCTGCACGACATGATGCACAAAGAAGTTGAGGTCTACGTGGACGACATGATTGCTAAGTCAAAAACTCGGGAAGGGCATGTTCCTGTATTGAGGAAGTTTTTCGAGAGGCTCCGAAAGTTCCGCATGCGTCTCAATCCACAGAAATGCACCTTTGGGGTCACAGCAGGTAAGATGCTCGGTTTCATGATCACTTCGCGTGGGATTGAGGTCGATCCATCCAAGATCAAAGCGGTGCTTGAAATGAAGCCACCAGAGACTGAAAAGGGAGTGCGAAGCTTTTTGGGGAAGGTTCAGTTCATCAGCAGATTCATCGGCAAGTTAACCTTAACTTGCGAGCCGATGTTTCGTCTACTTAAGAAGGACACCCCGTTCGTATGGTCGGACAGATGTCAGGCTGCCTTCATGTCCATTCAAAGCTATCTGCAAAACCCGCCTGTCTTGATGCCACCGGTGCCCGGAAAGCCCTTGATTCTATACTTATCTGTGAGTTCTACATCCATGGGATGCTTGCTAGCTCAAGAGGGTGACCAGGGAGTTGAGAAGGCCGTTTATTACTTAAGTAAGAAAATGGTTGGGTCTGAAGAGCGCTACACCGCCTTGGAGAAAACATGTTGGGCTTTGGTTTGGGCTTCTAAGAAGTTGAGACACTACATGCTGGCTTACCCAGTGAAATTGATTTCTCGAATGGATCCACTCAAGTATCTGTTTGAGAAACCGGCTCCCACTGGTAAGTTAGCACGCTGGTTGCTCCTTCTGGCAGAATTCGACCTCGAATACGTCACGAGGAAGTCGGTAAAGGGGCGAGCCATCGCTGAGTTCTTGGCTGATCACCCTGTGGATGGACCGGAAGATGCAGATTTCGTGTTCCCAGATGAGGAGGTGCTAACAGTTGTCGAGGACGTCTGGACTCTGTACTTCGATGGGGCGGCCAATCAGAAAGGATTTGGGATCGGGGTCTTGCTAGTCGCCCCCGATGGTTCTCATATTCCGCTTGCATTCAAACTTAACTTCGATGTTACAAACAACCAAGCTGAATACGAGGCCTGTATCGTGGGTATGGAGGCTGCACTCACGCTCGGCGTTGAACAACTCGAAGTCATCGGGGACTCCAATCTCGTTGTATCTCAAGCCAATGGGGACTGGAAGGTGCGTGAAGAGGGGTTGAAACCTTATCATCAAGATTTGGAGGGGCTAATTCCTCGCTTTAACAAAGTGACTTTCACCCACATCACCCGTTTGAAGAACCAGTTTGCCGATGCCCTCGCAACTTTGGCTTCCATGGTCGAACTACCCTTCGGAGTCAAACTCCGCCCAGTCTTAATTGAACAACGGGACCGCCCCGCTTATCAATATGTCAACGCCATCGATGATGTCGATGATGGCCTACCCTGGTACCATGACATATGGAACTTCGTCGAGAATGGCATGTATCCGGCTGAGGCCTCCAAGAAGGATCAGACTGCATTGCGAAGAATAGCCGCCCAGTACATCATTTGTGGGGGAAAGTTATATAGGAGGTCTCATTGCGGAATGCACAAGCTCTGTGTCAACGGGGCCGAGGCTGTCAGAATCATGGAGGAGATCCACGAGGGGATCTGTGGCCCTCACATGAGCGGCGTCATGCTGGCTAGGAAAATCTTGCGCCAAGGCTATTTCTGGTCTACTATGGAATCTCAGTGTGTAGATTATGTGCGGCGATGTCACAAATGCCAAATTCATGCTAATCTAATGCATGTTCCACCCTCTAACCTATTTGGCATGGCTTCGCCTTGGCCTTTCTCTGTATGGGGTATCGACGTCATCAGCATGGTTAGACCGTCTGCATCAAATGGTCATAGGTTCATCCTCGTGGCCATAGATTACTTTACCAAATGGGTGGAGGCCGAATGTTATAAAAGCCTAACGGCAGTTCAAGTCGCTCACTTCATCAGGAAAAACATCATCTACCGATATGGGGTTCCGCAAGCGTTCGTATCAGACAATGGGAGTCATTTCAAAGGCAGGGTCCTGGAGCTCTTTGAAGAATTCAAGATCCAAGTCCATCACTCAACGGTCTATCGTCCCCAAACAAATGCTGCGGTTGAAGCGGCCAACAAAAATGTCGAGACAATCATCAAGAAGTCTGCAGAGTCCGCCGGGACTGGCACGAGCAACTGCCTTTAGCTCTTTGGGGTTATCGAACGTCGATTCGAACATCAACGGGGGCAACCCCCTATTCCTTGGTCTACGGGATGGAAGCAGTTCTCCCTATAGAGCTTGAGGTGCCATCTTTGAGGATTATGGTAGAATCGGAACTCTCGGAATCTGAATGGCTCAGTGGGAGATTTGTCGAACTCATGCTTTTCGATGAAAGGAGGCTTCAGGCCCTGTATCATGTTCAGGGGTATCAGCGGAGAATTGCCCGGGCGTTCAACAAAAAAGTGAAGTCTAGAGACTTGGTCGAAGGGGACATGGTTACGAAAGAGATTCGGGCACCAGTTTTTGACCCCCGTGGCAAGTTTCGACCCAAACGTTCCGGACTTTACATCATCAAGACCATCCTTTCTGGGGGAGCAGCTCAGCTCATTGATCTTGACTGCAACGAATTCAGCTCTCTGGTTAACCTGGATCAACTCAAACGATACTATCCCTGAGAGAAGCTCGTTGGGCCGAAAACCACAAGGGTGGGCGGTTCCAAGCAAAAATTAGAGCAAGCCTGCTAGACCAAAAACCTGAGAAGGCGGTCTAGGCAAAAATAAATAGGCATCAATCAAAGCTCGCTAGGCTGAAAACCCGAAGTGGCAGCACTAGGCAAAAGTTAGAGCGTAAAAGGTGAGCTAAAATACTCGAGTGAACCTTGGCCTGAACTACGTGCTGACCTGATTCCCTGAAAAGGGATACGTAGGCAATCTCTCCGTGAGATTCGGTCACAATCCTTCAACTTAATCCACGGTTTCCCATTACCAGGAGTTGACCCGATGCTAGGATGACACGGCGGTTCAACGCTTGGATTAAAAGGGGAAAACTCTCGAACTTTCATTTTTATTCAAATTATAACTTCTATTACACAGGCTGAGCAGTTTTAAAAAGATTAAAGCATAAAAACAGAATAAAGTGCTCGAGGCCTTAACAGGCTCACGGTTTATTCTAGATCATCAGGGTTCGTCAGAAGTCAATTGTTGTTTTGCCTGCTTGCGATTTCCCTTCTTAGCCATGTTTGATATCGGTGCGTAAGTTCCGTGCTGAAGTCTGGGTCAGCTCCTCTGAGTTGCCGCAGGCCCCAGTCGTGCTCATACCCCCTCAGATTCTGGGCAGTGAAAGCGGGGACTTGGAAATCTTCAGTCCCAGCTCGGTGGAGTCCTTGGCTCATTCCTAGCTAACGAAGGATGCGTCCGGGGATGTAAAATGTGAAAGCAGTCAGCCCAGCTATCACTACTCTCTCGAATCCTGCAGAACTCAGGGCCATGTCTGGAATATTTAAAGCTTCATGCCGCCATGTTATCTCGTTCGGTAGCATTCCTCTCATAAATACGGACCATTGATGCACAGTCATTTCCGGATAAATCATACCCCGCTGATGCATTCGACCGGGCAGATGACGCCAATTTGCTTCCGGTGCTGTGAGCAATCCCAATTTGTCATATAACCAGAGCTGCATGAGTGGAAAAATAAGTGAGAAGTCACATAAAGCTTGAGAGAAAAGACAAGTAAGGAGTTTCGATATAGCCTTAGCTGAGAGATGAGGTAAAAACAGAACGTGTGAAAGCCGGGAAAAGGAGAGCTGAGTGAGAACTAAGCTAACCTGCAGTAGTAGTGGACTACCGCCGAACACGTCGGTTTGGCCGGAAGAAACCAAATCCAAACCTATGAGTGTCTCTGCCAGAACTAGTGGTACCACATTTCTCCGGGCACCCATTTGAGCGGCGATGCTCACCAGCATGGGGTTGACTTGCCCATTTGGAGATACCAGTAAATAAGCAGCCAGTACGCCAATTGCCAGGGCAAATCGACGTCGAGCCTGCACGGCTATATTCTCTACGTCCCCTTCTGGCCCATACCACTCCATTAGGCGCATGATGTTGATTTGCCCTCCAGTTAGCAAACTTTCGGCCGCTCCTCTAGTAATATCAAGACTTGACTGTAACAGCTTTGGCATGCTCTTCCTATAAGGCGGCACGACAATCACGCTCGAGGCAACTCCTTGGAGGTATGCTTGGAATTCCTCCACGGTTGGGCACAGCTCGTTAACCCCAAACCTGAATACGTGAACCTCTGGGTCCCAGAATTGTAGGGCTGCCCTCAGAAACTCTGGACGGACCCTCACATTGCGAAGGAAACGGAATGCGGCCAGCCCGTGAAACTGGAATGACAACCAATCTCCAGCAACAAAGGCCGTGAGCCAAGGGCTAATCAAGGCCGGAAGATTATTTGCCATTCTGCTTCCTCGTGGGACTTTCAAACTATGGGAGGAATGCCTTTCATTTGCAGAATATTGGCCTCTTTATAGGCAGAATGCATAGAGTGTCGTCCCTTCCCAGTACAAACGTCCATGCCATGTGGCGTTTTCTTCTCCAAAGTGAGGGCATCTCTGCACTGCCCCCCCCCGAAGTACTCTGAGCAGTTAAAGGTTGATGATGAGGCTTGAACGTCCAAAAGTCTGAGATGGTCCAAATAAGGTGGCCTGGCACAGCCCAACCATCGCGCGATCATCTCAGTCCATCGCGCGAGTGAGAACCATCCACTCTATCGCGCGACATTCTCACTCCCTCGCGCGATGGTTCAGTCTGCATTTTGACAGATTTCACCAGCTACTGTCCAATTTTGGTCGCGTCCTATTCCAAGGGTACTTTTGCAACTTTTGTGGTTCTGGCAAGTCAATGCGAGCATATGCGACCATGTCCAAGCATCGGATTCGAGTTATCACGTTTGACGAGGTTTTTGAACCCTCGGCGGCTCGTTTCAAGGCCAAATGTGTGTTTCGAAAGGTCGAAACTCGTTCCGGAGGGTCGTGTTCTTTTGTCTCAGGCCGTACAGGTCATGGTGACCTATTGTGACTGTACGGAGGTGTCGGTTTCAGTCCGGGACATAATAGAGTCATGTTTTCCCATCTCGTGTCCCTTTTGTGTCCTTCGTAAGGTTTTTGGGCAATTTTGCGTTTCGGGAGGTGTTTCTCGAATCCGTCGGCTCTCTTGAGTCATTTTGTGTATTCATGACCTCATGAAGGTGTTCTTTTATCCAAGTTAGAATATTCTGGGTTTTGGCTTTTGAATGTCCAATATTTTGTATCCTCGTATCCTAACCGTATCCTGGGGTACATTTTCGTTTTTCTCCGAGTCAATTATGTGTGTGCGTGTGTGTGCGTTTGTGAACAGTCTCGGTACATTATCAATGCAAGCATGGTATTAGTGGCAAGCGTTTATTTATTCTAAGATCATTGCAAGAGTAAAATGAACTGAAAATGCAAATTTTATAGCTAATCCATATCTATCCATGTCGAAACAAGGAATACTACTGTGCATGCGGCGCTTCGGCCGGTCAAAAGTCATCATGTCAGCTCGGGCACACTCGCCCATCAAATCAAAAAGGCACACAGGCCCCAAAAACATGTATCATGTATCAACTAAGGCACTCCGGCCTTCCATCTATCTACGCGGGCATGCAGGCCCAAAAGCAAAAATCAAAGATGCGGAGAGACAAGTGAGGCTTCTTAGTAGCCCTCAGTCCTCCCCGAACCAGTCACCATCCCCGTCGTCGTCGTCGTCTCCCTCTCTAGGATCCTGTCTAAAACCAGGGTCATCGGCTGAGTCGTCTGAACCACTGCTGTCAGGCGCCTCCTCGTCCTCCTCTTCTTCTTCTCCCTCCTCTTCCTCTTCTTCCTCAGAATCCTCGAGCAGGATCAGCCGCTTCTTGCGGACCGGCTCATCTTGCGAGGGCCTCTGGCGCATCTTCAATTGATACCTCTCCTCTGCGCGCGCCACGGCCTCTCGGGCCTCCTCCTCGCTCGCGACGGGTGGCTGTACGCCCCGCGTCTGTGGTCTAGTAGTAGGTGGATGAGCGGGAGTCCTGCTTGCTAGCTTCTTCTGTGGAGGCTCTCTCGCGCTCTTCCTCCTAGGAGCCGCCTGTCCCTGTGTCTGCATTGTAAAAAATTTTGCACATTTAGTATACATTCTATATGTTGTATGTTTGCAAGCAGGTACAATCTATTTCAAAGTTGACGGCAATCAAAGTACACTATGTATCGAACAAAGCATGCATATGTCAAGTATCGAATGCAGGAATGTATCGTTTCTCTAAAGGATATACCTGAGATCTCTGAGCTGCCGGTGGTGGGTATCGCAAGTCCAAAGGCAGGCCACTTGCCGCCCGTCTTATCACGTTCTCCAATGCGAGCATACGCCGAACGGCTTCGTTCGCCCACTCATTAGGCACCTGCAAGGATAACTTGAGCATAAGTAATAGAGCAATATTTCAAGGCTTTATGGAAGTACAATAATGAAAGGTACAATGCCTTACCGACACAGTGACGGGCGCTGGCTCAACTCTGGCAGGAACTAGGTGTAGCTCGGCCGGATTGCCCTGAGAATCCACCACGGCTATACACCATGTCAACTCTGGTGGCCCACCTCTCACAGGTCCACTCGGACCCCGCCTCGCGCGACTCTCGCCACTGCTCTGCCTCGCAGCGACGGCCCTCCTCTCTTCAGCAGCTCCACGAGCCTGACTCCGGACCTCCCTGAACTCTCGTACTCTCAGCGGCCCCGCCAAGCGCTCTCTCTGGTAAACTGCATAGTCCATGCCGGGACGCAGGTAGCGTGTCAAGTCAGTGTCAGGCCGTGTGAAGATCTCTAGCTCGGCCAACGTGTACTCCCCTGTGTGTGAGGCCCGTGGTGGAAGCGGTCCGGGCACCTGGAACCCTGCGTGGCCAAGCGACTGGCGTGTCACTCGGTCACCCAAGTACCACTGCCAACCAAAAACCGACTCCAGCAGCACTCTGCTCGCCGTCACGGCCCTGCTCCTGGCCAAGTACTCAGGCTCTGACTCTGCCACTTTCCAAGGATCCCACTCTACCTGCACAAGCAAGCAATGCAAACGTCGGTCAGCGACAGCATTAAAGCAATAAAGGGGACGCATATTTATATTTGATGAAGTCATGACATACCTGTGAGGGTCGGAGCTCGTCTAGGTATACCCTGAAGCCGTTCAGGTCGCCTCGCCCTCTTTTCTCTCCCATATTCTTTTTGCTCCAGATATGAGCACGTGGGAGGATCCCCAAGTCCAGGCTCTTTGTCACTGGACGGCACATGTTCAAAACTTCATAAGCCCAGAGCTGCACAGTTATCAAGGTTCAAATCATTAGTACAATGCAGGAATATATTTAAGCAGTTTATGTATTCAAACAGATAAGTACATAATGGAAAATGTGCTTTACTCAATTTTGATCATACCTCCCAAATCCGCCAGTAGCCAGCAGTGCTCATCTCAGTCCTCAACGAGTCCCCCATGAAACCATAAGCCGCACCAAGCGCAGCTCCTCCCCAGTCAAAACGTGAGGCCGTCCTCAGATCCCTCAGTGCAGGCAGGTACGATAGGTGGACCTTGCTTCGCCTGTTCGGATACAGGGTCGCACCAAAAAGGTACAGCAAGTAAGCCCGGGCCATCTGCTCCGCCTCTTGCTCCGTCGCCACCTCCTTTGCAAGGTACCAGGTAAACTGCCCATATCTCGCCTCCCCTCCTCAACCTTGGGCACCTCTCCCAAGAACCACTCCAGGGCCGCCTCGTCCTCCTGAATGCCCGAGTCAAACGGGATAGGGTCACCTCCAACCCTCAAACCAGTAAGCGCCGCGAAGTCTGTGGGTGTCACTGTCATCTCCCCGAGCGGTAGGTGGAAAGTGTTGGTGGTATCTCTCCATCTCTCTGCAAGCGCAACCAAGACCGCGTGGTCATTCCTGGCCCGAGTCAGGGTCTGTATGAACTCCCCAAAGCCTGCCATATCCACCAACTGCCTCACCCTCTCCGACAAACCCTGATACAACGCCAAGGAGCTACAGGCGCCTCCGAAAGCCCGGATGTCCCTCTGTCTCGCTCTCTCCTGCATTAGACACGGAAACAAGCAACAGGAAATATATCAGCATGTGAGGCTTTCATTCTCAAGTTCTAGGTAATCAATACAACTTGGCAGCAGATGGTTGGTTCGAGTTATTATGTCTCATGCATGGCATTCAACGTGAAACTATAAGTGTCACTATTCGTATCTACTTCAAAGGATCATCCTATGTTTCTCGGTACGTAAGCAGCATGCGTTGTATTAAAATGGCAATCACAAAAGTAAATGAGGGATGGTCAGAGATTTACCTCAGCCCAGCTGCTCGAAATGTGGGTGTCGGGGTCTCTCAGAACGAGCTCGGGGTCATACTCCGCTTGCCGTGACTTGTATGCCGCAAAACCTGACGGTACAAATAGGTGTGGAACTGGTGACCTGTACCCCTCTGCTGAAAACGGAGCACGAGTCAAGCCCTTCGCCTCTGACACTGCTGTCACTCTGGGTCCCTCCCCCCTCGCTCCAACCCGCTCCTCGGCCTCCGCATCTCTCAAAACCTCCTCCTCGGCGGCCCTCGCCCTCTCGGCCCTCGCCGTAGCCTCTGAAGCGGCTATCTCCCGCTCTCACTCCTCTCGAGCCTCCAACATGGCAGCCCCAATCATGGGATCCTCTTCCAGAAGCCGGGCTAATCTCTCGTCACTCAGGAACTCCGCAAGATCCTGTCTCGTGATCGGCCTGTGGCCTGATGACGTGGCCCCCGGCCGAAACAGTACCTCCTCCTCAGGAACCTCCGTGGCTTCCTCCTCCTCGGCCGCCACGCCCTTGCCCTTCGCCGGATCCCTTGGCGGAGTCTCGCTTGGCTCGTCGCCAACACCCTCGGTACCTCCACTGCCTACACCCTCGAGAGTGCCGCCAACTACTACCAAGCCACTCACGGCCTCACTCGGGTCCAATTGCACGACTCTAGTGCTCGCAGCCCCGACCTCCACTGTCGCGCGACGGTCTGACTGTGTCGCGCGACGATCCTCGTCGCCAACCGCCTCCTCCTCGCGGCCCTGAACTCCATCGCCGCCGCCTGTGGCCGTTGTGCCAGCACCAGTAGTCGTCTCCGCCTGCGCCTGATCTCCTGTAATGACCTCCGTGGGTCCTCCCTCGTCCTCCGGACGATCAACCCCTTCTTCTCCACCGTCACCATTGCTATGATCCGCCATGGGTGCGTGTTTGGGCGTGGGTTTGTCGGTTTTTGGTCAAGGAATCAAAGGTTTTGAGTTGGGGGCTTGGAGAAGTTTGAGAGTGGTGAGGGGTTGTAGGATTTCGAAACCACTGAGAACTGCTTCTGTAACGACCCCGGGAAGTTTAAAAGCGTGGAACAGGTTGGGCCGGGTTTGGGCCATTCCTAGACCGAAGTCCTAGCACGCGACCATCGCGCGATGGTCTGGCTCTGTTGCGCGATGATTCAAGTGGGCCTTAGGCCCAATCCAACTTCTGGACAAGCCCGATCCTGCTTATCCGTCCGTTCAAAGCACACGGGTTTTCGCCTAGGCCCCACAACGATTTTGAGGGTTATCACGAGTCAATGTCTTTTTAAACCCGAAACACATTTATATATCCCCAGCAGTGGTCCGCCCGCACCAAAATCAACGACGATCTATCCGTCCGAATTTCAAATCAACGACGATCTATCCGTCCAATTTCAAATCAACGACGATCTATCCGTCCAATTTCAAATCAGCGACGATCCATCCGTCCGATTTCGAATCAGCGACGATCCATCCGTCCGATTTCGAATCAGCGACGATCCATCCGTCCAATTTCAAATCAACGACGATCTATCCGTCCGAATTGCAAATTAGCGACGATCCATCCGTCCAATTTCGAATCAGCGACGATCCATCCGTCCAATTTCGAATCAACGACGATCTATCCGTCCAATTTCAAATCAACGACGATCCATCCGTCCAATTTCAAATCAACGACGATCTATCCGTCCGTCCAATTTCAAATCAACGACGATCTATCCGTCCAATTTCAAATCAACGACGATCTATCCGTCCGAATTGCAAATTAGCGACGATCCATCCGTCCAATTTCGAATCAGCGACGATTCATCCGTCCAATTTCAAATCAACGACGATCTATCCGTCCAATTTCAAATCAACGACGATCCATCCGTCCAATTTCAAATCAACGACGATCTATCCGTCCAATTTCAAGTCAACAACGATCTATCCGTCCAATTTCAAATCAACGACGATGTATCCGTCCGAATTGCAAATTAGCGACGATCCATCCGTCCAATTTCGAATCAGCCACGATCCATCCGTCCAATTTCGAATCAGCGACGATCCATCCGTCCAATTTCCAATCAGCGACGATCCATCCGTCCAATTTCAAATCAACGACGATCTATCCGTCCAATTTCAAATCAACGACGATCTATCCGTCCAATTTCAAATCAACGACGATCTATCCGTCCGAATTGCAAATTAACGACGATCTATCCGTCCGAGTTGCAAATTAGCGACGATCCATCTGTCCAATTTCGAATCAGCGACGATCCATCCGTCCAATTTCAATCAGCGACGATCCATCCGTCCGATTATCAATCAGCGACGATCCATCCGTCCAATTTCAAATCAACGACGATCTATCCGTCCAATTTCACATCAACGACGATCCATCCGTCCAATTTCAAATCAACGACGATCTATCCGTCCAATTTCGAATCAGCGACGATCCATCCGTCCAATTTCAATCGGCGACGATCCATCCGTCCAAATTTGTATCAGCAATCAATCTGCTCCCCAATCCGTTGGTGCACGGTATTTGTATATACTTGCTAGCACTTTTCGTTTAAATCGGCTTTTGGGTGGATTGGATGGGTGTCTAGAAATCTTTGACGTTACCCGTACCGGCCAATGGTGCTCCGCGTGCCGTCAAAGAGGGACTACTGTAGACACCCCGATCTGACTTCCCGATCGTTTTACTTTGTTCTTCGGTTTCTTGATTCCCCGATGATGAATCAGGTCGAAACAGTCTCGAGAACTTGGAATGGCTTGAGTTTGGCATGTGAGGAACCCATCCTTAGCCCTAAAACCTTTAATCAGAACCCGGACCTTGGTCTGAATGTCGCGCGACAATCTAGGACCCTCGCGCGATGGTCCGTCTGCCAGGTGGTGGTCAAAGTCAAAGCTTTGACCATTGACCGTCGCGGGGTTGGCTGGACCCTCGCGCGATGCTCTCACTTCATCGCGCGATGGTCAACACCTGTCATTTTCACCCAGATTGCGTGGTGGTCAGGGGGCTACAGGCCTATGTGACCCCGTTTTCTCGGCTGAACAGCGTTCTGGGGGGGCTCCCCTTGCACCACCTCACCCCCCATTCTCCCATCACCTTTGCCACCCACTCCTCCACCAAGCAATTGTAACCAGCATTGTTGGCTGGTTACAAGGCCTTGGTTAGCCATCCACTAACCCCTTCTTTCTATAAATACCCCCCCCCCATGCTTCCTTGCAAAAGGGTTACCAATCTCTCTCTAAGAAAGAAGAAGGCAAACCCAAGCATAAACATCTCACACCATTCACTCCCACATATTCACCCTCCAAATCTCACCATCTCATCATTCAAGCCATCTCCAAGACACTCAAGCAAAGGTATAATATCTTTCTGCTCACTGTTCGAACCCCTGAGGGGGGCTGGCAGGGTCAAGGCTGGTAATCGATACCAGTTCTGGCCCTAAAGCCGGCAGAGTTTCAAGAGCTGTTAACTGGGAAACCCTCGCGCGATGGTCCCGTATGCTCGCGCGACAATTCTGTCTGCGTGAGATTGGACCACGTGGGGAAGGGACCCTGGTCTTTAAGTTTATTATTGTGTTTGTAGTCTTTTAAAAGTCTTTTAAGGAGCTTTAGCTCACTGCTTTGCTGTTTTGCATGTTGAAAATCATTGTTTGGCTTAGTTTATAACACCTCTTGGTTTGGAATGCTCTTGGGATGCTCCTGAATATGTCTCAGAGCCCTAAGTATGCAAAGTAATTCCTGGAAGTCCAGTCTGAACAATCGCGCGGCTGTCTCACTCTGTCACGCGATGGTTCTGTGTCTTCCAGGGACTGCCCTTGCATGAGCAGTTTGGCCTTGGCCTCCGTTTAGACACCCCCACTGTTTAGGGGTTGCATTTATATAATATCTCTGTCTGTTTGTTGTAATATTGTTTATTTTCAAGTACCTATAAACTGCTTGGTTTGCACCTGGGTGAGCACTGGTCCTTCCAGAGCCCAGAAGGGGATGAAATTCAAACCATTGGTGAAGCATCAATACTCGCGCGAGTATATGGTTATGTCGCGCGACGGTTTGCTTGCATGCGGATGAACTCACGCATGCAAGCGGCTGTTTGTTTGTGCCAAAATCATACACAGCGCTGTCTTGGTGTATGATCGATGTTTTGAACTTCATTCCATTTATTACTTGTCATCTCATTCATCCATGCTATCTATCACTTCTTGCAAACTGTTACAGCTTTAATCCCTTAAACTGTTCCCCCGCCCTAAATGGCTAAAAATTGATTAATGAAACAGAATCGTAAACAAACATTTTTTCGCAAATGCCTAAGTAGAGACCGATCTCCGGATTGGGCGAGAGGGGTGCCATAAAACCCTTCCCCTCTCGTAACCTGGCTCCCGAACCCAGATATGGTTATGATGGACTAGTTCCTTAAACTTTTTCAAAGCAAACGGCGCAGCAAGTGCTTCGAAATACGGTTCCTTGGGTGTCGGACCTTCAAAACCCGAGTGGCGACTCTGTATTTTGCGAGCGCTTGCTTCCCCGCTCGCGCTCCCTCGACCCGGGCCCCTTGCCTCGCGTTTCGGAATTCGAAAATTCTGAAAACGGGCACGCATGCCCACACTATATATTGTTGGTTCTGGAACGATTTAGCTTAGAATGCATGACGATATTGTTATAACTTTATCTGAGGTTCGACATGTTTCGGATTTGAAGAAAAATCTTATCTCCTTGGGTGCTCTTGATTCTCATAGTTGCAAATTCCTTAGTGAAGGTGGAGTTTTGAAAGTCTCGAAGGGTGCATTGTTACTGATGAAGGGGTAGAAGCGTGGTAACCTCTATACACTGTAGGGCAATACAATCTCAGGTGCTACAGCAATGGTTGCTGCATCAAAGGTTTCAGATTTAGACTTTGACTTATTTGTGACATATGTGCCTTGGGCATATGAGCGAGAGGGGGATGACAGTTTTGAGTAAACAGGATTTGTTATGTGGCCAAAAAATTAAGAAGCTGGATTTCTATGAGCACTGTGTATATGGCAAGCAGTGTAGGGTAAAATTCAATGCAGCTGTTCATCACACCAAAGGCATGGTGGATTATTTTAACTTGGATCTTTGGGTTCCCGCAGAGGTAACTTCTGAAGGTGGTTTTCGATATTTTATGAGTATTATCGATGATTTCTCTCGTATGGTTTGGGTGTAAATGTTGAAACATAAGAGTGACGTCTTTAATACATTCAAACAGTTTAAAAGTTTGATTGAGAATCAGATTGATAAGAAAATAAAACATTTGAGAACTGACAATGGTATGGAGTTTTTTCTTGGCGAGTTTGATAGGTTTTACAGTGATGAGGGTATTATGAGGCATCACACAATGAGAAAACTCCTTCAGCAAAATGGTGTGGCTAAATGGATGAACATGACTCTTTTGGAGAAGGCACGTTGTATGTTGTCCAATGTATGCTATTTGGTGAATAGGTCTCTGTCGACTGCTATAGAGTGTAAGACTCCGTTTGAGGTATGGTTAAGTCATCCAGCTAATTATTCTATGTTGTATTTTTGAGCGTCCAGCTTATGCTCATGTGAATGAGGGTAAATTGGAGCCACGGGCCAAGAAGTATATTTTCTTGGGTTATGCAGCAGGCGTGAAAGGGTACCGATTATGGTGCCCTGATTATTCAAAGTTTTTGATCAGTAAGGATTTGACTTTTGATGAAAATCTTATGATTAAAGGGTCTAAACAGGTTGAGGATACAGTTCAGAAACAGAGTGTTCCAAAGTAGATGGAGTTTTTGAGTGAATCTTCCAACTTAGGGAAGAAAGACATTGAACAACCAATTGAAGACGAGTTCAAGAGTTTAGACATAGAGGTTGATGTGTTAGTTGAGTAACCACGCACTACTGCTAAAGATAGGCCAATGAGGGAGATTCGGCTTCTAGAAAGATATTCAGGTTATTTTGAGATGGTACCCTATGTTTTATTGGTTGCGGAGACAGTTGAGTATGAGGAGGCCTTCAAGCTATACGGAAGTTGTTTCAGGCGCTGAGTTTGCATAGTGGTATGTAGCTATGAATGAAGAGATTGAGTCTCTTCAGAAGAATCAGGCATGGGGATAGTAGAATCGCTGAAAGGGAAGAGGATTGTTGGGTGCAAGTTGGTCTTCAAGCACAAACCTGGTATTCCAGGGGTAAAAGATGCTCGCTTCAAAGCTCAGCTAGTGGCGAAATGATATAGCCAGAAGGAGGGTGTTGACTACAATGAGGTATTTTCATCAGTTGTAAAACACAGTTCTATTCGCACTTTACTTACTATTGTTGCATGTTATGATCTTGAGTTGGAGCAACTTGATGTCAAAACTGCATTTTTGCATGGCGAGTTTGAGGAACAAATTTATATGCGTCAGCTTGAGGGATTTGTTATTTATGGTAAGGACGATCACATTTGTTTACTTCGTAAGTCTTTGTATGAGCTCAAACAATTCACAAAGCAGTGGTTTAAGCGGTTTGATACTTTTATGATAAGCTAGTCATATTCTAGGGCTGAGTATGATAGTTGTGTGTATTTTTTAAAACTTTCAGATGGTTCATTTGTTTATCTACTGTTGTATGTTGATATGTTTATTGCGGCTAAGAGTGTATCAGAAATCAACAGGTTGAAACAACAGTTAGGTGGTGAATTTGAGATGAAAGTTTCAGGTGCAGTAAAACATATTTTGTGTATGGAGATTTGCAGAGATCGAGTAGTTGGCAAATTATTTTTGAATCAGAAGTATTATATTCTCAAAGTCCTTGTGCGCTTTGCCATGCAAAACTCGAAGCCAATCAGTACCTCTTTGGCAACACACTTTCGACTTTCAGTGGAGTTGTCATCACAGTCGGAGGATAAGGAGAAGTATATGTCTCAAGTTCCATATTCGTGCGCAGTTGGGAGCCTTATGTATGCCATGGTATGTACTCATCCAGATATTCCACATGCAGTTAGTGTCATTAGTCGTTATATGGGGCATCCAAGAAAGGCACATTGGGAGGCTATGAAATGGATACTATAGTATTTGTGCAGAACTGCAAGTGTTGGTTTATTGTTTGAGGTTGCCAATTCTGGTGATCATGCTGTTGGTTATGTTGATTCAGATTTTGCTGGTGACCACGATAAGAGGTGGTCTTTGACAGGTTATGTTTTTACTATGTCTAGAAGTGCCATTAGTTGGAAAGCTATTTTACAAGCTACAGTCGCACTGTCTACAATGGAAGCGGAGTATATGGCCATTGTTGAAGCTGTGAAGGAGGCATTGTGGATGAGAGGTTTGCTTTGTGAGCTTGGTCTTGCATATGGTGTGATTTCAGTATTTTGTGATTTACAGTGCTATACATTTGACTAAAAATTTGATGTATCATGAAAGGACCAAGCATATCGATGTCAGGTATCACTTCGTTCAGGATATCATCTCACAGAAGCAAGCTGAGGTGAAGAAAGTGGGTACAACAGATAACCCAGTAGATATGCTGACTAAACCGATGCTGGTTGCCAAGTTCAAGTATTGCTTGGGCTTGCTTAGTATTCACAATTGATTACCCCTCAGGGGCATTTGATGAGTGAGAGGTTAGAAGGGAGAGTTATATTTGGTGATTTGGTTCAGTGGAGTTCTTGTCAATGTGGAAAATTGTTGAGATGAGTGCCTTTGAATTCAACTGAGAAAACATGGTTGGCTCAAGCGATCTAAATAGCTGGCTCGAGCAACCAAATAAAGGACTCCGAATCTCTTGTCAGTCGCGTGGAAAGGAGCTCGCTCAAGCAACCCAATTACATGGCTTGAGTGACCTTATGACGATCACACATGCAGCGTGTTTTAAATCGAGATTTCATAGCCTATTATAAATAGGTCTTTTGGGAGAACTTTTTGGGTAGATTCTTTTGTTGCCTCTCTCTCATATTGTGGCCTCTTTAGAGTTACGGATCATGGCCGACTCTTTGTATCTCTTCTCCACGTTCGATAGTGAATCTCTCTCTTTCCTCGCCCGTGGACGTACCCATCTTGGGGAACCACTTATATCTTATGTCTTTGTGTGATTGCTTGTTTTGTTTCAATTTCTCATTCTAGTTGCGTTCATAACGCTCTGTTACAACACATTGTACGACTGATCTAAATCCTCTTGTCCATTCGCAGATATATTATTTGTTTTTAGTGTACTAATAAGTCATGAATTGGTGAAAAGTCTTACCTCATAAATGTGCCACCTAATTATATACTCATTTCAATTTAAAAAAAAAAAAGAATTCTATTCTCCTTCCTTCCCATAGGAATATTGTGATGCAAGTGAATACAAAAAGTGGACGATCAAAATTTAACCTTCATTCAGTCCCATCCAAGTTCAACAACATTCCAACCCAAATCTTTACCTCCTATAACTAAATGCTACTACCATTTGCTGTGAGTTGGACTAAATTAATTCTCTTTACGAATAATTAATATTCTTAGTGTTTACTAATTTTTTTATATTTTTGTCAAAATTTTAAAAATTAATCATTCTTTTCAAAAATGGAGACCACACACACAAAAAAAAAACCCCTAAAAAATGACTAAACAAAGATATTGAAATTGCCTTTTTAATATGTTTTTGTTTTTGTAATCTTTTCATTTTAGTCATAATTTTTAACTTTAAAACATATGATGAATTACAAATTTTGGCACAAATTTAACAAAAATTCAAAATGACATCCAAGAAATGGTAACAGAAAATTTAAGTTCAAAATGTTTTCGTTAAATAACATAGGTGCTATTGGTACAGATTTCACATCGGTACCTGCGTGCACATACCATTTTTTGGCCCGTTTCAGGTCCTAAAAAAATGATCGAAGCCGTTCATTTTGTTTAAAACACATTGTTTACGGTCCCTACAAAAAATAAGCTCAATCCGGTATTGGTAAGGGCGTTTATGAAATGTTCAACTTTCTCCCGAAATTCAGGCCTGTATTCTAAAGCAAAGTTGAATGTTTCGTAAATTCTTACCGATACTAGATTAAGCTTATTTTTTGTAGAGACTATAAACAATATATTTTTTGTAGAGACTATAATCAATATATTCTAGAAAAAAAAGAGTTTGTGCCCGTTGGCACAGATTTTATGTCTGTCATGTCCTCAATTTTCAACATAAATAATAGTCATTTACAATAAATAAATTCACTACTGGAGTACCGATAGTACCCAAATGACATTTCTTCCTCTGTTCACAAGTTTAAATTCAAATATTACAACCCTAGCTCGAAGTCCCAAGTTATACAAAATACCAAAATAATATTACAGGTTACATTAATCGTTCCTCCAAATAGTACTTTCAAATCAAATGCAAATTATCGTCTCTTCTATACCTTCAAAAGACATGATCAACGAGCACGATATGCACTCCGCATTAATTTCCTTGCTTTTAACCTGAAAATGATAGGTTGAGCTACACTAGCCTAGTAAAAAAATCTATACTCAAGTTATATGAAAATGCGATGAAGTATGCACCAAACACGAATGAGACTCAACAAGCGAACATGAGATACACGAGGGGTTACCAAAAATGAACTGACGAATTTAAATTTTGCGGGATTCCGGACGTCTTAGAAATAACCCTAACTATTCATACGTCAACTAGAAGCAACATTTAAACTCATATCAATCTAACAAACTATAACAACCGTTCAACCATCTTATAACTTCTTGAATGAATGCCACAAACAACTACCTCATTCCATACCATTCACCATAGAGCCTCATTTCATAAAACTTTCCTTTTTGATTTCCCAAACAATTTAGAGATAAAAAACTCAAGACCATTACGGGTCAAGCTCCATTGATTCGAGCTTGAATACCGGAGTCTGTCAATTTGTGCCCAAATACTGGATCCGTTGATTCGCTCAAGAATACCGGAGGATTTTTAATAAAAATCATTTTTCCAAAACCAAAATCCTTACTTTTCAAAATCTTGATAAACCAACCATTTATTCCTTTCTCAATAATCACACATTAAATCCATATATCATCATTCTCAGGTTCGCAGAATTTCACATCGCATATTTGTCACGTGTTTCTATTTCATTCCTTGCATTAGGGCCCCTGTGCATCCATTATTCATTCCGGCATCACACCATAAGGTGGATCCGTGGCTTTCTTCGTATACGTCTTATCATCTCAAATATGTTTGTGGGCTACCACAGCCCCGGGCGAGATCGGGGCGGCCCAAAAAACACATACCGCTCCACCGTATCGATTTGAGAAACTTTGAAGAGTCGCCACCCGGATTTATGGTTCGCCACCCGAGAAACCGTTTTTGGATCTGAAAATTGATTGATTTGAATTGAAAAACCAGAGATCATTCGAGGGTTCGGAAGCCATGTTACGAGGGGGGAAGGTTTTTACGGCACCCCCCCTTCGCCCGACGCGATGTCGGTCTCTACTAAACATTTGTGGGATTTTTCAAAGGGATTTTGTTTCATTAAGCATGTAGCAGGTATCCACAGGTATAGCAAACAGAAGGTGTATGCTGGTGCTTGTGTACAAGGAGTGATGATATGATGATGGACACCTGCATGATGGCAAAGCTGTGTAAACTGCCACTGGATCAACTCTCGAGCGCTCGAGAGAACTCTCAGCGCTTGGGAGTGTTACTGACCAAATCCTGCAGAGTTTGTTAGTCACAAATAGGATGCCAAATAACAGTGTATGCTGGTGCACGTGTATAGGGGAGGTGATTATGTGATGAAAGACAGCAAGATAACAGGAAATGAAACACTGCTCACTGGCTTCACTCTCGAGCGCTCGAGAGCACTCTCGAGCGCTTGGGAGTATCTGAACCCCCACCTGCACTTTCTGTTAGTACAGACAAGATATAATGTAAAGACTGCAAAATGAAATACTATTAAACTGACCACTGACTCAGCAGAGGACTTGAAAGACTGAGATAGGACCTCAAGTTTTCAAGTCATGTATCCTTGCCATTGCACGAACAGATCTACACTTTTAAAGAGCAAATGTACACATCTATGCATGCAGAAGCTCAGAAAATACAGAAAGCTGGGAAAATGGAATGCAATGGCATGCATGCACTTCCGAGCGCTCGGGAATGGCTTCGAGCGCTTGGGAGTGAGCTGCATGCCAGCTTACTCTCAAATAGAAAATGGCACCACTTCATCATGCAAACACCCTTATCTAAGTTTTTAACAAGAGAAGATCTTATTTTTAACTTAGGAAAACTTTGTTCTTACTTGAGATTTGTAAGAAACATTTCTATTTTAGGAAAAATGATCTTCTGTGTCTACATGCCAGTATAAAACCATTTTATTTAAAAGTGCACCTCACCCCCAGCCTACTGCTTACCAAAATGCCATGCATGGGATTGGAAATAGTCTCGAGCGCTTGGGAGCACTCCTGAGCGCTCGAGAGTGTTTCCAGTAGGGATTTTGGGAAAACATTATTCGTGGACTCTTTGCTCTTGCTTTTTCACTAAGGTCTCCCAACCATGCACCCAGCATTAAGGACTGGGACAGGCTGAGAGACCCCCCTCAGAAGGGAGAACAGCCTCTTGATTTGAACCAAGGATAGAAATATTTCTACCTTTGCTTGACACTTTGCTCCTTGGATGGTTGTGAAAGGTGGATGTAGAGTGAAAAAAACCTTTGAAGAAGTTTGAGTTTTTAAGACTTTTTCCTTTGAACAAGAGAGAGAAAAAAAGAGGAGTTTAGAGAGAGAATTTTCCTCCCCCCCTCTTTGCTGAAAGACAAGGTATATATATAGAGGATATAACCCATGGTTTTTGAAAATCAAGTGATTTTGAAATAAATCCCTTTTTTAAAGAAAGAAATCTTCAGCTAATTTCTTCTCTGACTGAGATTGAGTGTTGACTCATCTCAGCCGGTTCAAGGGGAATGCAATGATGGCTTGCATGGATAGTGGGAATCTTCTTCACCCATTGGGCACTGGGAGAGGTCTCGAGCGCTTGGGAGTGGTCGCGAGCGCTTGGGACTTCACTCTCGAGCGCTTGAGAGTGAGCCAGGCCAGTGGTTTTTGGAAAACAGTTTGGAGCGCTTGGGACTGCTTCAAAGCGCTTGGGAATGATTTTGGCCATTTCCTTTAAGGAGCAACGTCTCAATTGGTACATGGCTTGTTCTGATCCATATTCATCATCGGGGAGACTCAGGGCCACAAATTAAGGAAATTTGACAAGTCCAAATTGGGGTGTCTATAATGTTTTCTCATCTCACTTTACTTAATAAAATCATACTCAACATATAACAAGTTCATAACATTCATCATAACATGTCACTTTACTCACATAATTACCCGAATACCTAGACAACAAACGAGCACCGTAATCATCTAAAATCAACACCTAACTTTCTTACTGCGAGAACCAAAAAGATGAAAATGATCGTCAAATCTTTTGAGTACAAGCAACCAAGCTTAGAGGTGGTTTGAAGACGTTTAGAAGGTGTTAAAAGTGATCGGAGGTCAAAACAATCAAAGCAGAATAAACAAAGGCAAAACTGTCTCGTAAGGGTCTGGTATCCATACAACAGTTTTTGTTAAATCGATACGGATGCGGCTGGAATTCTGATAAGCTAGCTGCATCCATGCAACCATTTTGGTTGTATCCATACCCGAATGTTACGACAGCGATTTTCTGCAGAATTTCAAATGGCGAAACCCAACCACAATCAATGAACCGAGGCCTGATCTAAGCATGAAATCAACTCATAAACACATAACAAGAGCAAGAAATCCCTACTTTGAGTCGAACATTGAAACCGAAGTGATTTGAACGAGCCCTAGCCTAAAAACTTTGAAATCAACCGAAATACTCCGCTCCGTGCTCAAACCAACGAAACCTAAGCTCAACATGCGATAGTAAGGTGGAGAGGGGGTAGATCCTTGAGGGTTTGGAGTGATTGAGTGAGTTTTGAGCTCAAATGAGCAAGAGAGAGAGATAAAGAGAGAGATGAGAGTTTGAGAGAGAGAGATATGGGATTTATGATCCCCTACACACACACCCACCTATTTATACTAACACACACACACACACACACAAACACACAACACACTTGCACCCCCCTCAACTTGCAATTTTATCATATAGACCCCAAATCAAATAAATCCAACAAATTTTGTATTTTTCCCAATTCTTTTCATTTATAAAACCTTTATGTAATTTTTGAAATTACGGGTCTGTCACGCCCTGCCCCGCAAACGGCACCCAAAGTGGGCCTGAGTCGGCGCGACCACGTGACATTCCATACAAAAAATCAAACCACACCTCACAACTTGTCAGAAATAAGCACCCAGCGGAAGACTTAACACCTTAACATAAAAATGAGTCAACGTATTGACCAACCAACCATGATATCGGACAACCAAGAAACAACATCTGCATTATAGTACTTTAAAAATTCTATACTTCAACACATCCACCGACGACTTACTTACAACTTGAATAAACCGACTTCTTCATCAACCATCTACAACAAACTCGACTATCCACAACGTCCAAGGCTAACCTCAAATAGAATATCAGTCATCGACCAAACTTAATTACGACCCATACAATTTAAAATCTTTAACTATCCTTAGCTACAACTCCATACAAATTAAGTTCTGCACCAGCTAAAGCACTCCACAACAACGTAACCAAAACCCCACCTGACGCTAGCAAAACGCCTCAACACAACGACCAGTAGTGGGCCCATTCTAAGCAACCTGCTACCTGGCAAACCAAAAAGGAAAGCCAGAGTGTGTGAGATATAAAAATGCTCAACATAATACCACAATACCTGAAGGAATATCAATGTAAATACACATCACCAATGTAACTGAAATACTAAAATGTATACAACAGTTATAACCAACATATTCACCCAACTGAGCAATAATAATCAATGCACAATAATATGAATGTAATCACATCACATGCAGTGGCACGTCTGCCACATCCCATGTACCCAAGGTATTGTGTCCCGCACACCATATTCCCATTCACCATTAATTAGACGGCACAGCCCACGACATGGTGTGACTCACTCCACAATCCTTAAGCGGGTACAATCAACACACCACAACATGCATATCAATAACTAAACCTCGGTTAGCATGATATATAACCTCCAAGCATACATATCATCATGCATGCATATCAACAGCTAAATCATCTTTTAGCATGATATACACCCACCACTATAGCAATATCCCATAAAAATAATCATATCGAAAGCTAATTACGATTAGCAAAATATTCACTCACCATCACAACAATATTTCATAAAAGATAACCATATGGAAAGCTAACTACGATTAACAAGATATATACTCACCACCACAATAATATTATATTGAGGAGAACCATATCAAACACACTTATCTTTGTATCGACCGAGGTACGCCAAATTTATGGTTTCGGCCCCTCCCAACTGATTGGCTTGACACCTAACCACAAGTTAACCATATCAGTTTTATTGAACGTTTAAATGTCAAAACTAACTCCTAACAACAATCTATAACACCAACAATAGATTAAAGATACTTAACGCATACTAGCATGTCCATCTCAAAGGTTTAGAAGTGTCACTAAACAAGCGTAACACTCAAACACCACATAACCCCTACATTTGGTTTGAAATCTACGACCTGCCTGTTGTATTCTGCCTATAACTTCTTATAGGGTTAAAACCAGATCATGAAACCACCACCATTAGAAAGTTCACCTCCGGTAAATGAATTTTGATATAAAATTTGTTAAAAACGAAGTTCGAACGATAAAGTTATGCTCATCCAAAGTTACACAAAAATCTGTCCAAAATCACAGATTCTGCACTTCTATCAACTTCAAATCAAAAATTGATTTAACCTGGTACAAACTAAGCCACAACCTTCACATATTTCGAAAGACATACGAGTCTAGTTTTAGAATCAACAACCCGTGCGCTAACCCGATACTCGAGCTAAAAGATATGACAATTTTCCCAAAATGTGTCAGTGCAGCAAATACAAAACTTAGCAGGGACACACCAACTTGTAAAATCCACCAAACTTAGAATATGCATCTAATAAACCCCAAATTTGGTACACATCATTATCACTCATCAAAGTTCATCCCTGATTTTTCCTAGATTTTTCACAATAAAGGAACCTAATCAAAATTACCCCCAAACTCAGAAATTCTGTGCAGCGAAGCACAATTTCCAGCAGAATAGTCTGTGTTTGAAAATTCATTAAAAATCAAATACTTAATACTTTTTTAGTAATTCCAACCCCAAAACATCACCAACTTATCAATCTTTTAGACTCATAAGGACCCATAATCAGGAGGATCACTTAACTATAAAAAAAATTGATAAAAAAAGTAACTCTATAAGCTGTCTGCTAAAAATAGGATCCTGACCACAGTAAGGTTTATGATTTTTATCTTTTTCTACATCTCTCAGAAAATTCTGAAAGTTTAACACAATACAATAGACACACTAATGAACCTTCAATAAAAATACCAAAAATTTAAAAGCTTTCTAAATACCTTGAATAATTTCGTAAAGAACAGATCAGAGTTTCCGGCCTCCTCTTCCTTCTCTTCTGCCGCATCTCTCTCTCTCTCTCTCTCTCTCTCTCTCTCTCTACGTAAAAACAAGATACGTATGGAGAAAGATATTTTCCGAGGATATTTTGCTATATAAGGGCACAGGAAAATTTATCACATGCAAGCGGAACCACATCCTAACTTATACTCCAATCACAAATCACACACAGGACTCTCGCATGTTCTATTATTTACGATTTAAACCCTTAAAACACAAAGTTCAATTAAAAGTAATTGAAATACCGAAATATCCGGAGTGGATATTACAGGGTCCTTACAATGTCTATACCATTATCCTTTCTGGTCACAAAACCTCTCTTTTCTCCTTTCCTTTGTACACTACTTCTTGATCCATTGTGTACACCATATATTGGTAGGAGATTCACCTCAAATGGAAAACTCACAATTTTTGTCAAAGCCATATCGTGCGTTCATTGAAGCAATTTAAACAGTTCATTTTGTAGGACTCGTAGAGTAGTATTTTCAATCAATAGGCATATGAAAAATTAAATTTTTGGTTTATAAAATAGACGGGAATGGATAGTTTAACTTTAAAGAATAATCCTATCCATTACACAAACCAGAATTTAGTATTTGGCATACTTATTGATATCTGAGCAAGCTGATTTCTGCATGAATATTTGCGAGCCTTAAGGTGGTGGAAACTTGGGATTTTCCATCTAAGGTGGAAAGAATTTAATCTCTCTCTCTCTCTCTCTCTCTCTCTCTCTCTCTCTCTCTCTCTCTCTCTCTCTCACACACACACACACACACACACACACAAGAGCATTTGGTGCAAATTAATTTGCCTGATTCTGAATTCTGATTTTGAATTGTAGAACTGTTTGGTGAAGATTCTGAAAACTCATTCTTCCAGAATGCATTCTCAAAACAAACTTAAGGAACCACAATTTGAGAAGTAGCTCTGGAGTTACTTTTCGATTCATATATTCTATAATATTCCACTTTTATTTTCTCCCCGGGATACTTTCAAAATTCACTGACATACAAGTCCATCTGCCTCAACTCTTTCATCTATAAGCTATCGTTTATCAATTTTATTCTCGGTATCCTTTTTGTTTCAGTTTATGTTGGGATTATGGATCTCGATTGAATTTCATGTTGCTATTTTTAATTACTTAGATTCAAATCCCAAGTAATCTAGGCAACATTAGAGGCTTTTGGCCTTCTTTTTGACTTCTACTACTTCTGTGCTTATTTTATTTTAAGCCCGTCTTTTTATTTTCAATTGGAATCTGTTGTAGGTGTCGCTTGACTTCATGAATAGAATGGTTTCCCTGATTAAAATTGAAAGAAGTGGCAAGTTTTATTCATTTCAATAGTAAGGAAAAATGACATAGGGTCGATTCCGAAACAGAATGTAATCGTAAGGTCCACATTAATTGAACTAAAACTATAACGATTAAAACTAAAATCTCACCAAAATTGCATGGACCCCATGGTGTAAATTACCCTTCTATTGTCTTTTAGCGATCCAACATTTTTCTCGTTTCAGTTTCAAAACTTTTTGAGACCCTCGGCCTAACTTTTTGGGGAGGGTTTTTTTTTTTTTTAATATATTAAAACAGCTCATAGTTTCCGATCAAATTTTGATGATCCGAGCCGCTCAATGTGATCAGAACGTGATTTTAAGGATACCCGCGAAAAATTAGCAAAAAAAAGACCAAAAAGGGCTTGATCTGAACAGTTTTTAGCTTAGATTTAATGAACGGTTCAATTAAAAACTGCTTAAAACAAGCACTTCCCGATAATTTTTTTTGCTAATTTCTCGTGGGCACCCTTAAAATCATATTCTGCACACATTGAACGGTTCGGATCATAAAAATTTGATCGGAAACTATGTGATTGAGATTTGTGGTGTTTTTTTAGGTGTTTAAATAGTTGTCCATTGAATCGCCCCGTATATATATATATATATATATATATATATATATATAGAGAGAGAGAGAGAGAGAGAGAGAGAGAGAGAGAGAGTGTGTGTGTGTGTGTGTGTGTGTGTGTGTGTGTGGGACTCAGGATCCTACCAAGTGCATCCATTTGGATGATCCAGATGCACTCGACAAGGTGCTTTGTAGTTTGTAGCATCTCCCAACTTCCTCACCCTACTGCCACCCCCTTACCTTCTTCCTCCCTCTTTATTTCCCCTCTTTCACTTTTCCTTCCTTCTTTCTCTCCCCAGTCCTCCTCAGTCTGGACTCTCTTTTCTCTTCCTTCCTCTCCTTGCTTCATGGTTGTAAGATGGTTGAGACTCTTTCCTTAGCTGAGGATAGATGTCTCATTCTCTCCATCATTTTTTGGACTCAGAAGTAGATCTGAAGAACTAAATATGGGTTTTGGCTTTTGAATTTGTTCGGATTTGCCGACGGATTTTTTAGTGGTTCAGCGGCGACGGTAGCGGCGTCTCCAACAAATTCAAAAATGGTCTTTCAGCCCGCGGCGTGAACGAACTCAAGTTGGTTGTGGGTCTAGTTCAAGTTGGTTGCAAGCCTTGCTCCACCCACTTTCATGAGTATGACTGATGGATCTGGCTTCGGCATCTGATTTCATGCGGCCTTTCTTTATTTTTGTGTTGTTGTTGTTGTTGTTGTTGTAGCATTTTGTTTCATTGCACTTAATTTTTATATTAATATAATTGGGTTGATCTTATTCATATAAAAAAAACTTCATAAATTTCAGTCAATTTGTTACACTATATTGCTCGTCTCTTAATCAGAGGAATTGAAAAAATTTTAAAATATAAATTAATGGTGAACAAAGTCATATATGACAACTAAAAATATCCAAAAAGTCAGTTTTCCCTCTAGAATAAAAATAAAAGGGTAAATTTCATTAAGCCCCCTTTAACTATCATCCATTTTTGAGTTGCCCACTTAAAGTTTAAACTCAGATACTTTACCTCCTCAAAGTATGCGGATTCAAATGGAGTGAATGTCATTAACAGAAAATTGGCATTTACCTTTTCACCCTTCAGGCCAACACATCATCATCTTCCTCAATATTCATTCTCATCGTTTATATCCAACGACAACAACCCATCTCACATGACATTTTTCATCCTAAATTCTAATAGGATTTCAACGGAAGGTGCTAAGTACAAAAAACCAAATACTTTGAGGAGGCTAAGGAGGTGTTTGGGTGGTGCATTTTTGCATTTTCTCATTCTCATTATTACATTTTGGTTGTTTGGTTACTCCATTTTCAAAATCCATTTTACAAAACCCATTCCCAGATTTTGACAAAGGAAGCAAAAAGTGAGAATCACCTCCAGACCTCCTTTTCCCATTTTGCATTTTTTCATTTTCGGTTGAATTACCAAAATGCTCACTTCTCCTCCATAATTCATTTTTACATCTTTTAAAATAATATAATAAGGCCAAGGGCAACTTGGTAAAAAACCAATCAATAATACATTTTCATCATTCATCTACTAAACACTACTACTGTTTCAAAATATATTCTGCACATATGTCCCAAACACTTCTTCATTCTTCAAAATATATTCTGACCATAATCCAAAAAGTTGAAAATGAAAAACCAAAAAGTAGGTTCCCAAACACCCCCTAAGTGTTTGAGTTTAAACTTTAAGAGCAAGTTTATTGGCTTCTCTACTTGCTGCTCTTAAGGTAAAATAGAGAACTTCAATACGAAAATCCCCTTGCAGCAGAATAGCAAAACCTGAAGCCAAACTACATTTTGCTACAATTCGTAGGTAAATTTACCTATCAACTGTTAACAAGCTTTCTATTTTTTATTATTACTTTCTCTCTCACACATACACACTCCACAAATCAAATCTAGAAGGAGGGAAAGAAAAAAATAGTATTATCTTATGAAGTGATAGTTAAAATATATAAGATTGTTGTAGTGTTGAAAGAGATATGAGTAGGTAAAATACAAAATTTACATTGTTCATTAGCATTTTTACCTAGTAGTCTAAGGGGGCAACTCGGTAATGGGTGATAGTTAAATGGGCTTGAGTGTAATTTACCCAAAAATATATACCGTACTTCTCTTTTTCTCGTAGTTTCATAACTTTTCAAGTCTCACTCTCTCTCTCTCTCTCTCCAACCAAATCATGACCACCTCACAGAACGACACCTCCAAGTGCCTCTCAGGCATATTACGCCGGCTCCTATGCACCGGAAGTCTCCCAACACACCCATCTGAATCCATTTCTACTGAACCCAACAACATCACCAATCCAAAAAAACATTCAAAACTTGAGGAGGTAATTAAGCCACAAGCTCCACCCACCCCAGGAATTGTAGCAAGACTGATGGGTCTAGACACATTGCCAGATTTCAATCCGGCTCAAAATCGCAGAACTCTAGATTCAATGCTCCGAAGCAGGTCAGTGAATTCAGTTAATTGCTTGCCCGAACTCGATCTAACCCAATTCAATCATCGACGGGTTAGGACTTCCGTATCATTTCACGAAGAAAATGCGACGTTTTCGCAACAAAGAGAGAGTGATTTCGTTGTTTTTAGGTTTGAGAAAGTGGGTGGAAACAGTAAATGGGGTTTTAGCGGTGGGAAATCTGAGATGGGGTTGGAGGAGCCGAAGCAGGGGAAAGTAGAAACAGACAGAAAGAGGGGAGAATTAGAGGGGAGAATTAGAGGAGAGAAAATTCCACAAGAAGAACGTGGTAGTGAGAGAGAGAAAGGGAAGAATTATAGGGCGCGCAGGTTTTCTTCGAAGGTTGATAATGTTAATTCGCCTTATAAGAGCATATACGAGATGGGTTTGGAGGAATTGGTGGAGAAAGAAGTAGAAACAGAGAGAAACAGAGGAGATTCAGGAGATGGAGATATTCAGAAGACGAAAAAGAAGAAGGTGGTTGGTGAGAGAGAGAAAGAGAAGAACCACAGGGTAAATCAAAGGTTTTCCTCGAAGGTTGATGGTGTTAATTTGCCTTACACAAGCATATCTGATATGAAATTGAAGCAGAGTGAAGTAGTAGAAAGAGTAAGAAATTTGAGAAATTTAGGAGGCAGAAAGTTTGAGAAAAAGAAGGTTAGTGAGAGAAAGGGAGGGCCAAATGGGGTTTGTGGAAAATGTCTTTCAAACGTGGACAAGGTTGATTTGATTGGGAAGAAAAAGGTTGTTCGTGGCAAAACGCATGAGACTTTGAAGGGAAAAATTGCAGTGAAGGCTCTGAATCACGAGGAAATACTAGTAGTAGTACCTAAATATAGGAACAAGGAAAAGAGTATATGTATACACAAAGCTAAGAAAGTCAAACCCGTATGTAATTCGAAGAATTCAAGTCCAGTTTCAGTTCTTGATCTTCACAACGTTCTCCGGCACACAGAAACTGCTTCATCAGGTTTGTTTTTCAACTTCCCATCAAACGCAAAAAAAAAAAAAAAAAAAAAAAAAAACAGTTTGTTTGTTTTTGAATTCTAGCAATATGGTTTTGCTCCCTATGCAAAAATTCTTGGGGTCACTTGGTAGGATTATATCGTCCTTAATTCTAAGGCTTTAGAATTACTCAAGTTGGGAGTTAGTCAGTCTGGATAACCGGTTTTTAAAAGAAGTACTAGTTATGTTCGGTAATGTTTTGTATCAATTTTCATTTCATTTGTGCGTGTTCCTAAAAAAGAACCTCGAAATTTCAAAAACAACCTGTATCAATTTTATTTCTTTTCAAGACAATGGTTTTATATAGTTTGAACACATGTTTTCGTTTTTTGAAAATGATTTTATGGTTGAAAGTAATTTCTTTTGATCCGCGGATGAAAGTAATAATGAGTAGATTGTTTTTGTGTGTGTTGCAATTCATATATAGGACGGATTTGATGCTAGTACTATAGAAAACAAAACTGAGATCTCCAATAATTTTATCGAACATTTGGCGAAGGTAATGTTAATTTTTTTGTGGCCAATTAAAAATTCTTTAGCAATATTGTTGCTTAAATGATGTTATATTATCTCTTGAACGATACCAATCTATTCGATAGATCACAGTAACTCTACGTAATACTGCAAAAATAACTCGTCAAATCTTGAAGAAATTTAGGTTCAGATTTGGCAAAGCTGCTTTAAACTAGGATTTGATAAAGCTATTGAAGATGCCAAAGTGAAATCTTAAAATTATTTTTGCAAGAGAAATGGTCAACCATTATTAATGTTTTTTTTTTTTGTTTTTTTTACTCATCTAAGCTTATAAATTTCCGTGAAAAAAAAAAAAAGCCTTATAAACTTATTTAGTCCTTTTCTTATGTTATACTAATGCAGTAGACTCGAGGGTAACAACTCCTACATCAATGAAATTATCTTTGTCTAGTATTGCTTCAAGTTCTGATCAAGTTTTTGTCGGTGAAGATTTTTTCAAAAAGCCAAAGAAGACTAGGGAGGCCCTGGAGTACTGTCATTCAGAGGTGCTGAGTGAAATTTTCAGGTTGACTGAAGAAGGCATGGAGGAGTCAAAATGGATAGGTGAGAAAGTCCTTAACTTTGAGGAAGTTGAGGAGATCTGTATTGATTTGGGACACCAAATTCTTGATTTACTATTAGGGCAGGTCATACATGAACAAATTGATTCGAAATGTATGACCTGCCTGCCCTAATAGTAAAGAGATGGTATATGTTAGTGTGTGTGTTAGTTTATTACATGAATTGGCCAGCGTTAATTCACCAACTACAACTTTCGACCGTACTCTTTAAATCATCCCCGAATGTGGAAAAACACTTGAGCTAAACTTGAATGCACTGTAATCTAAATTTCAAGTGTAATTGAGGTTCTCGATATTTTGTGAATTTCCAGTACGTTGAGCTAAAATTATCTCTTTTCTCGTACGTCGTCTTTTTTTTTTTTTTCTTGGAATGAGTCAATAGTTCCATATTTTAAGTCAAAGATGTTTGTGTATTTTTACATTCTATGTTTGCACCAAAATGTATTTCGATTGTTTAACTGTTAATGTCCAATTAACTAGATTTCTTAAAAAGCTAGATTTCTTAAAGGCATGATCCGGTAGCTAAACAATTTGGATCATCGAGCTATGGCAATGGAAAAACCGAATTCCGGGTCTCTGTAGTGAGGTTTTGTGCTGTGCGCAAATAGTAGCGTACCAAGACGGCGTTTTGGGGGCCAAGTAAGGCAGTATTATCCTTCTCCCCCCATACGGTACCAATGGCTATGTGGGGCCCACTCCAGGAATCCACATACGAGATCTGAACTGTTGTTTGAGTTGTCTCACAAAAAATCAGCTTAATTAGATAAATATAATCAATTAATCTTTGTAACAATTTCAATGAATCAATTAATCAGATCTTTCAATCTTTCATTCAGCATTTAAGATTTTGAATACTGAATGAATTTAAAAAAAATAAATATATATATATATATACACACACACACACACACATGCACTTGTGTGCCCAATATACCCTAGATTTGACCTACACATATTATGCTTATAGAAAAGAGCATTCAACAAAGAAAACCATTTTGATCGGGTATCTCTTGGCACATATCAAAACAGTTCACATTCTTAAAATAATTTTTCCGTTTTGATACCCATCTATGTCTGATAAAAATATTTTTTCATTGAATGCTCTTCTTTCTTTATAAGCCCTACAATATTTGTGAAGGATCCCATAGTGGACCCATGCCACCATTGGTACCATACGGGAAGGAGAAGGATAAGGGCGTCTTTACTTTGCCCCAAAACGTCATCGCTTTCGGGGAGCTGCCATTTGCAGCCACAAAACCTCGATCACTACTGGGAGCCGGAGTCGTGGAAAAACCACAATGAGATCACTTTATGCATGGTTCAATCCGAGACTTAAAGACTGTAGAATCAATATGAACTGAAAATATATACGGTGTGAATGGGGCTTGCCGACTTCGTGAAGTAGTTCAACTTCAACTCCTCTTAGAATTCATGAAGACTCTCATGTTTGTCCACTTGGTTTGTGTTTGTGACTTTTGTGTGTTGTAGTATTTAATTGGTATGTCTCCTTCTGGTCCAACATATCTTGTTATAGATCATATATAGCAGAAACAGAAAAATATATTATGGTGTGTAAATTTGTTCCAAGCCGAATTACTGTATTACAGAGACAATTTTGGCTTGAGGTATAATTGAATAGTATTGCACCACCATGTGGTGTTTTATCTTTCTCTCCCACCACGCATTCATATCAATTTTATACAACTAGTTATGAATCCTCCATAAATATGTGGGGCGGTATGGGGACAGTTCTCCCACATAATATATTCATGTGAGATCTATACAAAGTAGGCCTGGGCCTGGAGCAAAAAATTTTGGGCCAAAAAAAGGCCCCGTTAGGAGTAAAGTATATATATATATTATATGTTCACAATTAAATTTTATAAGTCTCCGGCGCATTATATTACTTCACGGTACTAGTCTCTAATCACGGTTAATGGTCCAAATTGGGTACTCATGGGGTTGGTTCCAATCTTTTTTGTAGGGCCAACTACATAAAACGGTTCATTCAGCTATCAGTAGTAGGCTAGCTATTCAAAAAATCCGATGAACTATGAAATCGGTCCAGACTGAAATGATTTGTGTCCTTTGGATTTTGTATGTAGATTAATGGTTTGGACACGGATTGAAATATTAGAAAACCATTTACGAAAAAAAAAAATATTAGAAAACCGTCACTTGTTATTCGGTCCACATATTTTCATTACGAAACCGTGATGAATTAATCGAACCAGATAGTGATATATTAATTATACTAGTGCATGTCCGTGCCTACTCCGAATTGGTGGGCAAAAAATTATTCTTGAATATCCCTCTAACCTCTTTAACGCAAAGGCAAAAAAATCTCAACACAGCATCCTCCTTCATTCATCAATATTATTCAAAGAATTGTGTGTATATTCTTATAAAAAGGGTTGTTTCCTTTTCGCGTATGAATCTAAAAATAATTGTTTCTTTTTTACCGTAGGAAAATCAACCTAAAAGGAATCAACTTAAAAGCAAATATAGAATTGAATGCAATGAAATCAATTTTATATAGATAGGAATTGCCCGTGCCTTCAAGCACGACTCGAAATCAGTATTCAACTCATATCCAGTTTTGAAGGCCAAGGCCCCATTTTCAAAATTCTAACTACGCAAAAAATAAAAAATAATAGCTCAAGTATATCCACCATTAACTTGAATCTGCACATAAACAAACTAACAAACTAATAGTTGAAGCGCCCATACCTGAAGGCACTTATCGCCAGTGTAATGCCCCGAATTTTGGGAACATTAAACGGACAATTTCATTGAAATTGAAAATTAAATGGAATCTAGCTCAATATTACAACATAAATCACAAAAAATTCTTTTATTCAACAAAAGGATGGGTAAACTAGGGTTCCTATCTACTGCTCGTGTTTTCTTCCATTCTGGCCAGCTCCTCGGCTCCAAAAGCTTCCAAGGTGTAAAGTTCACCATGTTCATTTATAAGATCTAACACATTATACCGGCATCGCCACCCATATACTATGTCAAGGTCACCAAAGGTAACACCGTGAGCTACGAAGGCTCAATAGAATAACCCATACCCTCTAACCCTTAAATTACAAACAGAGGATCATAATATACATAGTACAAGCACAATGACATTCATATTCATTATTCAACTATCGTTGGTGTCCATGATTTCTGAGTTTCTCCTACGCAACTCGTCGTTTACTGTGTCACCATTTTCCACTTTCATAAACCAAATCAACATTTCCAAAATCATTTTAAACACACCCAACCTCGGTTCCGCCAAGCCGGTCTCCCGAGTATCCTGACAATGGTTCCGCTGCGCCGGGTTCCCATTGGCACACAAAAACATGGAATTTGGCATTGACTCCTCTCCACGGATAACCAATCCACAATTCAAAACCCTCGGTTCCGCCGCTCCGGGTTCCCGAGTATCCCATTTGGGTTTTTTAAAAAAAATCCCTCGGTTCTGTCGCTCCGGGTTCCCGAGTATACCACAATGGTTCCGCCGTTCCGGGTTCCCATTAGGCTTTCAAGATAATCCCTCGGTTCTGCCGCTCCGGGTTCCAGAGTATACCATAATGGTTACGCTACTCCGGGTTCTCATTGGGCTTTCAAAATCATTTCTTTACACACACCTACCACATAATGGGCAAGTTCGGCCACATTGGGGTTTCAAAATCACACCTTGCATTAAACAAACCCTAAGTGTCATGTTTCTACCTCCTTGATTTCTATGTCTCGTTTTCATGCAACGACTCCGCAGTAGAACTTTCCACATACGTAATCTTAAATCATTCATTGTAATCTTGAAACTAAACTAACAAGGTCATCCAACTCTATATTCTTAATCATGCTCAAATCACCACTTAAGCATAACACCACATGTACGGGCGCCCTTGAAGTGAAAATCACTTATGCTTTATCACAAGTTATACAAGCAATTCATGCATACATGCTCATATCCATCCTAAAGATCAAAATCCGAATACTACTAATCAAGTGTTAAATTTCATCTTTCGATGACCATTGTTTCTTTGTGAGAAGTTCAAAACAACACATGTTTATCAGAGTAAAAGTCATGTGTTCAACATGCTCATACTTCCATTAGCAAGATACACTTACCAACATTTATGCATTTCCAACTATTATAAACGATAGATAACCTTATCTATTTGAAAAACTAAATGGTAGATAACCTTATCTACTTAATGAAACAAAACGATAGATAACTTTATCTACTTAAGAAAAATTGTTAAGGATATTTATACTTTGAACTAAGGACATTCTACTTTCCAACATCCGGTTCTATGGTATACATAGAGTTATTGGACTAGGGATTCTACCTTTTTTCTTGGCGACTAGGGAGATATTAGGTGTGTCGGACGGAATGACTTCCTACGGTATGCTTCCGGTAGCTTCGAAAGAGAAAGGTTTCTCTCAAAACTAGATCGTGACTAAAACTACCAAACTTTATGGATCGAAAAGGTGTTTTAGGATGAGTTTCTTGAAGAACTTAGGAAGAACTCAAGAACAAGAAAAATAAAGTAAGAACACAAGGATTTTCTAGAGAAGTTGGAGGATTGGAAGGTGTGGGTTGAATGCTTGGACAAGGGTCCTGTTTATAAAGAAATTTGGCTCTCTCTCTCCTCCCTTTGGCCGGCCATATCTCTCTCTCTCTCTCCCATGGATTTGTTCCATTGTGTTGTCAAATCTCACCTTTAATCATGCCCATGCCTTGTCAATCTATCCTAGGTGCAAGGCTAAGTAATCATGGAGATTTTCCAAGGCCTAAAGGCAAATCCTAGGTAATTATAACCTAGGTTGGTAAGTTTTGCAAGTAAGAAGGAAATGATAGCTAGGCTTAGGAGTAGTCTTCCCATGTTTAGTCAATCCTAGGTCTAGGTTTGTAGTCAATTTCTAGGGTTATTAAGGCTAGGATTGTGTGCTTGAAAAAGACTAGAAATGCGTTGTCACATTGTACTTAGGCTTGAGTGTAAAGATGGTAAAAGAGGTAGCTTGCTTGAGTGACCCAACACATGCACACACTTCACTCTCTCTCTCTCTCTCTCTCTCACTCTTGGCCTCCCTCTCTCTCTCTCCTCTCGGCCTCTCTTTCCCTCTCTCTCTCTCTCCCTAGTACAATGTCTATATATATATACATATCTACATATCTAGAGAAAATCTAGGAAAGTGACTTTGGTGGGCAATTTAGGTTTAGGGCTATTAGTCTTAGGATGGCATGCACGACAAGGCTAAGTTTACTTTTTTTGGAAGCAAAATGATGGCTTCCTAAGGCCATGATTTGTCTTGTCAAATCATATGTTCATTGGCAAATACTAATGTCCATTATCCAAGGAATAATAATTTCCCTAGCAAATATTATCCAATGGTTAAAGAGATAATAATGATAGTATGGCCTTGATATGACTAGTCATGGGTGTAATGATGACCTCTCTAAGTCTAAAAGGTTCAATTAGGGTTGGAGGGGTTCATAAGGCTCAAAGATGGTCAAAAAAGTCCATCTAGGGTTAGGAAATTGTAACTCGGTGAATTGGTAGTTCGGTTCTCCAACTAATCGGTTGGAAACTAACTTTACTAGCCATGTAGGATTCTTAGTCAAGAAATATAATTTTAAAGGACTTAAATCTAATTATGACGGATTATTAGAAATTAAAAAGAAATTTTAAAAGCAATCCAAGTAATTAAAAATAAAATTCAAATATTTAACGAAATTTTTATTTACCAAAAATCAGGGTCGTTACAGCAAGCCATTTAAATTCTTAGCCAGTTCAACCACACTACAAACTAGATATCATAACTAGCAAAAGCCAAATGTAATCACAAAATCCACTTTATGGGTTTAAAAAAATCAAGCTTCAAAATGTAAGAATACAAAACCAGTAATTAAACTTAATGATAATATAGCGACATCTAGCTTTTATTCATCAAGTTTTCTAAAATCAAGAAAAAAAGGTAAAACATAATCAGCCCTTCAATTGAATATAAAAATGTAATTCACTTCTACTGAATCATTCATAACAAAGTTGTAGATGTTCTAAGCTAGGCAATTAACCTAGCGCATGCCAACACTACAACAAATAAGCCTTTTAAAAACATAACACCATAGCGTTTTAAAAAAAATGCTATTATAAAGAACGAATAATAGCGTTCAAGAAGAGGAAGCCTCTGTCATAGCGTTCCACATACAATGAATGATCTGTAATAGCGTTCCGCATACACGGAATGATTTTTACAGCGTTTCATTAAAAACTCCATATATAGCGTTCTTCCCAAATAGCTTTCTACCCAAAGAGTAGCGCCAATCCTTAGCACCTCATATCTATCATACCCCGTTGAAATTTTCAATCGATACAGGTCGAAGGATCGCTTGATTTCTCAATCATAGTTGGGCGAATTTGGTTTGGTTGGATCTGTTGCTATCCGAAGGAGTGCCAGATTTCTCAATCAGAGTCGCGGAACCAGTTCGCCAAGTTTTCAGATTTTTATTCGTTTCAGGTTTGTTTATTGTTTTCAATCCTTCCTCTTAATCACTCCCCGATGCAACAGACTTCTCAATCGTTTCCTTCTCAATCGTTTCTCTGTGACAGACTTCTCAATCGTTTCTGTCTACTCCAGACTTCTCAAACTTCTGGTATGCTCATTTTTCTCGATTTTTCCAAATAGCTAACTATTACTCTTCAAGCCTTATTATTGTCCTCGTTTTTATGCTCCCTCACTCCCCGGACAAGAATGAACGCATATTTCAAGAAGCCCTAATTAGGGTTGATTTGATATTCTTCTTGTCGGCCAAATACAAGGCTAGGGTTTAATCTGCGTGCATTAGCATGTGATATCATTTTGGAATTTGCACAGATTATGTACTAAAATGGTTTAATGATCCTTGTTGTTCTGGGTTTTGAAACATACTACTCGCTCCCTGTACCTGCACGAGAATTAGGGCTTCAGTTTGGTGATAAATTTGTTTATATTTGGATGAGTGTGATGTGATCTATTTGCTTGTGCGAGCCTAATTTACAAAGGCAAACAGATCTTTATCTTCAATCCTATTGACTACTCTTTTGATGGCTTGAGATTACTAGGCAATATTTTGGTCTGTATGATGTGATATTGATGGATACTCATTTTGTGATCTGTCTCGTGAAGGTTTTCTTTTTCCCTACAAGTTGATGGATACTCATATGGTTGGTTGGCAAAAATCCTCTTTAAAAACAATATTTATACACACACCAGCGGCGACGACACTTGCATTTTATTGGGTGTGACTGAACCATGTGGACAAAGAGAAAATCGCGGTACATTTATATTTTGCCTACTTATGTCAGTGATAACCTTATGTGAACCAGCATACTTTGGTCTTTGAAAATTATAATTATGGACTATAGATAAATGACACCCCGCTTATTGTAATAAGAGGTTAATTTTGACGTTGGATACAATGCTAAATAAAAGTATAGGAGTGTAGGAAAATAGAAAGAAAAAAAATTGTTTCTTTGTGTACATATGGTGGAGTTTGGTGATAATTGATGACTCATTACTCTTATGCTTGATACTAGTTGTATGTCCTCGATCTCCACCTCACCTTTGGCCCTATATATCAAAAGATCAATTGGAGTTGGGTTTTATTGGCATTTGGTTAAGATGGTCATTAGCCCCATATATTTTATCTATTGCAAATGCCTCACTCTATGAACTATTACCTTTACAAATATGTCTTCCCATAGCATTAGTTAATAGTGTTTTTTTAGAAATGCTATAATAGGGAAGCAATAACAGCGTTCAGTGAGAAGAATTGGAGAAAACACTCGCGCCTTAAATACTATAGTGTTTCATTAACTATTCAATAGCATTCCATGAAAATTCTAGTCGCCCTTCCCTTGTTGAAAATTCAAAATGCTGAGTCAAGAAGAATGGAAATAAAACTAGATAGATCTCCAGGGGCGAAGCTACTCAAGTAAAGCGAAGAGTGGCTTTAGCTACTGAACTGACAAGGACAGTGATACTCTAACCGCTAAGTCAAGTAGGTCAAGCTGAGTCTAGTGCTTTATATATATTAATATTCTTTTTATACTAATATAGTATATCATATCATTTGTGTTGTAAACGGAGCAGCAAAACAAGACTTCATATCGGAGTGAGGGGCAAAAGAAAGAGCTTTCCCACTCTGCAAAGTGTTCTCCCCTAGCAATTTGATTCCTACATACTGGTTGATCTTGTAGAAGTAGATCCTATAGTTTCCAGATGTTTAAGATCTTTTAGATCCTGCATCAACCAATTCCCGACTTTGTTGACCGAGAAACAAAGGTAGAATCGTAAGGTTTCTCTTAGAATCTGGACCCTAGCACATGATATACCAAAAACTGAACACGCCATGTATTCTCTCAAGGCAGCTATGAAATGGGATGAGGATGTGAGTTCTATACTTTTATTTCTCCTTTAAGCAATCCTATGGACGCATTCTTCAGTCTATCTCCATCATGCTTATGCTAAAGCGTGCTCTCTCTCTCTCTCTCTCTCTCTCTCTCTCTCTCTCTCTCTCTCTCTCTCTCTCTCTCTCCACATATAGGTTTTTGGCCTTGAGTATGACTTGGATCTGTTTAATATCGTAGCTAACCCAGATTTTAACATGTATGTCTCGACATACTCTATGCTTCTCATATACGTGATTTCCCTGAATATTTGATGAGCTTTTCGATTTTTAAGTTACGGATTCTGTTTCATGCATTGACTACAAGGGGAGCCATGGAAAACAAGAGCTTGAATGTATGCTTCCTGAAAAGTTAGCTCTTTGTTTCATATTTACTGTTGAGTTCATTTAAGTGACGGTTGTCTGGCTTGATCATTGTCAGATATTCAATTCCAAGCTTGTCTTGGCATCTCCAGAAACTGCTACAGATGCAGATTATGCTGCGATTTTAGGAGTTATTGGCCATGAGGTTTGTTTTCTATTGCATAAAAGAACATGAGCGTGGATATTTGGTTTTTGGTTTTCTATCTATACTTAGGTTGTTCTTCTTTTGCATATGCAGTACTTTCACAATTGGACTAGCAACAGGTGCTCATAGTGCTACTATTTATCTTCATTAATGAAAACTTATCACTCTTTCGTGTAACCCTCTCTTTGTCTTGCTTTTTTCGTACTGTAATACTTCTTTTCTTTTCTTTTTTGCAGAGTGACATGTCGAGATTGGTTCCAGCTTAGTCTGAAGGAAGGTCTCACTGTTTTCCGTGATCAGGTTTGGGCAAAAAATCATTTCCAAGTGACTATGAAAACCTTGAATTCTCTTTTTTCTTCGGCCGAGCTTGAAAATCTCTAATGTGTGGGCACACGCCCCAAAAATTCTCAATTTTGTTTTAAAAAATGGGTGCGCCCTTACCGGGAAGCGTGGCGAAACGCTTACAATTTAGAGTCACCACTCGGGTTTTGCGGTGAAACACCCAAGGAACCGAACTCGAAATACTTGCTACGTTATTTGATTTTGAAAAGGCATAGACCGGTCCGTCGTCACCTTCGATATCTGAGGTTCGGGAGCCAGGTTACGAGAGGGAAAGGGTTTTATGGCACCCCTCTCGCCCAATTCGGAGATCGGTCTCTACTCGGGCGTTTTTATAAAACATTTGCTTTTTTCTCTCATTAATCATTTTTTAGCCAATTAGGGCGAGGGAACAGTTAAAGGGGATTAAAACTGTAACAAGTTGCATTTATGTGACAAAATGTGGTGTATGATTTACTTGAGACAGATGATAATAGATTGAGAACAAGCACCTGTGAATATTTTAAACAAACTAGAGCACGCTATCCCAGAATGAGGCACACAAGGGGAGGCTATATACACTGGCCAGTCCACTACATATAGGGACTACTTGTGTGCGCCATTGGTATACTGGCGTGCGCCGGTAAATCTAAACTCACAGCTCCTTTTTCTCAACCCTCTGGGCTCTGGAAGGACCAGTGCACACCCAGGACAAACCACGCAGTTAATATAGCAGAATAAATGCAGTTATAGGCAGCAGAGATGGCTTGTAAAGCAATAAAATGAACAGAACGCCCCATAAACAGTGTGGGGAACATAAACAGAGGCCAAGGCTCAACTGCCATGCAAGGGCCAGCCACTGGACCCGTTAAAATTGTTGTACGCCAGTCCAAAGACCCAGTACACTAGTTACACTATTTGGTCAGTGCTTGGCTTTGCATGATCTGGGCTCTGGAACACGACCAGAAGGATCTCAGAGGCCTTCTAAAACAGAAATAATCAGATGATAACTACACAGCTTTTAAAATACAGAAAGTAGTAAACTGGTTCGTATCATGCTGAGAGGTGATAAAGGGAAAAGAAAGCAGAAAGATGGACGATCAATGATCCCCACGCCAATACTGCACATATCACCATAACTGGCGTACGGCTTATTGTTACTGGGCGTGCGCCATTGATTACCATACATGATCCTTGAAATGCTGCCAGCTTTAGGGTCAAGACTGGTATTGATTACCAGCCTTGACCCTGCTGGCACCCCTCAGGGGTTAGAATAGGTTGCAGAATAAAAGGTGGTATACCTTTTATGTTGGCCTTTGATGGAAGGTTTGAGCTTTGAACTTGAAGTTTTAAGGGATGGATGATGAGTGTAGGGGTGTGGTGAGTGTATGGAGGAGGGTTGGCTTCCTCTTCCAGCTGATGGGAGAAGTGATGAGACAAGAAGAAGGAGAGAGAGGGCTTGAATGTTCTTTAAGAGTCTTAACCTTGTGAACCCCTTGCATATAATGCAAAGGGGGTATTTATAGGCCAGGAGTGAACTGAGGAGAGGGCTGATCAGGTGGGTTAAGGGCTGGTTAGGTTAGAAAAAGAGCCTCCCATGCATTTAACTTGGGTTGAAAGGTGGTGTAGGAGAGAGGGGGAGCCGGCTGCACAATGGTAATCATCAGGGGACTGTAGACTACGTTAGGGTGGCCACAAAAGTCCCGAGCATGTGGTTGAATAGTGATATTTGACCAACTTTTGACTGGCGTGCGCTGGTGATAATTGAGTCAACGGTCGATGACTGACACGTGGCATTAGACCGGCACACGCCAGCACGGTACTGGCGTGCGCAAGTATGGTTTCGCTGAGACCATTTGATTCTGGCTTGAAGGGTCTGGGCAGGGCTCGAAAAAGGTTTGAATGAGGTTCAGGACACTCAAAGCTTAAACACACCATTAACCTCGGAGTGTTCTTGACCATAATCATCATTGGGGAATCAAAAGATCGTAAGGAAACTGATCCGAGCAATCCAGAATAGGGTGTCTACAGTAGCCCCCCTTTGACGGCACTTGAAACACTATTGTCTTGGTGCAAGTAACGTCAAAGGTTTTCTAGACACCTTTCCAGGCTATCCTGAACAGAACATACACGAAATTTAAAGAACCTGCTTGGTTGAATTTGGATGAATGGGATGCCGCTGTTGGGGGTGATATGGACGATGTGAACCGCCACCTGATTGATTTGAAAAGAATGGATCGGCCCGTTGCAAGGGGAATCTCCTGGGGAAATAATCCGTTTGCGGATGGATCGACTCTATTGGGGAAAGAAATAATTGGACGGGTGGACCGTCGTTGATTTGAATTGGACGGGTCTCTGCTTGGGATTTTTTTTTCTCGGGCCTCAGTGTGCTATGGGGCCACCTGGGCTTCTAGTTGTAAATGGATTTCAACTCAGGGAGTGATTTGGGCCCAAAGCCCAAATGCTACTAGCATACAGCTCCTGATGACTGGTGTACACCTAAAGACCCAAGCCCAGATCTGGCCCAATTGCTTCCCATGTCGTATAAACTTCTGCAGGCGACGAAAAACCACCATTCCTTCGGTTTTTGAACTCCAAATACTCCAAAATTCTCTCAAATCCTTCAATCTCACTCTCATTCCTCCCATTTCTCCCAATATCTACTCAACCCAACCTATTCATGGCTGAACCCGGTGATGGCTGCGGCAATGGCGGTGTCGGAGAGGAGAAGAACCATTTGAGGGGTGAAATCGAGACCTTGGCATCTCAAATCGACGATCAAATGACTCTAGGAGAATCGTCGGCCATTAGTGCAGAAGTCTCAGGCAGTGGCAGCGCCAACGGTAGCCATGCAATGGAGGTAGGTGGCGGTGATGATGGGCGTATGCCAGGAGAGATGGGGCGTACGCCTGTGACAGAGGAATCAAAGGGCCCACGGGTTTGTCAATTGGATTCAAAGAGTGGTGCAGAGGGTTTGGTGATCACCAGTTTGGGCTCAGTTGGAGCCGGCATCGGCAGCAGTGGTAGTGGTGGCGGTGATGATCGACCGGAGACACCACCGAGAGACCCGGCAAGGGGTAAGGACCCAATGGTTGAGGAGGAGACTGCCCAGGGGGTACCCATGGAGAAAGTTGTGTTTAGGCCAGTAGCGGGGTCTTCGGCGCACGTTCCTATTATGCGCGGAGACTTCGCGGAGTTTGTAACGGAAGAGGAACTAGGCCAATTGCTCCGAGAGAATCCAGGGGTGGTGGCTGCAGTGATAGCAGCACGAGAGGATCAGCTTAGGAAAATTGAGAGAGCTCAAGAGGAGGAGCGTTTGAGAACGAAGACCGAGAGAGCCAGGGCCGAGGAAGAGGCCTTTGTGCGAGAGACCAAGTCAGTCGAGGAGGCTCAGGGGGAGGAGATATGGTCATATGAGTGCGCAGTAACGCTTGCTGAGTCTTTACGGCAGGCACCCTGTGCCAAGTTTGTTGCAAATACGTACGCCTTACCAGAGCCACACCTGTTCATTCCATCCGGGGTTGAGAGCTACACGCCTCTACGGGATAGCTATGATGCAGAGCTCATACTGAGGGATCCTGAGAGGCACCTATCCATGGCTTGGGCGCAGTTATACTTTTGGTCTTTCTTTGATATTCATGTTGTACCATTGAAACTGTACGTAGCTTGAATTGGCGTAGCATAGTTTGCAATGTATGTAGATGAATGCCCTAAACCGTGACTCAACTTAGTGAACAAAATTCGACAATATACCTCGACCTTGGAACTTGATTCGACTAATAAAACACTTGACATTGCGGATTCGGAGCGTATAACACCCATAACTTCGACGAAAGTTGCTAAGGCCAAGCTTGAATCAATCGTAGACTGCCTCGACTGATGACATAGTCCTTTGAACTTGAATTCGCCTAGGTAGATTGCCATGACATGATAAGCACCAGGATGGCGTGCCCAAATAGTTTGAATCGACTGGTTTGATGAGTAAAATACCTTCGAAATTGGCTGAAAAGGGTACCCTGATGTAAATAATGCCTTGTAGTTCGGAACTTTGCTGAGAAATGCCTTTGATTTGATTCGACCGATAGTTGAATTGGATATAATAATACGAGCACCTTGTAGCTTTGATCGACTCCTATAATGCTTGTCTCAGTCGTAGAGTTACTTTTGAGATTCTGAATTCGACCGACTTATTGGATTTGAATTGCATTTGTTGATGAACCCCTTTTTATTGTTTGTTGTTGTATGCAGAGAGGAGCAGCCAGTACTCGGGGTCATGGCAGTCCAGCCAATTTGCTTGAGTTGTACAAAGGGTTACCGGAGGGAGTCAGGGCTTTGGTGGATGCTACAGGGTTCCATCCGTTCATCCTTACTTTGACGGTAGTGAAGAGTGACCATGCCCTACTTACTGCACTTGCTGAGAGGTGGTGGAATTCATTGAATACCTTCCACTTTCCGATCGGGGAAATGACGGTGACTCCTTCAGACTTTGCAGCTCTTACTGGTTTAAGGGTAGGAGGAGAGCCTATCCCATTTGACTCTGAGATTTACAAGGATACGGGGGCACTGGAGTGGTTCTTGGGGCAAGTGCCGACAGGTAAAGCAGAGACCGTCCATTATGACCAGTTCAAGAAGTATTTGCAGGGGAGGGTACCGGACTCGGAGCAGGAGGTGGAACAGATGGCGAGGGCCTACTTGTTGTACTTGTTTGGGGCTACGCTGTACCCAAACAAACGAGCTACAGTGCACCCGTCCTACTTGCCAGCTCTTCGCGACCTACGCACAGCTTCACTCTTTAACTGGGGAGGAGCAGCTTTGGGGACCTGCTACGGCTTTATGGGGGAGTTCTCGCGAGGGAAGAAGGTGATTGCTGGTTATTGGAGAGTGTGGGAGGTAAGAAACGAAGCTGGTAGTTCATTCCCTATTTCCTTTCTTGCACTTGTCCTTGATTTTCATATGAACTGTATTTTGATGCTTTGATTGTCTGACACTTGCAGCTGTGGGCTTACGAAGTGTTGAAGATGTACCCATCGGAGAATAAGTGCCCAAACTTAAGGATGCTCCCACACGCCATGATCTGGGGGCCTCTGTATAGCGGTAAGAAGAAGTCGAGGGGGAGCCTCTTAGCCTTCAGGTCATACCTCGACGAGCTGTCGGGTGTTCAGGTAAACAACACTTCAATCAAACCCCTTTGCCCTTTAAATTGCTTTAATACTGTCACCGATGCCCATCTGACTCTAAACCTTTGATTGTTTTGCAGGTGGAGTGGGATCCATGGAGAAATGCAGAGCCTGAGCCTGAGAACTTAGCGAGGAGCAAGGTAGTGACCGCGAGCCGGGTGTTACTGGAGTCGGCTTTTGGGTGGCGGTGGTGCTTAGGTGACCGGGTGACGCGACAGTCACTTGGCTTTCTTGAGTACCAGGTTCCTGGGCTATTTCCGCCTCATGCTTCCCATACAGATAGGTACACTCTGGCTGAGCTGCGACTATTCACTGTTCCGGCTGGCCTTGCTGCTTTCTTGAGGCCTGAGCATGACTATGTCGTTTACCGGAGGTAGCACATGGCGAGGCCACTCGGGGTGTTGGAGCACATAGCTGTGCAGGGCGAGGCGCTGGAGGCCGGCGAGGAGAGGCGGAGATGGGGGAGCAGGGCAGCCTGCTCGAGAGAGATGAGTGACTATGCCACAGCGACTGGGCTACCTCGGCTTTCTTGGACCCTAGCAGTGTGGGACGCGCAGGGGGAGGCTGCCATAGTTCAGTTTGAGCCTGCCAGGACAGAGCCAGCAGCTATCACGTGACCGGTATGATTTGCTTTTTGTTATGCTTGTCATCCTCACACTATGCTTGAGCTGCTTATGAAACTGACTTGATCTTGATCCTAAAATGAAATACAGGCGCCAATGGAATGGGTGCGAGAGGCCGTTCGCCTGATGCTGGCCATGGAGAAGGAATTCCACAAGATAGCAGGCAGCGCTTCTCTGCAGTTGCACTACCCACCGGCGGATCCGGCTCCTGTTGTGCAGCCCCAGGTATATCCCAAATTCAAGTCTATTTTGCTTTCGATACTTAGATAGGTCACATGCCTGATAGAACCGCTCCTTATATTTCCTGCTTTCAGCATTTCAGTATATACAATATGTACAAGGTATGCTAAATGTTTAATGACTATGACTATGCGGGGACAAGCTAGGACGGCTCCTAGGAGAAAGAGCATGTGGCCTCCTCCACAGAAGAAAATGGCTGGCTCTTCTTCCACTCCGGCCACTACTCAGAGGCAGGCCAGCTCTACACGGCCCGAGACCAGAGGAGTTGAGATCGCCTCCGGGAGCGACGAGCCGCAGTTCCGCAGAGAGCTTAGGAAGAGGCCTGCAGAGAAGAGGCTAGCTGAGGGGCCATCGCAGAAAAGGAGGAGAGAAGAGGAGGAAGAAGAGGAAGAGGAGGAGGTGCACTCGCCCTTCAGTAGTAGTTCTGACGACACCGTCGACGATCCTGGGTTCAAGGTAGACCCGAGGGAGAGAGAGGACGACGACGATGAGGACCTTTTTGATGACTGAGGGCTACCACCGAGCTTTAGTTACTTTGCTGTCTTTTGACTTTGATATTTGATACTTTATTTTCGGAGATGGGGCTTGCGTGCCTCTTTGACTTTCGGGCGGATGTGCCTAGTACATGTTGTTACTTGTTTCGCTCAGGCCATTGGGCTGCTTTAGTACATTCCTACCTTTTGCTATGTAGATATTGACTTGCTAGTATATAATAACTGCATTCTGTTTATTGGCTTCCTTTTGATGAGAACTTGGCAGAAGAAAGGATAAACCATCCACTAATACCTAACATGCTTTGATAAATGATCTGAATCGACAAAAAGACACCCGCATATGTACACGACTGACCTAGCTCGAAAGAAAAAGGATAGGAAAGCCCCAAGATACGATACGTATCTTAAGAAACACGGAAAAATAATGAAATTTAGGGCATTAATGAGCCAAAATTCAAAATCCTCCTGAATAAGGGCAACCGACACTTTGATAAGACCCCATAGATGTACAATGACTCGCATGAATCGACAAAATCGGCAAAGATGCTCCGAGGCGGGGGATACACCGAAAAATGCTAAAAATGTCACAAAAACTGACATAAGACACAAAGGATGACTCGATTTAGTCCGGGACCGAAACCGACACCCCCGTGTGGTCATATTAGGCTCACATGACGTGCACGGTATGACAAAACTTGGCAAAAACCCCTGGAACGGATTTCGACCTCCCGAAACCTTGATTTGAACTTGAAACGAGCCACCGGATGCCCGAAATCTTCGTTAAGCGCGACGTTTGGGATCCGGTGCTTTGACATAGTCCATCATTCATGACTTGTATGAACCATCAAACCTGCAGGACAGGCCCCGGGATCGAAAATGTTCACCCGACGATAGTAGTTGCTGCAGAACCTGTTCCTGGTATCCTGACTGGCGTGCGCCACTACTGAGATGGCGTGCGCCAAAATCGAGGGACACGTATACACGAGTAAATGACTGGCGTGCGCTTGTCAGGTCTAATGCAGATCCACTTGTCTGACCAACTGTCCTTTTTCTTGGAGCCCCTTGTCTCCATTTTCTCATGTTTTGAACACGGTTTCTGGGCTTTCAGGAGGCAGAGTCCTTGCTTGTAAGGATGTTTGGACCTTTAGTGGTTGGCTTTGAATGTGACACATGAAGCAAGATGATTCATTGGCCAATAAAGAGGAGATGCACGTATTGCTCCATCCATACACCATACCCATTTCAATATTCTGCATCCCACTGTATTTCCAAATGGAAAAGCCACTCCCAACCTTGCTCAGGCCTTGGCTAGCACATTTTTTGAGCATTGACTGGTTAAACTTCCAATACCATGGCCTTGCCTCGTTCCGGTATCTTCGTCACGTGCCGCTCCGGCCAGCACTTTTGAGAGCTGCTCTCCGATTTTGGGATCCTGCGTCCATGTCTTTCGTTTTGGCGATGATGAGATATGTCCAGCCGTTGAGGAATTTCAGGTGTATCTCCAGACATTTGCGTCCCCGACACTCGTCGTTCCCCCTTATCAGGTTAGCATGCCAGGCCGATTGGCATCCTCGCTCAACATTTCCAGGGGTTTGGCCAACACTCTGCTCGAAGGTGGCCGCATCAACATCATGCGTTTGATCGAGCGCTACAGCCCAGATGGCGAATTGGAAGACAATGCTGTGCAGGCTCGGCGCCGGTTTGCCTTAGTAATCTGCTTGCTAGCCGCTTACTTGCTCATTCCTGCCGATGGGCGGGTGTGTCCCTCGTTAGTGAGCATTGCCGCTCAAATGGGGGCGCGAAGGAACATGGTGCCCCTTGTTTTAGCAGAGACGCTCCTAGGCTTGGACTTGGTGTACACAGGTCAAACAAACACCTTTAGTGGGAGTCCGCTGCTGCTTCAGGTAAACTCACCCAGCTCACATTTTTCCGGCTTTTCATACTTTCTCGTTTTACCTCGACGCTTGGCTTAGGTTGCTCCCTAGCTCTTGCTTGTTTTTCCGCTCAGGTTGTATCTGGTTTCTTACTTGTCTTTCTACTCATGCAGTTGTGGCTATAGGACAAGCTTGGGTTGTTGCTCCCACCGATAGAAGGTTGGAATCTTTTCCCAAAGAGGATTCACCAAAGGGAGATGCGGTACCCTGACATGGACATAGAAGGCTGGTATGAATTCATGCAGCAAATGCAGCCTGACGAGATCGTCTGGAGGTGCCCACGAGATCGTCTGGAGGTGCCCCTGGCTGGACCTCCCGGATATGGCTATTCATTCTAATGGATTTGATAGGATGGTGATTGCAGGACTGACAAGTTTCACTTTCTATATTCCCGGCCGCATCCTTCGCCAACTGGGCGTCTTCCAGGAGAATCACCGTATCAGTACTGGGAACTTCCGCGTTCCCAATTTAAATGCTCAAACACTCAACGGTTATCAGGGGCGCTGGGGCCTCAGAGTCCTTCAGGCAGAAATGCCAGATTTTACCACTGGGCTAAGGAATCGCTACAAACAGTGGTTGAGAGCAGATGTAAACGCAAGGGAAAATATCGACTGACTCCGGACCACTTTGCTATGCTTAGAATAAGTTGTGAGCATGTTGTTCTGTTTTTCATGTTTTAACTGTTTTAAGGCTTTTATGCTCAGCTTATGTATCAGAAGTAGTAATTTGTAAGAAAATCGAAAGACGATGGGTTTCCCCTTTTCTAATTTCCTTCAATGCAGCTTTGACTTGCACTCGACCTTCTCAACTTGTGATGTGGACCTAAAAATGTCAACCCTAGATCAAATTTTTGATAGAATATGACCGAATCTCAAGGTGAGATTGCCTACGTATCCCTTTTCAAGGAATCAGGTTAGAACGTAGTTCAGGCAAATATTCACTTGTGTATTTTACCTCTCCTTTTACGCTCTAACTTTTGCCTAGAGCCGTCTTCTCAGCTTTCCGGTCTAGCGAGCTTTCGACTTTTGCCCATTTATTTTTGCCTAGAACCGCCTCCTTAGGTTTTCGGTCTAGCAAGCTGCTCTAATTTTTGCTTGGAATCGCCCACCCTTGTGGTTTTTCGATCCAACGAGCATCTCTCAGGGATAGTAACGCTTGAGTTGATCCAGGTTGACCAGGGTGTTGAATTCATTGCCGTCGAGGTCGATGAGCTTAGCGGCACCCCCGGATAAGATGGTCTTGATGATGTAAGGCCCAGATCGCTTCGGTCTGAACTTTCCGCGAGGATCAAACACTGGGGTGCGGATCTCCTTTGTAACCATGTCTCCTTCGACTAAGCCCCTAGATTTCACATTTTTATTGAACGCGCGAGCAATTCGACGTTGATACCCTTGAACGTGATACAAAGCTCGTAGCCTTCTCTCATCAAACAGCATTAGTTCGACAAACCTTCCACTTAACCGTTCAGATTCCTCAAGACAACTTTCAGCCATGATTCTCAGCGACGGGACCTCAAGCTCGATAAGAAGCACTGCCTCCATCCCATAGACCAAGGAAAAGGGAGTTGCACCAGTTGAAGTGTGAATCAATGTTCGGTATCCCCAAAGGGCTAAAGGTAGCTGCTCGTGCCAGTCCCTTGCAGACTCGGCGGTCTTCTTGATGATCAGCTCGACATTTTTGTTTGCGGCCTGGACTACCCCATTTGTTTGTGGACGATAGGTCATTAAATGATGGATTTCGATGCCGAATTCGTCAAAGAGCTCCAAAACCCTTCCTTTGAAATGACTTCCATTATCCGATACAAATACCTGAGGAACACTATACCGATAGATGATGTTCTTTCGAATGAATTGAGCGACTTGAACCGTTGTCAGGGTTTCGTAGGATTCAGCCTCGACCCACTTGGTAAAATAGTCTATCGCCACTAGTATGAACTTATGGCCATTTGAAGCGGACGGTCTGATCATGCCGATAACGTCGATGCCCCAAATAGAGAAAGGCCATGGTGAGGTCATGCCATACAATTCAAACGAAGGAACATGCTGCAGATTTGCATGGATTTGACATTTGTAACAGAGTCGGACATAATCGATGCACTGCGATTCCATCGTGGACTAGTAATAACCCTGCCTGAGGATTTTCCTTGCAAGCATGACACCACTCATATGAGGTCCGCAGACTCCCTCGTGAATTTCTTCCATTATTCTCGTTGCTTCGGCACCGTTGACGCAGAGCTTGTGCATGAGACCTTCGATACAGTTTCCCCCCGCAGATAATGTACTGAGATGCCAGCCTTTGCAAAGCAATCCGATCTTTCCTCGTGGCCTCAGCAGGGAACTCTCTGCGCTCCACAAAGTTCCAAATGTCATGGTACCAGGCCAGGCCATCATCGACATCATCAATGGCGTTGACATACTCATAAGCAAGCAAATCCCTCTGCTCAATCACAATCGGTCGCAGCTTAACACCCATTGAAAGTTCAATCATTGAAGCCAAAGTCGCCAAAGCATCAGCGAACTGATTCTTCAAGCGTGGAACATGGGTGAAAGTCACCTTATTGAAGCGAGGAATCAGTTCTTCCAAATCTTGGTGATAAGGCTTCAGCTTTTCCTCAAAACCTTCCAATCTCCATTGGCTTGAGAGACCACCAGGTTTGAATCTCCGATTACCTCGAGTTTCTCGACCCCTAAAGCAATAGCAGCTTCCATTCTGACAATGCAGGCCTCGTACTCAGCTTGATTATTAGTAACATCGAAGTTTAACTTGAAGGCAAGCGGAATTTGAGCACCAGCGGGTGTGATTAGCAACACTCCAATCCCGAACCCTTTTTGATTAGCAGCTCCATCGAAATAGAGCATCCAAACTTCCTTGACTACAGTCAGCACATCCTCATCAAGGAAGGTGAAGTCCAAGTTCTCCGGGTCGTCGATCGGGTGATCAGCCAAGAATTCTGCCACAGCACGGCCCTTCACAGACTTCCTCGTGACATGTTGGAGATCGAACTTAGCCAACAGAAGCAACCAACATGCTAGCTTATAGGTGAGCGCGGGCTTCTCAAACAGATACTTGATAGGATCCATCTGAGAAATCAGTCTCACGGAATAGGCTAGCATGTAGTGTCTAAGCTTTTTGGTAGCCCAAACCAGCGCCCAACATGTCTTTTCCAGAAGGGTATAACGCTCCTCAGATCCTACCATCTTCTTGCTCAGATAGTAAATAGCTTTCTCGACCCCATTGCTCCCTTCTTGCGCCAGTAGACATCCCATGGCCGTTGGAGTGACCGATAGGTAAAGAATCAACGGTTGACCCGGTGTAGGCGGCATCAATACTGGTGGGTTCTGGAAGTACCTTTGAATAGATTCGAAGGAGGCTTGACATTTATCTGTCCATTCGAACGGGACACCTTTTTTGAGCAGGCGGAACAACGGTTCACAAGTTAAGGTCAACTTAGCGATGAATCTGTTGATAAACTGGACCTTTCCTAGGAAGCTTCGCACACCCTTCTCGAACTTCGGTGGCTCCATCTCGAGAATCGCCTTGATATTGGAAGGATCTACTTCGATTCCCCTTGCAGTGATCAGAAATCCTAACATCTTGCCTGTTGTGACCCCGAATGTGCACTTTTGCGGGTTCAAACGTACGTCGTATTTGCGAAGCCTTTCAAGAAACTGCCTGAGTGAAAGAAGATAGTCCTTTTCCTCTTTCGCCTTCACAATCATGTCATCGACGTAGATCTCAACGGTCTTGTGGATAAAGTCGTGAAACAATGTTGTCTGGGCCCTTTGAAAAGTGCAGTCGGCGTTCTTCAACCCAAACGGCATCTTCATAAAGCAATAAGTGCCCCACTCTGTGACGAACGTCATTTTCTCTTGGTCCTCGGGTGCCACAGAGATCTGGTTGTATCCTGAGAATCCGTCGACAAAAGAGAGCAATGCATGCCCCGTCGTGTTGTCCACAAGCACGTCGATATGTGGTAAGGAAAAATTGTCTTTGGGGCTTGCCTTGTTCAAGTCCCTGAAGTCGACGCAAACTCGGATTCTTCCATCCTTCTTAGGAACAGACACGATGTTGGCGACCCACTTAGGATACTCTGCGACCCTCAAGAATCCTACGTCAATCTACTTGGTAACCTCCTCTTTTATTTTCTGAACCCAGTTCGGCCTCATTTTGCGGAGCTTCTGTTTGACAGGAACAGCCCCGGGCTCCAGTGGAATTTGATGTTGTACTATTTCGGGATCGATGCCGGGCATATCCTTGTGAGACCATGCGAAGACCTCGGAGAATTCTTTGAGCAGCTCTATTATTCCGGTGCGATTTTCCGGGGACAGATTTGCACCAATTTGCATCATGCAGGGGTCATCTTCGTCTTTCAAGTTTAATAAAAGTTACTTCTTCTTTTAGAGGCTGAGCACGCCTTTCGTCTTCCTTTTCGATGAGGGAACGCAACTCAGCCGAGATGTTCCCGTCGAAGTCTGTTCCTTCATCATCAGAGTCGACACAGTTTATATAGAAGCTAGCAAAGTAATCAGAAGTAGGATCATGCATTTCATAAAGCCCAACAGGGTTGCCAAGTACAGACGACTCGAACTCAAAGTAAAAGCTACGACGCGGAGGGCCGAGAGGCACAAACTCCGACTCTGAGCTAAACCGAGACTTGACAGACTCTGTGTTAGATTCAGATATATCATCAATGCATGTCAAGCGTGGAGTGAAAATGCAGTTACTAATACTTCCCTTCGCCTCCACGATGAGAGAGGTAGGATCCTCGAGAATATCCGATAAGTCAGGCCCAAGCATCAGCACTTTAGCCTCTTCGTCCTTGCCAACCAAACCTACCTAGGAGAACGGCATCTCCAGATTCCCCTGATCGAACGTCTCCAGCCAATCAGCCTTTTCCTTGATCTGAGCCAGCCGTTTTTTGAACTCCCCCTTAGCGAGCTCTTCTTTGGCTATCTCTTTCGCATCATTCGACCAGGTGTCTGCAGCAAAGATTTCGAAACCTGGTAGCCAAATGCAAGTCTCTGGATCCCAAAACGGCTCTATCTGTCCCGAGTAAGCAGAGCATCCTCTTTCCCAAACAAAATAGCTGTTAGGATTACAAAAAAGGGTTCGGGGTTTTCCCGTGTCTTTCCTCTTTCCGGCGCCTTTGGCCGGTGGAGTGTAACCTAAGCCAAAGCGGCCTTCGGTGAAAGGAAAGACATGGAACTCAGCGATCCCTCACTGATTAACCCCGAGTCCTAGGCCAGGCATGAATGACATTTTTCTCATCATCTCGAGAACAGTTGAACTTATGGTAAAATCATCATCCATGGCAATGGCAAGGACTGAGCCCGACGTGTCAAAAGAGAAGCCTCCAAAGTCTGAGTCTTCTTCACCGTGCATGATCCCCAAAATAGGCGTTCCATCATTCGTGAGCAGGCGGATCCCGGAATCCCCGCAAATTATCAAAGTTCTGGTAGGGAGTCCCAGCATAACCTTTTGATGTAGAGTTGAAGGTACCTTCATGATGTCGGCCCTATGAAGCCACGGCCTGCCCAACAGCAGATTAAAGGTAGAGGGGATATCGACCACGTGGAATTCTACGTCCATTTCAAAGCCCTTAGCGTCGAGTTTAAGAATCAGAGTCCCTTCCACCACACGGCGAGTGCTATCGTCTGCTTTGACGGCCAGATTAGAAGGTGTTAAATCATTCTTTGTAAGTCCCAAGCGGTAGGCAACCCTCATTGGGCAAACATTAATGGCAGAACCATTCTCAATTAGCACAGTCGGCACCCAATGTCCCCGGCACTTGACGGTGATGTGCAGCGGGCGATTATGAGCGGTTCCTTCAATGGGCAGGTCCTTCTCGGTAAACGTGATGAAGTGTTTGGAGAGAAGCGATAATACAAGAGCGATCATGGCTTCGGGGGTAATGTCGGTTGGTACTATGAGCCGAGCCAATGCCGAGGACAGCTTTTCGCGATGCTCCTTTGACGATGATATCAAACCCCAGATAGACACAGCGGCAGGGATCCGTTCGAGCTGTTTCAGAATAGCGTCTTCTTCGAGAACCCCACTTGGGACAAATGGATCATTCCTCTGAGCGGCGGGAGCGGTGGTTTTCTGAGCAAGTGGGTTGGACGAGCTTCCGGCCTGCAGATTAGATGGTTGGAATACTCGGCCACTCGTCGTGACGTTGGCAACATCCCACCAGGAAGATGAGTCAACAAAATCCCATAGATCAGCTGGCACATCCTCCAACTTGCGCTTTCCTTTGTCCATCGATGCAACTGCTGCGGACGAGCCTGGTCCTAGAGCTGAGTCCCACTCCAAATCCTCCATCACTAATCCCTCCCAGAAAGCAGGATCTTGTGCAGCATCTTCTTCAAAGGGTGTTCCTGGATTGGTGACAAATGGAACGTCCCAGAATCCTCCATCGATCAGAGCGGTGTTAACAGTCCACACTTCGCTTCCCATGTTAAAATCGACAATGTTGTCCACATCCCAAATATTGGCAGGCGGCGGAGTCTTGACGGTCTCATTTAATCCCAAAGGTCGTCGGGAGGTGCATCCAAAACCATGATCGAGCAGTCATCCCCAGTAGTAGAAATGATAGGGCGAGGTTGTTCCCCAGAGACGATGTTGAGAGTAGGGTCAAACTCATGGATACGGCGATCGACCGTGCCTGCGATTGAATTTACCAGAGGCAGCATCCCCAATACTTTTCACTGATATCATTCTGGTCCAAATAAGCCTTGAGGCCTTGACCCATTTGCCATGCATCAGGCTGCGGATCCCACACGCATCCTTCATCCTCTAACTCGACTTGGTCTAGTTCAGGCTGGTAGAAGAGCGCGAATAAAGAGAGACCATCCAGAGGGTCAGCCTGTGCTGCATCCCATCGCCTTCCCATTGGTCTAGCCATATTTGATTGACCTGAGGGTGTGTAGGAAACCCCATGTTGTATTGCTCGATCCAATCTGTACAAAGCTCCTCCCATTCCTTAGCTTTGTCTTGCATGGCCCATCCGGCTGCCATCATGTTATGCTTGGCTCAGAGGGAAAGGGTGCGACTGGTCTAGGGTTGTTGGCTTAGATAATATGGTCGGTGGGGTTGAATATGGTGGAGCTGAGAGTTATCTGGTTCACTTGAGGGTTAGAGTCGCGTTTGGGCAAGGAATTGGTGATGACATTGGGCTTAGTAGGTGGAGTTGGAAGGGTACCATTGTCCACCAAATCTTGTATCGCGTGTCGGAGGCGATAGCAAGAGTCAGTGTAATGGCCAGGCATCTGGTGGTATGCACAGAAAGCATTGGGGTTATGGCTGGGGGGTGGATTTTGAGGAAATGGAGTTAGGGTTAGAGGCCTAAGATGGCCGGTTTTGACTAACTTCTCCAATATCGAGGAAAGTGGTGCCTCAAAATTGGCGAAGTTACGGGTTTGGTTGTGGTTTCGGGGCCTTTGAGTGGTTTGAACTTGGTTGATATCGGCGACGTGATTGGAGCTTTGGGCAGAGGCGTTGTTATTGGCAGAAGTTGCGTTGGTGTAATTGTTACCGCCAAACAGAGCAGTGCTATTTCCAGTGTACGCACGGGGTTTTGATTTTGAGGCTGAGGTAAAGGAGGTGGTGTCACTTCTGGGTAGAACACCTGTTTGGAGAGCTGCTTCGATGGCTAGGCCGGAATCATAGAAAGTTTCGAAGTTCGCCCCCTGAACCAATACAAGGTTCTTAGCAAAGTCCAACTGCAGGTTGCGGGCGATCGGTCATGAGAGCTGCCTTGGGCCTCCACCTCTGGATAAAGTCCGCAAAAGACTCCTTTGCACTCATCTTAGTTGATTCCAATTCCCAGGTGGTCATCTTGAGCTGAGCATTGTAGCTATATTGAGCGTTGAAGGCAGTGCCAATATCTTCCCATGTTCTTCTTTTGGCAATGTCGAGCGATAAGAACCACTGGAAAGCGGGACCGGCGAGAGTTTGCAGAAACAATTGAGCCATCGTGTCTTCCTCGACCCCGTGTAGTTTCATTGCACCATGATACGCCAGCAGGTGAGTTTTTGGATCTCCAGTCCCGTCGAACTTTGCAAAGTCGGGCATCTTAAATCGTTCGGGCAAACGTGCATTCGGGAATGGACAAAGGCGATCCATGTCTAGCCCTCCTACCCCTTTCTTTTCGGACTTAGAGATTGCTTCTTCCAGTTTTGCCATTTTGGCCATCAACTCAGCCATTTCTGGGTTCGGAGCTGGGTTTTCGACCAGAGGGACTTCTTCGGCAGCAATTTCCTACTCTCGCCTTTCACTGCCTTCCCTTCCTGCTGCAAGAGGAAGTCCCTCTTCGATTAGGGTGTGAAGATTGGCCATGGAGGCATCGGCCCGGTCGGCCCTTTGCTGCATGATGGCCAGATTATGCTAGAGATCTGCCAAAACAGTAGCGAGATTCGGGGGTGGAATATCTGCCATGTCTAGAGCTTCTGTCTTAACAAGTTTTGGAGACGCGAGTGGAGACGGAGTGGATGGAAGGGACTCGTGTGGAGTAGTCGGTGGCGAATCCTCCCTTGACAAAGTGCAGACCAGAGCTTCCGTTGTGATCGACTGAGAGACGAACCCCAAATCAAATCTTCAAACGGACCCGGCAGACGATCCTAAGTAGGTTTGGCTCTTGATTTCAGACCCTTGCTTCGGTATTGGCATGGCTAGACAGCAAAGTATAAGAGCTCAGTGATGGCCTACAGCAACTTATTTCAAAAGAATTGACAAAATGAAAAATGCGCATGCCAACGTCGTCGGTGTCCTCCTAGACTCTATAGCTAAAGAGATTCCATCTCATGACATTCGGACGTTGCCGAGAATCCTTGGATAATCTTTTCAACAATGTATCCTTATTTGAATCGACTTGTGCTAAGAGATATCAAAATAGACTAAGCCTTTGACTATTCCGCTCTCGAAGTTTCAACTTTTGGAATCGGAACAACTTGGCATAGATGACATGATACTTTTAACCAATATGGCGTAAGCAGCACTGTGCCGGAGCCTGAGTGGTGTAAGTGATTAGCACTTTTAACCTGAACGGTGTGAGTACCACGGCATGCTTTTCGTTGTTCCTAGTATTCTGTTTGAAACTTCGATCGGGTTTTTAGACAAGGACCTAGAAAATATCGATTTCCCAAAGTCTCGCTGATCCAAGGATTTTGAAAATTGATAACATGCAACATCGGGATGCATGACTCGTCATCGGGCCAAGGCAACGTCGACCAGGCACAAGACAGACCCGACAAGAGACATCCTAAAAGCCGCCCTAGCATGCTCCTACGCAAAACGGTATGAATGTATGTACAGGCATGCGATAGGGAAAGTAGTAACACATAGACAGTATATGGGGGTTAGATGCAAATAATCCTACCCTGCGGGTTCCTGTCCTAGGTTGGAAGGTTCTAGTGCTTTGTACGCATGTAGAGGCCGGTTTTGGTTTAAAGGGTTCCTCTGACTAGAGCCGCGATATACCTCCCGCTGCAACGCGTGTAGCAAAGCAACGGTCGAACGGTAGTATGACTCATCATCGTCCAGGTTGTTGGGCGTTCGAGGACCCCGGGCTCCAGTAAACTGTGCCGGTTACCCAAAATACCTCAACGGGGCTGACCAACGTCAATGCGAATGGAAGAATGCCAAAGGATGATTTGAAGGAGAGAGAAATGCACTGTTTTGCAAAATGCCTTTTAAAGTTTGGCTCACTTTTACTAACCAAAATTTGGAGAAAACTACGCAAGTGAACAATGGTAAAAGCCCAAGTTCGGATTGGTCAGACACGAAGATCCTGTTACGTTACCACTCCGTTCTTCAGCAGCGCAGAGCGTACTGTCTTGACAGACTTTTTGAAAGATTGTTCATTTACGTATTAATCGCCAAGTCTTGATTAGTGCAATGAGTCCCCAGTAGAGTCGCCACTGTGGGCACACGCCCCAAAAATTCTCAATTTTGTTTTAAAAATCGAGTGCGCCCTTACCAGGAAGCGCGGCGAAATGCTTACAATTCAGAGTTCCCACTCGGGTTTTGCGGTGAAACACCAAAGGAACCGAACTTGAAACGCTTGCTACGTTATTTGATTTTGAAAAGGCATAGACCGATCCGTCGTCACCTTCGATATCTGAGGTTCGGGAGCTAGGTTACGAGAGGGGAAGGATTTTATGGCACCCCTCTCGCCCAATCCGGAGATCGGTCTCTACTCAGGCATTTTTGTAAAACATTTGCGTTTTTCTCTCATTAATCATTTTTTAGCCAATTAGGGTGGGGGAACAGTTAAACGGGATTAAAACTGTAACAAGTTGCATTTATGTGACAAAATGTGGTGTATGATTTACTTGAGATAGATGATAATAGATTGAGAACAAGCACCTCTGAGTATTTTAAACAAACTGGAGCACGTTGTCCCAGAATGAGGCACGCAAGGGGAGGCTATATACACTGGCCAGGCCACTGCATATAGGGACTACTTGCGTGTGCCACCGGTATACTGGCGTGCGCCGGTAAATCTAAACTCACAGCTCCTTTTTCTCAACCCTCTGGGCTCTGAAAGGACCAGTGCACACCCAGGACAAACCACACTATTAATATAGCAGAATAAACGCAGTTACAAGCAGCAGAGATGGCTTGTAGAGCAATAAAATGAATAGAACGCCCCATAAACAGTGTGAGGAACATAAACAAAGGCCAAGGCTTAACTGCCATGCAAGGGCCAGCCACTGGACCCGTTAAAACTGTCGTACGCCAGTCCAAAGACCCCGTACACTAGTTATACTATTTGGTCAGTGCTTGGCTTTGCATGATCTGGGCTCTGGAACACGACCAGAAGGATCCCAGATGCCTTCTAAAACAGAAATAATCAGATGATAACTACACAGCTTTTAAAATACAGAAAGCAGTAAACTAGTTCTTATCATGCTGAGAGGTGATAAAGGGAAAAGAAAGCAGAAAGATGGACGATCAATGATCCCCACGCCAGTACTGCACATATCACCATAACTGGCGTACGGCTTATTGTTACTGGCGTGCGCCACTGATTACCATACACGATCCTTGAAATGCTGTCAGCTTTAGGGTCAGGACTGGTATTGATTACTAGCCTTGACCCTGCTGGCACCCATCAGGGGTCAGAACATGTTACAGAATAAAAGGTGGTATACCTTTTATGTTGGCCTTTGATGGAAGGTTTGAGCTTTGAACTTGAAGTTTTAAGGGATGGATGATGAGTGTAGGGGTGTGGTGAGTGTATGGAGGAGGGTTGGCTTCCTGCTCCAACTGATGGGAGAAGTGAGGAGACAAGAAAAAGGAGAGAGAGGGCTTGAATGCTCTTTAAGAGTCTTAACCTTGTGAACCCCTTGCATTTATATGCAAAGGGGGTATTTATAGGCCAGGAGTGGACTGAGGAGAGGGCTGATCAATTGGGTTAAGGGCTGGTTAGGTTAGGAAAAGAGCATCCCATGCATTAAATGCATGGGACTTGGGTTGAAAGGTGGTGTAGGAGAGAGGGGGAGCCGGCTGCACAATGGTAATCATCAGGGGACTGTAGACTACGTTAGGGTGGCCACAAAAGTCCCGAGCACGTGGTTGAATAGTGATATTTGACCAACTTTTGACTAGCGTGCGCCTATATTATACCTGCGTGCGCTGGTGTAACTGAGTCAACGGTCGATGACTGACACGTGGCAGTTGACCGGCGCACGCCAGCACGATACTAACGTAAGCAAGTATGGTTTCGCTGAGGCCATTTGGTTCTGGCTTGAAGGGTCTGGGCAGGGCTCGAAAAAGGTTTGAATGAGGTTCAGGACACTCAAAGCTTAAACACACCATTAACCTCGGAGTGTTCTTGACCATAATCATCATTGGGGAATCAAAAGATCGTAAGGAAACTGATCTGAGCAGTCCAGAATAGGGTGTCTACATAATGCCTATGCCTTTGGCAGGAATTTTCATCCGACATGGGGAGCCATACGGTTAAGCGGATTGCTGATGTTTCGAGGCTTCAAAATTATCAGTTTTGCCAGGTATTTCCCCTCGCCCATAACTTCGAATTATGCATTTTGTCATTTTTTAGCATTAGTAGCTCGCAGTTGCTTATAATGTACGTGGGAGATTTAAGCGTCAAGGATCATACTCAATTCATCTTATCAATGTTACCATTTCCTGTCATTGACTGTGAGAACTTTTAGTCTTTGTTGGGTGAAGTTATCTATTGCTTTTCCTCCCTTTGGTAAGTGTGTAAGGCTACCGTCTAGTTTGGAGCAGTTTTAGTTTCAATCGGCGGGGAGTGCCTCATTCTGGTAGTTATGGGTTCAACAATCCAACTGTCATAGCTGGATAATGGTATGTGAAGATTATGACTACAATTGGCATTCTTGGTGGGTACACATTTTACCGAACGGAAATCATGGATACCAATCTTAATGTTCACTGTTTAGAAAGTGTGTCATGAGTTTGCTGTCACTTGTCAGAGAATGCTAATGGTTGGCTCTGATTTTTTGCATGTGGAACTGAACAATGGATGCAACTATCAATTCTATTTTTTGCTGAACAATGGCTTTTTGCTGTCACACACAGTTAAGCTACTAATTTGGCAAACAGAACCATGTTCAAAGAATACTTCACATACATCATCTGATACAGTAGGGAGAATCTGGTCTTCTCAATCAAGGTGCTTCTATTGGTTGCAAGTTTTGATTCCCAATCACCTTTCTTTCCCTTGTTCTTTCATTGTCTTTCTCTACCATATATTTTGTTGGTTCTTGCTAGTTCATTAAACACTACAACAAATTATACTTTCGATAGTTTTGAGTTATGAGTGGTTTAGTGGAGATTCCTATGAATGCTCTACTATTATTTTACCTAGCTATTATCCCTTTTCTTTGTTTTGTCATAAGTTCATCCACTTTCTATTTTTCTGGTAAATCTTAATTGATAAGAAAATTGCTTGATAAATTGGTAGTTCAAATTTAGAGGATACTAGTGTAATGTGGTTCTGAACATTGATGATAGTGAATGACTATATCCCAATAGGTTAATGTGAACTGCTCTCGCCCATTGTGTGTATGTCGACACGCGCATAAAACTTTAACCCATTTGGTTAATGGGGATGATTAGTGATACCGGTGTCATTTATCTTTTGCAGGAGCACTATGCTCATTGTCTGCCACCATTGATCAATAATGTATGTGTTTGAATAGCTAAGTGGCTCGGCTGGTAGTTAAATGCGTGTGGTTGAAGTTTCGGCTTTTTACGTAGTTTTCTCACATGAATAGTTATGTTCCACAATCGCGCATGGATTGGTATATGTCGTTCGCCAATTGGTCATGGTATGGCTGCTTCTGAGATTGTTCTTGGTTCTTGCTGACAATTATCCATTATATTCTTCTTTTTCTAACTGCAAACATTATGTTGCTTTAAAGTTGTTTTTCTCGTTAATAATTTTTACTATATCTATTGGGTTACTTTGAATAGTTCTATATTTACAGGTATGTGTTCGCCGTTGGGAGCAAAAGGATATAAACTCGGCAAAAAGTAACCTTCAAATAAAGAACATCTCCGTGGGCAAGAATTGGGGTACTTGAATGAGATGGCTGCCTAGTTTAGGATTACATTTTTTGGAAAGAGAGATTACGTTAGTGTTTTTTTTATGAGTGTAAAAATGTAGTTTGTGCTAGAAAATTATTCTTCAAGCTATTGTAATGGATCTTCGATTGAATTATTTATCTTACATTAAAATTGTATCGCATTTGGATGTACTTTGGTGTTGAATGGAATGCAGATTTTCTGTATGAAAATACTAGTATATTGGCATTTGTAGTATTTAAAAAAAAAAGAAGCTAAAATTGGCTAAGATAACGTTCAGAAAAGTCTATTGTTTACCTTTAATAGCATTTATTGCATGATGTAAAAAGAAATAAGATAACAAGCAAAAAACGCTATCAAAGGTACAAAATACAATAGTGGGCAATGAACGCTATAGAAAGTTTTTTTACAGCGGGCAATGAATGCCATAGAAAGTTTTTAACAGCGGGCAATGAACGCTATAGAAAGTTAAGACCTTTAATTGCATGGGCTAATAGGGCGTTCTCCGGAATGCTATCTATTACCTTTTATAGCGTTTTTCGCATGCTATTAAAAGCGTTTTTTGTTGTAGTGCAACTCGGTATTTGTTACTGGTTAGCTGATGCAACTTGTCAAAAAAATAGATGACGCTTCCTTTCATATACCATTTCAATCATCTAGCAAAATAATTTAATGTCATACAACCTGTCAAAAAAAGAAGTAAGCAACGGCAAACCATGATATACTAATTTCTACGTGGTTCTTCCTAAATTGAGACCGCAGTTTGATTCAAAATCATCCACTATAGAAATGTAATTCCGATTCAAAATCATCAACAAAGGTGTTGACTTTCTAAGCTATCTGTTATTGGTTAGCTGATGCAACTTGTCAACAAAACAGATGGCACTTCAGTTCATATCTATATCTATATAGCTATTTATTTCGGAACATTATAGTCAACAACTTTTGCTGAAGTTGTGTGCAGGTTTATTTTCCTTTTCGTTTTCATAGCATAATTGTGTGCATCTCTAAATCCTTCGTATGCTGCTTTAGTTTTGTAAGGACTTAGCCTTGGTTCAACTTATTTGATTAACAAAGCTAGAAGTATGGTGGAGGCAACAAATAATGGTAAACGATTACAGAAATTTGTAGAAGAGTATATGGTCATGGTATCATTATTCAAACAATGTAGATTTTTAAAAAAATAAATAAAGTGTGGAAGAATCATACCACTTGAAAGGCATTTTCTTTTTCCCTGCCCGTGGATGTCACCTTCTCTTTTCCCTTGCACTTTCCTCCAGGTTTTTCTTTTTCCTTCTAGAAAGATAAAAATGTATAAGTAAAATAGGAATAATGTTACCCGGTGAGGTGAACACATATGTAAGAAGAATAGGAATAGATTTGCTCAGTGAGTTTACCTTTGCCACATGTATATCATTTGAGGGTCCATCACGGATAACAATACCTACGTTCCATACTTAAACGCAACTGAAATTTAAATAGTATCAAAAGATGCAAGAAAGTTAGAAGAAGAAAAAAAACATACAGAAAAAAAGAGAAATGAAGGATTTTTTTTTTTTTTTGAACATCGAAATAAAGGATTTATCGTAGTTTGGCTCAAGATATCACAAACCGCCCTATTTCGCAGAATTAATAATCTATGCGGAGGGAGCACATGGGTTAGAGATAATGAAGATGCCTATCTAAAAGATTAAAAAAGGGACTTACATGGAAAGAATTCGTAATGTCATCCATGAAAAAGAAATCTCTTCAAATTAGCAAGTTTGAAATAAAAGACATGAAAGTATAACCAACCAAGATTACAATGCATAAATCCAATAGTGATGAATTTTCCAAACAAAATGCATGCCTGGAGGAGATATTAAAAAAGAACACATATTCGCAAAATCTGAATCGATTATAGTAATAATCTTACAACCAAGTACAAAGAATGGAAAAGAACCAATACATGTGAAATATTTTTTTTGAAAAGCAATACATGTGAATTTCAGTTAACTCTTTTAATGCAGAAGACGGAAGTACACGATAAAACTGATAAAAAAGGAAGCACGATATAGTAGAGAGGGAGAGAGTATACATATACAGTTAGTTGTACTCTTGGAATATAGTACATAGTCGGCACGGGTCTTTCGCTAACTCTTGGAATACATATACAATTAAATCAATGGAATACATATACAAATAAAACAATGGAACCACTCACCTCAATTCTTGTTTTGTCGTTTCGGAAGCAGAGTGATCGAGGATGGGGAGGTGAGAGGGAGAGAGTAAAGACTCTCCTCAGCCTAAAAATTATGTGTAGGTTTACCATTTTCCGTATTTGCCGTTTGAGAAAGAATACCCATATAGAAAGAATACCCAGATTGCTTTTGCCGTTTCCAAAATCCCGTGGGAAAAATAGCTGGCTAATTGCCGTTTCCAAAATCCCTTGGGAATACCCATATAGGTTTAGCCTAAACCGTTTAGGTGATGACTTTCCAAAATCATTGTACCATCCTTTCCATATTTTCGGCTAGCTAGATAGAAGGTAGAAATATTTGTATCATCCTTTCCAAATATATCGTTAGCCCTTATGCCATGTAATCTCAACCGTAAAAAAAAATGTGTACCGATCCTAGGGTCCAAAATATAGGAGGAAATTTAGGGGGATTTGAAAACAACCCTCCCATAGTATATAGATATAGATAATATAAATAAATATGTACATATGTATAAATATGTAAATTGGACCGTGACTCGCGGTTTGGTGTTTGGTTTGGTTAAATGGATATAGAAACTGTAATAATATCTGGAAGACTGGAACTATAATTCTTTGGTGTTTGGTTGAATCAGGTTTGAACTTGAATGAATGTCTAGAACTGTAATGCTTTGGTGTTTGGTTGAATGGATATCTAGTGTGGGATATATGTTTCAATTTCATTTTTACTTCCTTATGTAACATAATCCGTGGATAAAATCGTAACTGATTTGCGAGCCACGGATTAGATTGGAATCGGACTGTAGGACTTTTGGTCAGGACATGAATTTCATTTTTTAAATATCGTGACTAGCGGTTCAGTCCTTGGATTCCAAAGAATCTGATCCAATCCGATCCGGACCACGAGCAACCCTAATCAATAGATCGATCAATTTATTAAATTTTAGTTTAGATATTACAGGTGTAAAATTTGAATAAATTATTAAACGTACAGATAAGCATTTATCGATACCCGAATTCCGCCCCTGCCACCATGGCTTCGCAATGGTAGAAGCCTGTTTTGGGAGGGGAACCAAAGCTTAAGCGAGAAAATATCCTCTCTTTTTTACCTTTCTGTATCCTAAAATGCAAATCTGCCCCGAGGAAAGGCGAGCAAGACGTGCACATTAAGATCCATAATTTGCTTAAAATTTGGGGCTCTTATATTTTGTAGGGTTTTATAATCGATATAAAAAACATGTTTTTTTTTTATTGTCAAAATAAAAAATCCATTAACTCATAACACGAAGTACAGAGCTAATTGGGTCATGGATACACCGGCCTGACCATCCATGACCCTCTTCTCTTAACCACACGGAGGAAACTGATTTAGACTCAATAGGCTGAATCTAAACCAGGGCAAAAACCCAAAAGGCCCAGGTTGGTAAGAAACTAACACCACCCAAACAGCCCAAACACCCAAAGGGCAAAGCCCAAAAACCTAAGTATAGCCCAAATCACAAAAATCTAACCCTAGAGGACAGTGCACAACCCCCACCGCCTTCACCGTCGTCGATGCCGTACTTGCCGGAAAAACACAACAGCCACAACAACTAAACCGCCGCCCAAACAGCCACCAACCACAACCCATCGCCATCTGCCGCCACCGTTGCCGGCTGGAGAAAACCCAGCCTGTTTCGTACACACGCTTTAGACCACCAAACAAACCAAAGCAGAGGATAGACCATCGAGATCTGAAGCAAGAGGAGAGCAGACTTCATTCGTTGGCAATGAGAGGAGCCCTGGCCATTAAGCATGAAACCAATCGGCCCAAGAGCTATCGATCGGCGGGATCCCGATGCCCAAAACATCAACCACCAACACGCCGCACTCCACACCGCTGTTAGGCACCAACTCGAAACCACCTAGCAATGGATCCGATGGGAAAAGCGACGGGGCGGATGAAGAATGGAGCACGGATGGGAAAAATATGCCGGCGATCATAAGGGGTAAAAAAGAATTGCTTATCTTCGCGAAGTATGCAAGAAGAAGAAAGGAGGAGGGGAGAAAGAGCATCCAAGAGAGAGAGGGTAAGGGGAGAGGGAGGAGAGAGCCCGGGGGAGGAGGGGAGAGGGGCGCCTCCCCACCAAGCGGCTATGTTAATTAATTCTGATCGAGTATATTCATAACAAAGGACTCATTTTTCTAGATCAACCCTAAACCGAAGTGTTTATACTATAAGGGCAAAGGGGTTTCAAAATTGAAGTTGATCAAATCAAATTTCGCTCGATCACGTCCCAAGAATGGTGAATTGTCTATTGAAAGGAGAACGTTGGTGTAACAATCCTGATTTTTAGTAAGTAAAAATTTCGTTAAAAATTTGAATTTTTATTTTTAATTACTTGGATTGCTTTTGAAATCCCTTTTAATTCCTAAAAATCCGTCATAATTAGAATTTTAGCCTTTTAAAATTATATTTCTTGGCTAGAGATTCTACTTGGCAAGTATAGCAAGATTTTAACCAATTAGTTAGAGGAACCTAACTATCAATTCACTTAGTTATGTTCTCCTAACTCTAGATGAGCCTTTTTGAACATTCCTTGAACCTTTTGAACCTTTCAAACCCTAGTGGAACCCTTTGGACCTTTAACCATTACCCATTGGGCGATAAACGTTTGGGTAATCTTTGTCTATTGGACAATAGGCATTCCATTAGATTATTTGATTAGTACAAAGATATAGTAATGTATTGGTGTATATTCACATGTGCAAAGGACAAATATGTATTTTTTTATTTGATATCATTTCCTCCTTTTATCCTTTGGTTATTAACCGCTAGGGAAACTATTGCCCATTGGATAATAACTACTAGGGGAATTGTTATCCATTGGATAATAGCACTAATCTTCCAACAAGGTATAAGGTTTTTATTAAATAATCAAGGTTTGGATTTCCCATGTGATTTTGTGCATTAAAATATTGGGTAAATCTAAATCCTAGATTCTAAGTACTTTTTGTAATATAATAGCACTAGTACTTTATGATTATTTTAGTAAGGGAATCCTAGCCTTTTATTTAATTGAAATTCTTTAATGGGATATTGGATTTGGAAATCTAGTACTTTGTACCCTTAGCCATATTTATATACATATATGCATGTACTTTATATATTGCCCTAAGATTTCCTAGGTACACTAGGTTATTATTTTAATGGGAGACACGTGCTAAATTGGATTAGTTTAATAGGGAATTTTGATCTTATAATTTTTTATTTGGATTTGAAAATCTTCATAGATTGCATAGTACATACTATTATATATATTTGTATACTTTAATTTGTATATATATATATATATATATATATATATATATATATATGTACACATGTGTTTAATTGCATTGTTTATTAGAAAAATCTTAGTTTTAAAATCCCATAGTACTCTAAGTACATTATTGTATATATATATATATGTACTTGTACTATGAGGGAGAGAGAGAGAGAGAGAGAGAGAGAGAGAGAGAGAGAGAAAGGAGGGCCGAGAGAGAGAGAGGGGAGGAGAGAGAGAGAGAGGAAAAAAGTAGGAGATTTGGTTGTGCTTGCCATGATCTTCCATGATCTTCTTGCATCCTATCAATCTATGCAAAAATCTATCTTCCAATGTCCTATTATGATATTTTAATCACCAAATCTTGTACAAACTCTCATTCCCTCCACCAAATCTTCCATAATCCAATCCAAGGTACAAAAATCTAGCCATGCAAGCCTAGATTTCCTAAAGTACTTAATCCATTATTTTAATAAGAAAACATATGCCAAATTGGATTATTTTAATAGGAAAATTTTACCCATTGGACAATAATTGTTAGGAAAAATTTTATCCCTTGGGTAATAGCCAAGACTTTTGCTATAAAAAGCACCTCTTTCTCACCATTCAACTCACACCTTCTATTCTTCAACTTCTCTCTCTAGAATTTCTATTGTTCTTGCTTTGTTCTTCTTTGTTCTTGGTGTTCTTGAGTTCTTATTGTGTTCTTCAAGAAACTCATCCAAGACCGCCACTAAACCGCCCCTCAACCACCCTTCGATCCAAAAAAAAGTTTAAGTAGTTTAGTCAAGATCTAGTTTCGAGAGAAACCTTTCTCTTTCGAAACTTCTGGAAGCATACCGTTGGAAGTTACTCCGCCTGATTGTCAACTTACTTTCCGTAGTCGCCACTACCGCCAAGAAGAAAGGTAGAACCTCTTGCCCCCTAACTCTACATATAGAACCGTATGTTAGAAAGTAGAATGTCTTTACTCTTTATAAACATGTGTTGTTTTGAACTTTCGACAAAAGAGGAAATAATGGATTTTTGAAAGATAGAAACTTATCGCTTGTTTAGAAGTATTCGTATTTTGATCTTTAAAATGGTTATGAGTATGCTTACATGAATTGCTTGTATTACTTGTGGTATGATAAAGCATAAGTGATTCTCACTCCAAGGGCGTCCGTACATATGACGTTATGCTTTAAGTTGTGATTTGAGCATGATAAGTAATATGGAGTTGGATGATCTAGTTAGTTTAGTTTCAAGATTACAATGAATGATTTATGATCTCATATGTGAAAAGTCTTACCGCGGAGTCTATGCATGAAAACGTGACACAAAAATCGAGAAAGTAGAAACATGACACCTAGGGTGTGGATAATAATGAAATGTGTTTTGAAATCGCAATGTGGCCGGACTTGATAGCCCATTGTGTGTATGGAAACCCACAATGTGGCCGGACTTGGTAGCCCATCGTGTGGATTGTGAAAACCGCAACGTGGCCGGACTTGGTAGCCTGTTGTGTGTATGAAAACTCGTAATCTGGCCGGACTTGGTAGCCCATTGCGTGGATTGTGAAACCCACAATGTGGCCGGACTCGATAGCCCATTGTGAAGATTGCCAATGCGGCCGGACGTGGTAGCCTCATTGGTAATGTGGCTTGGTTATCCGCGGAGAGGAGCCAATGCAAGTTTGTGTGCCAATGGGAACTCGGTGCGGCGGAACCATTGTGATGATACTCGGGAACCCAGAACGGCGGAACCGAGGTTGGGTGTGTGTAAAAAATGAGTTTTGAAATGTTGGTTGGTATATGAAAAATGGTGACACGGTCTACGATGAGTCGCGTAGGAGAAACTCAGAAAATCATCATGGACACCAACGATAGATTGAATAGCGAATGTGGATGTGTTATTATTACTATCTGTTGTATATGATCTTTTGTTTGTAAGATATGGGTTAGTGGGTATGGGTTTGTTCTGCTGAGCTTTCGTAGCTCATGGTGTTACCTTTGGTGACCCTGACATATTATACTGATGGCGACATCGGTATAATGTGTCAGACTTTGTAGATGAACAGGGTAAGCTGTGCACCTTGGAGGCTTTCGGAGCCGAAGAGCTGGCAAGGATGGAGGAGCAGGCGGAGCTGTAGTTAGAAACCTTAGTTTCCCTTCCCGTGTGTAATGAAAAGTATTCTTACGGAGGTTGTGATGTAATAAAGAGCCAGACTCTATTTTGAAGTTGAAATAAAATTGTTTATTAACGTACCCAAAATTGAGGATGTTACAATTGGAAATATTAATTATGCTAGCATAATTATTTTTCAACTATATTTGGTGCAAAAAAATTCAAGGAATTTAAGTGATATTTTTTAATTCACGTAATAATCTCTAATTTTTGGGAATTTTATCTCCTTCAGTACTATATGTTCTTTTAAGTTTTTGAATTGATTAATAGTCTATCTTTTTGCTCATAGAATACATAAGAGACCCAATCTTAAAGTTCATTTTGGTCTCCAAAATAGCCGAGATGACCCTAGTAATAAGCAAGCGAATATGGCTCTATTCAACAATCGAAGCCATTCAATTTTCTGATCTTGAAGTGTAACAAATGTATCAGGACTTTTAGAATGTATGGTTAGAATAAAGTAAATTATGGTGGACCTTATTAATTTGGAACCATATGAAACACCGTCACATGAAAGGATCTGAATTCAATAAGATTAAATTTTGAGGAAATGTTGATTTCTTTGAAAGGAACAAAACAATAACGGCCTAGAGTCAATTCGTACACCCAATATTCGAATTTGGTTAGGCAAGAATGTAAAATTGATAGGACCATTACAGACCCCTACCAATGGAACACGGTTCTGGTGGGGATAATACGAAATGATTTCAGGACCATCAAGTTCCACGTGGGCGGAAATGGACCCCACATGTAGGATTACTATGTCCCTCAGTGCCAAAATCATGCAAATCAAACTAGATGACATGTTAGGAGAAATAGTTAAAAACTAGATGTCATGTTAGGATTAAAAAAAAAAAAAAAACTAGATGTCATGTTAAGTCCTAATCAAGCTACGTACATAACATGTGTTGATATTACATTAAGGCTCCGTTTGTTTATTTTTTGGTGTTTAATTGTATAAAAAATGAATATTTTTTACTAATTTGATGAAAATGACTTATCCTTAAATCTTTCGTAAGTTATTTTTCGAAATGAATCTGCTACCTTTTAATGTAATTTTCACTTCTCAGTTTCCTCGATCGTCAGTCCTGATCTACGTTCAATTCTCTTATTCTCATATCTCTCTCTCCTCTCTCCCTCTCTTTACACTATTTTGTCGATTTCTGAAAATATTTTTCATATGCTAACCAAATACCGGAAAATAAAAGATTTTAAAGTTAGTTTTATGAAAAAATATTTTATATTATAAAATATCTTACATTGAAACAAACGGAACCTAAGTAAAGTTTTATTGGCAACAAAAACCTATATATGTGTCAAATTGTAAGCTACGGATTAGACATAGTTTGGTAGTTTCAAGTTTCCAAATGCCTCCTACCTAATTTATAGAATTTTCTACCAAATCAACGATAATCAAACTTGGGAATTAATAATACATAAATATACATATATACATGTACATATGGACATCGGATCGGAAGAGAAATTTGTTTGATTCACAGGAATACAAGTATTATTATTATAAAGTATACAAGGATGAAACAAACTGGAGTTCAATAAATTAAAATAAAAAATTAGTCTTAGGTCTACTATAAAAAATTTAAAGAGACTCTAGTCCACCTCCTAAGTTAATAAAGTCTCCAGTCCATTTTTAATATTTTATAGTAGGCCTAGTCCACTCAATTTCAATTTAATACTTATACCCTCCCCCTACGTCATTGCTAGGAAGTTGACTGACGCCGGAAAATTGGCCGGTGCCGGGAAGTTCGCCGAAAAATTTAGGCACTTTCATATAATTCTAGGGTGCACTTAGATTCATAAGGTTTTAGTGGTTTAGACATTTTCATTGGGTTTAGGATATTAGGCAATTTCATAGGGTTTTAGTGATTTAGGCACTTTCATAAGATTTTAATGGTATAAGCATTTTATAAGGTTTTAGTAGTTTAGGCACTCCGGCAAACTTTTCAATGGTGATGTGGCAGGAGGGGTGGTGGGGGTGGTGGAGGTGGGCTTATTAAGTACGTGGACTAGGAACTCTACAAATTATTGAGGTAGACTAGAAACTCTACAAATTCCTTATAGTGGACTTATAACTAAATCTCGTAGTTTAATTTGACAACTACTACTCGAGTCATTATTAGGTAGTTCCAGAGCATGGAATAGTGTCCGTGCTCCCTCTCACATAACAAGTGGGACCGACGAGGTGGACCCACAAATAACATGTGAGTCTGGCATTTTAATTATGTGAGAGGGAGAACGAACAGTATTCCGTACTCCGGGATTACCTAATAATTTTCGCTACTACTCCTATAATGCAACGCGCTTGCTTAAATTTGTGGCCTGAAATTTGACAATAAGATTGAGGGAAAATGACGGCCCAGGACGTGTTTTAATAATTAATACCCTTTAAGAACATGCTAAGAATAATTGTTAATAATAAAAATGTCCTTGACAGATATTAATTATCAAAACATATCATTGGCCTTCATTTTTCCTAAGATTGATTGTTGCCGATCGAAAGGCATCTTGCTGAGTTTTGTTTTTCCTAGCCTTGGAAGTTGGAATTGAACATAGTACTACCTCACCTCAGGATTGGGCCGCTTGGTCCTTAATGGGCCTTGTACTCCTCTGCTATCTATATATACTATACCCCGTTCCCGAAGGCCAGTATACAACATCGATCAAAAAAGGGAAAATGACAGTCAAATACGTGTTTTGATAATTAATACTTGTCAATAACATTTTTAGTATTAATAAATATTTTTTGTTTGTTTTTGACGGATATTAGTTATCAAAATACGTCATCGGCCGTCATTTTCCCATCATGTATTACTATTCTAGCCGGAGAAAATAAGGACACGCAACTCCAACTGCATGTATTACTATTCTATTCTACAGCTGGATATTTTGCTCAGTGGGTTACAGTACAACTGACATAATAATAATAATAATAAAAGAACAGCTCAAAATCTTTGCATTTCCATATACACCTCTACCGTTAATAGACGTACATAGGGCTGCAAACGATCCGAGTCGCTCGCGAGCGGCTCGGAGCTCGGCTCGATAACGGCTCGGCTCGGCTCGGTTCAAGACAAAAACGAGCCGAGCTCGAGCTCGAGTCCTGGGCTCGTTTCATAAACGAGCCGAGCTCGAGCTAGTCGAAACTCGGCTCGAATTGGCTCGCGAGCTCGATTATATAATATATATATATATATTTATATATATTTGTTTCATAAACGAGCCGAGCTCGAGCTCCGTAAATACATATCGAGCCGAGCTCGAGCTCGAGTCCTGCAGCTCGTCACGAGCTCGAGCCGAGCTCGAGCCAACTAAATTTTTGCCGAGCCGAGCTCGAACACTCTAAAACTCGGCTCGGCTCGGCTCGTTTGCAGCCCTAGACGTAAATTTCTCTCTAAAACAATTTCTTATTCTTGTTTATTTCTTGAGTTGGAAAACAAATTTTTGTTGCTTATAATTATGACAGGATTAACTCTTTTCTTTTATTTCGATTCCTTCATTTTGTTCGTATTTATATACTCGTACGTATAGACAAATCAAGATCCTAGATCTCATATATATGCATGTGTGATATCTACTGATTTGACCTTCATTTACGCAAAATGGTACCAACCAAGGTCCCAACTGAACTATCTAAGCTGCTTATTTAAGTGTAGTAGATATGTTTATTGCACACGTAAAAATTCAGGTTGATTAGACATTGATAAGAGTTTCATTGAATTCTAATGGTCATTTAAGAAATAGACAGTCAGATACTAACTATCAATCTACATGTGACCATACTGTTGTGTTCAGGTAGATACTCATGTCTGATTAATCTAATTTTATAGTTAGACAATGACATGCAAGTCTAGGTTGCATCGTTTCTCTGAATTTTTTTCCTGTGTATTTTTCATTTGTATGTAGATTGAGTATGTCGTCTAAATTATTTCTTTGCATTAATTATTGTTTTGATTTCAGCATGTAAGCTGCGAATACAAGGAAATATTCCAATAGTTTCCTTGTATAGACAAATCAATATCTTGCAAGATTCGGTGGTAATCCTTTGTCCACCCACCTCTATGAAAAAGAGTTCTGGGTCCAACATCATTGTTGAGCGGCTTTTTTTTGTTTTATTTTATTATGTTGTATTTTGTTTTGTTGTACTTTGTTTTCGTATCAATATAACTAGGATGATCTTTTTGCTAAAAAAAAAATAAAATTGCACCACAGTTTGAGATGAATTGGTAGTCAACAACTTAAGGGCAGTTAGACCATTTATTTTTTTTACATATAAATGAAATTTTCTCTAGCATTGTCGACACTGGATCACTCGTCCATAGTAAAAAAACAAAAAGAAATTTTAAAATCACACACATACAAACATTTGCAGTCCATACCCACCGAGAATAGTAGTGTGTTTAATTAAGTATTTTGCATCCACAATCTGAGTGTGTTTAAGTGTTTGCATGTGTGTGGGTGAGTATAGACTGAAAATGCTTGTGAACGTGTGGTGGTAATAAAGTTGTAAAGTATTTTAAAATTCAATAAATTAAATTTGGGTAACTTAATATTTATAGCTCAAAAAACCAAAATAATTAAGCTCCCCAATATATTTTGAAACTTAAAATATAAGTTGGTAAACAAATAAAAGGGGATTCTTATAAAAAATTTCCTTTTGCTTAACCTATACTCCAACTTCGGTAAGTTAAAGTTTTTTTTTTTCCTTAAGCTTTTCGTTATTAACATATTATGTATTTTTGTCATCACTGTGAAAAAAAATCGTGGAGCCGCTCCTGAACAACTTACCAAGTTGTCATAGGAACATAATCAATATTTGTTATGAATTTGACCTGATGTTGAGATACTACTTATGTTTGACCCGCTTGTGGAGGTAGTCTTGTCACTAGTTAGAGGGAGAATCAATGGCAGACACGAGATTTGTACTCATCGGATATCTGAATCACATGTATTTTTATATTAATAACAAAAAAATAGTCTGCAACATAAATAATGCTACTTAATAGTTCTGAGAAAAAGACCACATTGTGTACATATACAAATCGCATTTAATTATATAACTACGATCGAAAAATAGTCGATAACTTAAAATTTGAGAAGTTTTTTTCACACATATATAGAAACTTTATCAACTTTATTTTTTACTCAAGAGACTTGCAAGGACCGATCATATAGAATTTTTTAAATTAATCTGAAAATATTGTATAGCTAGTGGAATAATTGGAAGGTGTGCATTGGCTTGGGCCCCCACTTGCACCTTCTTACGTCGGCCCGCAGGGAGAGTGATATAAATACTCCCTTCGTCCCGCTTTGTTCCGTGGCCTATTTCCTTTTTGGAACGTCCCAAAAAATTATTTATATCTCACAACCTATAATATTTTTTATATTCAATATGGATATTATTTGATAGATCTCAATTTATTTTTTAAATAAAGTTTTCGAAATCATAAAAAAACATTATAGGTTATAAAATATAGACAATTTTTTGAAACGTCCCAAAAAGGAAACGTGTGCAACAAAGTGGGATGGAAGGAGTACTTGATTCGTCCCAATTTGTTTGTCCACTTTTAACATATGTGCCACTCACAAATTGTCCATCTTTGAGAAAAATATTTCTTTTCATGCACGATTCTCAATAAATTTTTCTATCTATCTCTCTCCACTCATTACCCCTTATTACACCAAAAATAATTTTCAAAGATGAGAACTAAACAGGCTCTTTACAGTTTTTACTATTGTGTATAATTTTGAAAATTTTGTCTAAAACACCTAATGGAGATCTATCAGATAAAAGATTCATATTTCATTTACACACACACACACACATATATATATACAGTTATTTTCAAATAAGGGTTAAAATAAGGACCTCCCTATTTCTCTCATTTTCCGATCGAATTTCGATAATCCGAGCCACTCAATGTGTTCAGAACGTGATTTTAAGGGTACCTAAAGGAAATCGGCAAAAAAAAAAAAGACCGGGAAGGGCTTGATTTGCGCAGTTTTTATTTGAACCGTTTGATAAAAACATAACAAAAACTGCTCGGATGAAGCCCTTCCCGGTTTTTTTTTTTACTAATTTCTAGCGAGTACCCTTAAAATTACGTTCTGAACACATTGAGCAGCTCGGATCATCAAAATTTGATCGGAAAAGGGAGGTCCTTAGGAGAAAGGGACTTTATATATATATATATATGAACTAGAAAATGTAAGCAACTTTTTGAGAGGTTGTGCATAGTGAAAGTAGACTAACAGATTTAGATAGAGCGAGTAATAAAGTTATTACTACTATTTCATCCGTATTATTTTGTTTGCTTATATTTTTTTTGAGCCATCTCAAATTATTTGTACTTTTTCAAAATTAGCAATCACCAAAAGCCAAAGTTTAATTTTACCCCTTTAGTTTTGAGGTGAAGGAAATACAGTACCAAGTTCAAAACAAAATCAAGCAAAAGAGTATTTTTGAAAATGTAAACACTTTTAAACCAAAAAACTTTTAGTCAATAAAAAAAGGGGAATTCCTATCATAAGCAAATAAATTGGGACAGAGTGAGTAAATTGGTTTTTATAACCATTATTCGGTAAGGGCCAGCTCATTACGAACATCTAAACTAATCTTAGAGTCGTAAAATTAACAGCCAAACAATCTGGATTTTTTTTTTACTACTAGTGAATGTCAAACCTGTGAACTAGAGAAAATAGGTCCATTACTTGTTGCTATACTCCCACTTGATCAAAATCCTTCAGGGTTTCCTTCATATAACACCTTGAGCTTCAACATGAATTGGAGATCATCAATTTCCCTAGAACTATCAAACTGTGCAGAAAAAATTAAAATAGGAGATTTTATATAAATCTTAACCATAAAACAAAGCATGAGCTAAATGAGAGTTCACGACAAACCTCAAACCTCTCATATATAGTTTTCCGCTTCTTCAAAAACAACGAAACAAACTACTAACAAATTAAGAGCTAGCCCGGCCACCCAAATTAATTGACTACATCTCTTCCCTTCTAAGCTTGTTTAATAGAGCTGTTATAAGAGCATCCCTTTTCTCTGCTCTAGCTTCCTCTCTCGTCCTCCTTTCATCTTCCCTCTCTCTCCACCTCCTCTCCATCGCTACCCTTTCATTCTCCAAAGCTTCCATTGTTTGTCTCCACTCCATCTCCTTCACCCTCCTCTCCTCCTCTCTCCTCTCACAAGCTTTCATCCATTCCATCTCCATTTGCATCTGTTGCTTCATGAACTCCTCCAGAAGCTCCTTCAAACTACTGATCATACTTGTTCCACTAGTACTACTGCCAGTACCACCACCCTTGAGTACTTTCCTTCTCTTCTTGCTGCTTGTGATCTTCTCTCCTCCGTCGCTCTCTTCATTGTCGTCCTCATCGTCCGACGAAAGTTGCACCCCTTTCTTTTTGGGCGCGCTCAGTCCCCCCTCCGCTTCCATCCACAGCATTCTTTGCATCCTCGCACCAAAAATAGTTTGTAGCTCATTGTAAAATGGAAATTGCTGCCTCATTCCTTCTGGCTCCATGGTTTCACATCCCTAATTAAGGCATGCATGCACAACATAAAATTGAGATACACCAAACCCATAATCGTCTTAATTATAACTACACGATTCAGCTTAAACGCACACGTATGGATGCAAAGCATATACTATATATATATATATATATATATGCATGTACTTATCTGTTTTACTAATCAAGGATTACAAATAATTGTTTTTTAGCTGGATATGAATTTCACAATTTTGCAGTCCCATGCCATCTGCCATTTTTTGGTCGAGGTGTATGATTGGTTTTTGTGGATATATACGTCCCTGCACAAGCAAAATTAAAATAATCTGGCTCACAGTATCACAACCCTATATACAACTCAAAAACAAGTAATTAATTTGAAATACAATACACCACAATTAAAGAATCGGATGATTAATAGTTTCCCATTAAAACAACAACACATGCAAATATGTCTATCCACAATCTATACGTAAGCATATCTTAACCACATTTGAATTTTATTTGATTTATTATCCTATGTACCGCTCTTGCTTAGGTTAAAGACATCGAAAATCACTTGCAATTAGTACATATAAAGCCTCAGATCGTTCCAACACATCGTACTAAAAATGATCATCTCAAAATATAACTGCTACCTAAGTGTAAGTGTTTACAGTTGTGTAAATCTGTAAATCTATATCGAATATCAATCCCCTTCACGTAAAGACCTTAAATGCGAACTTCATAGTTTGGAGCCCTATGCTAATAATCGAAACCGTTTAACTTGTTTAAAACGTGTTTTTAAGGGTATCGGCAAAAAATCAGCTCAAATGAATATCGAAAAGTGTTTGATCCAAACAATTTTTCCTTAAAGCTTAGTCCAAACAGTTTATTATAGTATATCGTTAATTGATAGAGTGTTGAAAAGGGATTGAATGCAAGGTTTTGAATAAATTACTACCTTGTATCGAGTGACGAGGTTTTTCCACTTGCACTTGCACTGCTCTGCGCTTCGATTGTAACCCTTTTCCTTCATTTTCGTCGCAATCACTTCCCACAGAAGCTTGTTTCGCTTGGTTTCCATAAACGTGGGATCGAGCTCGGCTCGTATCATCAACAAATCCCTCGTCTCCTGAATACTCCATTGAGGAAATCTATCTCCTGTATCTATATTCACACTAATCTGATGATGATGATGTGGATGACCTTCCATCGCAGAGTAGTACGTCTTGATATAAATATATTTAGAAAAGATGTATAGAGAGAGAGAGAGAGAGAGAGAGAGAGAGAGAGAGAGAGAGAATCGCTTTGGATGCAAGGAAGGTGGTTTGAATTCAACATAAAGAACAAAAAAGATGTGTACAGAGAGAAGAGGAATGATTTATATGGATGGAATGGAGGTGGGGCGGGGGTGGTGTGAAAATAAGGTGTGAAATCGTCAAAAGGGGAAAAAAAGAAGACAGAATGGTTTTTTTTTTTTTTTTTATTTTGGGATTAGGTGTCAAAGGGAGCGCTTTTTATATGGTTTTGTTCAGATTTCTGGAGTTTGAAAACCCAAGATAAAGAAAGCTAGCTTTAAATTGCCCAGGCCCCAGAGTCTTTTCTCTCTCTGTACAGTACAGTTCCCTTCGGTCTCATCTCTCTACGCGGAAACGCACGCATTCTCTCTCTAATCTCTCTCTCTCTCTAGATATGTACCGTTATATGTATAGTACGCTGTCCTGTTATTAGATATTTTGCATTAACTTCTCCTGTAGTTTCTAACAATTTCAGAAATATCCCCTCAGCTTGAAATTAGAACTGTTTTCATTCTAACTCGCGTAAATGGTATAATGGCCCGATTGGATGCGGGATAAGTTTAAGTGTACTATTTATAGAGCGAGATAAGATATAAGAGGTACTATTTATGAAAGGGCCTCACATTGATGTGACTTTTATGGAGGATGAATTAAAAAATACTATCTCTGTCCTATTGTAAATGCTCTTTACGTAAAGTCGTGTCATTTTGACTTTTAAAAAATTATATTTTTCATATTCTTTTTTGAAATTTTTTTTGCACCGTTTTAAAGAACTCATCGAAATCTTTTGAATGATACAAAACAAAGTTAAAAATTAATTCTGAAAGTACTTTATTTTTCGAGGTCAAAGTTACACACGGTCTCCCGTAGGGAGCATTTAAATTGGGATGGAGAGACATTGGTTTGGATGATGTATTAAAAATTGGGATAAAATAGAATTTGATTTGAATGAGATATAAAATGGGGGATTAGAAAAGATGAATGATACAAAAAGATATCAAATAACTCTTTTACCCGTGTGCAATATGAAATTAGATTAAATATAAAATTGAAAAATCAAATAAAATTAATTATTAAGTATTTTTTTTAATTATGGGTGCATTTTAATTGATTATGGGTGCGGGTGCACATGGTCACACATGTACATAATTCATTTTCCTTATTCTTCTTCTCCTCCTTGTCCTTGTCACTATTTGAGAGAGACAGAGAGAGAGACAGAGAGAGAGAGAGAGAGAGCTACGATACATGCCCTCTCTCTAATCATTGGTGAACGTCACGGCTTGGTTAAATCCCTCCCTCCCTCTCCGATCTATTGTAGTAGTAGTTGTTGTTGTTCTTCTTCTTCATCTTCTTGTTTTGATGTCTCTATTTGACAACAATAGAAACCAGAACCAAGGCAGATGAGGAGGGGTAATTTCGTAAAAAAATCCAGCTGGATTAGACCGGATAAATTAGGGATAGGTACAAAGCCATCCATAATTTATCCACCCGTGCCCCTTACGCCCGGATTGAATCGGAAGGCAGATGAACTCATCGGGTGCAAATTTGTGTGCCAAATCAAGCCATAAACATCACATCAAGCCCTCATCCCCCTTTATTACTCATCCACCTAGCTTTGGCTTCATCCAATCGAGCCCTAATGCACCCTGTGTACCCTAAAGTTAGTCCCCTATGAAATTACGTGCAATTTTTAACCTTAAAAATAATGGATTTATTAAAATAATTTTCCATTTTTTGCACCATTTATGGGAATAAAATAATTTTTGGCACCAAAATTATGTGCAATTTTCAACCATAAAAATATTAGATACATATTGCACAAAAAATTATTACGATAACCAAACCAAACCGAGCATGTGATTGGGACGTAAAGCACCAACTTTATGGGCTGAATTAAGGAACATTATTATATATACCAATTACGGGAATTATACGGAGGGGAATAGTTAAACATGCTGTTAGAATGAAAAGAAATTCTATCTTTAAGCTAAATGGATATTTCTGGAATTGTTAGAAACTATAGGAGAGGTTAATGCAAAATATCTAATAACACCACACTATATATATAATGGTACATATCTAGAGGGAGAGAGAAAGAGAACGTATAGAAAAAATTCTCTCAATATACTCTAAAGATTATTTGACCCCACTACGAATTAGTTTTTTTTCTCCATCCGTTGTGTTTTTTTTTTTTTTTTGAATGTCAGATAATATGTCTCCATTCCTTGTATACTCGAGTATATGTGGAGATATTAGATTTCAATGAGCCCATCTCACCTAGTTCAAAGTTTTATAGAAAACCTCAAATATACATGCAATTGTTTGCAACTACACATATCAATTAAAGCTTAACTGCCTAAGTGTTCTTGTACCATTGTGGGAATACTAGCATGTGACTTCGGGGAATTATCCCGTGATATTGATAAATAGACACAATTTTGTGAAAACTAGTACCTTCTGGATGTAACATATTTGTGTCAAGTATGTCAACCTAAAATACTTTGGTGGAAAGAGTAAATGAGAGCTTTCTCTTATTTTAAAATCCTGAGGAGGATTTCTGTGTTCGTCAAACAAACCCAGGGAGATCAGTGCAATTTTACCCAATATTCATTCAACGTCCACATTAGTTCCCATTGCGTGTCGGTGTCGTCAGGCTTACGAGGAAAGATTATTGGATCGTGGTGGGGCTTTATACCCTGTAACCAGTTGTACAAACTTGCTTCACAAGCTAATAGTATGTATATGTATATATATATATATATATACACACACAGTCCGTCTCCCGTAAGGATCACCCTTATTTAATAAAATGCTGACCTCCCATTTTTCGATCGAATTTCGATGATCGAAGCAGCTCAATGTGTTCAGAATGTGATTTTAAGGGTACACGCGAGAAATCAGCAAAAAAAAAAAAACCGGGAAGGGCTTGATCCGAGCAGTTTTTGTTTATTTTTTACCCAACGGTTCTAATAAAAACTGTTTGGACGAAGCTCTTCCCGGTATTTTTTTTTGTTGATTTCTCACAAGTACCCTTAAAATCACGTTCTGAACACATTGAGCGGCTCGGATCTTCGAAATTCAATCGGAAAATAGGAGAAATGACGAGGTCCGCATTTTAACTAAAATGAAGACCCCCTCAGGGAGACTGACTATATATATATATATATATATGTATATATATATGTATATATATATGTATATACACATACAGTTAGGATCAGGAGGTGTGGACCGGAGCTCCGGTCCGCACCTCCCCGTTTCTCATATTTCTCAATTGAATTTTGATGATCCAAGCCGCTCAATGTGATCAGAACGTGATTTTAAGGGTACCCACGCAAAATCAGCAAAAAAAATGACTGGGAATGGCTTGATCTGAGCAGTTTTTTTCTGAACGGTTCAGAAAAAAACTACTCAAATCATTCCCTTTCCGGTCATTTTTTTTGCTGATTTCTTGCGGGTACTCTTAAAATCACGTTCTGAACACATTGAGCGGCTCGGATCATCGAAATTCAATCGGGAGAGGGGAGGTGCGGACGGGTGCGGACCGTAAGGGTGTGGACTTGATCCGGACTGTATATATATATAGTTCCCTTCAGGTAAGGGCGCCCTCATTTCAAATAAATGCGGACGTCCTTTTTCTTCCATTTTCTGATCAAATTTCGATAATTCGAGCAGCTCAATGTGTTTAGAATGTGATTTTAAGAGTACTCGAAAGAAATTAGCAAAAAAAATGACTGAAAATGGTTTGATTTGAGCAGTTTTTATTTGAAACGTTCGATAAAATACAAATAAAAACTGCTCTGATCAAGCCATTTTCATTTTTTTTTTGTTGATTTCTCGCGAGAGTACCCTTAAAATCACGTTCTGAACATATTGAGCAGCTCGGATCATCGCAAATTGGTCGAAAAAGGGACGCCCTTAATATAGTAAAAGCGTCTTTACTTGAAGTTTTGTGTATATATATATATACATATAGAGGAATTTTCAAGTGAGAGATCCCTCATTTTGTAAAAATGAGGGACTTTCATTTCTTGATCAAAATTTTAAAATCCAAACCGTTCAATGTGTGCAGAACATAATTTTAAAGGTCCCCGCGAGAAATCAGCAAAAAAAATGATCGGGAAGGGCATCATCCGAGCAATTTTTTTTTAAACCGTTCAATGAAAACTGCTCAGATGAAGCCCTTCTCGGTCATTTTTTTTGCTGATTTCACACGGGGACCCTTAAAAATCACATTCTGATCACTTTGAGCGGCTCGAATCATCGAAATTCAATCGGGAAGGGGAGTCCCGCATTTTAATAAAACGAGGGATCCCTCACCGGAACGGTTCAAGGGACACCTAAAAAAATACCTAAAAAAAACACCCATAATCTTAATCTCATAGTTCCCGATCAAAATTTTATAATCTGAACCGTTCAATGTGTGCAGAATGTGATTTTAAGGGTGCCCACGAGAAATTAGCAAAAAAAATGACCGGAAAAGATTTGATTTAAGCAGTTTTTATTTGAACCGTTCAATAAAAAACTGTTCGAAACTGTTCGGATCAAGCCTTTCCTGGTCATTTTTTTTTGCTGATTTCTAACGGGTACCCTTAAAATCACGTTCTGATCACATTGAACGGCTCAGATCATCAAAATTTGATCGGGAACTATGAGGTGTTTTTTTAAGTATTTTTTTGGGTGTTCCCGGAACCGCCCCGTATATATATATATAATAAAATACAAAGGTGTGGGGACCACACAAACACGAATTGAAAGAATAGCTGAGATTGCTTTGATCCAAAGGCTGTTGTGCATCCTCCTATTCTCAGTTAAGTATCCACATTCTTTGAACATATTACATTTGTGCCATCGTAGGTCTGAAAGTCGAAACACATAGCTTCCACGTTCATTTCAAAATTCAAAATTACTCTCTCTCTCTCTCTCTCTCTCTCTCTCTCTCTCTTCCAAACCCTTTTCATATCTACCCCCAGGATGGGGAGGTTGCGAGCTTTAGATCTGATGGGGGAATCAATTTCACAGTTAAGACTACAATGTTGGTGAGTCGTTCTCGCTCTCTCTTTCATTTGTCTTTTCCCATTTTTTTTCTTTTTTATTTTGTGGTTTTAATCTTTGCGCCTCCTTTCAATTTCTAACTGTCAAAACCATTAGCAATCTCGCTCTTTCTTCTTTTTGGAAATCCACAGATTTCGCAAATCAAGTCGATATCAACTCCGGTCGGGAATCCGTGAATCCGCTCTGATCAAATCAAGTGGATATCATCGAGATTTACCACCGCTACTGTGGTACAAATTATGAATTTTGCTTGATTTAGTTAATTTGTTCTTGAATCTTGATTAATTGTAGTTTTTTGGGGTCGATGGTTCGATATGATTTCTGGGTTTGTGTGCATGTCCGAGGATAATATTTGTTGGAATTCAAGCTCATTGCTTTTATTTTATTTTTTTGGGTAAGTCAAGCTCATTGCTTGGTAGTTAAAACTGGGTATTTGAGCAATGTTTATGTAGGCAGTTCTTTGATTAGTTTTTACTATAAATGTAGTGAGCTAAGGTATGCGTACGAAGTGTTTGATGAAATGGCTGTAAGAAATGTACTGTCGTGGACAAAACTGCAGTTATAGCGTTCGGGTGCCGCAGCCGCGATGCTGTCCCCATCGCAAGATATGGCAATTGGCAAATTATAATCTTGGATCTGAGTCATCTGACTAAGCTGGGAGCTGGGGTGTTGGAATTTTGGTATTTTGTTTCCAGTTAAGTCGTATACAACGTAGTGTAAGTTTCTCATTGTTGGTTTTTGATGTGGGATCTAGATTTCTTGTGCCTATTTAATTTTGGGTGTTTGGTCGTAATTTTGAGGGGTTAACTGACAACTAGGATTGGAAAAAAGGGATTGTGATTGGTGCCAGAATTACCTCTTATGCAGCAGCACATGCATGAACTAGCAATCATGATAGAGGTGATCTTACTAGAACCATACGACTTCTGCTTCGCTTGTCTCTTCTCCTCTCATTTCAGTCAATGTATTTCCTTATGTTTACACTAGATTTGTGAATCGGATACTTTCGTTATTTTTACTATTATGAGTCATCATTTGTTCCAACAAACCTTGTGTTGAAGGTGATGTTTAAGATCATTAGAGCCTATGTGAAGTACTGATATACAGAAACTCACCACATGTTTGACAAAAGGCCACGATGAAACCATCGGTGGACTAAAAAATGGAAGCAACAAATTGATATATTCTATTTCTGTCTTTGATTTGTTGAGATATCAAAATAGTTTTGTTTATGTATGCCTTTACCATAAGTTTTTCCTTTATGAACATCAATTTCAATTGCCTTTCAAGTGTTTGGCAAAAGGTCCCAACTAACATATCCTGGCCTTATGCTTTCAAATCATTTTTTGTCTCATATTCAGAATCTTCAACGAAGTATTTACGACTTTCATTTTCTATTGTAGCCATTGGATTTGACTAGCAAAGTGAATTCGGCTTCAAGTAATGAAGATTAAATCAAGAACTTCAAACAACAGCACTCAGCTTCTTATCGAACCATCATACCCTATAAATTCTGCTTCAACTAATGAAAATTAAATTGTTGTTTGGTTGAGTTTTCTTTTTTGGTTGTCAACTCTTACTACAAGTCAATCGTATGGTGCGATGATTCGCAGATCTAATACAAGACACCAATAGTTTGGATGTGCTATTGCTGCTTGGTTTAAATTTTTTACCTGGTATTTACTTGGATTCCATAAGCAAATCGATAGTTCTTTGTAGCTAGCTTAAAAGTTTAGTTGGGGGAGTGCCGTAGGCACAGGTAATTCTCTTTCATGCCACCGAGAAGAGGATCACATACTACACACTAATGAATCGATTTGGTGTTTGAGCCATTAGCAAGTGCCGTAGGCACGGACAATTCCAAATCAAGGTGGGTAGTGTCGTAGACACGGACAACTCCTAGTGTATATATATATATATATATATATATATATATATATATATATATATATATATATATATATATATATATATATATATATAAACATCTAAAAAATATCTCATAGTTTTCGATCCAATTTTGATGATCGGATAGTAAAAGTTTGATCGAGAACTATGTGATTGAGATTTGGGATGTTTTTTTTAGATGTTTTTATAGGTGTCCTTGGAATCGCCCCGATATATATATATGTGTGTGTGTGTGTGTGTGTGTGTGTGTGTAAATATACTAGTGTTTGCCCGTGCCTACAGCACTACGCATCCCGGTTGGAATTGCCCGTGCCTACGACACTTGCTATCTAGTGGTTTAAACACTAAATCGATTCATGAAAGAGAATTACTCGTGCTTACGACACTCCCCCAACTTACAGGGGTGGAGGTAGATCTAGGTTTTGAATCAGCAACAATCTGTGGTGGGTGAACGTGAGTGGGCCACGATTAGGAGGTGACAACAGGGATGGAGGGTGAAGTGATAACTTGAGTTTAATTGGGGGGTGGGGGTGTGTGGTTGCCTCTCGCCTCTTTACTAGATGACCTGGGTTTAATTTTATTTTTTTTCATCCGACCAGGGTTTGAAATTTAAAAATGGGTTTGAGTAAGACTAAAAGATTTTGATACTAAAATGAAAGCCTTATAATCAAAAATTAATTACAACCCTTTATATAAAATGATCAGAAAAATAAGATCTTTGTACCAGTTCAAACGGATTGAAAATTGGAACAATTAATCTTGTAACTATTTTTTTATAATATATAAAAGTCTTAAAAAAAATAGTTAAAAGATTAAGTGTTTCAATTTTCAATCCGTTTGAACTGGTACAAAGATTTTAATTAACTGATTATTTTACCACAAAAGGTCGTAATTAATTTTTTTATTCTAAAGCCTTTCTGTTAGAGCCCTAAGATAACTATAGAACCAAATATAGTTATAAGATTAAGATAAAATAAGAGCCTTATAATCAAAAATTAATTACGACCCTTTAGGATAAAATGATCAGGAAAATAAAATTTTTGCACCGATTCAAACAAATTGAAAATCGGAACACTTAATCTTTTAACTATTTTTTAATATATAAAACTCTTTTGGATTTAGGCGTTGAATGCACGCTATTTCTTAAACATGCCATAAAAAATTTGGACAAACAATGTAAGTTATTTACAAAGATACCATTGATTTGTATGTGAAGGATGGAGAAATCTAAACCGTTAAATTTGTTTGTATGGGTAGATAAAATTTGTGTCAATAAGAAATCTGAATCGTTGAGAAAGAATATTCCTAAAGAATATTCATAAACACTTTTGTGTTTTATTAGATAGATGAACAGAAGTCTCAAACTATGAGTTCCACTAAGGGATCCCGCAATCAAAAAATTTTGTCCTCATTTGAATTTTTTTTGCATTTGTTAGTTTTCTGCTAAATTTTTGTAGGTTATTGATTTGTCTCGACGGGAGGAATCAGAAAAGTAATTTTTATTTTTTTACTTTTACCCAAGTATTTCGAGAAATAACCACTTTTTGGCACAAAAAAAAAATCACTTTTTGGCTTAAAAAGTGGTTATTTCTCAAAATACTTGGATAAAAGTAAAAAAAAAATTATTTTTCCGATTCCTCTCGTCGAGACGAATTAATAACCCACAAAAGTTTGACGCAAAACTAACAAATGTAAAAAAAATTCAAATAGGGACAATTTTCAGATTTTAGTTAAGTTTAAGTTAAGTTCATAAGAAAGCAGTACGAACTTTAGATTTGAATTGTTGGATTGTGTTTTTAATGGTTCATATCCGCGGACGATATTTGACTGATAAGAATATTATATATATTGGGTGTTGCTAATGTCAAAATTAATTTTTTAAATGCTCAACATTTTTGTGCATAGAAAAATCGTATCACGTACAAGTTAAAAGCTCTAAGCATCCACAATGTAATAATCAAAACAAAAGAGTTGCTAAAATTAGTAAATGTTTGCTTAAAAAAGTGCTCATATTGTAATAAACAAACTTAGTAACCTCTTAGCAACTTATTAAATTTTGGCTATTGGATAACCAAAACTAGCAATATTTTGCTAATAATCAAATTTAATTATCCCAACATTTTCTCAATCAAGTACAACCATCATGGAAAAGTGAAACTCACTCTCCATAAAGCAAATACTTTATTAATAAGTGAAGCCACTCTCTACTTTGGTGAGTGATTGTACATTTAGCAAATGTTTTTTACTTTCACTTAATTGAGCAAAAATGCTACCCGTGTATTATTTCCATTTTCTTTAAATTATTGTGAATATGGAAGACTGTATTTTGAATTTGAGTTATGTGTTATCCTGCAACTAGTGTTGCTTGAAATTCACATTTAAGATTCACCATGAACCTGTCTCTGTACTTCTAATTGGCTGGAATTCTCAATAAATTCACCCAGAGGTAAGGCTTCCTTCAGACAATTGACTTCTCAAGGTTTTACGTTACTCACTAGGATTGAATTCAACTCGGAGGTTTGATTCCCTGAATTTGAGAAGCTCTATATATAGTTGCATTGAGAATATATCCCTTCCATCTCATTTTCTGCAATTATATCTCTTTGATCTTCATTAAATATTAATAGCGACTGATAAGTCATTGGCATCTAAAATTTGGCTCTTCTTGAATTGGGCAATGTCTGAGCAATCTTGGTTTTGATGAGCCATGACAATTGGGCCTAATGAGTCATCAATCCATGAGTCCAACCCATGTACCAAGTCTAATGAATTAAGCCTCATTAATCCCCTAGCTCGTATGTCAGTCACCAACTCAACTAGATGGTTGTCTCTGGGACTAGAGAAAATTGATCATCCATCACCCTCCTGCCATTTTCCTCCACCACTTTTAGCCAAGCCAGACTTTTGTTTTTTAAGTCTTGGTCTTCCTTAAATTCTGATCGACCTCCAAATCCTTGATGGCTGATTGGGCTTACACTAGAAAATATTGGTAACATAATAATATGTTCTAATATTATGCTAACATAATAAGCAAAGAACCAAACAGCCCTCTCCGTAATAATGAGAGCTTTTCTTGTGGCTTAACATTCGTGATTTGACTTTTGTTTATCTTAGCATGGAATATCATGAAATTACTTTGATAAAACAAAACAAATAATTCAGATCAAATGTATTATTATTTTTGTTCGTGTTTCTATTGATATCTGATTTAAACACAACAAACTTAATACACAAAACAAAATTAACAATTCCAATCAATCTTTATTTTTTTTTATGAACCCACGCGCTATGAAACCCCCGTATTTCTCCTCCACTTTATAAAAGTTGGACAAAAGCAGCAGAAGGCAAAGCAAAACTAAAAAGAAAATCTTTAGTTCATATTGAAGGCTAGGATTTTGATCGATATGGGGTCATCAATTCACAAGTCAGTCATTTGATCGAAAAATTAATTAATCAAATTGACGTGGTATACTCTATCGTGTTTGTTTTGTCGCCCAACACAGCCGTCACGTGGCCTTCATGCAGGGCTTCCAAATCCAAAGGGGTTTTAGAGTTGATGATAGTTTTGGACCCACTGTTTTGGGTGATCATGACTGAAAATCGGACTGGGAAACCCAGCCAAGCAGGGGTGCTTGGCAGGGGTGTCGAGCGTATCTCGGTTGTCCAAAAGTGTTTTGAACGGTCCAGATGCAAAGGTAACAAATGCATTTTTAAAAAAAGAAAAGGTAAAGGAAAAAGATGTTTCAATCCAGGCCGTTGATTCCGAAATGAATGGCAGGATTGACCGCTCGGCAGGATCTCCGGTCCAAAACTGAAATCTCCACCCTTCAGCGTGGGTAAATTTCACTCACACCCCTTAAGGTTTGCAGTGAAGATATTGGCACCCCTAAAATACTGAAATTTACTTTCCACTCCTTATATATATACACACACACATGGTTCTCTTAAACCCAATTGTTAGTCAAGAGTCTAGTCAACGTGAATGTCAGCAGTTAGAACTCTTAAATTGCCCACATTCACCGCGCAATTCTCAAGTCTAGTACTACATGTGTTCGTACGTTGTTCAAGAGTTTGAAAATAGATTTTCCAGCAAGCAAACACCAACCTGCTTTTCAAAATAATGCATTATTTTAGTTTTTCAGCTATGTTCAACAAGATTGTTGAAACATCAAGAACTCAGCAATATAAATCCTTTCTTCGTATGCATGATATCAAAGTTTTGTTGTTGTTGTTTAATCTGTATCTTTTATTACTGGATTCTGAAATTCATTCCCTGTACATCTAAATCAAAAGAGAGATTCTTCTTATTATTTGCCTTCAAGTTGAATTGAGGGGTCCGTGTTCTTTTGACTAGCCCAATTTCGAAACCTGCTTAAAATTTTAACCCACAACACCTCTCTAAAAAAGACCTAGCCGCCTCTCTTCCTACCCCTCACTTCCCCTAGGGTTTTCATCACCCGTATGCGGTGAATACGGGAGGGGAGGGCGTTACTTGTGATGGGTTTTTTCCTTCTTCCTTAATTGTTGATCGTTTTAAATAACTCTTCCTTTTCAGTGGGGGATTTTCTCTCTTGATATCAAATCTAAGAGTTTATTCGTGATTTTCTCTCTCTCGACTTCCCCTTCATCATTGAGGCGCTAGTGTAGATTCTGACCGTGGTGGAGGTTATGGTTCTATGACAAAGGAAGGCAGCGGTGGTGGCTCTCTAATGATGAATTAGATCAATTGGCTTGATGGCCTCACAAGTACATCTTTTCAGCTCTCACATGTACATCTGCTCTGACCTTCCCCGTTCTCTCTCTCCCTCCCTGTCTCACCACGACAGACCCCCCTCTCTCTCTCCTTCTCTCTCAGTTGCATAGGTTCTGCATGTCTCTGCATCTTCTGCTATCTATTCCCTCTCTCCGGCAGTCCTCAAGTGTATTGAACAAATTAATGGTGGGTTTGATTCCTCTTTCCAAGATTTTTGTTTGATTAGATTTGGTAATTTTTTTCCTACACGCATAATTTGGCTCCCTTCTCCATTTAGGGCTTTTTACATCACATATGATTCTGTAAACATGTGTTTCTGTATAAAGTATTCCAGATCTCCTTATTCTACTTGGTAAGAAGAGTTTCGTGGTTTCCTTAGGAACTCTCTCGGATTCACCGACCCATCTGACAAAGGTAAGAAATCCATCCCTACAGTAGTAATCTTGCTTTCAATCTTGTTGTGTTTTGCTTCTTTCGTTTGTTTAAACTTACTGAAATTTTTCGTTTTGATTATTTTTGTTCGTCTTTGTTTTGCTTTTGATTATTTATTTATTTTCCCATGTCAGCCTATTTCCAAAGCTGTCTCGCCAAAAGATTCGAAAACCTCCCAACCCCTAACTGATAAGTTGGATTAATATTTTTTGGGTGTTGATGTGTCCTTTTTTACATAGGTCATCTGATCATGATTCCAATTTGTGCTTTTTTATATTGTGTGATTTTTTCATTTTGTAATTCAGTATGGCGTACACATTTGAGAACTTAATTTGAAATATTGGTATCAGTTAAGATTGATGCACAAAATATGGATGTTGATATTAATCATAAGTATGTGGAATTTTTTGAATTATAAGAGGCTAGGACGATATTAATCTCAAGTTCATATGTTGAGAAGATCGATGGGAACCATTTGACGTTGCAACCATGGTGGAAAAACCTTTGTTTACTATCACAATACAGATCTAAGCCTCATCTTTTCCATCAATTTATTGCCACACTTCATTGGAGCCTGTTATACAAGGAACAACATTTCTTTATGTTGGTTTCACTTGTGTTAAAGCTTCCCATATTAGAAAATCAGGTTTTGTATTTTTTTTTTCTTCATTTATGTGTTGTTTCTCGACATGCTGTAGTTTTTTAACAGTATTTTAGCATCACTTAATTAGTTAGCTTACTATGTGCTTAAGTTTCTAATTGTTATTTTCTTCGGCAACTAAACTAGCTATAGTTTGAGGAGAAAATAATTTGAAACTTGTGTAGTCAGTAATTTATTGGTGTCCTCTGCTGAGAAAATAGTTTTTTTTTTTGGGTAAATTAGCTTGAAATTAAAAGAGGTTAACCGAATGTACAGCTTACAAGAAGCATACTCCAGGAGGAAAAGAAAGGAAAAAAAAAGAAGATTGAAAAAAGTGCGATAACCCATGCACAACCCGCATAGAGAGTAGGATAGAGTAAATAACATAACAAAAGTGCCATGTGTGATGAGATCATATTCCCGTTGCACTATCTAAGGGGTTATGATAAGAAGTGATACTATTAGTAATAACATGAAATTGAAATTGAACTATTACTACCTGGCACATCCCGTCAGGTTAGGAAATCAAATAAATAGAAACGGCCAGAGATGACAAAATGATAACCAACACTGAGGACTAGCAGCAACAAAGCAATACGGCATCAAGAGAAGCAGAACAGCTACTACAGAGGAACATGGCACCAAGAGAGGGCTCGAACCAGAGATGCCTGCATCCGATAGGGGCCCCACCCTACACACCACGTCCATTCCATCCGGCCTATAACTCCCTCATCCAAGCCTAAGGCTCGCCAGAAAACAACCCGCTCTCAGCCCACTAACAATCACCATAGACTCCAGAGATGGGATAAACAAACCAAGCTACTAATACTCCAACCAACCCAGAGAACAAGCATAATACCTACTTCTAAAAGAACAACTACTATAGAGTGACTAGGAACCAAGAAGAGGCTCAAATTGGAGATGTCGACATCCGACAAGGCTACGCTGCACACCACGCCCATTCCATCCAGACTGCCAGTCCCTCAACCTAATCCCCTAGGCTCGCTAAAATCTAAAAGAGAGACAGAAAGAGGAGCCACAAAAAATGGCCACTCAAACCGCAGGTGAACCAAGCTACCCCTTTCAATCAGTGCATAACCACCAATCTAATCAATGACAACCAACGAAGCTACCCCTTTCAATCAGTACACGACTACCAATCTAATCAATGACAGCCTCAGAAGCTACCATTTTCAATCAGAGCCCAACCATCGATCTAGTCAATGGCAGCCGCGAAGCTACCCCTTTCAATCAGCGCGAAACCCCAATCTAATCAATGATAGCCCCGGTCACAACCATACTACGCATGACCACCGGGCTAATAAAACAAAGGAACTAGGGATTTATAGAAGCTCAACAAAGAGCTTGATGAGTTCAGTAACTAAACTAAACATGGAATTTAACGGAGCTCCACAACAAGATGCACAGCATATGAGCCCCAAATTGGGCAAAGTGCCCAGTAACTAAACTTGGCATAAACATGCCATAATCTCTACAGCTTGAATAAAAACATGTGTTTTAACAACATGTCCTAATTGAGGTAACTAATTCCAAGTGGCACCTGGACCACTAGTGGCAAGCATTGCCCTTGGGAGAATGGAAGCACGTGGTCTTCCTGCACAACACAAAAGAGCCCACGGTTTTCTATAACCCCAAACCAGGATACTAAGGCCCCGTTCCAGAACACCTTCTTAAAAAATAAGTACTTATTTCACATTTTCAAACTCAAAAATAATGTAAATGAAAAATAATTTTTCAATTTTTTTTGCATCGTATTAAAGATCTCAATGAGATCTATCAAACAAGATCCATATTGCATATTTTTAGATTTTAATAAGCCTATAATTTTTGAGCTTGAAATTGCCTTCTTAAAAAATAAGGACTTAAAACCCGTTCTGGAACGGGGCCTAAGAGCATCTCCTACTCATGTTCCATTCTTTCATTTGATAGTATGGAATTTCTTTAATCCATCCTCTCAAGCCTTTTCTATTTGAGAGGATGAGATTTTGATCCTCTATATTTAGAGGATGTGAGAAAAAATATGTAGGATCTCCTCTAAAATCACTTTATGAATAAATAGAAAATCTGTGGTTGGAGTAAATAGAAATAGTAATTTTCTCTAAAATCGCTTTATGAATAAAATAAAATATTTTGATACTCTATAGAGTATTGGATTGAAAATGCTCTAACCCCCAATACTCCATGGCAGACACCCATCTTAATTCTCATCCGGCGTTAAAACTTCAAACAACTCTAAAAACAAGAACAATAGCCCTGTTGTAGAGATAAATCCAAAGCCTTTTACCTTTTATGACGACGTCAAAACGGGGAAATCTGCCACCATTGTTCTGCATGAGATTACCACTGTAGAATGCACAAATCGCCGGTTGATTCTACACCAGATTTCGTTAAAACTCGTAGCTGCGTTACCCGAGAGCCCAGGTGTTGATCGGCTCCCAACTGTTCAGAACCACACCACCGGACGCCATGGCTCTCAAGACCACGCAACCCATGACAGAAATTGACCGATCAGAACTTTGAAATTACCTCCAAATCAGATTTAAGGGTAGCACCCTGGATTGACCCTCTCTGAGATTTACCGACTCTATATGGATTCTCCGATCGACACCGGAAAAGACCCGTGAAAACCCACTCTGATTAGCAGGAATAGCAGCACCATTTGATTCTGATGAGCTCCTTGATTTCTCCGAATCCTCCGAAGGAATAGACTGTCAAGAAATCATGAAGATTTTGTGAATTTGTGAATTTATCTGTGAATTTGTGAGTTTGTGGATCTGCTCCTATGGAGGATTTAATTAGGGAAATCCACTTTCTCTCTCTAGCAGTTCTAGAGAGAAGGCAGAGCCCCCTCGAGGGGTTGCCAGTGCTTTTTACCTCGAGAAAATAGTTTTGCTCTGTAGGCAGTTGATTTGTATGTGTTATTGAGCTCATTTTTTCCTAAAGGGGGACAGATTATATTTGTTGCCGTCTGTACATTTGAGTTTGGACTAAAGCGCATGGAAGAGGAAGAGGAAGCAGTGCATGGTCCAGTACTCCTATCTGATGACGACAAAGAGCACAAATGAAGTGATGATGATGATGGCGATGATGAAATCGATGTTAAGAAACTGCGTGAATATGAATTAAGTAGGCAGAGGAAAATACCTGATGCTGTTGCTTTCCCCATGCATGAGATACATAGATTAGTATTAGCTTTGCTAGCATACTGGTTCAAAACATCGTTTCGTTATTTCTTCGTCTGAGAAAATAAACTACTATCTTGTGATCTTATTATTACTAATGCTTCGTATTTTTGCTCAAGTAATCTGCTGCTTCTACTGTAATTCCTTACAATCAACCTTTTTTTTGTGCACTCTATTCTAAATAGCCTAGACTAATCAAAATAGGCTTTAGCTAGATGAATGGAAGGACAAAAGAATTTGACCAAGTTATGATTAATCGTCAATTAGCTGCTGCTGAAAGTAGTTTAAGATCTTTCATGGCGGCAGTCCAACGCTGCGCAAGTAGTGTGGTTATTTTCCTGAGGCTTGTGATAGAATGGTAATAACTATGTCAAGTGCAGAGGGTGCTTCCTACAAAGGGCTTTAGCAATGTATTGAAACTGTTACGGCTGAGGTTCGTACCTAGCAAACTAATAACTAACTATTCAGGTTTAAGTGCACCAGAACCACCTATCCTTGTACAACTCAATTACATGGACGACACATGGTATTTTTTTCTACCTTATGTGGCACTATTACCGGCATTTGTAAATATGCCGCTAAAAACATCATACCTTTACTGGCATTTGTTCCATCTTTACCGACGTTTTTTGGGCATTAATCCCGACACTTTTCTAGACGGCATTTCTAAAAATACTGGTAAAGGTGGTACTAATGTCGGTAAAATTATTACCGGCATTTTTTGACCACTTTTTCTGGCATTTGTTAAGTGCTGGTAAAGCCACATTTTCTTGCAGATATGCTTATCATTTCTAATTACGAAAATTGCATTGTTCTCCCCTCTTCTTTCATCAAAAGTTCCGGTCTCCATCAATTATACTTCAACCCCAACTATAAGAATCTCAAACATTTGAATTATTTTTCTTCTTTTTTTTATTCACCACCAAAAATTAAAGATAATGCATGAAATGCATATGCGGGTCTCACACATAGCATATCAAATTTGCGTGATTGGTTGACATACAAAATGGTTTTAATGGGCAGGAAAATAGAGATGTGATGTCCCAACCTTGAAATCTTCGATATTGTGCAGCTTTGTGGACTGAACTAGTAGCTTGTCAAGGCTCTACGGGTTAGCAGCCCAAGTGGCTGAGCATTTGGGCTGATTGGTACGTGTTGGGCCAGACTATCATGTTGATTTATGGAAAAATGACGGCCAATGATGTGTTTTGATAATTAATATCCACTAAGGATATGCTGAAAACATTTGTTAATGCTGAAAATGTCCTTAGTAGGTATTAATTATTGAAACACGTCATGGGCCGTCATTTTCCCCTGATTTATTGCGTGTAAGCCCAAGTGTCAGGATCCAACAACTAGGTCGGGCTGAACCGAATCGGAAAATATTCAACCTGAGTTGAAATAGCTAGAATTTGCGTAAAAGCCAAGGATCAATTCATTCCCGTTGTTGTTTTTCTTTTTGATCAGCTAGTTGTTCACGTTGTTGAAGATATAAATAATAAAGTTGTGCCCCTCTCTCTTACAGCTAAGTTTTTAGATGAGTTGGTGGCTAATAATCAAATATGGTATCAAAATAGACAATAGATCATGTGTTCAAGTCACACCATCTACCTAATGTTAAAATATTTACACGTGTTTAGCTATGTTATTGATACATATTAGATTTTAGAAAAAAATAATTTATTAGTATTTTATTTTATGGCTAATTTATTAGTATTTTATTTTATGGCTTTAGTTTTAGTAGTATTTTGTTAGGAATCTTATAATTTAGGATTGTTAACATACAATTATTTAGTCTCCTAATTTAGGTTGAGACAATTTCCTATTTTATGTTTTCTTGTTTTACAAAAATTAGGGTTGCTTCCTAATATTTTTATTCCTTTTTAATTCTAGGGTGGCTACTATTATATAAGAAGATTGTAGCCATTAGGGTAAGGGAGTTGTTTATGATTGAATTAATGAAAATTTGAGAAGTTTTCTCATTATTGTGTGTTCATAGAGGGAGTACCTCTAGTTCATTCTTATTCATGATTGTCCTCGTTGCGCGTTCTTCTTTTTCAACACGCCTCCCTGCAACAGTTGATATCAGAGCCTGCGCTTAATTCCGGATCATGGTGCGACAAGGAGTTCGTGATGGTCGTTATGTTGTTGCCTATGAACGAAGTAAAGCTACACGAGAAGCACGAATGGAGGAGAGGTTTCAACAACTTGAGCAGCGGATGGAGGAGACATTTGGAGCTCTGACCGATCAAATTGCTGCCTTGTTTGTTGGTAGAAACTCACCTCGCCATCGTCCGGTTCAACATCAGTTTCTGAAAGAGCAGGAGATGTCAAATGATGTTTCTATCACCAAACCTTTGCCTGGTAACCATCAATCGTGGGGGAGGACAATGATGGATGAAACTACCATTAAGTGGCTATTCACATCAAATATTATTCCAGATCTAGTTGTAAATTGGAGTAAGCCGCCTATTTTTGATGAGGAATTATTCCATGATGTGAAGTTTGTGATCATTTTGCATAAAGATGATCATCTGCATTTCGTATTGGATGCTAGTACAATCTTGGCGCCGTTGCAATCAAAATCTACCTCTGCCATTAAAGTTTCATCTAAATGTAACCCAATATTCACATGGTTAGGTGTTCAAATATTTGGCCTCTTCGAGGAACAAAGTGAAGACATGGTCCATGGCAATTTTATTGGATTTACTTTTATTGATTCTTATGCGTTTGAAGACCACTTGTGAAAATTCAAGTTTGAGAAAATCAATTTGAAGTATAAGATTGATGTGGACAAATTACGACGAATTCAATTATATAAACTCGAGGGCGGGTTTCTTCAAGCCGAGGAGGTTAATAATGCAGATTAGATTTTCGAAAAAAATAGTAATTTATTAGTATCTTATTTTACAGCTTTAGTTTTAGTATTTTGTTAGGAATCTTAGCATAGAATTATTTAGTTTTTTAATTTACGTTGAGTCAGTTTCCTATTAGATGTGTTCTTGTTTTACAAAAATTAGGGTTGCTTCATAATATTTTTATTCCTTTTTAATTCAAGGCTGGCTACTACTATATAATCTAAGAAGATTGTAGCCATTAGGGCAAGGGAGTTGTTTATGATTGAATTAATGAAAATTTGAGAAGTTTTCTCATTATTGTGTATTCATAGAGGGAGTACCTCGAGTTCATACTAGCTTATTCGTGATTGTTCTTATTGCGCATTCTTCTTTTTCAACATGCTTCCTTGCATCACTTATGGAGGAGAGTGTAACGCCCCGATTTTCCAAGGAATTTCGGAAGCATTAACCCTAAAATACACTGAATTTTATAAACTACTAGGCCCCTATTTGTCGTTATACAAAATGTAAATAAAAAAAATATACAAAAAAAAATCTAACATTTTATTTAAACATCTTCAGAGCAACTCTAGTCTGGATTTAGATTTCAAGCATACTCGGTCTCCACTTTTGGTATTCCTTATGTGTCAAACAACTCAACCATTGAACCCTGCACCCTCTGGCAAATTGATCGCCAAAGCAAACGATTTACCATGATACAAACGTATCCGTGAGTGATAATTCACCCAATAGAATAATCTCAATCCTACCAACCATTTACTCTACATTTAGCAGATCAACAATATATCAATTCATAGGAGGTACAGAATAATAACACATCGCCTATTCCTTTACTATCCATTATCTTACATGAAATCTAAGGATTCTCTCCACGAGATCCTTTCCTCCCACATCCACCAACTTTGACCGTCCTATAGAATAACTCTCCCTTTATTTGTCCTGTACTACGGTTCTAAGCGAACACTACTAAATTATGTACTCAGCCAGGATTCGCCTACAACCATAATAAAGGAACAGCTCACCATGACAACTCAGTATTAGAGGTCGCACTATCTCATTGTCAGAATTCTTTATCGTCTCTCAACTCTATACACTGGGTACTGTACCATACCCCTAATCTACACTCTGGTACTATACCGTATTCAGGGATCCTTTACCGTTTTCCAAAATACTATACCCGGAGTACTTTACAGTTCTCCACACACACATTGGGTACTGTACCGTATTTAGGATCCTTTACCGTATCCCAAATATTGTACCCGGAGTCCTTTACCGTCCTCCACACACACATTGGGTACTGTACCGTATTTAAGATCCTTTACCGTATCCCAAATACTGTACCCGGAGTCCTTTACCGTCCTCCACACACACATTGGGTACTGTACCGTATTTAGGATCCTTTACCGTATCCCAAATACTGTATCCGGAGTCCTTTACCGTCCTCCACACACTCTGAGTACTTTATTGTACTCGGGGTTCTTTACCGTCCCCCAACTCAACTAAAAGTACTTTACCGTACTAGGGTCCTTTACCGGCACCCTACATCCTCAATCAACTTTACCATTTTATCCTTTATTTATCCACGTCTATATGTTTACTATTCGAAACCATCCCATAAACCTAAGTGCAGTCTAGCACGAACAACATGATACATGATACGCACACAAGATTGTAAGATCTTGGGTGCTCAAATCCTTCAAATTGCAACGTTTCTATGCTCATTGGATCGCTAAGTCAAATTTTGCACGTAAGGTGTTTTGCTGAGTCTTTCAGGTAAAACGAGCGATTAAGGCGGTTCTGCGTGCCAAAGGATGTTCGGGTAGTACATTGGTGTCCAACCACTCGAGTCCATAGAAGTGGTGTCGCCAAATCCTTGGACCTTGCGACAATGTCTTATATGAAGCTCAACCAGTTCAGCAAGCTAGATCTTCATTTCTGCACAATGTTATCGATCACTAGAGTGAAGTTATCGATAACATTGCCCCATGCCTGTTCTACAAGCACTCTTGACCCTGAGTTATCGATTACTCTGTTCTAGTAATCGATACCGTTTCACCATTTTGGTTCAGAATTTGTCCAGAAGCAAGGAGAGCGATAACTTTTGTTCAATGTTATCGATAACATTGTTGCCGTGGGTGCCTATTAGAGTAATGTTATCGATAACAATCCCAATGTTATCGATAAACTTTTGTCCGTGAAGAGATTTTTCTTGCTTTTTCAGACTTTCCACTTATGAAAACTTTCTTTTTATGGGTTACTTTTTGGGGTTTTCCTGACTTTTGAGGAGAGAGAAAGCCTTTTGTGTATAAATAGGACTACCTCTCTCCCTCTTTTATTACCTAGGTCTTTACACTTTTAGTTTTTACCCCATTAATATTTTTGGAGCTTTCTTAAGTTATTTCCTTCAAGAACCACTTAAGGTATTGATCATTTCTTGTTTTCTTGTTCTTTAATGTTGTAGCTACCAGTTGGATCTTCATATAAATCAAGTTTATTTCTGTTTTTATCGGTTAATGTTTATCATTCCTTCCATGATTTCTAGTCTTCTTAATATGCATGAGTAGTTGATTAGGCTTGGCTACGGAGTGATTAACGTCATGTGACTTATGTTAATCTTACATTTCTCAACTAAATACTTGATGTTCGGTATGGAAAATGAGCGTGGTTCGCTTTTTATGTAACAAAACTTGTCGATGTTAACCTCCGGTGATCATATGTTAGCACATATGGTTCCGTGAGCTATGTCTCGCTTCGTGTTTGCCAAAAGAATAAAAGAGCTCGCTTGTTCTCCATACTTAATTTCTCGTCTTTAATGGTTACATAGCAAAATCTTCCGGTTGATAGCCTATGCCGTGCGATTCAACCGTGTTTTCGTTGAGAATGGTTAGTTGGCCTAAGTTACGGGCGTTATGAACTTCTATGCCTTGCCGCTTGTTAAATTAAGTTTAACTCTTTCTCTAGTCGTTTTCATAAGTGTTTATCACCTTTCAAAGCAAAACCAAAAGTTGGTCGTCTAAACGCCGCAAACCCTTACATCTAAAAATCCTAGCAAGCTATAAAGACCATCTCTGTGGGAACGATTCCGGACTTCCGGATATTATGCTGACAATGACCTAGCCTTACGCTCGGGGTAATTCAACCTATTTCGACGGTTAGGTTGGGACGAAGCAATACAATCAATCAATAATAGCTATATTCATAGCATATTACATTTCAATGAGATAAAAATTACATATCAAATAATATTGTGCGAGTAAGTAAACACATAATATTTTGTGATTGGGCTGATACCCTTAAGGTTCGTTGAACAAGTAAATTAATTATAATTTTTATTAATTAACATATCTATTAATTTATTTGATCTAATATATTGTCTTACTTAGTAACATCACCATATATCTATAATTATAGTAAACTATTCAAACAATTTTAGTAAAGGTATTTTGGGTCTTCTATAATTAATAGACAAAAATTTATTCTACAATGTACTTGTTAATTACATTAAATATCTTTTAAAATAATCTTGTAACCATCTAAAGTAATTAAACAAATTGTTTTATTTTTGCATACAATTAGGATTGATCATTATTTATAGTAATTATCATATTACTAATAGGACTTATACAAAAGTAATGTCATCAAGAAACCCTTTTTTTTATAATTTCTTATAGGACATTAAAACAAGAAAAAGACAAAACAAACTAGTTGGGCTGAAATTAATAACAAAACAACCCAAGGGGTTAAGTGTAATTTTTATATAAATGATTCAATATCATAAAGTTCAAGAACAGTGGCTTGCGGCAAAACTGAGTTTCGGTTTCGAACGAACCGATTCCGTTCCTTTTCGATTTCGAGTATAAAAACTACCATTTAGAACAATAATATACTTAAGAGAAAGTAGAAGAGCGATTAATCTACCTTAAATCCGGCCGAAAAAGCGGGTACTAGTTTGTGAACGATTTCGGTAAAATGAAAAAGACGTTGGCAGCAGCGGGGGACTCGGGGCTGACTCAAAATGATTGGAAGGTGGTTTATGGATGCTTGGTGATGTAGTGATTGATTGGGAACCTGAATATAATGTACGGATTGATTTTATGTCGAAATTCGTTTCTCTCTTTCTCTCTCTCTACTCTAGACTCAACAATAGAATTGGGAGTGAAATAATATACTGGTGTTCAATTTTTTTGAATTTATGTGGGTATGTATAATAAGAGAGAATAAAGTAGTGAGAAGCTGAGAGGATACGTGTGGAAGTGGTGGAATAAGGAGGGAGAGTGAATGAGAGGAATACTGATAATGATAAGAGGGATAGGGGATAAGTGTAACGCCCCAATTTCTCAAGGGATTTCGAAAACATTAACCCTAAAATACACTGAATTTTACAAACTATTAGGCCCTTATTTATCCTTATATAAAAATTACAATTTCAAAATAATACAAAAATCTATGTACATTTATTTAACAAAAGCAACTCCAGAGCGACTCTAGTTTTGACACAAAATTTCAAGCAATGTTGGCCCAGACTCCGTTTTCAGGGGTCCCACCTGTATCAACTGCTCCACTGGGAAATCCTGCACACTCTGACAAATTGAACGCCGAAGCAAACGATTTGCCAGGATACAAATGTATCCTGAGTGATAATTCACTAAGTAAAAATCCTAAAACCCAATACCACAATATGCAGATCAACAATATAATAATTCATAATACACTGAAGGTACAAAATAATAACACATCGTCTTTTTCTTTACTATCCATCATCTTACATGTAATCTAAGGATTCTCTCCGCCAAGATCCTTTCCTCCCACATCCACTAACTACAATCGTCTCATGGGTCCACCCTTCTTCTTGCTTATCCTGCACCAGGGTCCTAGGTGAGCTCACATAAGTTATGTACCGAGCATGTTCTCACTTAAGACCATAACAGGAGGATCGAGTCATCCCATGACGTATCATACATTAGGGTCGGACATCCACTACCCCACGCTAACTATAACCGTCTCATGGGACCCATTCTCTTCCTCAAAGAGAAACTTCCCATGGCATATCATACATTAACGTCTCACTAACTATAACCGTCTCATGGGACCCATTCTCTTTCTCGAAGAAAAACTTCCCATGACGTATCATACGTTAGCGTCTCACTAACTATAACCGTCTCATGGGACCCATTCTCTTCCTCGAAGAGAAACTTTCCATGACTTATCATACGTTAGTGTCACAGCACCGGGCCCCTCAGGTAACCCATTTCAACACAGGTCCCATAGGTTACCCTTGCCATCGCCATGACTCAATTCACAATCCACACAGTACTCACACTTTCAACACTTTATCATTTTCCATTTACTTATCATCGTCTACATGATTCACTACTCGTAACCACCCCGGGAACATATTTGTCCAATCTACAGCCACAACAAAATATCACACGGTTCAATATTTCAACTAAAAGTACTAATAACACATAACCATGCGATAAAATTAATCCTGTCATAAAATTAATCATGCGAGTAACAAAATAATATTCAGTCAAACAATTAATTACTACACTTAAAATTAAGTCTATTTCTCTCATTTAGAAATTTTATAAAACATTTCTACTATTTAAACATTTTCTTTAACTCTCATATTATTTATAGATTTTACAAACTATTTTTTTATTAAAAAATACTTATTGCTAAATTTAGTATTTACTAAATATATTAAATATTAATATGAGATTTTTATAACTACAAAATTATGAGAGGCTATTCTAGTTAATATTTATTAGAGTTAAAGATTAACTAATATATAATCTAAAATATTTCTTGTTTACAATCTAAATAAATTTTTACTAGTAAAATATTCTTGTGAATATTTCATAAATATTTATTTACCCCAATAATTTATTAAACACGTAAACGTCCACTCAAATACAAATTAACAATGCATCATCAATAATAATTTCACAATCAAACACTTGTTAAACGATCATAAATTTTCACAGGGTATAACACTAATCATTTTAGCACAATCGGACTGAATTTTAATATAAACAGGACTAAAAATAAATTAACAATTTAACAGTAGGTTATCATCTTCAATAAACTTTAAATCTAAGTCCTAACTCCATTAAAATGCAGATTAAGGTTTCGAGTTTTCGGAAAACTACCTCAAACGCGATTCTAAGTCCGGATAAGTATTGTACGGTGTCCGTAGATCGCCATGGTGGTTCTGAAATCTCGAGGCAGCGTCCGGCGGCACTCCAACAGGGCCCGCAGCAGCGGTGTGCCCACGAAACTCACAGTGTGCACACACCTATGGCCACAACTCTAACTCTATCTCTCTCTCTCTCTCTTCTAGACTCAACAATAGAATTGAGAGTGAAATAATATACTGGTTTTCAATTTTTGAATTTATGTGGGTATGTATAATAAGAGAGAATAAGATAGAAAGAAGGTGAGAGGATAAGTGTAAAAGTGGTGAAATGAGGAAGGAGAGTGATACTGATAACGATAAAAAGATAGGGGACAAGTGCCACATTTGGGGAGGGTTTTCAATTCTAATGTATGTGGACGCATGTATGTACATGATGAGAATGTATCTGGACGCTTTTATGTATAGAATGAGAGAGAGAAGTGGAGAGTTAGTTTGAATAGAGTTCTACTTAGGATTTAGATAGGAAAGATAAGAAATGAATATGAATCACTGATTCCCTGTATATCTAAAGTTTAAATACATATCTTATTCAATAGTGCAAATAATATCAATTGTACACATAATAATATATTTTAATTATTCAATCTAATTAATTATTGAATTAGGAATTTAACAGTATAAATTTATATTAAAAAAAATTGGGTCAAAAATCCGGATCGTTACAACCTATACTCCTTAAAATAATTTCGTCCTTGAAATTGTGTGTTTAGAAATTTCAAACTAAAACAATAATTTTTTTTTTTGTTTTTCAAAATAAAGAAGATACTGGGTATTGCATTCTATCCTCTTTAAAATAAAAATACGAACGTCAATCTATTCCTAATGTGATGTTAAATTTTTTTAAAATATAACGAAACTTGTATTCGCTTGGTGGATTTATGCAAAACTAATCCAATGAGGCTAACATAATAGGGTCCATTTTAACGAATGGTCCAACCGTTTTTTGTTGTTGTTTCACATCATACTCTCCAACTTATAGTACAAGTCGTTGATTACGTATATAGGATCATACTAATATTTAACTATACAAGTAACCTCAGTAAAGTAGGTAACGTATCACATAAAAGTCAAGCAATTAAGACCTATGTTTTCTCACAGTACGCTCTCGAAGTCTAAGTTGAACGACAACTAAATAGTACTTATAGTTTAGATTTAAAATAAGTAATAACCACTACGAGTAACTCAGGTTTACGCTCTTGGAAAGTGATCTACCCAATCTACCCAAGGCCGAGAGTTGAACCTATGCTCTGATACCATTCTATAATGCCCCGATTTTTCAAGAAATTTCGGAAGCATTAACCTTAAAATACGCTGAATTTTATAAACTACTAGGCCCCTATTTGTCGTTACAAAATGTACATAAAAAAAATATACAAAAAAAAAATCTAACATTTTATTTAAACATCTTCAGAGCAACTCTAGTCTTGATTCAGATCTCAAACATACTCGGTCTCCGCTTTTGGTATTCCTCATATGTCAAACAGCTCCACCATTGAACCCTGCACCCTCTGGCAAATTGATCGCCGAAGTAAACGATTTACTAGGATACAAACATATCCGTGAATGATAATTCACCCAGTAGAATAATCTCAATTCTACCAACCCCTTACTCTACAATTAGTAGATCAACAATATATCAATTCACAGGAGGTACAGAATAATAACACATCGCCTATTCCTTTACTATCCATTATCTTACATGAAATCTAAGGATTCTCTCCACGAGATCCTTTCCTCCCACATCCACCAATTTTGACCGTCCCATGGAATAACTCTCCATTTATTTGTCCTGTACCAGGGTTCTAAGCGAACACTACTAAATTATGTACTCAGTCATGATTCGCCTACAACCATAATAAAGGAACAGCTCACCATGACAACTCAGTATTAGAGGTCGCACTATCTCATTGTCAGAATCCTTTACCGTCTCCCAACTCTACACATTGGGTACTTTACCATACCCCTAATCTACACACTGGTACTATACCGTATTCAGGGATCCTTTACCGTTTCCCAAAATACTGTATCCGAAGTCCTTTACCGTCCTTCACACACACATTGGGTATTGTACCGTATTTAGGATCCTTTACCGTATCCCAAATACTGTACCTGGAGTCCTTTACCGTCCTCCACACATACATTGGGTACTGTACCGTATTTAGGATCCTTTACCGTATCCCAAATACTGTATCCGGAGTCCTTTACCGTCCTCCACACACTTTGAGTACTTTACTGTACTCGGGGTTCTTTACCGTCCCCCAACTCAACTAAAAGTACTTTACCATACTAGGGTCCTTTACCGGCACCCTACATCCTCAATCAACTTTACCATTTTATCCTTTACTTATCCACGTCTATATGTTCACTATTCGAAACCATCCCATAAACCTAAGTGCATTCTAGCACGAACAACATGATACAATCAATCAATAACAGCTCGATTCATAGCATATTACATTTCAATGAGATAAAAAGTACATATCAAATAATATTGTGCAAGTAAGTAAACACATAATATTTTGTGATTGGGCTGATGCCCTTAAGGTTCGTTGAACAAATAAATTAATTATAATTTTTATTAATTAACATATCTATTAATTTATTTGATCTAATATATTGTCTTACTTAGTAACATCACCATATATCTATAATTATAGTAAACTATTCAAACAATTTTAGTAAAGGTATTTTGGGTCTTCTATAATTAATAGACAAAAATTTATTCTACAATGTACTTGTTAATTACATTAAATATCTTCTAAAATAATCTTGTAACAATCTAAAGTAATTAAACAAATTATTTTATTTTTGCATACAATTAGGACTAATCATTATTTATAGTAATTATCATATTACTAATAGGACTTATACAAAAGTAATGTCATCAAGAAACCATTTTTTTTATAATTTCTTATAGGACATTAAAACAAGAAAAAGACAAAACAAATTAGTTGGGCTGAAATTAATAACAAAACAACCCAAGGGGTTAAGTGTAATATTTATATAAATGATTCAATATCATAAAGTTCAAGAACAGTGGCTTGCGGCAAAACTGAGTTTCGATTTCGAACGAACCGATTCCGTTCCTTTTCGATTTCGAGCATAAAAACTACCATTTAGAACAATAATATAGTTAAGAGAAAGTAGAAGAGCGATTAATCTACCTTATATCCGGCCGAAAAAGCGGGTACTAGTTTGTGAACGATTTCGGTAAAATGAAAAAGACGGCGGCAGCATCGGGGGACTCGGGGCTGACTCGAAATCATTGGAAGGTGGTTTATGGATGGTTGGTGATGAAGTGATTGATAGGGAACCTGAATATAATGTACGGATGAATTTTATGTAGAAATCCGTTTCTCTCTCTATCTCTACTCTAGACTCAACAATAGAATTGGGAGTGGAATAATATAATGGTGTTCAATTTTTTTGAATTTATGTGGGTATGTATAATAAGAGAGAATAAAGTAGTGAGAATGTGAGAGGATAAGTGTGGAAGTGGTGGAATAGGGAGGGAGAGTGAATGAATGAGAGGAATACTGATAATGATAAGAGGGATAGGGGGTAAGTGCCACATTTGGTGGAGTTTTCTTTAATCTAATGTATGTGGACGCGTATATGTATAAGATAAGAATGTATGTGGACACGTTTATGTATAGGTGAGAATGTATGTGGACGCGTGTACGTATAGGATGAGAGAGAGAGAGAGAGAGAAATAGATGAACAAAATCCCTTAAATGTGGGGTGTAATTTGAAGGATAAAGATGGAGTTGGTAGAGTGTAAGAGGGAAGTGGAAATTTAGTTTGAATAGAGTTCTAGTTAGAGTTTAGATAGGAAAGATAAGAGATGAATATGAATCCCTGATTCGCTGAATATCTAAAGTATAAATATATATCTTATACAATAGAATAAATAATATCAATTGTACACATAATAATATATTTTAATTATTCAATCTAATTAATTATTAAATTAGAAATTTAATAATATAAATTTGTATTAAAAAACATTGGGTCAAAAATCCGGGTCGTTACAGAGAGTCTGATTACAAGTGAGGAGGCATGTTAAAGGTATAAATAATAAAGTTGTCTCCCTCTCTCTAACATAATAAGTTTTTAGATGAGTTGGTGGTTAATAATCCAATACACGTGACTGTCACTTTGCATTTGATACGTCATGCATGAAATCACTCCAAGTAGCGGTTATAGCATGTGCGTAGCACGAGCTTACTTAGAAGCCTAAACCAAGGCACTCTTATATAAAGTATATAGTTGTAAACCCTAAAGAGGTATGTCATTACTAACTTTTGAGTCTTGTATTTTATCTCTTTGAACAAGAATTACTTAATTATCAAAGTGTCTCTGAGCCGTCATCGGTCGGTCAGACACTAATTAACAGTAGTTCTTTAGCTATATATCTTGCAGATTTAGCTTAGGAAGAAGAGTTCAGTTACAAATCCGAACCCAAAATCTAGAAGAGTAGATTAAAAATATCCCCACATGGCCCATAATATAATTGACTGTGTGTGGGTGTGGCATCACCTCGATGAACGGTCTTACCCCATTTTTTCCCACTCCATAATATTGAGGTAATTATATTATTATACCATGTGCTTATTTCTCGTGTAGTACTCATAGCCCTGTTCAGATGTAGAGAAATGATGACAAACAATGGAAAAATTAGTTTTCATGCATATTTTGGAGTGAAAATGATTGTCCTAGTAGCACTCACTTTTTCTCAAAACAAGTCCTGCAAAAAAGACATAAGAGTTAGCATCGCAGGAAAGTTTTTCGATTATTTTATAGGCGATAAAATTTTATGGAACTTGACAAAGAGTATATCGATTGATGTGGCTAAATCTCTAGATACAACAAAGAACTTGTAGCATAGAGATGGCTAAAAAGAAAAGAAAGAGAAAAGAAAATTACATCCAACAAGAGATTGAATGAATCCACGAGTGGGTATGTGGGAACATCCTAACACCATTAGCACAATAAAGTATCTCCCCACACAATAGCAGAAACATGAGTGTCTCATAAGCAGTGATCTTCGTTGGGCCAGCAGAAAATAGTATCACATTCTAATTGCATCTTACACCAGAAAACTTCAGAGAGGTGACCAGCATCATTTGAGAGCATTATGCACCCAGGTATCAATTTGGTTCCAGTTTGGAGCCATGAGAAATAAAGCTTTGTACCATTACCATTTCCATTTCCATCATGGCATCAACTCTGGAAGCTAAATGCCAACATCTGTCAGCACCAGATCAACAACAACATAACATTCTCTTAGCCCTTCAAACTTAGGAGTAGACAAGAGAAAGAAACACAAGAGAGCTGTGCCCTCTTAGCCCTCCCATAGTAGGAGTTAAGAAGAGGTATTCAAATGTATCTGAGTAGATATCACACTGTAGGATGGCATCACCGAATTCCTGAATTGAGTAAGCAACCCTTTTTTTTATCAATATCACATAGTCAGCAGCATATGATAGGAAACATCCTCTTACCCCTCCAAAACTTGGGAGCTGATAAGAGAGCCCTCCAAAACTTAGGAGTTGATAAGAGGAGAGAGCAGCAACCACACAGAGAATTAAAGAGGGGTTCCACTCATAATTAAAGTCCAAGGATTGACACCCAATTCCTGAGTTGAGTAAGAGCATATCTCTAGTCTTCATCTATATTTTTTCTCAAATTTGAATTAAATTTTGGATAAAAACCTATTTTAAGTAGACACATCTCCAACCATCAAACCCAAATTTTACACATATCTCTCTCTCTCTCTCTCTAAGCAAGCAACCCTATTTTACCAATATCACAAAGGCAGCATCAGATGATGGGAGGTAGTCCTCTCGATATGGACCGGATTCAATCCTGATCTGATTCAAAAAATTCGATCCAAATCTGATAAAGTCAATCCAATAATTCGAATATGGTAATTCAATTACGAATCGGATCGGATTTGAATTATATCGGATTAAATCCGTTAACAATTCGATCCAAACTTTTTTTTTTTTTGTTATTTACAAAAGTGAGAACGTTATTTTAGAAAATCCTATTTCCTATCTCATCGTTCAAATTCACCTCAGTGGCCGGACTGGGTACCTGAGCCGGAATCACGTCCACCGACGGTGAACTGGAAAACACCTCCACGTCATCGCCGGACGACGACGACGTTGGGTCTACGGTTCCCTCCATACGAATTCTATTCCTCTCTGAAACATCGGCAGGATTCTCTCCACTTGCGGGAGACGCCGACAAAGAAGGACCGGCCACTGTGGCGGCTGCCAGGCGCCTCACCTCAATCCTCCGGCGGCGGAGCACTTGGCATTTCGTTGGCGAGTCATCATCGTCCTCTTGTATCGTTCTGCGGTGTCGGTGTCTGGAGTGCTCCAATGAGCGAAACCAGATTTGGAAAACAAAGCGAGCAATCTGGAGATCTCTCTCCCCTCCATTTTTTTTTTAAATTGTATTTTTTTCCTTTATTACTAAAATTCTGGAAGTATAAAAAAATTTCAAATCGGATTTGATATCCGATTTTACGGGTTCGGATTACTACTACCGGATTTATGAAGTTTAGATTCAGATTAGATTTGAGCAATTTCGAATTCTGATCGGATTCAAATTCGAATTTGAATCCAATCCAGTTCATTAACAGGCCTAATGAGAAACATTCTCGTGGCCCTTCAAAACTTAGGAGTTGGCAAGAGTAATCTTTGAGAACCTAGACTGACAAGAAAAAAAGGAGGGAAAAATGACGGCTCAGAACGTGTTTTGATAATTAATATCCTGTAAAGATATGCTAAGAATAATTGTTAGTGCTGAAAATGTTATTGACAGGTATTAATTATTAAAATATATTCTTGGCCGTCATTTTCCCAAAAAGGATCGATACATAGACCCAAGGACCGACACGACACACCAAGACACAGCAGGTGGACAAAAACGCACCAAGACTTAGACCAAAACAAAGCATGCAACAGGACACAAACACCCAACAAAAAAGACCAACTAAAAGAAACCCCAACAAACCAGACTCAAAATCCCAAACCAGACTCAACCAACACAAGCAGCCCAACTTCAAAAAAAAAAAATAAGCAACCCAAAAACAGGATTAAAAAAAAAGAAGAAAGAAAGAAAGAAAGAAAAGAGACAAAAGACAAGCCCAAATACGTAATAAACCCAACCCAACAGGACACCAAGAAAAGCCCAGAACCCAAAGTGTGCACCCCAGACCAAAAGACCAAAACAGGTACATTCTACATCAAATCCTCACCTTTTTGATTCCATCCAAATTATTCTTGAAGTCATCAACTGACTAATCATGAATATTGAATTACTTCCCCTTTACCCGAAGGACCACTCTTGTTTTCACCAAATCAGAGATTTCATCCACACTCCAATCTTTGTTATTGAAAACTACTTCATTCCTGCTTAACCAAACTGACCACACCACAGCATAAAAAGTTGCTTGCCAACAAATTCTTTCAAGATTTTTGAATTTGAAACTGTCCCAAAACAAGAACATGGCTTTTAGAGTTGAAGGGCTTATCCAAGACATATTCCACCAGGAAAAGATCTTATTCCAAACTTGTCTATTCTCTAATCATCACCCCATTCTAAATTTTATTTATTTCTCTTATTTCGTACAGATCTCCATTTTTATTCTATTTTCGACTGTAAATATAATAGCATATTCTCGCTCTTAGTTTTTTGGAAGTATTTTTTTAATCTTGTTATTAGCCTTCTATTTTGTTTTGTATCAACTAATTAACCACTGTTGGTTAACATTGGTTTTATTTGTCTTATCTATTTATTTTCTAAGCTTCCATAGTATCAAATGGTGATTGGTAATAATGCTTTAGTCTAGTTGGCTTTAAAAAGCCAGTTGGGTTTTTTTTTTTCTGTCTTTATTCAATTTTTTTTTTCTGTATTTGTTAGTTTCACGACAAATTTTTGTGAATTGTCATTCGTCTCAACGAGGGGAATAGAAAAATTTAAAATTATGATTGAAACTTAATTTTTTTTTGAATAAGTACAAAATAAGTCAAAAAATCTTGTCGAAACGAATTAATAATCTTCAAAATTTAACATGAAACTAACTGATATGAAAAAATTGATTAAAGACAAAAATTAAGCCAACTAGCTTTTTTAAAGCCAAATTGGCCCTCTATTAATTTTTTTTTTACGACTGATTTTAAGATTTGCATGATGATTCAGGGTAGTAAATGGCATGTAGTAATATTAAATGTAAACACCATAGTAGAAAAACGTGTACATTTTTAAGCGCATAATATTGATAAAGCAGTGCATCAACTTATATACAATGTGGGAGACAGTCCACTTAAGTAGTTCCGAAATCAATCATGTTTCCCTTGGGGATCTAAATGATCATCATCGATCATGTTCTTCTTGTCTTGTTAGGCCCAATTATAAAACTGGAGTTTCTACTGATGTCTATCCTCCCAACACCATGGAATGAGCCAAATTGCCAGATAGAATATACTCCTATATATATATATATATACCCATGCTTTTGTGAAAAAGTGAAGCGCGCAGCTGGTGCATGCACCATATATATATATATATATATATATATATATATATATATATATATATATATATATATATATATATATATATTATCTTTGAATTTAAATGCCCAAACTAAAGTTGCCATTTGCCACTGATATCTTGTTAATTTGTTGTTTTGCTGGTGTGTATATTCATTCACCTTATCTCCTACTCAATCGGCCGGGCTCATGGATAAGTTTAATTTTAAAGAGTCAGATATATCATATTTAATTTCCACAACAAGCTAGGCTTCTCTTTTTTCTTTTAGAAATAATAATAATAATAATTGACCGGAAGGCAGAAGAATACAAACTAGACCCTACTTTCTTGCAACCCGGCCCTTTTGCCGGTCGACTTTATTAGTGGATAAAAAGTTTTCACACTTTCCTCTTACAACATGCAGGCCTGGTGTGAGAGCCGTAACAAGATCAATGCTTGTCCGTTGACTTCAAATGCTACGCACTTCACATATATCATCATTATGTTAACAAGCATAAATTTTACACATAATTCATAGCTTTAGGAACGAGTAATTATTCAGTTATCTTTAGCTAGGCATTGCCACGTGATGATGCATCAACACCTATTCAACCGCAAATTTATGTACCGGATTTGTACACTTAGTTCTAAATTCAACATAACCTTATGGTGGAGTAGGATGGTGTTGCCCCATGAGCAACTAATAATTTTTCCTTAAGAACGGTCTTGAATATATGAGGTGGTGATTCAAGGAAGCGTACGTACGGCTTTAAAGCCATATGCCTATAGACTGACGCAAAATCTATATCGAAGTCTGAAACCTTTTTTTGTTAAGTAGAAGAAATTTATTACTCTTTGCAAAAGAGAAATAAAAATTAAAAGGATTTGGACAAACCGGGAAAAAAAACGCAACGGAAGACTTAAATAGACAGGAAGGCAAGAAGCAAACCATGTCGGCTCAAGAAAATTAAACACGTGTTCAACCATTTTGGCCACTTAAATAGTACAAAAAAGTACCAACCTTCCTCAGAAGATAAGCTGGAAAGATGATCAATTAAAAAAGGAATAAAGCAAACTAAGGTGCGCCACTAATGCAGAAGTTACTTGTAACACTTGCGTACGTACCTGCAAGACCTAGCAGTTCTCGGCTAATTCATATAATGCGCGTGCATGAGTGTGGGTAAGAGTGTGAGCGTAAAAGTGTCTTTACGCTATTAAAATTTGTGAAATTGAAGATGAAGAGCTTGAGCTGAGGGTCGATTCGGGGGTGTTTACGCTAGTGATTTATGTGGAGGTTTTGGTCATGGTCTCGGTAATCTAACCGGACCACCATCAACCGAGGCCTCATATCAACACGGGCCTGTGTATACTTTTTTGCTTACTCGCTCGGCGTCAGGTCTCCTGTTGACACTTCGGTTAACTACCGAGGTGTGCATTCCGTTTGGGCCTCTTGGCAGAATGCAGTATAGCAGGAGGGGACCATGAGCGACGCGTGGCGAAAAGGATCATCTGGGCCAGGCCTGCCCATGTGCTTTGTAACCGTCTTATCCCGTGGCGTCATCTATGATGTCACCGAGGGCGGTTACCTAAGCGTGACCTCCACGCACTAGCTTGGAGCCCAAGTTAACCTAGGTCTATAAATACAAAGGGATACTCATCTTTGAGAGGTATGCCATCTTTCCCTAACCCTAGACCTAAAAGCAACTCTCCTTACATCTAACTTGATCGTCGGAGGGTCACTAGGCTATTCCAGCCTTAGTGACTTGTTGCAGGTTCAGCGGCGGAGGAACAGAGCAGCGGAAGAGAAGTACTAGTTCAGGCCAAGGTCCCTCCTCCTAAATCGAACCCCTACAATTGGCGACTCTGCTGGGGACCTAGCCATCCTTTCAACTTTCACCTCCTCCCATCTGCTCCGTTAAAACATCCAGAATCAAACATGGTGGAGATTGACGACGCACATCACGGTGGTACCGCCCACGAGCTCGGTTCCCTCGTGGACCACAGCCTGGCTTCTGGCGGAGCGGCGGCCCATGGAAAGAACCACATATCCATCGGAGTTGGCGCCGGAGCATCAGCTCCAGACGCAGGCCCATCTTCCGAGCTCCACTCCTACATCCGCCATCTCGAGCGCAAAATCGACGATCTCACGACGGTCGTGGACTGTGACAGACACGTCCGAGACGAATTGGCAGAGATCAAACACCTCCTCATCTCCCCATCCCATTCCTCCGGGAGCCGCGGCGGAAGAACAAACCGTCGCACCCCCCCACGCAGTCACGAAGCCGGTCACCTGCTAGAGCACAGACCTCGCCCTTCAGTCAAAGATCGTCTTGAGTCACCAAGACCGGTGGACACACGAGCCCCAAAAGAAACATCGCGCAGGGACCGCTCTCGCTCTCCTGCGCAACTTCGAAGGAGACCATCGGCCTTTGACAGGCTCGGTGGTGGGAGCGTCTCTGCCTCCTCCACCCACTCCGTCCTTGTGGGGAGGACAGGCCGGGAATCTACCCCTAGCCTCACAAGGGCATCCAGGGGAGATGACGGCCTTGTCGAGATCCAGACTAGAGGATACCGCGAGCGCCTGAAGGGCCCCCGAGCCAGAAGTCCCATCGTCTCGCACCCCGGCGGTGCAAACAGCAGGAGCCCGGTGACCGAGCGCCTCGAGGCTTCCGCTCGGGATAGCTACCGACATCATCGCCAGGAGCGTTTTCCCAGAAAATCGGTTAGTATCGATCCAAAGAGAAAAGAGCACGAACGATTGGACAAACTCGTCCCCAAGAAGCGTACAGCGACTGAGCGTCCAGACGGCCCCGACCGTTCGATCCGACCTCATCGCGATGCGCGACTTGCGCGACTCACGACCTCTCCCTTCACAAGAGAGATCGACTCGGTTACCCCACCCAAAGGATTCTCCCAACCCAAGTTCGCCAAATATGACGGCAAGACCGAGGCGTACACTCATCTGGTCCAGTATAAAACCGTCATGTCTCTGTTTCTTCGCAATGAACCCTCGGACGACGCTTTCCTGTGCAAAGTGTTTCCAGCAAGCCTCGGAAACCTGGGCCTCACCTGGTTCAATCAACTCCCGGCTCGGTCAATCTCCTCGTTCGACTCCCTCTGTGACGCCTTCATGGCACGGTTCGTAACGAGCAACAAGCACGAGAAGGAGATCGACTCCCTCTTAGCCCTCCGTAAGAGGAACGACGAAACGCTTCGGCAGTACGCCGGCCGTTATTGGGAGTTGTTCAATGAGATAGAAGGTTGCGACGGTGTCATCTCGGCCCGAGGATTCAAGCTCGGTCTCACATCATAGGACGAGCAAGTCTACGACGACCTCGCTCGCCATAAGCCGAACTCTATGAAGGACCTTATGACTCGAATCGAGGGTTGGTGTCAGCTCATCGAGTCCAAGGCAGAGAGGGGCATCGGGAAGCCTACAAGTTCAAAAGCGTTGAACACCTCGGTATCCATACCGGCCCCCGCACCTGTCTCAACACCGAAGAAACAGGTCAACACAATCAAGCAGTCGCCGAGGAGGGGGCCGAAGCCAAGTGACTTCAACGCCGAAAAGACCGTCTTCACCATTCCCATCTACCGGATCATTGATCAAGTAAAGGATCAGCCTTTTTTCTCCTTCCCCAATCAAAAGCTCGGAACCGAAAATGGGAAAATCAAGAATCCCATCGTTCGATGCAGCTACCATAGCGAGCAAGGTCACTTCACCACAGCATGCAAGCCCTTCAAGGCCTACTTGGAACAGCTCGTTGCTGGTGGCCACCTCGGCAACTTCATCGATCACGAGAAGACGATGGCTCGGACACAGCGGACCGAATCACATACCGAGGAAGAGGTACAGACAATCAACGTCATACACGGTCCCTTAAACCCCGAGGCCGCTCGAGTCATCCGGGCAGAGTTGAATGAAGCCTCCTCCTCCAAGCAGGTCATGCTGGTTGGCCCCGAACCGAAGCGCCCCCGAACCGACGACGGCTCCAAATGGACGATAACGTTTACCGAGAAGGATCTCGACCGCGTCCAGCTTCCCCACAACGACGCCCTCGTGGTCACGCTACGCATCGGAAATTTCAACGTCCGTCGCGTCCTCGTAGACCAGGGAAGCTCGGCCGAAGTCATGTACTACTCTCTTTTCAAAGATCTGAAGATTCCCGAGACCGACCTCCGTCCTTCCGAAGTTCCCCTTATCGGCTTCAACGGAGCTCCTGTCTGGCCCATCGGTATGATCACTCTTCCTGTCCACACCGGCTCGGTAACGCTCGAAATAGACTTTGTGGTGGTCGACGTCCCTGGCCCTTACAACGCCATTGTCGGCCGAACCTGGCTGCATAGGCTAAAAGCGATTGCCTCCACTTATCACCAAGTGGTACGTTTCATTGGCACTAACGGGCATCAGGAAGACCTATACGGAGACCAGACCGCGGCCAAGCAGTGCTACGTCAACGCTGTCCGAAGCACCAAACAGACCCCCCGGGTGAATCTCATTGAAGCACCCGAAGCCCCAGTTTTGGAGGACGTCGGCAGATCCCCCGATGACAAAACCATTGAAGATGTGGCCACGATCCCAATCACCGAGGACGGCTCCCGATTCTTCCTTGTCAGTTCCTCACTTAGTGACACTGATCGGAATGAGACGGTAGCTTTTCTCAACCGAAACATTGAAGTATTCGCCTGGACCCCCTATGAGATGCCGGGGCTCGACCCCTCTTTCATCTGCCACGAGCTCAACATCGACAAAGCCAAGCGGGCGACGGTCCTCTCCTATTCACTCCGAGGCCGTCATTGAAGAAGTCAACCGACTCCTAAACGCTGGGGCAATCAGAGAGGTCCAGTACCCCAAATGGTTGGCTAACACCGTCGTAGTCAAGAAGAAGAACGGCAAATGGCGTGTCTGCGTCGACTACTCCAACCTTAATGACGCTTGCCCGAAGGACTTCTTTCCTCTTCCCCGAATAGACCAGCTTGTCGACGCCACCTCCGGACACGAGCGACTCAGCTTTTTGGATGCGTACCGGGGCTACCACCAGATCGCCATGAGCGAAGGCGATATCGAGAACACCGCCTTCATTACCCCCCACGGGATCTTCGGTTACCTTGTCATGCCCTTCGGTTTAAAGAATGCCGGAGCAACCTTCCAGCGAATGATAACCAAGATGTTCGAGTAATCACTGGGCGACACTATGCTGGCATACATTGACGACATGGTGGTTAAAAGTCTTCGCGCCGGTGATCATCTAACTCACCTCGCCGAAGTCTTTGAGATACTCAAGCGCCACAAACTCCGCCTCAATGCCGAGAAATGCGTCTTCGGCGTCAGCGCCGGCAAATTTCTTGGCCATCTCGTCTCCCGCCGGGGTATTGAGGCCGATCCTTCTCAAATTCGCGCTATTGACCAGCTCTCGCCTGCCCACAACAAGCGCGATGTTCAGCGTCTAACCGGTATGGCTGCTGCTCTGAATCGGTTTATAAGTCGCTCCTCGGACAAATGTCAGCCTTTCTTCGCACTACTAAAGGGCAGCCGACGAAGCTTCAACTGGACAGAAGAGTGTGACCGAGCCCTCCAGCGACTAAAGGAGTATCTTTCCACGGCTCCACTCCTCGTCACTCCTAGGGACCAGGAAGACTTGTTCCTCTACCTAGCTGTCTCTCCGCACGCCGTAAGCTCGGTGCTCGTCCGACAAGAGCGTCGGGAGCACCAGCCAATCTACTACTCCAGCAAAACCATGACTCCCGCCGAGACGCGCTACCTCCCCCTGGAGAAGCTCGTGCTCGCCCTAATCTCAGCCTCCCGAAAGCTTGCCCCGTACTTCCAGTCTCATCGCATCATCATCCTGACCGAGTTCCCCCTCAAATCTCTTCTCCAGAAGGCCGATCTCTCCAACCGAATTTCACAATGGGCCGTTGAGATTGCCAATTTCGAAATCCACTTTCAGCCTCGGACAGCAATAAAGGCTCAGGTGCTGGCTGACTTCATCGCAGAGCTTACGCCGCCCAACGTATCTGCTTCGGCACCCCCACCGAGCACCGAAGCAGTACTCCAGGCCAACCCTAGCACAGCTTGGCAGCTCTTTCACGGAGATGTATGGAAAATGTATGTCGATGGCGCATCCAACAGCCGAGGCGCAGGTGCAGGCGTCGTTCTTCTCTCACCCTCCGGTGTCTTGCACGAAAGCTCCTTCTCCATCAATTTCCCAGCCTCTAACAATGAGGCCGAATATGAGGCGTTGATCTCCAGACTCAAGACTGCCGAAGCCATTGGCATCGAAGAGCTCGTCGTTTACAGCGACTCCCAGTTGGTGGTTAACCAACTCTCTGAAGAATACGAAGCTCGGGATGACCGCATGCGTACCTACCTAAGCGCCGCAGTCCAGCTCATTCAACGCTTTAAAGCAATCAGAGTCGAGCATATTTCAAGGGAACAGAACGCCCACGCCAACGCCCTGGCAGGGCTCGCTTCGGCATTCTCATGCACTGGGCACCGATCCATTTCCTTCAATTCTATTGACAAGCCCAGTTTTGAGCTCGAAGATCTACAAAAGGAAGTACTCAACATAGAGCTCGGCCCGAGCTGGATGGATGAAATCGTCCTTTACCTGAGGGAGGACTCCCTGCCCACTGACAAAAAGGAGGCTCACCGACTCAGAAACAAAGCTGCTCTCTTCTGGCTCAATCCCAACGGCAAGCTTTACCGAAGATCATTCACCGGGCCGTACTTATTGGTTGCACACCCACATCAAGTTCCGGGCATTATCGAAGAGCTTCATGCCGGTGACAGCGGTTGTCAATCCGGTGGACGATCGCTCGCCCACCGAGCCCTCACTCAGGGATATTGGTGGCCGACAATGAAGAAGGACTCTGAAGAGTTCGTCAAGCGTTGCAAAAGGTGCCAGATGTTCGCTCCCATTATCCATCAGCCGGCCCGGGACCTGAGCCCTCTCACCAGCCCCTGGCCCTTCTCCCAATGGGGCATGGATATCGTTGGAAAGCTCCCAGTCGCTCCGGGTGGATTCAAGTTCCTTTTAACCGCAACAGATTATTTCTCGAAATGGGTCGAGGCCGAGCCCCTGGTAACCATCGAAGAAACAGACGTCATCCGCTTTGTGTGGCGCAACATCATCTCACGCTTCGGTGTGCCGTTCGCCATAATTACTGACAATGGAGGGCAGTTTACAGGACAGAAGTACCGGGCTCTGCTTGACGAATACGGTATCAAATGGGACACGTCCACTCCGGCTTACCCCCAGGGCAACGGACAGGCTGAGGCGGCAAACAAAGCAATTTCATCCGGACTAAAGCGACGACTCGAGTCACGGCGAGGAAAGTGGGCCGAAGAGTTGCCCAGGGTACTCTGGGGCTACCGTACGACGCCTCGGCGATCAACCGGTCGCACACCTTTTTCCTTGGCATTCGGAATGGAGGCGGTCATCCCACTCCAAGTCGGACTCCCAACAATGAGAACAGAAAATTTTGATGAGTCGGTCAACAACACCACCATTGCTTCGGACCTCGATTTAGCCGAAGAAGAACGGGACAACGCAAGGATAAAGCTCGCTTCATACCAACAGGAGGTTGCAAAGGGTTACAACCGAAGCATGCGCCTCCGGTCGTTCAAACCTGACGACCTTGTTTGGAAAAAGGTGGTGGAGAAGTCCAAAAAGCGAAAGCTAATGCCCAATTGGGAGGGTCCTTACCGAGTTCTCAAGCACCTCGGATCGGGTAACTACAAATTGGAGAAGCTGGATGGTTCCCCCATCGCTAAGTCATGGAATGCAAACAACCTGAAAAAGTTCTAAGAATAGTGCTCGGTTACCGAAGCCCGTTTGATCTTTATTACGTTGCGTTTTCTTTTGAGAGTTTTTGAAGGCAATCAGCTTATGTATTGACAATACTCCGAGTTTTAATGAGAATTCTCTTTGGAACTGTTCGTACAATTGATTGTTTAAATTACTTATACTTGGTCTATTCTTGCCCGGACCATTTTATACCGACTTCAGGGATATTGTTCTCCTATAGGTGATACCCTCGGACAAAATTCCCACCAAGTCACCCAGGCCTCTTCAGTCGTCTGAATTTCTGGTCACTCGCTGTAAGGATACTCGGCCTCTCTCTCCGAGCCCCTTACACCGACCCACCAGAAACCTCTCACTGTTCGGACTCGCCGCGTCACGAACCTATGGCAGAAGCCATACCACTTCGTTACCCCGGCCTACGTCCCTAGCAGTAATACCATCTCGCGCCTGCTCGATAAGCTCATTACTCAGCAGGGGCGTGCAATGTCAATTTCATTAAAACGAGTGGTTCTGATTCGGTCCCTACCGGCCCTCCTACTAGCTGGGGCTTCGGGACGAGTCACTTTTTCTTGATTAAACATCTTTTTTATGCTTGGCAAAACGATTCGGTTAACGCTTCGGTTAAACTTGTTTCTACAAACTTTCCAAGTCCCACTGAAGCAGGGGCATCATAACCTAAGGAGCAAACCAATCAAACAAGCATTTCAAAGAGAAATATTCAAGAAAAAAAAGAGCATTCATTCACGAACTATTAACAAAAAGGGTACTGCTTCAATATCAAATATTTGCAAACTCTGGAACAGCAAACTCCCAATGTTCGGAGCCGTCCAGTCAAAAGTTACAGAATTCAAAGACAAAAGTAAAAGAAGACGCTATCCTAAGAGCAAGCTGGCAGGTCGAGCTGGACCTCGGACGCCGGGGCATTTGGATCAGCTTGGTTCCCAGGACCTTGGTCCTAGGACACCGGCTCCACCACTTCCTCCTCCTCTTCTGGAAGGACAAGCTCCTCGAGAGGCGCCTCGGGGAGGGTTCGGAGATCAGAGTCTTCGGGGAGGCCGAGCCTCTTCACCAGGGCTTCATGGCCATACCGAAGGCCGTCCAAGAAACGGTCCGGATGCAGCTCCGCCTCAATCTCCCGAACTTGCTTTTTGTACTCTACTCCGGCTGCATCCCAGCCTTCATCGTAGCCTCCCTTCCTCGCGAAGTCAACCTCTGTGGCCCTGGTGACTCGCATTGTGTTGGCATCCTCCTCGGCCTTGGCGGCTCTGGCCTCTGCCTCCACTCTCTCCCTGTCGCATCTCTGGAAATCCGCCAGGTAAAGATCGCAAGTCTCCCGAGCCAGCTTGAGGTCCTCCTCCTTCCGAGCCAGCTCCCGGGCAAGCTTGTCGTTCTTCTCTTCCTGCTTCTTGCATCGGTCATTGATGGCCAATGCCCGAGCTCCAGCCTGCAAACAGAAAAATACCAGAAATTCAACAAAGTGCAAACTTTCAGACTGAAGAAAATGGGACACAAACCATTAACTTACATTGAAGAGGGCCTGAGCAATCTCGGCCGTAATGTCCTCCGTCAGGCCGGTGATAGCCCGGGCGTCCCTAGGAAGAATGCTTCCTTGGAGCATCCCGAAGGCCACGCCGAGGTTTTTGACACTGTCGGCATGGTGGATCGGGCGGCCAGCAAAATGCCGAAACTCGGGAGCCCAGGGGAGTTCCCTTGGATTGACCTAGGTGCCTTCCTCTTCTCCACCGGTTCTCCCTCCGAGCTCCTCCCGTTCCTCCTCGATCAGGATCGTCTCCTGACCTCCGGCTCCCTCCTCCCGCCGAGTCCTCTTTTCCGGGGGCTCCTGCGGCGAGACTGGGGTCGGTCTTGAAGTCCCGGCACCAGGAGTACCGGGGACTGTCCCCCTGCCCCGGCCAGCAGGCCTTCGGCGCCTCAGGTTCAGCACCTCTCGGGTTCCCATGCCCTCCATTTCCTCGCTCAGCCCGGTCCTCTCTGGGGTCTCACGATCAACCTCTTGGCGAATCACTCCCTGAGGCCCTGATGTGCTGCCCTCGGCCTCGTTCTGCCCTCTTCCCACACCTCTTCCGGCTCTCCCTCCTCGGCCTCGTCCCCGACCTGCCCGTGGAACCCCCTGCTGTCTCGATTTTTTCTTCAGAAAGCCTGTATAAGTCGGGGTATACCCAAGCAGTTCTGGCGCATACCGACTTGTTATGGGAATGGCGTAGGCCGCTGTAATCCGAGCCCGGTCAGCTCTCTCCCGAAGCTGTTGCACGATTCCCTCGCCTGCAAGGCAAAATCAAAACAAGAGATCAACACGAAGTACGCAAGGCATACGAAAACAAATGAAGCCTCTACCGAAAAGTAAATTCTACCAACCAGGAACCCCGGTCCCAAACTGTACTCTGGTAGTGGTATCGGCATTCTCCCCGGGCCCAAACATAAAATTGCCGGTCACCGAGATGTAGATGTTTGCCCACTCCTCAGAATCGAGGAGATGATCGACGAGGAACGTGTCGTACCCCGTCCTGCACGAGAGATAATATCGGTTGCTCTCTCGGTTTACTCCTAGGAGGTATACGCCGAAGAGTTCTTCGACCCCAAACGTCAAGTTGAACTGCCTCCTTAGCTCAACAATGCTTGTGATGATTCGGTAGGAGTTTACTGTAAGCTGGGAGGAAGTAAGGGAGACGGTCCGGAGAACTCGTCGGACAAATTGATGAAGGGGGAATCTAATCCCTCCCTCGGTGATAGCCATCAAAGGAAAGATCAATTCCCCTGGTCGGTGAGGAAGGACCTTGGGGTTGTTGTCGGGAAGCAGCCGGACACTTACGCCCGGAGGGATGCTGTAAACCCTTTTGAACTCGGCGTAGGCAGCCGGGGTCCCATTAAAATACTGGCTCACGTAGGGGCACGGCCTCATCGGCCTTCTTCGTCCCTGAACCTCCTCGGGGGCATCCGCAAATGGACCGAGTCCGCGGCCAGAAGTACTTGGGGCTTCCATCTCCCAAGAAGCGAGGGTTGTAATTGGGCGTGGAGCTCTAAGAGGGTCCGAAGGCTCGATGACGTCCAATGGAATTCGGTAAACGGCCTGGGCACGACACTCCTCAAAAATCTCCTCAAGATCGGCAGAAAGGGAGCTACTGGTACTGTCCGAGGAGACTTCAATGACCATTCGCCCCTACCTAGCAAGAAAAGACGTGCAAAAACCCGTTAGCTATATGCTCAGGGAAAAGCAACATGACCTAGCAAGCATGGGGCGAAATGGTCATCGCTCCTCGGTAGGATCCTAGGCACCTTCCCCCGAGAAAGGTGCCCGAGGCCGGTGGTCGTTTCTATGGTCTCAGGTTGAAGATTGGCCTCGGGAAGAATACGGGCCTCGGGTTGAATCTGGAGCTCGGGAAAATTAAGAACAGCACAGGGAATGCCCAGCGCCGCCGCGGGAAGAACGACGGCGAGCGACGGAACAGTCCCAACGCTTGAGAAATGGGGATTGGAATGAAGAAAACTTGAGGAAAATGATCAAAACGCGAAAACTAGCGACTGAAGATCGTCATACCTGAGTTTCGTGACGAGATCCGCGTCCAAAAGCGCTCGAAATCTGGATTGGATGCTGGAAACAGACGGCGGCGGCGGTTCGACTTCAGAAGCAGCGAGAGCGTAGCCGTCTTCCCTCTGCCTTCCCTATTTATAACAAGAGAGACGGAGTTAGGCGCGGGAAACGAAGCGTCGTGCGCCGAGCCGTCAGATCTTCGACGCGTGTCGCCATCAGACGGCTAGTATCAAGGACTCTGCACCGAGGACAGGCGCCGGATATTCAGACCTTAGGCATGTTGACGCGTGTCACCGAAGCGACGTTTCGTACCAATCAACTGACATGGCACGTGCCGAGGCAGCTTTTTGATTCTGAGACCTCGGCAACAGCTGACACGTGGCTCTTCTCTGGCGCGGATTGAACAGGAATCTACCGAAGCAATTTCACTCTTCGGTTATTCTCTAAAAAGATCAAGGCCTGATATCTCATACGATGGGATCAAGACCCTGAAGCAGAGGTGCAAAGCTCCAGGGACTTGAGGGGCTATTGTGGAGGTTTCAGTCATGGTCTCGGTAATCTAACCGGACCACCATCAACCGAGGCCTCATATCAACACGGGCCTGTGTATACTTTTTTGCTTACTCGCTCGGCGTCAGGTCTCCTGTTGACACTTCGGTTAACTACCGAGGTGTGCATTCCGTTTGGGCCTCTTGGCAGAATGCAGTATAGCAGGAGGGGACCATGAGCGACGCGTGGCGAAAAGGATCATCTGGGCCAGGCCTGCCCATGTGCTTCGTAACCGTCTTATCCCGTGGCGTCATCTATGATGTCACCGAGGGCGGTTACCTAAGCGTGACCTCCACGCACTAGCTTGGAGCCCAAGTTAACCTAGGTCTATAAATACAAAGGGGTACTCATCTTTGAGAGGTATGCCATCTTTCCCTAACCCTAGACCTAAAAGCAACTCTCCTTACATCTAACTTGATTGTCGGAGGGTCACTAGGTTATTCCAGCCTTAGTGACTTGTTGCAGGTTCAGCGGCGGAGGAACAGAGCAGCGGAAGAGAAGTACTAGTTCAGGCCAAGGTCCCTCCTCCTAAATCGAACCCCTACAATTTATTTATGCAGGATAATTTTTTGATTTTGTCTTTATTCAATTTTTTTTTTGTGTTTATTAGTTTTATGGCAAACTTTTATGTGATATAGGTTCGTCTCAATGAGAGAAATCGGAAAAAAAAAAATTATGACTTTTACACAAGTATTTTGAAAAATATCTAAAGAAAATCTCAAAAAGTCAGTTTTTAGATTTTTTTTTTCTTGGATATTTTCCAAAATTGTGTAAATGTCATAATTTTTTACTTTTTTTGTTCCTCTCGTCGAGACGAACTCATATCACATAAAAATTCAGTGTAAAACTAACAAACGCAGATTTTTTTTGAATAAAGACAAAATCAAAAAAAATTGGTACATAAGCTAATCACTAACGTGAACAGAAAGCAGGAGTGAAGCCTACGGAAGGTTTATATATGCAACCCAGGTTTAGTTTCACTTAGAGTTAATTGGTACGTATATATGCAACCCAGGTTTAGTTTCATGTAGAGTTAATTGGTACGTATATATGTTATAGTTGGTACGTAGACGGTCTTCCTCTCATTTTTTTTCGTGAAAGAGTTTTTTCATTACTCCAATTTCTGACACAACTTGTAAATGAATAGCAGTTGTCATTACCCTAGGTCACGCAATGTGGGCATCTACATCATCACCATTTTAAAAGTTATTCGTGCAATTCTTTTCACCAAACAAATGATGTCAGGACCGGCCTGGACATAGTGGTTACCCCGTTTTCTTGAACTTAACTTAAATATATGTGAGTTTTATTCTTATTTAAATTTTTTTGCATTTGTTAGTTTTGCATCAAATATTTGTAGGTTATTAATTCGTCTTGACGAGAGGAATTGGAAAAGTAAAATTTTGGCATTTTTACCCAAGGAGTTTGAGAAATAACCATTTTTTAACGCAAAAATGAAAGTAAAAAAAATTTACTTTGTCGATTCCTCTAGTCGAAACGATTCAATAGACCATAAAAGTTTGGCGCACAACTAACAAATGCAAAAAAAATTTAAATAATTACAACTTTCAAATTTAAGTTAGGTTCAAGAGAACATGGACTATAATCTCAATAGGTCTTAAGCTTGAAATCTCTCAAGTATTGTATATGGGACATTCCACTTGGAGCTTTATCCTAACTTTTTTTTTTAAAACGGAAAAATATTATTAAGAAACTTGATAGGGTGCATCAAGTGGGGGGAGAGAGGAGGACAATCCAACTAATTGGGCCTATGCTTGTGGACAATGGAAATGGTCCTAGCAGAAAGTTGTCGAAGTGCGCATAAACTGTTCTGAACACTCTGAGTGTGAAAAAAATAGACCGCAAATGAGGCAGCTTAAATATAAATCGTGTTAAGAAAAGTGAAATGATATATTATTGATTGAGTCTAATACATAACCCTAACACGCTTTTATATAGGCTACAAAACTTGACCACCAAAAACCCTAAACAAATTAGAAAAATATATGTAACATGGAAACGTAGATTAAATAGGAAACACGAAGAATGACCCTACACAAAACAGAAAATGTAATAATAGAACCAAGAAATTAACTATGGTAACATAATATTTTCTAATATTTTGTTAACATCTCCTTCAAATTCAAGTAGATCTACAAACTTAAGCTTGAAAAAGTCAAGAGAAACCAAGAGCAGCCAAGCTAAGAGAAGTCAGGAGTAGCCAAGCCAAGTCAAGTCAAGTCAAGTCAAGAGAAAACAGGAAAAGCCATGGAGAAAAAAAAATCAAGAGAAATCAGGAGTAGCCTAGCCAAGCCAAGCCAAGCACAGAGAAATCAGGAGGTGAAATTTGAATGAGCGAGCTAGTTACATGTTACTACATACGAATGCTCAGCGGACGACGACGAAATTTAGGCCTTCCACCGAGAGCAAAAATTTCACAGGACCTAGATCTTATATCTCATATACCATGTTAAGAAAAGAAAAATGATGTATATTGTGTCTAAAACATAACCCTAACACGCTTCATATTGGCTACAAAATTTAACCCATCAAGAACCCTAAAAAACTTAGAGAAATATATGTAACATAAAAACTTAGACTAAATAAAAAAACACGAATAATGGCCTAGACAAAATAAGAAACACAATAATAGATCCAAGACACGATGATAACAAATTTGAAAACATTTGAATGAATTGAATTGGCAGATGAGTTAAGGCATTCATAGTGGGGAATGACTTCGGTGTCCCCGGTCATTTTGGAGATACCGTAACTTTTGGCATAACAAAACCACTATGAACATAACCAAAATCTATTATGAGTATAACCAAAACCATTATAAGCATAACAGAACCATAACAAGACATAACTTGATTGTTATGCCTTGGTTGGATTTGGTTATTCCTTGATTGGTTTTTTGGATATTCTTTGGATATGCCTTATTTGGGTTCTGTTATGCTTGTAATGAGTTTTAGTTATGCTCATAATGGTGAAATTATCCCAAAAATTACGGTGTTCCCAAAATGACTAGGGACACCATAGCATCATCCTTCATAGTGGTATCATTCGTGGACAACATTTTGTCTAGAAGATGGCAGTGGAATCTTCACATAGTACTGTTGGAAACCCTACTAGAAGCAGTAACAGAGGAAGTGCGTGAGTAGTGAAAGAAGTGTTGCCTGGCAAAAGTACGTGGCATGTAGTTGTTGGAAAATTCTACATATAATTAATTTATTAGGTTCTGTTCCGATTTCTAAAAAAATAGAACTTTAAGAAAATAAAGATAATTTCAAGCTCAAAAATCATATATTTACGCAAATAATTTGTGTACTAATATAAATTTTGTTTGATATATCTTATTGAGATCTTTTAAACAGTGCAAAAAATTTTAAAAATTATTTTTCAATTTTATTATATGTAAACTTAAAATTACCTTTTAAAAAAAAAGAATGTTTAAAAAAAAAGCGGAACGGCACTTAAAACTGGGCTGTAAAGAAGGTAGAAAATTTGTATTGGCACATTTGAAAATATGATCTACCAGTATATCTTTTTAACGATAGTGTACGTCGATCAATATTTTGAAGAGAAATGATGATGCGTCAATATCCTATTTTCTAACTCATAATATATATGATATAGGCATTTTCTAACTCATATTTGGCTAACGAAATGGCAAAACTATTCTTGGGCTTTTAAGTTGGCGTGGCAATAATGGAGTTGATACTTTTTTTTTATCAGCAAAGGAAAAGATTTTATTAAACTCAAAAGGGTACATCGAGTAGAAAGAAAGGGAGAACCAAAAAGTTCACCACAACCCCAAGAAAAAACAAAAATGCATCGAAAGATACACTCAAAGGTACACCTAAATCATGAGCCTTCAATACCATCAAGATTCCTTTTAAAATCTTCCACCGTTATACACCTTTATATCAAATTTGGCTTTGATCCATAAGGCTGCCATTATTTTGATTAAACCAACCAATTGGTGGAGATTAGCAACTTTGTTGTTGAATATAGCATCATTCATTGCAATCCAAACAGACCACAAAGTTGCATAAAAACAACACTCCCAAAAGAATTTCTCTAGATTTTTGAACCGGAAAGAAAACCACCAAGAGGATAATCCCAGTAGATTCGGAGGAACCTCCCAATCAACATTCCACCACTTTGCCATCATCAACCAAATTTGACTAGAAAACGGGCATGTTATCAGTAAATGCTCTAGCGTTTCCTCTTCCTATAGGCAAAATGGGCATGCCAAACCTTGTTCATCCATTCCCAAAATACCAACCTCGTCGCAATTCTATTTTGACATGCCAACCATACAAAAATCTCAACCTTTGGAGGACTAAGATTTCTCCACAAAGATTGAAGTCCGGTGTTGGGGGTAAAAGCATAAGTTTCCCATAGATAATATACAGACTTAACTAAGAACATATTATTTGAGTTGCCAATCCAAAACATAGTATCCATTTTTGACGGATCCAGGACCACATTCTGTAATCTCCCATCTAACTCAATAAACTAAGCTCGTTCCCGCTGAAAAATTCTCCTCCGAAAGGTCAAATTCCAATCCCCATTAGCTCCAGAACTGATCATATTACACACTAATTCCTCTTGTTGCGTAGATGCTAGGTACAGTCTTGGATATTCCTCTTGCAGCGTTTGATCCCCCAACCATTTGTGCTTCCAGAACAATGTATTATCTCCTGAATAAACTTGAACTCTGAAGTTTGCCTGAATTATGATCCCCACCTCATCTTCCGAATTTCCAATTGCACAGATATCTTTCCAAATAACAGATGCACGGCCTGAAGATGGTAATTTGGGGAGCCAGTCTTGGTATGTTAATCCATACTTCTTACAAACCACTTTAGCCCACAAAGAGTCCTTTTCTCTACTAAATCGCCACCACCACTTTGCAAAAAGAGCATGATTTTGTTCAATCAATCTTTTCACCCCAGCCCTCCATACTCTTTGCTCTTTGTTATCGGTTCCCATTTCACCAAGTGGATTTGTCATGCATGAGAAGTTAATGGTTGATACTTGATCGAGGACTCTTAGTAAATAATGGTTTTGCCATGCATGAGAAATTAATGGCTAACAGTCATTGTTTGCTATGATACCATGCATATATAGCGACACATGTGTATACTGTAAGACAATTAGACAAAGACGCAGTGGAGATTGGACTACCAACCTCCGGCCATTGTTGTTCAAGTGGATCACTGACCCTCACACTCACTCGATATAGGTGTCTTCTAACCTATGCAGGACTTGATGCCTTGAGTGATGGAAATCATAGGCTTTTATAGTTGCTAGGTTAGGGACCCTCTATCTCCTCAAGACTTTTGGTTTCCCTCCATCAAAGAAACTCAAACTAGTGTAATGAATTAGGTGGGGAAGCCAAAGGCTTCCTGTAACCGCTGTAATGAATTAAACCATAATACACCAGTACAATTATGTAACCATTACTCCTGGTAATGCAAATACACTAGTACGTGGGAAATGAAACATCAAAGAACCATCACTTAAATCATGATGGAAGTGGACAATAAATGATTAAACTCATCACATAATTTGTCTAAGTGGGTCATTACAACTCTTAACAAGAGTTTATTCTAACATTCTCCCACTTGACCCATTAGACATATGTAAACCACAACAGGTGATAAGTTCTATAATATGGCCATAAAACTAGAGTTGCCCATGTCTTTGAATTCTGTAAAACCTTATACTCAACAGAAAATATCAAACAATGAATCATAGCGGTTGTGCCGTAACAAGTAGGCACTTCCTTCCATGCATCACAGTGAAAGATATCCTTCAATGAGTAAAATAGATACTTTTATTTATAACTATTTATCAGTCATATAGGGTCCTCTTTATATCCCAATGGATAAAATACATGACAAATTCCTTATGTGCACAATCAAACGCCATGTTCTTTATTCATAGAAAAACTCGTTCGCGAACTGAGAAATTGAGAAAGTGAAATTAAACATCGAAGGAGCAAATAAGTCCCATGCGCCCAACATGATCATTGTATACTTTAGCCGGTAATGCTTTTGTCATGGGATCCGCAATCATCTGCTCGGTACTAATGTGCTCAATAGTCACATCTTGCGCCTTCACTTTCTCTCTAACGACAAGATACTTAATGCCGATATGCTTGTTTCGGCTACCACTCTTATTGTTCTTAGAGAAATAAACTGCAACTGAGTTATCACAAAAGATCCTCAATGGTCTCGATATTGTATCAACGACCCTTAGTCCTGCGATGAAATTCTTCAACCATAAAGCCTGTGATGTAGCTCCATAGCATGCAATAAATTCTGCTTCCATAGTTGACGAAGCCGTAATGGACTGTTTGATGTTCCTCCAAGATATAGCTCCTCCAGCAAGAAAAAAGATATATCCTGAAGTGGACTTCCTAGTGTCTAGACATCCGGCAAAATCTGAATCGAAATGTCCAGTCACTTCCAAAGTGTTCGTATGTCTGTATGTAAGCTTGTAGTCCTTGGTTCCTTGCAAGTACCGCATGACCTTCTTAGCAGCCTTCCAATGTTCTAATCCTGGATTACTCTGGTATCTTCCCAACATACCCATTGCAAACCCAATGTCAGGTCTTGTACAGACCCGTGCGTACATGAGACTGCCAACTGCAGAAGCATAGGGTATGCCTCTCATTTGTTCATTTTCCAAACCGTTTTGTGGAGCTTGGTTGAGACTGAACCTATCCCCTTTGACAATTGGTGCCACAGAAGGTGAACAAAAGTTCATCCTAAATCTTTCCAAAACTTTTTCAATGTAGGCCTTTTGAGAAAGTCCCAATATCCTACGGGATCTATCTCTATGAATCTCAATGCCAATGACATAAGACGCTTCGCCCATATCCTTCATCTCAAAACTTTGTGAAAGAAACTCTTTTGTTTCATGTAGCAACCCCAAATCACTGCTTGCAAGTAAAATGTCATCTACATACAGGACCAAAAATATGTACTTACTCCCACTGACCTTGAGGTATATGCATTGATCAACACCATTCTCCACAAAACCATATGAAGTGACAGTATTGTGAAACTTGAAATACCATTGTCGTGAGGCTTGTTTTAATCCGTAAATAGATTTTCTTAATCTGCAAACTAAGTGATTATTCGTAGAAGAAAATCCCTCAGGCTGAACCATGTATACCTCTTCTTCAAGATCCCCATTCAAGAAAGCTGTTTTCACATCCATTTGATGTAGCTCTAAATCAAAATGAGCTACTAACGCCATGACAATCCTGAACGAGTCTTTCTTAGAAATTGGAGAGAAAGTCTCGTGGTAATCAATTCCTTCCTTTTGAGTAAAACTTTGGCTACAAGCCTGGCTTTATATCGCTCTATATTACCAGAAGCATCTCTTTTGGTCTTGTAGACCCACTTACAGCCTATGGCTGAAGCACCTTTTGGTAATTCAACGAGATTCCAAACATTGTTTGTAGCCATAGATTGCATTTCTTCCTTCATGGCATTATACCATAGTGCAGAATTGACCCCATTCACAGCTTGTGAAAATGTACTAGGATCATTATTTGGTCCAACATCGAAATCAGACTCTTGTAGATACACAAGGTAGTCGCTAGAAATTGCTGGTCTCCTTTGTCTTAAGGATTTCCGAACTCCCACTTGCTCAGGCAAGTTGTGGGTGGAAGGTGCTTGATGAACATGTTCCTCCTGGAGTGGTGGTTCATGTACTGATTGTTCCTCGGCGACCGTTGGGGCTAAACTAGGAATAACAATCATTTGCCCCGTTGAGTTCTCAACAGGATCTCTTAACTCCTCAAACTCGACTGGAATATTCGAGTAGCTCAACATGCTTCTCACCATGCCCATAAGCGTACGGTTCCTCCTTTCCGCAACACCATTTTGTTGTGGTGTGCCAGGCATTGAATATTGAGCTATAATGCCTTCTTCTTTTAGGAACTTGGCAAATGGACCAGGTAATTGTCCCAATTCTGTGTACCTCCCATAGTATTCTCCACCTCTATCCGATCGCACGATTTTGATTTTCTTTTCCGTTTGTTTTTCTACCTTTGCTTTATAGGCTTTGAAAGCATCTAGTGCTTCAGCCTTCTCAAATAAGAGGTAAAGATACATATATCGTGTATGGTCATCGATAAACGAGACAAAATACCTTTGACCATTAAAACAAGGTGGAGTAAACGGTCCACAGAGGTCTGTGTGTATGATCTCTAGAATTTGAGAACTCCTTTTGGCACCTTTAGTGGACTTGTCGGTTTGTTTTCCCTTGATACAATCCACACAAGTACCAAAATCAGCAAAATCAAGAGCATGTAAAACTCCATCATTCACTAGTCTTTTGATTCTTTCTTTGGAAATGTGTCCCAATCTTCTATGCCATAACATAGAGGAGTTCTCATTGACAATACGGCGCTTTATGCCAACATTATCATGCAAAGTTAAAAGACTATTCTCATTAGAAAGATCCAAATCAAACTTATATAAACCACCAGATAAAACTCCATGTCCTATAAGGACGTTATTTTTTATTAAACTTAAAGTTTCACCAGCAAAGTTAAAAACAAACCCCAAAGGTACTAGTTTCGATACTGAAACCAAGTTTCTAGAAAAGGATGGAACATAAAAAACATTATTAAGATCCAAAACAAAACCAGATTTTAAAACAAGTCTAATAGTCCCAACTGCTTCGACGTGCGAACGCATCCCATTTCCTGAATAGATGCCTTGTTCACTTCCCGTCGGTTTCCTTAGGCTGAGAAAACCCTGCATGGTATTGGCAATGTGAATTGTAGAACTAGAATCAATCCACCATGTATTATCAGGAACATTAACGAAATTTGATTCATAGCACACAAAGGATAAAAATTTACCTTTCTTTTCAAGCCACTTCTTATACTTAGTGCATTCTTTCTTCATGTGTCCCTTCTTTTTGCAAAAGAAGCATTCAACTTTATTTCCAGAGTGCTTCATTTGCACATTTTTGTCATTTTCATTGGGAATATTGTTGCTCTTTTTTCCGTTACCCTTTCCTTTGCCTTTTCCCTTCCCCTTTCCCTTTCCCTTTCCATTTCCGTTTTCACGGAAAACCAGATTGGCACTTTCAAGAATTTCATTTTCATGCTTTAGCCTCTCTTCCTCCTGAACACACATGGTCAAAAGCTCATTAACAGACCATTTCTCCTTATGTGTGTTGTAGGAAATTTTGAAAGGGGTGTATTCTGATTGGAGAGAGTTAAGGATAAAATGCACTAAGAATGACTCAGAAATCTCTATCTCCAAAGCTCTAAGTTGAGCTGCAATATCTCTCATCTCCATAATGTGTCCCCGCACACTTTTAGAACTGTTGTGCCTCATGCCTGAAAGTTTCTTCATTAGGGTGCTTGCTAGTGCCTTGTCAGAGCTTACAAATTGCTCTTCAATAGCCTTCATGAAATCTTTTGCCTTATCGCAATCAGGAATTGAACCCCTTATGCCCTTATGGATGTGGGACTTAATGAGCATCAAACTTAGCCGATTAGATTGATCCCACTGCTCATAAGCAACCCTCATTGCTGGTGTACTTTCATCCGTGGGAACGGGTGGTTCGTCCACACGAAACGCCAAATCAAGATCCATGCACCCCAAAGTCAACATAAGTTTATCCTTCCAGTCAGCAAAGTTGTCACCACTTAAGAATGGAACATGAGAAGTTTCAGAACTCATAAACGAGGTAGGAATAACTGCAACAACCAAGAACACATCATCATGCTATGTAAATAACAACTGAAACAAAGTAAACTCAAACCTCCCTATGGGCAAAGGCGGCAAAATTCATCGAATCTACTTAGCTTAAAAAATCGAACAGAAATTTCCTTTATCTGTGGACATAGGAAGTTTCATTCTGATACTGAATTCACTACTTTAATCTCAAGCAATATTAACAAAAGTAATTATCTTCCTGTGGGTAAAAATAGTTAATTTTGTTAATTGAGATTTGCATGAATAGATGCCAGACTATAATAGATGCCAAACTTATAGTCTTAAGATCAACTCAACTTCAGATATGAATACCAATATACTGAAATCACGCATCACAATTATCCAAGATGCTGTGGCTATTCTTAAATAATAGTAATGCTTAACAACCTTAAGGCATCTAATAAGCCTGAATAGGACAAAATTGAAGTAAAAATTTGTCCATGTCATGCAAAAACAATTTTTGAATTCGAATCTTTATACAAGAAGCTATCAAGAGGCCCGTATGATAAATTAAAAAAAAAAGATCGTACTGATAACATGAAGCAATAACCAGAATGGATGTGATCATGCTAACAAAATTTGCTTCCTCTATTTTGAATTTAAAGAGCCTGAAGACCAAAACATGATACGGGTGAAATATAACCAAAAGTCTAATAGGTTATAAAATTAGTCTTCTCTGTATCTACATGGAACAATATTGACAATAGATGTCAAACGTGGCAAGAACAGAGACGTGACACACAGCTATTAGAAGAAAATTATCCATGCATGTTCTAAAATTTTTTTGCCAAGTGTGAACATATGGCATTTGCCCCTCCTCATAATAACTTTAATGCACCGAAAGAGTTTCAAAATTGAAATAGTTTAATATTCACCCTTCTCTATGATCTCAAATGTGCGTGACTTAGCAAAAATGGCATGTGATAGCATGATGAATCACTAAATGTGAACTGACATGACAGTGATAAACTTAAGAGATTTGAAAATAAGTTATGTGTGTGTCACTGAAATGCTGATCACAAAATAGTATCCTAACTAGTGTGAAGAACTTCGTGACATCTAAATACTGAACAACATGAACCGGAGATAAGCTCTGATACCACACTGTAAGACAATTAGACAAAGACGCAGCGGAGATTGGACTACCAACCTCCGGCCATTGTTGTTCAAGTGATCACTGACCCTCACACTCACTCGATATAGGTGTTTTCTAACCTATGCAGGACTTGATGCCTTGAGTGATGGAAATCATAGGCTTTTATAGTTGCTAGGTTAGGGACCCTCTATCTCCTCAAGACTTTTGGTTTCCCTCCATCAAAGAAACTCAAACTAGTGTAATGAATTAGGTGGGGAAGCCAAAGGCTTCCTGTAACCGCTGTAATGAATTAAACCATAATACACCAGTACAATTATGTAACCATTACTCCTGGTAATGCAAATACACTAGTACGTGGGAAATGAAACATCAAAGAACCATCACTTAAATCATGATGGAAGTGGACAATAAATGATTAAACTCATCACATAATTTGTCTAAGTGGGTCATTACAACTCTTAACAAGAGTTTATTCTAACATATACAGTATATTACTAGTACTTTACTACTACTACTATGTGATCAGACAACACTATTAAATAATGATAACGATATCTAGGTATTTCATTCGGGTACAATGCACCTTGAATTGTACAATTAAATATTGAATCATATATATCTGGATATTTCGTTTGAGGACAATGCATCTTGAATGCACCAAATACATGAGTTAGGTTTAAGCAATTGGTTTTTTTCTTTTATGATTAATAATCAGATGTCTGAGCCAACTTATGTGCACCACAACTAATTTCAGGCTTTGAAGTTAATGACCAAACAAATCTCCAGTGATCCCAAGGTTTTGAGTGTTTGGTCGTTTTAGGATTCGAACTTTCGACCTCTTTGGGGGCAAGCCATATACTCCCTCCGTACCAATTTAATAGTTTCTTTTGTGAATTTGTGTCACTTTTCAATTGATTATATCTTATAATTTATAATGTTTTATGTGATTTTGAAAATACTGTATTGTAGAACTAATCGAGATCTATCAAATACGATCCATATTGAAAATAAAATTCATTATCCATTTACAAATATAACTATTTTTTTATTCTCTTAGAATTGAACGAGAGACTATTAAATTAGGACGGAGAGAGTAATTTTTAGCCTATTTTATCGGCAAAAAGAATTTTATTAATCATTGGAACAAAGTTACAACGATAAAAAGGATCTAAAGTGTACGGCATCACAACAAGAAAAAACTAACTTCCCAGCCAAGTGCACACTAGCCCTCAACAATCATTTGCCACTAAGGACCCAAAAGTTGGTGAGCAAACAACCGAACATGCTATAAAGCAAGAAAATAAAGAAGATACAGATACAGACTATCAAAATATTAGGTGAGATTCAAGCTCTCTCCTTCCCTTTAATTCCTTCCACCTTATTCAGATTTTGAATCTCCGTAATCCATCCAAATTTCTTCTGAAGTCTTCCACTGAGTATTCTCTGATATTGAACCTTGATTTCATCCAAAGAGCAACCCTTACTTTCACTAAATCCCCAATCTATGATTTGTCTGGGGTAGAATTATTAAAAATGAGATCATTTGTTGCAATCCAAATTGACCACATTCCTGCATAGAGAGTTGTTTCCTAACAGTGTTTTTCCAAATTGGAGAAATTGTTGGAAAACCACAAACTAACAAAAGACTTGATATCAGGTGGATAGGTCATAGAGATGCCCCACTAATCAAGTAAAATCCTCCAAATACTTCTTGAAAAAGGGCAGTGAAGGAATAGGTGGTCAGATGTTTCCACCTCACTGTTACACAAAGCACAAAAACCCTGTCCCAAATTGTTTTGAACTCCAACTCCTCTTGAAATCAGAGCTGATCCTGTAGCTATCGTTTTTTGGGTGGCTTGCCAAACAAAGAATTCTATTTTCGGAGGGCACAAGTTTTACCAAATTGAGTTCAGAATGGGGTTAGGATTGTGTTGAGAATCATCCCATTTCTCATATATCGACTTGACAGAGAATAGCTTGTCATTTTTTAGCCATTGGTGACAAAATAACAGATGATTTCTCGCGGCTACCCTTAAAATCTTGTTGTAAATTTTAAACAAGTTGAACGGCTCCAATTTTTAGCATGGGACTCCCAACTACAAGGTCCTCATTAGAAGGGGACTCTCTCTCTCTCTCTCTCTCTCTCTCTCTCTCTCTATATATATATATATATATATATATATATATATATATATATATGCAGACTTTATAAAAAACTGTTTGGATCAAGTACTTTTCGGTCATATTTTTAGCTGATTTCTTGTGAAGACCCTTAAAATCATGTTCTGAATACATTAAATGGTTCGAATTATCGAAATTTGATTGGGAAATGTGAAGTCCGCACTTAAGCTAAGTAAGAGATCCTTAGAAGAAGCTTGGTGTATATATATGTTCATATCTTCTTCTCTTCATATATCTTCTACAGAAGTGATAAACAAAAAAAACTTATACAATCAAGTGTGAATCTATGTGAATTATAAACACACAAGATACAGCCAGAGGCTTTTGGGTGGATAAGGTATGGGACTGTTATGCTTTCCCATGTGATTAATTGGATTTTTTTGAATTGGCAGCTAATTAGTAGTAGCACGTGGGTACGTAGCATTTGTAGTATATAGATGTGGAGCCATTAATGTGGTAGAAGTAGAACATCAACGTACAATATTGCCGTTCAATAGGTCAAACATTTGCATCTCAGACTTTCGAAAAGTAAAAGAGAAAAAAAGGTACATAATGCATGAATGAATGAATGAATGGCAAGGGGGATGGCACAGGAGGACAACCCAATATCTGACATAGTCCCAAACAAGGGATTTACAGTCAACCACATATAAGTGGATGAACAAAAGGATTAGTTACTCTTTAGTCACTCCAACAATGAATGGTCAGGGCTTTTAGGCATGTTTGTGCGCTGTTTATTGTTTATTTGGGCATTTTAAGTCCTTAGGTGTCAAGGGCTTTGTCTTTTGGCGGTATTTTTCAACTTTTGGTTGGATTCCATTCCCCTTTTCCTAATAAAATGTTATTTTTGCCAATAAAAAAAAAATCAACATTGAATGGTTGAGGTATGGCACACATGACCCTATCCCATAAGCATGTCATTTTTCTATCTTGGCAACTCCTGTATAGGTACGAATAAAAGTCAAGAGAATCAAGTTCTCAGCTAATTGGATAGTTCATGAAACACTTGAATGAACTTCACTAGTTTATAGAGAAGAGTCTGACAAGCTATATAAATGTGAGGGATATACAGTGCATGTGGACATAGCAATAAAGTTTTCCATATTTCCAACAACTCAAATTTCGAGACAAAAGTGCTTAACAATTTAATATGTTATAAGAGCAGGTTAGCGACGGATTACTTTTTCAAACCTCATTGCTCACAAAATAAAAATGCCTGCACGTATTTGGTTTGCTTGTAAGGAGAACCTGACCACAAGTGGTGGAACTATTGATACGAATAACAGAATTACATATTTTCTCACAGCTTGAACTTTTAAAGGCATTGGTGATTAACCAAAAGTCTAGCATTACTCCATGTGCGCTTTGGTCAAAAAAAAGAAACCGAGCATTGGTTATCTTATGACTAGGGGGTGCGGGGTGATTGTTTATTGCCTGCATGGCCCGTGCAATCTCAAGGTTCAAGAGGCTTGGGCCTTGAGCATCCCAAAAATTACAATTTTTAAGGACACTCTAATATTTTCACTATTTGGATATGAGTATGATTCTTTTTAAGCTCAATAGAATGAAAAAAATGTCCAATTAGAGGTAACGAGTTAGTTCAACCCACCATCCCATAAGCTCAAGTTCCCAACCCATTAAATTCCCAAAATCATTTCCCCCCAAACCACCGAAGAACACCTCCCCAAAATCGTTTCTTCCAAAAAACTTAACGATCTCGGTGAAATCAAGAGAAGAAGATCAACGTGCACCACAAAACTCGAAGAACAGTGGTACACGCCAAGGTAAATCAATGGCAATCAGTTCATTGTAACTAACTAACTAAAGTAAGGATACACTTTTTTTTTTATATTAAGCCTTGAGTACTAAAAACTCTTGGGCCGGCCCCGAATTTGCGAAAAACCCAAAAGGAATTAAGAAGTCTTGTAGCAAAGGATTGGAATGTGTATATAGGTTTATAATGGCTGAACCAAATGATCTTGTGTCATTAAACACCCAGTAATGATTTCCACACAGATTTTTGTGCACATATCATGCATATTCATTTTTGTGGGGCTCATATCGAGGTTCCATAAAATGATCCAAACTGCTCATCTTTTTTAAAATTTTTTTTGGAGAGTTCCCGTAAAAAATCAACTTCAACGGATATCGGTAAGGGCTTAATTTCTCAGAAATCGTAGGGTGAATTGTTTTGCCCTACGATTTCTGAGAAAGCTTTTACGGATATCCGTTGGAGTAGATTTTTTACAGGAACCCTCTAAAAAATATTTTAAAAAAGATGAGTGATTCAGATCATTTTGTGGGACCCCAATATGGACCCCATAAAAATGCATGTGCATGATATGTGGACAAAAATATGTGCAAGTAGCACTATTGTTAAACACCATCATTGAATATTAGGATCGATGCAGTATTTTATGCAAACAAGTTCGACAGGTTAATTTCCAATGTTAAAGTCAAATAAAGACTTGGAGCCATTATTTTTACGGCCTGTTTGTTGAACGGATAAGGTTTTTGGTGGATAAGAAAAAATGATGGATAAGATGAGAATATATTATAAGAGGAGATTATTTAAGAAGGGGGGATGACCTAATACTTGGTTTGAATAGTAGTTGATATAGGTGGAAAGATTGAGTAGATAAGAGTAGATAATGTGATAAATTACTTAGTTGCCCTTATTTAATCATTTCATCGAGATAAGCTAATCTTAGGGGTGAGGGGTAATTTGGTCTTTTCCCCATCCGGATGAGCTAATCCTAGGGCTGGAGATGTTGTTAGCTGTAGGGGTTCGATTTATCGGGATCTTGACGGTGGGTCGGTTCCGGCCCCTTCCTCCTCCGCTCCGCACGCACGCTGTCTAACTTGCAGCAAGTCACTAGGGCTATGGTAGCCCAGTGATCCTCCGACGATCAAGTTAGATATAGGGAGAAGTGTATAGGTCTAGGGTTAGGGTAGAATGACATACCTCTCTAGGTTAGAGTCCTTTTGTATTTATAGACCTTGCTTTGCTTGGCCTCCAAGCGAGCGTGTGGAGGGTACGCTCGGGTAATCGCCTCAGGTGATGTCATATGTGACGTAAGAGATAAGGTGGTTACGGAGCACGTGACGAGGTCAGACCCCAATGATTAATCTCGTGGCGTAACCGCATGGGACCCTCTAGGAGTAACCGTCTTCCTTTAGGCGGCCTCGGGGAGTCGAGTTGGGAATGCTCCATTCCCTTGGATAGTGACATAACCCGAGCAGACTCCACCTACCAAGTGGTGCTCTCGAGGGCAATTGGCAGGGTCCCTAGACCCTGTGCTGGATGAGTTGCGGAGGTCTTCTAGGTCTCGCTCGGTGCATTAGGGCTTGGTGATTGGTCCGAGCCCCATTTCGTGGAGCCACTACAATAGCCCCTCAACTCGCTGGAGCATCATCTTCGGGCTCGGGGGAGTTGATTATGCTCATGAACTGCTACATTGTTGGAGTCCTTTATTCTTAGGTGACTGAAGCGAAAAACGGCCTCGGTAGTCGTAAGGTGCATAGCCCCAGCCCTAAGAGCCACGTGTTGATCATTGCCAAGCCGTCTCGTGGTGTAAGACGCCTCGGCACGTGCTGTGTCAATTGATTTGTACGAAACGTCCCATTGGGGACGCGTGTTAGCCGCTCAGTGGCTCGGTAAGTAGCGCCCTGTGTCTCGTGCGGGCCTTTCGGTACGGACCGTCTGATGATTGCGACGTCTCAAGGATCCGATGGTTCGGGGCACGTCGCTTCATTTCCCACACGCCCCTTCGAATCTTCCCCTATAAAAAGGGTAGGTAGGTAGAGAGAGAGAGAGAGAGAGAGAGAGAAGTACATTTTCTCCTTTTCTTAGAGCTCCACTCCTGCCGTCGCCTTTCTTCGTCGTTTGATCAAGTTTTGAAGCGATTTGGTAGCAGATCTTCTTACGAATCTCAGGTATGTTAATCTCCTTGCATTAACCTTATGCTTTTAATCATTTTTCTTGCATTTCGCATCAATTTTTGAGCGCGATGAGGCAGAGACGCCGTTCTCTGCCGTCTAAGACATGTTCCGCTGGCACTGTTCGCCGCTTGTTCTTCCTGACTCATATTTCCTTCCTGGGGCCATCAAAATGCTACCCAGCCCAAGGTGTTCTTCCTGAGGAAGGATATCTTATTAACGAATGTGACCTAGGGTTTTCGAGGAGTGATGTCCATCCTCTCCCGAGCGCTGGATCTTTTTCCCCCTAAGCATGTAGCTAACGGGTCTTGCATATCTCTTTTTGCTAGGTTGGGACGGATGGTTGTTGAGATCTTCTCAGACAGTTCCAGTAGCTTGGCCTCCTCTCCTATTGTCGACGAGCTGATACGTGAGACCTTTCGGATCCGAGCATTCTACCGAATTCCAATCGACTTCATTGAGCCCTTTGATCCTTCGAGAGCCCCGTGCCCGATCATGTCGTTTGATAGTCGGGAGATGGAGATTCCCAACACCTCGGATCACGGTCCGGGGCGCTTTGCGAATTCTCCTGAGGAGGTTCAAGGACACAAAAGGGCAGTGAAGCCGTGCCCCTATCAGAATCAATTCTTTAGCGGTGCACTAGGCACTTATGAAGAGTTTAGGAGGGTTTACAACATCCCATTGGACGTCCAGGTTTGGTTACTACCGACCCCCGTCAACTGTCGCACTACCCGGGAGAGCTGATCTTCCCCCTCATGGCTATCACCGAGGGAGGAATTAGGTTCCCCCTCTACCAAATCATACGTCAAGTGCTCCGAACCCTGTAACTCACCTCTTCTCAGCTCACGGTTAATTCTTATCGGGTCATAACGAGTATTATAGAGCTGAGGAGGCAGTACAACCAAACGTTCAGTTTGGAGGAGCTCTTCAGTGTCTACCAAGTCGAGGTCCACCGAGACTACAACCGCTATTATCTATCTTGTCGGTCGGGGTATGACGAGTTTTTGATTGATCACCTGCCCGACTCCGAGGAATGGGACGGTATATAAGTCTCGGTAACCGAGAACTTCATGTTTGGGCCCGGTGAGAATCTTGATACGGGAACGACGGTTCAATTCGGACCGGTACACCTGGTCAGTAGATTTCCCACCTCCAAGTATTGCATGTTACTTTCTCTCCTTCTTGCATATGTTGATTTCTTTCTTTGGTGACATCTTGCAGGTGAAGGAGTCGTGCAAGGCTATCGGGAAAGGGCAAACCAAAGCCTAATCAACGCTGCTTACGCTATCCCCCTCGCAAACCAATTCGTCCCGGACTTGCTCAGTTACATCCCGACCTATACAGGCTTTTTCGAAGAAAAAATTGAGACAGGATGGGGTTCTGAGGGCAACCCGAGGGAGAGGCAGAGGAAGAGGAGGGGGCCTCAGAGTAGCGGAAGCCAAGGCGAGCAACTCTCCCCCTCTGGGAAACATTCGCGAAAAGATGGACCGTGAGACTCCCAAGCGGACTAGGCTGAGCAGCGATATGGAGGGTTGTACCGAGAGGGTGGTGCTGGACTTAAGGCGGAGGCCGAGGGGCCATGGTGTAGGTTCTCCGCCCGGGACGGTAGGTGCGGGTAGTTTGAGGGTCGCTTCCATTTCACTAGAGAAGAAAAGGGCATAAAATGAGGCGAGGGATAGTAGTCGGGGGAAGGAGAATGAGACTATCACCATTCCGGAGGAGGATGAGGAGCAGGACGGCAAGTCCACCGGGGGGGAAGCCGAAGCCGATGCTAGGGTTCGGGAGAGGGATGTCCCCTGGGCCCCCGAGTTTTGTCACTACAGTGGGCGCCAGATCCACCATGATAATATAGACACCCCAATTTGGCCTACCGATTATTTCAAGTTCCATCTTGGGGACCATCCCGATGATGATATGGATACAATGATTGCTGATTGACTTCTCGTGAACCTTAGGATTTATGGTGAGAACTTCTAGCCACTTAGAGGACCCAATCCAGAGCCAAACAGCATTTCAGATAGAAATACAGAATTCTAGGAGAATCTTTCTATCGGCCGTAACATTGATCTCATGGCCTCAGCATCATTTCTTCACCCGTGAAGCCTATTGCTTGAAAATCTCACTGAGAGATCGATCACTCGGCCGCCAGGTCCATCCCTCGGCCGCAACATCAATTCCTCGGCCACCAGATCCTTTAATCGGCCGCTAGATCGTCTATTTTCCAAATTCTGGAACGTTCTGTCAATCGTTTGATCCGTTCACAAAACCCAAACACCTAAATCCCGATGCGTTTGGGCTACGCAAGGAGATTACTATGAGGAGTTCATATTGCCTTATAACTCAATTCAATTGATTGATTTGATTGGTTGAGGTGTGTCATCCCTATGCCTATATAAAGGAGCTTTTGGGTTTCGAAATTATACAGAAAATTCACACTCTCTAGCCATGAAATTCTGTTGTTATACTCTCTTAACTCCCTACTACAAAAGCCCTAACCTTTCGAAGGTAGCCGCTAATCCGATGATCAAACCCTAAAGTTCAAACCTTAAACCTAGGGTTTCGAGGAGCAAAATCAGTCAATCACACTCAATCTGAAGCAATCAAGCAACTGAGGGATCAAAGTGGTAAGGCCCAGGGGCCTATGGTTTGATCTCTTTTACATTTTTGTACTATAATCATAGCGTTTTGATTTTCTGCTAATCATTTAGTCTGGTGTGAGGAAGAACATCGGTTGGGGAATCAATCCCTCGGCCGATACATCGATCCAGTGGGATCCTTCGGCCGTGACATCTATTCACCGGCTGAAGGATCTATTTTCCTGGGATAGTTTATATTTCTGGCTTATTTCTAATGCATGTTTTATTTATCGTTCTGGCTCACCATATCAACTGTTAAAGGCTATTAAATAGATTACTTGTTTAGAATTAAATAAAGCATGAATTAGTCATATGTTGAACAATTATGGGCCAGTCTCACAACTGGGTAGAGAGATGTGCCTAACACCTTCCCCTCATTGTACCTTTGGCTCCCGTACCCGGAATCTCTATTTGTTTTTCCTAGTTTTTATAAACTAGGTGGCGACTCTGTTTTGATGATAACCGCTATCGTGTGGCGATGTTCTTAGCCATGGGAATATCCACGATCTTGGTTTATGTAGTAGAAAGCAAACACACAAATGATGATCACTTTGTATGGCGATGCCTCGCTCCCGGGAGGTGTCTACAGTTTTTGGCAACTCTGCTGGGGAATTAGAGTCATAACCAAAAAATTTGACATAAGACTAACACATGCTTTGTTTAATTCATTTATCATATGCATCAAGCGGGCAACCTCGTTGAGTTCACCTGATATCTCGGCATGTCACAGGCTATGTTATGGGTTCCAGGAAACTTCACAGTCACTTGTACCTCGTGGTATATCAAAAAGGAAATCACCCAATCACCGCCTATGATGGGCTGGCGAAAGGACTGGTGCTCTTTGACAACGGAGCACCGTTGAGACTACCCAAACCTTACATGTGTTAGAGAGCCATAGAACTTATCAAAATAAGGCAGGAACCCGCAAGTTAAGGATTTTTCCTGCATTTTGCTTTGAAGTTCTTCCTCACACCTTATGTAAACTGCTGTTGTAACATCTTTTTCTTTGCAGAAGAGTTGGGGATTTTTAGCCCAAATCCTAACCCTATATGGCCAAGTACTGACTTACAGGTATTTTACTTTCAAGCAGGCATGATAGGTAAGCCAAGAAAGCAACCACAACCAGTTTTATACTTGTAGACACCCCAATCTGGGCTTCCAGATTAGTTTACTTTCGGTTTTTGATTCCCCGATGATGAATTGGATCAAGAACACCCCGGGAATGTCGAATGTTTAAGTTTTGAGTGTTTGCAAAACCCTTGAACCTAACCAATCCTAAGCCACTTCAAAAAGCCAAAAACCCTACTGGCACGTGTTGGTTTTGCTCGCGCGCGCTAGTCTGCGATCCGCGAGCACTGGTTAAAGTTGCAGCTGACCTTGTACTTTCCACTTCTAGAAGGTTTTTGGAAGCTTTCCACTTCTGAAAGGTTTCTAGAAGCTTTCTATTTATGGAAGATTTTCATTAATGAAATAGTTTCCATTTATGGAATGCTTTCCATCAATTGAAGATTTCCATTAATGGAATAGTTTCTATTAATGGAGGGTTTTCATTAATGGAAGGGTCTTGCCCTATAAATGCCCCCCATGGTTCATCTTTTAAAGGGTTCAAAAAATTCATACATATTGGGTTAGAAAAGTTAAGGAAAAAGGTTACAAAATCTTACACCCCATTTTCACACCACTTTCAACATCAAAGCTCAAACACTTTTCAAACCTCAAAAACCAAAGGTATAGCATACCTACTGTCTTTCTGTTTTGATCCCTGAGGGGGGCTGGCAGGGTCAAGGCTGGTAATCAATACCATGCTTTGGCCTTAAAGCTGGCAAGGTTTCAAAAACCATGTAACTGGTACACCTACGCGCGCTGGAGCCATTCCTGCGCGCGACTGTCCCAGTCAGCGCGCGACGCTCCTCGTGGGGATGGGAATGCTAGTTATTTTCAGTTTTGTCATATTATAGATCACTGTGATGTATGATAAAACCAGACTCACTGTTTTGCATGCTAAAAATCCGTAGCTTAGCTTAGATTGCTCATTCAGTTGCGCTGGAATGCCCCTGGGTTGCTTCTGAAGATGTCTTAGAGCCCAAGCATGCAAAAGCAATTCCTGGAAGTCCAAAACCCTCGCGCGGCGATCTCATTGCATCGCGCGATGGTTAGCCTATTTTTAGAAATTGCCTTTGCATGGGCAACTTGGTCCATGACCTTTGTTTTAATACCCCCACTGTTTAGGGGTTGCATCTTATTCCTGTTTGTAATAATTATTTACTTTCAGTACATATAAACTGCTTGGTTTGACCCTGGGAGTGCACTGGTCCTTCCAGAGCCCAGAAGGAGACAAAATTCAACCTGATGTTAGGATATACAATCGCGCGATTGTATGGGTTTGTCGCGCGATGGTGGGCTTGCATGCACGTAGATCCATGCATGCAAGTTGGCCATTGTTTGTGTCAAAATCATACAAAGGCATTGTTTTGATATCTGGTCATAGTGTTGGATTTTATCTCATTTATTTTCTAACATATCATCCATCCATGCTATCTCTCATATCACATCCTGCAAACATGTTACAGTTTTAATCCTCTTAAACTGTTCCCCGCCCCTAATTGGCTAAAGAATTGATTAATCAAACAGAATCGCAAATGTTTTCGCAAATGCCTAAGTAGAGACCGATCCCCAGATTGGGTGAGAGGGGTGCCATAAAACCCTTCCCCTCTCGTTACCTGGCTCCCGAACCTAGATATGGTTAAGACGGACTGGTTCCTTAACTTTTTCAAATCAAATTAGCGCGGCAGGTGCTTCGAAATACGGTTCCTTGGGTGTCGGACCTTCAAAACTCGAATGGCGACTCTGTATTTTTGAGTGCGTGTCGCCTCTGCTCGTGCTCCCTCGATATCGGGCCCTCGCGTTTGGAAACTCAGAAGTTTCCGAAGGGCATGCTGCCCACAATACTCTTACAACACCCGAAGCTACACTAGGCAGAAGTTTTTGCAGCCGTCCCGCTTGTCATCCTTGCCTGTCAAAACACCTTCACCGCAAAGATTCCAATCACTTCTTGGGACTTCTCAGTCATCTTCTCAACAAACCCGGTTGTCTTCCAATCCCCAAGCTTCACCAAGCCATCCTCCCACTCCTATTTCAAAAATGGCAAACAATGATGCCACTATCATTGAACTCCAAGCTCAAATCACTTATTTACTAGCCGAGAAAGTAGTAAGAGATGCTAAAGACAAGAAGGACAAAGAGGAAGCAGAGAATCCTCGTAAAGTCATATTGGCAGAAAATCTAGAATTGACCAAGCAAGTCAAAGAGATCAAACATGCCCTGGCCTGTTCCCAGGGGGACCAAATTCTGGACTTTGAAGGGCTTTGCCTTTTCCTAGATTCTCAACTGCCCAAGAAGTTCAAAATGCCAAACATCGAAAAGTTCAATGGACCTAGTAACCCTACCAGCCATGTCTGCCATGTCATCAACACTCTGAAGCCGATGGGCTTGACTAATGAGCTCATCGCTCAGTTGTTTCAAAGGACTCTCACTGGAAGCGTTCTCGATTGGTTTCTCACTTTGGAGTTTGTGCATTATCAAACCCGGCCGTAGATTGCCAATGCTTTTGTCAAGCAGTATGCATACAATGTTCAGATTGAGTTAACAACCCGAGATTTGGAGATGACCAAGCAAGATTTGAGCGAGGACTTTGCTACCTTTGTGGCTAGATGGAGAGAAAAGGCTGCCAAGATGAAGAACCGTCCCTCTGAGGAAGATCAAGTGAGAATAGTTGTCTATAACCTGCAACCCAAGTATCTCAGGCATATCTACACTCAAGCCATCACCGACTTCAAACGCCTGCATGCTACTTGGCTATAGATTGAAGAATGAATCAAGCTGGGGCTCATTGGAAAAGAAGAAACTCCTCCACCCAAGAAAACCTTCCCGATTCGTACCTCTCATGCCTCTATCAATGCCCTTAACCCAACCTTACCTCAGGACCCTTCCCAAGCTAGCTCATCTCGAAACTCAAATCGCCGCCATCGCAACTTTGATCCTCTCTATATGTCCTCATCCCAAGCCTTAACCATTCTGAGCCATCAAGGACATTTAAAGCCCTTAAACAATCCACCACCTCAGCCACCCTATGGCCCAAACTATGATGCCAATAAACAATGTGCTTACCATTAACACCTTGGGCACGAGATAGACCGTTGCATACATCTCCGTCATGATATCCAGGATCTCATTGATAGCAAAGCTATAAAGCCACCCAAACCTAACGTGCAATTCAACCCACTCCCCAATCACAATGCTGAACCACCACTTTGAAACATCAATCTCATAAGCCTATCCAACAACTCCACATGTAACCCTACCCAATTCATCATCCCAACTACCCAAGCCAAACCATCTCTGACTTTCCCTGAGGATAATGGGTACCTTGTGATAAAAGAAGAGTTTAATTCCCCTTACATCTGTGCAATTGATGATAGGAATTGGTGGTTGGAAGTGCGTTAAGCCTTGCCAAGTGATTGGGAAACCAAGAGAATCGAGCCTGCTTATCCTTGGAACATTCAAAAAGAAGAGATAGGTCATCTCACCTGGAATGGAAGGGTGTACAAGCCACCCAAACTTAGTGGAGAAGGCTCGGCCACAAAATGAGTAATAGAGGAAGAAGAAGAAGAAAGCCAAGGGGTAGAACCTGAGGAAGACAGGGTGTTAAGACAACTAAAGAAAATCCAAGCTGACATCTCTATCTAGGGACTGCTCATGTCTTCTTATGAACACCGTAATTCCTTTGTCAAAACTTTGGGAAAAGCCAAAGTCCCCATTGATATTACCCCCAAGGATCTGGTGGGCTTTATAATGGCGTTTAAAGCACCAAAACCAACAATAGCTTTCACTAACAAGGATCTACCTCCTGAAGGTCTTGCACACAACAAACCTCTATACATCTCTCTCAAATGTCTCACCAAGTGGATCCCATTGGTCTTGGTGGATAACGGGTCCGCTTTGAATGTGTGCCCTCAAAGAACCCTCGACAAGTTATGGGTAGACGTTACTGACATACGCCCCTCGAGTCAAGGCGTAAGGGGATATGACAATTCAAAGAGAAGAGTGGTTGGACGTCTGACCCTACCAGTGGAAGTGGAAAAGATCAAGAAAGACGTGGAATTCCATGTCATGGACATACCCGCCACTTTCAATTTCTTATTGGGAAGGCCTTGGCTACATGACACAAGGGCAATACCTTCCACTTTGCATCAAAAAGTTAAGTTTGCGGTAGATGGAAGGATCATGACAATTCTAGGAGACTCATCGATTCGAACTCATTCCGACATACCTGTACAAGAAATGGGGATTGAGGAAACCTTCCTTACAAGGTTCAGTCTTGAGGAAACAACTGTCGTGCAAGCTTTGATGGCTGAAAGAAGTTTCTACGTAAGCACCAACCATATGGATGATGAAGAAACATAATTACTTCCCTTGATCGGGTTTAGGCAAAAGATCGCAAGGCATCCCACAAATGATTGATCTCCCGCACAATCAATACGCCTTTGGTCTTAGCTACACCTCGACAAAAGCTGAAATAGAAAAAAAGAGAAAGGAAAGCATGGAGAAGGCTAAGGGAAACACAGTCATAGAGAGAGCACTTGCAATTCCAAAGACACTCAACAGTTGGTTTGTAAGAGAAGGTGAAGACTTCCCATTTTGTGGCTTCGCAGAAACATGGGAAGATGAAGCCACCAAGCAAAGGCATCCTGGGATGAAAATCTTCTTTGATCAAGAATGGACTGATAGTGACATGGAAGAAGAACCAACGTTGCCCGTCCCTGAAGACTGGATCAAGGTGCAAGCAGGATTTGACCTAAAGATTCTGTTTGGCGAAGAAGAGGGTGAAGGAGAGTATAAAACTGTGAAAGGCAAGGAAAAAGAAGCAAACCCCGAAATGCTATAGTAATTGCAAAATCATGGCATGGCAAAAACATTAAACATTACTTTTGTTTCCTAATCAAGCTAGGACATATTTTGGGCCCCTGTTTGGGCATCTTCTATGACGTAACGAATTCCCATTTTATCTTTCCATTTTATGCTTATTGAAAGGTTTGAATCTCGAATTGCAATTGCCAACACACTACAGTCTCTTTGCCAAAGAAAAGAGATTCTTACGAATCAAATTCTTTATGTTGTTAACAAGAAGGAAAGAAAGGACAAGCCTTGATTAATTAGAAATAGGTTTTTGTCAAAACTCAAAAAGAAGGCGCTATCTCCGCAAGAACACTTAGATTTAACTTTGCCCATCATGAAGGTACAAACACATAGGAGACTCAGAAAAATATCTCCACCAATTTCCTCTCCAAAATTCAGAAACCCTATTGTGAGAAATGCTCGTTGGGTAATCCAAGAACCCAAGCAAAAGAAAGAGCAAAGCCTGCTAGGACAAGGAATTGCAAACGCACAGCCTAGGCAAAAGTTAAGGCATTCAAAAGCTCGCTAGGGACTCAACCTCCATTAGGTAACCTAGGCAAAATAAAGAGCATGCGAGAAGAAAAACCAAGAGTTGAAAAAACCAACCTCGAAGGTTGTGATTTTGGAACTACGCTCATTGCCTGATTCCTTGATCGGGATACGTAGGCAATCTTACTCTGAAATGCGGCCCAAATATGTGGAAAGGAAGAAAATCGTCAAAGAAATTTGTACTCAATGATTGGCATAGTTAACCTGTGGGCAGCGTGCCCTGAAGAAAGGGCAGATCGATGAGCGCGCTTTTTTTTGCAGACGAGTGCTCAATTCAGAGTCGCCACTTGGGTTTGAAGGTCCGACACCCAAGGAACCAAACTTGAAATGCTCGCTGCGCTGTTTGATTTGAAAAAGGTGAAGGCACTAGTCCGTCATAACCATATCTGGGTTCGGGAGCCAAGTTACGAGAGGGGAAGGGTTTTAAGACACCTCTCTCGCCCAATCCGGAGATCGGTCTCTACTTAGGCATTTGCGAAAACATTTGCGATTCTGTTTGATTAATCAATTCTTTAGCCATTTAGGGCGGGGGAGCAGTTTAATGGGGGTTGAAGCTGTAACATGTTTGTAGGATGTGACAGATAGCATGCTTGCTTATTGAAACAGTTAGTATAGGATGAAAATAGACTGCTGTGGGAGTTTAAACAGACTGGAAGGCTGCTGTTTCGGAGTGATGTGCGCAGGTGGAAACCAACATGCACTTATCAAGTCATTGCATGCTGACCAGACCTGCGCGCGACAGTAAGCTCAAACCCACAACTCTTATTGTCAAACCCTCTGGGCTCTAGAAGGACCAGTGCACACCCAGGACAAACCAAGTAGTTATAAGCAGTTTTAATATGCAGTTTAAAGGCTAAAAAAGCCTTACAAATTAACAAAACACCCCATAAACAGTGTGGGGACAAAATAATGGCCTAAAGCCAAGTTACCTGTGCAAGGCTAGCCACTGGTCAGAGGCGCTCCAGCGTGCGATGGTGGCAGTCCGGCGCGCGATGGAGTCAATCTGGCATGCGACAGTTGCGCCCTGGCGCGAGGGGGACTGAACTAGACCAGTGCTTGGTTCACATGTTTTTGGGTTCTGGGACAGGTCCAGAATGATCCGAAAGGTACTCCATAGCAGCAGAAACTCATATTGAACTAAGCTAACAAATCTAACAAAGGAAAGCAGTAAACTGGTTATTTACATATTCACAGTGATCTATACAAAGTAAAGCATAAAACGGTAGGACACCAATCCCCATGCGGTCCTGTGTACGTAGCCACAAAGTGTCGCGCGCTGGTTCCTACCATGATGGTTTTTGAAACCTTACTAGCTTTAGGACCAGGACTGGTTTTGATTACCAGCCTTGGCCCTGCCAGCCCCCCTCAGGGATCAGAACAAAAAATAGTAGGTATGCTATACCTAAATTGAGTTTGAACGGGTGATTGAGCTTTGATGTTTGAAGGCTTGATTGAGGTGTTTAAAAAGGTAGAAGCAAAGAACAAGCTATGTTACTTGGTTGAGGTGTGAGAATGGAGGATGGTGTGTGTAACCCTTCTTCAAGTTTTTGAACCCTTTGAATGAAAAACAAAGGGGGATATATATAGGGAGAGAGGAGGTAAATCTGGTTGGTGCAAGGAGAGGAGTTCAGCCAGTCCACGAGGCTGCCTGAGGGTGCTTGGTGGTTAAGCTTACCAACCAATAAAGGTGATAGGGACAGGCTTGGTCCGTCGCGCAGGAGTCAGTCTGGCGCTCGAAGGATACGCCCTGGCGTGCGATGGTCAACGGTCAAGCTTTGACTGTTGACCACCACCTGGTAGTTTGACCGGCGCGCGCGGGAGTCAATCCGGTGCGCGATGGTGCGCCCCGGCGTGCGATGGTTGCGCCTTGGCACGCGTGTACCACCTACTCACGCGTTGGTCAACGGTCAAGCTTTGACCATTGACCAACACCTGTCAAGTTGATCTACTCGCGCGGGCTCTCAACCAATGCGTGCCAATAGGGTTTTTGGTTCTTTTGAAGTGGCTTAGGCTAAGTTAGGTTCAAAAGGATGTCAAACACTCAAAGATCAAACACTCGACATTCCCGAGGTGTTCTTGATCCGTTTCATCATCGGGGAATCAACTACTGTAAGTAAACTAATTTGGAAGCCCAGATTGGGGTGTCTACATAACCCTGCTTATTGAGCTCGCAAAAGATGAGTCAGTCATTTTCCAAGGAATTGACAAAAACAAAACGCGAATCATTGCTCGTCCTCCCCGACTCGAAGGTCATCAATATAAAGGACAAGATATCCCAGAGATCCTAAAGCTTGGCAAAGAAACTATTGAAAATGGCAAAAGTAAACAAAAGGCATAAATTAGATTCAAGTATAAGAAGGAAGGAACACCACTTGGCTAAAATGAAAAATCTAGCTTCTCTAGGAAATGGAAGCAACTGCCGAAGAATGGATTCCTCGGCCGAACAATCCATTCCTCGGTCAATATTTCGATTTATCAGCCAAAGAATAGTTTTTTTGTAAAACTATTTTCAAGGTTATCAAACCTCATTCAAGACAGTTCAAAATAATTTTGAACCGTGCTCTGGAGCTATTGCACACAAACTTGGTGTATCTCGGGTAGAAAACATGTTCCCGTAAAAGCAAAGAGTATAAATCACAAAACTCGCCAAGCATGTTGAGGTTACTTCATAAAAATACATATTCTTGTCGGTTTTTGGAACTAACAAATACAGGTACAAAGAAAAGGGCAAGCTACTGCCCACGACCCCTTTTGGATGCTGGTCGAGAAAAGGAAGGACGAAAGCGCTCAGGAACTAGGACACTGATCCTCTGTCCCTCACCTCCATCATCAGCTTTGGTAGCTCCATCACCAGCCCTTGTACTCCAACCTTCGCTGACGCCAACACTCTGAGTGACAGACACCGTCGGCGCCCGCACCGCCTCAAGCTACAAAATGTGAATGTTCAGATTTACGCAAGGATACAGAATGGAAAGAAGAAGGTTGAAGGATACATACCCCAATTATCCAGCTTCGGTGCCGTCAAATCAGGGCCTCTGCACTCTAGAGTGCACGCAGCCACTCCTGAACTATGTCAGTAGGCACCTGCAATGGAAGTTTTAACATTCATAGCAAAGCATGAAAAAGAATATCAAGAGAGACTAAAGAAAAATCCATAATATTACCTGTTGAACTCCAGTAGGAAGCATGTAGTGCTGAGTGGCACAGGGAGTCAACGTCAAACGCTCATCTTCTCCATTGGCATAATGGAAATAGACGAAGCTAGGGGCCCGTGGCCAAACAGGCGTAACAACAGTAGTAGTCGTGGTAGGCAAGGCTAGCAAGGCCAAACAGAAAGCCGAATAATCGCCCGCCTGAAGAAAATCTGTGGCTGGCCGTCTCTCAAGGGCAAGAAGCAAACCCTCTCCTGTCAAAAGGTGGGTCGACCTCATGCCAGCTGGAGGAGGAAGAGGAACAAGCTACTACGCCTCAGAATGTGGGAAGTACTTACTCGCCACTCTTTCCCCGAGATACCAAGCCCTCGACAACGGCCCCTCCAGAAGGACGTGCTGGCTATCCAAAGCTTGGGCTGAAGTCAACTCCAAAGGAGCATCATCAAGCAAGGTATCCCACGGATCGAATCGCACATGTGATCAAGGAAATAGCACCAATATAACGAAATGGAGAAACCACATAAAGATGAAAGGACAGGATGCATTTTACCTGGTCCACCGTCAAATGATCAAGAACCTGTCTCCAAGCCAGTAGATCCATAGCAGGCGATCATGTCCTCCGAACTCCTTTCAGCCAGCGGGCCACTTATGGAACAAACCTTGGCTCCTTATGCCTTGTCGGAGGAGGAAACTGTAACAGGTGCTTAAAAGTCCAGAGCTACAAGCAAAGATAAAAGATGAGCATGAGTTAAAAAAATCAAGGCAGTGAAAGAACGATAAAGAAAGCGAAAACATATACCTTAAGAACGCAGTGGTGCCCACCCAGTGAGAGGCTAATGCCTAGAGAACAAGCACTAAGTGCCCGTACAACGTAGCTAAGGCAGGAGTCCCCCAGTCGAACTCTGCTATAGTCTTTAAGTTAACCAAAGCAGCCAAGAACTGAATATGTACCGAGTTTTCCTTGTTACATAACAAGGTTTGGCCAAGGAGGTAAAGAAGAAAAGCCCTTACCAACTGTTGCGTCGATACATCAGACTCAATGCCCGCACTATCAAACTGTTCCCGAAGACAGGAATAAGTAATGTGGCCACCTGCTGGCACTTCAGGAACTTTCCCTAGAAGGTATGAGAGGGCTCCCTCTTGCTCGTGAATCCTCGGATCTATTGGAAAAGGATTGCCACCAACTCTTAAACCCGTAAACAAAGCAAAATCACCTGGCATGATTGTCATCTCTCCGGTCTCAGGAAGATGGAAAGTATTGGTGGCGTCCTACCACTGCTCCATTAGTGCTGTTGTCAATCCCAGCTCCGCTTTTGAAAGGTGAAAGCCAAGTATCAACTGCTCAAAGCTAGCTAAAGCAACTACGTCTTTGGCATCCTAGGAGAGCCTCTCGTACCACTCAAAAACCTGGGGACCACTCCCCCACAGGCGTAGCTTCTCATTAACCTAGCAAAGCGGAAAGACAGGATCAATACAAAATGCCTATACAGGGGGGCAATTTCTAAAAACCTAATTTCATTTATCAATCATTGCTTCAATAAATTCTAATACAAACAAAATCATTGGCAGGAAAAAAAATTTACTTTCACGTTAGTGAAGCCAAAGTGCTGCTCCAGCTCTCTGTGCAAAACCTCCGGCGGAACATCGCTAAGAGGAGGGCGATACAGCAATGAGCCACCACACCCTATTATGTGAACCGGAGGGGCATACGTATTAGCATTGAATGGGGGTAAGACATCACTACCCACGTCAGAAGGAGTCTCGAACTCAGTGTTAGGAGGAATAGGCTGCGAAGAACTTCCTCCAACGGTAGGTGTACGGCGGCTAGAACGAAGAACGCGGGTACTTGAAATCCCGCCAAGAACAGCAGCCTCAGAGGCTGGAGTCTTGTCCGAACCTCTTGATGCGATAGTAGAAGGTAAGGGGACGTCGGACAACGGAGGAGGAGGCGGTGACGAAGCCATGGCAGCCAAGAAAAACGACGGCTAAGATTGTGGTGGTCGGAAGAACAATGGCGACAAAAGAACGATGATGGTCAAGGGATGGAGTGATCTCAATCGCTCATTCGAAATAGGAGAATGAGACAATAAATGAACCCGTGAAATCGATCAAACTTAACTTAAATCAATTTTTTGACATTTGGTTTTCTCATGGTTGAGACTTCGATTCTCCGGCCGAGACATCAATTCTTCGGCTGCGAGATCGATCTCCTAGCCCCCTAATCAATCTCCCACAGCAGCATCAGATTTTGCCCAGTGCACTAATCCAAGTTTTGGGTCTACGACCAACAAAACCATTAGCAAAGGATGATCAAAGCAAGCCTTAAGGGCATCCCCGAGCATGTGGAATCTCAAGCAACCGGTATCAAGCCCACTTTGGAATTCTCCATAAGCTCTCTTACTTGATCAAGGGTCTCTAATGTCTCTAAATCACTGTACTTCGAAAGTACGATAGCTCCACACTCGCTACCGTCAAAATACTCATTGGCTTCATGCCCATAAGCTCACTACTTTAAGCTCCTCCACTTTAGCAATTCCATCATCACTATCAGCAGCTCTAAGCTCGCCCATCATCTTAGCAGTTCCATTACATCATCATGCAAGCCTCGAGTTCACTATCCCATTATCTCAACAGTAGTTCCGTGCTCACCAAGCTCAATAGCACCACATGCTCATTATACTCACCAGCTCTATGCCTACCGAGCTCACCATCTCAACAAACTCTTTAGTAGTATCCACTACTATCAAGTCACTAGACAACTCCATGTTCATCTCCCAACAGCTTAGCAGCCTAGTACCCAAGTTACTCAACACCATCAGCAGCTCTAAGCTAACCATCTCAGTAGCTTTACGCTTGCTATCTCACGCTTCAGCCTCATTTTAGCGGCTCCACGCCCATGTTCATCAATAACTTAGCGGCTCTATGTCCATACTCGCCTTCTCAGCAGCTCTCGCCCGTCTTAAAGAGCTCAATGCCTTATGCTCACTATCATAATCACCCAGCGGCTTTACGCCCGTGCTCATTATCGTACAACAGCTCTATGCTCACTACCTCAGAAACTCAGCAACTTTACGCTTGCTATCAGCAATATTCACCATCGTCAAGCTACTTAACCATCTCAGTCACTCAACAGCTTTACGCCTATTACTGTTAAGCAAACTCAGTAGCTCCAAGCCCATTATCTCAGCGGCTCTACGCCCACTACTCAGCTCGGTCCAAGTTAACCACCTCAGCAGCTCTACGCTCGCTACTTCAGCAGCTCCATGCCCATAAGCTCATTGCTTCATGCTCCTTGCACCTTCAACAACTATGACTACTTCAACGGCTCCAAGCCCATTATCTCAGCAGCTCTACACCCACTACTCAGTGGCTCCAAGTCCACTACTCAGCGGCTCTACGCCCGTATTCATCACCTCAATGGCTCTACGCGTACTATCTCGACTAGATCTATGCCGTAACAATTTTCAACAGGCTCTATGCTGCCCCAATCACCAAGATATCATCTATTGTCAAGCTCTACGCTTGAATGCTCAAAATCCAACATTTTGAATGCTCGAATCTTTTCGAATGCCCAACCACTGTGTACTGGATGCTCAAGTTCTACACTTGAATGCCCAAGCTCTACACTTGAATGCCCAACCACTGCATACTGGATGCTTAAAGCCTGTACTTTGAATGCTCGAATTCTGCTGTCCGAATGCTTGAGCTCTATGCTCTGAATGCTCAAGTCCAGAACTTGAAAGAAGCTCTACGCTTAAATCAAACACACACGCACGGGCCCGTGCACATATTGTATCAATCACATCGAGTCTGCATAACATCATCATAAACATATCTGCTCACATCTAACAATCATCATCATCACATATACATATTTTGCATCTCTCTCTCACTCATGAAACAAGTCAATCCTACAATCAACTGGCTCTACGCCTCGATTTTATTGATCAGTCCAGCGCCTCGATCTTTTGGCTCTACGCCAAAAATTTATGATGGGAAAGCTCCATGCACAGACCTTCAGAATGCAACCGGCTCTATGCCTTGGTTCTATCTCTACAAACTCTAAGCTCCGACTCCTCAAGCTCTCGCCTTACGAATGCAACTGGCTCTATGCCTCAATTCTATCAAGCTCCGTGCTCACACCCTCATGACTGCAACCGGCTCTGTGCCTCGGTTCTATCACCTCAAGCTCTAAGCTCTGTTTCCTCAGCCTCTCGCCTTACGACTGCAACCAGCTCCATGCCTCGATTCCCTCGTCTCAAGCTCTGCGCTCCAGTTGCTAGCCTCGTGCCCCCATATCTTAAAATCGGCATCCAACTCGTCTCCAGAAGATGGCTTGGTTTCCACCCCATATCTCAAAATTGGCATCCAACTTGTCTCCAAAAGATGACTTGGGTTCCACCCCATATCTCAAAACCGGCGTTCGATTCATCCCCAACAGATGGTTCGGATTCCACCCAATTACATCTATTCCATCAAGCTCATTCGCAAGGATGGGCTACTCTACCAAGTTTTCCTCAATCAAAGTAAGGATGATCAAGAAAAGCAAACGACTTACCCGCTGTGCATTGATCTACCCCAAAATACTAAGGACGCTCTCCGCGAAATTTCCCCGACAGCCCCGCGCTCCTTCAGCTATTTTCCGCCAAAATCTTGGCATTGCCCAGGTACATTGCACTACGGCTTTCTAAGCCCAAAGGTACGTTTTCTTTTTCTAACCCTCTAAACTTTTTACTTTTTTTTAATGCCTTAGAACTACGGTTGGTCTGAATTTCCCTTATGGAATACGTAGGCAGCATCCCGGCCCGACCATAACTAAAACCTTTTTCAAAAACCCTTGGAATAGTGGTTGGCCCAAATTGAGTTGCTTTTACAGCTTTGACTCTTACTTAAACATGTCTCGCGATACGTTTAAGTTCAGTCAAAGAGGGGCATCTGTAGATACCCCAATTTGGCCTAACAATTATTTCAAGTCCCACATTGAGGACCATCCCGATGATGATATGGATACAGTGATTGCTGATTGACTTCTTGTGAACCTTAGGATTTATGGTGAGAACTTCTAGCCACTTAGAGGACCCAATCCAGAGCCAAACAGCATTTCAGACAGAAATACAAAATTCTAGGAGAATCTTTCTATCGGCCGTAACATTGATCTCACGGCCTCAGCATCATTTCTTCACCCATGAAGCCTATTGCTTGAAAATCTCCCCAAGAGATCGATCACTCGACCTCTAGGTCCATCCCTCGGCCGTAACATCCATTCCTCGACCACCAGATCCTTTAATCGGCCGCCTGATCGTCCATTTTCTAGATTCTGGAATGTTACGTCAATCGTTTGATCTGTTCACAAAACCCTAGCAGCCAAATCCTGATGCGTTCGGGCTACGCAAGGAGATTACTATGAGGAGTTCATGTTGCCTTATAACTCCAATTCAATCGATCGATTTGATTGGTTGAGGTGTGTCATCCCTATGCCTATATAAAGGAGCCTTTGGGTTCCGAAATTATACAGAAAATACACCCTCTCTAGCCATGAAATTCTGCTATTATACTCTCTCAACTCCCTACTACAAAAGCCTTAACCTTCCGAAGGCAGCCGATAATCCGACGATAAAACCCCGAAGTTCAAACCCTAAACCTAAGGTTTTGAGGAGCAAAATCAGTCAATTACACTCAATCCGAAGCAATCAAGCAACTGAGGGATCAAGGTGGTGAGGCCCAGGGGCCTGTGGTTTGATCTCTTTTACATTTTTGTACTATAATCATAGTGTTTTAATTTTCTGCTAATCATTTAGTCTAGTGTGAGGAAGAACATTGGCTGGGGAATCAATCCCTCGACCGATACATCGATCCAGTGGGATCCCTCGGCCGTGACATCTATTCACCGGCCTAAGGATCTATTTTACTAGGATAGTTTATATTTCTGGCTTATTTCTGATGCATGTTTTAATTATCGTTCTAGCTCACCATATCAACTGTTAAAGGCTATTAAACAGATTACTTGTTTAGAATTAAATAAAACATGAATTAGTCATATGCCGAACAATTATGGACCAGTCTCATAATTGGGCAAAGAAGGGTGCCTAACACCTTCCCCTCGTTGTACCTTTGGCTCCCGTACCCGGAATCTTTATTTGTTTTTCCTAGTTTTTATAAACTAGGTGGCCACTCTATTTTGATGATAACTGCTATCGTGTGGCGATGTTCCTAGCCATGAGAATATCCACGATCTTGGTTTATGAAGTAGAAAGCAAACAAACAAACGATGATCAATTTGTATGGCGATGCCCCTCTCTTAGGAGGTGTCTACAGCTGACAGTGCGTCTCGAAACATCAGGACAGCCTACGGGGTACTCCGAGCTTTCATACTCCCGAGGGATGACAAAGCCGTCATAGGGAGCACCAAAGATTTAGTGGGGGAGTTGGCGCAGTCACTTCTCAATGTTAGATCTCTTATTTCCCATTTTCCCTTCGATTGAATGCAGGACAATTTGTAATGTTTTTACCATTCCTATTGGTAGGCTGGCGCTCGGGCTTTGGCTATCCACGAGAGGTGCAAGGGGCAGGAGTTGGAGTTGGAGATTGAGGAGCTGAATAAGGCCTTGGAGTAAAAAGAGGAGGATCTGAAGGTGGCTCGGGAGGCTTGCAACCTTTATCAAGCGGACTTCCAAAGGGTTGATGGAGAGTGGGTGGCTGCGGAGAACTGAGCCAGAAATGTCGAGGAGGCCGCGAATGTTTTAAAAGCCACCCGAGCCCAAGAGGTCGAGGCTGCAAGGGAGAGAGGCTTCGATGATGGGTTTGAGGCAGCCGAAGTGGAATACAAGAAGCAGGTCCAGGAGATTGAGGCCGAACTGTATAGAGATTGCTTTCGAGATGGACACCAATATGGCTATAAGCTGCTGCTGAGCAAGCTTGACCTTCCCGAAGATTAAGAGCTCCGCGTTGTCTTTGAACCGCCTCTTAAAGAGCTTAAGCTGCCCCCCAAAAAAGAGAACGAAGTGGTGCAGAACCCTAATGCCCATGCTACCCTGCGGATCCGACTGAGCCCATGTCTGATGCTGCTCGTGACGCCCAAGAATGACTGCTTCCCTTATTATTTTAGATAAACAATTTACATTTTGAACGCACATTGGGTGTGACTGGTGCTGAACAATTGGCTTAACCCAGATCACTGTAATAGTTAAGTAGGACTGGTGCCGAATAGTTGGCCTAAACCATGTCCTCAGCAGGTTTTAACTGGTACTTTATGCCTTGTTTTGCTTTATTGCACAAATGCCTTTATTCCTAGTTGTTGTATGTTGTTCCAAAATGCTTGTATATGCTTATGGTTGTTGCTAGAGTATATCTGTGTCCCCTGCTTTGGGTGATCTTAAGAAAAATGGGAGCAAGTGCCAGCCGAAGCACTAACCGAAGCATAATCGGAAGATTGAAAAAATTGAAATCGTAGTGCCCCCTACTTCAGGCGGGCTTGCCACGTCAGACCCCAATGATTACTCTCGTGGCGTAACCGCATGGGACCCTCTTGGAGTAACTGTCTTCCTTCAAGTGGCCTCGAGGAGTCGAGTCAGGAATGCTCTACTCCGTTGGATAGTGACATAACCCGCGCGGACTCCACCTACCGAGCGATGCTCCTGAGGGCAATTGGCGGGGTCCCCAGACCCTATGCTGGATAAGGTGCAGGGGTTTTCTAGGTCGCTCGGTGCACTAGGGCTGGTGATTGGTCCAAGCCCCATTCTTGGAGCCACATGTTGGGGTTCGATTTATCGGGATCCTAACCATTGGTCGGTTTTAGTCCCTTCCTCCGCCGCTCCGCATGCCCACCGCCTGACCTGTACAAGTTAGTAGGGCTATGGTAGCCCAGTGACCCTCCGACGATCAAGTTAGATAGAGGGAGAAGTGTATAGGTCTAGAGTAAGGGTAGAATGACATACCTCTCTAGGTTAAAGTCCCTTTTGTATTTATAGACCTTGCTTTGCTTGGCCTCCAAACTAGCGCGTGAAGGGTACGCTTGGTTAACTGCTTCGGGTGACGTCATATATGACGTAGGGGATAAGGCAGTTACGGAGCATGTGACCAGGTTAGACCCCACTGATTACTCTCGTGGCGTAACCTCATAAGACCCTTTTGGAGTAACCGTTTTCCTTCAGGTGGCCACGGGGAGTCGAGTTGGGAATGCTCCGCTCCCTTGGATAGTGACATAACCCGGGCAGACTCCACCTACTGAGCGATGCTCTCGAGGGCAATTGGTGGGGTCCCCAGACCCTGTGTTGGACGAGGTGCGGGGGTCTTCTAGGCCTCACTCGATGCACCATTACATTAGCTAACATTCTTGGAGGAGGATAAGCTTTCCACCTCCTCCCTTCTCCCCCTTCCTTCTTCCACCAACGAACACCTTTCTTGCTTCTCCCTCTCCCTCCCTTATCCTCTCCCCTATCCTCCGAACATACAAGCCCTTAATGTCCAGATGAGACATTGAGGTTATAGATGTAAGGGGAAAAAATCCTCTTAGTGCTGGAACAACTTTTTCTTCTAGTAACTACACATACTATCTTGTCAGAACCGTCACTGCAAAACAGAAACAATGAGTGGACCTTTGCCTCTCGTCGACAAAGACCCTCTGATGCCAAAGTTAGTATCTGTATGCAGTGGCAAAGCTAGGATTTTGATAATTGGGGTGGGGGGGGCGGCTTAACAGACATATATTTTTTTATCAGAACGTATACTTATTTTATCATAAGGTTTTTACTTTTCAGTTCGTTATATTTGTACATTGAAATGATTCTTTAGGCTATTTCAACTGTCACGTGCTTATTTTGTATTTATGAAAGAAATTGAGAAATGAGAATGTAAGATAACCTAATGTTCCTTGAAGAATCAGAGCTAAAAGAGCTCCAGACTATAAAGCTAAAAAAGTAAGCATTGGAAAGTCCCAAGGGGCTAAAAGTCCAAGGGACGTGGCCTACAAGCCCACTCGGCTAGAGCTCAATGAGCACTGAAATAACAAGTTCAAGCGAAATTAAAACCTCGGTAAGTCTAAAATACCTTGGGCCAGCTGATAAAGACGAGTGCGCTGTAGCCCAACATACAAGAAGACATAAGACATAGATAACAAATACATCGAGACTAAAGGCCATGAGCCAGCTAAGTCAACCCAACACAAAAATCCAAGCTCAGTTTTAAGCTCGGTAGATCCGAGGACCAGAACTCAACCCGACTTAATAAGGGCACAAGCCAACCCATTAAGCCCATACAACTCGAGCACTAGTTGTAGGGAGGTATTCCCGAGCAGATAGTTTTAGTTGCCGAACACGTGATATTCGGGAGCACGTGGTAAGTGTAGGGAGGTATTCCCGAACAGATAGTTTTAGTTGCCGAACACGTGATATTCGGGAGCACGTGGTAAGTATGATAGGACTTATCGCCGAGCAGTATGGTGAGCGGTGATGATATGGGAAGTCATTGATCCATATAGTTTGATCGGCTAATAAAGACAAGAGACATGTGAGGTCGTTAGTCCAAGTAATTGATAAAAGGACCGGTTACATGTGAAGTGACTGGTCCAAGCCGTCTGTTCGGCCTTGAGATGGCTGAACAAAAGAAAGAGCTCCAATCAAGAGTAGGAGCAGAGGGAATACTCTGGAAGATTCCAGAATAGTCATGTCCCGTAAGGGAATAAGATCCCAAGAATATAGGATCTAAGAAAGATACCCAATGAGAAAGGGATGTTCGGCCAATAATGGAAAAGAATCCTAAAAGGACTCTTTTCTAATAAATTGATAAAGGAAACGGGAATCCTTGATGTACTGGGTTTCCTATACGAGTTGGGAATCCTGTGGAAACAGGGATGCCTGGGCAACAAGCATACGAAAATCTATAATAAGAGGTAAACCTAGAGGTAAAAGGTACGCAATACATTGCATTCATACGTGACTTTTCTACTGATAATTAGGGTTTGACTACTAGTACGTGATGCTAACTTTGGCATCGGAGGGCCTTTACCACGAGAGGCAAAGGTGCACTCACCCCCTGTCTATTTTGCAGATTAGGGTTCCGACGACGAATTAGGGTTCCGGTGAAAGGGCACGAATAAGCCGTTGCAATCTAAGGTGATCCGAAGCATCAATTGTTTTCATCCCCCTACAATTGGCGCCGTCTGTGGGAAAGAACAATTTTTGAGAAAAATAATCATGATGGAAGAAGATCCAGTTACTCCGTTTAGTCCAAAGGACCAGTTGGGTGGGAGAAGAGATAAATCCCCACCAGGCGCTCCGAGAAAGCCTACTGGTAGACATGACAGAGATAACTCCAAAGAAAAAGGAGACAAAACAGCTACTGGCTCCACGAGAAGGAGTAAGTCTCATCGAAGAGAAGAGTTAGTCACCCGTTCAAAAAGTATACACAATGATAACGATATCCTCGACAAAAAGAGAAGGGAAATCGAGGAGTACGCTCGTTTGATTAAAAAACGAGAGTACGAGATACAAGAATTACAGCGGGTACGAGAGCACCCAGAAGATTCTGGACTCTCTCATAGGAATTCCCAGAGGGACAGACGAACTCTGGTAATCCATAAGCAGACTCATTCACGGAGAAGAGCGAGCAGGAGTCCTAACAGAGGAAGATACGAAGCTTCTCCACGAAAGAGGAGAAGCAGAAGTAAAAGCCAAACACCGGAGAGAAGGGCTTCTTCACGAAAAAGGAGAAGCAGAGATAGAAGTTCCACCCCCGAAGAGGAGGAAACAAGGAAACACCATTGAGATAGGTACGAGAGACCTGATGCTGATTGGGTCAAGGCTACGGCTCACAAGTCAAAGGAGCCCGAGGATGGGACAGTAACTGCACGAGAAGCAGCATGAAAGGCCCTAAGTAATATAGCAGCCTCCCCCTTTACAAAGAGGCTTTAAGAAGCTAGGTTGCCGAGCAGGGTGAAGCACGGTACGTTCGTACTTTACGAGACAAATACGGATCCCGTGGCCCACATACAACATTATCAACAGGCTATGTTTATGCATGAGGGGGATGATGCCATCTTATGCAAGATGTTCCCCCCAGTCTTGGCAAGGTGGCCTTATCCTGGTTTCATAAACTGGCCCTACGATCCATTCGAGGATGGAGGCAGTTGGCCGAGGAATTCACTGCTCGGTTCTTAACGAGTAGAAAAGCCCCAAAAACCTTTGAAAGTCTTTCCACCATGAAACAAGAGGAGAACGAGCAGATCAGGGATTATGCAAAGAAGTATTGGGAAACTTTCAACGAGATTGAAAGTTGCAGTGAGGAGTACGCGATTGCTACCTTCAAAACTGGTTTGCCTGTTCGGGGAGAGCTGCGTCGCTCGTTAAATAAACATCCGGTAGCCACACTGGCTAAATTGATGGAACGGATAGAGTAACACGCCAGAATGGAGGATGACATACTACGTGAGGATGGCAGGACGGTTGCCGAACAGCCGAAGGCACCTGCCAAAAAAGTGGATAAACCAGAGCCCAAGACTTATGGAGAGAGATGGGAGTATGGGCAGGCTAAGAAAGAGCCGTACAAGGATAAGCAAGCTTCTGACCCCAAATCTTTCTTTTCTATCACTACGGTCTGGAAGGAGCCAATATATAAGATTCTTTATCGAATAAAGAATCAGCCATATTTTAAATGGCCACCAAGTCTAGGCGGAGACAAGGATGCAAAACGTGCTATGAATCAGCATTGCAGTTACCATAAAGATTGGGGCCATATGACCGAAGATTGCGAGATGTACAAGAGGCACCTTGATGATTTGGTCTCTCGGGGCTATCTCAAGGAATTTATCTAGGAGGATCCAAAGGAGAAAGGGAAAGCTATGGAGCTGGGTTACGAGCAAAACCCTAAAGGAGTAATCCATATGATACATGGGTTGGCCACACCTTAAACGAGAAATGAGGTTAGGCTGTTACAAAGGCAAGTTAAGCACGATCAGCATGTGATGCGACTGGGAAACAAAAGAGGACGAGAGAATGATGTATGCAAGGAGAACATATCATTCACTGATGATGACCTAGGAGAAGTCCAAATACCCCACAACGATGCATTGGTCGTAACCCTACGAGTTAGGGAATATGACATTGAGAGGATTCTTGTGGATTCAGGAAGTTGTACAGAGGTGATGTACTACGATGCATTCAAGAAGCTGGGATTGGCCCAAACAGACTTAAAGCCATCTACAACACCTCTGATCGGCTTCGGTGCAAGAGCAGTCTGGCCCTTAGGAAAGGTAACACTACCTGTTCGGGCTGGAACAGTGGTGCTAAGAACAGATATTTTAGTTGTCGATGTTCCCTCTTCCTATAATGCGATTATAGGAAGGACATGGTTGCACAAGATGAGGGCAGTCTCCTCGACTTATCACCAGATGGTGAAGTTCCCAGGATCGAATAGGGTTGAGGTACTTAGAGGTAATCAAAAAGTGGCCCAACAATGTTTGATCTCCATCATTAAAAGAACCCCAAAAGTCCACCACGTCCATACGTTGGAGGTACCAGATCAACCAACTATCGAAGATGTTGGAAGAAGTCCAGCTGAAATGGTGGTTGAAGGCTTGGAGAAAATCCAGATCAACGAGACTGATCCTGAGAGATATTTTTTAATAGGGGAATCATTACCAGCAGAGGAAAAGGCTGAATCAATAAGATTTCTGAAAGAATATGTTGATGTATTTGCATGGGTACCAAAAGAAATGCCCGGAGTGGATGCAGATGTGATCTGTCACCATTTAAACGTTGATCCTCAACATAAGCCGATCATTCAGAAAAAACGGAGAGCAGCCGTGCAGCATGTGGATGCAGTAATTGAGGAGGTCGATCGTTTACTGGAAGCTAAAGCAATACGTGAAGTCTACTACCCAGAATGGTTATCTAACACCGTTGTGGTGAAGAAGAAGAATGGGAAGTGGCGTGTTTGCGTAGACTTCACAGACTTGAACAAGGCTTGTCCAAAAGATAGTTTTCCTCTTCCAAGAATTGACCAGTTGGTTGATGCAACCGCTGGTTACGAGCAAATGAGTTTTCTTGATGCATATCGAGGATATCATCAGATTGCTATGTTTGGACCTGATCGAGAGAAGACTTCGTTTATTACACCACGAGGGTTGTACTGCTATAGTGTTATGTCGTTTGGACCAAAAAATGCTGGGGCAACATACCAAAGACTCGCAACCATCATGTTCAAGAAGTTGCTTGGAAAGACTATGGAAGTTTACATAGATGATATGGTGGTAAAGAGTCAAGATAAAGAAGGGCATGTAGCTGATTTAAAAGAAGCTTTCGAAATCCTGAGGAAGTACAAATTAAAACTCAACGCCTCGAAATGCGCGTTTGGAGTTGGTTCAGGAAAGTTCCTGGGCCATTTGGTGACCATGAGAGGGATTGAGGCTAACCCCGATTAAATTGCTGCCTTACAAAGGCTTCAGAGCCCAAAAACCACTAAGGAAGTCCAAAGGTTGACTGGAATGGCTGCAGCACTTAATAGATTCATCAGCAGGTCAAGTGACAAGTGCAGACCCTTTTTTCAATTGCTGAAAAAGAGGGAGGGATTTGAATGGGGAGCAGAGTGTGAGCAAGCCTTCAAGAACCTGAAGAAGTATCTGGCCGAACCCCCACTTTTGTCAACTCCACTACCAGGTGAGTCTTTAATTTTGTACTTAGCTGTTTCCGAGCATGCAGTAAGTGCAGTCTTGTTGAGGGATTTGGGAATCGAACAAATCCCTATTTATTATGTTAGCAAGACATTGCTAGATGCAGAGACGAGATATCTGCCTTTAGAAATACTTGTCCTGGCACTTAGGACAGCCACAAGGAAACTGCCACACTACTTCCAAAGTCACAAGGTTGTGATTTACACTGAGTTTCCATTGAAATCACTGCTACGAAAAGCAGACTTCTCGGGAAGGATCTCGACGTGGTCCGTCGAATTGAGCCAGTACGATCTCGAATATCAGCCACACATGGCAATTAAGGGCCAAGTGTTGGCTGACTTTGTGGCGGAGTTTTCTCCTACAGTGGCTCCCCTGCCTCCTACGAGAAAGGAGCAGGCAACAGAGACATCACCCACGAAGAATCAACCTTCAGCCGAACAGGATCCTATAGAATGGAAGCTATTCGTCGATGGATCAGCATGTAATACTGGTTCTGGAATTGGGGTTGTCCTTTTTCCTCCTCAAGGAGTACTGATAGAACTATCTGTTCGGCTCGATTTCAGTGCTTCGAATAATGTGGCTGAGTATGAGGCACTCTTAGCTGGATTAAGAAGTGCAAAGACCCTAAAAGCAGAATGGGTCAGGGTGTATTGTGATTCACAGCTTGTGGTCAATCAACTGTCTGGCGAATATGAAACTCAAAATGAAAAGATGGTGGCCTACGTACAGGCAGCCAAAGACTTGCTTGATACCTTCGAAAGGGTATACATTGAACAGATAAGCTCTGGACAGAATGCTCATGCAGATTCATTAGCTTGGTTGGCTGCAGTTGTACCAACTGAGTTCAAAAGAAAGGTGGCAGTAGAATATCTGAATGAGCCGAGCATTGGGAGGAGTGTAGACTTGGTCTTGGACGTGAACCATGGACCAAGTTGGATGGACCCAATCATGGAGTTCTTACGAGACGAGATACTCCCTTCTGATAAAAAGGAGGCTCATAAGATAAAGGTTAAATCTGCTAGGTTTTGGCTGTCCCCAGAGGGTAAGTTATACAGAAAATCCTTTACAGGCCCGTATTTGCTATGCGTACATCCTGAGATGGTGCAGAAGTTTCTTCATGAAATCCACGAGGGAACATGTGGGAGCCATGCTGGAGGCAGATCCATTGCCCACCGAGCAATTACCCAAGGCTACTGGTGGCCACACATGTAGGAAGATGCAAAGGTGTATGTGAAGATTTCTGAGAAGTGTCAAAAATTCTCACCAATGATTCAAACTCCCGCCGAGGATCTGGTGCCTTTGACAAGTACCTGGCCGTTTGCTCAATGGGGAACGGACATCGTGGGTCCACTACACAAAGCAAATGGGAATCAAAAATTCCTGCTAGTTGCAACAGACTATTTCACTAAGTGGATTGAGGCAGAACCACTGGCCAATATCACTGAACCCATGATAGAAAGGTTCGTGTGGAAGAGCATTATCACTCGCTTTGGGGTCCCTTACTCATTGATCACAGATAATGGATCTCAATTTCAGAAGAAATTCAAGACTTTTTGTGCCCAGTATGGAATACGAAATTATTATTCCACCCCAGCCTACCCTCAGAGTAATGGGCAGGCAGAGGCGTCTAATAAAACTATCCTTGATGGGATCAAGAAAAGGCTGGACAAAGCTAAAGGGAAGTGGCCTGACGAGTTACCGTTAGTTTTATGGGCTCATCGAACAACGCCTAGGAGGTCTATGGGAGAGACCCCCTATTCATTGGCATATGGAACAGAGGCTGTCATACCTTTGGAAGTAGGTCTGCCGACCAACAGGACCGTTTTGGTTGAAAGGGGAGGCAATGACAGGGCCCTTAAAATCGAGCTTGATCTCGCCGAGGAGAGGAGAGAAAGGGCATTGGTCCATTTGACTTCCTACCAGGAGCAGCTAATGAAGAGCTATAACAAGCATGTTCACCCTCGAGAGTTTGGTGTTGGGGACCTCGTACTACGAAAAGTGCTCGGCAACACCAAGGTGGCCAATGAAGGCAAGTTGGGGGCCAATTGGGAAGGCCCTTATCGAGTAACCGAGATTGTAGGCATATGGGCCTATAAATTGGTAGATTTGGATGGTAATCCAATTCCGAAGCCTTGGAATGTCCATAATCTACGTAAATTCTTCGTTTAGAAGCATTGAGTTCTGTTTTAGATTTGCACTACGTGATTGTGTGGGAATTACGAATAAAATTCCCTTGTTCTAATTTTATTATTTTCAGTTGCAAGGGGTACGACTAACGCCCTATTGTGTTTTTCAGATTATGAATAAAATCACTTTTTGCAGTATAAAATATTGTGTTATTGGTATTTGTTTTCAAAAATACGAACTCCGGGCTTAGTTTTCCCTCATTCGTATTGGGGAGCAGGGGACAGGCATTGATACATTTAAGTACGTGACACTTAAACACAAGTAAACACAAGTATGAAACACTTGTGTGATTTTGTAAAAATTTAACAAGTATGAGCACACTTGTATGCTTTGTTTAAGTACGTGAAACTTAAACAGTCTGAAACACTTGTGTGATGTACAAAGTACGTGAAACTTAACAAGTATGAGAACACTTGTATGCCTTGTTTAAGTACGTGAAACTTAAACGCAAGTATGAAACATCTAACAAATACAAGTATGAAAACACTTGTATGGAATTTAAGGTACGAGACACTTATAAAACAATTGGCCTGGCTTTCAAACATAACAAGTATATGTTAGCCACAATTATTTAAGTGCGAAACTTAAAATAGTTAAGTATGTGAAACCTAGCGAGTACAAGTATGAAATACTTGTATGATTTTGCAATTCATTTCAAAGTACGAGACACTTAGAAGCATTCAAGTACAAGGAATCATGTTTGTAGGATTTGCTAAAGTACGAAACACTTATGCAAACAAGCAAAACATATGATCAAAGTACGAAATACTTAAAGATTAAACTATTTGCATCCGAACAGATGTAAATACCAGGATAGCCGAGCAAATCATAAAAGTTGTGCCACGAAGGGCCGAATACCTGTATTATCCAAAGTATTACCATACTAAGAGAAAGTACTGGGACCACGCAGGGTTTAAATACTATGGTCACGCAGGACCAACCACATTGTTTGGGTCAATAAAAACAAAACATATAAATACTTACCAAACTTTAATCCAGGTTTTGGACATCTGAAAGTGTTATGTCTGGTTCCTCCGCTGTGGTATCACCATCAGTAGCATTCTCCTCCAAGTTTATGGGCTCAAGGGTCAGAACCCGAGCAGGAGATTGAGCAGGGTGCACGTCTGTGGGTGTGTCTTCCTCAGCATTAGCAAATTCTTCAATTTGTTGTTCAATGTCGTCCTCTGGATGTCCTGCTGGTTCCTGAATGTTCTGGGAACGAGTGCTCGGCAGATCATTGTCAACCTAGAAGGGTGAATCCTCAGCAACCCTTAATTTGGACAGACAGGCCTCCCAGCTGGCAACCTAGATCTGGTCCTGTATAGCTGGCATCTGTTCGACGTAACTTGTTGTTGTGGCGTCAAAACCCTTCTGGTACCCTTCTTCATAAGAAGCTTTTTTGGTGCTATCAATCTCCAACAAAGCCTGGTTTAGGCTCTCCTCGGCAATCTCGAGCTTGCCCTTAGCTCCATCAAAGCCAGCTTTGGCTTTATTTCTCTCTCTTTCTAAACGTGAAACTGTCCGAAGCAGCCGTGTGTTGTCATTCAGCAGTCTGATCCTTTCGGTCTCCGCTTCTTGGTACTTTTGGCCCAAAGTGACCATCTTTTGAATGAACTGGCACAAACACCGAACAGTAAGTAACTGGTATAGCAATACATGATATATAGTATACGAAATATACATAAAAACTTATATGATTAGAAGGAAAGATCAAGTCACACTACCTTAATACCACTGACGAGACCAGTGGCTACAAGACGGTCTGGTGCAGATCCAGATTCTTTCTGCATATCGACTGGAAGCAGTAACCCTTGAGCTAGGGCAAGTGCTGTTTCGGATGAACTAGCACTGTCCCCAACGTGAATGGGACGGTCTCCCCTGGTAAATGGAGGAGTCCACGTTTGGGGAAGCATTTGGGTAATTGGTGAAGAAGGATGATGAGTTTCAGTTTCTGCTCGAAAGGCAGAGCCAGTTGGGTCTTCAGACCTAGGCCGTTTGTCTCTATGAACGTCACTAGCCTCTACAGTAGTGTCCACTTCACGAGGGGAAGAGGAAGACCGAGCAGAACCACCCCTGGTACGACGGGGTGGTGGGAGAGCAAGACCAGAAGAGGCTGCCCGGCCAGCACCACGCCCTCTGGATTAGACGGTAAGAGAGAACTTAAATTTAAAGGTTGACGAGACATACTTGCTGAGTTTGGAGGAGAAGGAGAATATCCAGAAGAGGTTGATTGGCTGGTGTCGAGATTTAATACTGGTTGTTGATGTCCTCTATTCGGACGTAGCTAGGCTCTCGTCTAGGACGCTTGTTCGCGTTTTCAGCTGCAAGATAAACATCAAAAAACCAAACTGAGAAAACTTATACAAAAAGCTACGAGGAGGCAGGAAGTAAGAACAAAATTGCAAAGATCAAAAAAAAATTAGGAGCATACATGGGTATCCCCATATGTAGAGGAAGTGGAGGCCCACCACCTGACCATCCTCTCTTAGTGGCTCAAAGGCTCTAGTGACGTAAAGGAAATCAATCTCATGATCCCGAGTAGAGTCTGGCAGGTTTAGCATGAGACGCTTTTCTGCCCTTCTAACTTTGAAATAGTAGGTATTGTATTCAGGATTTAGTACAATGCTGTACCACCACTGAATATCCCAAATTCCTAACTGGGTCCCCAGAATCCTATTCAAAGCAACTACTCCCATTATCAGCCTAAAAACATTTGTTGATACTTGCATAGGAGTGAGACGGTACCAGTTTAGGATCTGACGAAGCAATGGATGAAGAGGAAATCGGACTCCACCTTCTACAATGGCCACAATAGGGATACACATTCTATCCCATGAGCCACCATCCCTATCCGCTCTTAGAGGGGCGAGTTCGAGTCCAACGTTATCAGGAATGTCGTATTCTATTCTAAATGCCGCCATGGCAGCAAAGGTATCGCAGAGCTTCCTAAATTTGCTGGGTTTGGGATCTTGTTCATCCGCCATGGATATATTCGAAGAAAAACGTAAAACTGGAAATGGGTACGACTGAAACCCTAAAAACGACCCACAAATCTGAGAATAACGATCTCAGATGGAAACTAATGGAATGAGGGAGAAACCTTAGTACGAAACCTAAGCAGAAGAAATAGAGATCTTACGAGTTTAAATGAAAAGATTCCTGTGACACGAGCAAGTTGCAGGTGGCGGCTATGGCGGAAGAAACGGAGTTTTTTCGCCTGACTTTTGAAGAAGACAAGGCTCTGAGTTTAGAATAAAAAACAAATGGAAGTCCCTTTTAGGGATTTAAATGAAACAAACGGAGATGAAGCGTCTCTTCTTACGCCGTTACAAGTTAAAGTAATGGAAAGCAAGCGCCGTTCTGACGCCGTTCCATAGAACGTCAGTTCGAAATTAATGGTGGGCATACAAAACGTGCCAGGTGGAGTCATTGCCTCGAGATACGAAGGCAAAGGCACCAAAATATCAAATGACTATTAGAGCAATAACTGCGCAGGATCAGAAGAGTCTGGTCTAGATAAAATTTTGTTTCTAAGCTTCATATATTGCCCCCGAATAGTGGTAAATAAATGAAGCTGGAGAGCAATTGTAGGGAGGTATTCCCGAGCAGATAGTTTTAGTTGCCGAACACGTGATATTTGGGAGCACATGGTAAGTATGATAGGACTTATCGCCGAGCAGTATGGTGAACGGCGATGATATGGGAAGTCATTGATCCATACAGTTTGATCGGCTAATAAAGACAAGAGACATGTGAGGTCGTTAGTCCAAGTAATTGATAAAAGGACCGGTTACATGTGAAGTGACTAGTCCAAGCCGTCTGTTCGGCCTTGAGATGGCCGAACAAAAGAAAGAGCTCCAATCAAGAGTAGGAGCAGAGGGAATACTCTGGAAGATTCCAGAATAGTCATGTCCCGTAAGGGAATAAGATCCCGAGAATATAGAATCTAAGAAAGATACCCAATGAGAATGAGATGTTCGGCCAGTAATGGAAAAGAATCCTAAAAGGACTCTTTTCTAATAAATTGATAAAGGAAACGGGAATCCTTGATGTACTGGGTTTCCTATACGAGTTGGAAATCCTATGGAAACAGGGATATGCTTGGGCAACAAGCATACGAAAATCTATAAATAAGAGGTAAACCTAGAGGTAAAAGGTACGCAATACATTGCATTCATACGTGACTTTCCTACTGATAATTAGGGTTTGACTGCTAGTACGTGATACTAACTTTGGCATCGGAGGGCCTTTGCCACGAGAGGCAAAGGTGCACTCACCCCCTGTCTATTTTGCAGATTAGGGTTCCGACGACGAATTAGGGTTCTGGTGAAAAGGCACGAATAAGCCGTTGCAATCCAAGGTGATCCGAAGCATCAATTATTTTCATCCCCCTACACCAGTTGAATGTAAGGGATCAACATAATAGCGAGAAAAGTATGCACAAAGATGAACAAGGCTTAAAAGGATACATGTTGAGAAACCAAAGAAGACCAAGTCTTATTGAAGTCATAAAGCCAACAAAAGCTGGACACACAAAGCTCGTACCTCCGAAATCAGCAAGGTTGGTTCACATTGGGGAGTGACTAAAACAAGTAAGTACCCCAGCATGAAAGAACATACTTAGGGGAACTGTCAAAGGATGAAACTAACAAGTATGTGTCCCCCTCAAATAACAATTTCTAGCTTCGAGCACGGCTTTCTAATGGTGTCGAGACCTGAGTCTAGCACAGGTTGTACCCAGCAGAGCTCGACAGTATAGCTGTTCTAACAATATTAGAATAGCACAGACAAAAGGATCCCAAGCGAAAGAAGAAACGGAATATACCTCAGCAGCACAGCTTGGCAAATTTCAATAAATCGTATGAGACATGCTGCCAAAAAACAAATGAAGAAAAATCCGTAGTTAGCCAACTCTACGGTCCAAAGATGGCCTCTTCTGAGATCTACCATAATGAAGATGATCAAGTAGTAAAGCAGTTGTACCTCAGCAGAAACTAGGCATGAGTATTAAGATCTCAAAACACAAAGTGCCACGTTGACAAATAATGGATGTGCCCAAGCTAAGCTGATCAAGCCAAGAAGAATGACAAAATCAGGCCAGGAAGAAAGCCAAAGCAAAGAGTGTTTCCTTGTCTTTACTTATGTTCTTACTCGAAAACATGGGAGTAGCTGATAAGTATAAAATGACCTCCCAAAGTCAACCCAAACTAAAGAGCACAACCTAATGGGCATAAACTAGAGCCCAATGAACATCTATTGTGGTTAGGCTCAACCAAGGCTAGCCTTGACAGACTAGCCCAAGGAAGGGGTTAGCTCAGGAGCTCAGCTCATGAAGAATACCGAGCTTAGCTCATCAGGTGAGCTCTGCAAACGTGACAACCAGCAACCAGGAGCCAATTATACTATTATGGCAGAAGTTCGTACAGTCTCAGGGACTCATAGAGTAGTCAGACTCTTATCCTCTTCTAGAATAGCCAAGGCCTTATCTCATCCCAAGGGATGAGGCTGCGAATCCTAAGGGATAGCTACGGAAGACCCATGCACCAAGAAGACTCTTAAACATGATAAGGATCAAAGGAGTCCTGGGTGAGGAGGACACTCTAACACCCATCTATTCCCGTTTCGTACAGATGAGGCCCAAGGGTCCCAGTCCCAATGGGACTCCTCTCATGTAGAGACCCGTAATTTATTTAATTACTGAAAATGATTAATTAATGTCGAAATAAGAAAAAGGTGGTTAATTAGGTGATTATTTGATTTGGATTGAAGTGAATGAATTGAAGTTTGAAGGAGTTTTGGTGTAATAAAAAGATATATGGGTATATAAGGAGTGTATGTGTGGTAGAGGATATGATATTTCATCCCCAAGCTCTCTCTCTCTCATCCGTTTCTCTCCCTCTCTCCACCGGCTATTTCTCTCTCCTCTCACTCAAAACTCCACCTCATCTCCCAAAATCTTCAAGAAACAACCTCCCTCCGGCCTTGCAATCACATTCTCGCACTTGAAATCCCTTGGGTCGAGCTTGAATCGAAGTTTCGGAGTTCAAGAGGTTAGGGCTTGTTCAAAAACGTCTGAATCTCGGCCATTGTTGTGAGGTAGGGACTTCTTTATCTCTTCTATGTGTTTATATGTTGATTTGGTGTAGATTCGTGCCTTGGATTGTTGGATTTTAATTGTTGTTCATGCCTTGAAAATCTGCTGAAATCGCTGCTCGAAATCTCGTGGTATCGATACAGATTAAGTGTTGTATCGATACTATAAACTTATATTTTCTGACAGTTAATGTTGTATCGATACGGATTATGTGCGTATCGATACCAGGAGCTTAACTCCAGTTTTGCTCCTGTTGCTTCTCCGTCGATTGTTTTGACCCCCGACCACTTCTAAATCCCCATGGACACCTCCTAACCTATTTTAAGCTTGTCTAATTGACCCCCTTTGACTTCCTGATTCTATCCTTGTTCCGTTAGTAAGAATCGAATAAGAAATTATGTAGTTAAAACGTCGTTATAGTGTATTCTATAAATTATTGGTACTCGTGATTGTTCATGGTGCATTTGTGATGACGTTGGCATAATGTATGATGTCTCATCTATGAATGTGGTCATGGGTGAGTCTTAGCTTGCATATTGTATGAGAAAATAGTCGAATGGGTCGGAAGTTGGTTTAGGGAGTCCCGTAACGCAAGGGGTAGAAATACGGAGACTTAGAGGGGTCTCGTAACGTAAAGGGTGGTAATACGATAATCCAGGTCATTAGGGATCACCGTGACGCACGAGGTGGTAACACGGTAATCCTTGTGGCGTTGTACGGTAACGCAAGGGGTGGAAATACCGATGATGGGAGTTTGGGTTAGCGAGTCGAGTTGGGAATTGTCTGAGTCATTTGTGTCACATGACTTATGCACTTAATCTGGATAGAAGTTCATTTACAAGTCGATTGATTAATATATATATCGAGCTGAGTTTTCTTATCTTTCTTCGTTTGCATTTATCAACATGTTTACATATAGCATTGGTAAAGATTTTTCTACTGGGCTAGTGTAGCTCAATAAAATCCTTCTTTTCAAGTTCAAATGCCAGATAATAGACTGCATGCTATGGTGTGCTTGGACATGAAGATTTTTGAAAGTTAACCTCTTTTAGTTACTTATTCATCTTTGTAATAGACTTACCTTTGATTAAAGATGGCTTTGTAACTAATTATTCATGTATTCCTTTTGACTAAAAAGTTTGTCTTGTTCGAAACAGGTTGTACTTGTAACTTAGTTGATTTGGGGCCAGAGTGCCTAAGTTGTAAAAATCAACCATGGGGACTTGTTTGTCAAATTAAATTGGCGGGAAAACTCTTTTGGGTAATATGCATAATATGTGAGATTCTTTATTAAAATGTATTATTATTTACGTTGAAAATCGAGGGCGTGACATCCCAAGATGCCTATATAAAGATCACACCTCCATATCACAAAGGTACGCAATTAATACACAATCAATTCTATTTAGCTAAGGCAAATCGACTGACTTAGGCATCGGAGGGGCGATGGTGACAGCCACATCGGTGCCCATAGTTTACCGTTTCCATTTTGCAGATCGTTGGTCGAGCACGCCGGAGGACCGCTTCACCAGCTGAAGTACTTGGTGGGCAAACGAAGGACCTCATCTCCGTAGGTACTCGAAACTTCTTCATCACTGGATTCAACTCATATAAAGAGGATATTTGATGCTAAATTTTATAGGTTGGATCAGATGCTATTCTATTGTAAATCTTTGCAATTGTATGTGTTTTGTTTGGGTTGTGACATTTGGAGGTTTTAGCACTTTTTCCTTTGATCTTAGTTATTTTGGTTGGCATCTTGTTATTCTAGGTTTTTGGGTCTTGAATGGTGTTTACAGTTGTGGCCTCGAATTTTTTTTATGTTTCTCTAAAAATTAATGTAAATTTCTTTTACCGAGAAAAAAAAATGCTTCGTCTGAAAGGATCTAAGAAACTTGATCCATGAAAGTATCTAAGAAATAAAATGAATAGTCCAAATTCAAAACACTTGATCCCGTTCGTTTTGGGATTTTGAATTTTGAATTTTGAATTCTAATTATTACTCTATTTCTCTCTAATCATTATTCTTATTTTTCTCTCTTTATCTTTCTTTAATCATTATCTTTACTTTCAATCATTACTCTATTTTTTTCTACACTCATTACTTATAAATCCAAATCCAAAATCCCAAAACGAACGAAATCACAAGTCTAGACTATCCAATTTTTTTCCCGATCACTTTCATAGACTCTTTGTTCTAAACCGTACGAGCTAGGCCTCGCTGAAATATAGAGGAAAAAATATCAAATTCGGGGACATATTTGCCACGTGATTAAAGAAAAACCTACAATCAAATAGCTGTCTGCTTATCGTCCAGAGTACAATATGTCGGCCAATCATACTCCTTATTAGTATCACTAGTTTTCTCTGATAAGGACTAGTTTTCTATTGGACTGTGGAACAAATGAAATGGACAACGACACTGACCAGTACTTTTCCCACCCACAGCACAAGTCTCAAACACTAGTTTGAACAACCAAAAAATCTACCGCAACAGCTAGCGCCACCTCACACGGAACTAGCTGAAGTTTTTGTGGCCAACGAATTAAGCATTTCCACTTGGAGTACAGTACAACGCAGTATAGGATCGCGGTGCACCTCCAAAACACCTTTGGACATATTATCTGTTGGAAAATATGTTTACTTTTTGTGGTAAAAACCTTTAATATAAGTGCAATAAAATCATAACCCAAAATTTGAAAATTGATGGAAATAAATTGGTGATCAGGACAAGTGTTAGTGTGACACTTTGTACTTAAAACAGATTCGTCCCCACTACGGTGCTCACGGTTTGTATGAACATCTATCTCTCCACATTACTTGATCGAACTCCCCACATAAACAACACTATAATTGATGGGTCTATTGAACCTCCTTGTGTTTTTATAACGACCCGGATTTTCGACCCAATTTTTTTTAATATAAATTTATATTGTTAAATTCCTAATTCAATAACTAATTAGATTGAATAATTAAAATATATTATTATGTGTACAATTGATATTATTTGCACTATTGTATAAGATATATATTTAAACTTTAGATATACAGGGAATCAGAGATTCATATTCATCTCTTATCTTTCCTATCTAAATTACCTTAACTAAAACTTTATTCAAACTAACTCTCCACTTCTCTCTCTCTCATCCATATATATACGCGTCCACATACATTCTCACCCTATACATACACGTGTCCAAATACATTCTCACCCCATACATACACGCGTCTACATACATTAAAATTAAAGAAAATCCCACCAAATGTGGCACTTGTCCCATATCCCTCTTATCATTATCAGTATTCCTCTCCTTCAATCTCCTTTCCTATTCCACTACTTCCACGCTTATCCTCTCACCTTCTCACCACCTTATTCTCTCTCATTATAAATACCCACATAAAGTTCAAAAAAATTGAACACCAGTATATTAGTTCACTCCAAATTCTATTGTTGAGTCTAGAGAGAGAGAGAGAGAGAGAGAGAGAGATACGGATTTCTACATAAAATCCAGAGAGATACGGATTTCTACATAAAATCCATCCGTACATCATATTCAGGTTCCCAATCAATCACTACATCACCAAGCATCCACAAATCACTTTTCAATCATTTCGAGTCAGCCCCAAGTCCCCTGCTGCCATCGCCCTCTTTTTCATTTTACCGAAATCGTCTGGAAATTAGTACCCGCTTTTCGGGCTGGATTTAAGGTAGATTAATCTCTATCCTACTCTCTCCTAAGTATATTAAGTCCTAGTATTGTGTAATGATAAGATATAATGTTAAAAATGGAGGCCATTCATCAAAACCCATTAAACTAAATTATACTCTGTTTCTCGGCAAAATGAATGTGAGTATTAGATGAAAATAGTTTGCATGTGGAGTGTTTTATTACAGATTGGTCCTTGTATTGTGTGAATATGTGAATTGAATCCCAATATCACTTACTGTCATAATAAAACAAATCGATCCATGCATCAAAATCCTTAAAACTAGAACCTGCTCTCTTTTTTTCTTTTTTCGAAAACTAGAACAGTGATCTCGTGCTTGATTTTAAATCATTTGGCATTAACTACACTAAGGTTCGTCTTGTATGAATAGCTTATGATTTTAACCTATAACAATTTTTTTAAATTAGTTTATAATTACTACTGTGAGATTTTAGGTGTATAAAAATATTGAATGTACTTATTAAACTTCACTATTATTATTTAAATATATGTTGATATTATAACTAATAAACTAAGAAAATAATTTCAAGAAGTCAGTAACTAGTACGTAGACATGGAAACTTATAATTATGTTAATTTCATATGATAGTAAAGGTACTCTTAAGTCCCTATTAAATTACAGTGCACTTAAATCTGATAAAATTTAATTTAATAGAAGCCTAACAGTAGTAAGTTACTAAAATTGCTCTAGGCTTACGAAATAATTAATTAAACTCTTAGGTGAATAAAAAGTCTAATGAACATAATTGTTCGATAAAAATCTTAAGCAATCCAAAAGGCATCGGCCCAACCCAAACCCTTTGTGTGTTCAATTATTCGTACATATCAATTGTTATATTTGTTATCTCATTGAAATGTATAACGTTATGAATTGAGCTGTTGTTGATTGTATCATGTTGTACATGCTAGAATGGACTTAGATTCATTGGGTGGTTAAGAATAGTGACTCACGTAGACGATATTAAGTAAATGAAAATTGGCAAAGTGTTGAATGTGTGATTGTGTGGATTGTGATTTAAGCCATGGTGATGGCAAGGGTAACTAATGGGGCCCTGTATTGAAATGGGTTACCTGCGGAGTCCGGTGTTGTGACACTAACGTATGATACGTCATGGAAAATTTCTCTTCGAGAAAGGGAATAGGTCCCTTGAGACGGTTATAGTTAGTGAGATGCTAACGTACGATATGTCATGAAAAGTTTCTCTTCGAGGAAGAGAATGGGTTCTATGAGACGGTTATAGTTAGTGAGACGTTAATGTATGATACGTCATGAAAAGTTTCTCTTTGAGGAAGAGAATGGGTCTCATGAGACGGTTATAGTTAGCGTGGGGTAGTGGATGTCTGACCCTAATGTACGATACGTCATGGAATGACTCGATCCTCCTGTTATGGTCTTAAGTGAGAACATGCTCGGTACATAACTTAGGTGTGCTCACCTAGGACCCAGGTGCAGGATAAGCAAGAGGAAGGGTAGACCTATGAGACGGTTGTAGTTAGTGGATGTGGGAGGAAATGATCTTGTGGAGATGATTCTTAGATTTCATGAAAGATGATAGATAGTAAAGAAAAAGACGATGTGCTATTATTCTATACCTCTCGTGTATTATCAATTGTGATATTATTGTTATTTTTTTTGAATGCTAATTGTAGAGTAACGGGTTGGTAGGATTGGGATTATTCTACAGGCTGAATTATCACTCACGGATACGTTTGTATCCTGGTAAATCGATTGCTTCGGCGATCAATTTGTCAGAAGGTGCAGGGTTCAATGATGGAGCTGTTTGACACAGGAGGAATACCAAGAGCGGAGACCGAGTATGCTTGAGATCTATATCAAGACTAGAGTTGCTCTGAAGATATTTAAATAAAATGTTAGATTCTTTTTTGTATTTTTTTAATGTACATTTTGTATAACGATAAATAGGGGCCTAGTAGTTTATAAAATTCAGTGTATTTTAGAGTTAATGCTTCCGAAATTTCTTTGAAAATCGGAGCGTTACAATTTTGTACTCTCTCAAATGTATGACTCGAATGGAAGGAAAAATCCATCAACTAAAAATTCACGAGGTCTGCTAACTACACAAATTTTGTGCACATATTGTGATGTGGGGTCTATTACAGATCCCACATAAATGATCCGTTCTGTTCATTAAGTATAACACATTTTTTCGAGAGTCTTTGATAAAAATCAACTCAATTTGATACGTACAAGTTCTCAATCCAATCATATATATAACTTTTTATTCAGATTTCAGGATAATGAAAAGTTAAATGATTAGATCGAACACCTATATGTATCGAATTTGAGCTGATTTTTCGCTACGGCTCTTGAAAAATTATTTTACATTTAGGCTCTGTTTGTTTTGATGTAAAATGTTTTTTCAGAAAATAAACTTCAATTTTTAATTTTTCAGTGTTTGGTTGGCATTTAAAAAATATTTTCAGAAATCAACAAAATAGTGTAGAGAGGGGGGGGGGGGGGGGGTTTAAACGGTGGAGAGATATGAGAATATCATAATTAAACGTGGATCAAAACTGATGATCAAGGAAACTGAGCAGTGAGAATTGCAGTAGAAAACAACGAGTTTATTTTGGAAATAACTTACGGAAGATTTAAGGATAATCATTTTCATCTAATTAATGAAAAATATTTTACATGTAAAATATTTTTCTCATTTTTTACATAACAAAATACCGAAAAATAGGTAAAATATTATGCCCAAACAAACAAAGCCTTAATGAACAGCTTGAATAATTTGTATGAGAACCGTAATAGACTTCAAACTGCAATTTGTGCGCAAAGTTTGGGAACAAAATCTGTGCAATTAGACTTAATTTCTATATCATCACGAACTGAACTGTTAATTTAATTAAGTTTAACGAGCACTTTATTTGTATGTAAGTATTGATCCTTTTAACTTCTTGTTTTCTTTCGATCTTTCTATTGTCAGTTTGCTGAGCTAACAATAAGCACACAATAGGATAGAAAAAATATGTATTTCTGTGTAATTTTTACACATTTGAAAAAACATTTACACACTTGTTATTATCATTCCATTTGATTGATTTTAGAATTTTTCGTTTTCTTTTCTTCAACTGAATTCATTTACACCATGCCCCTTGGTAGGCACTGAAGGTCCCCTCATCCCCGTGAAAGAGAGAGATGGAGAGAGAGCAAATCAAGTTCGTCACGGCACCAGATTAAGCTCACCTCACATGTGTTTGCATATACTTATATTACAGTCCAATTATTTAATAAAATATTATTCGTAAAGTACCATATAATATTATCATGTGATATTTTTTACGAATATAAAATATAATTACTAGTACAACATAATTAATGTCAGACCGTCAGTCAATCATTTTATAACCACTCAATAAAAGTAATGACTTCTCTGCCATGAAAATTTAAACTGTTGGCAATAACAACTCCACGTAGTGCTAAATGAATAATTACTCTTTATCACCCCCTCAAGCCCCTCCTACCCTCTCTTTTTCTATATATATACACATCAATACTTACATACATACACACACCCATGCACATCGCATTCACTTACATAAAATCAACAACATTCCACTTGACCTCTCTCTCTCTCTCTCTCTCTCTCTCTCACACACACACACACACACAAAGCCAATGAACTGCACGCTACTAACATGGCCAGAACCAATAGTCAGGGTCCAATCCCTATCCGACAGTGGCATAACCGTAATCCCCGAACAGTACATAAAACCACCATCCGACAGGCCTGCTACCACTACTTCTCCCAACCCTCTCGACTCACCCGCGACTGAAGTCCACGACATCCCGATCATTGACCTCTCCAACCTACTCTCCCCAGACTCCACTCTCCGCCACGGCACAATGAGCCTCGTCTCACGCGCGTGCCGCGAGTGGGGTTTTTTCCAAGCGGTGAACCATGGCGTGAGCCACGACCTGATGAGCCGCATGAGAGAGGTATGGCGCGAGTTCTTTAATCTTCTTCCAGTTGAGGAGAAGCAAAGGTATGCGAATACCCCGGGGACTTACGAGGGGTACGGAAGCCGGTTAGGAGTCGAGAAAGGGATTAAGCTGGATTGGAGTGATTATTTCTTCCTTAATTATCTTCCTGAGTCAGTACAGGATCAGAATAAGTGGCCTACTCGTCCTCTCGCTTGCAGGTAGTATTAGTAAGGAAAAGGCTGATATTACTACTAGCTAGCTACAAATACAATTTCCTATTTCAATTCACTTCCACAAATAGTGCGTGTGTTTTTGTGGGACTTTGTTTTCCCCATAAAAATTGAAGGAGGTCTTTCACAACCTCTACCATATATTGAAGTAAAAGAAAAAAACTAGTGAGAATATGGCAGTCATTCACGCGTGTCAGTACCATTAATTATTGAAAATTTCAACATTTTGAAATTATGTAATGAAAATTTCTACATGCATCCTGATATAGAAATTAGATTAACTAAGCAAATGATTAATGAAAATTTCAACATTCTGGCCGGTATAAATTAAAAATAGATTTTGGCCGGGTACACCATAATCTAGACTAGTTTCCAGCCTAGTAGTAATTAATTAAGGCGACTCTAGCTTGGTCGCGACAAAGAAAGGAGGGAAATTGATTGACAGGCATTGAATGTCATTTGCTATAACTCTGGAAACAGATTTTAAGCTAAAACTGAATATCTTGTTGTGTGTGTGTGTGTGTCTATATATATATATATATATATATATATATATAACTTCTTTGAAGTCTAGAAGAAAGAAATTATTAAAATTATGACATAAGCTACAGCAAATGCGAGTAATGTGTTCCAAATAATATTGAAAATCAGTTGCTAATTAAATGATTTGGAATATTTCAAAATCTACGTCAAAAGCACCTGACTCAATGTTTTCAAAAATAGATTTTAAGACTATTACTAAGAGCATCCGTAGTGGAATAATCAAAATCAAAATATTGCTAAGAATAGCAATATTTGCTCAAAAAATATTCACATTAAAATAACCAAACTTAGCAAATCACCTACCGTGCCAAAATCAAGTTAAACTGGACTTTTGATTCAATACTCAAAAGTCAAAATTCCTTTGGAAGGGCTAGAATATAAGATTTTTTTCCTCCCTAAAATTCCACGCAAACACGCGTGCAATATGCGATTTTGAAGAACTTTCCAAACAAGCCGAATGTCACAAGTATATGTGATCTCTCCATTTAGAGAAAGTCCACAATACACACCTCTTAAAAGGGTGTATTATATGCACATAATTTTTTTTTGCTCGGCCTATATGCACATATTTTATGATTTATTTATAATATTTTAGAGTGTTTCGTAACTTTTATTCTAGAATTCATAACATTTCAGTAGTAGGATTCATAACATTTTGGTGTCTTTCGTAACCTGTATACAATTTGTAACTTTTTAACAATACGATTCGCAACATTTTTTCTAGAATTCATAACATTTTGGGGGTGCATATGATACACATCCAAATAAGGGGTATGTATTGTAGTCTTTCCCCTCCATTTAAAGATAAGTCCACATAATTAATCAAGAGACTCCGTTAGCATTGGATGATGTGACAAATGCAGTATAAAAAATTAGTCTAGGGTCTACTATAGAGAACTTGTAACCCAATTAGTCTACTTCTAATATTTGTAACCCCTCTAGACTACTAATATAGTTTAGTAAGATCTTAAGTCTACTTTCAAAAAAAATTAAACCAAGACAAAAATGTCTTCCTATATAAGCTATCATGTAGAGAGAAATCCTAAACTACAAACAAATCTAGAGCACAACCTCCTCTCTCTCAAGCGCATGGCCTCCTAGCTCTGCTCCCTAGTTGTCGACCTAATGTCCCTCCCCATGCCCATGATCGCCGCCGTCACTGGCCATGCCTCCGCCCTCGGCTTCATCCTCGGCCTCTCCCACGACTACATCCTCGGCCTCTCCCACGACTACATCTTGATGCGAAAGGACCAGGGGTTCTTGTACATGAGCGAGATGGACATCGGGTTGCCTGTCCCGGCGTGGTTCGTGGCGGTGATACGGAGCAAGATCAGGTCGTCGGCGGCGAGGAGGGAGGTGCTATTGAGGGCGGCGAAGTACTTAACAATGGCGGTGGCAGAGGGGATGGGGGTGGTTGAGGCGGTGGAAGGTGGGTTGGAGGAGACGGTTGCGGCGACGATGAGGTTGGGGGAGGAGTTGGTAAACCAATTTCAGAGATCATGGATCTCTTTACTGCAGTAGCAAATGGGCAATAAACAAAGCAAGAAAAAATGGTTACAATACTACATCCACTTTGTTTGCCCACAGTAGTAAACCAATGACGGCAAGTAAGCGGATCCTTTTCTATCTGAATGAAAAACATCACAGTAGCATAAAACATTTGATCCTTAACAATAACTATTTGCCCAGTACACCGTAAGGGCTAATCAACATGCGAGTATAATTTTAATAGACACATGACAGTATGTTGGAGATAATTTTATTTCAAGATGTATTGATTCGGATGGCTGTGTTTGTGGATTTGGTGAGTGCCGTATGATTTGACAAGGAAAAAGACAGCTACGCTGATTGTAGGTGGACGAAAACTGCCCTCTATGAATAGCAATATATTGGTATAACAGTCTCACGTGCTGCTTGACTGAAAGCCTAGCTTCTCGTTGGAACCCTAATCTGTAAAACAAACAAGGGGTGAGTGCACATTTGCCTCTCGTGGCAAAGGCCCTCCGATGCTTCAGTTAGTATCACGTACGTACTTAGAAGAAAAGCCCTAATTATCAGTAGGAAAATAATATGAATGCCATGTATTGCGTACCTTTTGCCTTTAGGTTTACCTCGTATTTATAGAATCATAGATGCTTGCCGCCCAAGCATCCCTGTTGCCCTAAGATTATTATATTGTATAGGAAACCCTGAATATCTTGGATTCTCGGTCCCTTATCAGTTTTATTACTTAAGAGTTCTTTTAGGACTCTTTTTCATAACTGGCTGAACATCTCATTCTCGTTGGGTATTTTTTCCAGATCCTATACTCTTGGGATCTTATCCTTTACGGGGATTTTATGGTTCTGGAATCTTTCAGAGTACTTCCTCTGCTCCTACTTTTGACTGGAGTTCTTTCCTTGTTCGGCTATCTCGTCGCCGAACAGACTGCCTGAACCGGTCACCTCATGTCCCTTTTTGCCGAACAAACAGCTTGGACCAACGACTTCTCATGCCATTTGTTTTTATCGCCGATCACCGCTCATGGTGTTTTTTATCGTATTTATCCCGTGATCTTTCGTACCACATGTTCGGCCATTGTTTTATCTTGTTCGGAAATACTTCCCTACACTGATAAAGTCGCATCAAGACATATAAGTTTATATGTTCATTTTTTCAACATGCAAAGAACATATTTGGCATGCTACAAAATTTAGTCTCTTTAGATATACAGATATAATATTATATGTGTTTGTGTTGGCAAAAAACACGTTCCATATATTAATAGATAACGTACAGAGGACAGATTGAGATATATAAGATTATATGTGCACTTTTGTTGATGTAGTACCAAACATAAGACAAGAATGTAAATTTGTGACAGATAACGTTATATGTTAAGTTGTGGCGGATTCAAGAAGGGAATTACTCAAAACAGGTAAAAAAAGAAAAGAAAAGAAAAATTTTTGTCACACATATAACGTTATATGTTAAGGGGTAGCGGGTTCAAGAAGGGAAATGCTCAAAACAGAATAAAAAAAAAAGAGAATAAAATTTTTTGTCACACATATAACATTATATATAGGCGTGGTAGTGGTGGTGATGGTGGCGGCGGTAGTGGTTTCGAGGTTGCAATAAGATCGAAAAAAATAGAAAAATATATTTTTTATGTTAGGTAAATAACGCTCTTGTTTCTTTTACATAGGATAGTTTTGTCATTAGAATTATTAGTGGACTAGAGGGATTAAAAAACTTTAAAAGTGAACTAGTGAGACTAGAAACATGCTATAGTAGACCTCCCGAAAATTCTCTCTCAGAAGACAATTTGGGCTTCAAAAACAGTTTCTGATGTTACCAATAAAAAAAAGAACAGTTTCTGAGCCTTAGGGCTCTGGTCCAAGTGTTTGTGGAGCCCACGAGAGAGACTCATGATCGAGATGAAGTGGCATTGATCTGCTGCTAAACTTAACACATACAATACCAACACTATAAGTAGAAGCGCGCAGTTTCTAACAATACATGATTATAATACCTGAAAGCGTTCACACGCTAATTAATTTTACCTACTTTGTAGGGAACTGGTTGCAGAGTACGGAAACGAACTGGCAACATTTTGTGGGAAGTTGATGAATGTTTTCTCAGCGAATCTTGGGTTAGAAGAGGAGTACCTCCAAAAAGCATTTGGAGGTGAAGAAGTGGGTGCTTGCTTAAGGGTGAACTACTATCCAAAGTGTCCACAACCGGACCTAACACTGGGTCTTTCCCCACATTCGGACCCAGGTGGCATGACCCTTCTTCTCCCTGATGAACATGTCTCTGGACTACAAGTCCGGAGAGGAGAGAAATGGGTCACCGTTAAGCCTGTCCCTAATGCTTTCATTGTCAACATTGGTGATCAACTTCAGGTATCTTTCTATCTAGATTAGTGTTTTATAGTAGTTTAGGGAGTTGGGGTTTGGTCTAACTTAACTTATTTTTCTTTCCGTTGATTAATTTAATTATGTTGCTAGTGATTTTTTATTTTTTATTTGAAATTTATTCCAAAACATTTGATTTTTTGAATTTGGCTTGACTAGAAGAATCACATAAGTTTAAAAAAGCTCAAAAAGAAAAACATAATTCAAATAATCTACTCCCTCCATCCTATTTTGTTTGCTCAGTATTCTAGTTCAAAATGTCTCAATTAATTATTTGGGCTCTTCGAAAAGTCAACAAAAATAAATGTATAAATTTGTACGAACTAACCCTAGCCTCATAAATAGTTGTTTAAGAGATAGAAAATAAGAGGTAAACAAGATAATCTTATGAAACATTCTAAGTGATGCATTAATTGCATGTTCACTCAAAAAATTTAGTTCCGTGAGCAAATAAAATGGTATTGAGGGAGTAGTTGTTCTCGATTATTTTTGTCATCATGGAAATTTTTTTAAGACCTCAGTCCTATGTTTTACATATTAGATTCTTCTTGTCGAGTAGATGAATGGTTAACTCAAAAATACTTTTGACGTAAGACCAAATATATATATATATATATATATATCAAAAGACGGGAAAAAAATTAAACAGACACGAAACTAATCTTGATCAAACCTACCCTAAGTAGGAAACACAAAACGATTGGGAAGGTTCATTTGGTTTGGCCATTTGCAGTTGGTTCCAAAGTGACCTGGCCTCCTTTAACTCCAATTCATTAATTTTGTACTAAAGCGCGTACTCTCTAGTCCTGCGATTGGTACTTGAAAAATCCTATCAGCCATGCTAAAAGAAATTCCTAAAGTAAATTGTAAGGTTGATATTCATGGTGTGTGGCTGTACGTACAAACACACACACACACACACACATATATATATATATATAGTCAGGTTCCGGTGAGGGATCCCGCATTTTATTAAAATGCGGGACTCCCCTTCCCGATTGAATTTCGATGATCCGAGCCGCTCAAAGTGATCAGAACGTGATTTTAAGAGTCCTCGCTAGAAATCAGCAAAAAAAATGACCAGGAAGGGCTTCATTCGAGCAGTTTTCATTGAACGGTTCAAAAAAAACTGCTCGGATCAAGTGAGGGATCCCTCACTTGATCTGTGGTGTATATATATATCCAAGTGAATTTTTGACCTTCCAACTTACTTCAAGAATACATAACTGGAAAAACTTAAAGGGATCAAAGAGCTTGGGAAATCCTGTCACCCAATTTTTTCGCTCTAATATTTAGTGAAATCAGATAATTAAAGAATTATGCCTCTAACATTGAAGTTTTGAGAATCAATGAAAGAAGCCACTATATAGAAACCATTAATTAAGAAGCTATTAAAATTTTATATGGCTTATATTTTCTAACTTGAGGCTTTTTCCATTGGTGGCCGCCTACAAGAGTACTAATTTTTGCTACTTACAAGTTATGGTTTCTACTAATTTTTGCTGATTACAAGACTATTTTACATGTGTGTGTGGTGTTCACAATGTACAATCAATGTATGGCCGGGTTCCACATATCTACATTTATACCAATACTTTAGAGGAGCCCCTAGCTCATTGCCCTAGCGCTATTGACATGAACTCTTCTATTTCATGTACGTTTATGTTAATAATTTCCCTTCATTTTTTGAAATGTATAATGTAGGTAATAAGCAATGCAACATACAAGAGCGTGGAGCATCGGGTGATTGTGAATTCATCTAGAGAGAGAGTATCGATTGCCTTCTTCTACAATCCGAAGGGCAACATTCCCATCGAACCCGCTAAGGAGCTCGTAAAAGAGGACAAGCCTACCCTTTACCCGGCAATGACGTTCAACGAGTACAGAATGTTCATTAGGAGGATGGGTCCTTGTGGCAAGTCACAAGTTGATTCACTACGTCCCCACGCTAATTAATTTTGTTTTTCCCTTTCCCTTTTTCGTGTTACATACGACAAAGCCGCCGTAAGTTGTATTTCTCCTTCGCTTGTATGGAATCAACCTCTACTTTTAACGTGAATGCATGAGTAAACGTAGTCTCGACTATACAAACTAGTGGGCCATGGCAAAGCCAGAAATTTCAAAGAGGAAGAAAAACGAATTAAGAAATATAAAAATATATATAGATTTTGAGAAAACTATATATGGAACTTGTTAGGAACTGAATTTCAGAACCCAGTAATGATGGGTACGGATTAGACAACAAAAAATCGCAAAACTCCTACAAGGTGAAATTAGGGTTTTATCTCAATTCCTGCGACACGAACTCTGGTTGACTTATTTCTTTATTGAACACAACAGACCCGATTCCTGTATCCTATGAATTCTGCTCAATCATATCTTACAATTTCCTGTCGCGCGTATTCCCCTATACCTCAATCACGTAGCCAAGTGTGGACTTCTACGTAGTCTCCTTGTTCTCTCTCTCCCAGCCCACCTTTTTGTATTCTCAAAAAAATGTGTGTGATACCTAAAGAATATAACAACATATTTATAGGGCTAAGGCAGAACCTAAGGAGAAATTATTTTGGGCTCTTTGTGCAAATTTCTGACGTACATGATAATTCCATTTATATAGAATAAAAATAAAGTACAAAGAACCAAAACTCCATCGGTCCGAAAATACAAGAAAAACAACCAAAAAATCAAAAATACAATGGTAGTGTCGGAACCCAGGAGGAGGATGGAGAGTCCATGGAATGTAGAGTGGTAAGATTATTCCCACTGCATAGGCCAGATGAGGACTGGAAGTTTGGAGCTAGATCAGCCACACACACCTTCATCGTCGAGTTTGGAGAGCTTGAAAAATTGTCGCATACCCGAAACTCTGCACAAATAGTACTCTCTCAAGACTCACAAAAATCCTAGCTTTAAATCTCTCAACCCTGAAGTCACAATTACTCCAAGTAATTTATCCTCTCCTACAACCGAAGTCCACAACCAGACAAATCATTCTTCGTGCTTTTAACCCACAAAAGCCATGAAGCCACGCTTCTATACCGAGCATTGAGGGAACAAGGTGAGATAACCCCAATGGGTTAAATATTGCACAATCGGTCCATTATAAACTCTCTATTTTCCGTTCTGGTGTAATGAGGAGTGGCGACCACCACAATCTTTGGGGCGGTCGTTAATTGTTGTATATGCATGTGGTAGTCGTTCGACCTTAAGTGACGATTTCCAGTTTAGTGTGACGATCGCCAATGCTTGTGGTGATCGGTACTCTGTTTCCAACAGTCGTTAGCAATTGTGACGTTCGCCAGACGACCAAAGACTCTACTACTGCTATTAACATGTTTTTCCCCTCCCCTTTAGCCTTGTGCTTGCTTATTTCCTGTTCTCACATATATTTTGTGTAAAGGCTCATTCAATCAATACATGCAAAATTAGCTAAAGTGTATTAAACTGTTTTATGTTAAACAAGTAGAGGTCAACCTTTTGGTTGGGCAAAAATGGGTGCCTAACTCCTTCCCCACACCGTGTGAGCAGAAGCCACTAGCTAGGACTCAAATGAGTTAATGTGTTTGTTTTGTACTAAAGTGTAATTAGCTTAATAAGTGATTAGTTTGTTACGCTGTTAGCTACAGAATAGTTAGTGTTAGTTTGGGATTAAGGACAGTTGAGCTGGCCACGTTCTCATTGAGAGATATATAACTCTGTAAAGGCACGATCTCAAATTCAGTTGAGTAAAATCAAGAAATGAACATCTTTTCGCTCTTTTTTCTCTTAAGTTTGTTTTCTGTTCTTGATTGTTAGGGTTTCTTCCATATGGTATCAGAGCTTGCGACAGAAGTCTAGGGATCTAGCGATCCAGAGGACCACTCTTCTACGCTACTGCTCAATCATCTTCAATTCACAAGGTATCTGAACTTCACATGACTTCTTCTCAAACTGCGCAGAATTCTTAGTCTTCGAAAACTATAACTCTTCCTCCTTCTCTAGCATTCTTAGTGTCAAATTTTAATTCTTTGGTGAACATCAAGCTTGATAACTCGAATTATCTGTTATGGCAAACACAAGTCGAAAACGTAATGAATGCCAATGGTTTTCTTGGCTATTTGGTAGGATTTGTTGAATGTCCTCATTTTCAAATACGGAACGCTGAAGGTGAATTGGAATCAAATCCAACTTTTTCCCTTTGGAAACTCATTGATTCTTAACTATTGTCGTGCTTGACTTCTACGCTGTCTCAAATCACTTTACCCTATGTTTTAGGGTTACAACATAGTTTTCAGGTCTGGAATTCTCTGAATCGGCGATATAACTCCTTATCTCGAACACATGTCCATGAGTTGAAAGATCGTTTATATAATTTCAAAAAGACCTCTACTATGGAGGAGAATTTGGACAACATTCAAGAATATGAACAAAAATTAGAGGCGGCTGGTAATCCCTTGGGCGATGATGATCTAATATTTCATACCTTACGTGGATTAAAGAAAGGTATTTAGAGTTTTAAAACTTCCATACGAACTAGAGGAGATACTATTACTTTTGAGGACTTGGTGACAATGCTAAAAAGTGAGGACAGTCAAACGCTTAATGATGATGACGACGAAGACTGTACTCCTAGTACTGAACATGTCTTTGCATCTGCTTTGGTAGCTACTCAATCTTTTGTGCCAAGATCATCGTCTACACAACAACTTTTACCTGCTCAATCTAGTATACCTATTCAGTTTGATGTTCCAATGAGTTTAGCTATGGTTTCCCCTTCTCAGAATACTTTTGGATCACAAGCTCAGTTTATGTCTCCATAAATGATGTTTTCAAATCAGTTTCAAAGAACTCCAAGAGGTTTTAGTAGAGGGCCTAGATTTTCGTGGAGATCTTGTGATATTTGTGGAAAACCAATCATATTACCAATTTTTGTTACTATAGACCTTCTATGTTTGATCAATCATCTGGATTCCAATGGAAAGGACCATCTCAGTTCTTTGGGGTGTCATAATTTGGTATGCCTATGTCTCCGTATGGGGTCCCTCAGTATGGAATGCCTCAATCTAGTGGAATACAGTATGGAGGACCTCAGTTCTCGCAGTTTGGAATGCCACAAACTAGTGGAATACAGTATGGTGGACCTCAGGTATCTCAGTTTGGTGGATCTCATTTTGGTTCTGGTATTCCAATGCACTCTTCTGGATATTTAGGAAATTCTCTAGGATCATCTAGATCACAGCATACTTTACACCTGGTTTGCTAGGAAGTTCTCCTGCTTTCATCTACTTTGTTTCCGACTCAAACACATTTTACTGGATTTCATATTAATTCTGATCACACTATTGCACTCTCCTGGTTCTGGATCTCTCACTCCTATGACTGCACAAGGGTTTCATGGAAATTTTAATCCTAACAATATGGGCAGCACTGGTGCTTCTTCCTCTAATCAGTGGTACTTTGATAATGGAGCCACAATCATATTACACATAGTCTGCACAACATTGCTCATCCTCAGCCATCTGCTTTGTCTAATGGTGTACAAGTTGGTAATGGGACTCAACTTCAAGTAGCTCATACAGATCAAGGTCTATTACCCACTCTTTTTAGCTCAGTTTAGATTATCCAATATTCTGCATACTCCTAACATAACTCACAATTTACTGTCTGTTCATCAATTTTCCAAAGAAAATAACTGTGTTCTGATTTTTGATTCTTCTAAACTTGTCATTCAGGACAGGTTACTCATCAAAATCTGTATAAGGGTCCCTATCACAGGGTCTCTATCCTCTTTTGAAATCCTCTAATGTTGATGTCTCTCAAGGTGCTGCTTTTGTGAGCATTGCTGACAATACCATGCTTTGGCATAGAAATTTTGGTCATCCTAGTACTTCTCTTTTTCACTCTTTAATAAAGCAATGTAATCTACTTGTTACTAGAATAGGTAGTTTCAATTGTTCTGCTTGTAATATGGCTAAAAGTCATAAGCTCTCTTTTCCTTTGTTTGAATCTAAGACTTCTTCTCCATTTCAACTTGTTCATATGGATGTATGGGGACCATCTCCTATTCCATCTACTAAAGGATTTCGATATTACTCTTCTTGTTATTGATGATTTTAGTAGATATTCTTGGCTTTCTCCTCTTCATTATAAATCTGAGGTTAAACATGCTATCACTCATTTTAAAGCATATGTTTAGACTCAATTTCATACCTCTATTCAACATGTTAGAATAAGTGACAATGGTGGAGAATTTGTAAACAAGTTTCTTTTGTCTTTATTCTTGTCTAATGGAGTTATTCATCAAACCACATGTCCTCATACTCTAGAACAAAATGGTGTGGTTGAACGTAAACATAGACATTTGATTGAAACTATCATTACTCTTCTTATTCAAGCTTGTCTTCCTTCCAAGTTTTGGCTTGAGGCTCTCTCTACTACTGTTTTTCTAGCCAACAGATTACCTCATTGTGCTTTGGATTTTCAAATTCCCTATGAAATATTGTTCAAATGCAAACCAGATTATATGGCTCTAAAGCCATTTGGTTGTAGTTGTTTTCCATGGCTCAAACCATATACATCTCACAAACTAGAACCCAAGACTAAACATTGTATCTTTTTAGGTTATTGTCCAGCCACAAAAGGATATCGCTGCCTGGATCCTATGACCTCCAAAGTCTATGTTTCAAGGCATGTCAAATTTGTAGAACAAGAGTTTCCTTATTTGTCCTTGATAACTGATCCACCTTCTTCTTATTCCTCTGTTGTATCCAAATTTTCTGTTTCGCTCACAGATTTCATTGACATATTTGTTTTTGTTCCTCTTCCTTCTCCTTCTTTACCTTCATCTTCTTATTCACCTATGCTCACTGAGTCTGTTCATTCTCCTATATGTCAACTCCTTTTGTCCTTGTTTCAAACCCTATTACTGTACCTATATCCTCTCCTTATGTACCTACTTCTGACCATGATACAGAACTTGTGTCAATGACTGGTGCTTCCTTTCCTCCTTCTGTTCTTTTGGATTCAGTTGTTCAAACCCAAACTTTTCCTCAGTTACCCTCTAGGTCTTTATCTGTCCCTGCTACAAATTCTTCTTCTATACATAAAGTTATTCCTTCTCAGTCTCAGACTCAAAGTATGATGACAAGATCCAAATTAACATGGGATCTACAAACCCAAACACCCTTTTTGTCTAACAGCTCTTACTCTGCTTGAGTCTACTCCTGGAGTTGAACCCTCTCATTACTTTGAAGCTGTCAAACATTCAGTTTGGAGACAAGCCATGACTGAGGAATACGGTGCTTTGGTGAAACAAAACACTTGGGATTTGGTTCCTCCTCCATCTAATGCGAATGTTATAGGTTGCCAATGGATTTTTAAAATCAAACGTCACTTGGATGGTAGTATAGCAAGATATAAAGCTAGACTTGTAGCAAATGGTAATCAACAGTATGAAAGTCTTGATTTTACAGAGACATTCAGTCCTGCCATCAAATAGCCTACCATTAGAATTGTGCTTAGCTTAGCTGTTCATCATAATTGGAAGATATTTCAATTAGATGTCTCCAATGCTTTCCTGCATTAGGTCATTGAAGATAAGGTGTATATGAGGCAACCTCTGGGGTTATAAGCATCTTCAGCATCCTACTTTTGTGTGCAAATTAAAAAAGGCCTTATATGGATTGAGACAAGCTCCAAGAGCTTGGTTTTCTGTGTTCTCTGGCTTTTTACTTCAACAAGGTTTTCAAAACAGCAAAGCTGATGTATCTCTCTTTCCTCTGAAGAATGATCAAGGTATTACTCTACTTCTAGTTTATGTTGATGATATTATTGTGATTGGAAGCAATCCTGAGTATATCACTGATCTTGTTGTTGTTCTGGTAAACAATTTGTTATGAAAGACCTGGGCAATCTTAAGTTATTTCTTGGGTATTGAGGTGCTACGACATGGTTCTTCTCTTATACTTTCTCCAACAAAATATGCTATAAATTTGTTAATCAAAAATGGTATGCATGATTGTAAACCAAGTGATTCTCCCTCTTCTGTTAAACCAACAGTCCAAGAACTAGATTTTCCATTGTCTGATCCTAGCTGGAATAGGACAATTGTGGGATCACTCCAATATCTCACTTTAACCAAACCTGAAATTTCTTTTGCTGTTAGTGTTGCTTGTCAGCATATGCATGATCCCAGGGAAAGTCACTTTGTGGCAGTGAGAAGGATTTTGCGGTACATCAAAGGAAGTCTGAATCAAGGTCTTGTTTTTAGTCCAGGTTCTCTTCTTCTTACTGCATATTTAGATGCAGATTGGGCAGGTAGTCACATGGATAGAAGGTCTACTACTGGGTTTTGTTTGTTCTTAGGATCAAATCTTATCTCCTGGTGCTCTAAGAAACAACAAACTGTCGCTCGATCCTTTACAGAAACTAAGTATCAAGCCCTTGCTCAAACCACTGCTGATATTCTTTGGGTTCATCAACTAACGCTTGATCTTCATAGTACGCATTTTGCTCCTTATACTTTGTGGTGCGACAATCAGTTTGCAATAGCTCTTGCATCCAATCCCATCTTCCATGTAAGGACCAAACATGTCGAAGTGGACTATCACTTTATTAGAGAAAAAGTTCTCAATAAACAAGTTCTTATTCAACACATTGGGTCCTTAGTGCAGATTGCAGATGTGTTTACAAAGGCTCTTTCAGTGGCTTGGCTTCAATTCTTGAAGAACAAACTCATGGTCATCGAGACTCCCATGAGTTTGCAAGGGGCTGTGAGCAGAAGGCACTAGCTAGGACTCAAATGAGTTTATGTGATTGTTTTGTACTAAAGTGTAATTAGCTTAATAAGTGATTAGTTTGTTACGCTATTAGCTGCAGAATAGTTAGTGTTGGTTTGGGGATTAAGGACAGCTGAGTTGGCCACGTTCTCATTGAGAGATATTGATGAGCACCCAATATTATAGATATTTGATGTGACTAGTCCCATTTTATGTTGTTTTAACTTGCGTTTGTTTAGCTTTTATAACGATATTGCACGTAAGGTGTGTTTTTTGTGTTTTCAGGTAAACCGTGCAAATAAGGCACGTTTGAACGCCAAGGAATGCTCCGGATGCTTCCAAGTACCCGAAGACCCTGTCGGCCCCTTAAAATTTGTTTAAGTATGAAAAAATGACTTTCAGGAAAAGTATCGATTCTCGAGATTAAAAATGGCGGTAATTGATCCTTGAATTTTTCTAAGAGTAACTACAAAGTTACAAGGTTTTATTTGAAGAGCAAGGTCATGTTTTGTGCCATTTTCTCTTGCGAAAAATGTGCAGTTTTCCATTTTACACTAAAAGTGGGGGGTTGACATTTTGATTTAATTGCAATCTTAAAATTCTGGTAATGCCATTGTTTTCAAATGGGGGGTACTTTCTTATTTTCATTAAATAAATTAAAGTAAAGAAAAGGTAAAAAAAAAGTTTAAAATGTAGTCTTTACTTTTTGAAGAAAAGCTCTGCGTATTGATACGGATTAAGAGCTGTATCAATACGCGTTGGTTAATTGCGCAGGCAGAGAGTTCCGTATCGATACGGCCATAAACTGTATCGATACGGGTGCGTTACGGGAAATTGGTCTTCTCAGCTTAGCGATGTGGTATCGATACTTTGAATAATCTGTATCGATACGGGGAGCTCTCGGCCAGATATTTGCTGCTTTTTGGACTTTCCATTTATGGAATAGTTGCAACTTGTAGTATGTTTCTAGGATATTTGTTGGAAGATAAGTTGAGTTGTATAAATACTCTTCTCTCCCACTTTATCTCATATCTACTTTATGTTCTAGGTTAGGTTTCCTCCATAGTTTTTCTCAAGCTTTCTTAGTTTAATTGTTCAAGAACTTCTTAAGGTAATTGTTGTTTGTTAATTTCTCACTTATTAATGTTGTAGCTACGGACTAGATTCTCCTTAATATCAAATTTATTTTCGTTTTCATCGGTTAAATATGTTTGTAATATTTATGCTTTGTCTAGGCTTTTTAGCTATGTGTGAGTAGTTTCTTGGCTAAGTCTCGGGGTAATCTTTCCCGATGATGTAGGTGGTTATTTGGTTCTCAAACCTTCGGGCTTAAAATCATGATTTCGGAATTTCATTAACCTAGCCATTTTGGTCTAAGCGAGGGGTGTTAACTTCTTGGTATGTTTAGTCAAGCGGTCTTGGCAAGCGACATATTGAGAGCTTGTGGCCTCCTACGTGTTAGATACATTAGCAAAAATAGGTTGGCTCCGATTAATCACATCTTTCGTTAAACGAAGTCATTAAAGTTAAATCCTCCGGGCGTGAGCACGCGGTCGTGACTCTCGCCTGAGTTAAATTGAGAACCGGTAACATTCTTTGTCAAGGGTTAGACGATCCCTAGACTTGCCTCCTTTAAGTTAATTAGGCGTTTTTCTAGTCTTTTGCCTTGGCAATTTTCACCGCTTCAAGCAAAACCGAGTTGGCCGTCTTGAACGCTACAATCCACCATATAAAACCTACATTCCGAATAAGCTATTTTCGATTCTCTGTGGGTACGATCCCGGACTTTCCGGTTATTATGCTACCGACGACCTAGTCCTACGCTTGGGGTTTTTCTCAATCTTATTTGAAGGCGAGGTTTGAAGGCTAAGCAGATATATAACTCCGTAAAGGCACGATCTCAGATTCAGTTGAGAAAAATCAAGAAATGAACATCTTTTCGCTCTTCTTTCTCGTAAGTTTGTTTTCTGTTCTTGATTGTTAGGGTTTCTTCCATATATCCATGAATTTCAAACTTAGAATCTCATCCCATTTGGTTTCATAGTTCCTAAAACCAAATGGCGACTCTAATCACTTATCTTTCTTTATTGTGTGGATACACCTTTAGCTATGGAAGTGTCCACGATGAATGAGTACACAACGGAGTCCCTTAAATAAGCTGCGCACTCCTTCACTAGTCAAACGCCGTCCAAACTGTGTGGCGATGCCCCGAGGGGGAAGCATCCACAGTTATTCGAACAACAGGAATTCTTGGAAAATCGAAATCGGTCCATCTGTGAAGTTGAGGAGTGAGAGAGAGAGAGGGAGAGATTACGAGCCAATGTTGGGTGGCAAAACAGATGCCCAATGGGCTAATCCACTACCAGATCTGGAACCATACGATGCGTCCATACATCTCATAGCTTTCCAAATCGGACGAGAAGCAAAATGAGAGCCACAAGAGGAGGAGAACAAAGGTCGCCACGAGGAACACTGTGTGAGACTGAGTGAATCTCTTCATTAAATCGAAGGAGGCTATGGTTTCCCACTTGTGCTAGGGTTTCTATTGCCATCATGATGGGTGAAATCTGAGTGGGTGAGAAAGAGAGGATGTGGAATGGTCGCGCGTCCTACTAGGTTTCTGGCAAAGAAATGGAGCCAAAAAGGTGGAGGGAAAGTGGAATAATCCATAAATTAAGGAATTTGGCTTGATATTTTTAATACATTTGCGACCGTGCACATTGTCGTCGCAAATTGTACCTAATTTTTGACGGTCGTGCGTAGCGGACGTAATAAGTCAATCTATACACACAGACGTAATAAGTCAATCTATTTGCGTATGCTCCATGACCCGTCCCAAAAGTTAAGGTTATTTGTAATGGGTTAGGTGTTGTCATTAATGAATCCATTTTTGCGATGGCGGTGAAAAGAGTACAGAGAAGAATAGGGAAAGCAGACCAGGACAGTAATTTCGTAGTGAGAGAATCGGAATAAGGGAAAGCAGAAATTAATATAGTGGAAGAAAGGTGGAGGGCAAACTTGTCAGAATACATAAAACAATCGTGGCTCCAGCAATTATTGTCGTGACATTATAATCATCTCCTTTTTTTTTTTTTTATGAAAATATAAACCTATTTCTACTTCTAGTTTTTAAAAATTGAAAACTGAAAAGGTTACTTAATTAACGCACCCACAAATTTTCTCTTTTTCTTTTGGTTTTCCTTATCTTTTACAAATCTCATGGCAACATCTAATGATTCTTACATTTGGAATGGAATGGAATAAAAAAAATTGGCTAGTAATGATACAAACGATTCAAAATCGCTTTTCAAATAAGTAATTAGATAGAGATGTGTATCATATACATCAGCAAGTATCCAGATTTTACTTTAAAAATTCCCGTTTTCGGATACGGTAATGATACAGCAGCGATAAGAGTACGGACATCAACAACAGGATACTGGGAATACAAGATATTAATTGGGATTATGGTGCAGAATAAAACGTAATTTTTAAATTAAGGCTTTTAATCGCGGTCAATCTTTAAATAATTGACTAAAATTATGAGATGGGAGACATTAGACATGGTCGTTGTTTTCATTGCCTGCCGCCTCTGTAGGACTATAGACTTTTCTTGTTATCCTGCACCGTGCCCCTTCCCAATGACTTAGGCTCCGTTCCAGAAATCTTTTTAAAAAATAAGCAGCTTATTTCACATTTTCAAACTCAAAAATAATATAAATGAGTTTTTCAATTTTTTTTGCATCGTATAAAAGATCTCAATAAGATGTTTCAAACAAGATTCATATTGCATATTTTTACATTTCAATAAGCCCATAATTTTTTAGCTTGAAATTGCCTTCTTAAAAAATAAGGGCTTTTTTCCTGTTCTGGAACGGGCCTTATGATACTATAAATTCTTCAATTTCCATTTTTTGGAGTATATTTTTCTTGGTTCTTTTTTGGATGGATGACTTAGGTTCGTAATAGGCTAAATCTACCATCCGCCCAAAGGGTTGATTATTAGTGGGTCCCTTAGCTTTCAAATTGTGTACGTTTTCTCAGAGCATGTGGCATGTCTATTAACAAAATGATGAAAATAGCCCTCCCCTCCCTTTGAATAACAAAAGTTTAGCATGTTGGTGACTTCTGCCACAAAAGCACGTCGATGGTTCCCAAATAAGTACTAATTTATATATACAACAATTCAAATATAACTTTTCATATACATATCTTTTTGATCGAAACTCATAATTTTTTAAAAAAAGTTAAAAACTGTCTTTTTGACTTATTTTTTAGAAAATGATTTTGCCATTCCCTTTTTTGTTAACGTCACTCTATTGCAAGTGTATTTTTGGTGCAAAAATATACTTGCAAGGGAGTGCCGTTAACAAAAAGAGAGTGGCAAAATCAACAGCCTATTTTTTGTCTTTATTCATTCTTTTTGCATTTTTTATTTTGGGTCAATTTTTTGTGATTTATTAATTCGTGTCAACGAGAGGAATCGAAAAAATAAAAAAATATTGATCAAAACTCATAGTTTTTAAAAAAAAGACAAACTATCCTTTGGACTTATTTTGTCTTTTTCTAAAAAATTATAAGACTTGATATTTTTTTCCTCTCGTTAAGACGAACTAATAAGTCATAAAATTTTGATGCAAAACTAAGCATACTGAAGGTTTTTTTTGGTGGGTCTTCAACGCAATTGAAGAAAGTATCAAACAAATGTCTTTTTTGTCTACAGTATCGTCTTATATGAACTTTTTCCAACATCGGTCCATATTTTTATACTTTTTTGATTCGTCTTGTCGAGACCAACGATTAACCCCAAAAATTACGACGAAAAACTATACAAAAAATGAAAAATACCAAAATAACATCGCGTTATTAAGGTTTGCTTTCTCGTAAAGTCTCATATTTGAAATCTTAAAAGTGCTATCAACTCTTTTAGGGCCAATTCATACAAAACAGTTGCTCCAACTTTATTTAGGCCCTACACAAGTGAACGGTAGGATCGAGATTCCAAAATTAATTAAGATACGAGTAAGTTTGTATGGACACCAGAGTTATTAAAAGGAAAAAATAGCCGTGAATTTTTTTTCCAACAGGAAGTAGCCGTGCCCGTGAATTTGTAAGAGCAAAAGGTCGATATGGGTTGTTAAGGGCAAATTAGGTATTTTAGACAAAATAGAAAGTACTCGTACATCTGACAAAGTAGAACACTCAAGTATGGTACTAGAAGAAACAAACATGTGACATGTGGATTTATATTATAAAAAAATAAATATTGCTATTCTCCATCGTCCGTCCATGGGAGGTCCATATTGGGTAAAGTTGGAGGACTATTTTGGTCATTTACTGTTTTAGTTGAAGTCTTCAGCTTTTATCCTGACACACTGCAAAAAGTACCGTCCATTATGCCATGAATCTCATGCCGCTCGTCCACCTCCTGGGCGGACTATAGAAGGACCCTTCGTAATAAACAATGCAACATACAACTACGTGGAGCATCGGGTTGTTAAACAGAAAAATACACACGATACATATGCGCATGCGCAAATAAGAAACAGTAAAGAATCAACACACAGAATAAGTGGTTTTTCATAACTGGGTACAATCTAATTTAATGGACAACATTCCCATCGAACCTGCCAAGGAGATCGTAAAAGAGGACGAGCCTTACCCTCTACCCGGCAAGGCGGCCACGACATTCAACAAGTACAAAATGTTCACTAGGAGAATGCGTCATTGTGGGATGTCACAAGTTGATTCACTACATATATATGTTCCCTACGCTAGCTAATGATGCATCTTTTTCTTTCTTTCCTTTTTTGATGTAAGGACAAAGCTGGTGTAAAATCAAACTATGCTTTAACGTGAAAGCGTTGTAGTCTTGACTATACATACTAGTGGTAAACGCAGGAATTTCCGAGAGAAAAAGAAAAAAAGAGTATGACAAAGGGGAGTGATTTTCGCACTCCTTTTTTTTTTTTATATCCGTACTCTATTTTTTTATTTTATAGTGTTGAAAGTGTGTGCAATTTTTAGCTAAAAAATAAAAAAGGTGCGTGGATACAAAAAAAGGAGAGTGTGACAATTATCTCCCTTTAACAAAATTCAAAATATTTTTGTTTATGAGAAACTACATACGGGACCAATGTAATTAATTGTTTAAGATAATGGAAGGGCTAAAATGATCATACTCCTTCCGTCCCATTTTTAAAGTCCAGTATTCCATTTTAGGCTATCCCTTAATAAATGTCCATTTTGTAAAGTTAGTGGGTAAAATTTGATACATTTTCCATTTTGTCTTTAAAAGTATATTCCATTTTGAAAAGTTGAGCAAAAGTGTAATGATGATATCTTCATAGAGAGTAAGTAGGAAAAGTTGTGGTAAAAATTGATGTGAAATGTGTAATGATGATATTTTCTGAATAAATTGGAGTTACGAAGCGGGACACTTAAAAATAGACGGAGGGAGTAGCTTATCGTCTGAATACAGAAAGTACTTTGAGGCTTATAACTTAATTAAGTGTAAAGTCCCGAAGTTTTGGGACCCGTTTCCGCCACTACATATGATCTGCTAGCTATGTATGCATGCTTTAGTCTAAGAGATCAGTGGATAGAATAAAAAACTAAAGCAATTTTCTAAACTTGTTTTCCCTCTTTCTTTTGTTTATCCTTCTGCAAATCTCTCGGCAAATCTAATGATTATTACACGTGAAATGGAAAAGAATAGAAAATTGATTAGTAATGATTTATACGACTCAAAATCGCATTTCAAGTACGTAATTGGATACATATACGTATTGGTAATTGGATACATATACGCATTGGATACCTCAACAAGTATTCTAAATTTAATTTTCAAATCCCAATTTCAAATACGATTAGGATACAATACGCGATGTGGTACAAATACAACAAATATCATGGGAAAACGGTGAGGACCAAAACATACTCCCTCCGTCCCAATTTAATTGTCTCTAGTTCTATTCTAACCGGATAAAAAAACTAGTTATATCTTTAAATCGGTAATGAATTTTATATCCAATATGTATCTTGTTTCACAAATCTCGATTAGTTCTATAATACAATATTTTTCAAATCACATAAAATATTATAAATTACAAGATATAATCGATTAAAAAATAGCACGAACTCCCAAAAAAGACAATTAAATTGAGAAGGAGGAAGTAATTTTTAATGGCTTTAAATTGGGGTCAATCTGTAATTAATGCATTCTTGCGCAAATCAGAAGAAACATATTTGGAAGATTTACTTTCTAGTCCATTATTCCTATTTTGAAATCCATTAGGTCCACTCAACTATTTTGAAACTCACTGATAAGTGCCAAAATATACATATTTTGGCCATCCAATCTACATTTATTAGTCCTTTATTTTTGTTAATTGATTTTTATTATATGCTTTTTATGTTTATAGGTTGCTCGAGCCCGTTGTCCAAGACTTTGGATAAAAAAAGATTTTAAAGAAGTTTGAGGTTCAAATCCGAAATGATTCAAAATTGAATGGTTCATTTGTTATTTCATGAAGGTCAAAGGGGCTTTGTGTGATTGAAGTTTTCAATACCTATATAAATGATTTAACCTACTGCTGGAAAGGGGGGGCTCCCTGGTGGAAAAGAAAGAAAAGTTACAGACGAAGGCTGCGCAGAAACGAAGAACGGGGCTGTCAGAGCCGTGACTTGTGTTCCGATTTTCTTTTTCCTTTCAACTTTTATTTGAAGCTTTGTTCAATTATTCGTACTCCGGTAATTTGTTTTTAATTCTTGTTCTTTATAAAAGTTATTAACTAGTTTTTGATTAGTTGATATTTCTTGTTTATGTTTCATTCCAAGCAATAGAAGCATGATGCAATCTAGGGTTTCTTTTCTTTCTTTCTTAATTATGAGTGAGTAGTCGTAAAGGTAGGGTCGCGGGGTGATTAGCACACCGTGGTCAGGTCGTACACGTTCTGCTCCTGTTTTGGAATAATAATGCAAAAGCAATTTTAGGTTACTAGAGAACATTCGTTGGACGAACCCGGGCATCGTCGGAGCCCATGTGAACGGGAGAATGGGGGTCCAAAACTCATTCTTCGCTGCGCATGGGTAAACGGCGACCATAAAGGTTCGCATCTTTCGGTGTATCTTTTTCTCTCTAAAGTCGAATATTTTTAAGAATACTGAATGGAGCAGATAAGTCCGAAACTGGTTGCGAGTGCTATGAATCCTACGACCGTGCCTCCTTTTTAATTATTTGAAAAGAATAGTGATTTCCTAGATTTTAGTTAATCTTCCATCAATCGACAAAGGGGTGGCTACCTAAAAGCCAGTTTAATTAGTAACAACCCGAGTTTTTAGTCAGCACACATCACCGTCCTTAGTGGATTCGACTCCGGTCTTTCCGGGTATTATGCTACGTCGGTCTCAGCCCTACGCTTGGGGCAACCCATTATTTTAGGACTAGGAATCCGTCAAGCATTTTTGGCGCCGTTGCCGGGGACGGTAACGTGTGTTAAAGAATTCGGGTAGTTAGTTTTATTTTTGTTTTTCTTTTTAGTTTTGTTTGAGCCATCATAGGTAGAGGTGCGCAATCCTCCATCGTAGGAAAGCAATCACCTCTAAAGCCTAAGTACTACCGAGACAATACCAGGCGTTTTGTAGCCATTGAGAGAGAGAGAGAGCCGAGAGTAATCGTGGAGGGAGAGTCTTTTAGTGGTGATTCTTTTGATATCGGTGGCCTTTTCGTTGATTTAATAATTGAGCCACCAATAGCAGAGCCACCGATGTCGATGTGTGCACACATGCATCCTGAGAGGACCACTCCTCTCGGTCTAATAGTTCTACTAGTCGAGACGGTGGAAGCACGTAATGCTTTCACCATTAAACCTGGTACGCATAATGCCCTTCCCCTGTTTTATGGAAAGGAGAATGAGGATCCGTATGAGCACGTCCGTCATTTCGAGGGGTTGGTGCGCACTTTGGCCACCACTACTCAGTGGGAGAATGCTTGCCTTAAGCTTTCACTATAAGAAAAATGAAAATTAGTGACGAAAAAGTGGCGACGAAATTTAATTTTGTCACTAAAAGAGTATATTTGGCGACGAAAAAATAAATTCGTCACTATTTTGATAACTTTCGTGACGAAATAATTTCGTCACCAATTATGTCTGTTTAGCGACGAAAAAAATATTTTCGTCAATAAAGGTATCCATTTGGCGATAAAATACATTTTTCGTTGCCGAAAGCTTAAAAAATGTGACAAAATTATTTTTTGTCGCCAAAGATAATCATTTGGTGACAAAAAATATATTTCGTCGCCAAATGTGAGCAATTTAGTAACGAAATATTTTTTTCGTTACCAAATGCTTAACTTTGGTGACGAAAAATAATTTCGTCACAATTTTAACGCTTTCAGCGACAAAAAATATATTTCGTTATCAAATGGGTACCTTTCGTGACGAAATTTATGAATTGCGCTTTGTCACTAAATGTATTTCGGACATAACTCTTTACTAAAATCTCCGATTGAGATAATTCAAATTGGGTTTGAACAATAACTCAATTGCCTACAACTTTCATGTTTATCAAAATTGCTAATTTTAATGTTTAAAGGTCCAAAATTACATTCAAAATATATTTTCATGTTAAACATATGTGTTATATATTAGATATTTCAAATATTTACTGAAAAGTGTGTGTAGTGCAGTTGGTTGGAGCTTGCGAGAAAAACTCAAGGGACTCGGGTTCGAAACCCAGCAGGAGCAAGAAAGATGGATTTCTTTTCCCATATGAAAACATCTTTCACAATGAAAAATTTTGTCACCGATTTCCTATATTAGTGACAAAAAATTTCGTCACCAATTTGACCCATCGGTGACGAATTTTTTCGTCGTCAAAAAGCACAATAAGTGAGGAAAAAATTTCGTCACCAATTATTCACTTTTTGGTGACAAAATACTTCGTCATCAAAAGGCACTATAGGTGACGAAAAATAGATTTCGTCACCAGGTAGGAATCCTCGACAACCTTTAGTCGACAATTTTTTTTTCGTCACCTATATTATTTGTGACGAAAAACATGCAATTTGTGATGATTTTCATTCGTCACCCAATTGAATTTTTCTTGTAGTGTTTCCCAGCCTAGCTCAGGGACAATGCGGATAAGTGGCTGCGGATGCAGAAGCCACAGTCTCTCAGGACGTGGGCTGTTGTCCGAGATTTATTTTACAAGAAATATTTCTCGGAAAGTAAATCGAAGTACCTGACTCGCCAAGTCCAATCGTATAAGCAGAAAGATGGCGAGTCATTTTTAAGGTGCTGAGAGCGGTTCAAGGACTTGTTGTTGTCCTTACCGCATCATGGTTTCGTGAAACACCAGTTGGTGTCATTTTTCTATTTGGGCTTGAATGTTGCTACGGTCCAACAAATGAGTACCTCTGTAAAGAGGAGGATTTTCTAGATAAGTCCCCGGACGATGTGTGGGACTTTCTCGACGAGTTGGCCAAGAAACACCGAAGTTGGGAACCTTCTGACTTCAGTGATAGGGCCATGGCTGCACAGGGACCCAGTGGGTCTGGCATTTTTCCTTCTAGTGTGCGAGAGCACAATGTCTAGTCTCAACTGGACAAAATGGCTAAACAATTAGAGGACTTGAAACTTAAGCAAGTCCATCAGGCGAATGAGGTGAGAGTCGAAGAGGTGTGTGCGTTATGTGAGTGTTCAGGGCATCTTGTCACTACTTGCCCCGCATTTCCCATTGTCAAAGATGCATACCACAGTAACCAGGCTGAGGTGAACGCGCTTAACCAGCGTTGGGATCCTTATTCAAATACCTACAATCCAGGGTAGGCCCAAAACCCATTTTTTAGTTGGAGGGATCAAAAAGCCCCGGTGCAACCCCAAGCACCACCTCAGCCGCAAGTTCAGCAGTTCCGGCCTCCTCAAGGCCAAATGACCCAGTTTTGTTACCCACCTCAGCAGCAGCAAGGGTTCAGTCCTTCATCTTTTGGACCACCCCTAGGCAAAAACCATCCCTCGCGGGATAAGCAGACTGATGAGATGATGAACGCTCTCATGCAGTCTCAGTTAAGCTTCACTGAGCAAACCAAACAGGCAATTGGTGACATTAGGACCCAATTGACCCAGTTGTCGGCGGCAGTTGGACAAGTCCAGCAGGAGAAGGAAAAGTTTCCTTCTCAACCTCTAGTCCATGCCGCAGGTACTCATTATGTGGGCGATTCTTCTGGCCCGAGCAATTTGAATCCAAGTCTGGAAGAGGCTAAGGCGATCACTCTCAAAAGTGAGAAGGTGATCGACAAGGACTTACCTCCAAAGCAGAAATCGGTGCCACCCCTGGTGCCGGTAGCAATTCCAGCAGTCGTTCCAGACTTGGAAAGTGTCCCTGAGGTAGAGAAAGAGGTGGAGTCTCCTGAAGTGGTGGTGCCTGCTCATGCAGCCCCCACGACTCCAACGCCACCCGTTGCTCCATATCCAAATCACTTGGTGGCGAAACCTAAGGTCAATGTGAACTTTCAAATGCTTGAATTATTCAAGAAAGTTCAATTTCCTATCTCTTTGATGGAAGCCATTGACGCAATTCCTCAGTTTGCTAAGGTCTTGAAGGATCTGTGCACATCGAAGCGGAGAACTAAGAGTCAGGACAAAGTGCTTCTGACGGAGCAAGTGAGCTCCATTCTCCAAACTGAGATCCCCACCAAGTGTAAGGACCCTGGTTGTCCCACCATCCCTATAGCGATCGTAGGCCAAAAGTTCGATAAGGCTTTACTGGATTTAGGAGCGAGTGTCAACCTGCTCCCCTATTCAGTATACTTGAAACTTGACTTAGGCGATTTGAAAGCCACACCGGTCACGCTACAGTTGACTGACCGGAGTGTGAGAATTCCAAAGTGGGTGGTGGAGGATGTTCTAGTTCAAGTGGGCGAGTTTCTTTTTCCAGTTGACTTCATTGTCCTAGATACATGCCAGATACCGGAGGTTTTCGAGAAGACTCCTATCATCCTTGGCCGTCCTTTTCTAGTCACCTCCAGTGCTGTCATAGATTGCAAAACTGGATAAGTCCAATTGTCATTTGGGGACTTGAAAATGGAGGTGAATGTTTTCAACATAGATAGCCGAGTCAAAGATGATAAGGAAGTGTATGAGGTGAGTTTGGTCGACACACTGGTGCAAGAGCATGTTGATAGTATTTTGTATAAGGATCCTCTGGAGATAGCTTTAACCGCCAAGGAGGCGTCATTCTTAGATTTTCCAGAGGTATGGAGTTTGATAGAGATGCCTGCGTTATACGATGCGTGTGGCACCACTTGGGACCCAGTTCTTGAGCTGCTGGGTGCCCCATTGTCTTAAGTTTCGACGGGTAGCTTTTGCGTACCACTCTCTTCACTGAGAAGTGGACCCGGCTCCTAGCGATAGGGGTACCCATCATTGACTTGGGATTTGGGCACAATATTTGAATACTTGTTCTTTTATTTCTTGTTAAGCATTAAAATTCAAAAAAAAAAAGAAATTTGGAAAAGGAAAAAAAAATTAGCATAATGGTCTGGTATAGCCACCTGGTCAAAGCTATGTATGTAGTACTTAGGAGGTTAGGTCTGGCTGCAGGCGCGTAGTTAGCAGCGAGAATTCTGTCTGAACCATCTGACTTTGATGTCCAAACTCTGTGGAGATTGCTTCACAAACGGAGTGGTGGGTAAGGAATCTGGCAACCCCAGAGGGAGTGACAGCCTATTAGATGATGGCACCACTTCTCAAGATATCATTGAATCCTATGCATATTGTCCTTCCAACAAATAGGGAAACACAATTTTTGGCCAGGGAGAAAAGTAGTACCCGTGTCTTTCGCGTGAAGAAAGTGAATGATTTTTTTATCCTTTATTTTATTTCTTATATTATTTATTTCTTTCAGTTATTTTTCTTGTTATTTTGGAGGCTAACATTTTGCAGGTTGTTCAATCCAAGTTGGGGGGTCTCCCTCTAAACGTCATTTACTCTGCTTAGCCCCTCCTTTTCGAGGTGATATCTCTCTTCTCTTATACGTTTATGTCCTATCGTTATTTTTCATGCTTTCAATGTGGACATTGAATAGTTCAAGTTGGGGGGAGGAATCACTTTATTCTTTATCTTGTTAATAAAAAAATTTTGAAAAAAAATAAAAAATTCTTGTTGGATCCTTTCTACTTGGGACTTGGAGATTGCAATGTTTACTTGTTGGTTACTTGTGCTGAGAATTTATGGTCATTCATTGAATATTTATATTGCATGGTAGTTCTTTTTGATAACTTGGCGATAGGAATTTATCTTGGCATACACTCTTAGCATCTTTGCACTGCACGTTTCTTGGACCTTGACTGTTTGTGAGTTGTGACTTTAGTGTTTTCAATAGCTAGATTAGTGGAGACTTATGCCCATGTGAGCTTTAGTGCCTTACCTTTCTTTGGAGTGGTGTCACATAAATTCTTCGTTTGTCGTAAAAAAAAAAAAAGGGCTTAATCATTGTTGATCTCATTATCTTTTGTTGTCAAATGTTGAGACTTAATACATGCGTGTCATTATATTCTTTGGGATTGGACCGTTACTTGGTTGTATTACCCCTAGGAGAGGATAATAGGCCATCTTTGCTAATTGAGCCGGTTCGTTTCTTTTTCTTCAATACTTATCCTTGTGAGCCACATTTGAACCTCTCGCATGATACCTTTTTCTTGTTGAGCTCCACCATCTATATTGTGTCTTGAGAATAGTTAGTTAATGATGTGAAGGTGAATTATTGAAAGGGGGATGAGTAGAATTGTGAATTGAGCTTTGATTGTTGGTGATCATTCCCATTCAAAAGAAAAAAGAGAGAGAAAGACAAAAAGGAAGACACCAATATACTTGTTGCAAGAGAGAAACACTTGTTCTTAATGTGGGATTGTATTAAAGAGTTAGGAAAAGAGATATGGCGAAGTTAGAAAGAGAAAAAGAAAAAAAGAAAGAAAGAGGGTATATATTATTATAGTTGCCCTATGTGAGTTGCATTTGGCCATTCTTGGACACGTCTTACCCTAACCCTGAAACACTTTTCCTTACCTAACGATATAACCGAATAAAAGTCCTATTTGATATTAGGGGCAATGAGTTGTGGATCGAAGGATAGATAGTCTTTAATGCTTGACATTTCTTTCATGAGATCGTGTGTCTACTTTAAAAAGCTTTCTTTTTCGTGTCTAAGTGTGCGGGGTACTTTGGTTTCATATTGCATAACTTCCGCCCGCACACATTGAGAGTTTCATTAAATGCACCATGTTTCGAGCATTTTCTTTTGTTGAGTGCATAACACGGTGAGAATTGAAGTCGAAACTCGGTCCGGAGAGAGTACTTGGTTGTGGTTCACTTGTGGTCAAGGTCCTTACTCACACACGCTAAGCTTGAGTGCCATGATTTATTTCTATGTTTTGATAACTTCTAGAACTATTTTCGCATAAGCTATATTATTGGCATTGGCGTATCAATGAGTCGCATTGCAGGTTTTTGGGTTTCAATTAAAAGGATTTGAGGTGTTTTGTAGGTGATCATTGCTGAAAACCCTCACGAGACTTCACTCGTCCTACCGGGGCCACCTGGAGGTTTAAAAGAACTATCGGTTAATTTATTTTCTTTAGTTATATTATTTATTTTCTTTGCTCGAGGACTAGCAAAGTGTAAGTCGGGGGGTGTGATAAGTGCCAAAATATATATATTTTGGCCCTCCAATCTACATTTATTAGTCGTTTATTTTTGTTAATTGATTTTTATTATGTGTTTTTATGTTTATATGTTGCTCAAGCCCGTTGTCCAAGACTTTGGATAAAAAAAAAGATATTAAAGAAGTTTGGGATCGAAGTGCGAAGTGTATTGAAATTTTGGATGGTTAATTTAATATTAGACAAAGTCAAAGGGCCTTTGTGTGATTTAAATCCTCAATCCCTATAAAAGCAATTGACCTATTGGCTTCAGAGGTTCTTCTGGCGGAAAAGGAGAAAAGAAGCTGCGCACAGTGGCGTCGATCATTATTCCACGTAGGAAGGAAAAAACGAAGAACAACCGTTCTTTGGTTTTGAACTTTATTTTTACAGGTTTCGACGTACGTTATTTTTCTTTAGGATTTTCTTTTTCTTTCAAGTTTTGAAATTTCGTTCAATTAACTTGCAATCCGGCAACATGTTTTAATTTTTGTTCTTTATAAAAGTTGTTTGTTGGTTCCTGTTTAACTTAGATCTTTTATTTATTTATTTTTATCTCGCGTTTTAAAAGTATGATTAATTCTAGGGTTTCTTTTCTTTTCTTTTTAATAATGATTGAGTAGTTTTTCTGAGGTTTGGTCGCTGGGTAAAAGCGCGTCGCTACCCAATTAGGACTCGTCTCGCAATTTTTTGCACATTAATTAAATTAAATAAATTTAGTTGGTGAAAATAACGTCCATTGGACGATCCGAAGCATTGCCAGGGCTCATGTGAGCGGGAACAGGGGACCAAAACCTGTTCGCCGCTGTGTACGGGACCGGCAACCTTAGGATTCGTATCCTTCGGAGTTTCCAATTCTCCCTAAATTTAACCATTTTTTAGAACCTTGAAAAGCGAGCGGATTCTGATTGGGTAGCGAGCGCTAGATTTCCTACTACCGTGCCTCTCTTTTTAATCGTTTGAGCAAGTTATCTGTTAGTGTTAGTTAATTAATCAATTAAAAGACTAAGGGTGGCTACCTAAGAGCTAACTTTAATTCTATAACCCGAGGTTCCACAGCACACACTTCACCGTCCTTAGTGGATTCGACTCCAGTCTTACCGGGTATTGTGCTACATCAGTCTCCGCCCTACGCTTGGGGCAACCCATTATTTTAGGACTAGGAATCCATCAAGCATTTTTGACATGGATTCCTAGTCCTAAAATAATGGGTTGCCCCAAGCGTAGGGCGGAGACCGATGTAGCACAATACCCGGTAAGACCGGAGTCGAATCCACTAAGGATGGTGAAGTGTATTGACTAAAAACTCGGGTTGTTACTAATTAAACTGGCTCTTAGATAGCCACCTCTTTGTTGATTGATGGAAGATTAACTAAAATCTAGGAAATCACGATTCTTTTCAAATAATTAAAAAAGAGGCACGGTCGTAGGATTCATAGCACTCGCAACCAGTTTCGGACTTATCTGCTCCATTTAGTATTCTTAAAAATATTCAACTTTAGAGAGAAAAAGATACACCGAAAGATGCGAACCTTTATGGTCGCCGTTTACCCATGCGCAGCGGAGAATGAGTTTTGGACCCCCATTCTCCCGTTCACATGGGCTCCAACGATGCCCGGGTTCGTCCAACGAATGTTCTCTAGTAACCTAAAATTGCTTTTGCATTATTATTCCAAAACAGGAGCAGAACGTGTCCGACCTGACCACGGTGTGCTAATCACCCCACGACCCTACCTTTACGACTACTCACTCATAATTAAGAAAGAAAGAAAAGAAACCCTAGATTGCATCATGCTTCTATTGCTTGGAATGAAACATAAACAAGAAATATTAACTAATCAAAAACTAGTGAATAACTTTTATAAAGAACAAGAATTAAAAACAAATTACCGGAGTACGAATAATTGAACAAAGCTTCAAATAAAAGTTGAAAGGAAAAAGAAAATTGGAACACAAGTCACGGCTCTGACAGCCCCATTCTTCGTTTCTGCACAGCCTTCGTCTGTAACTTTTGTTTCTTTTCCACCAGGGAGCCCCCCCTTTCCAGCAGTAGGTTAAATCATTTATATAGGTATTGAAAACTTCAATCACACAAAGCCCCTTTGACCTTCATGAAATATAACAAATGAACCATTCAATTTTGAATCATTTCGGATTTGAACCTCAAACTTCTTTAAAATCTTTTTTTTATCCAAAGTCTTGGACAACGGGCTCGAGCAACCTATAAACATAAAAAGCATATAATAAAAATCAGTTAACAAAAATAAAGGACTAATAAATGTAGATTGGAGGGCCAAAATATGTATATTTTGGCACTTATCACGCCCCCCAACTTACATTTTGCTAGTCCTCGAGCAAAGAAAACAAAATGCAACTAAAGAAAACTAATTAAAATCGATAGTTCTTTTAAACCCCCAGGCGGCCCCGGTAGGACGAGTGAAGTCTCGTGAGGATTTTCAGAAGTGATTATCCACAAAACACCGCGGATCCCTTTACTTGGAACCCAAAAAGAAATTGCAATGCAACTCTTTGATACACCAATGCTAAGAATATAGCATATGCGAAAATAGTTCTAGAGGCTATCAAAACATAGAAATAAATCATGGCATCCAAGCTTAGCTTGTGTGAGTAAGGACCTTAACCACAAGTGAATTCCACAACCAAGTACTCTATTCGGACCGAGTCTCGACTTCAATTCTCACCATGTCATGCACTCAACAAAAGAAAACGCTCCAAACAAGGTGCATTTAATAAACTCTCAATGTGTGCGGGTGGAAGTTATACAATAGAGAATCAAAGTACCTCGCACACTTTAGACACGAAGGGAAAGCTTTTTAAGTTAGACATATGATCTCATGAAAGGAATGTCAAGCATTAAAGACTATCTATCCATCGATCCACAACACATTACCCCTAAGATCAAATAGGACTTTTTCGGTTATATCGTTGGGTAAGGAAAAGTTCTTCAAAGGTTAGGATAAATCATAAGAAAGTGTCCGAGAATAGGTTAAAATAACATAGGGCAAGTGTACAAATGTGCACCCTCTTATCATTCTTTCAACTCCACCATATCTCTCAAATTTTTTACCCTTCACACAATTCCCCAATGAAACAACTTGTATCTTCCTTGCAACAAGTATATTGGTGTCTTCTCTTATCTTTTTTTTTTAATCAAGTTTCAATATCTTTTTTTTTTGCATGGGGAAGAACACCGCAACTCGAGTACAACATTCTCGAAACACTTACCATATTCAAGACACAATTTGGTTGGTGAAGCTTAACAACAACAAAAAAAGATCATGCAAGAGGCTCAAGGTGGCTCGCAAGGATAAGTATTTGAGAAAAAGAAACGAACCGGCTCAATTAGCAAAGATGGCCTATTATCCTCTCTTAGGGGCAATACAACCAAGTAACGGTCCAATCCCAAAGAATAAAATAACAGGCATATATTAAGTCCCAACACTTGACGATAAAAGATAATGAGATCAACAACGATTAAGCCTTCTTCTTTTTTTACGACAAACGAAGAATTTATGTGACACCACTCCAATGAAAGGTGATAAGCACCCAATAATGCATATTCTTGGTGCTTAAGTCCTCTAGTATGTTATGTTTGTACATATATGTTGTCGTTTTTATGTGATATTGCACATAAGGTGTGTTTTTGTGTATTTCAGGCAATTTGTATAAATAAGGTGCGTTTGATCGCCAAGGAATGCTCCGGGTGCAACCAAGTACTCAAGGCTATGTGCCACCCCATTGTGGTGCTCGAAAGATGGTTTGGAGGTTGCTCGGGTCGCCCAAGAGTCAAGGGAATTGAAGAAGAAGTGAGGATTTTACTAAAGCTACTCATCTTTCGACGTGCTGAGTGTAGAATTGTCATAACTTTTGATGTACAAATTACTTTTGATCCAAACCACTTGGGTTAGAAAGTAGGCTCGACGAGCTTTCCAACGGTTCAAAGAACGCCTAAATCCGAGTTCGGAAGTGTCCGGAGCGAGCCTGCGAAGTTGCCCAAAAAATCTGTCAATCATGTACCGGTACTGGGGATTGCCCAGTACCGGTTCATGCTGTCCAGAGTTGGTGTTTTTCAGCATTATTGAAGGCCTTGTAAATTCCCAGTACCGGTTCATGCTGCAGAATATAGTCACGTTTTTGCTGCTTTTTCTACTTTCTACTTTTGGGTTATTTTCCACTTTTGGCTACTTTTAGGATATTTTTGGGATATTTTGTGAGGGATTAAGGCCACCTTGTATAAATATGGTCTCCCTCTCTCATCTTTAGTAAGTAGTCTTTTATCATTTTAAGTCTTTTTCATTTCCTAGGAACTCCATTAAAGCTTCAAACTTTCTTAGTTATTTTCTTCAAGAACACTAGTAAGTCTTTCTCGTTTGTTAATTTCTCGTTTATTAAAGTTGCTTGTACGGACTAGATATTTACTAATATCAAGTTTATTTCCGTTTTTATCGGTTAATCATGTTTCCTTTCTTAAGCATGTTTTCTAGTCTTTTCAATATGTTTGAGTAGTCTTTTGGCTAAGTCTTGGGCTAATCTTTCCCAATGACTTAGGTTGTTATTTGGTTCTCGAAACTTCGAGCTTAAAATCAAGGTTTTCGGAATTAGGTTAATCTAGCCATTTTGGTCTAAGCAAGGGGTGTTAACTCCTTGATATGAAGTTTAGTCAAGCGGTCTTGGCAAGCGACGTACCGAGGGCTCGTGGCCTCCTACGTGTTAGATACATTAGCAAAAATAGGTTTGTTTAGTTCCGTTTAATCACATCTTTTGATAAACGTAGTCATTAAAGTTAAATTCTCCGGGCGTGAGCACGCGGTCGTGACTCTCGCTTGAGTTATAATCGAGAACCGGTAGCGGCCTTTGTCAAGGGATGGACGATCCTTAGACTTGCCTCTTTTAAGTTAATTAAGCTTATTTCTAGTCTTTTCCTTAGTTTTCACTTTTAAAGCAAAATCAAGTTGGCTGTCTTGAACGCCGCACTCTACCATATAAACCTACAATCCAAACTAGCTATATTTCGATTCTCTGTGGGTACGATCCCGAACTTCCGGATATTATGCTATCGACGACCTAGCCCTACGCTTGGGGTGTTTCAATCTTATTGGAAGGCGAGGTTCGGAGGCTAAGCAAAAGGTAAGGCACTAAAGCTCACATGGGCATGAGTCTCTACTAATCTAGCCATTGAAAGCACTCAAGTCACAACTCACAAGCAGTCAAGATCCAAGAAACGTGCAGTGCAAAGATACTAAGAGTGCATGCCAGGATAAATTCCTATCGTCAAGCTAGCAAAAAGAACTTTCATGCAACATAAATATTCAAGAAATGCCCACAGATTCTCAGCACAAGCAACCAACAAGTAAACATTGCAATCTCCAAGTCTCAAGTAGAAAGAATCCAACAAGTATTTTTTTAAATTTCAAAATTTTTTTATTTACAAGATAGAGAACAAAGTGATCTCTCCTCCCAACTTAAACTATTCAATGTCCACATTGAAAGCATGAAAAATAAAGATAGGACATAAACATAAAAGAGAGGATAGATATCACCTCGAAAAAGAAGGGCTAAGCAGAGTAAACTATAGATAGAGGGAGACCCCCCAACTTGGATCGAACAACCTGCAAAATGTTAGCCTCCAAGACAGCAAGAAAAATAACTAAAAGAAATAAATAAGGTAAGAAATAAAATGAAAGACAAAAAATTAAACCATCCACTTTCTTCACACGAAAGACACGGGTACTACTTTTCTCCCCATTTCTCAAGTGAGAAACGGGTGGCTATACCAGACCCAAAAAAAAAAATAAAAAAATTATGTACGAGCAGCCAAACGCGGGTACCGATCATTTATTATGCCAACGAGTGCTAAGATAAAAAACATAGCACGCCATTCTACACCTTTTATCAAAAATTGAACTCGGCCAAGCCACAAGATAAGATATTTTGAATAGCGTATTTGCCGAATTCGTTTTAGACACTTAAATTCAACCAAGTGCTTAGCCCAAACTAGATCAATTTTCAAAGCATTGACAAAGTCCACAAAATATGGATGATAAACTAAATTAAATTCATCAACACCAAGAAAATCATTATGCTTCACATTTAAACACTCTTGTGAAAGTGTAGACTCAATAGAAGGGGTGGCACAATCTAGAGCTGGGAGCACTTGATTATTCAGTGTAACTATTGGCAATGACTCCTCAAAAGGCATATAGCCTTCACTAATGACAAAGGACTCTATTTCCTCTCTTTCTCTCGCATCAGAATTGATATCCTCATGAAGCGGCTCTATTTTCTCTTTTACCCTCACCTCAGAATTGGTATCCTCAGGAAGTGGCTCTTTTTCCTCTTTTTCTCTCCCATCAGAATTGGTATCCTCAGAATTTTCAGTCAACTCACAAAATTGGAGCTTTTGGGTTAAGTCATCTAGGTAATCCCAAGCCTCTTCAGCGTTTTTATCTAGGAATTCGTCAGTGGACCTAAAATCCACCTGGCATGGTTTAGGATTTAAACTACGGCAAAAATAACCAGAAGACTGCCAAGCTCACAATTATAACTCGACCAAGAGAATACGACAAATTTAAATTGCTCCCAACACTGTGACAAAGACTCATCATCTTGTTGAGAGAAATCTGATAGTTCTTGTAAAAGCATATGAGTCTCATACGAGGGATTGAAAGTTTTGAAAAACTGTATGACAATCTCAATCCATGTCAATCTTCGACTCAAAAAAATAAACCAACTTTGAGCACGACCACGCAAAGATTTTGGGAATACATGTAAAAGAGCCACTTCATCGCTAGCAAAAGCTTTCTCAAGGTTACCAATATGCGAAAAAAAGATTTTTTGAGGCCAAACCATAAAATATAGGAAGTGATATTGAACAATCAAATTGTTTTGTATAACCTCCATAGCACTTTGCAAAATCGGCCATTTTTTTTTTCAACAATTTAAAAAAAATAAAGAACTAAAAAGAAAACAAATAAAAAATAACTACCCGAATTCTTAACACACGTAACCGTCCCCGGCAACGGCGCCAAAAATGCTTGACCGATTCCTAGACCTAAAATAATGGGTTGCCCAAGCGTAGGGCGGAGACCGATGTAACAGAGTCGAATCCACTAAGGACGGTGAAGTGTGTGCTGTGGAACCTCGGGTTATAGAATTAAAGTTAGCTCTTAGGTAGCCACCCTTTGTCTTTTAATTGATTAATTAACTAACACTAACAGATAACTTGCTCAAACGATTAAAAAGAGAGGCACGATCGTAGGAAATCCAGCGCTCGCTACCCAATCAGAATCCACTCGCTTTTCAAGGTTCTAAAAAATGGTTAAATTTAGGGAGAATTGGAAACTCCGAAGGATACGAATCCTAAGGTTGCCGGTCCCGTACACAGTGGCGAACATGTTTTGGTCCCCTGTTCCCGCTGTGTACGAGGCCGACAACCTTAGGATTCGCATTCTTCGGAGTTTCTAATTCTCCCTAAATTTAACCGTTATTAGAACTTTGAAAGCGAGCGGATTCTGATTGGGTAGCGAGCGCCGGATTCCCTACGACCACGCCTCTCTTTTTAATCATTTGAGCAAGTTATCTGTTAGTATTAGTTAATCAATCAACTAGAAGACAAGGGGTGGCTACCTAAGAGCCCGTTAAATTAGTTAAACCTGAATTTTTAGTCAGCACACATCACCATCTCTGTGGATTCGACTCCGGACTTACCGGATATTGTGCTACGTCGATCTCAGCCCTACGCTTGGGGCAACCCATTAATTTAGGTCTAGGAAATCGTCAAGCACTCACCAAGTCTACCTGGACAAAAATACCTTTACTCTACATAAAAATTATTTACCCCTCCCGCCACATCATCGCCAGAAAGTTGTCCGGGAAAGTTGATACTGTTGGAAGTTTGCCGAAAAATTAATTGGCACTGGAAAGGTCTCGAAAAATTGGTTGGCGCCGGAAAGTTCGCCAAAAATTGGTTGGCGCCAGAAAGTTTGCCTTAAGTTGATAGGGAAAGTCTTCGGCACCAGAGTTGGTCGTTGGCAACCTACACTGGAGATGGTGAATGGTAGGTAAGTTGATAGGGAAAGTCTTTGGCACCGGAGTTGGTCGTCGGCAACCTGCACCGGAGATGGTGAACGGTAGGGAAGAAGAAGTTTGACCATTGAGAAGAAGATGTTTGACCATTGAGAATCAGATGTCGATCGGTGATTGTGACTATTTGATAAACTAATAAAAAATAAAAATAATGGTGACAAAATTGACAGATATGAAAATCTAGACTTTGCGTTATGCCAATAACATCAACAAATAATACTATCTGTCCAAATTTGTTCTACGTATCTTACAAATAACACAAAAACATATGGTTATCTATGAAAATATGGAGTATGTATTATGCCAATAACATCAATATTTAATGTTGTTATTTGTCCATGTAAGGACCAAATTTTGGAGTCTCCTTGTATTGGCAATTCCGTACAACAAAACACAGATTTTATATCGAGTTGTAAATTTAATTATTTCTTATAGGCTAGTGAGTCTGTATAGGATTAGAGTGGAAGGAATCATTATTATTTGTAATTGAGAGTGAGCGTTCGGGATAAAAAGGAGGCTGACTTTTGCGAGACGAATTTTGGCGAAGACGGATCGATGGATGGATCAATCCTGTTATCAATCGGCATAATCTGTTTTTTAAATGAAAAAGAAATGTGGAGAAAATATCTATATATGGTCTTGTTTTTCTAGGTTTCCATCACAGCCTTATAAAAGAGAAAAGGGGACGGCAAGGATTGGGCTAGATACTGAATATACATATACGGTGATTAAGAAGAAGGCAACGTGCAGCGGTAGGAGCAAATAGATTGAAGCAACAGTTCTACTTCAGAACTATTTCAAAGGAGAATTTTGATTAGGTTTTTTGGAGGCAGGCTTTTGGCAATCAAGATTACTGGGTGCGGTGTACGTGTGACTCGGTAGGTGATACTTAGAACGTTGTGAGGATTTACTTCGTTTGGATAGGTATATCTGTAACTGCACAATGATTATAGTGATTTGATTCATTCCCGTGATTTTTACCCATTCTGGGGTTTTCCACGTATATCTCTGCGTTGTGGGTTTGATTGCTTGCGTAGTTTTTGTTGGTAGTATTATTTTGTGATTCGCATTCATATTGTTAGGGTTTTTTAAGGATTGTTAGGGAACCCTGATTTTTCAGTCCAAATTCGTTCTTTGTATTTTGCCAACAACACAAATATATATGGTTATCTATGAAATCTGGACTCTGTGTTATGCCAATAATATCGACAAATAATGCTATTTGTTCTTTGTATCTTTCTTACAAAGTAGAAAGATATGGTTATTGATGAAAATCTAAAACTATGTGTTATCCTAATAACATCAATAGATAATACTATCTATTCTTTTCTGTTGAATTTCATTTATTTATTTATTTATTTTTATTCATCATCAACATCTTCGTTGGTCAACATCTTCTTTCCCATCTCCGGTCACATGGCCGGCATTGGTTGCCGGTGACCAACTTCGACAGCGATGGCGCCGACGACTTCTCCAACCAAGCGCCAACAAATTTTCTGGCAGACTTCCGGCACCAACCGATTTTTCAACAAACTTTCTGGTGATGACATGGCGACATAATTTTATGTGAGGGTATTTTCATCCTATTACAAATAAGGAGTGGACAACACTTTGGAAATTACAAAATAATGAACCCTAACCTTTGCTAAAAATTAATGCTAGGCATTGGTCCAAACATCTATATTTAACCGTAGACTAATTTTGAGCTTGATTCTCTCCTCTTATGGGGAAGACAAGGAAAAAGAAGGAAAATTACTTCCTTTAAGTTTTTATGTCTTATAGACCATAATTTATGCAAGATTTCGGATTCATGTGTAGATGCAGGGGGCGGAATAGAATAAAATGTACCAACTGTCATACCTCTCATATAAGGTCATCAACAGTGGTATAATAAAAAAAGGATAACCAAAAATTGACACATCAGCTTTTGATTGTTCACTTAAGAGGTTGTTAAGCTTAACAATATTGAGCTTCACAATGATCACTTCTAGTCCATAACCAAAATAAAGGTCCACTACAATTCACTCTCTCTCTCCTCCTATATTTTCCGTCATTTACTTCTCTCCATTTACGTTTTCTTTGGGCAAAAATATTTCGATTTTCTCTCTTAATTTTGGGCAAAAATCGGTGATTTTCTTCCATCCTATTATGAAATATATATATATATTTTTGGTGGGGGGGATAGAAACGGAAAAAAATAGTGAAATATCTTAATCTGGTGACGATGGGTTGAATTGTAAATGATCGAGAGATATGAGCTTCACTTTTTGAGGGAAATAAAGAGAAATAGTTTGTAGGTGAAGTGAAGAAGATAAAGAGTAGGCGAAGAAGAGAAGAGGAAAATATCAGTTGAAACACGCGTGTATGCAAATTTTGGAACTAGTCTACAAATTTTGATTATTAAAAAGGTTGCTAGTTTTGGTTATCCAAAGCCCAAAATTTGATTATTTCTAAGGATATTGCTAAGTTTAATTATATCACTGTAAGCCATCTTTTTGCACTAATATTGTTAACTTTAAAAACAATTGGCTTTTGATTATACCATCGTGGATGGCCTAAGTACATAGTTATCTCTATGATATAATTGCTATATAAACTCCACTTTAAAAATTACAACGATTTTAGCTTGGTTTTCTATTCAGATAATCTTAAATTACGTCTATAAACTTCTTTTAATTATGTCATGATTCATCACCAGTCAAGTGATGAATAAATTTAATAACATCATTTAGAGTATTACGTACTGTAGTAAAATATATACTAACTCTTTTTTTTTTTTTTTTGTGAAAAAGTGAGAAGATTATATTGATAAAAGTTCATCGGCACTTACAAAACGGGGATCATTACAAAAAACTTGGATAATGCCAAACTAACCGTCTAACAAATAAAAACAAGTAAATCACAAGATAATTGATATCTTTCATCCTAACCCAGGCATGACTTGAAGTAATAACGACACTTTTAAACTGTCTAACATCTAACTAAAAGTCTCAAACGAGAAAAAGTGCAAAGTTAAGGATAAAAGACACTAAATAGCCAGACGATTAGATGCACTCCAACCAAGGATGAACGCACTAATGAACTCCAAAAACCTACAGATCTGTTAAGCTGCCACGAGTTGCCTTGCCAAAGACATCACGTAGTGATAGAACGCTGAAGCACAGATATCGTTGTGAAACAACCTTGATTGATAAAACCCAATCTGTAGACAAAATTCGTCCAAAGACGAAACTAACAACCCTCGTAAAACGAGAGACAAAACTCTCACAAATCAGACGACAAGTCATTGATCTGCAGAGATGGAAGACTAGAAGGATAAAACAAAGAAAATGAGTCAGATTACAAACTGGATCACGGCATTTTGGCCAAATATTTACTCTTTAATTTTCAATCTAGTCCCCCCCAACAAATATTTACTCCCCCCGGATAGCTGCGCGCACACACACACAACAAATATTTACTAATAATATATACATTATACACGAAAAATCTGTCATCTCAAAAGAAAGGCGAGTAAATAATTAACAAACCGATAAAGCCAAGCATCATGACCATAACCATAAATTTTATGGAAAAGGGTCCTGTCCAGTTTAAGTTGAAACCAATTTGGATTATTTGTGATTTGTGGGTCTTTTTCGGATCTATAACAATGATCAAAACTGTTCATTTCTAGGAGTTCGTCGAGATCATTGACAACGCCAAAAATCATGTTGATCAGATATCGTTTGATATGATTTCGAAATGCATTTATCTTCGGATAATTGTATCAAATGAATTGCAATCCCGTTTTGCACACTTTTTTCCCGTTTTAGATCCTTGGGAAATTCCTTTTCTTAATACCCTTATTCTCCTTTCATCTGGAGCTGTCGTAACTTGGTTTAATGCATTTCAAAATCATATTAAACAATATCCAACTGTACTGATGTGATTTTTGGCACCGTCAATGCAGTGCAAGGCCCTAGAGGTTGCCGCCTTGGGCATCCAAAGTTTGGCCCAAAATAGGGGCACCCTTCTTATATATAAATACATATATATATACACACACTAGCGAATAGCCGTGCCTGAAGGCACGAGTCAAATAATGAGCAAAGGGAGCACATGACGTAAAAAATGGATAGGAACAAAGTAAAATACGGTATATGCGCAGGACAAATTGAGGTGCAAAAAATATTCAAGCAGGTCAAAAATTTCCAAAATTCATAAATCACCCAACAATAGTAAAGTCAAACCGAATATATATTTGTAAAACTTAACATAACAAATAAAATGTCATTATGAAATTCCCAATGTCTTAACAAAGTTCTTATCACAACGACCCCATTATTCCTTTGCCGGTTCTCGACATTCCTATATTGAGAAACATAGTCTTAGGTATTTTCCTCAATCCTTTTACTTTATTTCCAAAATAAAAAAACCATGTACAAATACAAAAGGGTCATCTAGTTTCATGAAGCAAAGTAAGAAAGGTAGTATCTTTTTTCCTTCTAAGGAACACAACTTAAGCATACCAACTAATGAAGCTGAAGCCAATTCTACGGAAGAAGCAAACAAAAAAGGAAACTAAACCAGCTTCCGAGGCAGAAAGAAGCAGAACCAGATGCATAGAAGGTGGTTGCATTTGATCACACACCTATATAGATGATCCATCGATATAGGTAGAAGAGTCAAAGATTTGGAGTATTTTGAATTATCCTTCTTGTGGCTCCCCCAATTATCTTTGTAATGTGGTACTCTAACACTATCAAAAGAGAATCCAGACTCAACCTTGAGAGAGAGAGAGAGAGAGAGAGAGAGAGAGAGAGAGGCCAATTATGAAGCCAACAGGCAACAACCACAGCAATAAATTTCTACCTCTGAAGTCTAATCGTCTTGCTCGTCTCTTCCATGGTTTATGGCTATAGGTGTAAGAATGTTGTTCGCAAAAAAACTTCACATATTAATCTTAACAGTGATCATTACATCAAATAATTTCCCAAAATTAACAAACTCTCCACATATTCAAAGGCGGCTCCTTGATCTATAATAACCCAAAAGAATACTCAGCTAAAGTACACTATCTACACATTATCCACCTAAAAAAATTACAAATTCCAGGCAAATCAAGACCAAAAAATAAAAGTAGCAGATTATAATAGACATAGAATCAGACAGGGACGGATCGATGGAGCCAATCCATAGACATAAATAAGTTTGCCCATGATTTCTTCACCTTCCCCAACCCTAAAATTTTACTGGTAGGCAAATAATAGTGTAGTTTTGATGTTGGAAAGTATTTTTTTGGATTTCGAGGACCTGCTAAATATATGCTTATCCCGTCGTTTTTGCCAGGGATGTGTTTTAGAATTAGACAGGGCTGGTACTATGTGCATGGATCCAGTCCATCCTCCATACCAATTGTCCCATTATACTTCTACGCAGTCACTTTTTGCCTCTACTCATTTCTGCGAATCCTCCTTCTATGTTATTAAAAAAAATAGTTTCAAACATTTTTCTCTTATAGGCCTGAAAAGAGCAGTATAGTTCAGGAAAAATCTACTCCATAATAGCTTATACTTCATATTTTTCTAACCGTTCGGCACAGTATCAGAAAGCTATGAACGGAAATCGAGACAAAAAAAAAAAAGAACGGTATAGACTAGAAGAGGGAGAAAAAATTATGTCCGTTCAAAATTCGGCATTGTAAAGAAAAGAATGGTATAGCCCAGGAAAAATCTACTCCATAATAATATAGATAGTCCATATTTTTGTAGAGACCCGTAAATTATTATAATTTCGGTAATCTTTAATGCGTAAAAGAATCATACTACTAATAAAGTTGTACGTTTATTTGTGAGGGTGTATGGATATACGTTAACTGTTGTGTGTCGGACTCTCGGAGAATAGTAAAATGTGAGTTTTGATGTTGTGATGTTGTTTGGAGGTGTTGGTATCAAGTTGGGTTCGAATCGGTGTCCGTTCAAAATTTTCATCTTTCTGCCCAGCCGGAGCCGGTACCGGTACTGGGCATCGGTACCGGTACTGCCTGATGCCCAGTACCAATACCCAATATCTAGAACTTGGCCAAATTGACATTTTGAAGGCTTCAGTACCGGTACTGGGAGTCGCCCAATACCGGTACCCGCTGTGATTTTTCTGATTTTTCAGCACGCATTTCAGACGCCTATAAATACCCCCTTTTGTTATTTCTCACACCCAAACCTACGAAATAACCCTAGAAACACCCCCTTTCACCTACCCAACTCCAATCTCACTCAAAACTCTTGATTTCAACCTCAAATCTTCAAGATCCAAGGGTTTCCAACCTCAAAGTCATTTGAATCTTTCATTTGGAGAACAAGGGGTAAGTTTTGTGTTCTTGCTCTCATCTTTGAGCTCTCACCCACGTTTTTCTCTCTCTCCTCTCAATCACTTGTTGATTTTTGTTCATTTATCTTGTTTTTGGGTTGTATTCACTCTAGATCTTGTATCTAAGCTTGGGTGGAGCTCGTTTTTGGTGGATTCAAGCATATATCTCTCTATAGACCTAGGGTTTTGCTCAAAACCCACTTAGATAGGGATTTCTCTCTTTCTCTACATGTAGTGTGGTGGTTATGTGTGGTATTAGTGTTTGAATGCTATGTATGGTTTGAATGGAATACCTTAGGCTTTGATAATTTTATATCCTTACAAATGATGGGTTTTTGTCTCGATTTTTGTGATCCTTGAGCTATTTGTGACGTGTTGAATGAGTATATGGTGATGGTAATGTGGATGTTCTTGTGAAGTTAAATGGAGAGTTTGTTGTGACGCAAGGGATGGAAATACAAAATCGCAAGGGGTGGAGTTTACCGTAATGCAAGGGGTGGAAATACTAAATCACAAGGGGTGGAAACTTGGTGGAAATAGTGTGTGTTCACTACTACAATAATAGATAAATACCACACTAAGGAGGTTCACAAAGATCACAGTTTTCAGTGAAAGCGTGATAAAAAATTATATGCTAACTTTTTTATCTCAGTTTAAATCAAAAGCTGAGATAAAAAGTGGTATTTGGCCATAGAAAAGAGCAAGATAATAGATCTCACTCTTGCGATGAGATAAAAGAAAAAAGACCTCACTCTTACAGTGTGATAGAAGAATTTAGCGTGGAATAGCGCAGAAAAGAGAGAGACAAAGACCTCGCTCGTGCGGTGAGATAAAAAAAAAAAAAGACCTCACTCTTGCGGCGTGATAAAAAACTTTGGTGCGAAGAAAGGGCGAGATAAAAGATCTCGCTCTTGTGGCGTGATAAAAGACTATGGAAAAACTCGGGAACTTCTGAATTTTTTGGTTCATTTAGGCGCGCTTGGAAAAGGAAAAGAAATTGAAAGGGTGCTCAAAACGACGTCGTTTCACGTTAGCCCAAAATAAGCCCTAGTTCCTCTCCACTCACCCTTTGAAGCTCACACGTTGAAGCTCTCCAGTACACGTTGAAGCTTCATCCTCCCACGGTGCCGCCGCCTCTTTGCCCCCATCCTCACACGCCGCTGCCGCCGCCTGTTCTCTCTCCACCACCACCGTGAAGGAAGAAATGGTGCGCTCCCTCTCTGTGATTTCTTGTATTCCTCCATTATCCTTCTCCAAAATGTCTTTTGATTTAATCATCGTCCGTCTTCCTTTTCGTTCGCGCCCGCCTGATCTTCTTTTCACCCTGTTTTTGGTGAAGGACGCGTCTCCGAGGCAGGTCTCGGGTTTGGTACCAACTTTCGGTTACAATATAGTTGGCCTCTCCCAGGTATCTCTCAACGAGGGTTCGAATATCACCTATTTATTTGTTACACTGCGTTTTTTGCAGAAGAATAATGCAGGTGTCGCCGACACTTCTCCCGTCAAGCCCCTCGTCGGTATGCTCCACTCCGACTCGGGTGAGGCCACCGAGTCAATGCTTATTGGGTGTGTGTGTGTGTAATTTTTTTTTTTTTATTTACGTATTCCTTAATTAGGATATGCTAAACAGGGCCATATTGCATTTTTTTACGTATTCCTTAATAAGGAAATTGGGGCTTTCTAGAAAGAGTGAAACGATTTCAAGAAGTGAAGGAGAAGAACCAGACCTCGTTGGATGCTTGTGCTTGGTTTCACACAATTGCAATTCGACGCCATTTTTTAAGGTTCTGCCTTTAGCTTGTGATCGATTTTCCCCTTTTTTAATTCTGTTTTTATCAGATTTGGTTGAAATAAGATTGTGGAAGAATAGTTATGACGAAAGGTCTTTCAGGACTGACCAAATTTTTTGGGCAATTCATGGAGATTCTTGTTTGCGATTCGATTTGCTACTTTCATCTAACTTTCCAATTTGGATAATTTAGGGCATAACCCTTCTTGTGTTGAATCATTTCTGCCTTCATTTTTTTAAGGAAAGTTTGAAATTGATTGAAGGATTTACCAAAAGACATATCCTTGTTAAGAGAAATCTAACTGGTATTTGTTTGTTATTTTAAGGACGAGTACTAGTGTTTGAAGAATATACTGCCTAATAATACTAATCGAGCACATAGATTTTTTGTCTTTGCTATCGTGGAGGGGGCTATAATGGGGAAGAAAAGGAAAAATGGTTGGTTTTGCTGCCTTTTGGTTTGATACTAATCAAGCAAGTAGATTTTAAGGGGAATGCAACTGGAGGGCTTTTGATGGGGTGGAAGATCGAGCTAGTGTCCTTGAAATTGCATAGTCGAATTTTGTCTTGTTCATGTAGTATGTTCTTGGGTGTTGACGTGGTGTTCATCTGTCCTTGAACCAATTGTCAGACTTCTTTAAGAGTCTTTAGAGTAAAGAACAAATATGTGCTAGTAAGGGCATTAAAAAATGTCCTAGTTTATGTTATTGAAGTTTTATTTCCTTTGAACGGGTTTTGGTTTAATTTGTTTTGTAATCTATGTGCATGAGAAATAGAAAATGCATTTCCGTCCTTTTCTTTGGTGTTTTTTTGGTTCTCTTTTAGTTTGTTTTTTGGCCATCCTTTGTTTGACAATCCATGTGCGTGAGAAGAGTACTCTCATCTCATCCACATTCCCCAACATCAAACCGTCATTTCTATTGCTCACACCCTTTACTTGCCAAAAGTTCATACAATATGCTTGTATGAACTCTTCAGGTTCCTCCCTCTCTTTCTCAAACAAGTACATAGTTTGTTTGTTTTTTAGCATGTGTATTGATTGTTTCTTTTGGCATTGAAGGTTTGGCATGGTCGGTGGACAAGAAGAGATTGAAGGATTGCTTTAGATTCTTGAGGGGATGTCACTAAAGTTGTTGAAAATAGTATTTGACATCAAAATGGGCCTTTATGCTAGTTCATGGGCTTATGTCTAGGGGGAAGGTTGGCCCTTTGTTGCAAGTTTGTAATGATTATTAGGTGGAAAGGGAAGCCCATAACTGCAATGGACACAATTGTCATGTCTAAATGGTTTCTGTTAATAAGTTAGCAGCCATAAATCTCTTTGATTAAGGTTTAAGATTTGGAAGTTGCAGCGGCAATACTTAACCTAGCTTTATATCAGTTTTTTTGCTCATTTGGTATTATATTTTGCTGCAAAACCTCCTTTATTCTTACTTATATGGAAGGAATTCAATTGCAAGTCTTGTCCTCTAGTTTTGAATATGTGTGCTAGTGGATTAGTTCTCATGCTTTTGAATAGCTGAATCCACTCGATATTTGTTTCAAAACGTGATCATACTCATGCAATCGTAAAGTCATGTTAATCCCTTTATCTCGCACTCACGTGCACACAATCACTTTTTCATCTATTCAGTGCCCATGTCTACTATGTGGGTTTGCTCTAATGTTTAACTATCAATTTTTTAAATTGAAGCACTTAACCAACTAACTATATGTTTTTCTACGTTCAGAGACTGTGAACTACAGAATTGTGCATCAGACAGCAAAGTGATTGTCGCCAAAGAGCTCCATTCATTCCAAAGACCTTGGTAAGCTCACTATGTGTTCTTTTTCAATTTGGTTCCCTACATGACAATTTTTGTACGAGGCCTTCCTAGTGTATTGATTCAATTGTGTCTGTGTTTCTCAACATGACCATTTTTTACAATTTTTGTACGAGATCTTCGTAAATGTGTTTCTCTTTTTTACAGTTTTTTTTTCAATCTATTGCAGTTCAATGGAAAAAAAAACTTACATGTAAGCCGAAATTGATGAAGTGCGAGCCGAGTGGTTAAAGTCCATCATGAACGAAGTATAATCAGCTTATACATGTAAGTTAGCTCTTTGTTTGTTTAGATGGCTTTGATCAAGAATGTAGGTTGTAGCTTGTTAATTGTTTGCATTGGGAGTGTTGAGATTAGTTTCAAGCTTTGGAAATGTTGGTCATTTGATTCGTTTGTGTTTCTCTTTGTTTGTAGATGTAGCTTTCTGACCACGATACTTTCAGTTGATACTATGCCCTCATGGACCATTTTGTTGTTCTCTGCTACTTGTTTTCGTTTCCTCATTGTGAATTTTATGAAGCTTCTATGATTCAGAAGTTAGGATTGCAATAGATAAATCTCTCCTGCTATGTTACAGAGATGTCCAATATCATCTAAAATAAACTTAGACCAAGCATTTGGCCCAGTACACAAAATTTTAGAATGGCAATCTGCCAAGAGGAGTAATATTTCAAACCCAACTCTTCAAGCTAAAATTTGATGTGTTTCCGGCTCAGATTAAACAGGCCATCGGGCCTAATTCGAGGCGAATAGGAGCCCTTACTAACTGGATTGCAGCTTTTAAAACTTTTTCATACGCGTAACGCCTACTACAATTTACGAATTCGATGCTTTAGCAATGGAATTGTCCCGTGCCTTTTCGTTCTTTATGCCATATAATTCTGTGTTCCTGCGGGTCAGATACTGTTATCCTCACTATATTTAGATGTTATAAGAATGTTTGTTGACATGCAAATGGAATTTTTCCTGCATGTTTGAGCTTAGACCAGTCGTATCTGTGGTTAGTAGTATTCATGACAGACATGCCTTGTTCTTTGGTTCTTTAGTTGTTGTTTCACTTTCTCTGCCATGGTCCATAGATACTATGTTTCTTGTTGGCAACTAGGTAGCATTTTGGATATGGCACATTCTCTTAAAAAGGAGAAGACTTTTTTATTATGTTGATTTTGTTGTTGCCATGATGTTTATGTGAAGTGCTCTATTAGCCTGCTGCTTGTTCTACTTCTCTTGATGCTGCTATTTTTGCTTGGAGTTCTTGATCTTTTATATGCCTGAGTTTGGTTCTAAAGATATGTTTTCTGCTGGATTAATTTAGGCATGCTCTGAGAATGACGAAGTGCTTGAAATTGGCTTCAGAGAATGATGAAGTGCGATTCGTTGTAGCTTAGGACATAACTCCATGCTTGTGGTTCAAGTTTTCTTTGTCTTTTTTGTTGTTGAAGCTTTTGTTCTGCATTTTTTATGCATTTTCAGAAATTTAATTGATTTTATATTGAAAGTAGGCTTTCTGGCACCATGTTTAATTCTATCTATGATATGTTTTGGGCAAGATGTAGTATCATTTATGCATATTTCGTATGGCAATGTCTTTTGTTTTGGAGAAGATAGCTACGGGCTGAATACATATTTTATGTGCATTTATTATTGGTTACAGATTCGGGCATTTTTTAAATGCAAAAAAAAGAAGAAAAGAAAGTATCTTTCAATCACGGTACTAGACTGTGATGATAAGAACATTTAATCACGCTTTTAGACGAAAACCGTGATCTAAAAACCACAAAAGACCACGCCTAACTATTTTCCATCTCATTTTTTAGACATGAAAGATCACAGTTTTTTGTGGTGATTATTATCTACATACAATCACGGTTTTTTAAGAAAAGCGTGATAAAAAACCCAGGATGGAACACGCGGGTGAGTTTCCATCTCGGTTTTGCCTATAAACGATCACACCTTTTGGGTGTGATTGTTTCTATCTTTCAATCACGGCTTATAACAGTGATAAAAAAGAGTGATTTACAATCACACTCAAATCTATCACGGTAGCGCGAGTGTGATGGAAAACTAACAATCACTGCAAATAGCTGTGATTGTTATGCTTTATTGTAGTAGTGGTTGCTGTGTGTGTAGTTATTGGATTTACTTGTGTGTGCCTGTTTCATGTATTCCAAATGAGTTTGAATCATAAATAGTTTATTTCTTGCAATAAGAATTGCCATCTAGCTTGATTCATGGTATTCATGCTTTCACTCCATTTACATATAGATTCTGTAGAGATTTTCCTATTGGGCTGGTGTTGCTCAACAAAATCCTTCTTTTCAGGTTCGAGTGTCGGGCAGTAGCTTGCATTGCATTGAATGCTCAGCGTGGAAGACATTTTTGGAAGCTAACCGTATTTTAGTTAATTAATCATCCTGTAATGACTACCTTTTGTTAAAGATGTTTTTGTAACTAATTAATCTAGAAATTCTTTTGACTAAATCGTTTGTAACTAATAGCTCGTTCATACTTGTACTTAATCTTATTTTGAGGCCGGTGTGCCAATGTTGTATATTTCCTTCAACTTGGGGACTTCGTTTGTAATTAAGCAAGTGGGAAATTCATTTTGGGTATTATTTACCTTATGTGAATATCTTTGGTTGAAATGAACTATTTATTTAGGTTTAAAATCCAGGGCGTGACAATTTTTCTATAACCGTTCAGCATAGTATTTTTCGATTTACTTAATCAAACTATCACAAACCCAAATGCCCATTTTGGGAGATCCACTAACTGTTTGAACTTTCTGTCAAACACATTCAGAAAGCCATGAACGGAAATCGAGACAAAAAAAAAAGAACAGTATAGGCTAGAAAAGCGAGAAAAAATTATGTTCGTTCAAAGCACGGTATTGTAAAGAAAAATAAACTCACCTCAAACTATAGTTTTAGAGTAGAGGTAGGGAACGTAATGTGAAGAACGAAGGATTTCAGAGGTAGGGAACATAGGATTTTTTACCACTTCAAAAAAAAATTAGCCATCGATTTTGGTTTATTATGGGGAAATAACGTGTTCTGAAGGGAGGGAGAGAGAGAGAGAGAGAGAGAGAGAGAGAGAGAGAGAGAGAGAGAGAGAGAGGCTGACTATATAGCATTATAGATTACCATAATTAGTCTCAATTTTCTAGAATATATTAGTCACAAATTTCCGTGACTACCATGACTGATTAGGATAACTCCTAATAGGATTCAAATTTCGGTAATATTAGATTACCATGATTTATTAGGATATTTCAATTCATTAGTTATAGGATTAGAATATTTCAAATTTAAAATTAGTGACTAATAAAAGAAAGGCATTTAAATTAGTGACTAATTTCCAAGGATTTTCCATCCAACGGTTGAAACATATGTACCAATCCAACGATGGAAAATATGTACTGCTCTTCTATATATATATATATATATATATATATATATATATATATATATATATATATATATAGTATGCTTGTGCCTGAAGGCACGACTCGAATTTGGTATTCAACAAACTATTCAGTTTTGTCCCTCTAACCTATTGAAGGCCAAGACCTCATTCGCAAAATTCGAACTGCACAACAACCCGTGCTATACATCGATCCTAAGTTGTATTGGGGTTAACATGCATAATCAACTCTTTTCATGACAACTACATAATGCATAGTAGTGCTTGAAAAAAATTCCATATATTAAATGAATGTTGTTGATCACCTCGCCAACCAAGCCAACTAATAGCTAAATATGTTTTAAACATAGTTTTATCTAATCAACTACATAAATAATTGTGGCACACATCAATTCAAAACACCCTTTAAAAATGTATAAAAGTTGTAGTAAAAATACTTCAAACATAAGCAAATATATCATGGGAATACTAACAGGTAGTAAAACGAAATAGAAAATAAAATTTGAGATGTTGGTCGTTGGTTGTAATGCCTCCTTTCCCATTTCCTATTTTATTTTTGAAACCGTGTCCTTTAGGAGAGTAATGTGAATTCAGATACATATCTGGCCATTCTCAAATAACCCATGATTGTAGTTTTTTACTTTTTATCAAAGGGAAACTTATTTCCATTCATGAAAAACCAAACACAGTTGCAAAAGAATTATGTCTAAGTACCACCTAAGAAGCAGGACATAAGCAAATATCACCAAACTAAGAGATTCCATTTGTTTCTGGTAGACGAAGAATAGAATGTGTAGTTAACATTTTTTTTAATTGGCGCAACAATATGGGTTAAAGGTAACGAAAAGTCTCGAAGGGTAGTAAAAAATCTGGAAAGTCACTTTTTTACTTGTATATTTTGCATTTAGATATGAGTTTAAGAAAATTGATGGAGTATATAACAGTGAGGTAGTGAGGTATTTTACGACGTACACAAATGGATCGATCTAGTGTGAGTGATTTTTCCATGGACAACGCTGTCGCAGAGAGAGATTGAGTGAGGGAGTTAGAGAACTTGGGCACAAATCTCACGGATAATGCTGCCGCTAAATCTGTGCACTTTGCCGAAGGTAAATCAATATAGAGAAAGGTTGTGAAACTTGCTTACCGGAAAAAAGGGTAAGGATATAACCTTTTTGTAAGAGTTATTAACCCTCTTTAATTAAACAATAAACACTTACGGTGAAAAAACTTTCCCACCATTAGTAGAGTGCCTTCCAAGCTAAAAGAAAATGAAACAAAACTCAAAATTAGACAAATAGTGAGATAAATAGAGAGAACGTGAGATTCAGTGAATAAGTAAAAAATGCTATAGATACCACAATAGTTACTGTTTATTCGGAGCTGTGGTCTGCGGCTCTGGTTGTGGAGGAGCCAACGTTGGTAACACGGAAGGGTAAATGAGAGAGGATTGGTCCGAGTAAATACTATGGTCAAAATAAATCCCTAATGAAACTAACACAACTCAACTCAAAATAGAACGCCGCAATCCCCATAAGAAAATGTTGAACTTATCATATCAAAACTTACATTGGGGTATTTTTAAGTGAATCAAACATTCTCTATAGATTATTACAAAAGCAACTAAAAAATTACAGTTGGGAGGAATCAAATAGGAAATTATTTAGAAGTAAGAAAAATCGAGAAAAAAAATCTATAAAGAAAGAAACCTAATTGAGAAAATGACCGACGATGAAGGAGTTGTGGCTGTTGTTGCTGACGACGGTGCTTTGTGGTTTGCGGTGGTGTACGATGGTGCTGGTGGCGATGGTTGTGGTAACTTCCGAAAGGTGTTGCATTTGAACCAGAGAGAGAGAGAGAGAGAGAGAGAGAGAGACGTGGTGATGAGTTGTAGAAATCAATTGGAAATGGGAAAATCTATTGGAAAAGGGAATAGAGAAACATTTCAAAACGTTTACATTATTGAACAGGGTCAATTGATTTACTCCAATTCGAAAAAGGGAACAAAATTAAGGAAAAGGGATATATCTAAGGATTTATTAGGAAACTTGTAATTAGGATATAGATTGTAGGTTTATAATTAGAAAATGTGCATTCGATCCAACGGATACAAAGTTAACAAGAAGTACGATCGAATGGTTATAGAGGTAGCTCTCTTTGTATGCATAGATATTTTCGATGGAACCGCTCTGTTTTATTATATATATACACACACACACACATACACAAATTAATCAGTGAGGGATCCCTTATCAGTCTACCATGCGTTCCTCCCCTTTTTCGAGCAAATTTCGATGATCCGAGCCGCTCAAAGTGTGCAGAACGTGATTTTAAGAGTACTCACGAGAAATCATCAAAAAAAAATGACCGGGAATGGCTTGATTTGAGCAATTTTTTATTGAACCGTTCAATGAAAACTGCTCTGATCATGATCAAGCCATTCTCGGTATTTTTTTTTTGTTGATTTCTTGCGAGTACTCATAAGATCTTGTTCTGATCACTTTGAGCGGTTCGGATCATCGAAATTCGATCAGGAATGTGAGGTCCGCAACATAAAGCTGTCTGGGATCCCTTGGGGGATCCAGACCGTGTGTGTGTGTGTATATATATACAGTGCTTTTCATATCCGGTCGCCTGGATTTTAGTATGGTCCGGATTTGGGTCTTGGCCATTGGATCTCCTCCATCCAATCCAACGGCTGTGGAAATAAAAGAGAAATAAAAAGGGATTTCCCCACTCCATCCCCCTTCAGCCCATTTCGTTCCTGCCGGAGAAGAGAAAAAGGAGGCGACTGTGTACTAACGACCCACGCGAAGACAACGACTGTATACAAACGACGACCCAAGGTGTCTCCCTCTCTCTCTCTCTCTCTCTCTCTCTCTCTCTCGTTTTAGGTGCTAATTTCTGTGATTAAAAACAGAGGTGACGATATACGAGCGACCCAAGCAAAGACAACGAACGATGACCGAAGCTAAGGTGTCTCCCTCTCTCTCGTTCTCTCTCTCTCTCTCTTTTGGGTAAATTAGCTTGACATTAAAAGAGGTTAAACCGAATGTATATTCTACAAGGGGCATACCCCAGGAGGAAAAAAAAGAAAGGTGAAAAAAAATGTGATAAACTATGCACAACCCGCATGGAGAGTAAAGTAGATTAACTTAAATAACAAAGTGCAATGTGAAACTGTTGTACTATCCAAAGCACAATAGGGTATGATTCAAAAGTGATACAAAAGTGCCAAAAGCAATGATGGCATGAAAGCTAACTACTGCCTGGCACAGCCCGCCAGACTAGGTTATAAGATAAAGTAGTCGCGATTGAATAACGACCATCAGAAGAACCATCATTGAGGAATTGTAGCAACATAGCAACTCGGCATGGAGGGGCGGCTGAACAACTACTACAGAGAAACTAGGTACAGATAAGAGGCTTGATCCGGGATGATGGCATCCGACAGGGGGCCCAACCCTGCACACCATGCCCAATCCAACTAATCTACTACTCTCTCGACCAAATTCCCAAGCCTCGCCAGAAAACAACCTGCCTTCAGCCAAAACCAAACACCATAGAAGTCAGAGATGGGATATGAAGACAAAGATTCTAATACTCTAATCTAACCTAGTGAGTCGAACGCAATATCCACATCTAAGAGAACAGCTACTACCTAGGAACTAGTCTCCGAGAAGAGGCTCGAACATGAGATGTTTGCATTCGACAAGGCTACCCCCTTAAGAACCCTGCACACCATGCCCAATCCTTCCAGACTACTACTCCCTCAACCTAATCCCAAGGCTCGCTATAAACTAAAAGTGAGACAAGTTGAGTTCAAATCCTGCACCATACTTTCTTTTTAAGTGTTTTTTTGCAAAAAAAAAAACCAAAAACCTGTTGAACACAACTGTATATGCTAGGTTTCAAACCTAGTCTAGAAAGATACATGGCAACCTCTTTAGCTGCCTAATTTTATGTGCTCTATGAAGACTAAAGTTCTTATATAAAGAATGTTTCTATTACTGTTGTTTAATACTACAAATATATAGGGCCCCACCCTCCGATTTCGCATAGGGCATCTAAATCCCTTGGGTCAGCCCTGGTCAATATTCTCGATGAGCTCTAAATGTGAACGGTTTCAATCATTGTTGCGGGCCTACAAATGGTCCAAATTGGACTAAACTGGTTGCAACTTAAACTGAATAGGACCCTTGCCCATATTTTATGAGTTGTTATGCCTAAATTATATATCAAAACTGATAATAATATTTACCAAAAAAACTAATAATTTAAAAGCGTATCTTCAACGTAACTCTATCATATTTTAAAGATTTTGTCATATGACCGTTGTATCAGTATCATAGCAATATATATGTTTGTTTTTTTAACAATGAAAATACTAAGATTTTATTAATCATCAGAGGGAACAGTACGAGAAAGGAAGCAAGAGAAGATGGCATCACAATGAGCGAATAAAATCTCAACGATGTTGACACCCTATCCGATCAACAATCATATACCAAACCTGCTGCAAGGAGCTAGTACTTAGAAGATTGTTAAGTTTTCAACCATACAAGTTAAATCCATGTAGACATCCTGATCAACCACACGTCCAGACGTCATCATGTAAAGTACTAGAAACAAAAACAATCCCCATTTCAATTTAAATTTAGTGTGCGCATTAGGTATTACAGAGCAAACTACGTACTCATCTTGAGAATTAATTTTGAAACTCAATCGCAAGTTTTTTCTTGATCACAAAAACGGAGAGACTGTTACAAAGAAAAATACCAATTATTTCCACCTTAATTCCCAAATAACTTTGGGATTTTATTTAGCCAAACTAAATGGGCTAATTGCAAGAGCTATATACAGATGGAACCAAAGGTGAATTCAAGGCTGTCACACTCCATGCGTGAATAGAACAATTTCTGATTGTGATACTTTGAATCAAGTGATGCAACCATATATTTTTCCAGCAAATCATTTTCCTTTGTCCTTGGCCTTTTTGGAGATTGGGATTCTTCTTAAGATTGTATTTTTTCAATTTCTGAATCCGATTCGGATTCCTTGGGATTTGAATCCAAATCCTCACAAAAGGAATGTAGTGATACCGGGGAAAAGGCCTTGTTGTTGGATTTTGCAATGTTCACTCGGTTTTTGAAATCCTCTGTGATTCTCTCGAAGTATCTTCTTTGGGCTTCGATCTTAAGTTTCAAGCTCCTTTGAACCTTCAAAATGAAAAAAATACAATATAAAAGTTTGCATCCATAGAAATCACCACAGATTCTGACACAAACTATATCCGCAAGGATGTATCCTAGAACGTGGAGATTTTGTTATGAGATCCACCCTTGCTAGAAGTCCGATCAATTTTTTTTTTTTTTTTTTCAGCAATCTAAAGATTGATCTTGTCTGTGCACGTTTCTATTTATGTTTGTGTAAAAACATTGGTACCTCAAGTCGATCACTCAATCCCATTTCTGTTTCCTTGTGGATTTTCAACGCTTCATTAAGCTGAGAACATCTACAAATAGTTTACAATCATCGCAAAGATTAGCATACATACATATATACACACACACACAACTTCAAGTAAGTGCGCCATTACCGTATTAAGTGTATTAAGTTAAGGACGTGCCTTTTTCAACCAATTTGCGTTGATCTGAGACGCTTAATATGTTCAGAACGTGATTTTAACGGCATTAGCAATAAATCAACAAAAAAGAGGACCGGAAATGGCTTAATCCGAGCAGTTTTTGTTTGTATTTTATCGAATGGTTCAAATAAAAACTGCTCAAATCAAGCCTTTCCTGGTCTTTTTTTTTTGCTGATTTTTGGTAGTAACCTTAAAATCACGTTCTGAATACATTGAACGGCTCGGATCATCGAAATTTGATTGGAAAATTTTGCTGATTTTTGGTAGTAACCTTAAAATCACGTTCTGAATACATTGAACGGCTCGGATCATCGAAATTTGATTGGAAAATACGAGAAAAGGGGATGTCCGCATTTTTTTTTAAATGAAGGCGCCCTTACCTGAAAGGGACTCTATATATATATATATATATATATATATATATATATATATATATATATATATATATATATATATATATATATATATATATAGTCTCCTTCAAGTAAGGGCGCCCTTACCGTATTAAGGTAAGGGCTTCCCCTTTTCTCCCTTTTTCCGATCGAATTTCAATGATCCGAGCCGCTCAATGTGTTCCGAACATGATTTTAAGGGTACCCGCGAGAAATCAGCAAAAAAAAAGATTAGGAAGGGCTTCATTCGAGCAGTTTTTATTTGAACCGTTCGATAAAAAACAAACAAAAACTGCTCGGATAAAGCCATTTCCGGTCATTTTTTTTGCCAATTTCTTGCGAGTACCCTTAAAATCACATTCTGAACACATTGAGCTGCTCGGATCATCGAAATTCGATCGGAAAATGGGAGGTCCTTACCTTAACAAGGTAAGGGCGCCCTTACTTGATTGAATCTGTATATATATATATATATATATATATATATATATATATATATATATATATATATATATATATATATATATATATATTCAACGAAGCTCCAGTCAGATTGATATTTTTTTAAAAGCAAGAAGAAGTGGAAGAAGAATAAGCAACAACACACGATGTTAGGCTGAAGTTGGGCATTATTTCAGAATTACTTCTCCTCTCATACTTGCTTCCTGCTCCCATACAGTTATAACATCAAGTAAGAAGTTCGATATGTCGCCAATCAAAAACAATAATGCTGATAAAAAATAACTAACATATATGTCAACAACATCAAACAGTTCAATATTTCACCATGTCTATCATCTATTCGGTAAAAGATCAAATATTTTTCAGTTTCCCGTGGAGAAAATAAAATTAATTTGCCGTTCAAAAAAAAAAAGAAAAGAAAATTAATTTGAGAAGAGTTATAAAAAAAATAAATTTAAAAAGATACTGGAGAATTGGTGAAACTTACTATTGGAGGATTCTGGAATAAACTTTGTCATCCGATATTTCTGGGAAAAAAAGGGAAACTCAATACTAAAAGTGTCGCCATAGTCGAAATGTATATACTATATATCCATGATCCTTGTATGTATAGTAGGAAGATCCGAAGATATACACATGAAATAATATTGTTACTTAAAAAAAAGAAAGTGTGATTAGTATGAAATAAGGATAACGCGTAGGCCCGTTGTTCGTCTAGACTCCGGACACAAAATGATAGTACTGCGTACCATTGATGGGAACAAAATGATAGTACTGCGTACCATTGATGGGAAAAAAATTTCAATACCCCGAGGCTTTCTCCTCAACTACACATTTTTATGAAGTCTGAGATTAAGTGTGAGAATCACACAATCCACACATATATGTGAGAAATGTGTGATTAGAATGTGACACATTGATGTGTCCATAGCATTTCCCTGACGAATAATCTCTCCATTGACAGATATGCTTATAGGACATACTGTGACTATGACCGTAGGATTGTGTGTGTGTTTGTATATATATGTGAGTTCTTTTCAGGTCCGGACGTTTTACAGTCCGGACAGTCTGGACATCCCATTTCCTGATCGATTTTCGATGATCCGAGCCGCTCAATGTGATCAGAATGTGATTTTAAAGGTATCCGCGATAAATCAACAAAAAAAATGATCAGGAAGGGCTTAATCTGAGCAGTTTTTTACTGAACAGATCACGTTCTGATCACATTGAGCGGCTCGGATCATGACAAATCGATCGGAAAATGAAAAATTCGGACCATAAGAAAATCCGGGCGAGTGAACCGCAAAACTACTCTATATATATAGCACTTGGTAATCCTCGAAGGATTTATCATGGGCGGACTCAAGATTCAAGGTTAGGTAGGCAAATAATTTTTGCCAATATAACTTGTAAGAGCATTCCCATTGTAATAATTAAATTGGTATAGATAAGCAAACTTAACAACAATACTAAAAAAATACCTTACATTGTAATAAGCAAAGTTATAAATCTTTTAGCAAATAACCAAATTCCACTCATTCCATGACCAAACTTAACAACTTTTACCAATAATCAAAACTCAATAACCAAATCCAATAACCAAATTCAAAACTCAATAACTAAAAAATACCCCACATTAGAATCGTCTCATCGAGACGAATAATTTGGTGTGGTCGGGTGTGTGATTGAAACTCGTTTGAAATTGGACATAGGTGCATTGCGTACTATGGGAGTCTTTTTTATAGGGATGCAAAAATAACCAATGTGGAGATAAATGTTGTTAAGTTTGATTATAAACTAAATGGATAATCAAATGTTGACATGACACATTTTGGTTATTGATTTTGATTATTCCCATTGTGGATGCTCTAAGAGCATCCCCAATTAAACCACTCATCTAAAATTTTTACCATACAAACCTTTTGATGGAGAAAATTTTCAGTGCCGGGTGGGCACGGGACACGTGGTGCCCTTGCCCAATCTCGGCCGTCCAATGAAGTGTTGAACGGCTCAGATCTATTCGACAGCCGAGGGGTATTTTAGTCATTTCACACTTTAAAATTGCCAAACAAATCTGAGCCCTCCAACACTTCATTGGACGGCTGAGATGGGCACGGGCACCACGTGTCTCGTGCCCACCTGGCACTGAAAAATATCTCCTTTTGATGACCTATGTAGCATTTTGATGACTCACAACCCACTCCTCAAACTTTATTAATTCATTTCTTTTTTAAAAGTCTTTTTTGGTATTATACTACTGAATTGATTCTTTGAGGAGTCACTATATTTAAAGAGAGAGAAAGTATCACCAATTTAATTTGATGGTCTCTTTTGATGTGTAGGTTGGAGAAATCACTACAAGAAAAAGTATATTTGCCGACGAAAGCAAAAATTACTATACTAAAAACCTATAGTAACTTTTGGTGATAAAAATTAAATTTCATCACCATTTTTTTCATCAACAAATATTCTTTTTCTTGTAGTGAACTTTTTTCAACATTGCTCATCAACAAAGTTAAAATATATATAGTGTTTGATGAGTGGCCATAGCTCTCAGAGCTATGACCACATATCCGATGGTCTCATCCGGAGCTATTATGTGGCCACATATCCGGGAGCTGTTATAAATTTTACATCCTTAGTTTTTTTTGAAAAAACGAAATGACGGGATTCGATTTGGAGGGACCTTGACCTGAGTTAGTTTTCCTCTTCTGTTGCTCCGTTCACCCGCCTCTGAACCTGCAACAAGTCACTAGGGCTTGAACAGCCCAGTGACCCTCCGACGATCAAGTTAGATCTCAGGGGTGGATATAGATCTAGGGTTAGGAAAAGATCGCATACCTCTTTAGGTTAGAGTCCCTTTGTATTTATAGACCTAGGTTTGCTTGGCCTCCAAGCTAGCGCGTGAAGGATACGCTCAGGTAACCGCCTCGGATGACATCACAGATGACGCACCGAATAAGGCGGTTATGAAGCACATGGCCAGACCTGGCCTAGATGATCCTATCTGTCACGTATCGCTCTTGGTCCCCTCTTGTTATGCTACGCTCTTTTAAGAGACCTTAACGGAATGCATGCTTCGGTAATTAACCGAAGCATTAACAGGAGGTTCGATACCGAGCAAGCAAATAGAAGGATATACGCTGTGGCCCGCCTGTACAATCCTATAGACCGTACCAATATGAGACCTCGGTCAACGATGGTCTGGCCAGGTTACCGAGGCCATAACCGAAGCCTCCACACGAAATATACTGCACCACGTTATATCCGTTAATAGAATCCAATCTTCCCTCTATATCAGGAGTTTTCGCTTCTAAAGAATAATAAGTTTATTTGGATTATGAATTTGTAGGGGATCCTAATAAGGAAATATATAGAGTATACCAGAAGATGACGCCATGACGGATATGCAAAATTTACCCTTCCATTTTCCTACTATTAATTTTTGTTTTTCAGCTTTTTCTTTCTTATTACCAGCGACCACGGAACGTCGTCGGACGTCCCAGACCCCCCTCCCTAAACTTTGTATAACACCATAACTTGAGCATAAGCGAGCACTAATAAGTGCCTCGTTGAAACTAAATTTTTGGATCCACAGCTGGCGACTTGGTAGGGATGTCCCAGATTTGCAGCATGATCTCTAAAGGAAATAATCACCCATAGAATTCTATGGGTCCACCACAACATGAGCAGAACGAAGTCTTACTTACACGACATCAAACCACTAAGACGACATTAATTTTCTTCAAGAAGCACGCTCAAATCCCGATGGCTCCTCAATATTATAGCTCACTACTCCATTGCATGTTTCAGGACATACGCAATTGTCAAGATTGTGTGTGTGTGTGTGTGTGTGTGAGAGAGAGAGAGAGAGAGAGAGAGGGAGAGGGTGGGTGTGTTTGTACCTGCAAGTGGCTTTTGACATGGTAGATGGTCAGTCCTGAAGTCCCCATAGTCTTCAGTATCCCTCTTGGTTTGGCCCCTGGATTTCCAATCCCCCAAGATAAGAAAACACGAACAATTAACAAAGTCCGTTAGAATCATTAACAAAGACTCCTAGACAAACCGAGCTGTTCAAAACATTCATATGATTTCCAAAACTTACGGTCAGGACCACCAAGTCGATTAACCGCCTTCTCAAACAAATCATGCAATTCCTCTGTCCATTTCAATCGATCTTTACCTGATCCATCAAATATGCCCAAACCCATATCTGTGTCGATATCTTTAGCAATGCTCTTCGGCATTTTGCTAAGGAATCGACTCGAATATATGGGTTCTGGAAAGAAAGGAGAAAACACCAAAAACTTTGTAAACAAAATTCTTGTGGAGTGGTTGGGCACAAAAGAGAGTATAAATAAGGAGGGTGAGAGATGCCGTGAAGTGCCCGCAATTTAGAGGAATTAATTAACCAAGAAATTTGGAAACAGGCCAACGGTTTTCAAACCAAGAAACTTGGGTTTGATTGCTGTGGTGATGAAATCCAAGATTATGATGACCCCGAAGAATCTTAGAGCAAGTCCACCCTTGTACTCCATGCTAAAGCCAAAATTTAGCATCATGAATTGCAAAACCAAAACTCTTCACACTTGGGTCTAATTCTTCTTCATTTTTTATTTTATTTTTCTTTTGTCAATCAATAGAAGATATCATTTTACATCAGATACGAAGTATAAAGTACAAACCCGTGATACTACATTAACTGTGAGAGTCCACGAGACAACCAAGCCCAACAACTCAACTAATACAAGAAATAAACACTTTATAGGATAGAGAAACAAAGAAAGAAAGGATAAACTCTCTAAGGGAACCTTCATATGTAGATGGGGAGACTCAAACTTCTGACCTCCTAGTGATATGCAAGAGTTCTTTTCAACTGAGCTAGTCCCAGTTGGTTACACTTGGGTCTAATTCAATGCCAAAATTTCAAAAAGATATGGCCAAATTTGGCATCAACGTTGGCAATCGCCAAATTTGTCACTTTATCCAAGCCATTTGATTTTTTTTTTTTGGAAACACGTGAAAAATCCATTGATGAATACGTTGATTACAACCTACTGTGTTCAACTAAAACAACTGATACAAAGACCTATTACACACATGGAGACAGATAACACATCCAATCAAATGAACGATTCAAGTCCAGTGATAAATGGATCAAACGGCCAAGTGTCGAAGCCGCGCATGCTACTTGCCGATGTCCAACTATCACGATAGTTCCGCAATTGACGATGTTTCCCGCAGAGACTGACCGATGCCAACCTAGTGCTATCGATGCCAACGAAGAGGCTTTTTTTGCACTTGTGGTAGAGAGCACTACATGCATGGTAGAGCCGTATGCAACTAGATGGCCGAAAAGCCAACTACATCGTAGAATCGATAGTGAAAATGCATGTTCACACCACAACCTTGGTTATTGGAAGGAAAACTTACGAAAATAAAAAAACCCACCTAACTAAGCTCCTGCTCACACCGTACCCAAATCCAGAAACAACTGCAAACATACAACTCAATCAAAACGAGATCTAACTATGTGCATCTATTAAAAGGCCCAAAACCGATTGGAAGCCCACCAACAATTGTTCAACCGCCCACAGCCAAACAAAACCTCATCCTACAGCCAACAAATAACCACTCTAGAGAATAGCACTGCCGCATCAAGCACCACCTGCACCTGTAACACAAAAAGAAAAACACAAAACCCCATCTCAAGAGCACCACCTGCACCTGCATCAAAAGAATGAAAGACAAGCGCCCCCGCCACACCGCGCCACCTCAACCCCCCCCCCCCCTCTTCTCTTCTATCATCTCTCTGTCCGCCTTTCTTTATTTCCCCTTCCCCCTATAGACACCCCAATCTGAGCCTCCGAATAATCTTTAAGTTCATCGATCACGAAATAAGGAAAAATATACCTTCAGGCTTGGATTGTTGCTCCTTTGCTACTCCTTTACTAACCTCAAGAAAATCCCATTTTAAACATGTATGGTGGCCCCCGGTTCAATTGCAAAAGAGAAAGATGCGTTTACTTTATCAAAAATAACTTTTTCTATGACACACTGATGGTAAAATGGTTACACATTTGAATGTATAAAATGTCTTTGAGTGAAACCAATTGGGTTAGAAAGATGACTCAACAAGCTTTCCAACGCTTCAAACAACGCTCAAATCCGAGTTCGGAAGTGTCCAGGACGCTCCCGTGAAGTTCAATGTGCTATGTTGTCTCGAAATACCGCGCGGCATCTCAGAAACGTCGCTTGGCATTCCAAAAAAATTCAAAAAATCACTCCATTGTGCAGCATTTTGAAACACCGTTAGAAGGAGCATCTGACAGATTCTCTTGTGTGTCAGCAGACTGTTTAAAGCACGTTTTTCACATTTTTTGCCTTTCGGTGCACTCCAAGCATATTTTTGCCTATATATACGCCCATTTTCAGCCATTTCACACCACCATACACATCTCTTTCTCTCTCTACATCAACCTTCAAGTTGGGTTATTACAAAAATCAGTCTCAAACTGTTTTTTCTTCTTATTCTCTCTACAAAAGCTCATCAATCTTCACAAAACACACACAAATCTCCCTAAACTCATAAACCCAACTGATTTTAGGAGTTTCCAGTCCAAATCAACCTCCATTCCTCCATCTTCAAGTACATGCAAGCTTCGATCAAAAGGTATAAACACATTTCTTGGGCTAAACTACGTGTAGCTTTAAGGGGGGCCAATCGAGACTCTTCTCGGTCTTTTGATACTAAGTTTGGATCTCAAAAGAGTTTTATATTCAAAAAGCACAAAAACAGTTTATGCACTGGATACATTACAACATGCAGTGTTTTACTACATCCCACGGCGTAATGTAATCCACCATGCGGCATTTTATTTTGTTGTTTTGTTCAATTCATTTAGTATTTCTCTCATTTACTTCAGCTAATGTTATCCAAAAGCTGTGCAGGAACATTCCAGAATGAATTTTCAAGTTAAAAGTCACTTTTGACATCTCAAAATGGCTTTTAGCAAGGTTTTGCATAATAAAATGAATCAGAAGGCTTTACAATCTATTTTCTGGAAACTCAAAATACGAAAAATAGTCCTTTTTAGAGGCTAAGAGTTCATTTTATGATGCAAACTCGAATCATTTTGGAATGTGCAGAAATATATACCACATGAAATTCCTAGTACACCGTGCGGTGTATTTTTCTACCGTGCAGCATTTAATTTGACAGTATCAGTTTTTCACTCTGTATAGCTTTTTGTTATTTATACACTGTACATCCATTTCCTACTGTACAACGAACACACCAAGCACGTTTGTGTGTCATATTAAATCCCATGTCTCTTTCCCGTACATGTTTTAATCAAAGTTAAGTTTTTCGAACGATATTAAATCCCCCATTAAAAATGTTTAGTAGAGACCGGTCTTTACCGGGCAAGCGGGGTGCTTTTCAACAAAACCTTCCCCGTTCGTAACGTGACTCCCGAACCCAAAGTCTCAACGTTTTTGCTAGATCAAAAGCTTTTTTCTTTCAAACAAACTCTCGATTTCTCGTATCATCCATCTCAAAAATTCAGGTGGCGACTCTCGGGCGCGCCGGTCGGCGAGCCCACACCCCTCTGATCTAATCCCGTTCTTTTATTCACAAAATGATTGGCGTTGCAGCAAAGTTGGGTGGCGATGGTGGTGGTTGGGTGTTGCTGTGTTCTCTCGGCGTCTTGTTCCTCCAATCGTTTTTGGGAGTCCTTCGGCATCGCTTCACGGCGGTTGGGTTTCGGTTCTGGCGTGGTGGGCGACTGGTATGACTTTTCCTTCTCTATTTTCTCCCTCTCTTCTTTATTTTTTCGAACCTTGTAGACACCTCCCAAACGGGGCATCGTCATATAGATTGATCAATGTTTGTTCGGTTCCACTTCATAAACCAAGATCATGGATATTCCCATGGCTAGGAGCATCGCCACATAATGACGTTTATCATCAAAATAGAGTCGCCACCTAGTTTATAAAAGCTAGGAAAATCAGATAGAGAATTCGGGTACGGGAGCCAAGAGTACAATAAGGGGAAGGTGTTAGGCACTCCTCTTTGCCCAGCTGTGAGACTGGCCCATAATTGTTCAACATATGATTAGTACTTGCTTTATTTAATTCTAAAACACATAATCTGATTGTTAGCCTTTAACATTGGATAAGGTGAGCCAGAACAGCAATTGAAACATGCATCAAAGTAGAAAGCAGACTGTTCCAGGGAATGGATCCCGTGGGCGATGAATTGATGTCACGACCGAGGGATCCTTCTGGATTAATGTATCGGTCGAAGGATCGATGTCCCAGCCGATATTCTTCCTCACACCAGAACAAATAATTAACAAAAAATCAAAATGCTACAATTACAGTACAAAAACATTAAAAAGGATCAAACCATAGGCCCCTGGGCCTCACCACCTTGATCCCTCAGTTGCTTGATTGCTTCGGATTGAAGGTAATTAACTAATTTGCTTCTCGAAAACCTTAGGGTTAGGGTTTGTACTTCTGGGGTTTGATCGTCGGATTGTGGCTGTCTTCAGGATATTAGGGCTTTTGTAGTGGGAGCATAAGAGAGTATTTCTGCAAAGTATTATGGCTTGAGAGGGTAAATTGTGTGTATTATTTTGAACCCTAAGTGCCTCTTTATATAGGCAATTAGTGACTCACTTAGGCCAATCAAATGGCGTGAATCAAAAAGGTAGTTTAGGGTTAGAAGATCTCTACTCAAATCTCTTTTCGTAGCCTAAAAGAATTGGGAAAAAAAGGCTGCTAGGGTTTTGAGCATCAGATCAAACGATTGACAGAACATTCCAGAATCTGGAAACGGACGATCTGGCAGCCGAGGAATGGTTCTCACGGGCGAGGGATCAATCTCTCAGGGAGATCTTCAAACAACATATTTCACGGGTGAAAGAATGATGTAGATACCATTGGATCAATATTACAGCCGATAGATGTATTTTTCTAGGATGCTGTATTTCTGTCTGAAAGGGTATTTGGCTTTGAATTGGGTCCTCTAAGTGGCTAAAAGTACTCACCAAAAGTCCTAAGGTTTATGAGAAGTCAATTAGCAATCACATACACCCATTCATCATCAGGATGGTCCCCAAGGTGGGACTAGAAATAATCGTTAGGCATAATTAGGGTGTCTATAGATGCCCCTCTTTGACTGAACTTAAACGGATTCGCGAGACATGCCAAGTAAGAGTCAAAGACGTAAAACAACTCAATTTGGTCAAACCACTATTCCAAGATTTTTTTGAAAAAGGTTTTATTTATGGTTGGGTCGGGAGGCTGTCCGCAAGGGAAATTTAGACCAATCGTAGTTCGAGGCAATAAAGAAAATAAAAAGTTCATAGGATTACATACAGTGGACGTACCTTCAGGCTTTTAAAGTTGTAGTGCAACGTACTTGGGCTATGCCAGGATTTTGGCAGAGAGTAGTTGAAGGAGAGCTGAGCTGCCGGGGAAGTTTTTGCTGAGAGCATCCTCAGTATTTTGGGGTAGATCAGTACACAGCGGGTGAGTCGATTGCTTTTCATGACCATCCTTACTTTGACTGAGGGGAACTCGGTTGGGTAGCCTATTCTTGCGAATGAGCTTGATGGAATTGATGTAATTTTTGGGTGGAGTCCAAACCATCTTCTGAAGACGATCAGGCACCAGTTTTGAGATTTGGGGGCACAAGGCCAATTTCTGGAACATGGAGCTTGAGGTGAGAGAACTGAGGCACGGGGCCAGTTGTAGTCATGGAGCTTGACGTGATAAAACCGAGGCGCAGAGCCGGTATCAATCATAAGGCAAGAGCCTGAGAGCTTGGAGCTTAAAGCGATGGAACCGAGGCACGGAGCCGGTTGATAGTCACAGCATAGAGCTTGAAGTGAGAGAACCAAGGTGTAGAGGCTGTTTTATGCAGGATTGACCTGTCTCATGAGTGATAGAAAGTTGCAAAACATAGTATGTGTATGATAAAGGTTAGATATGAGGATGATGCAGACTCGATGATGACAATGTTGATACAATTGTGCACGGGCCCATCCGTGTGTGTTGTTTCAAGCTTAGAGCTTCTTTCAAGTTTTGGACTTGAGCATTCAGAGTATAGAGCTCGAGCATTCGGAGGGTAGAGTCCGAGCATTCAAAGTACAAGCTTTGAGCATCTAGTACACAATGGTTAGGCATTCGAACATAGAGTTGAACATCCAGTACGCAGTAGTTTTGCATTCAATTAGAGAGCTTTGAGCATTCAAAGTGTTAGACTTTAAGCATTCAATCGTAGAGCTTGAGAACAAATGATATCTTGTTGATGTTGCGGTAGGGAGCCAGCTGAGATAGTGAGCATAGAGCTGTTGAGTAATTGGCATAAAGCCGCTGAGTAATGGGCGTAGAGCCTGTAAGTAGTGGGCGTAGAGCCGTTGGGTGACTTGATGGAGATGGTGAGCTTGGAGATGTTGAGATAGCAAGCGTAGAGCTATAGAGATGGTTAGCTTAGAGCTGCTAAGCGATTTGTTGGAGATTGGTGAGCATAAAGCTGCTGAATAGTTGAAGTAGTGAGTGCAGAGCTACTTGAGCACAGGGCTTGCTAAATGAGTATGGGCATGGAGCTGCTGAGTGACAGAGATAATGACCACGGGGCTATGGAGCTTGAAATAGTGAATTTATGGGCATAGAGTTGCTGAGTAGCTTGATGGTAGTGGGCGCGGAGTTGCTAAATGATCGCAATGGCAAGTGCGGGGCTGTTGAGATACAGAGCTACTGAGTAACTTTGAAGCAGTGAGCTTGTTTGATGAGTGAGCACGGAGCCGCTGAATGGTTGAGTGTGGAGTTATCGAGGTAATGAGCACATGGTGCTTGCTTAACTGGTGAGCTTGAAGATGGTGAGTACAGAGTTGCTGAGATGCCAAGAAATAATGGACACGGGGTTACTGAATGGTCAATAATTGTGGAGCTATTAGAGTAGTGAGCTCGGGCCTTGTTTGACTAGAGAGTATAGAGCCACTGGGTAGCTTGATGGTAATGATCATAGGACATGATGACTGTCATACCTGGGGCGTGGGGCTGAAGTATAAGGTATCGAGGTTTATCGAGTAGGGCACAGGGCCGTCGTAAACTTTTCAATTTTAGAGGTCCATAAAGGAACCCAAAGTGGGTCCAGCACCAGTATTTTATACCCTTTGAGTTCGGGGATGCCCTCAAGGCTTGCTTTAACCATCCTTCATCATCGGTTCTGTTGGTCATGGACCCAGATCCTTGTAATTGCTTGATATGGTGCATTGAGCAAAAATTGATGCTGTTGTAGGAGATAGATTAAGGGGCCAGGAAATAGATTTAGAGGCTGAAGAATCAATGTCTCAGCCGGAGAATCGATGACTCGACCGTGAGAAAGCCAAAAGTCAGAAAATTGATTTAAGTTAAGTTCTATCGATTTCGCGGATCATTTTATCCTTCTTCCTCCACCTCTCCTTCTTCCCTCCCGTCCGAGCGATTGCCTCCGTTCCTCTCTCTCTGGTCACCGCCGCCCTTTGCCGCCATTTGTTCGCCACTGTTCTTCCTCCATCTCTGTCATTTCTTCCATGGATTCTTCGCCTCCTCCTTCTCCGGTCGATACTACCACCGACTCTTCTACTTTCTCCGTCGCATCAAGGGACTCAGGCAAAGCTCCGGCCGTTGAGGCCACAATTATTGGTGGGGTTTCGAGTACTCGTTTTCTTCACTCGAGCGGTACACCCATTGTTGGAGGAAGCTCTTCGCAACCCAGTCCTCCTGAGATAGATTTTGAGACTCCTTTCGATACGAGTAACGATGGTTTGTCCCCTTTTGATGCCGCCATGTATGTCCCTCCAGTTCACATAATCTAGCATGGCAGTTCATTACGATATCGTCCTCCTCTTAGCGATGTCCCGCCCGAGGTTTTGCGTAAAGAACCGGAGCAACACTTCGGTTTCACCAATGCAAAGGTACATTTCTCCTGCCAATGATAGTGTTTGTATAAGAATCTATGAAGCAATGATTGATATTTGAAAATTAAATTGGGTTTTAGAAATTGCCCCCTGTGTAGGTGATTTCCTTATGCTTTTGTATTGATCTCTTCTTTGCATTTTGCCAAGCAAACGAGAAGCTACGCGTTTGGGGGAGCTATCCCCAGGTTTTTGAATGGTATGAGAGGCTTTCCCAGGATGCCAAAGATGCAGTTGCTTTGGCTGGCTTCGAGCAATTGATACTAGGCTTTCATCTTCCGAAATCGGAGTTGGGATTAACTACAGCACTAGTGGAGCGGTGGTGGGATACCACCAATACCTTCCATTTTCCCGCGGCTCAAGAGATGACAATCACACCGGGTGACTTTTCTCTGCTTACAGGTTTGAGGGTTGGCAACGATCCTCTTCCAATTGACCACAGATTCATGAACGAGAAGGCATTCTTAAGCATCTTCTAGGGAAAGTTCCTGAGGTGCCAACGGGTGGCCACATTACTTATTCCTGACTTCAGGAGCAGTTTGATCGCGTGGGCATCAAGTCTGAGGTATCAATGCAGCAATTGGTGAGGGCTTTTCTTCTTTACCTTCTTGGCCAAACATTGTTCTGTAATAAGGAGAACTCCGTGCACATTTAGTTTCTAGCTACCTTAGTAAATCTGGAGACTATAACGGAGTTTGACTGGGGGACTCCTGCTTTGGCCACACTGTATGGGCATATGAGTGCTTGCTCTCGAGGTGTTAGCCTTTCGCTGGGTGGACATCACCGTGTTCTTGAGGTATACGTTTTAACCTTCTTCACCATTCTTCTATTGCTTTAGTTTCCATAATTAATGCTTGTCTTTACCTCTGCTTGCAGCTTTGGGCTTTCAAGCATCTATTGCAGTTTCCTCCTCCAACGAGGCATGGAGAACCTAGATTCGTCCCATGGGCAGCTCGTTGGCTAAAAGGAATTCGGAGGACACGGTCGCCTGCTATGGACCTACTGGCTTGGAGACGGGTTTTAGACTGTCTGACGGTGGACCAGGTATAGCACATTTTACACATCCATCTTCATGCTATCTTTGTTATACTGACATTTATTTTTCCTATCACAGGTACGATTTGATCCATGCGATACCTTGCTTGATGACACCCCTCTAGAGTTGACCTTAGCCAGGGCTTTGGACAGCCAACACTTTCTTTTGGAGGGGCCTTTTTCGAGAGCTTGGTACCTCAAGGAAGGCGTGGCGAGTCAGTATTTCCCATGTTCAGAGGCATTACAGTTTGTTCCTCTTCCTCCTCCAGCTGGTATAAGATCGACTCATCTCTTAACAGGATAGAACTTGGTTCTTACTCTAGAGAGACAACAAGCCACAGATTTTCTCATAGCGGGAGATTACTTGGCCTTCCGCCTGGCTTCGCTGACTCTACCTACCACCACTACTACTGGTACTCCTCCTACTTGGCCTCGAGCTCTTAACTTCATTTCTTTCCACAATACCAATGGAGAAGAGGAGCGTTTGACGCTGACTCCATGTGCCACCCATCTCTGCGTGCTACCTACCGGAGTTCAACAGGTAACATCGTGGAATTTGGTTTCTTTGCTTCGGTTTCTTTTGGTATTTCCTCTCATATATTGCTATAAACGTTGAAAACTTGCTTTGTTGGTGTCTGCTGATGTAGTTCAAGAGTGGTTACGTGCATTTCAGAGCACAGAGGCCTTGGTTCGGACGTAACGCAGCCGGATAGTTGAGGTATGTATCCTTCAATTTTCTCTTTTCCATTCCATATCTTTGTGTGAATCTAAATATTCACATTTCGTGCCTTGCAGCTTGAAGCAGAGCGAGTGCTAATGGTGTCTACTACTCAGAGTGATGGTGCCGTTGACAGCGAAAGTGCAAGGGCTGGGGATGGAGATGGAGGTGCTAGAGCTGATGATGGAGGTGAAGGGCAGAGGATTCACATCCAAGTTCCTGAGTGTTTTCGTCCTTCTTCTTCATGGCATGCATCTAAGAGAGGCCGTGGACAGTAGCTTAGACTTCATCTTTTCTCTTTGTTCCTGCATTGTTAGTCCTGAGATAAACAAGTATATGTATTTTTGTGAAACGACCTCAGCATATCTTGGCAAGCTTTTTGTGATTTAAACTTTTTGTCTTATGGGACCATGTTTTATGCCCGAGATACTTCAAGTTTGTATGCAATAATTCTAAAGCATGGCTTGAAACCATTTTGAACAGACATCTGCTGTTTTAAGCAATGAGAGTTTTATAACCCTGAAAATGGTTTTACAGCAAAAACTGTCCTTCAGTAGATAAATCGAAACACCGGCCGTGGAATGGATTGCTCGACCGAGGATTCCATTCTTCGATCGTTACTTCCATTTCCTAAAGAAGTTGGACTTCTCATTTTTGCCAAGTGGCGTTCCTTCCTTCTTATGCTTGAATCTGATTCATGCCTTTTGTTTGCTTTTGCCATTTTTCCATAGTCTCTTTGCCATGCCTTGAGGACTTCGAGATATCATGTCCCTTATATTGATGACTTTTGAGTCAGGGAGGATGAGCAATGATTATTGTGACTTTTTGTTTTTGTCAATTCTTTGAAAAATGACTAACTCATCTTTTGCAAGCTTAATACATAGGGTTAGCTATGCCTATCATTGAGTACAAACCCCTTTGATATTTTTCCTTCTCTCCACATGTTTGGGCCACATCTTAATGTGAGATTGCCTACATATCCTAATCAGGGAATCAGGCCTTTTATGTAGTTTCAAAGTCACAACCTTTGAGGTTAGGTTTCCACTTTTGGTTTTTCTTCTCACATGCTCTAAATTTTGCCTAGGTCACCTAATGAAGGTTGAATCTCTAGCGAGCTTTTCTTTAAATGTTTAACTTTTGCCTAGGTTGCGCTTTTGCAGTTTCTTGCCCTAGCAGGCTTTGCTCTTACTTTTGCTTGGGTTCTTTCGGCTACCCAACGAGCATTTCACACAAGAGAGCTTCTGTATTTTAGAGAGCAATTTTGGTGGAGATATTTTTCAAAATCTTCTCTGTGTTTGTACTTTCATAATGGGCAAGCTAACTCTAAGTGCTCTCGCGGAGATAGTGTCTTCTTTCTAAGTTTTGACAAAAACTTAGTTCTAAACAATTAAGGCTCGTCCCTACTTTCCTTCTTGTCAATAACACAAAGACCTAGATTCTTAAAGTTCCCTTTCTTTGGCAAAGAGACTATAGTGTATAGCAATTACAATTTGAGAATCAAATCATTCATTAAGCATAATGCAAAAGATAAAATGGGAATTCATTTAGCGATGCCCAAATAGGGGCCCAAAACATGTCTTAGCTTGATTTAGAAAACAAAAGTAATGTTCAATGTTTTTATTGTCATGCCACAACTTTGCAACTACTGCAGCATCTCGGGGCTCGCTCTTTTTTCCTTGCCTTTCGCAGTTTTATACTCTTCTTCACCCTCTTCTTTGCCAAACAGAATCTTTAGGTCAAACTCAGCTAACACCTCGATCCAGTCCTCGGGGGGCGACTTTAGTGGTTCTTCTTCTATGTCACTGTCAGTCCATTCTTGATCGAAGAAGATTTGCATTCCAGGATGTCTTTGCTTAGTGACTTCATCTTCCCATGTTTCCGCAAAACCACAAAATGGGAAGTCCTCACTTTCTCTTACAAACCAACCATTAAGCGTCTTTGGGACCACAAACACATTTTCCTTTTTTTTGCCTTAGCCTTTTCCATGCTTTCTTTTCTCTTCTCTTCTATTTCAGCTTTCGTCGAGGTGTAGCCTAGACCAAAGGCATATTGATTGTGCGGGCGATCAATCATTTGTGGGATGCCTTGTGACCTTTTGCCTAAACCCGATCCAGGGAAGTAGTTCTGCTTCTTTATCATTCGTATGGTGGAGGTGCTTATGTAGAAACTCCTTTCAGCCATCAAAGCTTGCATGGCAGTTGCTTCCTAAAGACTGAACCTAGTAAGAAAAGTTTCCTCTGTCTCAACCCCTACCTCTTGCACAAGCTTATAGGAATGAGCTCGGATTGATGAGTCCCCTAGGATGGTCACAATCCTTCCATCTGCTGCAAACTTAACATTTTGATGCAAAATGGAAGCACTGCCCCAGTGTCATGTAGCCAAGGCCTTCCTAGCAAGAGATTGAAGGTGACCGGTATATCCTTTACGTAGATATCCACATCTCTCTTGATCATTTCCACTTCCAACGGTAGGGTAACACATCCAACCACTCTTCTATTTGAATTGTCATATCCCCTTACACCTTGGCTTGAGGGGCATATGTTATTAGCGCCTACTCCCAACTTGTCGACTGTTCTTTGAGGGCACACATTCAAAGCGGACCCTTTATCCACCAAAACCAATGGGATCCATTTAGTGAGACACTTGAGGGAGATGTATAAGGGTTTGTTGTGTGCAAGACCTTCTGGAAGCAGATCTTTGTCAGTGAAAGCTATTGTTGATTTCAGGGCTTTGGATGCCATTATGAAGCCTACCAAATCCTCAGGCGTGATATCGATGGGAACTTTGGCTTTTCCAAAGGTCTTGAAGAAGGAATTGGGATGCTCATAAGAAGACATAAGTAGTCCCCAAATAGAGATATCAGCTTGGATTCTCTTCAATTGCCTTAATACTCTGTCTTCTTCAGGTTCTATCCTTTGGCTTTCCTCTTCTTCTTCTTCCATTACTCGGGTTGTGACCGATCTTTCCCCACTAAGCTTGGGTGGTTTGTATACTCTTCCACTTCGGATGAGATGACCAATTTATTCTTCTTGGGTGCCCCAAAGGTCACCAGGCTCAATTCTTTTAGTGTTCCAATCATTTGGCAGGGCCTTGTGCATTTCCAACCACCAATCCCCATCATCAATTGTATAGATGTTAGGGAAATTGGACTCATCTTCCATCATAAGACACCCATTATCCTCATGGAAGGTCAAAGATGGTTTGGCTTGGGTATTTGGGACAATGTATTAGGTAGGATTATATGTGGAGTTGTAGGATAGGCTTAGAAGATTAATGTTTCGAGGTGGTGGTTCAGCATTGTGAGTGGGGAGCAGGTTGAATTACACATTGAGTTTGGGTGGCTTTATAGCTTGGCTATCAATGAGATCCTGGATATCATGGCGGAGATGCATGCAACATTCCGTCTCATGCCCAGGGTGTCGGTGGTAAGCGCACTGTTTGTTGGCATCATAGTTTGGGCCATAAGGTGGCTGAGGTGGTGGGTTGTTCAAGGGCTTCAGATGCCCTTGATGGCTTAGAATGGTTAAGGCTTGGGATGAGGTCATATAGAGAGGGTCAAAGTTGCGGTGGGGGCGATTTGAGTTTCAGGATGAGCTAGCTTGGAAAGGGTCTTGAGGTAAGGCTGGGTCAATGGCATTAACAGAGGCATGAGAAGTATGAGTATGGAAGGTTTTCTTGGGTGGAGGAGCTTCTTCTTTCCCAATGAGCCCCAGGTTAATTCCTTTTTCAATCTGTAGCCCAGTAGCATGTAGGCATTTGAAATCGGTGATAGCTTGAGTGTAAATATGCTTGACATATTTGGACTGTAGACTATTGACTACTATCTTTACTTGATCTTCTTCAATGGGGCGGTTCTTCATCTTGGCGGCTTTTTTTCTCCATCTTGCCACAAAGGTAGCAAATTCTTCGTTCGGTTCTTGCTTGGTCATCTCCAAATCTCAAGTGGTTAGCTCAATCTGGACATTGTATGCATACTGCTTGACAAAAGCATTGGCAATTTCTGGCCAAGTATGATAGTGCACAAATTCCAAAGCGAGGAACCAATCGAGAGCGCTTCCTATGAGAGTTCATTGGAATAATTGAGCAATGAGCTCATCATTCAAGCCCATCGGCTTCAGGGTGTTGATAACATGGCGGACATGTCTGGTAGGGTTACCAGTCCCATTAAACTTCTCGATGTTTGGCATTTTGAACTTCTCAAGCAGTTGAGAATCTGGGAAAAGGCAAAGTCCTTCAAAGTCTAAAATTTGGTCCCCTTGGGAGCGGGCGAGAGCGTGTTTGATCTCCTTGACTTGCTTGGTCAATTCGGGATTTTCTGCCAATACCATTTTATGAGGATTCTCATCTTCTTCTTTGTCTTCAATATCTCTTACTGCTTTCTTGGCTAGCAAAGTGGTGATTTGAGCTTGGAGCTCAGCAATGATGGCGTCGTTGTTTAACATCTCTGAGATGGGAGTGGGAGCAAAGCTTGGTGAAGCTTTGGTTTTGGCAAATGATCGGGTTTGCTGAGAGGATGACCGCGAAGACCCAATAAGTGATTGGGACCGTTGCGGCAGAGGTGTTTTGACAAGTGAAGATGACAGACGGGATGGTTGTAAAGACCTTTGTTTGGTGTGGCTTCGGGTGTTATAAGAGTATAAAACTAGTTGTGGTTGCTTCTTTGACCTACCTATCGTGCCTACTTTTAAAAATAGAATACATGCGAGTTAGTACTTGGTTGTATAGGGTTAGGATTTGGGTTGGAAATCCCAACCCTTCTGCACAGAAAGAGATGTTACAACAATAATTTATACAGGGTGTGAGGAAGAACTTCAAAGTAAAATGTAGGAAAATTCTTAACATGCGGGTTCCTGTCTTATTTTGAAAAGTTCTATGGCTCTCTAACACATGTAAGATTTGGGTAGTCTCAAGGGTGCTCCATCGTCAAAGGGTGCAAGTCCACTCACCAACCCATCATAGGCAGTGATCGAATGATTCCCTTTTTGATATACCACTAGGTACAAGTGACTGTGGAGTTTGCTGGAACCCTTAACATAGCCCGTGACATGCCGGGATATTAGGTGAACTCAACAAGGTTGCCCACTCGATGCATATGATAAAAGAATTAGATAAAGCAAGTATTAATCATATGTTGAACTTTCTGGTTATGGCTCTCAAGTCCCTAGCAGAGTCGCCAAAATTGTAGACACCTCCCAAATGGGGCATCGCCATACAGATTGACCAATGTTTGTTCGGTTCCACTTCATAAACCAAGATCGTGGATATTCCCATGGCTAGGAACATCGCCATACGATGACGGTTATCATCAAAATAAAGTTGCCACCTAGTTTATAAAAGCTAGGAAAATCATATAGAGATTCCGGGTACGGGAGCCAAGAGTACAATAAAGGGAAGGTGTTTGGCACCCCTCTTTGCCCAGCCGTGAGACTGGCTCATATTTGTTCAACATATGATTAGTACTTGCTTTATTTAATTCTAAAACACATAATCTTATTATTAGCCTTTAACGGACAAGGTAAGCCAGAACAACAATTGAAACATTCATCAAAGTAGAAAGCAGACTCTTCAAGGGAATGGATCCCGCGACCGGTGAATTGATGTCACGACCGAGGGATCCTTCTGGATTAATGTATCTGTCGAAGAATCGACATCCCAGTCGATGTTCTTCCTCACACCAGAACAACTAATTAACAGAAAATCAAAATGCTAGAATTACAGTATAAAAACATAAAAAAGGATCAAACCATAGGCCCTTGGGCCTCACCACCTTGATCCCTCAATTGCTTGATTGCTTCGGATTGAAGGTAATTGACTGATTTGCTTATCGAAAACCCTACGGTTAGGGTTTGTACATCCGGGGTTTAATCGTCGGGTTGTGGTTGCCTTCGGGATATTAAGGCTTTTGTAAAGGGAGTATGAGAGAGTATTTCTGCAGAGTATTTTGACTTGAGAAGGTGAATTGTGTGTATTATTTTGAACCCTAAGTGCCTCTTTATATAGACAATTGGTGACTCACTCCGGCCAATCAAATTGTGTGCATCAAAAAGGTAGTTTAGGTGTAACGCCCCGAATTTTGGGTACGTTAAATGAGGCATTTATTGTATAATAAAGAGAGTCTGGCTCATTATTACATCATAAATACATCATAAGGAAAGGGTACATTTATTCAACAAGGAAGGAAACTAGGGTTCCTAATACTACTCTGCTTGCTCTTCCATCCTAGCAAGCTCCTCTGCTCCAAAAGCTTCCACGGTGTACATCTTATCCTGTTCATCTAAGAAGTCTAACACATTATACCGGCGTCGCCACCCATATAATATGTCAGGGTCACCAAAAAGGCAACACCGTGAGCTACAACGCTCAATAGGAAATCCTTACCCACCAACCTTAATTTACAAACAAGGCTATAATAAAACATCAATTTCCACATGATACATATATACACAGTTAACAATGACACATCCACATTCGTTAATCATCTATCGTTGGTGTCCAAGATTTTCGAGTTTCTCCTACGCGACTCATCGTAGACCGTGTCAACATTTCAACCTTTCAAAATCATTTGCATTGGCTCCGTACCGCGGATAACCAAGCTACACACCCAACCTTTTAAAATCATTTGCATTGGCTCCGTACCACGGATAACCAAGCTACACACCCAACCTCGGTTCCGCCGCGCCGGTCTCCCGAGTATCCTCACAATGGTTCCGTCGCGCCGGGTTCCCATTGGCACACACACAACCTCATAATGGTTCCGTTTTTCCCGGATCCCATTGGAACACACACACACCTCACACAATGGGCAAGTCCGGCCACATTGCGGATTCCAAAACTTTTCACTCTTTTCAAATATTTCTTTTACACACGCACACACACAACTCACATAATGCCACCCAAAATCGGTCATTATGTGCTTTCAAAATATTTTCTTCCTCGAAAACATTTCCCTTTATTAACCACACCCTAGGTGTCATGTTTCTACTTTCTCGGTTCTCGTGTCTCGTTTACATGCAAAGACTTCGCGGTAGGACAAAAGTAAGCAGGAATCATTCTAACAAGATCATCCAATTCTATATGACTTATCATGCTCAAGCATAACGCCACATGTACGGACGCCCTTGGAGTGTATCACTTATGCTTATTCAAAGCACAACGCCACATGTACGGACGCTTTTGGAGTGAAATCACTTATGCTTTTATCACACCACAAGTAATACAAGCAATTCATATATGCATACTCATAATCATCTTAAAGATCAAAATACAAATACTTCTATACAAACGATAAGTACGTAAGGATGAACTACATATAATTAGGAGTAGTAGATAGGGATAATCTACCGTTCTTTCTTAGAAATTCAAAACTACAACGTTATATTTGAGTAAGTAAGTAAGTAGGAAGTAAGTAAGGATTTTCTTACTTTATACTTGGGATGGAAGATAAGGATAACTACCTTACTTCTTGGCGGTAGTCGGCTACGGAAAGTCAGTTGGCGGTCGGACGGAGTAACTTCCTACGGTATGCCTTCGGGAGCTTCGAAAGAGAATGGTTTCTCTTGAAACTTCTTCTTGACTAATACTACTCTACTTTATGGATCGAAGGGTGGTCGAGCGGCGGTTTAGTGGCGGCTTTGGTTGAGTTTCTTGAAGAACTCAAGAACAACTCAAGAACATGAAGAACAAAGGAAGAACAAAGGAATTCTAGAGAGAAGGAAGAGCAAAGTTTGAAGGTGTGAGTTCAATGCTTGGATTGGGGTCCTATTTATAGAAAAACCTTGGCTCTCTCTCCTCTCTTCATGGCCGGCCCCCCTCTCTCTCTCCATACATCAAATTTTGACACATGTCATGAAATCTTTGAAAGATCAAAACCTAACCCTAGGCTTGCATGGCTAAGATTTGTCCTTGGATGGGATTTATGGAAGATTTGTTGGAAGAAAGGAGACAATGGTACAAGATTTGGTTTTAAACAAATCATAGAAGTACAAAGGGAGATAGATTTAGGCTAGGAAGAAAGATATCACCAAGGATTTGAAAAGACGAGAAAGATCAAGGATGGTACAACAAAAATCTCTCTCTCTCTCTCTCCTATCTCTCTCTCTCGGCCCATCTCTCTCTCTCTTTCTCTCTCTCTCTCTCTCTCTCTCTCTCGGCCTCTCTCTCCCCCTCTCTCGCGGAAATCTCTCTCTCTCTCTCTCTCACAAATACACTTATATATATATATAAATGCAAGAAAGAACAAGAAAAGTACAAAGTACAAGATTCTTTCCAAATCCAAAACCAATAAACAATCCTAATTAGACACATGTCCCATTAAATAAATAAACTAGTGTACTAATGTACTCTAGGAAGATCAACTCCCCAATAAATTAATCCAATTGGGTACAAAATTCCAATATAAAATAATAAAAGAGTACTTAGGAGAATCTTAGGCCTTAAAGGCTACTAAGGCTATTACGTACTTTTATAATAAAATAACATGTACTTTATCACATGGGGTTTAAGAAAAAGATTAGTTTAATAAACCCATGTACTTGGTTGAAAGAATAAGTCTATTACCCATTGGATAATAAATCTCCTAACATTTACTGTCCAATGGACAATAGCTACAAGGAAACTTTTATAATAAAATAATCAAAGTTGTCCTTTTTAAAGCATGTGACAAAAGCCCTATATTTAAATATAGGTGTGGTACCAAGTACCCCAATTAAATAAAAGGCTAGGATTCTCCCCATTAGTTTATAATAGAGTACAAGTACTAGTTTAATAAATAAAGTACTTTGGAAATCTAGGGTTTAGATATACTCCAATAGTTTAATGCATAAAAGTACATGGAAAATCCATACTTGATTATTTTAAACAAACTTTGTACTTTGTTGGAAGATTTGGGCTATTACCCAATGGATAATAATTTCCCTAGCAGTTAATAACCAAAGGATAAAAGGAGTACAAGTACTTTTTATTAAAATAAAATTTTGAAAAGACTACATGTACTTTTTAAAAAAAAGTTTATTGTCCAATGGACAAAAATTACCCTAACTATTATGGACCAATGGGTAAAGGCAAAAGGTTCAAAAGGTTCATCTAGTAACTAGGTGAGTTGGTTGCTCGGTTCCTCCAAGTAGTCGGTTAGAAACTAACTACATTGGTCAAGTAGGGTTTCGAGTCGAGACCAAAATCTAACTATGACGAAAATTAACAAGGATTCATATAGCCACGTAAGAGAAATTAAGTAATTCAAATAAAATTCAAATATTTAACGAAATTTTTATTGACCAAAATTTAGGGTCGTTACAATCTATCCCCCTTAAAACAATTTCGTCCCCGAAATTGGCGCGCGACTACAGATTAGACTTAGGTCGCTAAACCGATCTCGGAATCATCGTCTATCCCCCTTAAAGATTGGAGTAGATCACCATCAATCGAATTAAGCCTCATCATTTGCTTAACGAGATGGGGTTGAAGTTGCTTCTGCCGTTGAACAGCTTGCCTCGTCGTACGCCTTTGATAAGGTCTCCACCGTAAATAACAACGCCAAATGCAAAACTTCTACCAAATCATCATGCGGACTAGTATCTTACGATCCTTTCCCACTTCACGATATTAAATCCATTTCCAAAACAAAATTACTTCTAACATCGTAAAGCGTAAGCTCTCCATTGAACATCAGCAGGTAAGCCCTACGATACTCTTCAGTATTCGCAAAGGCACTGAAGGAACCTTTGCAGTCACGGAAAATAGACCTTCCTAACCTCTCACAGTCTAAGCGTGCCTTCTTTCTTCTTCTCGAACAATGCCGGTGCTTCCCATGGTGACGTACTCGGCCTAGTAAATCTTTTGTACATCAGCTCTTTTGATTGGGTCTTAAGCTCTTTGAGTTCAGCAGGGTCATTTGATACACTGCCATAGAGATTGGTGTCATCCCCGGTTGGATTCTATGGAGAAGTCTATCTCTCCTAGGGGTGGTAAGCCAGGAAGCTCTTCAGGGAAAACATTGGCGTATTCACAACGATGTGTGGTAATCCCACTTCCATTCTATTGGCTTCTTCCAATTGGAGACTAGCGAGCCATCCAAAAGGTTAATCCTGCCACTTCGATCTTTTCGTCACTGCACTTACTGTCCGTCTATCCCCCTTAAAAGGAATCGAGTCCCTTCTAGGGTATAAGCTGTCACCATCCTTTGATGGCAGTCTATGATTGCTTGACGTGCAGATCGCCAGTCCATCCCCAGGATTACGTCGAAATTCTCCATGTCGATCACTCGAAGGTCGCAAGTTAGGCGCAGGTTGGCTACTCCTAATTCGCACTCTCAACACACAAGACTAACAGCTACACTCCCCCTAATGGCGATGTTATCTTTTAACACGCACTTAAGGGTCCTGTTTCTCGTGCTAGTGCAGCTACGCAGGCAGTAAATATAAGGGAATGCGATGCTCAAACTTGTACGCAGGTACTATACAATAGTAATGTACCTTGGATCACGGAGGGATCCTGCTCTTGTTCCTCAGTCTGCAGCGCAAAGATACGCCCTCCAGTGCCTTGTTGGAATCCCATGGGCTGCTGTTCCTTGCTCTGCCCATTCTGCTGCTGTGATAGGCCCTCCGAGTTTTGCTTCACAAAATCGGCTTGTCCAACTTGTTGAGCTTTCTGATTCCCAAGGTTCCCATTCCTCCTCTTTTGAGGCTGCGGGCAGTTGCACCTAATGTGGCCCATAGCATGACAGTTGTAACACTGAGCTGCTGCTATGTCTTGACCACCTCTCTGTGGTTCATCACGCCTTGGCGTAGCAATCTTCCAGGGTTGGTTGTTTTGAGTCGGATTAAAGGATTTGGCAGGGTAGGGTCCATGGTTGTTATTGGATGGTTGGGTTCGGATTGGTCCACCGGCATTGCCTGTCGCCTTCCTCCATCGAGTTTTGAAGTCAGCCTCCTCGCTTTCCAGGCGGAGAGCACACTGAACCACACCATTATAGGTGGTAAAGGCCTGTGCCACTATGGCCCTTTGAGCGGTAGTCAGCCCCCACTCGAATCTTCTTGCCTTCTTGTCTTCGGTTGCCACAGTGGTTGGGGCGTAACGGGATAGCTCTTCAAATTTGGCCGCGTACTGGGTTACGGTCATCGTCCCTTGTTTCAGGTTCATAAATTCCTGCTCTTTAGCTAGGCGAAGGGGTGTGGGGAAGTACTTGTCGAGAAATAGGGTCTCGAACTCGGCAAAGGTCATGGTGGCTATGGCATGGGTGGCCTCCATTAACTCCCACCAGTAGCGGGCTTCTCCCTTCAGCTGGTACGTGGCTAAGGCCACACGGTCTCCGTTCCGGGTGATCTCCAAGGTGTCCAAGATCACCTTGGTTTCTTTCAGCCAGGCTTCAGCCACGGTGGGGTTGGTATCTCCATTGAAAGTCGGGGGTCGACGTTTGCAGAACTCGTTCATCGCTCGGGTTCGGGTCATGGGTCCATCGTCATGGTTTTGGTTTTGACGGTTGGCATTCAAGGCAGCTATGAACGCTTGCATGACTTGGGTTAGGTCGGGGTTTGCGTTTGAGGGTTCTCCGTTATCGTGTCCTAGTCCACCGCGTCGGCTTACCATCTACAAGTGGAAATTGAAAGGGAGAGGTTTAGTCTACCGAATCGATTTCCCTTTTGTAAAAGGCGCTTCCTACTAAGGGTCAAATAGTATGCAACGGTAAAACAAAGCAAGCTTTTTTTTTTTATAAATAAGAACATCTTACAACATAAGCATAGAATTACAAACATAAACATAGAGTTCTACTACAAAACAAATAGATTAGAACACAATTTCCTACTACAAGCTAAAACGATCCTAATCCTTAACATTCTACATCCCGAAGGATTACAACGGTTACTAGGTTTATTCTAGGTGCGCCTTTGGCCTTCGCGGATCTTTTAGGGCTTCATCCTCCTTGAGATTCTATCCGCAAGGTTTTCTTCCTTAGTCACCTCATTGGCGTCCTTATCATCTTCGACTTCTTCCTCCGTAATTCCAACCTCAAAGTTCTCCATCGGGGGTAAGACACCGAAATACTCATGGAAAGCAGACAGGATCGGAAACATTTTCGAAAACCAGGGGTCCTCCTCCACGGGAATAGGGTTATACTGCTGTACCCTCATGAAATCTCATTTTTCTGCGAGTATAGCAGCAATGAAGTTGGGATTCTCCACTAGTTGAGTTGTCATAGCTTCTATGGCGTCCTTGAGTTGGCAAGCTCCAACCAATAGGTTAACTAGGTGGTTCATCTACAAGTAAAGGTTTCAACCTCAATTAGTAACAGAGTTTCATTAACTCTAAACAAAACTCTTGAGTTTCTAAGTCCCACATTTGATTCTTGATTTAAGTCATCATCCAATTGTTCGGGAATTCCCAGCTCGGCCGTACTGCCAATTTCTGTGCCTTGCTTCAATCCGAAGATTGTTTTGACAGAATTCCACCCAATTTGGGACGGTAAACTTAAATTCAATTCACGTTCGTGCAACGGTCACACTTATCTCGTGGTTCTACCCATTCTACCCATGGCTGAGGTTTTGAACCTAAAGCTCTGATACCAAGTTGTAACGCCCCGAATTTTGGGTACGTTAAATGAGGCATTTATTATATAATAAAGAGAGTCTGGCTCATTATTACATCATAAATACATCATAAGGAAAGGGTACATTTATTCAACAAGGAAGGAAACTAGGGTTCCTAATACTACTCTGCTTGCTCTTCCATCCTTGCAAGCTCCTCTGCTCCAAAAGCTTCCACGGTGTACATCTTATCCTGTTCATCTAAGAAGTCTAACACATTATACCGGCGTCGCCACCTATATAATATGTCAGGGTCACCAAAAAAGCAACACCGTGAGCTACAACGCTCAATAGGAAATCCTTACCCACCAACCTTAATTTACAAACAAGGCTATAATAAAACATCAATTTCCACATGATATGTATATACACAGTTAACAATGACACATCCACATTCGTTAATCATCTATCGTTGGTGTCCAAGATTTTTGGGTTTCTCCTACGTGACTCATCGTAGACCGTGTCAACATTTCAACCTTTCAAAATCATTTGCATTGGCTCCGTACCGCGGATAACCAAGCTACACACCCAACCTTTTAAAATCATTTGCATTGGCTCCGTACAACGGATAACCAAGCTACACACCCAACCTCGGTTCCGCCACGCCGGTCTCCCGAGTATCCTCACAATGGTTCCGCCGCGCCGGGTTCCCATTGGCACACAATTGCATTGGCTCTGTAGCGCGGATAACCAAGCTACACACCCAACCTTGGTTCCGCCGCGCCGGGTTCCTATTGGCACACAATTGCATTGGCTCCGTACCGCGGATAACCAAGCACACACCCAACCTCGGTTCCGCCGCGCCGGGTTCCCGAGTATCCTCACAAGGGTTCCGCCGCGCTGGGTTCCCATTGGCACACACACAACCTCACAATGGTTCTGTTTTTCCCGGATCCCATTGGAACACACACACACCTCACACAATGGGCAAGTCCGGCCACATTGCGGATTCCAAAACTTTTCACTCTTTTCAAATATTTCTTTTACACACGCACACACACAACTCACATAATGCCACCCAAAATCGGTCATTTTGTGCTTTCAAAATATTTTCTTCCTCGAAAACATTTCCCTTTATTAACCACACCCTAGGTGTCATGTTTCTACTTTCTCGGTTCTCGTGTCTCATTTACATGCAAAGACTCCGCGGTTGGACAAAAGTAAGCAGGAATCATTCTAACAAGATCATCCAATTCTATATGACTTATCACGCTCAAGCATAACGCCACATGTACGGACGCCCTTGGCGTGTATCACTTATGCTTATTCAAAGCACAACGCCACATGTACGGACGCCTTTGGAGTGAAATCACTTATGCTTTTATCACACCACAAGTAATACAAGCAATTCATATATGCATACTCATAATCATCTTAAAGATCAAAATACAAATACTTCTAAACAAACGATAAGTACGTAAGGATGAACTACATATAATTAGGAGTAGTAGATAGGGATAATCTACCGTTCTTTCTTAGAAATTCAAAACTACAACGTTATATTTGAGTAAGTAAGTAAGGATTTTCTTACTTTATACTTGGGATGGAAGATAAGGATAACTACCTTACTTCTTGGCGGTAGTCGGCTACGAAAAGTCAGTCGGCGGTCGGACGGAGTAACTTCCTACGGTATGCCTTCGGGAGCTTCGAAAGAGAATGGTTTCTCTTGAAACTTCTTCTTGACTAATACTACTCTACTTTATGGATTGAAGGGTGGTCGAGTGGCGGTTTAGTGGCGGCTTTGGTTGAGTTTCTTGAAGAACTCAAGAACAACTCAAGAACATGAAGAACAAAGGAAAAAAAAAGGAATTCTAGAGAGAAGGAAGAGCAAAGTTTGAAGGTGTGAGTTCAATGCTTGGAATGGGGTCCTATTTATAGAAAAACCTTGGCTCTCTCTCCTCTCTTCATGGCCGGCCCCCCTCTCTCTCTCCATCCATCAAATTTTGACACATGTCATGAAATCTTTGAAAGATCAAAGCCTAACCCTAGGCTTGCATGGCTAAGATTTGTCCTTGGATGGGATTTATGGAAGATTTGTTGGAAGAAAGGAGACAATGGTACAAGATTTGGTTTTAAACAAATCATAGAAGTACAAAGGGAGATAGATTTAGGCTAGGAAGAAAGATATCACCAAGGATTTGAAAAGATGAGAAAGATCAAGGATGGTACAACAAAAATCTCTCTCTCTCTCTCTCCTATCTCTCTCTCTCGGCCCATCTCTCTCTCTCTCTCACAAATACACTTATATATATATATATATATATATATATATAAATGCAAGAAAGAATAAGAAAAGTACAAAGTACAAGATTCTTTCCAAATCCAAAACCAATAAACAATCCTAATTAGACACATGTCCCATTAAATAAATAAACTAGTGTACTCATGTACTCTAGGAAGATCAACTCCCCAATAAATTAATCCAATTGGGTACAAAATCCCAATATAAAATAATAAAAGAGTACTTAGGAAAATCTTAGGCCTTAAAGGCTACTAAGGCTATTAAGTACTTTTATAATAAAATAACATGTATTTTATCACATGGGGTTTAAGAAAAAGATTAGTTTAATAAACCCATGTACTTGGTTGAAAGAATAACTCTATTACCCAATGGATAATAAATCTCCTAACATTTATTGTCCAATGGACAATAGCTACAAGGAAACTTTTATAATAAAATAATCAAAGTTGTCATTTTTAAAGCATGTGACAAAAGCCCTATATTTAAATATAGGTGTGGTACCAAGTACCCCAATTAAATAAAAGGCTAGGATTCTCCCCATTAGTTTATAATAGAGTACAAGTACAAGTTTAATAAATAAAGTACTTTGGAAATCTAGGGTTCAGATATACCCCAATAGTTTAATGCATAAAAGTACATGGGAAATCCATACTTGATTATTTTAAACAAATTTTGTACTTTGTTAGAAGATTTGGGCTATTACCCAATGGATAATAATTTTCCTAGCAGTTAATAACTAAAGGATAAAAGGAGTACAAGTACCTTTTATTAAAATAAAATTTTGAAAAGACTACATGTACTTTTTAAAAAAAAGTTTATTGTCCAATGAACAAAAATTACCCTAACCATTATGGACCAATGGGTAAAGGCAAAAGGTTCAAAAGGTCCAAAAGGTTCAAAAGGTTCATCTAGTAACTAGGTGAGTTGGTTGCTCGGTTCCTCCAAGTAGTCGGTTAGAAACTAACTACATTGGTCAAGTAGGGTTTCGAGTCGAGACCAAAATCTAACTATGACGAAAATTAACAAGGATTCATATAGCCACGTAAGAGAAATTAAGTAATTCAAATAAAATTCAAATATTTAACGAAATTTTTATTGACCAAAATTCAGGGTCGTTACATTAGGGTTAGAAGATCTCTACTCGAATCTCTTTTTGTAGCCCGAACGAAACGAAAAAAGGCTGCTAGGGTTTTGAGCATCATATCAAACGATAGACAAAACAATCTAGAATCTGAAAAAAGGACGATCTGGCGGCCGAGGAATGGTTCTCGCGGGCGAGGGATCAAATTCTCAGGGAGATTTTCAAACAACATGTTTCATGGGTGAAAGAATGATGTAGAAGCTGTTTGATCAATATTACGGCCGATAGATGTATTTTCCTACGATGCTGTATTTCTATCTGAAAGGCTATTTAACTTTAAATTGGGTCCTCTAAGTGGCTAAAAATACTCACCAAAAGTCCTAAGGTTTATGAGAAGTCAACCAACAATCACATGTATCCATTCATCATCGGGATGGTCCCCAAAGTGGGACTTGAAATAATCCTTAGGCCAAATTGGGGTGTCTACAAACCCCTATCCCCCGATCTCGCCGTTCTCCTGGTCCGATCTCGGTCGTCAGTTCACTTATTCGATTCTGCTATTGGCGGGTTGTTGGATTCGCCGATTTTGCCTAATGACATGGATTTCTAAGGGTGTTCTCGCATCTGACATGGCTCCCGCCTAGGTCTTTGTCGGTGGACCTGGGTTTTGCTTAACGGCTTGGTTGTAGCTCCCGCGGTAGTTGTTCGCTGGGTTCCGGCTTCGCTACGTCGTTGGGTGACCAGTGGTGGTTTGGTGGTGGACGATGGTGGCTGTTGGGTGGTGGGTGCTATGCTACTAGATTGGTTTGGGCAGCTGTGGGTGGTGGTCTGATCCGTTGTGTTTGTTTAGGTCGTTCGAGTGCAGGCCGTAGCTCCGTCGGGTTCGGTGGTTGGCGGTGTTTTTGCTGGTCGGCGGTGGGGTGAACAGTGATCTTGGGTAGGTTTTGGTTTTCTTTTGGGCTGTGTTGTATTGTTATATTATGGGCCTTTGGCCTTTTCGTTGTTTGTGCTTCATTGTATTATTTGGATTTTGGCCCTTAGGTTTTTTGGGCTTTGGCCCTTGGGTGTACCTTCCAACTTTTGGTTGGAATTCTCTCTTTTCTTCTAATAAAATGTTTGCTTCGCATTTCAATAAGAAAAATGACAAGCCTCTATCCGCCGAACAGGTAAGGCACATGTCGGACCCAAAAAAGCCGATCAGACCGGACGAGGAAGGGGAGAATGAAGAGGGAAATCTAGAACTAATTGGAGAAAGAAGATGGAAAAGTGAAGAACAAAATCGATCGGATTGGGGAAGGGGAAATAGGAGGCAAGAGCCAATCGTCGTGAACATGAGATGAGAGGGGGAAACCCTTGTGTTCAATGGGGAGGGGCTGACGGAGATAGGGGGGTCAAGCAAAAGGGAAGCATGGCCGATCTATGGAAGTGTCCAGTGACATGGGGCAGGCCTAAGGATGGTAGGCGTTTAGTAGAGGGCAAGAGAAGCAGCGTAGCTGGTCGGATAAACAGTTGCCTGAGCATAAGAACTAGCGGATAGTCGCTGGCCGGATTGTGCCCATTGAAAACGGCAACCAACGCAAATGAAACATCCAAAGCTAGCGCTCTGGGCTATGGAGGACCCCAAGAACTAGCGCATAGCCGCTGGCCGGATTGCACAAATTGACAACGACGACCGACGCAGATCAAACATCCAAAACAAGTGCCATGGGATGTGGAGGGTGGTAGATGTGGCCGATCACCCAATGCCGGAGGTGAGCTGCACAGTTGTGGTGGTTTGAGAGATGCTTATTTATGGAGTGGAGGGATGGGCAGAGGCAGAAAACGGCTGGGGAGGAGGCGGGGTAGCCTTCCCCCAAACCCTAAAAACCTGTGGCTTGTTTTGTACGCAAGGGAGAAAGGTTTTTCGCCTAGAGAGAGAAAGTTTTCTATCTTTTAGTCCAACTCCTTCTTCATTAAGCCATTTGATTTGCATCGAAATATGAGAAGGGTTTAATCTGATGGATTGAATTTCATGTTGTGTCAAAATGGCACCAAACTGGTGCTATAGCATTGCTTTTTTTTATTATAACTTTTTCACATTATACAGAGTTAAAATGACTTTGTGATTGCCATTTTGATACAAATGGGTGGACTTTGCTGTTGTGGTGGAGCTACTTTGTTATCATTAACTGCGTGACTATGTTAAAAAAAATATTATTCTATTAGCGTAAAGTAAGTTTAATAGTAATATTCTTGTTCGTACCTTCTTCTTATTGTATCGGCAAAATAAAGATTTTATTAACCATTGAAACTAGTTACAGCGATTAAACAAAACCGAAGAGTGGTGGCCTTACAACGAGGAAAAACTAGCAATCCAACAAAGTTAAATTCCCAGCCCTTGACATTCATTTAGCCTCTAAGGACCCGGAAAAAGGGAAAGGGGGAACCAACCAATGGTTGAAAATACCTACAGGGCTAAAAGCACAAACCCAAGAAAAAAAATTCAAAAATGAACCCAAAGGCCCATCTCCCACCCAAAACTACCCTAGCACTAGTGCCAAAACCCTAAAAGCCACTGCCTCCATCCTGCTACCAAACACCACCACCTGAAAGACCTACCGAGGCTGAGAGAAGATCTGGATCTTGACAAAACCGACCAACAACGACGAACCACTAGCTACCACCACCAAGGAAAAGTCATACCCTCTTCAAGATGTCCACATAGATCGCTGCCACACGCCGCCGCGTCAAGATCCCCCTTTGAAAGCAAGAGCAGCCGCAAATCTACAGCACTCCGGACAAAAGGACCACAACCAACAGCAGCCAAAAAACCTCCCCTTAACCATTAGGCCTGAACCGACGAACCCCAAGAGATAAGCTCGGACAAAAGTTTTGTCAACCAATCCACCACTAAACCACCGGCCACACCTCGCCGTTAAGCCCAAACTAGTATCATCAAGAAAGAATACGGTGGGTAGCTGGAGGGAACAGAAATGGACAAAGAAAGAATGAGGAGTAGGAACCATCGGAAGTCGGCAATAGGAGGAACCTAGAATAGGGGAGAGAAAAGAGAAAGAGGGAAGGAGAAGAGAAGAGGGAAAGGAGAGAAAAGAGGAAGAAGAAGTTCGAGCGGTGTCGAATTACATTATGGCCGTTGACTTACACGTTTAACAATGTTCTGTAATAATCTCAAGAAGTAGACGCAAAAAGAAGGGGGTAAGGGGTGAAACCATAATGTAGTTCGACACCGCTCTTTTATACTGTTGTTTTTATTTTGTTTTTCTATTGTCTCTTTAGAACAATGATTTGTTGTCTGATCTCTGAGAGTTATGTCTCTCATTTTTTAGAGTTACTTTCGTCTTTGGACGAAATAATTTTGTCTACAGATTAAGCTATTTAAGACGATATTGTTTCACAATGTTCTTTAAGTTGAAAAAAAACTGTATAGAGCGAGAAAATGGATTATTAGATAAGAGAAGCGAAGAGGACATTTGCGCTCCCAAAATTGAACGCTTATTTCATAGATATGTGGTGTTTCGACACCGTTCGAACAAGATTGTATCGTTAGAGGCTTAGTTAAAGCAACTCGTGAAATGCAAAATATCTTAGATTTCTAAAAGGGAGCACTCTTGATGAGACATCCATTATGGCTCATTCACTAGATCGCGAGTATATATAGAGAGAAACAAGTACAAAATAGAGAACATCTTTGGCCCAAAGCAAGCATAAAAGAGGTAGTGAAAGTAGAAAATACTTGCATTACATTCAGCCAGATGTCCATAATTGATGCTAATGTTATTAAAAAATGAGAAAGAGAAAAAGATAGCTACGGGGGCAACAATCCCCCCAGAAAAGAGTCAGATAGGTTGATGGCATTTGGTGCTCTAGCTGTAAGCGCCAGGTCTTCTCGTGGGGCCTCACCTAACTTGGCCTACAGATCGGTCACTTGCTTCCGTGCAGGCTCTAGCTGATTTGCCAGCTAACGAATCCGTTGTTGAACAGCTGACCTACTCTGATTTGAAGCTCTAATCTTTTCGCCTCTCCTTCTCATACAAGAAATATCAAACCCAAGTGGCAAAATATCTACCAAAGAGGCAAGATCGTGAAGAAGGAAAGCATAATTCTGGTGGGGAGAGTCTCCTCTCATTAATGGTAGGGGAATGCAAAAAGCTGCAATGGTACACAAAGAGGCACAATGGCAGGCGAATAGGCACACCATATTGAACCATCGCAACTTTTCCGATTCACTCAAATGCAATGATATAGCGCACGCACGCAGTAGCACACGTACTGCATGCGAGCGTAAGGGCAATTGTAGGTGCGGTCAAAATTATGACCATTAACACGAGAAAAAGTTTGACTAGCCAACCACAAAGTCATGCATGGAATGGTCGCGAAAGCAACACGTGGCTAGCTCACTCAAAAGAAGAGCTGGTGTAGCAAGGCACATAGATGGGCCCTCACGAGGCCGAATAGGCTCATGGGGGCAAAAAAAGGCTACGAGAGTCACCAGCGACCTTGGGAGTAGGCATGCAACTAGGCAAGGTAGTGACAAATCCCGTAAATGCAGCGTAGCGGGTCCTGTCACATGAGGTAGCAACAGAGTCCCGTCAGCAAAGGTAGCAGCAAGGTCCTATCAGCGAAATTAGAGGCAGGGTCCTATTAACGGTAGGGTCTCGTCACTAAACGTAGTAGTAGGGTACTGTCAGCAAAGGTAGCGACGGGGTCCCATCTGCGAAGGCAATAGCAGGTTCTCGTCTGCAACACATTAGCGACCAAAGGGGTCCCGCGAGGGTCTTGTAACCTAAGGGCTCCCACAAAGATTTCTGGCCTTTAAGTATAAATAGCAGTTGTTGTATTCATTTATGCATAGACTAGAGAGAGAAAATTTCTATCATGAAGATGTTTTGGCCTGCGAGACCCATCGCAAAGGCATTCTAGTCAGCGAGAACCATCATGAAAGGACCTCGACCTGCAAGGCTTGATTAAGGAGCTTGAGACGCGAGAAGGGTCAAGTTGTTTAAAGTTCACCCAGATGTCTAACGCACGCCCTGATCCAAGACCGGAGGGGCCTTGTTAATACATGGTCGTGTTAGGGTCGCGACCCTGCTCCCGCGGGGAATTGACAGGAATCTAGTGGTTTGGTCGCTTAGGGAGAAGGACCATCGCGAGGAGGGCATGCCCGCGGGTTGTGCTCGAGCGAGATGACCTCACCCTCATGACCATGAGGTACGGAAGAAAAACATGTTAGGATTTTACTAGGCCTGACCAAGGCCCAGATACGTATAAATACCAGACATTCCCTCTGACTTGAGAAATCTGCCCATACCTCACGCGAAAAAGACAGGGACACGCTGCCTTCTCTTCTATGCTCCTGCTTCATCCTTCACCCCACCAGATCACTCATCTATTCTCTTTCCTAATCATCTACCAATTGTACCTCTCCAGGTCACATAGATTCACACGTCAGCTACCTACTGCGAGATTCACGAACCTACATCAGGCGACTTTACTAGGGAGGTGTATTTTTGGTTTATGGTCGATACACGATCTAGAAGCGACATAGAAACTCTTCAAGCGTGAGCCATGCAACGTGAAGATAAAGTATTGGAAGAAGTCCGAGCTAGTCAAGGACCAAGAGGGTGTAGACATCCCATTTGGTAGTCTGTAATGCTTAGGCCTCCCACTAAGCGGTCGCCCAATGATGAGAATGTTGCTTTCGATTATGGTTGTTCACAAGAGGTGATCTTGATGCATAGATGTCTGAAGATAACCTTTCGTCGTTGCTTTTGTTACAAATTACGTCAAAACATTTTATCGAGTCATAAAGCTTTTTCAAGTTGTGTTGTGTTTTGTGCTGAGTCATTTTCAAAATTATATTAAGGCCTTTTTTATTCAATAAATGATTTGTTTTTGTCCCTTAAATACCTTGGAATGAGTAAAAGTGTGTGGACACGTGTTTTGGCTCTAATAACATCTTTAATCTTCAATTTAGTCTGCTTTTAGTTCAATTTTCACATCTTTAATCTTCAATTTAGTCTGCTTTCAGTCCAATTTTCAAAAACTAAACTTCCTTATTTTAATGGTTGCATTCCACCATCATCTAGTAATTTCAAAACACTTTTTATTGATATATAATAAGCCTCAATCCGATTTGAAACGAGAGTGATGCGAGGATTTTACCAAAATGATTCATTTCCTTACCAACTGAGGGCATAATTGTCATATCTTTTAATTTACAAAATATTTTTAATCCAAATCAATTGGGTTAGAAAGTAGACTCAACAAGCTTTTCAACAGTCCGAAGAACGCATAAATATGAGTTTGGAAGTATCCAAAGCAAGCCCGCAAAGTTTGACCTTTTCTGCAAACCCAGAACCCGAATCAAGGCCAAAGCTGGGACGGCACTGGGCCAAAGCCAGGGTGGCTTTGGCCTTTAAAACGGCCTCATTTCATGTGCAAAAGTGCTAGACTTCATACTTTAGGTGTTTTCTTAGTCCCACATCGAAAATTTAACTTGTTTTTTCCCGCAAACAAAGCCTTTAAAATGGCCTCGTTTCATGTGCAAAAGTGCTAGACTTCATGCTTTAGGTGTTTTCTTAGTCCCACATCGAAAATTTAACTTGTTTTTTCCCGCAAACAAGCCTATATAAACCCTTCACCTCCATAGGTTTTAACTCGTTCAGAACATTCATTCAAAAAACATTTAGAGCTCTCTTTCAGAAAGTTCAGTTTTGCTCAAAAGTTCGTTCATTGCTTGAGAGCTAGTTGAGATTTCGTAGCGTTCGAGCATATAAAGCTTTCTCTACGCCGTTAGGCTGCCGAAAGCATCTTGCATCAAGGTTGCTCCCCTACAAACAATCTAGTTCCAATCTTCGCTCAGTTCCTGAGGGTTATTCGCTTGGTCTCGAGGAGTCAAGGTATGTCGTTCATTTTTATTTTCTTTATTGTCTAGTTTAGTTCAGTTTAGCTACTATTTAATTTGTAGGGGGATGAAAACAATTGATGCTTCGGATCACCTTGGATTGCAACGGCTTATTCGTGCCTTTTCACCGGAACCCTAATTCGTCGCCGGAACCCTAATCTGCAAAATAGACAGGGGGTGAGTGCACCTCTGCCTCTCGTGGCAAAGGCCCTCCGATGGTAAAGTTAGTATCACGTACTAGTTAATAAACCCTAATTATCAGTAGGAGAATATAAGAATGCAACATATTCGGTACCTTTTTCCTCTAGGTTTACCTTATATTTATAGATTTGCGTATGCTTGCTGCCCAAGCATCCCTGTTGCCCTAGGATTCCTATCTCGTATAGGAAACCCTGGATATCAAGGATTCTCGTTTTCCTTATCAATTCATTATAAAAGAGCCCTTTTAGGATTCTTTTCCATTAAAAGCCGAACATCCCATTCTCGTTGGGTATCTTTCTCAGATCCTATATTCTTGGGATCTCATCCATGACTATTCTGGAATCTTCCAGAGTACTCCCTCTGCTCTTGCGCTTGATTGGAGCTCTTTCCTTGTTTGGCTGTATCGTAGCCGAACAGTCTGCTTGGACCAGCTACTTCACATGTAACTTGGTCCAATGTAATCGGAATGTCTCTATCTGCCGAACAGTTAGTTTACACCGATGACTTCTGATGTTATTGGCCCTTATCGCCATTCAACTCACTGCTCGGCGATAAGTCCTGTCCAATCTTTCACGTGCTCTTATACATCACGTGTTTGGCAACTAGATGTATCTGTTCGGGAATACCTCCCTACAATTGCTCCCCAGTTTTGCCATTTTGCCTCTGTCCGGGGGCAGCTGGTAAAACTTACCTTTTGAACTAAGCTTTCAACTTCTTTAGATCTCGTGCAGACATGTCACTAATTCTTTTTGGCGTTTTAATCATCATGCCGTCTCGAGGCAGGAACTCCACGTGGTGTCTTTCGTACGCTTTTGCATTTAACTCTGTCTGACGTTTCATAAACGGCGTCTGAATGGCCATCCATTGAGACTTCTCTTTTCCCGTTACTTTTCATGTAACGGCGTAAGATGAGTCGTTTCATCTCCGTTGCTTTTTCTTTTAACCCCTAATGGGATACTTTTGGGTTTTCCACCCAAAATTCGAATCCTCTCTTTCTCTCTCTAAAACCAGGGAAAAGTCATCCATCTTTCATCCGCCATTGCTGTCGTCCGCATCCTTGATTGTATCTCAGGCAACCACTGCAATAGCTTCGTAAGACTTCTTATTCTTGTTCCTTCTTGTGTCATATTCTGAGATTCGATCCAGATTTTGGTTTTATAGGGTTTTGATTGCACCTAGTCTCTGATTTTATCCTGCCCATTTCTTTCATATCCATGGCGGATGATAATGAAAACCGTCCAAAATCAAGCAAGTTTAGGAAACTCTGTGAAACCCCAACTGCCATGGCGGCATTTAGGACTGAGTATAGCATCCTTGATAACGTGGGGCTCAAACTCGCCCCTTTGGGAGCAGATAGGGATAGTGGCTCATGGGATAGAATGTGTATCCCAATCGTGGCCATTAAAGAAGGTGGAGTCCGATTTCCCCTTCACCCATTACTCCGCCAGATCCTAAACTGGTACCGTCTCACCCCCATGCAAGTATCAACAAACGTTTTTAGGCTGAAAATGGGAGTAGTGGCTTTGAATAGGATTCTGGGGACCCAGCTAGGAATTTGGGACATTCAGTGGTGGTACAACATTGTATTAAACCCTGAATATAACACTTACTACTTCAAAGTTAGAAGGGCAGAAAAGCGTCTCGTGCTGAACCTGCCAAACTCTGCTCGGGATCATGAAATCGATTTCCTCTATGTCACTGGAGGATTCGAACCATTGGGGGAAGATGGTCAAGTGGTGGGCCTCCATTGCCCCCACATATAGGGATACCCACGTATGCTCCTGATTTTCTATTTGTGCAATTTTGTGTTTTCCTTTGTTACTGTACCTGTTGCTTATCTTCAACTTCTGTTTATGCTTTTGACTTGCAGCGAAAAATGCTAACAGGCATCCAAGACGTGAACCAATCTACATCCGAACAACAGAGATTAACAGGGTTCTGAAATATACAGGTGAACCCGGCACCCCGATAGCTGGTCGGGGTCGTAACGCGGACGTTCTATTGGGGTACGATCCCACATACAGAGGGGTTATTGACAGAAGACTTGCCAACCCGAGCACCAGCGCTGCCTCAACCTCAACTGCTCCCCAACCGAGGAATTCAAGATCCAAAGCCGACGTGACTTTTGCCGGACAGCCAGGTGAAGTTCCAATCTCTGAAGGCATCCCTCTCCCTCGCGTTGTACTCAGAAGGTCCTCCCAATGCCAAGCCGAACAGGTAGCTGCTGACCGGGATACCAGTCAATCATCCTCATCTGGTTACTCCCCATCTCCTCTAAGATCTGGTACGATGTCTCGACAACCTATGGATCTGAGCTCTCTTTTGATTGTGACATCTCGAGGACGTGGAGCTGGTCGGGTGGCCTCTACCGGGAACGCTCCTCCTGCACCTCGTCGCAACAGAGGAGGTTCTTCCCACTCCCCTTCTTCTAATCGAGGAGTGGATACCGCTCTCAATGTCGGTGATGTCCACCAAGATAAACGGCCTAGATCTGAAGACCAATCTGGCACTGCTTCTCAGGCTAATACAAAAACCCATCACCCCCTGTCACCAACTACTCAAGTACTTCCCCAGACATGGACTCCCCCATTCACTTGGGGAGACCGTCCTGTTCACGTCAGGGACAGTGCTAGTTCGTCAGAAACAGCACTTGCCCTAGCTCAGGGGTTGCTGCTCCCAGTTGATATGCAGAAAGAATCCGGATCCCCACCTGATCGTCTTGTAGCCACTAGTCTCGTCAGTCGTATTAAGGTAATAAAACGAAATCTTTCCTTCAATCAAGCTTCTAGCCTTGTATCATGTTTGATCATTAACTCTGTTGGTATTCCTTAGTTTATTCAAAAAATGGTCGTACTGGGCCAAAAACTCCAATAGATCGAGCAAGAGCGTAACAGGCTTTTGAGAGATAACACAAGGCAACTTCAAACAATGACAAGGTTGGAGAGAGAGAGAGAGACAAGGCAAAACTGGAAGCAGCAAGAACCAAGGAAAAGCTTGAAACTGCCGAGGAGAGTCTCAGCCAAGCACTGTCCGAAATTGACAGTACCAAAAAGGCGGCTTATGAAGATGGGTACCAGAAGGGCTTTGATGCTGCCACTTCCAGTTATGTTAACCAAATGCCTGTAATTCAAGATCAAAATTGGGCTGCGTGCTGGGAAGCGTGCCTTACAAAAGTGGGGGTTGCAGAAGATTCTCCCCTCTGAGAAGATAACGATCTGCCGAGCACCCGTGCCCAGGGCATTCAGGAACCAGAGGAGCATCCAGAGGATGGCATCGAACAGCAGATCGAAGAATTTGCTAATGCTGAGGAAGATACGCTTACCGATGTGCACCCAATTCAATCACTTGTTCGGGATTCAACCCTTGAGCCTATTAACTTGGAGGAGAATGCAACCGAAGGTGATACTACTGTGGAAGTCAGTGTAGAGGTACCAGACAAAACACTTTTAGATGTCCAAAACCTGGATTAACTTTGGTAAGGTTGCTTGAAAACTCCTTTAAAACAATTTGGCTGGTCCTACGTGACCATGACATTCGAGCCCTGCGTGGCACAAGTACTTTCTCTATTTGGGTAATTTTTTGGTAATACAGGTATTCGACCCTTTGTGGCATAACCGTACAATTTGCTCGGCTCCTCTAGTATTTGCATATGTTCTGATGCAAATAATTTTATCTAAGTATTTCGTATTTCGATCCGTTTAATCACATGTTTGCTTGCGTATAAGCATTCAGTATTTAGCAAATACTGTGAACATCATTCCACTTTTTGTTCTTTCTAAGTTTCTCGTACTTAAATGCTTTTCTAAGTCTCTTGTACTTTCAAGTTTCACGTACTTAAAAACCATACAAGTGTTTCATACTTGTACTCGTTAAGTTTCACGTACTTAAAAACCATACAAGTGTTTCATACTTGTAGTCGTTAAGTTTCACGTACTTAAAAACCATACAAGTTTTTCATACTTGTAGTCGTTAAGTTTCACGTACTTAAAAACCATACAAGTGTTTCATACTTGTAGTCGTTAAGTTTCACGTACTTAAAAACCATAAAAGTTTTTCATACTTGTAGTCGTTAAGTTTCACGTACTTAAAAACCATACAAGTTTTTCATACTTGTAGTCGTTAAGTTTCACGTACTTAAAAACCATACAAGTTTTTCATACTTGTATTCGTTAAGTTTCACGTACTTAAAAACCACACAAGTTTGTCATACTTGTATTCGTACACCATTTAAGTTCCACGTACTTAAATGTATAGGTGCTTGTGCCCTCTGCTTCCCAATACGAATGAGGGAAACGAAGCTCGTAGTTTGTATTTTTAGACAAATACCAAGAATGCAATATGTATACTTCAAAAAGTGATTTTATTCATAATCTGTGAAACTCAAGAGGGCGTTATTCGTACCCTTGCAACTAAAATGACAAAACTAGAACAAGGGAATTATATTCATAATTCCCACACAATCACGTAGTGCAATCTAAAAGAGAACTTAATGCTTCTAAACAAAAAAATTTCGTAGATTATGGACATTCCAAGGCCTCGGAATTGGATTACCATCCAAATCTGCCAATTTATAGGCCCCTATGCCTACAATCTCGGTTACTCGATACGGGCCTTCCCAGTTGGCCCCCAGCTTGCCTTCGTTGGCCACCTTGGTGTTGCCGAGCACCTTCTGTAGTACTAGGTCTCCAACACCAAATTCTCGAGGATGAACGTGCTTATTATAGCTCTTCATCAACTGTTCCTGGTAGGACGCCAGATGGACCAAGGCCCTTTCCCTCCTCTCCTCGGCGAGGTCAAGCTCAATTTCAAGGGCCTTATCATTGCCCCCACTTTCGACTAATGCGGTCCTATTGGTCGGAAGACCAACTTCCAGAGGTATGACAGCCTCTGTTCCATATGCCAATGAATAGGGGGTCTCTCCCGTAGACCTTCTAGGCGTTGTTTGGTGAGCCCATAGTACTAGTGGTAACTCGTCAGGCCACTTCCCTTTGGCTTTGTCCAGCCTCTTCTTGATCCCGTCAAGGATAGTTTTATTAGACGCCTCTGCCTGCCCATTAGTCTGAGGGTAAGCTGGGGTTGAATAATAATTTCGTATTCCGTACTGGACACAAAAAGCCTTGAATTTCTTCTAAAATTGGGATCCATTGTTTGTAATCAATGAGTAAGGGACCCCAAAGCGAGTGATGATGCTCTTCCACACGAACCTTTCTATCATGGGTTCAGTGATTTTGGCCAGTGGTTTTGCCTCAATCCACTTAGTAAAACAGTCTGTTGCAACTAGCAGGAATTTTCGATTCCCAGTTGCTTTGTGTAGTGGACCCACGATGTCCATTCCCCATTGAGCAAACGGCCAAAGACTTGTCAAAGGCACCAGATCCTCGGCTGGTGTTCAAATCATTGGTGAGAATTTTTGACATTTCTGACAAATTTTCACATACACCTTTGCATCTTCCTGCATGTGTGGCCACCAGTAGCCTTGGGTAATTGCTCGGTGGGCGATGGATCTTCCTCCAGCATGACTCCCACATGTTCCCTCATGGATTTCATGAAGAAATCTTTGCACCATCTCGGGAATGTACGCATAGCAAATACGGGCCTGTGAAGGATTTTCTGTATAACTTACCCTCTGGGGACAGCCAAAACCTAGCAGATTTGGTCCTTGTCTTATGAGCCTCCTTTTTGTCAGAAGGGAGTATCTCGTCTTGTAAAAATTCTACGATCGGGTCCATCCAACTTGGTCCTTGGTTCACGTCCAAGACTAAATCCATACTTCTCCCAATGCTTGGCTCACTCAGATATTCTACTGCCACCTTCCTTTTAAACTCAGTTGGTACAGTTGCAGCCAACCAAGCTAATGAATCTGCATGAGCATTCTGTCCAGAACTTATCTGTTCAATATATACCCTTTCGAAGGTATCAAGCAGGTCCTTAGCTGTCTGTACGTAGGCTACCATCTTTTCACTTCGGGTTTCGTATTCCCCGGACAGTTGATTGACCACAAGCTGTGAATCACAATACACCCTAACTCGTTCTGCTTTTAGGGTTTTTGCACTTCTCAAGCCAACTAAAAGTGCCTCGTACTCCGCCACATTGTTTGATGCACTGAAATCAAGCCGAACAGATAGTTCGATCATTACTCCTTCAGGAGGAAAAAGGACTACCCCAATTCCTGATCCAGTATTACATGCTGATTCGTCAACGAATAACTTCCATTCCTTAGGGTCCTGTTCGGCTGAGGGTTGATTCTTCATGGGTGATGTCTTAGTCGTCTGTTCCTTTCTCATAGGAGGTAGGGGAGCTACCGTAGGAGAAAACTCCGCCACAAAATCAGCCAACACTTGGCCTTTGATTGCCGTGTGCGGCTGAAAATCGATATCATACTGGCTTAACTCAACAGACCATGTCGAGATCGTTCCCGAGAAGTTTGCTTTTCGTATCAATGATTTCAATGGAAACTCAGTATAAACCACAACTTTGTGGCTTTGGAAGTAGTGTGGTAATTTCCTCATGGCTGTCCTAAGTGCCAGAACAAGTTTTTCTAAGGGCAGATATCTCATCTCTGCATCCAGCAGTGTCTTGCTAACATATTAAATAGGGATTTGTTCGATTCCCAAATCCCTCAACAGGACTGCACTTACTGCATGCTCAGAAATAGCTAAGTACAAAAACTAAAGACTCACGTGGCTGTGGAGTAGACAACAGTGGGGGCTCGGCCAGATACTTCTTCAGGTCCTAGAAAGCCTGTTTGCACTCTGCTCCCCATTCGAATCCCTCCCTTTTTTTCAATAGTTGAAAAAAGGGTCTGTATTTGTCACTTGACCTGCTGATAAATCTATTAAGTGCTGCTGCCATTCCAGTCAGCCTCTGGACTTCCTTAGTGGTTTTGGGACTTTGTAGCCTTTGTAGGGCTGCAATTTGATCAGGGTTAGCCTCAATCCCTCTCATGGTCACCAAATGGCCCAGGAACTTTCCTGAACCGACTCTAAACGCACATTTCGAGGCGTTGAGTTTCAATTTGTATTCCCTCAGGATTTCGAAAGCTTATTTTAAATCAGCTATATGTCCCCGTTTATTTTGACTTTTCCCCACCATATCATCTATGTAAACCTCCATAGTCTTGCCAAACAGCTTTTTGAACATAATGGTTGCGATTCTTTGGTACGTTGCCTCAGCATTTCTTAGCCCAAATGGCATGACGCTATAGCAATACAACCCTCGTGGTGTAATAAAAGAAGTTTTCTCTTGATCAGGCCCGAACAAGGCAATCTGATGATATCCCCGATATGCGTCGAGGAAGCTCATTCGCTCGTACCCAGCAGTTGCGTCAACCAACTGGTCTATCCTTGGAAGGGGAAACTATCCTTTGGACATGCCTTGTTTAGGTCTGTGAAATCTACACAGACACGCCACTTCCCATTCTTTTTCTTTACCACCACGGTGTTAGATAACCACTCTGGGTAGTAAACTTCACGTATCGCTTTGGCCTCCAGCAAACGATCGACCTTTTCAATTACTGCGTCCACATGCTGTACGGCTGCCCTCCATTTTTTCTGAATGATCGGCTTATGCTGAGGATCAACATTTAGATGGTGACAAATCACACCTGCATCTACTCCGGGCATTTCTTCTGGCACCCATGCAAATACATCAACATATTCCTTCAGAAATCTTATCAATTCAATCTTTTCATCTGCTGGCAATGATTCTCTGATTAAGAAATATCTTTCAGGATCAGTCTCGTTGATCTGAATCTTCTCCAAGCCTTCAACCACCTTTTCTGCCGGACTTCTTCCAACATCCTCGATAGTTGGTTGATCTGGTACTTCTAATGTATGAACGTGGTGGGCCTTTAGAGTTCTTTTAATGATGGAGATTAGACATTGTAGGGCCACTTTCTGATTGCCTCTAATTACTTCAACCCCATTCGATCCTGGGAATTTCACCATCTGGTGGTAAGTCGAGCAGACAGCTCTCATTTTGTGCAGCCACGTCCTCCCTATAATCACGTCATAGGAAGAAGGAACATCAACAATTAAGAAATCTGTCCTTAACACCATTGATCCAGCCCGAACAGGTAGTGTTACTTTTCCAAGAGGCCAGACTGCTCCCGCACCGAACCCAATCAGGGGTGTTGAGGATTGCTCTAAGTCTGTTTGGGCCAACCCCAGCTTCTTGAACGCATCGTAGTACATCACCTCTGTACAACTCCCTGAGTCCACTAGAATCCTCTCAATGTCGTATTCCCCAACTCGTAGGGTTATGACCAAAGCATCATTGTGGGGTAGTTGGACTTCTCCCAGATCATCATCTGTGAATGCTATGCTTTCATTGCACACATCGTTCCCTCGCCCTATCTTGTTTCCCAATCGCATTACATGCTGATCGTGCTTGACCTGCCTTTGTAATATCCTAACCTCATTTCTCAAATAAGGTGTGGCCAAACCATGTATCATGTGGATTACTCCTTTAGGATTTTGCTCATAACCCAGTTCCATGGCTTTCCCTTTTTCCTTTGGATCCTCCTGGATAAATTCCTTGAGATAGCCCTGAGAGACCAAATCGTCAAGGTGTCTTTTGTACATCTCACAATCCTCAGTCATATGGCCCCAATCTTTATGGTAACTGCAGTGCTGATTCGTAGCACGTTTTGCGTCTTTGTCTCCACCTAGACTTGGGGGCCACTTGAAATATGGTTGATTCTTTATTCGATAAAGAATCCTATAAATTGGTTCCTTCCAAACCGTAGTGACAGAAAAGAAAGATTTGGGGTCAGGAGCTTGCTTATCTTTGTACGGCTCTTTCTTAGCCTGCCCATACTCCTTTTTCTCTCTATAAGTCTTGGGCTCTGGCTTATCCACCTTTTTGACAGGCGCCTTTGGCTGTTCGGCAACAATCTTGCCATCCTCACGGAGTATGTCATCCTCCATTCTGGCGTGTTGCTCTATCCGTTCCATCAATTTAGCCAATGTGGCTACCGGATGTATATTCAATGAGCGACGCAGCTCTCCCCAAATAGGCAAACCAGTCTTGAAGGTGGCAATTGCATACTCCTCACTGCAACTTTCAACGATTGAAAGTTGCAGTGAGGAGTATGCAATTGCCAACTTCAAGACTGGTTTGCCTGTTCGGGGAGAGCTGCGTCGCTCATTGAATATACATCCGGGAGCCACATTGGCTCGTTGAAAGTTTCCCAGTACTTCTTTGCATAATCCCTGATCTGCTCGTTTTCCTCCTGTTTCATGGTGGAAAGACTTTCAAAAGTCTTTGGGGCTTTTCTGCTTGTCAAGAACCGAGTAGTGAATTCCTCAGCCAACTGCCTCCATCCTCGTATGGATCGTGGGGCCCGTTTATGAAACCAAGTCAAAGCCACCTTGCCAAGACTGGAGGGGAGCATCTTGCATAAGATGGCATTATCCCCCTCGTGCATGAACATAGCTTATTGATAGTGCTGTATGTGAGCTACGGGATCCGTATTTGTCTTGTAAAGTACGAACGTACCGTGCTTCACTCTGCTCGGCAACCTAGCCTCTTGTAGCCTTTTTGCAAAAGGGGAGGCTGCAATATTACTTAGGGCTTTGCGTGCTGCTTCTCGTGCAGTCACTGTTCCATCCTCATGTTCCCTTGATTTGTGAGCCGTAGCCTTGACCCAATCAGCATCAGGCCTCTCGTACCTGCCCCGATGATGTTTCCTTGTTTCCTCTTCTTCTGGGGTAGAACTTCGGTCTCTGCTCCTCCTTTTTCGTGAAGAAACCCTTCTTTTCGGTGTTCGGCTTTTACTTCTGCTTCTCCTCTTTCGTGGAGAAGCTTCATATCGCCCTATGATAGGACTCCTGCTCCTTTTTCCTCGTGAATGAGCCTGCTTATGGACTACCAGAGTCTGTCTGTCCTTCTGGGAATTCCTTCGAGAAAGTCCGAAATCTTCTGGATGCTCTCGTACTCGTTGCAATTCTTGTATCTCGTACTCTCGTTTTCTAATCAAACGAGCGTACTCCTCGATTTTCCTTCTCTTTTTATCGAGGACATCATTATCATTGTGTATACTTCTTGAATGGGTGACTGATTCCTCTCTTCGATGAGACTTACCCTTCTCGTGGAGCCAGTGGCAGTTTTGTCTCCTTTCTCTTTGGAGTTATCTCTATCATGTCTACCAGTGGGCTTTCTCAGAGCACCTGGTGGAGATTTATCTCTTCCCCCACCCAACTGGTCCTTTGGACTAAACGGCGTAACTGGATCTTCTTCCATCACGATTTTTTGGAAAAATTGGTTCGTTTCCCACAAACGGCGCCAATTGTAGGGGGATGAAAACAATTGATGCTTCGAATCAACTTGGATTGCAACGGCTTATTCGTGCCTTTTCACCGGAACCCTAATTTGTCGCCGGAACCCTAATCTGCAAAATAGATAAGGGGTGAGTGCACCTCTGCCTCTCGTGGCAAAGGCCCTCCGATGGTAAAGTTAGTATCACGTACTAGTTAATAAACCCTAATTATCAGTAGGAGAATATAAGAATGCAACATATTTGGTACCTTTTTCCTCTAGGTTTACCTTATATTTATAGATTTGCGTATGCTTGCTGCCCAAGCATCCCTTTGCCCTAGGATTCCTATCTCGTATAGGAAACCCTAGATATCAAGGATTCTCGTTTTCCTTATCAATTCATTATAAAAGAGTCCTTTTAGGATTCTTTTCCATTAAAAGCCGAACATCCCATTCTCGTTGGGTATCTTTCTCAGATCCTATATTCTTGGGATCTATCCATGACTACTCTGGAATCTTCCAGAGTACTCTCTCTGCTCTTGCTCTTGATTAGAGCTCTTTCCTTGTTTGGCTGTATCGTAGCCGAACAGTCTGCCTGGACCAGCTACTTCACATGTAACTTGGTCCAATGTAATCGGAATGTCTCTATCTGCCGAACAGTTAGTTTACACCAAGGACTTCTCATGTTATTGGCCCTTATCGCCGTTCAACTCACTGCTCGGCGATAAGTCCTGTCCAATCTTTCACGTGCTCTTATACATCACGTGTTCGGCAACTAGATGTATCTGTTCGGGAATACCTCCCTACAATTTAATTATTGCTTAGAGCATCTGCACCAGACTCTCTACATTTTGGACCAATTTATACCTCAAAAAGCCACTTTATTACTTTTGCTATCAACTTTTAAAATATCTACTACATCAGGCTCTTTACTCTCACTCTCTTCTCAATTAAATATTTCATTTATCTTCTTTATTCAATTTTTTGTTCTTTCGGTTTTGAGGAGAGGGCAAGACCCACTTTTATTCTTCGGTTTATTACACAAAAGTAGTCCAATTGTTGAGAAAAGGGGCGTCTTCTTCTTCGTCCCGGGTTGTGAAAAGGGGGGGTTGAGAAACCCAAATCAAGGTGCTCTTTCTAAAACCTAGGAGATACAAACCCCCCCGCCCCCCCCCCCCCTCTCTCTCTCTCTTGAAAACCTAAAAAACCACTCCTGAAAACCCCAAATCCAACAAATATGTCCAACGTCGGTAAACCTCTTCAAAGTCGTTCTAATCAGTGACTTCGGCGTCGGTAAATCCAAACTGAAAGAACGTGTCTCTCTCTCTCTCACTCTCTCTCTCTCTCTCCCCGTGAAAAGGGCTGGAAAATAATTAAATAAGGAGTAGTGAGTGAATAGTGGCTCGTTTTGTTAGACGAGTCACTGTAGCAAGTGTCAAAAATTTTCAAAGTAGTGAGGGAAGAAGAGAGGCTGATGTTGGGGTGTTTAGGCTGCTTTTGCATGTTTTCATTGGCTAGTTTAGTTTAAAAGGAGAAGAAGAGAGGCTAATGTGGATGCTCTTAGTTAGTTGTCGATTAGTTGCATGCTTAAGGTTTATTTTATGTTCTTGCTTAGTTCATGCAAGTTTAGGCTTTTCAATTCACATGGTAGTGTAGCTTTCGTTTATGCATGATAATCAAGGATTTAGACAAATCATGTGTAATGACTATTTTGCCCTTCATGCATGTTTAGTCGTAGTGCTGCACGTTTAATTCTTTGAATAGATGATCCTGTTGTTACTTTGTCCAGGTGATCATTCGCACATGCAACCACATAGTCACTACTCTGCTTGCATGCACATTTACCATTTTTACTCCCGTCGTTATTCTATCCGATTACAGCCGTTATGCTGTCAGTTTCACCCCAGCATGTCAATTATTGTTTTACCCCTATACGTCGCATATTAGCATGATGTTTATTTAATTAGTTGTTTTGCTCTCATGGTTCATCCATGAGTAGCCTGTCGATGCATGTAGTTTCCTAATCGGGTTACTTTCCTTATTTGACCCAGTTTTCTAATTTGGAAAATTTCCTAATCCCGTCAAGTTTTCTAATCAAGTTACTTTCCTAACTTGGTCGGGCTTCCTCATTTGGAAAGTTTTCTAATCCGGTCAGGTTTTTAGTTTTAGTTAGTTTTCTAATTCGTTCATTGTAGACACCCCAATCTGGGTCTTCCCTTTGATTTACTTTTTTTTGGTTCTTATTTCCCCAATGATGAAATGGATCAAGAACAGTTTTGAGAATAATTGGGAATTTGAACTTTGAGTGTTTGGCCCCCCTTTGAACCTTAACCCTAGCCAAAAACCCTACTGGAACACGTTGGTCTGGAACCTGTGCACACAGATCAACTTGATAGGTGGTGGTCAATGATCAAACTTTGACCATTGACCAATGCATGGGTAAGTTTGGGCTGCGCGCACTGCTTCAGTACTGCGCGCACAAATCAAATTGACAGGTGGTGGTAGTTTGACCGCTGACCAATGCGTGTGTGTTGGTTTGACACACATGCTTATCTGCGACCCACGCGTGCCGGTCAACCCCTGTCCATATCACCTTTTTCCAACCAAATTTTTGCCATCATCAGGGGTCTATTACACTTGTAGAGCCTCTAATTTCGTCTAAACAGTACCTCTACAGGGGGTGTTCCCTCTCTCTCAACCCTCCAATCATCTTTATGGGAGGCTTAGCCACCAAGCAACCCAAACCAGCCCTTGTTAGTTGGTTACACCTCCAGTGCCACCATATCTTCCCCTCCTATAAATACCCCCTATGGTTCTTCTTCCAAAGGTTTACAAAAAATCCCAAGCTTCCAAGGTTACAAAAAAAGCTAAAAAAATCCTAACCCTAAGTCTCCAACTCAAGAAAAACACTCCTACAATCACTCAAGCAATCACCAAACATCCATCTTTAAACCTCTAAAAAACAAGTTCAAACCCTTTATCAACCTCAAACAAAGGTATAAACCTTTACTGTTTTCCTGGTTTGATCTTTGAGCAGGGCTGACAGAGCCAAGGTTGGTAATCTATACCTGTCCTGGCCCTAAAGCTGGCAAGGTAAGAAGAACCGTGTGATCTTCATACACGCACGCGTCAGTCGTCTGTTCGCGCACGCCATTTTGTGGCTGCGTGCGCAAACCTGCGTGGGGACAGGGGTGTTGGTCTTTTTATGTTTTTATTTTATGTAAGACATAGTTGAGCATGTTAAAACCTGTTTCACTACTTTCCTTGCTAAAACTGCTAGTAGTCCTTCAATATGAATATCTGTTGTGTAAGAATACCCATGGGTTGCTTTTGAACATGTCTCAAAGCCCAAGAATGCAACACCAAGCACTGGAAGACCAGTCAGAACAGGCGCGCGCGTGTCCATGACTAGCTCGCGCTAGTCCAAGTTGACTTCCAGTAGTTGGCTTTGCATGGGTAACTTGGCCTCTGGTCATTGTTTTGTTCCCCACACTATTTATGGGGTGTATTTCAATTATTCCTCATTTTACCTGTAATTATATGTCTTTTCTGCCGATATAAACTGCTTGGTTTGTCCTGGGTGAGCACTGGTCATTCCAGAGCCCAAAGGGGGATAAAAACCGAAGCCTGTTGGGACAACCGAACACAGGCTCACTGGTCTGGGGTTCGCGCTCGCAGGTTGGTTGGCTTGCATGCAGTGATCTATGTGAAACAAATTAGCGCATGCAAGTTTCCCCTCTGTGCGTACCAACTTCCAGTCGTGCACTTTGTTGGCCCATTCGAGCAGTACTTGGCTTTTATCCTATTTATTGCTTACCGTAGCATGTCATCCATGCCATAAATCACATCCTGCAAATATATTACAGCTTTAATCCCCTTTTAATTGTCCCCCGCCCTAATTGGCTAAAAGTTGATTAATAAAGAAGAATCTCAAATGTTTTCACAAAATGCCTAAGTAGAGATCGATCTCCGGATTGGGCGAGAGGGGTGCATTAAAACCCTTCCCCGCTCGTAACCTGGCTCTTAAACCCAGATATGGTTATGACGGACCGATGCCTTCACCTTTTCAAATTAAACCCCATAGAAAGCATTTCAAGTTCAGTTCCTTGGGTGTCGAACCTTTAAACCCAAATGGTGACTCTGAATTGGGTGCTCGTCTGCACAGTGCTCCTCGATCCGCCTTTTTAAGGGCACATTGCCCATGGTGGTGACTCTGCTAGGGATTAAACCAATATTGGTCTATACTTGGATTTTAATATGCTTGGTAACAATCCCACAAAAGTCTATCAAAATAGTGAGTTTCACGTTGCTAAAGAGTGGAATGGTGATTTAACAAGACCCTTGTGTCCGACCAATCCGATCTGGGGCTTTTTCGATTGTTCGCTTATGTACTGTTCTCTAAGTATTGATTAAATAAATTGAGCCAAATTCAAAAAGTCATTTTGTGAATTTGCAACTCTTCTCCATTAATCAAACTCTTTGGCATTTTTCATTTGCCTCGATGTTGGATAGCTGTGTTGGAGAGTTTTGGCAAGCCGACACGGTTTACCGGAGCTCGGGGACCTCAAATGCCCAATAACCTTCAACAATGATAAGTCATTCTACTGTTCGACCGTTGCTCTGCGATTACGCGGGCAGCGGGAGATATATCTTGGCTTTAGTCTAAGGAACCTGTTACGAACCAAAATAACCCTTTGCCTATACAAAAGCACTAGAACTCTCCAAACTAAGATAGGTACCCGCAGGGTAAGATTACTTGCATCTAACCCCCATATACTGTCTATGTGTTACTGCTGCTCCTATCGCATGCACTGTACATACATACCGTTTTGCGTAAGGGCATGTTTAGGGCGGCTTTTAGGTTGTCTCTCTTTCGAGTCTGTCTTATACTTATTAGGACGCTACCATGACCCGATAAAGAGTTATGCATCTTGATGGTGCGCATTGTCAATTTTCAAAGTCCTTGGATCAACGAGACTTTGGGAAATTAAGACTTTCTAAGTCTTTGTCTAATGCCTAATTGAGGTTTCAAACACAAAATAAAGAACAAAGATAATGTCGTGATGCTTACACCACCCTAGTTAAGTGTGAAGCACTTACACCGTTTAGGCAATATGGCATTGTGTAGTCTGCGCTGCCCTGGTTCCGGTATCAAGTCATCAACATCGAGTTATTCCGACTCTAACAGTTGAAACTTCAAGAACGGAACAGTCAAAGGCTTAGACTATTATGACATCTCTTAGTGTAAGTCAATGCAAACAAGGATACACCATCGAAAAGATTTTCGAGGAATCTGGCAACATCCGAACATCATGAGACAGACTTGACTTTTAGTTATAGAGTCTAGGAGGACACCGACGACGACGACATGTGCATTGCATTCTAATTGCTGCAGGAATCTCATTGAGCATTTTACTTTGCTGAACAAAGCTCAAGGCCTTTTTGCTAAGAAGGAAAGCGCTGAAGAGCCAAACCTGCTTGGGAACATCTGCCGAGGTTACTTCTTCGTCACTTCCAAGGCCATATCACCTTCCTTGATCATCAATCCAAAATGGCAGCACAAACAGAGATAGCTAAGCTGAAGAGGGCTATAGAGGAAATGGGTCACAAAATGGACAAGCAAATGGCACATATGTTAGATCTATGGCAAAAGCTAGTTGATCTCTTTACCTCCATAGCCCCACGACGTAATATGGGGCTAGTCAAAAAACCTCCTCAAACATGCAACACTCCTGCGGTTGGAATCAACCTGCGCTCAAAAGACATGTTCAAAGACTTGGTTGAATTTCATGAGGCCAGGACTTTCCCAAAGGAGGATGCTAGATCCTTGTTCAAAGCTGATGCCAAAGGGGAGGACATGCTTAGTGATGAAGTCAACCCTAAAGGCAAAAGAGTGCATCATGTTGATGGTGCAATGTTGTGCAGTTACAAAGCAAGCAAAGGTTCCACTTTGAACCCTCAATCTAATCGCCAGAACCAACCAAGGACTTTCTCATGCTTCTCTACACCTCTGGCCTCAGTTTATGAGAAGCTCCTCGATGCTGGTTCCATCAAACCCTTTAATCCAACTCCATTACCCCAAAATCCACCTGCCAATTTCAAACCTAACCTTTATTGCACCTACCATCAAATGTTTGGTCATTCCACCAATGCCTGCTACCGTCTTTGACATGCCATTCAAGATCTCATTGATAGTGGCATCATTTCAGCCTTGCTCCCATTAAAAGCCAATGCTATCTCCAACTCCTTCCCTCAACCCAACTCTGGCCTACAAGTTGGTTAGATATCCATTATCTCCACTCAAATCGACCCTACCTCTACTCAAATCCAACCTAGCTCCACCATATTTGACCCAACCCACTATATCATCCTTGAAAGCCAACCCAAACCAATCGTATCAATCCCATCCGAACCCGAGGTTAACATGATGACTGTAGGTTGAAGGCTGGAGGACAAAGCCGATGAATGGAAGGAGCTCTCTAATGATTGGATTGAGAAATTCAACATGGGTTTCCTCGAATACCCTTACGATGAACAGGCATTGATTGGCCATTGGATAGATCAATGGAATGAGGCACATGCTGACCCTCTGGACGGCATCTCTTTGTTCATGCTCTACCACCAACCTGAACTCGCTAAGCCAGAGGAAGAGTATGTATGGGACCTGCAACCTGATGCTTGGCAGATAGCGTTGGGGCTTAACCCTGATTTGGTTCAAAATTACATTGCAGAACAATATTGGGGCTTTTATGAAAAGGAGGAGCCCATTCACTATGAGCATCGCCTGCTTGGGGAAATGTTCCACCTTCCGACAATGGACGTTCTCTCCAATGCTACCGATGACTATATTTACGAGGACGAGCCCACTCCCAATTTTGTCTCTACGGCGCTCATGCGCCCTATTGTGCCCATTCCGGAGGACTATAGTGGTCCATCAAAGGAGAAAACTGGTTGGCCGAAGACTTTCAATCCAGGGAGCTTGGATCTACTGTTCAAGGATTTCTCCCAAGCAGGTTGGTCGGAGATGCTGAAGAGGCTAAAGTTCTGATGCTTGGGTCCGACACTCTCTCATCATGGATGTTAAGAGTAGTTTTAAAAAAATTGCATTTTCAAACTACGTCTAACTTGCATTGACGACACTTCTGAGTCTGACAGGGAGTCTTTTGAGTTTGTCTAAATCTAGCTCTGAATCGGAGTTTGTGCCTTTTGGCCCTCCATGTTGTAGCTTTTGTTTCAAGTTTGAGTCTGCTGTACTTGGCAATCCCTCGAGGGTTTGTTTATGAAAGGCATTATCTTGTTTCTCTATACTTTGCTGGCTTTTATATAAACTGTGTCGACCCTGACGACGAAGGGATAGATTTCGATGGGAACTTCCCCAAGGAAATGTGTTCCCTTGCTGAAAGGGAAGACGAAAGGCATGCTCAGCCTGCTAAAAGAAGAAGTAATTTCAATAAACTTGAAAGATGAGGTAGACCCCTGGATGGTTCAGATTGGTTCAACGCTGTCCCCAGAGAAGCATATCGCCCGGTCAGGCTTGCTCAAAGAATTCATCAATGGCCTCATCAAGACATGCTTCGCATTGATACTGAGACAGTAAAGCATCAAATCCCCTTGCTCCGTGACTCATACCATGATCAAAACAATAGCAGTGGCATTCCGCCAAGCACAAATTAGAAAGTGTAAAAATGGCCCGGAGCGAGGCATTTCCAACCGAAGCAGTCTAGACCCCGCATTATCAAAACCATTTTATCTGGGGCTACGATCAAATATCATCGACCTCAACGGCAACAAATTTGATACCTTGGTCAACTTAGATCAAGTCAAACGCTGCTTTTTCCTGAGAGAAGCTCGTTGGGCTGAAAATCCCAAGGGTTGGCATTTCCAAGCAAGAGTTAGAGCAAGCCTGCTAGACCAGAAACCTATGAAGGCGGTCTAGGCAAAAGTAAATAGGCAATTTTCAAAGCTCACTAGACCGAAAACTTGAAGAGGTAGTTCTAGGCAAAAGTTAGAGCATAAAAGGTAAGGTAAAACACATGAGTGAACATTTGCCTGAACTACGTGCAACCTGATTCCTTGAAAAGGGATATGTAGGCAACCTCTCCATGAGGTTCGGTTACAATCAATCAACTTGATCCATGGTTTGCCATTTTGAGTTGTATCTCGACAGTCAAAACGAGGCGGTATTCATTAGTTGAATCAAAAGGGGGAAACCCTTTATTTTTCAATTTTCTTCAAACTACTACTTAATTTATAGAGCTGAGCAAAACCTTAAAACATTTTAAGCATGAAAAAAATGGAATGAAATGTTAAAAGCCCCAACAAGCTCATAGTTTATTCTAGGTCAGCAGAGTCTTGTCAGGAGTCAGTCAATGTTTTGCCTTCCTGCAATTTCTCTTCTTAGCCATGCTTGGTCGCGATGTTAGACCTCTGTGCTGAAATTCGGATCTGCTCCTTCAAGGTGCTTTAGACCCTAGTTGTGTTCATACCCAATGAGGTTTTGGGCGTTAAAGACAGGAATGTGAAAGGCCTCAATCCTAGCCCGGTGGAGCCCCTAACTTATGCCCAGCTAGCAAAGAACATGTCTCGGAATGTAGAACATGAAATTGGTCAGCCCAACAATCACCATCCTCTCAAAGCGTGCAGAATTGGTAGCCATATCTTGAAGGTTCAACCATTTGCACCTCTAAACGATCTCATTTGGGGACATTTCAGTCGTGAATGTGTACCATTCATTCATGGACGCCTCTGGGTATAACATTCCCCATTGATGGATTCGGCCAGGCAGTGTGTTCCAGTTTGGCCCAGGGGCTGTAAGCAACCCAAGTTTGTCAAAAAGCCATAGCTCCATGAGCAAAAAGACAAGTAAGGAGCCATATAAAACTTGAGTGGAAAAACAAGTGAGAAGCTCAAGATAAAGCCTTAGCCGAGTGTCGAGGTAAAATGAGAACGTGTGAAAGCTAGAAAAAGGTGAGCTGAGTGAGAGTTTACCTAAAGCAGGAGTGGGCTACCACTGAATGTGTTTGTTTGGCCAGTGTAAACCAAATCCAAGCCCATTATTGTTTCCGCAACAACCATGGGCACCATGTTCCTTCGAATTCCCATCTGAGTAGCAACGCTCACCAACGAGGGACTAACTCGTCCATCTGGGGACACCAGCAAATAGGCGGCTAGCATGTAGATTTTCAAGGCAAACCCACGTCGGGCCTGCAGGGTAGTATCTTCTGTGCCACCTTCTGGACTGTACCATTCCATCAAGCGCATGATGTTGAGCTGACCGCCGCTTAGCAAGCTTTCTATCGATCCTCTGGGGATGTTGAGACAGGGCTTCAAGAGCATGGGCATGCTCTTTTGGTACGGCGGAACAATAAGTATGCTAGAGGCAAAACTCTAGAGGTATGCCTAAAACTCCTCGACCATGGGACACAACACGTCGTCGCCAATCCTAAAGACATGGACGTTTGGATCCCAGAACCGCAGGGCTGCCCTTAAGATTTTGGGTCGAAGCCTCATGTTTCTAAGGAAGCGGAAGGTGGCCAAGCCATGGGACCAGAAGTATAGCCAGTCTCCTGCAATGAATGCCGCTAACCAAGGACCGATCAAGGTTGGCAAGTTATTCACCATTGCAAGTATTACAAGAGCTCTGGTTTTAGAAGAGTGGTTTGTGTTTACAATGGGCGGCTAGCATGTAGATTGTCAAGGCAAACCGACGTTGGGCCTGCATGGCAGTATCTTCTATGTCACCTTCTGGACTGTACCATTCCATCAAGTGCATGATGTTGAGCTGACCGCCGCTTAGCACGCGTTCCGTCGATCCTCTAGGGATGTTGAGACAGGACTTCAAGAGCAAGGGCATTGTAGGGAGGTATTCCCGAACAGATACATCTAGTTGCCGAACATGTGATGTATAAGAACACGTGAAAGATTGGTCAGGACTTATCGCCGATCAGTGCGTTGAACGGCGATAAAGGCCAATAACATGAGAAGTCATTGGTGTAAACTAACTGTTAAGCAGATAGAGACATTCCGATTACATTGGACCAAGTTACATGTAAAGTAGCTGGTCCAGGCAGACTGTTCGGCTACGATATAGCCAAACAAGGAAAGAGCTCCAATCAAGAGCAAGAGCAAAGGGAGTACTATGAAAGATTCCAGCATAGTCATAAATGAGATCCCAAGAATATAGGATCTAAGAAAGATACCCAACGAGAATGGGATGTTCAGCTTTTAAAGGAAAAGAACCCTAAAAGGACTCTTTTATAATGAATTGATAAGGAAAACGAGAATCCTTGATATCCAGGGTTTCCTATACGAGATAGGAATCCTAGGGCAACAGGGATGCTTGGGCAACAAGCATACGCAAATCTATAAATACGAGGTAAACCCAGAGGAAAAAGGTACGCAATTGATTACGATCTAATCTCATTCCTACTGATAATTAGGGTTTCTCTAAGTATGTGATACTAACTTAGGCATCGGAGGGTCTTTGCCACGAGAGGCAAAGGTGCGCTCACCCCTTGTCTGTTTTGCAAATTAGGGTTCTGACGACGAAATAGGGTTCCGGTGAAAAGGCATGAATAAGCCGTTGCAATCCAAGGTGATCCGAAGCATCAATTGTTTTCATCCCCCACAATTGGCGCCGTCTATTGGAAACGAACCAAATTTTTCTGAAAAATAATCACGATGGAAGAAGATCCAGTTACGCCGTTTAGTCCAAAGGACCAGTTGGGTGGGGGAAGAGATAAATCCCCACCAGGTGCTCCGAGAAAGCCCACTGGTAGACATGACAGAGATCACTCCAAAGAAAAAGGAGACAAAACTACCACTGGCTCCACGAGAAGGAGTAAGTCTCATCGAAGAAAGGAATCAGTCACCCATTCAAGAAGTATACACAATGATAATGATGTCCTCGATAAAAAGAGAAGGGAAATCGAGGAGTACGCTCGTTTGATTAGAAAACGAGAGTACGAGATACAAGAATTACAACGGGTACGAGAGCATCCAGAAGATTCCGGACTTTCTCGAAGAAATTCCCAGAAAGACAGACGGACTATGGTAGTCCATAAGCAGGCTCATTCGCGAGGAAGAAGGAGCAGGAGTCCTATCATAGGGCAATACGAAGCTTTTCCACGAAAGAGGAGAAGTAGAAGTAAGAGCCGAACACCGGAAAGAAGGGCTGCTTCATGAAAAAGGAGGAGCAGAGACCGAAGTTCCACCCCAGAAGAGGAGGAAACAAGGAAGCATCATTGGGACAGGTACGAGAGGCCTGATGCTGATTGGGTCAAGGCTACGGCTCACAAATCGAAGGAACATGAGGATGGGACAGTGACTGCACGAGAACCAGCACGCAAGGCCCTAAGTAATATTGCAGCCTCCCCATTTGCAAAGAGGCTATAAGAGGCTAGGTTGCCGAGTAGAGTGAAGCACGGTACGTTCATACTTTATGAGACAAATACGGATCCCGTAGCTCACATACAGCACTATCAAGAAGCTATGTTCATGCACAAGGGGGATTATGCCATCTTATGCAAGATGTTCCCCTCTTGGCAAGGTGGCTTTAGCTTGGTTTCATAAACTGGCCCCACGATCCATACGACGATGGAGGCAGTTGGTTGAGGAATTCACTGCTCGGTTCTTGACAAGCAGAAAAGCCCCAAAGACTTTTGAAAGTCTTTCCACCATGAAACAGGAGGAAAATGAGCAGATCAGGGATTATGAAAAGAAGTACAAGGAAACTTTCAACGAGATTGAAAGTTGCAGTGAGGAGTATGCAATTGCCACCTTCAAGACAGGTTTGCCTGTTTGGGGAGAGCTGCGTCGCTCATTGAATAAACATCCAGTAGTCACATTGGCTAAATTGATGGAACGGATAGAGCAACACGCCAGAATGGAGGATGACATACTCCGTGAGGATGGCAGGATTGTTGCCGAAAAGCCAAAGGCGCCTGTCAAAAAGGTGGATAAGCCAGAGCCCAAGACTTATAGAGAGAGAAAGGAGTATGGGCAGGCTAAGAAAGAGTCGTACAAAGATAAGCAAGCTCCTGACCCCAAATCTTTCTTTTCTATCACTACGGTTTGGAAGGAACCAATTTATAGGATTCTTTATCGAATAAAGAATTAGCCATATTTCAAGTGGCCCCCAAGTCTAGGTGGAGACAAGGACACAAAACATGCTACGAATCAGCACTGCAGTTACCATAAAGACTGGGGCCATATGACTGAGGATTGTGAGATGTACAAAAGACACCTTGATGATTTGGTCTCTCGGGGCTATCTAAAGGAATTTATCCAGGAGGATCCAAAGGAGAAAGGGAAAGCCATGGAGCTAGAATATGAGTAGAATCCTAAAGGGGAAATCCATATGATACATGGGTTGGCCACACCTTATACGAGAAATGAGGTCAGGCTATTACAAAGGCAAGTCAGGCACAATCAGCACGTGATGCGATTGGGTAACAAAAGGGGGCGAGAGAGTGATGTGTGTAATGAAAGCATAGCATTCACTGATGATGATCTGAGAGAGGTCCAAATATCCCACAACGATGCTTTGGTCATTACCCTACGAGTTGGGGAATATGACATCGAGAGGATACTAGTGGACTCAGGAAGTTGTACAGAGGTAATGTACTATGATGCGTTCAAGAAGTTGGGGCTGGCCCAAAAAGACTTAGAGCAATCTACAACACCCTTGATTGGGTTCGGTGCAGGAGCAGTCTGGCCACTTGGAAAGGTAACACTACCTGTTCGGGCTGGATCAGTGGTGTTGAGGACAGATTTCTTAATTGTTGATGTTCCTTCTTCCTATAACGCGATTATAGGGAGGACATGGCTGCACAAAATGAGAGCTGTCTCCTTGACTTACCACCAGATGGTGAAATTTCCAGGATCGAATGGGGTTGAAGTAATTAGAGGCAATCAGAAAGTGGCCCAACAGTGTCTAATCTCCATCATTAAAAGAGCTCCAAAGGCCCACCACATTCATACATTAGAAATACCAGATCTACCGACGATTGAGGATGTTTGGAGAAGTCCAGCAGAAAAGGTGGTCGAAGGCCTGAAGAAGTTTCAGATCAACGAGACTGATCCTGAAAGATATTTCTTAATTGGAGAATCATTGCCAGCAGACGAAAAGGCTGAACTGTTAAGATTTCTGAAGGAATATGTCGATGTATTTGCATGGGTGCCAGAGCAAATGCCCGGAGTGGATGCAGGTGTGATCTGTCACCATTTAAACGTTGATCCTCAGCATAAGCCGATCATTCAGAAAAAACGGAGGGCAGCCGTGCAGCATGTGGATGCAGTAATTGAAGAGGTCGATCGTTTACTGGAGGCCAAAGCAATACGTGAGGTTTACTACCCAGAGTGGTTATCCGACACCGTGGTGGTGAAGAAAAAGAATGGGAAGTGGCGTGTCTGCAAAGACTTCACAGACCTAAACAAGGCGTGTCCAAAAGACAGTTTTCCTATTCCAAGGATAGACCAGTTGGTTGACGCAACTGCTTGTTACGAGCGAATGAGTTTCCTCGACGCATATCGAGGATATCATCAGATTGCTATGTTTGGGCCTGATCAAGAGAAGACTTCATTTATCACACCACGACGGTTGTACTGCTATAGCGTTATGCCATTTGGGCTAAGAAACGCTGGGGCAACGTACCTAAGACTCGCAACCATCATGTTCAAATAGCTGCTTGGCAAGACTATGGAGGTTTACATCGATGATATGGTGGTGAAAAGTCAAGATAAACAAGGACATATAGCTGATTTGAAAGAAGCTTTCGAAATCCTGAGGGAGTACAAATTGAAACTCAACGCCTCGAAATATGAGTTTGGAGTCGATTCAGGAAAGTTCCTGGGCCATTCGGTGACCATGAGAGGGATCGAGGCTAACCCTGATCAAATTGCAGCCCTGCAAAGGCTACAAAGTCCCAAAACCACTAAGGAAGTCCAGAGGTTGACTGGAATGGCTGCAGCACTTAATAGATTTATCAGTAGGTCAAGTGACAAGTGTAGACCCTTTTTTCAATTATTGAAAAAGAGGGAGGGATTCGAATGGGAAGCAGAGTGCGAACAGGCCTTCCAGGACCTGAAGAAGTATTTGGCCGAGCCCCCACTTTTGTCAACTCCACAGCCAGGTGAGTCTTTGGTTTTGTACTTAACTGTTTCTGAGCATGCAGTAAATGCAGTCCTGTTGAGGGATTTGGGAATCGAACAAACCCCTATTTATTATGTTAGCAAGACATTTCTGGATGCAGAGACAAGATATCTGCCCTTAGAAAAACTTGTCCTGGCACTTAGGACAGCCACAAGGAAATTGCCACACTACTTCCAAAGTCACAAGGTTGTGGTTTACACTCAGTTTCCATTGAAATCACTGCTACGAAAAGCAGACTTCTCAGGAAGGATCTCGACATGGTCCGTCGAGTTAAGCCAGTATGATATCGATTATCAACCACGCACGGCAATCAAAGGCCAAGTGTTGGCTGATTTTGTGGCAGAGTTTTCTCCTGCAGTAGCTCCCTTACCTCCTACGAGAAAGGAACAGGTGACTAAGACATCACCCAAGAAGAATCAACCCTCAGCCGAACAGGATCCTATGGAATGGAAGTTATTCGTTGATGGATCAGCATGTAATACTGGTTAAGGAATTGGGGTTGTCCTTTTTCCTCCTGAAGGAGTATTGATCGAACTATCTGTTCGGCTTGGTTTTAGTGCGTCGAATAATGTGGCTGAGTACGAGGCACTCTTGGCTGGATTAAGAAATGCAAAAACCCAAAGAGCAGAACGGGTTAGGGTGTATTGTGATTCACAGCTTGTGGTCAATCAACTGTCCGGGGAATATGAAACCCGAAGTGAAAAGATGATAGCCTACGTATAGGCAGCCAAAGACCTGCTTGATACCTTCGAAAGGGTATATATTGAACAGATAAGTTCTGGACAGAATGCTCACGCAGATTCATTAGCTTGGTTGGCAGCAGCTGTACCAACTGAGTTCAAGAGGAAGGTGGCAGTAGAATATCTGAGTGAGCCAAGCATTGGGAGAAGTGTGGACTTGGTCTTGGACATGAACCAAGGACCAAGTTGGATGGACCCAATCGTGGAGTTTTTACGAGACGAGATACTCCCTTCTGACAAAAAGGAGGCTCATAAGATAAGGACCAAATCTGCTAGGTTTTGGCTGTCCCCAGAGGGTAAGTTAAACAGAAAATCTTTCACGAGCCCGTATCTGCTATGCGTACATCCCGAGATGGTGCAGAGATTCCTTCATGAAATCCACGATGGAACATGCGGGAGTCATGTTGAAGGCAGATCCATCGTCCACCGAGCAATTACCCAAGGCTAATGGTGGCCACACATGCCGGAAGATGCAAAAGTGTATGTGAAAATTTGTGAGAAATGTCAAAAATTCTCACCAATGATTCGAACACCAGCCGAGGATCTGGTGCCTTTAACAAGTCCTTGGCCGTTTGCTCAATGGGGAATGGACATCGTGGGTCCACTACACAAAGCAACTGGGAATCGAAATTTCTGCTAGTTGCAACAGACTATTTTACTAAGTGGATTGAGGCAGAACCACTGGCCAAAATCACTGAACCTATGATAGAAAGGTTCGTGAGGAAAAGCATCATCACTCGCTTTGGGGTCCCTTATTCATTGATTACAGACAATGGATCCCAATTTCAGAAGAAATTCAAGGCTTTTTGGGTCTAGTACGGAATACGAAATTATTATTCAACCCCAGCTTACGCTCAGAGTAATGGGCAGGCAGAGACGTCTAATAAGACTATCCTTGACGGGATCAAGAAGAGGCTGAACAAAGCCAAAGGGAAGTGGCCTGACGAGTTACCATTAGTGCTGTGGGCACACCGAACAACGCCTCGGAGGTCTACGGGAGGGACCCCCTATTCATTGGCATATGGAACAGAGGCTGTCATACCTCTGAAAGTTGGTCTTCCAACCAATAGGACTGCATTAGTCGAAAGTGGGGGCAATGATAGGGCCCTTGAAATTGAGCTTGATCTCATCGAGGAGAGGAGAGAAAGGGCCTTGGTCCATCTGGCTTCCTACCAGGAACAGTTGATGAAGAGCTATAACAAGCACGTTCATCCTCGAGAATTTGGTGTTGGAGACCTCGTACTACGGAAGGTGCTCGGCAACACCAAGGTGGTCAACGAAGGCAAGCTGGGGGCCTACTGGGAAGGCCCATATCGAATAACCGAGATTGTAGGCATAGGGGCCTATAGATTGGCAGATCTGGATGGTAATCCAATTCCGAGGCCTTGGAATATCCATAATCTACGAAAATTCTTTGTTTAGAAGGGTTAAGTTCTATTTTAGATTGCACTACGTGACTGTGTGGAAATTACGAATATAATTCCCTTGTTCTAGTTTTTGATTTTATTATTTTAGTTGCAAGGGGTACGAATAACGACCTCTTGAGTTTCACAGATTATGAATAAAATCACTTTTTGCAGAATAAATATTGCGTTCTTGGCATTTGTCTTAAAAATATGAACTACGGGCTTGGTTTCCCTCATTCGTATTGGGGAGCAGGGAACAGACAGCTCCGTTCAAAAGTAGGAGAAACTTGGAAAGTGTTTAAGTACGAGACGTGAAACTTAATGAACACAAGTATGAAACACTTGTATGGTTTTTTAAGTACGTGAAACTTAACGAATACAAGTATGAAACACTTGTATGGTTTTTAAGTACGTGAAACTTAAATGAATACAAGTATGAAACACTTGTATGGTTTTTAAGTACGTGAAACACTCCGTTCAAAAGTACGAGAAACTTAGAAAGCATTTAAGTATGTGAAACTTATAATGATGTTCACAGGATTTGCGAAGTACTGAACACTTATGCACGAGCAAAGCATATGATTAACAGATCAAAATACGAATACTTAGGTAAATCTATTTGCATCCGAACACATGCAAAAAACAAGAGGAGCCGAGCAAATGGTATAGTTATGCCACAAAGGGCCAAATACCTGTATTACCAAAATATTACCAAAGAAGAGAAAGTACTGGCACCATGCAGGGTTGAAATGCTATGGTCACGCAGGACCAGCCAAATTGTTTGCGTCAAAAACAAAACAAATAAATACTTGCCTGCCATTCAATCTAGGTTCTGAATCTCTGGGAGAACATCAGTTCCAGCCGAACCACCAGCAGCAGCAGCATTCTCCTCTGGGACGACAGTCTCGATGGTCACTTCTCGAACAGATGAAAGCTTAACAACATCTTGCGATTCTACTTGTATCTCTTCATCGGCATCTGCAAAGTCGTCGATCTGTTGATCGACATCATCCGTAGGAGAACCATCATGCTCTTGAGGGGTTGCAGCTTGGCGGCTTGGTAGATCATTCTCCACCCAGAGGGGGGAATCCTCAGCAACCCCCACCTTCGTTAAACAAGCCTCCCAGCAAGCAGCCCAGATCTGGTCTTGAATGACTGGCATCTGCTCCACATAGCTGGCCATCGTGGCGTCGAAGCCCTTTTGGTATCCATCTTCATAGGCCGCCTTTTTGGTACTATCAATTTCAGACAGTGCTTGGCTGAGACTCTCCTCAGCAGTTTCAAGCTTTTCCTTGGTTCCTGCTGTTTCCAGTTTTGCCTTGTCTCTCTCTCTCTCTCCGGCCTTGTCATTGTTTGAAGCTGCCTTGTGTTATCTTTCAAAAGCCTGTTGCACTCTTGCTTGATCTCTTGGAGTTTTTGGCCCAGTACGACCATCTTTTGAATAAACTAAAGAGTACCAAAAGAGTTAATGATCAAATATAATACAAGAAAGGATGTAGCTTGATTGAAGGAAAGTCTTTGTTGTTACCTTAATACCACTGACGAAACCAGTGGCTACAAGCCGATCAGGTGGGGATCCGGATTCTTTCTGCATATCGACTTGAAGCAGCAATGCCAGCTGGGTCATCAGATCTAGGCCGTTTATCTCGATGGGCGTCACCAACATCGAGAGCAATATCTGCTCCTCAAGTAGATGAAGGGGAGCGGGTAGAACCTCCTCTGTTGTGACGAGGTGTAGGAGGAGCATTCCCAGTAGAAGCCACCCGACCAATTCCACGTCCCCGAGAAGAGACGATGAGAAGGGTGCTGAGGTTTAGGTGTTGACGAGTCATAATACTTGAGTTAGGAGGAGATGGAGAATAACCTAAAGAGGAGGATTGGTTGGTCACGTGGCTAGGAACTGGCTGTTCGGGCTGTCGTTGAGGAGCAGCTTGACTTTGAGAGGATCTACGGAGTCTCAAGCGAGGTAATGGGACGCCTTCTGAAATAGGACCTTCACCCAACTGCCCGGCTATTGTCACTCCAGTGTTAGCTCTTAGGCTCCTCGGCTGGGGAGCAGTTGAAGTCGAAGCGGCACTGGTGCTGGGGTGGGCAAGTCTCCTATCAGTGACACCTCTGTAAACAGGATCGTATCTTAGTAATACGTTCGCATTACGACCCCGACCAGCTGTTGGGGTGCCGGGTTCACCTGAATACTTTAAAACCCTGGTAATCTCTGCTGTTCGGATGTAGCTTGGTTCACGTCTTGGACGTTTGTTAGCGTTATCCGCTGCAAGTCAAAGTATAAAACAGAAGTTAAAATAAGCAGAAGTACAGAAACAAGGGAAAATGCAAGTTGCATAAATAGAAAATCAGGAGCATACGTGGGTATCCCCATATGTGGGGGCAATGGAGGCCCACCACCTGACCATCCTCCCCTAGTGGCTCAAAGCCTCCAGTGACGTAGAGGAAATCGATTTCATGATCCCGAGCAGAGTCTAGCAAGTTTAGCACGAGACGCTTTTCTGCCCTTCTAACTTTGAAGTAGTAAGTATTGTATTCAGGGTTTAGTACAATGCTGTACCACCACTGAATGTCCCAAATTCCTAGTTGGGTCCCTAGAATCCTATTCAAAGTTACTACTCCCATTATCAGCCTAAAAACGTTTGTTGATACTTGCATGGGGGTGAGACGGTACCAGTTTAGGATCTGGCGGAGTAATGGGTGAAGGGGAAATCGAACTCCACCTTCGACAATGGCCACAATAGGGATACACATTCTATCCCATGAGCCACCATCCCTATCTGCTCCTAGAGGGGCAAGTTCGAGCCCCACGTTGTCAGGGACGCTATATTCAGTCCTAAATGCCGCCATGGCAGTTGGGGTTTCACAGAGTTTCCTAAACTTGCTGGGTTTTGGAAGGTTTTCATTATCATCCGCCATGGATACAAAAGAAATGAGCAGGATAGAATCGGAAACTAGGTGCAATCGAAACCCTAAAAACCAAAATCTGGATCGAATCTCAGAATAAGATGCAAGAAGGAGCAAGAATAAGAAGTCTTACGAAACTATTGCAGTGGTTTCCTGGGACGCAATCGAATTTGCAGACGACGGCGATGGCGGATGTGAGGCGGGATATATTCGCCTGGTTTTAAAGAGAGAATGAGAGGGTTCAAGCTTTGGAGAAAAATCCAAAAGTATCCTCTTTGGGATTTAAGTGAAAGAGACGGAGACGAAACGTCTCGTTTCATGCCGTTAAAATAACGGAAAGTAAGTGCCGTTCTGACGACGTTTGATAAAACGTCAGTTCGAAATTAATGAAAGGCATACGAAACATGCCACGTCGAGTCACTACCCCGAAATGGTATAATGACAAAGGCGCCAAAAAGTATCAATAAGTATTAAATACTATGACTACTCAGTATCAGAGGAAATTCGGTCGAAACGTTTGTCTCTAAAGCTTCACCCATTACCCCCGAACAGTGGAAATAGGTAAAGCTGGGGAGCAATTGTAGGGAGGTATTCCCGAATAGATACATCTAGTTGCCGAACATGTGATGTATAAGAACACGTGAAAGATTGGTCAGGACTTATTGCCGATCAGTGCGTTGAACGGCGATAAAGGCCAATAACATGAGAAGTCATTGGTGTAAACTAACTGCTCGGCAGATAGAGACATTCCGATTACATAGGACCAAGTTACATATAAAGTAGCTGGTCCAGGCAGACTGTTCGGCTACGATACAGCCAAACAAGGAAAGAACTCCAATCAAGAGCAAGAGCAAAGGAAGTACTCTAGAAGATTCCAGAATAGTCATGGATGAGATCCCAAGAATATAGGATCTGAGAAAGATACCCAACGAGAATGAGATGTTTGGCTTTTAAAGGAAAAGAACCCTAAAAGGACTCTTTTATAATGAATTGATAAGGAAAACGAGAATCCTTGATATCCAGGGTTTCCTATACGAGATTGGAATCCTAGGGCAACAGGGATATGCTTGGGCAGCAAGCATACGCAAATCTATAAATACGAGGTAAACCCAGAGGAAAAAGGTACGCAATTGATTACGATCTAATCTCGTTCCTACTGATAATTAGGGTTTCTCTAAATACGTGATACTAACTTAGGCATCGGAGGGCCTTTGCCACGAGAGGCAAAGGTGCGCTCACCCCTTGTCTGTTTTGCAGATTAGGGTTCCGACGACGAAATAGGGTTCCGGTGAAAAGGCACGAATAAGCCGTTGCAATCAAAGGTGATCCGAAGCATCAATTGTTTTCATCCCCCTACAGGCATGCTCTTTTGGTACGGCAGAACAATAAGTATGCTAGAGGCAAAACTTTAGAGGTATGCCTAAAACTCCTCCACCATGGGACACATCTCGTCGTCGCCAATCCTAAAGACATGGACGTCTGGATCCCAGAACCGCAGGGCTGCCCTTAAGATTTCAGGTCGAAGCCTCGTGTTTCTAAGGAAGCGGAAGGTGGCCAAGCCATGGGACCAGAAGTATAGCCAGTCTCCTGCAATGAATGCCTCTAACCAAGGACCGATCAAGGTTGGCAAGTTATTCACCATTGCAAGTATTACAAGAGCTCTGGTTTTGGAAGAGTGGTTTGTGGTTACAATGGGCGGCTAGCATGTAGATTGTTAAGGCAAACCGACGTTGGGCCTGCACGGCAGTATCTTCTGTGTCACCTTCTGGACTGTACCATTCCATCAAGTGCATGATGTTGAGCTGACCGCCGCTTAGCACGCTTTCTGCCGATCCTCTGGGGATGTTGAGACAGGACTTCAAGTGCATGGGCGTGCTCTTTTGGTACGGCGGAACAATAAGTATGCTAGAGGCAAAACTCTAGAGGTATGCCTAAAACTCCTCCACCATGGGACACAGCTCGTCGTCGCCAATCCTAAAGACATGGACGTCTAGATCCCAGAACTGCAGGGCTGCCCTTAAGATTTCGGGTCAAAACCTCATGTTTGTATGGAAGCAGAAGGCGGCCAAGCCATGGGACCAGAAGTATAGCCACTCTCCTGCAATGAATGCCTCTAACCAAGGACCGATCAAGGTTGGCAAGTTATTCGCCATTGCAAGTATTACAAGAGCTCTAGTTTTGGAAGAGTGGTTTGTGTTTACAATGGCCGGCTAGCATGTAGATTGTCAAGGCAAACCAACGTCAGGCATGCACGGCAGTATCTTTTGTGTCACCTTCTAAACTGTACCATTCCATCAAGCACATGATGTTGAGCTGACCGCCGCTTAGCAAGCTTTCTTCCGATCCTCTGGGGATGTTGAGACAGGACTTCAAGAGCATGGGCATGCTCTTTTGGTACAGCGAAACAATAAGTATGCTAGAGGCAAAACTCTAAAGGTATGCCTAAAATTCCTCCATCATGGGACACAGCTCGTCGTCGCCAATCCTAAAGACATGGACGTCTGGACCCCAGAACCACAGGGCTGCCCTTAAGATTTCAGGTCGAAGCCTCACGTTTCTAAGGAAGCAGAAGGCGGCCAAGCCATGGGACCAGAAGTATAGCCAGTCTCCTGCAATGAATGCCTCTAACCAAGGACCGATCAAGGTTGGCAAGTTATTCGCCATTACAAGTATTACAAGAGCTCTGGCTTTGGAAGAGTGGTTTGTGTTTACAATGAGCCATTCCATCTATTTATAGCCAAAAGCTTTAAAATATCCACCTCAATTCGCATGCCAGAGGTTAAAGCCCATGCCTTGGTGTCCTACCACCTTGCATGCAAGGACACTCCACTCTGATGATCAAAACCGTGTGCAAACCATGTGAAGGGTGACAAGGCTTTCTTCCCTCAAAAGGAGACTTGTCAAACAAAGGCACCTACAGTAGAATTTAACTTGCACGTGCTGGTTTAGGACACATGCGCGCGTATCCGTATATCTCGCGCGCTGGTTTTAAACCTGCGCGCGAGTGTCCAATCCAACATCAGACTGTAGTAATTTGCTACTTCCTTCGAATGGTCGTTTTTGGTTCCAGAGCCTTTTTTGCACTTCTGAAGGTTCAAGCAAGTCTTAAAGAGTATATGGGACTGTGTCGAAGCATCTGATTCAAAATGTCGCGCTCAACGAAGATTTTGGACCCTCAACGGTCCATTTCAAGTTCAAATCAAGGTTTCGAAGTCTCGAAACCCATTTTATAGACTTTTGCCAAGTTGTGTCATACCGTACATGTCATATGGGCCTAGTGTGACTGTGCAGGGGTGCCGGTTTTAATCCGAGATTTATACGAGTCATCTTTTGCATCATATGTCCGTTTTTGCCACATATTTCTTATTTGTCGGTTTTTTTCTCTTACCGGGATACTTTTCTTGATTTTGTCAGTTCGTACAGGTCATTATACATCTATTTGATCTTACGTGAGTGTCAGTTTCACCTGCATCGGGATATTTTGAATTTTGGCATGTTAATACCCAAAATTTCATTATTTTCTGCGTGTCTAAGAGTCTGTTTCGTATCCTGGGACTCTTTTCTTCTTTTCACTACAACTAGGCAAGTTTGTACATATGTGTGTGTCTGTGTGTCGATTCAATTCATGTTGTCAATGCAAGTTGGATATTAGTGGTTGGTTTTATGCTTTCTTTTATCAATTTTCCTTAAAAAGAATTAATAAATCGGAAAATGAAACTTTTATTTACTACTAATCCATGAAACAAACGATGGAACATCATGTACGTCAAAGCTCAACAGCCCAAGCAAAAGCATATCTATGGGGCACATCTGCCCAAACGTCAAAAGGGGGCATGCAGGCCTAATGCTACTCTTACCAATGTCAACTAGGGCACGATGGCCCACTACTAAACCTATCTACGTGGGCATGTAGGCCCGAATCAAAAGGAAATAATAGCAAAGTAAATGAGAGTGCTCCTCATCCTCTTCCTCCTCTCGCTACTCTTCTTCACTCTCACTCTCCGAGGTCTCAGGCACTATCACCCTTCTCTTCTTGTGAGCTGGCCCTGGCTAGGGTGGTCTCTCTCGCAGCTTCATTTGGTACCTTTCCTTGGCTCTTTACAAACTAGCCACTGGTCGTGAAGTGCTCATCTATCTCTGTGCTGCGGCTGGAGAGGTGCCCAGCGTTGCCTTCTTCTTTGGAGGGCCCTGTACTATTTTGCATCTTGGAGCCGCCCTAGCCTATGTCTGCTTTGTCAATTTATTTAACCATTTAGTATATGTTGTGCATATTGTATATTTCAAATGTTGAAAGCAGGAACTATCAAACATCAAGAGTAGGGCTATCAAGCATATTTTGTATCGGAAGCTGGCCAATCTAGCATCGGAAGCAAGAATTGAACAAGTTTCTGGGATTATACTTGGGGTCTCGACGACGTTGGTGTAGGATCTGGAGTCACTGCCGGTGGGTAGTGCAACCGCAAAGGAGTGCCGCCTGCTATCTTATGAAACTCCTTCTCCATGGCAAGCATCAGGCGCACGGCTTCCTCTGCCCACTCTACTAGCACCTGATATACACTTTGGGGAAATTCATAATACAGTTCCCGTATGGTGCAAAGGAATGGTACTAGCAAAAGCTACATCTTACCGGTCCAGTGATCCGTGCAGGCTCTGTCCTGGCCAGCTCAAACTGAACTGTAGCGGCCTTTCCCTGCACATCGCGCACCGTTAAAGCCCAAGAAAGCCGAGGCAAACCAGCGGCAGCCGCATAGCCAGTCCACTTTCTCGGGCGAGCCGCCTCTCCTCTCGGCCTCGAGTTCGCACTTCGACGCTCCAGCCCTGTCTCTAAGACCTCACTCACCACCGCCCTGTGCGTCGACACTCCAAGCGACCTCGCCAAGTACTGCCTCCGGTAAATAGCGTAGTCACTCTCGGGCCTCAGAAAGGCAGCAAGGTCAGTCACCGGAGTAGAAAAGCGCTGCAGCTCAGTGGGCATGTACCTGTCTGTGTGCGAAGCATGAGGCAGGAGTGGCCCTAGAACCTGGAACTCAGGCAAACCAAGTGACTGTCGTGTCACCCGGTCGCCTAAGTACGACTGCCAACCAAAGGCTGACTCCAACAGCACCCGGCTCGCTGTCACTGCTCTGCTCCTCGCCACGTACTCTAGCTCAGGCACCGTTCCGCCCCATGGGTTCCACTCTATCTGCAACGTAATCAAAAATTCAAGATAAAGGATATCAGTGACAGCATTAAAGCATTTCAAGGCAAAGTCTAATAACAGAATTTGTGTTCACCTGGGTGCACAACAGCTCGTCAAGGTAGACTCTAAAAACTTGGAGACGCCGCTTAGATTTCTTCTGGCCTCTGTGCGGGGGACCCCAAATCAGTGCGCGCGAGAGAGTCCTCAGGTCAGGCACTTGTTCTCTGGTGGGTACATATTCAAAACCTCATAGGCCCACAGCTGTAGTTTTCTAAACAATCAAAGCATCAAAGGACAGTTTATGCAATTCAAGGGTACAAGTGTGTATTGAAATTAAACTACAAGTTTGAAATCATACCTCCCACACCTTCCAGTAGCTGGCTACTACTTTCTTGATCCTTGCGAAGTCCCCCATGAAGCCATAGCACGCGCCTAGAGTTGCTCATTCCCAGTCAAATCGTGAGGCCATGCTAAGGTCCCGCATGGCTGGTAAGTAGGACAAGTGCACTTTGCTGCATCTGCTCGAGTACAAGGAAGCACCGAACAAGTACAACAAGTAAGCCATCGCCATTTGCTCCTCCTCCTGCTGCGTAGTCGGGATCTTCTTCAGATACTCCTTGAACTGCTCATATTTCCCCATCTCCTCATCCTGGTAAGGGACCCGTCCCAGGAACCATCTCAAGTCTGCCTCGTCTCTGTAAATCCCCGTGTCAAATGGGATAGGCTCACCTCTGACCCTCCAGCCAATGATGGCTACAAAATCTAACGGTATCACCATCATCTCCACCACCGGAAAATGAAAGGTGTTGGATGTATCATGCCACCTCTCTGCTAGTGTAGTGAGAATGGCATGGTCATTTTTCATTTGCGTCAGTGTTGGGATAAACTGACCAAACCCTGCCTTGTCTATCAACCGCCTAACCAGCTCGAGCAGTCCTCTATATAGCGCGAGCGAGCTTGCTGCTCCTTCATGCCTGCGCGAGGTGGCTACCCTCCTCTGTTCAAGACAACAACAACAAAACAGAACGCGTCAGTGCATAGGCAGTTCAAGTACAAAAAGCAATACCATCAATGGAAATAATTTCACGTTCGAAATTAAAGCGTCCTATCAATTGATTCAAGTTGCAAAGTTCCAAGTTGAGGCATTCTGCTTGCATGTCAAGGCATTTTACGTCAATTCAGGTTCTATATATCAAGTCGGGTTCGAATTCAAGTTATTTGACGGTTCAAAGTTACATGAGATACAAGTTGGCCAATTTAACGCAAGTTTACTCAATTGCAACAATTGAAATGGAGGCTAAAGCATGTATTGAAATAAATACCTCAAACCAAGTCGTCGAAAGGTGAACCTCGGGGTCCCTTAGCACCAACTCGGGATCGTAGTCCTCCCGCCAAGACAAACACGTGTGGCTCCAGTGGTGTGTATGTCTCTGCTACAAACTTAGTGTGTGTCACCTGCGCCCTTGTCTTGGCCTGCGCCACAGCCGACTCCCGTGCCCACGCCATGTCTGCCTGAGCTCTCTCGGCCGCCTCGGCTTCCCTCACCAAAGGCCAAGCTCTTACCCTTCATTGAAACCCTCGGCGGGGACTCACTCTGAACACCGCCACTACTGAAGGCACCACCAGAGTTCCTACCTATGATCACGGTCGCCGCCACGGCGTCGCTTGGGTTTAACTCCTTGATCAATGGGCCCCCTATTTTAGAACTCACTGGCGCTCGCTCCTCTACCATCGGCGTGCACCGATTGACGCTGTCACCAACCTCCATCGTGCAGCCCTGCTCGCCATCACCCTGGCTCACAGCGTGGCCGGCGCCCGCTGCGGTTTGTTCTTCTGTACTCGCCGTGGTCTTTTCCGCTGATTGATAGCTGATTCGCGGGCTCCGAGCCTCAATCTTATCTCTCAGCCAATCCTCTCTGTCACCATCACCTCTATTGCTGCTACTACCTTTCGCCATTGTACGTAAGTGTGGGTTTTTCTTTGTTTTGGAAGAAAACTAATGAGAAGAAAAAGAGGATGAGAGTGGGCGAGAGAGAGTTCGCGGGGGAGATGGAGAGGAGTTTTAAAACCGTCGAATGGGCAGTTTCTCTATCGTTCCAGAGAAGAAAAAAGAAGAAAGGGTGTTGGGCTGGGTCTGGGCCATCTATAAACTTAGGCCCACGATTACAAACCGCATGCGCCTATTGTATACCTGCGTGCGCAGGTTTGTTTTGGGCCTAAGGCCCAATCAGCAAATGCTACCAAATTCCCCGCAGTTGCAGTCCATCTTGCCACTATCCATGTTATTTCAATGGTAATCACTCCTTGTGTTACTTGGGTCCTCAACGACAGTCGGTCCTGTCCAATTTTCAATGGCTTGATCATTCTGAAACTAATCCACCAGTCCACTTCAACGACAGCCAGTCCTGTCTAATTTTCGACAGCTCGATCATTCTGAAAACTGATCCGCCTATCCACTTCAACGACAGTCGGTCCTGTCCAATTTTCAACAGCTCAATGTCCAATTTTCAATGGCTTGATCATTCTGAAAACTGATCCGCCCATCCATTTCAACAATAGTCGGTCTTGTCCAATTTTCAACGGCTCGATGTCCAATTTTCAACAGCTCGATCATCTGAAAACTGATCCGCCCATCCACTTCAATGACAGCCAGTCCTGTCCAATTTTCAATGGCTCGATCATTCTGAAAACTGATCCGCATGTCCACTTCAATAATAGCCGATCTTGTCCAATTCACAACGGCTCGATCATTCTGAAAACTGATCCGCCTGTCCACTTCAACAACAGCAGGTATTGTCCAATTTTCCAACGGCTCGATCATTCTGAAAACTGATCCACCCGTCCACTTCAACGATAGCCGGTCATGTCCAATTTTCAACAGCTCGATCATTCTAAAAACTGATCTGCCCTTCCACTTCAACGATAGCCGATCCTGTCCAATTCAAAACGGCTCGATCATTCTGAAAACTGATATGCCCGTCCACTTCAATGACAACCGGTCCTGTACAATTCACAATGGCTCAATCATTTTGAAAATTGATCCACCCGTCCAAATCAACGACAGCCGGACCTGTCCAATTCACAATAGCTTCATCTTTCTGAATAAATGATTCGCCTGTCCACGACGACAATGGTTCCTATCCACCTCAATGACGAACAGCCCTGTCCAATCAATTTGCAGTGACAATCTGTCTGTCCTGGTCTATAACAATTCAACCGTTAGCGTATCTTCCACCAGTCTTATTGCTCTGTCTCGGATGGTCTTTGATAAGAGATTGGCTCTGATTCCCAACAGATGGAATTTAACCTACCTGACGCGATCTACCCATGATTGTTGGAGTCCTTTGTGCCAAAGAAGGATTGATCCCCAATGGCAATGGTTCGTCCGTCCGCAACTATTTTTTCCCCAGGTTCATCCATTTCCCCACCAGAGTTCAAACTCTCCACCAATGATCTTATGATGGTCCGCCTGTCTGCGATCTTTTGATGCACGGTGTAGGGGGTTCTTCCCGTATAGGCTTGAACACGTGGTACGTTGGACCATGGTATAAGTACAATAGAGACAGTCGCCGTGCAAGACGGTGGTCGGCAATATGGACCAATGACATGAGAAGCCATTGGTCCAGAAAGACTGTACAGAGTCAAGATCCAGTAAAACATGAGAAGTTATTGGACCAGGAGATTGTTAAAGGAGCAGTGACACACGGAGTTACTGGTCCAAGTATTCTGTTCGGCGATATGGACCAGTGATATGTGAAGCCATTGGTCAAAGTGATTGACAGGGACCAGTGACATGTGAAGTCCCTGGTCCAGGTAGTCTGTTCGGCAATGATGCCTAACAGGTGCGCTGGTAGGCGGCCCCATGTGAAGGTGCTTGGTAATAATGCCTAACAGGTGCGCTGGTAGGCAGAGGGTGTTCGGCAATGATGCCTAATAGGTGTGCTGGTAGGCGGCACCATGTGAAGGTGCTAGGTAATAATGCCTAATAGGTGTGCTGGTAGGCGGCACCATGTGAAGGTGCTAGGTGATAATGCCTAACAGGTGCGCTGGTAGGCGGCCCCATGTGAAGGTGCTTGGTAATAATGCCTAACAGGTGTGCTGGTAGGTAGAGGGTGTTCGGCAATGATGCCTAACAGGTGTGCTGGTAGGCGGCACCATGTGAAGGTGCTAGGTGATAATGCCTAACAGGTGCGCTGGTAGGCGGCCCCATGTGATGGTGTTCGGCAATGATGCCTAACAGGTGTGTTGGTAGGCAAAGGGTGCTAGGACATGATGCCGAACAGGTGCACAACACCTGAGGTTGCTAGGTAGTGACACTGAATAGTGTCGGCTGCACCACATAAAGGTGCTCGTTGGTATGGCTGAACACATAAAATTGTTCAATGAGTTAGCCTAACACATGGTGCAGGTGCACCGTAGTAATTGTACACCGCCGATGTACATTGGACCAACTCTATTTGGATCGCTGTTCCATAAGGTTCTAGAAAGGAAATCCTACGTGATAGGCAAGTGTCCCATGAATAAAGGGATTATAATTGAGTTACCATACGGGCGGGAATTCTATATGGGCCAGGGTTCCTAATGATGTTGGAATCTTAGGCAGAAAAGGAGACTTGGAGGACAAGTAAGTCTACATCTATAAATAAGAAGTAACACCCACGAAGCGAGGTACGCAATACGTTGCATTATTTGATATTTCCTACTGATAATTAGGGTTTCCTTGCTAGTACGTGATACTAACTTAAGCATCGGAGGGCCTTTGCCACGAGAGGCAAAGGTGCACTCACCCCTTGTCTGTTTTGTAGATTAGGGTTCCGACGACGAACTAGGGTTCCGGCAAGAAGGCATGCACATTGGTCTCAGGAGATGTTGAAAGAATAATAAGCGGATTTTTTCCCCTTACAATTGGCGTCGTCTGTGGGAAACGGAGTAATTCTCCGAGATCAACAATGTTTTCTAGAAGCGTAAAGACTCTACGAATGGAGGATGATCCAAGAGGGAAAAGGAGAGGACATATTTTTCTAGTGCTCCAAAAAAAGCACTGAGTAGGGCTATGAGCAAGTTCTTCAGTATTGTATGCTCCTAGGATTGGGGGAGCACATCAAGATGCTGAGATGGAAGTCAAAGCAGTCCAAATCGCCAAGGTGATTGCGAAGAGCGATCTGAACTTGTTAGTCAGCCATAAAGGCGTATTAGAATTTGCTAGGCGATTGCGCAGAGCAATCCAAATTTGCTAGACAATCGCGAAGAGCAACCTGTACTTGTTAGGCGTCTGCATAAAGCAGTTTGAATCTGCTAGGTGATCATGGAGAGCAGTTCAAATCTGCCAGGCAATCGTAAGGAGCAGTCTGAATCTGCTCCACATCAGCGCAGTGCAGTTTGAATCTGCTAGGCAACAGCGCAGTCTGAATCTACTAGGCAGTCTTAAGGAGCAGTCTGAATCTGCTCGACATTAGCGCAGCGCAGTTTGAATCTGCTAGGCAACAGCGCAGTCTGAATCTACTAGGCAGTCTTAAGGAGCAGTCTGAATCTGCTCGACATTAGTGTAGCGCAGTTTGAATCTGCTAGGCAACAACGCAGTTTGAACTTGCTAGGCAATCTTAAGGGGCACTCTGAATCTCCTCGGCATCAGCACAACGCAGTTTGAATCTGCTTGGTGATCGTGCAGAGCAGTTCAAATCTGCCAGGCAATTGTAAGGAGCAGTTTGAATCTGCTCGGCATCAACACAGTGATGTCTGAATATCTGTTAATCGATTGGGTGGAACAGTCTAAATCTGCTATGCAACTGCATGGAGTTGTCTAAGTTTTTTAGGCAATTGAGTAGAGTAGTACACATTCGTTAGGTGCTCTCGAAGGCCTATCTGAATTTGTTAGATGATTAGGAAAATCGGTCTAAGTTTGTTAGGCGATCACAATGTTCTCGAGACTGCAAAGGGTCTCAAAGAAAGAATGTGATATTGAAGAAATTGCTTGGTGTATGAAAAACGAGAGCAATAAATTAAAGACTTATAGAGATGTCTACGAAAGGTGGAGAATTCAGGTAGTGCTTGAATAGGCAACGAACCGAAGATCCGAGCCCTTTACGAACAGAAACCTGGAAAGTGTATAGTTGTTGCACAACATTGCGCTCGTAATAAACCCACGAGGGAGGAATTACGATGTAAGAAGGAATCCACTGAGCAGGATCAAAAGGAGTGAAAATTATATTTTTACAGTCCAGGATTCAGGAGCATGAATTATGATATACTCTCCTAAGGGTCTGATGCTAGAGCTGGTTGTTCAGATAAAAGCTCAGTGCTTTGAATAAATACGAAGCCTTGTTTGTTGGGCTACGAAGTGCCCAAAGTACTGAAGGCTGAGAAACATAGGAAGTTTTCACATGAGATCTCATGAATGGGTAGCTTGGTCTGAACTGGGAGAGACCATACAAGGTTACAGAGATAGCTGAGATTGAAGCTTATCGCCTCAAAGTCTCGGATGGGAATCCAATGCCAATGCCATGGAATATACAGATAAGTAGTGGAATTACTTATTGTAATTTATATTTTAGCTATGAGTTGCTATAGGAGAATTATGAATAGAATTCCGTAGAAACTATTGCTTATTGTGATTTATTAGCTACGAGTTGCTATAGGGGAATTATGATCAGAATTCCATAGAAAGTATTCAGCTACGGGTGGCTTTGTGACAAAATTATGAAAATTTTATTTGTGTTTGGTCCTAGCGCGAATAAGCTAAGTATGGACCCAAAGTCACTTAATTTGCCTCCATACTGGGGAGCAAGGAGAGTGTGCATCCAAAAATGAAATTTGAAAACTTGTTGTTTTTCAAGTTTAAGTACGAATATGACTTAAGAAAGATACAAATGAGTACGAAAAAACTCAAAACTTGGATAAGTATGAATATACTTAAGCCATGGCTATGAATGATGCCTAAATCCGATCGAGCACGATCATACTTCGAATTTGGCTAAGTATGAATAAACTTAGGCCATGGCAATGAATGATGTCTAAATCCGATTGAGTACGATCAAACTCAAAAATTGGCTAAGTATGAATAAACTTGGGCCATGGCAATGAATAATGCCGAAATTTGATTGAGTACGATTAAACTCAGAATTTGGTTAAGTGTGAATAAACTTAAGCCATGGCAATGAATAATGCCGAAATTCGATTGAGTACGATCAAACTCAGAAATTGGCTAAGTATGAATAAACTTGGGCCATGGCAATGAATAATGCCGAAATTTGATTGAGTACGATTAAACTCAGAATTTGGTTAAGTGTGAATAAACTTAAGCCATGGCAATGACTAATGCCGAAATTCGATTGAGTACGATCAAACTCAGAAATTGGCTAAGTATGAATAACTTAGGCCATGGCAATGAATAATGCTGAAATTTGATTGAGTGTGATTAAACTCAGAATTTGGTTAAAGTGTGAATAAACTTAAGCCATGGCAATGAGTAATGCCCAAGTCCGATTGAGTACGATCAAACTCAAAATTTGGGTAGGTGCGAATAATCTTTGGCCATGGCAATGAGTAGTGCCAAAGATTGATTGGGTACGAACAAACTTAGAATATGGCTAAGTACGAAGACACTTAGGCTTAAGCAATAAACATTACGTGATGATGGGGAGTTACGAATAAAATTCATTTGTTATGTTTTTAAACTACAAGTTAGTTGCAAAGGTTGAATAACATTCCTTTGAGTTTGAGTTACGAATAAAATTCTCTTTTTTGATAATGACAATTGAGTTTGATTGTGTTAACTATGATCGAATATGGTTCCAAAAAGAAAGGAACTTTTCATTCCCATATTGGGGAGTAGTGGTTGGGTATACCATACTATATACGAAATAATAGCTAAGTCAGAAAAACTTAGGCGCGTATGAACAAGCGCACAAATTTGCTAAGTATGAAAAACTTAGAGGTGTGAGAAACTTAGACGTGTACAAGTAAACACGCAAATTTGTTAAAGTATGCAATACTTAACTGTGTACGAATAAACATACAAGTTTGCCAAACGCTTTGCGAGCAAGCACAGTACAAAAAGTGTGTATGAATGAACACACGAAATTGGCCAGGCACGAAGGGCCTAGGTCCATAAATAAATCTGGTAAGGATTGAGTATGGTTGAGGTGTACGAAGAAACACACAAACCCGACTAAGTACGAATGCTTAGATGTGTATGAATAAACACACGAAACTAGGGTGTGTGCATGTAAGCACAACAATATTAAGTATGAGAAACTTAGGAACTTGCTAAGAATGAAACATTTACGTTTATGCTCGAATGCGCATAGAACGGTTTACTAATAACACTTAGTTATATGTGCATGAACAAGCAGGAGATTGAGTCATGTGCGACCGTTGACTATGCTTGAGAGTTGCCAAGTATGAAACACTTAGGCACAGAGGTAGCTAAGAATGAAAAACTTAATAAGCTCACATGAAATTTGGGCAGCTACGATCGGCATCCGAGCACGGTATACTTTGGCCACGAAGGGCCATCAGTCGAAATTACGTCAAGTAATGGGATTACTTAGTAAGAGGTCCTGGCAAGAACATGCTAAGGACACTTTGCCTCCATGCTGGGGAGCAAAAGCATTCATCAGAAATATTCATTGAACACGATCAAACTCAAAATCCGGCTCAGTGCGAATAAACTTCGGCCAAGACCATGAAGGGTGCCGAAATCCAATCGAGTATGATTGAACTCAAAATATTGCTAAGTGCGAGAAAACTTAGGTTATAGCAACGAATAGCAATGAATATTGCTGAAGACTTGCTGAGTATGAATACACTTAGTCCGAAAGCAACGGTTGGCTAAGTAGGAAGACACTTAGGCCAAAAGAAATGAATAATACTAAAAGGAAGCTAAGTACAGACAAACTTAGATACTTCACCGAGTTTGAACAAGTACGAGCAAAACCTAAGTATGCATATACTTAGGCATACCAAGTGTGAATAAGCTTGGATAATGACTAAAACAGTTATGCTAGAGCAATAAAGATTGCTAAGTATCTACCGAGTGTGAAAGAACTTGGCCGCGAATAGGGCTAGCAAAAGGCGATTAAAGGAAATTTGCCTCGCAAAAAGCAACGAACAATGTTGAGATTTGGCTAAGTGCGAATACACTCAGTCCGACAGCACCGAATAATGCTGAGAAAATCCAAGTATGAATGCACTTGGGCTGCTACCTAAGTACGAATGAACTTAGATGATTCGCCGACATGGATAGGCTCAAATAGTACAAGTACGAAAAAACTTCATTGTATTTGGTTATGTCGAGCATAAACAAAGGCAGAGTTAAGTGCCTAGAATTGAAAAGTAACCAAGCACGAAAACTTGGGTGACTACAAGCTAAATTGAAAATAGGTACGAATAAACCTAAACTATGACAACGAAGAATGTCAAAAGTAGACCCCAGTACGAAGAGGTTTGGGGTCTGAGCAATGAATGTTGCTCTGAGCAATAACATCGTTAGTATACCTAAGTGGGTCTAAGCATGCATGCGCTTAGGCCCCGAGCAGTCAGTATTGCTCTAAAAATGGCTAGGTGTAAATACACTTAGTCTTTATAGTGAAAAATGTCAGAATATAACTAAGTACGAAACAACTTAGGATATGGGTGCATCGTGCACAAACTAAGACCCGAACGTGAAGAGGTTTAAGGCCCGAGTAGCGAACATTGCTTGAATCATGACACGAGAAGATTGTCAGACAAAGGCCCAAGCACGAAGAAGTTTGGGGCCTGAGAAGTGAACATTACTCCGATACGAGTAAGGCCTGAGATAAGCTAGGTACGACATAGACCTAGGCACAACAGTGGATTGGCTAAAAGCGAGTATGCTTAGGCCAGGATAGTGAGGAATGCCAAAATCGACAAAGTCCAAGCAAACTTAAGCCTTGGCTACGAGCTGAACCCGAGATAGGCCAGGTGCAAAGGAAACCTAGGCCTTGGCAACATATAAGACCTAAATCAAGTCCAAACGCACTTAGGTCTTGGCATTGAGTAATAACCAAAACGGCCATGTTCGGCCGAGAATTGGGATGAGTACGAGTACTTCTAAAGTAGTGAACATTGCTAGGAATTCCCTGAGTACGAGAAAACTTTGGGCCAAAGCAATAATCAAATACTGGGAAATTGCGAAAAATGAATGAACTTATCAGATGGCAACATGTACAGCCAGAGAATTCCCAGGCATAAACAGAGTCTTACGAAGTTAAGATTGAGTCAACTTGGTGCAAAAAGGAAGGTTCTTGAGACGATGAGCAATGCTTCAATAATGGGAATTGCCTTTCTTCCTTTTACAGAGGAGGACTTAGCAAGCAAGATGAGGGTTTGAAATGGGACGAAAAACACAAATATACCCTAATAAGAAGGGGTGGCATATATGAAACGTCACCCTAGACGCCGTTTGGGCGTTCCCTTCCCTGAAGGGTGTCCATTCACGTTTACTGTCGCCAGTATGAATTGCACCACGTGTAAAAAGGGCTGGAAAAACCTGTCCAGCCCAAACGATGAGACGTTTTGCCTGGCTTGATGATGAAAGTTGCACCGAATTTGTGTTTGGGATTGAGCAAATAGCGAGCAAAGTGATTTTTTGCTCGGTTATAAGGAAGCTTTACTCGTCATTTCGAGTTAAAAATGGCAAGTAAAGCTGGGGAGCAATTGTAGCGGGTTCTTCCCGTACAGGCTTGAACACGTGGTACGTAGGACCATGGTATAAGTACAATAGAGACAGTCGCCGTGCAAGACGGTGGTCGGCAATATGGACCAATGACATGAGAAGCCATTGGTCCAGAAAGACTGTACAGAGTCAAGATCCAGTAAAACATGAGAAGTTATTGGACCAGGAGACTGTTAAAGGAACAGTAACACACGGAGTTACTGGTCCAAGTATTCTGTTCGGCGATATGGACCAGTGATATGTGAAGCCATTGGTCCAAGTGATTGACAGGGACCAGTGACATGTGAAGTCCCTGGTCCAGGTAGTCTGTTCGGCAATGATGCCTAACAGGTGCGCTGGTAGGCGGCCCCATGTGAAGGTCTTTAGTAATAATGCCTAACAGGTGCGCTGGTAGGCAGAGGGTGTTCGGCAATGATGCCTAACAGGTGTGCTGGTAGGCGGCACCATGTGAAGGTGCTAGGTGATAATGCCTAACAGGGGTGCTGGTAGGCGGCACCATGTGAAGGTGCTAGGTGATAATGCCTAACTGCTAGGTGATAATGCCTAACAGGTGTGCTGGTAGGCGGCACCATGTGAAGGTGCTAGGTGATAATGCCTAACAGGTGCGCTGGTAGGCGGCCCCATGTGAAGGTGCTTGGTAATAATGCCTAGCAGGTGCGCTGGTAGGCAGAGGGTGTTCGGCAATGATGCCTAACAGGTGTGCCAGTAGGCCGCACCATGTGAAGGTGCTAGGTGATAATGCCTAACAGGTGTGTTGGTAGGCGGCCCCATGTGAAGGTGTTCGGCAATGATGCCTAACAGGTGTGCTGGTAGGCAAAGGGTGCTAGGACATGATGCCGAACAGGTGCACAACACCTGAGGTTGCTAGGTAGTGACACTGAATAGTGTCGGTTGCACCACATAAAGGTGCTCGTTGGTATGGCCGAACACATGATATTGTTCAATGAGTTAGCCTAACACGTGGTATAGGTGCACCGTAGTAATTGTACACCGCCGATGTACATTGGACCAACTCTATTTGGATCGCTGTTCCATAAGGTTCTAGAAAGGAAATCCTACGTGATAGGCAAGTGTCCCATGAATAAAGGGATTATAATTGAGTTACCATATGGGCGGGAATTCCATATGGGCCAGGGTTCCTAATGATGTTGGAATCTTAGGCAGAAAAGGAGACTTGGAGGACAAGTAAGTCTACATCTATAAATAAGAAGTAACACCCACGAAGCGAGGTACGCAATACGTTGCATTATTTGATATTTCCTACTGATAATTAGGGTTTCCTTGCTAGTACGTGATACTAACTTAAGCATCGGAGGGCCTTTGCCACGAGAGGCAAAGGTGCACTCACCCCTTGTCTGTTTTGTATATTAGGGTTCCGACGACGAACTAGGGTTCCGGCAAGAAGGCATGCGCATTGATCTCAGGAGATGTTGAAAGAATAACAAGCGGATTTTTTCCCCCTACACACAGTATATATATATATATATATATATATATATATATATATATATTTTTTTTTTTTTTTTTTTTTTTTTTTTTTGCATTTTCTATGAGTTTACTTTTGGATAGACTCGATGGGTGTCGAGAAATCTTTGACGTTACCCGTACCAACTCAATGGTGCTCCACGTGCCGTCAAAGAGGGACAACTGTAGACACCCTAATCTGGGTCTCCCCTTTGATTTACTTTATTTTTGTTCTTGTTTCCCTGATGATGAAACAGATCAAGAACAATTTTAAGAATGATTGGGAATTTGAACTTTTAGTGTTTGGCCCCCTTTTGAACCCTTAACCCTAGCTAAAAACCCTACTGGAACGTGTTGGTCTAGAACCTACACACGCAGATCAACTTGACAAGTGGTGGTCAATGGTCAAGCTTTGACCGTTGACCAACGCATGGGTAAGTTTAGGTTGTGCGTGCGGATCAAATCGACAAGTGGTGGTCAATGGTCAAACTTTGACTGTTGACCAACGCGTGTGTTGGTTTGACACGCGTGCGCTTATCTGCGACCAGCGCGCGCTGGTCAACCCCTATCCCTATCACCTTTTTCTAGTCAAATTTTTGCCATTATCAGGGGTCTATTACACCTGTAGAGCCTCTGATTTCGTCTAAATAGTACCTCTGCAGGGGGGTGTTCCCTCTCTCTCAACCCTCCCTTCACCTTTATGGGAGACTTAGCCACCAAGCAACCCTCTCGCTCTAGCTTAAAAGAATTGCTACAACCAATGAAGAGTCATGCATGTTGGAAAATGCATGTTTGTTTCAATAAAAACTCCTGGGGTATTATAAGTTTTAGGAAAAATCAAAATCAAGCCAAAAATATCATTTTGTCAATAATTTTCAAATTAAACTAGCTCATTAAGGATCTAACCCTCAATGACTGGCTTTTTCAAGTTAACAATTAGCAAATTGGTAATCAAATTGGGTGGTCTATGTCTTTGACGCAACTTCAACCATACATTGGTAATCAAGTCTCGTCAAAGAGGGGCAACTGTAGATACCCCAATTTGGAAATCTCGAATACCTTTTAAGTCCCCAATGATGATAAAAAAAGCATGATTTAAACCTTTGGATTGATCTAAACCTTTTGGAGCACTACCTTTTGAAAACCGTAGACAAGTGGCCGATAAGCTTCCCAATGATTAAAATGTGCCTTGAAAGCTTTAAACAATGCTCTTTGTACTCAAAGGAGTGAGAAAACACCTTAGAACTTGGTATGAGAATGCCAAGTAACACTTAAAATGAGTAAGTACGTGTTTTGGCCACCTTTGGCACCAACGGTTTTCGGTTTAGTCTGCTTTCAGCCCATTTTTCATAAATCAAACTTCCTTATTTTTATGTTTGGATTCCACCATCTTTTAGTACATTCAAAACCCTCTTTATCGATAGATAATAAGCCTTAATCCGATTTGAAATGAGGGAGATACAAGGATTTTGCCTAAATGACTTATTTTTTGACCACCTGAGGGTAAAATCGTCATATCTTTTGATGTACAAAATTATTTTTATCCAAACTACTTGGGTTAGAAAGTAGACTTGACGAGCTTTCCAACGGTTTGAAGAACACCCAAAACCGAGTTTGGGAGTGTCCGTGGCGGCCATTCGAAGTTCGGCCTGTTGAGCAGTCAACTGTACCGTACAGTGGTAAACTGTGCCGTACGGTGGACATATTTCTACCATACGGTAGAGTTTTTAACCGCCTAAACTTAAGTCGGTTGGGATGTGCCGTACGGTGGAAGCCTAGTGTCGTATAGTAGAGTTTATGTGTCATACGGTGGACACAAAGTCGGTTAAAAATGCGTGCAGACCAAGTTTGCTTCATTTCCAGGCCATTTTTACCCTATAAATAGCTCTCCCCTCATTAGACACGACACAAAATTTTTGGAAGAGAAAAGAGAGAATACAATTTTTTGAAGAAAAAGAAAGAGAAATAAGACCAAAAATAGTTCAAAAATGCTTTGAAAAATCCATACTTGTTTTCATACCTATTACAAATACCAAAAGCATCATCCTCTTTCAAAAGCCATTTTTCACTCCTTTTCACTTTCAAAACACTGAAAACACCTCAAAGCCAAGTCCAAAGCCGCTTAAAAAATAACCCAAGCTCAAAACCAAGTCTCATATCTTGCCACTGCAGTATATCAAAGCTCACCTACTCACCCAAGTTCACACCAAAGACCATTGATCAATCGCAACTATCCAAAGAAAGGTTTTCGCTCCAAAAGGTATAAATCTTTTATTCACTACTTGTCTCTATAATCTTTTATTCAGTACTTGGCCGTTCATCCTACACAAAGCCATAGCATCTCCTTTGAACACCTTAATGGCGAGGCAAACATAATTGATTGAGCTAAAGAAGGCAATGGAGAAAATGAGTTAGAAAGTGGATAAAACGCTAACTCTTGTCCAAGGGCTGGTTAATCTTCTCACCTCCGTAGTCCTGAATCCAGATATGGAACAAAATGCTGATAATGTCAGGATCGAAGAACCTCCACAAATCTATCATCGTCCAGTAAAGCTTTCAGACATGTTCAGAGACTTGGCTGAATTCCATGATGCCAAAACACACTCAAAGGAAGATGGCGGATCCCTGTCTGAAACTAGTGCAGGAAGAGAGGACGTGCTTATGAATGAGATAAATCCCAAACGCAAAAGAGTGTATCCCTTTGATAGCATAACGCTATATAGTTGCAAAGCAAGCACAAGTTCCGCTGACCCTCAACCCAAGTGCAAAACTCAACCAAACGGTCCTCGCACTCGACCCCGCACCTTCTCCCAATTCCCTATACCACTGTCAGTCATCTTCGAGAGACTCAAGGAAAAAGGCACTCTCCGACCACTTCCTCTAACCCCTTCACCTGCTATTCTCCCAGCATCCCACAACCCAAACATTTACTGTGCTTACCACCAAATGTATGGCCACTACACCAACAACTGTTTTCGCCTTCGAATCAAAATCCAAGACCTCATTGATGACAAAACCATTCCGGGTCCACCACAAAAGCCAAGGCATCATGCCAAACACCCCACTCCACCTAGCTTATTGGGGAAATTTTGATTGAATCAAAGACTGGAGAATCGTTAAGGGCCATGCCGCAATCCAACCTTCCACGGGTTTTTGGGATTTTTAAAAGTTTCAAGTTGAGTCAAATCTTTGTCTTTGTTGTGTCAGTTTGTACTTCGAGTCTGTCATCTTTTTTTTTTCTCTCATACTCATGTATGTTCTCAAACTTTGAGTCTGTAATCTCATGTTGTTGTCTTAAAAAAACAAAAACAAAAGAGAGTCAGTTACGTAGTCCAGAACTATGCACGGCTTGATTCTTTGCAAAGGGATACGTAGGCAACCCTCAGTGGTTCGGCCGCATCTTTTGAAAATTAATGTCATGCTTTTGTGTCAAAATAAACATGGTCTTTTGCAATTTTTCCTCAACTTGAAATTATTTTCCATCATCATTTGAAAGTCATGATAATCACCTCAAAACGCAAGAATATTGAACCCTCATGCAAAAAGGAGGACATCCAGAGGACCATTCCCCGACACCACCGAAGCAACACCACTGATGAGCAATACTTTAACACAAAAAAAAAGGAAGGAGAAGAAAAAGAAGAGCCTGCTAGGTCGAAAACCCGCAAGGGCGATCACGGCAAAAGTTAAGGCAAGTAATCAAAAGCTCGCTACATCAAAACTTCCAAATACGATCTAGGCAAAAGTTAGAGCATTTTCCAGTTCCTTTTATCAAGTTGCGCAATTCAAAATGAAGAAAGGCATTCTTTGCTTTTATCCAACACATAAATATATCCCTTGGAGCCTAAATCAATTCAAAAGAACCTAGCTAGGCAGCTATCCCCCACATTGGGGAGGAATGAGAGATATGAAAGTGGTTACCATTGACATATCAAAAAAATGAAAGTACGTTTGTATTTGGAACTCCTCCCTCGATAAAAAGGAATTGCATGATATATTGCTAATGTTTATCCAAGCGTCCATTGAGTAATAACCAGGCAATCAGGGTATGCTCCCACTGTATTGTTTCCGTCAAAAGATGGATAGACCTTGTGAAGGCAAATTGAATGTGGTTAGCTTGGATCTCAATATAAAGCCTTTTTGACTTCAGCAATTAAGTCCGTAGGGGTCTCTTAAAACCTGGTGCCCTAAAACCATTTGGCTTGGGGATAACCGACCCAAAGCTCGCTAAAGGATCAACTAGAAAGCCCGAGAGATCCAGGCATTACACGACCATATGAGAAAAAAAAGGGGGGGAATGAAAGAAAAGGCGTCATTCGAAAAAGAAAAGAAAAAAAAAAAGAAAGAGTCGTTCCCCCAATGCAAAGTTATCACTGCTACGCAATTCACAAAAGTTTCAAGAATTGTTCAAACTCAAGATAGCTGCTAGCTCTAATCACCCAAAGCAAAATAAAATTTTTTGAGCCTGTAATCCTTTCTTTGTTAAACCCAAGCCTTGGCCCCGTTATAACCTAAATAAAGTCCTTTCAGATTGAAAAATGCAACTTGATCAGAGGAAGATCAAAAGAGAACAATAAAATCTCCCTTGAAAGTCAACAGTCAAGGTATTGTGCAACACTGGCGTCAATCCACCAACACTGGTGTCATCCAAAAGCAAACCAAAGCGTTTCAAATCGAAATTTAGTAAATCTTCATCGGCAATCCAAGACATGGGTTCATTTTCTTGCAAATCTTCATCGGCAATCCAAGACATGGGTTCATTTTCTTGCAAATAAACATCATTTGATGAAGTAAAACAATTTTTGAAAAATTCTAAAGGGAAAATTATCAAATATATAAGTTTATCATAACAGTTTCAACGACCAATTGCATGACATGTTTTCCTTCCTTCAAAATCTCGAGTCAACATGGTTTGATCACTTTCCGCCTAGTCAGGGGCACCCTTAAAATAGTCTCTGGGTCAGTGTCATCAAATCGAGTTGTCACCCCTCGAACGTCGTTCAAGTCTACCCAATCAGGGGCATTCTTAGGAAAGTCATTCATTCAATAGGGGCATTCTTAGGGAAGTCACTCGTTCAATAAACAGCCCTTCCTACCCTTCGAGTCAACATGGTTGATCAACAGCAACCACGGAAGTCACTCAAAAGTTCTTTTCCTATCCTTCGTTGTCTTGTCAAAATCTACTTAAAAGGTCAATCGAGTCACTTGGTCATGTCAATTCTCAGCTCGTGAAAGCAATTTCAACGCATAAGGTAACCCTGCTTGAATACATAGCCAATTGGTTCCCAAAACCATCAACAGCAATGGAAAATAAGTCAAAATTGAGGATTCGCAGTCCACTGGGGGCGAAACAACCCAAGATTGGGGTGCGTCAACCCAACGCCATCTACTGGGGCAAATGCATGCCCAAATTCAAGATTGGGGCATGGAAGTCCAAGCCCAAACGAAGGCAAACCCAAAACCCAAGCCCTGACGAAGGCCAAACAAGAAAGAGAGTAAAGCAAAATGGGACACTCGGTTGTGCCGCCCATTTTTCAAAAACAAAAAGGAATGCTGTCCACATTGTCGTCAAGTGTCGAAACACGAGTCTTGCATAATGTACAAAAGTCAATCAACTATCCCAAGGGACATCTTTTCAAATAATGGTCTAGCCAACCTAAGTTTTTCAACCAGCCGTCCCAAAGGACATTTTTCAAATAATGATCTAGTCAACCTAGGCTTTTCAATCAAATCTCTTAAGAGACATCTTTTCAGGCAATGGTCTAGCTGACCAGACACCTCCCCACACTAGGAATTTTATAGCAAACGTTTTTAAAACGATCTCGGCTTTGTAGATAGGCTAGGCTAAATCTACAAATCCGACCCTTATTAGTTCATTGAAACCTCAAATTTCAATGGCCAACTTTCTGTTCTAAGTCTCCAAAATACATTCTTGACCTTTAGGACTTGTTTGCGTCCTAAAACAAGGCCTTCTGTGGCCTTGAATCCTTAGGATTCACTATTTTTATCCCAAAATTTGCTGCCTTATTAATCTATCTTTCCAAGCGTTTGCCATCATGGCTTGTTGAGATCTTATCCTCAACAACCATATTTTAAAAGACTTGTGGAGGCCTCGCCCTCGACAGCCATTCTTTTAAAATATCTTCTATTATGGCTTGTTAAGGTCTCACCATTGACAACCATATTTCCAACGGTTCATTGAGGTCATACCCTCAATAACCGCCTTTCCAATAGCTTGTTGAATTTTTTTCCTCAACAATATTTCCAATAGCTTCTATCATGGCTTTTTAACGTCTCACCCTTGACAGCCATATTTCCAATGGTTCATTGAGGTCGTACCCTCAATAATCGTCTTTTAAATAGCTTGTTGAGATCTTATCATGACTTGTCAAGGTCTCACCCTTGACAGCCAAATTTCCAATGGTTCATTGAGGTCGTACCCTTAATAACCGCCTTTCCAATAGCTTATTGAGATCTTATCCTCAACAATCTTTTATCATGACTTGTCAAGGTCTCATCCTTGAAAGCCATATTTCCAATGGTTCATTGAGGTCATACCCTCAATGACCGCCTTTTAAATAACTTGTTGAGATCTTATCCTCAACAATCTTTTATCATGACTTGTAAAGGTCTCACCCTTGACAACCATATTTCCAATGGTTCATTGAGGTCATACCCTCAATAACCGCATTTCCAATAGCTTGTTGAGATCTTATCCTCAATAATCTTTTATCATGACTTGTCAATGTCTCACCCTTGACAGCCATATTTCCAATGTTTCATTGAGGTCATACCCTCAATAACTGCCTTTCCAATAGCTTGTTGAGATCTTATCCTCAATAATCTTTTATCATGACTTGTCAATGTCTCACCCTTGACAGCCATATTTTCAATGTTTCATTGAGGTCGTACCCTCAATAACTGCCTTTCCATTAGCTTGTTGAGTTCTTATCCTCAACAATCTTCTATCATGGCTTGTTAAGGTCTCACCCTTGACAACCATATTTCCAATGGTCCGTTGTGGTCATACCCTCAATAACCGCCTTTCCAACAGCTTGTTGAGTTCTTATCCTCAACAATCTTTTATCACGGCTTGTTAAGGTCTCACCCTTGACAACCATATTTCCAATGGTCCATTGAGGTCGTACCCTCAATAACCGCCTTTCCAATAGCTTGTTGAGTTCTTATCCTCAACAATCTTCTATCATGGCTTGTTAAGGTCTCACCCTTGACTGGCATATTTCCAATGGTTTATTGAGGTCATACCCTCAATAACCGCCTTTCAAATAGCTTGTTGAGTTCTTATCCTCAACAATCTTCTATCATAGCTTTTTAAGCTCTCACCCTTGAATGCCATATTTCCAATGGTTCATTGAGGTCGTACCCTCAATAATCGCCTTTCAAATAACTTGTTGAGTTCTTATCCTTAACATCTTCAATCACTTTTAAAATTATCCTCAAATAGTGTAGAAAGCCTTTCTAGGTCTACATTGTTATCCTCGATGGGATTGATTTGTTACACTACCCATATCATGTTTGCATATCATACATCGCATTTTCCCCCATGAACTACGCCGGTTTGATCCCTACAAAAAGGGTACGTAGGCAGCCCCAGAGGGCACGACCACATGTTTCCATATGTTGCATTTTCAATGCATTTACTTAAAAGGTACCTAGACAACCAAATTGGATGGTCTATGTCTTTGACGCAACTTCAACCATACATTGGTAATCAAGTCTCGTCAAAGAGGGGCAACTGTAGATACCCCAATTTGGAAATCCCGGATACCTTTTAAGTCCCCAATGATGATAACAAAAAGCATGATTTAAACCTTTGGATTGATCTAAACCTTTTGGAGCACTACCTTTTGAAAATCGTAGACAAGTGGCCGATAAGCTTCCCAACGATAAAAACGTGCTTTGAAAGCTTTAAACAATGCTCTTTGTACTCAAAGGAGTGAGAAAACACCTGAGAACTTGGTATGAGAGTGCCAAGTAACACTTAAAATGAGTGAGTAAGTGTTTTGGCCATCGTGGGACCAACCGTCTTCGGTTTAGTCTGCTTTCTGCCCATTTTTCATAAATCAAACTTCTTTATTTTTATGTTTGGATTCCACCATCTTTAGGACATTCAAAACCCTCTTTATCGATATATAATAAGCCTTAATCTGATTTGAAATGAGGGAGATACAAGGATTTTGCCTAAATGACTTATTTTTCGACCACCTGAGGGTAAAATCATCATATCTTTTGATGTACAAAATTATTTTTATCCAAACCACTTGGGTTCGAAAGAAGAGTTGACGAGATTTCCAACGGTTTGAAGAACACCCAAAACCGAGTTTGGGAGTGTCCGTGGCAGCCATTCGAAGTTCGGCCTGTTAAGCAGTCAACTGTACCTCACGGTGGTAAACTGTGCTGTATGGTGGACATATTTCTACCATACAGTAGAGTTTTTATTTGCCTAAACTTAAGTCGGTTGGGATGTGCCATACAGTAGAGTTTATGTGCCGTACGGTGGACACAAAGTCGGTTAAAAATGCGTGCAGACCAAGTTTGCTTCATTTCCAAGCCATTTTTACCCTATAAATTCCTCCCCCCCCTTCATTAGATAAGACACACAATTTTTGGAAGAGAAAAGAGATGGAGAATACAATTTTTTGAAGAAAAAGAAAGAGAAATAAGACCAAAAATAGTTCAAAAATGCTTTGAAAAATCCATACTTGTTTTCATACCTGTTACAAATACCAAAAGCGTCATCCTCTTTCAAAAGTCATTTTTCACTTCAAAAAGACAAGCCATTTTTCACTCCTTTTCACTTTCAAAACACCGAAAACACCTTAAAGCCAAGTCCAAAGCCGCTTCAAAAATAACCCAAACTCAAAACCAAGTCTCATATCTTGCCACTGTAGTATATCAAAGCTCACCTACAGTAACGCCCCCAATTTTTGGTACGTTAATATGACATTTTATTACAAAAACAAAGTGAGTCTGGCTCATTATTACATCACAAGGTCTTTACAAGAGCACTTTTATCCAACAAGGGAGGGAACTAGGGTTCCTAACTACTGTTCCGCCTGTTCTTCCATCCTAGCAAGCTCCTCGGCTCCGAAGGCCTCCAATGTGTACAGCTCTCCCTATTCATCTATGAGGTCTGACACATTATACCGGCGTCGCCACCAATATAATATGTCAGGGTCACCAAAAGGTAACATCGTGAGCTACAAAAGCTCAATAGAGTAACCCATACCCACTAACTCTTAACTTATGAGCAAACGACCATAAATTCAATGCTTTGCACATAGTTCATACATATTCGACAATAGTTAACAATGACACATCCGCATTCACTATTCAACTAACGTTGGTGTCCATGATTTTTCAAGTTTCTCCTACGCGACTCCTCGTAGACCGTGTCACCATTTTTCACATTTCATAACCATATCAACATTTTCAAAATCATTTTTACTCACCCAACCTCGGTTCCGCCGTTTCGGTCTCCCGAGTATCCTCGCAATGGTTCTGCCGCACCGGGTTCCCATTGGAACACAAAACTTTGCATTGGCTCCTCTCCGTGGATAACCAAGCCACATTACCAATGAAGCTACCACGTTCGGCCCCATTGGCAATCTTCACAATGGGCTACCATGTCCGGCCACAGTGCGGTTTTCACAAACATTAAATTACCTCCAATGAGACTACCACGTCCGGTCCCATGGCAACACACACCACACAATGGGCTACCAAGTCCGGCCACATTGCGGTTTTCAAAATCCTTACACACAATGGGCTACCACGTCCGGCCACATTGCGGTATCAAAATGCGTCTTTCCATTAACCACACCCTAGGTGTCATGTTTCTAACTTTCTCAATTTCTGTGTCACGTTTTCATGCATAGACTCCGCGGTAGGACTTTTCACATACGTAATCATAAATCATTCATTGTAATCTTAGCAAGATCATCCAATTCTATATTATTCTATCATGCTCATATCACAACTTAAAGCATAACGCCACATGTACGAACGCCTTTGGAGTGGATACCACTTATGCTTTATCACACATCAAATAGGTAATCCAAGTAATCCAAGTAATCATATATACATGCTCATAACCATCCTCAAGATCAAAATACGAATACTTCCATGCATTTCGATATACAAACAACATACAATATACGTAGAGCAAGTAAGTAGAGGTATTCTACATATACTTAGAGCTAGGGGAAAAGGTTAATCTACGTATACTTAGAGATAGCGTATATGGGACTCTACCTTACTTCTTGGCGGTTGGTCGGTTTTGAGAATAGGTCGTCGGTTTTGCGAATCGGCGGCGCAACGGCTCTGAAGTGCTTCGAAAGGTAGAGAGATGGATTTTCTCTTCCTAGAAACAACTTTGCTAACTAAACTAGGCTACTTTAAAGATCTAGGGGTGGTTTTTGGAGGTGGTTTGGGGCTAGCTCTCAAGAACTTCAAGAAAACTCAAGAAACTAGAACTTTGGAACAAAAGAAGCTTAGAATTCTAGAGAGAAGTTGGAGCAAGGAGTGAAGGTGTGAGTTTAAGCTTGAATGAGCTTGCTATTTATAGGCCAAGGCTCCTCCCTCTCCCTCTCACCCGAAATCTCTCTCTCTCCATATCTCATTTTTTTTATTCAACTTGTCATGCTTTTTTTGAAAGATCAAGATCTAGTTCTAGGCTTGCATGGCTAGATTTAATACCTTGGATTTGATTTTGGAAGATTTGATGGAGGAAAGGAGGGGTTGTACAAGATTTGGTGATTAAAAGAACAAAAAATGACATTGGAAGATAGATTTTACTTGGAGATATATATAACCATAGATTGAAAGGACGTAAAAAGATCATAGAAGATCAAGTCAAGGTACAATCAAATCTCCTTCTCTCTCTCTCTCTCTCTCTCTCTCTCTCTCTCTCTCTCTCTCTCTCTCTCTCTCTCTCTCTCTCTCTCTCGGCCTCTCTCTCTCTCTCTCTCTCTCTCTCTCTCTCTTTTGTACTATGGAAGTATATATACATAACCAAGTATATAAGGTACAATATAATCTAGTAGGATCTCAAAGCCAAGATTTTCCTATTAAACTATTCTAATACACACATGTTCTTATTATACTATTATATACACACACACACACACACACACACACACACACATGTCCAAGATATATATAATAGTACTATGAAATCTAGTAAGATTTTCAAGTATCCAATAAAAAATTATAAAATCAAAATCCTTTATTAAAATAGTCCAAATTGGCACATGTTTCATTATAATACTAGATTATGTACTTAGGAAATCTAGGGTATTAAATCTACTAGGTACATATATATATATATATATATATATATATATATATATATATATAAGTATATCATCACATGAAAAATCTAGAAAATGATTTATTTAATAAACCCTAGTACTTGTTGGTAAGACTAACTCTATTATCCAATGGGTAATAATTTCCCTAGCGGTTATTGACCAATGGATAAAAGGGTGAGGTAATAGCTACTTAAATAATACTTATATGTCCTTTTTGGCATGTGTATATATACCTATATATAACTATATATTTGTACTTAACAATCTAGCATAGATATCTTTTTTAATGGAAAGTCTATTGTCCAATGGATAAAAGTTTCCCTAAATTTTATCGTCCAATGGGTAAAAATCCAAGATGACAAGTATGACTTGATTAACTAGTCATATATATTTGTATGTATATGCATATAATAACCTAGGTCCAAAAGGTTTTATTAGGGATTGAAAGGTTCAAAAGGCTCGTCTAGGGTTAGGAGAAAGTAACTAGATGAATTAGTAGTTAGGTTCCTCTAACTAATTAGTTAGAATCTAACTATACTTGCCAAGTAGAATTTGTAGCAAAGAAAATATAATTTTAAAAGACTAAAATCTAATTATGACGATTTATTAGAATTAAAAGGGAGTTTTTGGAAGCAAATCCAAGTATTAAAATAAAATTCAAATTTTTAACGAAATTTTTACTTACTAAAAATCAGGGTCATTACACCTACTCACCCAAGTTCACACCAAAGACCATTGTATCAATCGCAACTATCCAAAGAAAGGTTTTCGCTCCAAAAGGTATAAATCTTTTATCCACTACTTGTCTCTGTAATCTGAGGGGAAACCACTACGTATAGACTGGTTCCTCATACCAGCTCTAGGCCTAAATGGTTTAAACATTGTAAGAAAATAAAATTGGAACCCCACATATGTCCACCGTGCGGCACATATATCTGCCGTGCGAGAGATAGTTTCCAGGGGACAGTTTTTCTTTAGGCCTCATTTGTTATTCTTTTCATGACAAACAATCCGCACTAAAATATTGTTTTCTATTTTGGAGTAACCAATGCCGTGATAAACTGTTTTTGGGTTAACAAAACATGTTTAGTTTTATATTCCCTTTTTGAAATAAACATTAGTTGATTCATGTATAAACATGCATGCATACTTTGAATTATCACATTTAACCTTATTTTTAAACTGTGGACCACGAGAACCAGTGCCGTACGGTGCATCGATAAGCCGTACGGTGGCGTTTGCTGTGGAAAAGATTCTTTGTTTACTTCATTCTGTTAAGTGTTTAAATCAAAGCATGCTCACCAATACTTGTTTCTGATATAAACGGTTAACATGCTATAATCTGTTTTGTGTGCAAAATTAACCATGGAGCATGTACGTATGGTACACCTTTCGGCCGTACGGGGGAGTGTACGTTGGACAGATTAAGTTGCTAAGTTATTTTCTGCAATTAAATATTTACATTTCAAGCATGCACGTTTATGCTTATATTTGCTACAATTAAATTGTTTACATGCTGTAAACTGTTTATGTGCTATATTTGTTTATGTGGCATAAAAAGTTAAGCAATAAAAATAATTTTCAAATCCCACAAATATTAGTAAAGACTGATTTTATCGGGCGAGGGGGGTGCTTTTTCAAACAAAACCTTCCCCTCTCGTAACTTGGCTCCATCCCGAACCCAAAACTCTCTATTTTCAATAGCCCAAAACCTTTTTAAAAGGGCAAAAGAGTCACATTTTTCAAATAAACGGTTTCTCGGGTGATAATCCTTTTCAAAACCCGGGTGGCGACTCTCAAACAACCATTTTTCCCCTTTTTGTGCACTAAAAATACAAAAAGAGAGACGGAGAAATTTTTCCGAGCATATAGCCCACAAGTGTTTTGTGCCAGTCATCATGTTTTCAGTAAGACTACCCGCATGTGCTTGGTCACACAAGTGTCAGGCTGCTGCGCTCATAGAGGGATAGCAACATATGCAAGATACTCAGCAGCAGATGCTCGCAGCTCTCACGAGTCTCATCGAAGTCATTGTTGGGGTCTTGCCTAGAGCCTCGGTACATGCTTTAGAGGATCCTCAGCAGATGCATGTTGGGGATGTTCCACCATAGATAGTGTTACCTCAAGGTACACCACAGAGTCAGAATTCTCCTCCAGCATCATTGAGAGGTCAAAATACACTACAGGCTGCACTTGGAGGAACAGGGGTAGCAGCGGTGCCAAGGTCTATTGATCAAAGACCCGCTAGTGCTAAAAATAGTTCTGCCATCAATCAGTTCATCACTTTGGCTGATGTCCAGGCCCTTCTGCTGAAAAAGAAGGTTGTCTTACCCTCCCTCCCAAGCCTAGATATCTAGCCTACTGCTGCTACCGCTTCAACTGAACGAAAGCAACAAGGGGCAACGACAAGAAGAGAAAAGATAGAAACGCTTTCGGCCCCACACCTGATTATCCTCAGCATGACGACTATGAAGAGCCCTATCCAAATCACAAAAATCAATAGAGTGTTACCCCTTCATGCTAGATAAGGAAGAAGTTTCAAAGGGTTGAGTTTATACAACCTTTTGTTATGAAATCACTGAGGATGTCGTGAGCCATCCAGGCCCTTTTGTCACACGACCAAAGGGGTCCCGTGACCCACGAGGGTCCTACGACTAGAGGGGTCCCACGAAGATTTTTGCCAAGCCCAGAGACATAATGATCCCAAAGTCAAGAGATATTACATACGAAAAAGGGATCGTGCCTAAAAGGTGCCTTGTCGTGACAAATACCACTGCCCCCTAGGAAGGTCGCGAAAGTAAAAGAGGGGGCGGGAGTGCTACACTGATTGTGATGGCAAGTCAGGGCGACAGAAGCTCGCAGACCCACTGGCCCCAGCAAAACACTTAACGCAGAAGAGGAAATTATACATAAGTCAAAGCCTGCACCAGAATGTATGCAGGATGAGCTTAAACTGCCCGCCAAGAAGTAAATGGGATAGAGCACCCAGTCTACGACATTAGTTGGAAGATGTGAAGGCCTGAAGCGAGATATACGCCCATAGAGCGCCATTACCTAACCCTCTTTTTCACAGGTCAAAAGTTGAGGTATTTTTTTTGTCCTTGTCCATACAGATTGTTCCCAAAAGTGATCCAGAGAAGGTCGTAAGATGGTTTTTAGTGCCAAGCGCTAGCAGATGTACAGGCAATTCCCGACTGGACAATGTGAACCTCTAGCAGAGTCACTACCAAAAGATGGTTTTTAAGCTCTCGCAACCAGTACTAATGACGCACTATGGTCGCTAAGCTTAGACGGGGCCACGGGAGGAGGTATCAGAGATGTTGGGATCATATTCTTAAGCTACAGAGGAGAGAGGCATTATTCAGCCTACAAGTTGGATTTTCCATGATGCAAGCAACGAAGCAAAGTATGGAGCCCTAATCTCAGGACTATTAGCAGCAAAAGAGAGGGAGATTAAATGTTTAAAAATTCAGGGGGATTCAAAACTTTTTGATCTTGAAAACAAAAGAGGTATACGCGCTGACAGAGCCAATGCTCGCGCCATACAAAATAGTAGTACAAAGTTGGGGATGCAAACAACTTTCAGCAAAAAGTATACTGAGACAGAGTTATGCACTAGCGACAAGGTCACGCGACCCCTTTCATTAGAGGTTAATGTTCTTCACAAGCCAAGATCAGAAAATAGATCCCCAGAAGCCTTTGCAACACTAGGGGCAAAGACAGAGTACCTCAGGTTCCTGCACCGAGTGCTGTATCATCGCGCCCCTCATAGGTGGCTCACACGGTGCACTAGCCTAGAGGAAGCCAAGGAAAAGCTAAGCCAAAACCTTGGCAATAGCTGTGGAGATAATGAACTTGCACTATACAGACAGGTGCAAAGAGAAGACTATTAATATGAAAGAAAATGTGACCGCAATCGTGAGAGAACATCCGCGATACTCTCTGCACATGGTTGAGCTAGAATAGAGGCCTTTGAGCGAGAGGAGTTACTTGCTGATGAGCGAGTAGAGGCCATAGGGGTGATGCGAGGAGCAGTAAACTCCAAGTTTATCAAGAAGTTCTATCCTTAGGATAGAATGAGCAGTTTATTGCTCTAGAGCCCCAGATAGAGCTCCATTTTGGGGAGAGATACAACGAATAAAGATATTTTGTTCCAGAGTACTAAATGTGTTTTGTCAATCAAAACAGAGCAAGCAGTTTATTGCTCTAGAGTGCCAGATAGAGTTCCCTTTTGGGAAGAGATGTAATGAACAAAGACATTTTGTTCTAGAGTACTAAAGGTTCTTTTGAATAGAGCGAGTAATTTATTGCTCTAGATAGCTAGATGTGTTTGTGGATAAAAATATGAATTAGATTTAGCAGTGTTGTTGCTCTAGAGTGTTAGTCATATTTGAGCAATGTTGTTGCTCTAAAGTGTCAGTCATATTTGACAAATGAGAGATGAATGAGACACATCATTCCAGAGTGAGTAGTTTTGTTGCTCTAGATTGTCAAAGCTATATTTAACAGATAGAGAGATGAATGAGATATGTCATTCCAGATTTTAGAGAAATATTCAATGAATGGACAGAGTTTGTTACCCTTATCTTCTTTATGTTGAAAAAAAACGTATAGAGCGAGAAAATGGATGACTAGATAAGAGAAGCGAAGATAAAATTTGCGCTCCCAAAATTGAACGCTCATTTCATAGATATGTGGTGTTTCGATCGACACCCTCTGAACAAGATTGTATTGTTAGAGGCTTTGTTAAAGCAACTCGCAAAATGCAAAACATCTTAGATTTCTGAAAGAGAGCACTCTTGATAAGACAACCATTACGGCCCATTCACTAGATCGCGAGTACAGAGAGCAACAAGTACGGAACAAAGAACATCTTTTCGCCACAACCAAGCATAAAAGAGGCAATAAGTGCAGAAGATACTTGCATTCCATAATGTTCATAATTGTAGTTGAGATGCTAATGTGATTACAAAATGAGAAAGAAAAAAGATAGCTACGTGGGCAACAATCCCCTAAGAAAATAGACAAAAAGGTTGATGGCATTTGGTGCTGTAGCCGCAAGCGCTAGGTCTTCGCTTGGGGCCTCAGCTGACTTGGCCTCCAGATCGGCCACTTACTTCCGCGCAGGCTCTAGCTGATTTGCCAGGTCGCGGATCCATTGTTGAACCATTGACCTCTAACTGGAAGCTTTGATCTCTTCGCCTCTCCTTGTCATCCAAGAAAGATCAAACCCAAGAGGCTCAATATCTAGCAAAGAGACAAAGTCATTAGAGAACGAGAGATATCAGAGGCATAAGAAGGAAATCATAATTCTGGTGGGAAGAGTCTCCTCTCATTAATGGTAGTTGAAAGCGAAAAGTTGCAACGGTACACAAACAGGCACAACTTTTCAGATTCACTCAGGCGCAATGATATTGCGCACGCACGCGGTGGCACGCAGACCGCACTCACACGGGGGCAATTGTAGATGTGGTCAAATTATGACCGTTGACTCGAGAAGAAGTTTGACTAGCCAACCACAAAGTGACGCATGGAATGGCCGCGAGAGCGACACGTGGCCACCAACTGTCACTTAAAAGAAGAGTTGGTGCAGCGAGGCACGAAGATGGGCCCCGTGAGGCCGAAAAGGCTCGCGAGGGCATAAAAGCCTGCGAAAGTCACTGGCGACCTTGGGAGCAAGACCGTGACCAGGCAGGCTCGCACCCAGGCAAGGTAGCGACAGTTTCCCATCAACGTAGGGTGGCAACAGGTTCCCATCAGTGAAGGTAGTTGCAAGGTCAGCGAAAGGTAACAGCATGGTCCCGTCAGCAAAGGTAGCGACATGGTCCCTCAGCGAAGGTAGCGACAAGGTCCCATCAGCCGAAGGTAGCGGCAGGGTCCCATCAGCCGAAGGTAGCGACAGGGTTTTGTCAATGTGAGGTAGCGATAGGGTCCCGTCAATGAAGGTTGCAGTAAGGTCCCGTCAACGGAAGGTAGCGGCAGGGTCCTGTTAATGAACCATCAGCAACTAGAGGGGACCCTCGAGGGTCCCGCGACCTGAGGGGTCCCATGAAGATTTTTGGCATTTGCCTATCAATAGCAGTTGTTGTATTCATTTATGTAGAGACTAGAGAGAGAAAATTTCTATCGCCAAGAGGCTTTGGCATGTTAGAGCCATCATGAAGGCATTCTAGTTCACGAGAACAATCGCGAGAGGTCTGCGACCCGCGTGGCCTGATCAAAGAGCTTGAGACACGAGAAGGGTCAAGATATATAGAGTTCACCCAAATGTCTAACGCACACCCTAGTCATAAGGCAGGACCAAAGGGGCCTTGTCAAGATGCGATCGTGGTAGGGTCGCGACCTTGTTCCCACGGGAATTGATGGGAATCTAATGGTTTGGTTGCTTAAGGAGAAGGGTCGTCGTGAGGAGGGCGTGCTTGCAGGTTGTGCTCACATGAAATGACATCACCTTGAGGTACAGAAGGGACAAGTGTCAGGATTTACTGGGTCATCAATTGCTCGACCAAGGTCCACGTACCTATAAATACAACATTCCCTCTAACTTGAGAGAGACAGCTTTTTCTTGGAGAGAGAAAGTGGTGGGCACTAGGAAAGAGAACATTCTTCTAATGAGTGACCGCGCCCAATCCATCTAGGGAAATCTGCCCATACCTCATGCGAAAAAGACAATGACACGCTGCCTTTGTCTCTTTTGTACTCCTAATTCTTCCTTCCTCCCACTAGATCACTCTTATCTTCCCTTTCCTAATTATCAACCAATTGCACCTCTCCAACTGATGTAGATTCACACATCAGCTACCTACCGCGAGATTCATGAACCTACATCAAATTGTAGACCGTTGACCTAAAAAGAAGTTTGACTAGCCAACCACAAAGTAACACATGGAATGGCCGTGAGAGCGAAATGTGGCCAGCGACCGTCACTCAAAAGAAGAGCTAGTGTAGCAAGGCACGAAGATGGGCCCTCGTGAGGCCGAGCAAGCTCACAAGGACAGAAAGCCTGTGAGAGTCACCCACGACTCTAGGAGGAGGCTTGCGTCAAGGCAGGGTAGCGACAAGGTCCCATCAGCAAAGGTAGCGATAGGGACCCGTCAGCGAAGGTAGCGATAGGGACCCGTCAGCGAAGGTAGCGACAGGGTCTCGTCAGTGGAAGGTAGCGGCAGGATTCCATCAGTAAAGGTAACGACGGGGTCTCGTCAATGAAGGTTGTGGCAAGGTCCCATCAGTGGAGGTAACGGCAGGGTCCTGTCAGCATAGTTAGCGGCAAAGTCCCGTTAGCGACTAGAGGGGTCTCGCGACCTGAGGGGTCCCATAATGATTTTTGGCCTTTACCTATAAATAGTAGTTGCTGTATTCATTTATGCAAAGACTAAAGAGAGAAAATTTCTATCACGAAAACGCATTGGCCTGCGAGAGCCATCACGAAAGCATTCGTGTCCGCGAACCATCACAAGAGAACCTCGACCTGCGCGGCCAGTTTAAGGAGCTTGAGATGTGAGAAGGGTCAACATGTACACAGTTCACCTAGATGTCTAACGCACGCCCTGGTCATAAGATAAGACCAGAGGGGCCTTGTCAAGACACGATCATGGTATGGTCGCGAACCTACTCCCATGGGAATTAATAGGGATCTAATGATTTGGTGGCTTAGGTTGAAGGACCATCACGAGTTGGGCGCACCCGCGAGTTGTGCTTGCGCAAGGTGACATCACCCTCGCGACCTAGAGGTATGGAAGGGACAAGTGTTAGGATTTTACTGGGCCATCCTGGGCCTGACCATGGCCCTGGTACCTATAAACACCAGACATTCCCTCTAACTTATTAGAGAAGTTTTTTCCTAGAGAAAGAAAGTGATGGGCATTAGGAAGGAGAACATTCTTCCAAGAAGTGACCGCGCCTAATCCATCTCAGGAAAGCTGCCCATACCTCACTTGGAAAAGACAAGGACATGCTACTTTTGTCTCTTCTACACTCATGTTTCTTCCTTCACCTCTCTAGATCACTCCTCTCTTCCCTTTTCTAATCATCAATCAATTGAACCTCTCAAGCTCACATAGATTCACACGTCCGCTACCTACTGCGAGATTCATGAACCTACATCAAATTGGAGGTGTAGTCAAAATACTGACTGTTTACCTGAGAAGAAGTTTGACTAGCCAACCATAAAGTGACGCATAGAATGGCTGTGAAAGAGACACGTGGCCAACGATCGTCACTCAAAAGAAGGGCTGGTGCAGTGAGGCACCAAGATAGGCCCCCATGAGGCCAAACAGGCTCGCGAGGGCAAAAAAAAGCCTGTGAGAATCACTCGCGACACTAGAAGCAGGCCCGCGACTAGGTAAGGTAGCGAGAGGGTCTTATCAGCAAAGGTAGTGGCAGGGTCCCGTCAGCAAAGGTAGTGACAAGGACCCGACAGTGGAAGGTAGCGACAAGGTCCCATTAGCAAAGGTAGCGACATAGTCCCATTAGAGAAGGTAGCAGTAGGGTCCCGTCAGAGGGGCCTTGTCAAAACGCGATCATGGTAGGGTTGCGACCCTGCTCCCGTAGGAAGTAAGGGGGATTTAGTGGTTTGGTGGCTTAGGGAGAAGGACCATCACTGTAACGCCCCGAATTTTGGGTACGTTAAATAAGACATTTTATTATAAAAACGAAGTGAGTCTGGCTCATTATTACATCATAAACCTTACAAAAGTACTTTTATTCAAATAACGGATGGAACTAGGGTTCCTATCTACTGTTCCGCTTCTTCCTCCATCCTGGCTAGCTCTTCGGCTCCGAAGGCCTCCAAGGTGTACATCTCACCCTATTCATCTATGAGGTCTGACACATTATATCGGCGTCACCACCAATATAATATGTCAGGGTCACCAAAAGATAACACCGTGAGCTACAATGCTCAATAGGAAATCCTTACCCACCAACCTCACAACAGTAAATCATTTACAACAACACTAGCAATCACACATCCACATTCGTTAATCATCTATTGTTGGTGTCCAAGATTTCCGTGTTTCTCCTACGCGACTCATCGTAGATCGTGTCAACATTTTCACATACAAATCAACCTTTCAAAATCATTTGTTTAACTCACCCAACCTCGGTTCCGCTGCGCCGGGTTCCCAAGTATCCTCACAATGGTTCCGCCGCGCCGGGTTCCCATTGGCACACAATTGCATTGGCTCCGTACATCAGATAACCAAGCCATTCCTCACCATGGTTCCGCCGCTCCGGGTTCCCATGGGAACGCACACAACCTCACAATGGTTCCGCTATTCTGGATTCCCATTGGAACACACACACATCTCACATAATGCCACCAAAACCGGTCATTATGTCATTTCAAAAACATTTCCGTCCTCGGAATACATTTCCTTTCATTAACCACACCCTAGGTGCCATGTTTCTACTTTCTCGTGTCTCGTTTACATGCAAAGACTCCGCGGTAGGACAAAGTAAGCATGAATCATTCATTGTAATCTAACAAGATCATCCAACTCCAAACTACTTAGCATGCTTGAAACACCATGAGCGAACATAAATCATGCATTTCCAACATTTTCAACAAAAGATAACCTTATCTACTTTAGAAAGAAAGATCAAAGTTTACTTCTTAATGACGTTCTATTCTCCAACATACAATTTTATACAATACATAGAGTTGGTGGACTAGGTTTCCTACCTTACTTCTTGGCGGTGGTCGGCTACGGTGAATTGGTCGTCGGTTTTGTGTTTCGACGGCGTAACAGCTCCGGATTACTTCGAAAGGAAGAGAGATGAACTTTTCTCTTCCTAGAAATAACTTTACTAACTAATGTGGACTACTTTAAAGATCTATGGGTGGTTTTAAGAGGTGGTTTGGTGGTATTGCTCAAGAACTCAAGAAAACTAGAACTTTGGAAGCAAGAACACTTAAAATTTCTAAAGAGAGGAAGAGCAAAGCTTGAAGGTGTGAGTTTGAAGCTTGGAATGGCTTCAATTTATAGGCCAAGACTCCACTCTCTCTCTCTCTAGCCGATTCTCTCTCTCTCTCTCTATATCTCACTTTTCTTTCACTTGTCATGGTTGATTGATAGGTTGATGGGTGAAGTTAAGGCTTGCTTGCACACTAACCACCTAGTTTTAGGCTTGCATGGCTAGTTTTAGTACTTTGGATGGGACTATGGAAGATATGAAGGTAGAGTTGTACAAGATTTGGTGTTTAAATAACAATTCAAGAACAAAAGGTGATAGATTTGGAAGATATTCATCCCAAAAGTTGAAAGGATGAAAGAATAACAAGGTACAAGTTAAATCTTCTAGTCTTTCAAGTATAAGTCAATTAAAGAATGACTAATGGTATTAACCAATGGATAATAATTTCTCTAGCGGGTAAAGACCAATGGATAAAAGAAGTACAAGTACTTTTATACTTAAAATAAGATTTCTTAAAAGACTACATGTCCTATATGTACTTTAAACAAAATATAATAATGAAAGGTTATTAACCAATGGACAAAAGTTACCCTAACATTATGGACCAATGGATAAAGAATCAAGTAAGAAAGTTTGAAGTGACAAAGTTGGCTTCTAGGAACAAGGTACAAGATTCCTTTATTATGACTAGTCAAATCAAATAAGCACATGTGTTCCAAGTCAATTCTTTAATCATCCAAGTACAAATATAATATTCACATAGGTACTAATGTAATCTAGGGAGATCATCTTCCCATTAAATTAATCTAATTGGGTACAAAACCCCAATATAAAATAATATAGGAGTACTTAGAAAATCTTAGGGTTTTAAATCCCATAATAAAATATTGGTACGTCATCACATGGGGATTTAGAAAATGATTTGTTTTATTCAATCCTTGTACTTAGTTGAAAGACTAACCTATTACCCAATGGATAATAAATCTCCTAGTATTTATTGTCCAATGGACAAAGGTAATAAGGAAATTTTTATATTAAAATAACCAAAATGTCCTTTTAAATAATTATCCAATATAAAATCTAGGGTTTCTATTATCCAATGGATAAAAGTTCTCCTAACTTTTATCGTCCAATGGACAAAGAAGAAAACCAAAATAATTAATAAATAATAATTAATAAATTTTCAAGTCTAGGGTTGAAAAGGTTCACAAGGTTCAAAAATGAGCAAAAAGGTCCATCTATGGTTAGGGAAATGTAACTAGGTGATTTCCTAGTTTAGTTACTCCAACTAGTCTGTTAGAAATGAATTACACACACCAAGTAGGACATTTAGTTAAGAAACGAATTTCAAGGGGCTAAAATGTAATTACGACAAATTATAGGAATTTAAAAGCAATCCAAGTAATAAAATTCAAATATTTAACGAAATTTTTATTGACTGAAAATCAGGGCCGTTACAATCACGAGTTGGGTGCGCCCGTGAGTTGTGCTTGCGCAAGGTGACATCACCCCCGCTACCTGGAGGTACGGAAGGGACATGTGTCAGGATTTTATTGTGCCATACTAGGCTTGACCATGGCCCAGGTACCTATAAATACCAGACACTCCCTTTGACTTGAGAGAGACAGCTTTTTCCTAGAGAGAGAAAGTGGTGGGCACTAGGTAGGAGAACATTCTTCCAAGGAGTAACTACGCCCAATCCATCTAGGGAATATATGCCCATACCTCACATGGAAAAGACAGGAACACGTTACCTTTGTCTCTTCTATACTCTTGCTTCTTCCTTCACCCAACTAGATCACTCCTCTCTTCTCTTTCCTAATCATTAACCAATTGCACCTCTCTAGCTCACATGGATTCACACGTCAGCTACCTACCGCGAGATTCACAAACCTACAAGCATGATTTAGTCAAGTTTGTCTTTTAGAAAAGGAAGGTCACAACTAGACTCTCTATTTGAAAAAAAAAAACTGTTATTTGTTCAGATAAGTGTTGATATCCAATAAAGCTCATTTTCTTTTTTAGATGATCTTGTTACACGGTCTTGAATAGAACTTAACCCTAAAAGTTAGCTATTGAAGTAATGGTACCCTCACGCCTACATTGTTCATATTACTTTAATACCCAAGTAATGTGGGACTTCGCTTCACACCTCCCTAACGCCCAACATGCTCACTCGGCAGCACCTGTCGCATGCAGGCCAGGGACACGCTCCCTACCCATCCTTGGCATACCCGGCTTTGATATCATGTTATACGGTCTTGGGTAAAATTCAACCCCAAAAGCTAGCTATTGAAGTGAGGAATGCCCTCACGCTTCGTTATATTACTTTAATACGTAAGCAATGTGGCACTTCACTTCACAGGTCTACCCATTGTGCCCATTAATGAACGACTTTTCACCATCAAAATATGTGACTTTGGATGGATCCCACATGTTGAACTATTGGTATGGTAAAGAAAATGGGATATAACGTTACAATGGTGGAGTCATGATTGAGTTCAAGGTGACAAATTTAAAAGAAAAACATTCATACTAAAATTACCATTTAGTACTCAAGAAAGTATATGTGTTCGACGGTTAATTATCATACCCCAAAGAAGTTAATAAGTTTTAAGGTCAATCACCCACCAACATAGAACATAAATAGTTTCACAATCAATGTTTTAGAATAACTAGAAACTTGAACAAGTCCAAAAAAAATGCTCCAAACATGGTACTCTTTGTTCACCGATCATAAAATAAAAATCAATAATTACATGAGTTTTTTTCTTTTTTATCCCTCAAACTATGCACATTTTCTTTACTTAGCCCTTAAACTATTAATTTGACGATTTTATCCTCTCAACTATCATATCGTTACCTACTTAGACCAATAGATAACGGAAGTTAGAAATTTGGACGGAAAATGCCATATAAGGTCTGTTTGGGATCCTGTAGAGCAGATACTTGATTATGAAAGCCTTAGAGATAAAAATTAATTATGACTATTTATGATAAGATCTTCACACCAGTTTTAACAAATTAAAAATTAGAGCACTTAATTTTTCAACCATATTTTTTAGTATATAAACCTTCTTAAAAAAATTAAATGCTCGAATTTTCAATCTGTTTGAATCGGTTCGAAAATCTTATTTTTCTGATCATATTATTTTAAAGAGTCATCATTAATTTTTATCTGTAGGGCTATTATGATTAAAAATTTATTTTTTATTTGGAATTCTTTAGAGCAAATACTTGATTATGAGAGCTCTAGAAACAAAAATTAATTTTAACTTTTTATCATTAAATGATCAGATAAATAAAATCTTCACATCGGTTTACACGGATTGAAAATTAGAGAGCTTAATTTTTAACCATATTTTTAATATGTAAACAGTCTAAATTCTATATAAAGAACTCAGTCTTTAAAAAAAAATGTATGTGTCAGTCTCTATAAAATGACAAATTTTAAAATGATCGAGCTAGTTTTGTTAATGACTTTATTTAAATATGTTTCTCTCAGACGGTTTAAAATAAAGACAATCAAGAAAGAATAGCTCCGAATAAACAAATAGCTCGTAAAGCAACAAATATAAATGCATCATATGATGAAATTCAAGCATAAAATAAATTCTATATGTGTATTTTCGAGATATATTCATGTGTGTATGTTTATATATTAGCACACTTTCATAATTATGCTAATATATACAAAATTATAACAAAACTATTTTAATCCGAAGTGGGGGCACGCAAGGGAATCTGCCCTGGATCTAAGCGAGTATCACTTTTGCAGTATGAGTCACAATTTCAGCCGTTCAAACATACTTTAGACGGCCCAAATTTATTCTCCATCCCATCACCCGCCTAATCTCTCTCTTTTTCTCCCTCAAAAATCCGAATCGTCCAAATCATGTTTACATGGCCGAGATCGCTGATGGATACTGTGGCAGTGGTACCAGGTAACCCGGCACCCAAAAACCTCTCAGATTTAAAACCAGCTGTCACAAACCATGTCCGATCATTTATTCATTTTTTCCCTTTCTTCTCCGTAGAGAAACTCTTCAAACTCTCTCTCTCTCTCTCTCTCTCCAAATGGCACATCCGCTGGCGCAGGCAGAAGTATACGCGCCGTGGTCACTGCAACTATGGAGAGCTCTCGTGAATTGGCTGGCATTTCTCTCCCAAATCGTCCTCCAGATCCTCACCTTCTCCCCTTCCTTGGCTCAGCTTCTCTCCTCCATAGGTCTCCGCCACACCCTTCTCCCCTCTCCTTCCCTCTCCTTCAAGCCCTTGCCCCACGTCGAGCTCGAGTCGCCGCCGCCTTCTTCCGTGGCTCCCACCACACCTGCTGATGCCAACACCACCACTAACGGCGGTGGTCGAGCCATCGAGATATTAACGGTACGATTTTGGAAAATTTTTGAAGCTTTTATGACTTCCCAATTATGAAACTTTGTGAATTGAGTGGTGTTTGTTCCACGTTAAAGGTCCTACTCTGTCTCTGTCAAAATCTTGAAAAACTTAAATTCAGGTTTTTGTGGGTCCACGTTGGATTTGTATTTTGTATTTTGTATTTTGTATTTACTTAAATGGAAATAGTAATCTCAAATAAGTATGAGGTTCGCAGATTGTCTTCAATAACTGTGGGTTCAAGTAAATTCAGTGTTGATGTTTGTGAATTAGTATGAATTACGTCAATGAGCATTGACGTTCTACAAATTGTTTGAAATTTTGAATATTCTGGAACAAAATTTTTGAGAGGGCGATTATTACATGGCGATCCTCCCTGAGCATGACCAAAAGGAATCAAGATCCTCTCATGTGACCGATTCCTCTTGTGATCCAATCTAAACGGTTCATTTTGCAGGTTTCGACACTTGCGTCATTTATAGAAAAAGTCAGGTTGATCGGACAACAGAATCCGTGTGAACTAATCGTATTTGTCTAAAGCCAAAAGGACAGTCAAATGTGATTAGACGAGGCCATTACCAATGTCCGTCGGATCGATCTGGTGTTTGCATTGATGGTTTGCACTTTAAGTCTAAAATGAACGGCATGGGTCGTAAAAAATAGGATCGTGACGGGTCCCGTTTTGCGTCACGTGAGGAATCTTCACATGGGAAGAGGTGGTACCTAGACAGCCCGGCAATGAGGGGTAGCAACCCACTCCGGCAAGATGTCTTTGAATCATAGCCTGACTCCAGGCTCATTGAGGACATGATTTTCCTAGCATCGCCGTAAACACCGCTCGGGAGACTTGAAGCCATGTCCTCCTAGTCGCAAAACCACGTGGGAGTAAGCTTACTTACTACCTGACCATCAACCCTAGTGCAGATTTGATGTTTAGGGCCTTAGTTCATTTTGAGTACTGATAGTGTAACTATTGTTAACATATGTTATGGAATATGAATATCAATTTTTGAATTATTGCATGCGCTATGTACTAATGAATCGTGTTAGTGCAAGCAGCAGCATATTGCATATCGGTGGTGAATTACTTAGTTTAGTTGGGGATTTTGAAATTACAGTATCCACTAGGTATTGGATGTTGGGCCCGGAGTGCTCCTATGGATTCGGTTATACAATGTCACTCCATGTGACCGCTCTAAAAACAGACTTGTGGGTGCGATGTCGAATGCCATAAAAGACATAATTAAAGCCCTCCCTAACACCAATAGGTTTTAGTAGAGATGGTAGAAAAGCAGTCCGACAAGTGGTATCAAAGCCAAGAAGTCATGGGTTCGAGTTGCAGGAGCATCATCGTGAGGGAGGAATTGTTGGGCCCAGAATGTCCTCATGGATTTGGTTACATAATGCCACTCCTTGCAACCGCTCTAAAAACAGACTTGTGGGTGCGATGTTGAATGCCATAAAAGACTTAATTAAAGCCCTCCCTAACACCAATTGGTTTTAGGAGAGATGGTGGAAAAACGGTCCGACATCGGAAAATCTTGTACAACTTCTTGCGAAATTGGAGTCAATAGTGTGTATGTAGGTTACTAGGTTGTACGTCATAACTTCCATCCGTAATCAACTTCTTTCTATGAGTTATATGATTGTATCAACCTGAGGGACTGATAGTATAGTGTTTACTTGGACTTGCTAGTGGTATTGTAATATCCCTTCATTTTTAATTCGTTGTTGTTGAAGTTTTTCCTTGGCGTATGACACTGGTGGCTGGTGGCCTTAAAACCTTACCTAATTGCATAGGATGAGATGAAACTCGAGTTTTGTGTGGATGATGACAAAACTCTTGTTCTGTTTGGAGTTCTATCATTAGCACATAAGTACTCCTTAGTCATCTAAGTTTTGACTTCGAAATGCTGCAAAATAACAGCATAACTTTCGGTGGAAAAGCCTTATAATTTATGAGGACTTCCTATGAATATGAAGCCCAGGGATATTTTCTGAAGTAAACAATGAAAATAATAACAAGCACGTGTGGGGATGGATGCTATGGACTTTTGATCTTTTTATTTGCACATTGACAAATGACAATTGCTTTTCTGTCTGTTCTGCCAAATCTATGGCTGTGCTTCTACACAATCAGAGGAGATTTTCTGCAGTAAACAAAGAAAATAAAAAACAAGCACGTGTGGGGGGGATGCTATGGACTTTTGACATTTATTTGAATAATGACAATTGCTTATGTCTGTTCTGCTGTTTATGTGGATGTGTTTCTACCACTTGGCTTGAATGCTTTTTCTGTAGGAGTGACCAAGCTTCAAGGAAACCGCTTACTAATAGATACTCGCTTTGGAGAGTAATGATTCCATTTATCACACTCAAATTACTGAAAAATCCTATGCTCTGTTCACGGAGGTTGTTGTAGTGTTCTTAGTTGCTTGTAGTGTTTTTAAGTCATTCCAGATAGGGTTGACGTTCAGTGTAGAAAGTGTAGAGAATAACGAATCAATCAGAAAAAAATGTGCATCTTTCAAGCTTCAGGAAATTATGGGTTTCTCATGTCTTGACTCATGATGCGTTTTTGTTGTTTTTGTGGCTCTCACCCTTCTGATGTCTTTGAAATGAAAAGTGTAATGGCAATGCTAACTTGCACTGTCATTAGCACTTAAGGCCTAAACCTGGAAATGTGCTATGCTAGAGCCCATAGACCCAAGTTGGGACACAAGGGTTTTGAAATGCTTGATGTGGGTTTACACAGTTTTCTCTTACTACAAGAAAATGAAGAGTTAATGTCACAGAAAACTTCAATTTAACAAGATTATGGGGGAAGATTGATGGAAAAGAACTTGGTCAGTTGCTTCTTTTCCATAAAGTGAGGTAATTGTTTCGAAAACTAAGGTATTTATCAACCACAATCTTGTGCCTATCCTTTTGTCTGTATGACTGAACTACGAGTTCAAGGCCCTCCTACAATATCTTTGTCTGTGTTACGGTTATTCTCTCTAGGGCCTGTCCTAGGGAGCTTTGTTTCTGTGTAGTTTGGTTGGAACCTTTCCAACCATTTACATTTTGGATTTGGTGAGGCATATGATTGTCGAGTGGTTGGGTGCCAACGTTGTTGTGATGCTTCTTCCTCGTTGTGATGCCTTTTTTCTGCAAATCCATTTAATCTTTGTAACACTTCTTATGTTTCTTAAGTTAATAAAATCTTTTTCTGCTGTTCAAAAAAAAAAAAAAAAAAAGATGATGACCCTTTGAAGTTGATGGTACCTACACATTTGCCAGTCTGTTCTATGTAACAGTTCTGTTTAGTGCGTTATGCATTAGGTACAGAACCCAACTTTAGTCACTAAAAGGATATATGTGCCAGACTTTATGCTAAATCTAGCACTGCATTCACCTTAAGTTCATTTGGTGAGTTCCCTGAAATCTAACTGGGGTAAGCCTAGAGTATATATCACATCGTTGAGAAACAAATCTCTCTTTCCTCTTTAGTGAAGAAAAAACTTCCGCTAAAATTCAAACTTTAACTTTGCCCTTGGACCCACAAAAAGACAAGCCAAAAGGAGAAAAAGATAAAGCCACATGTTTGTCCTCGTGCAGGTGGTTCTTGACTTAGATGAAACTCTAGTATGTGCCTATGAAACGTCTAGCTTGCCTGCTGTTATTCGTAGTACTGCAATTGCAGGTGGACTGGAGTGGTTTGAATTGAAATTTGTATCTTCAGAGAAGGTTGGTCAGTCTTTTGATCACTCTCATTTCCACCCTTTTCCTCCCTCTTCTAGTTCCGAGACCAGTTATCATGTGTAATTTTATCTAATATGCAGTTTTCAAAATGCCATTTATGAAGGAATTCCAAGGAAATCCTAAGGTCAGTTATGTGACAGTCTTCAAGCGACCTGGTTTGCACAAGTTCTTAAAACAAATAGGTGAATTTGCTGATGTCGTTCTGTTTACTGCTGGTCTTGAAGGTGCGTTTACCCAACTTAATGTGCCCCTCCTTTTGTTCGGTTCCATTGGGTTTGGGGGACCCATTGTCATCTCCAAACTCCCTAACCTTTTGTTACTTGTTCTCTTCGTGAGCCGCACAGACTACGCTAGACCACTCGTTGACCTAATAGATGTGGATAATCAGTTTTGCCTTAGATTTTATCGGCCTTCAACTGTTAGCATGTAAGTATTTCTACCACTTGGCGGTTGTTATTGGCTGCATCCTAATAGCTAATACTAGTAATTATGCTATGTCTTTAACAACCATTGCATTCAACAATACAATCCTTGAAAATGAATGGGCTATTGATGTCATGTTTATAATTCCGTATGATTGTGCAGGTACATATTAAGTCTATTAAGTAGTACAAAACTTTCGTTACTTGTAAATCATATGCATGAGTCTGTACACCAATACATATTGGGAGACAGTTTTTTTTAGTTAAATATCATCCTGCCTTCGAAGACTAACTAGGACTAGTATCAGCTGTATCATATTCACATCTTACGCAAGAAAGTGAGTATCTGACCAAAAATTGTTGTCTTTGGAAAAAAAATTCCATATTACTGTTGACTGTAAACTATTTCCCAGTATTGGGTTGGTTTTGCCACACCATGCACAATCTGAAGGGAAAAAACAAATGGATACTTTTCAGGTAAAGCCTCCATTTTGGTTTGAGGCTTTGCAGGCCTCCATCTAAGTAGAAGCTTTGATGTTTCGCAAATGTAAAAGCTACCATCTCTTGGAGGATTTAAAAGCCTCTACAGTAATAACAGAGGCTTTAGTAAAAAAAAAAAAAAAGGAACCACTTTAAAATACTGAGATTTCTGTTGTGTGGAGTACTTGATAAAGGCTCTTTATATAACTTAGAAAGCTTCCACTCAGAGTGGAGGTAAAGGCTCTTTTATATACCAACTTAGAAGCTTCCACTCAGAGTGGAGGCATTTATCCCACTAATGAATTTGCACAGTAACATGGTGCGGAGGCCTTTCTTTTCAGTTGATTGGAGACCATCTTTTTAAAGCCTTCACTCAGAATGAAGCCTTTATATTTTCTGATTTCATTGAAGTTATGGTTCACTAAGAACTCTTTTTTGGCTTCTTTATCTACGTGGCATATAACATCGCGAATAAACCCACCTTAAGTGGATTTTATGTTTCCACACGTTTAGTTGTTGAAGGTATGTAGTCCTCGTTTAAAAATTTGACACGAGCGAAGATAGGGTCAGTGACAATTACAATGAGGAAAGTTAGGGAGAAAGCAAGTGGCTAAGAGAGAAGAGGTAAAACAGATCAAAATTAATGGATGAAGCTCTTTCCTCTGATTCAAATAATTTCTCTCCCAAGGGCTTTTCCCTGAATACAGAAGTCTCAAGAAAGAGACAGAAGGGGTTCTATGACACAATTGTGACTACGAGGTTTCTTCCTTGAGAATTGGACATTAAACAAGATAAAGAAAGCTCTAGTAATAGAATGCATAGGAGACCATTTTTTCAGAATAAATTATTAATGCGTACTTTTCAGATTCTTTAATTACCTTTCTATAGGCTTTTGAACTCTATGTACTAAAAGGCTCAAACCAAGCCATTGAAGACATGGGGCATGATTGATAATGGGTTCCTAATGGGGTGAAGTTGAGCTCTGTCTAGATTCTACCTTAGGCTAACCAAGCTACTGAAGGCCTTAGGCATGATTGATAACACATTTCATACTTCGGTAAAGTTGTTATCTACTAACCTTGAGCATTTTGTGTTTTGAATCAGAGGAGAGCAACTTTGTGCATTTAATGCCAAAGGTTAGGTCTGTAACCAATTTAGCCTTCTCACCCCGTACAAGGAACGAAAATGTGTGTAATTTTTTTATTTTTGTATCAAGTTGATTTGTTAGTATTATGAAATTTGTAAATCACAGGGAATTTCGAGAACATGTCAAGGATCTGTCTTGTTTGTCTAAGGATTTGTGTCGAGTAGTTCTTGTTGACAACAATCCTTTCAGTTTCTTATTACAACCACTAAATGGACTACCGTGCATCTCATTCTCTGCCGAACACCCCTATGATGAACAGGTAAGGCGGTTATTTATTGCACTGCAATCAAATGATTCTTGATTCTCTATTGTATTATTATCCCATCTTATTTGGCAATTTTCTGGTATGGTACTCATATGTAGCTCTTGAAGGTCATTCTTCCCCTCCTCCAGCATCTTTCTCTACAGAAGGATGTGAGGCCTGTACTCTATGAAAAGTTCAACATGCCTGAGTGGTTTCAAATGCACGGAATTCCTGCATCCAGCCTGATTGTGTGAGGTGAAGATTACAAATTATGAGTTGTGAATTTAGGGTGTTTTTTCTTTAGCACAGGAGAAGGTACAGTCATGGCACTTAAATGGAAAGTAGTGATGCATTGTTATTGTGATTAATATGGGGGCCGTTGTCCAAAATTGTACACTTCATTGATCTCCCTTCGAGAGCAACAGCTGCATTTGCTGATATATCCGTTGCATGTGTATGTAAAAATGTTCACTTCAATTCTTTTGCAATTCCATTCAATTTTGTATAGTGGACATAGAAAGGGTTTGGGAATAGTTACTTGCATCTTTTATGAAGGCTTGTCCATGTAAACTGATTTGTGATTACTATCGAGTTTGTGTATTTATTTTTGGTACCAACGGGCAGAGGAGATGCAGCTTTAGGTCCCAAGAGCTACTAGGAAAACCATTCGATTGGAGGATTTTCGGGTAAAACCCTTGGCCTTTAGGTCCCAAGGGTTTGCAATCCCATTCAATTGGTATAGTGGACATAAAAACGGTTTGGAATAGTTCCTTGTCATCTTTTTATGATGGCTTGTCCGTGTAAGAGTGCTTAATGTAAAATGAAACCGATTTGTGATTAATTTGTGATTACTATCGAGTTTGTTTTTTAAGTGCCAAAGGGCAGAGGAGATGTGGCTTTAGGTTCAAGCTGCTAGGAAAGTCTAAATTCTCCGAGTCTCTTTGCTGAAAAATTGCCGATATTGGCAAAGAATTGTGTACCCTAAAAAATAAGAGAATTTCTTTGTACAAAAATTTCAATAAGATGAAATAACTTCAATAAATGAACAAAAACATTACATCCTTGAGTGAAAATAGATCAACTAATTACCAAAGGGTAGAAATCAAAACAACTATCGGTGCAATTTTACACAAAACAATGCACAACAGCCAAATAAAGATAAGTCAGTTAAGAGCAATTGATTCTCACATCCCTTTTGTCCATTTGTACCTTGTTTTTTTTCTCTTATCTATGTGAAATAACAAAACAAACCTTTAATTTAATTAGTCTCAACAATTTAAGTAAGGAAAATAAGAACAAAAGGGAAATGCAAACATCAGATCACAAATATGAATCATTACCCTAATTAAGAGAATCTGCAATTTTAGACAAGCTTTCGAGTCAATTAAGGAAGACGTACATCACCATCATCTTCCTAATCAAAACCACCAGAAGGGTTGATCTAGAAATTACAACAAAGAATTGAAATAGATGAGTTCAAGCACTTGGTGTATATAGGTGAAGTATGGAATATCCTTTCCTGTACCAAACTGTAGTAACATATATAATGCCTTGGCCAGCAGAAACAAAAAATAGAATGCCTTGGCCCTCAATTTTCAATAGTGTTTCTGTCACTAGTTGATCAATCCTAATATTACCAGCATGAGAGACATTAATCAATCGTCATCAGAACCGAACAGCGGTCATGGAAAATTCTGTATTTTTGCTCAAACTGTAAATATCCTCCTCACCTTCTTCATGTTCCTACGACAGATAGGGCAAGTACCTGCTAACTCTGCAATCCTGCAAATCAAAAGTTGTCATTTTCCTGTAGGACCTAGTAAAGGTACCAATGGAGCAACTTCCCAAGGTTATGAAATGCTCGGTGCAATTTAATTGCAATTTGGAGGGTGCCAATTTAAGCCATTTAAATCACCATGATTCATGAGTCACTAGACTCTAGCACCTTCTAATTTTACTTAATTATAGAACATAAACAATTCAAAATCATGTCATCATTTGTCCGTGATTACTTTGATTACGCCAATCAAAAACTGAATCAAGTTTGAACTTTTCAATGGAACTTGGAGGTATGTTCATGAATCTTGTCATGCACCCCCTTGCCTAGTTTGGATCTTGGATTGTCAAGCGAAAAAAAGAAAAGGAAAGGCCAAAGGGAAATAGGGTTACTTGCACAAATTAATGTTTTAAGGCTTAAGAAATGAATGGATAGTTTTTTTCTTTACTTTCTTTTGGTTGAATATGCACCATTGTCCTAATCCGAAGAAAAGAGAAAATTTTAGCTGCTACTGGAATTCCTTTTTCTATCTTCTTCCGAGCCTTTTTTCCTCTGCACAAAGTCATGACCCAGAAAACAGCCTTAATGGCCTTAATATCCCATAAACAGTGTGGAGGAAAGGAAATCCCACCTAAAACAAGCATTTTTAGCTGGAGTAGATATGGTTAAATAGGAAGGACTAAAAACAAATTTATTGGCAACATAGCATGAGAAAAATCGTTCTTGCGTCAGTATCTTAATATTTTTGTTTATTACAAGAACATGCTTTTCCACAAGCCATCTTGTTGTATAATTCCATTTACCCCCCAATATCTGCCAAGTCTATCTATTGAGTAAACTACCCCAGGTTGTGTCCCAATAGATTCAATTTCAGAATGTCACAAAGCAGCTTGACTATCACGTGCGAACCAAAATATGGTAAAAGGAGCATTATAAAGATTAGCAAGAAAAGCAGATACCTTGTACCACATGCAAAACAAGCCACACAGTGCCCACACGGAAGGAAGAAGCAGTCCCTAGGAGCATCAAAGCAAATTGCACATAGACGCCGGATATTGTTATTGTATTCACCATCTTTTAGTGGCTTACCCTCGAGTGAATCAGCTGTCATCCCATCTTCAAGATCTTCATCATCTTGTGAGACAGAATCATAAGATGAACCCCAACTTGACAAATCATCATCTTTTTGTGAAAGAAGAGGGGCTCTCTCTGATCTCATCTCTCCAAATTGAAAACTGGTTCTTTCTTCACGGGAACATTGGAAATTGTTCAAAAAGTGGAAGCCCAATAACATGAGGATGGTCATTCCACCTACACATAGCAAACTTAAGAAAACTAAGGAAGATTGTAATATATATATATTTTTTTTAATAAAAGAAAGAGAGATTCTTACCTATGCCAACAATATATGTGATCCATCGAGGCCCATAGGACAGTTTAACATACCACATCTGACTAGTTGTAGCCTGAGGGAACCAAAATGATTCTTCTTAGTATCAACATTTTGTACTTGAGGTAAAGAACTTGAATAAAATTTAGGATAGTACTCCACAGAAAAAGGTGGGAGGATTTTAAAAACAGCCGTTCTGTAATGTAACGACCATTACGTAATGGGTTTTTGAAGGCCCGATACCGTTACGGGTGAAAATAACGGCATTACGAAAATTCATGGGCGTATCAGTCCTTACAGTCGTTACGCATTGTAACAGCTGTTACACCCGTTACAGGAACGTTCCGGGACCGTTACGCCTACAGAATACTGAGAACAACTTTTCTTCTATTTTTTTCCCCTTTCTCAGACCTTCATGTGATCCTAAAATGTATTCTTTGTAACTTTTTGAGATGCCTTCACATGATAAAACAATATTTTGGGAACCAAACTCTCATTAGAATGAGGAAAAAAATAATTCAATTTCGTTCTTAAAACGCAACTGTTACACATTGACTGATACTCCTGATATCCGTTACTCGTGACCCCAACCGTTAACGCCAACCAATACTGCAATTTAAAACCATGGGTGGGATGATGCTATTTTAACTCGACCATGCTATTGTACTTGTGTTTCCCCCTAGCAGTCAAGGTAAATTTGATGTGATACCTCCCATAGCTGGCGTGACTTCAGTAGTCAGCAGGAACTGAGTTTAAAACCAATCAATATATAATCTAGACATCATTTAAGAAAAAAAGCTTTGCAGACACTCTCGACAGAAGTATGGCTTAATCTGAAGTAAAGGAGCAGTGCCCTCTTGTTCATTTATGATTTGTAAGGACGTAAATTTTAATAGATACTCCAAACCTTGGGAAACAGACAAGCGGAAACTACAGACCTACCTGTTCTGGACCTGGAGAAGTTAAGACAGCAGAATTTCCATTGGGGAAAAACATTTTCAAACTGCATGCACCTTGAGCCACAGCACAATTGTAATACGCGCTAGTCGTATTATACAGGAGAGACGTCACTGTGAGGTTTAATTGCACCTGCTTGAAACAGTTCAAAACAATGAGTCACGAACAGTAATACGAGATTCACTCGAAGAAGAAACTCCGCATCTACGTCTTCAGAGGCAATTAAGAAATTCTTGTAGATAGGGTGAAAACACTTTATATTCCTTCTTCAAACCTTGTGGCTGCCACGATTGGTGAACGATTGGCTTCCAATAAACACAAACGACATACTCTAACAGACTAATTAGTAGGCAAAAATGCCTATCAAAAAAATTAATAGGCAAAAAAAATTCTAAATTGACAAGCATGGTCCTGTAACTGAATACGCCAATGAAACGATGTGGCCATCATAAGGTGTTGAACTTAATAAAACACACCATCAAGGGAGTTGCTTTCATTTTCCATTTTTTCAATATATTAAACTTCTGCAATGACCAAAAAGGAGGAAGTTCAATGCAAACAAATAACAATGCAAATAAGCAGATAGATTGATATATCAAGTAAACTGTTGCCTTCAACTGCGTGTTTTGGAAAGAGTCACCGCCGATAATTGCAATTCATATTGATGAGGATCTGATTTTATATCCCATGGGTGTTAATTGAACATGCTTTGTCAAGTTCGATAATGCGTTCCGTCAAATAAGTTGAATGGTTGCAGCTTTCCAGACTACAAAGATGAGCAGACAATGGTGTACTTAGCGGGGGAGGGATGGAACTAGCGAATGAACTCCTTTCTAAGTGTCTAGCTTGATTCTTTCCTCTTGCAGGTGAAAATTCAGGTAGAGGTGTTTCTCTAGTGGAAGCCCACTAAGTGAATCAGAATGCCCTTTCACATCACATCAGCAATATAAAAAGATTAGCTACCATAATCAAGAAATATAAGTGGTTGATCTTCCTTTTGTTTGTTTTTTTATAAGCTTAACTGCTTGATATCATAATTTGCCAGAAAGTAAAAAGTAGTAGTATATTCAAGAGTCGATAATCAAGAAATTAAGTGCTTGGTCTTTTTCTTTCAATAAGCATAAATTCTTGATATCTCGACTTCAAGAGTCAATAATCAGACTCTTCTCCATTATTCAATTAAAGATAAGGACTTCTAGTTAGATCAAACAGAATTGGGTGGACACTGGACAGAATAGAGCAATCTGTTACCAACAGTACTAAAATCATATTTTAGCTTCCGAGTTCCTACTATCTTCATCTTTCCCCATAAAAAGTTTCCTTCTCGTGATGGTAAGGCCCTAACCCCTAATAACTCATTGCTCTTACATGGTAATGACCCACAGGTGACAACCCGGCAAATAAATAGAGATTGGCGATAGCACCCTAGACCATCTGTAAAGCCTTAACAATGGCATAACATAGAATTTAGACCTAGCACTCTGGTAGGACTACCAGTACAGAAAGGACTTTGACAGCAGGATTGCAGGCACCTTCCTCACTATTCAATCCCTGCATCATAGTTTGATTGTATGTATGAAATTTTCAATTTACTTTTACTTTGAATCACAAGCACTTTCCCTAAATCCTCCAGTGAAGAAAGCTATGTACAAACCCCACACAAGAAGCAGGATGCACACCAAATCCTCTGATCATCAAAACTGAAAGGGGCATTGACTGGGTCAAAGTTCACAACACCAGTGGTCCAACGCCCTCCTCTTTTTCTATCACTAATACGTTCTCTCTAGCCTCCCTCATGGAGTGACTGCTATGTCCAGGCTTATCGTTCCAGAATAGACTTGAAACTAGTGTATTGGCTCATAGACCTGGACTACTAAACAGACAGTAGACAAATAAACCCTGTTGTCAAATTTTGGTCAGCTCAAAATATCTTAGTCATTCAATAGTCAGCAAAATTTCCACAGCAAATCCACTACATACACTAACAAGAAATTGAAGTGTTGCTCCATCTACCTGAACACCTCAATCACTATTCAAACCAAGGAACAAGATTTTCAAGGACGGTTAATTTCTTAAGATGGAAAAACAAGAAGCAATAGAACCATATCTGTTGAACAATTTCGCAGCAGATAATCTAGAGCCTAATAATTTCTATTATAAACACAAGTCAATGGGATAATACGGAGTATACGAGTTTGTATATACCTCGACTTCCTCCGAGTTCCTGTTACCCACTGCAACATAGTAACTGGAAGACCACGAAATGTCCTGCTGGATTAAACCACTTCCTGTAAAGTAGTAAGCCAGTTAGCACACAGTCTAAACAGTTGCACACTTTTTTCTATTTTCTTTTTCCACATTTCCGTATCACCATGAATAATGTTCCATGATAAGGTGGTATTGGGATACGATGGGTCCTCAAGCCATTGAGCAAAGCCTTCACTCCCTGCAATGATTCAGGCTTCAAAATTTTCAGGCTTCAAAATCATATTGACACAGCAAATAAATATGCAGACAGCTACTAACAAGTTCTCTGCACCAGTAGAGGAAAGTTACCAAGCAGTGTTGGGTTTTTTGGCAAAATAGAAGAGCAACAAAAGAAAAATGTTTTTGTATCTTCTAAATAGGGGGTGGGGGGTGGGGGGGAACATGCAGCAGCCTGCAAGTCGATAATAAGGACAACGAAGCCATTAAAACACATATGCATGTGAATCACCAAACAACATAGCAAAATCCACTAAAAGTTGGACTCACGTGTAAGGTTTAAGTAAATGATAGGATTAACACAGACTTGTATAGCTTCTATATATGCCCTTGAGAAGATAATTGATGTTTGTAGCAATGACGGAAAGTAGAAAAGGTAATAGCTCCATGAAGATTTTCCAGTACCTTGGGCAATTATAAGAATTAGAGAAGATAAACTCGTGGAGTTCACACTGTACGAAATATTTATTTGAGAACCTTCATTTAATACGTATATCCATTCCTGTAGCAAAAAGAGAATAGTTTATTGTACCACCATTACCTTGAATTTTATATACATGTCCTAAGACAAAACGAAATGACATGCCTTGTGAAGACCGGCTGGGAGAGAGGTTCTGCGAGTTTGAGACCAAGTAGTTACAACATCGCAAGGTGGATCCTCGTAAAGTCCATATAGAGTAGGCCCAGTATTTGCCTCATCTAATTGCTCTACCTGGAATAAGCAACCAAAATTCACTACCAACCCGAAAACAACTGCGAAAGCGAGAGAGATGCATGGCTCAGGAGTGTTGTCTTGTTACCTTTATATACTCCACAAATAGTGGATTCGGAGTAATGAGAACTGAGCTATTAGGGCCAAGTTGTAGATTCACTGAACCGTATACCCCCAAAATCAATGTCACTGAAACTGAAATGAGAAACACAAAAATAACGCCGAATTTAATCAAATTTATAAATTCTCAAGCTAAACAGCACAATCAGCATTAAAAACTCATTTTAGTGAAACATGTATCTGCAAGGGAGACATTTGGGCCAACTTACTAGATTCAAAGAGCCATGTATAGGGATGGCAATCTCAACCAAACCGAAGAGTACCCGAACCGTAACCGATGTTTTTCCCCGGGGGCTTGGGTTTCTTGGGAGTCGGAAGTCGGTCCCTTCGGGCTGGCTAGGATACCTTCGGTTAGTGAGCTTTTTGGGAAGGGGCTGGTTTGACTCTCGGACTTGGACTCTCTCGCGTGTGTGTGCACACCATAACCAAAATTTTCCCCGGCCTTGGATAACCGAACGGGTATCGGTTCTGTTACGGTTTAACTGTTACCCGAACTGAACCAAAATAATGAAATTACCAAAGTACCCTATATATAAGTATAACAGTATGTGTGTGCCTAGGGTTCACAGTTCACACTTCAACACACATTCTCTCTCCAGTCTCTCTCGTTCCCTCTCTCTGTTCACAATCAGCTATGTACTCTCTCCGATTAAATTCTTCACCACCTAAGAGGTTCGGTCATCCATTTACATCGCCTCGGCCTTTAACTGTTTATCATGATTTTTTCAATATTTAAAATGGCTTCCTTCTGTCATAGATTAGTTTAAGCTAGAATTTTCCGCTTCCTGCTATTAATCTAAATCTATCATCTGATGATCTTTCTATAGTAACCAGAAGATTTGCACTGGCCAGATCAAGAATTACCGACATCTCTTGTTCAAAATCTGTACCTTGCTTTTTCCGGAATTTGCTCAAAGTTTGGTTACCCCTTCGGTTCGGGCATTTGGTTCAGGGATTACCCGAACCCTGTTTGGTTCCGGTATGGGAAACCTCTCCTCTCCCATTCAGTTATTGGGGTGGATTCGGGTAGAGTTTTGGTTTCAGGTATCGGGTATGGAATTCACCATATCCGCCCCAATCCACCCTGTTGCCATCCCTAGCTATGTACCCCAAAATCAAAGTCATTGCAACAGCATGAGAAACAATACAGCATCAAATTAATTCACAAGCTGTGGAACTTGGAAGTGTCAATTGTTTCAGTAGATGTAGGACTAGGCTTCTATCTAATCAGATTCAAATCGAGAATGGATTATCTCAGGGTCCACAACGGAGGTCCTTGGATTATCCAAGATCACTACCTAACGCTCCGTAAATGGCATAGCGACTTTAAAGCGGAGATGACTGTTGCAATAAAAACGGCAGTGTGGGTTTGTTTCCCCCTTCTCCCGATCAAATACTATGATGAGGAAAGCTTAATCACATTCGCCAAGACGCTGGGTAATCACTCAGAGGAAGATACACCCGCATTGCGTCGAAATGGATTTAAGCCAGGGACGGAATCAGAAATTTGCATTAGTGGGGGCACACAAATTAGTAAACGGTAAACCGTATGTTTATAATTCGTTAATTAACACATATTTTGCCGGTAAATAACAATTTGGAGACTATATATATGTTATTTCATATTATAATCAACAGCAAAGGGTGTGCTCACATAAAAAATTATGTAAAAAATTTAGTACTCTATGAAATAGATCAGACAAATATTCTCAAAAAGAAAATCTAGAGCAATTTTATTGGAACGCTATCATAAATTTATTGAATAATATTTAATCATATTACTATAATTTTACAAAATCGAGTGGGGGCATGTACGGGACCCCGTGTGGGTCCGTCCCTGATTTAAGCCAACCCTTCCTCCCATCAATCACTGTAGGAAAGTTTGATTACCTGATTGAATATGAACAAGTTCACCTAATCTGTTTCTCGTGTGGCAGAGTAGGTCACCGGAGGGACATTGCAATAGCACGCCAGCAGCCAGATTGACCAACGGAGACTCTGTTTCGACCGTTGCAAAACCTGGCAGCTCCAACTCTAAGACAGTGCGATTTAATGGCAGCTCTGAGTGATTCCTTTCCGGAAGGAATGGAGCACCACAAAGCGGCTCTAAAGCCGACACGGACATGTATCCAGTGTACCAGTAGAATCCACAAACTACTGGGTAATCCTATCCACTTCCCTTTAGACAATAACCTTTTAATGGACTGTTTTAACATTCTGATTTGGAACTGTTGAGGAGCAGGGAACGAGAAGTTTAAGCGTAACTTCTGTGACTTATTCCATCTTAATAAACCCGAAGTGGTGGCTCTCTTAGAGACTAAAGTTGGCCTGAGTTCGATGGGAATGTTTTTCAAAACCCTTGGTCTCACGGCTTCAACCCATGTAGATCCAACTGGTAGACTAGGGGGCATTTGGGTACTTTGGGATCCCACTAAAGTATCAGTGAACACTACTCTAGTAACAACCCAAGCCATCCATGTCAGATTAGGAAAGATGGATTTGAAGAATGGGCCCTTTGCCCCTATCTACTGTGTAAGCTAGCCCTAACTACAGGCTCCAGGCTATCCTGTGGAATAATCTGGAGGAAACAGCAGAGTCTGAGGATCATCCATGGCTTGTTGCAGGCATCTAATCGACTCGCAGAGCACATCAACAAATGAAAACTAGTTGACTTGGGATCTACTGGACCTAAATTCACATGATCAAATGGTCGGCAACGACTGGCTAACACGGAAAAAAGGCTGGCAAGAGCACTCTGCAATGAGAAATGGCGATCTTTATTCCCCGAAGGTGTGGTTCAAAATTTACCTCATACATATTCTGACCATTCACCTTGTATTGTGCATGCTCTTGGTAAAAGCCATTTTAATAATACTATTAGTCCCTTTTCGTTTTGATGCTTGCTTGGATCCTGGATCCCTCCTTCGAGAGTGGTGTTAATAATCTTATTGACCACATGAAGAATTTTTCTGGAAGTGTTTTGGATTGGAACAAAAATATTTTTGGAAACATTTTCAGAAAAAAAAAAGATAGGTGCGGTCCAGAATTGCAGGTATCCAGAAATCACAGGTAAAACATTTCACTCATAACCTCCAAATTCTTGAAAATTATAAAAATATCCTAGCTCGAAGAAACTTTTTGGTTCCAAAATCGAGAGCAAAATGGATAACGTTAGGAAAAAAACACTAGATACTTCCACCTAACTACTCTCATTCGAAGGAGGAAATAACAATGCCTAAAGTATCTAGTAATATCTGGATTGATAACCCTGTTATTATCTTTGATATGGTCCAGTCTTACTTTATGGGACTTTTCAAAGAACACAACAGCACCACTGGCAAATGCCAACCTACTTCTCACCCATCCCTGTCTAGAGAAGATAACACTAAACTGTGTGCTCCTATATCTCATGCTGAGATATGGAGCACTGTTAAAGGAATCCAGCCCTACAAGGCCGCTGGACCCGACAGAATACAGGTTATTTTCTATCAAAAGTATTGAAACATGGTAGGTGATGAGGTTTTTTAGTTTGTCCAAAGTTGTTTTGCCTCTAATGCCGTGCCAGAAGAGGTCAATAAAACCCTCATTGCTCTGATTCCTAAGTCTGAGAATCTTGAAAACATTAAAATGTTTCGGCCTATTAGCCTATGCAATGTGACTTACAATATTATCACGAAGATTATCGTTACCAGAATGAGACCTTTTGCCCATAAAATTATGAGTCCTTGCCAAAGTAGTTCCATTCCAGGTAGGTCTACCAACGATAATATCATCATCACCCAGGAAATACTTCACACTTTGAGATTTTAAAAAAAAAAAAGGGAAAAAAGGAGGAATGATTTTCAAAATAGACCTGGAAAAAGCCTATAATAAAGTTTCGTGGAATTCTCTCTTTGATGCTCTGAAGTGAACTATTCCAATTCTGACTCCTCTTGGATTGCTTTAATTATGAGTTGTGTTACCAATGTTAAGACTGCAATTTTGTGGAACGGGGAAACCCTTGAAGAGTTGTCCCCTGGGAGAGGACTCAGACAGGGAATCCTCTATCTCCTACCTTTTTGTTATTTGCATGGAAAGACTCTCCACCTTAGTTAACACCAAAGTTGAGGAAGGATGCTGGAAAGGTATAAAAGTCTCGAAAAACTCTTGTCCTCTCACCCACCTTTTTTTTTATGACGATCTCATTCCTTTTGGCCAAGACAAGATTACCACTTGCAAGGCCATGATGGATGTGTCTGGCCAAACCATAAATAACACCAAATCTAAACTGTTTGTTTCTCCTAATGTCACGAGGAGAACAGCTGGAAGACCTTATCACAACATGTATCGATATCATGTAGCACAGACACAGACACAAACACGTGACACGACACTAACACTAACACTAACACTACACATAAATTTCCAAAAAAAAATGGACACAAAAAGTTGGGGAAAAATTTAAAAAATATTTGTATACTATTTCGTAAATAAAAATAAATATATAAAGTTCTAATTGCGAACACGTGACACCATATAAACCTTAAATCGTATTTGATCATTCATTCATTGATGAAGTATTTCAACAAAATGCATTCCATCACTTGGGTGTTTTGTAATCAACAAAACATCAACTGCCACCCAAAAAATAAGACTTCCCTAAGTTTTAATTAGAGCCTACAATTTCACTTAACACCTCGGACTTGTATTGCGAGTGTCCGGAAAGTGTCCCTAGAGTGTCCAAACGAAAAATGTTGGAAAAAAGAATAGGACACTTCGGATTAAAGTGTCGGACAAGTGTCCGGACAGTGCCGGTGTCCGACACCGGTAACAGCACACAATTAAAGTGATTGAAACTGAAATGAGAAACCCAATAACACAGAATTTAACAAACTCTCGCGGATTCTCAAGCTAAACAGCACAACCAGCATTCGGTATGCAACTGTATGTACTCTACAATGTATCAAAACTAGGGCACGAACCAAAGAACCAATAGTATGAGGACAACGATGATGCAAGACCAGCTGCCATCTCTGATAAATGTCAACTTTGTATTGTATAGGATCAGCATTTTAGAGATTACATAAACAGCATAAAAACTCAAAGTGATTGCAGCTGAACTTAAGACAGAATTTAACCAAATCTATCAAATTCTCAAGCTACACAGCACAATCGGCATTCAGAATTCAATCAAACACGGGTGTCTGTATGTAATGGGTAACATATCAAAAGTGAGGACGAACAAAAGAACTAAAAGGTGAGGACAATGAAAATGCAAGACCAGTTATCGTCTCTAGCTTAGTTGCAGGAACCTCCAATCAAGGTGGCGAATCCACCTCATCACCTCACTCCCGCGCTCCCAAGTCAGATTCTCCTACAAACCTGGCTTCCATCTAGAAAAGAACCCGCTCCCAACTAAGATAGAACCTCTTAGGCATATAAATCCCAAAAGAAACAAAAGTAAAAGACACCAAGTAAGAGAAAACTTGAAGTAACAAAAAGTTACCAGAAAAATATATACCCAAATCTGCTCCAGTAATAAAGAAAGATTATTTACATCCCCTAAGACAACAATTGCAATGGATAGGAATTACGAATTACAACATTTTCTTCTATTTCAAGTTTATTTTTCTATATTATTCCTTAATGCTTCCCCTAGCGCTCCCAAAAGAGGAGCTTCAATGATCCTACGCTCCCCCGCCTCCGCCCCCGATCCCACCCCTGCCCCCACTACGTGTAACTAAGGTCTCTAGCCTCCACCAAATATCGATGCCGTATGTATGAATAGAATCGACATACTTAGAGATTGAAACACCACATAAACAGCACAAATCAAAGCGATTGACATTGAATATAGAAACACGATAACTCATAGTCGAATAGTGTCTAAAACCAACTCAAGCTAAACAGCACAAACAGCAATACAGCATTCAAAATCCAACTGAACATATGTATATTTCTCTGTTTACAACTTAGTATTTTGGCCAGCTTACACGCATACTAATGCTGGTGGGGCCAGTTAAAGTCTTGACAAAGCCCTTATTGATTGACCCCAAAGGAATCGATAGCTCCTGAGACCCAGGGCCGGCCCTGACGATTGGGTTGCCCAAGCCCGACCCCAACTTGGTTGCCCATGTACTATTAAGTCAAAAAAAAAACAAAATGACAAACAAATCAAGAAAAAAAAAAAATCAAGGTTACATTGTACTTTTAGCTTGAATTACATCAATAAAATCACAATCAAAATATAACCCGGTTATAGTGTTTTATGATTAGCACGATCTGATTCAAGAAAAAACATATCATTGCATATAATTATGTAAATTGTTCAATTGAGTCATCGTACTAACTTATCCAAGAATTCATTTTCGATTGAGATCTTTGCCAATCCACTTAGTCTATCTATCTTGTGACATGATACTACGAAAGTAAGTTTTTATAAAACTTCAACTCCGGATAGCTACAACATGCAGGAGTTCTTTTACCAAAATTATAAAATACAAAAAAATCAAACTAAAATGATATAAAAATAAACATTAAAGGATATGATTGTAAGAGTTTGTTTTGAAAAAAAGAAGAAAGTTTGCTTCACATTTTAAGTATGGTATGTGTAAAAAAAATATGCTAAACCGTGTTAGCTCACTCATTTTTTTAATTTTCCATTCCAAATTCTTTTATCACTGCTACATTATTATTGTGTTTGTTAAATACAAACTTTCTAAGTGTGACTTTCGTAAAATTGTGGATTGAGAAGGAAAAAAAAGAGCCACAAATAACAAAAATAGAGAAAGGAAGGGAAATAAAGGCCTCAAAGAGACAAATTCAGGGAAAAAAAAAAAGGAATTGGGTAATCAAACCTTGCTCACTTGAATGCTAGGTAGGAACCACCGACCGTGGAGGCAAGTAAATACTATGTGTCAATCACGGAAACTTTTTGATACTTATATATTACCTAAAAAAAAATTGGTTGCCCCAGCCCAGGGGTTTGCCCAAAGTACCAGGCCACGAGATCAAACGCTTGGGTTAGAATAACATATATGCATCTAGGATTCTAGATGCTGTGGAAATTGAAAATGAAGACGAGAGGACGAACCAAAGAACCAAAAGGTGAGGACAACGACGATGCAAGACCAGGAATCCTCTCTGATAAACCTCGATATCGCCTCGTCTTCTGCCGTTGCGTAATCGACTTGATAAGAAACCCCCGCGTGCGGCTGAACGAACTGCGAGTCGTGGTCCTCCTCCGCCTCTTCCGCCACCGGATAAGAGGAAGACGACGCCGTAGCACGACCGGAATACTCCCTACTCGACGAAGAAGAAGCTTCGGCCGAGAAATTCCGATCTGGTTCTTCCATCTGGAGATGAGAGAGAGAGAGAGGGGGGGGGATTTGGTTGCCAAAACCCTAACCCTATCTGTAGATAAGGTGTAATGTAGCTGTAGAAGTGGATTGATTATAGTTTTTGGATGCGAGGAATCCATTGAAGAAGGGGGTGGTGGGGGGGGATAAAGGGCAGAAGGGATTTGAGTAACTGAAAAAATTGTTCACCAATCAGTCGTTTCGGAGTGCCTTTGGGACTGACTGGTAGCTGTGTTGTGTTATGAGCCAAGAGTGACGACGGTTAGACGGAATCGAATGCTCTACGGTGTAGCTAGAAATGTTGGGCGAGGATTTTGACTAATCACCGACGCGGACCCCACAATCTTTGCAATTCTTTTTTTTTTTTATCAGATTGAAATTCATAAAAAATATTTAAATATTCATCATCTTTATTCATATCATGTAAATATTCATACCGTCCTTTTTTTCATACTTATGTTTTCATCCTTATAGTGTGTGAAATACATTTCTTACCATTTTCACTATGATATACATATATTATGTTATATTATTTTTAAAATTTAGTGGGATTGGATTGGATTGTTTTCCTAATTTAATAGGATTTTGTAAATTTCAATATGATTGATTACTTTTTTTTTTTTTATCATGGAATGTATTTGAGAAATCTATATTTTTAGGAATATGACATAATAAGTTGACCACATCTTTGTATTTTTTCTTTATTCTTCGAATTGGCCAACCAGACAACAAAAAGTCATATTTTTCATTGATCTTATTACACGGAACATGGCTAAATTATCATAAAATATATATATAACATGACATACTCAAACCGTTAAATGGTTGTAGACACCTCCCAAACAGGGTATCACCATACAGATAAATCATGCTTGTTTGGTTTCAACTTCATAAACTAAAATCGTGGATATTCTCATGGCTAGGAATATCGCCACATATAACAACTATCATCAAAATAGAGTCACCACCTAGTTTGTTAAAACTAGAAAAAATAGACAGAGATTCCGAGTACGGGAGCCAAGAGTATAATAAAGGGAAGGTGTTAGACACCCCTCTTTGCCCAGTCGTGAAACTGGCCCATAATCGTTCGACATATGATTAGTACTTGCTTTATTTAATTATAAACACATAATCTGGTTATTTAGCCTTTAACAATTGATAAGGTGAGCCAGAACGGTAATAAAAGCATGCATAAAAGTAGACAAGAAAGATAGACTATCCCAGGAAATAGATCCCTCGGCCGGTAAATGAATGTCACGACCGAGGGATCCCACTGGATCAATGTATCGGTCGAAGGATTGATTTCCCAATCGATGTTCTTCCTCACACCAGACTAAATGATTAACAGAAAATTAAATGTTACGATTAATGTGCAAAGGCATGAAATAAACTAAACCACAGGCCCCTAGGCCTTACCACCTTGATCCCTCAGTTGCTTGATTGCTTCATATTGAGGGTGATTGACTGGTTTTACTTCTTGAAACCCTAGGATTAGGGTTTGTACTTCCGGGGTTTAATCGTCAGATTGTGGCTGCCTTTGGAAGGTTAGGGCTTTTGTAGGGGAGATATGAGAAAGTATTTCTGCAGAATTTCGTGGCTAGAGAGGGTTGATTGTGATGTGTTTTTCGAAACCCTAAGTGCGTCTTTATATAGGCAATTGATAACTCACTCTGGCCAATCAAATTGCGTGAATCAATAAGGAATTATAGGGTAATAGGATCTCTACTCGAATATGCTTTCATACCCCGAACGCATCAAAATTTGGCTGCTAAGGTTTTGAGAATGACTCAAACGATTGACAAAACATTCCAGAATCTGGAAAAAGGACAATCTAGCGGCCGAAGGATCGATTAGGCGGCCAAAGAATGGATCTGGCTACCAAGGAATCAATCTCTCAGGGAGATTTTCAAACAACAAGTTTCATAGGTGAAAAAATGAAGTTGAGGCCGTGGGATCAATGTTACGGCCGACAGATGGATTCTCCTAGGATTTTGTATTTCTATCTGAAAGGCTATTTGACTCTGAATTGGGTCCTCTGAGTGACTAAAAGTACTCACCAAAAGTCCACGGATTTACGAGAAATCAACCAACAATCACTGTATCCATTCATCATCGGGATGGTCCCCAAGGTAGGACTTGAAATAATTGTTAGGCCAAATTGGGGTGTCTACAGATGTCCCTCTTTGACTGAACTTAGACAGATTGCGAGACATGTTTAAGTAATAGTCAAAGCCGTAAAACAATTTTCAATTTGGTCGAACCACTATTCCAAGATTTTTTTTTGAAAAAAGGTTTTAGTTATGGTCGGGCCGGGAGGCTGCCTACGTATTCCACAAGGGAAATTCAGACCAATCGTAGTTCAGGGGGCAATAAAAAGAAAAAAGATCAGAGGGTTAGATACAGAAGACGTACCTTCAGGCTTAAAAAACCGTAGTGCAACGTACCTGGGCCATGCCAAGATTTTGGTGGAAAGTCGTTGAAGGAGAGCGGAGCTGCCGAGGAAATTTTTGTGGAGAACTTCTTCAGTATTTTGGGGTAGATCAATAGACAGCGGGTGAGTCGTTTGCTTTTAATGACCATCCTTACTTTGACTGAGGGAGCTCAGTAGGGTAGCCTATCCTTGCGAAAGAGTTTGATGGAATTGATGTAATTGGGGTGGAATCCAAACCATCTTCTGGAGACGATCGAACGCCGGTTTTGAGATATGGGGGCACAAGGCCAGTAACTGGAGTATGGAGCTTGAGATGAGGGAACCGAGACGCGGAGCCGGTTGGAGTCATGAGGCAAGAGCCTGAGGGGTCAGAGCTTTTGAGCTTAAGGTGATAGAACCTAGGCGCGGAGCCGGTTACAATCATAAGGCGAGAGCCTGAGGAGTCAGAGCACAAAGCTTGATAGAACCGAAGCGCGGAGCTGGTATGAAGCTGAAGGTCTAAGCACGAAACTTTTCCATCTTCTATAATTGGCGTACAACCAGAGGATAAAAGTACTAGACCGATCAATAAAACCGAGGCACGGAGCTGATTGATTGCAGGTTTGACTTGTTTCATGAGTGAGAAGAGAGATGCAAAACATAGTATGTGATGATAATGGTTAGATGTGAATAGATATGATGATGTAATTGATGTAGACTCGATGTGATAATGGTGATGCAATTGATGCTTATGTGCACGAGCCCGTGCGTCTGTGTTGCTTTTTAAGCGTAGAGCTTCTTTCAAGTTCTGGACTTAAGCATTCGGAGCGTAGAGCTCGAGCATTCGGAGGGCAGAGTCCGAGCATTCAAAGTACAAGTTTTCAGCATCCAGTACGCAGTGGTTGGGTATTCAAACGCAGGGCTTAAGCATTCAAGTATAGAACTTGAGCATCTAGTACGCAATGGTTTGGCATTTGAAGATCTTCGAGCATTCAAAGTTTTGGAACTTTGAGCATTCAAGCTTAGAGCTTGAGAATAGATGATATCTTGGTGGATATTACGGCATGGAGCCGGCTGAGATGATGAGCATAGAGCTGTTGAATAGTGGGCGTAGAGCCGCTAAGATGGTTAGCTTGGAGATTGGTCAGCATAGAGCTACTGAGGTGCTTGCAAGCATAAAGCAGCAGGGTGAATGAGATAGTGAGCACGGAGCTGTACGGAGTTGTTAAGCTTTGAGCACAAAGCTATTGCTAAGTGACTTGAGCACAGAGCTATTGCTAAGTGACTTGAGCACAGGGCTGCTAAGATGGTGTATGAGCGCAGAATTGCTAGGATGGTGTATGAGCGCAGAATTGCTAGGATGGTGAGCATAGAGCTCCAGGGCTGTTGGAGTGAGTCTACGGGCATGGAGCCGATGAGATGATGGAGCTTTTTCATAGGATGTGATGGCTGTCGTACTTTCGGAGTACAGTAATTGGGGCATAAAGCCTGAGCATGAGGTATCGAGGATCCTTTGGTTTTGTGATCAAGAGCTCGAGGTTGAGTGTTGGGCAATAGTAAAATTGTTGGCGAGAGTTTAGACAATCCTGGAGTGGGTTTGGTACCAATGCACTGGGCAAGATCTGATGTGGCTGTAGGAAATAGATTAGGAGGCTATGGGATTGATTAAGTGGTCGAGATATTGAAGAACCGACCGAATTATTGAAGAATCGGCCGTGAAATCGCCTAGTTTCCAGAGTCCTATTTAAAGGCCTCGACCAGCGTTTCATTTCATATTCTTTTTTCCTTTGTTTTCTTCTGCCTCCGAAGACTCCTCTCGTCATCTCTACCTCCGAGGACCCCCCCTGCTTCCTTCATCATTCCATCGGGCCCGAGCGATGGGCAGTGTGCAAGCATGGTCGGTGTGTGCAGAGGGAGACCGCGCTGCCATTGGTCCTATCTTGAAGTTTGATTAGAGACTTCCCCATGGGGGGCTTGCTTTCGTGACTTGGAGCTCCTATGGTGGCGTTTGCACGCAGTATGATGATTTTTCTGGACCATGTGGTGATCCTTTTGAGCCGTGGTGCCTCCTTGGTATACGTCACCCAAGGGGTGTCTTCTTCTTTTTTGTAGCTGGGCTCTGGTGTTCGAACCACCAAAGGATTCGGCATCCTCTTCTCCTGTTTTTCTTCCTGCATAGGTTAGTCCGGCAGAAAACTGATGTATAGTTTGTTTTAGGAAATGTGGAATGATTCACCTTGTGATGTAAAAAGCTTTTGATTATATGATAAAAGGTCTTTTGCTCTGATACTTGATCTTGTATGCTGCATTTGTACCATTTGTTTAGCATAAATTCGTAATTCGGCGAACTGAGCAGAACCGTGGAATTTCTCTATAAATAAGCCATTCTGGCGGCCGATCCATCGATTAAACGGTCGAAGAATCAATTCTTCTTCCCGAGGACTGACTTGAGTCAGCTTTGCTTTTGACGGGCCAAGGAATAGATCTCGCAGCCGACATATTGAAGTGCCGGCCGATAGACCGACTTTACTGACGTGGATTTTGAATTTGATTCCAATTCGGACTAGGACTTAACCTAGTCTATAAGTATGCATTCTACGAATTTTGATAGTTTGTCAACAACAGTTTTTAACACATGGCACAACCGGTTCTTGATCAATGGATGAATTCCTTCAATGGCCTAGACCGTTTACACTTTAAGTCCTTCGGTATGGACTTCCTCTTTTCCCTTTGCCAAATTCCTGTGAATTTTGCTTTTTTTTCGTGCAGCCACTAGCTTGTGGGATCCTGTTCTTCATGTTTTTCGATTTAGAAGGGAAGAGTTATGTCCCACCCTTGAAGAATTTGCAGCTATTATGGGTCATTTAGATAGAGAAGGTTTCATTGTCCCTAACCCTTTGTTCAATCATGGCGACCTTTTGAAGGCCTTGCTATAAATTCAGAAACACGAAATCAAGTTCTTTATGGTGAGCGGAAAGTTAGAAATCCTTCGGCTTATTCAACATTTTGGTACAGCTGAAGCTCATCGCCAAATTCCTCAACAGAAACTGTGTTTCCATGCTTTGTGTATTTGCCTTCTCCACTACTATCTGCTGGACCCTTCTTTTAGCCATGCTAATTCTATGTTGCTTGATTTTGCCCAACAGATTGGTAAACGTGTAGGTTTTGCTGGTTTGGTGTTAGCAGAGACCTTGATAGGTCTCGATGTAGTGAAGGTTAACCCAACAGCCTAGTTCTCAGGAAGTCCTTTGTTGCTACAGGTTCACTTTTTATTTGTTTATTTGCTTGTCAAATTATCTTTCCACTCATCACTCTTTGTTTTGACTCACATGTTCTCATAACTTGCAATTTTCCCTTGTTTTCTATAGGTGTGGCTTTTTGAGAAACTAGGGGTATGGAATGTGCCAGAGCGGCTTCCTTATAGCCTGAACCATTGCATGGAGCGCCGTATGATTAGACAATTTCCAACTGAGGCTGATTGGAAGGAGTGGATGGAGACTCGCACGGGAGATCAGATTCAGTGGGTTTGTCCTTGGTATGGCATTGAAAGCATGACTATAAGCACAATGAGTCATTTTTGGTGTTGCGGTGATTGGTATTACCCAAGTCACCTTCTATTTTCCTGCTCATTTTCAAAGACAATTTGGGGCTGAACAAGCCAAAATCCTTGGTGATCCTGAGTATGCTACTTCCAAGGTCCATGATGCCAACCTTCGCCGCAATGTGCTTCGTCTATGGTTGATGCTTGCTTTGTCCCAGCCTAACTGTTGGAATAGGTTGAATTACCCCGAGCGTAGGGTTAGGTCGTAGTCAGCATAATATCTGGAAGTCCGGTATCGTTCCCACAGAGAAAATTCTTTATAGCTTGCTAGGATTTGTAGATGCGAGGGTTTGTGGCATTTGATGGCCAACTTTTGGTTTTGCTTTGACCGGTGATTAACACTTATAACAATGACTAGAAAATGAGTTTTAACTTAATTAAACAAGCGGCAAGGCGTTGGGGTAACTAATGCCCGATACTTTAGCCATCAAACCATTCTCAACGAAAACACGGTTGAATCGCACGGCATAGGCTATCAACTGGAAGATTTAGCTAGGAAACCATTAAAGACTAGAAGTGTAGTTTGGTAAACAAGTGAGCTCTTTCGTTCTTTAGGCAAACACGAGGCGAGACATAGCTCACGGAACCACATGAGCGAGCATATGATCACCGGAGATTAACATCGACAAGTTTTGTTACATAAAAGGCGAGCCACACACATTTACAAATCAAACTTCAAGTTTTTAGTTGAGAAAGGCAAGATAAACATAAGTCACGAGGCGTTAGTCACCCCGTGGCCAAGCCTAATCGACTACTCAAACATAATAAAGAAACTAGAAAGCTTGCTAATTATTGAGAACATGTTTAACCGAATAAAACGAAAATAAACTTGATATTGTAAACGATCCAACACCTACGAACAACTTTAATACTCGAGAAATTAGTGTAACGTAAATACCTTGAAGTGTTCTTGAGAAATTACAACTTGAAAAGCTTAAGAAGACATTAATGGAGAAAAACCTAAAAGTAGTACTGAGCTAGATACAAGGAGAGAGAAGGAACCCCCTATTTATACAAAATGGGTATCTCACAAAAATATCAAAGAAACATACTAATAAAGGCAAGTATTCCATAAATGGAAAGCCCAAAAAGTAAGAAATATCTGGCCGAAGGCTCCCCGTATCAATACAAATTATGTTAAGTATCGATACCATGCTGTGAAGTCAAAATGGGCCATTACCCGTAGCTCTCTCGTATCGATACGGATTAAGGCCGTATCGATACAACGTTGTCTGCCTTCCCACGAAGCTAATACGTATTGATACTAATTAAGCCTGTATCGATACGCGTTAGTTATCTCCAGAACTTCAGGCAACTTCCAAGACTTGGCACCCGATGGCTTGCCGGCTTGCCCGACGCCTCACGCCTTCACTCTTGGGTCATGCTGGCAGAAGTTCCACCGGGCAGGGAGACTTGAACTTCCTTGGAAATTAGCCTCGTGATCAAACTACGCCCTTTAAGGACGTTTTGCCTGAAACACTTAACAAACTACCTTACAAGCATTATTGAATTAAAAACGATAAATTATAACTATTACAGCTACAAACTAGGGGACTTAAGCACCACGATCAAACAATCTTAGGTGCTTATCACACCCTCCAACTTGAGCGTTGCTAGCCCCTAGCAACAAAACTATAACAAAAAGGAAATAGCAATCCTTCCGACAAAACTACTTAGCACTTGCCCATGTTGTAGCCAATTAGCAAGAGTCAAAAACAACTCAATTATTCCAACACAACTTGCAGCCGACGATTGAGCGATTAACTAATCATTGAGTGAATTATAAACAAGTATCCAAAGTGAGAGTCAAAAGACAAAAGGTGGATACGTAGTTATAACCTCACCACTTGCGTGCAAAGTAACCATATCCCATAAAAAAGGTGCTAGAAAGAGGCACGGTGAACAAAAATGCCGAGCCTTAAGAGTGGAGAGCGCCATTAAACAGAACTTAAAACTAAACAATTGAAAACTTGATTGTCGAAAGAAACATGTCACAAACCAAAAATGCTAGCTATCATGCGATAAATCAAAATGGAATCAAGGCATACTAGAGATCTACTAAGGACTTCATAGCATATATTGACCTTGGTTTAATCAAAGAATGGTTAGCAAAATGGGGTGGTGGCCATATATTAGCTAGGATCAACTACCCTTAGCCGCCACCAACTCCAACTACCAAGTCATAGGCCACATGTCAGCCTCAACAAAAAACTTACTAAACTACCAGTTAAAAGAGTAACCAAACTAAACTAAAGATAATAAAATGAAAGGATAAGAAGTGGGCTGTCAACCACCATGCACCCCGACCAAGTTGAGGGATTTCAAACTACTCCACCGACCCTACTCATCATCCACAAACTCTGGCTCACCCCCAGCGAAATCATCATTGTCCTCATCCGGCTCCATTGGTGGTGGCTCATACAGTTCACTAGCTTGCCCCACACCGCGAGTCACAACCCAATCCAACTTGTGATCTATCCTCCTCTGCCTCCTCGCATTGTCTCGGGTTTCCTTCTTAATCTTCTTCATGCATCCCATAATGGCCACCCCTTGGCAAAATAGTAACTTATTCCAAGAAGCTGAACGGGCACCCTTTGGTGGCAAAGTAGTCAAGTACGCCCCGCGTGGGGCAGCAGCAACGATAGGCCGAGATTGAGAAATACTCCTAGTGAGAATGGAGCTATTTATATCGCCCGGATTGAGTTTTTCGCATTCCACATGTAACAACCCTGATTTTTAGTAAGTAAAAATTTCGTTAAAAATTTGAATTTTATTTTAATACTTGGATTTGCTTCCGAAAAATTCCTTTTGTATTTCTAAAAATCTATCATAATTAGAATTTTAGTCTTTTAAAATTATATTTCTTGGCTAGAGATTCTACTTGGCAAGTATAGTTATATTCTAACCAATTAGTTAGAGGGACCTATCTACCAATTCATCTAGTTACTTTTTCCTAACCCTAGATGAGCCTTTTGAACCTCCTTGAACCTTTTGAACCTTTTGAACCTTTTGAACCCTACTGCAACCCTTTGGACCATTACCCATTGGGCAATAAATGTTAGGGTAATCTTTGTCCATTGGACAATAAGAAAATTAGATTTTCTATCAAAGATATTTTATACTAGATTTGTTAAGTACAATTATATAGTTATATATAGGTTTATATGCTCATGCTTAAAGGACAAATAGGCATTATTTTAATTGGATATCCCCTCACCCCCATTATCCATTCGTTATTAACCGCTAGGGAAACTATTGCCCATTGGTTAATAACTACTAGAGGAATTGTTATCCATTGGATAATAGCACTAATCTTCCAACAAAGTACAAGGTTTTTATTAAAAAATCAAGATTTGGATTTCCTATGTGATTTTGTGCATTAAAATATTTGGAGTAAATCTAAATCCTAGATTCTAAGTACTTCCAGTAATATTATAGTACTAAGTACTTTATTATTATTTTAATGGGAAAATCCTAGCCTTTTAATCAATTGGATACTTAGTATCTATTTCCTTATTCAAATATTGGGCATGAGTGTGTGTGTGTGTGTGTGTGTGTATATATATATATATATATATATATATATATATTATATTAGGCCCTAGATTTGGCATGGTACATAATCTAATTGTTTAATACTACATGTGCCTAATTAGATTACTTTAATGGGATATTTGATTTTGTAAATCTAGTACCCTTGTACTTTTTAGTCTTTCATTTAGATATAGATGTAAGGATGAGATATGGAGAGAGAGAGAGAGGGGGGCCGGCCTTGTGAAAGGAAGAGAGAGCCAAGGTTTTGGCTATGCATAGAGCCACCCTCATGCCATTTCAACTCACACATTCACTCTTTTGCTCTCACTTCTCTCTAGAAACCATTTCGTTTTCCAGACAGCTACTGTCCCTTGGCAAATCCTCATTTTTCTCCTGCTTAAAGTAGTTTTTGGAACCAACTCCCTTCGGGAAAGTTGTAGAGCACTTCAAGACCTTCAAGCTAGGCCCAAGAACCACCCTAATCGGTCAAGAAATGGCAAAGATACTGACATCCAAAGTTCAGTAAAAATCTCGGATTTCCAGTTCCAGACAGCATACTGTCTCTTCCTTTATCACCATTTTTCTCCTACCCAAAGTAATTTCTAGGATCAACTTCCTTCACAAAAGTTGTAGAGCACTTCACAAAAATTGTAGAGCGCTTCTAGAGCTTCGATTTTGACCCAAGAACAATCGTATTCGGCCAGAGATTGACCGAGTTACTGCCATCCAAAGTTCGGTCCCGATTTGCGAGTTTCACCACCCATAGGATTTTCCAACTAGCTTATTCGGCCCTGACTAGTTTTGGATCAAGGTAGATTAATCTCTACTCATTCTCCCTAGCATAACTTTCCTAATCATTTTCTTTAAAGTAGATGAGGTTTACTATCGTTTATAATGATTGGAATGCATGATGAACTTAGCTTTGGCGAATGAAAGTATGAGCATGTTAAATAATCGATCTTTACATTAATAAACATATGTTGTGTAGAATTTTCCAAAGGAAGAAAGTACGGATTATTAAAAGATTGGAATGTTATCGCTTGAACGGAAGTATTCGGATTTCGATCTTTAAAAAGGGTTACGTGCATGCGTACGTGAATTGCTTGCATTACTTGTGGTATAATATTGAGTTGGATGATCTTGTTAGTTTAGTTCCAAGTTTTCAATGAATGATTTATGATTACATGTGAAGTCCTACCGCGGAGTCTATGCATGAAAACGTGACACAAAAATCAAGAAAGTAGAAACATGACACCTAGGGTGTGGATAATGATGAGATGTGTTTTGAAACCGCAATGTGGCCGGACTTGGTAGCCCATTGTGTGTATGGAAACCCGTGATGAGGCCGGACTTGGTAGCCCATCGTGTGGATTGAGAAAACCGCAACGTGGCCGGACTTGGTAGCCCGTTGTGTGTATGAAAACTCGTAATGTGGCCGGACTTGGTAGCCCATTGCATGGATTGTGAAAACCACAATGTGGCCGGACTTGGTAGCCCATTGTGAAGATTGCCAATGCGGCCGGACGTGGTAGCCTCATTGGTAATGTGGCTTGGTTATCCGCAGAGAGGAGCCAATGCAAGTTTTGTGTGCCAATGGGAACCCGGTGTGGCGGAACTATTGTGAGGATACTCGGGAACCCGGAACAGCAGAACCGAGGTTAGGTGTGTTGAAAAATGATTTTGGTAATGTTGATCGGTATATGAAAAATGGTGACACAGTCTACGATGAGTCGCGTAGGAGAAACTCAGAAAATCATGGACACCAACGATAGTTTGAATAGCGAATGTGAATGTGTTATTGTTACTGTTTGTTGTATATGACCTATTGTTTGTAAGTCATGGGTTAGTGGGTATGGGTTTGTTCTGCTGAGCTTTCGTAGCTCATGTTGTTACCTTTGGTGACCCTGACATATTATACTGATGGCGACGTCGGTATAATGTGTCAGACTTTATAGATGAACAGGGTAAGCTGTGCACCTTGGAGGCTTTTAGAGCCAAAGAGCTGGCAAGGATGGAGGAGCAGGCGAAGCTGTAGTTAGGAACCTTAGTTACCCACCCTTGTGTAATAAAAGTACTCTTATGGAGGTTGTTACGTAATAATGAGCCAGACTCTCTTATTTATGTAATAAAATGCCCTTTTAACGTACCCAAAATTGGGGGCGTTACACCGCAAACTTTGATTTCAGGACCTTTTTAGCAAAGCAAATAGCGGTCACCAAGCATGGGAAAGGCATTTTCTAGAATTAGCTGGGGCCTTCGCCTTAAAATCAATCATTTCCAAAAATATGTACCTCACCCAATCACATACCACATCCGGATTCATAAAAGCGTGAATCAAGCCTCCCTCATGAATATTCGGCTTGTTTTCAGTTCCCCTAGGGTTGAAGTTATGGTGCACTAGTTGGTTAACAAGCCGATAGTTATCCTTGAATTTTCCGGGCACATGAGGAAGACTCGCCTCCCTAGGGTTTTTGTACAATTCCTGGACAATGGTGTCATCCTTTACATACTCCTCATCCGGGTAATTCGTATCATCAGCAGTCGGTTGGCGGTAATTCAGGAGTCGTGCTATAAACCCCGCGGTAAACCTTTATGGAAACCTTCCCAATTTTTGAGGTAATCTTAGCATCTTCTTTACCCTCGTCCTCCTTGGACGGAATTTTCATGTTTTGATAAAACTCTATTACTAACTCTTTGTTATAACCGGGATTGGAAGCAAGGTAATAGGACAAACCTTGTTCCCGGATGCGGCGAACGAAAGGATGCTCGATGCCAAGATTATCGACATCCACATGTCGCTCATTCTTGAAGCCCCTAGCTCGGAGACCCTCTTCCCATTTCTTTTGACTAGCCGCACGCACCTCAGCGGCCGTCCTACGCTTTGCACGGCCCCTTTCCGGATTTGCAATCATTTCCTCCTCTTCCTCCATTTCCTGGACTATCTCCTCCGCTTGCTGCAAAGAAGAAGCCGGAGCTTTTCCTTTACCCTTAGCAGTCACAGTCTTTGTTCTCACCATTGCAATAAAGACCTACCAAACAGAGCAACACCCCAAACTTGAAACAAAATCACAACATCAATTATTTACACTTCCCAAATTCAGCTCACAATAACAGCCTGCACAGTTCAATGGGAACCCCCAATTCCAATCCAAAAATATAGCAAAATCTTAAAAATCCAGGCTAGGGTTTTGGGTAATTTTGGATTTGGGGCTTATGATGCATGGTAAAATGGTTCAAATCTATAATGCATGGCAATACATTAAGCGGGTAATCAAGGGTTTAAGCTATTATAGAGAAAGGATGGAAATTTTCGTGTATGTAGAAAGAGAAAATGGATTTACCTTGTAAAAACAAGATTCGGCTAGAAAACCTTGAAAACCCTTGAAATTTCTTGAAAGTTTGAAGGTTTTATGGAAGATTATGGAGTTTTGGGAGGATTTGGTGGAGAGAATGGTGGTTTGGGGTTAGGGTTTTCGAAGAAAGGTGGGGGTTATGGAGGACAAGAGAGAGAAAATGGGTTGAGAGGATGGAGATGATCGGCCTGGTTTTGAAACAGATTCTCACGATTAACTCACGCGTATCGATACGACCCTTATTTCGTATCGATACGCGATTCTCTGACTTCCCAGCTAACTAATGCGTATCGATACGGATTAATGGCCGTATCGATACGGGGAGCTTAAGTCCAAAAATTCAACTTTGCCACCCGATAGCCAATGCCGACGCCCGACACCATTTCAAAACACACCCGGAGCCCTGTAAAACCTGGAGCCAGCCCATTGCAAAACACAAAACCAACCTTGAACCCTCCACCTAACATCTGGTTTCCTATGGATAAGAGTGAGACACAGACTTGGCTTTATTATTAAAAGGCAATGGGACTCTCTTGTGGTTTAATCAAACAAAGGTTGCCCTGTATCATTTCCTAAATATGCCATAGATTCCGAAATAATTTAAAACAGATAACGAACACCATTAGGCATGACATGAGATAAAAACCTAAACTAAGATTATAATGTTCAAAGCAACGAGATATGGGTCAAACTTGCTCACAATGCACTCAACAACCAACTCCTCATTCTTTTCTCAAGCATACGAGTTGGGATGTACAAAGTTACTTAAAATATTTACAATGAACTCCTGCCACTTAAAGACTTAACGAGCATGTGCTAGGCAGTTTTAATCCACTAATTTTGTACTAACGGAAGGATTGCAAAACTAAAAATGAAAAATTTTACCCAAAAATTAACCAAAAACATATAACCATATATATATATAGAGGAATTTTCAAGTGAGGGATCCCTCATTTTGTTAAAATGAGGGACTTTCATTTTCTGATCAAATTTTGAAAATCTGAACCGTTCAATGTGTGCAAAACGTAATTTTAAGGGTCCCCGCGAGAAATCAGCAAAAAAAATGACCGAAAAGGGCGTCATCCGAGCAGTTTTTTTTAACCATTCAATGAAAACTGTTCGGATGAAGTCCTTCCCGGTCATTTTTTTTGCTGATTTCTCACGGGGACCCTTAAAATCACGTTCTGATCACTTTGAGCGGCTTGGATCATCGAAATTCAATCGGGAAGGGGAGTCCCGCATTTTAATAAAATGAGGGATCCCGCACCGGAACCTAACTATATATATATATATATATATATATCCCTCCCCCCAACTTGAAATATGCTATGCCCTCATAGCATGGAGAACAACAGTAGGGAAAAAGGAACAAAAGATCGTACCAACGGGGGAATGTCAACCCCCTTATACCTCGACCAAGTTGGAGGCTTTGGCGTCACCGGCTCCTTTTGTCATCCGAACGGCTTTCAAGGTCGACTCCTTCGGCTATTCCGACGGAACCACAGCTAGTCACACAGGCTCATGGCCAAAGTTTTGTTGGACTAACAACCGCAACACGTAATCGCACCCATGCTTAAGGCTCTTGAATGCCTCAATCACTCCGACAGTAGATCCAATCCACCAAGGCTGGTGTGGTAGCACGTTCACCCCGCAAAAGATTTAAGCTCAAACTACCTACTAAGAACCAAATGACATTAGAACTGCCCGGCTCATGTTATCCGGGCGCCAACAAATAGAAGAACAAAGAAAAATAGCAAAGAACACCACCCGATTTTCACGCAATCTCACGAGTCATACTTTTCTTCTCGTGTCGCACCGGAAAGGTAAGACACGGGTGGCTATACTAGACCGTCGAAACTTGTTATATCATGCCCGAAGTAAAATTCACCGCTTGACCTCGCCAAGCAATTAAGCCCAGCGTTCCCTATGAATGAAACAAAGTGAGACAAGACAGAGCCTAGTGCCAAAGCACGGGAATATCAAGTCTCTCCCAAAGACCTAAGCTGCCCCCAATAGGGACATATCTGGTGAGCATGGATCGTTAACGGCAAATTACGACAAAGAAGTACTAATTAAAGCCCGATACAATGATGCATTGGTGAAATCTCTTAATTAGAAAATCCCAAAACTAAACAAACATGCAAATATGTACAAGAAACGAAACATTGCCTTTACTAACCGGAGCTGGGCACGCGATCCTTTTTTTAGTAGCGGCGTGCGGAGCTACATATACCCAAGTCAATGGAGAGTACCCGTTACCCAGGGGCCGGGTCCGATAAACAGTTAAGTTCAGCGGTTATGCTTTCGCTCCCCATGCAAATATAGATAAAACAGCTACATCAAACAACAAGGTCAACCGGATACACCAGTGCGACCAACTCCTCCTCAATGTCCTCTACTGGAAAGTTTTCCAAAATGGCTTAAGCCGTTGCCCATTGACCTTAAAAATATTTCCATTCACGGGATTAACAACTTCAATGGCCCCATGCGGGAAAATGTGATGCACAACGTAAGGGCCAATCCAACGGGAACGCAACTTGCCCGGAAAAAGATGAAGTTTTGAATTATACAAAAGAACTTTTTGACCAACTTCAAAAATTTTCCTTTGAATGTGCTTATCATGAAACTCCTTTACCTTAGACTTGTAAATGTTAGTATTATCATAGGCATCTCTACGGATTTCTTCAAGTTCATTTAATTGGAGTTTACGGTGAACTCCGGCGTCAGGCAAACGATAATTTAATTGCTTAATTGCCCAATATGCCTTATGCTCTAATTCCACCGGAAGGTGGCATGCCTTACCATATACAAGCCGATAGGGCGAAGCGCCCAAAACGGTCTTGTATGCGGTACGATACACCCAAAGGGCATCGGTCAATCTTAAAGACCAATCCTTTCGATTGGGATTTATCGTTTTCTCAAGAATACGTTTTACCTCACGATTGGTGAGCTCGGCTTGGCCGTTGGTTTGAGGATGATATGCAAGGGAGACCTTGTGCGCGATGCCATATTTCTTCATCAAGGCGGCGAATGGCCGGTTGCAAAAATGAGAACCTTGGTCGCTAATAATGGCACGAGGGACCCCAAACCGAGACAAGATATGCTCCTTAAGAAACTCAAGCACTACCTTGTGATCATTGGTACGAGTTGCAATGGCCTCAACCCATCTTGACACATAATCCACCGCCAAGAGAATATACAAGTTGTCAAAAGACATCGGAAACGGCCCCATAAAGTCGATACCCCAACAGTCAAATACCTCTACAACATGAAACTTGGCTTGGGGCATTTCATTCCTCTGGGTCACACTGCCCAACTGTTGGCAACGGTCACACGACTTGCAGAAGGCATAAGCATCTTGGTTCAAAGTTGACCAATAAAAACCACATTGTTGGATTTTGGCGGTGGTCTTCCTTGCAGAAAAATGCCCTCCACATGCTTCGGTATGGCAAAATTGTAGGATTCCACGTTGGTCAGAATCAGGAACACACCGGCGGATGATCTGGTCGGGACAATACTTGAACAAATATGGATCATCATAAGAAAAGTGTTTCACTTCGGCAAGGAATCGCCGGCGCTCATGAGAGGACCAATGGGTTGGAATCAAGCTCGTAACCAAGTAATTGACAATGTCAGCAAACCACGGAGCTCGGGATACACTGATAAGTTGCTCATCGGGAAAAGTGTCTCCAATGGGTATGTGAGAAGTACGGTCCTCAAAATCCAAGCGCAACAAATGATCGGCCACCACGTTTTCTACCCCTTTCTTATCCTTGATGGTGATGTCAAATTCTTGCAACAGAAGGATCCACCGAATCAAACGTGCCTTTGCATCCTGCTTAGTGAACAAGTATTTCAGTGCCGAGTGGTCAGTGTAAATTGTGATCAGTGCACCAACTAAGTAAGAACGGAATTTATCCAAGGCAAAACACTATGGCAAGAAGTTCCTTCTCCGTAGTGGAGTAGTTCATTTGAGCATCATTCAGCGTCTTGCTTGCATAATAAATCACCCACGGATGCTTGTCCTTCCTTTGGCCAAGAACGGCCCCGACGGCATAGTCGCTCGCATCGCACATCAATTCAAATGGAAGATTCCAGTCGGGCATTTGAGCAATGGGTGGTGTGGTGAGACTTGCTTTGAGCTTTATGAACGCCAGCTCACATGCGGTAGTCCATTCAAAGGGAACATCTTTGGATAAAAGCTGGCGAAGTGGCCTTGAAATTGCGCTAAAGTCCTTGATGAAACGCCGATAAAAACCGGCATGGCCAAGGAAGGAGTGAATGTCTTTAATGCACTTCGGAGTAGGGAGATTGGAAATAAGGTCAATCTTGGCCTTGTCTACCTCGATACCCTTGGCCGATACGATATGTCCGAGCACAATCCCTTGAGTGACCATAAAATGGCATTCTCCTAGTTGAGAACCAAATTTTTCTCCTCGCATCTCGTTAAAACCTTCTCCAAGTTGGCAAGACATGACTCAAAAGAGTCGCCAAACACGGAGAAGTCATCCATGAAGACTTCAACAATTTTCTCGACCATATTGCTGAAAATTCCCATCATACATCTTGAAAAGGTGCCGGGAGCATTACACAAGCCGAATGGCATGCATCTATAAGCAAAGGTCCCGAATGGGCATGTGAAAGTTGTTTTCTCTTAGTCGAACAAGGCCACTTCTATTTGGTTATAGCCCGAATAACCATCAAGGAAGTAGTAAAAGGCATGACCGGCGATTCTCTCCAAGATTTGATCAATGAAGGGGAGAGGAAAGTGATCTTTGCGCGTGCTGACATTCAACTTACGATAGTCAATGCATACCCGCCACCCGGTTGTCACATGAGTCGGGACAAGCTCACCTTTTTCATTCTGCACCACGATTACACCCGCCTTCTTTGGAGCAACTTGGATAGGGCTCACCCACTTAGAATTGGCGATGGGATAGATAATCCCAACGTCAAGCAATTTAAGAATTACCGCCCGGACAACATCTTTCATAATTGGATTGAGCCGGCGTTGAGGTTGGCGTGATGGTTTAACATCCTCCTCCAAGTAAATGTGATGAGAGCATAGAAAAGAGAGATGCCTTGAATATCCGCGATAGTCCATCCTATTGCCTTTGTATGCCTCCGCAAAACTACCAACAATTTCTCTTCTTGGAGTTTCTCAAGGGAAGACGATATGACCACCGGAAATGTATTGCTCTCACCAAGGAACGCATATTTCAAAGTGTCCGGTAGTGCTTTCAACTCAAGAGTAGGCGGTTCGACGCTAGATGGTACTATTTTCTGCTCAAGAGGAGGCAACTCTTCAAACTTTGGAAACCACGGTGTAACTCCACAAATTCCCTCATCACCATCTTCTTCATTAAGTAAGGAAAAGAGGGACTCCATCTCATCAGATTCAAGAAAAGCGGCCTCTTCGGAGGTAAGGGCCACCTCCAAAGAGTCTTTAAACAAGAATTCATCAACGTGCTCTTGCACAAGCGTATCCACAAGACTGACATTTTGACAATCGTCATCGTCACCCATTTGAACCCCAACGTTGAACATATTAACCGACATCTTCATATTACCAAAGGACATGTTCAATAGCCCATTCCGACAATTGATTACAGCATCCAAGGTTGCTAGAAACGGCCGCCCAAGAATAACAGGAGTAGACAATGGTGATGAAGACGTCGGGCAAGTATCCAATACAACAAAATCCACCGGATATACAAATTGATCAACTTGGACCAATACATCTTCCACCATACCACGAGGAATTCGGACACTCCTATCTGCCAATTGAAGAGTAACCCGCGTAGGCTTCATCTCCCCCAAACCCAACTCTTGATACACCAAATAAGGTAGCAAATTGACACTCACCCCCAAATTCAAAAGAGCTTGCTCTACTCTCTTACCCCCAATAGTAATGACAATTGTAGAACATCCGGGGTCTTTGTATTTAGGTGCAAGATTCGTTTGGAAAATTTGGCTAACTTGCTCAGTAAGAAGCACCTTCTTGTGCTCATTAAGCTTGCGTTTTTGGGTGCACAAGTCCTTCAAAAACTTGGCATATGAAGGAATTTGCTTAATGGCATCCATTAAAGGGATGTTCACATTGACCTTTTTTAACACGTCAAGTATATCAGCATCCTTGGATGGAGGAACCAGCTTTTTCAATCGGGAAGGATAGGGTGCCAGAACGGGAGAGACTTGTGGGCTTGGAGTGGTCTTAGCTTCTTTTGAACCTTTCACGGGAGATTCCCCGTCTTCCTCCGAAGCTTGCTCGATACATTCTTCCATTGTAGTAGAACTTGTTGTTGTCGTTGATGGCACTATAATTGGAGCAACCGGCGGGTTGATCACAAGATTGTCGACTGCCTTGCCACTCCTTAGAGAAATTATTGCTTGAGCTTGCTCGGGCAGTGGTACCGAAGAACTACCAATGAGGAGTTGGCCTTGTGGGTTGGCTTGTGGCTGAGTAGGAAACTTGCCCCTTTCTTGTTGGAGAAGCCCTATAGATGTGGTTATCTTCCCCATTGGTTCTTCAACTCTCCCTTCATTTGGGTGTTATTCTCATTGTAATTCGATTGAGCTTGCATGAAGGATTGGAGAGTATCTTCCAAAGATCGTCTTGGCAGAGGTTGAAATTGATTGGGTGCTTGGAATGGTCCGGACGGTACAAAACCTGGTGGTCCTTGTGAAAAACGAGGCTGCCCTTGGCCTTGAGCAGGCCGCCATGGTTGCATTTGAGAGCTGGAAGGGGCTTGAGAGGCTCCTCCTTCAATCTGATTGTTCCAACGGAAACCCGGATGTTGTCTTTGACCTTGGTTGAAGTTTTGGGGAAACGGTTCAAAACGTTGATTGACTGCACTAACTTCTTCAATAGGAAGATTTAGGTTGTTATAGTGCTGCTTGAGAGTGGGAATGGATAAACAGTTGTCGGTTGAATGACCCGTCGTTTCACAAATAACACAAAGTTCCTCCATCGCTCTCACCGCTTTGACTTCCTTCACCCCTTTTAATTCTAACTTCTCCAACTTTTGCGCTAATTGTTCCATCCGTGTTTCAATTGCTTGGTGCTCATTGATAGAAAAAATTTCGAAACCTTCGGGGCCTTGGCTAGCCATAGCTCTGTCCCCGACATCCTTGAAACTCCAAGTCAAGGACTTCTTAGCCAACTCATCCAAATAATCCCAGCCTTCGTCAAGAGATTTATTCATGAAACCCCCGAAGCACATGGTGTCGAGCAATTGCTTGCTTTGTTATGAGCAGCCCATATGGAAATAGTGAATTAGCTGATACAAAGCAAAGTTGTGGTGGGGTACTGCAGCAAGCAAATCCTTATAACGCTCCCAGTATTAGTGGAAAGCTTCTCCATCCCGTTGTTTAAAGGTCTAAATCTGATCCATCAAGAGCTTGGTTCGGCTAGCCGGAAAGAACTTCTTGTGAAAAATGTCTTAAACCTCCTCCCATGTAGTCAACGATTAAGGCTTCAACGAGTGAAACCAAGTCTTTGCCTTGCCTTCAAAGTGAACGGGAAAAGCCTCAATCTTGCTTGGTTGAGATGCGCATCCACAGTAACAAAAGATTGGAGGGTTTCTTCAAATTCCCAGATATGTTGGTACGGATCTTCGCGCTCCATACCATGGAAGAAGGGAATGTAACGGTGATAGTCTGACTTGAACACGAATGTGTTTGCAACAGTGGTGGGGCATGGGAACACAATTGCTGACCATTGAGTGACTCTTTCCGGATTTAAATAGTCCTTAAGGGTCCTAACCGGAGCAGTTTCCTCATCGGCCATTGATGTTCTTGGTAGGGAATAGGGCTGGGAGTACCTACTCGGTGGAGAATAAGCTCGAAGATTGCTTCGTACACGAGGCGGAGAGCTAGATCGATGCAGTCGGTTTGAGCGAGGACTATGATAAACCACAAGCATGAACTTTGCTTTTACCGATTAAGAGCTTTGGAACCACTCTGCATTAAGAAAAACAGACTGGAGGGGCTATGCTGCCACCTCTCTCTAGACAATTCTGAGGGGCTATGCCGCAGCCTCAATATACATGTACAAGACAAGAAAACAAAAGGCAATAGATACCAACAATAGCTTCGTTACACCTCAAGCTGATAGTATGATCGGTTAGAGGTATCCACTAGAATTAGTATGCAATGCATAAAGGAAAATTAAATGGAGTACTTACAATGGTTTGTCGAACCTCCCAATTAGCTATATAAGAAAGATCCCCGGCAACGGCGCCAAAATATGCTTGCTTTGTCCCAACCTAACCGTTGGAATAGGTTGAATTACCTCGAGCGTAGGGCTAGGTCGTAGTCAGCATAATATCCGGAAGTCTGGTATCGTTCCCATAGAGAAAATTCTTTATAGCTTGTTAGGATGCGAGGGTTTATGTCGTTTGACGGCCAACTTTTGATTTTGCTTTGACTGGTGATTAACACTTATAACAATGACTAGAAAATGAGTTTTAACTTAATTAAACAAGCAGCAAGGTGTTGGGTAACTAATGCCCGATACTTTAGCCATCAAACCATTCTCAACAAAAACACGGTTGAATCGCACGGCATAGGCTATCAACCGGAAGATTTTGCTAGGAAACCATTAAAGACTAGAAGTGTAGTTTGGTAAACAAGTGAGCTCTTTCGTTCTTTAGGCAAACACGAGGCGAGACATAGCTCACAGAACCACATGAGCGAGCATATGATCACCGGAGATTAACATCGATAAGTTTTGTTACATAAAAGGCGAGCCACACACATTTACAAACCAAACTTCAAGTTTTTAGTTGAGAAAGGCAAGATAAACATAAGTCACGAGGCGTTAGTCACCCCATGGCCAAGCCTAATCGACTACTCAAACATAATGAAGAAACTAGAAAGCTTGCTAATTATTGAGAACATGTTTAACCGAATAAAACGAAAATAAACTTGATATTGTAAAAGATCCAACACCTACGAACAACTTTAATACTCGAGAAATTAACATAACGTAAATACCTTGAAGTGTTCTTGAGAAATTACAACTTGAAAAGCTTAAGAAGACATTAATGGAGAAAAACCTAAAAGTAGTAATGAGCTAGATACAAGGAGAGAGAAGGAACCCCCTATTTATACAAAATGGGCACTATCTCACAAAAATATCAAAGAAACATACTAATAAAGGCAAGTATTCCATAAATGGAAAGCCCAAAAAGTAAGAAATATCTGGCCGAAGGCTCCCCGTATCGATACAAATTATGCTAAGTATCGATACCATGCTGTTAAGTCAAAATGGGCCATTACCCGTAGCTCTCCCGTATCGATACGGATTAAGGCCGTATCGATACAACATTGTCTGCCTTCCCACGAAGCTAATGCGTATCGATACTAATTAAGTCTGTATCGATACGCGTTAGTTATCTCCAGGACTTCAGGAAACTTCCAAGACTTGGCACCCGATGGCTCGCCGGCTTGCCCGACGCCTCACGCCTTCGCTCTTGGGTCATGCTTGCAGAAGTTCCACCGGGCAGGAAGACTTGAACTTCCTTGGAAATTAGCCTCGTGATCAAAATACGCCCTTTAAGGACGTTTTGCTTGAAACACTTAACAAACTACCTTACGAGCATTATTGAATTAAAAATGACAAATTATAACTATTACAGCTACAAACTAGGGGACTTAAGCACCACGATCAAACAATCTTAGGTGCTTATCAGCCGAATCGGGTGATGCAAGATGTTGCTGAGAACCTTGCTGACAAGCTATCTGATTCGTACAATCGTTGGTTGGAGAAAAACCTTTTGGAAGACAAAAGTGCAAAGAGAAGGAAAACTAAAGATTGACACATTGCTTATGTTTAAAAAGATGTTCTTTTCCATGTTTGGATTCTAGCTTTCATAGATCAAGAATTGTTTAAGCTTGCTTTTCCTTTTTTCTTAGAAATAATAAAACACTGGTTGCTTTATTAAAAATGTCTTCGTCATGGTTTGATAGTGAGTATGCTTAGGATAGACTAGAAATTCGGAAGTAGTAGTGATAGCAATGGCCGAATCTCAATCTAGAGATTGCCTACGTATCCCATGGAGGGAATCAAGCCATAAACGTAGTTCCAAAAGAGATTTGTCTGTTTTTTTGTTTTTTTTCTTTTTAGCTAGGGTTCACTCGGGTATTTTCCTCACCTTTTATGCTCTTGATTTTCCTAAAACTACCCTTGCGGGTTTTCAGTCTAGCGAGCTCTTTATTTATGCCTTAGTTTTTGTCTAAGCCGTCCTTGTGCGTTTTTGACCTAGCAGGCTACTCTAATTTTTGCTTGGGTCCGCCCACCCTTGTGGTTTTGGGCCCAACAAGCGTCTCTCAGAGGTAATACTTCCTCAGCTTGTCGATGTTGACTAGTGTTGTAAATTCCATCCCATCCAAATCTGGAATGTATGCTACTCCTCTAGACAGTATGCGTTTGACGAAGTAGGGTCCTCCCTAGTTTGGTTTAAACTTGCCTCTCGAGTCTGTAATGTGGCGATGGATTGCTTTAAGTACCATTTCTCTCACCTTGATGTCTCTTGGCTTCACCTTTTTGTTGAATGCTCGTGCAATGCGGCGTTGATACCCTTGTACGTGGTATAACGCTCTCAACCTTCATTCATCCAATAATGCCAACTCGTCATAGCGGTTTTGAACCCAATCCTCTTCAATCATTTCAGTCTCAGCCAAAAACCCTTGGTGAGGGTAGTTCCAATTCGACAGGCAAGACAACTTCCATCTCATAGACCAGGGAATAGGGAATAGCCCCAGTTGAAGTCCTTTCAATCGTTCGATAACCCATAGTGCCAGAGGTAGCATTTTTGGCCAGTCCGTGAAGATGTCGGTAGTCTTCCGTAGAATTCTTTTGATGTTTTTGTTTGCAGCCTCAATTGCCCCATTAGTTTGAGGCTGATAAGTAGATGATTGGTGATTTTGTATCCCAAACTCAGCAAAATGTTTCTTTGTTGCCCCTTTGAAGTGTGATCCATTACCACAGATGAATTAGTGAGATACACCATACCGATAGATGATATTGGTGCAGATAAACTTGGCCACATGAGTGGCTTTGAGAGTAGCATAAGAAGCTACTTCTATCCACTTGGTGAAGTAGTCAATGGCTACGAGGATAAACTGATGCTTGTATTTCCCTTTTAGATTTATACTCCCAATAACATCTATTTCCCAGGTGGAGAATGGCCAAGGGGATGTCATGCTATATAATTCCGTAGGGGGAATACGCAAGCGATCAGCATGAGTTCGGCATTTCTAGCATCGGCGAACATAGTCAGCACAATCGGCCTCCATCATAGTCCAGTAGTATCCTTGACGTAGGATCTTCTTTGCCATTATTGCCCCACTCATGTGTGGCCTACAAATTCCCTCGTGTTTTTCCTTCATCACTTTCTGGCTTTCTTCTGTTGTGACACAAAGTTGATTGGTGCCCAGGTGTGCTTTTCGATACAATGCTCTTCCATAAACTACAAATCGGGCAGTGAACTTTTGCAAAGCCATCTTATCCTTTGAGGTGGCTTCAAAGGGATACTCTCCCTCTCCCAGGAACTTCTTCACGTCCTCATACCATGGTTTTTCATCGTCTTCACCTTCCTCAGTGAAAGTGCACTAGCTTGACCGTTTGCTCGATCAGTAGCCACCGCATTGTGAACCCCAGGGGTATTTCGACCATGGAGGCCAATGTTGCCAGTACATCTGTGAACTTATTACTCACTCGTGGAGTGTGCGTGAAGATAACAGAGTCGAATTGTGGATCAGAATTTCCAACACAGAGTGGTATAGTTTCAGCATGTCTTCTTTAACCTTGCAGTCTTCTCTTGCTTGGGACACCACTAGGTTCGAATCTCCAATGACCTCTACCCTTTTTGCCCCTAGTTCTAGGGCTGCCTCCATCCTAGCAATGTAGGCTTCGTACTCAGCTTGGTTGTTGGTGACTTCAAACCTTAGTTTATATGACAGAGGGATATGAGAGTCGTTCGGGGAAACTAGCAATACCCCTATGCCATATCCACATTGGTTTGATGCTCCATCGAAGTAAAGCTGCCAGATGTCATCTAGGAGAAATAAGATGTCTTTGTTTGGGAACATGAAGTCTTCTACTTTAGCCTCTTTCATAGGATGATCTGCCAAGAATTCTGCCACAGCCCTTCCTTGTACTAATTTCCTTGTCATGTATTTGAGGTCGAACTCTGCTAGCAGCAATAACCACCTAGCTAGCTTTCCAATAAGTGCTGGTTTCTCGAAAAGATATTTGATTGGGTCTAAACGAGAAACCAAAACTACTGGATGTGCTAGTAGGTAGTGCCTTAGTTTCTTCGTAGCCCATACTAGCCCCCTGCAGATTTTCTCTAAAGGTGTGTATCTCGTTTCATAGTCCATCTTTTTACTGAGGTAGTATCGCACTCTACTTTAGCATTGCTTTCTGGTGCTAGCATACATCCCATGGATGTGTCTGTTTCCGAGAGATACAAAATCAATGATTTTCCAAGGATAAGTGGTGATAACATGGGCGGGTTCTGAATGTACTCCTTGATTGCCTTGAATGCTTGTTGACAGTCTTGGCTCCACTTAAAATCTGTGTCCTTTTTCAAAACCTTGAAGAGAGGTTCGTAAGTGGTTGTGAGTTTGGAAATGACCCTGCTAATGAATTACACCTTTCCCAAAAAGCTCCTTACTTCCTTCTCTGTCTTTGGTGGTAATATCTCCATGATAGCTTGTATCTTGGAAGAGTCCACTTCAATTCCTCTCTGAGTGATAAGGAATCCTAGCATCTTTCCAGCAGTTACTCCAAAAGTGCATTTTTGAGGATTAAGACATAACTTGTATTGCCTAACCCTCTCAAAGAACTTTCGGAGTGCTTAGTAGTGTCCTTCTCTTTCCTTTGATTTAACTATCATATCGTCGTCATATACCTCCACTTCTTTGTGCATCATGTCATGCAGCAGTGTTGTCTCCATCCTTTGGTAAGTGGCTCCAGTGTTCTTCAACCTAAATGGCATTACTCAGTAGTAGTAGGTTCCCTATGGTGTGGTGAAGGTGGCCTTCTCTCTATCCTCTGGAGCCATCAGAATTTGATTATACCCGGAGAACCCATCCATGAAAGATAGTAATGCATGTCCTACGGTGTTGTCCACTAGCTATATGGCAATGGAAAGTCATCCTTCGGACTGGCCTTGTTGAGATTTCAAAAATCTACACAGACCCTGATTCCCCCAATCGTCTTTGGTACTGGAACGATGTTGGCTACCCACTGAGGGTATTCGGTGACTATAAGAAAATCGGCGTTGATTTGCTTAGTGACTTCTTTTATTTTTAAGACCCAATCGAAGCGCATACATCATAGTTTTTGTTTAACAGGTTTTGCATCAGGATGGATAGGAATTTTGTGCTGAACAATTTTGGGGTCTATTCTAGGCATGTCCTCGTAAGACCAGGCAAAATCATCTTTGTATTCTTTTAGCAAAATGATAAGTTTTTTCACTTTCCTAAGAAGATAGTATTGCACCAATTTTAGCCAACTTGGGCTTGTTTTCAGAGCTTATGTTTGCTGTGATTATTTATTCAGAAAAAGGTTTGGCGTGCCTCTCTTCTTCCCTCTTGATGAATTCTAGAATTTCTTCCTCAAAAATTGGATTATCAGAATCTACATAGTTAATCATAGGCAAAGTGAAATACTCTAAATCTTCATCTTCATTGCTAAAATTGTCAAAAGACATTTCAGAGTCAAATTCAAAATAAATACCATGCCTTGACACTTTGACCAGGTTTTCCTCACTAGACTCAGTAGTTTGAAAAGATGAAACACTAGACTCAGACTGGGTTGATTCGGAGTCGGAATCAGAATCGAAACTAAGATTGGAATCAGCATTTTTTATTTTGTATTTTAGAGTATATTCCACGGTCCAGATCGGGTAAGCCCCTTCTGCAGCATCCACAATCAGCTCAGAGCAATCTTTTTCTTCACCAAAGTTAATCATTAGCACTTCACTGTCATCTTGATTTTTCACTTTCATTATTGTTACCCTGCAAGTCTTGGAGGGCCATTTGGTTTGCCACTGTTGTTGCTTCTTCTAGTTGAGCTTCAATCTCTACTTCATCACTGTTGTCAGCTTTTCGTGTGCTAACAAATCCCCACCAGTTGTCAAACCTATCTGTGATATGGTGGATCATCCTTATTTCATCATCAGTAACCCCCTCATCAAAGAGTAGGTATAACGACACTTCGTCTAGTGGATCATTGTCAACAGATTCTTCTTCCTTTACTCCTTCAACTTCGAGGTTGTCCACCTTGTTTATTGGCCGGTAGTCATCGGTAGGTGTGTAAGGGTCATAAAAATAGATCGGGACCCTACAAAGTTCTCCTTCCTCAATTATGTCTTCCACCTCTTTGTCGTTAATCGTTCTTGCAAACATGATGTGGTTATCTTCAGAGATAATTACCTCAAGTTTCGGTTGATCCATCGGGCTGATGTACTTGGAAGAGCCAAAAACCTTGAAAGTGGGATTGGATGGACCAGACAGCTTGGTGACAATTTGAAAGTGCGAATCGAACATGAACAGTGATGCAGCCATTTTTACCTGAAAATTTTTCTTTTAGTTAGATTGGTTTAGCTTACTCCTTTCTTCTCGATTTCAAAGCCCCTAAGGTTTATCCTGCAAAAGAGAATTTTACAACATACATATGTACAAGGGGTGTGAGGAAGAACTTTTTATAAACAAATGCAAGTAGGTTCCTAGCTTGCAGGTTCCTGTCTTATTTTGAAAAGTTTTATGGCTCTTCTAATCACATGTAAGGTTTGGGTAGTCTTAAGGGTGCTTCGTTGTCAAAAGGGCACCAGTCCTTTCACCAGCCCATCATAGGCGACAATCGGGTAATTCCTTCTTTGATATACCGCTAGGTACAAGTGACTGTGAAGTTTGCTGGAACCCCTAACATAGCCCGTGACATGCCGAGATATTAGGTGAACTCAACGAGGTTGCCCGCTCGATGTATATGATACAAGATTTAAATAAAGCAAGTATTAGTCTTATGTCGAATTTTCTGGTTATGGCTCTCAAGTCTCCAGTAGAGTCGCCAAAAATAGTAGACACCTCCTAAATGAGGTATCGCCATATAGATAGATCATGCTTGTTTGGTTTCCACTTCATAAACCAAGATCGTGGATATTCCCATGGCTAGGAACATCGCCACACGATAACGGTTATCATCAAAATAGAGTCGCCAACTAGTTTGTTAAAACTAGGAAAAATAGACAGAGATTCCGAGTACGGGAGCCAAGAATACAATAAGGGGAAGGTGTTAGGCACCCCTTTTTACCCAATCGTGAAACTGGTACATAATCGTTCGACATATAATTAATACTTACTTTATTTAATTATAACACATAATCTGATTATTTAGCCTTTAACAGTTGATAAGGTGAGCCAGAACGGTAATGAAAGCATGCATAAAAATAGACAAGAAAGATAGACTATCCCAGGAAATAGATCCCTCGGCCGGTGAACGGATGTCACAGTCGAGGGATCCCACTGGATCGATGTGTCGACCGAAGGATTGATTCCCCAACCGATGTTCTTCCTCACACCAGACTAAATGATTAGCAGAAAATTAAAATGCTACGATTAATGTGCAAAGGCATGAAATAAACAAAACCATAGGCCCCTGGGCCTCACCACCTTGATCCCTCAGTTGTTTGATTGCTTCGGATTGAAGGTGATTGATTGATTTTACTTCTTGAAACCCTAGGGTTAGGGTTTGTACTTTGGGGGTTTGATCGTCGGATTGCTGCTACCTTCGAAAGGTTAGGGCTTTTGTAGGGGAGATATGAGAGAGTATTCTACAAAATTTCGTGGCTAGAGAGGGTTTATTGTGATGTGTTTTCGGAACGCTAAGTGCCACTTTATATAGGCAATTGGTGACTCACTCCAGGCAATCAAATGGCATGAATCAATAAGGAATTATAAGGTAATAGGATCTCTACTCGAATCTACTTTCGTAGCCCAAACGTATCGGAATTTGGCTACTAGGGTTTTGAGAACGGATTAAACGATTGACAGAACATTCCAGAATCTAGAAAAAGGACGATCTGGCGGCGCCGAAGGATGGATATGGTGGCCGAAGAATGGATCTGGCTACCGAGGAATCAATCTCTCAGGTAGATTTTCAAACAACATGTTTCACGGGTGAAAAAATGAAGTTAAGGCCATGGGATCAATGTTACGGCCGATAGATGGATTCTCCTAGGATTCTATATTTCTGTCTGAAAGGCTATTTGGCTCTGAATCGGGTCCTCTAAGTGGCTACAAGTACTCACCAAAAGTCTACGGGTTTACAAGAAGTCAACTAGCAATCACTGTATCCATTCATCATCGGGATGGTCCCCAAGGTGGTACTTGAAATAATCCTTAGGCCAAATTGGGATGTCTACAATGGTTAAATGGTTAAATTACCATACCATTACATGGTTAAATTACCATGACGATTACAACATGGACACGATAAATATCCCATGATTCAAACAAATATTTCATGGTAAATGGTTCAAATAATTTATCATTAAATGAAAATAACAGAGAAGCATGTTTCATGGTAAATGATACAAATATTTACCATGAAAACTAAAATCCGAAAAAAAATCAACCTTGTGTTGACAGAGCCGGTCGGGGATGGCATGGTGGATTCGTCGGGCAGCGCTAGCGATGGTCTCAATCAAGAGAGAGATAGATCAGATTTCATGATGGCTTGACTGTGCCAGTTGGCGACGATTTGGTTGACTGCAACAATGAGGTTGATAAGCAATGGTGGGCCGGATGATTGGGAGGCTACAATTGCAGAGGATATGCCATTTTGGGATTTCGATTTTGGCAGCAGTGGAAATTGGGATGTTTTGGGATTTCAATGGAGGTTGGATGAGGTGAACGACGGCAACAGAGCGAAGGACGTCGGACGACGAGTGGATCGCTGCCCATCGGAGGACGTTGAAGAACTAGTGAATGGCGGCGACTGTTTATGAAGGACTTTGGAGGAGAGAGAGAGATGCTTACTTATATATAAGCCCACCATAATTTTTGGGATCCAAAATTTTAGTGATTGAACGGAAATCGTGGGACGGGATAGGAAAGATTATGTTTTGGTCTAATTTTCCGAAAATATGTATATAAATATACACACACACACACACTAGTGCATTGCCCGTGCCTGAAGGCATAGCTCGAACAATCAGCTCAGCCAAATATGCTACTGGATTCATGTGCAACCCATTGCCCAACGATTCCAACTATGCGAAAACAATAATCCAAGCATATTCATTGACTTAGTTAACTTGAATCAGGAAATAAAGAAGAAAAACAACTTACCGATCTCCAACTTGTGCGCATGCACAAACTTAATGACAAAAAAATGATACGCAACTAAGAGAATGTGAGCCATGAGGAGATATATAAAAAGAACACAAAAAAACATGTTATATTCACAAATGGCGTCATTCTAATGTTAGCATAGGTTTTACGATTAAAAACTGTACACTGATGTATCATGTCTTTTGATTTAATGTTTCAAAACTAAACACTGAACCTATACCTAAAGGCACTATTTCAGAAGCATTGACCCAAAATAATGTAGAATTTTCTTGCACCGTCAACACTAAAATTGCTTGCTCTCAATCAAAGATAATATTCAATGAATCGAGCAAATCCAAAAATTTTCTGGATAAATCACAAAAAGATATGGCCAATAGCAAGAAATTAGTTTTAGAAGCTATTATTCAAAATCAAAGAGTATTCATGAAGTTACTACCACTTAAAGACATTCCCAAACAACGTAGCCTATTGAATTTAGAACAAATCAACATTAATGTTGTAGACACCCCAATCTGGGTTTCCAGATTAGTTTACGTACGGTATTTGATTCCCCAATGATGAAACGGATCAAAAACACCCCGGGAATGATAAGTATTTGAGCTTTGAGTGTTTGAAAAACCCTTGAACCCCTAACCTTAGAAGAAAACCCTACCGAAACACGCTGATTTGGAGCCTGCGCACTCAGATCAATTTGACAGGTGTTGGTGTTTTGACCATTGACCAACGCGTGAGTAGGTGGTACATGTGCGCGCTTCACCCAAACCCGTGCGCGCCGGTCAAACGGACAGGTGGTGGTCAACAGTCAAAGCTTGACCGTTGACCCACACGCGTGTTGGTATGACATGCGGGGCGCAATGCACACGCCAATCAAAGCCTGTCCCCATCACCTTTATGGGTTGGGAAGCTTAGCCACCAAGTAACCCAAAGCTAGCCTCATGGACTAGCTGAACTCCTCTCTTTGCCACCATATCTACTACCTCTCCTCCTATATATACCCCCCATGGTTCTTCCATTAAAAGGGTTCCAAAAAAAAATGACACACAAACTTCAAAAGGGTTACACCAACCTTGTTTCTTCTTTCCAAAAAAAGAGATACACCCTAAAAAACAAAGCTTGTTCAAACACCTCAATCAAGCCTCAAACCTAAAAGCTCAACCTCTTTGAAACTCAATCTAGGTATAGCATACCTACTGTTTTCTGTTCTGGTCCCTAAGGGGGGGCTGGTAGGGCCAAGGCTGGAAATCAATACCATGTCCTGGCCTTAAAGTTGGCAAGGTTTCAAAACCGTGTGAGCATTGGACCAGCCACTCCGTGGCTATGCGCGCGGATCTGCGTGGGGATTGGTTCCTTGCTCTTTTATGCTTTACTTTGTATATAGATCACTGCGAGCATGTAAATAACCAGTTTACTGCTCTCCTTTGTTAGAACTGTTAGCTGTATTTCAATATGCATATCTGCTACTGTGGAGTACTCCTGGGATCATTCTGGATATGTTCTAGAACCCAGAAACATGTAAACCAAACATTGGTTAAATGGTTTAGACTCGTGCGCGCCTGTGGCTTACCTGCACGAGCCTGTCTGTCTCTGACCAGTGAGTGGCCTTGTATGGATAACTTGGCCTTAGGCCACTATTTTATCCCCACATTGTTTATGGGGTGTTTTGTTAATTTGTAGGGCTTTTTAACCTTTAAACTGCTTAGAACTGCCTTTCAATTGCCTATGAACTGCTAGGTTTGTCCTGGGTGTGCACTGGTCATTTACAGAGCCTAGAGGGTTGAGAATAAGAGCTGTGGGCTTAGGCTCACTGGCACGCGCATGTCTTGTAGTGGCGCGCGCAAGTGTGAACATCATGCAGTGACTTGTTCAGTGTATGCTGATTTCTTCCTGCGCATGTCACTCCAAAACAGGGGCCTCTTAGTTTGTCTAAACTCCTGCAGGAGTCTGTTCTCATCCTATACTAACTGCTTTTGCATCCATGCTATAAATCACATCCTGCAAATTGTGTTACAGTTTTAATCCCTATTAAATTGTTCCCCGCCCCTAAATGGCCAAAGAATTGATTAATCATATAACGCCCCTGAATTTTGGTCAATAAAAATTTCGTTCAATATTTGAATTTTATTTGAATTACTTATCTTCTCTTGAGTGGTTATATGATTTCTTGATTTACTTCCGTTAAACCGTCATAAGTTAGATTATGGTCATTAGTTAGGTTTCGACTAGAAACCCTACTTGACCAATTTAGTTAGTCTCTAACTAACTAGTTGGAGGAAAGCAAGCAACCAACTCACCTAGTTACTAGATGAAACTTTTGAACCTTTTTTCTTTACCCATTGGTCAATAGAAGTTAGGGTAATCTTTGTCCATTGGACAATAAGCTTTTCATTATTATATTTGACTAAAAGTACATGTAATCTTTCAAAATCTTATTTTAAAGATAAAAAGTACTTGTACTTCTTTTATCCATTGGTTATTAACCGCTAGGGAATTTATTACCCATTGGGTAATAGCTCAAATCTTCCAATAAGGTACAATGTTCTATTTAAATAATCAAGTATGGATTTTCCATGTGATTTTATGCATTAAAATATTGAGGCATATCTAAACCCTAGATTTTCCAAAGTACTTTATTGAATAAATAGTACTTGTACTTTATTATTATTTTAATGGGGAGAATCCTAGTCTTTTATTTTATTGGGGTACTTGGTACCACACCTATATTTAAATATAGGGCTTTTGTCACATGCTTTAAAGGACAACTTGATTTATTTTAATATAAAAGTTTTCTTTTAACTTTTGTCCATTGGACGATAAAGGTTAGGGGAACTATTATCCATTGGATAATAGAAGCCCAATTCTTTATATTAAAAAGATTCAATGAAAGATTTGAGCAAAGTACTTGCATAGACTTTTATAATTGCTTTAAAGTACTTTTTGATTATTTTACTATAAAAGTTCCTTAGTTACTATAGTCCATTGGACAATAAAAGTTAGGGGATTTATTATCCATTGAGTAATAGAGTTATTCTTTCAACTAGTACTAGGGTTTATTAAACTAGTCTTTTTCCTAATTGCCCATGTGATGTTGTACCTTTATTTTATTAAGTATGTACTTTTGACTTAAGACCTAAGTTTTCCTAAGTACTCTTATATTATTTTATATTGGGGTTTTGTACCCAATTAGATTAATTTATTGGGGAGTTGATCTTCCTAGAGTGTACTATATATTTGTTTAATGGGACCATGTGTCTAATTGGGATTTCTTTAAAAGATAATAGATTTTGAAAAATCTAGTACATTGTACTTCTATATTATTTTATATGTATATATATATAGTACTAGGAGAGAGAGAGAGAGAGAGAGAGAGAGAGAGAGAGAGAGAGAGAGAGAGAGAGAGGAGAGCCGAGAGAGAGAGAGAGAGAGAGAGAGAGGAGAGCCGAGAGAGAAAGGGAAAGGGAGAGAGAGAGAGAGAGGAAGAAGAAGAAGAAGAAAGAAAGAAAGATAGATTGGGTTGTACCACCATGATCTTCTTCATCCTTTCAAATCCATGGGTAAATATTCTTCCTAGCCTAAATCTACCTCCCAATTGTCCTTCTGTTATTGTTTAACACCAAATCTTGTACAATATATCTTTCCCTCCATCAAATCTTCCAAAAATCTTCCATAATCCAATCCTTGGTACAAATCCTAGCCATGCAAGCCTAGGGTTAGGCTTTGATCTTCCAAGATTGCATGACAAGTGTCAAAGTTTGAGCTATGGAGAGAGAGGTGGGCCGGCCTTGAAGAGAGGAGAGAGAGCCAAGGTTTTGCCTATAAATAGCAAGTCATTCCAAGCATTTCATCTCATACCTTCACTTCTTGCTCTCACTTCTCTCTAGAAACCATTTATGTTTTTCCAGGCAGCCTACTGCCCTTCGAAAATCCTCAGTTTTCTCCTTCTTAAGGTAGTCTTTAGAGCTAACTTCCTTCAAGAAAGTTGTAGAGCACCTCGAGACCTTCAAGTTAGACCCAAGAACCACTCCAATCCGTGAAGAAATGACAAAGATATTGTCATCCAAAGTTCAGTAAAAATCTCGGATTTCCATATCCAGACAGCTTACTGTCCCTTCTTTTATCCCCATTTTTCTCCTACCTAATGTAGTTTCTAGGATCAACTTCCTTCACGAAAGTTGTAGAGCGCTTCTAGAGCTTCGATTTCGACCCAAGAACGATCATATTCAGCCAAAGATTGACTGAGTTACAGCCATCCAAATTTCAGTCCAGATTTGCGAGTTTCACCACCTGTAGAATCTTCCAACTAGCTTATTCGGCCCCGACTAGTTTCGGATCAAGGTAGATTATTCTTACCCCTAACTCTAAGTTTATCCTTACTCACTTACTTACTTATTCCAAGTAAAACGTATGTTGTTTGATTTTTAAGAAAGAACGGTTTTCGAAAGTTAAAACGTTACCATGTGAATCGAAGTATTTGTATTCTGATATTTCAAGGAGTATGAGCTTGCATACATAAATCGATTGTGTTACTTGTGATATATTATAGAGTTGGATGATCTTGTTAGATTACAATGAATGATTCATGCTTACTTTGTCCTACCGCGGAGTCTTTGCATGTAAACGAGACACGAGAACCGAGAAAGTAGAAACATGGCACCTAGGGTGTGGTTAATGAAAGGAAATATTTTCCGAGGAAGGAAATATTTTTGAAACTACATTATGACCGGTTTTGGTGGCATAATGTGAGTTGGGTGTGTGTGTTCCAATGGGAATCCGGGAAAGCGGAACCATTGTGAGGTTGTGTGTGTTCCAATAGGAATCCGGGAAAAGCGGAACCATTGTGAGGTTGTGTGTGTTCCAATGGAGATCCGGAATAGCGGAACCATTATGAGGTTGTGTGCGTTCCCATGGGAACCTGGACCGGCGGAACCATGGTGAGGTATGGCTTGGTTATCTGCAGAGAGGAGCCAATGCAAGATATTGTGTGCCAATGGGAACCCGGCGCGGCGGAACCATTGTGAGGATACTCGGGAACCCGGCACGGCGGAACCGAGGTTGGGTGAGTTAAACAAATGATTTTGAAAGGTTGATTTGTATGTGAAAATGTTGACACGATCTACGATGAGTCGCGTAGGAGAAACACGGAAATCTTGGACACCAACGATAGATGATTAACGAATGTGTATGTGTGATTGCTAGTGTTGTTGTAAATGATTTACTGTTGTAAGGTTGGTGGGTAAGGATTTCCTATTGAGCGTTGTAGCTCACGGTGTTACCTTTTGGTGACCCTGACATATTATATTGGTGGTGACGCCGGTATAATGTGTCAGACCTCATAGATGAACAGGGTGAGATGTACACCTTGGAGGCCTTCGGAGCCGAGGAGCTAGCCAGGATGGAGGAAGAAGCGGAGCAGTAGATAGGAACTCTAGTTCCCTCCGTTATTTGAATAAAAGTACTTTTGTAAGGTTTTTGATGTAATAATGAGCCAGACTCAATTCGTTTTTATAATAAAATGTCTTATTTAACGTACCCAAAATTCGGGGCATTACAAATCAAACAGAATCACAAATGCTTTCGCAAAAGCCTAAGTAGAGACCGATCTCCGGATTGGGCGAGAGGAGTGCCTTAAACCCTTCCCCTCTCGTAACCTGGCTCCCGAACCCAGATATGGTTATGATGGACTGGTACCTTCACTTTTTCAAATCAAAAACAGCGTAGAAAGCGTTTCAAATTCGGTTCTTTGGGTATCAGACCTTTAAACCCAAGTGGCGACTCTCTGAATTATGAGCGCTGGTCCTGCTTAGCGCTCCCTCGATCCGGCATTTAAAAGGAACGGAATCCTTTTAAGGGCACGTTGCCCATAGTGGCAACTCTGCTGGGGATAAATTAAATCAATATTGGTCTATACTTAGAGTTTAAAATACTTGTGAACTATCCGTTAAAAGTTTGTCAAAACGGTGAGCTTCGCGCTGCCGAAGAAAGGATTGGTGATTTAATAGGACCTCGTGTCCGGCCATCCCAACTGGGGCTTTTCCAATTGTTCTCTCGTGTAGTTTCCTCTAAGTATTGATTAATAAAGAGAGTCAAATTTGAAAACGGCATTTGCGAATTTGCGATTATGTTCCATTAATCAATTTCTTTAGCATCTCATTTGCATCGATGTGGGAAAGCCTCGTTGGAATGTTTTGGCAATCCGGCACGGTTTATCGGAGCCCGGGAACTCGAATGCCCAACAACCTTCGACGATGATAAGTCATTCTACCGGTTGATTGTTGCTCTGCGATTACGCAGGCAGTGGGAGGTATATATCTTGGCTTTAGTCCGAGGAACTCGTTACGAACCAAAACCAGCCTTTGCATATACAAAGCACTAGAACTTTTCAAACTAGGACAAGTACCCACAGGGTAAGATTTATGTGCATCTAACCCCCCTATACTGTCTATGTGTTATTGCTTTCCCTATCGCATGCACTGTACATACATACCGTTTTGTGTAGGAGCATGTTTAGGGTAGCTTCTAGGTTGTCTCTCTTTTGAGTCTGTTTTATGCTTATTAGGATGTTGTCATGACCCGATGAAGAGTTGTGCATCACGATGGTGCACGTTGTCAATTTTCACAGTCCTTGGATCAACGAGACTTTGAGAAATCAAACCTTATCAAGTCTTTGGCTCATTCCCGATTGAAGATTCAACCGAAAATAAGGAACCACAAAGTATGGATGCCGTGTCACTGGCACCACCCAGGTTGAAGTGTGAAGTCACTATACACTGCGGCGTTCAAAATTAAGGTACCATGTCATCAATACCGAGTTGTTCCAAATTCAAAGTTGAAACTTCAAAAAAGGAATAGTCAAAGACTTGGTCTGTTTTGACATCTCTTAGGATCAGTCGATCTATTCAAAGGATACACCCTCGAAAAGATTTTTGAGGATTCTGGTAGCGTCTGAACATCATGAGACAGACTTATCTTTAGTTGAAGAGTCTAGGAGGACACCGACGATGGCAACATGTGCATTACATTCTAATTGCTGCAGGAACCTCACTGAGTTCTCGTTTACTTTGTTGTTCAAAGCTCTAGGCCATCTCACTGAAGGGAAGAACCAAACCTGCTCTAGCGGGGCTATTTCACTGTCACTTTCAAATCCAAAATGGTAGCACAAACAGAGCTGTCTGAGCTGAAAAGGGCTATAGAGGAAATGGGTCACAAAATGGACAAGCAGATAACTCTGGTCCAAGGGTTGATTAACCTCTTTGCCTCCATAGCCCCGCAACCGGATATGGGGCTAGCCAAAGAACCTTCCCAAGCCTACCACCCTCCAGCGGTTGGAATCAAGCTGTGCTCGAGAGACATGTTCAAAGACCTGGCTGAATTTCATGAGGCCAGAACTCACCCAAAGGAGGATGTTGGATCCTTCCTCAAAGCCAATGCCGATGGGGGAGACATGCTTAGTGACAAAGTCAACCTTAAAGATAAAATAGTGCATCATGTTGATGGTGCGATGTTGTGCAGTTGCAAAGGAAGCAAAGGGTCCATTTTGAACCCTCAGTTCAGTCACTGGACCTAACCAAGGATTTTCTCATGCTTCTCTGCACCTTTGGCCTTACTTTATAAGAAGCTCCTCGATGCTGGTTCCATCAAGCCCCTCAACCCAACTCTATTACCCAAAAATCCACCTGCCAATTTTAAACTTAATCTCTATTGCACCTACCATCAACTGCTTGGCCATTCCACTAATGCCTGTTACCGCCTCCGACATGCCATTCAAGATCTTATCGATAGCAGCATTATTCCAACCCCACTCCCATCAAAAGTGAATGTTGTCGCCAACTCCTTCCTGCAGCCCCGCTCTGGCTCGCAAGTTGGTCAGATATCTATCATCTCCACTTAAATCAACCAAGCTCCACCATATTCAACCCCAGCCACTATATCGTCCCTCAAAAACCAACCCAAACCAATTGTGTCTATCCCATCTGAACCCGAGGTTAGCATGATAGCCATAGGCTGCAGAATAGAAGATGGGGCTGAAAGCTGGAAAGCACTAGTTAAGAAACAAACCGATCAATCAAAGGAAGAGACTAACGGGCTGAGGTCAATTGTTCATGGGAGCACCGAGTAGGTTTGGTCGAAGAAGCTGAGGAAGCCGAAGTGCTGTTGCTTGGGCCTGATATCCCCTAGATTCCACCTCTCTCTGAGGAAGCCAAGGGTAACTATAAAAGTTGCATTTTCAAATCGCGTCTATTTTGCATTGACACTTTTGAGTCTGAGTCTGACACAATGTCTATCAGGTCATCTAAGTCTAGCTCTAAGTCAGAGTTTATGCCTCTTGGCCCTCCATGTTGTCGCTTCTATTTTCAATTCCAGTCTTTTGCTGTGCTTGGCAACCCCGAAGGGCTTTCTTTTTGATATGCATTATCTTGCTTCTAAGTACTTCGCTGACTTTTGCATAAATTGTGTCGACCCTAACGACGAAGGGATAGATTTCAATGGGATCATCCCCAAGGAAATGTGTTCCCTCACCGAAAGGGAAGACAGAAGGCATGCTCAGCCTATTAAAAGAAGAAGTAGTTTCAATAAACTTGAAAGATGAAGTGGATCCCCAAATGGTTCAAATTGGTTCAACGCTGTCCCTGGAGAAGCATTGCGCCCATTCTGGCTTACTCAAAGAATTCATCGACGACTTGGCACGGTCTCATAAGGACACGCCTGGCATTGATCCTAAGGTGAAGAAGCATCAAATCCCCTTGCTATCGGATGACAAGCCATGTAAAGCAAAAGCTTAGAAGGCTCCGGCCTCATACCATGTTCAAGTTTGCAGGAACAACATTCCGCCATGCGCAAATTAGAAAGTGTGAAAATGGCCTGGAGCGAGGCGAGTCAACCGAAGCACTCTGGATCCTTTGTTATCAATGCCATTTTATCTGGGGCTGCAGCCAAAGATCATCGACCTTGACAGCAACAATTCAATACATTGGTTAGCTTGGATCAATTCAAAAGCCTTTTCCCTGAGAGAAGCTCGTTGGGCTGAAAACCCCAAGGGTGGGCAGTTCCAAGCAAAAGTTAGAGCAGCCTGCTAGATCGAGAACCTATGAAGAAGGTCTAGGCAAAAGTAAATAGGCAATATTTGAAAGCTCGTTAGATCGAAAACCTGAATGAGCAGTTCTAGGCAAAAGTTAGAGCATAAAAGTTGAGGTGAAACACACGAGCGAATCTTGGCCTGAACTATGTTTTGACCTGATTCCCCAGAACGTGGGATACGTAGGCAGTCTTGCTTTGAGACTCGATCACAACCTATCAATTTGATCCAGGGCTTTGGTACATCGCCGTGGTCGAGAAGAAGACAAGCTTCATCTGTGCAGAAGGGGGAAAACCTTTTGTCTTTCAATCTTATTTTCAACTACTACTTCAATTTCAAAGCTGAGCAAAAGCCTTAAAAGATTTTAAGCATAAAAAACAAAACGAAATGCTAGCAAGGCCTGACGGCTCACAGTTTATTCTAAGTTCAGCAAAGTCTGGTGTAAGTAGCCGTAGCGGACTTGTAGTCACGTGTGCTAGTTTGAGATTCACGCTCGTTTGTTCAAAGTTATGCGCATTGGTCTCAAACCTGCTCATGCTTCTTCAATTCCAACAGCAAACAATAGTAGTCAGCTACTGCCTTCGAGTCCTATTTAAGGGGCTTTTGCCAAGTTTGGTCATGCTGTGCAGGTTATATGGGCCAAATGTGACTGCACGGGGGTGTCGATTTTAGTCCGAGCCTATACGAGTCATTCTTTGTGTCTTATGTCCATGTTTGTGATATTTTTCTAATTTTTCAATCATTTGTCGCATCGAGATGCTTTTCAGTTCTTGTTTGTTCGTACAGGTCATTATACAGCTATTTGACCCTGTGCAAGCGTCAGTTTCACTTGTTTGAAGGGCTATTTGTGAGTTTTGGCATGTTAATGCCCAAAATTTCATCATTTTCCATAAGTCTAGGAGCCCGTGTCGCATCCGGGGGCTCTTCTTCCTTTTCGTTTGAGCTAGGCGAGTTTGTGCATGTTTGTGTGTCGACTCAGTTAACTTGTCAATGCAAATTAGATATTAGTGGATCGTTTATTGCATTCTCTTAGACTTTCTCAAAAGGGAGTCAATAAACTGAAAAATGAAATTTTAACATTGCTACCCTAGTATCTGTAACCCACAAGCTGTGGAATCTCGTGGACGGCATGGCACATTAGCCCAAGGCCAAGCAAAACATATCTATGGGGCACATCCGCCCAAGCATTGAAGAATGGGCACGCAGGCCCAATGCCATTACCATGTCGACTGGGGCACACCAACCCGTTCAAACGCCTATCTATCTGGGTGTGCTTCTCAGAAGCAAAAGACAGTAAAGTACTGGGGTTCAGTGATAGTCCTTAAGCATCGTTGTCCTCCTAGGAGCCGCTCTTAGCTAGGGTCTACATTTTCAATTTGTGTATTCATATAGTATACATTTTTGCATATCGTGTATGTCAACTGTTGAAAGCAGGAAGATGGCCAATTTATGGAAGTTGTGCCCGAATGGTTGCCATCAAGTCTTTGTTTTGCCGAAGAATGCAAAGAAATCTCCTGCAGTTCTGTTCTCATAGGTTAACAGAGGCAATGGAAATCACCCTAACTTTTGTTTTGTTACCCAAAGGATGCGAAGAAATCTCCTGCGGTTCTGTTCTCATAGGGATGCGTTCGAAAAAAATCTACTAGGGTATTGTTATCTTTCTCCCAGCAGGATACAATGAAATCTCTTGCGGAACCAATCAACAGCGGCACGATCTGCCCGTCTCAATCAATGGCGGCACGATCTGCCCGTCTCAATCAACGACGGCACGATCTACCCGTCCAAATCAACGACGGCACGATCTGCCCATCTCAATCAATGGTGGCACGATCTGCCCGTCTCAATCAATGATGGCACAATCTGCCCTACGATCTACCCGTCTCAATCAATGACGGCACAATTGCCCGTCCAAATCAACGATAGCACGATTTGTCTGTCTCAATCAACAACGACACGATCTGCCCGTCCAAGTCAACAATGGCACGATCTACCCATCCTTATCAACGACAGTTGGTCCTATCCAATCCAACGGCTCGATCATCCTGAAGAATGATTCATCCATTTTCGTCTCCATTCAGTGATCAACTATATCATCAGCAACACAGCCATGTCGTCCGTTTTAGTCCATCAACGATGATCAGCCATATCATCAACGACGATCAGCCATATCGTCCATCTCAATCATTCAGCGATGATCAAACATATCATCAATGACGATCAGCCATATCGTCTGTCTTAGTCATTTAGCGATGATCAGTCATATCATCAATCACGATCAGCCATATCGTCCGTCTCAGTCATTCAGCGATGATCAGCCATATCATCAATGACGATTAGCCATATCATCTGTCTTAGTCATTCAGCGATGATCAGCCATATCATCAACGACGATAAGCCACATCGTTCGTGTTCACTCTCTCAACGACGATCGGAATATCGTCCGATCAATCCACAACGACAATAAGAATATCGTCCGATGATCCTCCTGTCTGCAACTAATTGTTCCCCAGGAGAGTCTGTCTCGGCCTGCCCCAAATGACTACCTCTACATCAGTCTAGCTTCAAGTGCATCTTCCAGCAGCTTTATTACTCTATCTCGGATGGTCTTTGATAAGGAGATTGGCTCTGATTCCCAGCAGATGGAATTCAACCTACCTGACACGACCTACTCGTGTTTGTTGGAATGCTTTGTGCCGAGGATAGTTTGATCCCCAACAACGACGGCCTGCCCCGTCCAAATCTACAACAACAGCCTGTCATGTCCAAATTCAATCAACAAGCGGCGATTCACTCGTCCATTTCTACTTCCATCCCCGGCAATGGACCGCCTGTCCATCCCACCAATCAGGTTCCTTAAGTTTACAAGTCTACTTTGTTAGTATGCTCTGCTCTGAATTGCCTTGAGGGGTGTCTAAAAATCTTTGACGTTACTTGTACCAAGTTGATGGTGCTTCAAGTGCCGTCAAAGAGGGGCTACTTAGACACCCCAATCTGGGCTTACGGAATTTGATTCCCCAATGATGAAACGGATCAAGAACACCCCAGGAATGATAAGTATTTGAGCTTTGAGAGTTTGAAAAACCCTTGAACCCCAAACCTTAGCCAAAAACCCTACCGGAACGAGCTGATTTGGAGCCTGCGCGCATAGATCAACTTGACAGGTGTTGGTCAAAGCTTGACCATTGACCGACGCATGAGTAGGTGGTACATGTGCGCGCTTCACCCAAACCCGCGTGCGCCGGTCAAGCGGACAAGTGGTGGTCAACAGTCAAAGCTTGACCGTTGACTCACATGCGTGTTGGTATGATATGCACGCGCCAAGGCGTAATGCGCGCTCGCCGGGGCACCATACGCACGCACCAGTCAAAGCCTGTCCCCATCACCTTTATGGGTTGGGAAGCTTAGCCACCAAGTAACCCAAAGTCAGCCTCGTGGACTAGCTGAACTCCTTTCTTTGCCACCATAACTACCACCTCTCCTCCTATATATACCCCCCATGGTTCTTCCATTAAAAGGGTTCCGAAAAAAAAAGACATACAAACTTCAAAAGGGTTACACCAGCCTTGTTTCTTCTTTCCAAAAAAAGAGATACACCCTCACAAACATAGCTTGTTCAAACACCTCAATCAAGCCTCAAACCTCAAAGCTCAACCTCTTTCAAACTCAATCTAGGTATAGCATACCTACTGTTTTCTGTTCTGATCCCTGAGGGGGGGCAGCAGGGCCAAGGCTGGTAATCAATACCATGTCCTAGCCCTAAAGCTGGCAAGGTTTCAAAATCGTGTGAGCATTGGACCAGTGCGCGCCAGTCATCTATATACGCGTGCCACTCCGTGGCTGTGCGCGCAGATCTGTGTGGGGATTGGTTCCTTGCTCTTTTATGCTTTACTTTGTACATAGATCACTGCGAGCATGTAAATAACCAGTTTACTGCTTTACTTTGTTATAATTGTTAGCTGTATTTCAATATGCATATCTGTTACTATGGAGTAACCCTGGGATCATTCTGGATATATTTCAAAACCCAGAAACATGTAAACCAAACACTGGTTAAATGGTTTAGACCTGCGCGCGCCAGTATGTCTCTGACCAGTGAGTGGCCTTACATGGGAAACTTGGCCACTATTTTATCCCCACACTGTTTATGGGGTGTTTTGTTAATTTGTAAGGCTTTTTAACCTTTAAACTGCTTAAAACTACCTGTCAACTGCCTATGAAATGCTTGGTTTGTCCTGGGTGTGCACTGGTCATTTTCTGAGCCTAGAGGGTTGAGAATGAGAGCTGTGGGCTTAGGCTCAATGGCGCGCGCATGTCTTGTAGTGGCGTGCGTAGGTGTGAATAGCATGCAGTGACTTGTTTGAACAGCATGCAGTGACTTGTTCAGTGCATGCCGGTTTCTTCCTGCGCACGTCACTCCAAAACAAGGGCCTCCTAATTTGTCTAAACTCCCGCAGGAATCTATCTCATCCTATACTAACTGCTTTTGCTTTTGCATCCATGCTATCAATCACATCCTGCAAATCGTGTTACAGTTTTAATCCCTATTAAACTGTTCCCCGCCCCTAAATGGCTAAAGAATTGATTAATCAAACAGAATCGCAAATGCTTTCACAAATGCCTAAGTAGAGACCGATCTCTGGATTGGGTGAGAGGGGTGCCTTAAAACCCTTTCCCTCTCGTAACCTGGCTCTTGAACCCATATATGGTTATGAAGGACTGGTACCTTCACTTTTTCAAATAAAAAACAGCGTACAAAGCGTTTCGAATTCGATTCCTTGGGTGTCGGACCTTCAAACCCAAGTGGCGACTCTTTGAATTACGAGTACTCGTCCCGCTTAGCGCTCCCTCGATCCGGCATTTAAAAGGAATAGAATCCTTTTAAGGGCACGTTGCCCACAAATGTAAAGGTAAGAATAAAAAGGGCGTCATTTACTTTGCTTTCATGATCAGCAGCCTAGGAAACAATACCTGAAGGCTACCCACCAAATTTGAGACCACCATAGAAACCAAATCACCCACTTAAGGCCAAAATAACTATTGCACTGAACCAACATAATACACGGAACATGCAGAGGAAAAAAAACATAATACACGAAACATGCACACAATCCATACTTTAACCTGACCCAAGGTCTAAAGGCATGAAATTGAAAGGGGGTTTAATTACTAAAGTTGTTTTCCCACCAATTCTTTCATAGGAGTGTATTTGTTTGTTTTCTCTCAAGTTGTAAGAATGAGCAACGATGGCAGAAATAAAATATCGAATGCCAAAATTCAACTAAAAAAGTATAAAACGGAGTCAAATAACATCTCAAATCCACACAAAAAAATAATAATAATGGAACTATAGTGTCAACAACACCATTTTAACATACAAATGGAGAACATAATCACCAAGAGATAGGTCCTTCAAGCTTTTACGGTCACAGGATCATAGGATTACATCTGCAAAGTCAAGAACGATTAAAAAATTAAATTAGCCACTAAAAAAATAATTGTAAATATCAATAAAGACAAAGAATCACACCACCACAATAATAAGAGATTTAATTGCCCGACATTCGGATAAAAGATGAATGTATTTCAAACATTGATTTTGTTTTTTTGTTTTGGAGTCTAGTAACAAAACAAACTCTACTGGTCGAGCGGAGTCATGGCAGCACAGTTTTCAACCAATTATGCTCTTGGGTGATCTTGGTCTTTGGACTAACGGCTTTGTGTGACTGTGCAGCCGGTGTGGGGGTGTGGCTGTGGAGATCTGGTGGTTTGGCGGCGGGTTGCGATGGCTTTGGGGTGGCATATTGGAAGAGCTCAGGTGACAGGTGCTCCTGGTCATTTATAAGATCCGAAGTGGCGGTGTCTTGGCGGCCATCTATGGAGTCCGGCACCTCATGGGGTTCACGTTGTCTCAGATCATCATTTCTCGCTGTCGGCTACTGGTTGATGTCGGGTGTTGTGGTTGGTGTTGCTGTCGGTCGAGTGGTGGAGGTGGGGCTGTGGCGAGTCCGGTGGTGGTGGCCGAGCTGATTGGGTTTGGTGCAGCGATGGTGGTGCTTTATTTGTAGGGTTTAGGCTGTGGCAGGCTCAGCTCATGTTTGGGCTGAGTCTTTTTGGGCTAGGCTCATGTGATTTAATGTTGTATTCTTTGGGGCCTGGACTATTTGGGAGTGTTTGGTTTGGTCCAAATAGTTTTTTTCTGTTCATCCAACCCTTGGTTGGATTCTCCTTTCCCCTTCCCCATCTTGATGTACCCTTTGTCAAGATTTCTGAATAAAATTTTTTGCCTATCAAAAAAAAAAAGTCTACTAGTGTCACTATTTTTATAAATACATACCATTTGGTGGGCCAATTTTAACACTTTTCTCTTTATTTGCCTCATGAGCATTCATGGAAGGCACATTTATTTCTTCATCTATTTACTATTCATCTTGTAAACGGGAAACCTATTTTACACCTTTAAAGAGAAGACCATAAAAACTCAAATTTTACATCTTCCAATGTCTTTCTTGCCAAAATTTGTGGTTTTACTTCAATGATGACCAATGATTTCAATTTAGCATCTTTTTAATTTAGCATACCTTTCATGTTTAAGTTTCAAAAAACTTCACAAAACTATGCCTTTTGATATTTAGTAACACAACAATAGTAACAAAAGCAAAACGTATTAATTCCATTAGAAGAATTAATTCAACAGAAATAAAGGCATCTAAACACAAATGAATCATAAACAGTCGATGAAATTAGATTGTTGGATAGTGACACCCCACAGTCAACACCAATAGAGCCAACTAATTAATAAGAAGTTTTGTGCATGTTCAAGAGGACACAAAGAAAGAAAAGAAAAACTTGACTGTAAAAAAAAAACTCAACTGTAAAAAAAATGATGGATCAACTCACCTCAAAAAAATGATATATAGTAGTTTCAAAGCAGATTTAGGTGGTGTAGTGAGAGAGGTAGAGAAAGTAAATAAGAAGAATGGCAGAAGTTGCTATAGAATTTAGGTGATTTTCATAATTGAATTTAGAAATAGGAAAATGGTTTATTACCTTTTTGAGCTCCAACCTGTGAAAATCACAGAAGAAGTCAGTATTAGCTATATAAAAATTATTGCATGGGAAAAATTAATTATAGAAAGTAAAGGGTTCATTACCTTTTTTTTTGGATAACCAATATTACCGAGATTGATTATTGATTTGGCCATCTCTCCTTACCTCTTCCCTCATCGCGCATGCACTAAATTTTTTAAAAGGTATGTTGCTTAATTATAAATCAATCTCAGCCTTTAGATAACCAATATTACCTTATGAGCACAACTGAAAGTTAGCCGAAGATTTGTCTCAATCACGGCATTAGATGGCGCAATCACAATTTTAGGTTTCTTTTCATCCTTCTTCCAAATATTCATTATTTACATTAGGAAACCTTCATTCCTTTAATCCAACGGCTATAACCTTATCACTAAGTACGATCAAACGACTGTAGATGCATTTATGTTTGTATGCGTAGACATTTTGGTGGAAAACTGCTTTGTTTTAATTCAAGTCGCATATCATAGGTCACCATACCACAATTCCTTCGATACACTTTACAATTTAGTCATTCATCTCAATCACATATAGTGAACTCACAACGAAAACTTATTCACATAGAAGTAGTACAGATAATTTCATCTCAATCAACTCACTATCATTACGTTATTAGTTTTCTCATCACCATACAAGCACTCAAATATCAAGGGATATTCTCTCACAACGATTCATAGATTTCCACCCTGCAACCCATGAAACCGTACAGGTCACGCAAGAGATGTACCATATATCAATCATAAGGAGAATGTATCATGTATCTACGCCTAGTGTTGTTTAACTCAAAGGAGTGTTCTACGCATTCGTTTTTCACATCACATGTAAACACATACAACCTTTGCCCACCTATATCCCTTATGTTCTCTAAACCTTCATTTTTGTGTCAAAGGACGCATACGGAACCCAACGACCACTACAAAGCCTTAAGTATACCACTAGCCTCGTCAAACCATTCAATTAAGTACTCAGGAGAACCTAAGAACATCCATGTCTCACCCAAACGATTCTAAGGAAAAGGATTTTCCCAACATATATGAACATATCTATCTTATTTTGGCTACAGACCTAATCGGCTTAGAATTAGGCTATGAGACCACCACCGTTAGAAAGTAGACCTCCATACATCAATTTCGATATAAAATTTGCCCAAAACAGAGTTTGGATGAAAAAGTTATGCTCGTTCAAAATTTTGCCAAATATGTAGATTTTTCATTTCCTACCGGTAGGACACAATCTCCTACTGGTAGGAGACCAGAATTTCACAAAATGACACTACTGGACAGCGTTTCTACCGGTAGGGCCAAAACTCTTACCAGTAAGACCTGGGTTTTCAGTGCACGATTTTCAGATTTTGCAAGAACAAGTCCAACAACAAAACCAACGATTTAAGGCACGATTCAAATACCAAATCAACACATTAACACATAATAGAAGTGAGAAATCCCTACCTCAAAGTCAAAGAATGAAACCCAAGCTCAATCAAGCAAGCCCTAGCTCCGAAAACTTTGAATCAACTGAATACTCCTCTCCGAGCTAAACCCAACGAAATATGAGCTCAAAATTGCGTGTGGAAGGTGGAATGAAGGTTAATCTTTGTGGGTCTCAAGTTTGTAGGCTTGTTTTCGAGAGAGAGAGTGAGAGAGATAGAGAGCCGAGTGAGAGAGAGAGAGAGGACCGAGAGAGAGAGACGCGAGAGTAGAGAGAGAAGGGAAATGAGAAATTGATTCTCTATACACACACCCCTATATATATATATATATATATATATATATATATACACACACACACACACATGCCTAACACTCATACCCCAAACTTCCAAATTCTATCACATTCAACCCAAATCACATTCTCCACATTATTGTTATTATTCACATAATTTGCAACTCAAGCATCAAAATTATTAGAATTTAATACGGGTCTCTACACGCACCATAACAGAAGGGGCGTTGGTTCTTCAACTGAGGAAAAAGAGGACTCTGTGTAAGTAGAGTAAAGGAGTTGAGAGGAAGAAGTGTGTTCAATTCTTTGCAACGTGATGAAAAGATGAATAAACCCTCAAACAAAACGACAACCATGGTGAACAGCCATGGCGAACCAATCGAGGAGGGTGGGCAACCATGGCGTTGTGAAGCTTTTGTGATGAGGAAGTCGGCGGGGATCAGGCGGTTTCAAATGGAGATTGATTTCGCCACACAGAGAGAGAGAGAAAGAGAAATGGACAATGGAGAAGTCGCTATCACTGTTACTTTGTTCCCTACCATCGGCTGTTCCCTACTCTCTCTTTCCCCCATCGCCGACCTCCTCCTTTGTCCTCCCATTCTCTCTCTCTTTGCAAGTGACGCGAGAGGAAGAGCAAACTACACAGCTGTCTCCTGCAGGCTTGAGACGGAAAGATGAAAACATCCCTACTCAAAATTAGAAATGCCAGCAACTAAAGGACAAACATTGGGACACAAACGGAATAGTCAAAAAGTCCGGAAACCCCGGCCATTGCACTCCACAATGTCAAGGCCCCACCAAAAAAACACGCGGAAAGACAAAAAAATGCCCCCGGCCATTGCACTCCAGCCTCTCCCACGCAGGGGGCTTGATTGGAAAAATAGACAAAAAAGGGCCGGCAGAAATTGAGATTCTTGGCCCATTTACTCCAGTCTTTGACATATATACTCCTGTCTTTGACATAGATATACTGGTGCTTGCCTGTACCTGAAGGCACGGCGCAATACTTTCTAAACATAATTTAAATGAAGTATCAAACACCTGTTGTTGTTTTTTTTTGGAATAAAAAAATCATTTTTTTTGATTTTTTTTAGATACAACGGTTGTTTTTAACTCCATCTCATATTTCCATGTATATGTATATTCCACCCCATATGAGAGGACGTTACAAATAATCGTTAAATGAAAACCTTTGATTTGGTTTCTCTCTTTGTAACGTTCAAAATTTGAAAATAGCACAGAGAATGTATAAGGTTGGCCTTCTTTTTTCTTTTTCAATTTCTTTGTTTTTTTTTTTTTTTTTTTTTGGGGGGGGGGGGGGGGGGGGGAGGTGGGGAAATCTCAGAGGACGACAATGTAAATAAATCTGAAATTAAAATAAAATTGCAAAATTAAACCTACCAAAGTTAAACAACCCCACAACGATGGGAGGTTTGTAATTGAATTAGCCATTTAAATTGGGGAGGGGGGGGGTTGGGTGGTGGAGAAAGGAGTCAACCTAGTTTCAAATCGGTTGCGATTGGGAGTGTGTGTAGAGAGAGAGAGAGGAGGAGGAGTAGTCATTAATCTACCATTGGGTTTGTGACCAAAACTGATCTAGAGAGAGTATTCATTCTTGAATAAAATCACAGGGCTGATGAGGGGTGTTGGTTTTGGGAGCGGAGAGCCAGAAAGGGAACGTAGAAGAGAGAGAGAGAGAGAGAGAGAGAGAGAGAGAGAGAGATCTCAATTTTGATCGTACGATCTGATTAGTGGCAATTGTGCACTTACCACTATTTGAGAGAGAGGGAGAGGGAGAGGGAGAGGGAGAGCCATAGGATTTATGGGGCCACGCGTTTTTGAACACGACTAAAATGAATGGTGTCTGGTCTGAGTGGTGTCTTCGAGCAATTGTTTCAATGGGAGAGATTTAGATGTTACATCATATTCGTTTTCCTAATAGCTAAAGCACTAATCAAATCTTACCACTACACAAATAGCTGCTAGGAGCTATAGACCTTAATTTTTCAGTTCTAAAATCCAAAAAAGGAGCTATTAGCCCTGAAGCCATTAATAAGAAAATGTGTTATCTATTAGCCCTGAACCCATTAATAAGAAATCGAAAACCAGCTATTCAGATACCCATACCCAGCAATAAAAATTATGAGAAAATAAGTGCTTGCCCGTGCCTAAAGGCACTGTACAATGCTTTCTTAACACAATTTAAATGAAGTATCAAACACCGGTTGTTTTTGGATAAAAAAAAATCACTTCTTTCGATTTTTTTTAGATACAATGGTTGTTTTTAACTCCATCTCATATTTATGTGTAAATGTATGTTCCACCTCATATGAGAGGACGTTACAAATAACCGTTAAATGAAAACCCTTTGAGCTGGTTTCTCTCTTTGTAACGTTTAAAATTTAAAAATAGCACAGAGAATGTAGAATGAAAAAATAGGGTTCCCTAACAATCCGTAAAAACCCTAACAATATGAATGCGAACCACAAAATAATACTACCAGCAAAAACTACGTAAGCATTCAAACCCGCAACGCAGAGATATACGTGGAAAACCCCAAAACGGGTAAAAACCACGGGAAGGAATCAAATCACTATCATCATTGTGCAGTTACAGATATACCTATCCAAACGTAGTAAATCCTCACAACATTCTAAGTACTACCTGCCGAATCACACGTACACCGCACCCAGTGATCTTGATTGCCAACGGCCTTGAGTCCACAAGCCTTCCGAAAATGTGACAAAAATCTCCTTTGGAATAGCAAACAAAACGTTGCTTCAATGTCATCACCTCTAGCCGCCGCATATATATAAACCTTGTATATAGTCTGTAGTCCTCTCTATTTTTCTTGCCGTGCATTTTCTTTTATAATGCTGTAGCTGTAGTCCAAAACCTAGGAGGTCAAATAAGGCAACTAATTGTATTAGTTATCATGTGTACACCTGCCCATCAATACGCCTTAGTAGTCGGTAGTATTCAATGGATATCCGTTCCGATTTAGCTCCTTTCCATTCGTGAAGTCATTCTGCCTTTAGACGTTTGATTCACTCTCACTCAATTACAAATAAATAGATTCCTTCCACTTTAATCCTATACAGACTCACTAGCCTATTAAAAATAATAAAATTACAACTCAATAAAAATTATGTGTTTTGTCAAACGGAATTGCCAATACACAAAGACTCAGAAATTGGTCCTTACAATCTCCCCCTTTGGCACTTCCATGACAAAACACAATACAATGAAAATCTAATGATTAAGATCGAGTTGTAAAGAAGTTGCAAACAAAACTCAACATCCAAACACGTTAGAATAATAAGCAACCTACTCCCCTTTCATCATTCTCCCCCTTTTTGACATGGAATGACAAAGGGTGCATAGGATAAACAAAAAAGCAATAAATGCGAATGGAAGAGACTTACGCAATTAGTGACCATAGAAGCAGCCAAATAAGAAATTTAATCAAAGTGCACATAATAGCATCAATAACATGACAGCTAAATTCAAGCAGAATGAAGAACTAATAGAACGCTAAAAACGAACGAGAAATCTGAAGATACGAGCATGAGATAGCTTTATTGCTAGTATCATATCATGAAATGAGATGAAAAGGACATCCAAATTTTAAGGCACCACTTAATGATATAACACCATGCAAGGCAGAAGGAATGCAACATACCATGATCATCGACATGAGAGGAAAGTGTGTGTGTGCATCCATGACCAAAAAATTCAGGAACTCAAAACAGGGCCAAGATGCTCAAGTGCTTAGGTTTATCTAGTGACTCCCCCTCAACAAGATACACCTCTCAAGGTTCAACATACAAGTCAGAGATAATTAATCACAAGCTCCCCCTCAACAACAGGCGGTTGATTAATAAGTAATCAATAGAAATTCATAACCGTATTTTTACTTTTACCCCACCGCTGTTTGACGCGAATATTGAGAGTAAGAATACCTTATACCCAATGCCCGATTACTAAGCAAATGGTCCAACACGGGTGCTTTCACAAGGTCTATCCATTTTTTGACGCGAACGCTCAGAGAGAGAATACCTCACCCCAATTGTCCGGTTACTTGATGAACACCCGGATAAGCAAAAACCAAGATATATATTATCCTTTTTCTTTTCTTTTCTTTTCGTCTTCTTTTCTTTTCTTTTCTTTTCTTTTTTTTTTTGGAATAAGCGAGGGCTCTATCAACGGAAACCAAATAAAGATGGTCACGACTCAGGGAAGACACAAGATAAAACGAAGCATATGAGAAGAGTGATCCCTATTTGAGAACATGACCAATAGACATGGATGAGTGTACATAATGTCGAATACTCATGATATATTAGCATTCAAACTTAATTACAGTGAGAATACCATGAAAGAAGTGCAACAAAAATTTGGATGAACATGTTCATAAAATCCAATGATATTCAACTACGCACCAAAGACTATCATGCTCAATCCCCATAAGCCCCTTTTTTCTTTTTGAAATTTTTTTTAAAGACTAGAAACAAAAAAAAAATATGAAACGAAAGAAACACAAAACTATGAAACCCCATAACTCTAGGCAATGAGATATGCAACAATTAACCTAGGTTATAGAACCACGTCCTAGCCTCAAAAGGCGAGGTTAACCTCTCCGGATGAACTATAGTCATCTAGAGAATCAAAGTCATCATCAGCATTAGAGACCAACTCAGTTTTACGAACCCAAATCTGTCTAGTCTTACCCTTTTCAACATTAGTGGTCATGGGTTTTTCAACATTGGCATATGAAGGCATCCTATGTCTAGGCCTCTGAAAATACTCCCTACGATTATTCAACTTAGGGTAACGGGGAGGTGTCCTGTGATAGACATGAAGGGCAAAGCAATATGGACGAATATGGCCTCTAAGTCCACAATGATGGCAAGTGGGCACAAAATAATTATGACTGTAAGAACGAACTACATGTGCATGTGAAGTGTATGACTCATGCATCTTCCTACAATACGGTTTAATATGGCCAGTCATACCACAAAAATGACAAGTGAGGACAAATTTATTAGCAATAGGAGAAAAAACGTTAGACTTATCAGTACTAATAATCTTAGGTTTTACCTCCTTGCGCTTGGGATGTCCGCTTATCTCTGTTGTCATTTGCTTCTTTGTCATAGGAGAATTAATCATGTTCTGCATGCCATTCGCATTAGTCTTCTCACCTTGACGTTTAGTTTCGTTTCTCTCTATCAATGGAGTTGAAGACGTTGCATGATAACCAAGTCCTGAACGATCGCTAGGTCGCCGTTGTATGGATAGAATATGATCCAACACTTTGGTTCCTATCTGTGTGTCATCCTCTGATTTATCCTTAGATTTGGAGCTAGTAGTCAAAGCTTTATTTTTCTCAAGAAGGAGCTCAATTTTTTTATTTCTCTCATCCCTCTCTTGAGTGCGTTCATTCAAAATATTCTCTAACTTCTTAACCTTATCAGAAAGCTTTTCACTCGTCTCTATTAATTTTTTACTAAAAATATGGAGTTTGTTGTACTTCTCTCTGACATCATCTATGTCATCACAACTATCTGCCTCGCTATTATCTGTGTCAGAACCACTCGATTCAGAATGACCATGTGAATTTAAGGTTACTCCAAAGGCCAAAAAGTTTCCTTTATCAATTTTATTGGCCCCCTGTTCTTCATTTGATTCATCAGAATCGCTATCATCCCACGTTTTAGTGACAAGAGCCTTCTTTTTCATTTTATTTACACACTCTTGGGCGTAATGACCAAAACCATAGCACTCGAAACATTGAGGTCCCTCAGGTGGTCCTTTTCCCTCCCTTTTATTTTTTCCAGAAAATTCTCCTTTTCCTTTATCATTTTTCTTTTTCGTACTATTTTTAAATTGTTTGAAAAAAGCTTTCATCTCCTCAAGATTGACATCGCTATCACTATCTGAACCTTTCTTATATTTTTGAGTACTTTTAAAAGCAATCGGAGACTCCCGAAGGTTTTACTTTGGGTTTAACAGGTTCAGATTGTAATAGGTCAGCCTCATAAGTTTGGAGAATCCCAATTATTTCTTGAACAAATTTTTCTTTTAACTTTTTCTTACCCTCTAGCATAGTAACTTGAATTTTAAATCTAAGAGGTAAGGAGTGCAAAATTTTCTTAATAATACGAAAAGAAGGAATTGGCTCACCCAAGTTCTCGCAGCTATTGACGATGGCGATGAGCTTGGAGTAGAATTGATTGAAGGTCTCTTCCTCCTGCATTCTGATGGACTCAAACTCTGTGGTAAGTCTTTGCAACTTAGACTGCTTAACAACTTCTGTCCCCTCATGGCAAGTAACCAGAATCTCCCAGGCCTCTTTCGCAATTTCACAGTTAGCTATTTTCCTGTGCTCATTTATGTCAACAGCAGCAAATAAAATATCAAGTGCACGGTTATTAGCCTGAAGTAAGGGTTTTTCTGTGACTGATAACTCAGATGCAGTTTTTTGAACCGGCTTGTCGTCAACAATTTTCGTGGGTCGAGTGTAACCCAAAATACATGAGTCCCAAATTTCTTCTCCGGCTGATCTCATTATAGCCTTGATTCTAGATTTCCAGTAATCAAAATTATCAGCATCAAGTATAGGCATATTTCTAGACATGTGATTCATGTTCATATTCATGATGGATCTGCTCTAGAAAAATAAATTCTAACAGAACGAGCAGCCCGCTCTGATACCAATTGAAAAAACAGGGTTCCCTAACAATCCGTAAAAACCCTAACAATATGAATGCGAATCACAAAATAATACTACCAGCAAAAACTACGTAAGCATTCAAACCCGCAACGCAGAGATATACGTGGAAAACCCCAAAACGGGTAAAAACCACGGGAAGGAATCAAATCACTATCATCATTGTGCAGTTACAGATATACCTATCCAAACGTAGTAAATCCTCACAACATTCTAAGTACTACCTGCCGAGTCACATGTACACCGCACCCAGTGATCTTGATTGCCAACGGCCTTGAGTCCACAAGCCTTCTGAAAACTTAACAAAAATCTCCTTTGGAATATCAAATAAAACGTTGCTTCAACGTCATCACCTCCAGCCGCCGCATATATATAAACCTTGTATATAGTCTGTAGTCCTCTCTATTTTTCTTGCTGTGCATTTTCTTTTATAATGCTGTAGCTGTAGTCCAAAACCTAGGAGGTCAAATAAGGCAACTAATTGTATTAGTTATCATGTGTACACCTACCCATCAATACGCCTTAGTAGTCGGTAGTATTCGATGGATATCCGTTCCGATTTAGCTCCTTTCCATTCGTGAAGTCATTCTGCCTTTAGACGTTTGATTCACTCTCACTCAATTACAAATAAATAGATTCCTTCCACTTTAATCCTATACAGACTCACTAGCCAATTAAAAATAATAAAATTACAACTCAATAAAAATTATGTGTTTTGTCAAACGGAATTGCCAATACACAAAGACTCAGAAATTGGTCCTTACATAGAAGGTTAGCCTTCTTTTTTTTTTGGGAGGGAGGGAAGGAAATCACAGAGGACTACAATGTAAATAAATCTAAATTCAAAACAAAATTGCAAAATTAAATCTTGACCCAAAGTTAAACAATCCCGTGATAGATTGGACAATGGTGGAAGCTTTGCAATTGAAATAACCATTTAAGTTGAGAAAAATAATGGAGTCAACCTGGTTTCAAATTAGTTGCGATTGATAGTGTGTGTAGAGAGAGAGGAGGAGGAGGAGTCATTAATCTACCATTGGATTTGTGACCAAAACAGATCTAGAGAGAGTATTCATTCTCGAAGAAAATCATAGGGCTAATGAGGGGTGTTGGCTTCGGGAGCAGAGAGCCAGAAAGGGAACGTAGAAGAGAGAGAGAGAGAGAGAGAGAGAGAGAGAGAGAGATCTCAATTTTGAACGTAAGATCTGATTAGTAGCAATTGTGCAATTACCACTGTTTGATAGAGAGAAGGAGAAGGAGAGCCGTAGGATTTATGAGACGACGCGTTTTTGAACACGACTAAAATGAATGGTGTATAGGCTGAGTGGTGTCTCCGAACGATTGTTTCAATGGGAGAGATTCAGATTTGACATCATATCCGTTTTCCTAATAGCTAAAGCAGTAATCAAATCTTACCACTACACAAATAGCTATTAGGAGCTATAGACCATAATTTTTTAGTTCTAAAATCCAAAAAAGGAGCTATTAGCCTTGAACCCATTAATAATAAATCAAAAACCAGTTATTCAGATACCCATACCCAGCAATAAAAATTATGAGAAAACTAGTGCTTGCCCGTGCCTGAAGGGACAGCGCAACGCTTTCTAAACACAATTTAAATGAAGTATCAAACAACGGTTGTTTTTGGATAAAAAAATCACTTTTTTCGATTTTTTTTAGATACAACGGTTGTTTTTAACTCCATCTCATATTTCTATGTATATTTATGTTCCAACCCATATGAGAGGACGTTACAAATAACCGTTAAATGAAAACCTTTGATCTGGTTTCTCTCTTTGTAACATTAAAAATTTAAAAATAGCACAAAGAATGTAGAAGGTTGGTCTTTCTTTTTCTTTTTCTTTTTCTTTTTTTTTCGGGCGGGGGGGGGGGGGGGGGGGGGGGGGGGGAGAGGAGGAAATCACAGAGGACTACAATGTAAATAGATCTAAAATCAAAACAAAATTGCAAAATTAAACCTTGACCCAAAGTTAAACAATCCCGTGATAGATTGGACAATGGTGGAAGCTTTGCAATTGAAATAGCCATTTAAATTGAGAAAAAAAAATGTAGTAACCTGGTTTCAAATTGGTTGCATTGAGAGTGTGTGTAGAGAGAGAGAGGAGGAGGAGGAGTCATTAATCTACCATTGGATTTGTGACTAAAACTGATCTAGAGAGAGTATTCATTCTCGATGGAAATCATAGGGCTGATGGGGGGTGTTGGCTTTGGGAGTGGAGAGCCAGAAAGGGAACGTAGAAGAGAGAGAGAGAGAGAGATCTCAATTTTGAACGTAAGATCTGATTAGTGGCAATTGTGCAATTACCACTATTTGAGAGAGAGAGGGAGAAGGAGAGGGAGAGGGAGAGCCGTAGGATTTATGGGGCAATGCGTTTTTGAACACGACTAAAATGAATGGTGTCTGGGCTGAGTGGTGTCTCTGAACGATTGTTTCAATGGGAGAGATTCAGATTTTACATCATATCCGTTTTCCTAATAGCTAAAGCACTAATCAAATCTTACCACTACACAAATAGCTGTTAGGAGCTATAGACCTTAATTTTTCCATTCTAAAATCCAAAAAAGGAGCTATTAGCCCTGAACCCATTAATAAGAAATCGAAAACCAGCTATTCATATACCCATACCCAGCAATAAAAATTATGAGAAAATGTGGAAAATTGCTTGTGTATTGACCAATTCCAATTACAATCCAATCGCGTATAGGTACAGGTATATTAGCACTTTAGATTTTTTTTGAAAGAATGACTTCCCAAAAAATGGTCAACCGCTACAATCCAAACGCATTAAGTATTGTTCAATACTTTCGATACCGTTAGGTCGCGACCATTGTAGTTACATGTCTTAATACTGTTATTTAAAACCTTGCTCATAACGAAAACATTAATAAGAATCAATCATTTGGCTAATTGAAAATGCATAAGGTGAATGAAAAAGCGAACAAATCACAGTGATTTATCTTATCACAAAAAAGAACATAACATCTATTTACCCGATTTTCAAGTTCACTAAAAGAAAGAAAAGTAGAATTGTACCCCAAAGGAATTGCAGGTCGGACCTCTACGGAGTTGTTGCAGCCACTAAATAAGTGAAAATAAATTTTGGAATCATAACATAAGAAATTGATCACGTTGCTCATCCAATGGGACAACTAATATAAAACCCTAGATGCTTCAAGTTTCAAGAAACCCAATAAAACTAAATAAACCCTAAAAGTTCAAACCAAACAATAAAAATCAAACCAAAATACACTAGGGCTTTTCAACACCTGTAGTCAAGTAGTCAAGATTCCGAGAGAAATGTCAAATTTAAAAATACACATAATAATTAGCAAATCCCCAAATCGATGGAATAGATGGTTAGGATTTTTCAAAAGCCCCAAAAATAAAGACCAAAAGAAACACCTATACCCCGTCAATGATTTCACAAGATCTCTTCGAGAAGAGAGAGAGAGAGAGAGAGCCTATGATGGAAAAGGGGTGGCGTCAACGGTGGCATGGCGGGCGTTGTTGCCTTTGGTTTTCGAATCCGAAGTGTGAGAGAGAATCCGAAGTGTTACTGCAAAGGGAGAGACGTTTGGATTTGGGATGTGGGAGAGAGAGAATTGGCAGAGGAGAGCACTATTTGAGAGATAGAGGGAGAGCCATAAGATTTAAGAGGCAAATCAATAGTTAGAATTTATAGAGATGATAGAATTTAAAAACCCTTCTCTCTTATTATGAGGATATTCATTTGACTTCAGATTCTATCCACTCTTTCAGTTTTAATTGAAAGAAAATTATTTCTGGTTCTCACTAACCAGTACTAATAAGACCATTTGTGAGCTCTTTTAAGACGATAATCAAAAAAAAAAAAAAATTGGACCGAAGCATTCGCGAATTGTTCTAGACTCAAGTTGATAAAGACTCATATTGGATGCACATATTGAGCAACCAAAAATATATAAACGAGTCCCACAGGAAACTAATCCAATCCTCCTTCAATATATATATAGCGATGGAACATGTCCAAAGTGTATATCATACTAATCTTTGTAAATTTACGGGGATGGATAAGAGAAAAACCTAGAGGCAGATTCCAGCTTTCCACTCAAAACATAAGTATATTGCCTTGCGGTTAGGGGTGTAAAGAATCGAGCAACTCGGAAGCTTAGCTTGGCTCGGCTCATTTAGTAAACGAGCCGAGCTCGAGTTTTCGGCTCGTTTGACAAAAGCTTAATTCGTTAAGGGTGGTTTGGCTCAATTAAAGAGGCTCGTTTAGTAAATGACTCAACTCGGCTCGTTAAGGCTCGAGCTCGAATTTTGAGCTCATTTAGTAAACAAGCCGAGCTCGAGCTCGACAAAGCTCAGCTCATTTACGACCCTACTTGTGGTGGATGCATTGTTCGGAATCTTCTGTTGTACTACAATTATTGTATGAGTGATTTTAAAACTAGTGGCCTATCTTTGTGTAATGGTGTTGTTAGGAGACCACGTCGTTCCATGTAAAAAAAAAATTTATAAAAAATTGGAGTTAATTATTACTACGTAGAATAGTGGTCAAGACCGAGTGTCGATCCACTGGGACAGATTGGCTAAGTTGCTATAATTTCGATTACCTTCTAAATTAATTCGAAAAAGAAAAGATTGATTGATTGGATTATTTTGAAGAGCTAATTAAACTAAGAACAATTTAATTAAAAGATTTGGAAACAATGGAGAAAAGTATCTAAGATTTAGAATCCACTCCGACCGCATAACGACGACATGCATAGGCTAATTTAAATATTCGAATCAGGGGGATAATCACTAGGACTTGCAAATCCTTTCGATAATCATCAAGAAAATAAATGAGTTGTTAAAAGGTATAGATTACCCGCTCGTCTACCGGCACCGTCGGCACGATCTGTCTTATGAGCATAATATATCTCAGAACTCTAACCACAATCGAGCAAAACAATTGTGTAACTTGTATTTGAAAGCATGCATGCAAATACTCAATAGATTAAAACTATTAAAAATCATTCCATTCGATCGAAACAGAACGGGTTCTTAGTCATACAATCGATTCAAACAATAAACCAAAAACCTATGCATAAACAAAGTTACTTGATAAGGAGTTTCATTCTCCCCCTAGACAAGGGGTTTAGCCGGCCATCGAAGCCAAAGTCCTTCTTCGTTCACAGCACTGTTCCTGAATCGCACTCTGCTACGGAACCAGACGGGAGCCACCGACAGCTACGCGGGGCCCACTCCGGTCCCCGCATGGATGATCCGAACCATTCAAAAAAATTTAAAATAAATTTCGAGTGGGCCCCCCAGAGCTCAGCTCCATCTGATGTGTGTAGGTGCTCGATCCAATCATCCCATTTTTCAAAAATTAGAATGAGCATCGAAAAACAGGATGATTGGATCGAGCACTTACACACATCGGATGGAGCTGAGCTCTCACAGTCCCACTCGGAATTTTTTTTGAAAATTTTTAAACGGCTCTGATCATCTGTGCGGGGCCCACTCCAAGCCCCGCGTGCCATTTGTGGCCGTGGTCGGTGGCTCCGGTCGGTTTCTTTAGAGTTACCGATTTTTTATAGGGTTTTAACTTTTAAGGCATGAATTATACATAAAGGCCCTTTGAACTTTGGGTAATCATAGATTAACCATGCAACTTTGAGACAATCAGTACTTTGAACCCAAACTCCTTTTAACTCTTGTTTTTATCCCAAATTTTGGACAATTAGCTCGAACACCCTATAAGCAAAATAGAAGCAAATGAATATCAAGTAACAAATATAAATGACTAACAAGTGTAGTTTGGAGGGCCAAAATATCAATATTTTGGCATTTATCGTATGGAGAAGTAGGTGGAGATAATCCGAGCTAAAATTTAATTGCTGTTGAGGAAGTGTTATGTTGACTGTTGAGCTCTACTAGCTGTCTATTATTTTTCTTGTTTCCCCACCTTCTGTATGTATTATTCCTCGTTTTATTCATATTGACCTGGGTTTCTCGAATAATGTATGTGGTAAGCATGTCTAGTGCATGTGTCCTTGATATGATGTATCTATATGGCAAATGGGAATGACAAATTTCTTTAGGGTGTGTTTGGTAACCTTTTCAGTTTTTTATTTTTTATTTTTAAGAAACTAAAAGTCGAATCAGGTTTATGTTCTTATAAAAATAAAAACAAGAAACATGTTTGGTAATATTTTTTTGTAAACAGTAAAAAATGAAACCCTTTTTTTTTTTTTTTTTTGAAAAGGGAGAATAATCAGGGTAAAAGAAAAAAAAAAAGAGAAGGGGCAAGCTGTAAAATAATATGAAAAATGAGTTATGTCGTTCATTGATTTGGTAAATGTGTATATTGAGCCATCAAATTCAAACAGAAAGATAGATTTAAGAAGCTTGTTTTGAAAGGTGGAGTTTTATAACCCTGCCCATCTATGGGCTGAGTATATATAGTCACCTCCTATGACGACCACCTATCTTCCTAAGCACATCAAAAACCACAGGAAGGAAGGAGGGAGAGAGAGAGAGAGAGAGAGAGAGAGAGAGAGAGAGAGAGAGAGAGAGAGAGAGAGAGAGAGAGAGAGGAGCGTACTGGTACTGGAGAAGGAAATGATCAGGACAGGATGAAATAAAAATGATCGAGATCTCCTTGTTATGTTTGTGTTTCTCCAAAAAAAGAAAAGGGGAAAACACATTTTTATAGTTTCCATAATTTACAAAAACTCTAAAAATATTTATGAAAAACAAAAAAGTAGAAACATGTTACCAAACAAGTTTTCTTCATTAATTTTCAAAATAGTAAAAATAAAAACTGAAAATAAAATGGCTACCAAATACCCCCTTAGCAACCAGGTTTTGTTCATGATGATTGCATGAGTTGAGGTACCTCTGGCTAGATTAATTGGCTTTGGAGACTTCGACGAAGATGTTGGATATTTATAGTTGGTACTGTTGCCTCAACACTCGTGCACATCAAGGGTTATATATCATTTGAGCGATTTGTGTACGACTCGAGGCTTGGTTCATTTTCGATTCGGATTGGCTAGTTTGTTTAGCAAACCAGCCAAGTTCGAATATAATTTTTGGTTCATTAAGTAAACGAGTCAAGCTTGAGCTAGCTGTAGCTTGGCTCATGACTCAAGTAAATAAGCTTGGTTCATATGTATGGACTCCACACCTTTATTGAGGCTTGTTTATTACTCGAACTGAGCTTAAACTTTCAAATACTAATCAAGCTCAAGCTCAAGCTCAAACATATCGGCTCTATGCAAGCTTCAGCTTGAGCTAACTGAATTTCAAATAATTAAGCCAAGCTCGAACACTCTAAATCTTGGCTCTTTAAGTTCTAAGGAAAACAAAAAGAATAGTTTTGTTCACCCTCCTTTAGAGGGAGCAAATATTACCTTCCCTGTGATTGGTGAAAATTTTGTGGATCTTACCACAAACTAACTCATTATTATCAAAAAATATATTGATTTTGTGGACTCTACACAATTTTCACCAATCACAGGGATGGTCACCCTCTTTAAAAGACGGCGAACAAAATTATTCTCGGATTCATAGCATTCACAGTACACGTCTCAAAAAGTTGAAATACTAAAGCTATCTCCAATGACATAACCAAATTTGGACAATCAAAAGTTGCCACATCAGTTTTTAATTATCCATTTAAGAGATTGCTATGTTCTATGTTCATACTCTCTCCGTCCCTTTTTAAGTGTCCTGCTTCGTAATTCCAACTTATTAAAAAGACATCATCATTATTCCTTTCACATCAACTTTTTCTTCCACTTTCCCTACTTACCCATCATCATTACACTTTTACTCACTTACTTTTTAAAAAGAAATCTACTTTTAGGGATAAAATAGATAATACACCAACTTTTACCCACTAACTTTACAAAATTGACACTTATTAAGGGACAGCCCAAAATGGAATACTGAACTCTAAAAAAAGGACGGAGGGAGTAGTTTTTAGGGTTTTTTTTTTTTTTTTTTTGCAATTTGAAAAGGTGATGTGACAAGTTTGGCTATCCAATTTTGATTATGTCATTGTGGACCCCTACATTGCTAAGGGTATCCACAATGCTATAATCAAAAATTGATAACCAAAAGTTGCTACATCAGCTTTTGATTATTCATTTAAGAGATTGCTAAGGTTAGCGTTGTAAATGTCTACAATGGCATAATCAAAATTGAATAGCCAAAACTTGTCACATTATCTTTTCAAACTACAAAAAATAAAAAATTGTGAACAGTAGAAAATAGTTTTGAAACTAATAAAAACTATTTACTAGAAATAGAAAATAGTTTTCGAAATTTTTTTTTGGAAAAAAACTATTTCTTACAAAAAACAATTTTTTAGTAAAATATTTTTTTTTGAAAATATTGTTTGAAAAGAAAGAGAAAGAGATAGGAAAATAGAAGAGAGATAGAACATTTTTTTTATAATGATTGGTGTATTTGATTGAGAATATGTATGGTCTATTAAATTTGGTTATTATCAAAAGGTTGCTAGTTTTGATTATCTAAATCCCAAAATTTGATTATTTCTAAGGAGGTTGTTAAGTTTGATTATAGCATTGTGAGCCATATTTTGCACTATATTGTTAACTTTAAGGACCTTTTACTCTTTTTTTTTTTTGATAGGCAAAGAAGATATATTAGAAACTCGATAATGGGTACATCGAAAAGGATAGGGCAAGCATCATTGAAAGGAAAAACCAATCCAATCATGTGCTAGCCAACAATCCAAAAAGAAAACAAGAAAAGACCAACCAAGAGCTAGGAAAAAGAAGAAGAAGAGAATTACAAAAGGACTCAGATTTTATGTTTTCTAATGCCATCCAAATGGCTTCTGAAGTCTTCAACAGAATAGACTGTAAGATTGCATCTCCCTTTAACCCAAAAAGCCACTCTTAGTTAGATAAGGTCAACCACTTCCTCAACAGTAGGAATTGAATTGTTGAAGACAAGTTCATTTCTTGCTTTCCAAATAGACCAAAGACGGCATAAAGTGTGGATACTCTAACTGTAACGACCCGGATTTTTGACCCAATTTTTTTTTCCTAAATATAATATTATTTAGAATTATTTTCCTTAATGCAATTTTTTTTTTTAAATACAATCATGCATGTAATATATACATGTATTTTTTTTTAAATTTTCCTACACACAAATTACATGCATTCACAAATACAAACTCCTTCCGTCTCTCCGTCTCCTACTCAGTCTCTACTTCCTCCCTAACCCTAAAACCAAGCCAAATTCGTCCATTCTAAATCCCATGAACCCAACCCCATTAAATTCACTCTTATTCTCTTCCACCAAAATTCTCCTATAAATACCCCACCCCATTGATCCACGAAATTTACACCACAATATTCCCCACGCCTCACCAGTCCAAAAGAGAGAAAAACCAGAGAAAACCAAGTTTCAATCCATGGAGTTTTAGAGAGAGAAAGAGAGAGAGAAAAGTGGATTTTGTACCAAGACCCGACCGAAATCTAATTCGATCGTTCCAAACTCTTCCCACAACTCCTAGCATCACCAAGCATATGCGAATAGAGTTCACTTAGACGATGCTAGGTAATGGATGAATTGGAAACTTTTGTTTTCTTTAGAATGCCTGCAGGCAGGATTTTGAGATGTGATGAGTTGGATGTGATGGTTTGAAACTGGCAAAGTAAGCCCAGTGTTGATTGATGAATGATGATTGGCAAAGTAAGCCCAATGATGAATGATGTATTGATACTGGCAAAGTAAGCCCAGTGATGATTGTGAAGTGGTATATAAGATAAGCGAACCCTAGTTATGATTCGGGCATGATAAGCTTTCTTTTGTTGTAATGAGAGGGATACACGCTAGGTACATAACTGAAGTGCAATCCGCGACAACAAAAGAAAGTGAGCTCATGGGACAGGGCATAGCTAGCGGTTGGGAAGGAAAGATCTCGCGGAGAGATCTTAGATTTCATATTAGGTTATGGATAGTAATGAATTGGCTTATGTGGAGAATATTTGTTTGGCTTCTTCGATTCAATATTATCTTATTACCTGCTAATTGTAAAGTAAGAGGGGTGGTTGAGTTGGATTATTCTACTGGGTGATTTGTCACTCACGGATACGTCTGTATCCTGACAAATCGTTTGCTTCGGCGATCAATTTGCCAGCGGGCGCAGGATTCAATGGAAAGGATTCAAAGATGTTGCAGTTCAACACGGAAAGAATATCAAGAACGAAGATCGAGTATGTTTCGGATTTGTATCAAGCCTAGAGTCAGCTCTGAGATTAATGTATTTTGAATCAGTAAATTTATACTGTGACTGTAATAGCTAAACTTTATTTTCAAAAATTGTATTTATTTAGCAAATTTTCTTAAAATTTTATTTCTTTTTGCTTCCGAAAAGTCGGGGCGTTACACTAACCTTATGGTCCGTTTGATTAATGAGATAATGGTAGAAAGTGCAAGAAAGAAAGAAAAAATACTTTTTTGGTGCTCACTTAGCAAGAAAATCCTAGAAAGTGGTAGAAAATAAATTTTCCTGTACAATCCTCTAAAGCTAGAGAGCTTATTTTGCTTTTTCTCACAAAAATTGCAGGAAAATTTTATTTTTATTTTCTTGTGAGAATCAACAACAATTACTCTAATTACCTTATTATCTTGCAAAACGTTCATCCTAATCAAACAGATGCGAGTAAAAATATACATTTTCTTTTACTTCACTTTCTCTTATTTTTACTTTTCATTATATTTTTCTCGCTAATCAAACGAACTCTTAGCAATATCTTAAATGGATAATAGAAAGCTGATGTTCTAACTTTTGGTTATCCATTTTTTATTATAACATTGCGGATAGTGGATACCCTAATCTATCTATCTATTAATTAATTAATATCATATATAAATGTGTTTAAGCCTCACAAGCTTCCAAACTCTCATTCCTAATCTCTTAGATTTTTTATTTTCTTTTAATTTTTTAAAACTGGGAGAGAAAATGAGAGGGAGAGGGAGAGGGAGAGAGAGAGAGAGAGAGAGAGAGAGAGTGAGGGAGGACGTGTGTGTGTGTGTGAGAGAGAGAATATGTGTGTGAGAGAGATGGAGAATACCTTTTGCTTCACATTTGACCCCTATGTATCTTCGGCTTAGTATTTATTTTGCTTATATGTTTATGTCATGACTCCTTTGTATATGCCATGTGTGCATATAGTAGAATATAATGTTGGATAAAATGGAGTTTTAATTATTAAATTAAAAAAATCATTTGGGAGTGAATTAAAATTGACTCCATTACAATCACATGATATTTGGTTGAAGTTGGAAAGGTCTCACGTTGTTGATTAATATGGGAAATTAAGAATATATATATCCTAAGTGTGACTAAGGAAATTGGGCTTGTCCTATTAGAGCTATATTCTATTTATGGGAAATGATTTTGTATCAAATCATTAGTTCCTAATGGTAAAGAGGTGTGTCTACTCAAAGGGGTATACAACTTCAAAGTGGAAAAAAATGAGTCTTTTCACAGCCGGTTTTTCCGGAAGAATTGTTTATTCGAGTTGCAATGGTTGGCCATTCAGTGCCACCATTTCATCTTTAAGAGTCACCTCTTTTCTGTTTGGTTTCTCCGAACAGTTTCCATCCTTTCCGAATGGTCACATTGTGCACTATTTATAGGATTCAAGTGCATTCTTATTAACACCAGAAAAATTACAGAGCATACACATTGCATTCATATTGAGTTTGAGAGAGAGTACTGCACAAGTTTGCGTTTGCCCGTTGAACAGATTGTAGTGCTACTTCTGTTCTTTGAAAATCGGGTAGTCCTGGGAGGCAAACGTTCAAGAGACCCAAGAGCACCGGTGTGGGGGACGAATTTGCTTTAAGGATATAGTATTATTCATAAAAATACTAGCCTCGATTGCCAATTTTCGGACGCCTGAAATTGGTCCAGTAAGTTTCTAGTCTTGTTTAATTATTATTCTTTGATGTGTAGCGAATTTCCAGTGATAAACAAATCCAATTTTCCAACATATATATGCAATATGAATCAAAATCCGAGAAAATTACCAGCGTGTGCTTCCAAACCCCATTCCTAATTTTTTAGATTTTTCATTTTCTTTCAATTTTTTAAAATTGGGGGGGGGGGGGGGGGGAAGAGAGAGAGAGAGAGAGAGAGAGAGAGAGAGAGAGATTTTAGGTGAATATATAGCTTCCAAACCCCATTCCTAATTTCTTAGATTTTTCTTTTTCTTTTAATTTTTTAAAATTGGGAGAGAGAGAGAGAGAGAGAGAGAGAGAGAGAGAGAGAGAGAGAGAGAGAGAGAGAGAGAGAGATTTTAAGAAAATACTGTAGCTTCCAAACCCCATTCCTAATTTTTCAGATTTTTCATTTTCTTTCAATTTCTTAAAATTGGGAGAGAGAATGAGAGGGAGAGGGAGGGAGGACATGAGTGAAGGAAAAAGAACGTGTGTGAGGGACTCGGGGGAGGTGCTAGCCCTTCTGTGTTAGCCTCCGTGTTGTGCCCCAAAACGACGCCGTTGTGGGGCTGTTTTGAACACATCCTTTTAGTCCCCAAGGCCCCTGTTTGCCGCAAGCTTAATTCACGTTTCAGATTTTTTACTGATTCTGCAGAGAACAGAGAACATCTCTCCCTAATTAAGAGCAAAAAATACTAATAAACAGTACATATTTTAAGTAAATGATGAAAATTCAAAAAATATGGTTAAAAAAATTAAGTGTTCCAATTTTTTATCCATTTGAAATGGTGCGAAAATCTTATTTTTTTGATTATTTTATCCTAAAAAGTCATAATTAATATTTGTCTTTAGGGCTCTCATAATTAAGTTTCTACTCTAAAAGGTCCCAAATAAAGATCAAATACATAATTATAAGAGCTCTAGAGACAATTATTAATTATGACCCTTTAGAATAATAGGATTAGAAAAATAAGATTTTCGCATCAGTTCAAACGGATTAAAAACTGAAGTACTAATTTTTAGGGAGACTTAAATATTCATCCTTAGATCTCATCCCACTTAAGAATTCATTCCGGTCATTTTGAACAATTATGTTTTCATTCTTTCAGATGGTAAATTACCTATTTTACCCTTTTAATAATATATTCATATATATTTTATTAAATTGACATCCTAAATTAGTGAGATTCAACCATTTTTTAATTTAGTAGGATTCAACCATTTCTTAATTTAGTGGGATTCAATCTCAATAATTACAGGAGATAATTATGAAAGATGATTTCAAAACTTAAAAGATTCGTAATAACCAAATTTCATCGATTTACATTCGAAAACCATATTTTTTTTTCATTTATACCACGTATTATCATGAAATATTTTCGAACATGGTGGATTGACCTTTTTTTTTTTGCAAAATTCTCATAAAATATATTCAAAACATATACAATATTCGTACTGGACATATTTTTTATGGTTAATTTGTCATGAAAACAATAAACCAAAATCATGATTTCTCGATAGAACTTGAAAACCTATAACATTCCGGGAAAATAGCCCTTTTTTGAAACATGGTGGATTGACCATGTTTTTATTTTTTGCAAAATGATCTTAAGAAATATTTTGGAACATACACAATATTCAAACTGACCATGTTTTTCATGGTTAATTTATCATGAAAAACAATAAACCAAAATCATGATTTTCTGGGCGAAACTTGAAAACCCATAACATTTTGAAAAAATAGCATGAAAAACATGAATATAAAATGTTTTATTCATGAATATACACCACGAAAAAATATGAATATACAATGTTTTATTCATGAAAACTCAACAATATGAAAAATACATCATGTTTGAAACAAAAAACATAATGAAACGAAAAAGGTACAAAACTAAGCGGAGCTAACCAGCAAAGATGTCGAACACCACTCCAGATCTTTGCACCACTCTGTTTGCAATACTACCTGAACCCATTTTTCTTTATCCCAAACGCATCGTTTCTGAACCCGCCAATTCGGGCAGAAGCGAAGTTGAACGGCAACGACAATGGAGTGCCGTTCGTCGGCACGGAAGGCAACGAAAGGAGGTCGACGGGGGGAGAAGGGGATCTATTCAAAGCTCCTGAAGCTATTATTGAAGAACCAACAGTAGGCTTTGAGCCCATGACAGCTGCCATTTCAATGATCTCGTGCAAAAATGGACAAAAATGAAAATGGTGTTTCAAATTTTGGTAGGCTTTGATCCCATAATTACGGGATTTGGTTTATGGGGCAAACAAATTCCATTAATTATGGCATTTGATTTTTTGGTTGGTATCTCTAATAACGGTTAAAACCCTAGCTTTAAGATTTCATCCCAAATTATTTACTAATATATATATATATATATATATATATATAAGGGTAGTTTTGGAATTATTTTAAGAGGGGATGAAATCATAACTGTTTAAATTGCGTGAGATGAATTTTTACATGGCATGGATAAAGAGGATGGATATTTAAATATTAACCATATTTTTTGAGTTCTCATCATTTATAGCTTGAGACTTAAAAATATGTACCGTTAATTAGCAATTTTTGCTCTTAATAAAGGAGAGATGTTCGAGCAGAGTCGAAAAAAATCTGAAATGTGAATTAAGCTTGCAGCAAATAAGGCCCTTGAGGCTAAAAGGATGTGCCCAAAATAGCCCCAAAATAGCGTCGTTTTGGAGCACAACACGAAGGCTATCATGGAAGGACTAGCACCACCCTGAATCCGTGTATGAGAGAATAAGGAGAATATGGGTCAATACTTTTTTTATTTGCTTTGTTTATCTGATACAGTATGCTTTGTATTTGCATTTTAATTTGAACACCACGAGGCTCCTAATACGAAACTTCATTTCTAATTCTATGTTTTTTTTCTTAAATTATATTTTTCTGTCAACTAGCATTGTACTTGTTTTGATGCATGAGATTAAAAAATTTCACAATTTTTTCTTCTTAAGCTATATTTTCTATCAACTAGCATGCTTGTTTGATACACAAAAATGAAAAAACACTAATGTAATTTTTTGATCTCGTGCATCGAACAAGTACAATGGTGTAGGTGGTCTTTGGAACTGTAAAATGACAGACGACTTTTGGACCATGTTCGTTTTGGAATTTTGGAATTTGATTTGTAGGTAATGATTGTAGCAATAAATAGAGTAATGATTGGATATATGGGTAATGATTGTGGAGAGATAAAGAAAAAAATGAGAGTAATGATCAGAAATATGAGTAATGAGTGGAAAGAGAAATAGAATAATACTTCCTCCGGATTTAATAGTCCGTAGTTCAATTCCAACCGGATAAAAAATGAGTTATATCCATATTTGATAGTTCCTAGTTCAATTCTAACTGAATAAAAAATGAGTTATATCTTTCAATTAGTGATGAATTTTATATTCAATATGGATCTTGTAAGATAGATTTCAATTAATTTTATAAGATAATATTTTCAAAATTACATAATATATTATTTCAAAATTATATAAACATTATAAATTATAAAATATAATCGATCGAAAAATGACATGAATTCCTAAAAAAAACTAATAAATCCGGATGAAGGAGTAATTAGAATTCAAAATCCAAAACTCCCCGCAACAAGGTCTCACAGTTCTCGCATCCCGTGCGTGAGCACCTACGGAAACAGTATCACAGCTCCAATCTCGCCAACTACTTGCCATTTTTCACCTTATCTACTTCCCCAACAAACTGCACAGAAGGAAAGAAAGAAGCCATGGAGCTTCTCTCTGTTCAAATGCACCAAAGGAAAATCACTCTCCACACACCCGCTCTAGTGTTCCGAGACATTCCGGATCTCGAACCTTCTCATCCTCACAGTTGTGACTTAGTCGAACCAACCAACGCCCGACAACTATGGCGAAACAGGTGGCTCAGCAGTGGCGGCGGTTTCGCCTGCGTCTCGATGGAGGCGGCGGAGAGGAGAGAGGACAGAGAGTTCCTGCCGACGACTGCGCAGCTGTTGAAGCACCCGCTGGCCCTTGCCGGTTTGGTGCCCCGAGACGCCGCCCTCTTCACCGCCGGTGCTATTGCCGGAGCCGCCGCCAAAACCGTCACGGCGCCTCTTGACCGTATCAAGCTTCTTATGCAGGTGATGTTGTTTGTTTGCCTTCATAATATTATTTTCTACTTGAAATTTGGAATTAGGTCGCGACTTGTTTGCCTCATATAGTAGATCTTTGTATTGTAGGGATTGCCTTGTATCTTTGGGGTTTTCTGGAATTAGCGGCCGGTATGGAGTTGGGGAGCATGATTGTGGATGTGGTGATTTAGCCCTGAGAACGCATTATGCAAAAGAGGGCAATAAGAAAATCTTCAATTCAGATTAATCTCTCATGAAATCTGAGATGTGAAAGTAGAAATATTAGATGTTAAAGTAGAAAAGAGAGAAGAAAATTAGGATGACTGTTTTTATTTTTAATTTTATTGGCAGGGCCGCAGGTTCTTTAAACAGTTCAAAAGGTAGTTTAGGAAATTAAAATGTGAGCCAACCACAAACTGACGTTCACACCAAAAGCCAAAAGGGGTGTACCTTTTATTATAGTAAGTAATGGGTTGTTTGGATTGGTGTTTGAAATTTTTTTTGAAATAATAAGTGGAGAGAGAGATGTTGAAAGTAGGGTTAGGGGGAATTTTTTGAAAAATTCTTTTCGAAAAGGGAAGAGAACAAGGCATAAAGTATCTAACTCAAAACCAATTGGCAATGAGTGAAAAGGCCGTTCAGGCTCATATACTAGTTTAGTTTTGGAGGAGATAATTAACCTATGTGGGACGAACTCCAACACTCCCCCACACATGCGACCCTGACTTGCACGTGGTGAGGTAAACAAACCATCCAACACATACGACAACGATCAACGACAAACGAAGGGTGAACCAACCATCAACGACATAGAGTCTTGTCCAAAAGCCTTTGAAAGCCTAGCTCTGATAGAGCATGTTAAAGCATCCAACTCAAAAATAATTGACAATGAGTGAAGAGGCCGTCCAGGCTAATATACTAGTTTTGGAGGAGATAATTAACCGATGTGAGACAAACTCCAATACATATTATCGTACGGCAACCTTTCTATGTATGTGCAGTGGACAGAGTGGGGGGAGCCAAAATTTGGGTAAGTGGCTTAAATCTTGATGTGTGCAATATTTAGTACAGAATAGAAGGTCACACATATACTTACATGTGATTGTATACATTGAATGGGTATGGTTGAAGGGTTCTTAATTAAGCAAAAGTGATGGGCTAACATGAAATTAATGGCTAAAATATTGGGACAAAGACCAAATTTTAACGGGGGGGGGGGGGGGGGGGGGGGGTGGGGGGGGGGGGGGGGGGGGTTGGAGGGGCAAATAGGTAATGTTAGTGATCGACGAGAGCTGTTGCATGTTGTTGCAATCCGACCTCCTTATTGAGTCTAAAATGCTACGCCATGCAACCTTTTATTATGTGAGACAATTAACAGTATTAACCTTTGAAGTTGTGTACTTCATGATCTTTAACGCTCAAAGGTTATTATTTATATAACAAGCCCTAAATTAATTACTCTGGAAAGCGTATTATACCAAAAGAATTGTATACATTGGTTCATGCGAGGAACTTCATAGTTTGGAATTCTCTAGTGTTGAAGGGATACTTAACTACTATTTTATATTCCTAATTCCTTTATTAAAACTCTAGAGGTGACGATGCTATGTATACATTGGTTCATGCGAGGAACTTCATAGTTTGGAATTCTCTAGTGTTGAAGGGATACTTAACTACTATTTTATATTCCTAATTCCTTTATTAAAACTCTAGAGGTGATGATGCTATGTAGTTTGGCAGTAAATAAGAAAATACTATTAGAGTAATGGAGTTTCCCAATATAATTGTAGTGGTGGCCGTCACCACTATTTTTTGCTCCATCCTTTATATATGATCTTAGAGGGGTAAATTGATAGGTATTTTAAAAATCATAAAGTAAGCTATAATCACTGAAAAGTTTATTCTAGTTATGACACCCAATACTGGGGGTTTAACTGCTCGAAACTATTTTTTGCAGGCTGGGTAAAGGTGTATATTTGAATTGTGGTATGAGGTTACTGTCTAGCTCATCTTGAATATTGAGAAAACTGGCAATTTACTGCTGCTGTTTGCGTGCTAGATGAATTGTGAGTGAGCTTGCTCATACTTTTGGATTTCATGTTTTCTCTTGAAATAAAAGTTTTGTTGAACAGTTACTGAATTGCAGAAATTTGAGCGAGAGTGAAATGCATAAGTTTTGATGGTGGGGAGTCCAGAGAATCCTGCACTTTTTTCCCCTTTTCTCTGTTGAGAAGCTTGTTTTATCACTAGAGTACTGCTACTCTGGCTGCCTTTTTGGCTCCATAATATCAAAATTGTGACATTGGAGTTAAATGCACATGTTTGAGAGGTGGCCAGTACAGAGAATATTAGTTTGCTTTTATCCTTTTGCTAGAGACTTGTGTAATCAACAGGGTATCAGCTGCTTTGATTAGTGGTTGAGGTCCAATTCCATAGTCCTAATTAGTCTAATCTGTTTGCAGACTCATGGATTACGAGCTGGACAAGAAGGTGCTAAGAAAGCAATTGGGTTCGTTGAGGTTTGTTGTTGTCCCACTTACCACTTATGAGTTATGAGCACCACCTATTTGATTCGGTAATTGCTCCACATATGACCAGCTATGTTTGCTACTACATATGCTTCTGGTCATTTATGAGGATTCTAATGTAGTTGACATTATCAATACTGAAGCCTTTTTTACTCATTTCTCACATTCGTCGTCCAGACATTACCCCTTGTCAAGTTTGTAATTCATACTCATCTTTCTTGTGTTATAATGTGTGGAAAGGCAATTCCATAGGATGGAACGAGATGGAAGCCTGTTAGTTAGCAGGTATCGAATATTATTAAGATTGCTGTCATCAAATTTATAGGAGTCAATGTCCTAGCCGACCCCAAGTGATTGGGACATAAGGCTTGGTTTCGTTTGGTACTGTCCTATCTGTCTTATGGTGCTGGGATTTCCTCATATGCCTGTTCCGATGCTTAATGCCTTGTTTGGATCATAACTTGAAAATTTTTTCCAACTCAAAAAACACTTATTACCCCTACTTCCGATCATTACTCTCATTTCTCTCTCTACTCATTACTCCTATTTCCAATCATTTCTCTCATTTCTTTCTCTATCTCTCTCCACTCATTATCCCAAAAATTCTTTTCAAATTTTCCAAAGTTGTCATCCAAACACAGCATAATATATACTCACTCTGCTGCTTGTTTGCTTCAACATCCATGACAGCTAGCCTATTAGCTTTAGTATTCCATTAGCTTATTAGGTTAATCACTTTTCCTTTTCTAGCCTGTGATTCCTAGTATCCTCAATGAAGGAGCTTAGCCTCAATTTTCTACTATATGGCGCTCTAATGTCGTTGTCATAGCTGCTATTTGCATAACAGTATGACTTAATTTATATGGTCCGTGCTAGGCTTCTTCTCTCCATTTTTGCATCCACTTCTTCTCTGTTTCATCTATGGGCCACTGAAGAGAAGGGTAGTTTAGAAGATTGTTGTCCTTTGCGGAATCCCATGGAGGAGGAACACTTTAAATTCGATTATCTGCTACTTGAGTGCAAGATAAATCCACAAGATCGTTGAGATCTGGGGAAGCAAATATGCATAGCCACCTGTGGGTGAGAGAACACGCTTCAGTAGTATCGTGCTTCTAGTAAAGAGTCTAAAAGAATTTGTTCTTGCTCTTGTCAGCTAAATCAAACAATATTACAGGATCATTTGTCATTGCATTTACATGCAATGGATTGCTGCCATACCTTTCAAGTTAAGCAACTTATTTGTATGATGTATCATGTACCTGGCTGATGTAGAACAATCTGTGATGACTTATCTTTCATATGTTAATTTCCTAGTATTTGGTAATGGTGCCTATCTGGACATGAATTACAGGCTTTTGCATTGATAGGGAAGCAAGAAGGGGTTAAAGGGTACTGGAAAGGCAACCTTCCTCAGGTCCTTTGCATCTTTTGCTTTGAATTTGTTCATGGATAAGGTTTTTCTTATTAGGAAAATGCATTTTCTCCTTTTGTTAAGTCCACTTAACGTTTGCTTTCAAATTTCAGGTCATACGTGTCATACCTTATAGTGCAGTCCAGCTGTTTGCTTATGACACATACAAGGTAATAGAAAAAGTATTTTGAAAGAAAATAGGAAGTCTTAACTGGCTTAGATATATCTATAATTTTCATTGTCCAGTTTACCTCTTGCCTTTCTAGAAACTTTTTAGCGGGAAAGATGGCGAGCTCTCTGTTATTGGCAGACTCGCTGCTGGTGCTTGTGCTGGCATGACTTCAACTTTTGTAAGTAATATAGCAAATGAAATCGCTTATGATGGGTGATTATCTGCATTAGACTTTTTTTTTGTGGGTCTCTCCACGGATTAGATCTTAATGATTGACTATTTGTTTCTTTGTAGGTAACATACCCTCTAGATGTCTTAAGGTTAAGATTAGCTGTTGAGCCTGGGTGTAAAACGATGTCTGAGGTACTTTTGACCAGCTCTGTTTCATTGCCTTTTTTATGGCCGGAAGATCTCTTTGCGATTTTATTGGATTTTGCAGGTTGCCTTAAACATGCTAAGAGAGGAAGGAGTTGCATCATTTTATAAGGGTCTTGGACCTTCTCTTATTGGAATAGCACCTTATATTGCTGTGAACTTCTGCATTTTTGATTTGTGAGCCTACTCTTTAGCAATATTTCTTCTGCCACTTCTGGAGGCCAAGTAATATTTTCTCTCAAGGTTGGATCTATCTGTTAGGTTGAAGAAGTCTTTACCAGAGAAGTATCAAAAGAGGACAGAAACATCTCTAGTAACAGCTTTGGTATCAGCTACTCTCTCCACGCTTATGTGCTATCCTTTGGATACAACAAGAAGGCAAATGCAAATGAAGGGTACACCTTACAAGACTGTTTTGGATGCTCTTCCAGGTAACTCTATGCTTTTATTACCAACAGTTTTTGTAACACCCCGATTTTCCAAAGAATTTCGGAAGCATTAATTAGTGATTTCTTAGGAAAATATTAATTTAATCAAACATGATTCCATTAATCATGTACGAATATCTCAAAATAGGAATTCAATTTATTACAAACCCGAAATAAAAATACTAAGTTTTGACAAAATATTAAAGTATCTGTCACTTTATTTGACCAAAAATAGAGAAGACTCTAGTTCTAATATGAATCCCAAGCAAACTCTGGGTCGATCTCCACAGCCGAGTTCTCTCCTAGAAAATACTACTCACATCCGGGTCCTTACGCCCTCCTGGTTCTTTGCAAAATCTGGCATGGATGTCGGGTACTCTGTACCGTGAGTGATGAGGTTCACTCAATAGAGTAATCCCAACCCTACCAACCCCTTACTTTACAGCTTACAGTCATTCAATATAATAGTTGATATCAAAAGTAATGCAGCAGAAATACACCTCATTATTTTCTTACTATCTATTAATCTTATGTGTATTCTAAGATCTTTCTCTGCAAGATCCATTCCTCCCCAACCACTAGTTATGATTGTCCAATGGGTTAGCTCCCTCTTGTTTGTCCTGCACCGGTGTTCTAAGTGAATACACCAAAGTTACGTACCTAGCATGGATTCATCTACAACCATAACAACGGGGTAGCTTACCATACCATTCCATGACTAGTGCTCACGTAGCAATACTAATGTTCTCAATCTCATAGGGTACTGTACCGTATCCAAGGCCTTTTACCGTTCCCTAGATACTATACCCGGGGTCCTTTATCGTCCCCCAACACTTCAATCATCTCACACAGGGTACTGTACCGTATTTGAGGCCTTTTACCGTTCCGTAAATACTGTACCCGGGGTCCTTTACCGTCCCCCAACACACCAACCTATTTTACCAATTTATCCTTTACTTATCATAGTCTATGTGATCGCTACTCACAACCAACCCATGAACCTAAGTTCAATCCAGCACATACAATCGTAGCATAAAATCTCATAATTCAACAGTTCATGATCGTAGCATAATAATCAGGATAAAACATTGCATTTGATATGTACGATAAAGTAATCATGCAATGTAATCATAATTAAACAAATTCTAATGTAATCAAGTAACTTCACGTTGTGACCTTTAAATACTTTAAAGGTATTTTAGAATCTTATTAATTAGGTTTTAGCAAATTCATTCACTATTTGTTCTAAAATTTATAAACAATTATCTCATTAGAATTCATAAGGTGAAATAATAGTTGTAGATTTTAAGGACCTTTTAGTCTTTACTCAACATAGTATAATGCTTACTATATTTTTAAATAGATCAAGTAGTTTTTGGTAAATAAACTTTACTTTAACTTAAACAAACTAAACAACATAAACCTTTACTGTGGATATTAGTATGCTAAAAAGTAAATAACATTTTTTTTTATCAAAGGTAAGAAGTCTTTTGTCACACTAACTACTATTGTTAAAAATATATTTATTGATGTTATTCTAAGGTACCAACTGTTGGGAAACTGAATCCCCAAGACCCAGTAATGACGCGTACAGATTAGACAACAAAAATTGTAAAACCCTATAAAGCGGAATTAGGGTTCTACCTCAACTCCCTGCGACACGAACGCTGGTTGAACTTGTTATAGCACGTCTTGCTATAAACCACGAATACTGCTCGACCATACCTTACGATCTTCTATCGTATTCCCTGCACGTCTAGAGCACGAACCAAGTGTGGACTCTTTCGTGATCTGTTTGCTCTCTCTAAGCCTGCCTCTATTTACTGAATAATAGAAAAACATCATCCTGACCTAAAGAGCATAACGTGTATATATAAGGCTACGATAGGGACCTAAGGAGTAATAAGTCTGGGCTCCCAGTGTAAATAAGAAAACTTAATCCCACCAGGATTCTATTTCTTATTTCACTAATTATAATTCACCCCACTACAGAATTATAATTGTACTCCCGTCCTTATCTCAATTATATTACGAGCTCCATGATATTAAATACTCATTAATCTCCCCACGTTAAGATTACAGATACCTGTTGATTAAAATAAATTACTAACAATCTCCCACTTAATCAACATCTTAACTTGAGACTATCCGCTTAACTTATTCGATATGTCGGATACAAATATCCACCTGCAGGGTTTGACATAATCGAAACTTATAAGCTTACTCAAGGGGTATCATCAATCCCTATCGGGACGTGGATTCCATTAATAATTAATAGTTGTCATATACATAATGTTGCTACCCAATTCACCGAGACTATTGACCGTACAAAGATCTCACTATTTAATGAATCAAAGTCAACAACATTAAATATATACTTCTAATAATTATCTTTGAATTAAGAGCATAAGTATTCATAATAACCATGAGATTCCAATTGTCTTATAAAGTTAGTATAAAGACAATTACCTCAATACGGTCCCGTTCAATACACACAAAGTATACTAGCACAATGAGTTGGAATTAACACCATTCCCTGTAGTCAAGAAAAACCTACTAAAATATTGTGCTACAGTCCTACCGATGGTGTGTCAAATTCCATCTAAGACTGTGAACCATAACTTATATTCCACAAGAACCGATAATCCAATCTTCTGTGTGTAAGCCGTACTCTACACACTGGATTATCTACTATGTAGAATAAAAGACACACATGCACAACATACAAAATTATCATGCAAATATTGCCCATAAAAGATTCTCATCAAAAATGGATAAAACTGATTAATAATTAAATATTAATCCATCATATAAAAACATAACTTTTACATAATCTCCTAACAAACTCCCACTAAGACTCAAAACCATACTGCCATGCATCTCACTCCCATTCCTTCTACGTGACTATCAAAAGTCTTAGCTGGTAAGCTCTTAGAAAAAGGATCTGCCAGGTTATTCGCTGATGCAATCTTGGTCACAGCAACATCACCTCTCTGTACGATCTCTTGAATCAGATGATACTTACGCTCAATGTGTTTGCCCTTCTTGTGAGTCCTTGGCTCCTTCGAATTAGCAACTGCACCGCTATTGTCACAATAGAGTGTAATGGCTGATTGCACTGAAGGGACCACTTCCAGATCCAACAAAAAGTTTCTAAGCCAAACAGCCTCCTTGGCTGCTTCAGAAGCTGCCACATACTCTGCCTCCATGGTAGAATCAGCAATGCAAGATTGTTTGATACTCCTCCAACTTATAGCTCCACCTCCCAAGGTAAACACATATCCTGAGGTAGACTTTCTGGAATCCCTATCTGACATGAAGTCTGAGTCTGTGTACCCATGAGGTACCAGACTATCTGACTGGAACACCAACATATGATCTCTAGTTCTTTTCAGATACTTGAGTATATGTTTCACTGCAGTCCAATGTTCTTGCCCTGGATTAGACTGAAATCTGCTAACCATGCCAACGGCAAAGCAAATATCAGGTCTAGTACACAACATAGCATACATAAGGCTTCCTACTGCCGAGGCATAAGGAACTGCCTTCATTTTCTCCATCTCTTCAGGTGTTTTAGGACACTGATTCTTGGATAGATTGATTCCATGTCTAAAAGGGAGGAACCCTTTCTTGGAATCTTGCATGCTAAAACGGGCTAAAATGACATCGATATAAGTAGCTTGTGATAAGCCCAACATCCTATTCTTGCGATCTCGTATATGCTTAATCCCTAGGATGTGACCAGCTTCTCCCAAGTCCTTCATTTCGAATTGGCCGGATAACCACACTTTCACTGAAGATAACACTCCCACATCGTTTCTGATGAGCAGGATATCATCGACATATAGTACTAAAAACACTACAACTTTTCCGTTGCGCTTCTTGTACACACATGACTCATCCGGACATTGATCAAAACCAAAAAACTTGATTGCTTGATCAAAACGAATGTTCCAAGATCTAGATGCCTGCTTAAGCCCATAAATAGACTTCTTAAGCTTGCACAACATGTGCTCCTGACCTTTTGCTATGAATCCATCTGGTTGCACCATATAGATACACTCATCTAGATTTCCATTAAGGAACGCGGTCTTTACATCCATTTGCCAAATCTCGTAATCGAGATGAGCCGCAATGGATAAGAGAATCCGAATGGACTTAAGCATGGCTACTGGCGAAAAAGTTTCCTCATAATCGATCCCTTCTTTCTGAGTATACCCTTTCGCAACAAGCCTAGCTTTGAAGGTATGCACCTTCCCGTCCGCCCCTCTCTTCTTCTTATAGATCCACTTGCACCCAATGGGTTTAATCCCTTCAGGTGGTTCTACAAGATCCCAGACCCGATTAGAGTACATAGACTCCATCTCCGATTTCATAGCCTTTTGCCAAAGTTCCACATCTTTATCTTGAAGTGCCTCATTGTAGTTACAGGGTTCAGCATGTTGATCATCAGGGATCATTTCAAAAAACTCTCCCAACAACGTATACCGACTGGGTGGAACAGTAACCCTCCCACTACGACGAGGTACCGATGTGTCAATAGGTGCCTCTACAAATATCTCTTGTGGCATTTCCTCCTGCACTATTGGTGGTAAAGAAGTTTGTGCCGGTCTCTCTCCTCTCAATTCTTCTAGAACAATTTTACTTCTGGGTTTGTGGTCTATCACATAGTCCTCTTCTAAGAACCGGGTATTAGTGCTAACAATGACCTTCTTATCCGCAGGACTATAAAACAGTCCACCTCTCGTTCCTCTAGGGTACCCCACAAACAAGCAAACTTTTGTTCTCGATTCCAACTTATCTGCGTTCCCATTCAGCACATGTGCTGGACTACCCCAAACCCGAACATGCTGGAGACTAGGTTTGCGCCCAATCCATAGTTCTGTGGGTGTAGATGGTACTGACTTAGATGGTACCAAGTTAAGAATATACGCTGCTGTTTCTAGTGCATGTCCCCAAAACGAAATTGGTAAATCTGAATAACTCATCATTGATCTTACCATATCCATAAGAGTCCTATTCCTTCTCTCTGCTACACCATTTTGTTGTGGCATACCTGGAGCTGACAATTGGGATGTAATCCCTTCAGCTGACAAGTAGTCCCTAAACTCTCCCAAGAGGTATTCACCACCACGATCAGATCGTAGTGTCTTGAGACATTTACCCAAACGCTTTTCCGTTTCCGCCCTATACTCCCTGAATTTCTCAAAGCATTCGGACTTACGGTGCATCAAATAAATGTATCCATACCTTGAGTAATCGTCAATAAAAGTGACAAAGTACTCAAAACCACCTCTAGCTTGGATATTCATAGGCCCACACAAATCAGAGTGAACCAATTCTAACGGCTCTTTGGCTCTATATCCTTTTGTTGAAAAAGGCCTTTTGGTCATCTTACCTTCCAAACATGATTCACAGACTGGAAGTTCCTTAACTTCTAATGAACCTAAAGGTCCATCTTTAACCAGTTTAGAAATCCTATTCAGATTAATATGACCAAGACGTAAGTGCCAAAGATACGTTTGGTTCAATTTCGAAGGCTCTTTTCTCTTGCATGGTAAATTATTAGTGTTATTCAATTCATGCAGTTGCACTGTAGGAAATATAGGATTTATAATGTAGAGATCATCCACCAATGAACCAGAACAGATAAAACGTTTATTTAACTTAATAACCACAGAGTCACTAAAATAAACCAAATATCCATCCTTTATTAACTTAGAAACTGAAACCAAGTTTCTTCTAATAGTAGGAACATAAAGACAATCTCTCAAAATTAAACTCCTATTACTACTAAAATTTTAAAAAAATATTTCCTACTGCAACTGCTGCCACTCTCGTAGCATTTCCCATATGTAGATAAATCTCCCCATCACTGAGTCTTCTGGTTTCCTGGAACCCCTGCAATGAATTGCAAACATGATTAGTGGCTCCCGTATCTACACACCAGGTACTGGTAGATAACACCGCTAAACATGATTCAACAACTAGTGAAAAAGATTTACCTTGTTTGTTCACTTTATTGAGAAAAACCGGACATTCCTTCTTCCAGTGTCCTTTCTGCTTGCAGTGAAAACACTTGCCCGTAGGCTTTTTCACTCCACCTTGAGGCGCATGAACTGCCTCCACAACCTTTTTCTGAGACTTATTCTGCTTCTTCTTGCCTTTCGGCTTAGAAGTAGAAGCCTTCTCAGCCACTAGCATTGATGGTGGTTTCTTCGCAACCAAAAGACCCTCAGCTGCTTGGAGTTCCTTAAGCAGTTCCGCCAAAGATAAATGCATTTTGTTCATAGAATAAGTCAGGCGAAACTGCTTAAAACTCTCAGACTGCAGTGAGTTGAGAACGAAATCGATCTGGGTTTCCCCATCAATTTCAGCTCCAAGGATCTCTAGTTCATTAAGAAGAGCTATCATCTTTAGAACATGATCCCTAACCGGGGTCCCTTCAACATGGGTGATGCTCACCAATTCTTTCATAGCAACTAGCCTTGCTGCCCGATTCTGATCCCCAAGCATTTCTTTGAGGTTCAGCATCATATCAGAAGCAGTTTCCATAGCTTGATGCTGATGTTGCAATATATTCGACATAGAAGCCAAAATATAACACCGCGCCATCTCATCAGCCTTAACCCAATCTTTATAAGGCTTTGCTTCCTGTTCTGTGGCATTTTCTTCAGCAGTTAACACAATATTCAAGTTTCTTTTCCAGTCAACATAGTTTGGTCCAGTAAGTTTATTTTCTTTGAGAATAATGGCAAGTGGATTGAAAGAGCCCATTTTTGAATCTGAGAATCAAATAACATAACAATCAATTATGAAGGGCAATAAAAATTTTGAATTTCATTTTAATATTGGTTCCCTCTACCACATGTTAAAAGAAAAACATTGGCAACCCTACACACCGTGAAGAGCATGCCTCGATGGGAAGTCTCTACTCTTTATCATTCGTGTAGATAGGCACAACCTTTTAATTTTACTATCTAGACACTATACCGTGCCAAGCAAAATTAAATAGCCAATATAACTTCGGTCCTATAAATAATAATAGTGACTCAGATGGTGAGGATACTATTATTTACAGCTAAGTGTATACCATTACCTAGCCCCATGACCCATTGTTCCGTTATGAATTACCTCAGATGGTGTAGTAATTCACACAACAATCATTGTAGACCTATCCTTTAAGGAAGTCTGTACCGATGAGGGCATAATTAATTTTGCCCGATGGGGGGGAAGGTTCTAAAACCATCACACAAAATTAATTACATCATCTACATACTAGTAATGGAGACCGTGGGATTTATAAAAATAAACTCCCTCTCCCACTTAGTTATTTAAAAAAAAATTTGTGAGGGTTATCAAAAATTTTAAGTTTGCAAAAAACGTGATCTAGGTCAAAAGCCATATATTACCATGTTGTCCCAATATGGTAAACTATCACATATGCAAACAATCATAGAAACATGCATAAACATAATTTAGAAAACATAATAAAATATGCATCCCAACTATTATGGTCAAAGATGCAATCCTTGAGCAACAAGGAATCCTTCCAAACTTGAAATCCTTAAGCAATAAGAAGTCCTTCCAAACTTGAAATCCTTCGGCTATACTTGTGTAGAAGACTTAGATAGTTTGAATCAATCAAGAAAACCAAAATCCAACCGTGCTTAGGCAAAAAATTTCGGATTTAACATATTCCCGCGTAAACTGCACAGCTTTCAGTATTTTGGCCATATCTTCTTCATCTGACCTCCAATTGAAGTGATTCAAATTGGGTTGGATTCGAAATTCAATTATCTACAACTTTCGTGAAGAACAGATTTTCTGATTCCAATGTTTACTGGGTCGAAATAGCCCTGCAATCAGACCCTACGAATCTGGAAAAAAACTGTTGCGAGCCAAATAACTTGAATCTTTTGTATCTACCATCTTCGATCTCCGAATAACCGTCGAATGCTATTACAATCGAAGAAACATACAAATATCGATCTTATGCCTCCATTGGAGTTCACATGCTACATTAATTATTACAACCACGAAAAATAATCGTGGCAACCAATAAATAACACATGCTACGTTAATTATTACAACCACGAAAAATAATCGTGGTACCCAATAAATAATAATAACCACGAAAAAATTATCGTGGGATCCAATCACATAAAACCAATAAAAATCATGTGACCATAATAGCTGGGTAAGAACGCTGCAAAACAAGGGTTAGCACAGTTCTACGTTCTACCTTCTATAACCTACGGACAACATGGCCTGTTTAATCCATACGCGTGATTACAGCCTGCTCTGATACCACTGTTGGGAAACTGAATCCCCAAGACCCAGTAATGACGCGTACAGATTAGACAACAAAAATTGTAAAACCCTATAAAGCGGAATTAGGGTTCTACCTCAACTCCCTGCAACACGAACGCTGGTTGAACTTGTTATAGCACGTCTTGCTATAAACCACGAATACTGCTCGACCGTACCTTACGATCTTCTATCGTATTCCCTGCACGTCTAGAGCACGAACCAAGTGTGGACTCTTTCGTGATTTGTTTGCTCTCTCTAAGCCTGCCTCTATTTACTGAATAATAGAAAAACATCATCCTGACCTAAAGAGCATAACGTGTATATATGGGCTACGATAGGGACCTAAGGAGTAATAAGTCTGGGCTCCCAGTGTAAATAAGAAAACTTAATCCCACCAGGATTCTATTTCTTATTTCACTAATTATAATTCACCCCACTACAGAATTATAATTGTACTCCCGTCCTTATCTCAATTATATTACGAGCTCCATGATATTAAATACTCATTAATCTCCCCACGTTAAGATTACAGATACCCGTTGATTAAAATAAATTACTAACACCAATAACATATCTATACATGTTATATAGTTACTTTCACAACCTCAAAGCAGCATCCATCTAATCAATGTAATTAATCCCAGAGTGTATTTGTTAACACATTGGTAATAGGAAATAATAAATAAATCATATAACATGTAGGGCCGATTTGTAAACTAGTGGAATTTGAAGGTGTAAAGTGTAATTCTAGCAAAATGTTTTAAACCCATTTTCGTGGGTGCCACTGACGGCCTAAAGAAACAGAGTAATAGCTTGGTCGGCTGGTTCATATTTTGATTGATTTTTTCCACTTTCCACTTTGGAACGTTCAAAATTAATACACAAACACTTAATATACTTAGGAGAGAATAGGAAAGCGATTAATCTACCTCAGGTTCCGGCCAAAAAAAGCGGGTAACGGGTTTGGACAATTTCGAAAAAATTGGAAAAGACAACGTGGGGGCTGACTTCGGGTGATTGGGGATTGGTTCGGAGGTGCTTGGAGTCGTGCTGAGTTCGGGTAGCTCGGATTGGTGTTCGGATGTGTGCGGGTTCGTTTTCTCTCTAGACTTCCATGGACGAAATTTGAAGCTCTCCCTCTAACAACAAATGGAAAATGGAATGAGGTGGGGTGAGATTGGCGTGCCAAATGGCAATGGGTGAGGGAGTATTTATAAGAAAATGGTGCTCTCTCTCTCTCTCTCTCTCTCTCTCTCTCTCTCTCTCTCTCTCTCTCATCTCTATATCTCTTGCACTCCAAGTTTCCTCTCCATTGAAAGCTTGTAGGGCTACATGATAGGATAGCATAGGTCGAACCTTATCCCCTTACCCACTCTCTTTCTCTTGGCTAGCTATCTCTACATATACATACATATGTTTATAGGGGACGGTTCAAGGGACACCCAAAAAAACACCTAAAAAAAACACCCAAAATCTCAATCTCATATTTTCCGATCAAATTTTTATGATCTGAGCCGCTTAATGTGTGCAGAACGTGATTTTAAAGGTGTTTGCGAGAAATCGGCAAAAAAAATTACCGGAAAGTGCTTGTTTTGAGCAGTTTTTAATTGAACCGTTCATTAAATCTAAGCTAAAAACTGCTCAGATCAAGTCTTTCCCGTTCATTTTTTTTGCTAATTTCTCTCGAGTACCCTTAAAATCACATTTTGATCACATTGAGCGGCTCGGATCATCAAAACTTGATTGGGAACTATGGGGTATTTTTTTAGGTGTTTTTTTGGATGTTCCTTGAACTGCCCCCTTATTTATAGATTTATACATATATAGGTGGGTAATGATTTCTAGGACTAGGTTGTAATGGGTAGGGCTAGGGTTTCCTAGAAAGGGTAGGTTTAGGTTTAAAATAATAAATCTTTAATTTTATTCGGGAAAAAATTTGACTGAAAATTTCGGGTCAACCAACAGTAGCAACCACAAACTGTGGTTGTATCATAATGGAAATGGGTTGATTCATAAATATAGCATCTCCAAAAAATTGTTGTACACAAAGAATCACTAATACGGACATGGGGCATGGCAATCCTGAAAGAATGGGACAAAATGACAACGGGGGGCACAACAAAGGCGTGTAGTTTTGAATAGTTTGATATACATTGTTGGGCCATTTCTTAACAACTTAAGCTTTTGAGATAATTTAGTAACATGGTATTAGAGGTCGAGAGAGGTGTTGGGTTCAAGTCTCGGCCTTTGCATTTGCATTTGCTCATTGCTTGTTACTTTCGTATTTTGTTTGGCTCTATCTATGAATATTTTCATCTCCGCGTGCAAAATGAGGTTGCATGTAGGGTAGTGTGTTGAATAGTTTGATATTTATTGTTGGGCCCATCTCACAACAGCTTAAGCTTTTGAGATAATCGGTAGCCTAATATATATTATTTTTACAAGACTTGGTTATTTGTCTATATATTGTATTCAGAAACATCCAAATCTTATTTCATGCATTACAGTCCCTACCTTTTACTTTTTCAATATTATAAATTAAGCAAGGGCTACATCATGTTGAAATTTTATTTTGTAATTTTTACCTTACATCGTTATAGTACCATAATTTAAGCCTTGAAATAAGTTTTCGAACTTGTAAATTGACTCTTGCCGTGCCCCCAACTGTGTCAAACTTGAGATGTGTCTCCGTTTTGTCTCCTATTTAAAATCTATACAATTAATTGGACATGTCTCCTGGAGTGTCTTGCACATGGCCCGACATGTCCAATACAGGTGCGGTGACGAACTAGCCGTGTTTCATAGGTTGTGATCGTATACTTGGACATTAACCTGTCCTTAGAAACGGAGGCCTTTTGTTCTCAAGCTTGGGATCAGTTAATAAAGGTATCTGGTGCATATCTTGAGAAACCGAATACGTCTTAGGCTGGGGACCTAAAGATTGATTGTCGCCATCTCTGTCACATGTTAGATTAGAAACTAAATCTTATATTCTTCAGTTATTCTTGTCTATTTTTCTGTGAGTAGATAATTTGGTAGATAATTATGCAGTTACCCCTAGGCCCTACCCTCAAAGTCTCATGACTTAGTTGCCTTATTCGTGGAGATTTACATTCTATTTTTGTTTATAATGTCCCTACTACCAGATTTATTTTAATGAAAATCAATTGTTTTTGGTCGTCTACGTTATAAGTCAGGCACTTGGAGCTTCATTCTCATTATTTACTGTCTGGTGGCTACTATTTGATCGACTTATTTTCTTCATATTAGATGTCTATTTGCAGAAGTCTGGCATCATGGGTTGGAAATGTATGCAGAGCTCACAACACTTTTGCTTAAGACAAAAAATAAGAGTCCTTTCCAGACTTGCAATGTCGTATTGTCTCTTGTTACATGGACTTTGCTGTTGATTTTTAGTTGCGAGTCTTGTGAGTTCTGACTGTTCTCAACATTCTATTGATTTTGCTTATTCAGAAAAAAAAACATTCCATTGATTTTAGTCTTGGTATTTTAAGGGAGTACTTATGTATATTCTCATTCAGTTAGCTACAGTGAATAAACATGAAGTAATAGCTTGCTTCATCTTATATCTTTCGTGAGGGTAATTTCAAGTTATTGCTTTTAGTCTTTTATGATGTATCCATCATTATACATAGGGTAGTTGAGTTTCTGAAGTCCTAGTTAATATTTACTAATTGCAAAAGGTATGCTTTGCTCCTGCTGATGCAGGTATAGTGGCACGTGATGGTTTGATTGGCTTGTACAGAGGTTTTGTTCCCAATGCACTGAAGAATCTACCAAACAGCAGGTTTCTGTTGCAATCTTCCTACTGTTTATCATATACTCTCTTCTCTTGTAACATATACTTCAGTTTTCAATTAAATGAGTTCCAGGTTTTCATCTCGAGTTTTTAGTGGTTAGCTATCTCATGATTTTATATTCAGTTAGTTGATCGTAAGAAAAGGGGCTATCAGGAAACGAATATCGTGCTATTCAGCTCATGATGCCCTCTAGTTTGAATGGAGGATTCATTCTCATTGGTGACAAAACACTGGTGTTTTGAGTTTCTTCTTAATATGCGATGATGACACTATTATGTAGGAGGGATTTCTGTCTTCATATTAGGAATGCATTTAGGAAGATAATTTACATTGGATCCAACAGCTCAAATCAATCGCTTGAACCTCTATGTTCTCACTGATACCAGATACTGAGTTGAATTGGGCCTTAAAAAGAATTGCACCTTTCCACTTCCAGTTGTGTTCTTTTTATTAGTAAATTGTAATGATTTTACCTTTGCTACTTATCTTTGTTTGCTTATCTTTTCCTTTATTCAGCGTTTTATTTCTATCTTTTGCAGCATTAGGCTTACCACATTCGACACTGTTAAAAATATAATAGCAGCCGGTGAGAAAGAGTTGCAAAGAATTGTGGAGGAAAATCGGAAGAAACAAACACAAAGCAATAGCGCTTCAACAGACTAGGTTTTCGCTGCTAGATGTTTTCACTACTAGATTTTTCTGCTGAGAGATCACTATTCAAGTCCAATGCAGGATATCTGTATTTTGGGTGCCAAAAGCACATGTTGGTAGCTGGACTTCTTGGGCTATCAGGAATTCATTTTCCTTCAGCTGTCAGTGCGATTATTTCTCATTTTTGTTTTTTGTTGAATGATGGCAAGTCATTGTTGATGTTGAAATACCACAGTTAGTCTTGTAAGTTATAGTTTACTCATGTGGGAATTCGAGTTGTGTGAACTAGAGCTTTCTGCCCTCGTCTCCTCGTACCAACAGCAGAAAGTGGGATGTTGGATCTTACTCATCTTAGTAGTGTTAATAAAAAAGGAAGATGTTTAGTAGTAGATGAACTAGTCTTTTGAACATCGGGTTGATCTCTCTCTCTCTGAGATTTTCTTAAGTTTGTGTCATGCCCAATGTTTCATTTTCGGGTCATTGGGTGAATTTTGGCCCAAGGTTATGAATCTTGGATTCATACTAGTATTGTCCAAACCCAGTACCCTACACCTCTAATTTTGTTTCGGCTCAGATACCGATCGGTATAGGCCAATACTGGATTACTTTTAAATTTATTTCTTTTTATTTTTAATTATTTTTGATAAATGTGTATATTATACTAATAAATTATCTTACGTGAGAAAATAGCACTAATTGTGATAAATTTGAAACAGTATTCGGTATCTTACCAATATCGGTACATATCGTACTAGTAGAAAAATCGTTACTTTAGCCTGTATGGTATACAGAACAATGGCGAAGTACAAACAAGGATAGTTGGGCTATAGTCCAGGTGAAGTTCAAAAAATGCAAATGATTTATATGCAAAATTTTAGCCGAGTAAATTTTCCCACCTCATTTTCTTTTTGTAGTCTAACTTATCATATATGATTATCTTTTGGGAAAATTTCACTCGGACCCCATGAGGTATTTGACAATGACAGGCAGTACTCGTGAGTTTTGAAAAATGACAGGGACCTCCTTTGATTCACGCTTTGGGTTTCCTCTGTTAGTGAGAGGGACGGAAAAGGCGTAAGAGGGACGGAAAAGGATGTTAGCAACCTCTTAAATTTCATGATTATAAAAAAAAGAGCATCTTAAATTCCATTTAGTTCTACGACTCTCTTAGGATCTTCATTGAAAGCTTTAGAGTCAAAAATTAAGTATGACCCTCTAGAATAAAATGATCAGAAAAATAAGATCTTCACACTGATTCAAAATTGAAGCACTTAAATATATGCTTTTCATTTGGTTTTACGACTTTCTTAGGGCTCTCATTGAAAGTCTTAAAGCCAAAAGCTAATTATGATCATTTAGAATAAAATGATAAAAAAAATACCTTCGCACTAATTTAAACGGATTAAAAATTGGAGCACTTGAGTATTTACTCTTCATTTTGTTCTACAGTAGGCTGTACAAATGACAAGCAGATATTTACGTGTTTCAATTTTTAATTCGTTTGAATCGGTACGATGATCTTATTTTTTCTGGCTATTTTATCATAAAGATTCATAATTGACTTTTGACTCTAGGGCTTTCAATAAAAGCCCTAAGAGAGCCATAGGCCTATATGCAAAACACATACTTAAGTGCTCTAATTTTTAATTCGTTTGAATTGTAGAGATCCGTATTTTATTTCCATAATCCTTTATGTTTTATGAAGGCATGAGTTGGGATATAAAATGGAGAATGAGTTTGGATGTTGAATGTGCTAGAATTTAGAAGTTCAGGATGCAAGTGTAATATGCAGGGGTGTATAAGTGCAAGTGTGTGTAGGGGATATTTTTTCCCCATCTATATTTCTTGGGCGCCGCTATTCGTAGCCCTCTATTTACTCCCGTAGCCCACTAAATTTTGGTAAATGATTGTTGAAAATCATAAATAACATTTCGGTAAATTGCTGTTGAAAACAAGATTATATTTCGGTAACTACATGTCGAAAATATGTTCAACTTTCGATAAACAACTGCCGAACATACATTTTCGGTAAACATCTGTTGAAAAAAATATTATATTTCGGTAATTGGATGCTGAAAATATATCTCAATTTCGGTAGCTAACTGTCGAGTATAATTGAAAATTTTTAACGAGCTATGGGAGTAAATAGAGGACTGCGAATAGCAGCGCCCTATTTCTTTTCTTTTCCAGGCCACACACATTTTTCTCTCTCTCTTCTCCGGCCGACTCTCTCACCTCTCCTTCAAACTTCTCTCTTCGATTTCATCGCCTTAGAAGGAGATTTTGGAAAAATCCCAAGTACTAAAGTTGTTCTACGCGACGAGAGCTTCCTATCCATTCGAGAAAATTCATGATCGGAGCACTTCGAAGTTTCCTCCATGTTCAGGCATGCTTCTAACCTTCGAGGTAGGGATCTCCTGCCTTCTTTATATGTGTTAAGTGTTGGTTTGATGTGCAAAGATTAAGTTTGATCATCTATTTTGAGTCTTGAATAAATCTAGTGTATGCTGAAAATTTCGTGGGTTCTGGTAATCTGTCTTTTTGGGGCCCTTCTGCTAGGAATTAATTTTTGGTATCTTCATAACTGTTAAAGTATGTTTCAATACGAAGATTTAGGTACCAAGATCATGCAAAACCGATAATCACAAAATTAGTTATGAATTTTTGAATACTGGCTGTTTGCTGGATGTGCGAATCTGTGCGTGGCTGTCTTCTTTTAACCTTCTGGGCATGATGAACATTTTGGGTGGCTTTGGGTCTTTTACAGGAGCTGCATATTTAAGTTAAGAAGAGATTGGCGTTGGAATCAAGTAATTTGGTTAAGTATACAATTTTTGGTGAATTTCTAAAGCAGGGTTGGTTGACTGGTGCGAAAATGGTTGCGAATCGGTTTTTCTTTTGATTGTTGGGTTAACCTTCTCTCGTTTCTGAACCTGGAATTTTTACTGAGTGTAGGGCTTGTAGTGGTGCAACTTTTGGCATTGGTTTCGATATTTTTGGGTTTAAGGTGAAAGAGTTATGATTTTTCAATCAATTTTACTTATTCCCGCGTAGAATTTGACAGCACCGGCGAACTTTGGTAAAATGGCCATAACTCCTAGCTCGGGACTTGAAACGACACGCTGTTTGTTTTGGTAGAAACTAGACACAGAGCTTTCCAACGACACATCCCATGCATCATGGGTATGTCCGAGCGATAACAGATTTGCAACCAAAGTTGACCCAAATTCTGTCTTTGTACCAGGTTTTACTGTTATGTTGAAGCTATAATTGAAAGGCCATAGTTAAGTTACCCGAACTCCGTTTTTGATGTATGATCTATGGATTCAAAGGAGAAGTCTACTTTTCAATGGTTTAAGGGTCGTCCTTGAATTCATGTTGTTTAATTGGATATGGTCAAATGTAAATGATTAATTTCTCCAATTTGATATGAGGGGATATGATGAGTTGATCTAGGTGACTAAGTGTTGGTTAAAGAGAACTAGAAAGGATAAAAGTTGATGTTTTCATTTGAGATATGATGATGTGGTAGGATATATGGATTTCAAGGAAAGGTTTGGGAATAAAATGGAATATGAATAGTGAAATGAATGGTCCGCTTAGGCTTTGATTGTTTGACTTGCTTCCATGAGAATGAGGTCTTATAGGATTGATTAACACGTCGGGTTACGTATTGACTAATGATTAGTTTGTTAATGAAATAGAAAATGAGAAGTGTAACAGTTGCTATGTAGATAAGTATATTGAAACAAAGAATACGTGAAAACTTGTGGTGTATAAGGGATATACATTATTGGTGTATTGATATGTGAGAAAATGACTTGACTTTGATGTTAATTGATACTAAGAGAAAAATGAACAGTTTTTCCTCTTTATGTGTTGTATCCATGGGTGGGTTTAGTATGTGTCTTGCTATGTGTGGGAAGTGGAGAAGTGTAGGATAATGAAATTACTTGCTCAATGAGAATATGTGACGCTATGAGTGGCATGGTGGATAATTGAATGGTAATAAGAAAGCCACGGATCTACCGAAAGGTGAGATGCCGGAATGAAAGCCACGGATCTATCGAAAGGTGTGATGCTGGAATGAATATGGGACGCATGGGGTCCTTAATGCCCGAAAGTGCACAAGAAAGCCACGGATCTACCGAAAGGTGTGATGCCGGAATGAATATGGGACGCACGGGGTCCTTAATGCCCGGAAGTGCACAAGAAAGCCACGGATCCACTGAAAGGTGTGATGCCGGAATGAACATAGGACGCCCGGGGTCCTTAATGCCCGAAAATGAAATCGAAACAAGTGACATAGTGAAAACGGAGAATCTTGTTATTATATAGCATCATACTAAGATTGAAATGTCAGTTTGAGTTGGTAATTTAGATCGTCTAAGATGTTGAAACTAGCTTGTTTTTCCTTCTCATAGACTTCTCAAATCATTGAAGCTCATTGCCCTAATATCGGTTTGAGTAAAAGACATGCGTGTGTAGGTGGGAACGTTGGTATTTGATAAATGGAGTTAAATATTTTTCAGCATGAGTATGATATTTTGAGTTCCACTTTTTGGCAAAACAAATATGTTCTTTTTTTGGAAAATATTTTTCCTTGGGATCTGTCTTCACCTTTACATGTAATTTAGGTAAGGATATCTCTACGAGCTAGTATAGCTCACCCTATCCTTTCAGGTACTCGCCATGGCACTTAGCTTGGATTGCATGGAATGCATATTGAGACGTCTCTTGAGAGCTTCATTGAAAACACTAAGGAGGTGTTTTTCATCTAGTTTAATTCATGTTGTGTACTTTACTCACAATTGAAGGTTATACCTTTTGGTTAGAACATATGCAAAGCTATGTATAAATTCCTCCCCTTGATTATTGTGAAGCCTCTTTTTTTGTGGAAGACGTCTGGGAGACTTTATGTAAGAAAAAAAAAATTTAGAGAGAAGAAGAAGTTTGATTCTTTGTTTGGATTGACATGACATTTAAGGGTAAATAATAGTTGAGAGAGATTTTTGTTTGTAGAAAATGTATTACTATTTTGTTGAAAATTGAGGACGTGACCTGAATCGATGTGAATATCTTATTTTTCTGATCATTTTATCTTAAAGAGTCATAATTAATTTTTGGCTTTAGAGCTTTCAATAAAAGCCCTAAGAGAGCCGTAAAACTAAATGAAGAGTAGATGCAAAAGTGCTCTAATTTTTAATCCGTTTGAATCAGTGTGAAGATATTATTTTTGTCATTTTATCCTAGAGGGTCGTAATTAATTTTTGGCTTTAGGGCTTTCGATGAGAGCTCTAAGAGAGCCATAGAAGCAAATGAATCAGCTCATGTCCTTTTCCGTCCGTCTCATGCCTTTTCTCACTAAAAGAGGAAACCCGAAGTGTGAAACAAGGAAGCTCTTTGTCATTTTTTAAAATTGAGGGGTATTGTCTGTCATTATTAGATACCTCAGGGGGTTTGAGTGAAATTTGCCCATAGCTTTATTGAAAGAAAACTTGTTGAAGAAATTGACTCAGATTTAACAATAATGATTTCTACTCTCTAAAACAACGTAGGGTACAACTTTATTAGGATACAACTTCAATAGTATTGTGTTTTTTTGTTAAAAAAAATAGTGCACACTTTTTTGTACTTTCCTTTTGTTTATTTTGAATGTTTACGTATTTTTGTACAAGTTTGTTGGACATTAATTATAAAACCTTTTTTGGTTCATAACATATATACAATATATAATATATATGTATATTAGTTTACTAATTTTTGGGTTTGCCCAGGGCAGATTAAATTTCCTGATTCCGCCCTTGATTCAGAACCTTGTCTCGTCCATCGTGTTCGAACCAATCATTTTAAGTTAGTTTGATTGTTGGGATATTATTTGTTCTTAATACATGAATATAACCTTTCCTTAATTTCCGTTTGACAAAAAAAAAAAAAAAACCTTCCCTCCGTTCTTTTAACCTTCTCTCTCTCTCTCTCTCTCTCTCTCTCTCTCTCTCTCTCATTAAGTTCCTGCTTAAAACTGTGCTTAACAAGAAGTTCCTGCTGAGCATGGGAGAAAGAGTGATTTCTCTCTCATCTTTTTCGGATTTACTCCATATAGAAAGAAAAAGAAAAATGTCCAATGCTTTTTTTTTTTTTTTTTTAACAAAGAAATGTAAGATTATTCTTAATGGTGCTAGATAATTAACAACCTACGTTATGCCAAGATCTAGAACTATCATGATAATCACAATACAATCATTAAGCGGAAGTTAAATAATCAAGAAAGGCGTATCCGGATCCAGTAATGCTGAACTTGAGCGATCCAGTGATTAATTGAACTGACTCTTTGATATTGCTAGAGCATTAAGCCCTAGGTGGAAAGCAGGTTTCTCTCTTTTGCATTTCTTTCTAGCGGTTTAGTATATTAGTTAATTTGATGGAACCTTAAACGCTCTTTTATAGACAGAGAGAGGACCGGTTTCCTTGATGAACATTATACTCACTTCCCATCAAAGTAGAGTCTATTTAAGAAACAACTTCTCTATTTGACCAATACAATAAATAAAGATATGTAGAATCCTATTAAACTCATAATCAATATGTGCCATATAAAATATGTGAGCCACCAAAATGACTAAATTAAACAAAAAAGACTTGATTTCATTTATTTTTATAAGGGCAATGTAATATCATGAAAACTAAGTAAGCAATTCATTTTTTTCTTTGTTTTATCGGCGAAGAAATTTCATTATCATAAATATAAAAACTAGAATCATCACAATAAGGAAAAAAAGCTTTGGGAGAGAGCTTCGAAGAGACCTCTGCATTAGAACCTCTGCAATACAATAGCAACTAGCAAAAATGTAATGCCCCAATTTTCGGACACGTTAATTAAATCATTTCTAACTGATTTAATAATTCATAAAATTGATATATAAGAAATAAAATTTTATTAAACAGAGTTTAGCAGCGAAAATATCAAATACCAAATTCAAACCTACTTAATTGTCCTACGAACCAACAAAATAAAATAGAGTTTGACAATTGCGATATCACTTATGAAAATTTAATTAAAAGTACGTCAAATCAACCGAGTTTCTAAGGGTAGGGCATTCAAGGCTCAACAAACTCCCATTCCTCAGCTGAGAGGTCTTCACCCTGGAACTAATCATCTTGCAGCGGAATTTGCCCTTCGGTTTCTTAATTACCTGGCATGAAACGCCAGCCCAACGGCACTATAATGAGTTTTGAAACTCAGTAGATAAATCTTACCCATTAACTCTTACTCTATAAATAATCACATTTATAATAAAAGGAGGCAAGAATCGAAGAGCACAAAACTTATTTCATTATATATAACCATCAACTTAAGTAAATCCAGAATCTCAACTTCTATAATCATTCCAACACCGCAATATTCACCACATTCCAAACTCAGAATTTCATTGGACATACTTTACAGGTCCTACTAGGCTACCCTCAACATCCCGAGGTTCTAGTAGGTTACTTTCACAATTTTAGGTCCATTAAGCTGCCCTCAAGGTCCTGCTAGGCTATCCTCAATACCTGAGGTCTCACCAGGCTACCCCTGAGGTCCTGCTTGGCCACCCTCACAATTCTAGGTCCATCAGGCTGCCCCCAAAGTCCTGCTAGGCTACCCTCAATACCTGAGGTCCTGCCAGGCTACCCCTGAGGTCCTGTTTGGCCACCCTAGCTACACTGAGTCTTTCAGGCTGCCCTCAAGGTCCTACCAGGCTACCCCCAATCACACGAGGTCCTGTCAGGCTACCCCTGAGGTCCTGCTAAGGCCACAACCTTTCATCTGTTACCTTTTTCCATTAACCAAAACAACGTCTACATAATTTCTCCAAGTCCACAACTCCTCCCATGTCCACAATGTCCTTTCTACGTTCTTGGTTCAATCGACAAAACAATCATTTCAAATAACGAGTAAAGCAGATCATAATATCGCCGCATATACAGGATAACTGAACCACCGTACACCCATCTCCAGTGAGCTTACTTCCAAACTAACTTCACAACAATCTTGATACGTTTTCATAATAGAGTAATTGCAAGTTGATCGATAATAATAACAATTCATAAGCGTCAATGAAACATAAAATTATTAATAGTTCAAAAGACAAAAGAATTTCACAAAAAGTATTCTTGTTACTTTTGGATTTTGCACCTACGGTTCATTTTAGTAATTTAAGTTCAACAGTTAAAAGAAAAAAAAATGGTGTCATAGACTTTTTACCCTTCTAGAAATTATAATAGTCTATAGGTATCACTAGATTGCCTAACATATTTTTCGGTAAAAATAAAATACATAAATATTGGTGTAACTTATTTTGTACCTTGTTTTATCATAAAAATACAATCCATTAATCATCATTCTAAAATAATCATTACTTTATTATAGTAAGGTTCAGTGAATGTTTACTTAAACATATTAAAATTTACATGTAGCATGCACAGTTAGTATACAATCATTCTCAACATTTTTACATCACAACAGTAGCAAAAGAAACAAGTCAAAACATAGTCTAGGGCCAAATCCAAATCCAAAACTAAATACTTACAGGGGTCAAAGTGTTATTTTAACAAAATATGTCAAATCCTACTTAGTGGGTCTATCGTTCACTGCCGAGGAAAACAAAGGAAAAAGGCTGATCTCGACCGTGACATCAATATCGATTTCTTTCATTCCAAATCATAAAATCAATAACATAATCACATAATATACTTAGAGTTAAAGGGTAATAAGATATCTACCTTGATCCTTAGAGTTCTAGCTAGGATTTTAAAAAGAATGGAGGTGATCGGCGGCGGCAACAGAACGGTCTTCTTCTTCTTCTTCTTTCTTCTTTCTTCTTTCTTCTTTTTTCTTTTTCTCTTCCTCCAACAAGCTCTCTCTCTCGGCAAAAATAAAAAAAAATAAAAAAAAAGTTGGTGGAGGATGATGGTGATGACCACACACACACTCTCTCTCTCTATCTCACAAGTGGGAGAGGCTTTGATTTCTTTTCTTTTTTTTTTTTTTGCCAGGCAGGCTTTGATTTCTTTTAGAGGAGTAACATAGAGAGGTGGGAGTGTGGGAGAATAAGGGTGGAGGTGATGGAGTGTGGGAGGGAAGTGGAGGTTTAGTTCCAATAGGATTCTAGTTAGGGTTTAGATAGGAAGGATAAGGGATGAATGTATATCTCTAAAGATAATATATTTCGTATACGATTTTCTAAGTAATATCAATTATACACATAATAATGTATTGTAATTAATTAATCTAACTAATTATTGAATTAGTATTTAACATTTCAAATTTGTATTTAAAAAAAATAGGGCAAAAATCCGGATCGTTACAAAAAACCCGTAGTATGCACACATAGCACAGCTTGGTAGTATTACATGATTTTGCTAACTCTAGAATTCTCATTCAAGAAAAATTATAAACTTCACAATTATGTGCTAAAATGAACCAAGTAGAGAGAATTTTCACTAGAGGGTTCCCCTAGTTATTTACTTTAAGGCTTCAAAATTAGTTGAGGTACGCGCAAGTTGTTCGGATATCTACTTATCAAAAAAAGAAAAGTAGAGAGAATTTATGATTGGAAAATTTTCGAAATGGCACGTAAACTTTGGACTCAAAACCTTATAAACACTTGACCTTAATTTTATTTCATTAGACACATGTGCTTTAAAAAATCCCTTTTTAAGGCACCTGGCCGGCTGGCCCCATATTGCGTCCATTTTGTGACGAAAATTGCTGATGTGGCAACTTTCTCCTATTAACTTGCCCATGGGCTAAATTGGAGGGCAAACCACATTTGGAAATGAATTTGGAGGGAAAACCGTATCCCAAAGGATTTGGAGGAAAAATCCTGGAACCTTCTTTTTATTTCCCTCAAATTATAAGAACACCCCTGCAATTCTTTTCCATTGCCACCCCTGCCCTTCTTTTGCATTCTCCCTCACTCCATCACACTCTCTAACCCCAGGACCCTACGGTACCCTTCTTCCCCTTTCTCCCTCACTTCACAAAGACATTTCACCATGAACAGCAGCAGTCAGAGTTCAAGCATGGATGACAGCTACATGGATGACAAAGTCTGTATTCTCCACGCGCGGCAATCAATGAGTTGTTCTAACCTCATGGACTGATAGCAATACAGGTCGACGGTTTGCTAGTTGTTCCAAGGACTGCAAGGAGGGGTTCAATTAGGTGGGACCCTCCAATGTGTCATAGGTCTACGCAGATCATACCTGGGCTTCTAAGCCCCATTTCAGAACACTTTCTTAAAAAATAAGTACTCCCCCCGTCCCAAAAAAAAAAATGACAATTTTTGAAATTCGTGTCATTTTTCATCGCTTATATCTTTCAATCTATAATGTTTTTCATGAGTTTGAAAACATTGTATAATAGAATTAATCGAGAACTATCAAATAAGATCCACATTGCATATTTTTTGAGATTTATATTGAAAGATATAAGAGCATCCACAATGGGTGTGTTATATTTGTGTATCAAAATGTTTGTTAAGGTATGTGTTAGGATAAAAAATAGGTCTCACAAATGTGTGTTAACTTAAGAGTGTGTTAGTATATATATGAGTACCTCAATGGATTAGTTAGGAGTGTGTTAACTCTTTAAAATAATGTCAAAACAACGGCTATAATAAAAACATTTATAACGGCTATATCACCAATGTCATTTTTCTGTAATAAAGGAAAGGCCAACGGTCATGTTCCTCCCACTCCACATCCCATTTATAAGAATTATGTTAAGAGCATGAAATCTCATTGCCTTCTCTATTTTGCCTAAATTCTGTCAGCTTCTGCCTTTTTCATTGCATATAATTCTATTATTGATCATGAATTCAGTTATTCCTTCAAGTTCTTCCAGTAAAAGTTCATCTGATGACAATCAAATTACTGTTTCCCAGCCTATACACGACTAATGCAAAAGATGTTGAATTTAGTTGTTCCAATACACATGCTTGCAAAACTCGTACTTCCGATTCGAAGGAGATACATAAAGCGAGATCGAGAGGGAAGCCATCGACAAATATGGCAAGACTATGTTGCTGCGAATTGTACCTATCCGCCAGACTACTTTCGCAGATGATATCGGATGCGACGAGAGTTGTTTCTTCGCATTTTGAAGGATGTGGAAGCCTATGATGCATATTTTGTCCGAAGGAAAGATTGCATCGGACACTTAGGCTGCTCTTCTATACAAAAGATGACAGCTGCAATACGTATACTAGCATATGGATTTTCGGCTGATCATTGTGATGAGTACCCTAAGATTGGTGAGAGTACTGCGGTTGAGAGCTTAAAGCGCTTTTGTGATGCCATCATTGTGTTGTACGAGGGACAATATCTCCGCTCACCTAACGAACATGACATTGCATGGCTGCTTCATGAAGGTGAGGAGAGAGGTTTTCCAGGAATGCTTGGGTCTTTAGATTGTATGCATTGGGTATGGAAAAATTGTTCTGTAGCATGGCATGGCATGCATAGGGGGCATCACAATAAACCTACTCTTATATTAGAGGCAATAGCATCAAGGGACCTTTGGATATGGCATGCTTTTTTTGGAATGGTAGGCTCCCATAATGATGTGAATGTCCTAGATCATGCCCAAAATTTTGACAACTTCATCCATGGAAGAATGCCTCCGGTTAACTATGTGGTGAATGGGCACCAGTATACATTGGGATATTACCTCGCGAATGGTATATATCCGCAATGGGCAACCTTAATCCAATCCATTCAACACCCGACAACGGTAAAAAAGAGGTTATTTTCTCAAAAACAAGAGGTGGCGAGGAAGGATGTTGAACGAGCATTTGGCGTGTTGCAGTCCAGATGGGGCATAACACAAGGATCAGTCCGTTATTGGAAAAAAGATGACCTTTGCAAAATAATGAAAACTTGCATAACACTACACAATATGATCATCGAAGACAAGGGTGGCATTGATATTGAAAGCTAGAGAGCTCCGCCAGATGAGGCTATCTCCCCTCCGGAATACACTTGAAACCCCTAGGTTTTGGCCACACATGTCTTTTCTCGCCTTCGTAGAATCCGCAATAGAGAGACAAATGCAATACTTAATGTCGATCTCATGGAATATTTGTGGAATCATTTTGGTGATCAAGCTATTTAAAATGTTACTGTATTTCTCTATTTGACATTCAAGCTTAAGCAAAATGTTTTGGTGATCACGCAATTCAAAATGTTAGTCCATTTCAATATGTTTATTCAACACTTTGTTTAGCTGTGATAAAATGCTAAAGACTTTGATTAGTAGCCAAAATATAGAGAAGACTCTCCACTAGATCAGAATGGTTCTCAACAATTTAACCATAATTTTTCAACGTTTGACCTCAACAAAATATAATGACCCATGAAATCTAAGTTTTGATAGTGCAGATTAAAGCCTCTTCCTAAACAAAAGGTAGTGTAGATTAAACATTGCCACTTGAGCCATCTCCAATGCCGCCTCCTCGATTCACACGAGCCCAAATAGCCTTTTGTTGTGCAATTACCCAAGCTCTCCCCTCTTCTGTGGTGACCATGCTTGGATCTTTCAACATGATCTCTCTCTCAAAATTAATTTGATCTTGTTCACGTTTTGCTGCAGTCTTCATGCGCTCTTGCTCTAATTTAGCTTGAATTTTCATTCGTTCTCGTTCAGCCGCCATAAAAATCTTTTGTTGAACAAGTTCTTTCTGCTCCTTCCTCATGTTGCTGAATTCTGAGAAGATAAAAACCTTCCGACTGATCGCCCTTCTTCATTCGGCGTGGATTCTTTGCTTCTTTACGACCAGTGGGTCTTAGTAAATTATTTGGTCCATCATTGAGTGGTGATATGTTATCATCAAGGCTAATTGGTGCACCAACCGAAGATGGTGTTACCAGAGTAGAAGGATTAGAGGGACATACAATTTCATCAACATCAAGAGTACCTTCACGTTTCTTCCGCTGTGCAATTTTTTCCTTTCTGCGTTCTTGTTCTTGCATGTGATGAAACCATTTTGAGGTATCTTTAAGAATTAGCCAACACCCATACCACTTAAACTGATGACCATTTGTTCTATAATACAAATCTTTTGCAGCCTCAATCTGGAGAAATAAAAATAAGACTTGAAATTAATCTCCTTTCGATTAAATGCATAACTATCACTACAGAAAACTTACAGATTGTTCAGCATTACAGCCGCTAGTTGGATTCCTCTCGATTGATCGTTCGCAACTAGAATATTTGTTAACGTGTTGCTGAATGATCGCCCAACGGTGCATCAATCCCTTGCTAATTCTTCCCTTCTCATAACCCAATATGTTATTAAACTTGGCGCAGACACCGTCCCATAACTTTGCTCTTGCTTGGTCTGTACCAATAGCCGCATTTTCGGAGACGTGCAACCATGCCTTACAAAGAGCTTCATCTTCCTCCTTGCTCCAATTTTGTTTCCTTGCGGTTTGGACTTGAGCCTTGTTCTTCTTTTGTGATGTTGGAGATTGTAAATCACTACTGGAGGATTGATGAGGAGGGATTTGAGATGATTCAGAAAGAAACTGGTGGTATGGAACAAAGATAAAAGATGAGTTTAGTTCATATGGTTGGGACTCAAAGTGATCGAAATTATTCAGGTGAGTGGGATCCATTGATGGGAGGGATGGTTTTTAGCCTTTGGTGTTCAACACATATATAAAAAAACAATGAAAAATGCAACGGTAAATCAAGCTAACGGCAAGTTTTCAAAAAAGAAAGTAGTGTGCGCATTTATGTTTTATGGTTGAAGTTTGAATTTATAGGGATAGGACCCACTTATTGTTTGTTAACTTCTTTGTTAAACTTGTGTAGACACCCCAATCCGAACCTCGGAGGTTCTTTGAACACCTCGATGATGAAATAAAGGAAACGGTACCTTTGCAAGCTTGAATAAAGAACTCCCTCAAAACCCAAAAATAAAGAGCCCAGAAGCCCCAAGAGCCCAAGAAAGTCCAAAAGCCCTGGACTGGACCTGGAATACCGCGCGGAACACACCTGCAACGTGCGGCGTACTAAAACTTGTTACACTGCGCGACACTTATAGGTCAACCACATAGCATTTTAGGTAAAGTTCTGACTAGCTCAGAAAGCTGTCGGCCACACCCATTTAAGCCATAGCTACAAAATGGCTTAGCCAAAAATGCATTTTTGGCCCGCCCAGAAAATATCTCCACCATTTGAAATTCAAAATCCTTGGCTCTTTGCCTATAAATACACCCCTCCACTCAAGAGAAAGGGGCTTTTCTTTGGCCTTTGGCATTTTGCTCCATAAGCCTCTCTCTCTCTCCTCTTGTTTTTACACCCATTCTCCACTTCCAAGTCTTGAGAGTGTCATTCCCAAAATACATTCTCAAGACACTTTGCTCCATTTTTCTCTTCATCATCAAAGTTAATCCCTCACTAACTTTGAGATCCTACCTACTAAAACATCCAACAACCACTCACACCCACACTCATCTTTCCTCGCCCGATCTAGTTCATCCACATCCCCTCATCATCCACCTTCATCCATCATCATCCATCCTTGTTCAAGCTCGAGATCAAAGGTAAAAATCAAGTTTCCTTGGGTTAGGTCCTGTCCTGGCCCGGAGGGGACTCTTCTTTCGTCAGGCTTAACCCCCCTTTTTGGTTAAGTTTTGACTCAAAAATCATTTTCAAAAAATAAAACAGCTTCTGTACTAAATACACCACACCGCGCGGCACTTTGTTGCGTCGCGTGGCATAGTGTTTTCAGGCGCACGACGTCTCATTAGTTACTATTTTATTGTCCTAACTGCCTAGATCATGGTTGTCATTTGTCAGGCCTATTTTTGGTTATTGAGGTATTGACGTCAGATGCTTTCAGAACAAGACCATATCTACAAGCCATGTTTTACTTCTTAAATAACCTTTCTTAGATCATCTGGAGTGATCAGACGTATCAAAAGTTGTTTCATGACCACGGCTTGAGAGGTTCCGAAGTGATTCAATGGTTCTACATCTTCTGAAGTTTCATATAAATGTCGTACGTGATTTTCAATATGCTGGGCGACGTTCTGAAAGCTGATGATGATCTGATAACAGGAGAGGTCCTCCGAACGGTATAATGTAAAGCCGTGCGCAGCATTACATTATGCCGTGTAGGAGCTGGCTATGGTCCAGGCAGTTTGTCGGTGTAGCTTTTTTTTTTTTTTGTTTATTTCATCATCCTTATCATTTCTGTACAGGAAGCACCACAAGCACGTTAATGTGATATATTTCCCATGTCCCTTCCCCTCTTATTTGTTTATTAAAGAGTTTCATTTTTCAAAAGATGTATGAAATTTTTCCCCTTTGAAAATGTCTAGTAGAGACCAGTTTTACCGGGCGAGTGGGGTGCTTTATCAACAAAACCTTCGCCATTCGTAACATGGCTCCCGAACTCAAAGTCTCAACGTTTTTCGCTAGACCAAAAGCCTTTTCAAATGAGTTCTCGGTTTCTCGGATCATTCATCTCAAAAATCCGAGTGGCGACTCTTCTAGCGCGTGCTGGGCGAGGAGCCCAAGTGGCGACTCTGCTGGGGACGATTATTAATCAAAACTTGGGAATTAATACATAAATGAAAAATCTTGCAATAGTCTGTCAAAACAGCATGCTCCACGCTGCTGAAGAACGGAATGGTAACGTAACAGGATTTCGCATCCTACCAATTGAAATTGGGACTTTTACTATTGTTCACTTGTGTAGTTTTTTTTGAAGTATTGATTAATAGAGTGAGCCAAGCTTGAAAAATGTTTTCAAAGGGGAACTTTTGGTATCTTTTGGAAAATGAAATTCCTTTATCCTGTACACTCTGCACTGCACAAGCCTCGCCAGTGTGTTTCAGTAATCTTGCTCGGTTTACTGGTGACAAGCTCTCCCGAGACACCTTTCAACCCTCGACGATGATGAGTCATCATACTGTTCGACCACTGTCTTGCAATACACTTGACATGGGGAGTACATCTTGGCTCTAGTCCAGGGAACCCTGTTGAGACCCAAACCGGCCTTTGCACTTATACATAACCATAGAACCATCCCAACTAAGATAGGAACCTGTGGTTAGGACTTATGTGATATATCCTGTTTATGTGCTTTTTATTCCTGTACATACATATCATTCATGCATCATTGCATTCTGCAGGCTAGAGGGTAGGGCTCCCTTAGGATTTGATCAGTCTAGGAGACTTTAAATCCATGGAGTTTGAAATACCTTTGGTGTTTGCCATGCTCGAACGGCTCCTTTGGTCCAAGACTAACCTTAAGTGTGTACGTATTTGGATTCTGGCAATCATATTGCTCTGCCTCGGATGGTTAAGTAAGGAGATTGGCTGTGGTTCCGAAATATTCAGAATTTAACCTGCCTGACAGCACCTACCCGGATTGTCGAAAATCTTCTGTGCAAACACCTTAAGTGAGGTCCGGATCACGGTAGGTCTTAGGCCTAGTTTCTAGAGGGCACGAGGAAGGGTAGACTAAGTATCTGTGATGAGTCATGAGTTTTCCCTCTTGCTTTACTGCCAGTTCTAAAACATTGGTCGCCTACGAGAAGAAACTGTACCCAATTGGTTTCGCCTCCTCCAAAGACTGGTTCGCAAAGGCACCCTGGAAGGCACTCAGTTATTTGAGGTTCAGGTAGTACAGGAAGAGCAACCGTCAATAGAAACACCACAAGAACCGTTAGCAGAGATACCACTTGAAAACCCCTTACCAATGGCTAACCAAGGAGATGGGGTAGAGGAGTTTAGGCAAAACATGGCAACCTTAGATACTCAGTTTAAACAGTCCATTGCCAATATCGATGCACAGCTCAAGGCTACCGTCGTGTCCATGAAGAATGACATAATCATGGTGATGGAGGCCATGTAAGAAATAAGTGATAAGCTTCAAACCAAACCTCGTCCATAACCCGAGCTGGCCAAAGAAGAAACGCCAGCTATGGATCCTAAGCTGGCCGCTCTCGTTGCCAAGATTAGCAAGCTAGAGGAGTCCGTTCAAGAAACCAGGCGACTTGGGAAAGGAGAGGTCGACATGAACAAACTATGCTTATTCCCGAATGCCAAATTACCAGAAAAGTTCAAAGGTGTGGACTTTGCAAAGTTCGACGGCACCGGTGATCCAAAGGCGCACCTTCAGGGGTATGCTGGATCCCTTACCACGCGAGGAATTGAAAAGGAAGCCATGGCACAGCTATTCCATGAGTCTCTGTCCGGTCCAGCCTTGCAATGGTTCCTTACTCTCGAGGCATCTAAGAAAAGGACTTGGGAAGATATTGGGACAGCCTTCGTAGCTCAATATGATTTCAATGTTGATCTAAAAATGACCACGAGAGAGCTGGAGAGTACTAAGATGGGTGAGAAAGAAAGCTTTTTCGATTTTGCGAAACGCTAGAGAGCCAAGGCTGTCCAAATGCAAAACAAACCGGATCTTAAGGAGCAGATACGAATCATAATAAAGAACTTGCCAAGTTCATTTGCCCCATGCATGGTTCTTTCCCAAGCCGCGCCAAATCAGCACCCCCAGATCTACTTTACTCAAGAAACTCGCAGAAGTCGGGGTACTGAAACCGCTCTCGCCACCACAAACTATTCTAACAAACCTAAACCAAAGTGTTTATTGTGAATTTCATCATATGTCTGGCCATACCACCGACAACTGCATTCGCCTTTGTCATGAGATCCAAAACCTCATCGACAATAAGGTGATTGAAACCCCTCCTCCAAATAAACCAAATACCGTCTCAAACCCCTTACCACAACATAATACCCCTTTTCGTATTAACCAAATCACCTTAACCCCAAAAAAAACCACCCAAGATTTTAACCCAACCTTTTTCATTACCCCCGATACCGAACCAAAGCCGGCTGTGAAAATTCCTGAAGAAATTGCTCGCTACTTCCTAGGGGAATGGGAAAACACATGGGGAGATCTCATTTCTGATTGGGAGGAATTCGAAGCAGCCAGCTTCCGGACGGATGCTGAACCACCATTCGGGCCTGCATGAGAAGTTGATTGGCAGAATGTTTATGCTGACCCCCTTGATGGGTTTTCTCTATACATGATGTTCGAAGGGCAAAACGACGACTATTAGATCCCTCAAGAAGTTCCAGAGTGGGGATGGGATCCAACCCCGAGTGAGTATCAACTTTTAAACATGGATGACCCGCTGGACTTGTTTTCTCTACTCGCAATGTTCGCTAAGGAATACCAACCTGAGATGCCAGCCTATGGTTGGCTGGGGCCTGTCCCCCTTTACCCAAGCTTTTACAATGAACCTCCAAAACCTGAGGAAGAGGTGGCTAGTAGTGAGTTTAACCCCATGGATTACATCGTGGAAGAAGCAGAATCAGAACCCTCGGTCACCTTCCCGAAAGACGTCGATGTCGCCATGATGAACTTATGGGAAGACGAACTAGGAGCCAAACCATGGGCCAGCTCTGAAGTTATCAACATAAAAGTGGAAAATGAGGAATGGACTGTGAACAGAGCAATAATGGAAGCTGAACAATGGAAACCAGAAGATCTTTGGGAAGATTTGGTTATCGTCGATTTAGCATCCAACCTTCAAGAAACATCCATCGGAACCAAGCGCAAGGCCCCAATCGACTTATGGAGTGAAGAATCAAAGTACCGCCTGATCGATCAATTGACTAGGAGTGGCCGTTTCTATCAACCTCCTAACCTCCAAATTGGAGAATCCTCTAACCCCGCAGCTCCACCAGTCAAAGAGCCCTCAAACCCTTTCACTCCCCCGACCAAAAACACTTTCCAACCTTCCGCCCACCAGCCAAAGAACCTTCCCGTCCTGAGAAAAACCTTGAAGGGATGGTCAAGCAACAGCTCAAACAGACTCAAGCTAAAATGTCTGTTTGGGATGTGCTTGTTCATTTCACTCGACATCGAGAAGGACTCATCCAAGCCCTCTCCCACTTGAAAGTTCCCTCCAATATAACCCCAGATGAGCTTGTGGCACTCATTAAAACCATACCCATCAAGCATGCCATAATCTTTACCGACCGAGATCTGCCTGCCGAAGGGACAGATCACAATAAGCCACTCCATGTCACTATAAAATGCCATGGCAAATGGGTCCCAGTGATTTTAATTGACAATGGTTTAGCCATCAACGTTTGCCCACTCCGTGTTGCTTACTACTTGGGGTACAAAAATAAGGACTTCTCTTCATCAGAAGTCAATGTCCGAGCATATGACAACACTCGTTGCGATGTGGTTGGAACCCTCACGCTCCTTATGACTTTTGGATCCTATCAAACTGAGGTGGAATTTCATGTGGTAAGTATCCCCGCTTCTTTCAATTTGTTGCTAGGAAGGCCTTGGCTGCATCGACCAGACATTGTGGTTGTACCCTTCACTCTTCACCATAAAATCAGTTTAGGACTTGAGACCGGAATGCTCACCATTCACGAAGACTCTGGGATCCGCGCACCTATTGAAGACAATGCCCCACTTTTGGAAATCCAGCATGGGGAAGAAGACATTGCTCTGGCCGGTTTCTCGTTGGATACTTCCAATACTGTCTTTTCAGTCAGGATCGATGATGATCTCGTCATTAGCAATGTTGCCATAAAGATAATGAAAGAGATGTCCTACATGCCAGGTCTAGGATTGGGAAAGAACCTGGAAGGGCCCGCGAAGTTTGAGGCCCGCGGAATACCCATGCGCACTACCGGTCTTGGTTATTCGCCCTCAAATGACAGTAAGACAAACAAGGGAGATAGATTGGAAGACTATTTTGTTAAAGAGAAAGCAAAACAGGTCTATCAAGGTCAGCCAGAACCATTTTAGGATAAGGAAACTAATACTCTGCTGCCAGGGTTTGAGATATTCGCCAACGATGTTTGGCCAGAAAGCGAGGAAGAATTTAAGGCTAAAAATGTACCAGGGAAGCCAACTGATTGGATTAAGGTCTTTAACATGGGGAGTCTAGCGGTCCTGTTCAAGGAGGACGAGCCAATGGGTACAGTCATAGAAGCTGAAGTGTTAATGCTGGGATAGGAGGTCCCCGAAGACCCAACTTCGCTCATCATGGATGCCGCAAGAGATTACAAGAATTGGACTTTCATACCAAGTGTAATATGCCAAGGGTCTGACGCTCAGTCCAAATCTGAGTCCGAGTCTTTCGAGTCTGTTGAGTCAGAGTTGGTGCCTCTTGGCCCCACTCCTCATGGTCTGTACTTTGAATTTGAGTCTACCTGTGTGTATGGTGCCCCAGAGGCTTTCGCTAGTGATGAAATAAATGAATCTGATTCCACTTACTTCTCTGACTTTAGAATAAATTGTGTCAACCCTGATGATTAAGAGATCGATTTCGATGGGGATGTCCCTAAAGAAATCTGATCCCTAATCGAAAGGGAAGAGGAAAGGCATGCTCAGCCTGTAAAAGAAGAAATTATTTTAATAAATTTGAGGGACATGGGGGATTTCTGAATGGTTCTGATTGGTTCCGCGTTGTCTGCCGAAGAGCGTCAAGCTCTCACAAGTTTGTTGAAAGAATTCGAAGATGTTTTCGCGTGGTCACATGCGGACATGCCCAGAATCGATCCCGAAATTGTGGAGCATCAGATTCCCCTTTACCCCCATGCAAAACCCGTAAAGCAGAAACTGAGACGTATAAGACCTGATTGGGTGCTTGAGATAAAGGAAGAAGTCACTAAACAGATCAATGCAGGGTTTCTAATGGTAACTGAATACCCTCAATGGGTCGCAAACATTGTACCCATCCCTAAAAAGGATGGTAGGATTAGGGTCTGTGTTGATTTCAGGGACCTCAACAAAGAAAGGCCGAAAGATGACTTCCCATTACCACACAATGATGTACTGGTTGACAACACTGCTGGGCATGCCTTGCTTTCCTTCATGGATGGCTTTTCAGGGTACAACCAGATCCTAATGGCCCCAAAAGATCGGGAGAAAACCATGTTTGTCACTAAATGGGGAACCTACTGCTATCGGGTGATGCCTTTCGGACTATAGAACGTTGGATCCACCTATCAGCGAGCCACCACGACCTTGTTGCACGACATGACTCACAAGGAAGTGGAGGTCTATGTTGATGACATGATCGTTAAGGCCAAGGAATGAGAAGGGCACCTACTTGTGCTCAGAAAGTTCTTTGAAAGAATCAGAAAGTACAGGATGCGCCTTAACCCAGCTAAATGCACGTTTGGAGTCACAGCCGAAAAAATGCTCGGATTCATGATTACCACCCGCGGTATCGAGATTGACCCGTCAAAAATCAAGGCGATTCTGGAGATGAAGCCGCCACGCTCCAAAAAGGATGTGAGGAGTTTTCTCAGCAAGGTACAATTTATCAATCAGTTCATTGCCAAACTAACTTCGACCTGTGAGCCAATCTTTCACCTGCTCAAGAAGGGTGTGCCATTCAAATGGGACGATAAGTGCCAAAAAGCTTTCGAAGCAATCCGAGCTTATTTACGAAGTCCTCTAGTGTTGACGCCCTCTGTGTCGGGAAAATCTTTGATCCTATACCTGTCAGTCACTCCCTCCTCTATGGGGTGTATGCTGGCACAGGAAGGAGACGATGGGGTTGAAAGGGCTGTCTACTATCTGAGTAAAAAGATGGTGGGATGTGAAGAGCGTTATACTCCATTGGAGAAAACGTGCTGGTCACTCGTTTGGGCTTCTAAAAAGTTAAGACATTATATGCTAGCCTACCCAGTAAAGCTGATTTCTCGAATGGACCCTCTCAAGTACTTGTTTGAGAAATCAGCTCTCACCGGGAGGATGGCACGATGGTTACTAATGCTAGCGGAATTCGTATTAAGGTATGTCACTAGGAAATCCGTAAAAGGAAGAGCTGTTGCTGAATTCCTGGCCGACTGCCTAGTCGAAGGAGGTGAAGATGCCGAGTTTCAGTTTCCCGATGAAGACATAATGACTCTAGCTGATGATGTTTGGAAGTTATACTTCGATGGCGCTGCGAATCAAAAAGGGTTTGGAATTGGCGTGTTGTTAATAGCACCCGACGGGTCTCACATCCAGCTCGCCTTCAAGCAAAATTTTGAGGTCACCAACAATCAAGCAGAATATGAGGCTTGCATTGTAGTTATAGAAGCAGCAATCGAAATTGGTATAGAGAAATTGGAAGTGGTGGGAGATTCTAACTTGATAGTGTCATAGGCCAACGGAGACTGGAAAGTCAAGGAGGAAAAACTGAAGCCATACCATCAGGACCTCGAAGACCTCATCCCCCATTTCAACAAGGTGACTTACTGAGGCTTGAAAATCGATTTGTAGATGCCTTGGCAACTTTGGCATCCATGGTCGAAATCCCTCTCGGTGTGAAGCTAAGGCCAATTGTGATCGAACAAAGGGAGACATCAGTATACCAGCATGTCATGGCTGTGGATGAGCCCGATGATGGTCACCCTTGGTATTACGACATTTGAAGATTCGTGGAAAGAGGAGAATACCCCATTGAAGCAAGCAAGAAAGACAAAATCACCCTCCAGAGGATGGTAGATCAATACATCATCTGCGGAGGAAATCTATATCGAAGGTCGCACTGCAGCATGCATAAGTTATGCATCCACGGCGCGGAGGCGAGAAGGGTGATGGAAGAAATCCACGAAGGTGTGTGTGGCCTCACATGAATGGCATAATGCTTGCCAAGAAGATCGTTTGGCAGGGATATTTCTGGTCTACCATGGAGACAGAATGTGTGGAATACGTACGACGATGTCACAAATGCCAGATCCATGCCAACCTCACGCATGTCCCGTCATCCGAACTATATCAAATGACCTCACCATGGCCTTTTTCAGTATGGGGAATCAATGTCATTGGAAGGATTGTACCAGCAGCATCTAACGGTCATAAATTCATCTTGGTGGCCGTCGATTACTTCACGAAATGAGTAGAAGCTGCTTCTTACGCCATGTTGACCGCCGTTCAAGTTGCGCACTTTATCAAACAAAACATCATCTACTGATACGGAGTCCATCAGGCGTTTGTATCTGACAATGGGGTTCATTTGAACGGAAGAGCCAGGGAAGATTTGGATGAGTTTCAGATTCAAGTACACAAGTCAACCACCTATCGGCCGCAGACCAACAGAGCCGTAGAAGTGGCTAATAAAACAATCAAGGCCATCCTGGAAAAGACCATTCAATTCGCAAGAGACTGGCATGTGCAGTTGCCGCTAGTTTTGTGGGGATATCGCACATTCGTACGTACACCAACAGGGGTAACCCCTTACTCTTTGGTCTACGGTATGAAGGTTGTACTTTCCATTGAGTTGGAAGTTCCATCTCTTCGAACTATGATCGAGTGTGAGGTCCAGGAGGCAGAGTGGTTAAGCAATCGATTTAAAGAGCTCATGTTGTTCAATGAACGCTGGTTGAGGGCTCTCTATTATATTCAAGGGTATCAGAGGGGAATTGTATGCGCATTCAATAAAAAGGTGAAGCCTAAGGACTTGTCAGAAGGTGATATGGTTTTAAAGGAAATCCGGGCACCACTTTACGATCAGTGTGGAAAGTTCCGACCGAAGTGGTCCGGGCCATACATTATCAAGACCATCCTATCCGGAGGAGCTACGCAGCTCATTGACTTGGGCGGAAACGAATTTTCAACTTTGGTCAACCTGGATCAACTCAAGCGCTATTATCCCTGAGAGAAGCTTGCTGGGCTAAAAATCGCAAGGGCGGGCAGACCCAGGCAAAAGTTAGAGCAAAAGCCTGCTAGGATGAAAACCCGTAAGGGCATCCTAGGCAAAAATTAAGGCATGCAATAAATGAGTTCGCTAGACCGAAAACCCGAAAGGGCGGTACTAGGCAAAATTTAGAGCACAAAAGGAGAGTGTTAAGACCAGAGCGAACCTTAACCTGAACTACGTTATGACCTTATTCCTTTGCCATAAGGATACGTAGGCAGCCTTACTCTGAGACCCAGTGGTCAATCAAAATAAAAATTCAGGTTGCGAGAATTCAAAACACTGAATCAAAGAGGGAGAAACCCTCCACGACTCATTTTATTACAATGATTGCTTCTAATACATAAGGCTGAGCATGATTTTCAAGAACAAAAAGCACAACATGATGAAGATAGGGTCCGCAATTTATTCCATAGTCAGGGTAGTAGGATTGAGTCAGTTTCTTTGAGCTCTAGCCCTCGCGGCAATATCTCTCCTAAGCCACTTTCGGTAGCTCCCGCGAACCATCACGGACGGATAAAGGTGTGCATCGGTCACTTCACGAGTTCTCCAGAACCACTGATAGTTACAAACAATGGAATGGCAAAACAAGGGCAGAACAACATCGACCATAACCTCTGCAGGTGTAACGACTCTAATTTTTATTAAATAAAATTTCATTTTTAATGTTGTTATTTCCTTTTATTAATTGACATTACTTTAAATATTTCTTTTAATTCCATTAATTCGTCATAATTAAGTTTTAGTCCTTTTAAAATTCTTTCTTTTGATTAAAAGCCTTACTTGACTAGTAGAGTTAATTTCCAACCGACTAGTTGGACAAACCAAACTACCATTTCTCCTAGTTACACTTCCCGAACCCTAATTGGACCTTTTTGACCGTCTTGGAGCCTTTTGAACCCCCCGAAACCCTAATTGTACCCTTAGACTTTTAGGGGTAATCATTATACCCCATGACAAGTCATTTCAAACCCTAATTATAACCCATATTCATTTACCCTTTGGTCCATAAATGCTAGGGAATTTTTCGACCATTGGTCATTGTTTATCAAGTTGCCAATAAGGCTTTGATTTGACCATACAAAATTATGGGCCAAGGAAGCTCATCATTTTACTTCCAAAACTAGTTAACCTAGCCATGCATGCATGCAACCCTAGGATTTTAGCCTTAAAAACCTATTAAACCTAGACTTACTTTCCTAGACACACATATATTTACATGTACACATATATACATATATATATGTACCAGAGAGAGAGAGAGAGAGAGAGAGAGAGAGAGAGAGAGAATCCGAAGGAGAGAGAGAGGAGGGAGGCCGGATGGGGAGAGAGAGGGAGAGTGTGTGTGTGTGCAAACTTTGGACACTTACACAAGCTACCACTTGACAACCCTTGACTAGACCACTTTAAGTATAATCCTAGCCAATGATGTTATTCTTTCTTACAAGCCAACCCATTCTAGGATTTGACAAGCCATGGAACCTTCATTATAACCTAGGATTTGGCCTATTATTGGATTGACATGTGAGGAAAGGCTAGGACTTTGACTAAGGTCTTGAAATGACAAGACTATGAAGCAAATCCATGGGGAAAAGAGAGGAGAGGGAGGCCGGCCATATGGAGGGGGAAGGGAGCCAAGACTTATGCCTATAAATAGCAAGCTCACTTCAAGTTCAACTCACACCTTCACTCCCTTGCTTTCATTCCTCTCCAAAAACCATTTCCATTTCCAGACAGCTTACTGTCCTCCCACAAATCTTCCTTTTTCTCCTGCTTAAAGTAGTGTTTGGAACCAACTCCCTTCGGAAAAGTTGTAGAACACTTCGAAACCTTCAAGTTAGACCCAAGAACCATCCAAATCGGTGAAGAAATGACAAAGATATTGGCATCCGAAGTTCAGTAAAAATCTCGGATTCCTATTTCCAGACAGCATACTGTCTTCTCCTTTCTCACCATTTTTCTCCTGCCTAAAGTAGTTTCTAGGATCAACTTCCTTCACGAAAGTCGTAGAGCAATTCGAGAGCTTCAACTTCGACCCAAGAACGATCGTATTCGGCCAAATATTGACCAAGTTACTGCCATCCAAAGTTCGGTCCAGATTTGCAAGTTTCACCGCCCGTAGAAAATCTTCCAACTAGCTTATTCGGCCCCGACTAAGTTTCGGATCAAGGTAGATTTTCTCTACTCACTTCCCTAAGTATACGTAGAACCCTAGTCCAATAACTCTACGTATAGTATAGAATCTACGTTAGAAAGTAGCATGTTCTTGATTCAAAGTATCAATATCGTAGATAAGATTATCTATTGTTTGGTTTCAAGTAAATAAGCTTATCGTTTAAAATGCATGATTGTCAATAAGTTTATCTCACTAATGGAGGTATGAACATGTTGGATAAATGACTTTGTCTTAAATAAACATATGTTGTATTGAATTTCTCAAAAAGTAAGATATAACGATTTTCGAAAGATAAGATTTTAACGCTTGATTTGAAGTATTCATATTTTGATCTTTTCGAGCATACTTAGCAATATAGAATTGGATGATCTTGTTAGATTACAATGAATGATTTATGGTTGCGTATGTGAAAAGTCCTACCGCGGAGTCTATGCACGAGAACGAGACACGGAAATCGAGAAAATAAAAACATGACACCTAGGGTGTGGTTAACAAGAAAAATGTGTTTCGAAGGAGGAAATATTTTTGAAACTACATAATGACCGATTTTGATGGCATTATGTGAGATGTGTGTGTGAATGTGTGCCAATGGGAACCCGGGACGGCGGAACCATTGTGAGCATACTCGGGAACCCAGAACAGCGGAACCGAGGTTGGGTGTGTGGCTTGGTTATCCGCGGAGAGGAGCCAATGCAAATGTGTGCCAATGGGAACCCGGGACGGCGGAACCATTGTGAGGATACTCGGGAACCTGGAACGGCGGAACCGAGGTTGGGTGTGTGGCTTGGTTATCCGCGGAGAGGAGCCAATGCAAATGTGTGCCAATGGGAACCCGGTGCGGCGGAACCATTGTGAGGATACTCGGGAACCCAGAACGGCGGAACCGAGGTTGGGTGTGTTAAAAACGGATTTTGAAAATGTTGATTTGGTGATGAAAAGTGAAAATGGAGACACGGTCTACGATGAGTTGCGTAGGAGAAACACAGAAAAACATGGACACCAACGATACTTGAATAGTGAATGTGGATGTGTGATTGTTACTATTCGTCGTATATGATTTACTGTTTGTAAGTTATGAGTTAGTGGGTAGGGTTTACTCTATTGAGCTTTTGTAAGCGCATGGTGTTACCTTTGGTGACCCTGACATATTATATTGGTGGCGACTCCGGTATAATGTGTCAGACCTCATAGATGAACAGGGTGAACATTATACCTTGGAAGCTTTCGGAGCCGAGGAGCTGGCCAGAATGGAAGAAGAGGCGGAGTAGTAGATAGGAACCCTAGTCTACCCTCCTTTTGTTTAATAAAGTACTCTTGGGAGAATTATGTTATAATATTGAGCCAGACTCTATTTAGTTTTTCAATGAAATTGCTTCTTTAACGTACCCAAAATTGGGGGCGTTAGTTTTTCAATGAAATTGCTTCTTTAACGTACCCAAAATTGGGGGCGTTACAGCAGGGGTCTCCTGTCTAAGGCCGAGCTAACGCTAAATCCAATATGGGATATAGAAAGTAAAGGCCTCCAAACCAGCAAGGATGACCCACTGGGGGCCCATGCAAGTGCACAGTCATAGGAGGGAGATCTAGCCACAAACACCTCCACGAAATGGTCTCAGCTCGTAAACGCCTAAGGAAGTTGACCCACTCAGGAACTCACCTGTCCGCGAACTCAAAGCATCGGAGGGATAACAACCTACCCTCATATGCCCAATTGCCAGGAGGAATGGTTAGCACATTCACCTTATCACAAAGTCAGATCTACAAAAGAGAGAAAAACAAGTAAGAAACCATAGGAAGCTGAACCGAGCGTTGAGGTAAAATGAGATCGTGAGAAAGACTCGAAAAAGGAGAGTTGAGTGAGAAGCCAACCTGTAGGAGGAGAGGACTACCCCCGAAAGTCTTAGTCTCTCCAGAATGAACTTTATCCAAACCTATTAATGTCTCAGCCAAAACCATCGGAATCACGTCCTTTCGAGCCTCGATTTGAATGGCAATGCTGACCAGAGCTGAGCCAACATGACCAGTGGAGGGTATCAAAAGGTAGGCCGCAAGCAGGCACATGCAGAGGGTAGCCATGTGCCGAGTTTGATAAGTTATGTCCGAAAGATCACCGGGGGGAGAAAACATCTCAATAAGTCACATCACGTTGAGGCGACCATCATTAACTAAGTAGTGGGCAGCGCCGCTACTCAATCCATGGGCCGCGGATAAAACCTTGTGGATGCTCTTACGAATAGGAGAGATAATGACTTCTCCGGAGCCGAAACCGCCGAGGTACGCATGAAACTCCTCCATGGTGGGTCAAAGTTCTTGCTCGCTATAACGAAACACATGGACCTCGAGGTCCCAAAGACTCGCAACTGCCCTCAAAAGCTCGGGGCAAAGACGGATGTTGCGAAGGTACCTCATGGAGTAGAGGCCATGAGCCCAGAAGTTGAGCCAATCAACGTCCTCCATCGAAACCAACCATGGGCGGAGTGAACCAGTGAGCGAAAAGGCCATTGGGAGGAAGAGTGAGCTTTAGAAGAGTGAGACTTAAATGGGGTGGAAAGAATTTGGAGTTAAAGGTCTGAATTTATAGGAAGGATGGAGGAAGCAACTTCAACTTTCAAAGAGCCTTGGGTTTCAAAAGTGCAAATTTTCCATAAGTTTTGCATGGGAAAAGGCTTGGTCATAGCATGGAAGTACAATGCAGACATGCATTGGCTTTGAAATGCCTTTTCATAGGTCAAACTTCAACCTTCGTGCAAAATGCCTTGGGAAACAACAAAAAGCAGAGTGTCAGGAAGATAACCCCACGTGGCGTAGTGGAGCCACGCGCGGTATATTTAAACTAGAAAATCAGCACGGTGTAACATTGATATACCGCGGAATCTTATGACACAACGCACGGTATTCTGAAGACCTGCACGGTGTATCATGTCTGCATTTCTGCAGTTTTTGACAACAGGCACAAGGAATGGATTTGAAGCATCTCGGGGCATCCTCAACCACCAGAACACATTCCAACAAGTATTTGGGACTTTAGAGTCATTTCGTTTTGAGTCAACTCCCGAGATTCAAGGTCGTGGTACAAAAAGTCGATATAATCTCATTCTTAAGTCGTGTCAAAGCATCAAATTGCATTTTAAGCCGTTTCAAGTCACTTTCTTGAGTCACACAAGTCATATTGGTCGAAAGTGACTTAGTCCAAGTTTCAGCTCGAGCCCCGGGTCAAAATTCGAAGTCGTCACCTTCCAGAGTCAACTTTTTCCTAGTTTTCAAGCGTATTCCAAGCATAAGGTCAAACTTTTAGGTTACATATCAAGTTTCGAAGTCTGTCATAGTCGTATTCAAACCCGTGGCAAGGGCATTTATGAAAATTCTTGAGTAAAGTATCAATATTATCAAGTTCGTTCAATTACTTCTTCGATTTCTACTTCTATGTCAATCACTGCAAACCACGCATTGGACTCAGTTTTATGATCTATGGCTAGTTGTACATTTTGGTGAGTGTCTTAGTTATCCTATTCTCGTTCAATAGTAGCAATAAAAGAGATTGAATGATAAGGACATTGAAAGAACGATTTCTATGCATAAATTCCCAAGCATCCATGAGTCGAAATACATAAGTAAAATAAGGCTTGTAAGCTTGATGCACAAAATCCTATCTACCAAGGGTAAACAGGCACCCTACAAAGGGAAGCACGCAGGCTCCGTCAAAAGACAAAAAGCAAAAAAAGAGAAAACTCAGTCATCATCCTCATCTCTATCCTCACCCTTCTCCTCGTCCTCCTCAGAGACCTCGGAGCTGACAACCTCCTGAGTGCGAGTTACCCTGGGCACGGTACTACCGAAGGTGTCCTCTAGATCAATGTCTATAGGCTCCTCGGTCTCATCTGAAACGGTAATAGGCTCCTCCTCGGTGCCACCAGAGTGTCGCTGTCTCTTCGATGGATGCTGCTCCTGAGAGCCAGCAGAGGAAGCCTATTGCATAGGCATGCGAATAGACTTCGCCTATGCAACAGGCTTCCGGCATAGCCCTCGTGAAGCACCTCCTCTAGCCTGCAATAGCATTCATATAGCATACACATCATAATCCTGAATTAGAATAAGAGTAAGTAATAAAAACTCAAAGGGTTTACCATTGTCCCTCAAACGCGAGTCAGTATTGCCAGGGGATGGCGCATGGCATATTGACGCACCAGCTACTCCAGGCCTATCATGGTCGCTGCCATTTCCCTGGTGTACTCCTGAGTCACCTATGCGTTGAAAGGAAAAATCAGAACGTGCAGTGACAATAGCAAAACGTCCGAAGGGAACAAAAATAGGACATACCTGAGCAAGGAATTCTGGAGGCTCGACTGTAGGACGTGGCACCTCCACTAGGCTAGGGACTCCCTGAGCGGTCACCACGTCCACTGTCCAGGAAAGCGTAGGTAACCTAGCCTCGCTTTGACCCGCGCCGTCACCACGGCCTCCACCTCTTCTACCTCGATCTCCTCTCCTGCTACCTCTTCCCCTTCTTCCACTTCTACCGCCTCTGCTGCCTCGCGTCGGCTGCGTCGCCTCCAAGCGACACATATCCCAAGGCTCTGCATTAGGTACCGAGCCTGGTACTCGGTGTAGTTAGCAGTACAACCAGCACCCGCCTGAAAGAACGGCTTCAGCTTGGGGTCTGGTCTAGTGAGCCGCTCAACCTCTCCCCGAGTGTACTGACTCGTCCTCTGCACCAGAGGAGGGAGTGGCCCAGGGACTCAAAAAGCGTCCAGCCTCAGCGACTGACGTGATACCCGGTCACTCAGGTACCACTGCTAGCCGTAAGGGGACTTGAGAAGCACTTTCCCCCTTGTCACCTCCCTGCTTCGCGCGACGTAAGGGACCTCGAAGTGATCCCAGATCCGCCAATAGACCTGCCATAAAAAAAAGGAGCAACATCGGCATACTTTACGAATTGAAATGGGTATGGATGTAAAGGTGTGTTCGTACCTAGTCAGGACGCAGCTCGTCTAGAAAGAGACGGAAGGCATTCAGATTGTCCTTCCCCTTCTTCACCCTTTTATACTCCTTCGACCAGCGCAAGGCTCGAGGGAGTATCGTGTCATCCGGGCACGTGGTCTTAGAAGGGTACATGCCTAGTACCTCGTACGTCCAAAGCTGCAAGTCAAGGCATCAAAAGTTAGTAAAAGACAGAAATATGTAATGGAAAGCTGACTATTCAAAGGAAAGAGATTGAGATATACCTCCCAGACCCTCAAGTACCCACTAAGGCTCACTCCTGCCCCTCGGGAGAGAGATCCCATGAAGGCATAGCACATCCCCAGTGCTGCACCTCCCCAACCAAAACAAGCAATCTCCCCAACATCCCTCAAGGCCGGCAAGAGCGAAAGGTGTACTCGGTTGCGCCTGTTGGGAAACAAGGATGCACCGAGCATGTATAGCAAAAAACACCTCGCCATCTGCTCCTCCTGTGCCCTGTCCGTCAGGAGCTCCTCCATCTAAAACCCCAAAAGCTGTGCGTACTGAGCATCATCCGTCTCCGCCCTAAGTACATACCCCAGCATCCGCCTCTAGAACTCCGCACTCCTCCCCATCGTGGTGTCAAAGGGGATAGGGTCACCTTTGACCCTCAGACCGGTGATCGCCGCAAAGTCCAATGGCGTCACCATCATCTCGCCAAAAGAGAAGTGGAACAAGCTCGTCGTATCCCACCACCTCTCGGCAAGTGCCCTCACCACCTAACGATTGTTGCTCGCCCTTGTTAAAACCCCAACGAACTCCCCGAAGCCCGCCCGCCTCACTATCTCCCTCACCGCCTCGGGAAGCCTCTCCCAAAACTTTGGCATATCTGTCGCACCACTATAGCACGAGATCGGGATCGCCTGCTACAATAAAATGGCCATGGTCAGCAAACAGGCATAGCATGTAAGACAAATACAATATTCAAAGCGAGGAAATGAAAGTACGATGCATTGGAATTTGAAATGCAAATATTTAAAGTATACCTCGTCTCGCTGCAGAGTAAGGTGCCATTGAGAGTCCCTTAAAACCAGAGCCTCATCATACGCAGGCCTCTCCGACCTGTAAGCGTCCAAAAGAGAAGGCACCACTACGTGCTGGAAGGGCACGTAGGGAGCCTCGCCGTAAGCTCCTCACCCCTGTAAGGCCTCGGTCGCCTCATCTATGATGCTCCTACGAGGGATAGCCTCCTCAGCCTGTGGCTCCCTGTTAGCCCCAGTCTCAAGCTCAGCCCGAAGCTCCGACTCACGAGACACAAGCAAAGCCTCAGCGAGCCCAGGTACCCCTCACAAAGTCTCCCCCAGGTCCGCGAGGGACGCTGTCTCTAAACAGTCCCCTGCACCAATGTGCCGCGACGACCCTGCACCCGCTCCACTACCTAGGAACATGGCCGGTGTCTCCCGTTCCCCGACTGGCTCCTCCTCGACAACAGGGGCCTTCCCCAAGTCGGCCCGAGGCACCCTCATGGGAGAGGCCTTAGCCTCCTCTATCCGGTCCAAACCGCCACCACCCTCGGCCTCTGCGCCCCTCTCTTCCAAACCAATCGCACCCTCTGATCGGCCCGCAACCTCCTTTTCATTCCCTCGCGCCATTGCACCCGAACTCTCCGTGCTCTGGCCATAGCCGGCCAACACCCTACTGCCACCACCGTCGCCAGCCACCACAGTGGCCGAGGCCGTGGCATCCTTGGGCAATGCTGTCCGAACCGAGACCCCCAAGGTCTCTAGAGCACCCCCGATCGTTGTATCGCACTCTGGAGCGATCGGAGGTGGTGTAATCTCGACCCTCGATGGATGGTCACCACCGGGTACTTCCATGATCAATGTGAGAGGGTGAGAGTGATCAGGAGAGAGAGAGAGAGAGAGAGAGAGAGAGAGAGAGAGAGAGAGAGAGAGAGAGAGAGAGGGAAATTTGAACGGTGGGGCGTACTATGTACGCCTAACCTATATATACCTCCCCCGTGAACCAGTCCGTCTGGAATAAAACCCGGACCGGGTTCATAGCCTATACGCCTCACAACATTTTGGCTGAAGCGCCTGGCGTAGTGATCAAACATGCAGAATTCTTTGCTTTGTTACCTCGAGCGACCCTCTACAAGCTACGCGCGGCATTATGGGTTATTTTGACAGTTCGAGTCCTGGACAATTTCTGGACGTTCAAAACTCTGTTATTTGGGTTTGCTTGAGTTCGTTTGAGGACAGAAGAAAGATAACAAACAGTAAGAAGAGAAAGGGGACTTTTCATTTATAAATCCGGGGTTACCCCTGGGATTTTTCATTACATTCAAAAAAAATAAAAAACAAAAAGAAGAAAAGAAGGAAAATCCTACTACCCCCTGCTTTTTCTTCTTCGTCCTCCTTCTCAATTGCTGCCCCCACCGGACACATCGTTCGCTCCATCCAAATGGTCATCAGAACCATTCGGATTCCTCTCGGAGTCCTCCGCAGTATCATCAGACTCGCGCTCCGGTGCGTACTCTAGATCGTGCTTGTTATCCAGTTGGTTGAAGGCAAAGTCTTAAAGGTTGGAGACCGCACGGCGAAGGGTGCGGATGGTGGAAATCAACCTCGCAATTTGCACATTGAGTTGCTCGATCTCTTCCCAGTACGAGGCCGTTTTGGCCTCGAGGGCAATGACACGTGCAATAAGACCGGAATCCGCCATTAGACTTGTAACGCCCCTGAATTTTGGTCAATAAAAATTTCGTTAAATATTTGAATTTTATTTGAATAACTTATTTTCTCTTGAGTGGCTATATGATTTCTTGTTAGTTTTCGTCGTAGTTAGATTTTGGTCTCAACTAGAAATCCTACTTGACCCATATAGTTAGTTTCTAACCAACTACTTGGAGGAACCGAGCAACCAACTCACCTAGTTGCTAGATGAACCTTTTGGACCTTTTGAACCTTTGCCTTTACCCATTGGTCCATAATGGTTAGGGTAATCTTTGTCCATTGGACAATAAGCTTTTCATTATAATATTTGACTAAAAGTACATGTAGTCTTTTCAAAATCTTATTTTAAGTATAAAAGTACTTGTACTTCTTTTATCCTTTGGTCATTAACCGTTAGGGGAATTATTATTCATTGGGTAATAGCCCTAATCTTCCAACATGGTACAAAGTTCTATTTTTATAATCAAGATTTAGGTTCCCATGTACTTTTATGCATTAAACTATTGGGGTATATCTAAACCCTAGATTTCTAAAGTACTTTATTGATTAAACTAGTACTTGTACTCTATTATAAACTAATGGGGAGAATCCTAGCCTTTTTATTTAATTGGGGTACTTGGTACCACACCTATATTTAAATATAGGGCTTTTGTCACATGCTTTAAAGGACTTTGATTATTTTAATATAAAAGTTTCCTTTTAACTTTTGTCCATTGGACAATAAAAGTTAGGGAATTTATTATCCATTGGGTAAAAGGTTTAATCATTCAAACAAGTACATGAGTTTATTAAACTAGTCATTTTTCCTAAATTGCCCATGTGATAAAGTACATATATTTTATTATTAAAGTACTTATTAGCCTTAATAGCCTTTAAGGCCTACGATTCTCCTAAGTACTTTTTTATTATTTTATATTGGGGTTTTGTACCCAATTGGATTAATTTATTGGGGAGTTGATCTTCCTAGAGTACATTAGTACACTAGTTTATTTTATTTAAAGAGACATGTGCCTAAATGTAATTCTTTATTGGGTATTTGATTTTGTGAATCTTGTACTTTGTACCTTTCTTATTCTTTCTTGCATTTATATTACATAAGTGTACTTGAGAGAGAGAGAGAGAGAGAGAGAGAGAGAGAGAGAGAGAGAGAATGCCGAGAGAGAGGGAGAGAGAGAGAGAGAAGGAAGAAAGAGGAAGATTTGATTGTACCACTCTTGATTCCCATGATCTTCCTACATCTTTCAAATCCATGGGTGAACCTTCCTTCCTAGCTAAGAAACTAACCCTCCATTGTCCTCCATTGTATTTCTATGATTTGTTTAAACACCAAATCTTGTACAACTATTCTTCTTGCCCACCAAATCTTCCTTAAACCCATCCAAGGTACACAATCTAGCCATGCAAGCCTACCATTTAGCCTTTGATCTTCCAAGCAACCTATTGATGGGCCATTATGACACAATCCTAGCCTTTGTTAGCCTAAGATTTGACTACAAGCTAGACCTAGGTTATAATTACCTAGAAAGGCTAAAAGATCTTATTGATTTCATAGCCTTACACCTAAGATTTGGCCTAAGATTGGAGAGAAGGCTATGACTTGATTGAAAGGTTGGACTGACAACTTAATGGAGCAAATCCATGGGAGATATAGAAAAAGAGGGGGGCCGGCCTTTAGAGAGAGAGAGGGAGTCCAATTTTGGCTATAAATAGCACCCCATGTTTCTCATTCAACTCACACCTTCACCTAGCAACTTCTCTCTCTAGAAAAATCTTGTTCTTTCTTTGTTCTTTCTTTTGTTCTTGAGTTCTTCAAGAAACTCAACCTAAACCGCCACTAAACCGCCACCCGACCACCATTCGATCCATAAAGTAGAGTAGTGTTAGTCAAAAAGAAGTTTCGAGAGAAACTATTCTCTTTCGAAGCCCCCGAAGGCATACCGTAGGAAGTTACTCCGTCCGACCGCCGATTACCGTCTGTAAGCCGTTACTACCGCCTAGAAGAACGGTAAGGAAATCCTTACTTACTTCCTACCTACTTACTTACTCAAGTATAACGTTGTTGTTTTGAATTGCTAAGAAAGAACGGTAGATTCTCTCTATCTACTACTCCTAATTTTATGTAGTGCATCCTTACGTACTTATCTCAAAGTATTTGTATTTTTGATATTTAAGATGGTTATGAGTATGCATATATGAGTTGCTTGTATTACTTGTGGTGTGATAAAGCATAAGTGATTTCACTCCAAAGGCGTCCGTACATGTGGCGTTGTGCTTTGAATAAAGCATAAGTGATACACTCCAAGGGCGTCGTCCGTACATGTGGCGTTGTGCTATAAGTAGTGATTGAGCGTGATAAGTAATATAGAATTGGATGATCTTGTTAGAATGATTCATGATTATTTTGTCCTACCGCGGAGTCTTTGCATGTAACGAGACACGAGAATCGAGAAAGTAGAAACATGGCACCAAGGGTGTGATTAATGAAAGAAAATGTTTTCCGAGGAAGGAAATATTTTGAAACTACATAATGACCGGTTTTGGGTGGCATTATGTGAGTTGTGTGCGTATGTAAAAGTAAGATTTGTGAAAAACCCAATGAGAACCCGGAGCGGCGGAATCATTGTGGGGATACTCGGGAACCCGGAGCAGCGGAACCGAGGGTTTAGTTTTTTTCGAAAACCAATGAGAACCCGGAGTGGCGGAACCATTGTGGGATACTCGGGAACCCGGAGCGGCGGAACCGAGGGTTTAGTTTTTTCGAAAACCCCAAATGGGAACCCGGAGCGGCGGAACCAAGGGTTTTGAATTGTGGCTTGGTTATCCGCGGTATGGAGCCAATGCAATTGTGTGCCAATGGGAACCTGGCGCGGCGGAACCATTGTGAGGATACTCGGTAGACCGGCGCAGCGGAACCGAGGTTGGGTGTGTTTAACAAAGTGGTTTTTAAAGGTTGGGTGTGTAGCTTGGTTATCTGCGGTACGGAGCCAATGCAAATGATTTTGAAAGGTTGGGTGTGTAGCTTGGTTATCCGTGGTACGGAGCCAATGCAAATGATTTTGAAAGGTTGAAATGTTGATGCGGTCTACGATGAGTCGCGTAGGAGAAATCCGGAAATCTTGGACACCAACGATAGATGATTAATGAATGTGGATGTGTCATTGTTAACTATGTATATACGTATCATGTGGAAATTGATGTTTTATTATAGCCTCTTTTGTAAGTTAAGGTTGGTGGGTAAGAATTTCCCTATTGAGCGTTGTAGCTCACGGTGTTGCCTTTTGGTGACCCTGACATATTATATTGGTGGTGACGCCGGTATAATGTGTCAGACCTTGTAGATGTTCAAGACGAACAGTTCACCGTGGAGGCTTTTGGAGCAGAGGAGCTTGCTAGGATGGAAGAGCAAGTAGAATAGTATTAGGAACCCTAGTTTCCTTCCTTGTTGAATAAATGTACCCTTTTCTTATGATGTATTTATGATGTAATAATGAGCCAGACTCTCTTTATTATATAAATGCCTCATTAACGTATCCAAAATTCGGGGGCGTTACAAGACTGCTTCGGAAGTTGGATTCAACGCGTTCTTTGAAAAGATAGAAGAATGTGGAGAGAATTGTAAAACTTTTGATGGTGGTGCGTAGAATGAGGCACCACCATCCTTACAAAGAGGCTCCAGTCGATGAAAGGGCATGCCTGCATTAAAGGGCACTCTTAAACCAGTTGACTGCTCTCGAAAATCGAAGAGTTGCATGGAAAATTGAAATACCGCGTGGTACCCCTATAAACCGCACGACATTCTGGCTCCAGAGGATTAAATTGTTCTTCTCGAAAATTGTTTAACCCAGCCACCAAAATCCCTTGGGAATCAAATATTCCAGCCGTTTTGCAGAAAAGTCTATTTAGAATGTTGTGCTTGGATTAAAGGGTTCTCTGAGACTCGTAGAATTTTTTGTCCCCCAAGGAATCGCCATATTCGCATTTTTCGCTATATTCGTTCTCTGGGGCTCGTCATAATAACCCCAGGATTTTACCAAAACTTTTCGCCTCTCGAGGGCTCGTCTCAAAATTTCACCTGTTAAAGGCTCGTCTCAAAATTTCGCCTTTTGAGGGCTCGTCTCAAATTTTTGCCTCCCGAGAGCTCGTCTCAAATTTTCGCCTCCCGAGGGCTTGTCTCAAATTTTCGCCTTTTGAGGGCTCGTCTCAAAATTTCGCCTATTGAGGGCTCGTCTCAAATTTTCGCCTTTCGAGGGCTCGTCTCAAATTTTCGCCTTTCGAGGGCTCGTCTCCAAATTTCGCCTTTCGAGGGCTCGTCTCGAATTTTAATCCCCTGAGGGCCTGTCACAATTTTAATCTCCCAAGGACTCATCTCATTTGTCTCATGAATTTTGCGACACTCAACACTACAGGCACCCAATCTTTTCAAGTTGGTTGCATATTTTACAATTCGTCCTCCGGGACTCATTGTATTTGCATTGTCCCAATTAAACTACGTTGGTCTGATCCCTGCATATAGGGTATGTAGGCAGCTCCTTGAGCGCGACCACCGTCATCATTTGATTGCATTTCAATTTTCATGCGTTTTTGTTCAAAGACTTTAGAGCAACGGATTGGGATGCCTATTCTTTAAGCATCACTCGTACCAATTAATGGTATTCGAGTTACGTTAAAGAGGGACTACTGTAGACACCTTAATCCGAACCTCGGAGGTTCTTTGAACACCTCGATGATGAAATAAAGAAAATGGTATCTTTGCAAGCTTGAATAAAGGACTCCCTCAAAATCCAAAAAAAAAAAAAGCCCAAAAGCCCTAAGAGCCCAAGAAAGCCCTGGACTGGACCTGGAATACACCTGCAACGCGCGGTGTACTAAAACTTGTTACACTGCGCGACACTCATAGGTCAACCGCACGGCATTTTAGGTAAAGTTCTGACTGACTCAGAAAGCTGTCTGCCATGCCCATTTGAGCCACAGTTGCAAAATGGCTTAGCCGAAAATGCACTTCTGGCCCACCCAGAAAATACCTCCACCATTTGAAATTCAAAATCCTTGGCTCTTTGTCTATAAATACACCTTTCTACTCAAGAGAAATGGGCTTTTCTTTGGCGTTTGGCATTTTGCTCCATAAGCCTCTCTCTCTCTCTCCTCTTGTTTTTACACCCATTCTCCACTTCCAAGTCTTGAGAGTGTCATTCCCAAAAGACATTCTCAATACACTTTGCTCCATTTTTCTCTTCACCATCAAAGTTAATCCCTCACTAACTTCGAGATCCTACCTACTAAAACATCCAACAACCACTCACACCCACACTCATCTTTCCTCACTCGATCTAGTTCATCCACATCCCCTCATCATCCACTTTTATCCTTCATGATCCATCCTTGTTCAAGCTCGAGATCAAAGGTAAAAATCAAGTTTCCTTGGGTTAGGTCCTATCCTGGCCCTGAGGGGACTTTTCTTTCATGAGGCTTAACCCCCCTTTTTGGTTAAGTTTTGACTCAAAAATCATTTTCAAAAAATAAAATAGCTTTTGTATTGAATACACCACACCGAGCGGCGCTTTGTTTCGTCGCACAGCATATTGTGTTCATGCGCACGGCGTCTCATTAGTTACTATTTCATTGTCCTAGCTGCTTGGATCATGGTTGTCATTTGTCAGGCCTTTTTTGGTTATTGAGGTATTGACGTCAGATGCTTTCAAAACAAGACCATATCACAAGCCATGTTTTACTTCTTAAATAACCTTTCTTAGATCATCTAGAGTGATCAGACGTATCAAAAGTTGTTTCATGACCATGGCTTGAGAGAGTGGTGCTGTTCCGAAGTGATTCAATAGTTCTACATCTTCCGAAGTTTCTTAAAAATGTCGCACGTGATTTTCAATATACCGGGCGACGTTCTGAAAGCTGATGTGTAACACCCCGATTTTTGAGAACGTTAATTTAATAAATTTTCCACATTTATTAAATAGAAAGAAACATAATGTCATTACAAGCCAAATTATCCCCAAATTCGTGTTACACTAATTTAAATAGATAAGGGAGGGGTACTAGGGTAACTGTAACGCCCTTGATTTTGGTCAATAAAAATTTCGTTCAATATTTGAATTTTATTTAAATAACTTATTTTCTCTTGAGTGGCTACATGATTTCTTATTAATTTCCGCCGTAGTAAGATTTTGGTCATTGGTTAACTCTCGACTAGAAACCCTACTTGACCAATCAAATTAGATTCCAATCGACTACTTGGAGGAACCGAGCAACCAACTCACCTAGTTACTAGATGAACCTTTTGGACCTTTTGAACCTTTGCCTTTACCCATTGGTCCATAGTTGTTAGGGTAATTTTTGTCCATTGGACAATAAGCCTTTCATTATTTTATTTAACCAAAAGTACATGTAGTCTTTCAAAATCTTATTTTGAAGGTAAAAAAGTACTTGTACTCTTTTGTCCATTGGTTATTAACCGCTTGGGAAATTATTATCCATTGGGTAATAGCCCTAATCTTCTAATAAGGTACAAGATTTTATTTAAATAATCAAGATTTGGATTTCCATGTACTTTTATGCATTAAAATATTGTGGTGTATCTAAACCCTAGATTTTCCTAGTACTTTGTTGAATAAACTAATACTTGTACTCTATTATAAACTAATGGGGAGAATCCTAGCCTTTTTATTTAATTGGGGTACTTGGTACCACACCTATATTTAAATATAGGGCTTTTGTCACATGCTTTAAAAAGGACAACTTTGATTATTTTATTATAAAAGTTTCCTAGTAGCTATTGTCCATTGGACAATAAATGTTAGGGGATTTATTATCCGTTGGGTAATAGGTCCATCTTTCAACCAAGTACATGGGTTTATTAAACTAGTCTTTTTCTTAAATCCCATGTGATGAAGTACATATATTTTATTATGTAAAGTACTTATTAGCCTTAGAAGCCTTTAAGGCCTAAGATTCTTTAAAGTACTCTTATATTATTTTATATTGGGGTTTTGTACCCAATTGGATTAATTTATTGGGGAGTTGATCTTCCTAGAGTACATTAGTACACTAGTTTATTTATTTAATGGGACATGTGCCTAATTGGATTTCTTTAATGGGATTTTGGATTTAGAAAATTTAGTACCATGGTACTTTCTTATTCTTTCTTGTAATATATATATATATATGAATGTACTTTTGCAAGAGAGAGAGAGAGAGAGAGAGAGAGAGAGAGAGAGAGAGAGAGAGAATGCCGAGAGGGAGAGAGAGAGAGAATTAAGGAAGGAAGAGGAAGATTTGATTGTACCACTCTTGATTCCCATTATCTTCCTACATCTTTCAAATCCATGGGTGAATCTTTTTCCTAGCCAAACTTAACTCTCCATTTGTACTTTTATGATTTGTTTAAAACCAAATCTTGTACCATTGTCTCCTCCTTTCCAAACAAATCTTCCTTAATCATCCTTAGTACAAATCTTAGCCATGCAAGCCTAGGGTTAGACTTTGACCTTCCATGAGTGCTTGACAAGTGTCAAAATTTGAAGTATGGAAAGAGAGAGGGGGGCCGGCCTTGAGAGAGAGGAGAGGGCCAAGGTTTTGCCTATAAATAGAGCCATTCCCATGCCATTCAACTCACACCTTCACCTAGCAACTTCTCTCTCTAGAAAAATTGTGTTCTTTCTTTGTTCTTTCTTTTGTTCTTCATGTTCTTGAGTTGTTCTTGAGTTCTTCAAGAAACTCAACCTAGACCACCACTAAACCGCCACCCGACCACCCTTCGATCCATAAAGTAGAGTAGTGTTAGTCAAGATTAGGTTTCGAGAGAGACCATTCTCTTTCGAAGCTTCCAAAGGCATACCGTAGGAGGTTACTCCATTCGACCGCCGATTACCGTCCGTAAGCCGTTACTACCGCCTAGAAGTACAGTAAGGAAATCCTTACTTACTTCCTATTACTTACTTACTCAAGTATAAAGTAGGTTATCTTTATTTACGTACTTATCGTTTGTTTAGAAGTATTTGTATTTTGATCTTTAAAGATGATTATGAGTATGCATATATGAATTGCTTGTATTACTTGTGGTGTGATAAAGCATAAGTGATTTCACTCCAAGGGCGTCCGTACATGTGGCGTTGTGCTTTGAATAAAGCATAAGTGATACACTCCAAGGGCGTCCGTATATGTGGCGTTATGCTATAAGTGGTGATTGAGCGTGATAAGTAATATAGAATTGGATGATCTTGTTAGAATGAGTCATGCTTATTTTTGTCCTACCGCGGAGTCTTTGCATGTAACGAGACACGAGAATCGAGAAAGTAGAAACATGGCACCTAGGGTGTGATTAACGAAAGGAAATGTTTTCCGAGGAAGAAAATATTTTGAAACTACATAATGACCGGTTTTGGGTGGCATTATGTGAGTTGTGTGTGTAAAAGTAAGATTTGTGAAAAACCCAATGAGAACCCGGAGCGGCGGAATCATTGTAGGGATACTCGGGAACCCGGAGCGGCGGAACCGAGGGTTTAGTGTGTTTTGAAAAACCCAATGAGAACCCGGAGCGGCGGAATCATTGTGGGGATACTCGGGAACCCGGAGCGGCGGAACCGAGGGTTTAGTTTTTCGAAACCCCAAATGGGAACCCGGAGCGGTGGAACCATTGTGGGATACTTAGGAACCCGGAGCGGCGGAACCAAGGGTTTTGAATTGTGGCTTGGTTATCCGCGGTACGGAGCCAATGCAATTGTGTGTGTTAAACAAATGATTTTGGGTGTGTGTGCGCCAATGGGAACCCGGGACGGCGGAACCATTGTGAGGATACTCGGGAACCCGGAACGGCGGAACCGAGGTTGGGTGTGTTAAACAAATGGTTTTTGAAAGGTTGATTTGTAAATGAAAATGTTGACACAGTCTACGACGAGTCGCATAGGAAAAACACGAAAAATCTTGGACACCAACGATAGTTGATTAACGAATGTGGATGTGTCATTGTTAGCTACGTATACATGTATCATGTGGAAATCGATGTTTGTATAACCTGTTGTTTGTAAGTTATGGGTTAGCGGGTATGGGATTGTTCTGCTGAGCTGTTGTAGCTCACGGTGTTACTTTTGGTGACCCTGACATATTGTATGGGTGGCGATGCCGGTATAATGTGTCAGATTTTGTAGATGATCAGGGTAAGCAGATCACCGTGGAGGCTTTTGGAGTTGAGGAGCTGGCAAGAATGGAGGAGCAGGTGGAGCTGTAGTTAGGAACTCTAGAACCCCCTCCATTTGTGTAAATATTGAACTATTGTGGGAGTTTTGTTGTAATAAGAGCCAGACTCTATTTTGAGGTTTTCAATGAAATTGACTTTTTAACGTACCCAAAATTCGGGGCGTTACATTAACTTCTACTCCTTTGGACGTCCATCTTCTTCTGCATTATTCTGCTCAGCACCGAACTCTTCCAAATTATTAAATTCCCCTGTACGTCTCTAAACTCTGGCATAAGATGCCAAGGTCACAAAAGTAACACCGTGAGCAATTAAGCCCAATAGCTAACTCTTACCCCTATGTCCCATACAATAACAAAAATAACATATAACAATTTATCTTTTCTAAAAAAAATTAGCATCTCAAAAATAATCAAAGGTGTCGGTGTCTTTTAGAGTTATCGCAGCGTATCGTAAACCGTGTCATCATTTTTCAAGTATCGATTCCACTTTGCATTTACTTCCTCAAGCACTAGTTCCGCTGACCATCTTTCAGGACCTACCGGGCTCCCAGGCTAAGTTCAGATTTTGCCACCCAAAGTACTGATTCCGCTGACCGTCTCTTTCAAGACCTACCGGGCTCTCAGTCTTTAATCATTTCTCATTTCATAACGCATACACGACACTAGTTCCGCTGACCATCCTTTTAGGACCTACCGAGCTCCTAGGCCACACACGCACACCCGAACCATGATTCCGCTGACCATTCTCTCAGGACCTACCGGGCTCTCATGCTCACACTCGCACACTTGAGCCATGATTCCGCTGACCATCTTCAATGGACCTATCGGGTTCTCATGCTCACACAATCATCAACCCTTTTACATTTCATTTCTCATTTCTTTTTGTATTCCATTTCTCGTTTCTCGTGTTTCGTACGCATGCATCATTTTGCACGTTCACATTATTCTTTCGAAGCTTGCTAAAGTTATGCGATAAAATAGATTTCTATTTTCATGCGATTCAAATTTCATTAACATCAAATACTATAACGACACATAATAAAGGAGTAACACCTTGTTCATAAACACACTTGATATTTTACAACTAAAGTTAATCACGTACACCAGTTGGTATCAAATTTCCATTACCTAGTTTCTAAGTCATGCTTTTCTTAGTAAGAATCAATAAATAATAGTGAACCAACTGTTCTAGCTACATAATATCATTCTAAGTTTCCAGGTAACTTTTCATTTTTATACAATTAGCTTAAAAATCGATTTCTTTATAATTAACAAAGATTATAACGATCATACTCTAACTCCAACATTTTCAATTCCAATCATCTGAATATTTAGCTATGATAACTTAGATTAACATCTTGAATTCTTTCAACAAACTAATATGCTGGTAATTAGAAAACTCTCTATTTTTTTTTATAGAACAATACTTTTTAAAATCAAACGAACATGTAGTACTACTATATTTAGGGGAGAAGGTAAGAGGTAGAGTGGCTACAGAGTACGTCGGGTGAAAATACGGGTGGAGTAAGGTCGTTTCGGCTCGACCAAAGAATAAAAAGAAAGTACTTTTCTTTTTTCGGAAACACAATATTTCTAGAAATTTTAAAAATCGAGGTCAAAGGGTGATTTTGAGTGGTGTAGGAAAGGCGGCAAGGTGGTGGTGGAATTGAACTAATCTCCTCTTCCTTTTCTATTTCTGGCCAAAACCTCTCTCTCTTTTGCTCTCCAAACTCATACGGGGTACTAATGAAGTATGTGAGAAGTGGATGATTGGTGGTGTGTGTGCTTGTGAATGTGGGAAGAATGTGTAAGGGGTTATGCCAATTTATACTAATGAAGGAAGGATCTAGATCATATCTAGAAAATCAAATAAAATTTAGATCATAATCTAACTATATCTCAACAAAATCTTATAATATCTAGTAAAATCCAAACAAATCTTAATGTATCTAAGTATATCTTAGGATATCCAATCATATCTTATCCTAATCATATCTAATAAAATCCAATGTAATCTTATCTTGGATTTTTAGGATTATGAAGTAGGGTTAGGGTTCTATAATAGTTGGGTACAAGGATATCAAGGTTCAAAATATGAAAAGAATAAAAATAAAAATCCTATGATATCATAGGGTTTTTAATGGCTAACTCCTAAGGTTAAATTATAATACAATCACTTTAATAAATGATAAAATGATTTTTAGCAAAAGAATTATAATAAAATATTTAATTAAAAAAATGACTTGAAAATTCGGGTCGTTACATGATGATGGTCTGATAAAAGGAGAGGTCCTCCGCACGGTATAATGTAAAGTCGTGCGCAGCATTACGTTATGCCGTGTAGGAGCTGGCTGTGGTCCAGGCAGTTTGTCGGTGTAGCTTTTTTTTTTTTTTTGCATCATCCTTATCATTTCTGTACAAGAAGCACCACAAGCACGTTAATGTGATATATTTCCTATGTCCCTTCCCCTCTTATTTGTTTATTAAAGAGTTACATTTTCCAAAAGATGCATGAAAATTTTCCCCTTTGAAAATGTCTAGTAGAGACCGGTTTTACCGGGCGAATGGGGTGCTTTCTCAACAAAACCTTCCGCATTCGTAACGTGGCTCCCGAACTCAAAGTCTCAACATTGTTCGCTAGACCAAAAGCCTTTTCAAATGAGTTCTCGGTTTCTCGGATCATCCATCTCAAAAATCCGGGTGGCGACTCTTCGAGCGCGAGCCGGGCGAGGGAGCCCACAACTTGATAACCATGCTAACACACTACTACATTTAGCACACTCTAACACACAAGTATTGTGGCACAAAAAATACAATTTTGTTTGTTAAGTCTTAACACACACAATTAACACACTAGTTAACAAACCCATTGCGGATGCTCTAAGGAGTTGAAATTGACGCGGATATCAAAACTTGACATCCAATTTGAGACAAAAGGAGTACTTATTTCACATTTTCAAATTCAAAAATAATGCAAATAAAAAATATTTTTTGATTATTTTTTACTGTATAAAGATCTTTCAAACGAGATCCATATTGTATATTTTTTGATTTTCGTAAGTCCATTTTTTTGAGCTTGAAATTACCTTCTTAAAAAATAAGGACTTATTTTCCGTTTTGAAACGGGGCAAGGAGGCAAACAGGCTGGAGAGGGAAGTGGAGAAATGTAAGGTTGCTAATAGGAGGATGATGATGCTGTTGGTTGGCACTTGGGTGATGATTGGGGCATTGCGGGTAGGGAAATTTCTGTTTTAAGTGATGGAGGTAGATGTAGGTCTGTTTTAGTTGGTTATTTTATGAGTACTTTTTGGTATTTTGATTGGATATTGTATATAAGACAAATTTTTTTACTTATTCTTTTTTTTTTAAATTGTGAGTTTCGATCAAAAATTTTTACTTTTCCGATTCCTCTTGCCGAGATAAATCAATAAGTCACAAAAGTTTGACATAAACTAACAAATGCAAAAAAAAATTGAATAGAGACAAAAAAAAAACTTACTGTTTGACTTTTGAAGCCAAATGAGACCTTAAGGCATCTCCGATCCAATTTTATTCCTCCAAAATAAAGGATGAATGTGACACATTGAGGGGAGATTTTATAATTTATTCCTTTTTTTTTTCATTTTTTTTGTACTTTTGGGAGAATATTTGAAGGACCCGCGTCCTTTTTAGAGTTTGGTCCTCCAAAAGTAAATTTGGAGTCCAAATCCTCCAAACTCTAAAAAGGACGATGGGTCCCTCAAAAATTCTCTTAAAAAGTACAAAAAGTGAAGAAAAAAGGGAATAAATTACAAAATCTCCTCTCATCATGTCACATTCATTCTCTATTTTGGAAGAATAGAGGTGGATTGGAGATGCCCTTAGAGCATTTCCAACTAATCTCTAAAACACAAAAATATAGAATGGATGTAATATATTGAGAGAAGATTTTATAATTTATCTCATTTTTTTTTACTTTATGAGAGAATATTGGAGGGACCCAACGTCCTTTTTAAAGATTTGGTCTCCAAATTTACTTTTGGGTCTCCAAATATATAAACCATACTCCTATTTTGGAGACCAAATCTTTAAAAAAATACCACTGAGTCCCTCCAAGATTCTCTCATAAAGTGCAAAAAAAGAAGAAGAATAAATTGCAAAATTTCACCAATATGTTCTCTATTTTTGTGTTTTAGTGTTTGGTTGGAGATAATTTTTAAAAGGGATCTACATAGCATTGCACTTTTAAGAGGAGGATCAGTGGGTCTATAAAATTGAAAGTTGGGACTGGCTGGGCATTTTCTCACAAGTCATTAACATAACCCATTAGTGGTCTCCTCGAACTCCGGCTGAAACTCAACATCTCCTCCCTCTCCTCGACCTCCTTCCTTAGCTCCTCGACCTCCCTCCTCAGCTCGGCGTCAGACCTCTCCAGCTCCCCTCCCGTTCCCAGAGCCGATTGATCTCCTTGCCGCAGCGTCGTGAAACAATTTCTTGTAAAACATGAGGTACATCAAAACCAGGAGTAGTTCTCTTTATCTCTCAAACACATATTGATATTTCCCTTTCATGTTAATATTTCCTGGTTGATGAATTCAAAATCAAATAATTGGGGAAGTCAATCTTGCTTCATCATATGTGCAATTAAGGATTTCAATAATAGCATTGAAGGGTAATCTAGCTGAATGGTGGTGATGAATCGTATAACATTTACTCCAATCTTGAATTAATTGGAACCTTTCTAGGACTTATGTATCTTGAGAATGTATCTTTCTCTGGACTTTCTCGCCGTCAAATATGTGCTAATAAGTTCATAAACACTTTGGAGGGAGGAGGGAGAGGAGCTTCGTGGGAGGCCGAGAAGATTCTCGATGCCGAGCGGGTACCACGTGGTGCCCGCTCGACGCATCTGGACCGTCCATTTCGGTTTTGGACAGTTCAAATTTGGAGAGAGAAAAGGAGAGAGAAAGAGGAGAGAGAATGTTTCAATTTGGGCCGTTAAATACACTTTTGGATGGCCTAAATGTGTTGCTCGGACACCATGTTAGCCGGGTGGTGTCCACCCAGAACCCAAAAATTTCTCGAGGCGGAGGTAGACTTCAAAGATTAAGATTTTAATATATATGTAATTGAGTTAATAGGCGGGTCGGGTTTGATTTTAAATAAAATGGGTCAGGTTGGGTCAAGGTAACTGAGTTCATAACTAGTCTGCACTAAATGGGTCGAAGACCCATTAAAAACCTAATTCACTTATAACTTATCCAATTTGGCCCAAATCTACCCATTTGACACCCTTGGGTATTATGTAAGATGGTTGTAATACCAAGAGTTTATGTAATGGCAAGGGTTTCTGAAAGCTGACATGTGTTTTGCATTTTGTTTCCCTCTTTTTTATCGCGTAGGCGTGAGCGAAAAATCAATAGTGTGTGTAGTATAAGTGTCGACATGTCAGGACTTGTCGATGTCCAACGTGTGAATAGGCGGGGGCATCTCGATCTGACTTCATATGTAATGCGATTGCATGTGGCCCAAAGAGTGAGACCACAAAAAGGTTCGTGTTTTTGCCACAACTAAGTGGACTTCAATATTTCCCAACCATGTGAGAAAGAAGAAAACTAAAGTAAAAAAAAAAAAAAAAACTTTTGATAGAATAATAAATTAAGTTAATGGTTAGAATAGAATGTAAATGGTGCAAAAATAAAATAAAATCCGAGATACTTGCGGAAGTAAATGGATTGGAAAGACAGTATTTGAGCTCAACTTAAAATTAATGGCCAATTAAATTCGCTTCTTCGGGGTCTTCTAATTTTGATAGGGTTGAGCCCAGTTGATTCAAAATCTTATTTTTAAGTCTCAGACGAAGTCTTTTTGTGCGAAAAGTCCAAAATACCTACAAAACATAAATAATAATAATAATAATAAGTCATAAATAACTATTAAGTGTAGATTGCTACAAATGCAAGTATGAAAGTCTTTTTAGTACTATATTTTGTGTTCATCATGTTGCATTACTAGTTGATTATCTCACTCGGAGGATGTCATGCGTCATTTATGGGCTCATTGGTGACCAGCGTGTATGCTGTTAACGAATTGAAGTATTCTTTCTCTCTCATCAAATACTCCCTCCGTCCGGATTTAATTGTCCCTAGTTCTATTCTAACCGGCTAAAAAATGGGTTATATCTTTAATCTGTAATGAATTTCATATCGAATATGGATCTTGTTTGATAGATCTCGATTAGTTTTATAATACAATATTTTTGAAATAACGTAAAACATTATAAATTGGAAGATATAATCAATTGAAAAGTGGCATGAACTCCAAAAAAGGACCATTAAATCCGGACGGAGGGAGTAATTAAAATGCGTACGTCCATCCAGCAAATTAACAATGAGAAATTATTATATGTATCCTATTTGATCCACTTGCTTTACTCTGAAGTAGGGGTGGCAAATTGAACCCAAACCCACTAAGAAATCCAAACCCACCTATTAAAAAATAGACCGAACCCAACCCATTTATTAGTTGGATTAGAATGGGTTCAAACCCATCTAACCCATTTATTATTGAGTCTTAATTGGTGTAGGGGTTCGATTTGACGTGATCTTGACCGTAGTTCTGGTTAGGTTCCTTCATCTGCGGCTCCGCACTCCTGCTGCTGGACCTACAATAAGTCACTAGGGCTGGGGTAGCCCAGTGACCCTCCGACGATCAAGTTAGATCTCAGGGGAAGAATGTAGATCTAGGGTTAGGGTAGGATGGTCTACCTCTGCAGGTGAGTATCCCTTTGTATTTATAGACCTAGGTTTACTTGGCCTCCAAGCTAGCGCGTGAAGGGTACTCTCGGGTAACTGCCTCGGATGACGTTATATGTGACGAATGAGGCAAAGCAGTTACGGAGCACATGGCAAAATCTGATCACAATGATTATGCTTGTCACACAATCCTCATGGGCCCCATCCGGCGTAACAACTTCTCTGAGGCGGCTTCGGGAACACTGAAACAAATACACTCCGTGCTGTTGATAATTACCAAAGCAAGCACAGGGGTCTTGTTACCGAGCGATAAACCGAACAACACATAGGGACCTTTAGCTTTTCCCTAACTGCAATCCAGCCCTTCACAGCGCATTGGTTCAAACCAGTTGGCTCGGCTACCAAGATGGTAACCGAGGCCACCACAATAGCCCCTTAACTTTCTGGAGCATCTCTTATTGGCTCTAGGGAGTTGACCCTTTTCGAACCACTATACCTGCATCTTATCCACTTAGGTTACCGAAGCGACAAATGACTTTGGTAGTTGTCGGGCTGCTAGCCCCAGTTTTTGGGGGCACGTGTCGATCATCGTCGAGGTGCCAAAAGTTGATAGCTGTCTCGGCACGTGCCGTGTCAGTTGATTAGTACGAAACGTTCTTTCGGTGACACATGTCATCATACCAATGGTTCGGTAATCTGGCGCTCTGACCTCGGGGCAGAACCTCCGCTACCGACTGTTGGATGAGGACACATGTTAGAGATCCAACGGCTCGGAGCACGATGCTTCATTTCCCACACAGCCCTTCGAACGCCCCTCTATAAAACAGAGAGATGGAGAGACGACGGTTACTTTTTCCTCTCCTCCGGCATTGAAACTCCACCACCGTTGCAACTTGCCTTCAACCAAGATTTCAAGCGATTTGACAACAGATTTTGGCACGAAACTCAGGTATGATGATCTCCAAACGTTAAACTTTACGTTTTGATCATTTTCTTTAAGTTTCTCATCATTTTTAGCATGCATTGTGGCTGGTCCACCGGCCGCCGTCATCTGGTTCATACAATCACATGGGCCAGAATCCAGATTAAATTTTTTTTTTTTGATAAGCTGATGATGGGCCAGATTAATGTCTGCACCTATCAGTCTGCATTACCAGGGAAGCCACTTCATGCTTAGTGGGAACCTATGTGTGACTTACAAGGCTATGTTACAGTCAGGGAAGGATCCAGATTTTTAACCAAGTGGTGGTGATCTTACAAGGCTATGTTTACTCAAATTTAGAAACTCAAGAGGCTTAGAAATACTAAGCTTATAATTTTGCAACTGAAATTTAATATGCAGTTTCTCTTACTTGGTGAGTCATGTGAGCTATTTAACTACATCAGGTGAATTCAAAGTCTGTAGCTCAGTTTCTTTGATAATGCACATTTTAATCAAGTTCGGACAATGGATAGAAACTGAAATAGAATACAATGCAAATTATTTGCCTCTCTCAGGATTTTACAAATATCACAGGGGATATCCATTTTCACACAAAAAAGAAGCATTCAACACACAAGTACAAGTAGAGCATTAATAAACAGTTGGAATTCATCAATTCATACGAGGAAGAAATGACAAAATCATCATGCGACTGACCTAACCACTTCTTTGAACGAAAAAGGGACTAACATAGTTTGTGGCATTCTTCTTACTACCTAAACATTGAAACTGAATAATAGCACAAACAAGAGGCAAACATACGAAGCCTACAACAGACGAAAACCAACTAAAACTTAAAACAACAAACAACAGGAACTTAAACCTACAACAAACTTCCAACTGGTGCACAAGACTTCCAACTTCCAGCTGCCTAGTCAAGCAACAACCACTACTCAAGGGTTTCGACCCAAAAGCGCCTCATGTCGGGATCCAATTGAACAAATGATTTCCTAAGTTGTAGGTTCTTGGCAAGCCTGTTGAAAGCCTTAAGAAACTGAGTTGGTTCGACAAACGGCTTGAATGAGTTTAGTATCTCAATGGCCGAAGGTTCGGACTTTGGATCAACTTGTTCAGTGTTTTGGATCTTAACAGTCTGGTACCATTCTCCTTTAGCTTTCTAACAGAATGCTATTTGCTCATATGCATGGTCCTTCCTAACCATCTTGCTAGGATGACTCTTACCACAACTCTGCCCATCATCTGACTTTCTTTTGCCCTTGGGACCTGAAGAGGTATCACCTTGCAGCCCTTTCCCTTTCCTCATCCTATGCATGAGTGCCTCCATCTCATCCTCCTCATTTGTTGTTATTGGCCCTACAGTTGAATCTGGCGCATATGCTCCGATTGCAGTTCAAGTCCTTTGGTTCGGAAAGGCTTAGCATCAGGGTGTACCTATAAGTCGAGAAATCAAAAGGGCCTTAAGTTAAAAAAACAGATTGAAGAACGTGAAAATTTGTTGTTGATTGGGTTGCCTAATGTGAAGGTACCTGAAGGTAAAGTTGCCAATCAGTGTCTGACATTGTGACTGTTCCAGTAGCCTCATCCCATCCTAGCCCTGTTTGTTTTACTTTTAGTGCCACAAATGCCTTATATGCCTTCTTCAAACGCGCAAATTTGCCTTGCAATTTTTTGGCAGTATATCCCCTACTCCTCAATCTCACTGTCATCTCTCCCTCAATGGATGTCCACTGCCTAGCCGTAAAGTTTCTTTCCTTCTTGCTACTTGTTTGTCCCTCTTTTTTCACCTCATCAAGCATTATATTTATGAAAGTCTCCACAGTGGAGTACCCCCACATCCCAATATCCGACAAATCATCAGCCATTCTAGCCTAGTTCAATCAATAAAAGGGTATATAGAACATGACACATTAGTTACCACTAAAATTCTTTATAGCCTAGTTTGAAGCAAAATAGAAAAAGGTCTCCCCTACTACTGTTTTGGCACATAGTAATGAAAGAAAACAGTAAGAGTAGTGTTGACTTTTTTAAAAAAAAAGTGGAGGTCCATTTTGATTTTAGCGGATCCTAAACTAATAACATATTCCACATATCACTTTAACCTTGGCTTGATCTAACCTTCAAATAGATGCCATAGATAATTTCCAATAATGTCAAAAGCAAAAAAAAAAAAAAAAAAACCAAAAGCCCACAACAAACACTTATTCCGGGCTAACAAGTAAGAATCATATACCACTGGTATGCTATTCTCGCCGGTGCACGACTGTTTTGAATGGACGGGAGAAGATGAATGCTTCTTCTTCTCGACTAAAACTTTACTTGGAACTTGTCTTGGAGGCGTCTTTGGAGAAAAAAATTTGGGCTACATAGAAACATCACAGAAAAGTTAGGAACATCACAGAATAAATTATACATAGCTTCAAATCAGAAAACTCTTCTGGAAATTGTTCACGTTTATAAATTAAAATCGAACTACCATACTGTCGATTGAATACCTCTAGCTTTTCGAATTTTTGTCTGTCGGAGAACCCAACTTCCGCACCTCACAACGTTTGCCCCAACCTTCTCCGTGGTGGTCTTCTTTGATTGCTTGTGGCTTTTACGAGCACGGATTAGGGCCATTTTATAGAAAAAGGGTGAGTTTGGATGAAGACACAGAAGACTAAATGGTATACCTAAGAGATTTGCAAATCTACTTGAATGATGGGTGTGACTAATCGTTTAGAGAGCTTTGTGCAGAGAGAAGACAAGGTTGAGATCTGTGCTAGTGGTTGAGAGTTAAAGGCGTGAGATGACTTCTCCAGCAAGTTACAGATCAGTAAAGGCGGTGGGTAGGTGTGTGAGATAGAGAGAGAGAGAGGCGTGTGAGATTCGCTCTGCATACTCTGCAGAAATTGAAGAAAAAAGGGGGTGAAGGAGATGAATATGACCGTTGAATCTTGCAAAGAGAGGAAAAAGGAGTGATGAAGATAGCCTGTACAGAGGAAAAATCATAGCAACTAGGGTTTGTGATGCAACTCGGCGTGGATGTGTCTACTCAGAGGTTAAAGAGGAGAGAGGAGGAAAATGTTTTACTGTGGCTCAAAATTTTATCTCACGAAACCCAGTTTTGAACAATGAACCGAATACGGGTTATGGGCTTTTAAACCCGAAACCCGGTTTGCAAAGCCCAACCGAACATAGCCTAGATGTCTCAAAGCTTCAAGAGAGCTTCATCCAACTCCTCCTCGCTGGGTTTGGTTTGATCGGTTGAAAATCAGGAACAAGTAGATTGGGGATTTATTGGAAATATGAAAGGTGGATTAGGGGTGGTTTGGGGTTCGGAAGGATCTGGGCCATTGATCGAAGACCCAATCATAGCGGATGAGTGGGGGGTGTCTGACTGGTGTGTGTGAGTATCAATTAAAATAATATTTTATAAGGATATAGAGAATTTAGAGAGAATTGGTGTAGAATTGAAAAAATTTTGAATAGGTAAAGTATAAAAAAATTTACTGTTCATAGCCATCTTTGCTAATAATTAGAGTACATGCTCTAAAACCACAAATATCATTCATTGAGGATCCTTCAATAATACTCTGTTTGGTTGCAAATTGCTTGTCCCTTTTAGCGACCGTGCATTTTGCACGCAAAAAATAACAGGTTTCTGAGATTTTTTTTCCAAAATTCCAAAAGCATGCACCAATTTTTTCATCTCAATGAGATCTTTAATTGGTTTAGAAAAAATGAAGTATTATCTTTTATATGCAATTGCTTTTCAAAAAAGGAAAATTGGTTTAAAAATGCTTACCCATTATTTTTTTGTGAACTTGCACAGTTTTCCCAAAATGACCAAAAATTTGGGATAGAGGGAATAATAAAATAAGGACCAAAAATTTGGGACAGAGGGAATAATAAGATAGGGACTGTAAAAGAATCTCTCGATGTACATTGATCGGAAATCAAACTCACGAATTATTAAACTAGGTCCTGACTAGTGGAGGGTGTAATTGGTCTTTCGGATTACTCAGTAAATTCTTTTGAACTCAATCCTTAAGGTAAAGTTAAAGAGGTCATTGACTGAAAGAGGAGTAGCTATTTTCCTTGAGAAATGATATTGGCACTCCAAAAATTGATGCAGGCATTCCAAAATTAGTGTAACTCCAAAGCCATTTTTCTTTGTTTTTTGAAGTGCCTGCAATAATTTTTAAAATGCTAATATCATTTCCCTCTTCATTACCATATCGTTTTCCTTTTTTCTCCGTAGTTTGGTAATCAACTCAAATCTCCCAAATCCAAAAGTTCTCTTGCAAGTGTTGTGTGGTTAATAAAGACGTAAACGTCATTTTGTTTGGTACGAGGGCCATGAGTTACGAAAAAGTCTAGGAATTGGTTGCCCTCCTCGTTTTAGGCGAAAAATACGAATCAATATTAACACCTTAAAAAACTGAATAATCACACACAACACGTTGTGTTGGTTGAGAATTTATAATGAACACGTTGTGATAGTTGGGACTTGGGGACTCGTAAATTCTAGGTCTCGGGTCCAACATTTTCTAGGTGCAATTAACTTTTTGTAATGCCAATTCATATAGAGTTTTATCCTGACTTCAATCGGGAGCTTGTTAGTGAATTGTGAAATTCATTCATTAAATGAGTCGAACTGTACATAAGTTTATCTAGACACCCTAAATTATCAAAACAATATTGAAGAGTTAGAGTCTGACCAGTGATAGGGCTGCGAGTCTATGCCCGTTAGTCTATAACATGACCTTTCTTAATAGTATGGAGTATATATGAATTTAACTAGCTTATTTACCTTTTTGGTTCTCAATGTGTTGGGTGAGTATCATTTTAATTACTCCTTCCGTTCCTTTTTTAGAGTCCAGTATTTCATTTTGGGTTGTTCCTTAATAAATGTCTATTTTGTAAAATTAGTGGATAAAAGTTAGTACATTCTTTATTTTGTCCCCAAAAGTATATTCTATTTTGAAAAGTTAGTGAGTAAAAGTGTAATAATGATGATGTCTCTATAGGGAGTAAATAGAAAAAGTGGAGGTAAAAATTAATGTAAAAGTGAGTAAAAGTGTAGTAATGATGAAGTTTGCTCAATAAGTTAGAGTTACGAAACTGAACACTTAAAAAGGGACGGAGGAAGTACTAATTATGTACCAATTGTATACATGTTGTCCTTGACGTTCGGAATTTGTGATTAATAGGCTCCCAGTCAAGACGCCGTTAACTTTCTTCATTTAATGCAAGGGCATTTTATGTAATTTACCAATATACATGTTGTCTTTGTTAGAAAATTATGCTAAAAGTCATGCTCTTGTGTAATTGATTAATATTATATTATTATTTATTAATCAATTTTATCCCTTTTTTTATGAGAATCTTTCATGGACAATGTTTGCATAATATTATTATATGTTGTATATGTGTGTCTTTTGTTTTACAAAGTAGAATGATTCGATGTGTAAAGCTCAGCTTATACACAGAAGATCAGATCATCGATTCTTGTGAAATATAAGATTTATTTCACAGTCTCTTATATTTCACAGTCTTAGATGAAACTGGACACACCATCAGTAGGACTGTAGTACAATATTTTAGGATGTCTGTTTTGACCACGGGAAACAGTCTAGTTTCAACTCATTGTGCAAGTACATTATGTGTATATTAAACGGGACCGCATTGAGATAATTGTCTTTGTACTAACTTTGCAAGACAATTAAAACCTCATGGTTATTATGAATGCTCACGCTCAATCCAAAGATTATATATATATATATATATATATATATATATATATATAATGTTGTTGACTTTGATTTATTAGAGAGTGAGATCCTTTCAGGGTCAATAGTCTCGATGAGTTGGGTCATAACATAATATGTATGATCGATATTAATTATTTTTTAGTAAGCTTATAAATTTCAATTATGTCAAACTTTGCAGTTGGATATTTTTATCCGACATATCGAATAAGCTAAGTGGACAGTCTCAAAAAATTATAGATATTGATTAAATATAATTGTCGGTAATTTGATTAAATCAACGAGTATCTGTAATCTTAATATGAAGAGATATTTAAGTATTTAGGCCCCGTTACTAACAGTGATAGATGGATGGAATTCGTAAGAAAATGAGATTATGATTGAGATTGATAATGAGAAGAGATTGATAATGAGTATGTTTGTTTGTAATGGAATTCGATGATGGGATTATTAATATTATGTTTGTTTGAGATGTGATTAGATGATGTGATTGGATTGATAGAAGAGATGGATAATGAGAAGGGATTAATAATGAAAAGAGATTGAGATGGAATTACCAATACCATCTCCAAGAGGGTATTAGCAATACCCCAAGTTGGGGTCTTAGCAATCCGACCGGATTCATAGTCCGGACCAATTTTGGAAAACAGACCCGTTTGATAACTGGACTATGCCTTGGGATTGGACTACCAATCCCAAGGGCTTCCCAAACCCCTTGTTTGATAACCGGATTATTATTCCGTTGGGATGAGCAGTGAGCTTCATAGGGGGTATTAGCAATAATCCTTGGGACTCGGTATTCGTTGTCCAATCCCAACCCCTTTTCATTACCAATCCCTTCTCATTATCAATTTCTTCTATCAATCCAATCTCATCATCTAATCTCATCTCAAACAAAATGATATAAATATTCCCATCATCTAATCTCATCACAAACAAACATACTCATTATCAATCCCTTCTCATTAATAATCCCTTCTTATTACCAATCTCAATCCTAATTACATCTCTTTACGAATCTCATCCATCTATCACTGTTATCAAACGGGACAGGTATTGGTAATACCCCCACTCTACCAGTCCAATCCCAACCCCTTGGAGGGTTATCAAACGGGGCCTAATATCATGGAGCTTGTAATATAATTGAGATAAAAACGGGGGTGCAATTATAATTATGTAGTGAGATGAATTATAATTATTGAAATAAGAAATAGAGTCCACACTCAGTTCGTGAAACCCCAGTTCTGCCTTATAGGGTTTTTGTGTTTTTTTGTTATCTAATCTGTATGCGTCATTACTAAATTCTGGGATTCGATTTCCCAACCGTCGTTAATGTATTTTTGCTAAATTAGAGTTGTTGTGATTCTACAGAATAAAATCGTGATTTGGTTACATGATTAACAATGTCCAATTGACACTTTATTTTTTACAATGTTGTTGATCGCTTCCAGCTCTAAACAGTGAACAATTTGGATTATGTTTTGGAGCTCGAGCGACGACCCGAACTCAAGGCACAGTAGCTTGCTGCGCTCTAAGGTATAGCAGCTAGCAGGGCTCCTGAGTAATGCGGTTTTTTTACAAGGTTAACGATGTCCAATTAATTTGATATATATATATATATATATATATATATATATATATATATATATATATATATTTTGCTTCTAAGTCTAAATGGTGAATAATATATATATAAATATATATATATATATATATATATATATATATATATATATTTTGCTTCTAACTCTAAATGGTGAATAATTTGTATATTATATTTTCAAACTCGAGAACGACCCGAACTCAAGGCACAACACCTACGCAGGCCCCTGAGTCCACTAGCTAGCTGACTCTTAAAGTACCATCGACTATAATATGGTTCTGGACTTGGCCGAAAAGCTCATATTTGGGGTTTTGGCTGCCTTATTTAGCATTTCGCATTGTGAAATTTTGCATCTTATGTCTTTGAGAGTAAATTCTATAGTGTATTCGGTCCAAATGCATTTTGAAAAAATAAGTTGGAGAATGTAGAATTGAAACATACAACATTTGAGGGGGGCTTTTTGAATTCAGGTTATACACTTTAATTCACAAAATTCTTCTGCAAAATTTATTATACACATCATTCAAATACTTTTACAATCTCAATATATTCTACAAATCTATCGTTTTCGAAACACCCTTTTTTATGAGTAAAATTCCGCAATTAGAATCTACAAAAAAAAAAAAAAGACTTTCCGAACACCCTTTTTTATGAGTAGAGATTTCAGGTCTTTACTCAAATTCTTATTCAAAGTCCAATATGAGTAATTATTCAATTTAAATTCAATCTTCTCAATATTGTCTCAAATGCATGTCACATTCATTTTGACTCTAATCAGAATGCACTCAGTCGACTTTGCCTAATAAATGCTATAGTTATGTATAAACTGTGTAATTAATAAATCATACACGATTTATGAATAGATTAGAATTGGTCAATGGGTTGGTTCATATTAAATGGAATCTTTTACACTAGGTATGCTAGTAGATGGTGAAATTCTAACGGGGTTAGTTAATGTCGAATTACATTTTCACTTAAATCGAGCTTCTTACTAATAGACAATACAATTGATCCCTCTATAATTATTTAAGCTGCACATAAGTTGATTTAAACCCCTTAAATTATATGATAGAAAAACAGATTGAGTTATAGAGAAATAAGAATTACGATAACATTTGAAGAGATAACTTGAGGACTTGTAGAGAGAGAGGGGGGTTGGTTTTATATAGATCCAAAAAATAGAATATGAGTGATGCCATTGCCAATATGAAACTATGGTTTCAACCGAAGTCCGTGAAACCGAAATAAATGAGACAACCGGCAGATGGAGGTGGTAATAAGTAAAAGGTGGACTTTTCTTTTTTGGCTGGCAAATGTAGTTTATGATCTTTAATTGTCCTCCTAAATCAAACAAAAACGAAAACGAGAGTGTGAGGTGATCACGAATCTCACTTGGGGCGGACATTATTACTTATTAGCGACTTAAAAAAAAAAAAAGGAGGAAATTGATATTCACTTTTTTTTTTTTTTTGTTATTCACACTCCCTTTTTTATTTTTTAACGTTGAAAGTGTATATATTATGTTTGCTAAAAGACAAAAAAAAAAGTGTTAATAACAAAAAAGACAATGTGAATATTAATTTTCAAAAAATATTTCATATTGTCAAAATTTTGTGAGAGCAAAAATTGGAAGGATACAAATAAGACTCTATTTGGTAAAGTTGTTAGTTTTTTGTTTTTCGTTTATGAAAAATAAGAAATGAGTTTTTATTTATTTATTAAAAAATAAAATCAAAAACAGGTTTGATGACCATAATAGTTTTTGTTTATTTATTTTTTGGGCTGCCGAAAGGATTTTCAAAATAAATGAAAATATAATTTTTTTGTTTCTAGAATTTTTGTAAACTAGTGGAATTGATTATATATTTTTGTAAACAAAAACAATAACAAACATGTTTATGCTATTTGTTTCAAAAAAATATCAAAAACTGAAAATAAAAACCTTTTCAAACAGAGCTTATAAATTAACTAGTGTATGCATGTGCCTTCAAGCACGGCTCGAGCAATCAATTATGTGCTCACATGCAGTATTTCAACCCTTGACCAACGATTTTAACTTTTCGAAAAACAATTCCATAAAGTTTCAGAAAATCTAAACACCCAATCGACATAGTATGATAAAAAAAAATTTAACATTGTAGAAATCATCATTCATGGGATAAGAAAACCCTTGGTTTAGAGATGAAATACAAATCAAACCCAGCAACTCTCAATTAACGTTTCATAAAATCGAAACACCCAATTAACAAAGTATGCCCAAAAAAGTAGGAAGAAAATCTAGTAATTGTCCGTGCCTGAAAGTACAATGCAGTACAATTAAAGTATCATTCCCTAATAATTATACTCACCCGCACACCCAACTCCTCCCAAACTCTATTTTTTCAATGAAGTCAAATAGGGTCGATCTAATAAATTCCATCAAAGCTAATTACAGAAAAATACGATATACATAAAATGAAACCAACGTAGTCCATAATCTGATTGTGTGCTAGGAAAAAGGGTGCGTTAACATTATTGTGAAGGTAAATACTACTCTCCCGTCCCAATTTAAATGCTCCCTATGAAAATTCGTGCAACTTTGAACCCAAAAAATAAATATTAGCACATATTATTTTTTTATTTTCTTACACCGAATTAAAGTATGAATTGAAATTGCACATATTTCCGTAAGGAGCATTTAAATTGATATGGAGGGAGTACAAAAGATGATATAAGAGGTAGTGGGCATCAAACATGGGTAAATTAATTTTCAATACGGCCTAAAGAAAAAAGTTCTAGTTAAAAAAAAGTTCAGATTAAGTATCTATCTCTCTTTTTTTTTTTTCTTGAAAACATCACGAAATCATGAGTTGCTCATCTGCACGCCCAACCTCAATATGATTCGCCCAATGCGCAACCAAACAAAGGAAAATAGGGAAAATCTTAACCAGAAAGAAAAAAGATATCATAGAAAGGGCAATAGATTTTGTTACCAATACAGTTGATTACGATTGTCGAGTTTGATCAATCAATCCAACTCTTAGAACTAAACCCAAAATTGAGAAATAAATCCTTACCTCTCAAGTTTTTGGAAAATGGTGAAGATCACTTGAAGAAAATTGTGAACTTCTAAAAATCTCACATACAACAATTGTTTCATGGAAAAGTTGTTTGTTATAATTTAAAAATCTCATATACAACAACTATTTTTTATGAAAAAGTGGTATGTTACCCAGTAATTTAGGGGTGTTTTACTTACTACTAAGATTGTATTGAAAGTTAAAACCTTTTCATCCACAGTTTCGAATTTTAAAATGCTATATTGAAATTTAAAATTTACACATCAGTTATTCCCTCCATAGTGTATACTAATTGAAACATGAGTAATTATTCAATAGTTCGAGAGTACCGTCACGTGGTACGTCAGACCATTTTACAACCACACGTCTCACACGCTTCTATGGGGTCCATACACTTAGTGGTAGACTCCATAAGAATGTGTTATTGTAAAATGATCCAGAGTACAACGTAGGGTATTTTCAGACTATTGTATAATTTCACTTAAAAAGTATTTGGAATTCAAAATTAGCTGACTAACTATTTTCGTTTCTTATCTTGAGAGCTTTCTTAAAGCATCAAATTCATTTCGAAATTTGAAATCAATCAATTAATTGTTTCCTTAGCTGAATTTGATGCTTTCCAATTCATTCCCGTGCCTAACCATTTTTACTTAATATTAATAAGAATTGTTTGTAACGTTCCATTATGGAAAGCATGTATTCTACTAAAAACATTGAATTCCATAGGTAGGTATGGAGAGAAAGAGAGGGGGTTTGGAAATCAGATTTCCAAATTAGGTACGGAAATGTGTGATTGAGAATGCTCAAAAAATGTTAAGTATTTACGGGCATGCCATTTTGTAGAATAAAAGGTAAAGATTTATGCAAAGGACAAATCTGAAGCGTTGATTATATTTTGAATTCAAAAGTAGTCCTATCTTATTAATGATTGAGAGCACAAACAAAGGTACAATGGAAATTGATTATAATTTTTTCTTTGGTGCTTCGGAAATACTCTGTGCGTAATGTGAAGAAAATTGTGAGAAAGGTCTTGTCATGGTTATTGTTTCCCTATGAAACTGGGACAATGTTACAACTAGGGGCGTGTACGGGTCGGGTGGGTCGGGTTTGGCCCTGACCCCCGACTTTTGATCCCGCATCCGAACCGATCAAGTAGTAAGAACCATCTGCGAGCCCGATTTTTTGGTTGGGTCGGGTCCACCCAAAACCAAAATAATCTATATGAATTGATCGGTTTTGGTCAAGTAAGAAACACACCACCTCGAACCCCAATTGAAATCTGATTTTTTTACAGAAAATGAACTTGTACCCAACCGAACCACAAGTTTGGCCCTGCCCGAGACCTTTCGGGTCGGGTCGGGTTGGTCGGGTTACAGGTTTTTTGCACACCCCTAGTTACAACAATTAGACACAAACATACAAATATTTACACACATTCACTGTGACTCTGTGAGTGAATGCAATGTGTACGTGGTCCACTTCCTTTGTGAATGTATGCGTGTAAGTATTTATGTGTTTGTTTGGAGGAGTGCCAGAGACAAAAAAAAATAAACATAGAAAAGACCTTTAAAGCGCATGAACAGTTCAGATGTACTGTGCAGTGCATCTGAGCCATTTATGTACGTTTGAAGGGTCTTTTCTTTACTATTTTCTTTGTAATTGGCATTTCTCGTTTGTTTGTGAGTGTTTATGCGCGGTTGTAATATTGTTGGATAAACCTATTACTTTGTTGTTCTACGCTCAACAGAAAGTAATCCCCCAAGTCAAAATCATCCCAACCAGCCTCTCTCCCTCCCCCTCTCTCTCTGCCCCATTAATGGCCGCGCTTTTTCTCAATTGTGAAAATCCCAAAATCACGATCAAGCAATCCCCATCTACTAATACTACTTCCTGTTGCCGAGCAAAAAAAAAAAAAAACTACTTACTGTTTCCAGCCGTGGGTATGTATACCTGCACATATATTTAGATCCAATTACGTCTTTTTTGGTTACTGGGGGTGTTTCCCAATTCCCTATCTAATTCTTCACCATTTCAGGTCCACCTAGGGTTTCGCTTTTGGGTAGGGATTGAAATGGAGCGAAAATATGATTAGGGGTTTAGTTTTCTTTTCTTTTTTTTTTCGTGGCGAAGGACTTATCAAAGTGGTTGTGAGCGAAAGCTATGAGTTTCAGTTGCTTTGGCGCATTCAGTTTGTGTAAACAGAAGACTGAGACGCAAACACAAGGTCAGGAGATGATTGATGATTCTCTTTCTCTTTTTCATTTTTTTGGTTTGTAAAATGTAAGCATGCAATCAAAGGGCCAGTTTTATCAGCTGGATTCGAGAGTTGTTCGACGGGAATGAGGAACTTCTATTGCCTGAATTTTGCTGACTACTTAATTTGAAGTTTAATGGTGTGTTTTTGGGCTGTCTCTGAAATTTTAATTTATAGCAGCCGTTGACATGAGTTAATAATATCAGGATTTATTATTGTCCAGGCACTTCATCAAGGTTCTGTTTGGATGACTAGGATCTTGGGGAGAACTGAAAATATACTTACAAGGAAACAAATACTCCGTACCTAATACTCCACTTACCAAAGAAAAAAAAAGCTCCTAATAATCCAATACCTGAAGTAATTCCATCCAGTGTTTGGTTTAATTTAGTATTCAGGAAATATTTATTTTGCAAATTTGTTGAGTCAATATCCAGGAATTTAAGATTACCATGGGGTAAATGAGGGTCCAGATTCCCACTTAGGGTATGTTTGGCTCGATGGAATGTAATTGACAATGGAATGGAATTGGAAGAAATGAGATTGAATTCTTTCCAATCCTAAGTTTGGTTATACTTAGGAATAGTCATTCTCATCCGCAATGGAATGGTGTGGCAATAATAGTTTGTGGAGTGGCAATAGTAATTTTCGGTGTGGCAAATAGTGAATCTTGGAGTGGCACTAGTAATTTTGGTGTGGCAAAGAAATGGAATGGCAATTCCTTTGTTTTTTGTATGATTCTTGATGGAATATGTTACCAAGAATCGCATTCCTATCCCGGTCTTATCCGAATGTAGGAATCATGCTATAATGGCATCAGATTCGCATTCATACTCAAGATTCTGCCATCCCAACTGAGCGCCTGTCTTTCAATGCCTGTTAATTTTAGTGAGAATGGGAATGTGATTACTATGAACAAAAAGAACCCGCTTACCTAATGTCTCTGGTAATCTCGTTCAAATAGTTGGATTAGTTCAGTAATCTTATTCGGGCAACATGTATCTTAAGGACATTTTTAGAGTTCAACACTTCCTCTTTATGTATGGATTGAGCTCGAGTCTACGGATACCATCAGGGACGGTTGGGATTATTTTTATATTTAGTTTAGGAATACAATTATGGGTTGAATAGGTAATTAGCCAACATCAAATTTTTCATTCCTTCACCTATCAGGCTTCTATAATATGTGAAAGTCACCTACCTTTTCTCGAGCTAAAGATTTTTCTTAACCTTTGTTAACCGTAAGTTCTGTAAGGTTCATGTTTGTGCATTAACTTTCACCCTTTTGTTGTCACAGAAATATCTTTTTGAAGATCATCCTTAATTTACTGCGCAATCTCCTGACATGCTTCTGTATTGTATGTGATTGTTCATGGTTAGAGATTGCCACCAGCAATGTGAGGCTTTTTTCCTATAATTCACTGAGATCTGCGACAAGGGACTTCCATCCATCAAACAGAATAGGTGGAGGTGGTTTTGGAGTTGTCTATAGGGTAAGTAAAAGGAAATTATATTGTATCATTTCACTATATAGTTCCTTGCACTTGTAAAAGAGAAGCAAAGCAAGCCAATAACATGAATATATTTACACTTAAAAAGTGGATTTCTGATGCCTGTACTATCTACTAATGCAATTTGGTACTTATTGGAAATCATTGTGTACAACTTCAGGGAGTTTTAAGGGATGGCACTCATGCAGCCATCAAGTGTCTTTCCACTGAATCGAAGCAAGGGACCACTGAATTTTTGACTGAGGTTAATATGATTTCAACCATCCGACATCCTAACCTTGTTGAACTGATTGGCTGTTGTGTGGAAGGAAGTCATCGGATATTGGTCTACGAATATCTTGAGAACAACAGCCTTGCAAATGCACTACTTGGTAATTCCCAGAGTATTGAGATTAGTTGAGAAGTGACTTTTTTCTTAGTTTGAATTGAGTAAAGGACAAAAAAGGAAAAATAGAGCTTGCATAAAATCATTTCTTAAGAATATAGCACAAGTACCAAACATGAGATGAGAAAAAAGTCAATGACATGCTATGAAGCACTGATACTCTTAGAGATCGCCGCATCTGTGTTGAACGCAACACGCCGTGGTCACGTATAGGACACACCATGTGGCATGTCCATTAAATTATAATATTTTTAATGGTGGGACATGCTGGGTGACACGCCAGGGTGATATTTTATAATTTTTAAAAGCTTCTTCAGGGTAACTAAATTATGACTTAAAAAGTATTAGGGCAAAAGTGTAATCTAAACCGTATGTGTTTGTTTGAGTATAGACATTCACCATCGGTCGATATTGCATTCTATAGGAGTCCTAACCTAAATATTTATTGGTTATAATATATGTTTGCATAACTGAACAAATTATACTCCGTATTAAGACAAATTTGCTGTGTCTGTGTCCCTATTTTTTGAGAATCGCCGTGTCCCATATCCCTGTCTGTGTCTCCATTGTATCCGTGTCCATATCTGTGCTACATAGATGGCATGTATAAATTAAAATTGACCGCCTGCCAATCAGGATTCGGGGCATATGAGGAAGAAAGCAATCAGCTTCCTTATATACTTTCTGTTTCCATGAATTGTCTATCATTATTCATCGGCGTACGTGAAATTGGATTATTGTTGTGAGTATGTCTCTACACATTAAGTTTGTTGCCACACACAGACATGCTTGTCAAATGAATAATTGAGTTTTTCTAAGCCCATTAATTTCAGGTTCAAAAGGTAAATGTGTTGCTCTCGATTGGCCTATCAGGGCTGCTATTTGTTTGGGTACAGCTTCTGGTATTGCATTTCTTCATGAAGAGGCTGAACCACACATTGTCCACCGCGATGTAAAGGCCAGCAATATACTCCTAGATGGAAGCTTCCTTCCAAAAATAGGAGATTTTGGACTGGCAAAGCTTTTTCCCGACAACGTCACTCATATTAGTACTCGAGTGGCAGGAACAGTGTGAGCTTGCTTTTTCATTGCAATTTATTCTAAATGTTTTCTGTGTAAGCTACCTGAGTCACTTATCTATACAAGGCTTGTGACTCATATAGAGTGAATATTGTTGAGAATTGATTGAGCTAACTTCATATTGAAAAAGCATTTGGCCACGCTCTATTTTGGTGGAACAAGATGTAATAAGGATAACCTATACCAGTGAAAGTTATTACGAACAGATTAGACAACTAAAGTGAGGAAAGTGTAACTGTAATACCTTCTTATTCTATTTTCTCTCTTTTTTTGCAAAGGAGAAGCCATTTAAGGGGCTTGTTTTGGGCTGCGAGCCAATTCAGGTTCTTCCACTTTTTAGATGGGAAAAATTAGGGACATATATTCAAGTTATAAATGACACTTATCTGGTACAAAGAAGGTTCAAGAATGTGGGATAGCTTAGCTAAGGTCAAAACAATTATTCATAAAAGATAAGTGGTGTAGGTAGAAGGCTCATATTTACAACCTTATGAGCAACTAACCAGAAAGAGTTTAAATTTCATGACAGTTCTCTTCCAATTTTTACAACTTAATTTTGAGTTCCCACACATAAACCAGAATTTAAATTCCAAATTTTCTCACTCTTCCAGTCTCTTCCCCGCCATAACCGATGGGGTATTGGTTTCTTTGACATGGTGGTGGTGAAGGTACCAGAGGAGCGAGAGTGCTGAGTTGCCTTGTCATCTTTCTCTTTTTCTTTTTGTTGCTTCCACTATGAAAATAAATTTTCACCTTTTATGTTCTGCAGGGGATACCTAGCTCCCGAGTATGCCTTGTTAGGACAGCTTACGAAAAAAGCAGATGTATACAGTTTTGGGGTACTCGTACTTGAAGTAATAAGTGGCAGAAGTAGTAGTAAGGCAGCATTCGGGGAGGATCTGTTGGTTCTGGTTGAATGGGTAGGTTTTTGAGCTGCTGCAAATTTATGAATTGTCTCTTTGATTTTGTAGAAAACAGGGAAAAGAGAGGAAAATGATATTGCTTGAGTTGGAGTGGCATTTAAAAAATCCAAAAGTTTTATGTTCTCGTCACAAGACTTTTATGGTAGAATCCGATATAGCTGCAGAAATTATCTCACTTTGTTAAAATTATGCCATTTCTGAGGCTGGCAAGGTTTAACCTACAGATTTGTATTTTGTCCAAAATTAACTCCTTGCGGGGTTAAGATGTTTAGCTTCACACACTGGCTATAGGTGTAATCCGTCTGTCTGAACTGGGTCTGGATATTTTTATAGTTGAGTATCTTAAAATTTTCGAACTGAAAGTGAAAGGATGATGATATACATATTGTCCAAAGTCTTAAGAAAGTGGTGCCGAGGCACTGCAATATTAAGTCACTGCAACGTTGCATCTCCCTTCACGGCCAGATACGATTTACCAATCATTCACTCCATATTTTGATTGAGGGAAAAAATGTTTTGACAGACATGGAAGTTGAGAGAAGAAGGGAGGCTTCTAGACATTGTTGATCCTGAACTGGGTGAATACCCAGAAAAGGAGGTAATGAGGTTCATCAAAGTTGCGCTTTTCTGCACCCAAGCTGCTTCCCACCAAAGACCAGACATGAAGCAAGTGGTGGTGATGCTTTCGAAAGAGGTCAACCTAAATGAGAAGTTACTGACTGAGCCAGGGGTGTATAGGTCACGTACTTCTCGGACCCTAGTTGGTGGTAGTTCGGTGGAGTCCTCATCTTCCGGAAACAAAGGCAAGCAATTGGTAAATCCTTCTGTAACTTCAATTCATTCGGAAATATATGATCAAAGTGAGACACAGATGCTTCCTAGGTGAGAATTTGCCAAACTTTCAACTTGTGACAATGTTTCAATTATCGGCAGATACCTGTGCATCGGATTATAGACATCCGGTTCAGAGTTTTGCTTATGTCGCGGTATTATCAATGCCGCTATGTAACCTAATATTTAAAAGATTGCTTGTGATCATTTAATTACATTGATCGACGCCTGGAAAATGACATGCACTTTTGAAGCTGCTTGTATTCTTTCCACCATCATCTGTAAATTTTTGGTAGGCTCAACGTGGCTGCACAGTTGTATTTGAATTTTTGTAACTAAATAAAAGTGGTGAAAACGGCTGCCCGCATCTCATGTATGTGTGCTGTAATTTTTTTTTTCTATTTTTTCCCCTTTTTGGTTTTTGGTGTTTTTTATATATTTTCTTCGGGTTCTGGGTATTTAAGAGCAAGTTTGAGGTCCTGTTCTACTAAGGTTCTTATTTTTAAAGTATGACTTAGGTCATTCTCTTACAATATATTACCTTTAATTCAAAATTAACAAATAAAGTACTTATCGTATTCTGCACAGTTGATTAAACTTAATAATCATATAGTAACTCTGATACAATGTTAGATTCTTGGAGGGTTTCAACGTAAAATCAATTGGCTATAGGTGGAGTAGTCTATAGATTTTATTAACCAAGTTTGGATGGCTTAGATGAGAGATATGAGATAAAGTCTAACAATCCTCATCACGTGCAGACCAGGAGATTTGACTCGAGCGCCGGAGACTCGACCACATGAGGTGATGCCATCTAGGACTTAGCTCTAATACCATATTAGATTTTTTGGAGAGTTTCAACCTAAAACCAATTGGCAACAAGTGAAGTAGCCTCTAGAATTTATTAACCAAGCTTGAGTGGTTTAGATGAGTGATGTGAGATAAAGTCTAACACTCCCCCTCCCGTGCAGTCCAGATGCACGTGGAGGTATGAATTGAGGAGACCAGAAAATTTGACTCAGGTGCTGGAGACTCAACCACGTGAGGGGAGCTATTCACCTTCAGCTTCATCGTGTCTCCGGGCTACACACGAGGGGGAGTGTTAGACTTTCTCAGATATCTCACACAAGTTGCGATAATGGGACCACATATTCGTGTGACAATACCATCAAAGAAAAAGAAGTTAGAACCTGCTTTTGACTTGGTACGTTTTTTTTCCTTCTTTAAATGGGGTTTTAATTGGAGTTTTAGTTTTTTTTCCAAGACTGTTTTAATTAGGCCTAATTAAAAAACGGGCTGGGTTGGGTAGGATGGGCAGCCCGATGTGCACACCGTCACATAGTACTTTAATCGCTTTTCAGTCACCTATTGTAACGAGGTCTATTTTTAAATAACAAGAAATTGTTCATGCCTTATTGGTTAGCGGAAACGCCTCCTTAATTTTGAGCCTCAACCAATATCCTGTTGAAAATGGGCACGGGGCAAAGGGCATCGAGTATTTCCTTGAGAAAATTCTAGGCCGGTCCCAATTTTCAATTTTATAGTCTTTGGGATCCTTTTCAAATAAGTCTAATAGCCCACTAGGTCTTCACAAAAAGAATCCCACGCGCGCTATTCCTTTGCTTTCCGTGTCTCTCTTCTCATCTCATGTGGATGTGCACACCACTCTCTCTCTCTCTCTCTCTCTCTCTCTCTCTCTCTCTTTTGCCCTCACCAGTCACCACACACTCTGTAGAGACCCATATTTTCGGAATTTGTTTAATGGCTTGATTAATGTTGGAATATGGAATAAATGAGGGATTTATTGAATTATTTGATTTGGGGTTAATGTGTTAAGATTGTTATTTGAAGGAGTGATTGTGCAATTTACATATATGCTAGTATATGGGGGGGGGGGGGGGGGGGGGGGGGGGGGGTTTGTGTGTGTGTGTGTGTTGTAGGAGATAAATCTCCCATCTCCTATCTCTCTCTCGCGACGCCTCTCCCTCTCTCTCGACACCTCTCTCTCTCTCACTCTCTCATACCAAAACCCACCCTTTAAGCTCAAAACCCATGGCAATCAACCTCCATTCCACTCTCTAAACGTGATTTCAAGCTTGTGGTTTGTTGGATAGAGCTCGGAGAGGAGTATTCTTGGAGGATTTCAAATTCAAAAGCTAAGGCTTGATCAATCTCGTTGGGTTTCATTCTCTTAGTTGAGGTAGGGATTTCTTGTTCTATCTATGTGTTTCTGTGTTGATTTTGTGCCTTGTTCGTGCCCTAAATTGTTGTGTTTTGTTGTTGGGTTGATCCTTGAAAATCTGCAGAAATCGCTGCTCGTAACGTCACCGTATCGATACAAGCTTTTTGCTGTATCGATACCATTTCCTTATCCTGAATCCAGTAGCATCAGAAATTTTGATTTGATTGCTGTATCGATACAACTTTTTTGTTGTATCGATACTAGGAGCTTTTGGGACAGTTTTGCCTACATTGTTCCCACTTCGATTGTTTGATTCCCGATCACTTCTAATACCTTCTAAACGTCTCCAAACCACATCTAATCTTGATTGCTCATACTCAAAGGACTCGTTGATCATTTCCATCTCCTTTGGCCCTCGTTGTAAGAAAGAAACGTGTCGAATTCAATGTGTGTGTGGTGTTCGTTCATCATCTTTGCATGTAAACATTTATGTGGACAGTGTGGGCATGTTATGATGAATGTTACAAACTAGTTGTATGTGGAGCATGATGTTATTAAGAAATGTGAAACGGATAGCATAATTGAGAACGATAGAACTATATGAAGAAAGCCATGGATCCACCTTATGGTGTGATGCCGGAAATGGGAAGTACGGGATCCCTAATGCCTGGAAGTGCACTAGAAAGCCACAGATCCACTTTAAAGTGTGATGCGGAATGAATACGGACGCACGGGGTCCTCATTGCCCGGAAATGAGTTCGAAACACATGACATAATGAAATTGAGGAACTTTAGGGATTGTTAAGCTACTTGTATATGAACGATGTTGGTTTCGAGATCTTATATTCTTGCTCTTGTCCTTGAAGGAAACTTGTCGTTGCTTATGTTCTTTCCGGCGCATCTATCATCCCATTTATATATAGCTTAAGCATAGATTTTTCTACTGGGCTAGTGTAGCTCAACCTATTATTATTTTCAAGTACCTCTCAGGGACATTGACATGGAGTGCATTTGACCATACTTTTGAAAGTTAACATGGAGGAATTACTATGGCATCTTTTGTAAAATCCTTTTGAAGATGTAATCGTAATTTCAATTATATTCTTTGACTTATGAACCTGTAATCTCTAAATTTACTCTCTTTGGATTATTGGCTAAGAATTTGGGGCCGAAGTGCCATTATTGTAAATTTTAATACTTGATTGTACTCTTGGTGGATTATGGGAAAGCTTTTGGTGTATTATGATGTATATTCGCGATGAATTTTCATTTAGAAATGTTATCTTTATTTTGTTGAAAATTGAGAGCGTGACAACTTAGTATCAGAGTATAGGTTCAGAATACTTAGAGACCTTGGGGAGATTTAGTCACATGGCTTCAAAAATTATCACATTCCTTTACATGACATGTGTGTGCTTGTGTGATTGACATTCGTGGAACTCTGTGGCATTGCATTTACGTTATTGTAGACTGGCGTAGAGTTGTTAACCTGTGTTGGGAAGTTCGGGGCTTTGACCTCATAGAGATAATGCTGTGGTTGATAATTTTCTTTCTTAATCATTGTAGTAAGATGCCTCTGAGACTACGCGAAAGGCGAGGTAGGGTTGGGAATCGGGGTGGCCCAGGCCGTGGTCGTGGTCGTGCGATACCGTTAGAGGATGAGGTTAGCCAACATGGGTAGAACCCAAGTGGGAATCTGGAGTCAGGGGCCGGATCGGAAATAGAAACTCAGCACGTTCCTAATCCGCTTGCTAGGGATATTGATGCGGCACTTGCAGCAGCTAATCTTTTGCAAGCTCTTCCTAAGGATAATATGGACAGTCGGGATTTAGTAGCCATGTGAGAGTTCAGCCGTAGGAACCCACCGATGTTCGATGGGTCGAGTAGTGACCCCCCTTGTGGCCAATCATTAGCTAGCGCAAATACGCAAGCTCTTTAACGCTCTTAATATTACCGAAGATGACCTACGGGTGAGTATTGTGGCCGTTCAACTTACCGGAGAGACTGGTGAGTGGTGGGAGTCCGTTCTACAAAGTAGGAAGGATGCAAGGAGGGCGGCTAGGACCGCGGCTCAAGCGAGCGAGCCAGATGTGGAGAATATGACATGGGTTGAGTTTGAGACACTTTATGAGGATCAATACTTTCTGGAGTCTTCCTGTGATCAATTGAGGGAATAATTTGAGAAGTTTGAGCAGGGTAATATGACTATTTCTGAGTATGCACTAAGGTATCAATCCTTGTCCTGATTCACTCTAGAGTTAGTAGCAACAAAGGAGAGAACATGTAGGCGATTTGAGAAGGGGTTACATAACACTGTGAGGAGGATGGTAACGGTGCAATGCAAGATGGAATATGCTGAAGTTGTTGAGTGTGTGAGGAGTATTGAGATACTGAGGGAAACATAGAGGAAAAAGGGAGTTTGGGAACCTAGGCAACCGACCGTTACCGGTAGTTCTTCTTCGGGAACTTTCGGGAGTCAGGGGAGGGAGCGATCAAGGGAAACATCTTTTGCAACTTAGAGTCAACCGAGTGTTAGGGCATCAATTGTTTCTTCTGGGGTTCGAGGAGCTCATTCTAGGCCAGCAGCTACATGTCATCGTTGTGATCAGTCGGGCCATTTTCGTCCGGATTGCCAAGCGAAAACGTGTTTTATGTGTGGGGAGTTTAGCCATCTTGCTAGGGTTTGTCCTCATAAGGGAGGAGGCATTAGTAGTGAGTCGGGTTCCATGCAGCAGCCGAGGTCAGGGCATGGGTTTGGCCAACAATCGTTCAGGGGTACACAGAGGTAGCAACAACCACATTTCTGTCAGACCACTATCGTTCAGGGCTCTCTAAATGAAAGAAGAGCGACTTCTTCTACTCCTTCTCAGGCTTCGGGGTAGAGGAGAGGAATTGTTCAAAATCAGACTACTTAGGGAAGCCTTGGAATTGGAAACTGAAAGTCTGAGTCCACCATTGTTTGTTGAGACACCCTTAGAAGGTAGAAAGCCTTTGGATCGTATCTATCGAGATTGTGAACTACTTATTCATGATTGTCATTTCACCTTTGATTTTATTGTATTTGGAATGCGAGCTTTAATCTTATTCAGGGAATGGATTGGTTATCTACGTTTCATGCCACCATTGATCGTTTCAAGCGTCGAGTTCGCATTTGTCCACCTGATGGTGCTTGCATTGAGTTCTTCGGGGAACGTCAGGAACCGTTGGAGCCGTATCTGTGTGGGTCTCAAGAGCGGGAGTTCGTTTATTCTTTATTGACAAGTTTGACTCTAGATGTCCACGCGTGGGGAGTTGCCCCTTATTGTTTGCGATTTCCCGGACGTGTTTCCGGAGGAGTTACCCGGTTTACCTCCCGAGAGAGAAGTTGAGTTCACTATCGAGTTACTTCCCAATACCGCGCCAATCTCCATGCCTCCTTATCATTTCACTCCGGCCGAACTTAGGGAATTAAATGTTCAATTGCAAGAGTATGAAAATTTGGGGTTTATCCGTCCAAGCACATCTCTGTGGGGAGTACCGACACTTTTTGCACAGAAGAAAGATGGTTGACTTTGTTTATCTATCGATTACCGTAAGCTCAATTGTGTCACCGTTAAGAATAAGTATCCTATGCCTAGAATCGACGACTTGCTTGATCAACTCTAGGGTGCGACTTGTTTCTCTAAGATTGATTTGAGGTTCGATGTACACACCCCAATCCGGGCTTCCCAGATTAGTTTACTTACGTTATTTGATTCCCCAATGATGAAAAAGATCAAGAGCACCCCAGAAATGTTAGTGTGTTTGAGCTTCGAGGATTTAAACCCCCTTTAAACCTAACCCAAAAAGCCTAAGCCAAAACCCTACTTGCACGCGCTGGTCCAAAACCAGCGTGCGCCGGTCCATTTGCCACGTGTCAGTCATCGGTCAATTTTGACCGTTGACCAGGGCAGGGTAGTTTGGACCCGCGCACGCAGGTCAATTACTTGAGCGCGCGGGTCAAACCCTATCCCGTCACCTTTATTCGGCCATGATCACAGGACTTTTGGGGCATCCCCAGGCTTTGTTTATTCGTCTGAGAGAGATCCTCAGACAGGGGGATGTTCCCTCCCTCTCTCACATACCTCCCATCACCTTTTCCTCTCATTTAATGAAAGGGAGACTTTCCCTCCAAGCCAACTAGCCATTACTTGGCTGGTTACACCCCTCATTCATTCCATCTACTCCTATAAATACCCCCTCCATTACTCTTCCAAAGGGTTACCAAGTCCATCTTCCAAAAGTTTACAAAAGAGCTTCCTAGTTGCTAAATCCAAGCTATCTTTTTCTTCATTCTCAAGCACACAACCATCCATATATACTCTCGACCAAGCAACCCTCAAGCTCAAGCTCAAACATCCTTTCAAACCCAAAAACCAAAGGTATGACACCTTTGTACTACTTTCTATTCTGATCCCTGAGGGGGGCTGACAAGGTCAAGGCTGATAATCAATACCAATCCTGGCCCTAAAGTTGGCAAGGTTTCAAAACCGTTGTGGTAAGAACTGGTGCAATTTGATCAACAGTATGCGCGTGCCACTCTGTGGCTGCGCGTGCAGGTCCACGCGGGGACTGGTGTCTTATTTTATGCTCTCTTTTCCATATTCATCACTGCAACCATGTTAATAACCAGTCTATTGCTTTCCTTTGTTAAAACTAGCATGTTAATAACCAGTCTACTATTTTCCTTTGTTAAAACTACTATATTTTTAGCTAATAATCATATCTGCTGCAATGGAATATCCCTGGGGTCTTTCTAAACATGTCTCAAAACCTAGAAACATGTAAAACCAAGCATTGGTCAGAAGAATCAAACCTGCGTACTGTAGTGGTCTACCCGTGCACACAGGTTCCATTCTGACCAGTGGCTGGCCTTTGCATGGGTAACTAGGCTTTGGCCTTTGATTTATCCCATACACTATTTATGGGGTGCTTATTCTTTTGTGGCTTTGTAGCCTATTTTAGCTGTCATTAACCATACATTAACTGCCTATAAACTATTTGATTTGTTCTGGGTGTGCACTGGTCACTTCCAGAGCCTAAAGGGTTGAAAATAAGAGTTGTGGGCTTAAAGTTTATTGGCGTGCGTGTCTTGGGGTGGCGCACGCAGGTGTGATTAACATGCAGTGACTTGATCAGTGCATGTTGATTTCTTCCTGCGCACTTTATCTCCAAAACTGTGGTCTTCCAGTCTATTTAAACTCCCAAAAGAGTCTATTTTCATCCTATACTAATTGTTTCAATAAGTGAGTATGCCATCCATTACATTCTGCCAACATGTTACAGTTTTAAATCCATTTAAACTGTTTCCCTGCCCTAAATGGCTAAAAATCAATTAATGAGAGAGGCACAAATGATTTCTAAATGCCCGAGTAGAGATCAATCTCCAGATTGGGTGAGAGGGGTGCCTTAAAGCCCTTCCCCTCTCGTAAGCGAGCTCCCGAATCTCAGATTTCAAGGTGACGACGGACCAGTCTACGCCTTTTCAAAATCAAACAATGTAGCAAAATATTTCAAGTTCGGTTCCTTGGGTGTCATCCTTCAAAACCCAAGTGACGACTCTGAATTGAGCATTTCGCCTTGCTTTAAAAAGGGTTGCACCTACATCATTGATATACGATTTTTGGGTCGTGTGCCCACAGTGGCGACTCTGCTGGGGACTTATTGCATTAGTCTATACTTGGAAATTAATACGCTTGGGAACACTCCTGTAAAAGTCTTTCAAAACAGTGAGCTTCGCGCTGTTGAAGAACGGAAGGGTTATTAAATAGGATCCTCACATCCGACCAATCCCAACTATGACTTTTCCGATTGTTCACTTGAGTAGTTTTCTCCAAGTATCGATTAATAAAAGTGAGCCACATTTTAAAAGGCATTTTTGCAAACGTTGCGATTCTCTCTCATTAATCAATCTTTTATCATTTTCATGTGCATCAATGTTGGCTAGCCCCGTTGAGGTGCTTTGGGTAACCGGCACAGTTCACAGGAGTCCGGGGTCCTCGAATGCCCAACAACCTTAGATGATGATAAGTCATTCTACTGTTCGACCGTTGCTCTGCAATACGCTTGTAACGGGAGGTATATCCTGGCTTTAGTCCAAGGAACCCCCTTAAACCAAAATTGGCCTTTGCATATACAAAGCTATAGCACCCTCCAAACTAAGATAGGTGCCTGCAGGGTAAGATTATTTGCATCTAAACCCCATATACTGTCTATGTGTTACCACTTTCCTTATCGCATGCACTATACATACATACTATTTTGGGTAGGAGCATGTTTAGGGCGGCTTCAAGGTTGTCTCTCTTCGAGTCTGTCTTATGCTTATTAGGATGCTGTCATGACCCGATGAAGAGTCCTGCATCTCGATGGTGCACGTTGTCAATTTTCAAAGTCCTTGGATCAACAAGACTTTGGGAAATCAATACTTTCTAAGTCCTTGTCTAACGCCCGATCGAGGTTTCAAAAAGAAAACTAGGAACAATGGAGAGAATGCCGTGATACTTGCACCACCCAGGTAATTGCTAATCACTTACACCGCTCAGGGTCCGGCACAGTGCTGCCTATGCCGCCTCGGTGTCGGTATCACATCATCTACACCGAGTTGTTCTGAATTCAAGGTTGAAACTTTGAGAATGGGATAGTCGAAGGCTTAGACCATTTTAACATCTCTTAGTGATAGTCGATTCAAACAAGGATACACCCTCGAAAAGAAATCCGAGGATTTTTGTAGCGTCCGAGCATCATGAGACAGACTCGTCTTAAGTTATAGAGTCTATGAGGACACCGACGATGATGACGTGCGCATTTTTCATTCTTTCAAATAAACTGTTGCAAGAACACCACTGAGCTTTCAATCACTTTGCTATCTAGTTTCAAGCCATTGCACTGTCTAAGAAAGTGCGGAAAAGAAGAGTTAAACCTTCTTGGGAACGTCCACCGGGTCCGTACAGAAGAAGACTTGCTAGGCAATTTCCTCAGTCAGTCACAACGGAAGCTCTGGCTGGTTCACCATTAAAGGCAGATTCACCGCCAACTACACCTCTTGAGACGCCTCCGTCCTCCCCTTCTTCAACATCATCATTGAAAGCCATCCAAGCATTTGTCAAGGCCGATGCTCCTCAGGATCAAGCTACTATTCTTACCAACCTCCAGCACAACATGGCAATCATGCAGGAAAGGGCTGATCAGGCCGAGGCTTCTATGGCCAACCTGCGCGCTTTGATAGTTGAGCGACTCCTAGCAAGAGCAGCGGGGGAAGAAAGAGCCAATCCCGAGCCTGAAGATCCTCACCCTGAAGCGGCTATTCCTAATCCAGAAATGGCTGCTCTGATTGCCAAGATGGCTAAGCTCGAGGAAGTTGTTTCCAAGTCTGAAAAGATTGGTGCTGGTGGTCTGGACATGGAACAACTTTGCCTTTTTCCAAATGCCAAACTACCTGAAAGGTTAAAATGCCGGACTTCACTAAGTTCGATGGAACTGGTGACCCGAAAACTCATTTGTTGGGTTATCATGATGCTATGTAGCTGTTGGAGGTCGAAGAAGACGCAATGGCTCAGATGTTCCCCCAAACACTCTCAGGTCCAACTTTTCATTGGTTTCTGTCTCTCGACGTCTCCAAAAGAAGAACTTGGGAGGACATTGGGGCGGCCTTTGTCACTCAGTATAACTACAACTCTCAGCTCAAGATGATTACCCGAGAGTTGGAGTTCACCAAAATGAATGCAAAGGAGTTCTTTGCTGCCTTTATCGAAAGGTGGAGGAGCAAGGCCGCTCTAATGACTCATCGCCCAAGTGACAGGGATCAGATCCACATCATCTCTTGCAACTTGCAGCCCGACTATGCCAAGAACCTTGTGTTGGTTCAAGTAGCCAATTTCGAGACTTTCTTTGAGTCTGGTTTGGCCATTGAAGAAGCACTGCAAACTGGGGTTCTGCCAAGGAGTGACCCCTCTTCTACCTCAACTCAAAAGGCCAAGCCTCGTGCTTACTCTGGAAGCAGCACCGCTATGTTTGGTAGCAACAACTACGCCAATGCGGCCTCCAATGGAAACAATACCACTAATCAAACCTCCAACCGCGTTGCGGATGTCAACCTAGTCCAAGCTCTATAGAAAAATTGACACCAAACCTAGCCTCGGAACTTTGCCATCTTCAAGGCATCTCTTTCCTCTGTAATGAAAAAGTTAGTCAAGTCTGGCCATCTCAGACCTTTGACTCCTCATCCTCATCCTGAAAATCCACGTCCTAGCCACAACCCTGATGCTTTCTGCACCTTCCACCAAATGCCCGGTCATCTCACCGAATTTTTGTTATCGCCTTCAACATGCGATTCAAGACTTGATAAACAATGGCACTGTTCAATCCCCACCTCCCTCAAAACCAAATGTCATCTCTAACTCCATGCCCAAGCACAACTCTAGCTTACAAATTAGCCAAATATCCCTAAGCTCCACTTAAACCAACCTAAGCTCCACTCAAAATAACCTAAGCCCCAACATATTCGACCCTACCTACTATATCGTCCTAGAAAGCCACCATAAGCCGATAGTAACCATCCCGTCTGAACTAAGCATCAACATGATGGCTGTAGGTTGGAAAATGGAAGACAAGGCTAACGAATGGAATGAGCTCTCTGATGATTGGATTGAGCAGTACAATATGGGTTTCCCTGCATACCCTCATGTCAATCAAGTGTGGTTAGACCATTAGGAAGGCGAATGGAATGCGGTACAAGATGATCTTTTGGATGGTTTTGCTTTGTTCATGCTCTACCACCAACCTGAGCCTGCTCATCCCGAGGAAGAAGCTGAGGAGTACGTGTGGGACCCATAGCCTGATGTGGGATAGATAGCATTGGGTCTTAATCCCGACTTGGACCAAAGTGACGTCAACGAGTAGTAATGAAGTTACTATGGAGAAGGGAGTCTAGCCCCAATGTGTGTCTCCCACTTGGAGCTATGCTCTCCTTACTAAACTTAATCTCAAACACAGTTGATGACCGTATCTGTGAGTTTGACCCTTCTCTCAACATTGTCTCTATGGAACAGCCACGTCCTATTGTTACCACTCCCAGTGACGATTGTAGTATCATGGTTCTACAGGCTGCACCGCCCGATGATCTTTGGGAGGTTGATAAGATTGTCAATGTTGGGAGGGCCTCACCACCGCTAACCTTTAGAAGGTCGATACGGTTGTTGACGTTACTGTTGGTGATGAGGTCTGGACTGTCAACTTGGCTTTGGTGGATGGAGGTCTTTGGGATGTCCCATTTGTTACCAACCCAAGAATACCTTTCAAGGATGCTGCTGCTCAAGACCCTACTTTTTGGGAGGGATTGGTTATGGAAGATCTGGCAAGGGACTTAGCTCTAGGAGAGTTTGCGTCACCAACGGTAGCTTCAGTTGACAAAGGAAAGCACAAGCTGGGGGAAGTTCCTACGGACCTTTGGGACAAGGTTGAAGATGTCAAAGGTTTGCCTTCTCTATAGGATGTTGCCAATGTTACAAGGAGTGGCCGAGTCTTCCAACCTGCGAATCTGCAGGTCGGAAGCTCATCCAATCCTCCTATTCAAAGGCCCAACATTCCAATTGCTCAAAGGAATGCCCCTCTTGTCATACCCATAGTCCCAAGTGGTGCCACAGAGGCCGATATTATCCAAAAGCAGCTCGAGCGGATTCCCGCTGCAATCTCTGTTTGGGGATTAATCTGTTCCTCTCAAGAACATCGTGAGAAGCTGTCTTCGACTCTTGCTCATCTCAAGGTGCCTTCTGATATTACTCCTGAGGCTATGATCGCCCTCATACTACCACTTATATCAAAGCACTCTGTCACTTTCATCGAGAAGGATCTCCCTGCATATAAAGGTCAAGTGTAGAGGACATTGGGTGCCGACTGTCCTCATTGATAATGATTTTGTAATCAATGTCTGCCTTTTGAGGGTTGCTTACCATTAAGGTCTCATTAGGAAAGATCTTGCACCATCTAACTTAGCAGTCAAGGCCTACGATAGCACATGCCGTGTGGTAGAAGGGACACTAGTGCTCAAACTTGACGCTGAGGGTTTTGAGATGGAGGTCGAGTTTCATGTCGTCGACATCCCTGCTACCTTTAACCTGCTGCTGGGTAGGCCTTGGCTTCACGGGGCGAATAATATGGCTGTGCCCTCCACGCTTCACTAGAAAGTCATGCTGGGACTCACTTTTAGGACTTTGACAATCTACAGGGACTCGAGAATTCGTTTGCACACTGAAGATGGAGCACCGATCTTGGGAATTCTGCATGGAGAGGAGGATGCCGACTTTGGGGGTTTCTCCTTCGACACGTTTGGTTCGGTCCTTGCCATTTCCATGGATGATGACTTCTTCATCAGTTCAATTGCCCTTGACATAATGAGAAGGATGTCTTACATGCATGGCTTAGGACTAGGGATCAATCAGCAAGGGATCGGTGAATTCCTTACCTTTCCTTTCAATGTTGGCCGCTTTGGTTTGGGATATGTTGCCTCTGCCAAATATGCTAAAAAGAGGAAAGGTACGAGAAAGCCTCGAACCCTTCAAGGTAATGCTGATAGTTACTTTGTACGTGAAGGAGGAGGCATCGCTTATGTGGGACAAGTCGAGCGATTTTGGGATTCGGAATCTCGTACCTGGTTGCCTAGTTTCAAAGTTTCGCTGCTGACACCTAGTTTGATGGCGAGGAAGAGCTGGCTAGGGAGGGATTCAAGAAGAAGTTGGCTCAGATCAACGAGAAGACTGACTGGCTGAGGACATTCGATTAGGGGAGCTTAGAGATGCTTTTCTCCCAAACGGGTTTGGTTGAAGATGATGAGGAGGCTGAAGTACTGATGCTTGGGCCCGATACTCTTGAGGATCCTACCTCTCTCATTGTGGAGGCTAAGGTTAGTATTAAAAATTGCATCTTCACACCACGTCTAACTTGCATTGATGACACGTCTGAATCTGACATAGATTCGGTCGAGTCTAAGTCTCAGAGTCGGAGATTGTGCCTCTTGGCCCTCCATTTCATAGCTTTTACTTTGAGTTTGAGTCAACTGTACTTGGCAACCTTGAAGGGTAGTATGAAAAGCATGATCCTCCTTCTGAGTACTTTGCTGACTTCTATATAAACTGTGTCGACCTTGACGATGAAGGAACAGATTTTGACGGGAACATCCCTCCTGAATTGCGTTCCCTCATCGAAAATGAAGACGAAAGGCATGCTCAGCCTCTAAAAGAAGAAGTAATTTCTATAAATTTGAAAGACAAGGATGACCCCCGTATGATGCAAATTGGTTCGACGTTGTCCTCGGAGGATCGTGCCGCGTTGATCGACTTTCTCAAGGAATTCTTCGAGATTTTTGCATGGTCTCACAAGGATATGCCTGGCATTGATCCCGAGATAGTGGAGTATTGGATTCCCCTGCTATCTGGAGCTAAACCTGTCAAGCAGAAACTCCGCAGAATGAGGCCAAATTGGGTATAAAAGATCAAGGAAGAAGTCACCAAGAAGATTGACGCAGATTTCTTGATGGTCGCAGAGTACCTTAAGTGGATCACCAATATCGTGTCTATTCCAAAGAAGGATGGAAAATTCGAGTCTGTGTCGATTTTAGGGACTTGAACAAAGCAAGCCCTAAAGACAATTTTCCCTTGCCACACATCGATGTGCTTGTGGACGATACGGCAGGGCATGCTTTGCTTTCGTTCGTCGATGGATTCTCGGGTTATAACCAGATTCTCATGGCACCGAAGGACCAGGAGAAGACAACGTTCATCACTGAATGGGGTACCTACTGCTATGTGGTTATGCCGTTTGGGCTAAAGAATGCTAGCTGCACTTTTCAGCGGGCCCAAACAACTTTATTGCATGACCCGATCCACAAGACAGTTGAAGTCTACGTTGACGACATGATTATCAACGCAAAGGAACGGGAGGATTTCATTCCGGCACTTAGGCAGTTCTTCAAAAGGCTCCGCAAGTACCGAGTGCGTCTTAACCCGCAGAAGTGCACATTCGGGGTCATGGCATGCAAAATGTTGGGATTCTTGATCATTGCAAGAGGGATTGAGGTAGATTCATCCAAGATCAAGGCAATTCTCGAGATTAAGCCACCACAATCTGAAAAGGGAGTGCGAAGCTTTCTGGGGAAGGTTCAATTCATAAGCAAATTCATCGCCAAGTTGACTTTAACTTGCGAGCTGATGTTTCATCTACTCAAGAAGGATGCCCTGTTCGAATGGATAGACAAATGCCAAGCTGTTTTTGAGTCAATTCAGGGATACCTGCTGAATCCACCTGTATTGGTGCCTCCTACACTGGGACGGCCTTTAATCTTGTACTTGTCTGTCACCCCGTCGGCTATAGGATGTTTGCTAGCGGAAGAAGGAGATGCTGGAGTCGAGAAAGCTATCTACTAGCAGCGGTCTTTACGTCCAATTTATCCCCAGCAGTAGACAGCCTATCTATGTTGATTCCTCAATCAGGTTCTTTAAGTTTACATGTCTACTTCGCTAAGTATGCCCTACTCTAGATAGCCTTAAGGGTGTCTAGAAATCTTTGACATTACTTTTACCAAGGCAATGGTGCTCCAAGTGTCGTCAAAGGGGGACTACTGTAGACACCCTAATCTGGGCTTCCCAGATTAGTTTACTTATGGTATATGATTCCTCGATGATGAAAAAGATCAAGAGCACCCCAGGAATGTTAGTGTGTTTGAGTTTTGAGCATTTAAACTCCTTTTAAACCTAACCCAAAAAGCCTTAGCCAAAACCTAACCTGCACACACTAGTCCATTTGCCACGTGTCAGTCATCGGTCAGCTTTGACCATTGACTAGGGCAGGGCAGTTTGGACCTGCGCACGCAGGTCAATTACTTGCACGCGTGGGTTAAACCCCTTCCCATCACCTTTATTTAGCCATGATCACAAGACTTTTGGGGCATCCCCAGGCTTTATTTATTCGTTTGATAGAGATCCGCGAACAGGGGGATATTCCCTCCTTCTCTCACATACCTCCCATCACCTTTCCTTCTCATTTAATCAGAGGGAGACTTTCCCTCCAAGCCAACCAGCCATTACTTGGCTGGTTACACCCCTCCTTCACTCCATCTCCTCCTATAAATACCCCCTCAATTACTCTTCCAAAGGGTTACCAAGTCCATCTTCCAAAAGTTTACAAAAGAGCTTCCTATTTGCTAAATCCTAGCTATCTTGTTCTTCATTCTCAAGCTTGTAGACACCCCAATTTGGCCTAATGATTATTTCAAGTCCCACTTTGGGACCATCCTGATGATGAATGGATACAGTGATTGCTGGTTGACTTCTCGTAAGCCCGTGGACCTTTAGTGAGTACTTTTAGCCACTTAGAGTACCCAATTTAGAGCCAAATAGCCTTTCAAATAGAAATATAAAATCCTAGGAGAATACATCTGTCGGTCGTAAGATCTATCTCACGGCTTCAACTTCATTCTTTCACCCGTGAAACATGTTGTTTGAAAATCTCCCTGACAGATTGATTCCTCAGTAGCCAGATCTATTCTTCAGCCGCCATATCTATCAGCCGCTAGATCGTCCTTTTTCCAGATTCTGGAATGTTCTGTCAATCGTTTGATCTGTTCTCAAAACCCTAGCAGGCAAATTTTGATGCTTCGGGCCGCGAAAGCAGATTTGAGTAGGGATCCTATTACCCTATAATTCCTTATTGATTCACGCCATTTGATTGGCCGGAGTGAGTCACCAATTGCCCATATAAAAAGTCACTTAGGGTTCCAAAAACACATCATAATCAACCCTCTCTAGCCACGAAATTCTGCAGAAACACTCTCTCATATCTCCCCTACAAAAGCCCTAACCTCCCGAAGGCAGCCGCAATCCAATGATTAAACCTCCCGAAGTACAAACCCTAACCTTAGGGTTTTCGAGAAGCAAATCCGTCAATCACCCTTAATCCGAGACAATCAAGCAACTGAGGTATCAAGGTAGTGAGGCCCAGGGGCCTGTGGTTTGATCCTTTTCATATTTTTATACTCTAATCATAGCGTTTTGATTTTCTGTAAATTATTTGTTCTAGTATGAGGAAGAACATCGGCTGGGATATCATTCTCTTGGCCGATACATCAATCCAGGAAGATCCTTCGGCTGTGACATCCATTCACCGGCCACGGGATCCATTTCCCTAGGACAGTTTGTTTTCTATTTTTGATGTATGCTTTGCTTACTATTCTGGCTCACCCTATTATTTGTTAAACATATAAAAATAGATTACATGTTAGAATTATATAAAGCAAGTATATATCCTGTGTTGAAGAACTATGGGCCAGTCTCACGACTGGGTAAAGAGGGGTGCCTAACACCTTCTCCGTATTGTACTCTTAGCTCCTGTACGGAATCTCTATCTATTTTTTCCTAGTTTTTTTTATAAACTAGGTGGCGACTCTATTTTGATGATAACCGCTATCGTGTGGCGATGTCTCTAGCCATGTGAATATCCACGATCTTGGTTTATGAAGTGGAACAAAAAAATTTGATGATCAATCTGTATGGCGATGTCCCGTTTGGGAGGTTGGCAACTCTGCTGGGGACTTAAAAGCCCTAATCAAAAAGTTCGACATAAGATTAATACTTGCTTTATCTAATTCTTTTATCATATGCATCGAGCGGGCAACCTCGTTGAGTTCACATAATATCCCGGCATGTCACGGGCTATGTTAGGTGTTCCAGCAAACTCTACAGTCACTTGTACCTAGTGGTATATCAAAGAAGGAATCACACGATTACCACCTATGATGGGCTGGTGAAAAGACTGGTTCCCTTTTGACAACGGAGCACCCTTGAGACTACCCAAACCTTACATGTGTTAGAGAGCCATAGAACTTATCAAAATAAGACAGGAACCCGCAGGTTAAGGAATTTTCATGCGTTTTGCTTTGATGTTCTTCCTCACACCCTATATAGATTGTTGTTGTAACATTTCTTTCTATGTAGAAGGGTTGGGATTTTCAGCCCAAATCCTAACCCTATACAGCCCAGTACTGACTTAAAGGTATTCTACTTTTAAAGCAGGCACGATATGTAGATTAAAGAAGCAACCACAGCCAATTTTATACCCTTACAACACCCAAAGCTACGCCAAGCAAAAGTCTTTACAACCATCCCATCTGTCATCCTCGCCTGTCAAAACACCCTCACGGCTTCACCACAACAGTCCCGATCACTTTCGGGGTCTTCACGGTCATCTTCTCAGCAAACCCAATCATCTGCCAACCCACAAGCTTCACCAAGCTTTCCTCCCATTCCCATCTCAGAGATGTCAGACAACGGTGCCATCATTGCTAAGCTCCAAGCTCAAATCACCGCTTTGCTAGCCGAGAAAGCGGCAAGAGATGCTAAAGTCAAGGAAGACAAAGAAGAAGATGAGAATCCTCATGAAGTGGTATTGGCAGAAATCCCAAATTGGCTAAGCAAGTCAAGGAGATCAAACACGCTCTGGCCTGTTCACAGGGGAACCAAATTCTGGACTTTAAAGGAATTTGCCTTTTCCCAGATTCTCAACTGCCTAAGAAGTTCAAGATGCCAAACATTGAGAAGTTCAATGGAACTGGCAACCCTACCAGCCATGTCTGCCATGTTATCAACACCCTGAAGCCAATGGGCTTGACTGATGAGCTCATTGCTCAATTGTTTCAAAGGACTCTCACTGGAAGTGCTCTCAATTGGTTTCTCACTTTGGAATTTGTGCACTATCAAACTTGGCCACAAATTGCCAATGCTTTTGTCAAGCAATATGCATACAATGTCCAAATTGAGCTAACCACTTGAGATTTAGAGATGACCAAGCAAGCCTAGAACGAAGACTTTGCTACCTTTGTGGCTAGATGGAGAAAGAAGGCCACTAAGATGAAAAACCGTCCCTCAGAGGAAGACCAAGTAAGGATAGTTGTCAAAAGTTTGCAGCCCAAGTATCTTGAGCATATCTACACTCAAGCTATTACTGATTTCAAACGCCTGCATGCTAGTAGGCTACAAATTGAAGATGGAATCAAGCTAGGGCTCATTGGGAAAGAAGAAATTTCTTCTCCACCCAAGAAAACCTTCTTAACCTGTGCATCTCATGCCTTGGTAAACATGATTGACCGAGTCTTACCTCAAGACCCTTTCCAAGCTAGCTCATCCAGAAACCCAAATCACCCTCGCCGTAACTTTAACGCACTCTATATGACCTCATCCCAAGCCTTAACCATTCTGAGCCGTCAAGGGCATCTGAAGCCCTTGAACAACCCACCACCTCAGCCACTTCATGGCCCAAACTATGATGCCAATAAACAGTGCGCTTACCACCAACACCCTAGGCACGAGAAAGACTGTTGCATGCGTCTCCGCCATGATATCCAGGATCTCATTGATAGCCAAGCTATAAAGCCACCCAAACCCAATGTGCAATTCAACCCGCTCCCCATTCACAATACTAGACCACCACCTCAAAACATCAACCTTATAAGCGTATCTAACAACTTCACATATAACCCTAGCCAATATATTGTCCCAGTGACCCAGCCAAACCATCTTTGACCTTCCCTGAAAAATCCAACCTCCCTTACATCTACGCAATAGACGATGGGGATTGGTGATTGGAAATGCACCAGGCCCTGCCAAGTAATTGGGAAGCTAAAAGAATTGAGCTCGCTGACCCTTGGGGTATTCAAGAAGAGAAGATAGGTCATCTCACCCGAAGTGGAAGGGTGTACAAACCTCCTAAGCTTAGTGGGGAAAGCTCAGCCACAACTCAAGTAATGCAAGAAGAAGAAGAGGAAAGCCAAGGGATAGAACCTGAAGAAGACATGGTATTAAGACAATTGAAGAAAATCCAAGCTGATATCTCTATCTAGGGACTACTCATGTCTTCTTATGAGTATCGCAACTCCTTCGTTAAGACCTTGGGAAAAGCCAAAGTTCCCATCGATATCACCCCTGAGGATTTGGTAGGATTCATAAAGGCATCCAAAGCCCAAAACCAACAATAGCTTTCACTAACAAGGATCTGCCTCCTGAAGGTCTTACACATAACAAACCCCAATACACCTCCCTCAAGTGTCTCACTAAATGAATCTTGTTGGTTTTGTTGGATAGCAGGTTTGCTTTAAATGTGTGCCCTCAAAGAACCCATGACAAGTTAGGGGTAGGCACTACTGACATACATCCCTAAAGTCAAGGTGTAAGAGGATTTGACAATTCAAAGAGAAGAGAGGTTGGGTGTGTTACGCTACCATTGGAAGTAGAAAAGATCAAGAGAAACGTGGAATTCCATGTAATGGACATACCAGCCACCTTCAATCTTTTGTTAGGAAGGCCATGGCTACATGACACTGGAGTAGTGCCTTCCACTTTACATCAAAAGATTAAGTTCACAGCAGACAAAAGAATCATGACCATCTTGGGAGATTCATCTATCCGAACTCATTCCGATACACCTGTGCAAAAAGTAGGGACCAAAGCAGAGGAAACCTTTCTTACTGGGTTCAGTCTTGAAGAAGCAACTGCTATGCAAGCTTTGATGGCTGAAAGAAATTGTAGAGACCCGTAAGTAAGTTCTTTAAATTTAAATGTTAATATCCATCTAAGTTGTTCAAATGTAAATGGTAATGTGGTAGTGACTTGGGGTCATTGTGCAATAACTAATTTCTTATGGGATTTGAAATGGTGCCTTATTTAGTAAAAGGGGGCGAAGTGTAATACTCTATTTAAACTTGTACATAAATCAAGGGAAATGATATTGGCACTCTAAAAATTGATGTAGGCACTCCAAAAACAAAAGAAAATAGCTTTGGAATTACATTGATTTTGGAGTGTCTGCATCAATTTTTGGAGTGCCAATATCATTTCCCTTAATCAACTTCTGGGTCAGGAGACCCATTTTCCCCATTTTTTTGTTTTTTTCCTTCTCACGTACAACCCACATCTCTCTCTCATTGTAACGCTCCTAATTTTGGGAACGTTAAAAGGACAATTTCATTGAAAATTTAATGGAGTCTGGCTCAATATTACAGCATAATTCTCGATAGAGTACTTTTATTCAACAAAAGGAGGGGTAAACTAGGGTTCCTATCTACTGCTCCGCCTCTTCTTCCATTCTGGCCAGCTTCTCGGCTCCAAAAGCGTCCAAGGTGTAGAGTTCACCCTGTTCGTTTATAAGAGCTGACACATTATACCAGTGTCGCTACCAATATAATATGTCAGGGTCACCAAAGGTAACACCGTGAGCTACAAAAGCTCAATAGAGTAACCCATACCCACTAACCCTTAACTTACGAGCAAATAATCATAAATTCAATGCTTTGCACATAGTTCATACATATTCGACAAAATAGTTAACAATGACACATCCGCATTCACTATTCAACTAACGTTAGTGTCCATAATTTTCTTAGTTTTTCCTACGCGACTCCTCATAGACCGTGTCATCATTTTTCCACATTTCATTAACCTTATCATTATTTCCAAAATCCGTTTAACACACCCAACCTTGGTTCCACCGTTCTGGGTTCCCGAGTATCCTCACAATGGTTCCGCCGCACTGGGTTCCCATTGGCACACTTTGCATTGGCTCCTCTCCGCGGATAACCAAGCCACACACCCAATCTCAGTTCCGCCGTTCCGGGTTTCCAAGTATCCTCATAATGGTTCCGCCGCACCGGATTCCCATTGGCACACAAAACACACACCACACAATGGGCTACCATGTCCGGCTACATTGCAGTTTCCAAAATATTTCACCTTTTCAAAACACGCCTTTTCATCAAACCACACCCTAGGTGTCATGTTTCTACTTTCTCGATTTTCGTGTCTCATTTTCATGCATAGACTCCGTGGTAGGACTTTTCACAAACATAAATCATTCATTGTAATCTTGAAACTAAACTAGCAAGATCATCCAACTCTATATTAGTAATCATGCTCGTAACCATCCTAAAGATCAACATACAAATACTTCTATCAACGATAAAGTCTTATCTTTTGAAAACCATTTTTTCTTCCTTTATGGGAAATTCAAAACAACACATGTTTATTAGAGTAAAAATAGCTTATTCAACATGCTCATATTTCCATTATTAAGATACACTTGTTGACTACCATTCATGGTGATAATAAACGATAGATAACCTTATCTACTTGAAAACTAAATAATAGATAACCTTATCTACTTAAGGAAAACTATGAGGATATTGATATTTTGAATCAAGAACATTCTACCTTCTAACGTACGATTCTATGCTATACGTAGAGTTATTGGACTAGGGGTTCTACGTTATACTTAGAGATAGCGTATATGGGACTCTACCTTTCTTCTTGGCGGTAGTTGATGACTACGGAAAGTAAGTTGGTGTTTGGGTGGAGTAACTTCTTACGGTGAGCTTCCGGGAGCTTCGAAACAGAAGGGTTTCTCTCGAAACTAGTTTGTGATTAAAACTACTCTACTTTATGGATCGAAAAGGTGGTTTGGGGATGAGTTTCTTGAAGAACACAAGAAGAGCTTCAAGAACAAGGAAAACTAAGTAATAACAAGTAAGAACACAAGCTTTCTTAGAGAGAGAAGTTGGAGGATGAAGGTATGGGTTGAAATGGCAAGTGAGGGGTCCTATTTATAGCAAAATTCTTGGCTCCTCCTCTCTCCTCTTGGCCGGCCATATCTCTCTCTCTCTCTCTCTCCCATGGATTTGCTCCATTGTGTTGTCAAATCTCACCTTTAATCATGCCCATGCCTTGTCAATCTATCCTAGGTGTAAGGCTAAGTAATCATGGAGATTTCCAAGGGTTTAAATGCAATCCTAGGTAATTATAACCTAGGTTGGTAAGCCTTGCAAGGAAGAACAAAATGATGGCTAGGCTAATGTGTAGTCTTCCCATGTGTAGTCAATCCTAGGCTAGGTTGTAGTCAATTTCTAGGATGATTAAAGGCTAGGTAGTGTGCTTGAAATAGTCTAGGAATGGGTTGGCATGGCCATAAATAGACTTAAGGCTATAAGGTAGCTTGTTGGAGTGACCAAACACATGCACACACCTCACCCTTTCTCTTCCTCTCTCTCGGCCTCTCTTTCCTCTCCCTCCCTCTCGGCCCCTCTCCTCTCTCTCTCTCTCTCTCTCTCTCCCTCTCCCTAGTACAATGTATATATATATATATATCTATATATATATATATATATATATATCTATCTATCTATCTATCTATCTAGAGAAAATCTAGGAAAGTAAGGAAAGTAAGCCTTGGAGGGTAATTATTAGGTTTAGGGCTATTAGTCTTAGGTTGGCATGCATGACAAGGCTAAGTTTGCTTCTTTTGGAAGCAAAATGATAGCTTCTTTTGGTATGACTTGTCTTGTCAAATATATATACACTTTGGTAAGTCTAGTCTCCATTATCCAAGGGATAAAAATTTCCCTAACAAATATTATCCAATGGTTAAAGAGAAAATGATGATAGATGTGACTAGATATGGTTAGGTCCAAGTAGGCTTATAAGGCTAAGGTAGGTCATGATTAAAGGTTAAGCTTCCAAAGGTAATCATATGGACCAATGGTTAATAGTTTCCTAGAAAGTAAGTCTATGGTCAAGTAGTCATGATTAAAGTAGGTTATGAGTGCTACTTTTGGTAGTATGACGATTACTATCTTTGTCTAATGGTTCTTAAATGCTAAGGAAAGGTAACTAAGTCAATTGGTACTTAGGTTGGCCTAACTAATGGTTCGAAACAAAACATTTTACCCAAAAGGATAAGAATTACCCTAACAATTATCGTTCAATGGGTAAAGAGAAAAGATACCCTTGGAAGATGTAATAATGAGGAATGAAGTCAAAAATTGACTAGTGAAGAAAGTGCAATGATTTCCTAGTCTAGGGTTACATGCATGGCAAGGCTAAGGTTGCTTCTTTTAGAAGCAAAATGATGGCTTCCTTTGGTATGACTTGTCTTGTCAAGTCAATACATTCATTGGCAATTTCTAATGTCTATTGTCCAAGGGATAAAAATTTTCCTAACAATTATTGACCAATGGGTAAAGAGGTAATGATGATGGGTATGGCCTTGAAATGACTAGTCATGGGTATAATGATTACCTCTAAAGGTCTAAGGGTTCAATTAGGGTTTGGAGGGGTTCATAAGGCTCAAAGATGGTCAAAAAGGTCCATCTAGGGTTAGGAGATTGTAACTAGGTGAAGTGGTAATTCGGTTTCTCTAACTAATCGGTTGGAAACTAATTTTACTTGCCATGTAGGATTTCTAGCCAAAAAATGTAATTTAAAGATTTTATTTGACTCGTTAGGAAAATATACAAGTGCTTTTATAAGCATACTTGTCTTTAGATAATTACTAAATTGTTCGGTGCGAAAAGATAAAATTTTATAAGTCTCAAATCTAATTATGACGTATTATTAGAAATTAAAAAGGAATTTTAAAAGCAAATCCAAGTAATTAAAATAAAATTCAAACATTTAACGAAATTTTTATTTACCGAAAATCAGGGTCGTTACACTCATGCTTGGCTCTCACCATCTCACTCATGGGTCTATTCAAAGAGATCAAATTCCTTGAAAATGCAAGCATATTACATCGTGTCCAAGTGGGCTTGGCTTGTAGATCGCGTGGGGTAGGTCGGAGGAGGTACTCTTGGCTGATTTCAAGCTTGGAGAGTTAGGGTTTTGCTTGGATCTTTGGGGTTTTGTTCAAAACCCTCGAGGTAGGGATTTCTCCTACTTCAATACTTGTTTATGTGTTGATTTGGGTGTACAAATTGTTTGTTGATAGTTGTTTCTTCCTTTGTCGAAAATCTGTCCCAAAAAAAATCTGTGGAAGTCGCTGTCCGAATAGCCTATGTATCGATACCCATGTTGAGGGTATCGATACCTATGCTGTCTAGAATGAAACGGTACAGGTATTGATACCTTGCTCCCCTGCTTGCTGGACTGAAATCTTGGCCTTAGATAGGTATTTTCCTGACTTTCTTCTATTCACCTCGTGCGCTTTGGGACCACTTCTAATCACCGTGTAAACATTGTATGAAATTAAAGAGGGGTGTTTTACGTCTATCTTTGAGTTGAGGACTGTTATTGAATGATGAAAGGTTGTGGTGTTAAAGTTATGTGTGACTAGAAAAAAACTCGCTATGTCTCAATAGTGATGTCGTGGTTAATGAAGTGATGAATGAATTGATGGAGGAAGTGTTTAGTGATGAGATTCTTGTATGTGTAGTAAAATGAATGGTTCCTTGGGATAGGACTCTCTTAATTATATTCATGGGGATTGAGCTTTTAAAAGTATTTAAGCTAAAATGACTAATGAACTTAATGGGAAATTAGAATGGTTAAAGGAAAATGGTTGTCTAGGAATTTAGAAGTATGAGCATAAGTAGTGTAAGGAATACTTATTGAGGAAATGAGGAGTGTATGGTGTAGGAGTTGTTTTTCGCTGAACTTGGAGTTGTATACCATTGGTCTGGAAAGATTAGGATTGGAATGGAAAATGAACAAAAGAGATTGGATAGATAATACAGTTGAAGATGGTTTGAGACTTGAAATTCTGACATGGGTGTGCAAGTTTCTTGATGACGAAACTACTAATGCATTTTTATTGGACTGTTTTGATGACTTTACTTGAGATTGAATATTCGGGCACCTTTGGTATTGAGGCATGAAGATCTGATATTTTCATATTACGATAAGTATAGTGTGGAAATGGGAACAAGTGGATAAAATGGAGTTTTCTTAACATTAGATAATTTCTTGTAATTATATGAGATTGAACTGTGAGTAATGAAACGGTAGCAAGAAAGCCACGGATTCACCGTTAGGTGAGATGCTGAAAATGGGGCGCATGGGGTCCCTAATACCCAGAATTGAAATCGTAATATGAGATAATGAAAAAGGGAAATTCTAGTTAATGCATGAGCCATGTAGCATGAGATGTTTTTGTTCCAAGTTGTAAGATCTTGCTCACCGTGAAGTTCCTTGTTGATTTTTTTTTTGGGATCCTAATCGCCCGGAATGTCTCTAGGACCACCATTTGGTGTGTCGCTAGGAAATTCATAAGATATATGAAGAATTAAAGGGGAACGTGACAAATGTGATATGGAAGTGGATACTTTGGAATTAGAAAGAATAGCGTACGCGGGATGGAGTTCAAAGGCATGTTTGATATATTAATTAATTTGTTTTGATTTCATAGTTATAAGCCTTGTTCATAGAGTTCCTATTAGTGTGCGGTTAATGCACCCTCTGGTATGCTAGAGTTATGGAGTGCATTTACATTTCGACTACTTGTGGCTATCCTTGTGGTGTTCTACTCGTTGCTTTTACGATAAATGTTGAGACTATATGTTTTGGGGACATAAGGTATATTTGGTACGGTGAGGTGTAATGAATTGAGGAGGGTTTACTCTGGTGTTGGCACATCGGACTTACATTGGAAACTCAATGATTGCAAATCTATAAAGAATAACTTAAGATGAGAAATAGTTGATGTGTGTGTGTTGGTGTGTATGTGAAAGAGAACTTTGAGTAGTTTAAAGTGAGGATAGTGCTGCATTTTCCAGTTGCATTAAAAAAAAAATTGTTTCTTTGGTACCTGTCATCTCATATGCATGTAAAGTTACTTGGAGATTTTTCTATTGGGCTTGTGTAGCTCAACCCTTTCATTTTAGGTATCAATCAAGGTGTATAGCATAGAGTGCCAGGGTGCATCGCGCGGATGTCGTTGAAGCTTTAGGTTAAAAAGAGTATCTTTACCATCTTATCTAATTATGTTTTGTAAAAACCCGGTATTTCTAATAAATAATAATAATCATCAAAACAAAAATATTATTTTTCCTCATTAGTTTATTTAATGCAAAAAAATTATTTATGTCGTCACGCCAATTTTATTTCTATAATCGATTGTGAGCGCACGTATCCAATATGTAATTTTCCTAATGTGTGCATGAGTTGCACTGGATATTTTTTCCCAACCCAAACCAATACCCCACCATCACCTCACCTCCTTTTCCCCTTATTCAGCCGAACCCCACTCCCCACCATACCTCGTATCCCATCCAACAACTTCAACACTCCTCCCCACCCCATTATAATACTCCAATATTTTCCCCCATTATTATATCACCACTCCCACACACTACCCCCCTTATTATAATCCAATCCCCTTTCCCTTCTTGATTTTTTCTGTTTTCCCAGCCTTCCTCCCATTTCAGCAAAGACAGAGAGAAGGCAACCTCCATCACCACCATTTTTCATCACCTCGCCAACTGTGTCCTCACCATTGCCGAGCCCACCACCGAGAACATCACCACAACCGGCCACCATCACCATCTCCATCTCCATCTCCATCTCCAACCGTACATCACCAGCAAACCAATACTCCACCATCACCTCACCTCCTTCTCCCCTTATTCAGCCGAACCCCACTCCCCACCATACCTCTTATCCCATCCAACAACTTCAACACTCTTCCCCACCCCATTATAATACTCCAATATTCTCCCCCATTATTATATCACCACTCCAATACACTACCCCCCCCCCCCCCTCCCCCCCCCCCTCCCCCTCCCCCTCCCCCGCTTTTATTATAATCCAATCCCCTTTCCCTTTTTTTATTTTTTTTGTTTTCCCAGCCTTCCTCCCATTTTGGCAGAGAGAGAGAGAGAAGGCAACCTCCATCACCACCACTTCTCATCACCTCACCAACTAGGTCCTCACCATTGCCGAGCCCACCACCGAGAACGCCACCACAACCAGCCACCATCACCATCTCCATCTCCATCTCCAGCCGTACATCACCAGCGGAAACTCATTCTCCTCCTCTCCGTGGTAACTGGACGCCACCCATGCTCACCACCACCTTCGGAGCACCCCGGGCCACCACCACCACCACCAGGCGAGCTCCACGCCACTCCGATTGCCACCAAAATCTTTCCGAAACTCGTTTCGCCGGATGAGAGGTAGTCCGAACTCACCTCCCTAAATATATATTATGTTCCGTATTGATTGTTTCGTGTTTCAGTATAATAATAATCAAACCCGACGTCGCGGGTCGAGCTCGGCCGAGATCCTCTATTTTTCGGAATCGAAATAGTAGCTCTGGAAAACTTAGGGGGCGACTATTCGCAGCACCGTATTTCTCCCTTAGCCCACTACATTTCGGTAAATAGTTGTTGAAAATCATACATAACATTCCGGTAAATAGCTATTGAAAACAATATTATATTTCGGTGACTACATGTCGAAAATATGTTCAACTTTCGGTAAACAACTGCTGAACATATATTTTCGGTAAATGGCTGTTGAAAAAAATATTATATTTCGGTAATTGTATGCTGAAAATGTATCTCAATTTCGGTAACTAACTGTCGAGTATAATTGGAAATTTTTAACGGACTAAGGGAGAAGATACAGGGCTGCGAATAGTCGCCCCCAAAACTTATTAGTTGAAAAATTAGTTATAATAATTATAGTTTAGCCCCTCGTGATTTAAGAGTTTATAAATCTAACTCTTGAGTAGTAAAAGTTAATGCTAAGTCCTGAGGTGATTAAGAGTAAATCGTAGGCTTTAGTTTCGAAAAATAAAAGAGAAAATAAAAGGAATAACTTAATTTGTTTTAATCGCATGATTAGTGTTATCGCACGATTAAATAGTTTTAGCATGTTGGTATGTTTAGTTGAATTATTGAATCACATGATTAAATTTAACGTATGATAAATTATTCGCATGTTTAGCCTTATCGCATGATTTGTTATTATCGTGAATTTAATTGTTGTTATAGCCCATGAGCATGTTTCAAAAAATGTTGAACTGTGTGAAATGCTGTTGTACTGGTAGATTCGGCAAATAGGTTCCTGGGTTGGTTGCGATGTGCGGACTTATCATCTTAGACGTTGGAAGTAGGTTTAATGGAAAATGGATAGTGTGAGAGGCTGTGATTGTGATTGTGATTCCGGACAAGGAATCCGGGGATTGAATTGTTGGTGAATGATTGGTAGTGATTTGTTGAAAGTGTTGATTTACGAAACCCTAGGTACGGCATGGTGGTGATCGGCTCTCGGATGTTGGGACGGAACATAAGGGCGGCATTGTGCTTGTGTCACAACCCGGGCTAGACGGCGCTTGAGCGTTGCCGATGTAGTTTTATCCGAATTTATGATCGCGGATGGGATACCGGGTATATAACTTAGGTATCTTTCATCCGGATCTGGAAAAGGGAAGTCGGACCACACCAGTGTCTTGTGCCAGAGGTTATGGGTAGGAACAGATCTGTGGATAAGATCCGATATCTCACATAGGTTGAAGGATAGTAATGAAAGAAAAGTTGATTGTTCTCTTTTTATGTTATTTTTAATGCATGTCAATTATATTGCTATTGCTTGTAAGTTATGGGTTCAGGTGGGTTTTGGCTATTGAGCGTCATCGCTCACGGTACTATGTTGCCCTGGTAACTCGAACGCTAGGTACTGAAGATGGAGCAGAAGGGTCGTACGAAAAAGTGAAGAGACGTTGACCGATGAAGTATTTGTCAAACCCTGAATGTTGTACCCTTAGTTGCTCTGTATTGTAAATTAAGTATTTTGATAATGTACGACAAAGTATTTTTATATAGTACAGTTGTAATTGATATGTCGTATTGTGATTTGAATTGGTGAGACTTTTGAAATTTAATCCCTCGAAAAAGAAAACTATTCTCGAAAATCTTTTTTTAATGTTTAAATAATGTCTCCGAAATTCGGGGCGTTACAGTTTTTGAAATAAAATTGTAACTTAAATGTCATATCTTTGGTCTTTGACAAATGTAGCGCTACTTAATATTATCTCTCTCCTGACTAATATGTAATTTATGAAACGTAAACATGTGGATACCCATTTGAAAGGATGTTTGTCCATGAGACGATGTTGGCATGAAGTTCATGAGTATGTGGGACGGATGAGACAATTCTTTTTATATATGGAAAAGCAATTATTTTTATGTTTTAAAAATCGAGGGCTTGACAGAAATTTCTAGGTTTGCACCCCCGCCATATGAATGATGAAGCAGAACTACTTCCCTGGATTGGGATTAGGCAAAAGATCACAAGGCATCCCACAAATGATTGATCCCCCGCACAATCAATACACCTTTGGTCTTGGCTACACCCCGACGGAGGCTGAAATAGAGGAGAAGAGAAAAGAAAGCATGGAAAATGCTAAGGCAAAGGGAAACGTAGTCACGGAAAAGGCGTTTGTGGTCCCAAAGATGCTCAATGGTTAGTTTGTAAGAGAAGGTGAGGACTTTTCATTTTGTGGTTTTCAGAAATAGGAGGATGAAGCTACCAAGCAAAGGCATCTTGGGATGCAAATCTTCTTCGATCAAGAATGGACTGACAGTGACATGGAATAAGAACCAACGAACTCACCTCCCGTCCCCGAAGACTGGATCAAGGTGCTAGCTGGGTTTGATTTGAAGATTCTGTTTGGCAAAGAAGATGGTGAAGAAGAGTATAAAACTGTGAAAGGCATGGAAAAAGGAGCCAACCCCGAGATGCTACAGTAGTTGCAAAGTTGTGACATGGCAAAAATATCAAACATTACTTATGTTTTCTAAATCAAGCTAAGACATGTTTGAAGCCCCCGTTTGGGCATTTTTTTTTATAGCTAAATGAATTCCCATTTTATCTTCTATGTTATGCTTATTAAATGATTTGGTACTGAAATTGCAATTACCATACACTACAGTCTCTTTGCCAAAGAAAGGGGATTTTAAGAATCAAATTCTTTATGTTGTTAGCAAGAAGGAAAGAAAGGATGAGCCTTGATTGCTTAGAACTAGGTTTTTGTCAAAACTTAGAAAGAAGACGCTATCTCCGCAAGAACACTTAGAGTTAGCTTGCCCATCTTGAAGACAATGAAGACTCAGAAAAATATCTCCACCAAATTCCTCTCCAAAACACATAAATCCTCTTGTGAGAAATGCTCGTCGGGTAATCCAAGAACCCAAGCAAAATTAAGAGTAAAGCCTGCTAGGACAAGAAATTGCGAAAACACAGCCTAGGCAAAAGTTAAGGCATTTTAAAGAAAAGCTCGCGAGGAACTCAACCTCCATTAGGTAATCTCGGTAAAATTTAGAGCATGTGAAGAGAAAAACCAAGAGTGGAAATCCAACCTCAAAGGTTGTGATTTTGGAACTACGTAAAAGGCTTGATTCCTTAATTGGGATACGTAGGCAATCTCACTTTGAGATGCGACCCAAGCATGTGGAGAGAAGGAAAAATATCAAGAAACGTGTACTCAATGATAGGCATAGCTAACCCTGCGTATTAAGCTTGCAAAAGATGAGTTAGTCATTTTTTAAAGAATTGACAAAAACAAAAAGTCACGAGAATCATTGCTCGTCCTCCCTGACTAAAAAGTCACCAATATAACGGGTAAGATATCTTAGAGATTCTAAAGCATGGCAAAGAGACTATAGAATATGGCAAAACCAAACAAATGGCATAAATCAGATTCAAGCATAAGAAGGAAGGAACGTCACTTGGCTTTAATAAAAAGTCTAGCTTCTTTAGGGAATAGAGGTAGTGGCCGAAGAATGAAATCCTCGGCCAGGCAATCCATTCCTCGACCGGTGTTTCGATTTATCTACCGAAGGATAGTTTTTGCTGTAAAACTATTTTCAAAATCTCATTGCTTATCCAAAAACAACAGATATCTATTCAAAATGGTTTTAAGCCATACTTTAGAATTATTGCACACAAACTTGGAGTATCTCGGGCATAAAAAATGTCTCCACCAGACAAAGAGTTTAAATCACAAACTCGCCAAACATGCTGAGGTTGCTTCATACAATACATAATTCTTGTCTATTTTAGGACTAACAATACAGGTATAGAAAGAAGGGCAAAGCTACTGCCCACGGCCTCTCTTGGATGCATGCCGTGAAGAAGCAGGACGAAAACGCTCAAGAACTGAGATGTGAATCCTCTGCCCTTCACCTCCATCATCGGCCCCAACATCTCCATCTCCATCTCCATCACCAGCCCTTGCACTCTTGCTCTCAACGGCACCAGCACTTTGAGTAGCAGACACCGTTGGCACCCGCTCTGCTTCAAGCTGCGAGGCATGAAATGTGGATATTCAAGTTCACACGAAGATATGGAATGGAAAAGGGGAATTTAAAAGATACGTACCTCAACTATCCTGTTGCGTTGCCTCTAAACTAGGGCCTCTGCACTCTGAAATACATGCAACCACTCCTGAACTATATCACCAGGCACCTACAAAGGGAGTTTCAACATTTATAGCATAGCAGAAGAAATGCAAATACCTAAAATCCACAATGTTACCTGTTGGATCCCGGTAGGAAGCACGTAGAGCTGGGTGGCACACGGAGTAAGTGTCAAACGCTCATCTTCTCCATTCGCATTGTGGAAAGAAATAAAGTTAGGGGCCCGTGGCCAAGTAGGAGGGGCAGCAGTGGCAGTAGTGGTAGGCAAGGTCAGCGAGGCCAAATGGAAGACCGAGTAATCTCCTGCCTGGAGAAAATCCGTGGCTGGCTGTCTCTCAATAAGCAAGTCCTCTCCTGTCAAAAGATGAGTCGATCTCATGCTAGCTGGAGGAGGAAAAGGAACAAGCTGCAAGGCCTCCGTATGTGGGAAGTACTGACTCGCTACCCTTTCCCCAAGGTACCAAGCCCTCGATAAAGGCCCCTCCCAAAGGAAGTGTTGGTTATCCAAAACCCGAGTTGAGGTCAACTCCAAAGGGGCGTCATCCAGCAAGGTATCCCATGAATTGAATCGCACCTGTGATAGGGGAAATAACATCAATATAACGAAGTGGAAAGATGGCATAAAAGGGTAAAATATGTCATACCTGATCCACCGTCAAGTGATCTAGAACCCGTCTCCAAGCCAACAAGTCCATAGCAGGCGACCGTGTCCGCCGGATTCCTTTTAACCAACAAGCTGCCCTGGGGACAAACCTTGGCTCCCCATGCCTAGTTGGAGGAGGAAACTGTAAGAGGTGCTCAAAGGCCCGGAGCTGCAAGCAAAGATGAAGATAGATATGGATCATAGAGATTACAACAGTAGAGGAGTGACAAAGAAGGCTAAAGCGCATTCCTCAAGAACACGGTGATGCCCACCCAGTGAAAGACTAACGCCCCGAGAACAAGCACTCAAATGACCGTACAGCGTAGCTAAAGCAAGAGTCCCCCAGTCAAACTCCACTATAGTCTCCAGGTTCACTAAAGCTGCTAGGAACTGAACATGTACCAAATTCTCTTTGTTGAAAAACAGAGTCTGCCCAATTAGGTAAAAATGGAAAACTTGTACCAACTGAGGAACAAATACCTCTGCCAGAATACCCTCCCGATCATACTGTGCCCGGAGCCACGAATAGATGACATGACCGCTCTTAAATACATCAGGGGTCTTCCTCAAAAGGTAATCAAAGGCACCCTCACGCTCATGAATCCGTGGGTCAAGCGGAAGAGGATCACCACCAACTCTCAGACCTATAAGCAAAGCAAAATCATCTAGAGTAATTGTCATCTCTTTAGCCTCTGAAAAGTGGAAAGTATTCGTGGTATCCCACCACCGCTCCACCAGCGTTGTAGTCAGTCCCAACTCCACCTTTGGAAGGTAAAAGCCAAGTATCAAGAGCTCAAAGCCGGCCAAAGCAACCGAAACCTTAGCACCTTGAGGAATCCTCTCATACCACTCATAAACCTGAGGACAGCTTCGCCACATGCACAGCTTCTCGTTTGCCTAGCAAAATACAAAACAAGATCAATACAATAGCAAAATCGCCTATGCACGGGCCAACTCCAAACACCCAATTTCATTTTCAAAATATCCATTTTTCATTTCACTAATTCTTATGCATGTGATATCATTGACAGGACTGTAGACACCCCAATCCGGACCTCAAAAGGGCTTTGGATGTCCCAATGATGAAATAAAGGAAACGATACCTTTGCGACCTTGAATAAAGGACTCCCTCAGCCCAAGAGCCTAAAATAAGCCCAAAAGCCCTGGACTGGATTTTTAGTACCGCACGACACAACTCTACACCGCGCGGTGTAATGAATTTCATTACGCCATACGAGGTCATGAGGTAAACCGCACGACATTTTGGATAAAGTTCTGACTGGCTCAACTAGCTGTCGGCCACGCTAGCTTGAGCCACAGCTACAAGCTGGCTTTGCTGAAAAAGCACTTCTAGCCCGCCCAGGAAATACCTTCCCCATTTGAATTCAAAATCCTTGGCTCTTGCCTATAAATACACCCCTCCACTCAAGGGAAAGGGGCCTTGAACCCTCTTTCTCTCTCATCATGCTTTCACACCCACTCCTCACATCCAAGCCTTGAGAAAGTTTGCTCTAAAAATATTCTCTTGGCTTCTTCTTTCTAAAAGTCCTCTATTTTTCTCCTCACCATTAAAGTGAGTCCTTTTACTCACTTTAAGGTCCCATCTACCCAATAAACCCATCTACCATGCACATCCACACCTCTCTTTTCTCAACCAACCGTACCAACGCCCATCCACTATCATCCGTCCTCATCCAAGCTCAAGATCAAAGGTAAAAACCAAGTTTCCTTGGATTAGGCTTAGTCCTGGCCCTGAGGGAACTTTTCTGTAGTCAGGCTCACCCCTTTTGGTTAAATACTGATTTAAAAACCATTTTTGAAAACAAAAGCAGCCACTATGCATGATATACCATGCCATGCGGCGTTTTGGTGTGTCACACGGCATGGTATGTTAAAACGCACGATCTTTCATTAATCTCCGGCAGACTGTCCGGATCATGGGCGTTCTTCATCGGGCTTATTTATATTGCTGAAATATTGTCATAAGTAGCTTCAGAATAAGACTATATCTACAAGCCATGTTTTATTCCCTGAATAAGGCCTATTTGCTTTCTCAAATGATCCAAATACGTCAAAACTTGTTTTCTGTTCGTGGCTTGAAGAAAGAGGTATTATTCTGAAATAAAGCAGTGGCTGGGTACTTTCTGGTATCTTAACAGAGTCACGCACGGGATATCGGAAGTATCGTGCGCTATTATAAGCACTAATGAAAATTTGATAAGCAACATAAATAGACCGCACGGCATATCATAAGGCCATGCACGGTCTTATGATAGGCCGTGTCATGTGGTTCTGATCCTGATGGCCTACAGATCATCTATTTCATTCTGTATCATATCATTTGCTCACCATTTCTGTACAGACAGCACCACGTACACGTTAATGTGATATATCTCCCATGTCCCTTCCTCTCTTATTTGTTTATTAAAGAGTTCCATTTTCCAAAAGATGTAAACCCCCCCCCCCCCCCCCCCCCCCCCCCCTGAAAATGTCTAGTAGAGACCAGCTTTACCGGGCGAATAGGGTGCGTTTCAACAAAACCTTCCCCATTCGTAACGTGGTTCCCGAACCCAAAGTCTCAACGTTTTTTGCTAGACCAATAGCCTTTTTCAAATGAGTTCCCGGTTTCTCGAATCATCCATCTCAAAAATCCGGGTGGCAACTCTTCAAGCACGCGCCGGTTGGGGAGCCCACAGTGGCGACTCTGCTAGGGAGGGTTACTAATCAAAATTTGAAAATTAATACATGAATGAACAATCTTTCAAAAGTCTATCAAAACAGTACGCTCCATGCTGCTGAAGAACGGAATGGTAACGTAACAGGATTTCACATCCGACCAATCAGAACTGGGACTTTTATTATTATTCGCTTGTGTAGTTTTCTTCGAAGTATTGATTAATAGAGTGAGCCAAGCTTGAAAAACGTTTTCAAACGGGAACTTTCGGTATCTTTTGGAAAATGAAATTCTTTTATCCTGTACACTACGCACTGCACAAGCCTCACCAGTGTGTTTTGGCAATCTTGCCCGATTTACCGGTGACAAGCTCCTCCGGGATACCTTACAACCCTCGACGATGATGAGCCATCGTACTACTCGACCATTGCCTTGCAATACACTTGACAATGGGAGGTACATCTTGGCTTTAGTCCGGGGAAGCCTGTTGAGACCCAAACCGGCCTTTGCACTTGTACATAACCATAGAACTATCCCAACTAAGGTAGGAACCCACGGTTAGGACTTATGTGATATATCCTGTTTATGTGTTTTTCATTTTTGTACATACATATCATTCATGCATCATTGCATTCTGCAGGCTAGAAGGTAGGGCTCCCTTAGGATTCGGTCAGTCTAGGAGACTTTAAATCCATGGAGTTTGAAATACCTCTGGTGTTTGCCGTGCTCGAACGGCTCCCCTAGTCCAGGACTAACCTTAAGTGTGTACGTATTTGGATTCTGGCAGTTATATTGCTTTGCCTCGGATGGTCAAGGTAAGGAGATTGGCTTTGGTTCCGAAACATTCAAAAATTAACCTACCTGACAGCACCTACCCGGATTGTTAGAAATCTTCTGTGCAAACACCTTAAATGAGATCCGGATCACGGTAGGTCTTAGGCCTAGTTTCTAGGAGGCACGAGGAAGGGTAGGGTAAGTATCCATGATGAGTCATGAGTTTTCCCTCTTGCTTTGTTGCCAGTTCTGAAACATTGGTTGCCTACGAGAAGAAACTATACCCAATTGGTTTCGCCCCCTCCAAAGACTGGTTCGTAAAGACACCCTAGAAGGCACTCAGTTGTTTGAGGTTCAGGTAGTGCAGGAAGAGCAACCATCAACAGAAACACCACAAGAACCATTAGCAGAGATACCACTTGAAAACTCCTTACCAATGGCTGACCAAGGAGATGGGGTAAAGGAGCTTAGGCAAAACATGGCCGCCTTAGATACTCAGTTTAAATAGTCCATTGCCAATGTCGATGCACAGCTCAAGGCTTCCGTCATGTCCATGAAGAATGACATAATCGTGGTGATGGAGGCCATGCAAGAAATTAGTGATAAGCTTCAAACCAAACCTCCTCCACAACCCAAGCAGCCCAAAGAAAAAACGCCTGCTATGGATCCTAAGCTGGCCACTCTCGTTGCCAAGATCAGAAAGCTAGAGGAGTCTGTTCAAGAAACTAGACGACTTGGGAAAGGAAAGGTCAACATGAACAAACTATGTTTATTCCCAAACGCCAAATTGCCAGAAAAAGTTCAATGTGGACTTTGCAAAGTTCAACGGCACCGGTGATCCAAAGGCGCACCTTCAGGGGTATGTTGGATCCCTTACCATGCGAGGGATTGATAAGGAAGCCATGGCACAGCTATTCCACGAGTCTTTGTCCGGTCCAACCTTGAAATGGTTCCTCACTCTCGAGCCATCTAAGAAAAGGACTTGGGAAGATATTAGGATAGCCTTCGTAGCTCAATATGATTTCAATGTTGATCTAAAAATGACCACGAGAGAGCTGGAGAGTACTAAGATGGGCGAGAAAGAAAGCTTTGCCAATTTTATGAAACGCTGGAGAGCCAAGGCCGCCCAAATGCAAAAAAAGCCGGATCTTTAGGAGCAAATACAAATCATAACAAAGAACCTCCCAAGTTCCTTTGCCTCATACATGGTTCTTTCCCAGGCCGCGCCAAATTTTGAGACTTTCTATGACTCTGGATTGGCTGTGGAAGAAGCCTTACGGGATGGTACTTTGGAAAAGAAGGAAATGGGATCGAAGTCCAAAAGAACGTACTCTGGTAACAGCAATGTCCTCTTCGGGAATACCAATCGGGCCGGAACTTCTTCAGCCAAGCCCGTAGAAGTTAACAAGATCTCCAAAAAACCAAAATCCTAGAATTGAGTACTTACCCAATTCAGCACCCCCAGGTCTACTTTACTTAAGAAACTCACAGAAGCCGCGGTACTGAAACCTCTCCCGCCACCACAAACTATTCCACCAAACCTAAACCAAAGTGTTTATTGTGAATTTCATCAGATGCCTGGCCATACCACCGACAACTGCATTCGCCTTCGTCATGAGATCCAAAACCTCATCGACAATAAGGTGATTGAAACCCCTCCTCCAGATAAACCAAATACCGTCTCAAACCCCTTACCACAACATAATACCCCTTTTCGTATTAACCAAATCACCTTAGCCCTGGATAAAACCACCCAAGATTTTGACCCAATCCTTTTCATTACCCCCGATACCGAACCTAAGTTGGCTATGAAAATTTCCGAAGAAATTGCTCTTTGCTTCTTGGGGGAATGGTAAAACACATAGGGAGATCTCATTTCTGATTGGGAGGAATTCGAAGCAGCCAGCTTTCAGAAGGATGCTAAACAACCATTCGGGCCTGCATGGGAAGTTGATTGGCAGAATGTTTATGCTGACCCCCTTGATGGATTTTCTCTATACATGATGTTTGAAGGGCAAAACGACGACTACCAGATCCCTCAAGAAGTTCCAGAGTGGGAATGGGATCCAACCCTGAGTGAGTATCAACTTTTATACAAGGATGACCCGCTGGACATGTTTTCTTTACCCGCAATGTTCGCTGAGGACTACCAACCTGAGATGCCGGCCTATGGTTGGCTGGAGCCTGTTCCCCTTTACCCAAGCTTTTACAATGAACCTCAAGAACCTGAGGAAGAGGTGGCTAGTAGTGAGTTTAACCCCATGGATTACATCATGGAAGAAACGGAAACAGAACTCTCGGTCACCTTCCTGAAAGACGTTGATGTCGCCATGATGAACTTATGGGAAGACGAACCAGGAGCCAAACCATGGGCCAGCTCCGAAGTTATCAACATAAAAGTGGGAAATGAGGAATGGACTGTGAACAGGGCAATAATGGAAGCTGAACAATGGAAACCAGAAGATCTTTGGGAAGATTTGGTTATCGCTGATTTAGCATCCAACCTTCAGGATACCTCCATCAGAACCAAGCGTAAGGCCCCGATCGACTTATGGAGTGAAGAGTCAAAGTACCACCAAATCGATCACTTGATTAGGAGTGGCCGTGTCTATCAACCTCCTAACCTCCAAATTGGAGAATCCTCTAACCCTGCAGCTCCATCAGCCAAAGAGTCCTCAAACCCTTTCACTACCCCGACCAAAAACACTTTCCAACCTTTCATCCCACCAGCCAAAGAACCTTCCCGTCCTGAGAAAAACCTTGAAGGGATGGTCAAGCAACAGCTCAAACAGACTCAAGCTAAAATGTTTATTTCGGATGTGCTTGTTCATTCCACTCGACATCGAGAAGGACTCATCCAAGCCTTCTCCCACCTGAAAGTTCCCTTCGGTATAACCCTAGATGAGCTTGTGGCACTCATTAAAACCATACCCATCAAGCATGCCATAACCTTTACCAACTGAGATCTGCCTGCCGAACGAATAGATCACAATAAGCCACTCCATGTCACTATAAAATGCCATGGCAAATGGGTCCCAGTGATTTTAATTGACAATGGGTTAGCCATCAACGTTTGCCCACTCCGCGTTGCTTACTGCTTAGGGTACAAAGATAAGGACTTCTCTCCATCAGAAGTCAAGGTCCTAGCATATGACAACACTCGTCGCGATGTGGTTGGAACCCTCACGCTCCCTATGACTTTTGGATCCTATCAAACTGAGGTGGAATTTCATGTGGTAAGTATCCCCGCTTCTTTCAACTTGTTGCTATGAAGGCCTTGACTGCATCGACCAGACATTATGGCAGTACCCTCCACTCTTCACCAGAAAATCCATTTAGGACTTGAGACCGGAATGCTCACCATTCACGGAGACTTTGGGATCCGCGCACCTACTAAAGACAATGCCCCATTTTTGGAAATCCAGCATGGGGAAGAAGACATTGCTCTAGGAGGCTTTTTGTTGGACACTTCCAATACTGTCTTTTCGGTCAGAATTGATGATGCTTTCATCATTAACAATGTCGCCATAAAGATAATGAAAAAGATGTCCTACATGCCAGGTCTAGGATTAAGAAAGAACTTGCAAGGGCCTGCAAAGTTTAAGGCTCGCGGAATCCTCATGCACACTACCGGTCTTGGTTATTCGCCCTCAAATGACAGTAAGACAAACAAAGGAGACAAATTGGAAGACTATTTTGTTAAAGAGAAAGCAAAGCAGGTCTACCATGGTCAACCAGAACCATTTTGGGATAAGGAAACTAATACTCTGCTACCAGGGTTTGAGATATTCGCCAACGATGTTTGGCCAGAAAGCGAGGAAGAATTTAAGGCTGAAAAGGTACCAGGGAAGCCAACTGATTGGATTGAGGTCTTCAACATGGGGAGTCTAGCGGTCCTATTCGAGGAGGACGAGCCAATAGGTACAGTCGTAGAAGTTGAAGTGTAGATGCTAAGATTGGAGGTCCCCGAAGACCCAACTCCGCTCATCATGGATGCCGCAGGAGATTACAAGAATTGGACTTTCATACCAAGTGTAACATGCCAAGGGTTTGACGCTAAGTCCAAATCTGAGTCCGAGTCATTCGAGTCTTCTGAGTCTTTCAAGTCTGTTGAGTCAGAGTTGGTGCCTCTTGGCCCCACTCCTCATGGTCTGTACATTGAATTTGAGTCTACTTGTGTGTATGGTGCCTCAAAGGCTTTCGCTAGCGATGAAATAAATGAATCTGATTCTGCTTACTTCCTTGACTTTAGAATAAATTCTGTCGACCCTGATGATGAAGAGATCAATTTCGATGGGGATGTCCCCAAAGAAATCCGATTCCTAATCAAAAGGGAAAAGGAAAGACATGCTCAGCCTGTAAAAGAAGAAATTGTTTCAATAAATTTGAGGGACAGGGGGGATTCCCGAATGGTTCAGATTGGTTTCGCGTTGTCTGCCGAAGAGCGTCAAGCTCTCACAAGTTTGTTAAAAGAATTCAAAGATATTTTCGCGTGGTCACATGTGGACATGCCCAGAATCGATCCCGAGATTGCAGAGCATTGGATTCCCCTTTACCCCGATGCAAGACCCGTAAAGCAGAAACTGAGACGTATGAGACCTGATTAGGGTCTGTGTTGATTTCAGAGACCTCAACACAGCAAGCCCGAAAGATGACTTCCCATTACCACACATTGATGTACTGGTTGACAACACTGCTGGGCATGCCTTGCTTTCCTTCATGGATGGCTTTTTAGGGTACAACCAGATCTTAATGGCCCCAGAAGATCAGGAGAAAACCACGTTTGTCACTGAATGGGGAACCTACTGCTATCGGGTGATGCCTTTCGGACTAAAGAACACTAGATCCACCTATCAGCGAGCCGCCATGACCTTGTTGCACGACATGATCCACAAGGAAATGGAGGTCTACGTTGATGACATGATCGTTATGACATGATCGTTAAGGCCAAGGAACGAGAATGGCACCTACCTGCACTCAGAAAGTTCTTTGAAAGAATCAGAAAATGCAGGATGTGCCTTAACCCAGCTAAATGCACGTTTGGAGTCACAGCCAAAAAAATGCTCGGATTCATGATTACCACTCGGGGTATCGAGGTTGACCCGTCAAAAATCAAGGCGATTTTGGAGATGGAGCCGCCACGCTTTGAAAAAGATGTGAGGAGTTTTCTCGGTAAGGTATAGTTTATCAGTCGATTCATTGCCAAACTAACTTCAACTTGTGAACCAATCTTTCGCTTGCTCAAGAAGGGTGTGCCATTCAAATGGAACGATAAGTGCCAGAAAGCTTTCGAAGCAATCCGAGCTTATTTACGAAGTCCGCCAGTGTTGACACCCCCCTGGTCAGGAAAACCTTTGATCCTATACTTGTCAGTCACTCCATCCTCTATGGGGTGTATGCTGGTGCAAGAAGGCGATGATAGGGTTGAAAGGGTAGTCTACTATCTGAGTAAAAAGATGGTGGGATGTGAAGAGCGTTATACTTCGTTGGAGAAAACGTGATGGGCACTCGTCTTGGCTTCTAAAAAGTTAAGACATTACATGCTAGCCTATCTAGTGAGGCTGATTTCCCGAATGGATCCTCTCAAGTACTTGTTTGAGAAACCAGCTCTCACCGGGAGGATGGCACGATGGTTACTAATGCTAGCAGAATTCGAATTAAGGTATGTCACTAGGAAATCCGTAAAAGGAAGAGTTGTTGTTGAATTCCTGGTCGACTGCCCAATCGAAGGAGGCGAAGATGCCGAGTCTCAGTTTCCTGATGAAGACATAATGACTCTAGCTGAGGATGTTTGTAAGTTATACTTCGATGGCGCTGCAAATCAGAAAGGGTTTGGAATTGACGTGTTGTTAATAGCACCCGACGGGTCTCACATCCCGCTCGCCTTCAAGCTAAATTTTGAGGTCACCAACAATCAAGCGGAATATGAGGCTTGCATTGTAGGTATGGAAGCAGCAATCGAAATTGGTATAGAGAAATTGGAAGTGATGGGAGATTCCAACCTGGTAATTTCACAAGCCAATGGTGATTGGAAAGTCAAAGAAGAAAAGCTAAAGCCATACCATCAAGATCTTGAGGATCTCATCCCCCATTTCAACAAGGTAACTTTAACTCATGTGCCGAGACTCAAGAATCAGTTTGCAGATGCCTTGGCAACTTTGGCATCCATGGTTGAAATCCCTCTCGGTGTGAAGTTGAGGCCGATTGTGATAGAACAAAGGGACACACAGGTATACCAGCATGTCATGGTTGTTGACGAGCCTGAAGACGGTCACCCCTGGTATTATGACATTCAGAGATTTGTGGAAAGAGGAGAATACTCCACTGAAGCAAGCAAGAAAAGCAAGATCGCCCTCCAGAGGATGGCAGCTTAATACATCATCTGCAGCGGAAATCTCTATCGAAGGTCACCCTGCGGCATGCACAAGTTATGCATCCATGGCACAGAAGCAAGAAGGGTAATGGAGGAGATTCATGAAGGTGTGTGTGGCCCTCACATGAGTGGCATAATGCTTGCCAAGAAGATCCCCAGGCAGGGATATTTCTGGTTTACCATGGAGACAGAATGTGTAGAATACGTACGACAATGTCACAAATGCCAAATCCATGCCAACCTGATGCATGTCTCACCATCTAAACTACATCAAATGACCTCGCCATGGCCTTTCTCGGTATGGGGAATTGATGTCATCGGGAGAATTGTGCCAGCTGCGTCTAATGGTCATAAATTCATCTTGGTGGCCATCGATTACTTCACAAAATGGGTAGAAGATGCTTCTTATGCCATGTTGACTACAGTTCAAGTTGCACACTTTATCAACGTCATCTACCGATACGGAGTCCCTCAGGCGTTTGTATCTGACAATGGTGTTCATTTCAAGGGAAAAGCCAAGGAAGTTTTGGATGAGTTCCAGATTCAAGTACACAAGTAAACCACCTATCGGCCGCAAACCAATGGAGCCATAGAAGCAGCTAATAAAACAATTAAGGCCATCCTGGAAAAGACCATTCAATCCGCAAGAGATTGGCATGAGCAGTTGTAGCTAGCTTTATGGGGATATCGCACATCCGTACGTACACCAATAGGGGTAACCCCTTACTCTTTGGTCTACGGTATGGAGGCTGTACTTCCCATTGAGTTGGAAGTTCCATCTCTTCGAACTATGATCGAGTGTGAGGTCCAGGAGGCAGAGTGGTTAAGCAATCGATTTGAAGAGCTCATGTTGTTCGATGAATGCTGGTTGAGGGCTCTCTATCATATTCAAGGGTGTCAGAGAAGAATTGCACGCACGTTCAATAAAAAGGTGAAGCTTAGGGACTTGTCAGAAGGTGATATGGTTTTAAAGGAAATTTGGGCACCAGTTTACGATCCGCGTGGAAATTTCCGACTGAAGTGGTCCGGGCCATACATTATCCAGAGGAGCTGCGCAGCTTATTGACTTGGACAGAAATGAATTTTCAACTTTGGTCAACTTGGATCAACTCAAGCGCTATTACCCTTGAGAGAGGCTCGCTGGGCTGAAAATCGCAAGGGCTGGCAGACCCAAGCAAAAGTTAGAGCAAAGGCCTGCCAGGATTGAAAACCCGCAAGGGCATCCTAAGCAAAAATTAAGGCATTCAATAAATGAGCTCGCTAGACCGAAAATCCGAAAGGGCGGTACTAGGCAAAATTTAGAGCACAAAAGGAGAGTGTTAAGACCAGAGCGAACCCTAACCTGAATTACGTTATGACCTGATTTCTTTGCCATAAGGATACGTAGAAGCCTTACTCTGAGGCTCGGTCATGATCAATCAAAACAAAAATCCAGGTTGCAAGAATTCAAAGCACTAAATTAAAAAGAGGAAAGCCCTCCGCGACTCATTTTAGTATAATAACTATTTTTAATACATATAGCTGAGCATGACTTTCGAAAAGTGCAACATGATGAAAACAGGGTCCACAATTTATTCCATGGATGGGGTAGTAGGATTGAGTCAGTTTCCTTGGGCCCCAGCCCTCGCAGCAATATCCCTCCTGACCCACTTCCGGTAGCTCCCACGAACCATCACAAACAGATAAGGGTGTGCATCAGTCACTTCACGAGTTCTCTAGAACCGCTGATAGTTGTGAAGAACGGAGTGGCAAAACAAGGGCAGAACAACATCGACCATAACCTCTGTAGGGGCCTCCTGTCTAAGGCCGAGCTAACGTTGAATCCGGTATGGGATATAGAAAGTAAAGGCCTCCAAATCAGCCAGGACGACCCACTGAGGGCCCATGAAGTGCATAGTCATAGGTGGGAGATCTAGCCACGAACACCTCCACGAAATAGTCTCAGCTCGCAGGTGCCTAAAGAAGTTGACCCACTCAGGAACTCGCCTGTCCGCAAACTCAAAGCATCGGAGGGATAACAACCTAGCCTCATATGTCCAATTGCCAGGAGGAATGGTCAGCACATTCACCTTATCACAAACCCAGATCTACAAAAGAGAGAAAAACAGGTAAGAAACCATAGGAAGCCAAACCGAGCGTTGAGGTAAAATGAGAACGTGAGAAAGACTCGAAAAAGGAGAGCTGAGTGAGAAGCCAACCTGTAGGAGGAGAGGACTACCTTCGGAAGTCTCAGTCTCTCCAGAACAAACTTTATCCAAACCTATCAATGTCTCAGCTAAACCATCGGAATCACGTCCTTTCGAGCCTCGATTTGGATGGCAATGCTGACAAGAGCTAAGCCAGCATGACCAGTGAAGGGTACCAAAAGGTAGGCCGTAAGCAGGCACATGCAGAGGGCAGTCATGCGCCGAGTTTGATAAGTTATGTCCGCAAGATCACCGGGGGGAGAAAACATCTCAATAAGTCGCATCACGTTGAGGCGACCATCGCTAACTAAGTAGTGGGCATCGCCGCTACTCAATCCAAGGGCTGCGGATTAAACCTCGTGGATGCTCTCACGAACAGGAGGGATAATGACTTTTTATGAGCCGAAACAACCGAGGTACGCACGGAACTCCTCTACGGTGGGACAAAGTTCTTGGTCGCCTAAACAGAACACAAGGATCCCGGGGTCCCAAAGACACGCGGCTGCCCTCAAAAGCTCAGGGCGAAGACGGATGTTGCGAAGGTACCTCACGGAGTAGAGGCCATGAGCCCAGAAGTTAAGCCAATTGACAACCTCCATCGAAACCAACCATGAGTGAAGTGAACCGGTGAGCGAAAGGGCCATTGGGAGGAAGAGTGAGCTTTAGAAGAGTGAGACTTGAGTGGAGTGGAAAGAATTTGGAGTTAAAGGCCTGAATTTATAGGAAGGATGGAGGGAACAACTTCAACTTTCAAGGAACCTTGGGTTTCAAAAGTGCAAATTTTTCATGAGTCTTGCATAGGAAAAGGCTTGGTCATAGCATGGAAGTACAATGCAGACATGCACTGGCTTTGAAATGCCTTTGCACAGGTCAAGCTTCAACCTTCGTGCAAAATGCCTTGGGAAACAACAAAATGCAGAGTGTCAGGAAGATAACCCCGCGCGGCATAGTAGAGCCACACATAGCGTATTAGATCTGGGAGAATCAGCACGGTATAGCTTTGGTACCCGTGAAGCCTTGAGGAGTAACACACGGCGTTTTGAAAGAACGCACAGCATACTGCGTCTGCATTTCTGCAGTTTTTGACAGCAAGAGCATGGAATGGATTTGAGGCATCTCAGGGCACCACCAACCACTAGAACACACTCCAACAAGTATTTGGGACTTCAGGGATGTTTCGTTTTGATTAAATTGCCGAAATTCAAGGTCATGATGCAAAAAGTCAACATAATCCCATTCTTAAGCCGTGTCAACATGTCAAATCACATCTCGGATCGTTTCAAGTTGTTTTCTCGAGTATCACAAGTCACGTTGGTCAAAAGTAACTTGGTCCAAGTTCAGGTTCTGGTCCCAAGTCAAAATTTGAAGTTGTCACCTTCCGTAGTCAACTTTTTTCCTAGTTTTCAAGCATATTCCAAGCATAAGGTCAAACTTTTAGGTTACATATCAAGTTTCGAAGTCTGTCATAGTCGTATTCAAACCCGTGGCAAGGGCATTTATGTAAATTCTTGGGTAAAGCATCAATTTTTCCAAGTTCGTTCAATTACTTCTTCGATTTCTAGTTCTATGTCAATCATTGCAAACCACGCAATGGACTCAGTTTTATGATTTATGGCTAGTTGTACATTTTGGTGAGTGTCTTAGTTATTCCATTCTCGTTGAATAGTAGCAATAAAAGAGATTGAGTGACAAAGACTTTGAAAGAACAACTTCTATGCATAAATTCCTGGGCATCCATGAGTCGGAGTACATAGTAAAATAAGGCTTGCAAGCCTAATGCAAAAAATCCTATCTACCAAGGGTAAACAGGCACCCTACAAAACGAAGCACGCAGGCCCCACCAAAAGACAAAAAGCAAAAAAGAAAACTCAGTCATCACCCTTATCTCTGTCCTCACCCTCCTCCTTTTCCTCCTCAGAGACCTCCTCCTCTGCCTCAGAGCTGACAACCTCCTGAGTGCGAGTCACCCTAGGCACGGTACTACTAGAGGTGTCCTCCAAATCAATGTCTATAGTCTCCTCGGTCTCGTCTGAAACAGCAATAGGCTACTCATCGGTGCCGCCAGATCGTCGTTGTCTCTTTGAGGGTCGCTCCTCTCAAGAGCCAGCGGAAGAAGCCTGTTGCACAGGCATGCCAACAGACTTCTGGCATAGCCCTCGTGAAGCTCCTCTTCTAGCCTGCAATAGCATTCATATAGCATACACATCATAATCTTGAATTAGAATAAGATAAAGCAGTAGAAATTCAAAGGGTTTACCATCGTCCCTCCAATGCGAGTCAGTACTGCCAGGGGATGGCCCATGGCATATTGACGCACCAGCTGCTTTAGGCCCATCATGGCCGCTGCCATTTCCCTAGCGTACTCCGGAGTCACCTGTGCATTGAAAGGAAAAATTAGAACGTGCAGTGACAATAGCAAGACGGACGAAGGGAACAAAAATAGGATATACCTTAGCAAGGAACTCTGGAGGCTCGACTGTAGGACGTGGTACCTCCACCAGGCCAGGGACTCCCTGAGCAGTCACCACGTCCACTGTCCAGGAGAGTGCAAGCAGCCTGGCTCCACTCGGACCTGCACTGCCGTCACGAGAACCCTCACCTCCTCTACTTCCATCTCCTCTTCTTTCTCCCCTACCTCTCATACCACTTCTACCACCTCGCGCCTGCCATTGTGCCTCCCAGGTAGCATTAATCCCAAAGCCCTGCATCAGGTACTAAGCCTGGTACTCTGCATAGTCAACACCGGCCTGAAACAACGGCTCGAGCTGAGGGTTCAGCTGCGTGAACCGCTCAACCTCCTCCAGCGTATACTGGCTCGTCCTCTGCACAGAAGGAGGAAATGGCACAGGGACTCGAAAAGTGTCCAGCCTTAACGACTGACATGATACCCGGTCACCCAGGTACCACTCCCAGCCGTAAAGGGACTCAAACAGCACTCTCCCCCTCACCACCTCCTTACTCTGGGCCACATATGGAACCTCAAAGCGATCCCAGATGCGCCAGTGTACCTACAATGGGAAGCATGCGTCAGGAAATCATTCAATAGAAATGTGTTGGGAACATGAATTAGGAAATCAAAGGAAGCATGGATACCTAATCAGGACGCAACTCGTCCAAGTACAACCGGTAGGCGTTCAAATTGCCTTTCCCTTTCTTCACGCCCCGATACTCCTTTGACCAATGGAGAGCCCGAGGAAGTATCATGTCGTCAAGACATGACATCGTGGGAGGGTACATGTCTAGTATCTCGTACATCCAAAGCTGCAAATCAAAGCATTAAGAGTTAGCACAAGGCATGCAATGAATGAATGGAAAGCTAACAAATGTTAAAAAGCAGAGTTTCAAGCTATACCTCCTAGACTCTCCAATAGCCGCCAAGGCTCTTCCCTGCTCCTCAGGAAAGAGACCCCATGAAGGCATAGCACGCCCCCAAAGCCGCACCGCCCCAGTCGAAACAGGCAATCTCCTCGATATTCGTCAGTGCAGGCAAGAAAGAAAGGTGTACTCAGTTGTGCCTGTTGGGAAACAAGGACGCATCAAGTACGTACAACAGGAACCACCTCGCCATCTGCTCCTCTTGGACCCTACCCACCGGAGGCTCCGTCCAAAAGTCTAAAAGCTGGGCATATGGCGTATCCCCCTTCTCTGCCCTTAGCCTGTACCCCAAGAGACGCCTCTGAAGCTCGAGGTCTCTCCCTGCCGCAGCATCGTAAGGGATAGGGTCACCTCCGACCCTCAGACTAGTGATCACCATAAAGTCCAATGGCGTCACCATCATCTCACTAAAAGAGAAGTGGAACGAGTTTGTCGTGTCCCACCACCTTTCGGCGAATGCCCTCACTACCTGGCGATCGTTGCTCACCCGTGTCAACACCCTAACAAACTCTCCGAAGCCTGCCTCTCTCACCATCTCCCTCACTGCCTCAGGGAGCCTCTCCTAGAATTTTGGCACGTCAGCTGCACCCTCGTAGCACGAAATCATGATCGCCTGTTACGATTAATGGATAATATTCAGTAAACAGGCATAATACTCAGAATAGGCATCATATTCTAAAGCATGGAATTGAGAGGCATAGTGAATTGTATTGAAATACGAGTATTAAAGCATACCTCATCTCGTTGCAAAGACATGTGCTGCTGGGTGTCCCTCAGAACTAAGGCCTTGTCATAGGCGGTCCTCTCAGGCCTATAGGCATCTAGCAGCGCAGGCACCATGCCTACCGAAGTGGCACGTAAGACTCCTCGGTAAAAGGCCGGTCCCGCCCAAGGACCGTAGTCGCCTCGTCCACCACGATCCTCCGTGGAACCAAAACCTCCTCCTCCTCAACCCGTGGCCCCTCGGCCGCTCCAATCTCTAGCTCGACATGTAATTCTCGCTCACGGGACTCAAGCAAAGCCTCAGCCAGCCCAGGTACCCCTCGCAAAGTCTCCACCAGGTTCGCGAGGGACACTGTCTCTAAAAAGTTCCCTGCACCTATGGGCCGCGACGACCCCGCACTTGCGCCACTGCCTACAAACATGGCCGGTGTCTCCTGCTCCTCTCCCGGCTCCTCCTCGACAATGGGGTCCTTCCCTAAGTTGGCTCGAGGCTCTCTTGCAGGAGAGGCCTCCGTCTCCTCCTCTGCCCGATTTGAACCACCACCACTATGGGCCTCCGTGGCCATCTCCTCCGAACCACCAACAGCCCCTGACTGGCCCACAGCCTCGCCATCGCCCCTCGACTCTATTGCACCGAAGCCCTCCACACCAAGACCATCACCGGCCACCTCTCCACTATCGCCACCGTCGCTGCCTACCACAGCAGCCGAGGCCGCATCCTCTTCGGCCGTGGCTGCCAAAACCGAGTCCCCCATGGACACCGAAACATCCCCAATCACCGCGTCGCTCTCCGAAGGGACTGGGGGCGGTGTAACCTTGACCCTTGGTGGTTGATCACCACCGGGCATGTCAATGTCGTCCATGATCAAATGTGAGAAAGAGAGAAAGCTGAGAGAGAGATGACCGAAAGAGAGTGATGAGAGAGATAGCAGAGAGAGAGATGATCGAGAGAGAGAATGCAAAGAGAGACGAGAGAGAGAGGGCAAGAGAGAGAGGGAAATTTTTGAACGGTGGGGCGTACTATGTACGCCTCACCCGTATATATCCCCCTCTCGAACCGGATCGCCTGGAATTAAAAATGGAACCGGTTCATAACCTATAACGCTGCACGGGATTCTGACTACAATGCGCAGCATAATTCTTTGTTGAGCCATATGTCCCTCTGTAAGCTACGCATGGCTTTCTGGGTTATTTCGACAAGTGTTCTGAGAACAGTTTTGGCATCCAAAGGCGTTATGTTTGGTTTGCTCGGGTCTATTTAGAGACAGAGAAAATAGACAGATATTAGGAAAAGGGACTTTCATTCCATTGATCAAACCGAGGTAACCCCCAGAATTCTCATTACATTTGGGAAAAAAAAAATGAAAACAACAACAAAAACGAGAAAAATCCTACTGCTCCTTTTCCTTTTCTTCATTGCCTTCAATCGCTTCCCTTGCCGGATGCATCGTTCACACCATCCGAACGGTCATCGGAACCGTTCGGATTCCCCTCCGAGTCCTTCGCAGTCTCCTCTAACTCGTGCCCCGGTGCGTACTCGGGGTCCTGCTTGTCATCCAGTTGGTCGAAGGCAAAGTCCTGCAAATTCGACACCGCCCGACGAAGGGTGCGAATAGTAGAGATAAGCCTCGCGATTTGCATAGTAAGTTGCTCGATCTCTTCCCGGTACGAGGCCACTTCGGCCTCCAAGGCAGCGACTTGTGCGACAAGGCTGTTGTCTGCCATTCTTGTGCTCGTAAATCTTCTATAGTACGGAAGGGATGTGAAGGAACTAAAGAGTTTTGATGGTGGTGTATGGAATGAGGCACCACCATCCTTATAAAGACATGGAAGATGACGAATGGGCACGCCTACATTAATGGGTGCCCTTAAACCAACCGATTGTTTTCGAAAATCGAAGAGTTGCATAGGACGTTGAAACGCCACGCGTCGAAGTGCTGAACCGCACGACATTCTAGCTTTGCAGGACTAAATCCCTTTTCTCGGAAATTGTTCAACCCAGCCACCAAAATCCCCTTGGGACTTAAATATTCCAGTCATTTTGCAGAAAAATCTTTTAGAAAGTTGTGCTTTGATTAAGGGGTTCTATAATTTTTCCTCCCCCGAGGACTCGCCGTATTCGCATTTCTTCGCTATGTTCGTTCTTTGGAACTCATCATAATTTTCGTCCGCATTTCTTCGCTATGTTCGTTCTTTGGAACTCATCATAATTTTCATCCTCAGGGACTTCTAATAATTTTCCAACCTGCGGGGTTTGCTGAAATGTTAGCGTCCCTGGGGACTCGCAGTATTCTCATCTTGTCTGAAATTTTGCCCCCTGAGGGCTCGTCTCGACTTTTCGCCCTTCCAGGGCTCATCTCGTCTCGAATTTTGCCCCCCGAGGGCTCATCTCGACTTTTCGCCTAGGGCTCGTCTCGTCTCGAATTTTGCCCCCCGAGGGCTCGTCTCAACTTTTTGCCCTTCTAGGGCTCGTCTCGTCTCAAATTTTGCCCCCTGAGGGCTCATCTCAACTTTTCGCCCTTCAAGGGCTCGTCTCGTTTCGAATTTTTCCCCCCGAGGGCTCATCTCGACTTTTTGCCTTCCAAGGGCTTGTCTCGTTTCAAAATTTGCCCTTCCAGGGCTCGTCTCGTCTCAAATTTTGCCCTCCAAGGGCTTGTCTCGTCTAGAATTTTGCCCCCCGAGGGCTCGTCTCGACTTTTCGTCCTCTAAGGGTTTGTCTTGTCTGAAAATTCGCCCTTCCAGGGCTCGTCTTGTCTCAAATTTTGCCCCCTGCGGGCTTGTCTCAAATTTTTGCCCTTCAAAGGCTCGTCGTGCACACACACAGTTATTTGCATTTGTTTTTCGACACATGATACTACAAGCACTCAATCTTCTCAAGAATTGCACTGTCTCGATTGAACTATGTCGGTCTGATCCCTGCACATAGGGTACGTAGGCAGCTCCACGAGCGCGACCACCTTCGTCATTTTCTTGCATTTCGATTTTCATGCATTTTTATCTCCGTTCAATGACCTTGGAGCAACGGATTGGGATGCCTATTCTTTAAGCATCACTCGCACCAACTAATGGTATTTGAGTTACGTTAAAGATGGACTACTGTAGACACCCCAATCCGGACCTCAAAGGGGCTTTGGATGTCCCAATGATGAAATAAAGGAAACGATACCTTTGCGAGCTTGAATAAAGGACTCCCTCAACCCAAGAGCCCAAGAGCCTAAAATAAGCCCAAAAGCCCTGGACTGGATTCTTAGTACTGCACGGCACAACTCTACACCGTGCGGTGTAATGAATTTCATTATGCCATACGAGGTCATGAGGTAAACCGCATGGCATTTTGGATAAAGTTCTGACTGGCTCAACTAGTTGTCGGCCATGCCCGCTTGAGCCACAGCTACAAGCTGGCTTAGCTAAAAAAGCACTTCTAGCCCGCCCAGGAAATACCTTCCCCATTTGAATTCAAAATCTTTGGCTCTTGCCTATAAATACACCCCTCCACTCAAGGGAAAAGGGCCTTGAACCCTCTTTCTCTCTCATCATGCTTTCACACCCACTCCTCACTTCCAAGCCTTGTGAAAGTTTGCTCTAAAAATATTCTCTTGGCTTCTTCTTTCCAAAAGTCCTCTATTTTTCTCCTCACCATTAAAGTGAGTCCTTTTACTCACTTTAAGGTCCCAACTACCCAATATACCCATCTACCACGCACATCCGCACCTCTCTTTTCTCAACAAATCGTACCAACGCCCATCCACCATCATCCGTCCTCATCCAAGCTCAAGATCAAAGGTAAAAACCAAGTTTCCTTGGGTTAGGCTCAGTCCTGACCCTGAGGGAGCTTTTCTATAGTCAGGCTCACCCCTTTTGGTTAAATACTGATTTAAAAACCATTTTTGAAAATAAAAGCAGCCACTGTGCAGGATATACCATGTCGTGTGGCGTTTTGGTGTGTCGCACGGCGTGGTATGTTAAAACGCACGGTCTTTCTTTAATGTCTGGCAGACTGTCTGGATCATGGGCATTCTTCATCGGGCTTATTTATATTGCTAAAATATTGTCATCAATAGCTTCAGAATAAGATTATATCTACAAGCCATGTTTTATTCCCTGAATAAGGCCTATTTGCTTTTTCAAATGATCCAAATACGTCAAAACTTGTTTTCTGTTCGTTGCTTGAAGAAAGAGGTATTATTTTGAAATAAAGCAGTGGTTGGGTACTTTCTGATATCTTTACAGATTCACGCACGGGATATTGGAAGTACCGTGCGCTGTTATAAGCATTGATGAAAATATGATAAGCAGCATAAATAGACCGCACGGCATATCATAAGGCCATGCACGGTCTTATGATAAGCCGTGTCGTGTGGTTCTGATCCGGATGGCCTACAGATCATCTATTTCATTCTGTATCATATCATTTGCTCACCATTTCTGTACAGACAGCACCACGTACACGTTAATGTGATATATCTCCCATGTTCCTTCCCCTCTTATTTGTTTATTAAAGAGTTCCATTTTCCAAAAGATGTATAAAACTCCCCCCCTTTGAAAATGTCTAGTGGAGACCGGCTTTACCGGGCGAATGGGGTGCTTTTCAAAAAAACTTTCCCCATTTGTAACGTGGCTCCCAAACCCAAAGTCTCAACATTTTTCGCTAGACCAAAAGCCTTTTTCAAACAAGTTCCTGGTTTCTCGGATCATCCATCTCAAAAATCCGGGTGGCGACTCTTCGAGTGCGTGCCGGTTAGGGAGCCCACAAGGACAAAATTTAACTTCACGTTGGTAAAACCGAAGTGCTACTCCGGCTCCCTGTGCAAAACCTCTGGCGGAACATCACTAATAGGAGGGCGATACCGTAATGAACCACCACGTCCAATTATGTGAACCTGAGGGACGTACGTGGCAGCATCGAACGGCAGCAAAACATCATTGCCTGTATCGAAAAGAGTCTCAAGCTCTATTTCAATAAGGTTGGGCTGCAAATAGCTCCCCCCAGTAGTGGGTGTACGACGAGCCGAGCGAAGAACATGGGTATTTGAAACCCCACCAAGAACCACTGCTTCAATGGCCGAAGCCTTGCTCGCATCCCTCGATGCGGCACATCGGGGGTGGTGTCGACCGGAGGAGGAGAACGCGACGAATCCATGAGAAAGATGCAAAGAAGAGCAACGACAACAGGAAAGAACCACGGAGAACGACAGCGGTGAGAAAACGCAGGTGGTCGGAGAATGAGGGATGGAGCGGTTTCGGTCGAAGGAGAAACGAGGGGGAAGGAAAAGGAGGAATAAATGAAATGGCCTTTGAAATTGATTAAGTCTAACTTAAATCGATTTTTCTAACTTTTGGCTTTCTCACGGCCGAGACATCGATTATTCAGCCGAGACATTGATTCTTTGGCCTTCACATCTATCTCCTGACCCCCTAATCTATTTCCTACAGCAACCATGGGTTTTGCTTAGTGCACCAACACAAGCAAATATGAAGTTTTGGGCCCACGACCAACAAAACCAATAACAAAGAATGGTTAAAAGCAAGCTTTGGGGGCATTCCCGAGCACGAAGAACGTTAAGCACCGACATTGAATCCACATCTGGAATTTTCTTCGAAATAGTAAGTTCATAAATTGATGGTTGCCTAACCACTAAGAATTATTAAACTGAGCTCTTGCTCCCAAAATCCAAGGATCCTCGATACCTCATACTCCAGCTCTATGCCCCGATTGCTGTACTCCGGAAGTACAATAGCAACTCTATGCTCATATTCAGCGGCTCATTATCACTCAGCAAGCCTGCAGCATCATGCTCTTCGTCTTGCTCACAACAGCTCATTATCTCAGCATCCCTACACTCCACCATCAATGGCTCTATGCTCACTACCATCAAAATACTCATCAGCTCTATGCTCACCAGCTCGGTACCACCATGTGCTCGTTACCACAATAGCTCCATACTCATACTTCAAATCAGTCAGCAGCTCCATGCTCATGGCCACTACCATCAAGCTACTCATCATCTTTGTGCCCGTCAACTTACTATTCTAAGCTCCGCAGCTAACCATCTCAGCGGCTCTACGCCCATAAGCTCACTATCATCAAGCTATTTAGCAGCTCCACACTCATTATTCAAGCACCTTAGTAGCTCTATGCTCACCAATCTCCATCAAATCGCTCAGTAGCTCTAAGATAACCATCTTAGCGGCTCTATGCCCACAAGTTCAATGGCTCTACGCCCATGCTCACTATCTCAGCGGCTCTATGCCCATAATCTCAATGGCTCTATGCCCATAAACTCAGTGGCTCTACGCACACAAATCAGCAGCTCTATGCTCATTTAGCGGCTCTACGCCCAGTCATTATCATAATCTCAGTGGCTCTACTATTAGCAACTCCAAGCTAACCATCTCAGTGGCTCTATGCCCATTGCTCAGCGGCTCTACGCCCACTATTCAACAACTCTATGCTCATCATCTCAGCCAACTCCATTCCGTAATATCCACCAAGATATCATTTGTTCTCAAGCTCTAAGCTTGAATGCTCAAAGTTCCAAAACTTTGAATGCTCGAAACTCTTTGAATGTCCAACCACTGTGCACTGGATGCTCAAGTTCTATACTTGAATGCTCAAACCCTGCGTTTGAATGCCCAACCACTATGTACTGGATGATCAAAGCCTGCACTTTGAATGCTCGAGCTCTACACTTTGAATGCTCAAGTCCAGAACTTGAAAGAAGCTCTACGCTTAAAAAGCAACACACATGCATGGGCCCGTGCACATAAGCATCAATTGCATCACCATTATCACATCGAGTCTGCATTAATTACATCATCATATCTATTCACATCTAACCATTATCATCACATATTGTGTTTTCCATCTCTCTTCTCACTCATGAAACAGGTCAAACTTGCAATCAACCGACTCCATGCCTCGATTTTATTGATCAGTTCAGTGCCTCGATCCTTTGGCTCTACGCCAATTATGGAAGATGGAAAAGCTCTGTGCTCAGACCTTTAGCTTCATACCAGCTCTGCGCTTCGGTTCTATCAAGCTCCGTGCTCTGACTCCTTAGGCTCTCGCCTTGTGATTGTAACCGGCTCCGCGCCTCAGTTCTATCACCTCAAGCTCAAAAGCTCTGACCCCTCAGGCTCTTGCCTCTTGATTGCAACTGGCTCCATGCCTCGGTTCCCTCATCTCAAGCTCCATACTCCAGTTACTGGCCTTGTGCCCCCATATCTCAAAATCAGCGTTCGATCGTCTCCCGAAGATGGTTTGGATTCCACCCCAATTACATCAATTCCATCAAGCTCATTCGCAGGGATTGGCTACCCTATCGAGCTCCCCTCAGTCAAAGTAAAGATGATCATGAAAAGCAAATGACTGTAGGGAGGTAATCCCGAACAGGTGCAATTGGTAACCAAACATGTGGTATAGAGGAGCATGTGGTAGATGAGACAGGTCATACTGCCGATGAGGGCGGTGTTCGGCAATGAGGACCAAAGACACGAGAAGTCAATGGTCCAAGTAATTGATAAAGTCTAAAGACATGTGAAGTTACTGGTCCGGGCAGTCTGTTCGGCAAAGAGACGGCCGAACAGAGGAAGAACTCTAAAGAAAGATAACCTTAAGAGATGAGGCAGTAGGAGTGTTCTAGAAAAGGAGATAAGTAAGGAAACAGTCTTAATATGGAGGAAGCTCCATGAGGAGAAGAATCCTTGCAAGTGCGGGATCTCGGCTGATTGGGGAAGAGGATCCCCAGAAGGCTAGGTTTCTTGTATGAGATAGGAAACCTAGGGCAAAAAGGATGCTTGGAAAGCAAGCAAACTTATATATATAAATACAAGGTAAACCTAGAGAAAAAATGTATGCAATACGTTGCACTATTACTTTTCTACAGATAATTAGGGTTTCTATCCAGTACGTGATACTAACTTTGGCATCGGAGAGCCTTTGCCACAATAGACAATGTAGACACCTCTCAAAGCAGGGCATCGCCATACAGATTGATCGTTGTTTGTTTGTTTGGTTGTTTGCTTCATAAACCAAGATCATGGATATTCCCATGTCTAGGAACATCGCCACACAATAGCGGTTATCATCAAACAGAGTCGCCACCCAGTTTATAAAAACAAGGAAAAACAAGTATAGATTCTAGGTACGGGAACCAAAAGTACAATAAGGGGAAGGTGTTAGACACCCCTCTTTGCTCAGTCGCGAGACTGGCCCATAATTGTTTAACATAAGATTAATACATGCTCTATGTAATTCTAACACATAAACTGATTAATTAGCCTTTAAGTAGTTAATGGTGAGCCAAGACTATAGTTGAAACATGAATCAAAATAAGCAGAATAAAACAAGATGTCCCAGGGAGATGGATCTCGCGGCCGGTGAATGGATGTCACGGCCGAGAGATCCTCCTGGTTCAATGTACCAGCTGATGGATCAATCGAAGATCCAACCGATGTTCTTCCTCACACCAGACTAAATAATTAACAGAGAATCAAATCGCTACAATTGGCATGCATAAACTAAAAATAAAACAAACCAAAGGCCCCTAGGCCTCACCACCTTGATCCCTCAGTGGCTTGATTGCTTCGGATTGAAGGAGATTGACTGATTTGCTTCTTATAAACCCTAGGGTTAGGGTTTAAACTTCGGGATTTGGATCGTTGGATCGCGGCTGCCTTCGGGAGGTTAGAGCTTTTGTAGAGGGGATATGAGAGAGTATATTTGCAGGGTTTTGTGGCTAGAGAAAGTGTATTGACACATCAATTGTGTATATTTTCGGAGCCCTAAGGGCCCTTTTTATAGGCATGGGGGTGACTCACTCCAATCAATCATAATGCACGATCAAAATTGGAATTGTGGGGTGATTCTAACTTTTCATGGTAATCTCCTTACGTACCCCGAATGCATCGGGATTTGGCTGCTAGGGTTTTGTGAATGGATCAAACGATTGATAGAACATTCTAAAATCTGAAAAATAGACGATCTAGCGGCTGAGTGAACGATTAAGCAGCTGAAGGATAGACCTAGCGGCTGAAAGATCAATCTCTTAGGGAGATTTTCAAGCAACAAGTTTCACAGGTGAAGAAATGATGTTGAGGTCGTGAGATCAATGTTACGGCCGAAAGATAAATTTTCCTAGAATGCTGTATTTCTGTCTGAAAGGCTATATAGCTCTGGATTGGGTCCTCTAAGTGGCTACAAGTACTCACCATAAGTCCACGGGTTCACGAGAAGTCAATCAACTATCATTGTATCCATTCATCATCGGGATGGTCTCTAAGGTGGGACTTGAAATAATCGTTAGGCCAAATTAGGGTGTCTATTGGCAAAGGTGCGCTCACCCCTTGTTTGTTTTGCAGATTAGGGTTTCGACGATAGTACTAGGGTTCCGATCAGATAACACGAGGAACCGTTGTGTTCTCTGCGCTGCTATAATCGCTATCAGGTTTTTCCCAATTACAATTAGCGTCTGTGGGAAGCGAAAGATTTCTCTTTGAAAAAATGACCATGGAGGAAGGAGATCCAAAAACATCGCTCGACCGGAAGAATCTACTAGGTGGGGGAGGAGATAAATCCCCACCAGGCACTTCGAGAAAGCATGTTGGCGGACATGGGAAGAAAACACCAGTACGGGCAACCCCTTGACCGTCCTAGATGGCTCCAAGAATAGGGAGGATAGGATGACCACAAGGTCCACAAGGAGGAGTAAATCCCACCGTGAAAGGGAGTCAGTTGCACACTCGAGAAGCATGCATGACAATGAAGATATCCTCGATAAAAAGAGGTAGAAAATTGAGGAGTTCGCTCGATTGATCAGGAGACGAGAGCATGAGATCTGAGAGTTAAAACGAATCTGAGAGCACCCTGAGGACTTTGGGCTTTCACGAAGAAATTCCAGAGGAGACAGAAGGGCTATGGTGGAGTACAAAAAGGCTCCTTCACATAGAAGGAGTAGGAGTAGGAGTCTTACTCCAAAGCGAAAAAGCGCTACTTCATGAAGAAGAAGAAGCCGAAGTCCAAATAGGCGGAGGGCTTCTTCACGAATAAGAAGGAACAAGAGCCAAAGTCCCACCATCGAAGAAAAAGGGATCAGGAAACACCATAAGGACAGGTACAAGAAACTTGATACTAATTGGGCCAAGACCATGGCACACAAAACTAAAAAGCGTGAGGACGGAACGATGACTGCACAAGAAGCATCACGGAAGGCCCTAAGTAACATATCAGCTTCCCATTTTGCAAGGAGGCTACAAGAGGGAAGGTTGCTGAGCAGAGTGAAGCAAAGTATGTTCGTCCTTTACGAGACAAACGCGGACCCCGTGGCTCACATACAACACTACCAGTAGGCTATGTTCATGCACAATGGAAATGATGCCATTATGTGCAAGATGTTCCCATCAAGTTTGGGGAAGGTGGCTTTATCTTGGTTCCATAAACTGGGACCGCGCTCCATACGAGGATGGAGGCAGTTGGTTGAGGAGTTCACTGCTCTGTTCTTGACAAGCAGGAGAGCCCCAAAGACTTTTGAAAGCCTCTCCACAATGAAGCAGGGGGAGAGTGGGCCGATAAGCGATTATGCTAAGAAGTACTAGGAGACTTTCAACAAGATTGAAAGTTGTAGCGAGGAATATGCGATTGCTATGTTCAAAACTGGATTGCCTGTTCGGGAAGAGTTGCGCCGATCACTGAACATGAATCCGGTAGCAACATTGGCTAAATTAATGGAGCGTATTGAGCAACATGCCAGGATGGAGGACGACATACTCGGTGAGGATGGCAAGATTGTTACCGAACAGACAAAAGGGCCTGTAAAGAAAGTAGACAAACCAGAGCCCAAGACTTATAGAGAAAGGAAAGAGTATGGGCAGGCAAAGAAAGTGCCGTACAAAGAAAGGCAAGCACCTGATCCCAAGTCATTCTTTTCAATAACAATGTTTTGGAAAGAACCCATTTATAGGATTCTTTATCGAATAAAGAATCGGCCCAATTTTAAGTGGCCCTCAAGATTGGAAGGCGACAAAGACGCGAAGCGGTCTACGAGTCAGCACTGTAGTTATCACAAAAATTGGGGCCACATGATTGAGGATTGTGAGATGTTTAAAAGGCACCTCGATGATTTAGTCTCTCGAGGTTACCTCAAAGAATTTATTAAGGAGGAACCCAAGGATAATGGGAAAGCATTGGAGATGGATTATGAACAGAATCCAAAGGGTGTGATCCATATGATACATGGATTGGCCACACCTTATATGAGAAATGAGGTGAGGCTGCTCCAAAGGCAAGTCAAACACGACCAGCATGTTATGCAGTTGGGAAGCAAAAGAGGATGAGAAAATGACATATGCAACGAGGGCATAGTCTTTACAGATGAAGATTTGGGGGAAGTCTAGCTTCCTCATAATGATGCTTTGGTCATCACCCTACGAATTGAGGAGCATGACATCAAGAGAATCTTGGTGGACTCAGGGAGTTGCACAGAGGTATTATACTATGATGCGTTTAAAAAATTAGGATTGGCTTAGGCAGAGTTGGAGCAATCAACAACACCATTGACTGGGTTTGGTGCATGACCAGTGTGGCCCCTCGGGAAGGTAACGCTGCCTGTTCGAGAAGGATCAGTAGTATTATGAATTGATTTTCTGGTGGTAGATATACCATCCTCCTATAATGCGATTATGGGGAGAACATGGTTACATAAGATGAGGGCAGTGTCCTCTACTTATCATCAATTGGTAAAATTCCCAGGATCTAATGGGGTTGAAAAGATCAGGGGTAGTCAGAAGGTAGCACAACGGTGCTTGATCTCCATTATCAAGAAAACCCCGAAGGCCAATCATGTTCATACAGTTGAGGTAACGGATCAGCCGACTATCAAGGATGTCGGAAGAAACCCAGCAAAGAAAGTGGTTAAAGGCCTAAAGAAAGTACAGATCAATGAGACTGATCCTGAGAGGTATTTTCTAATTGGTGAATCACTGCCAGAGAAAGAGGAAGCCGAATTGGTGGATTTCTTAAAGGAGTATGTTGACGTTTTCTCATGGGTACCAGAGGAGATGCCCGGAGTAGACGTAGAAAGTAATCTGCCACCATCTCAATGTGGATCCACAACACAAACCCGTGATACAGAAGAAAAGAAAGGCAATCATACAGCATATGGATGCTGTAATTGAAAAGGTGGACCGTCAGTTGGAGGCCAAGGCAATACGAGAAGTTTACTACCTAGAGTAGCTGTCCAATACTGTAGTTGTGAAGAAAAGAATGGGGAGTGGCGTGTTTGTGTGGATTTCACAGACTTAAATAAGGCACGCCCCGAGGACAGCTTTCCTCTCCCAAGGATAGACCAGCTGGTCGATGCAACTGCTGGGTTCGAACGGATGAGTTTCCTCGACGCGTATCAAGGATATCATCAGATTGCCATGTTTGGGCCTGATCAAGAGAAGACTTCCTTTATAACACCACAAGGATTGTACTGCTACAGTGTCATGCCCTTTGGATTGAGGAATGCAAGAGCCACATACCAAAGACTGGCAACAATTATGTTTAGAAAGCTACTTGGCAAAACCATGGAGGTTTACATAAATGATATGGTAGTGAAGAGTAGGAATAAACAAGGACACATAGCGGACTTGAAGGAGGCCTTCGAAATCTTGGGGAAGTACAAACTAAAACTCAACGCCTCGAAATGTGTGTTTGGAGTTAGTTCTGGAAAGTTCTTGGGCCATCTCGTGCCATAAGAGGCATCAAGTAGAATCTTGATCAAATAATGGCCTTGTAAAGGCTACAGAGCCCCAGGACAACCAAGGAGGTCCAAAGGTTAACTGGGATGGCTGCGACCCTCAATAGATTCATTAGCCGGTCAAGTGACAAGTATAGGCCTCTCTTTCAATTGCTAAAAAAGAGGGAAGGATATGAATGGGGAGCAGGCTTTCCAAGACCTAAAAAAGTATTTTGCAGAAGCCCTACTCTTGTCAACTCTAGAACCGGGTGAGTCTTTAGTTTTGTATTTGGCAATTTCTGAACATGCTGTAAGTGCAGTTCTATTGAGGAATAAGGGATCCGAGCACGTCCCTGTCCATTATGTGAGCAAAACATTATTGGATGCAGAAACGAGATATCTGCCCCTTAAGAAGTTGGTCCTGGCATTAAGGACAGCAACAAGGAAATTGCCACATTATTTCCAGAGCCACAAGATTGGGGTTTATACTACCTTCTTGCCTGTTCACCCGCCAGAAAGAGAAATTATTGACCCGGGAATTAAGGTATTGAGCTGCGGGTCGCTATCGCCTTAGTTGAGGCCGATAGGAGTAGCTATTGGCCATTAGTAGTGGATTTCATTAAAAGACCTGGCTTACGGGAATAAAGTAAAGAATGTAGCTGCTAGGCATTGATCTCTATCTGCCTCTACTTGTGATGCATCACCTACCCCGACGTATGGGTATGGTTTTGCTACTGTAGACTATGGCGCCGATCTACTGGTGCCCCCGCGAGCAAGGCCGACCACTATATAAGCCGCTGGCGGAGAAAGCTCGAAGAGCTTCCCTTCATTCGTTGCTAAGCCAAGGTCCCAGGTCTCCGAGTCAGCCCGGCATATCCAAGAAAGACCGAAGTGGTTGCCTTGGGGACAATTTTTCTCTTAACTGCGCAGGAATATGAACAAAACACGTGCATCCAAACACTCGAAAATCGGCATTCATTGAGGGAACATGGCCATTGTGCCTTTCGGGTGTAACTTCACTGCACTTAGAGCCTTCGAGGAACAGGAGTGGTGACCTGTTACCTTACGCCAAAAAACTAGGAGCTCTGAGAAAGGTAGCTATCTCAGTAGAATCTATTGTATGAAGAGCGTAGGAGAGTGAGCAAAGAGTAGCTCGTATTCTTTTGACAGACAGCCTTATTAGCGTATTCCTTCTGATGCTACGAGCTTCTTGTGTATTCTGAGCCCTAGGATAGAGCAAGACTCCCATATAAGAACAACCGGAAACCAGGCTCGAGGGAACCAAGAAAGAAAGCAAGGGCGGAGCGGGAGAAAGAAGAGAAAGAAAAGATGGTGGGGAGTCAACCGGGGTGGTTTTTAAGTCTTTATTGACTTTTCTTTAGGGTCGGTCGAGATATTACATTGGACCTTTACTTTTCACTAAGATCATAAGGAAGAAAAGATCATCGCTGCCGTGCAAGGTGTCTCGTTCCATTAAGACTTTTTTGATTCTTTCTAGAGCAGCGGCTCTACAACTCATATTTCGTAGTGGGGCCGCCAGCGACCCCCCTTTCAGAAATCTTTGTGAAAAACGGAGTTATCATGCCAGGTCAGGGGTTACAAGAACAAACTGAGATAACAAAGCACATGCCAGCTGTGGAAGAGGTACCTTCGTGGATGGTACCGGAATACAGAGGAAGAAGTGGCCACTGTCCTAAACTCCGCCCATGCTCAGATCATTGACACTATCCGCCCTGCAACTCTCAGGGAGAAGATCAGTAACTGTAAAGCCACGGAGGAATCTAACTACCCCCTTTAATAAGGGAACCGCCCGAAGGCGGAAACTTCTCGTAATGGAACTCTTCTGGTCGAAGGGAGACTGAGCTCAGGAACCTCTTGCTAACTCGTCTACTCTCGAATTCTAAAGAAGGTTGATGGTAAAGAAGAGAATTCTAGGCGAGGGCTTTTGTTAACTGGGTTTCATTAGGTGGTTCGGACTATCTTCTTGTATCAATTTATCTACCGTCCTCTTGCTCAAGATGGAATAGCTATTAAATGAGATTAGTTAGCAGTCAGTATTCGTAAATAAGTAGACGTAACGTATAGAGGGATCCCCCTCGTGTAGGTGGGTAGGTCGAACTTCTCTATTTCCCTGCTAGTGCACTACTTCCTTTTACTCCGCTGCTGTTGCTGTCGGTCAGATCACAACGAATTCCAATATTCGTGTATATGCTAAGTAAATGAAAAAGGTTGAGAGAACCTTCGTTACTTGACTTGATGCACTTGGATGGTAAAGCTTGGTCTTCTCTCTCCCTTTCCTTTCTCCATAACATAGAAGAAAACGTTTTGTGAAAGTTTCTCCACCCCTATACTTTAGGACAACGCCTTGACTTAGCCAATGGTTATAAACCAGATTCAGGACTGGGGCAGAATCTGCAGGGACGGACTGACATAGTTCAATTGCCGGAAAAGAGGGATAACTATGGGCTCGGGTATAAGCCTGATGAAGAATTTGCACCGCCACAATGGCAGAAAGTTAAAGCGGTGGAGGCCAAGCCCCCCTTTCAGAAATCTTTGTGAAAAACGGAGTTATCATGCCAGGTCAGGGGTTACAAGAACAAACTGAGATAACAGAGCACATGCCAGCTGTGGAAGAGGTACCTTCGTGGATGGTACCGGAATACAGAGGAAGAAGTGGCCACTGTCCTAAACTCCGCCCATGCTCAGATCATTGACACTATCCGCCCTGCAACTCTCGGGGAGAAGATCAGTAACTGGAAAGGACGGGACCCAAAGGTATCCGAACCAGTCCCTTCATCCCCATTTAGTAGCCTATTTGAGGAAATTCATTTTGAATAATGATTCATCTTTGATAATGACTACATGATCTTCGACACAGAAAGAGACCGCTAGCACGGGGCTGCATCATCTATTATATCTACCCAAGGAAAGTCAAGGTTGTCATAGTTCCCAATGAAATCACTGCTACAAAAAGCGGACTTCTCGGGGCGAATCTCGACTTGGTCCGTCGAGCTAAGCCAGTATGACATCGACTATCAGTCGCGCACCGCAATCAAGGGCCAAGTGTTGGCTAATTTTGTGGCAAAATTCTTACCTGTAGTGGCACCCCAGCCTCCTATGAGAAAGGAAGAGGCACATGGGCTGCCCATTAAGAATGGCAAGGCTTCAGCTGAATAGGACCTTTTAGAATGGAAAATATTCGTTGATGGTTCGGCGTGCAACACAGGTTTAGGGATTTGTGTAGTACTATTTCCTCCTGAAAGAGTGATGATGGAGCTGTCTGTTCGGCTGGGCTTCAGTGCATCAAATAATGTGGCGGAGTACAAGGCACTCCTGATAGATCTAAAGAGTGCAAGGACCCTGAAAGCAAAATGAATCAGGGTATACTGTGATTCACAACTTGTGGTGAATTAGCTATTAGGGGAATACTATGCCCGGAGTGAGAAGAAGGCGGCCTATGTGGAGGCAGCCAAGGATCTACTTGATACTTTCAAAAAAGTTTACATCAAGCAAATAAGTTCTGGACAGAATGCTCATGCAGATTCTTTGGCTTGGTTGGCTGCAACCGTACCAACTGAGTTTGAAAGGAAGGTAGCAGTGGATTACCTTTAGTAAGCCAAGCATTGGAAGAAGTGTGGAGTTGGTCTTGGACATAAACCAAGGACCAAGTTGGATGGATCCAATTGTGGAGTTTTTACGAGATAAAACGCTCCCCTCTAATAAGAAGGAGGCTCACAAAATAAAGACCAAATCTGCATGGTTTTGGCTATCACCAGAGGGAAAGCTATATAGGAAGTCCTTTACAGGACCATATCTGCTTTGTGTGCACCCCGAAATGGTGCAAAAATTCCTTTACGAAATTCATGAAGGGACTTGTGGGAGTCATACAGGGGGAAGATCCATAGCCCATCGAGCAATAACCCAGGGATTTGGTGGCCTCATATGCAAGAGGATTCCAAAGTCTACGTGAAAATTTGTGAGAAATGTCAAAAGTTTTCACCAATGATTAAAACACCAGCTGAAGATCTAGTGCCATTAACAAGCCCTTGGCCGTTTGCTCAATGGGGGATGGACATCGTGGGTCCACTCCACAAGGCAACTGGAAATCGAAAGTTCCTGTTGGTAGCCACAAATTACTTCACGAAGTGGATTGAGGTAGAGCCTATGATAGAAAGGTTCATCTGGAAGAGCATTATTACTTGGTTTAGGGTTCCCTACTCTTTGATTACTAATAATGGGGCACAATTCTAGAAGAAATTCAAAGCTTTCTGTTCCTAGTGTGGGATAATAAACTATTATTCAACCCTGACTTGGCCTTACAGTAATGGGCAAGCAGAAGCGTCCAATAAGACCATCCTTGATGGGATTAAGAAAAGGTTGGATAAGGCAAAGGGAAAGTGGCCCGATGAGCTACCACTAGTCCTATGGGTGCACCGAACAAAGCCTAGGAGGTCTACGGGAGAGACCTCCTATTCGTTGGCATATGGTACAGAAGTAGTTATACCACTGGAGGTTGTTCTGCCAACCAACAGGACAACATTGGTTGAAAGTGGGGGAAATGACAGGGCCCTAAAAATTTAGTTGGCGCTTGCCAAGGAGAGGAGAGAGAGGGCCCTGGAGCATTTGGCCTCTTATTAGGAGCAACTAATGAAAAGCTACAACAAGCACGTTCACCCATGGGAATTTGGTGTTGGGACCTTGTACTACGAAAGGTGCTCGGCAATACCAAGGTGACAAATGAGGGCAAGTTGGGGTCAACTGGGAAGGCCCATATCGGGTGACTGAATTTGTGGGGATTGGGGCCTATAGACTGATGGACCTGGACAAGAACCCGGTCCCAAGGCCTTGGAATGTTTAAAAGACTTCTATTTGTTTTATTTTTTAGGATGCATAACATGACTATATGGGAATTATGAATAAAATTCTCTTGTTTTTTTTTTTAATCATTTGTTAGCTGCAAGGGGTACGAGTAACATTATTTGCAATATATCAATTTTTCGGAAATTTTGTTTCTTCACTTTTTGGTACACTTTTGTTCTGTGAATACGACGTTCGGAATTGTTCTCCTTTTTCCTCTTTCGTATTGGGGAGCGGGAATTGACACAAATGCCTTTGTTGTGTACGATTAAACGGTAAGATTTATCCAAGTATGAGTAACTTGGGTGCATGGGTACCATGTATAAGTATGAAAATACTTAAATTCTGTGAAAGTATGAGAAACTTATGACAAGTATGAAACACTTGCTCTTTTACAAGTATGAAACACTTGCTTTTTTCCAAGTATAAGAATAGCGTACAAGCAAACACCAACATTTGTCTAAGTATGAAACACTTAGATATTTATATGCATTTGAACATATGCATTTGGAACGTACAGGTGTATACGAGCATACACGTTTCTGCTAGATAGACCTGGTAAGTATGTTTTAAACCTACATCAGGTTTTAAACCTACATTAGGTTAAATAAATGGTTGTATGGCATTCATAGATGCTGGTGCGAGATACTTAAAGCCTCAAATAAACGTGATTCATAGGCCACGAAGGGCCGAGCAAAATGTAAGGGCATGAACGGCCACAAAACAATTGTTATGCCACAAAGGGCCGAATACCTGTGTTATAAAAGGATAGGAGTATTGATGCCACGTAGGGCTAAATACCAACGGTCATGCAGGACTTGCAAATTGTTCTGAGTGTTAGGGGGGCAAGGTGAGTACTTACGTATCAATCCAAATTTTGGACTTCTGGAGGAGTTTCATTAGGGACATCGGCACTGACCTCAATGCTGCAACCATCACCACCAGCAGTATTTTCTTCCAGGTTGATAGGTTCATTGATCCCCTCCCGGGCAGGTGAACAATCAGCAATGCCCTCAGGAGATCCAGTAGGCGTGCTCTCATTAGCAGATTCGTCAATTTGCTGCTCGACATCGTCCTCTGGATGCTCCTCAGCTTCCTGGGATGACTAAGGGTGGTTGCTCAACAGGTCATTCTCTAACCACAAAGGGGAGTCTTCTGCAATTCTAGCTTTGGTAAGGCATGCTTCCCAGCATGCAGCCTAGATTTGATCCTGAATAGTTGGCATCTGCTCGACATACCTGGCAGTGGCAGCATCAAAGCTTTTCTGATGACCATCCTCATGGGCAGCCTTTTTGGCATTGTCCATCTCGGACAGAGCTTAGCTGAGGCTATCCTCTGCAGTCTCCATCTTCATCGAGTCTACGTCTAGTTTTGCCTTGTCTCTCTCCCTTTCCAGCCTTGTTATTGTTTGCAGCTGCCTAGTATTGTCCCTTAGAAGCCTATTCCGTTCGGGCTCTATCTCCTGTAGCTTTTGACCGAGTACCACCATCTTCTGAATGAACTGAGAAATGCCAAGTGTGATGAAAGGAAGACATGATCAGATATAATACAAGAGACGTTATGATTTGACTAAGGTTATGAAGATATTTTACCTTGATTGTAACACCCTTTACTTATGAGGCGCTTTAATGTGATGCTTTAATAACTTAAAAGGCTAAAGTGCATTTTTTTTAAGAGTTGTGCATGTGTGTCGGGTGTGCTTGTGAGGAGTGTGTGTTTCATAAATTTAAAAAAAAAAGAAGAAGAAGAAACTCAAAGGGATCGTTCTGTTTCTATGTTAGAGAGAGAGAGAGAGAGAGAGAGAGAGAGACCAGCGTGGAGAAGAAGGAGAAGAAGAAAGAAAGAGGAAATTAGGGTTAGGTTGAATTGAAGCTTAACTAGGTATTTTTCATCTCGTTTAATTGTTGAATTTCATATTTCTCATGCTAGGTTTCATGTTCTACATCTAGTATGCAATTGATTGAAGTTATTAGAGTTGGATTGAATCCATGGGAGAGGATTTTAGAGGTTGGAGATGGGTTTTATTCCAGAAAATTCGTGCATCTTATGGTTATGCAAAACTGTGTTTTAAGCAAAGTTGAATCTGTCCTGTTTTTGACGAATTTTTCTCCTCGACACGCTGACCATACTATTTTCTAGTATTTTTACTGTAGATGCCTCTACGTGTTCTTAAGATATAAAAATTTCAGAATTTTATATGAAGTGTGGAGAAAGATAAAAATCATAAACCGAGTTGCAGTCAGATTCACGTATGGGCAGACAACACAGCCACGTTTTGAGAAAACGGACATATCTCCTAGCTCGGGTATCGGTTTTACGCACCGTTTCTTGATTCTAAAACTAGACTTACATACCTTTTTGAATATGTAAGGTTTGTGCCTTAGTTCTTTCTAGGAAAAGTAAGTTTTTGTTCAGAAGTTGATGGTTTGGTAATTCTGAAAATCTGGGCAGCTTTTGGAGCTATGCTTTTCATCAATTTTATCATAGTTGAGTATGTTACTGACTATGGGTTCTCATCAGTCTTAAACATTGATCAATTGGTGATGTTTTGGTACTAGAATCATTGGAAAATATTGAGTATGTGATTTTTAATGAGCTTTCGATCGTAGACTATTCTGCTGGAAACTGTGATTTCTGCTTTAATTGTGTAACTTCTGTTGAACGTATCTTGGTTATTCGGACTCTGATTAGGGTAAACTTTATATCAAAATTTATGTACCGGAAGTGTACTTTCTAACGGTGGTGGTCTCATGAACTAGTTCTAAACCTATTAAATGTTATGGTCATTCTAAGTCAGATTGGTTGTGGAATATGTTATCTTTATGGAGAATTGGGTGGTGTTTGAGTTTCACACTTATTGTGGGACACTTCTAGGTATTGACTTGGACATATTTGTATCCGTTAGACATTGTTTAGCATCTTGTTAGCTTTATAACCTTGTGCTGAGTATTCGTTAACTAATATGAGTTAACTTGTGGCTAGGTAAAGAGCCGGTCATTCGGGAGGTGCCAAAACCTTAGTTTGGCATACTTCGGTCGACACAAAGGAGTGTGTTTGATATGGTTATGTTCAATAAGGTGTTACATGGTGGTGGTTATATGTCATTCTATTTGGGATTTAGCTAATGTTATGCATGTTGGTTGGATGTTGATTATACCGCCGAAGGTTTGTATGTGAGGCACATCATGTCGTAAGCCATGCCGCCTAATTAACGGTAGTTGGGAGCATAGTGTGTGGGACACCATTCCTAGGGTATATGGAGTTGTGGCAGACATGCCACCGCATATGTTGTGATTATATGTGTGTTGTCTTTTTGAGTACATAAGATGAGTTTGTGTGAATTACATTCAAATGAGTTGTTCCTTCGGGTATTGTAGTACTTTATTGAATGTATTCTATATGTCACACACTCTGGTTTTCCTTTTTGGATTGCCAGGTCACAAGTGGTCGTAGAGTTGGTCCACTACCGGTCGACATTTTGGGGACACTTGGATTAGTATCGAGTGTTGGTGTTTGTAGTCGAGTTGGTTGTCATGGGTCAAACTCTGATTTTTGCTAAACTCATTTTGTGACTAATGTTGTCAAGTACTTTTTGACTTCGAGTTTGTAAATATGTTGGGTGTCGTTTGTACAATGCAAGTTTGTAATTATCATAGACACCTTGTTTATTATTAATGTTAAGTCTTTCGCTGGGGTTTTACTCTATTTCTTATTTGGTTGTCGTTTAGTTGTTTGTCTTTTGTGTGGAATGCCACGTGGCCGTGTCTGTAACGACCCTGAATTTTGGTGAATAAAAATTCCGTTAAATATTTGAATTTTATTTAATTTACTTATTTTCTTTTGAGTGGCTATATGTTTTCTTGTAAATTTCGTTGTAGTTAGATTTTGATCTCGACTAAAAACCCTACGTGACCAATTTAGTTAATTTCCAACCGACTACTTGGAGGAACCAAGCAACCGACTTACTTAGTTACTAGATGAACCTTTTGGACCTTTTGAAACTTTTGAACCTTTTGCCTTTACCTATTGGTCCATAATGGTTAGGGTAATCTTTATCCATTGGACAATAGGCTTCCTATTAAAATATTTTGTTAAGTACAAGATATAGTATTTTAATGGTTTATTAAAACATGTGCTAGTACTTATATGCATTGTTTATTGGGGATTCTCCCACCCATCCATTATCCATTGGTTAATAACCACAAGGGTAATTTTTGTCTATTGGATAATAAACTTTTTATTATAAAAGTACATGTAGTCTTTTCAAAATTTTATTTTAATAAAAGGTACTTGTACTCTTTTGTCCAATGGTTATTAACCGCAAGGGAAATTATTATCCATTGGGTAATAACCGCTAGGGAAGTTAGTAACCATTGGGTAATAAAGTCTTTTGACCAAATAAAGTACCGATGTGACTAGGGAACCTTCCAATAAAGTTGATTTGACTAGTCAACCTTTTTCAACCCTAGAAATTACTTATTTATTTCTTTTAATTAATTTGGTTTTATTCTTTGTCCATTGGACAATAAAAGTTAGGGGAACTATTATCCATTGGATAATAGAAACCCAATTCTTTATATTAAAAGGGTTTAATGAAAGATTTGAACAAAATACTATTATAGACTTTTATAAAAATTCTTTAAAGTACTTTTTGATTATTTTACTATAAAAGTTTCCTAGTAGCTATTATCCATTGGACAATAAATGCTAGGGGGTTTATTATCCATTGGGTAAAGAGTTATTCTTTCTACCAAGTACATGGGTTCATTAAAATAATATTTTTCTTAAACCCCATGTGATAAAGTACACATTATTTTATTATTAAAGTACTTAAGTAGCCTTAATAGCCTTTAAGGCCTAATATTCTCCTAAGTACTCTTTGTTATTATTTTATATTGGGGTTTTGTACCCAATTGGTTTAATTTATTGGAGAGTTGATCTTCCTAGAGTACATTTGTACCTAGTTTATTTATTTAAAGGGGCATGTGCCTAATTGGTTTTCTTTAATGGGTATTTGATTTGGAAAATCTTGTACTTTCTTATTCTTTCTTACTTATGTGTGTGTATATATATATATGTGTGTGTGTGTGTGTGTGTGTGTGTACTTGAGAGAGAGAGAGAGAGGCCGAGAGAGGGAGAGAGGAGAGAGAGGCCGAGAGAGAGATAGGAGAGAGAGAGGGAGAGATTTTGTTGTACTTTCTTGACCTTCCATGACCCTTCCTTGATCTTTCTCCATCCTTGGAGAATCTTTTCCCTAACCAAACTTAACTCCCCATTTGTACCTCCATCCTTTGTTTAGAACAAAATCTTGTACCATTGTCTCCTTCTTTCCAAACAAATCTCCCATAAATCCCATCCTTGGTACAAACTAGCCTTGCAAGCTACCTATATAGGCCTAAGTCTTTTTATGCCTAATGACAACCTATGATGGACCATTATGACACAATCCTAGCCTTTATTAGCCTTAGACCTTGACTACAAGCTAAACCTAGATTATAATTACCTAGATTCACCTAAAAAGCCTAAGATTTTAGTTGATTACATAGTCTTACACCTAAGATTTGGATTGGACAAGGCATGGCTTGACATGTGAGGTGATTTGATGACTTAATGGAGCAAATCCATGGAGGATTTAGAGAGAGAGAGGGCCGGCCATGGAAAGAGGGAAGAGCCAAGATTTTTGCCTATAAATAGGACCCCATACTTCTCATTCAACTCACACCTTCACCTAGCAACTTCTCTCTCTAGAAAAATCTTGTTCTTTCTTTGTTCTTGTTAGTTCTTTCTTTGTTCTTTCTTTGTTCTTGAGTTATTCAAGAAACTCAACCAAAGCCGCCACTCGACCACCCTCTTGATCCAAAAGTAGTAGTAGTTTAGTCAAGTAGAAGTTTCGAGAGAAACCTTTCTCTTTCGAAGCTACCGGGAGCATACCGTAGGAAGTTACTCCGCTCGACCACCGACGTACTTCCGTAGCCGACTACCGCCAAGAAGAACGGTAGATTATCCCTATCTACTACTCCTAATTATATGTAGTTCATCCTTACGTACTTTTCGTTTGATTAGAAGTATTTGTATTTTGATCTTTAAGATAGTTATGAGTATGTGTATATGAATTGCTTGTATTACTTGTGGTATGTGATAAAGCATAAGTGATTTCACTCCAAAGACGTCCGTATATGTGGCATTGTGCTTTGAATAAAGCATAAGTGATACACTCCAAGGGCGTCCGTACATGTGGCGTTATGCTATAAGTAGTAATTGAGCGTGATGAGTAATATAGAATTGGATGATCTTGTTAGGATGATTCTTGCTTACGTTTGTCCTACCGCGGAGTCTTTACATGTAAACGAGACACAAGAACCGAGAAAGTAGAAACATGACACCTAGGGTGTGGTTAACGAAAGGAAATGTTTTTCGAGGAGAAAATATTTTGAAACTACATAATGACCAGTTTTGAGTGGCATTATGTGAGTTGTGTGTGTGCGTGTATAAAAGAAATATTTGAAAAGAGTGAAAAGTTTTGGAATCCGCAATGTGGCCGGACTTGCCCATTGTGTGAGGTGTGTGTGTGTTCCAATGGGAATCCGGGAAAAGCGGAACCATTGTGAGGTTGTGTGTGTTCCAATGGGAATCCGGGAAAAGCGGAACCACTGTGAGGTTGTGTGTGTTCCAATGGAGATCCGGAATAGCGGAACCATTGTGAGGTTGTGTGTGTTCCAATGGGAATCCGGGAAAAGCGGAACCATTGTGAGGTTGTGTGTGTTCCAATGGAGATCCGGAATAGCGGAACCATTGTGAGGTTGTGTGTGTTCCAATGGAAATCCGGAAATAGCGGAACCGTTATGAGGTTGTGTGCGTTCCCATGGGAACCCGGACCGGCGGAACCATGGTGAGGTATGGCTTGGTTATCCGCGGAGAGGAGCCAATGCAATTGTGTGCCAATGGGAACCCGGCGCGGCGGAACCATTGTGAGGATACTCGGGAGACCGGCGCGGCGGAACCGAGGTTGGGTGTGTTAAAAACAAATTTTGGTTTGAAAGGAAATGTTTTGGAAACCGCAATGTGGCCGGACATGGTAGCCCATTGTGTGGAGTGTGTTTTGTGTGTGTTCCAATGGGATCCGGGAAAAACGGAACCATTGTGAGGTTGGGTGTGTAGCTTGGTTATCCGCGGTACGGAGCCAATGCAATATTGTGTGAGTTAAACAAATGATTTTTGAAAGATGAATTGGTATGTGAAAATGTTGACATGGTCTACGATGAGTCACGTAGGAGAAACCTGGAAATCTTGGACACCAACGATAGATGATTAATGAATGTGGATGTGTCAATGATTAACTGCGTATCTATGTATCATGTGGAAATCGATGTGTTATTATTTCCTGTTGTTTTAAGTTATGGGTTAGTGGGTAAGGATTTTTCTATTGAGCTTTCGTAGCTCACGGTGTTGCCTTTTGGTGACCCTGACATATTATATCGGTGGCGACGCTGGTATAATGTGTCAGACTTTGTAGATGAACAAGGTAAGCTGTACACCTTGGAGGCCTTTGGAGCTGAAGAGCTGGCTCAGTTGGAGGAGCAGGCGAAGATGTAGTTAGGAACCTTAGTTCCCTCCCGTTTGTAATAAAAGTACTTCTTTTGAGTTTTGTTGTAATAAAGAGCCAGACTCAGTTTATTTTCAATAAAATTGTCTTTATAACGTACCCAAAATTCGGGGCGTTACAGTGTCGGTTCGGGCCCACTCCGGGTGTCGTTCCGGGGCGGGGCGTGACATTGATACCACTGACAAGACTAGTGGCTACTAGCTGATCAGGCGGAGATCCAGATCCTTTTGCATGTCCACTGGTAATAACAGCCCTTGAGCAAGTGCAAGTGCCATTTTTTTGAGGAACTGGCACTGTCCCCGATGTGAACGAGCCGATCTCCCCTTATGAGTTGGGGGCGCCCATGTCTGAGGTAGCACATAGGTGGTAGGAGATTGGGGCTGTTGGACATCTATATCAGCCTGTGCAGTAGAATTGACCGGGTCCTTGGTCCTAGAACATTTTTCTCGATGAGCGTCTTTGGCCTCGATAATGGTGTCAGACCTCCGAGGAGATGATGTGAACCGGGTAGAGCCTCCCCTGTTGCGACGAGATGGCAGTGGGGGATGGCCAATAGACGGGACCCGACTAGAGGTACCATGTCCTCATGCAGACACAGTGAGAAGAGAACTTAGATTCATAGGTTGACGAGACATTGTACCTGAATTTGGTGGAGACGGAGAATACCCGGATGATGAAGATTGACTTGTGTCACGATCTGGAGCAGGTTGTTCGGCTTGTCATTGGGTAGACCGTTTGAAAATTAAACGCGGCAACAGGACGCCTATAGAGATAGGCACCTCACCTGGTTGCCCGGCAATCGTTACTCTAGCACTAGACCTTAGGTTCCCAGATTGGGGAGCAGATGAGGTCGAGGCAGCACTGGTGCTAGGGTTGCTAAGTCTTCTATCGATAACACCTCTGTAAGTAGGATTATATCCCAACAGCACGTCAGCATTACGTCCCCGACCAGCTGTCGAAGTATTAGGCTCTCTTGTGTATTTGAAGACCCTGTTGATTCTTGTTGTTCGAACGTAGCTGGGTTCTCATCTAGGCCGCTTGTTAGCATTAGTTACTGCAGTTTAAAGCACAAACAGGAGTTAGAAAGTGCAAGAAAGCAGTAAACAGAAATTACAAGAAGCACGAAGAAAATTAGGAGCATACATGGGTAGCCCCATATGTGGGGGCAATGAAAGCCCACCACTTGACCTTCTTCCCCCGTTGGGTCGAAGCCTCCAGTGACATAAAGGAAGTCAATTTCGTGATCGGGGGCAGAATCTGGCAAGTTTAGCACGAGACGTTTTTTTGCTTTTCTAACATTGAAATAATAAGTGTTGTACTCGGGGTTTAGCACGATGCTATACCACCATTGAATATCCCAAATTCCTAGTTGGGTACCCAGAATCCTGTTTTGGGCTACAACTCCCTTTACCAGTCTAAATACGTTTGTTGAAACTTGCATGGGAGTAAGATGGTACCAATTTAAGACATGATGAAGCAATGGGTAGAGGGAGAAATGAACTCCACCCTCGACAATGGCTACAATGGGGATACACATTATATCCCATGAACCCGCGTCCCTGTCAGCACCTAAGGGGGCGAGTTCAAGCCCTACGTTATCCAGAATATTATACTCAATCCTGAAAGCCGCCATGGCTGCAGCGGTTTCATAAAGCTTCCTAAATTTACTGGGTTTGAGGGCATTTTCGTTTTCATCCGCCAAGGATACTGTAGAGACTCCGAAATAGGACGAAATCTGAAAATGGGTATGGTCGAAGCCTTAGAAGCATGTGAATTTAAGAACGAAATCTCATAAAGAAACGCAAGAAGAAGAAGGAATGAGAATCTTACAAGGTTGTTGCAATGGTTGCTAGGGATGCAATCAAGTTGCAGATAATGGCGATGGCGGAGTAAAAGAAAGCTTTCGCTTGATTTTAGAGAGAGAAACAAAGGATTTGAATATAGGGGTGAAAACCCTATAAAGGCCTCTAAAAGAGTATAAGGGGCTGGGACGGATGTGAAACGACGCCCTTCACGCCATTACATGAAAAAAAAAACAGAAGGAAGGCTTGTAAGGATGTCGTTCTGACGCCGTTTGGCTAGAATGACAATTTGAATTTAATGCGAGGCGTACAAAGTATGCCACGTGGAGTTCGTGCCTCAAGAAGGCATAATGACTGAGACGCCAAAAAGCATCAATGAATATAGATGCCATGATTGCACGGGACTTAAGGAGTTCGGCTTAAAGTCTATTTCTAGCTTTACCTGCAGCACCCGAACAGTGACAACGAGCAAAGCTGGGGAGCAATTGTATGGATGTAATCCCGAACTGTTGCAATTGGTAACCGAACATGTGGTATAGAGTGGCACGTGGTAGATGAGAAATGTCATACTGCCGATGAGGGCGGTGTTCGGCGATGAGGACCAAAGACACGAGAAGTCAATGGTCCAAGTAATTGATAAAGTCTAGAGACATGTGAAATCACAGGTCCGGGGAGTCTGTTCGGAAAAGAGACGGCCGAACAGAGGAAGAACTCTAAAGAAAGATAACCTTAAGAGATAAGGCGGTAGGAGTGTTCTAGAAAAGGAGATAAGTAAGGAAACAGTCTTAATATGGACGAAGCTCCATGAGGAGAAGAATCCCTGCAAGTGCGGGATCTCGGCTGATTGGGGAAGAGGATCCCCGGAAGGCTAGGTTTCTTGTATGAGATAGAAAACCTAGGGCAACAAGAATGCTTGGAAAGCAAGCAAACTTATATCTATAAATACAAGGTAAACCTAGAGAAAAAAGGTATGCAATATGTTGCACTATTACTTTCCTACAGATAATTAGGGTTTCTGTCCAGTACTTGATACTAACTTTGGCATCGAAGGGCCTTTGCCACGAGAGGCAAATGTGCGCTCACCCCTTATCTGTTTTACAAATTAGGATTCTGACGACAATACTAGGGTTCCGATCAAATAACACGAGGAAGCGTTGTGTTCTCTGTGCTGCTATAATCTCTATTAGATTTTTCCCACTTACAACGACTCACCCGCTATGTATTGATCTACCCCAAAATACTAAAGAAGCACTCCGCAAAAATTTTCTTGGCAGCTCCGCGTTTCTTCAACTACTCTCCACCAAAATCCTAGCATGACCCAGGTACGTTGCACTACGGCTTTTTAAGCCTGAAGGTGCGTCTTCTGTCTCTAAACCTCTGAACTTTTTTCTTTTATTGCCCCCCGAACTATGATTGGTTTGAATTTTTCTTATGGAATACGTAGGCAGCCTGCCGGCCCGACCATAACTAAAACCTTTTTCAAAAAAAAAAAAAACTTGGAATAATGGTTCAACCAAATTGAAGTTGTTTTGGCTTTGTTCGGTTAACATTTCAGTTTTAATTTTAGTTTAGTTTTCAATCATTACCCCTTTCTCAAATCATTACCCTATTTTTTCAATTATTACTTTTTTATCTCTCTCTATATCTCTCCAATCATTACCCTTCTCTTCAATCATTACTCTATTTCTCTCTCCACCCACTACCAAAACTAAACTAAACTCCCAACCAAACAAAACCTTTACGGCTTTGACTCTTACTTAAACATATCTCGCGATCTGTCTAAGTTCAGTCAAAGAGGGGCATCTGTAGACACCCCAATTTGGCCTAACGATTATTTCAAGTCCCACATTGGAGACCATCCCGATGATGAATGGATACAATGATTGTTGGTTGACTTCTCGTAAACCCGTGGACTTTTAGTGAGTACTTTTAGCCACTTAGAGGACCCAATTCAGAACAAAATAGCCTTTCAAACAGAAATATAGAATCCTAGGAGAATCCATTTGTCGGTCGTAAGATCTATTTCACGGCCTCAACTTCATTCTTTCACCCCGTGAAACATGTTATTTGAAAATCTCTCTAAGAGATTGATTCCTCGATAGCTAGATCTATTCTTCAACTGCCATATCTATTCCTCGGCCGCCAGATCGATCCTTCGGCCACCAGATCGTCCTTTTTCCAAATTCTGGAATATTCTGTCAATCGTTTGATCCGTTCTCAAAACCCTAGCAGCCAAATTCCGATGCTTTGGGCTACGAAAGCATATTCAAGTAGAGATCCTATAACCCTATAATTCCTTATTGATTCACGCCATTTGATTGGCCAGAGTGAGTCACCAATTGCCTATATAAAGAGGCAATTAGGGTTTTGAAAACACATCACAATCAACCCTCTCTAGCCACAAAATTCTGCAAAAACACTCTCATATCTCCCCTACAAAAAGCCCTAACCTCCCGAAGGCAATTGTAATCTAACAATCAAACCTTCTGAAGTACAAACCCTAACCCTAGGGTTTTCAAGAAGCAAATCCATCAATCACCCTCAATCCGAAGCAATCAAGCAACCAAGAGATTAAAGTGGTGAGGCCCATGGGCCTGTGGTTTGATCATTTTCATGTTTTTATACTCTAATCATAGCGTTCTGATTTTCTGTTAATTATTTGTTCTGGTGTGAGGAAGAACATCAGTTGTGATATCATTTTCTTGGCCGATTCATCAATCTAGGAGGATCCCTCGGCCGTGACATCCATTCACCGGCCATGGGATCCATTTCCCTAGGACAGTTTTTTTTTTCTATTTTTGATGTATGCTTTGCTTACTGTTCTGGCTCACCTTACTATTTGTTAAAGGTATAAAAACATATTACGTGTTAGAATTAAATAAAGCAAGTATATAGCCTGTGTTGAACAACTATGGGCCAGTCTCACAATTAGGCAAAGAGAGGTGCCTAACACCTTCTCCTTATTATACTATTGGCTGCTGTATCCAGAATCTCTATCTGTTTTTCCTAGTTTTTTATAAACTAGGCGGCGACTCTATTTTGATGATAATCGCTGTCATGTGGCGATGTTCCTAGCCATGGGAATATCCATGATCTTGGTTTATGAAGTGGAACCAAACAAACGATGATCAATCTGTATGGCGATGCTCTGTTTGGGAGGTGTCTACAAAGCACACAACCATCCATACACACTCTCCATCAAGCAACCCTCAAGCTCAAACATCCTTTCAAATCCAAAAACCAAAGGTATAACACCTTTGTACTACTTTCTGTTCTGATCCCTGAGGGGGGCTGATAGGGTCAAGGCTGGTAATCAATACCAGTCCTGGCCCTAAAGTTGGCAAGGTTTCAAAACTATTGTGGTAAGAACTAGCACACGCTGATCGACAGTACGGGCGTGTCACTCTGTGGCTGCGCGCGCTGGTCCACGTGGCATGTTTATGCTCTTTTTTCCATATTCATCATTGCAAGCATGTCAATAACCACTCTATTGCTTTCCTTTGTTAAAACTGCTATTTTTTTTAGCTAATAATCATATCTACTGCATTGGAATACCCCTGGGGTCTTTCTGAACATGTCTTAGAACCCAGAAACATGTAAAACCAAGTACTGGTCAGAAGACTCAAACCTACGTACTGTAGTGGTTTACCCGTGCACGTAGGTCCCATTCTGACCAGTGGCTGGCCTTTGTATGGGTAACTAGGCCTTGGCCTTTGATAAATGATTTATCCCCCACACTATTTATAGGGTGCTTATTCTTTTTGTGGCCTATTTTAGCTGTCATTAACTACCTATAAACTGTTTGGTTTGTCCTGGGTGTGCACTGGTCACTTTCAAAGCCCAGAGGTTTGAAACTAAGAGCCGTGGGCTTAAAGCTTACTGGTGCGCACGTGTCTTATGGTGGCACACGCAGGTGTGATTAACATGCGGTGACTTAATCAGTGCATGTTGATTTCTTCCTGCGCACGTTATCTCCAAAACAATGGCCTTCCAATCTGTTTAAACTCCCACATGAGTCTATTTTCATCATATACTAATTTTTTCAATAAGCGAGTATGCCATCATCCTGCCAACATGTTACAGTTTTAAATCCCTTTAAACTGTTTCCCCGTCCTAATTGGCTAAAAATCAATTAATGAGAAAGAGACGCAAATGATTTCTAAATGCCCGAGTAGAGACCGATCTCCGGATTGGGCGAGAGGGGTGCCTTAAAACCCTTCCCCTCTTATAACCTGGCTCTTGAACCTCAGATTTTAAGGTAACGATGGACCAATCTACGCCTTTTCAAAAATCAAACAACATAGCAAAATGTTTCAAGATTGGTTCCTTGGGTGTCATCCTTCAAAACTCAAGTGGCGACTCTAAATTGAGCGTTTCGCCGCGTTTTAAAAAGGGGTGCACCAGCATCATCGCGATACAATTTTCGGGCATGTGTCCACATCTGATTATCACCAATTAAGAGTCCAACAAGAGGATATTCCAAAAACCGTTTTTCGTACTCGTTATGGCCACTATGAGTTTGTAGTTATGCCTTTGGGTTGACGAATGTGCTGACAACGTTCATGGACTTAATGAATCGTATCTTTCGTGCCTATCTCGATTGTTTCATGGTTGTCTTTGTAAACGATATAATCATATACTCACCTTCGGAGGAGGAACACCAATCTCATCTCACTATCATTCTTGAACTCTTAAGAGAGCATCACTTGTACACTAAGCTTTGTAAGTGTGAGTTTTGGTTGTCCGAGGTCAAATTCTTGGGTCACGTGGTTTCAAAGGGTGGAGTATCCATTGATCCGGGGAAGGTAGAGTCCATTATGAATTGGCAATGATCGAAGAATGTGTTCGTGATCCGTAGCTTCCTGGGTTTAGCCGGATGCTATCGTCGTTTCGTCCAAGACTTTTCACGTCTAGCAGCACCTATGCCTAGGTTGACATGGAAAGGGACACCTTTTATTTGGAGTGACGCATGCGAGTTGGCATTCGAAGAATTGAACAAGCGATTAATTACCGTGCCGGTTTTGATTGTGCCTTAATGTGGGGTTGGCTACTCGTTTATTGTGATACTTCGAACGAAGGGCTTGGGTGCATTTTGATGCAATTGGGGCGAGTGGTAGCATATGGGTCATGGCAATTGAAAACTCATGAGCGGAATTATCCTATGCATGACTTAGAACTTGCGGCCGTCGTCTTTGCATTGAAGAGTATGTGTCATTACTTGTACAGTGAGAGATTTGAGGTCTTTTACGATCATAAGATTCTTAACTTAACTTGCGACAATGATGTTAGATGGAACACTTAGAGGACTACGACTTCGATTTGCAATATCATCCGGGAACGGCGAATGTGGTAGCCGATGCATTAAGTAGAAAGCCGACACACCTTGCAAGTCTAGCAATTCATGAGGGGAAAATGATGAAAGATTGGGCTTCTATGCCATGCATCTTGAGGAAGTTCGGGATGGAGTTACCTTGTGTAATTTGACCGTTCAATCTACTTTATCGAGCCGAGTCATTGAAGTGCAACAACATGACGAGGAAGCGGAAGGGCTTCGTGTTAAGTTCCTTAATGGAAATGCTCAAGAAGGGTGGATAATTCATGTTGACCGAGGCTTACGTTATCAAGGGATGTTGTTTGTACCCATTTCTTGTCAGGAGGAAATCTTGCGAGAGTTCCATCATTCTCCGTTAGCCGTTCATCCGAGAGGAACGAAAATGTATCACGATTTGCGTAGGCAACTTTGATGGTTCGGAATGAAGAGATATGTCATTATTTTCGTGTCTAAGTGCCTCACGTGCCAACAAGTGAAAGCCGAACATCAACTACCTGCAGGAGAGTTACAACCATTACCAGTGGCCGAGTGGAAATGTGAGAATGTGACCATGGATTTCGTTACGGGTTTACCGAGTCGCCGAGGGGGCATAATGCTATATGGGTGATTGTTGACTGTTTAACCAAAACCGCTCATTTCTTACCTATTCAAGTTACCCTATTCGATTAACATGCTTAGTCGTTTGTACATTTGAGAGATTATTTGTCTTCATGGAATCCCCATTTCTATTGTATCCGATCGAGATTCGAGATTTACCGTGCGCTTTTTGTAGAGTTTACAGGCGGCTCTTGGCACCAATATTTTATTTAGCACTGTGTATCATCCTCAAATGGATGGGCAATCCGAGCGGATGATTCAAATTTTGGAGGACATGCTCGAGCTTGCGTTATGGATTTCCGGGGTAGTCAAATTCGCGTATAATAATAGTTATCAATCGAGTATCGAAATGGCACCGTATGAAGCTTTGTATCGGAGACCGTGTAGATCACCCGTGTGTTGGACCGAACTAGGCGAGGCTACGTTAGTAGGGCTGGATATGATTAAGGAGACCTCTAAGAGCATGAAAGCAATTCACCAACATCTTTTGGAAGCTCAAGAGAGAATGACCGAACAAGTTAAAGTGATTCGCCAAAGATTGTTGACCGTGCAAAGTAGACAGAAGAACTATGCCGATCGTCGTCGCCAACTGTTATCGTTTGTAGAGGGGGATCATGTATTTCTTAAGGTATCATTGCGTCGGGGTTTGTCTCGTTTTGAAAAAAAGGGAAAGCTTTCACCGCATTATATCAGGCCGTTTGACATCATCGAGAAGATTGGAGAAGTGGCGTATCGTTTGGCTTTGCCACCGAAACTTTCGGGAGTGCATGATGTGTTCCACGTGTTGATGTTGAGGAAATATGAACCGAATCCGTCTCATGTCCTAGAGTGGTTCGAACTAGAGTTGGAAGCAGATGCATCTCATGGGGAGGAACTGATACGTATCCTAGATTCTCGCAATCAAGTGTTGAGGTGTAAGACAATACCGTTAGTGTGAGCCTTGTGGAGTAACCAAGGTAAGGAAGAGTCGACTTGGGAACGAGAAGACGAGGTTAGAGAGAAATATCCACACTTGTTTCCGGCGTAAAAACCAATGTGAGTGTCTAAGTTTAAACTTTTAAGTAATTTCCGTTATTGCATAATGATTGTTGTTGTGACTTGAACATGTTTATGTGATGCAAATTTTGAGGACGAAATTTCTTTAAGGAGGGTAGGATGTAGAGACCCGTATTTTCAAAAGTTGTTTAAAGGCTTGATTAATGTTGGAATATGGAATAAATGAGGGATTTATTGAATTATTTGATTTGAGGTTAATGTGTTAGGATTGTTATTTGAAGGAGTGTTTGTGCAATTTACATATATGCTAGTATATAGGGAGGGGAGGGGAGGGGAGGGGAGGGGAGGGGTGTGTGTTTGTTGTAGGAGATAAATCTCCCATTTCTTATCTCTCTCTCCAGACGCCTCTCCCTCTCTCTCGGCACCTCTCTCTTTCTCTCACTTTCTCATACCAAAACCCACCCTTTAAGCTCAAAACTCATGGCAATCAACCTCCATTCCACTCTCTAGACGTGATTTCAAGCTTGTGGTTCATTGGATAGAGCACGAAGAGGAGTATTCTTGGAGGATTTAGAATTCAAAAGCTAAGGCTCGATCAATCTCATTGGGTTTCGTTCTCTAAGTTGAGGTAGGGATTTCATGCTCTATCTATGTGTTTATGTGATGATTTTGTGCCTTGTTTGTGCCTTAGATTGTTATGTTTTGTTGTTGGGTTGATCCTTGAAAATCTGCAGAAATCGTTGTTCGTAACGTCACCGTATCGATACAAGCTTTTTGCTGTATTGATACCATTTCCTTATCCTAAATCTAGTAGTATTAGAAATTCTGATTTGATTGTTGTATCAATACAACTTTTTTGTTGTATCGATACCAGGAGCTTATGTGACAGTTTTGCCCACGTTGTTCCCACGTTGTTCCCACTTTGATTATTTTGATTCCCGATCACTTCTAACACCTTCTAAACATCTTCAAACCACCTCTAAGCTTGATAGGTTGTACTCAAAGGACTCGTTGATCATTTCCATCTCCTTTGGCCCTCATTGTAAGAAAGCAACATGTCGAATTCAATGTGTGTGTGGTGTCCGTTCATCGTCTTTGCATGTAAACGTTTATGTGGACAGTGTGGCATGTTATGATGAATGTTACGAACTAGTTGTATGTGGAGCATGATGTTATTAAGAAATGTGAAACAGATGGCATAGAACAATAGAATTATGAAGAAAGCCACAGATCCACCTTATGGTGTGATGCTAGAAATGGGAAGCACGGGGTCCCTAAAGCCTGGAAGTGCACTAGAAAGCCACGAATCCACTTTAAAGTGTGATGCCGGAATGAATACGGATGCACGGGGTCCTTAATGCCTAGAAATGATATTGAAACATGCGACATAATGAAATTGGGAAACTTTAGGGATTGTTAAGCTACTTGTATATGAACGGTGTTGGTTTCGAGATCTTATATTCTTGCTCTTGTCCTTGTGGGAAATTTGTCATTGCTTATGTTCTTTCCGGTGCATCTATCATCCCATTTATATATAGCTTGAGTATAGATTTCTCTACTGGGCTAGTGTACCTCAATCTATTATTATTTTCAGGTACCTCTCAGAGACATTGACATGGAATGCTTGATGTGCATTTGACCATACTTTTGAAAGCTAACACGAAGGAATTACTATGACATCTTTTGTAAAATCCTTTTGAAGATGTAATCGTAATTTCAATTATATTATCTGACTTATGAACATGTAATCTCTAAATTTACTCTTTTTGGATTATTGTCTTAAGAATTTAGGGCCGAAGTGCCATTATTGTAAGCTTTAAAACTTGATCGTACTCTTGGTGGATTATGGGAAAGCTTTTGAGGTATTATGATGTATATTCGCGATGAATTTTCATTTAGAAATGTTATCTTTATTTTGTTGAAAATTGAGGGCGTGACACACACACACTCTCACACACACACACACACACTCTCTCTCTCTCTCCTAATCCTACCTTTTTATTTAAAATCTTGTAAGGCTTATAACTGTTTTTGCAAATGTTTATTTTTTATAAAATTTATATATTTGAAATGTACTCAAAGAGATGTACTAAACAAGACTAATATTGAATATAAAATTATTTGTAGGAAAAAAGGTTTTTTTTATGTGTAGTTTCTTTTTTTCTTTTTTTGTTTTACACCTTGAATTGTTAATTAAACAATGTCAAATATGAATTTGCAATGTTGATTATATATATAACATTGTCAATTCTGAATTTTGATAAAAATTAACACTGTGAATTGTTATTCTAAACAAAAATTAACACTATTAATTATCTATTTAACAATTATAATTTTTAACTGAGGCACAGATATTAATTTTAACATTTTTAATTAACACCATTAGTTGTGAAATTAGATAAAATAAAATAAACATTAAAAATCAAAAATTTAATTTTTGATTATTTTATATTCAATATTGGTCTTATTAGTTACATGTCGTACATTTCAAAAATATAAATTTTATTCAAAATAGACATATAAAAGAAGTTATAGGCATCATAAAATTTTAAGTTTAAATATAAGGAGAGAAGAGATAGAGAGTAATGGAAGGAAGAGGGGTGAGAGAGAGAGAGAGAGAGAGAGAGAGAGAGGAGTGTGCTTGTGATTTAGGAGAGAGGAGAGAGAAGGAGAGTTGTGCCTTGTGCTTGTACGTGTGTGGAAATAGAAAAGGAAGAAAGAGACAGAAAGCGGGTGAAGACAGGATCCCATGGTAAATTGATTATGTGCACCAAGTGCGCAAGGACTTGGTGGGAAACAATAGATTCGGCTACGACGGGCTGGGAAGATCCCCTATTTCCTTATCTAATTATTTTACAATCATAAATATTTATACAAACTCATTTACATATACATTAGGATCCACATATACTATATCTCAAATATACGTGGGACTCATCAAAAGATGCGTGTTTATGCGTAAAGTGTTCGGATAAGTGTGTGGTTACTGTAATTGTTGCTCCTTACCTCCGCTTGCCAAATATCCGTACGGACATGAGAGGAGGGCATGACCGTAAATTCATCCAAATCCAACGCTATATATAACCGACGGCCGACCCCTCCTCTTTTCTCGATATATAATGCTGACCTACTTTGTTGTTTGAAACCGTAGGCAGAGAGAGAGAGAGAGAGAGAGAGAGAGAAGAGGAGAGGAGAGGAGAGTTGGGGAAGGTACAGGGTGGTATGAGAGATACACTTCACACAACTCCGCCAGAAAAAAACAACACCCCTATTCTTCGCTGCAATTTTTGTGGTAGTCTCCTTGTATTTTGTTGGGGGGGTTTGAATTGACATCTGATGAGCCGTTTAGGGTTGAAATCGGTGGTCTACCATGGGGATTCCTGTTTGGGAGAGTTGGAAGCTATCCCAGTCAAGGACAACCAGGATTTCCAGTTCCCGAATAATGAGATTCGAATCCACCACATATCCCCACTCAGCGAACGCTGCCCTCCTCTTTCAATCCTCCAAACGATTTCCTCATTTTCAGTCCGATGCAAGCTCGAATCCACGTCCCCGGTTGAACAGTCTCACTTGATCAATCTTCACGCCTCTTGTTTCCATGAATTCAAGGTCTCAATCACTCTAATATCTACTTTTTTACATTTCTGCTGATGTATACATTTATGCTTGGTCTTAGTTTTAGTCAGACTAATGCTGAAATACTAAGTAGTCTGCAAAGTAGTGTGCTAAATTCATTTGTAGGTTATGCATTTTTGTATTGCCATGTGCGACATATTTGTACATATACGTTTGGTGTTCTGATTAAAGTATTAGATCGGATTTGTAAGCGCAAAAGGACCACATATCTTGCATTTTGGTTGGAACTTTACGGTCACCATTAAATATCCACTGTATATGGAATTCCACACCACCTGGCATGTATGATATCTTGGGGATGGGTCATTTGCAAATATCCTCGCTTTTAGTCCGATTTGATTACTTGTCCGATGAAATTATGTATTCATCCACCACTACCCCTATCACACAAACTGGAGTAAATTATTTATTGTCTCTTGAATTGTTGGATGAGGGTCACTGCAACTTTGCGGATCCAACTCAACTGCTAGTAAAGGTCATAATTGGTGCTATTGTGCATGTTTCAGGTGAAATGCATATCACTTCATGGGCATTTGTTACAGAGTTGTAACACTAGCTATGTATCGTTGCTTACAGCAATTCCTCCATATCTATTGTATTTTTCTTCGTCATGGTGAAACACCTTGGATCAGTGGCCTAGCTAGGAGTATGTATCAGTGATAACGCTATAAAACAAGATCTTCGATGATTGCCAAGCTCAGACAGCAACCCACCCACCCACAAGTTGATGGCTGCTGGTGATGCGACGGTGGCTTGCATGTTGTGGTGTGAGAAACAAAGGGGAGTTTGAGGCTTGTGTGGAGTATTATTCTGTTCACCTATCTAAAAAGTAGGTGAACATTACTCACTTTGCTTAGAGTTCATGCTGGGATTTTACAAGATAACCAGAAACATTCATTTTATAGGTCTTGATTTTTAAAGTATACAAGCAAAATATTAGTTCATTCCTATAGAGGTAGATATTCAAACGAATAACATGTGTCTTAGAATTTTGCAATTGATATGAGCTTTTTAGTGGAGTAGTTATCGAAAGATTAAGTCTTATAAAATAAAAAGCTCAAATCATTCAAGTAGGACCCAGTATGGATCCCAAACAAAGTAGGTCATGTTCATCCTATTTCTGAGTGAGTGGACAAATGTCCTTGGGTATGTACGTATTATTGCGAGTGAATGAATTGAATAAATAATGATAATTGTTAGGTTCAAATAAAAATTAAAAATTTGTGGGGGCACGTGCCCACTATGGTCTTACGTTAGCTCCGCCACTGCCTTGGATGTGTTTGTGCTTTCAGTTTTTTGTTCTCTGCCTTTGCATCTTCTAGAACATGTGCCAGGTTCCACAAATTCCCATCATGATTGTGTATGTACTGATGGTTCTTGTGTGTTTTGCAGACGGCAGTGGTGTTGCTTGGAGAGGAAGAGCTTCACTTGGTGGCGATGCCTAGTAAGGAGAAGAAGTTTCCCTGCTTTTGGTGCTATGCGGTTCCGTCTGGTTTGTATACTGCTTGTCTGGGGATGTTGAATTTACGGTGCCTTGCTATTGTGTTTGATCTTGATGAAACACTCATTGTTGCCAATACAATGAAGTCCTTTGAGGATAGAATTGAGGCTTTGAGCAGTTGGATTGAACGAGAAGCAGATTCTATTCGTGTCTCTGGTATGACAGCGGAGCTGAAACGTTACGTGGATGACCGAGCGTTGTTGAAGCAGTACATAGAAACTGATTGTGTTGTGGATAATGGCAAGATGTTCAAGGTTCAATTGGAGGAGGTTCCTCTTTTGTCGGATAGTCATGAGCCAGTTGTTCGACCAGTTATAAGATTACCAGAAAGGAACACAGTCCTTACTCGCGTTAACCCTGAGGTTTGAAGCTGTTGTAGAGTCTATTCTTCTGTCTGTTTTAACTTTTACTTATGCAATCTACCCTAGCACATAGACCATTTCTATATTTAGTGGGGTGTGAGTTTGTTTGTCCAGAGTCCTACACTGATCGAATGTGAGTAGTTTATATGTAGCGCTAGAAGTTGGGAACTATCTTATTGACAGCATTAGAAGTTGGAAAAATGATATTGGGTACTAAACTTTTCGACATATTTGATGTTTGAATACTTGTCTACTCCAGGTGATTAGGACTTGAGGCTTTGTTTGCTTTGCTTTGATTTGATTTGATGTTTGAATACTATGTGCATTCCTGTAAGCTGGAAATAGATTAAGTGTCCAATTTCAACTTAACATATTGATTTCCTAACTGATTGGCTTAAGCTACATGGACAACCTTGTCAATCAGTTTTATCTCAGCCTCTCAGGCCATTGTCCTTGTCAGTATAGGCTACTTGAACATGTTCACATTTTTGTTGCCATCGTTTTGTTATGTCTGTACCTTCAGGTTAACAGAGGCAGTTGCTATCCCTTGAGTGTATGAAACTTCTTGTTGACTTGTTATGGGATGGTCTGTTACTCTGTTAGGTGTCATAGAAGTCTGTAATTGAGAAGTTGCGTGGGAGAAAGGCCATCCTGTTCACATACCTACCCCCGCAATTGAACTTACTCGGGATGCTATTTCTGTTTGAAAATTTGGTCCATATTATTTTACATTTCGGTGCTACTTGTTTTCCTCAGTTATCATGAGATGATTATCCCTTAACTAGTAAGTTAAAAAGAATGGTTCAGGTGGATGTTATGGGGAGATGAAGAAGATTTTTTTGTTAACAAATAGGGTATGCTAGTGTCTCATGCCAAGTTTTTTTTTTTTTTTCAAATCCATATTCCGTCACTTTTTTAGTGCACAGCCTGTGGCTTCATTATAGCTCTATTGTAGTTAACTAGGATGCCAACTAGGATTTATAGTTTGCATTAGGAGCTTGCTCAGATATTAGCATGAGATCATGCTAATGATAGGCTTCTACAAATTCCGTCAGTGGAGTTTATTTATGAATCTGTATGATGGTGTTGTTTCTGCACCTTACTTTGGAGTTAAGACATCTGTTGTCTTGTTGAAATTGGCCGAATTGTCACATGTTCTAGGCCTCCCCCTGACTACATTGATGTGGGTATTTTCTGAGAGTCTTGTCATTTCAATTGTTATATGCACAGTAGGTTGGGCGGACAGTTGGTGGTTATTGAAATGTTCTCATATGATAATTTAATTGTATATATCCTTGCTTGTAGTTTCCCTACACATTTATGCTTTGGGAGTTTCATTTTTCTGGAACAGTAAAGATTGCCGATAAGAAAGATTTCCAATGTGTCTTATGTTCTACATAAAGCCTTGCACTTCTGCCAGCGATTACTGATCATTTATATGTACAGATCCGTGATACTAGTGTGCTGGTTAGATTAAGACCTGCTTGGGAGGATTTGAGAAGTTATTTAACGGCAAAAGGGCGGAAGAGGTTTGAAGTTTATGTTTGTACAATGGCTGAAAGAGATTATGCGCTAGAGATGTGGAGATTGCTGGACCCAGAAGCACATCTGATAAGTTCAAAGCAGTTATTGGACCGAGTCGTATGTGTGAAATCAGGCAAGCGCTATATACTGAGAGTATGTCATGCAAGTGTCGAATCTCCTCCCTCCAATAATGATGGAAGGGTCTGGTGTATTATTTACGGCCTTATAATTCATTACCAAGGCCCCAAGTGTTTGACAGATACCATATATGATTTCACCTGCCAACTCATATGGTTAGGGCTGATAAACGGACCAAGCTACTCGAGTTTGAGTTTGTGTTTATTTATTGAAAGCTTGTTCAAGACGGTTGTTAATAACCAAGCTTGAACATTTTTTCGAAACTCGTTAAACTTTCAAACCAAGCTCGATCAAGCTGCTGCTACTAGGCTTGTTTGGCTTATGATGTATAAAATCTTCAACCTACTTGAGATTGGCTCGTGTTCGGCTAGATTAAAGCACGTTCAGGATCGGCTTGTCTCATAAACAAGTTAAGCTTGAACATGTTTTGAAGCTCTTTAAGTTTTCAAACTAAGCTTGAACAACTAACTACACTGCTCGTTCGGCTCATTTGTCATCCCTACATATGATGTATTTTGGCCTAAAGTTGGCTGGTTCCCATGTGTTTTTTGGTCTCTCAATCTCTAAGGCCACCTCTGAATTCTTCTTGCTATTATAAGTTAACTCCTTTCACTCTATGTGCGTTATAGGTGCACGGAAATCTTTGCTTAATGTCTTCCAAGATGGCAATTGCCATCCAAAGATGGCAATGGTGATTGATGACCGCCTGAAAGTTTGGGAAGACAAGGATCAACCTCGAGTTCATGTAGTACCTGCATTTACTCCTTATTATGCTCCTCAGGCAGAGGTATCACATTCTCGCATGCTCAATCATGTGGTATTTTAGTTTACTAAGAACTTGTGCTAAAGCTAATAATCTCTTAAATAGACAGCAAATGCCGTTCCAGTCCTCTGTGTGGCTAGAAACGTTGCGTGCAATGTTAGAGGTTGCTTTTTCAAGTAAGTGCAGTTCTTTATTTAACTTGTTAAAAGTTTGTGTGGACTTCAATTTTTTTGGAGTGGAGTCGTATTTATTCTTTAGGGCTTATGATAGTTAATTGTGGCATATGAACCAGAGAGTATGATGAGAACTTACTAAGAAGAATCTGCGAACTATTCTATGAAGATGAGGTGTCAAATTTACCTTCTCCACCTGATGTGAGCAACTACTTGATGTCAGAGGTATGTCAGTAGACCACTGAATTTTAAAGCCTCTCGAAGTCCAGTTTGTTGATGAATGTAAGAATTTGTTTTTGGTCGATCCCTTTGATTTCAGGATGCTAGTTTTGTGCCAAATGGGAATAATGCTCCCATTGCTGAGGGGATGAATGGTCCTGAAGTTGCCCCAAGATTGAGCCAATTGGTAGGTTGTTTTTTGATATTCTTAATGCTAAACCTCTATATTGTCCTTTATTTTATGAATTATGAGTTGTACAGACGAGTAATCATAGAGCAGCGGAGTGGCCTTGAGCTTGGCACAATGCTTTCGCTCGGTTGATTTCTGGTTTTTCTTTCCTTTGTTTGTTATCTTCAGGAGATGATGAAAATTAGGTTGTGTCTTGAAGTTTAGGTTTGTACATTGTTTAGGATGAGAAGTATGGAGCAGATTCGGCTACTCATCCTGCAACAAATAGTCCAGAGCCTAGACCTGAAGTTCCACATGTGGCAAGCGTGCCAAATGTTTTTGGTCCAACCTCTTTCAGAGCAGTCATACCTTCAGACAGTATGAACCTTAAATGATACATATCCTTGTTCAAGTTTTGGCTTTCAATGCAAGTTACACTCTATGACTTCACTTGTTCTTTTTTGTATGACATTATAGAACCGAGTTTGCTTGGAGCTCCCTTTAGACGAGACAGCAGCTCTTCTGAATTTGATGAGGTTAAAAGAAGATTTCTCATTGTGAACCCCTCCCAAGATTTGCGTTATCAAGGCTCCAGCGAGCCTCCTTTGTTGTCCAGATCACCTGCATCCCCCATAGAGCCACAGGGAGGCTGGCTAGTTGAAGAAGATATGAATAGAGTACAGTTAAATAACCGGAAGTCAGGGACTGTTCAAGAGTCTGGTGCATTGAAAACTGATAAACATCGATCTCGTCAGAATGTACGGTTTCATGGTACACTAGGTTCTGCTTCTGTACGATTACCATCACAGGTATCTGAAGTGCGGGGCGAAGAGGTTTGTGCTATATCTTTTTCTTTCAAATGCTTATTAGGATATGAGCTTGCTAGTTTTAAGTTTCAACAAAAAAAACCATACACGATCTGCAGGGATATCCAGATCGTGAACAACAGAGGCACAATCCTTCGTCTATTCCTCTATCTGGTATGCATATATGTCATTTAGTGCAATGGTGGCATGTTGCGAATTGCTTTAATGGACGAATTGCTTGTTCTTTTTTGTGCTCTGTTATCAAAACCATATGATTCCCGATACGTATTGTATGGGTTGATTCGATACACCAGGCTATGGATACGTATATATGGGGTGTATGTGTAGTTGTGTACCAATATATACTTGTACTGTATCTTACACCCTTCTGTTTCTCTATCGCTTCCTCTTTTCATTGTCCTTCCTCTGTTCTTTGTGATGCAACCAATGCAACCCTGTTTTATCCTTAGGCCCTAGTTTACTAATGTCCTACATCCCACCTACACCAAAGCCCTTAGTTCGCAAACAACTTTGCAATGAAAAGGCAAATGCTTTGGCAATTCTGCCACTTCAATCATTTGTCTCTTGCAATGCATCATGTGAAAAAATGCTTGGTGGGATATCTAAAACTGAACTGCTTAGTGGAACATGCAAATCTGCATTATCCGCAATAGCTGGTAAAACTGATCTGCTTAGTGGAACATGCAAATCTGCATTATCCACAATAGCTGGTTCTTCAGACTGAAAGTCATATATTTGCCATCTATCTCTCCATTCCCACCAGATTATTCATCTCTCTTGTGATCAGAATACATGACCTAAAGACTTTATCTCCCCTTTCTTTTCTTGTTTTTTGGGTTTTGATGCAGTTTCTCTTTAATTCTGAATATGAAAGTTATCTGGCAATGGGTGCAGAGATTGGCGTGAGTGAGAATTCGTTGTCTAATGGTAGAGAGTTTCAAACCGATGGAGGGAGAGTGAACTTTGTTCCATCTTTATCTGTAGGAGTGCTGCAAGAAATTGGAAGAAGATGCAGCTCAAAGGTATGACGAATTGGTTACGTTACAACAGGTCATCATGGTTATTTTTTTAGTGGATGTTTCACCTTGTTTCCTGCCTTGCAGGTTGAGTTCAGGTCTGTTATAAGCACCAGTAAAGATTTCCAGTTCTCTTTTGAGGTGCGTATGATATAGGAAGAAGTTGTTCTCTTGTAAACATCTGTCATTGTAATTATTTTCGTAGAGAATTGAAGCTAATATCATCGTACTTGCTTCATTACTTGTACTTGATTTGAAATAACTGCTTATAATGTGCTTTGTTGTGGTGGTCTCTATTGCTTCCTGGATTTGAGTTTTTAAGCACTATAATTGTGGTTTAGATGTTGAAGAGGTTAATTTGACTTATTGTGGCTTGCTTCCTGGATTTGAGTTTTTGTTGTTGTGGTTTGCATATAATGTGCTTCGTTGTGGTTAATTTGAATTATTGTGTAGGTCCTGTTCACTGGTGAGAAAATTGGTGCTGGAATGGGCAGGACAAGAAAGGATGCCCAGCAACAGGCTGCAGAGAATGCTCTTCGTTGCTTGGCTGGTAATATCCTGTTAGTTATTTGCTTCTCTTACTATAATCTCCCATTGTTATGTCAACAAATCATTTGTGCACTGGTGTTTTTTCTATCTTTTCCTTTAAGCCTGCTTGTTATGATTAGCATCTCTATAATATTTGCAAAGTATCATTGTAGGCTACCTACCCGCCCGGTGGAGGGCGCCGCCCGATTTTCTTTTTCTTCGAAAATGCCTTGCAGACGGCGCGCAATCAATTTGGAGTCACCACCTGGGTTTTAGTGGTTTGCCACCCGAGAAACCAAACTTGAATGACATCCGTTGCTTTTATTTGGAAAAGGCTTTGTTTCTTTTTTACCGGTCCATCATAACCAGAGAGAATGTAGGTTCGGGAGCCAGGTTACAAGAGGGGAAGGGTTTTAAGGCACCCCTCTCGCCCGACACAAGGGTCGGTCTCTATTTAGTGCTTATGGGATTTCAAAATCATTTTGTCTCTTAACTTTTAAAACAAGTAGGGAGGGGGAACAATAACGGGGAAGAAGACAGGAAACACGTCATAGGTGAGTGTATGCCTGTGATCAGTGTACAATCATGATAAGCATGAGATAACAGAACGTACAACAAATCAGAATACTGCTAACTGCTAACACTGTTGAGCGCTCAGCTGTGGACCTGAGCACCCAGGTCCTGCTTCCTTGCAGACTCTGAAACAACTACTTTGGGCTGTGGAAGGACCAGTGCACTCCTAGAAACTATGATAAACTCTAAACAAGTATTTCCAGTGAACAAAATAGAAGTTGGTGTTGCAACCACTTTTGGGCACTTATCACCACTCCTGAGCGCTCAAGAACTGGTCTTGAGTGCTCAGAACAGTTTTGAAAAATAATCAGAAGATACTAGTACTGAAATGGACTAATGCCTTAAGTTAAAAAAGGGCAAATAACTACTGAGATTTAAGGAAATGCGTGCTGTGTTTGTATGAGTTTTTGAGAAATTTTTTAGAGAGTAATGATTGGAAGTAGGGGTAATGAGTGGAGAGAAATAGAGAGAGAAATGAGTAATGACCGGAGATAGGAGTAATGAGGGGAGAGTATTGATTCGAAGTAGGGTTAATGAGTATTTTTTGAGTTGAAATATATATATTTTTTTCCATTAAGGGAAACGAACAAGGCAGTGATGTTTTAGAATGTTTTCAGAAGCTAAACAGAATGTTTAAACTCATGAAACTAAGCAGAATACACTCTAGACTTGTCCAGTATGGATCTGACCAGAAAGCCCAAGGATATGGATTTGAGCACTCAGAAGTGTCTCTGAATGGAGAGGTGTTGTCCTCTTATTTTGACTTACATGATAGGCTGACCGAGCTCAAAGTCAGTAAAAGGAACTAACTTGAGCCGAGTGGCTCCCCTCAGGGTGTTGAAACAGTAGCTTCGAAAAGCTTTCTACCTTTTCTTAGCTTGAAACAAGGCTCCTTTGTTGATGAATGCTTGAAAACAGTGGTTGATGACTGTTTTGTTTGAGAAACTTGGAGTGTTTGCGTGGATGAAAGGTTTTTGAAGTTTTGATGGGCTTTTGGTGGTGTTTTTGACTCGAAAACTTGACTTGAAAACTGATTTTTGACTCTCTCTCTCTAAAACATTGTTTTTCCACAGAAAAAGAGCTCTCTCTTGTAGAGAAATGGCTCTCTAATGACCTCTTTCAATCCCCAAAAATGGTGGTCCCCTCTCTATACATTACATGTATTTATAGGGGTGTTTGAAGGTTGAAATCATCATTAGTCAAGCTTGGGAGACCCAAAACGTGGTCTGGATGCAAAAGAATGCGCCGGCCGAACTGCCTGTGCATGGGAGTATTCTGCAGAAAAATGTCTGTCACACATGCCTGACATCTGCAGAGAATCTTTGACCTGAGCGCTCGCGCTCAAGTGAGTCCTGAGCATTCAAGTTTGACCGGTCAACGCTCGGGCGCTCAAGTTTGACTGTTCAACGCTCAGGTTTGACCTGAGCGCTCAAGTTTGACTGCACAATAGACCAAACTTCGCAGGGCTGCCCCAGGCACTCCCAAACTTCGTTTTCCGCGCAGTTTGAAGTGTCAGAAAGCTAGTTGAGTTGGCTTTCAGACCCAATTGGTTTCTTTTCATTATCATTTGTGCTTTAAAAGATGTGTCCATTCTACCCTCAACGCGTTGGGAAAGAAGCTTATTTTGATTAAACGGACGCATCTCCCTCTTCTAAAATTGGACCAAGGCCCACCTTGCGTTGATAAAAGGGGTTTTAAAGTACTAAAAGATAATGAATGTGAATGTTGTTTTGAAGTGTCTCATTCCTTTGTTTTGAAATGCAAAAGGAGCGGTGTTTCTAGCCTTCAAGGATGTTTTCCCCTTTTTTCATCATCGGGGAGGCTTAAAGGTATCCTAGAGGGTCCAAATTGGGGTGTCTACAATCATCATGCATACAAGTTCTCAAATTCTCGTTGTTATTTGTCCTTGTTACGATGAACGATTAAATGTTTTTAGCTTGATAAGTGCTCTTGGGTGGGGTGGGCCATCACATCATTCGCCAAGTAAGCTAAGTGTGGGGATCAAGTCCAGTTAATGAGCCGACCAATGTTCAGCATCATTAGTGAAATAACGCTTCTACTTATAAAATAAGTAACAAAAAGGAAACTAAGGCTTCTCAGGGTAGATGTTCCTTGGGAGGCTCCAGCTTAGGTTTTCCCTGTTCTTGCATACTCGTGATTTGCTTTGGTTTTCCCTGTTCTTGCATACTAGTGTTTCACTTTGGTAATAATGACAGCAGCTCTTGTTGTCTTCCTTTTGTTGTTGTCGTGGAAAAGAGTTAACATCGAGTTTTTGGTTAGAAAGGGACAGGAAAGATGCTGTTTTATAATGGAGAAAAGGTCATGTTGTTAGTTGCCGGATTGGCTTATGTAGTGGTGCAGCGGTGGTGCTATATGTTTACTGTTGATGGAATTTCCAGCAAAGTTTGTTCTGGGTATATGTCCTGTGTAGTGGTGCTATGGAGCAATGTGTGTTATTGGGTCTGTTGACTTTCCGACGTATTTTATGGTGGTATATCAATGTATCACTAGATCTAAGTATTAACAGAGAAGGAATACTTTGTGGACGGCGTTAGCAGGAAACAACTGAGCACTGTGGGCCTTATGTGGCAGTGTTGGACCACAAAAGAGAAGAGCGAGGCGAGGAGCACAGGTGGCGCTGGAAACCCGTCGGATTTGGAGTTTCCCGCCTACAGATTGATCCTGATGTTAGGACAAAAAACTTTACAACATAGGAGCTGCATTGGTAGGTGTTATGCTTCTGAAATCACATCAATGATGTCGTACACTCATAGTAATCAATAGGTTCGTATGGTATATTGTTTGGCATCACCTATGAAGCACTGACACCTCTAGAGGTCGAGGTATCGCAGTGTCGGACACGGGGACACCGCGGGGACACGTACGGGACACGCCACATGGCGTGTCCCATAATTTAATTTGAATTTTTCACGGGGACACGGCAGGGGTCAAACTGCAATTGTTTTAAAAAATTTGGGGCAAAACTGTAATTTTTGAAAAAATTGGGGGTCAAACTATAATTTTTTTATAAAAAAAATTGGGGCCAAATTATAATATTTTTAAAATTTTTGGGTGCCGAACTATAATTATTTATTTATTTATATATATAAATAAATATACACGTGGCGTGTCCCCCGCTGTGTCTGTGTCCCCATTTTTTTAGAATTTCCGTGTCCCGGTGTCGGTTTTGGTGTCCGTGTCGGTGCATCATAGGGCATCACATATTCTTGGTTGCTTCCATAGTAACAGGATCCTTCTAAAATGGGTGCGCTCCCTAGATGGGAGCTCGAATCGGCGCTCCCAATATAAGAGCTTATTGGGCCATTAAGACAATTTTTCTCTTACTTTTAATGGAGTTATGCCATTGTGGAAATAAGGAATCATATTAGTCAAGAAGTTTTGCAAATTGAGAATATATAACTTCCAATAACTATTGTCACGCCCTTGATTTTCAAAATAAATAAATATTCAATATCAAGAAAAGATTTTTGCATAGCATAATAATACCCAAAAGGAGTTCTCACCTGTTTAACTTTACAAACAAGTCCCGAAGTTTAAAGATATACAACTTTGGCACTCCGGCCCTTAAATATAGGTACCATCAAGTATTAAGTTACAAACGAGTTTATCAAAAGGAATTCAAGAATAATTAGTTATGTATAAATATGAAGACAAGTGCCAATTCTATGTATAAATATGAAAGACAAGTGCAAAATGAGTTGACAAGGAGATGTAGCTCAATCATGAGATAACGATTTATTCATAGGTTTATCGACATTCATTTCAATCGTTCAAAAATATGTCGTTATCACAAATAGTCACACAATTCACAAGACTCATGCACTCTACAATCTCAGCACGACTCGCTATCCCAAATTCCCACCATCGGTATTTCCACCCCTTGCATTACCGTAACACCACGAGGGTTACCGGGTTGCCGCCCCTTGCATCACGGTGATCCCTAATGACTTGGGTCACCGTATTACCACCTCTTGCATTACAAGGCCCGTCTAAGTCTCCGTATTACTACTCATTGCGCTACGAGACTCCCTAAACCAACTTCCGAGCCAAACAACTACTTTCTCATACAATATGCAAGTTAAGACTCCCCCATGATCACTTTCATGCAAAAAACATCATACAATATGCCAATGTTACCACAAATGAGCCATAAACATTCACAAATAACCAACAATTAATAGGATGCATTTTAACAAAGTTTTAACCAAGTAATTCCCTATTCATTCCTCACTAACGGAAGGCCAACGGGTCAAGAATAATAGCCACTAATTATAGAAAGTCATAACGATAGAACGAGAATCTTAGGAGTAGCCAGCGGATGTTGGTAGACGGACACACCCCCACTCCAATGGTCATAACTTTTTGTGTACTTAGAGTTTTAAGACGATTCAAGTGACAATGAAAAGCTGACTTTAAGACCTTCGAATCGATATAAAGTTTGCATGAATCAGACATCGAACGAGAAAGTTATAGCCGTTTGAAGTTGGGCTGAAACCCAGAAGACGAGCAGAGTTTCCAGAGAGGGAAGGTATCAATCCCTCCTCTCATGGGGATCGATCCCCTAGGTGAAAAATCTAGTTTTGAATTGAGGGATCGATCCCTGGGCGATTTCTGCACTTTTTTGACAGCTTTCTAGGGAACGAAGGGGGACGATTAAGGTTTGATTTTCACACCAAATCAACATATAAACACATAAAATAGGTAATGAAGTCCCTACCTCGCGATGAAAACCAAGATCTACGAGATTTGAGCAAGTCCTAGTCTCCTTGAACTTCAAAATCAAAGAAATCTCTCCTCCAAGCTTGACTCAAGGATTTCCGAGCTCAAGAACACAATTGGGAGGCCGAAGGGAGGTTGATTCTTGGGTTTCTTGAGAGATAGAGTGAAGTTTTGAGTGAGAGGAGAAGAGAAAGAGTGAGAGGTCGGCTAGAGAGAGAGAGAACGGATGAGAGAGAGAGAGATGGGAGATGAAAATGTTATCTCCTACATACACCCCCACCATATTTATACCTCTATATCTTTTTATCACACACGCACTCCCTCAAGTTTCCATTCTTTCATTTCAATCCTCAATTCAAATAATCACCACATAACCCATATTTTCTCAATTAGACATTTAATAGATATTTCAAGAATAAAAATTATCCGAGTCTCTACGACTGCATTTTAAGATCGGGAAATTTTTCAATATCACTTTTTCCTTTAATGGTTAAGTATTTAAAGATATTATGTATATATATCGGGGCGGTTTCGGGACCCCTTAAAAAACCCTCTAAAAAACCTCCCCCAAGTTCCGATCGAATTTTGATGATCCTAGCCATTCAATGTAATCAAAACATGATTTTAAGGGTATCCGTGAGAAATCAGCAAAAAAAATAACCGGGAAGGGCTTCATCCGAATAATTTTTTATTGAACGGTTCAATAAAAAACTACTCAAATCAAGCCTTTCCCGGTTACGTTTTTTGCCATTTCTCGCGGGCACCCTTAAAATCACGTTCTAAACACATTGAGCGGCTCGGATCATAAAAATTTGATCGGGAACTATGAGATTAAGATTTGGGGGATTTTTTCAGAGGTTTTTTTTAGGGTCCCCGGAACCGCCCCGTATATATATACGCTCATTAGGCGCTCCCGATCTTAGGAGCTTCTAGGTGCCTCTGCTCTCGCCCCCGCTTTGTGCTACTATGGTTGCTTCTCCCAGACTGTTTAAGTTGGGCCCTTACCAAAAGGGGTGAGCCAAGCAACCTTAATGGTAAACCTCAAAGCCACATTCCTCTGATGGGCAGACCTGAAATCCTAGGGCATGTTTCCTGCCTAGTTTGACTTGTTCTGAAACCAAGTGTAGGATGCGGATTCACTCTTGATGGATCTCAGGTTGCTTGCAGTGGATTAGTTTGAGATCGAGCTGGGTAGCAAACGGTCCTATTGACCGTGTGTTGCTGATTTTTGCTCGAGTTGAGATTCCTTGGCTGGTGTCACAAGCGGGTCTGAAGCTCTCCTTAGCACTTACTCCCCCCTTCCCTCTTTGTTTGTCCTCTTTCCAATTTAGGATGTTCCAATATGCAAGATCACTTTGGACACCTCTTAGTTTTCCAAAACCATCCCTTATGGACTGTGATTACTTTAAAAGAAGGTAGAAAGAGCAATAATGCATGTCACCACAAAGAGTTTGAACTCCCGAAAGGTACGAACAAAGAGAGATGTTTTTATTGATCTTTATGCCTAACCCAGAAGGGAAGCATGTAGAAGATCGTTGTTGGCCCATATGGAGTTGTCATAAATGACCTTTCTTTGCCAAGATGGACACATGAATTGCGATTTGCGTTGCACGGAGATATCTCAATGTGGTTTCTTTGACTGCAAGATCACTGATTGGTCCAAGAGAAAAAGAACTAGGATTTAGATTATTTGGTGGGCAGGCCATCTTGTGGAACTCTTAGAGAGTTGGTTGACTTTTGATGGAGGCATGATTAATTAGCCTTAGGGTGTAATCTTGCACTAGATAAGAGTGAAACAGATTGTGATGGAGATAGTCTTTATTTTATTTATTGAGTAAACCAATGGCAGGTACTTATCAAAACAAAAAAGAGTAAACCAATGGCAGGTCAGTCTGCCTTCCAAACTAATCTTTTAGTTTTTTTGTTGGTAAGAAAGGGCTATGAACCATCTCTGTCAATTGTTTTATGACAAAGGGTGATGTGAACCTTGCATGGTCGTATGTGGTAGGGATCTCCGGTCACTGTTATTTTGCTGCAAACAGTTAGTTCTCTGCTAGATGGTTTTTTTCCTTTGACACTATTTGTTACTATGAAAGTAGCTTGCCTGAAATCCTTTGGATCTGCAATATGTAATCCGACTTAGTTAAACCTTGACTTCTGTTGGGATTAATTTTTACCCATAGCTTACCCCTCGCTGAAGGCTGGTGGCTTTTGTTTGCAGAAAATAGGACTCTCTCCGCTATTTTATATTCTAGATTAACTGAATTTTGAGTATATGAGCAAGATAATTTTAGTCGACACATTTTAAGACAAGCAACTTCTCCTGGAATTTGTGAATATTTCAGAGAACTTCCATAATGCCATTGATATATATGTGTATTGTTTTCGGTCACTGATCTGGTAATGTCATTTTCGTCATCTTCCCTCTTTGAATCTTCACTGCGCTTCAAATATCATTTGAAATGGTGCTTGCCTTTTATCGCGTGTAGGATTGTGATCTCAGATTTGTTATTGGATCAAGAATTTTTATTTCATTATAATGAAGGCTATTAAAGTAACATCCCAAAATTGCTTCACAAATCCTGCCAATAATATGTAAATAAGTTGTGAATTACTTTTTTAGTAGTTCATGTTAAGGAAATGAATCTCACATTGCTTGGGGGTGGAATGGGTGATCACTTAATAACATCTGGAACCTCTCCATTTATTGCCAATTGGTTTTGAGATAGATATAAAGTTTCTACATGGTATCAGAGCGGGGCACGTTTCACCCCACATTTTATAAAATTTATAATTCACACCCCGCGATGACAGACCGGCGAAAAGGCTGAACGATGATAGGATCCAAAAAGTGGCCACACGTGACAGACCTCAAACACAGCTGCGTGTGAGGGGGGATGTTAAGGAAATGAATCCCACATTGCTTGGGAGTGGAATGGGTGATTACTTAATAACATCTAGGACCTCTCAACTCATAGCCAATTGGTTTTGAGGTGGATATAAAGTTTCTACAGTTCACTTAGTTTCATTTACTAATAGGTTTCAAGGGACTCAAAGTACTGCACTGTGCCTTTTGGTAGTTGCTTTGTTCTTTTTCCTGATCTCATGTTGTCTATAGAGGAATAATTCTTTTTGTGCTACTGGTGTTTATATATCGGCAAACGAGAATAAGAAGATGAAGAAGAACCAAAATCGTGCCCCTGAACATGTGGTAGAAACTGTAAAGAACCTCTAGGGTTTCTGACTTACCTCCCTTGGGTTGTGACCAGTGTTCGGCCGACTACTCCCCGCCTAGGCCTTGGCGGTGGTCCAACGCCTCAATTAGGCAGCCGACTAGTAGGTGCCTACTCCCTGCTTGGGCGCTTAGGAGGTCGACTAGTTGGTGCCTAAGAGCTAGACAGCCCTTTTCTGCCCGATTAGAGCCCAACGACGTTTAAAACATTGGTTGTGACATAGCCCAAATGTATATAATATAAAGTGGCAACCCCTGGATAAGGTTGTGAAGTGATCCAGCCCAATTAATTACTAGTACGTAGCTTGGCCTATTTTAATAATCATCTTGCCAATGTATTAGCGTTTTATGTAATAAGGAAACATCAGCCAACAAATAAAATAAAAGTGTTGGGCCTACAATCTAATTGAGTGTCTATAGATGAAGGGTAAAAAAATGAGGGATGTGTGAGGAACGTAATTTTGGTTATAAGGAATGCATTTTATGTAAAAAAAAGTAAACAAAAAGGTTATTCTATGCATCCCCAACATGTCCTTGTGCTAATCTTTGGAGAAATATTGCGTCTGCATGTCTGTGCTTGTTAGTCTTTTAAATTTTTGGTTATGTGCAAATTCATGCAGCCAGATTTCGATGTCCTGTGAATGTTCTTTTTCACTACATGCATCATAAGCATCGTTTCTTTTGCCAATTGAGCATGGTATGGATTTCCATTCAGTGGACGTGGGGAACTTGCTTGTTAACTTGCACATCCAGGCGGAGAAATAGAAAAAATGAAAACTTCTTTTTTTTGTTTTTTCTGTTGCTCTTTATGTTGAGTATCTGCCCTTACATTGTATTTTACCTACTTTGAATGCAGAAAAGTACATATCATATGTTGCTCCTCGTTCTGGAGCTGTTGACAGGGATTTTGATAAGCTAACTCGTGGAGTTGAAAACGGATTTATTTGGGATACCATTAATCCTGGTTCAGATGAACTGCCGGTGGAAGATGGGTTGTCCAAAGAAAGCACATCTGAGGTAGGGGTTTCTGATGGTTCTGCCCATAATTGATTTGATTTCTTGTTCTTTGAGAACATAGGTGATGCTTGGATAAAGGGTATGGGGGAAAGAAATTCAGTGAGATACTGTGTTTATCAAAAACCACTCCTTTTTTGGACTTTGCATTGCACCAAGGTGTGAGCACAAAACAGGAAAGGTAGAGTGAGCTGGCTTGATTACTTCTGCTGCCTTCACCATGCCTCAGTTCCTGTTTTGAGGTAAGGATTTGGTGGTTAGTCCTATTTCCTACCCATTATCCAAGTATTCTTATGTAGTCAACTCGATATTTTTCTCTCTTATGGGCTGATTTAGCCAGTGTCATGAGGTAATTAGTCATCTGAACTGTACTTGTCCTTGTTATGTCCGGGTCTCAAAAAAGTATTAAGTTCCTTCGTATTGTTGTAGTTTATTATATTGCTGTTGATATTGTTGAGGGGAGTTAGTAACGTGGCCAAAGCCGCTTTACCCACTCAGCCAGTTTCTTAAGGATAGAGAACCAAAAAAGCTCCATAGCCCAGTCCGCAGCATGTGATTTCATTCGATGTTTCCCCAGATGAGCTGGATTTAATCCTCTCTATCAACTTTCCAGGTTGCTGAAGGGGCACTTGGCAATGCTTCAAACGGGGGAAACCAGCTAGTGCGAAAGCATTCTAATTCTCCCAGGTAAAGTTTTCCTACAGTAGATAGTATTATTCTTATAGTTGATGTTGAACTAGTCGATGTTATTGGAAGAGTTGATTGACTTACCGTTTAGAGAAATGTTTTGTGTACCGTTTCCCTTATAAGGGCTGTTAGTGGGTTCTTCAGTGGTTGAAAATATGGAAATTGGATTGGTAAGGTGGACTATAACTGGGACTGTTGGAGAGTAGTTATAAAGAGTGGTTTCTTGTTTGTTGTGCAGATAATATGAATAGAGCCATAATATATTCTCCAGTTGATTTACTTATTGCACCTGCCTGCCAGTCCTACTTAACTGCCAAATTTTCATCCTTAAACAAGCTTTGGTTTTCCCTCTTAATGTCAATAGATGGTGCTTGAACTATGAAGCAATATAAACTTCTTTTGCCTTGTAAGTTATCTTCTTATCAGTAAAAACTTCTTAATCAACAGTAATCGGTAGTTCCAATTCCTCAATTCATGCTGTAGCTCCTTCTGAGAATCTCTGTTGGAAGTCTTGATAGGATTTCTTGTATGGACTATGTTGGGGTCCACACCAACTAAGTGTGGTTGGTTGCCTCATGCTCCACAAGGCCTTGCCTCATGCCCATGCGTTTGGGTTGTGTAGAGAGGACAGAAAACCAGATATAGATAGTGAGAGAGAGAGAGATAGTGAGTTGAGTTTTGTACTTCTCATATTAGTGTATTTAATTTTTTCATGGAGCTGGCATACCAGCCACACATGTATGCTCTCTCTCTCTCTCTCTCTCTCTCTCTCTCTCTCTCTCTCTCTCTCTCTGTATGTGTGACTCCCGCTCCCCCATACAAACTATTTCTATTTATTGCTGTTCATTCTGGCCTTCACATCTTTCCTAGGCAGAGCTTGATATTTGACCGCAAACTGTTGCAAAGGTTAATAATTGAGCAGAACTCTGGTGTATTGTGATTGACAATTGCTGTCATCCTTTTTTGTTACATCTACATCGAATTTGATTATTTACTGGAATTGCTTTCTGGTGGAGTCAATAAAGTGGAATCCAATATGTAACTATGTAAGCGCCTCTTTGTAGGCCACTCAAAGAACGTAGTGGAAGGAATTGAGCGTTCTCCTGTTTAAAGGATGGCAAGTGGCATATTGTATCATTAAGGCATAGGATCACAAGAAAATTTTGAGATTTGAACTTGTGTACTTGTCACATCTAAAATGAGAGATATTTGAACTGTCTTATGAATCTATGATACTTGTACATATATTTTTTCTACTGGGTTTATTCTGATATATATTTTCATGCATAAAAATTGCATTTATTGCCAGATTTAACATAGCAACTGTCAAAATGCACCCGAGACAGCTGACCTCCTTTGCAAAGAACCAATTTGAGTGCCTTTTTCTGTCAATGGGCATCCTTGCAAATGTTATTACACATTATGAATGCAAGTTTTGCAGTTTGTGTGTTTGTTTGACTGTTATTTCATTGTAGAAAATTTTGAATTTTAATATCTACTTCATAGAGAACATTTTGCTTCACATTCAACATTTTGCTGCTTGTCTGATGTTAATGTTTTTAACTCCCTGAAGGTTGGAGTCGATTAAATTTTCCCTTGAGAGTGCTTGCAGATTGTGTTATAGTTTCTCATTTTGCTTATCCTGCATTTTCAGGTCATCTGTGTCCATTCCAAGTAAACGGTTGAAGGAAGAACTAATGCAAGGTTCACAAGGTTTATCATCCTCACGGCAGCCAAAGAATGAGCATGCTGTTGAATCATGACAATATCAAGGGAAAAGGGTGAATTTGACTAAAGGTTTTGAGATTATGAGCTCCACGTGAAGTTTACCTCAGGTAAGAGTCATCTTTCTCCTTGGGTGAACTTGGAGGTGTCCTCTTGCTCAGGTGAATAATCTTGTTGTAATTTGATTTGATCTCTCTTTTTGAATGGTGGGCTGTTTTTTAGTGACGCCCTTCTCTTTTTTTCTTTCTTTTATCTTAGGTCATTGTGAGGGTATAGGGTGTCTGGTGGTCTTTTAACATTCATTTACCAAACACTGTAGAGATGACTTGTACAATTTCTCGCCCATATAAATATGAAATTCAGTTTTGTATTAACTGTTGTGCTTTCCCTTGTAAATTGTCAGTATGTTTGTTCTTAATGGAAATTGTTTCATCAATCATGAGAATGCACTTTGTTATTATTTGTAATGGATAAACATTTGGTAATAGCATCGCTGTGAATATTATAGGGTATGTAATTAATTATATCGTTCGGGTTAGGTTTTAGTTTTTCTTCTGTTATTTTGTGAATACTTAACTACAAAATGTGGAGATTACTTGTTTGACGTATTCCATGTGACTAGTAGGTATATTTTGGACCTAGAACCATGCCAAACACTGTAACCAACATCGAACTCATATCTGTTTGCCTTGAATATTTCTCTGTAAAGCTTGATTACTAATATTTCTCTGGAAACAGGTAAAATTTGGATGTTCATTGAAAGCATATCCCTCTGCAATATTACGGTAATGTATATGGTGAGTCTTGTAGCTAATATGTGGCGTCTAAAAAAATGGAGTAATTTGAGATGGTTAATAGTTAGAATTTCAGATGTACATACATGCTTAATTAATAGCAAGTCATTGGTTTCGAAAGGTTAGGCTTGTACTCGACATAGCCCATATCCAATGACTTGCTATTTTATATTTCTTGGGGGGTGGATTCTCTCGACTGGACCCTCCGGTTACAAATGTTCTAATGCATGAGCCCCACAGCGGTTAGTCCATTAACTTTTGTATTCTCAATGTACATGTGCAGTTGGGGCTTATAATTACTTTGCTTTGGCATGAGACTCGTTTGGTTTTGAATACAATTGTACAAAACTACGCAACTCATGCCATATACATTCTCTCTCTCTCTCTCTCTCTCTCTCTCTCTCTCTCTCTCTCTCCTTCTCTCTCTCTCTCTCTCTCTCTCTCTCTCTCTCTCTGTTTCTTGCACTGACTGTGTTTACTTAATTCGAATTCCGTGTTTCTTGTGTCTGTCTTTGTTCATAACCAGTGTGAGTGCACAAGTTGCTCTCAAACTGCTTCAAAAATACTTGCGGTTGCAATATTGATTAGGAAAAAGTCAAAAGTGAAGCTCTTTCTTTGCACCAATTAGTTTTATAATAGCGATCCAACAACTTTTGTTGGAGCCCTGATGTTTTGTTGGAGACTCATCCTGAAAGCGCGCTTCTTGTTGTAAGCAATTTCTGTAGCAGCTCTAGAATTAGATGGGCAAGTGCAATATCAAACGTAGTACAATAAGAAGACTCGAGTCGTTTCTAACACCATTTGGCTTTTGGGAGCGATGGAGCTAAGTATGCACTTGGGTTTATGGAGACCAAGAGTTTATGGCTATTGAAGTAATTTTCCAACTTCCAGGCGTCCCTTCAAAAAGGTAAAAATGTTGGGGTTTTCGAAAATTTCTGTATTTGGAAGGGGGAACCCAATTTGAATAATAGGTAAGAAACAACTCTGTTTTCTGTATTGTCGGTAGGCGAGGAATGAGTTACTATGAGGAAAGGGGAAGCTGCACGATGCAGAAATTGATCATGATGCCTTTGTAAGGGAACATCACCCATTAGGAATAGAATACAAACATCAGGGATCGTATTTGCATAGCATTACATTCATGTTTGCACAAAGAATACATTAGCAAATCTCCAATCTCACTTCAACTGAGACCTTACATAAGCTAAAGGGGCAACAAAAACCCTAGGCACTACTGTCTTAGAAAACATACATCAAGGTTGTGAAAAAGAAGCAACTGAGTTTGCCAGGAGCATGCCTCTCTGAGTCCTGTCCTATCCTGGTATACATATCCCCACAAAGGATTTGCTGATTAGTTAGCAGAACTGCAAATGGCCAAGGAAATGGATTTGTTTGAGCTGAAACATTGGGCGTGAAGAGAATGATAGTTGATGAGCTATCCGTTGAGATTCTTTCAGTCGATTTGGTGGTGAAAGAAACCGAAACTTGTAAAAAAATTCTGCAGAGTTTTACGACCCCATTGGATGTCGTTTTCAATGACTTCTTCGAACAGCGTAGAGTTGGGTGGCTCTTGTTCTTTGGCTAGCTTCTGCTTCTCTACTTGTTTCTCATCAGTGAACAGCATTTCAGTTGAATCCTTGGAAAGTGATGAACCATTGCCGGGATCTTTCTCAAAATCTACCTGTGATGAGTGGTTCAAGGAAGTGCAAAAAATCTGAAGGGATGTAAACAGCTTGCATCTTTGGTGCAGAGTTTGAACCAACATATGGAAATGAGGAAACTTAAACATATGAAGAGTGCAGTGCTTTCTTCCCTAATGGTAGCCGTAGCTTTGAGTTGTGAATTGAGATGTCAAAGTGAACTCGGAGCTAAGATTCATCTCTGAAAGCTTAGACCCAAAACTACCAAAACACAGAACTCAATATGGTTACAATATTATGCAACACGGTGCCAGAATAGTTATTTCTGTTGGAATCTCTTTTCCCAGATTTCGCTGTCTTTTCTTTTCTATTGACAACAAACAACCTATTCTAGTCCAAATCTGCGGGAAAGGGAACTGGCCCCAACGGCCCCATATGAGGCTCGAACCTGCTACCTCCACATGGAGAGGTTGGGGCAATACCAATTCAGCTACGAAGACCTTGGCTTCCAAGATTTGACGTCACTTGAATGAAATCAAATGCACATTCACTTTTTTGCTGAATTTTAAAAGAAAAACAAAAAAGAACCGACTCCTGTTAGGCATTTACCTCCATCGCATGCTTCGTAGCTTTCTCAACTTCAAGAGAGGCATTATTAGCACGAGACTTTTTGTTAACTTCAACTAGAGATGTTTCTTCGGCATCTAGTGTCATCAATGGAGTAAACCCAGGTACTAAAACAGGATCACCTTCATAGCAACCTAGTTTTTCACGATCTTTTATGCCCACGAAACTCAGTGAAGTCACGGCTCTCCCATTGTTTCCAAAACCACTCCCTCCCACACTAATATCCTGTTTTAGAAGAACATCCATAGGTTTCTCTTGCAGTGGCGTCATTGTAGAATTTGAAACAGTACCATCAGTAGTAGCTGATGATTCCAGGATGATTATGATTTCGGAGTTAATTGTAGACTCTGGCTCTCCATTAGATTTTGGTTCCTCTTCTATGAGCATCTGAAGTTGAGGATTTTCCTAATCCTCGGAAACTGAGATTTTGTTATTTGTGTCCCATGTCCAAAGAATCCGGTCTGGGCCTGGTTGCCACAATATGTGGCCAGTGCTTCCTTTTAGTATGAACTTGTACTCGATAGACTTCCCAACAGGTATATCCTGTGTAAAATACAAATTACAATTAGTAATCTGATGGGTAGGTGCTTCCTCTCATTGTTTCCATTTTCTTTTTTCTGCTTCGATAAAAGACACTGGAAACAATGGAAAAACGCACATCATTCGGGGAAAGCTGACCATTTCTGATGAAGAAAGATGAGTTTCAAGATTGTGGGAGTTCGATTTGACGGGACCTTGGCCTGGGTTAGGGTTCTCCTTCCGCTGGTTCGTTCTCCTGCTTCGGACCTGCAACAAGTCACTAGGGCTGGAGTAGCCCAGTGATCCTCCGACGATCAAGTCAGACCTCAGGGGAGAATATAGATCTAGGATTAGAGAAGAATGACATACCTCTTTAGGTTAGAGTCCCTTCGTATTTATAGACCTAGGTTTGCTTGGCCTCCAAGCTAGCGCGTGAAGGGTACGCTCGGGTAACCGCCTCGGGTGACATCATAGATAACGCACCGGATAAGGTGGTTATGGAGCACATGGCCAGGTCCGGCCTAGATGATTCCATCTGCCACGTATCACTCTTGGTCCCCTCCGAGCGAATAACCGAAGGATACGTGCCGTGGCCCACCTGTACTGTCCTGCGGATCGTACCTTCATGAGACCTCGGCTAACGGTGCTCTAGCTAGGTTACCGAGCCCATAACCGAATCCTCCACAAAGATGATGAAGATGGAGCTATTGAGCTTCAATAAGAAAATTGCACAGAAAAGTCAGCAAGTGGTTCCGATCTGAATTGGCATACTGGGGATCACGTCCATAGTAAAACTAGTTCCAAGAAACTTTCTGGCAAAAGATGTTTTCAAACTTTGGAGAACTGTTTTGCACAAAAAATGACAATGGTACGAAAGCAAGGAGTATTTTTCCACTTTCCATGGTTCGGGTTTCTGAAACGAGTCCTGCTACCGGTACAGATTTTTGTGCACAGATTGTGCATAGATTTCGTTGTGAGGCCCACCACGGGTCCCACACAAATCATCCAAGCCGTTCATTAAATGTAAAATATTTTTTCAAGGGTCTCCGTAAAAAATAAGCTCAATCCAATACCTATAGGTGCTTTATCCAACCATCTAACTTTTCATTCAGATTTTCGGATAATGAAAAGTTATACGATTGGATCGAGCATCTATAGGTATCGGATTGAGATTATTTTTTACGGGGACCCTAGAAAAAATATTTTACATTTAATGAACGGCTCGGATGATTTGTGTGGGACCCGTGGTGGGCCCCACAACAAAATCTGTGCACAATCTGTGCACAGATTGTATGTGTGTGTAGCATTTCTGTTCTGAAACATTGTTTAATTGAAGGAAACAGAAACACTAATTTTGATTTTGATTTTCGAAGGGTCCCATGAACCCAAAGAAGGATCACCTCCCGCTGCGAAATTTCTCTCCAAAAGCACTCTTTCTGTCATTGGAATTTGACATGAACGGTTTTCGATGCATCTGCAAAGCAAAGACAACAGATTGGAACCGAAAAACCTCTAAAAGATGAATTTTTTATTTTTTTATTTATTTGACTTGTGGTTACCTTGAATTTGTGTTTCTTCATTCTGCAAGTGTTTCTGCTGCCAAAAATATTCTCAAATCAGATATAAATGTATTTTTGTTTTCGAAAGTATGCATACATAACACAGTACGAATATGTAGATATTTAAAATCCTCAAGAGTGAGAACCGAGAGAGGAATCTATTACTGTAGTAATTATAGTAATTAAAATGACATGGGAATTTTTTTACGATAAGTTAAAAATGACATGAGATGAAGTGGACATCATCCGTCTTTTCTTTTCTTTTATTTGATCAAAAACAAAGAACTCTCAGCACTTTGATTCCCAGAGAATTCAGATATTGATATAGTTCAATTTGTATGTATTAGTAATTGGACAACACATTATTGGTTATATGCAGAATAGATAGTACAGTAATAGATTTGCTTGGGCACGGATGGAAGAAACTGCAGACTAATGTTGCTCTGTCTGCTGTTTGTTAGTCCCAGAAAGCAGGAAAATGAAAAATAAAGGAAAAAATATCTGTTCTCCCCACAACACCAAAACTTCTGTGGTGCTCCCAATGAATTACAGTCCTTGGATTGAAAATAGATAAATCACAGCTATTGGATCAAAACCAAAAACTAAAAGTAGGGTGGTTTTGAACAAAAAAACGAAGAATTACTTACTACAGAAACAGGCAAACTTACCATTGTGTAAGGTAAAACTTACCACATAAACAGGCAACACTTACTACAACCGGTTGGTCAGGTAACAAGTTACCATTAAGTAAAAAAAAAAAAGAGTACCCTATTTTTTGGCGGAAAAATTTGGAGATTTTGGGGATTTATATATTCACATCACTTTAAGCTATATACACCATATATTTTTCCTTTTTGCTAAGAATTGGGTTGTGGAAAACCTAAAAAATGGTGTTCGTTTATAAATCTAGTTTAAAATTTTAATTTGTTATGAAAATATAATTAGAAGAATTATCTAAAAACAAAAATTTGACAAAAATTTGTCATAATTTTCAAATGACATTATAAATGTATTTAATTGATTTATTTTTAAGTAATCATTTATTATAGATATATTTAAGTAACTTGCTTTTAAATATTATGGAAAAAATAAGATATTCGTTTAATATTTTGATAGCTTACAAATTTAGTTAATATATTATAAAATAATGCTAGAAGTTGATTGTTACAACAAAATTGAACAATAAATATATTTTTGCTTAATAGCTATTGATTAATTTTGTAGGATTCTCAATTGAATTTATGATAGTATTTAATGAAATTAGGCTATTCAATTTCATTAATATAGTTTATAGTGATCAATATGATATAATTTGTAAATCTAACAACTAATAGTGTTGATACTAATATACTTGACCGCGATCAATCAACGAGGATTGATTCATTTGTAATTGATTGATTTGGTTATATGTTCAGCCAATCGATCTGACGATTTGAATCGATTAAGATCATATTTGGTAGTAGTTAACAATGATATTGATTGATAGTGATTAGTGAAGATTAATACAATTGGCTAAAGTAGACTGATTAATTTATTTAATTGCTTAACCACAGACTTATCTATTTCAATCCTTCAAATTACACAATTATCAAATTTCAAAAATGGTTATTTGATGGTTAACATTGATCACTTAGCAAATGAAGGAGTTACAGTCTTTGTGGTTAACATTAATCACTTGGTCAATGTAGGAGTAACCACTAATGAACTAGTAAATTGAAATATCTCATTTATTTGATCCATTTTAAAAGTAATTTTATTAATATAAATGCTTTTATTTAATTTATCATAAAATAATACAAGTAGATCCAAATAAAATTTAATGTGGTAGGTAATATGACATTAATGATGATATACCTACCCATCATTAATGTCATACTTCTATAGAATAAAACTTACTTGCCAAAGCATAAGGCTAGAGATACCACAAAAATTAAATTTTTACGATGGATTAATATTCATTGATAACACTTACCACATGGTTGACAATACTTACCATGAAATAAGGGAAAAATGACTATATGCTTGAACAAGTCTTACCACGCAAACTGATCACGTTTTGCCAATTGCCTTGTTTACCTACCACCAATTATGACATTAATGGTACTAGATTTCTCCATACCTACCTTAAACCCTGAAAACTTATCCACTCTAACTCCTCTAGCTCCCATTCATCTCTCCTCTTGTCCAAAAAATTGAAGATTTAAGAAGAAGCTCCATAACAAGTTGAAGCTCACCAAGTAAGTTTTTTTCAAGAACAAATTGAATTTAGTTGTGATTATTACCTCGTACCAACTTACTGAAAGATCATAAGTTGAAAAATCTTGAATAAGTGTTTCACAATAATCTAATGAAGCTTCCCAGGTTTTTATGTTTTTTATGGTTATACTTACCATTGCTTATGACTTTATATACCACTTTTTATGGCATTTTTATTACAAATGAAAACCGTATTTAGGAAGTATTAGGAGAATAAGTTCTCTATATTCGTCGTAAGCATATTCAGAATTTAGTAAAAAACCCTTTATTTGTGGTAAGTATGGTTATGAAAATGGTAGGTACTCTTTGTAGGTAATATAATTTTGCTTGTCATACCGTAGGTAATATGGTAATTCGTGGTAAGCATATCTATGTTAGTTCTTGCCACTAATTGTGAACCTATTTGTCTCGATCAAATTTTGAGAGATTGGATGACAATGTTCAGGGGAATGGGAAGAATGTAGTGATTGACATTTGTGATGATTCTAGCAATGATGACGGAAATGACGAAAAATGGTTGGATGAATTAACGGAAGAAGAAGTCTATCAAATGACATTTGACATGCATGAGGATGGAGAAACACTCTATAATGCATATGCCAAAGTGAATGGCTTTAGTATTCAGAACTATAATATGCACAAGGATAATGCTGGTATCGTGAAGTTGAGAAAGTGGGTATGCTCAAAAGAAGAATATAGAGACACTAAACACTTGGAGAGAGAAGATCGAATAAGAGGGCCGCAGACACAGAGTTTGATGTCTTACTGTTTAGTTGATAGACTATTATGTATTTGTCCATCCACTAATTTTCGAACTTTAACCTTGTAGACTTCTAACTGGTCAAGAAATTTCGAGAGTGTTCAAGCCCAGTTTCATGGGAGCAACTTTGGAGGATAGAAAGATGATTTCGAACAAGAATTGTGAAGGATAAATGTAACCTTTGTTTGTATTAAGACAATGAGTAGGGACAAGAAGTTTATTGTAATCTTTTAATTCAGTAAAACTATGGCAGTGATCTAGACAAGAACTTATTTGTAGTCGTGGTAAGGCAGTGAGTATGGTTATTGAAATGATAAGTATGCCCAAATTTTAGTAAGCACACCTTGTTTATATGGTAAGTATTACTATGGAAATGGAAAGTACACCTAGATTTCTATAAGTATGGGTATTGAAATAGTAAGTATGCCCATATTTTAGTAAGGACGCCTTGTTTATATGGTAAGTATTGCTATGAAAATGGAAAGTATGCCCAGATTTCTGTAAGTATGGTTATTGAAATAGTAAGTATGCCCATATTTTAGTAAGCACACCCTGTTTATATGGTAAGTATTGCTATAGAAATGGGAAGTATGCCCAGATTTCTGCAAGTATGGGTATGCCAAATTTCTGAAATGGTACAACATGTTTACGGCACACCAAACAACACCACAAAGATCCTAAACAGGGTCACCATTTATCAAACACTAAGAGCCACCAAGTTTACAAAAAGGCAGCATTTGCCATATCAAGTTTACAGCAAGAGCCACCAAGGCACATCACATTCACAAAAAGGCAGCATTTGCCATATCATTGTTTGTCTCCATAACTGAATTTTAACTACATTTGTCATAAAAAAAAGAACTACAATTGTCATCAAATTATCCTTCTAGTGTCGCGGTATTTTTGTTAAGCCTTTCAGATATTAATGTCCAAGAAAACATAGATCCACCAGTGTTGTTGGAGGGAATCTCATCACTCCGCCTGCTGGAAAAAGCAATGGAAGAGCTACCGCCACTGGTGAAGCAAGAAGCAACTCCAAAAGTGCAACTAAGACTCAATTAGTGGAGAACAATAGGATGTTGGTGCAAACAATTACTCCACAAGGCATCTCCAAGAACTAAAAAATGACAACCCTCCTGATTCTAATAGCTTCAACCCAGCCATTTAGCTAGTTCTAAGAAAAAACCTGTGCATCACGCACGAACTCATATTTTTTTTCCTCTAATAAAAGGTACGTAAAAACAATAGCGTTCACCCTATGAAAAGAACGATACATAAATATTTCATTACAAAATAGACGGCGTTTTTCCTCCAAATACTTGCACATGACCCTCCGTCCAAATCGTGATGGGTTTGTCAACTGCTTGTCAAACTTGTATGGGTTCAATGCCTCCCTGCACTTGCCCCTGCTAAAAAACCCCGGTTCATGGCACTAACCCATAACCCATGGAAAGGTTTTGAGCACCCACAAAACTATTGGCAAGGATTTGACCCACCTATCAGAGACTTGGATGCATAGTCTATTGTGACAATGAGGACACCGAACAAGAAGAATACTCCAATGTTTCCAAGAAGGTTATTCAGTGCCAGTTGGACTACTAAGACAAGTGTTGATGATAAACGACTGGAGCCCCGAAAGCTAAAAGCAAATTTGACAATAAACCAAAAAGCAAGACCAAAACAACTTGAACACTTTGATGATAACAACTTGAATTTTTACCATTGGCAGTATGGCACTAATGAAGAAAATCCAAACAGGGGAAAAAATACTCCCTTAGTCGAACTGTACCTATGCACTAATGAAAAAAATCCAAAGAGGGAAAAAAAACTCCCTTAGTCTAACTGAAACTTAAACAAATGGGCTTCATATGGGTGGCTTAAGCAAAAAGCGTGCACCTACTTTTGTCCAAATCAATGCAGTCATACAACAAATTACCACTCCGATGTTGGACATAGAACAACTCCCATAATGAACAATACAAATGCAACCTTGAAATCATCATCGTCGTCTTCCGTTTTAAATCTCGTACATTGGCGAAACCCCTACATTCTCTCAACAACATTTTCTTTGTTTTAAACAACATTTTCTTTGTTTTAAATCCCGTTTGAAAGAAAAAAAAAAAGAAGAAGGGTAAACTCTCTCCCAGCAGCATTTATCTGTGTACCCATTAATAGATGGGTCTCTTTTTTGAACTGTTAAATTCAACATCCAGAGAGAGAGAGTTACCTCGTCGTTGGCTTTGGGGCTGTGGAGATCAGGAGGTGTAGGAGCTGTGGAGGCTTCTACCCTTGTTCAGAGGAGCACAGGAGAAAAAGATGAAAGGTGTCGGGTGTCTGCGTTAGGGAGCTTTGGAGGAGGTGTGGAGCTGCATTTGGGAGGGCTGGGAGCTATGGAGTTTTCAACTAACTGTGGAGGCGTGAGAAGAGAGAGGCGGGATGGAGGAGGGGTGAAAAATTAGGGCTTTCAATTTCAGTCAAAAAAAGTAATTGGGATAGGAGGTAAATGAGAGAGAGGGGGAGTTTTCTATCAATGGCTGAGATTAAACCCATAGCATCCAACGGCTCAGAAACAATGGGAGTATGGTGCTCCCAAACCGCTTGGGAGCACCACAGCTAGACGCCCACAACACAACCATAAGAGGAATTTAAACAAACATACTCCACTTTGAAGTAGTATATTTATTCCGGGTACGTACCAAAAAGTTTTGACAAGAAATCAAAAGTGTTTGGTTTCCTCTGTTTTGTAGGCAATCAAACAAAGTACAACCACATTAATCCGTGAAATCCAACAACTTCAAGAGAAAGAGAAAGAGAGGGACCTGGATATCCGACGAGGAGGAGATAGTAGTAGATGAAAGAAAAGTGCAATGAATTTTCACTTTCAGAGTCTGCTACAAAGAAACCGGATGTGTAAAAATGAGCCTCGGAGTTGATAAGAAATGGATTTCGGGTCGACCCACAACTTCTTTCAAATACGAATAGCCTCTGTAATTGTCGGAAATAACCCTTGACGACGATGGTGGTGGTATTCTTAGGGATTCCATGTCTCTCTCACCCTGAAGGTATGATTGTGTTCAAGCAATGAGAGAGAGAGAGAGAGAGAGAGAGAGAGAGAGAGTGTTGAGGAAAACAAAATAGACCACTTTAGTGCATCTCCAACCCATCTCCATTTGGGCACCAAAACTCAATTTTGGAGAATCCATGCCCTCCAACCCATCTCCATTTAGGGTCTCCATTTTGAAGACTCAATTCTCATTTTTCATAATTGGAGGATCACCTCCCAAATGGAGACCCATCTCCATTTCTCTCCTTCACTAATATTCTATTTACTTTTTTGCTAGAATTTCGTCAATTACATATAACTTTTACATTACGCATCTTTTTTTCTACAAAATTAGTATAATTGGAAAGACAATAATAATACCTTCAAAATGAGTCTAATATTAAGTATGTGTAAATGCATTTTGAAATAACATCAAATGTAAATTCAAGCCATTTGAACTCATAATATTAAATTTTCTCATTTACACTATCCTATCATTGTATTGGTTTGAACAATGAGTTGAAATGAGAAAAAAAACATGCATCTAATGAAAGGAGAGGAAAAAAAAAATATCGAACAATAAATGAAGGAAGAATTGGGTGGGGGGGGGGGGGGGGGGGGGGGGGGGTGGGAGTTTTGGAGGTGAAAAATGGAGAACAATGAGTTGAAATGAGAAAAAAAACATGCATCTAATGAAAGGAGGGGAAAAAAATAATATCGAACAATAAATGAAGGAAGAATTGGGTGGGTGGGTGGGGGGGAGGAAGTTTTGAAGGTGAAAAATGGAGAATTGGGTTGGAGTTGTTGATTCTCCAAAATTATCTTTTGAATAGAAATTTTTTTTTTTAGTCTTCAAAATGGAGAAAGAGTGAGAGTGAGTTGGAGATGATCTTATACAAAAATCAAGTGCGTGTCTCCATTAAAAAGCGAGAGATTATTATTATTACTTGTATATAAACAGGAGAATGGATAACAATACAAGTGACTGAGGTTGAATTTTTTAGAGTGTAGTATTACACTAACCTCCCATGAGGTTTCTGACTAAACCACTAAAACCATTGAGGTCTTAGAAATTGCAACCCCCGCCCTCATGTTAAATCCAACATAACACTTTGGAAAAAATTTTAAAAAGTCCTTGAACTTTCAAGAACTTTACAAAACAGCATTTGGACTTTAACTAATAACAAAAAGACACCTGAACTTACCATTTCGTTAACTTAAAAGCCTCCACCATCCAATTCCGTTAATTTGTAAAGGATGGAGCTAACAGAAAGCATTAACCTTCCTTTTTTTTTTACAAGTCCATGTGTTTTTTTGTAAAGTTCATGAAAGTCCCTCAGGTTAAATCCAACATAACACCTTCCCCTTAACTAATCTGGTTTGTTAGAGCAATCACATTTGACTCTTGTGAAAATGTTTCTTATATGACACAAAAGTGTTTAAAATGGGACCCGAAAATTGTGTTAGAAAATTGTTAGGTAAAAAATAAAAAAGTGAAACATTTGAAATTGTTAGTGTACACTTTTAGAGTGTTGTTAAGTACAGAATGTCGTCCCCTCTTTCTCTCTCGTTTTTCTCTTGCTCATCCTGACATTCTGGCCCCTCGCTCTCTCAGAGGTTGGGTGACACATTTGATGTTTGTTTCGGCCCCGCGATTGAATGTGCACCACACTTTTTAATTAAAATATATTTTAATTTTTTTTACAATCATGGTCCCGTGTTCAATGCCTGCTAGCATTGGTCCAATTCTATGTAAGAAAAGACATGTGGTGAAAAATAATTTTGGAGCACCATGTGACGGTGTCCCAGGGACAAAGAATAATTTTTCCTCCATATTCACACCCTCCCCCCATGTCTCTCTCTCTCTCTCTCTCTCTCTCTCTCTCTCTCTCTCTCTCTCTCTCTCTCTCTCTCTATATATATATATATATATATATATATATATATATATATATATATACGGGGCGGTTTCGAGGACACCTAAAAAAACACCTCATAGTTTCCGATCAAATTTTGATGATTCGAGCCACTCAATGTGATCAGAACGTGATTTTAGGGGTACCTGCGAGAAATCAGCAAAAAAAAATGACTCGGAAGGGCTTGATCCGAACAGTTTTTTATTGAACGGTTCAAATAAAAACTGCTCAAATCAAGCCTTTCCCGGTCATTTTTTTTTGCTATTTTTTTGCGGGCACCTTTAAAATCACATTCTGCACACATTGAACGGTTCGAATCATAAAAATTTGATCGGGAACTATGAGATTGAGATTTGAGGTGTTTTTTTAGGTGTTTTTTAAGAAAAAAAATAAAAAAATCTGAGAATTAAGGATTGGAGGCTTTTGAGACTCACATACATTTGCATAGGATATTGATAAATGGCTCTAAATATGCCAAATAGAGCGGAAAAAAGTGATTTTTCTTGTTAGCTATGTAAAGTCTTACACTAACGGCTTGTTTATTAGCATGATATATTTTGGAGAGGGAAAGATGGATATAATAAGAAGGAGATAGAGAGGTGAATATGGTTGGAGGGGTGATCATTCTTGGAGGGGAGTTTAAAAAGTTACTTGGTTTGTTTTATACTCCCTCCGTCCCATTTTTATTGTCCATCTTTTGGGTATTAGCCCTTAGAATTGGTAGTATCCCAAGGGACTACCAATACCTTGTTTGGTAATCAAAAATGGGTTGGGACTATTAGTCCTATGAACTACCAAGGTGGGCTTTAGGGGGTATACACAGTATCCTCTCACACTTGCTATTGATAATCCAATCCCAACACAAGCCATGCAAAATTACTTTTCTATCCTTGTTTATTGAATAAATCAGTTTTGCATAAGGGCAAAAATGAAAATGCATACCATCAATCCAATCCTATCTCATGTGAAACAAACATAATGTTAATAATCTCATCATCTAATCTCATCTCAAACAAACATACTTATTACCAATCCCTTCTCATTACCTAACCTAATCCTAATCCCATCTCCTTACGAATCCCAACCATCTATCACTGTTATCAAATGAGACTTTTATGTCTTTTGCTTATATCTTATAGTGTGGACCTTGAAAAATATACAATATGGATCTTGTTTGATAGATTTCGATTAGTTTTATAATACAAAATTTCAAATTATGAAAAACATTATACATTGAAAAATACAAGCAATTCAAAAATGGATAGTGAAAATGGGACGGAGAGAATAGTTTATATGAAGTGTGGATAAAGTACAATGTTTGGAGGGAGATATAAAGTTCCCAGGATATCATATCCAAGAGCAAATAAACTATAGAGACCCGTCATTTAAATTATTTAACTTTTAACTTTTATATGTGAGTAAGCCTTTTAATGTGGATAATGTTTTTGGGTCAAAGTGAAATTGCATATTAGTGATGGGAGTTGACATAGTGGTTTAGTGGTGACGGGTGTGAAGTGAGATTTAACCTATTTATATCAAAAAAATCTAAAGCAAGAGAACATGTAGAGACCCGTATTTATTTTATCAATGTTAATATTTTATAAGTGCATGATTATTGAGAAAGAAATGTGAAATAATAGTGTTATGTGAATTTAGGGCTAAAGTGATAGAATTGATTATGGAAGGGTGCAAAGTCTAGTTTGCATATATGTGAGTATATATAGGAGGGTGAGAGTAGAGAATTATTTTCTCCTCACATCTCCCTCACGGCTTTCTCTCCCTCTCCGACGTCTCTCACTCTCTCTCACCCACTCACTCAAAAACTCACCTCCAAACACAAAACTCATGAAAATCAACCTTCAGCCCACATTTCATTCGCAATATTGAACTTGAATCTCATTCGTTTGAGCTCAGAGTGGTGTATTCCGGTCGAATCAAGTATTTTGGAAAGCTAGGGCTCGTATCTTTCGTAGGTTTCGTTCTCAAGACTCGAGGTAGGGATTCTACCTCTCAATATATGTAAAGGAAGTGTTTTCTTGTCTTGGATCATGCCTATTTTTGTTATTGTGGTTGTTGTGTTGAACCTTTGAAAATTTGCAAAAAAATCTGCTCGAACTGAGTTGGTATCGATACCACTTTGCATGGGTATCGATACCCTCGCGTCTAGAGTGTTTCTGTAGGGGGATGAAAACAATTAATACTTTAAACAACACTGATTTGTAACAACTACTCATACCTCTTCACCGGAACCCTAGTTCGCCGTTGGAACCCTAATCTGTAAAACAGACAAGGGGTGAGCGCACATTTGTCTCTCGTGGCAAAGGCCCTCCGATGCCTAAGTTAGTATCACGTACTAGCAGAGAAATCCTAATTATCAGTAGGAAAACAGTATGAATGCCTTATATTTCGTACCTTTTACCTCTAGGTTTACCTCGTATTTATAGATTCTTAGATGCTTGCTGTCCAAGCATCCCTGTTGCCCTAGGATTCCTATTTCATATAGGAAACCCAAGATATCTAGGATTCTTGTTCCCTTATCAGTTCATTAGCTTAGCCCTTTTAGGACTCCTTTTTATGACTGGTCAAACATCCCATTTCCATTTGGTATCTTTCCTAGATCCTACATTTTCGAAATCTTATTCCTTACGGAACCTTGTAAAGTGTTCCTTCCGCTTTAGCATTTGAGGCTACTTTCTCAATAGTTCTTTCCCTGTTCGGCCACCACATTGCCAAACAGTTCATCTGGACCAGTGATTTCACATGTCACTGGTCTTTATCAATTATTTGGACCAATGACTTCTCATGTCTTTTGTCCTTATATGCCGAACAGACTGCTTGGACAAATGACTTCACATGTCACTGGTCCATATGGCCGTTCACCGCCTTCTATGGCGGTGTGACCTGTCTCATCCACCATGTGCTCCCATATACCACGTGTTCGGTCACTAATTGTACCTGTTCGGTAATACCTTCCTACAGTTTTTTAGCACTCTGGTGTCAATACCATTTTGCTTGGTATCAATACCAGTTGCTTGGGGACAGTTTTGCTGCATTTGTTCCAAACTTCATCGTTTTGACCCCTGATCAATTCTAACTTGTTCTAAGCACCTTCAAATCACCCCATTACTTGATTAATTGTATTCGTTGAGTTCGTGAAGTATCTTTGCATCTCTTGCCCTTGTTCGGTAGAAATTTTACATTGATTATCGCTTGAGCTACGGTTGAATTGAAATGACACATTACGAGAGTACGAGATTCTTGGACACTTATAGACACAACAAGAACATGCAGGACCCATCGATGGGTGGGTGCCTAACAGGGGGTATCAGGATCCCTTAATTGGCCGAGCAGAAGCAAAAGCTCGTATTGGTTACATTCAGGACCTACCGATGAGTAAGGTGCCTGGCAGGGGGTATTGGGATCCCTTAATTGGCCCGACAAGAGCTTCGGCTCATGACACTTATGATAAAAAGACGTTAGGCACATGAAAGGTGGAAGTGGTTCTAATTTGAGTCGTAAGACATTCGTTAAGTTGTTGTTTTGAGATTATTGAGCCAAGATCGTTGATTACCCTATGGTCTTTGTTCTTGTTCCTCTTTTGAGATCATCTTAGCATTTCATTTGCATATAATGTTAGTGTATAATTTCGTACTGGGCTAGTGTAGCTCAAACCTTACATCATTTTCAGGTACTAACCCGGGACATTAGCTTGCATGCTCGGAGTGCTTGGATGTGGAAAATCCTTTTGAAAGCTAACATAGAGGAGTTACTTGGCCATCTTTGTAAATATCTTTTGGAAGATGTATTTGTAACTTCATTTTATATTTCTTTTGACTTAAGAATATTGTAATCCTTAACTCTTTCAATATTTTGTACTTATATTAATTTGGGCCTAGGAGCCAAAGATGTAATCTTTTGAAAACTCTTGGATGTGGAGGTACAATTATGGAAGTGGAAATGTTAAACTCTTTAGGGGTATCGTATGGTTATTATGAGGTTTTATTTATAGAATTCATTTATAATTATGTTGAAAATCGAGGGCGTGACAGAACATTTTTTCTCATTCATTTCATTTCTGGTATGTTCTCGCTCGTCTCTCACGCTCTCTCATTCCCTCATTCTTGAATCTTTTTCAACAATTCAAATCCATGAAAGCCCAACACAAATTCAAGGTACCCTCATGTCCTAGACCTTGGGAATAGCATGATCAAGCTCAGAGGATGAGTATTATGGTGGATTTCAAAGTTGGAAGTTTAGGGTTTACTTGGATCTTTTGGGTTTTGCTCAAAACCCGTTAGGTATGGATTTCCTCTCTCTCTCTCTCTCTCTCTCTCTCTCTCTCTCTCTCTCTCTCTGCTTATGCAGTGATTTGGTGTAGGCTTTGGTACTTGATCATAGTTTTATTTTCGTTGTCAGTTGAACCCTGTGGAAACTTGATTTTGCGTGCTGAAAAATCTAGCCACTACCGGTAGCCCATTTAGGGCCGTACTGGTAGCCAATCAACAAAATTGAAATGGTTGATTTTGCTACATATAGCCCCTTTAGGCCCTACCGGTAGCACTTGGGAAATTTGCGATGTGGACTCACTACAAGAATTTTTGTGTTCGGAGATGAATTAAATTGTCACAAAATGCATGTTTTTTTGTCACCTATAGGTTGTCTCCAAACCAACTACTTTTTAAACCCCTATCACATCAATGTGGGTCCACCCTTCTTACATAATACTCCCTACTGCCTTATCCCCCTTCTTAACTAATACCCCAAATTCTTTCCTTGCATCCAAAAAGGCCCTTCGTGTCTAGTATTACACTGAATTGAATAAGCATTTGGAGTCCAACCTCTGTTGTATACCAGAACTAGCGCATGTTCGTGCCTGAAGGCACGACTCCGAATTGGTGGGCAAAAAATTATTCTTGAATATCCCTCTAACCTCTTTAACGTAAAGGCAAAAAAATCTTCACACATCATCCTCCTTCACTCATCAATATTATTCAAAGAATTGTGTGTATTCTTATAAAAAGGGTTGTTTCATTTTCGCATATGAATCTAAAAATGATTGTTTCTTTTTTACAGTAGGAAAATCACCTAAAAGGAATCAACTTAAAAGCAAATATAGAATTGAATGCAAGGAAATCAAGTTTATATAGATAGGAATTGCACGTGCTTGAAGGCATAGCTCGAAATCGGTATTCACCTCATATCTAGTTTTGAAGGCCAAGGCCCCATTTGCAAAATTCTAACTACGCAAGAAATAAAAAATAATAACTCAAGTATATCCACTGGTTAACTTGAATCTGCACATAAACAAACTAACAAACTAATAGTTGAAGCACCATACTTGAAGGCACTTATTGCCAGACATTTAAATTCATAGCCAGTTCAACCACACTACAAACTACGGATCATAACTGGCAAAATCCAACTGTAAGCACAAAATCCACTTTATGGGTTTAAAAAAAATCAAGCTTCAAAATGTAAGAATACAAAACCAGTAATTAAACTTAATGACAATATAGCAACATCTAGCTTTTATTCATCAAGTTTTCTAAAATCAAGAAGAAAAGGCAAAATGTAATCAGCTCTTCAATTGAATATCAAAATGTAATTTCACTTCTACTGAATCATTCATAACAAAGTTGTAGATTTTCTAAGCTAGGTACACTGCAAGAAAAAACACTTTTGCCGACTAAAGAAATAGTCGCCAAATGGCTGTTTTTAGTCGCCAAAACCTTTCCGCAACTAAATTTTTGGTTGCCACTTTGCCAAGAAATCGAACCGCCGACCTCCCATGCCTTATGAAGACGCACAACCACTGGGCTACACGCTTAACTTGTGCTTTATTCCTAAAGATAATATATTTATTACATAAGAAAATAAAATAAAATATATAAAACAATACTTATATATTATATTATATATTATTTGCAAAAAATTATATATATATATATAATTTAATTATGTTTATTATGATACAATATATAGTAAAAATATGGTTAAATTAATTACATTTATAATTTACCCATAAATAGTCATAATTAATTTTTAACTTTATGCTCTCATATTAGAGTCATATGACCAAATGAAAAACATATACTTAATTATAAAAGTCCTAGAAACAAATATTAATTATGACCCTTTAGCATAAAATGATCAGAAATCCTCTTCATCTATTTTCCATTATATACTGATATAACTGTTTTTTTTTATTAAAATTCAGAAATTCCTGGACCTAATCTAAATTGATACTCCACTATCGCAAGACCCCAACCAAAATCCTTTCTTCTACCAAAAAGGACTCTCTAAAACACTACCTTTGAGTCTTCGACATCTAAAAAAAAACTCTAACTTCTAAAAAAAATTATCATTGTCTCACTCTGTTTCTTTATCACATTGAAGCTACCTCCTCCTCCTCCTTCTTCTTCTTCTTCTTCTTCTTCTTTTTATAATTTTGTTACATGCCTAAGGTCATAATAGTCGAACATGTCCCATATCAAATGAGTTTAACGTAACTTTTTCCTGTCTTGCTTTTATTTAAAATGCTTCACGGAATGCATTTTTAATTGTAGACAAAAATATTTATTTTAATTTTCAATGGTTGTGGACCTGTGGTTATGTCTTTGCTAATGGACCTGAAAAGCGTAAATTAAATTAGTGTTTAATTTTTTTAGTGCCTTAGTAGCATAGGAGGATTTTTTTTTCCATTGGAGTTAAAAATGGAGAAACCATGGCCAAATAGAAATTTGAGAAGTTCTTCGTAATTCATTTTTTTTTCATAGTGGGGTTTTATGACGAGAATTTGTGCAATGTACCAATGGGCATCTTAGAAAAACTAAATGACCCACAAACAACATGTTATTTTCATCCGCTCGGGTACATTTTGTAGATGCGAGCTATTTGATTAGATAATGAACACGGATCTCCTCTTGCCCCGGTAGGAGGACTTCTTCCAACCTCAGACACACGACAACCTTTCATTGGCCTAAGCTCTTTTCTCCTTAATCTGCCTAACCTCTACCTAACGGAAGTTAGCCCAACCCATATTCCACTGTAGGGAAATTAATTCTTGTCACCATTAACTCCAACAATTCCATGTCCTTTTTTTCTCATCTAGGAATTAGTTATAAGGCTAGACAATCTTTCTTTGTCTAAAAATATAACAGAGAAAAATCCAAAAAGATCAATAAAAAAACACGAAACAACACATATCCAACAAGTGAACACCAACAGAAAACCTTAGAAAGGAAAAAATTGGAATAGCTAATTTGGACGTTCAATCAAATTCAAAAGAGTCCAGAGCAAAAATGTCATTACCGTTTGAATTCCAACAATGTCATGCCGTAATTGAAAAAAAAAATTCATCGGTGTAGATGGGAAAAATGATATCAGTAACTCATTTTGCAGTGGCTAGAAGTTGGACTATATATGATTCATTGAATAACAAGATTATGCAATTTGATTGATTCTTGTAAAGATTAGCGTACGAGTTAATTGGATAAATTCTATTAGATTTTTCCTCTTCCATATTTTAAACGAAGGTTTTCTTCATTCATAGGAGCAATTATTTTATTTTATTTTATTTGCTTTGTTGAGAATATATGGAAGAGAGACAAACTGAATTTTTTTTAAAAAAAAAAGTGTAAGGAGATAAAGTGAGATTTAATTAAGGAGTGTTTTTTTTTTCCTTTGGTAGCATTTAACATCAGATTTAAGGAGTTGCCCTTTTAAAAAAATGAGATTTGATTAAGGAGTTAACGGTGGAATACGGGTTAAACTTCGATTAAGTAGATGGAATAAATATATAAGTTTATTATAATATAATATATTCATTTTCGGCGACAAAATGACCTTTGGTAGCCAAATGGCAGCCTTTTGCCGACTAAAGATGTTTTAGTCGCCAAAGGTTCAGACAAACGGCGACAAAACGTATTTAGTCGCCAATTGGTTGCTTTCCCCGACTAATATTTTTGTCGCCTAATGTTTTTTTTTTTGCCGACTATTGGTTGGTCGCCAATTGTTTGTTTTCGGCGACCAAATGATCGTTGGTAGCCAAATGGTAGCACTTCTCTGACTAAAAATGTTTTAGTCGCCAAAGGTCTACAAAATCGGCGACAAAAAAGAATTTAGTCGCCAAATGTCTACGATCGGCGACAAAAAATATTTTAGTTGCCAAAAGTTGTCAATCAGCGACAAAAAATAGTTTGGTCGCCGAAAGTTGGTCGCCAAATGTGTTTTTTCTTGTGGTGGTAATTAACGTAGCGCATGCTAACTCGGTATCTGTTACTAGTTAGCCGATGCAACCTGCCAAAAAAAAAGAGATGACGCTTCCGTTCATATACCATTTCAATCATCTAGCAAGAAAATTTAATGTTATACAACCTGTCAAAAAAAGAAGTAAACAACAGCAAACCAAGACATACTAATTTCTATGTGGTTCTTCCTAAATAGAGACCACAGTTCGATTCAAAATCATCCACTATAGAAATGTAATTCCGATTCAAAATCATCAACAAAGTTGTACACTTTCTAAGCTATCTATTACTAGTTAGCCGATGCAACTTGTCAACAAAATAGATGATGCTTCAGTTCATATCTATATCTATATAGCTATTTCTTTCGGAACATTATAGTCAACAATTTTTGCCGAAGTTGTGTGCATGTTTATTTTCGTTTTCGTTTTCACAGCATAATTGTGTGCTAAATCCTTCATATGCTGCTTTAGTAAGTTTTGTAAGGACTTAGCCTTGGTTCAACTTATTTGATTAGTATATCACAAAGCTAGAAGTAGGGTGGAGGCAACAAATCATGGTAAACAATTACAGAAATTTGTAGAAGAGTACATGGTCATGGAAGTGTGGAAAAATCATACCACTTGAAAGACATTTTCTTTTCCCTTGCCCATGGATGTCACCATCTCTTTTCCCTTGCACTTTCCTCTAGGTTTTTCTTTTTCCTTCTAGAAAGATAAAAATGTATAAGGAAAATAGGAATAATGTTACTCGGTGAGTTGAACACATATATAAGAAGAATAGGAATAGAGTTGCTTGGTGAGTTTACCTTCGCCACATGTATATCATTTAAGGGTCCATCACGGATAATAATACATACGTTCCATGCTCAATGCAACGCAACTGAAATTTAAATAGTATCAAAAGATGCAAGAAAATTAGAAAAAAAAAAACATACAAAAAAAAAAAGAGAAATGAAGGATTTATCGTAATTTGGCTCAAGATATCACAAACCGCCCTATTTCAAAGAATTAGTAATCTATGCGGAGGGAGCACATGGGTTAGAGATAACAAAGATGCCTATCTAAAAGATTAAAGAAGGGACTTACATGGAAAGAATTCGTAATGTCATCCATGAAAAAGAAATCTCTTCAAATTAGCAAGTTTGAAATAAAAGACATGAAACTATAACCAACCAAGGTTACAATGCATAAATCCAATATTATTGAATTTTCCAAATAAAATGCATGCCTGTAGGAGATATTAAAAAAGAACACATATTCGCAAAATCTAAATTGATTATACTACAATCTTACAACCAAGTACAAAGAAAGGAAAAGAACCAATACATGTGAATTTTTTTTTTTGAAAATCAATACATGTGAATTTTAGTTAACACTTTTAATGCAGAAGACGGAAGTACACGATATAGTAGAGAGGGAGAGAGTATACATATACAGTTAGTTGTACTCTTGGAATACAACACATAGTAGGAACGGTCATTCGTTAACTCTTGGAATACATATACAGTTAAATCAATGGAACCACTCACCTCAATTCTTGTTTTGCCATTTTTGAAAGTAGAGTGATTGGGGTTGAGGAAGAGAGAGGGAGAGAGTAAAGACTCTCTCTCCTCAGCCTAAAAATTATGTGTAGGTTTACCATTTTCCGTATTTGCCATTTTAGAAAGAATACCCATATTGCTTTGCCGTTTCCAAAATCCCGTGGGAAAAAGAGCTGGCTAATTGCCGTTTTCCAAAATCGCATGGGAATACCCATATAGGTTTAGCCTAAACCGTTTAGGTGATGACTTTCCAAAATCATTGTACCATCCTTTCCATATTTTCGGTTAACTAGATAGAAGGTAGAAATATTTGTATCATCCTTTTCAAATATATCGTTAGCCCTTCTACCATGTAATTTCAGCTGTAGAAAAAATGTGTACCGATCTTAAGATCCAAAATATAGGAGGGAATATAGAGCATCTCCAACCTTGACCCAAATTTTTACCCAATTTGGGATCAAAATTTAGGTAAAAACCCATTTTGGGTTAGACTCACTCTAATAGCAAAACCCTATATTGACCCAATTCAATGGCATAGAGGTAAATAAAAGATAGGAGACGATCAGTCCGGCGAAGTTCAGCAGCTCCAACGAGGTAAAACCTTCTTCTTTGTCTGTACTTTCGTATAGAACTTGGATCGCTGCACCTTCTTCGTCTGCAATTTCTTCATCTGGTCCAGCTAGGTACAACCTTCTTCTTCGTCTGCACTCTCTCTCTCTCTCTCTCTCCTCTCTCTCTCTCTCTCAAGAACAGTTGGACAAAAATAGGTTTGAGCCTATCTTGTCCCATAATTGGGAAAAGAAATGGGTAAAACCCAAATATGAGAAAGGGTTTGAGTCATTAGTTTTTAAGGATTTTGCCCAAATTTTAAATTTGGGTCTTAAAATGGGTTAAGGCTGTATATGCTATTGGATTTGAAAACAATCCTTCCATATTATATAATAGATACCTCGTTAAGGCTCCAAAAAATTGACGAAAATTTAACAAATATGTATATGCTTATTGACTTATTTTCGTTTTTATTCAAAAAAAATTGATTTCGATCATAATTTTTTACTTTTTAGATTCATCTCGTCATGACGACGCAATAATTTTTAAAAAATTGACGAAAAACTAACCAATACGAAAAAAATTTAAATAAAAACAAAAAAATAAACCACTTTTAATTAGCCAAACAGCCTAAATGGTCCCCCCCCCCCCCCCCCCCCCCCCCCCCCGGGTTCTCTCCAATGGCTTGAAATTTCATCTGAGAAGAAGCTCCGTTTTCCGATTACCGTCATTTTTCCGGCGCGTTCTACTCTGTTCCTGAGGGGCGCGTTCTACTCTGTTCCTGAGGTACATTCCTTCTCTTCTTTCTCTCTCTCCTGTTTTTCGCCTGGACTTGGTTCGACTGTTAGGGTTTTTCTCTCCCCTCTATTTCTCTTCCAACTCTACCTTTGGCTTCAGTTCGTCTGGATATAGAATGCACATTCATGCATCCAATCGGTTTATTTCTCGCTCCTATTGAATGGCTTTTCTCCGTTTGATTTGATACAGAGAATCGGTGTTGATTGCTGAGGATCCCCCCCTCCCCCTTTTTTTTTTCTCCCCATTCTCTCTCTCTCTCTCTCTCTCTCTCTATATATATATATATATATAGACACACACACGCACATTTCGCCTCTTTTATATGATGTGTATCTAGATTTGTGGCTTTTATGTATTAGATACATTTACAGGTAATATATGCATTTCCCTTGGATGTTTTTCAGTCAAGTGAGAGTTACTGGATATGGCCCTGCTTTCCTTTCGTTGAACATTTATTTTTCTAATTCTTTTTTAATTTATTTTTCAATTTTTGTTCTGTCAAGTTGTTTCTTGTGCATGTGTACTTCTGATTGTGTGTATGTGCATCTGGGTTCATGACGTGCTCTTCCTGTTGATATATCGATGACTTCAATGGGTTTTAGTTTGGATTTTCTGTTTTCTGGTAAAAGATACAATTCCTTTTACTAATTGTTATTTTTTCTGTTCCGTTCCCCCCTTGCCTTTCAAGTTTGAGGTATTTTACGCGCATGAATATGGTTTTCTCCCCTCTAAATGCTGGCAAGGGACACTAGTTTGATTAAACCGTTGCCGGTTTAAATCCTAAATCCAGTCAGGTTTCTAAAAACACTGCTCGAAATGTCCAAACTGTTTCCTGTTAGAAAAGTACTAAGGAGTCAGGAATGAGTTTTCTCTTCTACAAATTGAAAGTTAACATAGTGCATAATAAAGATTGCAAAATCCACTAGTGTGTGACTGTGTGTTATACTGTTATGTAATATTGTCATTGCATACTTTTTTCGGGCTTCTATCCAAAACAACCAAAATAAAATAAGCTACTGTCTACGATGGCTCACTGAATTTTTAAAAAGCAATGAGCTTGCCTTTTAGAAATGGTCAAGTCTTGTTGGAGAGTTTTCTATTCTGAAAAAAAAAAATTAAATCAAGAGTGATGATGCACATACTTTTGGCTAATGACTGTACATATAAGTGCCTACTCATTTTCTCATATTGACCTTGTCTTTATGGGTTGAGGACAATGGTTTTTGGTTCTCTCACTTTGGTGTTGTCCTTCTTTCTGTGCTAACTTTAACTACCTATGTTTTACGATGGTTGCTTCCAATTTAGCTTTCACAGTTCCACTTGACGTTCCTCTTGTATGTGTGTCGAATGTGGTGTTGTGTATTTTATTTTAGTTGTTAGATATCATTTTTACCAAGTATCTACAATTCCGTAGAACATTGCTTCAAAGAAAGCAGAGTTATGTATTCGTAATTCAAATATGTTTAGATACTTAAAGAACTTCATTTCCTTATGGAATCATTTTTCTTGGGTAATATATAAGAAATGGTTCCTAGTTACACATTACATCCTCTTTTAGTATTGTCAGTCACACCCTGCACTGGTCTCACTCTAAGTATCCACCCAGCTTAGTCTTTGAGGGAACATCTGGCACTCGTTAGTATCTCTTCTTCCTCTTTGTTTCACGAAGGAGATGATTTTGTCATTTTCTTAGCTAAAGCCGGTGTAGATAGCTGTAGTTCGTTTAATGGTATCTAAACTTTTGATTAACATGAACCAAAAAATTGTTGGACTTCATTGATTCCTCCTTGAATTGCATATAGTACCAAAACAAACCACTTCTTATCTCGGTGCATCGGTAAATTAAAATGGCTTTGTAATCGACATGCCTCCTAAATTTTCTTTCATGAGCAATTTTCAGTTGTCATTGCTTTTTTTTTTTGTTTAGAGCTCGGGATACCTCTACTTCTCATATATCTTTTTTTTTTTACACTCTTTATTTTCTATGATACTTCTTTTTGTTGAGGATGATATCAGTAAACTCTGTTCAGCTTTATATGGTGCAATATTGCACTTGATTTCTACTCAATGTTTTCACTTTTTCTGACCTCTATACGAGTTTCTGGAAGGCACATTGGATTAGGACTATATGAGGAGAATTTCTGCATTCATACCTAAGCGTGATATTACGGGCTTGTTTTACTGCATGGAATATGCATTCAAATTATCTGCAGGGTTGGCACCACATTATGGCTGTCGTGCTAAGTTGAACACTGTCATTTATCAGAAAGAATTTCATTGTACGTAGTTTTCTACGGTAGCATGATAGCATATTAAGTTGAACACCCTTGGCATTGGCATTTCACGTTGAACACCTCCCCATGGATTCTCCCACTTGGCTCCTTATTTGAACTGTACAAATATTGCCTTTGAATTCGTTTCAACATGAAAAAGAATGTAACTACACTCATCATTGTTGTAACATTTAGTTGTAAGATCTCATTTTTATCAGTAAATTGTACTCCATTTAGTTTGGGTAGAGTTTTGCCCCTATCGAAAGACTCCCCATTTAATCCATTTTCTCAACAGTTGACTCTCTTCGCCAATACATTTTAATCAAAGTGGTTTCCCCCGCTGTGGAGAATACAAAATCCTTTCCCAAACCAAGCCAAACCAAACCAAACAGAGCCTTCAAGTCCCAATCAACTAGGGTTGGCTATATGAAACCTCTGTCTGTATGGAGTTTTTTCAATACAAGATCCTCTACTCATGGTAGAAAAACATAAATGCACTCTCTTCTAGTGAGGAGTTAAAAGATTTGCTGCATTTTTCTTTGAACTACTCTCGTCTTTTGAATTTGATTATTAGAGGCCCAGTATGCCACATCTCTATCACATTCAATCCTCTTTTGTGTAACTGCTACACAACCTCTCTCACACAATTTGTGGACTCAAGGTCCTCAACAGCTATGTGGGTCCCTCCTTGCTGTTGAAGAGGCCATAGCACCATCTTGGTTTACCCACCAGAAAACGGAGTTTATTTTATGCAGCTTTTCCCCAATTATAAAGAGGAGGTTTCAATGACATTCCTATGCACAAAAGGGCTAATGGCAAGCCTTACTGTTGGAAGTTGATTGTTTGTCTAAAAAAATTTATTTCTCAAAATATTCACCAACTTTGATGGTTAAGCTTCTGTTGGAATTTAGCAGTTAACCTTCAATTTGATGACAGCCCTTGCTGAATTCCTGGTGCTGATTCCGATTCTCTAAACTTTTTTTTTATTTTTTTTGCCAGTTTGGGTCCTTGACTCCTTGGGGAAGATTACTTCAGATATCAAAATAATTTCTGAGGTTTTTCTAATATTTGATCTTGTGAAACTGTCCTCACTTGACTCTTTCGTTCTAACTTCTACCATGGGGGCTTAAACTCATTGCATTATGATGCTGACATGATAGGATGTCAATCCTTTGATGAATAATTGGAGTACTATAGTGATGTGCTCATTGGAAGTTGGTTAGGTGATAAAGTTATCTCCACCAATCTAGGCCTTATGGTCTTTTAATTCTCATATGCACCACTTGTTGGAAGCTGAATGAGTTTAAGTTGCTAGCAATGTATCTGGTTTCTGTTATGTTGTGCTTCTTATTTGAATATCTTTGATGTAGGTATAGGTCAGTAAAAATATTTTCGAAGTATAATATTTTTTTTCCTATGATCCGTATGTGCATGTAAATTGTTGATGTATCTATGCATGTGTTAGGTACTCTACTGCAATTGACATGATTGATTTGGCTTGGGACTTGGCATTGCTTGTGGACCCATGTAGAAGTAGCTTTGGAAGTGTCATATATTTGTCAAGTGTTGTTTTTTATTGAATTTTTATGATCTTTTATGGACTCTGGTTTGTGGGGTGTGAGTGTGTACGTGAGAGTTTTTCCTATTTGTTCTTTTTGCATATCACTTTGAGTGATTGATGAAAGTTATGAAGCGCTCCATTGCGTCACTAATTCAGAACGACCCTTTTTTTATTGATTACATCTGCTATGTTGAGCAAACATAGATATCTGCTTTTCATCTGTTGTAGGTCACTAATTCAGAACGACACTTTTTTCAGAACGACACTTTTTTTTCTTGATTATCTGCTATGTTGAGCGAACATAGATATCTGCTTTTCATCTGTTGTATTCTCATCGTAGTCATGCTAAGTTGCTATAATGTTTCCTTATCAATGTTGGTAGGCTTCTGTTCTGTTTTATTGAGCATTTGTTTCACATAGTGCTATCTGATATTCTAATGCAAAACATGACCAGGAAGAGGGTGCTAAATATAATGAGTTCATGGAAAGGGGGTGGAAAGCCATTTGTTGCTGGTACTTCTCACTCATCATCCAAGTTCAGTGGCATACCTGAGAGCTTGAGTCCGAAGGTGGATCAATTGACAGATGCTGTAGCTGACGTGAGCTTAGAGGGTGGCGAATGGGAGGTTTGCACAAGTAAGGCCAAAAATAGAGCTTTTGGAGGCGGTGCTGGAAAACCATGGCCTTCTCAGAGTTCCGGTGCTAAAGTATGGGGACATCCTGCTGCTGTCCAAGAGCTGGGTGGCGTGCAGATTAGTGGTGGATTGGGTACGGTTCCTCCTGGCAATAGCTGGCCAACACTTGATGCTGGTTCAAGAAGGCCTTCAGGGAGAGGAAATAATTCAAGGCCCCAATCAGCTGGTAGAGGTTTTGTGAGCAACAGCAACACCCCTTCCCCACGAGCAATCCCTCTTCCTTTGGAGCACGGGTGGAATTGGCCTACGAGAGTTGCTGCCAGTAGCCAGTCTTCAGAAGATGCTACAGGACAAAGAGACACCACCATACACTTGGACGACCCCACTCCTGTTGATGACGATGATGGCAAGATTGAAAATGATGATGACTCAGATGATACAGATGATGAACTATTAACTGACGAATATGATTCTGATGTGAGTGAGAAAAGCCATGACTCCCGCAAGAATAGTAAGTGGTTCAAGATTTTTTTTAAAAACTTGGACAAACTAAGTTTGGATGATATGCATGGTCCAGCAAGACAGTGGCATTGCCCAGCTTGCAAAGGGGGTCCTGGAGAAATTGACTGGTATCGAGGTCTGCAGCCACTCATGACGCATGCCAAAACAAAAGGATCAAAGAGGGTGAAGCTGCATAGAGGTTTCGCAGAACTTTTGGATGAAGAGCTCCGCAGGCGGGGTACTTCAGTCATACCAGCTGGTGAAACATTTGGCAAGTGGAAGGGTCTTGATGAAATGGTCAAAGATCGCTCTATTGTTTGGCCGCCAATGGTTGTCATTATGAACACAAGGCTTGAGCAGGATGAAAATGACAAGGTACAGTTAACATATCACTGTTTTTTACTGCGGGCACGATTCATGACGTAGGATGTATGTGTGTTTATGGCATTGGACGAAGCAATCTTGCCACACTGTATCAGTTATTAGAAGGTTTTATGCTTGACATTTGAATTCTCATTTGCAACTGTATTTGCAGTGGCTTGGCATGGGAAATCAAGAGCTTCTTGATTCCTTTAGTTCATACTCTGCAGTGAAGGCTCGACATGCCTATGGCCCACAGGGGCACCGAGGGATGAGTGTTTTGATTTTTGAAAACTCGGCAATGGGCTTTTTAGAGGCCGAACGTCTTCATAACCATTTCCAGGAACAAGGAACTGATAGGGACGCTTGGGACCGTCGTCCAGTCCTATTCTATCCTGGTGGAAAGCGCCAACTTTATGGCTACATGGCAGAGAAACAAGACCTGGATCTTTTTAATAAGCACTGCCATGGTTTTCTCTCTCTCTCTCTCTCTCTCTCACACACACACACACATATATATATATATATATATATATATATATATATATATATATATATATATATATATATATCTGTGTGTGCGCGTGCGTGGTGGCAGGGCTAGGGCTTACTAGTTGGATTTCAATTATATTATTATGATTCCGGTAATTGAGTACCTCCTTTGTTTGGTCATGCTTTATTGTTGAGTAGGCAACAAAGCTGCCCGACTGAAGTTTGAGACTAGGTCATATCAGGAGATGGTTGTGAACCAAATGCGACAAATGAGTGAAGATAACCAGCAGTTGATCTGGTTTAAGGATAAAGTGGCTAAAGAGCAAAGACGTTCAAAAGCTCTTGTTGAGTCTTTTGAGGTAGTATCTGAGAAGTTGCGCAAGACCGTGGAGGAAAACCGCATTGTCAGGCAAAGGAGCAAAATGCATCATGAGCAGAACAAGGAAGAGGTAATAACAGGGGTGGATATAAATTGAATGTCCTGCCTGATGTCCGGACAAGGAGTTTGCATTAGATGTTTTGGTAACTGTTATTGCCTGCATTGTTGCCATTTGCAGTTGGTAGGTGTGATCTCTTAAGATAGCTTCTAGTGGAGGGGTTTGTTGTCATGACCATTTTAATTTTGAGCATAACCCTTGCAGCCATGACTGTTAATGTGTCATGCATTTTTTTACTACCTTTAGTCGATCATCTTGCTTCTGATTTTGAGTTTGTGTAGACATTGACGGAAATGATTGGAATGCCATCAGGAGATGCATTAAGTTCTCTGGTTTTCTTCTAATCTACTTGATTAAGGACCCATAAACATTTCAATTCTGAATCCTATGGTTCATGCCCAAATGGAGTAGGCTCTATTTTTGCCTGCAGAGATGCAGTTTCATGTACTGCTATAACATAGCCATTTTGACTCTGTTAAGTTTATATGCAACGGTTTTGTTCACACTACAGCTGTTTCATGTACTGCTATAACATAGCCATTTTGACTCTGTTAAGTTTATATGCAACGGTTTTGTTCACACTACAGCCGCCATTTCCAGAACTTTTCACGTCTCAGATATTCACATGTTTTCCACATCGGCTTATCCTCTTAATGTCAGTAGTTTCAATTGTGCGTCCTATACTGAAATCATTCAGTAAAAAGATAAAATAGCTGGTCTATTATCAATATATGTGACAGAAAACAATGTCCTTATTTGCATGTCAACGGAGGTATGAAGTGGACCTGGTTTTTACTTCAGCGAGAATACTTGCTGAGTATAATTTGTTGCGAGGTTCTCTCTTTTTTGTTTTTATTTTCATGTACTTCAAATGAATCCACATCCTCATGTACTTTAAACACATTCCTTGTCATCTGATTGACGCACCCTTCTACTTGCACAATATGAGTTTCTAGCAGCATTTGGGACCTCTCCTGGTGGTCCTATGTTTGGTATTGTTGTCGAGTACGATGCCAGAAGTTATTTTGCATTTGCACTTGAGCATGAATCGGGTGGCGGGCTTATGGTATGATGCGAACTTTGCAGCTATGGATTTCGGGTTTGAGATTAATCTCTTGTTAGCATTGAAAGTCGTCTCCCACGCCCTAGACCCTAGTGGATGGATTCTAGTTTGGAATTTTTTTCTGATCTTTTTTCAATGGCTCTTGGTTTTAGTAATTTGTTTTGTTCTTTCAGTTCATTTGGTTGTTTCATTTATTTTCCATATATCATTAGATGGACTTTCAAGAACAATTCTTCAAAGACCAGCTTGAAACCATCCATAAAACTAGGGATGCAAAGGAAGACGAGTTTGAGAAGATTCAGCAGGAGGAGCGAGAGAAGAAGAAACAATCAAATTCACATGTTTCTGCCAAGGGGGATCGTATCCGCAGGTAATTTGCCTTGGGTGTGTAATGTATGCTACATGATTGTGCATGAAACGCATAGGGGTTTGATTTTGCGAAGTTTGTAACACATTTTTACTCCTCGAGTTGCTCTCTTTTCTTAGACCTTCACATGCTTTTGTCTGTATAACAGGGAGGAAGATTTTGCAAAGTTTGTCAAGTCTCAGGACAAAGAGATGGAGAAATTTGTGTCTGAGAGGGAGAAGTTGGTGAAAGCTTATGAAGACAACAAAATCTCAATGAAGCAGAGGCATTTCAAGGAAGAGGTTCAGCTGGAGAAGGATTTTGATACTGCCCTTAACCAGCTAATGAACAAGTACATTCCACACCTGTCAGAGGAAGAAGGCAACAGCAGTGATCAGTAATTAAGATTGAAGGGAGAGACTTGTAACTCCCAACTTATGGTTAAACAATATTATCGTACTCTTTTTCTAATCCTTATACTTTATGACCATCAGCAGTAACAGTTTCAAAAAACAAAGTAAAAAGAAGTCACGAAAGACAGTGTTCTTCATGGACTGGCTGACTGTTTTACTTCTACTCTACATATAAGGTTTTATGGTGTCGATGGCTATGTTTTTTTCCTGCTGATCTTCTCTCCTTTTTCTTGTTTTCTTCATTGATGTAAAATGCCATCCCTGGAGGATGGATTACAAAAGTGCTTGGATTATTATATATCTTCAGTGCTGTCTTTAGACAGGTCAACAGTTTACTCACAAGGAAAGGGACTCTAGCAGACCAGAGTTTCTTGCGGACTTTACACGTGAGATAGCTCTAGTAACCATCCGGGACAGTCTTGCGGAGGATTTGTTGCCTTTTTGGAATTATTATTACTCCACTTGATTTTGCTTGATCCACGCATTAACTTGAAATTTTTTGTGGCATTTTTTGTTTTACAGGAATTTGTTTGGTTGTACAGACTCTTATATCCCTCCTTCCTCCTCTCTTATAATCCAAATCTGAGCCTATCCTACCACTAAGAGCCACCCTCGGGCATCTGCTGCCGTTGCATCTAGCCACCACCAGCTTCTTAGTCTCTCTCCGCCCTCCCTCTTTCGGTATTGCTGCCCCAAAAATTTCTGCCCCCAAAATTTCCAACCCAAATCTGTCGTAAACCACAACTACCGGCTCTTTTTGTCCCGCTCTTTTATCAATTGAAAATTTGAAAATCTGTATAGGAAGGCATCAATTGAAAATTTGAAAATCTGTTAAGGAAAGAAAAAGAAAAACCAATCACACTGTGTTTCTCCCTCTCCCCACAATTTACACATACCCATGCTTATATTTCCACATATTAACTACTCGGCTCTAGTCAAATGCGCAAATCTAGTGGCCCTATTATATTTAACATCTAATGTGTTATACTAAATGAATAAACCATTTTGGGGTGGTGTTATTCTTTCCTTTCTTTTTTCTTATTTTTACATTTGCCTTTTTCCTTTTCCTTCCTTCACTCAGTGAGTGTTCACGTGGCTTCTATTGCTTCTACTATTGATGCTTACATGGTCTTTTACTAGAAAAAAAAATATAGTTTTTTCTGAGCCTATGTAGCTCATTAAACCAGAAGATCTTCATGTAGGGTTTCTAGCTTTTACAAGAAAATTCGCATTTTACAGCGTTCGAAAAACTCTATTAAATGATATATACAACGTTTTTTTCAAACGTTGTATTAGCCGATGTTATTAAAAGTCTTAGACTTAAGACAGCGTTTTTTAAACGCTATAGAATGTAGACTTTAGACGGCGTTTTAAGAACACTATAAAATGTAAAGTTTCTATAGTGTTTTAAAAACGCTGTAGAATGTAAAATTTTTATAGTGTTCTAAGAACGCTATATTAGCCAATTTTTTGCATTTTTTTAAAAAATTCTATAAATACCAATATATTAACATTTTCAAATAAAATCATGATAATTTCATTTAAGAAACAAAAATGATTTATTCCATTCAACACCAAGTATATTCAAATGTCAAATACAATAAATAATTCAATCATTGAATACAAATTTTCATTACATTACCTTGGGAATCAATTTCCCAACAAAAACTACATAAAAGAGCCCGACTAATTGGACTTATTGAAAAATAACTAATGTCATTCTACTTTCCTAAAAATGTAATCATGCACTATGCCAACCATCTCATTCCGCAGATTTTCTTTACTTGAAGCTTACTTCTTTGCTGAGCTTATACCATTTTTGCTCCCAAGGCCAACTACATAAATGGGATACTTGAAACCCTCCAAAATATGAGAAACATGCCCGTATGTTGAAGTTGTATCAGAAGTTGTGGCAGCCAAAATCATCCCCGACAAGATGCAGCACGTAGTAGAAGTCCGAAGAAAAACAATTGCAGCAAGAGCTATAATAGATATCCACACCAAGCAAACAAAAGCAGGCATTACCTTCTTCCAATTCCTCCTCGCCTAGAAGATAAAAATTTGGCTGCCTGCATTTAGGGAAAAAAAAAAAAAAAAATTGGGCCTAAGTGTCAGATTATGTAACAAGGTCCCGGGTTAAAAAGAAACTTACAACAATACTAAGCAAAAAAAAACTAATGACAACCAATATGGATCCATTTGGATAGATGTGGATTTCCAATGAAGAGCTTAATTCACATAATTATTTGACAAGAATAGGAAACTCGACAACATCATAAAATGAAAATAACTCAAGTTTAGAATTGATAGTCTGCATGGCAACTTTAATATTAAGTTTGACAACTCCATTTTTAGTAGAAGCCATGGTGCACCTATTAACATAAAAGAATAAAATAGGTATTATACTATGCATATAGTTTAATAGTCAAAACTCTTTCAAAATCAGCAAACCAAACGGCAGGCTAAATATCCAAACCACACAAAGCAAAACCTATAGAAATACTTACCCCCTACCCAATAGATATACTTTTGCCCCTTCTTTTTACTTTGAATCCAAGTCCAGCACTTGCCATACTTCATATAAAAAGACTTTAAATACCATATCATGCTCTAGAAATCAAACCAAGATCTTTCTAACACTTTCAGCAACCAACATACCTTTAGACTCCCGAACTAACAGTTCCAACTTTTATGCACCAAATTCAACACCTAATTTCCCTGTTTCAGCAACTACAACATTATATTCCAGTAAACAAAACCATTTAGCATATAGCATTTAACATCAAATTCTTGAATTCAATTTAAATTTTCAAGCTTCATGTTCTACAGTTCTAGCAACAGATTTTCAACAACAAAAAGACATTCCATTAATCATGTTTTCACCATGTTTTCACCAATCAAGGACTATAGACTGGAAAGAGGGATTGGCACCTTCTTTTTCTCTCTCCAATCTGCAATTCAGCTATACAAGTGGGTTGGGCACCAAAGGATCACTGATAAGGCAGTCGTCAATCAATCAATCAAACGAATTGAGTTACTAGAACATTACAGTATAGTGAAGTTCCATAAAGCCCATATAAAAAAATTTAACCAACTTACGAAGAACGAATCACATAAATATGAGGTGTCAATGTTCCAATCTTAAAACTACACCAAAATGCACATACTTTGTCTTTTCCGATCCATCACCAAGGTTGACCCTTCTCATCATACTTGGACTTCAACTCAACTACCTCCATCCACGACAATGGTCTTCATGCACTTACCATCTAAGAGTTAAAAGTTAAAAACATTAGAACTCAAGATAGAAACAGCAAGGTAAATTTTCATTAATAACCAGAGAACAAGGAATGATTGTGCAAAATCAAATGCTTATAGTCTCTGCAACTGATTTCCCTGTTCCAGCAACTAGAATATCCCATTCCAGCACCTATATTTGCAGCAAGTGAAACCATTCCACGTAATTTAATATGACCCAATTATAACTTCCCACAGTATACCCACTAGTTACTCTTCTTAATCACTAGACATACATATATTTTCTTGTTTGGTTCCTATGAAATGAGGAAAATCCAGTAACTTTTGGAGATTTAGCTCCTACATAATTTCTATACAAAACTTTCCTGAGCTCAGACAGCAATATAAAATAGCAAACCATCTTAGAAAAAGACACGAATTAGGAGCTGGAAAGATCTTACTCCATCCATCACATTCTGGTGAAAAGCATCCAGAAAATTTAGGAGTTTTGCACCACTACCCAGTGACGTTTGCAATTGATTGTAACAGTGCCTTTACCCTAAAGAACAAAAGTAAGTTAAGCAACATAATCCTAGTTTTGAAATATTAAGCGCTGACCCTTCATTTCCATGTTGCAGTGTAGTGGTACATACTACCTCAATCCCAAAATTTTAGTCCTTGTGAAATACCAACTTTTTAAGGAGACATATAATTAAAGCACTTCAAGTCAAACCAGAAGGTATTTTACCAAAAACAACCGACACATTTGAAACCAAAAAAAGGAGAGGCAATTTTGGAGTTTATGTATGTCCACAAAGGGTTGAAATAGAGAGGCAATTTGGAGTTTAATGGCTCTTCTTGCCAAAAGTACTTATAGATATAATCATCATGCCCAATAAGACCTGCTAATGATAAACAAAAGACCTCTGGTAATGTTAACCCAGTCGTGCTCGGATCACTATTAGAACTAACACTTCTGCAGTTACCAACTTCATCAATATCCCCTCAGCCAGAAGCCTGTAAAAACATCATAGGAGCATGTTGAATTACCTGCAGAAACAATTCTCGTTGCTATTTCCTTAATAAACAAAGGACATACTTGAATGTCTCTATTGATCTGGTGTTTTCCTTCTATTGTGCTAGACACAGAGATGAATTCCCTTCCTGCCATATCCTTCTTGTTATTCGTAGATATGCCAGTAGTGGTACCAGCAACTTTTGTCTCAATAAATAGCCCATCTCCCAAAAATCAGCCTCATTGATAGAAACAGTTTTGTTAGCATAAAAGAGCATCTGTACAAAAAGGAGAATTGAAGTGATCTGAGAGGGAAAAACATTAACAAAAAGAATTCTAGGAGCAGAACTATTGATGGTACTAGTTCGAGGGCAAAACACATATTCAGGTACAAACCAATACTAACAATTTTTTCTCGATAAGTACAAACAAATGCTAATGATGCAGAGACATAAAAACTTCTATACTCAGTTTAGCATGCATAGATGACCGCAAAGGATTTCCTCAATTCCCCTAAAACAAAAGAGTTACTTCAATCATACGGAGTATAACAAACAAAAGACAGGTACAGGCCCTTAAAGAGTATACAAAATCCCAGCAGCCACAGAGAATGAAAACAAAAACGTATACAGAAAAACAAATGCATAAGCAGGAGAGTAGGAGATCTTTGCTATGTGAGAAAGCTGAATGCTAGAAATAAAAAGACGAAAATATATTCTCTCTACACCTCAACCATGGAAGACTCCTTGGCCTATATTAGGTAACTTACAACTTTTCAAACGCTGAAAATTTTTGCTAGCTAACTGCAGAAACCTTAAACCAATTGTTGGAGCTGCTTATATTCGAAAGCTACATCTCGTAATCTCTGCTCCAAAAATAAGAAAGTTTGCAAAGAGAATTCAAAGACAATGCCAAAGCACTAAAAATGGGAATTACAAAAAAAAAAAGAAACAATGATCCAATAATGAGGCAAATATATACCTTAAGCCAAGCTGAAACAGAGCATGAAAATGCCCTCAAAGTAGCTGATGATAACCTCACAGTTGTCTCCACCTTATTGACTACCGTACTTGTAGGGGGATGAAAACAATTGACGCTTCGGATCAACTGGATTGCAACGGCTTATTCGTGCCTCTTCACCAGAACCCTAGCTCGACGTCTGAACCCTAATCTGCAAAATAGACAGGGGGTGAGTGCACCTTTGCCTCTCGTGGCAAAGGCCCTCCGATGCCTTTGTTAGTATCACGTACTAGAAAACTCAGCCCTAATTATCAGTAGGAAAGCAATAATAATGCAACGTATTGCGTACCTCTCACCTCTAGGTTTTCCTCATATTCATAGATTTATGGATGCTTGCTGTCCAAGCATCCTTATTGCCATAGGATTCCTAACTCGTATAGGAAACCCAGGATATCAAGGAGTCTCGTTTCCTTTATCAGTTTATGGAAAAGAGTCCTTTTAGGATTCTTTTCCTTTAAGAGCCGAACATCCCATACTCGTTGGGTATCTTTCTCAGATCCTATATTCTTGGGATCTTTATCCCTATATGAGACATGACTATTCTGGAATCTTCCAGAGTATTCTCTCTGCTCCTACTCTTGATTGGAGTTCCATCTTTGTTCGGCCGTCTCATAGCCGAACAGACGGCTTGGACCAGTTACCTCACATGTAACTGGTCCTTGAGCCCGTACAACCTTCCTGGACCATTGACTTCTCATGTCACTGGTCCATATTGCCGAACACTTGTTTAGCATGATGACTGTCCTGTCTATATTCAAACTATGGTCCCACGTACCATTTATTCGGATATCGATTGCATTGCTTTCAACCCGTGATCACTCGTATTACGTGCTAGGTTCTTTACATCATCTGTTCGGCTGTATCATAACCGAACAGTCTATTTATAGCCATGACTTCTCATATCACTGGTCCATATCGCTGTTCACCGAACTGCTCGGCGATAAGTCCAGTCGTATTTACCACGTGTTCCCAAACATCACGTGTTTGGTAACTAAATGTATCTGCTCGGGAATACCTCCCTACAATTGCTCCCCAGCTTCATGTATTTACCACTGTTCGGGGGTAATATATGACGCTTAGAAACAGAATTCTATCTAGACCAAACTCTTTTGATCCCGTGCAGTCATAATTTCAATACTTCATTGATGCCTTTTGGCGCCTATGTCATTATACCATTTCGGGGTAAACGACTCCACGTGGCACGTTTTCGTATGCCTAGCATTAACTTTGAACTGACGTTCTATGAAACGGCGTCAGAACGGTTTCTGCTTTCCGTTACTTTTTCCTGTAACGGTGTGAGAGGAGACGTTTCGTCTCCGTCTCTCACCCTTAAACCCCTGAAAGGGCTCCGTCTGGTCTTTTACCCAGAACTCGAACTTTCAGTCTCTCTAAAAACCAGGCGAAAGCATCTCGCTATCTGCCATTGCCGCCATCTGCAAATTCGATTGCACTCCAAGAATTCATCACGGTATCGTTTGTAAGACTCTCGTTCCAACTCCATTTCTCTTGCTTAGGTTTTCATCTGAGATTTCATTCTCAGATTGTGGTCACTTCTAGGGTTTCAATCACACCCATTCTTTCATTTACGTTTTCTTCGAGTATATCCATGGCGGATGAACGTGATACCCCTCCTAGACCCAGTAAGTTTAGGAAACTCTGTGAAACCCCAACTGCCATGGCGGTATTTAGGTCTGAGTATAGTATCCCTGATAATGTGGGGCTCGAACTCGCCCCTTTAGGAGCAGATAGGGATGGTGGCTCCTGGGATAGAATGTGCATCCCTATCGTGGCCATCGTCGAAGGTGGGGTCCGATTTCCTCTTCACCCACTACTCCGTCAGATCCTAAACTGGTATCGACTCACCCCCATGCAAGTATCAACAAATGTCTTTAGGCTGATAATGGGTGTAATAGCTTTGAATAGGATTCTAGGGACCCAGTTAGGAATTTGGGATATTCAGTGGTGGTACAGTATTGTACTAAACCCTGACTATAATACCTACTATTTCAAAGTTAGAAGGGCAGAAAAGCGCTTCGTGCTCAATCTGCCAGATTCTGCTCGTGACCACGAGATCGACTTCCTCTATGTGACTGGAGCATTCGAGCCCTTAGGGGAAGATGGCCAAGTGATAGGGCTCCATTGCCCCCACATATGGGGTTATCCACGTATGCTCTTGCTTTTTATCTTTTGCAATTTCTTCATTTACTGCTTTCTCGTAGGTTTCTTATGAACTAAATTTGGTTTTTCAATTTGAAACTTGCAGCTGAAAACGTTAACAAACGTCCTAGACGTGAGCCGAGCTACGTCCGAGCAGGGGACATTAACAGGATACTAAAATATACAGGAGAACCAGGTACCCGAACAGCTGGTCGGGGTCGAGACGCTGATATACTGCTGGGATACGAGCCTTCGTATAGAGGGGTCATTGACAGAAGACTCGCCCATC